>NC_072403.2:153857500-163857500 GCF_028858775.2 Pan troglodytes
TCAAGACTGGGTAATTTATAAAGAAAAATAGGTTTAATGGACTCACAGTTTCACGTGGCTGGGAAGGCTTCACAATCACGGTGGAAGGTAAAAGACACGTCTTACATTGGCGGCAGGCAAGAGAGAGAATGAAAACCAAGCGAAAGAGGTTTCCTCTTATAAAATCATCAGCTCTCATGAGACTTATTTACTACTATGAGAACAGTATGGGGGAAACCACCCCCATGATTCAATTATCTCCCACTTTCCTCCTACAACATGTACGAATTAGGGGAGCTACAATTCAAGATGAGATTTGGGTGGAGACACAGCAAAACCATATCAACAAGCATATCGATTGTGGTATTTCAAATCTAATAACCAGAGCCCTGATTAAGGCACACGATGAGACATCAGAGCCAGCTGGGAAATTACAGCAGATTTCAGCAAGGACAGGGAAAGCAACTTTGAAGGATACACTAGACTCATGTATGTATAGATTGAGATAGGAAAGTAAACAGAATGCCTTAGAAATGGCTGAGAGTAAAAAGTTGGAGCCTGCCCAGATGGCAGCAAGCAAAGGAGGTGAGAAGACTAAAAGGCACAACTAAAACAAAGACGTTTTGGAAAGTTGAGTCAATGGAAGTACTAGTTCCTTTGTAGATCTTTAAGCAGCAATATTTTTGTTTGTATATATACATACAAATAAATTTATATATTTACTTATATTACATATAAATATATTTAGAATATATAAAGAATATATATTCTTAGAATGTCTTAGAAATATATATTCTTAGAAAGAAATATATATTCTTACAATATATATTTATATACATTAAAAATAAATTTATATATTTATTTATATTACATATAAATTACATACTACATTATAAAAATATTACATTTTTATAAATAAAAAATTTATAATTTTATATTTATAAAATTATAAAAAATTTTATAATTTCATAATTATTTATATTACATATAAATATATATTTAGAATATATAAAGAATATATATTCTTAGAATGTCTTAGAAATATATATTCTTAGAAAGAAATATATATTCTTACAATATATATTTATATTCTTAGAAAGAAATACATATTTATATTCTTAGAATATATATTTATATTCTTAGAAAGAATATGTATTTATATTCTTAGAAAGAATATGTATTTATATTCTTAGAAAGAATATGTATTTATATTCTTAGAAAGAATATGTATTTATATTCTTAGAAAGAATATGTATTTATATTCTTAGTATATATTCTTAGAATATAAAAGAAAGAATATATATTCTTTCTAATAATATTTATATATTACCTATATATTCTTAGAATATAAAAGAATATATATAGAAATATAGAAAATATATATTCTAAGACCACATATATGTTATATATGATATGTATGTTTTATATAGAGAGATATAGAAAATATATGTTATATATAAGATATACATGTTTTATATATGATACATGTTATTTATATATATTATTTTATCTGCTAATCCTCCATGGGTGCTGATATGTTTCCATTACTGATGTTATGAAGAAATTGCTATTCACACACACAAATAAATCAGCAATTATGGCATTTTCTGCTCAAGCACAGTTGATAATTTACTGAAAAAATTTAAAAATAAAAATTATGAGGATATTGCCTACCATGTTTGGCAACAATCCACAAGACTCACACCATTTTATGCTTCAGAGTTTTTTGCAAATATAAATGTATTTTTAGGCAAGAAACGATTTGAGAAACCACAGTATTCCCTAGCTCATCCTGGAAATGGTAATTAGCACATCAGTAAATCACTTGTAGAATTTTATTTCCATGAACAAGAAAATAATGTTATCTCACTCAGTGCAGCAGGCTGATGTGAGTTATGACTTTCAGAAAAATGAAGCCTTATGATTAGCCACCAAAGGTGCAAATTTATGAAGATGATGTTGCTAGTACAGCAACATATTATTCTGAAGCACAGAGTAATGCTCACAGAACATTCTAAAGAATTCCCTAGAATAGCTTAAGAGCACAAGTATATCCTGCCCCATTTCCTTCCCCCTGAGATCAGAGTGCTGAACCTTTTTATTAATTATCTTTGTTTGGTTTGGTGCTCTTAAATACTCCAAGAAAGTTTCTTTGAATGTATCTATAGCAAGTTGCTTTGTACTATAAATTCATTTTAGTAGTTACAATTTTAAGAAGAAAGCTGGTTAAACGCTGATAAAATGATCCAGGCTATTATATAAATAATCGCTACCTGCACAGTATTTACGCATCACTTTAAAGCTCAATGTAGCTTGTAAATTTTTTAATCTACTTGTTCCTTCATTTTTCAGTGATTACTTTTATTTTTGCATTATTACACAGTTCATAGAAAAAAGATGTGTATTTCTTCTGTTTTTCTGCTGAAAATTACTTAAGAGAAAATGTCTTATTAGACTGCTTTGAATTACTCATTTACTAATCTAGAACTCCCTATGTCTAACAACATCACGAAAAAGAAATAATAAAATAATAGAATAAAAGCATGGAAATGGGACCTTATAGATAATCTATGGATAATCTAAAGTGGCAATCTACAAGAATCCCACCAAAATATCTGTCCTGTGCATCCATAGCTTATTCATGGGGAATTTATCACCAGTGCGTATTTAATCTTCATACACCCATGGCAGTTACTCTTTACATCTCCCATGGGTCTTCTCTGTTATTCTGCATTATACCTGTGTAAGATGAAATAAAATAAAGTCCGTTTGTATATTAGATTGCTTACATATTTTCAGAGAAAGATGGTAGAGTAAAATTGATTTTACCCTAACCTCTCAGCAATCAACTAAAAGCAATATTTATATAATGAAAACAAAATTAAATAGACAACTTCGTTTCTAATAAAACAAAGAAGTAGTGACTACCTCATATCACAAATTATGATGATATATGTCAAGTAAAGTAAATTTGGGTCAAATCATGAGATAATGCAGAAAGTAAATATAGATTTTAGGCAACAGTCTGAATTCTTCAAAACTGATGGAATTTTTTTAAGAACCCAACAAAAGGTTGTTATGTAGAAAAGCAGAGCCTGGAAGAGGATTTGAGTTATGACAGCAACCTTTGCCCATTTCATACTTGAGAGGGGAAAGAGAAATAGGGCTTATGAACAATCACCAAAAGGCATCATAATAAAAGTAACAAGGATAAACTATATAATAAAAACCAAAGAATACCTAAGCAACGTTTCTGAAAAAGAATGAGAATCTATTGTCTATCAGAATTTCTTAGAATAACATGTTGGAATAAGTGGATATTTGCTGAAGAAAGTTGGAGTTCTAATAACATCTCTACACCTCTAATTTCTCAGATAAATAGCAATATATTTGAAATATTCAATTTTTAACACAATTTCTGACTGGTCATATCTTAAAGTATTATCATTTCAAATCCAATTTATTTCTAAATACTCTCTTTTTGTCAAAAAAAAGACAAAAGGGACCCAGATTCTTCTTATGAACTAATGAAGAAGCAGAAAGAAATACTTAAATACAATAATGTTATGGTTATAAATGTCTTTAAAAATAAATAAGGTTCTATAAAATTCAACTAGTAAGATTACATTTCTATTTCTGAAACATCAAAATAAAGGCAGGAGTTTTCCTCGTTTCCTAAAAAAGTCACCGTCAAGTAGCAAAAATAAGAACCAGAAGCAATTATAATTGTAAAAATGATAAATTCATTAAACAAATATTTATTACGTCACTCTATGGTACACATTTTGTACGAAGTACCCTGACATAAGTACAAAGACAGGTAAACTAAACATAATTTTTGTTCACGTGGAATTTACAGCCTACTGAGAGATTCAAATCTACTAATATGTTCTACTGCTTTATCTTTAAATAATGAGAGAATTTGAGAATTGAGAAGAAATAACTAATTATGATAGGTGAAAATTAGTTAATGTTACTTCTAGTTTGATTGTGACAAAATAAATACATGTGACAATGTTGATTTGGAGATGATTAAAATATAAACTAACATTTTTCCTAATTATTGTCACTTTCTTATTATGTGGAATGAATATTTTCCAGTCTAATTAACAAAATATGCTTTGTGTCACATATAAAACAAAAAAATGTATTGTTGTGATGCCAGTTCCTTTCAATAAAAAATATTTGGCACTATAAATATATAATAACAAAATGTATAAGTATCAAAGAAAATTGTTAAAATTTATAATTTTATTCTAAATTACATATATGGGAAAAATATATTTATCACAAAATAGCTATTATGAGCCTACTATGCATAAAATCTCAATGTACTATTATATATTTTATGTCCAGGATTTTTACTTTTAAATAATCTCTATCAATTAAGAGAAAAAAGCAGTCTGCTTATTACTTAATAAAAAGTGAGATACTTCACTGTAACAACTCGTATAGTGATAAATATCTTTAAAAGTGGATGAAATGCTATAGGAATCCAAGTCATAAAATTAAATTTATAGTTATAAAAGGTGAGATAGAAGGCAGGTGTTCTCCTTATCCTCTCCGCAAATCATCATTCCATGGCAAAACCCAGAAGCAGAAGCACAAACTCCAAGCCTTTGGATTTCGGAAAAAGTTTACAGAGCACCTTTCTTGAAAATAAGTGGTATATGCAATTCTACATGCCATATTTATCTTGGAGGAAGACATACATCTCTTCAAGGAGCATTCTACTGGTGAAACTCAAAAAGGAAAAAGGCTGCATTGAGAGACATAACACTCTGTATTCAGATGTAAAACTCCAGTTATTCTGGTTAGCCTCTCATATAGCTCCGGCCCCATTCCAGTCCTGTGAATCACTTAAAAATGGCTGATCTAGGGGAAACTCATGTTACCAAATCCATGTTAAATTTTTTAAATGACCATTGTATGCGTATCCAAGGATATTTAAAGAAAAAAAAGTTGAACACAGAGAAGACAACACGGAAAAACAAACAGTAAATTAGGAGTATTCACTAGAAAAATATTGCCACAAAAACAGATAAAAAGACTGCTTAACTACATTGCCACTAATGAACAGTATTAATGAAGAAATCTTCTATATAGATCAAGAGCACAATGTCACAATACAAGAGTTTAGAAATAACAAGTCAAGACCTAAGATGTGATCAGCTTTGTTTACTCTTCTACATTTCTTGAGAAGAAAGTACCCTATTCGTATTAGGGTGTTAATTTAAAAAATATCTGTGAAATCTACTGTATTGTTTATATTATACAGGTCTAGATCTTTATTATTTTTTATATACTTGACTTGACTTGGACTGAGAGTGATATATTTAAATATTTTACCATTCCAGTTTATCTGTAAATTTTATTTTGCATCTCATGTAGTTCCTGCCTTATGATGGATATTTGTTATAGTATTTGGTATGCAGGTATTTAAAACTTCTATATCTTCATGGTAAATTGTAAACCTTCACATCATTAGTGTCCTACCTATCTACTTTTCAAGTTGAATTTTTCACTTTAGTACTCCTTAACCCTATGTATCTGCCATACCAAATATCTTGCAGTTTCATTAATGAGTCATTCATTGTATCTCTCTCTGTCTCAGTGGAACACACTACCCCAATTAATTAGTTTACCTGGCACTTCAACAAGACTTCTCTGAAGGTTATGCTCTTTCCTTTTTCTCACTAGACCATATAAATATCTCTGTTATAGTATTAAAAATATAAGGCCAACTATTATTTTCCATTTATGTCCTCTTCTAGACTATAAACTTTTTAAAAATAATTGCTCTGTGGATTTATCTCTGTGCCCTCAGGGCCTGCAGTGTAGCCAACGCTCAATGGGTGTTTACGATTTTAGGCAGTGTGATGAGATTAAAGCTATATTCCAGGCATCAGTTAAGGTTATACGAAAAAATATTTAGTTCTATGCAGAACAGCATTCAAGGTAAAGCTCTGGGCAAAATGTCATAGCCACAGCCAGATAGGCTGGACTGATTAAGAGAAAAGAAAAACATATGACCTGGCACAATTTTTGGTGAAAAAAAAGTAGAGTTTAAGAGGAAAGATGGCTCACATAAATGTGGCATATAAATACACAGAAGGCCACCTCAGATACTGGAATCTGGACAAGTATAGCAGGCAGAGTTCTGAGAAGATACTAAGACCCTTGTTTCCTGATATACACATGCCTTCCTCTAATTATTCAAACCAAATCTATGTGCTTCTGTGAAGGAATTTTGCAGTGTAGTTAGATCCTAGATCAGTTGACTTTAATAAAGTTGATGCAGTGACTCTGATCTATTTACGTGAGCCATTAAAGGGGAGGAGGCTCTTCTTAACCAAAGAGATTTAAAGTATGAGAGGGACTCAATAAGAGCAACTGTTTATTGCTGGCTTCAAAGGTGGAGGGAAACGTGCCAAAAGATTGAGAGTGGCCTCTTCCAGCTGAGATAAGCTTTGACTGACAACCAGCAAGAGAGCCAGCCTTAGTCCTAAAACCACAAGAACTGAATTCTCCAACATGAATGCACTTGAAATAGGACCCTAGTCTCCAGATATAAAGACATCCAGCAGAAACCTTGATCTAGTATGTTCTTGACACATGGGTTATATTACGCTTAAAGTTCTCACCTACAGAACTGTCAGCTATTAAAGTAGCAGACTTAAGGTAACTTAAACTTAAGGTATTAAGTTTGTGGTAATACATTGTGTAGCAATGGAAAACTAATATGATAAGTAACTAATTGTATGCCCCAACCCCTTACTAATGAATATAGTCAGAATTGTGTCAAAAGCCATGGGTGGGACTTAGCATCTAGCTTGAAAATCTTTGCCATATACTTCTAGACCACTTTTAGGAGGGCAAGAGTGACGTTAGCAAGCCTTCTAGAGACTGGGTTCACCCCCCTGAAACTCAGTCCCCACACTGGAATATAACTTTCTACTGCGGGAATGCTTGCTGCCTCCTGTGACCTGCAACCAGAAAGCAATCTACTCAGATGGCTTTCAGATCCTACTCTATCATTTAATTGTTGAATTACCTTGGACAATATATTGAACTTAACTAAGCCTCTGTTTCCTCATCTATTAAATGGGGATTGGAGTAACCATTTTATAAGTTTATCGTGAGGATCAAATGAGATAACATCCTTAAGCTTTTAGCACATTTTTGAGAATATAGTAAACACTCATACATATTGGTATTAATTCACTATCTCAGACAAATTTCTTTCCTTCTCTAATGTTCTTCCCTGGCCTAAAAAAACCACATATGCATGTACAATGGGTATAACGGCCAAGAATAAATACCCATATGTTCAGGATATAATATACAAAATTTTGTAAATAATGTCTCTTTGTAAATGTTAGAATATAAATGCAAATAAAGACTTATCTGACTTCAACAGCAGGTGGATTTACATAAGCAACACACAGTTAAATAGCTGGGACCATGTCCATTTTACCAATACATTTTATAATATGCTGTCTACATTTTAATTGTAACACCTGCTCCTGATTCTGAAAGAAAAAAAAAGTTTATCCTTTAAGTAGGTTAGGTGAATAAATATTGCCATGTTTTAACCCATCATATATTACATAATTATTTCTTATTCCTAGCAAAATATTTTCATTTTGAGTTCCAATAGTAAAAATTATCTCAAAAATTCTATCAAGCACTCTATGGATTCATGGTTAGTCTGTCTGAAGATATTAAAATGAAAAATCACTGCCCTGACTTGAAACTCAGGAGATACCAGAGTAAGAGAGACTGAATATAAAGCTACTGTAATAAATACTAACAGGAATAAAGAGGTGAAATAAGGAAATGTGAGCTGAAAGGAAAGGGAGATACTGATGTGGAAAGGAGATACTATTGCTGAGATAAAACAAAAGCATCTGGAAACTGACCAGTTGTGGAGAATGAAGAAGAATGAAGAGAGAAAATGTTTCTTTTTCATTTCTTAGTTCATAAACAATGAGTAAGCAAACCCTGTCAAGCCTATGTCCATGATTCTGAAATCAGAGATTTAAAAAAAAAAAAAGAAACTACATTCCTTTTAAGTTAGACAAACCTGAGTTTGAGTCTCAGTTCTACCATTTATTATTTTTTATAATAATAATTATTATTATTAGGTATTGTTCTGTCACCCAGGCTGGAGTGCAGTGGCACAATTACAGCTCACTGCAGCCTCTACCTCCTGGGCACCAGTGATCCACCAGCCTCAGCCTCCCAAATAGCTGGGACTATAGGCATCCACCATCATGCCCAGCTAATTTATTTAATTTTTTGTAGAGACAGAGAATCCCTATGTTGCCCAGTCTGGTCTCAAACTCCTGGACTCAAATAATCCTCCCGCCTCAGCCTCCCAAAGTACTGGGATTACAAGCATGAGACACCACGCCTGTCCAGTTCTTCCATTTATAATCACCATGACTGTTGGCAAACATCTTAATTTCCTTGAGATTTGATCTTGTTGATGGTAAAATAGTGATGGTAAATGTCTTTGCTTATCTGTATCACTCAACTCTCTTGAAACTCAAACGAATGTGTGCAAAAGTCTCCTTAAGTTTTCTAAGATGATGATGTCATTGACTATGGTAGTTATCAGAGGTAGCAAAGCAGATTTCTGTCAGGCTCTGAGGAAGATAGGGAGTTCAGACCATGGCATGTTATAGATGAGAAAGCAGCAGGATATGCAAGTGTAAATTTCAAAATAGATATATGGAGATATCTCTGGAACTTAGGAAAACAGTGAAGGCTAAACAAAAATAAACAAAAATACAAAAACAAAATTGATTTAAGAATCATCTCTGTAGTACTGATGGTTGAAACTGTGGGAGTATATCAGATGGTCAAAGAAGTTTAAAGATTTTACCATAGTATGAAAGAAGAGAATAGTCACAACTACAGAGTTAAGCTGTGCATACAAAAGATGATTAGGATGCATTCTTTGCCTTTAAGGAGCTTATATTTTAAAGGCAGAATCACACCTGAGTACATAAAATTTTAATTCAATACAGGTACTAATAGAGTATAGAAGCCTCATTTCTGAAGTTCCTTAAAGGCAAGAGAGGTCATCAGGAAAGCTACATGTCTGATGCTTGGGAAACTGAGGAGATTTGAATGAAATGAAAATGAAAAGAATATTGTGTTTCATACTTTGTTGACTCAAGTGGATTTTCGTCTTATTTGGTTTAAATTAGTAAAATGTTTCTGATATTTGCCAATCAATTCTCTCTCTGACAGGCAGCCACACAAAAAAGTGATCTTTTCTTTGTGTCCAAAAATATAAATCTGGCTCCGGATTTGTATCTTGGCCCCTTGCATTTGTTTAAACAGAATACTTTAATGACTGTCTTCCAACACCAAGCTCATAATTTGAGTTCACCATTCCATGACCATATTCTTTCATCTAACCTGTTAGAAGGGTAGGCCTTGTGGGTACAGCCATGAACTGCAAAATCTAGATAGAAAGGAAAATAAATACGACAGGAAGATTTTTGAACACTTGACCCTCTAACATGGCACTTTATAATATAGAGAGTAGTATTTACTTTTTAAAACAAATCATTCAAACCTTCTTTATAGTATGCATTCCGCAACAATGTCTGTGAATTTCTATTTTGCTGTGCCCTCTACTATATGAAGAAACATCATTGTTGAAACTGTTGCTGATTTCTTAAAGAACACATTAAATACTAGAATTTTATTATGTCTTTAACACGTTTATTAATTATTGAGTTCAAATATATTTTCGTATATTTATTTAAATTTTCTCTTTTGTCATTATCTACTTGCATCCTTTGATGATACCTCAAATTATTAGGTATTATTTTACCTCTGACTCTCTCTCATCTCTCTCCTTGCCTCCCTCTTTTTCTCTCTCTCTCTCTCTTTCTATCCTTTCTCTTCATATTCTTTTCTTATACTTTCCTTTAAACATTGGTTTCATAATAATAATCAAAAAACATAACTACAGTAGTAGTAGTAGAGTGAAAACATATACCACAAACAGGAAAATTTAGAAACTTTCTTCCCCCAAGCTAACCTTTCAGAAGTCACACACAGATTTGCCAAGCCCCAAGAATGGATTACTCACCCCTATTAAAGATTACTTTTGAAGAATACTCATTCTGGGGAACCATAAAACAATGAATAATGACTCAGAACTATAATTCTATTTGTGCAGATGACTCAACTGGCTTATTGAAATTTTCTTACTTCCTGGACTCTTTAATATAAAGAGCTGAGTATTTTAGAATCCCAGACTACTATATATGTGTGTGCTTGTATATGTATATACAAGCACACACACAAATGCAAGATATATATATATATATATATATATATACGCCAGGAATCAAGATTCTAAAGGAAATGGTAGAAGGGAGAACATGCAGAAAATGACAGAGGAAGCAGTTATTCAATTTTCCACCAATAATTCCCAGAAAGTGGTATGCAAATCCTCAGGTCTTATCTCCAAAAAAACTTAATCCTAACCCTGAAATCTGTGTTCAACATGTCCTCCAGAAGATGTTGATGCTTGCTCAAGTATAAGGGCTGTCGGTTTTGAGGACCATGTGATGACATGCCTACCCTGCCACCAAAATATTATTTACAGGTTACTCCAGTTTTGTCTTGGATCCCTTCACATTGCAGTTAGTTCATGCTCACCACTGTGACTATGACACCTTCCGAGGGTGGGAATACAACTAAACAAGATTTTCAAAACAACACTTCTGCTGGAAACTCAACTAAGTTTTAAGATTCACATTGGGCTTCCTGAGTCTGATCAGGCACTAGAACTTTAAAAGAAGGGAAGGACTTTTTTTTCTTACCTCCACATCATTATCCACAGTCCCTCCCAGACAGATTCTCAGAGACCATTCACTCATGCATTCATTTGTGTGTTCATTCATGCTTGTGCTTTGTGCCTGGGCACACGCCTGCCACTGGGATACAAAAGTTAACCAACAGATATGGGCCATGACTGCACAGAAGTTAGATAAATGTCTTTTAAAATGTCTTAAAAAGATGATTGATGTGCATTATAAAGTCCCATGGGTATTTAATTTTAAACTCTGATTACAAAAGTATAGGAAACTATGAAAGAAAGAGGATATAATTTAAAATTCATAAAAAATTTTCCCAAAGAAATGACAATATAGGAAAATATCAAGGTCTTCCTTGTCCAAATGTTTGTCCATCCCCTCAGGGAATAATAGGACACTCAGCTGGGAAAATTGGGTGTGGTAGTGAAAGGAGGGGCCAGCTGGGCTTCCTGGGTCGAGTAAGGGCTCAGAAATCTGTGAAACTCATTCATTTCCTGCATCAGGACTTACTTCGGTCCTGGATGAATAATATCGAAGATATATGCTTAAAATATTCCTAACACCAGGATTTGTGCATGTGTTTTCTTCCCCAAGAGAGCTACAAAGAGCGAAAATTTTGCTGTAAGCTTCCCTGTGTCCTCTCTCCCTCTCTCCCTTCCTCCTCCCCGAAAACTAAAAGGAATGTTAAAAGCCCGTTTTTCTGTGACCAGTGGACCTTATCTATGCTCCTAATTCCAATTCCTTGTAAACATCCTTTGTAAAGTCCTGTAAGATCCTGTCTCCTTTGCCATGCCACTGTAAGGTCATAAAGTAGATAAAACCTAAGTTGCAATTCCTGTTTTCCTCAAGATCTAAAACGAGTCACAAATGGTTAATTGTCTTTGTTTCTTGCTCTGGTAACATCTTCCCCCTGCAGGTATTTCCCACCTTAAAGAGTTTAAAAGGCAACTGCATAATCTAACCCTTGCTACCTGCTGGGGACCCCTTCCATGCTATGGAAGCTTTGTACTGTCACTCTGTTCAATAAAGCCTACAGCTTTTTTTCTCTTGGTCTGTGTCTCCATCACTCGCCTTAGGCAGCCACCACACCAATTCTTTGGCGTGGCTAAGGCAAGAACCTTTGGCGTTACAGTAGGAAGAAAAGAAATTATTTTCTTCCTCTTCCTTTGAGATAAAATAAATATGTGGGGAAAAGTGCACTACCACAGTATTTATTCTTTTTATCTATCCTGATTACTTTCAGGATTATGATGATAAAAAAATGTGATAGCCCATCAATTTAAAATGAAATACTGAATATGTATTAAATCAACCAACGTATATAAAGGTGAAGATATAGACTGGGTTTTCAACTGAGTGGTTGTACAGCACTTCTTACCTGCAGATATGATATGCAACCTTATTTTCATCAAATAAGAAGTGGGGCAGGGTGTCAGGCCTCTGAGCCCAAGCCAAGCCACCGGCATCCCCTGTGACTTGCACGTATATGCCCAGATGGCCTGATGTAACTGAAGAATCACAAAAGAAGTGAACATGCCCTGCCCCACCTTAACTGATGACATTCCACCACAAAAGAAGTGTAAATGGCGGGTCCTTGCCTTAAGTGATGACGTTACCTTGTGAAAGTCCTTTTCCTAGCTCATCCTGGCTCAAAAAGCACCCCCACTGAGCACCTTGCGACCCCCACTCCTGCCCGCCAGAGAACAAACCCCCTTTGACTGTAATTTTCCTTTACCTACCTAAATCCTATAAAACGGCCCCACCCTTATCTCCCTTCGCTGACTCTCTTTTCGGACTCAGCCCGCCTGCACACAGGTGAAATAAACAGCCATGTTGCTCACACAAAGCCTGTTTGGTGGTCTCTTCACACGGACGCACATGAAATTTGGTGCCGTGACTCGGATCGGGGGACCTCCCTTGGGAGATCAATCCCCTGTACTCCTGTTCTTTGCTCCATGAGAAAGATCCACCTATGACCTAAGGTCCTCAGACCGACCAGCCCAAGGAACATCTCACCAATTTTAATCAGGTAAGCGGCCTCTTCTTACTCTCTTCCCCAACCTCTCTCACTGTCCCTCAACCACTTTCTCCTTTCCACTCTTCAATCTCTCCCTTCTCTTAATTTCAATTCCTTTCATTTTCTGGGAGAGACAAAGGAGACACGTTTTATCCATGGACCCAAAACTCCGGCACCAGTCATGGACTGGGAAGGCAGCCTTCCCTTGGTGTTTAATCATTGCAGGGACGCCTCTCTGATTATACACCCACGTTTCAAGGGTGTCAGACCATGCAGAGACACCTGCCTTGGTCCTTCACCCTTAGCGGCAAGTCCCGCTTTTCTGGGGAAGGGGCAAGTACCTCAACCCCTTCTCTCCTTGTCTCTACCCCTTCTCTGCTTTTCTGGGAGAGGGGCAAGTACCCCTCAACCCCTTCTCCTTCACCCTTAGCGGCAAGTCCCGCTTTTCTACAGGGCAAGAACCCCCAATCCCTTATTTCCACGCCCCAACCTCTTATCTCTGTGCCCCAATCCCTTATTTCCGAGCCCCAACCTCTTATCTCTGCACCCCAATCCCTTATTTCCACACCCCAACCTCTTATCTCTGTACCCCAATCCCTTATTTCCGCACCCCAACCTCTTATCTCTGCACCCCAACCCTTTCCCACTTTTCTGGAAGGTGAGAACCCCCGAACCCCTTCCCTCCGTTTCTCCACTCTCTCTTTTCTCTAGGCTTCCTTCCTTCACTATGGGCAACCTTCCACCCTCCATTCCTCCTTCTACTCCCTTGGCCTGTGTTCTCAAAAACTTAAAACCTCTTCAACTCACACCTGACCTAAAACCGAAATGCCTTATTTTCTTCTGCAATGCCGCTTGACCCCAATACAAACTTGACAGTAGTTCCAAATAGCCAGAAAATGGCACTTTGAATTTTTCCATCCTGCAAAATCTAAATAATTCTTGTCATAAAATAGGCAAACGGTCTGAGGTGCCCGACGTCCAGGCATCCTTTTATACATCAGTCCCTTCCTAGTCTCTGTGCCCAGTGCAACTCATCCCAAATCTTCCTTCTTTCCCTCCCACCTGCCCCCTCAGTCCAAACCCCAAGCGTCGCTGAGTCTTTCTAATCTTCCTTTCTACAGACCCATCTGACCCCTCCCTTCCTCCCCAGGCTGCTCCTCACCAGGCCGAGCTAGGTCCCAATTCTTCCTCAGCCTCTGCTCCTCCATCCTTTTTATCACCTCCCCTCCTCACACCTGGTCCGGCCTACAGTTTCCTTCCATGACTAGCCCTCTCCCTCCTGCCCAGCAATTTACTCTTAAAAAAGTGGCTAGAGCTAAAGGCATAGTCAAGGTTAATGCTCCTTTTTCTTTATCCCAAATCGGATAGCATTTAGGGTCTTTTTCATCAAATATAAAAATCCAGCCCAGTTCATGACTTGTTTGGCAGCAACCCTGAGACATTTCACAGCCCTAGACCCTAAAAGGTCAAAAGGCCGTCTTATTCTCAAAATACATTTTATTACCCAATCTGCTCCCGACATTAAATAAAACTCCAAAAATTAAATTCCAGCCCTCAAACCCCACAACAGGACTTAATTAACCTCGCCTTCAAGGTGTACAATAACAGAAAAAAGTTGCAATTCCTTGCCTCCACTGTGAGACAAACCCCAGCCACATCTCCAGCACACAAGAAGTTCCAAACGCCTGAACCGCAGCAGCCAGGCGTTCCTCCAGAACCTCCTCCCACAGGAGCTTGCTACAAGTGCCAGAAATCTGTCCACCAGGCCAAGGAATGCCTGCAGCCCGGGATTCCTCCTAAGCTGCATCCCATCTGTGTGGGACCCCACTGAAAATCGGACTGTTCAACTCACCTGGCAGCCACTTCCAGAGCCCCTGGAACTCTGGCCCAAGGCTCTCTGACTGATTCCTTCCCAGATCTTCTTGGCTTAGCGGCTGAAGACTGACACTGCCCGATCGCCTCGGAACCCCCCTAGACCATCACGGACACCGAGCTTCGGGTAACTCTCACAGTGGAAGGTAAGCCCGTCCCCTTCTTAATCAATACGGAGGCTACCCACTCCACATTACCTTCTTTTCAAGGGCCTGTTTCCCTTGCCTCCATAACTGTTGTAGGTATTGACGGCCAGGCTTCTAAACCTCCTTAAACTCCCCAACTCTGGTGCCAAATTAGACAATACTCTTTTAAGCACTCCTTTTTAGTTATCCCCACCTGCCCAGCTCCCTTATTAGGCTGAGACACTGTAACTAAATTATCTGCTTCCCTGACTATTCCTGGACTACAGCTATATCCCATTGCCGCCCTTCTTCCCAATCCAAAGCCTCCTTTGCGTCCTCCTCTTGTATCCCCCTCACCTTAACCCACAAGTATAAGATACCTCTACTCCCTCCTTGGCGACCAATCATGCACCCCTTACCATCTCATTAAAACATAATCACCCTTACCCCACTAAACACCAATATCGCATCCCACAGCACGCTTTAAAAAGATTTAAGCGTTATCACTCGCCTGCTACAGCATGGCCTTTTAAAGCCTATAAACTCTCCTTACAATTCCCCCATTTTACCTGTCCGAAAACCAGACAAGCCTTGCAAGTTAGTTCAGGATCTGCGCCTTATCAACCAAATTGTTTTGCCTATCCACCCCATGGTGCCAAACCCATATACTCTCCTATCCTCAATACCTGCCTCTACAACCCATTATTCTGTTCTAGATCTCAAACATGCTTTCTTTACTATTCCTTTGCACCCTTAATCCCAGCCTCTCTTCGCTTTCACTTGGACTGACCCTGACACCCATCAAGCTCAGCAAATTACCTAGGCTGTACTGCCGCAAAGCTTCACAGACAGCCCCCATTACTTCAATCAAGCCCAAATTTCTTCCTCATCTGTTACCTATCTCAGCATAATTCTCATAAAAACACACGTGCTCTCCCTGCCGATCGTGTCCAACTAATCTCTCAAACCCCAACCCCTTCTACAAAACAACAACTCCTTTCCTTCCTGGGCATGGTTAGATACTTTCTCCTTTGGATACCTGGTTTTGCCATCCTAACAAAACCATTATATAAACTCACAAAAGGAAACCTGGCTGACCCCATAGATCCTAAATCCTTTCCCCACTCCTCTTTCCGTTCCTTGAAGACAGCTTTAGAAACTGCTCCCACTCTAGCTCTCCCTGACTCATCCCAACCCTTTTCATTACACACAGCCGAAGTGCAGGACTGTGCAGTCGGAATTCTTACACAAGGACCAGGATCGTGTCCTGTAGCCTTTTTGTCCAAACAACTTGACCTTACTATTTTAGCCTAGCCCTCATGTCTGCATGCAGCGGCTGCCACTGCTTTAATACTTTTAGAGGCCCTCAAAATCACAAACTATGCTCAACTCACTCTCTACAGTTCCATAACTTCCAAAATCTATTTTCTTCCTCATACCTGACGCATACACTTTCTGCTTCCTGGCTCCTTCAGCTGTACTCACTCTTTGTTGAGTCTCCCACAATTACCGTTGCCCCTGGCCCAGACTTCAATCCGGCCTCCCACATTATTCCTGATACCACACCTGACCCCCATGACTGTATCTCTCTGATCCACCCAACATTCACCCCATTTCCCCAAATTTCCTTCTTTCCTGTTCCTCACCCTGATCACGCTTGATTTATTGATGGCGGTTCCACCAGGCCTAATCGTCACACACCAGCAAAGGCAGGCTATGCTATAGTACAAGCCACTAGCCCACCTCTTAGAACCTCTCATTTCCTTTCCATCGTGGAAATCTATCCTATCCTCAAGGAAATAACTTCTCAGTGTTCCATCTGCTATCCTACTACTCCTCAGGGATTATTCAGGCCCCCTCCCTTCCCTACACATCAAGCTCGAGGATTTGCCCCCAACCAGGACTGGCAAATTAGCTTTACTCAACATGCCCGAGTCAGGAAACTAAAATACCTCTTAGTCTAAATAGACACTCACTGAATAAGTAAAGGCCTTTCCTACAGGGTCTGAGAAGGCCACCGCAGTCATTTCTTCCCTTCTGTCAGACATAATTCCTCAGTTTAGCCTTCCCACCTCAATACAGTCTGATAACAGATGAGCCTTTATTAGTCAAATCAGCCAAGCAGTTTTTCAGGCTCTTAGTATTCAGTGAAACCTTTATATCCCTTATGGTCCTCCGTCTTCAAGAAAAGTAGAATGGACTAAAGGTCTTTTAAAAACACACCTCACCAAGCTCAGCCACCAACTTAAAAAGGACTGGACAATACTTTTACCACTTTCGCTTCTCAGAATTCAGGCCTGTCCTCGGAATGCTACAGGGTACAGCCCATTTAAGCTGCTGTATAGACGCTCCTTTCTATTAGGCCCCAGTCCCATTCCAGACACCAGACCAACTTAGACTGTGCCCCCCCCGAAAAAAAAAAAAAACTTGTCATCCCTACTATTTTCTGTCTAGTCATACTCCTGTTCACCATTCTCAACTACTCATACATGCCCTGCTCTTGTTTACACTGCCGGTTTACACTGTTTTTCCAAGCCATCACAGCTGATATCTCCTGGTGCTATCCCCAAACTGCCACTCTTAACTCTTGAAGTAAATAAATAATCTTTGCTGGCAGGACTATGCCGAATCTCCTTAAGCACTCTCTAATCAGATATCCTGAGCTGTCCCAATTCTTAGACCTTTTATACCTGTTTTTCTCCTTCTGTTATTCCATTTAGTTTTTCAATTCATACAAAACCGTATCCAGGCCATCACCAATCATTCTATATGACAAATGTTTCTTCTAACATCCCCACAATATCACCCCGTACCACAAGACCTCCCTTCAGCTTAATCTCCCCCACTCTAAGTTCCCACGCCGCCCCTAATCCCGCTTGAAGCAGCTCTGAGAAACATTGCCCATTCTCTCTCCATACCACCCCCCAAAAATTTTCGCCGCCCCAACACTTCAACACTATTTTGTTTTATTTTTCTTATTAGTATAAGAAGGCAGGAATGTCAGGCCTCTGAGCCCAAGCCAAGCCATCGCATCCCCTGTGACTTGCACGTATATGCCCAGATGGCCTGAAGTAACTGAAGAATCACAAAAGAAGTGAACATGCCCTGCCCCACCTTAACTGATGACATTCCACCATAAAAGAAGTGTAAATGGCCGGTCCTTGCCTTAAGTGATGACATTACCTTGTGAAAGTCCTTTTCCTAGCTCATCCTGGCTCAGAAAACACCCCCACTGAGCACCTTGCGACCCCCACTCCTGCCCGCCAGAGAACAAACCCCCTTTGACTGTAATTTTCCTTTACCTACCCAAATCCTATAAAACGGCCCCACCCTTATCTCCCTTCGCTGACTCTCTTTTCGGACTCAGCCCACCTGCACCCAGGTGAAATAAACAGCCATGTTGCTCACACAAAGCCTGTTTGGTGGTCTCTTCACACGGACGCGCATGAAACAGGGTGCAGTGGCTCATGCCTGTAATCCCAGCACTTTGAGAAGCCAAGGTGGGTGGATTACTTGAGCCCAGGGGTTCAAGACCAGCTTGGGCAATATGGCAAAACCCTCTCTCCCTGTCTCTGCCTGGCTAAAAAATTAGCTAGGGATGGTGGCCTGTGCCTGTAGTTCCAGCTAATCAAAAGGCAGAACTGGGAGGATCACTTGTGCCTGAAAGGTCAACTCTGCAGTGAGCCGTGATCAGATCACTACACTCCAGCTTGGGCAACAGAGGGAGACACTGTCTTCAAAACAAAAACAAAAACAAACAAACAAACAAAAAGTGGGTCTTCCCATTAAAGATAAGCTCGAATGATCAAGCATCCCAATGAATGCTTCGATGATCAATGATCAAGATTAAGAATCCCAGGTGTCCAGAAAAAACGTGATCACTAATTCCAAGGGACTGGTGAAGAAAGAAAGAACTCTAGGTCAAGAGCCAGAGACAGTGGTCAGGAAGCAAACGTGATCGACAATGATGAAATCCAATAAAGCAAGCTGTAGGAAGAGGAGCCTGAAATTATGACATAACAAGTGAATGGAACACAACCAAATTTTGATACCCAGTTCCTGCAGTTAGTTGAAGTGGAAGAACATGTCCAGAGTGGTTACAAATATCAAAATATTCATAGGGAAAGATTAGCATGAGGATAAGAAAATGCCTTTTACTAGTCGATAATAGCTCTATGGTTTGTACAAAGGAGAGATTCTCCTGTGACCAGAGGGAAAAGAGTAATCTCACTCCCTGGAAAAATTTAGATGAAAGCCAGGGCTAATCTTAAGAGCAAGCAAAATAGATTGCAATCTCTGCAGTGAGATATATTTTTCTACTTCTTCAATAGTTATAGTTTTATTCTATATTCTTCTTATTTTTTCACTTAATAATTAAATAGCTAGTGCATTTCACGTTTCTAAAAATTAAAAATGTAAAGAAAAGTTATGAATGGGAAGGAATTCCTGCCACTACTCTGCTCTGTTTGTTCAGCACACCTCCCCCAACCATCCTCACCAGGTAACCACTTTATTGTGTATCTTTCCAAATTTCCTTCAAGCATATAAAATAAAAAAGCATACATTATTTTCTATATTTGTCTACCATTTATACACCAGGTCAGCATGCCATGCACACTGTCCTGTGTACTTACACTTTTCATTTAACAAAGTATTTGAATAATCTTTCCATAATATTACAGAAATTTGTTGTATTTTACAGTTGGACATCATTGCATTGTATTGAAAACTTATATTTCATAACTAGTACCCTTTTAGAGAACATTTAGGTTGTCCCTAAGCTTTTCCAACTACAAATAATTATCCAATTAATAACCTTGTTTAAGAATCACATTTGGATGTGCAAGTATATTAGAGCAATAAAGTCCCAGAAGTCAATGAGTTTGTCAAATTCTATTTGTCTTTGTAATTTTGACAAGAATTAGCAAACTGCCATCCACAGAGATCGAACCAAGTTACACCCTCACCAGAAATGGATGAGAGAACCCATGTTCCCAGAGCCCAGCTCAAAATATCTCAGATTTTTCCATTTTTTGCTCACGTGATAGATTAAAAATAGGCATTCAACAAGCTTTTTTTATAAGGTTGAGAATTTTCCCGTATGTTAAATATCCACTTTGCATTATTTTCTGTGAACTGTCTGTTCATATTATTTGTCCTTTTCTCTGCTGAGTTATTAGAAAGTTTGACATTCAAAAATTTTAACAATCTATTTGGCACGATTCCCAGCCAGTGGCAAAAGATGCCAGCCCAATTAGAAGGAGTGCCAGATGTAAACACCTGGCATGTCCAGAGCAACACATTCCAGTGGAAAATTAGACCTGATGGTTGGTCTTTCTCCAGGTGTTTTCAGCATAGAAGAGCTGAAAATACGGTTTCCAAATTAATCTTTTATATTTTGACTCTGCTTATGTTATTTTTTGAAAGGCAATTCACGTGTTTTTTAGATAATTAAATTTTCAAACCTCTTTTATGCCATTTGCATTTTCAATTAAAATTTTCCACTCCAAATATTTTTAGCAAATTCTTTTATTTTGAGTACATATGATTTCAAATTTTTACATGTAGTCTCTTAAGACATTTGGATGTCATCCTAGTAGACGTTGTGAGATATAAATCCATCATTATTTTTACCAGATAGTTATTATTTGTCCAGCTATCTCTATTGATTAACCCTTCTTCTTCCCTAATGAAAACAATCTTACCCATATGCTAAATTTCCTTAAGTATTATAACTTATTTCTGCACTTTCTATTCTATTTCATGGATCTCTATCACATTAATTTAATTAGTAAGTCTTTATAATATGTTTTAAATCTTATATGTCTTATTCTATCCTCATTGCTCTTCTTTTACAAAGTTTTTCTATTTATTCTTGTTTATTTTCTTACATTAGATTTAGAGTCAGTTGGTATAGTTTCTTTCTTCAAAAAAGATGTAGGTGTCATTTTCATATACTTCTCATGAAAACAAAAAAAATTAGAGGCGAACTTAGCCTCTAATAGCTAGCAAAATTGCATGTGCATTTAACCTTTTGAACATGTCATTCTAATTCTAGAGACCTAGACCAGATATTTATTAGCAAAAACATAAAAAGACATATGCACAAAACAATTCATTGCAGCACTATTTATAATAGCAAAAAGCTGGAAAGCCTAAACTACTGTCAATAGGAGGCCAGTTGAATAAAATATGTCTACCTACACAATGGAGTAAGGAGTAGCTGTTTGTATTGAGGATTATCTCTCTATACTATTATGGAGTGATCTGAGTTAAGTGGTATCTAATGAGTTTTTAAATTTTCCTCTGTTTCTCTGAGCTTTTACCTATTGTCACTTGTTTTTAGTGCATTTTGTTTTTTATCAGTGGATTAAATAGTGATTAATCCCATTTTTTCTCAAAACAAACAGCTTTCATATTTATTTTACATTTTTTCTGTATTTGAATGCATTTTGGGGTTATTTTATAATCTCTAGATTCGGATGCTTCATAACTTTATTTAAATTTTCTTTATTGTTATATAACTATTTAAGTCTGTGCATTTCTTTTTAGCACTCCTTCAGTGAATTCCATAGTTATTCAATGTAATGTTTTTATTGTTTTCTAGGAATTCTACAATTCCAGGTTGCATTGTATATTAATTCTAGAGAAGTTTAAAAGTTATTGCTTTGTTTGTTTGTTTCTTTTAATTTCCAGACAGAAATACCTTTTTATTTTCTGGTTTTGTTATATTTTCTATTTTTACCACATTTCAATCAGAGAAATTTTCTATACTATTTACATTTTATGGAATTTCTTGAGGTTGCTTCATGAGCTTTTAAATGGTTAATTTTCATAAATGCAACAAGGACACTTAAAAAAATCCATTATTCTTATTTTTCAGGGATCAAAGTTTGGTACATACCAATCAAAGGAACTTTTAAAATTATGTTATTTATTTCATCATAGCCTTAAATTTTGTCCAGTTTGATCTGTCATAGACTAAGAAAGGTAAATTCATTCGCTTGCAGTAAGTGGATATTTTCTCCTTTCGTCTTCTATATTTTCTCAGCTACTTCTGTATATCTCCATTTTAAATTCCTCATATTAGCATTACAAAGGGCCTTCTCTTCTTCTTTGAATAATTGATGGACTAAATTGCATTTTGTTTAATATCTTAAAGTCAAGATCTCCACATTATTTTTATTTGCATTTGGCCTGGAAATACATTTGCCCATTTCTCTCCCAGATTTTCTAGATTGTCTTGCTCACTGATGTGATTTTTAACCTAGAGTTAGTTTAGTTTATGGTGTAATATGAAAATCCATTTCTTTTAATGGATGGATAAGTCCATTAATATTTACTGTTTGTAAGAATAAAATACCCAGGAATACAGGTAACTAGGCAGGCAAAAGACCTCTACAATGAGAACTACAAAACACTGCTCAAAGAAATCAGAGGTGACACAAACAAATAGAAAAACATTCCATGCTCATGGATAGAAAGAATCAATATTGTTAAAGTGGCCATACTGTTCAAAGCAATTTATAGATTCAATGCTATTCCTATGAAACTACCAATGACATTTTTCACAGAACTAGAAAAAAAATTTTTTTTAAATTCATATGGAACAAAAAAGGAGCCCAAACAGCCAAGGCAATCCTAAGCAAAAAGAACAAAGCTGGAGGCATCATGCTACCCAACTTTAAACTGTACTACAGTGCTACGTTAACTAAAATAGCATGCTACTGGTACAAAAACAGGCACATAGACCAACGGAACAGAATACAGAGCCCAGAAATAAGGCTGCAAATCTACAGCCATCTGATCTTCAACAAAGCGGACAAAAACAAGCAACAGGAAAAGGACTCCTGATTTAATAAATGGTGCTACGATAACTTCTTAGCCATATGCAGAAGACTGAAAATGGACCCCTTCCTTATGTTACAGGAAAGAGGTCCCAATCCAGAGCCCACGGGAGGGTTCTTGGATCTGGCGCAAGAAAGATTTCAGGGTGAGTCCACAGTGCAAAGGAAATGCAAGTTTATTAAGAAAGTAAAGCGGTGAAAGAACAGCTACTCCGTAGAAAGAGTAGGGTGTTCCTGAAAGTAAGAGGAGAAATGCGTCCACCCAAAGTACACTACTCGTATATGTAGGATAAAAAAAAAGGTCATGGGGAGATGTGCTGTGATACAAGCCTTTGTGATAAAGGATTAATTTTCTTAATACTATATTTTGCAAGAATTAGTATTATTATCTTTAAAGCAAAATTAGGAATGCCTTTGTTCTTAAGATATTGAGGTATTAGGACACTCCTAAGTCTGGATCTGTTTAGCAAACATTATCCATCTGCTCCCTTAATCATAAACACCTAGAGGCTAGGAATACCTAACTTTCTGGAATGTAGCCTAGCAAGTCCCAGCCTCATTTTCCTGGCCCTCACTCAAGATGGAGTCATTCTGGTTTCAATGCCTCTAACACTTACACCCTATCCAAAAATCAACTGAAGATGAATGAAAGACTTAAATGTAAAACCCAAAGCTATAAAGTCCCTGGAAGCCAGTCTAGACAGTACCACTCTAGACATAGGACCTGTCAAAGATTTCAAGTTGAAAACACCAAAAGCAATTGTAACAGAAGCAAAAATTGACAAATGGGATCTAATTAAACTAAAGAGCTTCTGCACCGTAAAATAAATTATCACATAGTAAACAGAGACAACCCACAGAATGGGAGAAAATTTCTGCAAACTGTGCATCTGACAATAGTCTAATATCCAGCATCCATAAGGAACTTAAATGTATAAGAAAAAAAACAACTAAGAAAAAAACAAACAACTCCCATATGGTTTGGCTGTGTCCCCACCCAAATCTCATATTGAATTCCCACGTGTTGTGGGAGAGACCTAGTGGGAGGTAATTGAATCATGGGGGCAGGTCTTTCCCGTGCTGTTCTCAAGCTGTTCTCATGATAGTGAATGAGTCTCATGAGACTCATGTTTTAAAAAGGGAGAGTCCCCCTGCACAAGCTCTCTTCTCTTGTCTGCTGCCATGTGAGATGTGCCTTTCACCGTCTGCCATGATTGTGAGACCTCTCCAGTCACATGAAACCCTAAGTCCAATAAACCTTTCTTTTGTAAATTGCCCAGTCTCAGGTATGTCTTTATAGCAGCATGAAAATGAACTAATACAAACCCCATTAAAAAATGGTAAAAGGACATGAACTTTCCAAAAGAAGACATGTATGTGGCCAAGAAGCATATGAAAAAGAGCTCAACATCACTGATCATTAGAGAAAAAACAGATCAAAACCACAATGAGATACCATCTCTCACCAGTCAGAATGGCTATTACTAAAAAGTCAAAAAATAACAGATGCTGGCAAGGTTGTGGAGATAAGGGGATACTTATATCCTGCTAGTGGGAGTGTAAATGAGTTCAACCATTGTGGAAAGCAGTGTGGTAATTCCTCAAAGAATTAAAAAGGGAACTACTATTTGACCCAGCAATCCCATTACTAGGTATATACCCAAAGGAATATAAATTGTTCTACCATAAAGATACATGAATGTGTATGTTCATTACAGCACTATTCACAATAGAAAAGACATGGAATCAACCTAAATGACCATCAGTGGTAGACTGGATAAAGAAAATGTGGTACATATACACAATGGAATACTATGCAGCCATAAAAATGAATGAGGTCATGTGCCTTGCAGGGACGTGAATGGAGCTGGAAACCATTATCCTTAGCAAACTAATGCATGAACAGAAAACCAGCTACTTCATGTTCTCACTTATAAGTGGGTGCTAAAGGATGAGAACACATGGACACATAGAGGGAAACAACAGACACTGGGGCCTGAGGGTGAAGGGTGGGAGGAGGAAAACGATCAGGAAAAATATCTAATGGGTACTAGGCTTAACACCTGGGTGACAAAATAATCTGTACAACAAGCCCATGACATGAGTTTACCTATGTAAGAAACCTGTACATGTACCCCTGTACTTAAATAAATATGTGTGTGTGTGTGTGTGCACGCATGTGTGTGTGTAATAGTTGAAATAAGTTATTTGGGCTTTTTAAATAATTTCAACTATTATTTTAAATTTGGGGGTGCATATGCAGGTTTGTTACATGTGTGTATTGCATGATGCTGAGTTTTAGGGTACAAATGATCCCATCACCCAAGTAGTGAGCATAATACTTAGGTCATTTTTCAGCCTTTGCCACCCTCCCTCTCTACCCCTGCTAATTGTCCCCAGTGCCTATTGTTTCCATCTTTAGCTCCATGTGTGCCCAATGCTTAGCTCCCACTTGTAAGTAAGAACATGTGGTATTTGGTTTTCTGTTCTTGCATTACTTTGCATAGAATAATGGACTCCAGCTGCATTCATGTCGCAACAAAGGACATGGTTTCACTCTTTTTTATGGCTGTGTAGTATTCCATGGTGTATATATACATTTTCTTTATCCCGTGCATCATTGATGGGCACCTAGGTTGATTCCATGTCTTTGCTATTGTTAACAGTGCTGTGATGAACATAGAAGTGCAGGGGTCTTTTTGGTAGAACGATTAATTTTCCTTTGGATATATATCCAGTAATGGGATTCCTAGGTCAAATGCTCGTCCTGTTTTAAGTTCTTTGAGAAATCTCCAAACTGCTTTAACATAGTGGCTGAACAAATTTACATTCCTTCCAACAGTGTATAAGTGTTCCCTTTCTCCACAGCTTCACCACCATGTTACTTTTTGACATTTTAATAATGTCGATTCTGACTGATGTGACATTAATATTTGTTGACATGCAGATGCCAATAAACATTGCCCTGCCAGAAATATCTATCTGTTGCACCACTTGGGTGTGTGCTTTTAGGGGGATTTCCTCTCAAGTTTCAGATATTAGCTCTTCACCATGTATTTTTCTTTTCTGAGTATCTCTGCCGTACTCTGTACATAGTTCTCCCTGTGAGATCACATACACTGTCAGTAATTTGTTCCATAAAAATGCTTTTTAAATCTATGTAAGGTGTACATCAATCAGGTAATGAAACACATTCTTGTTTGATTTATGAAATCACACTCAATGCTACATGGGACATTTACCCCTCTAATACTGGCCTCAAGGATACAGTCTTACATTTCCACTTTCCTTGGAGATATATTGAATATTCTGCCTTCGAATATAGCCAAAATGAATTCAAAAATTTCTGCCAAATCACTGTTCTCCAATATGAACTCCATATTATCCTCAAAAAAATATGTAGTAAATTGACAGACCACTGTCCTTTTTCTCATTTCATTCCTCTTGCCTAGAAGGCTATATTCGTGTATGGAGAGCCCACTCATCCTTTAAGATCCACCTTCAATTTGAAACTTTTACTTGCTCTCCCAGTTGAGCATATTCTCACCTTCTTTAGAACAAAATTTGTTTGGGATACACCACTGAGTTTTGCGTTTATAAAATTCATCATCGTCTTGTGAATTACTTTCCTACGTGAACATTATTTTTGCAATTCAATTGAAATTATCTCAGAAAAATGGAACTTCCTTATAATTCTATAGATACATACTTGACAGTACTATTCAACTGCAGAGATTAGACCTCATTAAGAGTTTGTTTATAATTATAGCACCTTAGTGTAATTCACCTATTCAGTTTACTGGTTTTAGAGTAATTCTGAAAGAAATCTTAATAGAGATATTCAGTGATGAGCAAAAAGCTCATACGTACCTAGAAGCAAAGAAGAGGCAGAAAGAAAAGTGTATTAGTCAGGGTTCTCTAGAGGAACAGAACTAATAGGATAGATGTATATATGAAAGGGAGTTTATTAAGGAGAATTGACTCACACGCTCACAAGGTGAAGTCCCCCGATAGGCCGCGTGCAAGCTGAGGAGCAAGGAAGCCAGCAGTGGCTCAGTCCGAGTCCCAAAACCTCAAAAGTAGGGAAGCTGACAGTATAGCCTTCAGTCTGTGGCGGAAGACCTGAGAGCCCCGACAAACCACTGGTGTAAGTCCAAGAGTCCAGAAGCCAAAGAACTTGGAGTCTGATGTTCAAAGGCAGGAAGCATCCAGCGCGGGAGAAAGATAAACGCCGGAAAACTCAGCAAGTCAGCTTCTTCCGCCTTCTTCTGTCTTAAAGCCAAGGTGACAGCTGATTGGATGGTGCCCACCCACGTTGTGGGTGGGTCTTCCTCCCCCAGTCCACTGACTCAAATGTTAATCTCCTCTGGCAACACCCAGAAACACCCAGAGACACCCAGAAACAATACTTTGCATCCTTCAATCCAAAGGATTAACCATCACAAAGAGCAAGAAACAAAGAATGGTAGAAAAGAGAAGACAACATACTTTGTTTCACTCATATTTTTATTGGAGCAATCCCTTTTCCTAGGTCAAAATTTTTAGTTATAGAACATTTAATAAATCTTTGCATTTACAGATTTTTTCCAAAATCTTATAAAAATCTTCAAATATGCAGCAAAGTTGAAAGAATTTAAAATAAACACCAGTACATTCACTTCCTAAATTTACCACTAGTATTTTATTTATTTTTAACCCTGTATTTACTCATCTCCCCATCATCAAGCTCTATTCGTTTTAAAGTAAATCACAGAATCTATATTCTTCTGCTTAAGTACTTCAGAATGCAGATTATAAAGAAGAGTGCAATTTTTTTTACAGTTTCTTTTCTTTTATTTAAAATTTACTGCATACCATTATCTGACCATACCATTATGTGACAGCTACACTGGGACAGCTCTGTGCTTAACAACTGGAGATGCCTAGAAAAGTCTGGGACCAAGATAAAACAAGTGGGTTAACTAACGATTAATAATGTGCTGTTTAATTTTCCCATTTTATACTTTACACCCAAGACCAACTTGTTTATTGATCGCTTACACCTGGTGTAACTGGTTAAATGTTTACTAGCTTGGCAATGTGACTAATCAGCATAAAAGATCCAGCTGGAAAGTTTTTCCTGGTCTCATGAAACTCATATTCTTCATTCCATATTGGTGGCTTATAATCCACAGACTAAGAGTGTTATATGAGACAAATCCCTGCGGAGCTGTGCCCAGGAGTCTCTCTGGCCCCCAGGCTTGCATATACTTTCTTTCTCCAGTTGTGCCATTCTTTTCACCTTGATTCAAGGCTTACATGAGTATTCTCCTTGAGGGTTTTTTTTAAAATCTAATCTTATAGTTTTTGCATTTATATAGTATGAAATAAATAAAGTGTAGGAGAGATTTGAGTTTCAATAAATGGATATAGCTGGATAACCCAAACTCCTTTCGAGACATAGGATATTATTTTTACCCCAGAATGTTCCCTTATGCCCCTTCCCAATCAATCTCTTGAATACTCCCAGAGACAACTCCTGTTCTCTTGGTTTGATTTTTCTCACTATACATAGGTTTGCCTATCGCAGGACTTCATATACACGAAACCATACGGTATGTGCTTTTATGGTTAGCTTCTTATGCTAAGCATAATGTTTTCGAGATTCATTCTTGTTGCTGTATCACCACATTGCTGCTTTTTATTGTTGAAAAATATTTTCATGTATTAATATACCACATATTCATTCTCCTATTCATGGTTTTTCATTCTCCTATTCAAGGTTTTTTTTTTTACAGTTTAAAGCAATTCAGAAAAGAGCAGAATGATCGTTAATTATAAAAGCCTTTTGGTTTTCATTTCTTTGGGGTAAATAACAACGATAAAAAATGCTAGGTCTCGGCCGGGCGCGGTGGCTCAAGCCTGTAATCCTAGCACTTTGGGAGGCCGAGGCTGGTGGATCATGAGGTCAGGAGTTCGAGACCATCCTAGCTAACACGGTGAAACCCCGTCTCTACTAAAAATACAAAAAATTAGCCGGGCGTGGTGGCGGGCGCCTGTAGTCCCAGCTACTCAGCTACTCAGGAGGCTAAGGCAGGAGAATGGCGTGAACCTGGGAGGTGGAGCTTGCAGTGAGCCGAGATCGCACTACTGCACTCCAGCCTGGGTGACAGAGCCAGACTCCAACTCGGAAAAAAAAAAAGAAAGAAAGAAAGAAATGCTGGGTCTCATGGTAAGTATATGTTGAGTTTTATAAGAAAGTGCCAATACTTTCTCCAAGTGGCTGCTGCATTTTACATTCCCATCAGTAATGTATGGATTTCAGTTACTCAATATCCTTATCCATATTTAATGTTATCAGCCTATTTACTTTAGCCACTCACATAGATGTATAATGGTATCCTAGCATAGTTTTAATTTGTATTTTCTGATGACTAATGATACTGAGAAGTGTGACATATGCTAAAAGGACATTTGTACATGTTCTTTTGTCCTATATATTTAAAATATTTTGCCAATTTTTAATTGAATTGTTTGCCTTTTCGTTATTGAGTTATAGCATTTTATTATGTATTCTAGGTAACAGTCCTTTTGCAGGTATATGTTTTACAAACCTTGTCACCCATGCTGTGGCTTGCCTATACATATATTTAACTACAATGCCTTTTGGTGAACATAAGTATTTAACAATTTTTAAAGCCTAGTTTATCAATTTAACCTGCAGAAGCATAAAAAGTAATAAATCATTGTTGTTTTAAACTGTAATTTTTTGGGTGATTTAATATACAATAATAACGCACTTGTCTATATACATAGGTTAAAGGTAAAATTTTAAAAATGTTTAAAAAATGAGAGATTTGATTCAGTCTCACCCATCTAAAGGGTGCTGAACTGATAAAAGCTGAACATTTTTATTACAATAAATATAAATCATGACTTTCTTATATATTCCCCCATTCAGGTATGAATACTAAGGAATTCAAATTCTTCATGCATTATGCAAAGACTGACACAGAAACTCTTGAAATCTCACAAGAATGGAGCTCCTCTTTAAAATTTTGATTGGTACTTTTTTTAAGTGCTAGCTCTTGATAATTTGTTTGATGTAGCCAATAACACTTCTTCAATGTGAAAAATCAGTCGACTAAAATTATTTGAGTCACAAAAAATTGGAGATGAGATTTAGTTATGGTTGTAATGTATAATAATTATATTATAATGTAATATATAATGTAATACAATCAATTATAATGTAAAACAATCAATTAAAAAGATTGTAAGAGCATCTGTCCTCATTTACACCAGGGGACAATAATAATATGATATGCTCTTATTGAGTGTATTAACTAATTAATGTCAATGAAGATTGTGGGTGTCTTTTTCTTCTTGAGAAGACAGTTACAAACTTTAAAGCTGTGTTTGACGCACTTATATTTGAATACAAAGAGATTAACAAAATCAAAAATCTTTTGTAAATAAATTATATTATTTTGTGTTTTAAAATTTCATGTGTCTCTGGAAAAGAGTAATTTTAAAACCTTAAGAACAGTATAGCCATCTAAATTTGGGGGAGATATGGAAAAAGTACATTCTCTAAAATAATTTTCTTTCATTTGAAATCACAAAAATATACATCCTAATAATGAAATGATTATATTATGTTTGGGATAAGTTATTAAAGAGTATTCCTTTACTTGGGTTATATTAGGTTAAGACTTGGTTTTTATCCTGAAAGTGTATACTAGGATCCATGTCCATCCATTCACTCCACAAATATTTATTAAATACCCAACTTTGTGCCAGGTGTTGTTAAGAGCTCTGCAAATACAAAAATGAGCAAAATTAAAAAGTTTTTACCCTCATGGAGCTGACTTTATAATGAGAAGAAGGAATTCTTAACTAAATTATATAGTGGAAATAAGTACTCTAGAGACAAATAAAACAGGTTAAAGTGTTGGTGAGTGGTGAAAGAAGAGGGAACACTATGTGCTAGGGAAAGACCTATCTGATAGATGATGCTCAAGGAGATAATTGAAGGGCATGAGAGAGCCAGCCATTTAGCTTGCTGGAGGAAAAGTGGTCCAAGAAAAGGAAGAGAAAGGGCAAAAGCCTCGGAACAAAACTATGTGCCTATCTTCCAGAAATCCAATGAGGCTGGCACAGAGTGACATTAGGGATATATAGCTGGGGTCAAACTATATCATATCTCTTAGTGTACTGTAGACTTCTTTTTCTTTTTTTTCCATGACTGACAAGGTAAACCACTGGATGACTTTGAGTAGAGAAGCGACATAACTTAACTCTTTTATAATTCACCCTTTCTGTTCCATGAGCAAACATCAAGGTTAAGAATGGAAAGTGTCGCAGCAATTAGGAGACTAGACAGGTATCCACTTAAGAGATGTTTGTGCCTTGGACCAGCAGGGCTAGCACTGGACATGACCATAATGTGGCTGGATAAACAAGTCTAGAGTTCAAGAGAGAAGACTGGGTTGGAGTTCTAAATTCGAGGGACCATACCATATAGGTGGTATTTAAAGCTTCAAAATTGGATGATACCTCTTTCTAAGTGGATATGGTTAGAAAATAAAGTGTTGAGGGAGACAGAGGAAGAACAAGCTAAGAAGCTGTGAAATAAAACCAGAGAGGTTGGAGGTAAAACACGCAAATGCTATGTATCCGAAACTAAGTAAAGAAAGTGTACTAAGAAGGAAGGAGAGTCATCTACTGTGTCAAATGGTGCTAGTAGGTTTAGCAAGGTGAGGTCTGAGAAATGACTGTTGGATTTGTCAATATGAGTGAAAGGCACTGGTGAAAGGAATAATTTTGATGGTGTGGTGGGGTAAATGCTTAGGGGATAGACCATTCTTCCTTAGACTTTGGGGTAAGAGGGGACTGAGAAATGGAGATGCCAATTGTAGCAGAAAAATTGGCCAGAAGAAGGATTTTTTTATGTAAGAAATCACAACACTTTCATAAGCAGCTAGAAATGATGCAATGGAGAAAAAGAAAAACTGATGACCTATGTAAGAAGAACCCGACAGTAAAACATCATGGAACATTTCTCTAGATTCACCCAATCCCTGTGTTCCGTCTTCAGAGCTAACTCTTGCTCTTCCTTCTGCTGCCACCTTCGTGGAATGACTTCTTTTTTAATTTTATTTAATTTTATTTATTTTTTGAGACGGAGTCTTGCTCTGTCACCCAGGCTGAAGTGCAGTGGCACTTTCAGCTCACTGCAACCTCTGCCTCCCGGGTTCAAGCAATTCTTCTGCCTCATCCTCCCCAAGTAGCTGGGACTACAGGCGCACACCACCACGCTCAGCTAATTTTTGTATTTTTAGTGCAGATGGGGTTTCGCCATGTTGGCCAGGCTGGTCTGGAACTCCTCACTTCAGGCGATCCACTCGCCTCGGCCTCCAAAATTGCTGGGATTACAGGCATGAGCTACTGTGCCAGGCCCTGTGGAATGACTTCTGAAGCCTCATTAGTTGCTTCTAGCTCTTCATCTCTGGCTCCATTCTCCGGAAATCTATGCCTCAGTCCTCCTCTCTTGTCTCAGTAAAGCATGCCCTCATCCTTCATTAGACAATTTTAAAATGATTTCACCTTGCTTTCCGAATGTATCCTATACCTATTTTGAATCTAATAGTCTTAAATAGTTTAGCAAGAGGCATTTGGTATGTGGGTGCATACTTTTGCAATATTTATAAGAAAATGTTCAGTTTTATTCCCGCTAACTTTAGATCCAAGCAAAGAACATTTATTTCTTTAATAGAAAATTCTGAAACGTGGGGATATAGTTTGGATATTTGTCCCTGCCTAAATCTCATGTTGAAGTGCAGTACCCAGTGTTAGAGGTAGGGCCTGGTGGAAGGTGTTTGGATCTAGGAGCAGATCCTTCATGAATGGCTTGGGCTATCCCCTTGGTGATGAGTAAGCTCTCACTCTGAATTCACAGGAGATCTAGTCATATAAAAGTCTGTGGCACCTCGCCCACTTCTGCTCAGTCTCCCTCATTTGCTCCTACTTTCATCATGTGAGATGCCTGCTCCTCCTTCACTTTCCACCATGATTGGAAGCTTCCTGAGACTTCCCTAAAAGCCTAGCAGATGCCAGCACCATGCTTCCTGTAAAACTTGCAGAACCACGAGCCAATTAAACCTCTTTTCTTTATAAATTTCCCAGTTTTAGGTACTTAATTATACCAATGCAAGAACAGACGAAGGTACCTAGTAAATCATCTTTGGGAATACTCACTAGATTTCCCAAGTTCCCTTGATACAATTTCTCCAATAGGAGGTAATCATTCCCATGAGGAGGCAATACTCACTTCTCTCCATATTGTCACACACTCTATCCCTTGTTTTCTAACCTACTTCTCCTTCTCTCCTCTCACTTCTTTTTTTAAAACAGCAATCTTTTCGGAGTAGAAAAGGAATAGTCCTTAGTTGCAAAAAGATATACTAGAAAATATAAGGAAAATTTTAAAAAGAAGAAAATTACTGAAATTTTAACCACTCACCATATTTCTGATTCATTTCTCTGTTACTTTGCAACTTGTTTTACAAATAAGAAATCACACATAAAATTTGCACTTAAAATGATTAGAAAATGACCACCATTTTCTAACTATAATAAAAATACTGTTTTACATAACTATAGATTTTGTAGTATTTCATTGTGCAGACACACCACAGTTAAGTTTGAAACAGTTAAGTAGTTGCTAGTATTTTGTCATTATAAAACATGCGTTGTAAGTTGTTATTCTGTAAATGTTTATCTATGTTCTTTGGAGTGTTCCTTAACGCATATATCCAGAAACACAAATTCTGAGTCAAAGCATGTGAACCTAGGCTCTGGGTCATATGTTCACACATTATAGTTTCCAAAAATTCATGTTTTACATCTTTAGTAATTTGCTAAAAATAGTACACTAGAGTTATGATTTACATACTAATTATTAGTAAGCATAATCTCTTTCAAATCTGATTAAACATTTGCCTTTCTGGTTTTGTGAATAGTTTGAGTGCCTTGTCCAGTTATCTGTGGCTTACTTTAAAGTATTTCCCCCTCTATAAAGTGGTTTAATGTCCTTTTTATTAAGAAAACCAACAATCTTTCACATTTTATTTTAAATACATTCCTGTGTTTTTTCTTTTAATTCCATTTTGGGGTTTTTAAATTTGTTTGTTTCTGGGGTTTTTGGAGGTTTGTTTGTTTCTGGGTGTTTGTTTTTGTTTTGTTTTGTTTTGACTTTAGTGTCTTGAAGGTGTTTACAAACAGTAAGATAGAGTGGTTATTTTTAGCTGTTTGGTTTTATTCCAATTCATAAAGCTTGTCTCCACTCACAAGTTAGATAAATACCTATCTATATTTTCTGCTGTTTTAAAGTTTCGTTTTCTATGTTTGGATTTTTCATCCTTTTATAATCTATTTTGATAAAATGGAGTGAAGTGAAATCAAAATGGATTTTTAAAACTATTTCATCAACACTCTCAGCAATACATTTTGAAAGATCTATCTCTTTCACCTGATTCATGAGGATTTATTTATCATGCATTTTGTTATAGGGTCTGGTTCCATGATAGCTAGTCTATCCTATTGATCTGCCAGTCTATTTTTCACCACTAAGTACAACAGTTTAATCATTTAAATTACACAGTTAATTATTCTAGTTTTATATAATATTTTATTATCTTCTAGGACTAGACCCTATATATTCTTCCCTTCAAAATTTTCAAAATGTTTTACACTTGCTTCTTTGTTCAGATAACAATGACGTCTATTTTTATTGTAGTTTTGTATAGTGATTGAGAAAATCTACTCTAAATCCAATTTGCAAAGGTTCAAATATCCCAGCTTCATTAAACACTAGCTTTATAACAAGTTCACACACCTAGGTTCACACGCTTTGACTCAGAATTTGTGTTTCTGGATATATGCATTAAGGAACACTCCAAAGAACATAGATAAACATTTACAGAATAACAATTTACAATGCATTATTATAATGACAAAATGCCAGCAACTACTTAACTGTTTCAAACTTAACTATGGTGTGTCTACACAAGTTATGTGAACCCTCTTTGCCTCAGTTTTGCTTCTGTAACTTGAGTATAATAATATACATACCACATATAGCTGCTGCGATGATAGAGTGAATTATTAAATACATGTAAGGCACTTAGAATAGTACCTGGCAACATAATATAGAATATTATGTAGAGATATTTTCTATTATTATTTAGTGACAACCACTTTGCTAAGTTTTATATGCATCCTATCACTGAATCTATGTTTGATCCCAGTTCTCAGGACTCTCCCCATATGACTTAGTGATCTTCTGAAAACTAATCAAGTTAAAATAATTTCATATTTTTTCATGAGCAAGGAGTTCCACAGGGGAAAATCCTGAGATTCATTTTTCCATTTGTTTCAATTATTTTTATAGGCTACTGATTCTCTTGACTTTCCAACCAACAGAATGGAAAGAAGAAAAAAACAAATGCTAGTGTAAACATGCTGGTTAACATCATTCCTAGCTTATTTTTATTGAAACATTGCATTATTATGTGTCTTTTGTTGTGATTTTATTCAGTCTATAAAATAGAATTGTAGAAATGACTTTGCACTTTCTAGTTTGTCTCAAATAGACACCCAGATATAAATGATATTCTCTTAGTTGGTCCTTTGTGATACAGTCCGGGCTCTCACTTGTTAAGATACAGAAGATTTACCAAGAGGGCAGGTTAAAATTCTGACTCAGTAGGTCTGCACATTTAATAAGCCCCCTTCCCCAGGTGAGAGAAAACACGTGATCCCGAAGGAGGGTCACGAAGGGCAGCATCTGGCACTGCCTATAACCATGGCTGCTTCCTTATTAAAAAACAAAGAGGACAGACTTCTCAGATTAAGAGAGATGTTATCAGATTACAGTGTGAAACAGAATGAGTCAGGGATGGAAAGAAAATACAGACACAGCCACATATGCTACTGGTGCTCCAGTAACAGCTGCTTAAAATCAACAGCTGCATTGTCAAGCAGGGTCTGAAGATACTTCTTCTCCATGATGCAGAATCCCTACTGCAGAGATACAGTCTACTTCCTTAATGCCACCTCTTCTCTGGTGTCCACTTATACACACACACACACACACCCGCACAGGCTGAAGACACAGTGGCCTGTTAAAAGGCCATATAAAACCTCAGTCTCCACTTTACTGTGGGCTCTCAATAGATTCTCTACTTGCGTCAAGCCCTTCCCTAATCACCCCAGAACTCTGGATTGTACCTTCCATGCTTTTCCTTCCCATGGCTGACTCTTCATTCAGCTATAGTCATTTCAAGAGGAAGAGAGGAAAATCATTAGAACTTTCTACATTTCAATGTAAGTATGAGAAAAATCTCTTTCAAAAATATATCCAGGATTATATAGTCAATGATTCCACACTAATTGAGATTTTACCTCTGGAAATGTCATCACCAATATGTTATTAAATATGAATTAAACTATGCAGTTTTCCAGTGGGTCAGCATAAATGTCTTCTCTTGCATATACGATATTTCCTTTCTCTCTCCAGTCTCTTCTCCTACCATCAGCACTATGATGTAATGAATTCCACCTATCAGTGAGAGCCACGGTATTCTGAGAACCAGTCTAGGGCTTAAGGTTTCAGAAAGTTCAGAAATAGTGCAACACTTGAGTAAAAATTATGAGTGAAATGGGTTCTCAGAGAAGTATCAATCATGTTTAACTTGCAAGTTAATATTTCCATAGTCTGACATGTTTCAAGTGTATGATAAGCTTGTATAGGGAGAAAACGAGGCTGGGAATTTTCCCAAAAATTGGTTATCACTCATTGAAATTTTTTAATGGTTTAATATTTGCTTAGAGTTTTACAGTGCATACATTGTGTTCTGTTAAAAATATTCATTAATAAATGATGCTTAAGGATAGTAGGTTTTAACACAATCAGTTTTCTGGGCAGTGATAAAATAGTCTTAGGTAATAGAACTCATCATTTTCAACTCACTGAAAGCTAATGGTTTTAGTAAATGAGTTATAAGTTTCACTGACCAATTTGCTTCATTTAAGGAAGAATCTAAGTAATAGCACAAAGACCTGTGAAGCAAAACTTCAAAGAAATACAGAATGGGTACAAAGGATTACATGAAAAGACAATGAACTAATACTCAAGCACAAAAAGTGGAATTCAATGAACACTAAAACTCTTAGGTGTGAAAACAATTAGCTCCAAACAGAATGAAGCAGAAACAGACTCCCTTTTTCTAAGGCCATTTTAAAAACACTCGTGTGATATTAACTACCCTTGCAAATTCCACCAACTCAGGTAAACAGTTAGGAACCAGCAACTGACAACATTTATACATTTCTGGAGTACCATTTAGGGAATATAAATGGAGCCTAATATGACATTTTAATATCTTGTAAACTATTATTATATGCAGGAATCTTCCCTTTGATGCTTGCCATTGTCTAGTCATTTATATACACAATAATAATTTACTTTTAGTGACTATAGCTTTCCTCATCCTCATCTTCATTCCATAGACTGATTTCATGTCAATGAATACCATGGGGCTGTAAGGTCACTATCCTAGAGTTCCAGGAGAACTTCAGAGCTGAAACAGAAAGTCGCTAGCATGTTGTGACAAGTTCAACTTCCAGCTGGTTGTGGTACAGTGGGAGGAATCTTGGACTTTGCAGTCAGAACTTTTGAGTTCAAATCCAGGTTCTTCTGATTTCTACGTGTGCAATCTTGAGCAAATCACACCACTCTCCTACCCTGTTTCCTCACTGTGAGGTAATGATGGTAACTCCTATCTTGTAGAATTAAATATGACATTATATGCAAAATATTTGTGCTTGTCTAGCACTTGACATATAGCAAGTACTCATAATTGTGGCCTAAATCTAAATGTTGCAGAGATTCCAGAACCTTCACTTAATTTCTACTCTCAATCAAACCTAAGAATTCGTGTAGACACAAACATAGAGAGCACCACTCTTCCACTGCATACACAGCTTTAGTAAATGTTCCATTCGTTACACATTGGGGGTCCGCAAAGACCTGGCATGTATTTGATGTGCAGGCCGCTTATTGCTAGGAGAAGTAATTTCATAAATGTTACTGATTTGAATAACAATAATAACAAGCACAATGTGCAAGGCACTGTTCTAAATGTATTACCTGCATTAATTTATTTAACCCACACAATAAGTTCACAAAAGAAAAGAATTAATTTATTTTCTGTGTCTAAAGGCACAAGCAACAAAAAGAATAGAATCCTTTATGTCATAAAAATGCTTCTACAATAATGAGAAGCCTGATTCTGTGCAGCTGTTCTTTTTGCATCCCCTTCAGCTCCAGTTTGTTTTAAGAATACGGGAATCACTCCAAATCCAGGATGCAGAGTTCCATAGAAATGGTCCAGGTGGCCAGCTGTTTAAAAGAGGTGCATACAGCTAGAATATAAGCTTCTCAGCTAAGGAAGAGGAAATGTCAACCTAATTTAATCACAATATCATTAATCAAAACAACTTTTCCATAAATCATTGGAAATTATAAATGAAAAAAGAAAATTTCCTTCCTTTCACTTTTTACTCTTTCTTGATTTTATATATACTGCTAATACAGGACTTATTTTTTACATTGATGACTGGAATAGTATTTTCTTGAATTCTGCCAGATGGTTGAAAATATTAAGAAGATCTCAGTCTAAGATATCAGAGAAAGAGACAGAACAAAGACAGGCTCGTGTTGAGAGCATTTAGTGGCATTCGGCGATATTTTCACCCTCTAAGTAGCTGTGATTCTTATTATTCTTTCTTCCCCATTAAACTTTCAGCTCTTACATAAAAGTTTCCTGAGATTCAAAATTTTTTGTTTTAAGTATAAAGTTTTAACAAATATTATTAAATAATATTCCAGCAAGCAGCAGCATTTTCTGTATTTGTACGTTTTGAAACATAATGAAACAGGAACTTCATAAGAGAAATAAGACATTAACCAAAACATACAATGATTTTATAGATCAACAAATTTGGAAAGGCTTATATATTAAGTATTCCAATATGATAACAAGACAATGCTTCTTTTTCATAATACTCCTTGTTTCTTCATATCAAAATTTTCAGTGCATGGTTATTCTACTTCCAAAAGTGCGAGGTTCATTTTTTGTTTTCTTTTTAATTGTGATAACTTAATACAAATTCAATAACTCTGTAACTATATTGCCACTGCCTACATTTCCACATAAATTGGATTCTCTTTCATTACGTAATTAATTTTTAGAAGGGAAATTGTGTTTCCACATCTCGAAGTTTATCCATTATTGCTAAGAATATTTTGCATCCATCAAGTTTTAAATCATTTTAGTTAAATATTATTTTAGTTTGGAATGAAGCAATTCTTAGTTGTTTAAGTTATTCTGCATTATATATTAATACAGTTACAATTTGAAATATATAATCAAGAGTTTAAAGGTTATGCTAAATAAGATAAAACTGAGTCATATTCTACCTTGCTACATTTGGACATGAAATTGTCTTTAAAGCCCTGAATTATAGAAAATGATTAAGATTACCCTGATTTAAAAATGGATAATACTGAAGCATAAAGGAAAAATGTTTAGGCAGAGGAAGATGGGGTGGGATAGTGGCACTAACTACTGGGCTCTGCAAAGGTCCAATGACAAGAGAGCTTGGGGAAAGAAAACATGATCCCAAATAGAGGGACTGAAAGTATTTCTGGATTACCAAAGAAAAGAGTTCAAGTTTCAGAGAAATAAATGAAAGATTAGGGGAGAGGTAAACAAAAGCAGACTTTTAGACACTCTGTAACCATTCAAGGACATTGAACTTCATCCCAAATCAGTGGTTCTCAAGCTTGAGTGTGCATCGAAATCAACTGAAAGGCCTGTTAAGGCAGTGTGGGTACCCGCCTCCAGAGTTCCTGATACAGTAGGCTTTGGGTGGGGGCAGAGTATCTGCAGGTTTAATTGATTCCCAGGAAATGTTGATGCTATTGATTCAAAGACATGCACTTTGAGAACCTGTTCTAAGAGAAACCTCTGAAGAACTTTCAAGAGGGGAGAGACTTGCTCTTTGGAAAACTCACTTTTGCTATGGAGTAGAAAATAGATTCAGGAAGAGGAAATGTGGAGGATGCCAAGAAGCAGTTGCTATAGTAAAGACAAGACAGCAGAGAAGGAAAAAAGCAGAGTCCAGAACTCTTGACAGGTGAATGTCACAGATTGCTCTCAAGGTTCTGGCTTGAACACCTGAGTGAATAGTTGACATTATCTGCAATAACACTGGCAAAGGGACCACTTCCAGGGAGAGGACAGTGTGGGACATGTAAAGGTTGAGTGCTGGTGGTATTCTGGTGAGGGTTTCATACCTGTTCTCTGTGGGGAGAGGAAAGCCCTGGTTTGTAGACCTTGCTAATTTACATGGGGTAAACACTCCCTCTGTGGCCAATGTGATGTGGCAGAAGAGGGAAGAGATGTGCAGTAACACATCATTATGTCGCATTCCCACCACAAAGATGCAAAGCCAAATTCTGGATAGGAGTGCTGCATAGGAGTTGTGGGTAGACTTAAGAGCATAGTAAGTCACAGTTACAATGGTAATTTTCAGTAAAAAAGCAAACCACAGGCAAGGGTCTATTTGTGACACCAGATCACAGTCTAAGTGAGACCATGAGTAACCAAGACGGTAGGAGCATCAGTCTCAAAAGATGTGCAAGGAGAGGTGTGGACAGGGGCAGTCCTCAAAGAAAAGGCAGTCACAATGGATATACACGAGATCAGTCATCAGATAGCAGGCTCTTAGCAACCCGTTATGGTTCAAGGCCAGGGTTCTTGTCTCCCTAGAAAAGCAGTAGCTAGATTTATGCAGTGACTTAGTATTAAGGAATAGAGATATTAGCTCACCTAAAAAAGAGCTATGGTATGAGGCAGGAGCTGAAGTAAGATAAGAAGGGCATTCAATGAATATGGGTTTTAAGAAAAGTCGAAAACCTAGTTGCCCAGACTATTGTCCAAGGGATATCACCAGCAAGGACAAAAATGTCCAGATGGATAACACTGGTATGAATCCAGGCATTGGATCAGGGGTCATGCTTTCCAGGTAAGGCTAAAAGAGGTTTTTAGAGGCTGGGAATCAAGCAGAAAGTAATAATTTTACAGCTCATTTAAACTAGTCCATCTTGATTATCCTGCAGAACATCTCGTCCTCATGTATTATCACTGTTCATGGGCAAACAGTTTTTACTCCTAGGACAGAGAAGAAGTGTGCTTTATTTAAATGCAGTTTTTGTATGTGTTGCTTATGCTCACTGGTTAGTAGATTTCATGTATAACTAAAATATAATAAACCATAGGCACCATCAAGTCCTAAATACAAAGAGAGAGTCTGAGTGCCCTAATGTTTTTGAAACTATTTATTTGAGTAGTCAAAAATCATCAGTCTACCTTGTAGATGCCAGAGTAAATAAATTCAATGAAATCAATTGCAAATTTATCTGAATGGATAGGAAGGAGGAAGCAGGACAATGTTGTTTTCTATATATTGCACTCTTTTAGACTATTTTGCATTAAAATCCTGTATACTCAACTAAAAAGCAGAAAAATATCTTGGTCTAATTCATGTACTGAAACAAATCATTTTAGTTTCCTATTACTTGGATATTTATTGCACTTACATCAGTACAAATTAATTTAATTTGTTTTAAAGCAATAGGAAATTTCAAAAACCAACTTTATATATTTCCATTAAGAAAAAACTAATAGAAGGAACTGTCTATCCAAAATAACATAACAGACTCAAGGATTTCAGAACGCAGCAATAAGCAGAAAAAAAAATTTTGTTTTCCCTAGCACTTATTTTCTTTCTTTCTCTTTCTTTCTTTCTTTTTTAATTTTTAATTTCTGGGGTACATGCGTAGGATGTGCACATTTGTTACATAAGTAAACGTGTGCCACGGTGCTTTGCTGCACCTATCAACCCATCACTTAAGTATTAAGCCCAACATGCATCAGCTATTTTTCCTTATGCTCTCCCTCCCTCCACTGCCCCCTTCCCTGCAGAGGCCCCAGTATGTGTTGTTCCCCTCCCTGTGTCCATGTGTTCTCATTGTTCAGCTCCCACTTTTGAGTGAGAACGTGGTGTTTCATCTTCTGTTCCTGCGTTACTTACCAGTGCTTATTTTCTAGCACCCTCTGTTGTTTTTACCTAATTTTGGAGACCATTTCTTTAAAAAGAAAAAAAAAATCAGTTATTCCGTTTGGTTTCTATAGTAACAAAAACTAATTTCTGGGTTTCTTCATGATCTATGATCATGTTGAAACCAAAGAGCACTCATGGGTCTTGCAAAATTCATAAAGTCCTGAACAAATAGGACTGCCATCTTCTGGCATTTGTCTGAAATGACTGATAATTGTACCAATTCTACATTGTAATCATAAGATTTTTATCCTCATTTTTTCACCTGCTGTTTTTTAACAAAGCATGACATAGTACCTGATCAGACAGTTCTTGGGTGACATCATCAACTTGCAAATAAGCCATTTGTCCCAAAGGGAACATGCAGAAGTGAGGATGTCTTAATATAAATGTTTATTCCAGAAAGTTGGAAGAGAAATACATTGGGTTCTGAAAGGATCAAAATCTTTCTGCTTCTTTCAAGGGGTTATTTAATCGTTTTAGAATCAAAATAATTCAAAACATGGGTTGTGCAGTTCAAGGGAGATTTCACCAGTGATTACTATTACAGTGTTTTTCTCTTGTAGGAACGAACAGAAATAGGACTAATGGAAGAGGGCATATAGGATCTGGAGACTTCCTCCCACCCTTTACAGCTGACAGCAGTGAGTTATGAGGTGTTACAGAGTAAAACAGAGTTACCGTAAGAGCTGTCCAAATAACTTATGTCCTTGAACCACAACACCATCTTCAGAAGATAACTCATGTCACAAGTGAATGTTCAGTAATATGGATTTTCTCCAAAACACCATATTTAACAGGCAACATCATTGAGAGGTAAATTTAATGGCAGAGTGCATTATTTAATAGAATTGAACTATACTCTAACATTGAACAAGAGCTGATTAAAATGTATGCATAGTTGATAAAGAAACTTAAATACTGGATGTGAATAGCAAATAATAATCAGAATAAAATTTTAAGATCCAGCCAAATCAAAGATTAAAAAGAGTTAACATTAATATAATTAGAATTTGGATATATTTCAACACTATCTTATTATTACAGACATAATGTTAAATTAAATTTTAAATGTATAATGCAGATGTTTATTCTACCAGAATAGTTTATTGTAGCAATATCTATTCTTTACAAAATTAGGCACACAAATAATTACTTGAATAAATGAAAGGTTTTGTGAAAACCTTAATTTATAAATTAAAGACTATGTGTAGCCTGCCCCCAAAAGTGAGCTAGAATCTGCTGAATAATTGATTAACTTAAATAACTATGTAACATTATAATATGCAAAGATAGTAGTAATACATCATTATTGATTCTATTTCAACAATATTACCACTATTTGTCTCAAATCTGAAAAAGACCAAAATGGATCTTTAAAGTCTTCTTCCCGGATTATTGTCTCCACAAGAGGAGAGCTGGAATATTATAATCAGCCACTGATCTTGGCCCTATGATCAGTGTGACATTCTGTCCTAGTATAAATCCCCAACTCTGATCCATTGTTAAGTGTATCTGGTTTGTTTACCTTCCATGTCTAAAGATATTTCTCTGCAATTGGTTATGTTACTATATTTCTCTGTACTCTGTTGATTTCAAGTTTCTCTTTCTCTGAAATTTGAGAATTGGTCAGAGTGCCCTTGCTCTCTTTCCAGCTCAAGTAATTTTCCACCTCACAGATTTTCTCAATAAAAGAGTTAATTGTACCAGCCATAAATTTTATAGACAAGCAATGATTAAAGTAAAAAATAAGCACCTAGTAAAATTCTATATATCATATTGAATACTCTGTGTGTTCAATTTATTGCTAAATTATCCTTTGCATTCACCATCTTCTTTCAGTTCTCACTCCAATACCCTAGTTCAGGTTCTCCCAGCTATCATCTGTATTGTTCCAGGCAATAATCTCTAACTTGTTTTCCTCACAACTTCTTCCTTCTACAAACCACTGTACATGCTACTTTCATAGTAGTCACCTAAAGAAGCAACTCTTATTAAGTCAACAATTGTACTTAACTTGCAGCACAGAACCTTGTCTTAGTGTCCCTTTCAAAGCATGCATTCTGCCACCAACTTGCCTTCTAAGTCTTATTTCCTCAATTCCATTTGGGAAGTCTATGCTCCAGCCAAAACGGACTCATCACCATTCCCAAGGCTTAACAATTATATATCTCCCATATCTCCACTTATTAAATTCTAACTATCCTTCAAGGCCCTACTTAAATACAACCAGCTCTTCATGCCTCTTCTGATCACTCAGCATCCGGGAAAACTCAATCCTTGCCCTCTCATTATTTATATATTTCTTGAGATTTCTAATGCATTTATCAAAGTCAGCTACCTAATTTATTTTATTTACCCTTTCATTCACAAATTCTATAAACACTTGAGCAGCTACTAAATCTCGGTCCACATATCAGGCACCGGTGATAGAGTTATGCACATACTAGAACAGATTTGTGCCCACATGGAACTCACATTGCAGAGGAAAACAGACCATAGACAAGGTAATAGATAAATAAACAAAAAGCCTAGATACTGAGACAAGTTTTATAAAGGAAATAAACTTGGTTATATAAATGTGAAAGTTTCTTTTACCTTGGGCAGAAGAGATGATTCATCTGAGGCTTGAAAAATGAGGATTTAAAGTGGAGGATGGCTCTGGATTAGATGCTGTCAGAAAGTAAAAGTAATTGTATGATTGGATGGACCCAGAGTGGGAGGTGGAGCAAGATGGTGGAATAAAAAGCTCCACCCTTCCCTCTACAAGGACGCCAAGTTAACAATTATCTACACAGAAAAAAACACCTTTATAAGAACCAAAAATCAGGTGAACACTTACAGTACCTGGTTTTAACTTCATATCACTGAAAAAATGCACTGAAGAGATAGAAAAAAACAGTCTTGAGTCACCAACGCCACCTCTCCCCCACCCTCGTCAGTGGTGGCATGATGCAGAGAGCCTCTCTGGGTGCTGCGGGAGGGAGAACACAAGAATTATGAATCACTGAACTCCGTGGTGTTCTGTCAGAGCAGAAAGGAAAACCAGACCAAACTCAGCTGATGCGAGCCCACGGAGGGAGCATTTAAATCAGTCCTAGCCAGGGTGAATTGCCGATCCCAGTGGTCCGAACTCGAGTGCTCACAAATGTCACCACTTAGGGCAAAAAGGCTTTTGGTCTCTAAGTAAACTTGAAAGGTAGTCTAGATTATATGGACTGGAACTCTGAACTAAACCCAGAGACAGTGAACTGGGAAGGCAAGAAATGTACTGAGACACCAGCTGGGAAGGCTAAGGGAGTGCTGGCATGAACCCTCACCTAGCCCCAGGCTGCACAGTTAATTACTCCAGAAAAGACCTCTTCCCTCCACTTGAGGAGAGGAGAAGAAAGAGTGAGGAGGACTTTGTTTTGGATACCAGCTCAGCCACACCAGGATAGGGCAAGAGTCAGAGTCACAAGGCCCTTTTGCAGGCCGTAGGTCCCAGATGACATTTTAGACACACCCTGGGCCAGAAAGGAATCCACTGCCTTAAAGGAAAGGACCCAGTCCTTCCAGCATTCATCACCGGCTAACTGAAGAGCCCTTGGTCCCCGAATGCCAGCAGTGATACCCAGGTACTGCATCAAGGGCATAGGTGAGCCTCTGAGACTTGCTGGCTTTAGGTGACACTCAGCACATTGCCAGCTATGGCGGCTACAGGGCAAAGCTCCTTCTGCTTGAGAAAAGCAGAGGGAAAGTAAAGGAGATTAGTCTTGCATCTTAGCTACCAACAATGCCACTGGGGTATAGAGCACCAAGTGGGCTCCTGGGGTCCCTGATTCCAGAACATGACATTGGATGGCATTTCTGGACTACCCTGGGCCAGAGAGAGGAGCTGCCTTGAAGGATGAGTCCCAGGCCAGGCAGCATTCACAACAAGCCGACTTAAAAGACCTTGGTCCTTAAGAGAACATTTGTGGTGGTCTGGCAGTACTCTCAAGGCCAGGACTGGTAGCAGCCTTGGGTAAGTCTCTTCTGCATTTGAAAGGGGAGGGAAGAGTGGGAAGGACTGCATCTTGTGGTTTCAGTACCATCTCAGCCACAAGATAATAGAATACCAGGTACACTTGTAAGGTTTTTAACTCTAGTACCAGACTCCCGAGTGGCACTTCTGAACCCACCCAGGGCCTAGGGAATCATGCCACCCAGAAGGGAAGGACACACACCTGGTTGGCTTTGCCACCTGCTGATTGTAGAGTCCAGGGCTTTGAGTAAACATGGGCGTTAACCAGGGAGTGGTTACAGCAGGCATTGGGTGAGACGCAGCAGTGTTCTGGCTTCAGCCTATCCCAGTGCAGTTGTAGTGGTGGTGGTCACAGGGGTATATGTGTCACTCAACGTCTACCTTTAGAGGCTCAGAACAGAGACAGATATTTTGTATGTTTGGGAGAAAATAAGAGACGAGAACAAAAGTCTCTGCCTGGTAATTCAGAGAATTCTTCTGGATCTTGCCCAAGACCATCAAGGTGGTACCTCTAGGAGTCTGCAAGAACCAAAGCATTACTGTGTTTGCAGTACCACCTAAACCAGAAAAAACTTAGATCATAATACCCAAGTGCTTTCAAATATTTGGAAGACCTTCCCATAAAGGACAGCTACAAATAAGCCCAGATAGTGAATACTACAATAAATACCTAACTCTTCAATGCCCAGACACTAAAGAACATCTACTAGCATCAACACCATCAAGGAAAACATGACCTCAACAAATGAACTAAATAAGGCACCAGGGATCAATCTTGGAGAAACAGAGTTATGTGCCCTTTCAGACAGAGAATTCAAAATAGCTATGTTGAGGAAATGCAAAGAAATTCAAGATAACACAGAGAAGGAATTCAGAATGCTATTGAATAATACATTTAAGAAAAACAGTTTGAAATAATTAAAAAGAATCGAGCAGAAATTCTGGAGCTGAAAAATGCAATAGGCACGCTGAAGAATGCATCAGAGTCCTTTAATAGCAGAATGGATTAAGAAGAAGAGAGAATTGATGAGCTTGAAGACAAGCTATTTCAATATACACAGAAGAGAAAAAAAACAATGAAGCACACCCACAGGATCTACCAAATAGCATCCACAGGGCAAATCTAAGAGTTATTGGCCTTAAAGAGGAGGTAGAGAAAGAGATAGGGGTAGAGTGTTTATTCAAAGAGATAATAACTGAGAACTTCCCAAACCTAGAAAAAGATATTAATCTGCAAGTACTAGAAGGTTATAGAACACCAAGCAGATTTAACCCAAAGAGATTACCTCAAGGCATTTAATAATCAAATTCCCAAAGGTCAAGGATAAATAAAGGATTATAAAAGCAGCAAGAGAAAAGAAACAAATAACATACAATGAAGCTCTAATACATCTGACAGTAGACTTTTTAGTAGAAACCTTACAGGCCAGGAGATTGGCATGACATATTTAAAGGTTGAAGGAAAATAACTTTTACCCTAAAATAGTATGTCTGGCAAAAATGTCCTTCAAACATGAAAGAGAAATAAAGACTTTCCCAAACAAGCAAAAACTGAGGGATTTCATCAATACCAGACCTGTCCAACAGGAAATACTAAAGGAAATACTTCAATCAGAAAGAAAATGACATTAATGAGTAATAAAGAATCACCTAAAAGTACAAAACTTACTGCTAATAGTAAGTACACAGAAAAACAGAATATTATAACACTGCAACTGTGGTATGTAAACTACCCTTTTCCTAAGTAGAAAGACTAAATGATGAACCAATCAGAAATGACAACTACAACTTTTCAAGGTGCAGTCAGTGCAATAATATATAAGCAAAAACATCAAAAAAGTTAAAAAACAGAGAGATGAAGTTGAGGTGGGTTTTTATTAGTTTTCATTTGGTTTATTCGTGCAAATAGTGTTAAATTGTTATCAGGTTAAAATAATGGATCACAAGATAGTATTTGCAAGCCGCATGGTAACCTCAAACCAATAAACATACAATGGATACACAACAAACAAAAAAAACAAGAAACTAAGTTATATCATCAGAGAAAATCATCTTTACTAGAGGCAGACAGGAATAAAAGAGAGAACAGAAGGCCACAGAACAACCAGAAAACAAACAATAAAATGGCAGGAGTAAGTCCTTACTTATCAATAGTAACATTAAATGTAAATGGAATAAACTCTCCAATCAAAAGAGATAGAGTGGCTGAATAGATGAAAAAAACAAGACCCATTGATCTGTTGCCTACAAGAAACACACTTCACATATAAAGAAAATAAAGGGATAGAAAAAGATATTTCTTGCCAATGGAAACCATAAAAGAGTAGGAGTCACTATACTTATATCAGACAAAATAGATCTCAATACAAAAACTATAAAAAGAGGCAATGATGGTCACTATATAATGATAAAGAGGTCAATTCAACAAGAGGATATAGCAATTTTCAATACATATGCACCCAACACTGGAGCATCAGTAAAGGAAATATTATTAGAGCTAAAGAGAGTGATAGGCCCTGATATAATAATAGCTACAGACTTCAACAGACTTTAAGCATTGGACAGATCATCCAGAAAGAAAATCAAAAAGAAAAAACATCAGACTTAATCTGCACTATAGACCAAATAAATCTAATGGATATTTACAGAATATTTATCCAAGAGCTGCAGAATACATAGTCTTTTCCTCAGCACATGGATCATTCTCAAGGATAGACCATATGTTATGTCACAAAACAAGTCTTAAAACATTCAAAAAATTGAAATAATATCAGATATCTTCTCTGACCACAATGGAATAAAACCAGAAATTAATAACAAGAGGAATTTTGGAAACTATACAAATACAAGAAAATTAAACAATATGCTTCTGATGACTAGTCAGTCAATGAAGAAATTAAAAAGGAAATTAAAAATTTTCTTGAAACAACTGATAATGGAAACAATTGAGAAATGTCTAGATACATACAATCTACCAAGATTGAACCAGGAAGAAATCCAAAACCTGAACACACCAATAACAAGTAACAAGATCAAAGCCTCCCGGTAAAGAAAAGCCATCATGATCGCTTTACTGCTGAATTTTACCAAACATTTAAAGAAGAATTAATACCAATACTACTCAACACATTCTGGAGGGAATACTTCCAAACTCGTTCCACGAGGCCAGTATTACTCTGATATCAAAGCCAGAAAAAGGCACATCAAATAAGAAAACTACAAGCCAATATCTCTGATGAATATTGATGCAGAAATCCTCAGAAAATACCAGCAAATCAAATTCAACAATACAATGGAAAGATCATTCATGAACAAGTGGGATTTATTCCTGGGATGCAAGGATGGTTCAATATATGCAAATCAATCAATGTAATACATCATATCAACCAAATGAAGGGTAAAAACCATATGATCTTTCAATTGATGCTGAAAAAGCAGTTAATGAAATTCAACATCCCTTCATGATAAAAATCCTCAAAAAACTGGGAATAGAAGGAACATAATTAAAACCATGTATGACAGACCCAGAGCTAGTGTCACATTGAATGGGGAAAAAGTGAAAGCCTTCCCTCTAAAATCTGGAACATGACAGGGATGCCCACTTTCACCACTATTATTCAACATAGTACTGGAAGTCCTAGCTAGAGCAGCCAGACAAGAGAAAGAAATAAAGGGACTTCAAAGGGAAGGAAAGAAGTAAAATTATCTTTGTTTACTTATGATAAGATCTTATATTTGGAAAAACCTAAAGACTATCTAAAGACTATTAGAACTGATAAACAAATTTAGGAAATTTGCAGGATACAAAATCAACATACAGAAATCAGTACCATTTTTATATGCCAACAGTAAGCAATCTGAAGAAGAAATCAAAGCAATCTCATTTACAGTAGTCATACATGAAACTGAATACTTAGGAATTAACTTAACCAAAAAAGAGAAAAACCTCTATAATGGAAATTTGAAAACATTGATGAAAGAAATTGAAATGGACAACAAAAAATGGAAAAATATTCCATGTTTATGGTTTGGAAAAATCAACACTGTTAAAATGTCCACACTCCCCAAAGCAATCTACAGATTCAAAGCAAACCCTGTCTAAATACCAATGACATTATTCACAGAAATAGAAAACAATTCTAAAATTTACATTTACCCACAAAAGACCCAGAATAGCCAAAGCTATCTTGAGCAAAAAGCACAAAACTGAGGAATCACATTACCTGACTTCAAATTATACTATAGAGCTATAGTAACCAAAACAGTATGATATTGGCATAAAAACAGACACATAGACCAAGAGAACAGAATAGAGTACCCACAAACAAATCTGCACACCTATGAACTCATTTTCTGCACACCTATGAATTCACACACCTGTGAACTCATTTTCAACAAAAGTGCCAAGAACATACATTGGGATAAAGACCATCTCTTCAATAAATGATGCTGGGAAAACTGGATATTCAAATGCAGATGAATGAAACTAGACCCCTATCTGTCACTATATACAAAAGTCAAATAAAAATGGATTAAAGACTTAAATCTAAGGCCTCAGAATATAAAACTACTATCCAAAAACATTAGGGAAAATCTCTAGGACATTGTTCTGGGCAAAACATTTTTGAGTAATATCTCATAAGCACAGGCAACCAAAGCAAAAACGGACAAATGGGATCACATCAAGTTAAAAAAACTTCAGCACTGCAAAGGAAACAATCAGCAAAGTGAAGAGACAACCCACAGAATGGGAGAAAATATTTGCTTACTTCAAACTACGCATCTGGCAAGAGACTAATGACCAAAATATATAAGGAACTCAAACAACTCCAAAGGAAAAAAAATCAAATAATCTGATCAAAAAATGCACAAATGATTTAGATAGACATTTCTCAAAAGAAGACATACAGATGGCAAATAGGTATATGAAAAGGTACTCAACATAATTGATTATCAGAGAAATGTAAATCAAAACTACAGTGAGATATCATTTCATGACAGTTAAAATGGCTTATATCCAAAAGACAGGCAATACCAAATGAACAGATGCTGGCAAGGATGTGAAGAGAAAGGACCCCTCACACACTGTTGATGAAATGTAAATTAGCACAACCACTATGGAGAACAGTTTGGAGGTTCCTCAAAAAAACTAAAAATAGAGCTACCATATGATCCAGCAAACCTACTGCTGGGTATATACCCAAAACTAAACACATCAGTATATTGAAGAGATATATGCACTCCTGTGTTTGTTGCAGCACTCTTTACAATAGCTAAGATTTGGAAGCAACCTAAATATCCATCAACAGATGAATGGATAAAGAAAATATAGTACATATACACAATGAAGTACTATTCAGCCATAAGAAAAGAATGAGATCCTGTCATTTGCAACAACTTGTTTGGAACTAGACATCATTATGTTACATGAAATAAGCCAGGGACTGAAAGACAAACATTGCATGTTCTCACTTATTTCTGGGATCTAAAAATCAGAACAATTGAACTCATGGACATAGAGAGTAGAAGGATGGTTACCAGAGGCTGGGAAGGGTAGCAGGGTGTGATGGGGGGGGAGGAGTGGTTAATGTATACAAAAAAGAGTTAGAATGAATAAGACCTGCTATTTGACAGTGCAACATGGTAACTATAGTCAATAATAACTTAATTGTACATTTTTTTAAAAGAGTGTATTTAGGTTTTTTGTCATGATGTGCTCATTTCACACTGAATGCCTGTATCAAAACATCTCATGTATCCCATAAATATATATACCTACTATGTACCCACAAAAATTAAAAATCAAAAAAATTAATTAAAAAAATAAACTAGAACCAGACAAACACTGTAATTGGTAAAGAAGAAGCAGCTACTCATTTTAGCCCGGATAGAGGGCTTTGGAGTAATATCTGTGGCTTAGACAACGCGCATGCTTTGTGTTCAGATATGACTACACCATGGTATTGTTTTCTCTCTATTCATCACAGCCACAGCACTGCCTTGTCTGATGTTAATGTTCTGCCAAATTGTTTATGTTCAACAGAAGAACACTGAGGTCTAGCTAAGGGCACCTCCTGGATGTCAGGCAATATTTTTGCCTTTCTCACAGGTTATTCTATATAGTTGCAGTGGATTTCCATGGCTTAGGTAGTTAGTTTGAATATACACAATAAGTTTTCCCCCACACCTCTGTTAGGACAACAGCGGCTGCTCCCTTAGAGGTAGGTATACGCACCAAGCCTTAGACATAATGTTTAATCGCTATTGCATAATTGACACCCAAGAAGGACTTATCAGAGCCCTTCTCAGAGACTATGTCTGGGTGAGAAAATATCTCTCATTCCTCTGGTGTTTTTAACCTAGGGCTGCCTGAGATTGTGTGAACTGACACTTGAAAAAAGGATAGAAGTACATTTTTCTTAAAGGAAACAGAGATAAGAAATTAATACTAAGTTCAGAAGTCATCTATAGGCTTGGATACAGCTTTTCCTAAAGTCCTAACCCACCCTTAGATTTCCCAATCATATGAGACAATATGATTTATGAGTAAATTCTTTATAAAATTGCATTTTAATTAAATTTCTGTCATTTTTAGTCAAATACATCTAGAATAATGTATAAATACTGCATACATAAGTAAAAGTTCCCCATTCAAGAACTGAAGGTTAACTATTAACACTAGTATGTAATCCATCAACAAGTCCTGACATGTATACTCCCGTTTATGTCTTATATTTGGCCACTTCTCCCTGCATAGCCCCCACGCAGATAAAAGACATTAATGATACATCATTTTCATGTGAAATAGCAGTAGGTTCCTTACTTCTCTATTTCTTTCTACTCTATTCTCCACACTGCAGTCAAAATAATCTTTAATAAGTATAAATAATAAAAATCCATTGGCTTGGTAAAAATTCTTCAAAACTTCCAACTTCACCTCAAATAGATTCCGAAGTCTATCATGACCAGACCACTCTTACCTCCCAAACCTCATTTCATTTTACCCTTCACCTCTTCCACTGTCTCAGCCACACTGGCCTCCTTTTGGCCCATCAAATATATCCTAGTGTTTTTTGCCATCAAGACTTTACATGAACTACTTCTTCTGCCTGGAACATTTTCCTAGCTACTACAGTTCCCTCATCCCCATCTCTAACTCCCTAGGAATCAGTCAGATCTCCTTAAGGTGCAAGTGATGCATAAAGCAATATTGATAATAAAAGAATTTTCAAAGCAGCCATAATGTAAGCCTTCTTCTCATGCTTCCTCTCAATTTAAACAAAGGCATTTTTCCCATCCCCACACCCACATTGTCACTCTTTCTCAGCACTCTATTTTTTTTAAAAAGCACCAGTCTCACGTTATAATTATAAATGATATTTTGGGAACTGTTTTGATAATAGTATCTCTCCCACACTTGTTTATAAGGTCTGTGAAGACTGGACTCTTTAGCTATTTAACATTTGCTTCTGTCTATATTTCTTGCCTAGTGCTCCAGTTTCCATTTAATATAGAAATTCTTAATGTTGTTCCCCAAGATTTTCCTTCTGCTTCAGCTTGCCAGGGTGTGTTACTGACAACTAAAGATTCTTATACCAAGTCTATTTTTTTACACCGTATACCCAAACTTAATAGAGCACCTATTGTAGACTTTTCGTTCCATAATATTTGTTAAAATGAGATTTTTTATGCTGTTTCTTATAGAAAGTGTAAATCTAAGAGCTGTTGCTGTAATACTTCACCAAAAAAAACCTAGAAAAGTAATCAAATCAACATAGTTGAAGACAGACTCTATGCACAAGTTCAGGCAAAGAAACTCATTATAAGACTTTTTTAAATCTGAGGCAGAGAGAGATTTTGAAATCCAGGAAACTAGTGATTTTGCATCTGGTCAGACCTCTTATCATCTGGAGATTTTGAGATTAAAATCAACATGATCAAATATAAGTAGTCATAGTAGGCCACTGTGCAGAGTAATAATTGATTTTCAAGAATTTCACAGGCTTAAATTGTATGGTTTGTATATGCTTTCCTTATTACTTGAATCTCCTATTATAATGTAAAAAATGTTGTCTTAAGAAATTTAACCTTGGAGTTCCAAAATACAGTGTTCTTAATCTCTAACATGGATCACAACAAAAGAAAAGGAAGGATGAGCTATCAAGAAAAATGTTCTGGACACTGAAGCTGTACACTACAGCATATTGCTAAGAATGCTGTATGGTTGTTTCTCATGGAGACGTTAAGGGTGAGATACCACAGTTCTCCTACTAGTGGTTTAGGTGTCACCTAACGCTAGATAAAGCCTCACACAGATTATGATTCTAGTAAACTACAGTTGTTGAAAATCTAATGCAATGAATCTGCAAGGAACCACTGGGCTCAAAATTGGTCATCAAAGCTACAATTTAAATGCCATTTTACCATGCAAGATTTAGGGATCTGAAGAGGAGAACCTAAGTTAAACTTGCAAAGGACAGTCCCTAGTTATCCTGATGTGTTCTATTTCACATTTATCCCAAGGTTGATTATTTCTCCCCTTACTGGTATTTTGCCAATGTCTACATCTGGGAAACTTTATTTTTGCTTTTTTATTACTTAACATAAGAAAGTAAAAAAGAATAACAGACCAGCCATGTTTATCTTCACCTTCATTTTCTGTGAGTTAATGAAACAGTCTCTCCAGATCAAGAACACATCTGGTATCCATCTGTTAAAAAGCAAGAATTATAATTTTAGCTGTTCTCACTGCTGTCGCTTTATTATCCCCCAGCATTTTTAGGTAATATGCATCCTAGTGACTAAGAGAACCACATTTCAGTGACAAAAAGTGGTAAATAGTGCAAAGTATGAAACTTATAGCATTCAGAATTTCCTAATTTTTGATACAAGAACTAGATCGGATAGCTAAGTAATCACAACAGCAAACACTACAGCTGATCTAAGTCTCTGGCCTATGTATTCTAATCAGTCAGCAATATTCAACCATAAAACATTTGAATTGGAAAATATATGACAGGTTTTTAAATAAATTTTATATATTACTTAGCAGATTTATCAATTTTGTGAGTACCTTAACACTATCTAAGATTATATTGCATACTACCTCTTTTTTCCTTTTTTTTTCACTTTGCGAAACTATCAGAAGAGAATACAGTCATTTTTTAGTTATAAATCCACAGAAAAGGAAGGAAACCTTCATGCAGGTATAATGGGAATCAGTGGATTGCCTTCCAGCTACAGTAGAAGCATGGTTCCCACATCATAAAGTGACTGCTTTAACCTACAAAAAGGATTTTCAGGGGCATAAAAAATTGCTTCCTGATGAGCAACTGTGAGCTTTCTTCTCACTATAAACCACAAAGTATTTAAGAATAAGGCAAATCTAAAGGCACAAGCTTCTCATGTGGCTTTCAGGACAAAGATTCCAGTTGGACTTTATGCTCTTATTGTTTCTCCTAAAAGATATCATCCAAATGATATATTCTAAGAAACTTTAAGCTCTGAGAGGCCAAAAAAACAAATCTGTCAAATTCTGTGGATTCCTGACCCGGAGGAATCCATGTTTATATCTGTATAACATTGAAGAGGATATAGGCAGAGTATAAAACAATGATAAACTCAGTACTTCATAGAATTGGATCAATTAAATCTAATTTCTATTCAAAAGAAGTGCTTCTGTTTTACATCAGGTAAGAAAGAAGGTCATAGAATAATCCCTTGAGACATTCCACAAAATGTTTCCATCTTTTATTTTCAGGTTCTCTCTTTATCTCCCAACCCAGTACCATTCAACACTATTTATATTATTTACAATTACTTGGTGAGCACCAACTACATTAAACTACATTCCAGGAACTACTTAAGCCTTGGGGATATAGTATACACAGACAAGTCCCTGCTCTTATAGGATTTATATTTAAGATGAAGGAGAAAGACCATACAAGTAAGTAAAGAGACTAGATAAGTGCTATAAGTACATAAATCAGGGCAAAATACTATGATGAAATAATCTGGTTGGGCACAGTGGCTCACACCTGTAATCCTAGCATTTTTGGGAAGCCAAAGTGGATAGATAACTTGAGCGCAGTAGTTTGAATCCAGCCTGGGCAATATGGCAAAACCCTGTCTCCACAAAAATTACAAAAATTAGCCAAGAGTGATGGCATGCACCTGTAGTCCCAGGTACTCAGGAAGCTGAGGTGCGAGGATCACCTGAGCCTGGGGTGGTCAAGGCTGCACTGAGTCAAGATCATGCCACTGCACTCCAGCCTGGGTAACAGAATTAGACCTTGTCTCAATGAAATACACATATATATTTTACAATTGACCTGAGAGTGCTACTATAAATCGATCATGGATAGCCTTTTTCGCAAAAGTTAGCCATGTGAATATCTGAGAAAACAGAGCTACAGGCACAAGACACAAGTGTAAAGGCATTGAAGTGGGAACCTTTTTATGTGCTTAAGGAATATAAAAGAGTGCTGGTGAGACTGCAGTCCAGTGAGCTAAGTAGGAAATGAATTTGAAAAGAGAGTCAGGGATCAAAATCTGTAGACTAAGCAAACAGTTTTCACTTTATTCTAAGTGTATTGAGAAGCAAAGATGTGACATGCTCTAATTTAGGCTTATCATGATTTCTGTTTGCAGTGTGGAATGTGGATTTAATTTGGGACTGGGTGAAAGCAGGGAGATTAGTTAAAATGTTGTTGCATTGATCTAGGCCAAAAAAAAAAAAAAGGTCAGTTGTGTGTGACAACCATGGCAATGAGGAGATAGTGAAAATCTCAGGATATACATACTTTGGAAGTAGAGTCAATCAACAGGACTTGCTGATAAATTAGATGTGGAGAGGCAGAAAATGAGGAACTAAAAATGACACTTTTGAACTGAGTTTGTGTTCCTTCAGTAAAGGGTAGAAGTCATGACATTTACTAAAATACAGAAGAAAGGATCAAGTTTGAGAACAATGAGTTAGCTGCAGACACATTAACTTTGAGATGACTGAAATATTCAGAGCAGATGTCCCAGTAGACAGAGGAATGTGCGGGTCTAAACCATAGCTGTGCCCTCTTCAAGGCTCCAGCCAACACCCTTGCCCATTGCCTCTTGGGCAAATCAGCCTCTGGGCTATAATTTGAAAATGAGTGTTACAATAACTCAACAACTGCAACCCTTTTTTCTCTTCTATTTTCTTACCCTTTAGTGGAAATCCTCCTTTTCTTACTCCAAAAGACTTGGACTGTTCAGCTCAGGACACTAGAACGTATTTCAGCATAGCTTTGAGACTTCAAATGATTCATTAGTAAAGGAATGAAATATTGTCTTTAAAGATCAATCAAGTGCAGCAATTTTTGCTTCAAGATTCCAGACCCATCTTTTACTTTGCCAAGCAATAATTACATCACGAAACTTGAGTTAAGACACATTTGTCACCACTTTTGCAACCTTTCTATTAGAATAGCTTGAGAGTGATTATACTAATATATATTAAATCCTATAATACAGTTTTTAAAAATTACACTCCAAGAAACACCTTATCTAACAATAGTTTAATCATTTCAGAGGACAGTTACATCAACATAAAATCATGCAAGTAATTCCTATAATCGACAAAACATGATACATCAATTAAACTGTTAAAGCAGAGTAGACTTCACACATTGAATTAAAACTCTCTCAAAAAAGTAGGCTGAAAGGACAAGATTTTCTGTTTTCATAAAATAAGCAGTTGAAATCAAACCCAGGATTTTTTCAGTCAAAACATTTGTGTCTGAAAAGAGCATCTTCAATTTATTTCATTTCTCTCTAATCTTTACAGATTTCAAGTTTCCTAAATGTGACTTTTCTCCTGTTTGTAAACAAATAAAAATTTACATTCAAATACAATTATCAACATCCTTCATAGTGAAGACCTAGGAAAGGATGTTGAATTTGAAGTTGTTGGTGATGCCCCAGAAAAAGTGGGGCCCAAACAAGCTGAAGATGCTGCCAAAAGCATAACCAAAGGCAGTGATGATGGAGCTCAGCCCTCCACCTCCACAGCTCAAGAGCAAGATGATGTTCTCATAGTTGATTAGGATGAAGAAGATTCTTCAAATAATGCCGACGTCAGTGAAGAAGAGAGAAGCCGCAAGAAGAAATTAGATGAGAAAGAGAATCTCAGTGCAAAGAGGTCACGTATAGAACAGAAGGAAGAGCTTGATGATGTCATAGCATTAGATGGAACAGAAATGCCTCTAAACAGAACCCTCTTCCTATTTAGGTTATCTGGGCAGAACCAGATTGTTAGGTCCTTTGTTCCAAAGGGAAAAAATTGACACCAGTGACTTGAAAATGATTCTGCTCCCTTTCAAAGTATTCATTTTGCTAGAACTGTTAGACACATTGCAGTATGCTGTATTGAAAGTGGGAATATAGTTTTAAAAACCCTTTGAACGAAGTGTGTGCATAACCAGTCATGAGATAAAACAACACAATGCATGTTGCCTTTTTAATGTAAATACCCTTAGGTATCATTAATAGTTTCAAAATATTGTGGTTTAGTAAAGTTGACACCTGGTTATAAATATTATGCCTTTATTTTTGGCTAGAAGAATAATTATTTTTAGCCTAGATTTAACCATTTTCATACTCTTAGCTGATTGAAACAGATTCAAAGAAGTATCGAGTGCTACGCATTAAAACTTGTTTTTAAATGTTAAATGGCACTATGTATATTAATGTAAAACAATGTTAATTTACTCAAGTTTTCAGTTTGTACTGCCTGGTATGTCTGTGTAATAAGCCAATTTTTGTGTATTGTTACAGTTTCGGGTTATTTATATTCGATGTTTTGTAAAACTCAAATAACGACTATACTTACGGACCAAATAAATGGCACCTGCATTCTTGTTTTAAAAAAATACAATTTTTTTGTAGGTGCTTCTCAAATTTTATGCCCGTAATGAAGTTTTATAAACTAATACTTATAAACTAATGTTTATTACAAGAAAAAATTATTCATGCTGCACTAAGATTTTTTATTTATTAAATTAAGAAATACAAAATACATGTGATTTAAATAAATAGAATAAATGCAATCAATAACTTCTATTTTATCAGTGAGGATTCACTCATTAAAAGGCACAACGCCAAAATAAATTCAAGAATATTCATTTTATAAATTTTGGGATGGAAAGGAAAATGTGATTCTGAGATAGAAAGGGGGAAAAAATCCTGTTGGAATTGCTTCTAATTTTATTTGAATTAAACATATTTAAAATAAGAGGAGACAGCAATGCCAATACATCAAATACAATTATTAATTCCACAGTTTCACACAATCCTACAATCCATGTGTTGCCAAATATTGTCAAAGATTTAAAGAAATTTATCATCAAGTCCCATACTTATAAAATCTAATTATTTAAGGTTTAAAATAATGGAATGAATATTAATTAAAAACAGAAAAAATTAAAATCATGTTAGTTTTAAAAATTGTAACAGTCACAACACGGGTTTGGTTATTATTTATGGTATTGTTTTCCCTCATACATACTTCAGTTGGCATTCATCTACCGCCATCAACTTGAAAAACATACAATAAAGGAAGAGCTACCATTTTAGAACCAAAGGCTCAAGTCTGGCAAACTGTTCTCATGCGTACTTTAGAAATCTAATTGGCAGAATATAGTTGAGACGATAATATTAATGCTCTAAATAATTCTACGATAGGATGGTATGTCACTGAATCGAAATACACCTGACTTTGTAAATTTGAAAACTTGTTTTCTAATAAAAGAAAATTATTCTATTTTTATTTTTAGTTTTTGTGGGTACATATTAGGAGTATACATTTATGGGATACATGAGATAGTATGATATAATCATACAATGCTTAATAATCACATCAGGTTATATGGGGTGTCTATCACCTCAAGCATTTATCCTTTCTTTGTTTTGCAAACAATCCGATTATACTCTTTTAGCCATTTTTAAATGTACAACAAGTTATCATTTACTGTAGTCACCTTGTAATGCTATCAAATAACAGATCCCTTTCATTCTAATTTTATTTTGTACCTATTAATCATCCTCACTTCCCCCTCCCCTTCTGCTACCCTTCCCAGTCTCTGGTAACCAACATTCTACTCTCTAACTCCATGAGTTCAAATATTTTAACTTTTAGCTCCCACAGATAATTAAGAACATGTGAAGTTTGTCTTTCTGTGCCTGGCTTATTTCATGTAACATAATGACCTCCAGTTCCACCCATGTTGTTAGAAATGACAGAATCTCATTCTTTTGTAAGGCTGAATAGTACTCCATTGTGTACATGTACCACATTTTGTTTATCCATTTCATCTGTCGATGGACACTTAGGTTGCTTCCAAATCTTAGCTATTGTGAACAGTGCTGCAATAAACATGACACAGCAGATATCTCTTCAACACACTGATTGCCTTTCTTTAGGGTATATACCAAGAAGTGGGATTGCTGGATCATATAGTAGCTCCAGTTTTAGTTTTTTGAGGACCCTCCAAATTGTTTTCCATACTAGTTGTGCTAATTTACATTCCCACCAATAGTGTACCAGGGTTCCCTTTTCTCCACATTCTTGCCAGCATTTGCCTGTCTTTTGGATATAAGCCATTTTAACTGGAGTGAGATGATACCTTGTTACAATTTTGATTTACATTTCTCTGATGATCATTGATGTTGAGCACCTTTTCATATGCCTGTTTGCCATTTGTATGTCTTCATTTGAGAAATGTGTATTCATATATTTTGCTCATTTTTAATCAGATTTCTAAATTTTTTTCCTCTGGAGTTGTTTGAACTCCTTATATATTCTGGTTATTAATACCTTGTCAGACGAGTAGTTTGCAGATATTTTCTCCTATTCTGTGGGTTGCCTCTTCACTTTGTGGATTGTATCCTTTGCTGTGCAGAAGCTTTTTAACTTGATGTGATACTTTTTCCATTTTTGCTTTGGTTGCTTGTGCTTGTGGGGTATTACTCAAGAAATCTTTGCCCACTCCAATGTCCTAGAGTTTCCCCAATGTTTTCTTATAGTAGTTCCATAGTTTGAGGTCTTACATTTAAGTCTGTAATCCATTTTTATTTGATTTTTATATATAGTAAGAGATATTTGATTTTTATATGTGGTGAGAGTCTAGTTTCATTCTTCTGCATATGGATATTCAGTTTTCCCATCACCATTTATTGAAGAGACTATCTTTTCCCCAATGTATGTTCTTGGCACCTTTGTCAAAAATGAACTCACTATAGATGTATGAATTCTGGGTTCTGTATTCTGTTCCATTAGCCTAAGTGTCTGTTTTTATGGAAGTACCATGCTGTTTCGGTTTCTATAGCTCTGTAGTACAATTTGAAGCCAGGTGATGTGATTCTTCCAGTTTTGTTTTTTCTACACAGGACAGCTTTGGCTATTGTGATTCCATATAAATTTTAGGATTTTTTTCTGTTTCTGTGAATAATGTCATTGGTATTTTGATAGGGATTGCATTGAATGTATAGATTGCTTTGGTTAGGTTGAGCATTTTGACAATATTGATTCTTTCAATCTATGAATGTGGAATATCTTTCCATTTTGTGTGTGTGTTCTCTTCAATTTCATCAATGTTTTATAGTTTTCATTGTAGAGGTCATTTATTTTGTTAATTTCTAGGTATTCTATTATAACTGTAGCTATTGTAAATGGGATTACTTTCCTGATTTCTTTCTCTGCTAGTTCATTACTGGTATACAGAAATGCTACTGATTTTTGTGTGTTGATTTTGTATCCTGCAAATTAACTGAAATTTGTTCATCAGTTCTCATAGTTTTTTGGTGGTGTCTTTAGGTTTATCCAAATATAAGATCATCATCTGTAAACAAGGATAATTCGACTTCTTCCCTTCCAATTTGGGGGTTTCTTTCTTTCTTTCTTTCTTTCTTTCTTTCTTTCTTTCCTTCCTTCCTTCCTTCTTTCCTTCCTTCCTTTCTTCCTTCCTTCCTTTCTTTCTTTCTTTTCTTTCTTTCTCTCTTTCTTTCTCTTTTCTGATTTCTCTAGCTAGGGCTTACAGTACTATACTGAACAACAGTGGTGAAAATGGGCATCCTTGTAGTGTTCCAAATCTAAGAGAAAGGTTTTCATTTTTCTTCATTCAGTGTAATACTAGCTGTGGGTCTGTCATATATGGCGAAAATTGTTCTTTATTTGAAGCTAAAAAAGAAAAACGTGGGCTTGAGGGTAGTAAAATTGGGTCATCTGTGACTTTATTGCTGATTTGGTATTTTGAATCATTGCACAGGTGAAATAAAATATTCCTCAAAAATATTTAGTGGGATTCTAGCTTAGACTAAAAAAAATTATATAATTACTTTGTGTTAGTAAATGGAAAGGATGTAATTATGAGATAATTTAAATAGAAGCTTTTCTACTTGACACCAAAATGGTGCTTTAAGAGTACTGTAGAACTTACCTCCAGAATTTTGTGATTTTTGGCCTGTAGTGTGTCACTTTCCACGCTGATTTTATTCAGTAATATTTTATTAATTAAAAAGAAGCCAATGTAGTATACTAAAACTGAGTTCAATGTAAAGTGAATAAAAATCATTTAAAGTGTTCAAACATTTATCTCTGTTTTCTATTTCTTGAATTCATTCTCTAATAATAAATTCTCTTGGGATAAAATGTATTCTCTTGTCCTGTGCAATGAGTTATGTCAAACCATTCTATTCAAACAGTACTACATTTTATTAATATGCTTCTAGGCAAACTGCCAAAGAAGAAAAACAAGTTCTAATTTTTAAATACTCTAGACAGCTTATTATAGCTTAGGCTGAAATACAAAACTAAGGCAGGCAGATCAAGCACACCTACATTCCAGTGTGCACTTTTATATGGCCTTTCTTAATTCCAAGAGATGTATTTGATTAAACACATTAGCAGAAATAATAACACTGCTATTAGTAATTTGCTATTTGGATAAATCTGCCTTTAAAATAAGTTAGACATGCACACTAAATTCAATTTGCCGTTGCATTTGGTTATTTATATACCTAATGCCATATGGCTGTTTGACCAGGCTCTTTCTGCTTTGCAAAGGAGAATCTTTACCCATCGAAAAACATGAACTTACGAGGATAAGAAAGTCTAACGGAGGCAACAAGGTCATATTAAAATGACTTGTGGGTTTTTTTCTCCTGCTTCTTTACTCTCATAGGACCATGATTATATAGTCTTCCTTTTAATTCATGCACATAAATAAACATATTCCGAATGGTATAAGATGGATTATACTGCTGAGAACTTTCTTACACTTTTTAGCTTGAAGAATCCAGGAGAATACCACACACGAGATGCAAATAGATAGATTTCTAACACCCAGCAGAAAACTAAAAGTTTTAAGATACCCATGTTTCTCAATTAAATTTTATCAGCATATGAAAAAAAACAATTTGAAGATTCTCATACTTGTTTTTTCAGATTTGATTATCTACAACACCAAGATACCTCAAATGGTTACGAATTTCCCCTTTCAAATAGTTCTGTTAAGTATCATTAAATATTTTGTAAAATACATTTTAGGTTCCTAAGTGGGTTAAATTTACATTATTCATCCACCATGAAGAATAATGAGTAATTATTATCTCTTTCTTGCCCAAAAGGAGAGTTAGTTCCCAGAAATGAAATCTTGGTTAAGTTTTGCTGTATACCACTTCCAACACAAATTGCCCACCACAGATTAAAACTTGGCTCTGTATGTAAGAATATGACCTGTTTGAAATTGCAGTAAGATACAACATATGGGAAAAAATGGAGCACTTGGAATAACTTGGCAAAATAATTTAGAAAATGAAATGTTATAAAATGCAATGTATAAGTAATGTTTTCTCTAATGATCATTTAAAGATGCAGTTATAACAAGACGATCTTTTGCTCTCTTCTTTTTATTCTGTTATAGCTTTACACAAATGACTTTCTGCACGGAAGCTGATCTATTTGCTCACGCCTTTCCCACTTGTTTTGAAAAGGTCTAAGAAAAACATACTTATATATATATTATTTTACTCAAAGTTGAAATACACATGCTTACTCTTTCTTAAGAGAGGCCTAATTGTTGAAATATTTCATTTCTCAGAAACTTAGTGTAAATATTTTCTGAGTGAGCAATGAAGCCAGTAAAAAATATTCATAAACGGAAATATTATACTTATTTAAAACTCATTAATTATTTTAAAGCTGTATAGGATGATATAAACATTTAAAACTTGTTCTAACAAGCAAATAGTCAAATGAAATATGTTTCAATATCTAAAAAGTTCCATTAATTTTTATTATCTTCCTCCTTTTTTAATATAGCATGCACAAAAGGGAGAAAGAAATTTAGGAGCAAAAATTATGCTCCCACCTTTTATATATGAAATTTATTTTTATACAGGTATTCACATGACCTAGAATTTAAGCTGCTATCTTTCCCTAGGAAAGACAAAGGCAAACTGAGAGAACCATTCCTTTTTGTCCTCCACTGTCAGGTAACCTGTGCATTTCAGTGAGGAAAATGTTGACATGCATACTACTGTCTTTTAATGAATTACTTGAATTCCAGACTCCTGGAAGTATTGACTATAGATAAAATATATGAATTTAAAGTCAAACAGATAAAAGTTCAATAGCAAGTTCTACCATCCTTATCTGCCTCAAATATAGGATGGGAACCAGAATAGCTTCTGCCTTATAAGCTATTATGATGCATCCCTATAAAATAATATGGCACAGGGTCTGCCACACAGGACATGTTTAATCAATGTTTACTATTACTTTGTTACATGAGAACAATAACTTTAAAATATAATGATAAATGCTATCTTCACTGAACACTTACTTCAGGCTTTGGGTAAGTACCTTACATGTGTTGCATAATTTAATTCTACAATGTTATTAATCCATTTTACAAATGCCATGATTGACAGGTATCGGTTCCTGATTCAAAGTATTCCAAGGTTACTTTTTTTTGTATTTTTTTAACAACTCCTGGTTTAAAGAGGAGATTCACATAAAAGGGCATATATATCTTGCATATACATTAAAAATAATATTTTGTGGATATTTCTCTGTTATGGCAGATATTACCACATTAGACATTTTTTCTGAAATATTTTCTTGGATTAAGATATTACTAGATTGAGTTACAAAAATCAATAAATTAATTACATTTTTCAAAAGGCTATTTCAATTTATGTATGTTTATTTTAACAGATCTGATATTTGGCATTTTTGTTCTACTTCTGACTAATAGGCATCATCAGTTTAATTCATTTCTGTAGTGTGATTTCATAAACAAATGTCGAGATTTATTTCTTTTAATAATAATATTATTATTATTAGTTTTGAGACAGAGTCTCGCTCTGTCGCCAGGCTGGAGTGCAGTGGTGCGATCTCGGCTCACTGCAACCTCCACCTCCCAGGTTCAAGCGATTCCCCTACATCAGCCTCCTAAGTAGCTGGGACTATAGGTGTGCACCACCATGCTGGGCTAATTTTTTTTTTTTGTAAATTTGTAGAGACCAGGTTTCACCATGTTGGCCAGGATGGTCTCAATCTCCTGACCTCGCGATCTGCCTGCCTCAGCCTCCCAAAGTGCTGGGATTACAGGCATAAGCCACCACGTCCAGCCTTAATATTATCATTTGATAATAAGAACAATGAAATCTTCAAATACCCAGAAACAAATATAAATATTTATAAATATAAAAGTGTAAAACAAGTGTATACAAATTAAATATATGAAAAATTCAACAAATGCAGAAGTTTAAAATCTAATTTTAATATGAACCAAATATCATGCTGTGTGTGTGTGGGTATGTGATAATTTGCACACAAATGACTAATGATATGGTTTGGCTGTGCCCCACCCAAATCTCATCTAGAAGTCCCATGTATTGTGGGAGGTACCAGGTGAGAGGAAATTGAATCATGGGGGCAGGTCTTTCCCATACTGTTCACATGGTAGTGAATAAGTCTCATGACATCTGATGGTTTCATAAGGGGGAGTTTCCCTGCATATGCTCTCTTCTCTTGTCTGCCACCATTTGAGACATGCCTTTCACCTTCCACATGATTGTGAGGGCTCACCAGCCAGGTAGAATTATAAGTCCATTAAACCTCTTTCTTTTGTAAATTGCCCAGTCTTGAGTATGTCTTTATCAGCATTGTAAAAATGGATTAATACAGTAAATTGGTACCAGTAGAGTGGGGTAGTGCTGAAAAGATACCTGAAAATGTGGAAGCAACTTTGGAACTGGGTAACAGGCAGAGGTTGGAACAATTTGGAGGGCTCAGAAGAAAACAGGAAAATGTGGGAAAGTTTGGAACTCCCTAGAGACTTGTTGAATGGCTTTGACAAAAATGCTTATAATGATATATATGGACAATGAAATCCAGGCTGAGGTGGTCTCAGATGGAGATGAGGAACTAGTTGGGAACTGGAGCAAAGATGACTTTTGTTATGTTTTAGCAAAGAGACTGGTGGCATTTTGCCCCTGCCCTAGAGATTTGTGGAACTTTGAACTTGAGAGAGATGATTTAGGGTGTCTAGTGGAAGAAATTTCTAAGCAGAAAAGCATTCAAGAGGTGACTTGGGTGCTGTTAAAGGCATTCAGTTTTAAAAAGGTAACAGAGCATAAAAGTTGGGAAAATTTGCAGCCCGACAATGTGATAGAACAGATAATCCCATTTTCTGAGGAGAAATTCAAGCTGGCAGCAGAAATTTGCATAGGTAACAAGGTGTTACCTTGTTAGTCACTAAGACAGTGGGCAAAATGTCCCCAGGGCATGTCAGAGACTTCTGAGGCAGCCCTTCCCACGACAGACCAGAGGCTTAGGTGGAAAAAATGGTTTTGTGGGCCAGGCCCAGGGTCCCTCTGCTGTGTACAGTCTAGGGACTTGGTGCCCTGCATCCTAGATGCTCCAGCCATGACTAAAAGGGGCCAAGGTACAGCTCAGGCTATTGCTTCAGAGGGTGGGAGCCTAAAGCCTTGGCTTTGGTGTTGAGCCTGTGGGTGCACAGAAGTCAAGAATTGAGGTTTGGGAACCTCCACCTAGACTTCAGATGATGTATGGGTATGCCTGGATGCTCAGGCAAAAGTTTGCTGCAGGGATGAGACCCTCATGGAGTACTTCTGCTAGGGCAGTGCAGAAAGGAAATGTGGGGTCAGAGCCCCACACAGAATCCCTACTGGAGCACCACCTAGTGGAGCTGTGAGAAGAGGGCCACCATCCTCCAGACTCCAGAATGGTAGATCTACAAATAGCTTGCAACATGCACCTGGAAAAGCCACAGATACTCAACACCAGCCCATGAAAGCAGCCAGTAGAGGGCTATACTCGCAAAGCCACAGACGCAGAGCTGCCCAAGGCTGTGTAAGCACACCTCTGGTATCGGCATGACCTGGATGGGAGACATGGAGTCAAAAGAGATCATTTTGGAGCTTTAAGTTTTGACTGCTCTGCTGGATTTTGGACTTGCATGGGGCCTGTAGCCCACCACTTTGTTTTGGTCAATTTCTCCCATCTGGAATAGCTATATTTACCCAATGCCTGATCCCCATTGTATCTAGGAAGTAACTAACTTACTTTTAATTTTACAGGCTCATAAGCAGAAGGCACTCGCCTTGTCTCAGATGAGACTTTGGACTGTGGACTTTTGAGTTAATGCTGAAATGAGTTAAGACTTTGGGGGACTGTTGGGAAGGCATGATTGGTTTTGAAATGTGAGGACATGAGATTTGGGAGGGGCTGGGGCAGAATGATATGGTTTGGCTGTGTCCCCACTGAAATCTCATCTTGAATTCCCACGTGCTGTGGGAGGGACCTGGTGGGAAGTAATTGAATCGTGAGGGCAGGTCTTTCCCATGCTATTCTCATGATAGTGAATAAGTCTCATGAGATCTGTTGGTTTTATAAGGGGGAATTTCCCTGCACAAGTTCTCTTCTTGTCTGCCACCATGTGAGATGTGTCTTTCACTTTACATGTGATTGTGAGACCTCCCCAGCTACCTGGAATTGTAAGTCCATTAAACCTCTTTCTTTTGTAAATCATCCAGTCTCAGATATATCTTTATCAACAGTGTGAAAACAGACTAATACAACTAATATGCAGAATCTATAAGGAACTTAAACAAATCAATAAGAAGAAAACAAATAACCCCATTAAAAAAGTGGGCAAAGACATGAACAGACATTTCTCAAAAAAAGACATACAGGTAACCAACAAACATGAGCAAATGTTCAACATCACTAATCATCAGAGAGAGGCAAATCAAAACCGTAATGAGATACCATCTCACACCAGTCAGAACGGCTATTATTTAAAAAGTCAGAACACAACATGTCAGAGAGGTTGCAGAGAAAGGGAACGCTTATAGACTATTGTTGGGAATGCAAATTAGTTCAGCCACTATGGAAAGCAGTTTACAGATTTCCCAAAGAACTGAAAATAAAATTGCCACTTGACACTGAAATCTCATTACTAGGGATATAGCTAAAGGAAACTAAATTGTTCTAACAAAAAGATACCTGCAATCATATGTTTATCACAACAATGTTCACAATAACAAAGACATAGAATCAACCCAGGTACCCATCTATGGTGGACTAATGACAATGTGGTACATATACACCATGGAATACTACACAGCCATGAAAAAAGAATGAAATAACATCCTTTTGTAGCAACATAGATGCAGCTGGGGCCATTATCTTAAGCAAATTAATGTAGAAACAGAAAATTAAATAATTCATGTTCTCATTTACAAGTGGGAACTCAACATTGGGTACACATGAACACAACCATGGAAAAAACAGACACTGGGGACTCCAACAGTGGGGAAGGGGGTGGACAAGAGTTGAAAAACTACCTGTTGGGTACTATGTTCACTACTTGGGTGATGAGATCATTATGAGCCCAAACCCAGCATTATGCAGTATACTGATGTAACAAGACTACACATGTACCCTCTGAATCTAAAATTTAAAAAAAAAATAATTTGCACAGATAATCCTCTACCTGCTTAGTTTGTTAACAGAGCTATTAAGTGTTGACTGGATCTCCAAAAAGAAAAGCTCGATATTTTTAAGTTATTTAATATCTCTGAGCCTCAATTTCCTAATCTATAGAGATAATAACAGACCTTCTTCAGAGGTAAATTTACAATGAAATTAATAAAGCCTAAGTTCAGGGTTCTAACAATGTGTTCACATGATCTGTTGTTTCTGCAAAGTTTTCAAAATCGTGTACTCTTTCAAATAAAGAGGCCTTACCCACAATCGCATAACTTCATACCTTGCCAAATTAGATCCTTCTCTTGTTCACCTCAGTGATTATATTGATGATTAAATTAGATAGTAAATGTAAAGCTTTAGGACTATGCCTATAACATAGAAAATACATGATTAGTGTTCACTATTATTATTATTATCAAATATTTTAGTTTGTATTTAGTCTTCTAATTGTTATATACAATTGAATATGTTACATCTTAAACAGCATGAGTTACGGGTGTTTAAGGAAAAGCTTAGTATACTAATAGAGTCTTCTCAAATCTGGAGAAAGAAATAGTATGAAATATATTGATTTAAATGTTAGATTTATTGATACATGCTTTTAAAAATGGTAGCTTTTAAACTGTAATCAATACATTTGCATTTTCCTAAAAAAAGAAGACATTTATTCAGAGAAAACTGTGGTATCATGCAGGAAAAGCAGAAAAAAATTGCCTAAGTGTGATCCCACATACTTGTCAGTTGGGTATTGCAAGAGAGGATGAGTAAATGGTTGAACTCACTGGAATTACACAAATCTTATCACATCTATACACAATCATCCAAATATTCGAGGATTTAGCAATGTATACTAAGATGGCCATGCAAACTTGTGAGTTGTAGCTTTGCAATTTGGGACATATGATACCTATTTTACATTCATAATGTAAATCATATTCATATGATACCTATTTTACATTCATAATGTAAATTATATTCATATCATATCTATTTTATAATTCATAATATTAATTTCATTATATCTGTTAATCACATACTTAGAAGTTACAGATATGAATTATTTCTATAAATTATGATTAATCACAGAATCACAATAAATACCAATGTGATTAAGCTCCACCTTTGAATTTTTTATTATTTTCTTAAAATGAAGGACGTGTGTGTGTGTACATATATACATATACATATATATATATACACACACACACACACACACACACATGCAATAGTTGTGAATTGAATGAAATTCACCAGGACAATCTGACTTGTATTTCAAATAATAGGAGTTTGAATATTACCCTCACTGAATCATTGAGTCAATATAGAAATTTATTTCATGCTTCAAGATAAAACAAAACCTAAGACAAATATGCTAGAACTGGCTTTAGCAACAGCCTAAATACTAAAGCAATGTTAAATTATACATATTGCATTGGTTTGGGGATCATCTTAAATGTGAAATATATATAATGTACATGTGTGTACGTGTGTGTGCAAATACATATATATACATATATGTATTATATGTAGTGATTTAAAGTCTTTTCTCATATTCTAATTATTAGGAAATGAAAAGAGAAAAAATAAAGTCTAGTGTAGAGAAAAAATGTCTTGCATTTTCTGAGTCAGTCATGCAATTGCCTAATAAATTAGCTAAGCAACAGCAAGTTCTGATCTGCCGAATAGGAATTTTAACAGTTACTAAGTTCTCTCCAGGTAGTGAGTTGAATGGCCAAAATCACAGTGCCGTTTCCTGCTTCATGCTGTGCCCATTTAGTAAAACAGAATTGGTCACCATGTTCTTAGCATTGCTTTTCAGAGATGTCATACGCACCACTGAAGAGCTGAGTAGGTAGCTGGTTCCTCTCTCTTGATAGGACTTCCTCCCACAGCAGAGTTGGCTGTTGAAATGCCTCCTGAAGCTTTCACTGAGTAGGTAAAGAGCAAATGGATTGACACAAGAATTGCCAAAACTGAGAACCCGGGCAACTAAGGTGACAATCATGTGGCCTAGAGATGGATCAATCTCATTATAGTTGAAAGACCGATACATGTAAAGGATGTGGTTTGGAAACCAACAGAAGATGAAACAGCCCACAAAGACAAGCACAATTTTAGCCAGGCGTTTCCGTGTTTCCATCTGCAAATATAAGAAATTGATCCCATTGGTTAAAGTGAAAATGGAACCAGCCACATACCAACTTTATCAAGTCAGGAAAGAGCAAAATTTACAGCATGATAATACATCAAAAATACATAAATTATTTATTTTCCTCACCAAAGTGATGATGGATTTTAACGGTTTGATAAAGCTTATTTTGGTCTCTACATTATTTGCATTAATAAATATTTGACAGCTTATACAAAACTAAGTGGTAAATTACTAAATGCTGTCTTCATATTATTTATTTATTTTCTTTTCGCTTAATGTCTCATTGTGTGTAACATAAATATAAGTCATTTCTGTTTGTATTAAATCCACTAAATTAATAAACCATAGAATATATTCAAGCTTAGGTGTTTTAAAAAAATCAGGGTGATTTAAATAGGAAAAACTGATCTGATGAAGCAGGGCTTGATGTTTAAAACTACCACTCCACAGGAAAACAAAATAACAACTTGAAATTTAAACTCCTGACTTACACAAATCAAAAGCATCTGATATAACCGTGAATCCTGTAAACATTATTATATTGTCACATTCACAAATAAAAATAAATTTTCCTTCTCCATAAAATTTACATATTATGTTTACTGTTTCTAAGAGGGTATTCAAGAGTGTAATAAATAGGCAAAATTCAAATATTGGACATCAATACTTTTTAATCTAAAAACAATTTCCTAACATCAGTAGTTCAAGGGGTACCTTACATTTGTCAAATTTGTTTAAATATTTAATTAAGGCAACATGGACATGGAATACAAATTTATTGAAAGACATTGGTGGTAGGTATCATAATATTTTCTGAGTGAATACTACTGGTCGTCAACTAGAATATTCCAAAGAAGACTGGAAAGGTTTGGGATTGGAACATATCTGATGGTAGGTAGCAATAGAGTGGTAATGGAGGAAGCGAAGAAAGGTAAAACTGAAGAGGAGCCCAGGCCAGGAAGCAGAATGTGATATTCCACATGGATCCCAGTGGCATAAGTTATGCAACCCAACAATCAATCCTAAGAAAGTCAAATGTGAAATTTATCTTTCTAAGCAGTGTCATGCCTTCCAGGTGGACCATGAGTGCAAGAATGTCACAGCAGTCTATACTTGGAGATTCAAGTGCACAGGCAGGCTGTTGGCATTGAGATTATTTCTCAGCAGATGTCAAGACCCAGTTGCCCTGCCAGAGTTTATAGGTCCCAATAGGGAAATTCACAAAAACAAGGCAGGCAGGCCAAGGCCAATAAAAATTTAAAAAGTGAAGCAAGGGCTCTGTATATGAGAAAAACTCAACTTTAGAAACCAAAAGCAAATACTCAAATACCTAATTGAGATACACAGGGCTCAAATTGGGTCACAGGGCTCAAATAAAAGAACTAATTATATAAAATAGAAAGCACAGTGAGCCAATGATCTGAACACATTGCCTCACTGGTGCCAAATATTTAGAGAAAGTCTATGAATTAATCTAACAATGTCTTCAATAATTGGGTGATTTTTTAAGTCTTTAAAGCCGATGTGGATCTTTGATGTTGATGGCCACCAATTCATAAAGGTTACCTTCCATGCAAGAAACCTTTACTAGTTTCTGCTGTTGCTAACATGCCCAAGGCCCCAGCCTAATGCTCCATCTATGTTCTAGTAAATTTTAAATGATTTGCGATTCAATTTCTTTGCCTTTAATTTGGAAACAAGCATCGGTAACTACTCTGTACCTGCAAAACCCGTTAGAAGTTCTTTTCTAACTGTACACAAATGTACAACCAGAAACTATTTGTCACAAGAACACTATTTCTCTTTGTGTATTAACACAGTTGATTTTTACCTTAAATTAGTACTGCATATTCTTGAAGGAAGAAAAAGTACATAAGGTGCATGATGTAATTTTTAAATGAGCATATTATCTTTGTAGAGAAAGTTACAAATTTGAGTTGGGTCACGTACTGCTTCAGCACCAGCCCACCTTTGAATTGCACCTTTGGGTTCCTTTTCTGCTGCTCTTGCTATTCCCCTCATCTCTCATTCTGACTTCCACCCAAAACCATCCCAAGATCCCAGGCAGTGTCCTATAGTCCTTTCCTGATGCATCCTTCTTCTAGACTCCCTGCCATCCTTAGTGGGTTAATGGGAGAAGAGACAATAATCAAATTAATGTATGCTCATATGTGAAATTTTTCTGGTTTATTATGTTGTTTGTTAAATAAAAATCTGCATGTAAAACAGGCCTTTCAATACATTAATTTCTAATGGTGGAATGTCAGGCCTTATCACAGATCCAGATAAATGATAAACTGAACCTAAGCAGGCCTTTGCAGGGCTCTGATATGACCATATATTAGAGATCCCCACATATCCCTTCTAGTTAAGGCCTGTGAAGGCCCATCTCTGTTCTCATCAGTCATAGGATTAAAAGCCCACAAAATAAAACAATAATTAGCAGTTACTTGTTCTGACCACACACCACCAACCCACGCCTACTAAGCTTACCTGTTTTTTGGTATGTTCGTTGTATTCTCCAGGAAAATTGTGTGCGCTTTTAATTAAGGTCTTTGCAATATGATAATAATAAATGCTAATAATAGCAAGTGGTATGAGGAAATAGACCAAGAAAATGAGCACTGAATGAATCTTTGGATGTAATTCATCTGTTTGAGGGTATGGGATACATGCTGTGAAGCTGCTATTATCCAAGCTACTGATGCGCGCCACTTCTGAAAACACCGCTTCGGGAACTGCCAGCAACACGGAGACCACCCAGACACCCATGGCCTTCACACAGGTCCACAGCAATGCCCCTGACGTCTGCATGTCCATGGGGTTAACGATGGCTCTGTACCTGGGAAAATGATACATCTCAAGTTATTCCAGAAAGAAAGAAAGGAAAGAAAAAAGAGAAAGAAAAGAAAGAAAGAAAAAGAAAGGAAGAAAGGGAGGGAGAGAGAAAGGAAGAAAGGGAGAGAGAGAGAAAGAAAGAAAGAGAGAAAGAGAGAGAGAAACAGAGAGAGAAAGAAAGAGAGAAAGAAAGAGAGAAAGAAAGAGAGAAAGAAAGAGAGAAAGAAAAAGAAAGAAAGAAAGAAAAGAAAAGAAAGAAGAGAGGAATGGAGAGGAAACGAAAGGGAAGGAGAAAAGAAAAGGGAAGGAAGGAAGGAAAGAAGGGAGAAGAGAAAAACATTCTGCTTAGTAAGAGAGATGCCAACAATATTCTGTCTTTATAGCTCAAATTTATTTATTCCCTGGCTGCTTAAAAGTGTATGGAAGACCTAAGGTTCCTGGTGTCTCTCAGTCTACAAGTCATTCCACTACTTATTAGCACAGAAAACAAAAAGAGAGAGAAAAATATTTTAAATTGGCATTTCCTAAATCCTAGTCATTTCATTTCCAAAATCCTGGACATTAGTTTACCTCTTAAATTCTTCTAAATCTCTATATGTTACATCTATCATAATGTATTGAATACCAAGTATAAGATATTCACAAAATAATATTATTCAATTCTTCCTTGATACTTTTCCATAGCTTCTGAGCATGAGCCCCTTCACTCTTTTTCTAAGGACATTAATGAATTTTAGAAACTAATCTAGATTGGTCATACTACATTTTGACAAAATAAAATAAATAAAAGACTAATCTAGATTGGGATTTTCTCCATAATCCAATAATAAGGACTGAAAAACTTGAAAGCAGAACAATATTCTGTCTTTATAGCTCAAATTTATTTCATGTCAAGATCCCATAAAATTATTTTCTCCTCCAACCTAAAATATTAATGGCAATATACTAGCAGTGTACTAGTGATAAAGGAATCACACTCCAGGACACAGTAAACAATCCAAAACTTTCTACAGCTAACTCAAACACACATATTAAGTAAGGCAATGATGATGCAAACAATTCAAAATGGTATGTAAACCTCAAATTTTTTATATTTCTCTTTAAAGTATTTCAAGTGACAATATACCTAGCAAATAAGATGCAGTATCACAGGATTTCAGTTAGACAAATCTGAATTATTACCCCATCTCTGATATATTTTGGAAAATCACATTTATCGAGCACATCTCCACCTTCTTCTTGATTTTAATTTCTAAGATATTCTGTTAGCTTTGCTTTCCATCATTTTTTTCTGAATTTAAAATTTTCTGCTATCATCTTTTGTTTCCTATAAGTTTTTTATGTTTTCAAATTATTTCTTTTTTATAGTGTCCTATTCCTATGTTATATGTGCACATTCTTGCCATGTATCTTTTTTTTTTTTTTTTGACAGGGTCTCACTCTGTCACCCAGGCTGGAGTGCAGTTGCCTGATCACAGCTCACTGCAATCTCCACCTCCCAGGTTCAAGCAATCCTCCCACCTTAGCCTCCCAAGTAGCTAGGACTACAGGTGTATGCCACCAAGCCTAGCTAATTTTTGTATTTTTGTAGAGAGGAGGTTTTGCCATGCTGCTCAGGCTGGTCTCATACTCCTCCTGGGCTCAAGTGATCTGCCGACCTCAGCCTCCCAAAGTGCTGGGGTTATAGGTATGAGGTACTGCAGCCAGCTCTTGCTATGTATCTATAAAACTAATACAAAAATAAAAATTTAATCTCTTTCCAGGTTGTTTGGTCTCTTTGTGCTGTAATCTCTCCCAATAAATTTGCATAATTATTGACTGACAATTCATATTTAAGAGCAAAGTACCAAAAAGTTGACTGTAATTTTTTTTCTGTGGAAGAAGACAAGGAAAGGGCAGAGAGGTTATCACTACAAAAAGATCAAGCCTTCTTTTTAGATTATCAAAAACCACAAAGGGTATTCTGAACTTTCCTCCACGCATTTAAAAAGGAGAAGAAAATGTCACTTCTCTACCTCATATCTAAGCACATATACTATTGTAGAAGTACTGTTGTAGTTTACTTGGGCTGCTATAATAAAGTACCATATACTGGGCAGCTTATAAACAACAGAAATTTGTCACAATTCTGAAGACTAGGAAATCTAAGATAAAGACATTGAGAGATTCAGTGTCTGGTGAGAGTCCCCCTTTTTTACATAGATAGATCTTCTTGCTGTTTATTCAAATGGTGGAAGGGTCAAGGGTCTCTTTGGAATCTTTTATAAGGGTATGAATCCCATTCATGTGGGCCCCACTCTCATGACCTAATCACCTCCCAAAGGCCCACCTCTTAATGCCATCATCTTGGGGAGTAGGATTTCAACATATGAATTTTGGCCAACATAAACATTATATCATAGCATGCATTATAACTATAAAAGATATAGAGAAACTTTAAATAGAAATTAAAATAAAAAGTCTCTCATTTTGATAAGATTGCTAGAAACAGATACAGAAATCTCGGTTTACAGAAAGCAAGAAACCTAGCAGAAATGTTGGCCTTTCCAGCAAGGAGGATTATGAGCCACCTCCTGCAAGAAAAGATAGACCCCAATGATATTCTCTGAATGATACACATTTGAATAAAAGGGGAGAATTGAAAATCCTACAAAAACAGAAGTATAGTTGAAAATACAGATTACTGAAGTGTTATTAGTACTGAGACATAGCTTACAATTGTCGAAGAAAAATGTTGTATACCAACTGTGTGTATCTTTGAAAGGATAAAAAGCAAAAAATAAAATGAGATAGTGCAAATTAATGTGGGCATGTTTTATTATGCTTCCTTCAAATATTTATAGACATGTGGGGAAAAGTATCTCTTAGTATAAAAAGTGTTTCACTGTGTATATTAGCATGGCAGGTATGTGTAAAAAGGTATATTTTCCCTTATAAATGGTCTCAGGAGGATATCCCTAACTGAAAACTAAATACTAGAGAATGTTGATCAAAAGGCATATAAAGAGAAAAATAATCACTATTCATGTATTAAACCTCAATAAATAAATAGATTTCTTCATCAATTCTTATTTTGGATCTCGCTTGTAACATCTGTGTAGTTTAAATTTTAATGTAAAGAGATAATTAAGTTTAATCATAAAACAAAATACATAATAAAAATGGGATATTTTTTACCTCTTACAGAGTCATCATAGCATCTCAAAAATCTCCATCTACACTAATCTTTCTAATGACACTACCCAAAATTTCTTTCTTTCTTTTTTTCTTATTAAACTTTCATTTTTCAGGCAAAGAATAGGTCCACAAAAAGTCTGAGTGTGAACCGCATGATAAGAGAAAGGTCTTGCTCACTGTTATATCTCTAATACATAACACAATGCCTGGCCTGGCCAGTAGAGTCTATAGGGTCTCAATAAATGGTTGAAACTATAGCCTGAGCAACAAGGAGATCCTTATTAGGAGCAATTGTGGTAAAGTGGGTGGGAGTTGTTGGGTATTATCTTGAAGTGGGAATGGTGATGACAAACGGAGACTGAGTCTAATCTAATGATGCCTAAGACGCATCAATATTCAGAAACACAGAGAGAAGTAAAAAAAAGAGAGAATATGATTAGGCTTCTCTGTAGAGTTACTAATGCAGAATCCCTAGAATGTGAAATGTGGGATTCTGCATATTACTAACATTTCCAGGTGATTCTGATGATAAGCCGGGTTTAGAAACCATGTTTTAAGAGAGTTGTGTGCAGCAGTGAGCATCTTTGCCACAGGCTTCCTGCAAGGTGCAGTGCAATGGGTGCACATTCAGCAACAGAATGGATAGTATCCAGAATCCAGCAGAAATTCAGCATTTGAAGAATCAGATGCCTGCTCTTTAATTATGATATGTCACATCATGAGGAAGACATCATTCTTCTTTTGCAAATAAGGAAAGCACCACCTTATGGCCATGAGTTTTGTGCTGTTTTATCCTTTTTCTCCAAGAAAAACATTTGGATGTAACGGATACATGGTTAGCAGCACCCAGGAACCATAAACCCAAGCCTGATGCAATCCCTCCTTATTTATAGTGTGTCCCAAAAGTTTCAGATCAAGGTAGATGAATAATCTTCAAAAGCTACAAGCAACATATAAATTATGGCAATATTATGAATCTTGTGAGAATTATACAGTGCCTTTCTAATTCAATGTGTGAAATTACTTCTAAGTATAAAAGAAAGAGATAAACTAGAAGTGTTCAAGATCAGTGAATAAAAGATATCTAATTTATTGGAGTCAAATAACATTTATTTAACAATAAGCCCCATAAATTCAAATTAAAAACTAATAAATTACGTGCAGAAACTACAATTGATTCTGTTTCTATGGTTATATAAAAATAACAGAGAATTGGTTATGGAAAGCAAATTTTTCTTTTTGAAAAGGCTACGAGAAAGCTCTCAGAAAAACCTATGACTCACATTTTGTGAAAGTATGGGTCATTTTATATTTTCCAACTTTTCTTTTCCCTGCCCTTGGTTTCCTCCCTTTTTAGTCCTGTGGTGTGTTGTTTGTATCCTTATTTTTAAGCTGCCTTACATTCTCCTGTCGCAGGTCTGATATGGTTTGGCTCTGCATCCCCAACAAAATCTCATGTAGAATTGTAATCCCCAGTGGTTGAGAGAGGGACCTGATGGGAGGTGACTGGATCATGGGGGCAAATTTCCCCTTCCTGTTCTCATGGTAGTGAGTGAGTTCTCATGAGATCTGGTTGTTTGAAAGCGTGTAGCACTTCCCCCTTAGCTCTCTCTCTCCTGCCACCATGTGAAGACATGCTTGCTTCCCCTTCACCCTTCTGCCATGTTTCTAAGTCTCCTGAGGCCTCCCCAGCCATGCCTCCTGTACAGCCTGTGGAACTGTGAGTCAATTAAACCTCTTTTCTTTATAAGTTACCAAATTTCAGGTAGTTCTTTATAGCAGTGTGAGTAATACAAAGCTGAACAAAAATAAGTTGAACATAAATAAGTCATCACTCTAGCATTATAGGGTGAGTGTGGACTATTGTTCTAAAGAGAAGCACACTCTTGGTGCCAATCTCACTACCAATTAAGAGACTGAGAGGCAAGGGCTATGGAGCAAAAAAGAAAGCATCATCTCCAGTCAGGGGCAGCTGGCTAACATGAACCTGAGCTTCAGTCAGGAGTTTTGATGAGAAAACAGCAAACAGTTAACAGCACTCCCTCCCACCACTGAACAAAGACTGATGGAAAAGTCCTATGAAGCCTAGGGAGTGTTAGACCCAGGGCCTGTATCCAATCTATTTCAGTATCTTAACAAATAATTACACTCAATAAAATATCTGTTTGCATTGATATAATATACAAATAATATTAATGATTCAAGACTTTGTCTACTGACCTAGTTATGGAATGAAATCTGATTATCCTAACCAGCACTCAAAAACTTGGATTTTGTATTAATAACTATTAATGCATTAGAAACTTAATCAGATTTGGTACAACATTATTTTTGCATTTAATCCAACATTGGCTATTTGGTATCAGAAGAAAGTATCACCCAATACATTAAACTAATATTAGTTTATTTTTATGGTTTTTATAGTTTTATTTTTTAAATTTAATTTATAAATGCGTTTTGGTTAACAGTTATATAAGAAGCCACAATAAAGAATTGATATCTAGTTTTATATTTGTTAATACATGAAATTATGAAGTTTACAGTTTAGCACTAGGAATCTGTGAGAATTTTTCCTATGAAAGAAAAAGGAAAACTCCATTCCTAAGAGTTATTTGCATTTTAATAATGTGCCATCAGAGGCCAAAAGATCTTCAAGAATCAAAGAAATAACATTCCAAATTTGGAAATGCAGCTACTCATATACAGAGAAGGAGATAACTATAACTCCAACCAGGAGCAAAATATGGCTTATGGGGCACCACCAACCTGATGTCACAGCACACACGTCCCAATACTCCACGGGGGGAGGTGAAAATATGTGTGTGTTTGTGTGTATGTGTATATGTATAAAAGTGTTAGAAACATGAAAGAATATAGAAATACTTTTAATCAACTACTTTATGTAAGCAAGCAAGCAATATACATTTTCAAAATTGTAACAAAAATGTCTATCAAGATAACAGTTAAAAAAATAATAAAAAATTAAGACTACCACTATCACCACTTCATACCATGCACTGTCTCTCCTCCAGCCATACTGGTTATGATGATGTGCCTCTGAGGCATGACTGCAGTGGGCACAAAAGCTGTTGCCTAGGGATGTGTCTGCTGAAACTCCTCGGAAGAGTTTGGAAAGTTGAGGATTAATAATCACAGACACCAGCTAGGAGCAGTGGCTCACACTTGTAATCCCAACACTTTGAGAAGCTGAGGTGGGCAGATCGCTTGAGGTCAGCAGTTCGAGACCAGCCTGGCCAACATGGTGAAACCCTGTCTCTACTAAAAATACAAAAATTAGCCAGGCATAGTGGCCTGTGCCTGTAATCTCAGCTACTCAGGAGGCTGAGGCAGGAGATTTGCTTGAACCTGGGAGGCAGAGGTTGCAGTGAGCCGAGATCGCACCCCTACACTCCAGCCTGAGTGACAGAGCAAGATTCTGTCTCAAAAAAATAAAATATAATAATAATCGCAGATACCAGTGTCATCTGACCACCCTTTGGCCATATCAGACAAGGTGTTTTAGGCCTCAAGGTGGATTCAAAATATTTGTGTTTTTCATTTTAGTCTCTGCAATCTAATGATGCTGACATCAATGAAGTGTAGAATATGAGTCTCCACTTCACATTGGAATATGCTTTCTGAAATCTAATTATCTTCCTGGGTTTTTTTCTATGTACTGTGATCTCTATAGGCAAAGAGATCTTAGGCAAAGATCTTGTTAGGCAAAGACACTTAGGCCATCTGTGAAGACAGGATATATGATACAAATAATTGAATTTGTTGTTTAAAGACTCTAATAACATAATTTTTATTTGTTTATTATAGTTTTTATTGCTGCAACTACTACTTAATTTTGAATTCAAGGTGCTTCTTTTATTTTGCAGTTACATTTTATGATGTTTTTTCACTGTAATAAATCTAATGAATCAGCTCCTGTACTCTTTTTTTTTTTTTTTAATGCTTGGGTGTTTTGTTTTAAACTCAGCTTTTAAGTCTGCTGGTAAATAAAAAATACTATTAGTAATTTCTTATACCAAGAATTGTAATAATGTGGATTAATGGTGAAGAGTTCAGACTTTAAATGGCGTTCAAACATGTTGGCACCATCAGTGGCTAGCTGTGAGATCATAAAAATGTTGCTGAATTTCTAATCTGTTTTCTTAGCTTTTAAGTTTTTAATTTAAATAAAATAATGCCTATCTAACAGCATTGTGAGGGTTGAAAAATTACACAAAAAAAGTTAGCACTGTGCTAAGCGCAATTAATCCTACAATTGATTCCACATCCACAAGAAATCATAGCTTTTGGTGAGATATAGTAAGAAGTCATCAAGTACTAGTCAACTATTGATTGCTATGCTCTAGAAGAAAAATAGAAGTGTAGACAATATATAACAAACCATTTCCAACCCATTTTAAGTGAATCATGGAATATATTGCATAACTTCATCAACAGTTACTCAGGTTTCCTAGTTTATATTTCCTAAACACACACTGGTAGACAAGGGTAGCCTACGGACCAAGTAGAAGAGGCATCTCACCTTTCCTTATTGTTATTACTAAAGTATTCATCCTGTATTCACAGAATATATGATGCACAAATGAAACAGAGAAAGTCAGTAAATATATAAGGATTATTATTTTCTCTGATCTAGGCCAGGGCAAATTTACCTGTGTAAATGGTCATGTGTCGCCATGACAATAGATTGTAAAAACTGGTGTGAAATAAACTCCAACCCTGGGTCTTGCTACCAATACCATGTCTTTAGAATAAAAGCACAATGATAGTAATTTAAACTACTGTGGTTGCTAATCATTAAGTTTTATTCTAATCACTAAGTAGGTTTTTTAAACTTTCTAGGTAAAATAAGATTGCATAAAGAGGGGCAGCTAAACTAGTCATATTTTTGCTTTGAAATTCAGAGAAAGTATTTTAAAAGATAATAGAAATGCTGCCACATAAACAAAATTAGGTACATAATTTATACAAAAGGCACCTAAGTTTCCAGGAGTGTGGTTTTTAAGAAAGTGAATCATTCTCAGTTTCTCAAGTCTCTGTTGAATGCTGTGTTTCCCTCAGTCAGGATTAACTCTTCAATGCCAAAGTAGTATTCCAGTATTCTTGCAAATACCAGGAAATTCAGATACAGACTTATTTTTCATTAGCAATTGAATATGTAAATTAAAGAGGAGAGGGCATACCACCTTAATTATCCAAGTTAATTGTTTATCTAAATAGCTTAAGTCAGTCCTCCATTCCCACCAAGGGAATTAAACCACAGCTCCATGAAAAGGTACCTAATTTTGCATTTTCCCCCACCCCTATCCAAACATTCCCTTCTGCTTAAATGGACCCTGAGTCAGGAGACTTGGATTTTCCTCCCTGGTCTTCCGCTAGAAATTACATTCCCTGGGCCTCAATATGCACATCTGAAAAATGACAGAGTTGAACTAGTTGATGTGCAAAATAGAATAATGGACACTTCACACCCTTAACATATGTCAAAAGCAGATTTAATATCAAAGATGTATTTTGGGTACCTATCTGTGGAAAAAAAAAAGTCTCTTAGCTTCAGGTATTAAACAAGAAGAATGTGAAAAGTCATCTGCCCAAAGAACATTTATTAATCTAATTGGTTTTACTTCTAAGAAATAGTAAAATTCAGTTAATAAATTTAAGTAAGTTCTCCTCTTACTTGAAAGAAATAAAAATTAAATATTTGCCTAATATTAAGCAGACATTCTTACCTATTAGATTCTTACTCTACTGCATAAAGGAAAGTACACTTATAAGATTTTAAGCACACACAGAAAGCTTCAACAAGATACTCGCTCTTTTGCATATTTATTCTATAGCTTTTCTATGAAATAATATTCCCTAAGTGTCGGAGGTGGGACTAGGAGATGCAATTTTAAATGCAATTTTAATTGTTTTTTTAAAACATAGTAATTTTCTTATATTTTTCCAAGCCTCACATGTCAGTCCGTTTTAACTCTGTTTACTCTACTTCCCAGGTACACACTCTCTCCCTCTCTTCCTCTCCACACCCAACCTTTCCTTGCGTCCTTCTGCCAGTAGGTGCACTCCGGGTGAGTCTTCTCTACTCGCCCCTCTCCACGACTTTTCCAAGCCACCCACAGCTACCTGTGCTCTTACCTGTCGGCGCTGAGGGCAGTGAGAGTGAACACGGAAACCCCCACGGAAGTGAGCTGGATGACAGGGATCAGTTTGCAGCCCACCTTGCCAAACATCCACTCGTCGAAGAAGTAGCGCGAGGCGTCCACCGGGACGCAGGTGAGCAGCAGCAGCAAGTCCCCGGCCGCCAGGTTAGAGATGAAGATGTTGGGGACGCTCCTCATGGCGCTGTTGGTGATGAAGATCTTCACCAGTATGATGTTGCCCAGCAAGCCCACGGTGATGATGAGCAGGTAGAGGGACGGGATCACACAGCGGATCACCAACTCCGCGGTGGTCCCGTCCGAGGCCGGCAGGAAATCCCTTTCCCACCCCTCGGGAACGGAACCGCTCTCATTCGCGCCGGTGGTCACCGAGAGGTTGGAAAGAGACTTAGAGGGCATGATCTCCTTTCCAGCAGAGTCCGCTGGAGTTTTCACGCGCTCCGGTGCCCTGAGGACTGAACGCCCACGATTTAGGTTTAATCGATGTCCCTCCCTCTCGCCCCTGCAAGTTTACTGTCCGCGGGGCGCGCCTCACAGCGCCACGTCCCTGAGTTCAGGACCTGGGGAGGGGTCTGTCCACACACTCGGGCGCTCCGCTTCTAGAGGGGGGAAATGGCTCCGGCTAACTCTGAATTTAAATAAAAAAAAAAGCAAAGCGGTTGCGTCTTTGTTCCGTATTCAGTGGTTTGTTCTCGCGGTTATCTAGCGGAAAACAGCCTTTCAAGAACAAGGAGCTGTCCCTTGGGGATCAGTAGAAGCACCTGCCGGACTGTTCGCCCAGAGAAGCAGAAGTCATCCTGGCGCTGTCCAGCGGGCCGCGGCTGAAATCCCGGGAACTAGCGCGGGGCCACCTGCAACCTGCTTTTCCCACAGCTTTGCTCTTGTTTGTGAAGTTCCTGTTGTATTGTGTGGAACTGGAGGGGAGGTCAGTCCTCCATGCATGTGTGTGTGCCCCTATATACATCCATCCTTATCCGCCTCCAAGCAGGAGGAGCCCCAGGCAAGAACTTTGGAATCTCTGAGGATTAAAGGGCTGAGTTGGCAAGTCCCTAATGCTGAAACACAGAATTTAGGGGGAAAAAATGAGTGCCAAAGAATGAAGCTCATAAATGAAATCCTCTCGCTACTCTTCTTCTGATCATCTACTGTTCTTACCTTAAATGTGAAAATTATTTCCTATAGTTGGCATATTATTTTTAAATTTATATTTTATTGAATTATAACGTGTATAACGTACACATTTCTTAATCGTTCTGCTTAATCTAACCATCATTCAGAGCCCACAATCTAGCCACCATCTCCCAAAATAACCACCATTTGGCTTGTTATTGAATAAGTGTGCCTCCTATTGAGCATCGTATAAATGGAATCATTCAGCATACACTCTTGTGTCTAGGTTCTTTCACTCGACACCATATCTGTGAGATCCACTCATGTTTTTTCTCAGGTGGCATTTTTCATTACTGTATACTACATCATTTTATAAATATACCACAGTTTGTTTATCCATTCTATATTGATTAACATTTGGGTTCCTTACAATTTTAGTCAACCTGAGTAACGTTTCTATGAACATTCTTTTACATGTGTTCAGGTGCACATTTGAATAAATCCCAGGTGTGGATTTGCCAGGTCATAGTACTTGAGTATGTTCAGCTTTACTGGAAACTGACAATTTTTCAAAATAAATTACTAACTTATTTTTTCTTTTGGAACCTGGCTTGACAATTTTATTTGTTAATTCTATCTATTAAGGCAGAGTATATGTATGCTTATGATTGAGTAATGCCACTCGTAGATATATATTCAATAAACATCTGATATGCTGTTTTAAATAGGTTGTCCCTAAGAACAAAACAGTTTCCCAAATCACCACCATCTGAGTCTAATGTAAACTGATCAGAAATGGTGGCTCAGTTCTGGAGTTAGCTAAATAACACTCTTCATTAGGGAAAACATTTGACTAGTTCTTTGTTATTAAAGGATAAAATTGAACAATTGAATAATAACAATGTAACTAGCCAAGGACTACCTATGATGATCTAGCCATAAACTGATAAGATGTGTATATATGCAATGTCATTTATAAATTAAGCAACTTTTCCAGATATTGCCCACCAAGAGCACTGTCACATCAAAATTGAATTAGACAAGGTAAACATTTGCATTGTAATCAATTTTAAGTTTTATGTTTTCTAACTCAAAAGTCCTTATTGTACTCTTCTGGAATTTCACTACTTAAAATAATTCATTATAAAATTAAGATTAGTTAAATAGAATATTTATATATAAATATATTTGAATATATACATATTCTATTTATATTTATAAAAATTATACACATATATAGAGGGAGAGGGAGCAAGAGAAAGAGGAAAAGAGAGCAAGGAAATTAATATTACATGTAAGTTGAGAAATGTCTCTAGGAATTTTATCTCCAAAGTTATTTGTTTTCTTTTTAACATCCAATATTACTCTACAGAATAAATTACTAAAGCAATCTTCTAATTATGAAGTGTCTAAAATTCAAACTGCAACTATGCCATTTTAACATATTTTATATAAAAATATATTGAAATCGAAATTACTGTATGAATTTTTATATTCTCCCCATTGTGTCTGTGTGTTCCTAATCATTTAGAAGAGAAAAAAATGTTTAGTCTAAAAACTGGATTAATAAATATCCAATTGACAGGCATTGTAGAAACAAGCCATCTGGATTGAATTTTCTTCATTTTAAGTAAATTTATATGTATTTACTTAAAGATTTGTGTTCATTGTAGTGAAGAATATAATGAATATTTTAATAATTTTTTTGGTATTTTATTAAAATGTTATAAAGTTATTATAATGTGTTATTTAGATTCATCACAAAATTATATATAAGAACACAGTATTGTCTCATATTAATAGAATGCACACACATCAAAGGTAAACATCTACTGGAATGAAACACTATTTGTTTATTTATGTTTTGAGACAGGGTCTTGCTCTGTCACTCAGGCATATGCAGTGGCATGAAGATGGCTCACTATAGCCTCAACCTCCTTCATTCAAACAATTCTCCTGCCTCACCTTCCCCATGTAGCTGGGACTGCAAGTGTGCCCCACCATGCCTGGCTAACTTTTTAAATTTTTTGTAGACATGGGGTCTCACTTTGTTGCCCCGGCTGGTCTCAAATTCTTGGGCTCAAGCAATCCTCTTGCCTCAGCCTCCCAAATGTCTATAATTATAGGCATGAGCCATAGCACCCAGCCATACAAACATTTTTATTGTATTCAATATGTCATATACCATATTAGGTTTCTTAGACTCATATACTTAATGTTTATCAATATTCCTGGATAAAAATACTTGAGTCTTAACATGATTCACAGAGACAAGATAAATTGTCTAATTTGAAAGAGACCTCATGAAACTGCATTTTGAAATTTATTGTATTTGAAATCAGGGTCTGTTATGTCTCTTTGTTTCTGGAGAAAGCAATTGTGTCAAAAAAAATGTGATTTCTATATAAATGAAGTATACATTTTTAATCCTGAGTATTTGATGTTTATAAATACACATTGTATATTTTATTGCCCTAGTACAGGAACTGTTCAGAACCATATTGATGCTGTTTCAAATTCCTTGACATGAGTATTATTGTTGTAAGTGAATATGAAGAATTTGAAATTTAAACCAATTTTGTAATCCTCGTCTGCTTCAATGTATCTATCCTTCAGTGTATTATGAAAAAATATAAAATACTATACTTATGGAGACATTTTATAGGTTTTTCTTAAGATCATGACAAAGGCAAGTATACCCGCTATTATCATTGTTATTTAACACACTGGAGGAGATTCCAAGCAATGCTATTGCAACAGAAATGGAAATGAAAAGCATAAAATTTGAGAGAAAGGAGATACTAATACAAATATATAATATTAAAATTAAAATGGAACTGGCAAAAGAACAGAAAAAAACATTAATGGAAGAGAATACAAAGTTCAAAGTCAGTTGCTTGTAGATAAGGAAACAACACTCAAATGTGTATTGCAACAAATAAACACTTAGTAGATAATACTGGGAAAACTGTTTCACAGGCAAGAAGAATAAAACAGAGTCTCTATGTAATACTATATGTAGTATTATAATTCTAGTGCATTAAAGGTCACAGTATGAAAAAGTAATTTGGGGAAGATAATAGAAGAAAATCTTAAAGAATATATATGAGACCACGGGGGTGGGAAGTGATTCCTACTTCAAGTCAAGATGGAGTAACAGAGAATACACTGAAAACATAAAAACCAGACAAAACATATTAAACAGTAGTTTTTAGACATTGGCAGCACAAAACAGTGATCCCTAAGACAGGTTTAACAGATGAGATGAGCTCTACCATTGCTCTATCTTACTGCCTAGAGAAAGAGTTTTCAGCCCATGCACAAGGATAAGGAATCCACAGTGAGCCTGGAAGTCTCTCTTACTTGAGAAGATGGAATTGGAATCAGCAGAACAGAGAAAAGTGAGTCATACAGAGAAAGAACTCTGGAGATTCACAGAATTTCCCCTTGGGTTTTCAGCTAAATACGTGTTTCTATCTGCATGTGGGAAAATTAACCAATTCTCAGGAAAACACTTACCCAAAAAGGGTGAATTAGTGATTTAAAGAAGCCAAGTTCCTACCAGCCACAGTATAACAACCTTGTAAACACATTGTTTTAGGTACATTACTTAGAAGTGTATTGTGTTTGTAGTTAGGAAAAATTAACCATAGACCAAAGGCTTCTCTGGTCTTGCCCTCAAAGCTTAAAAGCAAGGATTAAAATGGTAAAACTAGTTCTAAGAAACCTGATGGTATCTTAGAAAAAAACTTAAGAATTTTTTTCTTTTTTTTTTTAATTATACTTTAAGTTTTAGGGTACATGTGCACAACGCGCAGGTTTGTTACAAATGTATACATGTGCCATGTTGGTGTGCTGCACACATTAACTCATCATTTAGCATTAGGTATATCTCCTAATGCTATCCTTCCCCCCTCCCCCCACCCCACAACAGTCCCTGGTGTGTGATGTTCCCCTTCCTGTGTCCATGTGTTCTCATTGTTCAATTCCCACCTATGAGTGAGAACATGCAGTGTTTGATTTTTTGTCCTTGCGATAGTTTGCTGAGAATGATGGTTTCCAGCTTCATCCATGTCCCTACAAAGGACAGGAACTCATCATTTTTTATGGCTGCATAGTATTCCATGGTGTATATGTGCCACATTTTCTTAATCCAGTCTATCATTGTTGGACATTTGGGTTGGTTGCAAGTCTTTGCCATTGTGAATAGTTCCACAATAAACATACGTGTGCATGTGTTTTTATAGCAGCATGATTTATAATCCTTTGGGTATATACCCAGTAATGGGATGGCTGGGTCAAATGGTAATTCTAGTTCTAGATCCCTGAGGAATCGCCACACTGACTTCCATAATGGTTGAACTAGTTTACAGTCCCACCAACAGTGTAAAAGTGTTCCTATTTCTCCACATCCTCTCCGACACCTGTTGTTTCCTGACTTTTTAATGATTGCCATTCTAACTGGTGTGAGATGGTATCTCATTGTGGTTTTGATTTGCATTTCTCTGATGGCCAGTGATGGTGAGCATTTTTTCATGTCTCTTTTGGCTGCATAAATGTCTTCTTTTCAGCAATGTCTGTTCATATCCTTCGCCGACTTTTTGATGGGGTTGTTTTTTTTCTTGTAAATTTGTTTGAGTTCATTGTAGATTCTGGATATTTGCCCTTTGTCAGGTGAGTAGATTGCAAAAACTTTCTCCCATTCTGTAGGTTGCCTGTTCACTCTGATGGTAGTTTCTTTTGCTGTGCAGAAGCTCTTTAGTTTAATTAGATCCCATTTGTCAATTTTGGCTTTTGTTGCCATTGCTTTTGGTGTTTTAGACATGAAGTCCTTGCCCATGCCTATGTCCTGAATGGTATTGCCTAGGTTTTCTTCTAGGGTTTTTATTGTTTTAGGTCTAACATTTAAGTCTTTAATCCATCTGGAATTAATTTTTGTATAAGTTGTAAGGAAGGGATCCAGTTTCAGCTTTCTACATATGGCTGACCAGTTTTCCCAGCACCATTTATTAAATAGGGAATCCTTTCCCCATTTCTTGTTTTTGTCAGGTTTGTCAAAGATCAGATAGTTATAGATATGTGGCATTATTTCTGAAGGCTCTGTACTGTTCCATTGGTCTATATATCTGTTTTGGTACCAGTACCATGCTGTTTTGGTTACTGTAGCCTTGCAGTATAGTTTGAAGTCAGGTAAGGTGATGCCTCCAGCTTTGTTCTTTTGGCTTAGGATTGACTTGGCAATGCGGGCTCTTTTTTGGTTCCATATGAACTTTAAAGGAGTTTTTTTCCAATTCTTTGAAGAAAGTCATTGGTAGCTTGATGGGGATGGCATTGAATCTATAAATTACCTTGGGCAGTATGGCCATTTCCACGATATTGATTCTTCCTACCCATGAGCATGGAATGTTCTTCCATTTCTTTGTATCCTCTTTTATTTCATTGAGCAGTGGTTTGTAGTTCTCCTTGAAGAGGTCCTTCACGTCCCTTGTAAGCTGGATTCCTAGGTATTTTATTCTCTTTGAAGCAATTGTGAATGGGAATTCACTCATGATTTGGTTCTCTGTTTGTCTGTTATTGGTGTATAAGAATGCTTGTGATTTTTGCACATTGATTTTGTATCCTGAGACTTTGCTGAAGTTGCCTATCCGCTTAAGGAGATTTTGGGCTGAGACAATGGGGTTTTCTAGATATACAATCATGTCATCTGCAAACAGGGACAATTTGACTTCCTCTTTTCTTAATTGAATACCCTTTATTTCCTTCTCCTGCCTGATTGCCCTGGCCAGAACTTCCAACACTATGTTGAATAGGAGTGGTGAGAGAGGGCATCCCTGTCTTGTGCCAGTTTTTAAAGGGAATGCTTCCGGTTTTTGCCCATTCAGTATGATATTGGCTGTGGGTTTGTCATAGATAGCTCTGATTATTTGGAGATACGTCCCATCAATACCTAATTTATTGAGAGATTTTAGCATGAAGTGTTGTTGAATTTTGTCCAAGGCCTTTTCTGCATCTATTGAGATAATCATGTGGTTTTTGTCATTGGTTCTGTTTATATATTGGATTATGTTTATTGATTTGCATATGTTGAACCAGCCTTGCATCCCAGGGATGAAGCCCACTTGATCATGGTGGATAAGCTTTTTGATGTGCTGCTGGATTCAGTTTGCTAGTATTTCATTGAGGATTTTTGCATTGATGTTCCTCAGGGATATTGGTCTAAAATTCTCTTTTTTCTTGTGTCTCTGCCAGGCTTTGGTATCAGGATGATGCTGGCCTCATAAAATGAGTTAGGGAGGATTCCCTCTTTTTCTATTGATTGGAATAGTTTCAGAAGGGATGGTACCAGTTCCTCCTTGTACCTCTGGTAGAATTCGGCTGTGAATCCATCTGGTCCTGGACTCTTTTTGGTTGGTAAGCTATTGATTATTGCCTCAATTTCAGAGCCTGTTATTGGTCTATTCAGAGATCCAACTTCTTCCTGGTTTAGTCTTGGGAGGGTGTATGTGTCAAGGAATTTATCCATTTCTTCTAGATTTTCTAGTTTATTTGCATAGAGGTGTTTACAGTATTCTCTGATGGTAGTTTGTATTTCTGTGGGGTTGGTGGTGATATCCCCTTTATCATTTTTTATTGCATCTATTTGATTCTTCTCTCTTTTCTTCTTTATTAGTCTTGCTAGCAGTCTATCAATTTTGTTGATCTTTTCAAAAAACCAGCTCCTGGATTCACTGATTTTTTGAAGGGTTTTTTGTGTCTTTATTTCCTTCAGTTCTGCTCTGATCTTAGTTATTTCTTGCCTTCTGCTAGCTTTTGAATGTGTTTGCTCTTGCTTCTCTAGTTCTTTTAATTGTGATGTTAGGGTGTCAATTTTAGATCTTTCCTGCTTTCTCTTGTGGGCATTTACTGCTATAAATTTCCTGCTACACACTGCTTTAAATGTGTCCCAGAGATTCTGGTATGCTGTGTCTTTGTTCTCATTGGTTTCAAAGAACATCTTTATTTCTGCCTTCATTTCGTTATGTACCCAGTAGTCATTCAGGAGCAGGTTGTTCAGTTTCCATGTAGTTGTTCAGTTTCCATGTAGTTGAGTGGTTTTGAGTGAGTTTCTTAATCCTGAGTTCTAGTTTGATTGCACTGTGGTCTGAGAGACAGTTTGTTATAATTTCTGTTCTTTTACATTTGCTGAGGAGGGCTTTACTTCCAACTATGTGGTCAATTTTGGAATAGGTGTGGTGTGGTGCTGAAAAGAATGTATATTCTGTTGATTTGGGGTGGAGAGTTCTGTAGATGTCTATTAGGTCTGCTTGGTGCAGAGCCGAGTTCAATTCCTGGATATCCTTGTTGACTTTCTGTCTCGTTGATCTGTCTAATGTTGACAGTGGGGTGTTAAAGTCTCCCATTATTATTGTGTGGGAGTCTAAGTCTCTTTGTAGGCCTCTAAGGACTTGCTTTATGAATCTGGGTGCTCCTGTATTGGGTGCATATATATTTAGGATAGTTAGCTCTTCTTGCTGAATTGATCCCTTTACCATTATGTAATGGCCTTCTTTGTCTCTATTGATCTTTGTTGGTTTAAAGTCTGTTTTATCAGAGACTAGGATTGCAACCCCTGCCTTTTTTTGTTTTCCATTTGCTTGGTAGATCTTCCACCATCCCTTTATTTTGAGCCTATGTGTGTCTTTGCACGTGAGATGGGTTTCCTGAATACAGCACACTGATGGGTCTTGACTCTTTATCCAATTTGCCAGTCTGTGTCTTTTAATTGGAGCATTTAGCTCATTTACATTTAAAGTTAATATTGTTATGTGTGAATTTGATCCCATCATTATGATGTTAGCTGGTGATTTTGCTCGTTAGTTGATGCAGTTTCTTCCTAGCCTCGATGGTCTTTACAATTTTGCATGTTTTTCAGTGGCTGGTACCAGTTGTTCCTTTCCATGTTTAGTGCTTCCTTCAGGAGATCTTTTAGGGTAGGCCTGGTGGTGCTTCTCTATTTATATCTGGTCTACATCTCAGTAAACGCATCATAAGTTGAAAATATCCTAAGTGGAAAATGCATTTAATACTCTAACAAATCCATCATAAATAAAGTCAAAAAATCATAAGTCAAATCATTGTAAGTGAAAATGCTCCTCGACTTAGGATGGGGCTATGTCCTGATAAACCCATTGTTAAAGTCAAAATATTGTAAGTTGCACTATTGTAAACTGGGGACTGTCTGTGATGTTTAAACTATGTAGAACCCAACAAGGTAAAATTAAAATGTCTGGCTGACATGCACTTGGAAATTACCAACCATGAAAATCAGCAAGTAATTATATCTAAAAATAAGGACAAAAATCAGTTAATTGAAACTAAACCAATAATGGCACAGATGATATATATGTAGAAAAGAACATTAAAAATGTTAACAAGGCTCTATTCCATGTGTTGAAGAAGGAAGTTGCATATTAAGGAGAGACATGAAAAACATAAAAAGACATACATTAAATTTTACAGAAGAAAAAAGTCATAAAAATAAACTTCATAAAATTAACAGCAGAAAAAAACACTGCAGGAGAAAAGATAAGGTAATTTCTCAATGTAGTAGTAGAAAGTATCCAAAACAAAATATACAGAGAAAATGACTGGGGAAAAAAATGAATAAAGTGTGCACTCTGGAAAACTTTAAGTGGCCCAATGTGACTACAGTTGGATCTCCAAAGGACAGTTGGATCTCCAAAGGACAGAAGAAATAAAGAACAGAAGAAAAAATACTTGAAGAAAAAACAGCCCCAATTTTTTCATAGTTAATGAAAGCTAAACCCTTCACATCCAAGAGGCTCAGCAAACCCCAGGCAGAAGAAACACAAAGAAAAATTTGCCAAGATGAGAAACTAGAAACTATCTTGCTAACATCGGGAATGAAGAAAAATGTGTACTCTCACCATTCCTTTTCAATTTTGTACTGGAAGTTCTCATCAATGCAATAGGACAAGAAAAAGACATAGGGTGATATTGATTGTGAAGGAAGAAATAAAACTGTCTTTGTTAACAAATAACATGATTATTAGAAAATCTGAAAGAATCAACAAAAGACTCTTGCAACTAATAAGTAACCATGGAGAGGTTGCCAAATAAAAATTAATATACAAAAGTAAATCACTTTCCTATATACCATCAATTACTAAGTGGAATTTGACACTGAAAACATTAAAAAATTTACAGTCACCCTGAAATATGAAGTACTTAGACTAAATCTAACAAAATTTGCATGATCCATAAAAGGAAAATTACAAAACTGAAGAAAATTGGAGAACTAAATAAATAAAAAGATATTCCATATTCATGGATCGGAAAACTCAAGTTTTCCTTGTCAAGTTGTAAGTTCTTTTCACCTTCATCTATAAATTCAATGCTATCTTAATCATAATCCCAGAAAGGTAATTTGTGAATATCAGCAAAGTGATGATAACAGGCACAAGATTCAGAATAGTCAACACAATTTTGAAGGAGAACAAAGTTGGAAGACTGACACTACCTTATTTCAAGACTTATTATAAAGCTACAGTAATCAAAACAGTATGGATATTAATGAAAGAATAGACAAATAGATCAATGGAAGAGACCAGAGAGCCCAGAAATGGACCCACATAAATACAGCCAACTGCTCTTTGACAAGGAACCAAAGGGCAAACATTGGAACCAAGATTAGTCCTTTCAACACATGGTGCTGGAACAACAGGATGTTCTCATGCGAAAGAAATGAACCTAGACATAGAGTTTACACCCTCCACAAAAATTCACAAAAAGTAGATCACAGACCTATATGTAAACCACAAAAATTATAAAATTCCTGGAAGATCACATAGAAGAAAATCTAGATGAACTTGTGTATTCGTTCGTTTTCACACTGCTATAAAGAACTAACTGAGACTGGGTAATTTATAAAGAAAAGATGTTTAATTGACTCATAGTTCCACAAGCTTAACAGGAAGCATGACTGGGAGGCCTCAGGACACTTACAATCATGTCGTAAGGAGAAGGCAAGGCAAAGACCTTCTTCACATGGTGGCCGAAAAGAGACAGAGTGTGAAGGGGAAGTGCCACACACTTTCAAACAAGCAGATCTTTTGAGAGCTCACTCACTATCATGAAAACAACAAGGGGGAAGTATCCCCCTTGATTCAATCATCTCCCACCAGGCCCCTCCCCCGACATGTGCAGATTGCAATTGGAGATGGGATTTTGCTGGGGACACAGAGACAAACCATATCAACTTGGGTATATCGATGACTCTTAAGATACAAAACTGAAGAGATAATCCATGAAAAAAATAATTGATCAGCTATACTTAATAACTTATTCAAAACTAAAAATTCTGCTTTGCAAATGACACTGTCAAGACAATAAGCAGGCTAAAGACTAGGATTTATGATCCAACACATACAAGTATCACGAAGAACTCTTACAGCTCAAGATATCCAAAATACACAAATAATTTTTAAAATTCATCAGTAAAAAAATGAAAAATCCAATGAAAAAGATGGACAAAACACCTTAATAGACATCTCACCAAAGAAGATACACAAGTGTAAATAAGCATATAAAAAGTTGCTTACATCATGCCATTAAGCAATTGCAAATTAAGACAACAAGATACCCCTATACATTTATTAAAACGGCACAACATTACAACTTTATTCAAAACACTGCCAACTTTAAATGCTGAGCAGGATATGGAACAATAGGAATTCTCATTCACTAATGGTGAAAACGCAAAATTTGGAAGACAGTTTGGCAGTTTCATACAAAATTAAACATACTCTTACTATGTTATTCATCCATCACACTCCTTCCTATTTACCCAAAATATTTGAAAACCTATGTCCACACAAAAACCAACACATGGATGTTTATAACAGCTTTATTCATAATTGCTAAAAGTTGGAAGAAAAGATGTCCTTTAGTAGGTGAATGAATAAATAAACGGTGGTACAACCAGAAGATTGGATGTTATTCAGCCCTAAGAAAAATGAGATATCCAGCCATAAAAAGACATTGAAGAAACTTAAATGTGTTTTGCTGATTGAACTAAGTCAATCTGAAAAGGCTGTGTACTGTATGATTTCAACTATATGACATCCTGGGAAAGGTCAAACTACAGAGACAGTAAAATGTGCTTCCCAGGGGACTGGAGGAGGAAATGACAAATGTGTGGATCGCAGAGGATTTTGCAGTAGTAAAACTACTCTGTATGATACTGTAATTGTAGAAATGTGTAATTATAGGTGGGTTCACACCCAGAGAATGTACAACAGGAAAATTGAACTCTAATGTAATCTATGACTGAGTGATCATGATGTCTCAATATAGGTTCATCTAATTGTAACAAATGTGCCACTTTGATGAGGAAAATTGATAATGGGAGACTATGTACGTGTGTTGGTAGAGGGTATAGGAGACATAACTATACTTTCTTCTTAATTTTGCCATTTCAAAGCAGATTTTACTGTCTTAGTCTGTTCAGACTGCTATAATAAAATACTATAAATTGGGTAGCTTATAAAAAGAGAATTGTATTTTCCACATTTCTGTTAAAAGAGAATTATTAGCCAAATTAAATTTTACAAAGTTTAAATGAGCAGAGAACAATTCACAAATCAGGCAGCCTCCTGAGCCAGAGTAGGCTCAAAGAGACTCCAGTGCAGCCATGTGGTAGAAGGAGATTTACGGACAGAAAAAGAAAAGTGATATACAGAAAACAGAAGTGAAGGAAAGAAACAACCAGATTGGTTATAGATCAGCATTTGCCTTATTTGAACATGGTTTGAATAATTGGGCCTCTTTGATTGGACCAGTCTCAATGATTAGCACAAGAGCAGGTTCCAGTCTGTTTACACTTCTATTCAGGTGATAGTTCACTAGGTACAGACAAACCTTTATGTCAACCTTAAAATATATAAGGAAACAGCTTTTGGCTAAACTTGATTTCACAATTCCCTGTTTTGGGTCATCCTCTGAAAATTGATCATTGATCAAAATTTTATCATTGATGTCACTAGCACCATGATAAATGTACTTATTTGGTCTCAAAACCCATTGGGAAATAGCAGAACAGTGGGTTTTTTAAGGTTAGAACAAGGACTTCAGATTATTTTCTTTGTAGGGGTTAGGTTACAGGGTAGCTCTTTATGGTGGAATCTCCTGTTTACAGGAGAAAAACAAAACTTGGTTTGTTCTAGGATCGATCTTTTTCTTTAAGGTCTTAGTTTGATTATGTCAGATTTAGCATAAGTGACTCTAATTTGGTTTAAAATGGTCTGTTGGGGCCTAGGGCATGAGCTCAATCCGAAACAATGGCATCTCATAATATTGCTTAAAAATAACCCTATTTGGTCACATTCTCACTTAGATGAGAGAATGACCAAAACTTCAGGCCTTAGCACCACTCTCAGTTACCATCACTTTGGGTCTCTGGTCTCAGCACATCATTTATAGGCTACAGTGCCCTCATGGTCACAGATTTTTTTCAGCTCTTGTCAATCCAGTTGAAGACAGACCATTCGACACTCTAAAGATGGCTGCATGCAAACATTTAAAACTTTTAAGAGAATATAGCACGCCAGGGAGACTACTATTAAGACTATCAGGAGGATAATACCAAGAGCTTGGAGTGTGCTCCTTAGCCAGGGTTGTCAACTACAATCAACTACAATCAAACAGATCACAGAATGAGCTAAAGAGTCTACTTGCAGCTGGGCGCGGTGGCTCACGCCTGTAATCCCAGTACTTTGGGAGGCTGAGGCAGGCAGATCACGAGGTCAGAAGATCAAGACCATCCTGGCTAACACGGTGAATCCCCGTCTCTACTAAAAAAATATAAAAAATTAGCCAGGCATCGTGTCGGGCACCTGTAGTCCCAGCTACTCAGGAGACTGAGGCAGGAGAATGGCATGAACCCGGAAGGTGGAGCTTGCAAGGAGCCAAGATTGGGCCACTGCACTCCAGCCTGGGTGACAGAGCAACATTCTGTCTCAAAAAAAAAAAAAAAAAAAAGTCTACTTGCTTTAACAAAGCAGCCTGTTCATTGATCCCCTACAACTGAATATCTATAATACCCAATGTATTTCTCCATGGGAAACAAGAAGTAGAAGCAACTGCACAGATACTTCTGTTTAGCCAGTAAGTAATTTAGAGCAATTCTATTATGTAGTATAACTTTCACAAGAGAATTTAAAGTCTGTTGTGCAACCATTAAAGCCTCCTAACAATGTTCTCTTTAACCTGTGATGTAGGTTAAGAGGAGTGGAACCTATAATGTAGGTTAAGAGGAGTGAATCAGTGTTTGCTTCTCACTAATTATGAGGCAACAAATGTACCATTAAAATTTCTCACCTGCACTGGCCCTTCATCTTCCATTTATCAAGGCATAAAGTTGTCCGTGTATAAGGCTGGCTGCAAAATTCTTCACAAATAAAAATAGACCCCATGAGTGTACACAACAGACGCCCTTTTCAATTCTATTGTTCAAAGAGACATAAGCAAGGAGAAAATGGAAAGGTAAGAGTCTCATGATAGCAGAGAAATCTTGATCCATGATCTTGGGGAAGAGCTGTCCATATCAAAGATGCCATCTGCTTCTGGGGAGGAACTTCCTTGGTTAGCTTTACCTTAAGGTTGTAAATGGGTGTACAGTTCCAAGAGTGCAGGGGGCCTATGTGAGTTGTGAGATTATGAACCCAAGGTTCAAGGTGCCAAAGTTTTGCTGCAATGTGGATGGCACAATGGCAGCCTTTCTCTGATACTCTGAGAAGACCATGGAGTCTAATCCTTGGGTTCTAGATTATGAAAGGGTTGATTGCCCCCAGTCAGTAGACCATGAAACGCATTCATTACCTGGTGAAAATATACTTTGGTAAAATGAGCTACTATTATAACAACAGCCCTTTTGTATGTTAAAGCTTTTATACAACCAGAAAGCATGCATTAAAAATTACAATTGAATGAAATCCTTTTATAAATGTTTAAATGGCCCATCAGGTAGCAGAAATGTACATAAAGTTTTAAAACCCAGGAATGAGTTTGATAACAAAACATTGGTCAAAAACTATTTGAGCAATTTAGAACAGCCACCAAAATAATATATTTTTTAATTTGGATAATTTTATTTATTCCATGATGGGTCATGGAATGCAGAGCTTCTAGTAACAAACACTTTAAGGACTCAGGATGAGGTGGCTGTCCAGAATCTCCATGAGTCCATTCTTAACACTAGATTTACATTTTTTAAAATACCAGTTGTTTCTCCAATTTATATGCATAGCACTGATACTGATGGGTTATAAGCAATTTGACTTGCACTATGGAGTTTATTCAAATTGTATATCTAAATATTTCAGTACTGCCTGATTTATCATGAAAATCTCACAAAGTATTTTCTTGGTATTCAGTTAATTTTTTGCCCTGCTTGGGTTAGCAGTTTTATAAACCAATCAATCAATCTTTTCATTAAAGTGTTGAAAATTCTTACCCAGTCCAAATCATATAATCCTAAAGTTATCAGAAACTTGTATTCAAGAGTGCTTGTCAGGGTTCTTTCTATACTTTCACAAACCTCCTTAAAGATACCATACTCAAGGATTTTGTATGCTTGTAAAGCTTTCAGAAACTGCATTAGAATTAGGCAATTAACTGTGGAAATAACTGACATGTGGAAATAACTGACTATGTCGGCCATACTGGTTTGAACTACTGGCCTTAAGGTATTCTCCTGTCCTTGCCTCCCAAAATGCTGGGTTTAGAGGCATGAGTCACCACACCCAGCATAAATGGTCATAGTTAAAGACACAACTGACAAGGAAATGTGGTCATTTCTGTGGCCTACAATAACTAAATGATAATTATGGTTGATAGCACATAGCTAAACATATTAGAATTTTAGAAATTTTATACCATTTTGGAACATCTATTAATAATATATGCATTAAGATATAACTTGAAGAAGGTTGAAAATCATTTTTTATTTGGCAGTGGTTTCCATGTAATTTAACATGTCAAAACATCGGCTTCTCTCTCCTTTGGATGCTTTAGGGGCTTTCTGCAGAATCCCAAAGTTAGAGATCAAAAAAGACTTAACTTTGAAGCTGAAATTTGATTTTGGAAAGCTTGTCAAATATTTCAAAGTATTAAAACACTTGACCAAAATAGGATCCCAGGTCACCATAAAATAATAGTCATTCATTTAGCCAAAGTGATAATTAAAAGATTTTTAAAAATCAACAACCTGTACTCTTTAATAGAGAAGGCTGTTTTCCAAATACGGAAAAGACTTAAGACAGTATGAGACAGAATCTGTCTCTTCTTCTCTCCTCTCTCCCTCTCTTTTTTTGTTACAGTTTACTCAGAAAGTGAGGAAAAATGTTTGAATGTGTCTGATTAATGTCACGTGCATCGATGTGAAGAGACCACCAAACAGGCTTTGTGTGAGTAATAAAGCTTTTTAATCACGTGGGTGCAGGCGGGCTGAGTCCAAAAAGAGAGTCAGCAAAGGGTGGTGGGATTATCATTAGTTCTTATAGGTTTGGGATAGGCAGTGGAGTTAAGAGCAATTTTTGTGGCAGGGGGTGGATCTTACAAAGTACATTCTCAAGGGCGGGAAGAATATTACAACGCACCTTCTTAAGGGTGGGGGAGGATATTACAAAGTACCTTCTCAAGGGTGGAGGGTGTACTATACAAAGTACATTAACAAGGGCGGGGGAGTATCACAAAGTACATTATCGAAAGGGTGGGGAGGGGGTATTTTCACAAAGTCAGTTGGTCAGTTAGGGTGGGGCAGGAACAGATCACAATGGTGGAATGTCATCAGTTAAGGCCGGAACTGGCTATTTTCACTTCTTTTGTGGATCTTCAGTTGCTTCCGGCCATCTGGATGTATACGTGCAGGTCACAGGCGATATGATGGCTTAGCTTGGGCTCAGAGGCCTGACAATTAATACTAAGTAAAATTTTTGTTCAAAAGAGAAAACCAAATTCTAGTTTTATGTTGTGTGTTATCAATGTTAAAGCTTATTTTAATAAAACCTGTAAATAAATTTATAAAATCTGTCATCTTTAACCACACAAGATTTCCATAAACCTTTTGTTTTACATTTTCTCCAACTTTATATATTCATCTAGATTTATCTATTTTTTACTCCTTCAATTTGAAACCTGTAACTTCAAACTAGACAAAATTTTTAAACATGCACACATTTTTATGCCTTTATATATTTTCTCATTAAAAGCACATTTTTGTTTATACTTTTGTTTATATGTTCTGTATACAGAATTGTTTCTCTCATATTTAGTAGTTTTAGTTACATACATTAACTACAATTTTAACTCTTAGTAATCCCAATTTGTAGTGAAAACTCTAGAAAGTAATTTTGAACTGTTTGTTTTATATCACCATTTGTAGATAAAAAACATTTTATAATTTTTTTAGAAGGATGGTTCTTCAAATTAGTGCTTATTAACACCTTTCCTATAGCATTTAAAAGTAGCATGTCATTATATAGACTTAAGCTCATGTTTAATAATTTATATTTCAGTATTTTAACTTACAAATGATGCAGACATTTTATGATTATCTATTACTTAATCTAACATAATATGACTTTAAGATTTTAAATTACTGAAAATAATTTGGAACTAAACACAAGAACCCTCCCTAATGTCTTCCCCAGTCATCCTGGGTCCCAAGTAGCCATGTGGCACCCAGGAAGGTCAGGACTATGAAGGTTATGACCTGTCTGAGTCCTGAATTTACATGCTAGGTCTAAAGGGGTCAGAACAGAAGACAGAGCTGTGAAGACTGCAACTGGACAATCTAACTCTTTCCAAAATAGCAAGGAGGCAAAACAGGGAGAGCAGGGAAGAAGGGGCTCTATTGGGCTTGATTCTGGCTTGCAGTTGCTAGTCTGCGTACTGAGAACTTGTCTTGTCTCTAGACCTCATCATGTCCACCTATCCAGACCCCCAAATCCCGAGGCTCTAATCTAAAAACATAAACTCACAGTTAAATCAAGCAAGTTTCTAATTATATTTAACTGATAATTTTGAAACCATTCCTGTTTTACCAAAAACTTTTTAAGCAGCTTTATTTACTAAATAATATCACATACACATAACACATACAGACATACAAACACAGAGAAGCAATTCTTACAGCTTTTATAAAGGATTGTCATTTGCTGGCTTTTAAATAGCTTTTCTTTTCCCCATTCAGACTATCAATCTTCCAATTACTTGTTTCATTGCCCTAAGCAATTGTTAACTAGACAACAAATTTGCATTTCTAAAAAGACAACTCTTAGGTGAAACAAAAAGAATTGTATTTTGTAAGCACAGAGCTAAAATTTTAGGCCTAAATATTGTATTGTCATTTGCTCAAACTAAGGGAAAAATACAGTGCCCAAGTAAAAGTTAAGTCAAGACAAGATGGCCAGAAAAGCACCTTAAACAAAGGTATGGCTTGTGATGTAAATTTAAAACAATGGTAAGAGTTTCTAAAGTATACCAACACACATCCTTAAAAATGGAGACTTCCTTTATAGAAGTAAATTTCTTTTACAAAAGTGTTTCAAGATTGCCAGTTAAATTCCAGAAAGGTGAATTTTAGGTTCATAAGTGTTCTTGTCAACTTAGCTACTGTTTCTTAGCTAGAATTACGAGTTCAGGGCAGAGCTCATCAGGAATAGGGCAAAGTATTCTCTGCCTGAACTCAGCATGGATAGATCTGAAAAAGAAGCAAGCCTAGTTTACCTGAGGGCCTATATTTTATAAACACTATCTAGGAGACCAGCCAAAGTCTATGGCATTTGAGACTTGACCCACTCTCTTTATTCCACAATAAAAAAACAAATGTCAAAGAAAGGCCTCAAAAACCAGTCTTGCAAAGGGGGCTGAATTTAATTGGATTACACTGTGGAACAATTAATGCCCCCAAGGCACTACTAAAAACTATGAAGCAATCAGCCAGCAATTCAAGGAGGCTAACAACTGGATGTAATACTTACAGTGGCAGACAAATTAATAATTAAATCAGAGAAAGAAAAAATCAAAGAGAATATTGCTAAAACCACTTCATCCCAGGGTGATGATGCACATACTCAAGGCTTCACCCTCTGAGTAGTGACATCAGAGGTTGAACACTGTGGGAAAAAATAGACATTATTGAAATGGTACACCTTGTTACTAAAAAATCCAACAAGTTCCATATACAGATTTACTACAGTATATTTTCTAAAATGTCTAGTTTCCAACAAAAAATTATGAAACATACAATGAAACTGAGTGTGACCCTTATACCGGAAAAATGTAGGCAACAAAAACTGCCTTTCAGAGAATCCAAATGTCAAACTTAGCAGAAAAAGACCTCAAAGCATCTAATATAAATATATTTAAAAAACTAAAGAACACCATAAAGAAGGGAAGAAAGGTATGAGGACAATGTCTCAACAAATAGAGACTATCAAAAAAAAAGTAAAAGTTATTTTTAAAAAACAAATGGAAATTCTGCAGTTTAAAAGTACAGTACTTGGAATGAAACATTTACTAGAGTGCTCAGCAGTAGATTTGAACTGGCAGAAGAATCAGTGAAATTAAAGATAGATTGACAGAGATTATATAATCTGAAAAACAGAGAAGGAAAAAGAAAAGAAAGAAAAATAAACAGAGCCTTATAGACATGTAGAACATAATTAAGCAAACCAAAATATGCATAATGAAAGTAACAGAAGTAGAGGACAAAAAGGAATGAGCACAAAAGTTATTCAAAAAAGTAATGACTGAAAACCTTCCAAATTTGACTTAAAACCATCTATACATCAAAGAAACTCAATAAATTCCAAATAGGACAAACACAAAGAAACCTACACTTAGACATATCAAAGTAAAAATATTCACAGGCAATGATAAAATAATAAAAGCAGCATGATAAAAATGACTTTTTACATAAAAGGAAACACCAGTAAGGTTATGTACTAGTCTGTTCTCACACTGCTATAAAGAAATACCTGAGATTAGGTAATTTATAAAGGAAAGAAGTTTAATTGACTCACAGTTGTGCATGGCTAGGGAGGCCTCAGGAAACTTACAATCATGAGAGAAAAGGAAGCAAACACATCCTTCTTCACCTAACTGCAGAAGAGAGAAGTGCCGAGCAAAGGAGGAAAAGCCCCTTATAAAACCATCAGATCTCGTGAGAACAATTACAAGAACAGCATGGAGGTAACCGCTCCATGATTCAATTACCTCCCACCTGGTCCCTCCCACAACATGTGGAAATTATGGGAACTACAATTCAAGATGAGATCTGGGTGGGGACAGAGCCACACCATATCATTCTGCCCCTGGCCCCTTCCAAATATGTCCGCACATTTCAAAACCAATCACGCCTTTCCAATAGTCCCCCAAATTCTTAGCTCATTCTAGCATTAACCAAAAAGTCTACATCCAAAGTCTCATCTGAGACAAGGCAAGTTCCTTTCTCCTATGAACCTGTAAAATCAAAAGCAAGTTACTTACTTCCTAGATACAATGAGAGTACAGGCATTGGATAAACACACTCACTGCAAATGGGAGAAATTGACCAAAACAAAGGGGCTACAGGCCCCATGCAAGTCTGAAATCTAATCATGCCCACCTCAGCTGATGCATGAGGTGGGCCTCCACAGCCTTGGGCAGCTCCAACCCTGTGGCTTTGCAGGGTACAGCTCCCTGCTTCAGCTGTTTTCATAGCTTGCATTGCGAGTCTGAGGCTTTTCAGGCACATGGTGCAAGCCATTGGTGGATCTACCATTCCGGGCTCTGGAGGAGAGTGGCCCCCTTCTCATAGTTCCATTAAGCAGTACCCCACCGGGGACTCTGTGTGGGGGCTCTGACCCCACATTTCCCTTCCACACTTGCACCCATGGTGAGCACCTGCAAAAGTCACTGGGACTCGAGGATATAAGGTCAGAAGTAAGAAAAAGATGCTTTTTAAAATCTCCTTCATGTACCCCAGGTATTCATTGGAAAGAGAAAGAAATACATTTCTCCAAAAAATATATATAATCAGTGTGTAAGACATTGGGTATGTCTTTTTTTTTTTTTTTTTTTTTTTTGAGTTGGAATCTCACTCTGTTGGCCAGGCAGGAGTGCAGTGGCACGATCTCTGCTCACTGCAACCTCTGCCTCCCAGGCCAATCAGCACATGAAAAGAGGCTCAATATTATTACCCATCATGGAAATGCAAATCAAACTCACAGTGAGTTACCACATCACACTCATTAGGATGATTACAGGGATGAAATGCTACGATCTGAATGTTTGTTACTCTTTTAAAATTCATACATTGAAAACTAATTCCTAGGGGTATTGTATTAAGAGGTGGGGCCTTTGAGAAGTGATTAGGTCATAAGGGTAGAAACCTTATGAATGGGATTGATGCCCTTATAAAAGAGGCCCAAGGGAGTTTATTTGCCCCTTCCCACATGTAAGGATGCCGCAAAATGGCACCATATATAGATATGAGCCTTCACCAGACACCACGAGTCTCCTTGATCTTGGACTTCCCAGACTTCAGAACTGCGAAAAATAAATTGCTCTTGTTTATAAGTTACTCAGTCTAAGGTATTTTGTTATAGCAGTTTGAATGAACTAAGACAGATGGCTACGACCAAATAGATGGACACACAAAAAAAGTGTTGGCAAGCATATGAAGAAATTCAATCCCTTATACATTGCTAGTGGAAATTTAAAGTGGTGTAGCCGCTTTGAAAAACAGTCTGGCCATTCCTCATAAGGCTAAACATAAAATTACTACATTATCCAGCAATTTCAATCCTAGGTATATACCCAACACAATTAAAAATATATGTCTACACAAAACCTATATACACATCATCACAGAATTGTTCATAATAGCCAAAAAGTAGAAACAACCCAAAAGTCCAATCAACTAATGAATGGATTAAATAAAACATGTTAAATTCATACAATGGAATATTGGATGGCATTAAAAAAGAATCAATAAGCAATAATATGGATGTATCTTGAGAGTATTATGCTAAGTAAAAGAAGCTAATTTTGAAAGATCACTATTGTATGATTACATTTATATGAAATGGAGTGCATGAAATTTATGTGAAATGCTAGAAGAGGCAAATCTAGAGAGATAGAAAGATTAGTGGTTGCCTAGGACTAGGGGAGTTGGGGGGAAATGCTTACAGATATGGATTTTCTTTTGAGGGTGATAATATTTTTAAACTTACCATGGTGACAGTTGCACACTCTGTGAACATACCAAAAACTATTTAATTGTACACTTTAAATGGGTAAATGGCATGTGATATGAATTATATATCAACAAAGGTGTTAACTAAAGGAAGAAAGAGAAGGAGGTGGAGGAGGACCTGCCCAGATCATCAGCTTTTCATCTTAACTGCCAAATTCGTTTATAGAAAATCTATGAGAACCCCCCTAACTATGGAGGTTTCTAAATGGGTAATATAGTTTACATCAGTGTCTTTAATAGCTTTGATCAAAATAAAATCGAATTAGACATAGATCAAATAAGACATACTGGCTGCGTGCGGTGGCTCACACCTGTAATGCCAGCACTTTAGGAGGCCAAGGCGCATGGATCACTTGAGGCCAGGAGCTTGAGACGAGCCTGGCCAACATGGTGAAATCCTGTCTCTACTGAAAACACAAAAATTAGCCAGGAGTGGTGGCATGCGCGTGTATTCCCAACTACTCAGGAGTCTGAGGCAGGAGAATTGCTTGAACCTGGGAGGCAGAGGTTGCAGTGAGCAGAGATCGTGCCACTGCACTCCTGCCTGGCCAACAGAGTGAGACTCCAACTCAAAAAAAAAAAAAAAAGACATACCCAATGTCTTACACACTGAAATCACTGAGACACAGGCTTAGCCTTTATACCACCCTACACAACAAAACCTGTTACCTAAGAAGAGGTCATTTATATTAGCAAGGGGCAATGAGTACAACAATCATAATTTCTGATTTGTTGGAACCCAAACAAAATTAAATGATTTTCTTAGTGAGAAAAGATGCTTTGCTTATATAATAATATGATTTCTTGGAATTTTCCAATTATTAATATTACTTGTAAAAAACCACTAGCTTGTCACTTATGTATTTGTCTCTTAACCTTAGTCGTATTTGAGGGAACTTCTTTAAAATAGTTTTATCCACCCACCGGTTTCAAATAGGATTATAAAAAAGTGAATACATCATTTTATGCAAATTGAAACATAGAACTGAGATGAGATTGGTTTTTACTGGATGAAAATTGAATAGTGAAAAACTTAGGCTACGAGAAATGTCAATGCTGATTTAATCTGTGTAGAAAGGTGACCAGAGAACGTGCATCAGTACGCTCTAAGTAAACGCCTCTGAATTCCCATTTAAAATGTAGCTGTTTCTTTCTTGGTAAGATGGCTCCCAAATAACTTGTTCAGGAACCATCAGGGCACTCCCCAACCCAAAAGTGAATGTCATGTTTGTAGCTTAATTCTTAAACTGAAAAGGTAAGCAAATACTTCAACCCTTTCTAATTAAGTAGCATTTGCTTATTCAAAATATCTATTTAATTGCCACAATACATCTGATTTTCATTCCAAATGTTTAACAGAGTAAAAAAATAGTAATTTTCTGGCTGGGTGCAGTGGGTCACGCCTGTAATCCCAACATTTTGGGAGGCTGTCGGGAGAATCGCTTGAGGCTGGGAGTTCGAGACCAGCATGGGCAAAACGAAAAAGAAAATAGTAATTTTTAAAGTTGGAACACTTGGCCTGAATGGGAAACTGGTAAATAACCTGCTAGGTATTTTTCAAAGATAAGCAGGATTCTAATTTCTAAGCAATTAGTAGCTCCCAAGAATCTCATTTGCATTCGATATTTCATGTTTAACAGAATCACCACAATGTAATCTAGTTTTTCTCCTATTGCAGCATATGTCAGGAAAGCACTTCATATAGGTGAACAACTAGGCTTAGTTTTCAGTGGAAAAAGATGCTTTATTTTTTTCAAATATTATGAAGTAGACAAGAAACAATAAACATTATGCTCAAATTAATATAAAGCATGGATTGGATAAATCTCTCAAATAATTTGATATGGCATCTGCACTCCTCAAATGAGAGACAGTACAATCAGCCTGCCTTTACTCCCAACATCCTTATTTCTAAACTCAGTAATAAATCCTCTGTGGCAATAGGATTTGACAATTCGATATTGTACGTCTCGTTAGCGCCACCTACTGAGTGCAGGTCACATTTTGTAAATCTCAGTTAAAAATCACTGGCTGAAAATGCAGAAGGAACCAAATCAAAGTAACAAAAGGATGACAATAGAATGATTACATCTCCAGCTTTTTATTTTCATCAATGCTATTTAAGTATAGGTACAGTTACCAGAGCAGTGAATGTCATGTCAGAAAAAGAATTAATTATAAATTACATTTATATAAATATGATAATTAATTTGATTAAAAGAGGATTTACATTGACAAAAGCAAATATTATTAAGCCATACCTGCCTTACCCATCTCACAAAGTTATAACAAAAATTATACAAAATAATTTATGTGAAAAATCCTTGGGAACCACAAAACATTAAAAAATGTAAAAGCATTATTCCATAATGCAATAGCATTTTCATTTTATAATTTTTTTCAAAAAATTTTTAAATGCTACAACTAAATTTATGATACATGCTAGATGCTACTTTTAGGCTCAATTAAGCTTAGCATTTGGAAAAGCTGAAATATATACTTTCAAAGGATGGAAATTTTCTACACTATATGATTTAGAATCCCTTTTATATTGTTTTCTCATTCCTATAAAATAGACAAGCTATTTTATAGCCTAAAGTCATATTTATTTTTCAGTTCTGAAAATAGATTGAATCATACACACTGAGAGTGGCATATGAAGACTTCATTAATAAAAATAAAGTTGGTGATTCAAACTTCTGGTTTTGCTGAAACTGCTAAATGATTCATGAATCGCATGAGGAACTTAATGTGGTTAAGTATCAAGTTTATTGACATTCAACTGTTGGTGAGGTTTATAAAATAGATTTATTCTATATAAGAGATGTTCCTCTCACAAGCTTTGACTCTTTCATCACCTTTCTGTAGGTCTTGACTGAAATAATAAAACAATATAAAATAATTAAAAATAAAAATGAAGTGATTCCATGTATCTGAATAAATATATTCACTACATTTATTCTTTCTATCATATACATAGTGCAGGTAGAACACAAGCTTTCAAGAATCAAATGATGCTCACTTTGAATGTTTTCTTATCCACAATAGACAAGAATATCAAGCAGCCTTACCAAATTTGGAAGCATCTAAATATCTGTAAACCTCTAAATGATTGTCATAAACATAAAAGATAACTGCCTGAAATGTTACCTTTTCATAGACTAGGCTTTGACATTTTGTAAATATAAATGTAGCCAAAATATTGAAGTCAATCCAACTTCCCACATGCAAATATATTAATGTGTAACAGAAATCATCCTTTTGCCCAATTCCCCCTACGTGGCATCTTTATGGCCATCCCCCAATCCCCCAGGGGTTTCTCAGCATGAAGAGCCCAATTACAAAATAGGAAAAGCGCCACTCAAAGCCTATATATACATGCAGCTGCAAAGTGTTCTGGAGAGGTTAAAAGACTGATATGAATTTGGCCCACTGCATATAACCTGGAGCAATATTGCCAGAAAAGAGGATTTGAATGAGCCCAGGTTGGAAAAATAAATTACCTTTATGCCTTGAAGGCAATCTCCATGGGTCAAGGCTAATGCCTTTTTCTTTGCTATTGTGTGAGATAATCATCTCTATCACCTTTTTTTCTTTTCATTTTTTTTTAGATAACTAGGTGGTTTTGACATTTTTGTGGTTGGTAATCTAATACTTTTTCACAAATTTTCTTTCAGGAAATAGAAAATTTTTTCAGTAATTGAATGAGAATGATGGATCATGCTAATAAATGTCTTTCTCAAAGCCTGTCATAACTTTAAATCAAAGTCAGGGTATTAATATGAGACTCCTATATTCCTCATATTTATTTCATGTCAGCATGTGCCTAGCTGATGTCAACAGCAGAGGAAAATAACATCAGCGTTCAAGAAATGTGGTACTGTTAACATTTACATGACGTATTGACTTGATAATGAACATCAGTAAACATTTCAGCCAAATATAAATAAAAATGTATTTGTGTCTATAACTATATTTAATATACAGAAACTTTAAGGAGAAAAACAAGTGAGCCTTGAGAGTAAAGGTGGTAACATAACACATAATTGTGGTAATGGTCAATGCAATTTAATGATTAGAGTTTATGAGCCAGATATCAAGCTGCTAATTTACCTTCATTATCTCTTATCATATTCATAGCAACACTATGAACTCCATATTATTATTCCCATTTTACAGATGACAAAAGTAAATCTAGAGCAGTAAAATAATATTTTCAAGCCCACTCAGCTAGATAGTGACAGTAAAGAGAACTGAAACTCAGCAGATCTCTAATCAATAAGTCATACATATTGGCAAGAAGCTAAATCTGCAAAGATTGAGAGAGACTTTTTTCTAATTCGCTCAGAGTGATTGTTTGCTCACGAAGCTGTGTGCCTTCAGGACTTTCTGCTCAAATCGACTGGTTTTTCTAATTTATGCAAATACGTCAAGTGACCTCATATTAGCCTGTGTGTTGCCAAATGTTCTAAAATTTCAAAAAGTTTGCTTTTACTCAGTTGACCAGGAATGAGATCATAGAGAAAAGAAATTTAAATTTAACCTAAAAAATAAATAGGATTTTAATGGGGAAGATGGAGAGTATAGTGGGAGAGTAAAAGAGGATCTTTTTAGAACATGCAAAGGATCCACATGCAGAAAAAAATAAGGCCTATTTGAGGTATAGGAGTTAGGATTGGCTGAAGCATAGATTTTCTAGCAAGATGGGAGATCGGACTAGAAAGGCCAACGTGTGGAACACTCAGAATGCTAAGTTAAGGTGTGTAGTCAATGGTCATGAAGCTGTGGAGAATTAGGAAGGAAACAACAGAGTCAAAAATAGGATTATTACTCTGGTGTTGGGTGTAGATTTTTTTGAGCAGGTAATATGACAATAAGAAGACAATGGAGAAACTTTTAAGGCTAGACCTGAACTACACTAGTGTAGAAGTGGTGGAAATGGAGAAGAGAGGTAATCTATCACTAGACATGCAAGTATTATTCTTTCTTCCTGTGAACATAGTTGTTTTTCAGTTCCCAGATTTAATGTTTGCTCCTGTGGTCATCAAATTTAAACACTAAAATGTTTTGGAATTTGATATAGTTGTGAAAATTATCTAATGACTTTGAATTATGATTTTAAGAGTTCAATCAAAGAATGAACTTTAATACCTGATATGCTTTGGCTGTGTCCCCACCCAAATCTCATCTTGAATTGTAATTCCCACAATTTCCACGTGTTGTGGGAGGAACCCGGTGGGAGGTCATTAAATTATGAGGGTGGGTCTTTCCTGCACTGTTCTCTGATAGTGAATTAGTCTCATGAGAACTGATGGTTTTAAAAATGGGAGTTTCCCTATACAAGCTCTCTTTTTTTACCTGCCGCCATCCCCATAAGATGTGACTTACTCCTGCTTGTCTTGCACCATGATTGTGAGGCTTCCCCAGCCATTTGGTACTGTAAGTCCAATTAAACCTCTTTCTTTTGTAAATTGCCCAGTCTTGGGTATGTCTTTATCAGCAGCATGACAATGGACTAAAACAATACCCCTTCTTCTCTTCACCCTCTTAGTCTCCCAAAAAGATACCCAAACACATATACCCACATCGACACAAAAATACCTCTTCAGCCTACAGTTACTGTAGGATGCAGTATATAGAATGTTTGGCTCTAAGAGGGTATGTAGAGTTATTAACATCTTGTTTGGACACAAATAGAGGCCCTCAAGGAGCTCTATTTTCAGAGACTTTTAGGAAGAACTCAAGGATAAATTACTAGGACCATACATCCACTAATAGCAGTATTGAAACCCTACAAGGGTATTGATGCTTTTGAGTACTGACATCTTGACAATCAAGAGAAATCCCTTATATCATATCTGTGATATCATTTGATTCCCAACTGTTCTGTCTACCAAATTCAGGGAATTCTTCCCAGCAGAGTCTTCCTTTTTGTAAAGATCTTTTTGTATCATTTGACAACTGATAAGCAATTTTTAGCCAGGTATTATTTAGGCACATTCTTTTTATTTCTTACCTATTCATGTTTCCGTTAAAATTTGTTATACATTTTTGCCAAATGATTTATTGGTATAAATCATCTTCAGCTTATTATTACTGTAAATGTTATTCACTGTTAAACAAATAAGCCATAATTATTATCATTGTCATTAGCATAATTGCTTTTTACCAATTATTAACTCCTGCTAGTATGATCATGATTAATATTATTAGAAATCTGCCACCTCACTGAAAATGTTAAGAAATCCTATGTTTATTTTATAGATAAAAACTATTATTAAAAACTTGTAGCACCTTAAACTCATGTCTTAAATTGTTTCCATTCCAATCCCAATAACATAAATAATAGGACTGGCTTCCATTTATTTGTGTGTACAATAATGCTTGTGATGATAAGGTCACTGAAGGTCACCAAGACATTTCAGGAGCTTTCACTACACCTTGAAAAGTATATAGCCCAAACATATAGAGCTAGAGAAATCACTTCTTTTGGAACTACCAGAAAATATGTGATGGATTTAATAGTTTTAGTTCATATGACTCCAAAAAGTCAAATAATTGTAGTTAGCAGCATATTAACATAATCACCTCACATATAGTTTTATATTTTACCAGCTCCAATAAATCTACACCCCTAGATCTATATTAATATTTTAAATATAAATTAGTACATCTCAATACTTAATAAGTAGAAATTCAAGGAATAATGGACATTAAATTTTCTTATAAAAGGGAGCAAAGGTGTCTTATAAATTAGGTGTTCACAACAGGGAAAGGCATTAATCAGCTTTCAAAAGCTAAATTTGTCTCAAGCTCATTATTATTCAAAGCAGTGAATTTTCTCTGGTAACATGTCACAGAGGGAATAAGGAACGGAAATTCTAATGATAGCCCAGCAATTTACCATGAGGTTTTAATTAATTAATCTGGAGTTTATGCACATGAGACTGATTATATGAACCAAAGTTCAGTTCTACAAGTATTTCCCAAATTAAAGGAATGCTACATATTTCAATAATGTCAAATATGAAAAAATAGTACAAAATATGATTCAGTATATACCAAAATTAAGAAGCAGTTATAGTATACTGCTTTGCCAAACAAGGCAATCATTAATTTTTCTCACACTAAAGTACACAACAAAAGTGTTTACAATTTATCATTACATCCAACATTGAAAAATGATAACAAAGTGATGACTTATATAATTTATATTGATGAAAATTGGGATGACATGAGGAATAAGCACTGACAAAGGTGAAGTATTAAACCTGGGCTTTCTGAGTTTGACTCTTGTTACAAATAATTTCACAAAAACCATTGATTATTAGATGTATATGTCCCTACACAGAAAAAAAGAAAAGAAAACTGGGCATGCACAAATTTTAAAATCAGTATTTTCCAGAAAGATGAGTATAATTTTCCTACCAATAAATCTAATTGATCCAGTTCTGGTGCCATAATGTTCATTAACTCCTTTGGTATTAAAGTGATTGGAAATAACATAAAAACCTGAGCATGTTGAATGGTATATGCTAACAGTCCAGTTCTAATACACTTCTATTTGTGGTCATTACTAACAACATTAGTCACATACACATAGCCAACCTTAATGCAAACGTTTCACATTTGCTAATGACAGTTTTTGATTACTTCAGAAGAGAGGTCCCCAAGTTAGGTTTGTATGATGCAGAGTGTCTCATAATTGAAGAACCTGTTAATTGAAGAATCACACTTATATCCCTTCAGTTTTAGCTAGGAACATCTGAAGGACTGATGACTAAGTTGCCTAGAGCTATCATTTTTTGAATTTCAGAAGGCACTGTGCTAGTTGCCTCTGCTTCTACACTTTCTCTATAACCTTTCTTTCTCTTTAAGCTGTTACTCAGCAGGCATGAAATGTATTTAGGAACACACATATTATAAAAGTCTTTCAGATTAAAAATAGAAAACATTTACAGACTTGTTAAGACGATAGAAGGTTGTGGTTAAGAAACCCATGGAAGGAAGGACATAGAAATCATCTTAGCAGTTGTACAACTTTTTATCTCAGTACTTCTAATTGGCCTATGTCAAGTCTCACAAAGGGTGAGAGTAGCAGATTGTCAGCATTCAGAATACAGCATTCTCTTATTTGTGTGTGTCTTACATTCATGCTCCCCAAGTGTATTAGATTGGGTCCCATAGGAAAAGATTCTGAGATAATAAGCTCTCTGCAGAAAGTTTATTGAAAAGTATTCTCAGGAGTTGCCTGCATAAAGAAATGTGGAAGGCAGGACTGAACAGAAACACCTGCAATGTCATTGCAACTGAAGTCTTAGGCAATGCCAAGGGCAGCCCTGCAAATGGAATGGACTCTGAGTATTGTTCTGAATTGAGATGGGAGTAGGCTCTATAGCACCACATCAGCCAGTTACTGGTTATGCGTCAGCCTCTAGGAAATGACATAAGCTGGCTGAAACTTTCCCTGCAATGGAGGGCTATGCTCAGTGAGTGAAATAGTTGTACACTGTCAGCAGCCAATATTCCCAGCAGCAGAGAAATGGCACTTAAGTGAAGGATCAGAGCATTCACCACACCAGGATGGGACATATGACTGGGTCAGGATACTCCCATCTAAATAGGACCATATCATTAGGCTTGGCTTATTATACCAAGCCTATTCACGGTTGCCATTGGCTGGTGCCCCAGGAGCTGGTCCAACCAGTTATGCCAAGTAAATTGGTCTGTTCTCACCCAAAACATAAAGTGTGAAGGATTGCCAAGGACTCTAGGTGTGGCAGGGATGTAAAGGTTTACAAACTCATCTTCAACATAACAAATTACCAACTTCTCAATAACAACACAGAAACAGCAACAATATAATAATATTTTATGTTAATTTGGTATTTACAGTCTAGATACTATGCTAAATACTTTACACAATTTATCTCATTTAATCTTAACGGGAACCCTATGAGGTGTTATTATTTTACTCTTACAGACGGAAAATTGAAACCCAGAAAAACGCAGAAAATGTATCCAATACAATAAAAATAATAAGTCATAGACCTTGAAACAAAGAGTTTCAGAGTCTTTCGTTTTAAGAATTTTACTAAACAACCCACAGAGTCTGGCTTATTAATGACCGTATACTACTTGTCACTTGCATGGAAATCTGTTGGCTTCATTTTAAGTATAAAGTCATATGTACTATATTACAAATATTGCAAAATTGACATTGTACTTGTTGCATTTGAAATCTGTTGGCTTAATTTTAAGTAAAGTATAAAGCCATCTGTACTATATTACAAATATTGCAAAATTGACATTGTATTTATTCAGAGGTCCTATATCCAATGATCTTAACTCTTAAGAACATTATTGAGAACCACAAGACCAGTTTAAGAGACTTTTGTGTTCTGGTAGAAATGGAATAATGGGGATTGAATAATCTCTCCTGCCCTAAACAACTAGATGATTGGACAAAACCTATAACAATCATTATAAAAGATGAGACTGCTGTTGGAAAGCAAGTATCATGGGACTGTAATCTCTGAGAAAAAGGAAACAAATTGAGTGAGCCCTGAGTGCATCAGCTTACTCCAGAGGCAGTTTCACACCACCTTTTAGGAAGATGGGACCCTAACAGAGCCCAGTGGTCTCACTGAATTGAAGAACCAGAGATCAATGTTGGAGGAATAAAGATGGTTAGAATTTGCTAAGAGGAATATGGTACTATAGAGGTAGAAGCTAAACAGGGAGAACTTCAGAGATCTGCAGAGGGGTCTACTTGAGGCTCTGAGTATTGACCTGTTCATGTGTGACAAGAAAACACCCAAGGCCAGAGAAACACTTAAAAACATTTGAAATACAAACAGGGCTGAAAGTAATTTGTGTCTCCAGAGCAGAGTGGAAAGACCTTGTAATGCAAGATCTATCCTGTAGAGTACTCACAAGTATGTTACCTTGGTTGTCAGCCTAAATTTGCCCTATGCGACAAGCTAATCTAAACCTACCTTACAAATGCTTAAATAAAGCTTCAAAGATATCTACCTGATTCCTGCAGAATAAGTGCATGCCAGAACAAATTCTAACATTATTTAAAATTCAGCAAACAACAAAATAAAATTTACAACATCAGACATCCAGTCAAAAATTACCAGTTACAGAGTTACCTCATTTTATCGTGTTTCATTTTATTGTCCTTTGCAGATACTGCATTTTTTACAAATTGAAGGTTGGTGTCAACCCTGCATCCAGCAAGTCCATCAGCACCATTTTCCCAATGGCATGTGCTCATTTTGTGTCTCTGTATCACATTTTGGGAATTCTCACAAAATTTCAAAAGTTTTCATGATTATTACATCTTTTATGATGATCTGTGATGAGTGACTTTTGATGATACTACTGTAATTTTTTCAGGACACCTCGAAAACTGCCTATACAAAATGGTGACTTTCATTGACAAATGTTGTGTGTGTTCTTACTGCTCTACCAATTGGCTGTTTCCCCACGTCTCTACATATCCTAGGGCTCCCTATTCCCTAAGACTGAACAATATTGAAATTAGGCCAAATAATAACCCAACAAAGGCCTCTAAGTGTTCAAGCAAAAGAAAGAGTCACAGGTCTCTCACTTGAAATCAAAAGCTAGAAATGATTAAGCCTAGTGAAGAAAGCATGACCAAAGCCAAGACAGACTGAAAGCTCGACCTCTTGCTCTAGTTAGCCAAGCTGTGAATGTAAAGGAAAAATTCTTGAAGGAAATTAAAAGTGCTACTCCGATTAATACAAGAATGATAAGAAAGAAACAATGCCTTATTGCTGACATGGGGAAAATTATAGTGGTCTGGATAGAAGATCAAACTGTAACTCAGTAGCTTAGCTTCAAAACACATTTTAAAACCTTTATTTTTCGTTTTCTGTTTTCTCCCTAGTCTCAAGATGTAACCTTGAAGCAAACAACAGAAACCTTTTATTCCCTCCTTAGCCTTAAAAAAATACACTAAAACATACTTTAAAACTCTTTGTTTCCCTCCCTTTCCCACTCTACACTATGTTACACCATGCACATTTACCTAACTATATACTTGTATTTAATTATGTGCTTACTTAGAAGTTCCAGTGGCTAATCTTGAGACAGACCAGGAATGGAGCCCAAGCTGCAAAATTCTAGAGATTACCTCAAGGCGGTAGTCAATGTGCAGCCATTGTTGATATGATCCCAGACCACACTCCAGGTGGACCATGACTCAAGATAGCTACCAGAACAAGACACACAGACATTGTACCCAGCACTACTCCCCACATGCCTCTCATTCCCAGTTCCCTTTTTAAGCCCCTCTCCTCAGCATAAAGTTTGAAATGGTTCCTTTAAGGTATGAGCCTTGGCCATTTCTCCCACTGCTAGCTCTGGAATAAAGTCACTTTCCTTTCACCGCATTTTGTCCATGTTACTGACTTTGCAAGAAGTGAGCAGCTGAGTTTGTATTCGGTTACAAAACCAGCCACAACATTCCCTTAAGCCAAAACCTAATCCAGAAAAATACCCTCTCTTCAGTCCTATGAAGGCTAAGAGAGCTAAAGAAGCTGCAAAAGAAAAGCTTGAGGCTAGCAGAGATTGGTTTATGAGGTTGGAGGAAAGAAGCCATAAAAATATACCTTGTAATGCAAGATGGTATATCATCATACCATATCATCATACCATAAAAATGCAAGATGAAGTAGCAAGTGCTAATGTAGAAGCTATGGCAAGTTATGCAGAAGATCTAAAATAATTGATGAAGGTGGCAACACAAAACAACAGATTTTCTATGTATATCAAACAGCCTTATAGTGGGAAAAGATGCCATCTAAAACTTTCATAGCTAGAAAGAAGTCAATGCCTGGGTTCAGTGCTTCAGCAGACAGGCCTGACTCTTGTTAGGAGCTAATACAGTTGGTAACTTAAAGTTGGAGCTAATATTCATTTGGAATTCAAAAAATCCTGTAGCCCTTAAGAATTATGCTAAATCTACTCTGCCTGCATTCTATAAATAGAATCACAAAGCCTAGATGAGAGAATATCTGTTTACAGTATAGTTTACTGAATATTTTAAATGCACCATTGAGACTTACTGCTCAAAAAAAAAGGATTCCTTTCAAAATATTATTGCTCATTGACAGTGCACCTAGTCACTCAACAGCTCTGGTATAGAGGTACAAAGAGATTCATGTTGTTTCTATGCCTGCTAACACAATATCCGTTCTGCAGCCAATGGAAAAAGGAGTAATTTCAACTTTTAAGTCTTATTATATAAGGAATACATTTCATAAAGCTACAGATAGTGATTCTTCTGATAGATCTGGTCAAAGTAAATTGAAAATATTTTGGAAAGAATTCATCATTCTAGATGCCATTAAGAATATTTGTGATTCGTAGAAGGAGGTCAAAATATCAACAGGAATTTCAAAAGAAGTTGATTCCAAACCTCATGGAAAACTATGAAAGTTTCAAGACATCAGTAGAGGAAGTAACTGCAGATGGGATGGAAAGAGCAAGAGGATTAGAATTAGAAGTGGGGGGCCTGAAGATGTGACTGAATTGCTGTGATCTCATGATAAAACCAGGAGTTGCTTCTTATGGATGAGGAAAGAGAGTATTTCTTCAGATGCAATCTACTCCTGGTGAAAATGCTGTGAATATTGTTGAAATAACAACAAAGGATCTAGAATATCTCATTAACTTAGTACATAAAGCAGCAGCAGGGCTTGAGAAGATTGGCTCCAATTTTGAAAGAAGTTCTATTGTGGGTAAAATACTGTCAAAAAGCGTTGCATGCTACAGAGAGATCTTTTATGAAAGGAAGTCAGTTGATGTGGCTGACTTCATTGTCTTATACTAAGAAATTGCCACAGTCACCCCAACCTTCAGCGGCCAACATCCCAATCAGTCAGCAGCCATCTACATCAAGGCGAGACCCTCCACGGTGAAAATATTACAACTCCCTAAAGGCTGGGGTGATCATTAGCATTTTTAAACAATAAACCATTCAACTCTGACCCTGTGGCAAAAAGCAATCATAGACAATATGTAAATGAAAGGATATGGCGAGGCTGCAATAAAACCTTATTTCACAAAAGAGGTGGCAAACCCATAAGCCGTAGTTTGCCGAACCCCTTCCTAGAGCTAAAAATACCACATCGGATATTTTTTTAAAAGCCATAAATAGGATTAACTTCAGATGAGATTCTGTAGCAGAAATTAGTGAAATTAACACGGTAACTATTCACAATGAAATATAATGAGAACGAAGATGGAAAAGGAGGAATATAGAGAGGATCAGTTACCTTCGAAACCATATCAAGCAGTCTAGCCAAAAAATTGGAGTCCCTGAAGACAGAAAGGGGACAGAAAAAATATTTGAAAAAATAATGGCTGATTATTTTTCCCAAAATTTATTGAAAACAAACCCACAGATCAAGACAGCTCCAGAAACCCCAAGAAGATGAGGAAAGTAGGCTTAGACTTGTTAGGTAATTTTTCCAAGACTTTTTTATTACAAGGTATGTACCAATTCATGTTTGTTGATTCAAGAACCCAAGTTTATACCTATTTGGTACACTTTCTCCCAAGCTTGCCAGAATGAGTCTAGTTTCCATAATAAGAGTGAAAATATTGTTTTTAGAGAAACCCATGTGTATCAGGCACTGTACAAGATATTATCTCATGTACTATCTCATTTGGTCACAACATATCTAGTAGGTAAGAATCATTTTCTCCATTTTACAGATGGAAGAACTGAAACTAGCAGAATTAACATTGTGTGTTTAAATAATTGCCAGTAAAGTAGGGGAAAAAATGCACTCTCAAGTCTTCTGTATTTCCAGGCAGGGATTTCCTATAGAGATATGTGGATGGCATATCCCCCGCCAAAAATAATAGCTGTAGATATGCGAACTATTCAAAAAAGAAATTGTTATATGTGTTATACAACTAGAAATCATGCAGTTTAGGAATATTTGAAATATGAACTCATTGAAAAGAAGGAAAATAAGACCTTCAATTTAACCATTAGGTCAGGCAATTGCTGGCACATCTAAATTACTGACAATAAATCTCAGAGCAAGTACAATACTTCTAAGTATGGTTATAAGAATTAGAATCATAAAACCATAGAATTGTGAAATTACTTACACATCATAGAATCCAATCCCTTCTTTTTGGAGAAATGGAAACATACCCCAGAAGGTTAAATCATTTGCCCAAAATAACATGATTGGTTGTTGACCCTTTCTACTAAGCCATCCCCAGTTCCACTCCAGAAAATATAAATTATTCATGCAGAAAGACAAACCTAATTTTGGCAGGTCAGAGATTTCAGAAAGATGTGAATTGGCTAAGGGTTGTGATTTATGAATCTAGGCAGCTATTCAGATTGCCTTATCTCAGCTGTCCCTCTGTGAAACATACCATTCTGAGTACCTAAATTGACCTCTATTCAACCCCACTTTACCATCATTGGGTATGTCATGAGAAGAAGGGTAAATTACTCTGACCCAATGCAAAATACTGAGAATCAAAAAATGGTAGAGAGGAAACATATATAGAGATTACTTCCCCTTGTTTTCCAGATGTAAAATAAGCCAAGACAGTTTGTGACCATACTCTGAAGAATTAAATATAAATCATCCTTTATTTTAAGCAAATTATCAGCAGCATACATTTCAACCATATACACATATACATGTGCATGCATATACACATACACATGTGTATGCATATACACATACACATGTGTATGCATATACACATATACATACATACACAATTACTCATGCTTTTATGTAAGCCCCATGGAGGCAAGGGCTACACTGTTCTCACAAATTTCTAACACCTTGCACAGTAGCTGGTATTATATATAGATGCTCAACATTTATTCAAAAGAAAAAAGGGGTGAATAAGGACAAACACATAGAACAGCACAGCTCTAAAGCAATGAATGTAACTTGCTTTTTTATTTTCAGATTTATCATGGTATACCTAACAAATAATTATAGGTATTTAAGGTGTACAACTTCATGTTTTGATATTCATATACATTGTGAAATAATGACCACAGTAAAGCTAATTGACATATCCATCGCCTCCCATAATTATCTTTGTGTGTGTGATAATTACCTGTGTGTGTGTGTGAACATATTCACAGTGAGAATATGTAAGAGTTACCTCTTACCAAATTTCAAGTATACAATACGGTATTGTTAAACTATAGTCACATTGCTGTACATTAGATTTCCAGAAGTTATTCATCTTGCATAACTGAAACTTTCTAGTCTTTGACCATCTTCCCATTTCCCACTCCCCACTAGCTTCTGGCAATCACCATTCTACTCTCTGCTTCTATGAATTTGACTATTTTAGAGATTCCATATACAGTGAAATCATATAGTATTTGTCTTTCTGTTTCTGGCTTATTTCCCTTCAACATAATGTCCTTCATTTTCATTCATGTTGCAAATGGCAGGATTTTCCTCCTTTAAGGGCTTAACAATATTCCTCTCTCTCTCTCTCTCTCTCTCTCTCTCTCTCTGTGCGTGTGTGTGTGTGTGTGTATGTGTGTGTGTGTGAGATTTCTTTATACATTAATCTGTGGATGGACATTTAGGTTGTTTCCATACCTTGGCTATTGTTGAATCAGGCTGTAGTGAACACTGGGGTGCAGATAGCTCTATGAGATAATGATTTCATTCCCTTCAGGTATATACCTAGAAGTAAGATTGCTGAATTATTAAGGTAGCTCTATTTTTAATTTTTTGAGGAATCTCCCTACTGTTTTCCTTAATGACTATATCAATTTACACTCCCACCAACAGTGTGTACAAGTGCTCCCTTTTCTCTACATCTTACCAACACATCTTTTATTTTATAATAGCCATTTTAACAGGTGTGAAGTGATATCTTATTGTGATTTTGATTTGTATTTCCCTGATAATAAGCGATGTTGAGCACTTTTTAATATACTTATTGGCCATCTGTGGTTCTTCTTTTGAGAAATGTCTATTTATTTTTCTGCCCATTTTTGAGTCAGGTTATTTGAGGGTTTGTTTTTTTGTTTTTTTTTTTTTTTGCTGTTGAGTTGTATGAGTTCTTCATATATTTTGGATATTAACCCTTATCAGATATACAGTTTGCAAATAATGTTCTCCCAATCTGTAGGTTGCTCATTCAATGTTGGGTTTTGGGGGGGTTTATTTAGTTTTGGTTTTGAAGGCCTTTTACTTTTGTGTGTGTGTGGTTTTTGTTTTGTTTTATTTTGTTTTTGCTGTGCAGAAGCTTTTTAATTCAAATAACTTATCTGTATTTTTGTTTTTGTTGTCTGGCTTTTAGTGTCCTATCCAAAAATGCATGCTCAGACCCATGCGAAGAAGCTTTTGTTTTATGTTTCCTTCCAGTAATTTTATGTTCTCAGGTCTTACACTTAAAACTTTAATCGATTTGGAGTTGATTTTTTTATAGGGGGTGAAATAAAAGTCCAATTTCATTTTTCTGCATGTGGATATCCAGTTTTCCCAGCATGATTTGTTGAAGAAACTATCACTTCCCCACTGGATTTTCTTTACATTCTTGTTGAAGATAAGTTGACCTTCTGGTGGACTTATTTTGGGGATCCCTTAATTTCCATTTGTCTATGTGTCTGTTTTTATGCCAATACTATACTATTTTGATTACTGTAGTCTTTATAGTATATTTTTAAATCAGGAAGTATGATGCCTCCAGCTTTGTTTTTCTTGATCAAGATTGCTTTGGTTATTTGGGATCTTTCGTAGTTTCATATAAATTTTAGGATTGTTTTTTCTATTTCTGTATAGAATGCAGAATTGAGGTTTCAGTAGGGATTGCATTGAATCTGTAGATCACTTTGGATAGTGTGGACACTTTAATAATATTAATTTTTCCAATACATGCATATGAATGTCTTTCCATTTATCTGTCTTCTTTTTTCTTCATCAGTGTTTTATAATTTTCATTGTATAAGTCTTTCGCCTCTTTGGTTCAGTTAATTCCTGAGTATTTTTTTCTTTTTATTGCTATTGTAAATGAGATTATTTTATTAATTTCTTTTTCAGATAGCTCATTTTTTGTTTGTGTACAGATATGTCACTGATTTTTGTGTGTTGATTTTGTGTCCTGCAACTTTACTGAATTCATTTGTTAGTTCTAACAGGATTTTTTGGTTGAGTCTTTAGTGTCTCCTACTTGTATAATTATGTTATCTGCAAACAGAGATAATTTTACTTCTTTCTTATGATTTAAATGTTGATATGGTTTGAATTTGTGTTCTTGTCCAAATCTCGTTGAATTGTAATCCTCAATGTTGGAGGTGGGCCTGTGGGAGATGTTTGGCTCATGGGGGCAGATTTCCACCTCAGTGTTGCTCTTGTGACAGTAAGTGAGTGCTCGTGAGATCTGGTTGTTTAAAAGTGTGTAGCAGCTCCCCACTCTTTCTCTCTCTCTTCCTCCTACTCTGGCTGTACAAATAAATGCCTGCATCCCCTTCGCCTTCTGCCATGATTTTAAGTTTTCCCCAGCCATGCTTCCTGTACAGCCTGTGGAATCGTGAGCGAATTAAACCTCTTTTCTTTATGAATTACCCAGTCTCCATTATTTATTTATAGCAATGCATGAACAGGCTAGTACAGATGTCTTTTTGGGTCCAATTGCTCTGGTTATGACTTCTAGTACTATGTTGAATATAAGTGGCAAATGTGGGCATCCTTACTTTGTACTGGATCTTAGAGGAAAAGCTTGCAGTTTTTTTTCCATTGATTATGATGTTAGCAGTGGGCTTTTCATATATGGCCTTTATTATGTTGAGGTAAGTTCCTTTTATGCCTAATTAGTTGAAAGGTTTTATGAGGAATTGATTTTGAATTTTGTCAAATGATCTTTCTGCATCTATTGAAATGATCATGTGGTTTTTGTCTTTCATTTTGTTAAGTTGGTATATCACATTTACTGATTTGCAATGTATTAAGCAATCCTTGCATCTCAGAGATAAATCCCACTGGTGTATTATTCTTCTATCTATGTTGCTGAATTTGGTTTGCTAGTATTTTATGGAGGGTTTTTGCATCTGTACTCTTCTGGGATGTTGCCCTGTAGTTTTCTTGTGGTGTTTTTGTCTGACTCTGGCAACAGGGTGAAAATGGCTTCATAAATTGAGTTTGGCAGTGTTCCTCTTCAATTTTTCAGAAGAGCTTAAGAGGAATCAGTATTCATTCTTCTTTGAATGTTTGGTAACTTGTTGCAAACTATTAAATTAGACCAGATGTCAATGTAATAATATATAACATTTATGCATTAATTTGCATGTGTTAATCATCACGCATAATGCTTTAGCTCATTTTTATTTCTTTTGATCCTATTTTGGGTTCTAAACAAAATTTACCCTGTTTCTTGTTTACACCACAAGGTCTTAAATGTTTTTAATCTCAGAAAGAAGTTTTAGGACACCAAGAATGTCTACCAAAAGATTATACATTACTCCCAGGGTTTAGAATAGTACTGGCATATAGTAGTGATTAATAAATGTCAGCAACTTTTTGTACTAATAGTAGTAGTAGTAAATCTGAGCTCGCCTTCCCTCCTTTATCTGAAACTAAAAACTTCAAGCAAATTTGAGCAAACACCCTTGTATTGGTGCCTCAAATTTTGCCCATTTACTCAGAAAATTTATAAATGTATCCTGGTCATTTCAAAAATTTTAGGGCTAAAAGAACAGAGGTATATTTTAATGATTAAATTAACTAACAGCCATAAGTCTTCCTGGGGTTCACTCCCACTAGTCCTTGCTTACAAGTAGATGTCTTGGTATCTTGATAGACTCAAAAGGAAAATGCACTTATTTTCCAAGTACAGAGACAGAGAGAGAGAGAAAGAAAAGACATTGAAAACAGACATGGAATTTGCGTCTGTTATTTATTCTTCCCTGAAACACTCTTACTCTGGTCAACACAAAGGTTCTTTACCCTCAAGGAAGTAGTGACTCTTCTTTGCTTAAGGAGTATTAATTTGTTAATATATAGTAGTCTGTATAACAAGGAGACCATAGTTGGTCCACGGTCTCATTAAGGACAGGATAAATGTTCTCCGAATCCTTTCATAATCCACATACAACAATCGCTTGAGGTAAATACGATTTTCATTGCCAGTTTGAGAAACTGGGATTCAAGGACGTGAAATAATCTGCTTGAGACCTCAAATCTCTGATTCCAGAGCCCGTGATCTTAGGTACTGTGTGCTCCCTCCTACTCACATTAATGCCATTCATTTATATGGGGTTCTTTGTATTTCTCAACTACACCCCGGTATGAATTGTACTTGGTTAGTTCTCTGCTTGGCCTTTGCTCTTCGCACTGAGATCTGCTGAGGAGTGTAAATAAGGGCCAGGCTCTGCAGCACCATCCAGGTGCTATGTACCCCAATAATTTTCTGAGCTCTTCAGAGGAGAAAATAAGGTCAAAGTTTATTTCCCCCTCACTTACCCATGTTTCAGCAATCAATCTACATTACCTTGCAAAGAGACCTAGAGATGAGTTTGCAGGAAAAACTTGGAGAAAATATAGAGAGGTCAGGACTGGCTACATGTGATTTTTTTTTTCTCATTTCTAGTCTCCCTAGCCATAAAACTTTCTAATGTAAGAAATGGTCTTAGGGTAAAAGTCAAATTAATGGTGTGGCTATAATGTCCTTTGATTAGACTTTTTAAATATTTAAGGCATGACTAATGACTATCTCAATTAGACAAAAGATTTCTAGATATCTTAAGAGCACTTCAGAAAAGCCTAATCCAAAAATAGCTGTAAATGTATGTGTAGAGAGAGATATTTCTTTAATTATATGACTCTTACTAAAACTAAGTATATTAAATCTATTACACAGAAAGCCAAAGAGTGATTAAGAGGGTTGTACCAGCAAAACAATTATTACTTTGGCTTAAAAGGCCAGATATTGGTCAAATTATAAAAAAGACTTCTGGCCCCCCAGCTTTTTTCTAGCAAGAAGCAGTCTGAGCAAGTTATTTATTCAAGCATAGTCATTTCTTTTTTTAATGAAAAAGGGAAGACGCTTTCGGCCAAGAACACAGAGAATGGAGCTACAGGCCACTGACAACAATGGACCAGGGAACCACTTCCATTAAGCAGAAGAGTATAGTATACTGCAGAACAGCTTTCAGGGTAATACTACTGTGCCTTAATCATGGAATGTTCCTTGCCTCCAGAGTAGGGACAACAGGCAATATTTTTCCTAGCAAGATTTCAGAATTGTTATGGACCAGTGACCGTTACATAGCTCCTGTTTTTCCACTTTTGGAGTGTAAGTGTCTACTGTAGTCATCCTATTCCTGTATCACCATTGTATATTGATGTCATGTAGAACATAACTTTTCCCTTTGTTTCTCCAGATTCTAGATCAAGAGTAGCCACATCCAGATATAATGCAAATCACAAAATCCTGGACTTCAATCTTAATTCTATAATTAGATGACAGTTTTGGCATCCTGTAATGAAAGTGAAGACATGCGGGAGGCATGTTAACATTTGTAATCAGCAGGCACATTGCAATAGAATATAAAGTTGGCAACAAATATTTTCTTTTCATACACCCACACCTCTGCAATGTGACTTCACAGATCCATCAAGAGGTAGAAGATGTTTCTCAAATCTAGGTTCATTTTGAAACTTTCTTTGCCTAATGTAACATTAGCAAACATAAAGCAAGCAGAGTCCTAAACAATGCTTATGCGTTGAGAATCGCCCTTTTTCTGCTTTTGGAACCTGCAGCTGTTAGCATGCAAGAAACCCAGGTTGTCACTCCAATATACACCCTTACCAATTGCCATACATTTGAGGTCAGTCTCACTAAGGATCATATTTTCCTAAAGAAATAAGCAACATCCCTCCTCAGCCTAATCTTTATGTGTGATATTTTGGCCCACGTATGGTTTATTCCTTTGTTTTATTACCCAATTGGATCAGAACATGTAAGAGAAAGATTGGTATTAATTATTTGGCCCTCGTAGATCTCAGCAATGACAATGATGCTGCACTCCCTTCTTCTACACATGCAATTAAGGTTCAAGACAATTTTATACACCCCTGAAAGGACACACTGATGATTTCTACATGTCTGACAATTGTATACAGTTGACTAAACAATAGCATTCACTACTGTACAATGGTAAAAGCCAAAGCACTATTCCTTCTTATGCAAATGGTTGTTAGGGCTTTTAGATGTCACTTCTTGGGAATCAACACAAAGCAAACCTGAAATTCTGATTCTGAGAAGATGGGAATATACACAAATATCTCTTATCTAACCATTCTGAGGGATCATTAAGTTGTCCATGTTTATTTCTTCCTATCCAGCACAGTACTCCTATTCAATGAGAACACTGTCCCCTGTTTATTGGTTACACATACATGTATCATGCAGTCACTTCTCCACTTGCTGGAAGAAAGCAATGACATTGTCTGGAGTTACAATCTTTGGCAGATCACAAGAAAATGAGAAAGGCAAGTGAAGAAAGCAAATATAATCAATGATTAGCTGTATGACATTATAGGTGGATGGAAGATAGTAAGCAGATATGTAAGTCAGAAGGTAGTTACTGGTCTGTCTTGGTGCCTGCTGGTCCTCAACACCCATAACAATGTCTAACAGATGATGTATCTGCTGAAGGACAAAAGAAAGGATGGGAAGGATTGTTCTCATGATATGTGCTAGCTCCTGGCCTTGCCTTAATTAGTAGTTCGCTATCTTTTTCCTTAGCCCAGAGATCTAATTACAGATTTTTCCATGTCTGTGGCAAGCATTCAACAACTAGACAAATATAGCAATACATCAATAATATTCAATAATGCAATAACTATTATATCCTGTATTACAATTTCTTAAGATTTCCCAGAAATTAATTATACTCTATGGAAGTAAACAATAAAGAATCAGGAATATTTCCCATGTACTTTTCCTTTAGGACACACCTAAATAAAATAAAAAGGAAAAGAAAAAGATCACTTCAACATTATCAGAGAAAACTCCAAGCTAAAGAGCCCACTAATTTAGATACAGTCCATTTTTAGGTAATTGCAGAAGCGTTGAGTGCTCAGAACCTTTGTGGGGGTGGCCTCTTGCTTTGCTGGCACTCCTGGCTGGCTGGCTGGCTGGCTATGCTGACAGTGTAAGTCAAGGGATTATTAGATTGGCCACATGCTCTCTGCTTTTGTTTCTTTGTTTTTGTTTTGTTTTGGGACAGAGATAGGAAGGTTGAATGGGGCCCCAGAGATCTAAGAGTAAAGGAGGAGGGGAGAGAAATTTGTAGTGATGAGTGTTTTCTGCTGTAAGAGTCCTGAGAGAATGTAAGAGTTTGATTCTGGCAGAAGCAAACTGGCAATGTGGGTCAAGAATTAACCAACAGGAATGCCAGGATAACATCTCCTGAAACATGTCTCTAAATTACATCAAAAACCTCTATGAAGGATGTGTAAGTATTATACAAACAAAAAATCAATTGTATGAGTCTTTTCTGAGTATTTTACCCTGAATTGCATAAGTCTTGGTGAATAAATTCTCTACATCTATGGAGAATACTGTTAAGTGTCAACCATATACTTCAAAATATTCTGAATTTAAAACTATAAAGAGAAAAATTCAGGAAGTGTCTTTAGATGTTGGTGTTTTAGTGTGGCTCACTCTCTCAATTCCCTAATTAAGAAGCAGAGGAAAAAAGCTTTAACTACAACTAATAAACATTATTTGGTTGTTAAGATAGTGTACGGACTGAGCTTACTACTGGATTTGTTATCTAATTTTCAAAAAGAAGTATTAGATATTCTGATTTTATTTCAAAGGGATTATAATGGTGGGGATATTAATTGAATTCAAAGCTGTTTAAATATTTCCAAAATTACACATTTGATTAGCCACATGTCCCTATCAACTATTGCTTTTCATATTTTAAGAGTGAGAAATCTCATAATGCAGGAATTATATTTGATTTGATGATCTCTAAGGGTCTATTTGGCTTCAAAACTTCTTGACTCTTACATTTTTTAAATGTGATATAAGGATTTTTTTAAATGTCCTCCTTTAATGTTTGTGTTTAAAAGATTTTTTTCTCCTAAAACCATAACAGGTTAAACCTCCAACTGTGATTGGTCAATTCCACACCCTTTTCTTTGGATCGATCCGAATATTCTTCCTCGGGGTGCTAGGCTTTGCAGTTTATGGGAATGAGGTCTTGCACTTCATTTGCGATCCAGACAAAAGAGAAGTAAATCTCTTCTGTTACAATCAGTTCAGGTCAATCACTCCACAAGTAAGTTTTTCTGTGTGCACATAAACATTAACTCTACAACAAACTCATTTTCTCTTTAAATGTAAAATAATGTCATAATATGAGAAATACCCTAACAGGTTTTTTTTTTCCTAAGGATTATGTTACTTTTTCTTTAATTAGCTGTATATTTCAGATAAATTGAGTTTTGGGGAGTTTCTTCCAATTCTGGCATTTTATTATCTACTAATGTTATCATTATTCTCCAGACCTATATTTGGGATATAGACTAGCTGTCTAATAAAATAAACTACTTCATCATTATCAGTCATTGAGAGGCAATTACAGTAATATATGACTATGTTTTCACAATAAGTATGTTCAACATTACTACCTTCATTATATTAAGACACATATAAGATTTTTATGAAACTTGGAATTTTTAAGTTAGACTCTGTTGAGAGTTAGTGGGGTTTTTTTTAGTGTATTTTAGTTACATATTGATTAATTGATTTACTAAGATATTTCTGACATACTTTAGGTGTTCTAGGCATTACAACTAGTTATTGTCCTGGTTCCTGGAGCTCTTTTCCACCTTTATGCTGCATGTAAAAGCATCAATCAAGAATGCATTCTTCAAAAGCCTATCTACACTATAATTTATATACTCTCTGTTTTATTAAGAATTAGTCTAGCGGCAATAGCATTCTGGCTTCAGATTTACCTCTTTGGTTTCCAAGTAAAATCTCTTTACCTGTGTGATGCTAGATCTCTTGGGGAAAACATGAATATAAGATGCATGGTTCCAGAACACTTTGAAAAAACCATTTTTCTCATTGCAATAAATACATTTACAACAATTACAATTTTATTATTTGTTGCTGAGATTTTTGAGATCATATTTAGAAGATTATACTTTCCATTCAGACAATGACCAAATAATTGATTACCTATTGTCATGCTACAGTTATTTATCATTTTTATTTAGTTTTATCTTACTCAGTGAGTACCACAATTTCAAAACAAACTTACTTCAATGTGTCTGAAATTTTTGTCTACTATAAAATATAGTGCCTGGTTGTAAGGTAAGGATTCTTGAAGAAATATTTCATTTTAATTTTGATCACTTTTATTAGAAAATAGACACAGAACTACTGTTAATTTATTTTTAAACAGTGCTTTTACAGAGTTCTCTCACATACATGTTAATTGATCAGTTTTTCTGTGGCCAGAGAAACTTTTATTGTCTTTTTTTACGAAGTGGAAAATTGATGCTCATGAGGGTTAATTTAGGTGGTCAAAGTCGTAATCCAGATATTTATATTTCCCTTTCTGTGGAACTATACAGTTTTAAATTTGAGGGTGTAATTATTTTGCATTCATGTAAAATATAACTTATTTAAGCACAAAAGTTGTAAATTAATTATTAAAGAGTAATTACATAGTTTGACCATTAACTTGAAGAAATTGAACAATTACATTTTTAAAATTTTATTCAATCGGTTTTCTTTTTATTTATTTATTATTATTATACTTTAAGTTTTAGGGTACATGTGCACAATGTGCAGGTTAGTTACATATGTATACATGTGCCATGCTGGTGTGCTGCACCCATTAACTCGTCATTTAGCATTAGGTATATCTCCTAATGCTATCCCTCCCCCTCCCCCCACCCCACAACAGTCCCCAGAGTGTGATGTTCCACTTCTTGTGTCCATGTGTTCTCATTGTTTAATTCCCATCTATGAGTGAGAACATGCGGTGTTTGGTTTTTTGTCCTTGCGATAGTTTACTGAGAATGATGATTTCCAATTTCATCCATGTCCCTACAAAGGACATGAACTCACCATTTTTTATGGCTGCATAGTATTCCATGGTGTATATGTGCCACATTTTCTTAATCCAGTCTATCATTGTTGGACATTTGGGTTGGTTCCAAGTCTTTGCTATTGTGAATAGTGCCACAATAAACATACGTGTGCATGTGTCTTTATAGCAGCATGATTTATAGTCCTTTGGGTATATACCCAGTAATGCGATGGCTAGGTCAAATGGTATTTCTAGTTCTAGGTCCCTGAGGAATCGCCACACTGACTTCCACAAGGATTGAACTAGTTTACAGTCCCACCAACAGTGTAAAAGTGTTCCTATTTCTCCACATCCTCTCCAGCATCTGTTGTTTCCTGACTTTTTAATGATTGCCATTCTAACTGGTGTGAGATGGTATCTCCTTGTGGTTTTGATTTGCATTTCTCTGATGGCCAGTGATGATGAGCATTTTTTCATGTGTCTTTTGGCTGCATAAATGTCTTCTTTTGAGAAGTGTTTGTTCATATCCTTTGCCCACTTTTTGATGGGGTTGTTTGTTCTTTTCTTGTAAATTTGTTTGAGTTCATTGTAGATTCTGGATATTAGCCCTTTGTCAGATGAGTAGGTTGTGAAAATTTTCTCCCGTTTTGTAGGTTGCCTGCTCACGCTGATGGTAGTTTCTTTTGCTGTGCAGAAGCTCTTTAGTTTAATTAGATCCCATTTGTCAATTTTGGCTTTTGTTGCCATTGCTTTTGGTGTTTTAGACATGAAGTCCTTGCCCATGCCTATGTCCTGAATGGTAATGCCTAGGTTTTCTTCTAGGGTTTTTATGGTTTTAGGTCTAACATGTAAGTCTTTAAACCATCTTGAATTAATTTTTGTATAAGGTGTAAGGAAGGGATCCAGTTTCAGCTTCCTACATATGGCTAGCCAGTTTTCCCAGCACCATTTATTAAATAGGGAATCCTTTCCCCATTGTTTGTTTTTCTCAGGTTTGTCAAAGATCAGATAGTTGTAGATATGCGGCATTATTTCTGAGGGCTCTGTTCTGTTCCATTGATCTAGACCTCTGTTTTGGTACCAGTACCATGCTGTTTTGGTACCAGTACCATGCTGTTTTGGTTACTGTAGCCTTGTAGTATAGTTTGAAGTCAGGTAGGGTGATGCCTGCAGCTTTGTTCTTTTGGCTTATGATTGACTTGGTGATGTGGGCTCTTTTTTGGTTCCATATGAACTTTAAAGTCGTTTTTTCCAATTCTGTGAAGAAAGTCATTGGCAGCTTAATGGGGATGGTATTGAATCTATAAATTACCTTGGGCAGTATGGCCATTTTCACGATATTGATTCTTCCTACCCATGAGCATGGAATGTTCTTCCATTTCTTTGTATCCTCTTTTATTTCATTGAGCAGTGGTTTGTAGTTCTCCTTGAAGGGTCCTTCACATCCCTTGTAAGTTGGATTCCTAGATATTTTATTCTCTTTGAAGCAATTGTGGATGGGAGTTCACTCATGATTTGGCTCTCTGTTTGTCTGTTATTGGTGTCTAAGAATGCTTGTGATTTTTGTACATTGATTTTGTATCCTGAGACTTTGCTGAAGTTGCTTATCAGCTTAAGGAGATTTTGGGCTGAGACAATGGGGTTTTCTAGATATACAATCATGTCATCTGCAAACAGGGACAATTTGACTTCCTCTTTTCCTAATTGAATACCCTTTATTTCCTTCTCCTGCCTAATTGCCCTGGCCAGAACTTCCAACACTATGTTGAATAGGAGTGGTGAGAGAGGGCATCCCTGTCTTGTGCCAGTTTTCAAAGGGAATGCTTCCAGTTTTTGCCCATTCAGTATGATATTGGCTGTGGTTTGTCACAGATAGCTCTTATTATTTTGAGATAAGTCCCATCAATACCTAATTTCTTGAGAGTTTTTAGCATGAAGAGTTGTTGAATTTTGTCAAAGGCCTTTTCTGCATCTATTGAGATAATCATGTGGTTTTTGTCTTTGGTTCTGTTTATATGCTGGATTACATTTATTGATTTGTGTATATTGAACCAGCCTTGCATCCCAGGGAAGAAGCCCACTTGTTCATGGTGGATATTCAATCAGTTTTCTTGAAAGTTTCAATATTAAAATGATATAGAAATATAGTTACCAAATAAATAAAAAATGCTATGGATTATATTGCGCATGGGATCCTTGTTTCTTCTTGGGAAAAAAAAAACCTTTCTGTGCCCACAGATGTCCTGCAACTATAACTTCTATATTTATCAAAAGGGAACACTGTGTTTATATTAAGTTAGACTTCCTCAATAGCTATGACATTATTTCAGAGACAATTTTATATTGATTTAGTGTATTTCTTTTTATCTGCCTGCCTTACCAACAATCATTTTATTCATTTGATATTATTTAAAATCCTTATGTATTACTGCCTTATACTGGTAACTTAGTAGGGAAATCAGTATAGTCAAATACTAAGGTTTTCCATTTTTCCTCAAGCTTTATGCAGCCTGTGTTTGATATCATGAATTTCTGGATCTAAGGTTTTCATCATTGAGGTTTTCTCTACATGAAAGCACAGGAGAAAATCCAACTTATCTTCATTTCACAAATAGCTACTGATGTCTGCTATTTAACAAGTACTGCATTAAAAAATTCGTATAAAAAGGTCATCAAGATTTAATACCTTTATAAAATCATACTCTAGCACGTGAGCTATAAAATCATACTATAGCAGTGGCATGCCAACAGGGTGGGGACTGGTAAAAATTGTCCACTCTACAAACAAAGGATATTTATTGACTTTCTTTATTTAGAATAACTAACAATTGGTGTTAATAAACAGCAACCTTGGTTAATATTTTATCCTTATTTTTAAATTCTCTATAGATAACATACCCCTTGATTGCCTGCATTCAAGGTGGAATGCTCCCGCCAATCTGCTGACAAACATACACATTTTCATTATGGGTCCTATTTTTCCTGCAACTTTGCAAGGCTGGTACTTTTTTATTGAATGTCAGGCATTGTGTGTTTTATCCTGTTGGATGCCAATTATTTTTCTTCTCATAAATATTCTTCAACTTAGTTCTGGAGCACAGTTAAGTTACTTGGAAACAGATGATCCTTTCTGCTTCCTTTTAAGCTTTGTTATATATGACCAGTGTAGTACTTACTGAAAGGCCAGTTTTGCCCCAATACTAAGGAAGAACCTTTCTGTGTGCTCTATCAGATGTCTATTTGGTGGTTTGGAAATACTATGCTTTCACTAGTCTCAAAAATCTTGAATTCTACCCTCCTGCTGGTTGACTTGTGGTGGTGACACAAATTGCCACTGCCGCATGAAACAGGTTCTCTCTGTGTCCAAGGAAAGAAAGGAGATGGGGCAAAAGGACCTTCTTCTGGTTTGCCTCTCAGGATTCTTCCCCAGGGAAGATCACTTTTCCAAAAAATCCCACAGAAGACTTCCCCTTAACATTATTGCCCAATCATAGATAAACGCTTGGATTTATTCTTACTCTGATTCATTCTTTAGGGTAGGGCATTGTCAACGTATATCCCTTTATTAAGGGATTTTTCCACTCTGACTTTGGGAACAGCAACTATTCTCAGTCTTGTGTGAATCTTGAGTATTGTTCCTTTTGATCCTTTCAATTAGTTCTTTTCCTGTAAAGATATTTAAAGATGTTGCACTGATCAGGACTCACTTAAATGCCCTTTGCAGATCTCTGGAGCTCTCTCGCTTTTCCAGCTACCTTACTGTAGCATCCATTAAAGCCAACTTCCTCGGCCTCCCTGAGCTCTTGATCTCTTCAACTGACAAGGTGGAAGGATGGCATCTCTAACCACCAAAGAAACTTTGCTTGCCTCTACTTCTTTGAACTAAACACTACATATTGTTATGTTTAAAGATAGAGATAAGACGAGACAGGTGGTTTAGACAATCTTGTAAATTCACTACCGACCTACTATGATTTCATTTTATTAGTAACTATATCAGAATTGTTAGCACACAGCTATATAGTCCTGAATAATAAATGCTATATATCAAAATTCATATTCCAATATAAAAACTAATTTTTCTGACTAAAATGCAAATATAGTAAAAATTAATAAGAGCATCAAAACTAAACAATATCTAACCATTTGAAATGATATTTAAAAGCATTTCATAAAAAGCTCTTTGGTGAAATAAGGTAATTTAAACTGAAGCTTTTCCGACTATTTATGTGAACAAGAAGTGGGATGCTACATATTAAAACCTATGAGATATGAGCAAATTCGTAGTGCACTGAAAATTGACAGCTGAAAATACATCTATTATGAAAAAGGAAACATAAATGTAATTCAAAAAGCAAACATAAGAACTTATTAAACAAAGATAAACAAAAATAATTTAATAAGGATATAGGTAAAAAGTAACATTTTAGAAAACAAAATAAAATAAATAAATCCCAGATCACTCTTGAAAATTACAATAAAATTGATAAACCTCGGCAAATCAAATCAAGTGTAGAAGTATACTATTATAAGATTCTTGTAATATATGTAAAGTATATTATCATTTGAAGTATGCTGTGATAACTTTAAGTTGTATATTATAAAATATAAAACAACCAGTTTAAAAAGCCAACACAATTTTGGCTTAACAAGCAAACAAACAAAATTAACTGGAATCATAAAACATTCAATTAATATAAAAGGTGGCAGGAAAGGAAAAAAGAGAACAAAACAGGTGAAACAAAGAGAAACAATAACAAGGTAGTGGAACCAAACCCAAACATATCAATGGTTAACAATAAATACAAAAGATCCTGGCACTCCAAAAACATAGAGATTGTCTAAATGTATTTTTTAAAAGCCAGACCAAATTATTAACAAGAACCCCACTTTAAACATTTTTAAATATTTAAAGGTTTAATATTTTAAAATCTTGAATATTTTATAGAAAATAAATGGGAAAAGATGTATCATGCAAATCCTAAGCATCAGAGAGCTCAATTGGCTATATTAATATGAGAAAACTCAAGTCAATTTTACAGCAAGGAATGATGACAGAGATTAAAGAGACATTTCATAATGATGAAAGTATAATTTCATCAGGAAGCATAATAGTTGTAATATGTATGCCACCAGTTAATAGAGATTCAGAATGCATGAAGCAAAACCTGATAGATTGAAAAAAGAAATATATCCTATTATAGCTAAAGATTTCAACACTTCTCTCTCAGTAATAAACTGACAAAGTAAATAGAATATCAAAAAGGATATAGAGGATTATAAATTATTAATAAGCAACTTGAACTAATTGATATTTATAGAATACTCCACCCAGCAACAACAGAGCAGATGTTCTTTTCAAGTGTGTGTGTAACATTCACCAAAAGAGATCATTTGCTGGCCCATAAGAAAGTCTCAAGGATAGAAATCATACAGACTATAGTCTCTGGTCACAATGGAATTAAACTAGAAATTAATAAAATTAAAATATCAGGGATGCATCTAAATGTTTGAAAAATTAACAACATACTTTTATTAACCCATGGATCAAAGAAAAAATTACCTGGGAAATTAAAAACTACTTTAAACAAAAATGCAAATACAACTTATCAAAGTAAGTGGAAAGCAGTTAAAACAGTGTTTGGCGGAATATTAGAAGTTCTAAATATTATGTTAGAAAAGAAGTTATATTGTGATTTTAACTGCTCACTTTCTGAAGTTGTGTTGCTTTGTTTTTTTTTTTTTTTTTTAAGATGGAGTCTCACTCTGTCTCCAGGGCTGGAGTGCAGTGTTGCGATCACGACTCACTGCAACCTCTGCATCCTGGGTTCAAGCGATTCTCCTGCCTCAGCCTCCCGAATAGCTGGGATTACAGGCACCTGCCACTACACCCAGCTAATTTTTTGTATTTTTAGTAGAGATGGGGTTTCACCATGTTGGCCAGGCTGTCTCGAACTCCTGACCCCGCGATTCACCGGCCTCGGCCTCCCAAAGTGCTGAGATTACAGGCATGAGCCACTACGCCCGGCCTGAAGTTTTTAAAAGATAATTTAAATACAAATTAAATAGAAGGATGCAAATAAAAATACGAGTATAAAACACAGTGATATAAAACCCAAAGACAATACAGAAAATCAATTAAACCAAAATCTGGTTCTTTGAAAAGATTAATAAAACTTATAAATTTCTGGTTTGATAATATGAGATAATAAGGGAGAAAATGAAAATCATCCATAAGATAAATCAGAAAAGGGACATTGTAGTAAAACCTTGAAGCGATTGTAAGGAAACATCCTGAACAATGTTAGGTCAATAAGTTTTTGATACTTAGATGAAAAAATTTATAAATTCCAAACTACTAAAAATTGACAGACATAAACAAAAAATATGACTATCCATATATCGATTTTTAAAATTTTAAATCCAAAGCCTTCCCATAAAGAAATGCCAGGCCCTGATGAATTCAGTGGTGAATTCCACTAAATGTTTAAGGAAGAAATAATACTCCAAAATCTTTTTTAGGAATTAGAAGAGAATATTTGCCATTTCATGTAAGGAGGCTAGCATAATGTTGATATTAAAAATTCTTAGCAAAAATATATTTACAAATAGGATCCAGCAATATATATAAAAATAATACATCACATTAGGTGGGGTTTACCCCAGGAATGAAAAGTTATATTATAAACACCCATTTATAATGAAACAAACCAAAAACCCTAAACCTCTCACTTTAAATGAGATCTACCTAAGCTTGATAAATAGCATCTAAGGAAACTTACGGAAATTAACAATTTCCCCTGTAGTCTCAAAACAGGCAAGGCTCTCTACTTTTTCCATTTGTGTTTAACGTTGAACTGGAAGTCAATAAGACAAAAACAAAATAAACATATATATATAAATATATATTTATGCAATAAGTACAATAACACAAACAATATATGAATTGCAAAATAATAAATCTTTATTCACAGACATGATCATGTACATAGAAAATTCTAAAGAACGTTCCAAAAAATTAAATTTATAGGCCAAGCACTGTGGTTCATGCCTGTAATCCCAGCACTTTTAGAGGTGAAGCCAGTAGGATCGCTTGAGTCTAGGAGTTTGAGATTAGCCTAGGCAATATAGCAAGACTCCACCTCTACAAAAAATAAGAAAATTAGCCAGGCATGGTGGTGCCTGCCTGCAGTCCCAGCTACTCCAGAGGCTGAGGTAAGAGGATGACTTGAGCCCAGGAGTTTGAGGCTGCAGTAAGCTATGATTGCACCACTGCCCTCTAGCCTGGGGGGCGGAACAAGACTCTAACTTTAAAAATATATATAAATAAACTTATGAGGAATAATTTTTCTATAGAGTAATAAAAAATAAAATTTAAATGTAAAAAAATCATTTACAATGCAATAAAAAATATGAAATGCATAGGGATAAATTTTTCAAAATATGTGCTAGACCTGTACAATGAAAACTACAAAACAGTGATGAAAATAATTAAAGACTTTTTAATTTTAATTTTAATTTTAATTTTATTTTTTATTTTTTGAGATGGAGTCTCGCTCTGTCGCCCAGGCTGGAGTGCAGTGGCACAATCTTGGCTCACTGCCACCTCTGCCTCCCGGGTTCAAGCGATTCTCTTGCCTCAGTATCCCAAGTAGCTGGGATTACAGGCATGTGCCACCACACCCTGCTAATTTTGTACTTTTAGTAGAGCCGGGGTTTCTCCATGTTGGCCAGGCTGATCACAAACTCCTGACCTCAGGTGATCCACTCTCCTCGGCTTCCCAAAGTGCTGGAATTACAGGCATGAGCCACTGCACCATTTTAAGTGGAAAAATAAACCATGTCGAGTAAGGCTTGGCAGTCTTACTCATTTGTAACTTTAGTCATTATAAACTGATCTGTAAATTCAATATAATTCCAGTCAAAATCCTAGGAAACTTATATAGAAATTGACAAGCTGTTTCTAAAATTTATATGGAAATACAGGAGACGTAGAATAGCCAACACAATTTTGCAAAAGCAAAGGAAAAAAAAAACAGACAGAGGACTTACACTACATACTCTGAAGACTTCTTTAAAGGTACAATAATCAAAATCATGTGGACCGGGCATGAAGATAGGCATATGGAATGGGAACAATCAAGAGACTGGAAATATGTTTGCCCGTATATAGTTAGCTTATTGTTTTAAATGTGCCGGAACAATTAAATATCCGTGTTTAAAACATAAAATGCAATGTTTATAGTGTCTACATGTCCCAGCCATGGGCGGATGGGGTGCCAAATGGTCCTGGCCAAGTTTTCAGGGTCTTCCCTATCATTCTTCTGCTGGAAAATTTAAGGAAAAATTATTTCTACTTGGGGGGATGCTAAAATAATAGGATGTTAGTCTCATGATACTGGAAACCAAATTTCTACCACATACAGTATATTAAAAAGATACAGCTATAGATATATATATTATCCTGATTACATTGACTGATGCCCTGTCATTTGCCAACAAGATGGTTCTGACCAAACTGACACAGAATATTTTTATTGTCAGATGATCACACATACATGTGTGTATCTAGGGGATGGTGCAAAACATTTTTTCCCATCAAAACACCTGTCAGCTCTAGTTTCTCTCCATTTTCTTCTTCCTATGGTTGCCCTCACCCCCTATTTTGTTCTACAGCTCTGCCCTCCCCTTACTTGCCAAGGTTCTAGCCCAGTCCTAGAGGGTGATGTCAGATCCTTCAGAAACTGGTCTGAGATGAATGGAGAAGAAGAATTTAGGTCTTTCTAGTAAAATATCATAGTAAAACAAGAAAAAGCAACCTCACAGTCATTAATATTTGTTTCATAGCATAATTTCAATGTGTGTTACACTATCACTGTCTCTGTACTGTTCTCCATCAAATCAATTATCATCTCATGAAAGGGTTAGCATATTTAGAAAGAAGAGAGCATGAGGCTCTTGTCTGTAATCTCAGCACTTTGGGAGGCCGAGGCAGGAGTATCACTTGAGACTAAGAGTTCGAGACCTGCCTAGGCAACAAAATAATAATAATTAGCCATAGTGTTATGTGCCTGTGGTCCCAGTTACTCAGGAGGCTGAGGCAAGAAGATCCTTGAGCCCAGGAGTCCAAGACTGCAGCGAGCTCTGATAGTGTGCTGCACTCCAGCTTAGGTGACAGAGTGAGAACCTGTCTAAAAAAAAAAAAAAGAAAGAAAGAAAAAAGGAAGGAGAAAAGAAAAGAAAAGAGCATGTGTTGGCAGATCAGAGAGTAAAATCCAATTCCAACCATTTCACTTTCTTATTTTTCCCTCAGTCCTGCTCATGAGGGTATGCAAATAAGAGTACGCATGAATGTATGCAAATGAGAAAGAGTGGCAAAATTCACTTCTGAAGGGGGAGATCAGGAGAATAACAGGAAGGTGCAGCCTTCTACCAGGAAGAGGAACATTTGTTTCTCAGACATAAGATGATGGAATAGAGAAAAGATAAAACATAAGATCTAGAAAGACATCATAGTCAAGTAGTAATGGCTAGGTGCACAGGCTCTGAAACCAAAATACCTAGATTTTAATGTGGAATACTCATCCTTCCTGGCTGTGACCTAGTGCAAGTTATCTAGATTCTATGTGTCTTATTTTTCTCATCTGTAAAATAATAATGATATGTTCCTCATAGGGTTGTGGTGCAAATTAAATAAATTAATATAAAGACCCTAGAAACATGCATGATACATAGTTGATGCTCAGCAAATGCTGCTAGCTAGTTATTATTACTTTAAGTTGTGGTAGAGGCAAGGCAAAATAATTCATATCTGGTGGTGGCCTTAATCTCAGTAGCAGGAAATGCTGTTGTAGACCAAGGAAATTGGGGCTGAGTGCCTAGCTTGAATAGAGCGAGAGAAGTTTGAAACACCATCTGTGGACTACAGCACTGGTCCTTAACCCTAGACGTAACATTAAAATTACATGAGGACCTTTTAAAGATACTGACATTTAGGATCCCACCTAGAACAATTAAGTGAGAATGCCTGGAGTGGGCTTTAAAGTTGATCTTTAAGGGCAGCTGCAGTTGAGAATCAAGAAGTAATAGGAAACAAATAAATGAAAAGTTGTGAGTATAGAAAGAAAACAGTTATGGTTATCCAACTCTGCTTTTCTTCATTGATTTCTCTACCAATCTAGCAACTTTTGACTGGAAAGTCCAAATAGTGGGAGTAAGAGAAAGAGAAAGAAACCATACATTCTCCAGTGGTAGGAAATATGCCGCTGAGATTGGGGAAGAAGACAGAACTGAGTTTCAGGCTGAGTAAAAAAGCCCGACCCAGAATAAGATGATGGACTTTGCAAATAGGTCTAGACAACGTATGTGGAGTGGGATAATATGAGGACATGGAGCGGTTTCTTCTGGGGGTGAGAGAGTGATCAGAAAATAGTAGGCAGAGGGGAATTTCCGAGCTGGAGATTTTGGCTCTTGGGGATAGTGTGATTTCAGTGAAAACTAGTTTTAAGACGAATTGTCAAAACTGAGGACTGAGATAAAATAAAGAAGGTTATTGGAGGAAGTAAATAAAGTGTACAGTCCTGAAAGATGTAAGTATGGGATGGAGAGGAGAGGAAGAGAATTGAAGTCATTGAGGGTAGAAGGAAAAGTGATGCCTACTGCACAATGGTTAAGAGTTACCAGCGTTGAAAACGTCCCAAACACCCTATCTTACATTAAGACAAGATAATAAATATGAAAATACTTTACAAATTGTTAATCACTCTCCAGAAAAAAAAAGGTGATCTACAGATTATTCATTCACTAAAATACGTACTAGCCAGCTGAGAACAAAAGTTCAATCTTCTTTAAGCTTCATATGTTTAGCTTAATTTGGCGCGAAATCTGATTATTTTATCCAGTATGTCAACATAGAAAAATTTAATTTACAATTTAAACACATTATTTCTCTCTCATGCAAGTATTGAAATTAAAGTTTCTAAAATCAAAAAGGCTTCTAAAGGACACTGCTATATGGAATATTAATGTGGCATATTAACTGGAAGTGGTAATTCCTGAATGACGCCAAAGGCAATTCTCGCCTTTATACTTTCTCCCAGTCAACATACATTATTTTCTTGTTTTTCCTTTTCTATCCTTCCTTTTGCCACAAACAACAAACCAAACAAAAAAGCAAAACAAAACAAAAACCCTTCCTCCTACCAGCAGAGAGCGCTAGCGCCATGCGCGGCATAAGCGCCAAAATGCTCGGGTCTTCTGTGGGTTCTAACCGCCGAGAGCCAAGCACCCTGAGGTTGTCCCAGCTGGGGATCCGTAGTTGACTTGACGTCGCTGAGCAACGGAAGAGTGGGCAGCATTTGCTCCGAACGCTCGTGCGCGCTACCGCCCAGACGGAAGCGGAAGTGCCGGTGGCGCGCGAGTAGGAAGTGGTGAGTTCGGAGTAGAGATGGCCGCGCTTGCACCGCTGCCCCCGCTCCCCGCACAGTTCAAGAGCATACAGCATCATCTGAGGACGGCTCAGGAGCATGACAAGCGAGACCCTGTGGTGGCTTATTACTGTGAGTCTTTCCGAGTGGCCGCGCCCCTTCTTTCCCAGTTGCATTTTAGGGCCCACACACCTCCCTGAGGTTCTTGGGGCATGCCCCGCCCCCCTCGCTTTAAACCTGAGCTTTGACCTCGAGCCTACCCAGGGAACTCCCTGGGTTCCCACCCTCTGGCAGTAGGAATCCCAAAACACCGTGGTGTCCACTGCTTCTCCTATCTTGTGCTTAAATGCTCCAGTACTGACTACACAGGCTCTTGAACTGTGGAATATAATCTTCCAAGGTTTTCTCTGTGTGTGTACACACAAGAGCCTCTTGTCTCAAATAGGAATCCTGAAAATAAATTGAATTAGGTTTAAAACGAAGGTGAGTGTCCGAAAGAAGGAGTGATGTGGATAAAAGGACGATAGACTAGTTGAAAACATAGTAATAAGTGAATATTATTTATGACAGCATGCAAGCCCAATCAGAAACTCATTTGGTTAAATGGGGAGTATCTGCTACTAAATAAGCACTTGAATTTGACCTTTCCCCACCCAGCTGCTCTCTCCTACCATGCAGAATTTTTAGTTTTGACTTCTTTGAATAATACCCGCTGTTGAGACCTTTGAAAGCAGTATTTTCACTTTGAGTGTTATACGTTGAATTTACAGTTTGATTTAAAAAAATATAGGTTAACTCTGCTCAAACTTGTAGTGAGTAAAGGGAGTACCAGTAATTCTGTGTTAACTTTATTTTGTATTCTGTACTCTTTACTGCAAATAAAACAAGTAACTGGACAATTATAATTCTGAAAAGGATATTTAGAGTTGAGAAGTTGGATATAATGCGTCCATTGTTGTGTATATTGTAAGGTTAGCTAAAATCTGGTCACTGTTATCTCTGCCATACTCCAAATGTACCCTGTTTCTCAAATGTGCAAGGCCTTTTCAGACCTACCATGTTCCACTCTCTTGGAATGTGCACCTTTTTCTTGCACTTGGCAAACTCATGATTCAAGATCTAACCCAAATGTCACCTCTTCTGTGGGCAGCAAATTGATTATTCTCTGTGCATTACTTCATTTTGTTCAAATTTTACAGCATCATTTTTATTATACTTGTTCTTCAGTTTCCTCAAGCAGGGTCCATATTCATTCAGTATTCATTCGTTCATTCATTCATTCATTGAGCTACCTTTGTATCAAGCATTAGTAGGCGCTGTGACTACATTTGCTGCATTTTTTGGAGCTTACATACAATGGAGGTAGAGAGTTTCAACAATATAGGGTCTATCATACATAGAGTATTAAAAGCTTATGAAAAAGAGCAAGGAAAAGGAATAAGAGTATCAGGAGTAGTGGTGGCAGGGAGTGCAGATGGGATTTCAGTTTCATAGTGGTCAGGAACACTTCACTGAATTGACATTTGGGGAAATAAAAGAGTGAAAGGCATGCCTTGCACCATCTGGGAAAGAGTATTCTCCATAGAGGTTATAAAAGTCCCGAAGTAGAGGCTTGCTGGAAGGAGGAGTAAGTAGACTATTGTGACTGGAGTGGATGGGGCTTGGGAGTGATGGGATAAGGTCAAAGAATCTCTCATCCCTAAAGGAAATTCCTGTTCCTGATCCCTGTATCATGTATCTTTGTGACAAACCAGGGACACCTTATTCACTGTCGTCCTTTCCCTCTAGATTTTTCTAAACCTAATCCAGTTTCGTTTATTTAAAAATATAACAGAAACTCTCACCATATCATTCCCTAAAGTTGCAGCTCTGCTTTTCCAGCCTTACAGGTAAGTTTGAAATAGTTGTCCCTAAGTTAGCTTTACGCCTTTATCTTGTAGAGCCTTTCAGCCCATGCAGTCTGGTTTTCATGCCCAGTATTTCACTGAAACTGCTCTCATCAGGCTTATGAAGAAATATTTTTATTGCTCAGGTGACACTTAACAATTTTAGTTATGAAACATGTACATATAAAAGCATATGTAATGTGCAGACAGTTTAAGGAATAATAAAATGAACACTAATATGCCTATCACATTTGATGTTATTAAACTTTTTAATTTTTGACAATCTGGTGGGTGTGAAATGGTGGTGTCTCATTGGAGCGAAATCTGCGATTCTCTGAGTCTTAATGAGGTTTAGCATCTTTTCATATGTTAATTAACCATTTGTGATTCGGTTTTGAAATACTTGTTTATTGCTTTTGCCCATTTATCTGTCACAGTCTTGTCTTAATAATGTTAGATGTTAATCCTTTGTTATATGTGTTGTAAATATCTTCTCCCATTTCAGTTTGATTTTTCACTCTGAAGACCTTTGATGTTCAGAAGTTCTTAATTTAAAAATGTTATCAATCATTGTATGAATCTCTTAGGACTTAACCTTCTGATTGTATAGGCTTTCCTTTCTTTTTGTGTATTTGTTTGGGACTTTGGCTTTCTAAATCTGTAGATGGGTGTTTTTAATCAATTTTGGAAAATTTTCTCTACTATTATTTGTTCAAATATTGCTTATATTTCTATTCTCTCATAAAAGTTTGATTAGACATGTTTTGCACTTCTCCCATTTAACTTCCTTGTCTCTTGATTCTGTCATTTTTTTTTTTATCTCTTTGTCTTTCTGTGCTGCATTCTGTGTAATTTCTTGAGGTCTATCTTCACCTCCCTATATTTTATTGTTTAACCCTTTTATTGAATTTCTACTTTAATTTTTTATTTTAGTGTTCTCTTTTGGTTTTCATATTGGCCTGGCCATTTCTGATAGTTTCTTGTTACTGATATTTTTAACCATTCTATTTCTGTGAACACTTTAAATATATGGATTTATGTTTGCTGTTTGATAACATCTGTAGCTGCTATATTTGTGGGCCTGATTCTGCTTTTCAACAGAACACTGCTCTTAGTGACTTCTTTCCTTACAATTGTGGGCTAGTCGTGCTAGACCAGCGCTCTTCAAACTGGAGTAGGCAAATAATTCCAAAGGAATCAATTTTCCAATTCTTGACTTCCATGTTTTCCTTCCAAAAACTGATCTTAACAAAGCTCCTGTGGTCAGGGTAGCAAAGTAGTATATAATATGCTGCTTATCTTTTCCTACATGCTGTTCACAATTGTCCTTCTCCCACTTTAATGAAGAACGGCATACTATCACGCATCCTGAGTGCTTTTATGTTGTATTGCCTTGAAAGAGAAGGTGGAAAATCCTCCAGGGTGTCCAGACAAAAGAGACAATTCAAATTACCCATGTTAGTGAAGCCTCCATTAATTAAGGCATTGGATAGACCTTCCTATCTTTCCTGGTCTTACATTGAAGAAAACCAGCCAGAGCAAAGAATAAACCTTCATTCGGGAGTTCAAGACCAGCCTGACCAACATGAAGAAACCCTGTCTGTACTAAAAATACAAAATTAGCTGGGTGTGGTGGCGCATGCCTGTAATCCTAGCTACTTGGGAGGCTGAGGCAGGAGAATCACTTGAACCTGGGAGGCAGAAGTCGCAGTAAGCTGAGATCATGCCATTGCACTCCAGCCTGGGCAGCAAGAGCAAAACTCCATCTCCAAAAAAAAAAAAAAGCTAAGCATGAAAGGTTCCAAAAGAGCATTCTAATTTGAGGGGAAGGGGGTAGAACTTTGTATAAGGGGGATGCAGGGAGTCACCTGGAGTTGTTTATGGGGGATGCAGGGAGTCACCTGGAGTTTGTCTCTTTTCAGGAACAGTTGGTCAGTGGATCTCAGAAGAGGGAGGAGTTATTCTGCGATATTAGCAGCCATTGTTAGGTCATCTTGGATTTTATCAAGAGGGTGAGGAGGAACAGTTTGGGGCCAAGGTCATGAGCAAGAAGATGTGAGGAAGATTAGCTGTAGGGACAGGGACGTGGAGGGACCACAGTGGGAAATCTCAGTCTTTCAGAGTCTCTTACATTTATACATATATCTGTTAAGGGTAATGCCTTATGTTAAAACCGGTCCTGTGTTGCAGTATTCTGAGTTCTCAAAATGATAAAAATTTTCATGAGATGACCTTACTGCCTCATTCTGTATTCATTATTAAAGAATACCATTCTTGGGTTGAGAGCAAAACCAAGAACAAAGGAGAAATACTGAAGATGAGAGTACCTTGTTTCATCCAAACAAGCTCCTGCAAGGCTCTGCAGCTTATTGCTATTTTGTAATTAGAATTTAGAAATAAAATGGGGACATGAGTTGACATTCCAACTGGAATATTGTATTTCTCTGAAAAAGTAACTCTTACTTGGCTGATTAGTTTGGTGTTAGCAACTGGCATTGCCATTAAACAGTGTGGTAGACATTCTCTTTAAACTAAATGAGCTAAAATCTTCGGCTCTGAGGTTTTTTGTTTTGTTTTGTTCTTCTGGAAGTACATTTAAAACAGCTTGGCCGAGCACGGTGGCTCATGCCTGTAATCCCAGCACTGTGGGAGGCCGAGGCAGGCAGATCACCCGAGGTCAGGAGTTCAAGATCAGCCTGGCCAATATGGTGAAACCCCATCTCTACTAAAAATACAGAAATTAGCTGGGTGTGGTGGCAGGTGCCTGTAATCCCAGCTACTGGGGAGGCTGAGGCAGGAGAATTGCTTGAACCTGGAGGTGGAGGTTGCAGTGAGCTGAGATCCTGCAATTGCACTCCAACCTGGGGAACAGGAGCAAGACTTCGTCTCAAAAAATAATAAGAAAAAGAAGAAAATAAAGCAGCTGATGAGATTGAACCTTATTTGTTATTACTATTTTTTTTTTTTCGCTGAGGGATGTTGGAACAAGTATTTCAAGTTTTCCCAATCCTTTCTGCATCCTACAATAAATAAGAAGGCTCTGATTGAAAGAAGATGATGAATCTTTGTAATATCTTTTTGCATACATCACAAGAATTGAGAAAATGAGTAATGATGGGGTAATAAATCCTTTTTAATTTTTAAACAAATTTTAAAGTGGGCCTAATTTAATTGTCAGCTTAGAATTTATTTAAAATATTTGATGATAGGTGGTTATATGGTTTTTAGCCTGTAACTCAGAAATAATTTAAAGAATTTGGTGATTTTGCTGTGTAACATGGGAAAAACTGGGATTTGGGGGGATTGTTTTTTGTGAATTTAATTTATAAAAATAAAAAATAACAGAACCCCAATAGTCTACTCTTCCTCATTATGGCAATAGATAATACATAAATATTTGATTTAATTCATAACAATGTAAAATTTCTGTTAAAGAAGTACTTTTTGTATTTTAAAAAGTGATAAATATCAAGTTGCTATGATAATTTAGTTTCAAAGATACAACTTTTAGATGTCAATATTTGATGTAGTATAGAAATCACATTTTTTATACCTGTTTAACCTTCTCATGAAAAGGTGTAGACATCAACATAAAAACATGTTAAGGGATACATTTCTATAATCTTAGAGCATATAATAATTTTATAAATTCCTAGAGCAAGGAAACTTTTTTTTGTGAGAAAAAAATTCAAGAGTATTTTGCTAAACTACTTGCTGATTCATAAAAGCTCCATGGGCTATGTGCTACCCTCTGCCAGGAATCCTTCTGCATTCCTATTAATTTGACTAACTTACTGACTCAGTGCAGATTTTACTTCTTACAGATTATTTTTCATGACCTCTTAAAGATGATCTAGAAATTGTTCTTGTGTGCCCCGCATCACATGTGTTATAATATAAACATCTGTTTATCTTTCGATCTTGATTCTCCTGGAGGACAGGGATTATCTTTTTCTTTTTTTACCACCTGACACATAAATGGAATTTACAAATTCTTAATGAATGCCTCCTCTCTAAATATTACTAATAGTCCACTAAAATGTAAACTCTATGAGAACAAGAAGTATGTCGTGTGATGATCATTGAATGTCCACCTCCTAATATAGTATCTAAGACATGTTAGATAACCTGTAAAACTTATCTGTTGATTGAGTAAACTATACAGTAATTCATAGCTTTTTTTTTTTTAATGTTCTACCACAAATCAATGACAAAATAGAATGGAAACAATCCTAGTACTCTAACTCATAACCTTACTATGTTTATAATGAATTTTAGATTGAGTCATAGGTCATATTATCATATGATTTACACCTTGTGCCCTATCCTTTCTAGTATTTATATCATTTCCAAAAATGATTCACTTCTGGCCTTAATGGGAATTTTCTAGTGTTTTATCACTTTTTAAAATTACCTTAATATTCCTACATTTCGAAGTTGGTTGGTCTTTTGTTTTCTTTTTAAATCAGGAATGAATGTTGAAATAATGTATATCAAATTACTTTTGGCCGTCTATGGAAATGCTAATAGGCTTATTGTTTATGTGTTTGAACTTTTTAATGTAAGTAGCAGCAAAATAGTAAATTCTCTCATATTTGAAACATCCCTCCATTTCTGGAAAGAATCCCATTAGTTTTTGCATTTTCTTTTAATTAAACTTTTTCTTTTGAAATAGTTGTAGGTCCATGTGCAGCACATGTAGTTGTAAGAAATATTACAGAGAGATTCTGTGTACCCTTTACCCAATGTCCCCCAATGATAATATCTTGCAAAACTATAATAATGTACCATAACCAGAATATTGGCATTGGTACAATTCACTGGTTTATTCAGGCTTTGTCAGTTTTACATGTATTTGTGTGTGTGTGTGTGTGTATATTTAGTTCTAAACAGCTTTGTCAGGTGTACATTCCTGTACCCATTACCATAGTCAAGATAGAGAATAATTAAGAATTCCCCTTGTTGCCCTTTTATTAATATAACCTGCCTTCTCCTTTTCGCTACCTCACCCCCATCCCCTGGTAGCCAGTAACTTGTTGTCCATTTCTAAAGTTTTATCATTTAAAATGTTCTATTAAATGAAATCATATATAAGCTTTTGGGATTGGCTTTTTTCATTTGGCATAATCTCTGGAGATTTATCCAAGTTTATTCCTTTTTTAATGCTCAGTAGAATTTCACCCTATGTGTATACTACAGTGTAACAGTTTAATCATTGAAGACATTTAAGTGTTTTAAATTTGTGACAATTATGAATAAAGTGAATATAATCACGTATAGTTTTTGTGTGACCCTAGTTTCCATTTCCCTGGGATAAATGCCCACAAATTCAGTTGCTAGATCATATTGTAATTGCATGTTTAGTTTTATTAGAAGCTGTCAAACTGTTTTGCAGAGCATCTACTCTTATTGGCAACACATGAATAAGTGATAGAGTTTCTCTTCATTCTCACCAGCATTTTGTGTCACTATTTTTAATTAGTCATTCTTAATAGGTACAGTGATATCTCATTGTGGTTTTAGTTTTTATTTCCCTGATAGCTAATACAGTTGAAAACCTTTTCATGTGCTTATTTACCATATGGGTATCATCTTCAGTAAAATGTCTTCATGTTTTTGCTCATTATTTTTGAGTTTGAGAGTTCTTAATATATCATAGTTACGTTATCATTTTGAGATTTTTAGTAACAACGTTACTCTGGTTTCTTAGATATTGTTGAGAAAATTACTCCTTTTCCTCAAATGTGAGTTGGATTAAAAACGCAAGCAGATTTACCACTTTCTTTAGATTTAAAAAAATCATTGATACAGCAGAACTTTGTGCTTTTTTATATTTCTCAATTTCTTCTATTAGAAAAATATTTTCCTCTTGAGCCATTCTTGATATAGTAGTTTTCTAGAATATCTTTCATTTCTACTGTATTTTGAAATTTATTAGCTAGAGTTAAGCATTCATCCTAGTTAGTAATAAATGTAAATTAAAGTGGAATAACAATTTTTGACTGTAAAAATATGACTCAGTACAAATGAGTACGCGTTCAGATCCTTGCTGACATGGCTGTGTGATTGGTACAAAGTTTGGAAAGCATTTTGGCAAAATGTAGAGTATCTAATTCAGTAATTCCAGTTTGGGGAAACGTGTTCAGGAAATAACTATACATTTAGTAAGACCTTTATGCAGAATTTCCTGAATGATTATTTATACATTTATGATAAGCTCAAAATAACCTAAAATATATATCATTATGGAAATGGTTAAGTAAATTATGTTATATCCACTGCATAGAAAGTAATGTAATTGTTTAAACATTACAAAGCATCTTCTATAACATGAGGGAAGGTTTATATGAAAGTGTGGAATACGGAATTATTATACATGCAGTTCCATATGTCTATCTGAAGAAATCTTTGTCTTCAGTGACCCCTCATGATTTGAGTTCTGAATCACCTTTTGTAGTTTTAATCAAATTAATTTCATTTTGTTACTAGAACATTAGGCACTTGGTTGTCTTCAAGCCTTTTAACATTCTACTTTATCTGCCTTGACACCTCTTCTCTTCCCCACCACACTCACTAGATTTTTATCCTTTGGGTACTAGCTTGAAAGTCACTTTCTCTGGGAGGCCTTTTCTTAAGTCTCCTAGTTTTAAGGTGTTTCTTTTTGTTCTTTATGTCTTGGTGTAGCTTTACCGTAATTGCTTTTTCATTTGCTTGTCTTTCTTCTAGACTGTAAACTGAGGAAGGCTTACACTGTGCTACCAGTTTTTATTCATTTACTCTGCCTGGTAGTGCTAGGCCACTAGAGATATTTACATAATAAAGAACAGGTGCTCAAAAAGTGTTAGCCAAATTGACCTGAATTTTAAGGCAGTTGTGGTCCCTAGAGGGAAGTATGGCCATACAGTTGTCACCTAATAAGGCAGACAACTAGCATTCCTGTAGCTGATTGGCATTTTAACAGTGCTTTCTTTCAGGATGTCTGCCTCACAGTCTTTCTGGTCCTTCTGTTACTAAGTGATAGAACTAAGACCCGAATAAACAAAGTCAGATTAAAAAAAAACGGTTGAATGAAAAATTGTTGGTAGTAGCTAGTAATTAGAGAACCAGTTATTGAGTGAGCCACAGAGTAACTGAGGGGAAAGGGACTAGTACAATCCATGGCAAAAGAAAAAGGCAAAAAAGCCAGTGAAAAAATCTCGGAGATTCCCCTAAGTGGAGAGTGGAAAATGAAGGAGATGCTTTCTGTTAATAGTATGTCTCTGAGCTCCATCTCTTTATTTTTCTTTAATGAAGCCGGAAAATATTTGAATCTTTACTAAAAGTGGGCACTGTTAGATAAATATTTTGATTCTGCCAGGTTTGGTGCTGTAGATAAAGCTAAACTCAGAACTTTCCCCTTCCTTTTTCAGTTTGCCGTGAGTAACTAAATGTATAAAATTTCAAGTTTCAATTTTTAAAGCTTCCTCTAGGGGGTAACATTGTAAAGTTAATAAACTTCCAGTTAAAGTATACACACAGTCTCAAGAGTCTTCATTTGTTGATATCATCATCAGAAAATTAAATACAGTATAGTTGTTCAGGAAACTGTAAGTATATATAAAGTTATTTCAGTTCTGAGATGTTACAGGACATACCAGTAGAAAATGTTAATTTAGTGTAAATGCTAAATAACAATGGATTTCTTTATTGATAGATGGTAAACTACATGGATATTAGCATTAACAATCACTTGCTTATGCCTGTACTCCTAGCACTTTGGGAGGCCCAGGTGGGCAGATCACGAGGTCAGAAGTTCAAGACCAGCCTGGCCAATATGGTGAAACCCTGTCTACTAAAAATACAAAAATTAGCCGGGCGTGGTAGCGTTTACCTGTAGTCCCAGCTACTCAGGAGGCTGAGGCAGAAGAATCGCTTGAACCCAGGAGGCAGAGGTGGCAGTGAGCCGAGATTGCGCCACTGCACTCCAGCCTGGTGACAGAGCGAGACTCCGTCTCAAAAAAATGATAATAATAATAACTTGCCTCTTACTATTTTTTGTTGGGTTAATCACATAGAAATTGGATTTTAAATTCATTCAGACAAGTTTAACTAAACCAATAAAGAGAAGCAGTTCCTTTCAGTCTTTGCTGGTTCCTGAATGATAAACTAGAGTCTATAGTCTTATTGCTTGATTACTTACTTTTTTTTATTAATAAGCTTTCTCAGGGTACTTTACTGTAGCAGTGACAATAAACACACAGAATGTTGGACTACTGATTTATCCGTTAGCCTTCCATTCCTCTTAAGTTTGTTTTTGTGAACATATATGCAAACATGAGTTTTATTTTTAAAAATTATTTCTTTCCTTTTTGAATAATGTCAACTCATTTTACATCTCTTTAGAAAAAACCGTAAAGTTGAAGGGGCTGTGGAGTCAGATAACACATTCTTAACTTTCATTTCTTTTTTGGCATTCATACAGGTTTAAGCATCTTTGATAAGGTTTGTCTTCTATGACAATTATATTTGGTTGTTCAAAGTGGAAGCTTATATACTCTTGAACAGTCAAGGTATATATATAGTAGATTTCAATAACCATGCTTGATATAAGTTCCTACTTTCCCTGAAATTCTTCATTGGGCTGTTACATTTACATTTTTTATGTTTTTTTATATTTATTTTTCTGTGGCTTGTCAGATTTTTATGTTTTTACTATTTTGGGTTTTTTTTTTTAACCTCAATTTATTATTGTTTCTACTTGGTGACCCTTAACAAGTCTTGGAGGAGCAATTCTTTGTTGTCAGGGCTGCCCAGTACCTTTCAGGATATTACTGTTTTAAATGGTGGTAGTACCCCCAGACATTGCATTTTAAAATAGAAGTTAAAAAAAAAAAAAGCCTCCACACTTTTGTAGCTCCCCCGAGAGGCAGTATAATGGAAAATCTAAATACCTATCAGTATGGAAAGTTTATATTATGTAACTGTCAAAGATATATGGAGTTACATTTATTACAAAAGCTGCCATAGCCCACAGCATAATGTAAAAATGAAGGGTGCAAACAAATTACATGTTGCAATGTATATAACATTTGTGGTTATATATAATTGTATATGTGTATATGAAGAGAGACATCTTGCTGGATGCAGGGTAAGACTCTGGAGCCACACTGCCTGAGTCAAATCCTAACCTGTCGTTTATGGCCTGCATGACCTTATGAGTTTCAGGTTTTTTATTAATATACTCAGGATAATAATAAGATCAACTTCACAAAATTTTTTGGTGGATTAATCAATTTTTCTATTTTTATGTGACTAAATGAATACATGATCCATGGCAATTACTCGTTTGATATTAGTTATTATCAAGTTATTATTATTCCAGTTCAGTGGGATCTTATCAATAGTATATTGCTGGATCTTATGTTTTTATCCATTATAACAACCTCTACCTTTTAATTGCAATGTTTAAAACATTTATAATTAATGTAATGAGTATGTTTGGGTTTAAGTCTTGCTATTGGTTTTCTATGTCTCATTTGTTGTTTGTTTCTTCTTTCTCCTTTTTCTGCCTTTTTGATAATCGAAGTTCTTTTAGAATTCTGTCATACCTCCACTGTGAAGTTACTAGATATTCCTCTTTTATTTTTTTAGTGGTTGCTCTAGAATGCTTACCATAGCTTATCATAGTCTACTGTCTCATAATATACCACCTAATATTTAAGGAAAGATCTTTACTGTCTTTTCCCCTCTCATGTCCTTTGCCTATAGTTGTCATACATTGTATTTATACGTATACCATAAACCTTATATATTTTTAACTGTTCTCTTTTAAAGAAATTTATAAAATGTAAAAATAAAAATTTTTATATTTTGCGACATAAATATCATTTTCAGTACTCATCAAGATCCAAGTTTTAAATCTGGTATTGGTTGGGCATGGTGGCTCATGCCTGTAATCTCAGCACTTTGGGAGGCCGAGGTGGGTAGATCACATGAGCTCAGGAGTTGGAGACCAGCCTAGGCAACATGGTGAAACCCTGTCTCTACCAAAAATACAATAAGAAATTACCCAGACATGGTGTCCCGCACCTGTAGTCTCAGCTACTTGGGAGGCTGAGGTGGAAGAACCATCTGCACCCAGGAAGTGGAGGTTGCAGTGAGCTGAGATTGTGCCACTGCACTCCAACCTGGGCAACAGAACGAGACCCCATCTCAAAAATTATATAAACTACTTTGGGTAGTTTATATTGCAATGTTCCAGAGTTTACTAATCTTTTCTTTTTTGGTGTCTATACTATTAATCCTATCCACTGAATTTTTCATTTCAGGTATTATTATTATTATTATTATTATTTTGAGACAAAGTCTTGCTCTGTTGCCAGGCTGGAATGCAGTGATGCAATCTCAGCTCACTGCAACTTCTGCCTCCTGGGTTCAAGCAATTTTCCTGCCGCAGCCTCCCTAGTAGCTGGGACTACAGGCGCCTGCCACCACACCCAGCTAATTTTTTGTATTTTTAGTAGAGACAGGGTTTCACTGTGTTGGCCAGGATGGTCTCGATCTCCTGATCTCATGATCCACCCACCTCGGCCTCCCAAAGTGCTGGGATTACAGGCGTGAGCCACCGTGCCCGGCCGATATATATTTTACCTCTAGAAGTTTCATTTGGATTCCTTTGTGTATATTCCATTTCTCCTTTCTATTCATGGTTTTCTTTAAATGCTTTCTATAGTTCTCTAGTATGTTAATGTCACTATCTTCTGTTTTTATTATTTTGTCATTGTTTGATCTCATACTGTTGGCTTATATTTTTTCTTCTTATGGATCACATTTTCCTATCTGTTGGCCTCTTTAGTAATTTTTGACTGGCAGTAGGACATTGTGAATTTTACATTCTTGAATGTCTGGAGTTTGTCGTCTTTCTTTGAAGGGATTCAATCTGGCCAACAAGTAATTTGGAGTTCAGTTTGATTCTTTTGTGTATTGTTTTTTTGTTTGTTTTTAGCTTTTCAGGGTAGGTCTAAAGTAGCCTTTGCTTTAGGGAGAGTTTAACACCGCTACAAAAGTATGCCCATCTTGGATTCTCTACTGAATACCCAGAGTAACATATAGAACTCTTCACTCTGGTTGGAGCTTGAATGCGTTCTAACCCTGTGTGTGCATTGGGAACATTCAACTTATTGAACAGGTTTTGTTCATTCTTTGGCCTTGAGGAGCTTCCCCCTGCACACCATATGTTAGTATTCAGCTGAGTCTCCAGGTTACCCTTATTCAGATTTCTGGGTTTTTTCCTGCATAGCTCCCTTTTCTTTAGACCTCTGCCCCTTAATGTACGACTGCCTCAGTCTCCCTGAATTCACTCCAGTGTGTTTTTTCAACTCAAGAGGACTGTTTTCTGCTTGGGACTCCTCTTCCTGGGCCTTAGTTTGGCATGTGCCTCCGGGCAGAATGCTGGGCTGATCATTGGTGCCACCTCATTTGTTTCCTTTCTCCAGGTATCATGGTCTTCCTCTATCTCTGTTGTCTGAAAACTTGTTACATATATTTTGTTCAGATTTTTTCTGTTTACAGTGGGATGATAACCATAGTTACTTCATCAAGGCCAGAAGTAGAATCTGTGTTCTCATTTTAATAATCAAATCATCACTTAGTGTTTGCCATGTGTCAGCACAATAATATCAGAATCCCAGTGATTATCTTTTTATTCTTTGGACAATGAAAAAGCGAGATATTCTTACCCTATACTTTGATTTTCATTACATCATTTAATAGGAAGTCAGGAGTGGCTTTTTCTTAAAATTGTTGTTACGACAGGAGTTCCAAAAGTATTTATTTAATGAAGGGATGAGTGAAGTAAGTATTCTTTATTAGCAGGCATTCATTCATGCTTCCTTCCTTCCCCCCCCCCCCTTTTTTGGGGGTCAAATAGTGTGCCTAAATTATTTAATTTGGAAAGTAGTTAGATATATTTTGTACAAAAACTGTGTAATAATCTTTGACACAGAAATCCCTTCACAAAGGATAATACTAACCATATAGAAAAGATCTGCAATATATTTAGGAATACAATAACATTCAGTTCTATTTTTTGGAATAAAATTTGGTTTTGTGTATCAATATGTATTCTATTGAGTGCCACATTTTTTAACCTATCAAAGCCTCACTCCTCACAGTTGCTTTTATATCTTTTTGCGTGTGTTTTTATCATGCGTATTTCATAGTTTTATGTTCTTATGGATAAGCAAGGATGTGTTAGAATGTTAATGTTCAAATTCTAAGGAACTTTGGATTACATATACCTTCAGAATTAGTAAATGTTTGTTTTCTAAATGTCTCACATTAAATTAAAGTCAAGTTGGAAAGTATTTAATCCTTTTGCAAATACGCCTCATTACTCATCATCAAATAATATTTATTCATAAAAATAAACACATTTCCTTGATGAAATAAATCAAATATATTTTCTTATAGATGATTTTAGCTAAATGTTTATTTGTTCTGTTTTTGTAGGTATTTTCCATGTTAGACATTAATTTTTCATCGTATTGCTGCTGCTAGAATGAATTGCTTGTCTCAGAGTTCTTTATGAAAGAGATCCTTTTTTCATTCCTGTGGCAAAAAGATGTTTTAGTGTACTTAAACTGAGTTTTCTTAAGTGAATTCGAGGAATTTTCCTTTTTATTAATAGTAGAAAATGTATCTTATGGTAAATTTTTTGTACTTAAGAATTCTTTGCAATGTAAGATATTTAGAAATATAAAAGCCAGGCCAATTTTTGTCCTAAATCTTTTAATGCTGAGAGGATCCAATTCTTCAATTAAAGATATTACCATATAATAATGTCCTTGTAATTGCAAAGACTACATATGCACACAAACTAAGAAAAAAATGAATGTAGGCCAGACTAATTAAACTATATTATAATTACACTGTGTTTAACTATTAGTTATCTGGATTAGGTTAACTTCTAAAGGACAAGAAGTGAATATTTTGTTTATATTTGTATGTGCTGCGTTAATTATCTGCATGTTTGCTTAATGGTTACATCCTGAGATGGCTGTCACTAAAGCCAAGGGCAGTCTTAGGAATCAACCTTATTTCTCTACTGTCTAGGTTGTTCCCTATATTTCTTCCCAAAATTGATCTATCAAGTAGCTAACTCTGCTCCATGAATGGTAGGCCTCACATAGTGTTCACTACTATGGTTAAAAAGAGAGAAAGACCTGTGGGGAGATGACACTGTCGGTACCATCCTTCAAATTATTATTTTATCATATTGCCCAGTGTACATTTAGATCATGAATAATTACCTGATGTGTATGTATGTTTGGGTAAGTTGGTTGTCTTAGAGATTAAAGTGTGTTTGAAATAGTCATTTGGGATGTTGGGAAAGCAAGTATCAAGCCCATTTGAGACTGATAATTACGATATTTGTAATGATGACAATCTGTCATCAGTTTCTGCTGCTTGGATGCAGATATAGAGAAAGAAGATAGTTGGGTTTATGTATGAGTATGCTTTTGCCAGAGGGATGTAATAAAAAATTTAGAGGTAGAAGGAGATAGTAAAATAAAGTTCTTAAAATGTAACATCAAAGCTAGTTGCAGAGGGAAGTTAAAGGGGAGAAGACTGATCATAATGAAGTAGTAGTAAGAAGCCAGGGAACTGGAAACCTGTAGTAATGTGCATAGTTGAATGTTGGAAGAAGAGGAGATTATGTTTAGAGAGTGGGCGCTTGATGTATTGATTTTGGCAGTAGTTTGAGGTGGCAGTTTAATTATAGAATGACCACTGAGTGAAAGAGAGCACATAAAATTGTTGGAGGTCAGGGGTCAATAAGAATTGAGAACATGGGCTGTGTTTACATTTGAATTCAATTTACTCGCTTATTGCAGAAAATCCAAAATAACAATGGCTAAGTAAAGTAAGGATTTACTCTTTCATGTAAAGAAAGTCTGATGTTGGCAGTACCCTATGTTAGTATACCAATTCCATTAAGTCATCAGGGACCCCAGCTGATTCCAGTTTCAAATTTACCAGCCAGCACACTTCCAAGGTTGCTTTGTAGCCCAAGATAGGTACTAGGGCTTCAGTCATCTAGTATTTATATTCTAGGTAGTAGGGAGGAAAAAAGGGAGAGGGTCTGCAAGATCTTTCCCTGCTGTCATTCCCCCTTTTATGGAGACATTGCAACAGTCTTTGCTAACTATTTCTGGGAATATAATATTAGTCTTGGTTACATGGCCATATTTTGCTTTGGAGAATACTGGGAAATGTACTCTTTTGGCTAGGTATGTTACAACTCCTTAGTAATAATATAGCAGCTTGCCAGTCCTAAAGAGGTATGTGAGAAATTTTTTTTTTTAAGTTACTAAAGAAGACTGCAAATACAATGATTTCTTCAAGTGACAACTGCTTTTAGTTAAGACAGAGAAGGAGAAGGAATCAGAAAATGTAGAGGAGTATGCTGATGAAAAGCAGTGGTTCCACGAGATTTTGGTAGAAGGCATGGGGGTGTGGGGAAGAGGCATGGGCTAGGTTGGGGCAAGAAAACATAGTTCATAATTGAGAGGAGTGAGGATGCCATAAAGCAGCAAGTCTCAACCTTTTGATCACCTATCCATATGAGTTAGAAAAAACATTGAATACAAATCTGCAATATGTTATGTAAATTATTTATGAATTACATTTACATATTGATGTACTAATACTGTATTATAAGAGATATATAAAATAGAAATTTTTAAAGAATTAGATAAAATATCAATAGAAATGCTAATATTTTATTTTCCATACTCTAGCCAATTGTTTTGCCAATCCCTCGGATCATATGGGTCTCAAAGGCCTAGCTAGCTTCAGTATAGCGTAGGGTGTTGGCTCTCTTAGGGGAATATGAGCCACCTGGCGTGGAACTGATCCTACTTTCTGCTAGAAGCATCCTCTTAAAAATAAGAGAAAAGGTACCTAATATTCTTTGGGAAATTTTGGCAATACAGTAAGATACAGTAAGCTTAAATTTGAGGAGGAAAGAGCATATTAAGATTTATAGATACTACCTTGTAAGGAGATAACATTTGATCTGAGATCAAATTAGCATCCCTTTGTATGTCAAAGTGATCTTCAGTGCTAGTTAGTGTGCAGTGAAAGCAAAGTGCACTACGCTGGTAGTGCAGTATATCTCGGTTACACTTTTGGAACTCTTTTTTTTTTCTCCTTAATACCGAGATGGATCGAATTCTTAAAATTGATATGTGGTTATGAATACATTATTAAATTAAACTTCAAGCTCTGTAATATGAGATAGCCCTCAAAGCCTAAGCACTAAAAAGCAGTTCCTCTGGACAAAACCATTAAAATTAAAAACACACAGATATGATAAATAGGTAACTGTTTCGTGTGTATATTAATTTTTAAAGAGAATTTTTGACATGTGACCATAATTGAATTGGTAATTCTGAGAGTAACAGATATTCAACTTTGTTACAAAGCTCTAGTAAATTAAACAACGGTAGACCCATAGAATAACACAGCAGGGTAGGCAGTATACAGAGTTGGGCCCTATTATCCCATGGAAACTTAATATATTATAATGAATGATAAAAATGACATTTAAATCAGTAGGACAGAATGAGCTATTCTTTCATTCATGTGTTTGTCTATTCAGAAAATGTTTATCAAGGGCCAACCACTGTCCTAGATGCCAGGGATACATCAGCAAACCAAATAGACTAATATCCTTGTCATCATGGAGTGTAAATTCTAGTTAGGGTACAGACAGGTTAAATACATAGAAGATTCCCTTTGGTGGGGGAACGTTATATCTCTACTTCATACTGTATAAAGAATTGTTACAAGTCAATTTGTTTAAAAGCAAACCAATTTGGCAGAAGATTATTTTATTTTGATAGCTATCCTTAATTCATAAAGGAGAATATGGAGCTATTCAGTAAATATCTAACAGTTTTTTAGTGGTTAGGAAAATATAAAATCAAACAGAGTGTTTTTAGTCTTCAGATTGATAGGAATGTAAGTTTAATAAGTTTTTTGTGAGTTTAGGCAAAATGAGTGCTTGTATATGTTGCGGATACAATGGTGTATTGATACTTTTGTTTTGGGGGGCAGCTTAGCCGTAGGTCTCAAAATGAAACAGGCACAGAGACTATGACCCAGGAATCTCACCTCTTGGTTCCCCTGGGAACTCTCTTGCATTATGCCTAAGGAGGTATTTTGCAATTCAGGAGTTTTACTATCAATCTTCATTCAAAAACTTCGTTGCATTTTGTTGTTGCATTTGTGCACAACAGTTGTAATGAAAATTTGAGAGCTACCTAAATGTGCTTTTGTTAGCATGATGCATTCATGCTGTAGAACATTAGCACTGACGCAGATCTCTAGGACATATTGTTGAATGTAAGGGGTAAATTACAGACATTGTATGTAAACATCAGTGGTAACAGCAGTTACCACCAGAACTGTTCACAGTTTTTATCACTGGGAAAGCTACTGAAATTGTGGTGGCAGCTATTTAGGTTTAGCCTTATCTCAGTTGTTTTTATTAACTTTTTAAAGAGAAGGTATATTTATTCAAAGAGAGAGTATATGTAAAATTACTATAGCAATTCTTTCTATAAACCTCAATTCAAGTCTCATTTCCCACTATCCCAGCCCATTTTGAGTATTTTGTCAGTATCACTTATTTGGCACTTGGCAGGTGCTCTTGTACATATGGTTGTTTGCTGTGTGCTCTGTCTTACCAATTAAATTATAGGTGCCTTTGACAGCTTAGGACATACCTAGTCCTCTTTTTTTTTTTTTTTTAACATAATACCAAAAGAGAAGGCCTTATTTGATAAAAAAATTTATCATGAATGTCTTGCATTCTTTGGATAATATTTTTGTGCTTTTTAGGTTTATAACTTCCATAGTAAATCAGTTTTATTTCTAAATTTACTTGAATTTTAAATTATTTATTTGCAATTATATTTTAAACACTCATAAACATGGATGTTTAAAAATGAAATTGTTCAAATTATCTTACTTTTCTTTCTAGGTCGTTTATACGCAATGCAGACTGGAATGAAGATCGATAGTAAAACTCCTGAATGTCGCAAATTTTTATCAAAGTTAATGGATCAGTTAGAAGCTGTAAGTTAAACACTGATCATTTATTTTCTGGTTATGGTTAAAATACCATTTTATTCATTTGCGTGTCTGTGTTGTCATTTTAGTTCTTTCCCTTGGCAACAATCAAAGCCATTATACCTGAGGAAAAACTAGACATAATTTATTTTCATTTATTTGCTGTATACTTCCAGAGGGGTTATGAGTGTTAATTAAAGTATGTTCAAGTATCTTTGCATATGCCATCATATCTTATTCCACATTATTATAGATGGCCTTTGGCTCATCCTTTTATAAATGAAAAACCCCTCCTTTTTTTTTTTTTTTAGTTGAGACAGGGTCTCACTCTGTCACCCAGGCTGGAGTGCATCACAGTGGCGTGATCTCTCGGCTTGCTGCAACCCCCACCTCCCAGGTTCAAGCAATTCTCTTACGTCAGCCTCCCACGTAGCTAGGACTACAGGCACACGCTAAACGTGCCCGGCTAGTTTTTTTGTATATTTTGGTAGAGATGGAGTTTGACCGTGTTGGCCAGGCGGGTCTCAAACTCCTGACCTCAAGTTATACACTCACCTCGGCCTCCCAAAGTGCTGGGATTACAGGCATGAGCCACCAAGCCCAGCCGTGAAAAACCGTTTCTAACCTTCCCTTGCAGTCACGTGGGTGATTAATTTGGGAATCTTAATATTTCTTATAATAATGAAATAATGGGCTGTGTATTTAGTGAAAGGAACAATGAAGGAAATGATGCCAATTACTTATCCTTTCTTCCTCCCTCTCTGGGGTCCCAGGGCAAGATATTCTTATGGTTTAGGCATCCTTCCCTCCTAGCAGGAATGTCGTAGGTGACTAATTAGTCACCTTCTTGAACCTAATATAACGTCACAGATGACTGTAGAGGTACTTTTGGAGAAGTGCCTATTGGATTGGATGTCAGTGCATAAAGAAGGCAGTGCCTACCTTAGTAGTCACACTTAGTAATGAGGACTCTGTCCTGTAACTCCTGGACCCAGCCATACCTGGTTTCTCTTTTAACAAAGTCAGGGTACACTCATTAATTCATCTCCTCCAAGACTGTTACATTAATAGTCGTGACTTACTTTTATTTGCTTATTTAGATATCCAACCTCAGGAGAATTAGAAACCTATTCTATCAGTTGTATTATTTTGCTTAGAGAAAATTTAGACAAATAAAAACCAAAATGAAAACACACTAGTCAGCCCAGAGCTTTTTATTGTTTTCATTGTTTTTATGTATTGTTAGGAGGTTATGATTCAAACAAGACTTATGCGAAGACAGAACTTCCTACCTAGTTGTATAAAGCAGCCATGGGCAGTAGTGTTCTCTCTCACTTGGTGTGGCTGTCTGGCTTACTGACTCCTGTTGTCTGCTACTGTTAACTACCCAAAATCAGCCTCATGGCAGCACTGAGGAAATTCAGCTGTTCTGGAGCCTATCTGGCCTTGCATTTCTACAGCTGCTTCTATGGATACAAGATAAATTTGAGTACTCTCTTTCTAGGGAATGGGTTGGGGTAGAAGGGAGAATGTTTCTCACACATAGCAGTATATTTGTAAAATCCAACTCTAGCATTTTGTATAGTATAATGTCTCTTTATTAACTTCACTGTATAGCAGTAGTAGCTCAGATAATAGTTCTTGGGTAAGACAAAATTCAAACGTTTTCTGAAGTGTAAAATCACATTTATAAAGGGACTCATCAGGAATTTATCACTATCTGCATTAAATGACAGGTAAGATAAATGTATTCCATGGTAAGGGCACACTGTGGTGTTTGTATTACAGTTTTAAAACTTCAAGTATATTATGTTTTTGCTGTCAGGTATTTTCTGATGAAGATGAGATGAAGTGGCCTACTCTCACTAAAATTATTCTACAATGAAATCTGCCTTTACAAATGATTTTGCAGTTTGGATACACAAATTACTGTTATCTGTGGGGATTTTTTTTTTCTTTTTTCTGTTCTTGTTCAGGATAAACATAGATAAAATTTCCTTAAATTTCAGCATTAAATCTCTTCTGGACCATAAGTTATTCTGTTTAATTATGAAAGTATTTACTTTGCTGATTTTATGAAAAATCCTGGGGCTTCTTTTAATTTAATTTTTTACTTTATAACATCTTTGAAAAAAGCAGTTTTTAATTAACTAGTGTGATGCTCAGATCTGATACTCCAGAGAGTTATTTTATTCCTGTATTGTAGTCTGAGTAAAAATTAGGAACTTTTTTTAAATGCTTTAAATTATTGTGTCTATAGAAAAGGGCTAAAAATTTACAGATAGAAGTTGCATTGATTGCAGGTATATATTTGTCTAATTTTTAAAAGCTTCCATAATTTGATTCTGAGTTTGTCATCTTATACCTTACTTTGAATTAGATCTTTTTTGTTTTTCACACTATGTGCTCTGAGAGATATCATTATTATTATTATTATTATTATTATTATTATTTTGAGACAGAGTCTCGCTCATTCACCTAGGCTGGAGTGCAGTGGCGCGATCTCAGCCCACTGCAAGTTCCTCCTCCCAGGTTCATGCCATTCTCCTGCCTCAGCCTCCCGAGTAGCTGGGACTACAGCTGCCCGCCACCATGCCCAGCTAATTTCTTTTTGTATTTTTAGTAGAGACGGGGTTTCACCGTGTTAGCCAGGATGGTCTCGATCTCCTGACCTCGTGATCCACCCGCCTCAGCCTCTCAAAGTACTGGGATTACGAGTGTGAGCCACTGTGCCCGGCCAAGAGATATTATTTTACAACATGATGAACCTTCTAGTCTTATTTTTTTTAGATTTGACAGAAATTGAAATGGGAATAAATTAAAATTTTAAGTTATATATGCCTAGAAATTATTTTCTAATTCTATTTTTAGGGTAACTTATAGTTTGGGTAATAAAACACGATTTTGAAATATTTGATGCTTCCTTCAGATGGATAATTGGATATATTATCTTTTTATGCTTGGTTATTTTGATTGTTAGAGCTAAATTATATTTTCAGTTTATCATAAGTGTGTTTCTTCAAAGTTGTAAGCATTGGATTTTGTTTTAAATGCATTGGGCTGAGGCATAGCAGCTCTTTTTGCAAGATTTCATTGATGACATCTTTTATTGAAATGAATGTAAAATAATTTACTTAAAATGATTATTAGAATTATTTGTAATTAAGTCAACACTTCTAAGAGTCCAAAGTCATAAGCTATGTATCTGATTTTATTTTAGCTAAAGAAGCAGTTGGGTGATAATGAAGCTATTACTCAAGAAATAGTGGGTTGTGCCCATTTGGAGAATTATGCTTTGAAAATGTTTTTGTATGCAGACAATGAAGATCGTGCTGGACGATTTCACAAGTAAGTAAAGAGAAAAATAAAAATTATTTTATAAATTTTGTAACTGTATAACCAAAATTAACTAGTTTTCTCTGGAACACTTTCTAACCTGCTGATTGATTTAGGTTTTTTTAGAAAAAATTATCAAACCTCACGGTGATTTTAGGTTACAAATTCGGGCCTTTCTCTTATAAGAAAATGGCTGAAAGAAGAAATACCCAGGGCAGATTTATTTACTTAGTAAATATGCTCTACTTAGCTATTTTTTAACATTTAGTAAAATCTGAGTTGATTTTAGCCAAAATCACAGCCCCGCCTGATGATTTTGATTTTGAAGGTACCCACCCCAGTCAATTCAAATGATTTATCAGTATAATATTTACATTTAAAGAAATACATTATGGTTTGATATGGAGTCAGATAATACTATAATTACATTTTTCTAAAGTCAAAAACATACAAAAAATCTTGCCGTAGCGCATTTACTTGTAATGTGAGTCTTGTTACTTTCTCATAGTAACAGATTAGAAAACCATTTTTGTTATTCTCTTGAAATCTGATTTTATTCAAAACATGAATTTCAGAGTGCTTTTATAAAGATAGGAATTTTTTTTCTTATAGCTAAATGACAAAACTACATTTTAATGTGTTTCATATTTAAACTAGACCGGCTCTCTTTTCTCTTCCAGAAACATGATCAAGTCCTTCTATACTGCAAGTCTTTTGATAGATGTCATAACAGTATTTGGAGAACTCACCGATGAAGTGAGTGTACATTCTTTATTGTCTTGTTAGCTGAAGATCAGTAATGTTTCTGTTTATCAATATTGTTATTGCATTGTTTATTTACAGCAGAATGTCTGTCAGAAATTAATGCAAGCAAAAAATGTAATTTTGCATTTTTTATTAGCCATTTTTAAAAAGTAAATTATTTCCAATAGTATATTTTAATTTTGTACTAAGTTCTTTATTTTTATTTTTGTATTTGTTTTTTGAGACAGGATATTGCTCTGTTGCCCAGGCTGGAGTGCAGTGGTGTGATCTCAGCTCACTGCAGCCTCAGCCTGCCCAGGCTCAAGCAATTCTCCTGCCTCAGCCTCCTAAGTATCTGGGACTACAGGCACAAGGCACCATAGCTGGCTAATTTTGTATTTTTTTGTAGAGACATGGTTTTACCAAGCTGGTGTCGAACTCTTGAGCTCAAGCAATCTTGCCTGCCTCAGCCTCCCAAAGTGCTGGAATTACAGGTGTGAACCCCATTGCACCTGGCCTGTAATAAGTTCTTTAAATCCAGCATGTATTTTACACTTCAGCATATGTGTGACTACTGTATTGGACAGCACAGGTTTACAGTTTGATCTTACTAAGTATTAACATATTACTAATCCTGTATGTTGTTAAGTTTTTACACTGTAATTTGTTGAACATACTTGAGGTAGAATCATTTTTTTTTTCTTTGAGATGGAATTTTGCTCTTGTTGCCCAGGCTGGAGTGCAATGGCGCAGTCTTGGTTCACTGCAACCTCCGCCTCCCAGGTTCAAGCGATTCTCCTGCCTCAGTCTCCCTAGTAGCTGGGATTACAGGCGGATGCCACGACACCCAGCTAATTTTTGTATTTTTACTAGAGACGGGGTTTCACCATGTTGGTCAGGCTGGTTTTGAACTCCTGACCTCAGGTAATCCGCCCACCTTGGCCTCCCAAAGTGCTGGGATTACAGGCATGAGCCAACACACTGGGACTGGAGGTAGAATCTTTTTATGACTTTTTTTCTGTTTAATTTCTAGTCAGCATTATTGTTAATGGTTTGTTTCCCTTGTAAAATGCATATAAGACTTAATATTTTATAACATACTTCCTGTTCATTCTATCTATTTGATTCCCATCATGATTTACCATAAGGTAAGCAAAGCACATAACCTTTGTATACATGGGCAAATGGGGCTAAATGACAAATTTACTACTTTAAGTTCAGTATCATTTTCACCATAACAGGCTTTACCATTCATGTGGAGAATTTATTTTCTGAGAGGGAATATATTAATCTAGAAAAAGGAAGAGTTATAAATGAGATTGATACATATGTGTTATAGGAGTGATTTGAACACTATGGGCAATGTTTTTTTTTGTGATTAAACTTTTTTTTCAAAATGACGAGTAGCTCTTAGTAAAGTCCCAAACAAAACAGAGTACAATCACTGTATAAGGCATTTTTGTAAAAGATTGTATAGCAAAACTGCAAAAAGTTATTTTTTGTTTATATTCAAAATGAAGTTACTCTCTAAGCTTGATGAGTATAAGCAGGGGTTTTGCCAGCATGAAAGTTGTACAGGACATTTCAAAGTTGTGACAAATGAAGGACTTTTTTTGTGTGTGAGACTGAGTCTCTCGCTCTGTCACCAGGCTGGAGTGCAGTGGCACAATCTTGGCTCACTGCAACCTCTACCTCCTGGGTTCAAGCAATTCCCCTGCCTCAGCCTCCCAAGTAGCTGGGGCTACAGGTGTGCACCACCACACCTGGCTAATTCTTTGTATTTTAACAGAGATGGGGTTTCACTGTGTTGGCCAGGATGATCTCAATCTCCTGACCTCGTGATCCACCTGCCTCGGCCTCCCAAAGTGCTGGGATTACAGGCATGAGCTACCAAGTCCAGCCAGGACATTTTTTTTGTAATGTGACTGTCCCTTTAATTTCAAAACATGGAGCAATTTTGGCCCTTGCCCGCACACTGCCAGTAGCATTTCCCAGTAATTGAGCTAACCAGAAGCCACCTGAGATATTTCAAAACAGCCCTACCCTAGGGTATGGGGCAATGCCCATTTAGAGCCACTGCTCTCAGATATTTTATACTCTTATACAGAGTCATATAAAGGAGAACTGATACCCGGAGTGTGAAAACCTGAACTATTACTCAATGGGTATTACCTTTTTATGTTCTGATGGCCTTATGGATCCACCTTTTTAACTCCCTTTTACCTCATCTCCTGTTATTAATGATCCAAATTTTCTTTTCTTCTCTGTTTTACTAGTGTGAGGCACTATGCTAAATACTTGGGGATACAGAGGTAATATAAACATGACATGATAGAAAGTTTTGAGTGGTTCAGTAGAACTTTGGAGAGTACCAGGTAGGTGAAGAAGAATAGTGAGAATTCAGTGAGAATTAGAAGAGTAAGTCATAAGCCAGGTCAGACAGATGATGGAAGACCTACAATCTTCAGTTTGTATTTTTGAGTAAAGAACTATGCCTTGGGGTGCTTTGTATAATAGGAGCCTGTACAATGAACTGAAGTGAGGGAGAACTACAAAACCATTTGACAAAAAAAAAAAAAAAAGAAAAAAAAACTGGTTGATGATTAACTGTGGGCCTTAGTTGAGAGGTGGAAAACTGGACATGATGAGTTGTTTTTGGTTTGAGAAACAATAATATATTGAAACTTAGACTTTAAAATTTGAGGTGCAAGTATGACAGCCAAAAAGGAATTACCAGAAGCCTCTTGGAAATAAATAAGCAAAAGACAGCAAAGTAGAGGGGACAATTCAAGTTATAAGATTAGACAAACCCTTCAGGTAAGTGGATTGTTTTGAATGAGAGAGAAGATGACTAAATAAATACCCTTGGTAAACACTTATTTTTGCAGTGTAAGAGGAAGAAGTTAATAAACACATTCGTAGATGTGAATGGAAATTCAAGATACCAGAAGAGAGGATCATGATAAGGCAAAGTAACAGATCAGAATGCCACATGGTTTATTGTGCTCTGGGCCTACAGGCGTGCGCCACCATGCCTGGCTAATTTTTGTATTTTAGTAGAGACGGGGTTTCACTGTGTTGGCCAGGATGGTCTTGATCTCCTGACCTCGTGATCCGCCCTCTCCTAGTTCTTATTTGGGGAAGCTACCTTCCCCTATGTAATTTAGAAGCAAGCACATAATCCTTTAAAGTTATAACTGCTAACAATGGTGAATCCAGCCAACAGGTAAAGTAATAGTCATAGGAAAAAGAACAAAATTTCCAGAACTCTTAAGTGAGTAATAGGTTCTCTTCACTTAAGGAATATGTAACACTTCCACATACATAAGCTACATTAATTTATCTGTATTTCAGGAGAATAATCTAGGTTTACTTTTAGCTACCATTAATGAAGAACCATCTTCCTTAATTTTTTGAACATAGTAACTAGGGCAAAACTGTAAATGAGGCCAGTGAGAAGGCTTCATGTGAGATTGGGGTGATGGGATGGGATTTGTTTAGATATTAGGGTTACTAAAGAGTAAGGGTAAAGGGATTTTTTTTACCCCCTATCTCACTACCCAACCTGCTCCCTAAGCCCCTTTGCCTTGCACTGGTGCTAGAATAAAGTAGCGTCTTTGTTGGTGGATAAAGGATTCCAGATAGTTGGAGGGGTCTGGAATGGGATCCCACACACAGTCCCACCTGGATCACTGCTTAGTGGAGCTGTAGGAGCGGGACTGCCACCACCCAGACCTACCTGAATGGTAGAGCCACTGGCAGCTTGCACCCTGAGCCTGGAAAAGGTGCAGCTTTCAACTCCAACCTGTGGGAGCAGCCACAGGGGCTGTACCCTGCAAAGCCATAGGGGCAGAGCTGCCCAAGGCCACCACTTGTACCAGTGTTCCCTGGATGCTGGTTATGGAGTCAAGGATTATTTTGAAACTCTGAAGTTTAATGTCTACCATGTTGGTTTTTGGACTTGTGTGGGGCCTATCGTGCCTTTTTTTGGGCAGTTTCTCCCTTTTAGAATGGGGATGCTTACCCAATGCCTGTACCACCATTCTTTCTTAGAAATAAATAACTTGCTTTTAATCTTACAGGCTCACAGGTGGAAGGAATGTGCCTTGATTCTTAGATGAGATTTTGGACTTTTGAGTTGATGCTGCAATGAGTTAAATCTTTAGGAGACTATTGGGAAGGGATAATTATATTTTGCAATGTGAAAAGGACATGAGATTTGAGGGGGCGGGAGCAGAGGTGGAATTGTATAGTTTGGATGTTTGTCCCTGCCAAAACTCATGTTAAAATGTGATCCTCAGTGTTGGAGGTGAGGCCTGGTGGGAGGAGTGGTCATGGGGATGGATCTTTTATGAATGGCTTGGTGCCCTCCCCATGGTAATAAGTGAGTTTTTGCCCTGTTATTTCACGTGAGAAGTGGTGGTTTAAAAGAGCCTGGCGTCTCTCTTGCTGCCTCTCCTGCCTTGCGACACGCTGGCTTCCTTTTGCCTTCCATCATGAGTAAGAGCATCCTGGGCCTCACCAGAAGCCAAGCAGATGCTGGGCCCATGCTTGTGCAGCCTGCAGAATGTGAAGGCTCTTTTCTGTATAAATTAGCCAACATCAGGTATTCCTTTATAGCAGTGAAAACAGACTAATACAAGATGTAAACAACCTGAATAACCAAAGCCTTCTGTGTGATATCTGTACATGATGATTTGGGATATTCTAATTAAGTTATTTTTACTTAAAATTCCATCCCTTTTCAAAAAGGCCACTGGTTCACAAGATGAATTATGCAATTTACATAACTAATTCATCTTATTTTGAGCTTTTTTTCCCTGCAGTTCGTTCTTCTGTCATTGAAGAACCTACAGGAACTTCTTATTTCCTAACACTGCAAGTCCAAGCTCCTCTGTCAGATTTTCAGGTTTTCTGTCATGCTCCGTACTCTGCTTGCTGCCCTATTTGCCAGTCCTACTTTGTAGACCAGGCTGCTCACTGTCTTCTCATTTTTCACCTTTGGAAATGTGTTTTTAGCCGGCTTTGCCTAAGTTTTATCTTCTCTTCAGGTCTCACCTATATTATTCTAGTCCTTACATGAATTTCTCCATTCTCTCAGCTCTCCCCCACCTGTATTTAGAGTTCTAACTTTATGAATATTACACTATGAATGTATTGACTTCATTTTTGTGTATTGTATTTTTGAATAAATTATATTGCAAGTACTTGAAGAGGGGGCTTTGTCTTCTTGATTAGTTTCTGCTTGAAAAGTTGCTATAGTGTTTCATTTTTTAACCTGTAGATGGAAAAATGCCTTACACTTGTTTATATATAACTTATTTTATTTCATAACTTTTCTAAAATGTAATAGATCTCATTTACTCAATGATAATTTTCTTGGTCATTTCTTGATTTTTTTTTCCTTTTAATTTCATGTCATTACTCACTTGTATAAAACTAAAGTCTATTTTCTTTAGTCCTTCAACATTTTTGTTTTTTTATTTTTTAATATTTTGTCTGCCACTATTCTATTTCTCAGTTATCTTATCTCTATTTTAGGTATATGTATTTAGCTCTTTTAACTGTGCCTTATTATCATTGCATCACAACATTTTAATTAAATTTGCTGTTATGTAAGCTTCTAGCTCTGTTGTTACATAAACTGTAGTTCTCTTGGAATCAGTGCCCAGTTTTAGTTATAGAGTCAACATAAATATTTTCTTTTTCTGCTATAGCATCTTGTGTAATCTGTTTGTGGCCAATATTATTGATCGGCTTCCTTTCATTGTATTTTAGATTCATTTCACTACTAGCAGTGTTTGAGGAACAGATAACATTTTACTATTTTTCATTCATAATCTTTGGTTAAGATTAATACTGCCAAGTTAGGTAGAACATGAAAATTACAGGTGAAAGATAATGCTATTCTTATATATGGAGTTTTTGCTATTTGAGGGAATGAGATGAATATGTTTTCTGCCCTCATTGAGCTTATGTTCTAACCTGGAAAGAGAAACAGAATAATTCTGATGATACATGATGTATTAATGAAATGTAGGGAAGGTATGCATTGGCAGTACCTAACATTAGCCTGGCACTATGCTTAGACACCTTGTTTCATCTCTCACAACTCTGAATTATAGTGAGAAAACTGAGGGTCAGAAAAATATAAAGTGCTTGGCCCCAGATACATAGCCCAGGACAATATTTCTCAAACTCTCTGTGATAAAGGTTCAGCCTTTTTTTTTTTTTAATTTTCAGTTCTTTGCAGATGATTTTGTAAAATACAAATGCAAGTAATAAATGAATTACAAAAGAGAAAATTTTAAAAGGCATACAGATAGATATACAGCATAATTTGCTATGTGTGTTTCAAATATTTCTAAATCCAGTTTCAGTATTACGTTGTCACAAACTCGTAAGCAGTTTTGCAGACCAGCAGTGTTTCTGGGACCACATTTTGATTGGCACAGATCTAGATCTTTTTTGGATCCTGTTATGGTCCTCCTGGCTTGAAAAACAGGGCTGCACATTTACTGAGGCAATAAGGCACATGAATAGCTGGCTGTGAGAAGGTAGTCTGTTTAAGGGTATCCGTGTGTACTGGAACGTTTCAAAGTGAGCAACATCTTATTATTAGCCTAGAAAACCATGGTAAAGCAGAGATATTTTCTAACTACAAAAGCATTTATTCCTTACATACACCATACTTTAGGTTTTCATGTTCTTACTGTATCCTGAAAGTCTCATTCTTAGCAATTATCATAATAGATAAATATGAGAGTAGAGTTATGTCTAATTACAGTAGAAATTCCATGTGTCTTGTACTCACTTGTATGATAATTGCCAAGAACAATGTCTTACACCTAACTGATGAGTTGTAAATGAATGAAATATTTTTTCATACAGTATTAGTATAAAGTAATTAAGAGTGCAGGCATTGGGCCTCCAAATTCTGTCACTCCATAACTGCATGACTTTGGGTAAGTTAACTTATGTAAGCCTGTTTCAACATACGTAAGATTATGAAAATTGTAATACCTGTTTTGTCAAGTTGTCATGGAGATCAAGTGAGGAAATATATGTAAAGCCTTTAGCAAAGTGCCTAGCATGTAAGTGCTTTAAAAAAATTAGCTCTTGCAGATTCTAGCAGTAGTAAGGAGTATAGCTTGAGAAGGCCGATTAGGAAGCCTTTATGAACTAGGGTAAAAGATAAAAACTTGAGTTTTCAGAAAGGAGATCAGAGAGTAGGGTTACATTCAAAAAAAATATGCTAAATGTGCTTTTTCTGTTGGAAGGTAATTTTTTTACACACAAAAAAATCAGTTCGTGTAGTCCATTCTAAGTACTAAATGTGTATTCATTGCTAGTTTTAGCCTGTAACCTGAGTCTGAAGCATATAGCTCTATCATATAATAATGTTTAAACCATGTTTTAATAATATTTTACTGGGCTGTATTTAGAGAGGTTGTCAGCAAATACATAAAATTTTTCATGGAAACTCTCCTAAACTGATGTGGCTTATATATTTACTTTGTATTTAGATGAGCTTATTCATGGGCATTATGTATTATTGCTACTGTATTTGGGAGTCTAACGTGTACATTTGGAGTTCCAAAAGGAGTACAAAGAAAACGAGTACAAAAAGATATCTGAAGAAATAATGACCACAGATTTTCCAAATTGAGTAAAAAAGCAGCTACAGATTCAAGAAGCACAGTGGACAATTAGGTTAATATAAAGGAAATCACACCTAGAAACATTGTAGTCAAACCACTGAAGTCTAGTGATGGAAGAGAAAATCTTGAAAAAGCAGCCTTGAGAAAATGTGTTACACACAGGGTAACAGTGTTGTGAGGGATAGCTGACTTCTCATTTTTTAAAAAATTGGAGGCTGGAGGATAATAAAATGACATATTTAAAGGGCTGAAAGAAAAAAAATAAAACAAATGAACAAAAACCCTGTCAACTCAGAATTCTATATACAGCAAAGCTGTGCTTCAGAAAATGAAGGTTTTAAAAAAACATTTTTAGGCAAGTTAATTCATTGCTAGCAGGTCTGCACTAAAGATCCAAAGAACTAAAGAACAGCTAAAATGAAGGAAGTTTTTCAGGCAGAAGGAAAAGGATACCAAGTAGGAATTTGATTTACAGGAAGGAATGAACAACACTGGACACACTAATGTAGGTAAATGTAAAAGACTATATATTTTTCATTTCTTTAAAAGATACATGACTATATTTGTAAAAATTATTTTAACTATACATATATATATTTGGCAAACCCTAAAGAAGGCAGAGAAGGGGAAGAGAAGGAAACATAAACAGGTGGGACCAATGCAAAACACATAGCAAATTTTAGACCTAAATACAGCTATGTTGTTACATACCATAATTGTAAATGGACTAACACCCAAATTTTATAGTAGAGGTTTTCAGACTAGATTTTTTTTAAAAGCAAGCCTTAACTGTATACTGTTTCTAAGAGATACTGTTCAAATACAAATATAAATATTTTGAAAATGAAAATATGGAAAAAGATGCTTAATGCAGATACTAAGTAAATAGAATCTCAAGTGGCCATAGATAAAATAGACTTTGAGTAGATGTGTTACTAGAAATAAAAGGGGCCATTTTATAATAATGGGTCAGTTCATCAAGAAGACAATACTGTTACAAATGTCTGTGCACCTAATAATAAAACTTTCAAACTATATGAAACAAAAATCAACAAAAAGAAAAGAAAAATAAGGAAAAACTCATAATCATAATTGGAAATTTTAACACCCCCATTAGTCATCGGTAGAATAGTTTTTTTAAATCAATAAAATAACACGAATAACGAGTGGCCACATAAATTGTTGTCTAGAATGTGAAAAACCAAGCGCTTTCATACATTGCTTGATGGAGATGTTAGATGTTATATCCACTTTAGGAAAAGAGTTGGCCATTTTTTTTTTTAATGCTAAACATACTCCCTTTTACCCAGCAATTCCTATTCTGGTTTTTATCCAAGAAAAATAAAAACATATGTCCTGAAAAAGACGTTGAGGAGTGCTTATGGGAAGTTTATTCATAATAGCCCAAAGCTAGAAACAACCCTGATGTCCACCAACAGGGGCACTGGTAAACACATTGAGGTATTAGATACAAAAAGGAACTGACTGCTGATATAACCTACAACGTGGATGAATCTAGTAGACATTATGCTGAGCAAAAAAAGAGCCGGAAGTATACAAACTATATGATTCCCTTCATATACATATGTGTGTACATGCGCGCACACCAAAGGAAGTTGATCTGGGAAGGGATATAAATAGAAGTATGGTTTACCGAGGTATATTAATCTGTTTGTCAAAATATTAAATTGTGCACTGAAGATGTATGCATCTCAAAGTATGTTCGTTTTACTGCAGAAGTTAAATATTGAACTATTTTATTGATAGGTTTGGTTTATCTTAGTATGGGTTGACAGTTCTAAACCTGCTTATTCTATATTCTAAGAGTGACCAAATGATTAAATATATTGAGGGAGACAGTTTTCTCACTTTTGGGGAATTTAGTTACAATGTCGAATGAGAGAAGACTAGATTGTGTTGTGCTGTTAGGTTGGAATTGTTGTAATCTTCTTAATTCATGCTTTTAAATATATTACATTAGATGAATAGATCTATTTATATAGGTATAATATGTATACTATAGTTTGTGTATCTGTATACTCTCCTAGGAGCAATGATGCAGCAGTAGCAGTGAGCACACAGTGAGCATCCCTAGTGCCTGATTTTCTATTCTAATTTTATTCTGCATAAGGAACCAGGACTTTCGTAAAAAGTGCTTAATCTAGGGCTAAGTCCAGGAAGGCTACAGATAAGGCCAGACCTTCTTGTGACAGAAAGGAGGAAAGTGTTATCATAATCATAGGACCCAGAAGCCGACTTGAAAGGGTTCCCATTGTCCAAGCCAGGGACAGTTTGAGCATAAAAATAAGAATGATAGTAATGGATGATAACTCACTGAATAAATTAAGAATCTGTATAGGTCCAGACTGATACATATGAAGAAATAAATAAATGAATAAATAATAGAAGAGCAGAGAAGGCTCTTTGTCATAGTATTCTAACTATAAATATACAAATAGTGATAAAATTAAATTATTAGTGGGCTTTAAAAGTAGTAGGTGGAAAGTTTGATAAAAAGAAGTATATTTACATGTCTCTGAATATCTTACCAAATTGCTTATTGATATCAGAGGAAAATAGTAATTCAATAATGAGAAAACTTGTCACACACCTCTTTAGGCCAAGTCATTAAACCTAACACCACTAATATTGGGACAACTCACATCATGTGCATCCTAATAAGATGATCTGAAAAAGACAAACATCGCTTCAGTGATAATGCTTCCAAAAACGTATAACCCGAACGTAATCATGAGGAGACATCAGACAAATCAATAGACATTTTACAGCTTGGTTGGTATTTTTTAAAAAGTCAAGGTCAAGAAACACTAATCATGCTCCTTAGATTAGATCTGGGCCTGGGGGGAAAATAACTACAAAGGACGTGATTGGGACAATTGACAAAATTTATTGGGACTGTGGATCAGACTGTGTAAGTATTAAATTTTCCGATTTTTGAGATTGTCCTAGATTTTGGAAAGTGCAATGAAAGGGTAAGGGGACACCGTGTCTTCAATTTACTCTTAAATGGTACAGAAAAAAAAATATATATATATATATATATTATATATACACACACACAGACACACTTTTTTTTTTTTTGATACGGAGTCTCGCTCTGTTGCCCAGGGTGGAGTGCAGTGGCGCGATCTCACCTCTCTGCAAGCTCTGCTTCCCGGGTTCACGCCATTCTCCTGCCTCAGCCTCCTGAGTAGCTGGGACTACAGGTGGCTGCTACCATGCCCAGCTGATTTTTTGTATTTTTAGTATAGATGGGGTTTCACTGTGTTAGCCAGGATGGTCTCAATCTCCTGACCTCGTGATCCGCCTTCCTCGGCCTCCTGAAGTGCTGGGATTATAGGCATAAGCCACCGTGCCAGGCCTGACACACACGCTTTTTATATTTTTTATATATATATACTTTTTATACATTTATATGTAGAAATAAATTGATAAAAATTAAATAGTTGGAGAATCTGAGTAGAAGATATGTGAGAGTATGTTGTGCTATTTTTAAAACTTTCTGTAAATTTGATGAAAACTATTTTTTTTTTCAAAAAATAATTAACATTGGTTTCTTTTCTTAGCCCAGTAGATTAAGTATTAAACAGTTACCGACCATAGCTTGTTTGGAAATCTTTTGTTTACTTGGAACATATATTCCAATGTTATGATATTTTAAAAATAGAGGAGTTATATTTAAGTCTTTGTGTATTAAGTTATAGTTATGATTTGGGGGGTATAGTTTTACTCTCCCTTTTAAAAACTTGTTTGCTGAAATTATAGTTGCTTTGAAAAATATAAAAGGATTAAAATGTTGAATGAATATCAGGAAATACATGTAATCTGTGACTATAAATATTTCAGTGTCTGAGTAATTTTGATAATAAATTTGTTTAATATGTTTTTCAAGCATTTCTCATTATACCACGTCTCAGTGTTCTGGGAGTTATCTGGAAGTCTTGTTTATATAATAACTTGGGAGGTTGAGGGACTAAGAGTATAAATGTATTTGTGATGTTGCCACAAAGTTAGAGATTATTAATCCCATTTTTATCACTGTCTACTTTGAAAATCTTATGAAAGCTGTGAATTCTCATGCTAATGTGTATTGCATTTTTGCATGTAATTTGGAGGGTGTTCCAGGAAGAGGCAAGAGAGAGTGCTACATTTTTGAGACTACAGTACAAGCTACCTATTCTTGTTCAAGAAATAACAAGGAGAACAATGTGGCAGAATCCAGAATGAGAAGGAGTGATAGGATAGGAGATGAGAATGAGGGTGGTGGGGGGAAGATTCAAACAGAGAATTTACAAAATTTGACTTGTATATTTAAAGTATTGTTCCCTTCTGTAATGGACAAGAGTGGAAAAGGCAAACTCATTAGTATGTTATTAAATAATCAAGGTAAAAGATAATGCTTGCTAGGACCAGAGTTTGCCAAAGAGGACATGTTGAGTAGTGGTTGGATTCTGGATATATTTTGAATGTAGAGCTGACAAAATTTAACAGTTTCATTGGCAGAGTGTAAAAGATACAGAGAACTCAAAAATGACTCCAAGGGTTGGACCTGACAACTATAAGATTTTTAACCATTGTGGCCATTTATAGAGTTGGTGGGGGAAAATCAGGAGTTGGTTTTGAACTTGGAGGAGCTTATCAAACATACAGGACAAATATGGAATTGGATGTATACTTATACAAAATCCTAAGGTTCAGAGAAGTCTGAACAGAAGATACAGATTTGGAAGTTGGCAGCAAATACACCTCATGGTATTTAAGGGTGGTATATTTAAAGCCATTAGACTGCGTGAGATCATCAAGTGTAGAAAGAAGAGACAAGGAATCCAAGAGCTGAAGCCTGAGGTACTCCTGACACTGGGACATGAAAAAGGACAAGTATAAAAGGACTGAAGGAGCGCGCAGCAAGGGAGAAGGAAAACCCGGAGGTCTTGATAACCAGGAAAGCAAGTGTAAAGGGGGGCATCAAGGAATGGGGTGGGAAATAATCACCTGTTCATGCTGATAGGCGTCAAAGAAGATGGCATGTAAGCCTTGAATTTAGGTGGCAAAAATCACAATTACTTTCACACCAACCTAATAGCAATATAGAAGTAATCTGTAACCTTGACAAAAGCTGTTGCAGTGAGTGGTGGAGATTAAAAACTTGCCTAGGATGGGTTCAATATAAAATCAAAGAGGAAGAATTAGAGACAGCTGGTGTAAAACTTTGTCTTTCAAGGTGACTTTTTGGTATGCTAATGGAGAGTAATTTATATCAAATTTTTCATAGCTCTAGCCAGGAATTTATTATTACACTCTTGTGAGTCTTACAGGTCCTAAGTTTGAAAATCCCTCCTCCAGCCTATGGTTGCTGTTGTCTAACCAGTCATGCTTCAGTGTAGCAAGTGATTTAAAAATTAAATGAAAATTCATGCTAATTCTTAAGTGGCCAAAATTTGCAGTTGTCAGTGATTCTCATCAATCTAATAACAAAACAGGAACTTAGAGGCCAAGGACAAAAGTAAAAGTTCTTTTTGCAGTTCCTGTCTCTTAGAAAGGATGTTTAATCAGCCAAAAGGAGTTAATGAATTTCAAAAATACATCTTGAAAATTTCCTTTTAAAATATTGTTTAGTATCCAGCATCCTTTACATCCTTTATTTTAAAGAAAACAACATTGAAAAGTGAATTAGTGGAATTACAACTGCCGGAAATTTCTGCTAAATAGTATATGCATCAGTTTGTAGGAATAGGGATGTTTTGGAAACAGGATGAAATAAAAATTAAATGCGTTGCTTTACTAAACTGAGCCCTTTTCAACTTAGTTTCTTAAATTTCACATACTAATGCAGAAACTCAAATTGGTTTAAACTTCTCTACACTGCTCATGCTTAGATATTAGGACTGAAAGAACCTTCTAAAGTCATTACAACTTTTCTACTAAGTCTTTAGACAGGATTAAATTATTTCAGATAGAAGAAAATTTAGCCTAATTTTAAAGACCCTCAAAGAAGGCAGTTTAAACTTTCCTTAGCAATTTTTTCATTTACTTGTAAAATAGTTTTCTTCGTAACTACCAAAAGGTACATTCTGCATTGATAAACATTAAGTAGCTGATCTTTAAGGCTTATTTTCTGTTATTTCATCTATTTTAATCTGAGTTGCAAATTACAGCGTGGTAATTGTAGTTTACCAAGATAGACCTGAATGAGTGGCTAACTTTACTACTAAAACAGTATGACCTTCAGTAAATTACTTTACTTTTGTAATGACATTTCTTCATCTCTAAAATGATAAGATTATAGAATCCCAAGAAAGAAGGATGAAGAAATAGGGACTTCAGATAAGACACGTGTCACATTTAGGGATGTCAGTTATTGCGTGGTTTCACATTAGACTCTAAAACTCATGCTTGACTCATTCATCTCATGTATCCCCAGCACTTAGCATAGTACCTGACTTGAGTAAATAAATAACTGTTGACTTACTGGAAATGAGGGTGCTTCATAGGGAGTAAACATTTGCACTTAGCCTTGGAGGAAAAGAGACTGGGCAGAAAGGAAACCATGTTAGATAAGAGAGAATAGCATAAGAAGAGAATGCAGGTAAGACAGGAATCCAATCTTGATTGAGGGAAATGGAAATAAGACTGAGTGTCCACAATGTGGAGGGCCTTGAATGCCAGATTAAACTGTATTTACATTGAGCCAGTCTTATAATGTCTCAAAGCCTTAGTGTGAGTAAAATGTGACCTGCCTAAATTTCGAGGTTTTGATGAAGACCAAGTAGAGGAAAATGTGTGGAAATGCTTTATAACCTGTGGAATGCTATAAAGATGTCAGTCCAAGACTTTAATCTTGTCTTGGATTTATCTTACTTATCCAACTAGCATTTAATATGTATCTTCTATCCATGGCATATTGGTTTATTTATCTTTATTCTCCAAATATTTCCTTATTTCTACCTTTGCTTGTACTTTTCCTTCTCTCCAGAATCTTATTATTGCTTCCATTTTTTCACATCTTACCCATCTTGCATGGCCAAACTAAAGTATCATTTCCTTTACCTTATTCTGTTTTTTCTTTATTCTCTGAACTGTTCCATGTACTTACTATAGGAAACAGGTTTAATACTTCCTACTAAGTGTTTTTATAGTAACAGTTCTTTGTATTTTAATTTCATATCGATAGCCAGAAGAGTAGCTCCCTAAGGGTGGAAATAATGTATTGACTTATTTTATATATCCCATATTGCTAATTAAAGGTCTTAATTAACAGCAAACTTTTACAGAGCCTAAAAGTATGTTGAGGTTAACTATATATACCTTATGTTTTTCCCCAAAGAGGGAAAGTTTAAAAATTTAGGGTAATTAATTACCTTCATTAGTTTTCATTGCTGGAGCATAGGTTAATAATAAACATTTTAAAAGAATGTCATTTTGCAGATACTGAATTCAAGTGAACATAGAGACTCAAATCTGATACTTATCCAGCATTTGTAGCCCTTCAATTCTAATTGCTCAGGATTTTGAAAAATTAAAAATAATCTGGAAAAGTCAGTGCTTTAGCACATATTCTTTGCTCTGAAAAAATGAAAAAGGAAGAAAAAGGTGAACCACAGGATATTGTTGTTTCTGTAGGCCTAAAACACTGGAAATTTCAAGTCATTCTATCTAACTGTATCATAAACGTAACAGAACTTCCTAAATCCAATAGCCACTTACATACCACAGAAATAATGATCTCTTGTACTACCACAGAAATTTCAGTTAGAATCAGTTAAGCTTTCATACATTGGAGATATGTATACTTCTTGAGTACTGCATACTGGTCACAAAGCCAAGTGCTTGGTATAAACAACAGGTAGACTCTGCTTTTAATGAGCTTATATTGTAAGGAGATATGTATACTTCTTGAGTACTGCATACTGGTCACAAAGCCAAGTGCTTGGTATAAACAACAGGTAGACTCTGCTTTTAATGAGCTTATATTGTAAGGTATGTGGGTGTTTTGAGGGTCTGGGAGGACACTTTGTCAGCATCCTTGTATAATTATAAACTATGATGAATGTTGTTTTAAAAAAAGATGTAAGATTACCGGAGAGTCTGACCTTTGATTGGGAACATCAGGAAAACCTTTCTGAGGAAGTGGCATTTGATCTGGCATATGAGGAATGAGCTGAGTAGGGGTGGGTTAGCTGGGTGAGGAAGAAAAAAGACAATAGGCAAACAGGTTGTATGGGCCATGGCATGTGTAGTAACAGAAAAAAATGCATAGCTGGGTAGTAGTCAGTGAATGGGATAGGGACATTGAGAAGAGGTTGGACAATCAAGAACCAGGTAGAGTAGACCCTTGTATCCAAAGTTAGAGTTTATTTTGCATTTTAAATGAAAAGATTGACACGAATGGATTTATATTTTAGAAAGATCACTGTACTCAGAGCACTAGATGAGGAAGGTGTGGTAGGGGCTAGGGCAAGAATAGAAGTTGGGACAAATTAGGGGGCTATTTCAGTGAAAATGGGGAGATGAAGACCAATCAAGGTATGTTTCAAAAGGAAAATCAACTGGATTCTTGGTGAATTAGGTAAGGGAGTCGGGGGAGAGGCAAAGTATAGAGAGAGCTGTTAAAAATGACTCCTCCCATTTACTTGAGAGTGAATTTCCCAGAGGAAAGGAGAGGTGGTAGGGGGATCAAAAGAACAGTTTTAATTTTAATTGTATGTGAGACATCCAAGTGGTGATGTCACATAGTCGGGTATTTGTCAAAGCAGATTCTGGCTAGATTCATAAATTTAAGAATAATAAATTTATCAATAGTATTTAAAGCTATGGGAAGGCATATGAAGAGGCTAAAAAAAAAAAGCTAGATGGCAGGATCATGATGTTTGTATGAATCTGGTAGGTGGTGTAATGGCTTAAGACAGCCCCACTGTGAGACAATAAATGGCAACTGATATGATGTATGAACTTGAGATGGAGGAGAGGGAGAATGAATGAACATACATTATCTGAAGGGAACTGCCTCTATTCATTCAGCTCAGATAATTATTACTAAATAAATCTGGGCCCAGATATTTCATTTTTAAAAGAGAAGTTAGAAATTTGGCTTTTATGTAACTTTTCCCATATTTGGATATAGAAAACATAATTCATATTTAAAATTCTATATGAGTTATTATTGATTGCGCCCACTATTTTGCACTCTGTCCTAGGACAGAGTATTTAAAATTACTTGAAGGTCAGCTAGAGGATTAGGAGCCAAAGGAGGTTAGAGAGAAACCAAGAGAATAGAGTGTCACAAAAACTAGAGATAGAGAAGGTTTCACAAAGATTGGCATAGTCCAGGGCTTTTAATATATTTACAGAGTGTAGCAGTTTGGTAAGATGATACCTAAAAAGTGTCCCTTGGATTTTCTAGTGTAGACTAGGCAGTTGATATTAGCAAGAGCAATTCCTCAAATGAACTGACAAGTGAGGAACAGGCTGACGCATGTGGGCTCCCTGCCAGTAAAAGACACAGGCATATTCAAATTCCCTGACCTTTTGTGTTACTGGAGAATATGAACTATACAGAAAAGAAATATACCCTCCCCATCCCACAGAGTGAACTGAGTGGTGAAGTAGTGAAGACTAAATGTGGATACTTCTGTTGGAAAGCTCATTTGTGAAGTGGAGCAAAATGTCATACCTGGAAGAAAATCAGAATCAATGTATAGATTTTTAAATTGAATATGTAAGAGGAGTGTTTGATAAGAAGGAAATGTGATACAAATTTAGTAATTTAGGGGTTAATTTTTTTTAGTTTTCTGTACAGAAGCTGCCTGTAGTAGTATCTAGAGACTCACATTATAGAATACTCAACTAAGTATCTGGACCACCTGCTGCATTTGTACTTATCAATGACTTCGTGGATCTTTGCAAAAGGATACTTTATTTCTTTTTTTTTTTTTTTTTTTGGCCGGGAGGAGGTCCGGAGCTGGGCTGGTGCAGTGGCGCAGTCTTGGCTCACTGCAACCTCTGCCTCCTGGGTTCACGTGATTCTCGTGCCTCAGCCTTTTGAGTAGCTGGGATTACAGGTGTGTGCCACCATGCCCGGCTAATTTTTTGTGTTTTTCATAGAGACGGGGTTTCACCATATTGGCCAGGCTGGTCTCCAACTCCTGAGCTCTGGCAATCCACCCTCCTTGGCCTCCCAAAGTGCTAGGATTACAGGCATGAGCCACTGTGCCTAGCCCTCTATTTCTTTTTTTTTTTTTTTTTTTTTTTTTTGAGACAGAGTCTCTCTCTGCTGCTCAGGCTGGAGTGCAGTGGCGTCTGCCTCCTGGATTCAAGTGGTTTCTCCTGCCTCAGCCTCCCGAGTAGCTGCAACTACAGGCACGTGCCACCATGCCCAGCTAATTTTTGTATTTTCAATAGAAACAGGGTTTCACTATGTTGGCCAGGCTGGTCTTGAACTTCTGACCTCATGATCTGCCTGCCTCAGCCTCCCAAAGTGGTGGGATTACAGGCATGAGCCACCGTGCCTGTTTTCAAATAGTAAAACCACGTTCGCTCTGGAACTCTAATGTGCGTATAAATCACCTGGTGGTCTTGTAGTGCAGGTGCAGGCTGGCACTTGCAGATCAGGTTCAGTAGATTTGGGGTGGGCTTGAAGATTCTGCATTTCTAACAAGTTCCCAAGTGATAACGATGCCACTATAAAGGTCAGTTGAAAATATAAACTAAAAATCACTAGCACATCCAAAATTCTAAGAGATTTTTATATTTTTTAATGCAAATTTTTATCTTATATCCTGTAACATTAGCATATCATGTTACATTAGTTTTAAGGCATAGAAGAAGAGGCAGCTAACAGGTTCTTCATGATCTTTTCAGTTAACCCAATGAGGTATTATTTTTCCCTTTTTAGAATCAGGGTAACTGAGGTTCAGAGCTGTTAACTAGCATGTGACTAGTTAAAAAGTCAGGTTTACCTGCCTATCAGTCTAGCATTTGCTTTAACCACCACATCTTAATTTTCTTTTTATTTTTTTCTTGATTTGTACAGATCTGTTTTTTTGTCTTTAGTGAAAATAATTCAATCTATTGTTATTTTTATATTTAGTCTTAGATTTCTACTTTAGCCTATTTCTCCCCTGTGCAGAAGAGTTGCAAATTTTGCTCAAAGGACACTCCTGTTTTTCCGTTGCATATCCTTTCTGAAATGTTATATGATAAAAGAGAACTGGGCGTACGTATGTTTTGAGGACAGTAGCTTTTCATGAATTCTGTCAAGCCTTAAATACTTGGTGGATTCCAGCAATAGGGTGGGGTATTGCCGGTTTCTTTTAGAGCTGTAATCTGCAAAAATAGGTTTTATCTCAGAAATATGATATAGGTCATCATAAATGTTTACTTTTTACTTCTTTACCGTAGTCCAATGTTGATATAAAAATGCTCTCTTTTAGAATGTGAAACACAGGAAGTATGCCAGATGGAAGGCAACATACATCCATAATTGTTTAAAGAATGGGGAGACTCCTCAAGCAGGCCCTGTTGGAATTGAAGAAGATAATGGTATGTATTTATTTATTCTGAGTAAAAGGACTTAGTAGAATCATAATTATTCAGTAGATTACTCAAAGTTTTTGGAGGGAACAATACAGTTTTGTTTTCATCAGGCCCAGAATCAATGAAAGTTAAGTATAAAATCATAAACTTAGGGACAGTGAGAAATAGAAATAAAGGTCAAACTGCTGTAATACCTGTCCATGTCAACAAAGTGACTTATCTGTCTCCTACTTTTTTTTTTTTTTAATGAGACATAGTCTTGCTCTGTCGCCCAGGCTGGAGTGCAGTGGCGCAGTCTCTGCTCACTGGGAGCTCCGCCTCTCAGGTTCATGCCATTCTCCTGCCTCAGCCTCCCGAGTAGCTGGGACTACAGGCGCCTGCCACCACGCCTGGCTAATTTTTTTGTAGTTTTAGTAGAGACGGGGTTTCACTGTGTTAGACAGGATGGTCTCGATCTCCTGACCTTGTGATCCGCCCACCTTGGCCTCCCAAAGTGCTGGGATTACAGGCGTGAGCCACCGTACCTGGCCTCCTACTTTTAATCAGATTTCATTCCTGTTACATAGGAAAGGCAATACATTTATAATTTATAAAATGTTTTCAAACCACGAAGAATACCGTATCATTTTTTGTAAATCTGTTTGAGTTATGTAGGTTATTTGGGGAGTTAGTAATACATTCACATGGTTCAAAAAAATCGTAGAGTATATAAAAAATATGAAGTGAATTTCTCCTGTCTACCACATCCCCTGTCTTCCCAGATCCTACCAAAACTCAGGTAAGCATTTTTAGTTTTTTTGTGTGTATCTTTACAGAGATCATTTTTTATGAATTTACTACCAAGTAGAAACATATATGCTCCATTTTTTCATACAACTGGTAATATACATACAGTTCTGTACCTGGCTCTGTTTTTTTTTAACTTAATATGTACAGGAAAATTTTACCATCACACAGTGCGTTTTACAAATTTTAATCATGAAAAAATAAAGGTCTCATTATTTTACTTGGCCTTTCAGTTAATGTGTAATAGAAAAGGGAAACCTTTTTTCACTTACTTGTTTTTTATGTATTAGACGTAGTAAATAGATGGTTATAAAGAGAACGACCACTGTTCTTGGAACTGAGAAAATTCCAAACGATCCTTGCATTTTGTTACACACTTTTATGCATTTGTGAAGATAATTATCCAATGCAGGCATCAGTAAACTTTCTTAAAGGATCAGATAATAAATATTTTCAGTTTATGAATGATACTGTCTTTGTTGCAGCTGTTTAGCTCTGCTGTTGTAGTACAGAAGTAGCCATAGATAATATGTAAAAAAGTGAGTGTGGTTGTGTTCCAGTAAAGCTTTATTTACAGTAACAGGCTGCCAGCCCACTGGCCATAGTTGGCCAACCCCAATCTAATTAATCTCTTTAGATCTATTATTATAATGAATTATATTGAAAGATTGCCTATTATTGAACCAATTTTACATTGTGTGATAAACCCCACTTGGTCATGATATATTATTTTTTTATTATACTGATAGGTTCAGTTCACTACTATATCATTTAGGATTTTTATGTTGACATTTATAACTAAAGATGGTTTACAGTTTTCCTTTTTGGTATCAATGTTATGATGTTATGCTTACTTCATGAATATAATCAGAATGTCTCTAGTCTTTTTCTGTGCTTTGGAACAGTGGAATTATCTGGTCTTTAAATGCACCCTGGAAATTTTTTGTGAAACCAACTAGCCGTTTTACTTTTCGGGACTATTTTAGATGTTGCATTTTAGGTATATTGAAATACCTAATAAATTGTCAATTAGGGGTTTTCGGCATTCTTTCCATATCAGTAACTTCTCTAATCTTAAAACTCTTTAACATTTTGCCTTTGAAAGTAGGAAGTGTGCATTTTGATTATCACGTTGATCTGTTTTGTTCTGAAATGGTTATTGTAGGCCCTTACAATTAATAATGCTAACTAAATAGATTATTAAATGTAGACAGTTTTTGTTTTCCAAAAGTCAGCTTAAATGGAAGTTGTCATTTCTGTTATTTATTTTCATACATATTTGCTGGAGTTTCTGGATAGTGGAAAATTGTAAGCTACAGAATACTAATAATAAATCCTCTACAATATAAAGGAGAATATTTTCACTGCATACTTTTTCAACTCATTATCTTAAAACATAACCTGTTGTCATAATCAGGGCTTAATGTCATAACCTCTAATAATGTCTTCTCAAAGATAGCCTATATATCTACAAGATATAATGTCATTAAATCTGATTTTGTGTGAGAAAAATCTTCTTGAAGACTTTGATTTGTTTTCTTTTTTTGAGTGTAGAATTATATTCTGTTGTGTTTTAGGATTAACTCTTGGAAAATAGTCTAAGTGTAAAAGGTAGTATATTTCACAAAAACCTAATTGTCTATTGTTCTGGCATTGAATTTCTAGTAAAACCGTAGAAAATAATAGATATTGTACTTAGTTAACTTAGATAAAGAACAAAAGAGTATATGCTTTTGAAAACAATACTATGTATTAAGTTCTAGCTGAATACCACATCACCGTGACATTTGAATAGATATTACAAACAGGCTTCCACTTATGATTTAACGTATACTTTTTCACCTTTAAGAAGATAGCAAAGCAATATGCATTCAATAGAAACTGTACTTCGAGAACCCTTACAGTCATTGTTTTTCACCTTCAGTACAGTATTTATTAAATTATATAAAGGCTTTGTGTTAGATGATTTTGCACTAATGTAAGTGCTCTGAGCATGTTTCATGTAGGCTAGGCTAAGCAATGATGTTCAGTAGGTTAGGTATTTTAAATGCATTTTTTACTTAGATTTTTGACTTATAGTGGGTTTTTTGGGATGTAACACCATCGTATGTTGATGAGCATCTGTATGTAGAATTAATGATATAAAAAAAGAACAGTAGATCATTGAAACCATTCATTTTATATGGTAAATTTGTTTTGATACAATGTTAAATTTACTGACAAGTTGCCAGAATGATATAAAGAATTCCAGTATGCCTTTGATCCAGAATTAAACATTCTCTCATTGATTCATAGTCTGTCCCTCTTTCTCACCCCTTGTCCCCTTTTCTCTCTCCCCACTCCCCCTACCACACATAAAAAACAAAGGACATAAGGTTATTCTATATATTTGTGTGTGTGTGTAAAATTTCAAAATACAACCTGGTGTCATAATCTGGTGTTAGTGTCATGATTTTTAGCAGTATCTCCTTAGAAATGGCTTATGGCTTCACAAGAGGATATCATTATATATATATTTTGAAGTATTTATAAGTAAATTAGAGATATGCTCTTTTACTGCTGAGTACTTCTGTATTTCCTAAGAAGAGTGGCATTCTTTTTACTACAGTGTACTTATCAAAATCGAGAAGTATAGTATTTATTTAGTGTATCATCTGATTTCCGTCTGTATTCAGATTTTAGCAGTTGACTCAGTAATACCCTTTGTAGTTTTCCTTCTCATGCACATAGATCACACGTTGCATCTGAGTGCCATATCTCTTTAGTCTCCTTAATCTGGAGTAGCTCCCCAGGATTTCTAGTGTTTCTTTGCCTTGATGCTTTTGAAAAGTACAGTTACTTTTTAACTGTTCCTCAATTTGTTTGTCTGATATTGCCTCATAATTAGTTTAACCCTATGCATTTTTTGCAGAATAGCCCAAAATAAAGTTGTGTCCTCCCTGCCTTACATTAGAAGTATATGATTTTGGTGAAATATTGGTGATGTTAACTGATCACTTGGGTAATGTGGTGTCTTCTGGGTTATTCCCCATTAAAATTATTTTTCCCTTTGCTATTAATAAGTAATTTGTGGAAGATACTTTGATATTATGTAAATATCCTATATTTTTTATGCAACTTCACCCCCTGGGTTTAGCATTCATTGATGATTTATCATTCTTTTTATTTTAATTAGTTGGCACTCTATCATAAGGATGGACTTTCCAGTCTATACATAAATAAATGTATTTATTCATTTAATTATTTACATCAGTATGGGCTCATGAATTTATATTCAGTGATTATAATTCATTACTCATTATTCTTTATTATGATCCTTTATGTGACTCCTGTTGCAGCTTCTGCACCAGTTGTAGCTTCATTACTTGAGCAAATTAACATTCTTTGGTGTCTAGTATACAGCTATTGATCTGGCCAGTGCCTTTTTCTTCATACCTGTCCATAAGGTTCACTAGAAGCAGTTTGCTTTCATCTGGCATGGCCAGCAGTACACTTCACTGTCCTACCTCAGGGGTATATCAACTCTCCAGCTCTATGTCACAATTTAGTTTGCAGGGATCTTAATACCTTCCTACCCTTACACAAGATATTACACTGGTCCATTATATTGATGACATTATGCTGATTGGACCTAGTGAGCAACTACTGTGGACTTAGTGGTGAGACATTTGCTTCTCAGAGAATGGGAAATCAAACTGACTAAAGTTCAGGGATGTCAGTGAAATTTCTAAAGGTCCAGTGATATGGGACATGTCAAGATATTCATACTAAGGTGATATTGTTGCATCTAGCCACTCCTACAACCAAGAAAAGAGAGGTACTGTGCCTAGTGGACCTATTTGGATTTTGGAGTCAAACACGTTCCTCATTTGGGTGTATTACTCTGACCCATCTGCTGAGTAACTCAATCTTCTTTTCTTTTTCCTTTATCTTAACTATTCTGTCCTTTGAGTTTCCACATAAATTTTAGAATTAGATTTTCAGTTTCTCTTTTTTAGAAAAAATGCCTACTGGCATTATGATTAGTATTAAACTTAGGGAGAATTAATTGTCTTTCAGTACATGAACATAATGTATCTTTCCATTTATTTAAGTTTTCTGTAATTTCTTTCAGCGGTATTTTAGATTTTTTGAAGTAGAGGTTTTTACCTCTTTTGTTAAATTTACTTCAAGTATTTTGTGTCCTTTCATTCTCTTGTAAATGAAATTAATTTTTTAATTTGGTTTTCCAGTCATTAGCTTCTAATAGGAATTACAATTGATTTTTGTATAATTTTTTATCTTGCAACCTTGCTAAATTTACCTATTGATTCTGATAATTACTTTGTAAATTCCTTGAGAGTTTGTATGTAGATAATTATGTCATTTGCAAGGAGAGACAGTTTTGCTTCTTCCTTTCCAATCCTCATTTCTTTCTTTTCTTGCCTATTGTGCCAGTGGCAATAAATATGTCCATTGTTTTGTTTTGTTTTTTGCCCTATGTGATACTGAGAAATCTTCTTTATTTCTAGGGTGCTGAGAAGTTTTGTCATAAATGGATGTTGAATTTTGTCAAGTGCTTTTTATGCACTTATTGAAATTATCATAGGACTTTTTTTCTTCTGTTAATATGAGTTACATTGATTGATTTTCAAATGTTGAACCAACCCTGCACTCATTGGTAAACTTAGTCATGATGAGGCCTTGTATTATATGGCTGATTTGATTCTGATACTAAGAATTTGTGTGTCTGCATTTCAGTATTGGTGAGGTTTGGCATCAGGGTTACACTGGCCTCATAAAACAAGATGAAAGTAATCCATTCTCTGTTTTCTGAAATTGTTTGCATAAGATTGGTATTTTTTCTTACTTGAATGTTTGATATAATTCACTGCTTATTCCATCTAGGCTATGCATTTTCTTTGTAGGAGGGTTTTTAACCATGAATTCAATTTCCCCAATAGATTTAAGACTGTTCAGATCATCTCTTTTTGGGTGAGTTATGCTATTTTGTATCTTCAAGTGATTTGTTCATTTCCCTGAGGTAGTGCCATTTATTGGCGTAATATTTTCTTATTGTCTTCACTGTCCTTTTAATGTCTGTAGGATGTATTTGATATCACCTCCTTCATTTCTCATATTCATAATAGCTGTTTCTTCTTTTTCCTCCCAGTCTCTTGACAGAGATGTTTTAATTTTTTTTATTATCTCAACAAGTACTTAGTACAGTTTTTTTCTTCTTTATCTTCTATTCCTTTAATTTTTTCTGCACCACACTTGGAGTTTAATTTGCCTTTTTTTTTTTTTTTTAGCTTCTTAGGGAGGAAATGTAGATCTTTGATGTTTAAATTTTTCTTTTCTGATAGAAGAATTTAAATCTATCTTTCAGTTTCCCTCTAAGCATTGGTTTAGTGACATCCTGCAAATTTTGGTATCACTCAGTTCACCATAATTATAGTTTTCTTTGTGATTTCTTCTTTGAGTAATGGATTATTTATAAATATATTCTTTAATTTCAGAATGTTTGAGGTGTTTGTAGATATCTTACTGATTTCTAATTCAATTCCATTTTAGTCAGAGAACATACTATAAAAGATTTCGGTATTTTGTAGTTTACCAAGATTTCTTTCATGGCCCAGCATATGATCTGTCTTGGTGAATGTCCCATGTGCAGTTGAAAAGAATGTATTCTGCAGTTATTGCTTATGATGTTCTCTGTTAAATCTCCAAGTACAGTGGTTTTACTAGTTCTGTCAGTTTGTTTCATTTTGAGACTCTTATTATATTAGGCACATGTACCTTTATAGTTATTTTTTATGAACTAACCTTTTTATTATTATGGAACATCCCACTATATCTTGCTGATGTTCCTGGTTACAAATTCTGTTTGGCCTGATTTTAAAGTTAGCCACCCCAGCTTTTGTCAGCTTGGTATTTGTGTGACGTTTTAATCCTTATGAAATGGTCCTTTTTATCTCAGCTAATATTCCTTGTCATTGATTCCATTTGTCTGTTATTAAAATTAGTCACCAGCTTTTGTCTGCTGGATATTTACATGGTTTGTCATCCTTTTAGTTTAAACAAATCTAGATCTTTGTGTTTTAAAGTACATTTCCTGCAAAAAGCATATAGGCACTTTTTTATTCTGTCTCTCAACCCCTGTGTGAGAAATAGTGTTTAGTTCATTTACATTTAATGTAATTGCTATAGCTAGATTTAAACCTATTTTGCCATTTCCTTTCTGTTAATACCATCTGTTTTTTTTCTCTTACAATTTTTCCCCCCTCTGGTTAGTTTTGTCTCTTTCATTTGTTATGTCTATGTTTTACTTTGTGGCCTTGAACAAATTTATCGTAGCTGCTTTAAAGTGCTTTTTTGCTGATTTTCAATATCGGGGTCATTTTGAGGTCTTTTTTGTAGACTCTTTTTTTCACATTTTCCTTTTCTGCCCTAATTTTTAATAACTTCTATTTGTTGATAACATGTTGAAGCTCCTCTGCATCCTATTATCTTTCTCTGCAAAGTCTTGATTCTTATTCCAGCAGACCATTGACTTGCCAGAACTCAAACTTTGTCCCCGTTTCAGCTTTAAGTTGCTTTTCTCCAGGGCCCCCTAGAGTCTTACCTGAGTGTGCATAATTCAGGGGCTTGTAGGTATTTAGTTGGGGTTCATACAAACATTTCATGGCTCACTTCTTGGCAACTTTCTTTTGTGTAGACTATTGACTGCCCTCAGATGAACAGCCACATAAAATCAAATGTTACCTGGTAAGATTTCCTCTTACCCTTACTCTCATTTCTACCAGCTTTTGGTCATGCTCTAGTGCCTTTATGTTGTGGAGCTTTTTTCTTTCCCAGAATGTATAAATGTTAGAGTTCTCCAGTATTGGGGAAAGTCATGTTAATGTATGTAAAGTATAAATACATCCACAAGGTTGCTTGATAAAATGCTCATCTCAGATTAGGTAAATTTAACTTTTTTTCTTGTTTGAAATTAGCTACATTGAATAACCTGTTTATAATCAGACAAAAAGGTTATTTAAAAATGTGGTAGGAAGCAGTAAGATCTATTCTCTTTGATGAGTCTGTAGCTCTAGCTTGCTTTTATTTTAAGTTACTATGTCTCCCAGTAGCGGCTGATGGTCATTTTATACTCAAAATTCAGTTTTTCAAAGTAGTTTTCAAATTTGGCTCACGATACAGTATATTTTAAAAGTTTGCATTTCAGAACTTTTCAAAATGAAATATCTCATTTCTTTCTGCATAGCTAAATGCAAAATTTCATTCCTCTGTTTTTATTAGCTAAATGCATTGAACAACTCACAGATAATCATTTAGTAGCTAGTACGCAGTAAATCTTGAGTAAAAGTCCGCTGTCAGAAAATGGAGTTCTTATTGGATAGCATAAATGTGGCATGTTTTGCCAGAAATGTCCTTGAGTCTTCATAAGTTTAAAGAAAGTTTATTTTAAAGAAAAACATATTCTGGTTGTGGTGGCTCACGCCTATAATCCCAGCACTTTGGGAGGCCGAGGCAGGCAGATCACGAGGTCCGGAGATTGAGACCATCCTGGCTAACACGGTGCAACCCCGTCTCTACTAAAAATACAAAAAAAACAAAAAAACAAAAAAACAAACTAGCCAGGAGTGGTGGCAGGCGCCTGTAGTCCCAGCTACTCGGGAGGCTGAGGCAGGAGAATGGCGTGAACCTGGGAGGTAGAGCTTGCCATGAGCTGAGATCACGCCACTGCACTCCAGCCTGGGCAGCAGAGTGAGACTCCGTCTCAAAAAAAAAAAAAAAAAAAAAAAAAAAAATATATATATATATATATATATGTATGTGTGTGTGTGTGTGTGTATATATATACACTATATGCAAAGATTTTATAGAATTAAAAAATATTAACCTGAAAGAAGTGATAATCATATTGTCAGGTACAATTACATTTTTTAAGAAAATAAAAAAATTAAAAATATTGTTTTAAGAATAGAGCTTGCTTCTCCACTGCATTAAATAGAATTGCATTTAAAGATTCCATTTGTCATGTGTATAATGAAATAAGAATACCTAGCACTTGTATTTCAAAATACGTACTGTAACATTGTGTATATGTGATCTGATAGATATTGAAGAAAATGAAGATGCTGGAGCAGCCTCTCTGCCCACTCAGCCAACTCAGCCATCATCATCTTCAACTTATGACCCAAGCAACATGCCATCAGGCAACTATACTGGAATACAGATTCCTCCGGGTGCACACGCTCCAGCTAATACACCAGCAGAAGTGCCTCACAGCACAGGTGGGAAACTGTAACTGAATGATTTATTTAATTCCCCTTTTATAAAGAAGAACTGCATTTCTTATCACATATGTGCCTCATAATGATGGTCATGAAAACATGACAAGTTCCTTGAATTCCATTTGAACCCACAAGAAACATTAAATTATTTTCATTAAAATTTTAATATTAGTTGTATTCTAATTATTTGAGAAATGACAAGTATTATGTGCATTGATTACTCTTAACCTTATATTTTATTAATAAGATTGGTTTCCATGCTTTTCATATATATTGCTGTTTTTCTTTTTCTTCTCTTCCCTTTCTTTTCCCCTCACTGTTGTTTTAGAATAGCTCGGAGGTGAGTGGAGTTGATATTAGGATGTGTCAGTCAGGGTCTCACTGTGATATCTAGGTTTGTTTCATTCCCTTGGGACTATGCCTCTGCCCTCAACATGGGTATTATTGATGATGGGGAGTGGGCTTTGAGGCATGAAATCTCAGTAACAATGAAATCATAGACAGGTGAAAGGAGGGATTCGGATTATTTTTTTTTTAACCTTACACTTTAAAAAACTAACAGGAAAGAAAGACCTATCTGTGAATAAATCAGTACTGTATGTTTATGTTTTTATTTTTTAAAATCTGACAAAGTTAGTCCTCAGTAGTTAAGTCAGGGTCAGTAAAGACACTTTGACAAAATTTCAGTTACTCTTCCCTTTAATTGCATTGTTGACAAAATGTCACCTTTATCTCCAAGTAGGACACTTGCAGCTATAATTTAAATTTTACATTTAATTTTTTCAAAAACTTTTCTTAAAAATTTACTTTTATCCCAGGTGACTTATGGTACTAAACTATACAAACACTTTAAAATAATTAATGGAATGATAGTCATCCTTCATGCCCTGATTTCTACTGTTCCTATTATGTAACACACTATTACTTTACTTTTATTTGTCAGCCTTATTTTACCCAAATTTTTTTATTTTACCCAAATTTTGCATGAATTACATTATATGCAAGTTTTCTATTTTGACCATTGTAACATCAAGTATGATTAGTGTCTTTCCTCCTATTTTAAAACTTACAAGTTTATATTATCTGCAAAAATATTGCTAACGTTTTCTTTAAGATTATTGATGAAATGATAATTTTAGCACTGATCTCTTTTTGTGTCTTCAGTCAGCATATTTGACCTTGACTTTTCAATATTTTATGGCCTATGTGATGATATTAATAGACAAACCTATTTGCATTTGTTTTGGAAGTAAAATTTCTTGGAACACTTTTAAGTATTTTATTATGTTTAGAAATATTCATTATTTCCAGTGTGGAATAATGTAAGTGAAACCAGCTACTTAGATCTGTTTGCCTTAGATGAATACTGTTCAGATTATACTTGAAGGTTTAAATCCTGATCAAGAGTCCCAGACACAAGCATTCTCATAGAGGAGCCAAGGGGAAATAAAATGCATTTAGGAGGCAAATCATATTGGTTATTTGTTTCTACCCCATGCTAAAGCATAAACTCAGCTGATATTTAACTTCTCGTGACCTTAATTTTTCCTCTTTCTAATATGAAATTAATCATACTTACTTCTCATGGTTATTTTAATTATTAAAAGGGAAAAACTGTAAAAATGGACTAGTAGTAGGCCTATCACAAAATCAGTGTTCAGCAGATTAGCCTCCTTTCCCTCTTTTTTTTCCTCTTCCTTCCTATTTCTGTGCCAAGGAAAGTCAGGGTATTTAATGGCAAGTTAATGAACACTTAAAATTATTATGTGAATCAAGAGAAGTATCATAACTGGGGGTAGGATATTAACCTTATAGAAAGACTGTCCAAGGAGTTGTGTTTTAGACAGTATATCTCAAGGCAGAGTTGTGGTATAGGCACATCAGTATATATTTTATATATAGATACACTCTATGAGTATAAAAAAGAGAAAACACTTTTAACAGGAGGGCTATAGTAGATCGATCCATATGAAATTGCCAGTTTTGTGTAACAAAAATGATAAAGTATTGATAGTCTTATATGTTCAAACTAATACACAGTGTATCCTGGCTAGAATATTCATGACATAAAGATAAATATTAGGTGGTTTTCTATTAGAAAGTTTTTTGTCATAAACAGTTCAATTTGATCTAGTTAACTCTAGCATGAGCCTCTTGTTTTCTCTCTCTTTTGTTCCTTAGAGGGAAGAATAAAACTAAAAAACTTAGAACTTTTATAGAATGAGATCCTATCATATTTTATACACTCTTGTAGCCTTACCAGTCAAATGATTATCATGGCTAATTTCCACACTTATTCTTGCAGCAACTATATTATGTATTACTGTCTTTAACTTACAAACTCTCAAGAGACTAAGCAATTATTCTAAGAAAACAAACATACCCAGTAATGACAGAACCAGGATTTGAATCCAAGTTTTTTTGACTTCATGTTTTAGCCACGTGCCTTCTATGTTCCTTCCTCTAAGGAACTAAAATCCTCTCAAATTAAAACCTACTTTTCTGATAGTATATTTCCCTTTAAGATTGGTTTGAGATGTTGAAATCTCCTCCTTTTAGCCCCAGATTTTTTTCTATTATATTTGAAACAATAAAAAAAGTTCATAGTTGCCTAATAAAAAACAAAATAACATTTTTAATATATAAATAATAGCAAATGTTTCCCCTCTTACTCACGTTAAGAATGATTTATTTTCTCTCATATAAAGGTCCAGGATGCACTTTTATCAAAGGGAAATCCTTAAGATAACTGAAAAGAATAGTATGTACTAATTTGCAGTTTTTAGTTCTTCCACAAAAAAGCAAAGGAGGTGCAATGAGGACAGGGATAGTGATTGTTTAAACAGGCGAAGTGTTTGCTTCTTGTGCTTTCAACACTGCACAGATATCACATGTAGTTGATACAGTGTGTTTTTTTCTTTCTCAAGAAACATAAGCTTTTTATAGTTCATATTACAGGAGAAGATTTTAGTAATAAAGCTAGATTAAATAATATAATTATTTTATGATTAAAGCTAGCCTTTCATTGTAAAATGCAGCTCACTTCATAGATCAAAATGTAGGCTGTGTACTTGTGTCAGAAGTACCATGTTTGCATTCTTCTGTAAGCTTTGATAACCTGTTGTTGATACTCTGGCCTACGCATTTCTCTCAACCCTGTTTCTCATGATTACACTAAGGTTTCACACATTCTTTCCTTATACTGTTACTCATAGACAATATAGGTAACATGCCTTTCTTCCTTTTTCTGTGTCTCTCCAAATGCTGTGTTCTTTCAGGAGTCTGTTTAATCACACTTTCTGGATAGTCTTCTCTATAAATAGAGATTTGTTTGGAGGATTTTAATTTAGGCAGAAATGCAAATTACTTAGCAACGAATGACATTGATCTATAGATTGGACCATTAGAGTATAGTAGATTTACCTTGTTTTTTAAGATGTATATGAATGATATATGTAATCTACATAAGCCTAGGTACACCTGTTTCAAAGCACTAGACATGACTAGTGTGAAGATCCATCTCAGATTTTACATTCTAGCATTTTAAAAATAATATATATTTATGTGCCTTTCAGTGTTTGGCAAGTTTTGTGGAGAAAATTGTCAGATGTTTATAATTTAAATATATTTGGTGAGTACTTATCAAAATCAAGCAAAAAATAGTCATTGAATAGGTCAGCCTAAGATTTGTCTGTCTCCTCACTTTGCATTTATACTTTTATACAGTTTTCTATAAGTATATTCATATACACAGTATATGAGAATATTTACTGTAGCATTATTTGTAATAGCAAAAGATTGGAAATTAAAACTTAAATGTCCATCAGTAACGGATTGCTTTATAAGCTATGCATGCAGAGAATGGGACACTATGGAACCATTAAAAACAGCAAGACAGATTTATATGTATTAATCTGGAGTTATTGCTAGGACACATTAAGTGAAAAATGCATAAAACAGTATAGTATGCAGAACTTACTACCATTTGCAAAACACACACGCAAGTATGCCTTCTAGAAGATTTTGGTTTAGATAAGTACACAAATTTCTTAGCAGAGAACAGCATTGACATATATATAGATTGGATTGGACACACAGTTATTTGTAGGTGGGTGGAAAGGTGTCATAGAAACTGGTACTAGCCCTAAACTTTGGGGTAGGAGAGGCAGGCTTTCTCCTTTATATTTTTTTGTACTATATAAAATTTGTACTTCACCTTTCATCTGTATCCCTGTGTACTTTAAGATTTTTCAATTTTTAGTTAAAAAGCAATATTTATATGGCTTTTAATAGTTCCAAAGGGTATAAATACAGAGCGAGTTTGTCCTGGAAAACAATTAAGTGAGGTAAATAATGTATATTTAAACCATTTTTTCTCTTAGGTTGGGGTTGAGAAAAATCTTAAAAGTCAAAACTTCTTACCGGAAGAACTTTAGAACTTCATACCAGAAAAACTTTAGACCTTTAGAAAATTTTAGAACTTCAGCCATCTTTTGTGAAACCGTTATTCTAGAACTCTCAGTGGATATATATCCATCCCCCTAGAAACTTCCTATTTATTTTAACCTTTTTCTCTGTTTCCTTTTTCTTATTCCAGTATTTTTCCCACTTTACCCTTTCTACAAATTGCCTATTCGAATTCAGTGTATTAGTTTGGCAAACAGTCCATCTTGAGAGACTGTTTAACTCCATTGATTTGGAGTAATCAACTTTTCCTCATTTTATTTTCCTGCTGATTGAATCATTTCAGTCCTTTTTTGGGGGAACTTTTAACACTTTTTGTTAGTTTTTTAGATGATTAATAAATAATCTTCAACTTTAGTATATTCCTTACCATTAATCAAGAATGCTAAGTTATTCATTGATATCACAGTTTTGAAACGTTCTAACAAAGTCAAAACAGTTGTTTATTGGATAATTGTTTATTGGATATGTAAAAATATCATCTTAAAATGTGTAAACTAGAAAATTACAAATTTTAATTTGTAATTTCATGCACGGTGATGAAATTGGATTCATCCTCTAAATTAAACTGAATTAGAATTATGTTCTACTTTATCACCAAATTATTTAATTGGCTGAGAAATTGAAAGGTAGGGAGTTTGCTACTTCTACAGATATTTGGTAAGCTTTAATGGAGAAGTAATGCGAAGCATTAGACAAAATACATGTTAGGAAATGCATAGCCCATACACATATGTAAACACTTGATATCCTCCAAGATCAACTAAGTATGTCAAATTAGAATCCATTGATGTTTCTAGAAAATAAGCAAAGTAATGAAATTGCCTCATGATTTTTAAGTGCTGCCCTACTGTATAATTAAAAGGTGTAATACTTTTATGCCCATTTATGCTTTTCTGATTTGCAGGTGTAGCAAGTAATACTATCCAACCTACTCCACAGACTATACCTGCCATTGATCCTGCACTTTTCAATACAATTTCCCAGGGTAAGTCAGCTGACTATTTTGTGAGATACATTTATCTCCTGTTTTGGGTTGCTGTTTTGTAATTTTACCTTGACAGTACCATATATTTAAATGTTGTTACTGAAATTTGAATTTCTAGGTAATTTGAAATAAATTTCCTTGAATGCTGATGTTCACTAGATTCTCAAATGAGCCAGGATTGTTTGACTTTAAAAATACCAACATCCAAAGCTGTCCCCTTTTGTTACAGTTCTTTTTTTCATGCACTACCGGATATTGAAGAACAAACATGGAGCTAAGGCTACCATGGAAGCCTATGCTAGATTATATTAATTTAGTTCGAGATTACTATGAGTTCTGATTGTGACTTTTCTTATCTACACTGTTATTAAATTATCTAAAAAGAAAGGAACTGACCATTATTAAAAATAAAAATCTCTGAGGTTACTTTGGTTGGTTGGTTTATAGGCTAAGTGATTGGTTTAAGTATAATCTTTACTACTTTTCTGATTTCTCTGTTTTTTTAGCCCAAATCAGGCATTGTGTTTATTTTGGTCTTTCTCATTCAGACTTTTGTTTTCTTCATATGTCAGATGATATTTAATCCTTTTATATTTAAAGTGAAGACCTTTTTTGTTTTGTTTTGTTTTTGAGACAGTCTGGAGTGCAATGGCACAATCTCAGTTCACTGCAACCTCTGCCTCCCGGGTTCAAGCTATTCTCCTACCTCAACCTCCCCAGTAGCTGGGACTACGGGTGTGCGCCACCACACCCAGCAAATTTTTATATTTTTAGTAGAGACGGGATTTCACCATGTTGGCCAGGGATGGTCTCGATCTCTTGACCTCATAATCCGCCTGCCTCAGCCTCCCATACTGCTGGGATTACAGGCATGAGCCACCGTGCCCAGCCATTTATTTTTAATAGCTGTTATTTAGTTTCCTCTGTTAATGTCTGCCAGTGTGTTTTTCAGCTTGAATTTTCTGTTCTCCCTGTATGAGTGGGAACTGGCCAATAAGCCTTCCTGCCTCTCAACCATGGAATGAGGAGAGCCTTTTAGGGGTGAGCTGGATATCATACCTACCTTAAGAGTTCTAGCACTGCCTGGGCAGTTTGTTACACAGTTTTAGGGAGATGCTCTTTAAATCTCTTGTCAATTTTCTCTTTTCACTTTTTTCATTCTTTCTCTTCTCTTCTCCTTTTTAATTTTGTGGATTTATTTCCTTTTGTGTTACTTTATCATTTCATTATGGTTTCAGAAGGAAGAATAGTTAATTATATGTGCTTAGTCTACTATCTAGAACCAGAACCCTAGAATTCTTTATCTAAACTGTCAGGCAGGTGTTAGGGCAAAATAATTTTTAAATATGTAAGAACTCTCACATTTTGCCTAGCACATACCTTTTTTAAGGAACTTAACTCAGGATGTACTCCATCAAGATAAGGGTGGTAATCAAGCAAAATAGAAATATGAAATATAAGAAATGGTGAAATATACTTCTTTAGATACTCCAAAGAAGAAAGATTCTATGATAGCTTTCCCACCTGCTTGGAAAGCAATTGCTCCAAAATTAGAATAGGAAATTGGAGAACTCCCCTCCTTTAAGAAAAATAACATGGATTTCATTTAATGTATAGAATAGGAGCTTCAGAATATGAAAGACATAGATAAGATGCCCTAGAATCCTGCCAGTAAGAAAAAAAAGTGAACCAAAACATCTAAGAAAAATTTTGATATTATACAAGAAATCTCAATTTGGAAGCAAACAAAAATATGCCATGATTTTGAACAGTAATAGAATTATGGAATATAAAAGAAAAGGATTTCATTTGACTTAGACACAAAGAACATTCTCCTTCAAAAGGTAAAAGGCTTATGACAAAACATAGAGTACTTCACTCAGGATGAAATATAAATATCAACACTGACATTTTAACATCGTACTGAAAATCCTAGCTAGTGCAGTAAGAAAGGAAAAAGAAATAAAAGCTATAAAGATAGGGAAAGAAAAAATAACACTGTCTTTGTTCATAGATGACATGATGGTCTGTAGAAAATCTGGAAGAATCAATCAAAAAATACACTTAGAACTGATAAGCAATTGTAACTGGATTGCAGTATACATGATTAATATGCAAAAATTAATTGCTTTCCACATAGCAGCACAAAACAAGTGGGATTTGAAATTAAAATACACTTGCCATTGTGTTTGTATTTACATAAATACAATAATCAAAAACAAAATACCATTTACATTAGCATTCCACCAAAAATATTCAGGTATAAATGTAACAAAATACATTACAAGATCTATATGAGGAAAACTACAGAATGCTCATGAAAGAATCAAAGAATTACATAAATGGAGATTTCGTGATCATGCATAAGAAGACTGTATTCTCAAGATGTTAGTTCTTCCCAGCTTGATCTATAGATTATGGACAGTTCCCATCAAAATCCCAGCAAGTTATTTGGTGCATATGAACTCCAACTATCTAAAGTTTATATGGAGTGGCAGAAGACCCAGAATAATCAACGTAGTATTGAAGGAGAAGAACAAAGTTGGAGGACTGGCACCACCTGACTTAAAAACATAATACAAATCTGCAGTAATCTAGATAGTATGGTACTGGCAGAAGAACAGACAAATAGATCAGTGAGACAGAGTCCAAAAATAGACCCATACAGAAAAAGTCATATGATGTTTGACAAAAGGAGCAAAGGGAACAGCATTGAAAAAAGATACTCGTTTCAATAAATGGTGCTGGCGTAACAGGACAGCCACATACAGCAAAAAAAGCGAATCTAGACACAGACCTTCCACTCATCTCAAAATTTAACTCAAAATGGTTCTGATGCCTAAATTTGAACTCCAAAACTAGGGACTTCCGGTTCCAAAATGGCAGTGTAGAAGCATACTGGCTTCATTCCCCACCAACAGAAAACGAAAAACAAATATACAGCACTGAGATTGACACCAGCAACAACCCAGAGCCCAAGTATGAGGATGAAATAGTTCCTGGGGCCACAGAGAAGTGGAAAAACTCCAGTAGGAGAATCGGACTTCCACTTTAATGATGCTTCTGCCCTACCCTTATGCCCACACAGAAAATCTCCCCCACCTCATGATTTCTACAATGAAAGAAGTAAAATTGAAGTGGTCAACCATCTTCCCCACCTCCTTGGGTTCCCTGGCAGGAGATCTGTCCTTGCCTTAACCCACAGGTAGCATCATGACTGCCTGCAGGGAAAATATCACTGAAGACCAGCAGAGACTATTATTCCCAGCCCCAGAAACTTCACTGTGCAACTTGGCCAAAGGAGACACCAAATCAGAATGGCTGTTCAGCAGTACCATGCTATAGGAGGTACATTTCCCAGGTACTGTAGGCACAAACCCCTACCTAGCCTGCCTTCCCACACTGCCAGTGTAATCCATTTGGGACATTCAGCGCTCCAAACATTTACTAGAGCTGAGGCAAACCTGGGCTTACGGCGCCACCTAGAGCTGAAAAGGAGGTAGCGACCTAGCAGTGAAGATTTGTTGAGCAAATATATGCAATAAAAACCAAAACAAGCTGGACAGAGAAAACTGGAATAAATAACTAATTCTTCCAGTGCAAAGACATAGGAAAGACCCACAAGAAACAACAGCAAACAGGGAATCATGACCTTCTCAAAAGGACAAAGCAAAAATCCTGGCCGGGCACTGTGGCTCAAGCGTGTAATCCCAGCACTTTAGGAGGCTGAGGTGGGCAGATTACCTGAGGTCAGGAGTTCAAGGCCAGCCTGGCCAGCATGGTGAAACCCTGTCTCTACTGAAAATACAAAAAAAAATTAGCCAGGCATGGTGGTGCATGCCTATAATCCCAGCTACTTGGGAGGCTGAGGCAGGAGAATCGCTTGAACCTGGGAGGCGGAGAGTGCAGTGAGCCGAGATCTCCCCACTGCACTCTCCAGCCTGGGTGACAGTGAGACTCCCATCAAAAAAAAAAAATCCCAAAACTGACCCTAACAAGACAGCAGTTTGTGAGCTCTCTGACCAAGACTTCAGAATAACAATTTTAAGAAAACTCATTGACCTCTAAGATAATACAGAAAAGCAATAAAGAAATTTGACAGATATTGGAATAATTTTTCAAAAAAAAATCAAATCTTGGAGCTGAGAAATACATTTGCTGAACTGGAGAACTCTTTTGAGGCTCTCAACAACAGAATGAAGTAAGCAGAAGAAAAAAATCAGTGAGCTCCAAGACCAGCTATTTGAAAATACACAGTCAGAAGAAGGAAAAAAAGAGAATGAAAAGGACTGGCTACAAGATATAGAAATCTACCTCAGAAGACCAAATCTAAGAGCCATTGATGTTCAAGAGGGAGCTGAGCGAGAGGTAGAAAGCTTATTCAAAGAAATAATAACAGAAAACTTCCCAAAACTTGAGAAAGATATAAATATCCAGGTACAGGAAGGTCTTTTAACACCGAACAGATTCAACCCCCAAATAAGACTACCTGAAGGCATGTAGTAATCAGATGCTAAAGGCCAAGGACAAAGAGAAAGTCCTTAAAACACCAAGAGATAAGAAGCAAATAGCATATAACAGAGCTCCAAATCGTCTGGCAACAGCCTTCTCAACAGGCCAGTAGGTATTGGAACATTAAAAAAAAAAAAACTGTCATCTAGGAATATTGTGTCCAGCAAAATTGTCATTCAAATATGAAGGAAAGATATAGTCTTTCCCAGACACAAAAGCTGACCCATCCTGCAAGAAAAGCTAAGGGGAGTTCTTCAGTCTGAAAGAAAACACTAATGTGCAGAAGAAAACATTTCAAGATGTAAAATCCACTGGTAGAATTAATACTATGTATATAATTTTTTAGTATAGAGCAATTTTGTAGTATAGAGAATAGAGCAATTAGGCAAAAGAAAGAAATAAAGTTCATCCAAATTGAAAAGGAAGAAGTCAAATTAGCCTTACTCACAGATGACATGATCTCATGGCCTATAAAAACCTAAAGACTCCACCAAAAAACCGTTAGAACTGATAAATTTAGTGAAGTTACAGGATACAGAATCAACATACAAAAATCAGTAGCATTTATATACACCAACAGCAAATAATCTGAAAATCAAATTAAGAAAGCAATCCCATTTACCATAGCTACAAAAAAATATAAAATACCTGGGAATTGATCTAACTAAAGAAGTTAGTTATTAATAACTAACTATAATATTCCATTGTGTATATACACTATGTGTATATATTAATAACTAAGAAAAACTATATAAAATTCTGATGAATGTAATACAAAAAATGTAATACAAAAAAATATAAAATACCTGGGAATCGATCTAACTAAAGCAGTTAGTTATTAATGACTAACTATAATATTCCATTGTATATATACACTATGTGTATATATTAATAACTAAGAAAAACTATATAAAATTCTGTTGAGTATAATACAAAAAATGTAATACAAAAAATACAAATACAAAAAAAAAAATACCTGGGAACCGATCTAACTAAAGAAGTTAGTTATTAATAACTAACTATAATATTCCATTGTGTATATACACCATTGTGTATATATTAATAACTAAGAAAAACTATATAACATTCTGATAAATGTAATAGAAGTAGACACATAAAAAATGGAAAGATACTCCATGCTTATGGATTGGAAGAATTAATATTATTAAAATGACAATACTACCCAAAGCAATCTACAGATTCTGTGCAATCCCTATCAAAATGCCAAAGACATTCTTCACAGAATGACATTTCACCAAAAAAAAGAACCCTAAGATTTATGTAGAATGATAGAAGACCCTGAATAGTAAAAGCAAAACTGAGCAAGAGGAGCAAAGCTAAAGGCATCACACTATGTGACTTCAAAATTTACTACAAAGCTATGATAACCAAAACAACATGGTACTGGCATAAAAAACAGACACATGGACCAGTGGAACAGAATAGAGAATCCTGATATACATTTATGCATTTACAACCAACTTATTTTTGACAAAGATGCCGAGAACATACAATGGGGAAAGGACAATTTTTTCAATAAATAGTGCTGGGAAAACTGGATAACTATATGCAAAAGAATGAAAGTAAACCCCCATCTCTCATCCTACACAAAAATCAAGTCAAAATGGGTTAAAGACTTACATCTGAAACCTCAAATCTAAGACCTATGAAACTGATAGAAGAAAACATTAGAGAAATGCTCCAGGACATTGGTCTATGCAAAGATTTTTTTGTGTGTAAGACCTCGAAAGCATAGGCAAATAAAGCAAAAATGGCCAAATGGGATTAGATCCAGCTAAAATGCTTCATCATGGCGAAGGAAAAAATCAACAAAGTGAAAAGACAACCCATGGAATGGGAGAAAATATTTGCAATCCATCTATCTGACAAGGGATTAATAACCAGAATATATAAGGAACTCAGACAACTCAATAGCAAAAAACAAATAATGCAATTCAAAAATGGGCAAAAGATCTAACATTTCGTATATGAAGAAATGCTCAGCATCACTAATCATCAGAGAAATACAAATCAAAATCACATTGCATTATCATTTTACCCTAGTTAAAATGGCTCATACCAAAAGACAGGCATAGAGAACAGTGCAGAGGTTTCTCAAATAACTAAAAATAGAAGTACCATATGATTCAACAGTTCCAAAGGAAAGGAAAACAGTATCCAAAAGAAAGGAAATGAATATGCTGCGAGAAATCTGCACTCTCATGTTTATCGCAGCACTATTCACGGTAGCCAAAAAATGGAATCAACCTAAATGGCTATCAGTGGATGAATGAATAAAGAAAATGTGGTGTGTATACACAATGGAATATTATTCAGCCAAAAAAAGGAAAAGAATTCTGTTATTTGCAGCAACATGGATAGAACTAGAGGTCATTGTTTGAAATAAAATAAGCCAAGCACAGAAAGACACATATCGTATGTTCTCACTCACATGTGGGAGCTAAAAAAGGTGGATCTCGTGAAAATAGAGGTAGATTAGTGGTTACCAAAGGCCAGGAAGGAAAGGGGGAAGGAGTGGAGGATGAAAGTGGAAAAAAAAGAATATACATGTTTTTATTACCACTGAAATATATGCTTTGAAATTGTAAAGATGGCAAATTATACATGAATATTTTACCTTCATAAAAAATAAATGTAAAAAGTAAAATACAAAACTATAAAACATGTAAAAGATAGCATAAGAGAAAATCCAGATGACTTTGGGCTGAGCAATGACTTTTTAAATGCATGACCTATAAAAGAAAGAAATGATAACGCAGATTTCATTAAGATTAAAATTTTCTGCCCTTCTAAAGATGCTGTCAAGAAAATGAAAAGACAGATCACGAGGTCAGGAGATCAAGACCATCTTGGCTAACATGGTGAAACCCTATCTCTACTAAAAATACAAAAAATTAGCCAGGCGCGGTGGCAGGCGCCTGTAATCCCAGCTACTCGGGAGGCTGAGGCAGGAGAGTGGCATGAACACGGGAGGCAGAGCTTGCAGTGAGCTGAGAGAGCGCCACTGCAGTCCGGCCTGGGCGAAAGAGCGAGACTCCATCTCTAAAAAAAAAAAAAAAAAAAAATGAAAGGACAAGCCACAGACTGAGAGAAAACATTGCAAAAGGCTTATCTGATTAAGGACTGTTAACAAAATATACGTAGAACTCCTAAAGAACAATAACGCAGACAACCCTATTTAAAAATTAGCAAAAGGCCTTTATAGGCACCTGACTAAAGAGGATATACAAATGGAAAGCAGACATATGAGAAGATACTCCACCGCATATATCATCAGGAAAATGCAAATTAGAACAATGAGATACCACTACACACCTATTAGAATGGCCAAAATCCACAACATTGACAGCACCAAATGCTGGTGACGATGTGGAACCACAGAAACTCTCATTCATTGCTGGTGGGAATGCAAAATGATACAGCCATTTTAAAAGACAGTTTGGCAGTTTCTTATTTAACTAAATACATTTACCTTAGGATCCTGCAGTTGTGTCCTTGGTATTTACCTGAATGCTTTTAAAACATATATTCATATGAAAACCTGCAAGCAAAAGTTTATAGCAGCTCTGTTTACAATTGCCAAAACACAGAAGGAACCAAGATTATCTTGCTGTCGGTGAATGGATAAATAAACTGCAGTACATCTAGACAATGGGATATTATTCAGTGCTAGAAGGAAATGAGCTATCAAGCTATGAAAAGACATGGAGGAAACTTAAATGCATATTACAAAGTGAAAGGAACCAATTTTTAAAAGCTGTATACTGTATAATTCCAAGTATGTGACATTCTGAAAAAGGCAAACTATAGAGGGGGTAGAAGATCAGCAGTTGCCAAGAGTTAGGGGGAGAGGGAGGGATGAATGAGTGGATCACAGAGAAGTTTTAGGGCAGTGAATCTATTTTGTATGACACTATGTTTTAGTCTGTTCTCATATTGCTATAAAGAACTACCTGAGACTGGGTAATTTATGAAGAATAGAGGTTTAAGACTCATGGTTACACAGGCTCAACAGTAAGCATGACTGGGAGGCCTCAGGAAACTTATAATCATGGCAAAAGGTGAAGAAGAAGCAGGCATCTTCCTCACATGGCAGCAGGAGACAGAGAGGGAAGGGGGAAGTGCCACACACTTTTAAACCATCAGATCTCATGAGACCTCACTATCACAAGAATAACAAGGGGCACATCAACCCCCATGATCCAGTTACCTCTCTCCAGGCCCCTCCTTCAATTCAACATGAGGTTTGGGCAGGGACACAAGTCCAAATCATATCATTCTGTTCTTGGCCCCTCCCAAATCTCATGTCCTTCTCATATTCCAAAATACAAATATCTCTTCTCAATAGTCCACCAGTCTTAACTCATTTCAGCATTAACTCAAAAGTTTATAGTCCAGACTCTCCCCTGAGACAAGGTAAGTCCTTTCCACCTATGAGCCTGTAAAATCAAAAACAAGTTAGTTACTTCTGAGATACAGTGAGGGTGCAGGCACTGGATAAATGCTCCCATTCTTAATGGGAGAAATTGGCCAAAACAAAGGGGCTACAGGCCCCATGCAAGTCTGAAGCCCACCAGGAAAGTCATTCAATTGTAAAGCTCCAAAATAATCTCCTTTGACTCCATATCTCACTTCCAGGTCATGCCAATGCAAGGGGTGGGCTCCCAAGGCCTTGGGCAGCTCCACCCCTGTGGCTCTGCAGGGTACAGCCCCCTTGGCTGCTTTCACAGGCTGATGTTGAGTGCCTGTGACTTTTCCAGGTGCATGATGTAAGCTGTCAGTAGGTCTACCATTCTGAGGTCTAGAGGATGGTGGCCCTCTTCTCACAGCTCCACTAGGCAGTGCCCCAGTGGGCATGCTGCATGGGGGTTCCAACCCCCCATATCTTCTCTGCACTGCTCTTGTAGAGGTGTTCCATGAGGGCTCCACCAGTGCAGCACACTTCTGCCTAGACATCCGGGCATTTCCATACATTCTTTGAAATCTAGGCAGAGATTCCCAAACCTCACCTCTTGCCTTCTGCGCACCCATAGGCCCAACACCACACCTTGGTGTGGCCATGGCCCAAGCCACACCTTGGTCCCTTTTAGCTATGGCTGGAGCTGGAGCAGCTGGGGTGCCATGTCCCAAGGCTACACAGAGCAGCTGGCCCTGTATCTGGCTCATGGAACCATTTTTTCCTTCTAGATCTCCAAGCCTGTGATGGCGGGGTCTGCTGTGGTGGTCTGTGAAATGCCCTAGAGACATTTTCCCCCACTGTCTTGGCTGTTAACATTCGACTCCTCTTTACTTATGCACATTTGGGTGATAGACTTGAATTTTGCCCCAGAAAACAGGTGTTTTTTTTGTACCACATGATCAGGCTGCAAATTTTCCATACTTTTATGCTCTGCTTTTTAAATATAAGTTCCATTTTCAGATAATCTCTTTGTTCATGCATATGAGCGTACACTTTTAGAAACAGTCAGGTCAACTCTTGAATGCTTTGCTGCTTAGAAATTTCTTTTGTCAGATACCCTAAATCATCTCTCTCAATTTCAAAGTTCCACAGATCTCTAGGGCAGGGGCAAAATGCCTCCAGCCTCTTTGCTAAAGCATAGCAAAAGTGACCTTACTCTAGTTCCCAGTAAGTTCCTCATCTCCATCTGAAACCACCTCAGGCTGGACTTCATTGTCCATATCATTATCAGCATTTTGGTCAAAATCATTCAACAAGTCACGTGGAAGGTGAAGGGGAAGCAGGCACCTTCTTCACACGGCAATAGGAGAATGAAGGGGGAAGTGCCACACACTTTTAAACCATCAGATCTCATGAGAACTCACTGTCACAAGAACAGCAAGGGGGACATCCATCCCCATGATCCACTCACCTCCTACCAGGCCTCTCCTCCTATTTGACAGGAGATTTGGGTGGGGACACAAATCCAAACCATATCACACTGTAACAATAGATATATGTCATTATAAATTTGTCCAAACTCATGGAATGCACAACGTCAAGAGTAAACCCTAACATAGACTCTGGGTAATACTGATGGATCAATGCAGGTTCATCGATTGTGACAAATATACCACTCAAGTTGGGGAGTTTAATAATGGAGGAAGCTATGCATGGTGAGGAAGGGGAGATAAGGGAAATCTCTGTACCTTCCTCTCAACTTTGCTGTGAACTTAAAACTGCTCTAAAATATAAAGTCTTTTTTAAAAATAGTGCATTTATAACCACTGTCACTACCATTACTACCGCTTCTAGTACTTATACCCCTTTTCTGCTACGTATTTCTCCTTACTGCTTAGTATTTAATCACCTTTTAATGCATATATGTGTGATATTAATGTATATTAAATATATTATAATGAATTTATGGCTCACTCTGGAGAATGGAATTGGATAGGTAGGTATTTGAAGCACAGTGTTTACTTTTTTACTTTTACATCTCTGAATAGTATTAGAGTGTGAATGACAACTTACCTGATAAAGTTTTTTGAGCATTGGCCAGGCGCGGTGGCACACGCCTGTAATCCCAGCACTTTGGGAGGCTGAGATGGGTGGATCACGAGGTCAGGAGATTGAGACCATCTTGGCTAACACGGTGAAACCCCGTCTCTACTAAAAAATTACAAAAAAATTAGCCAGGCCTGGTGGTGGGCGCCTGTAGTCCCAGCTACTTGGGAGGCTGAGGCAGGAGAATGGCATGAACCCAGGAGGTGAAGCTTGCATTGAGCCGAGATCATGCCACTGCACTCCAGCCTGGGCGACAGAGTGAGACTCCATCTCAAAAAAAAAAAAAGTTTTTTGAGCATTAAGTGATATAATATCTGAATAGTATTTAGCACAGCACTTGACATAATGAAATTCTGCCTGTATTCATAACTACTATTGTTGGAATTGTTAAGTGACATGTCTCAGCAATGCCTGTATGTATGAAGGTTCAGTCTGTGTCCTGTGTGTTCCATCCAAGTCAAAGGATAATAGAGTATACCAGAATGAGATTATCCAAGGCCTTTGACATAAGAATTTCTAGAACTATCTAGTTAAATTGGAAAGAGCTGCTAAAGACTCATTTTGGAAATATTTACAAATAAATGTTCTATCCTCTCTTATGACATTAGATATATCAACCTTGGAAATGGATGCTTATGTCAACTGAGCACACAGTGATTTTTCTTTATACCAAGTGATGTTATCTTTGATCCAGTGCTGACCCAGGCTCTCTTTGCCACTGTAGTAGAGGATTTAACTGATAGTTCTAGCTCTCTTCTGCCTGATCTTGTCCTGACCTCTGAAGAGGAGATGAAGCCCTCTTATATATAGATGGTCTTGTCTGCAGCTCGTCTGTAACTTATAAGCTAAGATTTCAGAAGAGAGATATATTAGACAACCCCTCTAATCTTTGAAGCATCTTTAAGGTCCACTTGCACCCTCTCTTGTTCTGATTATGGCCTCTAGTAAATTTTAATGATAGAAAAAAAAACAGCTTTTATTTTGGTGCATTAAGCTTATATTGACCTTTTTAAGTATAAAGTCAGATAAACTGAAATTTAACACTTGTTCTCTTTCTGAAATGTGTTTACCCTTATATATTTTTCGCTTACTCTGTTGAGTTTTTAAATACTAATTTTAAAGACTCATAATTAGGTGACATTTTATTTTTACTCAGTTTAAGAATTTAATTCATATTTTATTAATGAATGTAGACTAGTATACTATATTTTCAAAATAAAGGAGAGCCTATGTGTTACAAAATAGCATGTAACATGATTTTTTAGCTTAATTTTTCATTGTTGAAAATAAATATCTCTATATGTCTATAAGTTACATTTTGGATCTAAATCTGTACATTGGTTGTTACTTAGTTCTTGTATTTTATATATGAGTTACATAATTGGTTATGCATGTCTGTAAGCTTTATGTATTTTATATCTAGTTATATTTTTCTGTTAATATATTTTCATTCACATTTTTTAAATATTGAAATTATTTCACAAAAAAATACAATATTGTGTTTTAATGGTTTTTGCCATTATACATATTACCTTATTAATAAGTGATATGTCAGCCAAACAGTGCTAAAGCTAATGCTGTAAAAATAAAGATTAATCTGACCATTACAGCCTTCTTTCAGCATGTCCAGTAAATTCTGGATGGATGCCTTGTATATTTAAAAGAGTGCCCTGAGATAGGAGAGACTTAAAGCACAAAAAGTAGCGTTAAGGTAAACTCAATTTTCAAAGATGTTTCCTCACCTAGACAGCGTATGTAGTGTAAATATATTTTGAAAACCCGTTAAAGAATCTGGTAGGTATTTTTCAAGATCAGAAATATGAACTGGAGCATACCTGACTAAATTGTCAACAGAACTGCAGGATAGTTGATGTTTAGGTTTAATGGGCAACAAATGCCAAGTCAGTAACTTCTGTTAAAATTGGGATCGGTAATCCCTGATTCACAACAGTAAAGGCCAAATTTTATGTAATCTTAAATACTACTAGTTCAACAAATATTTGAAGACTTACTCTAGCACCCTACACTAGTAAGTATATGTGTATTTTAAAATCTGCAATTTAATTAATGTTTAATTCTATATGAACTTAGTTTTAAAATGTGGGAAATAATTTAAAATACAGCTTTTTCATATTCATGCAGTGAAGTTACTGAGCACCTGCAGGTGCCTGGCACTGTGCTGGAAACAGTAGCATCAATTGTTTCGTACTCTTTTTGAAAATTTTAGAAAATAATAATTTGGATCAGAATATTGTATCCACTTGCCTGGAGTTGCTACCTAGTTTGAAATCTTTGCCTAGGTAATGTCAAATTTTTAATTTTATGCTGCGTGTGTGTATTTGTGTATACACACACGCAGCATAAAATATATACATATGGCAAAATTAAAAGCAACTAAACGAAGTCATTCTAAGTACAGCCTTGTACTTATTTCAAACAGAATTGAAATATGTTGTCTGCTTGTTATAGTCTATGCCTCCCAGCCTTCTGATTAGTACTCCTGAGAATTCTCATAAAAATTTCCAAAGAAAATGGTGGTTATTTCAAAAGACAAGATACAATGTCCATTTTTAATTTTGTCTTTAGAAATATATATTCAAGGAAATTTGTATCTTAGATTAAATGAAATGTTTTTAATGTTTTTTTTTAAACTGAAATTGTTTAGTTGGGCACTACATGTTAATCATATGTATAACTAGAAAACTTGCTAAGAATAAATTTTAGAGAAATAATATGTAATGGTTGTTTACATGTTTAATTGTATATTTCAGTGATATAAAATTTAAGAAACCTTAAGAAATTTTTACATGGATGGCACAAACATGTAAAATACTCTCATGCTTAAAACAAGCTAAGCAACCTGGTTTTCTTTACATAAAGTTTGTTATTCACTTTTTTTTATTGAAGGTGATACTTACATTCCAGCTCAAATGAGGGTTGAATTGGTTTAGTCTGTGTGTATTGTTCCATGAAGAGAGAGGCTAAGTGATTCTAGCATAGACACCAAAGCTGCTATCCTTGTTTGTCCTTATTGCTTCTTGAAGGAAAATCTTAATTCATCTAAGTTATTATGTATTGCCGTGTCTGTGGTTTATATTAGTAATAAAAAGACAATTGAAAAGAATGAAGAAAATGTATCAAAGTTCATGTGAGATTGACTAAAACTACTGTTTTTACATAGCCTTAAATATGTTTTTTAATCTTAAGCATAAGCATTTGCCCAACCTTACAGAACACTTTTTATATTCTTATAAATATCCCAATTGTTCTTTTTCTTCTAGGGGATGTTCGTCTAACCCCAGAAGACTTTGCTAGAGCTCAGAAGTACTGCAAATATGCTGGCAGTGCTTTGCAGTATGAAGATGTAAGCACTGCTGTCCAGAATCTACAAAAGGCTCTCAAGTTACTGACGACAGGCAGAGAATGAAGCCTTTGTATGACAGACCCATGTATTTTTGGCATGAGGAACTAACAGTCCATTACTCTATCTTCAGCCTATCAGGATCACAGTTTTAAGGAAGACTTGGTTTCGTTGAATATGACAATGAAATCTGTGTGTATCAGATTTTTATTGAAGCATTCATCAGCAGCCTCAACCAGTTTTCATTGTCCATTTACTAGATTCAATCGTCTCTGAGTATATAGGGCTGATGTTAGCAAGACCCTAAAAATGTCCATTGAACCCTGCTTCAAAAAATGAAAACACACCTCTATAAAATGTGTACTGGGAATAAGCTTTGTATTTACATACATTAGGGGAATTTTTAAAAATCTGTAATGTTTGGACAAACAGATGATATTACTTTGCTATAAAATTATAAATGTAACTTTTAATAAAGATAGCCAGAATATTCTAAATTAGAAATTACGTTTTTGTTTCCCTCAAGACATAAAACAAATATAAACATTCTAAACTGCTGGATGAATCTGAAAAGACATTAAGTTCAAATTTTAATTTATTCTCATGTTAAATATAACTCCATTAAAAGTTTAAAATTTCATGGGAGAAAATATAATAAGGTAAAGAGGTAGAATCACTTTCAGACTTAAGAATAATGTTGATTTCCCAAGTGCTTTACCTTATCTGTTAAAGCGTAAGATGAATTGGTATTTGCTTCATAGGCAGTTTGACTGCATGTATTAGAGAATGAAAAGAAGATATTTGTAGTAATGCCTGGAAACTTGGTGCTTTAAATTAAGGTACTCCTCTGCTGCTGTAGAATGGATTCCACACAGTGGATAACTATGGATGATTCAGAATATTATGTTTAGATTCCCATTTGTTAAGTTTATAAGTTTTGTGGGGAATTATGAACTTACTGTGTACCACCTGCATTTGTGCTGTGTGAAAAATAAATACAAGGATTCGTTTAGCTAATTCAACTTATTACAAAGACAAATGTCTGTTTTTATTTGCCTGCTAGGATTGTCTTTTTTAAAAGTCATTTTTATTTATAGGAATATGGGTGTTTCTATAGGAAGAAACAGGTTTTTTGTTTTTTAAGATAAATTTGACAAAGTTAACTGAAATTTATCTGGTCCATTTTATTCATGCTACTAAGATGGGAATCTTTAAACACAAGGGTCAGCAAGCTTTGGCCCATGGATTGGCCACCTGTTATGTAAATAAAGTTTCTTTGAAACAAGCCTATACTCATTCATTTATGTTTTGTCTGTGGTTGCTTTCCACAACTGCAGAGGTGTATGGCTTGCAAGTCTAAAAACATTTACTATTTGGCCCTCTAAGAAAAAGTTAAGACACCTAGTCTAATGGCCTTTTGGGAAAAAACAAATCACTAACTCATAATCATTTATATCCATTATTTTCTGCATAAATGTAATGCTATTGTACAGGGTTTGGTAGAATAAATATTCAGACTGACTAAACTGTTCTAAATTCTCACAAAAAAGTCCCCAAACAACATGCCTCCTAAAAAACATTTTCCTATCTTTTACAAGAGATATGAACATTTGTAGGGTTCCACATTTGCATCTAGAAATCCAATGCTCTTTAGAATGTTATTACGAATAGAAAGATGGCCAGGATGACCTTTAGTGTTACATGATGTTCAGCAAATTTTAATTCAAACCTTGATATGCCTGGACACTGAAAAGTAAACGCATCACCTCCTATTTTATACCCTACCTTTTGGTTCCCAATTGGGAGAGCACATAGAGGGAAGGAGACAATATAGAAACTACGGAGTCCGCTGGTAGTGGGCTGCATGGTGTGACAGAGCCCTTCTCTGTAAAATGGAAATGACACCACTAGCCATCTCAATAGTTGCAAGAATTAAAAGAGATACAGTACCTGAAGTGCTTAGCGCATGGTAGCATTTCATAAATGTTTAGTGTCAATACTAATGCTCTAATAATGTAAATTGTTAATAATTTATTTCCCTAATATCAGGAAATCCCAGTTGTCTATGTGGCCCAGTGCTTAAAAACGCCTTCTTGCATGAGGGGATTGAACTATACAATGTTTGTTAACTTTGTATTTGTATTTTTTCCTATAAAATCTTACAATAAAATTAGGAGATGTGTTCTGATGTAACAGTAGGATTAGCAATTTTCATTTATTCCTTCCATATATATTTACTGAATGGCTACTATATGCCTGGTATTGTTCTTTGCAAGCAGAAACAGCAGGAAAAAAAGTCCCTCCCTCATAGAGTTTACATTCTAAAAGGGAGGAAATAGATAATAAAATATACATTACATTTAATCAGTGGCTCTCCGAGTGTGATTAGAAATACAAATTTTGGGCCCCACCTGTCCTACCCAATCAGAAACTCTAGGGATGGGTCACAGCCTTCTGAGTTTTAAGAGACACTTAAGGTGGTCCCTAAAGTTCGAGTGGTTTAGCTCTACCCAAATCAGAAATATTCCAAGTCTGAGAAAAGAGATTCTCCTCAAACTGGTTCTCAAAGGTGTCTCTGGACGACCGGCATCAGCATCACCTGCGAACTTGCTAGAAAGTTCTGGGGACCACACTATGGGAACTTCTGTATTAAATAGTGATAAATGCTATGGAGGAAACATTGAGGACAGGATAGGAGATGCTTAGGTGTGTACAGACATATGCATATTTCAATAGAATAGGATAGACCTCCCTGAGGTAACATTTGAGCAAAGAAGGAAAAGAGTAACTAGTATGCAGATACATACATGGAGGAAGAGCATTCCCAACAGGTAGACAGAAATCAGGTCAGAGGGTAAAAGCAGGAGAAAGGCTGGTGAGGGAGCTAAAAGCTTAGGATCATAAAGCTTTTTTGTAAGAGACTTGACTGGGAGCTATATGGAAAGGTTTTCAGAAGAAACGTAGCCTGATGTGACTTAACTTTTGAAATAATCATATTGGCTCCTATGTTGAGAATAGACCGTAAGGTGGGTGGTAAGTAAGGGAGGAAGCTGGGAGACCAGCTTGAACCCAGGAGGCGGAGGTTGCAGTGAGCCGAGATCGTGCCACTGCACTCCAGCCTGGGCGACAGAGCGAGACTCCTTCTCAAAAAAAAAAGAAGTATTACAATAATCAAGGTGAGATATTATGATGTCTTAGTCCAGGAGTAGCCTTGGAGGTAATAAAACGGGATTGGTTTCTGGCGGCTTTTTTTTAGGTAGAGCCACAGGATTTCTGTAAACTAGATATGAGGTACGAACTTAAGAGAAGGAGTAAAGGTTGACTCCAGATTTTTCACCTGAATGCCTGAAAGGAATGAGTAATCATGTACTGCAGTAGGGAAAGTTGCCGAATTCCTCTCACACTTAGACTGAAGTACAATGTTTCCAAGTTTTTGTGACCAGCCCAAGTGAAACTGATAACGGTGTTTTGTCAATGCGGCAGAGGGAGAAGAAGAAATAAGGTTCTGCTGACAATGATTGCCACAGATATCTCACCAAATCACTGCTGAACTGGAGCTGCAAGCCAAGAATAGTTCCCATGGTTAGCATGGCCTAGGAAGTTTACTGACATCAGGACTACACCAAGAAAAAGACTCCAGTTATGGGTCTTGAAAATTAATATCCTCAGATGTTTTTAGAATTTATATATGACTTGTAATTCTAGAAATTTGAGAATTCTATGTATGCATTGAAAGATTATATACTGTCTTTTCTAAAGAAACACCCTAATAGCAGCATTGTACAAATATTTTCAACTCTAAAAGAATAATAGTTAATGGAGTTGATGGGTTTTGGTTATCTGCACTGCTTCCTCTCTTCACCCATTTCTATTTTTTTTTTCTTTAACTTGACTCATTTTGGAGCATTTGGATCAGATGTTGTAGTTTGGCCCATAAACAAAGCTCCATCAGTAGAAAAGTTAAGACATCCTTCATATGAGAAGTATCCTTCCCTGGTTGGTTGTAATCTTTGAAGTCTATGTGGAATTCTAAGACTGCAGGCTTGTTCATTGGAGTATACTTAAGTAGGACCAGTTCTAAGTAAGCAACATTTCAATAATAATCATAATAGCTAACATTTCAATGTTTACTAAAATGTCAGATACTATTCTAAGTATTTTGCATATATTAATTCATTTAATCTTGCCAGTGGTCCTGAGAGGTAGGCTTTATTTCTGTTTTAAGATGAGGAAAGGGAGCCACAGAGTAACAAATTTGCCTAAGGTAACACAGCTAATATTTATTTCTAAGCTCAGACTGCCTGTTTCAGATCATAAGAAGTATCATCCATGTAAGTAAGTCACCTGTTACATTATAAGTACAATGAGATGTTATGAGTTCCACATTATCAAGGTCATTGGACAGTTCCTTTTATTAGTGAGGTGTTAGCACCTAAATTTATCTATTATCTGGGCCATATGTTCCAATTGACGGTGCTAGGCAGTGAACACAGGGTATGAACTTGAAAATCTGATTGCACCCTCAATATCTGGAATATACACTGATCTATGACCTGAAATTGTATGGACTGCAGCAATCCAAGGGGACACTAAGCAGGGTTTGAGTAATGCTACAATGGATTTATAGGTCATTTTGGAGAAGGTGTTCCACATCATTAGGGAGTCTGGGTTTCCCAGATGTGCCTGTTTTATCCTTTTTATTTTAAATAACATCACTGTCTTTCCTAACTAAAAATTCTTCATCTTCAGGAAATAAGATTGAGATACGGACTGAAAATATAAAATTAGCAATAATGTTTATTATTAGATACTTCCTCAATTAAATTTCTCCCTGAAAGTCTTAGGCAAAAGCCCCTGTCTCTTACTTCATATATCAAGTTTGGAGGGAAAGACATAATTGCATAGCAGTATTCCATGAATATAACTTAATGGGGAACTGGCTTCAGAGTTCAGCAATATTGGGAAGTCTTGTCAAATATTAAGTCATTCATATGTTCAAAAATATTAATATTTATTGAGCATCTACCATCAAATATTTAATATGATAATGCCATACTGGATATTATATACGAGATACAATAATTCTTCCTAAAGTCAGGGAAAGCTTCACAGATAAAGTTGAGCTGAAGTTTTGGCATGCAGGGAAGCAAGGAGAAGTTAGCAGAGAGAAAAGCACATGGAGGAACAAATGTGGGCAATTCAGGTAACTCGAGTAATTTAGTGTTACTATGCATATGGCCTATGGAGGCCAGGAGTGTAAATGTATTATGGCTGGGGCGGGGGCCAGGGAATGTGTTATGACTAAATTGTATCCCTTCAGAATTCATATTTTGAAGCACTGATCTCCAGTGTGTCTGTGTTCAGAGGCAGGTCCCATAGGGAGGCAATTAAGGTTACATGAGATCATAAAGGTGAGGCCCTAATCCTATAGGTCTGCTGTCGTTACAAGAAGAGGAAGAGCCACCGGAGCTGGCTCATTCTGCACGTGTACAGAGAAGAGGCCATGTGAGGACACGCAGAGGCTCGAATATGCTCTTAACCCTATCAGTTGCCTGCTTTAATTCATCCCATGGAATTGTTTTGTCTTTTAGACCCCTCGGCTATGTTATTTGTATTGTGATATAGGGGATATTCAGAGTCCTCTGAGAAGGGACAAGGACACTGGACGGTCTATTGTGCCATGCTTATATATTTTCTGTATACAATGCTTTCTGTATAAAACCAGTAATACCCGAGAAACAACAGTAACTTGACAAAATTACTATTGATCACTTAACTTTATGTATCACGTAAGTTAAACTTTATTTATTTACATGTGTCTCCCTCATTAGATGCTAAGTTCCTTGATATTTTATACATTTGTGAATTCCTGGTAATTCACATGAAGCTTGATGCATTGTAAGTATTCTGACCTGGTGAAATAAATATACGAATGGGCAAAAAAATATATACTAAAATGATCAAATAAAGGTTGTGTTCAGAAACCTCTGTTCTATTATATCGTAGTGATTTAAGATTATAATAATTGCATCAAAACGTTCTGAAATCACATATTAATCTTACTTATCAAAAAAATCCAGTCCATGCCACCCAGCAAGTCTCGATTCTTAATTCGAATGCATGGTTCTTTATCTTTTGACACCATGAAGCATGATGTCAGGTATGCTCAGGACATTCTTAGAATATACACTAATAACATCCTAGTCACAGACATATATGATACTTGTTAGCAGCTTATATATTCTTGGTCTGTCTATACTCTGGCAGAGATTAATATATTCAAGCTCAATGGAGTGAAGAAGTAGCAATGTGTATCTTAAAAATGGGAGAAAATATTTAGGCCACATTGAAAATTGAAAATATTTACGGTGACTGAGGAAATTGTAACTGGAAGATTATTGCTCCAGATGAAGAGACAAGAGGAAGTTTAAAATTAAAGCCACCAATGACATCTGAACATTTTGGGAAAGTCAGAACTCATTTGATTTTTTTCCCTCAATAGTGAATCTTTTCTTCTGCCTACTGGTTCAAAGATAAGCAACTGAAAAAAAGGTGTGAAGATGATAAAACCATAGGCACAGAACGCTGTCACACAGAGGGGTCTGTTCTGAGTCAGGAAGCTGATGTTCTGGTATGCTCACTGTGGCAATCTGTTCTGTCTACCAGAAAATTGGCCCTTCTGAACCTCCTGTGAGCTTTAGTTTTCCCACAAAAACCAGGAGCAGGCAAAACTAGATTTCTACGGTGTTTTGAAGATCTAAAATTCAAGTCTCTGAATCATACTTAGACTTCTGCAAACAAAATTTGGGATTAGGTCTGTGGCCCTTGAAACGCCCTCATTTTAACTAGACATATTATAACATGTTTTTAAAACCTAAATCTTGACAGTCATCCTATTCTGTGATTAAATATCCCACGAACACTTTCTGTTAATATGCCAAGAATTCAGTAAATAAATCCATTTGAACTAGGTTAAACAAAAGACTGTAATTGCAAAATAATTGCTGTTTTTATGGGCAGGGAATATTCTTCTGCCAGTGTAAAGATTGTCAACAAGCACAAACCTGACGAAGATTTAAGAGCAAAGAGCATTACCAAGGATAAACAGAGTCATTTCATAATGATGAAGTGGCTCAATCAAGAGGATATAACAGTCTTAAAGTTTTATGTGCCTACCCACAGAGGTTTAAAATACGTGAAGCAAAAGCTAATACAACTGCAAAGAGAAAAATAGATTTTGACACCCTCTCAATAACTGATGGAACCATTAAAAAATATGACTAGCACATTGGATCCAAAATAAATTGGCCCTTATGACCCTGAATGACATGGTGTTGTTTTTTCTTCAGTGAACTATTGTTGGGGGTGACTCCGAGATAGAATGGTATAAAAATAATTCACTGATGTTTTTCTCCTGAATGGAGATTTTATTTCTACATTGATGAAGATTGCAAACAACATGTCTGCCTTTTTTGGTCCTGAATTTAAAGGGAAACACAAGAGGTGTTTAGTTATTTACAAACAAGTATATATTCTTGTTGATCCTTTTTTCAATACTATCTTGAGATACTGTTTGTAAGTATCCTCCTATAAGTATTTCCAAAAGTCTGCCAACCAAGCAGCTTAGAAGAATCTATTCCAAGTTTCTATAGAAAAACTCTGAGATGAATTTATTATTTTTTGGTACCATTTATGAGAAAAATCTCAGCTTTGAAGGTAGAATAGCATACAGAATCCTGTTAAATAGTACATTTGTATATATGTCTATGTATGATATATATCAGATATATACATATGTATCAGTAATCCCTCTGAAAATGTTGTTTTAATTGTGTGGAACAAAAAGCAAAGTAAATCAGAGAGTAACTTATTTTCTAATCTCATCTGCCAATGTTGGAGATGACTTTTTTGTTCCTGTCATACTAGATAGTTACATCTCTACAAAATCACTGCAAAAGATTGAACCATTTCTGACGAATGATCTTTGACCTACTGCAGAGACACAGTAGATATTCAATTAATATCAGTTCAACACACTTTGGTTAAGTGCAAAGCACTGAGGACATGAAGTTTTCATTAGAGGTGTCTGCCGCTCAGGAGCTTAACGTCTATTTAGGGACACAGATGTGCACAAACATAATTGAAGGCATAGTTAAAATGCCAAAGAGAAGGCACACTAATGCATTGCTATCGAAACTTAAATATTTTTTTTTCCAAACTGTGGTAACTGCGTCATTACATTTCACTGGGATGACAGCATTTGAGTTGCACCTTACAGAATGAGTAGAATTTCAATAGGGAAAGTGAGATGGGTAATTAAGGTAAGAGGAGGCATAAGAGGAAAAATATGATGGTGGGAAAGCAAGTAACTTGTGTCAATAGCAGTGAAATAGCCATGTTAGTCCTAAGGAGAGGCTGTTTAGTTATATATCCATTCAAAATGTCAATGAATATATTTTTGAAACAAATTACTCCTTGTTTACATGTTTTATTAATTTGAGTTTTAAAGTTTAGCCTACTACCTTGTCTTAGTCCATTCAGGCTACAACAAAATACCTTGGACTGGGTAATTTATAAACAATAGAAATGTACTGCTTACAATTCTGGAGGCTGGGAAGTCCAAAATCAAGGCACCAGCAGATTCAGTATCTGGTGAGGGCTCTCTGCTTTATAGATGGTGCCTTCTTGCTGTGTCCTCACATGGCAGAAGGGGCAAACAAGCTCATCCCGGCCTCTTTTATAAGGGCACTAATCCCATTCATGAAGGCTCTGCCCTCATGACTTAAGCACTTCCCAGAAGCCCCTACCTCTTTTTTTCTTCTTCAACTGTTACTTTAAGTTCAGGGGTACATGAACAAGATGTTCAGGTTTGTTACATAAGTAAAAATGTGCCATGGTGGTTTGCTGCCCAGATCATCCCATCACCTAGGTATTAAGCCCAGCATCCATTAGCTTTTCTTCCTGATGCTCTCTCTACCCCCAACCTTCCACCATCAGCAGGCCCCAGTGTGTGTTGTCCCCTGCCCCCTACATGTCCACGTGTTCTCATCCTTTGATTCCCACTTATAAGTGAGAACATGTAGTGTTTTGTTTTCTGTTCCTGCATTAGTTTGCTCATGATAACGGCTTCCAGCTCCATCCATGTCCCTACAAAGGACATGATAGTGTTCCTTTTTATGGCTGTGTAGTATTCCATGGTGTATATGTACTACACTTTCTTGATCCAGTCTATCATCGATGGGCATTTGAGTTGATTCCATGTCTTTGCTGTTGTGAATAGTGCTGCAGTGAACATATGCATCCATGTATCTTTATAATAGAATGATTTATATTACTTTGGATATATACCCAGTAATGGGATTCCTGGGTCAAATGGTATTTCTGCTTCTAGATCTTTGAGGAAACACCATACTGTCTTCCACAATGGTTGAACTAATTTACACTCCCACCAACAGTGTAGAAGTGTTCCTTTTCCTCCACAACCTTATCAGAATCTGTTGTTTGTTGACTTTATAATAATTGCCATACTGACTGGCATGAGATGGTATCTGATTGTGGCTTTGCTTTGCATTTTTCTAATGATCAGTGGTGTTGAGTTTTTTTCGTATGTTTCTTGGCCACATGTATGTCTTATTTTGAGAAGTGTCCTGTTCATGTCTTTTGCCCACTTTTAAATGAGGTTGTCTGGTTTTTCTTGTAAATCTGTTTAAGTTCCTTGTAAACTCTGGATGTTAGACCTTTGTCAGATAGATAGATTGCAAAAATTTTATCCTATTCTGTAGGTTGTCTGTTCACTCTTTTACTGTGCAGAAGGTCCTTAGTTTAATTAGATACCATTTGTCAATTTTTGCTTTTGCTGCAATTGCTTTTGGTGTTTTTGTCATGAAATCTTTGCCTGCACCTATGTCCCCGAATGGTATTGCCTGGGTTTTCTTCTAGGGCTTTTATAGTTTTGGGATTTACATTTAAGTCTTTAATCCATCTTGAGTTGATTTTTGTATATGGTGTAAGAAAGGGGTCCAGTTTCAATTTTCTGCATATGACTAGCCAGCACTTCCAGCACCATTTAGTAAATAGGGAATCCTCTCCCCATTGCTTGTTTTTGTCACCTTTATTGAAGATCAGATGGTTGTAGGAGTGCAGTCTTATTTCTGAGTTCTCTATCCTGTTCCATTGGTCTCTGTGTCTGTTCTTGTACCATTACCATGCTGCTTTGGTTACTGTAGCCTTGTAGTATAGTTTGAAGTCATGTACTATGATGCCTCCAGCTTTGTTCTTTTTGTTTAGGATTGTCTTCACTATACAGACTCTTTTTTGCTTCCATATAAATTTTAAAAAAGATTTTCTAATTCTGTGAAGAATGTCAAAGGCAGCTCAATGAGAATAGTATTGAATCTATAAATTACTTTGGGCAGTATGGCCATTTTCACCATATTGATTCTTCCTATGCATAAGCATAAAATATTGCTCCATTTGTTTTTGTCCTCACTGAATTCTTTGAGAAGTGGTTTGTAGTGCACCCTAAAGAGGTTCTTTATGTCGCTTGTTGGCTGTACTCCTAGGTATTTTATTCTTTTTGTGGCAATTGTGAATGGGAATTCATTCATGATTTGGTCTCTGCTTGCCTGTTGTTGGTGTATAGGAATGCTACTAATTTTTGCACATTGATTTTTTTTATTATACCTTAAGTTCTAAGGTACATGTGCACAACATGCAGGTTTGTTACATAGGTATACATGTGCCATGTTGGTTTGCTGCACCCATCAACTTGTCATTTCCATTAGGTATTTCTCCCAGTGCTATCCCTCCCCCTGCCCCCACCCTCCAACAGGCCCCGGTGTGCGATGTTCCCCACCCTATGTCCGTGTGTTCTTGCTGTTCAACTCTCACCTATGAGTGAGAACATATGGTGTTTGGTTTTCTGTCCTTGTGATAGTTTGCTTAGAATGATGCTTTCTAGCTTTATCCATGTCTCTGCAAAGGACATGAATTCAACCTTTTTAATGGCTGCATAGTATTCCATGGTGTATATGTGCCACATTTTCTTAATCTAGTCTATCATTGATGGACATTTGGGTTGATCAAGTCTTTGCTATTGTGAATAGTGCCACAATAAACGTAAGTGTGCATGTGTCTTTATAGTAGCATGATTTATAATCCTTTGAGTATATACCCAGTAATGGGATTGCTGGGTCAAATGGTATCTCTAGTTCTAGATCCTTGAGGAATTGCCACACTGTCTTCCACAATGGTTGAACTAATTTGCACCCCCACCACAGTGTAAAAGCATTCCTTTTGCTCCACATCCTCTCCAGCATCTGTTGTTTCCTGACTTTTTAAATGATCGCTACTCTAAATGGCATGAGATGTTATCTTGTTGTGGTTTTGATTGGCATTTCTCTGATGACCAGTGATGATGAGCATTTTTTCATATGTCTATTGGCTGAATAAATGTCTTCTTTCGAGAAGTGTCTGTTTATATACTTTGCCCACTTTTTGATGGGGTTATTTGTTTTTTTCTTATAAATTTGTTTGAGTTCTTTGTAGATTCTGGATATTAGCCCTTTGTCAGATGAGTAGATTGCAAAGATTTTCTCCCATTCTGTAAGTTGCCTGTTTCTTTGGCTGTGCAGAAGCTCTTTAGTTTAATTAGATCTCATTTGTCTATTTTGGCTTTTGTTGCCATTGCTTTGGTGTTTTAGTCTTGAAGTCTTTGCCCATACCTATGTCCTGAATGGTATTGCCGAGGTTTTCTTCTAGGGTTTTTATGGTGTTAGGTCTTACATTTAAGTCTTTAATCCATCTTGAGTTAATTTTTGTATACGGAAGGGATCCAGTTTCAGCTTTCTACATATGGCTAGCCAGTTTTCTCAGCACCATTTATCAAATAGGGAATCCTTTACCCATTGTTTGTTTTTGTCAGGTTTGTCAAAGATCAGATGGTTGTAGATGTGTGGTGTTATTTCTGAGGCCTCTGTTCTGTTCCATTGGTCTATATATCTGTTTTGGTACTGGTACCATGCTGTTTTGGTTACTGTAGACTTGTAGTATAGTTTGAAGTCAGGTAGTGTGATGCCTCCAGCTTTGTTCTTTTTGCTTAGAATTGTCTTGGCTATGCGGGCTCTTTTTTGGTTCCATATGAACTTTAAAGTAGTTTTTTCCAATTCTGTGAAGGAAGTCAGTGGTAGCTTGATGGGGATAGCAATGAATGTATAAATTACCTTGGGCAGTATGGCCCTTTTCATGATATTGATTCTTCCTATCCATGAGCATGAAATGTTCTTCCATTTGTTTGTGTCCTCTTTTATTTTGTTGAGCACTGGTTTGTAGTTCTCCTTGAAGAGGTCCTTCACATCCCTTGTAAGTTGGATTCCTAGGTATTTTATTCTCTTTGCAGTAATTGTGAATGGACACTCACTCATGATTTGGCTCTCTGTTTGTCTATTATTGGTGTATAGGAATGCTTGTGATTTTTGCACATTGATTTTGTATCCTGAGACTTTGCTGAAGTTGCTTATCAGCTTAAGGAGATTTTGGGCTGAGACGATGGGGTTTTCTAAATATACACTCATGTCATCTGCAAACAGAGACAATTTGACTTCTTCTTTTCCTAATTGAATACCTTTATTTCTTTCTGTTGCCTGACTGCCCTAGCCAGAACTTCTGACACTATGTTGAATAGGAGTGGTGGGAGAGGGCATCCTTCATCCTCGTCTTGTGCCTATTTTCAAAGGGAATAATGCTTTCAGTTTTTGCCCATTCAGTATGATATTGGCTGTGGGTTTGTCATAAATAGCTCTTATTATTTTGAGATACATTCCATCAATACCTAGTTTATTGAGCGTTTTTAGCATGAAGGGCTGTTGAATTTTGTCAAAGGCCTTTTATGAGGCCAGCATCATCCTGATACCAAAGCCTGGGAGAGACACAACAAAAAAAGATAATTTTAGGCCAATATCCCAGAAGTACATTGATGCAAAAATCCTCAGTAAAATACTGGCAAACTAAATCCAGCAGCACATCAAAACGTTATCCATGACAATCAAGTTAGCTTCATCCCTCGGATTCAAGGCTGGTTCAACATATGCAAATCAACAAACGTAATCCATCACATAAAAAGAACCAATGACAAAAACCACATGATTACTGCAACAGATGCAGAAAAGCCCAAAAGCTTCTTAAGCTGATCAGCAACTTCAGGAAAGTCTCAGGATATAAAATCAATGTGTACTGGGCATGGTGGCTCATGCCTATAATCCCAGCACTTTGGGAGGCCAAGGCAGGCAGATCACCCGGGATCCGGAGTTAGAGACCAGCCTGGCCAACATGGCAAAACCACATCTCTACTAAAAATACAAAAATTGACCGGGCGTGGTGGTGGGCACCTGTAGTCCCAGCTACTTGGGAGGCTGAGGCAAGAGGATTGCTTGAACCCCAGGAGGTGGAGATTGCAGTGAGGCAAGATCAAGCCACTGCACTCTAGCCTGGGTGACAAAGCAAGACTCCATCTCAAAAAAAGGAGTCACTTCCAAGATGGCCAAATAGGAACAGCTCCAGTCTGCAGCTCTTAGTGAGATGGAGGGCAAGCTGAAGCAGGGCAGGGAATCGCCTTACCCAGGAAGTGCAAGGGGCTGGGGGATTTCCTTTCCTAGCCAAGGGAAGCCGTGACAGACTGTACCTGGAGAAATGGTACACTCCTGATCAAATACTGCACTTTTCCCACAGTCTTAGCAACTGGCAGAATAAGAGATACCCTCTTGTGCCTGGCTTGGCAGATCCCATGCCCACAGAGCCTTGCTCACTGCTAGCGCAGCAGTCTGAGATCAACCTGCAATGCTGCAGCTTGACAGGGGGAGGAGTGTCCGCCATTGCTGAGGCTTGAGTAGCTCACAGTGTAAACAAAGACGCCAGGAAGCATGAACTGAACAGAGCCCACCACAGCTCAGCAAGGCCTACTGCCTTTATAGATTCCACCTCTGGGGGCAGAGCATAGTAGAAAAAAAGGCAGCAGACAGCTTCTGCAGACTTAAATGTCCCTGTCCGACAGCTCTGAAGAGAGCAGTGGTTCTCTCAACATGACGTTCGAGCTACGAGAATGACAGACTGCCTCCTCAAGTGGGTCCCTGACCCCCGTGTAGCCTGACTGGGAAACACTTCCCAGTAGGGGCCAACAGACACCTCAAACAGGCAGGTGCCCCTCTGGGACGAAGCCTCCAGAGGAAGGATCAGGCAGCAATATTTGCTGTTCTGCAGCCTCCACTGGTGATACCCAGGCAAACAGGGTCTGGAGTGAACCTCCAAATGAGTCTTTTGAGAAGAAGGAGCACATATTATTCGAGGTGTGTTTAATACAGTCACAATTTACCTTCTCAGGAAAGTCTTAGTGTTTAGGCATTTGAATTCTTATACTACTTGGGGAATGTATTAGTCAGGGTTCTCTAGAGGGACAGAACTAATAGGATAGATAGATAGATATAAAGGGGAGTTTATGAAGTATTAACTCACTTGATCACAAGGTTCCACAATAGGCCATCTGCAAGCTTGAGGAGCAAGGAGAGCCAGTCCGAGTCTCAAAACTGAAGAACCTGGAGTCCCATGTTTGAGGGCAGGAAGCATCCAGCATGGGAGAAAGATGTAGGCTGGGAGGCTAGGCCAGTCTCTCCTTTTCCCTTTCTGCTTTATATTCACTGGCAACAGATTAGATGGTGCCCACCAAATTAAGGGTGGGTTTGCCTTTTCCAGCCCACTAACTCAAATCTCAAATGTTAATCTCCTTTGGCAATGCCCTCACAGACACCCCCAAGACCAACACCAATCCAATCAAATTGACACTCAGTATTAACCATCTCAGGGAAGATGAATAATCCTAGAAACTTGAATTCAGTCCTAATGAAGTGTAAAAAGCTTTAGTAATGTTGATGAAGGTGATCTAAACTCTTTGATTCACAAACTCTTAAAGAAGGAAGGGACCTCAAAGATGATATTTTCCAGTCCTTCCATTTTACAAAGGATGGACCTGAGACCCAGGAGAGACGCAGCTATTTACTCGGGATCACACAGCTGGTTAGTGAAAGAGTAAAAACCAAAACACCTCTGACTCTCTTCTTATATCACGTTCTGAAGACTATTTCAAAATGATTCAGCTGGCTAAGCACATTTTGAAATTTGACATTTTCCTCAAAATACATGTGTAAGTCCAGCGGGGATCATTAATTGATTAGTCAATTCCTTTATAAATATTCACTAATTATTACTCTAAAATGCCCTCAAAACTCCACAAAAGTACAAAGACGTATATCACTTCTGCTTACAGTTTCCAATCTCCCTAGAGCAGTAAGAAACATACACATAAAAAGATACCTAATGTCCCAAGATAAAATGTCAAATTGAGACGATGTGTAATAACATGTCAACTTGAGACATTGTGTAATAACATGTCAAATCGTATGATAAAATGTCAAATTGAGAGAGAAAACAACAAGGGTGTAGGCTATCATTGTGTCCTTAAAAATGTCGAAGAAGGCTTTGTAGAATAAGCAGAGCTTGAAGATACTCGGATTTTCCTGGCATTATGGAAACTCTCACTCTTGCTGTACAAGATGATTTGCATGACTTGTAGAAAAGGGTCTGTACTCTTTTTGCCATTCCCAGGGCAATATCAGCGTTTTAATTCTTGATGTCTCCTTAAACAAGAGGTTCTTAACCTGGAAAAGGGTCTATGATCTTGGATAGGATAGGGGAAAAAAACATATCTTTACTTTTTTATATCTAGCTGAAATTTGGCTCTTTCTTTTCTTTCTTTCTCTCCCCTCCCCCTCCCCTCCCCTCCCCTTCACTTTCCTTCCCTTCCCTTCTTCCCTTCCCTTCTTCCCTTCCCTTCCCTTCCCTTCCCCGACTGAGTTTCATTCTTGTCGCCCAGGCTGGAGTGCAATGGCATGATCTCAGCTCACTGCAACCTGCGTCTCTCAGGTTCAAGCAATTCTCCCACCTCAGCCTGCCGAGTAGCTGGGATTACAGTCATGCACCACCATGCCCAGCTAATTTTGTATTTTTAGTAGAGACGGGGTTTCTTCACGTTGGTCAGGCTGGTCTCGAACTCCTGACCTTAGGTGATCCGCCCGCCTAGGCCTCCCGAAGTGCTGGGATTATAGGCATTAGCCACCACGCCCAGCCAAAATTTAGCATTTTCTGCAATTATGAATATAAACAACAAACCACAGTAGTATTAGCAATTTCTGTGACCATCATCAATAGAAATTAATTACAGATATTTTCAAACCTCATTACAGTCATTGCAGAAAAATAATTTATGTTCATCACTCTTTTGAACATATGGGCATTGTTAGATCTGTTCTAGATCTTGTTATTTAAAGTGTTAATAAAGACAAGTATTTATTATTATATCAAAAACTTGGCTTTTAATATATTTTTATTACTGATTTCCACATAATTATTTTATCTATATAGTTCTGCTAGGTAAAACAATGGCCAAAAAAGAAGCCTACACCCTAATCCCCAGTACTTGTGAATATGATCTTATAAATGGCAAAAGAGACTGTGTTTATAATTAAGGTAAGGAAACTGCTGGGGAGATCCCACCAGGTGGGGAGACTATCCTGAATCGCCCAGATGGGCTCATCTAATGTGTTTACAGAAGCAAAGAACCTTTCCCAGCTGTGATCAAAGAGGGCTATGGAAAGGAGTTGATCACCTTTGCAGCCTTTGAAGATGGAAAAAGAGGACCATGAGCCAAGGAATGCGGGTGGCCTTGAGAAGCTGGGAAAGGCAAGGAAACACAGCCTCCCTTAGATCTTCCACAAAGGAATGCAGCCTTGTCAACACCTTAATTTTAGCCCAGTAAGAACTCTATCAGACTTCTGACCTCTAGAACTGTAAGATAAATTTGTATTCATTCCCCAAATTTGTGGTATTTTGGTACAGCAGCAGTGGAAAATGACTATACTTTATTTTACTTTATCCATTTCAAAATATTATTCTGAGAAACTTCACCAGACAAAGCTGCTCAGGCACAAAAAAATATATAGTTTTTAAAAAACCCTGCCTAAGTAGTGTATGCAGCTGTACTTACAAGGAAAACCTTATGTAATTTGACATTGACACCAGTCAATGTCTAGTGGGACCTAAAAGGAAAAACTCTATTTGTTTTCACAATTATCCAGACGCTCCAGTAAAAATTTTTGTAGCAAAATCACAAGTTAAGTTCTCACTCAAGCTTGGCTTTTCCCTCGACTTTCTTTCTCAGTGGTTCTTATTTTTTCTGGCTTCCACCATTTCCAAATTTGGATTACATTCATATAGGCAATTCATTCATGCAGGAATGCGAGCCAAGGGAAGAGTGTTTTTAATCCTTTTGATTGACATTATTACTTTATGAGCCTTCAAATGAACCCAGCAGTTACTAATATATCATGCTAGGGAATTGTAGGAAAATGATAACCCAATAAAGAGGGCATATGGCAAAGGAACCGTGTTTCCCCTTCTCGAGGGTGATTGGGTCTCTGGAGATTTCTTGATTGGAATTCTCGGGATCAATTACTTATCCAGTTATAATATGTTAATGCCAAAACAATTTTTACAATAGTTTTAATTTCGTATCTGTTAAATGTAAATAGCACTTTTTGAAGTATTTGACTGACTAAAATTGGTAGTGATATTTAAGTTTTGTCAAGTTCTGGGGAAAGGCCTTATATAATTTAAAAGTGCATTCTTAACTGTTATTTTAGAGTCTATCAGTCAGTTAAAAAAAAAAAAACAAATTATTTGTAATCCAAAAGAATTGTTTCTTTCCTTATGAACAACCACAACCATGAAATAACCAAACCTGAGTCTGTCTTTGTCAACAGCAGCCCAGTCTGTCTGCTGTTAGGCATAATTTGCAGTATACTTCCCAGCAAAACATCCACATCCTCTGGTAGCAAGCAGTTTTGTTTAAAGCACGCACTTGGATCTTAAGAGAATGAAAAATTAAAACTGTCGATGCAAACAATGTAAAATTCCAAATTTTTTTATCAATTTGCTTTTGAAAATATGCATGAAGGAATATAATCATTCTTTCCCAGGACTAGCTCCTTTGAGTAATGAAAGACAGATGTGCTAAAGATGTCTGTCTCTAGTCCAGGTCGAGAATTATATACAGTGTATAATAAAGTATGATATCTGGATCTTAGACAAAATGCAATGCCAAAACTAGAATGTTGCCAGCTTTCCACTGTGCAAGGTCTAATTTAGTTGATAAATCTGCTTTCCATCCTTCATGGATCTCAATGTATTTTCAGGAATTCAAAAGTAATATTTCTCAGTACTTACGATAAACAGTCATTGTGGCCTCAAGTACATAAAGTTGTATTAAATGACAACTATTTTAACATGGGGGATTTTAGAATATCTTACAGAGAGTTTTCACATATGTGAAAAAAACGTTGTGATGTTAAAATTCAGTTGAAAAAATTCTAAAAATTTAAATTGTGCGTCATAGAGTTTTCAATTACTTTTTCATTGAAGCAATTGCATTTCCCCACACCTGAAAAACATACCTCTAACAGTAACCCTCAGCTGAGACCAGCATTTTATTGGTGTTTTCATATACTAAACAAATCGTAAATGCCTGTGCATTGCAGTGACAAATAGTTTTTTGTTTGTTTGTTTTTGAGACAAGCTCTTGCTCTGTCACGCAGGCTGGAGTGCAGTGGTGCAATTTCTGCTCACTGCAACCTCTGTCTCCCGGGTTCAAGCAATTCTCCTGCCTCGGCTTTCCGAGTAGCTGGGATTACAGTCACCTACCACCATGCAAGGCTAATTTTTGTATTTATAGTAGAGATGGGGTTTCACCATGTTGGCCAGTCTATTCTCAAACTCCTGGCCTCAGATGATCCTCCCTCCTCGGCTTCCCAAAGTGCTGGGATTACAGGTATGAGCCACTGCGCCTGGCCAACAAACGGTTTTTTAAAAAGGCAGAGAATATTTGCTGGTGATGCAAACGGTTTGCAGTTAGTAAATCCGATTTTCTAAAATTAACTTTAATCTAATAGAGAATGTCATACAATTTCATGCTACTAAAGAAAACCTGTAGGTGTTCACAATAGCCAAAGTGGATTATACTACTACAACATATGTACTCCAAAATGTGTAATAGCACAAACACAATATAAGTTTGTTTTTTATTCATATGGAAGTCCAAGGAGGGTGTATCTTGTCAGAGGGTGGCTCTCTTGCAGGTGGTGATCAATGAAGCCGGGTTCCTTCTATCTTGTGGCTCCATCATCACCCAAAGCCTTTTCATCATCCACATCCAGTGGGAGGAATGGAAAGAGCCCTTGGAGGTGGTATGCCATCTCCTTAAGGCCTTTCCGCAGAGATTGTACTCATCAGTTCTACTTCAATTTCATTGGAAAGGCAGTCATATGGCTACACCTAGCTGCAGAGGAGGTTGAGAAATGGAGCACAGCCATCTGCCCAGAAATAAAGGGGAGCAGATTTTGTGAGAAGCTCTGCATGGGATAATTTCTAGTATTCAAATCATTTTAGGTTAATTTTCATGGATGTGAGTGAGATATACAGCTTCTTAGAAAAACAATTCATTCTCAGGGGAAAAAAAATCCAAAAACCATAGGAAAGCAAAGCAAAAAGTAAAAAATCCCCTCAAGCCCAGAGACAATCACTGTAAACACTTTGTATTATTGTATTATGTATATAAAACATGGATATATTTGGATCTATGCAAAACAGTCAAATTATGCATACCCATTAACCTATGTTTACATTCTCAGGTAGATAATCTTCCCTCTTTTAATTATGAGATGCAATTAAAATCAAACAGGAAACAAGCAAATTTTTAAAAAACACATATATTTTAAAAAGGATATCTTCTGATAAAGTAGTATCTGTTATGGTATTATTTGGCTAATTCTAATTGACTATTCTGGACTTTAATGGCTAAAATAATTCAAAGAGTTGTAGGAATCTTGCTCTCTGAATATACTAAATAAAAACAAGGCATCACCTTGCCACCAAAGGCGCTGGCCTAAAGGGCACTGGGCTTCATGATCCAGGCTCTGCCATCATGAGCCACATGACATTAGCCTCCTGTGTTTCGGTTTTCTTGAGGCCCACGAGATCCAGTTAGATATCTTGCTTTTCTAAAACTTTACAACATATTTGTGAAATAAATCTTCCTCTCTCCCTCTTTTCAGCTTTCAGTACTAAGTATCCTGGGTCAAAGAACTACAGGATGATAACATTGCTTTCAGCCGTATCTATTACATGCGATGCCCTGATTCTGTGACAGGCCCTCCACAAAATGCATGATGTGTTCTTTCATAATCTTATAATAACTCTGGAAGGTTACTGGTTTCTATTTCCATCAAAGGACATAAAGCTGAAGAGAGTGAGTAAGTTGCCAATCCATACAGCTAACAAGGATGTGATGTAGGGTTTAAATCATATCACTGTGACTGCAAAGCCTGAACTTCACTGTTAAGCATCCCTGTGTTCTTGTCACTTGGTGCCATCGATATTTCCTGGGCAGTAAGAGTGTGTCATAGTCCCAGGAACAACTCTGGTTCTTCTAAGATGTAAGATCAAAATTTCTCTAAAAGGTTGCTGTAGCTTAACTATTTAGTTGTTTTGATACGTGTGTGTGATGTGCGTTGGGTGAATTTTTTTTGAAAAGTTTTTTCTGATTATAAAAATATATTTTTTCATTTTAGAAAGTTAAGAAAGGGGCCAGGCGCAGTGGCTCATGCCTGTAATCCCAGCACTTTGGGAGGCCGAGATGGGCGGATCCCGTGAGGTCAGGAGTTCGAGACCAGCCTGGCCAACATGGCAAAACCTTGTCTCTACTAAAAATACAAAAATTAGCCAGTTATGGTGGTGGGTGCCTGTAATCCCAGCTACTCGGGAGACTGAGACAGGAGAGTCGCTTGAACCCGGGAAGTGGAGGTTGCGGTGAGCCAAGATTGTGCCATTGCATGCAAGCCTGGGCAACCAGAGCAAAACTCCATCTCAAAAAAAAAAAAAAAAAAGCAAAGAAAGTTAAGAAAGGGTAGAAAAAGTTATATAATAAACAGTAAGGGATCACCCATAATCTCACTACTCAGAGAGATTCCTTGATGACATCATTGTCCACTCCTCAGACCTAGGGAGGAAGGGCAGGTTAGCCTAACTAATATAGTTCCTGCCTGGTCCTTTACAGAAAAAGATTTGTGACATATATCATAAAACATTATGGCAAATATTTTAGCCCAGAGAGTTCAATACTGGGTAGTACTAGTAATCTGAGAGATGTTCAATATGAATTCTTTAGAATATCTGGTTTAAACTGCACTCTAGTTTGATGGACCTGCCTGGAGTTATCTGCAAAATTTACCAAACTAGCAGAATCAATTGATTTATCTGAAGAGTGACTTGGAATTGTACATTCAAACATTAGAAAATGTCTACCAAATTTGTGTGTGTGTGTGTGTGTATTTATAGAAGTTAATGTTATGATGTTGAGCTGTTCTTTCAGCAAGTAATTAGTAATCAGGCCCTATTCTTAAGAACATCATGGTTTATGATAGAAAAATTGCATCGCCATTGAAGAAAATAATGCTTTTTTATTGCATTGACAAGTTGGCATGTGTCCAACTTATCTAAAAATGGAATCATTTAGATATGTTAGAGGAGAAGTACACAGGGCTTGTCCAACCTCTTTTCTACTGCTTAACATTGAATTCTGATCTGCTAAGAGGCTATTTCTTTAATTTCCAGGCACAGCAGTAGCATTTCGATACTTTCTGTGAAACACGGTTGTTAAAAGGATGTCTTCTCTCTCTCTCCCAGTGTTAAGTATAACCAGTAATTGCATGCTTATGTGCATAAACCAACCTCTAATTATGTATTTTAGAGGTTTCACAAATGTTAATAATGATTCCCTGTGGGAAAAAATAAACAAATAATAAAAATACAGTCCCCGATATTCCATCACCATTATAAAATCGGGCTCTACAACTTGCTAACCATGTTGTCACTGACAAGTTACTTGGAACACACAAAATTTCCTTGTCCTTATCCACAAAATGGGAGAAATAAGTTTACTTGAATAAAAACCGAATACTTGTGAAGCACTTACACGATGTCTAGTGTGGAGTAAAATATAAATGGAAGCATTTCAGCCTATACTTACGATGACTGATGCAGGTGGCCTTATAAGCCTTTTCCATCTCTGGACATTAAAGTTGGTGATAGATCAATAAATGGTGCAAAATGTCTTAATCAATGAGTGGGGGAAAGAGTATTGCATCTTCTGAATTTCCTTAATGAGAAGAAAAAGCACTGCAATAATCACTAGTGGAAAAGCTATACCTAAAGTCTGCTTCCTCCTTGTTCAAGGTCTCCAGAACTGTAGCATTTTAAGAAAAGGAAGTTAAAATATGAAAGAATGTCTAAAGTGGAAGTATAATTTGTAAAAAAACAGAGAGTTACTTTTTTTGAAAATAGGGAAGGCAAATGCTCCAAACATGTTCCTCTCAAGAAGTCAAAAGAGAATGAATGGATACCTGCCAAGTGTTCTGGAATAAAGGAGAAACACAGGCCATGTCTCTGAAATCATGAGATGTATCTTATAATTCATGCTAATGTTATATTCTCTATCTTATTTTTACATTTGTTACCTTCAAGTGTTCTTAAAAATCTCAATGACAAGGTGCACTGTGTGTATTTGAAGGCTTTTTGCCACACTACTGTTTATCAGATGGGAAGCACAGGGGCACAGGAGTTTGTCTACAGTCTACAGACATTATCACTAAGGAATACATTAACATAGGACAGAAAAGAACCTGTCGCCTTGAACAGCATCCAAACAGTCATAATGATAATTTATGGAGTTAATGTGATATTGACAAGTCACTATTAAAATAATCCTTTGGGAAAATTGTTAGATATCTGCCGTAAGGCTTTCTTTCAAGGGAACCAGCGACAACCTTCATCTTAGGAAACTAGTTATGTAATGAAAAGAATGAGGATTTTGTAGTTAATGTATTCCAAACCTAGGTCTGCCATTTACTAGTTGAAGGAAAGTATATAACTTCTCTGAGCCTCTTCACCTACAAATGGGAAAAACAATAAAGAGTTATTTAAAGGATCAGAAATAATGAGTATAAAATTCTTAGCTTGGAGTGGGGTGTGGTGGCTCGCACCTGTAATCTCAGCACTTTGGGAGGCTGAGGCGGGTGTATCACTTGAGGTCAAGAGTTCCAGACCAGCCTGGCCAACATGGTGAAACCCAGTCTCTACTAAAAACACAAAAATTAGCTGGGCACAGTGGTGCACACCTGTAGTCCTGGCTACTCGGGAGGCCAAGGCAAAAAAAAAAAAAAAAAGAAAAAGAAAAAAATGCCTAGCTTGGTTACTGCGTACACTGGATGCTCTGTATAATATAATTATACTTTATAAGGTTTTAAGCATTCATTCATATATTCACTTACTCATTTTGGTAGAATTGTGTGTTGCTGAGACAAGGTGAAAAGTATAGTCTGAATTCCATTCTTGACACACATTTTATTGATATCTACACACGAAAGTTTCTTCAGATAATCAGTATAGATCACAGTTTTCACTGGCCACTAAATAACCCCGAGCAATTTGAAGAATTTGTTATCTACAAAACAATGAGGTTAGAATTCCATTAGGCTGTGTGTGCATGTAGGTCTATCTCAAACTAGTTATTGAGCTTTCAGTATGCAAAAAAAAAAAAAAAAAAAAAAGCATCATATTACATCATATTAGCTTACAGAATGAAAAGGGCTAGCATAACATGGAGCTATAAAATTGCTGTTTCTAGTGTGTAAGGGGCTCACTTCTAAGGGGGATAAAACAGTAAGTACGCAGGAATGCTAGCGTATTTGTTTTTGAAAGATAGAATAAATGTAGGCTCTAGGAATAGGTAGTCTCAGAGCTTATGAATAAAATGTCAACATAAATGGAATACTTGCTAGAAACATGAAGCCCCCAAACAAAACTCTGCGGTGTCAGCTCCAAAATTGCTATGTAGGAGGAGTCTAAGACCATCTGGGAGGAAGGAGGGCCAAACAGACTTACCCTGAAGCTTTGTTTACCTGTACATAGATTTTACTCAGGGTGGTGGTGGTGGTGGTGAAGGAGATACGGAGAATGTTTAACCGCAAACACTATCCACCACTCCCACCCAGTGTCCCCTTACAATGTGGATTTTAGAATTGGTTTTATCGTTATATTTGGAACCTGAAGTTTGTTATTTTAATATATATCGAGCACCTTATAAGTAAGGTGCCAGGCAAAGACACAATATCTTTTCCCAGGGGGTATGGGTTCCAGCCTATGGGATAGAGACCTGAAAACAAGTAAGTACAGCGTGTCATAAGCATCCGTCTGGACTTGTTTCTTTCTAACACACTATAAACTGGATGGAAATCAAGTTTCCATCCAGAATAGGCAAGGTAGTTTTCACAGAATTGGGATTGTTGAAATCAATTTGGAAGGAATCTTTCTCCACAGCACAATTTCTGTAAAACAAAGCTAAATTTCAAAGCACATGTTCCCTATAAATATTATCTTCACTAGTAAATTTTAAAAATGACTCAAAATGACAAAAGCTTTGCACATAACTCTCCTGAAAACCCACAGGTTGAAAAAAAAATCACTGGTGCCTTAACATTCCACTGAAAGAAAAAGAAAAATACTTTGGCTGATCACAGCTAATTTAGTTAATAAGGGCCCAATGAAAGCTAAACCTTATTTTATAAAATGCTGAGAATACTGAGTGATTACCATAAGCCAAGACAGCACTGGGTGATTTACACACATTACCTTTATCAGAATTCTACAGAATGCTTCTTATACAAATTTATATGTTAAAGCCCCAAATTATTCTTCTCAATGACAGTTTTAATTTCCAGGATTGTCCCTCCCTTCAGCTACCAAGTATCAATCCAAGAGCAGGGCTTAGAAAACAAGGCCCTAAAACATTTAATTTCCGTTTGGTTCTGGTTTTACGTGGGATCACAAATATTTGGCTTAGAATTCATAGCTTCTACTGTGCCTTAAAAGAGTCAAATTCTAATGTGACTCTCTGAAACGTTTTCCAAAGACTTGAGGCTGTCAGTATAATATTGACTAGATAAAGAAATAAACCTTACACAAGTATAAATGTGCTTTTCTCCTTTTGCTAAAAGGTAGTTAGTTCAATGTTACTGGGGTGATAGTAAATAAAAATCAAAGAAAAGGAAAATAAGGAAGAAGTATTTAGTTCAAGAGGAAAATTCTTAATGATATATTGAATAGAACATTTACATCTCAGGTTTAACCAATACCGAATCAAATACATTTAAGATCTCAAGAGATCAAGATTATCCTGGCCAACATGGTGAAACCCCATCTCTATTAAAAATACAAAAATTAGCTGGGTGCAGTGGTGGGAACCAGTAGTCCCAGCTACTTGGGAGGCTGAGGCAGGAGAATCGCTTGAACCTGGGAGGCGGAGGTTGCAGTGAGCCAAGATCGCGCCACTGCACTCCAGCCTGGTGACAGAGCGAGACTCTGTCTCAAAAAAAAAAAAAAAAAAAAAAAAAAAATACACCTCAGATCATGTGCTGTAATGAACAGAACTATAGAGGCTGGGTAGCCCAGTCTGCTCACTTTATTGGTGAGGCAGCAAATCCAAAGAAGAGAAGAGTCTCCACAGACTGTGCAGCATGAAGACAAATACAGGTAGAGCTAGAGTACAGTTCTCCACACTCCTTTCCATTGCCTTTTCCACTGGACTTGTTTTTCTTTTTGCTGGTGTATGTGGTATTTGTATGCAGAGTTCCCAAGGATCACTCTCAAAATGTATGATGATGGTTATACCTCTGCATTTTCCTCTTTCTATTGTTTTTCTCAAGTACCTCTTAACTTCAGTAAAGGTCACTCAAGATTACAAAAACATGCTGTCATTTTTCTACAGCAGGAATGCCTTTATTCCATTGGATACTGGAAAATTCTGATTTGTAATGACAATAACAAATAATTCATTGCAAAGCCAGGATAGAACATGACCAGAGTTTAGTGGGGGGGATGGCCAAGCCAACCTTGGGAATGGCTAAGAGTTGATAAGGGCATAAGCTCAAGAGTATGCTCCCGTTTTTATTAATAGATAGGGGCACACAACTAATAAATAATAAAAGACAATGATTAACTTTTATTAGTTACCAAATGCATAAATTTATTACAGCATTTTATATAACTAACTGTCCTCCCCTTTTTCAGTGTGTTTTCCCTTGGCTTCCTGGACACTTCATTACCGGTTGTCCCATTTTCCCCACAGATTTCTCCCTTCATCTCTCTCCTTCAGGTGCCTCTTCTAGGTACTGCTGAATATTATCTTTCTCAGATGCTCTTATTTCCTACTCTCTCTCTCTCCTTCTCTGTCCTGATTTCTCTATGGAACAATAATTTTGCATATTAACACCCATGGAGAGCTTCCACTATGTATTTCCAAGGCTTCTCAAACTTTGTGTGTCAAAAGTGAACTCATTGTAGGTCCAAACGTCACCCTCAAGGAAGTGGAGCATAATTCCCCATTTCTTAAGTGTGATCTGTACATAGAGACTTCCTTCCAAAGAGCACAGCAGAATAAAGTTGGGGGGAGTGTAAGTTTATGTGGAGAAACCTGACAAACCCGGCCACAGCCTGGTGACCAAGATCAACACCAACAGTGATAAGTCATGATAAGTCATATTGACACATATACCCTTACTATCCTGTGATGAACATGGTACCCTTACTGCCCTGTGATCTCCGGAAACCCATACCTAGACTAATCATGAGAAAAATATGAGACAAATTCCAATCGAAGGACTTTCTACAAAATACCTGACCAGTACTCCTCAACACTAACAAGGTCATCAAAAACAAGGAAAGTCTGAGAAACTGTCACAGCTGAGAGGAAACTAAGGCGACGTGGCAATTAAACAAAACCCACTATCCTAGGTGGGATTCTGGAACAGAAAAAGAGGGATGCTAAATAAAAATTAAGACAATATGAGTAAAGTATGAACTTCAGCTAATTACAATGTATTAATACTGGTTCATTAATTGTAAGAAATGCACCACACTAATATAAGACTTTAATAACAAAGGAACTGGGTGTAGGGTATAAGAAAGCTTTCTGTGCTACCATTAGAATTTTTCTGTAACTCGAAAACTATTCTAAAATAAAAATTTTATTTTTAAAAAATTTATCATGTTGCCTTCCCAGCCTTTTTACTCGTCTTATGTTCCGTATTTCTGCCCATGTAATTATGATGGAGCAAGTGGGGCTTTGCCCCAAGCATCCACGTTTATAAGGCATACAGATGTTAGTGAATGAAGTTTTATTAATTCTGAAATTTAACATCTAAGTTAAATTACACCTCAATAAAAAAAATAGTTAAAATAGAAAACTTCCAGAGAGTCCCTATTGTTAACAACAAAAATCTGGGTACCATACCATGAAATACAGAGTTGATTAGAGGCAATCCAGAGTGGAGAGGTCAAAGTGGACCCATTATGATTCTGATTCAGAAAACGGTAAATTTATTTCTCTATAACTCAACTGGACTGACTCATTAGGACCACCTCACAGGGCCTTCTGCCTCTTTTGCTTGCCATTTTACATTCATTAGTTTCTCCAATTAAATTCTACACTCATCTCCCTGGTTAAATAAGTGCCTATTAAATACATACACAGTCTTCACCTTTTTCTTCTATTTGTCTTCTCAGATATAATGTCTCAAGCAGGCTCAGTGACCTGTTGCATGAAGTAGCACCTGGTCTGCCACCCTCCCCTGTCCTGGTGGCCCCTGCTGTGGTCTGGATGGACCCAGTTGGTCACAAACATGCTGAGCCTGTGTTCATACCATGAAGCACTGCTGAATTCATCTGTTCTCTCAGGTTCTGTACTTCTCCCCTGCTGACCTCCCAGTGGTGGCCTCTAGTGCTGGTGTTCTTCTCACTCTTCAGCCTCTGCTTCCTGATCTTTGCTCTTTTCCAGTTCTCTTACCACATCCACATTACTTCCAGGACATACAGAAACTTCCAGAACCCTTGCACTCCAAATATAGGCCCTGGAAACCAAGAATAGTATCTTAGGCCCATATACTTAAACCTCTTCTTTAACATGGGCAATTATGATTTCATCCACTGCTGTATTTCCAGGTTGCCATGTTGCTCTAGAATGATGCTGAATGCAAACGTTCCTGAAGGGGCCACGCCATAGGAAAGGAGGAGCAAATCCTCTGGCTTTGGGGTTATTCCAAAGCTATTGGGGTTCTTCTACCACTGTGACTGTCATCAGTAAGTCCCTCTTCACCTTTGTAAGAGAGCAGCGGAGCATGGACTAGATTCCCCAAATTGGTCAGCTTTCTTTCTTGTCTTCATGCTTCATTGTGCTCACGTGCTCTCTCTGTCCTTGTTCTCATTCTCCTCTCCCCCTAGACTCGACTTGTTCTCATTCTCCTCTCCCCATGACTTGATTCCTCCCCTTAGACATAGAAAGGACTGGAATTGCTCTCACTTATGTCATAGCCGTATCCTTCCCTACTCTGTAGTTATATTAAATCTTCATGCATTTGGGGAGGCCTAGGAAGGAGAATCATTTGAACCAAGGAATTTGAGAGCAGCCTGGGCATCGTGGTGAAACCCCACCTTTACAAAAAATACAAAACTTAGCCAGTTGTGGCAACAGGCACCTGTAAGTCCCAGCTACTTGAGAGGCTAAGGTGGGAGGACTGCTTGAGCAACCTCCACAACAGCAACCTCTGTTGTGGAGGTTGTGCTTTAGTCCTCTGTATATGACTTAATATTCAAAGCCTAGATTTGGAAATTCTGGAAAAACCCTTTTAGTGCTCATTAAGCCAGGCTCTTACAAATAATAAAAAAAAACTTCTTTTGAGATTATCATCTCACCATAGACTTCAAAAATATCTATTTTGAAATTCAAAGCAGAACATTGATTTCTTTGGTCTTGGCAGTGTCTGCCCTCTGCTGCCCTTGGAAATAAGATCAGGCTTAAGTCTGAATCTTCACAGCAGAAGGGCTGCCAGGGACAAACCTTCATTACTCAGAGGAATAATGCAATAGGTTATACTTAAGCTATTATATTATCCCAAAATAAATGTCTTTATTCTCCTTGGCGCAGATTCCAGCAATGAAGGTGATGGCTTTGGACGGAACTCCCATTGTCCTAGTTACCAAGGCAAGTAACAATGACATTTTGTTTAACTGCTTTCTCTGATTTCATATTCAATTAAATATCAAGTATTGTCAATTCCATCACTATACTTTTCCAACCTCTTTTTCCTCCTCCCAATTTCCATTAATTCTCCCCTTACTTCTCACCTAGAAGTCTTTACACCTTCAGTTTCTTTCAGAGATTCTTTCTTCAGGTTTGGAACGTGCAACTTGGGGTGCTGTAAACCTTAGATCCAATTCTACCTCTACATTTGCTAGTTTGTGAATTTGAGCAAGTTTTTAAACCTATATTTCCTCGCCCTTATAAGGCTCTCAGGAGGACAAAATAAGATAATGCATCATGGTGTCTAGTGCAGAGCAAGGCAAATGGTTGCCATTATTATTATTATTATTCTGCTTAAATGTCAAAATGTTTCATACAATCCATGAAAGAGATCGGCATTAAAGGCAAGGTAGGCTTCAGAAAAGTGTAGCAGTGAGGAAAGATCATGCACATGGGTGTCAGTGGAAGCACAGAGTTGTAAGAAAACAAGTGGAAGCAGACAGGGTCAGGGAGGAAGGGAGAGAAATGTTGAAGAGGTGGACTCAGAATTGGTATTTTATTTCACAGGCATTGAAGAGATGTTTCCTTTATACAACAATGTTGTGCATGTGTAGTGTAAGTGTGTGTGTGTGTGACTCTAAAATTAAAAATAAAAGCAGGAGGTTAGAAAGATAGCAAAAATGAATGGTTCCAACAATTAAACATGCTTACATTTTCTAAATATGAAGCAAACTTCAGATTTTCTAAAAGAGATAAATCCTTACAGATGAAGGTGAACTATCAAAATCTCCCCACCTCATTCTATCAACAAAATATTTCATTTAATTTGTACGTAATGTCTGTTAAATATTTTAATTTTTTTAACCTTAATTTTATCTTTGCAATTAGGCCCTCCTGCCTTCAAATACATTTACTGTTAACAACAAAAAGAGAGAAAGAGAGACATGTCAAAACCCAAGAGAAAGGGAGAAAGAAATTGCCAGCAGAATAAGATTTGGAAAAAGCCAGGGATAAAATCTTAAGGATGAGAGGCATGAAAAGAAAATATGCTTACGCAAAATGACAATAAATGAACGCACGTACTTAGAATAAACATTCGATGACTGCCCCACCCCCAGACAACAAATAACCCAAATAGAGGAATAAGACATACCATTAGTCAAGTAAGAAACTGAATCCATTTCACATTCAGATGCAAAAGGCTCCAAGTGAACATGGTTCATTGACAGTCATGTTGGGAAGAATTCATGATTCAGCTCATCAGGTGATCAATTGCCAAGCTCTTAGCAGAAAAGAATTGTACCTTATTTATTGTATCACCTCCAGTTACCAATACATCATTGGCCTTCAGTAAACTTACTGAACTAAACTAAATGAAATACCTGAGAGTTAGAGAATATGAACTCTGGCCATGGGAGTGAGCTGACTTTTCACCAACGTTTGAAAACGGGTCTATATTATCCTCCCTCAGCTAAATGATACCGTAGAAGTGGTTGAGGTGAGTCTTGCATCACTTTACATTCTGACTGAGGAAAGTTTATAGGCTTGTTTTTTCTTTTGTTGGCCCTCCTTTGTAAAGATAATTTATCATGACTTTAAATGAGCTTAAGGTTCCAGTTGTTTCCTTCTGCTCAGGTTATCAGAAGCTGCACAAAGTGGTCTGGTACTTGGGACACTTTGTTGTCCCAAAAAGACGATATTCAAAGTCTGGTTCTACTAACTCTATTCTCCTTCCTATAAGATCCTTCCTAAGAGACCGTCAGCTGTTCTGCAAGGAGTTCAGAATTACTAATGATGGATGACTGAAGAAAATGAAAAAGGTTGAGAATGCTAGGATAGGCAGTTTAATAAAAATTAAAAACTTCAAATAATGTTTTGTATCTTTTACCCCATGTCCTCCAGGTTGTTAATTACCTGTTTCAGTGTACAAGAAAAATAGGACCTATCTCCCAGTGGATGAGCATCCTTTAAACCTTTATGATGCACTTGAATTACAGCTATTAATAGCGAGCTCATGGAAGAATGAGTAAGACATTCCTACTCATTAAAGTTCTCCCAAATGATGCATCCTAAACTTTAAGTTCCTTAAGTGGCTGTAACTTTCCATTAATTAAAAAGGAACAAAGTTTCCTTTTTAAAAAATTTCTAGGAAATGGGGCCTTGAAATTCATCTTCTCTAAAAAAAATGGTCAATTCCTTTGTGACTAATTATCTAAGGTATTTTTCTCTTTCCTTTTCTTCTTTGTCTCCCATTATTGGAGTGGAAGAAGGAGTGTGAGTAGAGTCGTCCTATCCTTTATTTCTAGGCTTCTCCAGGAGTTTATATGGATCAGTGAAGACTAGTAAGGATTCAAAAAATGTGAAGACATAACGAGTGTTGAAACCATTATTATTTATATCTTTTTTGCTACTGCTGTTACCTTGCTAATTTCCATTTCACATGTTAACTTTCCATTTTCAGTCAGTGGTTTTCATCTGCTCAAAAGTCTTAGTTTCTATCAATCTCAGTGTTAAATATCAGATAAGTAACAAAAGTTCTTAAATTTACATGTAGGTAAAAATAAAATAGTAAAGAATGGCTGGGTGCCGTGGCTCACACCCGTGATCCCAGCACTTTGGGAGGCCGAGGCAGGTGGATTGCTTGAGGTCAGGAGTTCGAGACCAGCCTGGCCAACATGGTAAAACCCCATCTCTACTAAAATTATACAAATTAGCTGGGCATGGTGGTGCATGCCTGTAGTCCCAGCTACGTTGGGAGGCTGAGGCACGAGAATTGTTTGAACCCAGGAGGCAGAGGTGGCAATGAGCCAGGATCACAGCACTGTACTCCAGCCTGGGCGACAGAGTGAAACTGTCTCAAAAAATAAAATAAAATAAAATATAAAATAAAATAGTAAAGAAGGAGGGGGAGAGGTCTGCTCCTTGAAGAACTATCAAACACATTTTGGGGATGTCTTCATCCAAGGACAACTCTGATTACCTGGATTTTTCACCAGAAAGATCTAAAGAGAAAATCAAATTTTATTATTTTTTTTTGCAACTTCTATTTTGGATTCAGGTTTGTGCAGGTTTGTTACATGAGTGTATTGCATGATGCAGAGACTTGGGGTACAAATGATCCTGTCACCCAGGTAGTGAGCATAATGCCCAATAGTTTTTCAGCCCATGTCCTCCTCCCAGTAGTCCTCAGTATCTGTTGTTCCCATCTTTATGTCCACGTGTAATCAATATTTAGCTCCCACTCATAAGTGAAACATGTAGTTATTTGCCTTTCTGTTTTTGCATTAATTTGCTTAGGATAATGGGCTCCAGCTGCATCCATGTCAATGCAAAGGACATAATTTCTTTCTTTTTATGGCTGTCTAGTATTCCATGGTGTATATATACCACGTTTTCTTTACCCAATCCACTGTTGTTGGGCACCTAGGTTGATTCCATGTCTTTCCTATCGTGAATAGCGCTCTGATGAACATTTGAGTGCATGTGTCTTTTTGATAGAACTATTTATTTAGCTTTGGGTATATACTCAATAATGGGAATGCTGGAGCAAATAGTAGCTCAATTTTAGGGTCTGCAAACCTAGTTTTCTTAGTTTGAAAAGCAGTTATATAATTTCATTATTATTCAGTTTGTAAATCTGGAATCATTTCTCAATAGGATGATAGTGTGTTTAAAAAAAAAAGACAAAGAAAATCTTCACATTTAAATTCTAATCTGCTGGGCTCTTAAAAAAGCCCAGTTCAATTTGTTTTGTTTTGCTTTCTCACACAGCTGAGATACCACAGCTTTGTAGCATCTACAAAAGATTATTAAGGTGAACTGAGAAAGTTGGTGATCGGAAAGGATAACTTTCCAGTTTTATTTTTATTCAGATTGCTGATTGATTAGGCTGCAGCACAACCTGAAATTTGGAGGAGATGAGGTTGGTCACTGTGTAGGTTGAAGGAATCCCGCAGAGAAAATGAGTAAAAATCAGAGCCCAAACCAAATCCACGTGTTTTCTATGCACTAATCCCCAGGAGCTTTAAATACATAAAACATGTGGAAAGACATAATCAAGTAGCTATAAATTCCATCATAGAAGTTTTCCAGTGGAACTAGGCAATCAGTCCATTCAAAATAAACCACAGCAGGGATTCTTGATGGTGGAAAACATTACAAATAACTTGCAAGCTGGCAAGAAATTACAGCCAATAAGTGTGCTCTAAGAATAGTAGATACCTATAATAAATGATTTCCAAAGGAAATTCCAGTTATTAGAAGAAGGCCAACAAAAGATGTGGGGATGACTTTAGTTCCAGCATGCTCTGTTTCTCTCCACTGGCTTGTGTTGAAAGGAAGAACTGTTTTTTAATTCCCCATTTCAAGTAGTTCCCATGCTTTAATATAGTCAGAAAATGCACGTTTTCCCCATAATGTAAAAGAGGGCCTCATTCTTTAAGAAAAGAATGGGAAATTCAAACAATTATTACCATTAGCATGTCTAGAGAAGATCATATTTCTATATCTTGAAAGACACATCCACGGAGTTTATAGATGAAGTCAGGTGGTAGAAATAAGGACTAGTCCTTTAAGAAATATAGGCATATGGCCGGGCGTGGTGGCTCATGCCTGTAATCCCAGCACTTTGGGAGGCCGAGGCAGATGGATCACCTGGGGTCAGGAGTTTGACAGCAGCCTGACCAACATGGCAAAACCTCATCTCTACTAAAAATTCAAAAAATTAGCCGGGCATGGTGGCGGGTGCCTGTAATTCCAGCTACTTGGGAGGCTGAGGCAGGAGAATCGCTTGAACCCGGGATGTGAAGGTTGCAGTGAGCCAAGATCACAACACTGCACTCCAGCCTGGACAACAAGAGCGAAACTCTGTCTCAAAAAAAAAAAAAAAAAAAAAAAGAAAGAAAAGAAAAAAAGAAATATAGGCATATAAAGCATACATTTGCTTTGATTGCCCACTAACAGGCCCTGGGGATTTGAAGTCAGATAAGACCCTGGCCTTTCCATCAGTGATTATTCCTGAGTGGAGGATGGGGACAAATACGTATGTTATCATGTTGCCATATCATTTGTGCAATAAGAGAGGCAGGCAAAAAAGCTCCAAGGAGAGACATCTAAAACACAGTGGGAGGCAAATTGCTTAAACTCCTGTGACCTGGATTTTCTCATCTGAAGAATAGAAACAAGGATAACCAGACTGTGGAAATATTGAAAGGATCAGATGAATCATATTATAATGAAGAATGCCATACAAATGTGATCTATTGTTAATATACTTCTTAAACAGGGGTGTCCAATCTTTTGGCTTCCCTGGTCCACATTGGAAGAAGAAGAATTGTCTTGAACCACACATGAAATACACTAACACTAACAACAGCTGATGAGCTAAAAAAAAACCAAAAAAAAAATCACAAAAAAACTCATAGTGTTTTTTTTTTTTTTTTTTTTTTTTGAGACGGAGTCTCGCTCTGTCGCCCAGGCTGGAGTGCAGTGGCGCGATCTCGGCTCACTGCAAGCTCCGCCTCCCGGGTTCACGCCATTCTCCTGCCTCAGCCTCCCGAGTAGCTGGGACTACAGGCGCCCGCTACCACGCCCGGCTAATTTTTTGTGTTTTTAGTAGAGACGGGGTTTCACCGTGTTAGCCAGGATGGTCTCGATCTCCTGACTTCGTGATCCGCCCGCCTCGGCCTCCCAAAGTGAAAAACTCATAGTGTTTTAAGAAAGTTTACAAATTTGGCCAGGCACGGTGGCTCATGCCTGTAATCCCAGCACTTTGGGAGGCTGAGGCGGGAGGATCATGAGGTCAGGAGATCGAGACCATCCTGGCTAACATGGTGAAACCCCATCTATACTAAAAATACAAAAAATTAGCCAGGCGTGGTGTTGAGCACCTGTAGTCCCAGCTACTCAGGAGGCTGAGGCAGGAGAATGGCATGAACCCGGGAGGCGGAGCTTGCAATGAGCCGAGATGGTGCCACTGCACTCCAGCCTGAGTGACAGAGTGACACTCAGTCTCAAAAAAAAAGTTTACAAATTTGTGTGGGGCTGCATTCAAATCCAACCTGGGCCACATGCAGCCTTTGAGACGTGACGTGAATTGGACAAGCTTGTTCTAAGATAAAAAGCCTTTAATATGTGCTAAGCACTGTTATTAGCTATTTGCATATATAAATCAATCCTCTCAATCACCCTATGAGGTAGATACTATTTTTAGTACTTCACAAATGAGGAAACTGAGGCCCAGAAAGATTAGGTAACTTCTGTACAGTTACACAGCTAAGTTTCAAACCCAGGCATCTGGCTCCAAGCAGAGAATTTACATTGATGTTATTGATGCTTAAGCTTTGGGACTTCTCCTTTGCCTGTGCCACACCAAGACTCTAGGTGGGGTCCCAGTAGTATCTTCATATGGCCATACGTACTTGTAAAATTTGCAAAAGTAAGACATTTTATCCAATTAGTTCAGAATATTCTCCTTTTTGTTCCAACTTCAGATCCCTCATGTTTCCTCCCTTGCCAGGTAGAGTTGGAGTAAACATGTCATTTTTGAAATACAGCTAAGGGCTAGTTGAGTTGATGTTGATGACACATTCACTTTGGATTTAGTGAGATCTCTTTATGTAGCTTGCAGTCACTCCCATGACTGTTTGTTGGGGAGGCCTCACATGCTAGTGAGGGTAGAGACAAAATCCAGAGGTTTGTCTGACTCTATTGAAAATTCTCTGTACCCTACACTCCTTTCATGTGTTCAGTAATCCATAAACGGTTTTCTTAATTCTTTAACTGAGAGGCATGGTAGTCTATCCTCAACCACCAACAGCATTTGGCACTACAACTCGTGTCCGACCTGGCTTTAACACACCTTTCTAGGTTATGTCCCCTCTAGATCTCCCTTTACACCATGCTCCAGCCAAAGGGCACTTCTTCCTTTGCTGGGCCATGCTCTTTGCTCTTGCTTAGGCTTTTATTAATTTTCTTGCTGACATGGCACGAAATCTGACATTAGCAAAGATAACATACACTCCTAATTCACCATAAAAAACATCAGCGTCACACTGGTTAGTGGGCGTTAGCATTTAAAATAAGTCAATAGACAAGAAAACTTGAAATGCCAGAAACCTTACAGCTTATATATAAAAAAGGAACTAGATTTTTTTTAGATTTGATGAAAATTCTAAAAATATATATGGCATTATCAATAATGGAGTTTGAAGCTGAAAGTTTTCTAAACTATCAGTAACTATAAATATTGGCTAATAATATTAACCCCTCACAATGGTGGAAAGACAGAATTTGCATACTATTCTTGCCAAAATAGTGATATAAAAGTTGTTATAGGCCAGGCACAGTAGCTCACACCTGTAATTCCTTTGGGAGGCTGAGGTAAGAAGATTGCTTGAGGTCAGGAGTTCAAGACCAGCCTAGGCAACATAGTGAGAACCCCATCTCTACAAAAAAAAAATGTTGTTACGTGCAGCAAAAATTACAGTAGAAGTAGTATAAGATGTATCAGCAGTTAACAAATAAAATATTTTTTCTGGATTTTCTGATTTGGAGAAAGTCTTTGAAAACTGTAATGTTATTTGTTTTGTAACCTTTTATAAATATTTGTTTCATACCTAATGTTTTTTTCTATCCTTAAAGAGAGTTCCACAAAATGTATAAGATTTAGGACTGGCCAGGCATGGTGGCTCACACCCGTAATCCCAGCACCTTGGGAAGCTAAGTCGTGAGGATTGCTTGAACTCATTGTTTGAGACCAGCCTGGACAGCATAGCAAGACCCCATCTCTAAAAAAAAATAATTTTAAAAATGAGCTGGGTGTGGTGACATATGCCTGTAGTCCCAGCTGTTCAGGAGGCTGAGGTGGGAGGATCACTTGAGCCCAGGAAGTCAAAGCTGCAGTGAACCATGATTGCGCCACTGCAACAGAGCAAGACCCTGTCTCAAAAACAAACAAACAAACAAAAAAAACAGGACCAAAAAAACTTGGGTTTGTCTCGTGGTTTTTTTCCCTAACCCGTTCCCCCAATCCATTTTCCCTAACTCATTTTTTCCTAACCCAATAGCTTTTGGTTTAAGCTGTTCTGATAGTTACATACTGCTTTGAATGAACATATTGCTTTGTTATATGAATTTTGAGTAGTTACATTGATGCTTTAAATGAACCAGAGGGAGACAGGAGCACAGACTGGATAGAGTTCTGCTGGGAGTGACCAAGCTGTGTAGTCCTGCCTCTAGACACCTGTGTGTGTCTTGAATCCTAGTGCCTCCTTCCTCTAGGTAAGTAAAGTAGTGCCTTCCACTGCATGGTCTGCGGTGATTGTTCTTGGCTCTGGGTTCTGCGGGCCTCTGACAACTATATGAAAAATATTCTTTCTCTTTACTCTGTTATTTTTAGTTCGGCTAATAGGAAATGAATGTGGTTATTTGAAGAGCAGAAAGCAAATAACCAATGATTTCCTGCCTTACGGCTTAAATTTGCTTATCACTCTATTACCTGCATCATTGAGGCTTCCTCCTTATCAGTATTACTAAGTATTAAATATATTAGTCAGTTAGACAGAAACTCTAACAAAATCAATTGCTGCGAGTTAAAGAAAAGCAAAGCAAGTTTCTGGGGCCAAAGGAGCCCAAGCAAAAATCAGAATGCAATAGTAAATGTGGCTCTGGGAAGTAACAAGCCAGGCTGATGGATTACTTTCCACCTAAAGCAAAATTATCACCATCAGAGACCTAGCCATCCCAAGTAACAGCTTAGGTCTGTGGTTCTCAATGCCAACTGAATATTAGAATCACCTGGACTTTAAAAACTAAAGTGTCCTGCCCCGCTCCCTTCTGAGAGTCTGATTGCGTTTCCCAGGTGATCCTACGTGCAAATAGATCTGAGCACCTCTGGTCTAGGTGTTAAGCTTTCTGGGGCAGCGGAGAGGCTGGATGCTTATAAACCTTCTCTTAAACAAAGGCTAATATCAGAGCTGGATCCATTTAGTAAAAGAATTCAGTTAAATATAGTTCTCCCAGAAGGAAAAGTATTTTAAGATATTATTAGTCATTTATACTTTAGTGCAACTCTGTTCAACAAATAGAAATTTCTGTGATGATGGAAATGTTCTATATTTGTGCATCTACTTTCTTAGTCCACTAGCCTCATGTGTCTATTGAGCACTTGAAATGGGGCTAGAACAACCGAGTGACTGAATTTTAAATTTCGTTTTAACTCATTTAAATTTAAATCGTTGCATGTGGCTAGTGGCTACCATGTTGGTCAGTGCAGTTCTCGTGTGAATGGGTAATGAGTAAAGTGATAGAGTAGGGGTTACTGTATGCCTGAGGAGAGGAGTGAGAAGGAAGCCTGAGGATGGAAAAAAAGGGAGTAAATGAGGTCAGGTTCACTATGAAAACTCCATAGGAAGAGCAGAGGAGAAGCTATAGCAAAATGTGGCTTTGGGAACGCCTATCATTCTTGGTGCCACCCCAAAATAATGTTGAAGAGAAATTTTTTAGCTAGGGACTTTGGCTCTGATCTGCCCCACCTCTCTTCTACAGACTAGTGCCTGACCAAATAGTAAAGCTCACAGAAGCTCTTGCTGCTGGGAACTGTTGCTAGGAAAGCAGCAAGGAGAAGTGGAAAGAGTAAGACACTGGTGCTTACAAGCCAAAAAAAAAAAAAGTCACCTGGTATCTCGGAATCACTGTTGCTTCATAGTACAAGTGGTAAGATGTGAGTGTCTACTCAGTGCCATTCAACACATCTGATGTTGCCAAATCAAATCAGACTATAGATGGAAGCCCCTTGGACCTTAAGAGAACCACTGAAATTATTGATTATTCCTGTGGAAAGAGCTGATCCCACTTAAATACTACCCCTTCGAGAGGTATTGTGAAAGAACTTCCATAGGTGCATGGGTGATTCAGTGGTAGAATTTTCACCTGCCATGCAGGAGGTCCAGGTTCATTTCCTGGCCTATGCAACATGGCATCCCATTTTGGCTGGGCGTGGTGGCTCACACCTGTAATCCCAGCACTTTGGGAGGTCGAGGCAGGCAGATCATTTGAGGCCAGGAGTTCGAGATCAGCCTGGCCCACATGGTGAAACCCTCTCTCTGCTAAAAATTAGCGGGTCCTGGTGGCGCACGCCTATAGTCCCAGCTACTCACGAGGCTGAGGCGTGAGAATCGCTTGAACCTGGAAGGCAGAGGTTGCAGTGAGCCGAGATTGCACCACTGCACTCCAGCCTGGAGGACAGAATGAGACTCTGTCTCCAAAAAAACATAAAAAAAGAACTTCCAGGCCAGGCGCGGTGGCTCAAGCCTATAATCCTAGCACTTTGGGAGGCTGAGGAAGGTGGATCACGAGGTCAGGAGATCGAGACCATCCTGGCTAACACGGTGAAACCCCGTCTCTACTAAAAATACAAAAAATTAACCAGGCGTGGTGGTGGACGCCCGTAGTCCCAGCTAGTCGGGAGGCTGAGGCAGAAGAATGGCGTAAACCTGGGAGGCAGAGCTTACAATGAGCTGAGATCATGCCACTGCACTCCAGCCTGGGCGACAGAGTGAGACTCTGTCTCAAAAAAAAAAAAAAAAAAAAAAAAGAATTTCCAGAGACATGAAGAACATGATGTCTGTAGACGTCAAGACTGGAAGGAATTTTCTAAGCATAAATCTTGGTCCTATGATGTTACAGGCCGAAAGAATGAGGGTCGTGATCAACTCAGTATACCACTGGAGGCTATATGAGTAAGCAACAAAACTGTTTCTCATAAATGCAGAATTTTGACTGACAAAACTGCATCTGCCATCCAGAAGGAATGCTGAGGGCAGTCATGCCCCAAGCGCAGTGTTTCTTGTGATTAGGTACATCTGAAGCCTGTTAGTAACAATATGAACATGTGATCAATTAAGCAGCTGACCAGTTGTTACCTCCTTCTCCTCGCTTTTGTTAATAAATAGGAGGGGCTGTGGAAGCTCAGGGGTGCCTTTGCTCACTGGAAGCAGGGAGCTCTCTTCTTCTTCCCCGGCTTCCCTTCCTTTAAAACAGTTTCTTTTGTTTTTTGTCATAATTTCTAAGTTCGTCCCTTCGTTCAGTTTGTAATGACGGTCTCAGGCAGTAACAACAGTAACTGCTATAATGACGGTCTCAAGTAGTAACCGTGGCAGTCGGCCACACTATGACAGAGCCTATGGCAGGCCAGTCAGTAACATTTTGTAGATGGCTACCTACACTATTAATTCTCATGAACTGTTCTTTGCCTCTAGTCTTTACCCTATTCCAGAACTAGCGAGTTGATTGCATTAGTCTCTGAGTAACATTTTTTAAAACTTGACAATATGCATTGACAAGGAGTTTATCTAGTTAAATAATTCCTATTTAAATACCTGGTTAATGATATTTGGGTCTTATATCTACCCTCAAATCAATTTTATATTTTTAATGACACTACAGATCAATTCCTTTTAAGAAAAATTGGCAAAGAAATATTTTTATGTTTTATTTGGATAATGGTCCCAGAGAGCCCTGGCATACATCTTGACAGAGTGAAAAAGGTTCAGGAAAAAACCCACAAGCATAATGAAAACAGAGGGGAAAGGTAAAATTAACAGTAAGTCTTGGATAGAAGTGAAAGTGTGACCATTTGCAATAGCAAAGAGTATACCTGGCTGTCTTTCACAATTCACCTAAGGAGTTGCTCACGGATCTTGCATGGTGGCTTGAACTCTAGCATATTCCTTCTGATCCTGACCGAACAGCAGTCCTCCTCAGTCTCAAGAGCCTCACATTACATGTGTGAGGCCCAGTCCCAAACCAAGGATCTGGAGTCCTTAGGTGCAGCACCCTTCCTACTTACTCTTTCTGATTCCAGAACTCTGACCTCTTCTTCCTCAGTTCAGTAGGGCCACAGTTTTCTTTCTGGTTGCATTCTACCTCTTTGTGCTCAGAAAATTTTCTCCAGGCACAGAGCTAGCATGAAGTGAGAGTCGTCTTGTGAGATTCTCTTCTGTTAGGGATTAAAGGCTTGCACTGTCAATGTCCAAAGTCCACTGTCTGGAAATCATTGCTTCACATATTTTGTCCAATCTTTTAGCTTTATGTTTTGTATGGGTAAAAGTGAAAGTCATTCCTGTTTGATAAGATTTTTAACAAATCCTTGCAATGTTTATAAGAGACACATCAAAATACATTGAATATAATAAAGAGATAGAGAATGATAGACTAAAAAAAAGACTACCAAGCAAAGCTATTGAAGCCTTATTGGCCGGGTGCAGTGGCTCACGCCTGTAATCCCAACACTTTGGGAGGCCAAGGCAGGCAGATCATGGGGTCAGGAGATCAAGACCATCCTGGCTAATATGGTGAAACCCCGTCTCTACTAAAAATACAAAAAAAATTAGCCCGGCGTGGTGGCGGGCACCTGTAGTCCCAGCTACTTGGGAGGCTGAGGTGGGAGAATGGCATGAACCCGGGAGGTGGAGCTTGCAGTGAGCTGAGATCGTGCCACTGCACTCTAGCCTGGGTGACAGAGTGAGGCTCTGTCTCAAAAATAAATAAATAAATAAATAAATAATAAAGCCTTATTAATAAAATATACATTCCAGCAGCATAATGATAAGCAAAAGGATTACTTATATATTGCTAACAGGAAAAATTTATAGGAAAATACGACAAAGATGAACTTGTATGAGCTTAAAAACATAGCCCCCAAATGCAAAAACAAAATATTTAAACACATAGAGAAATTCCATCAGAGTTGGACATTTTAGCCTACCTCTTCTAGTAATTAATTGATATGAACCTATGTTATTTGAAAAATATGATTTATAAGCTTTATCTAATGAACAGATGCACAACTCTGCACCCAGTAATTGAGGGTACACAGTCTTTACAAACACACATGGAATATATATAAATATTGAACACTTAATAATTCACAGTAAGTTTTATCAAATAATATAATCATTTATATATATTTAATATATATCAGTATCAAAACCCTCTTCCAGATTATTTTGACTCTAAGAAAAAATTATAACGTACATTAGAAACTAGAACATAACAATGATGACCATACTATATTAAAAAAATGTAACCTGCAGCTACAAAAGTGTCCATAGTAAAAGGTATGATGTTAAATACTAACATGAAAAGAAAGGATGAAAACAATGAGTAATCAACAACTCATAGTTAAGAAACAAAACAAACCTAAATGTAGGAGAAAGAAAATATTGACAAGAGAAAAAGAAAGTAAACAAAACAAAATATATAGGACCAACCAACAAATGCAAACCCCAAATGTTGTCTATGAAGATGAACAAACCTCTGATAAAAGTGATTGGTGAAAAGTGGGCATTATATTTATAATAGAGATTTTTTTAACCACAGAAGAATACATGAATAATTTTATCTTTGGTAAATTTTAATACTTAGATAACACTTAAATAATTTATTGGAAAAATATTAATTTAACTTTAAAAAACTAAATTTGTATTTTTAAATCCACTTATCATTAACAAAGAAAAGAGAAAGAAAAAGTCCTGAAAAACACCAGACAACAATGTTTTTCTTGGCAAATTATATGTAATCTTCAGGTAACATATAATACCTATCTGAAAAAACTGTTACAGAGGATAAAAATATGGCACAACTCCCTAACTTCTTGATATAAGTTAGGGTGGAGTGGACAAAGAGAAGATGAAGTAAAACATTCTAAAGTTCTCGTGGGGGTAGGAAGAAAAGTTATAGGAAAAGGATGGTGAAAGTTTTCTAACATTCTTATGATATTGGGATGGCAGAAAAATAAGGAAAAATTAGAGCATATTAAATGGTAAACTGAAATTTAGGGGGACATGCTTGGGTTATTTATGATTGATCATGTGAGCAAAGAAAGAAAAGTCAGACATTGATGAAATGTAAAATTACATCATCAGAAATTCCAAAACAAGGTCATTAAAAACATAAATTGAATACAAATTTGATCAACCCACAGAAATAATAAACAAAGATTTGAGAAAATCATGTAAGATAAGTAATAAACTTAAAGTAAAGAAAGAAGGAATACATCAAGAATAATCCAAATCTCATGTTGAAATGTAATCCCCAGTGTTGGAGATGGGGCCTGGTGGGAGGTGTTTGGGTCAAGAGAGTGGATCCTTCATGAATGGCTTGGTTCCATCCGTACAGTAATGAGTTCACTCAAGAGCCAGTTGTTGCTCTTGCTCCCTCTCTCACTCCTGCTCTTGCCATGTGAATGTGTCTGCTCCTCCTTTGCCTTCTGTCATGAGTAAAATCTCCCTTAGGCCCTTACCAGAAGCAGATGCTGGTGCCACACTTCTTGTACAGCCTGCAGAACTGAGAGCCAATTAAACCTCTTTTCTTTATAAATTACCCCATCTTGAGTATTCTTTTATAGCAATGCTAGAATGGCCTAACACAATCATGTATAAAATATGCATGCCATGTATAAAATATAAGCAAAAGGATTACTTATATACTGCTAACAAAAAATTCATAGGAAAATATAACAAAGTTGAACTTGTGTGTGTTTAAAAACATAGCCCCCAAATGCAAAAAACAAAATATTTAATTAAACACATAGAGAAATTTATAAATAGTGCATTCCATCAGAGTTCATCACATGAACAAACATTTCTCAAGAGAAGACATACAAGTGGCCAAAAAGCATTAAAAGAAATCAACATCACTAATCATCAGAGAAATGCAAATTAAAACCACAATGAGATATCATCTCACACTGGTCAGAATGGCTATTACTAAAAAGTCGAAAAATAATAGATACTGGTAAGGCTGTGTAGAGAAGGTAATACTTATACACTGCTGGTGGGAATGCACACTAGTTCAGTCACTGAGGAAAGCAGTTCAGAGATTTCTCAAAGAACTTGGAACTATCAGGTTGGTGCAAAAGTAATTCAGGGTTTTGCCATGATTTTCAATGGCAAAACATGCAATTACTTTTGCACCAATTTATACTATTCAACCCAGCAATCCCATTACTGAGTGTATATCCAAAAGAAAAGAAATTGTTCCACCAAAAAGGCAGATGCACTCACATTTTCGTCACAGCACTATTCACAATAGCAAAGACATAGAATCAACCTACATGCCCATCAGTGGTGGACTGGGTAAAGAAAATGTGCTGTATCTACATCATGGAATACTACACAGCAATAAAAAAGAATGAAATCATGTCTTTTGCAACAACATTGATGCAGCTGGAGGCCATTATCCTAGACAAATTAACTCAGGAACAGAAAACCAAATACCACATGTTCTTATTTACAAGACAGAGCAAAACATTGGGTACTCATGGACATAAAAAAGGCAACAATAGATTCTGGGGAATATTAGAGGTGGGAGAAGGAGGCAGACAAGGGTTGAAAAACTTCTGGGTACTATAGTCACTTCCTGGGTGATGAGCTCAATTGTACTCCAAACCTCAGCATCACACAATATCCATGTAGCAAACCGGCATATGTATCCCCTGAATCTAAAATAAAGGTTGAAATTACAAAAAACAAACAAACAAAGAAACTAACAAAATAGGAATACCTCTCATCACACTAAAAATAAATGGACCACATTCGATTCAATTTTTCTATTAGAGAAAGTATTTCAGGTTACATCTTACAAGAAGTCCAGAGAGTTAGGAAACACAGAATCAGCTTATCTTTAAGCAGTTTATTAGTTGTATTGTTTTAGTATATTTTTAAGCAGTATATTTTTATTTAGTATATTTTAAGCAGTATATTTTTAAGCAGTATATTAGTAAGTGTTTTTACTTAAAAAAAATCTTCCAACACATTTTCAAGTGATGTATTTCTGGATTAAAAGCACTGGCTTTAATTTTGAATATGAACTGTCCAAAAGTTTAGAAACACAAGAAAAATAATGCATTATTATACCTTTTTCAGATTAACAATTAAAATTTAGATGTAAAATTGTAATGAGAATACTTTTGTAAGAAAATCTAGGAGTGGAGAAAATTTTAACCAACACTGAAAACTCAGAATTATGTAACAATTTCAAAATTAAAAGCTTCTGCCAGGCACAGTGGCTCAGTGCCTTTAATCCAACTCTTTGGGAGACCAAAGAGGTGGATCACTTGATCTCCGAAGTTCGACACCAGCCTGGGCAATATGGCAAAACCCTGTCTTTACAAAAAATACAAACAATTAGCTGAGCATGGTGGCACACACCTGTGGTCACAGCTACTCAGGAGGCTGAGATGGGAGGATCACTTGAGCCTGGGAGGTTGAGGCTGCAGTGAGCCGAGATCATGCCACTGCACTCTTGCCTGGGTGACATAGCCAGATCCTGCCTCAAAAAAAAAAAAAAAATTAAAAGCTTTTATAAAACAAAACTGTTACAAATAAAATCAAGAGGTGATTATAATGATGGAGAATATTTGTAATGTGGATGTTAAAGCATTAATGTATAGTCATACAAGGAGCTATTAAAATTGACAAGAAAATGACAGCTCAATAGAATATCCAATAGCATAACCTAGGAGTACATAAACCACAGAGGAGTTAATCTAAATGGGCAAGAAACACTTAAAAGAAATGCTTGTTTGAAAAAAAAATAAAGCTAAAAAACCCAGAAAGATCACTTTGTACCCGTCAGGCTAGTAAAATTTAACAATGAGCTACAACACCCCATTGTTGTTAAAATGAATTATAAAGATTACTTTCATACTTTCAATGTTAATGTGATGTGTTACAACTTCTTGGAAAGCAATCTAGCAAAATACACTAAAATTAAAAATAAATATATTCTTGACCTAGCCATCTCTCTTGTGGGACTCTGTCCCAATGAAATATAAGCACTAACAGATGTATAAAACTGTTTATTTCAACCATGTTTTAGTGGCAAGAAAACAAGCAAAATGTTAATACCCACTAATAGGGGAGTGGATGAAGAAATTATAGAACACTTACTCTTGTGAACACTTGTTTATAAAATATTATTCAACCATTAAAAATTATTGCTATACTAGTTTACTTGGAAGTAAAGTATAGTTATGGGCTCAATTCTGTCTAATATTGTGCTGTTAAACAGGAATGACAAGTACATATATTCAAAGACACCAGTGTGTTATTAAAAATTGTGCTGAAGCTATTTTGTGTGTGTGTCAAGTTCTCAAGTTAATTTTCCTTCCTGAATACTAACAAAAACGTAATAGATTTCTAAAAAGAATTATTACAACATACTAGATGAAAACTTTCTCATGTGACTTTAAATGATGATTGTAAACTCTCCTGTTTAATTCACTGAGAAGACCCAGCTCCCATCTTGGTATTCTTCTAACACAAATTTAATCTTGCAAATAATACCCTGTTCTTTTACGAAACACATCTATAAGAGAATAGTTCATAGGAACAAATTAAGATTTTGTAAAAACTATGATCAATAAAATATGACAGAGCAGTCAGAGGATCATTATGAGAAAGTTGAAGATTAATAGCACTATTGTCAGTATAAAAGCCATTTTATTCCTGAAAATTACCATATCAAAAAAGAGACCACCACTCACTGCCACCTTATAAATTCATAGTTCCATGTAAATAGGAATACAGTAAACTCTGCAAAATTTCAGACTAAATGAATTTAAATTTTTTAATACAGGACTTCTCAGAGCTTTTATTTTGTTATTCTGATTTATGATCCATCAAGAGAAGGGTTTACTGTACGTGACTGTGTGACTCCCCCCTTTTATTCAGACTCTCTTACTAGATAAATGTTTCTAGGAATATTGAGGACTTCTGCCCCTGAAAGCGATGTATTTTAATGTCCTGTATTGCCTTCAATTTAGTATATGTTTGTTTCTTTATTGGGTTTCTGCTGTATACCTTGTACTATGTTGAAGCCTGGAGATGTAGTGAAGTTCAAAGTCTGGTTGAAAAAGCAGATATGCAAACAAAGTGTTATATGATAGGCTTAGTTCAAGGTTGGCTCTGGGTTAGGACAGTGGAAGATGAGAAGGAAGAACAAACTATTATCTCTATAGTGGAGAGTAAAGCTCCTCAATTGCAGGCAGTCAGAGGAGAAGTAAAGTTTAGAACAGGTCCCACACCAGACTGAGAAGTAAAGAGTTTACTTTTAGTGTCTATAATGAGACTGAAACTCTACCTGAGACAAACCTTGAAGTCTTTTCCTTTTCTGCAACATCTCTCAAGTGCCTCCCACCTTAGGCCCAAATCCCTGCCAGAAACTCATCTAGAACACTCTTCTCTGGAACTCATAAGTCTAATTCTTTCTTTTCAAACTCACTCCTTCAGGGCTGGACATCTCCTGAAACACTGTTCTTATCCAGAGTTGAAGGTCTCTTTCCTGAATCCATTAAAAGATGACTTCCTTTAGCTTCTCCAGCAATTTGTTTTCTTATCCTATCTCTCAAAGCCAGACTTTTTCTATCGCCTAAGAAAACAGTTACTATATCTGATGTTCTGATTGTTACTAATGTGCTGATGGGGGTGTGTTAGTTTTAGACCTCAGAGAAACAGATGCCAAAATGGGATTAGAAGTGCAAGAGAGATATTGGGGGAAATGCTTACGAAGGGTTAAGGGAAGAGAATAGAAGAGGAGGAGAGTTCGGTCTGCAGTGCAGTTCCGATGCCTGTGGAGGAAAAGGACTGGGTAGGAAGAGGTGCAGTCAGCAGCACGGCTCTAAGAAGACATCCTCTCATGACAAGTCTTAGGTGGTGGTTGTTATTTTCAAAATTACTAGAACTCATGAATATGAGCATAAATGATATGTTTTCATCTATTGTATTGTTGTCTTTATAGATGTCACATCTTTGGTTGGTAGGACCATGTTAGATTGGATCCTGAGTCATTTTGATGCAATTATAGTCTTTGATAAGTTCATTGCCATCTCATATGATAACAGATTCCAAGCTCATCTCATACAATTCCTACCTCAGACCTCAGAATTATACATATCTCTAAGACATGTTTCTTTTAGTGGGAAATATGATTTAGGAACCGGAATCCATTCCTTAGGGGTATTATGATTACTCCTGATCATTTCTAGGCCTTTTCAGTGGACAGAGCTATAAAATATAAATTAATTTTGATACATTCAATGCAAATTCAGAACTGTGTTGTTTCTGCATACCCTCAACTGTCTTACAATTACAGAATTTTTCTTTCATCTGATGCGAAGTGTCCTGGTTTTCAATGACAATGGTGACACTAAAATTTGAGTATTACATAACTGTTCATTTGATTTAGTACACTTGAGTCACAGAACACTCTAGAATAATAACATTATTACCACTAATAACATAATTGCTGAAAGAACTAAATATTTAGTAGCTTTTTTGTTCTCTGTATACCCCACTGAAACTATACAAACTTCTGTGTTTTAAAATCATTGGAAATAATTCCACTTGGTGTGGTTGTGCCACCAACTGGTACAAAATAGGTTCATTTAAAAAATTATTTTTAATATTTAGAAATTTTTAAAATTTTAAACTTTAAAATAATTATGTTAAATAACATGTATGTTTCAAAAGACAAATCTACAAGTAGAAGATACAGTCAAAGAACTCTAGCTCCCATCCCTGTCCCTTCTACCTGAGTTCCCCTCTTCACATATTGCTAACTAAAATAAGATTTATCCTTCCTTTGCTCTTTTTGTAATATAAGATATTATTTTACAAAATATAATAAGATATTATATTACAAAATATACATATTTTATATTACAAAAAGAACAAAGGAAGGATAAACCTTACTTGGTTTACATACATTTTCTTTTTGATAAATAATAGCATTCTAAACACATTTTATCTTGCTTTTTGGACTTAAATCTTGGAGACTGTCCCATAGTAGTATATATAGATATTACCCATTCCTTTTTTACATCTCTGTAATATTCCATTGTGGTTTATATTTTATTCAACCAGTCTCTTGATGACAATTTGAGGTGTTTTCAGTCTTTTGCTGTAACAATATCCCAACCATCTAGATTGTCATACCTCTATAATTTTTCCCAGGGTAATAGGTGAGAAATTGTATCTCAGTAGAGTTTTAATTTGCATTTCTCTTGTGAGAGAGTTCATGTGCCTTTTTTATATAAGTAAGAACCATATCCCTTTCTTTTTGTGTGAGCTGTTCATTTTACTAGCCTATTTTCCTGCAGTATCAGTCTTCTCTATTGCATAAATGAAGCAGGAAAGGGATTGAGAGATATGGAGAAATACAAAACAAATTGCAATTTGGCTGATGATGATGAATGAATCCCAGAACAGCTTTCTCACTGTGGCTGTAGACATCTATCAGACCACAATTCAACCTTTCAACAACCACAAAAACATTGATTTGTTGGCATGGGTAACTCTCTGAGTCCTAGTGAGGTCTCCAATGCTTCACTTAAGTGATCTAAGATACAAAGTACCTAAGATTTTGTTCGTATTCATATTCCTCTTTTTATTTTTATTTTTTTTTTTGAGAGAAGTCTCGCTCTTGTCCCCGAGGCTTGAGTGCAACGGCTCGATCTCGGCTCACTGCAACCTCTGCCTCCCAGGTTCTAACGATTCTCCTGGCTCTGCCTCCCGAGTAGCTGGGATTAAGGTGCCTGCCACCATGCCCAGCTAATTTTTGTATTTTTTAGTAGAGACAGGGTTTCACCATTTTGGCCAGGCTGGTCTCGAACTCCTGACCTCAGGCAATCTGCCTGCCTCAACCTCCCAAAGTGCTGGGATTACAGGCATGAGCCACCGTGCCCAGCCTATTCCTCTTATTATTATTATTACTTTATATCTGCTGGTTAAATGTACTCTATAAGGAATTACTTCCCAATCTTTTTCAAATAATGAAAAATAGACAATTATAGTGTTTATATAGTACACCAAGATAAGCTACAAGTAGTTTGGGGATGTTTATATGGGGCTTTCTGAAATTATCTTTACATTACTTAACTATCATAAAAGCCCAAATTATTAGAGATGATATTAAATGTTGAATTTAGATATAACCTCAAAATTGCATTTTTTGAATGGGTTAATGGGAAACTTAAGCTTGATTTTGTGAATACATCTTTTTAAAGTTAGTTTGAAATAGCGACATGAAATTCTTAACCTCCCACGAAGAGATACTTTGTTCACAAAATGAAGTGACGAAAATATTACAACCTCATGTTTTAACCATTCCCAAATTTATAACTTTTGAAATTATATTCAAAAAACGAATGCTTCTCGCTCTTCTTTCAATAGTAAATGTCATATGAAAATTTCATATGATCTGTGAAAACATAAGTTTGGAGTCACCCCCTGGTGCTGCTACTGCCAGTGGACCCGGCCAAGCTTCCTTAGACCAGCTCACCTCGGTCTATGGGCCTTTTCCTTGGCCACAAACTCTTCCCGTGGCTCCCCTAGTGTCGGAACACGATGGGTAAAATGGCATTCTCTGAGACCAGTTGCTCAAGAAGTTGTCCAGGTGGTGGATCATCAATTTGGCTTCCCCAGTCACTTCACTGAGGAGAGGTAGTGCTAGATGTGGCTCAGCATGCTTGTCACCTGCAGGGATAGCAAGACACACCATTGGACCTTGTGCCACCAGCTACTACCTAAGGAGCTTCAAACATGCCTTCTTTGGTCAGAAATGACCATCCCTAGGGCTCCATCTACCTGACAGCTGAAGGGTCAGTATCTCCTGGCACACAGGTGACCTACACCAGTTGAGAAGAGCTGCTATCATGCAGTATGAATAAAATGCATTGGCTAGAAAATGCCATTTCTAAATCCTTTCCTTACCACTCAATAGTGGGTGACATAAGGGAAACAAAGGTTTCAAAAGGTTGTTTTTAAATGGAATGTTTGCTAAATTAAAAACAAATTAAGAAGCAACTCTGCTTCAGATTTTATCTTACTCATTTGGGTAGAAATGAGAGTTTTTAGGTAGAAAAAAATTATATATGTGTAACAGCTGTGTTTCCTGGCTTACTTCTCACATTGTCAGAAAACTGTACGTAAGCGACAGGCTATCCTAGGGCACCCTCAGATTCCAAAACTCACCATGGCTTTGCCTAACATTCAATTCACTGCAAACACCTTAGACAAGTGTACAAGTTATAGAGGAATAACAAGAAACATCATTGATATGGTTTGGCTGGGTCCTCACCTAAACCTCATCTTGAATTGTAGCTCCATAATTCCCACATGTTGTGGGAGGGACCCGGTGGGAGACGATTGAATCATGGGGGCGTTTTCCCCCATACTGTTCTCATGGTAGTGAATAAGTCTCACAAGCTCTGATGGTTTTATAAGATTTTTGCTTGGCTCTCATTCTCTCTTGTCTGCTGCTATGCAAGACTTGTCTTTCACCTTCCACCATGGTTGTGAGACCTCCCTAGCCATGTGGAACTGTGAGTCCATTAAACTTCTTTTTCTTTATAAATTACCCAGTCTCAGGTATGTCTTTATCGGCGGCATGAAAATGAACTAATACAATCATCTTACCAAACTTGACTTTCTCTGGCTCATAATAGATATGTTTGCCTATAATGTTATACTCTTTGAAGAAGATATTCTATAATATCACCAGTTACATGTACATTGAAATCAACTGGCCTACAGACATCCAAATTCTATAAAATGGTTAAGGACAGCATGACTTACATTTTTTATGTGTTCAGCAGATGTAAAGAATACTGTGAAGATGTCTCTCTGTGTGTGTGTGTGTGTGTGTGTGTGTGTGTGTGTGATGAGGATTCTAATAACATGAGGCAATGATGGGAAGAGAGAAAAAGTAAAGACAGGGAAGAAGGGTGGAGAGGGAAAGGATTGGATGACCAGGATAGAGGAATAAATAGAGATAGGTGGTTAAAGATAGACAGAGATTGTTATAGCACAGAAGCACCAAAGTTATAAATTATTACCCAGTTAATTCCACAAAAATTTAAGTGCCTGCTGTACCAGGAGCTGGGATACAACAGTGGACAAAACCAGATAAAACTCCTGCCATTCGTAGTTTACATTCTGGCTGATTCTGTGCAGCTGCCAAGCCTTAGTAAATAACTTTCTTAAAATATATTCAGGAAACGTCTCTATTCATAAATAGTACCTCTTGAGGGTTTGAAAAGGTACATTCTATCTTTTTTTTGTCTTTTTAAAATCTTATTTTCAATTGACAAATTATAATTGTATATATTTGTGGAGTACAATGTAATATTTTGATATAGGTACACATTGTGGATGATTAAATCTAGCTAATTAACAAATGCATTACCTCACATACTTTATCATTTTTTTGAGATGCAAACATTTAAAATCTACTCTGTTAGCAATTTTCAATACAATGCATTATTAATTATATCCATTATGCTGTGCGATAGGCCTCGAAAACTTATTCCTCTTATCTAACTGCAACTGTCCCCTTTGACCAACATCTCCCCATTCCCCCCTCCAGCACCACACCACTGCAGTCTCTGCCATTCTACTCCGCTTCTCTGAGCTGAACATTTCTAGATTCTATATATAAATAACATAAAGTAGTATTTGTCTTTCCGTATCTGGCTTATTTCACTTAGCATAATGTCAGCCAGGTTTATTCCTGTTGTTGGAAATGACATAATTTCCTTTTTAACGCTGAATAGTATTACATTGTGTACACATAACACATTCATATTTATCCATTGATGGACATCTAGGCTGATTCCACATCTTGGCTATTGTGAAAAACACTTCAATAAACATGGGAGTGCAGACACCTCTTTAACATACCGATTTTAATTCTGTTGGATATATACCCAGGGGTAGGATTGCTGGATTATATGGCATTTCTACTTTTAGCTTTCTGAGGAACTTCCATACTGTTTTCCATAACGGCTGTACTAATTTACATTCCCACCAACAATGTACTAGGGTTCCCTTCACTCCACATCCTCACCAACATTTATCTTTGTTTTTAACCACAGCCATTCAAACTGGTGTGTGGCAATACTCACTCTGGTTTTAACTTGCATTTCTCTGATGATTAGTCAAAGATATATACAATTTTTATTTTCAATTTTGAGAAACGTAGCAGATAACTAAGTAGTATACAACTGTCTTAATTTCATGACATACAATGACTTCTTAAAAATGCATAAAACAGCACAAGTGGTTTAATGAAAAGTTATAAAAACAAAGTTGTACATTTTATTACCACTATCTATTTCCATTTCTGTATTTTCAATAGGAATTTTATGAGGTCTGTGTTTTCAGGGAATTCATTTTCAGATTGTAAAATTCCTTCATAAACTATAAAATTATATACAAATGGGTGGTGACAAATTGTATTTTCTATTCCTCATATTTCAGGGAGTTTCTCTACCCTCTTCCTGAAGCCGTGACCCACACCAAGCTAGGTCAAACAAAAAGGACCATCTTGTCACTCTTTAATAAGTGAAATAATAGACCTGGGGGTCTTGTTGACATAATGAAGGATTAGGGATGTTATGATGGGCAAGCTGTGTCTTGAAGCTGTTTAATGCAGAAGATTCCAGGAAGAACCAGTTTCTGTCACTCCTGGATACACATAGGACCTGAAGCATCTATGGCCCACTCTTCCATCCACTTCATCATCAAAAGGAAAACTACATGGAACAATTTAATTGTCAGCTGAAACCTAGAGGAAGAAGTGCACCACTGGGGAGCAGAAAGAAAAGGGAGTGGGGCTGGGTGCGGTGGCTCACGCCTGTAATCCCAGCACTTTGGGAGGCCGAGGCAGGTGGATCACGAGGCTGGGAGATCAAGACCATCCTGGTCAACATGGTGAAACCCCATCTCTACTAAAAATACAAAAATTAGCTGGGTGTGGTGGCGCTTACCTGTAATCCCAACTACTCAGAAGGCTGAGGCACGATAATCGCTTGAACCCAGGAGGCGAAGGTTGCAGTGAGCCGAGATCGCACCACTGCTCTCCAGCCTGGCAACAGAGTGAGACTCCGTCTCAAAAAAAAAAAAAAAAAAAATGAAAAGGGAGTGGAGTCAGAAAAAGGTGTGGACACTGTGGTGCCCACACAAATGTACTGATTTGCACCATGCTCTGAACTACAAAAATAAGATTTCTTTCCTGTCCTGTCAGCCACTAAGCACATGCGTCAGGGGCTTCACAACTGTTTATTTTTAATTATTATTATTATTGCTGCTGGTGTTGTTGTTGATATGGTAACAGACTCTAAACATACCTGTTTTCCACACACCTCCAATGCTAATAATGCCTGCCATTAGGATTCAGAGCTGCTGCTTTCATGTTTCATTATAAAATGACAGTGGAGACAGCATGGATATCATACAGTGCAAGTCCACTTTCCCATGATCATGGGAAGCAGGAGGCAGCAAAGCTCTGCCTGTCCAAGGACCATATCCTTGTCTTTTTCTTCCTCCATAGATTCTCAGCAGGTCCCTGTGCTTCACATTTTCAGATTAGAATAAAACTGTAAGCTGCTGTCTGTTTTAAAATAAGAACTACTCAAGGGCAGTGAACAAAGCTGTTGAGTAAGTGCTATATGCCAGAAGTTTTACTATTCTCATTTAACCCTAGCAACAAAACTACATGTTGTTGTTAATGTTATTATTATTGAGAGAGAGTCTCTCTGGGTCACCCAGACTGGAGCAATCATGGCCCACTGCAATCCTCCTACCTCAGCCTCCCAAGTAGCTGGGACTACAGGCACGAGCCACCACTCCTGGATAATTTTTTGTATTTTTAGTAGAGACGGGGTTTTGCCATATTACCCAGGCTGGTCTCAAACTCCAGGACTCTGGCAATCTGCCCCTCCAGGCCTCCCAAAGTGCTGGGATTATAGGCATGAGCCACCGTGCCCAGCCCATGTTATGTTTTATTACCATTAGTTTACAGATGGGCAAACAGAGGTTCGGAAAAGTTAAGTGGATTGTACCATATCACATTTGCTAATAAGTAGTAAAAACAGAATCCAGATCAAAATCTATCTAATGTCAGACTATATATTTTGCACTGTATGTCATTTCTAGAGCCTGCTGTTATTTCTGTTGGGTGTGGTAGCAAAGCATATGGATTAAAATACTCCCTTACGAGTCAGACAAGATCTAGGTTTAAAAGCTAGTTTCATCACTTTCCATTAGCATGATTTTAGCCTACTCATCTGTACAATGGGGATAAGAGCAATATCTACTCATGGAGTAATTCTGAGGATTAATTAAATAATGTCCCTAAAAACATGGCCCAGTGTGTTATGTAGTAAGCACGATAGCTGAGTGAGTCTACTTGGAACAGCATATAACAGCATTTAACTTTCACTGCCAAGGGCATTCATTCTGACTTTTTTTAAAAAGCTCTTTTTTGCTCCTCTCTCTGTTTATAATGTCATAATTTCCCTTGGATGACTCTTTCTCTTCTGGAAAAGATAATTTCCTCATGAATAACAGTCCTGCAAGAACTTGGTGCCTCTCTAATTTTAGCTGTAGGGGAAGGGCATATTTGTAGACAGTGATGATAACTCTCCATCTTAATTTTCCATGGTGAAATTGTATGACCCTTTTCTTCAGCCAGACAACCAAAAACATAAAGGCTCTTAGCTATAGGTGTTAATCAATTATGTGTCAGACATCTTTAAAATATATTTCTCTAAAAAACATGGCTCCATCCTGAAAGCAAGGCATGGAAAGAACTCAATTTTTTAATTAGGAACGTGCTTTGGGTGATACTTTTGATTGGCCAAATTATTCTTTGCTAAATAATTTGGTAATCTTGAATGCAGTTGTATGTAATTTCACCTAATCCAGAGATTTTCAATTAGAGATTTCAAAATTCAGTCCCCAAAATGCCTCTCTTGTTGGGGGAACTGATACCCAGACATCAGTCATACATAGAGATTTGGGGAAGGGAGAAGGCGGCTGCCAGATGTTCAGATGATGTGGGAGGCAAATAGGTCAAAAGACTGCCTGCAATTCTTTTGCTTTAAAGAGCCGGGACATCTCTTTTAAGAAGCTTCTGAGGTTTGTATGTTATATTCTAAAGAGCATGTCCTTCCTCACGCCTGTAAGTGGCAGATCTAAGTCCATAATGTGTATGCTGAACAGATGTTTTATTTGTGTCCCACATGTTCCTGGTAGACTGCTAAGTGAGCCAGAGGTGAGGAAGAAAGATAAGAGAAAGGCATAAACTCTGCCTTTGGAGTTTATACTCCAGTCGAATTGAATTAGAATGACCTATCCTTATGCTGGGCTTGTAAGAGTTATCCCTCAAGAACAAAAAGTTGGTAGCACTTACTATGAAGCCAAATGCATTTCGACTCTTGGATGATGAAGTGTGGCCATGAGAAATGAATGGGAAATTCATTCACTTGGATTTGAAGTCAGTTATCTGGACTTTTAGTACCAGTTTGTCTCTAATTTTGTAGGTCTTCTATTCAATCACTATTAAATCTAACTTTTAATTTCTTTGTTGATAAAGCCTAGATTAAATCACCTTTAAGTCTCTTTCAGAAATATGTTTCTACAATTTTAAGTGGAGGTTATATGAATCAAGGCAACAAAACTGTCTTCAGGAACCACTCAGAGCTCTGCACTATGCCCGCTGGTGTGGAGGAGTGAATGAGGACTGAGTCATGGATCCTAAGGACAAGGGATTACTTTATATGGAGGAAACTAGATATGCATCCAGGATGGATATGTGACTATGTGACAAAATGAGTTAATTATCAAGCAGGTCCAAGAAAGGTAAGATAAACGTGCCTGTGTATATTTATTAATTTTACTGTCTAAAGCACTGGAAAAAAGGCAAAAGACCTGCCAGACCAGACTGACAACTTCTTCTCCCTGATCTGAACCCCTATTTGCTATTATTTTAATCTGTATATAGGCATCTCACACACACACACACACACACACTGCGTTGTATGTAATGCACTTGGTTTGTTATATTAACTTACATTCTAGATGCACTAGGAGAACTGATGCATTCGTCAAGGTTCTTCAGTTTCAAGCAATGTAAACAGACTCTGGATAATGTAAGTGAAAAGGGAGTTCGTTGAGAGTTGCTGGGTGAGATCACAGAGTGAAGGGAAAGCACTAGAACCAGCATAAGAAAGTTCAGGAAGCAGCTAGCTCTAGGGGTTTCAGTGGCAACAGAACTCTGTTGCTTTTATCAGTCAGTGAGCCATCAGAAGTAGAAGGCATGCCATTCCAACCATCTTTTCTGACTTTAGGCTCAAGATTCAAAATCCTGGAAGAGAAAAATCCTGATTCGCTTAGCTTTGGCTTTATGCTGACCTTTTGACCAGTTGAGGGAAGACTCCTTGGTTTTCGGTACTCTAAGACTGCACACAACGGGAGGCGGTAGGAAACTGGGAGATGTAAATTGATGCTCCAGAGGAAAGACAGCATGGATGCTGAATAGTCAACACCAAAAACATCCATTATAGCTGGCTATTGTCAAAAAGCCTGAAGTTTTCCTGAAGAGCAATTAACTATCTTGAAGTTTTCTTAAAGGCTGAGTTTGGGTTAATTTCTATTAATTAAAATTAATATTTAAAAAATATATCTGTGATTTTTTAAAGATTATTTTGGGAGATAAAATAGATGTTCCAGGAATATATAGCATGTTTATTCTTTGGCTATAAGTAACCTCTGACACATCCTTTGAAACTCCAGGAAACAATTATAGCTGTCTAGAGGAAGGCAAAGTTGGAAAGAGCTGTTGATAGTGTCAGGGAGACCAGATTTGTATCTTCATTATGTACTACATGTACAATTTTAGACAAACACTTTGACTTCTCTGTGTCTCAAATTCCTAAACTATAAAGTGGAAATAATCTGTAACGAGTGCCCAATGAATGGAAAACAACTTAGAACAGTGCCTGGAACACAGAGAATGTTAATTGTGGTGTTGTGATTGAATAGATTTGCTATGCAGGTCACAGGACATATGTAAAATGGAATTTTTTACTTTCTAAGGGACTCAAAAAGACTTCTCAGACCAGATGAAAAACTTACCTGTTTTAAAATGCTCCATAAAAATCAGATGTTATCATTATGTCCTATTCTTCTTAGGTTGAATTTGCCACTTGAGCCAGGAAATTTTCTCATGATTCCTAATTATTTCTGCTAAAAAAACTTTCTTAATGATAGCACCTTTGCCTGTAAATTTATATTTCCTTCCCCCTTTTTTATATGTATTCAATTCCTGTCTTCCATTAATGTCCATCTCATTCCCCTTCTTCTCCATGATGCTTTTCTCAGCCCTGCATAAGGGTTTCTCTTTTCTAAGAATTCCTGCATTATATTTGCATAGATCACTCATTTTGTCACCTACTTATCCATTATTTTGAAATGTTATTGTTACTTGCTGCTTTATGCATCTGGGACTTGGCTGTAAAATTGTAAAAACCAATATTTGGTACTTAATATGTGCCAGGCCCAGTGCCAGATACTTCAAAGATTTCAGGGATGAGCAATATGGGTCCAGACCTCAAGAAATTTGCAGTCAGGTAGGAAAATGAGGATGAGCACAGTAGAAAGAAGAGAAGGCTTTTGAATGTCTGAATCAGTTTGGGCTGCTCTGACAAAGTGCCATAGACAGTGGCTTATAAAAAACAGAATTCATTTCTCAGAGTTCTGGAGACTGGAATCCAAAATGAGGGTGCCTGCCTGGTTGGGTTCTGGTGAGGATCCTCTTCCAGGTTGCAGATGACTGTCTTCTGGTTGTACCCTCACATGGCAGAAAGAGGGTGACAGAGCTCTCTGGGGTCTGTTTTATAAGGGCACTGATCTCATTCACCAGCTCTGCATGCTTATGAACTAATTATCTCCCAAAGGCCCCACCTCATAATACCATCACATTGGGGGTTAAGATTTCAACTTATGAATTTGGGGACAGGACACAAACATTCATTCATCCAGTGGAGAAATTAGGATTTGAGAATTATCTTCCTCATCAAGAAATAATGGTGAAGGCTGGGTAAGGACCAGGCAAGCAGGAAGGCCTTTCCAGTCAGAAAGAAGAACGCACACAGGAGAACCACATCATTCATCTCTTTCTAGCCTTCCACAGAACGTGGCCTATGCTAAGTACATTGGTGGAACTTTAATAACTAGCAATTAAATTTCACAGAAAGAAAGAAAGAAATTGAGAAAGAACTATGCTTAAGGAGTCTGAAGACTCAATATTGTTCTGAGCCTTTTTTTTGGAAAGCAAATCAAGCTTGAATTTGTCTCCAACTGTTTTAGCCAGAGTGTTCATGGAACAGAGATGAGAGCGACCATGGAGATGGTCATTACTTATAATTTATGTCCTGCTTCAGAAACCTGGGGACCTCCCTGAGCTAGTCCATATAACTTACCAATATGGTATCAACAGCTCTGCTGAAAGGCTGTATTAGTCCATTCTCATGTTCTCATGCTGTTAATGAAGACATACCTGAGACTGGGTAATTTATAAAGGCAAGAGGTTTAATGGATTCACTCACAGTTCCACATGGCTGGGGAGGTCTCACAATCATGGCAGAAGATGAAGGAAGGGTAAAGGGACATCTTACATGGTGGCAGGCAAGAGAGCATGTGCAGGGAAACTCCCCTTTATAGAACCATCAGATCCCATGAGACTTATTCACTATCAAGAGAACAGAATGGGACCCCCCGCCCACCATGATTCAATTACCTCCCATCCGGTCTCTCCCACGATATGTGGGAATTATGGGAGCTACAATTCAAGATGAGATTTGGGTGGGGATCCAGCCAAACCCTATCAGAGGTTGTATCTTCAGTAGCTCTGGGGTAATTCACGACTTTGATTTCTCTCGGGAACTTCAGAGGTAAGGGGAATCAGAGTTGAGACTTCTTTAACTCAGCAGTGAGCACAGGAGACTCAATCCCAGAGAAACAACCATGTCAACAGGGGGCTGTGTATTTCATGTCTTTGTATTCGGGTAGAATTATGCTTGGATGATTATCTTTACCCACGTCATCATTCTTGTTTTTAAAAACAGGTACGTTATTCTACTTCCTCTCCTGATTTACAAATTTAGCTCAATGACAATTTATGCTTTCTTCTACCAATTTTTGTTGCTGTTGCTTAAATTTCAAGCCAAAGCACTAAAAACTCGTTCTGAGGCTACATTAAGTTTACCTATTTTCGATATAGATGCTCACTGCCCCAAAGGAGTCTTTACATATTTTTTCCTTTAAACATACACAAAGTTTTTTCCACAAGGATCTTTTCAAGTTGTTCTGGTTTCCATTGTGACTACTACATTGTACTGACCACCCAAGAATGCCTTGTTTTTTATGCATAATACAATTTAAAACCACATGTTTCAGCCAATACTTCTGGTAGAAACTCCTACCTCAACAGGAGGAAATTAGGTATTCTTTTTGATTTATTAATTGACCATTAGGCATAGGCATTTACATGCATGCAGAGAAACAAGTGCTGCAATGAAGTCCAAGTGTTCAAAGAATAAAGTTTCCTATAAACAAAATGAAGTGAAACAAAACCCTATCCCAAGAGAAACCCTATTTAGGGAGATTCCAGAGGGCATATCTTTTCAGCCTCAGGCAGAGAAACAGTACAAAAATTTCTAGAGAAATTCTGGGCACTTATCAAAATATTCCCCTCACTAAAGCAAGAGGGTATTTCAAGGAAAAATTGAGTAATGATTTGGCAATGACATGTGTACTGCAGGGCTTCCAATTTAATATTCAGGTTTCTCAACAGTCCAAATATCAAGTGTTCCTGAATCACATTTCTATACACCTCTAAGGTATGTAAGTGATATTTTTCTTTGACTAGCACTCGCTCAAGACACAATCCAAGGAAAGCTCTCTCTAGTCATTTTTTTCACATCCTCTTAAAAATTCTTTGGATTCTGCTCTGACATTGGCATGTTGCACAATAATAAAGTGCTGCTCTCTCCTGATCTTTTGAAAGATGAACAAAAAAAGGGTCATGTTTCAGTTGCCATTCTGTTCCTTTTCTGATTCATACTTTTGGAATGTAGCTATAGATTATGGGTCATTTACAATCAATAGGCAGAGCTGATTTCCCAGCTGCTGACAAGGGCCTTATCCTGGAAATTACCTTTACTACTACTGTAAAATCCTGAAATTCTACTCCAGGTATGCATTAATTGTGTTCCCTACATGTTAAACTACAAATATCCAGGAACGAAGGTAACTATCGTAGCTCTAGTTCTAATGTTTATTTACAACTTTCTCAACTTTTTAGTTGGCAGCCCATTTTGATGAGGGTTAGAGAGAGAACAGAAAGCTCATGAGGGAGCCCGTACCTGAGGGAACAGAAGGCCCATGAGATGCCGTAAAGGAAAGGAGAGAAAAAAAGGAGGGGCTTTTAAGGGAGGTTAAGCATGAAGGGTCACATGTTTAAGAGCCAAATTAATGTCACTTTCAGCCTAAAGTCTTCCCTGTGTGCTCCAGTAGAAAGCAAGAATGTTTCCTCGTTCCTATCAACTGTGGTAAGATTCAGCACTAATATCAGGATATCCTCACATACTACCTTGCATTGTGGTAGTTTTTACAAATGCTTAATCTTCTGTTTTGTGTAAAAATATATTTTATAAACTTCTCTAATCTTTTTTCCCCTACTTAATCTTAAGCTGGTTTGCCTAAACCTGAAGCAAGTCATTTTATACAGCAGCTAAATCTGGAGTAAAAGGTGAGGAAGGAAAACAGGACTGACTAGGACTGACTTCCTTCCTGGGACAAATGATGCTCTCCTGAACTATGACCTCAGAGCACCTTTAGACACATAGAGCCTGCCTTTGGTTATAGGAAAAACGTGCTCTAAAAAAAAGATAGCAGTATAGCTTAAGCAAATATTCTATGTTGATAGAGTAGTATGTGTTATTTGAATAATAACAGTGCTATTTATATTTGCATAGGTGAGGTCTTTATCCTTACTGCAATATAGCAACTATTGTGACAATGTTATGATGTCAGGCTTTTGGTTAATGTCACACACACACACACACACACACACACACACACACACACACACATACTTTTTCTGTCTCAAATAGAAATGCCATCTAAAGCTAACAGAAGTTAAATGATTTCCCTAAAGAACAGAAAGTCCCCTGTGGGAGGCCGAGGTGGGCGGATACGAGGTCAGGCATTCAAGACCAGCCTAGCCAACATAGTGAAACCTCGTCTCTACTAAAAATACAAAAAATTAGCCAGGGATGGTGGTGGGCACCTGTAATCCCAGCTACTCAGGAGGTTAAGGGAGGAGAATCTCTTGAACCTGAAAAGTGGAGGTTGCAGTAAGCCAAGATTGCGCCCTGCACTCCAGCTTAGGTGACAGCGCGAGACTCCATTTCAAAAACAAAACAAAAAAAACAACAAAAAAAGAAAAAGAACAGAAAGTCCCAGTGGGTGCTGAGAATACTATATCCAGAAAGGAAGAGTTGGTTCACTACACTTTAGTATCATAAATGCCTTACTGATCCTTTTCTAGAAAAGAATGCCTATACTTTGTTCCCAATCTCATTTTGGAATTATTATCCTTCTGTTCATTCAGATACAAACCCCAGAAGCACTTAATAGCCTCCTTCATCCCCAGAATCCAAATACCCTCAATTCTACTTTGGCAATGTTCAAAACATTCATTTTCACTGAAAATACATTAAATCCAGTTTTCCTTTCTACACACAAATATTTTAAATATCCAACCATTTCTACAATGTCAAAATTATTTCTCCTTTCAGTTTTGTCAGTTTCGGGAGGTTTGCTATTAGGTGCATATACATTTATAACTGTTGTATCTTCTTGTTGTATTGAACCTTTTAACTTTATGATATGTTTGATGTATCCTGTAGAAATATTCCTTTGCTGGATGCCCTCTCTCACCACTCCTATTCAACATAGTGTTGGAAGTTCTGGCTAGGGCAATCAGGCAAGAGAAAGAAATAAAGGGTATTCAATTAGGAAAAGAGGAAGTCAAATTGTCTCTGTTTGCAGATGACATGATTGTATATTTAGAAAACCCCATCGTCTCAGCCCCAAATCTCCTTAAGCTGATAAGCAATTTCAGCAAAGTCTCAGGATACAAAATCGATGTGCAAAAATCACAAGCATTCCTATACACCAATAATAGACAAACAGAGAGCCAAATCATGAGTGAACTCCCATTCACAATTACTACAAACAGAATAAAATACCTAGGAATACAACTTACAAGGGATGTGAAAGAACTCTTCAAGGAGCACTGCAAACCACTGTTCAACGAAATAAAAGAGGACACAAACAAATGGAAGAACATTCCATGCTCATGGATAGGAAGAATCAATATCATGAAAATGGCCATACTGCCCAAGGTAACTTATACATTCAATGCTATCCCCATCAAGCTACCACAGACTTTCTTCACAGAATTGGAAAAAACTACTTTAAAGTTCATATGGAACCAAAAAAGAGCCTGCATAGCCAAGACAATTCTAAGCAAAAAGAACAAAGTTGGAGGCATCAAGCTACCTGACTTCAAACTATACTACAAGGCTACAGTAACCAAAACAGCATGATACTGGTACCAAAACGGATATATAGACCAATGGAACAGAACAGTGGCCTCAGAAACAATACCACACATCTACAACCATCTGATCTTTGACAAACCTGACAAAAACAAGCAATAGGGAAAGGATTCCCTATTTGATAAATGGTGCTGAGAAAACTGGCTAGCCATATGTAGAAAGCCGAAACTGGATCCCTTCCTTACACCATATACAAAAATTAACTCAAGATGGATTAAAGACTTAAATGTAAGACCTAACACCATAAAAATCCTAGAAAAAAACTTAGGCAATACCATTCAGGACATAGGCATGGGCAAAGACTTCATGACTAAAACACCAAAAGCAATGGAAACAAAAGCCAAAATAGACAAATGGGATCTAATTAAACTAAAGAGCTTCTGCACAGCAAAAGAAACTATCACCAGAGTGAACAGGCAACCTACAAAATGGGAGAAAATCTTTGTAATCTACCCATCTGACAAAGGGCTAATATCCAGAATCTACAAAGAAATTAAACAAATTTACAAGAAAAAAACTAACAACCCCATCAAAAAGTGGGCAAAAGATATGAATGGACACTTCTCAATAGAAGACATTTAGGCAGCCAACAGTCATATGAAAGAATGCTCATCATCACTGGTCATCAGAGAAATGCAAATCGAAACCACAATGATATAGCATCTCATGCCAGTTAGAATGGCAATCATTAAAAAGTCAGGAAACAACAGATACTGGAGAGGATGTGGAGAAATAGGAATGCTTTCACGCTGTTGGTGGGAGTGTAAATTAGTTCAACCATTGTGGAAGACAGTGTGGCAAATCCTCAAGGATCTAGAACTAGAGATACCATTTGACCCAGCAATTCCATTACTGGGTATATACCCAAAGGATTATAAATCATGCTACTATAAAGACACATGCACACGTATGTTTATTGCGGCACTATTCACAATAGCAAAGACTTGGAACCAACCCAAATGTCCATCAATGATAGACTGGATTAAGAAAATGTGGCACATATACACCATGGAATACTATGTAGCCATAAAAAAGGGTGAGTTCATGTCCTTTGCAGGCACATGGATGAAGCTGGAAACCATCATTCTAAGCAAACTATCACAAGGACAGAAAACCAAACACCACATGTTCTCACTTATGGGTGGGAGTTGAACAACGAGAACATGTGGACACAGGGCGGGGAACATCATACACCGGGGCCTGTCAGGGTATGGGGGGCTGGGGAAGGCATAGCATTGGGAGAAATACCTAATGTAAATGACGAGATGATGGGTGCAGCAAACCAACATGGCACATATATACCTATGTAACAAACCTGCACGTTGTGCACATATACCCTAGAACTTAAAGTATAATAATAAAAAAAGAAATATTCCTTTGCTAAAAACTTTAGTCTTATGTTAACATAACAACTGTTTCTTATGCTTACTTCTAAATTTACACTGTTTTCTATCCTTTTTCTTTCAACTTGCTAGTGTTTCTGTATTTCATGTGTGTCTCTTTTAGACAGTAGTAGAGTTCTGCTTTTAAATCCAATTTGGCATTCTTTGACTTTTATTTTGTGTGTTTAGTCAGTTCACATTTAATAAAATTATTTATAGTGTGGGCTTCAAGTCTGTCATTTTGCTGTGTTTTAAAATTTGTTTCATTTCTGTTTTGTTCTTCTTCCCCTTCTTTCCTGCTTTCTTTTGTGCTAACCAAATATTTTGCAGTATACCATTATAAATCTTGTATTGACATTCTAATATGTCTTTTTATTTCACTAGTGGTTGCTCTAGGTATTAAACATGAAACTTTAACTTACCAAAATCTACATAATTAGTATTTAATTGATTCCAGTTCAATATGGAAAATTTTCAACAGTCTAGTTCTGTTTCTCCCTCTTTTCTTTGGTATGTTTTCATCTATATATAATATAATCCCAAGAGTATAGTAGTATAAATTTCACTTTAAATATGCATATATTTTGTAAGAAGTCAATAAAAAAGTATGTGTCTGTATATGTAAAATAACTCATATATCATACATATCCTTTCTGTTGCTCTTTATTATTTCCTATATGTCTGGATTACCATATGATGCAGTTTTCTTTAGTTGGAAGGACTTTCTATAGCATTTTACATAGTGCAATTCCACACTATTTAATAGCAATTATTTTAATCAAAAATAATTTTAGCTTTAGTGAAGTATTTTAGCTTTAGAATAATTTCTGTGACTATAGGTATCTTGAATTATAGGCCTTTTTAATTTCAGCATTTTAATATATCATTCCACTATCTTCTATCCTGCATTGTTTCTGATGAAAGTCAGATGCTAATCATATTGTTTACTCTCTATGTAATACGTCATTTTTCTTTTGCTGCTTTCTAATTTTGATTATTTTTGGTTTTCATTAGTTTGAATTTGATGTGCCTGAGTATGATTTTCTCTGTTTTCCTTCTACCTGAGTTTCACAAAGATTCTTGCATTTGTAAGCGGATGTTTATCAACACATTTAGAAAGTTCTATTCTATTATTTATTTAAATTTTTTTTCTCTTATTTATTTCAGTCCTCTCCTTCTCGGACTCTAATTACATGTGTGCTGTACCAGTTGATATTGTTGCAAAACGTTTTTATTTTCTTCTATATTTGCTTCCTTTATATGCATCAGAGGGAATAATTTTTATAGATCCATTTGCAAGCACACTAATTTTTTATATGCCATTTAAAATCTGCTGTTGAGTTTATCATCAGGTTTTTCTTTTAGTTATAATTTTTAGATATAGAATTTTCAGTTTTTTATTTTCATTTATTTATTGATATCACTATATATTTACTCATTAATATGATGTTTATTCTTTAATTATTTGAACGTTTAATTTTTTGAAAACATTTGTAGCACTATTTTGAATTTTATAACTGTTATATTTAACTCCCAGTCCCACTTCAAATGAATTTCTATTGACAGCTTTAATCTCTTTTTTGTAAATATTTTGTATGACTAATAAACTTTAGTTGAACTTTAGACACTATAACCATGCTGTAATGTGTTTTCCTCTTCTGAGAATTGTTGAGTTTTTGCTAATATTCTGTAACTTGCCTGAACTCAAACTGTGACACCTATCTCCGCGTAGCACATGGTAACTAATACCTCCGCTCAGTGTTTTGGCTTTTAGTAGTTGGTATTTTACTTCAACTGGCATCTTGGAAGTCTCCATAGCTCATGAGAAAAAAAATCAATATGACAAAAGGGGTGTGCGTGTGTGCACGCGCGTGTGTGCACGTGCACATATATCTTTGTTTTGCTGGATGAAAATGGACAGTTGTAGAACCAGTATACACTGAGAGTTCCTCCACCACACTGATAGGCCAATGGATTATTTCTGGAAAAGATGCCACATTGTTACATTTCCTCATTCAGTCTTGCCTCCCCTTCTAAAACATGATGAAATGGAAGCTCAGGAGCTTCAGATACCACCCAGCCTATCCATTCTATTTGATTTAAGCAATAGGTTATTGATTTTGATTTTAGAAGTTTATATTTACTTTTAAGAACTCTGTGTCCTGCCAACTCTGCCTGAGATTTTCTCTCTGTCTTCTCTCTTATAGTTGTCAGGATTTTACTGTACTTGGGGGCCCTTTTAAAATTATGGCTTAACATTTCAACATTGTGTTTCCTACTGTCATCAAAGATAGATGACTTAAAAAAAAAACCCAGAAATCTGAAAACAGTTTAAATTACATGGAAGAGATTCAAATAATGGCCAATATTCGCCCAACACTTTGCAATTTTTAAGGCATTGCCCATCTATTATCTAATGTGATCCACACAATAAGTAGAATAGGTGTCTATAATTGTAATTTTACCAAAATTAAGCTAAATGTCCAAAGCCTCTTAGCAGTTATAATGTCTATTCACAGGATGCATAAGACAATTCTGCTTTTGTGTCCCCAGGGCCCATGTCATACTCCACTCAGCTTAGATTCTTTGGAACTATGGCAAGGGTCCCTATTCACTTTGACTTCAAAACCAACGTTTCTTTCACTTATGCTATGCTTCCATAGCTATACTATTGTAGGACTACTAGGGATTATGTCAAAAATGTTAGTTTTAGAAATGTATTTAACAATTCCATCTGAAAGTCCAATCATGAAAATAATGTTTATACTTTAATTTTAGATTAAATTCAAATCAGAGAGTTACATATAATTAAATGCTCATAACTCACATTTATATTTATATAGTGTATAGCTCACCAATTTAAGCAAAAATATTAATTTTAGCATATCATTATTTGGCATATTAACAACAAGGAAAATATATAGTGCAAATAACTTGAACTTCGTAATATAGGGCCAAACAAGAAAAAAATGCTGTGACTATATTAATACATTGTCTATAAGGTTAGGCAGAAATTCAGGGTTAAGTCTGTTTTTTAGGAAACAAGCTTACCTTATTAGGAAGAAATGTAGACATAGAAAAGAATAGGAAATTTATGGAAACATCGTAGTCTAACCTTTATTTTAGTTACAGGCACTAATAACTGTTTTGAAGACAAAAGAATATGATGAAAATTAGCTGTAATACTTTTGTTAATATTAATAATTACTATAATTTATTTTATTCCTATTTTTGCCAGGCTGCATAATGGTAGGTGTTTTATGTATAGTGCCCTTTACTGCTAAAGCTAAAAAGGAAACTTTACTACATTGTTAAAAAAACTGTTTAATACATTGAATATTGTCTTTAAATATGAGCACACACAACATAAACTGGATTTGCATTCAGGGATTATCATTTTACTTTCTATGAAATATTAGATAATACCTCTAATTGAGCTCTCTATATATTAGAACTCAATAAAGTTTGAATTGCTAATAATTAAATTTGAGAAATTCTAAATTTCTTTATTAATCTAGCTCTGAGCATTTAAAACAAAGAAGTACAGTAAATAATTTTCTATTTTCTTCCAATTTTTACAAAGATTTGCTGAAAGGGAAATGTCTCTTTTAAGAGGCAGTAGCCATTTCAAGTATGTTTCACGAATAAATCTACTATTTATAGAATATAACTTTGTATTATGTTGTATTATGTTATGTACTGTGCTAGCACGATGAAGAACCCTGAAGACCAGTGTCCAGCAAGAGTAGAATAATAGTTCTCTTAAGCTGCACTGAAATCAGTTCTCATCCAAAGCGATGGCCTAGGCCTTGAAAACAAGAGGAAAAGTTTGTTGCAACTAGCTAATCTGGAAAAGTAAGATATGTGATTCTGGGGAAACTATAAAAATGACCGTGTACCCATGGACAGGAGTCTTGTTAATTTTGGCAGAGATTTTCATTTAAATCAATGATCATATATAAAAATAGAAATATGTAAGCTAAGAGTACAACTCCATAGTGGCATTTGGCATTTAAACATTAAGCAATATTAAACTTTACATACTCATGTAGATTGTGATAAAGTAAAACAAAAATCAATTGGTGGCATGACAGATGATTTATTTGATATCGACCATTATTTCTATAATGGGTAATGAGAAACTGATTATAAAATGTATTAATATAGTACAGAAATAATTAAGAAAAAATATTACAGATAACTTTAAAATACTGATTAAAAAATCTTTTAAATGATATTTGTTTTTAAAAATATTTCATTGGTTGAATCAGTTTGGATTCTAGGCATAGTTGCCCATGCCCAAAGCACTAGCATTTTCCGTGTCAAAATATTTTTTTTCCTGAAACTACCTAACTATTAGCAGCTGTCTGTGTGAGAATAGAGGGAGGATTGTTTTTACTTCGCTCAAAGATTAATGATATTTTATGACTTCAAAAGAAATATTCAATTCTGGCTTTCATGGCAGGCACCTCCTTCTTGTCTCTTTTTATTTTATTGCCACATTTTAAACATAATTATTCATGCTGTGGCATATTAAGATCGTCTACAAAATTTTTTTTTTGTTAAGAACAAGATTTTGCTTGCTGTTAACTCTGCAGAATTTCACTATTTTCTCTTTCATTTACCAGGTAAGCATTATAATCATTCCAATCATTTTTTTGCACAAATATTTAATGCTGGCTAATGGAAATAAGAAAAAGGGTGGGATGGGGAGGTTGAATTTGTCCTTATTTTTCTTCAGATTGTATTTTTTAGGTTCTCAGAAAAAGATGTAGCAACATTTCAATGATATAAATTAAGTTAGGAAATAGTAAAATTATTATTCACGTCCACAATTCCCTGACTTGTTACCAGAGTTGTAACTAGGCAGCAGAACAGTCATAAGCCTACAGTGGAAATAAGCATGGCTTCCACCAGCTTTTCCTCTTCCTGATTGCCCCCATTCACTTCACGTCAAAAGCCTTGGGCTTACTGGTGACTTTTTCATCTTGTGTGTGATTCTTCCAGTGGGACATCCTCCGAATTATGAGAATAAAACTTTTTTTTTTGTTTTTTTTGAGACAGAGTCACCCAGGCTGGAGTGCAATGGCGTGATCTTGGCTCTCTGCAACCTCCGCCTCCCGGGTTCAAATGATTCTCCGGCCTCAGCCTCCTGAGTAGCTGGGATTACAGGCACCCACCATCATGCCTGACTAATTTTTGTATTTTTGTAGAGAGGAGGTTTCATCATGTTGGCCAGGCTGGTCTTGAACTCCTGACCTCAGGTGATCCACCCCACTTGTCCTCCCAAACTGCTGGGATTACAGGTGTGAGCCACCATGCCTGACCAAATTAAACTTTAAAAATATATATAACACAACCTTAAAAAGGAATAAAGCTCTGACACATGCTACAACATGTATGAACATAATGACAAGTGAAATAAACCAGACAAAAAAGCACAAATATTGTATGATTTAACTTATATGAAGTACCTAGAATGGATGAATTCATAGAACCAGCAAGTAGAATAGAGGTTACCAGGGACTGGGGGAGGGAGAAGTGGGGAGTTATTTTTAATGGGTATAGAATATCAGTTAGGGATGATGAAAAAGTTAGGGAGATGGATAAGAGGTGATGGTTCACAGCAATGTGAATCTACATAATGCCACTGAACTAAACATGGCTAAGCCAGTAAATTCATGTCATCTACATTTTACTAGAGCTAAAAAAGTTACCACAACAAAAAAAGTTAATAAAGCTTCTATAAACCATTTAAAATGTGATTTGGAAAGGCATTTTTGAATGTTTCACTAAAATGAATGAGAAATGACTCCAAAAATTTATATGTAACACAGATGGCAAATATACAAATGGCACTTTAGATAAGTCATAAGAAGCTCTTATAGTTTCTTGTTAATAAAAAACAGGCTTGGTTTACACAGAACTCAAAAACAGTAGTTACTTTTTTTAAATTTTTGAGACAGAGTCTCACTTTGTTGCCCAGGCTGCAGTGCAGTGCAGTGCAGTGGCGCTCTCTCAGCTCACTGCGACCTCCGCTTCCCAGGTTCAAGTGATTCTGCTGCCTCAGTCTCCCGAGTAACTGGGATTACAGGTGCCCACCACCACACCTGGCTAATTTTTGTATTTTTAGTAGAGACGAGGTTTCGCCACTTTGACCAGTCTGGTCTGGAACTCCTGACCACAAGTGATCCACCCGCCTCAGCCTCCCTCCCAAAGTGCTGAGATGACAGTTGTGAGCCACCACCTCCAGCCTCAAAAAGGGTAGTTTCTGATGGTGGTATCACTCACTACATTTTTGTGCTTTAAGGGTTTCAGTTCAGGTGTGCTGAATATCCAGTTTACATGGGCTGTATGTTTGCACTGTAAATATGGAAACAGCAAGCTATCCAAAGCTGATCTGCTTTTTACTTTTTATTTTATTTTTTATGTTTTTGAGACAGTGTTTGGCTCTGCCACCCAAGCTGGAGTGCAGTGATGCAACTGTAGCTCACTGCAGCCTCGAACTCTTGGGCTCAAGCCATCCTCCCACCTCAGCTTCCCAAAGTGTTGGAATTACAGGCATGAGCCACTGCACCTGGCTGATCTGCTCTTTAGTGATTACCCTACACCTCCACAGAGCAAGATCTGTGTCTTTACTCCACTGTGGGCCAGCCAAACCATGAAAATTTGAGATGGTAAAATCTATACCACAATTCCAAGGAATGCTGACTATAAGAGATTTCCAGGATGGGAATATACAGACACTAAACAGCATCACAGAATCCAACCTAATATGAATTAAAGAGTAATTTTGGCTATTTATTTTGTTAATGAATCTTGACTTCTTCCCTGAGGCATCTATTTTTTTATTAGAAAAACCCGATTCTGATTTGAAATTATTATTAATAATAATAGCTCCCATTTTTTTTTGGATGCAGTCTCACTCTGGAACCCAGGCTGGAGAGCAGTGGCACGATCTGTGATCACTGAGACCTCTGCCTCTTGGCTTCAAACAATTCGCCTGTCTCAGCCTCCCAAATAGCTGGGATTACAGACATCCACCACAATACCCAGCCAATTTTTGTACTTTTAGTAGAGACAGGGTTTCATCATGTTGGCCAGGTGGGTCTCAAGCTCCTGACCTCAAGCCATCCACCCGCCTCAGCCTCCCAAAATGCTGGGATTACAGGAGAGAGCCACTGCACCTGGCCAGCCACGGCACCTGGTCATTTTTAAGCTCCAACTTTGCCAGACATCTTATAAATACTATCCTTAATATTTGTAATTTTGCTAATAGCAATTAACAAAACTGGGCATTATTTATTTTAATTTCTAGATATGAGATTAGATCAGACTCAGAGAGGCCTATCTTTGCCCAAGGTTACCTAAGGAGTGAGCAGTGCAGCCTGTGTTTGCATCCCTGCTTCTGTGGGTCTCAAGCTGCGTGTTTTTCCATCGTGCCCTGAGTTTGGCAGCCCCAAGTTCACTGCTCATTCTGCTAGATCCAGGGCCTAGAACCTCTTGATTTATTTTCCGAGATCTCTACTTCTAGGTTAAGTTCCTTGAGTAGCTATGCTCTGTGCACCGGTTCAAACAAATTTGATTTTTCATTGTTTTTTCCTATTGACTCTCATCTCTGGTCTAACAGGCATGCCTTCTTTTCAATCATATTTCCTGGCCTGGGAATGTGCTTTCCTCTGTTCCCAATTATCCTGACTCTGCCATACAGTTCTAACGATAAAATTAGCTCCTCTGAGACCGGCAGAGATTTTAAAACCTTAAGTCAACTTTTTCCTCCCTACGTTCAACAAAGTTGACTGCATACGCAGACTCATATCTCTACTGGGTTTTTTCTCTAAATGCTGATAGAATTTTGTAAACTGTATACGTGTTTGATGGATCAAATATTTTGTGTATGTGTGATTTGTTGCTGTTTCCAGAAATATGAGCAATGTCTTAGTTTTTTCTTCTGTTTGTTTTACATTTTCTGGCATAAAACTTGGCATAAGACTTGGTTATTTCAGAATCATTTAGTATCATTGCAGTAAGATTTAGTAACATGTCATGGTTATGCCCTAAATACTAGCATCAGAAATTCTGGCTACCATCACCACTGCCATCACATATATTTATGTATGAACTAAGACAAGGTAATAGTATATAGCTACGCTAACTAAAATATGTGAGATTTATTTCACCAATGTTAGGACTTACACTTAATTAAAATCTATGACACAGTAAAATATTATTTATCTCAGAATATATAAAATTAGCTAAAAATAACAAGGATTTCATATACTTTGAAACTTAAACTGTAACTTAGTTTTTAATCTTCATCTTTGAAAAACTAGAACAAATGTACTAAGCTCCAACATTTCTAACAATTGATTAATGATAAATATGCTCATTTTTATAAAGTAATCTTCAGTTCTTAAAGGATCATTTTTATCATTTAATACACCATTTAACACTTGTTTTTATAATCATGTCTATTTGTTCATCTTCAAAGAAATTCTCTCTTCAGTGTTGCCTGGAGATATCTGTAATGCTGAGATCCATATACGAATCTGGAATGTTAATGGAGGAAGGGAGACTGACCTAGCAGAGAGAAGTAAAATCTAAATGTTTACCCAGAAGGAGTGCAATGGCAAGCAAGCACAGCTGCCCACATCAACCTAGAAAGGCTCAGAAATTGGAGGCATGGAATTCCTTCTATGTCGGGGTGAGGTAGGAAACTGCTAGAGGATCTCTATAAAAGAACAACTCGGGCCAAAGTCTCACTCTCAACTCACACAAGTTAGGCAACCACCCTTCTCCACCAGGTAGGACATAGAAGATACTCTCTGGAGAAACTAAATCAAAGAGGCTCTGGATTTCAGGCTCCAGGCCCAGTGGTGGGTAGGGTGATGAAAAGTGACAGAATAACAAAACATTTTTACTACAGTGGTGAATCCTCAAGGCCATTCCCTCCACCTGCAACTCCTAAAAGCCCAAGTCTAGGATTCCTAAAAACTTTAAGAGAAAAAGTATGGTGAGGCAATAATGCCTTCTTTTTTTTTTGAGATGGAGTCTCACTCTGTTGCCCAGGTTGGAGTGCAGTGACGCAATCTTGGCTCACTGCAGCCTCCGCCTCCTGGGTTCAAGTGATTCTCCTGGCTCAGCCTCCTAAGTAGCTGGGACTACAGGCACCCGCCACCATGCCTGGCTAATTTTTGTAATTTAGTAGTGACAGCGTTTCTCCATGTTGGCCAGGATGGTCTCAAACTCCTGACCTTAAGTGATCTGCCCACCTTGGCCTCCCAAAGTGCTGGGATTACAGGCATGAGCCGCCACACTTGGCCCAACAGTACATTTTACATGCATTGCAAAGCCAACGAATGCTTGGTGGAATTCCATTTGGTGCTCAATACAATGAGAACCTGAGAAAGCCTAACCTGATTGGAAGTTCTTTTAATGAATTGTCAATAAGAAATTTTTGTGAAGAGCCAGATCATCCTGGGACAGTTCTGTAGTGTATTTTGTGTCTCAGGTGCATGTAAGTATATAGGATTGTTACTGTGACAGGGGAAGGACTCCATCTTCCATGCTATCTTTATAGGTCATCTCTAACCTCTTACCTCTAACCTCAGGGCTTGAGTCATTCATTCCAAATGAGAGCAGTAGACAAATGGCCATGGTTGATGGTCAATGTGTAGAATTTGAAGATAGCTTCACCAAAGTGTATTATGTACCTCTTGTCTTTCCAGCTCACCTGCTCTTTCATATGAATTCCAACAATCCTTCAATCTTACCAAGGATTTCCAATGAACTGTGTAACCACCCTTCCAACCCGCCATGAGGTCACTTTCTTGCTTTATGATTGTATTAGTCCATTTGCACACTGCTATAAAGATACTACCTGAGACTGGGTAATTAATAAAGAAAAGAGGTTTAATTGACTCACAGTTCCACATGGCTGGGGAGGCATCAGGAAACTTACAGTCATGGCAGAAGGCAAAGGAGAAGCAAGCATCTTATTCACAAAGTGGCAGGAGAGAAAAAGTATGGAGGAGAAACTGCCACTTTTAAACCATCAAGGTCTCATGAGAACTGCCCCACCATCACAAGAATAGCATGGGGGAAACCACCCCATGATATAATCACCTCCCACCAGGTTCCTCCCTCCAAATGCGGGGATTACAATTCAAGATCGGATTTGGGCGGGGACACAGAGCCAAACCATATAAATGATAGATAATCACCATCTTGCAAAGGCCATTCCAGGATAGTATAGTGGGACCCATCAGAGACCAAGTCCTCCCTATGCACTCTGGATTCCTCCATAACTCCCTCCTTCTTCTCCAGAACATCACTCCTGGATTTATCCACAACTCTTCCCCCCTTCTCTAGAACATCACTCCTGCAACTCTCTGTCCCCCATTTGTAGTTTTTTTTTCTTGAATCCTTTCTGTCAACCTATCGGTATTACTTTGCACCTTCATTTGAAGGGAAAAACATTTCTACTAGGCTCCTTTTAAAGAACATTGTGTTTCATTGTTCTGTTCCACTTCAGAGCTAATTTTTTTGTAGAAATGAAATGTGGCCAATTGCTCATCTTTTTTGTTTTTTAAATTTTATTTTTAATTGACAAATAATAATCAGATATATTCATGAGGTACAAGGTGATATTTTTATACATGTATACACTATGGAATGATTCTATCAAATAATTAACATATCTCACCTGTTTTTGGTAGTGAGAACATTTAAAATTTATTAGCAATTTTGAAATACATGATTACATTATTATTAACTATGATCAAGATGCTGTGCAATAGATCTTATTCCTCCTGTCTGACTGAAACTCTGTTCCCTTTGGTCAATCTCTCCATCCCCCATCCTCATCTCATCCCTACTCCCAGCCTCTGGTAACCACCATTCTAATCTCTACTTCTATAAGCTTAACTTTTTAAAGATTCCCCATATAAAAGAGATCATGCACTATTTGTTGTTGTTGTTTTTACAGAAATCCTGTCATTTATGGCAACATGGATGAACCTGGAGGAAATTATGCTCAGGAGAAGAAGCCAGGCTCATCTTTTCTCAGGCTATTCCATTACGGTTTCTGGCTCCTCCATTCCACCAACACTACTTCTGTCTCAGTTACTAGACAACTCTATGTTGCCATATCCAAAAGTCTCATTTTTATTTCTCATCAACACTAGTACTGCTAAGCCCTTCCTCCTTCTTGAAACATGTTCCTCTTTTGACTCTGTGACAACGTCCTACTTTACTAGCCATTTCTTCTCAGTCTTCTTTGCTACCCCTTCTTCCCTTTAAATGTCAGTTTGTCTTGGGGCATGGTCTCAGCCCCTTCTCCTTTCTATATGTCTCTCTGGATAGTAGTCTGTCTCATTCTCAGAGCATTAAATGCTACCTATTTGCTGATTATTTCAAAATCTGCTGTTAAATTCCAGATATATGTGCCAATGATATATTTTGGTGTCTTTACTTAGGCATCTAGAGGCATCTCATATTTAACATGTCCCCTTTCCTTCAAAACTACCCTTTCTCCAGCATTAATTTTTACCCACCACCATCCTTGCAGCTGCTCAAGCCTAAAACATGAGTGTCCTCCTTGAACCTTCTCTTCTTCTCCATCTCCCACATCCAAACCATTATAAGTTCCATCACCTCAATCTCCAGTATTTATCCTGAATCTGTGTACTTCTCTGTCCGGTTTTATTATCAACACCCCAATTCAAGCCACCATTATTTCCTACCTAGATTATTGCAATACCCACCTGAGTGATCACCAGGTGACCATGTATATTAGTCAGGGTTCTCCAGAGAAGCAGAACCAATATGATATAGGCATGTATATACAGAAAGAAATGTACTGTAAGGAATTGGTTTACGCAAGTATGTGAGCTGACAATCCAAATACTATGGGGTGGGCTGGTGGGCTGGAGACCCAAAAGAATGAATGTTCCAGATTGAGTCTGAAGGCTGCCTGCAATAGAACTAGGAAGACTCGATGTTGCATATGAAGTCCAAAGATAGTCTGCTGAAGGTTTCTCTCTCGCTCAGGGAAGGCCGAGCTTTTTGTTCTATTCCGGCATTTAACTGATTGAGTGAGACCCATCAACATTTTGAGTAATCTGTTTTACTCAAAGTTCACTGATTTAAATGTTAATCTCACCCATAAAATGCCTTCATGGAAACATCCAGAATAATGTTTAACCAAGTAGTATCTGGACACCCTGCAGCCCTGCCAAATTGACACATAAAATTAATTATCACAACATGCTTTCATTATTGCTCCTCTGTAATCCATCCTCATCCTAGCATCTAACTGTGAAGTCCCTATTTAAATCCCTTAATTAGGCCAAGCATGGTGGCTCACACTTGCAATCCCAGCACTTTCGGAGGCAAAGGCAGGTGGATCCCTTAAGCCCAGGGATGCGCATGCAGTCAACTTTGAATAATAAGCGTATTCTAATACGTATAAAGCGTATTAGAATACGAAATTAGAATTCCATCTTACTATGAAAATTCATTCTGCAATCACCTAGGAAGTTTGACATTGACTTCAGACAAAATCTTAGAATGTAATGCTTTCTTAATTAACAACTTTAATCAAATACTTCATAATTTCCAGGCAGTGAGTTAGCTGCATGTGTTAGAATATCTCAGACTTACCATGTCCAAAACTGAACTCTTGAGTTTTCTCCCCAAAACTGTTTCCCCACAAGTCTTCTCCAACTCAGTGATTAAAAACTCCATTCACTCAGTTGCGTAAGAGAAATATTTCAGAGTATTCTTTGTCTCTGCTTTCTCTTATACTCAATATCTAATTATAAGCAAATCACCTTCAAAATATCCCACATCCAATTACTTCTCATCACTTCCTTTTTGACCACCGTAGTTCATATGATACATTATTATCTCTTACCTGGATTATGCAACAGCCAGCTAAATAGTCTCCTTGTTCTTACTTTTAAACTCCCTAGTGTCTATCTTCCACATATGTCAGATCATATTCTTGTCTATTGAGAAACTTCCAGTGACTTCTGTAGGGAGGGAGATTAAAACCTTTTTTTTTACCTTCTTAGGTTCAGTGGCTTGCGCCTGTGAATTACACTTCAAAAAGACAGATCAACAGGAAAAAAGGACCCCAGAATTTATTTATGCATGCAATGTACATATATATAGAAGAACTCAATGATGGGTAACTCAAAGGTGTGATTAGAATTTGTAACTTATATACCATCTTAAGAAAGAAAGATAAGTTTGTGGAGAACTGACAAAACTAAAGAAAAGGGGTTTAGGCTTCCAGGAACAGTAAATTGTGGGAAAGTAAATATATAAAGGGAAACTAATGGAAGATAAGGATTATTTTAGTAAGGTTTGTTTGTGTAGACCAATGTTGGTGCTGACATTCCAACTTCAGTAATAATGGTTGTTTTCCTCTTTGTGATATGGGAGAAGGAAGGAGGAACACCTTCACAAAGGGACATTCATGTTCTGCTTTTAGGCAAATCAGGGGAGGACAAAGAGCTCTTTCTGTGTTTGCTGCTTCCTAATTGCCTTCAGCTCAAAATAATCATTATGCCAATGTAGCATATATGGGGTGGCATATCTTGATCCCCTTCACTAGTTTATCTTACAAAGCCTGTTCTATTGCTCACAAGGTACATAACTTGGCCTACTGCATTCTCTTAAGAGAAAAATGAGAAGCTATCTCTTCTCTCATGTTAGGAAAGAGGTTGGGTGGGGGAGGGGCAGTTTGTGAGATCAGGGAGTTGAGTGGTTTCCAAGAGAAGCTGTGTACCCTGCCCCTCAGATAGAGGCCCAGGAAGGAGGCAAGCCCACAAAGAGAGAAGGGCTGCTTGGAGGGGGCCAGGCTTATGAAGACTGTGATAGGCCATCAAGGGAATCAAGAAAGCCTGAAAGAGCCTCACTTACCAGACTGACATTCTATGTGGACCAACGGCCAGTGACCAAAAAGGTTGATATCTACTGACACAAGTAAGCCAAAGACCACTTTCTTCTACCCTCTCTGCTGAAGAAAGCAAGAAACTTGATGAAACAGGAGGACTTGGATTAAGGCAGAATGAAACATAAACATATAAATTTCCAATTGGGTTGAATTATTTACAAATATATATTTATTACTCTACTTGATTTGTAGAATAAAATTTATATATACTCCCTGGCACACAGAAGGTCAATTCATTATAGTTACTATTCCTGCTATATTTTATTTCCTGTGTATGTCCATCTCTTTTTGGTTAATCTGATGCTTAATTGTATGTGTCAACTTGGCTTGGCCACGGTGTTCAGATATTTGGTCAAACATTATTTTGCATATGTCTGTGAAGGTGTTTCTTGGATGAGATTAACATTTGAATCACTGGACTTTGCATAATGCCCTCTAGGTTCATCCATGTTGTCACAAATCACAGAATTTGTGTTGCTGAAACAATTTTTTGCTGCTCAAAAAGTCAACACTAATTTTTATTTACACAAGAGTAATATCCAGTTCAGGAATGGTACGAATCTCACTGTCATCAGGGCTGAGGTTTGAAATCCACTTTGAGTACACTGCAAAGAGGGCTGACGTTGACTCACATGCACATAGGAAAGGGCAAGTCACATGTGTGGTGAGGAGCCAGACACTGAATGGTTAAAATAACTAGGGCTGTCAAAACTGAATGAAGGAAGGCTGAACAGAGAGATGATAACTGTCTTCAGATATTTGAAAGGCTTATTGTGGATGACAGAATGTGCTTGTTCTGAATGGGAGTTGAAAGCATGAATGTTTGATTCAACCCACAGAAAGAGGAAGCTTCTCACAGTTGAGTGTGCATCAATGTTAAGGGATTCAAACAGATGTTCAACATTCATTTTGTCTGGAATGTTGTCAGAGGATTCCTGTATGTAGAGGAATGTGGTCTTGGCACTTTTCAGTTTAGGATAATGATAGTAGGTCGGGCAGAGACAACTAATATTAGCAAATTTCAGGAAATATGCTGAGTGCTTCATGTCATTAGAATGTCTAATGACATCAGAATGTCTCACTGAATCTGCCTAACAGCTCTATGAGTTAAACACTGTAAGTATTATTATTCTTATTTTACAAATCAAGCTTAGTTTACATAGTAAACTGCCAGAGTTCACAATGCTGAGAAATCACAGGGTCAAGTTTAGAATCCAGGTCTATTGCATTAAAAGACTATGTACTTTCCACTATACACTCCATTTTCCTAACATGCTTTTTCAAAAGAAAAGAACAAATTCTTAGTTTGAGGACAAAACTGTCAAAATATACAGATTTTATTAACAAACTGACCAATGAAAGGCACTGATTCATTGAAATATTTTAGCTATGATTCTGATCATATATTAATTTCAATGCATAAAATTATGAACATTTTAACATATAATAATAGCACGTGTGAAAACTACTATCTTCTTGATGTATGTCCATTTTTTTTCGGTTAATGTCATGGTTCATTTTATGTGTTAACTTGGCTTGGCCATGGTGTCCAGATTTGGCCAAATGTTATTCTGTATGTGTCTCTGATGGTGTTTCTTGGATGAGAGTAACATTTGAATCAGTGGGCCTTGCATAATGTCCTCTAGGTCCATCCACGTGTCACAAATGACAGAATTTCTAACTTAAAGGTTGAACGGCATTCTGATGTGTATATATTCCCCGTTTTCTTTACCCATTCATCCACTGATGGACAGAAAGAGAAATAGCAAATAATCTCACTTATATGTGGAATCTGAAACAAACTCATAAGAGTAGAGAGTACAATGGTGGTTACCAGAGGCTAGAGGGTGAGGTGGGGTGGAATGGTGAAATGTTGGCCAAAGGATACAAAGTTTCAGTTAGAAGGAATAAGTTTTTGAAATCTATTTCACAGCATTGTGAATATAGATAATAATGCCTTGCATATTTCAAAATTGCTAAATTTCAAATGTTCCTATCACAAAAATGATAGACATGTTAATTAGCTTGATATAATCATTCCACATGGAATAATAAAAATATAAAAATATCACATTGTATCCCATAAATATATACAATTATAATATGTCAATTAAAGATAAAAATAAATGTCAAAAAGAAAATCGGAATAAAAACTATTAAAAAATCAGTGGACAATGTGCAAAGAAGATTATTCTCCATTCTGCAGGTAGGCCTCATCCAATCAGTTGAAGGCCTTAACAGAACAAAGACTGATCTACCCTAAGCAAGAAGGAATTCTGCCAGACTGCATTTGGAGTTGGACTATAACTTTTCCCTGAATCTCCAGGCTGCCTGACTGTAAATTTTGCACTAGTACCTCCACAATACCTTAAAACTAAAATATATATATCTATGTGCATACACACATCTAGCTGGCTCCGTTTTTCTGGAGAACACTGAATAATGCAGTTATTTATATGTCTTTTCTTTTTTTGAGGCAGAGTCTAGCTCTTTTGCCCAGGCTGGAGTTCAGTGGTGCAACCTCAGCTCACTGCAACCTCCACCTCCCGGGTTCAAGTGATTCTCCTGCCTCAGAAAAAGTAGCTGGGATTACAGGTGTGTACCACCAGGACTAATTTTTTTTTTTTTTCAGTAGAGATGAGGTCTCACCATGTTGGCCAAACTGGTCTCGAACTCCTGACCCCAACTGACTCGCCTCAGCTTCCCAAAGTGCTGGGATTACAGGCATGAGCCACCGTGCCTGGCAGTTATTTATATTTATTTGCTCTTATGTTTCCAGGTTTCTTCTAACTTTAAAATTCTATGACTGGAACAAATACATATGTGAACTTGGAAGTAGATCTTTCCCCTGTCAAGCCTTCAGATCAGACCACAGCCTTAGTCACCACTCCAATTGTGGCCTCCTGAGAGACACTGAGCTAAGGGCATCCAGGTTCTTGACCCACAAACTGTGAAATACATGTTGCTTTTAAAAAATTCCAAGAGTGGCCCTTAAATTTCTTTGGGACTATACCGTGTAATAGCGACCGACTCAAAAGGGTAGTCTGGAAACCTAATCTTAGCCCCTGGTCACCTCTAGCTAGTGTGCACAGACCTCAGATCTTGTCAGTCTCATTTCCCTACCTGTTAACGTGAGACAGTTGGGCAGAAGAACTTTAGCTTCCCTTAAATGCTACAACTCAGTGTCTCTATTAATCATACCGTTTATTCATCAAAATGAATACTGATAAAAATGACAAGTAGAACACACCCTAGATGTTCAGGCCTCTGGAATTGGTGGCAGCGTTCCAGCTTCCTTTCTGCCTGTAACTGTGAGTAAGTCCTGCTTTACCTCCTTCCCACCCCCCCCCCCCGCACCCACCAACAGTTCTCTATCATAAGCTAATCAGCTTGAAATAATTGTTAGGGCACTTCTGTGTATGGCCTGTGCATGTGCCAGTGTGTACACCGTGCAAGCTTAGCTGTTGAGGTTCTGGATGTGCATACAGCCCTGGCACCGGAAGGTTTGCCTCTAGCATTTTGTGGACTAACTCTGGCAGTACACAATGGGAAGAAAACCTCTTTCCAAGTGTGAGCCCTTCTCTCTTCTCATTCCCAAGGAGGTGTGTCCAGATCCCTTTGCCAGGCAGCTACTTTACAGGAGCATTGGAGAGCAGGCAGCTAACTTTCCCCAACAAGCAGCTGGATTTACGTTGGCAAATCAATCCCTCTCAATAAAATGTTATGTGACCATCTTCCCAGCCCCCTGTTAACATCCCTTCATTTTTTCGAGCAAGCGAACTAGTCAGAGAAGACAGAAAAGTTAAGTAAAGAAAGTGGCAGAAAAGTGAAGCAAAGCAACAGCCCGGGAGCGTGGCGGGGGGACCCGCGCGGGGACTCGGGTAGGCTGCAAACGCTGGGGAGATGCCACAGGAGCGCCTGCCTTCCCAGCTTCTCCTTTCTCTCGCCGAGGGTCTCTGGGGTTCAGCGCTCCCGGCGTTTCGGCGACCTCCGGGTCCGCCCTGTCCCCTCCCAGCTGGGGAGCTGAGCCCGGCTCTGCGCCCATCGCCCACCCCACGCCGACCCCGGCCACTCTCCCTTCGCTGCTCGCTCCAAGAGCGCCTGTCCCGCCCCGCGGGGCGACTTCTCCCTTTCGGCCCTGGGGGTGAAGATCCTGTGTGGGGCAGCTGCGCCTTCGGGACAGCCCCAGCCGCGGAGCGCCCAGACCAGGGCAGCCGGAGTCGGGTCATACGCCGCACGCCGCCGGGGCCGCCGCACCTGAGCCCAGCTCCAGTCACGCCGGAAGCGCGGGCGGAGCGCACGGGTCCGGGGAGAGCCGCCTGCGCCCGCGAGGGGGACCCAAGTACCTAGGGTGGTGGCCGAGTCCCGCCTCCCGCCAGCGGGGGCGAGGACCTGCGACGCGCACCCCTGCCTGGCCCGGTCACCTCAGCACCAGCCCCATTCACACCCGACTTCCTCAGCTTCTCGCCCTTACCCTGCCAACTTCCCTGCGAGGAGGAATCTGCCGCCAGCCTGCTTCCTCGGCCGCAGGCCCTGCGCTGAACGCTGCCGCGCCCAGGGTTCACCTTGCGCCGTCGGGAAAGCCCGTGAACTCTCCAGAAACGGCGTAAAGGAGGGTCCCGCCGCGGCGCAGGGCTGGGGCTCCTGGGTTCCCCCTGGGTGGAGCAGCGGCAGCAGAGCGGGAAAGTGGTGGAGGATGATCTTGCGGCCAAAGGGGACCTCGGCGCAGTAATGTCAACATGTAAGTCTCACCTTTCAGCTTGGAATTCCTTCACTCTTATCTGTGTCCACCTTCTGTCGCCCCCTCCCCGACCACCCCACCCTCAAGAGAAATGATTTTATAAGGACTTCAACTGCACGGAGGGAATAAACCGGTTTGTCTTCAGTTTGCCCCTCGAGGCACCGAGGAGTAGGACTATTGCCAAGTGGAGTTGTGACATGTGTGTGTGGCTGTTTTTTTTCCCCCAGCGAGGTAAACCTCACATTTGGGCGGTGTAAAGCCTAATAAGAAGGGCAGGGCTTCAAGAATGGGGAAAACGTGTTTTCAATTCAAATTAAACAAGGAGTAACAGGCACCGCTCCTCAGTCCAGAGGCCTGGCCCTGCCAAGAAGGCGCTCTCCGGAATCAACACCTGGGGGCTTGGAAGGTACTAGTATGCCGAGAAAATGTTGACTTTACACATTGTCATCATTGACTGTAGAAGTTATTCTTGGATCTTTGGGGTGTTTGAATTTTTTTAAGGTGTGCAGAAAATGTTTTCAGTGTGCTTTGTAGTTTAGGAAGTAATTAAGGGTTACGCCACGTTACGTGATAGGATTTGAGGGGACTTCCATAGACTTATGGGGGGCGGGGGGAATTGGGGCATTGAAACAGAGAAACCTAAAAGGTTTTGCCTCCATAGAATTGTCATCCTAATGGTGAGGTGGCGCACAGCGACCCCATGAAAGGGTCGCCAAGCACCGTCTGGCCTTCCAGAATGGGAAAAGGAAGATTGTACTCGAAAGGGCCAAGCTTATTTTTGTGGCCAACTAAGAAGTTTCTTTTTCTTGTAATAGGTAATTTTCCTTCTGATGTTTTATTTAATCTTGGACGGACACCGTGACAGACATTTTATCCCCTTCCACTAACTCATGTACAACAATTTCTAGAACTTGGTACTTAACACTCCTTCCCCCAACTCCTGGATCTTACATGAATTTACTCTTTCAGTTCAGTACATGGGGAAAGACCTGCCCCCTAGGTCCTGTTTTTCCACACTTTCCTGCACTTTCCATTCCCTACTTCCCCACTCCCCAACACACATTTTTAAAATAGGAGAAAGAAAAGATAGTGCCCACAAGCCTAGCACTCTGTAACTCTGTTCCAGGTACTGTGAGATGTAATCAGAAATGAACCACTTATTTTTACTGAAACAGCATGTGAAATAATTCCACACCTGGGAGTTTTAAAGTTTCATTTATGCCAGTGGAATCGGCAAGGTATAACTTGAAAAAATTTATTTTGGGATACAGCCAGCATTTTCATATAAGACTTGTTCTCATATACAGGCTACACATTTTGAAGTAATATGAGCTTGTTTTCAACTTCAGTTTTTCTTGAAAATATACTAGGGATTTTAACAGCAGATATTTGCCCAGTTTTTTTCAGCTTTCCTAAGCATTTAGATCTTGTGAGAAAAAAAGCATATTACACATGAAAGTATAAATACCTGTTTTTAAAATAAAAGATGTTAAACTTATCAACAGGTAATGTAAAAATTTCCTGATCATGAAATTAAGTTATATAGTCCATTTGAATTCTTCGTGATTAAAAAATCATGTCATTATAGGGTAAAAGCGTGAATATGAAATCACATAGAAAATAGGGCTTGATACCTAGATTTGAGATTCTTTTTTGAGCTATTTTGACTAAAAGTTTTCATTTTTTACCAGATGGTAAGTATATTTTTTTCCATTTTGCTATTTACGATTTGTATGGAGTGGTTTAGGATGGTCTGATTCTTTTTAGGTATTGGTTTGTTAGAATATATGGAAAGAATTACCAACCTTTCCAAGATTAATATTCTTACTATCTTGTTGAAAAATGTTAAAATGGGTAACATAAGCTATATTATCCTTTAAATTTTAATAGATTCAAGTTCAGAAACTACTTAAGTGTATTTTCTGCCTCCTCCTTGTGGAGAAAGTGTATTTGTATATTGTTATACTCAGGTTCTTTAATTATAGACTTTACGAATATATTTGGGAGTTGTAGTGACTGCATATTTTTCATACCCTAAGAAATTTAGCAGATGTAGCAAGACTTGCATTAATTCGTCTCAAGCTGCATGAAGCTACTGTTCCATTTATGGCTTATATAAATTACATGACATTGTGCTTTTTCAATATGAATGGTGAATAAGGCTATTGTCTCTTGGCTTATGGGAAATATTAGAAGCCTGTAGTTTTGTAGCCTAACTGGACACATGACTCTGATGTCTGGAAATAATGATTTGAAAGAGAATTAGTTTACATATTAAAAATAAACTAATAACTGCTTTTTAAAACCTGACCATTTTTCTAATGGCCTATATATCTTACAGAGTTTACGTTTCTGATGGGATGATTAAAAGTTTCTACAGTCTATTTAGAATTTAGACTAAATGGAAAATACTTTGTTCAATGTTTGTGGTATGCATGGGCAAAAACTGTATCTTTCAATTTTCATTTCTAATTGGATGAGATTATTATCTACATTGGATGATGTTAAGATGCATACTAATTGACTGGGGTGGTGCCATATAAAGGATATATTGATCAAAAAATGTGGCTACCTGAGTGTCATGTTACTTTCCATTATAAGCATTACTTGAAATGGAATTATCTGGAATGCCTTAAAAAAAAGCTTCAAGATTCATTTATTTAAAACAGAACAAATATGACAAAAGTTTAACATATTTAAAATAAGTAGTTAAGAAATCACAAATCAATGAAGAAAATATTTATATTTGTAATAGAAAACCATACAAATGACTTGAACATGACAATCCAAATAAAGGAAATTCAAATGAGATGCAACTTCTTTTATCAAAGTGACAGTGATTAAAGCAATAATACTCAATAGTGAGGAGAGGGCCGTGACATGAAAACAGTGATATGTTTCAATGTAAATGTGAATTTTTTAAGTCTTTTAGAAATCATTTTAAATCTACAGGACGTTTTCAAAAATAAAAGTTATGCAAAGAACACACGTCTATACCTTTTACCCAGACTCACCTATTCTAATTATTGGCCCCATTTGTTTAATTATTCCCGTTCCTCCTTTCCTGCCCCCCCACGAGCCCCTCCTGTACACACACACACACACACACACACACACAATTTTTTTCTGAACCATCTGAGAACAAGTTGTATGCATAAGGGCTTAAGAGTTTAATTTTTCAATTGAAATTTTAAAGATATTTCTAACTTCAAATATAGTTGCCAAAAAATAGAGATCCTGTATACCTTTGACCCAGTTCCCCCAATGGTAGCATTTGGAAAACCTGTAGTACAATATTAAAACAAGTATATTGACACAATTTACTTCTCTTTTTCAGATTTCCCAAGCTTTATGTATAGTCATTCTTGTGTACCTATGTATGTAATTCTTAAGGCTGGGTTTTACTCTCACCTCTAGTATAAGCCAGTTATGCATGTTACTGTTCAAATAAAGTTTAAGATTTGTGCAGGGTTGAAGAATAAATCAGTCTTTTTGAAGTGGAGGTACACCCAGCTTAATAAAGGTACTCAAATCGAGTTAATAGAATAGCACCTTTTTAAAAATACATTGCTTTGGCTCAGGAACATGATCTTTAACCAAAAAAAAGAAAAACGATTATGAGCAGACTTGAATAAACCAAATTACTGTTCTTTTCACTCTGGAAGAATTAAGGTATTTTCTCTGCCATTCCCCAGTCCCTTTTATGAAAAGATTTGCCATAGAAACAGAGTTGGGATATGGCGAAAGCAGTTATTTCTGACAGTTGCTGGTATTGATTGCATTAGTATCGTATCAATTTCTCCACTAATATCAAAATTTCTTCACTGATTTCTCTTTAAATTGTGACTTTTGGGGAAACCAGTAGGAGTAGAGAGATGGAAAGTGGTAGGTTTTTAAGATTATTTCGGTGATCCATTTGGATAAAATAATGCCTACAAGGAATCATATCCACATTTAAAGCAATTCTATAGAAGGGTTACATTCTAAAGCTTCCGGAAACAGGACTAAAGCAAATTGTATTTTGTAGCCTATGTAGATTGAAAAAGAGAACAAGTTTGCAACAGAGGTAGTGTGGGTCTCAAAAAGGACGCTAGGTTGGAAGCCAAGTGACAAAAAGGATCTTTTGGCTCTGACACCACTGATCTTATGATCTTGGGCAAGTAGTTTAGTATCTCAGTTTTTCACCTGTAAGATGATAGGTTTTTTTTGCATAATCTTTAGGTTTCTTCCAGATATAGGAGTCTATGACTGTCTTTTACTTAAAAAATGTTCCTGCTGTCTTCAATAGAACTTTAAGGCCACAATCAAAATGGTGTAAGAGTGTACTTTTGTGTGTGTGTGTTTTTTTTCCTTGTAGTTCCTATTTAGAACCTTAGTAACCCTGTTCATGATTTTCCATTCTTGGGAGATAGTTATTTAAATCTCAGGGATATATCTTTGCTAAGTGATCCCCTGAGAAAACACATAGTACTTTCCTTCCTCTGTTCTATTCTTAATTTATTTGTTTATCTTCTTCAGTAAACAGTAAAGTGGATGAAAGTTGGCCTGTCCTATGGTTTGTTTAGTTACAAGTGCTTGCCTTGTTGGGTTTCTTTTCTGTCTGAAGTGATAGAGTCTGGAGACATGGAATGCCTTAAGCCATGGTCATCATTTGCAACTGATAGGATTGCAGGCAGCTTTGATAAGACAGCTTCAGAATTGAATATGGAATCCCTAAATGCTGGAACCTTTTATAGCAAAGAAGTTGCCTGAGTGCATAAACAGTGTTTTGTGGCCAAACTAATGAACAGGAATCTATGAGTATTATTTAGAGATTAAATGAATCTGAGAGAAAGCTATTATTCACATGTTGATGAAAGATAATTGTCGTATGTCAAAGAGTGTAAGAAGCTGGGAATTCTCTTGAGCTGATACATCCTTCTGTTAATATCTGTAAGGGTGACAGCCAGGTTTGATTGGTCTGTCTCTTTATTTTTCTGGACCTAAGTTTCCTTTTTTTGTGAAATGAGGTTAGATTAGACTTCAGCATTGGTCCTCCTAGCTCTAAATTTCTTTGAATATGTAATTGTGCTTTTGTTTTAAAAGCATACTCATTCATCCAGCATCAGTAGGAAACAGGCCTATTCTTCCAAATAAGTGAACTTTCTATGGGACGGAAGTTTGTCACCTACCGTTTTAAAAGCCCCTACAGATTACCCTGTACTGTTATTTCCAGTTCTTTTTGGTGGGTAATATCCTATTTACAGAAGAAAAGACTAAGGGTTTAAGTACTTGCCCTACAAACCACACAGTTTATAGAGGCACCAGGAGGTAAGTTGGTGCTGTTTGAGAGTCCACATCCATTATTATAATTACTAATTTCTTACTTACTAAAACATACTTCTCATTAGCAGTACTTCTTTTAATCTCAAATATTTTGGATGGATGGATTTGAAAACAACTTGCAAACAAGAGATACTCTTCAAATCTTAACCTTTTCCTGGTTTCGAATTTTCCTAGTTTAGAATTTCCATCAGGAGAGCTGCATGATTCTAGAACTTCTAGTTTGGTGAATACTAAAACATGGCTTGAGTTTCAGATACTACTTTACATTTCTTTATTCATAGCAAACATGAATAACCAATTTCATTTCTGGCCCAGGCGATCCCAGAAGTGACCACAAAGTCAATTGATTGGTGTTGGCATATGGGATTAATCTTGTTTACTGTTGCTTGAGTCTTTTCCTTTGATTTCACTGTGGACAGAATAACACCACTTAAATGAGAATGCCTGGAATGATAGTAATAATAATAATAGCTAATATTTATTGAGTACTTGCTGGGTGTCAGGAACTGTTCTTGAAAGGCATCGTCTTATGTAATCATCTCAGCAACACTGTGGCCTAGGTTCATTGCTGTTCCTTATTTTACAGGTAAGAAATAGGAGGCACAAGGCGATCAAGCAGTTTCCCAAGGTTTGCAGCATAGTTCATAAGTAGCAAACCAGATCTGTCTCACTCTAAGCTTGTTCTCTTGGCTATGAGATGGAGATGGTCTCTTAAAGTTTAAAAATGCAGTCTTGAGGCAAGTGCAGGAGTCCTTTGATGTCTAATTTTGCTCATTTGAGTATTTCTCTTTCTGCTTTTCTGTTTAGTATTACACATTTTACTCAGGTAAGCAAACTTCAGGCTTTAGGGTAGATATTACTGTAACCCTAAACTATCTTATTAGTTGCTCCTTGCTAAAATGAGTCTCAGTTACTACTTATAGGCAAAGTAACTCTCTCTCAGGGGATTTTCAGGTTTCTTGGAGATTTCTGACTATTGCTTACTTACCTTCCTGCCTCACAACTCTTCTGCTCACCAGTCCACTTATGGTCCTTTTTGATGACTGATTTTTGTAATTTCTTCCTTCTTTGCTGGTTTGCCTTTTTTTTTTTGATGGTGCTGATTCAATGAACTGTATTATACCATTGTTTTGAGACTATAATATGAATGTTCCTTTCTAAATCATTATTAAATATAATTTTCAGAATTAAATGAGTAAGTTGTGCAGAAGGATTGTTGAGTTTTCAAAGCACCACCTCTCCATCTAATGTCATTTACTACTTTCTATAATACCTGGTGTTCAATAGCCATTTAAAAACTTGATAGCTATTTTATATATAAAGACTTCACCTTTTTTGGAATGTTAATGCTTCAATGAATCACTTTAGGGGATAGAACAGAGTTTGGGCATTTGGTTTTATGTTAAATATTTCCATTTGTAAAGCAGCAGACATTAAGGAAAACATTTCCTTACAGTCTAAATTTCTGGGAGATTATAAGGAAGGTTGATAGAAACATCCTTCTTCTACCCAGATGAACATGAGTCTGGTGAGGCTGAAGCTAACATTGCTTTATTTTTTAATAAATAATTTTTTTGAATTGTCTGACTACCCATTTTCATGCAGAAATCACCTATTATATATATTTTGATAAGGAAACTGCTACCATGTGGCAAATAAAATGCATGGATTTATTTTCTTTTGCTAATTAGCTTGAAGGAAGTGATCAAGTCGTCATCATCTTTTAAGTTCCTCCTCTATTTGGAAGCAAGGATGAAAAAGGTTTATTTTCCAGTCCCTACTGGAAACCTATAGTTTTTACTTTATTTGTCATAATGCTTTACTGAATGTTGAATGTCCTAATTGCCATCTTCTTTCTTTGCAGGATGTTTCGCTCAGATCGAATGTGGAGCTGCCATTGGAAATGGAAGCCCAGTCCTCTCCTGTTCTTATTTGCTTTATATATCATGTGTGTTCCTCACTCAGGTAAGACTCTTCCTCTTTCACACCTGGAATTTAATCATGATGACATTGTCTGCAGTGTAAGCATGCTACTTATTTATGTTGCCTTACTTTTACTTACTGCCTTTTTTTTTTTTCCTGTTTCTATCCTTATAGGGCAGTTTTTTTCTGTTTATGATTTGTCTGTCCTCTTTGAATTTTGTGTGAATACTGTTTCTTTGATCATTGTTTTATTTTCTAATGAGTTTATTTCTTTAATCTTTGTTGTCTTTTATTTATTTACTTAGCCCATATTGAGTGATGAGATAACTACATAAATCGCATTTAAAAAGTGGTAGCTGTTTCTTCTACTGTTGAATAAATATACAGTACTTCTCTTTTCAAGTTTTCATGTAGTTATTTATGGAAAGTACAGACTTTGCTAGTTTCATTCATCCTCATTTTATTAGCATGTTGCAATATGAATTAGGAATTGAAAATTAAGTTTTTAGACTATGCAGTTTAATTTACTTGATATGAAAGTTAATTTTAATTACAGCATTTTTGGAATTAAAGTATCTACTTTTTCTAGTTACATTTTTTTGAACTTTGAAATAAGATCTTGGTGGCTGTTGAAAAAACTAAATTTTCTGTAAACAGCAAATTATATGAATAAGCCAATTAGAGGCTGAGGAATGTGAATGATATTTAAAAGTAGACTGTTCATTTTCTGGTTTTGTCACTGAACTGAGCAAATTTATTTAAGTCCATTCTATTTTATTCTTTGTTTTCTCCTGGTGTATGTATTAGGCTTATTATGTTTTCCTTTAGAATAAAGCTAAAATGTCAATTAAGAAAATCGTAATTCTTGAAGTCATGTATTTATTACTTGGAATTTAATAAAGATTTATTAATTTCATATTTATAATATATTATCATAAAGAATACATTTTAAACATCATGGAAATAGATTATCTGCTAAAATTGCTTATTCACGCATCAAGAAATTAAACTTGTATTGAGATGTGAAAACTTTTTTTTCCAAGCCTCCAAGTGTTTTAAGAGTTTCAGTGGAAAATCCCTGGCACTTATTTAATGGCTTCAAAATTTGGTGTGTGTATTTGTTAGAATTTTATTGTAAAGCTATTTTCCTTATTACTGTCATTATTAGAGGAAACACACTTGTAAACAGATTGGAAAATTAAAGATAGGTTTTATGATGTACAGTGATGAACTACTTTCAAAAGTGACTCTCTAAGAATCAATTACATGATATGAGATAAATTATGAGATTAACATTATTAGTTGAAGTCTGTTTACTTTCATTTTTGTTAGGTCATGTATTTATATATTTTTAAGGCTTCTTGAGACCACGGCACCTCCAATTTGGACTTTTAGATGTCAACATTTTAATTAATATATGCACATTCTTGAATTTTAATCATTTGAATAAATGAAGCACATGTTTTTAGGCTAAAGAAAAGGAATCAACTTGTCTGGGACCAGGCTGAGGGAAGAGAATCACCTGGGGTACAAAATTTAAGGAGGCACTCATTCTCAAGGCCACCAGAATCAAAGTACTTACACTTGTTAAGTTACTCTCTCTCACAAGATTTTCTTATTTTTTGTTATTTCCTGCATTATTAAACTTTTTGTATATCAGATAAGGTCTTGTGACAGATAGTTTTCTGTTTCACTTTTGAGGCCAGAACATTTTGTATTAATACCTACATCACTCTAATAATGACTCATTTAAAATGCCACCACCTCACAGGTAAATATCTGAATTCACAAACACTCTTTAGAGGGTATTATAGGTATTTTAATATAAAATTTTTGCCTTATAAGATGACTCAGCATGGGGTTCCTTATAATGAACTCCCAAGCCATTTAAAATAATGCATATTACAACTTTGGATATATATGATATTTAAAATCTTTTTTTGCATAAATCAAAGTGTAATACTGCTATGTTTTTGAAGACTAGTGCTTAACTGATGTTATATCCCTGTTTACACTTTTGTTGACTAATTTTTGCTTCTCTGGGTAACACCTAGATGATCTCAAGTGGCTTTAAATGGTATCTTGATGCCAGTGTCCACTAAATCTGTATTGTCCATCCTGGCTCCTAGAGCCATCTCTTGAGTTGCTGATCCTCATCTACCCTTGGATTTATCATAGGCCTTAAACTTTAAATGTGCAAACAGGACTCCTAGTTCCTATCTCCTATCCTCAAATCTACTTCTCTTTTAACCTTTAAAATTCCTCCTTCTATCCTCCTATTCTCTCCCACTCTCACTATTTTGTAGACACATTGGCCTTTCTATTCCTTGTCTCTGCCTTCCTAGTCTCCTCTTCTCCCTCACCTGGTTCTTTTTGACACTCAGATCTCAGTTTAATTATTACCACCTCACGTAATCCTTCCCTATCCCTCAATTCAAAGGAGCTCCACTGGATCATATCATATTCTTAGTGATAATCTGCATAGATTTTGGTTTTTGTCTTGTTTGTTAATGTTTTGTTAATTTGACTGTGATAGCTAGGTTAGGAGATTGGCAGATCTCTTTTGGTTGTTACGATTGACACTTAATTCAGATGATTAAAATTAGAATCTTATGCGTTGATTCCAATAACATCCACAGTTTAATTCTTATAATAGAATTGCAGTATTAAGTTTGCTAGTAGGTAAGTTAACATTTATATTTCATGGGACACTTATAAAAGAAATATGTGAGTTTTGTGACCTTCTGGATTTTCAAAAGTAGTGTGGAAAAATAACTCACTGTGTCTTGACAAGTGATGATTATAACCTTTAATAAGAACTACAATAAAATAACAATTTAGAATATTTACACTCGTGCCATAGAAGTATGCCTTAAAACAATAAAATGTGATTTATTTTTACCCACTATCTTGAAACCATTTAGAAAAGTTGACAACATCCAATACAATCAAAATTGTTAGGAAAAGAGAGTGCACTGACACGTTGACTCTTTTGGGAGAGTAATTAGGTAACACATAAAAAAATCAAGAATGTGTACATTGGTGTATCACTCTCACATGTAGGCATATACCCTATAAAATAAAAAAACATAAATATGTAGAGAAATCTGTATCACTGTGTTAACTAGCATTGCAATAGCAAACTGGAAGAGACATTGTTCACTGAAAGGGGGATGGTTACGTGCATTATTTTACATTCCTTCTGTGGAATACTGTGCAGTGCCTCAAAACAATGTGGTCAAACTGCCTATTTGCTTGGAAAGCTATTCATGATAATAATGTTAAATTAAAAAGCAAATTATAATCAGGCACTGTGGCTCACACCTGTAATCCTAGCACTTACATAAGACTTTGTAAACATGTTAACAAAACATGGAATGATACTCATCAGGCTTCTAAAATGGGTTGTCTCAGAGGCACAGTTTGGAGAAACAGGAGGGATGACGATGGAACTTCATACACCTCTGAATTTTTTTGCCTTCTTACAATGATCAGGTATTACTTTACTAATCTGAAAAAAAGCTGATGAATTTCTTTTTTTTAAAAAAGCCACATAAAAATGACCAGAGAGGCGTAGAAGTGTATGAATATTTAAATTTTGTTAGTTACTTAACTGTTACTCTGGCTCTTTCTTCACTTAATAGGAATCTCTAAAAGGAGTTTCAGATAATAACTTCTTTTTTGTGGCCTAACACTCCATGACTCTGAAGATGAATGATGATATCTCAAGCAGACAGAGGGTTATGGATTCAAGTAGAGTGTGAAACAGCCAAGAGCCAATACATTTCTAAGCAACCAGGAGCTTGTTTCCACACAGATCGTCTAAGTCATGAGCAGTGCAGGAGGAGCCTCCCTTCTCTCCTGAAAATCAGTGATATCAGCAGATCGTTTCAAAGCACAGTGTTACTCTGATATCTATGAGACATCAACAGCTACAAGGGGAAATGTTTCTGAAAGTAAAATCTGGCCTGAATTGTCTACTTTCTAGCCCAGGGCACAGCATAGTTCTGGAAGGCAGGTGATTGTGTGAAAAGAATCTTGTGCTTTTTTTGTTTATTTATGTGTTAATTTTTCTTATCATAAAATGAACAGTTATTTAGTAGTATGTGTTAATTTTTCTTATGATCATAACATCAACAATTATTATTTAGTATCAATTACATTGCAATCTATATTTAAGAATTAAATCAAAGTTTGGTCAGAGGACTTTCAAATGTCTAAAAAAATCCTTTTATGAATGTGCACTTTTAAAAAAAAATTCAGTATTGTGTATTGAAAATTACTAAGTGTGTCTTAAAGGTCAAAAATAAGGCTCTAATTGTACAGACCATTTTGCATATAATGATAAATGTGTGTATGTGTGTTTCACTCAGAATCAAAGTGCTCCAAATTACTGTCTGAAGCTTTCAGCTAAAAGGCTGTTTTTCTGTTTCAGACCTCAGATTAGCGTCAGTGTGAGTGAATAAAGTCTAGAAAGTTTTATACAGATACTTCCTTGAGGCAACTTTCTAGATAATTTTCTTCATACACCTTTGGATGGCCTGAATTCGATGTTGTTCAATATGAAATCGTACATTGAGGGGTCATAAAGCCAATTACTTAAACGTAGAATGGGAATGACCTGCCTTGTCACCACAGTGACAATCTCAAGTGACCCGCAGTGTGATGGGACCACTAATCAAACTGACACCACTTAAATGATACCAGGAAGAGGGAGATGTCAGGAGTCCTACTTTTTATTGGTGAGATCACGCTTGTCTCCAGGCATGACTGTCATAATGTGGAGAGGGTTGGTAAACGGAGAATATTTAGACGAGGCACACCAGCATACTGATGAGTCTCAAGCGATCTGAGGAATTTTTGGAGCAGTCCCTGTCAATACTGGGTGAGTGAAACCTCTTTAGAGGTGGGCTGCGACTGTGAACTCCCTTTGTGTCAGCCACAACGTTCTTGCTTTCGTGTATCAATTTGTTTGTTTTTTAAGTACAAATTTTGTTGCATTGTTGCATTAAAAATGGATGTAGAGAAATGGCACATTTACTTTAAAGTAATAAAGTCAGTAGGAATAAGATACTGGCCTTTAGATATCTGGAGAGTGGTCATCTGGAAGTGATAACAGACTTCTTCTAAGTATCTCAAAGAGCAGAACTAGGACAAGTGTGTTAATGCTGTAAGAACCAAATGACTCTCTTAGTAATTAATTGTCCAAAGATAAACCTAGCTGTCCTTCAAATTCCCCTATCACTAGTAATCGGGACATGAAGGAATCTCAGTATTGAGGAATTTGTACCAGAAACCTCAAAGACCTCCTTAGCCTACAGTCCAATCATGGAGTGTGTGTGTGTGTGTGTGTGTGTGTTATACAGTCTATTTTGTTTTGTGCACATAGTTTTAATTGTTTTACCTGTAAAGTTTCTTCTGTGTACTTCCAATTTTAGCGGGTACTTTTAATAATGAACTAGACCTAGAGGTTGGGCGGGTAACTTTCTTGGACAAGATAAACCTGGGGAGCTGTAGAGTTTAATGGGGACATACCAACTCTGAGACTTTCGCAGACACAAAATTGTCTAACACTTTTAAATTCTTTTTAATTCTTTAAGGAGTTTTCTTTTTATTTTCAGCAAGTAGAATATGTGCTCTTTGGCACTGTTCTTACTATTCTTTCTTCTTTGGCATTGTTTGTACTTGCAATATCATAGTATTCAGTAAGTAAAGAAGATGGAAAAAAAAAAAAACAGAATGGAGAACCAAAGACAAACCCCAATATATTCCAGATGTAATGAGCAAATATACTTTACAGGGTGGGGTAGTATGGGGAGGAAGGTTTTGAGGTTAGATGAGAAAAGTGTATTAATCCCACAATGAGGATCAAGTCACATAAACATCCTTTCCCCTCCATTGAACTAACATGATTATACACCTGAAAAGAAAGCAAGGTTCCTTTGGGAGGCCGAGGCGGCGGGCGGATCACGAGGCCAGAAGTTCGAGACCAGCCTGGCCAACATGGTGAAACCCCGACTCTACTAAAAATACAAAAATTAGCCTGGTGTGGTGGTGCGTGCCTGTAATCCCAGCTACTCGGGAGGCTGAGGCAGGAGAATCACTTGAATCTGGGAGGTGGAGGTTGCAGTGAGCCGAGATCGTGCTGTTGCACTCTAGCCTGGGCAACTACATCTCAAATAAATAAAATAAATAAATAAATAAATAAATAAATAAATAAATAAAGCAAGGTTCTTTGGCAGCACATGGATGGTAGCTGTCACCAGTTCAGGTTAACCTTAGCCATCTCCTGTGAAAAAACTCTCAGAGAGGAATAAAGTATCCCAGTGGGGAATATGTGGCCACCATATTTCTATGGTTAAGACTAATTATCTTGATTTCTTAAAATCATTAAAAATATTTGTAATCGTTTGAATGAGATTTTTCTCAGGAAAATGGTTTGAATTATTAGGTCTTTCATGTCAACATATCTTGGTTTTTAGTCATTCCTAAACTAACTTCATCTTAAACTCGTGGTTTAGAAATGATATGCTTTATAAAAAAATTACATAATTTTCTGCAATAAATTATTATAAGTCAAAAAAGATCCCTTCCTCTACTACATTCTCCTCCAAGTTTGGTGCTGCTGGTTTAGATAAAAGAGAAAAAGTGTTTGTACTAGAGCTCAGAAGATGGATTGTGTCAACCATTTAAAAATCAGGATCTTTTTTCTAATAATGACAGAATTACACTAGTCACTCTTATTGGTTTGGGCAAAACTACAAGAATGAGAAAATGCTCATAATTTTTGCAAACAGAAGGATCTTTTTAGAAGATTCCTTACCTGGCCAAAACTTGATTAAAGAGAATTATTGAAGTAAAATACAGATCTGGAGGAAAAAAATACTCTGGCAATATTAATCACTGTTTTTATACACACAGTTCCTTTCTTCTGTCCTTCATTTATTTGTTTTATGCCTTAAATATGTCCAGAAATATGACATTATGTACAATTGATACTGGCCCCTATGAGTGTAAAGAATAGTTTAGCTGTATCACTGGCCTTATTGAATAGAGTTTTAAGGCAGAGTTTCTGATCACAGTGATTTCAGTGGCTGCAGTAGCAGTGCTATGAGGAGGAAAAGCTAGACTTTTAGAGATAATTTACCTTGGTGTTTTTTTTTCTAAATTTTAGAGAAAATGAGCTCCAAGTATACACTGAGGTTGTGGAAATGTAGTCTGTCACCTTTTCCAGAATTCTCCTCATCAGACTGTGTACACCAGTTGTCTCCTGGTTGGCTCATCAGAGGTCAATATTAGTGTTTTATTTGAACTGCTAATCTCATCTCTCTTTAGAATGGTAACCTGAAAATCTATTACTTGTAGGCAGCTCAAGACCACAAACATTTTTGCTTCAATACTGCTGATAACCTAATGTTTCACCAAACAATAGGGTTTGTGGTTTTTCTCTCAGAGCTTTTGCTAAGTTGATACAGGACATTTTCCTTCCAGCTTGGTAAGCATCCTTGATGCTTTAGTTGGCGTTTGGTTAGGACTCTTATTACTTCTCATCATCTGACTGGCTTCCATGTCCCACACACATGAGTTAGAGATGTCTGCTTTTTTTATTGACCTTTCAGAAGAAAGTTCTCTTTGAATTTTAAGCCTTTTCTGATATTTAAGGTAGTGTCCATTTGCAAACATGATACTACTAATTGTGACACCATGGAAGACAGATTCAGTAAATGCGTAGCAAATGAGTTGAATTGCTTTCCAAGCTGTCTTGACAGAACTTCGATTTTCCTTAGCAGGGTGTGTCTAGCTTATCAAAGAGTTAGGAATCTTTAATCAGAGTCCCCTCATTTCCCCACCATTATTAAAATATGTTTAACATTTGTGAGAGCATTATAGTACTTAAATAAGTTACAGAGAACATAGAGTTAATGTTGCTGTTCTTAGACTCATTTAAACGCTAAAGGCTATGTCATTGTAATATTATAAATGAGCGGTGTGTGTGTATTTGGGTGTATACATATATATATATATATATATATATATAGGACTTTGAAATGAGCATCTTACTGCTCATTCAGTAAATATATATATTTATATTATATATATTTATATTATATATAAATATATTTATATAATATATATTTTTATATTATATATATTTATATTCTATATATTTATATATTATATATTTATATATATTTATTTATATTAATATACATTATATAAATAAATATATAAATATATATAAATATATATAAATATTAATATATTATATATTTATATAAATATATATAAATATAAATATATTATATATTTATATAATATATAATATATATTATATAAATATATATTATATATCTGTATTTATATAACATATATAATATATATTTATATAATATAGATTTATAGATTATATATTTATATAATATATTTATATATATATTTATATTATATATATTGTATATTTATATTATATATATTTATATATTATGTATATTTATATTATATATATTTATATCATATATATTTATATATTATATTATATATATTTATATAATATATATTTATATTATATATTTATATATAATATATATTTATATTATATATTTATATATAATATATATTTATATTATATATTTATATATAATATATATTTATATTATATATTTATATATAATATATATTTATATTATATATTTATATATAATATATATTTATATTATATATATTATGTATATTTACATATAATATATATTTATATTATATATATTATGTATATTTACATATAATATATATTTATATTATATATATTATATATAATATATATTTATATTATATATATTATATATAATATATATTTATATTATATATATTATATATAATATATATTTATATTATATATAATATATATTATATATTTATATTATATACATTATATATTATATATTTATATTATATATTTATATATTATATATTTATATTATATATTTATATATTAATATATATTATATATATAATATATATTATATATATTATATATATTTATATATATTATATATATTTATATTAGATATTTATATTATATATTATATATTTATATATATTTTTATATATTATATATAATATAAATATATATAATATATTTATATATATTTTTATATATTATATATAATATAAATATATATAATATATTTATATATTATATATCTATATATCAGGCTCATTTCAAAGTCCTAATTTTGCAAAGCTAAATCATTGCCTTTAATGTTAAGGAATTTTAGTGTTATTGGGGAGACTAACGTGAGAAAAAAATAATAGGATGCAGTGTGATGTGCGATTTAGTAGAATTATAGGCATGATGTCAAGAGATAACAGAAGAGATCTCAGAAAAATTCTCATGGATAGATAATGTTAAAACTGTGTCTTCTGATGACAACAGAAAGGGAGAAGATGGAGAATGGGTCTAGAAATGGAGAAGGGGGATCTGGGCAGAGAAAGGAGCAGGGACAAGGACAAATGCACAGATGCATTATAAATGGCTTTGTAGAAGCATGCATATTTCTCATTACTAGAATAAAGGGTCTCTGCAGAAGAAGGTAGGGAATGAGGCTAGATGGGGAAGTGGGAGACCAGACTGGAGGATGTTAAGTGAGGGCCGATGCTGACAAAGCTGAATGAGGACTTCCAGCCCAGCAGGGGAGATAGGTATGTCCCCACTAGCCACAGTTCTGTAAGTAAGATTTGTGCAATTGCAGATGAAGATGAATGCTGAAGGGCACAGAGGTTGAGAGCTTCCCTAGGGTGGTAGGGCACTCAATGAAAAAATTGTTTTTTGTTTGTTGAATCTGCAGTTTTATGATTTTTCTCTGTCATACTGTTGTGCCTTAGAAATGGCAGCCTTAGTTTCCTCATTGGTGAACAGCCCTGACACACATATTGAAAACCTGGAGATAGTAATAGCACTTCAGGTGCCCTGGATGCCTTCTGCTTCTTGCTCAAACGCATATTTAGTTGTGACTGAGGGTTGGTGAATCTAGATCAGAAATACCTTCTTTGTCTTTATAACTATCGCCTTTGAGGCTTTCATCTCCACTGGGTATATTGTAAGAGCTCCTAAGTAAAATCCCTGGGTCCAAAGTAAATCGGACAAAAATCTCCTTTTTTATAGGAAGTCTGGCTTAAGGGTGAAATTGTGTGACAGAATGAGATGACTAATGATTTAAAATTTAGTCTATTGACATTCAAATTTTGAGAGCACATCTTTTTTACATGAAGTTTTTCATATTCTTCAAATTGTTCCTTTAGGTGCTTCTGACTTCTGAGCAACTAATATGACTTTTTTTGTTTCTCATTTAAATCAGATTTACCACCTGGTTTGCCTAGTACATTTCCCATTCCTGTTTATTCCTTTTGAATACATTTCAATTTTCCCATTATAACTTAAATTTTTCCATAAGACAGTTATTAGAATATTTACTTTAAAGCAGTTGTTTCAAGTGAAACAGAGAGAAAGACATCTTTATTCTCTGTCTACTATGTGTGCCTGACATTACTTTACCACAGCCTTTATCTTTATCATAATTATGTTTGAAAGTATCTTGAATTGGGAACTTTGGGCTAATTTAAGTTTAAAACTCCCATCTGTGGGAAGTAGAGATTTTTGTATAAAATATAAACATTTAGTGCTGTAAGTAACAACTTACGTTTTTGGTCAGAAAAAGATGTAGTTCATTAGGCTTTGTTAAAATAGGTTAAAAGTATATGTTAGCTTTTAGGGCAGAATACATAAACCAGTTTGTTCACGTGGAGGTAAAAAAAAATTAGATTTGAAATCTAATAATAAAAATGAACATATGTAATTTTGTTTTCCCCATATTTAAAGGAGAGCTTTTCATATTTTAAAAGTAAGACTACAGTCTTACTTTTTAAGACTCTATGCCTTAGAAGCATTAGTAGTACTTTACACATGGTACCTTAGAAGTATTTTAATTTTTAGTAATCTTAGAAATAAAAGCAGAAAATACATTGTGGGCTATTTCAGGCTAAAAATAAAGTATTATTTGAGATAAAAATGTGCCTTTGAGAAAATACATTAAAAACTTTAATCTATGTTGGATTTGATTTAAACTTGAACAGCACACACCAAGCATTAAAGCACTTTTGGATGCAACTAAACTAATAATGGGAGTGAAAATAATTGCTTTTGATATCAATAGCACTGCTAACTTGACTCTGAGTAACTTAGTAGCATGAATTAAAATGCTGACTCTGAAATGAAATTTTGCAACAATGTTCCTTTACAGTCAGAGATACCTTTTCCATATGTACTGAGGCTTTGTTCCTTGTGAGCTGTAGTAGGAAGATACAGTTAGTACACATAGTGAAAACTGCATGCCTGAACTTTTAGCTTGTGTTTCTATTAATAGCAAAATCAGGCAGAGGATGGTTAGCAGACGTTAAATTGGATGGTTGATTTCCATTTTTCTGGTTTCATAGCCCAGATATAACTTGATCAAAAATTAGCTTCGGTACTTGTATATTCAATGCATAAGTGTGGTACAGCTTTATTTGAAATACACCATTAAGTTGAAAAAGGATCCTGTGAATTAATTTCTTATTTTGTAGTCATCCCTTTCTGTAAATATATATTAGAGCAATAAGACATTTTCAAAGGCTGATAAATTCTATATCTATCATACTTTTTAAACCCTTTGACCAGTAGGTGCCTATGTGTAAAAACACATATAGATTCTCATCACAAAAATAGTTATAATAATTAAATATTAAAGACAAATATCCACCAAGAAAGAATTTGATAATTATGGAATATTTACATTATGAAAGGTATACATAACCATAACTTAATTTTTGAAATGTTTAGTGAAATGGGATAAAGATAAAAATGTAATTGAGAGAAGCAAGGCATAAAACTGAGTAGTGTTTTTTAAACAATAGTCTGAATTAAATTTAAAAAATGGCAAGATAGCAATCTGCATGCTTTTAAGATTCACATATTTCCTTTTTCATTACATCCTTATGTTTCCAAAAATAAGCATGCATACACACACACACACACACACATATATACTATGATTTAATAATTATATTATTGGGTATTTATCCAAAAGAAATGAAAATATCCACAAAAAGACTTATATAAGAATTTTACACCACCATTATTTATAATAGCCACAAAGTGGAAAAGAAAAATCCAAATGTCTATCAACATGTAAATACATAAACAGATTTTGGTATATTCATAATATAGAATATTACTCAGCAAAAAAGGAATGAACTACCTATGTATGCAAAAATAAGAATAGGGATCTCTAAAACATGTTGAACAAAGAGAGGGACATAGAGTACGTACTCTATGATTTTGTTTATATGGAATTACGGAATAGGCACAGCTAAGCTATAATGATAAAAACCAGAACACTGGTGGCCTCTAGGGAGCAACGGACTGGAAGGAGATATGGTAAGATTCTCTGTGTTGATGGAAATGTTTCAAATTTTGATTTGAATATAATTACATAGAGGTATACATTTATCAAAACTCATTGAACAGCTTAGTTAAATCTGTGCATTTTTTTCTATGTAAATTATACCTCTATTAGAACAGTCTCATCCAGTTAAAATATACAAGTAATAGTTTTAGAACACAATTAACATAATTTCACTGCCCCCAAAACTATCAGGATTTTACTATCTATATCGAGAATTACGTGCTAGCTTTCTAAAACACAACTTCTTTATTTGTTAGAGTATTTTGGCTGGAAAATATTTCTTCCCAGCAGGAAAAGAATATTCAGTTTTACTGTATTTGTATTAGTTATGTTTATTCAGTATTCAGGGATATTTTCAGTAGTTAAGAATTTTGGGGGCCTGGGCACAGTGACTCATGTCAGTAATCCCAAAACTTTGAAAGGCTGAGGTGAGAGAATCAGTGGAGCCCAGTAGTCCTAGACCAGTCCAGGCAACATAGCAAGACCTCGTCTCCACAAATAATAAAAATATTAGCCACGCATGGTAGCACATGCCTGTGGTCCTAGTTTCTTGGGAGTCTGAGGTGGGAGAATTCCTTGAGCTGGGACAGTTGAGGCTGTGGTGAGCCATGATTGCACTACTGCACTCCAGCCTGGGTGACAGAATGAGACCCTATCTCAAAATAAAAAAAAAATTATTTGGGTCGGAGGAAGAGAACCCATTTCTGCAAAGATATAAACTTCGCTTAGGTCAAGTGTAAGATTCCACCTCACCTTTCTTTAGCCTCTACATACATTCAAAAGTTTGGGTTATTCTACCTTTGCCTGAAGGCTCTTTTCCTTGAGAGCTTCTTTCCCCCATTTAATTAAAAACTACTGCAAAAACCAACATATCCTTTTTCATAATATATTGGATTTTGCTTTTTAACTAGGACCTTGTGCAAGACTTACTGATATTTTTGGCTTGTCACCATAATAAAAAGTAGAGATAAAACATGGGTGACTCAGGAAAGCTCACTTCATTTTTTATTGCATGCTTACTTGTCTGTTTACTTGTTTTAATGTAACAGAGTGGTTTATCATCTATTTACTATAAAGTGATTTGTCCTCATTTCACAAATGCCTGCTCTTGGTGAAAAACTCCACAAATCTTTATAAATTTCATTTCCCAGCAAATATAAAGCATGAACCAGAAAGTACATTTCAATCAAACACTTGAAAACACTGACCTAGAGGAGCTCAGCACCTGGTGAATGGCCTCTGAGAGTGTTATTTGTTCTGCCCTGGTTACTGACTTGAGAGGTTACATGAGTGAGTAGTGAGTTGAAAGCATCAGTCAAGACAGTCTCATTTCTGAAGAAGCACCTGCTATATCTGTACCCCTGTATAAATGTCACTTATTTTTTTTTTTGCCTATGAAGACTGTAATGAGAATGGGGCTATTGATTGAAGCAAACTAATAGGACCCGTAATCATCAGCTGTTAATATTAAGGTCCCAGATGGCTTGCGGGTTATACAAAAACATCTCATGAAAGTGAGAATGTATCCTTATTGGATGGATAATTTGAAGAAGTACGATATATAATTCAGTAAATCCAAAGGGTGAAAAGTATGATTTTGAATTCCAGTACGCATTAAAAAAAGGTGAGGCTCAATCTTTACATCTTAAAATCTGATCTCATTCCTTAGTTTTATACATTTAAATTAAAGCTGATTTAGCGGATATTTTGCTATACAGGACCTGTGTTAACAGTTACACAGCCAAGTGCCACAAAACAACATTTAGGTCATTGACAGTCCACATATATGACAGTGGTCTCATAAGATTAGTCATGCATTGCTTAACGACAAAGGTATGTTCTAAGAAATGCATCATTAGGTGATTTCATCACTGTGCAAACATCATAGAGTGTATTTACACAAACCTAAATGGTATAGCCTCCTACGCAGATGGTATAGCCTATTGCTTCTAGGCTATAAACCTGTTTAACAGGTACTGAATACTGTAGGGAATTGTAACATAATGGTAAGTATTTGCGTATCTGAATGTGTCTGGGAAAGGTACAATAAAAATGCAGGATTATAATATTATGGGCCCACTATCATATATTTGGTCTGTCATTGACTGAAACATTGTTATGGGGTGCATGGCTGTATAATGGAGCTGCCCTATACAGGTGTACCATATTTTATCTTTTATACCACTGTATTTTTATTGCTGGCTGATTATGAGAGCTTCTCATAGACCTCTAGCAATCTAAGCTCTTCTTCAACCTAAGCTGCTTTTTCCTGTCTTCAGTGTGTTAATACCATTACTTCTCTTCCCTCCAGACTTCTTTGAGATCTAATTCATTGCTAAATATGAGAGCATCTCTTGTCTGACTGTATTTTTTGAATGTCCTTTATTCTAATGCAGACCTTATTGCCTGTTGCCTCAGCTTCTGTAAAACAGAAAAATGGATTTTGTTGCCTTCTGTCTTCCTCTGCAATCTAGCAATAAAGCACTTTCCTATAAACATTTCTTTAAGTGTAATTTGCATAGGAAATTACACTTAAAGCTCTTAGGAGAGCTTTCAATTGCTGATGTCAGCATGGCCTTTATTGATTGGCATTGAAGTTCCCTCACTATGTATCCTCAACCAGTATTTTCTAAGCTATTTCCACTACTTCCTTACACATAATCTAAGAAATAAACAAGCTGAAAACATTTTTTCCTCTGGCATTCCACAAACTTCCCTACCTCCACACCATTTATTCAACCTAAAACTCCATTCTCCGTCATTGCTGCCTAATAAAGTGCTTTGCCATCTCATGATCTGTCTCAAATGCCTCTTCATGTAGGCAGCATTTAAAATAAGGATAGAAAGATAGGTAGTTTTTTGGTCTTAATTATCAGGTATGTGTGTACCCAGGTGACCACCTGTTGGATAGTATTTTAATGGTGGAAATGGAGCAGCAAAGTATTTTCTGAATCTCCAGTTTTCCTCCATCTGTCATTTGGAATTCTGTAACAATTCATACTTATTCTCTGTCTTGTTGCCATATTGTGTTTTATGATTATTAATATGTTTCTATTTTTCCCTTATTATTAGTGCCTACAGGTAGGGAGTATATCTTCTTTATTTTTGGATTCTGCCCAAAACTAAGAAAGTATAGGTACTGCAACAGGAATGAAGTAAAGCCCATTATTAGAAGGGAGACATTTGTAATTAAGGCAACGCATCCACTCTTCAGTTTGATGTGAAGGGCAGAGAAACTATGTTGTAAACAAATAGAATGAGGCACAACCATGCATTTTAGTTACATTGGGAGCATATTTACTTGGATTATTTAGAATGCTACAAATCCTCGTAGCTCATTCTGCATTTCCGTCATTTTGTCTCTTGCTGTATACCTAAAAAGTACATAGGATTTAAGAAAACCTTCCCAAGCAGTTGGTAACATAAGAACTTTGGACTTACAGACAATATGTCTAAAAGGCCATGAAGTTTACTTCTTCCTGTCTTTTCTTGACCCAACAATCCCTGTGGTAGTTTTGTGCTCCAGCATAGCCCTCCACTGTAATCACCTTCCTCCGGGTTCCCGTAGGAGAGAAGTGCTAGAGCTTCCACCAAGCTCCACCTTCCTATTCTTTACATCTCCCACGAGGCTTGTAGCTTAGCAGAATCTTGGGCTGAGGCTCCACGGTATTAACTGGATTTAGGATTAATTTTGTTTTAGCTATGTTATGAGTTGGCCTGGGATTTTAACTGAATTTTATAATGTTATTTCCATGGGAAAAAGAATTCTAAAATCCAAACAACCAATTTGGAGCTTATTTTTTGCAATATAATGAATTGTATGTTTTGGATTTTTGACATTTTAAAGACCAAATATTTCTACATTTATTGTATCTGTGCCCTGTTCTTTAAAATCAAAATACCTGTAACCATAGCTGTATTCAATGAATTATTTAGAAACATGATATAGTTTCAAACTTTTACTAATTTATCTGATATGCTTCCATTTAAATGAATATTTGTAGATTTTTTTAAAAAAGGAGTTATCTTAGAATTAGTGGATTTATTATACTAAAATTAAATGTAGGTGTTTGATTTTTAAAAATAGTCTCTGCTGTAATCATCCAGGAAGATAATGTACTTTTGATTAATTACTAAGAGGATTACCTAAGAATATAATTCAGTAGCAAATGCTTCACACATGAAGATATTCATTTAAAACTATGTAAGGTAGAAAAAAAAACCCACCTAAAATCTCAGTAATACAGAATAATTTTATGAATTATGGCAAAATGACTATAATTATAATGTAGAAATACAGGTAGGTTTAGTATAATAAAATATTAATACTAAATACTATGTTTGCAAAATATGCATGCCTGTAAAAAACTAGTAGATAGTATGCAAATATTAACATAGTGATAAGAGAGTTAATAATAGTTTTATTTTTTTCCAAATATGTCTTCAAAATAATTCTACTTTAAACACGTTGTTTCTGGAACAATTCATGTACACGGATTTAAAGTGGGATACATCAAAACAAATTCAAAACTTTATTGTTTCTCTGCATGTCAAAACTTTATTGTTTCTCTGCATGTCCTCCCAGCAAAAAAAAAAAAAAGATTTTTCTTAATAAGCAATTTCTAGTTGTGTTTCCCTTTCCTTTCTGCAAAATTGTGAATTTTCAAAACTCCCATACAAAAAGAAATGGTAATGAAAAATTAACTAGAATTTTAGAAAGATAATTGGCGTATCTTGCTGGACCTAATTATTTACAATATACAATAGTGATCGTGAGTTTTCAGACTCTTGGCTTTTTTTTTTTTTTTTTGGTTTCTTTGGTCTTGAATATGGTTCAAGATGAGTGTCACACTGAATACCAACTCCTTGTACAGAACAGAGTTTTGTTCTTATGTACCCCTTGACTATTCATTGTTCTTTTAAATTAATGGTGTGAGAACAAACTCATTCTATGAGACTGAGATCATCTGTTATCAAAACTCCGTTATTAGGTGGAGACAGATAAATCATGGCTGAAGTGATCACAGAAGCATCTGTGGAAAGAGTCATGCAGTCATGTTAAGTGAGGGTTAAGGGTGTGTGTATGTGTGTGGAGGGGCATGAGTGATTAGCTGGCTCTGAACCCTTTTTGTAGACTTGTGGGATTTATATTTGCATACATTTGCTTTTTATTTGAAAATCTTTTTACTTTAAGAATCCTTTTTAGATTAATTGACGCAGATCATTCTTTCAGAAACTGATGGCATCCAGAAAACGTTTAGTACATGATTTAATGATTTAGTACCAAATCATGGGTATTGTGAAAGTACCCAAGATAATTTCTCATCTTGGTCTGATTATGAAAGACTAGTATTTCATCTTGCTCCAGTACTTTGTTTGGGTATGTATGCTTTATTAATTAAGTTGTTTTTAGATGTAATGCAGTTGTCAGTGGGGTAATATGACTTTTCTAAAAATGTTTTAATTTTTAAAGCCTCATAAAATAAAGAATGAGGCAAATGAACCATAGATTTAACTTAATGATAGGCAAAAAGATAAAAAGAGGAATTCATTAAAAAAAAAAAAGTCTTTGGGGACTAGGAGGAACTGGAAGTACCATAACAGCAACTTTCTGTGTAAACTGGAAAATCTTCTCATTCAAACTTAACACATGGAGTTCACCGTCTATATTAGGAAATGTTTCGGAACACAGTGTGAAAATCAGCTGTAGCAAGAAACAGATTTTAATTAATACAGACATAGAGTAAACCTCTGAGGCTGAACATTGTTATTCAATTCAGTTGGAAGATAAGCTACTAGATATTTATAGGAAATGTGTATTATCATTTCCCTCATTGTGTAGCACCAGAACTCTTCTACCTGCACCTGATGGCTTCTTACCTGTCATCATTCCACTTCCCTTTCTCTGCAAGAGTATTATGTAACCAATCTTTATTCATCCTATTTGGGAAGTCAGCTATTTCTGTAAAGGGTAAGCTCTTTATCAGTTTTTTCACTGAATTCCCTTCCATTTACTCCTCCACTTTTTTACAAATCTTTTGAGTTAAAATATGCCTCCATGACTCATTGTAATGATCAGTAATCATAAACTAGTGTTAACATTTAATTTTCTTGAAAGAAAACAAGAATCCTACATTTTGAGATTAAATCAAATTTGATCAATATCTCAATAATGTTACTTTATTTTGCATATTGTTTCTTGGTGTATAATTTTTTTTTCAGTTACTTCATCAGATTCTTACAATTTCTCCCTCCTTCCCAAAAGGCAAAAGAATTATTTTTCCTATGTTACAGATAAGGAGACCAAAGTTAGGAATACTTAAGTGCCAGCCCTATGGGAAAACAGAAACAAAACAGAACGCGGTTCTTCAGACTCTTAGTCCTTAGTCATTGTTTTTTCCATTATGTTGGAGGTAAACCTCCAAAGGGCCCACCAATATCAAGCAAAGGCTATGGAGGTTTACACCTCCTTACATGCTTATCCTTTTGTTTTGTTTTGTTTTTTTGAGACAAGGTCTTGCTGTGTTGTCCAGGCTGAAGTGCAGTGGCATGATTTCAGCTCACTGCAACCTCTGCCTCCTGGACTCAAGCCCTCCTCCCACCTCAGCCTCCTGAGTAGCTGGGACTATAGGCACACATCTCCATGCCTGGCTAATTTTTGTGTATTTTGTAGAGATGGTGTTTCACCATGTTGCCCAGCTGGTCTCGATCTTATGAGCTCAAGTGATCTTCCCACCTTGGCCTCCCAAAGTTCTGGAATTACAGGCGTGAGCCACTGGGCTGACCTGCTTATCCTTTTCTGATTCCATTTCTTTCATCTTGATAGCCAGGAGTCAGGTTGTGTTTTTTAAATCTAATTATAGTTCAGTAATTGTACTCAACAAAATTTCTTCTATTATGTTTCAATTATAAGTATTGCCAGAGAGTTTTATACCAGTGGTTTTTCAAGTGAAGTCTGGTCTTGGAACCAACAGTAGAGTATCACCAGGGAATGCCATAGAAATGCAAATTCTTGGGCGTCATTACAGACCTACTGAGTCAGAAAGTCTGGGGTAGCGCTCATTGACTTGTGTTTGCCCAAGCTTTCCAGGTGATTTCGATGTTAGCTAAAATTGGACTGTTTTAAACTCTTAATCGATGAAATTGACATTGAGGTAAATTGTAGTTTAATTTTTGTCCTGAGCTACCTAAAAAGTCTGTCCAGCATTTATAATATTTTTCTTACTTATATCCACATCCCCACATTGGCTCCCTGAGATGGTAGTAGAGTATAATGGTTCAGTGTGTGGACTCTGAAGATGAACTGTAAGTTGGAATACTGGTGTTATTACTTATACTTCATATGGGCCCTGGAAAAGTTACTTCTCTGTGAAATGCAGTCATGGTACTTCCTACCTTCTGAGGTCTTTGTGATAATTAAATAAGTAAAATGTTAGCTGTAGTTGTTATTATTTAGCACAGTTATTTGCACAATGAATCATGAAGTATTGTTTTGGAAAGTAATATTTTAAGTTTCAACCAAGGACTTTAAAAATGAACTTTTGGGGAGACAACCAATTTGGGAGAGTTTCTGGGGTAATATATAATCTTCATGGCTCATTAGCCATATTTTTTCCTTTCTGAGTGTTGTTTGCAATTTCATTTTAATAATTTATTAGTAACTAAAAGTAGCTATAAAGAAGACATTTATGCCAAAATATTTGAAGGTTATTTTCTTCATTTTTCTCTAATATTTTCACTTTTGAAAGGGAAGAAAATAATTGTATAGGCATCAGCCATCTTCTGCAGCCTTTTGCATCTATTTTGTTAACTTATGAGATTGTCACAGTCCTTACTAAAACAAAAATTGTCACAACGTGAGTGAATTTAATATAAACTAGCATTTCCTCCTTCCCTTAGTGAATAATCATTGTTTGTAGAAAAAGCTCCCATCATTGAGTCATGTTTGTGATCAACACAAAGGGTAAATGAAAGGACCTTAGAGTGGTGAATAGGTATTCCTGCCTTGAGGGTTTCTTTTCCATTTAAACATTGGTGTACAAATACTTCAGTAGCTAATGCATTCTTGGTTACTCCTTAAGATATCTTATTCTTCTCTAAGTTTTTCTAATTGCAGTGCAATGACAACAGTCACATATCTGCCACTTATCATAGGAAGGGAGTAGAAAAGGAGGAGGCTGGGAAGACAGCTGTGTAAAGGTGAGATACGTGAGCACTGATGAACTTCACTCTCCACTGCAGCCCATATATAGCCTGCAGTTGTGTGCTTCTTTATTTTAGTCTCTACTAGGCTCTGGCAAGGAAAACAACATGTTCTGCTGGAAGAAATTTTTCATTCGCCACTGCAATTTTTTTTTTTGCCACTGCAATTTTTTTTAAAAGGGAGAGGTTAAGAATTAGGTGGTATTTGGTTTTCTGTTCGTGTGTTAGTTTACTGAGGATAATGGCCTCCGGCTCCATCCATGTCCCTCCAAAGGACATGATCTTGTTCTTTTTAATGGCTGCATTGGATCAGGAAAAATAACTAATGGGCTTAATACCTGGCTGATGAAATAATCTGTACAGCAAACCCCCGTGACCCAAATTTACCTGTGTAACAAACCTGCACATGTACTCCTGAACTTACAAGTTAAAAAAAAAATGAAATAAAATGTGGAAAAAAAATTCGGTGGTGAAAACATTTTTTTCTTGATGTTATTCTCAGCCAAACAAGCTCATGCAAGCCGGAAAGATGTGGGAGTAAATATGGCAATGCCATTCATTAATCATGAAAACCATATTAAGGAAAGGGCTTCCCCTAACCCTCAATGTAATATACTAGGTCACCAGATCCATTTTTAGATTCAGAGATTTCTGTTCTCTGTTCAGAATCAAGAAACAGATGATGTATTACAGTTTTGCCTTTCCCTTCAGGAAAAGGAATAAAATATGCTTGAGAAGAAGATGGATTTGATTTTCTATAACCTTATAGTATGGAATGCATTTAGTGGGCTGAAAGTTGCAAATATTTTATATGCCTTTTCCCCTGATTGTCATTAATTTGGGGTTTTGAGGAGGAGGAATTTACAACTTACTCTTCCCATTTTCAAAACCAGAGTATAAAAACATGCTCTTTCGACCTTGAAAAATTGATTTTCAATTTATTATACATCAGAGGAACTATAGCCAATATTTTTAGAGTATATAATTCTTTCCCATGTAAACAAATTCAGAATTGTTTCTTTAAAAAAAAAGCTTTTTAAGCTTCATTTATATAACTGGACTTGATGAACAGTTTTTCTGTGGCAACTCAGAAGCAAAACTTGCCTTTGCCTGAAGTCACCGACTGGGGCCCAGGGAAGCCAAAGCTCCTTTGGAGTTGAGGTCAGACATGGCTGTATGTGACATGGACATTCTATAGAATACAGCAGGGTAGAAAAGATTTAAAAAAAAAAAAACTATCAAACTAGTGTTTTTCAGTTGTCCTGGACTTTTTAGTGTTTCCCCACTAAGGTTTAACCTTTGCCATCTGTATGCTTTTAGATCTGAGAAGATATGCTGCCTCTTTTTTTTCACTGCCCCTCCCCCCTGAATCTTATGGCTCCTTTAAAGTGTATAGTTCAAAGAAAAGCCACAGTGAAAAGAGCTGTGTCTTTTTAGGCCTAGTGAGACATATCCTGCAGCCCATGGGCTTTGTGTGAGGCTTTCTGTGATCTCATCTTGCAGAGTCAGAAATGAAAAGAGATTCTTCTGTTCTGTGTCTGTCGGTATAATCATCATGCTGTATGACGAAAATGCAGTGGGAACCCAGCAATGACATGACCCTCTGAAAAGGGTACTTTAAAAAACTTTTTAGAAATATTGTTAACTTGATCTCATTTTGCTTTCCTTGATGAAAATAGTCCTGAAATGCAGTGTTATTTACAGAATGTAGATCTAGATTGTTACTTTTTTAAAAGCAAAAATATTGATTACTATTGGCAGTGTTAATGGAATAGAATAATGAAAACTATTGCCTTCTCTGTTTTTTTTGTAAACGCTCTTTTTTTGTTTAGTGTATTTGTGACTAAGTAGGAAAATATGTGTCACTGCTTGCTAGCACCCCCTCACTCCCCTCGTTAACTAATCATTTTCATTCACAGCTTGTGGAATTTGGCATGTTTTCATGTTAACTTTTTTGTCTAGTCATTAGGCCATCTTTTAGTGAGATGCAAATAAATGTTATCTCAGAAAAGTTAACTGTATTTTTATTAATTCGGTACCATATTGGTATTTTGCAGTAATAACAGCTTTATAATGGGACAATTAAATAAAGATCATTAGGTTTTTAGAGTAATATGCTGTTAAATCTAAAATACATATCATTGATACTGCAGTAAAAGAGAAACCATATATAAATATAGGAATGGCTCACAATTCTTCTTAAAGTAGATGGAATGGGATTTAAGATCACAATATAGGTGGCCGCCCCTTTCGATTACTGTAAAGTAACTATACATATGTAGTATATTATTGGTTCTTTTAGTTGTGAAAGATTCGAATACTGAATGTTTGCAGCAGAGAGGCTGACTTACCACATAGTGATGAGTAGGTAGAAAGTCCTAGCATATTAGTGATACCTCTTCTAATTTAATTCACAGAGAAACTTAAGCATATTTAGGTATTAGGTGTCTTTACATAGACATTGAAAGTTTTTTATTTTTAATTAATAAAGTAAATTTTGTAAATTTCTGGCTTGAGACCTCAGTTGGCTCTCTGTTCTCCACTAAATTCGAATTTTTTAACTAGCATGTTTTTTGCTTTTTTTTTTTTTTTTGTGAAGGAAGTCTGGGTTAAGCAGAGTTGACGTTCTGCTGGCTTAGATAATGAGCCACCTCATTCCAAGGCAGTTTCTCTAGGAAATGATTTCCCTTTCTTATAAATCTTGCCATGGGGCTTGGATGTCATGTGGACATAAAACATTTTTACTTACCATGCCAAAAATGATAGCTTTTGCAAGAGAGACACAATATAGTAGATTGTGTTTATCTTTTAGACATCTATTGTTATCTTTGGGATTTTAAGTTAGTGAGAATACCCTTCGGCCTTCATCCTCCCAAGCAACAAGTAAAGGACCATAATATGGGCTGAAGGATCGTGGCAGTAAGAACAAGCCAGGAGTTCTTGAATCTTCCAGGTAAGGGCTTCTGTCAGATGCCTGGAAAGTTAAGCACATGGAAGTGCTAGTGTGCAGTTTAGTTATCATCCTAGCCTAAGTACACTAGGAAATATACTGAGCGTAAAAATAGCTTGGCAGTTACTGACTGAGAATTATTTGAACTGTTGCAAAAGCTAGAGTGGAGATGGTCACAGGTTTCCATTATTGAAATGGTGATTGAAATGGTGATAAGTGTGGAAAAGTATAATCCTGTCATGTGCCTTACATTTCAGAGCAAAGAGAATATATGATGCAAGTCTTGATTGAGACAGTATTAAATTATTTTCTTGCTTGAATTTGTCTGTCAGCGACTCAGTTTGATTTGTCAATCAAACTCCTCTAGGGGACAGAATGGGAGACCCAGATGGTTAGAAAAAGAGCACTGTCTGTATGATGACTCCTTTGTTTTAACTCATCACCAAGCATATTTGTTGGTTTTTCAGGGTTATATCCCCTCTGACCCATTGTACTATTTCCCTAAGAGTTTACATATAACATTAGGATCACAAGGTATGGCAGACCTGGACTATCAGCTTGTTTTTCTTATTGATATTAGTGTGTGGTGTAGTGAAGACTGAATGTTGCAGTCAGGCAGACTGGAGATGTAATCTCACTTTCATCACTTAAAAAAGTTTTTTTTAGTAGGTATAAGGCCTCACTGTGTTGCCCACGCTAGGCTTCAACTGCTGGGCTCAAGCAATCCTCCTGCCTTGGCCACCAAAAATGCTGGGATTACAGGCATGAGTCATCATGCCCGGCCACCTTCATCACTTTTGAGCTTCAAGGTCTGAGAATCTGGAAATATTACTTAGGGTTCTTATCTTTTCAAGATGGGATCAATAATACCTACTTCACACTCTGGTGAGGCTGAAACAATACAATAGATATCCATGTCCCTGGTACATTGTAACTTATTATTATTGAGAGATGAGGAAATTGAATCACAGAGAAGTTAATGGATTTGTCCATCATCACATTAGCACTAAGTGGCAGGGAAGGACTTTAATTCCGGCCTTCTGTCTCTAATCCTATGGCTTGTCCACACTGTCATTGCTTTTAATTCAAATATATTTTGGTGAATAAAATCTTTTACCAGGGATGGTATGTGGTGTAAATTACCACTGATAAATGATATCAGATTTTTGTCTGAAGGAAGAAAGTGGGTTTTCCAACAAATGAATGGATATGGCATCTGTTTTATGATAGTTTCAAGATGTTTCCAAGGTTTACCCCAAGATATGAATGTTCAACTTGAAATTCTAGAAATATGATCATTAATGGAAATACAAAGTTCTTAGACAAAAGATGGAAGAAATAATTCAGGAAGGAAGCTAAGAAGAATAACATTTCACATAAAAAGCAGGGAATCAAAAACAGTGTTTGGCTAAAGGAAAAAGGTGGTAAAGACAAGAGAAAGAAAAACAAAACTACTCCACATTGCCAGATATATTACACTTGTTAACACTAGGGAATCCAGGCTATCTATACCATCCTATGCCCCCTAAAACCATGAAGTGAATTTGCAAACATTAACAGATTATAGAAGTGCTGTTACCTAACTCTCCACACGTAGCAGAAGCCCAAGTGCCTGTAGAGTTAGAGCTGGGAGTTATGAGGAAAAGCTACAGGAAGTATGTCTTGGCCCAGAATAAGGAAGAACTTTCTGACAATAAGATGTGCCAACAGTGGAATGGCTTATTCCCCAAAGTAATGAGCTTCCTCTCACTGAAGAGTCAGGTAGCTGCTAGAAGATTGGCAGGGTTGCAATCAAGGGACTCTAGCATGAGGTCAGAGTTTGAATCGGGTGAACCTGAAGGTCCCTTACCAAGATTTTGTGATTCTATGACTGTTTTGGTTACACCTTTTTTCTCTTTCATACTCAGTTTTACTGTGTTTCATAAGTATCTTTTAATAAACAGAGGGCAGTACTTAGGCTTATGAAATAAGATGAACTGTGACAATCCTTTTAAAACAGTAATCAAATGAAATTCAAAATATTATGTTAGAGGGAAATAAACAAAATATAAGATTTTTTTGAAAGCCATATTGTTTAAAACCTGTGGGAGTGATTATAAATCTTAATAGAATGAATAAAGGTGATTGGCACTGGACACAAGCATGTCTAGAAAGAGTTTATTGTTGCATTTAGCAGCATTCTGACAGAGGAAAGAGCTTACACAGAGTGCAGTAGTAAGAAAGCAAAAGACGTGTTTAAAGAGCTACAGGCAAATATTCTTGTTTATTACAGGTGATCGGAGGATAGTATTGAGAACCAAGAGATCAGAAATAGTGTTAAGTCATGGGGAACCTTGAATTTCAGGTTTAGATGTTTGGTTTTTGGTGGACACCTGATTTCTTTTGATGGTTTTGTTGTTTTTGAAATAGAGATGGACATGATGTGAACTTTTTATTACACAATTATTGATCTGGTAGTGGTGGGGAAGGAGTTTTTAAAAAGGAGGATTTGAAGGGAAGTAGAAAAAGTTAGGTGAGAAAATCGAAGGCCAAAATATAAATAGAGAATGAAAATGGAGAACAGGGGAGCACAAGAAAGCCTTTTACAGTTAGAAGTAGTGAGGATTCAGTACCTGGGAGGACAGAGCTGCCTTTCATTGCAATGGAAATACATGGAGAGAAAAGCTTTGGAGGGCATCAGTGGGAAAGGAGGTTGTCTTGTCCACTGGTGGCCCACACTGCAGAAGTGGTGCATGGAACAGAGGTCAGGAGTTGAGATCCCGATTTGGGAGTTATTTACACAGAGGATGAATCTGCAATCATGAAGTCTGATGAAATTCCAATAGGAAAACCATAGGGGGTGGGGTGGGAGAGAAAAGAGATCTCTGAGCTGAACTATAGACAGCAGCAAAATTTAGGGAAAAAGGAGAAAAAAGTAATCAGAGAAGAAGGTGTTATAGACTACTTAATGATGTAAGAAGAAAAACCAAGAGAATATTTCTTGGAATCTGAGAAAAGAAAATTTCAAGAGAATGTAATCAGGGATCCTCTGGGAGCCCCTGTAGGTAAGAAGTAAGAAAAAAATGTGAGATGGAAGTTTCCATGGGGGATGTGAACCATCCCTTCAAGAGGTTTGGAACTGGGGTGGCCATATAATTTTGTAAATGTGAAAGAACAAACAGTAAAATTACATTAGTCAAAGTTTTGCTTGTTACTCAAAGCAACTTTTTATGATCTCTTTTTTCCCCTTCTGCATGATAGCAGTGCCTCTCTGTGTGCAGGTCTATGTGCAGGTCTTCCATGCAGCAGGCAGCTCAGACTTCTCTCAAGGATAAAGGCTTTATGTGGGATAAATTTGTAATTTTGATTCAAACTCCAGTGGAAGACAGTGATTGTTGCTATTTTTCTTCCTTAGGGAGAAGTAGACAATCAGGGCATGCTAACATGGAACTTTCAGTTCTCTCTGAAATACTGTTATGTGTGCAGTAACCTTGTTCTAAGATTGATTTTTGTTTAGTAATTCAGAAAGGGCAAATTCCCTGGTCACAATTAGTTTCATCATACATACAGATAACACCATAATTTTGGAGTACTTAAAGGTTTGCTTGTTTGTGGTTTGCTTTCTGGGGTTGTGTCTGGGGTTGAAAATAAATAACCACAGCCCTTGGTTCAAATAGCTTATCTGTTACATGGTAGCAGCTACAAAACATGCTACTGATAATCAAATATAGCAATTCTACTAAAATAAATGTAACATCCACCATATGTATATTGAGGCATGTTCTAAGGAACTGTGTACTATGTTAGCATTATATGTATTTATATGTACACACATACATAGATATATTTGTACATAAATAACACACACATGCATATTTATTACCTTCTTTTATGACACCCTCCTTAGAGGGGTGGTATTATTGTCACTATGCAGATGAGCAAACTGAGTTTGTGAGAGATCTTATAAGTACTCGATCTCAGATGGATATAAGAACTGAAGTGAGAAATGGCCCTGGGGCAATCTGTTTTCGAACCTGATATTCTTTTTCTCTGCATCATGCTGCACTACCGAGGATATGGAGGTGTTGTTACTGCCAAAGGACTTTGATATTGAGGTGTGCAAGTGAGAGAGCTAAAGTGTGGATGGTTTTGCATCAGCTGGGCAGACTGGCACCAGGTCTGCATCTACCAGGGCAGTGTCCCTTCCACCACTAGGTGCTTCAACAGGGGCAGTTTTTTCTCTTTTGGAATAAATTTCACAGGTACTCCATCTAATTTTTACCTTTAAAACTTCTTGCCATTAGCATCCTTTAAAATAATATGCTGGTATTTTATTATACTGTTCTGTGTCTTCAAGCATTTCATGTAATCTGGTATTCTTTGTAAGTTTAGAACTGTGGATTACCAGATAAAGCCTGCCATTAAGGGTGAACAAAGAGTTTCCACCTATTGGAAGCAGTCAAATAGCATCACAGTTTAAGGATAATTTTGTACTGTCTTTTGGAAGTTGTAATGGAAACAAAATAGAATGTGGTTCAGTTTTAATCATATATGAACTGTTTTAATGAGTGCTGCACTGGGACTCAAGCTATGAAACCAAAACAAACCAGAAAAATGGCAATGGCACGCAAGTTTGGGGGACCTTTATCTTTTTCCAGTAGTTCCTCCTTGTGAGGAGAGCTCAAGGCTTGCTTTACTCTTGGAGGGACTCAAGTGATTGGTTTTTTGTGGAAAGCAAAATTGGGAATTCTCAACCTGATTCCCCCCTCTTTTGTGGGGCAGCTGCCTACCCAAGGGAGGAGGCATTATGCATTCTAGTGCATTTCTACAGGTTTGTTCCCCAGAGTGGGTTCATGGGTCTGTAAATGTTGGTTGCAGTCAAGCTATGTCAGTAAGCCTGATTCTCAGGTTCAGTTGCTAAGTCCAGCTCTATTTGGAATAACAATAATATTTTAACCTTTATATTTACTTTTAGATTTTATTTCTCAGTCTATACTGATCTTGATAGGGAAGAGTGGGCTACCACAGGGGACTCATAGATATATATGAAATAGATATTATCAGTGAATAATTATATCTGATCATTTATATACATCTGACACTGAATTTATATATACTTTTGTTGAAAATAAACAAATGTTCTGACACTAAATCCTTTTTATGCCTTGTATCTTTGATAGTATATTGAAATTAAGGAGACTAAATCTTTGAATTTAATGATATTACAGTTGTTTCTTAAACTATGTTTCGAATATCTAATTTTCTTTGGCTGTAGTTCAATGATTTCTTTTTTATTGAAGGCTCTAAATAAGAGTTTTATTATGTTAAATATTGTATATTTAATTATATTTATTACATATAATTTATTCTTTAAATTTGAGCAATATAGATCAAATATTTTGTGCTTAAATAATAGTAGTTAATCGACATATTATTAAATTCGTTTTAGCTATAGAACTCTTAATATGTCTAAATTTATTTTCTTTGATATCATTTTAATACAGAATTCTCAGCACAAATTGTACTGAGGTAATTGCTATTGCATAAATAGTTGTAGTTAACATCATTTGATTTATAATTTTATAATCCTGTAATCTAAAAGAAGTATAATTCTTAATTTCATCTGATATGTAACTGAAACATTTTAATTAAAAATAGTAATGCCTATATGTCTTCTAGTCATTCATTTACCACCATCAAGCCCCTCATCTGCCCCACAAACATACTTGGAAACAACCAAAATGTAAATTGACTTTTCTTTCAATAGCTAACTCATTATTCCAAAAAATTATCAAATTTCCTTACCTATACAAACACACTCCACATTTTACTGGATGTGATTATGCTGTATTAATTCTCTAAATTAATGTAAGAATTCTTTAATCTTTATACTCTTAAAACTTCACATCCAGGATAGTTATTAATTTTTAACCTGTCTCTCACAGTAGTCGTACAAATCTCAGGTGTTAACTTAAATATTTATATACATTAATAGTCATCTTTATGTTTTTGAGTCAGGGATCCTACAGAGAATCTGATGTTAGCTATGCACAAGAATTCATAATCACTTATCACGGGTCAATAAACTGCTTAGAGCAGTTGCAAGAACAAGCCAGGTGGAGAATCCCTTCTCTACTGTCAAATATCCACTGGGGCGTAACAAAAATATGAATGCTTCCAGAAAAGCTGGAGACCAGCAAATAGTAGAAATTGGCATGAAGCACTGAAATTAGAGATTTGATTTAGGAACTATCAAACATGCTTCCATCAGGGCTAGTATCAGAACTTTCTGGAAACCACACTAAAATTTGAACCCTCCTTCCCCTCCCAGATGTCAAGAATGAGTACTGATGCAAACTTTGGCCATTTCTTTTTCATTACTTCTGCTTTGCTTGAGTATCTGGATTTGACATTGTATGTTGTTACTAATATTGTCTTATTTTAAAAAGCATGATCCTTTTGTGGTGTCAAAGCTAGGTTCATGCAGTGCTCTGTTACACTTGGCAATGATGAGCAGGCCTTATTTAAGACTAGCCATGCTCGTAGGATGTTTTGACCTCAAGAATTATTATATGCTTTACTAGAAGCACAGAATACAAAGGACTCTGAAATGACCTTCTTAGCCTTTTAATTGCAACTCTTTATACTTAATGGCAGATAATTGGTTTTGGATTGCCTTACATCATGGAAACTTCAAAAACCAGATGATTTTTTTTCTTTTATTCTAGTGTTTTGCTCTTTAACATAATAGGATAAGTATTTTTTTCTGTGTTCCATTGTCATACATGTGTATTGCAGGTGTAGTTGGCATTGGAAATTTTGGCGGCTGATAAACAGGCAAAAAAGCTTTTGAATATTAGATGCAGAAATTAGATAGTGCTAAGCTACCCCATTTAATAAAGTTAAGTTCTCTTTTGTCATGTTACTGACAAATGTTGCATATTAACAGTAGCTTATATGCACAGTGAAACCAGGCTCTTTCTCCTGAGAGTAATTCTACATCTGTGGAAAGGGGAACATTAGAAGTGGGAGTTAGTTTAACAAGTGTTGCTATGCCGACTTACCAACAACTGCTGCAAGTTATTTTGCAAGAAAGACAAGGTGGAATGCACATGTATTCTCAAGAATAAATGTCCATTTATAGCAATTTTTACATTACCAAATATTTATCAGTTAGCTAATATGTACAAGTCTTGAATAACCTTATTATTCAAGACTTATTATTCAAGGCTATTTGTGGTCATGATTAAACTTATTCAATTCCCAGTCTGTGAATTTAGCTCACTGTATAAGGTTGTAATGGTAATAAGGTTACTTGTAAGAATTTAGAAGTGCTCATATGTACACATAGCTATATAAGGTTACAGTGTATGTAATCATAAGTATGTACATATACATTGTGCAAATCCATGTAGCAAAAATTTGGCTGTGCTAAGAAAAAATTCAAAGGAATATATCCTTTAAGAATAAATTGAAGAGATAAAGAGATTTCCATTCTCTGCCTTTTCTGAAGTCCTTTGAATAGTACATTTTTCTGAGAGAGACATTCTTGTCCCCCCACATCATTCCAAGTAGAAGCAGAAAAACCTTTAACTCTTAATCAGTGAAGTTGCTGAGCCTTAATAAGGGGACAGATTTTACAAGCTTAGAACATGTATTTGACGTCTGTGTAGTGTATGTTTCTGATGTTAAGGTGTTTGAGGATACTCTCATAGTTAAATGTGTAGAGTACTGCCCTGTTACATCACTTTCTGTGGTTGTCTTGGACTTCAAATTGCAGGATTTCTTAGGTTGTGGCACTTTTAACTTGCATAGAAAATAATAGTCTCAAAATGCAGGGGTAGGAATTGGTTCAGGAAGCCATGTGGGAAGATGTCTTCATTTTTTTAATTAAAAGGATTGTCATATGAGAGTAAGCATCTTGTTAGTGGATGTTATGAATGAAAGTGATCTTCAAAATGGAAAATTACATAGCCTAGAGTTGACTTCTGAATTTCAGAGTAATTAATGATGTCTCTAGGGTGTGATGGGGAGCAGTAAATGAAGTCGTTAAGAGAAGAGGTTCTGGAGCTGTACTCCTTGAGTTTGAATCCTGTTCTACCACCTCCAAGCTTTGTGACTTTTGGCAGTTACTTAATTCTCTTTAAGCCTTGGCTTTATTAACTGTTCACTTGGGTTATTAGTAACTTCTGTCTCACTGGGATTCCTAGCATATTGTAAGAATATATAATATATATATAATATGTAATATATATATTACATATTATATATAACATATATATTATATATATTATATTATATATAATATAATATATATAATATATATGTTATATGTATAAATGGAGACCTCATTGGAGAGCAAGATTCTAATGATAGTTGTGCCACTGAGTAACTATGCAGACTTGGACAAGTTGCACCCCATTTTTACCTCTCCTTCTAAATTGTAAAATTAGACAGTCACTATATGCTGTCTCATTCTGTACCAATTAAAAATTCCATAATTCTATGAGTATTTTACCAATGAATACCAAATTTTTAAAAAAACTTGGATCATTCTGAAACTTGAGTAACTGAAATGCCTCCCAAACTATTTTATTTTCTGAATGTAAAAAGCAGACCCTTGAGTCAGTCTCATGCCTAGAAGGCTTGCCACTTATAGCCTAGAAAACAGTTTTTTGGTGAAGTTTACCTCTTAAAATGCCCATCGTTTCAGCATTAGCAACTGAACTGGTTAGAAGAGCCTGCTGCTGCAAGGATCTGTGTGCATAGAGGGAATAAAATGGAGTGGACAGCAAGCAAGGGAGTGGGATTATTGGAGAGATACAGCAAATGGAAAGAGGCAAGTGTAACTGAATGGAAAAAAAATTCTCCAGAGAGAGTGGAGAAAATTGTTGAAAGGAAAACATAGGAAACTTTATCTCAGGGATTTATTCCAAGAATTAAATTCCAGAGAAGATGCATTTCCACAATGCTTTCTCAGTCCATACTTAGGCTGTGCTGCAGTGATGATGATTATTCAAAATAAGAAAATTGTAATATCTTGAAGAAGCAAACAAAAGTTAAATGATTTTTATTGTTCCATGGAATACAGTATATTCTTTGAAAATGAATTTTAGAAGATAAGATTCCTGCCATTAACTTAAAGATTATGAAACCCCTAATTTCCTGAGCATTCTTATTGATACTTTACCGTCTAAATAAGGCGTTAGAAGTTTTCATAGTTAACTGGTTGTTTCAGTTGTATTTTACCCAGATCAAAATTTGTAAGCCACGAGGCTGACAGTAGCATTCCAATGCTCTCTTGTGAGCTTTTAAAAACTTTGCTAACCTTATAAGAGATTTAAAAAATTACCAAAAGTATATAACAAAGCCAATCACACAGTTGAAAAATGACAGAAATCCATTTCATTTGTAATCATCTGGCATAAATCATTACTTCTGTAGGTAGATATGTATTTAGCTACTTAAAAGAGGAAAACTGATGGAAAATATTTTATTTTATTTATTTTTAAATATATTTTAGTAAGTAAAATGCTAAGAATATAAATGAAATTTTGACCTCTGATTTACTCATGTTATTATTACTTTTGTGTATATTTCAACATGACTTGCAGATATACATGAATGGATTCTTAATATAAAACTGGGTAAAAGTTTTATAAAACTTTTATATATGGTAAAAATTTTTTATAAAAGTTTTATAAAACTACTTATATAGGGTATATAAATATAAGCTTATAAAAATGTATTCTCTGCATTCTCTGCAAAATCAGATATGTGCTTTTGACAAATATATAAAATACATTTCCTGCTTTTCCTGTTTTTTTTGTTTAATAATTTTCATGTTACCTAAGTAAGTGCCTATGCATTTTTCATATTCATGACAAACTTAAATGGTATTTACTTGGTTAGGACAGAGAGAGTACTTGGAAATAGGAAAATAACATATCTTAAAAAATTCAATAACCAAAGATGACAAAGCATCGGTAAGCAAATAAATAGTAAATTCTACTTTTTACAATAACATGCAGAAAAAAATTACATATATTTTTAATAATAATGAGTAGGGATATCAATATCTTTCCCTAAAGACCTTTACTTACTCTTTTAAAAAAACATGTATTTTTCCTCATGATCTTATTTAGTGAAATTGTTCTAAGAAACATAAAAAGATAAACAGTATGTAGAGATACATCTTTTATTAAACCTACATTCAGGTTTTCCTTGAGATAAAATATAGTTTTTACAATTATACATTTTAAATTACATATTTTAACATTAGAACAATGTATAGGTAATAGTAATAATTACCATTGCAAAAAAGAGCAAGAGTCAAATTGAAAAATAGATTTAATTTCCAAGAATAGTAACATTAAATCATTCATAATTTTAGATTAACCAAATCAAAAGCCAATTGTGCAGTTCAATCACTTATTTCAACATGGTACAAAAAAGTCAAGTGTGTGAATTATCTGGCAGAAGAAAAAAATTCAAAAGTGGGCATTCCTCAATTTATATTCTCCTGGATTGAAACATTAAGACTTAGAAAACTCCGTAATATCTAACTTGGTATATTTCATTAGTGCTTGAAGTTCACAACACTGAATTCCTGTTTCCTAAGCTTATCTAAATGCTAAATGAAATGTATGAAATATCTTTCTGTTGAACAACAGTTACAGTTCCTACTGGATTTTCTTTTGGTTGGAAGACTGAAAGAGTGCTCAGAGAGAAGTCAGAGAGATCCAGTTCACATGCTAATACATGATTTATTATTCTTGATTTATTATTCTGTGAAATGTGAAAAAAAATCCTTCCCTAGATGGTGTCACTGATTGTTTTGTTTCCGAAGTATTAGTGATAAGAAAAATATTATGTGAGCTCAAAATTGTAAAACAAATACATACTTGAGAAAACAATGTCTAACAATGTGATGTTCAATATAAACAAGCTTTTCTTTATGCTATAATTTTGCAGTGAAAAGATTTTTGAAATGCTTTATTAATACAATCTGAGTATTTGACATGAGTTGTAGCACATCACACAGAACTGTTCTAGATCATGTCTACTTTGTTGTAAATGTTCATAAGAAAATATCTAGCCTTAAAGATTGTGCAACTTAACTTGGCATTTCCTTACAAACACATTTTAAAGAAAACAGTGTGGATGAACATTTAAAGGCTTCTGATTTCTAGGATTTAAGGGAGGGAAATTTCTAAGATCAGGCAATGTCACTTTTATAATTATCTCATTAAACGATGTATTTTCTTAAGAAATCTGATATCAGGTGATACAATAATATGGACTTCTTCCTCCAAAAATTTTTCATAAAATAGCTGGCTTCCTTAAAACTGTAAGGAAAAAGCTTCTGCTTCTATTCTATTTGAGGTAATAATTGGTAGGTAAGAGTTTATGGAAAGGATTTGCAGAGGAGATACATAGACACAGCTTTTAACATTTCTAATATACTGATATTCAGTATGAGTCTACAGTTGTGGCCATCAAGTTGTTTTGTGATAAAGTAGATGACTACAGGGATATTTGAAAAATCTCCTCAGATGTTGGGAATATTAGGAAATAAACTGAGTCTACTGCCACTTCAAATACAGAGTACTTCCAAATACTGAGGCTACAACATAGGATGAGAGGAATGGGACGTAAGGAGAATTAGGATTCCAACCAGCCCAATAAAGGTCAGAATTGTGGGTCATTCAATAATTGGATTGTAAAATATTGTTGCCGGTGAAAGTCAAAAGAGATGTGAGGAATATTTATTTTGTATTTTCAAGTTTTACATGACTAAAACATTTTCTACAGAGTGGTAAAAGAGTAAAGAAATACGTGCTACAGATTCATTGATGAATTAATAATGTTTTTTGATACAAACATGTAATTGTCTCTAATCTTTCTTTAGTTTTCAATTAGGAAATAGCCTAGGGGAAAAGTATAAGTAACTTGAAAACATATCGTAATATCTTTGGCAGTCACAGTCAAGGCTGTTCTGCTTATACTTATTGGCTGATCACTATAAACATTGTCTACATGATGAAAATACTAACCCAAAGTTTGTAAATATAAAATTAAACACTATATTAAACCTCTTACTTTTTTTGTTTAGAAGTTCTTTTCACATCATGATCAACTGTGTTTGAATTCAAAATAGTCTTTCTGGTTTACATGTCAGTGAAATACATGAATTTTTAGTGGGTGTTTCTGACATGCAAAAGGGAAAGGAACAGAATATCATAAATATTAGGTTCCTCCTCCCCCTAACAGCATGTAGTGAATATACCCTGCAAGATGTTTTTATGATTCATGTAAATTTGTGATCAAATAATTCAGTCAACTAAAAATATATTTTTCCAGTGACAGCATGGCTATTTGTCTGAGGCAAAAGTATAACCAGTTGAAAAGGAAAGTTTTGTTTCCTTTATTACATGGTTAAATTTGACTATTTCAGTAGTCAAACTTTTAACCACTAGCTAGACTTTAATTTGTGGCAAAATTGGTTTCTAGTAATCCATTAAATTAGCTTGTTGTTATACTTTAAATTTGTGTTAACACAAAGAATGTAAAGTTATTTTAAGGAAAAAACATTAGTAGATGATTTCGATTTGAGAGTTTGCATTTTTAAGGGTTGTTTGAGGTCCCTTCCTTATGTTCACTTTAGTAATCTCACTTTAATTCCTGTGAAGGGAAATCCCTACTGTGTCTTTAGGGATGGGTTAGGATAGTGGGCTGCCTTTAGGAAGGCTAATAAAACCTTCCTGAGACACCTTACTAAAGGTATTCCTCACCTCATGAATTGGTCTAAGCATCAGTCTTGGAGGCTCAGAAGCTTGACTTTGAACCCACTGTAAGAGTAGATCCGTCTCTTAAAAATAGATTCATCCATAATGGTTGAACTAATTTACACTCCCACCAACAATGTAAAAGCATTCCTATTTCTCCACATCCTCTCCAGCATATGTTGTTTCCTAACTTTTTAATGATTGCCATTCTAACTTGCGTGAGATGTTATCTCACTGTGGTTTTGATTTGCATACTCTAATGACCAGTCATGATGAGCTTTCTTTCATATGTTTTTTGGCAACATAAGTGTCTTCTTTTGAGAAGTATCTGTTCATATCCTTTGCCCACTTTTTGATGGAGTTGTTTGTTTTTTTCTTGTAAATTTTTCTGGGTATATACCCAAAGGATTATAAATCATTCTACTCTAAAGACACATGCACATGTATGTTTATTGCAGTACTATTCACAATAGCAAAGACTTGGAACCAACCCAAATGCCCGTCAATGATAGAATGGATAAAGGAAACATGGCACATATACACCATGGAATACTATGCAGTCATAAAAAAGAACGAGTTCATGTCCTTTGCAGGGACATGAATGAAGCTGGAAACCAGCATTCTCAGGAAACTAACACAGGAACAGAAAACCAAACACCACATGCTCTCACTCGTAAGTGGGACTTGAGCAATGAGAACACATGGACATAGGGAGGGGAACATCACACACTGGGGCCTGTTGGGGGGTGGGGGGCTAGGGGAGGGATACTATTAGGAGAAATACCTACTGTAGATGATGGGTTGATGGGTGCGGCAAACAACCATGGCACATACATACCTATGTAATAAACTGTACCTTCTGCACATGTATCCCAGAACTTTATATGTTTTTTTAAAAAGCCATTTTTTAGTCAAGTAAAAAAAAGATTCATCTAAATTAATATAACATATTTGTTTATTTGTTTATATATGTATGGATGTATATATGAATTCTTAGGGCTAGAGACAGGCACTATAATAGGCTTTGAAGATACAGTAGTAAATAAGTCATTGTCACTGTCCAAGAGGGAACAGAGATGTTGAACAAGTGAAAGTTTGCTTATAGTCAGAGCTGATATTCAGTTGTTTTTAGTTGTCTGCCATCCACGTCAGTATCCATTCTGATTGATCAGAGCCCTAAATATTACCATAGTTTTTATATCACTGTATTGGGACTATCTCTCTACTTGGGAAACCAAATTTTAATGTCAATTTGTTGATATATAATGAGAAATATTTCAGAGGAACCGGAAGAGTAGATAGTTCACCTATGTAGAAAACCAAACAATGATCTGAGTGTGAATTAGAAGACTGAGATGAATCCAGTGTTTAATCTCATCAAACCAAATGAGGTTTATGTATCCATCTGATGAGAGTCTTGATCTTCTCAGTGGCACAAGGATTCTGAGTAATTTGCTTGGATTTTTGTAGTTGGCCCAGTACAGTACTTGGGTGGATATTACTATTGAGCTCTTCTTAGACTTTTCTTTTACTATACTTGGTGTATGTCTCTACATTCAGTCTGGTAACAGTCAAGTCTTACTCTTCTCAGATTCTGTTTGTCTAAGATGACTACGTCTTTTTGTCTCAGTGCAAAAGAGTTAACATTTAACACTTTGAAGAACAATCTGATTTCTAAGTTCTTAAGAAATAATTCATCATAGCTTCCAAGGACTAACAAGAGTTTCTATTTGAATAAAGTAGCTAAATATTCTTTGGATTTCTATGTTGGTTATTTTTTATATTCTGGACCAAACTACCATGTTTTTTCTGGCCAACAGATTTAAAATCTAAACATAAAGGTTTATTTTTCATAAATATGTTTTGAATTTGACCTTCACAGGGAACATTTTAAGTATCATAATCAATGAGGTTTCAGGTACCTCTTTACAGAGAGCTACTGTGATTATGTTTTTGTGGTTGGATTTTTCTGAACCCATTAGCTGCATGGTAATGGGGTGGTGGAATTAAGGTTTTGAGAATCATCATACCGCCCGCTTACCAGAAGTCAATAAAAAACAAACATGAGTGATAGGTTTATGTTCTAGGACAGTATATTTCTAAAATGGTATTTGTTAATCCCTCCAGAGAATACATCAAAGGGAATATGAAACTCCAACTTTGATCAACTGAGCCTTCTTAAAATTAGACTCAGCATCAAATGTTAAAAGATCAGATGGAAGAGGCAAAATTTAGATATAAGCATGAGATAGGTCATTTATCCAGAGGGAATAATGTGTATATTTATATTGGTAAAAAAAAAGGAAAACAGAAAAATTTTGTTTTCTAATTCCCTACATTATTAAAAAGTACCCCTCCTCTGTTCATTCCTGACATCATTTGGAAATATCTGCTGCTTCAGTGTGAATACAGAGTGGACTTCAGTAACCAACTTCTTCCATGTGCTTCAAAAATATTCATGGATCATGAGCAAAGCAATATTTGAATGTGAGGGGTGTTTTTTTTTTTTTTTTTTAGATATTTAGACTTCATAGAAAAGAAGGAACTGGTTTACTGAAATTTATGTTAAGTCTTAATGGGAATGTAGGAAATTTCATTTATCAGCAATCTACCTTGATTTGTATTCTACAATGAATTAATGAATTTCTATTTGTTTAGGCTTATCTGGAAAGTTCTGCATTCCAAATATGTTAAGAAAACATGGTGATCTTTAAATTAGTCATCTTTGGTTTTTTGAATTGATTGGGATTTGACAAAAATGTAATTATTAATTTCTTTCAATACAAACTTTTTTTCTTGATCTTATGGGAATACTAGCACAGTTGGGCCTAAAGAGGGTTCTAAAATGAGGGAAGCTAAACTTTGTTTCAAAGTTACAATGCCATCACATTTTAAAGCATTAATGCTGAGATATTAAGTAAGTGATCCAATCTAGTTAGGTGGTGAGTGGAACCAGAGCTTACATCTTTTTCTCACTTCAATACTGTTTTCACTGTATCACTGCAGTCGGAATAGACATTTCTTTATGAGCATCCTCAACGCCTCTTGTTTCAATCAAACATAAGACAATGAAATAACCAGATGTTGCAGATAAAGTTCCTGAAACACCAGACTCTGAGATAGAGATTAGAATGCAGGGGGTTGGTCAGGGACTAATCTTGGAGCAACACCTCTGTGGAAAGTGAAGGAAGAATGGGGCAGAGGAAGAAGTTGGCCTGTGGCACAGTCCCAACAGCGGCCTCAGCAGATACTGCAGGCCCCCATGTAGCTGGAATGCCCCACATAGTTGCTTAGACTGGCACAAGGGGACTGGACCTTATCCCCCACTTTGAGCAATCACTGGATGGAAGCTACCTGGGAAGGAGTCATAACTAGGTGAGGTGTCTCTCTTCAGTCCTCCCATAGTCTGAGGGAAACTCAACAGGGTACTGTCACTGGCTGTTAGTCTCACCAGCTGAGAGAATGAGTACAGTGTCGAAGAGGGACCTGGCCAGTGCTCCACAGCATCTACTACACCATTATTGAATGACTACATGATGTTGGCTATTGCATAAGTCACTCTATGTAGGGTTTCACTAATCCATAGAGTAACCACAAAAAAAAGGTGCTGATGTCTTCCCTTTTCTAGGAATAAATCATGATTTAGAGAGGTTGAATAACTTGCCCAAGATTACATAAAAATGGCAAGTCTGTCTGACTAAAAAGCTCATTTTTTTTTCATAAAGCTGCTCTTTAGGTAGCATAAATGGTGGAGGGTGGATTATCTAAACTCTGTGGTTCCTCAAAATCCTTTGATTGTGGAGAAAATTTAAATATTGTATTCATAAATACTGTTACCACCAGTACTACCAGCACTCGGGATATATTTACCATTGAATGATGATTAAACCAAGTTAGTTAGGATCCCTGACTTTGAAAAGCTTACAGACTAGATTGCATAAGTAAAGGTAATTTTTAAAAATGATACACAGAAATCTGAGTTTTTTTCATCGATAACGTAACACCACCCACTTTGTAAAGTGGTTATAAGAATTTATATGTGGAACGATAATAGCACATGGTTTGAGACATCTTAGGCACTTGAAAATTTACTTTCTGTGTTTATATTCAGTTCAAGCATAGAGATATTAGAGAATATTTGCATTTATCATAGTTGGGAAAAAATAATTTTCATTTTGATTTTAATTAGCGGTGTCCTCTTGGGCAAGTCAGTTGGTATCTCTGGCCCTTGGCTTTTACATTTCAAAAATGAAGTGCACAAGGTGGATGAATTATAAGGTTTATACCAGCAGTAATATTCTACTAAATGCTGTTGACAATAGAGATCCAGGTGGTTCAAGATGAAACAACTCATAAACTCAGCAACTGGTACATGATGCACCTGTGTGAGGAAGTTTATAGTACTCTGCTATGGCTTCTTGTCTTTCCTAAAGAAATCCATTTCCTCTCTAATATTTATAATGTGTGCCTTATGCAAAGTATGTGCTGAATAAATATAAAGTGACTAGAGTGAGACAGAGATATTATATGAAATCAGATATAATCTCATCCTCAAGTGGAATTCAGTTTAACTTTTATCATGATCAGTGGGAGGAGGGAGCAAGCAAATTGATCAGTTCTTCTACCATAGAAAAATCTTGATTATTAAAAAACAATTATCTCTTATGGTCATACTGACCAAAAGCAATTTATATATTCAAAGCTGTTTCGATCAAACTACCAACATCATTTTTTCACAAAATTAGAAAAAACTATTCTAAAATCCATACAGAACCAAATAAGAGTCTGAATCACTAAAGCGATCCTAAGCAAAAAGAGCAAAGTAGGCTGGGCACGGTGGCTCACACCTGTAATCCCAGCACTTTGGGAGGCCAAGGTGGGTGGATCGCGAGGTCAGGAGATTGAGACCATCCTGGCTAACACGGTGAAACCCCATCTCTACTAAAAAAGAAAATACAAAAAATTAGCCAGGCATGGTGGCGGGCACCTGTAGTCCCAGCTACTTCGGAGGCTGAGGCAGGAGAACTCAGGAGGCGGAGCTTGCAGTGAGCCGAGATTGCGCCACTGCACTCCAGCCTGGGCGACAGAGTGAGACTTTGTCTCAAAAAACAAAACAAAACAAAACAAAACAAACAAAAGAACAAAGTGGGGGCATCACACTACCAGACTTCAAACTATACTACAAGGCTACAGTAACCAAAACAGCATGGTACTGCACTAAAACAGACACACAGACTAATAGAACAGGACAGAGAACCCTGAAATAAAGCCGCACACCTACAACCACCTGATCTTCAACAAAGGTGACAATAACAAGCAATGGAGAAAGGACTCCCCATTCAATAAATGGTGCTGGGATAACTGGCTGGCCATATGCAGAAGATTGAAACTGAACCTCTTCCTTACACTATACACAAAAATCAATATAAGATAGATCAAAGATTAAATATAAAACCCAAAATTATAAAAACCCTGGAAGACAACCTAGGAAATTCCATTCTGGTCATTGGCCTTTGCAGAGACTTTATGACCAAATCCCAAAAACAACTGTAGTGAAAACAAAAATTCACAAATGGGACCTGATTAATAAGCTTCTGCACAGCAAATGAAACTATTAGCAGAAGAAACAGACAGCCTACAGAAGGGAGAAAATATCCACTATGCATCCAACAAAGGTCAAATATCCAGGATCTATAAGGAACTTGAATGGATTGGCAAGCAAAAAACAACCCCGTTATTACTCATCACTAATCATTAGAGAAATGCAAATCAAAACTACAGTGAAATACCATCTCACACCAGTCATAATGGCCATTATTAAAAAGTCAAAAAACAACAGATGCTAGTGAGTTTGCAGAGAAAGGTGAACACTTATACACTGCTGTCAGAAATGTAAATTAGGTTAGCCACTGTGGAAAACAGTGTGGAGATTTTTTAGCGAACTTAAAACAGAACTACCATTGGACCCACCAGTCTCACTATTGGGTATATACCCAAAGGAAAATAAATCATTCTACCAAAAAGACACCTGCACATGTATGTTCATTGCAGCACTATTCACAATAGCAGAGACATGGAGTCAACCACGATGCTCATCAATGGTGGATTAGATAAAGAAAATGTGGTCCATGTACACCATGGAATACTATGCAGCCATAAAGAGAATGAAATCATTTCCTGTGCAGCAACATGGATGTAGCTGGAGGCCATTATCCTAAGTGAGCTAATGTAGGTACAGCAAACCAAAAATAGCACATGTTCTCACATCTAAGTGGGAGCTTGAATTGAATACACATGGACATAAAGACAGGAACAGCAGACACTAGGAACTGCTTGAGTGGGGAGGATGGAAAGAGGGTGTGGGTCCAGAGGCTGCCTCTTGGGTACTATGCTCCGTATTTTGGTGACGATTTGTACCCCAAGCCTCAGCAGCACACAATTTTTCACTGTAACAAACCACGTGTACCCTCTGAACCTAAAATAAAAGTAGAAAAAATTATCTTTTAATATTAACATATATATTTGTATAAGTACATATGTTGGATATTGTATGTATTTTGAAATATACATGTCAAGTAGACATGCTGCCTGACCACAGGGAAATTGTGTGAACATATATATGCATCCCAAAAGCATATACATTGTGTATATGCATGTAATAGTTCTCCCCTTTTTTTTGCTTTTTAAAAAACTTGTCTCTTCTTATGAATTTATAGTACTTAAGAAAAAATATCTGACAAGGAAAGCAAGCAAATAAAATTAGATGAAGTGTGCCAAGGAAAGCAATCCTAAATTTCAGAGGGCATGCCACAAGGTATTCAGATCTCCTCCCTCTCCTTTCTCTCTCTCCACCAAAAACAAACCCAAGCCTTTCCCTATGTGAGATGAAGGAAATCTATAACTTTGTGTATTGGCATTACACAGTGTCACAGTATGAACTCAAGATAAGTGGGTCATCTTGGAGATATACACTTGCTGTTTTTTCTTTTCTCTCTACTTCCGTTTTTATTGGACAATCCCCAAAGAATCAAAGAGGAAACAGATAGCTAAAGGCTCCCACCCAAGCTATGGGCTCCCACCCAAGCTAAAGGCTCCCACCCAACCTATTTATTTTATTTAAAATAAATTTTATTTTACTTCTTTGCATTCTTTATCACCAATTGCTACAGGAGGTCTAGAGGAAAAGGTGACAGTTTAATCTCCCATGCTGTTATTCTAATTATGTTTAACAAGATGCCAATCATCTTGCAATGGTTTAATCATGATTTATATCAAACATTCTTAGTGTAGGATGTCTCCCTCCCAGCCTTTCCCTGAAATCTTGCATCAAATCAGTTGAGACTTGACATTATCTTTTCTTTTTTAAAAAGTTTCTTTTTTAAAAAAAATTCAACAAAGACAGCAAAAGGATTACTATATTAATATTACTTGGATGTTGTATCAAGTAGGTTAGAATTTGATGTACTTTTAAAATTAAAATTTCATTAACATTAAAATTTGCCTTGATTAATGGTTTTGTTTAAAAAGTTGATCTAACTTAATGAGATTTCATGTTTCTTTTTTATATTTCTGAAAAGAGTATGCCCCAAGAGGAGGATTTACACATCTTCTTACATAGCTTTTACATCACTAAAAGCTGTATAAAAACATCAAACTTTGAATTGAAAGGCTGTACCTAAAAATGACGTCATGAAGCAAATGGGTAGAACTGGATAGGATATAGTGCTGTCTTTGTCTTTTGCTTCAGCAGCCCAAATCTAATTGTTGAATAATGTGCTTTAGAGGACAGTAGTCTCTTTCAAACCGAAACATTACAGAAAGTTCCACCCAGGCAATGTGCTATTTCTAGTCAAGTATATGGAGACTTTACATGCAGAGAGCAGCTGTAAAGATATTGGGATAGGAGCAACTTAGAAACCAGTTCAAATAGAAACTTAGACTTGTGTCCAAAATAGCTTTATATGAATTATAGATGTTTAATGTTCAGCCCTCCTGTAAGCAGATATTTAAAAATAATAAATAATTTTTAGATTTTGCTCTTCTCATTTTCTCCTATTAAAAAAAACCTTGGTGAAACCCCATCTCTACTAAAAATACAAAATTAGCTGGGCGTGGTGGCACGCACCTGTAATCCCGGCTACTCAGGAGGCTGAGGAAAGAGAATCACTTGAACAAACTTGGGAGGCGGAGGTTGCAGTGAACCGAGATCCTGCCATTGCGCTCTAGCTTGGGTGACAGAGCGAGTCTCTATCTCAAAAACAAAGAAACAAACAAACAAAAAAACTTTTGAGTTGTTAATGGCCAAATATAATCCTCAGTTTGTCAGTTATACATTATTAAGTCTTCTATGAAATCATTTCATACATTCTCTTTTGTGTTTTGGCCAGGAGTTTAGCCTGAATTTTAAATTCAGTGTGATACCTACATTTCTTATTGATTATTTGTATAAGACAAATAGTAATCAAGGAAGTTCATCTGCATTGTTTGCTTTTGAATTATGACTTAGTTTTATAGAAAAGAAATCTGTAAAACATTGTAAAATGAGATCCCTAAAAGGGACGTATTACAGAAAAAATGTTTTTGACAATTTTAAAGCTATTCCTTTCAGACAAAATTGCATATATGTAAACTATTAACATTAATTCCCAAGCAAATCAAGTTTTATTAAAAATTTTTTTGGCTCAGTTTGCATAATGGAACTAACAGTTCATCTACTTAGAAGCTGTACAACATTGGCTGGATGGCCCTTCAGTAAAATGCCTGATGCCTTGTTCATCCTAAAAACTGAAAGTCTGGTGATTATGTTATAGGGAGAAGACAATCATTTTGATTTCTTTGAATAGAGATTCAACTCAGATTATCTTAGCGAATAACTTGTAGAATGATCTATTATCCAAACATCTCCTATTTACTTTAATTCACTATTAACCAAAAACCTGAGGTTTCTCATCTTTTCCTGGTTGAGATTTGATGGCAAAATGGCACATAGTCTTCCCATTAGATACTCTTCTCTGGAGGAGCAATATATTTGTATCTAAAACTTTGTATTTATATTGAAATTCTAAATTGGCATTTTTTTTTGAAATTTCCCTTTCAATTTTTCCGTAAGATGGACCTCTCTGTATAATTTCAGTAATCACTGGGGCTCAGTCTTCCCAGCTATCAGTGTTATTTTCATGGAGAGTGGGGAGACTATACTGTGTTATAGTTTAGGGTTATAATAATAATATACCTATTATTATTTCAAAATGACTTTCCATAGAACATCCCTACTTGATATTCTAAATGGGATCATGGAAGGAATCTAAGTATTAAAATAATATTTCTCTTTCTCTCAAATACCACTACAAAGCTAAATGGTAATCAAGAGCATAGGAGCAATTTTGCAGAGATTTTGAATGATCATTCAACTGCACCTCGATAGTGAGTGGAACAGACAAATGCAGCTGAGCACACCTCTGCTCTCCAGCGACAGGGAGTGAGGTTTGCCACCATTCAAACCTCTGGGGGCACTGACAAGCTTCTATTTTTAGGTCTGTGCCTCCTATTGGAAACATGCTGCACTGTGTGCCCTGTAGACCACCCAGCCCACCCACTTTTTGTGGTTTGGCCTTCTGTAAGGCTTGCCTGCAGGTGTGCCCTTACTCACCCACCGAGAACAAGCTACTCTGCCATTTTTCTGAAGTTTAAAAATATGACTGGCTAAAAGAAGACAGTAAGCAAGTCGATTTTTATACTGTCCTGGAAAGTTATAATTATAAAGTTTGGTGAACTTCGTGAACTTTTTCAAGCATGTTTTTGCCGCAGACTTGTGATTGATGTGGAGGCCCCCTGGGGCATAGGTAAAGCAGTTGAAAGATAGGAAGTTGAGTGAGCTGTCTCTTGTACATAACCTGCCAGAGGCTCTATGAGGTTAATGCATACACTGCCTCACCCCCAGCCCAGTGCAATTTGAAATTAGATAAACATTTTGGCAATGATGTGGCAAACCGAAATTCAACCTTACTTTTCAATAGTTCTATTAACTTTATAAAAGTAATAAGCTATTTTTTGTAAACTAAGCTGTTAGGCATCAAGAGCACACTCAAGCAGCTGTATTAAGTAGAAAGGAGGTGATTTTTTTCCTGATGTAACCACACTCTAAATCTTCACAATCTGTCAAAGCTTGCTCTATAATTCTAAGCCAGCAATATTCAAAATAGCACAATAAGTACTGTTAGCAAGATGTGGAAATTTTCTTGAGCAGTAGGAATGTACCCCAGAAGTCAGGATGTTTGCCGACCATTAGCTCTACTTGCATGCAACCTGTATTGGCTGTCCCTTAGGGACTCAGACTTATGGCTCCAAAGTGGACAAATGAACACAAAGTCTCATGAACACTCAAAAAGAGCTTCTTGCTTCATAACCCTGTGAACTATACAGGGCACTCCTTTCCTTAGTGAAGCATCATATGTCTTCATAACTTCCTTGGAAACTTTTTTGTAGTAAAGGGAAAAATTGAGGCTCTATTATGTGTCATAACCTGAATCTGCCACCCATAGTAGAGCTTTAGAGCCAAAAGGGATTTTTTTTTCTTCAGATGTGGAAATCAGAACCTCGGGGGCTAGTGACTACCTCAAGGTCACATGGTTTGCTAATGGAGGAGCCAAGACCAGAACCCACTGTGATCTCACTTCTAACATAGCCAAATAACCACATAAGCACGAATTACTTCAAAAGGAAGGTGATTTAGTCTGTCTTATCTGGCACAAAGTAATCACTTACTAGATGTTAGTTGTTGTTAGAGTTATTTTTATTATTTTTATTTCCCTCCCTCTCCAGATGTTATTGTGTTTCACAACAATATGTTTTAAGGGTTTATATGGCTTGTATTCAAATTTTAAAGAAAAGATCTTGTGTAAGTTTAGGTCTGGGGAAGATCTCGAGAGAGCTTCTAGTTTAGTTTCATAATAATATTGTCCTTCCCACAGTGATTTTTTCCACAATAATAAAATATCTTTTTTTAGCTAGATCTTGTGATTTTAGCTAGAAGATAGTTTGAATAGAAGAAAACCTTTTAAAGTTCATTTTCAGAGTTTGCTGAAAAAATTAAGATCATCTGTTTCTTTTCCCCTCTCTCTCTCATTCATACATACATACTCCCCTGATACATTATACCTGAGATCTATATGAAAAGTTAACATTTTATAAATACTTTGAAAACTAATTCCAGTGATGAGTTAATTTAAAGCATTAGATGGATAGCATATTTAAACAAGCTGTTCATGTAAAAATGGAAAGTTTTCTTAAAAAAACATTATTTAAAAAAATCTGTATTATGGAATTTTTACATCAGCTCTTATTACTAAGATGTTTACATAAAAAGTGTTCCATAAAGGGGAAAATTTATGCTGGTTGCACCTATAATTTGCTTTGCTCCAAACCTTGGCTATTTAAACTGCTTCCATTTATGTGCACAAACCTGAATGAGTTTTTTTTTATGCCCTCAAATTAAAGGCCCGTTTGGAAAACTTGAGCTAACAAGCACACTTATCCTGCCACTACCATCTTTTTCCCAATATATTCTCCCAACTTATTGGGAAGGTAAGTTTGTAAACCCAAAATTTGCTCTAGCTACTAATTTCAGGTCCTTCACCTGCACCACATAACATGGAATAAATAGGAAGCAATAACCCTCTGGTGACCATATGTAAAGACATCTAAAAGAAAACTGGATATGAAAGGAAGTAGGGGCTCAGTAAGTTAGATTAATTAATGAACAAACTAAAATATGACTAACATGCTTTGCTATTTAATAACAACCACAGTCACAATAACACTGAAAACTAATATTATGTAAGCATCTTACTGTGAGTCATGTATGGTCCCAGTACTTTATATAGATATCTCATTGGCTACTTTCATGTGCTCAAGAAGTTAGTTATGTGCTGTTTAGCCAGTAATGACATCATTGCCTTCATGGGTATTAGAACTATAATTAGCTTTTATGAAGCTAAGACATTCTCTACTTATGTTGGTAGTGTTTAGCAGTATTTTTCTGGTTAATGCCAACATAAACCTGTTCCACCCTGCAATGCTGCCTAGGCAATCCATATGGAAAGATTTTCTGTGACATTCTCATGTGAGATGAACATAAGGTGAGTGTGTGTCTTTTAAGTTTCCTGAGTCTTTCTTTAGGTATAATAAAGCAGATAAGATCAAAATGAGACAAATTTTTGATGAACATAAGAGTAGTCACTTTGCTGCTTTTCTGTCTTATCATCAGCAGTTAGGCTCACTTCAGTGAATTCAGTCCTTGTAGAATAAATCTGCCTTGCCACTGTGACTGCTAAGTTATTTCCACAAACTGTCAGTGCAGCTTGCTAGCTTTTGTCTTTCTTCTTGTCATTTGTCAGGTCCTTAGAATTGGGCTACAGTGATTTTTACAAGGATCTTTGTTCACTGGTAGTTTTGTATTGTTTATATAAAAAGGAGCAAGGCTTTAAAAAGTATCTGTGGCTGGGCCCGGTGGCTCACACCTGTAATCCCAGCACTTTGGGAGGCCGAGGAGGGCGGATCATGAGGTCAGGAGTTTGAGACCAGCCTGACCAACATGGTGAAATCCCGTCTCCACTAAAAATACAAAAATTAGCTGGGCATGGTGGCACATGCCTGTAGTCCTAACTACTCGGGAGGCTGAGGCAGGAGAATCCTTTGAACCCAGAAGGCAGAGGTTGCAGCAGTGAGCCGAGATCATGCAAGCCTGGGCGACGGAGTGAGACTCTGTCTCAAAAAAAGTATCTGTGCTGGCCTGGTGCAGTGGCTCATGCCTGCATACCTGTAATCCCAGCACTTTGGGAGGCTGAGGTGGGAGGATCACTTGAGTCCAGGAGTTTGAGAGCACCCTGGGCAACATTATGAGATCCCCTCTACAATTAAAAAAAAAAAAATAGCTGGGCATGGTGGTGCATACATGTGGTCTCAGCTACTCAGGAGACTGAGGTGGGAGGACTGCTTGAGCCCAGGAGGTTGAGGCTTCAGTGAGCCATGATTGTACCAGTGCACTCCAGCCTGGGAGACAGAGCAAGACCCTATATATTAAAAAAAAAAAAAAAAAAAAAAAAAAAAAGTGCTAAACAAAAATCCAGTTATTTTACCTTCCCCAAACTAAAACCTTTTTAGTTTCCCTACTGCTGTTGGTATACTTTCATTTTCTCTAGCATGGCTTGCAAAATCCTGCAAAATCTTATCTCTGCCTACTTTGTCATCTTTATCTCTTATTTCTCCCCACTTTACACACGATGCTCCAGCTGAACTAAATCTTAAGTTACTTGAACAGTCTATGCTGTCTTGTACCTGCTGACCTCACTGCCCAGGACACTCTTTTCTGTTTTGTCTCTGCCTTCCTCCTTTACTTGGCTCACTCCCAAACTGCATATTTACATCTCAGTTTCTTGATTTGGTTAGAAATGGTACTGTTTCTATGAAGTCTAAACCCAGGCTATAGTATAGCACTGTTCTATCAGAGCACCTGTTCTATCAGAGCAATTATCACATTGTATGATCACAATCTACTTATTTATCTGCATTTCCAATAATCCATAGTCAGAGATTATATCTTGTACATGACTGTATTCCCAGAACCTGGCACAGTGCCAGGCAGATAAATGTTTAGTAAGTATTTATTAAGTGCGGGGATGTGGGGAGATGAGAAGAGACAGGAAGTGTGAACAGGGCTAATAAGGAGTGCTGTATATGTCAGTCAAGGGGCTTGTCTTGTTGGATCCCAGAGAAGATTTGGAGGTAGAGAAAACTTACCTTCATACTAGGATATTGATAGATCTTTCTGGTAGTGATGTGGAAGATGAGTTAGTTGCAGGTGACAAGAGTATTGACAAGGAGACCAAACTTTTATCCAAGAGAGAAAGGATGAGAACCTTAAACTACAGGACCTTAAACTGTGGGAATGAGATGAGGAGCAGATTTAACAACTATGAATAAAACAAATGTCATAGCCCTTGGCAAATTATTTGAGATGGTGTGGGAGAAAGAAGAGAGAAGGGATGTTCAGAGTCCTAATTTGGGTGATGTTCATGCTGCTAACAATTATAAGGAGGATAAAAACAAATTATTTGAGGAATGATGTTTGGACTGATGGCTCTATGGGATATCCAAGTGAAGATATTGAGTAGGTATTTGCAAAGCTAGGATATGGTGCTCAGTAGCACATGTATGTGATGAACATTTAGGTATAATGAAGGCTTTTGTTCAGATGAGATTAGCCAGCGAGAATGAGTATATATAAAGAAGAGCTGAACATAGAGGAGAGCTCTATTAGAGTACTGGCTTGAGGCACACTTGGTTGCAACCAACAGAAATCGACTAAAACCAAGTAAAGTAGTAGAGCAGCAGGTATAATAAGAATTATTGTCATATAATTCTAGAACAGGCCACAAGGAACAGCTCCTACTCTTCATTACTGGATGTGGAATGGCTGGAATTAAAGCACCTCTGTTTCTCAAAAGTCTGGTTTTCTCTCATCTTTGTGCTCTACATTTTCTTTTCTTTTCTTTTCTTTATTTATTTAATTTTTATTGAGACACAGTTTCGCTCTGTCACCCAGGCTGGAGTGTAGTGGTGTGATCTCAGCTTACTGAAACTCCACCTCCTGGGTTCAAGTGATTCTCCTGCCTCAGCCTCCTGAGTTGCTGGGATTACAGGCATGTGCCACCAGTCCTGGCTAATTTTTGTATTTTTAGTAGAGATGGGGTTTCACCATGTTGGCCAGGCTGGTCTTGAATTCCCGACTTTGTGATTCACCTCAGCCTCCGAAAGTGTTGGGATTACAGGCATGAGCCACTGCGCCCAGCCTCTACATTTGCTCTCTAGCCCCTCAGCTTCCTGTATTTCCAAGTGGCCAAGGCAGCTGCTGCCTTTGAATTTCTATAATGTCATCATTCTTCTTTTTGTCATTCTCTGGTTGTGTGTGTCTCTAACTTGAAATTCTTAGAGAAAGATAGCATTTGGTTGATTAGCAAAGCCTGTGGTTTGGTTCCCTTCAGGTCAGGCGTTTACTCCTTGGACCAAGTAGTATAAAGATGACAGCAAGAGGTGTGAGAGGAGACAGATCCTCTTGGGAGAAGTTGTACCTAAGAAGATTGAGTAGCTTTTGCAGTAAACTGTTATTTAAAGCAGTACTTCTCAGAGTTTAACTTGCTTATTAATCATCCGAGAATTTCGTTTAAATGCAAATTTTGTTTAGTAGGTCTGGGTGATTCTGTGCATCAACAAGCTCTCGGATGATGCCCATGCTGCTTGTCTGAGATCCTCCGGCCAAACAGAAAGGATTGTAAAGGCAAGGGTAGCAGAGGTGGTGCTTGGAGAGGGCTGAGAGGGCAGGAAGGAAATGAGGAGAATGGAGAATTTGTGGGTAAGAGACTGTCCAGAAGCAGCATGTGCTCAGAGGCATCCAGTGCTGGAGAGGATGAGTGAAATAAAAATGGAAGCCACTTTAGTATAAACACTGTGTGAAATTTTGTAAGTTCTTATCAACTGAGTTCAGAGGCCTATGGATTCATGAGCAAGAAGGTCCGCAGCTGGATTAATCCAGAGTTGGGGGTTTGCAGGAAGAGAATAAGGAACTTGAATGAATATGTTAACCAGGAGGTAGATTTGGTGATAGACCATGCAGTTTATGTTGTTTCAAATTATTCATTGCCTTTAGATTGTTTTTTTTTTTAAAGCTGGAAAAGCCTCAACCATTGCTTAAGAGAGAATAGTTTCCCACGAAAATATGTGTGTGTGTGTACATATGCATACCCATGTGCTTGTGTGTCTAAGCCTCTTGCAAGTGATGTATATCTACATAACAGGCTGACTCTGGAATGATTTACAACAGTTCATTTGTTTGGATCTTCAGAAAGTATTATCTTTTGCAGTCAGACATGGAATGTTCTCTTGCCAACATGATTATGGAAAGACAGAACTCAAAGTTTAAACATTAACAGTATTACAGAAGAAAGAGATGTGTTTGAGGGTGTGGTGCATGTGGGTATCTTTGGAAATTCAAAAAATTGTCAGTCTTAATGGTGCCTCATCAAGGAAACTTCAGTTCAACATCTTGTTCATTTTCTAGCAATGTCAAGCTTAATTGAACTGATTCAAGTAAGCGGTACCCTTTTGAACTCATGCTTAAGTCGTTGAAGTAGCTCCTTATTCAGGGTGTTTCCAAAGAACGTTTTGGGGTTGACCCATTACAGAGGGAAATGAAACAATTATCCGGTTTACTCAGGAAACCATTGTTTTAGGAGGAGTGTGTGAATGAACTGGTATTCTGGCATGTCTGTCAGAAGTTCTGGTAGGGGATTGGAATGACCAATGTAACCGTGCTTTAAGAAAGACCCTCCTCAAGTGTAGAAATGCTATCTTTGAGTGCAGAGCTTGAGGAGGAGCGGTGAGGGTGGTGGGGATGCTTGCCAAGTCTGTCACATTAACAGAATCACAGATGTCACAGCCAGATTGCCTTGGATTCTATGCCATCTTGAAAAATCTGGATAGTGGTCTGAAATTACTTAAAATAACTTACTTTGATGAAGTCGTCCATTTCTGCATATTATCAATCATTTGATAAATGCCAGCATCTAAAATGTTATTGATATTTTACATTTCAATGATGTTACATCTGACAGCAATTTACTTAGATCTGGAGAAATGATATGTGGCTATCCTGGCTCTTTACTGACTTAGGTATTAGAACTGATTCTAGAATTCATAGTTGCTGGCCCTTAGGTTTAATTTTTAGAAGCCACCAAGACTACTAAATATTTTAAATGTTTTTAAGCAACAAATGAGCTTTTCATGTGTTAGAACTTAATATATCCTCATGGGTAATTCAAATAATGACTGAATAAATGCAGACCAAGCAGGCAACTTAAGCTAAATTTTCTGGAGATAATTTTCACTGACCTGGTTTTTCTACAAGCTCATTAGCTGCAGTTTTATATATGTTCAAATAGAGATCAAGATTTACTTAAATGAATTCATTTTGTTCACCATTCAACACAGTCTAGAAGAAGCAATTATTCAATATCATCCACAAATCTGTGTTGAAAGAAGCTAAAATTGATCTCCATTTTGATTTATCTCTTGGGATCTAAAATTCTTGTTTTAAAGAGATTTTAAAGAATAGGCATTTGGATTTTATAAAGAAGTACTTGTGGCAAAGGTAGAGTAAGAATCCAAATCTGAGATTAAAAAAAAAACCTCACAAGTTAATGATTATTAAATCTATATCAAAATGTTATTTATCAATTGAATTAGGCTTTGGCGTGACTGGAAGACTTTTCATTATAGATTAGAGTTTCATTGAAAAATAAACTTGTAAAAATACGCACAAGTAAATTACTGCTAAATATTTGTAAGCATAGGCAAGAACTGAGGGTGGAATTTGGTTTGTTGTTTGTTTGGATTACTTGAAAACCTTGCTTTTATAATTATATGTAAGAATATGTTACCATATCTGTCTTTGAGAACATATTGAGCCAGATGCTTTGAGTTGAGTAGCTTTTAGAATATGTGTTAATCCTAATTTTACCAATACCTCATTCAGTGGCTACTTCAGTAACCATCTAATTAGGTAGCCCTGACTCTTAAGAGAGATCAAAGTAATTACTTACTAGGCTAGCTCATAGTATAGGAATCAATTAGCAGTGATATTTGACTACTCCAAATTGGAAAATTCAAAGCACTATATTTCATACTTCCTAATACTCTTTATTAAAATGTTTCCAAATGAGTTTCTTAAAATAGGTTTATTTTAGGGCTATGAAACTCTTTTTAAGAAATTGTCCATTTAAAAAACGTCTCTTAAAGAAGCACTTGAGCTCACCGTTTTGTTCTGTGTTTTTTGTTTAATTGTGGCAACTTTTTTTTTTTTTTTCCCAGAAGGATACTAGGCTTACATTCAGAAGGGCTGGTTTGAATTTTGGTGCTACTATCAATTAGATGTGTGACTTTGTGCGAGTTATCCAATCTATATTAGCCTCATTTGTTTCCTCTAAAGATAGAGGTGGTAATAATTCTCAGGGTTATTATAATGTTAAATGAGATATATGTGAAAGCTTGTTATTGTGAATTGCTCTATAAGTATAATGAAGAGGATGATACTGTGTCTAGTTTAACTGACATTTCATCTATTTAAGATAATTATTATTTAGTAGCACTATCTCTAAATGCTGTCTAGCCACTGAAGGTAAGAATAATATGGAAGAATGTATCAAATGTTCTTCTGAATTCATGTTATGAGTGTCATCTTTATCTTTTTTCTATCCCTCTGAGTGCCTAAGGAAAAAAGAAATTCTACTAAAGTGGTGTGCTATTTTACCTCTCTTAAAATTTTAAGGCACTAATTTTGTGTTATAGTAATTATTAATAATAGCCAACACTTAACTAGTGCTAACTGTGTCCCAGGTACAACTTCCAGGACTTTCCGATATTAATCCATGTTATCCTCCCAATAACTCTGGGAAGTGGTTGCTGTTATTATCACCAGTGTAAAGGTGGAGAAACTGAGGCACAGATAAATTAACTTGTTAAAGATTACACAGTCAGTGTTATCAGTCAAATTTAACTTTCTTATACCCGTGGGCAGGCATGGTGGCTCAGGCCAGTAATTTCAGTACTTCTGGAAGCCAAGGTGGGAGGATTGCTTGAGCCCAGTAGTTTGAGGCTGCAACGAGGGCCACTACACTCCAGCCTGGGTGACAGAGAGATACCCTGTCTCTAAAAAATAATAATGATAATAAATTTTCTTAAACCCTTTCTTCAGGTCTTAGGGAAGAATTTGGCAAAGATAATATATAGGATAAAGGAAGTCATGCACATAACTTGGGTCTTGGATATAAAGGATGGCATCTCTTCTTGGAAAAATGATGCTGCCTGTCTGCATGTTGCGATGACAGAGGTTGTTGCTTACTTTCCTTTATATTTTTATTTTTAATCTCCAGTGCCTATAACTGGATAAATTATTGTTAATTTCCTAGGATTACTTCTCTCTCCTGAGCCCAAGGCAAAGTAACACAAAGCTGAACTTGTCAGAAAGTCCTAATCATTTCAGTCCTGTGCTGTGAGTGATATAATTGGAAGAAACAGCCCAACACCCCACCTAAAGAGATGTTCCAGAGCACATGTACTCTATCTTCTTTTCAGAATTAGAATTTGTTTGACTTGGTTATACTGCATGGAGTCTTTCTTTAATTTAGGCATGGTTCCCTTCATTTAAGCTACTCATTTGTTCATAAATTTAGCAAATTTTATTGAAGATCTCCTATGTGCCAGAGGTACTGTGCAGTGCTGGAGAGTAGAATGGCAAATATGACAGTCACACACCCTCTGCTTGTTGAGTTCACAAAGTAGTGGAAGAAGATTTACAATAAGAAAATCATCTCACAAATGGAAGTAACACAAGTCCTCTGAATAGTGCTACAAAGCAGAGGAACATGGTGCTCCAGGGATGGATAAGAGAAAGCATTTGGCAGACACTTGATGATCATCATTTATTTTCCATTGTCTGTCTTCGGTCTTGTACAAGATGTCAGAGACTTAGGGAGGAAGAGCAGGAGGGGAGGGCAAGTTAAAAAGAATGGATGGAGACAGAGTTGGCAAAGTGAAACATTGAGTAATACAAGGTGGCCAAAGAGAGAAAAACCTCACTTGAGCTGTATAAAACATCGAATTAGTCCTTGAATAAATCACCATATCATAGAAGAATAGTAGTATTTGTAGTAACTACCATTTTTCAAGAAATGTTATTGTATATGCATTCTAGTCAACTCAGTAAAAGAGGGAGGGATATAATAAATTTAGTTATTTTCATTAATATTTTTTAAGTATTTTATTGTTTGAAAGTTTATGTGTCCATTTAATGGCAATTTATCCAGTATTTTGAATAAATGAGATTACTGCCTTCATTTATATAAATATGTAAAAGCAATGTGAATATTAGTTGCAAAAGCATCTCTGGACAGGAAGATAGTAGACCTTGGTTTCTGATTCCAACTGGTGGATAAATAATAATTGAGAAGAACCTAACTGTTCTCATTAGTGAAAATGGGATAATAGCATTTCCCCTGTCTACCTCAGAAGGGTTTTTCTTTGGTTTTTCTTTACATAATTCATTCAATTAACATTTATTGTGAACCTTATACTGAGAACAAATAGTGATGAGCAAAGGAGACATGATCTTAGATCTCATAGGACTTACATTCCATGGGAAAAACCAATGTTCATTTACAATGGGTCTTAATTTTTCCATTCCTGTGATCTGCGGTGCTATACTCTAGCATGCTCATGGCATGCTCCTTCACATCATTCAGTTGGATCTCTCCTCAAATGTCACCTCTTTGGAGAACCAGCATCGCTAACATTCATTTCAGTCTCTCTTTATCCTTTGCTTTACTTTTCTTCCCCACCTTTATCTGTCATTATACTTGTGGTTACCTTTAGGTCCAACACTGAAGTATAAGAATTCTTTATCCAGCCAGGTGTGGTGGTGCACACCTGTAATCCTAGCTACTCGGGAGGCTGAGGCACTAGAATTGCTTGAACCTGGGAGGCAGAGGTTGCAGTGAGCCAGAATTATGCCACTTCCCTCCAGCCTGGGTAACAGAGCGAGACTGTCTCAAAAAAAAAAAAAAAAAAGATTCCTTTATACAGAGATTTTGTCTTTCCTGCTCATTGATATTGATATATATTATTTAGAATAGTGCTTGGCACATAATAGACTCACAATAAATATTTACTAAATGAATGAGTAAATGAGATGAGCCCACAAGCATATAATTACCAACTGTGACAAACAAATGGGATAAGTGAATGTATTTTCGAAACTATAAATAATCCATGTTTGCAAGGTGATGCTATTTATTTGAATTTCAGAAAAAAAATACAGTCTGCCAGAAGATAGCTCATTATTTTTTTTGTATTGGTAGCTTTCTATTAAATTATTTATTTTCTAAGAGTTTCTCTTCCTTTATATCTATGATTTGTAACATTGAGCACTATCTTTATGGTTCTATAACCCCCGCCACCCCAGTTCAGTTACCCTCTAGAGTAGAGATTCTTAACCTGGGTCAGTGAACCTTTGTGAAATTCGCTGTTGCCTCCTGAGGCCTCATTGTACTCCTTGAAATTGTGTGTAACGTGTGTGGCCCCTGCTCATTTTACGGGAGAGAGTTTGTATAACAGATTCTCAGACTGTATAACCTCCCGAATTTAAGAATCATTGCATTAAAATTTTTTGTTTCTCTTTTACTTTTTGTTGCTCTATTGATAGTTCTTTTTCTCCTCAAGAGGGTTTCATTTTCCATTTATTTTTTATGATTGTATGTTGGTATTTTTAAATATTTACTGCTTGATTGTCACCAGTGTGTGGTATTCTCGGTTTATTGCATGCAGCTGAACCCAGCCCTTCTCTCTGTCTCTCTTTTGTCTGGCCAGCAGTGTGGGGATGTGCCAACTGCCGAGTGGTTTTGTCCAACCCTTCTGGGACCTTTACTTCTCCATGCTACCCTAACGACTACCCAAACAGCCAGGCTTGCATGTGGACGCTCCGAGCCCCCACCGGTTATATCATTCAGATAACATTTAACGACTTTGACATTGAAGAAGCTCCCAATTGCATTTATGACTCATTATCCCTTGATAATGGAGAGAGCCAGACTAAATTTTGTGGAGCAACTGCCAAAGGCCTATCATTTAACTCAAGTGCGAATGAGATGCATGTGTCCTTTTCAAGTGACTTTAGCATCCAGAAGAAAGGTTTCAATGCCAGCTACATCAGAGGTATGTAAACCAAAGGCAACGCCAACCTTCTGCTTTTATTTAACATGTTCTGCAGTAAACACAAGGACCAGAAGACAGAGTTATGCTCTTTTATGTGAATGTGAATGATTAGGATTGGGATATAAGGGCAAGAATCTGTTAATATTCTCTGAGCATTCTTGTTAGCAAAATATAATTACCAGATCCAAAATGTGGTTACAGTAGAGTTGAATTCTTTTATATTGTTTATATGTGGAACATTTAAAGGCTGCTTGGAAGACACTGTAGATATTCCACGGCTAATAATTAAAATCTGTAATTCTAACATCTCTCCACTGAAAATTTAAAACATCCCTATTTAGACATCATTTTATTTTGGGTTTTATGATGTTGTCCTTTTAAGGAACTACGGTAGGGAACAAATACAGAAAATGAACAGTAAATTTTTAAGAAGCTATTAACAGTTTAAGCTAATAAATAACACAGCTTGAGGAAAGCCCTCTGAAAATGGCTAACTGAATGAAATAAGGCATATTTTTATTAAATATGTTTCTATATTCTGGCACAACATAACATTTAAATAATCTTTCTCTCTAAAACCTGTGTTTCCCTAAAGAAACTCAAGCTTCAACATGGTGAGACTTAGTTATACTGTTTTTTTTTTCTTCTGTGCCTTCTAAGTAAAAACAAACAGAAAGGTACAACTATGAAAATGACTATTATGATTTAGTTATACTTTTTTTCTTCTGAACTTTCTAAGTAAAAACAGAAAGATACAACTATGAAAATGACTGACCCTCACTATTATAAATTGTGTTTTTTGATTGTGGAGTTATTTATTTGTGTTTACCATGGTTAAAACACACATGCTTAAATTTTTCAAAATATTTTAAATTTTTCAAAATAATGTTTTAAAAATGATAAAATATAGGACATTGGAAAACAAAAAAAGCAAATTAGAATTACCTATACAAATGCCACCCAGCCATAACCACTAATAAAATGTTGATGGAGATATTTATTTCTAGGCTTTTAATTTTAACAATGCATGTAGAATACTGGTTCATATTGTGTCTCTTTGCATAAGTGAACCTATAAACTGCCTTATATTTAAAACGTAAACTAAAGTCCATGATTCCTTTAAATTCTATCATAGATTTTTACTAGAATAGTTATGCTAAAACGATGTTTTATTATAGAACTATTCTTGATGTACTGAATATTAAAATATATTCAAACTGTTTTTCATATGAAACCAGTATTAAAAAGTATTTTTGAGGAGAAATACTTCTTTCTCAAATTAGTTTCACAATGGCTATTATATTAGCATAGGGCTAAATCTATTGTATTATGTAATAATTTTGCATGTATCATGGATTAGGTGAATACATTTTTATTTTGAATTTATTGCACGTCTATTACAATAATAGTACTTGCTATTTATTGCTGTGGTACTGACACTGCTCTGTGCCTTGGACATATTAACTTATTTAATTCTTATTGACCGTATATGCAATAGGTGCCATTGTTGCCCATTTTACAGATAAGACAAAGGTAGAGAGAGATGAAGTAACATACCCAGGGTCACATGGCCACTACCCAGAAGAGCTGGAGTAGGAAACTCCATGGTCTGCCCTTTACTACTCAAAAACTGGCTTATATGCCTGGATACCTTAAATCTCCACTTTGTTTGACTTTTCACTAGACTCCCTCTCCTTAATAGAATTATTTTTGTATTTGTTCCTAAAACAGCCTGATGATGGTGGAAAAAATAGGAGGATATAGAGTATCTGAAAGGGAGATGGCAGTACAGGAATGTTTGGAAAGAGTGAAAAGTAATCATTAATGAAAATAAGAACTATTATTTATGTTTAGAAATCATTTGAAAAGTAGTATTTTTGAAAATCTTAATGTATAAACAAAGCCTTCCTGAAACCAGTTATTTCCTTAATTAGGTAGTTGGGGTTTTTAAATTGTTAATTTCTTAGTTTCAGGATTAAAACATACTTATCAACTTTGCTGGCTGTAACTCAAAAGTTTAGGTGTGAGATCCAATCATGACTAGAGATGAAATGCGTAGAATTTCTTATTATTACTGATATCAGACGATTGGTAATGGGCTGGTGACAGAGGATAGATGAGTAAGAGGGGAGGGATGGGGCAAATAGTAGGTAAAAAGTTAACTAGTAGAAAGCGATGGAGGGCTTGGTGTTTTGCATCACATTAGTCTGTGTTCTGAAGTTAACAGGTTTATCTTTCTTATTATGTTTTGTCCTAGTTGCCGTGTCCTTAAGGAATCAAAAGGTCATTTTACCCCAGACATCAGATGCTTACCAGGTATCTGTTGCAAAAAGCATCTCCATTCCAGAGCTCAGTGCTTTCACACTCTGCTTTGAAGCAACCAAAGTTGGCCATGAAGACAGTGATTGGACAGCTTTCTCCTACTCAAATGCATCCTTCACACAATTGCTCAGTTTTGGAAAGGCCAAGAGTGGCTACTTTCTATCCATTTCTGATTCAAAATGTTTGTTGAATAACGCATTACCTGTCAAAGAAAAAGAAGACATTTTTGCAGAAAGCTTTGAGCAGCTCTGCCTTGTTTGGAATAATTCTTTGGGCTCTATTGGTGTAAATTTCAAAAGAAACTATGAAACAGTTCCATGTGATTCTACCATTAGTAAAGTTATTCCTGGGAATGGGAAATTGTTGTTGGGCTCCAATCAAAATGAAATTGTCTCTCTAAAAGGGGACATTTATAACTTTCGACTTTGGAATTTTACCATGAATGCCAAAATCCTCTCCAACCTCAGCTGTAATGTGAAAGGGAATGTAGTCGACTGGCAAAATGACTTCTGGAATATCCCAAACCTAGCTCTGAAAGCTGAAAGCAACCTAAGCTGTGGTGAGTTTGTAGTGTATTCCTTTTTTTTTTTTTTAGCATTATTCTATGAATATGATTGTCAACAAAGAATTATACATACACACAAATGTACGTGTATGTATATTCACACATATAGACATATATATATATGTTGTCATTAAAAAGCTCTTTTAATTTTTAAAATGTCGTCTGCTCAGCTCTTATAGCACACATTTGATTATAAGCCATGCATGCTCCATCAAGACATTTGGTTTTACCATTCTTAAGTTTTCCCTATGTCATAAAATATCACAGAGTTTATCACTAATATAACAATAGTTATAATTGTGGAATCTCAAATACAAATGTTAACACTAGGCTTGAAACAAAAGAAATTAATAAGTAAGTTATTGGTATTTTTTTTTTGAGACAGAGTCTCACTGTGTTGCCCAGGCTGGAGTGCAGTGGGGCGATCTTGGCTCACTGCAAACTCTACCTCCTGGGTTTAAGAAATTTTCATGCCTCAGCCTCCCAAGTATCTGGGACCACAGGCGTGCACCACCACACCCAGCTAATTTTTGTATTTTTTAAAAATAGAGATGGGGTTTCATCATGTTGGCTAGGCTGGTCTCAAACTCCTGACCTCAAGTGGTCCACCTATCTCAGCCTCCCAAAGTGCTGGGATTACAGGTGTGAGCCACCCTGCCTGGCCAGTTACTGTTTTTTTTGTTTGTTTGTTTGTTTTTTGAGACAGAGTCTCGCTATGCTGCCCAGGCTGGAGTGCAGTGGCATGAGATCTCAGCTCACTGCAAGCTCCGCTTCCCAGATTCACGCCATTCTCCTGCCTCAGCCTATCGAGTAGCTGGGACTACAGGTGCCCACCACCACGCCTGGCTAATTTTTTGTATTTTTAGTAGAGATGGGGTTTCACTGTGTTAGCCAGGATGGTCTCAATCTCCTGACCTCGTGATCGGCCCACCTTGGCCTCCCAAAATGTTAGGATTACAGGCATGAGCCACTGTGCCCGGCCCAGTTACTGTTTTTAATCACAAAGGTGATACAGTAATAAACTGATCTATATCATCCTGGAATTAAATTTCAATTGGATGACTTAAATAAACAACCATCACCTAAGAGAATAGTATTTACTCAGCCAGTTTAAATATCAAAACTGTCCATTTTATACAAAATCTTAATCAGGAATTATCCATTTTTTTCTTTGAATATTTTTCTCCATTTTTTTTAAAATGAGGATTTATAGTTTGTTTCAAATACTGTGCTGTCTCTGGTTCTTCTTTGTGAGACTGTAAATGTGCTATTATTGGAAGTAGCTAAATGCAGAATATTTTGAGAAATAATTCTGTGTGATAAAAATTGTATTAAAATAGATCTCCACCTAATATTCTCCATTTACACAAGTTAATTCTGGAAGCCTTTATTTTATTATAGGACTGATTCAAACACAAAAAGTAGAAGTTTCATTATCAACTTTAAATGTCATATGACTAAATCTAAGGCAGTGATAATATATACATTTTAGTCACAGACATAACTCTCAATTAAAAAGGAGAAGAAGGAGCCTAGTATTCAAAAGTAATTTGTATATGACTTTGGAGGGAAGTTTACTGGGAATTTATTCCCACGCTTTGAGCAAAGTAGCACCCTTATGATGACTCAAGGCCACCCCCCAATTTCTCAGACCCATGCCTGCCCTTCTGGCCTGAGAACTCCTGTTACCCACCTGTTCGTGTGGTCCATGGCACTCCTACAGGTGGTGGAAAGGCTGTGAAGTGATGTCATTTGAAAGATATTTCCTTGCAGGATGTTGGAAAGTAGATAAACCACAACCCTGTTCCACAAGGGAACTGCAGAGCTTTATAAGAGCTGGTGATGTTCCCTAAGATCTTCTCTCAGTGTTAGGATAGCTAGAAAGGACCTTCAGGGACTCCTTGAGAAGTCTTTTATCAGAGAAGAAATTGAGAAAGTCAGGTGTGTATGTTTGGTGTGGGACAGTGAAGAATAAGGAGAGGGAATGGTGCACTTCCTGCATTCTGGGTGACTGTCTTTAATTCAGGGGTCTCTTTTCACCATAGACTGGGACATTATTAAGAAGTCATAGTATAGACCATTCTAATATTTGCCTTTTTATGGGACAATATTTTGAAGATGTCAGCAACCAAAACAAATATGGCTATGTTAATAATTGCTAATACTTATATTTAAATTGAACACACATTTTGTACTAATGTCATTTTAAGCACTTAACACATATTGGTTGATTACCTACACCATAGACCCCATGTTACGGGTTCTATAATTGATCCTATTTTGCAAATAAGGAACCTGAGGCACGTGGAGATTAACTAACTTATCCAGTGTCTCTTAATTAGTAAGTGGCCAAGCCAGGATTGGAACTTGGAAAGTTTGGTATTAGAGCTGTGCTCTTCTAACCAGTATAAATTAGACTGTCATTCATCATAAACAGGATTAGATATTAGATTTAGTACCAGGATAGGCAAAACCTCATTCTTGCTCAGGGGAGAAGTATGAAGGTCCAAGAGCCATCTCTCTGGCCAGCAGTGCATTCTGTGAGAAAACACTAGGTTTGCAGTGTGTTAACATATTTGTTTCAAACAAATAATATTTGTTTCCCACAATACTTCCTGGATACCTAACTATGAAAAAGTATGATTCAGTTTTACAGGGATTCCTAAGCTTCTCTAAGAATTTCTCTAGACCAGAGGTTGGCAAATTAGGAGGGCCTGTAACAGGCCATGCATTTTTGTTTACTTGTTTGTTTAGAGACGGGGTTTCACTCTGTCCCCCAGGGTGGACTGTAGTGGTGCCATCAGAGATCGCTATAACCTTGAACTTCTGGGCTCAAGTGATCCTCCTACTTCAGCTCTCCTGAGTAGGTAGGACATCAGGTGTGCACCACCATGCCCAGCTAATTTTTTAAAACATTTATTGTAGAGATGAGGTCTCACCGTGTTGTCAAGGCTGGTCTTGAACTCCTGGCACCATGTGATCCTCCCTCCTCAGCCTCCCAAAGTGGTGGGATTACAGGCATGAGGGATTGTGCCCAGCACACGTTTTTTTAATACTTGTTTTTCTTTTTCTTTTCTTTTCTTTTTTTTTTTTTTTAGTTGGGGTCTTACTGTGTTGCCCAGACTGGCCTCAAACTCCTGGGCTAAAGCAATCTTCTAATCTCAGCCTTCTGAGTAGCTGGGACTAAGCTCCCTCGTTCTTATAAATAAAGTTTCATTGGAACACAGCCATGCCCATTAGTTTATATATTGTCTTTGTCTGCCTCTGTGCTACAATGGCTGTGTTAATTGATTGTGATCAATACAGTATAGCCCGCCATCCTAAAATGTTTACAGTCTAGCCCTTTAGGAGAACATTTGCCACCCCCTGAAACTAGTCTAAAGAACTGAGAGTCCGCTTTGCTGAACCACATACTTTGGACAGCACTAGAAAAGACCTGCTAGATCTCCTCAGCCAGGGAAAACAAACCAATCACCCACAGGCTAGTTTAGCCCTACGACATGGGTGGTGGTGGTAGCATTTATTTGTTCCTGTTCATTTACATTTGTTTCACACAGTGCTTTTAATTGATGAATTATTTCCAATATTAAACAATTAGATTTCACATAAAAATGAAGTTTTGGATTTTTCTGGTAAACAGAATACACTAGGCTACTATATCTGCATGGCCAACACAGCTGGAGCTAAATGGTGGCTGCTGCTTTCAAAGGAGCTTCCCAGTTTACTTTAGCCCTTAGCAACCCTTTGTTCTTCCCACTCCAGCCCCCTTTTTGTCTTTAGATGGCCATCTGGCCCTGATGGGCTTTTAAATGGGAATGCTGATTTATGCCACTCCCTTTATACGGGCCAGGAAACTGACGCTTAGACAAAAAAAAGTGGCAGAGGCAGTTGGTGGGCTCCAACACGTGTCTCCTGTCTCCTTGTCTAGTATTTATGTCTGGTAATACTCATTTAAAAAATTATTTTAAATTATTTTAATTGATTGATAAGAACTATATGTGTTTATGGTATACAACATGTTTTAATATAGGTATACATTGTGGAATGGCTAATTTGAGCTAATTAACTTTCATTGTTATCTCATGTACTTATCATTTTATTTGTAGACAGAACATTTAAAATCTCTCAGCAATTTTCAAGTATACAATCATTGTTATTAACAATAATCATCATGTTGTACAATAGATTTCTTGAATGTATTTCTCCAGTCTAACTGAAATTTTCCATCCTTTGACCCATACATTCTCAACTCCTGTGCCCCATCCACCCCTGTGCCCCTGGAAACCACTCTTCTATTCTTTGCTTTTATGAGTTCAACCTTTTTAGGTTCCACATTTAAGTAAGATCATGCAGTTCTCATAATTTCTTAAACTCTGTCCCTGAGACTCCTTTCCCAAGCCTTAAGATTATCGGAGTGCATCAAATACATACTCATGTATCTTAGTCATCTATAAGTTTTCAAAGTAATTTTGTCAAAAGGGTACCGTGAACTTAACGGAGTCAATATATTTGAGTCTTTCTAACTTTTATAGTGATCTTCTTGCCATTCCAAGATGACGTGAAACACTCACATTCCAGACATTCAGATGTCCTGGACTGTGTTTCAGGAGAAATGATGGGAGAGGGAATTTCCTGCTGCTTAATCATCAGCTTTGGGAGTTGAAGAGTCCAAGTCACTCATTAACTGACAGGAAATACCTGTAAACAGAGATTATATCAAAGCTTGTTAGCTAAGCAAATCTTTGATAAGTGTACCCTGTTAACATTTTAACCTTTCATTTTTTTTCCAGGAAATGAAAGCATCTTACTGTTTATGGTTATAATTTCCAACAAACTAATCAGTACAGTAACCAATGGGAGAATAGAAATTTATTTCTAGCATTCCATTGAATGGACAATGTCTGCTAAATATGAGCTTTTATTTCAGGATTAATTTGTGATGGAAAAATAAATAGATTTTGCAAAGGTATATTGCTAAATAAATTTTAGTACGAAAGTAACATAGTAGAATTGAACTGACTCAATTCAACGTTAAAATATCCTGTCATTTTTTTCACGTATTAAACATCCTAGCCTTAATAAAATTGATATATTATTAATAAATACTCTAACGATTTTAGTATATGACTTTGTTTTCCTATACTTTTCTAAAAAATATTTGGGAATTTTACCTTAATTAGGAAATTTTCAGCAGATTTTTAAAAACATGGTTAAACCTGTCAATACTTTTAAAAACGAAATGTTTATTTAGCAGTAAATCTGCTTCATTTTATAGCATCTTCATTTTTCTCATAACAATTTTATTAAATACATTCAGTTTTATGACCCTCATGGATAGATAAATTTTTAGTGGACTCTTTAATTATAGGTGCAAGTATTTATTTGCCTGTGTAATGATTCAAGTTTAGATACTGGCTGATGTCCGTCAATTTTCACAAAGAACAGACAGTGCCTTCTCTACTAGTTTTATTTATTTTACTGATTACTACTCTTTCCTGAGGGAGTGGTACAGTATAACGCAATGAATAGTCTAAGTTCAAACAAATTACATTTATTTTAACAAGCATTTATTAGGCACTTCCATCGGTTAGCTACTGTGGATGTAGAGATAAGACACACTTCATAAATACTTTATTGTTATTCTTTTCTGAAATTTCTGGATTTGTATTTTTGTTTCCCTCTCTAGGATTTTTTACAGAGTTTGCTAAGGTTTCATCAACTCTTGGATTTTTACCGTTTCATAATCATTACAGTTCTGTTCTTCATAGCTATAAAACTTCAATTCATTATTGGCTCCTCCCTTGCATTTCTAACAAATGATTGAATGTAATATTTTTAGATTACTAAATCATTTTTAAATAATAAAATTAAGATAAAATCATTTTATCTTTACAAAGGACTTTATACTTTGAGGATTCCCAAACTCTTTATGAACATAGATGACTAAATTTCACTTTAAATATATTTATTTATGAAAAGTTGAAAAATTCATCTTAGTAGCAACTGCAAAGAAAAAAATGAAAGGAATTACTGTTTTTATTTTTCTGTTATTGCAACTTATTGTGAGGATTTGCTCTTTGGTTATTTGGAGTATCATTAAGTAGGTATGAGAGGAGCAGTGGGCTACACATCAGTCTTTTTTACCACAACTTGTGTAAATATTAACATATAGTGACTCCTTTCAGTAGCATAATTTGGAAAGTACAACAGATAGAGAAGGATTAACGGCTTTAGAGTTTTTCCTCAACTGCCTGTTTCCAGCGATTACATTTTTTTCAAGAAAACTTGGCTCTAAATGTTGCTGTTAATGTTGTAAAACTTTGCTTCTTAGTTCAGCTAGAACCCGGGTTCTTGTCACACAGCTAGGAAAATTTAGGCACACGGACACAATGAGTGGTCAGTAGAGCAGGACTTTATTGGGCAAAAAGGAAAAACAAAACAAAAAACAACAACAAAAAGCTCAGCAAAGTGAGACGGAGGCCTGCTAACAGGCCCTCCACCTCACTGATTGATTCCCAGGTCCCCACAGGAGCTGGAGAGAGCAGCCTCCTCCCCTGCATAAGGCATGAATTCCCCGTGGCTCCACCCACCTCCCACAAGTCGGGCTCCAGTCCTCTGTGGGCAGGCTCAGGCAAGGCCTGGGCAGGTTTCCTCATCTGCACAAAAGCATCTGATGTAAACACTTGTGGGGCGGGTGGGAGATTCTCCGGGGGCCCCTTTTTATCTGCCTAGACATTTGGCTGTCTCATTAATATTAAGTAAACACCTGAAAACACCTTTCTGGTAGCCTCGAAAATCAGTGAACACATACACATCATATTCTAAAACCAATTTGTTGATGATAAAACATACCATTATCCAGGAGAGTGGATTGTTTGTTCTTTCTTAACAACCTCCTGATGTGTAAATCCATCAGCCAAAGAAAACTGATTGTGATATTGACTTTTTATGCAGATATGCTGAAAATGGAACTGGGTAGAAATAAAGTTTGTATACACTTTTGATAGTTCATGTATTTGTTTATTTTGGTGTGTTTGTAATGCAAGTTTTCATTTATCAATTAAATTTCCTTTAAATTAGTCACTTGTATTTATACCATTTTTACTTAAAAATATTCCAGTGTGATTTTTATTGTTATATTGGATCATATTAAAATAGTGTTTATTGAGTGTTTAAAGCAATGTCTATTTGCTAAACTAGAAGTTCCCCAGAAGGAACAGCTAACTAAAATACTGAGAAGTAAATGTTGCAGTTTCCCATAAAAGAATGCTACATATTGAAATTTATACTTGTTACTGTGCAGTGAAACTGATGAAATGTTCAAGAAAATTGTTAAATATCTTGCTCTAACTCATAGCTCTTCTGATTTTCTTTTCCTATTTTTACCTCTAAGCTCTTTAACATACTGGGAATGTAGTTTGCCTAAAAACTGCTTTCCCACAACACTGAGCCCTTATCTCCCTTTGTCTTCCAGAGATATTGTATCAGTGCCAGAAGTGGCCTAAGAAGCCCTAGACTGCCAACATTGTGTGTAATATGAGAACCACAGGAACTCCCTCCAGGGTCTCCTCTGTTGCATGCTACAGAGGCTGAGATTTCATTAGTCTCTGAACTTTAAAGGCTTTTTAGTTTGCGGAAGTCCCTTACAAAATATAAGTACCTACAAAAGGGAGGTCCTACAAAAAATGGGCATACAGTAAATGTGATGCAAGGGAATAATGGGCAAAAAGCATTCAAGACAAAATTCCACCTCAGTCCTGCCTTAACTTCTGCCTCCTCAAATGTTCTTTTTTCATTGTGCATTTGCTTAAGTTTTCAATCTTTAAAACTCCCCCTTCCTCTCTCTGCTTCCTTTCACAGCCAAGCTTCCTCTTCTTGCATTCACTCGTCAGACCTTGGCAGTCTAGATTTCATCATTCCCACACAACTCAAACTATTTTCTATAGAGGTACTACCAAAATCCCAATGCAAAGTTAAAGGTCTTCTCATTCTTTATCATTCTTGGCCTTTCTGGTATTCTTGATATTGTCACACCCTGCATTAAACTTTCTTCTCTTAAATTATGTAAAACCACCTCTGTAAAAGCTGTTTTTACCTTTTTAAGTCTATAGCTCTTTTTCTTATATCTGATGCTTAAATATAGAAATATCTGTGGTTCCATCCTGTTTCCTTCTCAAATCTACAATCTATCTCCAGTGATCCCAAACACTCTATAGCTTCTGATGAGTATTTCCTGGCTACACCTCTTACAAAAACACTTTTGCATCTAGGTGTCACACAGGCACCTCAGTTTCCGTTACTGGACTTAGTGTTTACCCTACCCCACCTAAGTCTGCTCTTCTTCTGTTATTTCCCATCTCCTTTTATTAGATCGATATGTACCAGTTTTTGAAGTTGGAAATTAGCAAAACGTCCTCTATTCTTCCTTTTTTCCCCTGTCTTGGTTGCTAAATGTTATGCATTCTATCTTTAAATTTCTTGTGTCTGTATCTATCTCTTTCTGTCAATCCTTATTACTTATGATATCAAGGCTGAATTATTAGTAGTAGTCCTGCTTCTGTTTCCCTTCTTTTGGTTGTAGAACCTAAATGATTGTTTTCAAATGAAATCTAGTTTACTTGCCTACCTCCTCATTTTCCCTCACTGCCTTTAAGAAAGAGTTCACAGGCTGGGCGCGGTGGCTCACGCCTGTAATCCCAGCGCTTTGGGAGGCCGAGGCGGGCGGATCACGAGGTCAGGAGATTGAGACCATCCTGGCTAACACGGTGAAACCCTGTCTCTACTAAAAATACAAAAAATTAGCCTGGCATGGTGGTGGGCGCCTGTAGTCCCAGCTACTTGGGAGGCTGAGGCAGGAGAATGGCGGGAATCCGGGAGGCAGAGTTTGCAGTGAGCCAAGATCGTGCCACTGCACCCCAGCCTGGGCAACAGAGCGACACTCCATCTCAAAAAAAGAAAAAGAAAGAGTTCACAATGTTAGTTCACCTGGTGAACCCAAAATATCTGAGACAGGTTTCAATTAGTTTAGAAAGTTTATTTTTCCGAAGTTAAGGACACACCCGTGACACAGCCTCAGGGGGTCCTGATGACGTGTGCCCAAGATGGTCAGGGTACAGCTTGTTTTTATATGTTTTAGGGACACAATACATCAACCAATACATGTAAGATTTACATTGGTTCAATCTGGAGAAGGGTGGGACAACTCGAAGTAGTGGGGAGAGGGCTTCCAGGTCATAGGTAGATTTAAAATTTTTCTGATTGACGATTGAAAGAATTATTATCAGTAGAAAGGAATGTCTGGGTTAAATAAAGGGTTGTGGATACCAAGAATTTTTCATGCAGATGAAGCCTTCAGGTAACAGGCTTCACAGAGGATAGATTGTAAATGTTTCTTATCAGACTTAGGGTCTGTGTTGATGTTAATGCTGGAGGGGTGTAATGAGGCATGTCCAACCCTCTCTTCCATCATGGCCTCAACTCGATTTTCAGGTTAACTCTGGAGGGACCTCGGCCAAGAGGAGGAGTCCATTCAGATGGTTGTGGGGGGCCCTAGAAGTTCATTTTTGGTTTACAATCTTGAGTGCCCACCACTCAAGGTTCTAGTGTGTGGGATTAACCACTGGAAGAAAGACAGAGGGTTCTAGTGCTCATGGTGTTGATACTTTCCAAAGCCTTACAGCAGCTATCCATTGTTTATGTATCTGATCATCCTTATCAGTTTTTACTTTACTTTAGCAAAGCCCAGTGACTTGAGTGCACAGACCGTCTCAGTGCCTCCTTGGTACTTGTTTTAGAAATTCTGTCTGCCAGTAAAATACCCATCTCTACTCTCTTACCCCTGGCTCTCTCACAGCCTCCTGTGCCTCATGGGCCTTCTTCTTTGAAATGGATTTTCTGTTCGCTTTTCTTACCAAGCTGCTGTCACATCCTCCTTTGGGCCACTGCCACCTTCGGAGCACTTCCCTAATAGCACTTAGAACTGTGACGCCATCTCCCTTTCATGCCTCCCTGAGAGCAGCGACTTAGCTTAAAGCATCATTCTGGCCTCTGTACCTCACATAATGTAGGCAATAGGTAAATGTTTGTTGAATGAATGTGTAAAGGTCTGTGACAAGAGCTTCTTGCCAGTCAGTGTCATGTCATAGCCTGCCTGTAATATCAGGCCTTTCTGAAGTATCATGATTCTTTCCTTGGGCCAAGTGCCCTGAGGTATCAAGGATGAAGAAACCATGCCTCTGGAGATACTGTTAAACTGTTAGGTTATTTTCTGCTTATGCATACCGTTTACCTAGTTACGTATCTTTTGTTAGCTCATGTGCGAGCTGTGCCTACACATTCCCACAGGAAAGTTTTGAAATATTTATTAGAATAAAATCACTATTATATAAATGTCCCTTAAAATATCGTGCATATTATATATGTGTGTATATATATGTATATGTGTATACACACATATACATATATATTTGTATTTTTGTGTGTTTATGATACAATATGCTTTGTTATAAGCTTAGCCAATTTTTCTCAGACTCAAGCTGTTGGAAAAAGTCTGTTAATTGTCAGAGGGAGATTTAGTGCAACAATGAAAATCTACTTCTACTAAAAAATTAGCTCAAAACTTGTTTCCTGCTGAGGATGAGTTAGTAAAAGCTTGAAATAAAAAGACGCAGAGACTGAATTGAAGTCACAGAAACATATTTCTGGAATTACAAATAGCATATGCTAGGATGTATGAACCAAAACTGCGTTTTATGGGTAACTCATATTAACTTCACTTTTGAAACTTATTCTTGATGTTTGTATTATTTTATTTGTATGAATTCCCACCTAAACTCTTAAAATTTATTATACAAAAAAGCCCTGAACTTTTTGCACAAACTTTAAGGGGCAGTGGCACTGCTTTTCTTTTCATGTGTGATGACTCACAAGTTGAGTTAAAGATTTTGAGGACAATTTCAATACTTTGGTTTTACATTTGAGAAAATTAAGGCACAGTGGCCTTAAGAGACTTTCTTGATATCAAAGAATTACTGGTGGACTCTTCCAGGGCTGCTTCTATTACATCAACCGTATGATTTTTCTGGATAATATCACTAAATCATAAATCAAACTTACATATTCTTTTTGTGTTGATCAAGGTTCCTACCTGATCCCACTCCCAGCAGCAGAACTGGCCAGCTGTGCAGACCTGGGGACCCTCTGTCAAGGTAGGGAGCCCACACCGTGCTCTGGAATCTCTTTGCTTTCTACTTGCAATTTTGGATAATGTAGTTGTCATTGTTTTGATTTGTATCTGAATTTTCACTTGGAAAGCCAGAAAACAGCAAAACAGAAGAATTTCTGCATGTGTTTTAGTTGTGTGGGTGCACAGTACGTACGGCATGGAGAAAGAATGCATTCACACCATGGGTAACCACAATTCCACAAAGCTCTGAGTTTTAAAAATATGAATTTATATCCTATTAAATACGGATTGGTTTCATTTTTCCCCCATGTCTTCTCAAGAATATACTGGACTTGCAAAAAGTCCAGTATAAATACAGTGGTACAATACTTTGAAGAAGTATTCATGTCTATAAAATAAAGAGGGAAATTAATTTGACTATTCAGTTAACTTTAAGATAAGGCCATGAGGCAATTTATGATGACAAGATAACTTAAATTTTAAGATTAAAATGGTTATAGTGAACTAATGTTAATGTAACTGTGTTAATTATTATGATGCTTATTATATCGTGGTCAGTATTTCAGTTACATGTTATGTACTAAATAGCTGCATGCTAAATAATACATAATTAAAGTTATACAAGTTTTAAAATAATAATATAAATATTTTGCTTTATTTTATCATTGCTCTTCCTAATTATCCATGACCCTTTTCATCTATTTATTCTATTAAATACTTCTATAATGAAGTAGCATGTTCTATGTACCACATTAAGAATCACAGCCATGCCTTTTGTAAAAGTTGGATCTCTTATTAAGAAGATCATAGCACAAAAGTGACAGGGCTTAGAAGTGAGATTGAAGAAATAAAAACCTAAGCTCTCTTCTGTGGTTCCAGTGTGAGAGTAGGGCAGGCAGGAGGTGGGGTGGGGTAACTCATTATTATCTTTTTTTCCTTTTGGAGACATTATTTCTTTGATATTATTAATCAATACCCTATGAAAATTAAGTCATCAAGTAGTTTTTTTTTTCCATGATCTCCATGTGGTTTTCAAATTGTTATATGAAATAAAAAAATCTGTAATTCTGTTTAGTTCAAGATCTGAAGTTTAAAAAAAGTTATTTTTATTTTTAAAATTCTTCTCACCTGGGATATCTGACATAATACTTTGAAAATGTCTCCCTTATAAAGCTTGCCCTGTGAAATACTTTTTATCCATCAATGTTTAGTAAACTTTTTGGAATCTTTAAATGATTAACTTAGTCTATGCATTTCATTTGTCTTTTTCTTTACATTCATCTTAAGAAGAAGTACATTTTTCTTCTGCGATTTTATTTCTCTAGTCTCAGTGTATTAGGCAAACTTAGTTTAGATAACTTTCAAGCTGCAGATCTGTACAGGCTGCTTTCTATAACTTTTTCTTTTGACAGACTCAGGAAACCAAGTTCTAGAAGGGTTTAGTGTTTTACTGTGTGATTGCCAGATTGTTAATGGAGATCTAGGTCTAGAATCTAGAATCAGAATGTCCTTTCTCTCATCACTATGTGCTTGCTCCAGACGCTTGTGTATTATAGCATCAAAGGCCATGTGTACTGATTCTTAATGTGCCATAGAAAGCATTGCTTCATCTTATACATTACAACCTTGGAGTCTTTTGTATTTCAAAATGGTTTCCATTCTTCCCCTATATATTTTAATGCATTAATTATAGATTGCTTATCCAAATTAACTGTCATGTGCTCTTTGCAAAATTACATCTTTCTCATCTTTATTACCAGCTACTGTAAACTCTCCTAGTACTACACCACCCACTGTCACCACTAACATGCCTGTTACTAACAGAATCGATAAACAAAGGAATGGTAAGAAATCATTACCTTTTATATTTTTAGTATGTCTAACATAAAAAATTGTATTCTAAGGATGGAAATATGTATTATTCCAACAAAGTTTCTGTTACTGGAGTCAGTTGGTACATTTGTAGGTTTACAAGGTTAGTAAAATTAATAAAGATCACTTAACTCTGTTGAGTTCCTCATTCTTATGACGAGTGGAATGAGTACATCTCCAGTACTCCTCTTTTGCGCTTTTAGCCAAAATTTTTTTCAAAGGAAGTTTTAGGGGAAAGACATTTAATTAGAAGGCATTAATGTGCATCATAATAGAGATCAGAGAAAAACATATTTCCATGGTATTTTGTCAGATTATTTGCTGCAGGAAACAAGTTTTAAAGGATTTTATAAATTTCAAAAAATTAAGTAATTTTAATAATTTAATTTCTCACTTAAGTGAAATTTATGGTCATATATTTGTGACATTTAAATCAATTTCCATAGTAATACTTTGCTTTCTGTTTTTATTTGCCGAAGAATAATAGAATATGATTATATATCAACTAAAACAAATCAATTTTTGAATGACAACAGTTAAAGTCACTTCAAATACTTCTTGCTTTTTTCTCCAAATATACTTTTCTATTATTTATAATTTGCAAATACAGCAGTGTATGGTAAGAAATAAACAGAGGAAAAGTCAGGTGAGTAGAATTCTTTAACCTGTTCCTAGATGAACGACATACATGGCCTTTCAGTAATTCACAGTGAGCAATTTCAGTTTCTTCTAATAAAAGAGAAATTCCAATCAGGGGACCACACCATTGCTTTGAATACAGTAATATTCTCAAATATGAAGCATTAGAAACAAAGGAATTTTCTAAACTCCAGTCATTTAGCTTATGAGGCCAAGACATCTGTAATATATCACCAGGGACCCAAAACCCTGAGAAAAGAAACCCACATAGTTCATTTTTTCTTGGCTTCAGAGGTTACATCAATTTCCTCTGTAGGACATTTAAATTGGAACTATGGAATATTTTACATGAAACATAGATATAAATTTCAGTAGGGTTATAAAGACATCGATTCAGGTAGTGTTTATGGTTATTCTGGTAGTTACACCAAGGAGATTTATGATGGAGCAAAAATTCCAGCAACCCCCAAGAAAGCAACAGCAGCTGAAATTTCCAGTGCATATTTCACATGGACTCTAGCCAGTAGATGGGAATATTATAATTCTAACTAAGTATTTCACTCTTTGTATGAACGTACAAAGAGCCTCTGTGGTATTCTCCCTCCAGGATTGACACATCCTCTACTGCCCAAGAACATTTATACGGTGCTTCAGAGTCCTTGACTTGGTGGAGTGGGGCTGTATTCACTCAATCATGTCATTTCTGGCATTCTTGAAGAAAGCCTTGTTTAGGCCATCTCTCTCTGCGTCATAACCTTCATTGGAGTTTTAACAAAGCAAGCAAATGTTAGAATCAGTTAAAATGGTCTGTCTTGACCACGTTAATGAAAAAAATCTAATTCAGATAATTCTTAATCAAAATGTCATCAGCGTTTAAAAATATTCAGGTCATTATATGACAGAAATATTCTCAAAATTGTGTTCTCAAATTTGTGTACCATCTTAACAGTTGTTATTTTTACCATGTCTCTGAACCACCTATACTATTTACTATGATTTTTTTTCCTAAATTGACTCACTTTTTAATGTAAACATTTGTGTTTACTTGGGAAAATCTATTTCACAATTGTAAAGTGAAACCAGTCCTACTTGTTATAACACAGATGTAAAAAGTGAATATAAATATAATGTAAACAATGTTTTAAAATTCTCCCTGTATCCTATTGCCTTCTCACATCTTAGAGCCTGAAGCCTTCATTATCTTTTTAAAAAGGAAGACTAACAAAGTATTAGAGACAGACTATATTAAGATTTTTTTTCTTTGATGTAATCAAATTTGAAATAATTGAAAAGAGAATTACTTTTTCACCTTATGAATAAATGCTATTTAATGTCATGTCCTGGATTATCATCATTGATATAACATTAACAATTTCTTATTCTTTGGGAAACAGAGAGTAAAGATTCTCAAGCTTACATTCTGATATATTAGAGAATACTATTTTATTTACTGTAAGAAAGATTGGCACAACTGTCAAATCTATTATGTAATTTGTCCAGTCCTTTTAACTCTTGGCTATCAGAATTTTACTGAATTAATCAATAACAATATTGCATTGTGGGGAGTGGAGAGGGGTTGAGTTTGCTTGATAATCAGATATATTTATCATAGTGTATCAATAGAATTTGTTTTCCTGGCTTTTGTGAAACGTCTCTGTTTTTCTGTGTGAAGTTATTTTTGTTGTTTGCAATAGGACTTTTATCTGATACCTCAAATTACACTGAGTCCTCATTAATGTCATTGATAGGTTCTTGGAAATTCTGACTTTGAGTAAAATAACATGTAATGAAACCAATCTTACCATAGGCTGATTGATATAAACAAGAGTTAAGTTCCTACGGCATATTTCTGGTCACAGAAACATCACCAAACTTCCAAATAAAGACCAAAACACTTCTAATATTAAACATTGCAGTTAATATGAGCTGTACATACATTTAAGAAACATTAGTGAAAACAAGTAAGATAATTGATTGCCCAATTTTGGGTGAGCCAGTGAGTGACTGCAGTCTTAGTGGCGGTGATGGGTTAAATCAAGAAACAAATGTTTGCACAACGAAAATTGTGAGGAGCATCTCCTGCCACCAAGCAGTTCCAAAACAATCGCCAATATGGGGGTTTGCCGAGTGCTTTCATACTGTATCACTTATTGTCGTGCATTTATATGATTATCTTATACTTTATGAATTTTTGTTTTACAATAATTTGTAGCCATTCATTCATTGACTTTCCAACCTGCTTATTCCATCCAGTTCAGGGTAGCGGGTGGCTGGAGCCATCTGGGCAGCTCGGGGCAGCAGGCAGGAACTAGCCCTGGCCAGGACTCCATCCCATGGCAGGGCACACTCACACACACCCACACCCACTCACACTGGGACCATGTAGACAGGCCAGTGAATCCAAGGTACACAGCTTTGGGATGTGGGAAGACACTGGAGGACCTGGAGAAACCCCATGCAGACAAGGGGAGAACATGCAGACCCTACGCAGACAGGGGACCTGGCCAGGCATTGACTCTTCTCCTCATCAACTTTGTAATGACGCTCTGTTGAATGAAATGATGTTACTCGAGGACCTGCTGTGTACACTAAGAAAGTCTTTAAAGCTACTTTTCACAAACAGATATTTCAGGATATGGGTAATCTGGGGATTCCCACAAATAATTATCTTTTTTATGTTTTCCATTACATTCCCAAGAAAAGCTCTTGGACTAATTATTATTCCATTCCAAATCATATCTTCTCTGCTTCAAACATCACTAGCTACTGAATAGTAAGCTTTTGTGAGGTTGTCACAAGCAACCCAAGTAAGGAATTAACTCCATTAGTCTCTATTATTGTTCTAAAAACCTAGTTTACAAGTAAGTACAGATTGTAACACTGCTTCCAGTTTCTCACATACGTTTGGCTGCTTAAATAACGAATTCCTTCTAAGATCATTTGAATGGATCCATTACTCTAGCTTTTTATGCCATATGTCTTAAAGAAATTGTGTATGTAGGAGCTGCAGGATGCCAGTCATATTGTAAATGCCACTGTCATAATAGAATTGCCTCATCACTAGTTCAAAGAAATAACCAGGTGTCTAGATTAGCATTTGGTTTATATTTTAACGTCTATTTTTTCAAATAGGCCTATCATTTCAAACCTGTATTTTACGTCCTTGAAATAGCATAGATAGAGCAGTGTCATTTTTGTATTCTCCAAGAAACTCTGAAAAAAGTGTAAGAAGATAAAAAAGGGAAAGATTAATTGGAGAGAGACCTACAAAAAATAATGTTGTTTTGATACATTGGTAATGGCAGACAGTGATTTCTGCTTGAAGTTCTACATGCTGAAAGAAGTATCTAAATGGAAAATGGATATATTCTTAAATCATTTTTCCCCAATTAATGTCTATAATAAATTCTTTGGGCCTAGATGTCATTATTAGGATAGTACATACATATTTTGAAGTCTCTGGAACACATGAAGATTTGTGAATAGCTTTTAAAACACCGTGAGTGTTGTTAACATTTGTAAGAGAGGACAACTTTACTGCTATGGTAACATGGAAAATCCTGCATAAGTGTGTCTTAATTATGCATTTCCTCCAGTGGCAATGTTGAAGCCAATTATTTTGCTGTAGTCCAAAACCCTTCTCATCAGCCCTTCAGTGGGCATATTTTTTTAATGTTGCTTTGACAGTTCACTCTTGGACTTTTCTCATGGTTACTTGTTGACTGCACTATTCCAAAATTTTAAATAAGTATAACAAGTGGACTGGGGCAGGAAGCAATGTTTAAAGAAAACATCTTAAATATTTGGATGCTTTCTTAAAAATTCAGAAATGTCAATGATTTTTAGAATTTTGCAATATTTTCCTTAGAGGGAACAAATACTACTGTTATAACAAAAGCGTGCTTTAGGTTTCCATCTAGTGGTGGCTTTTCAGATACTCTGCTAGCATTGATAATACAGATGCTCCTCCACTTACGGTAGGGTTTGCATTCCTATAAACCCATTGTTAAGTTGAAAATACTGGAAAATATCAAAAGTCAAAAATACATTTAATACACCCAACTTGCTGAACATCATAGCTTGCTGAACCCACCTTAAACACGTTCAGAACACTTAACCTTACCCTACAGCTAGGCAAAATCATCTAACACAGAGTCTATTTTACAATGAAGTGTTGAATATCTCATGTACTTTATTGAATGCTGAACTTAAAGTGAAAAGTGAAATGGTCATATTGGTACTAGAAGTACAGTTTCTACCGAATGCCTGTTGTTTTCCCACCATCGTAAAGTTGAATGATCTTGAACTGTAAGTAGGGAACCTTCTGTATAGTCACAGAATATTATCAGGATCCTGAAATAACTCTTTGACCCTTGCAATTTTGAATTTCCTCCCAATCATTCAGAACATCTGTGATTTTATATGATGAGATCCACAGTGTAAAAGTTATCTTTTTATGAATTATTATTTGTCTTATATGTTCCTCCAAATATTTTTCATTCAGAACATTTTTAAAGGAATATAAAAGTCAAGATCATTAAAATACCTGAAGAATTTTAGAAGTTGAAATAGTCTGCATAAATTAAACTCACCTGGGCTTGGATTTGTGCCAGTTTTATATATTTATATTACTACATCCAGGGGCAGCAATTTATATTGTTTAGCACAAGACTCTGATTCTTACTGGAAAGACATTCCTTTGGTAGTGGTACTGGAATTTGCATTTTGGTGGATTTGGAAATTCCCAGAGGCAAACTTTTACATTTTTTTTTCTACTGCCTCCCCACAATTTTTACTGTTTTCTTCAACATTGCTATAATTATGTATTTCTATATTTTGTGTGCCTATTTTACTTAAGACTTACCTAAACATAAGCATGAAGAAAGATGATCAACAAAGGAGACTCAGAAAATTTTCTTCTCTCTATATCCTACCATAATTTAAAAGGATATTTTTCTTACTAGCTACTTTGACTAAAGCACCCATTTACAGCTATTTAGCAAACCCTTGCTGGTGAGTTTGATTTTTATTTTAAAAAATCAGTTTACTTTAAAGATTTCCCCCCACCCAAAAAGCAGAATCTTCTTTACAATAAGGTTTTCTTTTTGTTTTCTTTTTCAAGTGATTTAGTCCAATGAAAATTCTACCTGCAAATATTGTTTCTTTTTTTTTCCTCTACTTTGGTATACATGAGCATATTTAAGAAATTTTGATGAAAAGTCTGGTGAAATGCAGCCTAGTAGTTTAATAGAAGTATTTTATTAAGCAGGGGAAAGAGAGGAAAAGGAGAGGAATTAGGGCAGTAAGTATGTGTATGCCTGTTCTGCTTTTTCAAGTTAATTCCTCCACATGATCTCATTCAAGTTTTCACATCCCAAACTCTTTATCATTCTTTATAATGCACAGAAAGCATAATGCCTGTTATAAGAAGTCAAATTGTACATGAAAACAGTTAACACATTACAGACAGTAGATATAAGAAATCTATAGAATTAAAAATATGAAGAAACATATGCAAGTAATAAGAGTAAGCTAATTGATAACTATTTCTAAGAAGTTGGAAGGTCAATAAGCTTAACATCAAAATATTTCAGAATTTTTTTTGCCTATGTAGAAGGTGTTTCTTTTAACTTATATTGTAAATTATGTGATTATGAATAAAACTATATGATTATGTAAGACTTACATGATCATAACTTTAAATTGTTTGATAATTATATAACTATAAACATATAATTAATGGACTAATCCTATTTCCAATGGGCAGATGGAATTATCTATAGAATATCCGTAGTGATTCAGAACATCCTTCGTCACCCTGAGGTAAAAGTACAGAGCAAGGTGGCAGAATGGGTAAGTGAGCTTGTAACTTTTCTTTTTTAAAAAAATTCTTTAACTTCTGGGAATCTGGAAAAGACTAGTTAACTGAATCCACAGATCATACTGAAACACAGATGGTATTCATTAGAAATATATGAGTAGATATGTAAGTGAGGTGTTGTCCTTATGCATAGGAAGAGAAGTACATTTGAATAAAGGATAAGAACTGAGCCTAATAGACTATCAATGTCTTAAATAAGAAAAGTATCACACAAATGGAAATAGATTTTGGTGGCAACAGGTATCTGTATTTCATATTAGATCCATGTATTTTCTGCTATATTTTTAAATAGATTATTTTAAAAATTGTTTGAATGTTTGATCAAAACCAGCAAGTATGAAAAGACGCATTATGAAAGTCTTCCACCCATCCTTGCTGCTCATCTGCATGGAACCAACCCAATAACCAACAGCAAATAGGAAATCACTATTAGTTTTCTCCGCTTTTTTCCAGATTTCTTTGTGCACATGAAAGAAAATCAAACTATAGATTCTTATTTTCTTTCTTTTTTACAGGAAAAGTAGTATACTTTACATACCGTTCTATACCGTACTTATTTTTATTGTTGCCAGATTTGCAACATTAGAGAACTACATGTTTTTTTTTGTTTTGAAGAAACAATGCATAATATTTCATTATGTGGCTGTTCAGTCATTTATTTAGCAGATCTTCTGTTGATGGACAGTTAGGCTGTAATTTATTTAACCAGTATCCTATTGGTAAACATTTTGTAGTTTTCAATTTAAAAAATTTAACATTTTATTTTCTTCTTTTTCTTACAAATACAACACATGGATTTTTTCATTTTCTTCTTCACAATAACAATCTCAACGATTTTATTTTCCATAGGTTTCTATTTTTTCTATTATTTCATTTCCTACCTACAGCATACTGTGAGACTTTGTACTTCTTTTTATATATAATGCTGTTACAGTTCAAACAATTTTTTTTAATTGAGTCACTATACATTCTGAAATAAGAAAAATGGGTTTTCATATATATTTAGTGTTTGATAAACATGTCTTTGGTAGCAAAAGAAAGTTTACGCATTGAGAGGAAGTGGTAGCTACACACACACACACACACACACACACACAGACATCTATATATATTTGAAAAATAACTGATAGAAAACAGTCTTCATTTTAAAGGCAGTACTCTTTAAAAAAAAAGTTGACCATAGGTAACAATAGTAGGTAATTAACTCTGTTACAAAGTTGGTGAGAAAGGTGAAATCCTCTACTGAAATAAAAGAAAAATACTACGTTTGATTTTTGGGAATGCCACATTGAGATTAGTAACTCATTCAAATACTAGGAGATGTTTAACCTCTCAATGGAGAGAGCAGGCTGCAGAAAGAGTATATTCTTTCTGTGTATCCCATTGTCTTTCCAGAGTTGTTCTTTTTGTTTAAAGTCAGAGTGATTTCAGAAGATAAAATTCTGTATTTTCATTCTCAAATAAGCTACTGTTAGCTTATTTGTGCAAATAATGGGTAATGTTATTAGTATAAATTTAGCATTCACTAGAAAGTTTGTGCTAGATAAGGTATAAGCTTACATTTATATTTACTTCATGCATGGTTTTCAACATAGCTTTATTCTCATCTGCAGCTAAACTTTACTAGACATTTTTGTTTAAAACGCAAGATACCAAAGCAGATACTTGATAATAGAGAAAATATAGATAGTGTACCTGTTTCAAATTATTACTATTTACAATTTTAAAATAATTTAACACTTTTTTTGCCAGGATTCCCTAAAACTTACATTCAGTTTTAGAAATGCTTAAAAGAGAGGCTAAATGTGTGTATGAAACAAGGCCTAAATCACTCTTCGGAGATGATATGTAAATAGGAGGCTCTCATGTCAGTGAGGGAATCTCGTTTTGCAGTTGTATGGGAAACTGCATCATAGAAGCTTCTTTATATTGGAGGAATCCATTGCTTCATTAAAAGCTCTTATGCTGAGACCATAAAGACTGCTAAATAACCACATAATAAATACATAGTTCCAATAGTATTGAACTTATTTTATTTTTTAATTTATATTGTTAATTTATAATTTTTCTTATTACTAATATTGTGAGATGGTAATTACTAGAAAAATGTTTAGTGTATCTTAGTGTTGTTAAATGAAGAATAGAGAAGATATTTATTGCAAATCTTCTTTAATATGAGGGCTAGAGAGGAAATGATAGTTTTCCAAACAGACAGACTTGGGTTCCAATCTGGCATCTGCTATGGCTTACTTGGGTGATCTTGGGCAAACCATTTCTTATCTGTGAAAGCTCAGTTTCTTTATATATAAGACTATGGGGTATGTGGGGATAATACCTATTTCATTTGTTGTGAGGATTGAAAGGAATAACATTTATCAAATTCTTGGTATACAGTGATCCATTAACTGTTACAATGATCCATTAACTGTTCACTCCTCCAACTCTTCAGGATTTTCCCAGGGTCTTATCTCAGTAGCAACTTATGTTTTAGGTAGAAACTTGAATTAGATATTTTTTAAAGGTATTAGCAAAACTTAGCCTTTTCCATTGTGTTTTCCAGCTCAATTCAACCTTCCAAAATTGGAACTACACGGTTTATGTTGTTAATATCAGGTAAGACAGAATAAATTATTTGATAAATTAAAAGTAGTGTCTAATTTAATGCTACTATTTGTCTCTCTGATTATACCAAAATATACATACAAATACACACACATAGCTACTATATACATAATCTTTCTGAAACAACTGTGTATTAGTTCATTGCACAAAAAACCTCCATGCTGCAGCGATGGTTTTAAACTGTTTTGATCATGCATTACAGTTAATTTGTATTTGTTTTAAATCATGTTATAATGTCTCAAAAATTAAAATAGGATAATTAAATATAAATAGAAGTTGTTAGTTTCTTCTCACACCCTGGTGGATCACCTAGAGCTCCCCCTGGTTGTGTGTACCCATTTCAAGACCACTTTTTTTTCCAGATCTAATTTCGTACATCGACAGTCTGATTGCAACCTAACTTTTCAAAATTATCCTTCACTGTATTTATATTTAAATCCTCCACTAATCTTCAGCAATTTGTATTGTCCATATATCCTCCTGTGTACCTTGTTTTCATAGTTCTATACCTGAACTAGTTTTCTAAAGTGTATGTTATGACCCCTAAACATATATTCTGTGAAGATAAGAGATTTAATAACACAGAAAAGGTGTCAAATTGTCATATAAGTTCAGGAAGTACGTTATTGTACAAACTGAAGCAGATTTTTTTTATCAGAACGTCTCAATTTCTTTAGTGTAATAATATGAATTGTGAATCTTCAAAACAGAGCAAAAGCACACAGTTGCCTAGCTTTCTGAAAGAAGCTAGAACCTCAGGACACACATTTAAAAATATTGGCTTAGAATTCCCATTCTGTCTCTTTATTTCAGGTCCCCAAATTTTATTGTTGATGATGTAGTTGGTGAGGTGGATTAATGAATATATGTATTTGTGTTTTTAGTTTTCACCTGAGTGCTGGAGAGGACAAGATTAAAGTCAAGAGAAGCCTTGAGGATGAGCCAAGGTAACAGGACAAAGTATTGTAAAGAGTATAACATTCTTTCCCTTGCTCACTACTTTATCTGGTAGAGAAATGAAAACAATTAGATAGGAAAGAAAAACTTAATCACATAGCACAGTTATTTCTTTAGCACTACTGTACACTACTTTTTTCTTGTAGTTAAAACTGTAATATAACAGACTGGGTAGTAATGTATATCCAATGAAAAATAATTGAGAAATAGGGCATTTAAAATGGATGGATTATTATTTTTAGTATTTCCAGTTTATTTATCATAACCCATTGCCTCTTACTTGAAATTGCAAAGGTACCTTCAAAGAAAATAGCTTTAAATAAAGTGTTTATATATGATAACATCTAATAATATGGATAATAGATGCCTAAATGTTTTCAGCATTTAAAGCTATTAGTTAATTTTCTGAAGTCTCCCTTTTAATATTTATATCAGGATCATGCCTTAATCATGCAGGTAATTTAATGGATATGTCCAGCATATATGACCAGTTGGCATGTAAGGACCAAATGTTCAGAGTACTGTAAAACAAACAAAAAAACCCTAAACTTCCAAATGGAATAAATTTAGTTGTATTTAGGTTATTCAGGTCATGTATTGCATCTCTGTAGATTTTTTTTTTTTTTTTTTTGAGACAGAGTCTCACTTTGTCACCCAGGCTGTAGTGCAGTGGTGTGACCATCACTCACTGCAGCCTTGAACTCCTAGGCTCAAATGATCCTCCTGCCTTAGCCTCCTGAGTAGCTGGGGCTACACACATGTGCTAGCATGCCTGGCTAATTTTTAAAATACTATTTTTGTAGAGACTGGGTCTTGCTATGTTGCTCAGGCTCATCTCAAACTCCTGGCCTCAAGTAATCCTCCTGTCTCAGCGCCCCCCAGAGTGCTGGGATTACATGTACAGGCGTGAGATGTCATATCTGGCCTCCATACAATTTTTTAAAAATTTGTTGTGAAGCAAAAGTTTCTATAAGTCTTGCTGGATCTCAATAGACTGAATTAAATCTTATGGATATACAGCCCTGATGACGGAGCTTGCTTCTTTTCAAGTGATATCTTCTTACTATGAAAAGATAAAATTTCATATGAGAATTGACCAGAGAGCTTTTTTTTTCTTTTCAACACTAGAAAAACAAATGTTTTGAAAGTTATATTGAAAGATGTCATTTTTGTATACATATTAAATGGACTGGATTGAGCCATGTGATAAGGGAAACTTGTTTTTATTTTCTGGTATTATAATTTTTTCTTTATGATATGAAAACACAGTAGTATATTTCAGTACTGTATTATTGAAGGTGACAGAACTCTTCTCCACTATTTAACCAAATAATTTTTTTCAATCCTTTCTGTTAGGTCATATTGCATCTTCAGTAATGGATCCAGCAGCAATCAGGATCCCTTTGCTGGACACTTTGTGTAGCAACTGGGACAGCCCTGGGTTTGGTAGATATAGCCAATGGTACACCTTCTTCATGCAGTCAGCGTCCACTTTTTAGTGTACTTACTGTGGTTCTTCTACTACCTGGTGATACTAAAATCAGCCATCGTTAGTACATGTCAGCACCTCAGAAACTCTTCTTGAAGGACATTTAAATTCATGGGATTTCAGTTTCCTGGTCTTCAAAGCAATGAGTAATTTTACAGAAAATTATAGGGAGAATGAACTGAGACAGTGTATATAGCAAAATCCACATATTTAGGGGCTTTTTGGTATGAACTCTTGCCATTATTTAATATTTATGTTTATAGCCTTTCTTGTCTCTTTTTTCTATTCTCTATGGCTCTTACCCTCATTGGTGAGGCTTTATAGTCTCAGTTTTTGTCAAAACCACAGTCTACTACTTTTACATACATTGTTTTTTAAAAAAACTTTTCCTTTCAATTTGATTGTATCACTTAACACAGACCATAGCTTCAGATAATGCTGTCATACTCTATTGCCTAGACAGACAGGAAACCAAAGCCACAGAAAGGTTTTTTCAAATAAAGAATGGCTGATGGTAACAACAGATAGAATGTAACTTTGTAGAACCATAAAATAGTTTCAGTTTTCAGGATGAGAGAGGAAAACACACAGATAAGACCTGTGAAAATGTATGGCTATTCCTGACTTGTTGGGTTTGGGTATTCAATATCACCCACAATACTTTGGGCTAATTATGTTCTCAGTATTCAAGACAAGTAAAAGGTCACATTCCCAGCTGTAAGTTCTCACCAACTGGAGTGGCGAAGCTTGTCTTTAAACAATGACTTAATCCAGGGATACTTTTTCATGGGCCATTTTAAAAATTGTTAAGCTATCATAGTCACATCTATGTTCACAGCTATCATTATATTCATTATGTTTGCCTCATCCTGAAATATGGCTTGTATGTGAATGGTAAGCAGTAGATCATTTTAGAGAGAGCTTTTCAGAGTTAATTATGAGAAGAGTAGAGCACCTGTTCCTTGAAATTAGCACAGATATTTAGGAAAGAAAACTTGAGCTATTCTTTAATTTCACCTAGCCTTGAATAGCAAATATTTCACATATTCCTTCTTATTTTTTAACACCACAAATAAATTACTACTATAATACTTATTAATATTCATAGTTTCATAAATAAAATGTCACTGCCTCTCCACTAGACATTCCATAACTAGTTTAAAAACAATACTACCACTTTGTCTTTGGCGTGAAGACAGTAACTGATCTCAATAATATAACGTCTCATCTTATTCATTTCTCCTCTGAATATGAAGAAGAAACAATTTTTTTGTGAATCCAGAGCTTTCACATATAAGCAAAAGAAATTCTCCTCTACCTGACAAAATAATGTTACTTACTTTTACCTCAGTGTTAAATTAATAGTTTTGATTTCTGCTTTTGACTATAGCTGTGATTGTAGTGGAACAGAAAATTATATTACTTTAAATTGTAGAACCAAAAGTTTTTAACAGGGCTTTGGGGATACATTTCTTTGCTTCCCATAGAGGTATTTCCTTTTTAAAGACCTTCAAAGTCAACCATTCTATAACCTTCTTAAGTAATATGCTGACCAATCACAGAGTCGATTTTAAGTATTTATTTTGTGAAACTTTTTACCATAAAAGGTATTTGCAAATGCCTCATGGAGATAGAAAATCATTTGTTGCTATTCTGAAGAAATTATATCACATTCATGAATAGTAACACTTTTATAGTGTTAGTAAATATAAATAGTTAATTTCTAATAGTTAGAAATAGTAATTTCAAAAGACAAATGGTCAGTTGAAATCATAGTTTTTAAAAAATAAAATTAATTTGGGGCCACAAAGAAAAAATGTAGAATTAACCACAGGAATGCTGTTTTCTTGTGTTTATGCTTTAAATGACTATATAATATATTACTATAAATATTAAATATTAAAATATTTCTGAAAAGAAATGGAGTTATTTGACAGAATTATACAAGCAATAGCCTATAGAATCTATTAATATTGGAATATTTTTAACATTATAATTTACACAGCAGCAGAGAAAGTCTGTGAGCACCTTGGCTAATCTCTTCAGTCTCAACAGGTGATGGTCATCCCTCTACATCCAAATACTCTGTTTCTCCTACCAAATGACAACCAACCAATGAACAACAGCAGTTCTATCCGAAATGTTTCCCTAGGTTGGTGCTTTGGGCCCTTCTAGTTTACAATGCTACCAACAATACTAATTTAGAAGGAAAAATCATTCAGCAGAAGCTCCTAAAAAATAATGAGTCCTTGGATGAAGGCTTGAGGCTACATACAGTGAATGTGAGACAACTGAGTAAGTGACTAATTTTTTTATAATATGCATTTTATACAACTGTATATTCAGGTTTACTTGAAACAACAACAGAAATTTTCTTTATGCGCTATTTGTTTATGTAAGTTTTTTTTCTGATGGTGAAATTCAGTAACAAATGAGTGACATAGCAGAAAAAAAAATCAGCTCAGTATCTGTGAATCCAAGGGAATGAAGGAGGTAGATGAAAGTTTATATTTTACTTTAGGAACATATTTTGAAAATACTAACAATATGAACAAAATGCCAGAATAATCTTGATCATCACTGTTGTCAACTTTAGGGAAAAAAAAGAGTGTGTAGATGTGAATGTGGGAACTCTAATGAGATAAATCTTATAGAAGGAGATTTCCTGTTTTAAAACATCTCCTGCTGGGCGTGGTGGCTCATGCCTATAATCCCAGCACTTTGGGAGGCCAAGGTGGAGAATAACTTGAGCCCAGGAATTCGAGACTAGCCTGGGCTACACAGGGAGACTGTCTCTACGAAAGATTAAGAAATTAGTTGGGTGTTGTGCTGCGCACCTGTAATCTCAGTTACTAGGCGGGGCTGAGGCAGGAGGATTACTTGAGCTTGGGAGGTCAAGGCTGCAGTGAGCCATGTTCATGCCACTGCACTCCAGCCTGGGCAGCAGAATGAGACCCTGTCTCAAAAAAAACAAACAGAAAACGTCTCCTTCTCTCATGTTCCCTGTCTATATTAGTGATACCACTGTCTTCACAGGACTAGGTCATGAATGTAGGGATTCTGTTGGACCTAAAATCAAGTTTCTCCTGGAGATCGTTCATATCCTAAGCTCTAGCCACACATATGGCACGGCTTGTACTTCCACAAAGAGGCTGTGCTGCTTCCTTTAGATACCCTTTCTATATCTTTGCACATTGTTCTTCTCCACTCCCACCGGCAACCTCATTATCACCTATGTATTTTTAAAGACAGCTCCTAAGTCACCTCTTCTTTGGAACCTTTTCTGAAATAAAGTATAGACATCACTGCCTTTGAGCCTCTACTTCATGCTGTCCAGATGCCTAGAGCATCATATGCATCAGAAGACCATAGTACTTAGAAGACTAGATATATTTATGTTCATGTATATATATATGTATATATTCTGTAAACAATAATCTCTGACTTAAGATCATATTTTCTTTTTTCTTTAACTCTTACTTCCCACATATTTCCAGAACCCAGCACATTCCCTGGAACTGGAACACTTGTTGAATAGACAAATGAATGAGTCTGCATGAGAATATTTTAGGAAATCAAATGTTCACAAATATGGATAACAAAAAGCAATTGTTTTAATGTTATTTTATGATTGCAATTATACTGTGATTAGGTACATTAGTAGAGATCAAAAGAAAAGAAAACTTTGACCCTTTGCCTTCTCTACACTCAGGAGGTTGAATTGAGGGAGGCAAGTGTTCCTCAACCTTGAAGAGGGCGATTGCGACCAAGGCCATAATCACAGTCTAGTAAAGAGGCAGGCATCTCCACTTCTGTAAGGAGCCACCCATCTCTATTGGGTGGATGTACACCGTTACAAAGAACTCATAGAGATGGATGAATGCAAATAATAATACTAATCATGGTAATAAACCATTTCTTAGTCTCTATGGGAAAATACTTCTTAACAAATGGGGCTTTTTGGAGGGAGGGAGAATGCAAGCTGCTACCCTTTCACGTATAGGAGTCTTCACAAAGAAGGAGTCTGACAAATGGTAGTTTATCTATGACTGGAGAACCCTAGGAGGACCAGCACTGGCTCTGTCCTCATAGGCTGTGAAAGCCCAGCACCACTCTGTCCATATATTTAGACATTTAATTTATACCATTTAATTTAAATTATCCATTTTATTGTTTTTCTGCAAGTGAATCTGTGGATAAGCGCTTCTACCAATGGAAAAATAAAAGGCTAAAACCTAACAGTTTTAAAGTTCACAGTATACATGGGAAAGTTATTTGAATTTTCAGTTGGTGATGACAGTACTTGTTCCCAGAAAACTGATATAACTCACTAATGCTCACTACTGAAATACAAGAGTTTATTGTTGTTGTTGGCATATTGCTGTTACTTTGATATCCTTTAAAATATAGAATCTGAATCATTGATGTCATGAGGCTTACTTAGAGAGTTGTCAAACAAAAAGTCAGATGATGTGAGGATAAAGAAGTCTGAGAGTTTGTTGGTTTGCAGGTGACTTCCTGTGTCCCCCTTAGTTAGCTTCCAGGCAGGAGAGGCTATCAGAGCAGCTGGAACATTTTCTATAAAATAGCCACACAACTCAAAGATGACACTGTCGAGGCATCATTTCTAGGCTTTCCCCTTTGAAAAAAATCAAATTACATTTTGAATTTTTCAGGATTGTTTTCCTTCTCTGTAGGGTTTATTTCTTTGAATAAAACTAGTATCTGCTAATGATTAGAATGATAATGTATGTTTCATGTTTATACTTACATAACTGTGTTTTTTACTTAATGGTTTTGTCCAATGTAATGATTTTTGGATTTGAAGTGTATTAAATGTTAATGTTTTATCTAACTTCTAATTTTTTTTTACAAATTCTGAAGATAAACACTAATATTTTGGTATTACATTAAAGAAATACCTAATTACCAGCATTGTCATTTTGCTTTCATCCTGCATCTCTAATCTCTAACTTTAAAAAATAGGTGAATATTTCTCATGCTTGTTCTTATGTTCATATAGGTCATTGTCTTGCCATGGAGGAACCCAAAGGCTACTACTGGCCATCTATCCAACCTTCTGAATACGTTCTTCCTTGTCTAGACAAGCCTGGCTTTTCTGCTTCGCGGACATGGTAATATTTTCACTGACTCTTGCCAGCAAAGCTACATGTTATCAGCCTTCCCAGGGTTATACGTGCAGCACGGTAGTTCTTAGGCATTATATTGATTGCAAAGAAGGGCAGGAATCTCTGTGTATGCCTGTATCATTCACTCCTGGGGAATAAAGATAACATAAGTGGATGACTCAGAAAGGCAGTGTTTTCCTCCCAGCCACATGCTAATCAAGCCCTTTCACAGAAAAACTGAAGAATTTAGAAGCCAGTGGGTAGCACCAGAGCAAAGTACCTTGTATGTGGATGAACCTAGCCTAGCCTTGGAACATGCGTCTGGAATTCCGAAACTTTTTAACTATTTTGACTGATTATTGCTGGAATGGGGAGAGGAGGCAAAGAGGAAATGAAGACAAGATCCAGATTGGGATAGTCTGCTGATGGAAATTGTCAGGGTGTAGATTTTCTCTAAATGTTTAACAGAAACCTCAGAGACAAGATAATTGCAGGGATTCATGGAATAGCAAGTCAAATACATTTCTCTACCCACCTCACTCCCAATTAGAGTTTTCCTGGGGGAAATTCAGAAATGGAAACTGCCTAAGCATAAATACTTTGCATACTATAAATATTGCTGGGTTTGACACTTTGTAGGGAGCAAAGAAGGGGACTGTAGAGATGTATGGACTTGAGTTTGAAATGCGGCTCCATCTCTTCCTGGCTGTGAGAACTTGGAAAATTCGTTGATTTACCAAATTCCATTTAATCTTCTATAAGATGTGAATTATAATCTGCTTTGCAGAGTTATGTGAACTCAAAATCAGATTTTACCTGTAAAGTTCTTAAAGCAGTACTTGGCCAATGTATCCTAGGTTAGGATACTGCTGGTATTTTGTTTCCAAGATGCATGCTACTGATTTTTTTCCCATAAGAATTTTTAGCATGAAATTTATTTCAATGCATTACAGGTTTATTTTCAAAGGAAACTTAACCTAGAAATCAAGGCAAATCCCAAAAGTTATTAACTAATCTTTTCAGTTCTAATATCATTTATAGGAAAACAGGAAAAGAAAACTTGTAGAAGGAAATAGTGCAAATGGAGAAACAAACTGGGGTGAGAGAGGAGAGAATAAGGAAGGGTGAGAAGAATGAGGTGGAGAAATGGAGAGAATTTGGGAACATTGTATAGATAGGGTGATAAACAGAAATAGGCTAGAGAGATAGAACGTAGACATATAAACAGGTACAGAGATAAACAGAATTAAAATGGAAACAGTGAGAAGCTCAGTGTCTTAAAGGGAAGCTTGTCCATTGATCATATTGTAATAAATGTATATATCATGTAAAAATCCCTTTAAGCAGTACAAAATAATATCAGTTATATCAAATATTTAAAATATCTATTTTGTTTCATAGTTTTTACAATGCTACCAACCCATTGGTAACCTACTGGGGACCTGTTGATATCTCCAACTGTTTAAGTAAGTGAGCAGTTTTTCTTTATTTCTCAAGGACAAAATGACATGACCTCATGCTTCATGATTTTCATTGTCTTCGAGAATATTCTTCTGCTCTGTGATACTGTTTTCATATTAAAAGGCAAATGATTGTTTCACTTAAGACAGAAAATACTTTTTACTCTCATTTTAACTTTCTGTTCTGTAGGGGATTAAAAATAGTAAGGAAAATCTAGAGAAGACAAAACTAATGTATAAATTGATATTTGTATCAATGTTTTGTAGTTTGCATTAATTTTGAATAGCAAATATACACTAATTCAGGGATTCTGGGAATGTTTCTCTTAGAACTTTGTGTGTTCATTCATCCCTCCAAGTTATTTGTATCTTACTAAAGAGAGAAGTTAGTCTCTGCATAGAAAGAAATATTATTGCCTTGTGAATATGGGGATGAGGTATACACAGGAAAATCTCACTTTCTTGCTTCAACTGTAAAGTGAAATATTACACTCTACTTTGGATTCCTGGAAATGCTCTAAATATGCAGGTAAAACTTAGTGTTGTTTTCTTCTGCCTTTGTTTTAGAAGAAGCAAATGAAGTTGCTAACCAGATTTTAAATTTAACTGCTGATGGGCAGAACTTAACCTCAGCCAATATTACCAACATTGTGGAACAGGTCAAAAGAATTGTGAATAAAGAAGAAAACATTGATATAACACTTGGCTCAACTCTAATGAATATATTTTCTAATATCTTAAGCAGTTCAGACAGTGACTTGCTTGAGTCATCTTCTGAGTAAGTATTTTTTTTTTCCTGGAGAGTAAATTTTATTGGATAATGATGTTACATGATTTCTCACCTATCTGAATACTTTGTGCCTAGATTTCAGAATTCAAATCTCTGCAAGATGTATTGATAGTCGTTAATAGTGAAGCAAGGTCATTCACAACATGAACTTAAAAGTTCTGTGTGTTTTTTTTTTTTTGAGAAATACAATTTACAATATACATAGCCCTAGAAAGCATAAGCAGTCTTTCATTTTTTATTTGAAAATTCTAAATTTAGTTTAAAAATTATAAAATTCTAAATTTAGTTGACCAGTAGAGTTATGCATAACTGATCATTATAAGTCCACTATACTGTGAACTATGCCACTGACAGCCACAGCCACATGATTGTTGGACTTCTGAAATGAACATGCTGGGGCAGATGAAAATGTACCTGTATTTATATGATTCAATTTGTATTTAATTGCTTCATTTAATGTATTAATATTAAAATATTTAATGTTTTTCTATTTCCTTCTCTTTTACATTTCTCTGAAGAAAATTTTATATTTGTTAAAAATGTATTTTCTAACAATCTACATAATAACAATATAAACATTTTTATAGCATCTTGCAGTTCACAAAACACTTTTATCACATTATTTCCTTTGATTCTTTTTTTTTTTTTTTTTTTGAGACGGAGTCTCGTTCTGTCGCCCAGGCTGGAGTGCAGTGGCGCTATCTCGGCTCACTGCAAGCTCCGCCTCCCGGGTTCACGCCATTCTCCTGCCTCAGCCTCCCGAGTAGCTGGGACTACAGGCGCCCGCTACCACGCCCGGCTAATTTTTTGTATTTTTAGTAGAGACGGGGTTTCACCGTGTTAGCCAGGATGGTCTCGGCTAATTTTTTGTATTTTTAGTAGAGACGGGGTTTCACCGTGTTAGCCAGGATGGTCTCGATCTCCTGACCTCGTGATCCGCCCGCCTCGGCCTCCCAAAGTGCTGGGATTACAGGCGTGAGCCACCGCGCCCGGCCTCCTTTGATTCTTGATAAGCCGTAAGGTAGGGAGGATGCTTTTTCATGTCGGAAAAGAGAGGCTAAAATAAATGAAAAACAGTATTTGTTCAGGATGATTTAATTGTTAATTTTCTTTAAAGCAGATATTTCTCTTGAGGATTTATCCATCCCTGTGATTCCATATTTTAACAGATATCACTGTGGATTGGGGTAATTTTATGGGTGTTCATGTTAAGATCAGAAAATCTAAACACAATTTTATTTTGTTTGTATTTTGCCATGCAGCAAAACATGTATGTTTAAGAATCTAAAATATCGTATTACTTAATAGTGGTATTTTTTGTCGTTACTTTAGAGCTTTAAAAACAATTGATGAATTGGCCTTCAAGATAGACCTAAATAGCACATCACATGTGAATATTACAACTCGGAACTTGGCTCTCGGCGTATCATCCCTGTTACCAGGGACAAATGCAATTTCAAATTTTAGCATTGGTCTTCCAAGCAATAATGAATCGTATTTCCAGGTAATGAGCCAGTGGTTTCTTTCATTTTAATTAACTAGTTAGACATATAAAAACTTGCTGATCACTTAGCAGTTGCTGCTTCCAAGAGGTCTTGGTCCATGAAGTGGCAAGGTCTGAATGTTGGCTAAGTTTAACTAGAGCAGTAGCCATAAAGTATTGTGGGAGCTCAGAGTGGGTATGCTTTCATAATCTGGGTGACAGGGGTGGTCAGCTTACCTTCTACAAGAGGGGTTACTGGAGCTAAGCATGAGTAGGGGCCACCATACTTGGGGTGAGCATCAGTTCAGTTAGAGGAAAGAGCTTTAAGGGCCCCAAGGTGAAAAGAAGCATGGTGCATTCTCTTTGCCAGTGGTTCTCAAACTGAACATTAGAATCTTCTGGAGGAGGCTGGGCGTGGTCTCTCAAGCCTGTAATCCCAGCACTTTGGGAGGCCGAGGTGGGTGGATCACTTGAGGTCAGGAGTTTGAGACCAGGCTGGCCAACATGGTAAACCCTGTTTCTACTAAAAATACAAAAAATGTTAGCCAGGTATGGTGGTGCAGGCCTGTAATCCCAGCTATTCAGGAGGCTGAGGCACGAGAATCACTTGAACCTGGGAGGCTGAGGTTGCAGTGAGCCGGAATCATGCCACTTCCCTCCAGCCTGGGTGACAGAGCAAGACTCTGTCTCAATAGAAAAAAGAAAAAAATAATAATCTTCTGGAGGACTAGAGGACTTGTTAAAACAGATTTCTGGGACCTACTCCAGGAGTTTCTGATTTAGCAGGTCCTGGGTAGGCCCACCAAATTTGCACTTTTAGCAAGTTCCTTAGACATTGCTGGTCTAAGGATCATACTTTGAGAACCCGTGATGTAGAAGTCTGGGATAGCAGGTGACAGTACGGCTGGACACATAAGCTGGGGCTGGATTAATGGAGAACCTTTTCAACATGTTCAAGCGACACATAAGCAAAGAGTTTTCAAGTTCCTACTACATGCCAGGCACTATTAGCCACCAGAGCAAACAAAACGAATGAAGCATTGTCCTTGACCTGGGAGAGTATAGTATGTGAAGCACAATATATCTTTTAACTGTGGAGATAGAACAAACTGAAAATATAAAAAGCCTGAAATCAGGATACAGGCAAGACCTTTTTTCTCCATTAGACTAGGGGCTCTTTTGGGTAATTCTTTTTCACATTTTAAGAGTAAAACTCAGTCAACCTCAGTCTCATTCCAAGACAATTTGCAGGAAAGCATTCTTTGTCCTTGAGCTATGGTTTCAGGAAAAATGCTATCTGAGAGTGTTCATAAAATTTTAATGCAGTCTGAAATCAACAAGTTAACTTCAGTCTCTTTCTCTTTCTCTCTCCCTTGCCCCTTCCTCCCATAGTTATTATCTTTCACTACGTGTTTTGAGAAAACCTCAAAATCTGCTGCTGGTAAATCTAATTCTTATACTTGAAAATGTTGACTGATTTATAGATTTCTTCCTATGTCTTAATTAAAATCAATGCATTTTCTCCTTTGGCACACATGTAAAACCCAAATGAGATCTACAGCTTTGTGTGTAGGGGTTTATCCAGGAGTTGCAGTGACTACTGTAGATACAAAGGGAAGTCCTGGTACTGGCTAATTTGAACTTGCAATTGTTCACTCGCCTAACTATACATGTGGAATAAAGTTATTACCATTCAATTATGATTACTTGACCAATATATCTGTGTGTGTGTGTGACAGATGGATTTTGAGAGTGGACAAGTGGATCCACTGGCATCTGTAATTTTGCCTCCAAACTTACTTGAGAATTTAAGTCAAGAAGATTCTGTATTAGTTAGAAGAGCACAGTTTACTTTCTTCAACAAAACTGGACTTTTCCAGGTAAGCACATTCATTAAATTATTGTTTTTCAACTGCAAATGAAGTTTCTTTGCTCAAAGGAAAACAAAACTTTAGATTCTGTTGAAATATATCAGAAGGTTTAGAAAAATTTACTGTGTTTTCAAAACTGAAAATTTTTAATATAATTGTTTAAATATTTTATTTCAGATAATATGCTAATTAACAAGTTGTAGGTACTTCAGTTTTTAAAATAATTCAAGTATTAGGCTAAGGCTTGCATTAAACAATTAGAAATTGAATTAGTGAAGAAATGACCGTTTATTATTACTTTTATTAAATATTTTATACTCTCCAATCATTTAGGCCTTTACAGTTAAAGAAATTGCGCACCAAAGGAAAGGGTTTTTTTTTTTTCTTTAATTTAGCAGTAAGCACTGTTTACATAATGAGCAGCATTCTTGGCTTTAATCAGTTTTCCCATTAGTATTTCAAGTGACCTTTGGTCTTTACACATCCGCAGAGTAAGATGGAATTGTGCTAAGCACATATTATCATTTTTATTGGCATCATTTCTAGATTCTAGAAGGCCCACTGCCAGCAAACACTGGTGACCTCTGTTTGCCTTTACAAGTACAACCTGATCGAGAGCAGGTTCGCTGGGCCCTTTTTAAAAAATAAAACTTATCTATTAAATTCAAGATATCATTGCATATTGAACAATGTGACTTATATAAGAGAAAATAGCAAGTCTCAAGGCCAGAGAATTGTTTCTAATGGATCTGCCTTTATATGTCATGTGTAGAGGAGCAGCCAAGTAGAGATATAGTCAAGGAAAAATAATACCATGGAATCCTTGACAGTAGTTAATTCCAAAATTTAAAAATTTTATCAACAAATGTTTTAGGAACCAGCTCTATACAAATTTGGTGATTTATTTGAATGCAATTTATATATTTTGTATAAAATGTGTAATTTATCCTGAAAGATTTAATAGCTATAAACATGTACAACTGCAGTTTTAAAAATTATGGTAATTTGAAGTGTATGACAATGTTACCTTAAAACCAATATAAAAATGCAGCAAAACATGTATGTATGTAGGTGCCACAAAATGTGAATGGTACAGAAATGGGGTCCAGTGCAGGGAGAAGGTTTAGCCCTGCACTCTTAGATTTGCAAGCATCTGTCATTGTTTTGAGTCTTCTCCATATCATGTTTCCTTCTCCTTTGGTATTTCTCTACCAAAGTTGTTATTAGGAAGCATATCTGGCCAGGCGCAGTGCCTCGTGCCTGTAATCGTAGCACTTTGGGAGGCTGAGGAGGGAGGATTGCTTGAGACCAAGAGTTCAAGGCCAATCAAGCCAACATAGTGAGACCCGTCTCTTCAAAAAAAAAAAAAAAAGGAAGCATATGTTCAGTTTCTAAAGTTAATTTACAGGAGAATGAAAAAACTTTAAAGGTTCTGTGGTGCTCGCCTATCATAGAGGGCAAGGTACGATGGTGATGGTGTTTTTTTGTGTTTTACTGAAAGGCTGGGTATCAGCAGCTAATAGCTGAGTTTAATAATGACCACCACACAAAATTAACAAAAAGCTATATTCTGGATGCTGAGTTTTATTTGGAATTTATTCTGTGATTATTCCAAAACAACTGATTTGTAAGCTATGATATAAAGAGAAATTCAGGAGACTTGACAAGAAATACAAGGGAAAGAAAAAAATAGAGATGAACTTGCAGAATAGAATGCTTATTGGTCCAAACCATTTTATGGGACAGATTTGATTTCCTGACAGCCTTATTGCTTAAGTGAAATCCGCAGATGCTGGCAAGTATACAATCAGAGAAGAAGGTAGAAGTCCTGGATGGGACTTGAATCCAGTATTACTTTTAGGTATAAGTTAGTAAACATGTCAGGCTGTTGGCATGGATGTGAAAGATGTCTTGCTTTTTATTTTTCACACCGTATTTTCTTCATACTTCTCTGAAAGAAAACAACATCTATTTTCTAAAGTAGGGAAATGATCTAATTGTTTCACAGCTTTTTATGAGTTTATATTATTTATGAGTCTGCATTGTTTCAGATGTTAACTGGCTGACATCAGTCACCACAATCAAGAATGTAGTTTTATGAACTCAGTCTTACAATATTGGCTCCCAACATTCCCTCAATGTATTTATTATAATAAGGGAAATAGCAAACCTCCTTCAGGAAAGCCAGCAACTTGATGTGATAAACAGGATGTTCTAGAACTGAAGATCTTAAGTGTAAAAATTGCTGACAGTTTGCTTATTTTGGAGCACCAAAGTAAAATAAAAGTGTGTACTTCTGACTGATACACGCAATTTTTTTTTCTTTAAAAGGATGTAGGACCCCAAAGAAAAACCTTAGTGAGTTATGTGATGGCGTGCAGTATTGGAAACATTACTATCCAGAATCTGAAGGATCCTGTTCAAATAAAAATCAAACATACAAGAACTCAGGTAAGAAAACGCTCCCAATAGCATTTGGACAGAAGTGGACTATTTAAGATACTAGTGGGGCCTTTTTTTCTACATGTTAAAAAGTAACTGACCCTTTTTTTGTGGAGTAGGGCCCAGTTTTCTATAAAGAGAGAACAACTGATCAGGTAGTGCTTTAAAGTCACAGTAAATTGAAGCAGCTGGAGAGGTTAGTCTTATCTAGGACTCAATAATCAGAAAGAGAAGGGAAGTGAAGAGAAGGGCTTCTATTTTTCAGATATAACATATATTGCTTCAGATAAATTAGATGCATATGTAGTTGCACAATTCTGCCAATAGAGGTTTTGGTTGTTTCTTTGTATTTCTGTGTATATTTGCAAAGATAACTGCAACTGGGAAAGCCAACAAAGAAACAGGGGAGGGTGGACTTATTTTTTGAGAGGTTAGCAGTGGTTAGTCTTTGCAAATGTTGCTTTTCTTGTTGCTTCATTACCCTTGTCATCTGTTTGTTTGATAAAATTAGATGGAAGTTCTCATTGTCTCAGATGGCCCAAGAACAGGTTTTTCTCACTTTTCTAAAGGGCCCTCATCATGATTCTGCCATTTATTAGATAGGCAGGAAGACAGGCCGGAAATGAGTGTGCTCAGGATTGAAAGCCAAGTCACCTAAGATCTAGCCTTCTTTGCCACGAACCGTCTTAGACTTCCGTGTTCAACACTTTGGCTTCCTTTGTTTCAGCCCCTTCATTCATAAAGGACGATTTTTAAAAACTGTGGAACATACATAATATAAATGTATCATCTTAATCATTTTTAAGTGTACAGTTCAATAGCATTAAGTGTGTTCACATTGTTATGCAGCCATCACCACTATCCATCTCCCCATTTGAAACTGTCCTCCCATTAAATACCCATTCCCTGTTCTCTCCTTTCAATAGCACCTGGCAACCACCATCCTACTTTCTGTCTCTTAATTTCACTACTCTAAGTACCTCATATAAGTGGAAACATACAGTGTTTGTCCTTTGTGACTGGCTTATTTCATAGCACAGTGCCTTCAAGGTTTATCCATGTTGTAGCATCTGTCAGAATTGACTTCTGTTTTAAGGCTGAAGAGTATTTCATTGTATGTATATACTAGATTTTGTTTGTCTATTCCTCCATTGATAGATGCTTGGGTTGCTTCTACTTTTTGGCTCTTGTGAATAATGCTACTGTGAGCATGAGTCTACAGATATCTTGTCGAGTCCTTGTTTTCAATTTGTCTATGTAAATACCCAGACATAAAGGAGAATTTTGAAGATGATGTGAAATTGTAGTGTCAAGAGCTTTTCTAAATGCTAAGAATGAGAGTAGAATCAATATACTTAATGATGGGACATTTGTAGTAACCTACAGATAAATGAGTAGGTAGTATGATTCCTTATGAGGTTAGAGTTGATTTTCGCTTGAAGTCTCTATGGGAGAGAAGAAGATCCCCCTGAATTGCCTACATTTTCAGGTTGAATAGGCATGTTAATACTAATCTATTTCTTTGTGAAACCCTTTGTGTTTTTATTCTTTTGCCATATTTAAATCATGGCATTTTAAACACAATTTCACATGTTTATTCTTATGTTAATATAGGAAGTGCATCATCCCATCTGTGCCTTCTGGGATCTGAACAAAAACAGTAAGTTTTAAAATATTGGTTGTCTTAATATAGATAACAACTGAATTTTAAACATTGTTAGACACCCCCATTTCCTTTAATTCCACCCCAAACCAGAGTGAGTCACAATGTAAGTGTAAATGGCAAATGAGCTGCAAAGTTAGTTTAGGTAGCTTGGGAAGTCAGTTCTAATTTCTGTAACTTTTTAGTCATTGCAAGAAGAAATAGGCAGACTTCACTGTGTTTTCTTTCATTTTTCAGTTGAACAACCTCTTTGACATCAGTTATTTATAAAATACAGCATACAATTTTATTGCTACTTTTGATGAAAGTAGACTTGCACTTAATCTCATTCTTCTAAGACACAGTTGAGGGGATTATTTGATATGTGTAAGGCAGACAATTTGAAATCCAGCTTCCAGACCTCCAGTTATGAGGGAGGTGAGAAGCTGACTGAAGGAATGTAAATATAGAAATTGTTATAATGGACATATATTACTTGAAAGAGATGAACAGCCTGCAGAATTAGATTTGACAATCAAGAAAGGAAGGCAAAATTAAGGGATGAATCAATCAGTAGGCATAAGGTGTTAAATCTCTTTGAAAGGAAGTACAAATAAAGAAGCTTCTTCTGTTTGTCCCCTTGTGAGGATTATTGTGGCCAGATTCATTCTGATATAAATGCAGGGTACTTTGCTGATGAAAACAGCCTGAAAAGGGCAAAAACTTCTTTTTTTGATAGTCCTTGTCACAGCAAGACAGGAGTTTTTTGGTGGAGGGGTTTAGTTGCATAATTTTGAGAAGATCTTTACTCATTTACCTAGTTAAAAGTATCACTTTATTATCTTAAAATATTATTTAAATAAATGGATTCAATACATTGACAATATGCATTGCTCATATTCCATTTTATACCATGAAAGTCAAATAAGGTGGTTTCAAGCCATTTACAATCAGTTACTACCATTCATGATTTTTGTATACATAAATGGCACATTCTAAGAAAGCAAACCTTCTTTGTTCTTATGTCTTCATGAAAATGTAGATTAACCCTCAGAAAAAAATTATTGGTTCATTAGTGTGTAGTGTATTTGAAAATGAGTCTTCTTTTTATGGAAGTTCATTTTAAAATATGTTAAAAATTAAACTTGAATCAAACATTTGTGGAACTCTCAAGTTTGAACCTACTGATTAGATCACCTCTAACTGCCCACCCAGAGCTAACATTTGATGATTCTAGGAATCCAAATTATTCTAAGCATTGAAAACTTTCATAATGGTATCCATTTTACAGATAAACTCTGTATGGCAGAAGAGACTGAGGCAAATTTCTGTATAGAAGGTCTCATCCATTATAGAGAAGAAACTGACCTGCTGTTTTCAAACTGTTTGTTGATTCCTTCAACAGAAAGTTTTGGAGGATGGAACACGTCAGGATGTGTTGCACACAGAGATTCAGATGCAAGTGAGACAGTCTGCCTGTGTAACCACTTCACACACTTTGGAGTTCTGATGGTAAGGGGGGAATTTCTAAGCTCATTTTGACATGCTGTAACTTTGGATGGCATACTCCTTTTTTGTATGTATTTTTAGATTATGTATTTTGGGAATTATTTCCTGATAGTTTTCATCTGTACCGTGAATCCTAATTCTTAATAAAGAATCTAATTAGCAAAGATCACATATTAAAAATATGTGAAAGTAATTATAGAAAAGAACTTTCTCCCTTTTTTTCCTGTAGCATTAACAGTGATGATAAATAATCCCAGAAACAAGAAAATCCTCATGAAACTTTTTAATTAAGAGAGAAACAGAGTCAAAGAGATGAACGGGGAGACAAGTGGGAGGAGGGAGAGAAAGTTAAAGAAGAAAATGTTGGGTGTTACTAACATGGAAGGAAATTGTGAATAGTGTAATCAAAAAAATTTTTCTTATGTTGTCACTCATTCAATATATTTGAACGTTGCTTTGTACCTGGTACTGCACCGAGTGATCTCCCTCCTAGAGATTGCAGTTTGTTAGGACAGACTAGTGACTAGGGTTAGAATGGAGACTTCAGAGCTGCAAGAGAGATAATGGTTATGATGTTTCTGTCACTCTTAGGCCTCTATATCATTCTTTCCTTCCTTCTTCCATGCCCCTGTTTTATCTTATTAGCCAGCTTGCCAAACAGTTTTAAACAAAATTAGATTGCGTCAATGTGTTTTTCTTATCCCACCAAATTTTGAGACGCACCACGCATCCAGCGACTTCTTTGAACTCATCCATAGATTTATACCTTTCCCTTTTATCCAGTTTACCTGTGATTTTGCAAACACTTTTCTGGTCTCCAGGGTATGCTCTGGGTTGTAGCATAGCCTTTGTTTCTGTTTGGTTTTCATAAAGGGACCAAACCACATTTGTTTTTTAATAGGAGATAGGAGTGATGTGAGCTGAGGCAATAAAGCTTTTCAAATTAGAATCACAGACGTCAGGTTTTGTTTATTCCCGCCTTTAAATCTTGCACCCTTCTTCCTGTGGGGACTGGGAGGAAGCCGTGAGGATCTGTGGGATGTAGTATTTGGCTCACGAATCTACTCAGCCTATGTAAATGGCCATTGTCATATGGCAACCCTGCAAGTTGTAATTTTCCTGACAATCAAGTACATAAATGCTCTGTGGAATAAGAACAAGTCATTTAAAAAGGTGATAAATCATAGAAGACACCTTTTTAACTATCTAAAATACAAATATTTTCCTTTTGCTGTCAAAGCATGAAAATGAACAATTAACTATTGCATGTTTTCCTTAAGTAATTATAAAAGAAAATTCAGTTTCCTTCCATGTTCTCTTTTTTGCAAAAGTGATAGCAGGCATTCTTTCAAAGAACACTTATTTTTTGTGATTACTCATTCAGGTATGTAAGCTTTAGCTTAATTCATTTAAATATTTCAACTATGTGCATGTTGTAAGTCTGGTATTAAATAAATAGATAACAGTAACAAAATTTACTCTTCAGAGATGATTTATATGAAGCCAGAGTTTGCCTGCCCACGACTTCATATGGCCAGTTCCTTCATATATTGTCTAAATTTTATTGTGAGTTTGTAATTACGTATTATTTTTTCTGCTGCTATCTGATTGAATGGTTAATTTTATGTATATATATATGTGAAGATAAGCATCATTCATGCTCTCTTTCCATTTTCTACCTTGTCTGTTTTTGTAATATTAAAAATTGCTGGTAGAAAATCTTTTCAAAACATATCCTTTTTGGTGATGTTCTCTTACCTTTTCAGTTTTTCCAGACCACCAAGACTTTGTTAAGAGTTTTTCTTGACTTAGAAACTCTTTATTCACTTGTATAAGATATTCCCAGAGTCTGCATTGTCCCATGACACATTCACCAGTTCACCATATGAGATGCTAAAACAATGTACCTCATACCTATAATTATATCTTCTGGTCTACAAATATTTCAAGAATTTAATGTCTTCTGCTACATTTCTTTGTACTAAAACTGGCTTTCATGAAGATTAGTACATTTTCATATTGGCTATATCATAAAAGTTTTCATATTTTCATTCTCTAAAAGAACAAAACAACATGAAATTGTGTATAAATCTGTAAACAAATCCGTAAGCAGCCTTATTTAATTTCTATTTGAAATTCTGGATTTAATTGTGATTTGCAAGTCATAGGTTTTTCAAGAATTTGTGACACATCACTTGGCAATCTCTCAAAACCATGATTCATCTCTCTGGGCTGATGAATCATTGGTTGAGGTAGCCTATCTGTGAATCAAGTGGCACCAACTCAAACCCCATCCCATGTACCCTGGGTGCCCCGTGTTCTCCCAGTGTTTTAAGGGATTCCTGGGATAAGAAGATAGGGGGAGCCCCCTCAGACTCTGAGCCTCTGCTTCTACTGAATTCCATCACTTCGTGCATGGCTTGATGTTGCAGAGATACTGTACCTGTTCTTTACTGCATCAGTGAAACCTGAAACTAACCCACATTTCTTTATCACACACACACACACACACACACACACACACACACAACTTAAGGCCTGTGTGTGAGTAGCAGATTTTATTGGCATTTTGATGACAGTTAAAGACAATTTACATATAGAAGGAAAAATCATAAACATTTTCTCCATAATTTAAAACCTAAAAGTTTACACTAGATATTCAATACATCCCTTCTCTAAGAACACTCCATTTTTGTTCATCTACATAAAGGAGGTACTTTTCTCCTCCAACCAGGATTGAGTGATTGGTCTTACCTCAAGATTTATTCCTATCCCAATCCCCCATTTAAGGCAGAAAAGAAAGATTTTTCTACCAAGTCCAGACTTTGTAAGTCTCCCTTAGCACATTGAAATTAATACTTTATATTAATACACTGGAAAGTATTTACTTCTTTCCACTCCACAACAGCCCCAAATAATTTAAATTTTATCCTTTCAGTACTATAGGAATAAAAAAGTCTATGACCCCCAAAAGTCTTAATGGCATCTCAATTATGAAAATAAAGACTGTCCCACCTCATACATACCAAGCATTGAAATAACCAGGGTTAGGAGCCTCCGCACCACCCTTAGAGCCTGGCAGTCACAGCACCAGCACCAGCCTCTGGCTGAGCTCCTTGCTACCTGGCAAGGAACCTAAAGGCTTGAGGGTTTGGCCCTATAGACTACTGTGGTCTCCATTTGAACTGGTGCCCCAAGCCCTGCAACTGTTAGGAATGGGTCTGATGGTTTATTATGCAAGGCAACCGTCTCCTCTCCAATTTCTGTTGAGGGTCCTGGTGGTTTTGATCTTCAGGTTATACCGGTGTGCAGAAAGCTTGGGAAAGAAGGTAATGATGAAAAACAATGTGTAACGACTTCCAGAAGTAATGCTGCATTTTTTCTTTTATTTATTGATCGAAAATAATATAATAAATGGAAATTTTAATATTGATTTACACTGTTGGTTTTAGCCCCTGAGAGTAAGCTGCTCTAATGTTAACAGTGAACTTTCTAGTGAAACAGAGAACCATTCTCATGAGAAGAGAGTTTCTTACAGCTGCTTGCCATGTTTTATTTAGGACCTTCCAAGAAGTGCCTCACAGTTAGATGCAAGAAACACTAAAGTCCTCACTTTCATCAGCTATATTGGGTGTGGAATATCTGCTATTTTTTCAGCAGCAACTCTCCTGACATATGTTGCTTTTGAGTAAGTATATTTTTAATCTGCCAAACCCATTGCTAACTGTTCCAAATGTGAATAAGAAAATTGCCTTGGCTTTGAAAAACATTTATACACTGTAGGGTGGTTGAACGTTAATGTTCATGTTTCTCATAAAATATATTATGTAACATGAATTTTCCAGCTATAGAATTTTAATTTATAATTGCTGTATTTCTATTTATAAAATGCATTCAAATCTGTTAGAAATGATTAACATTTAAGTAAGTAAAAATTATATAAGGTGCTTTCTGTATTGTAAAACATGAAAACGTTTGTTTTATAATCTTATAAAATTAGTCATGAAACAATTTTTTTAAGATCCTTAACTCATTAAAAATCAAAAAGGTTCAAATAATTTAGGGAAATTATTTTTTAAGAAAAATGTCATTCTTACAACTCTAGAATTTTTCCTGGGTTAAAAAAAAATTCAGTTGAAGCCCAACTGGGAATTGTATAAACAATTGGAAATAATTTTGAAGTAAACTAATATTTTTAAAGTCTTTATAAGTTGCCAAATACTCCTAAATATCCTTAGCCCCTCCTTTTAGCAGAACCACATCGGAAAGGTGGTGCTACTTATCTCATTGCAGGGTTGTATAAGATATGAATTTATACAGGCCTGTGCTGAAAAGATTGATATACGGTATTAGTTCTCTCATAGATGCCTTTTTTCATTTTTTAGGAAATTGCGAAGGGATTATCCCTCCAAAATCTTGATGAACCTGAGCACAGCCCTGCTGTTCCTGAATCTGCTCTTCCTCCTAGATGGCTGGATCACCTCCTTCAATGTGGATGGACTTTGCATTGCTGTTGCAGTCCTGTTGCATTTCTTCCTTCTGGCAACCTTTACCTGGATGGGGCTAGAAGCAATTCACATGTACATTGCTCTAGTTAAAGTATTTAACACTTACATTCGCCGATACATTCTAAAATTCTGCATCATTGGCTGGGGTAAGCCTCTTAAAATTTTTTTGGTTTTGTTTTTCCCTCATGAAAATTGCCAGATTCTCATAGGAAAAAATCTTATTTAAAAAAAATAGTACCATTAAGAGGAACCTCAAAATTGTGAATGGCATGGATTAGATATACATAGCCTAAGGAAGGGACATCTTCACAACTTTATTTTTTAAAACTCATCAACAGCACTCACTATATACACGAGTAAAGGAAAAGCCCTCACTCCCTGAGTCACCACAAACTTATTTCCTGAGCCCAGAGCCAGCCCACCCAAGTCTGAAGAAGCAGCTGGCAGACAGTGATGTCTTTTCCATGATGCTTTAAAATACAAAGGCCAGCTCAGACGGCTAGTTACACTCATCCCCAGACACATGCCTATGTCTTGGAAACCAAAAAAGAATGTTATTCTTGCGTGTGCAACCAGAATACTTATAGGATTATTGCCTTGAACTTTTTGTAATGAGTCCTCAGTCAGACATAGGTGGTTGTATTAACCTGTTTGAGATCTTCTATTGTGCTCCCTTGTTTTTGCAGGCTTCATATTGAGCCAGGCATTTTAGAGCTTTCTCACAGATCTGTTTCAGATGGAAATATAAGTGAGAGATATTTTCAAGACCTTCAAAACCACCTCAGGAGGCAATAAGCACACTCTTCAGAGACCTGGGATGCCTGCCATAGCATTTCCCCACTGAAATATACATGGAAATACTTTATTCAATCTCTGGGGAGAGAAGGCTACAAAGACTTTATAGCCCCCTTGCTTTTCCTCCACTTTTTCTAAAGAGTTTTCTTTATATAGAAGGAGGCAAAATAGGCTGTAATGACCTTGTCTGCCTAAACTCTGCCAGTCTAACAAGGCTTAATTAATGAAACCACATTCACTAGTGCTAGATTTGATACAAATCAGGTTTAGTTTTCCAGTGAGTCCCACTAAGCAAACAGAATTTTATTTAAATATCTGTCATTTAAGAGTAGGTTTGGATTGTTGCCAGTTAGAGTTGGACATTGAACCCCAAGGAGGGGATTTTGTTGTTAACCAAGTTGCCATTTCTAAGAAGTTTGAATCTGGGATATGGAATGTTGGCTTGCTTGCATTTCTCTTCTTTTCATTTCTTTTCTTTACATTTCATTAGCAGTCTTATGAAGCAGTTTCAGATGCTTCATAAGAGTTTGTGTCATGGTGTTTTTGTAACAGGTTTGCCTGCCTTAGTGGTGTCAGTTGTTCTAGCGAGCAGAAACAACAATGAAGTCTATGGAAAAGAAAGTTATGGGAAAGAAAAAGGTGATGAATTGTAAGTAATAAAAACTTTTTGTGATGAGTAGATATCCTTTGTTTCCTAAATTTTAGCATTAATTTCCATGCCAATAACAAGGCTTTCATTTTAAAAGGTTGATGTTTATTCGCATGACTGCCAAAATCTCTGCTACACCACAGATTAATTCAGTTGAATGCCCTGAAATGTTTGAGACACTTTTTCATATTAACATTGTACTCTGTCATATGGAGGAATTGAGAAAATGCCTAAGACAGTTTTTTAGCCTCAGAAGACCCATTCTATTTCAGAAGATTTCATAACACTCTCACCTCCTCAAACCCACCCACATCTTCAAGAGAGTTAAATAGCAGTATCAGACAGAGAGTGAATGATTCATTGCCAATGGGAGTGTTATGTAGAAATTTAGAGAATGGAGAAATCAGCATGTTCTTAAACAATTTCGAAAGTTCTCTTCAGATTGTGAGATCATTGAGATTAAGGGTTTTATATTGTTCAGTTTGGGCAGTTACCGATCTCCTATTTTATTAATCCACCATGAGTACTCAATAAATATATGTTGATTGAAAAAATTACTGAATGAATAAAGAGCCTATTTCTGAAATGGGACCCATGATGCCACATATCTATGCATATCTCATGGATGGATAACATTTACATCGGCTGGGCGCAGCGGCTTACACCTATAATCCCAGCACTTTAGGAGGCCGAGCTGGGTATATCACCTGAGGTCAGAAGTTCGAGATCAGCCTGGCCAACATGGCGAAACCCCATCTCTATTAAAAATACAAAAATTAGCTGGGCATGGTGGTGCATAGCTATAATCCCAGCTACTACTCGGGAGGCTGAGGCAGGAGAATCATTTGAATCTGGGAGGCGGAAGTTGCAGTGAGCCAAGATTGCACCATGAACTCCAGCCTGGGCAACAGAGTGAGACTCCATCTAAAAAAAAAAAAAAAAAACCCACTTACATCCAATCACTTATCCAATCTCTGTCCCATTTCTTCACAGTCTTGCCATCTCTTATATTTGTAAAGTGGCACTCAAAAGACCCCACAAGAACTAGGGAAAAATAATGGGGCTAGGTGAGGAATTCCAGAATTTTAGAAGAACTTCTGTGTGTAAAAGAAACGTTAGCTCTAGGGACAAGCAACATTATTCCAGGGACATTTATAACAACATACATTAAAAGTAGAAATTAATAAATAATTTCTAAATAAGAGAATTTTAGAAGTATGTTCATCAACTCATACAGAACCTTAAAGTACCATTTAGTAAACTGCTATACCATTAGGACATTTCATTTATTGATAATTTACTGTATGCCAGAATCACGTTAGTTTCTAGAATTCAAAGATGTGCAGGACAGCTTTTGCCTTTGTGGAGGTTATGTTCCAACATGGAAGATATGGCCCAGAATAATAACCATTTGTGCTAGAATTTCAAGATGAATTTAGTTGCTTTAAATCATTTATTCAATTTTTGAGGTGTCTTAAGAATTCCTATAGCGTCAATTAGGCACTAGGACATCTACAAATTATATTATTTGACAACTTTGCATATAGTACAGTTTTAAAATTTCTTTAATCTACTATCCAATATATATATTATAAGTATCAAGTATCTTCTCCATCTCACTGGGATATTTTGTAATCATTGTAAGCTACGTAATTGTACATGACAACCATCTGTATATTAATCTCAATTATAATAAGGTCTTGCCTCATCTACAGCAATGATAGTAGTAATTATTTTGCCATAATAACAAACTCACAACTAGTTGTGACTTAAGTAAGTAGGAGTTTACTCTTTGCACATGACAAGAAACATGGTAGTGGCAATCACTGGCATGGATTTTGTGGCTAAAAATGTCAGGGCCAACAACTCTGCAGCAGGCTTGACCTCTCTGTCATTGGACAGAAGATGCTGGCTGCAGCTCCATAGCTCACTTGCACGTTTGAAGCAGGAAGAAGGAATAAGGACCTTGCCAGTTGAGTCTACCACTAATAGCTCTTCCAAAAATCCTTTGGCAGACTTCTACTTCCATATCACTTTATAAAATGATGTCATACAGCCACTCCTTAAATACAAAGGAGACCAAAAATTAGTTTTTAAATTTCCCATTCTCAGTGTACAGGCACCCAAAGGAAAAGGAGGTTAGACATGGCTTGGAACAAGTCAACCAAGAGTGTTTTCATATCAACTCAGAAATCAGGAAGCAACCTTGTCTTCTTTGTAATATTGGCTTACCTAGATATTAAGACAATGGCCATCCAAAAACAAATGAACAAAAGACCTATGAAGAGATTGAAGAAGAAACTGAGGTCCAAGGAAGTAAAGTGGCTTTCTAAAGACATTTGAGAGGAAAATCTGCAGTAGCCCAAACTAAGCTGAGAAAAGTCTTAGGTAAACAGGACATGGTAATAAATCTTTTTTTCTTTCTCATTTCTTCTTTTTTAAGCTGTTGGATTCAAGATCCAGTCATATTTTATGTGACCTGTGCTGGGTATTTTGGAGTCATGTTTTTTCTGAACATTGCCATGTTCATTGTGGTAATGGTGCAGATCTGTGGGAGGAATGGCAAGAGAAGCAACCGGACCCTGAGAGAAGAAGTGTTAAGGAACCTGCGCAGTGTGGTTAGCTTGACCTTTCTGTTGGGCATGACATGGGGTTTTGCATTCTTTGCCTGGGGACCCTTAAATATCCCCTTCATGTACCTCTTCTCCATCTTCAATTCATTACAAGGTAAGATAAATTGTACATGAATAGTCTCTGCTTTCTAATTTTGTCATATTTGCAAGCAGCTTCACTTTTGGACAGATGCCATGTTAAGTTTCTGTGTCACTATTTCAAGTGCTGAATATAGTTCCATGTGCAGTGTGGTCACTTGTTAAAAGGGTCTTGAATAGATAAATGAGGTAGAATGTTAATTTTGCCTTTTTATCAGTGGTATATCCCAAGCACCTAGAACACTGTACCTGGCAGATAGTAGGTACTCCATAAATGCATATTATTTCATGAATGAATATGGAGCAAGGGAAGTATCTAGCTGAGAACCAAACGGGGAGTTTAAAGGGATGCACAGACAAGTTACCTTCTTCACAGTTTTGCTGAATGTTGGTCCTCTTCATACATCCTGTCCCCTGTAGATTTACCGTTGATGGCCAGAAGAATTTTTAGAGTCTATGTAAGAACAGTAGCAGTTCACCTTGATTTTTTGGGTCCTTTGATTTCAGAATAAATACCAACACTCTAGTTCAGGAACTTTTATCTTTTTATGAGAAATATTGAACTTTTCACAGTTAGTTCAACAATTCAACAAACATTTGTCAATGGTCTGCTTTGCATAAAAATACCAGGCTTCCTTCAAAGAGCTTGCAGTCATACCTCTTATTCCATAATACATACCATAGTATACTCTATAAGAAATTTAACTTTTAAGCTTAAGGGAATATAAATTGTCTTTTTAGATCATTAAATGGCATTCTTTAAGATTTTGAATATACCCTGTACTGTTGATGAAACTCCTTAGTGTGCAGAAGCACCATGAGGCCAACACTCGAAAAGAAATTAGAATGCTTGGAATGTTTCTGAGTAGAGCAGTGCAAATGGCTTAACTGAAGCTATTGGTCTTGCAGTTGTAGATGTCTGGGGAAGAAATTGCTGAATATATCTGAGCTGGGGTGGAAAGCAGATTTGTATTACTCACCAAATGAGGTGCCAAGGTGGGTACTCCCTGCAAGTGTGTTTTAAGAAAGTCTGTACTTATCTGCAGGGGAGAGTTGGTTACTGCTTATCTCCCATGCTCTTCCACTAGCTTGTGAAGTGCAAAAAAAATTGTCACATGGTAGGTGCTTAATGATTGGTAAATTAATGGATTGCTAGATGGAGAAAGAGGCTTTGGGGATGGCCTATTCCAATCTGAGATGCCTCTGGCATAAATATGTATTAACTAGTTCAGCAAATTTTATTCAGGTTCATTGTCTTATAACAAAGGAAGTATGTAGGCTCATTATCTTTAGTCCATAGAATAAGCCTCAAGTGCAACTCCAAAAATTGGAAAATGAGTATGTAGCATATAAACACATCTTTATTGGGATCTAGCTTTATAAAGTGAGTATTCCTCTATTTAATCTCTTCTATAATATACAACATAAAAGTGCCTAAATAAATATTGACAAAAGTATCCATTAACATTAGAAATTCCATGGTTTCATATTTCAGGATTGTATATAAAAGGCACATTGATCTGCCAGCCCAGCCTTGGTTTTGCTTTTAGAATTTCCTGGCAGTTTCAGTAACCTTCAACAGCTACAGTTGTCTGTTCAGCTCTGTTTCCATTAATGAGAATTGGGATGTTTTATTTTTCCCAGCATGGGTCCCCTGTCAGGAGGGAAAAATGTTGTAAACCATCATCAACTCAGTGTTCTTCATAAATCACTGACTTTTAAGACTAATTTTAAATCATATAAATTCAGAACAGATTTCAGCACATTTAATTGTATTAAAACACCTCCCAGAAAGAAAATTTAAATTAAAAGGCAGTGATACAGAGCACATGAGTCTACCAACAATTGCTTGCTGCCCAGGCTTGTGCCAAAACTTCTTAGGATGCTATGGAAATTTACTTAATGGTTTTTATTATTGAGTCATTTTCAGAACCTTCCAAGAGAGGCTTTGTTGTTAGCAGTATATGCTTTGTTAAAAGAAGCATGTAGAATTTAGACAGCTTAAAGAAATGATTCAGTGAATGCAAAATGAACTCAGGTAGTAAGGAGGCAAACTACATTATATCTAATTTTTTCTCTTTTTGATATTTGTCATTCCAGCAAAAATCATGATGTGGTCCCTCTGCCTCATGGAATTTATATTCTAGTAGGGGAGACAGGTTAATTAAATATATTGCTCTATAAAAATTACCTTGTGACGTTGAGAATGTGTTACAAAAAAAACATGATATCTAAGCTGAAATCAGGAGGATCGATAGGAATTAACTAGATGAAAGATGGGAGTAAGAGTAGGAAGAATAATATTTGAGATAGTGGGCATTTCATGTGCAAAAAATTTGCTATAGTTGATGATTACAGTGTATATTCAAGGTATTAAAAGAAAACTCATATATCCTGAGAACAACAAAAGTGCAGGATAGTGACAAAGCAGAGAGGCACAACAGAGAGGCAAGGACTAGACCAGAAGGCTCTGTATTTCAATCTTTATAAACACAATAGGAAGTCTTTGAAAGGTGGAGTGACATGATTGGATGTGCACTTTGTAAAGATAAAGCCGTACCTAATGTGGCGAATGGATTAGAGCTGCCCAGTAGGGTCTGTAGGGCGAGCAGGTAAGAGGAGACTCTCAGTGTTTGGGGAAAAGTTGGTCCAGTATTTTAGACTGTGGTGGGGATGAGAGAGCTAGAGAGATGTGCACAGAACCAAGGGAAATTTAGGAAGCATGCTGCTACAAAATACTCATCATTGATTTGTTCATTAAACTCTTACTCTTCTAGAATGATTCGAGTAAGAAGTCTTCTTGTTAATACAATATTATAGTTAATGGATGCCTATCATTACAATATTTAACAATGGCTAAACCTTTAGAATGCAGAGCAACATCCTGAAAGCTAAAACTATGCTAAACATATTTTAGTCCCTTTTAGATTTAGCTTGCAGGGGGGCACCTTAAAGTCAGCAGGGTCACCATGTAATGTTATGGAGGCGGGATGTGTGGGAGCATGTGTTTGAGCTGGGTCTGCTGTGGCATCAGGGCATGTATTAGTTCATTTTCACACTGCTGATAAACATATACCGGAGACTGGGCAATTTACAAAACAAAGAGCTTTAATTGGACTTACAGTTCCACGTGGCTGGGGAAGCCTCACAATCATGGTGGGAAGCAAGGACGAGCAAATCACATCTTATGTAGATGGTGGTAGGCAAAGAGAGAGTTTGTGCAGAAAAACTCCCATTTTTAAACGCATTAGATCTTGTGAGATTCATTTACTATCACAATAACAGCCCAGGAAAGACTTGCCCCCATAATTCAATCACCTTCCACTGGGTTCCTCCCATGATGTGTGGGAATTGTGGGAGTTACAATTCAAGATGAGATTTGGGTGGGAACACAGCCAAACCATATTATTCCACCCCTGGCCCCTCCCAGATCTCACGTCCTCACATTTCAAAACCAATTATGCCTTCCCAACAGTCCCCCAAAGTCTTAACTCATTTCAGCATTAACTCAAAAGTCCACAGTCCTACGTCTCGTCTGAGACAAGGCAAGTCCCTTCCACCTGTGAGCCTGTAAAATCAAAAGCAAGTTAATTACTTCCTAGATACAATGGGGGTACAGGCATTGAGTAAATACTGCTGTTGCAATGGGAGAAATTGGCCAAAATAAAGGGGCTACAGGCCAAGTGCAAGTCCAGAATCCAGCAGGGCAGTCAAATCTTAAGATTCCAAAATCATCTCCTTCGACTCCATATCTCACATCTGGGTCACACTGATGCAAGAGGTGGGTTCCCATGGTCTTGGGCAGCTCCATCCTTGTGGCTTTGCAGGGTATAGCCTCCCTCACAGCTGCTTTCACAGGCTGACATTGAGTGTCTGTGACTTTTCCAGGCACACAGTGCAAGCTGTTGGTGGATCTACCATTCTGGGATCTGGAAGATGGTGGCCCTCTTCTCACAGCTCCACTAGATGGCACCCCAGTAGGGACTCTGTGTGGGGCCCAGACCACACATTTCCCTCTGTACTGCCCTAGCGGAGGTTCTCCAAGAGGGCCTCACCCCTGCAGCAAACTTTTGTCTGGGCATCCAAGCATTTCATCTTCTGAAATCTAGGCGGAGGTTCCCAAACCTCAATTCTTGACTTCTGTGCACCCACAGGCTCAACACCATATGGAAGCTGCCAAGGCTTGGGGCTTCCACCCTCTGAAGCAACAGCCTGAGCTGTACCTTGGACTCTTAGTGGCAGCTGGATCAGCTGGGACACAGGTCACCAAGTCCCTAGACTGTACACAGCATGGGGACTCTGAGCCTGACCCATGAAACCACTTTTTCCTCCTAGGCCTCCAGGTCTGTGATGGGAAGGGCTACTGCAAAGATCTCTGACATGACCTGGAGACATTTTCACCATTGTCTTGATGTTTAGCATTTGGCTACTCATTATGTATGCAAATTTCTGCAGCTGGCTTAAATTTCACCTCAGAAAATGGCATTATCTTTTATATGGCATTGTCAGGCTGCAAATTTTCCAAACTTTAATGCTCTGTTTCCCTTTTGAAACTGAATGATTTTAACAGCACTCAGGTCATCTGTTGAATGTTTTGTTGCTTAGAAATTTCTTCTACCAGATACCCTAAATCATCCCTCTCAAGTTCAAAGTTCCGCAAATCTCTAGGGTGGGATCAAAATGCCGCCAGACTCTTTGCTAAAACACAAGAGTCACCTTTGCCCCAGTTCTCAACAAGTTCCTCATCTCCATGAGACCACCTCAGCCTTGACCTTATTGTCCATATCACTATCAACATTTTTATCAAAGCCATTAAGTAAGTCTCTAGGAAGTTTCAAACTTTCCCACATTTTCCTGTCTTCTTCTGAGCCCTCCAAACTGTTCCAACCTCTGCCTGTTACCCAGTTCCCAAGTTGCTTCCACATATTTGGGTATCTTTTCAGCAGCACCATACTTCTGGTACCAATTTACTGTATTAGTCTGTTTTCACACTACGGATAAACACATACCTGAAACTGGGCCATTTATAAAAGAAAGAGGTTTAATTGCACTTACAGTTCCATGTGACTGGGGAAGCCTCACAATCAGGGCGGAGGGCAAGAAGGAGGAAATGACATCTTATGTGGATGGCAGCAGGCAAAGAGAGAGCTTGTAAAGAAAAACTCCCATTTTTAAAATCATCAGGTCTTGTGAGACTCATTCACTATCACGAGAACAGCCCAGGAAAAACCTGCACCCATAATTCAATCACCTCCTACCAGGTTCCTCCCACGGTGTGTGAGAATTGTGGGAGTTACAATTCAAGATGAGATTTGGGTGGGGACACAGCCAAACCGTATCAGGACATATACATCCAAGGAATGACTTTTGATAGATTTCTTGTCACATTTGTTTATTTCTTCAAAACTTTGGCTCAAGCATGTTAAAAACTCCATTTAATCTTTCAGGATTTTTGGAAATGTATGAAGGGGTACGTGTTTATAAACACATATACATGTGTAATTATATGGGTACTCACATAAATTTGAAGAGTCTATATATAAAATTTTATATATGCTTTATTTTTATTTTTTTATTTGTATGTTTTATATTTTTATTTCTAGCATGTATTTTTATTTTTATGTACACTTATAACTGTATAATTTAATTGCCAAAAATTATGTTAAATGGGTATCAGAAAATTGTTACTATCTGTTTGATTATAAAAATTTTACCTACTTAAATAAGCAAATGACATCATGAATTGAATCAAGGCTGAAACCAAATTTATTATTTTCTAATTATCCACAGGATAATGCTTTGGTCTTTTAATTTTACCAACAGTATTAGTTTTCACACTGCTATATAGAACTTCCTTGAGACTGGGTAATTTATAAAGGGAAGAGGTTTAATTGACTCACAGTTCCATATGGCTGGGGAGGCCTCGGGAAACTTACAATCATGGCAGCATGGGGAGCAGGCACATCTTACATGGTGGCAGGCAAGAGAGAGCATGTGAAGGAGGAACTGCCAAACATTTATAAAACCATTAAATCTCATGAGAACTCACTCACTATCACAAGAACAGCATGGGGGAACCATCCCCATGATCCAGTCACCTCCCATCAGTTCCCTCCGTTGACATTTGGGGATTATGGGGATTACAATTCAAGATGAGATTTGGGTGGGGACACAGAGCCAAACCATATCACCTACTTAATTTGATTAAGTTACAGAGTAAACATTTTGTTGATTTTTTTCCTGCAAAAATTAAAAGATAAGTGTACCTTCTCTTAACATAGTTGAATTACATGTCTATCTGCTTTTGCTATTTTTGCTGTTTTCCAGGATAAAACAGGCATATCACTGTATTGAAATTTTAAATTTTTTCTGAAGAATACAAGCAGAAAATTTTGTGGTATACAAATTGCTATGCAGCAGAGAATATTCTACTTCCATTCAAAAAAGAGCTGTTACTAACTATACATTAAATGAGTAGAGGATAGTTTAATCTCTTACCCTTATTCAGTGTTAAGTAATTTAAAGAAATGCATATTATTATTATAGTATTGGTAAACTAAGAAAATTAAGTCAAAGTATGAGGTGAAATATGCTAAATGTCAATGAAGTGTCCCTTGCCACTGGAGGCTGAGGTTAGGAGCCTCATGAAAGTTGAGCTGTTACATAATTACATGTATAATACACATATTGAATTGGTGCCAAGGTAAAGAGATGACCCACCAATTCAGTCCCTCACAAGTGAAACATCAGGTTGGCTGAGACATTACACGCTGCAAGGAAATAAATTACTCACTCTTTGGCAGGGCATTTTGTGCCACAGAGAAATAATTTTCTAAAGGGCACCTTGGTAGTATGAAAGGAGGATTTAAGAAGTTTCCAGAGAGAGCCATAAACCCTTGAAGATCCCCAGCCCCATAGCCAGCTGACTGTGTCTGTGTGACAACTGAAAACAGGAGCTGTTTAAAGATTTGGACACAGGCTACTAAGGATGCTCAGAGGTCATCTAGACTAATTTGGTCAAAAATCAGTGGTACCTAGAGTGTGTGGCCACTTCTTCTCAAATATCTGCTGTAACTAGTTCTTGACCAATTTTTCCCACCAAAACTCCAGAACTGATCAGGTGTAGTGGCTCACGCCTATAATACCAGTGCTTTGGGAGGCCAAGGCAGGAGGGTTTCTTGAGACCAGGAGTTCAAGACCATCATGGGCAACATGGTGATACCCCATCTTTACAAAAATAAAAATAGAAAAATTAGGTGTAGTGGTGTGCCTGTATTCCTAGTTACTCAGGAGGCTGAGGCAAAACGATTGCTTGAGCCCGGAAGTTCAAGGTTACAGTGATTTATAATCATGTTACTGCACTCCAGCCTGGGTGAGAGAGTGAGACCTTGTCTCAGGGGAAAAAAAAGAAAAACAGAAACAAAAAACCTGCCAGAGTATGTTATGCTCATGACCTGGTTAAAACACCAGTCATTACTACCCACTCTAATGCCATCTCACATCCCTGAAGTTATCTATATCTGCAAGTCTTCCCTTTAATTGTATTTCTGGATATTTATTATCCGAGGGAAGAAAAAGTCAACTTAGAATATTTATCCAGTTTATTGATGATAATTCTGCTGAAAGTGTCAGTGGCCTTTAGTTGTTGAAGAACTCTAAGAGATGAGGACCCAAAGTTGTCTGTTTCCCCCTACTCTACCTAGATGCTTCAAAGGGACTTTTTAGAGCACCAAATAAATGACAATATGCATTGCCTCGAATTTTACTGTATAGTAGTATCCAAGGAAACTCTTTCTAGAAATTCTTTAACTTTTGTTAACCAGAAAGATATGAGAACATCCCTTTGGCTACTGATTTTACATTTGCCCCCAGAAAGCCCATGGATCATAGCCTGAAACAAGCAAAAGGAATGAGTTCTATGTGGGAGCCAAATTTCTAGCCTAAATATCTAAGTGTATCTTTTTCCCCCGAATAGTTAAATAGTTCTAACAAGACCAAGGTTAAACACAACCCCATATAGTCTACAGTAAATATAATGCCAATACTTCGAAATAGGTGTATTATTAGTTTTCAAACATGCTACTTGATTGTGTTCTCTGGTAGATAAAAGGATTAGATATCAAAAGTTAAATTCACTACTTGAGATTTTTCAGAATGTTTCTCACTCCAAGTTTTGAAAACCTTCTTGGCTGCTTATTCACCATCTTCCTTCACTATATTTGCTGAGCCAGCCTTGGCCCGTAGGAGTCTTTCTCTAGGAGTATTAGACAAGTTGGCATTTGATAAATTTTCTGTCCTAACAACCCCCATAGGCCCACTTTCAGAACTTGTGTGTTACTTGCAACACCCTTTCTCCATTACAATTAAAATGTTATTTATTTTAAATGAGGAAATTGCAAATTTTACTGAGAATTAAAACATTTTCAATTCACAATTACAGTTTTTTTTTTAAAGCTAAGCATATATCTCTGATTAGTGAAAGATGGAAGTGAAATGAAGGCAGGACTAAGGATGGGATGAAAGTTTAGGGAGCTGATTAGGAATCTGCTCATTTAACAAGCATGAAGGTTTTTTTCCTTATTGTTCTAGCATGGAATGGATTCTTAAAGAATCAAGGCAGTTATCAAGCTGAAGAAACTTAATTCTAAGGAATTTTGGCTTGGATTCTCCAGAGTGGTAGTTTTCCAGGCTAAAATGCACCAAAAAAGGTCTATCATGAGCTCCCTTTTGTGATACATGAAGGTTTCTTGAAACTGGCACTAGCTTTTCAGGATGATGTAAAAGCTTTAACTCTGCATTCAATCTTTTGGGCCATTTTATTTCTACCTTTTATGGGCAATGTTAAATAAAGCTTCAAGTACTATGAAGAATAAAACCTGATTGTCCTGGTCCCAGTCACATCTTAATGCTCTTTCCAGAAAGCTAGAACAGCATATTCTTCCTAGGTGGTATGAAGATTAGCAAAGGGAAAAAAATGATAGAAAGAGGCCAGGTGCAGTGGCTCACGCATGTAATGCCAGCACTTTGGGAGGCTGAGGTGAGCAGATCACGAGCTCAGGAGTTTGAGACCAGCCTGGCAAATATGGTGAAGCCCCGCCTCTATTAAAAATACAAAAATTAGCCAGGGGTGGTGGCATGCGCCTGTAATCCCAGCTACTCAGCAGATTGAGGCAGGAGAATTGCTTGAACCCAGGGGGCAGAGGTTGCAGTGAGCCAAGATCGCACCATTGCACTCCAGCCTGGGCGACAGAGCCAGATTCCATCTCGAAACAAAAGAAAGAAGCAGAAATTGGAATGAGAAATCAAACAGATTTTCTTGGTTGTCAACATAGAACTCTATTAAAGTTTGTGATTTTAGTCCTGCTTCTGACACCGAGATCTATAAGTAGATGGAGGAAAAACAAAAACAAAAACAAAAAACCCTCAACCTCAGAATTTAAGAGGTAATAGCCATGTTTTCTTACAGTAGCCTCCAGGTGCCCTTGGCTCTCTGGCTTCATTTCTACTGCTCCTTCCTGAAGTGTTCAGAATTTCTTTCCATATTGCTCGTGTGCACTGTTACAGATCCAGATGCCTGCCACACTGCCCACTACTGAACTGTGAAAGGGCTATTTTGTCCTGGAGGAATTTTGGTATAATATTTATTGCCAGACTAACTTAAATTCATGGGAAGAGGGCTAGTTACTACAAATAGTAAAATAACCTGTTATGAGAATCCTATTCTTATTTAAAATAGAAATGAATCTCAAGATTATAGGATTCACCATATATATATTATAAATACAATACCTTAAAATTTAAAATATAGTCATTCCTAAGAATTCTAATTTGTTACGCTTATTATGTAATTTTGTTCCATAGCATCACAATTCATAGTGGAAGGTAGAACATTTAAATGACTTCTCCTCTCCAGTGTTTCCAAAAATTATTGAGTGCCTGTATATTTATAGACCACAATGGTTACTTAAAAATAGGCAATGTCATTTAATGTTATATAATTATGATATAGGGCAGCACTATACAATCTAAAAAATTGTTTTATTAAGTCAGTCTTATCTTTAACTTTATCCTCTCTGACTGTGCTTAGCATTTGATTCTCAGAATAATTCACATTTTACTACCCCAACAAGGCTAAGAAACTGAATCTGTGACCTCGTTCTTTTCTGATGTCCTCAAAACACCAGACACAACCTCTGAATGTTTTTTCCAGGATATATAGCATACAGAAAGACTACTAAGGTTACAAAAGAATAATAGAGTATTAAGGGAAGCAACATTCAGCAATTTTTCTTTCTACCCAGAACTAAAAATCATTTGCTAAATATGAGGCCCTCTAATGAATAATACCTGGGTTAATGCTTAGGAACAAAAGACCTTCGTTGAAGTTTATATTCCCCTCCAGCTCTAAAATGTGACTCTGTTAAACAATTGTTTAAGAATACACAGTTACCTGTATTTCTAGCTGTGTGACAAAAATACCTCCAAGAACAAATTCTGGAAATTCTGACCCCGTTAAGGGAACATAGAGTAAGCTGAGACAATGTGGACTTCCTTCTCTGGAGCTGCAGCCTCCGTCATCTGTAGCCTCTATTTACCTTACCTCAGGCTTCCTTCAGTCCACTCTACTCTGTAACTGCCACCCTCTCTTCAAAACTTAAAAGAATCTAGTAACCAATTCAAATTATACACTTTTGCTTATTCAAAGTGCTGGTGGTACAAAGTGTATTTGCTTATTGAAAGGATTGACTGTATTGGCAACCTGATTAGGGAATGTGGTAGGTATGGAAAGGCTTTGAAAAGCAATGAGATTTAGTCATGTAGAGTGTGAGGATGAAATCCTAACCGAATGATATCTATTCTCTACTTCCTGGGAAGGAGGATCAGCCTGCAAAGCCTGCTCTGAGGGATTCTGAGTATAGAAGAAAATCTTTCCTTACTCTGAGATTTGTAATGCCCTGACACAGGCCAGGACAGTGTGCAGCCAGTGCCCTCTCCAACTCTTCCTCCCCAACCTGGAGCACAGGGACCTTCACGAGGTGCTTGTTTGCTTTCTAAATAATTGAAATTGATTGATATTTATTAGTGCTTTTCTTTTGTTAAATTAGAACTTCCCAGCCAGTCACGATGGCTCATGCCTGTAATCCCAGTGCTTTGGGAGGCTGAGGCAGGAGAATCGTTTGAGGCCAGGAGTTCTAGACCAGCTTGGGCAACATAGTGAGACCCCCATTTCTAGAAAACATTAGTTAGATGTGGTGGCACATGCCTATTGTCCAGGCAACGTAAGAAGCTGAGGCAGGAGGATTGCTTGAGCCCAGGAGTTCAAGGCTGCAGTGAGCTACAGTTGCACCACTGTACTTCATCCAGGCTGGGCAACAGAGCAAGAATCTGTCTCTTAAAAAAAAAAAAAAACTTCTCTACCCTATCTGATATAACATTTCAAAGAAATAGATCATTAGGATTTATTTCCTTTACAAATTACTTCATTACCAATAAAGTATTAGTAATAAATTATATAATAAATAAAATCATATTTTATTTATATAAATATATAACCATATATTAATATCAAATGACATAATAGTAATAATAAATATAATGCACTATTACTTAGGTCATTGCATGCCTTATTCATACCTCTCAGAGATCAACATATTCAAATTTCCCAGAATTTTTTTTTCTTTTTTGAGACGGAGTCTCGCAGTGTCACCCAGGCTGGAGTGGAATGGTGCAATCTCGGCTCACTGCAACCTCCGCCTCCCGAGTTCAAGCAATTCTCCTGCTGCAGCCTCCTGAGTAGCTAGGATTACAGGTGCCAACCACCACACCCGGCTAATTTTTTGTGTTTTTAGTAGAGATGGGGTTTCACTATGTTGGCCAGGCTGGTCAGCTCCTGACCTCATGATCCACCTGCCTCGGCCTCCCAAAGTGTTGGGATTGCAGGTGTGAGCCACCGCGTCCGGCCCCGAAGAATTTTTTATGGGCTGGTCATCTACTTGAAATCAAATATAGTCAGTACTTTCATAGTGGCATTTTTCTGCAAGTCAAAATATGTAATGATTCTTCAGTAATTTAAATAGGAATTTATAGACAGCACCTATTAAGTATCAGGGCTTGTGCTCAGTTGCTAATCACCAAACAACAAGCTAAACCTAGAGGAGAATCAGCCTAGTCATTTTACTGTGATCAGGACCCATCATGTAGAAATTAAGCTCCTTTTCTATAATAACATTTGCTAATAATGTAATTTATTCTGAAAACTAAGGGCCGCTTTGAATCTTCATATTAAAAAATAAAACATGCAAGCATAACCTTAGACTTATTTTGCAAATTTATGCAAACAGTACTCTAAAGAGAGTACTGTTAAGACTTTTTCCCACTTTTTCCATTGTACAAGCTGCAATGTAGTTTTCTTGATGAATACTCCATATTCAAAAGGAACATATAAGTTTTAATGATCCCTTAAAAGGACTGTCATAAGTTTTACATTTATGCCATTCCATACTAGACCCTTTGTTCCATGAATACAAGGATTGCCTACCTGGTTCACCATTGAATTTCCAACTCCTAAAACACAGTGCCTCCTGCTTAGCAGCGCTTAATAAATTGTCACTGAATCAATTACCCTTCCTGGAAACTTCCCTCACTTCCCTACTGAACTTAAGGTTCAGTTCAAGCGCTAGATCCCCTAAAAAGCCCTCCCTTATGTAGATATACTGCTTAATATTTTACTGGGACACAACCTCAGCAACTTATTTGCATGCTTTTCAGAAACTTTTTCCTTAAATGTGTTTTCTTTTCATTCCTATTACCTCTTAATTTGACCGCTCACTCCTATTTTTAACCTCCACGTCTCCAAACACATTTAACACATTAGAGTATACATGTAAGCATTCAATTAACTCATGTAGACTACATGATTGATTGATCTTGGTTACCATTCATTCCATCAATAAACATTCATCAAGTTCCTGCATATTTCTTGAAACAGCCAGCACAGCATTGAATACACAAATATCCCTGTTCTCTTGGAGCTTATTATCTGCTAGTAAGAGACAATCAAGCAAAGGAATAAATGAATAAATGAGGAATACAAGAATGTCAGATACTGAGGAGTGCTGTGAAAAAAAGATGTGAAAGGGAGTGACTAAAGGTTAAAATTAAAAATAAAATAAAATAACGGTTGCTGAGGGCCTCTCTGAGGAGTTAACAGTTGGTCTGAGACCAGAATGACAGGTAGGAACGTGTTATGGAAAGATTTGGGAGAAGAGCATTCAGCATGGTATTGGGCTGGAATGAGCTGGACACATTGAGAATTAAAGGGATGTGTGTGTGTTTGAGGGTCATGATCGCAAGGACTTCTGTTCAGAACATCTGGGATGTGAGATGCTGCCAAGGGGAGATACAGCCCAGTGAAGATGTCCTTTGAGCAATATGTGTTGGAATCCTGGTGGGGGGTAGGGGAGAGAAAGGGGCAGAACCAAATATAAAAATCAGTATGTGGTGCTTATATTTTAGAAGTGTTGGTACCCAAAGTGGCAATGTAACCATAGAAGAGATGGAAACCCGGGACCAAGTCATGGACATGTAAACCTTTTTAGAGTAAAGCAGAAGAATCTACTAAAGAGACCAAGAAGGAATCCCCAGCAAATTAGGAAGAAAACTGGGAGAAAATGACCTTGAGAATGAAGGGCTGTTTGATTGTGTTGAGTGCTGCCGAGAGGTCTAGTAAAGTGGTCATGGGAAACTTAGCAATATTGGAGTTGCCATCATTCTTACAAGAGTGGTCATAGTAGGGTCATGGATGTGGATAGCAATCTGCTTGGACTGGGTGGAGAAGATAAGGTGTGAGAAAAAGGGGAGGCAGCAAAAGTTAACCATTTCAAGAAGTTTTACTGGGAAAAGGAATAAAGAGATTGAAGCTGGAAGAAAATTGGAGGTTAAGGGAGGAATTTTTTGTTCCTTCTTAAAAAAAAGTGTTTTAACCGTATGCTTGTAAGTTAATGGACATAACCAAGTATAGAGGAATCAAGAGAAAGATCGATGATGCCTCAAGGAGAGGGTTAAAATGCGGAAGCAAATGCCCTGAAAAGTTAAAAGGGATTGGCTTCTAAGATACAAATGACACAGATTTTGATAAGCACAAGGAGTGACTATAAATATGAAGACTATTTCTCATTATGGAAATATTTCTGTGTTAAAATCTTGAAAAGATAAAGTAGGCCAGGTGGAGCCGCATGATTTTGCTGATTTGGTGCCATGTTTCACCTGCAAAAAGACCACTTTTCTATGGCCCAAGCTAATATACTATGAATATAACTATAATATACATATGTAAAATAGCTCAGAATACACAAATTGAAACAGATGATGAGCTTATGTGTGTTTTCCATTTTCTCTTTTGTTAAAATATGTATGGAAAGTTTTAACATAATTTTAGGACAAATATATGGGAAATACTAAATACTTCTAGAATTGAATGTTGCTTATTTCAGCTTGGCTTTTAGGTTAAGTCATAAAGAATGCTGAACAGAACAGGCAAATACAGAATCAGATCCCTGTGGTTATTCTAGTTTTATCAGAGCCTTTGTGTTCTCTTCTAAAGGATTAAAGTGTCTGCTACATACTACAAGATTCATTTCCTTAAGATCTTTGTTTCTTAGTGCCTTTGATGTAAAAAATTTAAAATTAAAATAAATCCATGTATTTTATAAGATTTCTCTTTAAAGATGTGTCAGTTGGCTTAAATATTTATATTTTCTTTTGTCACAGGCTTATTTATATTCATCTTCCACTGTGCTATGAAGGAGAATGTTCAGAAACAGTGGCGGCGGCATCTCTGCTGTGGTAGATTTCGGTTAGCAGATAACTCAGGTAAAGAGTTGTTGATTAAATTTTACATCTACAAGTAGATGGGAAAGTTTGTCATTCAGTCTTTCATTGTCAGAGCAACCCAGTCCCAGTGGTAGCAAGCTATTGAAGTGGAGCATGTGAAGATGCATAGTTGGAATCATAGAATATCAGGGCTGGAAGAGATCAGAGAACTTTGAGCCCAACCCTTCTATTCTGCAGAGGAGAAGCATGAATTCCATACAAGTTAAATGAGTTGCCTGAGGTTTGATGTCTAATTTAATAACCCATATACCCAGAGGTTCCACTATACCAGACTCACCTTTCCACATTTTCTAGATCCGCAATTACATTATTAAGCAAAGAGATTTTTCTCAGTATTAAAAAAAAAAACAAAAACTGAAAAAAACCTACTTTGTCTTTTTTCTTTTCTTTATCTTTCTTTGTTTTTCTTTTTACTGTCAGTGGTTACTTCTCATCTTTGGGATATTGAAAGTGAGATTTTAAATAGTACATATACAAGGTCAAAGTAAGAAATTATCAATATCCTCTTATTGTTTACATGTCAGTCTCTTCTCTGAGCCATTGCCAGCATATCAGAAAATCAGATGCTCCAGATAAATAATGCAGTGATGATTTTTTCAGAGCAGTTCATATTCCCGGTAAAGCAGATTGATAGGGTGATGTCATTTTTTTTTTCAGATTGGAGTAAGACAGCTACCAATATCATCAAGAAAAGTTCTGATAATCTAGGAAAATCTTTGTCTTCAAGCTCCATTGGTTCCAACTCAACCTATCTTACATCCAAATCTAAATCCAGCTCTACCACCTATTTCAAAAGGAATAGCCACACAGGTGAGTCTAAAGATGTCCTCAAGTTTAGTTCTCATCACATTTTCATTGCAAAAATTGGCATATCATGAAGATTGATAAATCACAGTGCCTAAGAGGGTGCATCTTTTAGATTTATGAAAATAAAAATCCGTTTGAAGACGTTATCCAACACCTTTATGAATATTTTGTCCTTTTAAAAATTTTGTAACCCAAACTCTAGCTATATAACCATAATAATTCACTCTGTATATTATTGTAACTTCATCATTTGATTCAAAAACTTGGGTATCTTTAACAATTATGGTATTTTGTTTAAAAAGTTATATATTTTTAAAATTAAAAGTTGAATTACAGATTATTTCAGCATAGTATGTTAATTACTGGACAAGTTGTCTTGGGAACAGGAAGAAACAATATCTAGGATGTACATTTTATTTAAGACTTAATTCCTTAACCATTGCAAATGTTATTTATGACTGCCCTTTAAATCACTGATTATATATGAAAGAACATAATATTTAGAAAGTGACACAGGGCTATAAGAAACACTGTCTTTCATAATATCCTGTTTTTTCATGATATTTACAATTGCTGCACATTCTGACACTGAACATGTATGTGAAAAATCCTGACGACACCATGGAAATAAAGAATATTTTAAGCCAGTTGCTATGACACATGCCTGGAGTCCCAGCTGCTCTGGAGGCTGAGATGGTGGGATTGCTTGTGCCCTGGAGTTCAGGCTGCAGTGAGAAATGATTGAGCAACTGTACCACAGCCTGGGCAACATAGCAAGACCCCATCTCAAAAAAATAGTAATATTTTGCAGCACTTGATAGTGAATGATGTGAAAATGTGTAACCTTTTCATGTTTTCAAAGGGAAATAATAGAATTGCTACTTTTAAATTAAACCCCTGGCAGACAGCTGTCAACATTTAAAACAGAGCACTTTCCTAATTAAAGATAATTCTAAAAGGATAATGGAAATAACTTTTAAATTTTTAATTTGTTTAGCTATTAAACATGAGCAGAGGTGAATGGCACAAAGAAGATTAATACTTGGCTTTTTGCAAATAGGGAATAAGGTGTGTGATGTGTCTGTAATTATTCATATTGCAAATACTTGAATTACAGATAACCCTGGTGTACATTTGAATCCATATACATGCCCTGTTTGCACCATTTTCTATGTCTTGCCACTGGAGTGGCCACTGCCTGGGATTCATGATAGTGCTATGGAAAAAGTTTTGAGTGTTTAGACAGTTCTTTAATTCCAAAATTAATTAAAAATCCAAGAACTTGGAGCAACTTAGAACAGCAGTTCTTAAAGCTTCTTGAAGTCTAGGACATTTTGGGGGGAATTGAATGAAGGCTGTTGATTCTCTTCCAGAAAAAAAGGTACAGACTTTGAATCATTTTCACAATTTTGCATAAAATTAGAGAAGTCTGTGCACCTCTGCTTAAGAATACCTGTGTAAAGAAATTGATAACAGGTGTATAGCCTAAGATAGATTATTCTACTTATTTGGTGGTTCTGTGGCACAAAATATTTTTGCTTATAATGAATTATTTTTTTCACTTTATTTAACCAAACTTAAAATTTGATACTCATTTTGCCTCCCCTTCTAAAATACAAATACTTAATGCCTTATCAGTTATTAATGAATAGGAATTAAACCAATTGAATTGCTTTCCTCTTAAACAGCTGAAAATAGCTGGCCTGAAGAAATGCCACTCTTAAAAGAGGAAAGAAGATAACAAGGCAGTTAATTTGGAACATGAGGCATTTTGGAAATATTAAGGATAGAAAGGGCTATAGGATTCGGGGGAAAACGGACTAGAAGATAAAAGAGGAAATGCAGAGATGGAGGTCCAAAGGCAGACTTTACTATTTTAAAATATTGTGTGTTCTTCATTTTGTTTTATTTCATCCATTATTTTATTTTATTTTATTTATTTATTTATTTTGACACAGGGTCTCGCTCTGTTTACCAGGCTGGAGTGCAAGGGCACACTCACGGTAGAGGCTTACTGCAGCCTCTACCTCCTGGGTTCAAGCAGTCCTCCTACCTCAGCCTCCCGAGTAGCTGGGACTACAGGTGTGCACCACCACACTTGTCTAATTTTTGTATTTTTGTAGAGATGAGGTTTCATCATCTTACCCAGGCTAGTCTCAAACTCCTGGGCTCAAGGAATTTTCCTGCCTCAGCCTCCCAGAGTCCTGGGATTACAGACGTGAGCCACCACACTTAGCCTTTTGTTTTGTTTTTTTAAAGAATGCATTAATGTTCTTGTTTCCCTTAACAAAAAACCCTTGGGGCTAAATGGGTTCTTGTCAACTAGGATGAGAATATAGTTAGTTATATGGCATTACTTCAATGGTATAATAAATCCTGGTTTACAGTCAACTGACTTCACATAGGCTTTGGCTACCCAGACAGTTCTCAGTGGAACAGTTAGCATCCTGGGATCACTCAAGGTATGCAAAACGTCACTGCATATCATCATGGATATCTAGTTGGTTCATTTCTTGGAATTGATCTAGATATTCATATGTTTATGGTATAGATAATGTCTCCTATGAGCATTCCTTCAACAAAAGTGGATCACTCAGGTAAACTTTCGTTACTTTTTTGAATGCATGAATTTTTTGCAAGGTAATAAGAGAATATGTGCATGGATTAAGCTAAGATTCTTGCTGCATCGGCAAAATGGCTTGTTCTTTTCAGCTAGCACAATGACATTCCTGCATTGAGCTGGAATTTCTGAAGTTTTGAATGATAGTGTGTGCTGTGCTGGCTCTTCTCTGCATGGGGTATCTGCAAGCAGCTCCTTCTAGGAAATGTACCATGGTCTGGAGTGAGTGGAGCACATATTATGTAAAATAATGACAGAAAGCAGTACTTGAGAAAAGATTTGTTGTAGAAGGACATGAAATGCTTTATTTTTCCACTGCTCATATGGATTTCTGGGTATGTCATGGTACATTCATAGAAGTCATGTAAGTGAAATTGTGAATTCCAAGCCTGCTTTGTGAGAATTGTTATCTGCTTGAAATTTCAGCATAGGTCAAATAATAGTTCATATCCCTAGCCCCTGGTTTTCAGACTTGCAACTATAATCAAAGTCTTTATTACCCATAATGTAATATCTAACCAGAAGACTGGGAATAGCATATATAAAAATATAGCCCTCATTCAGAATTTTGCTTTGTTAAACTGCAAAGACCCACTAAATTGGATCACATTGTTGAAATGAAGCTTTTCAAAATCTCTAAAAGTACATGCCACTGGAAGTTACAAAGGAAGCAGAGTGACTATATCCTTGATATCTCTCTGAGGATATGTGGTTTTCTAAAAACACCAAGCACCAATTATTCATTATTAATATATAAGTCAATAGAAAAATCCCCACCAGAAAACCAATGGCTAGTGAATATATGAACTGAAAGGAAGCTCAGAATCAATCAGCTTGCTGAGAGCCTAATGGGGAGGGGCCTTTTGTCATGACTCCTTGAGCCTTTTCCTTGCCGACATTGGAAAATGCTTCAGTTGTTCCACCATGCTTCAGTTTGCTCGTTCTCTCCATGAACCATCTATTCTTCTCTCTAGCATCCTTTAGTGTGGGTTGAGTATCCCATTTCCCTTTTTAGCCCTCATTGTATTTAGTGTCGGCTTCAACACAAGATAATAGTTGAGCAATTTGAATAGTTTCCAAAGACAACAGATATCATGATGATGATGGCTTTTACCAATTATTGATGGATTTTAAATGTTTTGTCACATACTGAGTCCAGCATACTCAAAATGTAAAAACCATTGGAGTGAAGATTCCAATTTTAGAGCCATGATTTCTAAAAATTTTTCAGGATAGAGTTTTTGCCTCTTCCACAATGTATGGAGAAGGTACATAGGAAACTGAATACTTTATAAAAGTTCATATCTTCTTTATCAGTGTAAAATTTCTATAATTTGGTTAATTTGAGGGTAGAATTTTTTCCTAAAGTGTATTTGGAGAGGGAAGTGCTTAAAAGATATTTGTAGGATACATGAAGACAACCATACGTCTTTATAGATAATAGAGCATAAGTGGGTTTCAGAGCACTATCTGAGCCAATTTTAGAAAGCTTTTGTGTATAGGGAAATAACATTTAAATATATGATACTGAAAATTTTAGAAAAAATTATTTAGCAGTCCTTTATTACTATCAGTTGCTATAATATTAGTGCTGTTAGCAATAACATCATTCAGAAACTACAAGATAATTAATATAAATAAATCATTTTCTATTAAAATATTTCTGGTAATAACTTTGATTGCTATAATTAAAAAAATAATTCACAAGAAGTACCCTTTTTGCTATATTCCAGTTGTTTATCCAACTAAAAACCTTGGGAAAATACGTTCAAAGTAGCATTTCATATTTATTTTCATTTGCTTTTATTCTCCAAAATCCTTTAAATTTAATTTTATAAAATTTTTATTATGAAAAGTGTCAAACCTATATAAAAAATAGAGAGGATACTATTATAAAGCCCCTTGTAACCATCAATTTATAGCCAGTTATACACCCCTACCCATTTTTCCCTTCCTATATTATTTGAAAACATATCTTAGATATAATTTCTTCCACAAAAATTTCAGCACATTCTAATTCCTTATAATTTTGTACATCTTTCAAGCCATAGTGCATGTTTTTTTGAAGTGGTTTTCCAATTATTTTTTCATTGGCTCTGCTACATTCAAGAATATTTCTTATGGTAAGCCACAGTACAAATTACTAGAAGGGAAGTTGACACTCAGTGACTATCAGGAGTATACTTAGAAGAAGAAAAACATGGAAGTTTAGTGTTGCCTATTACCTAATATAAGAAAGAATCGGAGCTTTATTTTCTTTTGTTCTTCTTTAATGTGCAAAATGGAGTATACAATATGGTGGCCTGTAGGCATGCCACCAGCTCATCTTGAACCTAATTTCTTGTATCATTTCTTGCAGACAATGCTTCCATGGACAAGTCCTTGTCAAAACTGGCCCATGCTGATGGAGATCAAACATCAATCATCCCTGTCCATCAGGTCATTGATAAGGTCAAGGGTTATTGCAATGCTCATTCAGACAACTTCTATAAAAACATTATCATGTCAGACACCTTCAGCCACAGCACAAAGTTTTAATGTCTTTAAGAAAAAGAAATCAATCTGCAGAAATGTGAAGATTTGCAAGCAGTGTAAACTGCAACTAGTGATGTAAATGTGCTATTACCTAGGTAACTGCATATATATAAGGAATGTATTTTGTTAAGAAGGCTTTTGTGAAATTCAGAATTTTTCTTTTTAATGTATTTCTTCCATGGAAGAGTTGTCATCACTAAAACTTCAGTACTGAGAGTAACATGACTCAGTAGCCACAGAAGCTATGATTTGTAAAATATATAATTGAATCAGAGTAATCATAATGCAGGGGAGACATTCAAATTAGAGACAAGGGAGAAACAATGCTGAGGAAGACCCTAGATAGAGCTCATTTTACTCCACCTAATCGTTATATCTGGATATACCCATTTTCTGCATCTTCTTTCTCAACAATAAAAAATGTAACTATTTTGAATGCCCACAAATCCCATTCCAGTGTTACTTTCTGTGAATGCAGTACCATGTTCTCATTTTCAATGACATTTCAACCACAGACAGAAAAGACTGTTTACTCCTTGACCCAAAGATTAAAAAGGATTTTTTATTATTTTAAATATTACACCTTCAGAACCATAACATGCTTAAGAAAATTTTCCCAAAATGTTGACCTAGTTAAATGAGGCTATATAAATTTCTAATATTTTACTTATTCTATTCAAGGCATAGGGCCAAAGCATTAAGTATAATTTAATCCCATACATTCGAGTTAAGTTTAGTGTTGGTGTTCCATCATTCTGGACCTCCCAGGAGTTGTTTAAGAATGAATCTCTTACACCTCTACTTTTGCCCCTCTACTGTATATTAAGCCCATAGGCTTGTGGGAGGAAGGACAATTTCCATTAGGCAAGCTGTATGCAGGGGAATTTTCCTTTTAGGAGACACACAATTAAGACTCTCTGGTTCTGTCCTTGCTTTGGAGACTTTAAGACATTTCCTAAAGCACAAATAAAAGCCTCGTATTTCCCCATTGAGAGTTTTGTTCCAAGGAATATGAAGTGAGACATATGGGTGAGTCATAATAATCAAAATAATTTATGAAGAGCTGGGTCTGCAATAGCTAGTCTAAAAACTACTTGTGTGTCAGTCCTCTGGTTATAGTATATAAGAGCCCCAGGAGGTCTGGCAAGATAGATGGTGTATTATTTATGGATCAGGCTGCTGCATACAAACCTTGCATACTATTATGCAGCTTACCTAACTCTCAGACTATTCTGAGTAATGCTTGCTTGCTAATGAATGTATAGGAGACTACATTGTAATTGTTCTTAGATGATGGAGTCCATGCAGTTTCTTAGAAATCGGTCTCAGTGCATGCTGTGCTTTTTCACATTTGCTCTGGGTTATCTGGGAAGTATCAGGTTCTGGGAGGCAACAGCATTAAGTGATAAGAAAAGGAGACATTCTGGCAAAGCCAATCTGCTTAAAGGCAAAGTCCAGAACCTGGAACCTAGAGGCCTTTCTCTCTGCACGAAAAACAGGTAGTTTGCAGTCTGAGATATGGGAGAGCTTTTAGGCTACACAGCAACCCAAGGGACCTCTCACCTTTTGCTGAGCTTCAATCAGGAAGCTATTTGCCTGGCTCCAGCAGATGATGAGATAATGAGGTAGTGGGTTTTTTATTACTGTTCCATTTTGCAACATCCTGCAACACCATCCTGGGAGACAAGAGCATTACCCAGCTTGGCTTTCACGGGGGAGGGTTGTATTCAGTAAAAAAGAATAGTAAATATAAGGTCACTGAGATTCTAAGTAAGATAGTAAATCTAAGGTCACTGAGCCAAATCCTTTTCAATAGGCATATATTAACAGGCTGCTTATTTTGGCAGAGGTTACATATGGATGAAAATGAATCTTAGTCACTGAATATTCATATACATTTCCCCCAAAACCTTAGACATTCATAGTAGATTTTAATTAGTTAGCTTTCTAACTAGTCAGATTTCTGCCCAAAGTGTTTAGTCAATAGTAATTAAGATATAGCTTCAAAAATGGCTTTGCTTTTGATTTCTACTCATATTCGTATGGCTCCAGAAAAATATTTTTTTCATATTTGACAATGTCAGCTCCACTTTAGAAATTTTCAATAACCAGATGAGAAAAAAATTAAGAAATTGCTCAAGGGAAACATTTGTAAATGGATTTGAAAGATTGAGCCAAATTCTGTTGTCAGTTCTAAGCATGCAGTTCTCACCTCCATTTAGTCCCCCATCAGAACAGAGGTCAGGAATTTAGCTGGGGAGCCTAAATTTAGTTCAGCTTACCTTTGAGAATAGCATCAATTCAGACTCTCTTTTCATTATGTTTCCTTTTCTTTTTCCCTCTTTTTAAACTACATTGTGTTAGAGTCATAGTCTAGGATCCTGAGATATTTTCCATTCTTGTCACCATTCACTTGCATTGTAAAGATTTTGTCTGTTGTTGGCATAGATTCTTTTGTACATATTTATTTATTTGTGTTTATATATGTCAATTGGTTTCCTGTCTTAGCTTGATATTGCCTAGCTTTGTTGTTTTAATTAACTTTCTATTAGAGAGACTGTATATATTTTTTCTAAATACTTTGTGAAATCATTTTTGGTAGCAATATCTTTGAATATGATGAATAAAAGTGACTGTGAGTGCAAATAGAATTAGCAGTAAGAAGCTACTCTAGCTAATTTGCCATTTTACTTAAATGGAAAATGTTTTTCAAATAAATACTTATGTTGTTCATGTTCCAAGTTATTCAATTCCTTTATGAGTGAATGTTTTTACTTTTGACTCCTAAATAGGAAAAGATTATTTGACAGCTGGAAAATAACCTGCCACCAATTAAGCTAGTGACATAGGGCTACTTTGCCAAAACACTCAGAATGAGTATGTTACACAGATCCAGTTCACTAAGGATTAATGCATTTTGAAGTTCTTAGAATTTGTTGGGATGACTGATGCAAAGCCAAGTTCTACAGCAGATTAAAAGTAATACAGGTTTCTTTTGGGGAATGTCTTCAGTATCCTCAAAAGGGAACTGATTCAGTAACCTGTAGAAGATAGGACCTAGGATATTTTTCTCACATTTATAGTTGCTATTTTCATTGTGAGAGGCTTAGCAAATGATCCATTTTAGCGAACTTCACTTACTTGATGAGAACAGAACCTCCCCACTTCCTTTTACTGTAGATATTTAGGATAACTTTTTTTCTGCAGTGAGCCAAAGCCCAATTTTGCTTACTGCCCTACTCAGCAAAGTGTATGCCCAGTGCAAAGTTGTGAGGTGTTTTGACGGTCACTGCTAAACCAGGTCTTCCAAGCCAATGTTCACAACTCCTGGCCAAGCCATGTTAAGAAAATAGACAAGCAGCTGCTTAAGGCTCATCTACAGTCATTTACATGCAGGTTACTTCGGAAAGCTGGAGGGGTAGAATTGGGGAACAAATGAAAAACATGTATTTGATTTGCAGGCTGACCTGTGTTGGTAATATTTTTGAAATCTGGAGGAATTGGTCTTTATAAATTCAGTGTTTTGGAAGCACTTCTCTGTTTCCAGTTGAATAACATTCCATTTCTCTCATATAAAAACATTAAATAGCTCTCTCCCTCCTCCCCACCAAAATCCTTCTCCCCTTTCTTCTGTTCTGTCTCCCTGTTTCCTTCCCTCCTTCCATCTTCATTTCAAGGAAGAATAATTAGTGTTAACAGTTCTTTTTTGCTTCCCTAGAGAGAAATAAGAATAAACGTGAAATTGTCAAGTGTTTGCATTTATATTCTATATAGCCTGTTCCGCAAAAGAAAAAAAGTAAAAAAAGAAAAAAGGATGCTTTGTTACCATAGGCAGCTCCAACCTAAATTGAGTAATCTGAACTATATAGGAAAAACAAACAAACAAAAAACCATGGACAGGCACAGTGGCTAACGACTGTAATCCCAGCACTTTGGCCAAGGCAGGCAGAGGTCAGGAGTTCGAGACCAGCCTGGGCAACATGGTGAAACCCCATCTCTACTAAAAACTCAAACACTAGCCAGGCATGTTGGTGCATGCCTGTAGTCCTAGCTACTCGGGAGGCTGAGACAGTCAAATTGTTTGAACTTGGGAGGCGGAGTTTGCAGTAAAAGCTAAGATCGGGCCACTGCACTCCAACCTGGGTGACAGAGCGAGACTCCATCTCAAAAAAAACAAAAATTTATAAATATGTTTGGATGCCAGATGTTTATTTCCTATATCATGGAATTTTCAGCACAGTTCTATGACATGTTGTTAGTTCACTCTTCCATTTGGGGAAACAGATGATTAAAAACAGTAAGTAACCTGCCTGTGGCCACAGAGACAGTAAGAGCGGGACTCGAATCTAAGTCCGTCTGACTCTGTTCATTCTTCTACATCAGCTTCCCTAGCCACCTCCTTCAAAGAACCTACAGCCTGGTGAAGGAAGAGAATCCAAGGACAGGATAAATGCCCTGATATCCATTTGTCAGAAGCTTCTGGAGCTTCAGGCAAAACCTCTGGGCTAGCAAACCAGTAGCGATGATTTGGTCTTTCAAGTTCTGGTAGATTCTGATTGGCCTCTCCTGAAGGTAAGGAAAGATTCTAGACAAGGAGATTGGAAAGTCCAAAGAAATGGGTGGAAAAGAGTTGAGGCTGACTTGATTGCAGGGTGTCAAAAGGGGTTGCAGAGGGATGACAGCCATTGTGTGAATAACCCAAGTGGCTGGCTAGAGAAGTTTTAGCTTAGCAGCAGGCACAAGAGAGGCATAAAGGCTTCTAGGCAATGAAGGAACCCAATCCTAGTTGGGCTTTAGGGCCATGACTATGCTAGGATCATCAGAATGAAGAGGGGCTGAACTTGGAGAGAACAGTGAGGAGCCCTTTGGAAGAGTCAACAGAGCAGCAAGGCAAATTGAGGAGTGGTGTCTGGGGGTCACAGGTCTCAGAAGTGGCAACGCCGTCAGAAGGCTTTCAAAGTAGCAGCCATCCCATGCATTGGTACAGCTACCTTGCCATATTCAGAACAGCAGGGAACACCTTGGTTGTATCCAGTTGGCACGGAGTTAGAAGGGCCTTGAAAGAAGCAAGCCTTCAAGAGACAAGCTGCTTATGTCAAAAATGTGGGACGGTAGAGAAGAGAAGGTAAGTTGTTTAAAAGAGTATTAACTTAAAGGAAAGTGTCTTATGAAGTTTAATTTGTTCACTTGTTTTATGGAATACAATATTCGAAGGCAAAATGAAAGGCATCAGAAGAGAGTGAATGGTTGGTACAGCAGGCTCCTAGAGGTGAGAGGAGAATGGATGAGAAACAGAAGAGGCCTATCTTCTTCTGAGATCAAAAAACAGGCTATTAGATAAGACAAAGGTGCAGGTATTGGAGAAAGCTTGTTGAGTTTCCTAATTTTTGTTCAGTAAAATAATTAGAGGCTCATTTCACCTGCTGGGTATTGCAAGATAGAAGGTATTAGGATGGGGACCTGAGTAAAAGTTAAAGGATTTGGAACAACCTCCCAGGGAATGCAAATCCCTGGCAAAATTACATTAAATAAACAAATAATGTTTGCCCTTAGGGTGGCTTTTAAAAGGATAGTAGCCAAATCATTTTATTAAAATATTTTTATTTGCTGTGTTTTGAAAAACCAATTTGTTTCAAGGTCACAACTAAACACTTAATATTCTAAAGTCTCAAACCTTATTGGTCAAGGATGTATTTTAATCACTTGTAAATAAATGGACAATGAATAATTTCAGATACACTGTAAATCTTTTGAATCTTTTAACTTACATATTCTGTTTGACTTGACTTTTTTTCATTCTGAATGACTGAAAATGATTTTTATAAATTCAGATGTCAATTAGAATAAAATATTTGATATTCTCTTTTTTTTGCTTTTGTTTTGTTTTTGTTTGTTGAGACACAGTCTCACTCTGTCACCCAGGTTAGAGTCAGGTGGCACAATACAGCTCACTGTAGCCTTGACCTCCCAAACCTCATGTAATCCTCCCACCTCAGCCTGCTGAGTACCTGGGACTACAGGCATGTGGCACCTGTAGTGGAATATTTTGTGTAGAGAGGTCTACAGTGTTGCCTAGGTTGGTCTTGAACTCCTGGGTACAGGCATTGCTCCCACCTCAGCCCCCCAAAGTTCCGGGATTACAGGTATGAGCCACCTCACTGGGCCTGATATAATCATAAATACATTTTAATATTGATACTTGTAGTATCTGGTTCACACTGCATGTGAAAATAACAAAATCAAGAGTTTAAATACCCTAGGAGCAAAAGAAAGACCTGTAGAACACTGGAACATTTTTCTGTTTCATTGTCCTAAGCCTCAATCAATCATGTATACCAAGTAACTTCCGCCCTTTTTTGGTTCTCAGGGCTTGCAAAATAAAGCACAGAACCTTCCTAGGAAGAGTTCACTGGCCAAGAGAGATGATAGTTCTTACACATTCAAAACTATTTAAACTCAAAGAATAATTGGTTTATTTATAAAGATCTAAAATGTAATCAGTGATACCCAACTAGAGCAAATACATTCTCTGCCATGGCACTTAACTGCATTAAATATTGCCTTAAATTTGACACCTTATATATATTGTGTGTGTGTTTTTAAATTTCATGTGCATGTGACTTTTCTACTGAATAATATTATTAAACTTCTGTGCATTGGGTTATGTTTATAGTCATCATTTTGATAAGCAGTATCATACTGCTTAGTCACGTAACAGGTGCTTGGTTAATATTTATTGAATTAAATTGGAATGTGTAGTTGACCTGGTCCACTTGCATTGTATATTTTAGAAAAGTAGATGTTAAAGTACCTTGGATTTTTGTGGTTTGCAAGAACATGGACTAGAAATAAAATGCAAAGAAAAAAAGTATTAGCTTTATGCTCTTCAAGCCCCTTTATCCCAGTTGCTGTATGTTACCCTATATGATGCAGGCAAATGGTTAAGAACAAAAAGACAGCAATTTTATAGTAACTGTCAATCTTTTTTAATGGTATTGTGTCCAGAATTTATTCCTTCTGGTGGGTTCTTGGTCTCGCTGACTTCAAGAATGAAGCCGCAGACCCTTATGGTGAGTGTTACAGCTCTTAAAGATGGTGTGTCCAGAGTCTGTTCCTTCAGGTGTTCGGATGTGTCCAGAGTTTCTTCCTTCGGTTTGTGGTCTTGCTGACTTAAGGAGTGAAGCCACAGACTTTCGCAGTGAGTATTACAGCTCTTAAAGGTGGCACATCTGGAGTTGTTTGTTCTTCCCTCCTCCCGGTGGGTTCGTGGTCTCGCTAACTTCAGGAGTGAAGCCACAGACCCTTCCAGTGAGTGTTACAGCTCATAAAGGTAGTGTGGACCCAAAGAGTGAGCAGCAGCAAGATTTATTGTGAACAGCAAAAGAAGAAAGCTTCCACAGCATGGAAGGGGACCTGAGCAGGTTGCCGCTGCTGGCTCGGGTGGCCAGCTTTTATTCCCTTATTTGGCCCCGCCCACATCCTGCTGATTGGTCCATTTTACAGAGTGCTGATTGCTCCATTTTACAGAGTTCTGATTGGTGCGTTTTTACAGAGTGCTGATTGGTGCATTTACAATACTTTCGCTAGACACAGAGTGCTTATTGGTGCATTTACAATCTTTTAGCTAGACACAAAAGTTCTCCAAGTCCCCACCGGACCCAGAAGCTCAGGTGGCTTCACCTCTCAGTATCAGGAAAGGAACTGGCTGGACTCAAGTCTGAGATGAATATGCAGAAAATCCTGCTTTTGAGCAGTTGTCTTGGGAACTGTTTTATGGCTCAAGCTAGCTTTAATATTAGAAATTTAATGTAAGAGCACAGAGGGACCTCATAGAGCCCAGCATCCAGGGGTGCAGCCAGACTTTGGGGGATCTAGGACCAAGGGATGATGGCTTTGGTCATCAAGCAGCCATTTTCTTTGTGTTGCTGTTGTTGCTGCTGTTGTTTTAAAGAATGTTTTAGTGCCATTTTGGTTCACAGCAAAATTGGGGAAAGCAGCACAGAGATTTCCCATATATCCCCTTCCACAACTCATGCATACTTTTCATTATCAACATCCCCCACCAGAGTAAAACATTTGTTACAATTGATGAACCTGCATTGACACTTCGTTATGACCCAGAGTCCATAGTTTACATTAGGGTTCACTCTTGGTGCTGTACATTCTATGGGTTTGGGTGAATATATAATGACATATATCTACCATTAAAGTATCATACAGAAAATTTTCACAGCCCTAAAAACTTCTGTGCTACATATTCATTCCTCCCTCCCCACTACCCCTTCCTCAGCAACTACTGATCTTTTTATTATCTTTATAGTTTTACCTTTTCCAGAATGTCTCATAATTGGATTCATATGGTAGGTAGAATTTTCAGATTGGCTTCTTTCACTTAGTAATATGCATTTACATTTCCACCATGCCTTTTCATGACCTAATAGCTCATTTCTTTTTAGTGCTGAATAATCTGTTGTCTGGATGTACCACAGTTTAGTTTCCACTCACCTACTGAAGTATGTATTGGTTGCTTCCAAGTTTTGCAATTATGAATAAAGCCATCATAAACATTGATGTGAAGGTGTTTGTATAGATGTAAGTTTTCAGTTCCTTTGGATAAATATCAAAGAGCATGATTGCTGGCTTGTATGATGAGTATGTCTCGTTTGGTAATAAACTGCCAAACTGCCTTCCAAAGTGGTGATGCTATCATTTTCATCTTTGCTCTTTTTTCCATATCTGCAGCAGACTAGCTTCCTTTCTACAGTATCATACGGAGTATTTTTGCTGCCCTAAAAACTCTGTGCTCTGCCTATTCATCACTCTCTCCTCCAGCCCCCAGGCAACCACTGATCTTTAATTTCTGTTTCTTCAGAGTTACATGTTATATGGGGTTTGATGTTACCATGGTACGCATTCTGGCCTCAGTCCTAAACATAAACATACAGCTCTGGTTCTCAATACCAAATAACCATTGTTTCAGTGTCTCTTCATTTAAATTCTTGAGAAAGATCCATGATTAACTCAGCTTTAATCTAGTGTCTACACCTGGTCCAAGGACACTTGGTATGAATATGGCTGCTGAGACTCACCCATTCAAAAGAAGCTGTGGAGAAGGGAAGGGGCAAAGTTGCTAATTCAGACAGGATGTTTATTTAGACTGTGTTCAATGATGATAAATGATGCAAAAAAGTTATTTATTAAAGAGTGTCAGTTAACTCACTGTGTTAGCTTGGGTCACCCAGGAAGTGGATGCCAAGGTGGACTTAGGAATTCCAGCTGTTTATTGGGGATAATGCCTGTGAAAGATAACAGAAAAGGGAGCAGGAGTAGGCAAGGAAAGCCTATAAAAGGAGAGTAGGAAGGAGGAAGACAAGGTAGAAATAGCCTCAGACTGCAGTATAATTCTGAGGAAGTCCTGGCCAGCCCATCAAGGAGATCCAGCACAAAGATTTCTCATTGAGGAGTCCCATTCTGGTTGGAAATGACCTCCAGTTATTGACTGGAGGCCATGTGGGAATAGGATGTTCCCAGCTCTAAGCCTCCAGCAGACCTCAAAAGCATTGTATCTGGAAGCTGTAGCCTGACTCCACTCATTACAGCAAGTTCTCTGAAAGATCCAAGTGGGATACCCCTGTGGCCATCCCCATATTCAGAAAAATCCAGGATGGCTAGAGCCTGGCTTGAAGGCTGTGTAACCAGGAGCAATGCTAAGATTAACCTACTGGATGGCTTTGATCACCCTGGTGGATTGGCTACCAAGTGCTTCTGGATACAGGCATGGAAAACAGAATTCTAGTGAGTAATATCTTCAGCCAGCGATTTACAAAGAAAATGAGTTTTACAAAGAAAATGGAAGTTTAGAGATTAACTGTGAATTCTAATTATCATATTTTCCTCTATCAATTTTACTATGTAAAATCAAGAGATGGTTTAGAAACTATGCTGAATTGAGCAATTAACATGACCTTGAAGAAGGCATTTAAAAATTATTTTTCATCCTCATTTGATAAATTAATCAGTTTCCTCAAATGGTTGTTAGCTTGTTGAGAGAATAATTGTAATTTGGCTAACAAAAATCCAATATTCGTTAGAACCGCTCTGTGTGAACTTCTGTTAAATCTGTTTTGTGTGTGTGTGTGTGTGAGTGTTTTTCCTGTTAATTTGTTGCAATTGAAGAAAAGTCTGAAGTCACAATCAGCTATTAGCCTGGGTTCTATTACTGTCTAGCAGTTTCTGACATGAGAAAACCATGTTACATCATGCCATAAGTAAGGTTGTTAAGCTGTGATACTGTTAACTAGTAAGGAAAAGAAGAACTAACAGAGACCTCAAAAATAACACCACATATCTACAACCATCTGATCTTCGACAAACCTGACAAAAACAAGCAATAGGGAAAGGACTGCCTATTTAATAAATGGTGCTGGGAAAACTGGCTGGTCATATGCAGAAAACAGAAACTGAACCCCTTCCTTAACACTTTATACAAAAATTGACTCAAGATGGATTAAAGACTTAAATGTAAAACCCAAACCATAAAAACCCTAGAAGAAGACCCAGGCAATACCATTCAGGACATAGACATGGGCAAAGACTACATGACTAAAACATCTAAAGCAATTGCAACAAAAGCCAAAATTGAGAATTGGGATCTAATCAAACTAAAGAGCTTCTGCACAGCAAAAGAAACTATCATCAGATTGAACAGGCAACCTACAGAATGGGAGAAAATTTTCACAATCTACCCATAGGACAAAGGTCTAATATCCAGAATCTACAAGGAACTTAAACAAATTTACAAGAAAAAAAAATCCCATCAAAAAGTGGATGCAGGATATAAACAAACACTTCTCAAAAGAAGGCTGGCAGCCAAGAAACATGAAAAAAAAAACCTTGTAATCACTGGCCATTAGAGAAATGCAAATGAAAACCACAGTGAGATACCATCTCACGCCAGTTAGAATGGCGATCATTAAAAAGTCAGGAAACAATAGATGTTGGAGAGGATGTGGAGGAATAGGAATGCTTTTACATTGTTGGTGGGAGTGTAAATTAGTTCAACCATTGTGGAAGACAGTGTGGCGATGCCTCAAAAATCTAGAACCAGAAATACCATTTGACCCAGCAATCCCATTACTGGGTATGTACACCAAGGATTATAAACTATTCTATAAAGACACATGCACAAGTATGTTTATTGCAGCACCATTTACAATAGCAAAGACTTGGAACCAACCCTAATCCCCATGAGTGATAGACTAGATAAAGCAAATATGGCACATATACACCATGGAATACTATGCAATCATAAAAACGCATGAGTTCATGTCCTTTGCAGGGACATGGATGAAGCTGGAAGCCATCATTTTCAGCCAGCAAACACAGGGACAGAAAACCAAACACTGCATGTTCTCACTCATAAGTGGAAGTTGAACAATGAGAATACATGGACACAGGGAGGGGAACATCACATACCAGGGCCTGTCAGGGGTAGGGGGAAAGGCAAGGCAGAGCATTAGGACAAATATCTAATGCATGTGGGGCTTAAAACTTAGATCGGTTGATGGGTGCAGCAAACTACCATGGCACATTTATACCTATGTAACAAACCTGCACATTCTGCACATGTATCCCAGAACTTAAAATTTTTAAAAAATAACAGGAAGGGCATTAAAGAAAACAAAAAAAGAAAAAGCAGTTGTATAGAATTACTATTGTTAAGGTTTCAAAAGGTAGATTGATCCCATTTTGCTAAAGCCAACAGTTCCTTCACTCTTAAAACTTATGTAATGCTGACAAAGGGTCACAGGCCTAATTTTTAGGAAATACTCATTCTGCCAGTAATAGTCTGTGCCATATGACTTTACTATGTCACTTACCAGCTCTAGGCCTTAGTTTACTTCTCTGTAAAATAAAGGAGGCTGATTATTATAGCTAAAATATATTTAAAATAAATAGCTAAAACATATTCAGCACTTGAATGCTATGATTTCCTTTACTTCTTTAAAAATGCTAGTAATTTCCATATAAACACAAAGTCCAAAGATCTAAAAGCTAAATGTCAACCTAGATGTTGACCTTGTTCAATCTAAATTTTTCAAGGGAATACATGTATCCTATTAGTTTGCTGCAGAAGTATTTGCGGCTTTTGCCATTAAAATACTTATGCACCAACTTAAATATATCTTTTTATTTCCAAAGTAAATTACTTTCCTATACATACAATTTAGTATTTTCGAGACTCTTATTAAGTCTTCTAGGGATAAAACTAGTAGGAAGATTCACTCTCAAATACAAAAGAGAAGATGGCCCAGCAGTAAGGCAATATCATTGTGAAAAGCAGAGATAAAACCCTGTCTTTTAGCAACTTTGTCAAATTAATGATCCCCCCCAACACGGGTACCAAAATCCCATTTCTCTTCCCCAGCTGTGTGTTACCACACGGTGCAAAAGTCCACTGGGGAAAAGAAGAAAACAGATCAGCAGGAAATACAAAGACAGCAAGCAAAGCAGATTTGACAGTTGCCAAGAAGTGGCCTCAGATGTGCAATCCGGGATCTCTTGCTGGGCAAATGAGAAAAGCAAAACCAAAAGGCTCTGTTCAGTAAACGCACATGGATGTGCCCCACTGCACAGAACCCTGTGTGTACCTTTACTCATGGGTGCCTAGAGCAGGTTTGCATTCAAATTAGAGGAAGCTGTGTGCATATAAACTATGGTGGGGTGTGTGTCGGGGGGCGCAATTCTTAGCCATAGAATCCATTGCCAGAGATCCAAGAAGTGCTTTAAAGAGATTATACTTCATGTGATTGCCTTTCACGGGCCCTGAGAATCTCCTTGTAAGTTACATCAAACACGAGTTTACAGACATCATGACAATGGGAACTCACCGATGGCAATGAAAATATGGGGAGTGGAACAGGAACAGCAGTGCTTGAATGACAGAAATCAGTACAGCTGCTAGATTAGTAACCACACATTTTTAAAAACTAACATATATTGTGAAAATAAATTGTCACTATCTTGATTAATCCATTTCTGTTTAATAGTTAACATTTTAACTGAAGATAATAAAGACTAATTTCTTCAAAGTTTTTGGTAGATAACTATATATATACCTCACTATCTGACTTTTTAAATAAAATGCTCAGAATTGTAAAGAGGATATTTTCTTTTCAGGAATTATTCCAGACAAGTACTCCAAATATAAAAGTTAGAAAATGTTTTACTAGGCCTTTTCCACAGTAACAGAAAAATCAGTTTATAGTTATGAGTGTTGGGCTTTCTGTTTTCCTTATCCACAAAAGCTATAAGGAATTGCTAACATAGTTGTGGCTTTCATTCTTCCAAATAATTCCCAATTCACTTGGAAATTTCTTTTTATTCCAAAAGATCTTTTTCCTATCATTTGCTTTGCTATTTTATATAGTCAGTGTTTACTCAATAAAAGCATTTGAAGTTTAAAAAAGCATTCTCTCCTCTAATCTTTGAGTTAGATTTTTCCCATATCTCCCTTGGCATGTGTTGGGATGAAAGTGGCCAGGACTCAAACTAGAAGATAGGTACTTGTTTTCACTTTCAGTCTGCTTATTCCAGTTCAGAGTCATGGGTGGCCAGAGCTTATCTGGCCTCTCCTTGTCTTCACTTCCTCATTTACGTTCGCCAATCCAATCAGTATGAGAGTGAACCTCAGCACCCTCTGGGTTCTTCCTGAAATAATTATAATCATGCAAAGCCTTGCTTTCTTCATAGTCACAACAAAATGGCAGGACAAATCCTCTGTTCCCTAATCCTTCCCTCCTTCAAAATTCTTTTTGCACAAACCTCTATCAATCCAGGGTGGGTGTGGGCAGGACCCAGAATTTAATGTTTCTTGAGTGATAATGGTGTTATATTATTTTCTAAAATGCATCGAAATGAGCTGTTAGGTTTCATGAAACATTCCTTCACTTTAAAATTGCTCCATATGTTTAAGCAAATGAAAAGGGTCTCCTAAAATGCCTAGAAGACAAATTTAGTCCCTATTTGTTTCTGACACAGAGATGAAGGCAACTCTAGAGTCCAGCTGAGATTATTGCTTTCTTTCTTGAACCCTGAACTTCAACTGCATTCAACCAGGATGCAGTTGGCATCTTCTGGAAAGGATTATTTGTTCACTTCTTAGCAGGCTAGTTTTAATTTCATATGAAGGCAGAAAGACTCTTTTGTTTCCATTGCTGCATTGAATAGGTGTGTGTGTGTGTCTATATGTGTGTGTATACAGCAGGTCTTTGAATAAAGTTGTTTCATTCAAAGTTGTTTAGTTATAACATTGGTGAGAAAAAACATTGATTCCAGGCTGGGGCCCCTACCTGTGTGGAGTCTTCATGCTCTCCCCATTGTCCATGATGGTTCTCTCTGGCACCTCTGCTTTCCTCCCACATCCCAAGGGTGTGCCTCTGAGGTTCATCTGTGTGAGGTTCACATGTTCCCACTATGAGTGAGTGTGGGAATCGGTGTGGGTGTGAGTGTGCCCTGTCATGGGATGGCATCCTGTACCAGGTGAGTTCCCACCCAGATAGGCTCTAGCTGCCCATGACTCTGAACTGGAATAAGCAGATTGAAAAAAGAATGAATGAATGAATGAATGAAGACAAATGATTGTAAACATCTGTCAAGTCTAGGATAATCATCCAAATGCACAGCAATAAATGATGCAGTACAGTAGCACTCAGTGAGCTGCCATATCTGTGGGATTGTGAACTGTATGAGGGGAGGAGGTGCTCCTTACAATTTTTGCTTTGCAAACCTTTATTTCTTGATTTAACTCACCACCATTACAGCTGCCATCACTGATTCACCAAAAATTGAGTAAATAATTATCTTGTGTTCATTAGTCTTTCTTAAATATATGTATAGCTCACACTTAGTTCAATGTTTAATATTAGAAATATTTTGTCTTTATTTAGAAGTTTGGGAATGTTTTGTGACCGTAAATGTTGCCATAGGAACTTAACTCTTGGTTGTATCACTTAGCCTGTGGTAAAATTGGTTTTGTTATATGTCATTTTGCTTAAAGTTGCAGTTTCCAGAAACCTATCCATGATGTTAAGTGAAGATTTACTACATACATATATATATATACACACACACATATATATATCATTACTTGTAAGTATTACATATATATAACATTACATATCTATGATGTTAAGTGAAGACATATTACATATATAAAACATTACTTGTAAGTATTACATTTATATAATGCTATATATATATATATACACACACACACACACACACACACTTACTACTTATATTACCTAACATTATTGTATTAGGGTTTTCCAGAGAAACAAAACCAGCAGGCTGTGTGTGTGTACACATAGAAAGATTTATTTTAGGGAATTGTCTCATGTGATTGCATAGGCTTGGCAAGTCCAAAATGTATGGAGTAGGCCAGCAGGCTGGAGACCCAGGGAGAGTTGCATTTCAATTCCAAAGGCAGTCTGCTGGCAGAATTGCTTATTGCTTGGGGAGGGCAGTCTTTTCTATTTAGGCCGTTGGCGATTGGATGAAGCCCACCCACATTATAGAGGGTAATCTGCTTTACTCAGAGGCCACAGATGTAAATGTTAATCTCATCCAATAAGCTCCTTCACACAGACATCCAGAATAATGTTTGACTGAATATCTGGCCACTATGGCTCAGCCAAGTTGACATATAACATTCACTATCACAATTATATAACATTAATAGGCACTATGTGCAAGACACTTTTTGCAGGATGGAGTGACATTAACCACTTCATCTATCCCTTCCCATTCTTGGCCCTACATAAAGAGAGAATACTTTGGAAAGCAAATGCTTTAGTACCTTCTGTGGTTTAAAAGGGGTAGTGCTGACTCATATCTTTAGAAACTGTCTCTAAAAAGGCTAGAAGTTTGGAGAGTATCTTGTAGCTAGCATAATGGAAACAGAAGGAGATCACATGGCTTTGTCATCAACTCAGCTCCCAGCTTCTCTGGGCTATTTTCTTTCTAGTACCTTTCCATTATTTTAGCTACAAGATACTCTCCAAACGTCTAGGAAAATTATTCCAAAATATCATTAATTTTAAATACATTAATAACATTGATGGTTCTTTCTGTCTCCTAGTGCAATTTCCTTACATCAGTGGATGATAGTATGATGTGGAAACAGCAAAGGATTTTCTTTTAAGAAAAATGTCTGGACTGGCAACTGTCACTTACTAGGAAGTATCCTAATCTTTCCAAACCTCAGTTTTCTCAACTGTAGAATGGGAATAAAGTTGGTAATGTCCATAGCTACCTCACTTGACTGTAAAGAACAACTGAGATAAATATGTGGCAGTATTTGAAAAATGATAAAGCATCGTGGCCTTGGTTGTTATTCTCACTTTCTATTAAGGTAAGTTCAGTTATAGAACCTTGAGCCCCACTCAAGGGCCCAGTTTTCTTAGCATGGGTGTGGAAATTGTGACTACTAAAAAACAGGCAACTTTTATATCTACAGGAGATTACTAACTTATTATATAGGAATTTGACCTTCATCTTGGTAGAGGGGATTTCATCCTGGTGGATCTGCAGCCCTACCTGGAATATGCTGAGCTTCATATTGTCAACTTCAGGCAAATGCTTTTCTCCTCCAGTACAGCCATTCTTCTCTGCATTCATTGGAACACTCAGAACATTATTAGATGTACCTTCTGTCTTATCTGGATGAACTAAAAACAGAAATGGGTAGTTTTATAGTTTTATAATATTTTATAATAATTGCATAATAATAGGCTTTGTTGCTTTTGACAAAAAGAACTATCTGTGATGCAAGCAACAATCTTGTGCCCTTAAAGCCCATGTCCTCAAATACTAAAGTAAACCTAAAATCTTAGCAGTGTTCTTTAGGTGTTGCAAAGTGTTAGTAGGAAAAATCCTAACTATGCAATGTCTCCAAAGTTTGTGGAGTTTTTTCCTTTAAGGATATTGTTTCTAGCTTAGCTGAAGTTCTCTATCTCTATGGGGATTTCCTTTCACCCACTACTAGTCTTTAAGAACATTTCAATTTTACTGCTATCAACTGCAATTTCGTACTTTGATAAGATTCATTACTGTACCCCATCCTGATCTCTTTTCAAAATATTGATCAACTAGATTACTAAAGTAATCAAAATAATAGCGGAAAAGCTTTCTGTTTATCCTTCACGTGTATTTCTATTAGTTGGTAAAATCACCCACATCCCCACTAAGTCCTGTACCAAGCATAAATACCACGTAGTATAACAAGTACTAAGAATTTTTGAAACTTAATGTTACTGTTTTATCAACCTGAATGGAAAACTATTTTGCATTTTTTTCTTTTCTTTTTGTACTTCTGAATTTGTGAAGTCATATCTTCAACAATTCATTCAACCAACTTTTATTGAGAATACCATGTTGTATGTGCCTCAAATCATCATACACAGAGCAACTTGATGAGTTTTCCTAAATCTAAGCTCTGGCTGTATCACCCCAAAGCCCCATCATTGCCTATTGAATTAAGTCAGATTCCTTTCCTAGAATTCAAGGGCCTCCATAATGCATAGATACCATGATCCAACTGAGCTGTCTTCCCACATATGTCCTGCCATTTTCTCTGTCTTGGAATGTTCTCTCTCTTGGTATCTTTTTTTTCCAGTGGTGCCCATTTGAAATGCCTCCTTTTCCATGAAGTCTGTCCTGTCACCAAATGAATGTCATTTCTCCATTTATAATAGATCCATAGCCTGTTTTTATTCCCCCTGTACCATAGTCATCTTTGAGCTTTCCTAGTCTACTCTGTGAAAACTGTAAGCTTCTATAAAGCAAGAGCTCTGTCTCAACCATATCACTCATTCAGGCACATTTCAGAAGCATACAGTATTTCTTAGAGGATGACAGCAGGGAACCCAGAAATATTTTTTAAATTCTTTTGAGTCCTTGTATTTTCAAGGTTAACACAATTCCATTTTAGTAAAAAGCCTCTGTAATCTCAATATATATGAGTAGATTGTTTTTTCTGGTAGGGATAGAGGGAAATAATGCAATGTCAATGTGGCACTAGGTAACAGATTAATTATGAGTGAAGTGATTCTATGATACAAATCCACGGCATGAAAGCAACAGTTGGAGCTGTAAAGAGACAGGTCATTTCTAGGTTGGGGAATGGTCAGGATGGGTGTATTAGTCCATTCTTGTGCTGCTAATAAAGACAGACCTGAGAAATCATGGCAGAAGGGGAAGAAAACATGTCCGTCTTCACATGGCAGTAGGAGAGAGAAGAATGAGAGCCAAGTGAAGGTGGAAGCCCCTTATAAAACCATTAGGTTTCATGATAACTTACTCTCGATCACAAGAATAACATAGGGGAAACTACCCCTATGATTCAATTAACTGCCACTGGGTTCCTCCCACAATACATGGGGATTATGGGAACTATAGTTCAAGATGAGATTCGGGTACAGACACAGCCAAACCATATCATTCCACTTCTGGCCTCTCCCAAATCTCATGTCCTCATATTTCAAAACACAATTATGCCTTTCCAATAGTCCTCCAAAGTCTCAATTCATTCAAGCATTTACCCAGAAGGCCAAGTCCAAGGTCTCATCTGAGACAAAGCAAGTCCCTTCCACCTATGAGCCTGTAAGATCAAAAGCAAGTTAGTTATTTGTTGATACTATGGGGGTAGAGGAATTGGGTAAACACACCCAATGGGAGAAATTGGCCAAAACAAAGGGCCACAGGCCCTATGTGAGGCCAAAATCCAATAGGAGAGTCATTAAACCTTAAAGTTCCAAAATTATCTTCTTTGACTCCATATCTCACATCCAGGGCACACTGATGCAAGAGTTCAGCTCCCACAGCTTTGGAAAGCTCTGCCCCTGTGGCTTTGCAGGGTATAGCCCTCCTCCTGGCTGCTTTCATGGGCTGGCATTGAGTGTCTACAGCTTTTCTGGGCAAGCGGTGTAAGCTGTCAGTGGATCTACCATACCAGGATCTGGAGGACAGTGGCCCTCTTCTCACAGCTCCACCAGACAGTGCCCCAAAAGAGACACTGTGTGGGGGCTCTGACCCCACATTTCCATTCTGCACTGCCCTAGCAGAGGCTCTCCATGAGGGCTCAGCCCCTGCAGCAAACTCCTGCCTGGACATCCAGGTGTTTCCATACATCCTCTGAAATATAGGTGGAGATTCCCAAACCTCAATTCTTGACTTCTGTGCACCCACAAGCCCAACACAACATGTAAGCCACCAGGGCTTGGGGCTTGAACCCTCTGAAGCAATGGCCTGAGCTGTACATTAGCCCATTTTAGCCACAGCTGGAGCTGAAGCAGCTGGGAAGCAGGGCACCATGTCCCTGAGTGGCATAGAGCAGGGGTACCCCCAGGCCTGGGCCACAAAACCATTTTTTCCTCCTAAGGCTCTAGGCCTTAGGGAGGGGCTGGTGTGAAGGTGTGTGACATGCCATGGAGACATTTTCCCCATTGTCTTGGCTATTAACATTTGACTCCTTGTTACCTATGCAAATTTCTGCAGCCAGCTTGAATTTCTTCCCAGAAAATGGGCTTTTCTTTTCTTTTTTTTTTGAGATGGAGTCTTGCTCTGTTGCCCAGGCTGGAGTGCAGTGGCGTGATCTCAGCTCACTGCAAGCTCCACCTCACAGGTTACGCCATTCTCCTGCCTCAGCATCCTGAGTAGGTGGGACTACAGGCACCCACCACCACACCCGGCTAATTTTTTGTATTTTTAGTAGAGACGGGGTTTCACCATGTTAGCCAGGATGGTCTCGATCTCCTGACCTTGTGATCTGCCTGCCTTGGCCTCCCAAAGTGCTGGGATTATAGGCGTGAGCCACCGCACCTGGCCTGGACTTTTCTTTTCTATTGCATCATCAGGCCACAAGTTTTCCAAACTTCCATGCTCTGCTTCCTCTTGAATGCTTTGCTGCTTAGAAATTTCTTCCGCCAGATACCCTAAATCATCTCTCTCAAGTTCAAATTTCCACAGATCTCTAGGGCTGGGAAAAATGCAGCCAATCTCTTTGCATAGCAAGAGTGACCTCTACTCCAGTTCCCAAGAAGTTCCTCATCTCCATCTGAGACCATCTCAGCCTGGACTTTATTGTCCATATGACTATCAGCATTTTGGTCAAAGCCATTCAACTAGTCTCTAGGAAGTTCCAAACTTTCTCACATTTTTTCTGTCTTCTTCTGAGCCCTCCAAACTGTTCCAGCCTCTGCCTATGACCCAGTTCCAATGTCACTTCCACATTTTCAGTATCTTTATAATAGCACCCCACACCTGGTACCAATTTACTGTATTAGTCTGTTCTCACGCTACTATAAGGATATACCTGAGACTAGGTAATTTATAAAGGAAAGAGGTTTAATTGACTCACAGTTCCACAGGGCTGGAGAGATCTCAGGAAACATAATCATGTGGAAGGGGAGGCAAACACGTCCTTCTTCACGTGGCATCATGAGAGAGAAGAATGAGAGCCGAGTGAAGCAGGGAGCCCCTTATAAAACCATCAGATCTCATGAGAACTCACTATCACAAGAATAGCCTGGGGGAAACTGCCCCCGTGATTCAATTGCCTCCCACTGTGTCCCTCTCTCAACACATGGGGATTACGGGATCTACAGTTCAAGATAAGATTTGAGTGGGTCCACGTCCAAGCCATAGCAAAGGTCTTGGGTAGGACTTAATTCATTGAAGTGATCTTAAAATGTTACCTTCAGCTACTAAGTTTGTCAAGCAGAGGGATGTTCACAAGCAAGGACATAAAGAAATTAAACTGCGAGATTGTTGAGGACCTTCAATGAATTTGGGATGGCTGGTTTATGGGGTGCAAGAGAATAACATTTAACTAAATGAAAGCGCCAATTATGGTGCAAGTTCTAAGGCCCCGAGTATCATTACTATTGCTTATCTCTATATCCCAAGCAGCAACAAACACAATGCCTTACACATAGTTTGTGTTCAATTAATGTGTATTACATTTATTCATTAATTTTTATTAGTCTAGGACTTTTATAATGATAGTTTAGTTTCACCATTTTTTTTGAGTAGTCTTAAAAAAAAGTCTCTCTCTGTACCTTCTTCAACCAATCTACAACTAGGTTTTTTGTAGGAATTTTATTAATAGATACCAAACAATGTAACATCTTTACATGCAGATTCCAAAGATACCCTAGAAGAGCAGAGGGTTGCACTTCCTCTCTCTCACTTTGCATTCCTCCTAAGAAATACTTGCCCCTAACTCAAAGGGCAGAAGGAGTCAGGGCTCTTTCAGCATTAAAATTCTCTAGAGTTTTCTGGGAGAGGCACATGTTCTGAGTCTGAGGAGAACTGTTCTGGTTATTGTTTATAAATTGTTTTCATCTTCTATTTCTTATAACAGATTATAAATCTATGTTTTCTGATGCTTCATACTATTATGAGGATTTGGTTGGCAAATTATCTTACGATAACCACCCATATATTCATGCATGGCCCAATTCGCCTTCCTTTGCTTTCATAATGTAGAATTTCCTTAATGATGCTTTCTAAAGAGAGGTAAGATCTCCCGCCTATGTAGGTAGGTCAAGCACATTTGCTCCAAATAAATGAAGATATTTCACATTTTCTTTTTCACACTCACCCACAATTCTTCTTTCAGAGGTACTCCACTAAATTGTTTCTTACTTTGGGACAATACTAATATAGTTCCTTGCAATCTTTCTCTTATAATATATGCTAATATAAAAGCAAAGTTAAATATATTCATATATTCAGAGTTGCTTATTCTCCTGATTTCAAATATGTCAGAAAGCTCTTAACACATTTAGTTACTAATCCTCAAAACCAACAAAATAGATATTCAAAGATTGCAGCATGATCTAATGGAGAAAATGTAAAGTCAATAAGCCAAAATTTTTATATGATAAATGGAGTCATTAAAATCTGGATGTGAAAAAAAACCAGTTTTGGTGTCTTCCATTTTTGTGCCAGACCATATTGTCCCTTGAATCATTTTAACAAATGAGAAAGTACAAACACGAGAGTCAAAATATGGTTAGATTCCATGCACCTTTTAATTCCTATGAAATACAAAGAGCAAACTATTCTTAGATATTACTTGCATTACTCTCAGTCTGCCTCCCAAAGCTGGGAAAAAAACAATGTCCAGTTAAATCCTACAACCTGAGCTGGTGCTACCTGCTCCTGTTGGAGGCAAATGACAAAACGTGTATCTACTGCTTCATTGAATGTGCTGCAGCAGCTGAAGGAAGCCTCACCCCAGTCCTCCCTACCCCGTTCTACTTTTTCCTGGGTCTATGAAGGCAGAGGAAATGTACCCAAGTTTCCGTAATTCTTTGCTGAGTAAAGGCCCTTATCCAGGCACTTGTGTAATCCTCAAATAAAAGAACGAATCCTTCCAAATATATTCGGAATCAGCAGAGTAAATCAGCAGGGTCCCTAAACAACAGCAACAGTTCAGGTAGAAGAACTTGCAATTTTAAGCAAATAAGTAACTATTTTACAAAAAAAAAAAAAAAATGCAACTACTGATCACTGGCAGAACGTAAATGGAAAAAAATGGTCATGAAAGTTATCAATATTGCTTTTTCTTATAAAAAGGATAAATGAAAACATGAAACTAGGCCATATGAAGTTCAGGCCTCTGTCGTCAATCTTCCAATGCCATAGTGGACTTCACTATTTTTACCCTGGATTTCTAAATTAGCTTTCTAACTGATTTATCGCTCTCACTGTCCTCCTTGCAGTCTATCTTCTATAATTCTGGAATGATTTATTTTTCTCAAACATAAACCTGATCAAGTCACACTGCTCTGCTGATCAGTCCGTTCAACTCATTTCTGCCTGTATTTCTATCCTTTCCTGTTGTGTCTTCCATTGTAGGCTTTACTTTCTCCACACTGACATGTACACAGTGCCTAAAATTACTATGATTTTTCACTTACCTGTATGCACTCACTATCTCATATTTCATAGATCCTATAAGATTTGCTATACTTTTCTTAAAAGCATTTCCTGACCAACAGACCAAACAAGGGTAGAAACAACCCCTGCTCAAAACAAAGGCAGAATGCATACTAATCATATCCACTTTAATGTTGCCCTTGATTTTACAGCCTCACATTTGCTTTTGACTGTGCGTTTGCTGAAGACAGGAACTGTGTCTTGTCAATCATGTATCCTCAGTGCCCAGTACAGGGCTTGACACAAAGCAGGCAACAAAAATGTTTTCTTTTATTGTGTTTTTCCATAAATAAATCCTTTAAAGAGTGGAAGAGACAGAAAAGAAAATGAATGGCATACAATATCAATTGCAGTTTTGATGATATCTCTATACCTGTAGTGAATATGATCATGATATTTATGCTGAAGATTTAAATCATAAGAGAAACCTTAAGAAATGAGTGGCAGTGTTGGGAAAAGTGTGATGATAAGGTGGGTGGCAGTCTCAACCTGCACACTGCTAGATATATTCAGAAAGATGAATTCATGCAGGCTGGACAGACATTTCAGATGTCAACCCTTCCAGACCAAAACTGGCAAAAGCAATTGAAACCATAGCAGAGAAATACATCTAAAAGTGAATATGTAAGAGCACTCTACTAGAAAACCATTTTAAAAATAAATAACTCAAAGCTGAGGATTATGGAGACTAAACATATAGTTAAGTTTCTTGGCACAAAACAGTAAGATGACCAGACTACATTTAACTTCTAGAGTCTACTTCCTTTAAAATGTCATGAGCAGTCAAAAGAAGAAATAGCCTTTAATTCTTCCTCCAAGAGATATCTTTCTATTTGGCTAAGCAGAATTTGAAAAATTGCCACAAGCAATTCAAATTAAAATTTAAGTAAATGTTGGAAACTGGTCCTGTTTGGACAATTATCCACCATCCAGGATAATTTGTGACAGTTTCCATTATGTTTTCTGTTATGCAGGAAATGAAAGTCCACATGTTTAAGAAAAAAAATACTATTCCACTTGTCTGAAAGCAATCAAGGCACCTTCCTGACCCATATTTACCAACATCTCTTATAAAAGTAATTCTTATCATGAAAAAAACTATTACAATACAAATGTACTAAAGAGAGGTATATAATATATGATACAGTAGTAAGGACTCACTTTATACGACCTTCGAACTCGTATCACCAGTAATGAACATTTCCCATGGAAAGGTAAAGCATGTATTTTTGGTCTCCTTTTTTTGTCCTGTTATAGACTGGTTCTAAAAGCCACTGGCTTACACAAAGTTTTGAAAAATGGTGGTGTAAGCAAAGAAAGCAGTCTGTTATCCCATAATCACAGACTCTCCCACTGGGTAGACAGGACTCTCTAGGACACTGTTTAAAAATCGTGTTCCCAAGACCATCCTGGCTAACACGGTGAAACCCCGTCGCTACTAAATATACAAAAAATTAGCCGGGCGAGGTTACCTGTAGTCCCAGCTACTCGGGAGGCTGAGGCAGGAGAATGGCGTGAACCCGGGAGGCAGAGCTTGCAGTGAACCGAGGTCGTGCCACTGCACTCCAGCCTGGGCGACAGAGCAAGACTCCGTCTCAAAACAAAAATAAAATTGTGTTCCATGTGTGGGCTGTAAGGGGGCTGATGATTCCCAAAATCTATTTCCAGTTGTTTTCATGTGGTCATTTGTCAGGAGAGGGAGTTTATAAATTTTATTTGACTCTCATAGTATTAGGTAATTTCCTCCCCAAATTAAGAAAGAAGAAAGAAGGAACTCATCCCAACACCTCTTTAGCCTTGAGTAATGCACCTTGTAGCTCAATGCCTTGTATTTAGAATGCTGTCCTGGAATACTCCAAGAGAAAATTTGGAGACAATGGATGTTATTTTCCAAAGAACCTTCTGGGTCTCAGGAGACGCAGCTGCTTGTTTTTGTATTTTAATGTTATGTGGTTTGCTACATGCTGCTAGAATGGATGGAGTTGGGGAAGCCTGGTTCACCTGAGCTTGTTTTGAAATGAAGATATGCCTTTTTATCTGCAGGAAGACAGCAGCAGGGTTAGGCTCTGTTAATCAAAACTCCAGTGCTGGCTGACTTCTAAGGAGATCCATTGTCTTAATCCATTCAGGCAACTATAACAAAATACCATGAACAAGGTGGCTTACAAACAGCATTTATTTCTCACAGTTCTGAAGGCTGGAAGTCCAGCATCAAGGCTTGCCAGCAGATTGAGTGTCTAGTGAAACCCCTCTTCCTGGTTCGTAGGTGGTATCTTCTCACTGTAACCTCGCATGGTAAAAGGGGACAGTGAGCTCCCCTGGGGCATATGTTTTAAGGGCACTAATCCTATTCATGAGGGCTCCACCCTCATGACCGAATCACCTCCCCAAAGGCCCCACCTCCTGATATTGTCACCTTGGGAGTTAGGATTTCAATACATGACTTTTGGGGGCACATAAACATTGAGACCATAGCACCCAAGAGAATCCAGGAGAAATATTCCAAGAGAATCCTTCTGAAACCCAGCTCTGATGGAAGACGATCCAGTTAGTGATTGCAGAATCCCAAGAACATGATCAAAACCCTATTATAAAGCCTCAGGAAAGCTGCAATAATAGTGGGAAAACTCCTGTGATGAGGAACTAGCACTCTTCATAACCACACTTCCAATTTTGGATCCATATGCCTGTGCTCTTTATATCAATTTGTTTTTCCTGAATCAGTTGGTATTGACTGTACCCATTTTAGGTGCAATGTTCAATGAGACTTGACGAAAGTGTAAACCCATGTAACTACCATCACAATCAAGATACAGAACATTGCCATCATCCTAAAAGGTGATTCATGCTTTTTGCAAACAGTCACTCCCACAACCACAGGGAAACCACATTCCTATCACTATAGATTAGTTTTCTCTAGTCTGAAAGTTTATGCAAATGTAATCATACAGTACTTATTACATATTTACTACATACTTACTTTGCTCAACATGTTTTTGAAAGCCATTCACAGTGTTGCTTGTATTAGGAGCTTCTTGATACACACACACACACACACACACACACACACACACCTGTTGGGATTTTTATTACAGGTGCGTCCTGTGGAGGCTCTAGAGAACAAACCATTTCCTTGCCTTTTTCAGTTTCTAGAGCCTCAGTCCTTGCATTCCTTGGCTCATGAACCCTTACTTTATCTCCAAAGCCAACAATGTACTGTCTTCAAATCTCTCTCCACCTTGGTCTCATTGCCCTCTCCTATGTGTGGTTGTCTCCCTCTCCCTCCCTCTTCTAAGGACATTTGTGATCATGCTTAGGACCCACAAAGATGAGCCAGAATTAACCTCCCCATCTCAAGATCTTTAATTATATCACATCTGCAAAGTCTATTTTGCCCCATAAGGTAATATTTATAGATTTCAGTGATTAGGACCTGGAAATTTGGGGGAGGCATAATTTAGCTTACTACAATGAGCAAGTCAGAGAGTGAAGAATCCGGTCAACATCCAGGAACCATATCATACCATGGCATGGTTTCTTTAAGAAACCTCCATACTGTTTCCCATGGTGACTGCACCATTTTATATTCCCACCAACGGTGTGCAAGGGTTTCAATTTCTCCACATCCTTACCAACACTTATTGTCTTTTGGTTTTTAGGTTGTTATAATAGCCATCTTCACAGGTCTGAGCTGATACCTCATTGTAGGGTTGTATTTTGCTTTTATTGCAACTGATTTTTTTGTGTGCAAATGACATTCATTCTTATTCCATGTCAACCCAGGAACGAAATTATATTTTACATTAAATATTGATAATCACAAATGAATTTGCCTGGCTCTCAGGTTGCATTTCTTCCAGTCTATTATTCCTGACACCTGCAGTTCTGCATGTGAATTCTAGCAAGCAGTTATCTTGCCTAAGCATTTATTATCTTTTCCTCATTCTATATTTTGTGACAAACTTCAATTCTCCAAGCAGCAGCTATTCCTAAAGGATGTTGGGTGGTTCACAGTGATGTTTCCGGGTTTGAATCTTATCTCTGCTGATCACCTGTTGGGTGAAGTTTAAGTTACTCTACACTTCAGTTTGACATTTCAGTTTGACCAAATATTCGATAAAATAATACAGAGTGGCAAACCAATAAATAGTGACTATATGTGTGTATATTTGTTTTATATAAATATATATATATTTAATTGCAATAAGAATACTTAACAAGAGATCTACCCTCAACAAATTTTTAGGTATACAATACATAATTGTTGACCACAGGTACTGTGTTGTACAGCAGATCTTTAGAGCTTATGCATCTTGCCGACTGAAGCTTTACTAACTCCCCATTTCCCTCTCCCCATTTCTCCCAGAAAACATCATTTGATTCTATGAATTTTACTATTTTAGATAATTCAGATAAGTAGAATCATGCACTATTTGTCTTTCTGTGACTGGCTTATTTCACTTAGCATAATGTCCTCAAGGTTCCTCCATGTTGTCTCATATTGCAGAATTTCCTTTTTTTAAAGGCTGAATAGTATTGCATTGTATAAACATGCATTTTCTTTATACATTCATCTGCCAATGAATATTTACATTGTTTCCACATGTTTGCTATTGTGAATAATGTTGCAATGAATATGGAAGTGCAAACATCTCCTCAAGATCCCGATTTCCATTCTTTTGGATAGAAACCCAGGAGTGGAATTGCTAGATCAAATGGCACTTCTATTTTTAATTCTTTGAGGAAATTCCATAACGTTTCCCATGGTGACGGCACCGTTTTATATTCCCACCAACAGTGTGCAAGGGTTTCAATTTCTCCACATCCTTACCAACACTTATTGTCTTTTGGTTTTTAGGTTGTTATAATAGCCATCTTCACAGGTCTGAGCTGATACCTCATTGTAGTTTTGATTAGCATTTCCCTGATGATTAGAGATGGTGAGCATTTTTTTTCCATATAACTGTTGGCTGTATTTATGTCTTTTTTGGCGAAATATCTATTCAAGTCTTTAGCTCAGTTTTAATTGGGTTATTAGTTTTTTCACTCGAGTTATAGAAGTTTCTTATATATTTTGGAGATTAAACCCTTATCAGATAAATGGTTTACAAATATTTTATCCCATTTTGTAGGTTGCCTTTTCACTCTGTTGATTGCTTCCTTTGCTGGGTAGGAGTTTTTAGTTTAATGTAGTTCCACTTGTTAATTTTTGCTTTTGTTGCCTGTGGTTTTGTTGTCATATCCATGAAATCATTGCCAAGATGAAAGTCTTAGCCAGAGCAATTAGGCAAGAAAAAGATAAAAAGGCATCAACATCAGCAACAAAGAAGTAAAAGTGCCCTGGTTTGCAAATGACATGATCTTATATAGAGAAAACCTTGAGGACTCCATAAAAAACTGTCTAATAAATGAATCCAATAAGTTGCAGTATACAAAATCAGCATACAAATATCTGACCATGTGCAGCGGCTCATGCCTGTAATCCCAGCACTTTGGGAGGCTGAGGCGGGAGGATCCCTTGAGGCCAAGAGTTCAAGACCAGCCTGGGCAACAAAGCAAAACCCTTTCTCTCCAAAATAAACATAAAATATTAGCCAGGCATGGTGACACAGGCCTATAGTCCAGCTACTCAGGAGGCTGAGGCAAGAGGATTGATGGAGCTTAGGAGTTTGAGGCTGCAGTGAGCTTTGATTGTGCCACTGCACTGAAGCCTTGGCAACAGAGTGAGACCCTGTCTCTAAAAATATAAATAAAAATTAAAAATAAAAAAATTAAAAAATTATCCTTCCAGTAAGAAATAGCTTATGGTAGAAGAAAAAAAATCAGTTGCTTTTCTGTACATTAACAATGAACCATCTGAAAAGGAAATTACAAAAACAATCCATTTGCATTATCACCAAAAAGAATAAATATCTAGGAATAAACTTAGCTGAGGAGATGAAATGGATGTATACTGAAAACTATAGAACATGAACGAAAGAAGCTAAGACACAAACAGAAGGAAAGACAGCCTGCATTAGAAGAGCTACTATTATTGTTAAAATGTCCATACTACCCAAAGCAATCTACCAACTCAGTGTAATCCCTAACAAAATCTAAATGGCATTTTTATAGCAATAGAAAATACAATTTTAAAATTCATGTAGAGCCATAAAAGACCATGAATAGCCAAATCAATCTTGATAAAGGACAAAACTGGAGGCATCACATTTCCTGATTTCAAAATACAAATCTAGAGTAATCAAAACATTATGGTACTGACATAAAGACGGACATACAGATGAACAAAACAGAATAGAGAACCCAGAAATAAACCCACACACCATGGTCAGCTGATCTTCACAAGCATGCCAAGAACATACAACAGGAGAAGGATAGTCTCTTCAACAAATGGAAATTGGAAAACTGGATATCCACATGCAATCAACTGAAATTAAACCCTTATCTTAAACCATACATAAAAATTAACTAAAAATAGATTAAAGGCTTAAAACATAAGACATGAATTTTTAAAACTCCTAGAAGAAAACATAAAGGAAAAGCTTCATGACTTTGTCGTTATATTGACTTAACATATGTAGTCATAATAGTGAAGTCGAATTTTCAGAAACTTCACACTGAAGCTATCATTGATGTGATTCATTTCAATTTACCCTGGTTTTTTAAGCATCTACTATATGCAATGATCTGGGCACCGCAGGGGATCCACTGCGGAATAGAATCAACCCCACACCTTAATAATGTCATGGTCTAGTGGTGAAAGCAGGTAATGACAATACAAGGTGATTAGAACCATAATATCAAGGAGCTTTGGATATGATATTTGATGGTATTAAGGAATTCTTAATTTTGTGATGTGTGATAATAGCATGGTGATTATGTTAAAACAACCCTTATTGATTAAAGACTCAATTCATTTTCTATTGCCACCATAACAAATTACCACAAAACTGACGACTTAGAACAGCACAAATTTATTCTCCTAAAGTTCTGAAAGTCGGAAGTTTGAAAGAAGTCTCATAGGTCTAAAAATCAAGACATCCACATGGCTGGTCCTTCTAGAGGCTCCAGGTGTGAATCCATCCTTGGCCGCTTCCAGCTCCTGGAAGCTGTGGCCGAGATTCCTTGACTGGTGACCACATCATTCCAGTCTATTTCCATTGCAAGTGTCACATTGCAGGTCTCTGATTTTGGTCTGCCTGCCCCTTCTTCTAAGGATCCTTGCGATTACATGGGTCTCTCCTAAATCACATCCAGGATGATCCCCCGTCTTAAAGTCTTTAATCACATCTGCTGATGTGTTATATAAGGTCTCCTCTTCACAGGTACTTTATCTTAGATGGGGGGTGTTGGGAGGACACTTTTTTTTTTTTTGAGACGGAGTCTCATTTTGTCGCCAGGCTGGAGTGCAGTGGTGCAATCTCGGCTCACTGCAAACTCTGCCTCCCGGGTTCAAGAGATTCTCCTGTCTCTCAGCCTCCCAAGTAGCTGGGACTACAGGTATGCGCCACCACGCCCGGCTAATTTTTGTATTTTTAGTAGAGACGGGGTTTCACCACGTTGGCCAGGATGGTCTCGATCTCTTGACCTCGTGATCCTCCCGCCTCGGCCTCCCAAAGTGCTGGGATTACAAGCGTGAGCCACCACGCCCAGCTGGGAGGACACTTTTTGAACAGGAAAGCAGAAATGCTTATCAGATGTAATGGTTTTCGAAGTTATTGCCTTAGAGTTTCTCTAGAACAATCCATATTTTATAGGACACAATTGTAGCCCAGAGGAAAATCTCACTTTGTAGCAACGTATCTTGGCTTCTAAGAAAAAAAAAAAAGGCCCACAAGGGTTTATTTTAAAATATGGTGAGGGAAATGTAGGCATGCCGAGGGAAATCTTGCTTTTGAAGAACCAGGCCTGATGGCTAGTGGACCTGGCATTTTCCCAGGGTTTCTGGACTCTCAACAAGCTCACAGTTCATAAGTTCTCTGAGAAAGGACTTCCACCTCGCCATAGGCCCAGCCGTCTCCCCTTCCCTCTAGCTGAGGACCGGAGTGTCCGCAGGGCGGCGCCCAGCGCCGGGGTTTGGTTCCTTTTACCTCCCGGTGCCTCCGTTCCTTAGCTTCCAGCCTTTCTTCTCCCTGGCTTGCTTGGCTTTCTCAGGTGAGGGTATATATTTCTTTTGTCATTTTGCACAGAAAATGTAAACGTTTCCTACTCTAAAAAGATCACCTTTAAAATTTGCTTATAACAACAATAAGATATTCCCACAATTTTTTTTCTCTAAATGCTATTACTGCAATATAAAAACAAAAAAGGAACAAGTTCCTGAAGGATTTCATTTTCACGGATGCAACTGTAATTATTCATGTGACCAGAAGATGGCAGTACAGCATTAATAACAGTGGCGCATCCCTTAGAACAAAATGGCTTATTCAATTTTTTGGAGCTTGGTAGACCTAGATACTAAACAAATGTTAACGGATCTGCTACTAAGTGCAAGGTTCTTCTGGGTTGCATTAGTTAATAAAAGAGACAAAAGCTGCTCTAATGGAGGGTGCTAAACTAAACTTGCAAGCACAATTAAGAAGAGAGAATTGTCCCAGTCTTGTCTTTTAAAATTTCATCTCACTGCTCCTCATTCATTGAAAGTCACATGTCTGAGAGAAAATATTATAGCAAAAGGAAGGAAGGAAAACAAAATACAACAAAATTCTCTTATAAATGAGGATACTTTAAAAAGGCAAAGTGACTTGCCCAAACACACTGGTAATGATTAGCTCCAAGTCTGTTGACCAACATTTTCTCTATCCGTGGTACCACACTGATTCTCGAAATCACAAATTCAGGGATTAAGAATTCCAGTCCTTGCCCCATCACTGACCCCTTTGTGGGATCTTAAGCAAATTATTTAATTACTTTTATGTAAAAAGTAAGGCATTGGACTAGGTAAGTTCAAGCATTTTTACCAAGGGAATGTTTTTCCCTTTTTTTCTTTTTAAGACTCTTATTCAGAAGTTCAAAACCTAAAATAATAAAGGAAAATGCTAGAGTTGAAAGAGACGTTTTCCTCTTGAGTTTCCTCCTTTCTCCCCTAGAATCTTAGGCTTCCTCAGAGCACAATTTGTAAACTATCAGACTGGGTGATCTTGTAAACACCTTTCGTGTTTACACCTGAATATTCAGGTAAACACCTGAATATTCGTTATCCCTCAAGTTCATTGAATTAATTGTGAGATAGCAATACCCTCAAAAGTGATTACTGTTTGGTAAAAAACAAAAGTAACAACAACCAAAAAAAAACTAAATCCTAAAGATGATGACAAACTGGAATAGTCAATTGTTAAGAACAAAGAGAAACTGACTTTTAAAGCATTTTCAATATTTTTCAACCCGATGCCTCTGAATAATGACATTATCTTCATGCTTTACAGGGCCCTTAAACACACTCAGCCAGGTTTCCGCTGTGAACATCCTCTGGCACATGCTCTCAGAAATGAGAAGGTTGCCTGTGGAGAACGCTGTGGCTCCCCTGCATTTAGGCAACAGACTTTTGGCTGTAGTAAGTGCCAAAAGCCAGAGGTGGTATGGCTTATGCTGCACCATGGTGTATTGGGCCAAAGAGCTCTGGAAAACCATTCAACCACATGGCCATCAGCAGTGATGGGAAGGGCAACTTAAGGTCAAAGGACTATGGGAGGGTGTCTAAGATGGGCCTTAGAATTAGTCTTTCTGGGTTTGCAACAGAGCTCCAACACTTTTGACAAGTTACTTTGGTTTCTAAATTTTAATTTTGGATAATAACATTACTTCCTAGGAATAAGAAGACCTCATAGGGCAAATAATAGCAGTGTATGAACACCAAGTGAAAGTTTCTGTTTTCTTTCACAGGATTCCTGCAAATATCTCCAGGCTGGGTTCCTCATCGGTCCTCCACCTTTCAATCCATCCTCCACACAACAGACTGAATGACCTTTAAAAGATATATCAGATCTCATCGCTGCACTTTTAAACCTTTCAATAACTCTCTCTTGCACTTCCAAGAAAATTCACATTCCTCACACTGACCTACAGTCACTGCATGATCTTCCTTGTCCACTCTCTGACTTTATTTGGCACTCGATGACCATATTCCAGCTGCACTGGCCTTCTGACAGTTCCTGGAATAGCCCAAACCTTTTCCAGTCGTTAGAACTCTTGTGTGTACTTTTTTCCCTTTCCCAGAACACACTGGCATTTCCTAAAGTCTCAGCTAAAATATTTCTCATCAGACAGGTCTTCTCTGACCACCCTGTCTAAAGTATCAACAATAAAGTAAACCTTATTCTTTAGCATAGGGGTTGGAAATGTTTGACCTGTAGGCCAAACTGGCCCACCATGTTGTTTTTATATATAAAGTTTTATTGGAAAACAGCCATGCTTATTCATTTACGTATTAACCATGACTGTTCTGGTGTCACAGTGGCCAAGTTGAATACTTGCAAAGCCTTTTATCTGGCCCTTTATAGAAAAAGTTTATCAACCTCTGATCTATCAAGTAAGCATGCACTCCCGTCAGCATCTCTTCATTTCTGTTTATTCTCCAGTACCTTCAGGTAGTTGCTTTTTAAATTGTTTAAGTTTTATAGTTGTTTTCTTCAGAGTAAGTCATCCTGTGGAATCTTTTTTCTATTATACCCAGAAGCCAATTCTAGTTATTTTAAAAATTCTGTTCAATAGTTCCAATATCTGAAGCATCTCTAAGCCTTGTTCTATAGTTGATTCATCTATTGAAAGTGGGTCATTTTCCCCTATTTTTAACTTTATATATCTTATATTTTTTGCTGAATGTCTAATATTATGTGTAGAAGAATGATGAAAACTGAGGTAAATAGTATTTACACGTAGTAATAGGCACCACTTACCATTACTGGTTGTTACTGCGGTAACAATGGTTACCACATTTCTGTCTGCACAATAGTATGGTGGGCTGTGTCAATGTAGTCAATAGTTATGTGGAGTTTGGTATTTTATGTGCTTCTGTAACCTGTACAACACAGTCTTCAAAATCCTTGACAGGATATTTCTGTTGCCTTTGTCTTGTGAGCATCTCGTGCAGGCCTGTGGAAACGAGCCTGCACGTAAATGTGAGCTCACCTTGCATGAGCTTATGGTTATTTTAAGTTGATATGCTAGCTTACACCTGGCATTTAGTATGTTTTCTAATTTTTACCTAACTTTCTCTTAGTTTATTTAATGGCAGCCGCCTTTCTCTCATGTTCTGTCAAAACTGGAATAGTCCTTGGACCCCCATCTCTCCTCAAAGATTCTTGTCACCCTTTGGAATCAGTTTGTTTATTTGGCTTACAATCTCAGCTCTCTGATAGGATCAAGAAAAGGTAGAGTTTTATAGGTTACCTGCATTTTCTCATAAGTAGAGTGACATTCTTGTGCAGCTTTCTAAATAAAAGCAGAATGCCAGAACCCACATTCTAGAATTTGCCCTCCTTTCAAATGGGCAGAGACAAAAACATAATTTATGCCAGTAAGGTTAAAAAAGCAGCATGGCATTGTAAATTGACAGTTGGTGCCATAGACTGAATGTTCTCCACCCCCACCCCTCTGCCGCCCCAACCAAATTCATATGTTAAGACTTAATCCTCAGGGTGATGATATTTGGAGGTGGGGCCTTTGGAAGGAGATTAGATCATCAGGGGAGAGCCCTAATGGATGGCATTGGTGCTTGTATGAAAGGGGCCACAGAGGGCTCTCTCCTCCCTCCTGCCATGTGATGACACAGCAAAAAGATGTGACTTATAAAACAGGAAGCCGGCCCTCACCACACACAAATCTGCTAATGTCTTGGTCTTGGACTTGCAGCCTCCAGAACTGGGACCATTAAATTTCTGTTGTTTATAAGCCACCCAGTCTATGGTGTTTTTTCATAGCAGCTCAAATGGACTGAGACAGTTGGGTAGTAAATTTGTATAACCAGTCTAAGAAGGATTTAAAAAATATGTAGAAAGGGTCTTACAGTCTGATCGTTTTGACCTAATATTTCTACTTCAAGTGATCTAATCAGAGGTGCTGACAAATATTCTTATAGAAGGATATTCACTACAATATTGTCTATTTATTTTAATTGACAAAAATTGTATATATTATTTATAGCATGTTGTTTTGGAATATGTATACATTGTGAAATGGCTAAATCAAGCTAATTAATATAAACATTATCTCACATAGTTACCTTTTTTGTGGTGAGAATAATTGATATCTATTCTTTTAGTAATTTTTGAGAGTACAATACATTGTTATTAATGATAGCCACCATGTTATACAATAGCTCTCTTTATTTCTCTTGTCTAACTGAAATGTTGTATCTTATGAACAATATCTCCTCACTCTCATCCTTAGCCCCTGGTAACTCTACTTCTATGACTTCAAGTTTTTCAGATTCTGCGTATAAGTGAGATCATGTAGTATTTGTCTCTCTGGACCTGGCTTATTTCACTTATCTAAAGAGCTCCAGGTTAGGATCTCCAGGTTTATCCATATTGTCTGAAGTGACAGAATGTCCTTAATTTTTTGAGGTTGAATTATATTTCATTGTATATATATATACCACATTTTCTTTATCCATTCATTTGTTGATGGGCACTTAGCTTAATTTATTGTGAATAATGCTCCAGTGAGTATGGTAGCACACATATCTCTTCCATATATTGATTTCATTTCCTTTGGATATACCCAGTGGTGGGTTTGCCATATCACATGGTAGCTTGATTTTTAATGTTTTTAGGAACCTCCGTACTGTTTCTCGTAATGACCAAGCTAATTTACATGCTGAACAACACACCACACTATTATGAAATAATGGAGACAAACTAGATAACCGACAGTAGAAAAGTATTTTTAATCCATTGAGATCCAACCATATAAAGAAATATTATGCAAATATTAAAATACTTCAATGAAGAATATTTATTGAGACAACGATCATAATATAATGTTAAATATCAAAACCAAAACTATATATATAAATTTTATATATACATATATATACACACACACATTCAATTTTGTTGGGATTTACTAATAAACTTTGAAATTAAGTTTTTTTGGTGTGTGTATATATATTTTTGTGTATGTGTATATATATATATATACACACACACACAGAAAAACTTTATATATATATATATATATATATATATATATGTATCTCACTGGTGCCTATAAGTTTTTTTGTGGAGAGAGAGATATATATATCACTGATGCCTATAAATTTTTTTGTGGTGATATATATATTTTGTTTGTGTGTGTGTGTGTATATATATATATACATATACATATTTACAAAGTTTATTAGTTGCAACAGTTAAAATAGTATCTTTACAGTGAAGAAATCTGAAAGACAACACCTTAATCAAGCAATTATAGTTAATATCACCGGTAATGGGATAGAATTCCATTATGTGCCTCCTAACATGATGCACTGAGAAAGATGGAATATTTTGTGATATTCCTGCCAGAAATGCAAAGCTTGAGTCTAATTATGAGGAAATATTAGACTAACCTAAGTTGAAGGACATTTTACAAAATAAATGGTCTGTACTCTTCAAACGTGTCATGGCCAAAAAAGTAAGTCTGAGGAAGTTTCTACATTAAAGGAAACTAAGGAAGCATGACAATTAAATACAAAGTGTAATCCTGGATTGGATTCCAGGCCAGAAACATGAAATACATACATATGTACATACCAACATACTCATATACACATACATGCTTATAATTTATTTTTGTTATAAATGGTATTATTGGGACAGTTGGCCATGTTTGAATAAGGCCTATGGATTAGATAATATTTCTGTGCCAGTGTTAATTTGATTTTGATGCCATGTTATGGTTATATAAAATAATGCCCTTGTGTTTAGGAAATTAACTGAAGTAGACTGAAGTATTTATGCATAATTGTTCATAATGTCTGCAATTTACAACTTATTCTCAAATAGTTTTTTAAAAATTGCCTATCTTTGTGATATAATAAGAAATGTATATTTGGTCTTCACCCCAGGTTCCTGGCACAAAACTTCTAACACTCTTGTATCTTCCTGAATAATAGGACTGCTAGGAGCATCATTTGTTGTAATAGTCTTTCTTAGTTCCTCCTTGGTTCCTGACAGAAGAGCTTCTAAGACTTTGGAACCTCTGGAGTGATAAGAGTATCTTTTTTTTTTTTCTAGACAGAGTCTCGCTCTGTTGCCCATGCTGGAGTGCAATGGCGCAATGTCGGCTCACTGCAACCTCCGCCTCCCAGGGTCAAGCGATTCTGGTGCTTCAGCCTCCCAAGTAGCTGGGATTACAGGTGCCCACCACTACATCCAGCTACTTTTTTGTATTTTTAGTAGAGACAAGGTTTCGCCATGTTGGCCAGGCTGGTCTGGAACTCTTGACCTCAGGTAATCCTCCTGCCTCAGCCTCCCAAAGTGCTGGGATTACAGGTGTGAGCCACCATGCCCAGCCAAGAGTATCTTTTTGTATGTTGATGAGATGACTGGTGGCCAAAAGCCCCTAGATATCTCCACAATGAAGGCTGTTGCCAGAGGAACCAACCATGTGATTAGAGAATTGAGACTTTCAGCCCCATTCCCACCCACAACCTCTGGGGAGGAGAGGGAGGCTGGAGATTGAGTTCAATCACCAATGGCCAGTGACTTAATTAATCATGCCTGCATGATGGAGTCTGCAGAAAAGTCCTAAATGAAGTGGTTTGGAGAGCTTCTGAGACAGTGAATATACAGAGGTGCTAGGAGGGTGGCCCGCCCAGAGAAGGCATGAAAGCTTCATGCTCCTTCCCCCATACCTTGCCCTCCATACCTCTTCATCTGGCTGTTCATTTGTATCCTTTATAATAAACCAATCAAAGTAAATGAAGTGTTTCCCTGGGTTCTGTAAGTCATTGTAGCAAATTATAGAACCTAAGAAGGGGGTCATGGAAACCCCTAGTTTATAACCAGCCAGTCAGAAGTACAGGTGGAAACCCGGGACTTGTGATTGGCATCTAAAGTGGGAGCGGTCTTGTGGGACTGAGCTCTTTAACTTGCAGGATCTTAAACTAACTCCAGGTGGATAGTGTCAGAGTTGAAATGACCTGTAAGTCACTACTCAGCTGGTGTCCACAGAGAACTGAAGAAGTGCTGAGTGTAGAAAATTCACACGTTTGGTGTCAGAGGTGTTGTGCCTATCCAGGAAAACGAGTTTTCCTTTTTAATCTCTATTTTTATCTACCAAGCTATTATCTATACAGAAGAAAGTAAGACAGATTAAATGATAAAACAAATGTGGTAAGATGTTGATAGTTCTGAATTTGGGTTAAAAGTATACAAAAAGACTTTATACTATTTTTGCAACTTGTCTACAAGACTAAAATTGTTGTAAAATATCATGCTATAATATGTAGAACATAGGTTTGAGAGTGGCCAATGGAAAATATTATGATTCAGTGCTCACACATCAATATTATTTCATGGCAAATTATATTTACCTTTGCAGGATGAAGCACAGTAAATTCATAGAAAGGCACAATAGTTTTGTACCCCACCCCCATATACATATAGTAAAAAAGAGCTGCAAGTCTCTGTAGGAACATGTTAACCGTGTTTATCTATAAGCTGCATATTTTCCGGTGTTATTCATTTTCTTCTGTAAAGTTTTTCATCTTTCCAAGTTTTTATAATGAGAGCTTAATATTCTTATTATTGAATTCCTGGCTTTCTTCTTTTCTACAGTTTCAGAAAAGAAAGAAGCAAAGGGGGAAAAAGAAGAGAGAGAGAGAGAGATGAGCCCTAATAGAGTTCATGGCTGTCTGTGAGCCATTGAATGCACCTGAATGGGGAAGTTCTTGAGGTTGCATAATATCAGCTGATGCTTACAAACCGTTACTTCAAGGTCAATCATGACGTGGCTGTCTCCAAGGGAATACAGCTGTTCAATACTCCAGGCTTGCTAACTTGGGGATCATTGGATCTTGCCTGGTGACTAAACCCTAGTTCTGTTCATACCACCACAAAGACAGAACCTCACCTCCAAAGGCATGAAGTGGTAAGACCAACACACCAAGACAGAATGATGCCACTGCCACCTGGAGCACAATACAGTGAAGCATGTGTGCAGAATTAATACTGGCACAATGCTGGACAAGTGACAGACAAATTAGTGCAAGCTTCTGTAATGATTATGCTATTTAATTAGTGGATACCTGACCAGTGTTAAAATCTGGAAGAGTACCAAATACCACAAAGTTTACAATTTCCTTTTCTGGGAACATTTTCTCTATTAAATGGCATCAATGACAAGCTAAAATACAGCCCTTTATCGATTAGCTATTTCACTTCTCTTTTCCTGAAAGGGTTACTCAAAGGCACATAAAGAGGTTTCTTCCTCCATGCCTTGTCTCCAACTCCTGTAGACAGATTTACACCCCACACCTGGTGCTGCTAAGCACATTACAGTGCCTCATGTTCCTATTAACAAAACCGTGTGTGAGGGTGGGAGTAAATGTGGGAGAGGGAATGTCACACAGTTTAATTACTTAGTAGGGGGGAATAACTCAAAGTACAGTACTCTGGTGTAAAGGGATCTTCATGATGCATGGTTGCGAAATGTCTGGACTCATTAAGTGCTGAGCTTTCCAAGGCTTGCCATTGTGTAAGACACCTGTTCTGAATATGTTTATAGAGAGGGTGTGAGATGGGCATTACATCGTGGGGTCATGCTGCTTTCTGTTTCTACTTCCCTTCAAACTGCATTTTACTCATTCGTTCTTTGGCCATTTGGGGCCATGGCTTCAGGATCAAATACGTTGTAGAGATATAAAGATTATTCTTCCCATGATAGCTCACAGAAAGACAAATAAATCAGCATGCAATACCTCCTTAGGTTGTTAAGCCAAATGCTTTAGGGGAAATAACCATTTTGTCTTGAGTTAAGTAGCCCTATCTACAAGCACTCTGTTTTAAACACCAAATCTACACCAAGCCTGAATGACTTCAGGCTACATGGTGGAGAGGAAGGAACATGTTTTTGCCTTCTTGTGCACCTCGCTTCCAATCCCAGCTCTAATACAAGGTCAGTGTTTGATCCTTAGCAAGTTCCCCATCTCTGAGTTTCTCACTCTCATTATCTGTGAAATGGGACTAATACCAAATACTTGTTGGACTATTTGTATTAATATTAGAAACAGTGCACATAAAGTATCTTGTACCAACGAAGTGCTTGCAAGAGTAGTTATTATAACTATGATTACATGAAAATGTGGCTTACACTTTGACAATTCTGAAAAGAAAAATTTAAAAATTCTCCAACTGACTAAAAGAGAAGGAATGTTGAGAGATAAAAATAAGGAAGAAAGGAAGACAGAAAGAGAAAGAATAACAAAATACAATGAATGAATGAATACATGAAAACAAAAGAAAAAGGAAGGAAGGAAGGAAGGAAAGGAAAGGAAAAGCATTTATGGAATAGCCTATTAAGATTTTGGAGACATGAGGTGTGTTTCCAGTGAAAATTTAGACATAGACCCTTAAGTTATCAATTTCCTTAGCTGCAAATTGAGGGTATTGTCTAAGGGTGAGTTTTGGGAAGCAGCCATTCCTGACTTGGGGAAAAGAGGATGTTGGTTCTATGGGCTAAATGGTCAGCACCCCTCTCCTCTCCCCACTCCTAGTGGAAACTGTGCACATTTCACCTGAAGGCACATATTTCTCAGGTTGACATTTCTGCTGCAGTGTATTAGTCAGGGCTCTGCAGAGAAAAAGAACCAATAGGATATAAGATGACATCTATATAAGATGACATGGTTTGGCTGTGTCCCCACCCAAATCTCATTTTGAATTGTAGCTCCCATAATTCCTGTGTGTTGCAGGAGGGACCCGGTAGGAGTTAATTGAATCATGGGTTTTTCCGGTACTGCTCGCATGATAGTGAATAAGTCTCACAAGAGCTGATGGTTTTATGAAGGGCAGTTCCCCTGCACATGCTCTCTTGCCTGCCGCCATGTTAAGATGTGACTTTGCTTCTCCTTTGCCTTCAACCATGATTGTGAGGCCTCCCTAGCTATGTGGAACTGTGAGTTTATTAAACCTCTTTTTCTTTATAAAGTACCCCTCTTGGGTATTTCTTCATAGCAGTATGAAAATGGACTAATACAATAGATATATAGACAGAGATATATTATGATGGAGTGGCTCATACAATTTTGGCAGCTGAGGAGTCCCATGACTTGCCATCTATAAGCTGAAGGCCAAGGAAAGCCAGTGGTTTAGTTCCAGTCCAAACCTCAAAGACTGAGAACCAGAGAAGCCAATAATGCAAATCCTTATCTCAGTCTGAAAGCCCCAAAACCAGAAGTGCTGATCTCCAAAGACAAGAGAAGAAAGTCCCAGCTCAAGCAGAAAGAATAAATTCACTCTTCCTTTGACTTTTTGTTCTATTCAGATCCTCTACTGACTGGATAATGCCCACCTGAATTGGTAAAGGCAGTCTTTTTTACTCAGTCTGCCAATTCAATTTCTCATCTCTTCTGGAAACCCTTACAAACACACCCAGAAATAATGTTTTACCAGCTATCTGGGCATCCGTTAGCCCAGTCAAGTTGACCTCTAAAATTAACCATCACACGCAGAGAGATTCCAACTGAGAACTTTATATTCCAGAAGCCCTCACCTGCAACCTCCTCATAAGAGGCACCTCATGCATTGAGCCTGATTCAACTCAACATTATCTCTTTGCTTTTAGATGTTTTACAATTTTATTCAAGGCAACTTGTGGTTTGATGCTGTTGGAATTTTGCTTTGGCTATTGAAACTTGACTCATTTATTTCATCTTCCTTATTGGGAAATGTTTAGATTACTTCATTGCATATTTATTTTTAACTGGGGTCTAGGAAATGGCTATAGGGAGGGAACAATCTTGAGGACACTCTATGCTTCAGGCTAGATACTTCTTCCTTCTAGTCTGCCCTGCACAGCCCTCAGAGCTTGAAGAAGCACTGTGACACCTGCCGCTGTTTGCCCTTAGGAAAGATGCCAAGTTTAGAATTGGTTTTCGGGTGGTTTCAGCAAAACAATAGCCCACACTGCCTCCTAAGAAGAATGACTATGCCAACTACAAAGAGCACTGGAGAAAAGGACAATTGTTTTATGTTTCCAGTATTCAAAAACTTAGCAAATGGCTGGGCATGGTGGCTCACACCTGTAATCCCAGCACTTTGAGAGGCCAAGTAGGATGGATCACTTGATGTCAGGAGTCCGAGACCAGCCTGGTCAACATGGTGAAACCCTGTCTCTGCTAAAAATACAAAAATTAGCCAGGCATGGTGTAATCCCAGCTACTCAGGTGGCCGAGGCAGGTGAATCGCTTGAACCTGGGAGACAGAGTATGCAGTGAGCCAAGATCAAGCCACTGCACTCAAAATGGCAGCATAGCAGGAAGGTTTAGAGTATGGATCCTGGGGCCAGGCTGCTATATTTAAATCCCAGCCCTGGCTGGGCATGGTGGCTTATGCTTGTAATCCCAGCACTTTGGGAGGCTGAGACGGATGGATCACAAGGTCAAGAGTTCAAGACCAGCCTGGCCAATACAGTGAGACCCCGTCTGTACTAAAAATACAAAAATTAGCTGGGCATGGTGGCAGATACCTGTAATCCCAGCTACTCGGGAGGCTGAGGCAGAAGAATTTCTTGAACCTGGGAGGTGGAGGTTTGCAGTGAGCCGAGATCATGCCACTGCACTCCAGCCTGGGCAACACAGCAAGACTCCCTTTCAAAAATAAAATATAAAATAAAATAAAATAAAATAAAATAAAATAAAATAGTCCCAGTCCTTCCACTTACCAGTTGTGCAATCTGAGGTATGTATGTGAGATACAAACTTTCTGTACTCAAAAAGGCCTCATCTTTGAAATTATCCTGCCCAATGTGTTAAGAGGATGGATGAGTTGACATTTGTAAAACATTGAGAACAGTATCTAGCATATAAATGTTCTATATTTAAATATTGGGTAGGCAAAAGCCATGGACTGTAATCATATAACCCCATTAGAGGGCGGCTATTTCTCATAAGTTGCCTGTGCCATGGAGGATAATGGAAATAAGTGAGGTTCTTTGTTATTCCTCTTCCTTATCTGTGTGTACACATGTGTGTGCATGTGTGTATTTTTATGTATCCACCATTTTGACAGTTGCTTTACAACTCTTTATTAATCCTCCTATCAACCATGCATGGCCATATTGTTATCAGTTGACAGAGGAGGTTCACAGAGGTCACTCGGTGGCTCAGGTCACAACACTTTGGACTTAGAGTTGGAATTTACATCCCTATCACCAAGACGCATGCTATCTGCACTTTTCCCAGCCCCCATAGATACACACATACACCTGGACTTGATTCTCAAATTCTGTCTTATAGGAAAGTTTCTGGGAGAGTAACCAGATGATTTTGAACAACAACGTACCCATGACAGAAAACAGGTCAAAAGGCCCGAAGTGGTTTTGTTAGAATGATGGGATTATTAATTTTTTTCCATTTCTCTGTTTTTCAAAATTCTCCTTTATAAAATTATATTAACTCTATATAAAACCATGTTTATTTGTTAAATCATCAGTAATTGGCAGAAGTATTTTTATGTTTTATATTTGATCTAAGTCTGTGTACACTGTTTCATGTTTAAGGAAGAGATTCACATACTTCCCCCAAACATGGAAACTCGAGTCTTGGCTGTGGCTGGAGGTGAAAGCACAGAGGAAACAATACTTACACTTACTCTTATAGGTGACCCTTTTTTTCCCCCCAAATCAAAAACTCTATACTGTCTTCTCCTGCTCAAGCCTGGGAAACATTGTAGAGAATGTCAAGATCAGGGAAAGGGCTTTAGTTCCCAAACAGATCAAATTTCAGTTCTGAGAGCACACAGAATTAACTAAGGGACTGCCAGGGGAGAGGCCAGGTGCCTTCCAGAGCAAAAAGACCACTAAGGGGCTCCAAGCCCTAGATTACTCATTGGGTCTAATGATTGACCTTCCCAATCTATGTTCTGAGCATGGATTATGTAGCAGAATGACCCATACTGCTGCCTTTGGTACCTCATATATCTAACATTGATTCTATTCTCTTATAGGGGACACACACTAATCAAAACTTTTTCTCCTTATCCTTCCTATACTTAGCAATCTTCCACCCAGTGGATTATGGTAGGTGAAACTGACTTCCATTTGGAAAGTGAAGAATTGTGCTTGCACTGCTGGGCCCTTTTACCAATCAGACCCACCTATCAAAGACTCCTGAATTTGGAAACAATGATGCAACAAAGCAGGCAGAATGAGAATTTATCCAATCCTGGAACAGCAGCAACACCATCAGACACTTTCTAGAGTTGGCAAAGGCAGGGGTTCCCAGGTTGTGTGTCTGGTGCCAGTGCTCAGTGGCATCACCAGGTGAGTTCTAGGCCATGATTTTAGACCCTCCAACCTAAAATCCTTGTGTCTCTGCCTATTCTCAAACCTGAATCTCCGTCAACTCCATGAGCTACACCAGTCAGAGTCTTTTCTGGTACTTGCTATGGATAACCTGACCAGTTCATATATCCATCTCCTAGTTTGGCCAGTTTAGCCTCAAATCCCTTCCAGTTATTTCTTTGACCTTTCTTTTACCTTCATTCAATCCATTTCCAATTTCGTTAGTCAAGACATGTTATGACCCTTTACAGTTGAATGATTTTTCCATTAGAAGATTTAGAAGACTGGCTGGGAACCTTATCAATTCTTCCAACATGAGTAGCAGTAACGTATTAGTCAGGGTTCTCTAGAGGGACAGAACTAATAGGATATATTTATGAGTTTATTAAATAGTTTTAACTCACATGTTCACGAGGTCCCACAATAGGCCATCTGCAAGCTGAGGAGCAAGGAAGCCAGTCCAAGTCCCAAGGCTGAAGAACTTGGAGTCTGATGTTCAAGGGCAGGAAGCATCCAGCACAAGGGAAAGATGTGGCCTGGGAGGCTAAGCAAGTCTAGCCTTTTCACGTTTTCTCTTCCTGCTTTATATTCTCTGGCAGCTGATTATGTGGTGCCCACCCAGATTAAGGGTGGGTCTGCCTTCTTCAGCCCACTGACTCAAATACTAAACTCCTTTGGCAACACCCTCATAGACACACCCAGGATCAATACCTTGCATCCTTCAATCCAATCAAGTTGACACTCAGTATTAACCATCACAAGTAATAATAGCTAACACTTATAGTGAGTGTACCATTTGCTAGGTACTTTCAGTTATTATATCATATATTCTTAAGGAAAAATAAATATGGACTATTTCCTATAACTATACCAATTTTACTGATTAGGAAATGTGCCTGGAAGAATGGCATAGCTGTCCAGTGTGCACAAGCAAGTACGTGGCAGAGATAAAAACCAAATCCAACTCTGTCTGCCTTCAGTGACTGAATGCAAACCACTTCATGCACATCCCTCTCGGGGCCTTGACAAACTGTTGTACTTCAGCCCGAGTAACTGGGTCAGGTTATTAAATCAATCACTAGAGAAACATTTCATCTAAGTTTGTAAAGGCCAATAAGAGAAAGTTACCTGAATCCAAGAGATTGTTAAATCATATTCTACAATGATGAAAATATTGTCTCTTCTCTTGGAGACAGAAGAAAAGCTGGAATAATGAACACACCTTTGTAGTTTCAAAATTCAAGAAATGAGCAATTTAGAGAAAGAAAAAAAAAAGAATCTCTTGCTCAAGGTATCAGGGCCTCTCTCAATATTTCTGTTGGGCAATGTGACTTTGCCAGACCCTGGGACAGCCTGCTCACACCAATTTCAGTCAATTCAAAATTGAAAGCTATTCTAATCAGTACATTTTTTGAGTGCCTAAAGAAGCATTATAGGTCAGGAAGTTTAATTCAAAAGATGATTGCTCATTTAAATGACCTGAACAGGAAAAAAATATGTATTTTCCCCCTTTCCAATGGAACTCTGATAAGACAGACACAGAACTATCAGTGGAGAAATTCTTTCCAAGCAGCAAAGACATCTGTGGACCCTTAGTTACTCCTTCAAAGCATTTAATTCTTAAATATTCAGAGAACTCTGTAGTTGACATGAGAAATCTAGGTGAGGATCCAGGTGGTGCTGTTGGCATCTCATTCATGAATGTTTATCACCTAAAGACAACTGTAAAATTTATTTACTCCTTCCTTTTCTCTTTCCTTCCTCCACCCCTCTCCCTTTATAGTATTTCTTTCTTTTTCTTTCCTTCCTTCCTTTCTTCTTTTCTCTGTCTCCCACCCTTCCTTCCTTTTTTTCTTTCTTTCTTTCCTTTCTCTGCTTCATTTCTTTCTTTCTTTTCTCTCTTTCATTTCTCTTTCTTTCTTTTCTCTCTTTCATTTCTTTCTTCCTTCTCTTTCTTTCTTCTTTTTCTTTCTTTCTAAGACATGTTATTTCTTGACTCTCTCTCTTTCTTTCATTTCTTTCTTCCTTTTTCTTTCTTCTTTCTTTTTCTTTCTCTGAAGATGTTGTTTCTTGACTCTTTCTTTCTTTCATTCTCTCTTTTTTCTTTCCTTTTCTTTCTTTCTCTCCCTCTCTCTTTCTTCCCCCTATGTCTTCCCTTCCCCTTCACTTCCCTTCCTTTCCATTTATTTATTTATTTATTTATTTATTTATTTATTTTTGAGATGGAGTCTCGCTCTGTCTGGAGTGCACTGGTGCAATCTTGGCTCACTGCAACCTCCACTTCCTGGGTTCAAGTGATTCTCCTGCCTCAGCCCACTCACCTCAGCCTTCCAAAGTGCTGGGATTACAGCCATGAGCCACCATGCCTGGCTCTTTCTTTTCTCTTTAGTGTATCACCATTCCTCTTCTACTCTACCCAATTTGTGGTGATGGTGATAATTTAAAACAATGATGGCATTTTACTCCAGAGCAGCCAAGCCCAAAAAAGCCACAGTAATACTACATGGTCTTTTCTGGCAGGGGAAAATCACACTAAGTCCAACTAGTAACTCACATGCATGGGGTTGGGAGACCTGTGATTTCACCACAAATCCATATAAGGCTTTGGCCAAATTATTTGGTTATGTTGTCTAAATTTTCCCAACCAAAAGCTGGAATAAGTTATAAATTTGTCTATTATATTCACTTTTGCTGTTCTATTAATTGTATTTCATAAGCCTCTTCCTTGAAACATTTACTATGTCACTTTTACTATCTTACTATAAAATGAGGATATATCAGCTATGGTAGAGAACAAGTTTTATAACACATTCTGCAAGGAGAACACTACCACTGACTTAAGTTGTAACCATTCTTTACAGAGGAAACTAATCTATATTCCATTAGAAGCCCAGAGGAGGGACTGAAACACATCATCGACCTCCAACCCTCATGTTCTTTGCATTCTACGTTTTAAAAATTACTGTAACTAGTTCCATTTTTAATGAGCCACTTTTCTACTGACTGCCCTCCTACTTTCCGCTCAGCCACCGAGTTAGGTACAGTCTCCAGGGCGCCGGTGAAGAGCCCTCACAGGGTGCCTGCACTCCGTTCTGCTCCAAAATTTGCTAGAGCTTCACTGCAAGTAACAAGAAGGGGAGAGATTAGGTGACTCCGCTCCCTTGTTAGGTTCACCATTTAATCAGAACTAAACCTTAATTTTTTTTTTTTTTTTTTTTTTTTTTGAGATGGAGTCTGGCCCTGTCACCCAGGCTGGAGTGCAGTGGCACGATCTCAGCTCACTGCAACCTCTGCCTCCCAGATTCAAGCGATTCTCCTGCCCCAGCCTCCTGAGTAGCTAGGATTACAGGCACGCGCCACCACACCCGGCTAATTTTTGTATTTTTAGTAGAGACGGGGTTTCACCATGTTGGTCAGGCTGGTCTCAAACTCCTGACCTCGTGATCCGCCCGCCTTCACCTACCAAAGTGCTGGGATTACAGGCAACCCTGATTCTTTAAAATGAGCTTTGATCTCTCCTAACCTCTGAGAACAGAAGGCTTCAAAACGGGAAGGGTGTTAAGACCATCAGAAAGTGATGATTTTCCCAGGATATTAATCCTTTCTTAACCCTTGTAACTCTAGTGTGGAACATTGACACAGCTACAGCTGAAATGGAATGATACAGATTGTGCCATTTACAATGTGACAAATTCCTTAATTTCTCTGACCTTCAATTTTCTTATCATTTCTCATAGTATCATTCATACTATGTAAAACACTGCTCAAAGAAATCAGAGATTAAACAGACAAATGGAAAAATATTCCATGCTCATGGATAGGAAGAATCAATATCATTAAAATGGCCATAATGCTCATACTGCTCAGAGCAATTTATAAATTAAATGCTATTCCTATCAAACTACCAATAATATTCTTCATAGAACCAGAAAAAAAAAAACTATCTTAGGCTGCGCACAGTGGCTCATGCCTGTAATCCCAGCAGTTTGGGAGGCCAAGATCACTTAGGGTCAGGAGTTCAAGACCAGCCTGGCCAACGTGGTGAAACCCTGTCTCTACCAAAAAATACACACAAACACAAATTAGCCAGGCATGGTGGTGCTCACCTGTAGTCCTAGCTACTCAGGAGACTGAAGTGGGAGAATCACTTGAACCCAGGAGGCAGAGGTTGCAGTGAGCCAAGATCATGCCACTGCACTCCAACCTGGGCAAAAGAATGAGACTTTATCTCAAATAATAATAATAATAAATAGAATAAAATAAAATGAGAAAGAAAAGAAAAGAAAGAAAAAAAACTATTTAAAACTTCATCTGGAACCAAAAAAGAGCCCAAATAGCCAAGGCAATTCTAAGCAAAAAGGACAAACCTGGAGGCAACATGTTATCTGACTTCAAAGTATTGCACTGCAGGGCTACACTAACCAAGACAGCGTGGTACTGGTACAAAAGCAGACACATAGACCAATAGCACAGAATGGAGAGCTCAGAAATAAGGTCGCACACCTACAACCATCTGATCTTCAGTAAAGTTGTCAAAAACAAGCAATGGGAAAAGGATTCTCTAGTCAATAAAGTGTGCTCGGATAACCGGCTAGCCATATGCAGAAGATTGAAACTGGACTCCTTCCTTATACCATGTACAAAAATCAACTCGAGATGGATTAAAGACTTAAATGTAAAACTCGAAACTATAAAAACCCTGGAAGATAACCTAAGCAATACCGTTCTGAACATAGGAATTCACAAGGATTTTATGATGAAGATACCAAAAGCAATTGTAACAAAAGCAAAAATTGACAAATGGGATTTAATTAAACTAAAGAGCTTCTGCACAGCAAAAGAAACTATCAACAGGGTGAACAGATAACCTATAGAATGAGAGAAAATTTTTGCAAACTATGTATCTGACAAATATCTAATATCCAGCATATATAAGGAACTTAAACAAATTTACGAGAAAAAAAAAAAAACAAATTCTATTAGAAAGCAGACAAAGGACATGAACATCTTTCAGAAGAAGACATACATGTGGCCAAGGCCGAGATGCATATGAAAAAAATATATAAAGCTCAACATCACTGACTATTACAGAAATGCAAATCAAAACCACTATGTAATACCATCTCATACCAGTCAGAATGGCTACTATCAAAAAGTAAAAAACAAACAAACAAACAAACAAACAAAAAACAGATGCTGGCAAGGTTGTGGACAAAAGGGAATGCTTACATGCTGTTGCTGGGAGTGTACGTTAGTTCAACTATTATGGAAAGCAGTATGGTGATTCTACAAAGACCTGAAAACAGAATGATCATTTCATCCAGCAATCCCATTACTAGGTATATCCCCAAAAGAATATAAATTGGCTGGGCTCAGTGTCTCACGCCTCTCATCCCAGCACATTGGGAGGCCAAGGCGGACGGATTGCTTGAGGTCAGGAGTTTGAGACCAGCATGGCCAACATGCCGAAACCCCATTTCTACTAAAAATGCAAAAAAATTAGCCAGGCCTAGTGGCATGTAGCTGTAGTCCCAGCTACTTTGGAGGCTGAGGCATGAGAATCACCTGAACCTGGAAAGCGAAGGTTTCAGAGAGCTGAGATCATGCCACTGCACTCCAGCCTGGGTGAAAGGACGAGACTGTGTCTCAAAAAAAAAAAAAAATTGTTCTATCATAAAGACACATGCATGCGTATGTTCATTCCAGCACTATTCACAGCAGTGAAGACATGGAACCAAACTAAATGCCCATCAGTGATAGACTGGATAAGAAAATGTGGTACATGTACACCATGGAATACTATGCAGCCATAAAAAGAATGAGATAATGTCCTTTGCAGGAACATGAATGGAACTGGAAGCCATTATCCTCAGCAAACTAATGCAGGAACAGAAAATCAAATACCATGTTCTCACTTATAAGTGAGAACTAAATGATGAGAACATATGGACACAAAGAGGGGAACAACAGACACTGGGGCCTCCCTGAGGGAGGAGGGTGGGAGGAGAGAGAAAAGCGGAAAACATAACTATTGGGTACTAGGCTTATTACCTGGATGATGAAATAATCTGTACAAAAAGCCCCTGTGACATGAGTTTACCTATACAACAAACCTGCATATGTACTCCTGAACTTAAAAGTTAAAAAGAAGAAAGAAAACAAAAATGGAACATCTAGTGGGACTTACATTTCTGAAAGTTTGAATAAATGTTATCTGAACTTGTCACCCCTTATTCCCAGTTCAGCATAATTAAAAATTTTTTATTTTATATTTTCAAAACTCTAATCTAGGACCTCAAAAAATAGGCACTCACTATATGTTGTATCTTTCCTTCAAAAATATTTTTGAGAATTGGATCTTTTAAAAATTAATACACCTTTATATTCACTAAAGAATACTTTAATAACAAGCACAAATTACACACACACACACACACACACACACAAATTTACCATGCACAAAGCTATTATATGTAAAATATGAAAATGTTTACTCACTCTCTGAAATTTTTTTATGGTTTCTCTGGAATAGGGGTAGCTTGGTGGAATGCAACGCAAATGAGGAAAAGAGACAAGGATTTGGACTTCTAATGTTTTTATAGGGCAAATGTAAACACAGGCTGATGTTTTACAGAATAATGCCTTCAGGACAAAATATATCAACAACTGCTCTCTGTCCCCCCCAGTAGAATTAGTATCATTTGGATCATGAAGGAATAAATATTAATAATATGAGTTTCAATTGACTAATTAATAACATGCACAATACAACTATTTGACAAACATAAATCAAAGAAAGAGCATCTAGCTTTTTGGTAATGGGAGGATACACAATCAAATGCAGTGAGAAATTACTCAGGGAACTGCAGAAAAATCAGGCTGCATTGTTCTTTTCTAAGGAAGCAACATGCAAGATCATGTTATTCACACACAAAAGTACTGGAATGCAACCATCTCCTCTTCTTACTACAAAGTGCAATTCTATTCAATTCTAGAAATACTTATTAAGCACCTACTATGAGTACCTACTATTTGTCATGCACATTGGTTGGCATTTGTGGAAACCAGTACACTTGTATTAGTCTGTTCTCATGCTGCTAATAAAGACATACCCAGGACTGGGTAATTTATAAAGGAAAGAGGTTTAACTGACTCACAGTTCAGCATGGCTGTGGAAGCCTTGGGAAATTTACAATCATGGTGGAAGGGGAAGCAAACATGTCCTTCTTCACATGGTGGCAGCAAGGAGAAGTGCCAAGCAAAACTGGGAAAAGCTCCTTATAAAACCATCAGATCTCATAAGAACTCACTCACTCATGAGAACAGCATGGAAATAACCATCCCTATGATTCAGTTACCTCCCACAAGGTCCCTCCCACTACATGTGTGGATTATTGGAACTACAATTCAATATGAGATTTGTGTGACACAGCCAAACCATATCAACACTAGATTGGTGACAAGCACATGCTTTAGTGTCAGGCAAAGAGTGTTTGAAAACCAATTCCATCACTTACTAGTTTTTTGTTTTTACCATGGGAAAGTTAAACAACATCTCTCTCTCTCGCTCTTGTTCTCTCTCCCTCCCTCCTTCCTCTCTTTTAAATTGAGACATGACTTGCATATAATAAGATGTTTAAGTATTAAACAAGCTAAATGATATTTACATTTTTATATACCAGATCAATGTACAGAACATTTGCATAATGTCAGAAAACATCCTTGTGTTCCTTCCCAATGAAAACTTTCCAGCCCCATTCCCATTGGAAGAAAATACTATTCTGCTTCCTGTCAATATAGGTTAGTTTTGCTTATTGTTGAAATTTGTATAGATCGAATACTATATGTTTGTTGTTGTTGTTGTTTTGACAGGGTCTCACTGTCACCCAGGCCAGAGAGCAGTGGCTCGATCTTGACTCACTGCAACCTCTGCCTCCCGGGTTCAAGTGATTGTCATGCCTCGGCCTCCTGAGTAGCTGGAATTACAGGCTTTTGCCATCACACGCGACTAATTTTTGTATTTTTAGTAGAGACGAGATTTCACCATGTTGGCCAGGCCAATTTTGTAAGATGACTAGCTTCGAGCATTTAGAAAGATATTTACAGAAAGAATATTTTTCTCCTGTTCCTGTTTTCTCCTGTTCTTTCCCCACCCCAATGCCCAACAGTTGCTGTCTCTCAAATCACCCGATTTCTTTCATGTCTTTTTTCATGTTTGAAATGATCATGTTTATTCATCTGTTTACTTCTTGATTTCCTATCTCCCCAGATAAGAAACTCCTCGGGGATAGAGAACCTTCTGTCTTATTAACATTTGAATTTCTAACATCTAGGTTGGAGAAAAAAAATAGTTGTGACTTCATATTTCTCCTTCTTTTGCACTATGTTGTCATTTTAATTTCAAATATGAAGTGAAGATGGACATTGTAACTGAAGTGTACTGATTTAGATATAGGCATCTTATGTTTAAACCATCAGGTAAGATGCCTAGAGTACTTGTGGATTCTTCAAAGCATTTCTCAGTTGTCCTTGTTTACAAATTGCTACCTTTGAAGGGAAACTGAGCTAAAGCATTGCTTAACATTTTTAAGCTCCTAGCACAGCAATTTCATATTCTCACATTGAAATGAAAGATGCTTTAAAAAATCTCTTTAAAAGGTGATTAGATAATGCTAAATACTCTTTAGAATTGTCAACATATTTCTAAGGTTTTTTACACCTCTATAGACAAGGGATGATGGCACTTTTTTGTTGTTCCTTTGCTACTTATTCAGTCATTCAACCAATATAAATGTCTTGCATGTTGTAGACATAAGACATACATCTTGCCCTTGTTAAGCTCAGATTCCAGAAGAAAATTTATTCATAGCATGGGAAATGCCACGATAGAACCATATACAAGTTACTCTGGAAAGCCAGCAAACAGATGGGACTGAATGAGGCTGGGAAAGCAGAAAAGCACCACCATAGAACAGGTAATGTTGAAGCTGAGGCACAGAGAAGATTCATATACTCATCAGAAGAAAATGTGAGTGAAGAGTAGTTCTGACTGACAGAACTTGAGAAGACAAAGAGGTGATAAAGGAAAGTCAGTAGTTCTACCAATCATGTTAAATACCGAGAATTAATAAGCTGATAGACATGAGACAAGTCAGTAAATCTCCAAACAAAGATTAATGCCTACTAATTGAATAACTCTGGGCTAAGTGCTGGGCATGGGGAGAAGGTCTTGCCTAAACAGTTCTTGTCTTCTGGTCTATATTCTAATTGCTGATAGAAGACATAAATACTTTACTTGCAAGCAATGGTACAAGGCAATAATACACAGTGCAGTGTTGAGGAAAATGAGGACTTTATTGATTAGACCAGTTGGCTTCCAACCTCTTCATTACTCATTTCTACTTGTAGAAAGTGTTTGAGTATGCATGCCTCTCTCTATATATTTATTTCCTTAGAAACAATGCATATATACTATTGTCTAGATACGTTAAAATCAGTAAAGATTACTTTTTCCTTGTAGGTAAAAATAAGTATAAATAGAAAACCTAATACTTTTTCCATACCTTACTGGATCACCTTGTGTAATTCTTAGGGTGCACACACCTGCATAAAAAATGACTAGCTGTGAGCATTTTGCAAGGTATTCACAGAAAGAATATTTTTTCTCCTGTTCACAGCATGGCCTAGATTTGTTCCAGAAATGAGTGGCACTTTTAAGAAAGGATGAAAATGGGAGCAAAGTGTGTTCTAGAAACTGAACGAAGAAAATGCTTCCTAGACCTTTGATTAAAGGAGGACATTATATCAAGCTTAGTAAATCTAGATCAGGATTTCTCAAGTGTGATCTGTGGACCACTGGCATCAGAATGACTTGGGGAGATTTTAATGTAAACTGACTCCTGGGTCCCACCCAAGGCTCATTGAAGCAGAATATCTGGAAAAGGAGACAGGGAAACTGTAATAAGCTGAGTCTTTTTATCACTAAAGTTTAAAAACAAGCAATCTAAAAAATGGAGACTTCAAATGGTCAAACCAAAATTTTATGTATTTTATGAAAAGCTAAGGTGTCACAGAGATGACAGATATGTTAATACGGCTGGTTGCATTGGAGAATCCATTAGTCATAGACAATATAGAATTTATGAAAAATACTTACTTTCATTGTTTAGTTTTGCTAAGGAGAGGAAAATTTGCTATTTGAATCCTCACTCAAAGAATATTTTCTCTGAGAGTAGTGAATCCATTTACAATTAAGGTTATACTTCTTTTTTCTACAGACTATATGCCATATTATGCAGGAAAGTGGTTTTTGAGTCTTTGAGGACAACTTGCTCTCCAGGTAGATGAGTATAGACAAGAGTGATGCCCAATGAACAGTTCTGTGCAATAATTGTTAATATGGCTTAATCTTTAGCTGACGGCCCTTGTCACAGTTTTGGATGTTCTAGTTCAGTTATCTTATTCTTCTCTAAGACCAGTCATGCAAGAGATAACTCAATTAGAACCAAAATTTCTGAATGATCCATTCTATCAGTGCATTTCATTACATATTGAAACTTCCACTCAAAGTTACAAACTGATCTTTTACCATACATTAAAAAGAAACTGGATATTAGTTTATGCTGCTGTGCATGACACCATGACACAGTTCCAATTTGTATCCAAAAGCACCCTGATTGAATTGGAACACAAGAGCTTGTTTGTGGCTTAGAGGCCCCAGCTAAAGATATAGTTATTGAGTTTTAAAAAACTGAATGAGGGAATTGTTTTTAAAATCACATTTCTATTCCCTCCAAATGGAAACAATCTTCTTTTAAATTCTCATGACACTTTATGTATCACTCTCCTATAGTACATATCACTTTCCCACTGGTATCAATATACACACATCCCTGGAGAGAACTCTGTGATGATCCATGCTTTACAGGGGCAACATATGGCTTCATTCATCATCTCTGCTGAATAGTACCTTAAGAAACAAGTCTCAAAGGTAGCTATTTAATATTAAATGAGCTCTAAACACCTTCTCAAGACTCAGAGAGAGGCAATTCATACCTGCAAATATAGTACCTGCTTTTAGTTCTCATTTCTGACCCTCTAAGTTCTTATCATGGACCACAACTCTGTACCACCTAAGGCAAGGACCCAGTACCTTCCACATCACTCATTGTTTTAGGCCTTAATTGCAAACAACTAGTTAATATTTACTATGTTCATTTATATAGTTGAGGAAACTGATGCTTGTAGAATTTAAACAAGTTGCTCAGAGTCACACAACTTTAAACAGAAGGAGCCAATCTTTCAGACCAGATCTATTAGACCCAAGAGCCTAAGACAATGACTGTATTCCATCTGCCCTCCATTGTGCATTCTTGTCTATTTCTCCATTCCGGTCTCTGTCAAGTTCCTACATTTATATAACAAAAGCAAAATACATTTACAATATATTTATATATTTAAAAGATTTAACAATAGACCATAATGCTTCTTAAGAGAATATATTATTTATTAATTAAGCTATGCATTACCTTGGTTTATTCATATAAAGAGTGAAGAACTTTGGCTAAACTAATCAATCATGGAGAGACATGTTGTACCGCAGTGCCACAGTACTTCAGCATTTCAAGGGAATTTCTACGTAAAGTTCAAATATTTTTGGAAATAATTATAAGTATTATTTGTTAAGCATCAATTATATGCCCGGCATTGTACTATTTAGTTTCAGACATAATTAGACTCCAAAGAGACAGGGGCTAACAATGCCTATTTTAAATAAAAGAAAGCAAAGACCCAGGATAAAAGATGGTAGGTTTCTTGCCCCACGTAGCAGTTAGGAAGCAACTCTCAAATCTTTCTTCCTCCAAAGCCTTGTCCCTTCCATTAAACTACATTTCCTCATTCATATGTTCTCTGCTACCTTCCATCTAAATTCCTCCCTTTAAAAGGTGGAAAAAGATGCCATATCTGAACATTTATTACACATGAAGTCTCATAGCTCTCCTGTGCTCTCAACTTGCTATGTTGAAGAAGCTCAGTAAATCTTTTGTTTGCATCTACTTCCCTTTGACTAGGGCTGACATTTCTGAATTAGCTGGGCATCTAACACCTGAGTTAATCTAGTAATATTGTTCTACTCTATCTTTTTCTCTCTGACACATACTCCCAAATATTTATAATTCTGTGTTCCCCCATGAATGTGCAGCTACTTGTCTTTCTCTTGTTCTATTTTTAAAACTCATTTTTTTCTGCTGATTCTTTCCTGATTGCATATCTTTATTTCACAAATATTGGCATTCTCCTCAGCACTAATACTGATGAAAACATACAGCACGAAACACATTGACAGCCTCCTTCCCATCACCTGGCCTGGAGAGGAGTCCACACAGCTTAAGCAAAATCCATTCTAGGGCTGAAGGAACACTGGCCACATAACAGCTTAATAATTCAAGCCCCTGGCAACCACACAACTAGAATGAGTTGTTATTTTCCCAAAGGGATTCAAATTATGCTTAACATGCATCACACAGGGAAGTATTTTACTGAATTCTCTCCTCTCTGACTGTGACCAAGAAAAAATAGAGGGGAAGAAAAGCTTGCTATTTTCGTGCTGGTGAAGGCTATATTTGGAGAGGAAGCTTGCGTTCTATTGGAGGCTAATTCTGGAGAAGATTACAGTGGAAATTAAGGATAACTAAGATGGAGGGCATTAAGGACATAAAATTTAAAATGTTATTTTCACCTATCAACAGCCACACCAGGAAGCACTAACACCAGCTATGTCACACTCCTTCAATGGCCTTTTGAAGATGCTATAGATTCTATATTAAAGACACAAGGCATTCACCAGTTTAAACATCCCCTTCCCTCATTTGGAAAACTGAAGTCTACTTTTTAAATATCATGCTTGCTTTGGAGAAAATGAAATATCCTGAGATGATAAATGAACAACAATTTACCACCTGAAGAAACAAGCCACACTGCCGCCAGAGCATTTTTCAGGAGAGGCGGAACATCCATTGATCATGCATATTTACTCCTGACATGCCCAGACCACCTGTAAATCTCCTGGTCTGGACTGGAAAATAAAAAATGTTTGCCACACCGTTACACTTCTTCTAGATGAATGCTAACACTGTATGAACAGCACTTGACTTCGGAACAGATTTAACACTGAGGTTAACTGTTTTTTGTCTGTGAGAGGTGGAGGCAAGTGTTTTCTGTTCAGGACTTTATTGATGGAGAACTATGGGCCATGCAGGTATGATGGTGACTGTAGGAGTTTTTGAAATACGAGGTAGGTCCTTTTCCTCAATTAATAATAACATTTCTGAAATCAAAAGTGACATATTTTCATTGCAGAAAGCTAGAAAATTTAGACAAGTGAAAAAAGAAAAGAAAAAAAAAAGACCAAAATCCACCTATGATTCCAACACATAGAGGAAATTACATGACACTTTGATATATATCCTTCCAGGAAATTTTTCTATGCACAAATTCTATATTTTTCCCCAAATAAATATTAAACATATGATTGGTAAACAATATTTTAATGTAAATGTGTATCATGAATATACATCACATAATTAAATATGCATATTATTTTATTCATTAATTTCAATGTATGTATAGTATTTAATAAATATTTTAATATAATTTCTTCTTTTTAAAAATTTTAAAATTGGGGTACATGTGCAGGTTTGTTATATAGGTAAACTTGTGTCATAGGAGTTTGTTATACAGATTATTTCATCACCCCAGTACTAAGCCTAGTACCCAATAGTTATGTTTTCCACTGTTCTCCTTCCTCTCATCCTCCACCCTCATGTCGCCCCCATGTTTGTTTTTCCCTTCTATGTGTCAATGTATTCTCATCACTTAGCTCCCATTTATAAGTAAGAACACGCAATATTGGGTTTTCTGTTTCTGCATTAGTTTGCTAAGAATTATGGCCTCTACCTCCATCCATGTTCTTGCAAAGGAAATGATCTTGTTCTTTTTTATGGCTGCATAGTATTCCATGGTGTATATGTACCACAGTTTCTTATCCAATCTACCACTGATGGGCATTTAGGTTGATTGCGTGTCTTTGCTATTGTGAATAGTACTGCAATGAACATACATGTGTATGTGTCTTTATGATAGAACCATTTATATTCCTTTGGGTATGTACCCACTAATGAAATTGCTGTGTTGAATGGTAGTTCTGTTTTCAGTTCTTTGAGGAACTGCCGCACTGCTTTCCACAATGGCTGAAACAATTTACACCCCCACCAACCATTAACAGAGTATAAGCATTCCCTTTTCTTCACAACTTCTCCAGCATCTGTTATTTTTTGACTTTTTGATAGTAGCCACTCTGACTGGTGTGAGGTGGTATCTCATTGTGATTTTGATTGGCATTTCACTAATAATCAGTGATGCTGAGCTTTTTTTTCATATGCTTGTTGACTACATGTATGTCTTTTTTTGAAAAGTGTCTGTTCATGTCTTTTGCCCACTTTCTAATGGAGCTTGTTGTTTTGTTTTGTTTGGTAAATTTCTTTAAGTTCCTGAGAGATGCTGGATATTAGACATTTGTCAGATGCATAGTTTGCAAAAATTTTCTTCCATTCTGTAGGTTATCTGTTTACTCTGTTGATAGTTTCTTTTGCTGTACATAAGCTCTTTAACTAGATCCCATTTGTCAATTTTTGCTTTTGTTGCAATTTCTTTTGAATGTTTTCATCATGAAATCTTTGCCAGTTTCTATGTCCAGAATGGTATTGCCTAGGTTGTCTTCCAGGGTTTTTATAGTTTTGGGTTTTACATTTAAGTCTTTCATCCATCTTCAGTTGATTTTTGCATATGGTGTAAGGAAGGGGTCCAGTTTCAATCTTCTGCATATGGCTAGTCAGTTATCCCAGCACCATTTGCTGAATAGGGAGTTCTTTCCTCATTGCTTGTTTTGGTCAGCTTTGTTCAAGATCAGATGTTTGTAAGCATGCAGCCTTATTTCTGAGCTCATTATTCTGTTCCATTGGTCTATGCATCCGTTTTTGTACGAGTACCTTGCTGTTTTGGTTAGTGTAGCTCTGAAGTATAGTTTGAAGTCACATAGCAAGATGCCTTCAGGTTTGTTCTTTTTGGTTAGGATTGCTTTGGCTAATTTGGGCTCTTTTTTGGTTTCATACGAGTTTTAAAATCGTTTTTTCTAGTTAGGCGAAGAATGTCATTGGTAGTTCGATAGGAATAGCATTGAGCCTGCACATTGCTTTGGGAATATGGATATTTTAATATTTATTCTTCCTATCCATGAGCATGGGATATTTTTCCATTTGTTTATGTCATCTCTGATTTCTTTGAGCAATGTTTCATAGTTCTCATTTCATACTTCTATCACCTCTCTGGTTAGCTGTATTCCTAGGTATTTTACTCTTTTTGTGGCAATTGTGAATGGGATTGCGTTCCTGAGGTAGCTGTCAGCTTGATTGTTGTTGTTGTATAGAAATGCTAATGATTTTTGCACATTGATTTTGTATGCTGAGATGTTGCTGAAGTTAGTTATCAGCTTCAGGAACTTTTGGGAAAAGACTATGGAGTTTTCTAGATATAGGATTATGCCATCTGCAAACAGAGATAATTTGACTTCCTCTCTTCCTATTTGGATGCTATTTATTTCTTTCTCTTGTCTGATTGCTCTGGTCAGGACTTTCAATAATATGTATGTTGAATAGGAGTGGTGACAGAGAGCATTCTTGTCTTGTGCTCGTTTTCAAGAGGAATGCTTCCAGATTTTGCCCACTCTGTATGATGCTAGCTACGGGTTTGTCATAGGTAGTTCTTATTATTTTGAGGTATGTTTCTTTAATACTTAGTTTATTGAGAGTTTTTAATGCAAGAGGTGTTGAATTTTATCGAAAGCGTTTTCTGCATCTATTGAGACAATCATGTGTTTTTTTTTCTCTTGTTCTGTTTACGTGACAAATCACATGTATTGATTTGTATATGTTAGACTGACCTTGCATCCCTACTTGATTGTGGTGGATAAGCTTTTTGATGTGCTGCTGTATTCAGTTTGTCAGTATTTTGTTGAGGATTTTTGCATTGATGTTCATCAAAGATATTGGCCTGAAGTTTCCTTTTTTGTGTCTCTGCCAGGTTTCAGTAGCAGGATGATGCTGGCCACAGAATGAGTCAGGAAAGAATCCCTCCTTTTTAATTTTTTGGAATAGTTTCAGTGGGAATGGAACCCACTCTTTTCGTATATCTAGTGGAATTCAGCTGTGAATCTGTCTGGTCATGGGCTTTTTTTGGTTGGTAGGCTATTTGTTAGTGATTCAATTTTGGAGCTCCTTATTGGTCTGTTCAGGGATACCCTTTCTTCCTGGTTCAGTCTTGGGATTGTGTATGTGTCCGGGAATTTATCCATTTCTTCTAGATTTTCCAGTTTGCGTGCACAGAGGTGTTCATAATATTCCCTGATGGTTATTTGTATTTCTGTGGGCTCAGTGGTAATACCCTTTTTGTCATTTATAATTGTGTTTATTTAGATCTTCTCTTTTTTCTTTTTTTATTTTATTTTATTATTTATTTATTTATTTTTTGAGACGGAGTCCTGCTCTGTCGCCCAGGCTGCAGTGCAGTGGCACAATCTTGGCTCACTGCAAGCTCCGCCTCCCCGGTTCACACCATTCTCCTGCCTCAGCCTCCCAAGTAGCTGGGACTACAGGCACCAGCCACCATGCCCGGCTAATTTTTTTCATTTTTAGTAGAGACGGGGTTTCACCATGTTAGCCAGGATGGTCTCGATCTCCTGACCTTGTGATCCGCCTGCCTCAGCCTCCCAAAATGCTGGAATTACAGGCTTGAGCCACCATGCCTGGCCTTCTTTTTCTATTAGATCCCATTTGCTAGCAGTCTATTTATAAATATATATATATATATTTTTTTTTTCCCCCCCTAAAAACCAACTCCTGGATTTGTTGATCTTTTGAGTGTTTTTTTTGTGTCTCAGTCACCTTCAGTTCAGCTCTGATTTGGAATATTTTTTGTCTTCTGCCAGCTTTGGAATTGGTTTGCTCTTGGTTTCTCTAGTTCTTTTAGTTATGATGTTAGGTTGGTAAATTGAGATCTTCTTAACTTTTTCATATGGCATTTACTGTTATAAATTAACACTGCCTTATCTGTGTCCTAGAGATTCTGGTACATTGTATTTTTGTTTTCATTAGTTTCAAAGAACTTGATTTCTGCCTTAATTTCATTACTTACCTACAATAATAACCTTGCTGAACATTTTTTTCTTTCATTTTGACTTTGGAGAATCTGACAATCACGTGTCTTGGGGTGATCTTCTTGTGCAGAATCTTGCAGGGGTTCCCTGTATTTCCTGAATTTGACTGTTGGTCTCATCTAGCAAGATGTTGGGAAATTTTCATGGATGATATCCTGAAATATGTTTTCCAAGTTGTTTGCTTTCTTTCTCTTTCTTTCAGGGATGCCAATGATTTGAAGATTTGGCCTCTTTACATAATCCCATATTTTTCAGAGGCTTTATTCATTCCTTTTTATTTTTTTTTTCTTTATTTTTATCTGACTGTTTTGTTTCAGAGAACCAGTCTTCAAGTTCCAAGATTCTTTCCTCAGCTTGGTCTATTCTGCTGTTAATACTTGCAATTGCATTGTGAAATTATTGTAGTGTGTTTTTCAGCTCTGCCATGTCAGTTAGGTTCTGTTTTATACTGGCTATTTTGTCTGTCAGTGCTTGTATCATTTTATTGTGATTATTAGTTTCCTTAGAATGGGTTTTGCCATTCTACTGAATCTCAGTGATCTTTGTTCCTATCCGTAGTCTGAATTCTATTTCTGTCATTTCAGCCAGCTCAGCTTGGTTAAGAATCCTGGTTGGAGAACTAGTGTGTTTGTCTGGAGGATGTAGACTCTGGCCATTTAAGTTGCCTGAGTTCTTGTATTGGTGCTTTCTCATCTCAGAATGTGGGTGTGTTCCTTTAACTGCAGTATAGATTGAGTATAGTCAGTAGACTTCTTTTCTGGATGTTTTCACAGGGGTGAAGCTTTGTTCATAGTCTTTATTTGTAGCTGACTTCTTGTCTTCTGCTTCACAGGGCAGTATGTTAGTGAGGTATTTTTGGTGTTGAAGCTTTGGGGTGTGATCCAGTAGGTGGCACTTAGGTGTACAGGTCAGTTGATCAGCTCTTTCTTGGTCATGTGGCCTCCCTATATTTCCTCACATTTGCAGCCAGGGTGCCTCTCAATCCTCTGAAAGTGTGGGCTCCTCTCCTACTTGAGCGTTGGCTGTAGATCATGGCTTGGCACTCTTGGGCTGCCCACTGCACTCTGGAGCAATCTCAGGGTTTATATTTCCTCCTTAATTTGGAGGTAGCGGAGGAAGGAACCTTAGCAGTGATTGTGGCCAAGGGTCTTTTACTGGAGCTCTACCCTAGAGAGATGCAGGTCAGCAATTGCTCCGTGTAATCATCCCAGGACGTGGGGTCTGTGCTCTAGGCCCAAGCCAAGGGTTCCTTGTCTGGTGATGAGCAGAGGAGTGGGTGAGACTCATGTAAGACAGACTGGCCTCCTCTCCTTGGGTCGACTGCAGGTTGTTGGAGGGTGGATAAGGCCCTTAGAGTCTTTGCTTCTTCATTAGTCTGAGGGTAGAAGATAGTACCACCACAGAGGCAGTGCCAGATTGGCTTTCAGTTGCTTCTGGGGCCTCCACTTCTGAGAAACGTGGAGCCACTATTACTGGGAGTGTTCAGCCAGTGGGGTAGGGTAGCTGCACTGCTGATGTGAGCTTTGAATTCTGCTTGTAGGGAAGCAGGAGGTTGCAGGCTCAATGGGAGGAGAGACTGTTCTCTTCATATGATGACTGTGGCATCCTGTAAGCTCGGGTGTAGCCCTCAGGTTCTTTGTTTCTTCCCCCAACTGAGGGCAGCAGGAATAGAACCACTGCTGCGACAGTGGCAGTGAGGCTGTCAGATGTCTCTGGGAGTCTCTCCCCAGGGAGACTCCAGGCTACTACGAGGGGTATGCTCAGCTGTGGGTGGGGGTAACTGTTCTGTGGTCATGAGCTGGGGGGCCTGCCTGGTGAGGAGTAGGGGGTGAGGATTCCAAGGGAAGAGAGGCTGGACTCCTCCTATGTGGCTGCAGTGTGCTGGAGGTGCCAGCATCCTGACTAGGCCCTTTGTTCCTTCCCTAGCCTGAGGGCTGTTAGGGCGTACCACCGCGACTGCAGTAGCAGAGGGGTTATGGGCTGACTCTGGGATTTCCTCCTGAGATAAATACTGAGCTGCCTGTGATTGAAGTGGTCAGGTGGAGGCAGGATGATTGTGCTGGAGTCCAAGGTCTGACCGCCTGCCCAGTGAGGAGAAGTGAGGACCCAGACCACTTCCCTGGTTGCAGGAGGCTCCCTGGCTCCGTGTTGCTCCTGAGTGGGTGGTTGTCCTACCTTGCTTTTCTCCATTCTCCCTGGGTCAAGTTGTTTCCTTGATGAATCCTAATACATGTACCTGGATGTTTCAGTTGAAGGTGCTGTATTTATTCACCCCCTTCTAATTCCGTGAAAGTGGCACACACTAGCTGCTTCTAGTCAGCCATCTTGGCCAGCCTCTCTCTAATTTCTTCTTGCAGGTTACTTTGTTTCCAGTTCATTATTAACAGTGCTATGATGAAGAATAAAATAATTTAATCTTTCAGTTTAAAAAAGATTTTTAGTGGAATTGTTTAAAGCAAATATTCAAAACACAATTTGAGGGCTACTTTATATAAAATGAAATTATTTGTTTGAAGTGGACACTGAAGTGGAGAGACTGTAAATGCTGTGTGTATATATATCATATTTCCTTAATGATGGACACTTAGGTTGATTTCATATCTTGGCTATTGTGACTAGTGCTGCAATAAACATGAGAATGTAGATATCTCTTCAACATACTGATTTTGTTTCCTTTGGATATGTCCCCAGTCATAGGATTGTTAGATCATATGGTAGCTCTATTTTTTATTTTTGAGGAACCTCAATGTTGTTTTTTATAATGGCTTTAATAATTTACATTCCCATCAACAGTGTACAAGAGTTCACTTTTTAAATATTCTCTCCAATACTTGTTATCTTTTGTTTTTTTTTTTATCATAGCCATTCTAAACAGTGTGAGGTGATATTTCATTGTGGTTTTAATTTGCATTTCCATGATGATTAGTGATGTTGATTTTTTTTCATATACCTATTAGCCATTTGAATGTCTTATTTTGAGAAATATTTGCTCAAGTCCTCTGTCCATTTTTTAATTGGGTTATTTGTTTTCTTGCTATTGAGTTGTTTGAGTTCATTAAATATTTTAGATCACAATCCCTTATCAGATATATGGTTTACAATCATTTTCTCTCATTTTGTAGGTTGTCTCTTCACTCTGTTAATTGTTTGCTGTGCAGAAACTTTTTAGTTTGTAATACAGCTTGTCTATTTTTGCTTTTATTGCCTGTGCTGTTGGAGTCATTTCCAAAAAATCATTGCCCAAAGCAATGTCATGGAGCTTTCCCCCATGTTTTCTCCTAGTAGATTTACACTTTCAAGTCTTACATTTAAGTCTTTAATCCATTTTGATTTTTGTGTATGGTGTGAGATAAAGGTCTAATTTTATTCTGCATGTGGATGTAAAGTTTTTTCAGCATGATTTGCTGAGAAGAGTGTCCTTCTCCCATGTGCTCTTGGCATTTTTGTCAAAAATTAATTGACCATAAATGCATGGATTTATTTATTGGCTGTCTATCTGTTTCACTGGTCTATGTATCTGCTTTTATGCTAGTACTATGCTGTTTTGATTACTATAGCTTTGTAATATATTTTGAAATAATCTACTGTGATGCCTCCAGCATTGTTAGCTAGAAAAAAAAATACAACACTTGAAAATACGTTTATCCAAGGAAGTGAAAGAGCTATACACCAAAAACTAGGACACTGATAAAAGAAATGGAAGAAAACACGAATAAATGGAAAGGTAGATCATGTTCATGGATTGGAAGAATTAATGTCAAAATGTCCAACTTCCCAAGCATTCTGCAGATTCAGTGAATCCCTATCAAAATTTCCATAACATTTTTTCACAGATATAGAAAAACAATACAAAATTTCATATGGAATCACAAAAGACACTAAATATCCAAAGAAATCTTGAGCGTAAAAGTGGTTTTCAACTTATAAACAAAATGTGCTTTTTATAATTTATAATTTTTTTATAGGTAATTTATAATTTTTCTCTTCTTTGGACAATGTGTTTTGTGTTTTAGGTTTGCACATGGTTATACAGTCGAGGTCATTCATCATTGGCTACTCATTCCACACACATATTTTTGAGAGCATTCTATCTAGTGCTATCTCTGCTGAGAAAATGGTAGTAAAGTCTTCTAGAAAGATGAAAAGGAATATACCAAAGGGGAAGGCAGACATGAGATTACTGTTAGATGAGCACCCCCAACCCCATGCTCCACTCTCTGGCTGAGCCCTCCACTTTGACACTGGGTCCTGTCTACTCTTGCCTGCTCAAAACCATCACTTTAGTACCTCTCCCTTTTTACTTCACCATCATGACTGCTTCTCTATTGGGTCATATACATTGGCATATAAACATAGTTTTTGTACTTCCCGTCTTAAAAGAAACACTTTCTCTTTTAAACAGAAAGTTTAAAAGAGAAAAGAAACACTTTTCTCTTTTTTAAAAAAAGCGTCTTAAAAGAAACAAGATGCTACAAACAGTGATTGATCTAAAGTAAACCCTAAATTATTTTTAAGCATTATTGTGTTTTTCTATCCCTTTTCTTTAACTGTCTTCTCCTCCAGTACCTCTCTTTCAGCCCTGGGCTTGCTCTGTCCAGCCCGCGTTTTATTCTGATCTGCCAGTGCATTCACTCCTCCAAGGAGAATAGCCCCTTTCTCCACCCACCACCCTACAAATCCATTGCTAGGGAAAAGAGAACAGAAAATTTCTCTTCTTTCTTGTCAAAATAAATGAGATGTCTCTCTTAAAAGATGACAACTCAGGAACATTATTAAATTATATCTAGTAAACTGCCTTCTATCCCCTACCTCTCCGAATGGGTCACAATGGCCAGTCCTCAACAGGCACTAAAAAATAATGTGGAGCGGATTGATTCCATAGCTGTTATCGGCTGCTACAGGGATTTTCACTTCTAATCAACCTCGAACTGCTTGGAACTGCATATTCCCCCTTCCAGCAGTTCATACGGGGAAGAATGGGAGTGAACAATCTTTCTTCTCCCTGTCAACTCTATTTCACTCTAAATCAGGGAATTGTATGCCTTCATGAACCTATTTCTGTCCTATCCCCAAGAGCAACAGAATCCATCACAGCTGCAGCCTAGAAGGGGAAGTGTCCTGAGTACAAACAGCTGCCTTCCCTGCTAGCACCAGGAGAAAAGCAGAGCAATTTATAGAGCTACACTTGGTCAGGGCAGAGATTTAGTAATTCCCTTGAGCCCAAGAGGTCCTTTTTGCCTCCCTTTTTTCACCCCACAACCCTGTTTCTCTGATTCTTCAGCTCCACAGCAGTCTGAGGCACACTGGGTGATGCCTCTGCTACCCTAAGGGTTTTCTTTCTCCCCAGACTCTTGGGGTCAAAGATATCCTTTTGGGAATTCTTGACAATGACAAAAAACATCCGACAACTGAAAATCACTTTCTAGTTCTGACCTCTCATTCTTGAAGAAGGAAGAGTGGCATTATTTTTCTCCATACCTGTCATCTCTGCTGGGAATACATTGTCCAGGATGTCTGAGCCCTCTTATTGCTTTCCTGTAGGGCGCCTTGGAATGAAGCAAGCCACTGGCAGTAAGACTGTCACATGCTAACCCTGTTCACCTCCCCGGTACCGCATTACTCCCAAGCCTGAACTCTCTGCCAGGTCATGTCATGCATGAGATCTGATTCCAGCCTGTTCTCTAATGGCAACAATGTCCCAAAGTCCTTGGTTGACTAACCAATGAATTAAGCATCTAGTATACCCAAAAATGTCCTAGATACTGAGAATATGGAACAGACTTGATACTTGGGTTACTTTCTTTTGCTCTCAAGAAGCTCATTTAAAATTTTTTTATTATAAAATAATTCAAATCGTCAAAAAGTACAGCAATTATAACACTAAGGAGATATAAACATCAACATTTGCCAAGGTTTTGAAGACTTTACATTGGTAAAAAAGAAAATGTTATCAACAGAGTTGAGGACACCTCTGCCAACCTCTAAATTTCCCTGTCTCCCTCTTTCCTTTCTTCCTTCTTTCCTCCCTCCATTTTTTTCCCCAAAGGTAACTACTAGCCTAGTTACCTAGTGGCCATGTATTCATAAAAAGTAGCATTTTTATTTAAAAAAAAATACACTAAAATGGTATTATACTTGATATGTCCTCTTTGATGTTACATTTTCCATTCAAAATAATGTTTTTGACATTTATTCAAGTCAATACATGTAGAACCAATTCAATGTATTCTCTCAGTTGAATGTTATTTTGTTATGTGAGTTTATCATAATTTATCTTTTTTTATTTTGATGATTATGCATACTCACTTCAGGGTTTTTGTTATTATAGTTCTGCAATGAGCATTCTTGTATGTGTTTCCTTGCTTACCTGTGTGAGAATTTCTCTAGGGCAATGTTTTGCAACTTTATTTTGACAAGGATCCGCATGTAGACATTTTATATCATCATCACAAGTCCAGGTGCAAACACATATAAACACATACATAGTCATTCAACTGAAACAAACCCAAGATATATTCTCATATTATTCTATTCTATTCCTTTTCTGTTCTATTCTGTATGCTATTTCTTGTTATATTCTACTCTTTTCTACTCCTTGTTAAATTCAGGGACTGACATACTGAGTTGATTCCACAACTGAACAATGAGTCAGGATCTAGCGTTTGAAAAACACTAACTTAATGTGTAAATCCAGGAGCAGAACTGCTGTGTCTAAGAGTATGAGCATTTCAACTTCATTGTATGTTGCCAAGTTGCTCTCTTCATAGCAAGATGTACCCATTTTAGAGATATTAAAATATAAAATATGTGCATTTTATAATCTAGGTTATGCAATATTCTGGATACAAATTTTTCGTTCATTGTATGAATTTCCATTTTTAAAATTTGTCCTTTAACTTTCTTTATGTATATTTTATCATGTGGAAGTTTTTAATTTTGGAGTAGTCAAATGTGTAAAAATGTTTCATATAGCTAATTTAGGCTTTAAGATATTCCTACTTGATGTCATAAAGATAGTCTCCTACATCTCTTTCTGAAAATTCTGCAGTTTTGACTTTTGGCCACAGACTTTTAATCTATCTGGGGTTGGTATTTTGTTATTGTGTGAGCTAGGTATTAATGGATATCCTCAAGTATCCAAATATTTTTTGAGTGACCCATTCTTTCTACATTGGAGTTTTTTGTTTGTTTGTTTGTTTTAAAATTTGTTATTTCCATAGGTTATTGGGGAATCGGTGGTGTTTGGTTACATGAGTAAGTTATTTAGTGGTGATTTGTGAGATTTTGGTACACCCATCATCACATGAGGAGTATACACTGCACCCAGTTTGTAGTCTTTTACCCCTCACGCACTTCCCATTCTTTACCCGAGTCCCCAAAGTCCATCATGTCATTCTTATGCCCTTGCATCCTCATAGCTTAGCTCCCACTTATGAGGGAGAACATACAATGTTTGGTTTTCCATTCCTGAGTTACTTCACTTAGAATAATAGTCTCCAATCTCATCCAGGTTGCTGTGAATGCCATAAATTCATTCCTTTTTATGGCTGAGTAGTATTCCATCATATATAATATATATATATGTATGTGTGTGTGTGTGTGTGTGTGTGTATATATATATATCTTACATATATATCACAGTTTCTTTATCCACTCTTTGACTGATGGACATTTGGATTGGTTTCACAGTTTTGCAATTGTGAATCATGCTGCTATAAACATGCATGTGCAAGTGTCTTTTTCCTATAATGATTTATTTTCCTCTGGGTAGATACCCGGTAGTGAGATTGCTAAATCAAATGGTACTTCTACTCTTAGTTCTTTAAAGAATCTCCACACTGTTTTTCATAGTGGTTGTACTGGTTTACATGCCCACCAGCAGTGTAGAAGTGTTCCCTGTTCACTGTATCCATGCCAATATCTACTATTTTTTGATTTTTTGATTATGGCCATTCTTGCAGGAGTGAGGTAGTATTGCATTGTGGTTTTGATTCGCATTTCCCTGATCATTAGTGATATTGAGCATTTTTTTATTTGTTTTTTGGCCCTGTGTATATCTTCTTTTGAGAATTGTCTATGCATGTATTTGGCCCACTTTTTGATGGGATTGTTTGTTTTTTTCTTGCTAACATGTTTGGGTTCGTTATAGATTCTGGATATTAGTCCTCTGTTAGACGTATAGATTGTGAAGATTTTCTCCCACTCTGTGGGTTGTCTGTTTACCCTACTGACTATTCCTTTTGTTCTGCAAAATCTCTTTAGTTTAATTAAGTCCCAGCTATTTATCTTTGTTTTTATTGCATTTACTTTTGGGTTCTTGGTCATGAAATCCTTGCCTAAGCCAATGTCTACAAGGGTTTTTCCAATGTTATCTTCTAGAATTTTTATAGCTTCAGGTCTTACATTTAAGTCCTTAATCCATCTTGAGTTAGTTTTTGTATAAGATGAGTGATGAGAATCCAGTTTCATTCTCCTACATGTGGCTTGCCAATTATCCCAACACCATTTGTTGAATACGGTGTCCTTTCCTCACTTTATGTTTTTGTTTGCTTTGTTGAAGATCAGTTGGCTGTAAGTATTTGGGTTTATTTCTGGGTTCTCTATTCTGTTCCATTGGTCTATGCGCCTATTTTTATACCGGTACCATGCTGTTTTGGTGATTATGGCCTTCTAATATAGTTTGAAATCAGGTAATGTGATGTCTCTAGATTTGTTCTTTTTGCTTAGTCTTGCTTTGGCTATGTGGGCTCTTTTTTGGTTCCATACGAATTTTAGGATTGTTTTTACTAATTCTGTGGTGAATTATGGTGATATTTTGATGAGAATAGCATTGAATTTGTAGATTGCTTTTGGCAGTATGGTCATTTTCACAATATTGATTCTACTCATCCAAGAGCATGGGATGTGTTTCCACTTGTTTGTGTTGTCTGTGATTTCTTTCAGCAGTGTTTTGTAGTTTTCCTTGTAGAGGTCTTTCATCTCTTTGGTTGGGTATATTCCAAAGTTTTGTTTTTTGGGGGTATTTTGTTTGTTTGTTTTGTTTTTGCAGCTATTGTAAAACGTGTTGAGTTCTTGATTTGATTCTCAACTTGGTCACTGTTGGTATATAGAAGAGCCACTGATTTGTGTACATTAATTTTGTACCCGGAAACTTTGTTGAATTCTTTTATCAGTTCTAAGAGTTTTCTGGAGGAGTCTTTAGGGTTTTCTAGACAAACAATCATATCATCAGCAAACAGCAACAGTTTGACTTTCTCTTTGCCAATTTGGATGCCTTTTATTTCTTTCTCTTGTCTGATTGCTCTGGCTAGAACTTCCAGTACTATGTTGAAGAGGAGTGGTAAGAGGCGGCATCCTTGTCTTGTTCCAGTCTTCAGAAGGAGTGCTTTCAACTTTTCCTCATTCAGTATTATGTTGTCTGTGGGTGTGTCATAAATGGCTTTTATTACATTGAGCTATGTCCCTTGCATGCCAATTTTGCTGAGAGTTTTAATTATAAAGGGATGCTGGATTTTGTTGAATGATATTTCTGCATCTATTGAGATGATCATGTGATTTTTGTTTTTAGTTCTGTTTATGTGGCATATCACATTTATTGAGTTGCATATGTTAAACCATCCCTGCATCCCTTTTATGAAACCCACTTCATCATGGTGGATTATCTTTTTGATATGTGGTTGAATTTGGTTAGCTAGTATTTTGTTAAAGATTTTAGCATCTATATTCATCAGGGATATTGGTCTGTAGTTTTTCTTTTTTGGCATGTCCTTTCCTGGTTTTGGTATTAGGATGATACTGGCTTCATAGAATGATTTAGGGAGGGTTCCCTCTTTCTCTATCTTGTGGAATAGTGTCAATAGGATTACTACCAATTCTTCTTTGTATGTCTGGTAGAATTCTGCTGTGAATCCATCTGTCTGGACTTCTTTTTATTGGTAATTTTAAAATTACCATTTCAATCTTGTCGCTTGTTGGTCTGTTCAGGGTATCTAATTCTTCTTGATTTAAGCTGGAGAGTTGTATCTTTCCAGGAATTTATCCAGCTCCTCTAGGTTTTCTAGTTTATGCACATAAAGGTGTTCATAGTATCCTTGAATGATCTTTTGTATTTCTGTGGTGTCAGTTGTAATATCTCCTGTTTCATTTCTAATTGAGCATATTTGGATTTTCTCTCATCTTTTCCTGGTTAATCTTGCTAATGGTCTATCAATTTTATATATCTTTCCAAAGAACCAGCATCTTGTTTCATTTACCTTTTGTATTTTTTGTTTCAATTTCATTTAATTCTGCTCAGATCTTTCTTATGTCCTTTCTTCTGCTGGGTTTGGGTTTGGTTTGTTCTTGTTTTTTTACTTCCTTGAGGTGTGACCTTATATTGTCTGTGCTCTTTCAGACTTATTAATGTAGGTGTTTAGGACTATGAACTTTCCTCTTAGCACTGCCTTTGCTGTATCACAGAGGTTTTGATAGGTTGTGTTACTATTGTCATTCAGTTAGAAGAATTTTTAAATTTCTATCTTGATTTCATTTTTGACCCAATGATCATTCAGGAGCAGGTTATTCAATTTCCATGTATTTGCATGGTTTTGAAGGTTCCTTTTGGAGTTAATTTCCAGTTTTATTCCGCTGTGGTCTGAGAGAGTGCTTGACATAATTTCAATTTTCTTAAATTTATTGAGGCTTGTTTTGTGGCCTATCATATGGTCTATCTTGGAGAAAGTTTCACGTGCTGTTGGATAGAATGTATATTCTGTGGTTGTTGGGTGGAATGTTCTGTGTATATCTGTTAAGTCCATTTGTTCCAGGGTATAGTTTAAATCCATTGGTTTTTTGTTGACTTTCTGTCTTGATGACTTGTCTAGTGCTGTTAGTGGAGTATTCAAGTCCTCCACTATTATTGTGTTGCTATCTCATTTTTTAGATCTATTAGTAATCATTTTATAAATCTGGGAGCTCCAGTGTTAGGTGCATATATGTTTAGGATTGTAATATTTTCCTGTTGGAGAAGGCCTTTTATCATTGTATAGTGTCCCTCTTTGTCTTTTTAAACTGCTATTTCTCTAAAGTTTGTTTTGTCTGATATAAGAATAGTGACTCCTGCTCACTTTTGGTGTCCATTTGCATGAATTGTCTTTTTCCACCCCTTTACCTTAAGTGAGTCCTTATGTTTTAGGTGAGTCTCTTGAAGGCAGCAGATAGTTGGTTGGTGAATTCTTACCCATTCTGCAATTCTGTATCTTTTAAGTGGCGCATTTAGACTATTTACATTCAATATTAGTATCGAGATGTGGGGTACCATTCCATTCATCATGCTATTTGTGGCCTGTATACCTTGGTTTTTTGTTTTTGTTTTTTTTTAATGTATTTTTGTTTTATAGGTCCTGTGAGAGTTATGTTTTAAAGGGGTTCTGTTTTAATGCGTTTCCAGGATTTGTTTCAAGATTTAGAGCTCCTCTTAGCAGGTCTTGTAGTGGTGGCTTGGTAGTGGTGAATTCTTTCAGCATTTGTTTGTCTGAAAAAGACTGTATCTTTCCTTCATATATGAAGCTTAGTTTCACTGGATACAAAATCCTTCGTTGATAATTGTTTTGTTTGAGGATGCTGAAGATAGGGCCCAATCCTTTCTAGCTTGTAGGGTTTCCGCTGAGAAACCTGCTGTTAATCCTATAGGTTTTCCTTTATAGGTTACCTGGTGCTTTTGCCTCACAGCTCTTAAGATTCTTTCTTTCATCTTAAGTTTAGTTAACCTGATGACAATGTGCATAGGGGATGATCTTTTTGTGATGCATTACCCAAGTGTTCTTTGAGCTTCTTATATTTGAATGTCTAGATGTCTAGCAAGGCTGGGGACGTTTTCCTCGATTATTCCCCCAAATGTTTTCCAAATTTTTAGATTTCTCTTCTTCCTCAGGAACACCAATTATTCTTAGGTTTTGTCATTAAACATAATCCCAGACTTCTTGGGGGCTTTGTTCATATTTTCTTTTATTTTTTTTTTGAGACAGAGTCTTGCTCTGTCACCCAGGCTGGAGTGCAGGGGTGTGATCTCGGCTCACTACAACCTCCACCTCCTGGGTTCAAGTGATTCTTCTGCCTCAGCCTCCTGAGTAGCTGGGACTACAGCCATGCACCACCATGCCCAGCTAATTTTTGTATTTTTAATAGAGACAGGGTTTTCACCATATTGGCCAGGCTGGTCTTGGACTCCTGACCTCATGATCCACCAATCTTGGCCTCCCAAAGTGCTCGGATTACAGGGGGTGAGCCACCAAGCCTGGCCTTTGTTCATATTTTCTTATTCTTTTTTCTTTGTCTTTGTTGGATTGGGTTAATTCAAAGACCTTGTCTTTGAGCTCTGAAGTTCTTTCTTCTGCTTGTTCAATTCTATTGCTGAGACTTTCTGGAGCATTTTGCATTTCTATAAATGTGTCCATTGTTTCCTGAAGTTTTCATTTTTTTAAAATTTATGCTATCTATTTCATTGAATATTTCCCCCTTCACTTATTGTATTATTATTATTTTTTATTTCCTTAAATTGGGCTTCACCTTTCTCTGGTGCCTCCCTGATTAGCATAATAACTAGCCTCCTGAATTCTTTTCAGGTAAATTAGAAATTTCTTCTTGGTTTTGATCCATTGCTGGTGAGCTAGTGTGATTGTTGGGGGGTGTTAAAGAACCTTGTTTTGTCATATTAACAGAGTTGATTTTCTGGTTCCTTCTCATTTGGGTAGGCTCTGTCAAAGGGAATATCTAGGGCTGAAGGCTGTTGATCAGATTCTTTTGTCTGTGGGGTGTTCCCTTGATGTAGTACTCTCCCCTTTTTCCTCTGGATGTGGATTCCGGAGAGCTGAGCTGCAATGATTGTTATCTGTCTTCTGGATCTAGCCACCCAGCAAGTCTAACAGGCTCTGCGCTGGTACTGGGGACTGTCTGCACAGGGTCCTGTGATATGAACTGTCTGTGGGTCCCGCAGCCACGGATACAAGCACCTGCTCTGGGGAAAGTGGCAGGGTGATGAAATGGACTCTCTGATGGACCCTAGCTTCAGTGGTTTAATGCCCTATTTTTGTGCTGGTTGACCTCCTGCCAACACTTTCCAGACAGCATCAGCTCTGGTAGTATGGGGAGGAACAGCGGGTGTGGGGGCCCTGGAACTCCCAAGAGTATACGCTGTTTGTCTTCAGTTACCAGGGTAGGTAGGGAAGGACCAGTGGGGGGGCAGGGCTAGGCATGTCTGAGCTCAGACTCTCCTTGGATGGGTCTTGCTGTGGCTGCTGTGGGGGATGGGGGTGAAGTTCCCAGGTCAACAGCTACGTTCCTAGGAGGATTATGGCTGCCTCTACTGTGTAATGCAGGTCGTCAGGGAAGTGGGGGAAAGCCAGCAGTCACAGGTCTCACCCAGTTCCCACACAGTCTAAAAGGCTGGTCTCATTTCCACTATGCCCCGACCAACAGCACCAAGACTATTTCCAAGCAGTGGGTGAGCAGGGCTGAGAATGTGCCACAGGCTACCTGACTCCCAGCTGCAAAACCAAGTAGGGCTTTTATTCTTCCCCCTCCTGTGGAGTTTGTACACTGGATTCACACCCTCCCCCGAGTTCTGGCCAGGAGACTTCTCAATCAGTTTAAGTTATTACAAAGTTCAGCTGGAGGTTACTTTCTCCCTCTGGCCTTTTCCCAGTGCCTCTATCCACCATCCCCAGGGATTCCTGTGAGGCAAGGCAGAAATGGCTTGCTAAGGGACCCTGAGAGCCAACAGGTCTTTTCCTGCTGCCTTCTTTACCCTGTATTTCACTCTTCTCTCTAAATTGACTGAGCTCCAGGTAAGGTCAGAATCTTCTCCCTTAATCTAGACCTGCAGGTTCCCCAGTGGGGATGTGTGTTTGGGGCAGATGATCTCCCTTTCCCACTTCCACAGTTTGGGCACTCATAGTATTTGGGGTGTCTTCAGGGTCCTACAGGAGCAATCCACTTCCTTCAGAGGATCTGTGGTTCCCTCAGTTTTCCTAATATATTCCTACAGTCGTTCTGGAGCAAAAGTTCATGAGGCAAGCCTCCACATTCTGCATGTTGTCCAAGTCAGAGCTGCAATCTAGTTCCGCCTCCTGTCCACCATCATCTCCATCCACATTAGAGTTTTAATACCATTTTTGTCCTGTATCAAGTACTGAAAATATGTGAGTTTGTTTCTTGGAATTCCTTTTTTTTTTTTTTCAGTTGCAGGGCTTATCCCTGCATAAGCATCACAGTGTTATTTACTAAAGCTTTATTTTAAAAATCTCCTATAGAATTGCATAGGCTTATCTTGATGACTTATTTTTCTCAAGTTTTTTTAGAATCAGCTCCTCTAATTCCATGAAAAAGTATGCTGAGAATTTGATTGGAATTACATGAATTTATAGATCACTTTAAAGAGAATTGTTATATTTTAACCATTTATTCTTTGAATCCATGGATGTAATGTATCTCCTTATGTATTTAACCTTCATTACAAATCTTAATAATATAGCTTGTACATATTGACATACTGAATGCCGTGGTATGAAGCACTGAGAAAAATACAACCTTATTTCTGTTAGTCTTAACAAAAATGCATAACATCAATCCACTCATAAGAAAACATCAGAAAAAATCCAAACTGAGAAAGATTCAACAGAATAACTGATCAACCCTGGCAAAAATGTCATGATCGTGGAAAGCAAGGTAACGCTGGGGAATGACTCCAAACTTCTGGAGATAGTTATGTCTAACAATGAAATGTCGTGTAAAATCTTCTGTAGGAAACTAGAACAGGAAAAGGACATTAGGAGAAAACTTGTGAAGCTCTAAGATCTTTAGCTGATAGTATCGTACCAATGCTAATGTCCAGGTTTTAATAATCATACTCTGATCATATAAGAGGTTAACATTTGGGGAGGCTAGGTAAGGAATATAAAGAAACTCTCCATACTATTTTTCAACTTTTCTATAAGTTTAAAATTAGTTCAATATAAAAAGTTAAAACACATAAGTTTGTAAATTGACATCGTTGTGTTAGTTGGGACTTCAACATTTCACTCATAGCATACGTTGTTTGCTCTTGGTTTTAGGTAGGTATTCTTCAGCTGTTTAAGGGGTTTCTGTCTTATTCATAGTTGGGTAAATGTGTGTGTAGGAGGAGGTGTTTAATCACCTCTAGAGGTTGAATTTAATCCAATCTTTTTTCTATCTATACCAACTATATTTAAGTACAGTGTTATGTCTTTCCTTTTTAGTTTGCCAATGTGTTAAATTACTACCTTTTCTAATATTAAGTCACCTTGTAGTTCCAAAATAAACCCCCTTTGTCATATGTATTTTTAAGGTACATTGCTAGATTTGATGTACTAATGTTTAATGCATTGTTTTTATATCTATGTTCATCACATGAGATTGCTAATGAGTTTTCTTTACTTTAATTTTTATTGTTTTGCATGCCTACTCTTTTTTTTCCTCAGTTTCCTTTTATTTCTTAAATTATGGCTTTTCTATTGCTAGTGACTCATTCTCTTACCTTTTGTCTTTTTTTACCCCCATTTTTCAATACTGGATCACTACGTAAATTTTAGTTGGTATTATCTTCTCCAGGACTACCATAACGTTTTAAAGTACCCTTGCCTTCTGGCCTTTACTTTCACTTATGAGAAACTTTGCTGCAAGTCTAATTGCTATTCATTTACAGGCAATCTGTTCCTTTGCTCAAGTTGTTTTTTAAGATTCATTTTTTGTCTTTGGTGTTCTGCAATCTCCTTATAATGCATCTGGGATACTTAAGAACCAATCTGAGGATCATGACCTTTCTTAATTCTAGAAAATTATCAGGCATTATTTTTAAAAATATTGTGTCATCTACACTAATTCTCTTCTTGTTCTCTGCAATTATTTCGGATGTATATTGAATTTTTCTACACAGTCTTCCATGCCCCTTATACTGTCTTTAATATGTTTTTTATTCTCTTTATTTGTGCTGCTTTTCTGAGCACTTAGACCAGATTCATCTTCCAACATACTGATCTTTCTCTTTAGCTATGTCTAATCTATTGCTTAACCAATTTATTGTGTTAATTTTAATAAGTATGTTTTTTATTTCCAGAATATCTACTTTCTCTTTTCCAAGTCCACATTACTGTGGCCGCATCTTTAATTTTATTTTCTATTTCTTCTTATATGTCTTAAACACTTCAGTTACTATTTTACAGAGCTATTTTTATCATTGCAAACCTTTGGGATATTTTTTATTATTTCAAATGTTTGTTCTTTATTGTTGTACTTGCTCTTCCTTTTCAAGATAGGTCATTTTCCTGTATGCTTTGTACTTTTTTTATTGTGAGCTTCTCTTCAGGAGGGTGTGTGTGTTTGTGTGTATGTTTTAATTGGAGTCCCACGTGCCTTGGTTGGTGGAGATTTTTCTAGTGAGAGGTTTCATGTTTGCTTTTATGTGGTACTTTAGGCATTTTACTACTCTGGGACCAAATTTCATATTCACATCCTTGTTGTGGGTTAAATTGTGTCCTCTAAAATGATGTGTTCAATTCATAACCCCTAGAGCTAATGGATGTGACCTTATTTGGAAACAGAGTATTTGCAGATGTAATCAAGTTAAGATAACATATTGGATTAGGGTGAGCCCTAAACCCAATGACTGGTGTCTTTATAAGACAAGGGAAGGGAGCTGTTAAAACAGAGGGAAAGAGAGAGACAGTGAAGAAGGCCATGTGACAATGGAGGTAGGAATTGGAGTGATGCTGCTCCAAGACAAGGATCACCAAGGATTGCCAGCCACCACCGGAAGCCAGGAGAGAGGCATAGGACAGTCTCCCTCGGGGCCTCTAGAAGGAACAAACCCTACCAACAACACTTTGATTTCAGACTTTTGGCTTCCAGCATTGTGGCAGAATAAATTGCTGTTGTTTTAAGATACCTAGTTTGTGGCGCTTTGTCATGACACTCAAGGAAACTAAGACAATCCTGGCTCGGTATTTCCTGTGAGGACATTAAAATTTTGTTTGTTTGTCTTTAGAGCTTTTTTCTGGGTTAGGTATCCCTTGGCATTGGCGTAGACACTCACTGCTTTGATTTTGAAATCCCACTTGAGGGTTTCTTTTTTTCCTAAGGCTGGCTTTTTACAGTATTATAATTTTGTTTTAAATATTTGATCCAACACAGATAACTGTATCTAAAAGGAAAGTTATCTGCGTTAATTCTATCCACTATATTTCTAGACCCTGAAATCTGATTCTCATTTATGGCCAAGGAAAGGAAATTACAATAGCCTGCTCTGTACAATAGGAAATTACAATAGCCTGCTCTGTACAGTAGCCATACCATGTGCTATGGGCACAAAAAGGCAGAGAGATGTGGAAAGTAGGAAGTGTGGCGGGATCCCAGTACCTTATCAAACTCTCCTAGGCCTTCAAGTATTTTCATATTTGAGAAAGCATAAGCTCCTTTGTGTAACCTGAGAGTCCCTGCCTACGTCCTGTCTCATGTCTCGCCACCCCCTCCTTTTCATAAACCATCACCCAGGCCAAGGAACATGCTTCCTTTCCTCAAATGGACTATTATTTCTTTCACTCTCTTGCCGCACATGTAAATTTCTTCTTCCCAGAACATTCCTGTTCCTTTCTGGCATCCAAATCCTACATGTTCTTTAGGCCTTCTCTGGATGAGAGAAGCCCCACCAGTTACTAAATAAACAGTGGGTGAGAGGAAGCAAGACAGAAAGCAGGATCCCAGAAAGGACATGATGTGGACCGACCTAAGATTTGGGGATGGAGAGGAATAGATTTACTTAAGTGGGAAGTCACTGAGTTCCTATTATTAAGCATGTGGGGGTTATCTAGTCAACAGGTATCTCGTATGTATTTTTGGCTTTGTTTTTCTTACCAGATCAGAACTTCCTTAAGGTCAGTAACATTATGGAAAAACATTTTTATCCTACACAGGGCCTATCCCAGGACATTGCAATAAAGAAATAAATATTCGTTGACTGAGGGGATAAAAATATAAATTAATGAACATATATTCATTAAAAATATATTTTCCATATCTTCAAGTATAATATATATGGTCTGAGTCTCAATTTTAATAAGCCTCATTGTGGGTTTGTTTTGTTTTATATTTGGTGAGGTCTGGGATTTTGTGTTTTCTTGAGAATGGTTTGTGGAATTTATTTTATAATTCTGTGATTATGTCTTCCGTTTTAATCTTTTATTTTTCTAGTGCTTTTGTGTCTTGATGTGAGTCCTCAGAGAAAGGGCCTTGCTCATTCTATGTACCACAGAGGGCTTAGCATATTTTTGGCACTCATTAAATGTTAACATCAACAAGAGGATCATGAAGAATGATTACACAAGAGGGAAGTAAACAGAAAGGCAAGAGTTGGCAAGCGTCAAATAGATACACCCACTTCTTCCCCCAAACTCATGATTATAAAAGGTATTTATTTTCTCAGCATCTTTAACTCATTCACTTCTGGATACAAGTACAGAGCAGAACAGTTTGCAAAACTCGTTTTTCTAAAGAATTGATCAGGAATTCAAATCTTTCTTTCACTGCAGCAGCTATTCCAAAAATTATAAAACTAGGTTTATTCTTTTGAAACTTCCAAGGTTAGCAGTATCCGTATTGGCAGGAGTGGTACATACAGCTCCAGTTTTCCTTTTTCCCCAATAGTGAAAGGACTCCAGTGTGAAGGAAGCTCTTTGGTGCCAAAGGACTATGGCTCCTAACTCCTGTGTATAGCAAAACCAGGGAAATAGATTTTTTTAAAAAAAGCAAAATCCAGCTACTAAACACCTTGTCTCCATCAGCAGTTCTGGCTGGATCAGCTGCTTTTTTATTCTAATTAAGTCTTTCCAAAAAAATTTATATGTCAGCAGAAGTGAGAGAAATAAAGGAAGCATTTTTACTTGGCAACAGTGAAACTTCGTTGGCCAAAAAATATGTGAATGAAGTAAGCTTTTAAGAGCTTACAGGTTCTTTGTCAATATGAACCTAATAAATTAAAATTGGAAATACTTTCTGCCATCACCCCAACATCTCATCAATCACCAATGTACTTCATCTGCCTCGCTCCCTTCCCATCTCAGATACAGTAAAGGAAGACAGCTGGCAAGCTATGGAGGTTTAGTTAAAACAGGTCATGTTATTAGTAAAGAAACAGGGGTCTTGCTACAGGAATTCTGAAGCACTAGCGTCAGATTTACTTTTTAAATGTGTAAAAGGAAGAGGAATGTTTTAAAGAGAGAGAAAAAAACTTTGGAATCTTCAAAGTTGGCGTTTGTTGGTATCACAGCTAAGTGTTAGCACAACAGTCCCAAAGACATGGAAATGAGAAGAATGAATTAAATATTGTCCTCACATCTTCATCCTTCACTTGTAATGGCATATAGCACCACTCAGGTGGAAAACTAGATCTTCTCTGAGGATAAATATCAAAAACCTTTTACTAGGTAAAATTTGCACTACAGTTAAATCACAAAACTATTTTTCCCCCAGATACCTCCTTAGTCTACAATGTTATTAATGCATTTGAGTCAAGTGTAAATATAGTATAGACTGAGGCTTTGACTGTCTTCTTCCTTGTTTTTTAAAAAGGAAAAGAAGAATGAAAGGGTGTTTTCATTTGCATCATTTGGACATTAAGCACTAAAGCCTTCAACTCATGAAACTCAGAACATTATAACAAATATTTTGCCCTAATCCTCACTGTTCCCCAGTGCTTTACACTGGCTTTGGAGCACTCTTTGAAGGTCTGTAGGCATTTGATTTATCCCCTCTTCCTTTTCCTTTTCCTAGATACCCTGTCCATGAAAACTCAGAGCAAGAAAAGAGGGTAAAAGTGCTGAAAAATGGCCAGGGACATACTCACTAGAGGGGATCAGGAAAGAGTTGTGTTCAGGCAATAGTAGAAGATCTCAGCAAGAACAATTGTGACACAGGCTATACTTAGTATTGGGATTCCAAGCTCAGCAGTGGGGGCATAGCAGGACTGAGAGGAGATCTTCCTTGTCAACACAGAGCTTAGTCATAGGAATGGGCTGTGCAGAAGGATTCCCCCTCCTGGGAAAATAGATGGCTTTTAATGAAAAAGGGAACTGGATTACTCAGCGCCAGGGAGAGCTTTGCATGGGGTCATCCAGCAGTTGAATTCACATTCTGGTTATCGGTCAAAGAGCCCCTGGGATGAATTTGGGATCCTGTTGGTCAGCACTTGGCCCTTCAGATCCCAGGTTTGGGAATGTTGTGTAATCCTAAGCCCTACTAAATTTGGCACCTGGGCTGTTTAAATGTCTTACATGTGGTTCATCCATGCCTGGAGAAAGATCAAGTCTTAAGAAAAGAAGAGCCATGGCAGGGCCATTTGGAATACAGGCTGGTAGAGGTCTAGAAAGGAGTTGGGGGCTGACACCAGCTTCCTTCCAGGAATTTATCAGGAACATCATTTTTCATGCTTAGGTAGCAAGTTTTCCTATTGCTTTTACTTATAAATCCATTTTGCCTAAAGTCTTATCTAAAGGGATGGATTTATTATCTAAGATCTAATTACTTGTCCTTTGTATTCAAGTAAGTATTTTCTGTCATGTCATTTTATTTGTATATTAATTAAATGACACGGATAACTCAAAATAGAAGTCATACCCTATCTCTAAAGAAGATACATAATTTAATTTATTTTCTGTAAGAGAAAAAGAAATCTACAGAGTCAAGTGGGCTACAGGGTAACTTTCATTTGCACCTCCAAATCCACACTCTAACATGCTCTCTGCCCCAGGAGGCTGACCTATAAGAAACAGACAAAGGAATCCACTGACCACCACTTCCAGTTTGGTTCTACAATGGGAGGCACTAAGGGGAGATGAAAGAGCGGGAGGGATGTGAGGTGGGGATTGCCAGGGCTTGGCCTTGTGCTTCTGCCAGAATCCCTACAATCTTTCAGATTGTTTTTTCCATATGGCTCTTGCTCCAAGTTCCTCTCTTTGTCCCTTCAGGCCTAGACATGGTAACAGAAACCCTTTTGCCTTCCTAAACCCTTCTGTCTTTGTAAATTGATCTGTCCCAGATTTGGTTCCGAAGAAGCAGATTCCAAGATGGAGATTTGTGGGCATGAGGTTTATTAGGGAGTGCTCTCAGGATCCAAACCTGCAGGAAGGAAGGGGAGGGAGAAAAGCAGGGCAGACGAAGAGGCTGGGTAAGCCCAAAGTGACTGGGAGCCTGAAGCTGGGATGCACCTTCAGAGGTGGATGCACCTCTCTGTGGGATGCTTCACAGAGGCAAAGGGTAAGGCCTTTATAGTCCTGTGCTGACAAGTTGTTGGATGCAGGCTGCCCCTGGAAGAGAGCATGAAGTTGGGTAAGGTGACTGTCTTCAGCCTGTGGGGACTAGGTCCTTCAGTCCTGATGGGAAATTTGAGATGTGCAGTTTCCATGACAGCTCAGCTCTTGTGCTTCATGGATCCACTTCTTTCTGCATGTTAAGGAGAAGCTCCTCTAGGATCACAGTTGGCTTCTGTTCCTGGGGAATCTTCCTGTTTTACTTTACAGTCTAGATTTCCTGTCTCTTTTTGGTACCTCTGCTGGTCTACTTGGCTGGTGGAATGACCTAGCTTCTCACTCCTGAGAAGTCCCATCACTATGCCTTTGTTAGGTGGAGACTGTTGCATTTATCCATCTATTATTAAAAAATGGGCAAGGGAATTCTAAGGGACACCCAGGCAAGTTAGCTGGGGGCCTCTCTGTGGCCTTGTGTCAGCAGTCCCTTCTCCTTCTGAAGAATGGGATTGATTAATGCTCATGGTACGGTGATTCCTCTTCTTGCTTGGTGATCTCTTGGCATGAGGAGCCTGATGCTCCCAAGTGGCAGCCTTAACCTCATGTTCAATTGAATGCTTGTTGTATTCCCTGATGGAAGCACATCTCCTTTGGGCACCAGGACCTCTAAACCCACAGAGCCTAGGCACAAGTTCCCTAAGGAGTCAATTGTATTGATGGTAAGTGAGGCTATTGCTGCTTCCACTCCTTAGCTCCCACATATTTTACCTCTTGGGGACACAGCATCATATAATGATTGTTTGTTTAGCATGTATATTACACCCAGGAGAATCTGATGTGACATTACCTTGCAAGGATGGGACACCATTCTCCTGGGTGTAATACACATGCTAAATAAACCTCCGATGACATTACCTTGCAATGGTGTGGCCCCTCCACTATGCCTTCAACAGGCCTTTCCATCACTCTGTTAGTGTGGCAGCTTCTGGATGGTGCATGATCTGATGGGACTAGTAGAGCTTGTTCCACTTGGGTCAAGCTGGAACTTGTCCACTCGTGCACCTCCTTTCTAGTAAAGTGGGTCACTTGGTTTGATGGGATGTTATGTGAGATGCCATGTTGGTGGATCACTAACTCTCTAAGCCTTTAGATGCTGGTGCCAGCTGAGGCCCTGCAGGCAAGAACAGCAAATCCAACCCAGAAACATGAATTAATTCATACCAAAATGAATCAATGACATTTCCAGGGTAGAAGATATTCAACTTCCCACCACATGGCTGGTTAGTCTCAAGGGCTAATACCATACCTGGGCAGGGATAAGGGTCATCCTTTGTTTCTGTTGCTGGAAGGTTGAATATTTTGTCAGCCTTGGTGGCTGGGTCAATGTTGTGGAGTGGGAGTGTGTATTGCTGGATCCATGCATAGCCCCCACTCCTGCTACCAGGGCTATGCCATTCATGTACCGTTGTTTGAACATTGACATCTAATGACAGAGGCTGGCCAAAGTCAACTGGCCACATATTCTCTTGTGTCTATTGGTGATTTAGTGGGATGTTCTATTGTAGTGGATGTTCCCTAGTGATCATTAACATGTAATAGAAGGATCTCCACACCTCCTTTCTGTTCCATTAATCCATTCACAGCTCTTTCACCCAGACCTGCTTCATCCTGATTTTCCAATCTCTCTTGATCAAATGGTTAAGCAATTTTCTTGTTCATGAATCCATACATATTCTCATCTGGTGATGATATTGGGACTAAGAGAGGAAGGGAGGCAATGAGGAAGTAAGAAGAGAGAAAAGTTGAAATATTGGTTAGTCATTTTACAAGAACACTTGAACAATCAGAAAGCTGTGGCAGGTAAGAATTGCATATTCCCATTTAGTTTCTACTAATGCCTCTGAAGACTCTAAAGGCAAAATATTTTGTTTCAAATCTGAAATATTTGGCAGGACAGTAATGCTGATATTTAAGTGACTTCAAACAGGAATTATTTGATACATTTATGGATCATCTTTTCTAAAATTTCTAGCAAATTAAAAACTGGAGGATAAGAAACAGCTTTCAGAATGAGGCAAGTAATTCTAAATAAATGTATATGAATTCAAGAAAAAAATAATGCTTCTCTGTGGCATCTCCAAGATAAATAATAAAATAATGGTTTTTTTTTTTTGTAAAATACTAAAGCAGAGGAGGAGGAAGAAGGGGAGGTGCCCTGGGTATGTGCAAAACTTTCACTCATGCTAGGCACATCGAAACCATCCCCCTTCAGCTCACATTTTAGAGGAAATAGGATACAGGGAATTACCATATCCTTCCCAGGTCCAAACATTTTGAAAAACTTGGCATTTTCTCCACAGTGGTTGCCCTGACATTTTTAGTCTTTTCCAGTACAAATCATAGCTTCACCCCATTATAAAGCAAACACTTTATATCTCCATTATATAAAGCTTTAATCCCCATTATAAAACAAAAACTCTATACAATGGAAATAAAACTTTAATGTCCTTTTGATCATTTATTACTTCACATTTTTAATAACTTTTGGTTGAATACTTCAGAGAATGCTAGGCTCTGAGTATATCTGGATGAGCAACACAATGTGTCTGAGTCCAAATATAATAACGTATCATATTTGTAATGACACGAGAAGTAAATGGGCTGATGGAAGCAAATATCAGGGACACTTGTTCCAGTCTGGTGGGAGTATAAGAATGAGGTCACAGAATTGACATTTAAACTGAGACCTGGAAAGTATTTAGGATAAAGATTAGATAAAACTGTTAGCCATGGTGGATAAAAGCCAGGGAAGAAATAGTTGCAGAACTCTAACACAGGTTCGGAGAGTCATCAAGAACAGGTAACAAAAGATATAGAGACTATCCCAAGGCTAATGGGAAGTTACTGAAGGGCTTCAAGCACTTCTTCTTCCCTCCCTTCCTCTCTGCCTGCTTCTCTCCCTCATTCCCTTCATCCATTCTTTCTTTGTTTTTTTTTTTGCCTTTTTTAAAAAAGATGACACTGACTGCCCTATCAAAAATGGAAGAAGAGGGTAGATTCAATAATATTTTTAAAGATGGACTCAATAGATCTTGGCCACAAGAAATATTGAGTTAAGAGGTAAGAATAAAGGATAAAACCCAGGTTTTTCAATCCATCTATGAGAAGATAGTGATCTCACTGACAAATCTGCAGCAGAGAAGGTGGAGAAGGTTCCCTCTCTGTTCACTTATAACAAATATATATATTTTTTATATGATGGACTAAGATAAGAACTCTTTTGTTTACGTTTTTATCCTCAGAACCTAGTCACAGATCTCATTTCAAAAATCTTGAATTGCCTTGGAGCTTGTGATGGATAATTTTATGTGTCAATTGACTGGGATTAAAGATGCCAAGATAGCTGGTAAGACACTATTTTTAAATGTATCTGTGAGGGCTGTTTCAGGGAGAGATTAGCATTTGAATCAGTATGCTGTGTGAAGCAGATCCACCTTAACCAATGTGGAAGGACATCATTCAATCTGTTCACGGCCCAGATAGAACAACAACAACAAGAAAAAAAATGGAGGGTGGGCTAGTTTGCACCCTCTCTCTCCTTGAGCAGGGAGATACTTGCATTACACCTTAATGATCACTAGAGAATATGCACTTCAAAAGAATATCCCCACTAAATCACCAATAGACACAGAAGAATAATTTGGCCAGTTGACATTGACCAGCCTCTGTCATTAGATGCCAGTGTTCAAACAACAGTTCATGAATGGCATAGCCCTGGTAGTAGGAGTGGAGGCTGTGCATGGATTTAGCAATATTCACTCCCACTACTCAACAGTGACACAGGTACTGGTGCTGACAAATATTCTTTCTAGCAACAGAGGCCAGTGAGGACACTCATCCCCACTCAGGTATGGTATTAACCCTTGAGGCCAATCAGCCACATGGTGGAAAGCCGGCTACATTGAATATTTTCTACCCTGGAAAGGTCATTGATTCATTTTGGTGGGAAATGATTTGTGTTTCATGATTCATGTTTTACTCATCTTCTTCTGAGACACGAGTATCTCGTTCTCAGGCCTTTGGATTTAGCCTGGGGATTACACCATCTGACCCCACCCCTTTAGACTCTGATCAGGACTTACACCATTGATTCCCCTGATTCTCAGGCTTTTAGACTCAAAATGAATTACATCACCAGATTTCCTGGTTCTTTAGTTTGCAAATGGCAGATCACGGGGCTTCTTGGCCTCTATAATTGCATGAGCCAGTTCCCATGGTAAACAAACAAATATATATCTCTCCATGTATCTTATTGGTTCTGTTTCTCTGAGAACCCTGACTAATAAGTCCAATTTTCAAGTGATGGCAGGCAGTAATGGTTTTTCATGCACCAAATCCATTCAGTTGATAATTTATTTTCCCACGCAATACAAGTTTAGATTAACCTAAAGGAAAAAAAAAAACAAAAAACAAAAAACCAGAAAAACACAAGAACCAAATAAACACTACACTGGATCCACACCAGCCCTATAAAACTAAATGACTTCCTTTAATTTTGACATGCTCCGGGATTCAGTCCTGGATATTATTCTTCTAATTATCTACACTGATATCAATCTGATCCAATTCCATGGCTTTAAATACTATCTACACTTTGACAACTCCTAAATGCATGTATCCAACTCCAATTTCTCTGCTGAATCCCGGATTTATATATTCTCCCTAACCAGTATCTCTACATTGATGTTTGGTAGACATCTTAAACTTAGCATATGCAAAACTGAACTATCTTTTCCTGCTAGTACAGAATACCTGAGACTGGGTTATTTACAATGAACAGAAATGTATTGGCTTACAGATCTGCAGGCTGGGAAGTCCAAGACTGATGGGTTGGCATCTGGTGAGGGCTTTCTTGCTGCACCATCCCATTGCAGGAGGAAAAAGGGCAAAAGATGACCCATTCCTGAAAGCCTTTTTATCAAGGCATTAAATCCACCTCTTAAATATCTCACTTCTTCATACCATTACAATAGCAATTAAATTTCAACATGAATTTTGGAAGGGACATTCAAACCATAGCACCTACTCTATCTAAGTCTGCTCCATCTCTAGCCATCCACTTTCTTAGGACAAAAATTTCCACATCCCATATTCAGTCACCTCAAAACCTGTTGGCTCTGCCTTCAGAAAATATCCAGACTCTATTTCCCGCTACCTCTTGTGCTATCACCCTGGTCTGAGCCACCATCCTATCTCACTTGGATTCCTGAAATTGCTTTCCAATGAGTCTCCTCATTTTCCTCCTGCACCCTACAGTTCATGCTCAACAGAGCAATTCCTTTTGAAAACAGAAGTCATGTTAGTCACATCACTCCTCTGTTTAAAACCCATCAATGATTTCTAACTCATTCAAAGTAGAAACTTAAGAGGTTCCATATGATCAGATATACAATTGGATACCTCCCTGACCTACTTCAAGCCTTTGTTCAAACATGAATTTTTCAGTGAATCCATTGACAATTCCATTTAAAATTGTCACTCCTCTTCCTCAGACACTTCAGATCAGAGGTCACCACTCCCCAACCCCCACCTTTGTTCTACAATTTGTTTTTTTTTTTGTAGCACTTACCCCCCACAAAAACGAACCCTGAGTTAGGGTTCTCAGAGAAACAGAACCAATAGGCTGTATGGAGACAAGAACTACATAATTCACTTGCACATTATGTTCATTGTGTATTGTCTTTCTTCTTTCACTAAAATACAAACTCCATGAGAGCAGGGATCTTTATATGTTTTGTTTTTTGATATATTGTAAGAACTTCAAACAGTTCCGATAGATAATAGGTGTTCAAAAATGTCTGTTGAATGAAATCATGAATGCCTTCTTTATTTTAACGAGCCCCTGCGGCTAGTGGTATACTATATTACTGTTCACAAAAATTCAGTGTCTCCTCACCATCTAAAGAACATAGTCATCACCAAATGACTTTTTTTATCCAATAAAATGTAAGTGGGAAGAAATTTGTGTTATATGTGTTCAGAAGCTTTAAGGACCAGCATGCGATTTAGCACACTCTCTTTTCCCTACCCCTGTATTGTGGAAGCATGTGTGGAGGTGGGGCCTCCACTATCCTGAATTCCTGAGGGCCTGTGATGAGGAGAATCATCTTGCTAAACTATGATGGACATGTAGCTTAATGACAAATGAAATTTGATATTATGGTCTATCCTGACTAATATAGAATCAAATTCTGGGGTCTTCATACTCAAGTTAAATATCATCAGGTGGTTGGAACTAATTGCACTTTATGAGCATTTATGTTTATCATGCTCTCCAATTAAAGTAGAATATCTGAGAGTCACAATTAGGCCTTTCAGATGCAATGTAGGAAAGAGAAGGCATTATATGGTTTCATTGTCTCTTGAAACATCAAGATATAGGGAGACTCCATGATACTAGAGGAACTGCAGTGATGGTTGTCTTCTCAAGGTAGCATGCACACAGCAACTAGGAAAAAGGTGAATCGGATGGGAAAGAGGAGAGTCATAGTGTAAGTGAACCTTGCCTAGATGGGAATCCATCTGTCATCGGGTCAATTCAAGTCTCTTCTCAATGATACTTTTAACCTCTTTGTAGAGCATCATTCACCTGTCCATGTTTCCCACCATAGATATAAAAGAGGGACACTGAGTCTACAAAAAGACACAAACGGCTAGCATCTTCATTTCTTTGAAGGCAATGTACAGGTTCTTAAAGACCAGAAAAAGTTCAACTCAGTAAGCTCAGCCCCAGGGAAACCATTTGGGTCCGGATGGCCGGAACTCCAGACCAATTGCCTCTAACTGTGGGCAACACTATCTAATTATCCTAATGATTGGTGCAAATGTTTTAATTTTTAATGCATGCTATGAGGTGAAAAATTCAGCAATCATGCAATATGATAAGTGGTTGAAAAATATAAATTGCCATGGAAGCCACAGGAGTGTCAACCCATCTATACTTCCTGGTCTCATTAAAAAATTAAAGATCCAGATTTCTGTCTGAATCCAGCCATAATGTAACCACAGGTGGCATCTTGGGAATCCACAGCCATAATGCTTTGGGAATTCTTGTCAAAACCATTGCTTAACTTTTTAACCTAAAATTCTTGATGATAGAATGTGACCAGTATTCTAATAAAAAAGTATTCCAGAAATTTAATTCAGTGTTTCTATACAGAGAGAAGAAACTGTCCAAGATTCAGAGGAGAGGGCCAGTGTCCAGAAATATTCTTTGAAGCCTATAACATTATCAGCAGCCATGCTCTTCCATTTCTGCCCATGGATGTCAGATGGACATTCACTGTGCCATCCAGCTGTTAGGGGAAGGCTGTAATCTTTCTGTTTGTAGCTAAGTAGCTAAGTTTCCACTTTTTTCCTCTGACCATTCTCATCCTTCCCCTTGCAACTTCTCCAAAGGTCCAGTAAATGCCCAGGGCCAGAGACATCGGAGTCATTGTGAGAAAGGGGAAAAGGATGCACACCCAAGTTAACTTCTCTGCTCACCTCAATCTTGGCCTGAGAGATGCAGCTGGCACTGTTCCCTATTAAAGAGAAGCAAACCCCCAATGGGCACAGGTTTCTGTCACACTCTTCTGACCAGGCATCTCTAATTGCTTAGTGTGGGTGAGAATGGGGAATCCCCAGAGCAGTTTCCCAATAAGGCAGTGTCCCAACCATTCTCCCATCATTGATCCAACATTTGTAAAATGTTATTGGATAATTGCAACATTACTAAGCCGCAAAGACTTTGGAGCACATGCTTCTGCCTCAAGGTTAAACAACAGGTTTGGGAAGGGTTATAGGTCAATAACCAATATGGTTTGGTTCTGTGTCTTCCCCCAGATCTCACCTCTAATTGTAATTCTTATGTGTCAAGGGAAGGACTTGGTGGTAGGTGATTGGATCATGGGGCAGTTTACCATGCTATTCTCATGATGAAATTCATAGTTTAATAAGTGTGAGGCTCTTCCACTTCACTCTTCTCATCACAGCCCCTCCCATCATAGGCCTGGAGGCCAAGGAGGCAAAAATGGTTACATGGGCTGGGTCCAGGGCCCTGCTGCTCTGTGCAACCTTGGAACTTGGTGCCCTGTATCCCAGCCTCTCCAGCTCGAAGCACTGCTAACAGGGGCAAACATACAGTTCAAGTTGTTACTTCAGAGGGTGCAAGCCCCAAACCTTGGTGGGTTCTACATGGTGTTGGGCCTGTGGATGTGCAGAAGACAAGAGTTGAACTTTGGGAGTCTCTGCCTAGATTTCAGAGGATGTATGGAAATGCCTGGATGTCCAGGCAGAATTCTGCTACAGGGGTGAAGCTGCCTAAGGCTATGGGAGCCCACCCCTTGCATCAGTGTGCCCAAGATGTGAGATGTGGAGTAAAAAGAGATTTTGGAGCTTTAAGATTTAATGAATGTCCCCCTGGGTTTTGGACATGCGTAAGGCCTGTGGCCCCTTTGTTTTGGTCAATTTCTCCCACTTGGAACAGGAACATTTACCCAATGCCTGTACTCCTATTGTATCTTGGAAGTAACTAGCTTGTTTTTTAGTTTACAGGTTCATAGGCAGAAGGGACTTGCCTTGTCTCAGATGAGACTTTGGACTTGGACTTCTGAGTTAATGCCGGAATGACTTAAACCTTTGGGGGACTGTTGGGAAAGCATAATTCATATTGAAATGTGAAAAGGACATAAGATTTGGGAGAGGCCAGGAGTTGAATAATATGCCTTGGCTCTGTATCCCCACCCAAATCTCATCTCAAATTGTAACCCCCATGTGTCAAGAGAAGGAACTGGTGGGGAGGTGATTGCATCATGGGGGCAGTTTCCCCCATGCTCTTCTTGTAATAGAATTATCACATGATCTGGTTGTTTGATAAATGTGTGGCTCTTCCCCTTTGCTCTTCTCTGTCTCCTGTCATCTTGTGAAGAGGTGCCTGCTCCCCTGTCACCTTCAGCCATGATTGTAAGTTTCCTGAAGCCTCCCCAGCCATGCAGAACTATGAGTCAGTTAAACCTCCTTTCTTTATAAATTAGTCTCAGAGAGCATGTTTATGGCAGTGTGAAGACAGGCTAATGCAATGATTCACCTATAATCCATGTAAGAAATTGAGCAAAGGGCACACCTGTATTTTAAGGGTAATATATGGTGGTTCCCAGGGGCTGTGAGCATGGAGAAATAAATGACCTCCCTAAAACAAGGTAGAATTGGGGTGGGTCATCTTAGGACACACCATTTTTTTTCACCACAATCCTGGTTATGAAGTAATGTAACAACCGCAAATTGACTGGCACCTTCAATATCCCAATGGGGTTATTTTCTATAAGCCTCACTTCCAGCATCTGAAAACATACATTGTCTGGGGCATAGGGAAGGGCAGAAACACGTTTGCCTCTTGCTAGAGCCAGGGCTCACTGAGCATGGAGCATGGCCACACATCTCTGGACTCTAACCCCAGAGCTTATGCTAGATATATAAGCACACTGCTCAGGGAAACAAAAAAAGTGAAACTTAAGCTTTGTGTCTAAATCTGCCTGGGATTTAGACTATAAAGTAGTCACTTCTAGAGCTACTTTTTTTGTTTTGTTTTTTATTTTGTTATGTTTTTTTGAGACATTTTTCTGTCATTAAGGCTGAAGTGTAGTGGTGTGATCTTGACATTGCAACCTCTGTCTCCCAAATTTAAGTGATTCTCGGGCCTCAGCCTCCTGAGAAGCTGGGATTACTGGCATGTGCCACCACACCAGCTAATTTTTGTATTTTTAGTAGAAATGGGGTTTTGCCATGTTGGCCAGGCTGCTCTATGAAAGATTCTCCCTGGGGCTTGAAAGCTTAAAGGGATGAGTAACTCCTCCCCTCTCAAGTCCAGTCCCAAAGCACAAGGCAACTTGAGCCAGCAGCATGCATCAGCAAGATAGCAGAAGCAGGAAGAGAGCCAGGTGGAAGACACATACCCTGGCCGGAAGACACGTACCCCTGAAGAGCAAGAAAGAGGCCATCCGGGTACTACGTAGCAGTCATGTCAGACTAGGACACTTCCTGTTTCTAGGAGACCATAAAACCCTTGCCCCATCCTCATCTGATGCTGACGCCATTTTGGGCCTCAGCCTACCTGTACCCAGGTGCTCATTAAAACAGCATGTTGCTCCACATCACCTCATGTTGTCTGTTGGCATGCTTTCAGGGTTCGAACCAATACAATCTGGTGCTGAAATCCAGGAGGGGCTTACGTCTGCATTCCCCGTGGACCTACCCCTCCACCCCAGAGAGCAGGCCACAGCAGCCAAACAAAGGAAGCTCTTCAGCCTCCAGTCGCCTCTCTGTGCATGCACATCGGTCACTGATCTCGCCTACTCGTAAATTTCCCGGGAGCCCAGTTAACGGGAGAATCTGCACAGCCTCTCTTGGTTTCTCCTGTCCAAAAATTCAACATTGGCCCAGGAAGGCTCCCGCATGTGCCAGGCACTCACTGATCATCTGGTCTTAGGGGGATGCCTCTAAGCCATTTGATCCCGTTCCGGGAACGAAAAAGGCAGCAGTGACGATTGCTCCTTTTATCATCTCCCTCTGGCCATCCAGGACGGTCTCATTTTTCCCTGTTCTCCCAAGCCTACCCTCCGTTATGGGAAACTCCCGGTCCTCCATTCCAAAAAAACAGCCCTCTAGGCTGCTTCATAAAAAACTTGCAAACCTTAGTCCTCAGGCAAAATATCCGCACTAAGGGCCTTGTCTTTTTTGCAATTCTGTCTGGCCACAGTGGGTCCAAATGGGCCACAAATGGAACATTCAACTTTACAATTTTAACTGACTTAAGCAATTATTGCCGATGAATGGAGAAATGGGGAGAAATTCCTTATGTCCAGGCCTTTTTGCACTCGGATCACAACCCGACCTCTGCAATTCTTGCTCCCCTGTTCAAATCCTTCTCCTCCATTCTCTCCACCCTGATCACCTTTCTCCTCCCAACCCTACCTCTTTTTCCTCGTTAGATCCAGCAGACTGCTGTCCACCCCTCCCAGCCCCCACCTCTCCCTCTCAACTGTCTTCTTTACCCCCATAAGCCTCCTCTTTATTTTCTCAGCTGCGATCTTCTTAGCCGCCATCTTCCCAGCTGCCATCTTCCCAGTCAGTTGTATCCACTTCTTTTCCTACACAGTCCCCTCCTCAGGACAATTTTAGTATTGCCTATACCCATTCTCCTCCCCCACCGCCCTCTCCTGAGGCTTGTAAACCCATCCCACCATTTTACGCCTCTATCTATCCTCCACTGCCTGTTAACTCAAACCCCCTTCTCCCTTCAAAGCCTCAGCAGGAACCACTTCCAGGTTCTTTCTTCTCTCCCACCCGTACTCACTCAGGCGCCATCTTCGGCCCATGCCCCAATCTTACTTCAGCGCCTGTGCTAGAGTGCCCCCTTCAGGAAGTAGCAGGAACTGAAAGTATTGTTAGAGTTCATGTTCCTTTCTCCCTCACTGATCTCTCTCAAATTAACAAAAGACTTGGTTCATTTCCAGAAGACCCTACCTCTTATATTAGGGAGTTTCAGTACCTTACCCAGTCTTATGAACTAACTTGGCATGACCTCTACATTGTCCTCTCTTCCACCCTCACCCCAGAAGATGGGGACCGTATCTGGACCCTAACTCAGGTGCATGCTGATACAATTCATCACCAAGCTCCTGCCCAGCCTACTGGTGCAGAGGCAGTCCCTAACCAGGACCCTTACTGGGATTATCAAGACGGGGCCCCTGGATGCCACCATCGAGACCACATGATTATGTGTCTCCTTGCAGGACTCAAAAAGGGTGCCCGTAAAGCAGTGAACTACGAAAAACTTTCAGAAATCACCCAAGGTCCTGACAAAAACCCAGCCTTTTTCTCTCTCATTTAACTGAAGCCATGAGAAAGTATACCAACCTAGACCCAGCCAGCCCAGAAGGAACCAGTATCTTAAACCTGCAGTTTATCTCCCAATCCACCCTCAATATTCAGTGCAAGCTTCAGAAGCTTGAGGACGGTCCTCAAACCCCACAACGAGACCTTCTTAATTTAGCCTTCAAAGTCTTTAACAATCATGATGAGGAAAGTAAAAGGCAAAAACAGGCAGAGTTTCAAATGCTTGCCTCTGCCATCAGGGGCCCTGCAGACCCACAGGGCTGCAGCTCCACACAGAAGCCTCCTAGCAATCCATCTCCTCCTGGTGCCTGTTTCAAGTGCGGCAATGAGGGCCACTGGTCCAGACAATGCCCAAACCCAGGTAAGCCCACCAGGCCATGCCCCCTCTGAGAAAGACCTCACCGGAAGTCAGACTGTGAGTGGCCCCTGCAAGGACTGCCCCCATCCCTTCCCAAGCTGGTCAAAACCTCCCAGTTGGATCTCATTGGCTTTGCCGCTGAAGACTGATGGTGCCCTGGAACAGAGGCACTGGCAACTACCATTGCTTCATCCGAGCCAAGGGGAACCCTGATGGTGGTAGTTAGGCCAGTATTATTTTTAATTAATACCAGGGCAACCTACTGTGCTTTACTTAATTTTTCAGGACCCACTGAGTCCTCCCAGGTCTGTTTTGTAGGACTTGATGGACGAGTCTCCAAACCCTGAGCCAACCCTCCACTTTTCTTCTCCTTGCACACCTTTTCCTTCACTCACCCTTTCTTAGTCCTGCCTTCATGCCCAACTCTGCTCCTAGGCAGAGACATCCTTTCAAAACTCCACACTACTCTCCACTTCCACATTGCCATATACCCAATGCATCTACCCTGTCCCCTCCAGTACTTCTAACTTCCTTCTACTCCTCCAACCTTCCACCCTAAACCATGCAACTTTTCCTTATTCCCCATCCGTAGTTAACCCCACTGTTTAGGATACTTCACACCCTCAGTCGCAGAACACCACACCCCCATCTGCATTATCCTTAAAGAGCCCACGTAGTTCCTGTCACAGAAGCAGTATCCCATCCTCCAAGCAGCTCTCATATGCCTAAAGCCTATCATTTCTTGCCTCCTTGCCAGCCACCTACTCTGCCCAACAAGCTCCCCTTTTAACACACCAGTTCTAACTGTTAAAAAGCCAGATGGAACTTACCGCTTAGTCCAGGACCTCAGGCTCATTAACCAAGCTGTACTCCCAGTATGTCCAGTAGTTCCTAATCCATATACTTTGCTTTCCACAATTCCCTTCAATACCACCCCTTTTTCTGTTCTAAACCTAAAGGATGCTTTTTTTTCACAATTCTTTTACACCCTGATTCCCAAAACCTCTTTGCCTTTACTTAGGAAAACCCCGACACCCAACTTTCACGTCAGTTCACCTGGTGTGTACTACCTCAAGGTTTCAGAGACAGCCCCCACCTTTTTGGACAGATCCTTGCTCACAACCTCTGTACTTTATCCCTAAAACCGTCCACTGTCCCTCAATGTGTTAATGATCTGCTCCTGTGTAGCCCCTCTGCAAGAGACTGCAACGCCCATACTATCTCTCTCTTTTAAACTTTTTGGCAGAATGGGGTATTGGGTCTCCCCTAAGAAAGCACAAATATGCACCCCCTCAGTCACCTATCTAGGCCTAGCTCTTACCCCATGAACCCAAGGGCTCACAACCAACCACATATCCCTCCTCCAGTCCCTCCTGCCTCCACAAACTAAGCAAGAAATTATCTCTTTTCTAGGACTAGTGGGATATTTTAGGCTCTGGGTTCCCTCCTTCACTCTACTTGCCAAACTGTTATCCAAGCTGCTAAAGGCCCTCTCCATGAGTCTTCAAACCGTGCACAGCCTATTACCTAACCTTTCCGTCTACTCCAGAAGGCTCTCACCTCAGCTCCTGTCCTCACTCTCCCAGACCTCACCAAATTTTCTCCCTCTATACTGAGAAATGGCGTGGAATTTCACTAGGTGTTCTAACCCAGTCTAAGGGACCCACCCTCCAGGTTGTTGCCTACCTTTCTAAACAGCTTGAAGCCACAGTTCTCGGATGGCCTGCCTGCCTCTTAGCATTGGCGCATTGGCGGTAACTGCAGTCCTCACCCTTGAAAGCCTAAAACTATCTCTCTATGCCAACCTAACAGTTTATTCAACCCATAACATCAAAGACATGCTAGCTCACCGCAGTGTACTGTCTTATCTCTGCCCCACAGCTCCTCCAATTGTATGCTCTATTCATAGAAACTTCCCACATCACCATGCTAACCATCTCCCGTCTAAACCCGGCCACGCTCTGTCCCTGTCCTTTTTCTCTCCTCCTTACACCTCAGAAGAAAAGCAGGACTTCTGATCCCAAAACCTTCAAAAGCAAAGACCATGTTATGTCAAGGAAGGGTGCTTCATTCTTCCTCACTCTCAAACAATCTGTCATCTAAAGCCTCCACAACTCTTTCCATGTCAGGTACAAACCTCTCTTGCAACTTCTCCTACCTATCCTCACTTGTCCTCACCTTTCCAGCCGTGTTTGAGAGATTACCCAGTCCTGCTCTATCTGCCACTCAGTATCACTCCAGAGTTCCCTCTGACTCCACCTTTTCCTAGCCACTAAGCCCAGGGCCAGGTACTGAGGCAAGATTGGCAAGTAGACTTCACTCACATGCCACCCAATAAACGGCTCCACTATCTTCTAGTCTTTGTACTTTCTCCGTGTGGGTAGAAGCGTTACCAACAACTTCAGAAGGTGCAAATGTCATCACACAAACTCTCATCATGCATATAATTCCCCGTTTCAGACTCCCAACATCCATCCAGTCCGATAAAGAGCCCACCTTCATCAGCCAAATTACCCAAGGTGTCTCTACATCCTTAGGTATAAAATGGGTTCTCTACACATCCTACAGGCCTGAATCTTCAGGTAAAGTTGAAAAAATTAACTCTGTCCTTAAAGCCCAACTCACCAAGCTGGCTCTAGAGACCCGGCTGTCTTGGACAAAAAAATCTCCCTTTTCCCCTCATGAGACTCCATGCAACACCAAAAGAACCCTCTTTTTATAGTCCCTTTGAAATCTTGGGTGGCCGAACTTTGTTTTAGGGCCTCCATCCTTACCAGACTCTGAGCCACTCATGAATTATCTCCACTTCTTAATCCAGACACAGTCTTTCATTCATGAAGCAGCAGATGAGGCCATGCCTCTCCTTGTCAACACCTCCTTGTCCTCTCAACGTAACTGTCTTGCAGGCACAGATGTGTTTATCTGCCAACCCGACCCTCACCAATAGCTATAACTGAAGTGGACAGGCCTCTACACTGTGATACTCAGCATGCCATCTGCAATGACAGTCCAAGGACTCCCCAACTGGGTCCATCGCACCAGGGTCAAGCTCACCCCCAAGGCTACTCCTTCCTCCAAAACATTAACGGCGGGCAACACCCTCAGAGTCCCTGTATATAATAACCTAAACAAAGAAAAATGATCCTTAAAGGTAGGAGGAAGCCAAAGATGGCAAGAGGACGAATGGCCTCCGCAACAGATCATTGACTATTATGGTCCTGCCACTTGCGCTGAGGATGGTTCATGGGGTTATTGCACTCCCATGTATATGCTAAATAGAATAATTAGACTACAGGTGGTTCTACAGATAATCAGTAACCAAACGGCCTCAGCCCTGGAAATGCCCACACAACACCAAAATCAAATGCATGCAGCAATTTATCAAAACAGGCTAGCACTACCCTGCTTATTAGCAGAAGAAGGTGGGGTGTGTGGTAAGTTTAATATCTCTAATTGCTGTCTTAACATAGACGATAATGGAAAAGCAGTTCTAGAAATCGCTTCAAACATCAAAAAAGTAGCCCATGTACCAGTCCAAACCTAGAAGGGATGGGACCCAACAAATCTTCTAAGAAGGTGGTTCTCTAATTTAGGAGGATTTAAAACACTGGTAAGGACAGTAATCTTCATCACTGGGCTCCTCCTGTTTCTCCCCTTCCTATCCCACTGATAATAAAAGCCATTAAAATTCTTGTTGAAACTACAGTTAACTGTCAGACTATCCAGACAATGTTCCTGCTACAACGACACGATGGATACCAACCCGTCTCTCAAGAGTACCCCCAAAATTAAGTTTTTCTTTTTCCAAGATGCCCATGCCACCCCCTACGTCACGACTGAAGTAATTATTGAGAAAGTAGTCCCTTTTCCCTTTCTTCTATAACCAGTAGACAGGAATGGCAAGATTCTCCCCGGGGCCTGAAAGCTTAAAGGGATGAGTAACTCCTCCCTTCTCAGGCCCAGTTCCAAGGTGCAAGGCTACTTGAGCCAGCAGCGTGAGTTAGCAAGATAGCAGAAGCAGGAAGAGAGCCGCTGGGAAGACACCTACCCTGGATGGAAGACACGTACCCCTGAAGATCGAGAAAGAAGCCGTCTGGGTACTACGTAGCAGTCATGTCAGACTTCCTGTTTCCAGGGGACCGTAAAACCCCTGTCCTATCCTCATTTGGTGCAGATACCATTTTAGGCCTCAGCCTGTCTCTACCCAGGCACTCATTAAAACAGCCTCGTGTTGTCTGTTGGCGCGCTCTGGGGGTTCGAACCTATACAACAACCTTACAGTCTCAAACTCCCGGCTTCAAGTGATCTGTTGTCTTCACCTCCAAAAGTGCTGGGATTGTAGGTATGTGCCACCGCACCCAACCTAGAGCTACTTTTGAATTCATCCAGCCTTATAATCACTTCAAGAGGTGTCTAGGGAGATCTCCCTTTACTCTTTTTCTTGCATTCATTTCTAGACTGTAGAACATTTTTCTCATATATATACAGTAGCTGATGGGGAATTTCTGAAACTTCAAGATACACTCTTCTCACACCATGTTTTTTATTTTAAAAGAACATACTTACTCAAGTGTTATTTATTAAAAATACTTTATTGAAATCTTCTATTTGCTTTGTAGGACTTTGTACACGTTCTTTCAGGGAGAGAGTTCTCCAGTGTTCTCCAGTGCCCCTAAGAGACATATCTATGGGTAAATGTAGACGAATCTGTGGTAACTGTCATGCTGCCTTGTTTGAGGGTCATCTGTAAGACAGGGTGCTGAGAGAACAGTACTACACATGCACACACACACCACACACACAAACACACACACAGGGTGATTTAAGGATAATACAGACTTTTAGTATGTAATCCCACTTCTAAATTCAAAGCATATGGTTAAGTTCTGATTTTTAAACAATAGCCAATTTGTATGCTTGTTGTGAGCAAAACTGGTTTGACTTAACTTGACTTTTCCCGGCTGAAAACTTCTCAGTTGCTTCCATCAATGGAAAACAGATTAAGAGACAAATTTCAAATGAACGCTTGATGCCCTTTCTTGAAAGGAGGAAAACAGAAGGGGAATGCTCTGCTGGAGATGGTTTCTGTGAGGCTTGCTGTCAGCACCACAGTCCTTATCCCTCTGCATTTATTTCACTAGCACTGGAAATGTGCTGGTTTGTGCAAATGTGATCAAGCCCACCCCATGACAGTTTCAGGGTCACATCATTTACTGGAACACATTTACAATTTTTTGCACATAAATTACCTACATGCCTTTAGATTAAATGCACCTTCCAAAAAAAAATTCCACATCATTATTGAATTGCAATTTCATACACTTAGCCTGAAATTTCCATTCTGTCAGAATCACTCATGTTCCCCACAGTTTCAAAAGACTAAAATCACTTTACTGTAACTATACTTTTTTCAATACTAGGCCAAGGATAAATGTGGTTACATTGATTTCTCACAAATGAACCTTAAACCACTGATTTGAAATGAGAAAACCACTGTTTGAAATCATTTTCAATCTGAGGTATGTTTAATTGGCTTTAAAGAAACTTTGCCAGCTTATTTGGAAAAAACAAAAAATAAAACAAAAAAAAACCCTCTTGATCTCACTCTTGTTTTCAATCCCCTAGAAGAAGCTTGACTGTGAAAGAACCTCTTTCTTCACTGTTTTCAGCTTTTTCACCCTCCTGAAAGCTACCAACTTCCTGTTGGGCTCCCTTCTGAGGTGCCCTATCAATTTTGGCCCAGGGTTGGTCATGTCTAATCCATAATTAGAATGGGCTGGGCACAGTGGCTCATCTCTGTAATCCCAGGACTTTGGGAGGCAGAGGTGTAAGGACCCCTTGAGTCCAGAGGTTTCAGACCTACCTGAGCAACATGGCAAAACCCTGTCTCTACAAAAAAATACAAAAGTTAGCTGGGCGTGGTGGGGTGCACCCGTGGTTCCAGTTGCTCCAGAGGCTGCGGTAGAAGGACCGCTTGAGCCTGGAAGATCAAAGCTGAAGTGAGCCATTATTGTACCACTGCACTCCAGACTGGGCTACAGAGTAAGAACCTGTTTCAAAAAAAAAAAAAAATTATAAGAAAAGAAAAGATTGAAGTATGGTCCCAACCTGAACTCGAGATTGGTGGTAATGCTGATTTTTCAGGTTCTGAGTGTGTTATTAACAGCAGATCTCTTCTTCTAACAGCCTTCAGGTTACGGCGTAATGATCAGATATTCATCACTCGGATATAACCAATATCGATCCACAAAAAGATGACTGCTTTAACCCACTCACAATCATCCTCCGCTCCAGGCCCTTTCTGTTGGCCTCTCAGATCCATGCTCCTCAAGAGCACTGGGTGCCCCAAGGGACCTGCCTCCATGTCTGCATCAAAGACTCCCTTGTCACCTGGCTTCTGTTGGTTCAGCCACAGGAGGCACTGGCAGGAAGTCAGGGTGAGAAAGAAGAGTAAGTTCAGGTCATGTTTGCATGATTCCATCACTGTGGGTCATGCCTAGGGTGCCTTGAGTTTTTTCTTTTCTTTCTTGTTTGTTTGTTAACTGAAGGCTGCAGCTACGGCCAGGCAAACCTCAGTAACAACTACTATATCTTCTTTAGTTAACTTTTCTCCTATCCCCTTTGCCCCTTAGCTCTAAGGTTGGTGAGATCATGCCAGGATGCTTCATAACATTTTGCTTTTTATTAATCCTATGAATTCCCTTATAAAACTAAATTTAATTGCCTCTTTGAGTGAACTGTGTCCAACTGTGACAAGCTCTGCTACGTTACCATAGCTTAAGGACCGTTCCTTTACTTATTATACCTTATCAGAATGTAGAAGAAAGGAGATCCCACTCAATGAAAACTAAACTAATTTGTCACTTACAGATAGAGAACATGAAAGGAATCCACTCAGGTATAAGAAGAAGGTAGGCCAACCATCTGGTATTTCATTTAACCGATCTGGGGTCCACCAGGCTAAGGGCTACAGTTCCTTTAATGCTACTTCTTAATTTTCTCTTAGCCCTAGGCATTGAGAATAAAGTGTATTTGTCTGTCTGCATTAGCATTCCTTCTAAGAAGATTAAAAGATAAATTATTAATTTAAGGAGGGTGCACATCATTGAATTTGAAGTTACAAATTTGAACCAGTAGAACTGTTCTGAGTGACAAACTGATATATGCAGGGAATATTAAACACTTCAAGTTTTGCTTTGCAAGATGATCAAACAATGACAGAATAGGTCATAGGCAGATTGTTTCAATCTGATCTACAGATGAAAGCAAAGTGGAAGCACGGGGCCAAAAATTAATATTGATGTTTCAGAATCAGAAAATAGGGGTTTAGGTTCCCCTCTTAATGGTTACGTGACTTTGAGCAAATTAGTTTTAGAGACACATTAGAAGGTTGGTTTCTATGATACAAGGCTGCTGGCTTATATTCTGCTAGGGATTTTCCTCCCTTCCATCAAAGACTCGTTTCTTAATCATTGGGTTCCTTACTCTACATCATAGCTACTAAAACACGTTTTGATCTCTGTAATTTAAATATTTACATAGATAATACATTTTTCGTTATTTTTAGAATCGATTTTGGCTAAATTTCAAGTATTTAAATTATCTCTTGAATGAACAGGAATCATCTCCAAAATATAGCCCCAAACCCACCTAGGCATAATGACAAACATAAATTTATAAATTCAGCATTTCTTATTTTAAAGATACATAGACTCTAATACTTCAGTATTGATATTTAGTCTAATGTATCCTTTTCACCAGATAACATGTCCTCCAGTTTTTGGATTTCTGTTATTATATTTTCTTCACATGAATATATTGAAAGGAACTTTTTAAGAGAAGGCTAAACCTAAACCCTCTTTGCTACTCATTCCCTTACTGTTTTTCAAACTTCTCCTTGATTTCTTCTACATTTCCTCATTGCACTCTGACAAAATTCTGAGAAGCTCTGCAATTCTTTATAATGGCCTGGCTCAGGTCATTGGTTCCATTCATTAATGACAGTTCATTCCAACTGTGGACCCTCAGTGGGGACTCTGGCAACCTGTCCCTGCCTACTGGCTCTTTTCTTGGTATTACTGATATGCTCCAGGAAAGATTTCAGGAATGACGTTTTCTATTTGATACTATTTCCATTCCCACTGAATTGAGATTTGTAGATCACATAGTAGAAAACTGTTGCTGGCTTGCTGAGGTAACACTGAAAATGTTTGTTTTATTTAATTTTAATATTGACATACAAGGTAGAGCTCATAAGTCAGCCAATTATTTTAATATGGGTATATTCATTTACAAACAAATAAATACATAGAAATACATGTGCTAGTGACCAGTTTAAATAGCTCATGACATTTATCACTCAAGTAGTGTTTACAACTTACTCTGTAAGAACAACCCAGCGTGCACAGAGATCCTGTCACACACAGGAATAGCAGGTCAAGAATCAAGAATGGTCACTCTTTGGTACTCAGCATGCCTCCTGAACACTTCTGCTTAGGTTTTCTGACATTGCCCTAACTCCGTGTAACCAAGACCAAATCCATTTTTCACAATACCATTTCTCTCTCCAATTTGCCTTATTCTCATAGAAATCTTCATTGTCCTCATTATCCAAGAGGTGTTGCCTCTTTCATCTTTCTACCTTTTATTCATATATCTAATCAATTACTGGTCCCTACATTCTTATTGATGAAAAGTTCTTCAAAATAGCTACCATATTATTGCTGATAAAGGCTACAATATAAGAAGACTGTTTCATTTTTAAGAGGCAATCAGCCAGTGTGCCATTCTGAAAACTGTCAAGAACAGCATTCCAGAACCTTTTAAAAATAAATATTAGCTGCCAGGATAATAATATGCATGTGACATATTGATAAAATAAAATAATTTAAAATGAATATTAAGGATTTTTATCTCCTTATATATTGTGAGGAACTGTATTTTTGACGATGGCTTTTTTTAGGTCATTCTGCAACCTCACATCACTTCTTTCTGCTCCTTTGTGAGGTCAGCTCACTTTATGGTCCATACTACCGGGGACATATAGGAAAAGGGAACAAGGGGAGAAAGCATGGTTTTAATATTCATTGCTTTGTGGTTCTATGTAGCTAAACAGTAACTCTAACCTGTCATTACCCTTACCACCCCTGCCGCTAGAGTACTTGAAAAATGTCAGAGAATAAGTTAAACATGATTCCTTTGTACCTATGCAAGCCAACCCCTTATTACCCTCTCTTATAAAAAGTCTTATTCCAATTGTATCTATACCCCAAGTTTCATATCAATCAAAAGGAATTCTAGGAGGAAAATTTTCTCAAGCCTTTTATTAAAGAAAAAATTACTGAAGAACCTCCTCATTGTCTCATAAATCTGTAATTAGAATAACCTCTCCACTGTCCCCAGCTCCTGAGTTCAGATTCTCCAAACTCCGTTCTTCATAATCATTTGCAACACATAATGCCTATGCCTTAGCCTCGGAAGTTCAACGCCTCCTGGTTGGTGGTTACGGCCCTGCATTACTGGGACTCACTCTACTTGTTTAAACCTGTTTCCATCACTTCCTGCCATATGCTTGTCAGCCAATCCCCCAATGTCCCTCTCCCCTAAAACAAAAACATATCTCTGCTTTTTAATTTTGCCTCTATTTGATTGTTCTCTCTCTCTACACGCTCTCCATTCTTTCCTTTTCCTGTTTAAATCCTTCTAGTCCTCAAGGATCATTCCTTCACAGTCCAGTGAAGAACTGAGATAGCCTTGTGTGCCTCATGCCTCGGCAGACCAACTTCCAATGACCAGCCAATCTCCTTCACTTCTTTTCATACTTCCCTGCACTCCTTCTGTCTCCTGCTTTTATTTTTTCTAATACTTCCTTGTACTCCTTGGTTGCTTATTGACAGCACCATGTGAGTTAGCACCTAACTTAGCACCCTTATATTATTCCAGAATTAATAATGTATGTGTGCTAGTCTTCTCTCCTCAAGTAGACTGTAATCAGAGACTGTGAGGAAAATTATTTTTTAATGTATATCTACGTGTGAAATTAAACTTATTTTAACATATGTTGTGCATAAAACTACCTCTGGTCTTTTTAAAAAGATACTAAGTGATTACATTATTCACCTCATAACAAACCTGAAGATTTGCGAGCCTCACATCATCAAAAAGGCACAGGGTGCATAAAACTGTCAGAATTTTGGAGAAGGGAGGTCACATACAAGAGCAAGAAGCTTAGAGCAGGGAGGGTGGTCCACAAAGAGAAACCATAACTAGAGTAACAGTTTTGATCTAGAAGGAGGATGTTCTAGGTTATTCCAGGAAGAGACAACAGACTACTTTGAAATAAAAGAAATAAGCAAAACAGTGAAATAGTAGATACTTGAACTCAAACCAATATTTGTAATTTTCATGGAGACTTTAATCATTTAGAACAGAAGATTGAAAAAATTAAAAGAAGATTGAATAGCCAGTGGCAAAGAGGGAATTAGGTCAAAGGTACATTACATTTCTTACAAAGAGACAATATATGGCAGGCCCAGCTTGGGGTGTGTGTGTGTGTGTTGTGGGTGAGGGGCCTGGAGGTGAAAGCCCAGCAGTGGGAAATGAAAAGAATTAAAGGTAGGGAGGCAGACAAGTACTAATAAGTGTAATGGCAGGTGAGAGGTAGCAGACAGGTAGGCTGAGAGGCAACTTGGAGAAGGTTTGGTGGCACATTCTAGGTACCTATTTATGTAAGTGGACATAGGCAAAACATAGTCTCTTGAGAGACTGGAAGGAGAAAGTGGGAATCTAGTTCCACCGAAATTCAGGTATAAGAATGAAAGCAGGTGTCTGCCTACTCTTTTCTGGAATACGAGGTCAGGTTTGGTGCTGTAACTGGAGGATTGATCACCAACCACTGGTTAAAGGCCCTTATCATGCCCAGACCAGGAGAAATGGTAAACCTTTTTAGTCTCCATAATCATGTGAGCCAACACTTGATTATGAAATGACTCAGTGTATAATAAATACTTTTTTCCCCAGGGTCAACTGTAGAGATACAGATACAGTTGACCCTTGAACCACCCGGGAGTTATAACGGGGTATCAATCCCTTGCACAGTTTAAAATCGGCATATAACTTCTGACTCCCCAAAAACTTAACTACTAATAGTTTACTGTTGACTGGAAGCCTTTCTAATAACATAAACAGTCAATTAATACATAAATAGAATAGAATTCATGAATGCCTAATTTTTCTTAATTTTTAAAATATTTCTGGGCTACATAGTTTATCTGTGAGTTTTTTCAATCTTTTGCAAACCTCAAAAAAATTTCAATATATTTATTTTTGAAAATCTACAGACCCATAAGCTTCAAACCCATGTTATTCAAGGATTAACTCTATATAACTAAATTGGTTCTGTTTCTCTGGAAACCCTGCCTAATACATCTTCTGTGCATACTTTTCTTTTTAAAAGATAGCACCACTTGCCCTGGAGTTGTGGTCAGGGAAAGGGCAGGATTCAGAAGAAACATTATCTAACAGGCTTGGATTCAGCCCTCAATATTCTGGCAAAGTCACAGAGGCCATTCTTGATGCTATTTCTGAAACCAGCTCCTCTCTACAACCAGCTTGAGCACATGGCAGGTGCTCCATAAACAATTAATGGGGGTTAGACCATTCCATACGAATGTTAAAGAAGTTCTCATTTGCAAACTTTACTTGCAGGAGCCTGTTCACTGAATAAAAGATTTTTGCCTTGGTGGCAAGAATGTAAATGTCACCATTTTCTTTCAGGAGGTACACATTTCACTTTAAATCAGCATGTATTATTCATTTCACTTTAATTCTGTGGTGCCGACCCTGGAATTGCATATCCCTACACTGCTGCTGACTTCCAAGTGCCTTCTAGGAATAAGGGCCAGTCTGAAGCTTCAAATAACATAACGCCTCACATCTCTCTATTTCCCACTAATTACGTGAGGTCACTTCATAAGCCTGCCAGAAACCCAGCTCCCCACTGGCAGAAGAGATACATCTGCTAGCACAGCTCTGAGCAGAGAATATGTTTCATCCCTGAAAATATGTGCTTAAATATTTAATAAAAGCATAAACTTGAAGAACTTATGGCAGCTGTAGGGATAGAAGCTGAATAGAAGGCAAAAACAATCTTCATTTGAGGAGATTAAGAGAGTTAAAGAAATGTGTATGGTATTATACAGCTCTATGGTAAACAAACACTCCAGGCAAAAATGAAGAAAAAAAAAAAACAGAGAGTGCTTTCCCATGCAAAGAAGAAAACACAGTATAGAATATTCTAGAAGTTCAAGTTTGAAGCAAAATCCAAGTTATGTCAGCACTAACCACTGTCTATATAGCCTTCCATACAAATCAGCCCTGCTCCTCAGGAAGACAGATGGCTCAGTATACAACACTTACATAACCACAACCTGAGCTGAGAGGGACCTGCCGCAAGCAAAGAAACAAGGCTGCCTCAGAGAAAAGATAAATTGTGCTCTTTTTAAAACCCACTGGAACTGCTGCTCCCCTTGGCAACCCAGGGTACAGCAGGGGGCATCGGCATCTTCCAACATACAGGCAACCAGCTGTACAACCTTGGCAGAGCAGCTGGTAACCACAGCCAGGCGGCTGTGTGTCATTACCTCAAGCCTCCAAACCCCAGGGTGGCTCCCCGGTCCCCTAGGCTGTCGCAGGCGTGGCAGGAGCTGCCTTCTGAAGGCTCAGGGTTCTGCATTCCTGCGCTGTCTTGGGGCAGGAGCATTAGTCAGCCTTCCTGAGCACAGACAGTACCAGACTTGCCCATCCGTGGCTTATAAATAAATGATCCAGGAAAGACACAGAAGGTCACCCCTGCCAGGTTAAAGGTAGCACTCACATTCTGTTTCCAGGAAAGTCCGAATGAAATAAGAGAACATTGAGAGGATCTGTGGATGCTCAAAGCCAGGCAAAATCTGTGGAAATCAAGAGCAGTTTAGAGGATTAACCTCAATCGCCACTTAAAGCAAGCATCTCATGAATAAGTCATTCACTTCTTTGGGATTCGTTGCGATCAGCTTGTCTTCTGCATACTTGAGATCTTGTTCAGTGAGAAAATCCGTGTTATGACTGGGGTTAAAGGGGATATATTTTAAAGTGCAGTATTTTAGGAAATAGGACTGATCTGGGGTGAGGCAAAATAATGTCCTAAGCTATGTAAACCAAAAATAAAATTCTAAGGCCCCCAACCAACTGAACAGACCCTCTCATGGCCAAGGGGATCCCAAAGAGACCTGAAAAACTAGTTCAGGCCAAGACAGCAAGGGCGGTTGGATAGACACTCTGGCCTTGTTATGCCCTCCTCCCTTAAGAGTTTAGGCACAATTGACCAGCATTAATATAAAATAAAGATCATAGACTGACAAAACAGACACTTTGCAGCAATAAGATACAAAATTCCAACCTGACTCTGGTATAGCGTCACATGATAGATAGCAGTCCCTGAGGGAAATCAAAGTATTTTACTCCAAAATGCGTTTTTTGACATATTTTGAAATGGCTCTCCTTTCCCCTACTAGGTCTTTTCTGGAGAGTGTCACACCTTTTAAGGTCAGATAAAAGACATTTAAGATATTTACAATCTATTCTCTCTGAAGGCTGCTACCTGGAGGTTTCATCCACATAAGAACCTTGGCTTCCATAACCCTCTTATCCTAGCTCAAGCGTTTCTTTATGCTGACTTCAACTCTTCAGGTATAGCTTAACTCATTCAACCAACTGCCAGTCAGAAAATCTTTGAATCCACCTATGGAAGCCTCCCTGCAACACCCTCAACCCTGCTTTGGGCTGAACCAATGTATACCTTACATGTATTGATTTGTATCTTTGCCTGTAACTTCTGTCTCCCTAAAATGTATAAAACAAAGCTGTGCCCCGACCACGTTAGGCACATGTTCTCAGGGCCTCCTGAGGCTGTGTCATAGGCCATGGTCCTTGACTTTGTAAAATAAACCTCTAAATTAATTAAGTCCTGGCTCAGATACTTTTTGATTTATAGACAAATAAGAGACTATCGAATATTCCTTTTTCCAAAATAATTCCAACCTACACAAATGACAGCAGACAGACCTTTGGACTTCATTTCCGCATTCTGAGCCTCCTGCTCCCCAGGTTCAGATTTTAGGCTTGCTATGTGAGTCTTATGATTTATGATTTGGTGATGTTCGCAGTTACATTAACGTTTATAGTTTGGATGGGAACCTACTCACCACACATAAGAATGTTTCTCCAAGAAACACTTTCCAAGTTCTCCACAAGTGACTTAATAAAATAAACTTTTAGAAAGCAATGTTTGTAAATTGGTAGCAGCTTATATCTAATATATTAGACCAGCTTATTTTCCATAATGAATTTTACATAGTATCAAACTAAATTTTCCCCCAAATTTCATACTCTACATTATCTATCACTCATTTATTTGCTAGTTTATTGGGTTCTTGCAAGATGTTATGGATTTAGACAAGCATAAGACTTCCACCCAGCTTTTAAGGATTTTGTACTCTGAAAAATCAACTGCCGTACAACTAAGGAGGGGCGGGGATTAAAGGAAGAACAAGATGCTTCCTTGAGAAGGAGGATTCTGGGGAAGCATAGCAAGAAAACTTGAAGAGGAAGTGGCTCCAGACTCCTATCTTGAAGGACGAGAATATTATATCCTATGGTCGGAATGTTTGTGTTCTTTTGAAATCCCTGTGTTAAAATTCTACCCCCTCAAGATGATGATATTAAAAGGGAGGGCCTTTAGAAGATGATTAAGACATGAAGATAGAGCCATTATGAATGTGATTAGTGCCTTTGTAAAAAGAGGCTGAGGGAGTTTATTTGCCTCTTTCATGAGGACACGGAGAGAAGTTGCAACCCAAAAGAGGACCCTCACCAGAACCCAACCATGCTGGCACCCTGATCTTGGGCTTCCCAGCCTCTAAAGCTGTGAGAAATACATTTCTGTTGTTTATAAGCCACCCAGTTAATGGTATTTTGTTACAGCAGCCACAGTTGACTGAAGACATTAAACTTCTTCTGAGGAATATCCTTGTACAATACTCTCTTATAGGGTGGGGCTTGAGTCTACTATTAATGTTTACCATTTAAAAAACATTTTAAAAAGTTACTAAGAGCTGCTATAATCTGAAAAAACCCTGGACAACACTATCTAGCTACCTCCCCTACAAGTCTCTTCCCATGCCACCATGTCCAGTGAACCATTTGATTTACTTTTTGAATTTGATTGGGATTTATCTTATTGGAGGTACCTAAGCAGAAAGAGTCCTGTCAAATTTCTGGTTACTCTGAAAACAGTGGGCCCATGGCTTTAGAGGCATCTAGTAGTAACAAAACCTTGACATGTTTTGTGACAGATTTCCCACTTCCCTGTAATATCTATGTGTCTTCAGGGTTAACTGAGCTGCTATACCTCACAAAGAACAGTCAACAATGGAATTTAACATTTGTTGAATATTTAAATGCAATCATTAATTTAGGGAATATTTCAAATATCATATAGGCAATAGAATTTTGTCAGCAGGTACACTTGTGGTCCATCAATATAATTTCAATTAATGCTTCTCAACTGGCAGGCAAATGTGCAATGCTGTGCCATTAATGGGCCATAGGAGTACTTTCCTTGGCCCTTATAGCAGTCATGTGGGACCCTGAGTTCCTGGGCCAGTGGCAATGGCATCTTTATCCATTTATCCAAATAGCATAAAATATTATCATTTTCTAAGTTTGCATGATTTGAAAAATGTTTGAGAAGCCTTAGTTTGTACTAGAAGTTTGTTAATGAGCCTGACCAATCTGTCTTTGACCTCTCATTGTGCTGGACATAGGGTAAGATGCAGACAAACCCCCATGACCCGAAATAGCTCTCAGAAACACTGAGCTGAACTTTATGATCACTCATTCCAACCATATGCGAAGAGTGCTTCAAATTCTGTTTGATGATGATGGCCGTGAAGTCTAGCCTTCACTCTGAGATTCATACTCATCTGGACAGAAGAGAAGTTGAATAAGCTGCAGTCTACTCTTTACTGTTCCATCTACCTCAAAACCACCCCAGCTGGCTCCATCTCTAAAAGAAGCAATTGAAAAAGAAATCCTATTATAAGCAGACAACTTTAGTTTGTTTTGACTCATGAATAATCAAATAAAAGATTCTGAAAAATATATAACATATAAGGGGGTAGTGTTGATACAAACCTGAGGCCAATGTAGTGTCAAAACTCCTACTTAATAATCCAATGGGAAACTCAGTTGTCAAAATCCTCCCAGAAATGATAGTAAGTGAGGGACAGTGAAGAAAGGCAGTGGTACTGTTCAGTGTAGACATGTGTTAGTGGTAATGATGGCTCTGTGGTAGCTTCTAGGGCCCTTTTTATAACAGAAAATAGAAGGCTCACTGAACTGTCCACCCAAAAGACTACACTGTTGGCATGTCATCACTGTCACCTCCCTCCCTCACACTGGAACTCTGGACAATTGGCATTCATTTCCTACAGAAGCCAAAGACATGAGGAATAATGGGACAGAGGACACATGGAAACAACCTCATCTTAGCCATTTTATGCCAGTCTTTATCCCTATATGCTCTTCATTTCAGACTGAGGAGTTGCACTATCAGACAGATCAGAACCAGCAGTTCTCTTCTTCAGCTTGTTTGACAAGACCTGTTATGCCTTTGAAATGAGAGACCACTGACCCAGGATGCAAGAGTCATCTCAATGGGCCTACAACCAGGAAGACTGTCTCAGCAGCCTGACAGCACATTGCCTGGAGACACATGTGGTGTTAACAACCAGATGAACCCATGTTTTCAAAAAGATAAGATTTGTGCATTATGAAGTCCCAGACCATTAGGGAGGATATTTTCTCAAGTCTTTAAAGGTAATAACATAGAGGAATTTTTCTGAGGTTGAATCCTAGATAGTGCATGTCATGAGATAACAGTTGACACTCAAAAGCAATTTCTCAGGAAGTGCTCATGATTATTTTTTCTAACACTCATGTACATGTTGGAACAGAATAGAAAGAAAAACTCTATGTTGGGTGGCCACAAGAGTGATACAAGACTCATGAGGCAAATCAAAGTTTTAAAAATAATGCTTTGCTTTACATTAATCCTGTTGATAATGCAATATAGAATGTATATATATGATGTACTCAATCTACATATATATCACATATATGATATCTGTGCACACATATATATTTGACATATATACACATTATATGTACATATATACATTGTGATGGTTAATTTTACGTGCCACATTTACTGGGCTAAGGAATGCCCATATAGTGGGTAAAACATTATTTCTAGGAACCCAGAAATAAATCCACATATTTATAGGCAACTTACTTTTGACAAAAGTGCCAAGAACATTCATTGGGAGAAGGACAGTCTCTTCAATAAATGGTACTGGGGAAACTAGAGATCCATATATAGGAGAATGAATCTAACCCCCTATCTCTCACTATAAACAAAAATCAACTCAAAATGGATTAAGTGCTTAAATGTAAGACCTGAAGCTATATGAAATTAACAGAAGAAAACACCAGGGAAATGATTCAGGACACTGTTCTGGGCAAAGATTATATGGAGAAGACCTCAACAGAACAGGCAACTAAAGCAAATATAGGCAAATGGGATGATATGAAACTAAAACCTTTTGCACAACAAAGGAAACAATCAACACAATGGAGAGACAACCATCAGAATGGGAGAAAATATTTGCAAACCCTTCATCTGATAAGAGATTAATAACCAGAATATGCATGGAACTCAAACAACTCACCAGCAAAACAAAACAAAACAAAACAAAACAAACAAATAATCCCAACAAAAAGTGAAGAAAGGACTTGGATAGACATTTCTCAAAAGAAGATATACAAATGGCCAGCAGGTGTATGAAAAAATGCTCAACACCATTCATCATCAGGGAAATGCAAATCACAACCACAGCAAGATGTCACCTCATCTCATTTAGAAAGACTATTATTAAAAAAGACAAAGGTAAATGTTGGCAAGGACGTGGAGAAAAGGGAATGCTTATACACTGTTAGTGTGAGTGTAAATTGGTGCAATCTTTATGGAAAATAGGAACTGGTTCCTCAAAGAACTAATAATAAAACTACTACATGATCCAGCAATCCTGCTATGGAGTATATATCCAAAGTGAAGGAAATCAGTATGTCAAAGACATATTTACACTCCCATGTTTATTGAAGTGTGTTTCACAATAGCCAAGATATGGAATCAGCCTCAATGTCCATCAACAGATGAATGCAAAAAGAAAATGTGATATATACAAATACTATCCAGTCATTAAAAAAAAACAAAATGCTGTCATTTATGACATCGTGGATGAACCTGGAAGACACTATGTTAAGTGAAATAAGCCAGGCACAGAAAGACAAATACTGCATGTTCTCACTCAGGTGGAATCTTAAAAAGCATCTCATAGAGAGTCAAAAAGTGGTTACTAGAGACTGGGAAGGATGTTGAAGTAGGAAGAGGATATCCAGAAGTTGCTTAATGGATACAAAATTACAGCTAGATAGGAAGAATAAGTTCAAGAGTTCTATAGTACTGTAGGATGACTACAATTAAAATAAATTTATTGTATATTTTCAAGTAGCAAGAAGAGCAGATTACAAATATGCCCAACACAATGAAATGATAAATGTTTGAGGTGATTGGACATGCTAATTACTCTGATTTGATCATTATATGTTGCATACATATATTGAAATAGCACACTGTATTCCATAAATATGTACAACTATTTTGTGTCAATTTAAAATATTAATAAAAGCAAAAAACAAAAATCACTGGGTGTGTCTTGAAGGTGTTTCCAGAAGAGATTAGCATTTGAATCAGCAGAATGAGTAAAGAAGATTGCCCTCACCAATGCAGCTGGCTGTCATCTAATGCTTGAGGGCCTGAGCAGAACAAAAAGTCAGAGTATGGCAAATTCACTCTCTCTGTCTGAGCTAGGGCAGAAATCTCCTCCTGCCCTTGGACATCGGCTCCCCCAGTTCTCAAGCACTCAAACTCATATTGGGAGTTGCACCATCTGCATTCCCGGTTTTCAGGCCTTTGGACTCAGGCTAAAATTTCACCACTGGCTTTCCTGATTCTCCAGCTTTGTGGATGGCAGATTATGGGACTTCTTAGCCTCCATAATTGTGTGAGCCAATTCCTTAAAATCTCTCTCTTTCATTCTCTCTCTCTCCTATTGGTCTGTTTCTCTGAAGAACCCTAATTAATACATCCATACATACGTATATCTTACACACACAGATGTGTTTGTGGTCATTTCATCTACAAGAGGAATGGAGTCATAGGAATAAGCTCCTTCACTTCTGTACATACATACATACATACACACACACGTGTACGTATGTATAATACTATACTTATTCATATGTGGTTCATTAATCCCTAAAACATGAGAAGGGGCTTCTTCTGGAAAGATAGCAAACTTAAAATAAGGCAAAAAAAGAAAAAATAAATTAAATTACATCAATACCTCAAAGAAATGCTAAAATAGAAATTTACTCAAACCAGAGAAAAATTGTATTAGTGAATTAGAAATGTGAGTTGTTATTTGACTTCTTGAAGACAAGAATTGATTTTAAATTAATTTGCATAGGGTACTAGACATTAGATACAAGGCTTGCCCAGACCATTTTTACATGTGAGGTTCTTGAGAACAAGCAGAGAATTATGTTACATCAACTGGATGCTTAAAGTAGAAAAACTCAACAGCTCTGAATTCTTCTCACCCAATTTGCACTAACCATAGGGAGGCAGCATCATGTTGCAGAGAACAGAGCCTAAACTGGGGAATCTGAAAGACACGGATTTAAATTATGGTTTCACTATTTACTAGCTGGATATATTGTTTATTTTGAGGCTCAACTAATCTCTATAATTCACAGACAATTATCTCACAGTTTTTGTAAACAGAAGATAGCATTTGACATTCCTAACATATATTTTAAACACTCAGCAAATATTTATTCTTATTCTTTCACCCCTCAATTATGGTGATACATTGATCTTTGTCCAAGTGTCCAAAATAGCGTATGGAAAGTCCACAGAACAGTATTAAGCAGTATACTAGATACTTTCACAATTATAGTGACTCTACTTAATACTTCCTTCAGTCTTGTATGACGTATCCCATTTTATAGATGAGTAAGACCAGACTCTGAAGGGCCATATTCAAGAGCTGGACCAGTGTAACCACAAAGCTCTTCTCCCATGCATCTAGTTGCCCTCACTCTCTGTCGAGGCAGCATTTGTTCTATCGGCGGGGGTGTCTGCTCTCTTAGGCAGGAGTATCACAATCCATGCTGTAAAGAGTCCTCCCAGGCTCTGCCGAGGCTAAGAATTCATGTAGGCATCCATGCAACAGATATTTCTTTATTGAGCATTTCCTGTATGCCAGGCACTGTCACAAATACTGAAAACTGAATCCCCTGAAGATACTTAAATATACCAGTAGTTTGGGGCCTAAATCTTTAGTTTTCTCATTTCTACTGCTGTTTCCCCAGAGTATAATGATAACTTTGCTGATAACCATGACCAAACATCACTGTATCCCATGTGACTCTAATGTCCCTGAGTCTTTGTGGATGCCATGTAAAAACAAAATGACTTATTTCATATACCCTTTTGAGAACTACAACTTAGACTGCAAAAAAGAGGTTACCCTTTTCTTTTTTTTTTATTATACTTTAAGTTCTAGGGTACATGTGAACAATGTGCAGGTTTGTTACATATGTGGACATGTGCCATGTTGGTGTGCTGCACCCATTAACTCGTCATTTACATTAGGTATATCACCTAATGCTATCCCTTCCCCCTCCCCCCCCACACAACTACAGGCCTCAGTGTGTGATGTTCCCCTTCCTGTGTCCAAGTGTTCTCATTGTTCAATTCCCGCCTATGAGTGAGAACGTGCGGTGTTTGGTTTTTTGTCCTTGCAATAGTTTGCTGAGAATGATGGTTTCCAGCTTCATCCATGTCCCTACAAAGGACATGAACTCATCATTTTTTATGGCTGCGTAGTATTCCATGGTGTATATGTGACACATTTTCTTAATCCAGTCTATCACTGATGGATATTTGGGTTGGTTCCAAGTCTTTGCTATTGTGAATAGTGCTGCAATAAACATACATGTGTATGTGTCTTTATAGCAGCATGCTTTATAATCCTTTGGGTATATACCCAGTAATGGGATGGCTGGGTCAAATGGTATTTCTAGTTCTAGATCCTTGAGGAATCACCACAGTGTCTTCCACAATGGTTGAACTAGTTTACAGTCCCACCAACAGTGTAAAAGTGTTCCTATTTCTCCACATCCTCTCCAGCACCTGTTGTTTCCGGACTTTTTAATGATCACCATTCTAACTGGTGTAAGATGGTATCTCATTGTGGTTTTGATTTGCATTTCTCTGATGGTCAGTGATGATGAGCATTTTTTCATGTGTCTGTTGGCTGCATAAATGTCTTCTTTTGAGAAGTGTCTGTTCATATCCTTCACCCACTTTTTGATGGGGTTGTTTGTTTTTTTCTTGTAAATTTGTTTGAGTTCTTTGTAGATTCTGGATATTAGCCCTTTGTCAGATGAGTAGATTGCAAAAATTTTCTCCCATTCTGTAGGTTGCCTATTGACTCTGATGGTAGTTTCTTTTGCTGTGCAGAAGCTCTTTAGTTTAATTAGATCCCATTTGTCAATTTTGGCTTTTGTTCCCATTGCTTTTAGTGTTTTAAACATGAAGTCCTTGCCCATGAGCTTACCCTTTTCTACAGTCAGGTAAGTGCTGAGTGAAAATTGCTTGGATGATGGGCTTAATGTAAAGTGGTGAGTTCATTGTGTAAGTGTTTCTCATTGCTGCATGTGCACCATTTCATGCATGAAGAACATGAGAAATGAATGACATCAAACAGGAATAAAATACTGCAAAGTACCTTATTTTTCACTATCAAGCTGAAACACCAACAGTGTGGCAGAGAATTTCAGTAAGCAACTACCAGAGGGGCTCCTCATAACACAAAAAGTCAGCAGAAGTACAGCTCTTGGTATCTTCCTTTGGTATAAGAGTTATCAGTCAGGAGCACTTCTGACACTCTCTTGAAATTCCAAGCTGCTCTCAGAGACATGGGGGAGAGAGGTTCTTAGGATTATAATTTTAGAGTCAGCCAAAGCTACTTTGGGAAGCAGCTTCCAGTGTGAAGACTTTTTGGCCAAATAGAACATCCCAAACCTTTTCCACCTTCATAGGAATTGCAGCAGTACCCTAAAGTTCCAGGGTTTCTTATGGCTCATTCAAACCACACTACCTCAAAGCAGCACTCTTCTCTCTTGCTGATGGAAATGAGTTTTCTTGGTGGCTATTCAATCCTGATCAACACTTTGGGCATTGTGGGATAAACTTCTGCCCAGCAACCCAACATGCCCACCAACCTAGAAGTGTATATTGGGGAGCAGGAAGACCATGGGCAATGGAGAGAACCCCTACTATTCACTCAAAACATTCAGTGAACAGGATTCTTTCATCTCAGGCTAGGAAGCATGCTTCATCGGTTATCTCATCATCCTTTTTACTTTATGGATGCTTAAAGTATTGACCTCTTTGTTCCAAATTCTATTCCTGAAAGCTCTCCAACATGGTACATAATTTCTTCCATTTGTTGGGTGAGTGTGCATCACATAAACCCACATATGCAACTGTGGGAAATGAAGAGGAAAATGATGTCACAAAGCAAAGGAAATAAGGCTGCTGCAAACCACAAGTCAATACAGAAGCATCAGCTAACCATTTACGACCAATCATTAGTTTTTGTGTGCAGGTGGAACAGATAAGATATGGAAAAGATAGAGAGTTCTCTTCCTGTCTATGAATCAACTTACCTTGGTCAAGATTTCTTTTGGGAGGAAAAAGAGTTTTTTTTAATGGGCAAGAACCTCTTTCTGTTTAATTTTCTTTAGGCAGTCTCTACGTGACTCTTCGTAAAATCACAAATAATGTTTACCATTGCTCATACAGATGACAACACAAGCTTTCTCAAATACCTAAGAGTTATTCAGAAAGGTTTCTGATACAGTTGAAATATGCCGTCTTAGTCTGTTCAGGCTGCCATACCAAAATACCATAGACTGGGTGGGTTTTAAACAGCAGAAATTTATTTCTCACGGTACTGGAGGCTGCAAAGTCCAAGATCAAGGCCCCAGCAGATCTGGTGTCTGGTGAGAGCCTGCTTCCTCATAGACAGCTGTCTTCTCCCTCTATTCTCACAGGGAAGAGGGATCTCTCTGGGTTTTTGTTTTTGGTTTTTTTTTTTTTTTTGAGATGGAGTCTTGCTTTGTCACCCAGGCTGGAGTGCAGTGGCGTGATCTCGACTCACTACAACCTGCATTTCCCAGGTTCAAACGATTCTCCTATCTCAGCCTCCTGAGTAGCTGGGATTACAGGCATATGCCACCATGCTCAGCTAATTTTTGTATTTTTAGTAGAGACGGGGTTTCACCATGTTGGCCAGAGTGGTCTCAAACTCCTGACCGCAAGTGACCCACCTACCTCAGCCTCCCAAAGTGCTGGGCTTATAGGTGTGAGCCACCGGCCCGGCCTCTGGGGTCTCTTTTATAAGAACACTAACCTCATTTACGAAGGTTCCACCCCCATGATTAGATCTGCCCCATAATCTAATCACCTCCCAAAGGCCAGACGTCCTGATACCATAACCTTGGTGGGCATGAAGATTTTACCATATGAATTTGGGAAGGGGTACAAATATTCAGATTATAGCATGTGCTGTGCTGATTCTGCATTTGATGGATCTGTGGAGTTGATGAGGGGGAGTGGATGTGGAGTGAGAAGGACATGGGGCAGTGGCTCCTCGACACACATGCATACACGCACACACATGCACACTCACACTCCCATCAGCCCCCAGAGGTGTAGTCAGGAATCTTTCAGGGTCTTCTGAGCAGTCTCACACTTAGGACACCAACTAAAAAGTGTCTTGGTGGAAAAAGAGGAAGTCAGTGGGGTAACATTTTCCCGTGGACATACATGTCTTTCTCATTATGTCACTGTCACGGCCCTGAAACTTATCTTAGATGCTACCATTGCAGGCATTTTAATTTTTAATAATCTGTCGTATTTGGCAGCAGCAAGGATAACATGTTGACAAAGAAAGGACTGACTGCATAGTCTCTAATCAACTATTTGGATCACAAAGTAATTATGCAGAAATAAACCCCGGAAAGGCCTGGCACAGTGGCTCAAGCCTGTAATCCCAATACTTCAGGAGGCCGAGGTGGGTGGATCACCTGAGGTCAGGAGTTTGAGACCAGCCTGGCCAACATGGTGAAACCCCATCTCTACTAAAAATACAAAAAATTAGCCAGACGTGGTGGCGGGCACTTGTAACCCCACCTACTCAGGAGGTTGAGGCAGGAGAATCACTTGAACTGGGGAGGTGGAGGTTGCAGTGAGCCAAGATTTTACCATTGCACTCCAGCCTGGGCAACAAGAGCAAAATTCCATCTCAAAAAAAAAAAAGAAAAGATAAATAAATGAATAAATAAATAAACCCCAGGAAACTGGGGAACAACCTAGACGGCAAACACAGTAATGAGAGGTGGAGTGGAGAAACCTAAGGAAGCCACAGATGTACTGTTGAGCTGCCTTGGGTTTGGGGAATTGCAGCCTCCTGGGGGGATGCATAACTCGCTTTTCCTGAAAAACAGCTGGTAACTGCTGTCTCGCCTGCAGGTCGCTCTTGCTATTTTGCCAATCCAGGTATTTCTTTTGGATATTCAGGGGTCTTGCTAATATTTTATATCTGTCCTCTTCCCTTTGGTAATGCTCCCTGCTCTGATCTGATGGAAAACCCTCAGTGAAGATCTGCTCCTGAAGTTCATAGGTTCCTCACCCAGGTCCTCCATTCAAAAACTGGCCAAGGCTCCCAAGGCTTTCTAAGCTTATGGATATTCCTCAAAATTGACACAACACATGCAAAAATGTGCCTACAATGATCTCCTCTACAGGGAGCTCAAGACTTCATTTCTGTCAGGACATTTGGAGAATGGTGGGCTTGATTAAGAATGTGTACATGGCCAGGTATGGTGGCTCACACCTGTAATCCCAGCACTTTGGGAAGACTAGGCAGGCAGATGGCTTGAGCCCAGGAGTTCAAGAGCAGCCTTGGCAACATGGTGAAACCCCCTCTCTACAAAAGAATACAAAAAAGTAAGCCAGGTGTAGTGGCACATGCCTGTAGTCCCAGTTATTCGGGAGGCTGAGATAAAAGGATTGCTTGAGCCTGGGAGGTCGAGGAATCAGTGAGCCGTGATTGGGCCGCTGCACTCCAGCCTAGGTGAGAGAGCAAGACCCTGCCTGAAAAAATAAAATAAAATAAAAGATAAAATAAAATAAAATAAAGAAGATATACAGAAGGGCACACGATGAGGGGACTTAGGAGTGGGTTCTGCAGTGGAAGTGCCCGTGCAACCTTGGATAAATTACTCAAGTCCTTTAAGCTTGGTTTCCTCATTCACAAAATAAGAATCAGAAAATCTATCCTCTTGGATTTCTATATCCTGGTAATTCTGCTTTTCTGGTGAAATACTGATCGATACAATTCCTTATGGGGAGTTGACTTCCCTCACTGGAGTGGGGGGCAGGGTGTCCATTTCCCATGACCCCTTAATTCTCAAACTCGAAGTGTCCTATTCCTTGAGCCATCCCTGGCCACAGGAGCAGAACCTGATGAAGGTGAGTCAGTCGGTCACCTCCCAGTCCCCAGCAGCAGTGATGGACTGAGGGCTGTGCACATTCGCTAAGTTGATCTAGTCAGGGGAATGTCCAGGTCTCTTACTAGATAACATGAGTAAGAGCACACATGGCTCTAGGAGTTCCCCGCAACCATCTCACTAGCTTGGGTGAAGTTAGTCTGCAGACTGTTGACAAAAAATATTTTTGTATTGTAAAATACTTGAAGAGATTTATTCTGAGCCAAATATAAGTGACCATGTCCCATGGCACAGGCCTCAGGAGGTCCTGAGAACATGTGGCCAAGGTGGTCGGGGTGCAGCTTGGTTTTAGGGAGGCACGAGATGTCAATCAAATACATTTAAGAAATACATTGGTTTGGTCCAGAAAGGCCAAAGTGGGGGTGGAGCGTTCCAGCTTGTAAGTCGATTTTAAAAAGTGGGGAGTTTCCAGTTTATAGGTAGATTTAAATTTTTTCTAATTGACAATACGTTTATTTATCTAAAGATCTGGGATCAGTAGAAAGGAGTGTCTGGGTTAAGATAAAGGATTGTGGAGACCAGAGTTCTTATCCTCAAAGGAAGCCTTCAGGTAGTAGGCTTCAGAAAGAATAAGTTGTAAAATGACTCTTATCACACTTGAATTCCATGTTGATATTAATGCCAGAGAGGTATAATGAGGCATGACCACCCCTACTTCCCATCATGGCCTGAGCTAGTCTTGCAGGTTAAATTTTAAGAGTGCCTTGGCTGAGGACGAAGTCCATTCAGATGGTTGGGGGAACTTAGAATTTTATTTTTGGTATATAGGACAAAGCAGACAGGAGGAGTAAGGCAGAACCAACAGCAGAGAAACACAGTTGCCGCTTTAATGATGGTGTGGGCCTCTGGAACCTGAATCCCCACTTGGCTTTCACTTTAAATGATCTCTTTCTTTAAGAAAAAAGGGGAAAAAAAAAAAAAAAAAAAAAAAAAAGGCCCAGCGCCGTGGCTGACACCTGTAATCCCAGCATTTTGGGAGGCCAAAGCAGGCCGATCACTTGAGGTCAGGAGTACGAGACAGCGTGGCCAACCTGGCGAAACCCCGTCTCTACTAAAAATACAAAAATTATCTGGGCATGGTGGCAGGCGCCTGTAGTCCCAGCTACTCAGGAGTCTGAGGCAGGAGCATCGCTTGAACCCTGGAGGTGGAGGCTCCAGTGAGCCGAGATCACACCACTGCACTCCAGCCTGGGCGACAGAGCAAGTCCTTGTCAAAAAAAAAAAAAGGAAAAGGAAAAGAAAGTTGAATTTTCTGCAATAGGAAGCATTGTCAATGCACTCATTCCCAGTGGGACTCAGTCCTCTGGGAGTAAACACATAGCTCAGTACCTGATGCTGTGATGGACCCAGGTCCTCACCAGAGACATCTGGTGTCCTTTTAGATGGGTTGGGAGGGGCCATGAGGAAAGGACAAAGATTCTGCCAAAGAGGAAAAGATGTTCTTTCTGTTTTTTGAGAGTCCGGCTGTGTCTACCATAACAGACCTGGAGGGCATCTTTCCCAGCTTTGTTGGGAGACCTTATAGGAGATAAAGTCTACGAATATACAAATTATAACAAAGACCTGAGATAAGGAAAAAGACACAATTGCCCATTTACATCCTCTGAGCATCTGCATCTGGTCCTGTCTCAGATCCCACCTTTGCATCTTCAAAATTCCTAAGCAAAATATTCTCATCTTTGCTTTAATTAGCTGGAGTTACGTTTCTATCAATTCCAACTTAAAGAGTTCTGATGAACGTGTATCCTTTTCCAGATGGCTTTGTTTAAATGCAAATATATCCCGTAAGATGACTAACGTGAGTCCAGGGGTACAGGGACTTGATGACAGAGGTGGCGCAACTGTGCTCCCTGGGACAGCCTCTAGGTGGCGGCCAAATGCATGTGTCTGCAGGCCCCACCCCCACCCCATGCTAAGCAACTCTACTTCTCTCTCCTGTTGTATGGACTGGGCTTCTGCATGAGCGCTGTTTGAAGAAAGGAGTCCACGGTTAAAAGTATTTGGAAACCACTGGCTTGTCAGATTTAACAGAAGAGAGCAGGGCAGGAAGGCAATGGGATGCAGAGAAGTCTTGTTTTCCAAGGCCGAGAAGAACTCTGCGAGAGAGGTCTGGAAAAAATCATGCAGTGCTAGAAATGAACACGAGAGGGCAGCCTAGAGACACTGGCAGCCTTGGCCCTAGTCCCAAAAAGGGAAATTTTCCTCTTTCCAGATGTGACCAACCCCTGGCTTAGACTGCCTGCCTCAGTCATGTTTTTCTTAATCTTATTATTAAGTATTAGTCCTCACTCCCTATCGTGACTGTCTGAATTCAACTATAGTGAGAACAGATACCAGAACATTTTCTGTTGCCGTTGCTGCTAGTCATTATGCCTCTTGGACATTTTGCATAATAGGTCAACTTTCCATGGATGTGTGTTTTGTTTGTTTGTTTGTTTTGTCCTATTTTTATGAAAATGATCATAGTGGAGAGAGACGGGTTATACCTCTGTACCTGTAAGTTGCTCTTTCCAATTTATCCACCAGATTCCGTGTGCTTGCTAAGCCCATCTCCCGCTAGGACCCGTATTAAACGATTAACCACCCTGGGTTTCCTAATAATGGGGAACACAAATTGATCTCTCAGCTGTTCTAACCTAAGATCCAAATACCCACGCTGACGCCAAGGTTTTTGACTTCCTATAAATCCAGGCAACTTTTTTTCCTGGATGTTCTCCACAGCCTTGGAAACTAGAATTCAGCTGGAATGGTTTCTACATAAGTGAATAAAAGTCTGTGATGTGAACACTAAACTCCCAGTCACCTGGCTCTCCCTGTGTCACAAGGTCTTCTCGCAGAACAAACATTCCTGATCCAACTATTGACAGGAGTACAAGGCTCTCTTCGTTTCCCTTGGCTCCCCAAATCTCCATTAATCATTTCCTCACTGAGACCATTTGCTGAAATGCTCTGTAGCTTCAAAGTTGAATCTATTCTTGCTTCTTAATAGGCCATCTTATGATCTGGCTTTCTTTTCAAAAGCTCTTTATGTTCCTTCTTCTCAAAATCATTTGCACTTTGCCAAATGATACTATTTTGAATAACAGTAAGAGCATTCTAGAAGTAAATTGTGATCTAAAACTGGCTTCATCAAAATAAAACAGATTAAAAACTGTAAATGGGCCTAATTCAAAGGGACCTGAGCCAAGGAGGAGAGGCAAAAGTCAGCTAAACTTCTAGACTGAATTTAAGGAGGACCACCTGCTTCAGTATCACTTGGATTACTGGTTAAAAATGCAAAGTTCTGCGCCCAATATCTAACTTTCTAAATCTCTAGCAGTCATCTAGACATCTGCATTCTAAACACCCTCTTCGGGGCAGTGGTGCACATTGAAGTTTGAGAGCCTCTGCCCCATAAATAAAATAAACCTATTTTATTTATATGGCCTTTTTCTCAGCCGGATACATCCCCTCACCTTGGAGGCCAAAAACAAGACTTTGAACACTTGTTAGCCTAATACTGCTCCATGACCACAGACTGTGTCCTAGCTGTTCAGAAATCCTATTCAAAAGCCACAAGGGGGACCAAACAAGAGGGTATGGATGATATATTAACTCAAATCCATCTCTACTATTGAAACGACCATGCCGGAAATATCCCTTCCTGATCATAAGGCACTGGTATCATGAGAAATATCACATCAGTGGATATGCAGGTCAGCATTGCACTATGTGTATAGGGGAGTCTAGAGAGCACCTCTCTCCATTCTTGTAGATTCCAACCAAATTATTCCTCCCTGTAAATTTCTCTGTTCCCAGCATCATTTCAATCTCTTCCCACATCATTATTTTATCCTTAGATACCTGATTTAGATTCATGTATCTATCACTAAATACAGTAGAGGTGCTCTTGAAGAAGTTTATGAAAAGATGGGTTTTTGTGCTTTGCTTTTTGGGAGGTTTTTACTTTCTTTGTATAAATCAAATCAAATTGTTGAATATGTCTTTGCTCATGATTCTATGAAATTTTGAGTTCATAAAGAAAATAAAATTTATCACCAGCAGATAACCTGCCTAGCACACAGGACTTTGTTGAAGGGTATTTATTCAGTACAGCCCAGTGAGAGGACTCTTGGTCAGTGGAACTAAAAATGCCTTATCCACAGGCAAGGCTATTCCTCTTTCAGTTGAAGGACTCTTTATGAGATCATCTGAATTCCTTTTTAAATTAAGCTCCATGCTCACCAAAGAAACATTCTGATTATGATCTTGCTCCTTACATAACTTAGCAACAGGGAGGAAATGCTGTGAGTTTGCCTCCTGCCTTCTGGAGAAACCTTTTATCTTCATTTCTAGCCAACCACATTATAGTCTTCCTTTGGTTCAGAAAATCTTCCATGGTTTCTTTAATAAAAGTAACATGTAACACTAAATAAAACTTATTTTTTCTGAGCTATGGCTTTAGTTCTCTTTTCTGAGAGTCTGCTTCTGACTCATCAATGGGTATGAATTAGAGTGGCAGAGGGAAAGAGCTAAAGACTGATCAAACCTCCAACCTTACATTTCCCTGAAATTCACAGAAGATGCATAATGAGCTATCACCTTACATATTTTTCACAACTGCCTTTACTCAGAAATACCAAAATGCAAAGAACTCTTACAGGCTGCAGAGCCTCAGAGACCAAATAAACTGTGAGCATTTGAATGACAACTGAAACCTCTTGTGTGCATTTTTATTTATCTAACTCAAGATTTGCTAGAGTTCAAGCAACTATTTAAAGTTCAAAAACCTATGATTAATGTTTAAGTTGCTGATGAGATATTTTTCAGATCCTGATCATTGCTGAGCAATGGCATAACGTTAAATGCTGGAGCAGCAAGATTTTACTTTCCAAAGGACTGAGCTTACAGAACATGAGAGGGAGGCAGGAAGAGGGAAAGGGTGGAGGAGTCTGAGGCAGCTGAATGATAAGCAAAGAACTCTTTTGTTCTTTTCACACTACGGAATCAAAGCCATTTCAGTTCACTTCCCACACCTGAGATGTTTGTCACTAAGCCATTTCCTTCTCCCTGAAGTGGGTTTAGACAGTCATTTTGCTGTTGTGAAATTCACATCCCTCTTTTCCCAAACCACATCCATGCCTTTCTCAGTTCACCCTCCCCAGAAACACCTACTCTCAGGCAGGATTGGCAGTTTGCAAGTTTAGAGTCTCATAGAAGAGATAGATGACAAATAAAGCTAGAAAAAAAAAAATCTCTTTTCAAGGAAATTGTAAGACCTCTTGAAATACAAAACCTATTTTTCCAGGTTTCTGATTTTAGCCAGTATGAAGATCAATGGAAGCAAACTGCATTACAATAAATGTTGTCAGTCCCACTGATATTCCTTGAAACTGTATGTTCATGGAAGCCTACAGTCTGGCCTTGTTTCAGTGGGATGCTTACCTGAAGTTCACCTCACTACATTCCAGTTACTGAAGCACATGACAAGTTGTGACTTGTGCATAGTTTTCCCCTGAGTTTTGAAAAGTAGAAAGCTGTTATTTAGCTTTGTGGTTTGTTGGGGTTTAAATTTCTGTTGCTATTGCAGCTGTCTTAGCAGTGCAAATCCCAAAGCAAAGAATGATGAGAAAAATTTTGCTCATTTTGAAAGTGTTAGAGAATTTTTTTTTAACTTTGACTCCTTGAATTCTCCAGGAAATGATGTCAATCAGTTTAAACAAACAGCACTTTCCACAGAGCTCCCAGGCAAAGGCACATGGTGTTCTGTGTGCTTGGAACTCACCAGGTTGGTATTATGAGAGGGGACAAGTCAATTGGTAAGTTACAGCAAGGAGGAAAGTTTGAAAAACTTGGAGGATGGATGAGTTCCTGAGTGATTACCTAATTCATTCCCTTGACCACAAACAGTTCTATTGATGAACCTTTCCCAAGAGATGGCTTTCTATTGTGTTTTCAAATGTTTTTAGAGGGGAAGCTCTGCTCTGCAGGTTAGATAAAATGGGTAAACTGTCAACTCTAAGGTGGGCTGTAAGTAGGACTAGAGACATCTGCTTCTTGTCTGTGGCAAAATCCTAGATTTGGATAGATCAAATTTGGATAGATCACATGCAAGAATATATAAACAAACAAACCTTTAGAGAAACAACACTGAACTAGAAGAGAATGTAAACCTACTTCCAAAGATTCTAAGAAAAATCTTGTATTTGAAAAATAACTTTAAATCAGAAAGAAAAAATTTATGATGACATTTTCTTAATGTCATTAAAGGAAGCAGGACTACATGGCAACTATGAAAAAAGAGCATAAAATTACAGGGAGAAAATTCATTAAGATGAAGACAGAGATAAAAAAAGAAGCATTCTTAAATTTAAAATGTAAAAAGTTCTGTAATCATACAGAATTGAAATGAATATGTGAATTGGAGGCATTAATGAATAGAATTGACAATGCATAAATTGAATTGGTCCTGTGGAATAGTAACTTAAATATCTCCCAGAGCGTCAAGTAAAAAATAAAAGAGTTCAAATTGCCGAGAGTAAAGATGATTGATGATCAACATGGGTAGCCAAGGAAAGAAAATCATAAAATAATAGATGTTCCAGAAAAAAGATATGTGACTGATGAGAATAAAACAGAAACTAAAGATTCAATAAAAGAAGATAAATATTAAGAAAGATCAAAAAGGAGTAGCATAAAACAAAATAGCAGAAGAAAAAGCAGGTAAATTAGTTAAGACAATAATGAAAGTAAACAGGAAAAAATTTGTTTCCAAAGGGCAAATACCCAGAGTAAACATAAAACTACCTGGGCTATCAGACTCCTAATATATAAATCAAAAGGACAAAGAAACATCAAATCTAAAAGAATAAAGAGTATTAGACAAATGGTAAAGATAAAAGAAACTATGCTTATGGCATTTCTAGCCAGAGAAAGTAAAGTTATAATTACAATGAGAAACGGAATAGTTTCATAAATTGATGAAAATTATGATTGTCAGAGACATTTGAACCAGAGCAACTCCATCTTGAATAGGGGCTAGATAAAATAAGGCTGAGACCTACTGGGCTGAATTCCCAGAAGGCTAAGGCATTCTTAGTCATAGGATGAGATAGGAGGTCAGCATGAGATACAGGTAATAAAGACCTTGCTGATAAAACAGGTTGCAATAAAGAAGCTAGATAAAACTCAGCAAAACCAAGAGGGCAATGAGAGTGACCTCTGTTCGTCCTCACTGCTACACTCCCACCAGCACCATGACAGCTTACAAATACCATGGCAACATCAGGAAGTTACCCTATACGGTTTAAAAAGGGGAGACATGAACAATCCACTCCTTGTTTAGCATATAACCAAGAAATAACCACAAAAATGGATAACTCCAGAGGCTATTCTGCCTATAAAGTAGGCATTCTTTTATTCCTTTACTTTCCTAATAAACTTGCCTTCACTTTACTCTATGGACTCGCCTCAAATTCTTTCTTGGGCGAGATCCAAGAACCACTCTTGGGATCTGGATTTGGACCCTCTTCCGGTAACATCTTTCTGGTGACCATGAAGGGACTATACTGAGGAGACCCCTAACCCAAAGGAAATAGACTGCAGTACTGATTGGCTGACTTTGGATAAATGGTCGGGTACCCAGATAAGGGATGAGATTGAGTTAGAGGCCCAACTTAGGGGAGTTAGAGCCTCTCCTAAGACTGAGAGGGTTAAAGGTCCCTCTTAATAAAAGGCAAGAACACTTGACTGAACTTGGATTAGAGTCGAAACTTAGGAAGTTTAGAGCCCTTCCTAAGATTTGGGGGGTTAGAGGCCCCTCTCAGTAAAGTCCCTGTCAGCTAAAAGTGAGTCTGGCACTATGGGATGTTAACCACAATTCTCTTTGGATGAATCTGTCTTGCACTCTTTGCTTATGGCTATGAGTGACAGAATTAGGCATATATAGGATCATGGGACATGGGGAGCTTTTTCCTTCTCAAAAGGGGAAACTTGAGAGCTCATGGGACTGCTGGAAAAGATCCCTTCATGACTGACAAATGGCCACTTGAACTTTTGATTCAGCATTGCTGGGATGGGTGGATCTTCCTCTGGCCTCCCTGCACATTTCACCTTCCCCACCCTGCTGCAGACAATGCTTTTCTTTCTCTATTTCTTTCTGATATGGTTTGGCTCTGTGTTCCCACCCAAATCTCACCTTGAATTGTGATAATCCCTATGTGTCAAGGGTGGGAACAGGTGATCATTGAATCATGGGGGCGGTTTCCCCATACTGTTGTCATGATAGTGAGTGAGTTCTCATGAAAGCTGATGGTTTTATAAGGGGCTTCCCCCTTTGCTCGGCACTCATTTTCTCTCTTGCAGACCTGTGATGAGGTGCCTAACACCATGATTGTAAGTTTCCTGAGGCCTCCCCAGCCATGCAGAACTGTGAGTCAATTAAATCTCTTTTTTAAATAAATTACCCAGTTTTGGATATTTCTTCATAGCAGTGTGAGTAGGGACTAATACAGTAAATTGGTACCAGGAGTGGGGTAATACTATAAGGATACTTAAAAATGTGGAAGCAACTTTGGAACTGGGTAACAGGCAGAGGTTGGAACAGTTTGGAGGGCTCAGAATAAAACTGGGAAATGTGGGAAAGTTTGAAACTTCCTAGAAACTTGTTGAATGGCTTTGACCAAAATGCTGATAGTGATAGGGACAATGAAGTCCAGACTGAGGTGGTTTCAGATGGAGGTGAGGACCTTGTTGGAAACTGGAGTAAAGGTCACTTGTGCTATGCTTTAGCAAAGACACTGGCAAGATTTTGCTCCTGCCCTAGAGATGAACTTGAGAGAGATGATTTAGGGTATCTGGCAGAAGAAATTTCTAAGCAGCAAAGCATTCAAGAGAGAGCAGAGCATAAAAGTTTGGAAATTTTGCAGGATGATGATGCAATAGAAAAGAAAAACCCATTTTCTGAGGAGACATTCAAGCTGGCTGCAGAAATTTGCATAAGTAATGAGGAGATGAAATGTTAATAACCAAGACAATAGGGAAAATGTCTCCACGGCATGTCAGAGACCTTCATGGCAGACCTCTCATCACAGACACAGAGGCCTAGGAGGGAAAAATAGTTTCCTGGGCTGGGCCCCAAAACCCCCTGCTTTGTGCAGCCTCGGGACATGGTGCCCTGTATTCCAGCTGCTTCAGCTCCAGCTGTGGCTAAAACGGGCCAAGGTAAAGCTCAGGTCATTGCTTCAGAGTGTGCAAGCTTCAAGCCTTTGTGGTTTCCATATAGTGTTGAGCCTGTGGCTGCACAGAAGTCAAGAACTGAGGTTTAGGAACCTCTGCCTAGATTTCAGAGGATGTATGGAAATACAGGCAGAAGTGTGCTACAGGGATGTCCAGGCAGAAGTGTGCTACAGGGGCAGAGCCCTCATGGAGAACCTCTGCTAGGGCAGTGCAGAAGAGAAATGTGGGGTTGGAACCCTCCCACAGAGTCCCTACTGGGGCACTGCCTAGTGGAGCTATGAGAAAAGGGTCACCGTTCTCTAGACCCCAGAATGGTAGATCCACTGACAGCTTGCCCCATGTGCTTGGAAAAGCTACAGGCACTCATCGCCAGCACATGAAAGCAGCCAGAAGGGGGGCCGTACCCTGCAAAGCCACAGGGGTAGAGCAGCCCAGTTCTGTGGGAGCCCCATTCTTGCATCAGTATGACCTGAATATGAGACATGGAGTCAAAGGAGATCATTTTGTAACTTTAAGGTTTAATGACTGTCCTATTGGATTCAGACTTGCATGGAGTCTGTAGCTCCTTGGTTTTGGCCCATGTCTCCCATTTGGAATGGGTGTATTTACCAAATGCCTGTACCCACATTGTATCTAGGAAGTAACTAGCTTGCTTTTGATTTTACAGGCTCATAGGTGGAAGGGAATTGCTTTGTCTCAGATGAGATTTTGGACTTAAATTTTTAGGTTAATGCCAGAATCAGTTAAGACTTTGGGGGACTGTTGGAAGGGCATAAATGTATTTTGAAATATGAGGACATGAGATTTGGGAGGGGCCAGGGACAGAATAATATGATTTGCCTCTGTGTTCTCACCTAAATCTCACCTTGAATTGTAATAATCCCCATGTGTCAAGGGTGAGACCAGGTGGAGATAACTGAATAATGGGGGCGGTTCCCCCATGCTGTTCTCATGATAGTAAGTGAGTTCTCATGAGATCTGATGGTTTTATAAGGGGCTGCCACCTTCACTTGGCACTCATTCTCTCTCCTGCCATGGTGTGAATAGGTGCCTTCTGCCATGATTGTAAGTTTCCTGAGGCCTCCCCAGCCATGCAGAACTGTGAGTCAATTAAACCTCTTTTCTTTACAAATTACCCAGTCTCAGGTATTTCTTCATAGCAGGGTAAGAATGGAATAATGCACCCTCCTTTCCCTTTTTTATATTTTCTGTTACTCAGGGCAACCATCTTGCCCAGAGGCCACATGTTGAAAAATGTCCTTGGGACCTCGACCTTGTAATCACATGGTGGTACTTTCTCTTGGTCTCTGCCATGCAGGGAATAGGAATTTGGGGGTTCAAGAGCTAGCCCTAAAAATTATCTTGAGCAGTTAAAAGCCTTTGAAAGTTCAAAACTGGCTTCTCTAAACTCCTTCTGGGAAGTACAGTGGAAATTGCCCAATGCTGTAGCTCAGTAGATAAGGCTTCACCATTTTACTATAGTTGCCTGGGTTCAATATCTGGATTTTGGAATGAGTCTTTTTTGATTTGATATCTATGTGACCTTTGCCATTTTAAAATTCTTTTCCCCTCCATGAACCATCTTGAATTTTCCTTTCTCTGAGCACAGGGGATGTTTCTTTTAGTAAAGTTGAAAAGCCAGAAATATTGGACATTTGGCCTGGCTAAATTTGGGTAATAAGAAATTTAATTTTTTTTTTTTAAAAAAGAGTGCTGTAGTTAAGTCAGCTTGATTAAAAGTAGATATTCAAGCTCTAACAGCCTGGGACTCCTTGGGGATAACAGGAGGTGCCATGGACCCCATTTTGGGAAAAACCTTTGTTTTCCTCATGAAACCCCAGGAATTGAAAATGAATAGATCCCTCTCAAAATCTAAGGCTTTGCATTGTGTTATCTGACATTTTTGACTTTGGAGGGTATCAGAAATTACTTTGCTAATATTATAAGAGAGATTTAGTGTGTACTAACTAGATTGAAAATATACTTTTGGGGATGGCTAATAGCAGTTATGGGGGGATTCTTGGATTTTTGCACATTTGCATAAGAGAAGCATGCTCTTGGACACCTAGGAAGTATGCAGATATCCCTAGACTCCACCGAGAGATAAGACTCCCATGAGAGATGGGCTGATTCTCTCTTTTTGGGATCCAGGATGGTGGTATAAAAATGGGACTCTTAATTTTAGGGGTCTGTTTTTGCCTTCTAGCTGTGCCTGCTTATTAAGCTATACAAACTGCATGCTTTCCTGGCCCTGTTCTTCCAAGGACTTCACCTTGAAGCCAGTAATTCAATTAGAAAACTGGCAAATGAAAAATCTTACGACTACTGGATCTTCTTCTGTCTGTATATTTGTATGGGTTGTGTGTGATGATATAAAAGAGCTTTGATTAATGGCTTAAAAATAGTAAATACTTAAATATTTTGTCAGAAAAGTAAAAAGTGGAATGCCTCTTAGATCACATGATTTAAGTAATCTTTGGAAAATAAAAACAGTTTTACAAGCAAGGTATGTAAGGAAAGTAAAATGTGTTTCTGGTAAAAGATTATAAGAAGGCAAGAGGATATGGATTTTTTTTTTTTTTGCCTAGATTTAAAAGTTGAAGGATTGTTTTAAATTGGATAAGATAAAGCTAAAAGTTTAAGCAAGTTGTGGGAGGCTTGCAAAAAGTTAATCTTGTAAAAGAAATTCTGAATATGAACATATTGCCTAAAGTTAAAGGTATTATTCAATGTTTCCATAAATTGAACATTGGAATATAAGCACATCAGGTGATTCTTAGAGCACTGATCTGCTCTTTCACAAAAATTATAAAGGGTTATAAGAGGTTTATAATCCACTTTGCTAGGGAGGTGAGAAAAAAAGGTTTATAGGAATCTTATCTTATGGTCAAACTGATTAAGATTGAATAAATTTGTCTATAAAGTTTTATTAAGAATTGGGGAATTTGTTAGAAGATGGCCAAATAGGAACAGCTCCAGTCTACAGCTCCCCACGTGAGCGACAGAGAAGATGGGCGATTTCTGCATTTCCATCTGAGGTACCAGGTTCATCTCACTAGGGAGTGCCAGACAGTGGGCGCAGGACAGTGGGTGCAGCGCGCTGTGTGTGAGCCCAAGCAGGGCGAGGCATTGCCTCACTCGGGATGTCCAAGGGGTCAGGGAGTTCCTTTTCCTGGTCAAGGAAAGGGTGACAGATGGCACCTGGAAAATCGGGTCACTCCCACCCCAATACTGCGCTTTTCCGATGGGCTTAGGAAATGGCGCACCAAGAGATTAAATCCTGCAAGGTGGCAGCAAGACTGGGGGAGGGGCGCCCACCATTGCCCAGGCTCGCTTAGGTAAACAAAGCAGCCAGGAAGCTCGAACTGGGTGGAGCCCACCACAGCTCAAGGAGGCCTGCCTGCCTCTGTAGGCTCCACCTCTGGCGGCAGGGCACAGACAAACAAAAAGACAGCAGTAACCTCTGCAGACTTAAATGTCCCTGTCTGACAGCTTTGAAGAGAGCAGTCGTTCTCCCAGCACACAGCTGGAGATCTGGGAATGGGCAGACTGCCTCCTCAAGTGGGCCCCTGACCCCTGACCCCCAAGCAGCCTAACCGGGAGGCACCCCCCAGTAGGGGCAGACTGACACCTCACATGGCTGGGTACTCCTCTGAGACAAAACTTCCAGAGGAATGATCAGATAGCAGCATTCGTGGTTCACGAAAATCCACGGTTCTGCAGCCACCACTGCTGATACCCAGGCAAACAGGGTCTGGAGTGGACCTCTAGCAAACTCCAACAGACCTGCAGCTGAGGGTCCTGTCTGGTAAACGGAAAACTAACAAACAGAAAGGACATACACAACAAAAACCCATCTGTACATCACCATCATCAAAGAGCAAAAGTAGATAAAACCACAAAGATGGGGAAAAAACAGAGCAGAAAAACTGGCAACTCTAAAAAGCAGAGCACCTCTCCTCCTCCAAGGAACACAGTTCCTCACCAGCAACGGAACAAAGCTGGACAGAGAATGACTTTGACGAGTTGAGAGAAGAAGGCTTCAGATGATCAAACTGCTCCGAGTTACAGGAGGAAATTCAAACCAAAGGCAAAGAGGTTGAAAACTTTGAAAAAAATTTACACGAATTTATAACTAGAATAACCAATACAGAGAAGTGCTTAAAGGAGCTGATGGAGCTGAAAGCCAAGGGTTGAGAACTACATGAAGAATGCAGAAGCCTCAGGAGCTGATGTGATCAACTGGAAGAAAGGGTATCAGTGATGGAAGATGAAATGAATGAAATGAAGCGAGAAGGGAAGTTTAGAGAAAAAAGAATAAAAAGAAACAAAGCCTCCAAGAAATATGGGACTATGTGAAAAGACCAAATCTACGTCTGATTGGTGTACCTGAAAGTGACGGGGAGAATGGAACCAAGTTGGAAAACACTCTGCAGGATATTATCCAGGAGAACTTCCCCAATCTAGCAAGGCACGCCAACATTCAGATTCAGGAAATACAGAGAACGCCACAAAGATACTCCTTGAGAAGAGCAACTCCAAGACACATAATTGTCAGATTCACCAAAGTTGAAATGAAGGAAAAAATGTTAAGGGCAGCCAGAGAGAAAGGTCGGGTTACCCACAAAGGGAAGCCCATCAGACTAACAGCGGATCTCTCGGCAGAAACTCTACAAGCCAGAAGAGAGTGGGGGCCAATATTCAACATTCTTAAAGAAAAGAATTTTCAATCCAGAATTTCATATCCAGCCAAACTAAGCTTCATAAGTGAAGGAGAAATAAAATACTTTACAGACAAGCAAATGCTGAGAGATTTTGTCACCACCAGGCCTGCCCTAAAAGAGCTCCTGAAGGAAGCACTAAGCATGGAAAGGAACAACTGGTACCAGCCACTGCAAAATCATGCCAAAATGTAAAGACCATCAAGACTAGGAAGAAACTGCATCAACTAATGAGCAAAATAACCAGCTAACATCATAATGACAGGATCAAATTCACACATAATAATATTAACTTTAAATATAAATGGACTAAATGCTCCAATTAAAAGACACAGACTGGCAAATTGGATAAAGAGTCAAGACCCATCAGTGTGCTGTATTCAGGAAACCCATCTCACGTGCAGAGACACACATAGGCTCAAAATACAAGGATGGAGGATGATCTACCAGGCAAATGGAAAACAAAAAAAGGCAGGGGTTGCAATCCTATCTCTGATAAAACAGACTTTAAACCAACAAAGATCAAAAGAGACAAAGAAGGCCATTACATAATGGTAAAGGGATCAATTCAACAAGAAGAGCTAATTATCCTAAATCTATATGCACCCAATACAGGAGCACCCAGATTCATAAAGCAAGTCCTGAGTGACCTACAAAGAGACTTAGACTCCCACACAATAATAATGGGAGACTTTAACACCCCACTGTCAACATTAGACAGATCAACGAGACAGAAAGTTAACAAGGATACCCAGGAATTGAACTCAGCTCTGCACCAAGCAGACCTAATAGACATCTACAGAACTCTCCACCCCAAATCAACAGAATATACGTTTTTTATCAGCACCACACCACACCTATTCCAAAATTGACCACATACTTGGAAGTAAAGCTCTCCTCAGCAAATGTAAAAGAACAGAAATTATAACAAACTGTCTCTCAGACCACAGTGCAATCAAACTAGAACTCAGGATTAAGAAACTCACTCAAAACTGCTCAACTACATGGAAACTGAACAACCTGCTCCTGAATGACTACTGGGTACATAACGAAATGAAGGCAGAAATAAAGATGTTCTTTGAAACCAACGAGAACAAGACACAACATACCAGACTCTCTGGGACACATTCAAAGCAGTGTGTAGAGGGAAATTTATAGCACTAAATGCCCACAAGAGAAAGCAGGAAAGATCCAAAATTGACACCCTAACATCACAATTAAAAGAACTAGAAAAGCAAGAGCAAACACATTCAAAAGCTAGCAGAAGGCAAGAAATAACTAAAATCAGAGCAGAACTGAAGGAAATAGAGACACAAAAAACCCTTCAAAAAATTAATGAATCCAGGAGCTGTTTTTTTGAAAGGATCAACAAAATTGATAGACTGCTAGCAAGACTAATAAAGAAAAAAACAGAGAAGAATCAAATAGATGCAATAAAAAATGATAAAGGGGATATCACCACCGATCCCACAGAAATACAAACTACCATCAGAGAATACTACAAACACCTCTATGCAAATAAACTAGAAAATCTATAAGAAATGGATAAATTCCTTGACACATACACTCTCCCAAGACTAAACCAGGAAGAAGTTGAATCTCTGAATAGACCAATAACAGGATCTGAAATTGTGGCAATAATCAATAGCTTACCAACCAAAAAGAGTCCAGGACCAGATGGATTCACGGCCGAATTCCACCAGAGGTACAAGGAGGAACTGGTACCATTCCTTCTGAAACTATTCCGATCAATAGAAAAAGAGGGAATCCTCCCTAACTCATTTTATGAGGCCGGCATCATCCTGATACCAAAGCCGGGCAGAGACACAACCAAAAAAGAGAATTTTAGACCAATATCCTTGATGAACATTGATGCAAAAATCCTTAATAAAATACTGGCAAAGCGAATCCAGCAGCACATCAAAATGCTTATCCACCATGATCAAGTGGGCTTCATCCCTGGGATGCAAGGCTGGTTCAATATATGCAAATCAATAAATGTAATCCAGCATATAAACAGAACCAAAGACAAAATCCACATGATTATCTCAATAGATGCAGAAAAGGCCTTTGACAAAATTCAACAACTCTTCATGCTAAAAACTCTCAATAAATTAGGTATTGATGGAACATATCTCAAAATAATAAGAGCTATCTATGACAAACCCATAGCCAATATCATACTGAATGGGCAAAAACTGGAAGCATTTCCTTTGAAAACTGGCACAAGACAGGGATGCCCTCTCTCACCACTCCTATTCAACATAGTGTTGGAAGTTCTGGCCAGGGCAATTAGGCAGGAGAAGGAAATAAAGGGTATTCAATTAGGAAAAGAGGAAGTCGAATAGTCCCTGTTTGCAGATGACATGATTGTATATCTAGAAAACCCCATTGTCTCAGCCCAAAATCTCCTTAAGCTGATAAGCAACTTCAGCAAAGTCCCAGGATACAAAATCAATGTACAAAAATCACAAGCATTCTTATACACCAATAACAGACAAACAGAGAGCCAAATCATGAGTGAACTCCCATTCACAATTGCTTCAAAGAGAATAAAATACTTAGGAATCCAACAAGGGATGTGAAGGACCTCTTCAAGGAGAACTACAAACCACTGCTCAATGAAATAGAAGAGGATACAAACAAATGGAAGAACATTCCATGTTCATGGGTAGAAAGAATCAATATCGTGAAAATGGCCATACTGCCCAAGGTAATTTATAGATTCAATGCCATCCCCATCAAGCTACTAATGACTTTCTTCACAGAATTGGAAAAAACTACTTTCAAGTTCATATGGAACCAAAAAAGAGCCCACATCACCAAGTCAATCCTAAGCCAAAAGAACAAAGCTGGAGGCATCACACTACCTGACTTCAAACTATACTACAAGGCTACAGTAATCAAAACAGCATGGTACTGGTACCAAAACAGAGATCTAGATCAATGGAACAGAACAGAGCCCTCAGAAATAATGCCGCATATCTACAATTATCTGATCTTTGACAAACCTGAGAAAAACAAACAATGGGGAAAGGATTCCCTATTTAATAAATGGTGCTGGGAAAACTGGCTAGCCATATGTAGAAAGCTGAAGCTGGATCCCTTCCTTACACCTTATACAAAAATTAATTCAAGATGGATTAAAGACTTAAACGTTAGACCTAAAACCATAAAAACCCTAGAAGAAAACCTAGGCATTACCATTCAGGACATAGGCATGGGCAAGGACTTCATGTCTAAAACACCAAAAGCAATGGCAACAAAAGCCAAAATTGACAAATGGGATCTAATTAAACTAAAGAGCTTCTGCACAGCAAAAGCAACTACCGTTAGAGTGAACAGGCAACCTACAAAATGGGAGAAAATTTTCACAACCTACTCATCTGACAAAGGGCTAATATCCAGAATCTACAATGAACTCAAACAAATTTACAAGAAAAAAACAAACAACCCCATCAGAAAGTGGGTGAAGGATATGAACAGACACTTCTCAAAAGAAGACATTTATGCAGTCAAAAGACACATGAAAAAATGCTCATCATCACTGGCCATCAGAGAAATGCAAATCAAAACCACAATGAGATACCATCTTACACCAGTCAGAATGGCAATCATTAAAAAGTCAGGAAACAACAGGTGCTGGAGATGGTGTGGAGGAATAGGAACACTTTTACACTGTTGGTGGGACTGTAAACTAGTTCAACCATTGTGGAATTCAGTGTGGCGATTCCTCAGAGATCTAGAACTAGAAATGCCATTTGACCCAGCCATCCCATGACTGAGTATATACCCAAAGGACTATAAATCATGCTGCTATAAAGACACATGAACACGTATGTTTTTTGCGGCACTATTCACAATAGCAAAGACTTGGAACCAACCCAAATGTCCAACAATGATAGATTGGATTAAGAAAATGTGGCACACATACACCATGGAATACTATGCAGCCATAAAAAATGATGAGTTCATGTCCTTTGCAGGGACATGGATGAAATTGGAAATCATCATTCTCAGTAAACTATTGCAAGGACAAAAAACCAAACACTGCATGTTCTCATTCATAGATGTGAATTGAACAATGAGAACACATGGACACAAGAAAGGGAACATCACACTCTGGGGACTGTTGTGGGGTGGGGGGAGGGGGGAGGGATAGCATTAGGAGATATACCTAATGCTAAATGACGAGTTAATGGGTGCAGCACACCAGTATGGCACATGAATACATATGTAACAAACCTGCACATTGTGCACATGTACCCTAAAACTTAAAGTATAATAGTAATAATATAAAAAAGAGTTGTTAAATGTATCTTTCCAGTAAGACATTTCTCTTATAGAACCAAAGACCTAGGGTATTTACACAGCAGATATTTATTAAGAGCTTATTATGTACAGATTCCAGTGAGGGTTATGACAATATAGGAGGACTATCTGAGAGCTATTAACTGTCTTGCAAACTATTTATGCCTGTCCCCTTTCTTTGTGTATCTCCATTAAACAGTAGTTTGTGATGGCAAAAAAAAAAAAAAAAAAAGAATTGGTTTAACATTAATAGTACACGAATGCAACAGTACAATTTGGCTTATTTGGTATAAAAGTCCTAAAGGAAGCATTGTAAAATACAAAGTTGGCTTTCTTTGGGCTGTATTTGTGTACATATGTTATTGGTATGTGTTCCAAAATTATGGGAAACTCCTACAATTCTCATAGGACTTAATGTTTGTTATTAATAATGATAATTGTTACATAAAATCATTGTATGCCACAGAGGTAACCAAAATTTCCTTGTCAATTGTGGCTTTAATAGTGGCTGTCCTAACTAAGACTTTTTGTCAGCCATTCCCTGGACAATTGTTGTCTTGTTTTGGTCCTCTTTAGAAAGTGGGTTATAGTCAGCTATAGGACTTTCTGCTGTTAAATGCAGGTTCCCAATGACTTTGGAAATTGTAACATTAAAGTAGAGGGAAAAACTTTCAGGACTCTCAGGGAGAGCTGAAATGTTCATGAATATCAAGCAGAACAGGAGTTAACTGCATGGACGGAACTAATAAAAGACTAAAGTAATCCTTTTGACTTTTTGCTTAAAATGTTGCTGATCCTTTGTTCTGTTTTCCAAAGTTAAGGAAACTTTTCTCTTTAGCTATTGACAGCATTTAACAATTGAGTAAAGTATAGTCCTGTGAACAAAAGTTGGAGCATATTTGTTTCTCTCTACCTGATTTCTCCAGAATTTGAAACTATTAATATTTGTGAGTATCTTAACTTAGGGCAATATAGTTATTTGCATAAGCGCAATAAGAATCTGTTTTCTTTTGCAACAAGACACAATTAGAGAAACTGGTTGTTTTACCAAGGCTTTGACTGAAATGCCTTGCTTTCCTTTAAGGAATCGAACTTGACTTGTAGAGCCAATAAATCTCCTTGGGAAAAACTGGCCTCATACTTTGTCTACACAGTCCCTGTACAGGGTTTATGACCTGTGGTAAGTAAAGAATGTCAATTTCTAACAGGCCCTGGAGCCCCAAGTTTTCCTGGGACCTCAATAGGAGGGGAATTTGCTCAGCTTATAGGTATTTGAAGGTATAAACCCATGTGTGGGCTCAGCTTTAAAAAAGTCTTATCTGAGATTCCTTCTCTGGAACAAAGTTCCATCAGAACCAATTTAAAAAGAGCTTAGGTGACAAATATTCTTGCTGCACTTTATACAAATAATCAGACCAAGTATAATAAAGCAAATCATTCTTACCATGATTTGTCTTTAGTAAAAATGGGAGATGGGAAACTGAAAAAAATTATGCTTTAAGAACTATAGCACACCTGTTATTACATTCTAGTCTCATCAGTTGTTCTTGAGCTTTTTCTCCTGACATTTAGACTGACCTTGATTATTACTGTGAACCAATCAGTGATCTCTGACAGCAGCTCAGAAGAAACAAGAGGGATGGGTAATGCAAAAATCTGGATTGATATTCTAATTCTGGACGGGTATTAGAATCAGTTAGCAACCCCATATCAGCTTGATTCCAACTGTTCAGTTAATGGAAAGTCTTCTAATTTAGTTTACTTGGGATAATATTGCTTATTTTCCTTTATTGTTGTGAAATATACTGGTGTTGCACTCTATGTGTAAGAATGCAGTATAAGCTTACTGAATGTTCTCTTAAATTGAACATATATTAATCTTCCAGATATCACTTTTCATTGGCACTCAAGAATTATGAATAGCCCTTGCCATATAAATGATTTCTGACTGAGCTTCTCTCTACCCTGAATGCAAGAGACCCAACAGTTAGGCAGGAATATCATTGCCCCTATTCAACCTGAAGATGTTACAGAAGAAGGATTATCCCTCTACAAGCCTTAGGATGAAGGGTTCTCTTATAAAAGGGAGGGGGAAATGTCAGAGGTGTTTGAACCAGAGCAACTCCATCTTGAATAAGGGCTAGATAAAATAAGGCTGAGACCTACTAGGCTGCATTCCCAGAAGGTTAAGGCATTCTTAGTCACAGGATAAGCTAGGAGGTCAACACGATATACAGGTCATATAGGCCTTACTGGTAAAATAGGTTGCAGTAAAGAAGCTGGCTAAAATTCACCAAAACTAAGAGGGCAACAAGAGTGACCTTTGATCGTCCTCACTGCTATACTCCCACCAGCACCATGACAGTTTACAAATGCCATGGCAATGTCAGGAAGTTACCCTATACGGCCTAAAAAGGGAAGGCATGAATCATCCACCCCTTGTTTAGCATATGATAAGGAAATAACCATAAAATGGGCAACCAGCAGCCCTAGGGGCTGCTCTGCCTTTGGAGTAGCCATTCTTTATTCCTTTACTTTCCTAATAAACTTGCTTTCACTTTACTCTACGGACTTGCCTTACATTCTTTCTTGTGTGAGATCCAAGAACCCTCTCTTGGGGCCTGGATCAGGACCTCTTTCTGGCAACATAGTCAATATCAAAACTAAAGCATTCAGAACATTTATGTGCCAAAAAATACAGTGTCAAAATACAGAAGGCAAAAATTTTAGGCAATTAGAAAATAATTAACAAAACCATAACACAAGTTTCTGCCACTGATGTACCAAAGAAATAATAATCATCTATTGACTTCTGTACTTCAGAATAGTTTCCCAACCTACCAGCACTCTTGTGTCCTTAGATTTCTTAAGCCTTGCATCATTCATGGAGCTTGGGTTGCTGGCATATTTGGGTTGGCCACCTCCAGCCTTGAGCAGCTTTTTCTGGGACTCTTCAGCAAACAGCCAGAAGAGAGGGGCCTGACAGCTTGACCCACAGTCCATGAAACCAATGAATACAATAGCAGTGTCTCTGGTGTAACACAGTGTGCATGATCAAAGAATGTCCTGCTGCTTGGGCGTCTGATTCAACAGCCACCTGAAGAGTGATCTGCTGCTGCCTGTCGTAGACAAAGGCCCATGCAGCTACTAAGGAGTTCATGTAGTGATGCCCAAGCACTAAGTTGTGCAGCTCAAATAGTGGTGGAATGATAGGGTAGATGAGCAAGAATCTGCCCAGGCAGCAGCCCTAAATTTCTGCTATCACATATTTTGGATACATCCATGCCTTTGTGGTTGATGTGCCTTCCAAGCCAGCAGCCAGCACCCTGTCTGTTCTAATGATGTACATGTAACCCACAAATTAGAGCTTTATAGTTATTTAAAAATACTGATATAAAAACTTTAATTACATGTAAACCCATTTGCTTTATCACAATTTATATCAGAATGTATTTGGGAAATAAAAGAAAGAACTGTTAATATCATTGAATATAATTTTAACTGTTGTAAAATTTTGAGTGGTTATTTTCAAATTTTTAAATTTATCTGCTTGCATAAACAAAGGTTAGTACAGCATGGGGGAAACCACCCTCATGATCCAATTACCTCCACCTGGTTTCTCCCTTGACATGTGGGGTTTATGGGGATTCTAATTCAAGATGAGATTTGGGTGGGGACAAAAAGCCTAACCATATCACCACCATTAGGCTTTCTTCTCTAAGGTCTAAACAAAAACCAGCCTTTTCAAAGACTCCACACTGATAATGTTGACTACTAGCTTATGTTCCCAGGTAGAGAACAAAGACACGCTGGGATTAATTATTTCCTCAACCCTCCCTGAGATGTCTGCTTCCTCTATTCCCATTTTCTTCATGTGTTTGCCTTATCTTATGTATAATGTAGATTTACTGGGCACTAGCTAAAGTCTCACGAGTATATAACCATTCTTCTCACTGTGTCCCACCACCCACTCCCACCTTTCTAAGGAAAATATATAAATACTGATATGGTTTGGCTATGTCTCCACCCAAATCTCAACTTGAATTGTATCTCCCAGAATTCCCATATGTTTTGGGAAGGAACCAGGATGAGGTAATTGAATCATGGGGTCAGTGTTTCCCATGCTATTCTTACAATAGTCAGTAAGTCTCATGGGATCTGATGGGTTTATCAGGGGTTTCCACTTTTGCTTCTTCCTTATTTTCTCTTGCCACCACCATGTAAGAAGTGCCTTTCACTTCCCACCATGATTCTGACGCCTCCCCAGATGTGTGGAACTCTAAGTCCAATTAAACCTCTTTTGCTCCACAGTCTCGGGTATGTCTTTATTAGCAGCATGAAAACAGACTAATACAAATACTAAACCTCCTGAGAACTCCTTTGGAACAAATGGCCACAGATCCATCTGTGACTAGTGTTTTTCCGGGTGCATCCTCAAGCAGGCTCAATAAACCTTGATTGATTGGGCCACCTGCTGCAATCACTCATTTTGGTTGTCAAGGGCTATAAAAAATGAATTTACAGGAAATGATAGGAATGAATTGAAAAATATAAAGAATAGAAGGGAAGTTCTAGAACTAGAAAATATAATATCTCAAATAAAACATCCATTAGACAGACTTAACAGCACATTAGAGATGGTAGAAGAAAGACTAAGTGAACTTGAAGACAGAGCAATACAAATTATCCAACCTCAAGAAGAGAGTACAGGATTAACAACAGTAAAAAATGCATAGTGCCTCTGAAACCTGTAGGGAAATATAAAAACTCTAATATATGTTTAATTAGAGTTCTAGAACAGGTAAGAAAAGGAGAGAGTGAGGAAACAGTTGAAGGAAGATTTACTGAAAAATTTCAAAATTTGGTCAAAAACATTGACATAGAGATCAAAGAAGCCCAGTGAACCTCACACAATATAACTTACAGATAAAGACACACACACACACACACACACACACACACACACACAGCCCTACCTTGGCGCATCATAGTCAAACTGGATATGATAAAGGATTAAAAAAAATCTTGAAGGAAATCAGAAAAAAAAATGACACAGTGCACAACAGGAAGTGACAGAAGAATGATGGTTGTATTAGTCTGTTCTCACACTGCTAATAAAGACATACTCAAGACTGGGTAATTTATAAAGAAAAAGAGGTTAATGGACTCACAGTTCCACATGGCTGGGGTGTCCTCACAATCAGGGCTGAAGGCAAAGGAGAAGCAGTCACGTCTTACATGGTGGCAGGCAAGAGAGCTTGTGCAGGGGAACTACCATTTGAACAACCATCAGATCTTGTGAGACTTATTCATTACCATGAGAACAGTATGGGGGAAACTGCCCCCCCCCGGCACTGCTCTTGACACATGGGGATTATTACAATTCAAGGTGAGATTTGGGTGGGGACACAGCCAACCATATCAATGGTTTATGTCTATCTCATTAGCCACATAGAGGTCAGAAAACAATTTAATGGTTTCTTCAAAATGATTAAAGAAAAAAAGATCTGTCAACACAGAACTCTGTATTCAAAGAAAATATTCATCAAAAGTGAATGCAAAGTAAAGACTTTTACATATAATGCAAAAGTAGATTTCATTGCCATCAGGCTTTAATTTTAAGAAATGCAAAAAGGAAGTTATTTATCTGAAGAGAAATGACATCAGATGGAAACCTGTCTCTAAATAAAGGAATGAAAAGTACTGGAAATGGTAAAACTGTGGGTAAACTTGGGAGGCTGAAGCAGGCAGATTATGAGGTCAAGAGATCAAGACAATCCTGGCCAACATGGTGAAACCCCATCTCTACTGAAAATACAAAAATTAGCTGGGCGTGGTGTCACACGCCTGTAGTCCCAGCTACTGCAGAGACTGAGGCAGGAGAATTGCTTGAACCTGGGAGGTGGAGGTTGCAGCCAGCTGAGATTGCTTGCCACTGCACTCCAGCCTGGTGACAGAGCAAGGCTCTGTCTAAAAAAAAAAAAAAAAAAAAAAAAAATGGGTAAACATAAAAGTCTATAATTTTTTTCTTCTATTATTTTCCTGAAAATGTATATGACTATTTACATAATAAATTATAGTACCATATTGTGGGGCATACAGTGTATATAGATATAATATATATGAAAACTTGTATATATAATGAGGGTAAAATAGATTACACTTTTGCAAGGCTTTTACATCTCATATCTCATGTGGAATAGTACAATAGTAATGCTAAGTATATGTAATAAATTAAGAATGTATTTCACAATCCTTACAATACCCTATATTGTAACTAAATAAATAGTGCAAAGAAATACACTAAAAACCAGTAGAGAAACTAAAAATGAATCTCACAAAATACAGCTATTCAAAAAAGGCAAGAAAAAGGGTAAGATTTTAAAAACAATGGCACAACTAGAAAAAATACAGAAAAAAATAGTAGACATAAATCCAACTATGTAAGTAATTATATTAAATGAAATTGAAACACTCCAATTAAAAGACAGATATTGTAAGTGGATTTAAATTGGAAAAAGACCCAACTCCTTGGCATATATGAGGAGCAATTTAAATGTAGGGCACAGAGAAGTTGAAAATAAAAGAATAGAAAAATATATACCATAAAAACAGTCAGATAAGAAAGCTAGAGTGGCTATAATAAGATCAGACAAAATAAGCTTTAAGATAAGAAATATTATCAGCAATAAGGAAAGATATTTTAAAATGATAAAACAGTCGATTAGGAAAATAACAACAATCATGGATGAGTAGGTGTCCAATAGCAAACCTTCAAAATACATGAAGAAAAAATGGACAAAATTAGAGGGTAATAGCCAAATCCACTATCACAGATTTTAGCAACTGTTTCAGCAACTGCTAGAACTTAAAAAGAAATAAGCAAGGATAGAGAAGATTTAAACATGATTAATTATCATGACCTAATTGACATTTATATGACAAATAATCCAATAACTATAGAACACATCTTTCTTCTAACTATGTATAGAATATTTACCAAGGACCACATGCTGTGAAGTAAAGCAATCATTAATTCACTCAAAGTTTAAAATCTTACCAAGTATGTTTTCTGACCACATAGAATTAAATTAAAAATCAATAACAATAAAGTATTTATTAAAGCCCCACTTGGTTAACACACTGCTAAATATCCTATGGGTCAAGGCAGAAATCAGAGGAAACATTATAAAATACTTCAACTGAATGATAATGAAAGTACAACATTATAATATGTGGGATTTAGGTTAAAGCAGTACATAGAGGGAAATTCATAGCTTTAAGTGCTTATATATATAAATATATACATATATTTTATATATAAATTATATATAATATATATTTATATTTTAATTGATATTTAAATTCAATATTCCTAGCTATCAACCTCAAAAGATGGAAAAAGATGATCAAATTAAATACAAGATGAGTAAAAGATTATATAAAAAAGAGCAGAAATCAATGAAGTAGAAAACCTAAAACAATTTTTGAAAATTTAAGAAAGTCAAAAGTGGGTTCTCACTATTTCTATTAAACATTTTACTGGAAGTATTAGGCAGTTGAACACTGCAAGAAAAAAATAAATGCATAAAGATTAGAATGGAAGAGATAAGTCACTCTTTAATAAAAAATTCAACTTTTATTTCAGATGTACACATGCAGGTTTGTTATATGGATATGTTGCATCCAGGTAATCAGCACAGTACCCAATAGTTTTTTTAACCCATGCTTCTCTCTCTACCTCTCCCATCTAGTAGTCCACAGTGTCTGTTGTTCCCATGTTTATGTCCACGTGTGCTCAATGTTTAGCTTCCACTTATAAGTGAGAAGGTGAGATATTTGGTTTTCTGATTTTGCATTAATTTGCTTAGGATAATGGCCTCCAGCTGCATCCATGTTGCTGCAAAGGACATGACTTCATTCTTTTTTATAGGTGCATAGTATTTCATGGTATATATATACCACATTTTCTTTATCCAATCTGCAATTGATGGGAATCTAGGTTCGTTCCATGTCTTTACTATTATGAATAATATGACTATAAACATATGAGTGCATGCATGTTTTTGGTATAATTATATACCCAGATATGGCATTGCTGGGTTGAATGGTAGCACCTTTTAAAGTTTTTTGTGAAATCTCCAAGCTGCTTTCCACAGTTACTAAACTAATTTATATTCCTACCAACAGTGTATAAGCATTCCCTTTCCTCCACAGCCTCATTAGCATCTGTTATTTTTTGACTTTTTAACAATGGCTATTTTGACTGCTGTGAGACCGTATCTCACTGTGGTTTTAATTTGCATTTCTCTGATGATTAGTGATGATGAGCATTTTTTCATGTTTGTTGGCCATTTATATGTCCTCTTTTGAGAAGTGTCTGTATATATCTTTTGCCCATTTTTTTATAGGGGCTATTGACTTTTTGCCTCTTGGTTTGTTTATATTCATTATATATTTTGAATATTAGACCTTTGTCAGATGCATAGTTTGTGAATATATTCTCCCATTCTGTAGGTTGTCTGTTTACTCTATTGATAGTTTCTTTTGCTGTGCAGAAGCTCTTTAGTTAAATTAGGTCCCGCTTGTCGATTGTTTTTGTTGTTGCAGTTGCTTTTGGGGACTTAGCCAAAAATTATTTGCCAAGACCAGGGTCAAGAAGGGCATTTCTTAGGTTTTCTTCTAGATTTTTACAGTTTGAGGCCTACATTTAAATATTTAATCCTTCATGAGCTAATTTTTCTATATGGTAATAAGTCAGGATCCAGTTTCATTCTTCTGAATATGGCTAGCTAGTTATCCCAACCCATTTATTGAGAAGGAAGTCCTTTCTCTATTGCTTGTTTTCATTGGCTTTGTCAAAGATTAGATGGTTGTAAGAGTGCAGCTTTATTTCTGAGTTTTCTATTCTCTTCCATTGATGTCTTTTTTGCCAGTACCATGCTGATTACTATATTCTTATAGTTTAAAATCGAATACTGCATTGCCTCCAGCTTTGTTCTTTTTGCTTAGGATTGCTTTAGCTATTGTGGCTCCTTTTTTGTTCCATGTGATTTTTAAAATAGATTTTTCTTTTTCTAATTCTGTGAAGAACAACATTGGTAGTTTATAGAAATAATATTGAATCTGTAAATTGCTTTGGCCAGTATGGCCATTCTAACATTACTGATTCTTGAAAGCCATATTGCATGGAGTGTTGTGTAGTTCTCCTTGTAGAGATCTTTCACCTGTTCAGTTAGCTGTATTCCTATGTAGTAGATCACTTTTTATTTACAGAAAACTTGATTATGTACATAGAAAATAGTAAGAAATTCACAATGTAAATATGAAAGTAAATAAGAGATGTTATCAAGGTCACAGAATGTAAAGTCAATAGAGAAAAATATTTGTCCTTTTATACACTAGGAGTAAACAATAGAAAAGACAACATCTTTTTTAAAATGGCTTTAAAATAACATCAAAATCATAAAATACTCAGGGATACATTCAACAAAACATGTAAAATGTCTACCCTGAAAACTATAAAACATTGATAAGAAAATGAAAAGACCTAAATAAAGAGCTATACTATGTTAAACGGACTGCCAGACTTAAACTTTTTAAGGTGTCAGTTCTCCACAAATTTTTCTACAGAGTCTAAGCAATCACAATCACAATCTCAGAAGGCTTTAGAAAAAGAATTTGAGAAGGTGATTTGAAAATTTATGTAGAAATGAAAAAGACCTAAGAGTGCCAAAATAATCTTTGAAAAGAGCAAAATTAGAAGACTTACTTTACTTGAATTTAAAATTTACTATCATCATCAACACAGTAAGATATAATCAGGATATATGAGTCAGAATTGACTCACAGTTTGACAGAAGAAGATATAGAGCGCAGAAATAGACTCATATTTGTTCAGTCAATTGGTTTGGACAGCATTTTTAACAAACGGTGCTGAAACAAGTAAATATCCACATGGAAATAAACAAACAAACCCTTGATTCCCTGCCACACACACACATAAATCAAGCTGGATCATAGATCAAATCATAAAGGCTAAAACCACAAAGCTACTAGGAAGAAAAAAAAAAAACCCAGGAGGGCCAGACCTGGTGGCTCACACCTGTAATCCCAACACTTTGGGAGGGCAAGGTGGGCGGATCATCTGAGGTCAGGAATTTGAGACCAGCCTGGCTAACACTGCAAAACCCCATCTGTACTAAAAATACAAAAATTAGCTGGGTGTGGTAGTGCGCACCTGTAATCCCAGCTACTCGGGAGGCTGAGGCAGGAGAGTCGCTTGAACCCAGGAGGCAGAGGTTGCAGTGAGCCGAGATTGCACCACTGGACTCCAGCCTGGGTGACAGAATGAGACTCCGTCTCAAACAAAACAAAACCCAGGAGAATATCTTAATGAACTGGGTGTAGCTAAGGATTTCTTAGAATATGAAAATAGTAACAATAGAAGCAGAAGATTAGTAAGTAAGATTTCATAAACCTCAAGATTGTTTTCATTGAAGAACAATGTTAAGAATATGAAGAGAGGAGGCACAGACTTCCAGAAAATATTCTTAATGCATATGTCTTGTGTAGAAAATATAGAAAGAACTTCTACAAACAACTCAATGAATTATTGGCAAAAGATTAGAATGAACTTGTCAAAAATGAGGCTATATGAATGGCCAATAGCATTGGAAAGATTTCTCTACGTCGCTAGTCATCACTGAAATGCAAATTGAAACCACAATAAGATACGACTTTGCATGTATTAGACTGGCTAAAACTAATATGACAAACACAACCAAAGTTGTTGAGAAGACAGAGCAACTAGAATTCTCATACATAGCTGATGGGTGTGAAAATGACACAACCACCACCACCTTTGAAAATGGTTTGGCTGTTTTTCATAATGTTATACACACACCTAGCCTATGATACAGCAATTACACTAAAAGATATTTACCCAACATAAACAAATGTGTATGTATATGTGTATGTGTGATGTAAAGACTTGAACACAATGTTCATAGAAATGCTTTTCATAATAATCTCACATTGGAAAACTGGAAATAATATATAGATTCATTGATAAGGGAATGGATTACAAAATTATGGTACAGTCATGAAACAGAATTAAAAAAAGATGAATTATCCTTAATTTTAAAAAAGGATGAACTATCGTTATAACAGCATAGATGAAATTCACTGACATTGGGCTGTAAAAGAATACATTCTCTATGATTTCATCTATATGATGTTCTAGTATAGGCAAAACTACTCCATGACGGAAAAAATTAAAAAGCAGTTGTCATTTGGTGGTGGAGTATTAATTGGTAAGGAGACAGGAAACTTTCTCAGGGGATGGATGTGCTGTTTATCTTCATAGGAGTTCAGATCCCAAGGCTGCATGTGCTTATCACAATTCATTGAATTGTACACTTAAGATATGTGCATTTTACAATATGCAAATTTTATGCCACACCAAAAGAAACAGAACATAAACAATATTGAACTCTATTGAATATGCTTGGGTGATTTTTTTGCAGAATTTGAAGCTAGGAATTCTAATTTATACTCTATGTATTCTATTATTGAGCAAATAACTAAATCTACTAAGGATAATGGAGACAATTTTCTCAACTGTTGGATAAGGGCATTGTAAATATGGAAAGCATTAAAATGATAATGTAATGTATGGTGTTGGATTGGAATTGGAAATGTCAATATTGACTCATTACAGGTAGGATGGATGGTTAGATAGATAGACAGATGAGAAGAAAAAGCTCTTCATTATAGTGGAAAGCCAACCAATAAATCCATAAGGAGCCACAGAATTAGAAAAACATGAATGCATGATAAAACTGAGTGGTTAAAGTTCATTGAGGAACACGACATTTACATAACTGGAAAGCATCTCCTCAAACTTGCTTCAGAGAGTAGAGATCTATTGGATACTTCCTCAACTTAGTGATTAAAGTTAATATCCCCAGTACTGTGACAAGTCAACATTATATGTTTCTTACATGATGCACTGAGAAGAGCCCAACATCACTTATTTGGTATTCTTGCCAAAAATGCATTAACTAAATATAATAATGAAGAAACATCATATAAACTCAGATTGATAGACATTCTACAAAACAGTTGCCCTGCAATCTTAAACATTGACAAGGTCAAGAAAGAAAAGGTAAGACTGAAGACCTGTATTCCCAGTCTTTTAGTAGACTAAAACACATGACAACTAAATGCAATTCATGATCCTTATGGATTTTGATTCAAGATTTAGAAAATAGTTATAAAACAGCATTGTGACAAAAGGTAAAATGTAATATACATTGTGGATTAAGTGAGAATATTGTATCAATGTTAAATATCCTGATTTTGATCATTGTAAGAGAATGCATAAATATTTCAGAGTGCAAGGGCACAATATCTCCAACTTGCTCCTAAACAGTTCAGAAAAAAAATTATATATGTGTATACACATACATGTTCATAAAGAAATGAGGCAAAACGCAATAACTGTTAAGTCTGGTGTAAATGATATATACAGGAGATCTTTGTATAATCCTTGAAGTTTTACCTAAGTTTAAAATTATCTCAAAATAAAAAACTATTGTAAAAATACTAAAATACTTGAAATTAAATATTAAGTACAAAAGCAGAAATGATGAAATTGAATTTGTACATTTTTATTTTTTGAGACAGAGTCTTGCTCTGTTGCCCGGGCTGGAGTGCAGTGGTACAACCTTGACTCAATCTCTGCCTCCCAGGCTAAAGTGATTCTCGTGCCTCAGCCTCCCGAGTGGCTGGGATTACAGGCATACACCACCACGCCTAGCTAATTTTTGTATTTTTTATTTGAGATGGGGTTTCTCCATGTTGCCCAGGCTGGCCTTGAACTCCTGGCCTCAAATGATCCACCTGCCTCGGCCTCCCAAACTGCTGGGATTACAGGCATGAGCCACTGCACCCAGCCTGAATTTGTACAATTGATAGACAATTTTATAGTTGTCTCTGACAACTGAAACAACAATATATGCATTTTCCAGAAATATTTTTAAAAGAATAACATCAATATTATAAATGAGAAAATAAGCATAAGCATTGATGTAGTAAATTAAAACTTGAATTTTCATACCTAGAAGCAGGGTGGAAGAGGGAAAAGCCTTCTGGGAAGATGAAACAGTGCTAAGACCTTGTGCTGGGAGGGAGGATGAAGCTCTAGGGGAAAATCCATTTCCTTGCTTTTTCCAGTTCCTAGAGGCTGCTGGTTTTCTGTGGCTCATGGTCCCTCTCCTTCATCTTCAAAGTCAGCAATGGTGGACTGAATCCTTATCAAACTGCGTCAATCTGATCTGCTCTTCTGCATAATTTTCTGCACATCAAAGATCCTTGTGATTACATTCAGCCTTCTGGAGTAGTTAATCTACCTATTTTATAGTCTTCTAATTAGACACCTTAATTCCATCTGCAACTTTAATTTCCCCTTTGCCATGGAACATATTCACAGGTTCCAGATATTAGTATGTGAGTGTCTTTTGAGAACCAATACACTGCCTACCACAGTGAGTAGAAAGCCAGGGTGCTTGGAGTACAGAGAGTATGGGAAAGGGTGATAAAGACCACGCTAGAGGGGTAAACACTGGGACTATATTACTACTTACACAACGTCCTCAGTTATTACAGACAAGAAGATGTATAGATCCCCTCTCTCCCAACCCTACTTCCCATCCTGTTTCGCACTAAGTACCTGGAAGAATCTAAAGATTCTTCTAAATATTCTAAAAAACAAAAGGAAATTTCAAATCATCATCTAAATAGCTGGATATGCAAAAGGGCACTTTTATGTAGGAATGTAGGTTGGAAATACCTAAAATGGGAGGACTTTTTTTTCTCCTTAGAGAGATGGAGCAGAAAAGAGTCAAAAGAAGAGAAGAGGGTGGCAAGAAGGGAGTTCTCTTGTTCAAGAAACATGGGAGATTTGCTACAGGATCTTTATGAATGAAGATGTCTAACAGTCTGTGTAATGTTTTTCTGCTCCTAAAATTTAAATCTCTAACTTTTGTCAAAGTTTGCTGTGTATAAGAAGGCTCTTAGCAAATAGATTTGTTGTAGAAATCAGGAACAGTGGCTGCATGCACCTCTGGGAGACACCATTGGAGAGATAAACAAACACTGTAAGACACAAAGCCAAAAAGAATAACTCAGTAGAGGCAAAAGGTCCAAATGAGAGGTCACTGTGAGATGGCACGAATTCCCTCTCAGAAACACAGAAGTCTAGGGAGGGCATTCAAGACAAAGTTATTCAGATTCGGAGAGCTGCAAATCTCAAGTTGACATCTGGACCATGAGTTTGCCCTCTTTCTCTAAAACTGCGTTTTTTGAAGGATGCCTGTTTTCAGCAGCATTTCATATACTCTCACCCTTTTTGCAGCCTTTTTGCCTTACCAAGATCCCTTTTCCATAATTTTAATCCAGAAAAAAATGATAGCTCTTAGAGTACATAGATGTAGGAAAAAAATGAGAGGAAAAGAGAGAACATGTTTGCAACTACAAATCAGAGCTGACGTGGAAAATAGAGCTTGGGTATCCCGAAATAATTTCACAGGGCAATGTGTGCAGGACAGGATGAAAGTAACCGACATTGAGTTTGGCCAATTTACGGACTTTCCAATTACTTTGAAAGCCATTGACTGAATTTTCTATTCTGAAATAAATAGTCACGTAGTTTCAATTGCTCTGTTCAGGACAGAGACTTACAAAGCAATCAGTAGTTTAGTTTCTAGAACTGTTAGCCAAATTGAAATCACTTCAGTGTCTGACACCTCGTTTTTCCTGAAGTTTGGAAATGAGATGTAGTGAGAGGAGACGAGTCTCCAAGTTAGAGAGAGTTCACAGCTCTGGAGGGAGTGAATAGAAGCCAACCACACCCACCCCAAAAAGGAAATGCTTTTCAACACCTACGTATTTTTTTAAGTTGCATTTTGTGTGTTATTTTAAACAAAAACAGCTTGACACACTCTGTAGTGTCATGCACTAGAGCTGCTTTTCCTACATTTTATTTTCTGATTTTCCAGGATTTAATTTTTCCCTTCCATTTCTGACTTTATTTATCTTGAGTTAGAACAGTTGCTCCCCTCAATAAAAGTGCCAGAAGGAAGGCTCTCCAGCATTTCAATGGTCTCCAGCAAAATGGCCAGAGGAATAGTCAAGACTTTCTACTTTGCTTCTAATTCAATAGGGACTTCTATCATGAACACTCAAGTGCTTATTCTACAGCCTCGGAGTTGAAATATTACATAAAATGCTGTTGAAGATCCCCTTTTAAAGTTATGTGGAAACATGGGTTAATTACCAAAAAGAAGGATTATGAACTGAAGTGAGTATTCATGTAATGAACTGGTACATCCATAAGTAAGCCAGAGTTTTAAAAATGGGACGAGTGGCCAATTCTGTTGCCTGTAAAATCATTTTTGAAGACATTATTTACATGCAGCTTTTACTAACATCTCTGTTAGTAAAAGCTGTGATGTGTAAAATTCCTACTCCCATTGAGAACAATGGGATTTGATCTGGACCACAAGACAAACAAATGATTCTCTGTGAGATATTTGTTTATGCTAACAGGTCCTTGGCTGCTCCCACGTAAGAAATCAACATATTATGCACAGAAATAAATTTATCGCAGGTTCACAATTCTCATTTCAAGAGTTTCTTGTTTTTAATTCACAAGTTTCACCAGTCCTTACTAAAGATTTGCAATATTTGTTTTGTAAAATAAGAAACAAGATCAAACAATATTGTTTAAAATGGTCAATATGTCCTCCAGTGTTGAAATCAGGATTGAGAGTTTCTGTTTCTATCTAACCTATGCTATTTCCTGATTCTTAGCTACGTTTTATGAGTACAGATTTGGAAACAACGTGGCCCTAATTCTCCCCTCCCCACCCTCAAGCTTTCTTTCTTCCTGCCCCAAAATTTTGATTTAAATGGTGGCAACAGATGATCCATAATGGTTGATACTTTTAGGATGACCAGTATTGTGAGGAAAAAAGCAACATTAGGATAAAATAAGAATGAGAACTGAATGAGACTGAAAGAGAACCTCAGAGAGGCTTACATAAATCACATAGGTGATTGCCGACTGAGAGAGATAACTCTTTTTATAAAGGAATAGATGGAAATAAACACGCTTAAGGCCCACAATGTTCTCTTATTTAATTTTCAAAAAATTATAACTTTGCCCAGGCACCATGGCTCGGGTCTGTAATCCCAACACTTTGGGAGGCTGGGGCGAGAGGACTGCAACCAGTTCAAGACCAGCCTGGGAACCACAGGGAGACTCCATCTCTACAAAAACATTTAAAAATTGGCCGGGCATTGTGGCTCATGCCTGTAATCCCAGCAGTTTGGGAGGCTGAGGTGGGTGGATCACTTGAGTTCAGGAGTTCAAGACCAACCTGGCAAACATGGTGAAACCTTGTCTCTACTAAAAATACAAAAATTAGCTGGAAGTGGTGGCGCACATCTGTAATCCCAGCTACTCAGGAGGTTGAGACATGAGAATAGCTTGAATCCAGGAAGCGGAGGTTGCAGTGAGCCAAGATTTTGCCACTGCATTCCAGCCTGGGCTACAAAGGGAGACTCCGTCTCAAAAAAAAAAAAAAAAAAAAAAATTAAAAATTATCAAGTGTGGTGGCCCATGCCTGTGGTCCCAGCTACTCAGCATGACTGAGAGAGGAGGAGCACATGAGCCCAGGAAGCTGCACTCCAGCCTGGGTGTCAGAGTGAGACCTTGTCTCAAATATATATATATATATATATATATATATATATATATATATATATATATATATGTATGTGTGTATATACACACACACACACACATATAATATATATATACACACACACACATATATATACACACATATATATACATATATATGTGTGTGTGTGTGTGTGTATATATATATATTCATGTTTATGGATAAGAAAACCAGGGCCAGAGAGGTTGGGTTATTGTTTAAAGCAAAACAACAAAAATGAGTGACGGCATCCATATTAAACCCACAGCCATCTGGCTTCAGCATCTATCTTCTTTGATGAGAAACATGGAGAAGTGACATATTTATGGATTCACAGGGGCAAAGGGAAGCAGATTTTAAGATAGAGATTGAGAATGAAAAGAGAGAGGAGGAGGCTCAGTCAGAATTTCCAGTGTTTCCAAATTAGAGAAAAGATACAGTTAAGAATCTGAGCACAGAGGCCAAGAGAAAAATGTCAAGTTGGGTTTCAGAGGGCCATGAGGATAACTGATAAGAACTTGTTTGTTTGAAATTTAAGGGTCATCCCACAACTGTCCTCTGGTTCCCAATGCTTTCTCCTTTGTAGATTTCTAACTCCCCACCTCTTATTCTTTTCTATAACTTCATCCTCTCCATCTCTAGAGACTTCTTTACATCATCCTTGAAATATATCCATGTATCTTTTCACAACAAACATCTTCATCTTTGTCCTACAGCAGCTGTGGCTCTATTTCTCATGTGCTTCTTTTCAAGCAAACTTCTTGAATTCATTGTTTTCACTTCCACATATCCTATTCACTCCTCAATCCGGTTTCCTGCTCCACCATACTCCCATTACCAACAACATGTCGTTAAATCAAACACACATCTTCCTTTGGACTTCAACTTTGCTTGACCTTTGAGCAGAATTTTGGCACTTTTATCATTCCTTGATTTCCCTGACATCACTCCCTCCTGGTTTTCTTCCTACTTCTGTTCACACTTCATTATCCTCTGTAGAGTTACCTTCCTGTACCTGAACTTCAGGCACTGGTGATTCTGAGTTTGGCCATGGGCCCAATGCCTTTTCCACAATTCTCATCTACCCATGGTGTCCTTATCCATGCCTGTGTCTTTCATTATCTGCCATATGGAGTCATTTCCCTCAAGAATGCCTCAGTCTTATTTCCAGCTATCCACTAAACATGTACTCTTATCTCATGGAAACACAAAACCATGCATTTTTAAACCTGTTATTATATTATTCCCCAAACCCAATATTTCTAGAGATTTCTACATTAGCAAACCTTTCGTTCAATTTTCCCTTGTGCAAGGCAAACTCTGTTTCCTACTTCACCCATTCCCAGTTGCATCTATTCAAGTGTCAAATCTATTTTACCTTTTACAAATTATTCAATGTAAATTAGTTCAGCCACTTTGCAAAGCAGTTTGGAGATTTCTCAAAGAACTTAAAACAGAACTACCATTCAACCCAGCAATCCCATTACTGCGTATAAACCCAAAGGAAAAAAAGACACACACACTTGTTGTTTATCACAGTGCTATTCATGATAGCAAAGACATGGAATCAACCTAGGTCATCAGTGGCTGATTGGATAAAGAAAATGTGGTCCATATACACCATGGAATACTATGCAGCCATGAAAAAGATGAAATCATGTCCTTCACAGCAACATGGATACAGCTGGAGGCGATTACCATAAGTGAATTAATGCAAAAGCAGGAAACCATATATCACATGTTCTCAATTATAAGTGCAAGCTAAACATTGGATACTCATGGGCATAAAGATGGCAACAGCAGACACTGGAGACTACTAGAAGGGAGAGGAAGAGAGGGGGGCAAGGGTTGAAAAACTAAGTGTTGGGTACTATGCTCACTATCTGGGTGACAAGATCATTCATATCCTGAACCCCAGCATCACCCAATATACCCATGTAGCAAACCTGCATATGTCCCTTCTGAACCTAAATCTAAAATAAAATTTGAAATTATAAAAATAAATAAATAAATACATATTATTCAAGATACTTTACTCCTTCCATTCTCACTTTCACTCTTCTAGCCACAGCAATGTCATTTCTTGCCTTCACAACAGTAGCCAACCCTCACTGGCCGCTCTGCTTCCAGCCTCTGGTCTTTAGCTAATTCTCCATACTGTTCTAGAGTTTCTCATGTCACTCTTCTTTTAAAAATACTTTAATGGCTTTATAGTGTGGTTTAGGTAAATTTCAAACTCTAAATTAGCTTACAAAACTCTGTATGATCTGATCTCTCCCTCCCTCCTACCTCATTTGATCCACTAGGAGAGTGGAGAGCCACTCTAAGGCTCTAGCAATGACAGAGCTTCCTGGAATGCTATTACTGTCCACCACATCTTCTTTCTTTTCTTCTGGCTGCTGTTCATCCTGCAGTCCTCAGCCCAAACATCATTCTTTTAGAGGGGCTTCCCTGGCCCTCAGGCTATATTCGATTTTGCACTCCCATTGCCCCAAGCATTTTTCTTATCGTAATATCTATCAAACATTATGGTAATTGACCATTGTATTGTCTTCCCCACTGAACTGAGAGCTCCATGAGCACAGGGTTTATGGAAACATGCTCGCTCCTATATTTGCAAAGTGTTGTGTCTTATCATGTAAGTTCTCAATAAATACTTGCTGAACAAATGAGCCCAAGATAACCACATAAAACCAGGGTGTCTAAGGTAGCTGGCCATGAAGCGGTACCTTCAGTCCCTCTACTTTGATCCTGTTGTTTATTCTCTGTTTCACCCATGTCAGGGACAGTGAGTGCATGGTATATAATCTGATTAGAAGTTCATGGAAAAAAACTGATTAATAATATAATTTTCTTAATGTTTATTTTAGGTTCGGGGATACATGCGAAGGTTTGTTAAACAGGTAAACTCAGGTCATGGGGGTTTGTTGTACGGATTATTTCATCATCTAGGTATTAAACCCAATACTAAATAGTTATCTTTTTTGTTCCTCTCCCTCCTTCCACCCTCCACCCTTAAGTAGACCCCAGTGTCTGTTATTTTTTCTTTGTGTTCATAAGTTCTCATCATTTAGCTCCCATTCATAGGTGACAACATGAAGTATTTGGTTTTCTGTTCCTACGTTAGTTTGCTGAGGAGTTAGTTTGCTGAGGAGTTAGTTTGCTGAGGATGATGGCCTCCAGCTCCATCCATGTTCTTGCAAAAGACATAATCTCATTCTTTTTTATGGCTGCATAGTATTCCATGGTGTATATGTACCACACTTTCTTTGTCCAGTCTGTCATTGATGGGCACTTCGATTGATTCCATGTCTTTGCTATTATGAATACTGCTGCAATGAACATTTGCTTTATGCTAGAGTGATTTCTATTCCTCTGAGTATATACCCAGTAATGAGATTGCAGGGCCAAATGATAGCTGTGCTTTTAGCTCTTTGAAGAATCACCATACTGCTTTCCACAATGGTTGAACGAATTTACTCTCTCACCAACAGTGTGTAAATGTTCCCTTTTCTCTGCAACCTCACCAGCATGTTATTCTTTTACTTTTTAATTATAGACATTCTGACTAGTGTGAGATGGTATCTCATTGTGATTTTTATTTGCATTTCTCTAATGATTAGCGATATTGAGCTTTTTTCATATGCTTGTTGCAGCATAATAACAGAATTTTTCAATCCTAAAATAAAAAGAAATCTAATCCAGACAGAAATGTCTGGAGGAAACTTGACCGTTATCTCATAGACTTACTAAGAAATAAACACAAGCTAATAGTCTCTTGTCTAATTCATAATATTATGAAATCCAAAAATAGATTTAATGGAGATAACATAGGATAAAAATATAAATAGCTAGACTAACCTATAAATTTTGTTATTATCAAAATATTTATAGGAAAAAATCAAACATCATAAAATTTAGAGTAGCAAATTTTGACCTCAGAAAATCAGACTTCGTAGAAATAATAACTATAAAAGAGAAAACTGTAAATGAAAGAACTTATATCTGATAAAAAGTTAATTTGGATTTCAGAAGGAATCAAGTAAAATCCATAGTAAAATTAATTGAGCCCACTGAAAATAATTTTAGTAAGACAAAAATGGTAAAAGATAAGAATTCAAAATTATTTGACTGCTTTTCAGAGATAAGTAAACACTAAGCCAGCTTAGTGAATTTTTACCTGGAAAATAATATTTTGGCAACATTATATTACTAAATACATACATATGTGTGTGTATATATATACACACACACACATATGCACACATACCCCCATATATATTATATGTATGTAATACATAGTTAATTGTGTCAACATCCTTGGAGAAAAGAGTAAAATCAGCTGGGTCAAAATAATAGAAATCAAAAGTTTCTGTGATCAAGGTGTTGTCTTTTATGGCCAATCTCACCATAATGTCAAGTGAGAATCAGAGAATTGCTTATTGAGCACGAAGTCTAAAGGAAAATAATTAATTCAGATTAAAGTATTAATATTAGATAGCAATAGCCTAAAAAGGTTATGTGTTCCTCTTTGTAGCCAGGACTAGACAACCCAAATTCTTTGGTTTCATATTTCCTGTTTTCAAAAGTATTTTTTTGTGTATGCCAGATTTAGAATGCAAATTTTACCACTTTACTCCCAACATTAAACTTTTAACTACCAAAAGACTGGTTCTCTCATTTACTCACAAATAGTGTCACACGCAATCCCTTCTTTGCAGTTTTGCTCCCTCTCTGCAATTCTCTCCTGTCCTTTTATCCATGTCTAAATCCATGCTTTCTGCTTCATAATGTCTACGCTGATCAACACAGCCTTACATTATCTCACCACTCTGCTTTGAATTTTTTTTTTTTTTTTTTTTTTTTTTGAGACAGGGTCTCACTCTATCACCCAGGCTGGAATGCAATGGTGTAATCTCAGCTTACTGCAGCCTTGACCTCCTGGGATCAAGTGATCCTTCCACCTCAGCTTCTTTAGTAGCTGGGACTACAGGCACACACCACCACACTCAGCTAAGTTTTTTTTTTTTTTTTTTTTTTTGTAGAGATGGAGTTTCGCCATGTTCCTTAGGCTAGTCTCAAACTCCTGAACTCAAGCAAAACTCCTGCCTTGGCCTCCCAAAGTGCTGGGATTACAGGCATGAGCCACCATGCCCAGCCATGAATTCCTAAACAATTTTTATAATGTTTACAGATAGTTTCCTGACATTTTCATTTGCCATGTTTTTAAGAAATAGCACTTTATGGGGAGGAGAGTATTCTGTCTATTTCTCCTAACTAAATAATGAGTTCCTTGAAAAAAGGGGAAGACGATGCCTTAGCTCTGCATCTCTCATACTGTCTTGAACGTCACAGGCAACTGACGTAAGCCTTTTAGATTCTGAAACAAATGGAAATATCTTTGGAGAACATTTTATCCTGAGAGATGCATTTCTCCATGAAAACTTAGCAGAAAATGGAAATATTCTATTTAATTTAAACTAATTAAATAGTTTAAACTTTAATAGTTTAAATATTTAAACTAATTTAAAGAGAATATTTAAATTAAATATTCTATTTAATTAATAACTTCACCTAAAAAAATTTATTAGAAGATATAGACCAGAGACTACAAACTAATAGCCTTTGGCCACAGGCATGTGTTCAGCACTCAAATAATGCTGTTTTCAGCTTAATTCATTGTCAATCTTTGAAAATCAGAAAAATTCATATTAAAATCTACATTTCTACTTTCTCTTGAAAAATCAGAAGTGTTGGCAATACTGGGTTCATGTGGTTCAGCATACCAACGATTGTCTAACTCAAACGTGGCTAGCCCTTTGAGGTGTTTTTTCACCATATTCTCTTCTCAGCTTTCTTCACTAGTTTTCTATTACTTGCCTGATTTAAATAGCCATTTGGGGTTATCTCACCGACTCTTTATGTTATTCTGAAGGGATGGTAATGTTTATAGTTGGTCTTAGAATAACATTTTCCAAGAAACAAAACTTCCTTGTCATCAGAAATGTGCCTTGCTTTTCCATCCTCAGACAGGTCAAATAAATTACAACTCAGATCCCATTCTACTGATGCTTGCGGCAATCCATATAAAAGGCAACATTCTGAGTATTCAAGGAGAGAAACCAAGCTACCACTTATGTGATGAAATCATAGCATGGCTCGAGAAAAAAGGGAAGATATCATTAGTCACCCAGACAGAATGTAAGATCTGCAGGAACTGGCAAAAAGTTCACTAAAATTACAGCAGAAAGGAGCACATGTTTGCTCAAGAAACACACAGACGTTTAGATCCAGCAAAGACAGAATGCTAGCCCAGCTCTGAGAACAATTGTTTATGCTCTCACATGGAGGATACCTAATTTAGAAAGCTGTAATGAACCTCGATTGTCAGGAAATTCTCAGAAACACTGTGAGGCGCAATCCACACCAAATGACACAAAGATTCAGTGGTTTATAAAAAGTTGGTTGACTTATCATAAGAATATGTTGGGGGTAAAATCCAGAAAGGCAGAAAGAAGAACTGTGTTTAATCAAGAGGAAGTGGAGAAAATTATATACATGTATTTTTATATAGAAAAGAAGGAGAGGATATTTAGAGCCTTTTGGTAAACATCAAATCCAAGAAGCCTGTGTCTGTCTCTCACTGAGGATATTGTAAAGATTTGAAGTAGGAAAGAATATACCACTGAAAGAAGCACAGTCTTTGGATTCTAACCTCTGTCCCAAAACTATCAGACCATGGAGTTTTTAACAAGTTGTTTAGTGAAAAAGTGCTGCCCAAAAAGACTTGGGAGACTCTTAATTCCCCTGTTTGTACATCAAGAAACTACAATCTAGATAGGCTGCATGATATGCTGAGGTCGTCATGCATTCAGCAATTATTTACTGGATACCTCCTCTTTTTTTTTTTGAAATGGAGTTTCACTCCTATTGCCCAGGCTGGAATGCAATGGCAAGATCTTAACTCACTGCCAACTCTGCCTCCTGCGTTCAAACGATTCTTCTGCCTCAGCTTCCCGAGTAGCTGGGATTATAGGCATGAGCCACCACACTTGGCTAATTTTGTATTGTTAGTAAAGACGGGGTTTCATCATGTTGGTCAGGGTGGTCTTGAACTCCTGACCTCAGGGGATCCACCTGCCTCAGCCTCCCAAAGTGCTGGGATTACAGTTGTGAGCCACCATGCCCAGCCCGGATACCTCTTTTTGATGTACAAAGATTAGTTAGCCAAAGTCATTGCACTCAGATGTCATAAAATCTATCAGGGAGAAAGGGCAGGAGCCCCAAAACCATATGTATTAATAGAATAATAATGTTAATGATAATAATAGTTTTCAGTTACCATATGCTGCAATGTTTCAAATGCTGTGTTATGTGATGAATTTCGATCACCTCATTTATTCTTCCAAACTTCCTACATGTAGGTCTAACCATCCATACATTAAAGATGCAGCTATTAAAGCTTAGAAATTAAACACATTATTCTTTCATTCAATAAATAATTCTAATTCAAGCTATTTGAAATATATACCTATATATGCATATATATGTCCAGTAGGAATAAGTGGTATGAAGAAAAATAAAGGCAATAGGATAAGAAGAGAAGAAAGTTTTCTCTAAGAGGTGATACTTGAGAAGAGACTTAAAGAAAGTGAGGAAAAGAGTCATTTGGGGAAAGAATATTTGAGGCACAAGAATAGAAAGAATAAAAGCCCTGGGTGAGAGTATATATAAGAAATATTAGTTCCCTCTTTCCCATTTCTTAGGAGATAAGATAAATTGGACTCGAATCCTTCCCTCAAGAAACTTATAATTTACTAGAAGGGTAGAACTTGTGCACTAATATAAAAAAAAATGGTAGAATATAAAAGAGATAGAAATGAAATTAAAAGTCAGAAGAGATGGATATTTTGTTTAACTTGGAAACAGGGGACCACTGCAGGTTGGAAAAGATTGAAAACCTCTCAGAAGTGGCTTTGGAACTTACCTTTAAGAATAAGTAATATTTATCCAAGTAATATTTGGATAGGGGGTAGATTCTCAAGAATGAGGAATACTTTCTAACCGGTGGCTAGAACTTTGCAGAAAAAGTAGAAAAATGCTCTTTGGGAAGAGGATTACAGAAAAAAGTAATTTCAACTTGGCCAGAACATAGCAGGGATGAGCACAAAAAGAGAGAAAAAACATTTGGAAACACTAAAGGAGGTGTATTCAGTTCAAGCTAAGGCACTTGGAAGTAAATCTAGTAGGAGTTGATGACTTATTGAATGTAAACATTGAGAGGAAAGGATGAAGTGAAGATGACACTGATGTTTTGCACCTTGGTGACGAGGAGAAAGACGAATAGAAATAGGGAAATCAGGAAGAGGAGCAGGTTGGTGACCTGGAAGACGATGTGTTTAGTATGTTAAATATGAGCTCTTAGAGCAGTGGTTCTCAATAATTCACATGCATCAAACTTAAAGGGAGTGCTCATGAAAAACTGATTTCTGGGCTCCACCTGTGGGAGTTTCCAAATCATAAATACATTAGATTTTTCATATTTAGCAAATTCCCAAGTAATTTTGATGCTGCTGGAGCAGAGACTACCCTTTGAGAACCACTATCTTGGAAGAATATTTAGGCTGACACAGACAGAGGAAAATGCAGTACTAGGAAGAAGTTGCCCTGTGAGTGGCAACGAATCCAATGGGAGCCCAGAGAAAAGTGACAAAGTTTTGCAAAGGTCACTGTGGGCATCTTCTTAGAGAAATGGATGACAACCTAAGTCATCTATTTAGATTTCTCTCCATTTCATTGTCACACATTTTCTGTTCTTAACATGCCAATGACATAGCAACTATCCCAGGATTAAGAGTAGATATTTCCAAATTACTTTGAAAGTGTTCTGGAAAGCACGATCCAATAGGAACATAATGCTAGCTACATACATAATTTTTAAATTATCTAGTACATTCATTTAAAATAGTAACAAAAGGGAAAAGAGTAACATGAAATTATGTGCAAAATATATTCAATCCAAAATGCTGTAAATATAACAAATTATTAAAATGATATTTTACTTTTTTTCTATTAAGTCTTTGAAATCTAGTGTATATTTTACACTTAGAGGCCATCTCAGCTTGGACTAGCCACGATGCAAGTATTCAATAGCCCCTCCTCTTCTGGGAGGTTTTCAATCTTTTCCAACCTGCAGTGGTCTCCTGTTGCCAAGTTAAACAAAATATCTACCTCTTTTGACTTGTAATTTCATTTCTCTCTTTTGTATTCTACCATGTTTTGATATTTGTGCATTTGTTTTACTCTTCTAGTAAGTTATTAGTTTTTTGAGGGAAGGATTCAAGTTCGCATCCTTACTATAACACAGTGGCTATCATAGTGGACAATGCAGCACTAGAATCATGTGATGGAAATGCCTAATAATAATGACAGAGTTATATATGTCTGTGATTTAAGAGCAGCAGTCATGAAAATAGGACCAAACATAACTTAAATGTTACTGAATGTGACGGTCAATTTTAAGTGGCAACTTGATTGGATTAAGAGATACCCTGATAGCTAGTAAAGGAAAAGTTTGGCATGTGTCTGTAGGAGTGTTTCTGGAAGAGATTGGCATTTATGTCAGTGGACCAAGGACAGAGATCTGCCTTCACCCAATATGGACAAACACCATTCAATTCATTGAGGGCCTACATAGAACAAAAGGGCAGAGGAAAGGTGAATTTGTGTGTGCTCTCCCTCTCTCTTGCATGCTCTTTTGCAGCTGGGATACCCTTTACCTCCTGCCCTTTGGACATTAGGACTCCAGATTCGTTAGCCTTGAATACTGGAGTTACATCAGCAGTCCCCTAGAATCTCAGGCCTTCAGCCTCGGACTGAGCTGTGCCACTAGCTTCCCTGGTTCTCTAGCTTGTGAATGACACAGTGGGACTTAGTCTTCATAATTGCATCAGCCAGTTCCCAAAAGAAATTCCTTCTCACATATTTATATATGAGATAGAAAGATAGATTAGATAGATGATAGATAGATAGATAGATACATAGATAGATAGATAGATGATAGATAGATAGATAGGAAGACAGACGGATGGATGGAGTTATCTTACTGGTTCTGTTTCTTTAAAGAACTCTGACTAAAATACTGATCTTAATTTGTTTAGGCCAGGACAGAAGCCAGGAAAGGTACGTGAAGAGAGAAGCAAGGATAAGTGTAAATAGAAGTAAACTGACTTCTCTTCCAGCCATGATGGAGTAACAGAAATCAGATTTACCCTCCTGACTGAAAGATCAAAAAAAACCCTGACAAAATACATAAAACAGTGGTCATTATATATTAGATATTATATATACAGTACAGGATATAAGTCCTGAGAGGGAAGAAATAGACAAGGTAAGACTTATGAAGGCATCTGCTTAGAGTTGGGAGAGTTTCTAGGTCATAATAGGGCAGGGAAGGGGAGCCCAAATGGAGGCTAGAAATCTCTGTGAATTGAGAACATTCAGTTCAAAGCCTGGAGAGGACCAGGAAAGAAGAGGTTGTGGGGAAGATCATGGGAGAAGACAGAATGCATAGAAAGAGAATTCCAGAAATCCCCTGAGCAGCTCAGGTGAATCTATGACTGAGTACTGTAAGAAAATGACTAGGCAAGGAAGGGAAAAATCACCCTAAAGTATTAGAAGGAACAATCTGTGGAACTTACACAGAGTTGGGAATAGTTTGTGTTCGTTCTAGCAAGTGAATAAAAACCTCATAATTCACAGGACATTGAGTAGAGAACACAGAAGGCATTAACTCATAGTGGGAAGAAATCAGCCCTAAACCAAGGCTGCTCCGATTCACATAATAAAGCTGAAAAGTAATCCTCAAAAGAATAAAACTATTACCAAATAATTTCACTTTGTCTTGGAGTAAAATTCAAGAATATTTATAGAAATTCAAAAATATCTATCACCAAACAAAATAACATACACAATGTCTGGCATCCAATAAAAATTATCAGGCATACAAAGGAGCTAGAAATATGACCCATTATGAGGAGGGGGGAAAAATCAATGAATGAGACTCAGAAATTTCAAATTTCAAAGATGACAGAATTAGTAGACAAGGAAATTAAAAGTATTATTATAATTGAATTTTGTCTCAGTCAGTCAAGGTTTCTATAAGAGAATGCCATAGACTTGGTGGCTTAAACAACAGAAATTCACTTCTCATAGTTCTGGAGGCTGGGAATTATGAAAGCTGGTTTCCAGCATGATCAGGTTCTGGTGAGGGCCTTCTTCCTGGTTTGTAGATGGCTACTTTCTCATTGTGTCCTCACATGGCAGAGCATGAGAAAGAGAGAGCAGTCAGGTCACTCTTCCTCCCCTTACCAGGTCCAAACCTCTTAGAGGCCATACCTCCAAATTCTATGAATCCACATTAGGGTTTAAGGCTTTAACATGTGAATTTTGGGGGGTACACGTTCAGTCCATAGCATATTCCTTATATTCAAAAAGGAAGAGAAAAATTGATCGTGTGAAATAGAGACAAAGTGTGTATATATGTGTGTGTATATATATATATTTTTTTTTTTTTTTGAGATGGAGTCTTGCTATGTTGCCCAGGCTGGAGTGCAGTGGTGCACTCTTGGCTCACTGCAACCTCCACCTCCTGGCTTCAAGCAATTACCCGGTCTCAGCCTCTCCAGTAGCTAGGACTACAGGTGCATGCCACCAAGCCTGGCTAATTTTTTGTATTTTTAGTAGAGACAGGGTTTCACCATATTGGTCAGGCTGGTCTTGAAATCCTGACCTCAGGTGATCCATGGTGCCTCGGCCTCCCAAAGTGCTGGGATTACAGGCCTGGGCCACTGCATCTGACCAAGAATATATTTTTTAAAAGACTTCTAGAGATGCTAACTACAATGGCTGGGATTAACAGTAGGTTAGACATCGCAAAAAAAAAAAAAAAAGTCTGTAAACTTGAAGACATAACAAAACAAAATGTACAAAGTGAAACAGAAAATAGAAATAAAAGTTGAAGAGCATTAGTGAGCTATGGGGCAAGTGAAAGTAGTCTAACATATGTGTAATTGGAGTTCTCAAAGATGAGGGGACTGGAAGAAAACATATTTGAAAAAATTATAGCTGAAAATATTTCATGTTTGAAGAAAACAATAAATGCACATGTCCGAGAATCTCAATGAACTCCAAATACACAGAACATAAAGGATATTACACCAAGCAATAGCACAATCAGATTGCTAACATCTTGGTCTGCTCAGGCTGCCATAACAAAATACCATAAACTGGGTGACTTACATAATCAAAAGGTGTTTTCTTACAGTTCTGGAGACTGGAAATTTAAGATCAAGATGTTAGCAGGGTCAGTGTCTAGTGAGAACTCTTTCCTTGGGTTGCAGATGGCCAACTTCTTGCTATATGTCCTCACACAACCTTTCCATGGTGCATGCACACACAGAGAGAAGGTTCTGGTGTCTCTTCCTCTTTTAAAAAGGGCACTAATTCCATCACATTGGAGGTTAGGGTTTCAACATATGAATTTTCGGGGAACAAATTTCAGCCTATAATATCCAAAAAACAGTAATAATGAAAATATCTTAAAAGCAGCCAGAGAGAAAAGACAGATTAATATGGAGAAACAGAGATAAGGATGATGGCAGCTTTCTAATCAGAAACAATGCAAGCAAGACAGTGGAGCAATATCCTTAAAGTCCTGAAGGACAAAACTCTCAACCTTTTATGACGACCTTTAGACACGTTTTTCTTTTAAATAAAAGGCAGGCTAAAATAGAAAAGATAAGTAGGGGTACAGAAAAGGCTTAATTAGGAATTATGGGCTTTTAGAGCAATGAGAAATAGATCTCTGCAGCTAGTTGTGTCATTTGAAGAACATACTTTTTCTCAATGCTTACAGAAGAATCTAGAATAAGAAAAGTCATTTAGAAACTCTATTTTCTCTCTCCCATCTTGATTCCTATTATATTTGAAACAGGTGTCTCCAACCCAAACTTTATATAATAAGAGGTTATTTGCAAAGAGATTTTGGTACTTGTTAGAGGTCTAACAACTTTCATTATGGTAAAATTTAGCTCTCACCACCTGCTTTGATCAAAACAAACATTGCAGAGTTCTTTTCATTGCCCCGCCAAAACCAACCAACAAACAACACTCCAATTACTTTACATTCCTTCAAGTTGAATAATGCTGGTGGCTAGATAAGACTTTTCTGACTCCCTGTTCAGACTCTACCAACAAGAAAAGAAAATGAGTATGTCATGTGCCAAACTTTCCATCGAATTCTGGTTCAATTTCTCAACTGTTTCATATTTCAACTTTAACATAATTAAGATGGTGACTCTCGAAGTACCTTACAGAGAAATAAATTACTCACTTCTCTCTGCTAAACCATATAATAGAATTATAAAATGTTAGCTCTGGGAAGGACCTTTATTTTACAGATGGAGAACTGAGGAAAGTGAAGTGAACTCTCTGTGGTGCTAACAGGTTTTTGATGGTGGTTTCTCCATCAGAGGCAATGTGTTAACAATGGAAAAGGCACAGACTTTGGAGTTGGGTGGACCAGGATTTGAAGATTTGAAGTCTGTCTCCATGTACAATGTGTACATGGACAATTTACTTATCTCATTAAGCCTCATACTCGTTAACCATAAAATGGAAATGTTAGCTAGCTATTTATAGTTGTAATAGAAATTAGTGATGACATATATACACATGCATATATAATAGCAGGGTCAAAACTTACGCACTAACAATTGAGTTGCCTAAATATAACTTTATTCTTTATTTTTTTTGTATCTAAATTCAACTCTTTCCTAAAGCTCCAATCTCCACAGAGTAATTTTAATAAATCTACAGCAATCAGTGACCTTTAAAATCAGATTATTATTTCAGTTGCTTTCCAATTCTTAGCCACTTTGGGGAGCATCTTCAGTCTTTGGAGGTTTCTTCCCTTTCCCTATCTCTATTGTCAACTCCTAGGTTGATCTAAGTTCCCAGAGAGATTCATGTGTTGCCCTCTTCTGGCACCAGAGAAGAGTAAGCAATCCCCATGGGCTTGAGTTGGAGGGATCTTATCCTCCTAATTTCTAGGCATGAGCCTGCCATGTCACTGGGCATCCTCAGCTGATACCACTGAAGTTGGTCTGGCCTCACTGGCCTTTTGCGCATTATGTCAACATCAGTCACTAAAGACAAGGAACTTAGTCATTGCCTCCAGATGGCAGCTCCCTGCCTTCTGCAGCTTCTTTATCTCCTATCTGGCTTTAGTCACTCTGTTCTCACTGTGCTTCCCTGCAGCCTCCTCAGGTGCTCAGAAACAATCAGCTGCTTTCCCTGAAACTCCCCTGAATCTTCTCTTGAGCCCACTTGCTAGAAGTCTTCCCTGGTCATGACAACTTGACCATTGCCATACTGTGCTGGTTTCTGGGACTCTCATATTTCCAAATAGAATGTAGAATACACCTGCTTTCCAATTGTCTGAGGTTTATATTGCCTCACATCATCCATCATGCTGCAAAGCCAGGGAATGACATATGCTAGTTCCCAAGGAACTCAAGTAGTGTCTCTGCCCTTAGTCTAGTCTTCTCTAACTTGCCCCCCAAACTTCTCCCTAATTCCAGAGGGTATTTTGTTTCCCACCCTGTGGAGATGGTTGGAGGGGGGGGACTTCCTTTGTGCTGAACTTCATTTTTTCCCTGCTATGTGATTTATACCATAGCCAAAGATTTTTTTTAGTTTCTTTAAATCCTCTCAAAATTCTGGAGGCCAGAAGTCCAACATTAGTATCACTAGGCTAATAGCAAGGTGTTGACAGGGACACTTCTGCAGCTCTGTAGGGGAGAATTCATTCCTTGCCTCTTCCATACTTGAAGCCAATTCTTTGGTTCATGGTCCCTTCCACCATCAAAGTCAGCAATATAGCATCTTCAAATGACTCCCTCTGCTCCCATCATCACACCTCCTTCTGCCGTCTGAGTGTGTCTAATCTTTCTCTGCCGCTATCTTAGAAGAACATTTATGATGGCATTTAGGATCCACCCAGATAATGCAGAACAATCTCCTCATCTCAAGATCCTTAACTTAATCACACCTGTGAAAACTTTACCAAGAAGGTAGAGTTTCCATAGAATAGGATCTGATAACTTTGGGGGGGTCACCATTCAGCCCACTCCAGCTGCCAGTGCAATTAAATGGTGAAGAAAATCTTTTCAACAGACTGTACTGGAGTACTGGATATCTATATGGAAAAAGATAAGGTATCCCTATTTAATGCTACATGTACAAATTAATTAGAAATGGATCATAGTATTAAATGTAAAAGATAAAACTATAAAGCTTTTAATATCAGTGTTTTTCTGAATTGATATTCCTCAAAGCAGCTAGTATAGTGTGTGGTGTAAGAGAATTATGTAAGAGCTTAATCACCTCATTATCTCATTCATTTATTTAAATGTTGAAGGGAAATTTTAAACATGATGTATTTATACCCTCTGTTATAATAGGAATGTACTCCAATTTATAAAATGCATACACTGGAATAGGAAACTTTATATTAATTAAATAGGTGTGATGATGGCGAAATAAAGTGTTTGAGAACAATTAAGCCAGGAAAGAGGTTAGCAAATAAATTGCATGCTGGGAGTCTCAGGTCAGGTGACCTAAAATCTGACTCTTCTATCTGCTGACACAGAGGACATAATGTATAGTATTCATAAAATGTTAAAGTGTCTATAAAATAAAAACATACTTGTTACCCAAAAGAATCACAGTTTTCTTGATACTGACACTCAGCAAAAATTTCTCCCTGAGTCTTCATGAAGAGAAAAGTGGTCTGTAGTGAACACTTCCTCAATATCAGTCCTTCAATTAATTTAATAATTAGAGCTTCCAGGACAACATCTCAGTATGCCCCTCAGTGTAGGCAGATGGACTAAAGCCAAAGTGAACCTCAATAAAGCCAGTTCTACAGAGATTCAAATAATTGCCTAGGTCCCATAGCTGTCTAAAAGTTGAGTTTTATCCAAAATGAATAGGCATTATGCAAAAGAAAATAAAAGGGATTTCCTCTTCAAATAAGTTTGAGAGACTCTGGGCTAAAAATGTTCAAGAGAGTAAACCTACTAAAAGTGTGAGGTGAACTTAATCTTTACTCATTTAGTTAATACTTAGGGAATAAGCACACTGGCTGTTAGAGAAGAAAACACACACACACACACATAAAACAATTATTCATGCCATTGTCTGATTTAAAAAAAAGCAAAAAAAAAAAAAAAGTCCAAGAGAGTTAATTGTTGTGGGACTCTTCAGAGCCTTTAATTCACTAATGTTTGTTGTGAATTTTTAAAAAGTCATTATTTCCCATACTATCAAACTAATTTGCCTGGAATTAATTTCCCAATTATGTTTCTCAAATTAACTATGTGGAGAATATTTTAGAGCATCTGTAGAAGCTAGTTTTTTGCCAAAAACTTTTTGATTAAAGTTGATCCAGAGCAACAATACATCTATGTAGTGCTACAGCTCTTGTCAAATTGAGGATTGTGTGTTGTGAATTAGATGCAGAGGATAAAGGATGAGAGGAGGTCAAGAGAAACCTCATTTCTAGCTTGTATGAATGGGCAGCTACCTTTGCCCAGGCTCCACATCAGAGGACATTGTATTTTTCTGGTGTATGAGGCCTAAGAGTTGAGTTTCATCCTTCCAAACCAGTTTTCAGTAATGTGTTTGCATGAAGAAAAATTGGTGTTAAATGTAATCAAATGCATTAATCTGCAGCATTCCCCCCACTCATCAAAAAATAGGAAAAGCTGAAGAATTGAAGATGTTTACTTGGTTCAGAATAAGAACAATTTTAGATGAATACTTAGAAACAACAAACCCCAAAACAAAGGTCTTAGAAAAAGACATCTTCAAAACACACGACAGAATAAAAAAATTAATTTCTGTGAAAATAAGAGCAACTAATTTTGAATGTGCAAAGTAACCTCACAGTTTCCCAAACTTCCCTTCCCTGAAGCTTTTTGCTTAGAGAACAAAATGCTTCCCACTTCACTAGACCAGCTGTCTCTTAAAACACAGATAAGACCCGCTAATGCTGGGTTCCTGAGTGCCTGCTGGGGTGTCAGTTTCTCTCTGGCAGCAGAGCCCTTTTGCTCCCCATTTTGATACACACAAGCATTCTATTAGGAGGGGAGAGCGCACATTAAAATGATGACAGGAGATTTCTCAGTGCCGGATATGTTTTGCCCTCGTGTTCCAAGAAAGGTCAACAAGATTAAAGCTGCAATTTTCAAGGAAGAGAAATCATCCATGAACTTCCTTATTAGACATTCTATGCTACTGTATTTTATAAGGAATATTATCTGCCAGACTAATTCTTTGTCTAGGCTAGTCTAGTCTTGCCCTGAAATAGCTAAGGAAGAAGCCTCAATGGCTTATTCTCTAACCCATAGTGTTTCCATCTATTCTGATTTAAGGACACAGGGAAAGAGATTTCTGCCCTAAAACATCCACCCTACTTTTTGAGTGGTACTGTCATTGTCATAATTATAGACACACACTGCCCCTTGGGCCTATCTCAGGTAAATTAAGATGAGATCAAATACTTGAAGTGTGGTCTCATTTCTTAGACCTTACCAAGTAAGAATTAAAGAGCAGGTACTTTTAGGTATGGATCCCTGAGAGATACTGAATAAGGTCTTGGAAAACAACTAAATGCAATAAACTCAAAGAAAGGCAGGCCTAATGCGTAGCTAAGCCAAACGAGTCTGATGGACAATAAAGTTCTGTAAAGACAGGAGACCATAGCTATGAATTCATCTACTGTAGGGAAGGGAGCAAAGGTACCCAGAGTTAAGAAAGAAGAGTTAAGGCCAAAATGTAGAGAGGGAAGTAGGTGGTTTCTAAATAGAGATTAAATTTAGCATCTAAGAGTTGAGAGAAGAACCAAAGACGTCCCAGATTCCAAAAGCACAGTCCGGTGGGTATCTTCCAAAACTGGCATAGTCCAGAGAGAACAGATCCGGACTGCTAAGCAGGCTGGGCTAGCCGAGAATAGTCAGTTTACAGCGCAGCACAAATGGACATGTTCTCATAAGAGAATATGAATACTGAGACTTGATCAGCCTCTCTTCTTTCTTGCTTTTAGAAATGCTGTGTAGGATAACTTGAAATGGGCTAGTCAGGAGGCATGTCTCCCTAGGCTACTTTAACTGTTTAACTGTATGATGAAGACAAGAACCTCAAGGAGCATTCAAAAAGAATCTTACAACTGACTTTCATAATTCCATTTCACCAAACAATGCATAGCTATCTTTTCCCTTCATCAATATTCTGAAGTCTTCCACTTTAGTATAATTCTGAGACGAGGACTTTCAAATCCTCGTCTCCAGTCCACCCCGTTTTCTCACCACATCTTCCCTGGGATAGTGCCCATCTTCAGTCCCCAGATTCTTTCATGTGGGCTCTTTTCATGCTTAACTCTCTATTTTGCATAGACTCACCTTTTCCTCTGCCTTCTCATCAGCAGTCTCATATGTCCCACCCCACTTAACCTGACAAATCTCCGATTTTGGGTCAAGCAAACCACCACTTTTTCCTTGTGTCTGCATCCTGGGTGCTGAAAAACTCAAATTATATGACTCGGTTGGTTATACTACAGAATAATGGTCTTTGGTCTTAGTTTATCCCTCAGAAACACATTTTTTCTTTAATTCATTCAACAAACTGTCATTGCTCACTACTTTCCCAATACGTGCAGAGAAGTATTTCAAAGTGCTGATATATATGTCAAAAGTACCAAATATTGATGCAAGTTTGAATAATGAAGAGCTCTTATGAGATGCTTGAAATGATTAAGATGCATTAATTATCTTTTTACCTTGCCTTTTACCATAAGGATGACGACATCTTAGAATTTCTAAGGACACCCCCAAAACTAAATGTGAACAAGAACAGAGGCTAGCTGTCAGCATCCATGGAGACACAGATCTCAGAACCTTCCAAACATGGAACTTCAAGAAGAAAGCACTAGGAGTCAGTGCTTTTCTCTCTCCTTCCCCTTTGAAGCTTTGGGTCCTTAGTATTCTTTGAACTGCCTGGAGTTTCTGGCAGTATTACCAGACTGTCCTCTCTAGGTAATACTCTCAGCTAGAAATATGTCCTCCATCTTACTCCGGTTTGTCTCAGAAAGCACTCTTGGGAGATATATTGTATGCCAGACTCTGTGTTGAGAACATAGACATGAATATGATTCCTTCAACAAAGTCACTGAATTTCCTCTTGAACTTCCATTGAACTGACACTTTCTGATTGTTTTTATCATCTTAACTCAGAAGAATTATCATAGTCTTATATGCAATTTGTATTAAGGGTAAGCCTTGGAAATGGACAGGTACATTTCTTCCTTGGAAAAAAGTGGGAAACCTGGCAGAGTTTGATGGCTCATGCCTGTAGTCTTAGCACTTTGAGAGGCCAAGGCAGGAGGATCACTTGAGCCCAGGAGTTCGAGACCAGCCTGAGCAACATGGCAAGACCCTGACTCTACAAAAAATAAAAAACTTAGCTGGGTATGGTGACACATGCCTGTGGTACCAGCCACTGGGGAGGCTAAGTGGGGAGAATCACTTGAGCCCAGAAGGTTGAGGCTGCAGTGTTCATGCTGCTGCACTCCAGCCTGGGTGACACAGTGTAACCCTGTCTCAAATAAATAAATAAATAACATTTTAAAAATAGGAAGGTCAGAAGGATGGATAACCATCTAGATAAGCCCTAAGGAAGGTGAGTATGGGGAAAGCTGAAAACATCATACACTGGCAGCCTGCATTTCCCATGAATGACTCTGTGATTTCCCCTGCTGTGGGTTCACGGTAAGGGTGATGGGGACAGGGGTGGAGTTGTGACCTTTAATGAGGTAAAGGTCTGGGATAGCTGTTATTAATATGAAAAGGAAAAGACAATCCGAGCACCTTTTCACAGCCCTAACTTACTAACTTACTAGGTTATTTCACCTGTCTTTTCTTAAGACCTGAATGCTAGTTTACCCAGGGGTCTGTGCTTACTTTGTTGTCCTCCTTTTTTTTTTTTTTTTTTTGAGACGGAGTCTCGCTCTGTCGCCCAGGCTGGAGTGCAATGGCGCGATCTCGGCTCACTGCAAGCTCCGCCTCCCAGGTTCGCGCCATTCTCCTGCCTCAGCCTCCGGAGTAGTTGGGACTACAGGCGCCCGCCACCACGCCCGGCTAGTTTTTTGTATTTTTAGTAGAGACGGGGTTTCACCGTGTTAGCCAGGATGGTCTCGATCTCCTGACCTCGTGATCCGCCCGCCTCGGCCTCCCAAAGTGCTAGGATTACAGGCGTGAGCCACCACACCCGGCCTATCCTCCTTTTTATATTAAAAAATCTTCCCTTTAACCCTTTCAAATTAAAGTCTGTGCCATTGGATAATAGTTATTGAATAATAACTATTTTTCATTGGTTTCTATAATGTCTGAGCAGGAGATTAGAAAAGTGAATGAGACTCTGCCTTAACCTTCAGGACACAGGCATGGGAGGCCATTCTGAGCAATAGTTAAGAGCACACGTTCTCACATGAGATGCTGAGGGTGTGAACCTGCACTCTGCCAGTTTTCAGTTATTTAATGTTAGACAAATTAACCTCATCATTCCTGGTATTTATATGTAAAATGGAGATAATTGATAGATTTATAGCATTAGTTTGAAGATTAAATGATATTACACACATAAATATTGTTCAGTTTAATGTCTAGTACAAGACAAAGTACTACATAAGTTTTAGCCTTTATTTTTAGCCCTGGCTCTCAAGACATAACCAGCTTAGGCTATGAGGATGTCAGTCATGGTGAGTAGAAGTTTCTCAGGGATTTACAAACTTACAAAATTTATAAGAGATAGGACTGTGGTTTAATTTTAACACTAAGTCAAGCTTGTTTAAATTCCAGAAAGGGACATCAAAGTACCAAATCAGGAATAAGTTGAATAATTTTGTCTCTTTTGGCCTAACATAATGATTTATCTCTTGTCCCTTTTCTTTGCTCTTCTGTCTTCACTCTCTCCCTGGTAATCTCATTTAATATCAAGAGTCAAGCCATCATCTTGAGAGAATCGAGTCTCAAATATCTTTCCTGAACTCCAGACCCATACTTGCAACATCCTGAAAAATATTTTTGCCTGGATGTTCCCCCAACCTAGGAAACTGTATTTTGCCTTCTTCATCTTAGTGTCTAATCTTCACTTATAAGAAGTATAAATATATTTGTGTTTAAATGGATATAGAGAAGAGAATATGCAAATACATACATGTAAATGAAGGAGTAAATGAATAAAACTTGTGAACAGTTTTTCAATTTAGACTAAGATTAGCATATAAAAAGCCTTCAAACTATTTCCCATTCATGAAGTCAAACTAAGTTGGAAAATAACATGCTGACTTCATTCTTCAATTTGGAATAGATGTCTAAAAGTGGGGTTTGGTGAAGAACCTGTCCTGCCACCCAAAGTCAGCAAAAAGTCTTAGGCAGCAAAATAGTGAGATAGAAAGGAGATTGTCAACCTCAGTCACAGGTAGATCACAGACACACACTTGCATAATCATTGCTCTAAGTCCAAGCAATTTCTAAGGGTAGGAAAAAGCTAGACAGTCTATATCAAGTAAACTTGGCTGTGCACTGCAAGCATCAACCTTCTTTATGGAAAGCATGTGAGTTGTGGGTACAAGTGATGGGGATAATGGTAGACCCCACTGACAGTGGACCAGGAACTAAACATATAAATACATCCCCACCCTCTACTCATGGTCTAGACTCCAGTCAAAAAAGATCAGGAAGTAAAAAGTTGGAGAACATATGTAAGAAACAGAGCTCCCTCTCATTAGTTTTATTTATTTAACAAAAAACTCCTGAATGCCCTCCAAGTTTCAGGGACTGTTAGATGCTCTGTCAGACAACCTAATCAAACCATGTGATTGGAGTGGTATTTGGTGTCCACACAAGTCTACTGTACTCTGGGGTGAAGTTGCTGCAACATTTCCAAGTCCTTCTGACTCCTTTTGAATACGCACACATACACACATACACATGTGTCTGAAACTACAGTGTGGTGGGATGAAAGGGGCATGAACTTGTGTTCAGGCGACCAATGTCTTGGAGTAGAAGGACACAACTTTCTCTGATCTTTGTCACCAGGAGAACTTAAGTGTCAGCCTCATGAGGCCTCTACAGGCTGGCCTCCACAGGCTGGCCTCCACTGAAGAATTCAATAGTAAGCCAGAGACAGATGGAGACTGGAAGATTTTGATTCCTTATCCTGGCCAAGTTTAATATTTCCAAGAACTTGTATCCCCTCAAAAGATATATTAAAGTCCTAATTCCTGTACCTGAGAATGTGACCTTATTTGGAGATAAGGTTTTTACAGAGGTAAAACAAGTTAAAACAAGCTCATTGGGTTCGACCCTAACCTTATACGACAGGTGTTCTTATAAAAAGGGGATGTTGGGGGCACAGACATGTGTTCAGGGAGAATGCTATGTGAGGATGAAGGCAGAGATCAGGGTAATGCTTGTTCGTAATAAAGAATGCCAAGGATTGCCAGCAAACCACTAAAAGTAAGGGATAGGCATGGGACAGATTCCCCACCCAGCCCTCAGAAGGAACCAACCCTACTGACACCTTGGCCTCAGACTTCCAGCCTGCAGAACTAAGAGAACAAATTTCTGTTGTTTAAGACTGTCACCAAGTTTTTGGTATGTGCTTTATTGTGGCAGCCCTAACAAGCTGATACACAAGGCTAACGCTCCAAACTGTTCTGGAAACTAAATTGTATCCAGGTTCATATGCTACCTCATAGGAGATGTGAATGCCTATCAAAATCTTTTCAAATTTATGTTAATAGCATTGAAAGTGAAAAGAAAAAAGAGCAAATATTGTCTCTTCAGAATGATTCTCCCAAAATAATGACAATGTGCTCTTTGAAAAGCTCCTCTCTTTGGAAAAGGCATCCTATATCCTAATCATTTGTTTCCAGCTGAGACAAAGAACTGCTCTTTTATTTCAACAGCAGATAACCACGTTTCAACAATCAAGCCAAAACAGCAGTAATTAACATAAACTGTCTTATGAGTTGCTTGTACACTACCTCATTTTGTCTCATGAGCAGGGCTATGAGATAAATTAATTAAAAACCAGAACAGACCAAAGATGGGCAAGTTTGGGTGTATTAATACTTACTATGAAATTATGATTATGACAACTTAGATAAAGTGAAAACTATTTAAACAAGGCTACATTGTTTCCTTGTTCTAGGCTAATAATCATCACCACTCAATTTTGGCATCAAACCAGAGCTCAGGGAGGCATTGTGACTTGCAAGTGAAGAGAATGTATTCTAACCTGGGTTTAGCAGGTATAGCTACGTAGTTTGCAGGGCTGGTGCAAAATGAAAATGCAGGGTTCATTGGTAAAAAGCAGGAAAAGAGTCATTGAAGGCACTAAAATAATATAAAGTTTCCTTCCTTCTTCATCATGGGGTTTTAAATTATATTTAATGTTGTTTAATGTGGTTCTAAGTAAATTAAAATTAAAATTTTTAATTGGCTGGGTTCAGTAGCTCACACCTGTAATCCTAGCACTTTGGGAGCTCAGGAGTTCAAGATCAGCCTGGGCAACATGGTGAAACCCCGTCTCTACTAAAAATACAAAAATTTTAGCCAGGCATGGCGGTGTGTGCCTATAGTCCCAGCTACTCGGGAGGCTGAGGCAGGAGAACTGCTTGAACCTGGGAGGCAGAGGTTGCAGTGAGCCAAGATCATGCCACTGCACTAGAGTCTGGGTGACAGAGTGAGACTCCATCTCCAAAAAACAAAACAAAACAGAAGTTAAATTATGAGTGAATTTTACCATTTAGCTTTATATTGTGCTATGAGTTTTAAATGCCAATGTAAGAGTATTTGATGTGTATGCAGAATCACTAAAATCAAACACCTCATATTTCATAGTTTTTACATGCATATTTATTTTGTTCTTATCAGAACAGTGGAAACACTGCACAGAACAAACTTGAATGTGTTTATTTCAATTCTTGATGCACACACATTCCACAAACTCTCTCTACCTTTGGGGTTACTGATGGCTAAGGAAAGATTGAAAGGAAAAAGAACTATTGGTTGCCTTGTCTTTCCCTTTCCTTCCATGTCAGCATGTTCAGCATAAGTGGCTGACTACTGCAAGCGAGTAACACATGTAAGAAAGGACACAATAGGGTTCCTTGGTGGTTTGAGTTTCTTGGAACACCGTAGTCTTCTCTGTGTGTTCTAAGCAAGTTCCCCTTGGAATGGAAAGTGTAGCTTTTCTTGAGGCTGTCAGAAGCACCCCCCCGCCCCTCCCAGTCGCTCAGAATGAACATAACAGGCTTACCTTGCAATCACTTGGAGTCTCCTTGAACTCCATGCATTGTGGTTACCAGAATTCTGTGCTCAGAGCCACCACACGCTCTGTGCACATGAAGTGGCAAGGAACAGCACGAGCTTCATCATTGCATTGCACTTCTACTACAAATCACAAGTTCAAAAATAATTAGGAATTTCTAACAGTGACAGCGGAGCATTAAACCAAGCGTGGGGCCCTGTGTAATTACATAGTTTGCACAACCACAAACACAGCCCTGGGTTCTTGCCTGGATTCTCCCAGTAACTTACTATATCCTGAGCAATCCACTAATCTCTATGGGAGTCATTTTCCAGTCTGTGAAATAAGAAGGAACAAACTCTCATACTACTCAAAAATTCTATGGATCTGCACATTTCATGCCATTTCTTTCTCATCTTTCCTTATCCATTTTACAGCAGACTCACCCACTCCTACTCACAAGAATGTAAATTCTATAAAGGCAGGGACTTGCTCACCACTTTATCCACAATGAGTAGAACCGGGCTTAGAATATAGTAGGTCCTCTTTTAAATTTATAATGAATGAAGAAATAATAAACAACACCCTCACCACTGTACTAGCTAATCTTCCCCACTCTCTTTATTCATATAATAAGACCTAGGACCAAATACTTTAAAAGCATAGTACATTGAAACCAAAAATCAGCTCTAGCCTAATGATGTAGTTTTGATGATCTATGCGATTAATACAAATATAGTGCCAACATTTTAAATTTGGGAAATTTCACATTAGATACAACATTCCAGTTATTTTTTTAAACCCTAAAGGCATGGTGCTACTCATCTGAAGTAGAGCTGGGCACACTCTCAAGTTTGTCATAGACTTATTGGGCCTGCTTCTCTCATGAATGTCACCTGGGGTCCCCTCTAAATATTTGAGTTAGTGGTCCCTGTTTTAGATCATCTGGAGAGAAATAAGAGAGATGATATTGAGGATTTCAAGTCACCCACAGTGACATGGCTTATTGGCATTTTTTTGTCTACCCTCTCAGGGCCAACATTCTAACAAGCAAAGCATCACCATGCCTGGGACTGCCCATGGTATGGGTAAGGGTGTGTCTCACACCAAATCCTTTTCCATAGACCCTTGACAGTGTCTCTTTGTAGCCTCAAGTTGTCTAGTTTAATAGAAAGCCTCTAATATATAAATAATTCATAACAAGCTCCTAATAAATCAATGAGCTAATCCTTCTGCAAAGCAATTTCATTTTAAAGAAACTCTAGCCAGAGAATTGCAATGCTCTACCCATTCATTTAATTTCAGTTGCTGTGATACCTAAGTTCAGGACATAGTTTTGATGAGAAAAGAGAGTTGAAGCACAACTAGAATCATATCAACAAGTTAATATCTATTTTTCTGATTTTTAAAGTTTACAGTGTATATAGAACAGCTCTAAAGTAAGGTCTGTGACTTTCAAAAAGTGGATAATATTATATTTCTAAGTACTTGTGATTAGGTATAAGTTCATACTAATCAGATATGTATAATTCATAAACACTTGGGGTGATATTTATGACCAGGTACTATTACATTGGAATATGTATATCACAGTATATATGTATGAATTAAAAATTTTCATATATATGTGTCTATGTGTGTATGTGTGTATACACACATGCACACACACATATATATATAGAGAGAAAAGAGATCACATTTATGATAAGCTATTAACTTTTTATAATATGTATTCAATAAACACATATCAGAATCAGAACGATTATTGTAAATTTAAAAATGATTTCATTTGATAGTGAAAATCTATATATTCTTATAGCGCAAGACCCTGCACTGTTTTCTAATAAGATATTTAAAACCAAACCAAATGCTCAGAACATTTTTTTCCAGCAAGAAAATAAAATTGTTTCATTTGTTTTAGTCCAAAGAACATGCTTTAGCAAGGCCTTTGTCTTGAGGATTTTACCATTGTCCTTGAAACTCACTTCAAAATTTAGTCTTGTTAAAACTGCACAAGTAAAAAAGGAAACTTTCTTTCCCTATAAAATTTAATTTACATGTAAAATTAATTTGAAATCTAACATAAAGTCAGATTTTTACAAGCATTATTCCAAAACTCATGCCAAGAAACGGGCACTTGTACAATTTCATGCCTTGCACTTAATTTCTTCTTAAGTAAAGCAATTGAAAAATTCATTAATTTTTGTCTTGATCATTAGCTTGGAAGTTTTCATTTAATGAGACCATCAATTGAAGCTATTTTATGTATTCTATGGTTGCCTCTGAGGTTAACTCTCTATTACCAGTTTTAACCATGCTATAGTCCAGACAACATTTTTATTTGCTGACTTGTTCGAATAGTTACAGTTTTCTATACCCTGGGCATTATAATTATTCTAACTTTCCTCCAAAGTCTTGTGATCTTTTGCCCCCAGGGCCAGTAAGGATGCATGTTCAGTGACACCATTCAGGCTCTGCTTGCCACTTGAAGTGGAGTTTGGAGAAGGGTGGGGATGCATTTGCCTTTCATGCCTTCTCCCATCCAATTTACCCTGAAGAGAGCATGCTACTTTTTAAGTGGCCAGGGCCCTCAAAAGCCCCTGTTACTGCATATCAGATACATACATCCTGGGTTTAAAACTGTAAACAATAAATGACCTGGGCATTTTTTTTTCTGTTTTTTTTCTTTTCCTACTTTACTGATTTTTCCACTTCTATTTCTCCCTCTTTCCTTATTTTGACTTTTTAGTGTCTTTGTGTGTTTTCTTAACTTTTGAATTGTATGTTTATTGCTTTTATTTTCTTTCTTTTAAAAATGTTAACATGGTTTCTATAAGCTTTTTTTCTAGAAATTCTATAATTTTGATTTGTATATTTCCTTTGACTCAAGATTTATTTTTAAAAGGATTCTTGTCTCCAATCAGGTAGGTTTTACTTTTTGTTATTGGTTTCTAGTCACACTGCATATTTATATTGGCAGATGTTACTTGCATAATTTATTATTGATTTATTATTCTTTAATGATTGGGCAAGAGATCCTTTCTGTATTGTGAATTTATTTTCAAATATGTCTCAAACTACTTTTTCTTATTTTCTTGCTGACTCTTTTGGCTCTACCAGGCAGGGAGCAAGAGGGGCACAGTAGTATACAGAACACAGACGTGGACCCCAGTCAGACCTGAGTGTGAATCTCTGCTGGGCTTCCTGGCTGTGTGACTGGGGCAAAGCGATCTTTTAGTTTCAGTTTCCTCAACTGAACAAATGCTAAGATTAAAGGAGATAATGTATGCAAAGGGTTTAAAGGGGTACCAGGAAAATGGTTGTTATTCATCATCATCATCATCATCACTGTGATTACTCTTGCCTACTTCACTACCAATAAATTACTTACATAAAAATTGCTTTTATAAAATTCCTGGAGAAATTGGAAACAGTTGCCTAGCTAATGTGAATAGAGGATACAAACACACACATACATAGAGAGATATATGCATGCTATACACAATTTTATTAATCTTTTTATTAATCCTATGAAGTAAGTAAAGTGAGAAATATTCCACCCATTATATAAAGAGACCATGATTAGATAATCTATGGCACCACCTTCAATGACTAAGGAACTACTAATTCCAGGGGTTTGACCCAGGCCTTCTAACTAAAACTATATTCTATGTAATCACACATTCCTACTTGATTTAATTTATGTTGCTCAAATAATTTCTGAGTATGCATCAGATAACTGTGAAGTATTTGTTAAAGCAGGCCATTATCAGTAGTAGTCATGGTACATGTTCCTATTTCCAAGGACAAGAATATAGGTTAAGAGATAGCCCAGTCTAATTGGATCTACATTCATGCTCTTAATGTGTAAGGGAAGCATGGGATAAGAGAACATGATGAGTGAAGAACAAGTTTAAGACATTTTTTGTTTGGTTATGTTTTTGACACCAGCAATCTGAAATTCTGAAAAAATCCCATTTGCAACAATGAGACATCTTAGCTGCTTTCCTCACGAAGTCCAGAGAATTGTGGATTTTTTTCAAAGCTAGAAGACCTTTGAGACGGAGGTCAGGAAAAGCAAAAGATGTTCCAACGAGTGCTGTCTGGGCAAGCCATTTCAAAATATTAAATGGGTTATTGTCTCTCAAAAAAACACTACTGGGAGCTATATTATTCTATTATATATATAGAAGCCTCATTTTATTGATATCTCCCAGGAGTTCTGAAGTGCTTTGTAACTGACTGGTTCCCCAACCCCCACCTCTGGAGAATGACAGAAAAGATAGTGATCCCGACCTTGCATCTAAACTGCTTGTACGGGCATCTTTGATGTACCTACAGCAGACTTGGACACGGGTGCTAATGCTGCACAGTGCCCCTTCGGTTCTTCTTCAGTCCAGGTGATAGATTATAGAGATAGCAGTTTGACTTTGGATTATAAAGAACACCATTGGGAGGCAGAGGCAGGTGGATTGCCTGAGCTCAGGAGTTGGAGACCAGGCTGGCCAACATGGCGAAACCCTGTCTCTAATAAATATACAAAAAAAATTAGCCAGTCATGGTGGCGCATGCCTGTAGTCCCAACTACTTGGGAGGCTGAGGCATGAGAATTGCTTGAACCTGAAAGGGTGGAGGCTGCAGTGAGCTGAGATCATGCCACTGCACTCCAGCCTGGGTGACAGAAGGAGACTCTGTCATAAATAAATAAATAAATAAATAAATAAATAAATAAATAAAACAACGTCCCTATAACATTGTAAAATGTTAGTTTACCAAAGAAAGTATCCATTTCACATTTGATTCCTGGGTAATTTTTAGAAAATGATCCTTTCATAAAAAGGCCTCTGTGTTTGTTTGGTGAGAAAAAACAAACAAATTCAAACCTAAAAGGAAGAGTGTGCACTGGAGTGGGAGATGTTTGCAAGGGAGTGTGCTCACCTTTCACAATGATTATTTAACAAGCATGTATTGAGCCCCTATTGAATGCTCAAAGATAATAGAAAAGTACTTTCCATACAAGGAAGACTCCCGTTCAAAGTAGGAGTGAGATTGACAAGTGGTTCCAGATTTTCAGACACATGACCTCCTTTCAGGGCCTTCTCTTTAAATCATCAGTTTTGTTCCATTGCTAGGGAACTCCCCTTTGACATACAAGTATTCAGCTACAGCCGTGCCCAGGAACACTATGCAGCCAGGACATTTGTGTCCTGTGAGACCTGTGAGAGGTACCCCAAACCTCGGGGTACCTCTATCTCTTCCGGTCCCTTGACCACTAAAATACACTTCCTCTCTTCTTTGAAAGTGTAATGGTTTTTGCCCCTAAGAGTTGTAAAAATACCAACAGGATTTACTTCATTTTTCATCAATCTCCTGGGATGGTTGGACTGAGAGAAAAATATAGACTAGTAAATTTTCATTGTATGTATGCACAGTTGATCTGAGCATGAAATAGTACTCATTGATATGGTTGAAATATCTGCAGAAATCCACAGATCTGCCTTGCAAAACCATGTATCAGGACACTTTGATGACATATATGCAGGAAAAGATGGTAAAAGCATAAAAATTCTCACAATCCAACTGAGAACCTAGAAAAGAAAATGCGCAAGCTGTGCACATTGAAATTTGCTTTTTAAAAAACATAAACATAAAGCTTTAGTCAATGTAGTTTTATATCAATTCATTCATACTCAGTCTTGTTTAAACTATTGTTATCTACTAATAATTAATTTGCAATAAAATTATTGGATTCCTCTTTCAGCCATGATGGAATAACTGATATCAGATTTGCTTTCTTACTGTAAACAACTAGAAAACAGGGCAGAGTATAGAAAAGGATTGTTACCAGATCTTAGAAATGGCAGTGCAGGATTACGATCCCTGAGAGAAAATAAACGAATGAGGTGACCCTTGTAATTGCCTCACCTTCCTTCCTTCCAGGCCACAATACTGGGAGGAGCACAGCTTTCTCACTGAGCTGAGGATACAGAGTTTGGAGTTCAGGGAAGATGGAGAGACTGGAATGTGTGGTGCAGGTTGCTAGAGAAGCAAGCTATGCAGATAAAAACATTCCCCAAATCTGCATGGAATCCTCTCTAGTCTTTGCCTGAATAACATGAGCATACTGTGAGAATCCACAAGACTAGGCAATAAAAAACAACTTCTGAAGAAAAACAACAAAAAGCATGGAGCTCTTTGCAGAATAATTCCCAGAGCTCACACAGGAGTGAGACACCTTTGAGATTCATCCAGCTAGTGTGGAGTATACTCTTGAAACACCCAGAATATTCAGGAGACACCCAAGACACTCCAGTCTTACTAATAAAGCTAAACTGCTTCTAGAATAAAGGTTGGCCTAAACCCATCCTAACAAGTTTTAAAATAAGCTTTAAAAATATGGAGCTCACATAGAAATAACTTACTGCCAAAAGAAAATTTAATACTACTTAAAGAAAAATAAAACCCCAAAGAGACATATTGTATATATATTTATATATTTTAAGTAATATAATATATGCTAGTATAATACATAAATATATTATGCTAATATATACTATATTATTCAGTAATATATATGCTAATATAGTATATAAATATATATTGTGTTATATATATTTATATATATATTCTCTCTCTCTTATCATATATATAAATAGAGAGAGAGAGAGAGAGAGAGATACTTGCAGCAATGTGATGTTACAATGTCCAGTTTCCATTAAAACATCACTGGACATATGGAGAAGCATGAAAAATGTGACCCACAACCATAAAAAAATCAGTCAATAGGCACAGACACAGAAATAATAGAGAGATAAAATTAAGAAGGAGTTCAGAAAAGCTATTATAAATATGTTCAATTTTTTTAAACATAAGAATGTTATGGAAATTTTAAACGCGAGAACATCTAAGAGAGGAGAAAGATGGAGTTGAAAAAGCAGTTTGTAGCCAGGTTATGAACTATGGATGTCAGGTTCGCACACCTGCACACCCACATGGATTATACACTTGCAGAGTGGAACTGATAGGTAGAGAGGCCCTGGAGCAGGACTGCATTGGTTACCAGGCTGTAGATACCAGACACCTCAGTATGACCCTCTCAAGACAATTAATCCCACAATATCTTCCTTCCTGTCTGATAAATAGTTGTAATAATATTACCTAGTTACAGGTTATGCTGGTGACTAATTAAGTTACTGCAACCAAAGGGTTATAGAAGTGTTAGCTATTATTATGTGTGTATGTGCATGTGTGTGTATACACGCACTGACTTATATGTGACATTATTCTCTGTTTGTTTTTCTCTTACAGGTTCTGTGGGAAGTCATCACTGCCGAGAGTAGAGAATGAAATCAGCAAGTATCTAGCATATACCATATATGTGACTTCCTTCCATCTGAGTCCAGGAAGTCAGTCTGATAACCATCACAGCTTTCCTTCATCCATCCAACTCTAACTGGAACCATATGGATATTATAAAATCTCAACCTTGAACTCCCTTTAATGCAGCCAGGGGCTCAAGTTTATTTAAGTGTTTGATCTCCTGTTTTCCCTATGTATGAGATGGGAGTATTTCTCTGTCAATATTTAAAAGCTGGTACCAAATGACCTTGAGTATGGTTAAGTAGTTTTGTCTATCAGTTCATCTCTTATGGTTTGGCTCTAGTGAAGTTTAAGGAAGTGATTTGATTATAGAAGGATGTGGGATTCTACCAACTGCACATTTCTAATCTTAGTGGAGGCATTTACTTATTTCATTAAGTGTTCGCCTGGTGTCTCACCTTCTTGGAAGAGTTTTATCATGTGTACTAGCCAGCATTCAACCAGAGAAGCAGAACCACTAGGAGATTTATATGCATGAGAATATTGTAAGGGATTTCACAACCGTGGAAGCTGGTTAAGTTTCAAGTGAGATGCCAATACAGGAAGTCCAGAGGGCAGATAGTCAGGAAGATTACTGCTATAGACTGAATGTTTGTGTCCCCACAAAATTTATTTATTAAAATTCTAACCCCCAATGTGATGGTATTAGGAGATGGGGTCTTCAGGAGGTGATTAGTTCATGAGGGTGGAGCCCTCATGAATGCAGTTACTGTCTTCATAAAAGAAATCCTAGAGAGCTCTCTCCCCACTTCCACAGATGTCTCACCAGACACTGAATCTGCCGGCACTTTGATCTTGGACTCCGCAGCCCCAAGAACTGAAAGAAATAAGTTTCTGTTGTTTAGAAGCCTTCCAGTATATGATAGTTTGTTATAGAAGCCCAAATGGCCTAAGGCAGTTACAAAGTGGGGGAGAGCAAAACAAGCTGGAGCTCAAGTGCATGGAGCAGGACACAAAGGCCCAAGGACTGACTGAAACTCCTGTCCGCTCTTCTTGCTCTGTCATTGGTAGCATGGGCATCCCTCAGAAGCCAGGGCCCTTCTTCAACAGAGGTAAAGACATATACCTGACCCAGAAATCAGAGAAGGGGGAGAAGGCTCCAGGGAGAGGAAAAGCAGCTGCAGACCCACGTGTTGCTTTAAGCCAACAGAGTCAGTCAACTATTGTTGATTATTTGTGTTGAAAACCAACGTATAAACTGCAGAATCATAAGGCTGCTAGAAATTGCAGAGGTCATTTATTCCAGTCTTCTATCTCCAGAACGGCTGTGTCCAAATCTTTTCAGACAAAACCCCTGCCATCTCTCTCTTTGTGCAAGGTGTCCTCACATAGGCTTTCAACCACCCTTTGCATTATTTAACAATAGGTTGGACTCTGCTTCTATCTCTATCAATTGTAAAACTGAAATAATTTTGAAAATTTGGACTATGTATCTATTATTAACTAACATTTCTGGAAAACTTAAGTGAAAATGGAATTTGTGGATTTGTGAGGAAATAGTTGTAATTATCTACCTGGCATTGATAGTGGCTATTTATTCATTTGGTCAGTGGTCAATTTGACTGGCTACTCCAGAGTTTCATGGCTACCCTAGCTCATGGGCCAAGTGGACTGTGCTGAGACCATAACAAGCCCTAAGGCCAAAATAAACAATTTTGAGATCTGAAGTATGATAGTTCATGCCTGTAATCCCAGTGTTTGGGGAGGCTGAGGGGGAGGATTGCTTGAGGCCAGGAGTTTGGAGCCAGCCTGGACAACATAAGAGATCTCATCTCTATAAAATATATACATTATCTCTATAAAATAATAAAAAAATTAGCTGGTCATGGTGGCTGGCTTGTGCCTGTAGTCCCAGCTACTGGGAAGGCTGAGCTGGGAGGATGGCTTGAGCCCAGGAGCTCTGGGCTGCAGTGAGCTGTGATAGCACCACTGCACTGTAGCCTGGGTGGCAGAGCGAGATCCTCTGTCAAAAAAACAACAACAACAAAAAAAAAGAGGAATACTTTCTGGGAGACTCAGGTGACCACATATTTATCTTGTTAGTAAATATTACTACTTCTAGTAAGATAATTTCCCCTTGTTTCTAACATAAACCTTCAACTTCAACAATTCCCTTTTCTTTATTCAACTTGAATCAGTAACAGAGTGTCCAGCATCTTGCTAATTAGGCCTTTGTATAAATGAAGACATTTTAGCCACACAGTTTTTCTTAAGTAATTCTGATTTCTGTAGCCATCCTACTCCTTTATTTTCTAGCCCTTTGGTCATTTCTTCCTTTCATCTCCCAAAATCTTGACAAATTCTCTTCCTATTTCCTAGGCTCTAAAACTATAGAAAAGTTAGATGGAAGACATTGTTTAAATCGGGATTAAAGATGTGCAGAGGACATTTGTGCAGCATAATTTTCTTACTATATTCAGTGTGGACATCTTCTAAACAGTATTCTGGATGGGAAGTTCGCAGCCCTTCACTGTTCCCCAGTTCTGCAATTCACTTGATCACTTTGTCTTGATGTAGTCCTCGTGTCATTTTAAAGGCTTTATCTTAATAGCTTAAGCTGCACTTATTATATTTTATATCATATAACCAGTCTGTAAAGAGCCCTTAAAAGGCAAATTGATTTTTTTTGGTTGTTGTTAATCACAACAAGGAAAAGGATGGTTCACCTTCACCTCCTTGAGGTTGTTATGCTTTGTTTGCCAAGCAATCCGGAATAAGAATTATGCAACAGAATTCTAATAGAACACTCTCAACTGTCAATATCATGTACAGATCATGTCTACCAGTGGCATTACTGAAGGTGAATAGTGAATACTGTCTTCACAGGAATCCTGCATGAGACAGTGATTTGCTTTGCTCTCCTGTTACCTCTAGACTATTTAGATCTTCTCAGAAGAAATGTGATGGATATTGTCTTTGTCTGCCCAAGTTGCCATAGTAAAATACCATATACTGGGTGTTTTAAGTTACAGAAATTTATTTCTTACAGTTCTGGAGCCTGAGAAGGCCCAGTCAAGGGGCTAGACAGTTCTGTTTCTCCTGAGGGCCCTCTTTCTGGTGTGTAGATGGCACCTTCTTTCTGTGTCCTTGCTTGGCAGAAGAGAGCATGCTCTGGTGTCTCTTCCTTTTTCATAAGGGCACGAGCCCTATTGGAGTAGGACCCCACCTTCATGATCTCTATTAACCTTTATCATCTACTCACAGGCTCTATCTCCAAATACAGTCACATTGTGGGTTAGGCCTTCAACATGTGAATTTGGGGGAACACAAAAATTCAGTCCATAACTTTCTGCCCCGACCTCTCAAATTTTAAATTCTTCTTCCATGCAAAATACTTTCATTTTGTTCCAACAATTCCAACCCTAAAAGTCTAAATTCATTCCACCATCAGCTCTAAAGCTTAAAGTTCAAAGTCTCATCTAAACATCTAAATCAGATATAGATGTGAATCACAGTATAATTCATTCTGAGGCAAAATTCCCCTGCAGCTTGTGAACCTGTGAAACCAAATGAGCTATGGGCTTCCAAAATACAATGGTGAGAATAGACATTCCCATTCTCAAAGAGAGAAATTGGGAGAAAGAAAGTGGTGATGTTCTCAAGAAGACCCAAAACCGAGGAGGGCAAATTCATTAGACCTTAAGTTTGAGAATAATCCTCTTTGGCTTGACGTCTGTGATTGTTAATACTGAGTGTCTACTTGATTAGATTGAAGGATACAAAATATTGATCCTGGGTGTGTCTATGAGGGTATTGCCAAAGGAGATTAACATATGAGTCAGTGGACTGGGAAAGGCAGACCCACTCTTAATCAGGATGGTCACAGTCTAACCAGCTGCCAGCATGGCTAGATTATAAGCAGCCAGAAAAATGTGAAAAGACAGACTGGCCTAGCCTCCCAGCCTACATCTTTCTCCCATGCTGGATGCTTCCTGCCCTCGAACATCAAACTCCAAGTTATTCAGTTTTGGAACTTGGACTGGCTCTCCTTGCTCCTCAGTCTGCAGATGGCCTATGGTGGGACTTTGTGATAGTATGAATTAATACTTAACAAACTCCCTTTTATATATATATATTATATATTATATATAATATATGTTAAATATATATAAGTATATATAGTATATATAATATATTAAATCTATTTAATTATATATGATATTAAATTATATATTATATATAATTTAATATATATAAAATTAAATATATCATAAATATATATTTAATATATATTATATACATAATATATATATATATATATATATCCCATTAGTTTTGTCCCTCTAGATAACCCTAATACAATGTCCCAACTTCCAGCCTTCCTGGGATGGTAGTGTCATTCCACAGCTTTGCAGAGCCACCCTGTTCCTCCAGCTATCTGGGAGGGACCTGCCCCCACAACTGTCTGAGAGGGCCCCACCCCTGAGGCTCTATGTGAGGGCCACATAGCTCTATGCCAGATCCTCTTTCTCTGAAACCAAGGAGAAAACAGTCTTACCCCCTGGGCCTGTGGCAGGAGTGGCAGTCCTGCCTATCTCTGAATTCACTTCAGGGCCATTCTTCCCTTTTCTTGAAGAACAGTGCATCTTCACAGCCAAATACCTCTATGGTCCTGCCCTGTAGAATCCAAGCAGCCTTGACAGCCTTCCTTTATTTTGTCCCATCTCCATCCCCTTTCCTTCAAACTGGCAGAGTTTCTGCTCATATACGCCACAAACTCTTTGTCAAGTGATAGTTCAGCCACATCTTTGATGTTCTCTTTAGAACATGCTTTATCTTTTTTTGCAATATGGATAGACTGAGGATTTTCTCAATATTTAATTTCCGATATTTTTGGGGTTTTTTGTGAGTTGGTTGGTTTGGGATTTTATTGTTTGTTTGCTTAACAATTCCTTCTTCAATTTATCTCTCTCTTCTTGTGTTTTACTATAAGCAGTCAGGTGATACCAAGCCACTGCTTCAACACTTTGCTTAGAAATCTCTTCAGCTATATAACCAACTTCCTTGCTCTCAAGTTTTACCTTCTGCAAAATGTGAGGACACACAGTTCAGCCAAGTTTGTTACTTTATAACAAGGATAACCTTTCCTTGAGTTTCCTATAACATGTTCCTCATTTCTATCTGAAACCTCACCAGAATGGCCTCTAATGTACATATTTCTACCAATATTCTGTTCATGATTATATCCCAGCCCAAGGAAGTTGGGTGGGACAGGTTTCCCCTTACTCATGGGAATGTCAGCCTTCTGTCCTGTTCAGGCCCTCAACTAACTGAATGAGATCCACTCAAAATATGGAGGACAATAAGCTTTACTCAGTCTACTGAATCAAATGTTGGTTTCATCCACAAACACCCTCACAGACACATCCAAAATAATGCCTGAACAAATATCAGGGCACCCCATGGCCGTGGCAAGTTGGCACATAAAATTCACCATCACAGGTACCTTCTATTTTACTTCCAAAATTTGTCTGGATTTATTGACAGGATATGTTTTTTATTGTCTGTTTAATTGATTCATCCAACAAAAATTCATGAGTTACTATTATGTGCAGAGCTATACACTTTCCTATATTCTGTACAAAATTCTGACTGCTCAGAGAAAGACTTTTTTCATTTACCACTTAAGCAGAGGAGGGAATAATTACTTTCTTTCCCTTTAAGAGACATACGATATTTGAGAAAATGCTGATTAGTGGAATACCTGTTCTCAGCATGGTTTTCCAACACTTTAGACTTACAAATAAATGACCTGTTACAGACATTGATGTTGGCAATATCAGTAGGTCTGAGATGCAGACCAGGGTAACTATATTGGAAACCTACAGTGAAAATCATATATAAAAAGAAAAAATATTCACTTACTTGCAACTGTAGACATGTGCTGATGAGAAGGGAGTGAGAGCTGAAATCACTGGTCATTCCAAATGGTCTGAGGGCTCAGTCTCAGCCCTAACCCTGCCAGAGAAGGGCAGGTTTCTAGGGGCTGTTTGATTTGTGGACTCTGACTCAGCAGGGCTTCAGCAGCACTTGCGTCATGTAAAAGAATGATTTGATGCCAGCCTCATTTAAAGGGTCACTAGATAGCTATGATTTTTGACGTCTGCCTGTTTCTGCTCAATGCGTGTAGAAACAAAAAACAAAACATTTTGATCAAACTAGCTCCCTTCAAAAAAAGGTAAGATAGTAGTGACTGTACAGATAACAAGGTCACTTCTCGATAATATCTAGATGTGGACAAAAGAAAACAGCAATAAAGAGCCATAGTATCTCACGACGGTGAGATCATTGTGACAACACACTGATTCTTCAGGGAATGTGCCTGTGTCTAAGACACTTTCTCAATATGTATTTAGGAGCCCATTCTGCAGTGCGAGCGCTAAGCTATTTCCCATTTTAGTGGTATCTATAACAGATAATAAAAATCACTGGATATTTACAAAAACCTTATCTATGGAAAGGAAAGAACCAAGTTTCCAACAAATACATCAGAGTTTTGTGAAAGAAAATCAATTCAGCCAGATGCAGTGGCTCATACCTGTAATCCCAACACTTTGGGAGGCTGAGGCAGGAGGATCACTTGAGCTCAGGAGTTCAAGACCAACCTGGGCATAGCAAGACCCTGTCTCTACAAAAAATAAAATAAAATAGCCAGGCTTGGTTGCACATGCCTTATTCCCAGCCTCTGACTCGGTGGGGCATCAGCAGTAATGCCCTCTCTTCAGAGGCTGAGGCAGGGGAATCACTTGAGCTTGAGAGGTTGAGGCTGCAGTGAGCCATGATTATGCCACTGCACTTCAGCCTGGGCAAAAGAGTTCTTTTCTTTTTTTTTTTCTTCCAAAAAAAGGAAAGAAAGAAAGAGAGAGAGGAAAGAAAGAAAGAAAGAAAGAAAGAAAGAAAGAAAGAAAGAGAAAGAGAGGAAGGAAGGAAGAAAAAAGGAAGGAAGGAAGAAAGGAAGGAAGGAAGGAACAAAAAGGAAGGAAGAGAGGGAATAAATTCATAGGTAAAGGGGGAACTCAGTAAGTATAATCTCAACATCCAAAAGTCCTTCAAAAGGGCTTATTCAAATATCTATCATGGAAATTGCCTTCCAATGTGACTATCCTTACAGTCTCTGGTGACTAGAGAAAAAGATTGATTTATCAGTAACAGAGAAATGCCTTGTGTAAGGATAAATGGGCACTGAAATAGATGAAGGATTTTACCCCATGGAAGATCAGTATTCTAACTAGTTTCATGTAATAAGTAAATGTCATGGAGGAGTCAGGAGGGGAATGTAGAAGTTTAAAGATGGGATTAAACTCTTTGGAGTAGTGAAAACACCACATTAATGAGGAGTACAGGAGATTTAACCTGGTCTAATGAATGGAGAAAAATTGCAGATAAATTTCTTTGTGAGTAAGCACAAAGTGCTGCAATTATAGATATAAACTTACGGACACTGAGCTATAATTTATAGCCCAGATAATGGTTTTGGAAAGTTACGAAGGGTATTGTGAAGACGTGATGCTTAAAGTTATTTTAGCAATAGATAATGAATACATAAGTGAAGACCCTAAAGATATTGGCCAGTTGAGGCACTGTTTAGAAAGCCCAGAAAAATACTGAATATCATCAAAGCCCTCAAACCCCAAGCACATCTTTTAACATTTATTACATTACCATGGGTTCAATATTAATACAGAATGGGATCTTATATTAACATGTCATATGGAAAGATAAGTAATCAGACCAAGCCTGTCATTGAAAGCATCTAAAATTTCCTGAAAGCGTATTTTAAGATATTTCTAAAAGCACTGAAAAGCTAGCAAGATAGCATTAATAAACCAACACAGAAACCCAAAGAGACGAACAGAGCACCAAGACCACTTTTGCCCTAAGGACTTCAAGCTAAGGATTTAAAGTTTTACAGAGAGACAATATATTATAGAAAAAAGTAACCAGCTAACTTGATGCTAGACCAGATTGCCTAGGTTTAAATATCAACTCACCACTTGACTTTGAGCCAGTGATTTAACCTAAGTTTTTCAATTATGGAATGGGTTAATGATAGTGCCTCTTAGGGTTGACATGAAGATTAAATAAATTAAAGCACATAGAGCAGTATCTGACAAATAGGGAGCTATACATAAGTGTAAACAAATTTCAAAGTATTTAAGAAAAAATAAAAAATGGGAAAGAGGGGAATGTGATTGGGGAAGGCAGACGGAGCTTTCTGGGTGCTTGTAATGTTGTTCTTGACCATATTGGAGATTATGCATGCAGAGGTTCACTTTAGTATTGTTGAATGATATAACTATATTTTATTCACTTTTCTGTATGTGGTTGTATCTTATTTTTAAAATCAAGTAAACCCTGTGGGAGTGGTTCTCAAATATTTTGTCCTCAGGTCTCTTTGAAGTCTTCAAAACTGTTGATCATTACAAACAACTTTTGTTTACAAGTTATATTTATCAGTTATGATTTTTAAAATGAAAACTAAGAAGTTTTAAATAGTTACTAATGAATTTTAAAATCACAACAACAATTACATGGTAACATAAATTACATATTTTTTAAAAATTGCTATATTTTTGGAAACCAAAAACAATTAATGAGAAAAGTGGCATTTAAAAAGATTTTTGCAAATTGCTTCAATATCTGGCTTAATAAAATCCAGCTAAACTCTCATATCTTCTGCTCTCAATTTGTTGATATTTATTGCCTTGGTTAAAATATATGAAGAAAATCCAGCCTTATACAGACATGCCTTTGGAAAAAAAAGGGAACATTTAAATTGGCTTTTTAGATATTTATGAATATTCTTCTTTGATACAATATCAAAAGTAGACAAGAGGTAGTTTCTTAAATGTTGCTGCAATGTAGAATCAAATTATATCAATAAAATTTTATATATCTGTGCCTCTAACTTTCACTTTGAATGAATCTTTTATTCATTCATAAACTCCTATTGGTTCCCTGAGTTAGGCAGATCTCCCAAATGTTAACACATTTTACTAGGCAATATCATAAATGGCATTCATTAATATCACCTCCAATCTCATCGGAAACTTTTTAAGTACTAGGAAACTGTCATATTAAGAATGGCAGATTACATTTTCCAAAGTTTCAATTTTCTCTTGAAAGCTTTAATTTTATCATTAGCAACAAAGAGTGATGATTGTTTTCCTGAACTGACAGTCTGACATTAATTTTCAAGAAAACATCTGCCCTATACCCAAACATGAATAACTGTATCTCATCTGTTAGTAGCTCTTTCAAAAAAAAAAAAAAAACCCTGATATTCTTGGGAAAAGTGGCTAATTCAGGTTGCAACTGAAACAATCTCACATTGCTTGCAATAGCCATCATACTTTGGTGTGCAACAGAAATGGCCTATGTACATTTCCCATTTTGTCATAACCCAAACCTAAAAAGATATATATTCAAGTATCAAAATTTTAAATGGTAACATGTTTACTGCTTCAACAAGGGCATTCTTAAGTGAAATTGTCTTACTCTTTTTCTTTTTACTGCAAATGTGTGGTTTGGGTAACAAGAAAGACAACTTGGCCTTTCATCCACTGGTCTTTAGTTCCAGTAAGAGATAAGACACACGCTTGAAATGTCCAGGCCAATATGAAAAGTCTTATGTTCATCTTGTTGAGCGACATGCAAACACCAGGAGTTCACTAAACTTCATCATGACATTATGCAACCTAACCATTCCTGTGCATCTTTCTGATCAAACACATTGATAAATATTCACCTGGAAAGGTATATTTTGTGCCTATTTCAAAGCAAGAAAAAATTGGTCCAATTTAAACTTAGAAATAATACCTCTCCTACAATATTTTAAGCATTAATTCAGGCAATTCCGTCTACATATCTGAACGGTCTTGGATTAAAAATGCCATTAATTTATTTATTCCAGTTTTCTGAATACTTCACTAGATCACCAAAAACATGCTATGAAAAGGCAAAAGTTCAAATAACAAAAATCTAGTATGAGGGGTCTTCAAAAAATCCATGGAGAATGTATATTGTAAAAAAAAAATGCTTGGATTTCAAATTTTTTTCAGCAAAATAAATTTGCACTAATTTGTTAGAGTGTGCAAAAAGAATCTAGTTGGAAGCACTGATAAAGAAAAGTTTGAAAAGAACCTCTATCAGAACAACATGAATTCTGCTAAAATTGAAGCAAGAACAAACATCAAATTTATGATGAAACTTGGGTGAAAGAATGGTAAAATAATTGATGATTTACAAAAAGTTCCAGGAACCATGCCCCAAAGAAACCAGCAGTCTACAAATGTGTAGCTTATTTTAAGAAGGGACAAGGTGACATTGAAGATGAAGCCCACAGTGGCAGACCATCCACATTAATTTACAAGAAAAAAATTAACCTTTTTCATGCCCTAATTGAATAGGAATAACAATAACTGCAGAAACCATAGCCAACACCATAGACATCTCAATTTTTTCAGCTTTCACAATTCTGACAGAAAAATTAAAGCTGAGCAAGCTTTTCACTTCATGGGTGCCAAGACTGTTGCAACCAGATCAGCTGCAGACAAGAGCATAGATTTCAATGAAAATTTCAAACAAGTGGAATCAAGATCCTAAAGCATGTCTTCAAAGAATTGTAACAGGATAGGAAACCTGCCTTTACCAGTATGATCCTGAAGACAAAGCACAATCAAAGCAGAGGCTACTAAGAGGTGGAAGTGGTCTAGTCACAGCAGAAACGGATGGTCAAGAGCAAAGGTCATGGCAATGGTTTTTGGGGATGCAAAAAGCATTTTTCTTGTTGACTTTCTGGGGGGGCCAAAGAATGATAACATCTGCTTATCATGACAGTGCTTGGAGAAAGTTATCCAAAGCTTTAGCAGAAACATGCACAGAAAATATTCACTGGAGTGTCCTTCTCTACCATAACAATGTTATTTCTCTCATCAAACTAGGGACATTTTGCAAGAGTTTTTATGGTGAATCATCAGGCATCCACCTTACAATGCTGATGTGGCTCCTTCTGCCTTCTTTTTGTTTCCTAAACTTGTAAAATTTTTAAAGGGCATGCATTTTTCTTCAGTTAATAATGTAAAAAAGACTGCATTGACATGAGTAAATTCCCAGGACCCTCAGTTCTGTAGAGGATGGACAAAATGGCCGGTATTATTGTTTACAAAAGTGTTTTGAATTTGATGGAGCTAATAAAGTGTATATGGTAGTGTTTTAATGAGAAATAAAGTTTATGTTTTTTATTTTTTTAATTTCATTTTCTATGAAATTTTTGAAGTCCCTTCACATACTTCTTAATTCAGAGATTTAAGTTCAACAAATTTAATCTACAAAGAGTTTGAAACCACACACACACACACACTTCTCAGACAGCTCTTTGTGAAAATAAAAGCAAAGGCTTTACCCTTAGGAGGATTAGATAACATGTGAATGAATATGAGGCCAAACATAAAACCTGGACTGTCTATGCTGAGCTGGCAGTGATGGGGATGTGAGAAACTGCAGGTGCTGATGTCAGGGTAGGAGGAAGAGAAGCAGAGGTGGGCTTACTTGATGATAGCATTGTTATCGTACTCTATTCAAGTGGTATAGAGTGCACTTTATATAAAGTTCACTGTGGGAAGAAAAATTCTAGAAAAATTATGTTTAACCCAGTTGCTACAGTTAAATGCAGTGTAAAACCAGAAATAAACCAAAGAATCTTAAGTAAGACCATAAGCTTTGATGACTGTATCAGTTTTCTATTGCTTTATAACAAATTATACTTAGAGGCTTAAAACAACACCCACCCATGTATTAGTTTACAGTTTGGTAAGTCACAAGTCCCAGCACCGTGTAACCAGATTATCTGCTCAGGGTCTTATGAGACTAAAGTCAAGTTGTCAGCCAGGCTGCATTTCTTTCTGGAAGCTCTGAGGAAGAATCTGCTTTCACACTCATGCAGGTTGCTGGCCAAATTCAGTTAGTTCCTTGCAGTTGTAAGATGGAGGTCCCTATTCCCCTGCAGGATGTCAATCAGAGCCACTCAGATCTCAGAGGCCACCATATTCCTTGCCATGTGGCCAGTAGTGAGGAAAACTATCTGTGCAGCGAAGGCTGCTTGGAATTTCATCTCTTGGACAAGGTTTATGTTCATGTTTTATCTCATGTAATCACATTTAGACATGATTAAAGAGTGGTCTTGTTTTTGTTTTGGTGTATCATGCTCACAAAGTGGCCTTATTTGATGTTGATGTCCCATGAAATCATTTGTGTTCAACGACAGCACATCAAAGCCTAGCTGAAGCACCAGGCTGGCCCCTTGATGTCTGCAGCATAAGGGGCCATTGGATGACCAGAGTGGTGCTACAATACTGAATTTGGAGGAATCTCACTCTGTTACACTTAGGACAAGTTTGGGGCTCGAGGATATTGATGATCTGCTACAGATCCTTGGGCATGAATCCCGTGTGTGGGCTCTTGCATGAGCTCTCCTCCTACTGTGGCCACCTCCCATTCTACAGGACCAGAGAGTAGAATGTAGCATGTGCAATATCCTGTGTGTCTTCATCACTGGTGCCCAGCATGGTCACCTCACGTCCTCCATAAGCTCCATGTGACTTATCAGGCAGTCCTCCATTGGGGGTAGCTGTACTTACCTCAGGGCTCTCAAGTCCTTTGTTCTGTGACATGAATGCACCCTTCAAATAGGTATCCTCCTTGCTCCCAATTAATGTGTTGATATCATCGCTCACCATAAGCCATGCTAACAGGCATTGCTTAAGTGGGTGGACTACTCTACCATGGTCCCTCCCCTATTCTTCCCTGATGGAAATTTGTGGAAGCCGGGGATATGGTCATTATTGAAAGAGATCATATAATTACAACCTGAAGAATTCCAGAGGTCATGTTTGGAAGATGTGTTCCTCTGTTTATGCTATAAAACTCCTAATGGTAAATTTAACATGAGAAGGAAACAAAATACTGTTTGTATTTTCCCACATACTCTGGGGGCAACCTTTGCAGTCATCATCGACAAAACAAAGTAACAACCTTTGAAAGAGTCACTAAAAGCCCACACTCATGGGCTGCTTTTGGTTGACCCAGCATCCTGAGCAATGATGTCACCAGCATCGAATCGATGATGTCAGTGAACTGTAGCAGCAAGAAGATCTGTGTTGTTTCTATCAAACATTCTGAAGAGCCACGGCATTGTGAGTTGCAAAATTTTTCCCACTATGGGATATATGAAATTAGCCAGGGGCAGCATTTTTGACAATTAAGAACATGAACAGATGATTTCTAAACCTGAACAGGAAGAGATGGTGCCTAGACACCCTAAAGATCTTTCATGTGCCCTGCTGAGAATTTACACGAATATGTAACCACTTCTCTACCCATTATTCTATTATCTTCATTCAATTCTTGCTTGAATTGTGTAATACATTCTCAAATCAAAATGTTTATACTGACAGTGGTCCTACAAAAAGTGTTTTCCAGGCCAGGCACGGTGGCTCCCACGCCTGTAATCCCAGCACTTTGGGAGACTGTGGTGGGTGGATCACCTGAGGTCAGGAGTTCAAGACCAGCCTGTCCAACATGGTGAAACCCCATCTCTACAAAAATACAAAAATTAGCCAGGCATGATGGCGGGTGCCTGTAATACCAGCTACTCGGGAGGCTGAGGTGGGAGAATCACTTGAACTCAGAAGGCAGAGGTTGCAGTGAGCCGAGATTGCACTATTGCACTCCAGCCTGGGTGACAGAGAGAGACTCTATCTCAAAAAAAAAAAAAAAAAAGTGGTTTCAGCATACACCCTAGGAGATACCTTGCAGGGAAGGCTTCCTGAAGAAGTCAGGTTTAAGATACAAAAGTATGTTTAGGAGTTAAGTAGACAAAGAGGGGAGTGAAGTTTGTTCCAGTCAGAGAACATGTGCAAAGGTCCTGTGGTGGGAAGGACTAGGTGAGTGTGAGGGACTAAAACAATACAATACATTCTAAAGGACAGTCAGTGGATTCTGATAATAGTCTGGTTCCCCACTCACCAAGGGACTGGTAAAAAGCCTCAGTCAGTATAACATCGTTGTGTGTGTTCCCCCGTACCTGCCCTATGCTTACTCCCCATCTCAGCTTCTTGCTTGGGGCCGTGACTGCTCACAGGAGATGGTTTCTAGTCTTTGCTCCTTGGCTGGAAGGAAGAGAGCTACGCCTCTCATTCCTTAATTACAGTCCTTCACAGCTACAGCTTTGGAATTCTTCTTTCTGTCATGGCTATGGGAGGATATTTTTTAATGCCTGTGGTGGAAAGAGTACTCCTTGCTTAGTGAGAGAGGTTGAACAAACCCCTTGTTGTGTAGAAGAATACAAGCGGCGACATTCCTCTGCAATAAAGCTAATGCTTCCCCTTGCAACTGATGCTTGGAACATAACTGTTTAGTCACCTTACATCCAGTAATGCAGGGGCGGTATCAGCTTTGCTTCAAAGCTGAAATGAAGATCAAAACTAATATAAAGTATAGGGGGAGGCAGCATTAAGTAGGCCCAGGGTCTGGCATCTTTTCTTTTAAGTTTTGTCCCAATGGATCTGAATTGCTTTTATCCAATGATTTTTCCCCAGGCTTTAATCCCATTGGCTTTTTTCTCAGGTGAAAAACAAATCCCAAGTGCCTATGCTGTGTGCCTACTGGTAAGGTAAAGAAATCTGTCTGAAGAGTGAAATCTTGACATAGACCCAGCCATTATGAGGAAGGGGAACCAGTACCAAGGCTGAGAAAAAAAATGGGATTAATGGGAATTGAAGGGGCATAGGTGTCACACACAAAGCCTTGGGAGAGTATCTCCTCTGAGAAGCCTCCTTTGATTTACACTCCCCACCGCCCCCACCTTAATTCTCAAACTGCCTAAGACTTAATAGAATATATGCATTTTTTTTCCAACTTAATCTCAGCCAGATTGAAGCCAATCTCCACCAGATTGAAGGGAGCAGCTGGATCATGGGATGCTAGTGCTTGGAACTAGAAGGAGAGCTCATCTGAGACATGCTGATTGGTGACACTTCTGAGCGGATTGCAAGAACGAAGAAACGAAGGAACATCTTGACTCCTTACATACACTGCAAGTCCCTTGAGTGAAAAAATGACTCTCCTTATCCTGAAAATCTGAAAATACTACCTCAAAAATCAACTCAATACATGGTTTGTCATAATGTGATTATGTGCTTTGTGCCAGTTTTGTGAATCACGTCTTACAGATAATGGTGTTGATATCGACAGTAATGTTTCTGGTAAAGGAGTTTTGGCTCCAAGAAAGAAAAAGAAAAGAAGATCCTGCCCCATGTGCAGGTCTACTCAGCTATGGCTCAGGAGGGCATCTGGGGTAAAATCCTTTGTTTTTTGGATAAAAGAAGAAAGACCCAGGAATTACATATATATGCCTCTGTAAATATGTCAAAGGGTGAGCAACATTCACTCAAAACAAGGAACGTTTAATGAATGCCTGCTGTGTGTCAAAGGATTCTCAAGCAGTCACATATTTAATCCACCAAATTACTTAGGGTAATTTTACACCAACTTTTCACTTGAAACTGAGATCCAGGGATGTTGTGCCTTCCTGAGGTTATTCTGCAAGGAAGGGCTGGAGTTTGCAGCCAGAGCCTCTGTCTCTGTTTCAAAGCTCACTTTGCAACTCCATAGTTGCCAAAACAGTGGGATGCAATTGACAGTTCATTCTGATGGAGAGTGAGTCCAGAAAATATTTGTTTAAGACAGAAATCCAGATTTGTTCAAAACAGCAATATCCTCTTCAGCCAGTTGTTTGCACAGACATCTTTGCTGCCATCCAGGAAAATCTGAGCACATACCTTCCCGGTGCTTCCCTGCCCTGAGCCAATGCTGTCCTTATTTGACAAGGAAGGGCAGGACAGCCTGCAGCCAAGACTAGGGGACACAACACTGAGTTTCTCTGCTCCCGGGCCCCAGAGAAGTCACTCAACTATAGAGCTGGAGGGACCGCCAGCCTCTGGGAAACGCTGCTCTTTAACCAAACCAGAAAGATCATTGTCTGCCTGTTTTTTGACAGTCAGATAAGGAAACGCCACAGATTCCCTTGAAGAGTCATCCTGGTCAATCAGAAAACTTTTCTCTAAATGGCACCAGCAGCAAAAACAGAAAGGGTAATTATTAACCTTAACATAGGGATTCCAGATGGCAATCTGTTCTTTCATCTCAATTAAGGGGAAATGGCAGAGACAAAAGTCAAGATATGAAAAACGGAAGAGGCACTGCCTGTGGGTGCTTCAGCTTAGCATTTCAATGGTTTTAGAGCTGGATCTCTATTAGGCAAAACTGAGGTCTCTTCTCAGAAGGTGGACTATCATTTCACTAACAGGATGTTGAGTGCCTCTCTCTGATCCCTTGAGTACATGTATGGCAAGTACGTCTCATTACACAAGAATAAGACTAATAGAATTGCTTCCAATATTTTTTGGATGGATATTGTGGGAGGCCATTGAGAAACAGAAGCCAGATTTCACACATATTTAATTTTAAAATACTATTTAAATAGTATTAAGCTTTTCTATGCTTCCATATTGGCTTAAAATTCATAATGTCATGATTCAAAACACTTTTTCTCTAACTTAGTGATTCAAAATACATATTTATTAAAGGAAATGTATTGTGCATTGAACTTTTTAAGTTTTCTTTCTTGGATCTTAATCACAGAAAAATAATTAATAAACAGAACCTTTGCCCAGCAGTCAGTTCTTTCACTGTTAGCTGTGGAATCAAACCTGTCTCTGTGTTTCCCTTGACACACCAACACTAACACCTAACTAGAGCTATACTGACTGCTTGAGGATTCCTGAATATGAATAGTATTTTCTCTATTTTATTATAAATATTTTGAGGTAAATAGCTGAGGCTTTGGAATCAAACAGAGCCGAAGTCAAACTACTAACTCACTATATGTTCTTGGGCAAATTATTTTTCCTCCATGAGCCTCAGTTTTCTCATCTGTTAAATAGGGATAATAATAAATACTTCATAAGATTGTCATTGAAGAATTCATTAGCTAATACATGTAATGTAGGTGTTCAATGAAAGGTAGCTTGTTTTTATCCCCGTTGTTGTTATTAACTTCCTCTTTGTATTAATTTTTTTCTGACAGAAAATAAGTTCTCATTCCTACTTATATTTTCAACCATTGAAATTCCACCTGTTATCCAATGTCCTCTCTCAGGAGCTTCCCCAGTCCTGTCTGCTAGAATTGAATTATCCATTATCTCTAATCCTATGCCTTGTGTAGCACTTGCCACTTATTACACTGTGCTCTAGTTTCTTTTTGCACAAATCTCATCTTCCTAATTAGAACGAAAGCCTCAGGAGGGCAGGAAGCAAAATGATTTTTCCTGTAAAATACCTTTTGAATGTCTGTTGAATGAATATTGAAGACATCCTTATTTCGTTTTGCATTATTTTTTGAATAAAAACAGAAATGATTTTTCATTTTAGTATTTTTTTAAATTTTAGAATTTAGATATGTCAATTTAGTAAATGTTTCTGTCAGGCCTCTGAGCCCAAGCCAAGCCATCGTGTCCCCTGTGACTTGCATGTATACGCCCAGATGGCCTGAAGTAACTGAAGAATCACAAAAGAAGTGAATATGCCCTGCCTCATCTTAACTGATGACATTCCACCACAAAAGAAGTGTAAATGGCTGGTCCTTGCCTTAAGTGATGACATTACCTTGTGAAAGTCCTTTTCCTGGCTCATCCTGGCTCAGAAAGCACCCCCATTGAGCACCTTGCGACCGCCACTCCTGCCCGCCAGAGAACAACCCCCCTTTGACTATAATTTTCCTTTACCTACCCAAATCCTATAAAACGGCCCCACCCCTGTCTCCCTTCGCTGACTCTCTTTTCGGACTCAGCCCGCCTGCACCCAGGTGAAATAAACAGCCATGTTGCTCACACAAAGCCTATTTGGTGGTCTCTTCACACGGACGCGCATGAAAGTTTCATCCTGAAGTTACGACTTAATAGTTGAAGTCAGGATGAAAACATGTATTGCTGAATGGTCTTATTCTTTTGCTCTGACAGGGCACTGCAGCCATTTGCCTTTGACTCCCTGTAAGTAGACACCATTCCTCCCATATCTAGGTGGTAACACTTCCAAAACAACCTGCAATGCAGCCATGTAACCTCCAGACCTGCTCCAGTTTTCTCACCTATAAAATAGGCGGGGGATATAATCAGATGACTTTTAAAAGACTGTATTTTTCTTTTCTTTTCTTTTCTTTATTTTATTTTATTTTATTTTAGGGAGACAGAGTCCTGCTCTATCCCCCAGGCTGGAGTGCAGTGGCACGGTCTTGGCTCACTGCAAACTCCACCTCCTGGGTTCAAGCGATTCTCTTGCCTCAGCCTCCCAAGTAGCTGGGATTACAGGCACCCACCACCACACCTGGCTAATTTTTGTTTTTTTTTTAGTAGAGATGGGGTTTCACTATGTGGGCAAGGCTGGTCTTGAACTTCTGACCTTGGATGATCCTCCCACTTAGGCCTCTCAAAGTGCTGGGATTACAGGCATGAGCAACCGTGCTTGGCGAGAGTTTCCTTTTCTTAGAGTTTCCGGTTTATCATTTTTTAAATGAGAGCATTCTACTTGGTAATTGTGAGGTTTTCTCTTTGTGGAGTGAGTTTTGTTAACTTTTCTTTCCCAGATTACATACATTCCCAATAAGAAAAACAAAAAAAAATTAATTTCTTGGGTGTTGCATCCACTATTCAAAAATTTCCCAGCTACTTCTGAACATCCCCCTAGAGTTTCTCAAATATACTCATAAATAAGTTGCTCTGTACTCCCTAAGGACCCCGTGATTTTTTTTTTTTTTTTTTAATTCCAGACATGTCTTTAGCTGTTCCTACATCTCATAAAGTTGACTATGCTGCTGGGGCCTCACTGTTTTAGGATCAGAGGTTTTGCCTTGGTTTTCTTAGCTTTACAATGAACTACACTCCTACATCTCCTGCACTGCTTTTATGCAAAACTGGCAGATGGGGGATTCTGAGTCTTAGGATAAACATATCTTAGACCACAAGAGGGACTCCCATTCTATAATAATACAATAATTTAGATATACTGTAAGATGTCTGATGATTAATAATAATGTTAATATAAGAGTTTGTCAAAAGTAATTCTTATTAGGAGTCCCCCAGTACAACCAGGATTTAAGTAAATCGGCCAGTCACTGTGATTAGAATGATCTAACAGGTGCGGTGGCTCACGCCTGTAATCCCAACACTTTGGTAGGCCAAGGTGGGCAGATCACCTGATGTCAGGAGTTCAAGACCAGCCTCGCTAACATGGCAAAACTCCATCTCTACTAAAAAAATACAAAAAAATTAGCCGGGCTTGGTAGCAGGTGCCTGCAATCCCAGCTACTCAGGAGGCTGAGGCCGGGAGACTTGCTTGAATCTGGGAGGTGGGTGTTGCAGTGAGCGGATATTGCACCACTGTACTCCTGCCTGGGCGACAGAGAGAGAGGCTGTCTCAAACAAAAAACAAACAAACAAACAAACAAAAAAAGATGTAAATCATTCCAAGAAGGAGCTAACACTGACTGTGATCATTGGAAGGATGACCTCAGCTTGGCTAGGCCACCTCAGACACTGTACATGGAAAGGATTTATTAGTACTGATAGGAACTTGAGATACAGGGAGGAGGTGCAGAGTCACAGATTCTGCTTTTTCTCATGGATTTATGCAAATCATGTGTGAGATGCATATTCTAATCTTTGCAAATGAAGAACTTGACGTGCCCAAACTCTTTGCCCAACTACCTACTCCACATTGACAAAAGTTCAGGTGGAAGTCAAAGATTTTAAAATTGAGCCAGGTGAGTGAAGATTGGAGCATTCACAGAAAAGAGCAAAAAAATCACTAAAAACAATTTTTTTTTGTAACAGTCTCACTCTCTTGCCCAGGCTGGAGTGCAGTGGCCAGACCTCAGCTCACTGCAAATTCCACCCCCCAGGGTTCAAGTGATTCTCACGCCTCAGCCTCCTGAGTAGCTGGGACTACAGGCGTGCACACGATGCCCAGCTAATTTTTTGTATTTTTAATAGAGATGAGGTTTTGTTACGTCAGCCAGCCTGGTCTCAAACTCCTGGTCTCAATCGATCTCCCTGCCTTGGCCTCCAAAGTGCTGGGATTACAGGCATGAGCCACAGAGCCCAGACTAAAAATGCTTTTGCTTTTGTGTGGAATCTCACTTTGGGAAATTCTCCTTTGGATTGTCTCTCTTTTTTTTTGTAATAGGAAGATGGTGTTGTCAGCCACTTGGGGAATGGTACCTTTTCAGCTGCTGAGTGATGAGACCCATTGAGTGAAATGTCAAGAAGTTGAAAGTGAATGAACTGTCAGCTGTCCCTCTCCCCAGCTTCTAGTTTGGGTAACAGGGTCCTCAGAGACAATGCACAGTGCAACTCATTTCCTCCATAGCAAGCTACATAAAAGTTTAGGCCAAAACCCCTGTTAGTAATAGAGTGTTAATTATCCTTGTCGGTCCCATCTGCTTGCCTCCTGGAAGACCTGCAAAGATGGAAGGCAGACGGTGGAGGACTCAGAGTTTTAGGATCCCAGCCGTCTATTTCTCTTTCATTAGAAAACCTACTAACACCTACTATGGGCCTGGCTCTGGACTCAGCACTAGAAAGTTGGGGAAATATCAAGGCAAAAATATTTCTGGGACTTATCACTTGGTTACAATTCCCAAAAGGCTGGACTCCATTCAGGATCCCAGATCCAAGCCATTCAGGTGACTCTCTGCTGCAGCAGAGGGTGGGTGCTCACCACCTTCTAGAATGTGACTCTTGCCCTATGAACAGCAGCAAGATGAAGAGATATCTGCATGCCCTTGTGTATTGCAGCAATATTCACAGTAGTCAAGAGATGGAAGCAACCCAAGTGTCCATCAGCAGATGAATGGCTGAAGAAAATGTGGTATGTATACCTATATTCTGCAATGGAATACTATTCAGCCATAAAAAGAATTGAATCCTGTGATTTGCAGTAACATGGATGAACATTATGTTAAGTGAAATGAGCCAGAAACAGAAAGACATGATATCACTCATATGCAGAAACTAACAAAGCTAATCTTGTAGGAGAGTGGTTACCATTGTGCTCCAAGCAAATACACCACTGGGTAAGAGAGGAGGTCATGGGATCATGGGTACAGGGTCACAGTTGGGAGGAATCTCCTAGGAGACAGGAGGAATAAGTTCTGGAATACTGTTGCACAGAAGGGTGATTATAGTTAACAAACTCTTGGTGTACTTCAAAATATTTAGAAGAGAGGATTTTGAATGTTCGTTCTCACAACAAAAAAGATATATATTTGAGATAATGAAAATAACTATCCTGATTTGATCACTACACAATCAATACATGTATTGAAACATCTCACTGTACCCTACAAATATGTACAATAATTATGTGTCAATTAAAGATTATGATTACATAAATTAAAAACAAATAAAGCTACGGCAACTTACTCTCTGTTTGATGTGCTTCCTTCTTTTCCAAGAGAGAAAGAAGAGATTTAAGTCAACAAAAGAACATTCCCAGGTTGCAAAAGAGGGTCATTTTTTAAAAGAAACTGTTCTACTAGGAAATTGGATTTTTTTTTTCTGTTCACCCACTATTTTTCCATGAATTTATAATATTCTTTTGGGGGGAGATTCGTGGTATGTGGTATTCTGTCTATCAGAGCACTGTGTATTTACATTCTTGCATCAAGACAGCCTGTCCAGCTAGCAAGGCAGGTTGTTAAACTGTAAGAGAGACTTAAAATAACAGAGAGAGCTTATTACAAGCAAGATGAAGCGTTGACTGATAGTAAGCATTTCTGAGAAATTCCAGGGAGAAAAACATTTGGCAATGAGTTGGAAAAATAACCCGGTGGTAAAGAGCATTTCTATCCCTCACCTAACCCATTACCCCAGCCCTCTTGCTATGAGCAATTCTTGCTGTGCCCATCTTCCCCCTTGAGGAGGAAAGACTGAATTAAGTAAAACTGCCATTCTTCCAGGCTCCAAGGTTGTAGAAGTGCTAATAAATGCTGTCCTTGTTACTTTGAATCATTTCCCCAGGGCATTTGTCATTTGTGCACTGAAACATTCTGACAGCCACTTGGCACTTGCATTTTGTCATGTTGTAATGGAGTATATTGCCATTGCATTCAATATATTCAATATTTTTTTCATTCCAATTACATGCAGTGAATCAAACCCTTGCTACAGTGAAATTGGTTTGAAGCCCTCCCCAGAGCCAAGATCCACCAGAGAACCCCGATCTGATGACTGCCGGCGGGTCTGTGCAGTGCCTTCCTCTCGATTTGAAGAGCAGCTAATTTAATTTGTTCTCTTATTTGAGAGTGAACCAGATCATTTGCATTGTAAATAAAACCAGTTCTTGTCTTTATTTCCATCATTTTTGGTTGCTTTTGGCGGCTTAACTTGGATAACTTAATCACGGGCCATATGAAAGAAAGCAGAAAAAGATTTTAAATAAGTTTAGGAGTGAGTGCAAAGCAAATCCGTGGCAGTAACAGGTGACTAAAGCATCTCTGCTATCAGACTTTGTAAGCATCATATGGCACTTGAGTTATCATCTCTGCTGCTAGAGGTCAGAGGAAAATTGGAATAGTGGCCTCTCGAAGTAGGTCCTCTATGCTAAATTCAGGCTTGGAACTACATGAAGTGCAGCATTTCGGGGAGACCCTGGTGTTCTGCCTGTGGTGGAAGAGCACGACCTCTGCAGCCAGGCCCTGCAGCCAGTGCTGCCTCTGCTCCCCTCAGCCCAGAACCCGAGTGAAGGCAGAGCAGCGCTGTGTAGGATTGCTTCTCTGCAATGGCCATTATGGGATAGAGAATGAAAGGAACAGTTTTAATAAGTATTTTCCTTTTCGCTATAATTTAACAATTTTGCGATGGCATCCATTCCCCAGAATAGTGTAAAGGGCATGAACTTAAAATAGCAACAAATATCATTTTTTAAGCCTAAATTACCTGTGTTGTACTTAATCATTATTGATGTGATATTCTCAAGAATTACAATTCTTTCTAAAGATGATGGTATTTTAAGATGGGCTTTCCCCACGCACAGGAAGATCTCTGAGGTGCCAAGAAGTTTTTTGTGAAGTTGTTCATTCCTTACTTGCTTCATGTACAGCCTTGGTAATAGCCTTGAGCAGCAGGTGGTAGATTGCACGTCCTATTCAGAGCAGTGTGTAGTTTCCTATTCTGCTTATGGACGACATGAAAAACCTCAAGGAAGTTGTGCTTGGGATACGCACTGTCCATCCCAGCCTCAGCTGACTTATTGAATAGAGGCTGATGGCAATCTCCCTAGAGACTCTGTTTCCTGGGAAGGACAGGGAACTCCAGTACAGCTAGCTCCTGATGGGCCTCGGGGCCATGCCTTCTGAGTCCACCAGGGGACTATTGGGCCTAACTTGGCATCTAGTGCCACACTAAATCCCCCATGCCTCACCTACTTTGCCCCTTTTGTTCTGATCCTCTCTCCTCTTTCAACGTTTTATCCTCATATTGCTCTATGTTGCCTCTTTCCTCTCCCGAGCCCGCAACAAGTTTCTTCTCCTCTTAACCTTTCCTCAGTGCTCTCTGGAACTCCATATCCATGGTTAGCCAATTCTACTTCCATGATTATTCCTTTCACCTCCTAACGTTGACCAAACATTGTCACTTCCCTGGGGATTTCACAGCCCCAGAAAGCTTCTCCAGGTGAGAGGCTGCACAGTCCTATGCCCCCTGAGTCAGGTGTTTGGGAAGCTGGATCAGGGAGCTCCTCATTTCCAGCTGCTTCTTCCAGACTCATGTGAATTCCCTTGTGCACAGTTTGAGTGAGCTCATTTGCGGCTCACACCAAGCATTCATATACCACTGATCACCCCTGCTGCTCAACGCCTAAGACTTCAGGCCTGCTGGGATCACGTGGCATGCTGATGCCATTGTAAATCTGATGAATATTGCATAGATTTGGAGTTCTTTTCTTTAGAAATTAAATGTTTAACGCTTATCTATGGTCACCCTATTTTTCCGATCCCTTCACACACATTCTGCTCCCTGACTACACCTCATTTTTGCCCTCTCTATGTGTTGACTCATTACTTTGCTCCAACCTCTGCTTCCCACAAGCCATCTAGTCTATTTCATTCCAAGTTGTTGAGTCTCTGTTCAAGTTCAGTCTTTTTCATAAAATGTCTTCAGGTGTACCACCCCAAGGTGGTTTCTCATCACGTGTATTCGCATTTATTATCTCTGCCTAGTGTTCAAAAATAAAGCGTATACTAGTTGTGATAGCCTCTGAGTCTGTGAACCTTTTGATTCATTTCCCTACCTTTTCAAATCTCCTGTCACTACTGTTTGGTGCCACACAAAAGCCCCTTCTTGTGTAAGCCCGTCCTCCTCCTCACGATCATGGGGTACAAGAAGAGTGAGTCCTGCGTGGGGCAGGCAGACACCTTGCACCATTAAAGGGCAGATTTATCATCACTGTCACGTATACGATGATTGAACACAAAAAACTGACATTAGAACTCATTATAAATAGTAATTTAATCACTTCCTTTACATACCTACAAATGTTTTTCATACTTGCAGAATGCACTGCTAATTAGCTTTTTAAATGCTCTTATAGTGACAAACCCTGCCTAAATCATAGAATTTTAGAGATGAAGGACATTCAGTTCCTACACTACTTATTTCACCAAAAAAAAATTTTAAATGTATGTTACTTTATCAGTCAGAATAACTTTAAACCAGCCAAAGCTTGCTTTTCACTAATGGTATATATCGAGTATAGGTCAGTGGGAGGATATTAGTTCATCACAGTCTCTCAGGAACACAGGTAGATAGAGTCTATATCATAACACATGCTTCTACTATTGCTGAGGCAGAGGAATCAGAGCTCTGGAAGATCTTTCCCTAGTGACAAAGTTCTGGCCCACGAATGACATCTTTTCACAAAAGCCAGAACCATTGTTCAGGAACAATCCATGACCCACCCAACCACAAAGGAGCCAGGAAGCTCAGTCATCCATGTACGCTGTACTGAAGTTGATGGGCAGCTCTAGTAAACAGCATAACTATAACTACTCTTCAGCTACTTGTGTTATATTTATGCCATTTCATTATAATATGATAGAAGGTAGTAAAATGAGTATGCATTTTGGAGCCAGATAGCCTAGGTTCAGAACCCTGTTCTGCCACTTGTTAGCTGAGCCTGTGTGGCCTTGGGCAACATACTTAATCCCTCTGAGCCTCAATTTTATTAACTTCTAAATGGGTATTTAACAAGGTTACTGGGAGGATTCAATGAGATGGAATGCATAAAAAGAAAAAAACCTAAAAAAAAGTCTAGCAAGTAATACATACTCGATACACATTAGTTTTTGTTTTCCCTCCATCTCCCCACCCACATTAATGTTTTGTTCACCTTCATTTTGTCCTTCCTTACTTCCCTTGTGAGTATGAATTTGTTCTTGCCTTGGGTTTGAAAGATTGAATCCCATTTCCCTCACCAACAGATAAGCACATTCACTTCAATGCTATAACAATACTGTGCTTTCATTAATATCTCCACCATATTTTCATCTCCAGGACTGTATTGTTAGAGAGTTTTCTCTATTTGATTTGGTCCAGCTATTAGATCAATTCCTTTAAAAAATTTGTGAATCACTCCTCGCCCCAGCCTCACTTGAATTCTGTTAACATATCTCACCATGAAGATCATAAGCCTTCCAGGGATAAGGACCACATTTCAAACCTTTGTGTCACTCACATAGTCAAGTATTTTGTTACTCACACAATCTCAGGTGTAAAGCAGTTAATTGGGTATATTAGTTTCCTAGGGCTGGCCATAACAATACACAATCTTCTGGGTGGCTTAAACAACCGAAATTTATCGTCTCTCTAGAAGCTAGAAATCCAAGATCGAAGTGTCAGTAGGGTTGGTTGCTTCTAAGAGCTGTGTGGGAGAATCTGTTCCTTGCCTCTCCCCTGGTTTCTGGTGGTTTGCTGGCATTCTGTGGCTTATAGAAGCATCACCCTAGTATCTGCCTTCATCTTCATATGGTGTTCTTGTGTGTGTGCATCTGTGTCCAAATTTCCCTGTTTATAAGGGCATCACTCATACTAGATTAGGGCTCATCACCCCAGTGACCTCATCTCAACTAATTACATCGCAGCAATGCTATCTCCAAGTAGTCACATCCTGAGGTACTTTAGAAAAAAAAAAAAAGCCTTTTATTTCAGGTTCATGGGGTACATGTGCTGGTTTGTTGCATGGGTAAATTGCATATCACTGAGGTTTGGAGCACAAATGATATTGTCACCCCGATAGTGAGCACAGTACCCAATAGGTAGTTTTTCAATCCTTGTCTCCCTCCATCCCTCCCCCATCTAGTAGTTCCCAGTGTCTGCTGTTCCCATTTTTATGTCCATGTGTACTCAGTATTTAGCTCCCACTTATAAGTGAGAACATGCGCTCTTTGGTTTCCTGTTTCTGGGTTAATTTGCTTACAATAATGGCCCCCCATTGCATCCATGTTGCTGCAAACAACATAATCTTGTTCATTTTTTCAGGCTATGTAGTGTCCTATGGTGTATATATATTACATTTTCTTTATCCAGTACACTGTTGATGGGCATCTAAGTTGATTCCATGTCTTTGCTATTGTGACATTCTGAGGTACTGGGGGTTAGGACTCCAACACATGAATTTAGCAAGCCCCAAAATTCAACCCATAACACATGAGTAACTATAATTGGGATGAACATTTAATTATCTTGCAGAGAAAATAGTATGACATCAATGTCTTTGCCACATCAAATATGATTTTCAAAGTGTCGAGAACTTGATACTGCAATAAATGTAAAGTGAACAGGTATCCAAAAATTGTTTTACCTAATTCACCAGAGAACTAGCAGGATGATAAAACTAATTTCAAGAACATTTGAGGAACAGAGGTTTACATATTCCTCAGAAAAGATATGGTGAAATAAGTTTACAGAGTTAGAAGTTAAAGTGACAAATGGCCTACAAACTATAAACCCACAACCTTTGGGGTCACCTTTTCTGTGATCATAAATTATATACACCTCTATTGAATACAAGTCAGCAAATTAATATGTAACATCCCAGAGTCTTGGCTCCAATCAGTAGTATACAGCAGGTCAAACAAAGACACATATCCCAATATAATTGACTGTCTCTTGGGTAGCATGGTAGGATATTGAAAGGACTTGGAGCCATCCTTTTCCCTTATTTTCATGTTTTAGATATGTTTTTTTAGAACCTTCCAGCCAAAATCATCTCAAAGGATTATCACTAATTACAAAAGGGCTGGTTTCATAATGATTCCACCTGATTAATTTATATAAGTTAAGCAAGAGGTGTTATTAAACCATATAACCTTCTTTATAATCACCCGATCTTTATGACTATTAAGCACAGTTACTAAAATCATAGAATTAACTTTTGTCTGGAAATTTTATAAAGAATCTTGGACTCTGAATAAACTTTTAAAAGCCTCTATTGTTTGTTCTTCAATCTGGAAGCTAGGAAGCCAAGCCCAAGAAATTCTCTCACCTAGGTTTCACTTGCAATATCTATAAATGTGGGTGAACTCCTCTCTCCTGGAGTTTATCAATATCTGCTAACATACTTGACCTTCAAAGAAATGACCTTCCTTACTCCCTGTAATGCTGGGACTCTGTAAATACAAAACAGGTATCAGACTAGTTTCCTGGGAGGGCTTTATAGGTATTGATTCCACTTGTGAATGAGCTACCTTTGTTCCTGAATTGTGATCTTATCACAAAAGTGTTAAATGAGTTATCAAACATGACACTCCAAATAAGTATTTGGTTACACAATAAATTTCTTCAATTATATCCTGGTAGAAAGGAGATCAGGTACATATTGAACCTATGCAAATAACCACATTGCCGTGAAAAGTAAACATAGTAAAATGCTTGTTTCTATATTTTGAGAGATCAAGAAGGGAAAGATAACATTTAAAGAATGTTTCTTTTCAAGCTGCAGAATTATTTTGTGCTAAGTTGAGGGATAGAGACAGATGAAGAGAAAGGGAAAAGGGTTTTCTGGAATAACAGTAAAATACAGAATATTAAAAACAGTATCAATAATATTTCAAAGCAAATAACCGTAATTCTATTTTCCTCCTTATCGATCCTAGTTAATCTTTTTTTTTTTTTTCTGCTGGATCTTGGGACAGCCGTTGCTTTCATAAAATCATCTCATTCTGGATTGAGAAGAGCTCTGGAAATCCTCACTTAATCCCAAATACAGTCAGAGTTGCCTAAGTCACATCAGTTTGAAAGCCCACACTGTAAAATATCAGTGTTAAGTGCATTAGTCTGCAAAGACTTCCATAACAAAAGTACTACAGACTGGGTGGCTTAAATTATATACATTTATTTGCTCACAGTTCTGGTGGCTGGAAGTTCAACATCAACATGTCAGCAGGACTGGTTTCATTCTGAGGCCTCTCTCCTTGGCTTATAGATAGCTATCTTCTCCCTTTATCTTCACATTTTTCTCTGTGTCTGTGTCCTAATCTCTTCTTTATAAGAACAATAGTAATACTGGCTTAGGGCCCATAATGTGCCCTTATTTTACCTTAATTATCTCTTTAAAGACCCCATCTCCAAGTACAGACACATTCTGAAGCACTGGGGGTTAGGACTTCAACATATGAATTCTGTAGGACATAATTCAGCTTATAACATTAAGTATATCCAGTTTAGTCCTTTTAAAAATATATTTTCATGGGTACATAGTGGGTATATATATTTATGGGGTACATAAAAGATTTTGATACAGTCACACAATGCTCAATAATCACATCAGGGTAAATGCGGTATCCATTGCCTCAAGCACTTACCATTTCTTTGTGTTACAAACATTCCAATTATATTCTTAGTCATTTTTACATGTATGATAAATTATTGTTGACCGTAGTTACCTTATTGTGCTATCAAGTACTAGATCTTATTCATTCTATCTAACTATATGTGTATATATATGTATACATATAGGACCCATTAACCATCCCCGCCCTTCCCGCCCCCAACTGGTTCAGTCTTTAGCAAGAAGCTCTCAAGTTTTCCTTTGTTGACAACCAAATTCATGACTTCAGGCAATTGTGAGCAGAAAGTAGAAACAACTTGGCAATGTTAAGGTTGAATAGCTGTTAATTTTTTACAGTAATAAATAATACAGTGATAGAGAAGTAGAAAATTCTCTATTTAAGTACACAAATACACAACTCTTTTGTAAGGATCAAATCAATGTTTCCACTCAGGGTAAGAATATATTATGGACTAACAAATTTTCACGGCCATCCAACGCATCTTGTAATGTGTGCAATCTATATAATATGTATTTATATTAATAATGTTTTTCCTGCACAAAATTAACCTAGAGAAAGCAGAGCTTCTTCTTTTATTTGACAATTATGAAATTCACTCAACAAGTTGAGCTAATTAAGAGCAATGAAACCAGGAAGTCTGATTATTTTTATCATCTCTTTCTATAAAAGACAAAATGTTTATGATTTTCTTTTTTCTTATCTTTTCTTCTTTTTTTTTTTTTTTTTGGAAATAGCATCTTGTTCTGTAGCCCAGGCTGAAGTACAGCGGCACAATCATAGCTCACTGTGGCCTCTATTTCCCAGACTCAAGTGATCCTCCCACCTCAGATACTCAAGTAGCTGGGACTACAGGGACACGCCACTATGTTCTGCTAATTTTCTTTTCTTTTTCAGTAGAGATGAAGCTTTGCTTTGTTGCCAATGCTGGTCTCAAACTCCAGAGCCTGAGCTCAAGCAATCCTCCCACCTTGGCCTCCCAAAGTGCTGGGATTAGAGACAGGAGCCACTGCACCCAGCTTAAAAGTTTATGATTTGCTAATATTCATCTGGAAAATCTCAAAGATAGTTTTAGGTGTAAAAGACATTGTGACTTTATTTTTCAATTTAAGACTAAATCTTGTGAAGAGAAAATGAAAAGTGATATTAGGGAAGAGATCATCATTTATTGACTTTGGAACATATGTGTGTAAGAGTAATAAATGGTTGAGGTAATACTGGTTGAGTTTAACTGCATGTTAATTAAAGTGATATTATCATATTTTAAAATAAACATAAATTAAGAAGATAAATTGGAAGAAACCACAACAGTTCAGAACTGAGAAACTGTTGCTATTTGTTTCTTAAAACAAATCAAGTTATACAACAAAGTCGTTACAAAGCACAGAAAGTTATTTTGCTGACATATAAAATCCTGCTTTCTGGCAAGATTATCCAATGAGTATAGAATATTCTTGTGTTCGCTCTTATTAAGGGTAGATTAGATACTCCAAACCTTATTTGTCACTTGAAGATTGAAAAATTGACACTCTACTCTTTTTTTAATGAAATTATTTTATAAATTGTATTAGTCTGTTCTTACACTGTTATAAAGAACTACCTGAGATTGAGTAATTTACAAAGAAAAGAGGTTTAATTCATTCAGTTCCACATGCTGTACAGGAGGCATGGCTAGGGAGGCCTCAGGAAACTTACAATCATGGTGGAAGGGTGAAGGGAAAGCAAGCATGTCTTCACATGACGGCGGGGGAGAGAGAGAGAGTGCAAAGGGGGAAGTGCTATGCACTTTTAAACAATCAGATCTCATGAGAACTCACTCACAATGATGAGAACAGTAAGGGGGAAATCTGGCCCCATGATCCAATCTCCTCCTACCAGGTACCTCTCCCAACACTGGGAATTACAATTCCACATGAGATTTGGGTGGAGACAAAGAGCCAAATCATATCATAAATAAACGCATCAAAACCAAACTCTTGAGAACCAAAATCTTTCTCTTCTGACCAAGATGGAGTAACAGAGACAGGATTTATCATTCCACCTTAAACAACCAGAACACTGAAAAAAATTACATGAGGCAATGATTTTTTCAAACATGGGACAACAGTAAACAAAGGACCATTATCCCTGAGAGAAGGGGAAAAAATCAGGAGAGCTTTATGTTTGCTCCAGCTTATTGCTTGGAGACAATTGAATTTGTAGTTAAAACCTTCCAACAGAGAAATTTTCATGCCAAACGTTTTCATTAGTGGATAATTTTGAACATTAAAAAAAATATCAGTTTACATAAATATGCTAGAAAATTGAAGAGGAGAGAACACTTCTCAACTCATTTTATGAAGCCAATCTTAGCTTAATAAGAAAACCAGACAAAGACACTATAAGAACAAAAAACCACAAATCAATATTCTGCATGAATATAGAACTAAAAATCTTTAAGGTAATTTTGTCAAGTCGAATTAAGTAATTTACAGAAAGGATAATAAACAGACCAGATGATGTTTACCCCAGGGTTGCCAGTTTAGATTAGCATTAGAAAATAAGTCAATGTATTTCATATTAACAAACTAAAATAGAAAATAAAAACATATGATCTCAACAGATATGAACCCATAAACAGACAAAGAAAGAGAACTTAACCTGATAAAGGACATCTACTAGGGACTTACGGTAACTGATATCATACCATTCTTAACTATGAAATAATGAATGTATTCCCCCTAAGAGAAGACAATTTCCGTTCTCACCACCACCATTAAACACTGTGTTAGAGATCTTACACAATGCAATAAGGCAAGAAAAATAAGGCATACAAATGTTTTATTCATGGACAAGTACTTGCCCTGTCATTGTATAAAATCCTAAGTGATCCACAAAAAGACAATTCAAACTAACACAGAAGTTTACTAAGAGAGATATAGGATCAATATTAAGAAATCATTTGAATTTCTCTATATCAGCAATAACAATTAGATATTGAAATTAATAACACCATTTAAATAACATCAAAATATACAGATTATTTAGAGATAAGTTTGACAAAAATTGTGCAAGATGTATATAATGAAAACTAAAAAACATTGAAAAGAGAAATTTTTAAAGAATTAAATGAATGAAATATATAAAGCAATCAGAAAACGGCTCTTTTAATTTTACAGGCTTCGTAATCTAATTTATTAATACTTTCTGGAAGTAGAAAATATTTCAAACTTACACAATGAGAGATCAATGTTTTTCTCAATTATAGTCACATAAATGCAAAGAGAACTTACAACATCAGTTCTACAACATTAGCCAAAGGTCAAAAATAAACACAGAACAAAAACGTCTTAACAGTCCAGATCTCAAAAGGCTTCTCTCCTATCTAGAGAGTATGAAATATTTTTATAGTTGATCTGACTGCATTAAAAACACATTAACAAAAAGACTAACAATTTTAATTTCTCTGATATATCTCACTCCTTCAAAGATAGCTCTTCACTGTCCACACAAGAGAGATCACTAAATGATCAGACCGTAAAACAAGGTTCCTGGTTATCACTGTCTCCAACAGCAAATAATTTACCAGTGGTGCACAAATTGTATTCCTATATATGAGATGCTTTTCTGACTACTCAGATGAGTCCAGCCCAGTAGTCTGATAATCTTTAATCTCTGGACCCCGTTGTAGAAAGACACAATGCCCAAACGACCAATTTATGTACAAGTTTTTCTATTACTTACACTGTCACAACCAGTCTGGTGATCTGAAAACTACTAATCCCTGGTCTCACCTTTGGAAAGGAATACAGCCCTAGCTCTGATAGACAGACATTGATAGACCAACAGATTTAGCCAGGAACCAGAAAGAACACAAAAATAAAAAAGGAAAAAAAAAAAAAAAAGAAAAACAACCAAACAAAAAGATTCAGGACAAAAAAAAAAAAAAAAAAAAAAAAAAGGTTCTAATGCTACTTGAAATTCATTCTGGGAGGCCAGAAAAGATGTGCCTAGTCTTTAGCAGCCCAGGAAGTACACTTATATGGCAACATGGTATAATTGACTCTGGTAAGTGTGAGTCCACTAGGACATCTTAGTGGAATGACCTCAAAAATTGTTACATAATAATTCATTGTATAAATTTCAAAAGGTTAAGAAACATGAGTGTCTTAGTCCATTTGGGCTGCTTTGACAAAATACCATAAACTGGGTAGCTTATAAGCAATAAACATTTATTTCTTCTAGTTCTGGAGGCTGGGACATCCAAGATCAAAGTGCTCACAGATTGCCTGGTGGACCCATTTTCTCAAAGAGATGCCTTCTTATTGTGTCCCCACATAGTAGGGGGGGAAGGGTTTCTCTGGGGCCTGTTTTATAAGGGCACTGATTCCATTTATGTTGGCTCTTCCCTCATGAACCAATCACCTCACAAAGGTTCCATCTCCTAATACTATCACATTGAGGGTTAAGATTTCAACATATAAATTTTAGGGGCACACAAACATTCAGACCATAACAAAGATTCATACAAATATAGAATAAACACATTTCAAAGATGTATTTAACTCATTAATGAGGCAACCAGCCAAATTTAGTTAAAATGGGGGAGAGCATTTCAGAAATATAGTCTTTTAGAAACAGCATGCTAAAATAAGTGTGTTAAGTTGGAAGAAAATTTCAGTATGGTAATACCCAATGGTAGATAAAACTTGGTAACTTTTGGACTTCTTTTTCTTTGAAGCTCTTCCAGACAAAGTCAAGTTAACACACTTTACAGAGTGTAGGCCCTAACCAAAATAAACAACAAGTCAAAAAATATATATTCCTGTATCAGTCCATTCTCACACTGCTGTAAGGAACTACCCAAGACTGGGTAATTTATGAAGAAGAGAGGTTTAATTGACCCACAGTTCTGCATGCTGTACAAGAAACATGGCAGGGAGGTCAAAAAACTTACAATCATGGTGTAAAGCAAAGGGGAAGCAAGCATATCTTACCGTGGGGGAGCAGGAGAGTGAGGGAGCAAAGAGGGAAGTGCTACACACTTGCAAACAACCAGGTCTCATGAGAACTCACTCACTATCATGAGAACAGCAAGGGGTAGCTGCCCCCATGATCCAATCACCTCCCACCAAGTACCCTACCCCAACATTGAGGATTATAATTCAACATGAGAATTGGGTGGGAACACAGAATCAAACTGTATTGGTTTTGTTCTCATGCTGCTAATAAAAACATACCCAAGACTAGGGGTAATTTATAAAGGAATTTCTAAATTCCTTTATAATTTATAAAGGGGGTAATTTATAAAGGAAAGAGGTTTAATGAACTCACAGCTCCACATGGCTGGGGAGGCCTCACAATCCTGGCTGAAGGTGAAAGAGGTGCAAAGTCATGTCTCACACAAAGGCAGGCCAAGAGAGCAGGTGCAGGGGAACTCTCCTTTATAAAACCGTCAGATGTCATGAGACTTATTCACTATCAGGAGAACAACATGAGAATGACCTGCCCCCATGATTCAGTTACCTCCCACCAGGTCCCTCCCATGGCACATGGGAATGATGGGAGCTACAATTCAAGATGAGATTTGGGTGGGGACACAGCCAAAAACCATACCACAAACCATATCAATTCCTCTAGAGAACTAAGTACTTTTGGGACATGCCCATTAGAAAATGTGCTGAATGACAGCCTTCCTTTCCTCTAATTTTCAATATTCACCATTTTTTTCTTAACAGCTCCAAGACAGGTATTTGTCTTTAACATGGACCCCAATCAGGAAATGATTATCCCCAACAAAATAGCAGAATTTCCCCTACCTCTGATTGCTGTAAATCAGAATAGAATGCCAAGATGCAAGTGAAAAGAGCACCTCAAGATGCAGGATCATGCAAACTGAGAAAGAATCTACTCTCTAATCATAGGAAATCTGTAGCAGGGACTCGGTGTGCACTACAGTGCACTACTGAGCACAAATATAGGGCTGTCGTTAATAAGGAACCACTTAAGGTGAAATTTGAGAAATTATAGAAGCACAGACTGAGAGGATTTAATATCATCTGTAAAAACTCTTCAGTCTTTGAATACATTCTCTATGAGCTAACAGAGATATAGATTTCAGAAACTAGACTCATTTTAACAGGAAGGAGCCAAAAATAGAAGGGACACACATCCACAGGAAGACCCACAATCACTGAGCAAACAGAGACTTGCCCTGTCTCTTTTCAGCTTTCATGTGCAAAATCGAAGAATTATTCTAAAATTATACATTGTATGCCTGCAAAGTGCAAGCACTGTGCTAGGTGACATGGGAAATTCAAAGGTGAAGGAGACAAAGGTTTAAGTTCTAATTTAGTTCCATCCCTAGCCTAGTATATGACACCAGAAAATCCAAATGTTGCCAGAATTCGGTTTTCCAAGGGGTAAAAATCTCTCAGGTTTCTTGAAATTGCACAAGACTATAAATCTATAATTTTATAAATCCTGTCCTCAAAGAGTTTAGTGATTTTTTATGAAGACTTCAAAAAATATACACAGTGGGATGGGAGTGGGAGGGAGTTCCCAATACAGAGATTATTTTATTCAGAAGTTTTCAAATTTTACATTACTTTTTACTTTTGGTAATGAATTATTTGCTCAAAAGCATTATTAAGTAGGAACCTAAAGAAGTAAAACAAGTATGTAGAGATGTTATGATGGAATCAGTTGGGAGATACCAGGCCCCTGACTTGGTGGACGCTTCCATCTTGATCTTCGGACCTCTGTGGATCCTAAGCAGCTCCACAGAACTCCCCAGGGCTCTCTAGAGCATGTCAAAAATCATTTAAGAAATCCAACGCACTTCTTTTATGGATAATATAATAATAGCCAAAGAGAAGTCAAGTTTTCTTAATCAGGAAATGTTCTTTCCGAGTTCACGGAGATCAGGGACAGAATGAGGACTGGGTCACTCCTGCAAATAAGTCTCTTCTCCAGATACTCTCTGGCACTCTATGTCATCGCCCCTAATATGCTGATCATTTTTCTGTATACTATCAACTCATTTGCTCTCTTTTCACAGTCACTCCTCAGAATGCAAAAGGGACTCATATTTGCTTTCGATTCTATTAAACGTTATTTTTATAGACTTGCAAAGGGACCATTCAACACCAAGATCAATCTATCTAAACATTTTCCTAAGAGTTATCTGGTAAATGAAAAGACCAAAGGAAAGATGTCTTGGGGCAAATAACACAGCATGCTGGGCGACACTTGCCTCCTAGAAACATTTGTAAAAGTTTCATTTTTATTCATGAACATAGTGTTGGAGGATTTTAAAGTTTTTTCTAGAGCTTCAAAGGTCATTTAAAAATTTTTCCATTTTCTCTGTCATTTCCTGCTCCTAGATCAGGTTATATATTTCCTGCTGTGACTCTATGCTTCCCAGTGAGGCAGATTCTTATTGTTCTTTTAGTGTTTGTCAATTTAATGAACTGTTTTATGACTTAGACCCAAATAATGGAGCTTTTGTGGGAAAAGGCAGGGGACAGGAAAGAAAGGAGAGGAGAAGGGGGTGTAGAGTAAAGTGATAAACTCTAACACATTGGGATTGCCTTTTAAAATCCTACACAGTTTCTTCCCCCATTCAGATAACTTGCTGACCTTATCTTATGCTACATCTGATTGCAATTACTTCAGTTTGTTAGGCTGACCAATTTTAGAAACTTGGACAATGTACTTCGTTGCAATCAGATCTGCATTAAAATCAGAAATGAAGGATAAATCAGTTATTGCCATTGAAGTTGTTATGGTGTCTTTTTTCCAAAAGAAATACACTCATGTCAGCAGGCCTGAACTTTCGTTTCTCCAAACTTCTAACATGACATCTGCAAATAAGTCTGGTATCTTCTACATAATTAATCTGTAATCTCATAAAACCCAGTTACACGCTGTTTCAATAGTTCTTCCTAATTCCTATCTGCTTGTCTCCTTTGTAAATTTTATAATTATTGACAAAACACTTGAAGATACAATGCACACAGAAAGGAAAAAAAACCTAGGGAAGAGCCAGCATATTTTTTTCAGCTTTAGAATTTTAATCCGCCTTATTCACTAATAGATAGCAATTTATCTTTCCGCCAGGCTGCCATGCCATAGGTAGAGTGATTTGGCAACTTCTTAACACAATGTTATTTGAAGGGTATAAAATAAGACATCTCTGATGTAAAAATTCCCCCCACAAATTGTTGTAGCCTCCAAAATTCCCCACCCTTACCTTCTGGAGTGAGGATCTATGCAGAAGACTCAGTGAAAATATAGACGTGTCACTGAGAATGCATACTAGGATCTGTGGTAAATACATTGTCATTTCCCAAGTAGAGAGCCCTGAGGGAGTAAGATGGGACTTTAATGGGGATATTGAGTCAGGAAGGCAGCAGAGCCTTTAGGGCAAGCAGGCAGTCACCCTCCCTTGCTTCATAAAATCACACACACACACGCACATATATATAGTTAGCAAGGAAGTACAGGCCTAGGAGAAACCCTTTGACAGAGCCACCAACAAGTATGGGATACTGAGAGAGTCAACTATTTGCCCAGCACGGGTGGTCTCAAACACATTACCTTATCTGATCTTACCTTCATCTTCAAGACACACATGAGAATTAAAGGCAACCATACTAGTGGAAAGAAAAGAAAATCAGCTCCAAAGACTTCAAGTTCACAGAGCTACTTTACATCAGCATCTGGATTTGGATTCATGGTCACACTCTCAATTTCACTTCCTCACAGGAACTATAGGAAGGTAGAACGTATGGAACATGACACATGGCAGGGAGACAGAGGAAGCTAGAAGCCACTGGTGCCTATTTCACAATTTTGCTTCTTGTGATATCTGGCATGTGAAAGTGAAATGAACCCTAGCTCTGATTAATTCTGAGTGGAATAGAAAAACTGAATTCCAGATGGGTAAATATTCAGCTTCCAATTGATTTGTTGAGGCTTCTCTCCCACCTCTTCCGTGAGTTCGCCCTGTGCTCCAATATTCTACATTGCCCCATCTGTGCATTTGTTCATGCCATTCCCTCCGCCAGGAAAGTTCTTTTCTTCCTCTATGCTTGTCAAACTCCAATAAAGTGGAGTCACTTCCAGTGCAGGAGTTACATTATAAAGTCAACACATGGGCATAAATCAACTTGGTCAAAGTTAATCTTTAAAATGGCTAAAATCACCTTTAAAGTTCAATATCCTTTCACGTGTCATTGTAAATCTCTACAGCCTAAGAGAACAGAGGCTTCCGAGGCAACAGTAGATTCATGTCTTCCATCTCATGCTCTGTCCAGGATGCATTCTCATCAAATAGTAGGGTGGTTGGAAACGGCCTTGACCTAACTTAGTTGCTTTGTTTCTTTCTTCTTCTCTTCTAATTTATAGTACATGTAATTCAACTCATATAAATTACTCATGTGATTTGCTGTCAGTCATTCAAAGTGGATTGATATCACACTTCTTCAATAGATATGAAACCAACCGTTCATCTCTCGTTTGGTGCTTACTTTATTCTTCCTTGTAATTATTGTTATTGGACCCCTCTGCATGGATTATAAGATTTCTATGGTCACAGATTGTTTTTCATTCATATTTCTAGGCCTCACTATGCATAATAAATGTGTTGAATTTTAATAAATTAAAATGCTAGTTGTATAGAGATAGTTTTTCTCTGGCTGGCCAGAACCACTTGCTGAAATGTCCCCAGATACTTTATGGCCTCTATGGGTAAAGCAGGCATGGGGAGGCTAACTGGAATAGAAAACTCTTAGGAGAGGAAAGGCCCCAAGCCCAGCCTGGCAGCACCAGCTAGGCAAAGTCAATGGTTCCAGTGTAAGACAGGGAAAGTACCTATCCTCACCATTGTCTAGAATGCCAGAGGTTTGCTAGGCAGAAGTGGCCCTGCCTTGGGATTGATGGACTGTTTACTGGAGCCAAGAAGACCTCCTCACAGACTGAACACTGCTTAGGAAGGGAAATGGACGGAGGATGTCTTTGGAAGAATCTTAGGACAGAAGTGTCATGATGAATAGGGAAAACAGCTTTCAAAAATCTTTCCTTGTGTAGCCAAATTATGGGCTGTGCTACAGGATTATAAACCCCATCTGAAGAGATTATCCAAAATAAGCACAGTGGGGAGACATGTCCTTTCCACTTTCATATGTACTCAATGCTGACCTTAATGTTTAAATATCTGTTCATCCTAAGTTTGTCTTTCTACATTGGCAGCTTTTAGGTATATGACTAATATGATTTGGCTTTGTCCCCACCCAAATCTCACCTTGAATTGTAATAATCCCCATGTGTCAAGGGTGGGGCTAGGTGGAGATAATTGAATCATGGGGGCAGTTTCTCCCATGCTGTTCTAGTGGTGGTGAATAAGTTTCATGAGATCTTATGGTTTTATAAATGGGAGTTCCACTGCGCAAGCTCTCTTGCCCGCCACCACGTAAAAAGTGCCTTTGCTCTTCCTTAGTCTCCTCTGCCACGACTGTGAGACCTCTCCAGCCACATGGAACTGTGAGCCCATTAAACCTCTTTCCTTGATAAATTACCCAGTTTGGGGTATGTCTTTATTAGTAGCATGAGAACAGACTAATATGACAATCTTGAGTGAGTTTTTAAACTGTTGGGTTCCTCAGCGTTTTTTTTTTTTAATCTCTTAAATGGAAGTAATAATCATACTTATTTGAAAGGGTTGCTTGATGGATTAAATGAGTGAGTTCACACAAACCACCTAGGATAGTATCTGGTCCTGAGTAAGCTGTCAATACTTGTACCTTATCAATCTTCATCAATTCATCTATTGACCACAGCTTGACCTCTTACTCTATTTGGCACTATTCCATTTCACATACCCCAGCCGTGGTGCTCAACCTGCACCATCTCAGTTTCAAGACTCTGCCCATATTCCTCTCTCAAGCTGAGTGGCAGAGTCTGTTAATTGTTCCTGGTATCTTTTCTCTGCCTCTTTCCCCTGAGTTTTAGATGATCCCCAGTCACTCAGCCAAAGACTACCTTTCCCAGGCTTCCTTGCAGCTAAGTGTGGCCCTGAAACTAGGTTCTGGCCAATGGGAGCTGAGATAAGTTGAAGTGTACAATTTTCAGATCATGCTATTATAGAAGAAGAAGTATGCCCTCCATTCTGCTGGCTGAAGTGTGAGCATACCACAAGATGGAAGCCACGTGTGAAGGCAACAGAGCAAGAAGACAGGATGAGCCTGGGTCCCTTGAGACTTCCCAGGGCAGAGCCACCCACATTTAAACAAGCACGGCAGGTTAGCTTTACTTTCTCTTATGGATTATCCTTTTCTACTTGGCACTTTTGCTCTTTATGGTCTATTATAACCTATATCAGAGACAAGGATGTCTAAAAAGAGGATCAATTCCAGGTCTCTAAGAACTTATGGTTTTCAAAGATCTTAAAGTGAAAAAAATGACAAGTTGATTACTCCAAATTCTACTGTAAATAAATTACAGAGGCTGGCTATTTCCCCCCTTCCTTGCTTGTCTTTGGGTTTGAGAAAAACTGATTTATCATCACTTACCTCTTTTTCTTGCTAATTGGTACAATTTTTAAATATTGAGACACCTTGGCTAAATCATAAATGTTTTGTTAACATGCATTCATTGTAAAAACTTGCCTTGACTCATCTATGATTGTTCCAAAGATTTATATGACCAATTCATGTCTGTTTCTCCACAGAATGATCTTCTCTCGCTTCTGAATATCTGTCAGCACACATCTGTGCCTGTGTGTACAAAAACTTCACCTCCTGAGAGCCCCAGATTTGACAGAATCAAGTTTGCCTCATTTTTCAAACAGTGTTAACTCAGTTTAAAAATACTTTTCTCATTATGTTATTGCAAGGGTCTTTTATTCCATCTCATGCTTTCATCTATTTTGGATCTAACATTTATTTAATTAGAAATCTATTATTGGGGAGGGGGCACAAATAAAATTTAGCTACCACTAACCACCCCCTGTCAAATGGTGGTACATTAAAGAAAAGAAGGAAGGTATTACTTTCTTCAGATAACATAAGACAAACATTTAAAATTCGGTCCACTTGGAAAATGCTTTCTCCACATCTTCTTTTATGTGGAGGGTGATTTCCTTTTTAGTGGGTTACACAATGCAAATGAGGCACAGTTCATTTATATCCAAGTCCAGGGAAATGAATTTATAGGCACTCCAGAGGAAAAGCTCCATGGAGATATTCAAGCTTTCTTACTTTCAGACTATCGGAAGCTCTGCAATATACATCTTTCCCTAGCTATCTTAAGGGCACCCAATAAAGCCAGTTTTGCCTGAGAAAAGCCATTTACACCCCTGCTTTCCATGGAAGACTAATTGGAATCGCTGTTACCATTTTAAATCTCTTCAACTGGTTAGGGTGTTGTTATCAGTATAACTCAATCAACCAACATATACTTAATGATTTCCAGTTAGAAGAAAGCTTCTTCCTTCTACAAAACATACAAGGAAAAACACTATTTCTGCCCTGAAGTAGTTGCCAGTCTAATTGCAAAAACTTGTGAGGGTCTCTGGCTTTTCAAGACCCATTAAAAAGACAAAGTCATGTCCTGCAGTGCCCCATAAATGGGTCTACACTCTCCTTTGGCAGTTACAGTCCATCTTGTGTGTCATCATATTGCCTAAGTTTGAATAAGCCTTTTAATCTTCAGTAAATTAAATTCTTAGCAGGGGCTTATAAATCCTGTTGTTCTCAATGCCTAACCCAGTGCCTGATCCACAGAATACATTCATGAATAAATAAAGGAGTGGATGAGTTGGAAGCAGAAAGTAAAACAGTGGTTACCAGAGATTGAGTAGGGGAGGCAGGAGGGGAGGATGGAGAAAAGTTGGTCAACAAGTACATAGTTAAAACTAGATAGAAGAAATAAGTTCTGATGTTCCATTGCACAGTGGCGTGACCACAGTTAACAGTAAGGTATTGTATATTACCAAATAGCTAGAAGAGAGGCGTTTAAATGTCCTCACCACAAAGAAATGATAAGTGCATGAGGTGATGGTTATACCTGATTTGATCATTATACAATATATATGTATCAAACATCAAATTGTATCCCATAATATGTATAATTATAACATGTCAATTTAAAAAAAAAGCAAATGAGTAAATTTTTAATACAGTCAATGTAGGTTACAAAACTATTTAATTCATCTTCAGGTCTACACCCAGGACATTCTGGCACAATAATTTCTATTTATGCCCAAGAGGCACTAAAGATCCCTTGATTCCATTTATCTATTCAAATTTTCAACAAATATTTATTAAGAGTTCAGTATCTGTGCAATATTTTCTTAGGTGCTGGGAATACGATGGGAGTAAGCCAAGAATTTGCCCTAAGGAAGCTTATATTTTAGGGAGAAAATGACGAGGAAAGAATCTCTCTATAGCAAAAAAGCAGCCAGCCAGGGAAGGAATACTACACCACATCAGCTTGGGCTTACAGGTAAATAAATGGGACTTGTCTATTAAGATTTATTAAATTCAACAACAAAGTGGCTTTGATCTCACAAGTGAATAAACCAAAACGAATTACTCCTTGAAAAGTAGAAATGAAAAATGATTACATTTCTCCTTCCTAATTGGTACATCCATAAGGGAAACATTTAAAAAAAAAAAAAAAAAACTAAGATAAAAATCAAAAATGTGCCCCAGGAAGAACTATCTGAACTATATTTGCATGAAATTGTATTCTGTGCTTAAAGCCAATGTTTCCCTAATTTATGTGTTATCCCTCCTTAATTCCTCCTGTCTCCTTTAACAGTCTTTTACAAATGCATTGACTTCTTCACTAAAATTCTCATGAGGGCAAAAACACAGACAAGATGCCCAATTGTAAAAACTTACTTACGTCTTACATAATCTACTGAATAAAATACTGTTAATGAAAAACATCAAAGTGATGCATTTAACCCATGTGGAAGTTAACACCACTTAGCTTCCCTCTTCCTCCCCCCGTAATAACAGAAAAATGAATGACTGAGGTAGGCATTAGTGATAGAGGAGGTGGACATATCTTTCTTTCTAAAATTTAAATTTCTAATTTTCTCTTTTTGAATAATAATCAGCCAGGTGCCTTTGATCACCAAGGGTAGGTAAAGACAGAAAGTTGAAATACATTCTTCATGAAGTAGCAAAATCATTTTTAAAGTAGGAACTTTGAACTTAAAATATTACTGTTTATTGTTCATCATACACTTTATGTCTCTTGCTAAATAATAAATTAGACTACATAGAGCTTCCTCCATATATTTATGTCTGCTGAAAATATTTGGCTAAATTCATTTTGGAAATACTTCACTTCCATGAAATATTGACATGGCAAAGACCATGTCAGAAACTTTGCCATTTTTCTGTGGAAAATAATACACGTGTCAGCCATACATTATTCCTTCCCACACTTTAATGCTTAATGATTAAACATTTGAAAAGTACTATTTCTAAATATTCTTCCAGACTACCTGTCCAACACAGAGTTAGCTGTTCCAGTGCAAAGTCCTGGCTCCCAGACAACTAAGGGACCTTCGGAAAGGGGTAGAAAATGGCGGCTTCTCACCGGAGCCCTAAAACTGAGTAAACTCTAGGAAGGAGAAAAAGTGTAGAAGGGGAAGGAGAAGGAAAGGGAAGGAGTCTGGCATCTGTGATGGAGCTGGCCAGGTGCCTACAAACTCATTTCTCCTTCTGAGCTCAGGAATAAGCCACATTTGCCACCCATGCCTGGCAGTTAGCAGTGGCCATGAGACTGAGTTCTGGGCTGTGCGGAACGTGGGCAGAAGTGGTGCTCACCACTTCAGGCCTCACCCGTAAAACTCCCTGCACAAACCTGCACATGCTCTGCCTCTCCCAGGGCCACCCAGCAGCAGATCAAGGGCAGCTCTCTCAGGAGGCGCTGGGGCATGGTGGAGCCATTGGGCACAAATGTGATATCTAACTTGATTCCTTGCATTTCTCTCAGACTTCTGAATAACTGAGGGCAACAGAGCCCCCACATTGGATGAGTGATGTCAGAAATACAACTCTGTGTGAAGCCGCTGAGGTGTGGGGTGATTTCTGACAGCAGTAGTCTTCTCTGGCTAATTCAGCGAATAAAGAAATCGAGCGATAAGGACAAGCTCCACTTCTTCATCTAGTCCTGTGAAGCAGTTGATCTTTTTCAATGTCTCAGTTATGACATCTCTCATGTGAAAAGCATCAACGCCAGGAGCTTCTCCATGTCCTCTGAGCAAGGGATGCATCCCATCCATTTACAGACTATAAAAACTCAGGGGGAGGGTTTCATTGCTCAATGAGGGGCTTGAATTTTCTTTGATCCCCTACTGATGGCGAATGATCTCTTTATTCCTTACACGGGGAGGGAGGATGAAACCTGGGGCAATTACATTAGATTCCGTTGACATGTGAAGCAATTTTGGCAAACCCAGCGAGCCTTTTGGTTGTGATTTATATCTAGTCAGGGAGAAATGACATCTGGGATGTCTGATTTATTCACTAGCAAAATGCTGGCTGAACCTAAAATAAGAAAATAGAGATTTATGTAACAGATTGCAGAGCCTTAATTTAAGAATGGTTAGGAAAGCAGCAGACACTCCAAGGCTCCGCTCTGCTTGGAATCACATGCTGCAAGTTAATATTACCTTTCTTAAAGTATTAAGTGACATGTTGAGAGTTAGAGCATTATTTCTTCAAAATTCAACACCTGAATCTTTTCAAGATGACTGTTTCATATCCAAATAAGTCCTGGCATTCCTTTACATATTGACTGCCATAGAGAAGTAAACACCTCTGTGAAATTTAGCAGACAGCTACAGTCTATTGTAGTTCTACCTGCAACCCCACAAGCAACTTCATACTAATCTCCATGCCGGGAGAACCTGGAAAGTACTGGGACTTGGTGAATAAGGAATTCTGTCCCCTCTGTTAAGAGACCACGTGGAGTCAGCGCCATAATTGTTTCCTCTTCAAAACCTAACAAAATTTTTCTGGAAGAGACTCAATGTTGAAAACACCAAAATGCAATTTCTTTCCTTTCTCAGTGCCCACAGTAGATGTGCTCCTGCATGTAGTGCTCACTAGACGAGCCACTGATTTATTCTTGCCTGGTGATACAGTCCTGTTTCCCGCTTCCTGCTTTACATTGGCCTTTGGAAAGCTCAGAGTCAAGAGGCAATCCCCACTGAGAATGCAGAGGACTCCAAGGCACAAATGCGATATCTAACTTGATTCCTTACATTTCTCTCTCTTTTCTGACTTTGTTTCACACGTTCTCATCTATGCATCAGTTGATCAAGCAATTCATTTATCATCTCAGCTGGCTGAAATTCTGAATAAGGTGAGGTTATCCACAGAGAGAGAGAAAAATGATATAAAAGAGAAAAGAATGATGAAATAAGAGGGGAAGAAGAAAGGGAGAGAGAAAGAGAAAGAAGATAGGGAAAGGTGACTGGGCTGGGAAGGATGAATAGGACACAGGGAGGTATAGAGGGAAAGACACATTGCCCGTTTCCATCAGTGTTCAGCCGGTGAGAAAGCTGAGTGCTTATCAAAGGTTCACTAAACAGGTGGATTTATCTTTTCCTTTAGAGAAAACTAAAGCTCTTGCTATTGTTCCTTTCTTCTTTTAGATTTCCCACATAATGAAGTGATTGCACTGAAGAATCTCTTCCACACTATGAAATTTTGCTAACTAATCACACCTTCCTTGATGTTACGATTCGGAAAGAGTCATTGTTGTAAAAACTGTGGATGAGATTTTTGTCCCTAGCAAGTGTAACCTTGGTAAGCCTGCTAAGGCTGTTTAGTTGCCCCCTTTCAATGCTACTAACTATTGGAGACAGACTATCCAGCGTCTCAGGGAGCATGGTTTCAGCTTCTTCACACCCTTCACTCTGGGCAGCACAGCTCCTAGGATGAATGGTGACATAAGTAAAGTACTTCCTGCCTGCCTCTCCTCTTTATGAACTTAGCCCTTTGCTCAGGCATAGCATACCATCTTGCTGACCTTGAATAATTCCTTGGTGTGACCTTGGGCCTCTGTGTCTGCATCTAACACAACAAGACCCACCTGGGAAGACAGCCTGATTTTTTTCTCCTACCAAAACTAAGTGCTTCTTTCTTCTCTTTGGAAAAATATTTAGTAAATGATTTCAACCTTATGTGCTAACAGGTTCCAATCCAAGTTCTTAAGGCAAGGACGGGAGCAAGATAGAGCTGCAGAATCTGTCAATATGGACTTTTATGGGAAGATGAAAAGCATGTCCTGAAAACTCAGGCAGGGATCATTGAAGGTGAGCTGTGTGCCTTCCTGGTTGCCCATCTCTCGAGGTGCTTGATCATAGACATTAGGTTGTAAATTTCTTCCAGCTATATCTATCTATTTAACAATGCATTTTCTTTAGCCAAAGTAATGCTTCTATAGTGCATATGAAATTTAGTCCACAAAAACTAGAGTGCAATAAATGTCACATTTATTTCTTTTCTTAATTTATTACAAGTTTCGTTTTCTTTTTTTTTCTTTTCTTTCTTTTTCTTTATGAAAAATCCAATCATGATCATTATTTGGGGTTTTATTCCCACCTTCCCAGTCAAGCAAAGTTCCTCGTGGTCCTAGGCACTTGGCAGTGTTAGGTGAGGGCACGTGGTCTTCTGTTCATATGTGCTCATCACTGGCGTGCTTGCTTCCCAAGCCCAAGAGGAGTTTCAGCTTCCATGCCAAGCAAGGACACTGAGCTCGGCATTTATGTTTAGTCCACTCTCCCAGCCCCTGAGCTATCCTCCCTCTGGGGCTCTGTATATAAGTGTATGATGGGGTAGGCTGTAACACTTTCTTGGGCCTCCGGTTTCCTTCTCTCCTTTTCAGCCCAGTCAGTTCCGTCTTTTGAACTCAGAGCACTACAATTCATCCACCCACTCCTCTCCCAGGACCTTCTAGTGTAACAAGCCTGAGTTCTCACAGTGACCCCTAAGCATCTAAGAAGGATTGCCTTCTTTGCCTGGTTACTCCCACTTTCCTCCCTGTGCCACATGTGTGCTTCCAAAATGAGGCCCGACTACAAGAATCAAGTAACAGTCAACAACTCAATCAACTGTCCCTCCACCAACAACCAGAGACAGATGAAGTGACATCTGCAGCTGAGGAGCTGACATAGAAGAAAACATGGGGCAGCATGGGCTCGTGACTCCCCACCCCACTCCACTTGAAGGGGGAGCCCTGGCCATGCATATCCAAGCAAGAGGAGAAGAGATCCTCTCTGGGAAAAGAACCCAGTTTGGTTGTGTAAACAACAAAGCTTTTGACTGAGAAAAATCTGGGCTCAAATATGGGTTCTACCCTTTAGAACCCCTGAGATATTATGCAAATTAATCCCTACTCTGCTTCTTGGCAGAATCCTTTCTGTAAAATGGTAGGTATTCCTTCCTTGCAAAGTCCCCATGAGGAGCCAAGGAGTTCCTGCTCTCCTTGACACCTCTCCCAAATGCAACAAATTACTCGCTAAGATACTTGGGGGATGGACAGGAAATGGCAGAAAGGCCAGGGGAGACATCCTAGGAGTCCAAAGATTTTTCTGCTACAGCCCAGTATCTTATTATGCTCCACATGCCAGATCAAGCAAGTGAGAGGAGACAGACATGCTAGGAGCGCAGGTCCACTATTCTCTACCCACTCTCCTCTCCTGGTGTCCCAGAAGGTGATCCTGTCAAATACAGTGTCATGGGTCAACCTCAAAGCCTGGGAGTCACTCAGGCCTCAGTAGAATCTCAACACCATCACAGAGAGGGTGAGTGAGCCTACTGATGTGTGATACAGGGACCATCCTACTTATGACATAGAGTTATTGTAAGAAAAAATGAGATGACACAGAAAGTTCTCACCCAGTGCCTGACAATACTAGTGTTACTCTTCTTTTTCTTATTAACATCTTCTGTCCACTCGCTAAGAAATCTTTCAATAAATAACATCTGTTATGAGATTTTTCCTTTTCCTTCTTGTTTAGTTGGTTTTATTTGTAAACTTTTCAAAACTTTTTTTAGAGACAGTGATTTATTCTATTGCCCAGGCTGGAATGCAGTGGTGTGACTTTGGCTCATTGCAGCCTCAACCTCCTGGGCTCAAGCAATCCTCCCAGCTCAGCCTCCTGAGTAGCTGGGAGTAAAAGCACACACCATGCCAGGCTAATTTTTGTATTTTTTTTTTTTTTTTGTAGAGAAGCAGTCTCACTGTGTTGCACACGAAACAAGTTTTTTAGCCTCTTCCTGAGTATGTTCAACCGTGTGTGAATTCCATTAATCCACTAACTTGGAATCTAAATAATCTCCAGCCATTCCAAAGCAGCTCCAAAATATAAGAATCCACTAACAACAGATCTGCTTCCATGGAGCTAAGAGTGAACATCCCGACACACACTGCAAAGCAAACTGTGTGCAGGGTATATGCTTATAAACAGTCTCACCTTCACCCAGGATACCATCTTTTATTATTATTATTACTCTCTGTTTTCCTCTTGAATGCTGACAAGTTGCACTAGGTATTTCCTTCTCTCTTAGATACCAAAATAAAGCCTCTTCCAAACTTCTGGCTGTTGAGCTGCTATGCCAGGGTGTCAGAGCCAGCCCCTGAGTCACTCAGCCGAAAGCCAAGCCGAGGGGAGGTGGTTTTCATTGCAGGAACTTGGGTTAGCTTCCTGGAGACAAAACACAGTGACATCAATAAATAGGGTAGAAAGGAGGCAGTGATAAAAGGTGAATTTAAACCTCAGTTTCAATATTAACTAAAAAGCATACAATAGTTAAACATAGCTATACAATAGCATGCATTTCTATACAGTGGAAGAAAAGGGTCAAAGTCAAAGGCAGAATAGGCTTTGATTCTTCCATACACGCAGTCTACATGGACAGAAATAGCATTTTCTTAAATCCACAGCCTTTTTATGGCAATAGCCCAGCCTGTTTCTAATGGGTATTTTCAAGTTCCTTTTTTCATTCATTCTGTAAATATTTATAAGTGCCTCCTATGTACCAGATGCTGGGGATACTACAGAGAAGAAGACACTGAAGTTCCCTGACTTCATGGAGTGTCTATTTTACCGGAAAAGATAGATTATAAACAATGCACACCAAGGGATGATGAACAAACTGTGTGACCCTGGGAAAGTGTCTTAATCATCCTATGCCACCTATTTCTCATCTGCTTAAGGGGGCTGCTAATAGTCCCGACATGACTTGGTGTGTAGGCTTGGCGTGCGGATGAATGAGTGTTATGTGTTTGAGGCTAAGCACAGTGCCTGGCTCTGGGTCAGCTTTGCCTATGTGCAGGCTGTTATAGCCCCATTGGAATGGAAGCTCAGAGAGTAGGGACCTCTTGTCTGTTTTGTCCATTGTCATTCCAGTGCTTAGAACCGTGCCTGAAATAAAATAAACACGTGCTCAATCAATAGTTGTTGAATGACTGAAATTTTAAAAAGTGATAGAAGAGAGGACAGGGAGAGCAGGAAGTGGGGATAACAGAGCCAGAATAACCTCTCTGGGGAGAGATAGGGGAAGAATATTTCAGAAAGAAGGAATGAGTACAAATGCACTGAGGCAGGAAAAGCTTGCTGCGTTCCAGGGTCTCCCGAACACTCCAGGGTGAGCACATGCGTCTCCGTGGTTGCGGGATCCTCTGGTTCCACCACTGTCCATCTCCAGCCTTTTCCTTCCCTCCTTATTACTTAGTTTATTTCCCCCACACTGCAGCACACGAATTCTCTCAGTTGAAATATATCTTACTATTTCCTTTAAGGAATAATAGTAGAACATAGAGGGAGACAGTAGGAAGTGAAAGAACACAGATCTCTCAAAAATTTCAGCTCTCCGCAGACTCAGATGAACCTGGTTGGTTGCAGTGTAGTCATGCTGGAGTTTCCAGACATCTCTCTGTATCTTTTATCCCTGTGTTTCATGCCCCTTCCTGAGGACGTTTAACAACTTGGGATTCCCAAGACTTGCCCTTAAGTCTTTAAGTGGGGAGGTCGCATCGCATTTCACAAACTCATTCCTCAGTAAGGGACGTTCATCCTGTGTGTTTCCATCTCTCTAGGCTCAAAATTGTTCTAAAAGAATTGCTGAGGTGTCTTCAGAAATTCTCATATTTTCTCAAAGGAGAAAGTGGTATTTATTTTCTTATAATAAATAAAGCAGACTTTCCTCTGTTTTATGATGAGGCAATATGTAATCTAATAGGATGTGCCTGTGACTGGAAAGATCGGAGTGAAGAAGAACCCTTGACTCTTCCTGAGAGCTCCTTAAGTGTTCAGGCCACAGATGTACCCATCCAGGCAGTGAGAGGCACCAGCCATCACACAGTTCCCAAAACTGTTCAATTCCCCCAACACTCTTGCTGTCAGCCTTTGTAAATTAGTTGCTTCCTAGCCATGCTGAGGAAAGAAGAGGAGTCAGTGAAGAGATTAAATGTGTCATTCTCTCTGGTAGCCTATGGAGAAGGAAAGAGCAAGAGAAACTTTAAGTGGGATCTATGCTGGCTTCTTTGTCATGGTTTTGCAATATCCAGGATATGGGCTGGGCATGGTGGTGCAAGCCTGTAATCCAGCACTTTGGGAGGCTGAGGCAGGTGGATTTCTTGAGCCCAGGAGTTCAAGACCAGCCTGGGCAACATGTCAAAACCCCATCTCTACAAAAAAAAAAAAAAAAAAAAAAAAAAAAAAAATTAGCCAGGTATGGTAGTGTGTCTCTCTTGTCCCAGCTACTTGGAAGACTGAGTGGGAGGATCGCTTGAGCCCCGGAAGTAACTGAGGCTGCGGTGAGCTATGATCACCCCACTGCACTCCAACCTGGGCAACAGAGTAAGACCCTGTCTCTCTCTCTCTCTGTCTCTCTCTCTCTCTCTCTAATATATATATATATATATATATATATATATATATATATATATACACACATATACCTCCAGGATATGTTCATCAAATTGAGAAATGAAATTCCCTTGGGAGTGGATACAAATGTTTCCATTATATAATATCTTCTTACCGAAAACCAGTAGAGATCCCTTCTTTCTTTTTCCAAGACTAAGTGGGTGTACTTGTATAAATGCCCAACTGGGAGCTGAGGCTTGGAGTTCTAGCCTTAGGGATGACCTTTTGTTCCTTGAGAAGTCCCCATGGCCTCGGCATCCTTGCCTATAAAATAAAAGGCCCTGGGCTTGGTGTCTGTTCAGCTCTCGCGCATTCCATGGGTCTATTTAACAAGCATCAACTTGCAGGTATTCATGTGGCACACCCAAAAGGGAATTTGTCCTGTTCTGGCTCCATTTAGTGAAGCCTGTTCTGTACTGTTTCTGCCAATGTCAATTGGACCTACCTAGTTCACACATCTTTCTGTAGCATGTCCAGGTAGGATTATGTTTTATTAGATTTTTAAAGGAGAAAAAAATCTCTGAATGCACTGTGGATCTTTGTGTGTAAGCAGAATGTTAATAAGCTGTGTATCTTATGTTCTACGGCATCCGTTTATTAACGCTATGTTTACACATGAAGATCCAGAGTTGCATCAACTAGCAACAATCACTGCACGCATATAACTATAGGGTGGTTTGCTGTAGTACCTCCAATCTTTCCAACATGTTAATATAAACACTTAGACAGATACCTGGAAGGCAAATATTTCTGTCATGGTTCTGTTCTCATCTTCGTTTTATAGGCCTCGTTCAGAACAGGGCAGGAATCCTCCTGTATTCCATACCAGTGTGTATGTGACCTTCTTTATAGACAGATTGGGAGAATTCTTAGTGGCTTCTATGATTTCACAACATTCACACATTAAAGTTCAGAGTCTTCATCAGTTGTCTTTATATAACTCTAGCTATTTCTATTCCTACTTGTGAATGCACAGACTTATGCAAATGCAAGACGATGGAAAGCATGGCTCGCCTCCAGGGCCCACTCTACAACGTGGGATTGCTGCCACTTGCCTGCTACAAAAAAAACCTTCTTTTCTGTGCCCGCAGCCACGGAAGGGCTTCTATGGACCTTCATGCCTTTTGGCATGAAAAGAACGTCTGAATTGAATACTGTCTAAAGAATGCTTCCCAACTATGTGGAAGGTATTACCCCAAGGTGACTTCCTGAGTCACACCAGCCAATGGCCCCAGAAAGACAGCAGCTATGAATCAAGCCATGAACTTTCTGGTCACAGGGAGTTTCTTGTTTAACTATTTTACCCCCACTTACTCCAGATTATACTCTCTTGGTTGTCAGGAATCTGTCTTCTTTAGCTTAAGCACACAGTGATTCGTCACTTATTGGGAACTACAGAAGAGGAAACTCAGTAAAACCTCCTGTTAAAAGTTGACCCAGAATTATGTAAGTGGGTGAAATGAATAGCAGAAACAGATGACTTTAGTGTCTCTCATCTGCTCATTACCTGCAGGGCAGATGCATATATTTGTGACTATTGCAGCATAAGCTCCATTTTTCATTTACCACATCCTTTGACCCCCTTCATTGCATTAGAGATCCTTAAGTTCCCTTTCTTGGAAAGCTATATATAATCTCAACATTCCTCAATTTCCATCCTGTGCTTCTCATGTGATCAACAAAAATATATCAATTCTTGTAAAACTGTGAAAGCTACTTCTTGTTTCTATGAAAACTGGGATTTGTTCTCAGCCTCTCCTTGCAATGTATCCCCATGCCCACTCCCTTCCAAATGTGTGACTTCAGTTCATTATTCTTATCATCTGTTACTTTCACTGTAGATATTTATTCAATTTCAATCTTAGAACTCATCTGTTTGTGGTGCATGTAGATCTACTTAACCTTACCCAAGAGTTTGTCACTAAAAATGAAATTGTCTTTGAATCATTTACTCCGTAAATCTCCAGGAAACATAGATGATGGCCTCCATCTCCTATGACAGATAATATTCTTGTCCTGGATTACCCTACTTGACTTGCACAAAAAAAACCTACCCAAGCGCTCACCATTCCTTTATGCTCAGCACAGTCCCTGCATGGAGGCTTCCATGAGGACCCTTGCCTTTATGGGTCACCTCTCCACTGCAATCCCAGAGCATTGATGGCACAGCACTCAGACAGATCCTGCATCATACTGACCAGTGCTGCTCTGTGTGAGGTACTCCTGTCTTGCCAATTACATTAGTATTTTCTTGATGTCTGTGTAATGTTACTAGATCTTGGTGTCTTCCCTGGACCTCTACCTCCTCCCCTATAAAGAATAAAATGAACTCTCTTCTGAGATCCCCCATCTATTTTCCCTCTAGAATGATGACTTTTCCCTGTAGAAAAATGAATGTAATTTTTTTTCTGACATTCCTTGTGTATTAGTCTGTTCTCACGCAGTTAATAAAGACACACCCAAGGCTAGGTAATTTATAAGGAAAGAGGTTTAATTGTCTTATAGTTCCACATGTCTGGGGAGGCCTCACAATCACGGCAGAAGGTGAGTGAGAAGCAAAGTCACATCCTACATGGTGGCAGGTAAGAGGGCGTGTTCAGGGAAACTTCCCTTTATAAAACCATCAGATCTTGTGAGACTTATTCACTATCACAAGAACAACACAGGAAAAACCCAGCCCCATGACTTGATTACCTCCCACCAGGTCCCTCCCACAACACATGAGGATTATTACACTTCAAGGTGACATTTGGGTCGGGACACAGAGTCAAACCATATCACCTGGCTGTACTACTATTAAATAGATTGTAAACTCATAGAAAGTGAGTCAATGCTTCATTTACCTTTCTATCATCTATGCTCAGTGCAGAACTTTTAGGAAGTGTTTGTTCCATATGGAAGGGGTAAATGGGTAATAACCAGTTGTTGAGATTTTTAAATCCCTTGTAGTGTTTTAACATTCAACTTATTAAATGTTAGAGAATCCATAAACACTGCACATCAACAGTTCAGTCTTATCTTTTTGACTGGCCAAAGTTATTTTCCCTGCCCAGATTTTCCCAAATGAGTAAAGCATTCAATTATGTGCAAGAGATACTCGGTCATTGCTAAGATGCAAATAAATGTAGCACTCCGCACTGAGAAATGTGACCTGAAAATAGTTGCTAGTTTATACATAATATGCCTAGAGAGGTGCAGAAATGTTCAGTGACTTCTATGTGCTTGATGGCTCCAAGAGCGACATCAAAGTATCATTATAAAAAAAAAAACGGCTGCTAAATGTGAAAAGCTGACAGTCAGCCATGGCTCCTGCTGAGGGTCTGCCTCATGGCTGGTATCAGGGAGAGATATTTTCTTTGTGTCATCAAAGTTGACAGTGAATATTAAAGTGGTCTTTCACCTTGCCTGAGACCTCTGACAAAATACCTCTCTATCTCTTCTTTCTATGCTCACAGCAAAAGAGCTAACCTAAAAATCACATCAGTGGGTTCAAACCACTGTTATTTCAAAGTGCAACCCACATGTGAGAAAGGGGCCTGTGGCAAGCCGTTCAAGGTATTAAAACCGTGACTCACTGCCAGACAGAAAAAAAGTATTCTCTCCACAGAAATTCAGTACCATGTTATTGCTAAAATTAAAAAAAAATTAAACCCTCAAAACAAGCCTGTGATGTATTTGTATAAATGGTGGCATTAGAACATAAATCTGCAAAAAGGTCTAATTTTTCAGTAAATTCACAGAAGAACATAAGATCATATCAAAAAGCAGAAGCAAAACGGAAGAGATGCATCTGAAAAATGCTTTCTTTAACTGAATGAAGTCATAGAGTTATGAGAAGGGAAGGACAGTCTGGCTTTCTTGGCAAGGCTGTATGTAAACCAAGTTTGGAAGTAATTTTAAAAAGATTATCATTCCACAAAAAATATATCAGCTGCATCATTTTCAACAGCAGTTACTCTGCACCGTGGACAGAGATCCCTCCTTGTGTCTCTCTGGCTCATCACAGGGATTGAGAGTTGGTAATAGGAACCACAGTCCCTGTGTTGCACATGGTACAAAGACTCTCACTTCACATTTCATAGCAAACCAACCAGTCTTTCTGAGAGTTTACAATCCTGTATCCAAAACATATGCATGATCAAATGAGGCAACAATTCAGGAATAAAATCAATCTTACAATTAGAAAATATTGCCTTATCTTTTATTTCATGCAGGTAGTGGCTGAAGATTGTCGAGAGCAAGGGAAGATCAATAAGTGTCTCCACAATGTCAAAAGAGGTTGAAGAATGAAAGATTCACTTAGTCTCTCAGTTGTTTATGTTGGTGGTGAAAACAAATATTTGACTCTTTGTGAGTTGAATTGGTCCCTTTGAAAATTGCAAAGTGTAACTTGGAGGAATGATGAGCACACAATTACTTAAAATGGCAAAAAGGAGTGTAAACATATGGGTAAGAATAATGGAGAACTCTGGAGTGGAGGCTGCAGAATGTGGTGGAAAACGCAGTTTCACATGCTTACCACCCAGCTGAGAGCAATTTCTAAGAGCACCACCCAAAGAACCATGAGGCTCTAGTGGCAGATGTTTGCTTCAGGAGCCAGAGCTCATGATTGGCAGCTCACTTCAGGAAGCTGTGTGAAATGCATCCACATTTGGTCCAGAGCAAGCCTGTGGAGCTTTAAGCATGTAACTGATTTAAGCAGGAAACCCTAATGCAAAAAGTTAAGTAAATTTAATATTAACTGAAAGTTCCTTAAAGAAAAACACCATCAGATGGATCTGGAAAAATTTGGAGAAAGATCTGTGGTGTCACAAAGATCTGTCCTGGGCCTTGTTGTGTTCACCATTTCTCTGTGATTCATATGATAATATAGATGCTATTTCTATCATTTACAAGAAAATTTTTTTAAAAACATTGAATTGAGGTCTGAAATTATCTCAAAGGCTGGGACAATGGGCCGAATCCAACACCAGTAAATCTCACTCCTCCTTCAGGACCTAACTGAAATCATATTTCTTCAGCAAGGTCTTCCCCAATCATTAGACCAGGCAAGGTCTCTCATGTGCTTCTGGAGTATTTTGTCCTGTCCCTTTCTTTGTGTGCAAATCATAAATTTGTTGAGGGCAGGAGAACAAGTCTATCTCATTCACCATTGAACTCCTAGTGCTCATAGCAGTTCCTGGCACATAACAAGTGTTTCATACAAATTCTTTGAGTTAAAAAAGAATATACAAAATGTCATGCATTTTGGCTAAAGGCATTAGTGTGTGATTAGAAGATGTAGCAGGGGGATGGTGGAGATTGTGATTGCTAAAGAGTAGCAGATACGACAGCAAGACATAGAAACCTCACTATATCAACAATAAGTCAAGACCTCAAACAGTTAGTACAGCACAATAAATTCAAAATTCCACCAAAAAAGAAGGAGATAGTACACTTCCAGTCATCCTTGAAATTGTGTATGCAGTTCTGGGGAAAATGACAAACTGAAATTAATCCAGAGGCAAGCTAACGCGATAGTTGGGCCTGTGAACCGTGAAAGAGGCCTAAACCTCTGAGGCTAATTAAAACCCCCAAAAAAATTTTTAGATCTTACCTTTAAGTCTTTAATCCATTTTGAACTGATCTTTGGGTATGGTGTAAGATAAGGATTCAATTTCATTCTATTGCACGTGAATATCCAGTTTTCCCAAAACCATTTGTTAAAGAGATGACCCTCTCCCACTGTGTATTCTTGATACGCTTGGTGAAGATCAGTTGATCATAAACAAGTGACTTTATTTACGGTCTCTCTATTCAATTCCAATGGTTTAGATGTATGTCTTTATGTCAGTATCATATTGTTTTAATTACTTTAGCTTTATAATATATTTTGAAATCAGAAATGTGATGTCTCCAAATTTGTTCTTCTTTCTCGAGACTGCTTTTGCTATTCAGGGTCTTTTGAAACCTCTGTAAAAAATAGGAGGAAAGCTTCTTGACATTGGTCATGGCAATGATTTCTTGGATATGACACTTAAAGCATGGGCAACAAAAGCAAAAGTAGACTGGTACGACTACATCAAACATAAATGAGTCTGCACTTCAAAGGAAATAATCAGCAAAACAATTGTTTCTTTTGCAACCTACAAAATTAAGGAAAATATTCACTAATTATATATCTGATAAGGGGTTAATCTCCAAAATATATATAAGTAACTCCTACAACTCAATAGCAAAAAATCAAATAATCCAATTTTTATAATTGGGCAAAGAACTTGAATGGACATTTCTCAAAAGAAGACATACAAATAGCCAACAGGTATATGAAAAAAGGCTCAACATCACTAATCACTAAGGGAAATGCAAATCAAAACCACAGCAAAATAGCACTTCACATATGTTAGATTGGCTGTTACCAAAAAAACAAAAGACAACAAGTTTTGGTGAGGATGTGGAGAAAAGGGAACCCTTGCACATAGGTGATGGAATGTAAGTAAGTTGGTACAGTCATGATGTAAAACACTGTGGAGGTTCTAAAAAATTTTTTTGAATAAAACTACCATATGGTCCAGCAATCCCACTTCTGAGTTTATATCCAAAAAAAAAATTGAAATCAGGATCTCAAAGAGATAGTGCACACCCATGTTCACTATAGCATTATTCACAATGACCAAGACATGGAAACAACCTACATGTCCATCAGCAGATAAATGGATAAAAAATGTGATCTATACACTCAATGGCATATTACTTGGCATTGAAAAAGGAGATCCTTCCACATGAAACAGCATAGATGAACCTGGAGGACATTATGCTAAGTGAAATAAGCCAGTTACAGAAGGAAAAAATCCTACGTGATTTTTCTTACATGAGGTAAAATAGTCAAACTTAGGGGAGCAAAGACTTGGACAGTGGTGCCAGGGACTGGGTAGAGGCAGAAATTGGGAGCTGTTGTTCGATGGGTATGAAGTTTCAATGATGCAAGATGCATGAGTTTTAGAGATCTGCTTTACAACACTATGCCTATAGTTAACTGCACTGTGCACTTAAAAATTTGGTAAAGAGTCTGGGTGCGGTGGCTCAGGCCTGTAATCCCAGCACTTCGGGAGGCCCAGGCGGGTGGATCACCTGAGGTCAGGAGTTAGAGACCTGCCTGGCCAACATAGTGAAACCCCATCTCTACTACAAATACAAAAAATTAGCCAAGCGTGGTGGCAGGCGCCTGTAATCCCAGCTACTTGGGAGGCTGAGGCAGGAGAATTGCTTGAACTGGGAGGCAGAGGTCGCAGTGAGCCGAGACTGCGCCACCGCACTCCAGCCTGGGTGACAGAGTGAGACTGCATCTCAAAAAAAAAAAAAAAATTGTTAAAGAGATTATATCACATTAAATATTCCTACAAAAATAAATAAATAAATGAATATTCTTTTAAAAAAATGTTTATTTTATTTTAAGTTCCACATACATGTGCAGGACCTGCAGGTTTGTTACATAGGTAAACATGTGCCATGGTGGTTTGCTTCACCTATCAACCCAGCACCTAGGTATGAAGCCCTGCATGCATTAGCTATTTATCCTGGTGCTCTCCCTCACCTCCCTTGCCACCAACAGGCCCCAGTGTGTGTTGTTCCCCTCCCTGTGTCCATGCGTTCTCATTGTTCAGCTCCCACATATAAGTGAGAACATGAAGCATTTGTTTGGTTTTCTGTTCTTGTGTTAGTTTGCTGAGGATAATGGCTTCCAGCTCCATCCATGTCCCTGCAAAAAACATGACCTTGTTTCTTCCTATGGCTGCATAATAGTCCATGGTGTGTATGTACAATAAATATATATTCTTGCATGATACAAACACACACGTACACAAAGGTGCACAAGGAAACTTTAGGAGGTGAATATGTTTCTTGCCTTGATTTTAGTGATGGTTTCACAGGTGTATGCCTATATTAAAATTAATCAAACTGTACATTAAATATGCCAATTTACTTCAATAAGGGAGTTAAAAAATTAAAAATGAGACTGGTGGGAAGACCAGAAAGCAGTCTTCACATATTTAAAGGGTTGTCCTGCAAAAGAGGGATCAGACTCTTTATTGCATCTGGCTCTGGAGGACAGAGAAAGGGGCAAGGCATATAGATTATAAAGAGGTAAGGTTTAGCTTGATAAAAGGAAAAATCCTAATAATTATAGCTATTTTAAAATGAAATATGCTTATTGAACTTTTAAAGGTGATATTATGGCCAAATACTTAATGAAAAAGGATAAAAGATGGTTCTAAAACATGAGTAGTACAATTCTTTTAGAATAAAGGTATGCATACCCATGCACGCATGTGCACGCATGCACACACACACACACACACATATGCACACCTGGGCACATACATCAGAATGTTCATGGTGTTTATCTCTGAGTGATAGTATTACAGATATTTTTAATTTTTATTTTGTACATTTTGGTTTTGTTTTCTAAAATTACTACAGTGAATGCAAATTATTTTTCTTATGACAGGAAAACGCTGTACAGCAAAAATGGTTGTGGGACCTGGGGAGTTCTATTTTGTTGGAGGTGTTTGAGCAGAACCTGTAGTTGCTGTTGTTAACTCCCAGGATGTTGAAAAGGAGACTGTTATAGACAGGAAGATGGCTATTACCTCTTTTAACCTCTATGGTGCTTCAGATTCTGAGAATCTATTGCATAAAATAGTAATTATAACTAATAATTATAACCACTATAACTATTAACATATAACCTGTAGTTATTAATAGTTATGATTAATAAAGTCATAGAATCTCAGATTTGTCAGGGAACTCAGAAGTCAACTTTCCCAGCCAATGTAAGACAGTATGAAAAATCCTTGGCCACACATGCGGATAAAGGATTGCCCATGGCTGGGAATGTATATCCTTTCCTGCTGCTCACTGGTCTACACTAGCAGGTAAGAAACACATTTGTCTCTAAACACCCAGCCCAGTGGTACATGAAATGATCTTCATCTATTTGTTTCTCAAGCATGAAATGATAGCCTACACACAATCTTTTCATATTGTAGTCACTCTGTGATCTTTCAAAATGAAAATAAAGAGGTCTTGTCACTAGGTGTACAATCTATTTTCCTTGACTTGAAATCTCATCTTTTATTTCTTCAAAGCACATAAGGACTTTATCTTTAATTCTATCTTGTATTCTGTTATCAAATCCATTTGTTGTTGTTCTATGTCTGCTCAGGATGCCTGAACATTTTTACATAGAGTAACTTTAAGTGTGAACCTAAGTCGAATTCAAAACAAGACATCTAACTCTAAGAAAAGCCTTAGGTAAAACTTTGAATATATTTATCTTGAATGCTACAAGATGTCCAAATTATCCCTAGACATCCTCTCTTCACTTTCTTCAGACACCTAACCGTTCCTCCCTCTGCCACCTCAAATTCAAAATTCACACTTAGGAGAAAGATTTGTAATTTTTTCAAATCAAAGCTTATAGTAGAAGCCAATCAACTAATTCTGTAATTGTCTCTTAAACACCCTAAACTATGCAGGACCACTTCATTGCAAAAACAAAATAAACTCTTGAAATCACAAGGTAATATATAGCAATTAACAATTCAACATTACAAACAGTAAGTGCTATTGGTAAATGCTACTTAAGTTCAGGAAATAAAAGGTAATTATCTTTGAGCTGACAAATTTACCGCACTACCAATAAATGAAGGAATTACTGTATAGTGTGCTTGCAGGGATCCTGGGAGATCTGGTGGAGATAGAAGTTCTAGCTGAACTTCAGAACCCTCCAATACAAACAGGCTTATCTGAGGGGATAGGTCAGTCCTGCACACTATTGCAAGTGTTATCAAAGTGTGGTCCACGGACCAGCATCCTCTACACCACTTGGGAGCTTGTTAAAGGTACAGAATCGAGGGCCCCGTCCAGAACTAGTAAATAAAAAATCTAGATTTTTAACAGGCTCCCAGGATGATTATTCATATGCACATTGAAGTTTGAGAAGCTCTGGTCTACACAATGGCGATTCTGCTCAGTTTCTTCGCATTTTAGTCCTGGGCTTTCAAAGCTACTTGCTTTTTTAAATCAACTATTAATTTGTAGCCTACAATTGTCACAACTGCAAAATTAACTCATTACTTAACTTTATTCTATTTCCCATGCATTTCCCCCTCAACGTCCCTTTTTCTCCAACGGTGGTCCCTTGAAAATGACAGATTTTCACCACCCAGCAACCAAGGCACTACCCCACATCCTACACGAGGGGGCGCATGAGGACTAAGATTCGGGATCTTCTAGGCCATCTTCTCCACAGTGATTTTTATCAGCGACGGCCCCCTTTCTCCAGGATTGGTTTCCCAATGACATCACTTGGAAGCATGAAGACTTGCTAGAATCCTCTCCTCCACTCACAAGCCAGGCATTTCCTGAACCCTTGCTGCGTTGGCCGCTTTCCACCCCATACCATTTCCCTAAGAGACAAGCATTCAGATGATCTACCCCCAGGGGTCCCAGGGAAGGAGGGAGAATCATTGCTTTAAATTCAACGGCAGATCAGAGGGCCCTTGGTCAATATCCCTGCTCTCATTTCTCCTGTGTTTCATCTTCCATCAGGTCATACAGCCTTGAAAGTCTTTGACACATCACCCCTCCCTTCAGATCCCCACCTCTCCAATATTTCAGCAGAGCTTGGTCTTTTATAATCTAATTTTAAAAAACTCTTGCTCCATTCTGTTCTTTTACTGAAAACAGAGAGTAGCTGAGTGAGTGGCGTGAGGATGAGGAGTCCAGAGCTGAGGCTTGTGGATTTTCTGGGAAGTTACTCACTCAACCTTTGGCCTGGGGAATAATTAGAAAAATGAATGTTTCATTCCCTTGAGAAGCCTTTTTCTTTGTCCACTGGAACCCAATACTGGCACTGTGGCTGTGTTTTAGAGAGTGTCTAGTGGTGCTAACTTGCTAAATCCATGAGGTTTATCACTATTATGCACAGTGCCCACCAAGTGTTGGCAACAAGCAACTCACAAATGCATTTTGGCAATTACTATGAAATTTTCAGTGTCATATGGGTCTTCCACCTCCTAAAAGCTTTTGTCCTGATGAAAGCTTTTATTTTAACTGTAGTTTTTCCCTAATAGGGCTCTATTTCAAACTTTAACAGTTGTAATTATTTGTATCAACGTGCAATCCCACACTTAAACAAATTGGAGCCCACTCCAGAACAAAATTAAAATGGCTTCAAAGAATGACAGAAAAACATTTCTTTTGGCAGGGAATAACAGGAAGGCAGAAGGAATACAGGAGAGATCCAGTGGAGAGGATAAAGCAATGGGAGGCCTTTCCACATGTGTAGCCTCTTAAAAAAATTGCTACCATTCCTTATGTTGCCTATGCAGGATACAACCCTATCTCTTAGTAAAAATGGTCTCCCCACCCCCACAATTCTTGTGGCTATTACCAAACAGTGCTTCTTATAAAAGAAAAAGAATATGACAAAGCAACCACAAGGAAGGTTAAAAAAAAAAGATAAAACCCAGGGCTAGAATACACCTAGTTGATGCTCAATAATGATTGACTTAAATATTTGTGTGGCACAAGGTACAGAGTGGATTTCTTTCACATCGTTCTGGAAATTCATAGCTTCTTCAGGCTTCTTGTCATACACATCATGTGAAATATTTTATGACACGGCTCTGTGGATCCTGAAATGCTCGGTCCCGTTCTGTCTGAAAGTAGCACTTCTCTCTTCCTGTTGGGCCCCTCACCAAGAGCCCTTAGCGTCTGAGGCATCTCCCTGGTTATATTTTCATCAGATGGTGAAGCGGCCGTGCATTCATTGCACTTTCCCCCCAACACAAGCACTTTCATTGTTATCATTTACTGATATCAAATAGAGAAATAAGTCAGGTGAATCATCATATACTGTGTATTTATCACAAAATCGAGCCTACCCTTTATGCCTGGGAGAACACTGGCATGACCTAGTTCACTTCCCTAGGGCTGGATACCCTTCAAGTCTTCCTCCGTGAAGGAGAATCTTTCTCCTTGTATGAGCCAAGAACACATTTTAGTGCATGCATTTCCTTTGTAGTTCAGATCTATTTTAATTGGGTAAATCTTTCATTATATAAATACAAATATTAGCAATGGCCAGATACTGTATCAGGCTCACCAAAGCCAAGTGGCTGGAGGTGCTGTGCCCCACCAATAGGCTTTTTTTTTTCCACTGTGATAATTTCTGTTCCTTAACATAGGACATCAGATAGAAACCATTCCATTTGCAGACAAGAAAATACATCTACTGTCCAATCTACATGTATTTGTATGGCCGGGAGGAGAGGGTAGACCATTCCAGGCCTGGGAAGCCATCCAGGGAAACAGGAGGAAGAGAGCCAGGGAAGTGTGTTTAGAGTAGAGAGAGCATGATTAGACTCAAGCAAAGGAGCACATCACAGGAGGAAAGAATAATTATTTTGGACGAGTGGGCAGGATAGTTTGGGGAGTGCCCTGAGAGCTAGTAAGGGGTCATGGTCATGACATCATAGGCAGTTGGGAGCCCTGCCAGACTTAGACTGGTGGCATCTGAAAGAGAGTAGGGTTAGGCATGCAGAGTGGATTGGGGCTACAGAAATCCATGGCAAAACTTATTCATGTCTTTTTAAAGTCTTTTTGGTTACAAGCATCAAAGCCAGCAAATTTTGGCTAATCAATAAACAAGAACTTACTGTAAAGATGCAAAGTCATCCTCAGAAGTCAATAGCAGATGTAGCCCGGCCTCTTTTGCCTCGGTTCATTCTTTGGCATTGCCTTTTGGTTTTCTCTACACACTGACTTGTTCTGATTCTCCCTGCGTATGGCCACCATGGCTCCAAAATTCATGTCTGAGCCAAACACAGACACTGATCTCTATTTATCCATTTCTTTAAGTCCAATTCCAAATTCCCAAGAGAAAGATATTGATTGTCCAGCTTGGGTCAGTGAGAACTCTGATGCAATCTGTGGCCAAAGTGGAAGAGTCATGGTGGATGCTCGGTTACTTGGGCTTCCCTTTTGTGGAGAGGGGGATGATTCCTTGAGAAATGGTGTCATAGACTGGGAAGGAACTCCAAAAGATGTTTACAACCACCTGCCAGAAGTCTGCTGGTGTATTTTAATACTGCCATCCTGCAAGCTCAGTGTCAGTAAGAACAGAAGAAAGGGATAAATAGAGGGAATGTTTGTCATATTTCTAGAAACCGGACAGGTTTAGGACACATTGGAGTGCCAGCCATGGGAATAACATCAGGATAGAATGGTCTGGGCAAAGCTGAATGGGAAGAGGCATTTCCACAAAACTGCCCAAGGCAGTGTGCACTACTAGGTTCAGAAGAATTCAGAGACCCAGGGAGGGCTGCTATTTAGAATAGCTCAGAACATCACAAGTGTCCTGGCTTTCCACTTTAATGTGAAGTTGGGTGTGGAGTTTTTAAAGCTCTATGCAAGACCTCACTGTTCCCAAAACATGGAAGGAAGTGTTTGACCTCAGAACATTCTCATATTATTAATCAACACACCAAATATTTACCCAGGACCTAGTCTGTGCCCAGTGCTGTTCGATACTGTAGTGCTCGGTCAGTGCTGTAGAGACAGAAGGGCCATCCCTCTGCTGTTGTAGAAAGTCCCTTCAGGGGTTCTGGAGGGAGTTGGGTGCCAGGAAGTTTCCCAGACTCCTCTCAGCCTCCCTTCTCAAACTCAAAGAAACGTGCTCCCTCCACTCTCCTCTTCTGCCTGCCAGAGTTTCCAGATTTGTTCTGTTTTGCAGTTGCGTCAAGCCACACTCAATTCCAATCCTAGCAGAAGGCATAAATTAACATTTTATTATGCGTGCTTGTTAGGGTCTCTTAAAGCAGACATGCAAATTCGAGGCTCCCATAGTAAATTAGGGCATACCCAGATTTTGCTGAAAATAAATCAAGTCGCCCTGGCCAAACCCTTGGAAAGCAGCACTTCTCTGAGCTATCCTGGGACAGATGCTCCCCTCAGCTCCTGCCCCAGGTTGTTTACCCTGGCCCCTGGCCATTTCCTGCCCCGTTTGGCACCCAGGTCCTCTCTGTCCAGCTGCCACTGGCTCATAGGACTCTTGGTCGACTTTCACTTACAAGGAACCAATTTCACAAGCAGCTGTAGGTGAGCCTTTTACGGGCCTCTGGCGAGTGAGTGAGAGGCCTCAGGCCTTCTCCCACAAGCAGCTGGACAAATATATCTGCCTTGGCTTTCCAGGGGGACCAGCTATTTTGAGGCTCCCCTTTGATTGACTCTTCCTACTACTGTGCCTTTAATTGCAGTTTATGGATCTTAAAACCTTATAGAACAGGAACTTCAAGCTAGACAGAGCTTGATTGGATTTGGCGTGGCTGTGGCGGAGGAATTCGAATTCGCAAAATCAAAAGTGAGAAGTAGTTAGTATGCACTTAGGCTCTACTAGGTTCCATTTTTAATTGTTCTGTGGCCTTTCTTTCAAGCATGCTGATTAGGTCATATAATTTTGTGTGTGGTTGGAGAAAGGTGGACAGGGGAAAGAGAGAAAGAATGTTTTCTACGTCGCCACTTTAATTTTCAAAGTGTTCTTTCACATCCCTCATTATTATAAATTATCTGCCTCCTTGGGAGCATGCGTGGATGATCCCACCCAAACAGAGAAGGTGGTAAAGGCAAGGAAGCCATCACTGCCCTCCTGAGTCAGCCCACAGGCATCGGTCACAGATCGAAAACCCTAGTTCTGACCAGGTAGGTGGAAGAGCTGACTTCAGGGGCCATGTGCCAGCCTAGATGAGCATGGTAAGTATTCACGGGGGATATTTGAGCCTCCCTATCTTAGAGGTTACACTGGAAGACACCATCAATTGGGTCCTATGTAGTGCGAGTGTGTGGGAGCGCCTCCAGCATTCCTGCAAGCCTGCTTCCAGAAGACTACTTGTCCCTCCACTCCTGTGGCTCTCAGGAAGTTGTGTTCCTTCTAAGGTGCTGGAAGATACACCGGAACCTGAGGCTGCCACTCTGAAGGCTCCAGTTCTCTGCCATGTTGCTATCTCTATTTTATTTCTCCTTCCAAACAGATGCTTCTTAACCTCCTTCCTCCTGCCTCTCACCTCGCTCCCAGCTTTTCCGAATCCTTTCTCTCCTTGTTTCACTCAGTTCTTCTTTGCATCTCATTTCACCTTCCTGCTCTGTAGAGAGCTATGCGTGGCTCTTACCTTCCCCCAGTGGCATTTAAAGTGTTTCTTGGTGCAAAACATCCTATTCATTGCCATAGAAACAGGAAGCTCAGTGTGGAAGAAAAAGGAAAAAAAGAAGTCTGACACTCCAAAGCTGTGCAATTCTGTTATTTTGCCCAAATCCATAAACGGCAACATGCTGGGAGATATGCAAAAGCCCACCCGCTGCTAGAACCAGAGAAGGAAGGGCCTTCCATTCCTAGGAGACTGTCTGCAGGTTTTAAACCAGGCCCTTAAACCAGGCAAGAGCTGGCTCAGTGGAAAGAATTGCTACTTTTCTTTCACATGGAAACTCACAGCTGAGTCTAGAGAAGTCAGACTGCCAGGACCCTGAGTGAGGAGTCAGACAGACCTCGTTCTGTGATAAATGCTGCCTCTGAAAAGCTGCAGCCTTTTGGACTCTTCACTTAACCCCTCTCAGTCTCCTTAGCTATAAAATAAGGATATGAATGTTGCCACGGCCTTTTTGTCAGGCTCTGATGAGGGCATGTGGTGCTGTACCTTCATTGCACTCCTGCTGGACTCACTGTTTCCTTACCCCATCCTTGGAAAGCACAAGTTTGAGTTATCTACTCACCATGGTAAACACCTCCCTGACATAAAACTAAGAGAAGAACTTCACATTCACATAATTCCTAAAATAAAGCCAATCATCCACAGCATTCTTTAAAATGTACTAGGAAGTATTTATTTTTTACATCTTCATGCAAAACCTGGACAGGAGCCTTCTCCAAACCATTGATTTCCAAGATGCATCTTCAACCTACCCTGAGTACTGCCTTTTTCTTCTGGGTCCCAAGCACTCTAGAAGTTGTTATTCCCTAAGCTGAGAACAGGCTGGGTAAGTATGGATCAGAGCTTCAAGCTAATGATGTGAAGTTTGCTGGTTTAATCTCCACCCAGCTAGTGGGTCTCTCCGAGGCCATCTATGTTCTATTCCCAGAAGTGCACCCTACCTTTCAACAACTACCTTTGTTCTGCATCTCTTAGATTCTGCATTTGGCATCCATTAATCACAGGGACAAATGAACAGCCAAAGTTGTTTGCATCTTCCCTGGGATACACTTGCACTGGCCCATAAAAATTGCATTAACAACCCTCCGATCCATCCCAAAACTAGTACCTCGAACCACCTCATTGAACTAACTCCCACAAACCCAGTCAATAGTCCCCTGCCCTAGGGCCAGGTACCAAACTAGAAACCACCCCACTAGACCAGAGCTCACTGACTTTATTCAAACTGAGCCATCCTAAGCTGTTTCCCTACCCTCCCTTTCCTCTCCTATGAAAAACACAATGAGGGCTCTGGCCATGGTCTTCCCTTGCACCTCCTTCTGCCTCCTGACCAAACCTGGTGCCTCCCCACGTGGCCTTCTGTGGTGTGGTGGCCCCCTTTTCTTGGAAACTGTAGGTAATAAAAACCTTCTTTCAATGGCACTGGCCTCTCTTGTCATTACTCATTCACTTCCATAAATTAAGAGCTGGGCACAAATCAACCTTGTCCACATCTGTCATACCAGTGACAGAGATACCCTGGTAATGAGGTGTAACTGGTTCATCATGTACACATCACACGCTTGGTGGTGCTAGCTCAGCAGCATCTTCATCTATAAATAAGGCAACCATATGTCCCACTGTGCCCTGTAGAGTCCAAATTTACCCCTAGTTGACCTGTACAATTATTAATAGCAGCCTCATTCACTCTCAAAGCAATTCTGGTTTGGAATATAAATGATATGGTTACCCTACTATAAAGGACAGAAAAATATTCTTCTATGAAATAGGTAAATGTCTTTGTTTCAGGGGACTAATTGCAACTGAGTCATTCAGTGCCATATTTCCACTTGAGGAAAGGGTCTAACTGAATGGTACAGACATTCTAAAAATACAAGTGCTTGTCTTCACATAATATGCAAGAAGTTCAAGAGGAAAAACCAGCTGCATGAAGTGTGTATACAAAGCAGAGCAAAGAATCATGATTACGCTGAGGTTTCTTTCACGAGCATCAGGGATGATGGTAGCTTTGTTCACCGTGACCCAAAAGCTGGACCAGGGTAGGAATCACTATGGACCAAATGATCAGGTGATTAGCTCATGTTTTCGTGTCTAGTATCTGACAGGAGATTTAGTCATTCAGTCATTCTGCAAATATATTTTGTCTCTAATATGTGCTGGACACTAGGGATACAATTAGAATCAGTTTCAGTTCCTGTCTTCAAGAAGTTTTTTCTGTAAAGGAAGACATTGACACACACAAGAAGTATTTCAAAAGGCACAAGCACAGGTTACCATGGGACCATTTACGAGGAGCACTTGTTCTAGTCCTGGGGGTTATTAACTGACTTTATGAGTGAAATTTGGAGTGCGTGTGGGGAGATAGGAGGGTAGATTATAAGACCCTAATTCAATCTGAACCAGTAAGCATAGAGACCACTGTCTAAGGTCCTGGAAATCAAAGGACAAAAACCTGAGGGCATTGGAGCATGAGACTGGGGGACAGTCCAAATTCAAGCAACCAAATGAACAGAATATAATGATCACCTGAATGCTGCAGAAAATCCAGCCCCAAGTTCTAGCATTTCTTGACAGGTAGAAATGAGGAATGTTAAGGACCGCTAGGAAAAAAATACATCAAACCCAATATATGAGAGAATTGATTATGAATGCTCTAGATTTTTACCCCAACCCTAAACTCATCCCATTCTTCTCTAGGTGCCAGGACTGGTGCTCATCTTTGCCCTTCAACGCTGTAGCCTCAGTTCCAAGGAGAAGAAGGATCAGCTGCGTGCCGGGGACAACTTCCTCATCATCCTCCCAGGGAAGTCTGTCGGAGGTTGTTTGTAATCAAGCCCTAAAAATCTATGACATGCAGCTGCACTGTCTGTGATGGCACGTACGTCAAGGAGAAAAATTCATGATTTAGGAATGCATAGAGCTATGTTTTGCTCCTCCACACCCTAGTCAGATGCAGAGTTGTTTTGGTCCTCTACAGAGTTATAAATAAAAAGCCAGCTCTAAAGATTTGCTGAAGCAAACCCAAGGCTGAAGGAGCAATCCTTCTTAATTGACCTGACTTACACAATGCTTCTGGCATATGGTCTTGCTCTCCCCAGACAAAGAGAATGCCTATAAAAAGAAATACATAACATTGGCCCTAGCATTATTTTAGAGTCACAGAATGTAAGTCACAGGGGATATTAGAGATCATTTTGCCCTATGCATGCATCTTACAGATCAAGAGTGCCAGAGGTTGTGGAGCTATTTAATAGGATTCCTTGACTGGGATTCATTTTTATTTTAGAAACAAACACAATTAGATTCAATACCTTGGAAAACAGAATTTTGGTACACTTTGAAGTTATAGACAGCTGTCTCTGTTGTATCCTTGATACACTTAGAATAAGCAAAAGAGTAAAATAGGCTATGTACTATACCCCCAAGTATTCAGTGCCTCATAATACAACCCCCAGGACCTATCATCGAACTTCTCCTGATTAGTGTCCCCTACTTGGGATGGGTCTCTCCATCCTCTTACGCGTCACCAAATTTCCCTATTATGTTTCCTGTTATCAGTGCCCTGACAAAAGGGTACTGGTCCAATATAATCATTCACCCCAGGGTGTACATAGAAATAGTAGCCTAATGAGAGTAAATTTGTAAAATACTTATCCACTAAATAACAATTTTTAAAAATAGAGGCCAACATTTTTGAGTATCAAGGTGCAGACATTGCACCAATCATTTTAACCACATCATCTTATTTAATCTTGTCAACTCTACAACATAAGTATTGTATTATCCCCATTTTTTGGATGAGTAAAGCAAGGTTTGGAGTGGTCTCCCAAAGTCATACTATTAATAAATGGTCAAGCTGGGATTTCGATACAGGCCATTTGAATCCAAAGCCTATAGTTTTCACCACAGTGCCATGAATTGTGACTGCTATAAATAACAATGACAACAAAAACCATAATACTTGCATATCTGCTTTAATGTATTTCTTCCAAAAGCACAAATCGTGGCCATTCAGACTGGTTTACTTTATTTTTTTCTCCAGCTTTATTGAGACATGATTGACAAATAAAAATTGTGTATTTTCAAGGTGTGCAATGTGATGATTTGATATACATATACATTATAAGTGATTACCACATCAGTTCACTTCCAGAAGCCTTCACATAACCGCTTATTGGCAGCTTCCTCATATCTCTGTATTTCCATTCATTAATTTGGCCCTAATAATTTCAACAGCTATAAAAAATAACAGCAAGTCCAGACCTTCTCTGACAATGAAGCTGCCTCCATTTTTCCAAGATCAAGAGTTGCGGCTGGGTGTGGTGACTCAGGCCTGTAATCCCAGCACTTTGGGAGGCCGAGGTGAAATATTTAAATTAAAAAAAAAAAAAGGTGCAACGTCTTTGTTATTCCTCTGTGCTCTGTTTTCAGTCATATTATTTTCTTCATCATCGTTACTGTCCTGCTTCCTCCCTCAAGACTGTTCAAACTCCTCTGGCTTCTGGAAATGGTCTCTGTTACTGTAAGTGGTCAGAGACAGAAGGGCCATGAACGTGGCCTAACCCACTCCAGGAAACCCATCACCTTTTCAACTTCCCCTTTCCTCACGCCTCCTCCCTCCCCCAGCTGCTCTCCCTACTCCTTCGCTTCCTCATTTGCAGCATAAGAAAATGTGCCCGGGAAACCAGCACAGGACAAATCCTGGAACACACTCAACATTGTACTTCCCATGAAGAGAGCAGTCACGTCTGGGCCCAGAAGCTCAGTCAGCCTCCAGGGCTCTGAGGAGAAGGGGCCATTACCTCAGCCTCCCAGAGACAGACTCAGGCGCCCTGGCACCGCCACACACAGTGACACTGCCTGGCAGGGGGCTGTTTTTCACTGTCTCTACTGTCTGTTTGACTCCTGCAGCTGCCTCCAGTTCTCTAATCCAATCAGAGCTACATTGTCCTGTTTCTGTTATATTCATGCTCAGATTGCCAGACACAAGATATTTATCAATTCTGGCAAACCCGTCTCTCTCAAGAGAGGCCATCTCTGAGTCAGGCTGAGCTGCCTTACCTGCCCAGACTGTTCAGGGTCTTTCTTTGGTAAGACTCCACTTTCTATGCCTTTTCCAATTCATTCACATTCCTTCATGCTCTCCAGGATCCTTGGGGGCAATTTAGTGCCCTTGATAACGTCTTGAGTGTGGTGAAAAGCCCCACTTCCTGCAGGGTGGTGCATGACATGGAAAGGCTGAGCTCCTCTGTTGACAGCATTCAGTCAAGGACCTACTGACGTGTTCTAACAAGCCATCTCCAAACCCGTCTGGTGGAAAACTGATGTACCTGTTCAAGGGGTGCAGACAATATTTAGAAGTTTTCCCTAAAAGTTATAATTACATTTTTCTTTCAAGTAAGACACAATAATGACCTCCCCCCCACCCCCCGCAACATGCGCACGCACACACACACACACATTCTAATTTCCGGAACCCTGTGAATATGTGACCTTACCTGGCAAAGGGGACATTGCAGCTGTGATAAGTTAAGGATCCGGAGTTGAGGAGCGTATACTGGATTATTCAGGTGGGGTCAATGTATTCACATGGGTCCTTAACTATCAGAGTAACTTTCCTAGCTGTGATCAGAGAGAGGTGGCTAAGACAAGGCAACACTGCTGGCTTTGAAGATGAAGAAAGAGAATGTGAGCCAAGGAACAAAGACAGCTTCTGGAAGCCAGAAAAGGCAAGAGAATGACTGTCCCCTAGAGCCTCTGGAAAGAAGGCAGCCCTCCAGACACCTTGCTTTTACCCCAGTGAGAGCTGTGTGGGGCTTCCGACATCTAGAACTGTAAGATAATGAATTTGTGTTGTGTTAAGCCACTACATTTGTGGTGATTTGTTATGGTGGAGGTGGGAAACTCATATAGGCCTAAAAGAAGGAACAGGTAGTTCAAGGACCTTTTCTTCTTAGAGCCACATTAGATCAGAAATTATCAAATACCCACCTCTTAATTGGCAGTTACCCTCTCAACAGGCAACTGTCACAACATCTATGAAAAAGATAAGGTCATTGTGTCATCAAATGGGACTTGCTGCTATTTCCTGAAGAGATTCAACATGAGAAAGTTTGAAAAAAAAAAAGAAAAAATGTAAAAGACCAACATTATCCAAGCGACTTAGGAATATCTGTTGCTACTGACTGGGAAAAACATGGACTGTTACATATTAATTTTAACCCTGAGCTCATTTCCAATGCAAACTGTTAACCTTTAACAGCAATGTTCTTTTTGATTACAAAGGAAATAAACACAATGCAGAGTTAAACATTTTGTTTTCTAGAGTCTGAAAGACATAAAGGAATACTGGAATTCTTTGAGATCATTTGGAGTCAGGGCGACTTGGTTAATGTCAACTCACAATTAAGGCTGGAGAACCTGTCTGCAGCCCATACTGTGGCATTTGGGAATTATGCAGGGCCCAGTCATCAAACTTTCAAGTGGAGAAAACTAGATCTAATGCCATTCTGGTATGAAGTGGTTACACTTGTCCAAATTTGATCAAGAGTGTTTAAAGCAAATGTCAAGGTAATTGAAACTTTCTCTTGTCATTCGAGTTTCATTTCACACCTTCTCCCAAATATTACAAAAGTGAATTTTCTTTGCCCCAGCCCTTGAATATGGCATCAAAAAAAAAAAACAGCTTTGTGTTCTTTTATTACTTATCTTTACTTTAATTGTAAAAAAATTGAGTTAATAAAAATTGCTACTATTTACTGAGCAACTATTATGTGCCAGTCACCTGAGATTCACTATCTCATTTAATCCCTCAATTAAGGATTATTATTTCCATTCATTACATGAAAAAAATGAGGTTGGAAAGTCTAAATAACTTGCCCAAACTCACAGAGTGAGAGGTGGTGAATGCCAGAACATCTTCTCCGCTCCTTGGTCAAGGGGCTCTTGGTTCACTCATTATTTCCTATGTTTCTTTAGTGTGAAATATAGTCAAAGCCAAAAAGAAGTGTAAAATAAAATTTATTAGTAACCGGTGGGTCCACTATGAGTTTATGAGTCCATGCCCCCACCTCAAATTTGGGCTTCCCATAGCAGTATGCAGAGAGGACCACCAGCTTCCCTCTCTGGGGTAGACTAATAGGGAACTAACAAACCTCTTCCTCATTTTTAAGTGTGGCTTAAGCAGTCAGTAATTAAATTTATCTTGTGATACGGCATCCTGAGAGGCCTGGAAGGGTAGGAATACCAACATGGCCTGAAGGCACATGTCACAATTGAGGATCACAAGTTACTTTAGTTTTATCAGTGCTTCCTAAAAATGTTTTCCTAGTATCCTAGTGCCATGCACATTGGTGTATTTGCTGTATCGAGGTAGTTAGCCCTCAGATGTTTCCTCTTCTATAGTTCCTGGCCCACCCTCCACTCTTTACATCAAAATAATTATTTCACAGAGGTTTTCTACTGCAATGGCTGCTGGGGAATAATTCCTCAACTCTCTCCTTTCTTACCTTCCTTTTAGCTGCCTTAATTCTGCTCCATCTTGCAATTTCATTGGCCAGTCTTAATTTCTCCAATTTGCTGTGTAGTTGCCATGATGTTATGGTTTCCTTGTGAATCACATTACAATGTCTGGAGCTCCGTTCAGGTGGGTGGAGGACTTTCAGCAAAGAATTAGTAATAATAGTATGATTGCATTGTCTGCTACAAGAACAACCAAGAATAAAATACAGTGAATTTATTTTTTCTGGTTCTAGTCACTTAAGTTTCGCTATCCAGCAGGAACAATGCTGTTTTCGCTAAGGAGCCAACCTTAGCTCATTGGTGTAGTGATCAATACTTATGACATTTTACCACTTACATAGGTATATAATTAATATGATACAATTACTGTTTATATGCTGTGGCAGTGGATTTAAAAAACACGAGAGGTGATAAGACAATGAGTTTAGGGTTTTTGTTTGGGTTTGGTTTTGAACTTTGTTCCCAGGCTCAGAAGAATCACTAGCATTATGGGCAGTATACCTGTAGATGGGTCAAAATATGACAGTAAATGCCTTGTGAGAAAGTAGGTCACTTCTTGCGGAGATTGTTCTAATGCAAGAAATAAAAGAGAAAGCAATCCATCTGGGATCTGGCCTTTCATTTTTCTGATTTAGAGTTCGGGCCGAAATGTAAGAAAACCTGCATTCTGTTCCTGTGCTTAGTACTCATTCTTCCAGGATTCCTCAGGGTTACAAGTAATAAAACAGGCAGAGAATTGCAAGCAAGAAGACACAAACTTCCTTCTAAAATATTGGACAAGGCCAACCTCTATAGTCAGACTAATACAGAGTGAAATTCAGGAAAAATGATACCAGCAAACAAAACCAAAACAAAACAGAAAGCTGTATGCCAACTCAACATCAGGAAATATGACTACCTATAATTTGCCTTAATAATATCTGAATGAAATGTAGAAATTATAAGTAGGAGAGATTAAAAATAAATTACAAAATTTACAGGTGCTAGACTAGGTGCAATCAGACTTCAAACACATCCAGATTAAATATCAAAGGTCTTGATATAAAATATTTCATTAAGGGAAGCTGAGAAAGCCTTGGCATACTAAAATAAGAGGAGAACAAACATTAATAATAACTTTGTTATAAGGATGACTGATACCTGTAGTAACCATGTACAAAATTTTATTTGGAGTTATTATTTTCCCCAAATTTCAGTATTTCTAATGCACATCTCAAGGTCATAATTTTTCTTCTATTTCTAAAGTTTAGCAAACACACTACGAATTCCCTGGAAGGGGCTAGAGCATGGGAAGATAAAGGCAAGGGGCTAATATTTTCTTCAGATAACTGACCAAGAAACAATGAAGATGTGTTGAGTGATATCTTCAAAATCATGTATTAGACTTTTACTTCTAGAAGATGAAACAGTTTGCACCAAACCAATTATTAAGAACAAACAGAAAAGCCAGATAAAATATTTTTTTTTATTTTTATTTTTTATTATACTTTAAGTTTTAGGGTACATGTGCACATTGTGCAGGTTAGTTACATATGTATACATGTGCCATGCTGGTGCGCTGCACCCACTAACTCGTCATCTAGCATTAGGTATATCTCCCAATGCTATCCCTCCCCCCTCCCCCCTCCCCACCACAGTCCCCAGAGTGTGATATTCCCCTTCCTGTGTCCATGTGATCTCATTGTTCAATTCCCACCTATGAGTGAGAATATGCGGTGTTTGGTTTTTTGTTCTTGCGATAGTTTACTGAGAATGATGGTTTCCAGTTTCATCCATGTCCCTACAAAGGACATGAACTCATCATTTTTTATGGCTGCATAGTATTCCATGGTGTATATGTGCCACATTTTCTTAATCCAGTCTATCATTGTTGGACATTTGGGTTGGTTCCAAGTCTTTGCTATTGTGAATAATGCCGCAATAAACATACGTGTGCATGTGTCTTTATAGCAGCATGATTTATAGTCCTTTGGGTATATACCCAGTAATGGGATGGCTGGGTCAAATGGTATTTCTAGTTCTAGATCCCTGAGGAATCGCCACACTGACTTCCACAATGGTTGAACTAGTTTACAGTCCCACCAACAGTGTAAAAGTGTTCCTATTTCTCCACATCCTCTCCAGCACCTGTTGTTTCCTGACTTTTTAATGATTGCCATTCTAACTGGTGTGAGATGATATCTCATAGTGGTTTTGATTTGCATTTCTCTGATGGCCAATGATGATGAGCATTTTTTCATGTGTTTTTTGGCTGCATAAATGTCTTCTTTTGAGAAGTGTCTGTTCATATCCTTCACCCACTTTTTGATGGGGTTGTTTGTTTTTTTCTTGTAAATTTGTTTGAGTTCATTGTAGATTCTGGATATTAGCCCTTTGTCAGATGAGTAGGTTGCGAAAATTTTCTCCCATGTTGTAGGTTGCCTATTCACTCTGATGGTAGTTTCTTTTGCTGTGCAGAAGCTCTTTAGTTTAATTAGATCCCATTTGTCAATTTTGGCTTTTGTTGCCATTGCTTTTGGTGTTTTGGACATGAAGTCCTTGCCCACGCCTATGTCCTGAATGGTAATGCCTAGGTTTTCTTCTAGGGTTTTTATGGTTTTAGGTCTAACGTTTAAATCTTTAATCCATCTTGAATTGATTTTTGTATAAGGTGTAAGGAAGGGATCCAGTTTCAGCTTTCTACATATGGCTAGCCAGTTTTCCCAGCACCATTTATTAAATAGGGAATCCTTTCCCCATTGCTTGTTTTTCTCAGGTTTGTCAAAGATCAGATAGTTGTAGGTAAGCGGCGTTATTTCTGAGGGCTCTGTTCTGTTCCATTGATCTATATTTCTGTTTTGGTACCAGTACCATGCTGTTTTGGTTACTGTAGCCTTGTAGTATAGTTTGAAGTCAGGTAGTGTGATGCCTCCAGCTTTGTTCTTTTGGCTTAGGATTGACTTGGTGATGCGGTCTCTCTTTTGGTTCCATATGAACTTTAAAGTAGTTTTTTCCAATTCTGTGAAGAAAGTCATTGGTAGCTTGATGGGGATGGCATTGAATCTGTAAATTACCTTGGGCAGTATGGCCATTTTCACGATATTGATTCTTCCTACCCATGAGCATGGAATGTTCTTCCATTTGTTTGTATCCTCTTTTATTTCCTTGAGCAGTGGTTTGTAGTTCTCCTTGAAGAGGTGCTTCACATCCCTTGTAAGTTGGATTCCTAGGTATTTTATTCTCTTTGAAGCAATTGTGAATGGGAGTTCACTCATGATTTGGCTCTCTGTTTGTCTGTTGTTGATGTATAGGAATGCTTGTGATTTTTGTACATTGATTTTGTATCCTGAGACTTCGCTGAAGTTGCTTATCAGCTTAAGGAGATTTTGGGCTGAGACGATGGGGTTTTCTAGATAAACAATCATGTCGTCTGCAAACAGGGACAATTTGACTTCCTCTTTTCCTAATTGAATACCCTTTATTTCCTTCTCCTGCCTAATTGCCCTGGCCAGAACTTCCAACACTATGTTGAATAGGAGCGGTGAGAGAGGGCATCCCTGTCTTGTGCCAGTTTTCAAAGGGAATGCTTCCAGTTTTTGCCCATTCAGTATGATATTGGCTGTGGGTTTGTCATAGATAGCTCTTATTATTTTGAAATACGTCCCATCAATACCTAATTTATTGAGAGTTTTTAGCATGAAGGGTTGTTGAATTTTGTCAAAGGCTTTTTCTGCATCTATTGAGATAATCATGTGGTTTTTGTCTTTGGCTCTGTTTATATGCTGGATTACATTTATTGATTTGCATATATTGAACCAGCCTTGCATCCCAGGGATGAAGCCCACTTGATCATGGTGGATAAGCTTTTTGATGTGCTGCTGGATTCGGTTTGCCAGTATTTTATTGAGGATTTTTGCATCAATGTTCATCAAGGATATTGGTCTAAAATTCTCTTTTTTGGTTGTGTCTCTGCCCGGCTTTGGTATCAGAATGATGCTGGCCTCATAAAATGAGTTAGGGAGGATTCCCTCTTTTTCTATTGATTGGAATAGTTTCAGAAGGAATGGTACCAGTTCCTCCTTGTACCTCTGGTAGAATTCGGCTGTGAATCCATCTGGTCCTGGACTCTTTTTGGTTGGTAAACTATTGATTATTGCCACAATTTCAGATCCTGTTATTGGTCTATTCAGAGATTCAACTTCTTCCTGGTTTAGTCTTGGGAGAGTGTATGTGTCGAGGAATGTATCCATTTCTTCTAGATTTTCTAGTTTATTTGCGTAGAGGTGTTTGTAGTATTCTCTGATGGTAGTTTGTATTTCTGTGGGATCGGTGGTGATATCCCCTTTATCATTTTTTATTGCATCTATTTGATTCTTCTCTCTTTTTTTCTTTATTAGTCTTGCTAGCGGTCTATCAATTTTGTTGATCCTTTCAAAAAACCAGCTCCTGGATTCATTGATTTTTTGAAGGGTTTTTTGTGTCTCTATTTCCTTCAGTTCTGCTCTGATTTTAGTTATTTCTTGCCTTCTGGTAGCTTTTGAATGTGTTTGCTCTTGCAAACAACAACCCTCTACTTGAAGGCATTGGAAAGAGACTGAGGCAACCAGGATTTGACGAACCAACATCCTGGAGAGAAGAGAAAAAGGAGAAACAGAGAGCTGAGCTGATATTCTACAAGCAGGTTTTCCCCTTAGAGCAATTGACAGATTTTGGCTTGAAACCAGAAGTTAAGAATCCACTTTACAGGACTGAGCTAATAAACAGAGAAATAAACAGAGCTTATAGAAATCTCACACGGCTGTAGACAAAAAAAAACACACAAAAGAAAAAACAAAACAAAAATAGTAAGATGGGATGGTGGGGGGAGGGGGACGGGGGGGCAGTTGCCAAAGTATCCAAGACTTAAGGGAACAGAATCCAGGAGAGAAGGGTAGCAGGAGGAAGTAGACTAGATATACTCATTTTCTGCAAGAGGCATTTGCTGATTTTTTCTTAAGCTGCACAAGACAAGAAGCAGAGCAGGAAGTCACAGAAAATCAGAGCAGAGTTTTTGACCTTCTCACAGAGTTGAAGTGGCAAAAATTGGAGTTCAGAACCTGTCAAGGTGGAGAAGCCCCAGTCAATACTCCAGGATCTCAGCTGAGACTTCTGGGGGCTACACCCCAATGAGGAGTGAACCAGAAGTCAATGCAACTGTCAGAACTTCAGAACAATGTATACACTCACACATACACACACACTATTGGTTGTGTTTCTCTGGAGAACACTGACCAATAAAGAGCAAAGGACTCAAATGGGAACAGGAGAAAGCTTTAATTCGTGTAATTGGAACTCCAGAGGCAAGGAGAGAATGACAATGAGGAAGAAACACTATTTGAAGGTATAATGGCTTAGTATTTATCAAACCCAATGAAGGACTTGAGCCACAGATTGATTCAAGGAGCATTATAAAAACCAAATTGGAGAACTACTAAGAAAACCATACCTAGGCACTGCACTGCTAAAAACAAGAAAAAGAGTTTCTTGGGAATGATGTCAGCAAAATGGCGGAGTAGGCAGCTCCAAGATCCAGTACCCTCAAAGAAACATCAAAAAAACAGCAAAAACTATCAGAACGAAATATATAAGAATGTTGAGAAAGAGTCATGATTTGCAGCAACTTAAGAAAATGTGGAATTAAGAAAAAGGCAACTTTTAAAACTTCCTGGCATTCAAGGAAATCTTTGTCAAATTGCCAATGGGACACAAACTAAGGGACAGAGATTTCAGTGATACCACACTTCAGAATTTAGGAACCCTCATATTTTTGGTGGGAGTATAAAATGAAGCAGGCACTGTAGAAAACAGTTCAGCAGTTTCTCCTGAAGTTAACATAGAATATCATATTATCCAGCAATTTTTCTCGTAGGTATATACCCAAAATATTAAAAACAGGGACTCAAATGGATACTTGTATGCCAATATTCATTGCAGGATTATTCACAATAGCCAAAAGGTAAAACAACCCAAATGTCCACCAACAGATGAATGGATAAACAAGACAATATATCCATACAATGGAATGTCAATCAGCCATAAAAAGGAATGAAGTTCTAATACGTGCTACATCACATATGAACCATGAAAACATGCTAAGTGAAAGAAGTCAGTCACAAAAAAGTAAATATTATTATTCCATTTATATAAAATTCCTACAATAGACAACATTATAGAGACAGCAGATAGAATAGAGATTACCAGAAGCTGGGGAAAGGCTGTAATGGGAATTTATTGCTTAATGGATATGGAGTTTCTGTCTGTGATGATGGAAAAGTTTTGAAAATAGTTGTGATGGTCGCACAACATTAAAAGTTGCTAGATAAGATGGAAACCTTATTTTCAAAGGATCAATGACACTGACAGCTGACTCCTCTAGAGAAACATGTAATCAGAAGATAACATACTAATATATTTAAAGTGTTTTAAAGTGCCAAATCTACCAAGAATTCAATAATAGTGAAAATATTCTTTACTAGTAAAAGGTAAGTAAAGGCACTTCCAGGAAAAAAACTGAATTTTTTTTTAACTTTTATGTTAAATTCAGGGAAACATGTGCAGGATGTGCAGGATTTTTACACAGGAAAACGTATCTCATAAGGGTTTATTGTACAGATTATTTAGTCACCCAGGCATTAAACACAGTATCCATTAGTTATTTTTCCTGATTCTCTCCCTCATCCCACTTTCCACCCTCCAATAGGCCCCAGTGTGTGTTGTTCCACTCTATGTGTCCATGTGTTCTCATTATTTAGATTCCACTTATAAGTGAGAACATGCAGTATTTGGTTTTCTGTTCCTGCATTAGTTTGCTAAGGATAATGGCCTCCAGCTCCATCCATGTCCCTGCAAAGGACATGATCTCATTCTTTTTTATGGCTGTATAGTATTCCGTGGTGTATATGTATCACATTTTCTTTATGCAGTCTATCATTGAGAGGCACTTGGATTGATTCCATGTCTTTCCTATTGTGAATAGGGCTGCAGTAAACATATGCATCCATGTGTCTTTACAATCGAATGATTTATATTCCTTTGGGTATATACCCAGTAATAGGGATTGCTCGGTTGAGTGATATTTCTGTTTTTAGGTCTTTGAGGAAATGCCACACTGTCTTCTACAATGATTGTACTAATTTACACCCCTACCAACAGTGTATAAGCATTCCTTTTTCTCTACAAACTTGCCAGCATCTCCTATTTTTTGACCTTTTAATAATAGCCTTTTTGACTGGTGTGAGATGGTATCTCATTATGGTTTTGATTTTCATTTTTCTAATAATCAGTGATGTTGAGCTTTTTTAAAATTTTTTTTGTAGAGATGGGGTCTTGCCCTGTTGCCCCAGGCTGGTCTCAAACTCCTGGGCTCCAGCAACCTTCCTGCCATGGCCTCCCGAAGTGCTCGGATTATAGGTGTGAGCTACTGCACCTGGCCTCTGCCATTTCCTTTGTCTCTTCACCAACATTCAGCACAAGGATGTCCTTCATCAAATTATTAAGACTAAGGGTCAAGACAATTGCTAGAAATTAGCCTGAGCTTAACCCAAGTTTGTCTTCTGCCCTATGCAGCACTACCATGTATCTTATTCATCCCCCTCATTAGCTTACCTACCTCACTCACACCCCATTTAGTGTTTCCACAATGGCTGATGGAAGCCTAATGCAACCAATATCCCAGTAGGAAGTCATTAACTACCATCTCCCCTTTACAACTACTAAGAGAGAGCATACCAAAATAATGGTACACTCCCTGCCACCCCCATTCTATCCAGCACTCAACAGTGAGGATCCTGACACTCGGTCCCCTGGGTACAGAAAACAAACTCACACAGTGTTGCCACTGGAAGGTCAGAGCCCTTCAAATCGTATTCCTACATAATCACCTGTTACTTCTTGGCAGGCCAGCCTTTTCTTGACTTCAATTCAGTTATTTGGGCCCTAACTAAGGTGATCTTCCAAGACTGTTGTTTTGGCCTGAAATCCATTGGGTTTAATTGTTTTTAAGGGTGCTAAACACCATATTAAACAGTGTTGACTGATATCTCACTTATTTGAATAACGCCAGTTATCAATAGTTTCATCACATGAATGGCACGGATCAATCTGCAGACTATGCAGCCTGATGCATAAGAAGGTTCCAAAAGAAATAGTCTCGAGATGGCTTTTGATTTTATTTAAGAGTATGGTGGGCCGGGTGCGGTGCCTCACGCCTGTAATCCCAGCACTTTGGGAGGCCGAGTAGGGGGGATCACGAGTTCAGGAGTTCAAGACCAGCCTGGCCAACATGGAGAAATGCTGTCTCTACTAAAAATACAAAAATTAGCTGGGCATGGTGGCACGTGCCTGTAATCCCAGCTACTTGGGAGGCTGAGGAAGGAGAATTGCTTGAACCGGGACCTGGGAGGCAGAGGTAGCAGTGAGCCGAGATCACACCACTGCACTCCAGCCTGGGCAACAGAGCAAGACTTTGTCTCAAAAAAAAGAAGAAAAAAAAGAGTATGGCATTGAAAGTCAAACTCTCTCTTTTTTTCCAGTAAAAGTAGAGAAATTTTAGGCCTCTTCACTTGGAGTTAGGAGGATCCCAGACATATTAGACCAATATCTAAGATTCAGCAAGCTTAAAGTTAAATATGTCTGTGTTAAGGAAATGGATGTCTAACCCCAAGTCATTTCCTTATTTTTTGAAATCCCCTCTGAATTGGGAATGGGCATTCTTATGGGGTAAAGAAAATCCTATGAAATCTTTTTTGAGACAACTGTATCAATTGATAGCTAAGCAGCTGTCCCTCAAATAAGCATTTAAAATCATGGAAATATCCTGAAGGTCCAGGGGAGATGATGAGACATGCTATGTATCATTGCTATTTATAAAGGATGTATAACTTACTTGGAAGTTACCAGTCTGTGTGGGATATGTGAGACCTGAGGAATGGTTCTTCCAATGGCAGTGAACTTCCATTGATCATGGACTTCCTGAGTAACCAGCTGTCTCAAGCCTGCTTCCTCACAGATCTTTCTCCAGGATGCTATCCCAGAATTCCAGTCATGAAGTCACCACCTTGGGATGTCATCTGCTACAAGTTTTTGAGCCAGCAGACCATTGAGCACCTGCCAGTTGCCAAACTATGGATGGCATAGTGCATTTTACTCCCTGCTGTCCCTAGAAGCAGGCACAAGGCATTTCCAAGGGCCTTCTCCAAGAACCCCTCTCTTTGTAGTGAATATGCCTAGTTTCCAAATCCTGATCCCTCCTAGTCTGACCGTATCTGCTACCTCTTGAGCCCAATCAATCAAACTCTGTGTGCCTGTGGATATATGTTCATGTGCACACATATGTTCATGTGTGGATGCATGTAAACTCAGAGAATGATACAGCAGAAAATACCTTAACTAATTAGCCCGTATTTTTTAGATCTTCTTTGTCTTGTCCTAGGGATCCTACAGAACCCCTTTAAGGGCAGAGTAGCTTTAGGAGGAGAAAATGAGGAAACTCAGAAGATTTCAGGGACCCCAAAGCCCCACAACAATTCAGCTTTCTGACCATCAGTTTTACATGTTGACTTTTACAGAAAGAATGTTTTTGAAGAAAGGGCGCTCTCACTTTAAGCAACAAAAAGAAAACAACAATGGTTGAAAACCAGAGATTCTAGTCCAAATCCTTTGTTTTACAAGTAAGAAACTCATGAAGAAATGAAGATTGTCCCACAGTCACATAGCTATTTAGCTACAGTTGGAACTAGAACTGAGGTTGATTGATTCCCCAAGTGTGCATTTTCTATTCACCACACAGCAAGGAGAAAGGGAAAAAAAAAAACAATACTGGTGTGCTTGTTGCATGCATTAGTGATTAGGATATGTCTCGATGACAACCTAGGATTTAAATGCCAAGTGAGAATGTGGGAGTGGAATTGTTCCATCCTATAATGAGTCCCAAGAAATCTCGAGCAAATGAGAGAGTAAGAAAAGGACTGAAATCTTGAGCCAAAGGAAATTCTTTCCGGATGTGTTTAGTAACCTTCAGCCTACATTTTCACTAGTAAAGAGGCAGCATGAATCCTAAATGGTCCTTGTAAAAAGCTTCCAATCAGAAACATCAAGATGGCAAGTCACCTTATAAGCCAGCAGATTTCAGAGCTTCTTGTATATTTGATATTTGTTAAAAGTGTTCATAGAGTTGTGGCAAGGCTTCTGAACAGAATGCAAACTGCATCTGGTCAAGAAAACTCTAGTGAAGAAAGCTGCTAAAGCCAATTGGGATGGTCTTACTGATCAGAATCTTTTGTTCATGCAGATATACATGGACCTACAGAATCATGCTGAAAAGGATTCTCCTAAGCTTTAAATCTGTATTTCGTTTGCAGTATGAATGACTAGGAGCAATACTCAATCATGGATGTGGATTAGAATCACCTGGGGGGCCTTAAAAAATAACTGCTGCCCAGACTCAACTGAAAAGAATTAGGAATTTCCACAGGTGAGAGTTGGACATCAGTATTTTTTTAATGTTCCAAATGATTTTAATATATGACCAAGGTCAAGAACCACTGAGTCAGAGGGTTCTCAAAAGAACCCAAAAGATAAGGAAGGAAGAATGAGAGGGAAAGGAAGATTACTGGGTCCCGATCAACTAAAGTGATGCTCTGTCAGATCACTTTTTGTTGTTTGAAGAGCACCCTTTCTCAGCAAACATAAGTGGTGAGTGACCCACATCACCAACAGAACTGTGCTAGGAGCATGTGGCTGCCATGCTCCAACCCTCAAAGCCTCACTACTCCAGTGGGTCTTGCTCTCGGTGTGAAACAGTCTCCAGAATTCTGCCTGAAAGGTAACCACCCAGCTCTCACTCATGACCCCTGCTTCCACTTCTAAGAGCAGCTACTTTTACCCCCATCTATCAGGAAGACTTGAAACTCTCACTGAAAAGACACCTATCTTTCACCACCATGAGTGTAAAAGAGAATGTTCTCATATGCCATTGTTTTTTATGAGTCCCCAGTGGAATCCCTCTTGCTTCTTCTCACAGCCTCTGTCTCCAGGTAAAGAGAAAGGAGACTCTTCTGGTAATGGATATTTCTTCTCAACTGAATCCTTTTTTTTTTTTTTTTTTTTTTTTAATAAGAGACAGGGTCTCACTCTGTTGCCCGGGCTGGAGTGCAGTCACAGCTCACTGCAGCCTCTACGTCCTGGGCTCAAACAATCCTCCCACTCAGCCTCCTAAGTAGCTGGGACCTACAGGCACATGACACCGTGCCTAAGTTGTTTACTTTTTGTAGAGACAGGGTCTCACTATGTTGCCCTGGCTGTTCTCAAACCCTGGCCTCAAGGGATCCTCCCACCTTGGCCTCCCAAGGTGCTGGGATTGCAGGCATGAGCCACCAAGCCCAACCTGAATCCCTTTATAACAGTTGAATTTCCAGTAGCCAAAAGAAACTCCAAAGACCTCTGCTAGCTTTGGTGAAAGCTCAAATTCTGCAGTCCCAACCCCCTTTAGGGGATGCTGCTCATCACCTGCTGACAATGTCCAAATCGCCTACCCTTTCAGCAAGCAAGCATTCCCTTCACTTAACTCCTCACAGAGCCAAGCACGTTACAAAAATATGGAACAAAGTATTTTTTGTGTGTCCTGGCAGCCTGACTTGGTTGAGAGTGCAACTGCTCAGCCTCCTGGACTGCTTGTGTTCCACAGCCCTGACAGCTGTGAATCTGCCCCTGGGAGGGAGGTCAAAGTTCTGAGGGAGGGAAATTGGAAGTGGATTTATCCTCCTATGAATATCATCACACCCTCAATACCTGTGCGGTTTTGTTTGTTTGTTTTGTTTGTTTGTTTGTTTTTCATTAGCAGGAGCTAACAGAAGGCATATTCTGTGGAGTGTCGGGGAGTGGGGTAGGGGGTGGTAAGGAGCTCCTCTGAGGCAGGTGGGGCAATGAGATGATAATAATTCCAGGAGTCAGAAATTATGAAGTCTGCTCCCAGCTTCATCAGTCATGTGCGTGGGACCAAGGGCAAGTGTCCATTTCCGCATTTCCAAAGCAAAATGATCTCTAAGGAAAGCACAGTGGGGATGTCATGGCCTTGCCATGCCTGCAGCTGGGGAAATCTCAATAGAAAAACAAGCGGGGCACAGCAGAAATTATTTGAGGAGTCAGAAGGCAATATAAGGAAAAGTTAAAAGTACTATCTTCAGTGCTTTAAGAAATGAACAAAGGAATAATTATATTAAGGGAATAGTGTATGAAATTCTTTTCCACAAGAACTGAGGCTACTGAATTTCAGGAAGAAACACAATTCTTAATATTTGGATCAGGCATTGCACATGTAAGAATTGAATGTTCCCATTTCCTGAACATGCAGAGCCTTTGTTCTCCATATGCTACCTCTATGCTCCCTGCACGGGCTTCTCGTCAAAATTACACAGAATGCCCATATCTTGGAGAACTGGGATGATTTTGCATCTAACAACTTGGCTTCCAATTTGGATCCCCTAGGAAATGAAATTCCAAGGGGAGATTTAGTCTAAATGAAGCCCCCACAGGAAAAGCTTGCAGGGATGCCAGCTCTAGCTTTTCCAAGCTCCCGCAGTAATGCTGAGAATGACAGGCAACCAACCATCAAGAAGAGACAAAGAGCCAAATGTGTTTCGCAGATCTAATCACACTGTGAGCCTGCCGGTGAATGTCTAAAGATGTCCCTGTCAGCACAGGCTGCTCCATCATGGACCCAAGGAAGCCCCATCACTTGGGATCTAAAACTGGCCAAACAGTAGGCTGACACATCTCCTTAGTGGCCGCATTGTTCAGACAGGGAAGCCCACAGTGTGTCCTCATTCTGAAGGTCTTTTCCTTTGCGGGTATCTAAGGATCCGCAGGCTGGGAGCTTCCTGGGATGAACAGAAGGACTGGGTCTGTGCATGTTCACACATCTCATTTCATTCACTCACACTTCAAAAGGCTTCAGCTTATGTTAAAATTTTAGCTCTTTCTTATTCTCAAATCTGTTTTTGAAGCTGCCACCAGTATGCCTGAGTTCCAGGTATAATATATAGCTCTTCACTGCCTCCCACTTCCAAGCCTTGCTACCAAGTATGCCACTCACATTTTCCCCTTTCAACACAAACCTGATGCTTTTCATGCTTTCCTCTGCAAATGATGGATGGTAGCTGAGCTAAATATGGAGACAGGGGTTACAGACACATTTTGTTCCTGTTAAATGTTCTACTTCTTGTGTTATTGCTTTCTCTGCTTCACATTAACTCACTTCCTTCCTGGTTTCTAAAATGTAGGTGCCTATGATTGGAACCTTGGAGGCTGAGAGAGCGACTTCATATTCTAGATCTATCTTTAGGTCTAAAGAGTGCCTCCATTTACCTGTAATTTCCCGTTAGAAGGGAGTCAATCACCTGTCACTTTTGTGGTCTGAGACGAACAAGCTGCCTGAAATTTGGGACACCTGTTGTTTTGTCTTCCACCAATGAAATGAAGAGTAATTATGAAAGTGGCATTTCCGGAAGATTACTGTTCCAAGTTTTCCCATAACTTTTAACAAGCTAAACGTGGGGTCTTGTGAAAATTCATGAATGCTGACAAAAAAGTAGAGGGCTCAGGCTTTGGACATGATCACAACGAACTTAGTCTCCTGTTTCTACCTCTCACAAGCTTGTGACCTTGGGCAAGCTGTTTACACTTTGCTATAGCTGGCATGTTGTCGTCCTAACCTCCTGTGGAAATTTGATCCCCAATGTTGGAGGTGAGACCTAATGGGAAGTGTTGGGTCATGGGGGCAGATCCCTCATGAATGGATTAATGCCTTCCTCGAGGCGGGGTGAGTGAATTCTCGCTATTGATTCCCAGGAAAGCTGGTGGTTAAAAAGAGCTTGGTGCCCTCCACCCCTGCTTCCTCTCTCATTGTGTAATGACTGCACAACTGGGCTCCCCTTAGCCTTATACCATGAGTGGAAGCAGCCTGAAGCTCTCACCAGAAGCAGATGTTGGAGCATGCTTCTTGCACAGCCTGCATCATCGGGAGCTAGATAAACCTCTTTTCTTTGTAAATTACCCAGCCTCAGGTACTCCTTTTTAGCAACACGAAGACACAGTTGGAGATCCTCAGTTTCCCAGTCAAGGTGCCCACATTGCAATTAGGTGTCATATCTCTTTAGTATCCTTTAATAGAGAATGATTCCCATGTATTTTTTTAAATTTTGTTTATTGTTGTCTCACTTGATGTTGACATTCAGAACAGTTATTTTGGAGACTATCTCACATTTTGAAGTTGTCCTGTTTTTTCCTCATGATTATATTCAGGTTTTCAAAGTGTGGCAAGAATATTACAAAGTTGATGTATGTCTCATTGCATCTCATCGAGTGGCACATAATGCCAATTTGTCCCCTCAGGAGTGATACCAGGTTTGATTACTTGTTTAAGGTGGTTTCTGCCAGATCTCTCCATTCAAAAGGAACTTCTTTTCTTTGTAATTAATAAATAATATTCAGTGGGGTAAAATTTTGAAACTTAATGAATATTCAGCTCCTCAAAAACCTTTCAACCAATAGATTTGGAATCTCTTAGTTATCCTTGTATAAATCATTCATTTATCATTTATCCACTGAGGTTTACAAAATGTTGATTTTTTTTTTTTTTTCAGATGGAGTCTTGCTCTGTCACCCAGGCTGGAGTGCAGTGGCACAATCTCGGCTCACAGCAACCTCCGCCTCCTTGGTTCAAGCAATTCTCCTGCCTCAGCCTCCCAAGTAGCTGAGATTACAGGCATGCGCCACCATGCCTAGCTAATTTTTGTATTTTTAGTAGAGATGGGGTTTTACCATGTTGGCCAGGCTAGTCTCGAACTCCTGACTTTGTGATCTGCCCGCCTCGGCCTCCCAAAGTGCAGGGATTACAGGCATGAGCCACCACGCCTGGCCACAAAGTGATGATTTTTGAAGTCTATCATTTTTTGTTTCTTCTATACATATTAATTGGCTTTACTTGGTTTTTTAAAAAGCCAACAAACAAAATAAAACTTTTCCTTTCTTTCTCTCTCTCTTTCCTGGTGATATTTTTTAAATCAATGTGCCATTGCCATGATTATTTTTATTGATGTTTGAATTGCCATAAATGTGGTCAAAGGGGCTTCTGTGAAATTTCAGCTTTGTTTTGTTTTGAGTGACTGATTTAATGTTTACAATATACATAGCTATCTTATCACAGTCTACTTTCAAATAACATTATACTGATTTACAAATTGTTCGTGACCATTATAATAGCACGTATCCATATCTCCCCTCCAGCCTTGTGTGCTATTGTTGTCATGTAATTTTACTTCTATATGCTTTTATAAATACAATAATAATTATTTTTGCTTTAAAGTCAACTATTTTTAAAGAAATTAAAATGAGAAAATTTTTCTTATATTTACTCATTTTTTCGTTTTCTAGTACACTTCATTTCTTTGTGTGGATCTAAATGTCTACCTGGTATTTTGCATTTACTTGAAGAACTTTAACATTGTTCTAACACGGGTCTGCTGGTAATGAATTCTCTGTCTCTCTCTCTGTCTTTTTTTTTTTTTTTTTTTTTGATACAGGGTCTCACTCTGTCTCCCAGGCTGGATTTTGATGTGATCTTGGCTCACTGCAGCCTTGACCTCCTGAGCTCAAGCAATCCTTCTACCTCAGCCTCCCGAGTAGCTGGGACTACAGGCACACACCACCATGCCCTGCTAATATTTGTAGAGACAAGGTTTCTCCATGTTGCGCAGACTGGCCTTGAACTCCTGAGCTCAATCCTGCCTTGGCCTCCCAAAGTGCTGGGATTACAGGTGTGTCACCGCAACTGGCCTGGGTTTTCATTTTTAAAAGCAATTTTGTCACGCTTCATTTTTAGAAGACATTTTTGCTGGTTATAGAATTTTAGATCCATATTTTTTCTTTCAGTACTTAAAAAATGTCACTGTCTTTTGGCTTGCACAATTTCTCACAATAAGTCCACTGCCATTCTTACATTTGTTTCTCTGTTAATAAAAGTTTTACTTTTTAGTTGCTTTAAACATCTTTTTTCTTTAGCATTAGTTTCAATAATGGGAATGTACTATGCTTTAGTGTGGCTTTATTTAGATTTATTTTGTTTGGGTTCTTTGAACATCTCACATCTGTGGGTTTATAGGTAAATTTGTTTGTTTGAATCAAATTTGGAAGATTTTTTTGCCATTATTTCCTCATATTTTTTTCTAGCTTCTTCTTTCCCTTCTTGTAATAGAAGTAATTGCATGTATATTATACTGCTTGCTACTGTCAAATAGCTCATGGAACTTTATTGTTATTTTTGTATTTGTTTTGTTGGGTTTTGCTGTTGCTGTTGTCCTTAGTTTTCTTCTTTTCCCTCTTCTCCTGGTCCTCTTCTCTTCTGTCATTTTCTTCTCCTTCTTTAGTCATTTTTCTCTGTGATTCATGGGTTAGTTTCTACTTCTATGTCTTCATATAACCTTTGAGTCTACAGTGCCTAGTCTGCTGTTAATAGCATCTAGTGCACTTTTTATTTCAGATATTGTATTTTTCATCTTTAATATTTCTGTTTGGGTCTTTTTGTATCTTCCGTTTCTCTCCTTATTATATTCATGTTTTCCTTTATCTTCTGGTGCATACCAAGCATATTTATAGTAGTGTTTTTAATGTCTTTGTCTGCCAATTTCGTCATCTCAGTCATTTTGGGGTGAATTTCTATTGATTGATTTTTCTCCTAGACATGGGCTATATTGTACTACTTCTTTGCATGACTAGCTATTTTTGGTTTAATGTTGGACACTGAGGTTTGAGCTTTTCAGTGCTGTATTTTGTCGTATTTCTTTGAATATTATTGGAACTTGTTCTTCCTTGCAGTTAAGTTACTTGGAATCAGTTGTTTTCATGTTACTTGGAAAACATTTTGTTGGGGTGGTTTAAGAGCAGTATTTAATGTAGGGATAATTTATCCCCACTGCCAAAATAATATCCTTTTGAGAACTATACCCAACATCCCATGTGTTATGAGGTCTTCCCACTTTGGCTGGTGGAAACACAAACTATTCCCAGCCCTCTGTGAGTTTTAGGAATTCTTCAGGCTACTGCTTTCCAGTAATTCTTTCCTTGGTCTTGGACATTTTCTCCTCTAGTACGCACAGAGCAGCACTCTGCTAAAGCCTGTAGACAATCCTCTGCAAATCTCTAGGGCTCTCTCTGTGCAACTCCCTTCTCTCTAGTATATGGCCCTGCAAACTCTGGCTGCCTTGGCCTCCCCAATTTCTAATCTATTTATCTTTAACTTAATGAGATTCCCAGACTCTGTTGGGTTCCCCCTCCCCTGTACTGCAGCCTGGACACTTCCTTAAAGCAGTAATCTGGGTCAATTATAGGACTGACTTCATTTGTTTCCTTTTCTCTGGAATGATAATCCTTTGATGTCTATTGTCCAATGTCTAACATTATTGTATCACACTTTCTGCTCAGTGTTCTAGTTGTTTAAGGCAGAGGGATCAGTTAGGTGCCTGTTACTCTATCATTGATGAAAGGAAAAGTTCTCCTATGTCTTTTGTCAAGTCCCCATCAGTGTTTGATTACCTTTGCACTTTCTGACACAACTGGATATTCTAGGTTAAAATTATTATTTCGCTAGTCCCATACCCAGAATCAGCCGTTTCTCCAAGGAGCTCTTGTTCCTTTAGTGGGAAATAGCATTTGGAAAACAAGATATGGGTACTAGATGTGCTCATTTACACTGTGGCACCATTTAATCAGTGTGCTTTTATTGGATAGATTTAGTAAGTATAATTTCTGAAATCATTGCTCTATACTGATATCTTGAATTAAAATTTAACAGCATTCTCTTCACCTTCTTCAGACCATATTTATATCCCTCTTTTGCTACAACAAGAACCATGGTTCTCAAAACATCACTATATTTATTTATTTACTAAGTACATACGATATAATTTCACAATTATAACATCAATACCATTACCACAACAAACCTACTAGGTAAAGTTTAGGATTCTTTTCCAATTATTATTGTCTTCAATATATTTCCCACAAAGTATGAATAGTCAGAGTACTGTGTTCAAAAGTTATTTGGATTTTTTTCTATGTGATTTTGTTATAAATTTGATAATACAGTTAAGTTTATTTCTTGTTTTTATTTAATTTTAGAGCTTGTTTTATCTCACCATTTTAGTTCAATTTTATTTCTTGAAAATGAGTAACCTTTACTTGATACAAAAATCATAGCCATCAGAGAACCCCTGTCCTATCCCAAACTCCTCTCCTGCATTCTGTGTACCTGTAGAGCAAACCATTGACATTACTCATTTATTTTCTCTGTAGAGTAAACCATCTACATTACTGATGTATTTTCTCTGTGTGTTCTTTTAAATGAGCAAATTTGCATTTAGGAGTGTGTGTTTATGTATTTGTATTCTTATTCCTTATTTTTCCATATACAAAATATAACACATTATATATGCTACTTTTGTTTTTGTTTTGTTTTTTGCACATAACAATGGAAATGTACATATAAGATGTCTCTTATGCATCCAATTATAGATATCAAATAGGTAAATTGAGCATAGAAATATGGAGTTCGAGGGAAAGATGAGAGCCTTGAGATTTCTTCCTGGCAAGTTTCTCTACTAATTATTGAATAACACTTCCTTATATTTTTACCCTGCCAATTATCAAAGCCTGCTTCACTTTGGTTTTGTTCAAGTTAACTCCTCTTGAAATTTTTTGTACACTACTTGAAAACAATAACCAAAAGTCTCTAAAGCACATTTTGAAAAGACAGACTTCTCTTTATACTGACGAGTTAGAATTCCATTATTCTCAATTCAATTGACCCCATTTTTAAAAACTCAATTCTCTTTATGTATGACCTTTGAGAACTTTCCGAGTTAACCACAGCTTGCTTAATTTGAGGAGGCCTATAAATGAAATTGTTTCAATTCGGTTTCAACTTCCTTATTTCTTCTAAACATTTCTCTAAAGATCTGGAACATTTTGAATTCTATATTTGCTCCATAAGCAGATTTCCACAAGAGCCAACCTGAAATTGTAGGAAAAGGAGGGTTTCTGTTGTTTCGTCAAATGAAATGATTTCAGTGTAAAATAGACATAAAAAGCAAACAAACAATAACTGTATTTACTGAAGAACTGACATTGAAAACCTGTTACTCGCATTACACAATAAGAGTAACTGATGTTAGTATATTGCACTGTTTTAGAGCAATTCATTGTCGTGGCCTTTCTATTCTTTCAACAGTGTAATACTACTAAGTAGAAAACCTAGATGAGGGGCTGAACAATTGCACATCTGAATAAATCAGAGCTCTTGCCTTCAAAGGGCTTTCTTACAGTTAAGGAGACAACTATATTCACAAGTATTGTTAAACTAAGAGGTATTGTATATCATCATGAAAAGAGCCTTAAATAAGAGGCAATGAGAGTTTAGTAACAGGTGCATTAATTCTGATGGAGGGATTTGATAAAATTCATACAGGACATAAGACTGAATCTGACCCTTTGAAGGCTGAGCAGGACTTTGATAGCAACAAGTGACAATTGGTTTTTTGTTTTTTTTGTTTTGTTTTGTTTTTATTATTATTATACTTAAAGTTTTAGGGTACATGTGCACAACGTCTGTTGTAACACATGACACAGCAAATGATAGAAACTTTAACTGAACCAGTTGCAGTGGGAGTGGAGAGGACAGGAAGGTCAAATGTCCAAAAATAGGAGGATTTAGTCAAATGTCATTCACAGTCCCACATTGCACTTTTTTTTTTTTTTTTTTTTTTTTCCCTGAGACAGAGTTTCACTTTTGTTGCCCAGGCTGGAGTGCAATGGTGCGATCTCAGCTCACTGCAACCTCCGCCTCCCGGGATCAAGCAATTCTCCTGCCTCAGCCTCCCTAGTAGCTGGGATTACAGGCACCCATCACCACGCCCAGCTAATTTTTTGTATTTTTAGTAGAGATGGGGTTTCACTCTGTTGGCCAGGCTGGTCTCAAACTCCTAACCTCAGGCAATCCACCCACCTCAGCCTCCCAAAATGCTGGGATTATGGGCGTGAGCCTCAGCGCCTGGCTGCACTTTTTTTTTTTTTTAATAACCTAAACCTTGGAGATGCTGAGAAAACAAAGTGAGTTTTGGGGGGATTTATTCTACCTTTCTTACAGAGTTTTCATGAATATCAACAAAAGTGAATGTGAAAAATAGTTTGTCTATTGTGTGGTGTTCCTGTTATTTCTATTAACAAAGGGAACAATAATAATATAGTTATTTAAAGGTGTTATTTTTTCCTTTGTGAAAACCTGGAAGTAAAATTGAAACCAAAGGCCGTAGTGAGTTTTGCTGTAGAAAATAATTCTACCACCAGTTTCAGAGTAAACTGTAGCTCCTGGGATTGAATACATTGGGTTCTACGACTGTACAAAAAGGGCCTCTGAACTCATATTTTAGCAGGAGAACTAGTTTTGTTTCCCAGTGAGAAAGGAAACCATTGCAACACAAATAGTTCATTTTTCCCAGGGGTACAGAGTGGGTTCTGGTAATTCGGGGTTTTCAGGAATCTTTATTTTCCTCCTGTTCCTCAAAAAGACATGTGAAGACAAGTCATGGCCCAGAGTCCAATTCTATGACCAGTCTCATCTCTTCCACCCTGCACAGGCTGCACAACCTCCGAGGGACACATTCAGGCATACATTTCCCAAATAACATATTATCATCACCAGTATCATCCGCAAAGCATTTTGATAAATACCTGGTTTTACATGACTGCCCTTGTCAGTGCCTGCTGGTGTAGATAACCACGGACATAGACCTTACTAATTCAGCTCAATGGCTCAGGGCAATATAGGTTTCTGATAAGCAGGGAAAGCAATAATACCTAATATTTATCAAATGCATATTACATATCCAGACTCTCCTATAGCAGAGTCTCATTTTGTCTTATTTAATTTCAGCATCAAACCACCATTTGAGTAAAGCCTTATTCTTAACCTTATTTTACTGATGAGAAAACTGAAGAAAAGAGTGATTAAATTTCTCATCCAGGCTGGGTGCAGTGGCTCACACCTGTAATCCCAGCACTTTGGGAGGCTGAGGCAGGCAGATCATCTGAGCTCAGGAGTTCGAGACCTGCCTGGCCAACATGATGAAACCCCGTCTCTACTAAAAATACCACAAATTAGCTGGGCATAGTGGCAGGTGCCTGTAATCCCAGCTACTCAGGAAGCTGAGACAGGAAAATCACTTGAACCTGGGAGGTGGAGGTTGCAGTCAGCCAAGACCGCACCATTGCACTCCAAACTGGGGAACAAGAGTGAAACTCCATCTCAAAAAAAAAAAAAAAGGTATCTTATCCAAATTACAGTACTGTGTGGTGGGGCCAGGGATTTTCACCCCAGCAGTGTAGCTTCAGAGTTTATATTTTTAACCACTGAAGTTAATTGCTGCCAACAATGTATTTCACGAATTAAGAATAGGAAGGACTTATAGCTGGTTGGAATCTAAGAAAAGAAACAGAGAATTCCATGTCTGGATATGGGTTAAAGAGATCCTGGCAGCCTCTCAAAGGAGAGAGGAGAGAGCAAAAAAGCCAGGCTTGAGTTTGAATGAAAGCTTTGCCACTTATTAAGATTGTGACTTTTGGGGGATACTTAGCCTCTGCATATCTCTGTTTCTTTATCTATAAAATGAGGATGAATGTAGCACATACAGCAAACAACTGAAGTGAGATTTATAAAACTAATACAAGTGAAGAGTCTATTAGTAGTAATTGGCACATAGACTATGTTTAAATTATTATTATTTTTAGAGAAAGGGTCTAGCTCTATGGCCCCAACTGGATTGCAGTGGCATGATCATAGCTCACTACAACCTTGAAATCCTGGGCTTAACATATCCTCCTGCCTCAGCCTCCTAAGTAGCTTGGACTACAGACTCACATCACCATGCCTAGCCAATTTTTTCTCTTTTTTGTAGAGATGAGGACTCATTCTGTTGCCCAGATTGTTCTTGAACTCATGGGCTCAAGCAACCCTCCTGCTTTGGCCTCCTGAAGTGCTGAGATTACTGGCATGTGCCATCAAGACAGGCCAAAATTATTATTATTATTATCATTATTTTGAGACAGGGTCTTTTGTTGTCACTCAGGCTGGAGTGCATTGGCACAATCACAGCTCACTTCAGCCTCAGCCTCCTGGGCTCAAGTGATCCTCCTGTCTCAGCCTCCCAAGTAGCTGGGACTACAGGCATGCACCCCTATGCCCAGCTAATTTTTTAATTTGTATTTTTTTTTTAGAGATGGGATCTCACTAGGTTGCCCTGGCTGGTCTTGAACTCCTGGACTCAAGCAATTCTCCTGCCTCAGCCTCCCCAAGTGCTGGGATTATAGACGGAGCCACCACACAAATGAGAATTTGGCTACCAGGCAGCTCCTCTGAAGAACAGCACAGTTTATCCTCATACTATAATGTGTGTTCACAGGTAACAGAACATTCTCTCCTCAGACAGGGACATATTTGGACTGAGGAAGAATTGAGGAGAAGGAGCAGGCGTTTGAGGAATTGAAGGCCCACCCCAGCCAAGACTCCAGCTCTCCACCATAGGCTCCTCAGCTATGACATTGAAGTGCCCTCTGAATTGGCTTCCTTCCTTACCCAGGGTTCTGGCTTGCATGGTAGATTCTCATGGTAGATTTAGGCTCCTCCTCAGTCACTTCCTCCTGCAGCAGCCACAGAGCAGTCCTGGGTACCTGCCTCTCACTGGAACACAGGGAGACGTTGTCTCGTCCCAGGCATGCCCTGCTTAGAAGAGAATCTCAGCCTCTTAGAAAATGAAAATAAAGCTGAAGGAAAGTAAGAGTATTAAGGCATCATGAGGGTTCATAACTCAGACCAGAAAAGGTCTGAACAGATCTGATTTTAACTCCTTGCTTACCAGATGAGGAAACAAAGAACAAGGAAAATGATTTGCCAAAGATCACTTAAGCAGGGTGCAGCAGAAGAGGGCATTCCTGATGCACCAGATTCCTGGAGCAGCGATAATTGTTTTTCAATCTGTGCTCCTCAGAGCCCCAGGGCTTCTCTGATGTCCTTCTGAGACCTCCAAGAATGAAGGGAGCAGGAAGGCTCCCAGGCATTTCTTCAACCCATGCATCCCCTCTTGGAGTGGTTCACATGTGGGGCTTCTGACTGAGACTGATTTTGAAGGAAGGGCTCCAGCACCCACGGAATGTCTGAGAACCACTGTCTTAGACGTTGCTGCCTCACAGACACTCATCATTAAACAACTTGAAGAGAGTGAACTAGAACATTCTCCGACTTACAGAACCTTTTATTATTACACAGGCCAGGGAAGTCGGGCAATTATACTTCAGGTCATCAGATAAATGTTCAAGTAGACCCAAAGATAAAAGCATTCAAAAACTTCAGGATGTTTCTCTGCAGTTCACATGTTTTACGAATTTTACTATTGTTCAAATTAACGGTAAATAATTTGTCTGAACAGGACAGATATTAATAGAGCAATAAAGATAATATCTTCAACAAATATTTATCGAGTGCCTACTCTGAGTGTCTTGAGCTTTGCCTGTAGCCTGAATAAATGTCTCATTCAAATGTGCTACATTTTTCCAATGCAGCCAGGTGATTTTACCACTGATAAAATCCAAATGTAAAATGTTGTTCAATTTTTCAGAACCTTCAGTTATTGTAACATTTTCTCAGCCAGCATTTATATTTTTAGTTGAAAAAGATACATTCTCACCTGTAAAAAAAAAAAAAAAATTAGGGAACTCTGGTTAGACTGCAGGACAAGAATGAACATTAAGTAATACATTCTGCTACTCCATCAACCTAGACAGGGGAAATTATCTGAGTGTTTCTAGGTGATTTCAGGTCCTCAACTGTATTTTGTTTTTTGTGAGACTGGTCATAACTGTATTTCACGCGTTATTACTCAAATTCAACCAAGTCTTCTGTGCAGAAGGCCTCAGAGAATTGAGCTAGTTACATTATCTGGATATTAATTAAAATAGAAATCTTTTGAAGAGAGGTATGATATAATGTTTTTATTTCTCCCCACTACACAAGGACCCTGTGACTCTATGGGATGGCAAAGCCCTACACAGCAATGTGAGCACTTGCTTAACATAACAGAGATCATAAAAGATGAGCAAGCGCAACAGAGCAGATAACCTTGTCATTTGTCATAATTAACAGGAATGTGGGGGGGGGGTGGGCAGTTTGATAAAACTGGATGGAAATGAAGCTGCCCATTCAGTGTTTACTTGGTGACTGGAGGAAATCACTGGCTGGGCTGGACTGTAGGGATAGCCTAAGGTAACTAGGACATCACCACACTAACACCTCAGGAATATCAGGAATGTTGGAGAAGCAGTATCTTTTGTGTGGTGCTTCGTACTGCTGGTGATCTCCAACCCACAGTCTCTGCGGGGACCATGAGGCTAGCTGGAGCTTGGGGGAACATCCTCTTGGGAGTGAGAAGGCGGTCTAGAGTGAGAGCCAACTTTGTGGCAGGGAAAGCAGTGCCCGTGAGCAAAGGGCAATGCAAGGAGAGGACCAGAGGATGTGTAGCCAGGTCAGTGGCCTGGAGGTCATTGAACAGAAGGGAGAGCGTGAAACCCCAGATGACTTGGATGAGAATCCCTTTGTCCTGGGTCTCCCCTGCTGAAACATGGGCAGCTACAACTCTTAAAGGTGTCTCATGGGCTAAGCTGCCCATGGAATGAGTCACAAATACAGCTTCTGCAGGAAAAGCTATCTCTTTCCAGTGGACTTTGAATAAATACCCTAGATGTCAGGAAAACTCCTAATACTTTCTCACCCAAGGGCAACAGTGTTCTACTGCTCTTAACCTTCTTGAAACTGTAGGAGAGTTACCTTCCCAGATGATAGGTACTTCTTTTGTCAAGTTATTTGATCCAACCCTCAGTGAGGCTCCTTCCAGAATTTGTACAGTGTTACGGACTGGATTGCGTCCCCCCGTCCCCTGCAAATTCATATATTGAAGCCCTAACCTCCAATGGGATGGTATTTGAAGACAGAACCTTTGGGATATAATTAAGTTAGATGGGGTCATGAGAATGGGGCCCTCATGATGGAATTAGAGCCCTTATTAAAAAAGGAAGAGAGGCCTGGTGTGGGGGCTCACACTTGTAATCCCAGCACTCTGGGAGGTTGAGATGGATAGATTGCTTGAGCCCAGGACTTTGAGCCCAGCATGGACAACATGGCGAAACTCCATCTCTTCCAAAAAAAAATTACAAAAATTCGCTGGTCATGGTGCCACACACCTGTAGTTCCAGCTACTAGGAAGGCTGAAGTGGGAAGATCAATTGAATCCAGGAGGTCAAGGCTGCAATGAGCCATGATCATGTCACTGCACTCCAGCCTGAGCAACACAGCAAGACCCTGTCTCCAAGAAAAAAAGAAAAAAAAAGGAGGAAGAGAAATCAGGGAGCAGGTTTCCATGTGAGAACATAGTGAGGAGGTGGCTGGTTGGATGCAAGCCAGTAAGAGGGCCCTCACCACACAGTGAATCTGCCGGCACCTACATCTTAAACTTCCCAGCCTCCAGAACTGTGAGAAATAAAAGTCTGTTATTTAGGCTACCCAGGCTACGATATTCTGCTATGTCAGCCCAAGCAAACTAATACAACACAGTTACAGCAGTAGTACATACAGGTCAGGTAACTCTTGACAACATGTTGGTGTGCACTACCTTCCCTTTATCTTCTCAGATCCACCGAAAAGTATTTTGCGAATAGATGGAGACGTGCAGGGCTTTTGAAAGATTCGCACAGCTCTTGGAAATCGATACTCTAAGCACTATTGGGATTTGAGTGTGTAAGCTCATGTTAGCTCATTTTTCTGGTTCAACTCATGCTAGCTAATTTTTCTGGTTCAGGGATTATATAAAAGGATCTTCAAGAACTGAGCAGAAAAGAATCATACCAAACTGGATTAACTGGGGCTCCTCAAGTGAGGGCAAGCCCAGAACACCTGCCAACCATTAAAGATTGTGACCTACTGTCATTGTAACAAATTGCATAAGACCAATTTGGCAGAATTCCAGGCAACACCTCACTTAGGACTGGGACCAGGAAATTGCTAATGACATGCCAAGAAAAAGTGGATCTGAGTTGCAAGATATAGTCCCCTTCTCCCTGTGTCAGATCCTTATTTGTTTATTCCCATGTGTGTATGACATTTTGGATTTAGAGGTTCACATTTTAATCTGTTTATTAGCATTCCTTCAGAATAAATGTGAAAATCTCTTGCCTCATAAAGTTTTAAACATGTCATTTCCCAGGGTGGGGAGGTGGGGGGCTGGGGGAGTGGGAGAATGAGGAGAGCAGGCAGGGAGCAAAGTTGTAATGGGAAAATGAGTATGAAATCCCATTCCCACAGACTCTGCAGTTTGAAAACAATTGGCTTCAAGCTCTGCGTTGTTTCCTTTCCCTCGACTTCCTCTTCATATCAGTAAACCCCAATCAGGTTTCTCAAGTGATCGAAGGTCAACTTATCAGCATCTGTTCCATGTGGAAAGAATCCCTCTTTACATTTTTTGATGAGTGCATCATAAACCTTAATGTTTCAAAAGCAAAGGAGATCAACAGCCCTGCAGACCCCCTGGGGATTTGGTGATGCACAAGTCATAGCATGAAACATCTGAAATAAATCATATTCGCTGTGTTTCCTATTTATGTAATTCAGGAAGTGCTGTTTGCAAAGGACCCTGTGCTCTCAGAGATAAGGAAGGTTTTCTGCACTGTTCAGAGTTTTTAGACAGACCACTGGAATTTTGCACAAGATACAGAGCCTGCAGTCCTAGGCAGAACAGACACGAAGCTGTTCTTAAGGTGTCATCAGCCACTGGAATTGTTTGTCAGGACCTGGGAAACTTAGATAGTTGAGATTGCTTTGTGCACCTGATAGAGGCTGCTGTGTGTATGTATAGATAAACTTACATCTAAGTACATACCTAGCCATTGCTGTGAGATTTCACTCATGGAAGCAATATACATAGTAAATGAAGCAGATCAAACTGTGTTTGGTAGGTCTGCATAAGAAAGCAGGGTCAGATTTGACAGCCCAGTGTCTGGTTAGAGGATCAAATGCATCAGTAGATAAATTATTAATCATTTTTCTTTATGTGACTTGAAACACGTTCCCACCCTGAAGCAAGGTAGGATGTAAGCAATAAGGTAAAGCATGATGATAAGAGTTGTGATGTCCGCATTCAGGATGCTTTTATTTTAGAGGACCATTGTGTGGGGATGTGGGAAGGTGTGGGTGTCTGGGGGTTGCCGGCTGGGGAGTGGTGTGGAGTGGAAATATCTACATTATGAAAAGATGACATGAGTAGTCCCAAACAGGGGACAGGCAGAAACATTAAAATGCTTCTGCTATGATGTTCAATGGAAACAAAAGCAGAAAACAGAAGTTAAACACATCAAAAAGCAGGCAACGATGACTTCAGTGCAGAAAGTGTGTTGCTATTAACATGGCTGGCAAAAACATAAATGAATGCAGTTATATTTTTGGTGGACGGTCAGTCTTCTCCCCTCTTATTATCATAGTTACGGTGCACAACTCTTCTAACAGTGGGCAGTGTAGTTCTTGCTTTCTTTGTAATTGCTTTGAAATGTGCATCAGAGGTGTTCTGATGTTAGGGAATTATTTAAACCGAAAGAACACCTGGAAAGCAGACTGGTTTTCTTATTCCCAGAGCTTGTTCTTAATTGTAACATCCACATATTTTCTTTGGCCACACAACCTCCTCTTCATGATTTCTGTGTCACAAACACTTTTTGTATTTTAATGTTTGACTTTAAAAATTATTTTCTTAATGATAGACTTTGGGTTTGTGGGGAGTTCACTGGTCATGGCAAACACGTGCTTGCTCCCACAGCCTATGGGATCCTACTGAAGAAAGTCATGTTTCTGTTCTTTAAAAAAATGAGATCACCTGCCCTGAAAATTCTGCCTATTGAATCATACCCATTGCTTGGATTGAATTTCTAAGTGTAATATGTGGTTTCTCTCCTTCTCTCACATGTGTTCTGTCCTTACAGTATAATCTATACCTTAAAAACAGAAGTGTAACCATTGCTTATGACTTCCACCTCTGTCAGCCTAGTCCAAGTTTCCATCATGTCTTCCCTGAACAGCTGAATGGCGCCTGATTGGACTCCCAGCTTCCACGTTTGCACACCCTAGAGAACATTGCCTACAGGGTAGCCAGAAGGATCTTTTAACATCCTGTTATTACTTTGTGAAAGGCAAGAAAGAATCTTGAAATGATGGATTGGAATTAGAGGTATTGATGTGGATTCATGATTTGTAAAATGTGTGTTTGTGTATACATTTTTATCTACATGCATGTAAAATGTGAACACACGCACATTTCCTGGCTCTATCTGCTGAATGAAACTAGGAGACACGCACGGTGACAATGTGACCACACCTAGCACCCAGATCTTGACTTCTGACACCCTTCTCCACTAAAAAGAATTAGGGCTTCTCAATGAAATGATTGTTTCCAGGTCTGGGATACAGATCATACAATAAGATACTGAAAAATCTCTTTACCTGAAAAATTAAAGAAATATCTCCCCATCAAAAATGATAGGGACTTGTCAGAAGGGCACAGGGAACAACTTGAAGAAGCCCTCACTAGAAAATTTGAGAAATTAAATAATTAAGGGCAGTGATTACTAATAAATCATTAAAAAACCGGAATCCACAAGTCCATACCAATAATAGATAATGAAATAAAAAATGATGAGGTTTAGCTGGGCATGGTAGCTCACACCTGTAATCCCAGCATTTAGGGAGGTCGAGGTGAGTGAATCACCTGAGGTCAGGAGTTCGAGACCAGCCCGGCCAACATGGTGAAACCCCCGTCTCTACTAAAAATACAGAATTAGCCGGGCATGGTGGCACATGCCTGTAATCCCAGCTACTCAGGAGGCTGGGGCAGTAGAATCACTTGAACCCAGGAGGCAGATGTTGCAGTGAGCCGAGATCACACTACTACACTCCAGCCTGGGTGACAGAATGAGACTCTGTCTCTAATAATAATAATAATAATAATAATGAGGCTGGGCACGGTGGCTCACGCCTGTAATCCCGCACTTTGGGAGGCCAAGCTGAGAGAATTGCTTGAGCCCAGGAGTCTAAGACAAGCCTGGGCAACATAATGAGTCCTTGTCTTCACAAAAAAGTTAAAAAAAATTTAGCCAGGCATGGTGGCACACGCCTATGATCCCAGCTACACAACAGGATGAACTGGAAGGGTTGCTTGAGTTCAGGAGATAAAGGTTGCAGTGAGCCATGATCATACCACTATACTCCAGCTTGGGCGACAGAGCAAAAATCTGCCTCAGAAAAAAAAAAAAAAAGATAATGAAAGGAAATCTCTGGCTATAAATGTGGCAGGAGTATGAATGAAAAATCGTCATTTCACAAATGTCTCAGTAAAGATGAATTCAGGTAAGGATTAAGAAATGCTGAATCTAGGAAGTCAAGTGTACTAAGAATCAGGATATTTGTGTGATTGCTTATTGGTTGCAAGGAGAAAATAGAGACAGTACTGTGGACAGACCATACAACACTTGAGTGGATGGTTTAAATCAATATCTCCAATGAGGGGAAGATGGACATCGTGTCCCTCCAGATAGGATACCCTGAGAAGGGCAAACGTCAGTTCTATGTTATTTCTTCCAATAACGCATAACCTAAATCTAATTATGAGGAAACATAATGAGGATCACCCTATTGGAAAGGGGTCAGGGAGTGGGTGGGGATAAGAGGGAGGATGCTACATGCTTTGAGACTGTCAATAGTCATAAAAGCATTTTTTAAAAAGCTGAGAAATTGTTCCAGATTAAAAGACATAAAAGATACATGAAAACTAAATGCAATGTATGATTATAGACTGGCTCCTGTATGGAAGAGAAAAAATGCTGTAAAAGGAGTTATTGACTCAACTGATAAAACTGGAATATGGATGATAGTTTGGATATAAGTACTATATTAATGCTAAATTTTGCTGAAGCTGATAACTATTCTGTAGTTATGTAAGGTATATCAGTTAGGATTCTCCAGAAAACTAGAACCAATAGAATGCATGCACATATACAAAGAGATTGATTATAAGGAATTGGCTCATGTGATGATGGAGACTGGCAAGACCCAAGATCTGCAGGGTGAGTTAGCAAGCTGGAGACCCAGGAGAGCCAATGGTTTAGTTCTAATCCAACTATGAAGGCTTTAGAACCAGGAGAACTGACAGTGTTATTCCAGTCTGAAAGCCAGGAAGTGCAAGACACAGAAAGAACTGATGTTTTGGTTTGAGTCTGAATTAAAAAAAAAAAAAAAAAAAAAAAAAAAAAGGCTAGCATTTGAACTGACTTTGCCAGTTCAAAGGCCTTCAGGCAGGAAGAAGTCTCTCACATGGTAGAGTGCCAGGGCTTTTGTTCTGATTGGATGTGCCCTGCCCACTTTAGGGAAGGCAATTGCTTTACTCAGTCAACTGATTTAAATGTTAATATCATACAAAAGAATCTTCACAGAAACAGGAATAATGTTTGAAGAAATATCTGGGCACCCTATAACCCAGTCAAGTTGATATAAAATTAACCCTCATATGAGGAAATAGCCTTTTTATTAGGAAACACATATTGAAATGTTTAGAGATTAAGAGCCATGCTGTACGCAACTTGCTCTCAAATGGTGGAGACAAAAATGTTTTAGAGATAAAGATAGTAAATGGTGATGCAAATTGGGCAAAATGTTCACATAAGTGAATCTGAGTAAAGGGTATAGAGCTATTCTTTGTATTCTTCACCTAAGTTTTCTGTAAATGTAAAATTATTTCCAAATAAAAGTTTCTTAAAAAGCCTTTCATTGTCCTGTTAAAAGTACTCCAGCTGCTTCCCATTCACTAAGAATACACCTGACTTTCTTTATTCACCTGCAGCACTGTTGGGGGATCAGCCTCTGCTCACTCCTCATCTCAGCTGATCCTACTCACCTCCCCACATAGAACCTTACTCACTCTGCACTCTCTCTGCTCCCAAGACATGCCAGGTTCAAACCTTTACACTTACACTCTCTGCCTCTATGCCTTTCCCCCAAGTCTCCACATGACTGCTCCTTCCTGTTGCTCAGATGTCCTGTCAAAAGTCATGTATTAGTCTGTTCTCTCACTGCTATAAAGAAATACCGAAACTGGGTAATTTATAAAGACAAGAGGTTTAATTGGCTCCCAGTTCCATGGGCTGTACAGGAAGCATGGCTGGGGAGGCCTCAGGAAACTTTCCATTATGGTGGAAGGGGAAGCAGGCATGTCTTACAGAGGAAGAGAGAGAATGGGGAGGTGCCACACACGTTTAAACAACCAGATCTCATGAGAACTCACTCACTATCACGAGAACACCAAGGGGGGAATCTGCCCTTTTGATCCAATCAACTCCCATCAGGCCCCTCCTCCAACATTAGGGATTACAATTCGACATGATGTTTAGGCAGGGACACAAATCCAAACCATATCACGTCATTTTCCCAGAGAGGGCTCCTGACTACAGAAGCTCATCTTCAATCATGTTTCTCTGTTTCGCTTTCCTCTCTGGTTACTATGTTGGCTCACTCCTTTGCTTGTTTATTATAGTCACTGAGATATAAATTTCAGAAAGGCAGACATCTCATTCATCCTGTTTACTGCTATATCTGTAGTCTCTAAAACATTGGGTGGCATATGGTAAGTCCTGAAGAAATATTTTTAATAAGTGGATAAATGTTTAAGTGCCTAGACCCCTCAACCTTTTGAAACTGAAATATTTAATCCATTAGCTTTTTGCCCTTCTTTACATATAGGCTTTCCCAGTTTGCAGCAAGAATTTTAATGATAAATATTATGATGTTTCAGATAGCATCAAATATAGACTATTATAATAGAGGAGTTTAAAAAGTATTGGTTGAGGCCAGGTGCAGTGGCTCACTCATGCCTGTAATCCCAGCACTTTAGGAGGCCAAAGTGGGCAGATCCCCTGAGGTCAGGAATTTGAGACCAGCCTGGCCAACATGGCAAAACCCCGTCTCTACTAAAAAAACAAAACAAAAATTAGCTGAGTGTGGTGGGATGCACCTGTAATCCCATCTACTTGGGAGGCTGAGGCAAGAGAATCAATTGAACCCGGAGTGGCAGTGAGCTGAGATCCCGCCATTGCACTCCATTCCTGGGCAGCAAGAGTGAGACTCCATCTCAGAAAAAAAAAAAGTACTGGTTGATAAAAATAAACTTTTTTTTTCTAAGTAATTCTGATAGTCTGAAAATTAAACTAGATTGACCTAGTAAATGTGAAAAAGACAATAGACTTAGTAATAATAAGAAAATTCCTTGGGAACAGGTCCTTGCATTCCAAATATCTAGTACACTATCTGGAAAATAGTAAAGCAATCATAAATGTTTAATAAATGTAAGAAATAACCTATCAACAGCCAATAGCTCAGAAGCAAGTCACTCCAGAGAAAGTAAAATAAAGCAAGACGGCTAGTTTTGCACCTTCAAATATTAAAACAGATTCATTCTTTTTAATTAGAAGAAGAACTCATGAGAGTTAGAGGTAAAAATTCCCCAATAAGACAGGAACAACGATGGCAATAACAACAGAATCTGCCTTAGGATAGTTGCCACCTTCTTAACAATTCTTTTTGTTTGTTTGTTTTTTGGGGCGGGGGGGCGGGGGGTTGCACCGCTGGTTCAATTGATGAGTCATACTTCCCAACTAGCCATATGTTGCTACAGAAGGCATTCACTCTCTGCATTCACTAGGGATAAGAGCCAAGTAAATATAATAAATCACTTTTTACCCATCAAAAATAAGAATGAAATGCCATTTGCAGCAAGATTTAATCAGCAGGCGCTTAAGTAATTTTGATGTTGAAAGCTTCCACTCTCCTGTGATGTGATAGGCTCATTCACACCCCGGTACTCCATCATGACATTGCAGCAGTTACACCATGGAAAGGTGCTCTTGCCATTTTTTTTTACAAGCAAAAAAAAAAAAAAAATCTATAATTTCTCAAGTTCAGTGCATTTAGGTAAAACTGCAGTCTCTGGAAGGTCCTTCTTGGATACCACTTCTCGCATGTTTGCCTTCCCTGTATCAGACCCTCTGGAATGCAATACTCTGCCTCCATGGCAAGGACAGTTATTGCTTAAGTATAACTGAGCTATTTTGCAATTAGTATTAAAACTTAAAGTTATCATTGGATCATAGGCTTGTAAATAAATATATAAATGTATCACTTTTGACCTCTTCATGAATCCAAAAACAATTTCACCACTAACATTTCCTAAGCTTAAGGGAAAAGGAATTATCAACCCAATCTTTTTCTTTGTTTTTTGTTTTTGTTTGTTTTGCCACTCTGCCCAGGCTGGAGTGCTGTGGTGCAATCATGGCTCATTGCAGCCTCGACCTCCCAGACGCAGGTGATTCTCCCACTTCAGCTGCCCTAGTAGCTGGGACTGCAAGCACGTGCCATTATGCCTAGCTGATGTTTTGTTTTTCATTTGGTAGAGATGTGGTTTCACCATGTTACCCCAGGCTGGTCTCAAACTTCTGGGCTCAAGTGATCCATCCACCTTGGCATCACAAAGTGCTAGGATTACAGGCATGAGCCACCAGGCCCAGCACTTGTTTTTCTTTAATTGCAGTACAATTTGTATAGAGTAAAATTCATCTTTTAAATATACAACTCTATGAGTTTTGACAAATGCATAACCAGCACCATAATCAAAATATAGAACAAATTCACCACCCCTCAAAAATTCCCTTATGACCTTTTGTAGTTAAATTCTTCCTCTATCCCCAGCTTGTAACAACCTTTAATCAATCAAATCTTTGTATATGAATATGTTCATTATATTGCACTCTTTTTCCCTAGTAAGTAAGACTTTATTAGAAAGAATTCAGGGATCAAAATGAAATTTCATCCACAGAAAGGGAGAAAAGGCAAGTTAAGAATGATACTCTTACATTTGCTTTCATTATGTTTTGTTTTTAAGTATTTCTCTGTATTATATTACTGTATTAGTCCATTTTCACACTGCTGATAAAGACATACCCGAGACTGGGCAATTTATAAAAGAAAGAGGCTTATGGACTCACGGTTCCACGTGTCTGGGGAGGCCTCACATTCATGGTGGAAGGCAAGGAGGAGCAAGTCAACATCTTACATGGCAGGTAGGCAAAGAGAGCTTGTGCAGGGAAACTCCTGTTTTTAAAGCCATCAAATCTTGTAAGACCTATTCACTATCATGAGAACAACCTGGGAAATATCGACCCCGATAATTCGATCATTTCCCACTGGGTCCCTCCCACAACACATGGAAATTAAGAAAGCTACAAGATGAGATTTGACTGGGGACACAGAGCCAAACCATATCATTTACCAATATGTAGAACTCTTATTTAATAAAAAATTTAAAAAGAATGATGGTATATGTCATAATAGATAGGAAAAAAGTCAGTTCAATTCCCCCCGGTGAGGAAATGCCATTTCTATAACAGTATCTTAAATATTAATTAGCTTATATTAACCTTCTGAAGTGATTAATAATAGTTTAATCATTCTCCTAATCAGAGATGTGAAAATGTTCTCAATTTGAATCCTAGCTAATTGCTAGTAACTGCCTAGAGTCCTAGGTTACAAAGAATTCTGAGGCTTAACAGGAAATATTAATAATATGAAACACTGAAATCTTAGAAATGATTACATATTAAGTACATGTTCTTTTATTTTATTTTATTCTATCCTAACAAAAAGCCCAAGAAATTTTCCTAATGTTATCCCTATGCTATGAGAGGGGAAACTGACTTTTAGAGGGATGAAATAACTAATGCAAGTTCAAACAGGTGAGAAATGATGAAGCTGGGATTTGTATGCACAAAGCCAGGCCCAGCTGGATATTTATCAACTTTGCCACATTAAACTAAAGCAATTAGTCACACAGTATCGGGAGGGGGTGATGCAAGTTTTGAATCTGAGCTGAAATCTGAAGCATATGTTAAATACCAAAGGCACAGAGGTTGCAAAGCAAAGAGGAGCTTTTCAGGCAGAAGGCAAAGCAGGTGCAAGGACCCAACCGATAGAAGAACAAGGCACATTAGAGGAACCAAGGTGCCCCCAGAAGCTAAGGAAAAGCAGAACAAGCAGAGACAGGAGAGAGGCCTTTGATCTTTTTCTTAAGGGATTCAGGAAGCTCTTGCATAGCTTGAAGCTGGATAGTGACACAATCAGATATAGGTTTCCCAAAGGCCAGCTGCCTGTTTGGAGGAAGGCTTATTCACAAGGGTAAGTGAGTTGGAGGAAGAGCACTTAGGAAGCCATTGCAAGCAATCCAGCTGAGACATACTGGCTGTATTAGCCATGTCTTGTTCTATATAGCACTATTATATTTTGACATTTGGGGCCTAGCTGACCATAGGACTGCCTATCTCAGAGTTAGTTAATTCCTAGAGATAGCAAATCAAGGACTGAAAACATGTCTTTCACATGCAAACCAACCAATTCGGAGTCCAGGTCACCAGCTGCCTCCTTTATCAAGTTCCTACACTTCAGGCCACTGTCCTCCTGCATTAATCACCCCAGGACCAGACAGCTAGAGACAACCCCTCTGCCCCAGAGTCTGCTAAAACTATCCAAACTAATCAATCCTAAACCTGCTTACCCTGTCTTACCCACTCCTTCACAAAGAAACCGCAATCAAGACTCTTGCCCATACTTTCCGTCACTCCCTCTGCCTCCCGACCTACCCGGGTGCTTCTCTGCATGGGCCCCTGTAATGTGGTATGCCCCCTTCTCTCAGGATTGTCACCATAACAAACTGTTTTCAATGGTAGTCATCTCCTGATGGATTGGCCTCACCGTACCTGAATAATAATGAAACCTACATTTTAAACAGTGGCATACTGGAAGTGAGGGCATTTCTGAGGGATGTTAGGGGGATACAACTGATAGGATGTGGTGACTGGTTGAATATGGGAGAGTGAAGGGAAGTAGGTATCAAGAAGAGTATCTATTCCTAGCCTGTAAGTACAGAAAATAATAGTAAACACTTAGAGCACTCACAAATGTTCTAGGTTCTGTTCTGAGCACTTTATGTACATAACTCATTCAATCCTCCTTGAAATCCTACTTATTATTCCCATTTCACTTAGGTTGAAACAGATACAGGGAAGTTAAGTAGTCTACCAGAACAGAGACTAGCTAACTGTTCATCCATCCATCTTTTTCGCTTCCCAAGAAGGCAGCTGGGCTAATGTCCCTGCTGCCTTGAGGTTGGGTGTGGCCAAGAAACTGAGTTCTGGCTAGCAGAATATGGAAAAAAATGATGAGTGGCCCTTTGGGTCTGGCTCATAAAATCCTCCTATGTGCCATCCTGTGTACTCTGGATTACCATAACTCTGGAAGTCTCTGGTTGAAGATAGTGGAGCCTCTAGGTGGATGGAGTGTGGGTCCCCAAATTAAGGAATAGCAGACTATTTCTGTGAAAAAGTATCAGATAATATATATTGTAGGCTCCGAGGACCAAGAGGCAGAATTGAGGATGTTATGTAGACTCTTTTTTTTGAGACTGAGTCTCACTCTATTGCCCAGATTGCCCAGGCTGGAGTGCATTTGAAAAACATAAGAACATTTTAAGCTCATCAGTCCTACAAAAAACATGTAGCACGTAAAATCCAGCTCACAGGCCTTCATTGACACAGCACTGCCCTGTCATCACTTAAAGGAAAGTCACCTGCTGATCCGGAAAATGTTCCATGAGTGGGTCATAGACTGCTGTGTATCAAGCCGCTGAAGTGTTGGGGTTGTTTGCTCCAGCAGTGAGCATCCGTAACTGCCCCAAGACCACACAGCAAGGAAGTAGCAAAGCTCAGATCTGAATCCATGTAGTACTGGTTCCTGAGCCTCTTCTTGCTGACAATGCACGATGCTCCCTCTTGAGAAAAAAAGACCAACTGTGATTACTGATCTCTAACAAGGGGTTGGGAAGGGGCTGAGGAGGATCACATGCTTCGTATTTCCATCCCCATTCTCATCTTGAGTTAAAAGAAAGTGCACAGAGACAAGTGCAAAAGTTCTACTTAAAATAAATGTCCCTTGAAAACTCACTAGATATCCAAATTTAGTAAAAAGGGACCTCATTCAATAGTGTCAAGGATGATGGCCTGGTACTCTTCTTTCAAGGAGTACAGACAACTAGAGGACGAATGTTTTGCATCTTATAAATAACCCCAGTGCCATTTCTTCCAACTCCAACTCTACCTGCCACCTTATCAGGTGTATCACCAAATATAGAGACCAGTTGATATGGTTTGGCTGTGTCTCCCCCAAATCTCATCTTGAATTTTAGTGCCCATACTTCCCATGTGTCATGGGAGAGACCCAGTGATTGAATTGAATCATGGGGGCAGGTCATTTTTGTGCTATTCTTGTGATAGTGAATACTTTTGATGAGATCTGATGGTTCCCCTACACACACTCTCTTGCCTGCCGCCATATAAAACGTGACTTTGCTCCTCATTCGCCACCCACCATGATTGTGAGGCCCCCCCCAGCCATGCAGAGCTGTAAGTCAATTAAACCTCTTTTCTTTATAAATTACTCAGTCTCAGGTATGTCTTTATTAGCAACATGAGAACAGACTAATACACCTGTAAATCTGGAAGCATGCAGCATTCGGAAGGAAGGAGGTAGAATGAAGAAAAGTGTAAGGCCTGGCTCTGGAATCATCCCATACTTTCCAAGATCTCCATTCTTTAAATATTGATGACACCTTATTTAGAGTAACTAAGGAAACAGCAAAGGATTTGTTCTTGGAATTTTACAGAAACTGAAAGGGGGAGCTAGTACGGATTTTCTGGAGCACGTCCAAGTTCAAAATGTTGGATGGCATATAGTGTACCTAAAAAATGGGCAGGTCTTTCTCTCATAAATTTGGAATGAAAGAAAGTGGCATTCCAAAATACCATTCCTGCTCATTCTTGCCATCTTCCCCGACCCAGCAGCATTTGTTTTTATTGGTGTTTATAGTTACTGGTTGGCCTCAAAATAGATATTTTAATTCGGAGCTCTCACTCATGGTTAAAGAATGTGAAAAGAAGGTTTCTATGGTAATGTTTTCATTTTTAGATTAAGGTGCAGATGATTAATCTCTCCTATCCATCTCATGAAATAGAAGATGATTGATTAATGTGGAAACAGATGGTTAGGAGAGAAAACAGTAAGTATTCATTCTGAAATTTTCCTTACATATTTTGGCTTTTGTCTTTATTATTTTGTTCAGGAATTTAGGACAGAGAGGTTATTTTTATTTACCACATTCATTTATCCTGGACCCAAAGTTATAAAGAGAAACAAATGATATGTATCTCTGTAATTTATCCTATATGCAAATATACCATTATTAGCTGTTGTGGTTTGGAGATACCATCCTAAATTCTAGAAAAGTGATGCATAGGAAAAGTAGTCTTACATAATGCAATCAGAACTAATTGCAGATTTATTTTAAAATGACAATGGATCATACAAGTTGATACATAATACATTAAATATTTTAACTTAAAAAATTCTGAAATGTACATGCATCTTTGTCATCCTTTGGTGGAGAGTGGTGTACCATCTTCCGTTTCAGCATTGGGCTGTGATTGGAGATCCAGTCAGGTAACATAAATACAATCTAACTATAATACATTGCCAAAATGATAATTTCACCTTGTTTAAAGTGGAATGAGTATTGGAAGACATTCAGTAACAAATTGGAGGCAGAGTCATTTTTAATTTTTAGTTTTTCTAATTGCCCACACATAATTCAATTGCCACTTTCTTAATGACTTGTCCTTATTCTTTCCAAAGCATTTAACTTAACAGCCATAGATAAAAGCACTGTTTTTTGCACTCATATTTTATAGATTCATGTGGAATTTAAATCAAGTAATTATAATAATCCACAAAACTTGCATACATTGCTATGGGATTAAATTCAACTGCACATAATTCAACTGGCAACAGGAAAAGTGCACAGTTGTATAGAGAGCAGTCTGGAGTGTTCAGCTTGGTTTATGAAGGGAATGAAGAAATGCAGTTACTCCTATGAATCTATTTGGTATAGGTCAATTTGAAAATCTTTAAATGTGTGTGTCAAGTAATTTTTGCATGTTTGTGCATTTTTCAGATCCTCTATGTCACTACAATTAAATAAACGTGGTCATGGTGAGACTACATGGGCTACGGTAGTGTAGTAGAAATAGGAGTGATCCTGGTGTCTGAGTGACTTTGATTTGAATGCAATCATCTTAGTATTAGCAGCAACACAGTAGTAACAAAAGCAGTTTTGCCATCATTATTTTTAAATTGACTTAAATAGTAATAGTCTTAACACATTATAGATGTATTTATGTGTCAGCAACTATATTCAAAATGTGCTTATAGAAACTGTCAAATGCTTTGAAATAGTTTCTTAGACATAATACTCAAAATGTTTGATTCTATGATATTGAGGACAAGTTTTCTAGGATTAATAAATAATTCCGCCTGATGAATTTCTACTCATCTTTATTAACTTCTAGCTTCAAATAGATCAGCGGTTCTCAACCAGGGCAGTATCAATCACACACACACACACACCAGGGCATTTTGGAAATTCATGGAGGCTTTTGATTGGTGCTATGATGACAGGGTGCTGCCGGCATTTAGTGATTAAGATTCTCCAACACTGGAGTTCCACCAATGAGCAGAACGATTTTGTAAACTTGAATGTTACTTTAAATGGGACACGAAAGTGAAATACTCATTTGGATTTATGTGAGCCTAGAATCAAGCTCTGTTTCATTATAAAGCAAATCTGAAGTGGGGGTATAGATTTTCAAGTCATCTCTGCTACCAGAAGACAAGTGTGCTCCCAAAAATCATTGTGCTATGCAAAATTGTGCAATAACAAGCCATAGGGCTTATGGGGAAAACAGGGTTAGGGACACAATACTCCAAAACTTCATCAGTGATGTGTTAAAAAAAGATAGGGTGCCAGTAAAAATGGTAGCATAGTTTTACATGCATTAATGGTTAAGAAATACATAAGTACTCCAATAAATGCGGTGCTTAACTTGAAAAAGATCTAATATTCGCTACTAGAAGTAGGTGACAGAAGAGCTGCAGTTTGTGACTTACTGTGAAGTGATGGAAGGAAAGTCATCTGAAATTGAACAGAAAGTCCAACTTCATTATGCTGTACACTATGTATATGGGTGGGGTCATAACACTCTTGGTGAAATGAGGTAGCTGGTAGACATCGGAATTGTGTTAGTGTTTATGTTTGTATATTCCTACATGGCTCCTTCAGCTAAGTGCTGTCTTCTGCATTCACCTAGTATTTCTCAATTAAAAAGTCAAGCATAAGCAAATGTGTTATGTTCAAATTGTTCCCTAGTATGTCAACTGTGTTGGAAAAATTTTAAAACAAACATTACAGCAGAATGGACTGGAGACTGAATTTTTAAAAAAATTTTTATAATTTCTTTTTTTTCTTTTTTAAAAATTTTATTATTATTATACTTTAAGTTTTAGGGCACATGTGCACAATGTGCAGGTTTGTTACATATTTCTGGGAGGGCAACCACATGTCAATTGAGAAAATTCATATTTTGTTATTTTTGGAACTTTCCGAGATTTTCTTTCTCATTTCAGAAAATCATGTTCTAATGACAATGCCACTTGTGGCATCTGAGTTCCCAGTATAATACACCGGCAGGTGAATATGTAGCTGTCATAATCATGGTGATCTGCATGGAGGTGCAAGCTCCTAACTTCTTCATTATACTTTCTACTGTAATCTTTAACTATAACACAATACATTTACCTATTTAATAGATGAATAAAATTTTATTGTAAATTACGTTTCTGTCATTTCTCCTTTATATATAGTTAGGGTATTATACTGAAATTTTTGAAATTATCCATATAATTTTGAAATTATTATATGGATATTATATATTATATGGATAATTTCAATTATCCATATAATAATTTCAAAATTATATGGATATTTTCCATATAATAGGATGAGTAAACTATACAAAAGAGGCACTATAAAATATGACAGTTGATAAAATTTTGAACCATTGATATAGAGCAATAAAAAAGGAAGGGAATGTAGCCATATTCTTATCAACAAATTCATGGAAGGATTAAATGAGATTATATCTGTCTGGCATATGATCCACTTTAAATAAATTACAGATAGATTTATTATTATTAAGATAGTATCAGAAGAACCACAGTTCCAATTGCTCCCTGGACCTCTCCTTTCAGATGTCCACAGGACCCCCAAAGTCAGGAAGTAAGGAAGTAAGAGCTACCAAATCCATCAGGGCTCTCCCAAACCTCCCTGCCCCCTGCCCTTTAACCATGTTGTGAAAAGGCATCATCTTTAATCTGTTTGTGGCTAGCTAGGAATGGGACGTTAACCATGACTCCCCCTTCTTCTGAGAACCTTGTATCTAATAAACCACCATCTCATATGGTGCACCACCTTCTTGCAGTTCAAGTCTGTCTGCTTTCTTTCATCTTCACCACTGCCGCATTATTGCAGGCCACCATCATGGAAATAGCCGCCTAGCTGAACATAGTGGCCCCTCCCAACCCTTCATCTATTCTCTCTTTCACCAGCACCATCCAATAGAAATGCAATGTGAGCCACGTATGCAATTGTGAAATTTCTGGTACCAACCTAAAAGAAGAAGCATAGCAAATTAATTTTAACATCATTTTAATTAACCTAATATTTGTAGTGTAGTATCATGTAAACATGTTCTCACTATGAACAATTATGAATAACATATTTGAAACCGTCCTTGTGCTATATCTTCAAAATTGGCATGTATTTCACATTTGCAGTGCATATCAATTTGGACTAACCACGTTCCAAGTGCTCTGTAGCCCCTTGTTGCTATGACTCTTGGACAGTGTACCTTAAAGCCCTTTTAGCGGGTAAACCGCAAACCCTGTCCCATCAGTTTCCTACCTAGCACGCTCTAATTCCCAAATAACTGTTGCCCTAATGTCTAAACCTCTAAAAATGATTTCCAAGACCCTGCAGTATCTCATCATTGTTTATCCCTTCGGCTCCACCTCTTGCTATCCCTTTCCTGGCCCTGCACCTCAGAATCTTTACTTCCTCTGTAGAATTTGTTTTGTTCTCTCCAACATGTCCTGCTCTCTCTTGCTGTGGGATTTTTCCAGAGGGCCTCCCCTACCTGTAACACTTTTAATGTTCTGCACTAACCTGATAATCACCTTACGTTCCAGAACACCCATACTTTTTGTTCAGATTAGGGTTCCCTCCTTATAGTTCAGATTCACTTACCTCAAATCTGGGTTTGCTTTGCAGCAATCCCTCTCTCAAATTCCTTTCCATGCTGTCATTGAAATCTCTTGCTCACATGCGGTCTTGCTTACTAAACAGTGTAGCAGGAGCAGTCAGTCAACCAACATGTTTGAATGAATGAAAGAACAAATGATGAATTTCCTTTGAAAGCTTGCAGCTATGGCTGAATGACAATCAATGAAATAATGGAACGGATGATTCTGGAGTCAGACAGACCTGAGTTTGAAACTCAGTTATGTAATCTTGGGCAAGTTATAAAATTTATGTTTCTTTCCCTACAAATATTTGGTGATTTGCAAAATCGAAGTTATAATGCCCATATTACAGGGGCTAAAAGGAGTAAATGAAATAATGTATATATACATAAAATGACACATATTTATTTATCTAAACAGAATGCAGTAAATCTGGTCATATCTCTTTTGACATAGGAATGTGTAGTTATACATACCCTAAGATTTGGATTTACATAGAAAGAAGGTGGCTTTACTTCAGAATGGAGATCAAGACACATTCTTGAATGCATCATTAACCTGAAGCATTTGCTACATGTGATTGGCAGAGGGAGGAGGGATGATAAATAGGGAATATAACATTTTTTCCCATCTGGCTATGTTCCTTGTGTGGACCCCTTTCCCTGAAAGAAATCCCATATTGCCGATGATAGGTACACCAAGGTCCTGGCTGAAATGCCTAACACATTTGAATTGTAACCTTCCCTGGGAACGTGAGTTATGTTATTCTTGGGGTAAGGAATTAAAGGAAGCAAAACTGGGGACTTAAATTTATTTAGTATTTAATATAAAAGGAGGTTATCTTTTTGCAATTTAAGTTTATTCTGGAAAATATTAATGAGGCAGTGTTCACATTTGGGGCATTTTAATATTGCTGGCACGATACAATTTGGGGGGATTTGATGCTGTACTGTGGTACTCAATGTATTATTTCTGTTAAACTAGATTTGACAATGTGACTAGGCTTGATACGAGTTGGGAAATATACCACAGCCCATCCCTTGTCAAATAGGCTTCCATATGAATATTAAGTCCTAATGCCTTAAGACACCCATTGTGTGTAACAAATTAACTTTTTCCCTACACACAAGGGTGGTGCTAGTTACGTAATCTCCTTAGAAGATTTGAGAAAATAGTCACTCAAATCATTTTCTGATGGGCTTAATTCTCTCTGGGAAAGGCTGCTTGTTCTAATTTTTGAGCTAAGATGAAGTTGCTTTATTTAATCTCTTTGTCTAGTTTGTTTCAGTTGAATATCACGTGAATTATGATCTCACTGATTCCAAGGGGATAACAGAGAGTCACAGACTATGTTTTGGGGAAAACAGTAGGTCCTTGGTGACAGTAGGTTTTCTCCAAAGAGGGCAACATTTGCAGTGTGGTTTTCCATGAGTCTGGCTACTTAGATGGATACACGGCAGCAAGGAGCAGTTTTTTCCTCAGACCCCTTGCTTCACAGTCAGGATGGCCGCTGGGCTAGAGAAAGGAAACCCCTCTGTTTCTTTCCTTCCTCCATCCTTCACTGTGAGAGAAGAAATGGCAGACTCCTTCCTTCTGCCTTCCATTTACTTAATAACATGTGGTCAGTAGAAAAGCAAGGCAAGGCTTCCAGGAGCCAGGGCTTCCAGGAGCCAGTGCGCTCTCTTCATAGACTCCATGTCCTATGCAGAAGCAGTAGGGGAGTCAGGGCCCTTGGGGAGCCCAGCTGCATCTCTCTTCCCTTAGGCCACAAGGGGGCATATGCATTTATACCAAGGCAGAAGTGAGAGACCCCACATGAGTCCTGAGAATGGGATATATTCTCCATCCTTGCTTTTAACAGGTTTCTGGCAGGAGGAGGAAGATGCTTGTTTACTTCTTCATAAAAGCGTGCTTTGGCTGTTATTGCTTGAGTGAGTTCCAGGGTCCAAAACTCAATGGAAACAGAAGCAGTCAATAGGATTGTATCACGAAAATCCTTAACTAGATATTTAGTGATAAGCACTAAACCCAAGTTCTTTGATAGCAGATTTTTGGGTTTGGTGTGGTTTGGTTGTTGTTGTTCATTGGTATAGCTCCAGCACCAAGAAAAGAGCTAGCATGTGATAGAACCTCAATAGCTGTCAAATGATGAGTGCTTATAGAGGTGGGTGGTGCAGCCTGTGCACAGGGGAAGGGTCCACCCTGCAGAGGTGGCCGGTCAATTCAGGAAGCACTAGACACATGTGAAGTTTAATTTAAATATAATTAAATAAAATTAAAAGTCCAGTTTCTCACTTGCACTGTCTGCATTCCCAGTGCTCCAGTCATGTGTAGCTATAGGCTTTTGTATTGGAAGGTGCAGATATGGGACATTTTTCCCATTGCAGAAAGTTCTACTGGACAGCACCGCTTTAGAGCCTAACTGCCTCTTCTATTTACTAGCTGGGAAAACTTAAGCAAATTATTTCACTCAGTTTTGTGACTATTAAATGAGGGAATAAATGAAAGCACTTAAAACAGGGCTTGTAGAGAATACTTATCATTATTAGCTACAAGAGATTTTGTATGGGGATGCTGTCCCCATAAAAGGGCCTGGATCCCTGGACCATGTACTATGTGTGTGTATGTAGTTTTTCCTACATGCTGCAACAATAACCTGTAGGAAATAATAGCCATCGTGCCCAGTGGCATTTTTTAATAGAAAGGTTTTCATTTAAAAATATTTTATTAATATGATTTTTAATAAATTAAGGAAATGTATGATCATTAATCATTTTATTTTAATTTTGCCAAAATAAAATTTTATTCACATCAAACTATATGGATTCTACTTGTATTTCAACAATGTAACAACACTTGGAATCTACTTGAAGAATAAAACACACCAGGGACTGGGCGGGGTGCTCACGCCTGTAATCCCAGCACTTTGGGAGGCCGAGGCGGGCAGATCACTTGAGCCCAGGAGTTCTAGACCAGCCTGGCCAACATGGTGAGATCCCCATCTCTACAAAAGAAATACAAAAAATTAGCCGGGCGTGGTGGCGGGCACCTGTGGTCCCAGCTATTATGGAGGCTGAGGTCGGAGGGTCTCTTTGAGTCAGGGAGGCAGAGGTTGCAGTGAGCCTAGTTGGCGCCACTGCACTCCAGCCCAGGAAACAGAGCAAGATGCTGTCTCAAAAAAATAAAAATCCATGGCAGGGATCTACTGCAGAATCTGAAATACATTTATAGGCACTCAGTGAATGGAGAGAAAATCTGTTGATATGATTCATTTTGATAACCAACGTGTATTTCTAGTCTTGAAATCCTGGCTTCAAGCAATCCTCCTAGATCAGCCTCCCAAGTAGCTGGAATTACAGGCACAAGTCAATACACCCTGTCAAATGTATATTTCTGAAGGTGGCCTTAGTTGTTGATAAGCAATGGATATGTACGCATAAAATGATCCATCTAGAGAATTCTAGAAAATAGAGTTTGTGTCTTCTTCTTGTTAATCTTTAGGTACTGTTTGGTGCCAAGTAGAATAATTTCCACCACTTTCCCTGTTCTTCAGTACTACTGCATAGCCAAGCTGGTTTATTGTTGCATATAAAGTCTGGGTAAGCATATGTTTCTCTACACTCGGAAATTAATGGGAGCTGATGCTCTGTATAATGTCAAATTGCCCCTGGGAAAAAAAAACTGTACTGTGGCAAAGTAGATGTCACCATATTTAGTAATATATTTTAAACTAATAAAGACCATTTCCAGGGCAGAAATAAGCTTTGTTGTTTTTGTATGATTCTGAGCCCATTCAATCCAACAACTTTCACAGTACATTATTGTGATTGTAATCTTAATCTAAGTGAGAAGATCATAAATAATGAGAAACTGTTCTTTAGGCAAACCTGGACAAAGAGGTTGGACCTCATTTTTAGCCTTGATTCTGTAATGAACCACCTATTTCTCCTTGAAAACTTCGCCTAACTTCTCTAGACTACAGGTTTTGGAAAATACATTTGTAAATGACAGGTTAATTTAATAACCTCTAATTTATTATTTAATAATGAAGCTACTATTATGCTACTAAGGAAATAGTAACTAATAGTAAATAATTCCACAAATGCAGTTGATTTTTTCTCAGAAAATGATGTTCTAAAAGTTTTGTTTTCTAGAAATTATCTTGGGGAATATACTGAAAATCAAGTTCTCAAAAATATTAAACAATTTCGTATCACTAGGGCTCAGCGGATGAGATGTGCCGTCCTGTGAAGTATACCTTTGCCCGCCCCGATGTTCTTTGTCTACCTTTGGAAACCCTCAAACTTCCTCTTCTACCCCTTTATATACCCTGAGGAATGTCATCCAATTCAGTGCTCTCAGCTATGATGAAAAACAAGAACTGACAAACCAGTCTCCAGCTCTGGCCTCTCTTGTTTGAGGTTGAACTCCTTCAGAACTGCTAAGGAAAGCTCATCTCTTTACCAGCATTCTGTACAAATCCACTCTCTTTTGTGGCTGAATAATGCCACCCTTATTCTATTGTCCAGGTTAAAAACTCATCATCTTTAACTTCTCCATCTCTTTCATCCCAGCACCAAATCAGTCTAGCTATCAGCCATTCCTCTTCATTAAGCAAAACTGTCCCTTCTTTCTCCAGGTCTCCATCATTTGTTTGGATTGTTGCTGCTTTTATTTCCCTTATCTTCGCTGGTGCCACAGTATTTTATTTTTCCCAAAATAATGATAACGACAACAATAGCAAGGCCACTTTATTGCTTCAATCCTTCCTTGGTTCTCCATTGCTTACAGGGCCAGACCTGTAGGCTGGATTAGGAAATTGGACTTTGATATGTGTTTCTAGCTTAACCATGTACTACCTTGCCACATACCTAGGGTGCCAGCTACATCTTGCTTTTTACACATTAATTGCTTTACACATCTCAGATCATCTAATATGCGTTTTCCCACTAATTTTTTATATTGCCCTCTCCTCTAGAATATAAACTCCATTAAGGCAAAGACTTTATCTGTTTTGTGCCATATTGGACACCTAGAACACACAAGAGTACTCCAATGTAGGTGATGAAAAGCTATGTTGAATGAATTAGTCAATTTATTGTTTCAAGGACCTGTTCTAAGGCTACCTCTGTGATGAAGCCTTTCTTCATTCTCAGCAGGATGATTGCTCTCTCCAGGATGATTTCTCTCTCCCTTTATGGTTATAAAACCAAATGTGCAACTATTTTAGCTCAAACATCATATTATCCACATTTACTTACATATATGTCTTTCCTATTTACTTGAGCTCCTTGGTGGCACGGATACTCTTTATTAATTCTAAATGCCCACCACCAGGCTGGGAGCATTGGGTTCACACCTGTAACCCCAGCACTTTGGGAGACTGAGGCAGGAGATCACTTGAGGCCAGGTGTTTGAGACCAGCCTGGCCAACATGGTGAAACCCTGTCTCTACTAAAAATGCAAAAATTAGTCAGCCATGGTGGCATGCACCTGTAGACCCAGCTACTCAGGATGCTGAGATGGGAGAATCACTTGAACCTGGGAGGCGGAGGCTGCAGTGAGCTGAGATAGCACCACTGCACTCCAACCTGGCCTGCAGTAAGACTCTCTCTCAAACAAATAAATAAATAAAAATAAAAATAAATGCCCACTATCGTACCCAGTTCATAGTTGGCACTCAATAACTTTTATGAATGAATGAATGACTGAATAAATGAGTGATGAATTAGGTAGAGGAGGAAACAGAGTAATTTGATTTGGCCTGGGATCACCAACACACACACACACACACACACACACACACACGCACACATCAATGAGGAATATGACACACAAATCACCCTACATAATCAAAAGATTCTTCTTGGTAAGAGACAGATATTAGAGTGTCTGTGTTGACCTTTAATTCACCTTTGTAAAACACAGTTTAAAAAGACAGTCTGGCTCATAAAAGCAAATAGGTACATTGTAAATCCACAAATTTGAGATTTTTATAGTGAAAATACTAATAGGTTTTGACTTTTAATGAGCTTCTGCTCTTATTATTAAAAAGATTCTACTCATTCTAATAAAAGAACTGTGATTTGTGGGTATCTTCTGATATATTTTAGTTGATTCTTAGCTTCAGCCACCTTAGCAAAAGAAAGAAGAGGTTTCCCCAGTGGAATTTCAGATAAGTATGCATACTGCAAGAGAGGCAGAGGAAAAATGATAATTTGCTTTATTCATGAATCTGTTCAGATGCAACGTATGCTGCCCAGGCCCATGCTGAGGTTTGGATAAGTCTATTCCTAGGGCTCGCACCTTGGTGACCACTATCTGTTCTAATCAGATAATCTATGGAAGCCAATGACTGTCTTCTCACTTGTTAAAAGCATTCACACTCAGGATGGGCAGAGCCTAGCAATTAAAAGCACAGATGGTATGTTGCTAGTATCAAAATTACTTTAGAAACAAAATTGGGAAATTAAAATGTAAAGCAACACATAAGAACTAGACACCTCAAGCATGTAATTGTATATTTATTTCTCTTTTTAAAGAACACTCCTTAATGTAATTCAATATACAAACTTGGTTTCACAGAATTATAATCCACTATATAGCACAAAGATAACCCAGATTGTATGTGTGCGTGCACACATGTGCGTGCCTGTGCACATGTTGCTGTACCCCTCCCTCTCTTTCACTCTTCTGGACCTACAAAGGCTCTTCCCACCTTCAACACTAACCAAAAGCCATTGTGACTATTTCATACAACAGACATCCTCCCACGAGTTCTTTGCCCTTGAAAGATTCTTTTCCCCATTCCCCCTGAGATAGCCAGGAGTGTGACACTCTTCCCCTATGAAAAAGGGTAAGGTGACCTCCCCTAACACAGATGTTAACCCTGTTCCCATGTAAACTGGCTGACAGGAAGAGCTGGGGAGCAGGTCTCCATCCCCTTTTCCCCCTTCCACACCCAACCCTCAGAGTCCAAGTGCGACCCTCTGTGTAGCCTTAGTTCCAGTCACCATCCTGTGTAGCAAGAACTAAGGAGATTGCTAAGCCCAGGTCTTCTCCATGAGCAGCGCACAGCACTGCCTGCCAAGCCACCGGGCCGGCCGATAACCAAGCTCTACACAGTCCCATGTGCTTTGTCACCTTAATTTTTTAAAGACACCTAGCATAGGTCTGTGGCAACCTAGTGTCCAACTGAGTTACATAAAATTGTACCAGTGATGCACTTGTACATATTTACATGGGGTGGAATGTTTTCCCATATTTTTAGATGAGTATATAGATCAACATGTTCACATAAGACCAAATACTTTTAATATTATTTATAACTGATTTATAAAGCTTTGAAAAAACTCACAATAGCACATTGTTTACTTTAATGCTTTACGGTACTATCATTTTAAAATCACAATCAGCACTTAAGTTATAGTCAATCCAGCAAACAAGAGACAAAAAAATATACAAGAGTTAAGAACTGACTGATACATCCTTTATCTTTTTTTAACTAATGCATAAGTGCAGAATAAGATACTCTAGTTTAAATATCTTGTTTACAATGTACATTTTTGTTCTAGTTACGCAACAGTAAATCCCATGCTTCACATAGAAAAGCAATCCACAACATTAAGAAAAAATGTACAATTTATGAAACAAAGTAAATAAATATTAGTATTACAGAATCAGAGCTGTACATAAAAGCTGTTCAGTTTTAATCATATAAAAATATGTTTTAGTGCAACCTCACATATATATTGATGCTGTTTTGCTTTACATCATTTAGATCCAAGTGTCCAAAAAAGGAAAGAAATTACATTTATTACAAAGCAGATACACAAATTCTAAAATATGTACAAATTACTGCTAAAAAATGCTTATAAGAATATAAGCAAAGTAAAGAAAAGGCACAAACATCTGTACAATTTTAAAAGTACCAGACCCAATAGGTTAATTTCAAATTTTGTTTTGGTCAGGCTCATGATGACTCGTTAATTTACCTAATTCTTTTGATATAACAAAAGTATATATAATAGCAAACTACTGTAACTTAGGACAGGCATGCTATAAACTGGATTACCTCCATTTCTAGAAAAACAAAAACAAAAAAATGGGAAAATGTGGAAATGAAAGTCTCCATGCATCATAGATCAATGTAGCTGACTCTTTTCTGATGAAGGATCTTTGCTTTCCTCTGTGCTTGAAGATAATTCCTTGCTGCTGTGAAAGTCCAACTGCTTGTCATCCACACAACTCTTGCTGTAAAACGTGGAGTGAGCTAATGGAGTCTGTGATGTACCAAAACTGTCCTTTTCACCATCATGCAAGTCAGGGTGGGTGGCTGAGGTACAGGGCTGACCTGGCTCAGGTCTACTAAAGTGTCTAATGCTAACATGTGCACTTCCCAGGGGGTTCTGGTGGGGCTCCTGCACCCGCGCTGGCTGATCTGGCCCGAGCAGAGCTGCCTCTTCCGTGGCAATCCGGAGAGAGGCAATGGCTTTTGTACAAGTCTGTATATTTTCCTCCTGTTCCCGCTCTGTTGCGTTTAGGCTGTCTTCCGAAGTGCTCTGTTTCATCAGTAGCCGAGGAGAGGAGGGAGTGCTAGGCGGACCAGATGACTGCGAAGCGTGAGGACCTCGCTTCTCATGCTGCTTAGAAAGCACATAGGGGTCCTTGGAGAAGGACTCCCCTGACGCGCCTTTCTTCTCCTCAAAGCCCTCCATTGGCAGGGGCAATGTGGGTGAAGGATGTAAACTGGAAAGGGCTGGCGGCATGGAGTGAACCATCTGGATCCCACCAACGGGCACCATGGGGATAGGGGCTCGCACTTGTTGCTGAGAGTGGAGTGGAAGATGACTGAAGACATAGTCATTAGGACCCTCAGGGAAAAGGCTGGAGCCTGGATGTTCATAAGCACCTTCTTGGTCTCCATAGAGACTGAAGTAAGGAACCTGAGGTAATCCTCTTCTTAAATTCTGCGCAGAGAAACAAAGAGAGCACAAAATTCAGAGCCTGCTACGCTTCATTCTTAGGTCAAGCTATTGGATTCATTCACTCACCCATTCACATATTCACTACCTAGAGAGGCTTCAATACCTAATTCTTTGATCAAGTTTTCCTATTTCAAGACAAAAGAGATTTCTCTGTTGTCTTTTATAATCCTTGAATAAAGGCGTCGGCCTGTGAAAAGTTGCTTTTGTTTTTAAACAGCAAGGTGATAAAGCAGTCAGGGTGTTTTCCATTGGATACAGAGACACATTTCAGCTCTGTTTTTTTCACAAGAGATAATGAAAATAAATTAATGGATAATTGGCAAAAAAAAAGTTTACTGAGCAAAAAACACTAATAAACATTAATAATATTTTTTTTAATTCAAAAGGAAATAAAAAGATTACCATCTGTTGCTATACTGGACAGATTTTTAATATTTTTCTTAAGTGTTGATGAGTATATAATTGGAATGACAAGTCTGAAAATTGGCTTTTTAAAAAAGTTTTCCACAGAACAGATGACAAAATGGTGGTGAGGATCCACAAACTGTTTCCTCCAATGTGTAAGACATTGGTCTAAAGGAATGCAGTCCTGCTAAGAGATACTCAATGCAGAAGGCCAGCTTCTCCAGCCAATAACAAACCAAGTCCATTTAAGTCTTACATCAATAATAATTTTTTAAAGGAAACTATCCATCGTAGAAGTAGTTAACATTATTTCAGACAGTTAACAACTTATATTCAACTCTATACTGTGAACCAAAGATGACTGCATCTTAATTCTTTTGTTTCTATTATCATTTCCACCTCAATATCTTCTTGGCAATCAATGAATTAAGGATGCTTAAAATGTTCAGCCAGAATTTCAGATTTCATAGTCCTAGTCCTAAAAATGGAGAATTTATTTTCTATACTGTTTCTGTAGTGAAATACAGCTTAGATTGTCAGATTATCAGGTTGTAATATTATCATATTTTAATTACTGTGATTCATTCTTTAATGGATTGTCATCTAAAAAGGACTTCATTTATTTTTCTATTTTTTGAGAACCAAAGATAGATAGATAGATATAAACCCGTACAGTATGGTAGTAGTCCAGGATAGAGCCAAAGAAACTGTTCTATTTCAAGAGTTTCAGTTCTAAAACTCAAGGTATGCTCTGTAGCATTAAAGATTCATCCAGTTCTATCTAGATTATGATTTCTGCTACTCTCTAAGATGCTTAGCCCTTACCCTTCTCTGTGATATATCATACGCAAGCTGGAAACATGGGTTCTCCTGAAAGTGTGAGTGAAACGGTGCAATCATTAACACTGTCGTTACCACGACCTCATAAGCTGGGAAAGGTGGGAATTTTACGGTATGAGAATCACTTAAATTCTGCACATAGACAAAATCCCCCTTGTATTTAATCAGGTTTGGAAAAGGCATGCCTCCTTCATCAAACACCAGTTTGGGAGGAAGACCTGTAATGCCTACAGTAACAATCTTTGAAGATAATCAAGTATGTTTTCTTTTAATCACAGCAATCACAGATTCAAAGTTTAAAATAAAACCGAGCTTGGTTATTTTTCTGTTTTACTTCTGGCTGCTATTCCATGACCTCCATTGCATACAACCAGTCAGAATGTGGATCTGTGGGGAAACCAAGGAAGTGGAACAGAAGTCAGAGAGAGAGAGAGAGAGAGATGTCCCATTATGTAAACTGACTTGAGATCCCCAAATCCAGGCTGACAAATGGAGTCACGAATTGTCCTCTAAAACTACAATAATACTCAGCATGTTCTAAATCCAATAAAATCTTATTAGTGCTACTAATGAAAGTTTCAAATTCAGCCCTTCACTGATTTTAACCACAGAGCTACGTGTACAAGTAGAATTTCTACCATGTGGCCACTTCCACTGCTCCAAGCCCCACCAGGCATTTCTACACATCCTCTCTCCTCTCATTCACCCCTTCTTCATCCTCCAAAGAAACTCCCAATAAGTTTTCTCTACTTTGGTTTTTACTCCATTTGCAATCCTATTGTTTTGCAATTTGGGCCTTATAAATGTGGTGGACAAATTTCCATCTTGCTTAAATCTCAGTAAGAAAAATTTTGTCATGGAAAAACAAACAGTGAATTCAAATGTAGATTATGTTAAGTGTAAGTGCATATATATGTATAGACACATATACACATATGTACAAATGTACATACACAGATATCTATATATACATCTATACGCCATATACCAGATCTATTACCCTACGCATCTCTTCAACAGTATGGCAGTAGGGACCTCTAGATGCAAATGATGAGAGGGAGATAGAAGAGCAAGAGCCTACTTGGGGGCAGCAGGGAGCAGAGAAGGAGAAGTGACCCATTTGTGCTCAGTCACTGGCTGGGGCTGCAGGGAGAGCATGGCCTTGGCTTAAAAAGTCCTGTCCTGAAGGTGCTGACATGCCAGCAGGAGGCTGTCTGCCCACTACATTCCTTACAGCTGAATGGCACGTTCTTTCAGGAACAAAAATCTGCATGGGCCACCTCCCTGGCTGCCAGAAACAAATTAAAAAACTGTGGTCAAGAGGTTAAGTGACTCGCCCAAGATCACACAGATAACAAGGGATAGGAATGAATGTTGACTGTTTCCCTAGACACAATCTTCATCTACACTACATACTGAGGGCCTGGACACACCTTTGTTTCTCTTCCTGCTACCTATCTACAAAAGCTTTAAAATGGAAAAGGAAATTTATTTATCAAAAAAAAAAGATAAGGCCACAGCCATAATATTATTTCATCCTCAACCTCGAACCATGCGTAGTAGACCCTCAAAAATTCACTAAATACTGAATAAATGGATAAAAGATACCTTATCTATCTATCTATCTATCTATCTATCTATCTATCTATCTATCTATCTATCCGTCCATCCATCCGTCTTAAAATTAAAACTAACAGGGGCACTGGGGCAAAAACGACAGGGTAGCAGGAAGTCTCTTGCTCTTCTACCTCCTTCTCATCATTTGTGTCTAGAGCTCCTTACTGCCACACTGTTGAAGAGATGAGTGGGGTAATAGAACTGGTATATAGATGTATATATAGATGTCTGTGTAGGTACATTTGTACATATGTGTATATGTGTGTATACATATATATGCACATACACTTAACACAATCTGCATTTGAATTCATTCATTTCTTCCAAACCTGTGTTGGCTATGATCACCATTACTCCAAACGCAGCCAGAATATGACTGGGCTGTAAGGTCCCTTCACACCACAGTCAGTGTCCTGTGGTGTGAGAAAGCATAAAGTGGGCAGTGCTTGGGACGAACTGTCCCTACATCAGGGAGGATTCCCAGATCTGTTCCCTCATACCATGTGAACAAGGCAGCAGGCTATACATCCTCTAAAGAGAATTAAACTGGGTAACAGGCCAAAAGCATCATAAATGATAAAGTTTAATAACACTATGAAATATACCCATGATCAGCCATGTGCGATGGCTCACACCTGTAATCCCAGCACTTTGGGAGGCCGAGGCAGGCGGATCATGAGGTCAAGAAATCGACACCATCCTGGCCAACATGGTGAAACCACGTTTCTACTACAAATACAAAAATTAGCTGGGTGTGGTGGCACGTGCCTATAGGCCCAGCTGCTTGGGAGGCTGAAGCAGGAGAATTGCTTGAACCCAGGAGGTGGAGGTTGCAGTAAGCCAAGGTCGTGCCACTGCACTCCAGCCTGGCGACAGAGCGAGACTCCATCTCAAAATAATAATAATAATAATACCCATGATCAGATATTTAAAAAAAAATGAAACAAAACAAAAACACATCAAAAAACTGGTACAAACTCAGTGACTAATAAAACTCATCTCTCTCCAACTTTCTGGGCATATATCTAAAAATCAGATGAACTCCCTTAGTCCACTCTTCCAATTCCTTTGCCTAACTTGACTGTGGGTTGCTATAAATTTTTACAACCACAGCATGTTTGCAATAAAGGCTTACTTTTTCTGACTGAAGAATCGCATGTTTGCAGTTGACTGAACATGCACCACTGTTTCACAAATGCCACACTCTCAATCCACCTGGCCAATGCTAGAACACAAGCTGCAGGGATGGCAGGGAGAGGCTCATCTAACACACTCTGCCAGCATCACTGCGTGTATACCAGAGAAAGCATGTGTCATCCCAGACTTGGTATCCCATGATCCAGGAGATTTACAGTTCTCTATTCGTGCTGCAATGGCATAAACTGCAGAAGATCCCTTTTTCCTACTTTTGCTAAGGCACCAAAACCTGTGGAAATGTATCTCTTTTTCTTATTAGCTTGCTAATTTGTTAGCTTGGTAAACAACATCCCAATTGCTATATATGTTTCTGCAGGAATTGCTTCATCAAGATGAAGTTGGTACCAGACTTGTGAAAAGATGGTGCTGGGGATGGGGACAGGAATGCAGCAGCTTTCCTAAAGTGAAAAAATGACAGGCTGAGCTCAGGATTCAGGGTAGTGGAAGGTGATGATAGGGAGAAAATTGGCTGCCAGGGCAGTGATAAAACAGAGCTGGGAGCTGGCAGTGTCTCCTCTGGCTGTGAAGGATGGTGCTGATGCACTTGACACAGAGATCCGGAGCAAGGGAGTACAACAAAGAGTAGAAACCAGGAAATCAAAACACATTCAAGGCAGACAGATTCCAAAGGTATCATGCCTCTGTCTATGCTAAGTGCATGCTTTATTCATTTTTTAAAATCCTACACAAACTGAAAGAGACATCACAGTCTACTGAGCCGTGGAATTAGGCAGGACAGGTGCTTTTATATGAATTTGTATTAAACCTACTGCTTAAATGTAATCCATGGTGGTTACTGTTATCTTCACTTATAATGAAGGCATATCATAGAAATCTCTGCACATTCTCACTTAGCTCTCCTGATTTCCCGTTCTCCCTGGGCCCCCGCTTCCACTGAGCAAGTGCACTTGATAGTAGTAATGGCAAGAAAAGCAGACAGGCTCATGTCTTTGATTTATAAACATGCCGAGTGTGTAATTCTCTCCTCTCCCTGGCCCTGACCAGTTTCACATGTCCACTCACAATGGGCAAGGTAGAGTTTATTAAAAAAAGAAGTTTTTGAGGCCAGGCGCAGTGGCTCATGCCTGTAATCCTAGCACTTTGGGAGGCCGAGGCAGGCAGACCACTTGAGTTCAGGAGTTCAAGACCAGCCTGGCCAACATGGTGAAACCCTGCCTCTACCAATAAATACAAAAATTAGCCAGGTGTGGTGATACACGCCTGTAGTCCCAGCTTCTCGGGAGGCTGAGATGGGAGAATCGCTTCAACCTGGGAGGCGGAGGTTGTAGTGAGCCAAAGTCGTGCCACTGCACTCCAGCCTGGGTGAAAGAGTGAGAACTTGTCTCAAAAAAAATAAATAAAATAAAAATTTAAAAAATAAAAGTTTTTGAAACTCAAGGTTAACAGCTGAATCAGAATCCTTACCTGGTGATGAGTTATATAAGTGATGCCTAAATGTCCCTGTGAGTGTATGTCCATGCAGTCATGGCATTCTAAAGGTTCATCTTTTTTACTTACAAAAAGGCTTCAGCTTATGTCTATCATCAGTTAAGTTTAGAAAGCCTTCAGAAAGGCCTCACCTGTTCCCACTGGGAATGCACTGCTGCTCTGATGCAATACTACACTTTAGGTAATGCCACAGCCATGTTACTGACAATAGCATATGACAAAAATGTCTCCCCGCTATTTTCATTAGCGAGATTCACTCCACCCATGACAGATACCCATGTTCTACTAAATTTCACACCACTGCATTATCAGGAGGACCAATGTGCTTCCACTTATGTATTAGAAAGAAAAGTGGATAATACTTACAGGAGGCCCCAATACAATTGGCTCTGCTTGCAAATACTGTCCCATGGACAATGGTGGGTTATGGTATAAAGCCCTTCTGGGAGATGGCGCTCTTATTGTGGTCATGTATCTTCTCTCTCTTCTAGGAGACAGGTCTCTTCTTGCTGTGATATCTTTCCCAGGAGACACTGGCCTCCTTGGAGACAAATGCCTTCTTGGTGAAACATCTCTTTGGGACATCTCTCTTCTCAATGCAGCTTCCTTTCTTGGTGAAAGATGTCTCATGGGTGACAGATCTCTCCTAGGTGATAAATGTCTCCTGGGAGATAAATCTCCTTTGGGTATCAGATACCTCTTTGGTGAATTATCTCGACAGGGTGAAGAATCATATCCTGGAGAGGAATGGTGGCTTGAGGGTGAGAAGTCCCTGGGAGAGGAGCTTGGCTCTGAAGGTAGCATGCACTCCTCATCCATACAACTAGGTATGTCCAATCTGTCTTTGTCTGGTTCTGAGTCCGTACTTTTGCTCTGGAATAGCCTCTGGTATTCTGTCATCTGGGTATCTTCACATGAATCACTGGGTGTCATAAGCTGAGTAACTCGAATACTTGGCAAAGTAACCAAATAGCTGATCAACGAAGAATGTCCCAGGGAACTATCTGAAGGAACCCCGTGGGGTACGGCGCCAACATTCACAGGCAAGGAGGAGAATCTAGGAGGCTGAGGACTGGTGCTTCTTGATCTTGTTTTTGGTGTTAAATCTCCCTGGTCATCAAAGTCATCTTCATCTTCATCATCATCATCATTATCATCTCCATCCTCACCATCTGATTCCTCGGCATCTGAGAACTGATGATCAGTTGAAATGCTGGACATGCTATGCTTCTCTGCTGCTTTGTGCAAATCTTCCATATTTTCTGAAACAATTAAACAAAGATAATGGAGATCAAGATCCAAATGTCAAGGTTAGGATCTTATTTAAGCCTCATTTCTTTCTAAATGCTTTTCCCAATCCCTAGTGCCCATAGATAGTTATGTCTGAAAACGCCTATAAAATGAGGCACTTACCTCTGTGACCCTGCGTTCATTCTATCTTCTTGTATATCTATTTGTTTTCATGCCCAACATATAAGAAAGATTCCATAGTAGGACCTTATATCTCAGACATCATCCCACTCACAGAAAACTCTCAACAAATGAGCATGGACAATGTTAATTATGATGCTAGAGGAGAAAGAAAGGCAACAACCTGTCTCTGCAAGCTCAGGTACAAACGTATGTCTAAGTGATGTATCTCAGGAGGTCTGGCCAACCTTAATGATGTTTGTTTGCTTGTTTATTTGTTTTCCTACTGGGTTTCTTCTTAACTTGAATAATAATACATTAAAATGCTTTTCAAATTTCCCAAAAAGCCTCATAAAATCTAATTTGCTATCACAAAGCAAGTGCAATTCTATTCCCTTCATAGAAGGCTCTAAATATAAGTATTTTCATAGTAAGGCCTTTTTTGCCCTCGGAGTCAAAACTGAAATGCATTTCTTCTCAGTAGATTTCAAGCAATTCAATGTGTCAGTTTTATTTTCTATATTTAGTATTTAATAAAATGAAAAGTGATCACTTTTTAAAAATATCTAAACTTATTTTACCACCTCAGCCACAGAGCTCCACTGTGCATAATGAAGAGGTCTGTCAACTCATTTATGACATACACACCTGCTTCCTCAGTCTCTGTATCATCCACCGATGTCATTGAGACTCCCAATTCCAGGCATTTTTTCATGTGTGCTTTAGATTTCATATGCTTCGTTAGGTTTCCTTGAAAATGTAGCAAAAAAAAGAGAGAAATTAATTGGTTGTCAAATTAATAACTGCTGATAGCTGCTCCAAATTCAATGTGAAATGAACTAATTTTATTAAATTCATCATGTAACACAGATTTGTTTCTACCCACTACCCCTTGTTTCAACCTTAAGAAGAATAATCTGGTCTTTGAAGATATCAATCCCTGAGAGCTTTGGCCCAATCTCAGATATTCTTTATTCTAGAAGATATGTGGAAGTCCAGGCTCACATCTTTTCAAGAGTAGGCTCAAAGCAAGACTAGAAATCCCAGGCTTTTCTGCCTGAGAAGGGACCTCATATCTACCCAAATGCACCAGCTTCCTGGGACTCCACATAAACAGGAAACGCAATCTGGCCACACACCTCAGAGATATTTCAGAATGAAATATTCTCAACACACCCACTGGGCCCCTGACCTTCTGGCACTGATCAGGTACAGAGTAACCTCCAAGGATCTTCACCGTTCAGAAGAAAAATACATACAAACTAATGTGAGGGCCAACCTTGTCAGTGCTCTGAAAGATCCATACAAATAATTAGCTAACTACTCATAGGGAGCATTATTCCCAGTATTTAGCATCTACCTGTCTGGCATATGTTAGCAAAAGTTATGACAGCAATTCCTAAAATTCTGGAGCAGCAACATTCCCTCTTTACTTATCTTCAGGCTCCTATCACACTAACAAAAAAGAAAGGTTTCATGCTGAATATGTTATAACGATAATGGCATATACAATTATATGTGTATATGCATGTGTGGATATAAATTATATCTATAATTTGTATAACTGCTTTATGAAATGTGAGAAATTTTGAAAACATTGTTCCAATCCTCGTTGACCCAGGATCTATAGAAGAATGCACACACACACACGCACACACACACACATACATATAAATTATATGCCATATAACTTATCAAAAGAGATTCAGGAACTAATTCAGTTGTAAGGCGCCTTTACATCACTTCAGTGAAAATAGCCATAATGTTATCTGTGCCCTTGACAACGCTTTAGCAATGTACCAACAAATACTTTAAGAGAAGGCTCTGTGAAATCTCCGTGGAAACTCAGCCTGCTAGCACAGTTTATTCCTCTGGTAGGGGTGTTCAGCTTGCTGTTCATGTAATATATGAGCCACAGTTAAAACTGGGACACTGTTGTTTATTATTTTACTCATATTGCTTTATTATTTACTTACTGCTTATATACTTATAAATTTTACATGCTGTTTTGAATAATTCCAGACATAGAAATATTTCCAGGCCCCCATTCCTCTTATTTATCAAAACTTATATCTACCATTTTTTAAAGAGCCCAAAAATGTTATAGACATATCAAGAATGCTTAAATCTAGAAAATTAATGAAATGTATCTATAAATTAATAAAAATCATCACTTGTGCCAGAGTGCAAGTACGCTATGGATGTGTATAGGTATAGATGCTAAGCATATCGGGATAGTTTATTTAGATTTTAGTATGTATGTCTTTCTCCTACATTTTTCTCTCCATTCCAAGGATAGTCAGGCTTTAGACTCCCATCTTCAGAATAGGTCTGTAGCTAGAAATCTGGATCTGAAACAATTCTACCATGGCTTTAGTTTGTTAAAGTCATGAGCTGCAGAAGTAATGTATAAGGACAAGGAGAGGGAAGGAGAGTGGCGGGGGAGGCCCCTGAAGAAGTGGCACAGACAAGGAGAAGGGATTGGTCGTGCAAGGGCGTTCCATCTGTGCTCAGACGACAATGTGGGTTTGGACAACAGGCATTTCAGTCGGAGGTGAAAACTGGCAGGGTTTCCCAGGATGTTTTGCTCAGTTTAAGATTCTGAGACATTTGCACATTCCCAAAGGGTGACAAGGAAACTCCAATAATGACCAAGAATAAATTATTTCCTTCAGGAGATGATGATTCAGAGGCAGACTTAATTTGATTTTTAAAAATATCTAGAGATGTGTCATTTCTTCATCCAGTTTTTCACACAACTATACCTGCAGCAAACTCATATGCCCAGTGAAGATATGTATCATTCGTAATGACTATTGAATTGCAATATTCCCTGAAATCAAAGTTTTTATTTTCTTATCTCCTAGGGAATCTCTTAGTAAAGTTCTGTATAAAAGGCTTGATTGTGCAGAGGTGAGTGGTATTTAAAAGGCCATATGTTTATTTTTTGAGACACAAATGAACACATACTTTTTTCAGCTTCAAATGAGGCAATTCTATTACACAGATCTTTTTAATAAAAGAGAAACAGATATGTTGAGAGGCTACCCATTTACACTTCTAGCAATTTAGGATTTTCAGCTATAAAAGAATATAGGTATACATTTCTCTACCAAAGATAATTTTACTTGGTATTTCTTTTTCTTGAATGAGCAGATTAATCAATATGAAAATTTAAAGTGTTGAGGCACATTTATAGTGCCTATAGTATCCACTAAACCTAAGGTAAAACACACTTCTGCAAAAGTCGAACAACCTCTAATTCACTACTGTTTGTATTCTGAGACTACCAGACTTATGAACATTTTGATAATATTATAAAAAATAAAAATACAACCGAAGCAACTTCCTTGAGTAAAATATTTTTACATAAATCTACCTGTTAAAAACAGATTTTAAAAAAAATTTTAAGGCAAGTCCTAGTTTTACAAGACTAACAGTTATGTACTGAGAATCAGAAATTGTCTCTGTGCTGATAAAAACAGGGAACACAAGCTATCAAATTTCTATGCATAATTAATGCAACTGTGGATGAAGGCACCCACCTGGGAGTGTGTGGGTCTCTACATTATTTATAATCTTGAAACTGACCAAGAGCACATGTTTTCTTCCCAGCTGCTGCCTTGCTTCTCTAATACCACTGCATGTGCAGGATTTCAATACTGGTGTAAATATTATCTAGACCACATAACATTTCCAACATGAAGTAATAGCTATCCAGACAATTTGTAGCCACTTCCTTTGGAGACAACTGGCTTGGACCTATGTCTACTGCTCTTAATTAAGTCATAAAAGGAGCCTCACAGTCTCACATACATCCTTTGATCACTTACTTGAGGGAGAAAATATATTTCGTGGAATCATATTTTCACAAACAAACCATCTTTATTGTTGATGAAGGTTAGTTATAAAATAGCATTCAGAAATCTAAGTAGCCATAGAGAAGTATGTTTCCTCTCAAAAAAATCAGACTTGTACCTTTCGTTTTGAAGGCAAAGTTACATAACTTGCATACATAAGGCCGAACATCAGTATGGGTACGGATGTGTTTTTTGAGCATGCTTGGCTTCTTACAGCGAATCCCACATTCTTCACAAATGTACTTTCCCCGGCCACGTCCTCTGACATATACATAATCTTCATTCGATTTGTACCTGTTTTAAAAAGAGGGAATCCAGTGTGTTTTCAAATATTCTTAGCATGCTATATATTAAAGCAAAAGCTAATCATTTGCATGGCAAACTTTTATGAGGGTCTTTTGCAGACAATTATTCAACTTTACTTCTACGAAGCCTGTGAAATTTATGCAGTAAATGGCTGAAAGAACTAGATAATAGATTTGGCACTGTAAACAAAATGTAATGCTCCATGGAATTCAAAATGGAATTGGCTTCACTATTACATGTGAATTTATAGAGTTGGGAAGTAGATGTTCAAAATGACTTATGTAAACCTCAAAGAGCTGCAGAGCTTTGGACTGGATTCTAGTATGGCCTCCAATCAAGGGACATACAAAAAGCATACCAACATGTTCATCATGTATCTTTTGTTAACATTACATCATCTAAGATGTACATGTACAAACATACAACCCTCTAAATTTGCTAAATTAAGTATAACTGATAATAGAATTCTTCATTGCAAGTTCCTACTCTATTTTTACAATCCTGGCACGAGAGTGCCTCAGAAATTTCTAGTTTACACAGGGTGAGCTCAGCTCACCAACTGTTGTCTACAGATTTGATCTGCTCTTCCCAAAGACCATGAATCTGGAATAATGTGGAGTCTAAATTTCAACTAGCTTCTTCAAGGTAGTTACATAATGAAAACTAGAGATTCTATTTTTAATCAAATTTGCATTTGTTTCCAGAAGGGTTTCATAGAGATGTTTGAAAGGATATCTGAGGTCATCTTGCTTAATCAAATTGGCTAGAAAAACAGTCTTAGGTATTTTCTTTGATAATCAAGGGAAGAAATCTACCCAATGCTCAACCATTCCATTTTAGAATACAATAAAACATAATTTGTCATAAGATATAGTAGTATTATACGGACTAATTCAATGACTGCCATTATCTCTTAAGTCAAAGCTAGGCTAGAATTTTGGGTCTAATGTTATTTTTGGAAAGACGCTCCATTTGGGGAGTTCTTTTCATAACTTCCAAAGGTAAACTGACATGCAAAATGCCCTAATCCACTGTGGATTTAGTTAAAGGCACTAAATTTACAGTTTTTTTTACATTCTAAGAGCATTGCAAACTTCCTCATTTTATCCTAGCTAATCCACAAACAGGAATAAAGGCAAGTTTAACTTCAGTCATCCAATCTATTGAAATAATTTTAAGAAAGGAAATCCATCCACATATTTAAACAGCAACTCTGTTATGGATTCACATCTAATCTTAACGTTATCTACTTTTTGGTCAGTACCAATCCAGATGAGAGTTAAGTAGAAACTATTCAAAACTATGAATAATCAATTTTGCATGTCTTCCGTTCCTTTAAATTTCCCCCCTTTTACCAGGAATTTTGACTTCCACTTGTTCTTCAAAATTATTTTGAATTTTATCTTTGTCTTTTGCAATAAAGTAGAAAAAACCCTAAAGATGCAAATGTCTTTCACCTTTAAATTTCACTATTCTCTGCCCCTAACTAGATGAAATTGCTTAAGACATATAGACTAAAACAAATACTTTTGTACAAAGCTAATTTTCTTCAAGGAAGGATACTTCAAGCTTACTATAGCCTGCCATCATAGTGATGGGAAATGCATTTTATCATCAAGCAGTATAATTTTATTTTCAATGTCTTAGCTGATTAACTTGCTTCCAGAATGAAAATACAGTAAAATTCTGTATAAAATATAATGATGTATTAGAGAAACCGGTATAAATAAAATATCATACAACAGTTCTACAGGCCCATGAATCTACTTGATAAGGTAATTGATGGATTTTGAAAAATATTCAAAGCTGTGTTTAACTAAATTATTGAATTTATTATTAAACCTATCAGTTAGACAATATACACTTACAATTTTGGTCAGTAATACTTTTTATTTTTTTAGCTATCACTTTGCAATTGCCAAAATAAGAGGAGGTAACACAAGGTTTGGAAAAAACACTTGGTCACCACTGGGCAGAAATTGGGCCACAGATTAAGAAGTAATGGGACACAGCCCATAAAACGGGGCAATTAAAGGAGGAGGAAATGAAATATGGGCACAATCCTTTTGGATCACCAAAACACAGCAATAAAATGTTCACATACGCTTTTTCACTTGTGTCCTTCGTTAGTGGAGATGGGCTCCCCAAAGCATACAGTAATTGTGGAGTTCTCGCTAATCTATTGGTGCAAGTACACTGCTATGAAGGCTGCTGAATGTGAGAGGGTTGATTCAGTCACAGGGACCTCTCAGTCTCTGAGGAGAGATAAAATCTATATTTCTCTCGTTTGTGTTAAAAGATGGGGGATGTCAAAAAAATATCAAGACAAGCTTCATGACTACATACAATTGTGGTTTTAGTGGTGAAAATGCTAGATATCCAAAGAGGGCAAAACCTAAGGGAGAACCAAATAGAATAATCCATCTCCAAACCGGTAATGCTAGGTGAGAAATGGATATTTCATCTCACTGAACATTCCACATTTTATAGTCAAACAAGTAACATTATTTCCTCCAAATATAATTGGAACAAAGTCATGCCCATGAAGATATGTAAATAATAGATTTGTTGTAGAGATAAGGCTAATTACATCATAATCTCCAAAATGTGTTTAGCACGCTTCAAAAATTTTAAATTTTAAAAGCATAAGTGTAGGCTTTTCCTTCTATGTGACTGGATGAAAGATACATTTCTATCAAAATCTAAAACAAGACATTACATATGTGTAATTTTTCTTAACTATACAAATAACAAAGTCTTTGAACCTTATTACTTGAGTTTCTATGACTCAGGACTCAAGATTTGAAAAGAAATTCCTAAATACAGAGAAAGTGTCATACACCAGAGAAGACTGAGAAGGCAAGACAACTGAGTGCAATGTGGTACCCTGACTTGGATCCTGGGACAGAAAAGGATATTGATGGAACTGGTGAAATCCCATTAAAGCCTCTAGTTTAGATAATAAGAAAAACAAACAAACAAATTAACTAGTTCTGAAGATTATACATGATTGTGCATGATCTGATTTTTGTAAGCATAGAATAAAAATATGTCTGTCAATAAAACAAATACCTATAAAATAATCAAAGAATGAACAAACTTAGATGACATCAAGTGTCCACCAATTTAGTAGATTTCATAATAAATTAGAGGGGTGAAAATTTAAGGAAGAGGCTTGAATGATATCCATTAGGGACATTTTCTTGCAAAGCAAATCCCAAAAGCAAGGGCATGAACTTATGATCTATTACCAGCCAGAGTTCAGAACTGTGAATAGAAAAGGAATTTACTTTCAGCTTCCAACCAGATTAGACAGTACCTTTTCCATGCAGACATTCTGGACCATTTACTCTGACCTATAACTGCACATTTTACATTTGCACTTTGTTTCCTTACCCTCCTTCAAATATTTTAATTCGGATTGGCTCAGTTTGTTTGGATCCAATATCTTTATCTCCATGAATATCTCCTTTCCCTCTTTCCTTTAAGATATTTCCCACTAGTTTCCTTTCTAGTTTGCTGCCAAATAAAAAGGACGCATCAGGTTTCATCTGTAAGACAAGAAGAGAGAATCATTTCACATGCTTTCTCAAAGACACAGGAGCCCCTATGTCCCACTCTTCCATAATCTCTGAAAATGAGCCTAAATTCTGTACTAAAAGGCCAGGAACTAGTTATATAAAATAAGGGCCACTAGGGATAAAATCAGATAAGAATGACAGTTTCCACTGAATAAATTCAACATTCTGTTACAGCTATATATAATAAGTACATATATTATATATAAAAATATATAGATACACATATACACGCAGCACTCTGTGCAATGCTAATACTTAAAAGACACATTCTATGTTTTGAAGTAGCAATGAAAACAATCTATATTAATTAAGGAAGTAGTCTCAAAAATTATTGAGGGAAAATGGTAACTGATAAAAGTGAAAACATATTTTTAAATCCTCTATTTGCCTCCTTATTAATTTAGCAGAAATTTCAAAATTCCCCTTAATATTTTTATAATTTTACATGGAAGGCATTGATGGTTCTTGTAGGAATAAACCAGCCAGCAACTTGGAAAAATAAGTTTTGAAGGAGACAGATGTCTCGTCAATGAGAGTAAGCCCTGCAGCATTTGCAAAGCTCGGTCCTCCTTCTTCGTCTTTCCTTTCAGCCTCCACTCCCTGCTCTATGGCCCACTTCACAATTCCCTGAATTCCTCACATCCAGAGAAAATTAGACCTGCTAGGTCACTCACAAAGGTCAGAAGGAAAATAACCCATGGGAATTAATCCCAGTGGTAGGATTTCATGGCACCCAAATTTTTAAATTTTAAAAGCATAAATGTAGGCTTTTTCTTCTGAAAATGGACCATGCCTGAGACCTCAGAACCAAGTGCAGTCAGTGGCTTCTTCCACTCCTGAGTAAGGCCAGACTTTCTGAAAACGCCCCCACTCTGACCTTCATTTTACTTGTATTTTTTTTTTTTTAGGCCTTATATCCTTCACTATGTAGTTTGCTCAGCAATCAAATCCACAATACAAAGTTCTTCCTAAAACAGTATTTGTTACCTGAGTAAACTGCTTCCAAGCACTTGATGATGTAAGCTTGCCGGTTCCAGGCCTATGCATAGCAGCCAGAGTATAAATTTCTGCAGTGATTTTTTGCTTGGACCTCAGAAGAGCCAGCGTGGTCTTGGTGTTCAATCCTGATGGGTTTGGATTACAGGAACTAATGCACCATGAAGCATAAACCGAGGATTTGAAGGTGGCCTGTTGCACATAATTGGGTTTTGTATAATTCAAGAAGCACCAACTCACAGTAGTTGTTGTCCGCAGACTGGGGAACTGAAGAATCTGCTGGAAATCTGCCATGTCCGTGAGAAGAAGAGTTGAGTCTGCCACGTTCCCGCTGGGGGCAGAGGCCATGCGGACCAGCATGCCAACAGGCCGCTTGTGGCCCTTCCCTTCCTCTTCCAGCTGACCATCTCCTGCTGGTAATGAAGAACTCTGTGGGCTCATGCTCATGTCCGATGCCGTCTCATCGATATCTAATTCATCTGAAGATTCTTTGCTTTCAGAAGGCCCACTGGACTTCTGCCCCGGAAGTGGTGCCCGGGAACCGGAAAGCATCTCCTTGCTGGGCGGGAATGGCTCCCTGGAAGACGGGCTAACAGAAGGATAGTCTTGAGATGAGGAGGGCGACAGCGAGGAGAAGGAAGATGACCCTGACTGCAAGCCATCTTTTGGCTCAGAAGCACATCCTTGTCGAACCAGCTGGGGTTTCTGGGGGCGGGAGAGGTCCTTTTTGATGTCTGAGTTGGTCAGCTCCACAGCACTAAGCTCCTCCACAATCTGTCCGTACATCTTTTCTTCTTTGACCCTTTTCTGCTGCTTGGTTTCCATGAAGAGCTCCAAGCTACTGGCTGGAGAAAGCATTCGCTTGCTACCTCCCAGGGTGGCCACGCTGTCAGAGGTGGAAGGTAAACACAAGGGGATGGAGGATTCTAAGCCGAGGGGCAAAGTCTGAGGTGCTTTCCAAATGGGGTACTTCTCCAAGCCCGCATGCTGCCCCAGCACCTGGGCAATGTTGAATCCTATCCCTTGCATGGCTGCGTTGGTGACCAGTGTCCTTTGGGTCATATTCTCATCGACTTTGCATATGACAATGGCAGGGCTATTCTGCCCAAGTATCTGAGAAATGCTTGTGTACATGACACTTCCATAGGATGGTACGTGCGTCTGGATCCGAACAGGAACCACTGTTCCTGGGAGGGACTGCAAAGGCCCAGCATTTGCCGAGGCAAAATCTTCTTGAAGAACCTGCTCAGAGGGCGTTTCAGTTGACTTACTGCTCTGGTCTGATGGAAACTTTGGAAGAAGGTTCTTTGGGTGTAGCCCTGATGCTCCTGAATAACATGGGTAGGTCTGCTCTTTCGTGTGTGCGTACTCAGCAGGTTTCTTTCCAGTGTGCTCTGCCACATGCTCTAAGGGATAGCTCGAATGGATTTCTGTCTGAAAAGAGGGCTTGCCATAGCTCTTCTGAGGGTGCTGAGCAAAGGGATGTGGGAAATGTGCCTGCCACCAGGGAGGCTGCTGAGCTGGTAAATGAACCATACAAACTGTAGGATACTGAAACTGAAACAAGGCATTCTGGATTGGAGAAAATGGAATTGTCTCTTGATGTGGAAATAAGTGTGGCTGTTCAGGTAAGTGCTTGCTTGTCATATAGGATGTTGGTTGGATCAAGGGATTTCTCAAAGATTCCTGACTGTCCATGTGCATGATCTGTGGCTGGGCCAGGTGCAGTGGCCCCGAGCTCAGCGGGGGACAAGGACCCGCCACCTGCTTCCCTGGGTCCTCTTGCTGAAGAGGAGGCAGCACAGCAGGCGGGCCATGGTGCCACCCGGACCGGAGGCCAGCATGCAGGTGCTCCAGCTGCTCTTGCTTCACGCTCTGATCCATGCCAACCTCGCCCTGGGAGATTTCTGGGGAGCCACTGAAGGAAGCTTGCCGCACCAGAAAGCATTTCTTCCTCTCCCTGGACGGTGATACCGTGGAGGCTGCTGCTCCCGACACAGGAGCATGGGACAGATTCCCATAATCAAATGATTTGCTCCGAACTTCTGGGACTTCCGCTGGGTGAGGACAAGGCATCTGCTCTGATGAGCAGCGTCGCATCTCTTTCTGGTGGTGATGGCCTGGGACAGACAATGAGTATGAACCAGCAGGGACAGTCAGAAACTCTGAATGCTTCCCAAACTCATCCTGCTTAGGAAGTGCAGAAAGCTTACTGGTTTCTTCTCTTTCAAAAGACATGGAGAAACTGGAGCTGTGGGACAAGTTGCTTTCTTGGCTGGGGCTGCGGGAGAGGCCTGTGCCTGTGGATTCAAAGCTGGACTCCCCTGAGGAGTGCTCCATATCTGCAAGTCGCAGACGCTTCTTTTTGGGTGGCAACTTCTCCGCGGGGAGCTGGGAAAGGGTCTCACTTCTCTGGGGCCACTGAAATTCTTCCACAGGCTTCTCTGGCTCTTTGCTCTGGGCTTCCTTCTCCTTCTCAGGTTTATCAGGCTCCTCGGTCACTCGAATCTCAGGAACCTGGATGTTGTGTTGCCGAACTAGCCTGGGCTGTGTGTGATAGGACTGCTGCTGCACCTGCTGAGATGGAGAGGGTTTCCCCCCACTTTCTGCACCATCCCCAGGTGGAGCCCACTCAGGACTCACTGGGGCTTCTGAAATCTCACTGTCACAAGTCTCTGAAGGGGAAGGGGCTTTATCCTGTGTGCAAGCCACAAGTTCGGCTGACTCAGATCTTTCAAATGAATTGGGTCGGCTCAGTGAGTTGGTGTGCTGAATCACAGAAATCACATTTCCAGGAGGTTTCCTGCCCCCTAGGTCTGACATCTTGTCTGAATCAATGGCTGAAGGTGACTCCTCTGACACAACAGATGGACTTCCAGGCTGCAGTTGGGGCCGACATGGGTCAAAGCGTTCCGTGTGACCATGAGAAAGGTTTTCGTGTCCAGCCATGGCAAATCCACTCCTGACTCCTTCCTGCATCTGCAGTTTGGGGTCATAATCGGAAGCCATGATGCCCACGGGAGTGCTTACAATGCTGCTGCAGATCATGGGCGTGTCCTCTTCATCCCCTACGCTCTTCTCTTTCCGGCGTTTCCTGTTTTCACAGGTAGTTCCAAACATGCTTGGTACTCCCTGCAATGGCACCACGGGATCCATGAAATATTCTCCACCATGCTTTAAAGAACTCAAGCAGGAAATGTCCCTGTAGTTTTGCTTTGGTGTTTCAGAGTCCTCCCACTTCTTATAGGGTTTCCGACAGACATCATAGTCATACCCAACCCTGTCCCCAGGAGACAATTTCTTTTCCTTCAGGGATGAACTGCTGATACCCTTCAACATCCTGCCATGGTGCTCGACTTCCACGTGGCCCTCCTGTACCGAAGGCAGTTCAAATGCCGCTTGTCTTCTTAGCATGCGCTGAGGGGGTATGCCCACGGTCCCTGGATAGAATACATCGTCGGAACCAGTCATCCTTTCATCAAATGAGTGACTTCCTCTCAAAGAAGGAGGAATAGTTAGATTAGTTGCTGAAGAAGTTGGCATTGAGTTGCTTCTAATAAGCGGTGAAGAGTCTACAGGAGCTTCTAAGAGAACCGGGTTGCTGCCTTGGAAGTTTGCTGGATAAAGTTTTCCTTCGTTCCTGATAGATGATGGAATAATCTGGGGTTGTCTGGACTCACTGTTGAACTTAGTGGATTTCAGCATGCTCGTTTGACTGGGGTCGACATCTCCCTTGCTTGGGATCAGCTGTGAAACAGGATCTTCAAACATCTTGACATCTAACCTGGTGTTAACGTGAGGTAATGGTTCCATTATGCCCTTCCTACCCATTGCGGCACGCTCCTGACTTGTGGTTGTAACACTGAGTGCATTTCTTGGACTAAGCCGACAGTATTTTCCAAAGATGATTTCTTCATAAGACTTTGCATTTGTGTTGGGAGGGCTTATTTGCTGCTCAGCACTTTCTGAGCGAGAAAAGTAACCAGAATCAGTGCTTCCTTTACTGTGCGGGCTCAGAAGGTTGAGCGATGGCTCAGAATCTTGTCCTTTTTTCTCTGACAGTCTTAGTGCAAGTTTCTGTTTGACTGTGTGCGAATCATCAGCCTTAGTATTTAAAGATGGATTTGGTAGCATATCAGGGCCAATATACTGAGAGCTTTCATTAGGGAGAGGAATCCCACTTTTAGGGATAATCAAAATCGGCACCTTCATTGGACCTCCCAATGATTCTTCCAATGACCCATGATAGCCACCTCTGCTGGCAATGTCCAGTGGGATGGGTGGACCAGGACTCATTTTGTCAGAAGCCTCAGCAAATAAAGAACTCTCCTCATCTGTGTCTGTACTCTGTTCACCATCTGAATGTATTTCTGCTTCTACATCAATAAAACCAGCCTCTAGGTCCAATTTAGATACAGCTGACTCTGTGAAAGGTACTAATCCTGCCTTAATTGCATGGGCATGTGACTTCCTGTGCTTGTACAAATTGCTCTTTGTCTTGAAAGAGAAACCACAAGGTATACATGGATATGGCCGCTCCCCAGTATGGGACCTGATGTGTTTTTTCAGTACACTAGGTTTGGCACACGCTCTGCTGCAGTAAGGGCAAATGTACTTGCCAGGCTTTTTGGGTTTGTGCTCTTTCTTGTGAGCCTCTTCTGCCTGTTCGATACTTTTCTGGGAGTATTGGCTATAAGCAGGGTTCAGACTTGAAATCTTTTTTCTAGGATAACCACCACTGTGGCCATGTATAGGAAAAGGAAATAAGTCCTCAGAGGCAACGGATGGCAAAGGGCCAGGGAAAAGCCACGGAGGACCTTCGAGGCTCTGATGTGGCTTGGTGCTGTGCATGACCCCCTGTGGCAATGAGTGCTGAGGGAAAGAGAGTGAGTGTTGGCATGAGTAAGGACTCGGACGATGCGGTGGATATTGCTTCTCTGCGACTTGCTGCACCACTTCACTAGGGGAGGCCAGTTTCCCAGAACCAAACAGTTGTGCTGATGCTGTGTTTCCGATTTGCTCAGGCTCTATTTGTGGTTGCCGCTGTCCTTCATGACTGCCAAAAGTGCTCATCTTAATAACAGCTGATTGTTCCTGTCTCCATCTACCTGATGCTTTATCAGTTTCTCCAGACCTTGAGGTAGCTTTTTGTCCTAGAGCTGTGTCCCCAGTGTCCATTTTGTTACACAAGGTCTTAAGTGCTAGTTCCCCTGAAAGCGGTGCAGACTCATGGAGTGTCTCCAAAGCTGTGCTTCTTAAAGCTTGGTTGCTTCCATGTTCCAGGGTGTCTGCAAACTTGCTGATTGCTCCTTCTCTTTGGAACCTTCCACACGCACACCACAGTCGATGGGCATTAGCTAGTAATGTCCTTGGACCAGGGCTATAACACAGTTCTCTCCATTGTAGAAACGTCCATCCAAAAGCTAAGTGCAAATCTATAAAGATTTCTTATGGCATTTGAAAATTTTCAACTAGGATGAAATTGGGATGATGAATAGTCTAGGAGAAATTTTGCCCATCAACTAGAGCAAAGTTCAATTGCCAGTTTCACTAAGATAAAATGATCTGAAGAAAAAGAAAATACAAAGAGATTGTCATAACAGTTTCAAATAAGAAACCAAAAAAAAAAAAACCTAACTAACCAACCAGAAATTAGATAAATTTGAAATGTTTTTTACTCCAAGGAATTATTTTTATTGAGATTACATTAATTCCACAATTAAAATATATTAATTTCAAACTCAGCATTAAGTCATGAACATAAGTCTCTTCCGTGTTTGAATTTTGGTCACTCTTTTAAATACTTTTTAACTTTAGAAAACCATTTGAAGGAAAATCCTTGATGGATATTATCTACAAAAGTATAAGGTTTTAGAAAGCCCCATTAAAAAAAAATAGAGCTATTCCTAACCAAGTTTTATGACTTGTATGCCAAAGTGTATTACATATCTCTATATAGAGATATGTTTTATAGCTTAATACAAACAATATGTGGCCAGGCATGGTGGCTCACGCCTGTAATCCCAGCATTTGGGGAGGCTGAGGCAGGTGGATCACGAGGTCAAGAGACTGAAACCATCCTGGCCAAAATGGTGAAACCCCGTCTCTACAAAAATACAAAAATTAGCTGGGTGTGGTGGCATGCACCTGTAGTCCCAGCTACTCGGGAGGCTAAGGGAGGGGAATTGCTTGAACCCGGGAGGCAGAGGTTGCAGTGAGCTGACATCATGTCACTGCACTGCAGCCTGGCGACAGAGCGAGACTCCATCTCAAAAAAAAACCATATATATAGTTACATATTAATATAAAATATAAACATAACATAGTATACATATAAGCATACATATATAAAATACATGTTTTATAAAATACATAATTCATAAAGTATTATATATTACTATAAAGTATAACTATATTTTACAGCTTAAAATCAGTGATTAGTAAAATGACATCAAGGCTATAAGAATTAGATGTCACAGAACTTTGGAAAAGATAAAAGGGTGCATCTAAACAAAACAATTATAAAGTCTTCTTAATATAGAAAACAAAGCATATTTCTAGGACAGTTTAAAAACGAAATGATTACCTGAACAGTTTAGAGTTCTTATGGGCATGATTGTCCTGACGCTTCCTGGATACAAAATAAATGCAGTTAGGAAAAATTGTTCCATTAAACCTTACCATTGATATATACAAATACAAATTCCAATTTCCAGTTCATTATATAAAGGGTTCACAATGCTATGTACCCTAAAACGAAAGCAAGAAACTGCTTCAGAAAGCATTACACCAGAAGAGTAAACCTTACACTGACACTGTGACTCAAAAATAACTCAGAGAAAATATTACAAAAACATCATAGTAATATTTTCTAAGACATAAGATTATTATATATGAAACATCTTAGTTATTTAAATGTAATCAGCCTAGTTCTAATTCCCTAGATATTAAAAGTTGAGATACAGGCGTTTTTTGTTTTGTTTTTTTTTGAGATAGAGTCTCACTCTGGTGCCCAGGCTGGAGTACAGTGGTGCAATCACTGCTCACTGCAGCCTCGACCTCCCTGAGCTCAGGCGATCCTCCCACCTCAGGCTCCCAAGTAACTGGGACTAAAGGCATGCACCACTACATCCATCTAATTTTTGTATTTTGTTGTAGAGATGAGCTCTTGCCATATTGCCCAGGCTGGTCTCAAACTCCTGGGCTCAAGCAATCTGCCCATCTTGGCCTCCCAAAGCGTTAGGATTATAGGTGTGAGCCACCTCGCCTGGATGAAAATAGTGGGTTTTTTTTTTTTCTGATAGGTTTGAATGTTTATGTTTAAAAGAATAAATTTCCCTTTTAGGAAATTTACATCATAGCAAAGTGAAGGAGTCCTCTAGATGATGGCGTATGGCTCAGGAAGACTTGACAACTAAGTAATCGTTCAATTTTAAGTGAATACTCAACTTCCTTAGGGGAGTGTTCAATGAGGTACCCAGAGGATTCTGAGAACTTCAATGATAAACTGTATCTACTGTCGTAGAACCTCAGATGTTTCCTTGATAGGCAATGTGTCCGTTTATCAAAATAAAAAAGATCATACACATTGACCTAGAAATTCCACTGCTGGAAATATATCCTTACAGGTGTACTTGCACAAGCGCACACCAATATATATGTACAAGAACCGCTTAAATAAATTATGGCTCAATGATAAAACTGAGGCATTTAAAATAAATAAAGTACAGCTATAAGTACCAATATAGAAACTTGTTCAGGGGATAGTAACATTAAATGCAAGAAAAGCTTATTGCACCCTAGTACGAAGACACATTGTTAATCCTATGGGTGAAAAAGAGGAATAGTTGATCAACAGAAAATTCCTGTGAGGATGCCAGGCAGCATTGGCACCAGCCTGACCAACATAGAGAAACCCTGTTTCTACTAAAAATATAAAAAATTAGCCAGGCGTGGTGGTGCATGCCTGTAATCCCAGCTACTTGGGAGGCTGAGGCAGGAGAATTGTTTGGACCCGGGAGGCAGAGGTTGCAGTGAGCCAAGATTGAGCCATTGCATTCCAGCCTGGGCAACAAGAGCAAAACTCCATCTCAAAAAAAAAAAAAAAAAAAAAAAAAAAAAAAGTGGAACCTGGGATTCAGAGGAAGAGGAAAGAAAGGATTTTTACCTTTCACCTCATGACTTTCAGTAAGTTTAATTTTTGTTTATTTTTCTTAACATGAGCATGTTTATCTTTTTAAATAAAACACTAGTTAATAATTTTTTAAAATGCTACCATGCAGATGTACTGCAGATTCCTAAAGCGAAACTCAAATAGTAGTCTTACTTCCATGGGCAATTTTCTCCCTAACATCGAATTTGACTGTGATGATGATGATGACAGAAGTTGCACTTTGACAGGGGAAAAGCACCCGGAAATTCCCACAGGAACGGTAAGTCTTTTGGGTGAGAAATCAGTAGCCCCCAGATATTTGTAGTAAGACATCTGTACTCAAAGATTCCTTCTGTTAATGGCCATGAAGCCTAAGAGATTTGTAAAGCAGCAGTCAAAATACTAAACAAAGATATTAATCTCAGTTTGCTAAGAAGTTTTGCTATTGGATTTAATTTTTTGCTGTGCGATAATTTTCTTTAGCATCCCTCTGCAGGAATGAGGCAAAAACTGAAACACAAATGATAGTCTCATAATATTCCAATGCAAATTTCCTTGTGTCAATTCCAGGAACCATGCTAACAAGAAGAAGACACAATGTTGAATCTAAATTAGCTGACTGGGTTTAATTAACTAAATATTTAAGGTTCATGTAGACACAACCTCTGCCAGACTTGTAGAGGTAAATAAATACCCTCTAAAATGGAAGTATACTACATTTTCAATTCAAGACAAGCATGTATGAATCCTCAATTAGGACTCAGAGCTTGAAGTGAATAATTTCTAAGTTATTTTTCAGATTTAATATTTTATCATGGTATTGATCTATGTATGCAGTTTCATTGTTAATTATAACAATGATAATGACTGTCATTTACTATATATTTACCATGGGCTGATACATACTGTTAAAGAGTTTCATATACATTGTCTTATTTTATCTTCATTATACCTCTATGCTAAGGGTATTATTACACCTATTTTACAGTTGAGAATGATTCTTAGAGAGGTTGGGTTTCAGAATCAAAATTCAGATCTAAATTTGGTGACTTCTAAGTCTGGGAGGACTCACCACCACTCTCCATTAAGTTTTATTACAACTTAAAATAATACATCTTCAATAATATCTTCATCTAAATATTTCCACTTAACTTTAATATATGAAATGTCTCAACTTTTAATGGTTCTGAGAGAATATAAATGAGCTCTGCATGTTTGTAGTACAAAAAATGGCCCCAAAATGCCATTTCCTAGAAATAAAAAAATCCATAATTTAAATAATGTTCAAAATATGTATATTAAGTATTAATGAGAACAGCTTCTTGTAAGACCATAATAAAGTCTCATGACAGACTGTTTTCTTTTGTTCTTTGAAAATCATTACTTTTATTTTTAGAGGAGGGGGTCTCACTTTCTTGTCCAGGCTGGACTCAAACTCATGGGCTCAAGGGATCCTCTGGGCCCTGCTTCCCAAGTAGCTCCTAAGCCACTGTGCCCAGCTTGGAAACCATTAGTTTTAAGGAAAATAAGAGCCTTACAAGTGAAAATCAGGTATGTATCATTTTCCATCTTTTGGTTGACACAGAATATATAATTTTGCTCAAAACATAAACTTCAGGGGCTGGGCATGGTGGCTCATGCCTGTAATCCTAGCACTTTGAGAGGTGGAGGCAGGTGGATCGCTTGAGCTCAGGAGTTCGAGACCAGCCCGGGCAACATGGCAAAACACCGTCTCTACAAAAAATACAAAAATTAGCTGGGTATGGTGGCGTGTACCTGTAGTCTCAGCTGCTCAGGAGGCTGAGGTGGGAGAATCACCTGAGCCCAGCAGGTCGAGGCTGCAGTGAGCTATGATTGCAGCACTGCACTCCAGCCTGGGGAAAAGAGTGAGACTATCTCAAAACAAACAAACAAACAAAACAAAAAACAGCATAAACTTCAAGTAATAAGTACATACAATTTTATAAAAAACAGGGTTGGAATAATTTATTTCATAAGTTATTCAATAAAATATAATGTTTTCACTTAGCAGTGAGGTAATACCTTTATAAATCAGACATTTAATTTTTATAGTATAAAATAATAAAACCATTCTTATACACTAAGGGCATATCATATAGTAGATGCATCAAATAAAATTCAGAAATAATATTTTGCTACCAGAGAATACACCAGAAGTTGAACAAAAGTGACTTACACAAAATTCAAAACCAGATACCTCATGGTCAGAACAAAACATGTCTAGACCATTAAGTTAATTGTTTAATTTTTAGGAGAAGGAGGATAATCAGAAAAAAAGTCTTATCTATCACTTTATTTTAAAAAATAATTTTGCTAAGTTTAACATAGGATCTTTCTATATTCCAACAGCACTTATTATCCAGAAAGTTTTTAAGATTCAAAACATTAACTCAATTATGCAAATAGCTTCTGTCAAGAAAATCTCTTCCTTTTAAATTTCGAAGACAAGCCTACCCGAGATGCCCCACCATTTTACCAGGAAGCTAGGTGATATCCCACGCCATGCTTTCTCTCCTGGGTTGTGCGGGAAGAGCTTCCATCTTTGTGCCTAAGCTGGAGGTCCCAGCACTACAGGGACCCCTCCTCTGATCCACAATGTCTAGTTTTTCACTTCAGTGAAAGGCTTACTAGGGAACTAGAAATCATGCTTATTTCACATGAACCTTTCACATTTGATTTGAAACATGTTTGAGGATGTCTTTTTCTCTCCAACACTATCCTTGGGGAGCCTTTGACTAACTGCTATCCATAAAATCACGTCTCTTCTTGGAGTTTCTGAGACATATAGAGAAAGGTAGGTGGGAGAGAAAGTGAGCGATGGCTTCTTTTAGAATTTATTGATCATATTTATGAACCATTAAAAATATGGACTATTTGTATTTGTCACTTTTCTACAGCTGCTTTATCCTGGAAACTGAAAAGATTCTGCAATGGAAATTGTGTGCATCATAATCTATTACTGAACATGGCATGACTTTCTCTTTAAAAACAAGCAGGATTTGGGAGGGTTTGAAAGTTTCTCTGCTACTCCACTCATGTTATACTGAGGAAAATAAATTCACTTTAAAAACAATTGGGTTTTCAAGGTTAGATAATGGCATTTGTCTTGTTTTGTTAGGTGACACTTTTACTAAGCAACCTAACTCTTCCAAATGGCATAAATTCTTGAGCTTACATTTTATTACTAAAATGTATTAAAATGCTTATAGATAACAAAACATTTTTAAAAGTATGTTAGATAAGGAAATCTACATTAAATGAATCATTAAGTCTAGGAAAATACTTTCTTTGGACTTCATAACATTATTACAAGTCATTAAATGTACCATTGTATCTACCTGCAATTTTAGTTTAATTTCTTCAACAGAGATCCACTTAGAACTATAAAGATCTATAGTAATATGGTTAATTATAGCTACAGCATTTCTCTATGACTGTGTAGAGTCAATTCATTTTTCAGATTCTCTAATATTCCATTAAAATATATACCAGGTTTCCTAATCAATTGATACATCAAAAAATGCAGTATGAGAGTAATTCTCATATGAAAACAGCGAGTCGTCACTTTATTCACTGAGATTTCCTTTTATGGTAACCAAACCCACACAAAGTCATTTTTGGCACCCACTGCCAACAAAGGAGCGGAATTCCAAATACAGTTTTGCATTCACAGTTAAAATTTTCTCTAGTGGGTTTTAAGTGCTATGAAAGGAGTAAGATAATTTACTGGAGAATAAAACTCAGGAGATATGACTTTGGGTTTCCTGTGGATGCTGCTACAGCCCACAGGAGTCCTCTAGTCAGTAAAGACAGACATTGTCTGGCAGGCTCATCACACTTTTCAGAGGGGGATCATGTTAAAAAAGAGATTACCTCTGCATGGCTATTTCAGTGGTAATGGAACTAAAGGAACTGAAGCGAAAGAAAATGATATTACAGGGAAGAGCAGGCATTCTTCTAGAAGTGTGCCCTCTCCTTTGGCCACTCTTCAGAGTCCCACTCAAATAAGTTTGGCACCCAGTTAAATAATTTCCCCAGACAGGGTCCCAAAGGAAAGACACATAAACAGCCTCCTAGATGGACCTCCTCAGAGGTCTCTTCAGGATAACGGCTGGGTGGGATTGGCAGGAAGACAGGCTTACTCTGCAGAGGAATAAAGACCTACAGTACCCAGGGTTGTCAATCTGGGATCTTTTGCTTAGGAAAACATTATCTCAGAAAAAAACCTTACCTCAGGAAATTAATCATTACTTGAGTGATGGCAAAAGTCAAGTGAGCATTAAATAATGACATCCTAAATAATGACGGTATACAATGACTGGCAGCAAACACGGCTTCTCCACTTCCAACATTTTAATAATAAAACATTTTTAAAAATGTAAATGGTCACTTGGTCTTTTCTTGAGGATTTGGTGGTAAGACACTTCTAAACATTTCATCTTTTGTTGAGGATTTGTGGTATGACACTTGTAAACAAAATACGTGTCTTATGGTAATAATTAGTGAATGACATTTTAGAAGGGACATCATTGTATTTGTTATTAAAGTGCCACAGATCAATTGTAAAATCTTTAAAAAATACATGAACATCTCAGGGCATTGTAGTTGTAACATTGATCCCACGAGTCACTTAGACACTCATTGCCCAACCACCGCTCAGAGCATATATGCTCAGAGAGTATGGGATGAGGGGAAAAAGGAATTACCAAGAAAGAAGGCGTGATGAGTGCCAGAGTCCAGCTGAATAAAGACTTATTTCCACAGGATGATTTTTAAAAAGGTGGCTTCCTGAGAGCCAAATTCATTATAAAGGCTTCTTTTAGTAAAAATTCCCATAACAACCTCAGTTCTCTCCAAAATGAGCAAGTTGTCTATATGGAGAAAACTCTATTATATACAATCCTCCCAAGCAATTCAGAAAACTTTTGGAGAAAAGTAAAAATACTGTGATGACCATCCTCTAATTTGATGTAATTAAAATCTAATTTGATATTTAAAGCCTAATGAGAAACAATCATATTTTTTCACATGGGCTGCAATGCAGGCATCATTGCATATATTTGTAGAGTTTGCCTATTTAGTCAAGATATTTATGACTTATTTTGGCTACAGCATGCTGCTTTTAATATTTTGTCATACCTTTTAAAATAATTTTTTAAATTGTGATTTCACTTTTCTACTGAGATGTTTTCTCATTATACAGCAAAAGTTATTAGGATTCACTAAGTAGAGTCTAACATGAAAATAAACTTTGTCAGAAATAAATTCTGTCGAATAATGCTATTTTAATTATAACAATGATAATTAATTATAATTAAGACTGGTGGGCTGGGTGCAGTGGCTCACGCCTGTAATCCCAGCACTTTGGGAGGCCGAAGTCAAGAGATCGAGACCATCCTGGCCAACATGGTGAAACCCTGTCTCTACTAAAAATACAAAAATTAGCCGGGCGTGGTGGCAGGTGCCTGTAGTCCCAGCTACTTGGGAGGCTGAGGCAGAAGAATCACTTGAACTTGGGAGGCAGAGGTTGCAGCGAGCCAAGATTGTGCCACTGCACTCCAGCCTAGCGACAGAGCAAGACTCCGTCTCAAAAAAAAAAAAAAAAAAAAAAAAAAAAGACTAGTCTACTATGAAAAACAAAATACAACAAAACAACACTTTTCTCTCTAGATGGAAAATATATTGTTTCCTCCCTCCAGTTTATATATGAGTCCATAGTAGGCCAAAACAGCTTTTCAAGTTTAATGTAACAAGAGAGTAAGAATAAATAAATTTTAGTTATTAACCTGTTATCCTCATATCAAAAAACTGCATCACAACCGTCTTTGATTTCCAAGATGCCAACTCTCCTCACAGGAACTCATGCACAACTTCTGGGAATCTAAAAGATGAATAAGAAGATTTAAAAGATGATGACATCTGTAATGAATTTAGTAAGCACGCTCATTCTTCTTCACTCACAGAACCTGCCTTCCTTTAGGAAAGAAAATTTGGAACTGGATCTCTCAAGAAGCTTTTTTTTTTTTTTGCCCCCAGGAAAGAATTTCCTTTCTTTTAACATAGTTTAAATCTTTTGGATAAATACTTGTATTTAAAGGGAATTCCCTGTTACAGTGAAATGCTAGAGTTAAAACTTCAAGTACCAGCACTAGAAATTGTGTCATTGTAGTCCATGATACGGTTCTGCCACAAAGCTGAGATTTCTACAGAACTTCTTTGGGTGTATCAGCAACTAAACCTCGCAGGATGAAGTCTCAGATAACCTTGTTGTAAATTTGTTTCTATAGTTTATTTCAGCAATGTTATACTTTGTGCTAAAATTAAATTCTGAAATAGGAATCCAAACCCAACCAAAGCAAAATTCAGACTTTAAAAGTCTAGTAAGTAATGAAGAAAGGAACTTTTCATATATAGAATTAATATTTATTCAAGTATGATCCAAAGAAATGCATGGAAGATCAAACTACCTAATCTGAATAGATTAATCAACAATCTTAACAGAGTTTATCTCCCAGTATAAAAGACCTACTTAAAAATAATATTATAATACCCATAATCGTATATTTGTTATTTTTTTTAAAAAATCGCCCTTTTGTCCTGACAAGTTATTACAAAACTCCCATAAGAATAACTAAAGCATTAAAACATAACAGTTAAAGTGTGCTTTCCTGCAGTACCACTTCATGTGAACATTCAAAGTGCTTAAAGGAAGTAGTTTGCTTCAGTTTCCCCCTCCTTTCTGCACACCACTGCAGTAGCACTTCAGGACACCCTGTGCACTTGAGACATGAATCATTATAAGCAAGTAGGCCCACTCGGTTCCTCAAAAGACACAAAAGGTACAAAAATAGCTTCTGCAATTGAAGCAAGAACCACGTCAGTAACCAGATGAATGTGGGTGGTCACATAAGATTCTGGTGCTGCAAAGGGCAAATTATTAAGCAAATGCTAGATTTATTTTCTTTTTTAAACTTTATTCTTCTTGCCTCAAATCAACCGTTTGCTGGCACTCAAAGTGACACCTGACAAGGTCTACTATTCTCAAAATCGAAACTTTCATCAATGCTAAAGAGCATGATTCATTAACATAGAAGGAATAGAGATGATATCCTAAAAAATATACATTTTCTATAAGATAATTAACTATATCTCTATATATCTATCTATTTTTTTTGAGACGGAGTCTTGCTCAGTCGCCCAGGCTGGAGTGCAGTGGCGCGATCTCGGCTCACTGCAAGCTCTGCCTCCCGGGTTCACGCCATTCTCCTGCCTCAGCCTCCCAAGTAGCTGGGACTACAGGCACCCACCACCACGCCCAGCTAATTTTTTTGCATTTTTAGTAGAGATGGGGGTTTCACCATGTTAGCCAGGATGGTCTCAATCTCCTGACCTCATGATCCACCCGCCTCGGCCTCCCAAAGTGCTGGGATTACAGGTGTGAGCCACCGTGCCCGGCCAACTATATCTATATTTTTAACACACTAAATATCACATCTGTTTTAAAAAATCAAATAAAAGCACTTCAAAAAAAACCCACAAAAACTATAATCTAGGCTAAAGTAAAGCATGGCATTCCTCAAAAAAAAAAAAAAAAAAAGAAGAAGAAGAAGAAATCACTGAGTTATTTTGTACTCCAAGCAAAATGCATTCAAGACATAAATGGGCCAAGGTTCTAAAGATGCAGATATTTATACGGAACCTTAACTTGCAGTAGTCAGTGACTACCTGTGACTGGTAATCTCACAGTCACCAAATTAAGAGGCAAGAAGGTAAAAGAAGAGCTTAATTTTCAGTAGGCCAGCACCAACCTCCCCTCCCTTCCAGAAATCGTCATTCCTACCAGCAGTCTCCACAGGCAAAACAGAGCACGTGAGTGCCCCCCAACAAGCTCTGATGGGACAGCATTCCCAGTTCTGACTCCGTTTTTCCAGTCTTACTTTCTAAGATGATGGCTACTGGAAATGGTAAACACTCCTTTCATGACATGCACATGTATTTGAAATTGTAGATTACAGAAGAGCCCCCTTTTTACCCGGTAAGAGGATTCAAAAACTGGTTCTGTTGCATCACTCATGACCTTTTAAATGTTTGGGTTTCTCTTGAAGAAGAGAAAAGCAATGATAATCATGTTATACTTATCTTTACCTTAAAGAAAGTTCCAGATTAGCATGATTTTAAAGCAAAGATGCAAATAATATTAGCATGAAAGATATGATATCAATTGCAGCGTTTTGGCACAAATCATTTTGTTATAAATTGAAATCAGTAATGGCCTCTACATGGGACTTGGTTATTGTTCTTATTGAAATGGAGATATGGAGATGCCATCTCAGAAATTTATTTTTTGCATTAATTTTAAGTGAGTTTTTGTGTCTTTATTTCTCCATCAAAATAAAAGAAAATCCTTTCATCAAACAGCTCTTGAGAATGTACTATGACAACTCATGCTCTTATTCTCAAGAAATCAACAGTTTACATAGTATGCTATTAAAGAAATGGACTAAAGGAGGAAAGATGATTATTTCTTTAACTTTGCTTTTAGGTTATTAGCTTCATAAGAACTTAACAGGCAATGAAACCTTAATATTTAATAAAACAAACAAGTTTTCAGAAATAGTGCTAATGAATCTTGATAAATATCCAAAGGTCATTTAAAATTCCTTCCTAAATATGAGGTAAAAATTATATTTCACTTTACCACATACAAGATGGTTTTTCTGTCAACCTGCAGGTTAATGGAAGAGACCCTTGAAAATATTTTCCAATCCTCCATCTCCTATTTGTAATAAACACTTGGAAGATTTGAGTATTACTGTTTCTATCCCAGTGGTTTCTCAGCCTTCCCATTCTTAGAAGAAAAAAAATCCTTGGCATTAGTTACTTGTTGTTGGATGCTAATAGGTTATTACTATTAAGCTAAGCAAGAGTCAAGCTACTGATTCATAGATGACAGATAGATAGACATTTAAAAAATATCCATTGTTAGTGGGGTTGTCTTTTTCCATTCTCTACTTTTCCAAATTGTTTCAAAACAAGTTATAGTTAATGCTTTAATATGACTCTTACATGAATATAGCAAGAGGTGAAGGTTTCATTGGCAGAACTCTCAAGTACCTCCCATCACCCTTGTTTTTTCTGAGGTTAAATAAATACACACTATATCACAATTTTAGGAGAAGAGCTGATAAGGTAAACCAGTTACAGTTTAGATGAGCATTGTCATAATTAAAAACAATAATTATTGGCTGGATGTAGTGGCTCACACCTGTAATCCCAGCACTTTGGGAGGATTGCTTAAGCCCAGGAGGTTGAGACCAGTCTGGGCAACAAAGCAAGACCCTATCTCTATAAAAAAAATTTAGGCAGGTGTGGTGGTGCACATCTGTAGTCCCAGCTGCTTGGGAGGCTGAGGTGAGAAGATCATTTGAACCCAGGAGTTTGGCGCTGCAGTGAGCTATAATTGCACCAGTCTGGGGGATAGAGTGAGACCCTGTCTCAAAAAAAAATAAATAAATAAAAACAACATCAATGAAAATAATTCTTATAAACTCAATGGAAAAATGGCAAATAGAAACTGGAAACAAGACATGATAATTTTATTTCTCAGTAAAAGGAGTGTTTAAGTATTACATGTTTAAAAGAATGAACACTACTCTTCACTAGAGAAGAGACACTTTACTCTTATAGTAGGGAATAGAAAAGATTCAAAAGTAGCGACTAAAGATGGGAGAAGAGCACTGAAAGAGATATCAATGTTCAAGATATACTCCATCAATTTCACAAGCTTTTTGTAGAGGCATCTTTTCCTCTCTACAAAAAAAAAAAAAAAAAGACTCTAAATGGGCCCATTGTTCCACTTTGGAGTGCGTAAAGTGGCAAAGGAAGAAGAGGCTGCGAAGGACTAGAGAAGGCAGGTACAGGATAGACAACACACATACACGCACACACACACACACACATTGACAGGATGATGACTATAAGCTTAGATCTTCAGAAATATTTTTGATATAAAGGTAATGGATGAGGTTGGGGTTGAAATGTAAAAAAGAAAACATATTAAAGGGACATGACTAGGAAAAGAGAAACATAGTAGTTTTGGAACATGGGGCAATTCATTACTGGGACAACAATGTAGAAGGTTTTGAAAAGTCAAGAAGGTGCATGGAAGGAAGGATTCCCACAGAGTTTTCATAATAGGAGGCTGGGGCAAACTGAGTCCAAATTAGCCAGAAACTGCCTATAAAAATGACACCAAAGCTACATATGGTCTATTGCTGATTCTCAGCAGGTAGTGCAGGAGCACAGAAAAGATAGGAAACAAAGCATTGTGTAAATTAAAACTAGTGAAAACAAACAAAAAAAGCAGATACATGTGCATTAGAGATTGTAACTTAGGCCTCTTTAAATAGGATTTCTGATTATTCTATGATACTTTAAGACATTTACTTATACCTAATGTTAAATGACGAGTTAATGGGTGCAGCACACCAACATGGCACATGTATACATATGTAACAAACCTGCACATTGTGCACATGTACCCTAAAACTTAAAGTATAATTAAAAAAATATCCCCCCCCCCAAAAAAAAAGACATTTACTGAATGCCTACGATGTGCCAGAAATGGGCTGTATTTACACAATACAGAAAAAGAAAAGATAAGCATTGCATTTAAGAGCACAGAGCTGGCTGGGTATGGTGGCTCACACCTGTAATCCCAGCACTTTGGGAGGCCCAGGCGGGCAGATCACTTGAGGTGACGACTTCAAGACCAGCCTGGCCAACATGGTGAAACCCTGTTTCTACTAAAAATACAAAAATTAGCCGGGTGTGGTGGCTGGAACCTGTAATCCCAACTACTCAGGAGGCTGAGGCAGGAAAATCTCTTGAACCCGGGAAGCAGAGGTTGCAGTGAGCCAAGATCACACCACTGCACTCCAGTCTGGGTAACAGAGCAAGACTCCATCTTGAAAAACAACAACAACAAACAAACAAACAAAACAAACAAACAAACGAAGAGCTCAGAGCTTCAGCAGGGAGATATTTGTGAATTAGTTCAACAAATGACATAAATATAAACAGATTACAAAGGAGATTACAAGAGGGAATGGTCACTCCTTTCTGGAAAGTTAGAAAAGGCTTTCTAGATGTAACGACACTGAACTTAATATTTAAATAAAACTATATATGCTAATATACAGAAATGCACAGTTATCAATGTTAGATTTAGAGACAAATACATTTGTCAGATGAAATAAAAATACAAGACTCTACCATTCCGGTTTCTCTATGATTATATATACTTTATTTTGTGTGATAGAATGTTGGTTCATGAGGATGCTTGGGGAATAAGGTGTTCTAGTTAATACAACCTTATGGTTAGGTAAAGACCACAGAGAAAATCATTTTTTGTTAAACATCTAGTGGTAATTTATTTTCAAAAGTACACTAGCTTTTGCCTTGAGTTAATTACAGTCTACTAACCATAATTTAATCTTCCTTTGATGATTCGGGATCATATAGTGTTCTCCAGTCATTCTGCATCTTGGCTGTGCTCATCTGGTATTGGCCATGCAAACTTCTCCCAACATGTGTCCTTAAAACACACGTCATGTTTTCTAAGATAAGAGCTATAACCTAGGTTTGTTTTCTTGACCCAATTTGACATCACGTAAGTCATATATCTGACTAACTTGATTTTAGGAGCAAATATATGACTACAAACTTCTATTACTATTTAAATGTTTAGCTTATTCTAAATCATATAGGCAGTGTTTAGGGCTGTGGAATAATTTAGAAACCATTGAATTTAATCTATCAGGCAACTAACAAATGAAAAAGGTGAGAACCAGAGAAGTCAAAAGACTTGCTTAGGGATCCACAGCTCATTATGATAGTTCTGGTCTACAGCTTAGGTCTTTAAACTGTCAAGTCAATTATTTTCCATTATCCACACTACTTCCTCTTATTCAAAGTTTATTTATCTAACCCTATTGCAGAAATTGATTGAATGAGTAAAGAAGTAAAAAATGAAGAATTAATAATTTTGAAATTCAAATGAGCAAAGATATTTATAATCCATAATCAAAGAAACAGAAAATAACAGTAGTTAAGGATCAATGCTCCACTGAAATGTTTATCAATTTTTATACGAAATAAAAATAAATGCAACAAAAATTTTAATTTTTCCAAAATGAGTAAATGACAGAAAAATTAGAAGATAATCAATTTCTACAAGCAGTGCATTATTTAGTATCCAAAGCAAAAATAATTACTTAATTTACAACCAATTTTCAGTATAAGCTATTTTCTAAGATTTTTATGCTCTTATAACGAAAATTTTTCAGTAAATATTTTAAGTAGAGTTATGAGACCATCTTCCTAAAAGCAAAGATAGCTCTTTCATTGAAAGTCAATGGAGGCAAGCCCCTTGTTCATAATACCAAAATTTCACCTAGGAGACCTGTGAAGACATGGTAACATCAACTCCACAGGCACTACTTCTTCTGCTGCATTGGTTTTGCAAAAGGGCAGAGCCAAGTAGATGTTTTGTATAATTAAAAATCTTTTTTTGTTTTCTCTTTTGTGATACATTTTCCCATTTTTATTTTTTTCCTTCCCTTCCATTTCCTCTATCTTATCCCTTAATATGGTAGGTAAATAACTACTTCTAGCCAAGCCAGCTTAAACATTTACTCTTTAACTAAATATTTGGAGAGACAGGGATAAAAGCAAAAAAGGTGTATTTGACTACCATACTCTAGTGAGAAGTATATATGACACAACAAAGTCATAACTCCAATGTACTGTTTTCTCAAGTTTTATCTTTTACAATACTTATGTTTACTATTCGGTTGCTGCAGATATACATAAATAAGGTCATGATTCTCCAATTTTCTTTTTACTCCTGGGTATGCCAAGACTAGCATAAAGAAAGGCCGCAGTTAACTTTGGATTAAGTAAACAAAGAGAACAGAGAAATCAAATCATAAAATATGCATTATATTCATAAGTATTCATATAACAGGCTGACCTTGCCTGAAGAAAATCCATCTTTGAGGGGAGATCCTCCTGCATCAGTGGAAATAATACCCAAAGCAATGAAAGCACAGCTGAAAATATGAATTGCATCCCACATTTCACGCCACAAACAATTCTCAGATGTGATGAAAAATAAAATTGTCTTCAGTCTCTCTATAGTAGGTCTACACACAATATAATTCTCTCAAAAAGAAATCAAGGCAAAGCCTATGACATATCATATAACCTAATCAGACAGACCCTATCTACTTCTAATAACGGAGCTGCTGAAAGAATCAATTCTATTTCCTCTCTTGACAATTTTCCTAGAGAGTGGGGAAATTGGTCTGTGTGCCTGTGTAGAGATATACAACCTCAGGAAACCAAAGAACAAATCTGGACTCACACTGTCCCAGGTTCTATAAGGTACATAGGGTAAGTGGATACTATCTCTCAAGACTTCAGAAATTGACATGAGGTTAGCACACAGCAAATAACCTGAACATCAGTTGTTCTCAGAGATTAGGAACCATACGATCAAAAATGGCTTGAACAACCAGGAAAGACTAGACAGAGGGAAGGGGCTCAAGTGGAAGCCATGATTTGCACAAATGAATTAACTAGATAAATATTTATTATTAACCTGTGCTACATGGTTATTCAGGTACCTCCTTGACATTTTGACAAACTGTGAATGGCATTCATACTTTTGGTCTCATCTCAGAATATATCATTGCCTACAAAGTTTAAGGCTAAAAAAATTCAAGTTTCAAGCAGGCATTTATAAGATCCTATTGGGCAAATTCTGTCAGGCAATTCCAGAATTCCATCTGCAGGCTCATTCATTCACTCAAATTACATTTTTTCCAAAGCTCATATATACTAATGTGATGAAATAAAACATTACTAAAATGCAAACTTCATATTTCTTTGAGTTTGAATCCAGATATTACTGCCTCATTTACCAAAAAATCCCCAAATACATATAAATTTAAATCAATTTCAATGACACCAAGTAAGAATTAAAAATAGTGTGCATGTGTAGGATCAAGACAAATGAGAGAACATTCTGCTTTCAAAGAGCTTACTGTCTAATGAGTAAGGAAAAGATATGAACAACGAGCTATAAAAGCAATAGAGGTATGAAATGGTGTTGTGAGTATACGAAGACAGGAGATTGTTTAGAAATGCTGCATTTAAGGAACTCTATCTTAGATTTTGAAAGAAGGCTCAGATTTGCAGGCAGAGATGCATTTAATGTGAGGTTATTATCGTGACATAGACAAGAGAAGGGGTATTGGAGAAACAGTCTGTCTGCCTAGAACATTAGGCACACTGAGGTGATGGTGGTGGCAGAAGGTAAAGAACTTTAGTTGGCAGACACAGAGAGACATCAGTGGTTCTGAGAAGACAACTGCCACAGTCACAGAGACACTTTAGAAAGCTATTATATCCCATTTCTTTCCATCCCTTTCGGGCAAACTCTGCAAATGTGTAGCCTGAAAAAGAATAAAGATTAAGAAGAAGTTTGTTTTAAGGCAAGGAGACTTGGAGCAAAGGAGGAAAAGATACAAGTAATAAGATAATGGAATAAACTCTTTAAAAAGTGGGATACTATGCAGCCATAAAAAAGAATGAGTTCATGTCCTTTGCAGGGACATGGATGAAGCTGGAAGCCATCATTCTCAGCAAACTAACAGGGGAACAGAAAAACACGGCATGTTCTCACTCATAAGTGGGAGCTGAACAATGAGAACACACGGACACAGGAAGGGGAACATCACACACCGGGGCCTGTCAGGTGGTGGAGGACAAGGGGAGGGAGAGCATTAGGACAAATACCTAAGCATGCGGGGCTTAAAACCTAGATGGCAGGTTGATAGGCGCAGCAAACAACCATGGCACATGCATACCTATGTAACAAACCTGAACATTCTGCACATGTATCCCAGAATTTAAAATAAAATAAAATAAAATAAAACTAATAAATAAATAAATATTTCATTAAAGAATGAATAAAAGAAAGTGGGAACCAAAAAGGAACTCAAAAGCATAAATAAGGAATCTGTCAGAAGAAAGCATGAAAATTTTTCTGTTTTAGAATGGAGGGAAGGAAGATATAATGAAGCAAGATAACTTTTCAGATAGAAAAGAAACTGAGGAGTCCCTTCTTAATATCTCAGAAAAGTAGAAGGTGAGGTCTGCTGATGGGAGCAGGGAACTAGCTGTGCTAGAGGGGCTTGATGAGTGGGGAACAGTCAATTTGCCTTAAGTATTAGTACTTGCAGCAGTCTTAGGAAAAACACTACTTCTTATTAGGCCATTTAAAAAGAGTATTTTCCAAACTTTTTTCTGAGTCAATAACCATATCCAAATAATTTAATAATATATCCAAAAGTTTATCTTTTATTCTAAAATAAAACTCTTAAGATGATTAACTATAAGCTATTATGTATGAACAGTAGATTTAAGACTGTTATATTTTTTAAAAACTGTATATATCTCTCATAATTCTACATAACTACCTACAGTAGAAAATTGTGATACTCATGCTGTGCTTCATTGTATAGGAATTTAGGGAATATTTACTGATGACTTAAATATTTACTTTTTAGCATCATTAGTGACTGAGGTGATTCTTTTCAGTGAATTAACCAATAATTTAACAAAGGAAATTGATGACGATATTCTATGCCACATTTCTTTTCCGATACCATGATTACCAAAATATGTATTGCTTGATACTATGGGCAGAGTAAGGTGTCAATTCTAGTATATTTAGCAATTAAAAAGGAACTCCATGTTTTATAATTTATTAATTTCTTTCTTTCTACCTCCCCCCTCCCACCTCCCATCCTTCCTTCTCTTTCTTTCTTTCTTTCTTTTTCTCTTTCTCTCTCTCTCCCTCTCTCTCTCTCTCTCTGTCTTTCTTTCCTTCTTTCTTTCAGACAGGGTCCAGCTCTGTCACGCCCAGGCTAAAGTGCCTCCCTCTGCCTTCTGCCTCAGCCTTTCAAGTAGCTGGGACTATAGGTGCCCACCACCACATCTGGCAAATTTTTGTATTTTTTGTAGCGACAGGGTTTTGCCATGTTGCCCAAGCTGGTCTCAAACTCCCGGGCTTAAGCGATCTGCCTGCCTTGGTCTCCCAAAGTGTTGGGATTACAGGTGTGAGCCACTGTGACTAGCCCTCATGGTTTATAATTTCTAATTGTCTACTTAAAATGAAGTGATATGGGAGAAATTTATCTAGACTCAAAATCAGGAAGAATTTTATTTTTATTTAAAATTAGCTTTATAGACACTACATTTTAAGCCTATTCTATTCCCTCTTTGGGCTGACTGATAGAAAGCTAAGATCTAAATCTGTGGCCATCTTATAGGAAGGATCTAGACCTTCTAGGCATGTGTTTTGGTCACTAACATCACTTCTAGCTTCAAGTACTATTTCTACTTTTCTTTCCCATTGTCTCATACTGATAATTAACAATATGTACACAAACAAACACACAGATCTCAATAATGGGGACTATTAAATAAGGCAATAAATGTAGCTAGGAACTGTTTCCAAAGTTGAATCTATTTGTATATTTCAATAGTTTGAGCAACACAACTGTGAAGACTAATTAGTTCCAGCTCTGTGAAAAATGACAGAAGCTCTCTGAATATGTGCCTTTTCCTTAGCCTTCAACTGTATTGATTCCAAGAGAAGAAGAGCTTTCATAAATATAACAGAAAAGGTACATATAACATAACTGGATAGGAGCACTAATTATTTTTGCTTCTCTAAGGAACTGCTTAAGAATAATATGGAAATAATATGGTCAAATTATATTATCTTTGAGCCATGGTCAAATTTCCAGCTACTGTCAAAGCTCAGCAGCAGACAAGGCAAATGCATCTGACATATTCTTGGACATGGATAACTTACACCGGCAGATCCTACACACAAATCCTGTGCAGTGTACTGAAGCGGGTGGATGAAGGTTTTGTCTCTGTTGAACACCCATGGGGTTATAAATTCAGATTTAGAAACATGTACTTTAATAAGTTTTGAAGCCATTTGATCAGAAAGCATTACAAGTCTCAAATTGACCTCTACTTTTAAGGTAAAGCTTCAACTATCCTAAGTGTTACTCCAATTTTAAACAATGAATTAAAGAGCCTGAAAATCATTTTCAGTGTCATTTTGATTAACCAATTATATGTGATCTAATTTGATCTTTCTCCTCAAATAAATGTAAACACTAAAGAGTGTGTGTTTGGAACTCTTAATTTGGGTTTCAGTCAGCATTGAGCAATATCTAATATAAACATATTGGCTTAATTTTTATATTCCTCACACATATAAATAATTTGAAGAATGCAATTTAAACAAGGCAACCAGAAGTTATTTGCCCTGAAAAATTATAATAAATTAAAAAATTGTTTTTAGTTTTGAAAGCAGTTTGCCAAAATCTGCAGGCCTGTGAATGGTCTGAATTCATACAATATTCAGTGACTTCTCATTTATTGATGTTATTTGGAATCTCACTTTCATTCTTTCTCACATATCACTGAAGGGAAAAAATTTGCTTAAGAAAAAAACAACCCACCTAATCAAGAATTCTTCATTAGCACAGATTTTCATCAAAACAAACAAAAGTAGAGAAAAATAAGCAAAAACAAATAATCAAATAAAAACAAAGAAAATTGCAACATAAAGTATTTTAATCATTTTGTCCAATTTCTATCAGACTTGCTCTGGTTTCACTGAGGGCCTTAGATAAGGTGCCAGAACTAATTTTATTGCAGCTTCTGCTCTCTGATTTTAACATAGATGTAAATTATTTGAATAAATATTTATAGATTATAGTGAGTCTTTCAACAGGTAACTAGCAATACAATATAGAGAAGAAAATGTTTTAGTAATGTCTTGTCTATGTATATTATTTTTCAAAACTTATTTCAGTCTCACAATAGCCTTGTAATGGAAGAAGAGCATGAGAAAACGGATGCTCAGAAAAGTTAAGCAATTGTCAAAGAAATTCCTCAAAGATCACACAGCAGTGGGTCACTCCTTGGCCTCCTGCTTCTCAGTGCAAGGCTGTTTCCATTGGCGGTACATGGACATAGGTTTAAGATCCCATCTGCCATGGACAAACCGTGGGTGAATCCCTTTTGGAGCTTGAGTTTCCTCATACATAAGAAGGGGATAATAAAGGTGCTGGCCCATTTCTCCACCACTCTATGGGCGAGCCCACGTGGAGAGGACACATGAAAGTGACCTGTCAATTTTAAATTGCCAAGTAGTAGATATGATTGCTGCTGTCATTGATACTAATGAACAAAGCAGTTTTATTGCTGAATAAGGAAACCCAAGCTGAAGAAATGTTAATGTCTAGGCCCTAACTAAAACTTCCTGCTTCACTGAGGGCTCTGAGTACGTCCTATCAGCATAGTAAACAGTCAGAAAGCTTTTATACAGTGACTAAAGTTGACTCTTGAATGCCGCAGGGGTTAGGATGTTGATCTTACCCCTACCCTGGACCGAGCAGTTGAAAATCTGCATATGATTTTTGACTCCCCCAAAACTTAACTACTAATCGACTACTGTTGAACAGAAGCCTTACCGATAACCTAAGCAGTGGATGAACACATATTTTGTATGTTGTCTGTATTATATACTGTATTCCTACAATAATAAGCTAGAAAAAATGTTATTAAGAAAATCATAAGGAAGTGAAAATAAATTTACTGTACTGTACTGTATTTATTGATCCCATTAAGTTTTCATCATCTGTTTACAGGATGAATTATCTGTCTGAAATGGTGGCAACTGCAGCTGTAGACCTCAAACTGCAGTACACATTAAGCAATCCAGCTTTTTCTAATGTCATGACTTTCCTCTGCTTCTGGGGAGCACTTCTAGCATTAGTAATGGCACTTCCTGTGGGTCCCATGGTGTTATTCAAGGTTTAAACTATTGCATTAAACATGATGAAAAATGTGCAAGAACCAGGAGAGATCACTTTTTATTGCGTCTGCACTTTGCTGGCCGACAAACCTCTCACACGGAGATGATTGGCGTCACATGGCGTTTTAAGTGGATGCTTGCAACACTTGAGCTCACTGCAGTAGCAACAGGAGGGAACTACAGAATTATTACGGTAGTACAGCAGGTACAACAGTTAGTTTTATGCAGATTTAATACTGCATCTTTACCTGTGTTTACATGTCTCTCATCATGAATGGTGCCATGTATGGTCTATGTGTGTGCAAAAGTTTTGGCAAATTTTAACTTTTTATAATAGATGTACGTATATTTCATGGTAGTAAATGACAAAATAGTGTCTACATATATTTTATACACTCCTAACACACCTAACTTTTTCTTTTTTTGATGTTTCTAGATTTTTTGATATTTCTGATATTTTATTCATTAAATAGAAACCACCTTAACATCAACCCAATGCTTACAAGTTCTGGATGAAAAATTTAAAAAAAATTTTTTAGAATTCATTAAACTTCATCTATCCAAGTCACTCCAAATTTATGTGAAATATTTAGTTCTAAATGATTTCACAATACTTTCCTACATGGAACAAATAGTTGTAACTCATCAAAAGTAACAAGTCTGAAATACTTTAGTCAGGGAGACAGTAATTAGGATTTTAAGCTAATAAGGGCATAAATATTTTAGATAGAGAATAGAGACAACATCACCCAAAACTGTAAACAAAGTGCTATTCTTCTTGAATAACAGTTTTCCATTGCATACATATGTGCTTGGGGCGCCCAGATAGTATGAACAAAATACCCCCTTATTCCCAATTTTGCTTTCTGCAGTTTCAGTTACCCTCAGTCAACCATGGTGGGAAAATAGGTGAGAAGAGTACAATAACATATTTTGAGAGTGAGAGAGAGACCACACTCACACAACTTGTATTACAATATATTGTTATAATTGTTCTTTTTAATTATTAGTTATTGTTGTGGATCTCTTACTGTGTCTAAGTTATAAATTAAACTTTATCATAGGTATGTATGCATAGAAGAAATCATAGTATACATAGTATTCAGTACCCTCTATGGTTTCAGGCATTCAGTTGGGGGTCTTGGAATATATCCCCCTTGGATAAGGGAGACCACTGTACACACAGGTCTGGAAAAATCCTCTTTTTAGCCAGAAACATAGTGATTTTATGTCAAGGAGGAATATTATAAATAATTCTGACTTGGGCTTCTAGGTAACAGTAGCTGGTGCCTGTCAAACATTAAAAGGGATTTTCATCCTGAGAAGCCATAAGGAATTCTCTCTTATGGTGGTGAGGAGAGAAAGTCAGGGATTTCTTTGGTCATTGCTACTACCATGAGTGGAGACAGCCTGATGGCACATCTGATACACAGAGGAGACAGTCAGACACTCCAACAAAAGAAACTAGCTCCTCTTGCAGCGAGCTGAGATCATGCCACTGCACTCCAGCCTGGGCAACAGAGTGAGACTTCGTCTCAAAAAAAAAAAAAAAGAAAAAGAAAAAAGAAAAGAAACCGGCTCCTCAAGGCTTCACAGATCTCTGGAGCAAGCTTTGGCTGAAAGCACACCACCACTGTATTGTTGCAATTCATGAATCAATAATGTTTCCATTTTTGCTTTAGATAGTTCCTGTCAAGTTCCCTGTTCCTTGCTGTCAATAGTGTCATACAAATGCTATAATTAAAACGCCTTGGTTGAAACAGGTTTGGTTGGCTGGTGCTTCCCCCTTTCTAGATCCACCTGCATGCCCATGAAGATGGCATGAAACCAAGAAATAGCAAGGTTGTACAGTGTTTCGCCTGGGTTGCAGTTTTCTGCCTAACCTACCCTCTCAAAATGAGAAGAGATTATGCTCCTAACTGCTTGGGGACAAGGGTGACCTCATGCAGATGGGGTTGATTGATGAAGTGCATAGTCTTTCGAGTGAAGACAGAACTGAGTCCCAATTCTAATGCATAATTCACCAGCTATGAGATCTTGGTTATATAACTAATTCTCCTAACATGTTTCTTTATTATGAAATGGGATACTAATAGTTATTATGCCAGCAGGTTGTGAGTATTAAATGAGATAGCACCTGCAAATCATTCAGGACAATACCTAGCACTTGTAAAATGTCATAAAATATTGGCATTCTTATTTATATATTAGCAGAGTTAAGTTTCCAGAAGCTATAAATACAGGCAAACATTGCATTTACAAAAGTAGGTACTTGACTTTTATTATTTGAGCTATAGGGGTAACAAGTGACCATAAGTTGAAAATGGTTATTTGATTTTGCATGCATGCAAGCACATGTGAAATATGTGTTTATATCTGTAGATTTTGTCTTAGCACAGGTGAAATACTGAAAACATGAAATATTACTTAAAGCATGAAATGCTGAAAAGGCAAACTGTTCTTAATGTATTTCATAAACAAAACATTACTACATAGAATATAAATGCCAAAATTCCTGCTTTGGAGTTTGTTTTTGTATTATGTCATAATGACTAGCCATTAAATGTAACTCATTTTTTTGGCTTGTCAGTGGGAAACATCATTCTCGTCCTAAGTGCAGCCCGGGAGGAGACAGCGCTATCTATGGTAACACCTAGGTATCCTTAAAAGACAGATAGGAATATGAATCTTGTCCATTTCAGGGACAGCCATTTCTTGCTGAGGGGCTAAACCACTAAGAAAAGAGGAGACAGAGCATCAGGCATTATCTCTTCTTGGAAGAAATGAATATTCATATTACTATTCATTGTCACTAGTCACTATTGAAGTGACTAAAAATTAGTAAATTTCTGGTCATCAGTGGACAGCTGCAACATCAACAAATTATTTGAAAAATCAACACCTGCTGAAAGCATGTTTTCCCCAAAACCTTATTGAAGTCCCAAACATCAGAGTTGTCAACTAACTTCTATAATGCTATCTGAAACTGCAATTAAAGTTCAAGGTGGTAGAATAGCAAACTAGTGACATCAAACAGCAGGGGAGCCTCTGGGCTAAGATGCAGTTAGTCCACAAACATAGTCCCTTTGCAGTCTAGCAGGGAATGATACATCAGCACCAAGTCCATGACAGGAACCCAGCATCGCTGATTAGTTTGAAATTTTCCTTGCTCATTTGTGCATGAAAAGCCATATATCACTTAATGCCAATGACCAAGAGTCTTCTCAAACCAGGGTCAAATTGCTAAAGGCTATTTTTTTCCTAGCATATTGAAAAACCTCATTTTTTCCCAAGAACTTTCCCAGAAATTAGACTAAGCAGCAAATATTTTCCCTTTACTTCAGATTTATTGTCTGGGCTACCACACACCCAGGTGGCAGCAAAAAACACTGAAAATGTCTGCATTTGGCTGATGTGGAATAAATGGTCTTAATAGCTCACAAATATCTGAGGAATTAAACCTAGGAAGACAGCATCACCACATTGAGCTGCTGAAGTGCATGTCTACTACTTCAATTTTTAGATGACAATATTCAATTAACAACCATGGTATCATATTAGTCATTATTAACACTTACTAAGCACCTCTGCCTCTAGTATGCGAAGTGCAGAATTCAAGTTTAATATGGTGGGACTCTAACTGTCAGATGGCATCTTCACTGGATTTATGCTTCTCTATGAAACAATGGGTTCCTTTCCAAGCTAATCATCCTAAGTTTCTAAGTATTTGGCCTTCATTTTTATATATGCCTAATATGCTCAGAAACAAGAAATGCATGACTAATCACAAGTAAATTTATAAAAGAATACATTTTCTGCTTAGAGTGATAAGTATCTTTTTGATGAGAATGATTTAATTTTGTTGAGAGAGATTAAAATTTAAAACCAGCAACTAAAATCTTAGAAATGCTTCCCTTTAATATTCTCAGGGATGATAAACAGAAAATAAAAAAGGGAGAATTTGAGAGGCTTAGGAGGAGGAATCCCTCAAAATGCATAGAAGATATTTAGATCTATGAAAATAATTCAAAGAACTGGCTCTATTATATAAAACTGGAAAGATCCTTCTGTTCTGATGTTGAGTGTCTCTCCCTAGGCTAATCCAAACGGCTCAGAAAGGTCGTGTGCTATAACAGACAATAGCTTTAGAAGATCATAATTTTATCTTTTGTTGCTTTTTGATGTTAATGAGTAAATAATGGCATTTCTTGACAAAGACTAGTTACATAGTGATAACTGGCAGAAACTTCTACATTTTGACCAGAGTGAATACTGTAGGAGTCACCTCACTATATAGTGTGGGGAACATAATGGACTGAGCCTGCACAAGGAAAAGAGGCCAGGGTAGCCCAAGTGATGGCTCGGCTTGCCCTGTCTATTCAGTTCTGATGTTCTCTGCAGGTCAGAAGAGAGGACCTTTCCCAGGGACTCACCAGGTATGAGGTCAAGCAGTGGCCAGTGTCAAAAAAAAAAAAAAAAAAGGAACGAGGGAATACACACAATACCTTCAGTTAAGAGGTACTATGATAGCATGAAAAGAACACTAGATTAAGGCAAATGTCAGCAGACTATAAAATACATTCTCACCAGAAGAATTGCTTGAACCCAGGAGGCGGAGGTTGCAGTGAGCTGAGATGAGATTGTGCCACTGCAGTCCAGCCTGGGAGACAGAGTGAGACTCTGTCTCAAAAAAAAAAAAAAAAAATTCTCACTTGAGAAAGTTAGATAACATTCTCACTTGCAAAAGCTAAATAAGGCCAACGATCACTGAGATAGTGATTGCCAGTAATTACAAGAATCTAAGCGAATTCTCTTTTACTCCAGATCTAGTATTTCCACAGCACCTCTCAGTTAGCAGACCAATTCAGCTCTCCTGATTATGTACCCTTGTATAAGTCACTTCCACTTAGTGGGACTTGGTTTTCCCATCTATAAAATGGACACAATAATTCCTGCCCTGCTATCTTCCTGGGTTACTGTAAGAACTAAGTGAATCTCCATATGTGAAAACAATATGAAAATGAAAATCACTAGATCATTGTAAGATATGAATTTTAAATCCATGGCCCTTCTCAATCACAGTTTTATAGATGTCCCATCACAGGCCTTCTGTGTCATGACTTAAGTTCTAACATAGTTCATTTGTATTCATCTTTAAATGTAAGTATCTCCTTCTCCCTAAAGTTCTCCACAAGTCCTTTTCTGTGAAAACACAAGATAGACATCTACTAATTATTCCATCTCACTGTGCCATATTAATCTGTAGACTGGAGTATGAGGCCCCAGGAGGTTGGGATTCTGTCTGTATTTGTTAATATACTACCAGCTGCTGTAACAAACAAAATCCAAAATGCATAAGGGCTCATTCTCAATAGCAATCTAAAATGTGTGTTCTGATAGATGGGTGGCTCCATACTGGGAGGAATTAAAAAGCCCAAACTCCTTCAAACTTATGGCTTCACCATCTGCAACAGGGATTCAATCTTCTGCCATGATTATGACAAAAGCACAGAAGCATAGAGGGTAAACCAGGGAAGGGTTTGATGAGTCAGGTGATGAAGTTGCACACAGGGACTTCCCCCAACATTCCATTCACTAGAACTCAGCCACATGGCTCATCTCTCTGTAGCAAGGCCTGGGAAATGCAGTCTAACTGTGAGTCCAGTAAGAACAGGACACAGGTTTGGTAAACAGCCAGCCAGTCTCTGCCACCCTCATACTCGAAATTTAAAGGATGCTTTCTAATGTATGAATGAACTGACTAGTACATCCGAGTCTTGGCCATGAAGTAATAAAGGAAAAAAAAAAGAAAACTACTATACGTAAATCATGTTCACAGCTCTAATTCACTTAATTTCACAAATCACTGTTTGCCCTTCTTTTCCTAATATATGCAAACCCAATTTTAAGGATGAAAAATGACATTGCTAAAAGAAAAAAGAAAAGCATCATAAACACAGCTTAAAGTTTCTAAAAAGAATCACTCCCTAATAAGGGAATATCATGGAGAGAAGAGAATCATGAACAGATAGAATTTTCCAGCAATACACAAAGAAAAGATAAAAATAATGTGATAGCTTCTACTTGCTGTGCAATTTACTTCGGAATTTTATATTTTTATACTAAGAGGTAAAGTCCTGCCATGTTTCTGTAGCTAAGCTAGATTTTACAACATAAAATTCTGATTTTGATGGTTTAATATCTAAGTTGTTTTAAAATAAATTGAGTTTAAAGACTGACCAAATGTATGAATTAAAAAAAAGATCTTTGGCATTTTTAAGTAAGGTCACTAAGTACAGCAAGAATGAATGCAGGGTCTTTTAAAGGCATCATATAAAACTCTGTAGTATATACTTTTAAATGTCTGCGTTTGACCAGGTCAAGATTGCTAGTGTATTTAATTCTTACTAAAAGAAATCTATGAAGTATAAGTTTAAACTTCAATTGGTAACTAAGTGCATATGCCAGTATTTCATCATAACCTAGAAGTTTCAGGTGATGAAATGCTACAGTGAATGCTCCAACCAGGAGGATCTCTTTACTTTAGTGGAATTTGCTTCACCACACAAGCTTTCAAAATAGATTTATTTCTGCTATTTTTTCTGACTATATTTTAAAAGAGAAATGACATAGGTTTCACAGATGCTGGTGAAATAATTACAGTTGCATAGGCAAGGCATATAATTAGTTGAAGAACAGGGTTTAAAAAAGATTTCACCTACACTATGTGGGTACAAAGACTTAGGGTTAACTGTGAAGCAACTGCTGTCTGCATCTTTCATAGCTATAACCAACACTGAGGCAAAAAACACCCCAACTATATATATATATAGCGTACACACACACACACACACACACAAAACTCAGGACACCAAGAGAAGATATCCTTCCTAAACTCAAAAGCGCACAGATGCTTACACTGAAAATAAAGTCAGTAGTTGCCTTCACTGCATGGGCGTGCAGCAAAAATCAGGACAGAGCAAGGACAGGAGAGAGAACAATGAAGAATGATTCCTCCTTTCCTATAATCAAGGGCCATAATTCACTCCCTGAGACACAGAGAGATGACTTCTCTTCTTTGGCACCCAGTGTATGGGAACATCACTCCTTCACACACCCCTGACTCCTGAGGAGTGGGAGGCTGAAAGTACCAGGAAAGGAACCAAATCATCTCATTTTCATATGAACCTGTTGAACTCCTAAGCATTTCAACTTCTAAGCTGAAAGAGCTCTTAAGCATGAATTATCAAAAGCTGTTTATCACCTGTTTTCACAATCTCCTAATTCTAAGAAGTTTCCAAGCAAGTCTACAATGACACAGTGCATCAAACTCTAGTACAAACTTTAATTGCATATGGAAGCACAATGCCAGTGTATTTTATTCAACATGTATAAATTTTAATTGGAAAAATTTTCTCACAGCTTAAACAATCACACCTTAGTGATGAAGAGCTCAAAGGACTTGTGAATAATTATAAATGAATACTATATGTAGTTGTGGCCTGGAGAACTCCACTCAATTTCAGAAAATGTTACACCAGTACTAAAGTAGATTGATTGAGTGTCCCACAAAGACAGCAGGTAAGAGGTGGTTTGGAAGGCAGGTACAATAATAGGGTCACACTCTCCTGATCTGGCTTGACACCATGATAATTTTTAGAACATCAGGATTCATAACTCTAGTCCTTTCAGAGGAAGGCAGGTAATGAAGATGTGTAAAGTGGCTTGCTGAAGACAAGAAAGAGAATTATTAGTGCCCAAAAGCCAACTGAAGACTTAATGGCCTGCCTTTATGTGAATCAAATTGAAAAAAAAAAATACACATTTGGAGGTCCTGAGTTATGACCCCTGCTTGGAAAAACAAATGCCAGCATACTTCTGTCAACTAACCTAACTAACCTTTGCATAAGGTATTAAGCAACAGTAAAAAGTCAAAAATTGTTCTCTGACACATGTTGGGGTGTAGATACTCTTGCTTATTAGTCAAATAAGGACTCTATAGTCATAATAGATGGTCTGTGGGAGAAGGGCAAAGCTGACATCCTTTTAACAAAATAAGGCAGCCTAATAATGTGCTTGAGATTATAAGGCCATTCCACCGCACCTTGGAGAAAGGCTTAAAAAAAATCCCACAGGAAAAGTGCTAGATAATTATTGTGAATAGACTTTTTAAAGATGAATGGAGAATAGTCATCCTTTCAATTGGATTCCACAGGGCATGGCCACAAATTTTAGCCTTTGCTCCCCAAAATAAACAAACAAACAACAAAAAACACATAATCAACAAGTTCCCTTAACAGTGTGCTGAGTGCCACCCTACATAACGCCAGATTGTGAGGTATATACCCTTCAAGATGAACTAGATGCAAAACATACACCAGGTATAATAAAAGAAGGAGAAGATGGGCTGTAAACAGGGGAGTAATTACATGGGCTGGCAAGGCTAGCAGATGTCTTTAGGGAACTAGAGAGCCAAAGGAGCCAGGAGGGCCTGGTATGTGACCCTGGCCACTTGTACCAGCCAGCCTGTGCGCAAGAGGGAACAGCTTGTGCTCCCCATGGAGGGACAGGGAAGCAATTAACTCCAACATTCCCTTCTCAAGGAACCCCCCAGCTCCTCTCTACCCCCTGAAATCCCAGCCAGCCTCAGAGAGTATCATGGTAATAAGCCAGATCCCAACACTGCCCCCCAACAACTGCCCCCTATCCCAACTTGGGAACCTTTTACTTAGAGCTTGCTCTTTCTGTTGGTGGAAGAGGACACAGAGAGACAAAGGAATCCTGCCTTCCTTTGCTCATCTGCAGGGCTTTCCAAGTAGGGCAGAGTTTTACAGAAAAAAAAGAAAATCTACTTTTCTTCAAGGGGAGGACCTTATACAGAAAATAGCACATGGGAACAGTTTCAGGGAAGGTCTGAGAAGACTGCGTGTCTCCTGACCTAGCTCTACCATCTCATCAACTTGCTGAGCTCATATTTAAGCATACAAGAGCTCTTCAGACTGCACATAGATTTTATAATGCCACCTACCAAGGGCCTAATTTGGAGGGCTCTGGTAGAGGCTTATGAAACACCAATATGTAGGGTGCTAAAAGCCTTACCTTTCATTCATTTAACAAATATTTAATGAGCATATACCAAGTGTCAGATGTTTTGCCTGGTGCCAGGTCTACAATGGGGAATCAGACATCATCTCTGTCTGCCCTGGAGAAATTGTGCCTAGAGGACAGCCCTCTCAACACAGGTTAGAACTACTGTTCTCAACCTGGATAGATCTCAATACATCTACACATTAACTAACATCTTCGTCTAAAAAGCAGTATTTTAAAAAATTTCATCATCAATACCAATACCTATACTGAGTATTACTGTACCTACTGGGTTACTGCCCTGTAGATCTGCCTTAGTCTTATTCACTGTCAGTACTCCCAATATACTCACATTTTGGAGAAATAGGATACAAAATGGCTTATGTTCTCAAGTAGCTTACAATCTCCTTTGAGAAACAAAATATTTACATGAAACCATAAATGATAGAGTGGAAAAGATACTATGGAAAATTCATGCAAATATTCAATAAATAGGCTGCATAAAATTTGGTATCCAGGCTGCTCTGCGTATGGAGTAGCCATTCTTTATTCCTTTACTTCTTAATAAACTTGCTTTCACTTTACTCTAAAAAACCATGTGTTATCCAAATCATAACACTTCTCAGAGCAAAGGGGAGAACTATTAATACTTAATATTGGGAATGTCTCTGGCAATTCAAAACCTAAGATCACTATTTTCACAAATCCCTTTTTTTGGGAGGTGAATTCTCTAATTCAAAAACCATATTCAGTTCCTCATCAAAGAAATATTTATGGAAAATTTACCATATTCAAGGTATAATGGCAGGCTTTTCTAGAGGTAGGCTTTGAGCAGGAGCTCACAGAGATAAATAAGACATAATTCTTATTTATCTATTTATTCTTATCTATCTGTCTATCTAAGACATTAAAATACCATAAACGCATACCATGTGATGTTCTTATGCTCAGCTTTTTGCATATGCATTATCTCATTTAATCATCAAAACAACCCTAGGAGATAAACAGTATTACTACTATTTTATAGATGAGGCTTCTAGTGGTTAAGTAACTGTCCAGGATCCACGGTCCCTCTGGCTGTAAGGAGCTGGCATTGGAACTAGGTACATCTCACTGCAATACCCAGCTCCTACTCTGTGACAGGTACTGCATGGATTATTCTGAGGAGGAAAACATGTATTTCTTGTTAGAGTAATCAAGGATGACTCAACAGGGGATAAGTGATGTTAGATATAGATCTTGAAGGACTGAGTTAGAAGGATTTTAAAAGGCAAAGAGTAGAGGGGATGGCAACCCAGGGAGGTGGAACAATGGACCAATAGCCTGGAGCTGGAAAGACTAAGCATTGAGCAAGGAGGAGTCAACTTGGCCAGTACTTCATAGTTCTGAGTAGAGGACCTAGGAAGTGTAAGACTGGAAGACAGGTAAGCTGAAGTCACCTTTCCCTTTGTGTTTAATTTAAGCAAATAGGAAACTCAGTTTGCATGCCCTGAGTACACTCCATAGTGAATTTGCATTGATGCCAACCAGTTCATCCAGGTCAAGATGTCTGGGAGGTAGAGGGCTTCATACAACTGGCCTGAAGGGGGCATTCTATCATCCAAAGGCATGACAGTGCCAACTCATGGCTGGATGCAGTTCTGGCAAAACTGAAATGATGTAAATCAATCTAATTTTTTTCCATAGAAATAATGTTATAATGAGTGTGACATTTCATATAAATGGCTGGATACCCACGTTCTCATAAAAAGCACCCCAAATGCCTTAAACAGTAGTCCCATAACTTGTATCTGCTGAAGAATAATATCTTCAGTGTGTACATGTAAATTAAATTGGCTGGTGTCATAGTCATAATTTTAATAAGTCGAAACTATCCCAGGAGACAAAACCTTTGCAATATTGGGAGGGACTCTAGGACAAGTCAAAGTTACTCCAAAGAGAGAGGCTATGCACAAGGCCAGGAGGCCACCAGCTGGCAGAAAGCTGCCGTAAAGAACAGAAGGACTGGCCAGTGACCCAAAACCTGTGGGGTCAAGTCGTAGGCAAAAGGATTACAAGATCAAGGCCAGCTGTAGAGCATGTCCCTACCTCCAGGCTCTTCCTCATCCACATAAAGTCTCCTAAAGCAATATTTCTAGTCTTACTGCTCTCCTGCTCAAAGCCTTTCAGTGACTCCCCATTTCCTACCCAGTTCCAAACTCCATGTCTATCACTTAGGGCCCTCCAGAATCTGGTTTACTGTCCATCCAGCCTAGTCTTCCACTACATCTACTCCAACAAGCTAGGCTGTAGAAAGATGGCTTAGTCATTATTCTCAAGCATAAGAGGCATCTTTATGCCTTTGCTCAGGCCATGAGCTTGGCTTGGCAGACTTTCTTTATGATCTGTATCATGATCTATTAAAACTTACCTAGACATAAGACCCAACTCATATGCCAGCTGTTTCATGAAACATGATACACAAGAAATGCTCTGTAAATATGTCTGTGGGTGAATGGATGGAAGGAAGGAGGGAGGGAGGGATGAAGGAAGGGATGGATGGAAGAGATAGAGGCAGGGATGGATGGAAGGAGAGATGGAGGGATAGATGGGTGGACAGAAGCAAGGAGGGAGGGAGAGATGAAGAAAGGGATGGAGGGAAGAGAGAGATGTGGGAGGGATGGATGGATGGATAGATGGAGGGATGAATAGACAGAGGGAAGGAGGGAGGGAGGGATGAAGAAAGGGATGGATGGAAGAGAGAGATGGGGGAGGGATGGACGGATGGATAGATGGAGGGATGGATAGATAGAGGGAAGTAGGGAGGGAGGGATAGAGGGATGGAGAGAAGAAAGGAGGGCTAGATGGATAGAAGGATGGATGAATAGAAGGATGGATGGAGGGATGGAGGAAAGGATGGGGGAGGGATGAATGGATGGGGGATAGAGGCAGGGAGGGAGGAAAGTATGGAAGGATGAATGGATGGAGGGAGGAAGGGAATGCTGGATGAAGGGATAAATGGATGGATGGTGGAGGACCTCATAATGAATCTCTCAGCTGGTATAATCATTCTCCTGTCAGTATGCCATAGTACAAATTTGTTCCTATTTTAAAACGTTGCATGCTCTCTTCTTCCATTAACATTTGAATACAGCTCTTCTCTTCCTTATTAAATGGAAGGCTCCTGAAGGCTGAATTATATTCATCTTTGTATCCCACACAAATCCGAGTACAAGGTCTTTCACAGAATACGTGCTTAAGATATCACAGTATCAGTAGTATGGTATACCCAGCAGCAGGCAGAAAACATGCATAATGGAAAGCATAATCCATGTAAGGGATGAATACTAGATATGAATGGCTGTAAATGGACCTACGTCAGCTTTAACTATTCCAGACAAATTCAGGTCTCTAATCTGAAGTTACCTTTAGGCAGAGACAGACAAGGTCATCACCTCTTACTCCTCCTTCAGGCCTCAATTCTGGCACCATCTTTTCCCTGAAGCCTGAGAACACTCGCCCTGCCTCACCCATCCTGAGATTCTAAGCCCTCCCTCTCCTCACTCTCGGCACTGGGCACACACCCCTTTAAGATACAGGCTGAGTGTGCTCCTATGTAACTACTGCCCCCGTGTCTCTCTTCAGAGCAGAAGAGTTGGCTTTGCTCATCTCTGTGACCCATTATTCCAGAACAGTATTTGGCACACACTTGGCTCTTAATAAAGACTTCTTTGTAAGTACTTCATTTTAGAAGTACTTAGCTAATATTCTGGGTTTTCTGTTTGTTTGTTTGTTTTGAGATGGGGTCTCACTCTGTCAGCCAGGCTGGAGTGCAGTGGCACGATCTCAGCTCACTGTAACCTCTGCCTCCCTAGTTCAAGTGATTCTCCTGCCTCAGCCTCCCAAGTAGCTGGGATTACAGGTGCCCACCACCATGTCCTGCTAATTTTTTATATTTTTAGTAGAGACGGGGTTTCACCATGTTGGCAGGCTGGTCTTGAACTCCTGACCTCAAGTGATCCACCTGCCACAGCCTCCCAGAGTGCTGAGATTACAGGCATGAGCCACTGTGCCCGGCCCAATATTCTAATTTTTAAACATCTACCAGGTACAATCATCATTGTTAACAAACCCAGGATATGTTGCTAAATCTCTTAGGGTCATAGGACATAGGCTAGGCTTTACAGTCAGGCAGCCCCAGCTGGGAATATCAGCTCTGCTTCTTACTAGGTTTGTTCTCTTAAATAAGTCACTTACCCTCTCTAGGCTGATTTCCTCACATCACATCGTCCATAGGGATAACAACACCTACCCTGCAGAATGTTGTCAGGGCCACAGGTTATGTAAATAAGCACCTAACAGAGCTCCCAGCCATTGGTTGTTGCTCAATAATGATAGCAATTATAATGACTAGACTAAGAGGATAGGTAAAAGTAAATGTTGATATATTTTTTTCAATGACTATACGTATATATTGTTTTAAATTATAGTGTATTTTTACAAAATCAATCTTAAGAATTTAATTCAGTAACCCCATACATAGTCCACATCTTTGGGGCTATAAATTATTTGTCATGCTTTCAGTAAGAAACTCAATCCAACAGGCAAAGGAAACATAATGGAATACATAGATGTCTTGAGTTTATAGAAAAACATGCAAAATATTAGGCTAGGTTCAGTGGCTCATGCCTGTAATCCCAGCACTTTGGGAGGCCAGGGGGGCAAATCACTTGAGGACAGGAGTTTGTGGTCAGCGTGGCCAAGATGGTGAAACCTCGTCTCTATTAAAAGTACAAAAATTAGCCGGGCATGGTGGTGCATACTTGTAATCCCAGCTACTCATGAGGCTGAGGCAGGAGAATTGCTTGAACCCGGAAGGTGGAGGTTGCAGTGAGCTAAGATCGCGCCACTGCACTACCGCCTGGGCAACAGAGTAAGACTCTGTCTCAAAAAAAAAAAAAAAAAAAAAAAACAAAAAACAAAAAAAGAAAGAAAGAAACAGAAAATGCAATATATGGCACAGGAGGTAAGGCTATAGGATCTGTCTTCAAACTGATTTCTGCTTCATGGTTTTCCAAGGAGAATTGAAAAAAATAATCAGTGGATAGGAAAGAGGATGTTTCCTCAACATTAAATATTCAAAGCAGGTCAGTAAGAGCACTACACATCAGGAATTCTTCATCAGTCTCTGTGCCTCCCAAACATTAACTATGTAAGCGGTACATGTGTACACCATATTGAGAAAAACCGATGTGTTTTGGACAGAGTCTCCGAAGAACAAAAATGAGTGTCTAGCTTCCTGTGTAAACCAATGTCATTACATTCAAAGAACAGTACATCAGGAAATTCCCTAGAAAATGTCTGTTTTCATGAGGCGCGTGCATGTGTGTGTGTGTGTGTGAGAGAGACAGAGAGAGAGAGAGAGAAAGCGCAAACAAGCTGATGGCATTCCACCATGGAATGACCTCAGAGCACTGTAAAGCAAATCATTAAAAATGCAACACATGCAAACTCTTCCACTGCAGATGCAGAGGGATTAGTGAAAGCAGAGTGGTCACTTAAGATCAGTTTAAGAAACCTGGCTGCTTACAAATGGGAGTAAGTAGGTGGATTTTTCCAAACCACCCTATTTACATCTTCTAAACCCTATCATTTTGTGCAATGGCTAAAATTTCATGCATGTCACGAGTGTTTCCCCTCCCCCTGCACACAATGTAGCTGCTTTGAAGAATGTCAGATTAGAAACAAGGAGAAAAAAGAGCCATTCTTTTAAAGTCTCAAAAATTCACAACTAAATTTAAATTACACAACTTTCAGTTGAAGTAAGAAAGGCAGAGCCAACAGTCCTTACATCATGGTATGAGAATACTTCCTAACACATTCTCTCCACACGGATTTCACAGACCTCACCCCCCATGTTAAGTGTGTACACTAAGTTAAATCCTTTACGTAGCAATTATCCTAACAGTGCCTTTAATTCTTCAAACTAACGGATATCATATCAATGAGTAAATAAATCCAAAAGAGGTTCTGATTCAACCTCAGATCAACATGGAGTAGCTGAAGCCAGATTTACCCTCCTGCCTGAAAACAGCGATAGAAGTAGACAACATGCATGAAACAATAGCTCTCAAGATGCTGGGAGCCACCTGGCAGGAAGGGACAGTGGTCCCTGAAAGAAGGGAAGCAAATGAGGTGAACTCTACAATTGCCCCAGCAGCTGGCCTGGAGAGAGTGTTCAGGCCATGGCCTAGGAAAGGGTGACCTAGGCAGAGATCAGCAGTCCCCGAGTGGAGGACTTGGAGATGGAAGTCCAGGGAGCCAAAGATGGTTAAAGGTCACAGGGTGAAATACCAGGGAGGACAGCACTACACCGAGCGAAATCCAAAGAGCTGTGAATATTCAGTTGAGTACTGATTGATCAGCACGTGAGGAAACTACCCACAGCCAGGGAAAAACCACCTGAAAGTATTAGAGGGAACAGTGCCTAGTATTCACAAAGGGCCGCCAGCTCTGTTCCCAACAGCCAGAGGGGAAAATCCCATAATTTATGGGGCATTGGTTAGAGTACTAAGAAAGGTCTTGCCTTGATAGCGGAGAAAAATCCACTCTAGACTAAATGCTGCCCTGGTCCTACCTAACAAAGCTTTTTAAAAAGAAAGACATAAAAAGATCATACTGTTTCTAAGTATCTTATACCATGCCCCATAACAAACCTCCGTAAAATTTTTAGGAATTCAGAAGTTTCTAGTAGCCAATAAGGTAGAATTCTGGCATCTAATCCGAAATTATGAAGTAGAAAGTGGAAAAGTGTGACCTATAAAGAGGAGAAAAATTAACTGATCAGAACCGACCCAGATGATAGAATTAGTAGAAAAGGACAATAAGACAGTTTTTTAAAAACTGCATTCCATATGTTCCAGAAACTAAAGAATGGCTGTGTTAAGTGGAAACAATATGGAAAAGATTAAAAAGACCAAAATTAAACCCCTAGAGAGGAAAAGTTCAAAATTTGATATATATAATACACTGGATGGCAGATTAGACATTAAGGCAGATAATACATTATTGAAGAAAAGATTAGTGAACTTGAAGACATGGCAATAAAAATGATTCAAAGTGAAACAGACAAAATACTTGGCCCTACTTGAAGTCCACAATTCCGAAATTGTGTCTGAAAGTTAAATGCTACCACTTATTCTGAGGCTTAGACGAAATTCATTACATCATTCAAGATCAATTGAACACTGTAAAAAAAGTGTTTATTTTTGTTAATAAAATTATGACTTTATAATATTTAATATAATTATTTCACTTTATAATCTTTCTATTGATGGATATATACACTGTTTATAAGATCTGTCACTGCTATGTATACAGCCAAATATACATCAATAATGAAAACCCATAGGCAGGTTATTATTTTTCAGTTACTATAGTCAGAATTATATTAATGCAATCAAAATTGTTATGAGGGCTAATTTCACTTAAAGGGTTATATTCTTTGTTTTTCTGATCTAGTTTCTGACTATCTTTTGTTTCACCTATGTCTCTCTGTTATCTGTGGTTGAATCTTCTGGATTCTGAAAATCATTCACACTTATGATTTTATTAACATATATACATGGATGACATACATATTTAATTGATTTTCCTTAAATTTGCCCCTTCATTGTAGTAAGAGATAGTATATTATTAAATCATTTAAATTCAATCATGTATAAGATATAAGACATTATGTCTGGATGCTCCATCATCAGTTCAGGGTTTTTTTTTTTTTTTTTTTTTTTTTTGAGACATGATCTTGCTCTGTCACCCAGGCTAGAGTACAGTGGCACAATTATGGCTCATTGCAGCCTCAACCTTCAAGGACTCAAGCAATCTTCCCACCTCAGTCTCCTGAGTAGCTGGGACTATAGGTACATGCCCCAAAATTTTTTATTTTTTTGTAGAGACAAGGTCTCACTGTATTGCCCAGGCTGGTCTCGACTCCTGGACTCAAAGGATCCTTCTGCCTCGGCCTCCCAAAGTGCTGGGATTACAGGCATGAGCCACCATGCCTGGCCTCAGATGTTTTTTAATATATTTGGCTTCTCTTTACAATCTTTCCTCTATCATTTTATTGACTTTCTAGCAGATCCATGCTGGTCACTGCAAATATAATGATGAATAAGACATAGCCCTCAGAGTCTATGGTCTAGAGCTAGACAGGTGAAAAATAATTTTACACCAGATCTATGGTCAAATATGGACAAAGCACTAGCAAGCAGAAGCAAGGAGATGACTAAGTGTGCTGGTGAGAGGGATATGGGAACACAGTAAGAAAAACTTCATACTGGAGATGATCTTTTATGTCTTGAAGCACGTACAAAAGTTCATCTAATAGAGAAATTGAAATGTGACATCAGAGGCAGAGGAAATAGCAACTGTAAATGCACCAAAGCATAAAGAAACCAGGTATATTCTGGGAATAAATAAATGTTGGTATTACTAATGTATACCCTAAAGCACTGGGAAGTCATCAAAAATTTCTAAGTTTGGGAATGACATGATTAGATTTGTCTTTTAGAGAAACAACTTTGGAACCAGTGTGGAGAATGGTGGGGAGTTGAGTGGAGACTTCGGGCAAGGACATCAGTCAAGAGTTGACTGCAATAGTTCAGGGAGATATGATGAAGAACTGAATTGGGCAGAGGTGGTGGGTTGGAGGAGGCTGATTACAGAGATATTTAAGAAGAAGAACTGACAGAATTTGGGAATCGGTTATATGTGTCAGTGTGATGAGAAGGTGAGAAAGGAGTGAAGGGTGAGTCCAAGGTTCTAGCTTGGATGTCTATAGTGATAGTGGGGCTTTGCATGGAAAGAAGGTAGGACAAACAAGTCTTGAGGGAAAAGTATGATTGTAAACGTGTCTAATTTGAAGTTTCTTTGGGCTATTTATGCAGAGATATCTAGTATATAGTGTATAGAAGTAGGAAACTAGAGCTTCTACTACAGAATAGTAGTCAAAGAAATCAAAGTAGATAAAACACTCAGTCTTTGCAAAGTATATGGAGTAACAAGGGAAATGAGAAAGTCTTGCTTAGTTCATTTTGTTCTACTATAACAGAATACCACAGACTGGGTAATTTATAACAAGCAGAAATTTTTTGCTCATGGTTCTGGAAACTAGGAAGTCTAAGATCAAGCCATGGCCTTCTTGCTGCAACAGCCCATGGTGGAAGGGCAAAGACCGACAAGAGACCGCACAAGAGAGGGACAAAGGGGGCTAACTAATCCTTTTATAAGGAGCTCACTCCCAAGATAACAAACCCACTTTCTCAATAACAGCATTAATCCATTCATGAAGGCGTGGCCTAATCACCTCTCCTTAGGTCTCAACACTGTTGCACTGGGGATTAAGTTTCCAATACTTGCTCTTTGGGGGGGACACATTCAAACTACAGCAAAGCCCTCTGACAGAACACTGCACTGCAACATTTAATAAGGCTGACTGGGAGACAGAATCAATGATGGAGACTGAGGAGTAATCGGGCAAGTAGCAGAGAAACCAGGGGCAACTGGAGTCAAGAAATCCAAGGGAGTAGAATATTTCAAGGAGGAGAAAGTTCAAACACAATAGAAAAGTCACATTAAATGAGAAAATTTTAAATGTCTACTGAAATTGCCAATTGATAGATCATTGAGGCCTTCTACATGAATAATTCCAGGGAGACTGAGACGTTAAAACCAGATTCCATTAAAACAAAAGGTAAAGAACTTGACATTTCTAACATAGATTAATCTTTATGAATTTCAAGCTGGGCATGGTGGCTCAGGAAGCCTAGTCAACTTATTACATTAATATTAATAATGATAATTGTGATCCTCATAAGTGATTATGGAGTACTCATTATCTGTCAGGCATTGTGCTAAGCGTTTCACATGCATGGTCTTGTTTAATTCTAGATAATTTAGATGACTCCACCAGAGTCTTTCTTGAATCACAAATTGCTAGTCTTCTGCACAAAATATCCAACTTGATTATCTGTACTTTAAGAATAAGAACTGCATCTTATAATTCCCTTCTTTTGTGCCATCTGGTAAAGTTTTGGGGACATAATAGAAACTCAATATCCTTTAAAACTCTTGATAACATACCAAGTTCTTGCTATACACATAACTTTATATTGGACAATAGAGAGGATTTTTTTTTTTTACACTACCCAATTCTATACAAATTTGGAAGCTTATTGGAGACACAAAGCATGCAGGTGAAAATTTAAATTATAGCTCTAAACATCAATTAAGTGCTACTACATTTATAATAGTACATGAGTGCAGTAAAAAAGAGATTGCTATGAGCTAGTGTCATGAAACAAATATTTATGCAGCTGGTAGAAGTTAAATTAGGGCTTGAATATTCTGACAGGCAAAGACAAGGCTTTCCAGGAGGTGGAAATGCCTGAGCAAGGGAATGGTCGTGCATCTCACGAGAGCCAAGAGTTCACAGCCAATGATTTATTTAGCAAAATCTTCAACCCTACTGTTCTTTGCCCCCAGTTCAGCCCATTTCCAGAATATATTTTTTCCTTCCTTATATTTCCTTAATTCATCTCTTTGTCTACTTCTCATGGTCACAAGCTCTGTTATCCTATCCTATTTCAACTACGACCACCTCCTCATCACTCAACTCACACTATTAGCACCGCTAAGAATCCACAGTTCTACTTCTGAAGTCGCTTTGGATTTCCTAGCACTCTGCACAACAGGACACATAGACTACCAGATACCATCCCCTGCGTCTGGCATTTCTCGTTCTTCACTCTAACTCACTGCTGTTTTCCCCACACAAATGTGCTCCAAGACCTCCTAAAGCAAACTATACATTGTCCTCTTCCAAGCCTCCCCTGGCTCAAAGTCAATCTTAATGCACAAGGCTCTAAATCATAATTTACAGCTTGGAAACCATTAATCCTGTACAGAAGGAACTGAGTTTACTGCCAATGAGTTGTTCAAATACTATGATAGATTCTGGTTCTATATGAATTTTTATTTAAGTTCTCTATAAAAATGTTTGTAATAGCACCAGAGGGTGTGTGTGTGTGTGTGTGTGTGCGTACATATACATATACACACAAACACGCTATCTCTCTCTCTCAAAGTGGGGAGGAGTGGGTGTTGAAGAATGACAGCTCCTTGAGGACAGGACACACTTTTGTTCAACTCGACTTGAACTGTATTAGCAAGGGCATGAGAGGACTTAAGAAACAAAACAAAATAAGGCAGATAGGTATGTTCTTCAAGCTATCCTTTGATCCTGGATTCTAAAGACTAAAATACAAACTAAAGTTGGAGGGCCCAAATTTTCTTCTTTGAATCTCAGAGATTAGGTCTATATATTTTAGAAATGTAATAGTACCTTCTTAAAAAATTACTTGGTAATTAACCTGACTGAAAGCTCTGGCTAAAATACTGCGGCTCCAGCTTAGAATACTCTATGGTTGTAGCCAATGCTAGAAAAAACACACTTTCAGTTCTAGGCTCTGTTCTCTCACTAAATTTCACTTTGGCTGTATGCTGATCATTTGATCTCATTTGGAGACGACTAGCAGTCACATATACACCATGAAGTGACAATCACAATGCCAAATCTAAGTTATTTCATTTCAAATAAGCATTGGACTATTATTACTAATTTAATAAGCAGGAAATTCCCATGTGTCTTATGTACTATGCTGGACACAACTTGCATGGAGATAAATATAACATTACTAATAAGTACAAGATCCTCAAAGTTCACACTCTGAGATGTAAATAATGAATGACAGCACAATTTTTAAGAGTAAAGAAATTGACAAGGCAACGGAAGAACACCAAGTAGGAAGTGAAGATAAGAATCTGCCTTGAAGAATTGTAAAATGATGCGCAAGAAAGTAACACTTAAAGTAGATCTTGGCTGGGTAGGATGGCTCACACCTGCAATTCCCAATGCTTTGGGAGGCTGAGGCAGGGGAATAGCCTGAGGTCAGGAGTTCAAGACCAGCCTGGCCAACATCTCTACTAAAAATACAAAAATTAGCTGGGCCTGGTGGCACACGCCTGTAATCCCAGCTACCCGGGAGGCTGAGGCAGGAGAATCACTTGAACCTGGGAGGCGGAGGTTGCAGTGAGCCAAGATCACGCCACTGCACTCCAGCCTGGTCAACAGAGTGAGACTCTGTCTCAAAAAAAAAAAATAAATAAGTAAAATAAAAATAAACTAAATCTCAAAGGAGGAAGGAAGGGATATGTATGAAGCATGTATTATTTGCCAGACACAGGTGACAAATTACCTCATTGTTGCCACCATTTTAGACATGGTGAATCTGAGGCAGGACAACTAAAGTCACCTGCTAGAATGCCACACAGCCAGCTTCAAACACAGCTTTGTATGTTTTGTCCAATATACAAGCTCCCTTCTAAAGGCAAGGAAGCCTTCTTTAGGTGGAAAAGTGAAATAATCTTTATTGCACTTAAAGTTTCCTAAAAATTACCTCTTACGAAATATTTACTTATAATGATTAACAGTTTATGGTTGTAGCTGTAAGTTTCTATCTGCCCATACAACGCTTTTAAAGCCGGGCACGGTGGCTCACGCCTGTAATCCCAGCACTTTGGGAGGCCAAAGCGGGTGGATCACTTGAGGTCAGGAGTTCAAGACTAGCCTGGGCAACATTATGAAGCTTCGTCTCCACAAAAAATTAGCCAGGCGTGGTGGCACATGCCTGTAATCCCAGCTACTTGGGTGGGTGAGGCCCGGGAATCTCTTGAACCCAGGAGGTGGAGGATGCAGTGAGCCAAGATTGCACAACTGCATTCCAGCCTGGGGGACAGAGTAAAACTCTGTCAAAAAAAAAAAGAAAGAAAGAGAGAGAGACAAGAAAGAAAGAAAGAAAAGAAAAGAAAGAAAGAAAGAAAGAAAGAAAGAAAGAAAGAAAGAAAGAAAAGAAAAGAAAGAAAGAGAAAGAAAGAAAGAAAGAAAGAAAGAAAGAAAGAAAGAGAAAGAAAAGAAAAAGAAAAGAAAAACAAAAGCTTTTAAAACCCAGTCCATTAAAAAATGCCCAGGAACCAGGCAAGGTGGGTCAAGCCTGTAATCCCAACACTTTGGGCAGCTGAGACAGGAGGACTGCTTAAAGCCAGGAGTTCAAGATCAGCCAGGGAAATATAGCAAGAACCTGTCAGGAAGGAAGGACAGAAGAAAGGAAAGGAGGGAGGGAGGGAGGGAAAGAAGGGAGGCAGGGAAGAAGGGAGAGAGGGAGGGAGGGAGGGAAGGAGGGAAGGAAGGAAGGAAAAAATTAGCTGGGCATGGTGGTGTGCACCTGTAGTCCCAGCCACTTGGGAGGATGAGGCAGGAGAGTTGCTTGAGCCCAGGATGCAATGAGCTATGATCACTCCACTGCTCTTCAGGCTGGGCAACAGAGTGAGACCCTGTCTCAAATTTTAAAAAAAGAAAAAAGGGGAAAAAAAGGAAAATGCTTGGGGTTCAAGGTCTACTTAAGAGATATGCAAAACTTCAAAAATGTTGCAAAATGTTGTGTCTATGTGCATTTTCCTGGGGAAAAGAGTCAGGAGCTTTTATGAATCTTAAAGGGGTTTATAAACCTCTACCCCAGAAAAGTCTATGAAGCACGAATCTACAAACTTCTGCTAAGCTTTTTAATGTTTTCCAAAAGGAAAAATACTTTTGTAAATTTAAGTTTCACATACAAGGAAATCCATTTCATATATAACAGGGAAGAAGATTCATATATTCTACTATAAGGTAACAACTTGATAAGGAGACACCGAAGTGACCCTTTCCCATGTTTCTAATAACTATTCAGGATGTTAACAGTGAAAGGACCATTTAGAAAGCTAATTTCCTTTTCATCATGCTTGTTAAGTGTTTACTTTAATTCACATCCTGTGTGACCCTATGGGAAAATTTTTAACTAATACTGGGGAAAATCCCATAGGGTTACACAGGATGTGAACAGGGCCTGTACTGAACTACCTTCAGCTTGAAAAATAAAATTAGATAGGTGAGTTTCACTTTCTGTTTGTCATAAGTTCCACTTTCTGGCTCCCAAAGCTTAGATCCGCAGTACATCCATGTCCGTGCAATAAAATCCCAAGATTCTCACTCTCTGTTAAAGGAAGGATTTCGGCGTGTTGTATAGCAAAATCCTTTCAGCAGAAAAATGCAAATCTGTGGTGCTAATCAAGGAGAGGCGGCTGGAGCACTCCCAAATGCTCCTCCATACCTGGGCTCACACACAGTTCAGCTGCCGTTTTCCATTTCCTGTGGAGAACATACATCATACCACTTCCCCTATAGAAAAAAGAAAGCAGCCCGATTTAATTGCTGATGGAAACATTGTCATACTTTCCACTGGCCAAGCTTGAAACTATTACTGATCTAACCTTCATTAATTTTTCCACAACAATTTGCAGAAATGTCAGGAAGCAGCTGTACGAAGACTGATTAACTGTCCTTATCACCACTACTTTACCAGGCTCGCTCTCTCTTCTCTCTCTCTCTCTGTATCCTCACCACCTCCCCTCCCTCTCTTCCAGTTTAAAAATATAATTGGGATTTTTCTGTTTTGGTTGGTATTGATGGTGGTATATCATACTCTGAAATATCCAGATCTATTTTTGATGTCTTTCAATGGCCCAAACATTTTCAGATCTGTAGGAGACCCCATGAAGTTTGGGACAGCATCCACGAAGGAAAAGGTTGCTTCCTGCTGATTACTCAGTTATAGCTGTTTAAACAGACGTTCATGAATTCAAGTCTTACAGCAACACTGCATTTATTAGTCAATCACAGACGCTAAAATTCACTTCCGAAATGTGAATTAGAAAATCAAATGCCCTTTTTCTATTTTTTTTTCACTTTCTTTTCTCCCTCATCATTTTCATTTGAGCTATACCATCTGTCCCAGCCTATCAAATAATGTACTGTGCATGCCTGGCAAAAACAAGTGGAACAGTACACCTCATAACCCCATGTAGGCAACCACTGAGCATCTATAAAAGTGGTACATAACAGAATCTGGCCATCTGGGGATAACTAGTTATAGCAAGCTTAGCTTCTCAGCCAGCACTCAGATTTGCAGACTTTTAACTAGTTGGCAAAGCATCAACCAGTGTTCAAGAAGAGAAACACTAACAAACATTTTTTTTTCAAAACACAAGAATTCAGATATAAATTTTCAAAGGTGTACTTGCCAATGTTGCTGACAAGAAGGCTTCAAAAGCAAAGATCAAGGCACTGTCATGTCCTTGAAACGGAGCCAGAGTCAATCCAAATCTAGCATTTTGCAGCATTACTAAACTTTTTGGGTATGAACATATTTTTCCTTCCCCATATTGCCTGAATATATACAAGCAAGGGATTAAAGCCGAACAGACTTTGAACCAAATGACATAGTACCTTTCAGAGACAGCTCCAGCAGACTGGGAAGAGTTCCTCCTAGGACTACATTTTAAAAAAAAAAAATCCAAAGGCTCTTCATCCCAGATACACTCATTCGTAGTCTAACCCCGAACCAAAGAAAGACAGATTGGACAACTATGGCTTAAAGCATTAAAGTAATAACTGGACATGTAGCATAGTGGCCCAGATCATGGACCATGGAGCCAGAATACTTGCTTTCAGTCCCATCTCTGCCACTTGCCAGACATACAAATATTCAGGCAAGTTACCTAACCTCTCCGTGCCTCAGTCTTTTCATCCAGAAAATGGGGATACAAATAATATTGTTAACAGAATTATACAGCATTTAAAAATGGCACGAGGAAGTGAACTCTAAATGCTAGCTGTTAACTGTATATTTTTCTGTTGATATTTCAGGTATCTATTAGCCTAATAGTGAGGAGGAAATAATGTGACATGAGTTCCTAAATTAATTTAACAAAGCCCACTGGGTTGGCTGAAAGATTTCCCCTGATAATACTCATATTGCTTGAAACACCACCACCAAAACTAGGTCAAGCAATCAAGGCTAAATATTCTATTGTTTCTGTTGACTATCCCCTAGCTGTCACAGGACAGCATGCCTTGTGATGCCATGGGACATAGAGGCAGGCATGGCTGGAGATGACCACACCTCACCACCACCTCCAGGCCTGGAAAGCAGGGGTGGGGAGAAAGCCACCACAGACCAGCAAAGTGCAAACAAAGACAGAAGCTGGCTTGGACTTCGTCATAATCAAAGTACTCATCAAAGAAGCCAAAGGCACTCATTCCCTTGGCACTAAGACCAGGGTTGAGGTGCCAGGAGGCCACACAGTGCAGGAAAGACGCTACTTTTAATTCCGGCTCCACCATATGACCTTAAGTAACTCTCACACTCTAAAGCTTTAATCTGCAGTAAAACACAGGATTTCGTCTACATCAGACCTTTTGAGTCTTTTGGCTGCCATGACCTCCTTGGCAGTCTGATGAAGCCTGTGGGCTCATTCTTAGCAGAATGTTTTAAACTACACTGGATTACAAAGGAAACCAATTACCATGAATATAGGTATCTCAAAATAACTTTCAAAGCAAACTTGTTGATAGTAATATACATAATTCTTTATTAATAATTAAAAACAAGATATAGTGCAGGTCTAATATTCACCATAATTCGGAGTAGTCATAATCATAAAGATACTTTGAGATATGAATCACAATGGTAATGTGATATGAAACTGTCTGTGATTTCTATTGGTGACAACATCACTGACACTGCTGAAACTACTGTCATTTGTTGCTTACATGAATAATGAAGGAAGTGCTAAACTTCAGTTAGAGATTAATGAAACAGTTTTTTTCTCAACCAAATTTTCTGAATTCTGTCCATTTGCGGTTAAGAGCCCCAGCCTAGGTAAATAATAAATCCCTTTATAATTCCATTATCTCAGATCAATGATTGCATTGTGTCCCTGGCTCCCTCCACAGAGAAGATTCACAAAGAGAAATAAAGCAATTCCTATTCTTTCCAACTGTGTGGAGAAAAACAGATTTACAGGATAGAAGTGTCTTTCCTCATCCCTCTCCAAGTGAGGGAAGGAACACTTATTGACTTGGAAATGAGTTACCCAAACACTATCAAGCCCTACCAGCCTACAGGCAAATACATAAGAAGTGACATTAACACCAATTAACCACAGCTCCTGTTCCAGCCCCACCTGCTCACACAGGACCTCCAGTCCCCTTAAAAAGTCCCAACTAAGTATATCTAGGATTCCAGCAAGGGAGACTTACAAGAGCCCACAGGCAGTCTGACAGCCAGTCACAACACCATCTGCCATGGCTTCTTTCCTGCACCAGCTCCCCCTAGCGTCCTCAGGAAGGATCCCCTCTGCCGCCTCTGCAGATGGCGCCCTCAGTAAGAATCCTAATGCCCAGTTGCCCCCACAGACAGCAGAGTCCATACTTCCAGGAAAGAGGGGTCCTTGCCATGGGTCCCACACTTTAGAAAGCCTGCATATCACAAACAAGCACAAATAAATTCACTGAAAAATCCACAGCACCTTTATCATAGGCATCCAGATGTCCTGTAACCCTAAACCCCGCGACAACGGTTTAAGCCCCCAGGGAAATGCTTCTCTTGCCCAATCTCTTTGCACCAGTCAAAGAGTGACTGAGTTGGAATGCCCTGAAGGTTCGTGGATTGTGACATTGCAGTGTGGAGTTAGACATCATTTCCAAAGCAGAGAAAATTCAAGCAGCATTAATGCTTAGGTAAAAGAAAAGACTTAAGAGTCATTTCTCTCAGATGGTGTGGACGCAACAGATTCTCGCATAACAAGTGTAACCATGCCAAGCATCCCTTTCCTGGTTTCTCTTAGGGCTCTGATCAGTGGTTCTAGAATCGTTAATAATTAGAGCAGCATTTGGAACAATTGCACATGGCACTTGAAGAGTGTTTCGCAATTAAACAATTCTTATTCTTAAATTTGTAAAGATGTAACCTGCATGAAGCATGATGCCAATTCTTTACATTAGCAACTAAAATGGACACTAAAAACAAACTTGTGAATAGTTTTGCTTCTGTAAAAACAGCTGAGGATTTAATTCAATTTCAAAAAAATATTAAAAAGCTTCAGCAGCATTTAAATAATTTTGAATTTTAAATGTTTTATTCATTCATTTTAATATAGATTTATTTACCTTTCAGTTTTAACATGTGATTTTGGATATTTTGTAAGAAAAATCCTTTTTTTTAAAATAGCTTAATTTAAAACATTTTTATACTTATTCTAATTTACATATATGATGAAAATATACTAATATTTTGTATATGTTGAATACAATTACATTACATGCTTAAATCCTTTAGGTCCCGAGAATGAGTACATGTTGACACCTTAGTATATATAATTGCTTTTTTGGAGTTCAAAAACTTAAAAAGCAGAGATTTTTAAGAAGCAGTAGAAAATCTGAAAAGAGTCAGTCTGTTTAAATTTTAAAGCTGCAAATAATGAAAGTAAGCAGACTTGTCAAGCATGACCCATATAAAATTCACTAACAGGACATTAGAAATTATTTATTTAATAAAGATTTAATTACTGTTCAAAACAATAAAAATGAGCCAGAAAATTATTCTAGTCAAATCCACAACGTGAACTGGTCAGATGAAATCCCTGCAACTTCATGTTCTGTGCAAATAAAGATTTTATCACTGATCAAATGAAGAATCTTTGTGGGCCTCCATTTGAACTCTTGCCCCAGAGGCCCCATAAATACTGGCAGCAATGACCCTCCCCAGCTGTGTGTTCGTAAGGTCCAAATCAAGCTTGGCTTATAACCAATTCTCCTTCAAGACTGTCACCAAAGCAGTTCCGTCAGGTTTTTTGCTTCCACTCTTCTTCAGAATCTCACAAAGTTTATGCCTAATACCTTGTAGCCGTGTAACACAATGGCTCAGATCCAGTCCCAGAGGCTAGGGAGGCAACAGTTACACCCTTAATTGACCAACTTGGAAATCTTCTGCCCCATCTCAGCCAGCTACAAAACCATAGCTGAATACCAGTGAGTGATAACACATCTTAGGGGTGAGGGAGGGGTGGTTCTGCAATTTGAAACCAATAAAGTCCATACATTTATAGTTCACACCTCTGGAGCTGGTAGAAGGCATTTCCCTACCCGACATTAAAATTCAGGTCAAGTAGGAGGAAGAATGGCCACAGAGGCCAGAGAGAATGAAGGAAGATTCAGAAAGTGCCTTTTCACATTTTTGCTCATGATCCATTTCTTAAACTTATTGGACAAATCTTGTAGCAAGTTTTTTTCTTCCTAACAATTTACATGAGCACAATGAACATTTTCCATGGAGCCTGCCCTTCACACTTAGAAGCTTAGAGGAAGGATATTTCCTAGACATCTGGATTAAGGGACTGACTCCCACAGTAATCCATATCAGTATTTGTTTAAAGATCTCTATGGGGTCTTGATTTTCATGTTTTAAATAGAGAAATAATTTTAGAGGTTTTGCAGATACATACTAAAGTCCAATTACACACACACACACACACACACATCACATACCCCCAAAAGCACGAGGCTGAGTGGTGAAACAGTGAAGGGTTGAGTTGCTTGCCCAAGCTCTGCAAGCTATTCTATGAAATTCAGAGCAAGAACCTCAGTTTCCTGATGTTTCAACCAATGACCTTTCCAGTTAATCACTGAGCCCTCCCACCACAGCTAACTACTCACATTGTTGCCATGATATTGATATTATTCAATTTAGAAATCTCTTATTAAGGTTTTGATAATATTAGAAAATAAAACTTAGAAATCATTAAGCTATCAAGAATCATTCTTATATTTTATACATTATTATAAAATGTGTAAGGTCAAACATATCTAATTTTAATAGACATTACAGAAATTGTACAGAACATTTCCAAACTTAATTCTCTAAGGCATCTCAGAGAGTGTGACTAAAAATGTTATTGTGAGCTAAAAAGATTTAAAAATGTGTTCTCCAGAAAATGTTAACTAATTGCATCTGTTGTAAAGAATAATTAAAGTGCCAATAATGAATTTAATTAATTAATTTAAGGTGCCAACCTTAAAATAAAATTGTTTTAATTTTTTCAGCAGACTTCCAACATGCTTCAAACATATGCATATAAAAAGGGCATATGTAAAATAAAAATAGTAAATGATTATAATTTAATAAATTTAAAATAAAGCAATAAATATCTTCAAATAAATGAATTAATTATCTTCATCCACTAGTTTGCTTCTATATTCTAAGTAAAATCCTAAGTGAACAGATCTTCCACGCTAAACAGACCAATCATGTTTCTTCAGAAAACACAAATATCATATATCTGATTTAGAAATTTATTTTCAATATCTGAAAAGTATCTAAGCTCGTTAAAATAAAATATATCTTATTACATAATTCTTGGTTTAGGAGAAATTTCCGCTATGTGTATGTTTAAATAGCTTAAGAATAAAAACTTACATCAAGACTCTTAAACCAAGCTTGTCCTTTAATAAAGGACAAATTATTACCTGGGAAGGGACATATCACTACACTCAGGTTTACTGTGACCTAAGAGATTGGCTTAGGTCTCCCCAGTCTCAATGGTCCCTCACAATTCTGACCATGATCACTGGTTGAAATATCTTGCTAGTGCTTCCAAAGGTGGAAGATGTCCCCATATTTTGGGGAATTCCCTGAGGATATTTACGTGTACAGATGAACAAACATACTAACCCTATCTATCCCAGGTCTTCCCATAGAAAAGGAGAAAATCAGTCTAATAAAACATCTTACCACTTCAATTCTCAAGGAAAAGGAATCCCAATGTTGTAATAGGTAAAGCCTGATAAGAATGCCTGGCAATTTTTTCAGAAGCTCTGAGAATTTCTACTACCATGAACCTGACAGCTAGATTGTTGTATTCTAGCAGGCTGAGCACATTTTAGGGTTCTAAATGGCAGGGAATAGCTTTGTGGGGTAGAAACATTAGTATATAATACTCACCTCATAAATGTAATTTCAAACAAGCTGTCTACTCATAAAACAGGAGAGCTGACTTATATTGGCTAGTTTCCTATAAGAAGGACGTATTTTATCTAAAATTTTGCCTGTTTTCTCTGCTCAGCTATATCTGTCAGCTGCCAGCCTGGAATAAAACAGGAATTCAGCAAACGTTTGTGGATTGAGTGATCAAGTGAATGGATGAATGAGTGAATGAATGATTGTAAACACGCTCACTCTCCATACTGATGTACTTTTGTGCCTTTGTGGGGTTTAGGAGCAATTGCTTCTTCTTCCATTCTACTACTCCCGTTAATTTCTCTCTTGTTATTCCTGTTAAATTATAGGATGGTTTGATATAATTTAAAATACCCCTTTGTAATAATATGGGTACCTCTGTGAAAGTTCTTTTATCAAGCCCGGTTGGCTATATAATTGCTTGAAAAAACAAAAACCAACTAAACATAACCATGATATAAATTTCACCCCTTTACATTTTATAATAATAGGCTGTTCATCTTAACAAAGCAATTTCTGAATTTTTCTTTAACAAGCTCTATTATTATTCCTAAAGTTTCAATTATTAATAGTATCCCTATCACCTCCTGCTAGCATATTGCACCCCTGCCCTGTGTTTCCTCAGGCTGGGTGTGACAAAGTATGCCTGCATATGACTGTGTGTTTTGTCTATGTATTGGCACATAAATATCCTTGAGGACAGGAAAAGAACTGGTGTATGTGTCTGTGTGCGCGCATGCACGTGCACGCACTTCCCTGGATTGTTCTCCATGGAAATCTCCCTCCAGATGGGAAAAGAGCCAAGGAGAGCCCGAGGACTTCCCTGACCCTAAGCCAAGGGTGTGGCAAGTGTGCTCACCATTATCAGCTGGTGCCCAAAGGGAAGGAGTGGGAAGGAGGAAGGAGGTAGCAGGGAGGAGGAGGAAAGCTGGTAGTAAGTGTGGAGATCTTTTAATTGCAAGAAAATAATCTGGGAGCCTAACATTTTTGCAGTATTTTAAAGTGTGCAAAGACTTCACAGGACTAGCACATTCTCAAATGACACCTCTAAGACCAACCCAAGCATAAAGATCTTCTGAGGCTTATATAAACTTTGCCCATTAAGGAGAAGTCACAGAAACAGTGCAGGCTTTTCCTCACTGGTGTACTTATGTACTCAAGATAAGTAATAACTTTTAGAATGTTTTCATCCTGTGTTTGCTGTGTTTTCAGCTATATTTCTATACTGAAACCTCTTCAAATTCACACGGCATTCTTAAATTGCCAAATCCATTGGTCCTTTCTTAGATCACAACATTGGTGATGACTTTGCGGCATGATACGCTGAACACTCCCTTAAATATAAGGCTCTAAGCTCAAGATCTGACATACCCTAGGCACTCAATAAGTAAGAGCTACTCTTGTTAGCGAGCTCCTCCTCCCTTAGCTTCCTTGAGACTTGCCTCTGTTAGTTTTCCAGCTACATTTCTGACAGCTAAAGTACTTTGGAATCTTTTATCTGATCTTCAAAGCCCAGACAAAGTGTTTTCCCCCAATAAACTTCCCCACTTTTGCGGTGTCAGAATTAACGCCACTCTCTCGTGTTCTCATAATCTTTGTGCGACTCTCATTATCTCACTAATCATGGCCTGCTTTGGATTTTAGTTGAGCTAATTCTTTTTTTCAAGACAGTCTTGCTCTCGCTTAGGCTGGAGTGCAGTGGAGCGATCTCAGCTCACTACAACCTCCACCTTCTGGGTTCAAGCCATTCTCCTGCCTCAGCCTCCCCAGTAGCTGGGATTTCAGCCATATGCCACCATGCTTGGCTAATTTTTGTATTTAGAGATGGGGTTTCACCATGTTGGTCAGGCTGGTCTCGAACTCCTGACCTCGTGATCCACCCGCCTTGGCCTCCCAAAGTGCTGGGATGACAGGCGTGAGCCACTGCACCTGGCCTGAGAACATATTTTATATCCCCAACTAAATTTTCAGCTACTTGAGAACAGGACCATTCTTATTTCTCTCAATACTGAGCACAATGTCTTGCACATGGCTGGCTTTCCATAAATGTTGGTTGATTTAAAAGTTGACAACAGATATTAAATTGAATCTTTAACTGCTTCCTGTTTCCCACCTTTCATAGCCAATCCCAAGCTAAAGCCTATAGAATATTCATCTACAGTATCTCTCCCAAACCCTCTTTATATTCCTATTATGGTCATCCTAGTTCAGAACTTTACTACCTCTTATGGAGACTATCCCAATAGCTTCCTAATTTGGAAAACCTCCCTCCAGGTTTTCCAGTTCTTCTTGGTGATGCCATCTGTGGTGAGCAGATTAATCTTTCAAACTATAACCCAATCATGTGATTCCTTAGCTCAAAAGTGGGTAAAGTTTTTCTAATGCCTACCAAACTGATGTGCTAATTACATTCCAGACGTTCTATACTCTCTAGGTCTCTCGGTTCCTCCCTTCCTCTTCTTTCATGTCTCCTCTTCGCTTATCAATGTTATGTTCCAAACACACCATATGACTTTTCCTTCCATAATCACCCCAACTTTATCCATCCCAACACTTTACGTAGGTGAATATCATTCTTGCCACCTATCAAAACCTTGCACATCCTTAAAGCTGTCCTCAGGAAATACTTCCTGCTCCCCAAGCCCTCTACCCAAGCAAACCCATAAGAAAATTGATATGATTTCTTTCTCTTCACAAAACATTTTATTTATACATCTCTGAGGACCCTAGTACAAGTTTTCTTATATCCAAGTCAGGTATGTACTAGTCCGATTTCTATTTTAGGTAGGGTTTATAAGCAACTTGAAGGCTGAAATGCAGACTTACTCATCATTGTATTCCTCCACAGCACCAAAACACTACATTGCATATGGCAGAAATGCCATAAATATTCATTGAGTTTAAATGAACTAAAGCTTTTAAAAATAGCCAAAAAAGCTCAGGTTCCATGTAAGAAGAATGGGGCTCAAGCCAACTGAGTGTTGGCATCTGTGATGATTGGTGTCCTCAAAATTTCCACTTAAGGATGATGACAGAATCAAGCTCTGCTACAGCCAATGAATAATTTATTTGTGCACAAAGCATTCTGTTAATGGAAATCTTTTTATGGCTCAAGATCTAAAATGTATTTACTGCCCTATAGTTATTAAATGTTTGCTTTAATCATTAGGTACACAAGGTAATGACAAATGATAATTACAGGATCATTATATACTCTTAAACTGATTTAATCAAGAGTATCTCTTCTGAAATTCAAAAACTCCTCAGTGGATGGGGATGGGAAAGATTACACTGGAACCAATCAACTCACTGCTACCATCAAATTTAAGAAACTAAGGTTTTCTGTTGTTAGAAATACCACCAATTGAAAAAGTAACTTTAGATACAAATGCCTAGTACTTTTTTTTTAAAGCTCAATTAAAAATCCCCCTGCCTTGCCGAACTAGACTGCCTCAATCAATGAAACACATCAGAGAAAAAGAGAAGCGCATGTGTTTGCGCGTTCCCTAGATGTTCCAGCCTGCCAAAAAATGTTTCTTTGCTGTGCTATTTCAGCAAGTCGTGAGATGGCAATGATCACCCTCCTCAAAAGAAAAAGATAGCTATTTTTCCTGTATGTTTTTATTTTAAGAGGCTGGGAGGCACACTTCTGGCTGCTGAGAGTACTCTGACACATACACATGTTCCTGAGGAGGTGAATTTGTGGGGGAATTTTGGCAGGGTGAAGGTTAAGAAAACCTAAAACCATCCTAAGCTCTTGGGAAATATTTAAGGAGCTGAAAAAAAAACAGCAAAAAGAGGAAGATGATGAAGTCTTCCAGTGAATTCCTGTTTCCAACTATAAACCCTCATGAAAAACGAAAAGTAAAGTACTATAAAATACATGCTTTTTATCTATATTTATATCAGACTCAACTGGTACACAATCAAATTCATCACACTACTAGACAAACCAGCTTCTCTCTTTACCTCATGTTTTCTATTAAAAGTGATATTCAAACTCCAAAGCTCAAAGCCTGGGGTCATCACTGACCGCTTCCTCCTGCTACCCACCCCCAGAATGCATGCACATCCACACAAGCTCACCCTAGACCCAATCAGGCAGCCCCTATGCTGGTGTCCTGCACACTTTCCTTCATACAGCCAGTGCCTGTCAATCCTTATCACTACCCTCCAACCAGACTCTCACACCCGTCTGATCTCCCACCACACAAAGTAGGCAGGAGACCAGCAAGTACTCTGGGTACAAATGGCAAAGTGCTAAAGGCCAGATCCAGGCCTGATGCCCTTGCGTGCCTGGGATCCAGGGACAATTCTCAGAGGTGGTGAACCGTGGAAGGGTCGAGGGTCCTAAGAAAAACAATTTGAGTGGAACGCAGCCACAAGGGCACCATGATGCAAAACCTGAGAAGTAAGGATCTGAGGGGGATATGGGAGGAAATCAGAAAGAACTTCCTTAGCCTGGGATTCGAGTCTCCACTGAGGTCTGCGATGCAGTGCCTTCATCTGTGATGTAAGCGTGGGAGGACATACAGGGCACAACATGAGATGACAGCTCTTGTTTGAATTCATGGAAGTGCCTCCTAAGTGGCTTCTGTGCTTGCAGTGATTGCTGCCCCCCACCCCACCTCACCCGCCATCCAACAGGGCCCAGCCCGACCCATCTCCCTGAAGCGCAGCTCTGAGTGCAGTGCTCTCCTGCTCAAAGGTTTTCATGGGCTTCCCACGCCCCTTTGTCCTGCAGTCAATGTCAGCTGTGCTTTGCCTTCACACTACACAGGAATCCCTCATAGTCAGAGGCCACATGTAATTTATCTCATTAAATTTTTTCAGAGGTCAATTATTTTTGTTGCCATAGTCAAAACAAGGAGAATGAGACCTCCTGCTCAGGGACTGTAGGGGTTTTTAGGTTTGTTCTGCTGTGTGGGGAAGGGGTTTGTTACTATATTACTTTAAGAGCAATTTTTGCACTACAAAATTCATAAATTTGTATTCATGACCTGGCTCTGGATATTTAATAGGTATCAGACTTGCAGATTCATCTCACAAATATAATTAAAATTAAACCTGTGTCCAGGTATCGATTTTCAGTCCCCAAAGTGAATTTTAAAACAGAAACTTGGCCAGGTGCAGTGGCTCACACCTATAATCACAGCATTTTGGGAGGCCAAGGTGGGTGGATCACCTGAGGTCAGGAGTTCAAGACCAGACTGGCCAACATAGTGAAACTCCATCTCTACTAAAAATGCAAAAAATCAGCTGGGCATGGTGGTGGGTGCCTGTATACCAGCTACTAGGGAGGCTGAGGCAGGAGAATCGCTTGAACCCAGGAGGCACAGGTTGCAGTGAGCCGAGATTGTGCCACTGCACTCCATCCTGGGCAACAAGAGTGAAATTCTGTCTCAAAAAAAAAAAAAAAAACAGAAAACAAAAAACAAAAACAAACAAAAAAAACCTCACAAGCAATTATTTTTATTAAACCCAACAAATATTTATTAAATGTCTACTATTTTTTCAATCACCATTTTTAAGAATAAAGAAGACACAAACAAGCAATTTACAGTGCAGGCATATGACAGGAAAACTTCACATAAATTACTTTATTATAAAGTGCAAGTACAAAAATGCATACAAAAAGTGGCATGAGAGAAGTATAAATTGTTAAGGGGTGATGCGGGCAAAGGAGCTCAAACATGAAGAGAAGTAATACTACAATAAAATTATTAACCAGACTCTGACGTCAGTAAAGTGCATTAACCCAAAATGCAAATAATAGATGAGGTAGAAAATGCGATTAAGAAAGCGAATTTTTCTCTTGGCAATTCATGGGTGAGACGTCAATGTGATATCAGATTCAAACATAAAATAAAGATCTCTATGTGGGGGATTTTGTCCAATATCCAATTAAAGGATTTATAGTGAAAACTGCAACTGCCAAGGGAACCGGAACTCCAGAGGCCATTCTTGATCCACAAGGGATATTGCTTGGAAATCATGAGATTCTCAGATCAGGGAAGTGATTGGGTAAACTTAACAATTGGTATCATCAGGTTTCAGTTTCCAGAAGGTGATAACTGACAGAGGTCTGGAAAATTTACAGTCCACATCTTTCTACAGCATTTTATTCCTTGGACTACCTCAAGATTCCCTAAAAGTATAAGATTTGACTCTGCCCCCAGATTTTGATACGGCTGGCTTCTATTTCTTTATGTCAGTCATAATAAAAAGAACATAGTGGCCACATCCACAACGCTCCAACATTTGAACACTGCCAGTTAACTAGACTGGTGACTTGGTAGTGACTGACATGTTAGCCAAAAATGGGAGAAACAGAGTTGGATTCTGGTTCTATGACTCACTAGTGCTGTGACTTTAAGCAAATTACTCAACTAAAACCAACCCCCCCACCATGAAGCCTCTGGTCCCTTATACACAAAATAAAGTGTGAGTAATAACTACATAATAGCTATTGCCTCAAATGAGATAATGTACATGGAAGCCATTTGCAGACAGAGAGTAAGTCATTACACAAATATTAATTCATGCCATCATAGAAACAAGGCATATGATCAGTCACTAAGATCCACTGTGTAGGTTTTGCATGGAGAGTGAAAAATGAGAGGCTCCTTCACACAGCCATCCTATACTGCAAACTGAAGGAGACAGGAAGGATAGACAGAAGGAAATACTAGGAAATGATATGAAAGAAGCCTTCAGTCAGGGTTTCAGATGGCTGCAGCATGCTTGTGGAACAAAATGGGATTTGCTCATACTACTGGTTTAGTTAATACTTACTGATGGAATGATGAATATGTGAATGAAAACTTATTAAATGCATGAACGAATGAAGGTATAACCAGGTAAAATACTTGAAAAACAAAGCAGAAAGAGTCAAACTGTGAATAAGAAAAAATAAGAAAATAATTTTGGAAAAATGAAGCCATGTAGCTCAAATAAGCTAACAGTAATTGGCTCCACTCACCTAAGCTAGAATAGCAAAACAAAGGGCAGTCTTTGTAAGGAGGCCAGAAGAAATGTAGAGCATACATAAGAGTCCACATTTTCACATCAGTTTGTAAATATTAATACTCAAACATAAATACTGATAGCCTCTTCTGTTATCTCAAAATACAAGGAACCCAACAGAAGACTTGTATGCATCTGAAGAGCTATAAAAATATAAAAGGAAGTCCTGTATAATAGGAAACACTTTGAAGGCCACAATATACTGAAACTTAAAGGTCTACTCTGAATGATCTGTGATAGCAGAAGTTATAGTACACCCGGAGATAACAGATAGCAAATCTAATTTGCAACCTTATCAAATCGTTATAAGACCAGCTAAAAGGTATCCAAATAGAATGAATTAAAAGGGTTTTCTTCCTTTTCATTTTCCTAATTGGTATAAGTAATAATAAGAAAAAACATATAAAGGCATATCAAAGAGAAAGGAGAGATAAACAGATGAAGAAAAGGTTTGGGGAAATCACAAAATATAGCAATTTCCACAGAACATAGAATTATGTATTTTGGACTTCCTAATTTAAAGTAAGACTTCAGTGATGTCTGACTCCAGAAATTACTAACAGTAATAATTGTATAATTATCAGCAAATTAATTACTGCTCTTTAACCCAATATTTTCAAGTTTATGAGAGTCTTAATAATTTTCACCTTCTTTTTTTAGGAAGGAATATCACTTACATAATTCCTAAATAAATATATCCAATGTAGTGACAGCATATAAATCTGATCACCCATGTGTTTAAAAGCCCAGACTCCAGCTAATATCACTTTAAAATGAATAATGTCAAGACCAGTCAAAAACATTCACTGCTTGAAGGAAAATGCCAGGACATGCAAAGCAATATTATTATAAAAAATAATAATAATTTGTATGTACTAACTTTTCAAAAAGTACCATAAAAGGAAGAATATTGTGTGGATGAGAATGTTCCTTTCTTACTTTGCAAACTGTTTTCTATTTACTACCAATTTGTGGTGGGAGGAGTTGGGCACATTTTTAAAATTTATTATTTGTAAAAAAAGTTATATTGAAAAAAAACCCCTCATTTGGGCTAATGCACAGGGCCAGGTTCACTGATAAAGTCACTAAGAGGTTGCTGATTATGTATTCCATATGCATCATGAAAATGCTTACCGATTCCATATGAAGTCCTTCCTTACCAAAAGAAGTATTTGATTTAATTGAGAAAACATACCTAGCTCTTTGAGTAAAGACCATGTTGACAGGCTAAAGAATCAGTCACGTGATAAATGAAATATAATTCTGGTTACATTTAACCAGTGACTGCAATGACTATTACCCCTATTAATCACCATCATCATAACCACTACTATGAACTCCTAGTACCTGCCAGGTATTTAATCCTCATAGAGCCTTATGAACTAAGCAGCATCCTTATTTAATGCAAAACAATTGTTTCAAAGCACAGTGACCCCAATGAGCTGACTCAACCAGAGGAGTCCAGAACTCACAGTGCAATACACAAGAAGGCCATCTGCACTCAATGTCCAGGCCATGTCCATTCTCAGGAGGCACTGATAAAACAGTCGCTTGAACATAATTTAAATTAGGTACCACCAATTTAAATGTCACTTAACACTCAGGATACTTTGGAAATAACTGTAAAAGCCAAACTTGGGAGTAGATGGAAAATTAAATGTGGCAAACAAAGACATTTAAGTTAGTGGTTCAGATTATTAATTTTCATCTTCTAACATTTATTATACCTATTGAAAAAATTAAGGCTTTGCTTTTCACACTTTTAAATATCTGTCTTCCTAATGGGTTTTTCATCTAACTGCCTCATATCCCTTTAATTATCCAAAACTTTTTCCAAACAGCACCATGTGCCCATAACAATGAAAATTATTGGTGGCAAATGAACACTGAACCATGAACCTTACGGGCCAAATGAAAAGGGGTCTCTGGAATGTCCACACTTGATATTTCTACACTCACTGGATGCTCAAAAGCTACACTAGCAAATCAAGTTCTTAGGCAGTGGAGATTATTTTAGACAAAGGGAGATTATTTTAGACAAAGCTTAGGGCAGTTGTTGGCACTACATAAACTACAACGCTATCGCTAAAAAACCACCTGACATCATCTTGTCTTAAGATGTTCACAGGTAAAGCAGACACTATTAGTGGGTTTAGTTTAGAAGCTGTCTTCCCAGATGATTAGACACTTTCCTCTCTTGTTCGTTATCATTCATCAGGTTTTAAAATAGCTCCAGTTTATTTGGAGGAAAATTAAGTAACAAGCTGTACAATTTTAGAATCATGAATAACATTTAGAATTTCAGAAATTCAAATCTTGTGACCTAAATTAGGAATACAATTTTTTTTTCCAATTTTTCTTTACTGTGTAAAGGGTTAATTAAAGCATGAGTTTGCTTGGATTTTTTAAAAAAATTACCAAGCCCTAAAATCAGTATCATATAAATTTCTGATGCCAAAAATCTGTTTGACAGAGCAGGCTTTACTATACTGACATTTTAACAGTAGCCAAAGTCCTGTTCCCACTAAATTCTGTCTTGGCAGCACCAATAATTTGCTAAAAGCCTAAACTCCTCCTGGTAACTAATGTGTTCTCAACCTCAGGAGCTTTCCACAGCAGCACAGTGCAACAAGGAAGCTGAATCCATCAAGTCCTTCCTTAAGATTTCTATTCTTATTACAGAAATCATGATTTCTATAAAATGAGAATGGTTTAAAATACAGAAAGATGCTAATTTACTTCAAATGTTCATTACATCTTAGATGTGAATCTGACAAAATGCAATAAAACTACATATAAAAACCTTATTCAAAGTAAAATCTGATATTTTTACATTACTTCAAGATTATAACAAGCAAATCATCATTAATACATCAAATAAAAGAATCTGGTTTCGAACTATAAATGACAATATTTTCTAATCTTCAGCTAAAATCAGACATTTCCAGAAATGCAATAAAGTATGAATATTTTCATTTAGATAACATCCAAAACCACTATCACAAGTTTCAAGAGCCTCAAATAATTACTGTCAAAATTTCACATAAAGCTCATTTAATATTGTGCTTGAGGAATCTTTCCAATAACTTTGAAATCAAACCATATAGAAAGCACTTGGCTTGACTTACCTAGTGGCTGTATGTTAAAGCATTGGTAAAAGAGCATTCCAACCAAATCAATTCACTTAATTTTTCAAGTAGATCTGATTACTATGGTCTTTTAAAAAATTCAAAGGCTCCACCTAATGAGAAAAAAACAAAGAATTACATTTAAACCAGAGCGTGATTATAGGAGCTATACATTATAACACAAAAATCAAATCCAGAGTATTATGATATTATACTATCTTTTCCTACGTTACTGTGCTACTTAAAGCTATAAAACAACAAAAGCGTCTAGGAATTAAGTTAAATTTTCCAGTTTGGGGTACAATGAATGTTCAAGCATAGAGAAAACAATAAAAGAATACAACAAAGTGTGAGAACAGAAGAGTTTGTTATTGGCAGGTGGAAATAATGGTTATACAATGTCAGTTAAGACATTAAAATTAGAGATGGGGGAAAATGCAATTTATTGCTTTGGAATTATACTCATTGATTCTTCTAATTTACTGATGCAATGAAAATTTGTAGGTGACAGTTCCTGAAAGCCATTAAGCCCTAGCTACATGCAATCTCTGTTGAGAAATAGAAACTAATATCTAGACAGATCATTTAAACATAAAAATGGTCAAGAAGTCTTGGAGATAATTCACTAGCATGGATTTCCAAATCATTCTGAGAATGTTACACCTTGTCTCCACAGAAAGTGTTTACTCTCCTAAGGACTCACAAATAGCTTGATTATTATTTATAAATAATATTGGTTTATTCCATTCACTTTGCCAGTAGAACCACTTTTCCTGAATTTCAAACATTAAATTACTATCTCAGCTCTAAGAGAAAGTTTGAGAGAAAGCAAGCATTAACTTAACTAGAGAGAGAGCCTAAAATGAATGCTAGAGGGCTGAGCAGAAGAGTGAAATAGAAAATTGGACAGTTTCTAGCTACTCCCAAATTAGGTCTTCCCAAGGTAGACTTAGTATGTTCAAACATACTAATATTTCAAAAAGTCTCTGAACATCAAACACAATCATATTCAAGTGAAAGTTCAAAAACTTATTCCAAAGCCATAAGCATGAGATTTTTTTATTGTGCAATTTGGAATTAGCCATGCACTGCCACTCCCCCAAACCCACTAACCACATTCACAAAATTAATTGATAATCTCAGTATTAAAAAATAAAGATTGAAACAGATGTTATCCACTAGTATTAGAAGGTAGTTGCTCCAGAAAAGAACAAAACAAAAGATGTTGCTAACAATAGAGAAGACAAATAGCAGTAACTATACATACTAACTAGAAATCCATGTAGTCATGGGAAATATGTTTTCACTTTCAAGAAAACCTGTGTCTAGATTCTAGTCTTACTGCTATTCAAGAAACAATTATTTAGGAAACTCATTTGGACATGGTATCAAAAGACTTCTTCATTAACAGAGATAAATAATCTTTATTCCAGGGTTCTTGCCATAAACATGACAAGACAAATGTCAAATGGTTTGGTTATTTAAAATTACACTGAATCAACAAACACAATCACCTGAACAATGAACTGCAAAATGATTCAACACACACATTTTTCGCATTTGAATATCTAGAGCGGCGAAAATATTTCTGTACTTTTCCTAACATTTTATGCAAAAGTTACAAAGCCTCTCTCAAATAATATTTGGTAGCTAGCTTCATAATACCACTTCTCAATACTTCCCAGGATGGTTTCGTGCAGAAGCTAGCATAACTTTTCTTTCTGTTAGTCACTTTCCAAGAAAGAGGTAGGGCACTCCCTTCAAGATGCAGGACAAACTTCAAGATTCTTAAAAATCCTTTCTCATTGATTTCTCGATGTACAATGTAAAACTGACTTACGCAAAAGTCTTTTTCAGTCCCTCTTCATTTCTTAGGTAGGGTATTGTTTTCTAAAATTATGTAATTCTTGCCTCGTAAGAGGTCTTACATTTCCTAAGACAACCAGTCATTAAGCAATATGTTAAAAGGTTTTTCACCTGTATTGCAGCAACTATGCTCTCATTTCTAACTGGTTGTCTAAGTGGTCAGTGACTTCAATCTACTTAGGAATTTTTCAGTGTTCCCATAGAGTACCTAAAAGTGGTAGTAATGGACACCTCATATCAAAGTTCAAAAGCACTAAGTACAAAATATATTAGTCACCCATAAGGATGATTCAGCTAAATGACTGTACTGATTAGCCCAGAAGAAGCAGATCTGTTGCCTGTACAACAGGTAAGCCTCGCGTACAAACCACAATATAACATTTATTTAGAAATGTTCACTTCCTTAAAAATAACCACATATAATGAAAGGAAAATAAACACACGATGGTAAATGGCCTACAATCGCTACACCATACAGCAGTGCAACACCTCAAATAATTTTATAACCTGATGAAAGTCACTGACTCTAAACTTCTTACTTTTAATTTGTTTGTATTGCCTGCCTTACCAACCTGGGCAGGGGTTGGGGGTTGGGGGAGGGACTCTTAGTGTTTTTTGGCTCTATCAGAAAATCTAAGGACATCTGACCTTTGTATTTCAGTTATATGTTACATGGTCTAAACAATGGAGCAATTTATCATTAGCTAATATTTGATCATGCTTGTCACCAATTGGTTTGTTTCAGTTATTTGCATGTAATAAATCAGATGTACACACAATGCTGGGCTTGAGTGACTTTCTCTAGCTGAGTGGTCTACCGGGAGTAGTACACAGGAACCATGCTCCCTGAGTTCACCAGGACACTCCCTGGGAGCAGTTGAATTGATCATACTGTTGCAATACTGATCACAGTAAATGAGCTTTTTGAGGAGCCCTCTAGAGTAGCAACCACACTCTGGAGTAAGTCTGTGCATCATAATGTCTCTATAGACCTAAATAACTCTTTTAATAGTCATCAAACACTCTTCTTTCATTGACAATGAAACTGAAGCCCAGAAGGTCACTTGCAAAAAGTCATGCAACTAGAAGCAGTTTTCCTGACTACTATTCTACTGTTTTCCCCTTTGCATCGTAGAGCCACTGTGCCTCTCAAAGGCAAAAATTCAATCATGGCTAGCAAGAGTTTACTGAACAGCAACTATGTTAAACTTGCTTATCAGCTTAGGAATGGGAAGGAAAAGGGGAGAGTAATGAGTTCAGAGTGAGAGAGAACAGACCTCAAATACCACGGGCTCCAGAGTACCCCCTTCATCACGGTTACAATCAACTCGTCTCTTCACAAACCCAGTGGAGAAGTGGCCAATTAAAATAGGGAAATCAAGAATACCTTGACAAGTTATACGCCCAAGACATCTTAACTATTTTGTAGGGTTTCAAAGTGACACTTGAAAAGCCCTCCCCTTGTAGCTAATTAGTACAGCTATCCTTATTTATTTATATTAATATTATTTTTCCTTATAAACACTTAAAAACATTGATGACATTTTTAACCAGAAAAACATCATTTATCCCATTACCCAAACACAATCTTTTCATTTTTAAAAATTTTAATCTATTATTTGTCCCCATGTAAGCATATTTTCACTGAGATGTCCTCATAATGCACATATAATTGTGTATTCTGATTTTTTAATTTAACATTTCATAAGTATATTATTTCCATGAAATTCAGTTTTCATTTTTACTAGCCATATGATATTCCATAAAGCTAACATAAAGTCATTTCTTTCATCATTCCTATATGTGGCAACATTTCAAATGTTCTCACTAATTTTCAGTACCACCAATACTGTTTTTTCTTAGAATATTGTCAAAAATAGGATTATCAAATTGAAAGGCAAAAATATGTTTATAATGGACTTCATATTTATAGCCATATTGATTTCAAGAGATTGAAATTATCTACAAAGCCACCAGCAGATGTGCATTCTACTTTCACCAAACTTCCTCACCATTGCATGTAATTAAAATTTCTTTTCAGAGGCTTATTTAATGTAATATGATATTTAAGGGTGTCATTTTTATTTTAATGGTGACCATAATTATTCTCTTATTTAAAAATTATTTTATTGTCTTTCACCTCTAATATAAAATGTGTCTACTCATATAATTTGACTACCTTTAGGTCATAGTTCTTCCTATGAACTTAAATGACCCTTTATGTAATATATATTAAATTTTTATACATTTTTCCTGTAAATTTGTTTTAACCATTTAATATATCTGGCATATATTTAGATCCATAGCATAAGGTACGTATTCAAATAGTCCTGACCAATTCCAAATTATCCATAATACTATTTACTAAGTTTTCCTTCCTCACACATCTTTCTATAAGCTTGCTTTATTATGTTGTATTATAATTTGTCTATTTCTGGGCTCACCCTTTAGTTACATCGATCCACATATTTAAAATGGAACTTTTGTTCAGACTGCCAGTATGATGTGACTGGCATTGTGTTAGGTCGTTTTCATGTGCATAATCACATGAACTTTGTGTGTGTGTGTGTTAGTTTTAATTACTGTTGTTTCGTAGTATGTTCAAATCCATGGTAGAGCTAGAATCTACTCTTCATTTTCTTTTTTCAAATGTTCATCGATATTTTCTTTTCTGCACGAGTATATGTGGGAAATTTTCACCCATTTTTTCAGATTATATTATTTAATTAAGTGTACTGTTTGCCCTCCATATTCAGTCATACTCAGAATATTCCCATTAGCAGTCTGATTAAAATTGAGTTGAATTATATACATATGCATCTTTTCAACATTTTGTTGTCCCATGTTTAAAAAAATAGCATATTATTATGAATCTCTACATATACGACATTTTAACATTTATATTCAGTAGACATTTATATTCTGCAAGTCTCCTGATTCTCTGTCTTTCCTCATTTCCATTTCACTTGCTTGGAAATACTTCATTCTTCATGTCCAGCAATTAAATTGTGTGAATTCCTCACAAGGTTCCCTAAATCACTTCCTTTACATGCCGGAAAATGCTGATTAATAGAAGACAAGTACTTAAAATCCTATCTTAAATAAAATATCTTCATTTCCTTGACCAAAATGAAATTAAAACTGCATGTAAACAATATCACCACCACAAAATAATATCCCATGTAACCATTCTATTCCTTAGAATATTTACATGACAAAGCCCTGAGTTCCTTTAAAACACAGCTGAATGGCTTCAGTTAGCTAGAGCCCTCCTCCTTCCCTTCCACCCACCATTGTCTCTTATTTCTGCTATCTGTGAAACAGTTTTGAGTTCAAAGATAGAGAAAAAGTGCAGAAATATAAATCACTTAAAATTATAAATAAAATATGTTAAACCTAAGTTTGACTGAAAATAGTCTAAATTTTGTTGTGCATGTTAACTAAATCCACGTGTTATCTTCCTTGATTTCACAAAGCTAGGTACTCTCAAGGAATCTTATGGTTTACATAACTGATATGGTACATGAAGAATTCTAGACTCTGTACTGAAAGGGAAGAGAAGGACAAAAAGAAAAAATGGGAAGAAAAAAAAAGACCTGAAAGTCTGTGTGTAGATAGGCAAATAAGAACTGAAACTGTGTGCCATCCAAACTTTGAAAGTCACACTATGTGTCAAGTTTGTCAAGTTGAGTGAAAGAAGGAGTGATGTGCTTCTCCACTTTCCTGAAGAACCATGTAGAAAATGTGGCAAATATTTAATTTAAGCCTTGTTTCCTGAAAGACTGCAAGATGCCCACAAATTTTCTTTCCCAGAGTTCAAAATAGCAAGCTGAGTGGGTGTAAGCACTTTAAGTGAAAAAAAAAAAAAAAGTAACTAAGGAAAAGGAAATCGTACTTTCTGCTTCTTAGTATAAGATTTTTTTTTAAAAGGCCATTTAAAGAGATATTAGTGATTAGGATCTGGTGGTTGTCTTGAATCAGAATACAAATGCAGTCCTGGTGACCTCAGACAGAGCCCCCTGGCCACATTTAAACATGATTCATTCTGTGTAAAGATGAAACTGACAACATCGTAGTTACAGTAAGAGCAAGCTGTTGTCTGCTACGACCAGATACCTAAATCACAACAGGAAAACACTTGCACGAAGGGAAAGCTGAATGTCTATAGGGCCTCTACCCTTTCCCAAGAGAGGGACCTTCCTCAGCAGTGCTTTATAATATTTTCACATGTAGATGAGTCACCAGGGGAGCTTCTTAAAAATATGGGTTCTGATTCCGAAAGTCTACGTGGAACCCCAAAGTTCCCAGGTGATAAGTTCGCTGGTCTACACTTTGAGAAGCAAGACTATAGTCTGTAACAATAGTTTCCTAATAGCCAGACACCAGAAATCACAATCAACCAATTAAGAACACTTACTAGGTACCTGTGCCAGTTGTTATAATAAAGTACATAACAGGTGACCTGAGCTAATACAGAAAAAACGGATGTTTTAAACAAATAAAAGCTAAATGTGTGAAAAAGACTCTAAGGATAATAGGAGTTGAGAACAGGAAGAGTTCTGTGGGGACTAGAGTGGTCGCAAACGGCTTCATAGAGCAAGCTGGACGTGTGCAGCCCCAAGTTAAGGGAAGGGGTGGATGTGGAGAAAGAAAGAGCAGGCCACCACTAACGGTAATTCTAGAAGGGAGAGCCTAGAGTTCCCACAAGAGAAAGCTACGGTGAGCCTGCTTTGTGGTTATAGATATTATCATTGGAAGCTTTTAATCAGAATTCACTTTGAACCAGGTGAAAGGAAACTCTGGCCTTGTTTAAAATTTGTCGGTTTGGAAATTATAATTCTATTCCAGGACAGGAAAGAATGGGTAGTTTTGCCTTAGTCTTATGCAAATTTTCTCCATTGGCAGCAGCAATAGTGTTATGAATGACATTTTAGGTTTGAGCCTGGGAGCACAAAATTACCATTTTTGTACATATATTTATGCACATGTATGCCTTTGGTTAACATATGTCTTTAATGATTAAGACTTTCAGAGCATTAGAATCATAACTTTTCACTACAATAGATTTAATAATCTTCTGTTACTTCGAGTACTTGAATTTTACTTTTATTATAAAAAGAATTTTTTTCTCCTGTAACATACTTTCGGATGGCACATACCCACACAACACCCTCAACTCCAGCAATATTCTCCCATTCTTCTCTTTCCTCCCACACTGGCTGACAATGGGAAGAAAACATATCCAGAAACAGAATGAAATTATTAATGAATTATACCTTATGTGTTTTTTTTTATCTTAAAGAGTTTTTCCTACCAACCCACAATATGTTGGGTATTGCACAATGGATTCAACAGAAAAGCAACTGAGGATTCCACAGGTCAATACAAACATAAACATTCAATCTCTAAACTTTTTTTTTAATGAAGAGAATTGCAGAGGGATGAGCGTACTTGCAAGCTGCAAGAGGGAAGTATTTGAAAGAGAAACCTAATATTTTAGCTCTCCTAAGTCAGGTCAGCAATCTCACTGAGTTCTATTTCCATCTTTTCATCTTGGGAACTATGAAATTCGTCATCTTATTGTAAGCATTAAGAAATGGTACTTGGAAGACTTACAAATCTTATGTTTCATATTAATGTTAAATGCCATGACTATGGTTTAGCCACAGTTACTGTCCGAGGTATGTTTCTGTCCTACCAAACTTCACTATGCTTCCTGTTCTTAGTAAGGAAGTCAGAATTTAGTCAATGAATTATGGCAAAACTGCTATTTCAAAGCATCAAGGCTTGAATGTTACAAGATACCTGTAACACTGCGATTGGGCTGAACAAGATCCTAGTATTCAGGATGTACCAACAGAGTCACCTTCCCTCCCGTCAATCCAATGCACACACACATGCAAACACTCACTAGTGACAAGAAAAAAAATATTAATATGAGAATGCTAAATTACTGCTACCTATGAATGGTTACAAAAACAATAAACAGATATGAATGGTTGCAAAAACAATAAACAAAATGCAAACAGGCACACCCTAGTGAGACCATGAAGTATGTCTTCTACAAATCTCTTCCCCTTTCTATCCTGGTCCTGTTCAGGTGTCCTGGCCTAACCTGGACATGGGGTCTTTGCAGGCTGCACGCTGCATCTACTGCAGAAAAGAGCTGGTAAGATTTTTCATGCTAGGTTGTCAAAAATGTAACGTGTTCTCATTATGAAAAAATTTACATTAAGAAAACAGCAAAAACAAACAAAAATCTTAGGACATCATGAAACTTAATACAAACAAATAACTGTTGGTGAAGAGACAGATTTGGGGGAGGGGTTTTGCAAGAATAGAAGCAAGTCTTCCTCCTCTGTGGGAAATATTAGTAATCCTATTGAGGCACAGTGCAAGGTGTGTCATAGACACTAGAAGCAGATATGGTTTACTTTCAGTTCTCTGAGGTGATTCTTATTGGAATTGAAGTGGCTCTTCTGAAAACAATTAATCAACAATAAGTTCTCTCTCCCTCCCTCTCTCTTCAAAGTGTGTGTGTGTATATATATGTATGTCTTTTGACTAATTATTAGGCGTAGTCCCATTTTTTTCTCCTTGGTACCTATCACTATAATCATCTGTGTTTATGTGTCACCTGCTTTTAGAATTACACATGGATATTACCAGAAGTTACAGAGTTAAATTTGCAACAGCACAGACTTCTAACTACAAGCCTGGGACCATGGTGGAAACAAAGGTTCAGTTAAGGAAGATTTCCCGAGCCAGAATTGATGTCCTCACTAACCAGGCTGCCAGGCTTAGATCAAATGAAGGTCGATGCAATGTCCCCAGAGGAAGCTGTTCAACTCGCCGGGTCGGTTCCCCAGAGCCCTGCCAAGGAGGCTCTTCAGATTGACAGTGCCCTGGCAGAGCTGCTGTCTTCCCCAGGCAGAGAGGCCCTCCCCCGGACAACAAGCTGGGTGCAAACTCGTCTTCCGCAGACACCAAAAGAGAGCACAGCAAAGCTAAGCGGCTGGGGACAGCCACTTGTGGCTGAGACAAAGGCAGGCTCCCCCTGCCGAAGGACGATCACTAGGACTGTCAGGCTGTCGAAATGTATATTGCAGACAGGACATCCCTCCTGGCATCCAGTGTGAGCGAAGTCCAGGCCACGGCAACAACAGCCTGGCCTGAGGACAGCCTGCACCACACATCAAAGCCAGAGGCCCTGGGAGGCTGGCCAGCCACCAAAGACGCCTGAGAGCGGCAGGGGAGTGTGTTGCCTTAGGACAATAGCAAACTGGGACGTGGTAGAGTCTGTAAATTCCAAGCACTGGGGAGGTCTTCTCAGAGATTTCACCCTCTCCTGTCAGGGCTGTGATTTAATTTCCTTTGAAGAAAAAAAAAAAGAAAAAAGAAAAGAATATACATTCCCAAACCTTCTGTCTGCAAAGGCAGACACCACAACGCAAGCTTAATGCAATCTGGTCCTTCCCGGCCAGCGGCCACTGTCTAACACAATACAGCTAAGTGAGATGTGACATTCTCCCGGTCCCCTTAATAGGGCATTAAGTCTAAGGAGTAATTAAGATCATTTAAATGCAAACATCATTGTTCCATTGCTACTATACTCCCAGATATTTCCCATCAATTCTGTTTAATTAGAGTAGCACCACACGTTAATTATAACCTGACAGTTTTATTGATTTCACAGGGCACATCATACAGTCCCATTTTAGGTACCAAGGACTTAAGGTGAAGCATGAACCTCTCAGTCACAAAGATGACTCAGCCTCTTGGGCTGATGAGGTTCTGATTCTTCTACTAGGAGAGGTTTACCCACTTGCTCAACAGAAATAGTTCAGTAATCATCTTATGTCCTCACTTATTTCACAGCGTTTTGCAAAACAACACATCAAAAACAAACTAAGGAAAAAAAAACCTGTAAGAGTGTAAAAGAAATATCCATCTCCCTCTGTTCTGTGGTCTTAATCTGCAATTCTTAAGGACCAGGATGAGGTGCTGTGAAGGCTACGCAGGTAAAGCTGGCACCAAACAGAAATATGGTGCACTTCTGCCCCTGAAGCAACTGGCCCCACTTTGAGAAGCCATGCTGTAAACATGCTCATTAGAACAGAGAGGACTGGTCAGTTTTCCTTTCAGAGGAAATGAATATGAGTTGAGGTCACTCAACTCTAATCCACCCTGTACCTCAGGGTTATACTCCCAGCAGCACATGCTCCATTAAGCCAGCAGTTTGTCATAGCCCAGCGTGTCATCCATAATGGCATGTTGGGGGTGGAATCACTTCCAACTCCTCACTAATCTGGTGCGGGGAATGCCAAGGTACAGAGTTTTACTTGATTGCATAAAACATAGAGCTATTTTCAGCTTCCAAATCATCGTTCTGGCTCTTTCACCAGTCCTAAAGCCATATTACAACCCTTTAAAAACATCTTTTCTATTCGGTTTTCCCTTATTTTAACATAAGCAAACACTTAAAGTAATCCCACTAAGTCTCTGAAATATGAAGCCATGAAATGTTAGAAAAAAAAAAGACGAAAAAGAGTTTAAGAGTTTTACACATATTTGCGATTTAAAATGGTCACTGCTGCTATGGTAGTGGGACTTGAGTTATCTCCAAACTCCTTATAAAAACCCTGGGCAATTAACACTTAGCAGGACTTCGGTGCCTGATGACAAAATCAATTCTGTTATAGTCACACTTCGAAAAATGACTTTGAAGAGTAACAATAAATAATGAAAATTAAACAACTGCTAACTGATATAGGAAGAACTTCAGCTATTTCTGTAATAATTCCACTGGGATTTGTGCTGAACATTATAAAAACAGGATGTTTTGTTTGCTGTTCTTCATAAAAGACTACTGAACCAGTATAAGACTCCAAAATATATCAAGACTACAAATCTACGTGAAGTCTACTAATATTAAAAAAAAGCCAAGTGGAATTTTTATTCATGTATTTAACATTTTTGCTCAATGTAAGATGACCTCAGGAAACATGTTTCTTATTTTTATGAAAGCCAAAAGGAAACACAGTTATATAACATAATTCTGCAATGGTTCAGCATCACAGTGCAGAGAACTTAATCCTAAATATAGGACTGTCACAAATCAGTCTTCACTGCTAAGACTTCTTATATTTAACATTAACAACGGATTATCCCATGGTAACCAGATACCTGTTCCATTTAGTTAGAGGCTAATCCTAACAACATAAGGATTCCAATAGCAAACTTTTTCTAATGTTAACATCAATGAACTGTGATGAAGCTACTGCACCAAGAATGAACTTAATATTAGTGGATTTAGAGATAACTTTAAGTGGTATGATTAGCACACAAATACAGTCTTATCTATGGATGTGGGGTGGGGGAAGGTATCACTTCTGTAAATGAAACCATTATTTTTTACTGCTTAAGTAAATGAAAGCATTCATATCCTCTTTTCCTGACACACACAGCTGTATTTGGAAGTGTAGAAGAAATAGGGAGGAAGTATGTTTAGGAAAGAATTGCCCCTGAATATTTCCCTAAAGGCTGGGCATGGTAGCTCACATCTGTAATCTCAGCACTTTGGGAAGCCAAGGTGGGAAGATTGTCTGAGCCCAGGAGTTCAAGACCAGCCTGAGCAACATAGTGAGACTCTGTCTCTAAAAATAAAAATTAAAAAAAAATTCAACTGGGGCATGGTGCACCTGCAGTCCCAGATACTCAGGTGGCTGAGGTGGGAGGATTGCTTGCATCTGGGAAGTTAAGATTGCAGTGAGCTGTGATTGTGCCACTGCACTCCAGCCTGGGCAACAGATCCAAACACTGTCTCAAAAAAAAAAAAAATCTGAAACAAACAGTTGGGCTCTGCTCTGTCCATTCTGATGCTTTTGAAATAGCTGGAAAAGTCACCCAAATAACTGCTGCTGCCATTCCATGAACTGATCTCTATTTAAATCAAGTGAAAGCACCAGTTCAACCCCAAGTCTATGAAAGGAACTAGAGGCTTCTCTTCACTTCTGAGGTCCCAGAGGCTACATCTAATCACTAAGCCTGATTGTTTTATTTTCTATAACACTCTAAAAAGTATCTTTTTAATATCTAACCACTTATACACTTTTCTACCTGGTGAAATCTATTTTTTCCTATTTCAATATCTATAATTTGCTATTTATGTCATCTGTTAACCTATTCAACAATCATTTACCATGCACCTATCACACACCAGGCACTGGGCTGTATGCAAAGGTACACAAATGTGTTTTATGATCTTAGAGAATACCGGGCTTGGAGGAAGTATGAAAAGTGCTGTAGTACAAATTACCATAGAGTCCATAGGAAAGAGAGGAGGAGTTATTAAGGAAGCTCTGACAGTGGAGACACTTGCAGTGGATCTTCCGTAATCAGTAGACATTTGTGAGGTGGAAAAGAGGAAAACCAAGTTGAAAGGAAATATGTTCGGTTTTAGAGCAAACTAAGTTTGAGGTGCCTTAGAAACAACTGGGTAGAAATGTCCAAGTAGACATTTGGATACATAGATGTAGAATCCATGGGAATATGTGAACTGAAAAACTAGTATGGAAGACTATTAGCATCATTAGCAGCTAGAGTGATTATTTATTTATTTATTTATTTATTTATTTGAGACAAGGTCTTGCTCTATCACCCAGGCTGCAGTGCAGTGGCACGATCAAGGCTCATTGCAGCCTTGACCTCCCAGGCTTAAGCCATCCTCCCACCTCAGCCTCCTGAGCAGCTGGGACCACAGGTGTGTGCTGCCACACCTGGCTAATGTTTTTGTATTTTTTTGTAGAGACAGGGTTTCACTATGTTGCTCAGGCTGGTCTCAAACTCCTGGGCTCAAGTGATCTGATTGCCTTGGCCTCCCAAAGTGCTGGGACTACAGGTATAAGCCACCGCCCCTGGCCTAGAGTGGGTTTCTGTAAAACAGTCTGAAAAGCTACAGAGAGTGGCTTAAGGGTTGAACTTTGGGAAAAGCCTCAAAGACTAGGAAGTGTGCAAAGGGGCTGAGAACAGAGACAGGCCTACTAGGCCACAGCATCACAGAACCAAGTGGCGAAAAAATTAAATGATAAACAGAGTCAGACACAAATCAGGTCAAATAAGTCAAAGACCCAAAAGATGTCACTGAATTTCAAAATTAAGAGGTTATAAATGTTCCTCGTGAAAGCAGGTGGTTGAAACTGTGAAGCAGTTGGGACAGGTAAAGTAGTAGCTAGAAAAGCCATCAGGATTATTGGTTTTATTGTTTGCTTGTTTTCAAGATGGAAGGGATTGGAGCATATTTAAATTTTTCTAGTTGAGAGACCTTTAACAGCTATGGCCCTGAAAAAAAATACAATGTCCTAACAATATTTTACTGGATTAAATTTTGGCCACAGTGGAGAGATAATTATGACTTGATTGTGTTAATATAAAAGTTCAAATTCTCAGCAATTGACTACTAATGATGATATAATGATTTGGGGAGTCTTTAATTGAAGGAATATGCTGCTGTTCTGTCGAATAAATCAATAAGGAATCGCATAACACTGTGGGGAAATCTTGAAAATGAAACTACTAAAAGATAAACTTTGACCATATAATTTTCAAGCTGAACAAAGCTTTAGGGATCATCCACTTAAATCCCTTATTGAGAAACAGATTTAAAATCAATGCAATAATAACAACTTCCACTGAAAAATATCAAAACTAAGTTTAAATTGTGCAAGAAAGAAAACGATTATGACAAAGAGGCTGCCCAAACTACTCTGAGAAACTTTTAAACATTTTATTCAGACATCTAGATGGGAGGGAATTCCTAAGCCTGACAATTATAAGTTATCAGTAAGTCCACCTAGACAATTTCTGAAGAAGCACCCTGAAAGAATTCACTGACTGCTCACGCTCCTAGCACATAATGACTAATTCATCCTGCTCCATCTGGGGTCATACCTCACTGTGGTTCTCACCCTGAACACTGTCGCAGGACAAGAAAACAGTCACTTTGAAAATAGTAAGCAAGAAACCCAACTGAAAAATGTTAGTTTTACAGTCTGGTGGTTTGTGTTGTATGATCATAATGGAAAACCCAGTTTTATTCATGTGATGAAAAATTCAGGAAAAAAAAGTGTTTCTTTATAACTTAGGAAATGACTTCTAGAAGGTTAGTTTCTGGGAAATATACAAATAATAGAAGCACTTTCATATTCTTTCATAAGTTGAATTTAGAGTTTTCCAACTCCCTTAAGAGGTGAGAAGGAAAAGCAACAACAAGAGGAAGCAACTGTAGCCAGCCTGGAATCAATAAGGCCTAGTAATAGGATTTGGCTCATAGCCAAGAGTGGGGTCCACCTGCTTTCACTGTGGTAAGACTCAGGGTTGAGGCTCTTTTATATACAGACACACAGGTACACCCCAAGCATGATTTAATTTCTCTATAAGATGTAGCAAATAGTTTTGGCAAACTAGACTCTTTAGGCTGCTATGATCTCCACAAAGAGGAATGTTAAAAGTTTGGGCTGACTACTGAAAACCTTAAGGAAATGAAAGATCTAGAAACGGTAATGGAGTTTGAAACAATCATCACAGAGAAAAATAAAAGAAAGCAACATTTACTGAGTATTTTCCCATTTAATCTTTTATGAGGCAGGTACAATTATTACCCTAGCTTACAAAGGACTTGAGGCCCCGAAAGGCTCAGGAACTTGTCTACAGCCTCACTGTAAGTGCTGGAGAGAGTTTTTTAATCCTTTAAGCCTGAGTCTGAACCATCCCTCTTGAAAATAGACATAGTGGCAATGTAAAAAGATACATGGGTTGAAGAAATCTAAATATCCTGCCATGACTGGCACTCAATTTTCAGTTCTAGTCATAATGATTCTGACCTGACAAAAGGATCACCATGCCAAAAGAATGTTTAATGTATTGAACCATTCCTGATTACTCACTATTTGAGCTGGTATGACAGAACCTCACGGTGGAAGAGTTTCAGTGGGGTTCACTCATGTCTTTATACAACAATGATATGCTGCTTTCACACTTAGAACGAAGGTCATTGCTTTACATTTGGCAAGAAAATCAAAGTTTTCTTATCCAGCTCAAGAGCATTATTTTACCCAGATCATTGTCCTAATTTACTTTGGCAATAAAAAGTGTTTATTACTATAAAGTAAGGCTAAAATTGATGGGTTTGGGAGACTTTACATACCATGTTCCACTAGGTTAATTTTGGAGGGCATGCCATGCTTTCTATCTTTAAAAAGTATAGTCTATTTCTTCCTTCTTAAAGCCACAGATTTCCCACCAAACTTAAAACTTCAGTCCATTATATTATTTTAAATTTTGTTTTAACTTTATTATTGGGAAATGACTTTATTTAATCTTTCTATTAAGAAGTAGCATTTCACTTTTTTTGATAAAATGCTCACAATAAACTCTTTTTTTCTCTCATTTATTCAATTATTTATTCAACAAACAATTGTGCATTCCCATAAGCCATGATTCTTGTCTTCATGGAGCTCAGGGGCTAGTGAAGGTCAGGCACTGAAAATAGATTGTTAGTGTGTAGACCCCATAACAAAAGGCATGCTGAATAATCAATTACATAACAATATTTGAGAAAGGCAGCACTCTTCTAAATTCTTTAAAACTTGGGAGCTAAGTATCCCTCATATCATGACCTGAAATATAGAGTAATTCTTAAATCCACCACAGATATACTTTATTTCAACAACTCCCAGATGTCTCAGGACACCCTGAACCCAGTTTCAAAACTCATCAGCATAGATGTTTTACAGACTTCTCCAAAGAAGTCACTGGCCCATCACTATCACATTCTAGTTTAGGTAGACTTAACGCTCAATCTAATGAATCAATTTGTGCAGTTTGACAAATTTATAGTAACAGGGGAAAAATACATAAGATACTCAGAACTGGAAAACCCTCTAAGTATTAGAGTCTTCTGTGTTGTATCTTTCCTAGTCTAAAATGATAAACATTCCTATCTTTGAAAAATTTGATATAAATATTTGTCATTTGATGTAGAAAGTGAGGTATTTTTGTGCTTATCTTTTAATTACTCCAAACTCCTCTTAGTTTAATTGCATACTTGTACAACATATACTTCTTTTCTTACTTTTTCTAGAACCTGCTAAGATTCCAGTTATTTTCTTATTGACTTCCTTCAGTTGGTAGCTAGATCCATAGATTAAGGTATTTTTCTTTTCCTCTCTTGGCAGATTAAGTTCATTTGGCACAGATTTGTACACAAGATCATGTCCAAAAGGAATCCAAGGAAATTACCAGATATCTATTTTTTTTTTCCACATCAGAGAAGCAAACCCTAGCTAATCCAGCTTGTCTGCCCTCTGAGCCTGGGGCTTAGTGTGAGAAGTTACACTCCTAGTAGAGGAGGGACTCTAAGCTGGCTACCCAAAGGGTCTCCCTGTGGTTTCGATAAGAATTCACTTGTAACAGGTGCTAGCACCTGTTCTTCCGGCTCCCAGAATAGTTCCTACTTAAAATGAATCATACTCTAACAGTTCACTTTTAAGCTTACTATTTGAAATTTGGAATGTGTTTCCCTCTAGAACCAGTGTCATAAATACTGGTTGGCATGCAAGGCCACCCTTCAAAAGCCTGTATAACCTGATTTAGAATTCGCCTAAGGCAATGTAATAAGAGCAACATAGAACCTACCCGCCTTAGATGGCATAGCTTCTTGTCAAATAGTCACACTGAGAAATTGAGTCAATAGGATATGAAACTGCCTTTTCCTACAAGGACCGTAAAAGTCTAGGTGAAACTCTAAGAGGTAAATAATGAAGTAAGAATAGCAAGACACAGATGGGCCAGGGGCATCAGTAGGAATAATCTCACTGGCTCTTGTCTTTTGTCAGGGCAGCAGTGGTGGTCCAGGCATTGGTAGCAGCAGAGATGGCAGAAGAATGGAAAAGAAAAGAGGACAGGGAAAATAAGTGAATCAGAAGCTAGAGCAGCCTTTGAAAAGGGAGTGTCCTAGAATTGAGGGCAAGAGAATTGAGGAAGAGAAGGGAATTCCTACCACAAGGCAACTGGGGAATTCCCTGGTTGGGGTTGCCATTCACTCTGTCACTGACTGGGAATATTCACTGTTTAGTCACATAATGTTCTCAGTCTTTGTTTCTTACTCTGGTTTCTTAAATTCAAGCTCTGTGTTGTTCATAAAAACCCGGTTCAGGCTGGTGGCTGTGCAATCCCCCTCAGATTTATTGTTAGCCTGTGGTAGTTCTCAATTAGGGTGATTCTGCCCCCTTAAGAGACACTAGGCAATGTCTGGGAGTTCTTTCTGGTTGCCAACGCTGGGAGTGGGAAGGGGTATGCTATTGTACCCTGGTGGGTAGAGGCCAGGGATGCTGGTAAGTATTCTACAATGCACAGGATAGTCGCCCACAACAAAGACTTATCTGGCTCCAAATGCCTAACCATGCTGGAGCTAAGAAAACCGGTAACATTGTAACTCTGCTGCAATAACTTTTTGGTACATGTCACTGGGCTCCTGATGTTTAAGCAAGTGATTATAACAAAAATCCTTTAGACTAACTGTATTACTCAAACTTCATCCTAAAGATCGTGCTTAACCAAGAGAAATTCTACAAAAAAACCCATAGTATTCTTCAGAATTACAAAGTGTGACATTTGTTTTTTAATTGAAGATGTCCAATCAAGACAGCCGAACTTTAGGAGGCTGGCAGAAAGGGCACGGGATGAACTTGGTATCACCCGAAAGTAACTGAAATTTTCCAGGGAAGGCACTGCACAAACTCCTCTGTGAATGTGAACCCTGCCACCAATGCCACATCCTGCTTCTTAAGCTTTTCCATAAACAGCAGCTGTATTCCTCCCCAAGCATCAAATGACAACCCAGGAACATGCACACGTTCCTGAAATGCTCGCAGCCACCCAGTATTAAAGCAATAATCTCCCCCAGGGAAAAGTCCTACTGGGCCGGATGTAGGAAAAAGAATGAAAGCAGGCACAGCTTTCAGGTCCACTCCACCACAAATGACTCCACGACCCGGGCAAGGAACGTTAAGTAACTTCTTTCTGGTCCTTTTTTTCCTCAACTAAAAGCAGAAAAAGTTTGGCTTAGTCATCTGCAACTTCACTTTCAGTTCTCACCACCATGCTGGTTTTCTTCCCAAAAGGTAAAGAGAAGGGAATTGGCTCCAAAGAAAGTAGGTAAGAGGGAGCTTATGAAACCCGCTTCATTAAGGGTCCCAGTCACATGGAGTGTCTGTGGGCTACAATAGATGAACCACCCACGTGGTAAGTTCACCCACAAGAGCAACTTTTTTGAACATAGGCAAAAGCTGACCCCAAGCTTGATAGGCGAAGTCTCCACTGAGCTCCAGGCCACATGAGAAATGCTGACTGTGAGGATGAAGGACCAATCTTTGTGTGTGCACAGCAGGGAAAGGACTAATCATTCCACACTGGCCTCTTCCGCTACAACCTTCTGTACAAATAACCACCATCCCCAGAGCACCATCTTATCATTAGGAAGGACAGAAGAAGAAGAGTACAGTGTGTTTTAAACTGTCTTTGTGTTATAATAAAAATCACAAACAAAAACAAAATGGGCACAAACAGTATGAATTTGAGGAGCCTTTAATTTTAATGGGCAAATACTTAATGTATTAATAACCACATGGTAGAAACCAAAATTAGTTCTGGGGAACCTCTCAACTATACTGAATTATCTGCTGAGATAGGTTTTGTTCATGGATCTACAATAAGAAGGAATCTGTTTTCCTGAGTCTCCCCACTGAGTTTTTTATGCAGTGCTTCTGTTCATATGCTTAAGTGAGCCATTTAAAAGGAAGAGTGTCAACGTTGGACTCAGGCTTTACTGGTATGAAAGTGTAAAATTATATTTGTATCCACAGATTTCCAAAATCTCAGTATGCAAACTTATTAAAAATACACTATGGTGGAGGCATATATAAGAAGTGAAAGTAATAAGATCCATTTCTTATTACTGCCAGTTCAACATTATCACAAGCTCACAGGGCTATGTTTTCCCAACTGAAACACCAGGATGTTAATGTGTCTGAAATTTGAGACCTTCTGATAAATTATGCTTGTTTGCTGGTTTTGTTGTTTTTTGGTTTGTTTGTTTTCAGTAAAAGCTGGCACTTTATAAAATATCTGTCTTCAGTATTTGACAACGCTTGACAACCATTATCTCGTTACTTTTTACCACATCCTGGTAAGGGGGAAATGGCAGGTAACTGCATCGCTTTTCACTAAAAAACAGACAGCAAGGGGTTAAAAAAAAAAAAAAGAAAAGTAGAATTTATGTCTCCCAGTTCCACCTACTGCACCACTTTAATATCCAGGATTCTCCCCAAGCCATTCCCAGAGAAAAAAGTGAAAAGAATCTCCTTTGACTTGCTTGGGTCACTGCCCCCAAGACACTGAAGACTCAAAGATACTGAAGACTTCAATGTACAATACATTGGTGGTGAAACTAAAAGGCATATGCAAGGAGTTGACTCCCCTCTCACTGCAAATAATTCTAACATGACCGATGTGCTACAGAAATCAATAGCAGTAATGACTACCTTTTTTGGAACTGCCTCAGCAGTCAGCTGGAGAGGGGGCCTTGCTAAGCCCAGGCACACTGCCTGGATCAAGCACTGAAAACAAGCTTCACAAAAGAGAAGCGTGAGTAATTTACTTATTAAAGAGATAACTGTAAAGTCTGATACAAACAGACAAGCGTAAAGCCTTCAATGCACAAACCAAATGCTTGGCTTGGAGACCATAAAATGCAATCAGCAATGAAATCTAGGTTATATCACTCAACTTTCAAAAGTCTAATGCCCCTTTTTATCCTTAGAAAGATGACACAAAGAAATGACCTGTGAGGGAGACTTCTGGTTAGCAGGGGCTCCCCAAAGACACTGAGCCCACAGCAGGAAGTGGAGGGGAAACCTCAGTGACTGGTCCGAGACCAACCTGGACTTCCGTGTAAGGTACAATGCAGATAAAGGGGATTACTGTACTTCAAGTGGGTTCTGAAGCATTCTACATTATTCAAAAGGACAAAAATCTAGTCAGGTGTTGCCCAAATGGTCTCCTCTGTGATCATTTTTCTCATGTTGTTCAGAAACGTAGTGGTGATAGTGCATTTGTGAGACTCTGCGGCCAGGAAACAACATCTCTGTAACCCCAATTTTAAAATCATGACTTCACTGTCACCAACCAGCGAATGCCAAAAATAAAAAGGTAGAAACATCTAAAACGCTGTTAGAAAGTGAAGCTTGAGTTCATGAGCAAATTAGAAAAAAAAAAAAAGTCATTTGCCATCAGATGTTGTCTGTCAACTTAAAAAAAAATCCAAATAAAAAGAGAATTCAAACAGTTCTTCTACAATAAGCTATTGTATAGCCCCTAGATCTAAGTCATTCACAACTCCCGGAAATAACTGCATATTCGCCAAATGCTCTTATTTTGTATGTTCTCACGGGGTTTCAGGACTTGTGCAAATTGTTTTCCAAGCACCATCCGGCCATAATGACCAGGTTAGAACTGATAATTATGCCTGCCTGTCTATAGGTTTGTCAGCTAAAGAAATCCACAGACGGCTGCATCATGAGCAGAATTCTACTTCGGGTGCAGCTGCGCTGACCACACTGCATTAGAAAAACAACCCTCTTTGCAATAACCAGTTTTGGGCATCACTGGTTAAAAAAGACTAGTTTCCTGTTTTTCTCAAAAACTTCAGAGTGTGTGTATTGCTATTTTTTACCCCACCCACACATTTTTCTTTTTAATTGTTGAAGATTAGGTGCTGTAAACACCTAATCATGAGCATTTTTTATATTAAAATTCCAGGTTTAATTTTAGGTCGGATTTGTTCTTTCCACACGGGGACTCCCCTTTGTTAAGACTTGTGTGGCTTCTCCTGCGGGCAGGGGGAAGCCACGGGACTGCGGGCTGCTGTCTAGGAGGGGCTGGGGTCGGGTCTTGGGTCTGGGAACTTATCTATGGCCCAGTGTTGCCCCAGGCAGCTGTCCCCCACCATTGGCTTCCTGATGGCCCAGCTATGCATGGTCCCTGGCAGGGATGCTGCAGCTGACCTAGGGCGACAGGTGGTTGGGGGAAGAGAGGCTGTTCCCCCTAGAAGAGTATCTCAACCCAGGCTTGGGAAACAGCCCTTACTGATGAAGGCTGGGGGACTAACCGTGACATAAAGCATCAAGATCCCAGACATATCATCTTATTTCTGTTTATACTATGCCGTTTCTCTTCCTCACTTTGACATGTTATTTCCTTTCTTTCAAGAGGAGTTTGAAGTATATGAAGGCAGTGCACACTGTAGCAGGGCTGCTCCTGGTGCCTGACCCCCTCACTTCACTCTGGCCCCTCTGCAAATGTCACCTCCTTGCAGATCCCCCCTCTCCCCTACCTAATTAACAGACAGGCATGAGTGCTGGGCAGAATGATAAATATCTGTCTCCCACACTGAATAGAAGCTCTCAAAGGAGGCAGCACTGCTCTGTTCACTCCTATAGCCCCAGTACCCTAAACAGTGCCTGGAAAATAACAAGTGTTTGATTAATATTTCTTGAGAATAAATGCCCCCCTCCCTTATCTGCTTCATCTTTTATCACACCTCCTCTCACCTGCCCTCTTATTTTTTTATTTTTTAATTAAATAAATTTTTTTTTTGAGATGGAGTTTCACTCTCGTTGCCCAGGCTGGAGTGCAATGACACGATCTCGGCTCACTGCAACCTCTGCTTCCCAGGTTCAAGCAATTCTTCTGCCTCAGCCTCCCAAGTAGCTGGGATTACAGGTGCCCACTGCTGCGCCTGGCTGATTTTTCTGTATTTTTAGTAGACACGGGGTTTCACCATGTTGGCCAGGCTGGTCTCAAACTCCTGACCTCCAGTGATCCACCCACTTTGACCTCCCAAAGTGCTGGGATTACAGGTGTGAGCCACCCTGCCCAGCCCTCTCACCTGATCTCTTGGGCCCACCTCTCTGGAAACCCTCATTTACTATACTGCAGTTTGTTTACATATGCCTTTTTTATAAACCATAAACTCGTGGAGCTTGAGGACTGGGCTCAGCACACCTGGCACATAACAAGTGCTCAATAAACATTTGCTGGGTGTTGTTAAATGAATCATTTGAGATTAGCCACTTTGAAGGCAGGAACTATGTAGATACTGTAGAAACACATTCTGTCTCTATTTTTTTTAACCAATACTATAACTTTTGATCCCTACAAGAAAAGTCTGAGGCATTTCCTCAGCCAATAGTATATGCTTAAAGGCAAAGCAACAAGACTTACTCTGGGAGGATCACTTGAGCCCAGGAGTTCGAGACCAGCCTGGGCAACAAAGGGAGACTCCGTCTCTACAAAAAATTAAAAAATGTGTGATGGCACATGCCTGTAGTCCTTGCTATTCGGGAGGCTGAGATGGGAGGATCACTTCAGCCCAGGAGGTCGGGGCTGCAGTGAGCTATGATCCTGCCATTGCACTCCAGCCTGGGCAACAGAGCAAGACCCAGTCTCAAAAAAAAAAGAAAGAAAGAAAGAAAGAAAAGAATCCACATAAGCTTGTCGAAACAAAGACTAGAGAAATAAAAACTTAAAAGAAAATGATAAATGAGGCAGGACGCGGTGGCTCATGTCAGTAATCCCAGCACTTTGGGAGGCCAAGGTGGGTGGATCATCTGAGGTCAGGAGCTCAAGACCAGTCTGGCCAACATGGCGAAACACTGTCTCTACTAAAAGTAAAAAAATTAGCCGGGCATGGTGGTGCACACCTGTAATCCTAGCTACTTGGGAGGCTGAGGCAAGAGAATCACTTGAACCTGGGAGGCAGATGTTGCAGTGAGTCAAGATCACACCATTGCACTCCAGTCTGGGCAATAAGAGTGAAACTCTGTCTCAAAAAAAAAAAAAAGGAAAGAAAGAAAAGAAAAAAAAGAAAAGAAAATGATAAAAGAAGTGTTTATCACTGTACTGCTATGCAAGAAGTTGAGGTAATATCCTTTGAAAGTTCCTGAAAAGAAAGAATTCTAAGCAAAATCAAAATCTTCATTTTTGTTAAACTTCACAGTAGGGAAAGTGTTAAATCTTTTTTTCTCCTGTAAGTTCTCCTCTTAAAGGAAAGGCAGAAATTCAGCAAAGATCTTTATCCCCTCGGACATCCAACATTTTTCTGAACGGTAAAAAAGATAAGAAAAAAACTGAGCCACAATCACCCTTGTATGTTATGTACATGTATTGACTTCATATTGCTCCCATTCATGTTAAGAAGAACCCAGGTGATAAAAACTTAAATGAACTCCTGATGAGAGGAAAATATATGTATATTTTATCATTTGTTTCAAGAATTTAAATAAATTATTAATACGTACATTCATACTATAAAGCTCTACAACAGTGGTCCCCAACCTTTTGGGCACCAGGGACTGGTTTCGTGGAAGACAATTTTTCCATGGACCGGCGGCAGGCGGGGGGTTGGGAAGACTGAAGTGCACTGCATGTATTGTACACTTTATTTCTATTATTAGTACACTGTAATAATGAAATAATTTTACAACTCACCATAATATAGAATCTGTGGGAGCCCTGAGCTTGTTTTCCTGCAGGAAAACTAGATGGTCCTATCTGGGGGTGATGGGAGACAGTGACAGATCATCATGCATTAGATTCTCTTTGGGCAAGAGACCTAGATCCCTGGCATGCGCAGTTCACAATAGGGTTCACGCTTCTGTGAGAATCTCATGCCACTGCTGATATGACAGGAGGCGGAGCTCAAGTGGTAATGCTCCCTCACCTCCGCTTACCTCCTGCTGTGCAGCAGTTCCTACCAGCCAACAGACCACTAGTGATCCGTAGCCCAGGTGCTGGGACCCCTGCTTTACAGGCTATCCATTGCTGCACAAATTTTGTAGTAGCTTTATTCTGCACAAATTCTGCAACTTGTCTAAGCAATAGACTTTTTAAAATGAGAGGAAGCTTCTTTAATTCCCATGTGCCTTATTTAATGTTGGAAAAACTAAAAAAGAAAGAGAAGTTAAGTCAACTATCATTTCACAGAAGACACAGATCTATTTTCAAGGAAGTTAAAATCTACTCAGACAGTATACGAATATGCATACATCAGATAGCAGAAACATCACAACAGAACGACATGCCAGCAAGTAACACCTGAAGGCAATACTCTCAGCATATTCAAATGCTGAGGCTCATTCACAAAGGAAAATGCAGGCTAGAATAATAGACCTTTTTGGTTCTGTACGTTTGTAAATAACATAATCATTGTCTTATATATTATTACCAAGTAGCAGTCTTTCCCCATTCATTGACAAATCAATTGGAATGGCCTTCCCCCGTATGATTCATATATAAAATGAAATTTACTAATAATGAGAAGTTTTGACATAGGTACTAATGGCTTGAGATGAATAAACCAGATTTTTATATATGAAAAACATATTGTCTCCTCCCATGGAAACCAGAGCTGTGAGGCAATAACATTGGAGGAACTATAAGCAAAATGCCAGAGCAAAGAAGTAATTCTATTACTTGAAGGTATCCTTGGATACAGTAGAATAGCACCATATACTAACAGAATTTATTTTAAACCCACATACACATTTTTCCCATCCGACTGTTGGTAAAAGGTAATGAGTATGAAACGGTAATATCCCAAATTTAACACTCCAAAAGCATCTGTTTGGGCTTTCTTTCCAAATCATCAAGTAAATGCCCTTAAAATTTGCCCTCTCCCTCCAAGCAATTTAATGTCATCTAAGTTCAAAGTTGTCAGTCCCACACTTTCAAATTATAAATAGATAAAACTCAGTGTATGGAACTTCTGTTTAGAAAAGGATTCCATTTCAAAGCGGGCTCCTAAGAAAGAAATGGTAGGTAAGCACACCAGTCCGGGTGGAAGCCTTACTAGAGATTAGAATTTGGCCCACCTGCAAGAACAGATGGCTATTCTGGACAGCTGCAGGAAGATGGGGGAAATAGCTTGAGAGCTACTGATTGCTGTAATAATTAAAATCAACAACAATGACAAAGTGGCACTTGAAGTTTTATACCGTTACTTAAATTTTTTTTTCAGGGAAATTTAGGCTTATAAAGATAGAGTGGCACATCAGCCCAGCAGTTTGTTAAGACTCTATTATGAATCTTTTATACTGGAATCTGTTAGCAGCCCTGCATTCTCTTTTTACACTGTAGAGAATAAACATTAATACCCAAAACGTGTGTTTGACTAACATATTTACAAGAATAAAGCAATGTATTGTACTAGATTCCAGATGTGAAAGATAAGTGTCACTCCTTCAGACAATTTCTCCCAATTTCTCCTAACTTGACAGTTTCATATTGCATTTGCTACATTAGCAAATCTATTATATATTATGTAATACATCTATTATATATGTATTATATATTTTATAATACATATAATCGATTATATGTATTATATATTTTATAATACATATAATCTATTATATGTATTATATATTTTATGAAATGTAATATATATTGCATATATTATATATTGTGTACTATATCTATTACATGTAATTATATATGTAATTATATATTATATATTACATATATTATGTAATATATAATATGTAATTATATTACATATAATATGATATATTTAGATATCATATATATTTTTATATAATATATAAATTATATATATTTATTTGTATATAATATATAAATATCTTTTATGTTATATATTGCATATAATAGATTATATGTATTATATTATATAAAATGTAATATATTATACTTTACATATATTATATATTGTGTACTATATATATGTAATTATATGTAATATGATATATAATTACATATATTATATTATATATTACATACAATATGTAATATATATTACATAATATAATATTATATATTATGTAATATATGTAATTATGTAATTATATGTAATATGTAATTACATATAATAAATATATTACATAATATATAATAGATTTGCTAATGTAGCAAATGCAATATACAAAAAAGGCAAGAACAGGTTCTGTTGCATTTTTTTAATAAATTCTCTGTTCACAGCTCCAGAGTATACCACAAAATTTAATATAAAACCTCTTATAACAAAACCATATGTTAAAATAAACTACCAGTTATAGTAGTTTGTGTTACTTTAATGTAAATCCTAGATACAAACCAAATCTTTTGTATCTGCCTTGTCCAATGTTCTTGACATTAACACATTAAGACTGTTTTTATTTCAAAATCTCAGATTCTTTTGGAAATTACAAATTAACTTCTTTAAATTACTAATGACTATTAACAATTACTATACAAAAAATAGCTTTTCTAAGATATTGCTTTCTGAAGAATCAAGGCATATCTGATAAAATATTACAAAATATTTCTAAAGACAGGACACACAAATATCAAGTTATGAATTTTTTAAGAGATTTAATTGAGTTCTCAGAAAGAAAGAGGAAATAAAATAAGTTTAGAGAAGAGGTCAAATTCAATAGTAAATGTCATGCCAGGTTTAAAGTAAATGAAAAATACCAAAGTCTTCACAATACCTCACATCTACATTCATCTAACTATGCTTTTGCATATTGCACATTTTGAGGTCCCTGCTCCGTATGAATCTCTCCGACAGAGACTAGGATCCCGCAAGGAGTAAGACACACTACTTTCTGTGGGAAAGCTCACATTGCAGTGAGCACTGATTCAAGGAATATTTGTAGTCCACAGGTCCCAAAAACACACTTATAAGCAAAATCTTTATTTAAATCTCATGCTTATTATTTTATGTAGCTTTGGTTCCATGTGGAGAAATGTTTATACTGCTGTAAACAAAGATCGTGTTAAGAGGATATGTGTGTGTTAGCAATTTTCAAATTAAATGTGCATGATTTACCTTTGCCCCTACCATTGGAAAGACCACCCAGTAAGCAGCCAAGCCAGCAAGAGGGCTGTAGGGGGTGTCCTTTCTTTCCTCTCTGCTACCCTTGTTGAGTATTTTACTCTTTTGTCTATCTCTCCCCCTCAGCCCAGCAGCCTTGAACTAAAACCTGCCTTGGCTCACTCTCTGTATTTCACATCCTGCTCAACTCCCAGTCCCATCACCAGCAGCCTACAGGAGTGTCAGCTGGAGCCTGGAGGTCCCTTTAACCAAGAATTCTAGGAACAGCCTAGAAAGGGAGGGTAAAGTGCTGCTCTCACAATAGCAGAAAGAGCTGTGTTCCTCAACATCACAGCTTATCACTCAGAATGAAGTTTTCCAAAGAAACTGACAACCACACTTTAACTTCTTAACTATTACTAATACTTCAAGTACACTACAGGTCAACTCAGCTTTTGTGACTTAGCGAAAAATAATAAATATTAATATGAAAACTGTTTATACGTTTAGGATATTGTATATGCACATAGAGGAACAAAGAAAACTGGAGTCTACACAAGACACTTGTTCACCCAATAATTTTTTGAGCACCTAATAACTTGGAGCTATATACATTTGCTATTACATAACTCAGTTAAATGCCTTTATTGCCTTTCTTTTTAAGGATTGCTTCTGAGAATTAGAGCCTTTCATTCTACTCATCCTCCAAAATAATAAACACAGGGTAGGGAAAATTCACTGCACAAATCTTTCACTCACATGGATGACACTAAATCATATCCCTCAGAATTCTCCTTTCCTTGAAGGTCCTAACCCTGTAAGAATTCATATAGCCAACCAATTCCATTACAAACTGCAAAGACCTCCCAAGGGGCTGGAACACCTATCCAAGTCATCAATTCTCACATAATAAAAGTTAACTATGTCTATATCTGTGTCTATCTACCTATATGTGCTAGCACTTAGAATTCAAAAACAGCTTTTCAAAAATAGTTTCCTCCAGCAAGAGATTTATTACAGCCTATTTTACTTGGCCATGTGAATTTTGTTTTTGTTTTTGTTGTGGTTGCTTTTTTATTCTTTAATAAGAAAATAAGTCTCTTGATAGCTACTATTGCTCCAGGAAAACCAAATCTCTTCTGAATGATTCCAGATATCCAATATGCTGCCATTTTAATACTCCAAAAGAGAATTTGGATGGCTATGTATAACCCATGAATTCAAATTTTGTTTTCTATTGTGCTGCTAATTGCTTATTCAGTTAGGATGTGGGATGATGCACATTAATGCTGTCAGGAGCATTTTAAGAAAATGCTGAGTGAAAGACATAAAAATCCTAATTTCATTAAAAATTAGCCAAAAGACACATGAGGGTTATGCTACCAACTAGTGAAGGTCTGAAACTGAGAAGAAAAAAAAAGGAAACACTTTAAGGAATAATGTTACCAGTACCTTTTTCTTTTACTTGGTTCAAAATCCCTGCATAATTAATACAGTAATACTTCATAAATGCCTACGAACGTACCACCTCTTCTCTCTTGTAGTTTAATTAGGTGATTGACTTCAGGCATACTATAAATTATAATGACATTTTAATTACTTTTTTAATGTGCACACTTACAAGATTTATAAACAGGAATAGAACAGCCCAGTACATTGAAAAGAGGCACACCAAATGAAATGAAGCACACGACCTAGGATGATGACAGGCAGACGATTTCTAGAAGATAGAGGTGAACCAGAAAGCGTTTCGCATGCTTCAGTAAACATCAGCTCTACTGCCTTGGGACGAGTTATGAACAACCTATACAAGCTTTTTAATAATCTTAACTTACAAGGAAGGAGCTGGATCCCTCTGTCAGTTACACTTCTAGGCCATCCCAAGACAGCCTCTTCTTACAGTGAAAAAGCACAGACTCTTGAGGATCAGACCTTGGTTCGAATCCTTCCTTTACCACTGGCCAGCTGGATGACCTTGACAAAATTAACCTCTCTAGGCTTTGAGTTCCTCATTTGTAAAATTTGTAAATGGAAGAAAATACCTGTTTTGGAGGGCTGTGGTGGAAATTAAATTAGGTAAGCAGTATGCTGCACTGGTGAAGAGGCAAGCTCTAAATCAGACTTTCTGAATTCTAATCCTGGCTCTGCCTCTAATGCCCTCTAGAACTTTGGGCAAGTTATTTAGTTTCCTGCCTCCTTTCCCTCAACTGTAAAATGAGGATAATATCAGCAACAGCCTTGAAAACTTGTTGAGAACCTAAATAAGTTAATACACAGAAAGCATTCCTACCTGGCACACAGTAAGTGCTCAATAGATGTTAGCTACTAATAAATCACTGAGCATAATCATTGATGCTCAATAATACTTGGCCATACTTAATTTTTCTTCCTTTTCTACAACCCTTATTTCCCATTAGTAGACAGTTCCTGAAATTCCACATCTGCTGTGAAATTTTCTTTTAGAGTTAGGTCAGTGCTAACTCCTCACTCCTTTATTACCTCTTTCTCCCATGTATGTAGATCCATGTCAAAGTGCCTACCTTTAATTTTAAGTTTCTATACCATGAGCATTTAGTCTGGGAGATTCTCTTTATAAGGCAGAATAGTAATTCCAAAAGAAATAGGTACTTTGATGCTAAGGACAACGAGTAGAATTACTGGGAAAAGGATAAATATATAAAGCTGTGGAAAGGGCTTTCTCTTTATCTTTGAGGTCGGTCTCTCCCTTAGTTGATCTGACCACATCAGGATTTCATTTTACCCTAATGGGGTGAAAGTGCAATGAGCCTCAGGCCAATGTGACTACTTACCCCTTTCTAACTGCTAAAATACAATTTCCCTTTGCCATGAACTATCTTTATAAAAAGTGAAAAAGAAAATAAAAATTAAGCTATAATCTTCCAGTGGGAATTTTCAGTCCTCCCTGTGGTAAACTGGTGAACAGGAGAAGTTGACAAAGGGTAAGGATCCAGAGGGTTATAAGAAATCTTAGGTAGGGAGGTACTGACTCCAGTATTTCTAACCTGCTCTGGGTAAGTATGGTGGTAGAATTCTTGTAATAAATAATTGGATGTGTGTGTTAGTGTGAATATTTCTTTTAATCCAAATACACTTATTAGGAAGCATCACTGTCTATATCAGAAAACAAGGATTTTACTCTTTTGCTATTAGGTATTTCATAGTCTTTTTTTTTCTTTGCATGCTATTAAGTATCAAGTTTTGTGTTAATAACTTTACAGGAAGGCTGTGGCCAAACCTGGTGAAGACTACACATCAGTGGTCTTTCTTATTATACAAGCCAGGCAATCATATATATACTCAATCAGATTGTATTAACTATCAGTGGTATTTATCATCATGGCATCTAATCTACTATACATTTGGTCAAAGATGAAAAAGTATCTGGCTTGAAGTGCCTTCTACAAGCCAGTTGTTATCGTTACAGATTGATTGCAACAGATATGCTTTTGGTACACAGAATCTGAACACATTATCTCTGACTCTTCCTCCACCCACTTCAGTGACAGCTTTGGTCAGCAACAGCTGCAGCTGATATATTACTCTACTTGTTTAAGAAAGTGGCATAAATACAGAGACGAGATGACATAAAGCTGTGAATGTTGGACATGGCTCTTATAAAGTTTTCCTGAGCCAATCAAAAAAACAGGATATGTGCTAAAAGAATTTGTGTATGCTGCCAGTTACTTAGAAAACATGTGGACAAATATATGCTTTCAGTAACTAATGCATTAATAAAGGTGGATTCGCATGCAAGACTTGGTTGCTGTCCTAGTGGTTTTAAGGCAATAACAATTTCAATAGGATCCCATATGAATTTCTTGAAACGTTGTGCTAGAATAGGTCATTTATTTTTGCACAGGTTCCTATTCTTGCAAATAAAAATAAATTTCCAACAGTCTCACGGTCATCCATTGAATAACATGACTTCAAGTCCTATATACTGTCATTTTATACCTCTAATCTGGCATAGATTAGAAACAGAAAGGAAAATTATGCATATAATCTTAAAACTAGAAAGATCACATTGCAAGACTGCTGTGTCAGTAATTTCCGCTTTCAAGAGTTACACAATGCTTAAACAATAGTTATCCTACCGGGCTACAGTTCACTTAACCTCACAGTCCAGCTGATGATTGATGAAGGGTCAAGAGGGTAGCAGACTTTGGGTGCACAACACTTCAATCCTTTATCAAAAATGGCAAGAGGCCACATACTACAATAACGGAACAAATACTTCCTTTTACCGTACAGTAAATTCCTTCCTCTGATTGGCTAAAGCTTCAGTGCATGGTTCACAAGAACAAAAATACATTCTATCATGAGCAAAACACATTTTAAAGAGCAATCACTTAAATCTTGGGCCAAGTGAAATGTCTATATCCCTATAATAATTAATAACCAAGTATGTCTATTTGTCTCCTTATGCTAAAATGTCCATGAAAGAGTTGATAAGTGGACTTCTGAAATCTAACTCTTCAGCTCATGTTGCACAAATCTTTATTCATCAAGACACACACCCAACTATAAAGACAATTAAACTTTTCAGTATGTGCATGAGGAATACCCAGAATGATCTAATTCAATATAGGGCAAACTACAATACTATTTCCATCTTTGAAAGTTTTTAAAAAGCCCTATCCAGATCATTATTATAAATTAATTCAGAATCAGGGGATATATCTATTTTGAAAGAAAATAAGGGCATAAAACATTATTTCAAATGTGTGAAATTCTGGTTAATTGGATTATATTATGGTAAATAAGGGTTAATCAGAAAACACTTATCCTAACCCATGTTGTTGAAAAATCTTATTTTTCATAATTGATAAGTATTGCCTCTGTAAGTATAGCATTTTCTCCTTTTTAGTGTAAGTCTGAACATCGATTCAAATTTGTAGAATAATGTAGATTTAGGTTAGGTAGAAGATTTAAATATAATGTTGAAAATCCTAGATCAGTGGTTCTCGGCCAAGGGTGATTTTGCCCCCTAGGGGATATTTGGCAATGTCTGGAGACATTTTTGATTGTCACAACTGGGGAGAAGGAAAACTACTGGTATCTATTGGGTAGCTGGCCAGGAATGCTGCTAAACATTCTACATTGCACATGACAGCCCCTCCACAACAAAGAATTATCTGGAACCAAATGTCAACAATGCCAAGGTTGAGAAATCCTGGCCTAGATGTTGCTTTAAAAAATAAATTACTGATAGTATGTCATGCTTTCTTCTAGCTACCTACCTCTTCCCTGAAAAATGAAGTGCATGTAGCCAAAAAAAAGTATATTATAGCTAATCAAAATTTTATTTCATAAAAACAAATTCATTTGATAAATATATATAGTATCAACTATGTACAAATTTCTGACTCAGAATAAAAAAAAATTTCATAAAAATAATGCGTTCAAATGTAATACCCAAATCAATGCAGTCTTTACACATTAATGTGTATGAAATAACTAATTTTAAAATTTGTTTTCAGTATTTTAAAAATTCTGAAGTACTATACTGAATTTTCTCTGATCACTTTCCCACGTCTTAACTCACTTGATTTTTAGCATGACAAATAGGGCACTCCAACTTTTAAAGCTATTTATAATCTCAGAACCCAAAGAAATAAATGTAAAAGTGTATCACCACTTTTAAAATTTAAAATGTATTAAAAATGTATACTGAATCACAGATTAACCAGTTAAATCAAACTAAGAGTTACATTATATATACATTAATTATTTTACTCTACTCTCCAACTTCATTTTATTAACACAGTGACCCAAAAAGGCTTGGGTTGAAAGGGTATTAATACTATTAATCTTGTAAAACACACACATGTTCAACCATTAGATAGGTGTTCATTACCTTCCTTCTTAGCAAAAAGAGAAGACTGACCCTTAATTTCTCCCACAGAACACTGATCCAAAGTGGCCCTTCACAGAGATTGAAATGCAAGCCTCACTCAGAGGCCACAAAGAGACAGGGGACTCTTAAAACCATCTGGCAGCCGTGACCACTGAAGGGCTGCGCATTCATGTTCTACATATCACAGACAGAAGGTCCTGGATCCCCACCAAGACCCACCTGGGTCTGCAGCAGCCCACACCCTGCCAATCCTTTGGGGTTCAGCACCAAAGGTTATTATTGACTTGAACATTTTTATACAGCAGAGAAGGACCCATGGGTTGGAATGAAGAAATATGTCCAGAATCCAGGAGGTCTGCTTCCTCACCGCACTCTCACTGACCACATGCCTGTGAGCCAGTCCTTGAGTGTCTCTGAGGCTCAGTATACATATCCGTAAAACAGGTGTTGTTGGGAGGATTAAATGAAATCAATGTACATGAAAGAACTTTATAAACTGCCAGGCCCCATAAAGCGCATGAATTTGTTTTTTGTGGAATGTACAATAGGGCCTCTCCTTCTTCTTTCTCTGACGTCCCATGAGCATCCTCCTGCCCCCTTTTATTTACTCTCAAGAGACAGGTCATCACACTGAACCAAATCCCATCAGATAGAATCCACAACAGTCTGAGAGATGCGAATGATACATTCCATCACTTTAACATGGAACTCTATTTCTTCCTGTAATCTGTATTGAGTGGCAAGTGCTCTGGGTGCATTACTTCAGTTAGGCTTCACAACAACCCTACCATATAATAATCATCCCTGTTCTACCAGCAGAAAAGTGAAGCACAAAAAATTTAAAACTCACCTGATTTTCACAAAGCTAGAATTGAGGGAACCAGGACAGCAGGCAAGCCCATTTAATTCCAGAGCCCACACTCTTAACCCCTACCACAAACAACCTCCCATTTTAAAAATAGAGTTGTTTCTAAAACCAAACACCAATTTTTGTAAAGTGAGCGTCACAGTGTGCTGAGAGCCAAGCAATGTACAATTACCATACCATATAGATGTACTGAATCTTTTCGCTTTGTACACCTACTCTTCCCAACTTTCTCTTGGTCAGGACACTGAAAGCGGGACCAGTGAAACCAACATTTTGCCTAAAACATGGTTCTACCAGTGATTTTCTTAAGTTCAAGAAGAAAGTCGCTTCTCCACTGAGATATTTACAATCATCTCTGACATTGCAGAAGTGAATTACTGGTATGTTTGATGAGATGATGCAATCAATGAATATGTGAAAATAATGGTGATAATAATACATGCTTATTCATAAGCATTCAGGTTACAGAATGCTTCCATTACACATTATCTCACAAGACTGGATCATCCAGCCATGAGGGGAAGAAAAGATGTGCAAATATTGGAAGGAAAAAGGTAAGCCAAGCGTCAGAGTAACCAAGGAGAGAACTAGTGCCCAGGGTTCTTGCTTATTCATTCTACAACGAAAACTGAAATTTTGGAACTTCTGAAGGACTAGAAAAGAACACATATCTTGTGATTCCAAAATAATTTTGAAATATTTTCCTTTTATGCAAGACCATAAAACAAAACAAAACAAAAACTTTATTAAAATAATTCTATCTGCATTTTTATATTATAAATATAATCCTAGAAATACAAAATTTACCTTATGGAGTACACTGGGTGAATAGATCAGAAGTAAAAAAAAAAAATCACAAAAATACATAAGTAGAAAAGTACAATGGCATATGTTTGCATTAATACCCTATTTGGCCCCCATCCATTTTTATCTCTCCTCTCCCCAGTTACTACTAGCCACTGCAGGCAGTTATAATGACTTAGTTTGCCTATCCCCTCCAGGCTTAATACAGGACTTTATAAGGGACTCAACTAAGGCATGAAATGGTTAATTGATGGAAATTAGGTACTATAAAATAAATGGCACACAGACAAGCCACCCTAAATTCAGCTGAAATGCAACTTTGAGCAAAAGCAAACCACAAATTTAATAGCACTACAACAAAAAATGTTCCTTTTGAACTTGACAGTTCCCAGTCATTCAGCCCAGAGTAACACACAGGGAACAGTCCTCAGAAAGTTCTGTGGTGTCTTCTGAATCACTGCCATTACCCGAGAAAACCCCAGGAAGTGGTTTGACTGAGTAGCTGGACCAGTGCGTAGGTATCAGCTGATGTCTCTCACACATACAAGTCAGTAACAATGGGGACACTGTGAAACCAGGAATAACCTTCCTTATCTTTAGTAGTTGGGGAAATCATTTCTAACTCAGTGAGCATATAACTTGGGAACAGGTCAAATGGTTAATTATTCACTGAGAGCTTAGTAATTAATCTGCGTTAGATCAAATATCATCAGACCTGAATAACATAAGGATGTCCGATGTCTGGAACAATGAGTCTTTGGAATCACTTCCATAAAGCAGCAATCTTTCCTAAACAGTTATGTCCAACAAAGAACAAAGGCTAAATGCAGGCAGCTGTTGGCAAAAACTAATCAAAATGAACCGTGATTTCATAAAACCTTTCAAAGTCAGTTTATTTTAAAAGATAAGTTGATGCCATCTTTTTCTGCTCCAGCAAATGGTTGGAGCAAACCACAGTATTAGGTGAAACTCCAGCTGCTGATAAATCTGGGCGGTGGCAAGCCAGTGAGCTCACCCGGAAGAAAACCATGCAGTCACAGAGTCCATCCTCACATGTCTTTATCTAACAACCAAAGGAAACCAAAGGAAAAGGTCCAAGACATACTGCCAAACCAAAACTAAGAGAGATACTGTGATTTATCTAAACCCAGAGATCTGAACTAACTAGCTACCTCTTTTCTGTAACAGAAGTTAGCCCTTTAATGGCCACGATTGAGGGTCATAAAAGGAAGTTATGATTTCATGCAGTATTGGGTTTTTTACAGTTCATAAATTTCCCACTGGATGCTTTTCAGTGTATTATCCCAATGGTTAGCACCTTTTTGACTGATTTGACTATTGTTTTTCTACATTCCCAGCATCTACAATCCCAACTTCTGGAAGTATTAATTATCCAAAGGATCTAACAAGGTCACAAGGGCAACCATAAGACACAACTTTTACCCATAACAGCAATATTCCCCTCACAAGAAGAATCTGCAATTCCAATTCTAAAGCATTACACAGCAACCCTTTTTTACAGACACCACACAGCTTTGACCCCAGCAAGAGCCCACTGCACAGAAACATAGAACAGATTCACCTGCCTTCAACACTCAGCAGTATATGTACCAAGAGCTCTCCAGCTCTCCTGTGCGAAGCCACAGCCACCTTTTGGGAAATCCTTTATATCTACTCACTAGAAAAAAAATGGCTGTGTGCCCCCAATCCAAACAAGACATTTAAAGAAGCAGACTTTTTTCTTATCTCTACTTTCCCAAAACAAGTGGATACCTTAAAAACAAGCTGTTTATTCAAAACAGCAAATTCTGGGATGGACTGAGAATTAATCCAATCACCAACATTATTTTGAACACCAATACTATTGACTAGTAAATGAGGTACACCATGATTTACCACAGGCTACATATACGAAGTGTCTTTTATGTTATTAAAACTTAAAAAATCATTGTAAGTATAATTGACTAAATTATTCGAAAACAATTAATCCATGAATGGAATATATGATTATTCTCAATTTTGAGCACACATTTTCCAGCCACTCTGGATTGAGAGAAATACACCATTTGCGTATACTGAATCTGGCATGATCACATAGCGCTAGGTTCATATATTACATAAAAAAACAAGCCTTCTCCCCATTACCTCTTCCTATCCTGGCCCATGGGAATTTTAAGAACAGCCTCCAACAGAATAATAAATTAACATATTCATAAAAAGAATAGATGAGGTGTTCCCTAGCTCCTGAATTTTTTTAAGTTGACCAATAATTTTTCAAATTATCTAAGGAATGAGCAACATCCTTCTAAAATACTGAGTTTTCTGGGATCTGACCAACATCAAAAGAAACACACAGTTGCACCAATCCCTGAGCAGTTAGCATGACTTCAGTCTGAAGTGGGAGGACACACCATACTTAAATTGACCCACTACAAATGGTTCCCCTCCACTCAGCCATTTGCTATTAAAAGAACCAAGCTGTTCTGAAGATAAGCAGGAAGAGGATATTCAAAACGTGTAGGCGGGATATTTTCACAGAGCTTCTCTAAATTCCAAATACCTGAACAAACTGAAGCAAATTAAAAACTCAAGTTTTTAACCTGAGTTAATAAAAAACAATGTTCACTTCCTTTTTCAACTACTCATGAATATATAAAAACTTAAATGAAATAAAAATCTATAACAAAACTTTTGGTAAGGTTGCTTACAAATGTTTTCAAAACACCATGATACCAGAAGTTTAAATTTCCATTTTTAGATTTTTTTTTCTCCAGCTCAGGCTTAACAAAGATATACCTGTTTAGTTGCTTTTTTAAAAAATCTATTTTTATCCCATATAAATTAGTAAGCAGACCAAGCATGATTATCGTTTTGAAATCAGTGTTTTCGGAAGACAGCACGCCCTTATTGAATTATAAGCCATGTACTGAATATATCCTATATGCTATCACCACGGAGGTTCAAAAGAGTTATAACTATAAACCATAGCCCTATGCCTAAGGACTAACAACTAGGACAGGAAAGACATGTATATATAAAACAATTATACTCTTCTATGAGGGGTAGAGTCAAAAGAGAAGAAGGAAAATTATTGACAAATGCAGCCAGCAAGGACCAAAAAGAAGGACACTCAGGAGGGAAGAGAATGAGCAAAGGCCTGAAGATCTGAATAAACATGGTCCATTTATAGGACCTTAAGGAGGTCAACTGGACTGGATCAGAGGGCTTAGAGACACGATAAGAATTAAAACTGGCTAGGTAGGGCAGGGTCAGATGTCCCCTGTCCTGACACCTTTGGTTTACAGATAAGGAAGCTAGGCTCAAAGTGGTGAATGAGTCAACAAATTCTTCAAGTGCTTCCTATACACCATCTTTTCTACTAGGCACTGAGATGCAGAGGTGAATAATAAAATGTCAGTGACCTCAGGGAGTCCACACTGGGGACAGACAGACAAAAAATACATCAACTATTAAGTTGATCATTTCAGATTCTGATCATTTCTATGAAGTAAAAAATGCAATAAAAACTGAACTAGGGATGGATTAAGGAAACTGCTCAAACTTGGGTCACAGATGGCCTGTCCAAAGAAGGGACATTTGAGTTGAGACTTGAACAATGACAAGGAGCCATGCAGGGGATATGCAGGTAAAAAGCACTGCCAGCAGGAAAAACAGTAAGTGCAAAGACAGGGACAAAAACAAGCTCAGCAAGTTTAAGGAACAGAATGAAGGCCATTATGACTAGAACCTATCTGGGAATGGGGTGTGTAGAGGAAAATGAGCCCAGAGAAGCAGAGCCCTATGGGCCATAGTGAATAGCTTGGATTTTATTCTAAAGGTAAGGAGAATGAATCTATTACATAATTTTTAGCAAGGGAGGGTATTATATAATTTATATTTAATAGGCTACTCTGGGGAGTGTGGAGGCAGGGAAGCCTAGTAAGAGCTTTTGCAGCCTACAAGGACAGATGCTGGTGTCTTGGACTGAAACTATAGCAGAGTAGAGAGTAAGAAGACATGACATTCAGCACTTATTTTGGAGAGAGAGCCAGAAGTACTTACTGGATTAAATGTGAGTCTGGGGGGAAGGAGAGGAATCCAGGATGAATTCTGGAATTATGGCCTGAGCAACAAACATGGTTGACTTAGTGAAACATGGTTCTGTTTGGTGAAATGGAAAGGTTTGGTGGAGGAGCACAGCTGTAGGCAGGGGGACACTGATAGTTCTCTTTTGCCTATTTCAACTTTGATATGTCCATTGGACAGCCAAGTGCATGGATTTAGGAGGAATACAAGTTGAAAATTCATGATAAGATCCATTAATGAAAATAAAACTTTGAAAATTATTAGCATATTGATGATATTCTAAACCATGCTGGGATATCTGCTAGAAAGAGAATTTAGATAAAGAAGATAGGAGGATTTAGATAGAACCCTAAGGGAGTCCAACACTTAGGGGCAGCCTAGCAAATAAGACTGACAGGGATAGATGGGAGAAAGTGTAGTGTCATGGAAGCTGGGAGGATCAAGCATTTCATTAAATAAGACAGAGTGGTCAACTGTTCAAAATGCTGTAAAGAGTTGAGAAGATGAAGACAAAGAATGACCACTGGCTTTCGTAAGATATATGAGAGGTGAGGAACTTAAGACAGTTAGTAAAGATAAATTTGAGGAGTTCTGGTGAACAGTAATGTTTCCAGGGTCACAAAGCAAGTTAAAGCCAAGCAATTTAAAACAGGTCTCTGGATTCCACTTCCTGTGCTATTTTTGTGGCTCTAAGCTACCTGTCATCCTATGGATAATAAAGACCCTCTGAAGAACTTTGAGCAGGAAAGAGGGGTGCTAAAAGAGAGTTATTGTAAAATTAATCTGATAGCAGTGTATGAGATCAATTCAAGACAGAAGGTTCCATAGTAGACAGGTGCAGTGATGAGAGCCTGCATTAGTAGACAGCAAAAATGGAGAGGAATAGGCCATAGGGACAGCTCCAAAGAATGCACAAGGCCAGGGAAAGTTACAATGATTCCCATTGAGTGCCACTAATCCCAAGAATCATTCAACAAGATAGGAGAAAATAAAGTGATGAAATGCAAAAGGGCTAAGCACTTTTGAAAAATTCTATTATAGGATATGTCACACAATGCCTGTATTTAAAAATAAGACATAGGTCAGGAGTGGTGGCTCACATCTGTAATCCCAGCACTTTGGGAGGCCAAGGGAGGTGGGTTGCTTGAGCCTAAGAGTTTAAGGCCAACCTGGGCAACGTGGCCAAATCTCATCTTCACACACACACACACACACAAACACAAAATGCAAACATTAGTTGAGCGTGGTGGCATGGGCCTATAGTCTCAGCTACTCAGGAGGCTGAAGTGAGAGGATCACTTGAGCCCAGGGGGTTGAGATTGCAGTAAGCTGAGATCGCACCACTGCACTCCAGGGGGTGCAAGAGAGTGACACCCTGTCTCAAATAAAAACATTAAAGTAAATAAAGGTAAAAATAAGGCATAACAGTTTCTACAAAAGTGTCAACTTTGTATATTTTTGCCCTTTTCTTTATTATCATATATTATCACTTTTACCATTGTTAATGCTTTGAACAACATATAAACTAGTCTTCTTGGCCATCTTTACCATGTAGTCCAACCTGTGCACTAACAAGCTCATGAAGTACACATATAGCTAGTTAGTTTTAATCAAGAATGCCCTCTTTAATTATTCAAGTTTTATTAGGTGACTGCTAAGTAACTAAGGCCAAGTGAAGAAAATATGGCCACAATATAAGAAAATATGGCCACAATATAAATCAGTATTTCCAATGAATACCACAATACAAATTTTTATTTAATTCCCCAGAAAGTAAATAATGTAATATCACAGTTCAGAACTGAAATTCCTTTTCCAGAACATTTCCATTCAACACTATTTAGTATTTACACATCTTGTTCTCGCCCTAAAATGGTTTACTACCAAAGTCCAAATTGTATCTCATTCCAATGTATTGTGCATCATTCTACACCTTTGGTTAAATTAGAGAAAGTAAAGAGAAAAAAAAATTCAAAGTTTGGCAGTTGAGCCCTTCATACTCCTAAACTATATCTTTACTGACCTTTTAATTCCAACATGTGAAAGGCACTAGAAAAATTAGGAGACTTCCTGAGATCACAGCCTCCTGAGAAACTATGCTATTGTCCCCAAAAGAAATACACTGGTACAAGGGAGTGAGGTACCATGAGGTACAATGAGGATTATAACATGGGCTTGTAAAAGGTATTTCAACTATTCTTTAGCTTTTGTGATTAGAAAGATGCATTGCTTGATCGTGGAAATGCAACTGAAAGAATGCAAAGGCAAAATTTCCAAACAAGTGCTGGGATTGTGTGTTTGTGTGTGTGTGTGTGTCTTAACATGGAGCCCAAAAGGTGATGCAGCACTCTTCCAATATATTATTTAACTAATCCTCATGAACATATTTCCATCACTGATTTTTATAGGAGTGGAGGCAATCTTGATATTCTCGGCAATTGTCAGGCATATTTCTGATATCATTTAAACTTCTGATGCAGTAAATTGTCTCCAAAAAACTCTGTCAAAATCCACATGACATTGGCTTCAGCACAATGAGAAAATGATGGAAACAGAGTGTACTCTAAAATCATGTTAACACAGACTCATTAATCACTGCATTGCTAACAAATGTTCCCAATTTCAACATGTATTTCAAAGCACAGCTCTACACCCTTCTGTATACATAATTTTCCAAACGATTCACAGCTAAATGGCAACGAATTTATACATCCATTAAGATAACAACTGAGAATACATTTTGAAACAAGTATTCAGACCTAGAGTTTCTCTGGGTGTGAATTCATGAATTCAAAGCCTGTTTCTCGCCTTACTGGTGACAGCAGCTGAAGCAGGAAGGGATGGTGCCGGCAGTGGTCAAAAGCTGTCCATAACCCCATGTGAAGTCAGTGGCAACCCTCTCCAAGTTCCATATGAGACAAGCAGGCACTGAGGATGACATCAGGGAAGTACAGAGTGTTTTCTGTGCCTCCCCAGATGTCCTGGCAGGAGACAGGCTTTTCCCAATCTAAGGGAAAACCAGCCAGGAAATGTGTCTCAGTTGACAGCCCCAGATCACAACTTCTGAGTGGTGATAAAAAGTGACTGTAGGGACACTGAGAGGCCTCTCTGAAATCCTGCTGGGACTGAAGGCACCTCGGCTCATCATCCTAATTACAGAAATCCTAAGGTTAGAATGGAGATGGGGCTCCAAGGTGAGGACACGGTGTGGGGCAAAGGACCTTGGACTTGAACTCAGAAGACTTGATATCTATCTCTGGCTCTGCCACTCATGAACTGTGTGGCCCTGGATATGTCATCTAACATGTCTGATCCTCTATTATGTTATTTATAAACTTAGAAAAAGAGAAATATATATCCTCACTATCATATGGCTTTTGTAAGAATTCAATGAGATTATGTGTGTAAGAGTCATTGGTAAATTACGAAAGCCGGCAAAAATGGCGATTTCTCACTTTATGGAGGGGCACATCCTTTATACTGTAGGCAATGGGTACTCAGTGAAGCTTTTAGATCTTCACAGTAACCTATTAAACGTGATGTTTTAAGAAGATGAGCCTTGTAGTGGAATAAGGAACTGACCACAAACAGAGTAATTTGAGTCAGGAGCACCAGCTAAGAGGCTGTAGTAGACCAGGCATGATGAAGTAGAATCTTTCTATGGTAGTGGCACTTACACTATCCAGTAGGGGGCTTTTGAGGAAGAACATGGATGTTGAATGTTGAGCACAGCGTCAATAATAAATTAGAGATGATTATTCTCTGAGCTCCCGTTATAATAAACTCCATCCTCCAACCTCTTGAGCCCTCCACTAGCACTGCAAATTCAACCCCATTATCCTCTTGACCTGCTCCTTCTCTATCTCAAACTCAGATCCCCACTTACTAATGCAAGACCCCCTTCTCTCCTTGGTTTTCACTTCTTCACAGCTGCTGGAGTGGCTCTTTGCTCTCATGTTGACTTTGGGTCCCTGATTCTCAACCATTCCAGGCCATCTGACTTCAGCTGTCTGAGCAGCTGCAGATCACACAGTCAGATACTTCATTAACACCCTCCCCAGGCTTCCACAGTCTCTTCTCCAGGCAGCCTTCCAGCCTCCTTCTGACCCTCCCATGCCCGTCTCCAAACATGGCTCACCCACAGGCTGCGTTCTGTTTCCCTGGTTTAAACTGCAATCCCAGCAAAAGTCACTCAATAGTGCCACATGGGCCATGATCTCTGACTTCCAATGAATTCTTTGAGGACCAAGACTATGTCTTGTTCATATTGTATCTACAGGGACTAGCATAGAACCTGGCATATAGAATACCGTCAATTGAACACCAATTTCAGTGAATGAAATTGATAATTTGGAAACTCTATAATTCATCTCTCCTATAATGGTGCTTTTCTTGGCATCCACCTACCCCCTCACTATTCCTCTTAGTCATCTTTATTAGATTCTATTATTCATTCGTCCCCAAAGCAGGAATATTTACCAGGATTCTAAACTCAGCTCTCATATTCTCTCTTTGCTCTCTCTCCAGCAGAGAACAGTTCCCACCAGCAAACACAGTAGAATGTCAAGACATTTCAGATATTCACCCTCACTAGGACCCAAATTCAATGCTCCTGCCAACAACCCCATAACTTGCACCCTCCCCCAGATGGTGAAGCCACACCAAAAAAATTGACTCCAATGAGAAGGAACAAAGGTCAGAGAGGAATTGGACCCTCCCAGTGGAGACAGCTGAGCCTCAAGTGGGACTGACAGGCAAGCCTTTGCCACCAGACACAGTCACCAGCGTGTCCTACATTGATGACAAAGAAGCCTCTCTTCTCAGGGATCATTGCTTGCCTTTAAAAGTCCAGATTCTCTGAGGCCTGGGAGCTTTATAACTTTAAAGGCATTCGGTGTCCTCTCTTTGAGACAGTCTTCCATATCCAAGAGAAAGGTTTGCTTCAGCACTTCATTACAAACGGGGAAAGCTGCCCTACACCTCTGAGATCCTAGTCCAAACCTGTCCATTTGGCCTGCGTGGCTCAGACTCTCTTTGATCAAGTCCCCAGGCTAAGTTCGGCCTACAACTGGGCTCTTCCTAGATTCCCTCCATCCATCAATGCCTTGGCACAATTTGAGGCCACAATCACAACTGCAGGTTCCTCACACCCTCATCTCGACAGAACAGTTATATAAAACAAAATGTGTCTTCTCCCCAGCAGTTCTGGTCTCAGTTACTGGCATTTCCATTCCTTGAACCACTGGGGTTCAAACGCAAGGCATCTTTAACATCTCTAGTACTCAGTTTGGATCAAGCATGAAATGTCATTTTTTTCCCCCATACTAGACTCAAGTTTCTTGAGGAAATAAGTTTTTATCTTATGCTTATGTATGTTTCTGAACCTTCTTAAGCTTGTTCCCTCAGGAGGGAAATAAATTCTTTATTGGACTATGCCATGCGGCCTTATGAATACCTCTCCATTCATATAAAACTAACCTAAATAACAGAAGGAAACAATTTTGGATATGGCCTTATCCAGTTCACACATGAGTCAGGCTGTGATTTTATGGAAAATTAGGCACTTGTGGGCAATTAGTTGTTTAAATATCTATAAATCATCATGTCAATAATTTTTAAATGTCCAGTTAAAAATTTAAAAGTTTGGAAAGAGAATTTTTTAAGACTAATTCTGTAGCAAGTGAATTAATTCCAAGAAAATGAATGTAGACAACTAGAGCAACCAGATGAGACACAGTAAGAATGGCCCTACACATGTTATTAGAGTACATTCCTGTGCATCCTTTAGTTCTGAGGCAATCAGATAGTGTCATCTAACTTTAGTGAAGTTAGAAGAATGCCTTTAATAAAAAGTCTTGGACCTGAGTTCTGTCATCTGTATTCGAAAATATGGTCTCTGAGGTCCTGCTTTCAGCTATCAGGATAGTTAGACCTCACAGATCTCCTTCTCTCATAGAAAATGTATCTTCTTCCAAGTAAAAAGAGTAGAATAAAATATTTCCACTAAAATGCACTTATCTCTACGTACTATGCCTCCCCAGAGATCTGTGTCTCTCGCTGAGTTCCCAGTCTCATGCTCTATGAAAGTCCTTCCTAAAAGCCACCATTCAACATGAGCTTCTAGTCCTGCTGACTCAAATGATGACATCTGGTTATAGAAATCTGAGTGCCTCACAGTGGATCTACACATCAGTTACTGATGGCCACTGCCAACCTCTGTCACAGGAAGATTAAGATAACACAGTTAAAGCTGTAAACACTGCCCTAACTAATTATCAGAGTTTGCTACCATTATCAGGGCTGCAGGAGGACTCTACCCAGAGTCATCACGCTCTCTCCTGACATCATATATACAAGGTCAGAGCCTTTCAGCTCCTAAGCCCCAGCAGACAAGCTCCAGTGAGCAGAGCTTATCCTTAAGCCACTGTCAATACAATGTGTAATTTTGAGTATAAAGCCCATCCGTTTATTAGGCCTTATATTCTTCATCTATAAGATGACTACAGTGAAGTATGAAACATTTTAAAACTTGGATAATCACTAAGAAGAATTCCTAAAGCTAAAGAGTCCTTCAATACCGATAACTCACTGATTACATAGAAAAGAAGTAGAAGAGGCAGAGGGCAGTAGCTCATGCCTATAATCCCAGCATGCTGGGAGGCCAAGGTGAGAGGATCACTTGAAGCCAGGAGTTTGAGATCAGCCTGGCCAACACAGTGAGATCCTGTTTCCACAAAAAATAAATAAATAAATAGCCGGGAGTGGTAGTGAGCACCTGTAGTCCTAGCTACTTAGGAGGCTGAGGCGGGAGGATCATTTGAGCTCAGGAAGTCAAGGCTACAATGAGCTATGATCATGCCACTGCACTCCAGCCTGGGTGACAAAGCAAGACCCTGTCTCTATAAAAAACAGAAAGGTGGGGAGAGGAGGGGAGGGAAAAGAAAGAAAGAATCATATATTCCCTCTCAGAATGAGCTTTAGCAATGGGTCATTCCATTGTTCTGACAGTGTCAATTAGGAATCTTCCTAATTTTGAGGGTTTCTCTTTATCGTTTACATAATGCTGGCGTAATGTACCTTTAAGAAGGTAAAATTAAGTGTCACATTACCTCAATGTTTTAGGTTAGTTTTTGGTGTTAGCTTCACTCTCCTAAACCCTGCAACACAATAGGAAGCTTAGTGAAAGGACCACATATTAACCAGGAAACTCCATCACCTGCACTGACCAAAGCTGATAAACTAACCACCCATACTACATTCAAATAGTCTGATCATCTATAAGTAATACAAGTGTCTCCATAGAAACCAAGTATACAGGGAAATCTGCTCACGGTACGGGATCTGCTTGAACAAAAAGACTTCACTTCAAGCCAAGATTTTGCTCTAACTTAGGTTTACACATCATCATACACGGATAGCATTCGATATCACACCTTTGGAATTTCACAGTCCTGAAGATTACAAAAAGCTCTGCACATGGAGAGAGAAAGGGGGGAAAAGCTTTGAGAGAAAAGATTTGCATATGTAGTTACAAAAATACCAAAGCAGATTCCATGCTAAGCTCTGCCAAAAAGAGAACAATTACTGTTGCCCATCAGCACGCAGCCTTGAAATTATATTCTCTTCTCCAAGCAGAAGCAGTCATCAGATTATCAAAATGAGGTTATCCTGACTGAATTCAAATAGTTCTTATATGGAATAAGCACAGTGCAATCAACAGACAAGCAGCTATTTCCTTCCCACACAAACTATAATCTTTTGTGAAATATATTTTTAATGAAGAATACATAACCCTCCTACATGTTTACTTCTGCCCTCACACTCCTCCACATAAAAGTGCAAATACATTTTAAAGAAAGGGAGAAGAATTTTATAGCTTCTAATAACATCCCTTACAACGTAGGGCAAAGAACAGTAGCATCTGAACTAACCCTCAAATGAAACTTTTTCATATAGTGTGATGCTTATGAAAGTAAAGCTAGTCTCCAGTGGCTCCTCAGGAAAAGTACAATGAAATCGACATAAACAATGGATCTCACCAATATTTTAATAATTTATTTCTAATTAGATGCATTGTGAAGGCTTAATTCATTCAACTACTAATAACTCAAAACTCACAGAGCTCTGAGTTTTATCTTTTGCAAATTTCAAATTATAAATTTCTTGTCATGAGTCATTCTGCTATTCAAGAAGCAAGTTTTCAAAAGGAAGGTTTTTCTTTTTTGTAGGTAACATTTATAGTGACAGTCATTTTTCTTTCTCCTTTAATCCCTTGAATTTTAAATGTCTAAAATTGAAACAATATGACTTGATGGGTGAAACATTTTTACCATTAGATTAGCTGATTTGAAATGAGGCTATAAAAATAATTATGAATGTTCATGCCCACTTAACAGAATTGTAAAACAGATAAAAGTTTAAAAATCTCTTTTTCCACTAGGGCTTTTTTATCCTACACACAATATCTGTTTGAGGGTACTGGATCCTGGAATGCATCTCATAATTTTGTTCCTAGGAGGGAAACCATTAAGAAATTAATTACAGTGACAAGCAGCCTTGGTGATCTCTTACATTAAGGGAATATGCCTTTGTTCTGGAAAAAAAAAAAAAGGAATAAAACTTGGTAAGCCAAATCAATAAGTGTCTTTAAAAAAAATAGCCTTAAAAGATCAGAAAATCAATTTTGCCTAAATGTGTGAATGATGTAATCCTATTACACTAAAAGGAGTGTTTTAATTTTGCCTAATTGTCATTTAAAAAAAAAAGAACAAAATAATCGCTGAAAAGGTAGACTAAACAAACATCGACAAACCAGTGTCGTTTCATTCACACCTAAACTACATCCCATCAGAAGAGAACCTTGTCTCCTTAACTCAGCAAAAGCTCAAGAATTACTTTTGCAAACAAAGTAGCATAGGGTAAGGATAGAGACAGGAAGAGAAAGAAGAGGAAGAGAAAGAAAAGGAGGAGTTAGGAAGACAGACTAGCAAAAAAGTTTGGGAGATGGACACCGTTATCCAAAAGCAAATGTAGCTGCTGATGCTAGTGACTAAATCTCACTACATCCAGTTCAGGAACCTTATTCACACGTGTGTAAGAAACAGGTGGGGAAAAAGCAAGACAATGAGAAAACATTTTTGTGCATTCAGTTATAATGCATTTTCACACACATACACAAATGCACTGCTCTGCTCCTCGAAGCATGCTGATAAGAGGTGCACGTTAACTTTCAAAATCACCTCCAGATAGATACCCAAGCATATAGAGATTAAAAACGACACTAAATTCCTACATAACACTAGGAATGCTGGCACACCTTTAAATTCAAAATCTGTTTTTATACAGGATTGTAATAGTCCAGTTGCTCATGGACCAATCTAACTGATTTGGAAAACAAAATCTTAACTAATTGAAGAAAACTCAGTGCCTTCTCCAGTCAACCCCGTGGAGTTACTCTGCGCAGCCCATGGCAAGGTTCTGACTGCCAGCTTCCTCAGGTCCAGGAAATGCACCTTTCCCCACACACAGCCATGGAGGAGGGCTAAGAAACAAACTGAGCCAGAATTGCTGCTGTTCACAAAAGGAATTCCCCCTCCCTTCCCCTCCTTCTCCCTCCCCTTTCTTCTCTCGTCCCTCCCCCATCATCGCTGGAGAATAATATCACTCTGCTACCTGCCTTGAGCAACACCGTGAGCCCCTGTCTTCAAGCATTCAGGGAATTTAACAGCCTGGAAATTCCTGTTGTCCATTCTCTGAGGTCACAGATAAAGCTAAACAACAAGCCGTGGTTCCCATCAATCATAAGTCACTCACTGATAGAATGTATGGTAGGAGACCTGATGGAAGCGAGTCACCAGAGAAAATACCCACTGATGACGCATATCCAGGCATAAAAATAGTTACAGGGCCCTCAAAGGGATTATTCAACAGCCTACATTTAGACTTTCTTACAAGAGACCTGAAGTCAACGTGCTGCAGTTAAGTGGCTGGAGAGATGAAGTTTAAGCTTCCTCAACAGACATAACCACAAAAAGCTGTTTTAAATAAGCTCCCACAATGACAAGCTGTTTAGTAAATTTTAACACAACTTTATAAGCCGTAAACAGTACCACCAACTATCTTATAAAATGCCGCCTAATCTTCTATTTTATTCACTTTCTCCTTCAAATAATGATTTCTCTTCTTTAACTCGTAGTCCCCAAGCAGTAATATTTAATCAGTCCAAAGAAATACAGCCTTACTTGCTTTCCAAATAAACTTTAGGAAAAAAACACAAATTGCTTTCTGCATCTATATCTTTATAAAACATGCTTTTAAGTAAAGCTTAATTACAAATGTCACCAAAAATCCTGACATTTTGCCCACTGTATTTGCAGTTATCTTTTTCATGAATTGGTTTGATCATTTACAGAAATAATTACCACATGTATTACATACACCTACTAAATATGGTATCTTATACAAAGTAGGCATTATTATTGTTTGACAAATGAGTGAGTGAATGGATGAATCAATGAAATGTTATGTGCAAGTATTTTAATTGAGCAAATGACAAGTAAGATGTTAACTAAGACAAATTCTGGTTTTTTTAAATTTTATGAGGAGGGAAATAACTTTTTACATGTATAACCATTTTAATAGTTTTCAAATCATCTGTTCTCTTTTCCTCCCACTCAAACATATGCATAGCTACCCTGCAAGCAGGTCGTTCACAGAACTTTCATATCAGAAAATGCTGGATTTTCGCACATGTTTATATTTAAATATCTAAAAATGTTCCCTTTCCAGTTTGCCTTAAGCAAATGTGCTGACACAATGAACAATGAAGGCAACTGGCTATGACAGAACCCAAAATTCTGCCTCAGAACTTGAACACTGCCGACTTGCAACACCCTATTTGTTAGTCTTATTACAAATCCTTTCCTAATTGTGGACAGGTTTCCATTGTTACCCAGTTAATTATTAGCCATAGAAATTTATCTATGATAGAATTTATCTCAGTGCTTAATGTTATTAACTATCTTGCCCACACAAATGGCAAAAAACCTGTTAACAACACTGTTCTAACTTTTGACAAAACATGTTTAGGGCTTTACTCTGGAGGGCAGCTCTCCAGTGAACAAGTAGTTAACAAAATGACATTTCTCTTCCTGTCCTGGTAGGTTCTACATCACTTTCCTCAAGAATGATAACACTGCTATAAATACAGGTGCAACATATTTTTAGTACTAAGATTTCACAAAGCATTCACGTTTCTCTCCTGTGCATATGTGTCAACAGTATGTGGCCTAGTTTAAAGAACCTAAATGGAAATGTTCACTGGTGCCCTCTAGTTGATCATTGCTAAAGCAATTTTGAGGAAGTACACGTGTACCTCCATCATCCCACTCATAAATATTGTAAAGTTCCCAATCAACATTCAGCCATTAATTCCTGACATAAAATGTGAAATAAAAAATGAAATTTAGAAACTGTTTTATTTCATAAGGTTTCATTATGCATTTTTTTGGAAAATGAACAATAAAGAAAAACTTTGAGAAACAGAAAAAAAACCTAAAAGATAAGATGAGACATATTCCTATTTGCCAAAGAAGAAAGAATGTATTAATACTTAATATTAACTCAGAAACCAAAAATGTTTCACTAATTTTACAAAAGGATAGTTCAAAATCAGCCAAGGCACCCTGAAATGATCATGTTTCACCCTGCTACATACATTTGACAGCTTTCAGTCATGGTGGTCTATGCTGGTCAAGTCTGAACTGAGGATCCTCAGATAATTTTAAAACAATACCAATATCCAAAGGAGACACTATTCCAAATTGCACTGACATATTAACTATCAATTCAGAGATCACCGATTGAATCCCATAAAAGGTTATTTCCATCAGCACTCTTAGTTTTAGTAATTCCAGGCCTGTTAAATTTACTATCAACAGAGCAATTGTTTTTTGTTATGAGAGAATGAAACTTCCTTACCCTAGATTAGAAACTGTGCTATCATTACAGTTATTTAAATCTGTGAGATCATTTCCTGCATTGTCTCCTCCAATGAAGAAGTTAAACAAATCACCACTTAAAATTTAAAAATGCAAAAATACATTTCAGAGAGTATGTGCGTTTATCTTTCTGAAATATCAAACAATGTAATCACCTGGTCACTAAATTTAGGACCAGATTATTTAATTATCTGGAAAGAACTGGGGGGAAGGGGAGGATATAGCAAAGGGTGATGCAGCAAAAAAAAAAAATAGTTTTTTCAAATTAATCTTTCTAGAAACAATATTTAAATTCATTCCCCTATGTCACTGGTAAAATACCATGACAATAAATCATTTTACATGTTTTAACTATATTCAAAAAATGGGAAAATACATCCCTAGTTCACTACCCTATGTCCAGTCAAGGACAGATAACTCACATTTAGACTATCAAGTTAGTTTTCTCCTTTAGTCTCAGTATTATGATGGGATTCTGTTTTGTTTTGTTTTGTTTTGTTGTATTGTTCTTTTTGAGACGCTCACTGTGTTGCCCAGGCTGCAGTGCAATGGTGTGACCACAACTCACTGGGACCACAGGTGCATGCCATGTAAAGATGGGGTCTCGCCACATTGCCAGGGCTGATTTCAAACTCCTGGACTCAAGCAATCCTCCCACCTTGGCCTCTGAAAATGCTGGGTTTATCAATATGAGCCACAGTGTCCAGCCACAGATTCTGCTTTATTTTTAATTTAAAAAAATTACATCCTTAAATCTTCTCATTGTTTAATAGTGACATTTTTTCATTTAGTAAATAAGATTGCTTCCAAAATATTTCATGGCCTTATGCTCAATGAAGTCATTATCTTCATTGTTTTCCCACCCTGCAATGCACCTGCAAGAGTGCATGCACACACACACATATTCAACCTTTCCCTCATGCCTGATCTCCTTTGATGAGGTCAAACATTCAAAGAACCGAAGGTATATTCAAGAGAGTCATCCTTAACTCCTCCTTAAACCTCAGCTCCCATGTCTAATCACCAAGCCATGACAATTTTACCAAGTTACCTCTCTTCCTTGTCTGTCTTCTCTCTAATTCCACTGTCGTGACCTTAGTTTTACCCTTTAACCCAGTGCTTCTTTCAGGGAAATAAAATAACTATCCTCAGTTCTCCCTCTTCTCCCAAACTATGCTCTACATGACCAAAAATGAGTTGTAGAAAACATAACTCTGACTATACTGCTCATTCCATCAAAACCCTTCAATGGCTCCTAGTTGTATCATACAAAGTCTTGTATCAGAGATTACACTATCATAATTTTTCATTTATGTGTTTGAACTTTCTATTTGATTTTGAGCTCCTTAAGGTCAGAGACTATGTTATACTTATTACTGCATCTCCAGCTCTCAGCAGAGTACCTGGCACTTTTGTTGAACTAAAGTGGACTGAATGACAGGACACTGCATTGACATTTTAAACTCCTGATGTGGCCATGCATGGTGGCTCACATCTGTAATTCCAGCATTTTGAGAGACTGGCAGGAGGATCTCTTGAGTCCAGGAGATGGAGACCAGCCTGGGCAACAAAGCAAGATCCTGTCTCTACAAAATATTAGCTGGGTGTGGTGGCATGCACCTGTAGCCCTAGCTACTTGGGAAGCTGAGGCGGTAAGATCACTTAAGGAATTTGAGATTATAGTGAGCTGTGATGATGCCACTGCACTCCAGCCTGAGCAACAGAGCAAGTCCCTGTCTCAAAATAAACAAACAAAGAAACAAACAAACAAAACTCCTGATGTGGTCTAACTAGACTAGATAAAAAGAAGGCATGGCAGAGCAATTCTCTTTGAAATCAAAGAAAACTGAATTCAACAATAGTCTTATCAAATCTTAGGCAATTACATAACCTCTCTGAACCTTAGGTTCCCAAGATACAAAATGGTGTTATGGCAAATGGAATAACATACACTGTGTGTCTCCTACAATAGCTGGCATCTATTGAGAAGGTGCTCAATAAATGGCAGCTATTATTATGTTTAGTGATTTCTGCTGTGCAATTATACATACATTTATCAGACATCAAAATGACCTATTTTGGTGCTGTCCACTAGACAGGTATCTATATATCTATACTGTCTAACACTGTAGCCGCTGGCCATAAATGGCTCTTGACACTTGAAATGTGGCTAGTATAACTGAGAAACTGATTTTTCAATTTTAATTAATTTAAATTTAGATAACCTCATGAGTCTGGGTGGCTACGGCACTGGACAGCACAGACCAAATTAGCCCTGACATCAATGGAGCACCCTTTAAGTGTCTATCATTTCCCCTTTCCCCAAAATCAGTCTTGTTTACAAGGATTCAAGTGCCAGTGTTAATTAGGCTCTATGTCTTCATTTTTGTTAATTCAACATTGCCTGCTCTGTTAAAGAAATCAGACCTAAATGCCTATATTTTTCACTCCCTTTGCAAATTAGCTCTAACACTAGTAGAAGGGGCTCCACATCAGTAAAACAACCCATTGTATTTAAGAAATTTATCCATGAAAGTGTGAGAAGATCAGATAACAGAGTTCCATAGAGAATCTTCCTCAAATAAGCTCCTCCAAAACTTTGTATCTTTACAAAGTTAACGCAATTCAGCTTTTATTGCGTGTACTTCTTCACATATTCGTGCACTTGCTCTGCATTCCTTCTAACACTCTAAATTCATTGAAGGTAGAAACAATCTTGCTTCATTTCCCTGTACACATTTTGAAAGAATTACTACCAAAGAAATGAATGAAGAATACAGTCCACAGAATGGAATCCCCAGCACAACACAGAGAGATGGATCAGAGTGGCAAGTGCACAGGATCTGGACCAAAAGAGCTTGCTTCAAATCTCAGCTCTGCCATTAACATTCTATGAGGTTTGGAAAAATCACCTGACCTCCTATCTGTCAAATAATGATAATACTAACTGCAACTCCTAAATATCCTATTAATATAATAATCTAATGAGATAAATCAGACATATAAATATTAGTGCAAATAGTGTAACTGAGAAAGTAATACAAAAAACACTTAAATCTCTATCTTGTATATTACTACAGAAAATAATGTCCCATAAATATGAAAAACACCAGGTATCTGTCTTGACAATCTTTATAAATGTCTAGAGGGAAAGATCAATTTTAAAATAATTATAAGGATGATTACACTTCCATTTGTAAACTGTAATATTAGTCATTACCGGTGGTGTACAGTTTTTATCTGACATCAAGGTCATAGAATGCTGAAATATGCTTTCGTATATATGGCCTGTTCTCCTTAATTATACCTGTGCTGTAAAGATAGGGTCTGCAGTCTTCAAAAGTATTTGGTAAAAATAGTTCACTTTTGTTGTTTGCTTTTCAGTTCACAAAGCACTTTCACTTACATGCTTAAAGTTCTCTTCGGGACAACTCCAAGATAGGCTGAGGATTTTAGTATTTCCACTTTGCAGAAAAGTAAAGTAATAACAACGTCAGTAAGTAAAACCATCAGATTAATAACTCGAAGTCTAGAACTCCTGTTCTTGTACTCAAGGAATTTCCTACTGTTTCTCATTTCCAAAGGAGAACCCAGATTGTGTTCATGTATTCCCACATTAAGAATTTTAGCAAAATACTAGGTATTACACTGTACATCTATCTCATCATACATATGTATGTTTACATATAATTTAATATTAATATTAATATATAATTTAATAATTTTAAAAAGTGTTCTCACCCACACTCACTTAGCAGATCCTTACAGATAGGGTATGCCAGGTAGGATAATCACCATTTATAGATAAGGAAACTGGGTTTTGGAAAGATATCAACTCTTGACTGTGTCTTTGCAGGGTTATGGAGATGAATGATCTGTGCACCTGGGCTATGGATCGAGATCTACTATCACCCAGTTGAGTAACTTCAAATAAGTCACCCAACCTCCCTGGGCCTCGCCCTCCTGTGTAAAATGAGAGACTTTGAGTCACTCACAGATACCACCTAGCTTTTAAAACTCTTATTCTGCAATTCAGCTAATTCGGCAACATCGCTGAGACACGGCCCCCGATGGTCTAAGTCCTTGCTGGTTCTTTGTCCTCTCTCAAACACTGTAATCCCTCTTAACAATATCTGTTTCTCCACAATCGAAAAACTGGACTTCATTAAGGAGTTCATTCTGTTTGTTTGTTTATCTTTATAGAGCCTTAGGCCCTGTTTATGTCCCATTTATTCTTTGATCTTTTAGCTATGTCCAGCCAGTAAAAACATTCCCTAGAAGAAAGGCTAGCTGAAACAGACACATGCAGGCACAGGGGTCCCAGGGAAAAGGGTGTGCCCTCACCTGGCCTGGCCTCACTGCGCTGCCTACTGCACTTTCACTTTGGGGATAGGAGATGCTTGTCTGTGTTGATGGGTTTTGATATCTTTTACATTTTTATTTTTTAAAGAAATAGTACAAAACCCAAGGGTGATAGGAAAGACAGGCTCTTGCACCCAGGTCCAGGAACAGGGTCACAACAGATTTTAAACAATTTAAGTGGCCCAACTAAGAACATTTCCACCATAAAGAAGGGGCAAGTCCAAAAGAAGTCATGTCTAAGGGCACCTGGCTAAAAGTAGGGACTCATGTTCACAAATCCACACATACCCTCTGCTGGCATGGATAAAGCTCTTCCTACATCCCGGCGGAGGTGCCAGAGAAATAAGCAACCTGACCCCCCAAGAGTCTTTGGAGCCTGGCAGTAACCTGAGCTGCTCTAGGTTATTTTTGCTGATGGCTTCTTAAAGGGACTGTGTTCTAAGTACACATGTCCAGACACAGGATGCAAATTAATGATAAGACAGAAGTGATTGATCTATCTTCATTAAACAAAGTCTATAAATGCATATAATAGATAAAAGAGAAGACATGTGAGCAAATATTTTAATGACCTTTCAAAGGGATCAATCATATATCCTGTGATATAACATCAATGGCTTAATACAAGGCAATACTGAATAACACACAATTCTATTGGTGTAAAATGTGAAGACAGCAGGCATTCCCCCAAGGCTCTGTCCTCAGTGCAAGCCTCCTATGTAAGGGAATGGGGAGTCAAGATTACAGATGGAAATGACTTCCAGGACTGAGCTCTACAGTTATCATCCCACTTAAATGCTCGCTGCAACTCTCAAAAGTATAATCATTCCATCGTACCAAAAAGGAAAGTGGAGCTCGGCGAGGCTTCGTAACATAGAGCAAAAGTTACATGACGGATGGGTGCAAGCCTCTTCCAATAATGTCTATGGGAAAGGTGAAGATTCCGAAAGCAAATATCCCACTCAATAAATCATTCTCATGAAACAATTAGTCCTTTCATTCTCTATCCCACATCCCTCTATTGGCCAGGCAGGAACTGGAAAGTGGGACCTGGAGTCACAAACACCCAGGTTTGTAAACCTTTTCCACCACAAACTTGCTGGGTGACATTGGGCAAGGTGGATACACTCCCTGAGCCTCAGTGGGAATAACAGTAGTATCTACATGATCAGGTTGTTTAGAGAGTAAATGAGGTCATCGTATGTGTAATATATTTGGAATGGTGCCTAGCACGAAGAAACCCCACAGTAAAACAATTGCTCTTATCAGTTGCATTAGTATTCCTAATGCGGCAAGTGTGCAATTCAATTTCCCTTGAAAAATTTGATAATCTATAATCATAAGAAAAATCACGTAACAGCTAATTATCAAGCAGGTACTGTACAGATACTATCTCTGGTGATCACAATTTTGCCAGGCAAGTGATCTGACTCCCCTTTGCAGATGAGGGAACTGAAATTTACAAAGGTTTAGTATCTTGCCCAAATTACAACTAGCAAGTGACAGGACAGGGACTTTAATTTAGGTCTGACTTCAAAGCCCATACTCCTTTCTCTCAATCAAGAAATAACCAGAGAAATGGCATGAAGAGCAGTGGGAACAACCCTCTATTCTATCCAGTTCTATTCTACAACTTGTTAACTCTGCCCTAAAGTCAGTGTGTAACCTCTTAACCTGTTTCACCTGCATTTTTCGGGGGGAGGGAAGCCTAATCTCTGCAGCATGTTATCCATCCATTATTGGTTTACAGGTAATTCTACAGAGAATGATAAAGTTCTCTGTAACCCTATTTAAAATATATTATTCTAAGGGTTCATTTCTGAGCCATGGCTCTTCAGAAATCCACAAGCCCCATATTACATAATCATGATAAAGCCACACAAATGCGTAAAAGCTTATAGTTCATAAAGCATCTTCACAAACATTCGCTCACTTAATCATCCTAACAACTGAGCAAAGTAGCTATGTGCCTGTTTCTCAGATGCTGAAACTGAGGCACAAGTTAAGTCTATTGCTTATAGTTATATAATCAATAAATAGTAGAGTTGCCATTTTAATAGCTGGGTTTTATGATGTCATATCTGTGTTCCATCCATTGTATTAAGTCCAGCTCAGGAAAAATATCAGCATCTTTCTAGTGTGATCTGCTACAATCTATAATATATCAAGGGACGACGTATTATTAGCCTCTCCTTCTGTCTTTCAGGTACTATCTTTTACTTGTGTTGTAAAATATAGTTTTAATTAATTTCAACATTATTTCCTAACATAGCATAATACCTACTCAAGAAAACCATGTCAACAGGTTAACTTCCCAAAGCTTGACTGTTCAAGAGCACAGGGGCCATATCTTACTCATCATTTTATAGCCTGGAGTACCTTATGGCACTTAAAAGTAGATGATCCATAAATTAAACTGAATAAAGCTCAAGACAACTGTAACTTTATAAAATTATATGTCCCTATTTTACATAATAATTTTTAAAAACTTTAAGGTACTTTTAACAGTGAACTTGACAACAGAAGTTATGTTTCAAATCACATTTATTGAGTGTCCAGCGTGTCTTGCAGTGCTCCAAGTGCTTTACATTTACTACTTTATTCCTGGAAAACAATTCTATGGGTAGGCACTAATTTTTTTTTTTATTTTACAGATGAGGAAACTAAATCAAGTTAACTTGGACAAGAGCATAGAGCTAGTTAGTGGTAGAGCAGTCATTTGAATGCAGGGTCTCCGGCATCCACAGCATGTGTTCAGAACCACTCCACTACACTGTCCCCACTGATAATATGCCAGACACTGTCCTCAGACCTTAATTCATCTTCACAACAACCCTGGGACCAGTAGAAAATCATCTTGGAGATTGAAAGTCGCCTTGATAATTCACTGGCACGAATTGGTATTCAGGAGAAAAATTAAGTAATCCAATTTAATTGTTTATAACAGTCCTGCTCCATGACCAAAAATATCACAAGTAGCACATCCATCACGTTACAATTTTAAAAGTTGTTGGGAAAATAAAACTTAGAGCTACATTTTAACTTTAACGCTTGAACTTTAAATTTATAGCCAGTTACCTCTTCTTGAACAGTATCTTGATATGTTTTCTGTGCAGTCTTGTACACTTCACATTGTTTTCTGTTTGTAGTCTTACAGTTGTGATTCTATCTAGCATCCACTGAAATTTTGGTTTTTTTTAAACAATAAAAATCTGGTAGAAATGTTTTTTTCAGGACTTAAATTTTTGTCTCTTTTCTTGCCTTCATCTTATTTTCTCATCTTTTTTTCCTTCCTGGTCAAATGATGTAGGATGGTATGTATAGCAATCTTCCAAAACTAGATGCTTAAGAGTAGGTTCCTCAAAGTTGAGTCTATGGGCAATCCACATCATTATCTCCAGGGCTGGGGCTCCAAATCTACATTTTTTTCAGCAAGTTGCCAAGGTGAATTCTCTACATACTGAGATAAATCATAAGATTTTCAGTCTGCTGATTCCTGTAAGTGGTTCTTCCATTGAAGCCTTTTTCATTTAGCAGTGTGTATGTGCTAGTTTTATAAAAACATAAACTTCACTCTCTAGACTTCAGCTGAGAGTGTCACACAATATGGGGCATTTTATGTGCTAAATTTAAACCAAAGATTTTAACACACTGTATTATTTATTTCAATGTGTAGCAGCCAGGAAACACAACTAGAGAATAGAGAGTGGATCAAACCAGGCCTCCAAAGATAATGAATGGCTTAGGAAATGCACCCAACCTGTTTCATTTGAGTTTACCAAAGCAATAGATTTTTATTTTTGGTGTTTCATTTTCATATAAAACCTGACCATTTGCATCCCTCAATTAACCTTCATTATTAAAAACTACCTTATTGAACCAATTAATGGCCGATGTTAGAGAAAAACATTCAAATAAAACTTCATCAGAAGTTTTCGTTTAATAGAAATTATTTAATTACTAACAATGCAAGAGATAAGCTAAAACTTAGAATGTGACCTTTTTTGAGATGTCACTTGCTGAAATGTTTGATTATTGTCCATAAAACCTGACAGGAAGTTCAGATTACTATATGTGGGTCTCTAAGAGAGGCTAATATAGTCAATCGTGTCACATCACCTACCTTCCTAATCTTCACACTTAGTGTTTGTTCTTCAACCTTATGGAGACACCCAGTTCCTCAATTCCAGCAGTTCACCATCTTCCTCCTCCTCGTGCTCTGGGTTTCTTTCACTATTGTCTCTGAATCCCACCGTGAACCACTTTGCCCTTTGTCTTGCCAGCATCCCAACTCATCTGATACCTTGTCCTTCATACCCATCCTAAAAAACACTCAATTTGGTTCACTGGTTTTTCTGTCCCTATGTAATCTAGAGGGGCTGAGAAAAAGCACCAATTTCACAGGCTGGGCTACTTCTGTGGAGCCCTCTGAATGTCGGCCTCTCATTCCAGGATGCTCTGCTCAGCACTCTCTGCCATTTCCTCCAGAGACAATTCCAAGTGTTCCCCATTTTTGTCAATATTATCCAGTTTTTCCAGATAAATAAATTTGCCTTTCACTTCACAAAAAAGAAAAAACAATAAAATAATGAATTTTTCAAAGAAAATTATGTTTAATGCACAGTTTCTACCCATAAACTTAGTAGTATACCTCCTTCTGCCCCAATCAGTCCTTTCTGGCGCTCAAAGCACTCTAGCTGCTCCAGGATTCTGCTCAATTATCATCTTTCCTCTATATCATCTACATTTCCCTCTCCAATGGCTGTACTTGGTCAGCACATATAAACAGGTTCACAATGATGCAGAAATGCTTTCTGGGTCTTACCTCTTATTCTATCATCTCACTCCTCCTACACACAGCCAAGCTTTCTTGAGGTACAGAGTATGACTATATTGTTCTCTTCTCTACCTCCACAAACATAGTTCCAGATAGGCCCTCAATAATAATTCTCATTGTTTCAATATTGATGCTGAAAATAGAGAAAGCCCAATAGAAAGGTGGAAACATAGTTCAGCAGCCACTTTATAAAAAGAGAATATCCAACAGTCAAAAAAAAATAGGAAAAGGGGCTCAACTTTGTTAACCACCAGAGAAATAAAAATTAAAACTATAAGGTACACCACTACATAGCCATCAGAATGGCCAAAATGCAAAAGATGAAAATACTACAGCAGGTTGAGGACAGTTAGGACCCTCATGCATGTTAGAAGGGGCACAAATTGGCATACCTGCTTTAAAAAGGCACGCGGTAATAACTACTAAAGTGGAATTCATGCAAGCCCCATGATGTAGCGACTCCACCCCTAGGGCTGCATCTGCAGAGATGTACCATAATATTCATAGAAGCACTATTTGTAAGAGCCAAAGCCAAAAGTAATCCAAATTCATCAATGGTAGAACGAAGAGATTATAGCACATTCATAGGATGGAATTCAATACAGTAATGAGAATGGATGATTGTTACACATGAACAAATCTCACTGACATACCATGGAGTGAAATAAGTCAGACACACACACATGACGCAGAGCATATGATTCCATATACCTAAAGGACAAAAGCAGGCAAAAGTAATAGATATGGTGTTAACAGTTACAGCAGTTACCCTTGGGTTCTAACATAACTGGAAAAGGGCAAGAGATGCGCTCTCAGAATGCTGATAATGTTCAAATGGTGAAAATCCATCAAACTGTCTATATCCTTTTCTGTATATATATTATATTACACAATTTTAAAATCTGGATATACTGATTCATCCTTGAGCCACCTCTTATTCAAAACACTCTTGACCTCCTTCTCTGTCTCACTCTATAGATGCTAAGATCCTGAGGCCAGGGACTAATCCTTGTCTATCTCGGCTTCCCTACTTCCTATACAGAGCTTAGTACACGCCTGCTCTCAACAAATGATTCTGGATGAGTGAACGAGCATGGCACCTCAGCCCCACTGATTTTGGTCTCTTTTATGCTCTTGATGCTGAAGTCTGCATTTTCAGCCTCTTCCCTGGGCTCCAGGTCTTGATCTCTGCCTATAGACACTGCAGTGATAACAACCTACCCTTTATTTGGAACTGGCTTTGAGTCTGGAGCTTTACCTATCACAAACAGCCTGCATGTTAGTAATTATTACCCTCACTTTACAGACTAGGAAATCAAGGATCCCAGAGGTTTACCTAAGAATGCACAGGTGATAAACTGGAGAAGTAAAATTGAAACTCAGGTCTTTCTTATCCCAAAGCCAAGGATCTTTCCACAGACCACACATGACCACAGATACAATAAATCTAAAATGTAGGTCACACAGGCCGCGCGCAGTGGCTCACATCTGTAATCCCAACATTTTGGGAGGCCGAGGCGAGCGAATCACCTGAGGTCAGGAGTTCAAGACCAGCCTGGCCAACATGGCAAAACCCCATCTCTACTAAAAATACAAAAATTAGCCAGGTGTGGTGGTGTGCGCCTGTCATCCCAGCTACTCAGGAGGCTGAGGCAGGAGAACCACTTGATCTCAGGAGGTGGAGGTTGCAGTGAGGTCACACTACTGCACTCCAGCCTGGGCGACACAGTGAAACTCCATCTCAATAAATAAATGAATTAAAATTAAAATTAAAAAATGAAATGTAGGTCACTACTTTTCTCAAAGGCCTGCTCATCTTCCTTATCCTGAGCAATATCATCACTACCCACTTTATCACCCAAGCTGCAGTCCTGGGAATTGCCTTCAATTTCCCTCACCCTTCACACTGACTCAGCCACTAAGTACTGTGTGCTAAGCTTGACAGTCCATCCTGTGCTCACTATTCTAAATATCGCAGCATTAATTCAGGCTTTCATTGTTTTTTTCGCTTGAATATTACTGTAATTGTCTGCACACCATGTCTCCCAAATCCAGGCTTGGCTTCCTCTGTATCATTCTTGTGATGCTGCCTGAGAGATATTTGTAAAATGCTAATCGGAATATGTCCCCCGTCTTGCCTGCAGGACAGAGTTCAAACATAGCAGCATGGCATACCCTCCTTGACCTGGTCGTGGCCAAGCTCTCCAGATCCTTCCTTTGTGACTCTACTCCTCCTCCCACTTTGTAATCCTGCCATGTGAAGATTTACTGCTCACAAATGCATCTCTCGGTTTCCATGTCTCTGGATCCTTTTTTGCTAAGGCTTTATCTTCCTGGAATGCCCTTTCCCATGCTGTCTACCAGGCAAATTCCCACCCATCCTGCAAGAGGCAGCTCAAGCACTTAGTCCTCTGTCAAGCCTCTCAAGTAAAGCTGCTGCATTGCTTTCATGTCACAGCTAAGCTTTGTGCATCCTTCTCTTACAGCCCTTTCATAATGTATTGCAGTTTTTTTACAGACTGCAGCCTTCACTTCTAGACCATTAGCTCCTTGGGGACACAGGTCTGCTCTTTATTGCATGCTCAGGCCCACACGCAATAGTCAACAATACTTGAACAAGTGAATTAGTAAATGAAACCAATTGTATGTGTACATATAATCTTAGTTGCAAATAATTTATTTTAAAAGCAAATCCCAAGAGAATGAACCAGGCAGAAACAATGAGGCAAGAATAGATCATTTATCTTTGTAAACTCTACGAGAGTGCAGCTCAAAGTGTAAGGCTGAAAACAACATTTAGCTGTTGTGTAAGTGTCTGCAGGAACATAGCATCCTCCTCTCCCAGGCCTCTCATCAATAATCTTCTCCTACCACCACTGCAGCCATCTCTGATCCTGGGCAGGGGTTAAGTACAGAGGTGAAAGGAAAAGGGTGAAGATCTGTATTGAATAGCCTATTTCCTGGATCCCTAGTCTCTGAACCTAGTGGAGAGAATCACTGATACTCAACCTCAAGTATTTGGTGAAATAAAAATGGTCTAAACCTTAATAGAGATGATTCTTAGTGGAGAGAAATCTATTAAGGTCTAAACCTTAATAAACCTTAATATAAGGTCTAAACCTTAATATAATGTTGTTAACAATAAACCTTAATATAAGGTCTAAACCTTAATAGAGATGATTCTCAGGATAGAGCAAAATATTCCATGTATCTCCTGGATTGGCTAAAGTGGAACAGAGCAAAAATAAACGTTTTTCAGATTGTGCTCTCATTTCTAAGATGCAGGACAGGAACGTGGGCAAATCAATAGTCAAGTGGTGATGCTGTCACTTTTGAATGAAGAAACTAAACAAAGGACTGGGGAAATTGACAAAGATGAGTATGGCTGCAAAGCACAGTGATAGAAGAAACTTGACGTCTGAGAGTTGAGTGAGGGGCTGAGAAACTGTAGGCAGGAATACCCACTTCACCAATCACTCCACGCCACCTCACCACCCTGGGCCACACGGTATTTAAGTACAAGGCAGGACATCAGATGACCTACCGAAAGTACTCCTTGCACAGAGAAGAAAGCTGACTACGGCTCTTGCCAGCGCCTACTCTACATGAAGGCTACAATTAAACAGCTCTCCCTGGAATAAGACTGTGGAAAGAAGCAGCCAAGTGCCCCCCTGAGACACACAGAAAAGCAATAACTATGTTGACATTCCAAGAAGAGAGAGGGAGAAGAGCATTTTTCTTGCAGTCTCATTCTTTAATTGCCTCTTCTGGTTTCCTTTCTGGAGAGAGAAGGGAGGTGGGTGATGGCGGCTGGATCATGTAAAAGACCAGAGTGCAGCTGATGTGAACTTCTATCAGGCCTCCTTGCACAAAGACCTTATTATAATACACACATAAAAATGCGTGGGCAAGTCTTGGAGGGTTGAGGTTTTTCCCCCCAAACTCACTCCCAGCCTCGTGCTTTGAATGCAGTTGTGTATACACACCCTCTGACAGAATAGGTTCTTCGTGTTGCCATGGAGCTGAAACCTCTGTAGTTTAGATGGAAGGATCACAGTGCTTTTATACTTCTAACAGCAGAGGTAAGAATCACTGCATAATATTAACTCCACTTTTATTTCAGATTTTCGGTTGCTTATCTTCATATTCTGCGTGAACTCTATTTATATTTTTTGACTCCTTATAAAATTACCTCATAGAAGCTGCTAGCAAACTGATTCGTTTCTTTGTAAATCAATATGTCAAAACTTGAGTGCATACATGATGTGTGAGTTTTCCCCACTCCTGCCCTTTTTAACAGAGAAAATTTGTGACCTTATCACATCTAGGGGAGTTTATGAGAAATGCAAAGTACAAATCGCTGTGAAACACATAAAACGTCGCATAACCAGTAAGTATTTTCTCTGATATGATAAACCTAAAGATTATTTATATTCTGATTACTATTTTTCAAATAGGTTTCAAGAATCAAAATCATATCTAGAACACTTTTGCAAACATAGATATGCTTCTGCAAGTTCCTCTCAGATCTTGTTTCAAAGCTTAGCTACTACCCTATTGTTTGGAAATCAAATAAAATAATCAAATGAAAGAAAAACAAAGTAATTTCCTAGCACAACCTCAATGTCTATGCTGCCCCTCCTTTTCAGATTTTGTATCTCCTAAGAAATCAGTGATTTGACTTCTGCAAAATCAAATGCAAAGGAGTTAAATAAAACAATTTTGATTTCCTACCTGGAAATATGCTTTTGGTCCTATCACACATTCTCATAATCTTGAGCCTCAATGTCTCAGGTAAATTCGCCAATCTGCCGACAAGAAGTTTTGTATTATGACTTCTCCTCCCACAGTGCATGCATTACAACTTGACTACGAAAATGACCTTCGTCTTAACCAGAACAGCAAAACTGAATCTATCGGTTTGAAAAATGAGAGTGAAAACATGCGGAGGAGGAAGAGGCAAAACAGGTGGATAAAATGTTGCACTAAGCTACGCACAATATTAGTGCTAGAGTGCTCTGCAAAATGAAATCTTAAGAATTAGAAAATAGTTTATGAGGAATAAAATAGTGATGGCACTAGATGATAACCCAAATAATAAAATAAATATCCATGAGTCCACACCAAAGTCAATCAATCAATCAATAAAATGTGTAGATATTTCCTCCCTTCAAAGATAAAGCTTAATTCTTCTCCCCTTAGGTGTGGGCTGACTTCCAAAGAATAGAATACAGAGAGAGAAAAAGCAGTAACTTTACAATGGAAAAACCTGGCAGAGTCTACCATAACCAAGTGATCAAAGTTAATATTACCAGTGATAAGGCATGTTGATGTGACACAATTCCTAACATAATGTGATGAGATGGGAACCTCACCTGGTGGTATTCTGCCCCCAAACCCATAAGCCCAGACTACAAAATTCCTGGCCCATACTCTTTCAAAATGTCAATTCCATCTGAAACAAGTAGACTGTGCCATGGTACTATCATATTGTATCTTGTGTCATATTAAATATTTTTAAAGTGAGTAGCTAATTAATACCAAATAAACTTCTCAGGCAAACCAAACCATTCTTTAAAACAGTTAACAACCACTCAAATAGAATAGCCTTTTTAAGATAGTAATATTGTTTAGATAGGAATTTTTCTTCTTCTCTTTTGATGCTTTCAGAACACCTCAGTATGACATCTTCAAATGGTGTACACTTCAGTTTTTTCTTTGCTAAAGACAGTGCGTATATTTCCACTATGACTAGCAACAATGGTGTTTGTATTGATTGTTCTGGCAGCTATTTAAATAGGCTTGTTCTCTCCCTATCTCAATGGCCTCACAATGCTAATACTACAATGCTCAGGAACTTCTGAGCACCCTAGCCAGATGCCCCTTACTGCTTGTGGACAGGCATTCCCCAGCCTCTTGGCTGGGTGACAGCAACCACAGCAGCCCACAAGACGGGTGGAGAACCAATGAGTAAAATGATAAACATTTGTGATGAAACAGGATGTTGGAGACAGGGGGGTGAGGAGACAAAATATCTCAACACTGAACTACTAACGCTACTTTGGAACTCCTAACAGCGTTCCCTTGTTGTAAAACTAGGAGCAGTAAACAGATATTTTTCTCGGTGTTTTCTCCTTTATTATAATTAATTTCAGAATTACTGCTAAACAACACACCATTACCCAGGCACAGAACTTAAGACTGAGCTAACTGAACCACAAGCACTATACCCCCATAAATATTGTAAATGTTCATTGGAGACACTTAAACAATTATGTGAAAATAAAATGTTTTCTGGACACAGAACACAACATTTTCAATAGTTCAGCCCTTGCTGTTGACTGAATGTACACTTTAAACCACCATTTCCCTTCTTATCTATGCCAGTTAGTAAGCATAAATTTAAGAAACTCTGAAATAAACATAGTACTTCACTTATACAGTGTCCTGGACTTGGACTTCACTTTGATGGACTCTCAATATGTAAGTAAATATCTCTTAAGTTGAAATTCTATTGAAACTATTCCCTGATTTCTGTACTTGGAGTACAATCATTTTGTTTTAATTGCTATGTATTGAAGAATCCACAAAATATTAATGTTATAACTATGTTATAATACTAATGCATTATGCATTCCTGCTCGACCCCATAAATTAATGTACCAGTACCATATATGCATATATACCAGTACAAAATTGCAGAAAAAAAATGACTCAGGTGGTTCCCATTAATTCACACACTAATTCTGATATCAAGGTTAACAAAACAAAACAAAACAAAACAAAAAGGTGAAATCACCACTATGGTGGTGCTCTCTTGGACTCCTTTTTAAAGAGTGTTATCAACAAGGATGTCTTCTTAGAGTCTACGATATTCATTTCTCTCATCCATTTCATTCTTGCTTTATTGCTAATGATTGCACCAAAACAAAGTAAATGATTGCACCAAAGCAAAAAAAAAAAAAAAAATTCCATCTTAGTAGCAATTTGATACTTTAAATAAATCTCTGAAAACCTTTTCCACCAGAAGTGTCCTAACAGTGACAGATCATTTTGCACTATATACACAGAGATGGAACACAGCTATGCACTGAGGAATATGGAGGGGGCAGGAAGTGACTGAGATGCAGCAAGCTCACTTACCTCAGACTAAACACAAAACTTTATAGCAATATTAAACCCAAATTTCTAGTCATTTTTAGACTTAAAAACCCAATTCAGCCTGTCTGAATTTCAACTCATATTTGGCAAGTACCTCCAAATGAAAAAGTGGGAAATTACAAAGATGAATTTGAGGACACACATTCTACTTTTGTTCCCCACTTGTCACACTTATCATCCCCAAATATTATTTACCCATCTCTTTTATGCATTTATCTTTAAAAATCATTTCTGGAAAAATTAGTAATTAACATTTTGAAAACAATGCTAGAGTAAAAAGGTTACAGTGTCACATATACTTTCCTTTAAGAATGTAAATTACATATTTCCTTGTAAAGCTGTTGTTCATGTTGAACAACAGGACTTCAAACTTGAAAAGGCAAAATTAAGCCTATGAGAAAACACAGTAGGTGCAGTATCTGAGGTGAATGTGACATTTCATTCCAAGCACTATTGCACACACACAACTGGTAAATTTCCTACCAGTACACTCAAGTCTAAATCATAATTCAATATGGATATTAGTCCATACTCTTTCTGAATGAAAATAAGGCAACCCAATGAAACTGATGACATGATCAAAAAAAGATAAACAGCCCTTTTTACCCTTCAAAAGAACAAAGGAACACAAGAATATTTCTATTAATACTGATATTTTTAAGCATAACACCATAACCTATATTACTCGGCAAGATCAGTTTATTATCCATTTGTTTTCATTTATCCCGAAGATCACTCTTAGCCTTTCTACTTGTATCAGTTCAATTTGTTATCCTCACACTATTATTATCAGTTAAGTAACCCTGGGTAAACTGTGGTTTTCATATCTATTGACCTGGGATAACACAGGCTGATACGTCATTAGCATAAGCTTGTCCTAACAAGTATGACTCCTCTCCTTTTAAGATTTGTTAAAACCGACTTAATTATATTTTCTTAACTATCTTGATGATTTGGGTTGCCCACTTACTTTATAATATTTTGGATATTACAATTTATCTTTTTAAACTAAGGGAAAACAACCTTTCATTCACTTTTTAAATTCTTCCTCCATTGTATGAAATATTGGAAGACATATTGAATTCCCATCTCTAAATAAGAGTTAAGAAAGATACTGCTCAACCATCTACCAATAAACTATTACCGGATAACTTAGGTTATTTTAAAATAATTATAAGATCAATTAAACCAATATAAAGAAAATCTTGAAATGCACTATAAATTCCAAAAGTGCATCCTGTTTACACAATAAGATCTGAGCCTCAGAAAAAGAAAAGCAACAAGGTATGATTTAGGTAATCAATACGGGGGCCCACTAAAATGATTTCTGCAAACGACCGGTGAGTTGAGCTCACATTTAAAAATGTACTATTACTTACATTTTAAAAGCAAGACACTGGAAAGTAGTGTTATAAATGCTCAAAAGCTCATGGAAAAAAATAATTTCCAAACATGGAGTGTTTTTCAAGTGTTTAATAAATATAAGTATTTTTGTTTTTAAAACCTGAGGTTAAATACAATTCTTAATTTACTAGCCAGATTCACTGTACTCAGAAATTCCTGCATATAGTTTTCATTTACTGTCTAATTTATCAATCTATAAATCTACATTTAATCTGAAAAAATTATATGACATAATAGACCCTTTAACTATTAATGGTTCAAACTGTTAATTCCCCCCACCATGGTCATGGTTTTAGAATATACAAGTCCGTAAGAATCCAAGCCACTTGACAGTAGACCAAGAAGCAACATAAAAAATGATAATCAGTCCGGGCGCGGTGGCTCATGCCTATAATCCTAGCCCTTTGGGAGGCCGAGGCGGGGGCGGACCACTGGAAGTCAGGAGTTCGAGACCAACCTGGCCAACGTGGCAAAACCCCATCTCTACTAAAAACACAAAAATTAGCTGGGCGTGGTGGCACATGCCTGTAATCCCACCTACTTGGGAGGCTGAGGCAGGAGAACTGCTTTAACCAGGGAAGGCGGAGGTTGCAGTAAGCTGAGATGGCACCATTGCACTTCAGCCTAGTTGACAGAGTGAGACTCTGTCTCAAAAAAAAATTAATAATAACAATAATCAGAGAACAACACTATCTTTATCACTGTAATTTTTAAATAACTTTGAAGGTATTCATGAAAAACTAACCAGAAACAGATAATCTAGATTAGATAAAGCTAATATCATTTAAATGTATAAAATAACAAAACGAGAATTAAATCACATTGAGAAATAGTAGAACCAAGTAGATATAAGGTAAAAAGAATTAATATTTAAAATATATAAAAAGCTCATAGAAACTTACTTTTCAAAAAATAACTAAGAAATAAATTAGAAAAGATATGCCAAGTCAATTCAGACAAACAAATGTAACAAATAAAGAAACCTCTTTAATTATTATTAAAATGCAAACCAAAACAACAACGCAGTCAAAATTTTTACTTTGGCACAATCATGATAAAAATGGGAAGCAATTTGAAAATGAGGACCATGTATGATAAAAAATATTCATTCCCTTTGAAAAACAACCCCAAAAGAAAAAAAAATGAATATTCAGCAATAAGGGGATTTTTAGAAAATTGTCACCATTAAATTAGATCAAAAATATGCAGCCATTAAAATTAGAATATGGTAATATGCAAAATGAAAGTGTTTATAAAAATGATTTTGAAAGTAAGGATTGTATCAATATCATGATTATAACTATTTCAAGTGTATGAATGTGGGCAAAGATCAAAGAATATACAAGGAAAAATTCTAAAAATCAAGTTGACACATTATAAAAGCCTATGAGATAGTTATGCATCTTTTCTTTATTGGTGATATAATATTGCTTGTGTGATAAATTAAAAACTTGACAAGAACAAATAAATTACAGCAAGCTAGTCAGCTCCAAAATTAAATCTCCCAAATGCATCAACCAGTACCTACCATAAAACAATGACTATTCCAAAGGAGAGTTCACCAATGGCCAGATCTCTGTAACCAAAGCAAGACCTACATCTTACATGAAATGAAACTGTGAATGGTCCGTAGCATATTCATACTCTTTAAGCTATTAATCCATGCCCAAGTGCTTAAAAAGTTTACTATCTAGCATATGATGTTGGAGATTGTTCATTTCTATCCTTGTGATTGTACTACATCCATTATTTCTATGGGAGTTCAGTATACACTACCAAATCACATTGTTTGAATACAGGCACTTCTCAACTTACAACCACCTGACGAAAACCAAAAATAAAACCAGCTGCTGCTTTCCCCGGGTTGTCGCCTTCTAGCACTACCAGTAGTCTTACTGTTACCCCTAGAGAGTCTCAGCTGTTGTGAAGAAGTCTAAAACTTTTTAGAGAATTTGGGGGGAGAAAGGGTCAAAGCAATAAAACAGTACCAGATAGTGAATATACACAAAGCACACAAAGCCATTGCTTACCCTGAGTCGTACTCAGTAAAGGTTTGATGAATGAATGAATAAATTTCCTTTTCACTTCTGTAATTTGAGCCCCACTACTTTGCCTCTACCCTACTCCAGCAGCCTGTTAACAAGCCTCCTTTTGGGGCTCTTGATTCATGGAGCTGGAGCTCAAGAAGGGAGTGAAACCCCATAAACAAACAGCTGTGATCAACAGGCTGTCCACTGGGCAATTCAACAGAGAGGACCTGCGCTCAGGACCAATCCAAAAACGTCTGTTCTTGTGACCTCCCCTAGAGCATCGGTTTGATGTATACTCCAATTGTACTTTGATGGCCTTAAAGGAGCAGAACCACTTTAAACATATCTAAAGTCTAATAACTTTTCGATTTATTTCACCCCATGTATTTCTAACTAATCTTTCATCTTCTGAAATTTCAAGCCACTCCATTACTCAAAAATCTTCCTCAGCTCTCTCACCAACTGAATTACAGAAAATCAAAGAAACTCAAAGTTTGAGAGGTCTGAAAGGACTTTTAGCACAACAACCTAAAGAACAGGGCAAAACAACTTCACTCTTTCATTCAAGTTCCATCACAACATGGTCCAGGCCTTCCTACTTATGATTCTCAGATCCTAACCTTGTATATTTCCCATCTCCTGACTTTCACTCATGCCACCATTTATATCATACTCTATTTGAATGGTGCCCTCACGATTTTACAAAATCCAACTCTTGGGCAGCCATATGTGGTGTTCCTACTTTCACTTGTAACATATGTCCATCTTCCAACCCATCGCTGCTTCTAAAGATGTTAACCAATCCTCAAGGTCCACATTTTCCAGAAAAACCTTTCCTGGTTCATGCAATTGGTCTTTTTCTCTGAACTTTCATTTCATCTGGTTTATGCCTCTTTCTTGCATATTCTGTCTTTTCCAGTAAAATGAGTTAGTCATGCATGCCATTAACAATATTAGATTGCATTCTCTCTGAGAACATGATGTAGGGTTCACATTTATTTCTATATAGTTTCTAGCCCATTGCCAAAATCAGAACAGGTACTCAAATAATTGTTGGCTGGGACCTTTGATTGGTAAGAAAATACAGATGACTTTGGAACTAGAAAAGTTTAAAGGAGTGATTTAGACTGGAATGGACTATAGCAATCAAAGACCAAGAACTAAATTTGGACAACTTGGTGCCTTCAGGTTGACTGGGTTGAGAAGGGTGCTAAGTGGTAGGATGTCACTGTCAAAAACATACTTTTCCCTATTTCAAAATTTTGCCTTAGACCAAATATGTACCTATGGAAAAAGACTTCCTCTCATCTTTTCCTCCACTCTGTAAGATACCACCTCTCAAAAAAAAAAAAAAAAAAATTCTGAATTCTACACAACGAATTAAAAACACAGTTTTGAAACAAAGTACAAAGGAACCAAGCATAATTTAACCTGTTTTATAGAATATCAAAAATAACTTTCCTTTTTAAATTAACAATAGTCTACTAAAGGGCAGATTTTAGGGATACAAATCTGAAACACTTGAAGAGCAGGTGTATCATTTTAGAGGTATCTAAACGTTATTGTCTCTACTATATGGAGCCTGTGTGTCTGCCTAACACATAACATGCATTTTCTTAATTAGAATGCATGCTGAAATACCTATTTTAATAAATATATCATGACCCAAGGAAATCATTATGATCTATTAAAGAACAATTAACTATAAAAGCATTAGCTATACAGAAAGAGATAGCTTCAAATTGGTATACACAGATTTCTACTATCTATAGACAAAAATCTATCTGAACATTTTTCAAGACCTTAAAAGATGCTGTGTTTACATAGCAATGGTATAGTATACATTGGCAGATGATTCAAAATATTTTAGTATATATCTACATATATGAGTATTTATAATCTGAAAATTAGATCCCATGATTTTAAGACAATTTAAATATAAACTAGGCAGGGGAGAGTGCAACAGTGTTAGAGAGGAAGTCACTGAGGAATGAATGAATATATATTAGGCATGTTTAATAAGGCTTTATACACCAACATTTTTTGAGATTACATATATCTAAAATGCAAAAAAAACAACTGCCTCTGTTTTTAATCAGAAATATCTCAGGGTCATTATCATAAACATAGATCACCATAGCAAACCTACTCATTTATTTATTTCCATTTACTAGGAAAATACTTAGGGAGCCTCTTCTATGAGTCAAGTACAACATTAAGTCCTGGAGATAACGGTATCATATAGGGCAGGCATGGTCTCAGCCCTAGTAGAACTTAGATTCTGAGTAGAAAGATCAACAAATAGCTACTGTAAATTGCGGGAAACACAGTAACAGCTTCTGAAGCTACTAAGATGCTTACATTTCCTTACCCCTGCACTCTTGTTTCCTCCAGTGGCCTATATTTTGATCTTTAAGATCTTGCTTCTGATTTTTATAGTTTATCTATTTCCTTCTTCACTTTCAGGCTGTCAGTGATTACATTTGCAGTCAATATGCCATCCTTTACCAGTGACAATATTTGACTTCCATATACTGCTCCTAATCTCTAGCCAATCAGATCATCAAGCCTATTAAAACTAAGCCTAAAATAAGGACAAACAAGCTCTGAGTGAAGGCTGAATAGGTATTTTCTACCATTGCGTTCGATAAAATCATTTTATGCATTATCCGTTTCTTTCTGATGAGATATTTCTATTACCCAACTGACCATGCCACCCATTTAAGAAGATAATTTAAAGAAATGTTTTACCAACAAAATTTCCCACTCTTCTCTCATTCTCTTCTAAAATAAACAAAACAGGCCAGGCATGGTGGCTTGCGCCTGTAATCCCAGCACTTTGGGAGGCTGAGGCAGGCAGATCACGAGGTCAAGAGATTGAGACCATCCTGGCCAACATGGTGAAACCCCATCTCTACTAAAAAACACAAAAATTAGCTGGGTGTGGTGGCGCACGCCTGTAGTCCCAGCTATACGAGAGGCTGAGGCAGGAGAATTGCTTGAACCCGGCAGGCAGAGGTTGCAGTGAGCCAAGATTGTGCCACTGCACTCCAGCCTGGTGACACAGCGAGACTCCGTCTCAAAAAATAAAAATAAAGATAAACAAAACAAAACAACAACAACAACAAACCTACACTTCTGCTTAGAAGCAAGATCCCTACTGCCAGAAAAGTCTTCTTTAAGTACAGTCCATAGAAACGGTATCTTAATATATAAACCACTGTTTCTCAAAGAGTAGTTCTCAGATCACCGGCAGCAGAACTACCTAATTTACCTCTTAACATTAAGGTTCCCTATGCCTCACCTCAGACCTAGTGAATCACATGCGTAGAGCATGGGGGCCTGAATTTTTTAATGCTCCTTGAAAGACCATTGTGCATGATACAGCTTGAATCCACTGATCTAAATAACCAAAGAGTACACATTGAAAATGTCAGTCTGAGCCCTAAAGACTCAAGTCCTCTATTTTACTACCAGTCTGCAAAATTTAATCAATGCCACCCTCTGCAATGCACTGGATAAAATTAAGTTTAAAAAGTTCAAGACAATAAAGTTTAAAGGCCACCTCTACCCAGAGAGTTTCCACTTTAATATGGAAGACAAAGCACAAACACATTAAAAAAAAAAAAAAAACTTAAAAATAAGCACAAACAACATTTCAGGGGAGCCCAGTGAATAGAAGACAAACGTGCTGAGAGGGGCAGAGCCTAGGACTGAACAGAATACAGCTGGGATTCAGAAAGGAAGAATTCTAAAACAAGTTTGGGGCAGAATTTAAACGTAGCAATTTTCAAGTGGGTCTCTAAAAAGGTGTGATGATTGCCATAGGGCATTTAAGATCAAGGAGAAAATATGTATAATCATATCTCTTGGTACCATAGTCAACACAGAAAGAGAAGTGTCCTGCAGGCTTATTAAAAAGATGAGATATTGGTTTGGGAAAACCTCCCTGAAAAGAAGCTTTTATAAACATATATTATCTTTTGAGGCAGACAGAGGAGGTATTGTTATCCCCAGATTTACAGACGAGGAGACTAAGAATCATCTGAGACCCTTTTTTGCAGGGTTCTTATTATAGGGCAAAGCTGGTCCTTTCCTTCCATCAGGGACTCTTTGCTCAGCCTGACACTGCTCCCAGGAGAAGGATCATTAATTCACTGTCTCAGAAATGAGACAACAAGCCATTCAAAAACATATTTCTCCCTCTGTCCAGTTCAAGAAACAATCAGGGGAAATGTGTGTGAGGGTTTGTGTGTCTGTGATGCATATGTGTGCATGCATGTAGATCTATGCATGAGTGTGTGTGTCGAGGGTATCACTGACTAACTGACCGCTCATTGTTTCATAATTAATGAGTTACTGTATTTTAGTGTCTAATGGATGTTTCAGTGCTAGTACTTATGGCTAATGATACTGAAAAGCAAAAGCCAATCAAAGTCTCTGACTTTGTGATTTGATTTGTGATCAAGATCATTATCTGAAATCTCCATACTGGGTTAGTGACAGTAGGTTTCCTCTGGCTGTGCTATCCAGTATGGTAGGCACTAGCCATATGTGGCTGCTTAGGTTTAAATATAAAATTAGCATTAAATAAAATTTAAAAATTAGTTCCTCAGCTGCACTGCCACATTTCAAGTACCCCAAAGCCACTTGTGTTTAGTGGCTACCATATTGGCCAATGCAGTTCAATTGGAGAGCACTGCTCCAGAGTGTCAGTCTTTCTGAAAAGACAACTTCAGGCCTCGGTGTATACAACCATTGTTATTTACATCTAGTTCCAAACACATGCTAATAACAGTGATCGAACATTTGTCCCTCCCACTAAGGCTTCTCAAGCCCCTCTAGTAGAATTCATATATTTCTCCTCAGAAATCCCTTCCCCCTTCTCCTCATCACACCTCTCTTCTCGTGGCTGTTTTCATCCTGGCTTGATAGCTACGTGCACATCCATCTCCTCTACAGTCAGCTTCTCAAGGCCAGTGGGTCATGTTCAGTTACCAGTAATGGTCCATGGCCTTTTAGGAACCGCGTCGCACAGCACCAGGTGAGTGGTGGGCAAGCGAGCATTACTGCCTGAGCTCCGCCTCCTATCAGAGCAGCGGTAGCATTAGATTCTCATAGGAGCGTGAACCCGACTGTGAACCGCGCATGCGAGGGATCTAGGTTGCATGCTCCTTATGACAATCTAATGTCTGATGGTCTGAGGTGGAACAGTTTCATCCGGAAACCATCCACCATCCCCACACCATGGAAAAATTCTCCTCCATGAAACTGGTTCCTGGTGCCAAAAAGGTTGGGGACTGCGAGTTTAAAGAATGGTAAGGTTTTGTGATCATTCCTACGAGGTAGATGCTTAGATGGAATTATTGCTTGTGCTGCACATTTATAAGGAGAAGAAAAAATCAAATGATTTTAGAAGTGGGTATGAAAACGTACTTAGCAGACATAAATCAGAAAAGCACTGGGCTGTATTGGAGGTATTGTTATCCCCAATTTACAGACGAGGAGACTAAGACTGTCATCAGCCAGCACACAGAGGATGGCCCCTTACCACAGCAGGGAGACAAAACCAGGACTCGTGGTGACCTATGGGAACCGAACTGCTTAGCTTAGGATGAGCTTGTCAAAAAGTTGTATCAATTCAATTCTTACTCATGCTGTTACAACATCTTCAAAAACTCAAGCCTTGGGATGCTAATGAGAACTTCTACTTTCACTCTGACAACGACTTCTGAAACACGAAAAACGTACATTTCCTTCATGCTATCATTTGGATAGTTTCAAAGTATCTGAAGTATGAACAATATCTGATTTTTTCAATAAACCAGTTTGAGGGGGAAAACCCATGGATCAGGGCACACTGGCTGTCCCCATGAAGACAGAAAATACTAAAAAGGATTGAAGAGTTATCACACTGGTACTTCACCGCTCACTGCTTTCTTTTGCCAGCTTCAATGCCATACTTAACTAAGTATCTAATTGCCATACTTAACTAAGTTTCTAGGCACTTTCCCACAAGCCTTGGAAGAAAGAGGTGTCTACAGGGCCACCATAGACCAGAGGAAAGGTAAAACACGGGAAATGAAACCAAGTAACGTGGTGAGAGCACAACTGATGACAATCACAGAGAGCACAGTCGACTGCAGGGGGTGCTGAATGTGGCCTTCAGAGGAAGTGAAACTTAGAACAGGGCCAAAGATGCATCACTTTCCACAAGAAAAGTCACCCACTCTTGCCCCATCCTCACCTCCACGCCATCTTGTGGCTCACCATTGTGGCATTTCTTCATCGTCAACATTCCAGATTGATAAAAAGTAGTAAATTAAAGACTGGCCCAGCAAAGTCCCTGATCAGCCGGATCACCAGCAGCAAGTTGCACGTTTGCACGCGTCTCTCCCACCACAGTGTACCCCAAAACTCAGTCAGGTTAGAGCCCTGAAACATTATCAGGCTCTCAGTATATGAAAAAAAAAAAAAGTGCCTGAGATGTGCTTGGAGATTGCAGTCATAGTACTGGGGATGGGCTCTGGCAGCAGCCCCTTGAAGCAGAACCTGAGCTAACACTGCGTATCCGTAGGTAACCTTGGGCAAGCAACTGACCCTTCTTGGTGCCCCCATTTTCTCACATGTCAGCCACAGTTATCATGTGCCATCAAATTTAAGTGGTCTACCAATTCTAAGACATACGCTTTTTTTTCATATTTTAACATTTTTGAAATCAGAATGTCTTACTATGGATGGCATCTTTCAAAAAAAATTGGAATCTTTGTTTTCCTTTCTTAGAGGTACATCAAATGCCATCTTACAACCGATGATACCTTAGAGTCTATGAAATTTGGAGCCTACTTTATAAAGTATCGATAAAGATTAAATTAGTTAATTTAGGTCAAGTATTTAGAATAGCGGTTGGTCTTGAGTAAGCTGCTCAGTAATTATTAGTCACTATTAAATTTATGACTCTGAAAATGGGCAGAGTCATAACAGACAATCAACACATTTTTACTCATAAACTGTGTGTTAAAATGATGGCTGATGCAGAAGTGTTGCAGGGAGAGGTTAAATGACTATTCAAAATCTGATGTATCCCCAGCCCTTGGTGCATAGTAGTTGGTACATAATAAATAATTGTTAACTAAATCAATTGAATGCACAACCCAGCCTTACTCATGCCAAAAGTCTCTTCATCAAACATAAATATCTAATATTCTCTCCATACAAAGGGAAACCAGCAAGAACATGGTTCTTTTATGCTAAGTGACAAAGAGCAGATTCCTACTTTTTGAAGGCTTTGAATATTTTCCCAGATCAAGACTTCATGCAGGTTTTCTTCTCCGGTAATGCCCTTTCTACCTCAACTTTCCACAAATTTAAATCCTGAGCCCCTTCTTTTAAGGCCCAATTCAAATTTCATCTCCTCTAAGAACTGTTTTTCCTCACTATTTCTCCCCCATTTAATCTTCTTTCTACTCCTACTCCTTACATTTACCTCAGCTACCATTAAACACTTGATTTGAACCTCACTGGACACAATAATATTAAAATATTGTGTAAGAATGGGAACTGGGTCATGATTGTCACTGCTTCCCCTGGAGAGCCTTACGCAAGGGAGAAATCTGCTTGAATCCTCTTGTTATGTGTGGAATTGTGGCCCCCCAAAAAGAAACATTGAAGTTCTAACTTCCGTACCTCAGAATGCAGCCTTGTTTGGAAATTAGGTCCTTGCAGATGTAATTAGTTAGGATGACATCACACTGTAGTAGGGTGGGCCCCTTATCCAATATGACACAAATGGCGAACACTACATGAAGACTGAGGCAGAGACTACAGTAATGAGGAGCCCAGGAACAACTAGGATTGCAAACCATGGCCTCCGAGGCTGGGAGAGAGGCACAGAACAGATTTCCCCTCACAGCCCTCAGAAGAGCTAACCCTGCTGACACCTTGGCTTCACACTTGTAGCCTCCAGAACTGTGAGACAATAGGTGTCTTTTGTTTTCAGCCACCCAGCATGTGGGACTTTATCACAGCAGCCCTGGCAAAATCTCTATTGCACCTCTCCTCACATAGATGATATGACACTGGACTCTCTTTTATCATGGACCTCTAGCCAGCCTTTCTTAATCTTGGTGGCATCACTCCCTTGAATCAGGCCTGTAAAAGTTAGGGTTTCTCCAGAGTTAGCCCCACACTCTCTTTTCGTCTCTGTTCTCTTTACACCCTCTCATCCACTACAACTCAGACACCATCTATACATTAAGGACACCCACTTCCATCTCCAGACCACCCCTTCCTCCAGACTCCTATGATCAACTGACTACTTGGCATCTCCATTTAGATAATTCAAAGCCACTTTGAACTCAACAAATCCAAAAACAAAAGTCACCACTTTCTTAAACCTGGCTTTCCCCTTAGTGAGCCCCATCCCAATAAATTGCGCCTCTGCCCATTCAGGCGTGCAGGCCACACACTTAGGACTCATTCTAGGCTATGTCCTCTCCTTCACTCTCTACAGGTACTATCAAGCCCTATCTATTTCTCCTCCTGGAAATCTCTCAAATCTCACCAATCTTTCTCCAGTCTCCACCTCCACCTCTTTAATTCACTGTAGTGGATTAGTCTAGTGTAGTCATCTACTCCCTGGTTTACTGCAGTAATCTCTTGACTGGTTCCAGATCCAATCTTGCCACCCTCCAATTTGTTCACCATGCAAAGCTCAACTACATAGTCCAAGTAAATTTCAAAATGCAAATCTAATCCTTTCATCCCCATGTCTGAACAACTTCTATGGTTTTCCATTCAAGTTGGGATGAAGACCAAAATCCTAAACTGAGTTTATAGGACCCTGTGTGGACCAAGCCCTGTGCAGCTCCCTTGTTCTTGGTGCTCCAGCCACAGCAGTGTTCCTTTACGCCTTTGATTAGAACCATGATCCCACTGATCACAGGTCCTGTGCCCTAGCTGTTCCCTCCACCTGGAGAATCCACCAACCCCTTCACTTATTTAATGCTCCCCATTAGTCAATTTGGGCTCAAGACATCCGTTTCTCAGAAAAATCTTTCCCTGACTTCATCAAAGAGATGAAGCTCTCCTGTTCTCCTCTCTCCTGGCACCTTAAAAGCATAATTTATAATTATAAGAGTAGGAAAGAAGTTATCAACTAATTTATAATTCTACAGCTGTATGATTGTCAGATTAATATGGATTAGGGTCCTCCAATGAGGACTGAAACTCTTTGTTCCTGCTGTATCCCCAGCTCTCAGATCAGCATCCAGCACCTAACAGCTACTCAATAAGTATTTGTTAAATAATCAACAGTAAGCAAATATCCTTTACATATTGAAAGAAACTACTGTGTTTTAATTGTATACCATATTATGATGGAAATTATTTCTCTAGAAAGATACATACAGTATTTAATTTTCCTAAGGCTTCTACTGTAGCATAATGGACATACTATAAATGTGACAGGCTGGTTTACTGTATGTTAACTATATTTTAACTGCACTTCTTCTAATATTGTACTGTTAATAATTATGCTGCCATAAGCAATTATTAACTTTTGTCACTCATCCAAAATTTCAAAGGTGATTAGTTGATAACTTCTTTGCTACTCTTATTCGAATAGTCCAAAAACAAGTAAATAAAATTTTACTAACAGTTTCGTATGTGATGTACTGTTGGTTTTATCACTAATTCTCTCTTCTCCAGGATTATCAACCTACTTGATATGAAAAACAGAATACATGAATAATGAAAAAAAGGTTATATCACTCCAACCCTATTAAACAATTTTCCTCAAAATTTTCTGAGTGCAGATCTTGGTACAGCTCTGCATAGGGACAGTGACAGCCACTGCAGCAGAAGCAACAGGTATGAATGACATCCACATGACACTACATGCACTGCAAGTGGCAACAATTCTGAGTGCATGTGGATTCCAAATAACAAATTTTATTCTCATTAACAGTGATGATAAAAAATATAACACATATTTCTAAATGATGGGAAAACATTAGTATTTCCTAACTTATTTCATTAAATAAGAATCTTATAAACAACTTCCAATCACACATGTACTCAACTACCACCAACCTTGATACAGAGGAGTCCAAAGTAAAGACAGCAAAGCTAATCCATATCCCAAATAGTCATATCTGAGTATTAGACACAGAAATTCTGTTCTTATCAGATAAAGAAAGTAGCTTCACACACCTTCTCAAAATCATAATATGCTTCTGTAATTTTTTTTTTTTTTTTGAGGTAGAGTCTTGCTCTGTTGCCCAGGCTACAGTGCAGTGGCGCAACCTTGGCTCACTGCAACCTCCGCCTCCTGGGTTCAAGCAGTTCTCTTGCTTCAGCCTCTCGAGTAGCTGGGATTACAGGCATGCACCACCACGCCTGGCTGATTTTTGCATTTTTAGTAGACAGGTTTTGCCATGTTGGCCAGGCTGGTTTCGAACTTCTGACCTCAAGCAATCCACCCACCTTGGCCTCCCAAAGTGCTGGGATTATAGACGTGAGCCATCATGCCCGGAGCGTCTGTAATTTTAACAAGAACAATGTGAGCCATGAAATGAAACTACAACAGTCTCTCTACTTCAGTCTCAATACCTTTTTCCTTAAACCCTTTCCTCTTTGCCTCCCTATTTATTTTTCCCTATTTATTTTATTTACTTTTATTTATTTATCAGTGGAGACAGGGTTTCGCCATTTTGGCCAGGCTGGTCTCAAAGTCCTGACCTCAGGTGATCCGCCTGCCTCGGCCTCCCAAAGTGCTGAGATTAAAGGCCTGAGCCATCGCTCACAGCCCTATTTATTTTTTTCTATTAAACTAACTCAAGAGTTAAAATTACAACAGCACCCAGAGAGTTGCCACGAATGTGGATGCAGCATTCTTCTAGCTGCATCCTCCTGGGTCTTCCACCCTAAAGCTTTAACAGACCGCGTGCCTCCTAACGACAGCATCTGGATGTTCTGCCCTGGCTTTGCGATGCTGCAGGCCCGTGGCTGTTTCAGAATTGTCTCCCCAAGATTCATGCCCATGAGATCATGCCAAGCTGACCTCTTCAGAACGTGATACCCTGAAGCACAGCTGTAAAAATAGAGCACTCCATAACAACTTCTTATTCACCAATAAAAAACATAATGTTCTTTCACTTTTAGGGAACTAACATGTTCATGTAATTTTTTGAAGACAAGGTGAAATAAATGAAGAAAAGAGCCTTAAGCTATATAAATGTATTTTCTCATGACAAAACAATGTAAAAACAAACACAGGTTCCAGAAATTTAGAAAAAGTGATGTCATAAAAGCCATGTAACCAAGTCTGAAGTCTCAAATCATTCCCACTATAATTTTTTAAATATTAACACCTGTAGTTAACACATTCATGTTTCTTTATAATACATAATTCCCTACCTATTATTTTACTTTTAAGTCATGCAATTTAGATTGTTTTATTCTTAAAATACATTCCTCTGCTTTGATTTTTATGTCTTTATTAACTTCAAGTTACCCATCTGTCCATTTCTCTACCAAATTTAATGACATTTTCATTTACTCACACTGGCTTTCTTAATTCCAGTATATTTTCAGTGTGTTCTTATTTTACAGTTACAAAAACACAAGCAGAAAGAAGCCTCAAAAATTATACAGACCTTTGAGGCAAGTCACCTCAACTTTCTTTTTCAATGAAACAGATTGAAATGAAAGTAAAATTAGAAAACAATACTGTTAAATGCCCTTTATGTGAAATATACAAAATATTCTCTGCTCTCTTCCTGATAGTTGTTTTCTTCGCCAGTTTCAGAGCTTTATAGTTTAATATTGACTCATAATTGTGCTTTAAAAATTAAAAAGCAAATCCTATTATATTCTTATTGGATAGGTAAGGAATGTATTTTACCAGCTGCAGCTCACATCAGGAACCATCTATAAATGTCTTCTATGCAAATCTAGATCCACAGTAACAGGCTCAAATGCAAGCCATTTTTTTCAGAATCACATTTCTTTTAAGGAAACACATGTCACAATGCAGTTTATAATATGGGTAAGTTTATCATTATTCTACTCAAAGACCCACTTTTATAATTATTCTCTTACTTGCCTTCTACAAATAAAGTCCATTTTCAAACCTATTAAGCTTTGGGAAATAAGAGGTAATATACATTATCTATGCAAAAATAATAAAATGGCATTTTAAAATACTGATAAGTTTATTGAGTTAAAAATTGATACCCTGACATGGATCTTACTCTGTTCCTTTCACATTTAGTGTGCTATTCTCTAGTAATGTTAATAAGTTGTAAATAAATGTAAGCAAACTCTACATTGGTCACTGATGTGAAAGAGCAAAGAATTAGTCCTCAAAGGAGGCAGAAATGTTAACCTGTTCAAAGGATGTAACAACAGAAGTTGAAAAACACTTTGTTCTGTATAAAAACAGAGCTTCCTAAGTATATTTTTATGTCATTAGACATAAACTCTTTAAAAGTATTTCTACAGTAGGAAAGTTGGTTCCATCAAATTTAATTATTCTGTTCACTGTAAAGACATAATAGTTGGATCTTTCTATAAGCCTAACAAACATTTCCTCTACCATTCATTTTATCTCCAAAGGTAAGAATTACAGTCCCATTTTGTGTAACTGCTACATGAGGTCACAGAGTTATAGCTAAAAAGAAAGTCACAAATGTAAGGATAATATCCCTTCTATCATATTCTGCTACTTATTTGTCACTCAATTATCTTTGTCTCTCTGAAGTCCTGGCTTCCGAAGGTTCGGCATGCAGAGCTGACCTTGGTCTAGTCCTCCATCACATGTGAGTGGCTCACGGCTTCACTTTGAGCCCTACCCATGGTGTCCACGCTTGTACTATCCAGATCACAGGTATGTATTAAAGACCTCCTCTCTGACAACCAAGACCCCATGATTCTTATTGGATAGCAGGAGGGAGAACTCATTTGGAAATTCCCTAATTTCCAGGAAATCAATTCCTGAATACATCCTGTGCTTCAAGAATTTAGAAACTGGGTTATCACATAGGTAACAGAAGAATAAACTTCTCTTAAGAAAATAAAAGGGGTGAGGTACCTACCACCAACAAGGAGATAAAAAATTTTATACTCAGATTTACTAGTCTGGATTAAAAATTTATTAATCCAGCTGGGCGTGGTAGCTCACGCCTGTAATCCTAGCACTTTGGGAAGCTGAGGCAGGAGGATCACTTGAGCCCAGGAGTTCCAGATCAGCCTAAGCAACATAGGGAGAACCCATTTCTACAAAAAATTTTAAAAATTAGCTGGGAATGGGATCACGTGCCTGTAGTCCCAGCTACTTGGGAGACTGAGGTAGGAGGATCCTGTGAGCCCAGGAGGTAGAGGCTGTAGTGAGCTATTATCATGCCACTGCAATCCACAGTGAGTGACAGAGGGAGATCCTGTCTCAATATACATATATAAATCCATCTCTTTTCCCCAATTTATTCATTCATTCACCCATTCATTCAGCAAAAGTATACAGAGCTACAGTAAGGAAGCAGGTCATGAAAAAGGAAAGTCTGGGATTTGAATTAGGACTGCCGGAGCTTAAATGCAAGCTCCAAAACATACTAGCAGTGTGACAAGATATTTAACTTCTCTGCCCTTCCAATGTTTTCATCTATAAAATAAGAAGACAAACAGCCCTGCCTCAAAAAAATAAAAAGTTTAAAATATGAGGATAGGCTGGGCAAGGTGGCTCATGCCTGCAATCCCAGCACTTTGGGAGGCAGGCAGACTGCTTGAGGCCAGGAGTTCGAGACCAGCCTGGCCAACATGGCGAAACCTGTCTCTATTAAATATACAAAAATTAGCCAGGCGTGGTGGCACACGCCCGTAATCCCAGCTACTGGGGAGGCTGAGGCACGAGAATCGCTTGAACCCAGGAGGCAGAGGTTGCAGTGAGCCGAGATTGTGCCACTGCACTCCAGCCTTGGTCATACAATGAGACTCTGCCTCAAAAGAAAAGAGGATAACACATGTAAAAGGCCTAGAAAAATGTCTGATGTTCAGTTTTTTTTAATTATCATTATGAACTAAAAATCCCATCAGATTCTGAAGTTACAGTGATAAAATAAGGCTCTATTGCCCTATCCCTACTGAGGATTACAATCTAAGTCGGGCCATGTATTAATCTCAAACCAGTAGTTAATCCTAATCTGAAATAACTAGGGAGAAAAAGGATTGTCAAACTTCTTTTGGAAATCTAGGACTTAATCCTCCTTTAGTCAGAAACTTTGGGATCTAATTTAAATGCCTTCTCCACACTTCCAAAAAATCAAAGCTTAAATAGTCAATCACACTAAATAGCAAATGACAGATCAAACTACATGCTGGCAATTTCCTAATTATTAATCACTTTTCAGTTCTTATCTTACTTTAACTCTCCATAGCATATGGTATTGATGCTTAAAGTCTCTTTGGGGAAACTCAACTTCGTTGGCGTCTAAGACGTGACCCTTTCTTCATTTCCCTCCTCTCTGTCTAGTCCACATCCTCAGGATCTGGCCTCATCTTACATCTCTATCCCATTTTTCACAATCTCCCACTTGTCCTTTAAACTTCAGCCATACTAAGCTCTTTAAAATTCCCCAAACTCGCTATGCATTCTCAAACCCTCACCAAGCTGCTCTCAGTGTCTATTGATCCTTCCAAGGGCAGCTGAGGGAATGTTCCATTTCACCTCTTCTGCAAGGAGGGTTTAGGGCTCCCTCCAGGCCCTTCTTTTCACGCTCTGCTTCCCCCTACTTTTGCCCTTATTCCAATATCCTAATTCTTGAATTGCAAGTCAGTTCCTTCACTTGACTATGATGTCTTTGGGGATAGCAACACAAGCTCTCAATTCGCATTTAATAAATATAAATAACCACATAAGTATACTTTTAAAATTTTAAAATAGTAAGATCCAGAGTGGCCTGAACTTCATTTATTGAGTGCTTACTACAGGCCAGGTTCTTTACATATATCAGTACACTTAAGCCTCATAAGGTCTGTTTTAAGAGGTATCCTGGTTTTACAGGTGAGCAAACTGGAGGCTAAGGGGATAAACGTAACTTGCCGAAAGTCATACAACTAGAAAGTAACTGAGACAGTACTCAAACCCAGGCAGGCCAGCTCTGAAACCCACAGTTCTGGTCCCACTCTATACTGACTGCCTCTTTTCCAGTCATAAGTCTGATTAAGCAACAGAACTGGCTCTCAATAAGAATTATGACATGTACATCCCTAGAGAGCCTCAAAAACAGATTTTTTTAAAAGACTGTCTTGTCCCCTCCTATTATTTTGCAGGTATGAGCATGTAAATACATAGTAGTTATATGAATGTGTATTCGTGTAAACACATAGTACTCTCCAGAAAACAAACACGTTTTAATATAAATCCTGCCCAACATCTAACAAACTATTATCAATAAATCAGTAATTAGTAAATAATTATACCACTAATAAGAGATAAATATTTCATAGTTAAATATTTAGGCCAGGCGCGGTGGCTCATGCCTGGTAATCCCAGCACTTTGGGAGGCCAAGGCGGGTGGATCACGAGGTCAGGAGTTCAAGACCAGCCTGGCCAAGATGGTGAAACTCTGTCTCTACTAAAAATACAAAAATTAGCCAGGCGCGGTGGTGGGAGCCTGTAATCCCAGCTACTCGGGAGGCTGAGGTAGGGAATTGCTTGAATCCGGGAGGCGGAGGTTGCAGTGAGCTGAGATCGCGCCACTGTACTCCAGCCTGGGCGACAGAGCGAGACTCCGTCTCAAAAAAAAAAAAAAAAAAATCATAGTTAAATATTTAATAGTGAACAATAAAGATAAACATGAACCAAAATATAACAGATGACATTTAAAAATAAGATAGTTAATGCTACCTATTACATTTCCCATGATGTTAGCTACAGTCTCCTATGTTCCAACCAAGAGGATATATTGAACACTTTGGAGAAGATTTTCTTTTTCAAAACCATTCATATTTGATTCCAAATAATATTCCAATTCAGCTGATATATTGGATGGATCCCAAACACACCATCTGTTTTTTATTCAGTTGTACCTTAGCAAGGCAGAGAAATGAAGACCCCTTGCTCAAAAATTAATTTCAAGACAGTGACAGCAGATCATTAAACCAAACTCAGGGCCCTTCTGAGCTTGGAGCCCTGTACAAATGCACAGGTCACATGCCCACAAAGCCAGCCCTGTGGAGCCCCTAGATTCTATGTCAGGCACAGTACCAGGCAGGAGGTACAGCAACGGCTTTTAATCCATAATCCCGATGTCCAGAAAGGCTCAAATGTAGCATCAAAGATCCTGTTAGGCAATAAATAATCAAATATGAAATAGGTTTAAGAACTCAAAGAATCTTTGGATCTCAAACCGCTATGTAAAGGCCGAGGGTTAAGTGCTAGTTAAAATGATTCAAATTCAAGTGGGTCTCTCTTTAGCTTTGCTAAATGTCTTCTTTTATAAATCAATAGGTCAATGAGCTTTTTAAAAAATGACTCTCATTAGATGCAAAAGGAGGATTGCAAATGATTAGAATAGTAAATAAAGCACCAGGATTGCAGTATCATGTTTCTTTCAGTGGTTTTTTAATTTAATAAATGTTTATTGTGCATCTGCTATATGTTTACATTTCATTAAAAATCAAATAATATCTCACTTTTTTAAACCTCTTACCAAAAAGAGAATTCTAAAATTATGACCGAAGACTACAAAATAGCATCTGAAATATGAGAGATAGCAGTATCATCTTTATTTCTTCATTCAGCACCTGTGCTCTGAGCAACTACTCCGGGTCAGGCACCGTTCTAGGCATTAGGCATTCAGAGAGGAAAAGACAAACTCTGCCTTTATTTATGTAGTTCATTGGAAAAGGCATACAGTAGACAACCAATTCTTTCAAAAAATACTGTTTAAGATATTTCAAATTGTAATTCCAAGATACAATGGAAGATTGCATTTATTCTAGGATTTTCCTCCAAGAAACATAAACTTCTCAGTTAAGAGGAAAAACATCTTCTCCTACTGACCCTAAACAGAACTATAGTTTTGGTCACTGCAAAGGCACAAAATTCTTCTGCAGTACAAAAGGTGGAATATATGCCCAAAAGTAGATATATTTGTAATTCATGTGTTAATCAAATCACATATGCTTAGACTATAATTACAGACAAGGTACTTGGTTTGGATTAATGTTATAAAAATTCAGAATCTATGCAGTCCATAAGGACTCTTCACACTCCATTTTTCATAAAATAGTATGTTAATCTCCTGGTGATTATGAGATTCAACTAATATGTCTAAGGATCCTACTTAGCACCTCCAACATGATGCTGCATCAAAACTGGGGATTATTGTTCATACAAATCTGGAGTAGTTGGTCCCTATAATACTACTACTAAATACTTTCATAGTACCTTTGCGGCTACATCCTTTGAGGCCACATAGTTGGGTCCTCTGCCTTCTGTCTATTTACTCTCTATGTTTTAAATCTTATAGAGAGTAAATAGATAGAATGCAGGAGACCCAATATGTGGCCTCAAAGGATGAAACTAACATGCACTTTAGAAGTTCTCCTTGTTCTACCACACAAACGTTCCATACAATTTTATTGTGAAGGAAAAAAGGGAATGAGAATCAATATTTTTAGAAAGTAATCTTGCATTAACATAGTGGTTTCTAGTCTTATGAAACTTTGTCACTCACATAACCTTCTTTGTCCCCAAATTGTTTAACTGTAAGAGTGTACTATAATGGATTCTGCTCTCCTAACATAATACCAAGGAGCCACAACCTTCCCTCTATTCTTAATTTCCAATTTTATTTTCTTAAGTGGGCCACTAAGTATATCTGTACCAATATTTTTGTGCATTTCATAACCCATAACTTTGCTACCATAACAACGTGAACTAAGCTCGGATGGGAAATAGGATCGTTGTGTTATATTTTGTCAAGGAAAAAGGGAAAAGCTACCCCAAAAAGACTAATTTCAAAAATCTAAAGCTATTATTCCAGATGTACTCAAATAACCTTAAATTTCCTTATTGCATAAGTAAGCTGAAAGTTTCCCAAGAAAAATGACATTGTACTATAGGCACATCTCATAATCCTGTGGGGACTTCTTTTAAATGAGAATATTTAGGCAACACTACTAAAAGCATACATAAGTCAGCGGTTAGCTTCATGACTCAGTTTAACTTAAACATGTAAACATAGTGTATGTTCCAATTTGGAATGATTTTTGAGGTTTACTAGGAACTACTAAGTAATATTTTCATTTAGTAAGTCCTTTCTCTGTCAACTCTTTGATGTAAGAAACCTTAGCAGACCTCCCAGTGAACTTTAGCATTTTGGCTGTGTGTCCAAAAGAACAATCTACCATTACAAAGCCTATTCATGAGTCAACCAGGGACGTAATCACAATCACGACTGCTCAGCTGATACGACTCTTCTTTATCACACCTGCAAGTATGGAAGACACGTAAGGTTCAAGTTACTAAATTATAGATTATTAGTACTAAACATCGATTCTCAAATATAATTCTAAAGATGATTCATGCAAATTTAAACTTTTTTTAAATTTAACAGCTTGGGTTAACTTGCTTGTGTTCAACTTTTTACGTCTACCTCTAGCAAAATAATATTATTATAAAAACAGTAAAAGTCCATCTAATAATTTCAGTATAATAAATCCAGGGCTTTGACACTGTCTTCAAATTCACAAGATCATTAGTATTCTTTTAAACCAAATTAATCATATTCCCTAAATAACAACAGCTAAAATCATGAATACTGAGATCATTTTCTTGTAATGATTCTGTCTGGAAGTGTATAAACGGCATGATGTTTGTGCTTTGCACTAAACATTCATATCTTTGTTTCCACAACAAAGTAAAACGGTGGCAGTTAGAGGGAGAGTTAAACAAGGTTTCCTGTGAGGGCTTTGTGAAAAGAAAGAGCCTATATTCTATCCGGGCAATGACAAACGGACTCAGGCCTCCTGAGGTCAGCGCTCCTGGGCACCATCAGGCCCCACTTCGGGAGCCCCCGGTGCTCCGGGGCCACCTGACTGGGCGTCCTCTGAGTCAGGGAGGTGCCAGTGCTGTGGTCCCCGCGAGCCCAACTGTCCCCTGACCCCCGGGCTTTTCCGCACCGTGGAGTCCCCCGACACGCTGGGGCCAGTGAACCCGGGCCGGGGCGCGCGTTCTCCCTCCCGGACCAGCTCCCGGCGCTGGGCCCGCGGCCGAGAAACTAGGTCTGGGCCGGCCTGCGGCGGCCGCCGGGCGCGGCGAGCCCCACTTTCTCTCGGCAGGAAGGGGGGAGGCCGAGAGCATTTCCTGTTGTGCAGCTGAGCCCTTCGGAGACGTCATTGCATTCATGCTCCCTCGGGTGTCAGCGGACGGGGGGCCAAAGTTCAAGCCGCGTCCAGGGCAGGCAGCGCGCGGCGGCGCGGCGGCGCGGGGCGGGCGGCCAGGGCTCCCCTCTCCCGCGGGCGCTCCCGGCGCCTCCGTCCCCGGCCGGCCCAGCGCTGCTACCGGAGGCCAGCCCCTGGGGCTCCGCGGGGAGGAGCTGCTCTTCCTCCCGGAGGAAACCGAGCTCGCAAGCCCAGCGCTCCCAGCCGCAGACTGCAGGCTGCCCTCCTCCACCGCCTGGATTTCCCACGGGGAGGAAAAGGCGTGCGTTTCCAGGTGTTTGGAGGACGCACTGGCCGGGCGCACTTTCCTCAGCGTAATTTTGAACGCAGTTTCCCTAAAGATGACTCTTTTTTCCACTAGGATTATTTCCAAGTCATCAAAAGTGAAAAATCACGTTAAGTGTTGTTGCAGTTGTTTTCCCCTCGTTTTCTATCTCCTTTCCAATTGTGAATTCCGTAAATAACTGTCAGACATAAAACAGGAAAAGGAACATTTCTTCACTGCAGAGCTCCAGTAAGGTGAAAGTAGGCAAGAAGGCCCCCTGAGACGTTTCTAAAAGCATATTCTATATGTTTTCATTATGAAAACACCCACTGCACTCCTTTTATTTATTAGGACCTTAAGTTATCCTATCTCAACTAATACTTTTAACAATCAGAATCTCTTAAGAATCTTTCAATCTTGTACTTATCCACTTTAATAGCCAACAGAACCTTTAGCCAGAGTGCTTTAAAATGGAAATTACCTGTTCATGTTTCTTAAAGATTTTTAAAGTCTCTTTTCTTCTAAATTTCCAGCCTTCCATTTAGTTTCAAGCCATAAACCAGATTATAACCATGTGTAATTGTAGAGAAGCTGTGGCTTACGGTTAATAACGATTAAAAATAAGGCCATAAGGTAGTTTATGATCATTTTGAAATAAAAAATTGAAATAGTTTAATTTCAGCTTGTGCAGTTTGAGACAGATCGTCAACTACAAAACAAATTGTAGATTCTGTTCTCATGGTGAACAAACATTACAGATGTTTTACTGTGTCAACATCTCTAACATTTGAACTAAGCAATGTTTCACATCAGGACATGAATTAAAACAATGTAAACTATGGACCTGGGGTGACCATGATGTGTCTATGTAGGTTCTTGGATTATAACAAATGTACCACTCTAGCGCAAGACTTCGATAGTGGAGGAGGCTGTGTGTATGTGGGGACAGGAAGTACATGGGAAATCTCTGTACCTTCCGCTGGATTTTGCTGAGAAGCTAAAACTACCCTAAAAATATAAACTCTATTTTTAAACATATGTTTAGGGTTTTATGAGTATCCTGATACTTAAAATGTGCATTGCATTGTAACCTATGAATTGACAAGAAATTAATCTTAAGAATTGGCACAGAAATCATCTCGATGTTTTCATGAAGTTCATCCTCGGTTCTACTGCTTCTTGATAAACAAGTTTCATGTTTAGAAGGTTACTGAAATTTTTTTATACGGTAAAGGCACATCAAAGACTTTACCATTTAATATATATTAGTTGTCCTATCCAGTCATGTACTATTTAAGGCAATATTAAAGGTAACTTAGATTTCCCCACTTACAGTGATGCAAAGCCCTTCAATAATATTCTGTTGTCTTATTTCCTAAACATCTGAATAATACAACTTTATCACATGATATCTTAAATTTGTGTAGTATATTAGAGTTTGCCATTTGCTTCACATATATATATTTCTATCCCGATTTTTTCAAGAAATAGGCTCAGAGAACTGAAATCTCCACTCAGTTCAGGACTAGCATAGCTAGTCTTTCAATCTTGCTGAAAAGCAATTGCAAACTCTTCTCATTTTCAAACTCCTTATTCCTAACTGCAACCACTTCTTTACTTCCCAGTGGCCAGTGCCCCTGAGTGTGAGTGCTGAGAGGGGCCTGCAAAAAATCTAATCACATCCAACTGCTTTATTTACTTGGCTTCCCAAACTGTATCAAAGGATTCTTGACTGTAAATGTGATTCCAGTGTATCCAATCCTAGGAAATACTGTAGTGGATATCTGTTTCCTGAATGATCTTACACCAACTTTTTTTGGGGTGTCTTTTCTCCTTCATATCAATTGTTCTTTTATCCATTAAATCTCTGCAGCAATTCTTGTGTTTTTGATTTGAACATACTTATACTTGTTCCTTCAAATCATCTGCCAATGGTATACAATTAGCAGTCCCCAAGCTGCATGTGACTCCCCAAATACTGCCTAAGCTCAGTGAAGATTTTATTCAAAATTCATGCTCTCTGGTCTATACTTAGTTGCTGATGATGGCACTTGGAAAGGACAAAGAGGGAAGACTTAAAAATGTTTTATTTTATAATCCTAATTACAGGCTAAATAAAATCAGTATTACCATAAATTTAGTATAGACTGAGGATATAAAGATCAGTGTGAGAACGGTAAGATAAATTAACTTATGAATAAATACACAATTGAAAATATAAACCAGAACAAAAAAAAAGTTCTTCAGGTTCCTGGTGCTATTTTCAAATGCACCTCTTTTACACCATGAAAGAGAAGAAATACCTGTGAGGATAAAAGGAAGTTTTGCAGGATAACGTATTTTACACTTTCTCTTTAGAAAAAAATTAAAGTGCTCCACTTTTGTTACTTAAAGTACATCATGAAGTGCACAATTCCAACCTAAGAAGATATATTATTTCATACAATGAAAAGGATTAAGACTTGAAGTTTCCCAAACTAACCATTTTAAAACTCATTGTTTCATTCAGGATTGGTTTCATTTAAATGTGTAGTTAGAATATGAGAGAAACAGTAAGTTGTTACCATAATGTTTGGCTCTCCATGCTTCTGAGATCCAAGTTCTCTAACTCAAGAGTCTCCACATTTTCATAGACTTTGAAAAGTCTTTGATATGGCCAGACTGTATCTCACAGGCTGACTTGTTTCACAAACTGGCCTCCTCTCTAAAAATATTCAGAAGGGCATACTAAATTTTCACTCTTCTCTAACAATAACCAAATTGAGTAATATCCTTCTCAAATGAGCTTTCACCAATCATTTGTTGTTTTTCCAGAAAACTGACTCCCAAGATATGTGATGACAAAATCAAGACTCTCTTCTTTCTGAGGTCCACATCCTATTTCCATGACACACTGAACGACTGCGTTGTTCCTCTACAGCCAGTACTTTCCCAAATCAAAGCCCAGCTCAAATTAAATAGCTGAAATGAAAGGAAGGGAGCTCACTGAGTGAACAGATATATATAGGAATGAAGAGAGAAGTGAATCATGCACACATACTCATGAACATATAAGAATGAATGAACCATTCATGAAAAACCTACCTACCTACTTGCTTGCTTCACAATCTTTGGTTCCTATAGAACCCTTTTCTGCTGTGGTATCTCCAAGCTCAGTGGCTTTATTTTTCTTACAAACTACCCATAAAACTATAACCTTCTCTTTATTACGTGGCCTTCAGCACAAATTACTAATGCCTCAATCCCTTCAAGGCTAGCTAACTAAACAAAGTACAGCCCCTGTAACTGAGACAGTCCCAAGACCTGCAGGTGGTTCCAGGACTATTCATTCACTTCTCTGGACAATAACAAGATGTATCATCACCTCGTACCTTTCGGGCTGTAGGTAAAAGTCAATATATTCTCAGATGGAAATATATTTACATAGTACTCAAGTGTTTGAGAGCACATCTCCTTGTTCAGCCTCCATCTATATTAAATACTTCAGAATAGGCCCTCAATGAAATCTAAGTAATAGTTAAGTACTCAGATGGCCTATAATCAAGCATGTTATTGAAACAGCAGTGTCCCCACATGAATTCAAGTAAAACAAAATTATTTTTTATTACAATATAGTATTTTCCTATTCTCTCCTAGTCACTCACAAAGTCCTCTGTACTTCTCCAGAACCAAAAGTGTGACTAGAGCTAAATCTAAAATGTATTTATTTCCATAATGATTAAAAGAAAAGTTCCAAAATCAAAGTACCCACTCAGGAAACAATAACTTTTATTTTGGCAACAGATAATTATTAAATCTCAACTATCTTCTAATATATCACTTCTGCATATAGGTCTACTTGTTCTATCAAATACGTGACCATTTAAATATTCCTTCTTTACTATTCATTATGTGGAATAAGTCATCTGTGCAGGAAAATTAAGAGAGTTTTCTCATAGGCACTAAAGGCAGTCTAGAGCTCAAGTAGGAATTTTTTTTAATTGTTATTAAGATGCAACAAAACTTTATTGTATGCGTTTAAACTACTTGTAAGACTGCTATCTATATAGTGCCTTACAGTATGCTATATAGATAGCAGTCTTACAAGTAGTTTAAATGCATACAAGTACTTCCCAATATTCTGTATCCCCATTTTTAATCAACAGAAAAATATTAATTGATGAAAAGGTTAATTTATACTAAAATGACAATCATTTGAGCTCAGCCTAGTATCAGTATGGCATGTCATTTATATTGCCAAAAAGTAGGAGGTAGAAAAGGTATGTGTAACTGGCACAGGTGTGAATATAACAATATATCCATCAGCAATACACTTACTTTACCTTCATGATTAAAGTCACCATCCTTGAGATTGCTGGCTTTCTAGGACACAGACAGTATATAAAAATAATATGCGAATTCAAAGCAAACATGTCTTATATGCAAAATACATACACTCCTTGCTACTTATAAATGCAGTTGAATTTTCTGCATAGAAATTTTCACATACTTATCTTTTATCTGTTCGTTTCATTTCATTACATTGCGTATGTAGTTACAGAACTGTTCAATTCAGGGACCAAATTCTCAATGGGGTAAATTACATCTACCATTATCTATCGTTTTAAGTCCAAACCCCTTAAGCTGGAATATGAGTCCTTAGACCATATATCCCTATCTTCCTAACTTTCTCACCAACATTTACTTAATACATATTTTATGCTCCCTCAAATGAAATGCTTCTCTGAAAATACTCTTGACACTTTCCCATATTGGTGTGTGTGCCCAGGTAAAGCATTTCCTTTTGCTATCTCCTGAGTCCTCGGCCAGGGTTGATGTTGCGCCTTCTCAGTACTTCACGTGTGCCTCTCTCATGGTACTTAACCTGCTTCTTTTAATTACCGCTTCCCTTACGTCATTCTTTTCCTCAGTTTAGGTAGATTATAAAGTCCTGATGATGAGAATAGTGACTCTTCTTTATATTTTATGTTCTACTTACATTTATATTCTATCTATATTTATACTCTACTTCATATTCCCATATATCTTGCACATACCAGAATCTCAAGAATTATATTTGTTAAAATCAATTTGCATTACATTATTATACATTCCAACTCTGTTCTAGTTATACTACATAAAAAGTCTCAGCAAGCATGGCTAGTCCTTTTCTGTAAAACGTTTCTAAGCCAGTTGGTAAGAGGCTGTCTTCTGGAAAGTAAATGGTAATAAGCAATTTATTTTTGAGGAGTTATAAAAAAAAACTCAGCCTGGAGTAAATTTCAGACATGAACAATCTGATCCCTGGGAAATTAATAAAATAAAAATGAAAACAACATCCTATGAGGTCTAGTTGAAAGAACTGGGAATATTTAGCCTGGAGAAAAGAATACTTAAGGTGAACAAGATTGCTATCTTTAAATAATTGTAGGATTGTCATGCAAGACAATGAGTAAACTTGTTCTAGATAGCTGGAGAGGGCTCAACTGCTGGTAACTAGAAATGTCCAAGAACGGAATAGGTCTCCCTAAGAAATAAAAAGGTGTTTAAGTAGAATCTGAATGCAAGCAGTCCTTGGTAATTTGTCCTAAGTGATTTCTTGCTCAGTTAGAGATTAAATGATGCCTCCAATAGTTTTATCTAATCCTGAAATTCTGTAAGAAACTTTACATTGCAGAGTGTCCTGTCACCAGTTGACAAACCAAAACTGAAACATCAGATCCTACACCTAAGAAAATTAATCAGCATATTTAAACTAGACACTTTAAGAGATGCCCTAAATAAGGCATCATTGCAGTAACACAAATTGTATCACAATGAAAGGAAGAAGTAAAATTTCTCACAAAAAGCTCAACTGGGACCGATGATGCAGCCTGCTCAAAACCAAAAGCTGACCCATCAGAAAGAAAGCAATGGGAACAGGTTGCACTAAATACGGAAGCAGTCATTTGCATGTTCCAAAAGAACCTCAGAATTTCATTTCTTCATGCCTGCCCCACTCACTGCCTCGTTTATTTAGAAATACTTACATGTCAAATACAAATAAGAATAGTAGCCTGATGTATACAACTGTGTGGCATACTGTAAAACTTTGAAATGAAATTTAAACCAAATTGGTTTGGCTCAAAGGAAATTAAAAATGTTAGATATACTGTTTGGCATTGTTTGATTTTTAAAGCTATAAGAAGGCTTAGTATAATAATAGCAGGCTTCAAAGCAATGGGAATTTTGTGATTAATTTCAAAATGTCTTCTGTTTGCTTCATACTGCTCTCATCCTACAGCCGACAAGAATATAGGAAAAGAAGGACTATCAGGATAATGTCTTCACAATATAAATTATTGGGATTATTTGTGAAGATGTAAAATTTTTCCAGATGGCTATTAATACCCATCAGGACCATTTTCAGACATCATTAGGTTTCACATTAGCAAACTCCCACCAAACATAGCCAAAAACCAACTGATGACTGAACAGACTTGGACTTTGTCCATTAGAAAATTTAATTTCCACACTCAGTGTCTAATTATTTGTTATATCCTATACTGTCAGATTATTATTTTAAAAGGTCATTTAGAATATTCTCAGCCACTTGACCCATTTTAAAATTTACACTTGATTGAAGTTGGGCACCAAGTTTATCATGAATAGTACTAAGGTCATTTGAAAAAGTAAACAGATTACAAATCCAAAAACAAATGTCTTTAGAGCCCTTTCCTTTTGTTTGAATGTGGGTATAACTCTCTGAATACTTTGTGACACAAGTGCATTAGTGACCTACACAAAATTTAAATCCATCAGGAGATATTATAACAAGCTGTGGAACTGCTGACCATTATCTTTCTGAAAACAATTACATAGGCCTGTAATAAATTGCATCAATATCAGTCAATTATCTCAACAACACTCCACTAACCCTTGTCACCAATGTATTGCTGTATATCAGATTTTTTTCAACAATTGAATTATTCTCAAAACTTAGTGTTGCTTCACACACTAAAAATAGCCACTCTAATTCTCTTGTGTTACCCTGCTGTATTCCCAGGAGGTAGGGGAGTGCTATAAACAATGCTTCATTTTTACAGATGAAGAAATAATGAAATATAACAGAGGTACAGCCTCTTGGCCTGAATCCTTTTGAAAATCAATAATAAGGCAAGCAATCAACTAGTGGGGTCAGAGTTTCAAGTCATCCATTCTGGTGTTCTCTAGAGCTCCAGTGTAGGCTCTAATGAGCACAGCCTCACAAGAACAGAAAAGATATCTGAAATCCTCATTTTACCCAAAAAGGCTACATCTCTATATCTCTCCCAACATAAACTTTGACACATGACTACTGACAAGAAAATAAATTGAATGTTTATAACCCTGGATTTTTCCCTTGCTTAGAGAAAGCAAATTTATTAAAATGTAAGCATCAGCAGAAGAAAGAAAAATAAAGTTTGATAACTATTCCACGGATAATTAGAAGCTGAACTTCCCACGATCTATCCATAAAGTACTGGACCAGCCATCAAAACCATCCCAAGGGACATTGCTGAGTTGCAAAGACAGAGGCTTTCACCACTTGCTTTGCATGAAAGGAAACCGTTTCACCCCAGCCTTTCCTCCTCCATTTGTCTTGGCCTACATGGGGCAAGGGTGTGTAGTGGGGGAAAGGAATACACTCCCTCTTTCACACCTAATTGATCCAAACAGGCACACCAAGGAACAATGCTTCCTCAAACTCCACAATCATGAGCAACAGCCACCTTCACACAGCGTCCTTCTTAGAGCACCCTGAACAGAATATGGTCAAAGAAAGCTGTCCTAGATGGAAGAATCCCAGTTCAGCTATAAGCTCCCCTATCCAACTGTAGGGAGAAACATAATTCAAAAAGGCCCTATCTGTTCACTCGCTGCAAAAACAAATGGGAAGTTTAGAGCCTGGGAAGCCCGCAACTACGGGTTTAAGAGATGTTTGGGATTGCTGGATGGACACATGGAGGCACTTGTTTCCTGGGGAACATTAAAACCAAATGTGCCAAGAAGCACTTAAAAGTGCACAGACAGGCTGGGTGCAGTGGCTCATGCCTGTAATCCCAGCACTTTGGGAGGCTGAGGCGGGGTGGATGACTTGAGCCTAGGAGTTGGAGATCAGCCTGGGCAACATGGCAAAACCCTGTCTCCACAAAAAGTGCAAAAATTAGCTCAGTATGGTGGCAGGTGCCTGTAGTCCCAGCTACTTGGGAGGCTGAGGTGGGAGGATCGTTTGAGCCTGGTAGTCGGAGGTTGCAGTGGAGGCCCAGATTGCACCACTGCACTCCAGTGGGGGCAACAGAGTGAGACCCTGTCTCAAAATAATAATAAAGTAAAGGTGCACAGACTGATGAACTCTGGCTATTGGCACAAAGACTAGACAGGACTTGAGCTCCTGGAGGATCTCCTTCATCTGGATCTCATGGCCCCCATCTTATAGTGTGGCAGGTGTTTTTCCTTACCATTTGGACCGTAAGCTTCTTGAGAATTATGACTTTAAACATCCACCAAATATCAACTGTATGCCCAGCACATGTCATACACTGTATTGAGCACACTTTTGTGAAAGTGAAACCATCCTAATCCACTAGAAATTTTATAGCAAAAATTATCAGTTAAAAGATGAATAATTCACTTAAACAAGATTAAAAATATAAACTCTGAATATAATTTAACTACTTCACTTTGGCAAGCTTATAAATGCATTTAACAATAGGATGTGTCACAAAAATTAGCCGCGCATGGTGGTGCCAGCCTGCAGTCCCAGCTACTCAGGGGACTGAGGCGGGAGATCATTTGAGCCCAGGAGGTCGAGGTTGCAGTGAACCGTGATCGCGCCACTGCACTCCAGCCTGGGTGACAGACCGAGAACTTGTCTCAAGAAGAAAAAAAAAAGGATGTGTCATTTGTAAACCATTTTTTTTCTTGCCCATAATAAAACAGCCAGCACTTAATTCTCTCTCTCTCTCTCTTTGTTTTTTGAGATGGAGTCTCACTCTGTCAGACAGGCTGGAGTGCGGTGGGGCGATCTCGGCTCACTGCAACCTCTACGTCCTGGGTTCAGGCGATTCTCCTGTCTCTGCCTCCCAAGTAGCTGGGACTACAGGCACGTGCCACCACACCAGGCTAATTTTTGAATTTTAGTAGAGATGGGGTTTCATCATATTGGCCATGCTGATCTCGAACTCCTGACCTTGTGATCCACCCACCTCAGCCTCCCAAAATGCTGGGATTACAGCCGTGAGCCACCGCCCAGCCACCAGCACCTAATTCTACTAATTATACAGGTATGAAGGGCCATAATGCTGAACCATAAAAATGAATTTTTAAAAAATCTAGTGCTATAATATTTAGGTGTCAAAAACTACCTTACTATGAAATATATGTACATACATACATACACATATATATAATATAAATGGGGTATTTCATTAGTGATTTAATAAGTCTTACGATGTTTCTTTGTTATTTGGGTTAAGAGAGACCACTATAAAAGCAGAGATCCTGTAAACACTGAAAAGTAATGCAGTGACTGAATTAGCCATAAAAAGTTTCTAAATTAGTCTACTAGAATGTAAACTCCATGAAGGCAAGGAATTTTTTTTTTTTTTTACTATTTTTGTCTATTGATGGATCTCCAGTGTCTAGAACAGCACCTTTCCCAGAGCAGGTGCTTAATAAATCTCTGTTGAATTAATAAATTTTTTTAGAATTAAAGTCAACAGTCCTGTGAACACCCAAGTTGAGTCTCTTAAGTAGGCCCAAGGCCCCACGAGTAATCACTGGTCCTCTGGCTCTTGCACGGAAGTTCGAGTGGGGTAAGGGGTAATTCAGGCCCCAAAAGCTATTTTTAGAGCAAGAACTTCAGAATGATTTTCCACAAAGAACCAGACAATTTAGTTCACTTCATTGGCATAGCACTGGCTGAGCTCAGTGAGAAACACCCCAGATTTTAATTGATATTTCCATTTGTTAACTGTTAAATGTGAAACCATGTCATTCTAACATTGTTTCTTAAACCATTTCAGTCAAGAGTTTAACGGACCATTTGAAAATATTTAATATTTTACTGTCACAACAATTTGAATTGTCCTATGTTTTTCTTATAGTCTAATACCTTGTTAATAATAACGCATAGCTACCAGGTATTAAACGTTTACTATGTGCTCATTGAGATGGGTACAAACATTCTCATAAAAATTTCCCAATGACTCTTGAATGGGTATTATCCTCATTTTGTAACCTCAGGGAGGTTAAGTAACATACCCAAATTCCCCCAGGTGGTGGTGGAGCTGGAATTTGCCCTATTCTGTCTGACTTCAAATCCAGGTTCTTAATCCCGTGGGCTACCTGTTTATCCATATACTACTAAGGGGAAACATTGTGCTAAGTGATAAATATGGTTGGCCTTTTTTAAATATTTGAAATAATTTTGATGTGTAAACAATTGCTTATACTGCATGAAATGGTAAAAAGACAAAGCATTTTCGGAGCCAAAGAACCCTGAATTCGAATCCTGCTTCACCAATGACTATCAAAGCATCCCCGCAAAAACCTTTCTGAATGGAAGTTTCTTTAAGTGTACACATCAAGATAAAAAACTAAATCTTCTCAGGGTGGTTGTGAGGGCTAAGTGACGTAATGTGGAGAGAGAGCCTGGGATGGAGCCTGGCACAGGTGAGTGCTCTTTAAGCCTAAATTGCCTTCCTTCTAACGGATTTGCTAAATTGGCACTGTGCTGATTTTTTTAAGTGTTCAGTTCATCCTTGTAATACCATAATTACAGAATATAATGACATTGCATTCTCTACAGCTACAAAGTAGAATTTATAAACTGATAGAATATGAGCTGGAAGAAGCTTTAGGAGCCATCTGTTCCAATCTCTTCCATTTCCAAATGAGGTCCAAAGAGCTTCGATGACTTGTTTCCAAGTTTTCACAGAAAGTTAATTGCAAAGACAGGACTAGATCTTGCGTCCCTCCCACCCCCACTCCTGCTATACCCTCCGCTTTTGCTTCACATTACACAGGCATGGCAACGCATGTAATTTTCTAACAATTAAGCAGTATAAAATAACCTCAATTTAATTGCATCCAATTAACAAGCCAAATTAGCGTTTCATATGTACACTATTAAACTAGTTGTCTGCCTTCCAAAAGAAATAAAACACTGTTTCAAATAAATCTAGCGTTTTAGTGAACAAAGCTACTTACAGTTTAAATCACCTTTCCTATAATCTTCTTTATATGGAATTAGACATTAATCTCCATTTTAAAAGAAATATTTTCTGCAACTATCAGGATGAGAATTCACGCTGTATTTAAGTAGCAAAATTTTCTCTCTCACAGAACACCTATGGTTTTCTATGATTTGTATATGTGTGTATGCACACGTGCAAACCTGTACACATATGCACGCTGTCAGATCCCTAATCAAATACAAACGAAGGTGTGTCTACATTTACCTACTGCCCTAGTTTCAAAAGTCCCACCTTTTCCCTAGGCTTCTGAACTCAAGTGAATCTGTCACAGTGCAAATAATAAGAGCTTCGATGATCTGCTTTTTTTCTTTTTGCAGAGAAAATGAAACCATTAAATAAATCTTTGCCAAACAAAGCACTGCACTTCAAATACACTGCACTACACTATCTGTCCAGTATTGTAATGATTTAGATACAGCTGGGTATCAATTAAAAAGCAGTATTCCAGTTAACCACGAAATGAATCAGTGGCCCATTCCTTATACATGTATCCCTAAAAATATAATTACCTTGTAATTTTAACTATAAACATGTCTGCAAGTTGGTGTTTGATGGTCAACTTTCACTACTAATATTTATAAATATATTCCATAGTAAAAAAAAATTTATATTAGGTTAAAATAATAATGCAATACTTAAAATGTTCAAATTGACAACCTGTCATACACATTTGGCCATGTTTAACAAAATATTTTAATCACTTTTGTTACTTACTTTTAGGGTACTTTTAAACACATCAATTAACAGAATAAAAGAATTCATATTATCATTCAGTAGGGGCAACTTTCATTACTTCTCTTTAGGATATTTTGGCAATCTAACTGTCTCCTTGCCACCAAGATATTCATCCCATATACCCTCATAAGCTTTCTGAAACACACACTTTATAGCATCACCTCTCTGCTCAAAAACCTTCAGTGATGTCCAGCTTTCTCTGCAGGTCTTTGAGGCACCACAAGATCTGGAGCTACGTACCTTTCCAGGCTCCCAACTCCTCCTCTGCCCTGGTACTATCCCTGTCCCCTCCCATCCCAGGTCAGAGTATGAGGAGCTCCTGACTCCCTTCTTTACTCAATGAAATTCTACTTAACATTCAAGATCCTCAGTAAAAAAAAGAATCACCTCCTCTCATAAGAACCCTCTAATCTTTCCAGTTGGAAAAAATCCTGCTTCCATTTATACTCTACTCCCAATTGTAAGTTTTAATAAAGTTTACTGTAAGCCATGTCTCTTCTAGATTGTAAAATGTTTGAAGTTGGAAATCATCATCCTTTTATCTCTGTTGCTCATTCTGACTCTTGATCTGACTGCAGAGCCCAAGCTTGGAACTACTACATAAAATAGACTCTTTTTGTCACCTAAATTGAATCTCCTACATTATATAAATTATAAAACAGAAAAAAAAGTAATCAAATGATGCAGTGGACAAAATAAAGGAAAGTGATTTTCACTAACCTCTGTTTCTACTCTTTTGCTTCATATTTTCATGTCACACAGACCCCTAATCACATGGAAAGTAAGAAATCAGAACTAAATTTCTCCAAAGATCCTGATACTTGCAATCATGAGGAGAAATTATTGGCATACTTGAATGTCTCAGCCCTTTGCTAGTTGTTTGAAAATATATAGATCTAGCTCATGCAGGGCTCCAAAGATTAATTGGTTACTTCACACGGCGACCTTGTAAAGACTTCTGAATTGGTAGTTATTTATTAATTGAATCAATGATGCTGGCTATTTTTGTTAACTGGAGCACCAAATAAGTATTTTTAGAACTTAAATTATTTGTTATTAAAAAAATCTGCAAATAATAATAGTTAATTTACAGGTAAGTCCTTCAAACTGAAGTCATTACATATACAGTCATTAAAAATTCCAGGTGCTCCAAGACAATTGATGTGGAAGCACTGAGAAGAGACAGGCGTTATGCACAAGGTTCTTCCAATTTCAAGGTCCTACCCCTCAAAATTGCCTCTCCAAGGATCAACCTGTAACATGATCATTTGGAGGGTCATGATGTGTCCTGATTTGCCAAAGGCAGTCCTCACATATGTCAGGTTGGATAATCATTCCTGTGGTCAACCTTCCTTCAAGGCCCTGCATTACCTTTCTCTTATCAGCCCCACTGGCTTGTTTTTAACTCCTGGAAGGAGCTCCTTTAGTGGTTCGGGTCATTATTTATACCCTGCGTGTCTAGCACAAGGCCTAATCTACAGGAAATACTTGTTGAATGACTGAGAGAGTGAATTGCATTGACCAGCAATAACATGGCACCAGTCATAGTACTCTGAATAGAGGATTAAGATTATATGTGAGTGACAAGTCAAAAAGGTTGGCCCTGGGTACTTCCTGAACTTACTTCCATCACTCTGTGACCCAGAAGTAGCAGGTGAGACCCCCTCTGCTTTCTGCTGAGAATCACCCTCAGGCACATAAACATCATGTTCATCTCTTCCTCTCTCCAAAGCACTTTCTCAAATAGATGTAAACAATTAGATCCCAAATTTTAAGGAGGTTGGAAATCTAAAGTTATAGACACTTGTAGAATAGATCACGTCATAGAAAATACCTCAAATGATGAGTAATGGGAGTGTATGTTAAGATAGCACAAATTCGGCCTAGAACAATAGTGACCCAAATATCAGGCAGTTCTGATTCTATTCTAAATGCAGTCATAAAGCCAGTTTAGGCCTGTGTCTATCTAATGTCGATATTCACGGTCCATCTCAGAGAAGCCAAAGATTGCACAGACCAAGAAAGCTGTGTTATATCCTCTTTCCCACGACGATTTCGGAGTTGTGACACAATAATAAAGTGCTAAAATGTTTTCCCAAATCAGTTAGTGGCATCTCATAGCTACAAATACTGGCTTACTCAACCTCTTTTTCATAAGCATTGCCATAAATATCATACAGAAAGCAATGCTTTTGATTGTGACCAAATACCAGGAACAAAGAGAAAATACTACTTCTCATACAATTACTTTAAAATAAACATGATCTTATTTTCATAAAGTTTTCCTATTTCCCTTTAATCCTCTGTGTTCATCCCAAACACTGTAAATCCTACAGGTTTCACAGTACAGCCCTCACTTGAATATTCACTAAAGTTTAGCTCCATACTAATACAGGATCTGCCTGTATGGTTAAAGCGAATCCATACACTCTGGATGGGTTTGAAGTTCCTTATGAAACCTTAATTTCATTAAGTTGAGTTAGCAAACTTCCTCTGCTCCTTTTTATAATATCACTTTAAAAGTTGTAACAGTTAAATACCAAGTTTTAGCCAAAATATGAATTCATGATGAATTCACATATAAATCCATGAACTGGAAGCATGTCATTGAAATTTTCAGGTAGATATTTAAACTGTGAACCGTTTCTCCACCTACGGAACTAATGTATAGACCAACAGAGAGTTCCTCTGATGCTGATCACGTACCAAAATATGAAAACGGTGTTTATTTTTAACAAATAGGAGATGAGCAGCCTGTCTGATCCACAGCCATATATCCAATTGACCTTAGCCACTTTTCCCTTCTGATAATAATTACATGTCAGTTATTAAATTACTTTACATCCTCATGGATTATACTTTCACTCATGCCAACTAACATTTTCTATCATTCTTTAAAATTACTTTTCCTATGTGAAGCTTTCAAATTGACTTTAGCTAATTACTGATAATAATTTAAAAACTGAAACCCAACCCAAATAGTGTACTTGTTATAATTCAAAAGCTGAAACCCAATACAGTGTACAACACAGTTATTTGTTATTGCTGCTGTTAAAATGAGCCCTGCTTTGAAAAAAAAAAATGGCAAATTCTGGAATAAGATTTTTCATTTTAAATTAAATCAGCATAAAAGAGTCAACCAGATCTCCTGAATAGTGACAAAGTGCCAAAAGTTCAAGCAGACACATGCACCATTACTCCACAAGGAACGTCTCCATATATACTGTCCTCTGTTTTGTTTTCATGGTAACAAGAACATTCACAAACACATCTCATGCAAAGGAGCCTGATCAATCAAAATATTCTGCTGCTTAATCTTTCAATGTAATCAAAGAGAATTATTTTCCTATGTGATAATATACACATAGTAAATTTTTCACATTCCATGTTAAATAGGAATATAGAAATGTTTTATGTACTTTAGTGGTATTTTACCAAACAACTCTACAAGGATCTAACCAGTTAAAAATCAGTTAGATCTTACATTTGTAAGATCATTAATATACCACCATTCCCAAAATTATCCCCGAATCAGTCACACATCAATTTACTCTTGAATACCCTTGTATAAATATAAGCCATCTCTAATAAAGTTAGCCACATAAAATACAATCACTGTAACAAAAATACAGATGCCAATAAGCAAATTTTGTTTTATACCCGACCTATGCTCGACGCAAGAAATTGTCTCAATGTTCAAAAGATTCATCATTGTAATGTAACACATTTCTGTATATAAGAAATATACTGCATATTTCAAACCTAGTGGTCAAAGGGATTATGACACTTGAAACAAACACACTATCATTAAGTAAATACTGGTAAATCCCTTTCAGCTCACAAGGCAAATGTACAGTTGTCATTTGGTACTATGACTCCTTAGGGTTCCACAGGGAATTTTCTCTTAATAATGAAAATGATACCCACTTTAGTCACAGAAAGGGCATTTCTGTTCTGATAAATCATTTGGCCTATATCCTAAAAATCAAACCCAATCTACTCATTCCACAATCTACTTTGTTAAAATTCTGCTTCTGGCACTCTTATAAGGTGAAAAAGCAATGAGACATTTGCTACATATGTAGCAAACATATGTGATCTATATGTGCAAATATTTAAAATAACTTGGTTTGCTCAAGGGCAAATATCACCAAATATTACTATATCACTGGAGGAAACATTTCTAATAAAGTTAAATGGCCTTTTTCTAGGAGGACAGATCATTGCAAATTTAATTAAAATGGATCTTATTAATATTTCAAGTAATTTCTGGGCTTGATTATGCACTACAAAAGAAACAACTGTATTGAGGAGAAAAATCAATAGCCCTTGACTAGGGCTCTGGGTATGCTAGAAAAACACAGATCTCTTGTGAATTATTGAGGTCTAGCTTTAGGGTTGGGGGCGAGTACCAATATTCATTTGGAGGTAAATTGAGTTATTTTTAAAATGGCAGAAAAGGAAGGAGAAAAATCAGTTCAAATTTTCCATTATAATGAAAGTACAGGAAACAAGCCTTTCTATATTCATTTTAGGCCTAAATAACTCTGCAGAGAATAAGGGTTTTGCAATGTCAGTTGCACACACAACTTCCTGTGTGAATGCTAAGCCATTACAGGTGTCCTAAGGCCTCCAGTGAAACCTATTATCAAGAGATTCCTCTGGTCTCCTCGAAGTCATCCCCAGCGCCCCCCATCCGCCGCCCACACATTATTGCTTCTCTCCTCCAAGTGTCTTGATTAAGGACCCTCTCTCTTCTCCGCACTCCCGAGGTTAAAGTGCCCCCGTTCCCTTGGTGTAGCTGGTTACAAGCTTTTCCGTTAGGGAGGACTAGTGCCTGCAGTCCTTTTTAGTTAGATGCTTTTAAGTCAGAGATGAGAGGAGCCACTTGAAGAAACCCTCCTTCCCTTCTTCCTTTCCCCCACTGGGAACCAAGTCCCTGAAGGACAACACCCAGGGACGCTTCCTGACTTTCTATCCCCTCACCCAATTTGGGCTTGGAGGGTTGGGGTCGCATTTTCTCATGTCCTCTGCTGCACTGGATGTGTTATGTAAGAGGGACAGAACGCGGGAGGCACATGCGTATAAAGCGCACCGATCTGTGATAACAGCTGGGGTAGCAGAGCGGATCTGGAGTCCACCCCCCCCACCAAATACGACAGACCCCACACATGCACATCAGCACCCCCTCCCCCACACACCCACCCACACACACACACGCACACACCCAGAGCAATGTTTTCCTGTCTCACCCCTACCAGTACCAGAGGCACAGAATGGAAAGGCGGGGGGTGGGGGTGAAAGGAGGTGAAAGAGGAGGAGGAGCAGCAGCAGCACATCTGCTTTGATAGCAGCCGGCAGTGCCGCCGCGGCAGAGAGCCCCTCGTTAACCCCCTTCCTGTGGCTGCACCACGTCATGGAACATTCCCGGAACGGGCCAACGTTCCACCCACTTCAGGGAACAGACATAAAGGCGCAGACCCAGTTCCCCACAGTGCACAGCCCAAACACACATGTCCCTTCCCGATCCCCGGCCAGACGGACAGACAAACACGCATGCAAACCGCCCCCACCCGTCTCCACGCGCCCGGGTCCAGCCGGCAGCGGCCAGAGCCGCTCTGCAGCCGGTGCACCCGCAAGGCGAGGGCGCCTCCGCCTGAACCTTCCATCGAGACAGTCCCCTCCTTCCTCGCTTCCTTCCTTCGCTCCTTCCTTCCTTCCTTCCTTGCCCGGGAGGTAAAGGGAGTCACTGAAATGCCCAGAGCCAGCGCCTTCGCTGCGCTCGCTCGGCCGCAGGCCGGCGGCCCGGGCCTCGCGCCGCCAGCCCGCCCGGCCGCCTGCGCCGCGCGCCGCGGCCCCCTCCCCCGCTACCTGACAACGGGCCGCCGCCGGCCGCCGCAGCCGCAGCGGTGGCCGGGCCGTGCGCGCCGGTGCACGTCGCTCATTAGTAAGCAGGCACATTCCTGCCTCCAGCGCTCCCGCGCGGCCCCCTCCCCCCAGGACATTACGCAAAGCAGCCTCCCCTCATCTGCATAGATCCGCGGCCAGGGTATTCCCCGCATTTCCCCACGCGCCCGACACCCCTCCCGCGGTCTCCCCCATCCCCGCCCCCTCCGACCCTCACCCTCGGGCCACCGGGAAGGGGCTGGGGGCACGCGCCGGGGAGCGGGGGACGGAGTTCGGCGGCGGCGATTCCAATATAAAGTGAAACAAGCTCCCAGCGCCGAAGGAGGCAGGAAAAACCCAGCGTCCAGGCCACTTACCGAGCCGAGGAGGGACCTAGATTCCCGCCGCTCCGCTCTCGCGGTGGCCGGTCCGCCCTCCGCGCACCCCGAGGCTGCACCCAGCACCCCAGACGCGAAACGTGGAGGAACGCTGTGAACGAGCCGGGAGACCCTCCAAGTTGCTCTGGGCTCCGGGGAGCGTCAAGGTCCAAGACACAACTTGGCAAAGACTTGTGCCACAGTCACCGAAGATGTTTGTGCGGAGACCCTCCTGCGGGGAACGACGGCGCTCGGCGGCGCCCCGCTCTCCTCCTCTCCACCCCCTCACCTCCAGCCCGCCTCCCGCCGGCCGCCCGCCTCCGGGCCGCGAGCCCCTCGGGCGGCTGTCAGCTCCCGGCCGCCGCCGGGTGACAGGGGAGGGAGGAGGGCGCGACGCGGCGGCCCGAGCCCCAGCGGGCGAGGGGGATCCTCGCAGCCGCGGCGGCCGCTCACCTGGAAAGTCACCGCTGAGGAGGAGGAGAAGGAGGACGGAGAGGAGGAGGGAGAGGAGGAGGGGGAGGAAACCCCCCTGGTGCCCTTGTTCTCGCTGCAGCGGCGGCCGCTCCTCGCCAAGGCTGAGCGTGTCTGGTGGGGGGTGTCTGGTAGCATTTCCTTAAGGACAGAGGGAGGGCGGGCGCGGAGGGAGGGAAGAGATCCCGACCGCCAGCCCAGGCTCCTCTTGCCTTTATTTATTTTTCTGACACTGTATGGAGATGGGCCCGGGGCAGGGGCCGCCGGGCTCAGGCGGGAGCCGCGAGGCCCGGGCCGCAGCTGTCTGCGTGCGGGAGCCGCAGCGGCCGCCTCCCCTCCCGGGCTGTGGACGCACCGGGTTATTCCTGGCAGCGCCTCCCCGAACAGAAGTTACTAGGAGGAGTGCGCGGCGAGGGCGGACGGGGGGAGAGGCGGAGGGAGGGAGGGAGGAAGAGGGAGAGACTCAGCCAGCGACGTCATCGGATCCCCCAGCGCGTCCCAGGGAGGGAGGCTGAACCAGAAAAACCAGTCTGGAGCCAGTGAGCGAGAGAGGGATGTGCGGCGCGCGGGGCGACGGGGGAGGGAGGCAGTCGGGAGGGCAGGGCCGGGCCCCACGGCTGCCGCTGCGGGCGGGGAGATCGCGGCCGCGCACTCGCTCGGTCGGAGCGGGGAACTCCCCGGAGAGCCGGTCTCTACTTGTCATGCAAAAAAACTTGGGCATCTCTAGGAGCCTGAGAATTTCCTTTAAGGATGTGGAAACCTCCTCCGTCCCCACCCCTTCCCCATTTCCCAGAGAATCGTTGTCTGCCTTCCTGACGAACGGAATTGTATAATTAGTAGTGCCCTTAGATTTGGAACCAGTACTCCGGATCCCTGGCCTCTCCTCGCCCCCTGCCTCTACTCACAATTATGTTATCGGTCAAGAAAAGCAAAATCAGACTGTGGCTCCTGGCTGGGTTTCTGGAGCTTTGTAGTGTTTTACTAGCACTTTCCGTGCCCCTGCGGGCGCGCGAACTATTCACGTGCTCGAAACGCCCGGATTACCTTCCCTGAGGTCACTCACCAGGGTGCCCCCGGCGCCCCCAGTTCGGGGACCGCGGCCCGCCCTCGCCAGGGGATTCAAATAGGTGTGGGCAGCGGCGCGAAGAGCAGCTGCCGGTTTCCTGGTGGGCCGCGCTGGAACCTCGGGGCGAGCTGCCACCTTCAGCCTGTGCGCTTCCCTCTCCACGGAAGGGACCGGAGTTGAAATCACAACCAACCCTGGGAGAGCGGGGCCGGGGGGCGGGGGAATCCCAGGCGAGTGGGAGCCGAAGCTCTGGGCTTCCTCCCCGGCCGGGCGACAACCGGGTGACACCGGGGCTCCCTCGGGCCGTTACCCTGCCTGTGTGGACTGGTGTGCACCCTCGGGGGAGGTTCCTAGGGTGCCACGGTGCCCGAGCGCGACGAGTGACTGCTGGGGAGGGGGGCCGGGTCCCGGAGCGCCTCCTCCGGGTGGTCTCCCCGCCAAGCGGGGACCGCGCGCAGCACCTCGCGGGCGCCCCAGCCCCCGCACCCTGCGGAGCCCAGCCGAGCGCCCAGGACGCCGCGGGCCCCAGCGGTCCTCCCCACCCCCTGGCCGCGCCGCCGCCCTGCCCGGGGCGGAGTAAACAAGAGACGCGCAAGATTTGACCTGGCGCGACCCGGTTTTCTGGCCGGGGTTCCCCCTGAGCAGGTGACTCCGTGGGAGGGGTGGAAATGAGTCTCTGGAATTCCGGGCCAAAGACAATAACTGTGGTTCTGCTTTTAAAGCAGGTATTTCACCAGCAACTGCGGAATGTTTTGTGTCTCCAGTTTCAAATTTCGCGGAAAGGGACCAAATGTCAGGACATATAAAATATCCCCTTCTCTTTTCATTAAAAATGAGTGCATTACAAAGGAAGGGCAGCCCCTTAATGCCTGCGAGAATAGCGCTGCTGGTTTCGTTTTTGTTTTGTTTTGTTTTGTTTTTCATTCTGACCCACAATCAGTGTATTTTTGAGGTCCCTATGCAATGGCGACGGTGCCGTGAAGGGCAACTCTGCAAAATAAAGCGGTGATACATTTTTTAACCGATTTTTTTCTCAGAGGAGAAAAATCTGAACAATTTGGCCTAAGTTTCACTTTGTCCTTCTCTTAGGTTGATCTCATTAAAATTCAGGGCCTACTTCCACTTAAGCAACTTCTTCTTTCATTGTATAGGTTCTTTAATATCCAGCCTTTTTAAACTTAACTTGAAGCCTTTAATTTAAAAAACTGTCCCAATCATCATTTTCTTTTAAATGTATGCAGTTGCATTTTAAACATCCATTTAACACACAAAATGTGATTTTTGAAATTTTTTTCACTTTCAAACCCACCTGCTACATACTCCCAGAGAGCGTTTTATTTAATTGCTTAATAGAGAAGATTAAGCAGTTTCTTTAAGAATCCAATTTCCCTTCAACAAACACAACAGCAGCTGCCCAAGCTCCCAGAAACTAAGCAAAGGCAAGTAGCAGGCAGCGTTTTGCTTCACTAGAATGAATGTTAGTTGAAACCTTAAATACCTCTTTAAAAGACTAGATTAAAGAGAATAATGGGAATATTAAGATACTCCGGTAGTCAGTTAAAATATTTTTTAAGGAAAACCAGACAGATATACATCTATTTTGATGATTTGATCCCACCTTCAAAGAGGATCCCTGAAAAGAGTTTTAGTCACAATTTGACAAATTTTAAATAATTACTTTGTTTCAGAGTCATGACGATGGAAAGAAGATAGCCTGCGTTGAGTTGAAGTAAAGTAAAAATATTATGAATATGTGTAACTAGGTGACATCCTCTCTGCTGGGAAGAATACTTTTTTTTTTTTTTTCTGGTGACAGGGTCTTGCTCCATCACCCAGGCTGGAGTGCAGTGGCATGATCTTGGCTCACTGCAGCCTCTCCCTTTCAGGCTCAAGCAATCCTCCCACCTCAGCCTCCCGAGTGGAGGGGGAGCCACTGCAGATCTGGAGCAAATCAGCACCAGCCACTCCAGAGCCTGACCTACATAGGACTCAGAAAGCATTGTCTGTTGTGATTGATTATTCCTGTGTTCAGTCCCAATGGCCTACTGATTGGGGGTTTCTCTCCAAAAGGCTGCGTGGCTTTTCTTCTCTAAGTGAATCTCCTTTATAACCCATATTTTATGTCTATATCCCAAACATGCTATCCATATTTTGTCAATGTCCAGTTGCTTGCATGTAAGGGCAATAGAGTAATCAGAAAACTCTTCCCAGAAAGCCCCCGAAGACAAAACTAGTACTGGTAGAAAACTGGGCATGCAGCTCTAAGAAACTCTATGGGAAGTGAGGCTGGGTGGGGCACAGCTGCCCCAGCCTGGCACCCATATGGAGCATCAGCAAGGAAGTAGGAACTTTCTTTTCATCATGCATCCTTCTTATCACTTCTCAGTTTCAAAGGGAAAGAAAATTTGTCAATCTGCATTTTGAGACATTAAGAAAGTAAAATAATTAATGGCTTCATGGTTGTATGGCATTTTTCAGAGTATTGTCAGAAAATCATTTCGAACTGAAATTACTTTCATTCAAAAATATTTATTGAATGCCGGCTATGTGCTGAAGATTCTTAAGATACATCAGTGAACAAATCAAAGTTCCCTGCTTTCTTGGAGCTTGCATTCCAGCGGGAGGAGAGGATTTGGAGGAAGAATGGGATAGACAATAAATGTAAGTAATAAATTATATAGGACTTTGAAAGGTAAAATGTTTGGGGGAAAAACATAAAATAGGGTAAAGGATATAGGTGGGGTGAGGGTTGTCCTGATGCTGTATTAAATAGGAACATCAGAGTAAGACTTGTTGGAAAGGGAGATTTCTGCCATGGTTTGAAGGAAATACCTGGAGATATCTGGAGGACAGAGCTTTTCACATGGAGGGAACAGCCAAGATACAGCTCCAATACCTGGAATTTTTATAGACATCAATGGGAATGGTGTGGCTAGAATAAAATGAGACAGCCAGTGAACAGAAGGCCTCTCAGGTCACCGTAAGAATTCCAGAAAAGCTTCATAAAAGGCAAATTTTGGGCCTTTATCACTCAGCCCCATGGAATCTGAATCTTTGTGGGCCCAGGACTCTGCATTTTTAACAAGTAAAGCAGTTGTTACTTACGTATTCTAAAGCACAAGACCTCCTGCCACAGAGCATGGAACCTGATATATCCAGGCAGGAGAACTGGGTACCAGGAGACACTGTACATGAAGTTTCCAGAACCAGCCATGTCCATTTTACTAATCAAGACTCTTTCCGTTAAACCTGCAGCTCAAATGACTTTAAGGAAAAATGGATTTCATTGATTCACATAACTATCACTCAAGGAGTAACTTTCAACATAGTGAGATCCTGAGGCTCAAATATTATTACCCCGTAAGGCCTTCTCCATCTCTGTTCTTATCTCTCTGCTTCACTTTGCCCTTCAGGCAAACATTCTGCAGGTTGGTGGCAGCATTCCCAGATTATCTTCTTCCTAGATAAGCAACACAGCAGGAAAAGACCTTCTTTCCAGATAGCTCAGGCAGCCTTGGTCATGTCATTGCACCTGAACCACTTGCAGGTCTTGGGTGGAGTGATCTGATTTGGTCATGACTAGACCTGAAGAGGAGAAGGTCCTCATGGGAAAAAAAAAAAAAAAAGCTGTTCCCAAAAGAAAGGAGTCTTGCAGACCAGGGGGCGGAAAGTATCCACTATATCCCTTAAGTCTTTTGGCTTAGGTTTCCCTATTTTTTATAACTAGGGATTTAGTCAAGATGATATGCCTAATTCCCTATAAATTCTATATAAATCATTGTAATAAATTCCCCCCATAAAATTGTGCAAAATGAATTAACTGGCATGCCACTCTCTCAGATAAATTTATGGTACTATAAATAAGACATTAAAGGGGTTACCTGCTATGGGATTCTGATGAATAAATAGAATATAGCCTTAGGTCTTAATAAAGAGTAATGACTTAGAACTGCCTTTCTGATGGATCTCTTGCTTCCTACTTATCTGCTTTAATTAGTATATGGAGGAAAATTAAGCAGTGTCATGATTCATGTGATGTTAAGAATACATAGGTCCCCAAAAATTAGTTGAAGAAAAGAATTTGGAGGGAAAATCTGCATGTCTGTTGAATCATCAGTAGGATACAAATCCAATCATTCTAATGTAGACAAGTCTTTTGATCCCACTATACATCCTTTGGCACAGGAGTGGAGGGTGATAGTGGTAATGAAGGACCGATCAGCCAGAGTCATACTGTGATTCAAGATGACATCTGTTAGGATTGAAGGATAAAGTGCTTATCCTCATGGGTTTTACAAGGCACACAGAGCATGCAGACATCCAACTAACCAAATGTCACCCTGTATTCCAGAGTTGCTCGGAATATATTCCAAAGACCACTTGTAGCAATATCTCTTGCAATGCTCAATTAAAAGCCTGGGCTACCCCCTAGATTTATAAAATCAAAATCCTCAAAATTAGGGCCTGGGAAACTCCATGTGAATAAGATCCCCGATGACTTCTATTCTCATTAAAGTTTGAGAAGCATCCCTTTACATACAATTTCTAGCTCACTTTGTCCCTCAGATTGAATGGGGGTTGGCTGGCTGAGAACTCCCTTCTTCCCTGTTTGTCACATTCTTCAGATTTCACGTGATCCTTTATGACAAGTTGGTCTCTTTTTCTCCTTTAAAGATATTCATGTGGCTTTTATTTTAACCAGATTTCTTCTGTACAAAAAATACGTCAGGAAAGAAATGATCCCATGAATGATCCAGCCCTGGGGATGAGAAGGGTGCAGGGGGAGGAGGGAATGGTGGGCACGGAATATAGGAATGCATAGAGGGCACAAGGGGAGGGAGAGGTCAGCTGTGGGGATGAGCAAGATGCAAGCAAACTTTGATGGTTTTCTAGCTTAGCTTAGGACCAACCCTGCCCATAGTTTATGGAAGGATACTGCATGTTTCTTCAGTCCAATCTGCTGTGAAATGCTTGTTATATTCTAGAGAATGCTCAAGGAATGCCCAGTCAGGCCTTTATTCTGAGGAAGCTCACTGATGTCTCACAGATAACCTTCTTAAAGATGAACAAATATCAGATACAGGAACAGCCAATAAGACTGTCCAGGATTACCAATGCCTGAACTGCCACCTTAGATACAGGGAAATGTAGGCTTCTGATACAATGTTAGCAATTTAAGAGCACCACATTAACATCATCCCCCATCCTACTTTCTTCCATCACCCTCCCCCAACTCCAAAATTGGTTAGAACTGAAATTCCTCCGCTTAACGGTCACTGCTTGGGGTTAAGGCTCTGCCTCTGTAGAAATCTTCCCGTACAAGCTAACTACAAGTGGTAGGCTCTTCTTATCCTAAGCTCTTAATCAGTCATTAACTTCTTATGAAAGATTAATTTATTAGATTGCCTTACAGAGTGACAGCTAGCTTAGTGATCAAACTGATTTATCTTGACAAAGCATAGAATGGAGATAATATAGGAAGGTCTGGAGGGGGAGTGAGACAGAGAGATCCAAAGCTTGGACCAGACTGACATGGGCACACTAGGGCAACTAGGAATAGGGTAGAAATTGAAGGGGAAAGGTGTGAAAAGATGAAGGGAAAGGCAAACGCAAAAGCCACCGTCTTTGGACACAGAGGATGCCTGTGCTCAGGGCCTGTGGAGGGGGGCATGATGATCCAGGCGTTTTAGGCAGAAGCTGGGTGGCTCTGTCAGCCCAGAGTGCAGGTGCTAGTCCTGACTCTGAGCTAGCGGGAGACCTGGGTCCCCTCTCTTAGCCTCCACTTCCTCATTCAAGCAACTAGGGGATTCCCTTTCAATCATAAGATTCTGAAATAGAAACTCCTAACCATCTAGCAGGGACAGAGAAGGGGAAAAGAAGAGAGGGAGGCATGAAAAAGAAAAATAGCAGAGAGAGCTTATCAAAGTCCAAATTCCTCCCAAGCTCTTGCAGTGGTTTCTTAGGGTGAAACATAAATTTCCAATGTTAAAGAAATGAGAGTATATGGGCAAGGTATAGTAGGGGGTTTCAGAGAATAGTGATTTTGGTTTAAACATAGGCCATACAAATTTGGCATACTATATGGTCCGAAAGGAGAAGTGTTGTTTCTCATTGTCAGCCATAAAACACTTTGGGAAAAATGTATTTTTCTTGATTAGTACCTAAGTCCTTGAACTTTTAGAATCCCTGAGAACAGTGACTTGACCCACTCCCAATTTATCTATTGATGTGATATCTGGTAGATCTGACCCTCTTTTATATAGGTTTGAACCTTGAGTTTAGGGTAGTAAAACAAAAAAAGTCAAATAGTTGTCACTAAGTTTGTGCAGTGACTCAGGCCCTGACCTAGAAATTATATGTAAAATAAGGTAGCAAGTTGGAAGCATCGAAGAGAAAATGAGCAAGTAGAGGATATTATTTCTGATCCAGAGGAGGCTGCTCTCAGCAAAGAAGAAGATAACAAAATTATGCAGATGCGAAGCAGGGTGGGTTTACTTAGCTGTTACTGGGGTAACAACAGAGTCATCACTGAAATAATCCCACTCAGTCATCCATGTGCTTCATAAACCCAAACAACAGAGAGACTAGTGTGTCATAGCAATACGCCTTGTGTAAGAGGAAGAAGAAATCCATGATCTGTTTAGAAAGATTTGCACAGGAGAAAATTAAACTCATTTTAAAATACTTTGTACTCAGAATATTCAGCCACTTGAAAAGTCCCCTTATACAGATGAGTCTGCTCCCAGTGATTCTGGTGAGTATAATGTATTAGGAAGTTAATTATTTGTTTTGTATCTTTTTTAAAAAGATTTTTTATAAAGGAACTACTTACTCAGTATGTCATTTCCCATTGACATTCTTGTATATGTAGATGAATATGTCAATACCTTCTGTTCTGGCAAACTGATATGCTCCAGGTCCCTCTAGTGCCCTATAATTTTATCTATCATTGTTTTATAATCATTTCTCCTGCACTCTACTGTGGAATCCTCAACTAGCAGAGACCGTGCCAATGATGTATGGTGTTGAATAAATATTCTGAGTTTTTAGGTTAATATTTTACTCCTGCCTTCTTATCTTTTCCTGGGCTCTGTGTGTAGGCCACGACTGCCACTGAAATGTGTGAGACTCCCTTTGCTAAATAACATCTTAAATAATGACACGGGTGGGGGCATATTTCAAAACAGACCTGTGTTTTAAAAAAAAATGTAGCCTTGGGGAGGCAACCTGTTCTGTTGTTATTACGTCTGTCCTTCAAGGCAATGATTATTTTCCAACAATCAAATTTTTGCCAGGTGTTTAAGGATGCCTGACCCAAGCACCACTGGTACAAAGCTCACCAAACGTCATGTGTGTAAATCAGCCCTTGATGAATTGACAAAAAGGCATTTTTAAAAATGTAGGTACCCAATATAAACAAATCATAAGTGTACAATTATGTTAATTTTGGCATATATTTGTGTGAGTGTAACCATTACTCTGAAAAAGATGGAAAATATTTTTAAGATTACAGAAGGCCCCCTCGTACCCCTTCCCACAGGGAACCCCTGAGATAATCTGTGTTCTAACTTCTAAGTTAGTTAGAAGGTTGGTTTTTGAGCAAAGATATGTATGTATATATGCATGCATGCACGTATGTATGTATTGATTTTTAAAATAATATTTCAAGTAACCATATGCTAGACCAAGTTTGATGACTAGAGATATAGGAGTGATCAAGGCAGATGAGGCCTTTAGGTTCTATGGGCCTCACATTCTGGTTGAGAAACTGATAGAAAACAAATTTACCAAGAAGACAGTTTCAAATCATGAAAAATGGCAAGAATAAAACAAGGTAATTGATAGGCAATAAATAGGTAGGTAGGGTAATATTGGATGAGGGTAGAGGTATCTGCAGGGTTGACATTTGGGCTGAGAACTGACTGAGGAAAAGCAGGGAAAAAGAGCCCCAGAAAGAGAGAACTGAAAGTGCAAAAGCCCTAAGCCAAGGAGAAGCTCTGTGCCATGAGGAACTGAAAGGCCAGTGTGGCTGGACATGGAAGGTGGGGACTGCCGAGGAGAAAGTCCTAAGAGATAATGTAAGAAAGGCAACCAGAATGAACCAGAGGAAGATGCCTTTGTGGGCTAGATGAGTTTTGAGGAAGGGGGTAGACATTAGAGATTTAAAAATACGTATATCTTATGTGTTCTATTAATTAATTGAAAAAACTTTTCTCAGAAACAACCTTCAGTACATAAGTAATGGCTGCTGGATGTAACTTGCAATTGAGTGGCAGGTCTGCAAGGAAAGAATTCCAAATAGAGGACTTTCTGAAAGCCTAATTATACATATTGAATGTAACAAAAGGAAAATAGTTTTTAAGGTAGCAAATCCTAAAGAGAATTTAGATAATGTGGGTGCTATTCCTCACATTTTTCTTTGGTTAATTAGAGAGAGCTGGGAAACACACAATGCTGCCCACAGCTCTGCCAACCCATTATGGGCACTTCTAATTTCAGATAAATGAAGCCCTTGGTTACCACCCCCAGCTTGTCTTAGAACATCCATTGTATTATCAGAGTAGATGAGTAAAAATAATAGCCTTCTGAATATCTATAGAGGGTACCTTTCTCTTATTAGTAGATAGTTACAAGTTTAAATCATGTCTCCATGTTAATGAAGCAACTCCCAAATTTACTTTGCTCTTGAAAATCTAGTTTTTCAAATTTTCTGTTTTACACAGAAAATGTGATATTTAGCTGAGTGGCTTAGTTAGAGCATCAAGTGCTAGATGTATGTAACTTTAAAAATTAGTAATTATGTGAAATCTTAAGGTGTATATATAGATACATATACGTATCTTCTCTCTAGTAAATATCGTGTGCACTTGTCATTTTAAAAAACATTTCTAGCAGTATATATTGATCCAAGTATATATAAACTTAAAGATATGCTAAAAACAAATTACCAATTGGCATCTTTAAAATTCACCCTTCATTAAATGAAACCATGATGTTATTTTAAAAAAACGGTAATATACGTATAATGAGAAATATTAAATGTCATGGCCTGGGCAAAATTTGAAGAAGAAAAAATATCAAGACAATTGCATTTAAGTTTCCAACAAGAGATTACATCACTAGGTTTATTGAATTTATACAAATATAGTAGCAATGTTTGCAAAATGCCCCTAAAATTCCTGAGTGAAAGCAGAAATGAAGAACATTTGCATGATTATAAATATCAGGATATCTGAAAGCATAAAGATATTTGGTTGAGTTTTTCCATTGTCATCCAGATTTGATTACATAGAACAAATTGAAGGCCTCTTATTGTTTTGGTGTTTCAGAACTTAGCAAAGGGGCTGCTACTTATTTTGGCTTTTTTCTTATTTATTCCAGGGTTCCATGAACTGCTTCCTCTGACATGAGATCTAACAAGGCTAAAGACTAAAATGCAGTTGTTTACAGCGTAAGTAGGAGGCCGTCCCGTGCAGGGCAAAATCAACAGAGAGGAGACAGTCCTATGCCTTCGAGAGACAGTCTGCTGATACTGTCATGATGTCTAGTGACAGGCCAGAGATCAAAACCCAACACCCTCATTTACCTGACAGTGATTTGGCCAATCACTTAACATCTCTAAGAGCTTCATTTTTTTACAAAATTGAGACAATAGTATTTGTTTCATAGTGTTACTGTCAGGGTTAAATGTTATACAGTAAGCATTTCATATATGCTGCTTGTTTATCTAAATATTCATGGTCAGGCACTAACTTCTTATGTGACTCTGAGCAATGCATTCATCTCTGTACCTGTTTCCTCATCCATAAATTGGGAGTTGAACAAGGTGAGCCCTAGGTTTTGTTCCAACTTCAATATTCTATAATTCTTGCAACTTATATGGCCTCAGTTTTCTTATCTTTATAATGGGCATAAGAATACCTACCTCACAGAATTTTTGAGAGGATAAAATGAATTAAGACAGGTAGAAATTCTTAGAACAGTGCCTACCACATTGGAAGTGCTTAATATGTATTAGCTGTGATGATGCTGCTAATGATGAAGATGATAATGACCCTATTTGCAGATAGTATGGCAGCCATAAAACATTCAGTATCAGATTGATTACATTCTCTTATTTTCTGAGTCAATGCCAGAGCTACCAAGATTTTATTCTTTAAAGGTTCTTCAAGACTAAACTCTTTTTACATGATATGATTATTACACATTGCATGTCCGTATCAGACCAGCCTGGCCAACAAGGTGAAACCCCATCTCTAAAAATACAAAAATTAGCAGGGCATGGTGGCACGCACCTGTAGTCCCAGCTACTTGGGAGGCTGAGGCAGGAGAATCACTTGAACCCGGGAGGCAGAGATTGCAGTGAGCTGAGATCGTGCCACTGCACTCCAGCCTGGCAGAGTGAGACTCCATCTTAAAAAATAAATAAATAAATCAATAAATCTCATGTACTCCATAGATATGGGGTACCTACTATGTACCCACAAAAATTAATTTTTTTTTAGAAAAGCCTACACTCATTTACTTCTTAGTAAGAATTATGTCAAGATTTCCCAGTGTAGATACCCTAGGCTGCTAATTTTTTTTTCTTTTGTTATCAGTATCTTAAGAAATTAATTGGCCCTGGAGTGGCGGCTCATGCCTGTAATCCCTGCAGTTTGGAAGGCCAAGATGGGAGGATTGTTTGAGGCCAAGAGTTCAAAACCAGCCTGGGCAACATAGTGAGATACTATCTGTATATAAAATAAAAAAATTAGTGAGGCATGGTGTCATAAGCCTGTGGTCCCAGCTACTTGGGAGGCTGAGGTGAGAGGATTGCTTGAGCCCAGGAGGTCGAGGCTGCAGTGAGCTGTGATGGTGACACTGCACTCCAGCCTGGGCTATAGAGCAAGACCCTGTCACCCTCCTCAAAAAAAAAAAAAAAAAAAAGCAATTAATTGATTTATTTATGGCCATTCTCTCTTTTTGTGAGCTGGATATGTGTTCACTTTCATTCTAAAAATGTACAGCCCCCAAAGCCCACACATGTTGTCAAAGCTCACTACATTTACCTAGAGAGTTTCCTGTAGTCTCCTCTTTCAAGTATTTTAAATAATGTGTAATTTCTTCATGTAACTGAAACATGTTAATGTTGAGTTGGCACAGGAAGAAAAGTTTTGATTTACTCAGAACTGGGATTTGTGTGGGTCATTTCCTAGTCCACCTAAGTATTTAACAAATGTAAAATGTAACACACAATTAAATAAGCTACCCAAGCCAAATGAACTGGTGAGTGCATTATAAATAGCAACCAAAATTATACTTCAGATGTTAACTGGTATGTCCTGATTTAATAATGAATTACATCATTTGACAAATGAGATAAGACTTCCACCTTTAGCTTTCTGATCCAAACTTCTAATAGTTGAAATGTATTATTACCATCTGGTGTCTGGCCTCTGAAATGCCCTGGCGATATCTGCCTCATTTCAAGTAGTCAGGGCTTGCATATGCCAGCAAAGCACTCTCCGAAGTGTCTTGATTGGCAGGCCCAGAGAGAAGGCTAAGAACCAAATGAACCATGGAGATATAGCTCCAGCTCTGTAGAAGTTTCCTCTGGTTCAAGGCAGACTCATTTTCTTAGTTTGTGCAGCAAAAAAATTGTCATGATCGAAGTTGTTTTTATTTTGTATCTCAATCCTGAAGGATGCAATTCCTATACTTACCAAGAATGTTTCCATCTGTTTTAAATTATTTCACTCCTTTTACAAACTGGCAATAATTTTAACACCTTTTATTTTCAGTGAAAATAATTCGAGAATGAAGCTGAGAGTGATACATAAGCCTAGAGTTTTAACTCAGTGAAGTAATATGATTCTGACAGTTCTTTATTTTTTTCCACATTGTGTTAGATTCCTAGTAAAAAGGGAAGACGAATCTTATTGCTTTCAAAAACCTGACAATATGGTATGTAGGACAGAATGAACATACATAGAACAATATCCAATAACACAGATGAAGGTGTCAAAGCCATTGCCAGACAGAGTGGTGCAGATTGTGAGATCAGTTTTCTTGCTAAGTGTTATGGACTGAATGTTGGTATTCTCTAACATTCATAGATCATAATCTAATCCCCAATGTGATGGTAGCACTATCTGGGGGTGAGACATTTGGGAAGTAAAGGTCTTTTTCTCTCCACATCTGACCAAAAGTAGGAGCTCAACAAATGTATGTGCACTGAAATGGAATGGGGGCAAACAGCCTGGTAGTATAGTAGAAACCAAAATTTGGTTATGGTAGGAGCAGTACAGATACATCTGGATCACAGTCTAAATTCTCTCCAGGGAACAAATACATAGACTTACCCCTTGGGTTATTGGTCTGGTAGACTCTAATTTTTAGTAGGGTTTGTATAATCTAGACTTCTTATAACCTCTGCCCCACTGGATATAGGTATTATTCAGTTGAAGTTAAAAATTGAATATAGGATTATATGCAATGCTTATCTATAACTTTCTTGTAAGGATAAACTCAGTACATCTCTTGTTTTCTAATATTTTGGAGGAAATGTTACAAATAGGTAAGGAAAGTTTGAGCCTCATTTACGCATGAGGGTGGACCCCTCCTGAATGAGATTAATGTCCTTATAAGAAAAGGCCAGAGAGCTAGCTCACTCTCTTTCAGCATGTGAGGACACAAGAAGCCCAGAGTCTGCAACCTGAAAGAGGGCCCTCACTAGAACCCAATCACGCTGACGCTGTGATCTTGGACTTTCAGGCTCCAGAACTGTGAGAAATAAATTTCTGTTGTTTATAAGCCATCCATTTCATGACAATTTGTTATAGTGGCCTGAACAAAGACAATAGGTATAAAAGAGAATTGATAAAGATGAAATTTAGGAATACAATTAGAAGTGAAATGCAAATAACAAGAGGGTGACCCTGGAGTAGAAAAGTGTCTGTGTCTGGTAGATTTGAATAGTTTACAAATGCCAAGCCTGTGCAAAATAGGAGTTACCAATATTAATGGCTGCATCATTACAAGGTGTATCCAAAAGACACTTAAGATTAGTCTGTGTTTGTCAGTGGGGAGGTGAGAGTAGGAAATGTTAAATAACCTGCCCTTTGTCACTCAGCCAACAAGTAAGAGAGCAGGGAATCAAGTTCAGATCTAAGTCCTCTAAAGTTATTCCCCAGACTCCTCACAGCTTCACTTAATAACCATTTCCTGCTTTGGTTGACTTTACAAAGATGACCATACATTTGAGAGCAAAAGGGGAAGCTATGAATCATTACATCTGGACAAATGGCATGAATCAAGATCATCCACTGCCAACTAGAGTGTATGTTCATCTTCTGTCTATATATCTTCATTCCCAGACATCTACCAGACATCCAGTGACTTTTCTGAGAAGTACACTTGGAGGTCAGTTTCTTGTAGTAAATTGATCGAAGTGTTAAAATTCTGGAAAGTTATTGTATTTTAAAATAGTTCACACAAAAAGATAGTACAATGAAATGAATCGCTGTTAGTGGAATTTCAGGCACTCAGGTACCTGATAATAAGAACTATTTCAAAACAACATAACTTTTCTGGTACCTGTCAAATCACAATTTCTATATGAGATATGGCCAGCTGGGTATTTAAGGATAATTGGTCAGCTACTGTGATGATTAATATGGAGTGTCAACTTGTTTGCATTGAAGGATGCAAAGTATTGTTCCTGGGTTTGTCTGTGAGGGTTGTATTAGTCTGTTTTCATGACACTGATAAAGACATATCTGAGACTGGGCAATTTACAAGAGAAAGAGGTTTATTGGACTTCCAGTTCCACATGGCTGGGGAGGCCTCACAATCATGGTGGAAGGTGAAAAGCACATCTCACATGGCGGCAGACAAAAGCAGAGAGCTTGTGCAGGGAAACTCATTTTGAAAACCATCATATCTCATGACACTTATTCACTATCATGAGAACATCACAGGAAAGACCTGCTCCCATGATTCAATTACCTCCCACTGGGTCACTCCTCCAACACGTGGGAATTCAAGATAACATCTGGGTGAGGATACAGCCAAATCATATCAAGGGTGTTGCCAAAGGAGATTAACGTTTGAGTCAGTAGACTGGAAGAGGCAGACCCAACCTCAATCTGAGTGGTTACCATCTAATCATCTGCCAATGCAGCTAGAATAAAGCAAGCAGAAGAAAGTGGAATGAGAAGACTTGCTGAGTCTTCTGGTCATCATCTTTTCCCCATGCTGGATGCTTCTTGCCCTTGAACATCAGACTCCAAGTTCTTCAGCTTTCAGACTCTTGGACTTAGAGCAGTGGTTTGCTAGGGGCCCTCAGGCCTTCAGCCACAGACTGAAGCCTGCACTGTCGACTTCCCTACTTTTGAGGTTTTGGTACTTGGATTGGCTTCCTTGCTCCTCAGCTTACAGGTGGCCTATTATGGGACTTCACCCTGTGATTGTGAGTCAATTATCCTAATAAACTCCCCTTCATATATACATATATATTATTAGTTCTTACCTCTAGCGAACCCTGACTAATACAGATTTCTAGATGTACAGATAGATTGGGAGGCAAACACTCTAAATTAACAAGGCAGAAATGAAAGAGCTGTTCTGCCGAAGATCTTCAGCACTGCTCAGACCTCTATAAGAATTTCTTATCCAGTTCAAAACTTATCAACTTAAGAAAAATATAGAAAATTTGTAAAGCATTCAGAAGAAACTAAAGACTAAAGCAAAATGATATGTTCAAATACTTAACACTGCCAAAATGTAATGCATTTCAATAAAGTGATATATGTCCTTAACTCACACAAATTCATAAATGTCTAATAGACATACATATGGGAAGTGAATATCAAATGCCTGTGTACTATTTGTATAAAATCTAAGTTAAAACTCATTTCCATCCCAAATATGTGTGATATGTAAAATAATATTCTACGTATTTTGTTTAATTTTGGGGGGTCATTTAAGATTTTTTTATTTGCAAAAAAAAGATGTCTACAAACAAAATTAATGGAAAAAAACAAAAATTAGTACCAAAAGAGGAAACGAGGACAAGGAAAAACACGAGCACATATAAAAATGTAAAAATACTCAAGCCAGGCTCAGAGAATCAGCATCCCTGACAGCAAGTGTTGTTAAACATCCAAGTGGGTTGCTAGGGAAGGTTAGGGAATCTCCCTTTCCCAGAAGTCTTTAAAAATAGGATAACATCTGTTTGGATGGGATAATGGTGGTACTGCTTAACTTGGCAGCTTCTTAAGCAAACCTATGGTTTGGTAATTCTACCATTTCTATTTCTGATTTGAAAAGTAACAAATAACTTCAGTTCACCTAGAAAATTGGGGCTTATAATGACTTGTAATATTGTCTTATAAAACTATTTTCATTGTCATTAATAGTGCAAAGGTAGATAACTGAGGTTTTCAGAGTATACTTGAATTTGCAGCCAAGGCTCAAACTTTCCTTATCTATTTGTAACATTTCCTCCAAAATATTAGAAAACCAGAGATGTACTGAGTTTATCCTTACAAGAAAGTTATAGATAAAGCATTGCACATAATCCTATATTCAATTTTTAACTTCAACTGAGTAATACCTGTATTCAGTGGGGCAGAGCTTATAAGAAGTCTAGATTATATAAACCCTATTAAAAATTGGAGTCTGCCAGACCAATAACCCAAGGGGTAAAATATATATATTTGGTCCCTGGAGAGAATTTAGACTGTGATCCAGATGTATCTGTACTCCTCTTACTATAACCAAATTTTGCTTTCTACTATACTACCAGACTATTTGCCCCCATTCCTTTTCACTGCACATATATTTGTTGAGCTCCTACTTTTGGTCAGGTGTGGAGAGAAAAAGCCCACAGTCCCTGCCCTTGAGGAACACATAATCCAAAAAAAAAATGCATGGGTGGCTCCAGGTGTTGTAGGGTCTTAGGCAAGTATAATTTTGGACATGCATTTTAAGAAAAAGAATACAAAATTACAAATGCAGAAATACTAATAAAAGTGAATATTTATTGTATAGAGAAAATTAATCACAACAAATTGCAAGTTTTAGCATTCTCACAAATGCCAGAAATACCACAAAATCTCAGAAAAAAACCTATATTTTGTATTAATTAGCTGACTGATCACATGTATAATTCTATGTGTTCTACTTTTGGTTGCATATTGTTGACCACATGAGAAAAATTTATTTATTTACTTATTGAGATGGAGTTTCGCTCTGTCACCCAGGCTGGAGTGCAGTGGCGCTATCTCATCTCACTGCAACCACTGCCTCCCAGGTTCAAGCGATTCTCCTGCCTCAGCCTCCCGAGTAGCTGGGACTACAGGGGCATGCCACCAGGCCCAGCTAATTTTTGTATTTTTAGTAGAGATGGGGTTTCACCATGTTGGCCAGGATGGTCTCAATCTCTTGACCGCATGATCCACCCGCCTCGGCCTACAAAAGTGCTGGGATTACAGGCGAGAGCCACCACGCCAGGCCAAGAATTGTTTATATTATTTTCTATAGAGAGAAAACAGTGATAATTTATTCAGTCATTCCTTTGGCATGATTGATTGAAATTTGTTTTCTTTCTGGCTCACAACTCTTTCATAATTATAAGTAAGTTTTCAGGATTGTTGTCAAGTACAGGAAAACTTCAATCAAATTTCTTTCATATATGAACTGCAAGAGCTATAAGATTTCAGGGCATTGATAATTTTCTTGCATGTAAGTAATTTTAAATACTCTTTCAATTGATGTTACTCATTAACCAGCTTGTCACTGGTGTCCTTGTTGTAATGGTGTAGTGTGAGTTCAATTTTATCTCTGTCAATGTGAGGATTGTGTATCAAATTTGAAAGAAATTTAAGTATTTTCTCAATGAGTTCATGTGATTCAGTCCTCTGGGTTAAATGTGTTATCAAAAACTAAAAAGCCCTTTCAGTACTTCCCTCTTCCTGTTAATGAATTATTGCTCTTTGTATTATCTAAAAATATTTCTGTTACAATTTACTTCTTGACGTCAAAGCGATTTCTATTTGACTTTATCTCTCAATTGTTTTTTCATATCCTATCAAATTTCATCTGCATTTTCTCCCAGTTTCTTATTACATTAATTCATAGATGACAAAAGAGTTACTCTTCATATATGCCCATATTAGGAGTCATTGATTTCTGTGGGTTTTTAATTGAAAAGATCCAAAACATCTATGCGAATTCCAGTTAAAATGAAGTATTTATGTCTTATTAATTTTTTGAATAATCTGTTCACATCTTGTTTTTGTTACTCTTCCATGACTTTAAAAATATATTTCAGGGTCATTAAATTGCACTGTACAATGTTTTAAGACTTGAGCAGCTTTAGTGTGGGCAAACCAAACCATGTTGTTACCTTTAGACTCTTAAAAGAAATACTCTTGTTGGCATTTTAAAAGTTGAGGTAAAATTACCATTCAATAAAATGTACATATCATAGTGTTCAGCTCAATGAGTTTTGAATAGGCCAGGCGCATTGACTCACTCCTGTAATCCCAGCACTTTGGGAAGCCAAGGCAGGTGGATCATGAGATCAGGAGTTCAAGACCAGCATGACCAACATGGTGAAACCCCGTCTCTGCTAAAGAATACAAAAATTAGCCAGGCGTGGTGGCACGTGCCTGTAATCCCAGCTACTCGGGAGGCTGAGGCAGGAGAATCGCTTGAACCTGGGAGGCGGAGGTTGCAGTGAGCCGAGATAGCACCACTGCACTCCAGCCTGGGCGACAGAGCGAGACTCTGTCTCAAAAAGACAAAACAAATAGAGGGCATTTCCAGCATCCAGAAAGTTCCCTTTCTCATCCGTACCCCCTTCCTCATCCATCCTCACCCCCAGAGCAACCCTTTTCTAATTCTGTCACCATAATACATTTCGCCTACTCTCAGACTTCACATCAGTGGAATCACTCAGTATGTAATCTTTTGTGTCTTATTTTGCTCAGTATGATTTTGAGAATCAACCACATTGTTGCATGTATGGACAGTTTGTTCTGTCTTATTATGAAGTGTTATTTCACTATATAAATATACCATTATTTGTTTATTCATTCTCCTATTGATGGACATTTAGGTTCTTTCCAGCTGGGGCTGTTATTAATAAGGATGCTTTGAATGTTCTTATACAAGTCTTTGCATGGACATGTGTTTTCATTTCTCTTGGCTACCTATCTGAGAATACAATTGTTCAGTAATAGAGTAGATACATGTTTAACTTTATTAGAAACATGGCATATGTATTTTATGTACTCCTTCTACAAGAAAAACACAAAAACAAGACATGTAATTGTTGCACAATACTGAAGTGGCCCAAGAATTAGGGTTCCTTAAAGGAAGCCTTCTTCCACCTGTATTGATCATCCATGGTATTGATCATCCATGGCTCCTCACCAGGCATCATTCTTTGGGTCAGCTAGGCAGAATGACTTGCTGCTCCCTGAGTATGTGATGCAGTCTCTTCCCTATGAGTCTCCCTACTAGGTACTTCCTCTGACTGGCTGCTCTGCTCTCATCCTTTACCTGCCCTGTCTAATCTTAAAGACTGGATTTAATCATTTTCATCTCTGGGAGGCCTTTCATACCACCCTCCCCAAACCCCCATCATCACTGTCAAGGTTGAATTAAGTGTCTCTTCTCTGTGCTCCCATAGAAACTCAGGTTTTTCTCTATAACTGCTAGTCTATTTGTCTATCTCCACTGCTAGACTATAAGCTCCCTATGGGTGGAATCTTGTTCACTGTTATGATCTATTGCCTAGCAAATTTCTTGACCCAGAATAGGTGCCTGACAAGTATCAATTGAATCCATGAATAAATAGTTTAGCAGGTTTGATGTTGTTGGCATTGGGTGAAGTTTATTTATACTTTATGATATTCAGGTAGAAATAGGTTGTTAGTTGTATAGGTCTGGAGTTCAAGTATTGGGCTTATGGGCAGGAGGAGGACAAGAGGTATGAATATGGGAACTCCCCTTACTTTCAGTCACATTGTATACAGGTAAGAACTGAAAGTTTGGGATTCAATACAAATACTTGAGGAAAGTTTCCAGTTTTGAAGATAATTGAGAGAGAATGAGAGAAGGGGCCAAACTGCAGTAGATTATGGTGTAAATGAAAAGAGAAGGGGAGAAATGCAAACAGTATAGACAGACAATTCAAGAATTTTGGTGCTGAGATTCCAAGTAGAGCAATTACAATATGTCCCAACAAACAGATGAGATTGGATAATGTTGTTTCTTTCACTTTTATTTTTGTTAGTTTAAGAAGGAAAAGACAACTAAGACTATCGAAGGACCAGTGTCATTGGACAGAGGAAATTATGTGACAGGTATGAGAAGATACAAATGAGACAAATTTAGTTCATATAAAGTTTTTACTGAGGTCTCACACCATTAAGTCATGATATGAGTTGGTTGGTTTGTTTGCGTCATGAATAGGGACTGCCTGACACTGTATTTTCACTTCAAGGCATTGATTAAGTTGGAGGTCAAAAGTACTTAGGTGACTCAAAGCAGAAGCCTTTATCCATAATGAGTAGAACTCAGTGAAGGCTGTATGAGAAGTTTGAATTTCCAACAGGAACTTCATGTGTTTGTTCTACTTCTTGTATTACAGATCTCATAGTGTTAAGAGAGGCCATTTTATAATGGGTTTGAGGAAAATAATAACATTTGGAGCTGGAAATAAGCTTCAAGATGATCTTGTCCAGTAGCTAGGAGACTTTATTTCATGGTTGGGACACTGCTTAGACATCATCTCTTCTGGGAATCCTTCCTTGGGATGTGAATAAACACTTTAAAAAAAGTCACAGGCAACTCTTCTGTCCTCCTGGAGTTTTCATAAGGCTTATGATAATTAAATGTACATGTTAAAGCCTCTTAGAAGTTCTACAGTAAATAAACCAATCTAATTCTGATTCACAAAATAGTTTTCCATCTTATTTGTACCTGGAAACCATCATACTCTTATTTTGTGGACACTTATATGCATCCAAGAAAGTCTTTTAAGAATCACTAATCTAATCTACTAATCCTTTCATTCAGACAGAGTCCAAGTCAGTATTTTTATCTCCTTATTTCACGTATTTAAACTTAATAGCTGAAAACAATTTTATGATCTTGGTTGACTGGGATGATCTGGGATGACTGGGATGTTCCACATAATGTTAACTGGGCCTGCAGTTAGCTGTGGCTTGACTGATGCCTCTGCACAGATGCTGGAAGGCTGAGTTCAGCCCTGGATGCAGGCATGGCTGGCTTCTCCCTCCCCATCTAGTTTCAGGCCTCTAGCTCTTCACCTGTGCTCACCACACGTTATACCTCCTTATGGTGTCTTCATAAGGTAAGCAGACAATTTAGATAGTGGCTCAGGGTACCTGAAAGTACAAAATCAGAAACTTCTGACACTTTCTTCAGGTTTAGACTCAGAACTGGAATAACATCCCTTCTATCACATTATATTGGTTAAAGCAGTCACAGGGCCAGCCCAGATTCAAAAGGAGCAAAAACAAACTCTACCTTTCCATCAGGTGGTGTGCACGGAAGGAGAGATGACAAATAATTTACGGTCGTATTTAATCCATCACACTTCTCATGGGCTTTTAGCACATTGTGAGATAAAGAACCTGTCCCCTGACACTGTAAAATTCCCCAGATAACTCTAAATGCCTAAGCTTCTTGGCATCACAGAGATAGCTGGGTCCATTGATATCTTCCCTAATATCCAGGATCAGTATGTTAGGCAAATGGCCAATAGGACCCAGATCCAAACACATCAAATCAAGGAAATGGGCTTGGCATGGTGCCTCACACTTGTAATCCTAGCACTTTGAGAAGCTGAAGTGGGCAGATTGTTTGAGCCCAGGAGTCTGAGACCAGCCTGGGCAACATGGCAGAAACTTGTCTCTACAGAAAAATACCAAAAAAAATTAGGCAGACATGGTGATATGTGCCTGTAGTCCCAGCTACTCAAGAAGTTGAGGTGAGAGGATCACTTGAGCCTACCAGGCCGAGGTTGTAGTGAGCCATAACTGCACTACTGCACTGCACTCTGAGTGACAGGGAAAGATCCTGTCTCGAAAAAAAACAAAACAAAATTGGGAAATATTGAAAGACTGACACTAGTTCTAATGGTCTGAACTAGAGGTGAGCAAACTACGTTCTGTAGGCCAAATCCACCTACTGCTGGTTTTTGTAAATAACATTTTGCTGGAACACTGCCACACCAATGCATTTGTCTATTGTCTATGGCTGCATTTGTGCTAAAAGTCAGAGTTGAATAGTTGCGACTAAGACCATCTGGCTTGCAAACCTAACATACTGATCATCTGGCCCTTTACATTAAAAGTTTGCCAGCCCCATTCTAGACTATATAAGCATTACAAAATGATGCCCACTTCATTGTGATTTGACTCTATCTATACATTAGGAAATGTGGAATATTAGCAAGCTATAAAACAGTTTCAATGGAGATAAAAATTATTGTACTGTTGCACGTATCAACAGAACACTCTTTCTTATTGCTGCTTGTATTCTATTTGATTATTGTAAATAAAGCTATTATGAACATTTATGTGCAGGTCTTTGAAGGAATATATGCTTTTATTTCTCTTGGGAAAATATGTAAGAGTTAAATGACTGGATCACGTGGTCAGGATATCTTTAACTTTTTAAAAAATTGCCAATATGTTTTCCAAATATTCTTATCAGCAGTTTAAGAGGGTTCCTGTTCCACCACATCCTTGTCTGCACTTGCTATAGTCAGTCCTTTAATTTTAGCCACTGTAATAGGTATGTAGTAGAATCACACTGTAGTTTTAACTTGCATTTTTCTAATGACTGATGATGTTTATCATCTTTTCATATGCTTATTTGACATCCACACACTTCTTTGATGAAGTGTCTGTTGAGATTTTTTGCCCATTTTCAAAAATTGATGGTTTCTTATCGTTGAGTTTTGAGAACTCTTTATATATTTTGGGTAGAAATTCTTTATCAGATATGTAAATTATAAATATTTTTTCTAGTCTATGATTTGTCTTTCATTCTCTTTTGAAGAGAAGTTTTAAGGCCAGGCATGATGGCTCACACCTGTAATCCCAGCACTTTGGGAGGCTGAGGCAGGTGGATCATGAGGTCTGGAGTCTGAGACCAGCCTGGGCAACATAGTGAAACCCCATCTCTACTAAAAATACAAAAAAATTAGCCAGGTATGGTGGTGGGTGCCCATAATCCCAGCTACTTGGGAGGCTGAAGCAAGGAGAATCACTTGAACCTGGGAAGCGGAGGTTGCAGTGAGCCAAGATCATGCCATTGTACTCCAGCCTGGGCAAGAGTGCGAGACTCTGTCTCAAAAACAAAAAAAAACAAAAAAAGATAAATAAAGAGAAGTTTTACATTTTTATGAAGTTCAGTATATCCATTTTTTTTCTTTTTTTTTTTCTTCTTTTTTTTGAGATGGAGTTTTGCTCTTGCTGCCCAGACTGAGTGCAATGGCATGATCTCGGCCCACTGCAACCTCCACCTCCCAGGTTCAAGCAAGTCTCCTGCATCAGCCTCCTGAGTAGCTGGGATTATAGGTGCCCTCCACCACACCCAGCTAATTTTTCCATTTTTGGTAGAGACAGAGTTTCACCATGTTGGCCAGGCTAGTTTCGAACTCCTGATCTCAGGTGATCTGCCCACCTCAGCCTCCTAAAGTGCTGGAATTACAGGAGTGGCCACCATGCCTGGCCCATTTTTTTCTCTTATGGATATACTTTTGGTGTCATATAAGAAATCTCTGCCGGGCAGGTGGATCACGAGGTCAGGGGTTCGAGACCAGCCTGGCCAATATGGTGAAACCCCATCTCTACTAAAAATACAAAAATTAGCCAGGCATGAAGGTGCATGCCTGTAATCCCAGCTACTGGGGAGGCTGAGGCAGAAGAATCGCTTGAACCCAAGAGGCGGCGGTTGCAGTGAGCCGAGATTGCACCACTGCACTCCAGCCAGGGTGACAGAGCAAGACTCCATCACACACACACACACACACACACACACACGCATACACAGAAATCTTTGCCTAATCAAAGGTCACAAACATTTCTGCTTATATTTTCTTCTAGAGGTGTGATTGTTTTAGGTTTTACATTTAGGTCAATAATCCATTTTGAGTTAATTTCTTTAATAAGGCACAAGATACGGTTTCAAGTTTATTTTCTTTTTTGGCATATGGGCATCCAATGATTCTAATATCACTTATTGAAAACACTATCCTTCCTCCATTAAACTGCATTTGCCCCTTTGTCAAAGATCAGTTGTCATTATTTTTGTATCTGGACTCTCTGTTCTGTTCCACAGATTTGTGTGTCTTGATGCCAGTACTGCAGTATTCTGATTACTGTAAATCTTGACATCAGAAAATATTAGTTCTCTATTTTTTTCTTTTTCAAAGCTGTTGCAGGCATTTTATGTCCTTTGTATTTCCATACTAATTTTAGAGTCAGTTTGTCAATTTCTGCCTGTAGCTTTGTTGAACAAATCCCATGCACTCCAATGACTTGCTACTTTATGTAGCTGCCCCTCTCTGACTAAGGTTGTTCTCGGCCTGTAGACACATGCTCAATCCACATGCTGTCAGGCCAGAAGTGCCTAGGAATGAATACCCCCAGGAAGAACTCTGAACCACTAAGAGGCATGAGTTGGAAAATAAATATCTAAACTTTCTTGTCCCTTTGGAGCTATTCTGAGGTGTGACTTAGGGTCTCCAAGGTTCCTAGCAAAACCAAGCTTCAATTGCCCACTCATTAACATATTAACATATCTTTTATTTACATATCTACCTTGATTTTCTCACTTCTCCACTACCTATTTATCTATTATTTCATTTTCACATGGCTGATAAAGACATACCCGAAACTGGGAACAGAAAGAGGTTTAATTGGACTTACGGTTCCACATGGCTGGGGAAGCCTCAGAATCATGGCAGGAGGCGAAAGGCTCTTCTTACATGGTGACAGCAAGAGAAAAATGAGGAAGAAGCAAAAGTGGAAACCCCTGATTGACCCATTAGATTTCATGAGACTTATTCACTATCCTGAGAGTAGAATGGGAAAGACCAGCCCCCATGATTCAGTTACGTCCTCGTGGGTCCCTCCCACAACACATGGGAATTCTAGGAGATACAATTCAAGTTGAGATTTAGGTGGGGACACAGCCAAACTATATCACTCACTGGGTTGCCTAGAACCATTTGAACTCAAATTCTTATCTCAGGGTCTGCTTTTGGTACCTGATCCAAGACTGTTGGTACCAGGAATGGTTCTAGAAGGGAGAACCTAGGAATGAAACTCTACAATGAAATAATGAACCTGAACTCCTTCTAATGCCAGAAGACTCAAGGTACTCTCATAGCTCCCCAGTTATATTGTGGACAAAACAGAAGACAGGCAATAAATGGAATCCTGGACCAAATCCATCTCACAGTGGGTTCACAGACTCAACCTGTTCATGTTATCCCAGTCTCTGAGGGTCTCACCAAGATGGACAGACTTAAGTGCTTGCAGAAGCCCCCTTTTGGTTTCTGACTTGTGAGATAAGTGATATACTAGTAGGAAAAGCCAAGTGGAAGCCCATGAAACTGCTGCTTTCTCTCCAACCAGCCAAGACAGCAAATTGGAAGGAATACCACAAATTAGGCAGCAGGCAGTCATTAACAATACTCTCAGAGACTTACAGGATACACAGGTAATGTTTTCCATCATGTCCCTATTTAACTCATCATTATGGCTTCTATTAAAAAAAAAGAGAATGGAGGTGGAACATGGTGGATTATAGTGGACTACTGTGAATGTAACCAAGGGAGGCCTCAGCCACAACTGCCATGCTATATATATGTGGCATCTTCCTAAAACAGATTAATACAGCCTCTGACACTTAATATGCAGATATTGATCTGACCAATGCCTTTCGTATCCCCATTAGAAAGGATGATCCATAGCAAGTTGCATTCACCTGGAGTGGTGGCCCGAATACTTATTTTATTTTATTATTTGATTTTTTAGGTTTCCTTTTTTTTTCTAGTTTCATTTTCTCAGTTCCTCTACTCCTGTGATCACCTCCCAAATGCATAACTTGTAACCAAATCCTTATTTCAGAGTTTGCTTAAGGGGGAATCCAAACTAAAATAGTAATTAATTACCTTAGTGAAATCTTTTGGTGAATATAAATATATAAAAATATCAACAATTTCAATAAATCTAAATGAATTAAACTCATCAAACTTTCTGATTAAATTTGAAAGAAGATATACAAACAGCCAACAAACATATGAAAAAATGCTCAACATCACTAATCATCAGGGAAATGCAAATCAAAACCACAGTGAGATGCCACTTTACTCCTGCAAGAATGGCCATAATTAAAAAGTCAAGAAACAATAGATGTTGGCATGAGTGTGGTAAAAAGGGAACACTTTCACACTGCTGGTGGAATGTAAATTAGTACAACTACTACGGAAAACAGTATGGGAATTCCTTGAAGAACTAAAAGTCAATCTACCATTCAATCCAGCAATCCCACTAGTGGGTATCTACCCAAAGGAAAAAAGTTATTATATGTAAACGATATATGCATACACATGTTTATGGCAGCACAATTCGCAATTGCAAAGATATGGAACTAACCCTCCTAAGTACTCATCGACCAATGAGTGGATAAAGAAAATGTGGTATATTTACACCTTGGAATACTACTCAGCCATAAAAAGGAATGAAATAATGTCTTTTGCAACAACTCGGATGGAGCTGGAGGCCATTATTCTAAGTGAAGTAACTCAGAAATAGAAAACCAAAAATACCTTATGTTCTCACTTATAAGTGGGAGCTAAGCTATGAGAATGCAAAAACATATAGAGTGATATAAAGGACTATGGGAACTTGTGGTGGGGAGGTTGGGAGGAAGGTGAGAGATAAGAGACTGCATATTGGATACAGTGTACACCGTTAGGGTGATGGGTGCACTAAAATCTCAGAATATACTACTATAGAACTTATTTGAGTAACCAAAACCACCTGTACCCCAAAAACTATTGAAATAAAAAAATTCCAGATATGTGGCTTTTATAAGAGACATACTAAAGCATAGGATATGTTATGTCAGCCAGCTTTGGCTGTGTAGCAGCCGCATAATCTCAGTCTCATGCAATAATAGTTTCTTACTCATGCATCTGTGGATCAGCTTGGGTACAGCTGATTTTGCCCACCTGGGGTTTGCTCTAAAACATAGGTTCAGCCTTAGTCTGTTCCAAATATTTCTTATCTTCCTTGGACCAGTGGCTACCCAAGGCAGGGTCTTATCATGGCAAAAGTCAGGAATACAAGAGAATTTGTCCAAACTTTCAAGCATGTTTAAAGCCACTAACTGTATCATCCCACCAATATTCTGTTGGCTAAGGCAAGTCACATAACAAGGGTTCATAAGGTACCGAGAAGAGACAACAAACTGGGAATAACAATGCAATCTGTGTTAAAAATAATAGAATGGCAAAAGTTAGAAAAATGGTAGCCAAAAGAAAGCTTGTGTGGCTGTATTAATGTCGGATCAAATGGATTTTAAGACAAAAACACGATTACAGTCAGAGAAGATCTCTATTTATCTATCTATACACATCAATAAAGTATAAATATTCTAAACACCATGCACCTAATAGCCTCAAAATATATAAAGGGAGTAAACAAAGCTCCACCAAATAGTGAGAAATTTCATTAAATTTCCCTCATTGTTTGAAGTGTTAATCCATTGATTCTAAGCAAGAACATAGAAGATCTCAACAACACAATTTAAAAACTTGACCTAACGAACATAGATGGAATTCCGCACCCAACAATTAGATAATGTAAACTGCATTATTCTCAAGAACACATAGAACACTTACAAATATTGATCATGTATTTAGACAAAATATAAGCCTCAAAAATATCTTAAAATATGTATAATATAGACCACATTTTCTGACATCAACTCAATTAAGTTAATAAATAATAAGAAAAAATAAGAAAAATATGAATTCCCCACTTATTTAAAACTTAAAAACATGCTCTTTTTTATTATTATACTTTAAGTTTTAGGGTACATGTGCACAACGTGCAGGTTTGTTACATATGTATACATGTGCCATGTTGGTGTGCTGCACCCATTAACTCGTCATTTAACATTAGGTATATCTCCTAATGCTATCCCTCCCCCCTCCGCCCACCCCACAACAGGCCCCGGTGTGTGATGTTCCCCTTCCTGTGTCCATGTCTTCTCATTGTTCAATTCCCACCTATGAGTGAGAACATGCAGTGTTTGGTTTTTTATCCTTGCGATAGTTTGCTGAGAATGATGGTTTCTAGCTTCATCCATGTCCGTACAAAGGACATGAACTCACCTCAATATCGTGAAAATGGCCGTACTGCCCAAGGTAATTTATAGATTCAATGCCATCCCCATCAAGCTACCAATGACTTTCTTCACAGAATTGGAAAAAACTACTTTAAAGTTCATAAGGAACATGCTCTTTAAATGACTCATGAGGTAAAGAAATCATAATGGAAATTTTAAAGTGAATGATAATGACAACATTACATATCAGAACTTGTGAGATCCAACCAGAGCTAAGACCCAGCAATTCACTCCTACAGAAGCACCAAAGAGGAACTCTTGCACGTGTGCACCAGGGATCAGATGAAGATCTTTATAGCAATACTATTTTAAAAATAGCAAAGACCTAGGAACAACCTACAGGCCTGTTGTCAGCAGAATGTATAAAATAACTGGTGACCATCAAATGATGAAATATTATATAGCATTCAAAATGAATGACCTTCAGCTTCACATCACAATATGAATGAATATTAACAATATTGAGTGTAAAAAATAAATAAATAAATTGATGATAGCTAGATAGACAGATGTATAAAATAAATTCCCAAAGATACATACAGAAAACATTTTTATAAACTTTGAAACACTAAAACTAAAAGCAATACTTCTAGACTATATAGATATGAAATATAACTATGTAAATAAAAAAGGAAGGAAATGATCAGCATGATTCAGGGTAGTGGTTACCTCAGGTGGAGACAAACAGGAAGAAACACTGCCCTTAGATCCAGGCAAGAGGACCTCTGGACTCTTCTCTACAGGCCCAAATCTGGTCATCTTCTAACTATGCCTCTCCCCTTAAGGCAAGGAGTCTGTAGCACGAAAGGGATGTTCATACTCAAAGCCTACAGCGCCCTCTTATAGATCATGCTCTGAATACCCGGAAGCCAGGACTTCCCTGTCCCTACAGTGAGGGCCTCTCTCAGTGACTCCGTGGACCTCTGGCCTAAGTCTATTCTTCCAAGTGCAGATCATGATGTCTATGTGCTCTGAGGCCTATGGAGTGGCCAAGGGGTGCTATTTACCAGTATATGGACTGATCTTTGGGCCAAGTATCCATGTGTGTGCTCAAAGGACAGGCTGCCTAAGACCATCTCTCCTCACACTACTGCCACGCTCCAATGTAGCTAGAAACCTAAGAATTCAAAATTCCAGCCTGGCCTTACATGTTGGTATGAATATATTTAGTGAGATGGAAGGATAGAATACATTTTATTTAACAGTCTTAGCTAGATTGATAACTTTTAAATATTTAAATATATAGTACATGGGCCTTTTTCTCCAGGCTCCATAAATGTTTAAAAGCCTAGCAGAGGGATAGAACTGGGGAGCACCAAATGGGCAGATATAACTTGCTTTCAAAGTTCTAGTACCTATGAATTTAGCAAAATGGCATCTTGACTGGATCAGACACATATGGATTTTTCATGGTAATGATTGGTTTGAGTGTATGTGTTGGGAGCAACAGCAAAAGATAAGCTAGAGAGGGAAGCAAGGCCCAGATCATACAAGGTCTTGTAAGTTATACTGTAGAGCTTGGACTATCCTTAGAGTAACAAGGAGATACTGGATGATTAAGAGTGAGGCTGACATAATCAGGCTTGCATTTTAGAAAGATTAATGTAGCTCCAAAGTGAATGTTGGTTAAGGGACAGGACTGGAAGAAGGAGAACAAGTAATGAGTCTATTTCAGTAATCATTGGGTAGGAGATGCAGATGATGTGGAGTAGAATGAAGGTAATAAGAGTAAGGTCTACAGGATCAACTTACAGAGAAATAGAAATTAAGGCTGATTCCTAGGTTTTCGGCTGGTGAAGTTGGGTGAGTGTTTTCTTTCAATGGGATATAGAATTGAAGTGGAACTTTGTGAAATATATAGGGAAAGATATTGGATTTAATTTGAATATACTGTGCTTAAGGGCCTGTAGGCAGCTAGTAAGCTTTTGGCACAAACTAGGCACATAGTAATTGTGCAATGTAAGTAAAAATGAAAAAATGAAGTAAAACTTGTTAATTTTTTTTTATTATTTTTTCCCTGAGGTTGGAAAAGATGAGGAGAGCTTCCTTGAAGGTCTAAGGGACATTGAATCAATTGCTGCTCTTGTCAATTAGCATACTCTATGTAGATGTGTCAAGATATGAAGCAATGCTATTATTAGAGAAATTTTATTTTGTTCTAGACTTGCTCATTGTATTCAACAGGTTATAACTCCAAAATTAGAGACCTATTCTAAAACTGATCACATAATTGGAAGTAAAACACTCCTCAGCAAATGCAAGAGAATGGAAATAATAACAAACAGTCTCTCAGACCACAGCAAAATCAAATTAGAACTCAGGATGAAGAAACTCACTCAAAATTGCACAACTACATGGAAACTGAACAACCTGCTCCTGAATGACTAGTGGGTAAATAAAGAAATCAAGGCAGAAATAAATAAGTTCCTTAAAACCAATGATAACAAAGACACGCATACCAGAATCTCTGGCACACAGATAAAGTAGTGTTTAGAGGGAAATTTATAGCACTAAATGCCCACAGGAGAAAGCGGGAAAGATCCAAAATGAACACCCTAACATCACAATTAAAAGAACTAGAGAAGCAAGAGCAAACAAATTCAAAAGCTAGCAGAAGACAAGAAATAACTAAGATCAGAGCAGAACTGAAGGAGATAGTGGCACGAAAAACCCTTCAAAAAATCAACGAATCCAGGAGCTGGTTTTGTGAAAGGATTAACAAAATTGATAGACCGCTAGCATGACTAACAAAGAAAAAAGAGAAGAATCAAATAGACACAATAAAAAGTGATAAAGGGGATATCACCACTGATCCTACAGAAATACAAACTACCATCAGAGAATACTATAAACACCTCTATGCAAATAAACTAGAAAATCTAGAAGAAATGGATAAATTCCTGGAGACACACACCCTCCCAAGACTAAACCAGGAAGAAGTCTAATCCCTGAATAGACCAATAACAAGTTCTGAAATTGAGGCAGTGATTAACAGCCTACCAACCTAAAAAAGCCCAGGACCAGATGGATTCACAGCCGAAAGCTACCAGAGTTACAAAGAGGAGCTGCTACCATTCCTTCTGTAACTCTTCCAAACAATAGAAAAAGAGGCACTCCTTCCTAACTCATTTTATGAGGCCAGCATCCTCCTGATACCAAAACCTGGCAGAGACGCAACAAAAAAAAGAAAATTTCAGGCCAATATCCCTGAAGAACATAAACCGAAAAATCCTCAATAAAATACTGGCAAACCAAATCCAGCAGTACATCAAAAAGCTTATCCACCAAGATCAAGTCGGCCACATCACTGGGATGCAAGGCTTGTTCAACATACACAAATCAATAAACGTAATCCATCGCATAAAGAGAACCAATGACAAAAACCACATGATTATCTCAATAGATGCAGAAAAGGCATCCAATAAAATTCAACACCCCTTGATACTAAAAACTCTCAATAAACTAGATATTGATGGAATGTATCTCAAAGTAATAAGAGCTAGTTATGACAAACCCATAGCCAATATCATAATGAATGGGCAAAAGCTGTAAGCATTCCCTTTGAAAATTGCCACAAGACAAGGATACCCTCTCTCACCACTCCTATTTAACATAGTATTGGAAGTTCTGGCCAGGGCAACCAGACAAAGGAAAGAAAGAAAGAAAGCATATTCAAATAGAAAGAGAGGAAGTCAAATTGTCTGTGTTTGCTGATGACATGATCGTTTGTTTAGATAACCCCATCGTCTCAGCCCAGAATCTCCTTAAGCTGATAAGCAACTTCAGCAAAGTCTCAGGAAACAAAATCAATATGCAAAAATCACAAGCATTCCTACATACCAGTAACAGACAAATAGAGAGCCAAATCTTGAGTGAACTTCCATTCACAATTGCTACAAAGAGACAAATCTGACAAAAACAAGCAATGGGGAAAGGATTCCCTATTTAATAAATGGTGTTGGGAAAACTGGCTAGCCATATGCAGAAAACTGAAACTGGAACCCTTCCTTACACCTTACACAAAAATTAACATGAGATAGATTAAAGACTTAAATGTAAAACCTGAAACCACAAAAAAACCCTAGAAAACCTAGGCAACACCATTCAGGACATAGTCATGGGTAAAAACTTCATAACTAAAATACCAAAAGCAATGGCAACAAAAGCCAAAATTGACAAATGGGATCTAATTAAACTAAAGAGCTTCTGCATAGCAAAAGAAACTATCATCAGAGTGAACAGGCAACCTACAGAATGGGAGAAATTTTTTGCAATCTATCCATCTGACAAAGTGCTAATATCCAGAATCTACAAGGAACTTCACCATTTTACAATAAAAAAAAAACAACCCCATCAAAAACTGGGTGAAGGATATGAACAGACACTTGTCAAAAGAAGACATTTGTGTGGCCAACAAATGTATGAAAAAAAGCTCATCATCAATGGTCATTAAAGAAATGCAAATCAAAACCACAATGAGATACCATCTCAAGCCAGTTAAAATAGTGATCAAGCGTTCCTATTTCTCCACATCCTCTCCAGCACCTGTTGTTTCCTAACTTTTTAATGATCGCCATTCTAACTGATGAGAGATGGTATCTCATTGTGGTTTTGATTTGCATTTCTATGTTGAATAGGAGTGGTGAGAGAGGGCATCCTTGTGCTGGTTTTCAAAGGGAATGCTTCCAATTTTTGCCCATTCAGTATGATATTGGCTGTGGGTTTGTCATAAATAGCTCTTATTATTTTGAGATACATTCTATCAATACCTAGTGTATTGAGAGTTTTTAGCATGAAGTGCTGTTTAATTTTGTCAAAGGCCTTTTCTGCATCTGTTGAGATAATCATGTGGGTTTTGTTGTTGGTTCTGTTTATGTGATGGATTACGTTTATTGATTTGCGTATGTTGAACCAGCCTTGCATCCCAGGGATGAAGCCAACTTGATCCTGGTGGATAAGGTTTTTGATGTGCTGCTGGATTTGGTTTGCCAGTATTTTATTGAGGATTTTTGCATCGATGTTCATCAAGGATATTGGCCGAAAATTCTCTTTTTTGTTGTGTCTCTACCAGGCTTTGATATCAGGATGATGCTAGCCTCCTAAAATGAGTTAGGGAGGATTTCCTCTTTTTCTATTGATTGGGATAGTTTCAGAAGGAACGGTACCAGCTCCTCTTTTTACCTCTGGTAGATTTCGGCTGTGAATCCATCTGATCCTGGACTTTTTTTGGTTGGTAGGCTCTTAATTATTGCCTCAACTTCAGAGCCTGTTATTGGTCTATTCAGGGATTCAATTTCTTCCTGGTTTAGTCTTGGGAGGGTGTATGTGCCCAGGAATTTATCCATTTCTTCTAGATTTTCTAGTTTATTTGCATAGAGGTGTTTATAATATTCTCTGATGGTAGTTTGTATGTCTGTGGGATTGGTGGTGATATCCCGTTTATCATTTTTTATTGAGCATATTTGATTCTTCTCTCTTTTCTTCTTTATAAGTCTTGCTAGCGGTCTATCAATTTTGTTGATCTTTTCAAAAAACCAGCTCCTAGATTCATTGATTTTTTGAAGGGCTTTTTTGTCTCTATCTCCTTCAGTTCTGCTCTGATCTTAGTTATTTCTTGCCTTCTGCTAGCTTTTCAATGTGTTTGCTCTTGCTTCTCTAGTTCTTTTAATTGTGATGTTAGCATGTCAATTTTAGATCTTTCCTGCTTTCTCTTGTGGGCATTTAATGCTATAAATTTCCCTGTACACACTGCTTTAAATGTGTCCCAGAGATTCTGGTATATTGTGTCTTTGTTCTCATTGGTTTGAAAGAACATCTTTCTTTCTGCCTTCATTTTGTTATGTACCCAGTAGTCATTCAGGAGCAGCTTGTTCAGTTTCCATACAGTTGAGTGGTTTTGAGTGAGTTTCTTACCCTGAGTCCTAGTTTGATTGCACTGTGGTCTGTTATAGTTTATTATAATTATAAATTCATATATATAAATTTATAAAATTATAGTTTGTTATAATTTCTGTTCTTTTACATTTGCTGAGGAGTGCTTTACTTCCAACTATGTGGTCAATTTTGGAATAAGTGCGATGTGGTGCTGAGAAGAATGTATGTTCTGTTGATTTGGGGTGGAGAGTTCTGTAGATATCTATTAGGATTGCTTAGTGCAGAGCTGAGTTCAATTCCTGGATATCCTTGTTAACTTTCTGTCTCGTGGATCTGTCTAATGTTGACAGTGGGGTGTTAAAGTCTCCCATTATTATTGTGTGGGAGTCTAAGTCTCTTTGTAGGTCTCTAAGGACTTGCTTTATGAATCTGGATGCTCCTGTATTGTGTGCATATATATTTAGGATAGTTAGCTCTTCTTGTTGAATTGATCCCTTTACCATTATGTCATGGCCTTCTTTGTCTCATTTCATCTTTGTTGGTTTAAAGTCTGTTTTATCAGCGAGTAGGATTGCAAACCCTGCTTTTTTTTTGTTTTCCATTTGCTTGGTAGGTCTTCCTCTATCCCTTTATTTTGAGACTATGTGTGTCTCTGCACGTGACATGGGTCTCTTGAATACAGCACACTGATGGGTCTTGACTCTTTATCCAATTTGCCAGTCTGTGTCTTTTAATTGGAGCATTTAGCCCATGTACATTTCAGTTAATATTGTTATGTGTGAATTTGATCCTGTCATTATGATGTTAGCTCGTTATTTTGCTCATTAGTTGATGCAGTTTCTTCCTAGCATCGATGGTCTTTACAATTTGGCATGTTTTTGCAGTGGCTGGTACCCTTTCCATGTTTAGTCCTTCCTTCAGGAGCTCATGTAAGGCAGGCCTGGTGGTGACAAAATCTCTCAGCATTTGCTTGTCTGTAAAGGATTTTTATTTCTCCTTCACTTACGAAGCTTAGTTTGGCTGGGTATGAAATTCTGGGTTGAAAATTCTTTTCTTTAAGAATGTTGAATATTGGCCCCCACACTCTACTGGCTTGTAGAGTTTTTGCTGAGAGATCTGCTGTTAGTCTGATGGGTTTCCCTTTGTAGGTAATCTGACCTTTCTCTCTGGCTGTCCTTAACATTTTTTCCTTCATTTCAACTTTGGCGAATTTGACAATTATGTGTCTTGGAGTTGCTCTTCTCCAGGAGTATCTTTGTGGCATTCTCTGTATTTCCTGAATTTGAATGTTGGCTTCTCTTGCTAGGTTGGGGAAGTTCTCCTGGATAATATCCTGAAGAGTGTTTTCCAGCTTGGTTCCATTCTCCCCATCACTTTCAGGTACACCAGTGAGACGTTGATTTGGTCTTTTCACATAGTCCCATATTTCTTGGAGGCTTTGTTCATTTCTTTTTACTCTTTTTTCTCTAAACTTCTCTTCTCACTTCATTTCATTTATTTGATCTTCCATCACTGATACCCTTTCTTCCAGTTGATCGAATCAGCTACTGAAGCTTGTGCATGTGTCACACAGTTCTCATGCCATGGTTTTCAGCTCCATCAGGTCATTTAAGGTCTTCGCTATGCTGGTTATTCTAGTTAGCCATTAGTCTAATCTGTTTTCAAGGTTTTTACCTTCTTTGTGATGGGTTTGAACATCCTCCTTTAGCTCAGAGAAGTTTGTTATTACTGATTGTCTGAAGCCTTCTTCTCTCAACTCATCAAAGTCATTCTCTGTCCAGCTTTGTTCCGTTGCTGGTGAGGAGCTGCTTTCCTTTAAAGGAGAAGAGGAGTTCTGAGTTTTAGAATTTTCAGCTTTTCTGCTCTGGTTTCTCCCCACCTTTGTGGTTTTATCTACCTTTGGTCTTTGATGATGGTGACGTACAGATGGAGTTTTGGTGTGGATGCCATTTCTGTTTGTTAGTTTTCCTTCTAACAGTCAGGACCCTCAGCTGCAGGTCTGTTGGAGTTTGCTGGAGGTCCACTCCAGACCCTGTTTGCCTTGGTATCACCAGCGGAGGCTGCAGGACCGCAAATATTGCAGAACGGCAAATGTTGCTGCCTGATCATTCCTCTGGAAGCTTCGTCTCAGAGGGGCACCAGGCCGTATGAGGTGTCAGTTGGCCCCTACTGGGAGGTGCCTCCCAGTTAGACTACTGAGGGGTCAGGGACCCATTTGAGGAGGCAGTCTGTCCGTTCTCAGATCTCAAACTCCATGCTGGGACACCCACTACTCTCTTCAAAGCTGTCAGACAGGGACATTTAAGTCTGCAGAACTTCCTGCTGCCTTTTATTCAGCTACACCCTGCCCCCAGAGATGGAGTCTACAGAGGCAGGCGGGCCTCCTTGTGCTGAGGTGGTGGGCTCCACCCAGTTCGAGCTTCCTGGCTGCTTTGTTTACCTATTCAAGCCTCAGCAATGGCGGGTGCCCCTTCCCCAGCCTCGCTGCCACCTTGTAAATGGATCTCAGACTGCTGTGCTAGCTGTGAGCAAGGCTCCGTGGGCGTGGGACCCTCTGAGCCAGGCGTGGGATATAATTTCCTGGCGTGCTATTTGCTAGACCATTGGAAAAGCGCAGTATTATGGTTGGAGTGAACCAATTTTCTAGGAGCCTTCTCTCACGGCTTCCCTTGGTTAGCAAAGGGAATTCCCTGACCCCTTGAAGTGATGCCTCGCCCTGCTTCGGCTCACAGTCCATGGGCTGCACCCACTGTCCTGCACCCACGTCTGACAAGCCCCAGTGAGATGAACCCGTTACCTCAGTTGGAAATGCAGAAATCACCCATCTTCTGCATCGCTCACACTGGGAGCTGTAGACTGGAGCTATTCCTATTCAGCCATCTTGGAGCCTCTGGTTCCTACAATCTTATGAATCTTTGAGGTGTGGTTTGCAAGGGTGTCACACTGGACAATAGGACTGAAGAATTGCCAGATCTAGAAGTGGCTTACATCACCTCTGCCATACTCCATCTACCCAACAGAGTCACCTGGTCTCAATCCAATGCAAAGGGGCTGATTCATCCAGACGTTATGTGTGCCCAGGAATAGGAACTAGGGCTGGTGACCATTTAACCGGTATCTAGAACACTTGAAAATCAAGAAAGCCAGTTTTCAGGTAAGTGCTCAAATAACAAATGTGCAATTCAAATGTCAAAATGCCTGCTTCCATGCAGATTTGTTCTAAGAATGACATATTGCATAATTGCAAAATAAGATCACACCACTCTCTTCAACTCATTTAAAGTGCTTTGTTATTTGCTTGTCACAAGTTTGCTTAATTCTTTTAGAAGAATTTGAACTCTTTTGCTGAAGATAATACTTTGTGGTCTTTTCTTCTGCAGTCAGCACCATGAGAGTTAGCCACCATGACTACAGAGGAGAACTTGGCAAAATGAAATGGAGATCCCTAAGAGATGTTTAACTCAGATGTTTCAAGTTATAAAATGCCTAATGGCATTATTGAAAACATAAACTCTTTTTAGATATATTTTAATTAACATCTGGCATAACACAAAATAATACCTTATAGTCATGATATCTTACATATTTTATCTTATTTGATTATCATGACTACATATTATATGTATAATATTTTATACCTAATATATTCTCTTTGTCATAACGGCACCTAGATTTTCTATGGGGAGCTACTATTCCTCACCTACTCTCAAATTCCCACTGTTTGGCTGGGGCTGGCTCTCCACCCAAATTACGGGATAGGCATATGACCTAGACCTGACCAATCAACTCTCACATCTGCCTGATTACAAAGAGTGATTCAGAGATAAACACAACATCCAAGTCATGCTAATTGGGGTCATTGCCAATCAATTATTGGACTACCATTGTAACAGTTGAGAAACAGACCTCTTTCTGAAGCCAGTTGGATATAAGCCTGGAGTTATTGGAGGCCGTCTTGCCCCATGAGGAGAGCCTACCAGAGACTTGGGTCTAACAGAGAAAAGCAGGGCCAAGGCATAGAGAGTGACTCAGTTCTAATGACATTGTTTGAGCCAGGATCCAACCACAGTGATGCCAAGCTACTCCTGGACTTTCATCTATAGGAGTCAACGCATTCTTTTTCTTTCCTTTTGCCATTTCGATTTGGGTATCTTTCATTAGCAGCTGAAAGAGTCCTATGCTTTTGGTTGGTTGGGTTGTTTCTATTTTCTGTATTTTATAGGAAAATAAACTGGGGTTTAGATAGTTTAAGTAACTTACTATATATGTAGTTTACTTCAAATGTAGTTGGGCAAAACAGAAAGGAAAATTGACTTAAACTGCAGTGCTTTAATTATATTTTACTTAGTTAAGATTATTTTTCAGTTTCAAAGAAATGCTCCTTTTTTCTCAAGACTTATGAAAAGTTTTGTCAGGATAGAATAATTACCACATTGTGTCTGGATTGTTCAGCTTTTCCAATATTTATTGGCAGTAGTTGTGTAGCATTTTAGTATAATAAATATGAATGGCTGAGTCATTCTCAAGAAATAAATAGCAAAATTTAAGTACTTTATGAGCCATATGATAGATAATTCAGCTTCTGTTCTGTACTTGAAATGAAATTTTTTTCTATAGTCAAGCCCCAGATCTGATTTAAAAGCAGTAGAGAGATTTTGAAATACTCAAATGTGTGCTACTTATGAAATCCAGTGGTTTTATAAAAAAGCATGTATGTACTGTATACTTCAAAATAACTAAATAACAGTATTCTTAATGGGAAAAAAATCCCATTTTTTCCTGGAACTGTGAATGGAAAACTCAACTGCATACCATTCCAATTCCAAGATCTGTAATCTTAGACGATTGAAGAGTTCCCCTTTCCAAGCAATGTTTCTCTGTGTGGTTTCTAAACCTCCTGACTTTCTGCAAAAATGTAGCATACCCTGGGAAGCATAGGAGGAATAACAATGTAAGAATATCATAGCTCTTCTTAAAAATTCACATCTGACATACAGTTTTTCCATTTTTATCTATCCTCTTTAGTCATAATCTCTACTTCATTTGACTTTTGTCTTTAGAATAAAACAGAGAGCTGTAAGGGAGTGAGAAGGATTTCCTCCTTTAAATCACATGTGAAGACAAAGTTGCTTAGACTCAGACTTAGGTACCACAAAGACATGTAAACAGCCAAGTCGTTAGGAATCTGATGTTCTACTTTATTCTTTTAAAAGTAAGTGGTTATCATTTTAATGAAACTCTGTATCATTCTTAATAAGATTATCTACTATTAATAGTTGGTACAAGAGTAATTGCCTGCCTCCTCTTGATGCACCGTTGACAACAGCTCATATGAATAAATAGCCCAACCAGAGTAACAGACTGGGTGTAGAAGGAAGCCGTTCTCACCTTTATGCAGTGATAAGAGTGATCCTGAAGCACAGCAGAGGGGCTTTCTGATGTTGCTGCCCAGATGTTTGGCCCAGATGTTAACACTATAGTGAGGATTAGGAAACATAATCATTTATCTCTGAGCCTCAGTTTCTTCAGCTGTAAATGGAAATACTAATGCTTCCCTCATGAGGATGTGTGAAGATTGAAAGGTTAAATGTTCTTTTATTGTTTACTTATTCTTTTTAAAAAAAGCACTGTAAATTCTTGTGGATGTAAGATATTATAGACAATTGAGCATCAATTTTAGCCCTCCCCTTCATGCAAATTATGAAAAGTATAGTCAAAATCCAAGAATTACACAACTACAGTTACAAAAAAACCTGTAACAAATTAAAATCTAGTTGCCATGAAGTAAAAGTAATTGTACAATTAAATTGTATTACTGACTACAGTTATATATATGTCTACAGACACATACACACACACACAGAGTTTTAAGTTTAGACCTGACCAATCAAATCTCATGTCTGCCTGATTACAAAGAGTGATTCAGTGATAAACACAACATCCAAGTCATGCTAATTGGGGTCAATTAGACTACAATTATATATATGTTATTATATATGTCTGCAGACACATACACACACACTCACACACACAGAGTTTTAATTTAAGTTTGGCCAAATGGAGAAATTGGGTCTGAAAAAAAGTCCTCTTTAGTAGCTGAAGACATTGGATGTGATTTCCATGGCAGTAGCATAATTCATCTCTCTACTACCATGGTTTCTTAATTAAGTTGAGACATTATAATTAGACCCTTTCTCATTTTTTTCATTTTCACTTCCTCCCAGCATCTTTGGGTGGGATTAATCCCTCCCCTGCCCCACCCTCAGTGGGCTCCAGCCCAGCCCTGGCAGCTGCCAGCCAAATTGCCGCTAGGAAAAGCCTTTCATCAGCCATCTACAAGGAGAATCAAGTGGCAATAGGATGGAAATAAAATTTGTCTTTGCTATCCACCATTTCACCTCAGTTTCTTGGCTCTCACTGTCTTCTTTCTCCTAACTCTTTCCTTATGCTGATGGAGATCCCACTCCCACCCCACAGCTCCACTCCCTAGGAATCTGATGTCTTCCAGCTCAGCTGACTACTTTTGTCTGCCTTCTCTAAAGGGTCTCCAGTTTCCGAATGATTACCATTTTTCTCCCCCAGCTTCTCTTTCAATCAAACTCACATTCGTTTAAGCTTGCTGGTCTCAGCACAGTATAAACAGGCAAACCAACTAAGCAATCCTAACGTGTGAATAACCGCTTTTTTTTTTCTTTCTGGGATTTTGCATTTTAAGCATGTAAGTCAATATTCATCTACAATTAGTGAAATCCCATGGAATGTAAAAGGAGTCCTAGGCTACTGAGTGGTAATACCTATGGGCAACAGACTTTTCTTTGTTTCAACTCACAAGTTTTCTCCCCTTTGGTTAGGGCCACTCTCTAGAGGTTCTACAATTATTTTTTGAGAAGAATCATTGCTTAGGAATTAGCAATCACTTCTGGCTGCCATCTTGGATTTGACACCAAGGATGCAGCTTTGTTTATGGAGCATGCAAATGGCTTGCAGAGTCCTGCTGATTGGCATGAATTCATGAGGAAATAAAGTTTGTCATTCATGTGTGCATGCACACACCCTTCATGAGGCACTACTTCTTCCTCATTCACAGACAAACACAATTTAAACTGCATTAGGCACTTGTCATCTTTCTAGTTTTGGAACATAGAAAGAATATAGGTGTTACTGGGACCTGATTAAATCCTGAAGTGTCGATTAACAAGTGCAGATGCTAAAAATATCTACAGATCAAGTTCCTTGGTCTTTGATTAATTGTTTCTCTTTAGAGGACTCAGAGTCTTGAGAAGAATGAGTATTGTGTTTAAATTTTATTATTTTTGCTGAATATGTAAAGTTGCAGTGATTCTTTCCAGGGCAATATTCACAAATTATTGTGATGTCTTCTTTTTAATTGTTTTATATAAGCTTACATACAATTTGTTGGTAGAAATAAATTGCATTTATGGCTTATTTGCTATTTTTCATTTGTATCCTTTAAGCCCCAAGAACCAGGAAGATCAGAATGTTCTAGGAGCACAGAATCACATATTCCCTTAATCTGAGCACATACCCATGAATGGAATGAAAAATGTACATTGTATTCTAAGAAGCAAAAATAAAGATAGGGCTACCAACCTGCTTAGGTGAAAAAAAATTACCTGTGTGACAGATCTTGAAAAAATTGTCTCAACTTTCTTCACATGTAGAATCTATTTTCTACCTCCACCATACTTACTAAAATAATTCACAGACTGATTACCAATTAATTCCCAATTTTCATATTTTAAAGCATCATTTTAGTCCTTATATTATGCTGTTGATGCATTCTTTCATTGGCCCTTAAAGATTGGGGTTCCCACGATTCCATGCCTCTTTTTTATTCTCACTCTTTTTCAAAGTTTTGTTTGTTTGTTTGTTTGTTTTTTGAGGCATAGTCCCCCTCTGTTGCCCAGGCTGGAGTGCAGTAGCAAAATCTCGGCTCACCGCAACCTCCACCTCTCTGGTATAAGCAATTCTCCTGCCTCAGCCTCCCGAGTAGCACCCGCCACTACGCCCAGCTGGTTTAGTTTTGGCACCTGCCACTATGCCCAGCTAATTTTTGTATTTTTAGTAGAGACGAGATTTCACTATGTTGGCCAGGCTGGTCTCAAACTCCTGGCCTCAAATGATCCCCCCATCTTGGCCTCCCAAAGTGCTGGGATTACAGGAGTGAGCTACCACACCAGGCTACAAAGTTCTTAACATGGAGGCCCACAAAAACTGGATAGAGCCCACGAACGAATTCAATTTTGGTTAGACAATATTTCAGACAAATTTAAAACCAGAGATGTTCATTTATTCATTTAGATTTCCCACGTTCTTTTAAACATGGGAAAAGACGTTCAAAAATGGAAAGATCTGACAACACTACACCAATACTTATGCATAGGAATCATTAATTGGAACTAAATAGAGATTGTTCTTTAGAGATTGGACATCCCTCTCCATTTGCTCTAGTCCTCACCACCGCCTGTCACATTAAATCCCTGGCCCATTCACTTTATCATTCCCACAATGAGCATTTGTAATACTCCTTGCATATTCACCCCGTGTAATTTCATCCTTGCTGTGATTTGATCTACCTCACTGTAAAATTCTAATCCAGAGCACGTTCCTAAACACTATACATATTATTTTCGTTTTTCTTTTTTTTTTCTTTTTTTTTTTTTGAGACAGGGTCTCTTTCTTTCTGTCATCCAGGCTGGAGTGTAGTGGCGTGATCTCAGCTCACTGCAGCCTCTGCCTCTCAGGATCAAATGATTCTCATACCTCAGCCTCCAGAGTAGCTGGGATTACAGATGTACGCCACCGCATCCAGCTAATATTTTGCATGTTTTCAGTAGAAATGGGGTTTTCCCATGTTGACCAGACTGGTTTTGAACTCCTGGCCTCAAGTGGTCCGCCTGCCTCGGCCTCTCAAAGTGCTGAGATTATAGGCAATGGGCCACCATGCCCGGCCAAGCACATTATTTTCTCTCATTAGCTACTAAGTTTGTGTTTCCAGTATTCTCTATAGAGTTAGTAGTGTCACCATCTGTGATGATCAGTTTCATGTGTCAATTTGGATAGTCTGTAATACCCAGTTATTCACATAAACACTAATCAAAGTTTTGCTGTGAAAGTATTTTATAGATGTGGTTAACATCTACAATCAGTTGACTTTAAGTAATTATCTTGGATAATCTGAATGGGCTTCATCCAATCAGTTGCAAAGCCATGAGAGCAAAACAGTCTTCCTTGAAGAAGAAGAAATTCAGTTTCAAGACAGCAGCATCAGCTCCTGCCTGAGAGTTCCAGCCTGCGGGCCTATCCTGCATTCTTCCAACTTGCCAGGACCCACAGTCCTGCAAGTTCTGTTTCTGTGGAAAACCCTGACTGATATCTCATTAATGTAGACCTCCATACTAAAAATCTAAGAGACTACCTGAACACTTCCTCCTGCCGCTGGCTTTTATACAGTTGTAGACCTTTCAAATTATTCTTCAAAATAAATATCAGATCTAATCTTGTAATTCTAGCATTCAAGTCTGATGTCTATTACCTAGAGATCAAAGTCCAGACTCTTAAGTAGGGCACACATGGTTGCTCATTTCTGGTCTCTGCTTACTGATCCATTTACTGCTGTACTACTCACTTCCCTTGCACTTATCACCCAGAGGGAGATGCTTCCATATTTTTGAAGGCACCACCATATTTTATTCCTCTATGCTTATGCTGCTCCTACAACCTCAAATATTTTTCCTTACAGAGCACCTGGCAAAAATATACTCAATGTTCAAGACTTAGTTGAAATGTCTTTTCTTCTAGGAAACTTCCAGATCTTTTTCTTTCCCAGTAGAACTGATCAATTCTTCCTTTGTACTCCAGCCCCCTATTGTATACTTCACTCAAGCAGTCATAAAATAGAAATTTGTTTCATTTGTTCATCCATATACCTGTCTTTCTCTGTTAAACTGTGAAGCCTAATTCATTTCCTAATTTAGTAGACCCTTGTGGCAATAATTGTTAATTACCTCTCAATATCTATTCTCCCCTTCTTGCAAATTAATAGAATTTCTAGCTAAGCACACAGCCACTTGGAGCAAAACCTACACTTTCAACCTCCCTTACAACTTGGTATGGCCATGTCACTAAGTTCCAAACAATGGAATTTAAGTGAAAGTGTCCTGTACCAGCATCCAATGACCTTCCATCAGAGGCAATTGTCACAGGCTCTTTGCCTCTTCTTTTTTCCTTCTTCTAGCCTGCTGTTCAGAACATGAAGGTATGACTGAAATTCCATCTTTGTTCTTGAGCACAAGTTTGCTCTTAGCATGGTCAAATGGAAAGCCACAGGGAACCTCGGTCCCAGGGGACTTGGGAGAGCAAAAACCTATACCGGCTCTAGACTTGTTATGGGTCCAAGTCAGAGGGGAGCTGACAGTCTCAGGAGTGAGCTGGCTATGTTTGGGTTTTTAAGCTTGGATCCTATGTTTGCATATGGTCTTCTGTTGTTTGTACCGGTTATCTTCTGTGGTTCAACCTGGAGACTTTGACTTAGTTCCACCTCCAGTCCCTCAAGAACCCAATCCTTGACATGGTCTTCTCCACTTGGCCAGAATCTGACTGACTAGGCCAATTCCATCTCCTATAAGAGAGGGTGAGTTAGTGAAGCAAACAAAGAAGAGGAATGGCTAGGTTAGAGCCAAGATGGAGGCTAGATAGGAGGCTGTGAGCTGAGTGGAGAAAATGGCAACACATAGCAAAGAATTTGAGCCCATAGTTGGTGCACAAGGACAGTAAAACTAAGCAATGGGAGAGAAATATGTCAAATTATTGCTGGGGTGATTTGATTTACTCTTTCAAAAATCATTTTCATGACAGAGAAATGGACACATTACGCCCTTTCCCAACATGAGTGTAAGTAAGTGCAAACTCTTATAGGAGTATAAATTGCTAAAAATTGGGGGAGGCCAACTTGACACTTCTCGTAAATATTTTAACTGTGTATTCACTAGGAACCAAAGATGTTCTAAAAGGTGAAGAAGAAGCTCAGCAGAAACACTGAAAACATGTGTCTTCATTATTTAATACTGTTAACAAGGTTCTAGTTATGCATTATGACAGACTGACTCACACTCACATGTCTACTCTATTCCCAACATAACAAGACTTAAGAAGCATTTATTATATACTTAACAAGAAATATGTAAAATCAATATAGAAAACAGTAAATTTTCTCTGATATTTACTTGAGGGCTAAAACTGTCTTTCTTAGATGATGCTATCTATTATTCTCATATACAGAAAACCAAGAGAAATAGTTGATTTATTAACATCAGAGTTCAGTAAGATGGCTAGAAATAAAGGAAATACATAGGATTAATATGTAGGTAGAATTAATACACCAGTAACAGTAATTTGAAAACATAATGGAGGAAAATGGCAAAAATTCAAATTGGCAGAAAACTGATGAATTGATCAATAAATAGTTTTGGGAAATTTGATAACCAAAATAGAAAAAAAATTAACAGTCTTTCCTTACACAGCACACATATGCACACACACAAACAATCCAGATGGTTTGAATATGCAAATAAGAATACAAAGAATAAAGTAGGATAGCACTGAAACAAAACTTGGGGGATGATTTCTAGGGGTAAAAAAGGTATATTGTGACCCTCCGTAAAAGTCCAAAACCAGAAAGGAAAATATTGACAATTGATTACATAAAATTAGAAACTTAGAGACCATAGAAAACTTGGCCAGCAAATAACAAACTAGGAGAAAATATTTGTGATGCCTTTGAGGAGTTGAATATCTTTGTTATAAAGGGCACCTACATAATAAGAAAAAGTGAAATACTCATTAGAAAATGGGCAAAGAATAGGAAAAGGCCACTAACAATAGGTTCATAAATGAATAATAAACATGGGAAAAGTTGACCAATATCACTAAATAGAATACATAGAAACTGAAACAAAACAAAATACAATGCAATATTTATGATTCACAAAGATTAAAAATATTTATAATCAATACAGAGAAAATAAACAACTCGATGGAAAATGAGTAAAGAAAAAGTAACATGTTGTGTGTGTATGTCAGATTAGCAAAGTTGACAAAGATTGACAAACATAATGAGGCAAAATAATTAGAACAATTAGTGTGTGTTTGTTCTCCCTGTAAGTATGTTCTACCCCAATTCCAGCCTTCCTGTTTTGTTACCTCATGGATTTTACCAGGTTTGCTAAGCAAAATCTGCCTAACTTTTCCTGTCATTTGTATGCAACTAAGCTTATTGAGGAGATTATGTCTGGCTTCATAAAGAGGTAGAGAGATGATGGAAAGAGAAATAGAGGCAGATGGAAACAGAGGAAGAGAAGGAGACAGAACTGATTTATTGAGAAAATGAAGAAAGCTGAGGTTCAAAGTGTCATGAGGGCAGCAGGGATTTAAGCCCCTCTGGGGCAGCACCCTGGGAACTAAAGACCCCAGCCCAAGTTCAGTTTTTAAAAGATCCTCAAGTGTAGCATGGAAACAGCAGCAGAACTGTCAGAATCCAAAGGACCATGAGCCCTTGGAGAATAAACATCTCTGTGGTAGCCTTGTGGACAGAAGGCGAGAGGGAGCTCTCTGCTCCATTGGCACAGTTTTAAGAACCCCAGGGACTTGGAGAGACATTGTAGCGTGAGGTGGGGGCACAGGTTTTAAGGAGATCCCCATTTAGGGCTATAATGTAATCCCCTTCCCCACATCAACAGAATAGACCACTAAGTCTAATTTAAGTTGGTTTTAAGTAAATATGGAAATATGACATTTCTTGAACACCCATATTCAAAGTTGCTTAGTTGTGACATCGTTAACCAGCATTGAGATTCAGGCACCACCAGAAAATAAACCTTACTATTCAGGAGGATTGGTTGGCAGTATGTGTCAAAAGGTAAAGTGAGCATGCTTTTGCACTAGCAATCTTAATCTCACGAGTTTACCCTAAGGAAATTTCTTCATTGAGAAAATGAAATAGATGCACTGCAAAACTACTTAATGACAAAAGACTTTAGAACATCCTACAGGCCTATCAGTGGGGAACTGCTTAAAGAAATTATGGAATAAATCATGGTACATACAAACAATGGAATATTCAGAAGCATCAAAAGTTACTATGTGCTCAAAATCATTAATCATTAGTGAAAAGCAAATCAAAGCCACAATGAAATGCCCATTCATATCCACTAGGATGCCTAAAATTTCTTTAAAACCAGGAAAATAACAAGTGTTAGCAAGGATGTGGAGAAATTGGAATCCTCATTCACTGCTGGTGGGATGGTAAAATGGTGCAGCTGCTGTGGAGAGCAGAATAAATATAAACCTAGAATAGCTATATCACCCAGCAAATCCATTTTTAGATATATACCCCCAAAGAATTAAAAATGTTAAGTCCACTCAAAAACTTGCCCATGTGTGTTCATAGCAGCATTATTCATTATAGCCACACAGTGGGAAACAATCAAACTATTCATCAATTGATGAATGTATGAACAAACCTGGTATATCCATAAAATGTAACATTATTCAATAATGGAAAGGAATGAAGCACTTATACAAGTGAAAACTTATTTGGACCATGGAAATATTATGCTAAGTGAAAGAAGCCAGACATAAAAGACCACATGTTATATGATGAAATTTATATGAAATGTCCAGAATAGGCAAATCCATAGAGACAGACACTAAGACTGGTGGAAGCCAGAGGCTGCTGGAAAAGAGAAATGGAAAGTGACTTAATAGGTACAGAGTTTCTTTTGGGGTTGATGAAAACATTCTGGAATTAGATAGATGATGGTTGCACAACCTTGGGAATATACTAAAATCCACTGAATTATATACTTAAAGTGGTGAATTTTATGGCATGCAAATTCTATCTCATTAAAAACATTTTCATCTACATCTGTGAATAAAAGGATTATGTGCTGTCCTAATTAACATGGATATATTGTTAAATTTAAAAAGCAATATGCAAAGTAGCATGTGCACAATTATCCTATTGGTGTTAAAGTATACACACACAACTCAGGTACATAGGAACAGAAAAATGCTTAGACAGATGTTTCCTAGGATGCCATAACAAATTACCACAAACTGGATGGCTTAAGAAGACAGCACAACAGACAGCCAAATCTTGAGTGAACTCCCATTTGCAATTGCTACAAAGAAAATAAGATACCTAGGAATATAACTTACAAGGGATATGAAGGACCCCCACTTCAAGGAGAACCACAAACCACTGCTCAAGGAAATAAAAGAGGACACAAACAAATGGAAAAACATTCTATGCTCATGGATAGGAAGAATCCTATCCATCCTATCGTGAAATCCTATCGTGAAAATGGCCATAGTGCCCAGAGTAATTTACAGATTTACTGCTATCCTCATCAAGCTACCATTGACTTTCTTCACAGAACTAGAAAAAAAACTACTTTAAATTTCATATGGAATCAAAAAAAGAACCTGTATAGCCCAGACAATCCTAAGCAAAAAGAACAAAGCTGGAGGCAACATACTGCCTGACTTCAAAATATACTACAAGTCTACAGTAACCAAAACAGTATGGTGCTGGTATCAAAACAGATATATAGACCAATGGAACAGAACAGAGGCCTCAGAAATAACACCACACATCTACAACCATCTGATCTTTGACAAACCTGACAAAAACAAGCAATGAGGAAAGCATTCCCTATTTAATAAATGGTGCTGGGAAAACAGGCTAGCCATATGCAGAAAACTGAAACTGAAACCCTTCCTTACACCTTATACAAAAATTAACACAAGATGGATTAAAGACTTGAATGTAAAACCTGAAACCATAAAAACCCTACGAGAAAACCTAGGCAATACCACTCAGGACATAGACATGGGCAAAGACTTCATGACTAAAACAGCAAAACCAATTGCAACAAAAGCCAAAATTGACAAACAGGATCTAATTATACTAAAGAGCTTCTGCACAGCAAAAGAAACTATCATCAGGTGAACAGGCAGCCTACAGAAAGGGAGAAAATGTTTACAATCTATCCATCTGATAAAGGGCTAATATCCAGAATCTACAAAGAACTTAAACAAATTTACAAAAAAAAATACAAACAACCTCATCAAAACGTGGGTGAAGAATATGAACAGACATTCCTCAAAAGAAGATATTTATGTGGCCAGCAAACATATGAAAAAAAGCTCACCATCACTGGTCATTAGAGAAATGCAAATAAAGAGTCTCTTCCAAGATGGCCTAATAGGAACAGCTCTGGTCTGCAGATCTCAGCAAGATCGACGCAGAAGATGGGTGATTTCTGCATTTCCAACTGAGGTACCTGGTTCATCTCACTGGGACTGGTTGGACAGTGGGTGCAGCCCCACAGAGGGTGAGCTGAAGCAGGGTGGGGTGTCGCCTTACCCGGGAAGGGCAAGGGGTCAGGGGATTTCCCTTTCCTAGCCAAGGGAAGCCATGAGAGACTGTACCTGGAGAAATGCTACACTCTTGACCAAATATTGTGCTTTTCCCACAATCTTAGCAACCAGTAGACCAGGAGATACCCTCCTATGACTGGTTCAGTGGGTCCCACACCTCACTCAGTGGGTCCCACGCCAACGGAGCTTTGCTCACTGCTAGCGCAGCAGTTTGAGATTGACCTGCAATGCTAAGCAGCTTGACGGGGGGAGGGGCGTCCGCCATTGCTGAGGCTTGAGTAGCTCACAGTGCAAAAAAAGAGGCTGGGAAGCATGAACTGGGCAGAGCCCACCACAGCTCAGCAAGGCCTACTGCCTCTATAGATTCCACCTCTGGGGACAGGGCATAGTAGAACAAAGGGCAGCAGACAGCTTCTGCCGACTTAAATGTCCCTGTCTGACATCTCTGAAGAGAGCAGTGGTTCTCTCAGCACAGCGTTTGAGCTCCAAGAATAGACAGACTGCTTCCTCAAGCAGGTCCCTGACCCCTGTGTACCCTGACTGGGAAACACCTCCCAGTAGCGGCCGACAGACACCACAGATGCCCCTCTGGGAAGAAGCTTCCAGAGGAAGGATCAGGCAGCAATATTTGCTGTTCTGCAGCCTCTACTGGTGATACCCAGGCAAAGAGGGTCTGGAGTGAACTTCCAGCAAACTCCAACACACTTGCAGCTGAGAGGCCTGTTAGAAGGAAAACTAACAAACAGAAAGAGTAGCATCAACATCAACAAAAACGACATCCACACTAAAACCCCATCTGTAGGTCACCAACATTAAAGAACAAAGGTAGATAAAACCACAAAGATAGGGAGAAACCAGAGCAGAAAAGCTGAAAATTCCAAAAACCAGAGTGCCTCTTCTCCTCTAAAGGATTGCAGCTCCTTGTCAGCAAGGGAACAAAACTGGACAGAGAATGAGTTTGATGAGTTGACAGAAATAGGCTTCAGAGGGTTGGTAACAACGAACTTCTCCGAACGGAAGAAGCATGTTCTAACCCATCACAAGGAAGCTAAAAACCTTGAAAAACTGTTAGACGAATGGGTAACTAGAATAAACAGTGTAGAGAAGACCTTAAATGGCCTGATGGAGCTGAAAACCACGGCATGAGAACTTCATGACACATGCACAAGCTTCAATAGCCAATTCAATCAAGTGGAAGAAACGCTATCAGTGATTCAAGATCAAATTAATGAAATAAAGTGAGAAGACAAGATTAGAGAAAAAAGAGTGACAAGAAACGAACAAAGCCTCCAAGAAATATGGGACTATGTGAAAAGACCAAATCTACATTTGAATGGTGTACTGGAAAGTGACGGGGAGAATGAAAACAAGTTAGAAAACATCTCTTCAGGATATTATCCAGGAGAATTTCCCTAACCTAGCAAGGCAGGCCAACATTCAAATTCAGGAAATACAGAGAACACTGCAAAGATACTCCTCGAGAAGAGCAGCTCCAAGACACATAATTGTCAGATTCAACAAGGTTGAAAGGAAGGAAAAAGTGTTAAGGGCAGCCAAAGAGAAAGGTCGGGTTGCCCACAAAGGGAAGCTCATCAGACTAACAGCAGATCTCTCAGCAGAAACCCTACAAGACAGAAGAGACTGGGGGCCAATATTCAACATTCTTAAAGAAAAGAATTTTCAAAGCAGAATTTCATATCCAGCCAAACTAAGCTTCAGAAGTGAAGGAGAAATAAAATCCTTTACAGACAAGCAAATGCTGAGAGATTTTTGTCACCACCAGGCCTGCCTTACAAGAGCTCCTGAAGGAAGTACTAAACATGGAAAGGAATAACGGGTACCAGCCACTGCAAAAACATGCCAAATTGTAAAGACCATCAATGCTATGAAGAAACTGCATGAACGAACGGGCAAAATAACCAGCTAGCATCATAATGACAGGATCAAATTCACACATAACAATATTAATCTTAAATGTAAATGGGCTAAATGTCCCAATTAAAAGACACAGAATGGCAAATTGGATAAAGAGTCAAGACCCATCGGTGTGCTGTATTCAGGGGACACATCTCAGGTGCAAAGATGCATATGGGTTCAAAATAAAGGGATGCAGAAATATTTACCAAGCAAATGGAAAGCAAAAAATGCAGGAGTTGCAGTCCTTGTCTCTGATAAAACAGACTTTAAACCAACAAAGATCAGAAGAGACAAAGAAGGCCACTACATAATGGTAAAGGGATCAATCCGACAAGAAGAGCTAGCTATCCTAAATATATATGCACCCAATACAGGAGCATCCAGATTCATAAAGCAAGTCCTTAGAGACCTACAAAGAGACTTATTCTACCACATAATAATAATGGGAGACTTTAACACCCCACTGTCAATATTAGACAGATCCACGAGACAGAAGGATAACAAGAATATCCAGGACTTGAACTCAGCTCTGGCCCAAGTGGAACTAATAGACATCTACAGAACTCTACAACCCAAATCAATAGAATATACATTCTTCTCAGCAGCACATTGCACTTATTCTAAAATTGACCACATAATTGCTAGTAAAACACTCCTCAGCAAATGTAAAAGAACAGAAATCACAACAAACTGTCCCTCACAACACAGTGCAATCACGACAGAACCTAGGATTAAGAAACTCACTCAAAACTGCACAACTACTTGGAAACTGAACTACCTGCTCCTGAATGACTACTGGGTAAATAACGAAATGAAGGCAGAAATAAAGATCTTCTTTCAAACCAATGAGAACAAAGACACAATGTACCAGAATATCTGGGACACATTTAAAGCAGTGTGTAGAGGGAAATTTATAGCACTCAATGCCCATAAGAGAAAGCAGGAAAGATCTAAAATCGACACCCTAACATCACAATTAAAAGAACTAGAGAAGCAAGAGCAAACAAATTCAAAAGCTAGCAGAAGGCAAGAAATAACCAAGATCAGAGCAGAACTGAAGGAGATAGAACTACAAAAAAACCTTCAAAAAATAGATGAATCAAGGAGCTGGTTTTTTGAAAAGATCAACAAAATAGACCACTAGCAAGACGAATAAAGAAGAAAAGAGAGAAGAATCAAACAGACACAACAAAAAATGATAAAGGGGATATCACCACTGATCCCACAGAAATACAAACTACCATCAGAGAATATTATAAACACCTCTATGCAAATAAACTAGAAAATCTAGAAGAAATGGATAAATTCCTGGACACATACACCCTCCCAAGACTAAACCAGGAAGAGGTTGAATCTCTGAATAGGCCAATAACAGGCTCTGAAATTAAGGCAATAATTAATAGCCTAACAACCAAAAAAAGTCCAGGACCAGATGGATTCACAGCCGAAATCTACCAGAGGTAAAAAGAGGAGCTGGTACCATTCCTTCTGAAACTATCCCAATCAATAGAAAAAGAGGGAATCCTCCCTAACTCATTTTAGGAGGCTAGCATCATCCTGATATCAAAGCCTGGTAGAGACACAACAAAAAAGAGAATTTTCGGCCAATATCCTTGATGAACATCGATGCAAAAATCCTCAATAAAATACTGGCAAACCAAATCCAGCAGCACATCAAAAACCTTATCCACCAGGATCAAGTTGGCTTCATCCCTGGGATGCAAGGCTGGTTCAACATATGCAAACCAATAAACATAATCCATCACATACACAGAACCAACAACAAAACCCACATGATTATCTCAACAGATGCAGAAAAGGCCTTTGACAAAATTAAACAGCACTTCATGCTAAAAACTCTCAATACACTAGGTATTGATAGAATGTATCTCAAAATAATAAGAGCTATTTATGACAAACCCACAGACAATATCATACTGAATGGGCAAAAATTAGAAGCATTCCCTTTGAAAACCAGCACAAGGATGCCCTCTCTCACCACTCCTATTCAACACAGAAATGCAAATCAAAACCACAATGAGATACCATCTCTCGCCAGTTAGAATGGTGATCATTAAAAAGTCAGGAAACAACAGGTGCTGGAGAGGATGTGGAGAAGTAGGAAAGCTTTTACACTGTTGGTGGGAGTGTAAATTAGTTCAACTGTTGTGGAAGACAGTGTGGCGATTCCTCAAGCATCTAGAACCAGAAATACCATTTGGCCCAGCAATTCTATTACTGGATATATACCCATAGGATTTTAAATCATTCTACTATAAAGACACATGCACACATATGGTTATTGCAACACTATTCACAATAGCAAAGACTTGGAACCAACCCAAACGCCCATCAATGATAGACTGGATAAAGAAAATGTGGCACATATACACCATAGAATACTGTGCAGCTATGAAAAAGAATGAGTTCATGTCCTTTGCAGGGACATGGATGAAGCTGAAAACTATCATTCTCAGCAAACACACACAGGAACAGAAAACCAAACACCACATGTTCTCATTCATAAGTGGCAGCTGAACAATGAGAACACATGGACACAGGGAGGGGAACATCACACACCAGGGCCTGTTGGGGTGTGTAGGGAGAGTATTAGGACAAATACCTAATGCATGCAGGGCTTAAAACGTAGATGATGGGTTGACGGGTACAGCAAACCACCATGGCATATGTATACCTATGTTACAAACCTGCACGTTCTGCATATAAATCCCAGAACTTAACGTATAATAAATAAAATTTATTTAATTTTAATTAATTAATTTACTTATTATACTTTAAGTTCCAGGGTACATGTGCACAATGTGCAGGTTTGTTACATATGTATACATGTGCCATGTTGGTGTGCTGCACCCATTAACTCATCATTTACATTAGGTATATCTCCTAATGCTATCCCTCCTCCCTCCTCCCACACCACTACAGGCCCCAGTGTGTTATGTTCCCCACCCTATGTCCAAGTGTTCTCATTGTTCAACTCCCACCTACGAGTGAGAACATGCAGTGTTTGGTTTTCTGTCCTTGTGATAGTTTGCTCAGAATGATGGTTTCCAGCTTCATCCATGTCCCTACAAAAGACATGAACTCATCCTTTTTTATGGCTGCATAGTATTCCATGGTGTATATGTGCCACATTTTCTTAATCCAGTCTATCATTGATGGACATTTGGGTTGGTTCCAAGTCTTTGCTATTGTGAATAGTGCTGCAATAAACATACGTGTGCACGTGTCTTTATAGCAGCATGATTTATAATACTTTAGGTATATACACAGTAATGGGATGGCTGGGTCAAATGGTATTCCTAGTTCTAGATCCTTGAGGAAACACCACACTGTCTTCCACAATGGTTGAACTAATTTACACTCCCACCAACAGTGTAAAAGCGTTCCTATTTCTCCACATCCTCTCCAGCATCTGTTGTTTCCTGACTTTTTAATGATCAGCATTCTAAGTGGTGAGAAATGGTATCTCATTGTGGTTTTGATTTGCATGTCTGTAATGACCAGGGATGATGAGCTTTTTTTCACATGTTTGTTGGCTGCATAAATGTTTTCTTTTGAAAAGTGTCTGTTCATATCCTTCGCCCACTTTTTGATGTGTTTTTTTTTTCTCATAAATTTGTTTAAGTTCTTTGTAGCTTCTGGATATTAGCCCTTTGTCAAATGGATAGATTGCAAAAATTTTCTCCCATTCTGTAGGTTGCCTGAGTGATCAGGCACCTCTCCTAGCTTCTGACAGCTGCTGGTCAATCTCCGCATTCCTTGGCTTGTGGATGCATCTCTCCAATCTCTGCTTTATCATCATGTCACCTCTTTCCTTTTCTCTTATAATGACATTTGTCATTGGATTTAGGGCCCATTATAATCGAGTATGATCTCATCTAGAGATCTTTAACTTTACATGTGCAAAGACACTTTTTGCAAGTAAGTCACATTCACAGGTTCCCAGTGGGCATATCTTTTGTAGGGCACCACTCATCATGGGACAGATATGTAGTAAAATGTTCCAATGGAAAAATGTTTGAAGGATGTTATTTTGGAAGATAATTTTTTTGATGTACTTTAAAAATAAATTAGCGGCCAGGTGCTGTGGCTTATGCCTATAATCCCAGCACTCTGAGAGGCCGAGGCGGGCTGTTCATGAGGTCAGGAGATTGAGACCATCCTGAATAACACGGTGAAATCCCGTCTCTACTAAAAATACAAAAAAATTAGCCGAGCATGGTGGCAGGCACCTGTAGTCCCAGCTACTCAGGAGGCTGAGGCAGGATAATGGCGTGAACTCAGGAGGCGGAGCTTGCAGTGAGCCGAGATCATGCCACTGCACTCCAGCCTGGGTGACAGAGTGAGACTCCATCTCAAAAAAATGACATAAAATAAAATAAAATAAAATAAAATAAAATAAAATAAATTAGCATGCATTATTTCCCCAAAACCAATCGGAAAAATAGACTTGTTAGTTTGCTGAGGTGTAAGGAATTGGCATTTTTAAGTGCCATTGATAGAACTGTAGATTGGTAGAGCCTTTCAGATAGCAATTTGGCAGTTCTGTTTCTAGGAATTTATACTACAGAAGTATGTGCGTCTTTACCCAAAGATATATGCCCAATCATGCTGATTATAGCATTGTTTGTGATAGCAAAAATATTTTTTAAAAAAGTATTTTTTGTGTCTTTTTCTCCTAGGAGAAGTATCCTTATGGACCTGGTGCAAAAGTAGACATACAATTCTAAATTATGTGGTCATTAAAAATTAGGAGAGAGAAAGTTTTTTGTATATTGACAAGGATAAAAAGCCATAATATGCTGCTAAATAAAAATAGCAAGTTAAAAAACATTATTTATAGTGTGATCTCATTTTACAATCAGTATTTTTATACACTGAGGAAAAAAACCCAAAAGGATGTACGCAGCAATTATCTTTGAGTGATGGGACTACAGAACTTTCATTCTTGCTTTATACATTTCTACATTGAGTAGGAACATTTCACAATGAGCATCTATCATTTCTATTATAAGGGAGAAAACAATGAAGATTTTAAAAAAAAAAAAAAAAGAAAGACAAATTCTACAGAGAGTGGCATTGTTCCAGGGCTGGGTCTCGGGCCAAGCTTTAGACTCCGCTGCAAAGCAGTGGACAGGACCTCCCTCAGCGGGGCTTGTGAATAGCATGATTGACACTTTCTGCCTGGCCTGGGCTTTCATGCATCTGGCCTGGGTCAGCTGGGAACTCCCTCGAAATTTCCACCAAGGGGCCTGTCCACCTTTTGTACAGTGTTGACCATTTCTTCATTTTCTGTAAAGCCAGAGAGCCAAGAATGCTATTAGCTATGGAGGACTTCAAGCTCCAATCAGCTCATACTTCTCAGCTGTACGACTTTGAGTAAGTTATTTAACTGCCCTAGCCTGCCTACCTCAAGGGTTGATTTTGGAGATGAAGTTTAAAAAATACAGAAAATTATTTCATGGACATCGCAACATAGTAGGTACACATAAATGTCAATTCACACCCACCACCTCTTCTACCACTTCTTTCTTCTTGTCCACATTCCTGGGCAGGTAGTGGGTAATTTTCAACAGTGGTTCTCAATGAGAGCTCTATCATCCCCTTGGTGGCAGTTTTAAAATGGGGAAGAGCACATGTTTTGGTTGTCACCATGATAAAGAAGCTACTGGCTTTGTCTAGATCTTTGGCAGGTTCCAGGAATGCCAGATGTCCTACAATACATGAGACAGTTCCAGAGAATAAAGAATTGCTTTGTATCCCACGTAACTTTTCACTGACCCACAAGATATCTGTATAAGTTAAAAACCTGTTTATGCGGGGCCAGGCGCAATGGCTCACACCTGTAATCCCAGCACTTTGGTAGGCCGAGGTGAGTGGATCACGAGGTCAAGAGATCGAGACCATCCTGGCCAACATGGTGAAACCCCATCTCTACTAAAAATACAAAAATTAGCTGGGCGTGGTGGCAGGCACCTGTAATCCCAGCTACTGGAGGGGCTGAGGCAGAAGAATCGCTTCAACCTGGGAGGTGGAAGCTGCAGTGAGCTGAGATGGTGCCACTGCACTCCAGCCTGGCGATAGAGTGAGACTCTATATCAAAAAAAAAAAAAAAACAAAACACAAAACCTGTTTATGTGATTTGAACCTGGAAGCTAATTTCATTTTATATAACAACATTGCATTTCCCAAGGAGAATATTGTATTTGTTTTGTTTTGATTTTACCACATTTTTTGAAAATCATTTTTTTATTATTATTATACTTTGAGTTTTAGGGTACACGTGCACAACATGCAGGTTTGTTACATATGTATACATGTGCCATGTTGGTGTGCTGCACCCATTAACTTGTCATTTAACATTAGGTATATCTCCTAATGCTATCTCTCCCCCCTCCCCCCACCCCGAAAATCATAATCTGATACCAACACTACTTATGCAATTTTTGCCTCGAAATAAAACACACTTCTTGTATCAAAACATCCCATTGTATCCCATAAATATGTACAATTATTATGTGTCAATTAAAAATAAAAATTAAAAAATTTCCACCTCTAACCATCTGCCTTTGCAGCTGTCACAAGTTGGTTTGGTGCATAGGTGCAATCACCTGACAATATTCTTATTCCTCTGGAATACTCATTCTTAAACATTTATATAATGAAATCCATACTAATCTATTATAAATTACTTTTCTCTTATTTCTCTTTATACTAGTTTGTGCATTATATTGATTTTTTTGAAGTGATGTGTAGGTAGATCATATTATCCATCATTTTTATTTCAGAATCATAAAAGAAGTATTACAAACTATTTATTACCAAAAGAGAACATGATAAGATCAAGGACTGGTCTAGAAGATCATAAAGTTTTTCAATTGCAGCAAAAACCCTAGAGGGGAATGTATTAGTTCGTTTTCATGCTGCTGATAAAGACGTACCCAAAATTGGGAACAAAAAGAGGTTTCATTGGACTTACAGTTCCACATGGCTGGCGAGGCCTCAGAATCATGGCAGGAGGCCAAAGGCACTTCTTCTATGATGGCAGCAAGTGAAGAATGAGAGAAGCAAAAGCGGAAATCCTTCAGATCCTGTAAGACTTATTCACTATCACGATAATAGCACAGGAAAGACCGGCCCCCATGAATCAATTACCTCCCCCTGGGTCCCTCCCACAACACTTGAGAATTCTGGGAGATACAATTCAAGTCAAGATTTGGTGGTGACACAGCCAAACCATATCAAGAATCATTTCTCCTGTGAAGTACGGTGGGTTCAACAATTGCATGTTTTCAATTGTAGAATAGTGACATTGGCAAAAATTCCAGCATTTCCGGATCCTAGGTTCAAGATAACAGCCAACATCTGTCCATCTGGAGCCAGAACCAAGGAGGCAACAGGGCCCAGAATGAATCTTATGAGAAAAGGTCCTTAGCTCAGAAGGAGAGATCAAGTAATTAGTTTGTCCTTTCTAGTTTGCCAGACCAGAAGGCAGGAGATATATCATGAGCCTGTAGAAGAAGCGAAGGTCAAGAAGCCAGAGAGGCAAGTCCACTGAGGAGGGGCAGGGGTGGGGACAATTGTTGCTGGTGGTTAACAAAGTAGTTAGTTGGACAAGGGGTAAGGTAAAGAATGCGGAACAGGTTTAGCCTCAGCATCATTTTAATATGTGGGTTGGGACTCCTAGATCTGTGTCCTTCTACCAAACACTGAATATTTGTTGCATGATTTCTTAAAGGTGCCATCCAGCATCTGAAAAATAAGGAATGAAGTCATCTGATTTCCTCAAGTTTCTTTGCTAGTGGGCCAAAAGGTGGATAAAAAATATTGAAAATTGCCAACGAATAAATCATTATTTGTATTTTGGAATACTTCGTGTTACTTTTATTTTAGTTTATATCTACTAGTGATGGAAAATCTGTTTTCACGATTCACAGAGAACACCAACGCAGAATGAGCTATGGTAACGGTGGTCTAGTTTCCACAGTTTTCCAAATTATGAGGAAGTGAATGATTGCCAAGACCTCCTAATAGGCTCCAGACTACAGAGAGTTTGCAGAAGTAAAATGACAACAACAGCGGCAAAAATAAAAGACAGAGTGGATAATTTGAAAACATTACGTCCATAGTCTAGTTTATTTTAAATCCAAACAAAATTGAAAGCAAGATTTGCTTAGGATAATGTGCAAAATGGATGCACTGTATCCAAAGAATAAAGCACTATTCTATTAGAGTGAGGAACTATATTTGGAAAACAGTAGTGTTAAAAATAACCCTAAAGGAGGAAGTCAGAAAGGAATCAGAAAGACATTTTACACAGATCAGAAGTGAAGGGTTATCAAAGATAGAAGTCCTAAGACAGCGTATAAGTGTTCTAAAATATTTAGTCTAAGACACATTTAGACAACCTCCTACATCAGGAGTACCCACCTTGTCACTCACCAGACCTATCATCTTAAGAATTATATTATATGCGGTTCATGCAAAAGTAATTGCTGTTTTGCCATTACTTTTAATATAATATATGTAACATTATATTTATCTATATTTATTATGTATTCATACATACATATTCATAATGATAGATATAGATAAAGGTAGAAAAAGAGATATATTCACTTATAAAAGTAAATCTTGCTACATGTTATTTTTTTAAATAAATAAATAAAATTAAATCTTTCCAACCTAGGTTATGTTGGGGTGTAACTGGTGTACAGGACAGGCACAGCCCTGCCCTCACAAAGATAGCCAAGTCAGGGAGTCAGGCTGCTAAATGGGCAATAATAACACAGACCCATGCTGGAGCAGTGCATGAGCTGTCAGAGAATCTTGGAAGGGCACTTGTTTGAGTCCTGGATAGTCAGAGGGAGATTCCCAGAGGAAATGATGTCTAAGCAGAGATCCAAAGGATGAGTTGGAATTTGCTGAGGAATGAGGGTGGCAGAGGGGCAGGAAGATTATGTCCCATAGAGGTAACAACATTTAGAAAGGCCCGGAGAGGATAAGGACTCATCAGAGAGACAAGTTCAATGTGACAAGATCAGTGGCATGGAGTGGAGTGGAAGCTACTGAGGTAAATAGGAACCAGATCATAATGAGGTGTCTTAAGGGTTTGTGCATCCTAAAAGCAATGGTGAGATTTTAAAGGGCTTGAGCAGGGAAGCAACGTAAGCAGGTGGAACATCATTCTGGCTACAGTGTGGAGAACGAATTAAAAGAAAGAAAACATATATATTGTTTGTATAGTAATGTATCTATTCAATCATTATATGTTGCTCACCTGCCTTTTCCTATTTTCTAAATCCTATGTCTTAACTGGCCAAGGTGAACCCAACATATCACTGTCTCATAAGCATTTTTAAAAGATATGCCAGTATTTCCTGATTAACATATTAGGAAAGAATGAAACAAGAACTATAGATAATAAGGCAAGATTTTAATTGATGGAGACTCTTGAAGCAATCAGAAAATAATTATAAATGCAAGATAAAGTGTCAGCTCACCTGATAGAGCTAGAGCCTTAAATAATCTTGTATCTATAATATGGGTAACAAAAATTGTAATTCATAAGAGCCCATTTTTAAAGGAATCCTGGGAAGGCCTCACGGAGGAGGTAGAATTTCTGTCTGGGTTGTTTTTAAAGGATAAGTAAGTTTAAGAAACTGAGAATGGGAAGTAGGGTGGAAGGATCTTCTTGAAAAAGGGTCAGGAGAAGACACTATACACACAAAGTGTAAGTTTTCTTTGCATCTGGGGTCACGATGCTGGACAAGTGCAGGACCCTGACTGCCACAACTCATGGCCTCCGGAATGGAGAACAATCAAGTTTTGAAGCAGGAAGGACTTCCAACTCTGCCCTAGGAAATCTAAGCTCGCTGTGACAGGTGGCATAGATTAAAGTCTTGAGGACTAGTGGCAGGGAGACCAACCTAGCTTTAACTGTGCAAACACAATGTGAAAAAGGCATCAACTTGGTGGCTCAATGAATATTGGTAGGAAAGGATTTAGAGAGAATGTGAAGTGAGAGAAACTACAAGGAGGGTGAGAGAGAAGAAGCGCTTCTGAATACTTGGGAATGCTAGTTGAAAATGGGCCAGTCAGCCTTGTTCTCATGCAGAAACTATGGGGATCATGCCAAACCAACGCAAATGTCAGCATAAGTATTTGCGTCTACTAGGAATGTGAGTACTAAGTTACCAGCCCTTGTAATAAACACAATTAACAGCATGGAAGCCATTAGACTGGTTCTTGGAAAAGGGCTCATGAGAAACATTTGCTTTGAATACTTGGCTTTAGTGCTGTTAAAAAGCAGAGCGAGAGCCGGGCGTGGTGGCTCATGCCTGTAATCCTAGCACTTTGGGAGGCCAAGGCAGGCAGATCACTTGAGGTCAGGAGTTCAAGACCAGTCTGGCCAACATGGTGAGACCCCATCTCTACCAAAAATACAAAAATTAGCCAGGTGTGGTGGCATGCGCCTGTAATCCTAGCTACTTGGGAGGCTGAGACAGGAGAATCACTTGAACCCAGGAGGCGGAGGTTGCAGTGAGCCGAGATCATACCACTGCACTCCAGCCTAGGAGATAGGAGACAGAGTGAGACTCCATCTCAAGAAAAAAAAAAAAAAAAAAAAAAGCAGAGCTAGAAAGCTAAGTTATTGTTATTTGGCCAGGGGCTTGTTTGTATGAAGTAATAGCAAACAATCTTAATGGTTTTAAATAGCCCTGAACAATTCTCTGATTTTGAGAAAAGCTAGTGAGTACATTGTTGTCTTGATGTAAATTAGCACATGGAGCCACAGACAAAGTTGTTTTCTCCACTTTCTCCTCTGTGGTTTCTAATAATTCTGCACGTGCTTCCCTACCTGTTACCACTGGCCAAGGAAAATCCAAAGTAATGTGTCCGTTACAGGATTCTCTTCTACATACCTAGAAGCCTTTCTGGAAAAGAGTATTCAGAGAAAAATAAGGACGAAGCAAATCATAGGGCATTACTGGCTGGGAAGCTTTGAAACTTAGTTTCCATACTAACCTTAAGAAACTGTCAATTGAGAGGCAAGTTTCTGAACAAGGTAGTAATAACGAAAATCGCATTTTAATATTTCAGTATAGTTGCTAATATAAGGTAAATGAGGGGAGGGAAAGACCACAAGGATTTACAGGAGGTTCTAAGAGGAAGATGTCATTGTGAATAAAATAGAAAATGAGTGGAGTTTGAGGGTTTTTTTGGCGCCTAGAAAAAGAGAAAAGAAATGGTTACAAAAGGTGTTTTAGGTAAAGAGACACCATTAGTTGAAGCTGGGCCATGTATGGGAATGCAGGGCAGGGATGAGAGGTGTGAAGACACAGGAGCTACCACAGAACAGAGTAGTATTAATCCTGGTAATTCTCATCCACACCAGTACAGGTAGATAAAATTTAGAGATGAAAGGCCACCGTATTTAACCAGAAGAAATCACTGTTACTTTCAAATGGATAGCCAATTTGAGGAGAGTCTAAAGGGGGGTGGGGGGAAATGTTAATAGAAAGCAAAAGGATAATGAGATTACAAATAAAGATATGATGAAGGTGTGGGATTTGAAGTAAGAAAGCAACAAAATATGGCTGGACCTCAGAAGATAGTGAGGTATGTAGATGAAGGATAAATCTGATTTCAAAACCATGAGCAAAGGCCAGAATAGCTCTGGTGGTTTAACGCCCAGTGCTTTTTATTGCTTTATGAAATACAAATTGTGAAGCCTTAAAATTGTTTTGCGCATAGCGTAATGTAGGGGGAGTCACCTCGGCCCACAGCCCCTCTGTCTTGTTAGTTGTTGTTGTCCCATCCATGAGAAGGACAAAGCGGTGCCATGAACACAGGGGAAGAGGAGAGACCCAGGGATGAAAGCCAGGACAGGAAAGATGAACTCAGTAATAGGAACAATGAGGAAACAGTGTGGGGAGGGAATAAACATTTATTTCCTAATACAAACCAGATGCTCTAAATATATTATCTCATTCAACCTTCACCACAGCCATGAGGAGCAGATAGATGATTGAAGAAACAAGAGGTTGAGGAACTGGCCCAAGAACACAGAACTGCATTGAAGCTGAGACTCCATTCAGAACCTAATAACACAACATTCCTCTCCTCGAGATGAGAAAAATAGCGCTTGTAGGATAGAAGAAACAAGAAGTTGAAAACTGAAGATGAAAGTTATTACACAGAAAAAAAAATCATAGAAACAGAATGTTGAAAACATACTAAGCCACTAGTATTCAACGTCAAGGGTGTTATTGGACTGTTATGGAAACGCCCTGGACTATTAAGATAACTATTTAAGAAAAGCTAATTTTCACACATGGAATGATCGGAAGAAACTTGTACAATCAACTGAGACATCCGATGAAAACCGTAAATAACGAGGAGAATGTCCTCTTTCCTCTGGCATAAAAATATTGCCAGATTGTGGCGACAGTTCAAAAATTTTATGAAGGAGACCCCCCCCACCCAGCCCCGGAGAAAAGTCATCCTTCCTTTTCCTTCCCCCAGCTCCTTCTCTCAGCCAGCCCTTTCTCAGCCACTCTGATTTTGGGAAATAAAAACGGCAGGAAATTCAGTATTTGCTCTTGGCATCACTTCCTCTCTTTCCAAGCCGCCCCCAACATTTCCCATTCAATCTATGAATTATAATGTGTATCCCCATCTCATGTCCTTGAGAAAGGCTTTCAAATAAAACAAGTACTACCTGTTTTGATAAAAGTATCTCCTTCAAAAGTTATTTTCTTAAATGTCATTACCTTAAGTCTACATAGGATAAATAAATCAATAAAACACAAAATGTCTCTTCCCTGGACAAAAAAATTCTGAAAATTGTTTATTTCATGAGAAATGCATGACAGATGGTATGAGTAGTGGTGAGGCGTTCAAAACAGAACAAAGTTTCCTACTGTTCTGTCAGATGTTTCCACTCTCTGTTCCATCCATTAAACGCTGACTTATTTTTCTTCCACAAATTCAGTTTGGCTTCTAAAAAAAAATAAATAATGCTTTGGGTATTCATTTAAGATTTTCTTATACCTTTACTGGAAACCTCAATCTGAAATGTAACCTTCACACCGCAGGGATTAAGTGGCTGGAAGCATCTGTGATAACTATCGCAGCACATAAAAAATGATGCTTATTGTTCAAGGGAGCATTCAATTACCTATGATCACTCAGATTATTAAACTGGATGCGTAGAGTGGTACATAAGTAATATTTAAATGTTTCATGGGCCGGGCATGGTGGCTCACACCTGTAATCCTAATACTTTGGGAGGCCTAGGTGGGTGGATCACTTGAGGTCAGGAGTTCGAGACCAGCCTGGCCAACATGGTAAAATCCTGTCTCTACAAAAAATACAAAAATTAGCCAGGCATGGTGGCAGGCGCCTGTAATCCCAGCTATTCGGGAGGCTGAGGCTCGAGAATTGGTTGAACATGGGAGGCGGAGGTTTCAGTGAGCAGAAATGGAGCCCCTGCACTCCAGCCTGGGGGACAGAGCAAGATGCTGACTCAAATAAATAAATAAATAAATAAGTTTCAGGAAAGAAGGTTACTGTTAAAATCCCAAATGTTCAATTTGTCAGTAATGGGTTTGCTAAAACAATACCCATATTGCCTCAAGGATGGTTCTACGAAGCTTGTCTAACCCACAGTCCACGGGCCTCATGTGGCCCAAGACAGCTTTAAATACAGCCCAACACAAACATTTCATAAACTTTCTTAAAACATTTTGAGGTTTTTTTGCAATTATTATTTTTTTTAGCTCATAAGCTATTGTTAGTCTTAGTGTATTTTATGTGTGGCCCAAGACAATTCTTCTTCTTCCAATGTGGCTCAGAGAAGCTAAAAGATTGGACACCCCTGTTTAGGCTATATTTTGGTAAACAATGAAAGGTATTCTCATAGAGGTCCACTATACCTTATGACTGAGATAAATGATGATAAATCATTTATAATAAATCAGTCATAAATGCATGAAATGGAAGCATTTGCATGACTTTATGCCCAATGTGGATGCACACACACGCACACACACAACTTTCAACAAGACATGATTAAATATGGTCATGTATGAACTTTGCCAACTCCTACATGACCCAAATGATCCATGCCTACTATATACTTCTCTCTCATGCAGTTTGTTTTGTTTACTTCCCCTTTTTTATTCTTTTGAATAAAATTTTTGGATGTAAAGGAACAATGAGCTTCTAGAAGAAAACTTGTAGAGATGTGGATGATAAAGTTTTCAACAGGCATTCTAGATGACAAGTGGATCATATTTTTATTCTTCCTGCTGAGTCAGATCCTTTATAGAATTGAGTGACTCCGCTCAGAATATGCTGATTTATGATAGGAACTGAGATTTATATCACTCTATTAAAAAGACTGTAATCTCTAAAAAGAAAATAATTAGGCAAGACATTAAAAGATCCTAATTAAAAGCAAAAAATTTCTCAGCAAAACCATATCTGCTAAAAATCACAGAAACATTTTCAAGGTTATTCTGGAAACAAATTGACTGTACTTGGCAATCTTCACAAAATGGAAAGTACTGCAGTCTCTCCTGCCAGTTTTCTTGTGTGTAACTGACCACTGCTAAATAAGAAACGAACCCAAAACTCCATTGCTTTAATTATTCGTCTGATTGACCAGCAAACCAACATTAAAAATTATTTTATTTTTACAGAGGAGATTTGCAAAGTGGGTTGCCATCTGTAATTGTTTTTTTAAAAACACAGCATTCAGTAGTATAATTGGCTAAAATATTGTTGTTGATAGAATCCTAATGGTAATTACAAACTGAAAAGAAACAAGAATATTGAAATCTGAATAATTTAAAGCAGAATTTTTAAAGTGACGGCAAAATTATTGTGCTACTTTCAAGGCAAAGACTTACCCTCTGGGTTTCTTTTCTTCAGAATTCAAATCTGTGACATGCACAGGTTAGTACTTAAGCATTAATAGATTTAACTGTTAACTTTTACAGGAGATTACCAGGGAGTGGGTTGAGAAAAGTGGACATACAGGGATTATCTGTAAATGTCCTTGCAACTTCTCAAAAATCTAAAATAATTGTTTTTAATGTAAGGATTATGGTTATTTAGAGAAGGAAATCTGGGAAAGGAAAAGAGCTTAGGGAGAGCTCCATGGAGCATGCCCTGTTTGTATTGGACGGGCAGAATTAATACACAAATTAATGTGTCATAGTTACTCTTTAATTGCCCTAAAGAGGAAGGGCATTCTAAGGAGAGGTAAAAACATTGAAAAGTACAAAGAGGTACAGTCCTGGCTAACCAGAAAATGTCAAACAGCTTTCACTCCTTCATTAAGTGAGGTTTAGACGCATTCCTCTGTGAGATCTAAGATTTAGTGGCCGATCACCACAGCTAGGATTTTGTATCAAGTCCCCAAACTTCTTGTCAATTATACACTCAACCCTGTTCTCCCAGGGACTATCTCTCCCTGTCTAGTGGATCAAATTTTCTTCCTTGACCCATGATGGCAGACACATCACACATTGATACAGCTACTTTGACCTTGCCATTTTGACATGGGAGTATTTTGGCATACCGTTGCCCATGTTACAATTCTAATTCACATGACATTTAAACGAGGAAGTCTCCCTTCCTTTCTCATGGATTCCTGAGCATTTTGCTGGAGGAGTCTTAGTACTCATCACTTTTTGCCTTGAAATGTTACCAATGCCTGAAAAAAAGACACAGGGCTGCAATGGAGAAGCACTCAGGGTCTGGAGTTACTGCTTATACCTGCCAGTGGTATAAGGCATGACCATAGCCATCTCAATCGGCCTTTCTGAATTGTTTCTTCATCCTTGTGATGATGGCACTTTAAGCGCCAGGTTGCAGTAAGGAAGTAATGAAGTCCAGTGCCTGGAATAAAATAAGTACTTAATAAATGCTTGCTATTCTCAAGAAGTTTCTTCTTAGGAAGAAAGAGTCTGTCTTATTCATCTTGGAATCCCCCATAACCCAGTGCCTTATGCCTATTATGCTGCATTCTCTTATGAAAAGATAAACAACCCTTAGAGATACCTTTCAATCATACTTGAGAATTGTACTGTATTTCTTGTCTTTCATGTACAGAAATTATAATGTTTTGTATTGTAGCTATATTATCATTAAAGGGCTCTCATTGTATACGTTTTGCACAAAGAAACTGAAAATCCAAGGGGGTCATTTGCTCAAGGGTATGCAAGCTAGTTATTGGGCATATTACTCCTACGAGCTACTTCCTATTTAATAACAGGTCAGCCTCCTGTCCTTAGCATAGCTTTTTCCTTCACTCATATCTGTTTTCTCTGTTGCCCTATGACCAACAAACTCGCCATAAGAAAACTCCAGTCACATTTGCTGAATAGAAGTAACACCGTCTAATGCTTTCATTAAGGACAAAACACATCTGCTTCTTCACTCTATGTGAAAATTGTACCTAGTTCTAAGAAGATATGATGTCACAATATGTGAAAAGCATAACAGTTCATGGTAAAGGAACATCAACATTCCCTAGTGCTTTTAATGCAAAATTGTGTGCTGCTGTGTTCCATTTCTGTGATTATACATACACAAGCTTAATGTAACTGATTTTCTTATTTGTAAACACTAGAAAATGTAAACAAAACTTGACATGTTAGTCACAATATTGAGGTGGTTGGAATGAATGCCTTAATTTTTCTATCATATTTTTAAATTAGTAATATTTTATAGCAACCTATATTGCTCTTTGGACTTAATATGAAATAGCCCTTAGAGTTGAAACAGAGTAAAAACCTGAATATGGTGGAAAGCTATATTAAGATATTTAAAAATTATTTCTAATAAAGTTTTATAGACTTTAGGGCATGTAGCATTTGTCAAATTAACTATTAATGCACAGTAATTTCATTATTATGGATTCCCTTTTTATATTTTAAGAAATATATGAATGGCTTGGTGTAAAAGATGTAGAATGCAAATCTCATTCCTATGTAAGCAAAGCACTGATACACGCCTAAGTTCTTCCATTTGTTTTTTGTTTTTTGTTTTTGTTTTTATTTTTGAGACAGAGTCTCATTCTGTTGCCGAGGCTGGAGTGCAGTGGCACTGTGTCGGCTAACTGCAACCTCCGTCTCCTGGGTTCAAGCAATTCTCCTGCCTCAGCCTCCCAAGTAGCTGGGATTACAGGCGTCCACCACCATGCCCGGCTAGTTTTTATATTTTTAGTAGAGACAGGGTTTCACCATGTTGGCCAGGCTGGTCTTGAACTCCTGACCTCAGGTGATCCACCCGCCTCGGCCTCCCAAAGTGCTGGGATTACAGGCATGAGCCAACGTGCTCGGCCAAGTTCTTCCATTTGACCAAGGTAAATCTGTTTACATCCTCCTCTTTCTTCCTGAAAAATTACTTTCTGCCAATGTATTTATTACAAATGTTTGTTTTATGCTTGTTAATTCTCCATTTGTCAGGTGCCATGCCTTTTTGTTTGACCTGCTGGGTCCTCATGTAGACATTAGGGTGGATGGGTACATAAAGATTTTTCTTGAATTTTGAGTCATTCTTCGCTTCCTGAGGATAATATCTTTTATTAGTCTTCTGCATAAAAATTTTATCCTTTGAGCTGTGGGCAGCTTATAGAAAAAATGCCTAGGAATATGACTAAAATATTTAAAAACCATTATATTTTAAAAGCCAGTATTTTTATTTTTTATTTACATATTTATTTAATTGTAAGTTGATGGACTATAGCTATATATATATTTATGGAGAATAAAGTGATATCATGATTTACGAGTACAATGTGTAATAACTAATAAAGCTAATATTTTAAAATTTATGAATGTCTTCTATTGAAACATGACATGCATAATTGGTGTCCTGAAATATTATAATTTCAAAAGAATTGCTCTACTATAACTTCTTTCATAATTTGCCTACACATGCACTCCTCTGCTTGATCTTTTGTTTCTGTTATGACAAGGGAGAAGTTTTTTAAATTATGTGTCATTCACAAAGAGTCCTTTCACACAATTGACTCTTGAAAAGCAGATACCTTTAATAAGTCAGCCAAGTAAATTCCCATGAAGTCAAAAGACAGAAGTAAATGCTCCCTACCCTAGTCCTTTCTTCACATACTTTTTTTTTTTTTTTTGGTTCAAAAACCTCTTTCTAAAAATATGCAGGGTTTCCAGGACAATACTTGATTCTGTTATTTCTAGTACAAATTTACAGGTCTAAAATTCCTTCTAGTTTTATTCCAAAAATGAAATTCCAGGTCTCTTTAATAAGTTGTTTTATATGAATTCCCTCATTCATTGATTTTCCTAACAAATTTTTATTATCTGACTAAAATGCATCAACTACAATATTGTAATCTGAAGATAAAAATATGAATAAGAAAGTTTCCCACCTTCATAAACTAATGGTGATACAGGTTTAGAATCATCAGAATGCAATACGATAAAGTGCTAACTGATGAAGAAGCACTAAGGAGAAAGAAAGAGATGATATTTGAACGAACCAAGAAAAGCCTCCCAGAAGTGTTGGGTCATAAAAATTGTGTAGGTGCTCATCAGATGAAAAGGAAGAGGATGGGCCTTCTAAGTGGCAGGAGATAAATGATAGGGCAGGCAGGTCAAAAGAAGAGTCAAGGAAAAATAGGATGTTGCCAGACACTAAAGGGTCTATATACCAATTACCTTGAGGACATGGAGGATTCATAACAGGTTTTCAAATACCGATTGAAATAAACACATTTAAGGTCATAACTATCTGTATGCAATGTATATTATTATCCTTTTTTCTGGCACATAATATTAATAGGTTGTTTAATGTGACTGTTATCTTTAGATATGACTTTATTGATGTTCAAACTTTTACACAGCCAAAAATGGTCCAGAACCATTTCTTGTTTGTTTAATTAATTATTCTCTCCAAGTGCCTAGTGAGTACTCATAAAATACTACACGACTATAGGAAAGCACTCTCTTCTGTAAAGAGTTTGGTTATTGGACAGTCAAGATATAGCACATCTTTATGTTTATTTAATACTTCTTTGACCGTAAGCATGCCTCAATGTTTTACTTATTATTCATTTCACTAGCCTGATGTGGTCTCAGTTCTTGTTTAGGTTTCTGCTCTAAGGAATTGAATCATAAAAGTGAAGGAGAAAGCCCTGCACAGGCTATGAAACATAGGTCAATCTTTGGGAAAATAGGTGTAGGGAACAGTGGCTTTCTGAGACATAACTTAGCAAATCAAAAGAAAAATAGACTTTTGCATTCAGCCTTGATGGGGTAACAGGACACAGATTTACCTTCCCACCACAAACAACTGGAGTATTGGACAAAATATATGAACAACTGTCTTTAGATGTTTGGCAATGAACTCTGCATGTTTGTGATCCCTAATAAAACAGTACAAAATAAAAAGAATGGTGCATTAGTGACCTGTAGCAAGCTAATCTAACATATGTGTTGTATTAGTCTATTTTCATGCTGCTGATAAAACCATACCTGAGACTGGGTGATTCATAAAGAAAAAGTGGTTTAATGGACTCACAGTTCCACATGGCTGGGGAGGCCTCACAATCATGGTGGAAGGCGAAAGGCACTTCTTACATAGCATCAAGCAAGACAGAATGAGAACCAAATGAAAGGGGTTTCCCGTTATAAAATCATCAGATCTTGTGAGACTTATTCACTGCCATGAGAACAGAATGGGGGAAATCACTCCCATGATTCAATTATCTCTCACTGGCTCCCTCCCGTGACACATGAGGATTGTGAAAACTACAATTCAAGATGAGATTCGGGTGGGGACACAGCCAAACCATATCATGTGTAATTTTAGTTATGGGGAAATACTTGAATAATGGAAACTTTTTTTGTAAATTTGGTGAAAACTGTAAATGCAAAGGTTCAAGAAATGCAACAAATCCCAAGACAGATAAACATATACACAAGAAGACACAAACATGCCAAAGCCCATCATAATTAAAAGGCTGATAATAAGTGATGATGAGAAAAAAACTTTTCTTGTTGTTGTTTTTGTTTTGTTTTGTTTTTTTGTTTTTTGTTTTGAGACAGGGTCTCACTCTGTCGCCCAGGCTGGAGTGCAGTGGCGTGATCTCAGCTCAGAAATTCTGTGAGTCAAAAGACATCTATAAAGTACTAAATGAAAAACACTCACGACCTAGACATATCCAGCAGAAATATCCTTTACTAGATCCTTTAAAAATAAAGAAAAAATATAAAGTTTTTTTAGACAAGCAAAAGTTGAAAAATATTTGTCACTAGCAAATCTGTACTACAGAAATGTTAAAGGTTGTTCTTCAGGAAAATTATGTAATAAACTTAAATCTTTGCAAAGTATTGAAATTGAAAAGTACAGAAATAGTAAATGTGAATAAACAAATATTTTTCTCATTTTTTGATTCCTTAAGAGATAATTGTCAGTAAAAAAAATAATCAATATATTATATGTTTTGTAATACATGTAGAAGTAAAGTCTATGCAAAAATACAGGTTGAGTATCCGTTGGCCAAAATGCTGGGGACCAGAAGGGTTTTGAATTTTGGATTTTTTTGAATATTGGAATATTTGAATACACATAATGAGGTATCTTGGGAATGGGACCCAAGTCTAAACACAAAATTAATCCATGTTTTATATACACCTTATACACATATCCTGAAGGTAATTTTATGCAAAATATTTAATATTTTCGTGCATGAAACAAAGTTTGTACGCATTGAGTTGTAGAAGGCAAAGATGTCGGGTATGGAATTTTCCACTTGAAGCATCAATTTGGTGCTCAAAATGTTTTGAATTTTGGAGCATTTCAAATTTCAGACAGAAAAGATGAAAAAGATGTATCCTGTTGTACAGTTCTTACTTTTCATAGGAAGAGGCATAATATTAATTGAAGGTAGACTGTGAAAAGTTAATGATGCATATTGTAAATCTTAAAGCAAACATTTTTAAAAATGGAGAGAGTAAGTCATAGTGCCAATGAAACAGACTAATATAAAATACTTGATTTATATAATAGAAGGCAGGAAAAGAGAAAAAAGAACTCAGAACAAGTGGGTCAAAGAGAACACAAATAATAAGACGACGAATTTCAACATAACTGTATTGATAATTACATTAAACCCAAACAGTATAAACAGTCTAATTAAAAGGCAGAGATTGTAAGACCAAATAAAAAAATATGACCTGCTACTTACATACTGTCTACAAGAAATTCACTTTAAATATCAAAAAAGGATAAAAGTAAAAGGATGATAAAAGAGGTAACATGCAAACACTGATCATAATAAAGCTGAACTGTGTCTTTTAAGATTACATTGGAATTCAAAACAAGAAATATCACTAGGGATAAAGAGGGCATTTCATGAGACTAAAGTGTTCAATTTATCAAAATATCGTACCTGTTATCAGCCATAACAGACCTGAAGTCAACATTCACTAATTCTGTGATCTTAAAGCATGTGACTTCAGCTTTCTTAGTCTAAGTTCCTTAATTTTATAAAATGGGGTTACTGCTTGACAGGACCGTTGCTACTAAAAGTACTCTGAGTTCTATGTGAAATGTGAAATTATTTCTCTGCCCATTTTCATATGTTTATTTTTAATTTTTTAACTCTTCATTTTTAAATCATTTCAGGTTTATAAAGCAGCTACAAAAAATCTTAGTAAATTTTCACCAAAATTTCCCAGAAGTTAACATCTTATGTAACTAAATTATCAAAATCAGGAGATTAAACATTGATTCAGTACAATTATTAAACCTTCTTTAAAGTTTTACCAATTGTCTCTGTAATGTCATTTTTATTGTCCAGGATCCAATCCATGATCACATGCTGGTTTTGGCTGCCATGTATATCTACTCTCCTTTATTCTAGAACTGATTCTCAGTGCTTCTTCGTCTTTCATGTTCTTGTCACTTTTGAAGGGCACTGGTCAGTTATGTTTAGAAATATTTCTAAATTTAGGGTTATTATTATTTTTTTTATTTGAGGCAGTCTTACTCTGTCACCCAGGCTGGAGTGCAGTGGCACAATCTCAACTCACTGAAACCTCCTCCTCCCAGGTTCAAAAGATTTCCCTGCCTCAGCCTCCTGAGTAGCTGGGATTAGAGGCTTGTGCCACCTTGTCAGACTAAGTTTTGTATTTTTAGTGGAGAGGGTGTTTCACCATGTTGACCAGGCTGATCTCAAACTCCTGACCTCAAGTGATACCCCCACCTTGGCCTCCCAAAGTGCTGGGATTACAGGCGTGAGCCATTGTGCCTGGCCAAATTTAGGGCTATCCGATAGATTCCACAATTAAATATACATTAATTATTTTGAGTGAAAAAATCACAGGAATTATGCCATGTCCTTTTGAGTGCAGAGTATCGGGAGACATAGGCCGTTGATTTGTCTCTTACTGATGATGTTAACTTTGATTAGTAGGTTAAGGTGGTGTCTTCCAGGCTTCTTTACCTTAAAGTTACTATTTTTCTTTTTAAAACCCTCAGAAAGTGTACCCTATCATGTTTTCCCATTCAGCTTGGCATAAACAGAGAGAGGGAGGGAGGAAGGGGGGTGGCGAGAGAGAGAGAGAGAGAGAGAGAGAGAGAGAAAGAGAGGGGAGAGAGAGAACGTGAGAGGGAGTGTATTCCTGACATCTTTTTAGAGTACATTGTATCCATTTCTGCATTTCCATATCTTTTCTTAAACTACTTTAATTTAAAAAAAGAGATAGAAGGAATCTACTCTATCCTCATCCCAATCAAGCTGGAGCTAACTTAAGACTTGCCAAAGATAAAGAACCCCGCAGGAGCTGGGTGTGGTGGGTTATGCCTATAATTCCAGAGTTTTGGGGAGCCAAGGCAAGAGAATCCCTTGAGACCAGGAGTTCGAGGCTCCTGTGAGCTACGATTGCTCCATGGCACTCCACCCTGGGCAACAGACAGAGAGAGAGAGAGACCTTGCCTCTGAAAAAAAGGAACTCCTCAGGAGCCTGAATTGTGCTGATGTTAACTCCTGTTTCAGTGGGAAAGTGTAAGACCTATAAGGGGAACAAGAGGAATATTGGTCTCTCCTTGGGTTTTTCTCCAGGTGGCATGTCATTTTCCCCTCCATCAGCTGAAGTCTCTCATTCCACCCCAGGAAGTTGTTCTTGAACTCGGGCACAGGAGGAGTTTCCTTTCTGGGATGTTGAGCAAGTCCATTTTTACCTAATAACTTCATCCAATATTCATTCTTGGCTCTGAAAGCTGCTCCTCCCACGTGGTCTGCAAAACAACACACCCTCATCCTACTCTGCCTGTTTATGTCACTGCTTCATCTGACGAGTGTTTGTAATGGTCACATCTGTTGCTTATCTGCCTTGTAGGAGGCAGTGGAGATGAGCAAGGTAATATGCATTCAAAGGAAAAGAAAACATGTCCCGCTCTGAGCCACACTCTTTTTCGGGGGCACAACATCACTGAAGTCATCATCTGCCCAGGATACCTCATGATTTAATCATAGGAGATATCCTTTTACATGTAGGAAACTATAATTCCTGAAGAGTGAAGGGACTTAGTGAAAACACAATTGAAGATGTAAATAATCCAAACTTAGAACTCAAATTTCCAGATTGTAAGGACTCTGTTTAAAACACTACTGGCTCTCAGATGCCATGAGCACCTAAGAAAGTTGTATGAAGATAAGCAAGACCCAATTTCATATTTACACAAAATTGCAGTATTCTAGACACTAAAGTAAAGACAGAAATAATTCTTCTCATGGGGAAATGCATTTACTTAGGAGTAAGTCCATGTGTAACAATTAAAAAAATAATTTTATAGCCATTGACTTTACACTCATATCAGCTGAGTTCTAACCATGGTTTTAATTTTAAAAAATAATATTTATTCTTTTTTGGTTCAAAAAGCAATACAAGAACAATGTAAAATTTGAAATTGTAGAAAAAATGTATTATACAAAATGTAAGATGTAATGTAAAAAAATAAAAAGCACTGTTAAAGATAATCACTACTATAGTTTTGGTTAGTAAAATCCTCCAACTTTTCTGCCTATGTAATATAAAAATATTTATATATTTTATATTATTTTCTATATTTAATTATATAAGTATATTGATAATTTATAATCATATATTATATAATTATATGTAAGTAATCATTATAAATATGTAATTATCATTATATTAAAATATGAGATTATTCCTACTTCTTTGAGAAAGCTCCTATTTACACTTATTATGAAGCTTTTCCTGTGAAGTTATACAACCTGAGTTTTAATGAGTGTAAAGTATTCTACTGGATGGTTGAACCATAATTTATGTAAATATTATATAATATTTATGTAAATAATATATTGTTGGGACATAAAGTAGTTTTTTTTAATGCTATTAACAATGACCATGACCAGCTTGGGCAACATGGCAAAACCCCATCTCCACAAAAACATTTTAAAAAATTAGCCAGGCATGGTAGCATGTACCTGCAGTCCCAGCTACCCACTAGGCTGAGGTGGAAGGATCAGTTGAGCCTGGGAGATGAAGGCTACAGTGAGCCGTGATCATATCACTGCACTCCAGCCTGAATGACAGAGTGAGACTCAAATAAAACCCCAAACCCACAATGATTAAATTAATATTCAAATATTTGAATCTTTAGGTACATTCACAATAGGTAAAATATGTACAAATTAAAGTTTAAACTTATTTACTAATAAGTTACCAAAATCAGGAGATTTTTGTTACATATTTCTGTATTTCCTCTAGAAAGATTTACCCCAATTTACAATCTTCAAGCACTGTCTGTTTACTTCTTTGTTGTGACTATGAGGAGTGCATTGGCCACAGACAACAGAAAACCTGACCACAGCAGTAAAAGTAAGAAGTCTGTTTTTCTCAGACCACAAGAAGGCCAGAGGTTATCAATCTTTTCATATTTTTCATTCAGTAGTGTTTCACATGCATTTGCCTATATACCACCTGTATTAGCCCATTCTCACACTGCTATAAAGAACTGCCAGAGACTGGGTAATTTATGAAGAGGTTTAATTGACTCACAGTTCCACGTGGCTGGGGAGGCCTCAGGAAACTTACAATCATGATGGAAGGGAAAGCAAACACACCCTTCTTCACATGATGGCAGGAAGGAGAAGTGCCTAGCAAATGGGGGAAAGCCCCTTATAAAACCATCAGATATCGTGAGAACTCACTACCATGAGAAGAGCAGCATGGGGGTAACCACCCCCATGATTCAATTACCTCCCACTAGGTCCCTCCCATGACACATGGGGATTATGGAAACTACAATTCAATATGAGATTTGGGTAAGGACATAGCCAAACCATACACATCACACCATGCTTTTTAAAAGTTGACATCATCAAATGGCTATAATTATACAATAATTTTATTCTAATCATTCCCTAATTTTCCTTTTTATGTTATTTTAATTAATCCTGTTTTGAACAGCTTTATGTATAATTTTTAGTTTACATCTTGGATTATAAAAGTCCTATGACTGAGGATTTCTACCTATTTTGATACCGTGGTCTAATATTCTAAATATTTTAAAAATTTATTTTAAAATGAACTTTGTATTCTAGAATGGTCTTAGATTTATAGGGAAGTTACAAAGATAGTACACAGGGTTCCCACAACCCTGCACCCAGTTTCTCTAATTGTTAACATCTTCCGTTACTATGGTACATTTGTCAAAACTAATGAATCAATATGGATACATCATTATTAATTAAAGTTCACACTTTATTCGTATGTTCTTAGATTTTACCTGTTGTCCTTTTGCTGTTCCAGAAACCCACCCAGAATACCACTGAGTCATCATGTTTCCCTGGACTGTCTTTAGGCTGTGGCAGTTTCTCAGACTTTCCTTGCTTTTGATGACCTTGACAGTTTCGATGAATATTAATCAGGCATTTTGTAGAATCTTCCTCAACTTGGACTTGTATGATGTTTTCCTCATGATTAGATGGTGGTTACAAATTTTGGGGAGGAAGAACACAGAGGTAGAATGCCATTTTCCTCACATCACATCGAAGGTTCATGCTGTCAACGTGACCTGTCATGGATGATGTCAAATGCGATTATGTGGCTGAAGCAGAGTTATTTTCCAATAAGAGTTACTCTTTCCCTTCCCTCCATGCTGTGTTCTTTAGAAGGAAGTCACTATGTGCAGCCCATACTTATGGGGGTTGTTGCAGGGGGAGTTATTCTCCATATCTTTGAGGGAATAGCTATACAAATTATTTGGAATTCTTTTGTACATGTTATTTATTCAATAACTCATGAATATTTGTTTTATACATTGGGATATAATGTAATACTGCACTATTTATTTTCTTGCTCCAATTATCCCAGCTGGGGCCATTGGAATCTCTTTCTGTTGGCTTCTATATTCCTTTAACATACTCCATTTTTGTTTTGTTTTTAGCATTTCCTTATTTGATGACACTACACGATGCTGCAGACTTGTCTTGTATATTTTCTGCCCCATTCCTAGAATCAGCCGTTTCTCCACAGAACCTGATGCTTTTTATTGGAGAATAGTATTACAAACCAAGATCTAGAAACTGAGTATGCTTAATACTTTATAACCTGTAATCAGCAATATTTTTTTCTAATTTTAATCCCATTCTCATTGCAATTAAAAATTCATATACAGACATGTAAAATATCTGCAATTAAGCCTATTCTTTGTGTCTTGTTCTCGACAGAAATAAAGCAAGGATGTTCTCAGGCACATGCTGGATTTCTTTTAATATTAATATGACTAAGGGTGATGCATGGATAGTTGCCTGCTGGGCAGAATGCCTTTTCACCCTTTCAGAGGTTCACCTGAAATCTCAGCCTCGGCCTCAGGGTCACCTCCTATAAGCTCTGTGAATTGCACAGGAGGAGGAACAAGGTCCACTCTGTCATTCTGCCTCACCTCAGTAAACACAGCCATGAAAAGCTACTTCTATTCTCATTTCTCTGACTTCACACCTTCCATTAAACAAACCCAAGATTCCACCTCTGAAAAATAAATTGTATATAGCAAGGCAGTACAACAGCAAAACACATCCTGATTTGAAGCTCCATTTCGTACCATTCCATTCATAACACAATTTTTATGAAACAACAAGACCAAAAGAACAAATTTAAGAAATATGAAGAACCACGTTCATTTTCATGCAGTCATTATAGGCATTGTCCAATGATCAAGACCGTTGGCATTGGAGCTAAAATAAGAACGGAGAAGTATTACAGTGGAGAATCGAATCCATCAATCACATTAACAGTAAATTGCACACTAATCCTTTATCTATTATTTACAGTATCAATAAGTGTATCCTGTCTAGACTACAGAGTACTTAAACTCAAAGGTGTCAATAATAACAAAGAATAACATTATTAAATAATAAGCATCAATTAGAAATTAAAATGAATAGAATATAAGAAAAAGCACCCTATAGATTGTGTTTATAAACCTAGCCTATTTTGTGAAACTGTTATAGGAATTATGATTTATGCTAGCTGATAAATCTGATTTTGACAATTGGGTAAACAAAAAAACTCAGATTTTTAAAATTAAATTTTTTTTGCTGGAAGAAGGATCCCTATATGAATAAAATTTTAAATTTACATAATCAATGTTTTAGTATTTCCAAATTTTTTATGTGGTTTTCAAATTTGTATCTTATCAGTGTCATGTCAAATAAAAAGAGCTAAAGTAAATGGTTTATCTTGACCAAATTTAACAATCATGACTTCTATAGCTGCAAACAAAGCTTATCCGTTACCAAATGCAGTGTAGAATTTAACTTATATTTAGATAAAGTCAGGAAATGGCCTCTAAATGGTCCTCAATTTTCTTTCATTTAGACAAAAACTGAGTTTCCCCCTTTTGCTGAGTTGTTCAGTTAAAAGACTGTTTCATTTGGAGAGTGTGACTGATGGCTCACCGTGAGAATGGGCAGGGCAGAGCCAGGCCTGACCGGAGAGGGAGCCACTCTGTCCCCTAGGAAGCTGACTCAGGTTTCAAGGCTTATGACCTGGGCTTTGGCCCATGGGCATTTACTCAGAGAAAATTTGTAGAGTACAATCACAGTTGTTGAGTATAATCATGATGGCCCCTGACCAGTCATTCATTTCATATAGGAACTACTTGGCATGTGTTTCAGAGGACTGGGCTGAGAGTGGAGATCCATGACATGATACCAGTGATCATGTGGGTCCTAAGGACAGGTGGTGCAGGTGTCCATGGCAAAACAAGGCCTTAGCTGGTAGACTGGATTTCCAGGACAGGATCCTAATACCCACCAGGAAATCTGTCTGGAAGAAAAACAAGCTCCTAGGTTTCTGAGAGGAAAACCAAATAGGTTATTTAACAAAGATCTTAAGTTAGATTACTGCAGAAGCTCAACTTTAGAATCAGTGGCACATAGCAAGGTTGAGCTTATAGACAAGACCACCTTCGTTTAAGAGCCTGACACTGAAGGATGCGTGACTAGGGTGTGAGCATAGGAGTCAAATTCAGCAGGAGACATTGACCCTAGATCAGATTAAAAGCAAAGGGGTCTTAGCCTCAGAAAAGTAGCTGCTGGAACAGAGTACATGGAAGGCCTGTAATTTGGGACTGACTGGCTAACTTGGTAGCTTTTAGTATGGGGTCAAACCTAATGGGACTTGATATTAAGAATGGGACTTGATACTGAGGCTTCTGCCTGGGGGATTAGCACAGTTTAAATATGGCCTGACACAGGGGTGGAGTTGCTCTTGTATATGGGATGTCAGGAGTCCCAGCTGTGAGGAACTGGGAATTATACAGACTGAAATCAGAAGACATGATGACTAAATGTAATGTCACACACCCTGAATTGGATCCTGGGGCAGAAAGAGGTTATTAGGTAAAAAGTAAAAATATTTGAATAAAGTTTGGTCTTTAGTTAATTAAAATATGTCAATAACCATTCACTAGTTGTTAAAAATGAATCACAGAGATGTGATATGTTAACAATAACAGAAACTGGGTACAGGTTATATAGCCACCTTCTGTACTATCATCACGACTTTTTTTTGTAAATCTGAAACTATTCAAAAGTAAAAGTTTTTTTTTAAATCAGGCACCTCATTATCTTCCTCTTCTTTTTTGTTTTCTCATGGAGAAAATAGCATTTCCATTTCATTTTATCTGAGTGCTTTAGTATCTTTCCAGTAATATGTTTTATGTTTTTTTGTCTCTGTCATATATAAAAATGAGCCCATTTTGCTTACATACTACAATGTCTTAGTCTAGTCAGGCTGCTATAACAAAAATGCCATAAACTGAGTGATTTCTATGCAATAGGAATTTATTTCTCATAGTTCAGAAGGCCAGGAAGCTCAAGAACAAGGTGCCAGCAGATTTGCTACCAGGTGAGGGCCGACTCTGGTTCACAGAAGGCATCTTTTCCACCCTCACTTGGTGGAAGGGGTAAGGGGTCTTTCTTGGACCTCTTGTAAAAGGCACAACCTATTCATGAGGGTTCCATCTTCATGATCTAATCATTTCCCAAAGGTCTCACCTCCTAATACTGTCACATAAGAGAAGTTTTCAACTATTGAATTTCGAGGCACACTCAGATCATAGCATAACAAAAATTGTTCAATAACAAAAAATAACATGTACTATGACTTCAGATATAATATTAATTGAAGAAATGATTTCATAAATGTGAATAAAGTATATTTTAAAAATAGTGTTTAAAAACAGAATAAATTTACTTTCAAGTCAATAAAGGTTACTTTTTAAATTAATGCTTGACATCATTTTAAATTTAATTTATCACCTTACTTCCTTCTTTCATCTCTCTCTCTCTACCTGTTGCATTTTGTTAAAAATCTACAATTATATTTGATAGTTATAAAAAGCTTAGAGTTGTCATACCTTTGACACCATCTACTTCAATTCTATCTTTTGATAAGGAAATGGAGGTTCAGGATTTTGATAAGCTACCCAAAATGAGCTATGCAATTCCATTTATTAATTAATAGCAAAACTGGGCCTAGATCCAGTAGTCTACCGGTATTAGTCGGTTTTCATGCTGCTGATAAAGACATACCCAAGACTGGGCAATTTACTAAAGAAAGAGGTTTATTGGACTTAACAGTTCCATGTGACTGGGGAGGTCTCACATCATGGTGGAAAGCAAGGAGGAGTAAGTCACATTTTATGTGGATGGCAGCAGACAAAGAGACCTTGTGCAGGGAAACTCCCAGTTTTAAAACCATCAGATCTCGTGAGACCCATTCACTATCACAAGAAAAGCATGGGAAAGACCAGCCCCCATGATTCCATCATCTTCCACTGGGTCCCTCACACAACACATGGGAATTATGGGAGCTACAAGATGAGATTTGGGTGGGGACACAGAGCCAATCCACATGACTACCTCCTAACAAAAAGCACATTTTAATGCACAGTCTTGCCTTCACTCTATAAAAATTACTTTGTTTCTAGAGTTATTCTTGAAATTTCCCTTCCTATAAAGACAAAGACAAGTTTGTGTCAATGGCTATTTGCTTGGACTTTATCATCCATTGTTTCAGCAGGACTGATGTGAATCCTTTTACAGCTTAACTTTATAACCTCTTTAAAAGGAAATGCTGAAAAAAAATTCATGATTCTCATACTTAGATAAAAATGCCAGCCAGTTAATAATTTATAAAATAATTTTACTACTATATGGATTTTCTCCCATCTAGTCCAATTTTCTGAGTTGCATATATGTGCTAAAATTTTAAGAGTGTAAACAGCAAAGTTGTTTTTAAAATTAGCTCTCCAAAGAATTATAAAGCAGTAAAGGAAATGAAATATGTTAGCCTTGCAGGTGATGCTATAAAGATATACAGTTACGTGTAGGAAGAAACATGTTCATTTGTATATTCTGGGCTGTTCTTTATTTTGTGGCTGCAGTCTACTTGCTATGATTTTCCCTGAGGGAATTTCTGTTTCCATTCCAAGTGGTCTGTGTTCCAAAACAGCTACCAAAGTTTATTGCTAATGTTCTTTCCATTCCCTACAAGTCAGTGTCTTGCCACATTAAAGAGGTGTTTTCATGTCTTCAGAGCATCTCTTCTGTACCCATCCCATCCCCAAACTACAGCTACCAGGGGCGGTTTCCCTGACAGCAGCTGCTGTCATCTTACGTGGCTTCCACGGGTGGTTCAAGGAACAATGGAAAGGCATTTAGAAGTGAAAGAAAATAGGGCTTGACAGGTCAGATTACAGTTATGATAGGCCTGGGTTCCTGGATTTGTTGGTTGGGGGCCCTACCTTGCCATAGCTCTTAAGTTTAATTTGGGGCTTGGTGACTCTCTGGCGCCACACTCTGGCATCCTCATCATCGGCAAAACCCTTTGGACTCCATCAAGCAATGCAGCGCAGATCATCACAGAGAAATGTGTGGAGAAAACAACGTAAAAATCTCTGTGAAATTTATCATATTCCAGAGATATAGGACTAACTTGAGGAATTTTCTTTCAAAATTTGTTTTCTTCAGGTATTTAAAGTCAGAGTTAGGCACAAGTTTGGCTTTGAGTTCCCCAGTTGTACCATATACTTCTTCATTTTCATTTTTTTCTATATACAAACAACATAGGCATCATTGAACAAACTTATTCAAAAGGAATAATGAAATCTCCACCCCATCCTTACACCATGCCTGAGAGAAAACCACTGATCGCAATTGGTCTATATCCTTCCAGTTTTTGGACTATGTTTATGCAAATATGTACACAAATATACTACAAAAAATATATCATACTGTGTGTGTATGTGTAACTTGCACTTGCCTTTTTACTAAACAATATACACTGGGTATCTTTCCATATCAATATACACAGAGTCATTTCATTCTTTTTAATAGCCACATAGTATTCCACTCTATTATAGAGAGTTATTATAATCTATTTAACCAGTCCCCCAATGATAGGCATTTGGATTAGTTTCACACTTGTAATAAAAGTGGCTTCATTATACATATATAATGATGTATATAATGATACATATATCTGTGATTACTTGGAGAAATATTTTTGCATAATAAATTTCTAGAAGAGAAAGACAAAATATATCAATGTATGCTTCCATCAAGAATGATTAAAGTCCATATTTTTTCCTATTATCATACCTAACAATGTAAATTTGTAATACATTTTGGTCTTTGTTAGTCTAACTTTTTTTACTTAATTATAAGTGAGTTTGTATATTTTTTAAGAGCTATGTTTAATGATCATCTGTGTTCTTTGTGAATTCTGTGTTCATATTTGTTGTTTATTTTCTGTAGTGGTGTTTTCCTTTATCTTACAGATTTGTGAAAGATAATTTTAACACATTGGGTATCATTGCAATTTCCCTCATTTTGTCATCTGTCTTTTATCTTGTGTATATAGTCATTTCATTCATTTTTTCTTTACGGTTTCTACTTATCTGATGTGTTTAGCAAGGTGTTCCTTACATAAAAAATATTTTCCACTGGTACATTTATTATTTTTGTTATTTTTAAAATATTAACCAATCTAGAGACCTTTTAGGATATGGTTCTGAAGTAGGAATACAGATTCATTTCTTCCCAATTGGGTAGGAAAATTTTGTAGCCCATTTATTGAACAATATGTCTTTTCTCCACTAATATGAAATATCACTTTTATTATATAGTAAATCTCATATATATCAAGGTCTATTTTTTATTATGAATAACTCCTTGACCTATTGATTTTTATCTCTATTAGTGTCAGAGTATTTTAATTGCTGTATTTTATAATATGTTTTAATAAATTACAGATCAAGACTTCATTAATCATTTTCACATTGCTCATAGCATTATAACTTATTTATTACATTCCAAATAAAATTTTAAACTTATTTTTCAAGGTTCTGAAAATGCTTAATTTAGTTTTTAATTGTAATTGCAATAATTTTATTATAACTTACTACTTTATACTCTTCCCTCAATATAGTTATGTTTCCTCATTTATTTTAGTCTTTCTTTTGTGTTTAACTGAAAATCTTGCATCTTTCTTATTGGATTTATTTCTAGGTATGTTTATTAGCATTATTAATGAGTCTTGTTTCCCACTTCATTTTCTAACTTTTATTGATTTTTGGTATATTAATCTTGTATTAACTGCTTTCTTGTACTTTCTGTTGCTGTAGCAGACAGTTTTCTTGATTTTACTCCAAGGTAGTTATATAATTTTTGGTAAATAATCATACATTTTACAACCAATATATACTTTTTTCCTTTCCTTATATTCTTTTATTGTCCATAAGTTCCAGAATCTTGTTGAATAATAGAAGTATTAATAGAAAGCATTCTCTATTTTTTTTATATTATACTTTAAGTTCTGGGGTACATGTGCACCAAGTGCAGGTTTGTTATGTAGGTATACATGTGCCATGTTGGTGTGCTGCACCCATCAACCCGTCATTTATATTAGGTATTTTTCCTAATGCTATCCCTCCCCCAGTCCCCCACCCACCTACAGGCCCCAGTGTGCGATGAGCCCCTCCCTGTGTCCATGTGTTCTCATTGTTCAATTCCCACTTATGAGTGAGAACATGTGGTGCTTGATTTTCTGTCCTTGTGATAGTTTGCTGAGAATGATGGTTTCCACTTTCATCCATGTCCCTGTAAAGAACATGAACTCATCTTTTTTATGGCTGCATAGTATTCCATGGTGTATATGTGCCACATTTTCTTTATCCAGTCTATTACTGATGGGCATTTGGGTTGGTTCCAAGTCTTTGCTATTGTGAATAGTGTCACAATAAACATACATGTGCTTGTGTCTCTATAGCAGCATAATTTATAATCCTTTGGGTATATACCCAGTAATGGGATTGCTGGGTCAAATGGTATTTCTAGTTCTAGATCCTTGAGGAATCACCACACTGTCTTCCACAACGGTTGAACTAATTTACACTCCCAACAGTGTAAAAGCATTCCTATTTCTCCACATCCTCTCCAGCACCTGTTTTTTCCTGACTTTTTAATGATCACTATTCTAACTGGTGAGAGATGGTATCTCATTATAGTTTTGATTTGCATTTCTCTAATGACCAGTGATGATGAGCATTTTTTCATATGTCTGTTGGCTGCATAAATGTCTTCTATTGAGAAGTGTCTGTTCATATCCTTTGCCCACTTTTCGATGGGGTTGTTTTTTTCTTATAAATTTGTTGAAGTTCTTTGTAGATTCTGGATATTAGCCCTTTGTCAGATGGATAGATTGCAAAAATTTTCTCCAATTCTGTAGGTTGCCTGTTCACTCTGCTGAGAGTTTCTTTTGCTGTGCAGAAGCTCTTTAGTATAATTAGATCCCATTTGTCAATTTTGGCTTTTGTTGCCATTGCTTTTGGTGTTTTAGTCATGAAGTCTTTGCCCATGCCTATGTCCTGAATGATAAAGCCTAGGTTTTCTTCTAGGGTTTTTATGGTTTTAGGTCTTACATTTAAGTCTTTAATCCATCTTGAGTTAATTTTTGTATACGGTGTAAGGAAGGAATCCAGTTTCAGCTTTCTACATATGGCTAGCCAGTTTTCCCAGCACCATTTATTAAATAGGGAATCCTTTCCCCATTGCTTGTTTTTGTCAGGTTTGTCAAAGATCAGATGGTTGTAGATGTGTGGCATTATTTCTGAGGCCTCTGATCTGTTCCATTGGTCTATATAACTGTTTTGGTACCAGTAACACACTGTTTTGGTTACTGTAGACTTGTAGTACAGTTTGAAGTCAGATAGTGTGATGCCTCCAGCTTTGTTCTTTTTGCTTAGAATTGTCTTGACTATGCGGGCCCTTTTTTTGTTCCATATGAAATTTAAAGTAGTTTTTTCCAATTCTGTGAAGGAAGTCAGTGGTAGCTTGATGGGGATAGCATTGAAGGTATAAATTACCTTGGGCAGTATGGCCATTTTCACAATATTGATTCTTCCTATCCATAAGCATGAAATGTTCTTGTATTTGTTTGTGTCCTCTTTTATTTCATTGAGCAGTGGTTTGTAGTTCTCCTTCACATCCCTTGTAAGTTGCATTCCTAGGTATTTTATTCTCTTTGTAGCAATTGTGAATGGGAGTTCATTCATTATTTCACTCTCTATTTGCTTGTAATTGGTGTATAGATATGCTTGTGATTTTTGCACACTGATTTTGTATGCTGAGACTTTGCTGAAGTTGCTTATCAGCTTAAGGAAATTTGGGCTGAGATGATGGGGTTTTCTAAATATATAATCATGTCATCTGCAAACAGAGACAATTTGACTTCCTCTTTTCGTAATTGAATACCCTTTATTTCTTTCTCTTGTCTGATTGCCCCGGCCAGAACTTCCAATACTATGCTGAATAGGAGTGGTGAGAGAGGGTATCCTTGTCTTGTGCCAGCTTTCAAAGGGAATGCTTCCAGTTTTTGCCCATTCAGTATGATATTGGCTGTGGGTTTGTCATAAATAGCTCTTATTATTTTGAGGTACGTCCCATCAATACCTAGTTTATTGAGAGTTTTTATCATGAAGGGCTGTTGAATTTTGTCAAAGGTCTTTTCTGCATCTATTAAGATAAGCATGTGGGTTTTGTCGTTGGTTCTGTTTATGTGATGGATTACGTTTATTGATTTGCATGTGTTGAACCAGCCTTGCATCCCAGGGATGAAGCCAACTTGATCATGGTGGATAAGTTTTTGATGTGCTGCTGGATTCGGCTTGCCACTATTTTATTGAGGATTTTTGCATCGATGTTTATCAGGGATACTGACCTAAAATTCTTTTTTTGTTGTGTCTCTACCAGTCTTTGATATCAGGATGATGCTGGCCTCCTAAAATGAGTTAGGGAGGATTCCCTCTTTTTCTATCGATTGGGATAGTTTCAGAAGGAATGGTACCAGCTCCTCTTTGTACCTCTGGTAGAATTTGGCTGTGAATCCGTCTGGTCCTGGACTTTTTTTGGTTGGTAGGCTATTAATTATTGCCTCATTTCAGAACTTGTTATTGGTCTATTCAGAGATACGACTTCTTCCTGGTTTAGTCTTGGGAGGGTGTATGTGTCCATGAATGTATCCATTTCTTCTAGATTTTCTAGTTTATTTGCACTGAGGTGTTTATAGTATTTTCTGATAGTAGTTTGTATTTCTGTGGGATTGGTGGTGATATCCCCTTTATCATTTTTTATTGCGTCTATTTGATTCTTCTCTTTCTTCCTTATTAGTCTTGCTAGCAGTCCATGAATTTTGTTGATCTTCTCAAAAAACCAGATCCTGGATTCATTGATTTTTTTGAAGGTTTTTTTTGTGTGTCTCTATCTCCTTCGGTTCTGCTCTGATCTTAGTTATTTCTTGTCTTCTGCTAGCTTTTCAATTTGTTTGCTCTTGCTTCTCTAGCTCTTTTAATTGTGATGTTAGAGTGTTGATTTTAGATCTTTCCTACTTTCTCTTGTTGGCATTTAGTGCTATAAATTTCCCTCTAACCACTGCTTTAAATGTGTCCCAGAGAATCTGGTACATTGTGTCTTCATTCTCAATGGTTTCAAAGAACATCTTTATTTCTGCCATCATTTCATTAGTTACCCAGTAGTCATTCAGGAGCAAGTTGTTCAGTTTCCATGTAGTTGAGTGGTTTTGAGTGAGTTTCTTAATCCTGAATTCTAATTTGATTGCACTGTGGTCTGAGAGACAGTTTGTTGTGATTTCTGTTATTTCCATTTGCTGAGGAGTGTTTTACTTCCAAACACTCCTCCTGGTCCATTTTAGAATAAGTGCAATGTGGTGCTGAGAAGAATGTATATTTTGTTGATTTGGGGTGGAGTGTTCTGTAGAAGTCTATTAGGTCTGCTTGGTCCAGAGCTGAGTTCAACTCCTGGATATCCTTGTTAATTTTCTGTCTTGTTGATCTGTCTAATATTAACAATGGGGTGTTAAAGTCTCCCACTATTATTGTGTGGGAGTCACAGTCTCTTTGTAGGTCTCTAAGTACTTGCTTTATGAATCTGGGTGCTCCTGTATTGGGTGCATATATATTTAGGATAGTTAGCTCTTCTTGTTGAATTGATCCCTTTACCATTATGTAACGGCCTTCTTTGTCTCTTTTGATCTTTGTTGGTTTAAAGTCTGTTTTATCTTTGCTATTGTGAATAGTGCCACAAGGTGATGTGTGCAGCAAACCAAAATGGCACATGTATACTTATGTATCAAACCTGCATTTTGTGCACATGTACCCTAGAACTTAAAGTATAATAATACAAAAAAGTCTGTTTTATCACAGACAAGGATTGCAACCCCTGCTTTTTTTTGCTTTCCATTTACTTGGTAGATCTTCCTCCATCCCTTTATTTTGAGCCTATTTGTGTCTTTGCACATGAGGTGGGTCTCCTGAATACAGCACACTGATGGGTCTTGACTCTTTATCCAATTTTCCAGTCTGTGTCTTTTAATTGGGGCATTTAGCACATTTACATTTAAGGTCAATATTATTATGTGTGAATTTGATCCTGTCATTATGATGCTAGCTGGTTATTTTGCCCGTTAGTTGATGCAGTTTCTTCATAGCATCAGTGGACTTCACTATTTGGCATGTTTTTGCAGTGGCTGGTACCTGTTGTTCCTTTCCACATTTAGTGCTTCCTTCAGGAGCTCTTGTAAGGCAGGCCTGGTGGTGACAAAATCTCTCAGCATTTGCTTGTCTATAAAGGATTTTATTTCTCCTTCCCTTGTGAAGCTTAGTTTGGCTGGATATGAAATTCTGTGCTGAAAATTCTTTTCTTTAAGAATGTTGAATATTGGCCCCCACCCTCTTCTGGCTTGTAGGGTGTCTGCCAAGAGATCCACTGTTAGTCTGATGGGCTTCCCTTTGTGGGTAACCTAACCTTTCTCTTTGGCTGCCCTTAACATTTTTTCCTTCATTTCAACCTTGGTGAATCTGATGATTATATGACTTGGGGTTGCTTTTCTCAAGGAGTATCTTTGTGGTATTCTCTGTATTTCCTGAATTTGAATCTTGGCCTGTCTTGCTAGGTTGGGAAAGTTTTCCTAGATAATATCCTGAAGAGTGTTTTCTAACTTGGTTCCATTCTCCCCGTCACTTTCCGGTACACCAATCAAATGTAGATTTGGTCTTTTCATATAGTCCCATATTTCTTGGGGGCTTTATTCATTTCTTTTCATTCTTTTTTCTCTAATCTTGTCTTCTCACTTTATTTCATTAATTTGATCTTCAATCACTGATATCCTTTCTTCCATTTGATCTAATCAGCTATTGAAGCTTGTGTATGCTTCATGAAGTTCTCGTGCTGTTTTTTTCAGCTCCCTCAGGTAATTTATGTTTTTCTCTACACTAGTTATTCTTATTCTAGTTAGCCATTCCTCTAACTAGAATTTTTTCAAGGTTCTTAGCTTCCTTGCAATGGGTCAGAACATGCTCCTTTCGCTCGGAGAAGTTTGTTATTACCCACCTTCTGAACCCTACTTCTGTCAATGCATCAAACTCATTCTCCGTCCAGTTTTGTTCCCTTACTGGCAAGGAGTTGTGATCCTTTGGAGGAGAAGAGGCTTTCTGGTTCTTGGAATTTTTAGCCTTTCTGCTCTGGTTTCTCCCCATCTTTGTGGTTTTATCTACCTTTGGTCTTTTATCTACCTTTGGTCTTGATGTTGGTTTTGGTGTGGATGTCCTTTTTGTTGATGTTGATGCTATTCCTTTCTGTTTCTTGGTTTTCCTTCTAACAGTCAGGTCCCTCAGTTTCAGATCTGTTGGAGTTTGCTGGAGGTCCACTCCAGACCCTGTTCGCCTGGGTTATCACCAGTGGAGGCTGCAGAACAGCAAATATTGCTGCCTGATCCTTCCCCTGGAAGCTTTGTCCCAGAGGGGCACCCACCAGATGCCAGCTCTCCTTAATGAGGGGTCTCTCGGCCCCTACTGGGAGGTGTCTCCCAGGCAGGCTACATGAGTGTCAGGGACCCACTTAAGGAGGCAGTCCATCCATTATCAGAGCTCGACCACCATGCTGGGTGAGCCACTGCTCTTTTCAGAGCTGTCAGCCAGGGACATTTAAGTCTGGAGAAGCTGTGCCCACAGTTGCCCCTTCCCCCACATGCTCCGTCCCAGGGGGACAAGGGTTTTATCTGTAACTCCCTGACTGGGGCTGCTGCCTTTTGTTCAGATATGCCGTGCCCACAGAGGTGAAATCTAGAGAGGCAGTCAGCCTTGCTGAGCTTCAGTGGGCTCCACCCAGTTCCAGTTTCCCGACAGCTTTGTTTACTCTATGAGCATAAAACTGCCTACTCAAGCCTCAGCAATGGTGGATGCCCCTCCCCCTGCCAAACTCCAGCGTCCCAGGTCAATTTCAGACTGCTGACCTTGCAGTGAGAATTTCAAGCCAATGGATCTTAGCTTGCTGGACTCCATGGGCATGGGACCCACTGAGCCAGCCACTGGAGGGAATCTCCTGGTCTGCCAGTTGTGAAGACCATGGGAAAAGCGCAGTATTTGGGCAGAAGCATACTGTTCTTCCTGGCACAGTCTCTCATGGCTTCCCTTGGCTAGGGAAGGGAAATCCCCTGACACCTTGTGCTTCCCAGGTGAGGCGACGCCCCACCCTCCTTCGGCTAGCCCTCTGTAGGATGCACCCACTGTCCAACCAGTCTCAATAAGATGAACCAGATACCTCAGTTGGAAATGCAGAAATCACCCGTCTTCTGCATCGATCTCACTGGGAGCTGCAGACCGGAGTTCCTATTAGGCCATCTTGGAAGAGTCCCTGGTTTTTCTTCTTGTGCTCCCGTGTCCTCTTATTTATCACTTTAATGTGATTATTTTTGGTATTTCATTATTAAGTATTATATTGGCTTTGGATTTCTAAAAAATACTTGTTACCAAGTTAAGAAAGTCTGCTTTTCCCTTGGCACACCAGGAATTTTAATCAAAAGTAACGTTAACATTTATAAAATGTCCTTTAGCATCTACCAAGATTACATTAGCATATTTCCTAAATTTGAACAATTTTTGTACTCTTGAATAAATTTGATCAGGTAAAGTGTATTGCTCTTTTAGTATACTGTTGGATTTGATATTTCATAACAGACTTTTTATTTGTGCTTATTAGATAGATTGGCCCAGGGTTTTGTGACATATTTATCAGGCTTATTGTATCAAAGTTATGATTTCTATAGCTTTGTAACAATTAAGTACTACAGAACTTAACTGTTCGTCAGTATTTGGTAAAAATTTCTGAGAAAACTAACATGGCCCAGAGCCATTTTACAGTATTTTTTTTACAAAAGTTTCAACTTTTCTATGGATATTGATCTATTTTGGCTTCCTATATTTTATTCAGGCAAATTGGTTGTTTGTAGTTTCCTTAAAAATATCTATTTTAAAATTTTATACTCAGAAAAGTACAAAAATTTTATTTAAAAATTATAATTTCCTTTGGTTATACCTTTTCTGTTTTCTAATATTGTATTTGTGTTCTCTTAGGTTTCCTTTGGCTAGACTTGCCAGGGATTGATTGGTTTGTTTTGTTTTTATAACTTTTCAAATACAAGATCACTGTTTTTATCAATAAATTGTAATGTTTGGCTTTCTCATGTTTAAGTCATTGCTTTTACATTCTTTTACTTTCTTTTGATTTATTTTCTTCTTTTTAATTTCCTGAGTTATACATTTATGTTATTTTAAACAAAATTTTTCATAAGGTAAGATTTGGTTACAATTCACAAGATTATAGTATGTTATCAGGATTCTTTTTTCCTCTTTGATACAGGAGTTATCTAGAAGACTATTTTTATTTCCAGGTGATTTTTAGAAATGCTTTATTTTGATGCTGATGTCAGTATTTATTGCATGGAGTCAAACATATATTTCCTATACAAAATTATTCATTTTCAAATATATTTCTAATTATACAAGTAGCACATGAATACATTTTTATTGTGAAAGATTCATATAATGTAGACAAAACTATTTCCTCTAACCCCATCTCTAGTGGCAACATTAGTTACTGGCTTATTGTATATCATTTCAGTCTCTTTTCTATTCATCTGTGTCCTCTCACCAGGAACTGGTACCATCCTGTACTTACTGTATGTAGCACACTGATCCATACATGCATGGGCATTGCTCCCACCTGCAGGCTGCTGCCTAGCTTGTGGCTAATACGGGGATATAGAGAAGTCAATTCATCTGGTTGCTCCTGCTGAAGTACACCAACTAATCACCTTCTTGATTACTTCTGATGCACTCCTGCTCATTGTATCTGCCAACCCAGAGCATGAAGTAACTCTTTTATAGAAGTTTTTCCTGCATGCAGTTTGACCATACATTTCTCCTTCAAGTGATTGTGTTTTCATCTTTCAGTTATTCAACATAATTTTGTGTAGTCAGTATTCATTTATAGTTACCAACACATTTACCCATCCAGTATTCTTCATTCCCTCCTTGAATTTCCATCCTTTCAAATGAGATCATTTTTACTTTTGCTAGTAGAAATCCCTTCAGCATTTCAGTGTAAAACTCCTAGCAATAAATTATGTGAATTTTGGTATTTTGTTTACTTTTTGCTTCTTTTTGTTGCTTGCTTGTTTGTTTGAAAATGTCATCATTTAACGTTCATTTCTGAAGATTGTTTTTCACACGTTGGCCTTTAGTTTCTTTCAGTACTCTAGAGATAGCATTCCATTATCTTCTGGCTTCTTTTGTTGCTATTAGAGACAGCTGCCAGTCTCATTGTTGCTCTTTTGTAGATAATGTGTCTTTTTTCTTCTGGCTGGTTTTTCCATCTTCTCTGTCTTTGGTTCAGCAGTTTTATTCTGAGTTGCATAATTGTGGTTTTCTCTATACTTATCCTGCTTGAGGGTTTGCTGAGCTTCTTAACCAGTGGATTAAATGTATTTTATCTGCTTTAGAAAATTCCCAACCATTATCCCTTTGAATATTGCTTCTGCTCTATTTCTTTCTCCTTGCCCTCTGAAACTTCAGTTTTACATGGTAGACCTTTCATACTTGTCCTGTATGTCTCTTACATTTGTTTCTTATTTTTTCTCTTTCTTTTTTTCTTCCATGCTTCACTTTGTATATTTTTCATTGATATGTTTCCAGTTCACAAGTCTTGTATTCAATAGTGTCCAACCTATTGTTAAACTCATATATTGAGTTTTTAAATTTAATTTTGAAATAATTTACTTTGGAATATTTTTATCAGAAAAGTTGCAAGAACAGTAGAATGAACTCCCACATTCTCTTCATCCAGATTCCTCAGTTAATAGTTTCATATTTGCTCCATCTCTTTTTGTAAAGATGATAGATAGATAGATAGATAGATAGATAGATAGATAGATGTGTATTTTCAAGGATATGATACCGTTTTTGAATATTTTGAGAGCAAGTTAAGCAGGTTGAAACCTTTATGTCCTATCATCTGTAAATATTCCTATTACTACTTCTCCCAAAGACACTCTCCTACAGAGTAATTGCCAAGCCTTTCAAATCAGAAAATGGACAGCGATAAATACCAGCATTCAAACCACAGTTCATTATTATCCAATGTTCCAGGCTTATCTTGAAATTTCTCTACCTCCATCCTTGAATCATCCACTTTTACAAGGAGTCCTTGTTGTTTGTTATGGAAATTGGAACCTACATACTTGTTATTAATTGCTACTGGGGTGTCACTGCACCTAGGTCCTCTCCATGGTCAGAATTTTGAAATATATGTATGTATTCATGTATATGTACACAGACATATTCACTTGCATTGATAATTTTTTTTGTTTCTTTCCTCCCTTCCCTTTCACTCTTTCCTTCTTTCCTTCCTTTTGCTCTTTCCTTCCTTCCTTCTTCCTTCTTACCATAACAATAGCAATGAGTTATTTTTTTCGCTTCCCCTTTTCATATTTGTAAATTTGTTTTCCCACAGAGAGAAATCCAGCTTCCATTAGCTTCAATATAGATACTTTCTTGATCAATCCTCCTTTACATAATTAATTTCCTAAAAATGCTAGGTACTGCCATGGCCAACTCATCACTCCTGATTTCATCTCTAGGCAAGTTGTCACTTTTGAACTCTTCTCCCCACCAAACCCTGGTCTGTTTGATATGCCACTGCCTCCATGCCCCTGCCTCCACCTTCTGGCTGTTAGACACATTGTTAACTGTGCACCCCAACTTACTCTTACCTTCACCTCCCTGGTGCTTCTTCTGCTGGGCATACAACTGCCACCATATGTACCCCCTATACATGCTTCCTTGGACACCAGGCACTCTGCTGCCTCCACATGGCTTTCCCATTATGACTTCTTTTGCCCCTATGCACATCACTATCTGTATGCCCGCCACCCTACTTTCTTGGCTGTTGGACACACTGTTATCTCTATTGATCCTTTCCACTGCAGTTTTCTCCATATATTGATTTCTTAACTGACGATACTATATTTTTTTCAAATTTAGAATGCCTAAAGAAATCTTTTTTATAGGTTAGTTTTACTGAAAATTGTCCATTTCCTCATCAACTTTGCACTTTATTTTCTTAAACATATTCATAAAAATTATTTGTAAATTCTCATTTGCTGATTACAATATCTTGATCATCTATAATTGTGTTTCTATTGTGTGTGTGTTTTTTTCTCTTATTGGGCAAATGAACTTGATCTTCCATGTCTAGTAATTTAAAAAATGTTAGACATTATGTATAATAAAACCATAAAGGGTTCAGATGATAGGCAGGTAGAATAGCCTTTGATCACCTCAATCGAGTCAGAGATTATTCTGAATCAGAAGCTGGTTTCAGTTTTGCTAAGTGTACCTCCGATTCACTTCTGTTCTTAGGGTGTAGCCCTCCAGGGCTTTCAATTGAGAGCCTGGCGGATCTCTGTCTTCCAGCCCTAAAAGATAACAGCAAGTTTTCAGTTTAGGTCTTTAACCTCCTGCTCCATAAAGCTTCAAAATTCAGCAACTGTCTTGAAAGGAAGACTGGCAATGTGTTTGGGACAGTCTATAGTCTTCTGTGAAGACTAGAGATCTCTTTTGTTGTTTTCTTTGAGGGACAGCCTGTAGCTTTGCTCAGAATCTGTAAATATTCCCATCAAAAAACCACCTGTAAATTATCAATGTCAATTCCCTACTCCCTCTTATGTTTTTATATTTTACTTCTTTTGTTTTGGGGCTCCTCTTTTCCATAGCAGTGCGTTGATTCTCTAGCACCATGACACTGTGGGGGACTTCACTTTGCATTTCAGAAGTTTGGGGACTACTGTTTTAGCCTCCATACAGTATCAGAATTCAGTTAATGTCTTAATCATGTATTTAGGGTTTCTCACACCTTCAGTGAGTCACCAAAGCCCCATATAACAGCTAAAAGTTTTGTTAGTTTAACTTTTTTCCGCAGCTGCATCTTTCTGCCTGGACTCAGCCTCATCCTTAGCCCGCACTCCAACCTGGCAATTTTGCCAAGAGGAAAAAATTGTGGACATCATCAAGTCATTACTGGAAAGTTCTCACTTCTCTGGAATTTTAATCCATTTAGTTCTTATTTTTAAAACCCTCTGATTCATTTATAAATATATAATTTACCCAGGTTTTTCTCATTGTCGTTAGTCCAAGTGTTGGCCTGCCACACTGACTATATCCTTTCTGGAAATAGAAATTCTCTCTGTTGCCCTTAATGAATTTAAAAAAAAATTTATACCACTTTATCGTTTATTCTTAGTCCAAAACATGTTTTCTACCATTGTTGGAAGCAGAAGTTCTGGAATTGGTTTCTATATATTTTCAGATCCCGTAAAAATGAATTAAGGTGAATTTGATTAATGTAAACTAGATTTATGTGAATAAAGGATAGTTAAGTTCATCATTGTTGCAATTAGAGAAGTGGTACAGATTCCCCATTCTAGCACTGAGTATTTGAAATCATACCTCTGCTAAGATCCTGCAATATTTCAGCTCACTCCCTGTGTGCATTGACACATATTATCAGCCCTCTCTTTTCTTATATTAAACAGGGCCACAAGATGCAACACACGCTTTCTCATTGCTTCACAATTTTTTCTTCTTTCACTTTCATTCAGTCACTTCATATCAGCTATGTGTTAAGCATAGGAGATTTGTCAGTGAAAAAAGTATCAAACTCCTCATCTTTATGGAGATTACATTGTAGTAGGAAAAGACAAACAATAAACAAGAGCAATAACACGCTTCATAGTAGACATATAATTCCAAGCATGTGTACCTATTAGTCTTAAATACAGGAGAGACACTCAAGACAGAAATAAAATGTAACAAAATCCAAACCCTACAGTCTGCAGGGGACTTGGACAAGACCCCAAGATTCTTCAAGGATAGGATAGGTGGGGACAACCTGTAACAATTAATGAAGGTGTAGTATTCAGCTCTTCTATGTCTACTGATAAAGTTCTTTCTCCATACATTATAAAACTTAGATTGTTATTGTTTTAAATTGGGAAGGTTGAAAATGTTGTGATGTACAGGAATAAGGAAAATGATTTCTTACAGTCTATATATCTTGGTTTAAAAAATGTATGCCCTGGAGTTAAGTTTCAGGTGCCATTTTCCCCTCTCCTATGAGTCTATCCCATACAAATGTTGTAACATCTCCCCAGTTTCTACTGGTTAGATCAGTCTTTGTTTTTGTTTCCAGAATTTTCAGATTTCTTGCTGATCCATGAAATAGGAACTTCGTACCTTCTGAAAATATTAAAAGGAGACTTACACCCTTCTTCCTATGCTCACTACTCTTGGTGAAGAGTGATTAAGTGGTGAAAATGGGGGGAAAAAAGCCTATTTTAAAATTCTCTTTCAGATGAACATTCTCACAAAATACATTTTTCTCTTCTGCCCACGGTAAACTTACTGGGTCAAGCTCCGCCCTTATAAGAGAGGTCAATAGCTTTACATACATATATTCATTTTTGCCAGAGGTCCAAGTTACACTCTCTAAATCATCTTAACCAACAACAGAGCTGATATTGGGTTCCAAGCTGGCTCCCTTCTCCACTGATTAAGAACCTATAGACAAAAGGAGCAATTGGTCTCTCCAAGACACTCAATGAATTTTTTGCGTTACTCCAGAACTCCTAAGGGCCACATCTTCCCCCAAATTTCTGCTATTTGTATTATTTAAGCATCGCCCTTTCTCTTGAAGACCCATAGTGTGTCTATGTTTTAGGAGGCAAAAGTTCATAAAAGATAAATAGAATAAGAAGGTTATACTTATACAGAGGAGGCAGATTGGCTGGGGTGGCAGTAGTGATGAAGTGATGAGGATAATGCTGGGGTAAATGTCAATGACAATGTGAGAGAAGCAAAGATGATTGACTTGGACCTGGAGTTCAGTACCTTTTCTATTCTTTCCTTTCTCCTGTATGATAAAGGGAGAAGGAAAAATGACTACAAAGAAATAGTATTTTCTGACTTCAAAGAGGTTATACATTACTATAATAAGACCTTTTGAAAGGAAATGAAATTAAAAAAATACTAAATCATTGCACTGAAAGTTGTTCATGAAAATTAGGACTTAGTGGAATCAAAATTACCCTGAAGTCACAATCCATACAAGCAAGATGAACACGGAGTGAAATATTTAAGGTGTTGAAAGAAAAAACCACCAACCTAGGATTCTGTCCTGGGTCATCCTTCAGAAGTTAGAAGTAATACTTTTGGACAAGTAAAAATCATGGAAATTTGTTATCAGTAGACTTGCTTTGCAAGAAATGTTAAAAAAAAAAAAGTCCTTCAAAAAGAAGAAAAACATATAGGCTAGGATATAATTCAGGAAAGGGAGAATGTTATAGAAAGAATAAATAAGGGTAAAATAAAACATTTTTTCTTTTCTTTTTTCTTTCTTTTTTTTTTCTTTTTCTTTTTTTTTTTTTAGACAGAGTCTCACTATGTAACCCCGGGCTGGAGTGGTGGAGTGGAGTGGCACAATCTTGGCTCACTGCAACCTCTGCCTCCCAGGTTCAAGCAATTCTGCAGCCTCAGCCTCCCAAATAGCTTGGATTACAGGCATGTGCCACCATGCCTGGCTGATTTTTGTATTTTTTGTAGAGATGGGGTTTCATCATGTTGGCCAGGCTGGTCTCGAACTCTTGACCTCAAGTGATCCACCTGCCTTGGCCTCCCAAAGTGCTGAGATTACAGGCATAAGCCACTGAAGTTAATTGATCTAACAGATAACGGTTTGTTCAAAATAATGATAGCAACATTGCATTTGGTGATTATAGTTTAGGGACAAGTGAAATGAATGATAGAAATGTTTTTTGTCTGTTTGTTTTTGAGACAGAGTCTCGCTCTATTGCCAGGCTGGAGTGCAGTGGCCCAATCTTGGCTCACTGCAACCTCCGCCTCCTGGGTTTAAGCGATTCTCCTCCCCCAGCCTCCCAAATAGCTGGATTACAGGCACGTGCTACCACGCCCAGCTAATTTTTGTATTTTTAGTAGAGATGGGGTTTCACCATGTTGGCCAGGTTGGTCTCGATCTCTTGGCCTCTTGATCCACCTGCCTTGGCCTCCCAAAGTGCTGGGATTACAGGCATGAGCCACCATGCCTGGCTGACAGAAATGTTACAAGGGATGAAAGTAAAAAATTGAAATACTCAAGGATAAGGTATTTCCACTACCCTTGAAGTGATATAGTGTTACTTAAAAGTAGAATTGGATTATTTGTAAGTGAGTATTTTAAACTCTAGGACAACCTCTGACAAAAATTTTAAAAAGAAGTATAGTTGATATGGTAAGAGATGAGAAAAAATGGCATAATATAAAATGCTCAATCAAAATCAGAAAGTCAGAAAAACAGTGGAAAACAAAAATAAAAGGAACAAAGCACAAGGGCAATGAATAGATACTATTCACAAATAAGACAGATATAAATCCAACTATATAAATAATAACTTTAAACATAGTCTAAATATACTAATTAAAAGACAGAGACTGTCAAAGTAGATAAAAAACAAGAACCAACAATATATTGTATACGAGAAACCCACTTTAGACATAATGATACAGATAAATTAATATGAAGGAATAGAGAAAGACATACCATACTAACACTAATCAAGAGGAAGCTGAACTAGCTATATTAATCTCTACAAAGCAGACTTCAGAACCATAAAAATGATCAGGAATAAGGAGGTGTACTACATAATGGTAAAGGGGTCAATTCTCCAAGAAGACATAACAGCCCTTAATGTACAGGCACCTAACAAAAAAGCATTAAAATACATGAGGCAAAAATTTACAGAATTTCTAGGAGAAATAAATAAATCCACTATTTTAGTTGGGGAAGTCAACAACCTTCTATCACTAATTGACAGATCCAGCGGGCAGGAAATAAGTAATGACATAATTGAACCAAACAGCACCACCAATCACCTAGATCTTATTGACATTTATAGAATACTTCCTCCAACAACAGCAGAATATATATTCTTCTTAAGCTCATACAGAATAGTCACCAAGATAGAACAAATTCTGGATTATCAAACACCCCTTAACAAATTTAAAAGAATAGAACTCATATGAAGTATGCTCTGAGACCACAATGGAATTAAACCAGAAATTGATAACAGAAAAATAGCTAGGAAAATCACAAAATATTTGAAGATTAAACAACATACTTCTTTCTTTTTATTTTTTTAATCTTTTTCTTCAACGTTTAAGTTCCAGGGTACATGTGCAGGATGTGCAGGTTATACAGGTAAACATGTGCCATTGTGATTTGCTGTGCAGATCAACCCCTCACCTAGGTATTAAGCCCAGCATCCATTAGCTATTCTTCCTGATGCTTTCCCTCTCCCTGCCCCCTCAACAAGCTCCTGTGTGTGTGGTTCCTCCCCGTGTGTCCATGTATTCTCATCGTTCTGCTCCCACTTATAAGTGAGAACATACGGTGTTTGGTTTTCTGTTCCTGTGTTAGTTTGTTGAGGATAACGGCTCCCAACTTCATCCGTATCTCTGCAAAGGACGTGATCTCATTCCTTTTTATGGCTGCATAGTATTCCATAATGTATATGTACCATATTTTCTTTATCTAGTCTATCACTGATGGACATGTGGGTTGATTTTGTGTCTTCGCCATTGTGAATAGTGCTGCAATGAACATATGCATGCAAGTATCTTTATATTAGAATGATTTATAATCTTTTGGGTATATACCCAATAATGGGATTGCTGGGTCAAATGATATTTCTGCTTCTAGATCTTTGAGGAATCGTCACACTTCCACAATGATTGAACATTCACATTCCCACCAACATTGTAAAAGCGATCCTTTTCTTCCACAACCTTGCTGGCATCTGTTGTTTCTTGACTTTTTAAATAATCACCATTCTGACTGGCATGAGATGGTATCTCATTGTGGTTTTGATTTGCATTTCTCTCTCTCTCTCTATTTTTTTTTAAGACCAAGTCTCATTCTGTCACCCAGGCTGGAGAGCATTGGTGTGATCTCAGTTCACTGTAACCTCTGCCTCCCGGGTTCAAGTGATCCTCCTGCTTCAGCCTCCCAAGTAGCTAGGATTATAAGCATATGCCACCATGCCCAGCTAATTTTCAGTAGACACAGGGTTTTGCCATGTTTGCCAGGCTAGTCTTGAACTCCTGATCTCAAGTGATCCGCCTGCCTTGGCCTTCCAAAGTTCTGGGATTACAGGTGAGAGACACTGCGCCCAGTGTGCGTTTTTCTAATCATCAGTGATGTTGAGCTTTTCTTCATATGTTTGCTGGCTGCATGAATGTCGTCTTTTGAGAAGTGTCTGTTTATGTCCTTTGCCCACTTTTTAATGTTGGTTTTTTTTTTTGTAAATTTGTGTAAGTTCCTTGTAGACTCTGGAAATTAGACCTTTGTCAGATGGATAGATTGCACAATTTTTCTCCCATTCTGTAGGTTGTCTGTTCACTCTGATGATAATTTCTTTTGCTGTGCAGAAGTTCTTTAGTTTAATTAGATCCCATTTGACAATTTTTGCTTTTGTTGCAAAGGCTTTTGGTGTTTTTGTCATGAAATCTTTGTCTGTGCCTATGTCCTGAATGGTATTGCCTAGATTTTCTTCTAGAGTTTTTATAGTTTTCGTAAACAACACAATTCTAAACAACAAATGAGTCAAAGAAGAAGTCATAAGAGAAATTGAAAAATATTTTGAACTAAATAAAAAATGAAAGTACAACTTATCCAAATTTATGGAATGTAGGGAAAACAGTGCTTAGGGGGACATTTATGGCATTAAATGCATATTTAGGGAAGAAGAGACACCTAAAATCAGTCAGTAATCTAAGCCCTCAAATTAGAAAATTAGAAAAAGAAGAGCAAATTAAATACTAAGTAAGCAGAAGAAATAATAAAAATTAGAGTAGAAATCAATGAAATGGAAAACAATAAAGAAAATCAGCAAACCAAAAGCTAGTTCTTTCACAAGACAATAGATTTGGTAAGTCTGCAGTCCCACTAGTCAAGAAAAAAGAGAGAAGACACAAGTTCCTAATATCACAAATGAGAGAGAAGTCACCACTACTGATCCCATAGACATTAAAATAATAATAAAGGAATATTATTAACAACTCTATGCCCACAGATTTGATAACCCAGATGAAATAAACAAACTCCTTGAAAGACACGGTATCAAAATTCACAGAACCAGAAATAGACAATTTAAAGAGACCTATATCTATTAAAGAAATTGAATAAATAATTAATGTCTTCTAAAACAGAGGGAACCAGGCCAGGAGGAATCACTAGTACATCCTATGAAACATTTAAGGAATTAATGACACAAATTCCATACAATCTCTTCCACAAAATAGATGCAGAGAGACTACTTCTTAAGTCATTCTATCAGGGCAATATTACTCTGATACCAAAACCAGAAAAAGACATTATAAGGAAAAAAAAAAAACTACAGAGCAATATCTCTCATGAATACAAGCAACATTCCTCAACAAATTATTAGCAAATTGAACCCAACAATGTAGAAAAAGAATTATACAACATGATCAAGTGTGATTTATTTGAGGTGTGCCATGCTTCTTCAACATTAAAAAATCAATTAATGTAATCTACCACATCAACAGGTAAAAGAAGAGAAATCATATAATTATATAAATAGATGCAGAAAAAGCATTTCACAAAATCCAACACTCATTCATAATAAAGACTTAGCAAACTGCGAATAGAGGGGAATGTCTTCAATTTGACAAAGAATAGCTTTAAAAAACATACAGCTAACATCATACTTAATGGTGAGAAACTAAATACACTCTCCCTAAGATCAAGAATATGACAATAATGTCCCCTCCCACCACTCCTATTCTACATTGTACTGGAAGTCCTAGCTAATTCAATAAGGTAAGAAAGGAAATAAAAGGTATACAGATCAGGAAGGAAGAAATAAAGCTGTTTTTGTTCACAGATATCATGATTGTGTAAACAGAAAATCCCAAAGAATAAACCAAAAATCTTCTGGAACTTATGAATGATTAAAAAAACTACAGGATAAAAGGTTAATAGACAAAAGTCTACTTTTTTCTATAAAACATCAATAAACAATCGGAATTGGAAAGCAAAAACAAAACACCATTTACATTAGCACCAAAAAAATGAGCTATTTAGGTACAAGTCTAATAAAATATGCATAAAATCTACACGAGGAAAACTACAAAATTTTGATGAAAGAAATCAGAGATCTAAATAAACCGTGAGATATTCATGCTTATGGGTAAGAAGACTCGGTATTGTTAAAATGTCAGTTCTTTCTATTGTGCATATAGATTCAATGCAATCCCAGTTAAATATCAGCAAGTTATTTTGGAAAGCTATTTCAAAAGTTGATATGAAAAGGCAAAAGAACCAGAAAGCTAACACAAACAAAATTTGGAGGACTGATACTACTTGATTTCAAAATGTACTGTATAGTCCTTAAAACAGCTGTAGCATTAGAGAAAAAAATAAATACATCAATATCACAGAACAGAGAGCCCATAAATTGACATAAATATAGTCAACTGACCTTTGACAAAGAAGCAGAGGCAATATAATGGAGCAAAAATAGTCTTTTGAACAAATGATGCTGGAACAGCTGGACATCCATGTGGTAACGAAAATTAATCTGGACACAGACCTTACACCTTCACAAAAATTAACTCAAAATGGATCATAGACATAAATTTAAAATGAAAAACTATAAAGCTTCTAGAAGATAACAATATCAAAGTGAGAAAATCAAGGTGACCTTGGGTTTGAAAATGAGTTTTTAGAAAAGACACCAAATGCATGATCCATGAAAAAAAAATTTTAAGTGAGACTTCCATAAACTTAACACTTTTGCTCTGCAAAAGACACTGTTAAAAAATGATAAGCAAGCCATAGACTGGGAGAAAATATTTGCAAAACATATCTGTTGAAGAATTCATATAGAAAATATACAACAAACTCTTAAAATAACAGTAAGAAAGCAAACCTAAGTTTAAAATAGGCAAAAGATCTGAACAGACACCTCACCAAAAAAGGCATTCAGATGGCAAATAAGCATACAAGGTACTCTACATTGTATCTCAGCACGGAATTTCAAATTAAAATAACAATGAGATACTACTATATACTAATTACGGCAGCTAAAATTCAACATTGACAACACCAAATGCTGATAAGGATGTGGAGCAATAGGAACTCTCATTTTTTTTTCTCATGGGAATCCAAAATAGTACAGCCACTTTGGAAGATAGTTTGGCAGTCTCTTACAAAGCTGAAAATAATCTTACCACATGATCTTGCAATTGTGTTCCCTGGTGTTTATTCAAATGAATCAAAAGTTTATGTTCACACAAAAACCTGCAAATAAATATTTATTAATAAGCACCAAGACTTGGAAACAACCAAGATGCTCTTAAGTGAAGGTATAAAGACACTGTGATACATCCATAGAATGGAATTTAACTCAACTATGAAAACTAATTAGTTAATTATCAAGCCATAAAGAGACATGCAGGAACCTTAAATGCAGGAACCTATTAAATGTTGCTAAGTGAAAGAAGCTAGTAGGAAAAGGCTATATACAATATGATTCCAACTATATGACATCTGGAAAAGACAACACAATAGGACAGTAATAAGATCAGTGGTTTCCAGGGTCCCAGGGAAAGGGAGGGAGGGATGAAGAGCATAGGGGACTTTTAGGGCATTCTGTATCATACACTAATAGTAAATATATGACATTATATATTTGTCCAAACCCTTAGAACTATACAACACAAACAGTGAACTCTAATGTAAACTACAGACTTTAGTTAGTGATGATAATTCAATATGGTTCATTGGTTATAATAAATGTACCACACTAATGCAACAAATTGATATTAGGGTAAACTATGCAAGGTGGAGCAGTTGGTGGGGATGGAATATATGGGAATACAGGAACTCTACTTTTTGCTCAATTTTTCTGTAAACCTAAAACTGCTCTAAAAATAGTTTATTATTTCAAACAAAAAGAAAAGAAAAGCTACCCTAATAAAAGTTTAGACCCAGCTCTGCTACTGTTGCAGGATCTTTGGGGTGTTGTTTTTCTGGCCAGAAACCTCTGTGGCCAGTGGAGCCTTTGCCTGAGTTCTTGTCCTGCATCTGGGAAGAATGAGGTACCAGATAAGTGGAAGGTGAACAAGATGAAGAGAAGCTTTATTGAGTGTTACAACAGCTTGGAGGAAACCCACAGTTACCTACGGTAGTTCCTCTCCGTAGACAGGTCATCTTGCGGAATGTTCAGCTCTCAGCAGAGAGGAGGCCCTGAGAGGGTAGCTCCTCTATGCTGCTGGTCCTCCCATCCTCTCTCCATCCTCTGCCCTGCTCTTGCTGAGCTGGGGCTTTTATGGACCTCAGAGGGGAGTAAGTGCATGCTGATTGGTCCCTGGGTGGGCCTGGAGGAGGCACCACAAGTCCCTACTCCAGTCTGCAGGACTGGCAGCCTGGCCCTCAGCCTTCAGGCCCTCCTTGGCTTGAAGGTGGGGCCTTACTGGGGACCCATCCCCTTCCGCACAGGAATCTGTCTGTCTCCCCTGCCATTCATGGTCCTGGGGCTTGGTCCCCCTCTGAGATTAGAGCGAGCACGAGGAGAGGAGAGAGGCCAGGCAGTGGGAGTGGACATCCCCGAGCCAGCAGAAATTGAATGGGTGGGGCTTTTCCAGGCCCCTGGGGATGCAGGCTACAGAGACGCCTATGTCCTGCACCTGGGAGGGCAGTCACAGCTGCACCCAGCACCCAGCGAGCTCCTGCTCCACCAACTCGGAAGGGGCAGGTCTCCAACTTGTCCCCGGCTCCTGCCTGCTCTGTGGATGGTGTGGGACAACCAGGTCTGCAGCTGCAGGTCAGGTAGCTGCAGCGGCACCCAGGAGGGCAGACCCTGCCTGCTTCTGGCTCCCCCACTGTCATCACTACCAACTGACTGTGACATTAGGAAAGTAATTTAACTCCTCTGAGCCTCAGTTTCATCATTTATAAAATGAAAGACCTGAGCTAGATGATCTCTAAGTTTTTCTCCATAGAAGATTGTGTCATTCTGCATCTATCAATATAAAGATGTCTGGCCTCTGACATATATTAAGGTAGAAAGAAAGAGGATTTTGAACAAAAATAATTCGTCAATTTAAGTAAAACTTAAAGGGACATCCGGCAAATTAAAATTTGCTTAAAATTCCAGCAAATAAATGAAAATGAATATAATTCTTGGATGAATCTAATGATGGAATGTAATTTACATGAAAGAAATAATGGGGGAATGGAGCATACATAGGAATTTGATGAAGCATTCATTTCAAGAAGAAAGGTAACACCAGATGGCTCAGATATCATAAAATAAAATGGCATTGCCAAATGATAACAAAAAGCTTGTCAATATATGGAAAGTCTACAAAAATTATGAAATGATGTGTGACTCTTGGAATTATTATCTAGAATTTTCTCATCCTTATGAATCAGACAATTATGTCTACAGAGATGCTGAAATATAGGCATTGTTTCTGCCTGATATGAATGTGAATTAGAACCTAGGATAGGATATGCACTGACTACCTATCAAGCAGCTCAGTGTAATGTTTAAGAACCAAAATGCATGGGTTTCCTATCTTAGCACTGCCATTGACAGGTTGTGTGACTTTGGGCAGTTTATCTAATTTACTCTGTTCTTCCATTCCCTCTTTTGTAAAATGGAGATAATAGTAACCATCCTCAAAGAGGATAAAATGAGTTAAAATTTGTAAAGTGTAAAGCTCAGAGCCTGACCCATAGTATTAGATGCGTGTTTGTTATTTTTTTAAAAATGCATAAAATTTGAATCCTGGTCTCCTTAAGACTAGCCCACTATCTTATAATTCAGCACGTTTTATTTTATTTTATTTATTTACTTTTTGAGACAGAGATTGGCTCTGTCACCCAGACTGGAGTGCAGTGGTGTGATCTCAGCTCACTGCAACATCTGCCTCTCAGGTTCAAGCAATTCTCCTGCCTCAGCCTCCCAAGTAGCTGGGATCTGGGATTATAGGTATGTGTCAGCACGCCCGGCTAATTTTTTTGTATTTTTAGTAGGGATGAGGTTTCACCATGTTGGCCAGGCTGGTCTCGAACTCCTGACCTCAAGTGATCCACCCACCTTGGCCTCCCAAAGTGCTGGGATTACAGGCGTGAGTCACCACACCCAGTCAGTTCAGCACTTTTTAAAAGGATAATCATAAAGGCGGGGCACGGTATCTCACACCTGTAATCCCAGCACTTTGGGAGGCCGAAGCAGGTGGATCACCTGAGGTCAGGGGTTCAAGACCAGCCTGGGCAACATGGAGAAACCCCCATCTTTACTAAAAATACAAAAATTAGCTTGGCGCAGTGGTGCATGCCTGTAATCCCAGCTACTCAAGAGGGTGAGGCAGGAGAATTGCTCAAGCCCAGGAGGCAGAGGTTGCAGTGAGCTGAGATTGCACCATTGTACTCCAGCCTGGGCGAGAGAGCCAGACTCCATCTCATTAAAAAAAAAAAAAAAAAAAAAAAAGGCTGGGGTTCAGCGGCTCATGCCTGTAATCCCAGCACTTTGGGAGGCCAAGGCGGGCAGATCACAAGGTCAAGAGATTGAGACCATCCTGGCCAACATGGTGAAACCCTGTCACTACTGAAAGTACAAAAATCAGCTGGGCGTGGTGTCGGGCACCTGTAGTCCCAGCTATTCAGGAGGCTGATGCAGAAGAATTGTTTGAACCCGTAAGGTGGAGGTTGCAGTGAGCCGAGATCACGCCACTGCACTCACTCCAGTCCGGCAACAGAGCGAGACTTCGTCTCATTAAAAAAAAAAAAAAAAAAAAAAAAAAAAAAATTGAATACCAGGAAATAACCCCACATATCTCTTTGTATCACCATTTTGCTGCACATAAGAGAACACTGTACTCCATTGGCTTAAACAAATAGGGGGTTGTTTTTCTTAAATCACAAGAAGTCTGGAAGGTGGTAACTGCCCACTTGGTTCAGCAGGTTATTGATATCAAGGCAAATATCTGTGAAATTCTCTGTTCTTTCTCTCATGCTTACAAGATGGCAACTGCACCTCCAGCCATGATACGCACAGTGAATTCAAAAAACAGGGAAAGAAAAGGACTACACTAATAAAATATTTCTCAGCAGTCCTTCCAGCAGATTCTGACTTGACTCAGAATCATGGCTTGGCCCAGCCACCTCACTGTATTCCAGGTAATCTTCTAAACGTCCTTGTGGGTCTGATCATCTTCTACAGCCACAGCCTAGACATCAGTGATGTGAGCCGTTCATCTGCTTTTTTTGACAGGTGAAGTTTTGAGGGGAATGGAAATCGGATGCTGAGCTCCTGGGGGAACAAGGTGTCAGAACAAGCTTTGGTTCTGACAGGCCTGCTAAGGTCTTCCCTCGGGCGAGGGAAGCTGGAGTCCTCTGGGCTCTCAGTTGGCTAGCGTCACAGATAATTTAAACTGGCTTTTGGCACTTGGCAGGGCAGCTTGGTGCTAACATCTCTCATGGCAAATCCCATGTCTCTTGAAAACAAAATAATGGTGCTTAGTTTAATTTTGTTGCACTCCTCTTTTATGCTGGATGTTTATTATGCTAGTTTCTAAAACTGAATTTCAACTAGCTCTGTGGATGACTAACACAGGGGCCCAATAAATGGACTGCAGGCATTTTAGCTGCCTTTAATTCAAGGGAAAAAGTTACTTAATATGGTAAGAAGTATCAACCCATCCTATCACCCTGCATTCCACATTTCTGTAATACTGCTTTGTGCAGAGCCTATCAATTTCCCCAAAGCCTTGCCTTCTATGGACAGAGTCTGGGTACAAAGAGGATAGTTTAATTAGCTGCTTCACATATCTCAAACTATTGGGAAATAAGCTTTCCATCTTACACAAGAGAGGGAATGCCTGCTGATAACTGCCTCACCTATGGATTGGCTACTTGGATGTGAAGAGCATCCCAGGGCAATTCCTATTATATGGGGGATGGTCATTGCGCAGGAATGCCCAAGGGTTGAGATGCCATAGATATCTTAAGAAGATGCCATGATTGCATTTAGTATAATGTGAAAGTGCTTTCTAGATGGCAGAGTACTATGCAAATATAGGCATTATTATAGAATTTCAACCAGAGCTGGCCCTTGGAAGATGAGAATTTCAGCAGATGGAGAAGGTAATATGAATCATTAGTGCTTGAGGGGTGTGGAAAAGTAAAAGTAAATGCTGAGTTTTGGAAGAAAATATGTATTCCTATAATAACGGAATACATAATTATTTAGAAAGATGCAGTTACAGAAGTTCAAAAACGGGGTTAAGGTCAGCCAAACCACAGAAGATGTTGAATGCCATGCTAAGGGAGTGAGATTTCCTGCAGGTCATGAGAAATCACTGACAATTTTTTAGGAGAGAAGTAATCTAATCTGATCTATATTTTCAGGAAGATAATCCTAGTGGCAGTGATAAGGATGACATGGAAATGCAAACGTGGAGGCAGTAAGACCACTTACAGAGCTTACTCAGTAAGGCAACAGCAGGAAAAATAGACATGAAGGTTCAAATTGGAGAAATGTTGCAGAGAACAAATTACTGGAATTATACTATTGATGGGAAATTGTGGTAACAACTGTTAGTGGTCTCCTAATATCTCCTTTCTCTCTTGCATTAGTCTGCTTGGGCTGCCACAACAAAGTAACACAAACTGGGTGGCTGAAGTGACAGAAACATATTGTCTCTCAGTTCTGGAGGATATACCTCTGAAATCAAAGTTTCAGTGGGGTTAGTTACTTGTGGGGGCTGTGCGGGAGAATCTGTTGCATGCCTCTCTCCTTGTTCCTAGTGACAGCAGGCAGTCCTTGATGTTTCTCCCGTGTGTTTCTGTCTTTTCTTCTCTTTTTCTTTTTTCTTTTCTTTTCTTTCTTTTTTCTGTTCCTCCTCTCCTGTCTTCATTCTTCTTCTTCTTCTTCCTCTTCCTCTTGTTCTTCTTCTTCTTCTTCCTTTTCTCTCTCTCTCTGTCTGTCTCTTTCTTCTTCTTTCAACAGAGTCTCACTTTGTCACCCAGTCTGGAGTGCAGTAGTGCAAAACCAACTCACTGCAGCTTCCACCTTCTGGGCTCAAACAATCCTCTGACTTCAGGACTCCTACTTCAGTCCCAAGTAGCTGGGACTGCAGGCAGGTGCCACCACACTCGCTTAATTTTGGTATTTTTTGCAGAGATAGAGTTTTGTCATGTTGCCCAGGCTGGTCTCCAACTCCTGAGTTCAGGCAATCCCCACCTATCTCAGCCCCCCAAAGTGCTGGGATTACAGGTGTGAACTATCGCACCTGGCTTTTTCTGTTTCTTTATAAGGACACCAGTCATATTAGATAAGGGATTCACCTTACTCCAGTATGATGTCATCTTGACTAATTATATCTGCAATATCCCTGTTTCCAAATAATGCCACATTCTGAGGTACTGGAATTAGAACTTCAACATATCTTGTTAGGGGACACAATTCAATCCACGACATCTCATTTCCATGCTAATGGAGTTCTGATTTCCAGCTGGCACATTTCTACCCAGAAAGGAGGCTACTTTTCCCAGCTGTGGCCACATGGATAAATGTGGGCCAAAGAAGTGAAGGTGGAAGCGTTGTGTGACAGTATCTTCTGCAAACCTTTCTTAAGGGTCAGTGTACATGCCCCTTTTGACTCATCTTCATGTTTTCCTCCACCCTGCTTTAAGAAATAGAGTTGTAAATTCCAGCCAAAGTAGCCTTAACTCCTACAGATGAGGAGGAGGGCTCGAGTATGATTCCAAACTGGGCCTGCCAGGGTCCTGCAGACACTGTGGGTAAGACATTCACAGGGCACTCTTTCAAAAAAAAAATCCAGAAATCCCAACTGCAGTCCACCATGAGCTGACTCTAGCACAAAGGTGGGCATTTTTTAATTTTAATTTTTGGCTGACACAATTTTAAAATATTTGAATGGAAATGTCTTTACTAAAGAGTAAATGGCATTTGCTCCACTTTTTCAGAGACTCAATCGTGCCCTATTACCTTACATCTAGATTTACTTATGATACATGCCTGATCTTTAAAGAATTTGACTATTATATCCTTTAAATATTCAACACTTATTTAGAATAGAGGCTGAAGGCTTCTATTCTAGAATGATCTAGAAGGATTGGAGAAGGAAGGTCCTCTGGTAGGATGTCCACCTCTTCTCTACTACTCAGAGCAATTTAGCTCTGCTCCAACTCCTAAATACTTCATTCAGCAAAACAAAACCTGTGCAATTACTCGAATGACAGCAGCAGTCCTTGGGATTCCTGGGATCCTCATCATTCCAATCTCTGTCTCCGCCTTCACATCTCATTTTCCCTGTGTATCTCTGTCTTCTAATAAGGACGCCAGTCAAACTGCATAAGGGACCCATCCTACTCTAGCACTATGTCATCTTGACTAATTACATCTGCAATGTATACCCATCGGGGGTGGAGATTTTATAATCATTTACTGTCACTCTAGAATGCTTTAGAAAGTCTCTCTCACCAGTCACCACCATCCATCCAACCAAGTAGCTTGTGATAACATTTCTTTTAACATCATACAGTAGTCTCCCTGAGAAGAATTTGGGTGAGTATATTACTTTCAACTTGCTAGCTTCCAGGGATATTTTAGCACCCTTAAGAGACTGGCACCTCCAGGCCATCTGGCTCTGTCCTGACTTTTCTAATTGCAGTGGGTCAGTTTTTGAGGAGGAAATAATGAGTATAATGAATGCATGTAGGATTTGCGTCACCAGTAAGCCATCCAGGTAGACCATTCAGAGCAGGGTGGCTACAACATATGTCCCAAAGAGGGACTGTCAGATAAAGTGGACTTAATTGAGTCTTGCTGGATGTGTTGGGTTTGGATACATGCACACGAAGAGAGAGCTTTCCAAGCTTGATGAGGAGCACTGGTAAATGCACTTCTAGTACTAGAGAGTGACGGAGATGTTTCGCATCTGTATGAGATCATGCAATGACTCACGACTCATCTAGACCCTAATTTTTCTAACACTTTTCAATGACCCTCCATAGAATCCTCGGTGTTTAGAAATCTTATAGAGTTCTCTGTAGCAAATACAGTCCATTTTAAAATCAGTGAAAACTTGCAGCATCAACACAACCACTAGTAGCTGCTGCTCATTTGGCCTGTAAAGAACAACTTTTATTGGTTAATAGCAAAAACAAGACAAACAAACAAACCAAATACAAAACAAAAAAACAACAACCCCCAAAACAAACACAAAAAACACCTGGCTAATTAAATGCATTGGTACTGCATTTTGTGTCTATGGCAATTTGAAAAAGCTGTAATAAGCATCAATTGTAAGGAAAAAAAAGAGTAATTTTTACCTACTTCTTTCTCTTAATCTTTCCCAACTGCCCTCCAGGGTAAAAGAACTCTGTCACCTCAGTTCATATAAACACACATGAACAACACACAGTAGGTTCTAGAAGTGTAGTTTCTTAATTGGTTTTGAGTTCCATATAATCCTAAAAAGTAGCTTTCTCAATTCAAAATATAGACATTACTGTGTATTTAGTGGTGAAAACTTTAAAAGAACATAAATATCCAAAAAGAAAAAAAGTTTAAGCAAAATATATGTCCATATGATGTTGTGCTAGGCAATCATTAAACATGAGTTTTACAATGTTTTAAATAGGAGAAAATTGCTATTAAACTTGAGGCAGAAGAAATCTCTGTGATGCAAGTTGTTATATAGTACGTCACAATCAGCTAAATCTATATTGTAAAAGACTTGCAGGAATATGCTAAAATGTTCATGTTTTCTCTGGGTTGAGAGAGTGGGGAAAATGTTTTTTTAAAAAAAGCGTTTCCATTTTAGTATCATAAATATGCTACATTTATAATGAATAAAAATAATTCAGAGGTATCTTTTCTGTAATACTGAAGACTTTTTCCATGCCCAGGCCTCTGAGGGGGACATGTCCTAACTTTCACCCTTGAAGTACAGATAAATGGGGAGAAAAAATTTGTTCCAAATATATTGATATTGTTAGAAAATGCTTATCTCGTGTAAATGCAGAACCAAAGGAAATGTGTAAATATCGAATACTGCAAGGATATGTATAAACACAATTCTTCCTCCTGAACTTTTAAGCAACGACCAATAGTTATATAAAGTTGGCTTCTTGGAATACAATTTAAGGGTGACATAGGAGTCCCAGTCATTTCCCAAATTAACAGGTATTATCATCAGTATGTCAGACAGACATCCTCCCTGATACGGTTTGGCTGTGTCCCCACCCAAATTTCATCTTGAATTGTAGCTCCCTTAATCTCCACGCATTGTAGGGGGGGAACTGGTGGGAGCTAATTGAATCATGGGGGCAAGTTTTCCTGTGCTGTTCTTGTGATAGTGAATAAGTCTCAGGAGATCTGATGGTTTTATAAAGGGCAGTTTCCTGCACACACTCTTTTACCTGCCACCATGTAAGATGTGACTTTGCTCTTCCTTTACCTTCTGCCATGAGGGTGAAGCCTCCCCAGCCATGTGGAACTGTGAGTCCATTAAGACTCTTTTTCTCTATGAATTATCCAATCACAGGTATTTCTTCATAGCAGTATGAAAATGGACTAATACACCCCCCCTCCAAAAGAAAAAAAAGGAATGAACAGTCTGTCTCAATTATTAGAAATACTTAAGAAAGGGTATCTTCAGCCCCATATATAGTCTAAGAAATATTACAACAATCAAAGAATATAGCTTGAAGCTAAAACGGGTTCTTGAAATCTTCCCTTGGTGTTTCTTATGCTTACTGCTATTGATGAAATTCAACTGGATGAGGCTTTTCTCCTCCAGTCTCACTAACTGTGTAGTAGAATGAAAAAGATTAAAAAAAAGACATGCAAATATTTCTTCCATACATAGAAAACAGTATTATCTAAATCAAATATGGAATCATCATAAGAATACTTAGAAGTGAATAATGTATTATAGTTCATAAAAAGTAATAACTTACCTAACGAAGTTTTAAAAGCAATTGTTTACACTGTAAAAACACAATGTGTGTAGATTAATATTTTCCACAAAAGTTATCTGTAAAACATGACTAAGATAGTTAGATATGGTCTGAAAAGCAGAGAAAGCAAGTCTGGACATGTTAATAGTTATCAAGAAGTTCCAAAAATTGTGAACTGACATTCTCATAAAATAGTATTTGAGTCAAGCTTTATACAAACGCTTCATTTTTTAAAGCACAAAACTATCTCATCATGGTTGGCAAATCATAAAAAAACAAAAGCAAACCCAGCAGAATAGGTTCTAAATACTTAATTAAGAGTTATAGTTATTTATTTAAAAGAAACTGGTCGGGCGCAGTGACTCACACCTGTAATCCCAGCACTTTGGGAGGCCGAGGCAGGTGGATCATTTGAAGTCAGGAGTTCAAGACCAACCTGGCCAACATGGTGAAACCCCATCTCTACTAAAAATACAAAAAAAATTAGCCAGGTGTGGTGGCATGCGCCTGTAGTCCCAGCTACTTGGGAGGCTGAGGCAGGAGAAGAGTTGAACCCAGGAGGCAGAAGTTGCAGTGAGCTGAGATCATGCCACTGCACTTCCGCCTGGGTGACAGAGCTAGACTCTGTCTCACAAAAAAACAAAAAGAAAAAAAAAACAAAACAAAAACCTGACCATTAAAAATGGCTTTATGAAAATATTTCATTTTGTAACAATGGGGTTGGGGAGTCTTAATAATTGTCTAACATGTAAAGTAGGAAGGGTATATCAAACTTTGCAAATATCACATTGACTCATAAAACTTTATTAAGGCTCTATTGAGAGGTGAGGCCAGGTGGACTTCCTGAGACAAGTGGGGACTTGGGGAACTTGCCTGTCTTACAAGAGGAGTGTAAAACGTACCAATCAGCGCTCTGTAAAAAGCACCAATCAGCACTCTGTAAAACACACTAATCAGCACTCTGTAAAACGCACCAATCAGCAGGATTTTAAAAGTAGCCAATCGCAGGGAGGACTGAAAAAAGGGCACTCTCATAGGACAGAAACAGAACACTGGAGAAGACAATAAGGGAATAAAAGCTGGCCACCCCAGCCAGCAGCAGCAACCCGCTCCAGTCCCCTTTCACGCTGTGGAAGCTTTGTCCTTTCACTCTTCACAATAAATCTTGCTATCGCTCACTCTGGGTCTGTGCCATCTTTAAGAGCTGTAACACTTACCACCAAGGTCTGCCGCTTCATTCTTGAAGTCAGTGAGACCACTAATCTACCGGCAGGAACCAATTCCAGACGCATTATTAAGGTAGGTAGATCTTCAATAGATCTACTCTTTTTTATTTTTATTTTTATTTTTGGCAGTTTATAACCATGTACCAAGGATGCACAATTAAAAAAATAAAGCCAACTTTTACATTAAGATTTGACCAAAAATCATCAATAATACATCGTTTTAATGCTAGTAGAATCTTCTTCTGACATCAGTTCTATTAGCATAATTATAATGTCAATTAAAAAATCATCAATAATACATCGTTTTAATGCTAGTAGAATCTTCTTCTGACATCAGTTCTATTAGCATAATTATAATGCCAATTAAAAAAATCTAGTGGGTCTCTTCATTTTAGTTTAGAGCTTGATTGGAAACATTCAGGAAAACATCCATGGCTTGCTACTTTCTCTTTACCTCTAGCACTATGCTTCTCCCCACCAGCCCTCCCTCCACATCCTCTGACTCAGAGACTATTTGAAGAGGACACCTGTTTTAAATGGAGCCACAGGAAATACCTATGTTGCCTTTTCATAATCCTACCCTGCAACTGGTTGGCTGAAATGAAAATGTTGCCCACAGACTGATGCAACTTCAGTGTGACAACATTTACTGGAAGGCAGGAGGGACTCCAGTTTATATTTATTTTCCTTCCATTAAGCCCTGGTAGTGTAGTGTAAGAAAAAAGTAACGGCAAAACCAGTTTAACAACCAGATGATTAGCATTAAATTACACGCAGGGGTTTTACATCCAAAATTGGAATTTTTTAAAGCTGAATGCAATCTTGTGGCAGAAAGTTATTTGAAAATCCTTTCTTTATAGCTTTTTATCTATAAACCACTTGTCCAAAGTTCATATTCTAGCTGATGTTATATATTGATATGACATTAATCAATCTGTCATGGAAAAGTGCTGCGTAGCCTACCCATTGAAAGCAGAATTGAGAGAGTTTCCCAGTGATTGACAGTCGTTTGTCAACACTGAAAACCTTATTGCCCCAAAATACTGAAAGTCACTCGCGGCTGCCTGTGCTCGGGTTTACACCCCACGTTCACACCCCCACCGGATCCCTCCGCACGGGGCACCAGCTCTCGGCCAACTGCAACTACCCCAGGAAGCGTCACCGCGATTCCGGGGCGGGAACATTTGTGGACACTGGGGTCCCCTCCTTCAGTCCAGGTTCCCCGCCCCCTCGCCCGGCCCGGCGCCCACTAGCCACAGGCCCCGCTTCCCCCTGGAGATCAGCGCGCACTTCCCGAGCCCTCGTAGCACTCAGAGGTCGCACCCACACCTGGGATGCCTAGGGGGCGCCTCCTGGCCGGGTGTCCCGGGACCCTGCGAACGCAGGAGCAGAATGACGAAGGTGACGAAAGAGATGACGACACGCCGCCTGCCAGGCCGCGGCCGGCAGTGGAGAGCGTCCGCAAACCGCGCCCGGCCAGTACAGGTCACCCGGGCGCTCGCGGCCGCGCCAGTCCCCGGGGGCGCGCGCCCCGCCCCCGCCCCGCCCCGCCCCGCCCCCGCTCCCGCGCCCGCGCCCGCGCCCGGGTTCCCACGGCGCCCGCCCCCGCGCGCCCGGCGCCTCCCTCACGCCCGCCCTCCTCGCCGCCCAGCCGGTCCAGGCCTCTGGCGAACATGGCGCTTGTCCCCTGCCAGGTGCTGCGGATGGCAATCCTGCTGTCCTACTGCTCTATCCTGTGTAACTACAAGGCCATCGAAATGCCCTCACACCAGACCTACGGAGGGAGCTGGAAATTCCTGACGTTCATTGATCTGGTAAGGCCGTCCCCTCCCCCTGCTCGCCCCGCACCCCGTGCCTGTGTGTGTGTGTGTGTGTGTGTGTGTGTGTGTGTATGTGTGTGTGGATGCGCGAGCACCTGCGCACGTGCGCGCCTCCAGCATCCACCCGTGTCCTCGCCTCTTCCCCAGTGATTGCGTGTGAAGGCCTGGCTGCCCCCGCAGCGGCACCTTCTGAACCACTCACCGTTACCTGGTAGCTGGGTACCCTTACCTGGCAACTGGGGGACAAATGGAGGTGGGGCGCAGCCAGGTGGTGGGCTCTTTGGAGGGGGACACCGAACTGCTTCTAAGAGGTGACACGGGAAGAATCTTCAACTAACAAAAGCATCGGACCTGATCATGAATGGCCTGAGACCCATTCGCCCTCAAGGTGCTTTTCAGAGCACCCACCGTGGGATGAACTTGTTGCAACTGAAGGAAACTGGGTATTGTCTAGTGATTTGGAACTTCACCTGAAAGAACCAAATCCTTCTCATAAGGGAGAGAAAGCACCTAATAAAGTTGTCTTCTTTGCATCTGTTTTTTTTCCCCATTGTCAATAATTTACCTTCAACCTTTACCCCGTACATATTAGGAGACAGAGATTTTCAAAGTGCATTTCCAAGGTGACTGTACACACTTCTCTGTCTTCCCATGTACAAATTTACAGTAGTTTGCATAAGCAGCTCCTCTGTTGGCACAATATGATAATCTTGACAGGTGCAGGTTATTATTAGTATATCATTTTGAAAGTTTTTCTATTTCTGGCACTAAAAGGCCCTCTTCAACCCCCCTGGAGAACAGAACATGGGCATAAGGCCCAATAATGAACTCATGGATGGACCTAGGAATTTCAGAGTAAAGGTGACTAAGACACACGCTAAAAGATTATTAGGAACAGGCTTAAAACAAAAGCAATGAAGTTCTAAAGCACTCAGAGAAATTGTAGAACCAATTCCTGGGACTCCCTGAACTGTTTATCCAAGACTATACAGTTGGTTGGCTACACCAGCAAGATTATAATCTCTTGTTGACCCTCCATTCTGATGAAGAGAACATGATACCTGTTTTAAAAATTTCCAAAGGCTTAGGATGCCTCAAAGAAATGCAGAGAGGCTTTTGGTTTAAAAATAACACCTTATATTTGCATTATATTAGATACTTTCAGAGTGGAATTTCAATTCTTTTGCCCAGCAGTCTCCAAACTCTGCACATACCCTTAGGCCCACAAGACTTCACAGGGTATAGAATGTTGCAAGGGTTTTAATTTTCAGATCCTCATCTTCCAACTCTGCTTGAAACTAATTTCCCTCTGAACATGCCTGATGCCTGCCAGTTCTCCTTTCATTCTCCCCATTCATCCAAGTGAGGAGCCCGTGACAAGACTCTGAGGTGTGTTTTTCTGTCTGTTCCTTTTAGCTTCCAGAAGATAGATGGCTGTCACCATGGCTATCTTTATATTTGATTGAACAACAATGTCGGAGTTGCCTTGACAGAAAGTCTTATTGGGTTGATTGGCTTGTCAATGAGGATTGGCTTTGCCAATTATGTTGTGTAGCAGACATTTTCCGTATATTGAATGAGCTAAATCTGCAACCCTGAGGTTCTGATGCATATGTATATGAAGCAAGCATACCACCCATAAAGCGCCAGAAAGATGTCCCTTTTTCAAGTGTTTACACTTAACTATGTTAAGGATGTTGAGATGTTATTTAAAAATATGTGCATAGATTTTCAGAATTCTTTGAGGGGCTATGTGAGCAAAACTCCTTTTGGGACACTGCCTTATCCCATTCCTAAGTCAGATCTTACTTAGAGCTGGCCTATTTGAATGTTGCTAAAGAGCAGTGCTGGGCAAGAATACAGAGATGCTGTGGGAGCCATAGGTTCTAGAAACAGCCCTCAGCATCACTCTTGCAGTAGATGCTGTGTTGTGGGAGCAAGGGGAGGGGTCAGCAGGTGAACAGAGGTAGAAATTGAGGGTGTTGGTTAACCCAAGAGATGCCTGCTTTTCATAATTGGCATTGCTTACTGTGCATTAAGAAACAAGGCTCAGAAGAAACGATATACCTCTCATAACCTTTGTGTGACATGAAACCATAGTAGAGTCAGCTTGATATGCTGTCATATAATTTATCTTTTAGCATTCAATGATTGGACTTGCCTGTTTTAAATACTAATCACCATACAGGACTTTTTCTATCCCAGAAGTCAGACAGTAGATTCAAATGTGAAACATTTACTTTGCTTCATATTTAGCTTCAGATTGTATAGGACCTTTAGCCAGCGTTGTAATTTTTTGCTCTGTGGCTCCTGATTGAAATATAATAATTATCTTTAACCAAGAGTGCCTGTGAGAAAGTATGTCTGAGATATATTCATAAAAACATTCATGCAAAGTGTTATTCTTTTTATTATTTGAGATTTAGAATCCTTAGAGCTTAAGCATTGTACAGCTGTTAAAACAACCAACCTGTCAATCCTCAGTAATGGCATGAAATGATTAGGCTACTATAATTTAGCCATTTTACTTTTCACTTTTAATGTTAAAAAGACCGTAAACTTTATTACCTAGTGCCTTGTACAATATTAATGAGTCTAAGTTTATTGGAGTAATTTGCAAGAGTTTAACTTTTTAAAATTGTAATGTGAAGGCCCTTTTTTCTAGCCAACTTGGATTGCAGGAATCATTTATCCTGATAGCCACAGTTGGATTCCATATTCCATGGCTTCAGTTTACCAGGAACTGAGTCAGGAATCTCACGCTGCATGCATCCAGGAGCAGATGATTATGTGGCAGTGGCCATTCTGGCTGTATTCATTTCTCTCCTTGGGTATGAGGGTCATTCCAATAGATTCGGAGCTTATGGTCAAAAACTGAAATACACATTGTTGCTACCAGTAATCTTATACTGTTATTCTCCAATGGTTTCTTTTCCTAGTATTGAGAAACTAAGAGAACTAAGGTGTTTTTGGAAAATTGAAGTTAGTAAATGGAAAAAGAACACTGTCTTGGTGTGGTAGGCAGAATAATGGGCCTCCAAAGATGTTTACATTCTCATGCCAGGAACCTGTGAATACGTTAGGTTACATGGCAAAGGGAAATTAAAGTTGCAGATGGAATTAAGATTGCAAATCAATTGACCTTAAAATAGGGTAATTATCCTGAGTTATCCCACTGGGCCCAATGTAATTACAAGGGTCCTTAAAAGGAATAGGGAAACAGAAGACAAGAGCTTGTTGGAGGAAGATGTGACTGGAAGAAAGTCAGAGAGAGATATGACAATGCTGGGTTTGAAGATGGAGGATGGAGCCAGGAGACAAGGGGTGTGAGAGGTGTCTAGAAGCTGGAGAGGACAAAAAAATGGTTTTCCTCCTAGAGTTTCCAGGAACACATACCTGCTGACAGCTTAATTATAGTGTATTTTGGACTTCTGACCTCCAGAATTGTAAAATAATAAATTTGTGTCATTTTAGCCATTCGATTGATAGTAATTGGTTACCACAGTAATAGAAAACTAGTATACTTGGCTTTAAAGCCTCTGACTTAGAAAAAAAACTTAACTCTTTTTGTACTTATATGAAATAAATGCAGTGACTCAGCTAGCCCTTTATGTATAGTAGATAACTGGTTAATTTTAGATTTAACAAAAATGCAAGTTTTTTCCTACTTCATCCATGAAATTATGTGGAGGAGACATACATACGTGTAACAGTGGGCAATATGAGAATTTGTAAAGACTGGACTGTCAAGCGCGTCTGTGTGAAGAGACCACCAAACAGGCTTTGTGTGAGCAATAAAGCTTTTAATTCACCTGGGTGCAGGCGGACTGAGTCTGAGAAAGGAGTCAGCGAAGGGAGATAGGGAAGGGGTTGCTTTATAGAAGTTGGGTAGGTAATGGAAAATTACAGTAAAAGGTGGTTATTTATTGTTAGCAGAGAAGGGGGTGACAAGGTACATGGTGGGGAGATCATAAGGCTTCTTGTCCAGAAGAAGAATGTCACAAGGTTGGTTGATCAGTTAAGGTAGGGCAGGGACAAGTCACAATGGTGGAATGTTGTAATGTTGGTTAATCAGTTAAGGCAGGAATTGGCTGTTTTACTTCTTTTGTGGTTTTTCGGTTGCCCCAGACTTCTTGGCTCCTGCAGGCCATCTGGATGTATATGTGTAGGTCACAGGGGTTACAATGGTTGAGCTTCAGCTTAGAGGCCTGACATGGACAACTTTGGAAAAACTAGGTCTTTACTATGAAGTATTTCAGAGACTATCATTATGTAACATGTCAGGCCAGGAGAAGAAATACACTTAATTGGAAATAAGCTGGAAAGAAAGAAAATTTAAACTAGCTGTTGCTCAAATATTAACATTTTCTTAGTCAATATCACAGCTGATGAATTTTCTTCAAGTGACGTGGATTCATTCACTCATTCACTAGCAAAATGATTATGCTGCGTGTTACATGATAATTGCCCCAAAAGATAAAAAAGAAGAATTAGGATAAAACCAACATAAATAAATGAAAAGAAAAAGGCAAATGTATTTTGAGGTCTTAAAGTAGTATTTGGGGTATAATAGGTGTTTAGTAAATGTTTAAGTAAATGGAAGCTTTCTCTTCCCAAATTTTCATTGAGTATTCTTTTCTTGTCCTGTCTCCTCCCAAAAACATTCAAAATGATAGGAATTTAAAAATGTATCAACCAGAACATTATTCATATGTATATGATAGAGTCTAACAGATGAGTCAGAATCAACTTCTTTGAAAACCATGAACTGGATTTTTTAGAAAACTTAAAATATTGATGATGGATGTAAGACATCTTGATTTTTAAAGATTGAAACATATCTGGGAATCCCATTGGCTCTAGTTTGTAGTACTGGCCATTTTGAGAGTCATCCTCTCTTAGGGCCGTATCATACCCATTATTCCTCCTGAACTGGCTTTTCATTCATGTCACGGCAGAATATTGTTCAGGCCCTGCCTACTCAAAGTGTGGGCTGAGGACCAGCAGGATCAACTTTGTCTGGGAGCCTGTAAGAAATGTGGCATCTCCAGCTCCACCCCAGAGCTTCTGAATCAGAGTCTGCATTTTAATAAGATCATCAGGTGATTTCTATGCACATTCAAGGTTGATAAATGCTGCTCTAAGCTGCATTGTTTTTTCATTTACATGGATTAATTGTAGGACCCTGTAGAGCAGTCTTAATATACGAATTCTGCCTATTTTCTTTGTTTTTTTTTTGAGACAGTTTCACTCTGTCACCCAGGTGAGTGCAGTGGTGATCTTGGCTCACTTCAACCTCCGCCTCCCAGGTTCAAGAAATTCTCCTGTCTCAACCTCCCAAGTAGCTGGGATTACAGGCACCTGCCACCACACCTGGCTAATTTTTGTATTTTTAGTAGAGACAGGGTTTTACTATGTTGGCCACGCTGGTCTCAAACTCTTGATCTCAAGTGATCTGCCTGCATCGGCCTCCCAAAGTGCTGGGATTACAGGTGTGAGCCACCGCGCCTGGCCTGAATTCTGCCTATTTTCAAAACATATTACAGATTGACTTTCACTGTGATATAACAAAAAAAAGTAAGAAATTACAATTTGAAAATAAAGATATGTTTCAGATACGAGAGATGGGTTAGTTATTGCTATTGAGAAACAAATTTAAATAATCTTCAGGGCAACTAAGGTGAAAAACAATACACATTTGATTGTATTGTCCTTATGTTGAAAGAAAGGAGGTATAACAATTTATTGGGAAAAATACAGTTCTTTCCAGGCACTGACTTTTCAAGGTAATTTATCACTCAGATATTTATTTAAAGAACATTAAGGGTGGGTACGGTGGCTCACACCTGTAATCCCAGCACTGTGGGAGGCCATGGTAGGAGGCTTGCTTAAACCCAGGAGTTCGAGACCAGCCTGGGCATCACAGCAAGGCTCCCACTACAAAAAATTAAACATTATTTGGGGGTGCTTGCATGTGCCTGTAGTCCCAGCTATGTGGGGGCTGGGGCAGGAGGATGACTTGAGCCCAGGAGTTCGAGTTTACAATGAGCTATGATAGTGCCACTGTACTCCAGCCTGAGTGACAGAGCCAAATCCTGTCTGTAAATAAAAATAAAAAAAAAAGAACATTGGTTAGCATAGTAGATAATGTCTTTGATTGGTTTTTAGTGTAATATATAGAAAAATTTTTATGGTTAATGTTTCTTATTTGATGGTTTTATGAAAGCCAAAGGCATGGTCTTATATTTTGGCTAGGTGAAGGCATTTTTGTAGAAGTTTAAGGTAATATAATCTAGGTACTTTTTTTGTTATCTAAATCTGTATTGCAAAAGAATTTCAGAAAACCAGAGAGAGATGAGGATAAATAAAGTCTTAGATGTGGAAAAGCTTGCAGTGCTCAAAGAATAGGAAATGGTCAAGTGTACCTGGACGATACCATTTTTGCTTTTAGACATGCTGAGAATTTTTGACATTTAAAAAATGTTAAAGAGGGAAAATAAGCTGCTTAAGTATACTACATTTTGCATTTGAGTTAGTCTTATATTTATTTACATACTTATCATAAAACATATTCTTGTCTCGAGTTCATGACTTAATTTTAAATAGGAAATAAAATATCTTGAGAAGAGATTCTGCATGTCATTATGTAACTATGGTACTTAGTTTTGCCAGTCAAAACCACACATTGCCACGTGAAGGCCAGTAGTTTATTGAGTACTCAGGGAACAAAATCAGGTGGATTTTTTTTCTGTTTTTTGTTTTTTGGGGTTTTGGATATTATACAGAGAGTGTAAAATTGCAAATTTTTTCTTCAGGAGACTCAGACTTGACCCTAAAATATGCACATAAACTTGAAGGCTCAAATAATGTTTTTTCCTAACCTGGAGGAAGAATTGTGAGAATAATGCTTTGCATAGAATCCTCTTCACCTTCTTTGCATGTTTCTTTTGGATCAGGCATAAAATAGGGGCCTGGTTTTGTTAGAGTGGGGGAAATAGTTGATGATATAATCACCCATTCCCTCTTAGTTGCAAATGGTATTGAAATTACAGAAAGTCATCTGACCACTAGTTGAGGTCACTTCTTTTCCCATTCCTGCCATTCCCCCATGTCTGGTATAACATTTAGCAAAATTGGTAACTGCTCTTGAGGGTTTTCATTTGTTTCTCTGTGTTCCTCTGAAATGTCATATGTTTCTGGGGGAAGCATGAACAACAGTACAATTTTCCACATTGAATCAGATGTTCACGTGATCCAAGCGTGCTTGGAAAAATCTTACTGCTTAGGATTCTATACAACATAGCTCTCTTGTGCAGTCTGTAGTTAGACAGTTAAAGGGCCCATGCCTCACCTGCAGGGTAGCCCTTCTGAGTGCGGTGGAAGCAGAGCTTTCTTGGAAAGTGAGACACCACTTGATCAGATCCGTTGTGGAATTGAACAAGATATAAGACAGAAGCATGGAATTCTGAAAAGTCAGACAATGCACTAGTGCACTCACATTGTCTTATATTTAGGTCTGTCAGGCTGTGTTATAATTTTAAAAATTAATTTCAAAAGCGATACATACTTATTATAGAAAATTTGTGCAAATACAGGAAACAATAGAAATACAGGGAAGAAAATATAGTCCATCTTAATTCTCCCTAATTTTCCTTGCATCTTAGCATTTTAGTGCTTCAAGATGGTATTTATTTTGGAACTTTATGTACATACAGGAACATACTTAGAGAGACTACAGTGTATATGTATATGTGTGTTCATACATATGTAGTCAGGTATCAGAAAAAATCATATTCTTTAAAACTTATTTTAAAATTACGGATATCACTTAGAGATACCAATGTTAGTATTTTGATATTTGACTTTTCAGTCATATATATACTTCTGTTAAAAAAAACAAAAAATTCAATATGAACATATGGTTTTTATAAATTCTTCATCCACATACACTAAAATTTATTCCTTTTTTTTTTTTTTCTTGAAATGGAGTCTCACTCTGTCGCCCAGGATAGAGTGCACTGGCGTGATCTTGGCTCACCGCAACCTCCACCTCCTAGGTTCAAGCGACTCTCCCACCTCAGCCTCCTGAGTAGCTGGGATTACAGGTGCATGCCGCCACTCCTGGCTAATTTTTTTGTATTTTTAGTAGAGACGGGGTTTCGCCATGTTGCCCAGGTTGGACTCGAACTCCTGGGCTCAAGCGATCCACCTGCCTTGGCCTCCTGAAGTGTTGGGATTACAGGCATGAGCCACCGCGCCCGGCCAATTTATTCTTTTTAGTATACAATACTGTAAGTTTTGACAGATGCATAGTTTTGATACATGCACAGTTTTGATAGATGCAGAATTTTCCAGAGTGGATGTGCCATGTTGCATTACCACCAGCAATGTGTGAGAGCTCCACAGATGGGAACTCATATTGTATCTTCAGAGTGTGGCGTTGTCAATTTTTCTTTTATTTCAGCCATTCTAATAGGTGCGTAGCACTATCTCATTGTGGTTTTGAGTTCCCCTCATGACTGAAGTTGTTAATTATCTTTTCCTGTGCCTTTTAATAATATATTCATGTTCTTTGTGAAGTTTGCCCATTTAAAAAATACTGGGTTGTTTTATTATTATTAAGCTTTGAGAGGTTTTATGTTTGCCAAATAAAAGCTCTTTGGCAAATATGTGATTTGCAAATGTTTTCTTCCTGTCTGTAGTTTATTTTATTGATAGTGTCTTAAACAGAGCAAAAGTTCATTTTGATGATAGAAAATTTACCATTTTTCTTCTTTTTATGGAACCTCCTAGAAGTTTTAAAGTTTTAGGTTTTACATTTTTATCTATAATCCTTTTTTTCTGGTATATGTTGTGCAATTTTCCCTGCACCGTGTCTTGAAAAGATTGTCATTTTGCCATTGAATTACCTTTGCACCTTTGTGAAAAATCAATTGACTACATTTGTGTGTCTGTTTCTGGATTCTGGATTCTGTTCTGCTCCACTGATGTGTGTGTCCCTTCACAGGTACCACACATTGTTGATTGTGGCTTTATAGTAAATCTTTGAAGCAGGTAGTGAGAATCATCTAACTTTGTTCTTTTTCAAAATTTGTTTATGCTATTCTAATTACTTTTCCTTTTTGTTTAAATTTAGAATAATCTTGTTAATATCTACAGATAATTGTACTTGGATTTTTTAGTAGAATTTAATTGAATCTATAAAACGATTTGGGGAAAGTTGGACATCTTAACAATATTTACTTTTCCAACCCATGAATGTGACATATCTCTTCATTTATTTAGATTTTTAAATTCCTTTCATTGATGTTTTGTAGTTTTCAGCATATAGTTTGTGCATGTATTTTGTTAGGTTTATACCTATTTTATTTTTGATTAGTGCTATTGTGAATGGTATTTTTAATTTTTTTTTAGAAATTTTTATTTTCTTAGTCCATTTTGTGTTGCTATCACAGAATACCACAGACTGGGTAATTTATAAAGAAAAGAAACTTATGTCTTACAGTTCTGGAGGCTCAAAAGTACAAAAGCATGGTGCTGGCATCTGGTGAGAGCCTTCTTGATGCACCATAGCATGGTGGAAGGCATCACAGGACAAGAGAGGCATAAGAGAAAGAGCCAAACTAGCTTTTATGACAGACCCACTCTTGTGATAACTAACTCTCCTGTGATAATCTGTTAACACATTAATCCATTAATGGCAGAACCCTCATGACTCAATCACCTCTTAAAAGGCCTTACTTCTTAATATTGTTAGATTGGGGATTAAGCTTCCACATGAATTTTAGAGACAAAAACATTCAACGGCAGTGACCCTTTTATATTTAATTGACATTTTAATTGAGGTAATTGTAGATTCACTTCAGTTGTAAGAAATACAGAGAGATACTGTGTAGGCTTCACCCACTTTCTCCCAGTGGTTACACCTTGCAAAACTGTATTATAATATCACAACCAAGATATCGATATTGAAACAGTAAAGTTATAGAACCTTTCCATTATCACGAAGATACCTCATGTAGCCCTTTTATGGCCACAACTACCTTCTCCCTTTGACCCATCCCTAACCTTTGACAGCCATTAATTTGTTCTTTCTATGATTTTTGTCATTTCAAGAATATTGTGTATCCATAACCATACATATGTGACTTCTGGGGATTGCTTTTTTTAAAAATCAGAATAATTACCTAGAAAGTCACCCAAGGTGTTACATGTATCAGTAGTTTGTTCCTTTTTAATTGCTAGTAGTATTACATAGTATGCATACACCACAGTTTAGCCATTTATCTGTTAAGGGATATCTGGATTGTTTCCAGTTTTGGCTATTATAAATAAAGCTGCTGTGGACATTCATGCAGAGGTTTTTGTGTGACCATAAGTTTTTATTTCTCTGATATAAACATCCAAGAAGAAAAATGCTGTATTCTATGATAGTTGCAATTTTTAGTTTTACCGGAAGCTACCAAATGGTTGTCCAGAGTGGCTGTACCATTTTATATCTCCACCAGAAATATGTGACAGATAAAATTTAGCCCCATTCTTGCCAGTTATTTGATGTTGTCAATATTTTTAATTTTAGCCATTTTAATTGGTGTATAGTGATATCTCATCGTGGTGGTGGTGGTAGTGGTGGTTCTTTTGTTGTTGTTGTTCTTCTTCTTCTTCTTCTTCCTCCTTCTCCCTCTTTCTCCTCCCCCTCTTTCTCCTTCTTCTCTTCTTTTTTTTTCTTTTCTTGTGTGTGTGTGTGTGTGTGTGTGTGTGTGTGTGTGTGACTGAGTCTCGCTCTGTCACCCAGGCTGGAGTGCAGTGGCATGATCATAGCTCACTGTCATCTCAAACTTCTGGGCTCAGTTGATCCTCCTACCTCAGCCTCCCGAGTAGCTGGGACTATAGGCATGTGCCACCGTGCCCAGATCGTTTTTTTTTTAATTTTTTTTTTGTACAGACAGGGCTTTGCTGTATTACCCAGGCTGGTCTCAAACTCTTGGCCTCAAGTGATCCTCCCATTTCAGTCACCCAAAGTGCTAGGATTACAGGTGTGAGCCACTATGCCTGGCTCATTGTGGTTTTCATTTTCATTTTTCAAATGGCTAACGACGTTGAATATATTTTCATGTGCTTACTTGCCATCTGTATATCCTCTTTAGTGAAACAAATAGTACTGTTTTGTTAAATTTTACTTTCTGGTTGTTTATTGTTTGTGTATAGACATATTTAATGTGTATATTTTGACCTTATGTCCTGGTGATTTAACTAAACTTATTTATTAATTCAAGGAACTTTGCTTTAGATTCTATGGGAGTTTCTTTTTTTTATTTAGACTATCATGTCACTTGTTAATAGAGACATTTTATTTCTTCCTTTTCAATATGGATAGCTTTTATTTCCTTTTTATGGTTTATTGCCTTGGTTAAGACTTCTAGTAGGTTTTAGGTAGACGAGGAGAGAGCAGATATCTTTAGAAGGATCCTTTCTTGTTTCTTGTTCCTTTCTTAGGAGGAAAACATGTAGTCTTTTGCAATTAAGTATGATGTTAGATATAGATTTTTTTTTTGTATATGCCCCTTATCAGTTGATCAGTTGAGTAATTTTCTTTCTATTCCAAGTTTGCCGAGAGGTTTAAAAAAACTACAAATGGATGTTGAATTTCATCTTATGCTTTGATTTGTTCATATGGTTTTTCTTGACTTTTTTCCAAATTTTTAAAAAATAAATTTCATTGTGTGTATTTAAGGTATACAACATGATGTTATGGGATATATTTAGATGGTAAAAAGATTACTGTATTGAGGCAAATTAGCATATCCGTTATTTCACAGATTTGCCCATTTTTTGATTTTGTGGCAAGAGCCACTAAAAGCCACTTGTTTAGCATGAATCCCAGATACAGTACAATTTTATTACATAGACTCCTCATTTTGTACATTAGATGTCTGGACTTGGTCATCCTACATATCTGCTACTTTATGTCCTCTGACCTACTTCTCCCCATTTCCTCCCCACTTCCCACTCCTGTGCCTGGTAACCACTGTTTTGTTTTCTATCTCTGTATATTTGAATTTTTTTTTGGATTTCACATATAAATGAGACCATGCAATATTTTTCTTTCTCTGTCTGGCTTATTTTACTTAGCATCATGTCCTCTAGCTCATTCATGTTGTGACAAATGGATCTCATTCTTCTTTAGGGCTGAATTGTATGTATATATACACTGCAGTTTCATTGTCCATTTGTCTATCAACAGAGAGTTAGGTTGTTTCCATATCTTGGCTATTGTGAATGATGCTGCAATGAACATGGGAGTGCAGATATCTTTGTGAGATGGTGATTTCATTTCCTTTGGTTATATGCCCAGAAGAGGGGTTGCTGGGTCATATGGTGGTTCTATTTTTTTTTTTAATTTTATTTTTTAGAAATCTCCATACTGTTTTTCGTATGGCTCTACCAACCTACATTCCTACCAACAGTGTACAAGAGTTCTCTTTTATCCACACCTTTGCCGACATTTCTTCTTTTTTGACTTTTTGATAATAGCCATTCTAATGGGTGTGAGGTGGTATCTCATAGTGGTTTTGGTTTTCTTTTCCATACCTGAGACTGGGTAATTTATAAGAAAAGAGGTTTAATTGGCTCATGGTTCTGCAGGCTGTGTAGGAAACATAACACTAGCATCTACTTCTGGGGAGGCCGCTGGAAGTTTACAGTCATGGCAGAAAGTGAAGTGGAAGCTTGCATGTTATATGGCAAAAGCAGGAGTGAGAGAATTAAGTGCTAAACACTTGTAAACAGCCAGATCTCACAAGAGGTCACTCACTATCACAAGGACAGCAATGGGGATGGTGCTAAACCATTCATGAGAAATCCCCATGATCCAATAACTTCGCACCAGGCCTCACCTCCAACATTGGGGATTACATTTCAATATGAGATTTAGGCAGGAACACACATTCGAACTATATCAGTGATATTGAGCACCTTTTCACAGACCTGTTGGTGATTTTTATGTCTTATTTGGACAAATGTGTATTCAAGTCTTTTGCCTGTTTTTGATTGGGTCATTTGTTTTTCTATGATTGAGTTGCATCAGTTCTTTATGAATTTTAGATGTTAAACCCTTATCAAATGTTGGTTTGCAAATATTTTTCCCAATTTGTAAGTTGCCATTTGATTTCATTGTTTCCTTTGCTGTGCAAAAGACTTTTAGTTTGATGTAGTCTCATTTATTTACTTTTGATTTGTGGCCTGAGCTTTTGGTATGATATCCAAATAAATAAATAAATCATTGCCAAGACCATTTTCTGGGAACTATTCCCATGTATTCTCTTCTAGGAGTTTTATAGTTTCTGGCCTTACATTGATGTCGATTATGCATTTCATGTTGAATTTTGTATATGGTGCAAGAGAATGGTCTAATTTTATTCTTCTGCCTGTGAAAATCTAGTTTTTCCAGCACCGTTTATTGAAGAGATTATCCTTTCCCCATTGTGTTCTTTTGGTGGCTTTGTCAAAAATTAGTTGACTATATATCTTCGAATTCATTTCTGAGCTCTTGATTCTGTTGCACTGGTCCATGTTTATATCAGCAACTTACTGTTTTGATTACCATAGCTTTGTAGTGTAATTTAAAATAATGATGTGCAATGATTTTTGACTCAAATCAAGCTTGCATTTGTGGGGTGAATGCTACTTGGTTATGAGGTATTGCTCATTTTAGATATAGCTGGATTTAATTTGCTAATATTTTGTTGAGTTTTTTGCCTCTCAGTTCATGAGGAACATTTGTCAATAGTGTGTTTTTCTTTTATTGTTTTTGGCTTTGATATTAGGATATGTTGGCCTCATTCCTCTTAAGTGTTCTGGAAGAGATTAAGCAAAATTAGTGTTACTTCTGTCAAGAATGTTTGGTAGAATTTACCAGTGAAAACCACTGGGCTTGTGCTTTTCTTTATTGGAAAATTTTATTCACAAATTCTATTTGATTTCAAAATGTAGGACTATTAATGTCAATTTTTAAAACAGATTTGGTATCTTTCAAATAATTGGTCAATTTCATCTTTCAGCATTTCCTTTTTATCTTTCTCTTATTGTCTGTAGGGTCTGTAGTGATAATCATACTTCATTGCTGATATGGGTAATTTGTGCCTTATCTCCTTTTTCTTTATCAGTCTGGGTAGGAGTTAAACAAATTTTTATTGATTTGTTTCAAAGATCAGCTTTTGATTTTTTTCATCTATTTTTATTGTTCTCAATTTCATTGATTTCTCTCTTTTTTTTGTTGTTTTTTTTTGTTTTGTTTTGTTTTTTGAGAAAAGGTCTCACTCTGTCACCCAGGCTGGAGTGCAGCTCACTGCAGCCTCAACCTCCCAGGTTTAGGTGATCTTCCCACCTCAGCCCCCCAAGTAGCAGGGACTACTGGCACACACCACCATGCCCAGACAATTTTTTGTACTTTTTGGTAGGGACAGGGTTTTGCCATGTTGCCCAGGTTGGTCTTGAACTCCTAGGCTCAAGCAATCCACCCCACTCAGCCTCCTAAAGTGCTAAGACCACAGGCATAAGCCACTGTGCCAGGCTGATTTCTGTTTTTAACCTTTATTATTTTCTTCTTTTTGTTTGTTTTGGGTTTGTTTTGTTCTTCTTTAACTAATTTCTTAATGGGGAAGCTTACATGATTAATATGAACCCTTTATTCTTTCCTATATAAGCATTCGATGCTAAAAATTTTACCCTAGGCACCACTTTAACTGTATTTCATGCTTTAATACATCTTATTTTCATTCAATTAAAAATATTTTTAAAAATTTCCTTTGATTCTATTTTACAGTGAGTTGTACACTGTTTATGTTTTTTTACAGATAGCTTTTCATGGTTTACTTCTAATTTAATTACATTACAATCAGAGATCATTCTTTGTATGATTTCAGTTCTTTTAAATTTGTTAAGTTTGGTTTTATGGCTCAGAATATGGGCCATCATGTTACATATTCAGTGTGCACTTGAAATATGTATTTTGCTTTTAGTAAGTGGAGTGTTTCTTAAATGTCAACTAGGAGAAGTTTGTTGATGGTGTTATTCAGGTCTTGTATATTCTTGCTTGTTTTCTGGGTCTCTCATTAACTGAGAAAGGAGAATCGAAGTCTCTAAGTATAATTGTGGGTTTGTCTATTTCCTAATTCAGTTTTATTAGTTCTTGCATCATATATTTTGGAACATACACCTTGTTAAAAGTACATACACATTTGGAAATGCTATGTAGCTTGGTGGATTGACCCTTTATCACTATAAAATGTTCTTTTTCCTAGGTAATTATTTTCCTTGCTCCAAAGTCTGCTTTGTCTGATATTAGTATAGCTTCTCCAGCTTTCTTTATATTAGTGTTTGCATGGTATGTCTTTTTCCATATTTTTACTTTTAACTTATCTTTATAAACACATTTAAAGTGAATTTTTTTGTAGATAACATATAGTTGCATCTTATTTTTAAAGTTTAATTTGATAATCTCTATTCTTTAATAGGTACAGTTTACATTTAATGTAATTATTAAAATAGTTGGACTTAGGGCTACCATTTTATTATTAGGTTTTTATTTGTTATCCTTTTTTTGTTCCTCCACCTCCATTTCCTGCCTTCTTCTGGGTTATTTGAATTTTTTTTTTTTTTTTTTTTTGAGACGGAGTCTTGCTTTGTTGCCCAGGGCGTAGTGCAGTGGCGTGATCTCAGCTCACTGCAAGCTCTGCTTCCTGGTTCAAGCGATTCTCCTGCCTCAGCCTCCTGAGTAGCTGGGACTGCAGGCACCTACCACCATGCCCGGCTAATTTCTTGTATTTTTGGTAGAGACAGGGTTTCACCATGTTAGCCAGGATGGTCTTGATCTCCTGACCTCGTGATCCGCCTGCCTCAGCCTCCCAAAGTGCTGGGATTACAGGTGTGAGCCACCGTGCCCGGCCTTGAATATTTTTTAGTATTTAATTTTATCTGTCGGCTGTTTGTATATATCTCTTTGAATTATTTTAGTTGTTTTTCTAGTGATTACCATATACAAACTTAGCTTTACACAATCTACTTAGAGGGAATAGTTTATCACTTCAAGTGAAATATATAAACCTTGTCACTTTACCCTCCTCGATTTGTGTCATAGTTGTCATTTTCATTATATCTACATGACTTGAGAACCCTATAGATAAGGTTATAATTTTTGCTATTAACAATAAATATGTTAAAGAACTTAGTATAGTAAAATATTATGTTACCCAGATATTTACCATTTCTGTTGCTCTCTTTGGTTCTTATGTTGATATTTCCCTCTGATATCATTTCCCTTCAGCTTTAGAATTTATTTTAGCATTTCATTAAGAAATCTGCTGGCAAGAAGTCTCTTGGTTTTCCTTCATTGAGTATGCTTTGTTTTGCCTTCATTCCTGAAGGATATTTTTGCTGGATATAAAGTTCTGGTTAGCAGTTCTTTTCTTTCATCACTTAAAAGATGTGTCACTGTCATCTAGCCTATGTGATTTCTGAAGAGAAATTTGCAATTATTTAAGCCATTGTGCTCTTAAAGGCATATGTTGTTTTCTTCTGGTTGCCTTTATATTTTTTTCCTCATCTTTGGTTTTCAGCAGTCTGCATATGATGTTTCCGGGTATGGTTTTATAAGTTTACTTTGGTAGGAGTGTGCTGAGCTTCTTGAATCTCCAGTTATGTCTTTCACTCAGTTTGAGAAGTTTTCAGCCATTATTTCTTCAAATATTTTTTCTGTGATTACCTCTTTCTTTCATTTCTTCTTCTGCCAATTAAAATTCCACTTTACATCCAACCATCACTTTGGCTTTGAAGCCGCCACTTAATATTAACACTTGGTAGATGTAGTATGACTATTCTTATATGTCTCTATCTACTGATGAGGATCCTACTCCTTTAATACTACTGAAGAGTACTCTTTTTAGATCCTGCTCTTCCAGGACTCCATTGATATGCATGTCAGATCTTTTTATTATCATTCCATAGGTTGCTGAGGACTTGTTCATTTTTTTCTGTCTCTCTTTTTCTCTGTTCTTTAGATTGTTTAATTTCTATTGATCAATCTTCAAATTCACTGACTCTTTCCACTGTCATCTACATATTGCTATTGCATCCATCTAGTGGATTTTTAAATTTCCAATATTGTGTATTTCAGTTCTAAAATGTCCACCTGGTTCCATTTTATGGTTACTGTTTCTCAGCAATTAATTTCTATCTTTCATTCATTTTAACAGTGTTCATCTTTACCTCATGGAGGATTATTGAAGAGCTGCCCTAAAGTCCTTGCCTGATAATTCCACCATTGGTGTCCTTTTGGGGTTGACATCTGTTGATTGTGGGTTTCCCTTAATATTGATCCATTTTTCTTGGCTCTTTGTATGTCAAATTATTTTGGATTATACCATGAACATTTTGAATATTGTGTTAGTCTGTTTTCACACTGCTGATAAAGACATATTCGAGACTCGGTAATTTATAAAGAAAAAGAGGTTTAATGGACTCACAGTTCTACATGGCTGGGGAGGCCTCACAATCGTGGTGGAAGGCAAAAGGCATGTCTTACATGGTGGCAGGAAAGACAGAATGAGAGCCAAGCAAAAGGGAAAACCCCTTATAAAACCATCAGACCTCATGACACTTATTCACTACCTTGAGAACAGTATGGAGGAAACCACCCCCATGATTCAATTATCTCCCACTGGGTCCCTCCCACAACATGTGGGAATTATGAGATCTACAATTCAAGATGAGATTTGGGTGGGGACACAGCCAAACCATATCAAACATTATGTGGTGAGGCTCAAGGTCCTGTTAAAATTCTGTGGAGAAATGTTGATTTTGTTTATCTGTTTAAGCAGGCAACCAACCAAGTTTCCTTTTTCCAGCTCTTCTTTTTGTGATTTCTTTTATACTCTCCAGCTTTCAAGATGTCCCTTTTTATGGTTTCTGCAGCCAGAAAGAGTCTTCTCAAAATTTTAGCCTCTTACGATGTCATGCAGTTCACACAATTGGCAACGCCTTCACAGTGAGGCAGCAGGAGAAAAGAGAGAGAGAGAGAGGAAAAAACAAACAAAACAAAACAAACAAAACAAAACGTATTTTCTCTTCACTATTTACACAGCAGGACTTCCTCTTGCTTGGTTCCTCTGGTCATTGAGTTGGATTTTTCTTGGGGTTTTAGATACTCATGCTAAAGGAAAAAAAAAGAGGGAATCATAATCTCTAGCAGAGATTATGATAGAGGACTTTTCCTCTATCCTCAGACTGGAAAGAAGGGGCTTCTCCTGGAGTTTTTGCTGTCAGTGTTTGCTTCCCAGTTCTAGAATGCAGTCTGCACTCAGGTCAAATAAGGGGAAAAAAGGAGAGTAAAAATCCACAAACTGTACCCTATGGGTCCTTATTTGTTTTTGCTTTAGTTCCCAATGCACCTGTCATTGTGTACTTTTCGAAGTCCTCAGGCAGTTGATTTTTGTACTCTGTTCAGAGTTCTTAGTTGTAATCAGTGGGATTGATAGGCTGTAGTCAGCTTACTCCATTTGGGCTGGCACCAGAAGCCTACATATGTTTTCAATATCTACTTTTTTACACTTAAAATATTTTATAAACATTTTTCCGTGCCATTATACATTCTCCCATAACATAATTTTTAGGACTGCATATTCATTCGAGTGTTTATATTGATTGTCTTAGTGAATATATGAATAAATAAATCTTTACACACATCTGTGATTATTTTCTTAGGATAGATTCCTTTTTTTTTTTTTTTTTTTTTTTGCAGTTGCAAGATTTAATAGAGTGAAAACAGAGCTCCTATACAATGGGAGGGGACCCAAAGGAGGTTGCCACTCCCTGCTCAAATGCCTGTGTTTATATCCCGATCATTATCCCTGCCCCATGCTCTCAGGCGATATATGATTTGACTATTTCTTTACCTCCTCTTTTTAGCCTAATTTGTATTTTAGTGAGCCCTCTTTATACCTGATTGGCTGAGTGTGAGCTGAGTTACAAGCCCTGTGTTTAAAGGTAGGTGCGGTCACCTTTCCCAGCTAGGCCTAGGAATTCTTAGTCAGCCTAGGAAATCCAGCTAGTCCTGTCTCTCAGTCCCACCTCTCAACAGGAAAACCCAAGTGCTGTTGGGGAGGTTGGCTGACAACTGCTCTTAACTGCTTCATGCTGAATTGGGGCATAGTAGGGGTCGTGCAGTTGAGATTTCCTTGGGAGGGGTGCCTTCAATGTCATCAACATTGGAGCATGGGCTAGCAGGCCAGTCCAGGGGTCCGCGGTAGATCTTAGTCATGGACTGCATCTGGGGCTCCATTTGAAGAACGATTTGTAGTTTTACAGCTTCGATTCTGGAAGAGACAAATGTAACAAGGAGGTTAAAGATACAAGGATTGAAATGTATGGCCTGAAGTGTAGGGGCATATGAGTGTGGGCGGTGCAAGTGGGGTTTCCTTTAGAAAAACTCCGATACAGTAGGGCATCAATATTTCTAGGAAGCCACATTCTCCATAGAAGCTCTCGGTAAGGGGAGCTACTGGTAGTACAGCAGCATACAGTGGGTGCAGTGAGAGTGAAAGCGGGTAAGAGAACAGTAAAAAGAAAAATATGACAAGGGAGGGCCAAGAGGATCTACGATTCTAGTTACTTTCCTCACGGTTGTCGCCTGAAGAGCAGGTGCAGATCCTCTAGAGGTTCACAGGAATAGCTAGCATTGTCTGCTGGATTTTCGGGTTCCTTTGGCAGTATCCAGGGTTTGGCTCAAGTGTGACTTATCCAAGACTCCACTCCAGCCACTTAACTGTGGTTGGGGTAGACAAAATGACTGGGTAGGGTCCTTCCCAGGATGTGTGTAGGGATGGGGAATTAAGAGAGAAGGGACTTGACTAATACCATGTCACCAGGGTGGAATAATTCCTTTCCCTCCGCTCAGGGACAGGTTCCCTGTAATGTTTTAAGAACTCGTTGATATTTGGCTAAGGAGGTGATGTCTGCAACTAAGTTGGCCGTCTCTCAGTCAAGCACAAGGTCATTGGTTAGGAAGGGCTGTCCATACAGCATCTTATATGGACTAAGTCCTGCTTTTTGGGGACAGTTTCGGATTCTTAGTAAGGCTATAGGCAACAGAGCAGGCCATGCAAGGTGGGTTTCTTGGGTTAGCTTTTTTAGATGTCGTTTGAGTGTTTCATTCATTTTCTCAACTTTTCCTGAGGATCGTGGCCTTCAGGCGCAGTGTAAGTGATATTGTATACCTAACGCCCGGGATACTCCCTGGGTTACTGCAGCCTTGAAATTGGGGCCATTGTCACTCTGTAAACCTCAGGGAAGTCCGAATCTGGGAATTATTTCATGAATTAGTACTTTTATTACCTCTTGGGCATTTTCTGTCCTACAAGGGAAGGCCTCCACCCAACCAGTGAAAGTACCCAGATTAGTAGATACTGAAATCTCTGAGATTTGGGCATGTGGGTAAAATCTAGTTGCTAGTCTTCTCCTGGGTAATGGCCTGTTCTTTGTTCTCCTGAAGGAGCTTGGCAATAAGGCAGGGGATTATTTCTTTGGCACACTTCACAGGCCCTGACTATCTGCTTGACAGTTTTGAAAAGGCCTGGTCCAGTAAATAATGATTTGGCCATCTGATGGGTGCTGTCAATGCCTAAGTGAAAGGTCTGGTGAAGGGTTTTAAGTAATTTCCATTGGTTAGCTGCAGGCAAAAGTATTTTTTCTTTGGTGGCTGGCCATCCTGAGGAGAGGAAACTATGTCCTCGTGAGTTTCCCCATTCCATTTCTTCTGAGTACTGGAGCTTGGTTTCCCAGAGGGGATTACCCCATACTAGGGGTCCTTCTATAAGCATTTCTAATGGAGAGTCCTGCCTTGTGGCTCTTTTGGCTTCAATATCTGCTTGGCGATTCCCTATATTTCCCTTTCCTTTCCTTTCTGATGACCCCAGCAGTGTAAGACTGCCATCTCTTCAGGTTTCTGTACAGCCAATAATAATGTCCTAATGGTTTCCTGATGTTTGATAGGTGTTCCCTCGGAAGTTAGGAATTCCCTTTCTCTCCATATTGCTGCATGGGCATGGAGGACTAGGTAAGCATACTTAGTCTGTATATATTTACCCTTTTTCCTTCTAATTCTAGTGCCTGAGTGACGGCTATTAGTTCTGCCAGCTGAGTGCTAGTTCCTGGAGTGAGGGGATTACTTTCAAGTATTCCATTATCACTGAACACTGCATAAGCCGCCTTTCGAAGTCCTTTTTCTACAAAGGAGCTTCCATCAGTATACAAGTTGAGGTCGGGATCAGTCAAGGGAACCTCTAAAAGGTCCCCTTGAGCGGCATAGGTTTGAGCAATTACTTGTTGCCAGTTATGTTCTATTTTTTCTTCATTGTCTGGAAGAAATGTGGCTGGATTAAGAGTTGTGCAAGTGTGCAGTCACAGCACTGGTCCTTCAAGTAATAGAGCCCGATATTTAAGCAAACGGTTGTCTGACAGCCACAAGTCCCCTTTAGCAGTGAGTATGCTGTTCACATCATGAGATGTCCACACAGTAAGAGCTCTTCCTTGTATCATTTTAACTGCTTTAGATACTAAGACTGCTATTGCTGCCACTACCCGTAAACAATGAGGCCAACACTTTGCCACTACATCAATTTCCTTACTCAGGTATGCCACGGGTTGCAAGCTGGTCCCAATTTCCTTACTCAGGTATGCCTCGGGTTGCAAGCTGGTCCTTCGGACCTGTGTAAGGACTCTTAGAGCTATTCATGTTTTTTCTGTGACATATAAAGAAAAGTCTTACCTCGTTGGTAAGCTTAACACTGGGGCTTGGGTTAGGCCCTACTTTAGGAACTGAAAAGCCACTTCTGCTTCAGGTGTCTATCTTACTAAATGGGTATTGGCTTTCTGAGTTTCCTTAATTAGTGTGTATAATGGCCTGGCTATTTTGCCATACCTATTAATCCATATTTGGCAGAAGCCTGTTATGCCAAGGAACCTTCTTAATTGCTTCAGGGTTTTGGGATGAGGATAAGCCGATATAGGCTGGATACGTTCCTCACTGAGGGCCCTGGTGCCTTTGGATAATTTTAGCCGTAAGTGTTTAACCTGCTGTAAGCAGAGCTGAGCCTTTGGTTTGGAAACCTTGTAGCCACAAGTGGCGAGGAAGTTTAAAAGCGCTTGGGTGGCTTGATGGCACAAGGTTTCTGAACGGGCAGCTAGAAGTAAATCATCCATGTACCGAAGGACACGAGTGTCCAAGTATGAGAACTGGCTCAAGTCTTGGGCTAATGCCTGGCCAAACAGATGGGGGCTATCCCTGAACCCTTGGGGTAAAACAGTCCAGGTGAGTTGAGACGTTGGGTTCAAAGGAAGATAAGAATTGAGAGTCAGGATGTACAGGGATGCAGAAAAAAGCATCCTTAAGGTCCAGGACTGTAAACCACTCTGCTTCCTCTAGTATTTGGGAAAGTGGAGTATAAGGGTTAGGTACAGCTGGGTATAGAGGGACAATGGCCTCATTGATAATCCTGAGATCTTGCACTAACCTCCATTGTCCATTGGGTTTCTGTACTCCTAAAATTGGAGTATTGCAGGGGCTATTGCATGGTTTTACTAGGCCTTGGGCTTTTAGGTCCTTAACAATCTTTTGGAGTCCTTGCTGGGCCCCAGGTCTAAGTGGGTACTGCCTTTGGTAGGGAAAGGAGGAGGAATCCTTTAGTTTAACTTGAATGGGATGAGTATTCTTTGCTCGTCCATATTTTCCTTCTGTTGCCCAGACTTCAGGATTAATTCCTTCCTCAAGTAGGGGACAACAAACGTGTGTTCCTTCTCCTATGTTCAGGTGTCTAATGGCCCCTGCTTTTGCTAGAATGTCCTCTCTAACGAAGGAGTGGGGCTTTCAGGCATAATTAGAAAGGCATGTGAAAAGAGTAAAGTTCCCCAGTTACAACTTGTTGGCTGGGAGAAGTATCTAGTGACTGGCTGTCATAGGACCCGTCAGATAGTGACAGATCTGGAGGACAGTTGTCTGGGACAGGAGAGTAAGACTGAGAAGGCCGCACCAGTGTCCAGGAGACAGTTAACCTTCTGGCCTTCAATGGTCAAGCATACCCGAGGCTCTGTGACGGTGATGGCATGGGCTGGTGCTTGCCCCGGGCACCCTCAGTCCTGCTGCCAGCTCATGTGGTTAGTGGCTTCTGACTCAGAGGACCTTCATCCCCTGGGGCAGTGGGCCTTCCAGTGACTCCCTTGACATAAGGGGCATGGACGAGGGGGTGGCTTATTTCTATTCAGACCATCTTTTTTAAAGTGTCCTTGTAGACTGCACTGGAAGCAAGCCCTATTAGGCATTTGATTTGCCCAGCCTTTCCCTGTTCCAGAGCTTCCAAAGTCTGCTTGCCTGAGGGCCATGACTAAAGCGGTGGCCTTTTTCTTATCCCGTTTGTCCCATTCCACCTGCTCCTCCTGATCTCTATTATAAAAAACCGAGGTTGCCAAGTTCAGTAGCATTTCTAAGCTTTGCTCCAGGCCTAAGGCAGACTTTTGAAGTTTTTTTCTAATGTCTGCAGCTGACTGAGTGATAAACTTATCCTTTAAGATTAGTTGGCCTTCAATAGAGTCAGGTGACAGGGAGGTTTGCTTCCTCAATGCCTTCCTTAGTCTCTCCAGAAAGGCAGTAGGATTTTCTTCCTTTCCCTGTGTTATAGTGGACATCATTGAATAATTTATAGGCTTCTTCCTAGTTTCCCTTAGTCCTTCTAGCACACAAGTTAGTAAATGTCTGCAGCACCAATCTCCATGTTCTGATGCTGCATCCTAATGAGGGTCTACACTGGGAAGTGCTTGCTGGCCTGTGGAGAATTGTTCTTTTCTCTGTTGTCATCCTATCATTGACTTAACTGTAACTGAGATATCAGAGATCGCCACACTCTCGGGCTGCAGTTATGGTGGCACTTCTCTCATTTGGGGTTAGTGTCTGATCTAGCAGTAACATTACATCTCTCCATGTCAGATCAAAGTATTGTCCTAACCCTTGTAAAACATCAATATAGCCATCAGGGTCATCTGATAATTTACCTAGGTCTATTTTAATTTGCTTCAAGTCTGAGAGGGAAAAAGGTACATGCATTCTGACTGGGCTGAATTCTCCAGAATACATCTTAGGGGTGTTTTTGCCTTGTGGAGAACGTTTCCCATCTGAAAATAGAACATAGGGATGCCAGCACCCCTAGTCATTTTCTGATGAGCATTAGTCATAGGTGTCCTCTATGGTCCTAATGCTTATTCCTTTCCAGGACGTATAACAACCCATGGACCTCTCCTTATTGGATTCGTTACGCTCACCAATGTAGCAGTCCTGCACCCCTTTTCCCACCTTTCTTGACCACAAAGAAAGGGGTCCAGGCTGCTGGATTCTAGTGGTCCTTTTCCAGTGCCCAACATTGCTTTTGTGCTCAGGGGTGAGTCCTAGAGCTGGGCTGGGTTCCTGAGTATTTCATAGCAACCCAGCTGCTCCATCAAGATGCATTCCCATAAACAACAGTCCTTATGCAAATTCATTTCAGAGAGGGTGTAGGTAACTTTTTGAGTCAGGATTGAGATAGAGTTTTTTTGATTCCGTAAGTACTTTGAGGCTTGGCTAAGTGCAAACAGCTCAGACATTTGAGCAGACCAATTATTAGGCAATTCTCCCAACTCTGCTTCCACAAGAGTCTCCCTATCAATTACTGAATACCCATTGTGGTTTTTCTCTCAATCACCCAGGAGGCGCCATCTATCGTCCTGTCCTGAAGGGAGTTCCTCCTAGGTCTGGTCGGACCTTTGTATGGTAATTAAGATTTAAATCCCCTGTTAGGAAATCTGCTGGGTTAAGGGAATTTTCAGTGGTTAATGTTAAATCAACTTTTTCTAACAGAATAGCCCCATACTTTAAGATTTTTGAGTTAGTAAACTACCTTTTTGCTTTTTTGACTTAGAATAGTTCTGAACTGGTGAGGTGTGCTCACAATGAGGTTTCCTCTAAAGGTTATTTTTCTATTTTATTCTGTTAGCAAAGCAGTTGCTGCTACAGATTGAATGCATTTGGGCCATCCATGGCTGAGATAAGGATTTTTGATAGGAAGGCTACGGGTTGTCAGTGGTTTCACTGTTTTCAGGCTACACCCTTGTTTACACTGACAACAAGGTAGTATTGGAGTGTTATAGGGTCATGGAGAAGACCTTCAATTATCAATTATAGGTTTTAAATTTACCCTGGCTTTTAAAGGAATAAGGCACACTTTTTTTCTTTACTACTTCTATCTCTCTTTTTCTCTTTCTCTGCCTCTCTTTCCCCACCCCCTGCCTCTCTTTCCCCTCTCTCTCTCTGCCTTGACTTACTCAATTCGCTTTCATCCTGATCTGTTATGTTGTTGTAGACCCAGTTCCAGTTGTTAAAGTACTGGGTCATCAGTTCTAAGGCCCTGGCAAGGATGGTGGGGAACAGGTCCCACATAACTGCCCATGTTGAGAGCTGTATGCCTAAATTGGGAGGGACACGAGGGACAAGACACCCTGGGTTCATAGCCTAGGGCCCTAAGGACACAGTGTAGAGCTTCCTTAGATCCCTTTGGAGATACAACTTGCTCTAATACTTGGGAGAGGAAGTGAAAGTCTGAAGCATTAGTACCTAGGAGGCAGGGATCAGAGGAAGTAGATTCAAAGGTAAGGAGAATTTTGGGGCTATACTTTCAAGAAAGTTGTGGTCGGGACCTAGGAGGTATAGGTCAGAAGGAAAGATAGGGGCGCACGCATGGGCACCTGTTGAAGAGAGACTTCTGGCTGTGCCATGATCTCAACTGGCTTATGCCGGGAGTTCAGGACGACAACTCTCTGCCTCTAGTTGGCCCTCGGCTTCCCCTAGAAAAATTGTGAAAGCGGAAGCTGGTTCCAGGCAGACCAACGCTCCCAACCCAGAGGGTCGGGGGTTGTTAGAAAGCGTTTTCCCAGGAAGCCTCACACCTGAGTCTTAAGTCAGGCAGCCACGCTCATTGTTTTTAACCGGCCAACAGGTGCCTAGTATTTTCCTTCAATTCTAAGGAAGGATAGGACAGAATAGCAAGTGAAAGTGGTCTCATATTACTCACCGCTTTGGAGAATCCCAGTATGGGCTACCAAATGTTACCGGCGGGTCTTTGTTCTTAGAGCTCCCAAGATGGTGGCGGGCTGCTCCCAAGATGGTGGCAAGCCTTTTGTTCTCTCACCTGGGGTTCTTGGCCTCACACATTCCAAGGAATGGAACCTTGGGCCATGTGGTGACGGTTATAGCTCTATTAGAAGCTGTGGGTCATGGAAGAGAACCATGGAACCCAGTGACTAGTGTTCAGCTCAATTAGGATGAACCCAGGTGCTTAGCTGTGCCCGAACATTGGTGAGCCTTTAGTCTGATCAGAGCAGCAATGGACGCCTCACTGGATCAGGAGTGCAGCGGACACCTTGCCAGATCCAGAGGGATGGAAGTCAGCGGCGGGTCTGCGACGGCGGCAAACAACAGTGGTGGACAGCGAGCGAAAGCTCAGCTCGAGCTGTGAAAAGCACAGACCAGAAGAGTGTGCAGTTGCAAGATTTAATAGAGTGAAAACAGAGCTCCCATACAATGGGAGGGGACCCAAAAGGGGTTGCCCTTAGGATAAATTCTTAAAGGCAGAATTGCTATACTGACATCTTTAAGAGAATATCTTAACTTTAAATCAATTTAGACACCCTCCAATACTTGGAGTACTGATTTCTCTATATTCTTGCTATAGAATGGGATAGAATAGATAGAAAAATAATGGCAATGATCACTCAGGGTGCGTAAACCTGACAATTTCCTGTTCAGTAGATTAACTGCAGATCTTTCGCCACATATCTCATAAATATAAGTGACTAGCTGTCTTTGGCTTGATGTTTATAAAATTCAGTGATATCAGGCACATTTGGTTTGGGCTCATAAAACCTTGAGCCAGACATAAATCTTCAGTTTCATAGAGCATCCTAATTAGGATAGAATCGACATGGCTGAAGAGAGCAGGAATGGCTTTCTGTGTGCAGTAATCATGGGGTCTGCCTTATGCATTCCATTCATCTTGCATTAAAATTGTGCTTTAGTCTTGAGTGATTTATTAGGTCCAATTTGAAGAGTTGGCTTCTCAACTTTAGGAGTCTGAGGAAAGGGTATTTTCTATAACACTACACATCTTTTTTTTTTTGTAATTACATATGTATACCTTTGCTGTTTTAAAATAGACATATGAACATTAAAAATCCCTATAGAATGGGAAAATATACTCTTCTAAACTATTATGGCATATTCTATGCCAGAGAAGATTACTTCTGTATCAGCCCAAGCCCTGGCAGAGAAGAGAACTGGTGCACTCAAAGTGGGTAATTTGAATGAGTTTAGTGAAAGAACCATTTACAATTGTGGGCAGGATGTAGAGATCACAAAATATAGCATGAAACGTGTAGGTTAGTAACTGGGGACTGGAGAGTATCACTTCCAGGCCTGGAGCTTTGACCTTTGGTGCTCATCCAGTGTGCAGGGTGCCTTCAGAGGGTGTGTGAACGAACAAAGACCTCATGTTTCCTGTTCTTTCTTTGTCCAATACTCATTGGACAGTACTCATTGATTAAACCTATCAGAAGTCAGAGGGTCAGCATGCCTTTCAATGCAATGAACACAGATCTACCAAATTGAATACAGGAAACATTGGATTGAAATCTCCTTCCACAAATGTGTTCCACAAATGTTGCTGGCTAATTTGCAACTAATTGTATATGATGGAAGAACATTTCTATTTCACCAGGTATTTATAGTAGAATATAAAATGATAATTCATAACATAAGACTTCTTAGCAGTGCCAGGCATGGTGCCTCATGCCTGTAATCCCAGCACTTTGGGAGGCTGAGACAGGTGGATCACTGGAGGTCAAGAGTTCGAAACTAGCCTGGCCAACATGGTGAAACCCCGTCTCTACTAAAAATACAAAATTAGCCACAGGTGGTGGTGGGTGCCTGTAATCCCAGCTACTCAAGAGGCAGAGGCAGGAGAATCGCTTGAACCTGGGTGGCAGAGGTGCAGTGAGCCAAGATCATGCCATTGCACTCCAGCCTGGGCAACAGAGTGAGACTATGTCTCAAAAAAAGAAAAAAAAAAGACTGCTTAGCAAAATATACTACCAATTTATTGGAGAATTATATATAGCATGTTATACATCTATTAATACCTATGATATGATGAATATATTAGACTTTATAATATAAGGGATAAGCACTTGGGCTTGGGAGTTACACATAGTTTGAATCCCCTCTTTTCCATCTATGAGCTCTCTGACTTGGGGTGAGTTTATTACCTTCTGTAAGTCATAAAGCTTCTATTTTGTTTGTTTCATACATTACACAGGAATATAATAGTACCTACCATATAGGATTGTTGTGAGGATTAAATGAGATAATGTATTTTTCTTAGTCCATTTGTGTTGCTATAAAGGAATACCTGAGACGGGGTAATTTATAGAGGAAAAAGATTTATTTGGCTCATGATTCTGCTGGCTGGAAAACTGGGCATCTGGTGAAAGTCTCAGGCTACATAAACTCATGGTGAAATGTAACGGGGAGCCTGAGTATGAAGAGATCACGTGGCAAGGGAGGAAGCAAGAGAGAGAGGAGAGGTGCCACACTCTTTTTAGCAACCAGCTCTTGTGGGAACTAATAGAGATATAACCCATTTACTGCCGCCCAGAGAGGGGATTTACCTATTCCTGAGTGATCCACCCCCATAACTCAATCAATTCCCATTAGGCCCCACCTCCAGCACTGGGAATTAAATTTCAACATGAGCTTTGGAAGGATCAAACTTTCAAACTACAGTAGTATGGAAATTGCATAAGCCAATGTCTGGCACATATTAAGTATTGTACTTAATAAATGTCTATTATTCTAATTGTTACACATGTGTGACCAGGGACAAGAACGAAGAGTTGAGTTGGTTCATCCTCTCCTCATTTTAGGATGAAACTAATTGCTTAACTTAGTGTTTAGAAAGGATAGAGAGTTCAGTAATTAAGGGCACAGGTTCTGGAGTAAAATCTTTTGAGTTTGCAGCCTAGTTCTGCCTCTAGCTGTTTCTTTGACAAATACTTATCTGCTCATCTTCTCAGTGCTTTAATTTCTTCATCTGAAAATTGGGTTTGATATCTCTATTTATCATCTATCTATCTATCTATCCATCCATCCATAGATATATTTTTAAAAGTTTATATACTGTATATATAAAAAGATAAGTATGAAAATTCATTATAATATCAAAAACTTAGAATTTATGGTTGATCTGTTTTCAGGATGTGAGAACATAGTCCCACAGAAGCCAGATCTGGTGAAATTGTTTTCCAATATAGGCATACCTTGGTGAGATTGTGGGTTTGGGTTCAGACCACAGCAGTAAAGTGAATATTGCAATAAAGTGACGCACATGAATTTTTTGATTTCCCAGTACATATAAAAGTTATGTTTACACTTTACTGTAATCTACCAAGTGTGCAATGCCATTATGTCTAAAAAATGTACATGCCTTAATTTAAAAATACTTTATTGCTAAAATATCTTAATGATCATCTGAGCCCTCATTGAGTAATTGTCTTTTACTAATGGAGGCTCTTGCCTTGATGTTGATGGCTGCTGATTGATCTGGGTGGTGGTTGCTGAAGGTTGGGGTGACTGGCAATTTCCTAAAATAGGACACCTGTGAAGTTTGCTGCATTGATTGACTTGTCCTTTCATGAAAGATTGTTCTGTACCATGCAATGCTTGGTAGCATTTTACCCACAATAGAACTTCTTTCACAATTGTTGTCAATCCTCTCAAATCCTGCTGCTGCTTTATCAACTAAGTGTATGTAATGTTCTAAATCCTTTGTTGTCATTTCAACAGTGTTCACAGTATCTTCAACAGGGGTAGATTCCATTTCAAGAAAGCATTTTCTTTGCTCATCTATAAGAAGCAATACCTGATCTGTTCAAGTGTGTCATGACGTTGCAGCAATTCAATCATATCTTCAGACTCCACTTTTAATTCCAGTTCTCTTGTAATTTCTACCACATCTGCAGTTAACTTTCTCCTCTGATGTCTTGAACTCCTCAAAATCATCCATGAGGGTTGGAATTGACTTCTTCCAAACTCCTGTTAATGTTGACATTTTGACTTCCTCCCATAAATTACAAATATTCTTAATAGCTTGTAGAATGGTGAATCCTCTGGTGTTAAGCTATGTATAGAATGGCTCACATTAACCAGGGTCTCTGCTCTGCTTTCAAAGAAGTTTTGATCTGACAGTGCAACTGCAGATTATAATGAGCTTAACACCAGAGAAATCTTTTAATATATGTTTTAAAATAAATGAATAATGACTGTATTAATCAATGCTAAAAATCACAATCCTTGCTGACAACGAAGAGAAAAAAAGCTGTGTCTCTATCTTTGAAAGCACTAGTCTATTCCAAGGCACAGTTACAATGGTAAAACAAAATATTGTTAGTCTCATAGATGCACATCAATGAAAGACAATAAGTTGGCATCTTAATAGCCATAGCTATAGAAATGGCTCTGCAAGACTGTAATTAACAAAACAATATAAACTGGAGAGAAACATATTTTAGTATGACAGTACTAAAGTTAAAGATTCCAAATATTATCAATTAATTAATCCCTAATTCATTCCAGGAAGGAAAGCTATACACATGCATAAGATGAAATGTACTATTGCTTCTCTTTGTTTAATTTTGTTACTTTTTTCCTCTATAAAATAGTAAATTCCAAGATAGTCATAAAATTAGGTGAGAGTAAACACCACCTGTAAGCAACGTCTGGTGCTTGTTAGGTGTATTAGTAATATTAATAAAATAATATTTTACCTCAAAAAAAAATGGTGAATCCTTTCCAGAAAGTTTTCCATTTATTTTGCCCAGATCCATCAGAGGAATCACTACCTGTGGCAGCTACAGCCTTATGAAATACATTTATTTATTTATTTTTTGAGATAGGATATATCTCTCTCACCCATGCTGGAATGCAGTGGCATGAATGTGGCTCACTGCAGCCTTGACCTCCTGGGCTCAAGAGATCCTCCTGCCTCAGCCTCTCATGTAGCTGGGACTACAGGTGTGCATCACCATGCTGGGCTAATTTTTTGATTTTTTTTTTTTTTTTTTTTTTTTTTTGTAGAGACAGGGTCTCACTTTGTTGCCCAGACTGATCTCAAACTCCTGGGCTCAGGCAGTCCTCCTGCCTCAGCCTCTCAAAGTGTTGGTGTTACAGGGATCAGCTACCATCCCCAACCTATATTTCTTAAATAATAAGACTTGAAAGTCAAAATTCCCTCTTGATCCATGGGCTGCAGAATGGGTGTTGTGTCAGAAGGCATGAAAACATTAATTTTCCTTTACATCTGCATCAAAGCTCTTGGGTGACTAGGTGCATTGTCAATGAGCAGTTATATTTTGAAAGAAGTCTTTTTGTTTTCTGAGCAGTAGATCTCAGTGGTGGGCTTAAAATATTCAGTAAACCATGCTGTAAACAGAACCCTTAGATTTTCGATATGGTAAATGAGCATTGACCTCAACTTCAAGTCACCAGTCTCATTAGCCCCTAACAAGAGAGTAAGCCTGTCCATCAAAGCTTTGAGGTCAGGCCAGGTGCAGTGGCTTGTGGCTGTAATCCCAGCATTTTGAGAGTCTGAGGCAGGAGGATTGCTTGAGGCCAGGAGATTGAGACTAGCCTGGGCAACATAGTATGAGTCTATCTCTACTTAAAATTTAAAAATTAGCTATGTATGGTGTCATATGGCTATAGTCCCAGGTACTCAGGAGGCTGAGGTGGGAGCCTTGCTTGAGCCCAGGAATTCAAGGCTGCAGTGAGCTGTGATTGTGCCACTGCACTCTAGCCTGGGTGACACAGTGAGACTCTTGTCTCTGAAAAAAACAAAACAATCATCCCTCCCCTCACAAAAAAATCACTTTGAAGCCAGGCATTGACTTCTCATTTCTAGCTGTGAGAGTCCTAGATGGCATCTTCTTCTAATAGAAGGTTGTTTTGTCTACATTGAAAATCTGTTGTTTAGTGCAGTCATCTTCAGCAATGATCTTAGTTGGATCTTCAGTATAACTTGCTGCAACTTCTACTTCAGCACTTGCTGCTTCACCTTGTAGTTTATGTTATGAAGACAGCTTTTTTCCTTAAACCTCATGAATAGACCTCTGCTAGCTTCCAACTTTTCTTCTTCAGCTTCCTCATCCCTCTCAGCCCTCATAGAATTGAAGAGAGTTAGGACCTTGCTCTGGATTAGGTTTTGGCTTAAAGGAATATTGTGTCTGGTTTGATCTTCTCTCCAGATCACTCAAACTTTCTCCATGTCAGCAATAAGGCTATTTTCTTTTTTATCATTTCAGTGTTCACTGGAGTAGTACTTTTAATTTCTTTCAATAACTTTTCCTTTGCATTCACAACTTGGGTAACTGTTTAGCACAAGAGGCCTAGTTTTTGGCCTGTCTAGGTTTCTGACATGTCTGGTTTCCTCACCAGGCTTAATCATTTCTAGCTTTTGCTTTAAAGTGAGAGATGTGCAACTCTTCTTTTCCCTTGATCACTTAGAGGCCATTGTAGGGATATTAATAGGCCCAATTTCAATATTATTTAATCTTGGGAAATAGGGAGGCCTGAAGAGAAGGAGAAAAATGGGGGAATAGCCGGTTGGTGGAGCAGTCAAAACACACACAACATGTATGGATTGCACTTGCCATCTTCTATGGGTGAGGTTTGAGGTGCCCCAAAACAATTATAATAGTAAGATCAAGGATTGCTGATCATAGATCACCATAACAGATATAATAATAATGAAAAATTTGAAATATTGCAAGGATTACCAAAATGGGACAGAGAGACAGGAAGTAAGCATATGCTGTTGGAAAAATGGCACTGATACCCTTGCTTGATGCAGGGTTGCCACAAAACCTTTAATTTGTTAAAAACAAAACAAAACTACCCATCTGTGAGTTGAGTGCGGTAAAATGAGGTGTGCCTCTATGTGATTGATGTCCCCCCATATCTGCCGGTCTAAAATCTGAGGTGGCGTCCATAAGATTCTTTTCTGTTTGATTCAGAGATAATAAGCATCTGGAAAGGCTTCTTTTCATTTCAGGGTGGCAGATCTGGGAGGCAGCCAATGTGTTGCCAAATTGGTGGCAGAAACCTAGAAAATGGGTAGGAAGAAGTAGTAAAAGCACTAACAGAAGTACGTTACATCCTGGGAGATGTAATATACACAAATAAAGTGTTGTAGGTTGTTGCTAATGGGAAGAGTTAGCAGCAGTGTACACTGAGGCCTGTAGTTTCTATTTTATGTACTCCATTGCTTCAGAGTGAGAGAACCAGCCGGTGAGTAGGGGAAAATACCTTCTCAATAGAGCTGAGGTTTGTTGCATGGAGGCCTACAAAGCACTATTTTACTAAATTGAGCTAGAATTGTACATACAAACATTTTCAACCATAGATCTGGGACTAGACTAGCACCCGAGTAAAAAAGTGACCCCTAGATAAGTCTCCATATCCTATCTATTGAAAAATATTAATACTAGCATTAGACAAATATTTCCTTGCTCCAGGTTGATCAAATAGAAAAAAATAACAACTTTATGCAACCATTGAAAATTATTGTAGAACAAAGGAAATATATATCATCCTGAAAACTTGAAAGAACACCAGTGAAAATTATTTACAATAGGAAACAAAAAAGTTTAGAAAACTGTTCAGAATCCTCACTATATTGAAAAAGGTGTAGTCTCAGTGAAACAGAGCACAGTGCCATGAGTTGAGAATTGAGAAATGAAAAGGCAACAGGATGAGTTGAAAAGGGGAGTGGATGAAATGAGGTTAGTTGCAAGACTCTAAAAATGCAATGGCAAAAACAAAAAAGGAAACGCAATAGCAAAATTAACATCCACAATGGGGGCAGTAAAAGGTAAAATTGATACTGTGGGAAACCAGATCAGTGTGATGGAGAATAAGGTAAAGAAATATTTTCAGAATTTAGAAGAAAAGGAAAAAGAAAATAATGAAAGAGAAACCGTGAGGTAAAGAGAATGGAACTTCAGTAACAATTATTGATTATTCCTGAATAATAAACTATAGTAATTAGAAAAAAATAATAAAACAAAATTGAAGAAAATTCCTAGTGCAGGAAGCAAAAAAAATTAAAAGACTAGTATATGAATTGAAAGGTTAATTGTCTTTCAGGCAAAACACATAAGAAATGACATTTAGCTGGACTCATCCTGGCAAAGTTTGAGGTTTAAAATAATGATCAGCTATCATATAAGTAGCCATGCATGAAAAACCAAATAAAACATACACAAAGAGCACTCCAGAAAATTACCTAGTAAGGAGCAAAAATTACAATTTTTTGAATCATCTAAATTTATTATGTATTATTTAGACTCTGAGTCAAAGAAAGTAACAGAGCAACACCTAAAGAATTTTGAGGCAAAAATTATGTCTTCTAAAAATTTTATACCTGACCAAGTTATCTTCCTAAGATAATTAAAATATATTATCAGTTATGTAAGTTTTCAGAACATACTATGCATATACCTCATCTTGTTTTTTCATCCATTTGTTACTGCATTTTAATTGAACAAGCCAAGAGAGGAATTAAAATAAAACATTCAACAATGAAGTAGAAATTATATAAAACTAAAATGTCACTAATTTGCAGACTATTGGTCAAAAATTGAGCTGAGTTAGTGTGGTTTTAATTACAGCTACTTTTTCTTCTTCTTCTTTTTTTTTTTTTTTTTTGAGATGGAGTCTCACTCTGTCACCAGGCTGGAGTGCAGTGGCACGATCTCGGCTCACTGCAACCTCTGCCTCCTGTGTTCAAGCTATTCTCCTGCCTCAGCCTCCCGAGTAGCTGGGACTACAGGCGTGTGCCACTATGCCCGGGTAATTTTTTGTACTTTTAGTAGAGACGGGGTTTCACCATATTAGCCAGGATGGTCTCTATCTCCTGACCTTGGAATTTGCCTGCTTTGGCCTGCCAAAGTGCTGGGATTACAGGCGTGTGCCACCACGCCCGGCCCTAGATACTTTTTAATGCTGTTTTCCTGGTTAAAGTTACAGAGAAATAATCTGGCCAGATATTTCCTACAGAAATGCTACTTTAATGAGTACTTAAGAATTATTTGTTAATTAGCACCTGAAAGTACTGATCTGAATATGGGCTTTTCCTGCCTTCATTGCTGTTTACATGAATGAATATAAATTGATAAGCTGGCTAAGGTATCTCTTCTGAAATTTTAATATGCTTTATCATTGGTCAGTTTCAAAGGTAAATTGCAGTCTAATTTAGGCCTATCTAGCATGAGAGTGACTAAGTTATTTTAAAGACCTCACCCAATCAGATGGCTTCTCTTCTTGCTCTTAAATTGCGGTTTTAAATAGCAGAATCAAAAAGAGAAGATGAAGAGTGTTGTATTATTGTCACTGTAAATAGACTTATGCTTAATAGCTCACTGTGGGAATTCCCCTGAGATTTCATTTATGGGTACAGTATCAGAATGTCATGCTGATATGGATGGCCAATAGATAAGTATATATTAATAATTGATAATTTCTTAATGACGCTTCTGTCTTTGAAAAAATGATTTTAAAAGAAGGAATATCTTTCAATCCAGTTATGGATCTCTATCAAATATAAGTCAGAGGTTAATAGGACTGTGTCACTGATACTGTAATACAATTGCAATTGCCTTATTCCTACTTTACATTTTTATTGAAAGTCAACCTAGCATATAATTTTAAAATGATTTTTTCCATCTTATACATTTAATTTTTCTATATATTAGCACAAATTAAACTCATAGCTTGACTGTAATCAACATATATGAACCAATATCTGGTTACCACAGAAAACCATTATTATATGACCTAATTTGATATTTAAAAAATTGCCATTAGTGACCTTAGGCACAAATAGAAAGGGAATAGCCCTGTAACAGCAGACTTAAATTGTAAAGGAAAAGTGAAGTTTTTTGTTTTTTTTTTTTCCTAAGAGAATGCCTATCAGATAGAATCTCCCTTGCTTTTTGATGAAGTGGGGCTTGCTCTGTTACTTTGTAGTGGGAGAATTTCTCAGACATTCTGCTGTAGCAAAAAATTTAGACCTTATCACCTTTCCCCATCCTACACCCCCTCATTTCCTCATTATTTTTCTTAGTGGCTTAGAGTGCATGGCCCAACCTTATAAGCACACCCCCAGCATACCCTCATCATATCCTGTTTACCTTCAATCTTACTCATTTGAAAAATCTATAATTCGGATTAAACTCAACTACTTGTCTACTCAGGCCTGTACCCTAGCAGCTAAGAATGATTGAAGAAAATCACAGAAGCCTCCCGTGTGATCTTGCTTGATGTTTATAACCACAAATATCCAATGAGCGCTCCGTACTGTGCTGACCAACCAGCTACTACACTTACCTAGGCAGTTTCATCTTCGATTCTCACAGTGCCTCTTTCACCTGTTTTCCTCTATCCTCAAATCTTGGGCATCCCTCTCTAATCCTCTCACTCAGCTGTCTCTTTCACTCAGAGAGCAATCTTCATATTAGCCAAAGGGCATGGTGACCTTGCTGCTTGTTTCAGTATAAGACAACAAAAGCAATCGGAAGAAGCTTCTACATTCTCCCATCATCAAATTTCTCAAACCACCTCCACTTGAAACTCTACTATACTTTCTCTCCTCTTGCAGTAGAAGAAGTGTCTGTGCTTCTAAGGACAACTCTTCCATGTATACCTTGGAATCTATAACCTCATACCTACTCGAGCATTTTATTACTCAGAGTATCTCTCCTCCCTCCTGTGTTACAGTTTTCCATTTCAATTGCTTCATTTCCATCAGTCCACAAACATAGTGTGCTATCATCTCTCATCTTACACGAAACAAGACAAAATAAAATTTGTCTTTGTCTTAAATCTCCTAGTGTCACTCTATTTTTCTGGTTCTATTTTCAGCAAAACTCCTTGGAAGAAGTCTACACTTCTGGTTTCCACTTCCTCTTCCTCCATTCTCTCTGAAACACACTCTGCCCCAGTGAAGGAAGTCTAATCAAGGTCATCAGTAACCACTGCGTCAACACATACAGTGGCTAATTCTGATTTTTTACTTACATAACTCACAGGAATGACTAGCCTAGTAAATAACCTTCTTTTTCTTGAAGGATTTTCTTAAAACTTGGATTCTGGGAAGTGACACTCTTACCTTTCTTCTGACCATTCTGGCTATTTTCTGTTTCTTCTTAGCCTCCCTTACTGGTTCCTCTTCCTCTTCTTAACCTCTCAATGTTGAATTCCTGAGAAATCAGTTCTAGACTGTCTTCCCCTTATAGTCTACATTCACTACCTTGGGGAACTCAACTAGCATTATGGTGGCTTTAAATACATTCTATCTGATGTTGGTCCCCCAAATTTATATTTTGAGCCCCAGTCTCTCTTGAGCTCTATATTCTTGTATCTAACCACCTGCTTTTCAAACTTATGTTAAAAAACGTTTCTTGATTTTACCTCCCAAACCTGCTTCTACTCCCTTATTCTCTATCTAAATAAATGGCACCCCATCATCCAAGACTTTTGTGTTGTACAACTCCAGGGTATGTTGTTCTTATGGATTAATTGGACCTTTGTTAGCATCTTCTGTGCATTTTTTTCCCATGGGTATCTCATTTATTTGAATTGGACTAAAAAATGTAAACCGTTTGGTAGCTGTATTTAGCTCTTGAAAGTTTCAGTCTATCTGGGTAGCTGCTATACTAATTACATGATGAAAATGATCAGCTAATATTCTTTTGTTTGAGAAATTGCCAAAGATCAGAGAACCATCTTCATATTGACTAAAGTGCATAACTCAAAAAATAATAATTTTAACTTTAACTTCAGATCTTGGAAACATTTCAGTGAAGAGTTTTTGATTTAAAAAGACCATCAGTTTTCACTTACCATTTAGGATAATAACCATATAATATTTTTCGATTCCACCAAAAATGGCCACATTTCTCTTTGACTAAAAAGTAGTAAATATCAGCAGCTCTTTTTATTTGCTGCTACTACTGCAGAAAGCTTCATAAACTTTTCAGCCAGAAATATTGTAAAGATCAAAGAGCTTTCAAATGAGTTTCTAACTAACAATATAGATACTCTGTCTGCATTAGCCAAACTTGCTATGCTCTGTTCCCTAGAGCACACCATATTCTAAGCAAGACAGGGATTATTAAAAAGTTAACCGTGGAATAAATAATCAACATAAAATAGTATGCATGATATGTGCATAAGTTTTTAAAGCTAATTATAAAGATAATTTTACCTCTACTGCTGTTTTCCATATCATGTTATTTTCCCAGACTGTAATTTTGCCTCCTGCCCTGAAGTAGCTGCCATCCTGAATTTTGTGTTTATCTCCTCCTCCTTTTTTAGTAGTATATACTCCTAAACAAAATATTGTGTTGGTTAGTTTTGCTTGATTAGGGGCTTCATAAAAGTGGTTTCATTATGAAAGCTTTCTTTATCCAAATAGAAATAGTGTGTTTAAGTGGGGTAAGCTTGGCAGAACAATGGACCATTGTGATATCATTTACATGCTTATGTTTTTTATTGCCTTCAGTACTATGTAATTTGGTCTTGTCACTGATTAGCCAATTAGGAATTGGAAGGATGATATGTAAATGTTACTGTCTAACTGACAGAATGATTTATTAGAAGTGTGTATTTGTAGAATTTCACCTGCTTTCTTGTTTGGGAGGCTCAGTGCCAAACCTAAACACAAGGGTCAATGGCAGACCTGTGGCCAGCGGTTTATAAGAAAATTCAGCCACAGTTGAATTTCATTCAAGTACGGTTTTGTTTGCTTGCCAGTGGTGCCATGCTGACTTTAGAATATATTTACCTTTTCTATAGTTTCCATCAGCATTGTTGATTTCAGCATGTATGGATATAACCTGTGGGTCCTGATGCCACCCACTGACAGCACTGGCTTGGTTTTTGGCCCTGCTTGTGCTGGTACTTTCTATTCTTCCAATGTCAGTGTTTCTACTCTATTCTTACTGCCAAATGGATCCTCTGAACCGTAAGATTTACATGAAGAGGGCTTCCCTTTGCTCTTGGAAAACTCGGTGTGGCTCATTGACCTAGGTCGTTTCCTTTGATTTCAGAGATGGGAGAGGTTTTGTTCTCATTAAAAATATTCTTTTGATTTCATGATTTTGTCTTAATGTGATTTGGATAGAAAAATGCTAAAAATAATACTCTTACAAAGAAAGCAGAAAAAAAGAAGGAACTGATATTTGTCCATAGCTTTAATCCACAAAATTAAAAAGCATTCACTTATTTTAAGAAATAATAGGAGTCATTTTTATGAAAATGTGTTAGTTAGAGCTTACTAAGTTTAATCTTCTGATGTCTTTATTCTCTTTATTTTAAAAAGCAAGCAATATATACATTGCAAGCCTCTGTAAAGATTGCGTAAGATGCTAATGGAGAGAAGATAATAATATAGTCGTACTTAAAGTTTATTCTCTTTTTTTTTTTTGAGATGAAGTCTTGCTCTGTTGCCCAGGCTAGAGTGCAGTGGTGCTATCTCCACTCACTGCAACCTATGCCTCCAGGTTCAAGCGATTCTCCTGCCTCAGCCTCCTGAGGAGCTGGGATTACAGCCACTCACCACTACACCCGGCTAATTTTTGTATTTTTAGGAGAGATGGGGTTTCACCATGTTGGCCAGGCTGGTCTCAAACTCCTGATCTCAAGTGATCCACCCGCCTCGGCCTCCCAAAGTGCTGAGATTACAGGCCTGAGCCACCGCGCCCAGCCTATTCTCTTATATAATTAATTTAAGCTCACTCTTATAAAATTTTCAAGTTTTATTTCATGTCATCTTTTTATGCATGCCTGAGAGGTTATTTTTCATATAATTTTTTTTGCTTACTGATGCTTTAAATAACCAGTGTAGGTAATGTTTATTAAAGTGAGATGTCAGGTTGCTGGCTTTCATTGTTGAAGAGTCTGTTTTAGGTGAATAAGGAGAGAAAATGAGGTAATGAGGTGGCGCATATAGTAGCATCTCGGAGACCACTGAGACCAATGCAGGAAAATATCCTGGAGTGCACAGTCCATCAATTCCAGTATGAGTAGCCTGCAAGGATGATCCACATCAACATTCACAACATTGTGTAAATTACACTAATTAAGTAATCACTTTGTTTTTCTTCCACCATTTTAGAAGAATTTCCAAGGAATTATTGGTTGGGGGAAAGAAGGATAAGTTGGAATAGACAAGGAGAGGAAGATAGGATTAAGGGTCTAGATTCCTTCAGTGAATGGTGGCTCTGAGCAGGTAGAGATGAAGGGGAGGAGACTGGAGACTCTTAGAGGACTGTATGAGGGATAGAGCTCTGAAAACTGGGAAGACGGAATCCAGTGTGGTTTGTCAGGTGTGACACCGTAGAAACTGCCTATTGTGTTGGACTTTGGAGACTTAGGGGGAAAGGGTAGGAAGTGGGTGAGGGATAAAAGACTAGAAATTGGGTTCAGTATATACTGCTCAGGTTATGGGTGCACCAAAATCTCACAAATCACCATTAAAGAACTTACTCATGTAATGAAATGCCACCTGTTCCCCCAAAACCAATGGAAATAAGAAATTAATAATAATAATAAAAACTTCTACTCTAAAAAACAAGAAAACAAACAAAAACAATCACTTGGGGAGTTTTTACAATTTCTAATGCCCAAGTTTCCCTTTATATCAATTAAATAAGAATCTCTAGTGGTAGACATTGGCATCAGTATTTTTCAAAGATTTCCCAGGTTATTCCAATGTGTTAGCAAAGTTTGGGAAACAGACCTAGCCTATGCTATTCAGTCTCCTACAGTATTAATATATTCCTGAAAATGTGTAAGAGTAAAGTGATGTTTTTTGCTGTTGTAGAATATGTTCATCCCTAGAGAACTTAAAATATAAATATTTTATAGCTTGCTTTATGACATATTATTCACTATATTGATAATATTTTATATGACTTTATTGTTCTTTGTTTACATTTGAACACAATCTTGTGGATATGTGGTGCTAATATTTTCCTCTTTTGGCACATCTAATTAGTTCCATGTTTTCTCACAATTAAGTTTATAAGACTGAAGGTTTTTATTCTTAAAAAACAAACAAACAAAAAAAACACCTATTGTGACTCCTCAATTAATGTCCGAGAAAATATTTTCAGCTGGAAGGGAAGGACTTAAAACATTTCATGAGATATTAAATGGAAATGCATTGTTCAGGGCCTCTTAGGATATATATATATATATATATATAAAATATATATATAAATATATAATATAATACATAATATATAATATGTAAAATATATAATATAGTATATAAAAGATAATGTTATATAAATATATATAATATAATATATATAGGGTCATAGAACATATCCCAGGGGAGATTGTGTTAATTGTCTATCATTGCATTTAACATGTAACAGTATTCTAGATAAAATAATAGTGGTTGATATTGTTTTTTCATCCCCTCTCTACTCCTTTACATTTTGTTTTGGTTAACAGTTAACTGACTTAATAAAATTAAAAAGTTAGTTATGAGCAGAGACACATGTAGACATGTCAAAATAGTCATGCATTTCCATGTCAAGCCAAATAGTCATGTATTTCCATGTCAAGCCAAAGGCAAACTAAAAGAAGCAAATAAAACTCCATACAATGGATTTTTACTTTATTTTTTTTTTGTTTTATCCCAGAATCCTGAAGATTTACATTAGGTGAAAATCTAGTGTACATATATATCTTAGGAAATGGATATTAGAGTACAATCATTACTAGAGAATCTGTTCTTCCAGAAAGTACCACTAAATTACACATTTAAAACCGGAACAAAGGCAATGAAGGAACAGTCATTTTTATTAGTTGACTTATTTATTTGATAAACACTTCCTGGATACCAGTGTGCCACTCTGCTAGTTTTAGTAATACAATGACAAGTAACACACAGCTCCTGCCTTCAAAAATATTGTGATGTAATGGGGGTGTCAGGCCCAATCAACAGCATAGAACTATAGTGAAAGAGGCATGTACAGGATATTACAAATGATTAAAAACTCTACCCCTTCCAATTATTGTTGGATTCTAAGGTAACATTGATTAGCTAAATTAAGTCCACCCACATTAGGAGCCACACTGCTTTGTGGAATGTATATATACATTCTGCCTTTGCCCTGGGGAAGTCAATGGCTGTATTTAGAAGTACAAAGTTTTAGTACTTTGAGGTCATTTATAGCATTGACAAAGTAGATGTGATAAATACAGAAGTTTTCTAAAATGAGCTACTGAACATCCTTCTTCCTGATAAGTTCTAACACAAAATTGTTCACCTAAAGGAGCATTACCTGGGCCTTTGAAGAGGTTTGGTCACTGGCCAGGATTCATATTAGTAAGTGAATGAAAAGTACTCTACTCAAAATGATTTGCCTTCATTTTCTGCCCTAAATGGAAGGAATTGACAATGTTTCTGATTGCTGTTGCTGCTGGTGGTGACAATAGTGGTGGGGATGATGGGAAGAGATTTCTGTTTTTATTTTAATCAACCACAGACTTGTTCCCCAGAAGCCATGTGATCAGCAAATTTAGAGGTGAGGGTTGGTCTATACTGGTTTCTGAGAAAGTCCCCTTTGTTGCCTTACTAGTCCCTCTTTGGGACCTTTTTAATTTAAGAGTGAATCTTGCAGCCAACCATTCTGTGGAAATAGAATTGATGCTACAATTAAAAATAGAAACATTGAAAAGTTACCATGCTTAGAGCCTATTACATAAAAGTCTTTACCTAATATTCCTCTCATCCCTTCACAGAAGTAAATGAAAGACTCTGCCTCTCTTTTAATTATGAGGGTGAAGCTTCCTTCTGACCTTGCTATAGTGAAGGGATTCCTTTCTCCATGGGAGTCCCTCATTCCAGGCTAAAGATGCCATCTGTGCAGAAATACAGTGGTTGTTTGTCCCAAGTGGGCATTTTGTAGTTCCAAAGACCTTTGAGTATGTGACATTTGTTCACCAAAGACCTCTTAGCCTTTCCCAGGTGTGAGCTCTTCTGTTTGTGTTTTTATGTTTTAGTGCTGGATCAGAGAAAACATAGAAACTATAGAATACCCTGAGTGTAGGGCTTATGGCTATAATCCCAGTACTTTGGAAGGCCGAGGCAGGGAGGACTGCTTGAGGCCAGGAGTTCAAGACCTGCCTGAGCAACACAGAAAGCTTCATCTCTACAAAAATAAAAAATAAAAAATTAGCTGGGCATGGTGATGTGCGCCTGATATCCTAGCTACTTGGGAGGCTGAGGCAGGAGGATTGCTTGAGCCTAGGAGTTCAAGACTTTGATGTGATGCTGCCACTGCACTCCAGCCTGGGTTACAGAGCAAGACCGTGTCTCAAAAAAAGAAAAAAAAAAAAAGAACATTCTGAATGTGTGCAAGAGATATAGCTAGTAGGCCTCGAATTGAACTCCAAAGGTGAGGCTTGTCTATGCTGGGCATAAAATGGCATATTAACAGTTAAGCTCAGCTAAGGTAAGATCTCATGATTCCTCCCAGCTCATTGCTGCATTTCTACATTTTGATAAAATTTTGAATAAAAATAAGGGCAACATGGCACAGACCAGTGAGATCATAGCATAGTAGTGAGGGTGTGGTCAAGCCAGGGTAAGACAGATGGTTAATGGAGCATCCCATGCCACAAGAGCCAGATAAATCAAAGACTGAGAGAACGTACATTACACCACCACGGCCAGATACACTGAAACAGCCTTGTGAGAGCAAAAGGAAGACCCTGCATGGCCCTCAGAAGCGGGTGTGAGTAGTGTTCAAGATGAGGTTGCTGAGGAACCCATGAGAGTGAGCCAGTAGGGCACAGGCCTTCACACACTAGGAAGCGCAGAAATCTGTTGTGCATTGTAATGATAATATCGCTCACATCCTTAAGTCCAAAATATTTGTCTAGGAGTATCACAGCTGGAATGCTTTTCTCAAGCTGACTATAAACACTATGGAGAGTGGGTTTTACTGAGAAAAAACTGCCGAATTATACCAATATTTCTCCCACAGCTCCAGAAAAAATGTGTCCACAAGCACAGTCCTATCCTTGAAATGGCAATATAAGCGAAGGATCGTTTAAGGTTAGGGGATGTATTGCTGAGTTCTCTAACTTGTCTTTTGGACACTTTTGAGTAGTCTGGGTTCTGCCATGGGGCTTTGCTTTGAAAGTTAAGAACAAGGTCAGGCCCCTCACACAGCTGTCATATGCATTCAGTGGTAGTAGTACATGTTCCTTGAGGTTTTAGCTGTGCAGGCAGCCAACTTCCACAATGGGCAGATGGCAGAATCAGGGGACTGACTTTTGGAAATGGATGGTAGGAATGGAGGCCATTATGGAAATGGTGGCTTTTCCACGAGGATGCCCAAAGGTCTGGTGAATGGTTCTAGTGAGCTCGTGTGCTTTTCCCCTCTGTTCTCATTGCCTTTCTGAATTGTTAAAGATTGAACTGTGTCCCTCTAAAATTCATGTTGAGTTCCTAACCTCAGTACTTTGGAATGCAACCTTATTTGGAAATCAGCTCATTTCGATGTAATTAGTGAAGTTTAGGTGAGATCATCCTGGAGTAGGGCAGGCCCTGAATCTGATGTGACTGGTATTCTTATAAAAAGGGGAAATATGGAAACAGGCATGCACACAGGGAGAACACCATGTGAGCATGACGGCAGAGATGGGAGTGATGCTTCTACAAGCCAAGGAACACGGAAGGTTGCCTGCAAACCACCATAGAAAAGATATGGAGCAGATTCTCCCTCACAGCCCATCCTGCCGACATCTTGATTTCAGACTTCTGGCCCCCAAAACTGTGAGACAATAATTTCTGTTGTTTAAATCATCCAGTGTATGATGCTTTGTTATGGCGGCCCTAGCAGACAAATGCATGGTTATCTGTTACTTGGCTGTCTCTTCTAGGGCACTCTACATTCATTGAGGTCAGGGACTATGTCCTGATCATTTCCAAATCCTCATCACATACAGCAGTCCTGGTACACTTAGGAGGCCTCCCCAAAATATTTACCGAATACAAAAAGTAGATATGTTGATTTCTGCCAATAAACATTTAGCTATCTCTCAAGTAGGAAAGCATATATACTGTTTTCCCAATTCTCAAACTCATTTCAGTTTAGCAACCTTGACCTTGGGTTAGGTTTGGGGTGACTTCCCTGTGTCTTAGTCTATTTGGGCTGCTATAAGGAAATATCATAGACTAGATGGCTTATCAGCAACAGATTTATTTCTCATAGTTCCCTCAGGTGGGAAGTCCAAGATAAAGGCACTTACAGATTCCTTGTCTGATGAGGACAAGGAATGATGGCTTCCTAGTTCATAGACAGTGGAAGGGAGGAAGGCTCTCTCTCGGGCCTCTTTTATAAGGACACTAATACCATTTATGAGAGCTCTACCCTCATGACTAATCACTTCCCAAAGCTCCATCTTCAAATACCCTCACATTGGGTGTTGAGTTGCAACATATGAAATTTAGAGACACACACATTCAAACCATAGCACCTTGATCAGTTCTTCGTCTCCCTAAGTCCCATCAATGACCCTCATTATACTGTATTTAAAAAGTTAAGCCTAACAACTTTCATAGTATCCACAGGTAAATGAAGTTTTTATACCGTAGCACTGTTTTAGGAAAGCCTTCGTTAAAAAAAATGTGTATAGGCAGTATCAAGAATTTGATTAAGATTTTCTTGAGAAGAAAAGAAATTACTTAATTTTCACACAAATGAAGGATATTTTAATATAAAGATACCTACTCATTGTGAAGACATGTCCTGAATAAATATGGAATATAAGTGGACAATTTATTTAGACAGATAAAAGTCTCCAAAACATATTACCATAGATGCAGACATCTGTCTTCTAGATTGTAGAAGCTAGCTGTATAAAATTATGGTGATATACGAGTGAACTGAGATATTTTTAAACTATAAGTGAAAATGTAGGTCCTTAAAAGTAAACTAGAATAAAGCTTCCTTCATAACTGCAAGCAAAAAAAAAATATGCCAACTGGCTATATCTGGAAACCTCAGTATCTATTTACTTGAGTTTTAACCTTTGTGCTAAAGGGCTGGGAAGCAGAGGGAAAAGAGGCTGACTGGAATGAGATGACACAGGACAGGAAAGAGGGGAAGAATTCTAGGTCAGAGGTGGAAGGGACATATTCTGTAATAGTTTTCTGGGCCCTCGAGTTATAAGTCATTTCTGAAAGCTTAGAGATCAACTAAAATATCCTTCCACTGTGATAAGGTGGAAACATTTTTAACTTCATTTATCTTTTGTGTGTTCCATTTTCTGTGGTTTCTTGTGTTTCTTCTAACAGAGGGAAAAAAAGAATTCTTTATTAAATTCCTGATCTAGTTAAATATATGACAGACAGCATGATTTTACATAAGACTTTCTCTGGAAACTGATTTGCTTGATTTACTGTTGTTTTAAGTTGGCTTATATGTTTTGCTTAAACGTTTAGACCTGTCAAAATGGCCACCCAAAGCTTTGATGCCAGATTGCATCTCTCAACTGACAGTTAAGTAAAACATAGTTTTAGAATATAGGCAAGGTCTTACCCTATGTAACAGAAGCGACTCTGCAGCACTTTTCTCTACTGTTTGTTTACTGCATAATCACATTGTAACGGGTGTGATTTAGAAGCACTAGACTCAAATCTGTTTAAAAATCATTCCAGATTTACTCTACTAAAAATACTAAGAGAAAATTTTTCTTTAAGATTTCTTACTTGCAACATAGCATTTAAGAAAAATTACTTAATGTAAGACAGTATCTTGAGAAACCTAAAACCAAGTGAAAAGACTTGGAAAACATCTCCTGACCACGATGGTCAAATGTTTGTGGTGTCTATTTGATAGCACAACAAGCGAAATAGAATGCCTTAACTTTTCCTTTTCCCTGATCTAACCTCTGTTTCTAGGAATAAAAAACAGAAGGGCAGTTTGCAGCTCAGAGATTTCTCACTTAACAACTTCAGCTGGGATGGGGCCCAGAATCTGGCTCTGGTGTATAAAATTACACTTTTAACTGTATGTGAGGATATTAACACTTGCCTTCGCCAGTTTTCAACAGACACATATATGTGGGATGCATGTAGGTATTTAACTTTCTAAGATGTTTATAGTTAGAAATGCCTTTGAAACCCCTGGACTATGGGTGTTTTCCTGTGGAATGCCATTGTCCTGTTTATTTGTTTATATTCAAAGCAGTGCACACATCTTACATGAATTGACTACAGCTTACAGTGTTCTGTTTATTTATATATTTTTATTTTCAAAGCAAACCAGGTATACGGAGAAGTCTTACATGAACAGCTCAATGAGTTTTTAGGAAACACATCTGTGTAACCACCACCCACATCAACATATCAAACATCACCAATACCCTAGAAGCTACTCTATCCCTTCCGTGTCATTAGCCCCTTAAAGGTAATCACCATTCTGACCTCTGTCACTGTAGATTATAGCTGCTCATTCTTCAATTCTACAGATTTCCATAGAAATTCCTATGGTATTCTGTAGGAATCATGCAGCTTACGTTGCTGTTTTTTTTTTCCCTAGATTATTTTCTTCAGTGTGCGTCTGTGAGGTTCATTCTTGTGGCTGTGTGTTCTTTTTCATTACTATACAGGACTGCATTTGTTCTTTTTCATTACTATACAAGATTCCATTTTGTATGTTTTAAAATTTATACTCCATTCTATTGCTGATGCATTTTTGTGTTGTTTCCAACTTTCAGCTATCAAGAATAATGCTTCTATGAACGTGCTTATACATGTAACATTGGTACACAGGGATATGCATTTCTGCCGAGGAAGAGAATTACTGGGTTATAGAGTCCACATATGTTCAGCTTCGTGGAGACTGCCAGTTTTCCAAAGTGGTTTTAACAATTTACATTCCCTGCAGCAGTGTTTAAAAGTTCCAGTTATCCTGTGTCCTCACCAATGCTTTGTAGTGTCAACGTTTTTTTCTGATTTATTATTTTTTTAAATTTTATCTATTCTATTGGCTATGCAGTAATCTTTTGTTGTGATTTTAATTTGGATTTCTCTGATCACTAGTATTGTTAATCATTTTTATTTCCTTACTTGCCATTTGAAATTGGTCTTTTTAATGACGTGTGTGTTTAAGTCCTTTGCCGTTTAAAAATACTGGGTAGTCTTTCTTTTACTCTGGCTTGTAGAAGGCAAGTTTAAAAAAAAGTTTGTTCATTTTCAGTTATATACATGACAAATATATTTTCTTTCTTTATGGCTTATCTTCCCTCTTTATGACATCTTTTGATCAACTGAAGTTCTTACTTTCAATGAAGTTTAACTTATTAATCCATTCTATTATTGCATTGTTGTTTTTTGTCCTTTTCAGAAATATTTACCCAATCCAAGGTCATGAAGATATTCTCCTGTGCTATCTTCTAGAAGCTCTGTCATTTTGCCTTTCACATTTCTGGTCTGTCTGGGAGTAATTTTTTTGTATAATGTGAGGTAGGAGGCAAGGATCATTTTTTCTCACGTGGGTATCCATTCTTTTTCCCAGTGGCAGCTTTGCCCTATAGCAGTTGACCGTTTATGTGTGGGTCTGTGTCTGGACTCTGTGCTGCCCCACTGGTCTATTTACCTATCCTTGCGCTGATACCATACCATTTCGATGACTATAACTGTAAATTAAATCTTGATATCTGGTAATATAAGTTATCCAACTTTGTTCTTCAATATAATTTTTTTTATTCTTGAGCTTTTGCATTTCCATGTAATTTTAGAATCAGCTTGCCAAATTTCACACACAAAGATTTAGATTATTAATTGGGATAATAATGAATCAATTTAAGTAGAATTGACATTTCTCAATATTGTACCTTCCAGGAACCTAGTAGATGCCTCCATTTCTTAAGTCTTCTTTCACCTTGTCAGTAAAGTTTTGGGTTTTCTTTGTGGAGGACTGCACATCTTTCACTGGCTTTATTCCTAGTTATGTGTCCTCTTTTCAGTAGAGAGCTACTTCCAGTTTGTATAAAAGCAAAATCTTCCTTTACAGTCACACCCTTAAACAAAACATTATAGAGGAACTATTTTGAAGCTGAAGAGAGGAAGTGCCCTTGAACCTTGAGGAGGAGGTGCGGGGTTTTTTTTGGTTGTTGGTTTGAGGTAGGTGAGATGCAGTATGTCTTGTCCAGATGGAATCTTTGGAATATCCTTAAAGGCAGCAGATGTGTGTGGGAAGAATGACAGAGTATATCGAGAAGCAGACTTAATGCCTTGAGTAATCGCATAGTTGAATGAATAAACCAATGCATATTTTAAGTATCTGAAGTACATTCATTGATGCAAAGCAAATGACCATTCTAAACATAGGTTATATCCTGGATTTACCTTCTTAAATCTTTGATTTACCATCCCCAGTTGCCAGAGATGAAGTTATAAATTAAATGATTAAAATATTATCAAGGTAATTGAGTAAGGGATACATGGTTTAGATTTACCACCAATTATATTTCCCATTAAATAAGAAACATTTTGAAATTTAATAACTCATGTGTGAGTCAGTGACAGCATACTGTTTTAGAGTTAAAGTCTCTTGGAGTTCCTGCTGGTTACTACTCTGTTTTTCTTTTCTTTCCCAATCATGCTTTGGGAAAGAATATTCCTTCTTGCTGACACCAGTGTCTCAGCTCCAATTCACTTCTCATACCAGCCCCTGACTCCTGACATCCATCAAAACTGTTTTCATCCTTAAGACCCAAAGACCTCATAATTGCCAGATTCAGTAAAGAAGTTTTCTTCAAGTTCTTTCGACATTTGAGATTATTGAACTATTCCTTCTCCTTAAAACTCTTCTTTTGCGGCTTTCTTGATATTTATTCTCCTTTCCTGGTCTCCTTCCTACCTCTCTGACTCTTTCTCAGGCTGTCTTCATTCCACAAATGTTGGTATTGCACATGGCCTGCTTCAGACTCATTGCTTCTTCATTGTGAATTCTCAATCTGGTGGAACTCGTTCACTCTGTGGCTTCCCTGACAATCAGTCTTCTGACGTTTTTGAAGGCTTATCCTGAAATATCCTGCACTACAAACACGTATATCCAACTACCTGTTGGACCTCTCCATTTGAGTGCCCCAGAGACACTTAAAACTTAACATGTCAGAACAGGAAACATCTTAACGTGTTCTGCACCTTGGTGAATGCCACCCTTTCTCCTGGGCCAGCAGCCTGGAAGTGGTTATTGACTATTCTCTCTTTTTTGTTTCCCCATGTCTAGTGAAAACATCCAACTCGTCTTCCTCCTTAATAGCCTTAATATGTCTGCAGTCTTGACCCTCTTCTCTCTATCTCTCTCTTTTTTCTGTTCCCAAATAGCCTTACACCTGGCTTTTTAAAACAGGCTCCTAACTGGTCTCTCTGCCCATTCAATATGGTCATCCTCCAATCTCATATCTGCTTTCAAGATGATCTTTCCAAAATGTACTACTTCTCTATTTAAAACTCTACAGTGGTTCTATTTTTCCTTCAGCACAAAAGCCAAGACCTTCAATATGGCTTTACAAACCTAGCCATAAGGGAGCTCCTTCTGCTTCTCTAGTCTCCTCTTGACACTACCCCTTTTCACCTGCCTGACCTGTTATCCAGAGCCCCTGCAGTTCCTTCCATCACTCTGTGCCTTCCCTTCATAAATACTCTGCTTCTGCCCAGAGCAGTCACATCTCTATCCACAACTTCTTCTGTGGATGGTTTCTTACTCATTCTCCAAAACTCACCTTGGTTATGTCATGCTCTAGGGGGAACCTCTTCTCATTCCCCTGCACACACCAGTCTGGAATATATTATATTGCATTATATGTGTTTCTTTATCCCACTCTGAACTTTTCAAAGGTGAAAAACACATTTTTCACGTTTGTATCCTCCCTCTGCAGGTACTTTTAGAAATAGGCACTATGTTAGGCTCTAGGGATGCAAAGATGAATAAGACATTATCCCTGCCTATGAGGCTCTCATAGTATAGAAAGTAAAACAGAAACATCAAAAGATAGTTACCGTGCAGTTTGACAAGTACCAGATGACAGGTATTTTTAAAACATGGAAGATAGAGCACCTGATTCTGGGTCTGAGTGAGTTCTATTTAAGTGTATACAAGGATTGTTTGAGAAATATGGATGGACAAATAATCCTCAGAGTAAATATCCTCTCCAGGAAAACTCCTGGCAACCCCATCACCCATTTCACCAGTTGATCTCCAGAGACTGTGCATTTTTGATCTTCACATGTAGAGAACTGCATGGGAGATAAAATATTAACAAATAGGACCCAAACATGTAAATAAACATGATATGGCTTGGTGGGAGAGGTAAACGTATTAAGCCATATTTTAGGACTTAGTTGAGACTTGAAAAAATAAGCATCTTATTTTGTGTGCTCAGGAGCTGTCTGACAAAATCCTAAGCCTGACTGAGATCATAGTCCACCCTGACTTTGTCTAAAAATGTTGCTGACTGGGCATGGTGGCTCACGTCTGAAATCCTAGCACTTTGGGAGACTGAGGTGGGAAGATGGCTTGAGCCTAGGAGGTTGAGGCTGCAGTGAGCTGGGATCACGCCACTACTGCACTCCAGCCTGGGCGAAAGAGCAAGACCCTGAAAGACCCTGTCTCAAAAAAGAAAAAAAAAGAGAGAAAAAAGGCGTTTGCCTTTATGGTAATAAGAACAGCCTAAAGCCTTGAAAGATTCATTCTACTTTTTCAGATACAATGTTAAAAAATTATTAAAGATTTCTGGCGGGGCGTGGGGGCTCACACCTGAAATCCTGGCACTTTGGGAGGCTGAGGTGGGCGGATCACGAGGTCAGGAGTTTGAGACCAGCCTGGCCAACATAATGAAACCCCATCTCTACTAAAAATACAAAAATTAGCCGGGCATGGTGGCACGCGCCTGTAGTCCCAGCTACCTGGTAGGCTGAGGCAGGTGAATCGCTTGAACTCAGGAGGCGGAGGTTGTGGTCAGCCGAGATCACGCCACTGCACTCCAGCCTAGGCAACAGAGAGAGACTCCATCTCAAAAAAAAAAAACAAAAAAAAAGTTACAGATTTCTTTTTTCCAAAGCAGATTCATAAGCTGTCCCTTACGCTATGAAACTTACTGGAACGACTTTTAGGTTTGGTGAGTTTTCTTAGGACAGACAAACACGGTAAATGTTTTCTTAACCTAGTCTATGTTTATCTTATGTAAATGTTTTCTTTTTTTTTTGAGACGGAGTCTCCCTCCGTCACCCAGGCTAGAGTGCAGTGGCGTGATCTCCGCTTACTGCAAGCTCCGCCTCCCGGGTTCATGGCATTCTCCTGCCTCAGCTTCCGGAGTAGCTGGGACTACAGGCACCCACCACCACGCCCGGCTAACTTTTTGTATTTTTAGTAGAGATGGGGTTTCACCGTGTTAGGCAGGATGGTCTTGATCTCCTGACCTCGTGATCCGCCTGCCTCGACCTCCCAAAGTGCTGGGATTACAGGTGTGATCCACCGCGCCTGGCCGGAAATGTTTTCTTAACCTGTTAAACAAACAGAATTTCAAACCTAACAAATAACCCAAATACATAGGTAACTGCTTTCATTTCATGGCCCTGAATGGCTGGAAAGTTAGTAGAAAAGTATATCTTCAAGCTGAGCTTTCAAAACACATATCTGTTTTCAAAAATCTTGTACAGGTGAAATATTTAATGCTTGGTTTTGTTTTGGTTTTGTTTTTCTCCTAAAAAACCAGTGTGACTAGTTTAAAACAATGCTAAATAATTCCTAAGGGAAAATGTTGCAAGAACCTTTCACCTAATGAGTTTACTGCCTTAGCTTGCTGTTTTAGTTACATGTTTTCAAGAAGTTCTCAGACATATGAATGGAAGAACATCTCTGATTCCACTTTAAAATAGATGGGAAAAAAATGCACCAAGGTGGAAGTGGTTGGCAGGCAAAGAAGAAGAATATGAACAATATGAGGGCAGCACTATTTTTATTTTATTAAGGATTAGACATAGTGCATTACAATTGGAATAAAACGTTCAGGTTGTAAGTATGTATTTTTCCACTTGAATAAGTCAGTTAAACTTAGAAACTATTCAACGGGTGTCAGCTTGCAGGTTCTGGATCAATAGAACATAGTATCATGGCATACTGTCTACCATTATAGTATCATGATTGTCAGTTATTTGGAGTATTCTGGCTAAATGCTTTATTTCTAAATCATTATTTCTTCTTATGTGTTTTAATAAATTTGAGGTTATGTTATATGTAATATGCTTTTCTGTGCCTCTACTTCTTCATTTGTGAGATAGAGATAGCTGGAGTCCTGGCTTGTGGAGTTGTTACGAAGAGTAGATGAGAGGGGTGACTAAAGTGCCCAGCACAGAGCCTGGTGCCCAGTCAGCATTCAAGTAGGGTTTGTTGTTGCCTTACTTGTTTTTTATACTTTATTATACATCGTGAGCATTTTCTCAAGTTGCTAACCATTATTCAAAACCATGATGTCTCATGGATATGTAACAACCCACTTTTCTCTTAAGATTTAAATAATGTCATTTTGGTCAGTTTTGCAGTTTCCAGATTGGCAATAACATAAATTCCACTGAACTAAACATTCTTATGCAGAAGTCTTTGTGACCAAGTAAGATACATTTCTAAAATAGAATGATTGGTCAAAATGTATACATATTTTAAAGGCTTTCATTTTCATTCATATGTCCAAATTCCATCCCTGAAAGATTGTACCCATTTGAAAGTACCCCTTTCTCTTGCCATGTTTAAAGAAGAACTAAGAAAATGTAAAAGAATGTGGTGAAAATAATAGAAGGCTGGAAGTTTTAGAGCCAGAATATTTGCATTTATTTATTACTTATACCATGGTATTTATTTATACCAGGGAGGGAAGATAAATAAATTCCTATAATTTCTCATATTTAAAAGGAGCTTTTGTGTGATAAAGTAAAAGCACTGCATTGACCTTAAGCAGCCTGTTTCTTATATTGACTGATACAGGATTAAACACCAGCTTGAGGAAGTCACTCTACCTCTCATAGTTATAGACTCACAATTTGCAAAATGGTGATATCATACGTATACTGTAGGACTTTTGTGGCAGTTAAATAATATTCTGCATGAGAAGCACCAAGCAAAGGTCTTGGCACATAGTAAGCACCTGTAGTTGATCACAGGCTTATTGACCATGAGTATCATTTTTGCTGCAGAGCCAGCCTTCAGCTTTCCTCGCTTTATTGCATCTGTAGATTCATAAAGTAGTAGAGTTCCCGACAGGTGTACTGGCTGTGTCTTGAATGAGGAGAGGGCAGAAATCCATGACATTTTTCAGCTGTAATGTCAACACACTTGATGGTCCTGGTTAGCATTAACATGACATGGTTTTATGACTTGACTTAGTGCACATCTAGCCCCTGCTTTGTGTCAGACACTGAATCAAGAATTGGTGATACAGGAATGAATAAAAGGTAATCTTTGTCCTCGAAGAGCTCATAATCTAGACAGGAAGTGTTTACCATCTTTTCTGGGTGAAATTCTTCTTCTTGTTTATACTTATTGAACATTCGTTTGTGCTGTTCCCATAAGACATGCACTGGTAGGTATTTGGAGGTGAAAGTAAGTAATGATAAAGCCGGACTGTGCCCCTAAGATGTTTAGAATGTGGTGTGTAGTTCAGTTAATTGGCATGCTGTGGTAGGAAAATAATGGGCTTTCAGTCAGAAGACCTTAGTTCGTATTCAGGCCTCAAAACATACTTGTGGAATGATGGGTTGGGCAAGGAAGGCCCTTGTGTTCTAAGCAAGAAAATGAAAAGAGTTAAAATCCAGTTATTCATTCATCCATTTGGCAAGTATTTATTGAGTACCTGGGATTCAGCAGGGAATAAAATATACTAAAATCCCTGCCCTCATGGAGCATAGATTCAGTGGGGGTGACGAAGGATGTAAAAACTGCTGCCATGAAATTTTTAAAAGGCAGTGAAGGAAGCTATGGAGAATTGGGGAGGAGGGGTGGCACGTTTACAGAGAGTGGCAGGAGAGGCCTATTTTGCCAAATCCCTTTTTAAGCCAATGGGGATGGCACCAGGTTCAAGAGGCAGAAGAGACCCAGAGCCAGCACACGAGATGGGGTTTTATTGGGGAACTTTCATACCGGGGAGAGAGTCTAGTAGTGGTGGGATGGACAGGAGAACCACCTTACATACAGTCCAGGGGCGGCAAGTGGGCTGGACAGGAAAACCACAATGGCTTGTGAAAGGCATCCAGTTTATATAGCATTTTCACTTAACACCCTCCCCATAACGACCTCCACCTGGCAACCTTCATGCAATCCCAAATCGGGGCCTCGATTCCATGTGCAGCCTGTGTTGCATAGGACAGTATGGGGGCTCAGATGTTCCTCATCGACAAGGAACGAATCTCTGTTTCGCCATTCCCGGATTCCCTAGCTCAGAACACACATTCAGTGTGTCTGCCTTACAGGGTCTTTCTCAGGGTGTGCTTAAGTTATTGCTATCAGGTGCCTTTAACATACAGGGCCTCATTACAAACTAACATTTGAATGAAGAGCTGGAGGAAGTGAGGGTGCAGTTCAAGGAGACAGCCCCAAACCCAGGAGACCAGTGGCACTGGAGCAGAGTGTGTATGGGGTGCAGTTAGGGGGAAGTGACAGTGGCAGGAGGCAGGGAAGGGCCTGTGGGACATGTTGCTAAGGACTTTGGCTTTTACTGGGCATAAGATAGGAAGCCTTTGAAGGAGTGTGAACAGAGTGATGGGAGGATGTTCCCACAACCCAGGGAGACATGGTAATGATGTGGACCAATGAGATAGCAGTAGATGTGGTGCACAGGGTCAGATTCTGGAGGTTATTTTTAAAGATAGAGCCAACAGGATTTGCGAAAGAATGGCATTAGCAGGGTTTAGAGCTGAGTTACTATGAAGCCTGAGTGGCCATCCATTGAGATGAGGATGACGGTGGGAGAAGTGAAGGTACCTTCACTCTGTTCACTGTGGCCACCTCCAAAAACATTGTGTTTGTTTACCAAATGCTGTCTTCATGACATGAAAAATTGAAGGTTTTTTCCTATCAGGGATTGGATTGATTCAGGCACAAAGATAATTTGGGCACCACTGGAGTTGGGCATAGGCAGTTCTGTGCAGGATGCTTCACAATAGTATTTCAACAGACATAGTGATCTCGGCTTCTGATTTTGTTACATAAAAACACACTGATTCAGAAAAGGACAAAAGCAATGTAGGTCCACAGAGATTAAAACATCTGTAGGCCGGGTGCAGTGGCTCACGCCCGGTGAGCACATCATGCCCGGTGATGTAATCCCAGGACTTTGGGAGGCCAAGGCGGTCAGATCATGAGGTCAGGAGATCGAGAGCATCCTGGCCAACATGGTGAAACCCTGTCTCTACTAAAATACAAAAAATTAGCCGAGTCTGGTGGCAGGTGCCTGTAGTCCCAGCTACTCGAGAGGCTGAGGCAGGGGTATTGCTTGAACCCAGGAGGCGGAGGTTGCAGTGAGTTGAGATCATGCCACTGCACTCCAGCCTGGCAACAGAGCGAGACTCCGTCTCAAAAAAAAAAAAACAAAAAATCACTAAAATGGATGTGTACATTATGTACAGCATGCTTTCAACATTAAGGTAAAAAAAAAAAACCAAAAGATTGGACTTAAGACGGGCCAGTTTTTCTAGGTTAAAGATGCCTTCCAGAAAAATGTTTGTTCAGCCATGCTTTTAGCAATCACTTATGTGTAAAGAACTTTTCCACGTCTCCTGTATTTATTCAATCAACAGGAATTAGCTTAGCAGCATAACCCAAAGACTTATCATTTATGTTGCCTTATGACTGATAGTGCTAATAAGTAACTAAGTCCTATGATCCTATTAAGAATTTTACAACAAAGAGGGGCTTGAGTGACCTAAATAAAAATCAGTGCCAAAAAATTCCTATATGGAACTTCTGGAGAGTGTCCCAAAGAAAGAATTTTCTTTTTTTTTTTTTTCTTTTTGAGACAGGGTCTTATTCTGTCACCCAGGCTGGAGTACAGTGGTATGATCATGGCTCACTGCAACCTCGACCTCCTGGGCTCAATTGATCCTCCTGCTTCAGGCTCCTGAGTAGCTGGTACTACAAGCGTGCAACATTGCATCCAACTAGTTTTTCTATTTTTTGTAGAGACAGAATTTCATCATGTTGCCCAGGCTGGTCTCGAACTCCTAGGCCCAAGGGATCCACCCTCCTTGCCCACCCAAAGAGCAAAAGAATTTTCAAAGTACATAGCGTGTTTATCACCTACTGACAAATTTCTCAGATCATGTCTGGGAGCACGCTGGCTACGTGGGGACTGTAGATTTTTGCCTATATATGCTCAATTTAAGTATCAAACACTCCATAAACCTTGCAGTGCATCTCTTTAGAGATTTTTAAAGGCTCTACAATTCAAAAGTATTGTAATAATTTTCAAAGTATGCCACATTCTCAAGAGGTGTCCATCTATGGGGTGATACTTGGGTAGGGGGAATAAAGTCCACTTCTGAATTGTGGGTAACAAACACAAGTCCAAAAGTGCACAGGCAGGCAGCTTGTACTTACTTTAATAGATGCATACTTTGGAAGTGAACAGCATTGAAGCATTAGGGCTTTCTATACTCCAGTGGCAGCGTGGGCCTTACAAAACTATAGGGCCTTCACCTAAGACAAAGATAACACTTTTGTGTTTGCAGTAACTCATGGACACTTTGGACTTAGTTTCTAAGGGACTTATCCCTTCTCCATCCAGTGTTTCTGGACTTCTTCCTGGAGTAAGGACCTTAAGGAGAAGCCTTCGTTCCTGTCTGTAACCCCTATTTAGTGCACTGATTGGGGTGCTTAGCACAATCACACATAACAAAGGAAAATAATGCCACTAAAAAGAAAGATTGTTCTGATTCAATATTTGAGAAAATTTCATTCAAGATATTTTGAAGTCACAGAAGAGAAGTTGGACTTTGTATATTTACCAAAACAATTTGTCCTGGGCTCAGTGTCGGTAATATTAATATGTCCTTTTTTATTTTTATTTTTGAGATGGAGTTTCGCTCTTGTTGCCCAGGCTGGAGTGCAATGGCATGATATTGGCTCACCACAACCTCTGCCTCCTGGGTTCAAGCAATTCTCCTGCCTCAGCCTCCCGAGTAGCTGGGATTACAGGCATGTGCCAGCAATGCCTGGCTAATTTTTTTTGTACTTTTAGCAGAGATGGGGTCTCTCCATATTGGTCAGGCTGATCTCGAACTCCCGATCTCAGGTGATCTGCCTGCCTTGGCCTCCCAGAGTGCTGGGATTACAGGTGTGAGCCACCACACCCAGCCCAATATTTCCTTTTTTAAAATAACTGAGGCAGATGTTGTGGGTATTACATATAAACTTCCTCATAGACAATCTGTAAGTTGGCAGAATTTGATGAACACCTTTGGATAATGTATTAGTCCATTCTCACGCTGCTAATAAAGACATACCTGAGACTGGGTAATTTATAAAGAAAAAGAGGTTTAATGGACTCACAGATTCACATGGCTGGGGAGGCCTCACATTCATGATGGAAGGTGAAGGAGGAGCAAAGGCATGTCTTACATAGAGGCAGGGAAGAGAGTGTGTGCAGGGGAACTCCCCTTTATAAAACCATCTGATCTCATGAGACTTATTCACTATCACGAGAACAGCACGGGAAAACCTGCCTTCATGATTCAATTACGTCCCACCAGGTCCCTGTCATAACACGCGGGGATTATGGGAACTAAAATTCAAGATGAGGTTTGGGTGGGGACACACAGCCAAACCATATTAGATAATATTTTCAGTTCAGCTCTGGGATTCACTGTCAATTATGGCAGAAAAGATGATAGAGTTGTGTTGGGAGCAGGCCCTCCATAAACTGGCCCCAAAACTGGCCATAAACAAAATCTCTGCAGCACTGTGACATGTTCGTGATGGCCGTGATGCCCATGCTGGAAGGTTGTGGGTTTACTGGAACAAGGGCAAGGAACACCTGGCCCACCCAGGGCGGAAAACCGCTTAAAGGCATTCTTAATCCACAAACAATAGCATGAGCAGTCTGTGCCTTAAGGACATGCTCCTGCTGCAGATAACTAGCCCAACCCATCCTTTTATTTCGGCCCATCCCTTTGTTTCCCATAAGGAATACTTTTAGTTAATCTATAATTGATTAAAACAATGCTTATCACTGGCTTGCTGTCAATAAATACATGGGTAAATCTCTGTTTGAGGCTCTCCGCTTTGAAGGCTGTGAGACCCCTGATTTCCCATTCCACACCTCTGTATTTCTGTGTGTGTGTCTTTAATTCCTCTAGCGCTGCTGGGTTAGGGTCTTCCCGACCGATCTGGTCTCAGCAGAGTTGCTCTTGTTTGCCCAGCATGTCTTCAAGTATGTGATTTCTTCCAGCATTTACCAGTTTGAATCATCATCTCTCAGGTGCTGCTCTCTGATCAAGTTGAACATATCATGTAATATACATATATTTTTCAAAGTGCCTGAGCATACCACAACTTTACATTACATAATCCTTTTTTCCCAAAGATCATTTATCTTCCTTTCCCTTACTTCCCTTCCTCCTTTCCTTCCATCTATCCTTTCTTGTTTATCTACAGACAGAATTGCCACAAAGATGTCACTGTTAGCTATTTGGAGAAGCTATTAAAACCATTTGCTAGGAGCAATTCCAGTGTGTGTCTGGTTAGCAACCAGGGATTTCTCTGACAACTGGTAGAAGGGTGCAGTTGTGCATGTCTTAACCATTCATAAACCATAGGTATTTTATTTTCACTAGTAAAACCGTGTGATAATTATTTCAAATAATGTTATTGTTAATGACTCTGATTTTTAAAACACTTGTCAGGAAAATATTACTTGGATTCACTTAGAAATTTATAAACATCTTTTCACTAAATGTAATATATCATACCAAGTTTTATGTCAACTTGTTTTTCCTAGCTATCTTTAAAAGTTAGTATAAACTTAGTAAGCTTCCTAATGTAAAATTTAGTATACTTTCTGATTTCTAACAAACCACAGTTTATTTTTGTTTATGGTATTCTGGTGAAAAAATTATTGATAGTTTTAAAATTAGTGTACCTTATAAAGCAGCATAAATTATGTATTTTCTTTGTTCTGAGTTCTTAGAGCTCTTAGTGCTATTTCTTCCTGATTTTAGATTTGTAAATTTTGTTTGACTTTTTGATGTGTGGGCATTGAATTAGTTTCTCTTAGGAGAAGTTTCCAGATGAGTACTGCTTTTAGAAAAAGAAACATATATTTTTATTAATACCTGTTGGAACTTCTCTGGAAGGTTTTGGATTTGTTTTCTTTCTTCTGTCCACTACAAAAGTGATGAGACCAGCCTTATCCTTTCATGGAGTGCATTCATCAAAAAAATTTTTGTTGTTCTGTCCATGTACAACTTTGACTATTGATGGTTCTATTTATTAGAATCTAAACATATACTTTGTATGTTTGTGAGAATAGAAATGTAGAAAAAAATCAAAAGGATATGCATCACTTTAATGTAACTCAACAGAAAAAGTGCCATTGTTTATATTTCTATTGATGCAAGATACTCCATTACTATTCATTGTTTTATAAACATAGTTTATATTAATAATTGTGTACTTAGTTGATAGATTTATAAAATCTCTAATTTTTAAAACATATGTTTCTTTATATTCGATTCTAATTTCTCTTAACTATTTTCTTGCCCTACAATTTACAGTAACATAATGGGTACATGAGATTAGTTCTTCATAGTGTTTTTTTATCTCCTCAAATCCACTGAGTTTTATCTCATCCACCTGGGAGCTTACTACCATGGCCACCCCTGGATTTCACTGTCATTGAGAACAGCTTGACCTTTAAAACCCCCTACTGGCACCACAGATTCCCATCTTTTAGTTTGTTCCCTCCCACCATACCTGTGATCTACCCAAGCACTCTTGTTTTCTCTCCCTCCTGACTCCATGTTTTTCTTTAATCATTCTAAGCCCTATGATCTATCTCTAATTATTCATCTCCTGATACCCTCAGTGCCCCAGTGTCTTGTTGAGCTTCCTTACAAACCCTCAGACCCATTAATTCCCATTGGCATGTCCTATAACTATGGCACTGGGCACTGTTGAAAAAACAATCCTGTAACAGGTGGAAATATACTATTATGGCATCCTTCCTTATGGGGCCCTCCGCATTTCCTGGCTGTCCTTCTACCAGTCCCAAGTCAGGTCCCCTCCCACTCCACTCAGCTGTCTTCACTGCTATATTAATTCTGTAATTGGTAAATATGCATTAATACTACATCCCAGATGTGTGCTAAGCTCTAGGGATATGATGTTGAACTAAAAACTCTACCCACGTAGTCTGCAAGAGAGTCAGACACTTATAAAGTAGCAACACTAATGATGATTTCATTACACTTAAATCAAGCAGTGAAAAACAAAATGTTGCCTGAGAATAGATTGAGATAGAGTCAGGCAGACTCTAACTTGTCTATGTGCAGGCTTTTCTTACTATTATTGCCTTACTTTTCCTTATTGTTTACTATATGTGGATTCCTGGGTTAATATTGTTGTTTCTTTCATTTCTTTTCAAAATTTATTTAAATGACATTATACTTTTTTAGTCATTTATATCTTGCTTTTATTTTTCAACATTATGCCCATGCAGTTCATCCATGTTGATACATGTTACTTTAGGCAGTTTGTTTTCCCTGCTGTATATATATTTTTTAATATTTCTATTTATTTATCTATGGTTGAGTCTGTACATATTTGGGCTACTTTCTATTTTTTGTTATTCTTTATAGAATTCTGATGTGAGCAGGAAAGATGTGATAAAGGTTGGTTAATTTTCAATATACAGGTTAAAGTTACCTTCAGCCATTCACTGTAGCCTTCTTTATCTAACATAAGCATCACATATTACTAATAAATTAGCCCACTTTGAATGTTCTACCATATTTAAAACAATAAGATAATGTCTTCATAGGTTTTCCTGATCTACTTTCTTTGGAAGAGGATTGAAAATAATTAAATGTCCAAAGTCAGAAAGATAGAACTCAGACTGCCAGTCTGAATAATTTAAAAGCAAATGTTTTAAAATGATTCTTCTGCTGTTCATAAGAAGAACTGAAATAGTGTCAGCAATGCTACTAAAAATCAACAAAGTCATGGTGAATTACATGCTATCGTATATAACATCTTTCAGTTCCAAATCACCCTTCAACACCTTCTGTTCCTTAGCAGACTGGATTTTATGAGCATTTCTCCTTCACAGAAAGGCCGATGTTGAGCTTTCTCAGTAAAGAGCGCTGAAGGGCCATTGCAGGAGGAAGGGCCTCTCTTACTGTTTTCAGCTGCTGCCCCACTCATCAGTGGTGTAGGTGTAAAGACATCCAGTGTTGCTCTGCCCCAGCCACAGGCAAGGGAAAGTGCAGTCCCTCAGTGACTTCACAGCCCCAGCCTGTTCCGGTGACCACTTTCCTGCAGCCCTCCCAACGAGGACACTACATGCTCCAGGTCTCCTGCCCACGGTGGACCGTGAACTCCTTCTGTGCACCTGCTCATCGGTGGTGGCTCACTTGCCCCTGGGAAGGCTGCTTCCTGCTTGCCCAGCTGCTGTGGCTCTTCCAGCAGGCTGCAAACACACCTTTTCCAGTGAGGTCTTGTATTAGTCTGTTCTCACACTGCTATGAAGAAATACCTAAGGGTAATTTACAAAGGATAGAGGTTTAATTGACTCACAGTTCCACGTTGCTGGGGAGGTCTCAGGAAACTTACAATCATGGTGGAAGGCAAAGGAGAAGCAGGTACCTTCTCTACAGGGTGGCAGGACAGGAGTGGGTGCAAGTGGGGGAATGCCAGATGCTTATAAAACCATCAGATCTCATGAGACTCACTCACTATCACAAGAACAGCATGTAGAAACCACCCCCATGATCCAATTACCTCCACCTGGTCCTGCCCTTGACATATGGGGATTATGGGGATTACAATTCAAGGTGAGATTTTGGGTGGGGACACAGCCAAACCATATCAGGTCTGAAGCCCATCTTTGGGGAGGATGTCCTTTTCCAAGTTTTGTTTTTTTGGGGTACTCTTCCTGAGCTCCAGGGTACCTTTTATACTTTTCTTTATATTTCATTTAGGTTTCAGAGTTATCTAGCTCTTTAATGATATTTTTAGCAGTTAAATTATCTTCTGTTGAAGAAAATTGTTACCATGAATAAAAATTTAGTGGGACAAAATATTTTACAAAGTTAGAAAATTTACTGCACTTCAGAACATGATCAAAGATGCAACATCTTTTTTCCCCCAGTAATTGCTTATCACTATTATTGTGCTTAAATCTAAATGTCATATACTTAGCAAAAGGAGATACTGCTAAGTTAGAGGTTAGGCACTTAAAAGCATATTCACCTTTGTAGCAGAGTGCATACTGGTTTCATAGTGTGCCTTTCTGCATTAGTAGTTTACTAAGTGCTTTGTACATAGCAATCAATAATTATTTGTTAAAAAAATCAATGGTATATTTAATTCAGTGTTCAAAAAGTTCATGCTAATATTAACTATGTAAAAATCTTTAAGCTTGTAAGATTTTTGAGTAGCTCATAGAGTCAGCATCTGCTCCACCCGGGTAGCTGAGGAAGCTCAGTCAGAACACCCTGGGGGGGAATTTTCTATCATTATTTGCAGATTAGAATGGAGTCTCTGGGGAGGTCCCTGCTGTGTGTTTATCCAGCAATTGAGGGAACATGGCGTGATTGTACCCATTACTGTGTGAAGAATATCCAAATGCCTTCTTTAGACGGTTGTTGTTCTTGCTACTTATATATTAAAAGCAATTATGTGATATTGTAATGAATTATGTTGACAAGCTTTCATTCCCAAAGCTGCTTATCTATGTACATATTATTTCTGACTGGAAAACTTATGTTTTTTCCTGCCCGTTTGAATGAATTGCTTGCCACTGGTGACTTATGGCCTGTTTCATCGATTTTCAGTAATGAGATGGAGCAGTATGAGGTAAATATCTATGCACAAAAGCAGGGATTCTAAATCACATTCTGCAAACCACACATTTGATGGTGCAGTTAGCCCATCTCCTCAAAAATGTTTGTGGTGAAGTTTCCTTGAAAAAGCTTGGGCTTAAAGCATGTCACTTAGATGACAGATTTAGAAAGAATTTCGGTCATTACAGTGAGAAGTCCTCTTTGGCTCAGTCAGGCTAACCCGCTCCAAGGGTAGGAGAGGATAATTCACCAGGCGGTGCGTCTAATGGACATCGTCTCAGTGGATGAGGGAGGTAGAGAGAGCCTGTGGTTCTTTTAAATGCATTGATTTCTCTACGGAGTAGCATTCAAATATGTAACTGATCATGGACTCCAGGTAAGTGATGATGGACTCCCCTGGTTGTAGAATTGCTACCGGGTGTTCAGATGTCTCAGGCAAGGAAAGCAGTGAAAACAGAGGCAAAGGAAATCCTTGTGGGATTCACTCATCTGGTTTCATACTGAGTCACTGTCTCACGGGGATGAAGTACCGTTGGAGTTCACTCTTGATCTTGATAACAGGGAGAAAGAATTATGCGCTGTTAAAAAGAAAGATGTCTGTGGAAAGCGGGGGATCCCTTGAAGATGGTGTTTTATAGAACTGCTATTTTATGGCTCTTATATCCTTTCCATGCATTATTTAACTTCTTTTAGTCTTTGCTGAACATGGATACTGCCTAGGTTGGTTTCCAGCAAGAACTGCATTGAAAGTTTGATGAACTGAAAACAAAATAACTTTTTATGCTATAAAGTACCTCATGATATGTGACTGTAGGTGAAATACAGGAAGGTCTCAAGCTCACACCATTTCTCTGAATGTGCTACTTTCGTTTCTGCATATGACAAACTACTCTCTCTTTTACGTGTATATAACTATGTATGTTTTATATGTACCTATCATATATATCATATATATCTAGATAGATATATATAGTCCCTACTTGTGGTCCCCTACTCGGGACTATAGTACCTATATAGTTGGTACTATATTTTCGGTACTATATAGATACTATAGTCCCAAGTAGGGGAGAAGAAGTAGGGAGATCTACAGAGTAATATCTATCTATCTAGACATATGTGACTTTTATAGAGAGATTTTATATGTAGATAGACTATTCCTCTCTGGATTACATATAAATTTATTAAATGTCACATAATACTTTATGTTCTCTAGTTAGAAAAGAGACCAGGTCGATTTTTCATTTCTTCCTTATCATTTCCCCTTTAATTAATGGTTTTATCCTCATATGGGGACTCTTCCAGGCCTTTCTTTATGACACCAATAAATCTCACTGCCTCTTTCCCATCTGTTCTCTCCACAGTTTTCCTTCATTCCATGATCCATGTCATTCCAGTTTCCATTGCTGCCCTTCTCAGCATTCCATCTTCTTGTTTCTTCTGTCTGCTGTGCCTAAAATTAACTTGAAAACATGAACCATCTTCAAGACAAATCTATGGTGTTCTTTACATTAATTTTATAAAAGTACACCATAATCAAAATGTGGAACACCTTGACTACCAGTCACTGGGGATATGGCCAAAGGTCAAGACAAATATACTCTGGCCTTTTAAAATTCATACAAATAATGATTCCATTTTTATTTAAAATGCTGCTTTTCTTATTTGATTAATTCTTGTGTTTTGCCTGAGTTTAGTCAATTATGTAGAAATGTACAAATTAGCAACTAATTAAGGACATAACTTGATATTGTTTTTTGGTGCTGACCTTTCTTGTTTTATTTTTGAGACAGAGTCTTGCTGTATCATCAAGGCTGGAGTGCAGTGGTACAATCTTGGCTCACTACAGCCTTCACCTCCCATGTTCAAGTGATTCTTATGCCTCAGCCTCCCAAGTAGCTGAGATTACAGGCATGCACCACCACGCCCAGCTAACTTTTATATTTTTAGTAGAGATGGAGTTTTACCATGTTGGTCAGGCTGGTCTGGAACTCCTGACCTCAAGTGATCCACCTGCCTTGGCCTCCAAAAATGCTGGGATTACAGGCATGAGCCACCACATCCAGCCATAATTAAATTTAGTTGAGGATATTGAAGATGATGTAATGGGATGAAATAAAAGCAATTCTGGATAAATTATATATGTTTTAGGAATAAATGGTAGAAATCTAATGAATTTGTCCTATATTACAAACAGGAGTGTAATAGTTTAGTGCATTCCAGAGAAGAAAAATAATAGACTATTACATTAATTTAATCAAAACCAATTGTGCATTTCAAAAAAGATAAAGACATGAATGGAATTTGAGTATACTTCCATACTTGTGAAAATGAATTTAAAATCTAACATGACTCAGTAAATCAGCTATGATTTCGTGACAGGGAGAGTTGGGGAGGTGTAGAAAAAAGATGGAGAAGGAATTAAACAGTAGAGAAGATTTTAGAGAAATGAATACTGAGTGACTCCAAAGTAATCCTGGGATTTTTGTTGTTGTTGTTGTTCTGATCTATTCCTATTTATATTTCTTGGAGAGACATGATACATTTGATCACTTCATTTCAGCATGCAATGTAAAATAATAAGAGCAACTAGCCTGCTAAGAACCCAAAGCCAGATGGTGTATATGTGTGTCATGCTGAGTTGATGGTTTGGAAGTGCCAGCTCTGCAGAATGGCTGGAGTCGAATAATACTTCAAGGTAATCCTGCTTAAGATCCACTTGTGCATCTCCATATAACTTTTACATTTTTAACAGTTAAGTTAATGAATTTTAAGTTGCAGTGGTCAGCAGGATTCATGTAGGCAACAGAAAAACACACATAAAATGTCTGTAATGGGATTTGTTAACTGTCAGTTCAAATCAAACTCTTATAAACTGACAGAAACCTCAAGTGTTTTAATAGTACTGGCAAACTGCTTCTTAAATAAGCAAATAGCCAAAAGTGAGTTTATGCTTCTTTCTTGAGAAGGATAGACTGTTTCATCATTTTTAGAGATTATCTTTTGAGGACTAACCAGTGTGAGTCAAAGAAATAGTAGCATAACCCAAACATGTCCTCTTTGTCTCCTTGTGTTTAGAAAATAGGAAAAAATGGCTGGGCGCAGTGGCTCATGCCTGTAATCCCAGCACTTTGGGAGGCCGAGGCAGGCGGATCACGAGGTCAAGAGATTGAGACCATCCTGGCTAACATGGTGAAACCCCATTTCTACTAAAAATACAAAAAATTAGGTGGGTGTGGGAGCAGGCACCTGTAGTCCCAGCTACTTGGGAGGCTGAGGCAGGAGAATGGCATGAACCTGGGAGGCAGAGCTTGCAGTGAGCCGAGATCGCACCACTGCACTCCAGCCTGGGCAACATAGTGAGACTCCGTCTCAAAAAAAATAAAAAAAGAGGATGGAGGAGCCAAGATGGCCGAATAGGAACAGCTCCGGTCTACAGCTCCCAGCGTGAGCGACGCAGAAGACGGTGATTTCTGCATTTCCATCTGAGGTACCGGGTTCATCTCACTAGGGAGTGCCAGACAGTGGGCGCAGGTCAGTGGGTGCGCGCACCGTGCGTGAGCCGAAGCAGGGCGAGGCATTGCCTCACTCGGGAAGCGCAAGGGGTCAGGGAGTTCCCTTTCCGAGTCAAAGAAAGGGGTGACAGACACACCTGGAAAATCGGGTCACTCCCACCCGAATATTGCGCTTTTCAGACCGGCCTAAAAAACGGCACACCACGAGACTATATCCCACACCTGGCTCGGAGGGTCCTACGCCCACGGAATCTCGCTGATTGCTAGCACAGCAGTCTGAGATCAAACTGCAAGGCCGCAGCGAGGCTGGGGGAGGGGCGCCCGCCATTGCCCAGGCTTGCTTAGGTAAACAAAGCAGCCGGGAAGCTTGAACTGGGTGGAGCCCACCACAGCTCAAGGAGGCCTGCCTGCCTCTGTAGGCTCCACCTCTGGGGGCAGGGCACAGACAAACAAAAAGACAGCAGTAACCTCTGCAGACTTAAATGTCCCTGTCTGACAGCTTTGAAGAGAGCAGTGGTTCTCCCAGCACGCAGCTGGAGATCTGAGAATGGGCAGACTGCCTCCTCAAGTGGGTCCCTGACCCCTGACCCCCGAGCAGCCTAACTGGGAGGCACCCCCCAGCAGGGGCACACTGACACCTCCCACGGCAGGGTATTCCAACAGACCTGCAGCTGAGGGTCCTGTCTGTTAGAAGGAAAACTAACAAACAGAAAGGACATCCACACCGAAAACCCATCTGTACATCACCATCATCAAAGACCAAAAGTAGATAAAACCACAAAGATGGGGAAAAAACAGAACAGAAAAACTGGAAACTCTAAAACGCAGAGCGCCTCTCCTCCTCCAAAGGAACGCTGTTCCTCACCAGCAACAGAACAAAGCTGGATGGAGAATGATTTTGACGAGCTGAGAGAAGAAGGCTTCAGACGATCAAATTACTCTGAGCTACGGGAGGATATTCAAACCAAAGGCAAAGAAGTTGAAAACTTTGAAAAAAATTTAGACGAATGTATAACTAGAATAACCAATACAGAGAAGTGCTTAAAGGAGCTGATGGAGCTGAAAACCAAGGCTCAAGAACTACGTGAAGAATGCAGAAGCCTCAGGAGCCGATGCGATCAACTGGAAGAAAGGGTATCAGCAATGGAAGATGAAATGAATGAAATGAAGCGAGAAGGGAAGTTTAGAGAAAAAAGAATAAAAAGAAATGAGCAAAGCCTCCAAGAAATATGGGACTATGTGAAAAGACCAAATCTACGTCTGATTGGTGTACCTGAAAGTGATGCGGAGAATGGAACCAAGTTGGAAAACACTCTGCAGGATATTTTCCAGGAGAACTTCCCCAATCTAGCAAGGCAGGCCAACGTTCAGATTCAGGAAATACAGAGAACGCCACAAAGATACTCCTCGAGAAGAGCAACTCCAAGACACATAATTGTCAGATTCGCCAAAGTTGAAATGAAGGAAAAAATGTTAAGGGCAGCCAGAGAGAAAGGTCGGGTTACCCTCAAAGGGAAGCCCATCAGACTAACAGCGGATCTCTCGGCAGAAACCCTACAAGCCAGAAGAGAGGGGGGGCCAATATTCAACATTCTTAAAGAAAAGAATTTTCAACCCAGAATTTCATATCCAGCCAAACTAAGCTTCATAAGTGAAGGAGAAATAAAATACTTTACAGACAAGCAAATGCTGAGAGATTTTGTCACCACCAGGCCTGCCCTAAAAGAGCTCCTGAAGGAAGCGCTAAACATGGAAAGGAACAACCGGTACCAGCCACTGCAAAATCATGCCAAAATGTAAAGACCATCGAGACTAGGAAGAAACTGCATCAACTAACGAGCAAAATCACCAGCTAACATCATAATGACAGGATCAAATGCACACATAACAATATTAACTTTAAATGTAAATGGACTAAATGCTCCAATTAAAAGACACAGACTGGCAAGTTGGATAAAGAGTCAAGACCCATAAGTGTGCTGTATTCAGGAAACCTATCTCACATGCAGAGACACACATAGGCTCAAAATAAAAGGATGGAGGAAGATCTACCAAGCAAATGGAAAACAAAAAAAGGCAGGGGTTGCAATCCTAGTCTCTGATAAAACAGACTTTAAACCAACAAAGATCAAAAGAGACAAAGAAGGCCATTACATAATGGTAAAGGGATCAATTGAACAAGAGGAGCTAACTATCCTAAATATATATGCACCCAATACAGGAGCACCCAGATTCATAAAGCAAGTCCTGAGTGACCTACAAAGAGACTTAGACTCCCACACATTAATAATGGGAGACTTTAACACCCCACTGTCAACATTAGACAGATCAACGAGACAGAAAGTCAACAAGGATACCCAGGAATTGAACTCAGCTCTGCACCAAGCGGACCTAATAGACATCTACAGAACTCTCCACCCCAAATCAACAGAATATACATTTTTTTCAGCACCACACCACACCTATTCCAAAATTGACCACATAGTTGGAAGTAAAGCTCTCCTCAGCAAATGTAAAAGAACAGAAATTATAACAAACTATCTCTCAGACCACAGTGCAATCAAACTAGAACTCAGGATTAAGAATCTCACTCAAAGCTGCTCAACTACATGGAAACTGAACAACCTGCTCCTGAATGACTACTGGGTACATAACGAAATGAAGGCAGAAATAAAGATGTTCTTTGAAACCAACGAGAACAAAGACACAACATACCAGAATCTCTGGGATGCATTCAAAGCAGTGTGTAGAGGGAAATTTATAGCACTAAATGCCCACAAGAGAAAGCAGGAAAGATCCAGAATTGACACCCTAACATCACAATTAAAAGAACTAGAAAAGCAAGAGCAAACACATTCAAAAGCTAGCAGAAGGCAAGAAATAACTAAAATCCGAGCAGAACTGAAGGAAATAGAGACACAAAAAACCCTTCAAAAAATCAATGAATCCAGGAGCTGGTTTTTTGAAAGGATCAACAAAATTGATAGACCGCTAGCAAGACTAATGAAGAAAAAAAGAGAGAAGAATCAAATAGACACAATAAAAAATGATAAAGGGGATATCACCACCGATCCCACAGAAATACAAACTACCATCAGAGAATACTACAAACACCTCTACGCAAATAAACTAGAAAATCTAGAAGAAATGGATACATTCCTTGACACATACACCCTCCCAAGACTAAACCAGGAAGAAGTTGAATCTCTGAATAGACCAATAACAGGAGCTGAAATTGTGGCAATAATCAATAGTTTACCAACCAAAAAGAGTCCAGGACCAGATGGATTCACAGCCGAATTCTACCAGAGGTACAAGGAGGAACTGGTGCCATTCCTTCTGAAACTATTCCAATCAACAGAAAAAGAGGGAATCCTCCCTAACTCATTTTATGAGGCCAGCATCATTCTGATACCAAAGCCGGGCAGAGACACAACCAAAAAAGAGAATTTTAGACCAATATCCTTGATGAACATTGATGCAAAAATCCTCAATAAAATACTGGCAAACCGAATCCAGCAGCACATCAAAAAGCTTATCCACCATGATCAAGTGGGCTTCATCCCTGGGATGCAAGGCTGGTTCAATATACGCAAATCAATAAATGTAATCCAGAATATAAACAGAGCCAAAGACAAAAACCACATGATTATCTCAATAGATGCAGAAAAAGCCTTTGACAAAATTCAACAACCCTTCATGCTAAAAACTCTCAATAAATTAGGTATTGATGGGACGTATTTCAAAATAATAAGAGCTATCTATGACAAACCCACAGCCAATATCATACTGAATGGGCAAAAACTGGAAGCATTCCCTTTGAAAACTGGCACAAGACAGGGATGCCCTCTCTCACCACTCCTATTCAACATAGTGTTGGAAGTTCTGGCCAGGGCAATCAGGCAGGAGAAGGAAATAAAGGGTATTCAATTAGGAAAAGAGGAAGTCAAATTGTCCCTGTTTGCAGACGACATGATTGTTTATCTAGAAAACCCCATCGTCTCAGCCCAAAATCTCCTTAAGCTGATAAGCAACTTCAGCAAAGTCTCAGGATACAAAATCAATGTACAAAAATCACAAGCATTCCTATACACCAACAACAGACAAACAGAGAGCCAAATCATGAGTGAACTCCCATTCACAATTGCTTCAAAGAGAATAAAATACCTAGGAATCCAACTTACAAGGGATGTGAAGGACCTCTTCAAGGAGAACTACAAACCACTGCTCAAGGAAATAAAAGAGGATACAAACAAATGGAAGAACATTCCATGCTCATGGGTAGGAAGAATCAATATCGTGAAAATGGCCATACTTCCCAAGGTAATTTACAGATTCAATGCCATCCCCATCAAGCTACCAATGACTTTATTCACAGAATTGGAAAAAACTACTTTAAAGTTCATATGGAACCAAAAAAGAGCCTGCATCGCCAAGTCAATCCTAAGCCAAAAGAACAAAGCTGGAGGCATCACGCTACCTGACTTCAAACTATACTACAAGGCTACAGTAACCAAAACAGCATGGTACTGGTACCAAAACAGAGATATAGATCAATGGAACAGAACAGAGCCCTCAGAAATAACGCCACTTACCTACAACTATCTGATCTTTGACAAACCTGAGAAAAACAAGCAATGGGGAAAGGATTCCCTATTTAATAAATGGTGCTGGGAAAACTGGCTAGCCATATGTAGAAAGCTGAAACTGGATCCCTTCCTTACACCTTATACAAAAATCAATTCAAGATGGATTAAAGATTTAAACGTTAGACCTAAAACCATAAAAACCCTAGAAGAAAACCTAGGCATTACCATTCAGGACATAGGCGTGGGCAAGGACTTCATGTCCAAAACACCAAAAGCAATGGCAACAAAAGCCAAAATTGACAAATGGGATCTAATTAAACTAAGGAGCTTCTGCACAGCAAAAGAAACTACCATCAGAGTGAAACAGGCAACCTACAACATGGGAGAAAATTTTCGCAACCTACTCATCTGACAAAGGGCTAATATCCAGAATCTACAATGAACTCAAACAAATTTACAAGAAAAAAACAAACAACCCCATCAAAAAGTGGGCGAAGGACATGAACAGACACTTCTCAAAAGAAGACATTTATGCAGCCAAAAAACACATGAAAAAATGCTCATCATCACTGGCCATCAGAGAAATGCAAATCAAAACCACTATGAGATACCATCTCACACCAGTTAGAATGGCAATCATTAAAAAGTCAGGAAACAACAGGTGCTGGAGAGGATGTGGAGAAATAGGAACACTTTTACACTGTTGGTGGGACTGTAAACTAGTTCAACCATTGTGGAAGTCAGTGTGGCGATTCCTCAGGGATCTAGAACTAGAAATACCATTTGACCCAGCCATCCCATTACTGGGTATATACCCAAAGGACTATAAATCATGCTGCTATAAAGACACATGCACACGTATGTTTATTGCGGCATTATTCACAATAGCAAAGACTTGGAACCAACCCAAATGTCCAACAATGATAGACTGGATTAAGAAAATGTGGCACATATACACCATGGAATACTATGCAGCCATAAAAAATGATGAGTTCATGTCCTTTGTAGGGACATGGATGAAACTGGAAACCATCATTCTCAGTAAACTATCGCAAGAACAAAAAACCAAACACCGCATATTCTCACTCATAGGTGGGAATTGAACAATGAGATCACATGGACACAGGAAGGGGAATATCACACTCTGGGGACTGTGGTGGGGAGGGGGGTGGGGGGAGGGATAGCATTGGGAGATATACCTAATGCTAGATGACGAGTTAGTGGGTGCAGCGCACCAGCATGGCACATGTATACATATGTAACTAACCTGCACAGTGTGCACATGTACCCTAAAACTTAAAGTATAATAAAAAATTAAGAAAAAAAATAAAAAAATAAAAATAAAAAAGAAAAAAGAAAATAGGAAAAAATCATTTTGTAGTACCTCCTTTCCCTGACCTCCACGTACGCTCTTTGGGGAAGTCTTCTTAGCAGTTCAGGTGAGGTGGGGGCTGTACTATAGTCCCAAGTAGGGGAGAACCACTAGGGAGGTCTACAAAGAGTGACAGGTAATAGTGAGGGGACTGCTGTGTTAGATGACACCATTGGGTAAGAAGATGAATCAACTGTAGAAAAGTATAAGACTTCATTTGTACATACTGTTAATTATATAAATCTGAGAAAGTGTTGCTTAGACTATTACATTTAGATTTGCAGAAATTATTTTGTTTTTTCGCTCTCCTAGAATTCAAGATTCTGTTTTTCCCTTTTTTTCATGTTAAGCTTCCCTCCTATTCCTATTTCTTTTCTTTTAAGTCTTTATAAAAGCAACTGTTTCCCAAGAATTAGTAAATTACTTATTTATACAAAAAATTGTTAAGTAATTTAGTTAAATTAGTTTCTTTTTCCTCTATTTTGAAGATCTGATATTAGGTACATCTATATTTAAGATCATTATTTCTTCCTGATTAATTGATTTTTTATCATTATGAAATGTTCCTCATTATTTTTGGTAATATTCCTTATGTAAATAGACACTTTTTTTTTTTTTTGGACGATGTCTCCCTTGGTCACCAGGCTGGAGTGCAGTGGCATGATCCTGGCTCACTGCAACCTCTGCCTCCTGGGTTCAAGTGATTCTCCTGCCTCAGCCTCCTGAGTAGCTGGGACCACAGGCGTGCACCACCATGCCCAGCTAATTTTTGCACTTTTAATAGAGATGGGGGTTCACCATGTTGGCCAGGATAGTCTTGATCTCTTGACCTCGTGATCCACCCATCTCAGCCTCCCAAAGTGCTGGGATTATAGGTGTGAGCCACTGCGCCCTGCTGATAGATACTTTAAAAAAAATTGAAGTTATCTTTTTATTGAGATGCTGGCTATCCTGAAGTTTGTGAAGTAGGAAAATCTAAGGTCTCACAAAGAAAAATATATCTCTACAGTGTTGCTGACTATGAAGGCTCAAAAGAGAAAAAAGTGTTCCCTACTGTATGCTTAGCTTGCTCTGGAAACCTATTTAATAAAAAGAACTTTTGGGGCCGGGTGTGGTGGCTCACACCTGCAATCCCAGCACTTTGGGAGGCTGAGGCGGGTAGATCACGAGGTCAGGAGTTCGAAACCTGCCAGTCTGGTCAACGTGGTGAGACCCCATCTCTACTAAAAATACAAAAATTAGCTGGGTGCGGTGGTGCATGCCTGTAATCCTAGCTACTGGGGAGCCTGAGACAGGAGAATCGATTTAACCCAGGGGGCAGAAGTTGCAGTGAACTGAGATCTCACAACTGCACTCCAGCTTGGGAGACAGAGCAAGACTCTGTCTCAAGAAAAATAAAAGAACTTTTAAATTCAGGGGTACATGTGCAAATTTGTTACACAGGTAAATGTGCATCATTGGAGTTTGTTGTACAGATTATGTCATCACCCAGGTATTAGCTTGGTACCCATTAGTTATTATTCCTAATCCTCTCCCTCTTCCCACCTCCACCCCTCAATAGACCCCACTGTGTGTTGTTCCCCTCTCTGTGTCCATGTGTTCTCATCATTTAGCTGTCAGTTTTAAGTGAGAACATGCTGGAAACCTACTTTAATGTTAGTGTAGTTACTTCAGCCTTCTTATGGTTAGTGTTTGCATTCATTTACTTTTAACCAACTTTACATTTATACTTACATGCTTTTTTTTGTTTTGGTTTGGTTTTTAAAATCCAGTCTGATAATCCCTGCCTTTGCATTGGAGAGCTTAAACCATTTATATTTAGTGTAATTACAGACATTGTTGGGTTAAGTCTGATATCCTATTTTAGTTTTCTTTTTGTTCCATTTATTCTTTCTTCCTTTCCCCCAATTTTTGACTTTTTCCTGAATTAATTTAGTATTGCTAATATTTCATTTTATTTCCACTATTGGCTTACTAGCTATGGGAGACAAATTTTTTTAAATGGCCCCCAGAGATGTTTCACACTAATGTCAGGAACCTGTGAATATGATGAGATATAATTCCTTTCATTGTGTTATGATATATGGCCTTAAGAAATGAACACTATCCAGGTGGGCTTGATTATATCACATGAGTCTTAAAGGCAGAGAGCTTTTTCAAGCCAATGAGAGATGAGGAAAGCAGAAAGGAAAGTCAGAGATCTGAAGCATAAGAAGGATTCAACATTCTCTTGCTGGCTTTGAAGATGGAAGGGACCATGTACAAGGACTGGAGAACAGACACAAGGAGCCGAGAGTGACCCTAGCCAACAGCCAATAAAGAAACACGAATCTTAGTCTCACAATGTCAAGGGACTGGATTCTACCAACCTGAATGAGCTTGGAAGTAGATCTTTTCTTTTGGCCTCCACGTAAAGGCCTAGCTTGGCCAACACATTAATTTTGGTGTTGTGGTACCCTAACCATAAAACCTAGAGTAACCTTCCTGGGCACCTGACCTACAAGCTGAGAAGTAATATATTGGTGGTGTTTTAGCTGCTAAGTTTGTGGTAACTTGTTATGCAGCAATGGACAACTAATACATTAGCTGATCCCCTCTATTCTTTTAATGGTTGCTCTGTGGTTTACAATATGCATATTTAACTTATCACAGTCTGCTGTCAACTAATATTATACAACTTTATGTGTAATGTAAGAACCTTACAACTATATACCTTCCATTCTTTCTTGTCCTTGGTGCTGTTGTTATTATAAATTTTACTTCTAAATATTCTTAAAACCTCACAAAATAGTTATATTTTTGCTTTAGTTAATTATCGTTAATAAATGTAGAAATTAGAAAAGTAAAAATCTTTTATATTTATTTTCATATCTATATTATCCACATCTATTTTTCAGCAATTGTCATTGATCTGTATAGATTTCCATATGTGATATCATTTCTTCATTCCTCTAATATATCCTTTAGTGAAAGTCTAATGATATTTAATTCTCTCAGTTTCTGTTTATCTGAAAAAGTCTTTCACCTTTGAGAGTTTTTTCTCCATTATAAGACTTAAAAGATATTGTTTCATTGTTTCTTGGCTTGGATCATTTTACACAAGAAATATGTGTTAATTCTTTTTGTTTTGTATGGTGATATGTTTTTTTTCCCTCCAGTGGCTTTAAAATTTCCATCTTTGTCAAAATTTTATGAAATTTGATTACACTGGGGATTGATACGGTTTTCTTTGTGTGTACTCCACTGTTGAGCTTCTTGGATCTGTGGGTTTATAGTTTTCAGAAAACTTCGAAAAACTTCAGCCACCATTTCTTCAGCTTTTTTTTTTCTACCTGACCTTTGGGTCTCCAATACACATATATTAGACTGCTTGATATTTTCTCACAGTTCACTTAGGTTGTTAATATTTAAAGTCTTTCTTCTTTCAGTGATTAATTTTGGAAAGTTTCTTTTCATGTATTCATGTTTTCTATGTATTCAATTTTTAATCTTTTCTTTTTCGGTGTCTAATCTGCTATTATTTCCATACAGTGACTTTTTGATTTCAGATTTTTTTTAACTTTTGAATATTAACTTTGATTCTTTTTAATGTCTTATTTCTCTCGCTATTTTTATGTCTTCCTTTAACTTTTTGAACTGATTTAATTTAGTTATTTAATGCACTTGTCTACCAATTCCAATATTTCTGTTATGTCTACATCTGTTTTTATTGAATGGCTTTTATTTTGGTTAAGGATATTTTTCTACTGCTTGACATGTTCAGTAATTTTTATTGGATGATGGACATTGTGCGCTATGTTGTTGAATGTCTGGAATTTGTTGTCTTCCTTTAAATAAAGTAGAATTTTGTTTTTAATAGGCATTTAAACTACTTGTAGATAAGCTTTTTTTTGTTTGTTTGAGGGCTATTTTTAAGTATTGTTTGGGTGGATCTATGTTAGCCTTTATTCCAGGGCTATGTTAGTGCCACTATTTAGGCATGAGACTTCTTGGGTCTCTACTGAATGCCTGTTGTAGCCAATAAGGCCTCTTCTATGTGATTAGTCAGAACTGGAATACATCTCTATCCTGAATGAGCTTTGAGAATTGTTTAGCCTATTGCTTGTAGTAGGTAGACTTCTAAAATGACCCCCAAAGACATTCACCTTTGTGTATTCCCCTCCAATTGAGTTTGGGCAGGATGTGAATATGATTATTCTTGTAACTACATTACTTTATGTGGAAAAAGGAAAATTTTCTAAGATGGGCTTGATTTCATCTGGTAAGCCCTTTAAAAAGAGATTTATCTGACTGATTGCTGAGTAAAAAGTCCATTATCTGAAAAGCCTGGTTCATATATTTAGTCCAAATGTCTAGTTGTTTATGGTGTGAAGGCAAACCTGGTCCAGTTACTATATCATGGAGTTTTTAGGTGAACAGTTGTAGTGAATTAACTTGTCCTTGGAGGGTATCGCAATAGCTTTAACCAGAACTTTCTTTCTTGGACTTATCCTCCATCATGTTTCCTTGCTTTCCAGGCTGCATAAAACAATTAAGTGGTCTCCAGGTATTTACACTTTATCAGTACCAAGGCAATATTCTACTTCCTCTGCCTATAAACAAAAATCCCACAGAAATTTTACATATAATGCAGTAACTAGGCTTTTTGAGCTTACCAAACCCTATTTTTTAGTCAATCTTTAAAACTAAGGGATATTGAATTACAAGGGAAGGATTTGAAAGAGGCTAGCCAGCTATATTTCAAAAGAATAAAAACCACTCTCTTTAAACCTTTAAGTTATTTGAAAATATTTTACACCAGTGAAATATAGAGAGAATAATACAATCAATTTCAGTATGCCAAATAACCAACTTAAGAAATAAAATATTATTTGTACAGTTGAGGCCCTGTGCAGATAATATTTCCTCCAATCTTATCATTCTCTCTCTAGAGGTACCTTAATGCAATGTTATTAATTCCCATGCATTTCTTCATGTATTACTTCATATCCCTGCATCCTTAAATTTATCTTTGCATTTTTTTTTGAAATTGATTTTAATTGTCAGAATTCTTTCCTGGTTTCCTTTTTTTTTTTTTTTTGGTTTAACATTTTGTTGTGAAAATAAAATGTTTATATTTGTTTAGATTTCCATTGTATGAATATAACACCATTATTTTTCCAGTCAACTATTAAGAAACATAGTTATTTCAACTTTTTTGAAGCAATGAACACTCAAATTAACCTTTGGTAGATATGACTAGTACACATATATGAGAGTTTCTGCAGGGAATGCCCTTTATAATTATATCACAAAATAAATAGAGTATATGCATCTTCAAGTTACTATAGATGGTCCACAACTCAGAATTTTTGACTTATTATATTTCGACTTTATGCTGGTGTGAAAGTGATGGCATTCAATAGAAACCATACTTTGAGTACTCATGAAGCCATTCTGTTTTTCATGTTCAGCACAATATTTAATAAGTTACATGATATTTTCAACATTTTATCATAAAACAGGCTTTGTGTTAGATGATTTCGCCCAACTGCAGGCTAATGTGTGTGTTCTGAGCACATTTTAGATAGGCTAAGCTAAGCTATGCTATTCTATAGGTCGGGTGTATTAAATGCATTTCCAACTTAAGATATTTTCAGTTTACTATGAGTTTATAGGGAAGTAGCTGCATCATAAGTTGAGGAGCATCTGTAGATATTGTCAGTTGTTTTTCAAAGCGGTTGTCCAGATTTGCATTCCTACCATAAGCTTTCTGGTTGTTCTACATCTTTGTAACACTTGGTATTGTCAGAATTAAATTGTAAATAATTACACTGGTGAGAAATGCTACCTCATTGTGGTCTTAGTTTGCATTTCCCTGGTTGTTAGTTACCTTTTTATGTTTACTAGCCAGATTAGCTAGTAATGAAGAATAATGAAGATTATTCTTCTCTGGTAGGGTCACTCCAGTTTAATCAAACTCCATTAGGGCCAACATAGAGATTCAAACATCTAAAGTCCTAGGATATGAAAAATAGAAAGATATGAATAGGAATATATGAAAAATAGAAAATAGAACATTTTTCTAAGTATGAAATTATTCCCTGAGACATTTAAGTTATTTCTAGTTATCAAAACATGACTCTTGCCAACACTTCTATTGTGTCGTTCTCAATTGTGGCAGTCTTAGCTTCTTTTACTCTGGCTTTTCTGGCTGCAGAAAGAATGACAGTAAACCTTAAGTCACTGAAGCTAAAGACAGGCTATGTTATGAGGAAACAGAACATTACTCTGCCTAACACTGACTAATAATAGTAAGATTTGATGAACTCCAAAAAGCCTAGGTTAACAATTTCTGTGTTCTAGTGCTATGCTAATTGATGGAACTAAATACTTTTTAGGATCCTTCTTCCCTTGTGAGGACCCTATCCACAGAGCTTTCACAGACTCTTTCTACTGCCAATGAGGAAATTTACCAAAAAAGGTCCTTGCTATCTTTTCTAAAAAGGCAATGAGTAAAATTGTGTCTTTTACAAAGATATCATCTGTAAACTATTTTCAGTAGGAAAAAAGCCAGAAAAATTTTCCTGAATCTATCCTTGGTGCTAATTCGGTATGACTTTGTGTGCAGGGGATACATTTTCTGCCCTTTCCATAATTTGAGTGATCATCTGTCTAGCTGCATTACAGTATGCTGCCTGCAGTGTTCTCCTTTGCAATAGTCCAAGTAAATAAAACATAGCTGATCTAAATGCTTCCATTCATAATTGATTTGAGGAATGTATAACCTGTAGTTTTTTTGGGGGGGGCGGTTAGAGAAATTGTATGGGTATCTCTGTTTATATTACTTTGGAAATATTTTATTTCATAAATACTAAAATCCTGAGTAGAAGGTCATTTAGTTCAAGTTTGACAACAGAAACTTGTTTCATATCAGCCTTAATTATTACATTCAGTCGATTTTTTTATGACTCAAGGACCCACTTCCTACCACTTCCTTTGATAGAAAAAATATCTAAATGTAAGAGATGAAAGCATAGGAAAGTTTTTCACATTTAGACTGAATTGTCTTGTTATTCAGACAGTCCTCACCCTTTTGTTTTCACTTCTTAGATATTTGTTAAAACTCACTAGTTATATTGACTAGTAGAAACCATAGATGTGATTTAGACATGACATAGAAGAAACCATGACAAACCATAGACATGATGCTTTAAAATAATGGCCCTGCCGGTTTGATCATTGATACTTCTTTCTGATGGGCCCTATTTAGATGTGTGTGTGCATGCATGTTTTGCACTTGTCCCGAGGTGAGTGAAAATGGAAGTGGTGTTTTAAAGATGAACTTTCTGTATAAAAGCAAGTTGTAAATGTCTGTTCTCTATTTCTAGGAGCAGCTCTTTAAAATATGCTTCTGATCCTTTCTTATCAGATGTCATGTTGTACACCAGCAGCTCATTTGCTGTTCCACAGCTTGGGTCTCCAGATCTTAATGACTCATACCGGCTGTTGTCCCCCTACAGGTTATCCAGGCTGTCTTTTTTGGCATCTGTGTGCTGACTGATCTTTCCAGTCTTCTGACTCGAGGAAGTGGGAACCAGGAGCAAGAGAGGCAGCTCAAGAAGCTCATCTCTCTCCGGGACTGGATGTTAGCTGTGTTGGCCTTTCCTGTTGGGGTTGTGAGTATGATGGAGGATGCATTTAGCCACAAAAGAAACTTGGCTCTTATTTCAGACTTCTAAGAGAAAAAAAAAGAGTTCATTATAAGAGGTTTCTGTATTATTAGTTTGCTGGAGCTGTCAGTACCACAGATGCGGTGGCTTAAACAACAAACATTTATTTTCTCGTAGTTCTGGAGGCTGAAGTCTGAGATGCAGGTGTCCACAGGGTTCGTTTCATCTGAGGCCTCTCTCCCCTTGGCTTGCAGACAGCGCCTTCTGACTGTGTCTTCACACGCTCATCCCTCTGTGCCTGTCTTTGCCTAAACTTCCTATTTTTATAAGGTATAGCAGTCATATTAGATTAGGGCCCCCTAATGACCTCATTCAACCATATATAATCACCTCTTGAGAAACCCAGTCTCCAAATACAGTCACATTGCGAGATTCTGGGGGTTAGGGCTTCCACATATGAATTTTGCAGAGGACACAATTCAGTCTATCAGTTTCTTAAGCAGCCCAAACTTGAAAGGTAGGGTCCTTGGGTCAACCAGGCTTTTGAACTTGGGAGAGGAGATCAGTATTAGCTCATACTTCTTCAGTTACCCAGCTGTGCCATTAGCTACTATCACTGAAGTAAATGCCTCTTAATGTTTGGGTCTGTTTTGACTTCATTGATTTTCATTGTTTTCAGTTAGATTCTCTTCATAACTCAACTTCCTTCACAAGTCTGTTAATTTTCCATTGTCTGCACATAAACCATGTTTTTTTAAAGGCCCTCAGAGACCCTACAGATTTTAACCTCTGCGTAGCCAGGAGAAGAGAACTCATATATATCACAAACTGTAAAAATGAGTAAGAAGTTGTTATTTAATTCAAATTCAGACCTTTCATTTGCCAGCTGATTTCGGGGAAAAACAGAAGTCTCAGTGATGTGGTCTAGCACATGCACCAAGTCCATTGTAGGAAGAATCAGAAAGTTGATCATAAGTCCTTCCAGTGGATTACTCATATTTGTCAGGTTTGTAGCTGGTAGAAGGCCCTACATGCTTGCTTTAAGACCAATTAGTAGACACTCAGATGGTCACTGAATTGCTTTTTCTGTGTGCCAAATTATATTTTCTTGGATGAAATAAATAGCCCTTAACCCTGAGAAAAACACAATGGCCAGAGAGCATTATAATTTGTTGACACTCCTCATTCCCTCATCCTTGTCCTCTGAAAACTTAAATAAATGAGTACTCAGATTGAAGCTAACCAGCAAATCTCTCAAATTCCATTGTTTAGCATAGCAGAGTTTAATGCTTTCCATATTACTTAATATTTCCTTCTTTGGGCTTTCCATATAAAATTCAAATACTTTCTATCAGAATAGTCATCTAAGAGAAAATTTCCATTAGCATAAAGCACAAAGATACATACTTTCTGCATAAAAGAATTATCTAGAAAATCTCAGTCTCTCTGTGTGTACATGTATATGCATCTATATCTAATATCTAATATATGCATGTATATTATATATATCATGTATACATTTTTTCTTTTTTAACGTCTACTCCCTTGGAATTTCTATAGCCATGTCATTGCCTGTGGAAGCCTTCGTTGGCTAGAAGGATTACAATAGTAATACAATAAAAAAGTAGGCCAGGCGCAGTGGCTTACGCCTGTAATCCCAGCACTTTGGGAGGCCGAGGCGGGCAGATCATGAGGCCAGGAGATCAAGACCATCCTGGCTAACACAGTGAAACCCCATCTCTACTAAAAATACAAAAAATGAGCCGGGCGTGGTGGTGGGCTCCTTTAGTCCCAGCTACTCAGGAGGCTGACGCAGGAGAATAGCTTGAACCTGGGAGGTGGAGGTTGCAGTGAGCTGAGATCTCACCACTGCATTCCAGCCTGGGCAACAGAGCAAGACTCTGTCTCAAAAAAAAAAAAAAAAAAAAGTAAACATGAGTATAGTGTTAACATGTTTTCTCTTAGCTCCCTTCTGTATGTGATATCAAATTATGTCTCTACAGGGAAAATTTTGACTTATGTTGTAAATTTTGCTACTCTCCTCAAAAGCTCATGGCATATGCCCTTTAGACATTTTTGACCTTCCTTTGGGGGAAACTTTTGCACCTGCCTGAAGCTTGAAGTATATGTCAACTCTTGGTGTCTTTCCTAAAGTTATCCCATGTATGTTTCATGGTTTATAAAACAAGTGGTGGCCTTTTTGTTTAGTTATTTGTTTTAGTACATCTGATATTTTCCTCCATCTATCACTGTCTTTGTTGTTTTGCCTATGTTTTAGAAAAAAGAGGAATAAAAGTGCCTTTCATCCCCACCCACCCCATCCCTCTTAAACCAGAAGTCCCAGCATCACACTTTCATGGCGTGTGGGTGTGGCTGTCCTAGTGGCTCTCTGACAGCGCAGCCAGTCCTCATCACTGCGACCAGGGCCTCCCGTGTCACCCAGCACATGGAGGGGATCAGTGCTCTTGAGAATCACAAAAGAAATCAAAGAATAGATAAGGAATCAGAGATGTGTAACTCACTGATGTTTTTAACTCATTTTTTTTTTTGCCCATTGATATTTTGTAGTCACTATTTCCATCTTTCATAATCATCCCTGTTACTGTGAGTCACTGTTCCCTTCATAGTTACTAGTCTATTATTTTCCTAAACTTTTAAATGTTCCTTTCAAAGAAAGTGACATTTCTTTCTCTCTTTTCCCCCCTCCTTTCTCTCTCTCCTCTCCCCTGTTTTAAGAAGAATCTAGGTCAGTATTCTCTAGAAATCATCATATGTTTTCTACTGTTTCTGTCTTGCTATGCTATTTGATGTTTTGTATCTATTTATGCAATTTCCACCAGACTTCTCACTCTAATACACAGAAATTCATTTTGAGGCCAAAAAAAGCCTGATAAATTGTTCATTCCCAAATCCCATTAATTTTATTGCAAAGTCATATTTATACAATATATGAATGTGCCTCTTTACAAGTATTTGTATTTGTCTGTTCTCAGACTGCTAATGAAGACATACCCGAGACTTGAGTAATTTATAAAGGAAAGAGGTTTAATTGACTTACAGTTTCACATGGCTGTGGAGGCCTCACAATCATGGGGGAAGCCAAAGGAGGAGCAAAGTCACGTCTTACATGGTGGCAAGAGAGTGTGTTCAGGGGAACTCCCCTTTATAAAGCCATCAGATCTTGTGAGACTTATTCACTATCACGAGAACAGCATGGGAAAAACTCGCCCCCATGATTCAATTACCTCCCACTGGGTCCCTCCCACGACACACAGAGATTATGGGAGCTACAATTCAAGATGAGATTTGCGTGGGGACACAGCCAAACTATATCAGTATTTTAACACAAAATTTTTTTTTCACTAAAACATTTAATTTTGTGATTTTTCGTCTTTCTGTCTCTAAGGTTATTTCCCACCTTTCCTTTCCAAGGTGCTCTGTCTTCACTGTGGCTTCAGAGCTTCCCCTGTCCTTTCTGTACCTTTTTCCCTGTTCCCGCAACTGCTCAAAAGGGTCTAGAATCCTGCTGTAGTTTCATTCTTATGACTTAGGACTTTCTTCCTTATTAAAATGCAAACTCTCCCTGGAGCAATGCCACAAGGAATCACATGAAGAAGCATCATTTTTACTTTTTCTGTGCCTCCTGGCCTGGAATGGAAGTGCCAACCTGGACAGTTCATTACATCAGAAGGATGGAAGAGCATTAATGGCCAGGAACTGATGGAAGCAGAATTATGCATGTAGGAATCTGTAGCATAAAAATGCTTATCATGTGTGCAGATGATTAGTGATAACATTTAGAAGTAAACATCTTCATCACTTTGGTGGACACAGTCAAAATTCTAAGGGGCAGAATTCTTAAGCACCCTCTCTGTGCCAGGGGAGCACCAGACATCCTATAGCTACAGGTGCAGAGCCTCAGCTTTGAGTCCTCCTGCAGTCCCCAGAGGCCTCCCCTGCTCTACCACCCTGACTGCTGGGGCACTGCCAACCTTGCAGAGTGCTTCCCTGGCTACTATCTACTGTCTTTCTTTGCCTACTGCCTTTCTACTTTTTGTCAGTCAGAAGTTGAAAGGGAAAGCAAAGTTATTTTTGCTTCATGGTGCAGGCAAATGGCATCGGGCATAGAAAGAGAATAAAGAGTGAATGCATTACCTCTGTACAGCTGAATTTATCAACTTTGCACAAGTTTTCCTAAAGAGACCTATTGGCCCCTGAGCTTTTCCTGATGCTCCCATTATCTCTCTCTTTCTTTCTCTCTCACCTCAGCTGAAACCATGGCAGCAAGAAAGACATGGGTGGTTTATCTGGGATTTGTATTTTCTACATTAATGCTTCCTCCAGTAACGAGGTTAATTGAGAGTTGACAGTAATTGCTGTGTGTGAGCATGAAGCCCTAAATATGATTTTGTGACCCATGCACCTAGTGCATCCACTTCATGGTCTCTGTTCATCTCAAGGATACATAAAAATCATGAAACATTCCAATCAAAGATAATTGGAGGAAAGTTTTATTTCAGCATAACCTTGAAGAAATCAGGCAGGGTTGCTTGGATGAACATGGCATGTATCATCCTGATTTGTGTAGATTCCCATAAATACGAAGCTGGCCTTGATTAATAATGCTAATGGCCGGAAACCACCACCACTCCCAAAGCCTTGCAACTAATTTTGCAGGGATAACCCATGGGAGTCTCTTCTTACCATGTGCAGTTTATTTCTGAACCCTGTCACCCTTTTAAAGAAGCATTACAAATAATTCTATGACATTATGTGGTCTGGAAGCACTGAAGTTTATTAGCAGCAATCAGACCAAGAATGTCTTTTGTCTCCTGTGAGTTTGTTGACTTTTGTGTTGGCAGATACCATTATGGCTAAGAGACTAGGCTTAGGCTTTTAACCAAAAAGGGGAGGGGAGGCATGAGAGAAGAGCAGAAACAGCAAATAAATAAATAAATAAAATATATATTTATATGAGTTTAATGACTATGAAAGTGCCCCTCTCAGGAATCTTAAATGTGTCTCCAACTGCCTACCAAAGCAGCCGTTTAATGAAAAAGAACAATTATTTATATATTTTATACATTTTAAACTTTCTGTCTTTGTTTTATAGAGGCAGGGTTTCGCCCTCTTGCCCAGGCTGGAATGTAGTGCAATGATATTTCACTGCAGCCTAAACCCCCTGGGTTTAAGGGGTCCTCTCACCTCAGTCTCCCAAGTAGCTAGGACTACAGGCATGCACCACTATGCCCTGCTAAGTTAAAAAAATTATTTTGGAGACAGGGGTCCCACTAAATTTCCCAGGCTGGTCTTGAACTCCTGGCCTCAAATGATTCTCCTGCCTCAGCCTCCTGAGTATCCAGATTACAGGGACAAGCTACCATACCCAGCTAATTATACATTTTTTATTCATTCTAGATTGTGCATCCTATTCATTTGTAGCTGCTTAACTTGAATAATGCGTGTAATCTAACCTCATAACCTCACCAGTACACTTTTGCCCTGGTGTTGGTTTGGTTGCTCTAGCCCCAGTGCTGGTCTGCTGCATCGCGGTATGAAGATGATAGCCCTTTCTGAGTGGGCCTGAGGAGATCTTGGAGGTTTTGATCAGTTCTAACCTGGGATGGGTGTCCAGGTTATTAGGAGCAAACTGGCATGTGCCTGTATTAACTTTTCGGAAATTTGACCTTCTTATCTGAGTTTAGACTCAAAGCTGTTTGTTAAGTAACTATTTTTAGTGTTATAATCATGTCTTGTAAAGACTTAGTGAAGATTTTATAGGTATCAACCTATTCTAGAATCCTTTAAAACTTGATTTTACTTGTAATGGGACTGTATGGTATCTGCTTCCTTAGGAAACATGGAAAATGGATTTAAAATCTCAAATGCAAACTCAAAGAAAAAGTATATTGCTATTGTTTTAAACAAGTAATTCCCAAAAGTCTTCGTTTGTTGACATAGTAGCTAATTCTAAGCTATCTTTAAGAGGTTTTGAGATGCATATAAATTTAGATAGTCATAAACCTACAACTTAAAAATTGCAGTTTCATTACTGATTTTTAAATGAAAGAGATTGGCTTAAATGGGAAACCAGAAAATTAATATTGATGACTAATATTAAGGTCTGTTAATATAACACATAAAGGAAGAGAATTTGATTCTATTTGAGATTATAAATAAAAGCAAATGTCTTTCCTTCTGTTTTGATATTAAGGGGGAAATTTAAAAAAATAAATTGTTTACCTTATTCCACAAACTCTGGATTCAACTTAAAAATACACATTTAAAAAATGATCACGAGGTCAGGAGATCGAGACCATCCTGGCTAACACAGTGAAACCCCATCTCTACTAAAAAAAAAATACAAAAAATTAGCTGGGCTTGGTGGCGGGTGCCTGTAGTCCTAGCTACTTGGGAAGCTGAGGCAGGAGAATGGCGTGAACCCAGGAGGCGGAGCTTGCAGTGAGCCGAGATCATGCCACCACACTCCAGCCTGGGTGACAGAGCGAGACTTCATCTCAAAAAAAAAAAAAAAAAAAAAAAAAAAAAAATATATATATATATATATATATATATATACACTTAATATCTTCTGATCCTCTCTTTATTAAATTTTCACACAGGTACCTAAAGTCAAGACTTTTCTATTTTCTTTAAGCCTTAACTGATGTTTTAAGTTTCTTTAAATGTCCTTTTCCTTTCTTTTCACCTCTGAAGTTAAGAGTACATCGGCTAGGTCATGTTTTATGGTAGAATCCAGTACACTGCAGGTGGAGTTAATCAAATGCTTGCCCCCTGCACTGAAATAAGAAATGTGAATTGAGTTACCTAAGAAGGAAGGTTTATAGATGAGGATTTATTCAAGATCAATAAGGAAAATGAGCCATGCTTTCCCAATACCAGGAGAAAGACTCAGAAAACTGTAATTACCAAAACTAGGTGAGTGGTCTTACAATTATTTTTTAATAGCTTTTCAAAAGACCAAGGACATCATATGTTTAAATGTATGTACCTGATAAGAAACCAGGTTGCTTCTCAATCATCTCATATATTCTTTTCTCCTAAATGAGAACCAAAGATTTTCTGCTTAGGTGACCTATTTAATTTGCACACATTTATGCTAGCTCAGAGTGGTCAGCTTTTTTGATGCTTCCAAGACAAATTTCTTAAACACAATAGTCACACATTAACAAAATTTCACATAGATGCCCACTTTAAAATATATGACAGGGAAAACCGTGCATTTATATGTAGACTGTTCAAAGGACAGAAGTTCTTGTCAAATCAGTGATTATTTGTGGGCCCATGGAGCCTACTGTGTAGCAAGTACTGAGTGCTAAGAGTCAGGATAGTGTTGGCTGAGAATCGATCTGTCCTTCAAAGGTTTCACAGTCTAGGGAGGGTGGCTTTATAAGCTATATCAACAAGTAAATTAAAATAGGGTGTCATGAGTATAATAATACATGTGTTTAAGGTGCAGAGAAGTATCCCCAAAGAGAGAGGGGTTAATTTAAGTGGGTGGGAGGTCCTGAAAGACTTCTCAGAAATAATGACATCTAAGCTCTGTTTGAAGAATGACTAAGAACTTATTGGATGTATAAGTTAATGATGTATTCAGTTGCAAGTAAGAGAATACCCTCAGAAATCCACCTGGCTCACTCTTTCACTTCATTCAAGTCTGCTCAAATAAGCTCAGCAAAGCTGCTTTGAATGATCTATATGAATTAGCCTCTCATTATTCTCTGTTCCCTTACCTTGCTTTATTTTATCCATGATGATTACCACTACCTGGCATATTATGTTTACTCTTTTATTTGTGTAGTGTCTGTCTTCTCTGACTTAGTTCATACTCTGTGAGACCAGGGAAGTTGTGTGTTTCATTTACTGCTTTATCCCAGCATTAGGAGCAGTGTCTAAATAATTCAATATTAGTTGAGTGTAATCCAGCCAACTATGGTTTAAGTAATAAAGATACTTAATATCTCACAAGACGTGGAGCTTGTTGACAGGCAGTTTCAGGGTGGTATTGCTCAGTATTTTCATATTTTGTAGTTTTTATTGAGATAGGGTCTCACTGTGTCGCCTAGACTGGAGTGCAGTGGCATGATCTCAGCTCACTGCAAACTCCACCTCTCAGGCTCAACTGATCCTCGCACCTCAGCATCCCGAGTAGCTGGGACCACAGGTGTGTGCCACCATGCATGGCTAATTTTTGTATTTTTTGTAGACATGGGGTTTCACCATGTTGCCCAGGCTGGTCTCAAACTCCTAAGCTCAAGCGATCCACCACCTTGGCATCCCAAAGTGCTGGGATTCTAAGCATCAACCACCATGCCCAGCCAGTATTTTCATTTGAGACTTGTACATTTTCTATTTTCCACGTCTGTCTTCAGAGTATTACCTTTTTGTACTTGGAGTTGCCACCTAAATCCTAAAGAGGGTTAATAAAGCACCAAGCATCACATCCTTCACAACCATGTTCAAGGACAGAAAAGGAAGAAACTCTAGGGAGCCCTCCCCAAGTGTATGTCTCTTCATCAGGTGAAGAGATTATTCCCAGAAGCTCCACCTGCAGATTTCACCATAGGTCTCATTGGTCAGAACCATCACATAGCTAGAACCAGCAGTGTGGGAGCCTGGGAAAGCAAGAAGAGGCAGAAGGAAATGAAGTTACCATGAGGGCTTAAACTAATTATGGTTTATCCTTAGGGGCTGGGCATATTGCTACCCAAACAAAATCAGGAGTTTTAAAAAATGTAATAAGTAACAAATTTAGGGAATAACAATATGTAAAATAAGTAAAAACTAGTAGGATTCTAGGTAATTTATTTTTTATGTTAGTATGAAAAATATATACAGTAAAGTTGATAAGACTAATCATGGACATTTTCTGTTGTAGCCAAAAAGATATATTTTTCCCATTCATTCTCTACCAATATCATTTTTAGTACATTCTTACCAGTAGTATCATAAACAACAACTGAAATCTGATATTTGAAGAAGTCCTTCTCAAAGAAAGATTTCTTACACATTTGATGAAATGGTTTAATTTCTAAAGCTCCATATAAAATTTGTCAGAGGTGTCCCTTGCTTTAGACCACAAACTCAAGAGATTCAGACAACGGGTTCAATAAGTAAAATCTTCCTTGAACACCCTTCCCCCTAGAAATTATCATGTCCTATAGATCATTTCACAGAGTTCCTACTCTCTCTGGGGAAAAAAAAATCACAGAAATATCTCACAAAATAAGATATTTTCTTCCCATAATCATAGTCATAAGTAAAATATGTATTTGAAATTTGAGATCAAAAAAAGGTAGAATTGATTTTCATTAACACTAGACATGTGATTCCTGTCCTCGACAATGTGACCCGCAAAACCAGGATCTTATATATGCCCTTGTTTTGGGGACCAGGGACAAGATGCAATATTCTTGATTTTAAAAGAAAAGAAAAAAAGGATTCACACTTCTTCCTTCCCTGCATATCTCACTCCCCCCTCTTTCCCTCTATCTCCCCAACACCCCCGTCTTTCTCTCTCTCTCTCTCCCTCACCCTCTTCTCTCTTTCTCTCTCTACCTTTCTCCTTTCACCTCATCCCTCTGCCCTAACCATTGCTTTCTATGTAGAAAAGGAAACAATAATTTATTGGCTGTGTGGGTGATCCTGAAATTACTACTGTCCCTGTGGGTGTTTTGAGGTAACTCTTAACTCCTTTAGCTGGACCAAAGTGTACTGTTACATCAGCTGATAAAAAAGTAATTTCCCTTTAAGGAAGGAACTAGTGGACCTTCCACCTACACAAAATTTACTAACTTAATCGTGCCCATGTGATTACCATTCCAATGATTTGCTTATTTTACCACAAATAGCCAGTCTGGGATAGGACTTTCATTCATTGTACCTTTTTCTAATCTTCTTAGGGAACAAAAGTTAAGGCATAATTCTGGCTATTGGGAAGGTGACGCAGAAAATCAGGTGGGAAGGTGGGAAGATGAGGAGAGGGCAGATGGTGAGGAGAGAGAGTGTAGCCCTGCCAGCCAGCTCACAGTCTCCTAAGCACCCCTGAAGAGCACATTTTCCAGAAGTTTCCCACCAGAGAATGTCCTTTTAGGTTAGGTCTGTACATAGGTAGGCTACGTTGGTACTTGATTTACCCATAGCAACAAATGTATACTAGGAGTTTGAACTGTGTTGGTGAAGCTGTTGCCACGTGAGGAAATTGAAGAAAGCTATGCCGCAGAGGGAGTGAAAGGAGCCCTTAAGCCTTGGTCTGCTTTTGCGCTTTTCTGGATTCTCTGCGACTTTGTTCATTTTTGACCAGAAAAGATTGGAGAGGAATGTGAAATAAGAAAAAATCCTAGACACAAAGGAGTGGCATGCCCAAGTTTACAGGCATGATGGGAGAGGAATTTTGTCACCTTGCCACTTGATCCTAAGGACATCTCCCCTCCCCTTTGTTTCACTTAAAAATCAACTATGAAATAAGAAGACTGCATTGATACACGCACACATAACTCAAAAGAAAGAAGACTCCGCACTCCCTTGGCCAGAGGGTACTGTGAGTATGCCCTGGCCCAGGGGGCGGCTATTACACTAGACAATAAAATTAGCATTGAGTCAACAAAGGAAAATGGCCCCCAGATTCATTAATAAAGCAACATTTTGGTCTGAATATTCAGAAATGCTACCTGCACCCACCCCATTAGCTCAGAGTTCTGAAGAAGACACCACATACGGAAGCCTCTGCTGTCACCTCTGTTTTAGTTCCTGCCTGTGAATGAGCAGTTCCACTTGCACTTTCTGAGGCTTCTCACCGTAGCCCTTCCCAAGGTGGCAAAACCTACAAACAACCCAAGAGCCTGAAAAATGGAATAATGAGAGTTGACTTTCACTTACATGCTTGCTGTGGGCCAGGCACTGTGCTAAGGGCTATACTGGAACGATTTATTTAATCTTCACATCCCCAGAAGGTAGGAATTTCCATCATTTTCACTTCGCAGAAGACTCTTCTGTTTTGCAGTTTTACAGATAGGATTCCCATTTTATAGCTTGCCTGCTTGAGGTCACACAGCAAGTAAATGATGCTGGTAAATCAACCGGGCTTTGAACCCTAACACTCCAACTAACGGAGTGCTTGCTCTTAGCAACCACAGTTATGTCCTGTATAATGACGTTTTCATCAGTGACAGATGACATATACAGCAGTGGTCCCATAAGATTATAAACCTATATTATGGACTGGACATGGCGGCTCACACCTGTAATCCCAGCACTTTGAGAGGCCGAGGCAGGCAGATCACTAGAGCCCAGGAGTTTGACACCAGCCTGGGGAACATAGTGAGATCCCATCTCTACAAAAAAAAAAAAAAATTAGCTAAGTGTGGTGGCACACGCCTGTAGTCCCAGCTACTTGGGAGGCTGAGCTGGGAGGATCCCTTGAGCCCAGGAGGTGGAGGTTTTAGTGAGCTGAGACGGTGCCACTGCACTCCAGGCTGGGCGATGGAGTGAGACCTTGTCTCAAAAACAGAACAAAAAGCAAAACAACTGTATTAGGGGCCAGATGTAGTGGCTCATGCTTGTAATCTCAGTGCTTTGGGAGGCTGAGATGGGAGGATTGCTTGAAGCCAGGAGTTCAAGACCAGCCTGGGGAACAACCAAACCCTGTTTTTACAAAACATTTAAAAAGTAACCTGCTTGGTAGCATGCTCATGTAGTCCCTGCTACATGGGAGACTGCAGTAAGACTGATTGCTTGAGCCTAGAGATTCGAGCTGCAGTGAGCTGTGATCACTGCATTCCAGCCTGGGCAACAAGAGCATGACTATGTCTCCAAAAAAAAAAGAGAGAGAGAGAAAAGAGAAAACCACCAACAACCTGCCTTTACTATGTTTAGGTGTGTTTAAATACACAAATAGTTACAATTGTGTTGCCGTTGCCTGTGGTATTCAGTAGTCTGTAGCTTAGGAACAATAGGCTACACCATCTATAGAGCCTAGGTATGCAGTAGGCTATACCACCTAGGTTTGTGTAAGTACACTCTATGATGTTTACAGGATGGTAAAATAGCCTAATGACACATTTCTCAGAACCTGTCTCTGTTGTTGAATGATGCGTTACTGTACTCCAAACTTTTTGACAAACCTAACCTAATTTTGCTCTTCATTATATGCCTGATAGACATTTTTATCTATGTACATGAGGCCTGAGCTGACCAAAATTTCTAACTTTGGAGAATGTATCAGAATAAGAATAGGAGGCTGGGCGCGGTGGCTTACACCTGTAATCCCAGCACTTTGGGAGGCTGAGGCGGGTGGATCACAAGGTCAGGAGATCGAGACCATCCTGGCTAACATGGTGAAACCCCGTCCCTACTAAAAAATACAAAAAATTAGCCAGGCGTGGTGGCGGGTGCCTGTAGTCCCAGCTACTAGGGAAGCTGAGGCAGGAGAATGGTGTGAACCCTGAAGGCGGGGCTTGCAGTGAGCCGAGATCGTGCCACTGCACTCTAGGCTGGGAGAGAGAGTGAGACTCTGTCTCAAAAAAAAAAAAATAAAGAAAGAAAATAGGAGTTGTGTAGAATCTGGATCAAAAATAACTGCTTTATCTTTTTCCTTGAGGTGGCTTAACAAAAGACTATATTCATTTGAGCTTCTGTTGTTTCCCTTTGATACACTGTTTCACACTGTAGAGCCAATGGTTTTATACAGTTTTACAGGACAGCTTGCAAAGTGCAAGTTTTGACAAGAAAAGAAAATCTTTCCTGCTTTGTCTTCTCATTTCAAATATTGCATGCAGATTTAAGCTACCACATGTTTACCCAACGTGCTTGTTTCTAATATGTGAAAATAAGGTTGTATCAGTAGAATTAGCTACCTTTAAAAAATTGGTTGCAAAATGTATCCAGTATATCATCTGTGAATCATCCCTGGGCTTCCAAGAAGGCATGGTTTGTAGCTACACAACTGCAAAAAACTTTTTGGCAAGAAGTGATCCAATGCATTCCATAGAAGTAGCAGCATCCTAAAAACTGAATGACACCTACACCGTGAAATATTTTAAAAGAATTCCCAAAACTCTGCTTCATCAAGAGTGAATTTTCAGTCAAATCTGCTTTTCTTTTTAAATTTATAATTGATTCCTCCACCCATTTTAAACAAGGATTTGAGGTGGTGTAAGTCAAATCTGTCACTCAGGCAAACACTCTAGCATCCTGAGCCCTATTGTTCATCAAAGTCCTTCTGTAATTAATCTTGGCTGTTTGGGTAAGTGCCTTCTATATTTTGGTGTAAGAAAGGCAGAGCAACTTTCTTATGCCTTTTATCTTAAAAAGGGATGAAAGTAAGGAAAATGGAAAGAAGCCTTCAATAGACCTTCTGGCAAGTTCTGTTATATATTGAGTGCTAAGTGCCAGTCACTAAGCTAACCACTATCATATGATTTCACTGACTCTGGAAGAGGATCTTACCTAATAAATAAGAGACACTGAGCAACAAGAAGCCATTCATCCCTACAGATTGTGATGTCAGGAAGAAGACTGGGGCCCATTAGGGTGGGAAAACTACTGCCATTGTGGCTGTGGCAGCTGGTTCTTTCTCTGCCTCTGTCCTATCGCAAGAAAATGCCTGCCCTATTAGATCTGGTCAGTAATGTTTGATGAACCACATTTGTGCTTGAAGAGTCTCAAGCAAAAAAAGGGTAGTAAGAGAGGAGAAAGAAAGAAAAGCTCATGGGGGAAAAAAATCACCCACATGAAGTAGATTTACATTGGATCCCCAGGTTCCCTTCACAGATCAGCGTCAAAGCAGATGTTTCTCCCCAATCTTGGCACCTTCCTCAACTGCTGATACTCAAAGTTAATTAGTTTAGTATAACTTTGTGTCTCTTAATTGATGAAAAGTGTTTTTCAACAACAAAAATATCTGTAATTGGTCCACAATTCTAGATGGGGCCTAGGCAGTTGACAGGGAATTTAGGTAGACCAAATGCCAAGAAAAAACGCTCTGAAGTGCTCTCAAACAGAAAGATTGCAGACTCGTGGACAGTAATCTATCTTTGAGTCATATTGGTTCCAAAGATGACCAATTTTTTTTACTAACTCCTCCCACTTTATTTATACAGCATAGATCATCATAGGAAAATTTTAAAGGCAAAATACAAAAATTCACACCAATTTCCACAATAAGCACTTATTACCCTTATAATAAGAAAGCCCCACAGAAAGGTATTAGAAAAGCCCTCATACAACTACTCGTGTTTGGGAAATAAATCACAATTGTGTTTGTAAGTGTGCTCCCATTTAGAGACATTCATGTTCTAAATGTAAATGGCAAATGGTTCATAGAGAAAAACAAAAAATATTGATATGTTATTGATACAATACCAAGAAACAAATATGCCAGCCTCTCCAAAAGTTCTTTTCCCATTGCAAATTATGTGTATAACTTGCTATATATTTTCCTAGTTTTTAATGTATATAATCTAAAATAAACAAAACACAGAAAACCATAGCCTTCGTCCTCTCCTAGCCCCATAGCAATTCCAGAGCAGTGAGATAGTCATTTGTGGGTGTCCTAGTGTGCTAGGAAGTCCTGAAATATTCTTGTAGACCAGGACACTCTGTTTTGTTAGTCTATTTTGAGATAATCCTTCTCTCAGTAAATGAACTTATGCTAACTAAATGATTATAGACTAAAGATTAAATCAGACAGATAAGTAATTTATGTTGTGAAAAAATTATCAGGTGGACTAAAAAATTGTCAGATTGTCCAAACTCTCCCTAGAGGCAATAACTGAAGAAGCCAAAAGGGAAGCCGAATTCTGGGTGAACTTGAATTGGATGATACTAGTGGCTAGTAGTCAAATTACTATAATCTGATGAATTCAGTTGCACAGTAGGGATTGACTGGCTTGGTAGACCAGAATGCTTTCTTGGGTGGCCAGAGAACCCTGTCCTGTCTACAAAGCTGGTGATGCATTATTGCTCTTTAATGCCCATACACCTACTCACTATTAAGATCATTTTTCTTCTGTTAACATATCTTTCTTGGGTAGGCTGTATTTCATTTGATTAGCCTTCAGTTTCCACTGTTACAGTAGTATTCTGGTCATAGTATTCTGTTACTCTGCTGCTACACCCAAGGCGTCAAATATAGGCATTGACACATAGTCATCTAACATAGGATGCTTCTAAAAAAAGCATGGTTGATTTATTAATTAACTTTTACTAAATTGGATTAAATTAGATTTTTCTTACTTTTATCCTCAGGTAACTGAGATGTGTTTAGCTGGATGTCTCTCCTGTGTACTTATAGCTACCCTTTGAATATTCATACTAATGTAATTTTATCGAATAACTATAGTCCCCTTTTATTTAAAAAATGAGAAAGAAAGACAGCAAGAGTTTGATTATTCAGTGATTTTATGGTGGAGAAAAGGCCCAAATAGTTTTTTTTTCCAAAAGAAACTTAAATCAATCCTAATTGATAGTGGTTCCCTAACATATTAAAAGGTCTTATGTGAGGTTTATGGATATCTGTTTAATTATTTTATTTATTGTCACTTGACAGAGCGTGAAAGAAGCCTTGCTTTGTTTGTTTGGAGTGGAGTTCAATTCTAAATGGATCTAACTCTGAGCCCATAACAGGAGGATTAGTTATTAGAATGGTAAAATGTTCACCTTATGGGATGATCTCACCTGTGTGAGGCATAAGACCACCAGATATACAAAAGTTTCCTCCCTCCAGGCCTTATTTTCGCCACACCCTACCCTCTCACAATGCACACCACCTTGCCAACCAGACCCTTCAGACATCACTCTTCACAAAATAAGACTGCCACCACTAGAAGCCAAGCCCAGGCAATTTGGATTCTGTAGGTGGGAAAGAAAATCAAACCTAATAGCCATCATTCTCATGTTTTGGTCAGTGGCAAAACTGGCCAGATAGAGATGCTGAGGCTGTGAGAAGAGACAGAACTGCAGGCGTATGGCAAGATTGGTGTGGTTTCAGCCTAAAGTCACAGGGATGACACAGGGTACAACCTCAGAGACCCCATCTGCAAATCCAGAGAGACAACTGGTCACAAGGATCCATCCATGCAAGCTGGCATTCTGGGGAAAGATTTCCACCTCAAAGATGAAGTGAGAATATGATAGGAGCCTATTAACTAAAATTTGAGTAGGGAAGGAAATGTGCGAGGTACAAGGCAAGACCCAGGTATCAGTTAGGACCAGCAAGTATTCTAAGTCACTGCTACTTCTCTTTCTTATGGATATGAATTTCCTAGAGGGAAGATGTACCTGGTCAAATAATCCTGGTTGAAATGCTTGAGATTTTATTAATGCTTTTTATTTTTATTTTTGAGATGGAGTCTCGCTCTGTCACCCAGGCTGGAGTGCAGTGGTGTGATCTCAGCTCACTGCAAGCTCCACCTCCCGAGTTCAAGTGATTCTCCTGCCTCAGCCTCCCGAGTAGCTGGGACTACAGGTGCCTGCCAGCATGCCTGGCTAATTTTTTTGTATTTTAGTACAGACGGGATTTCACCATATTGGCCAGGCTGGTCTCGAACTCCTTACCTCGTGATCCACCTGCCTCGGCCTCCCAAAGTGCTGGGATTACAGGCGTGAGCCACCGTGCCCAGCTGAGATTTTTAAAATGCATTTATTACTATAAAAGACAAGAATGCTGCTACGCTGTGGCCTTGTGAGGCATGTTCAATCCAGAGGACCAGCTTGATGATTTTTCACCATTCATGACCATTTTTCTTTGCCTTTAGTTTCTTCTAGAATGATTAACCACATTTACTCGCCAAAACTTGAGTTCTGACTATATGCAGGTTCTTCTAGGGGACCCAGAACTAGCTATGAAATAATAGTCTCTGGCATTTAATTTATTTATTCAACCAATTATTAATAGATTCAAAAGTATCTAGTATGTACAAAAAATGTTTAGAGAGGTTGAAAGTGGCCAGGTGTGGTGGTTCATGCCTATAATCCCAGCACTTTGGGAGGCCAAGGCTGGAGGATCACTTGAAACCAGGAGTTCATGACCAGATTGGAAACAAAGTGAAACTCTGTCTCTACTCCCCTCGCAAAAAAGTTAAAAGCATAGGGGTCTCACTGCCTGACCTCACATTCTGGTTTGGACATTATTAACTTTTTGACTCTGGGAAACTTACTAAAATTAAAATTTTCTAAAGATATGTTTTTTTCATCTATAAGGCTGGATAAAATAATAGTAGCTACCTTAAAGTAGTTATGATTCTTAAAGAACATGTTGCTTGTGAAATCTCTGGCCCATACATTGTTAAGACTAAACGAAGTCAAGCCAGCCTTAATAAAGCACTGAGAAAGATTGCATGCATATAATAGTCTCAAAATGACGAAACTGTAGTGATGAAGAACAAATCAACAGTTGCCAGGAGCTAGTTAAGGTTGTGGGGAGGGTGTGACTATCAAGAGTTAGTACCAGGCCTGCCTGGGCGATAGAGTGAGACTCTGTGTAAAAAGAAAGAAAGAAAGAAAGAAAGAAAAAGTTAGTACCAGGGAGTTTCTTTGTAATAACAGAATACTTCTGTATCTTGAGCAGGCAGTCGTGATACAAATATATATGTGTGATACCACTCCCACCTCCACCAAAAATGAGTGCATGTCAAAGCTGGTGAAACCCGAATTTGGCCTATAGTTTATAGTATCGTATCAATGTTAATTTTCTGGTTTTGAGGATGTACCATGGCTATGTAAGATGATATCACTGGGGAAAGCTGGGGGAAGGATACACAGGAACACTGTGTTATCTTTCAATTTATGAGTCTTAGATTATTTCAAAATTGAGGGCTTTTTTGTTTTGTTTTGTTGTTGTTCTGTTTTGTTTTTGAGACAGTGTCTCACTCTGTAGCCCAGGCTGGAGTGCAGTGGTGTGATCTCGGTGCACTGCAGCCTCTACCTTCCAGATTCAAGTGATTCTCCTGCCTCAGCCTCCTGAATAGCTGAGATTTCAGACATACACCACCACATCTGGCTATTTTTTTTTTTTTTTGTATTTTTAGTAGTGATGTGGTTTCGCCATGTTGGCCAAGCTGGTCTCGAACTTCTGGCCTCAAATGATCCACCCGCCTCAGCCTCCCAAAGTGCTGGGATTACAGGCGGGAGCCACTCAAAATAGTTTAAAAATATAAGGCACGAAAAGAGATGTGACAGTGTAACAGAGAAGAGATAGACTTGTCTCTGCCCTTATGGAGTTTACATTCTACTGGGAAGAGAAACCAGTAATTACACAGTCAGTTATTTCATGGTAACTGTGCTCAGTGTTACGAAGGAAAAATGTAATGTGCTATGACAGCATGTGCAAAGACAAGGGGGCCCAAAGCTGGGGCAGCTCAGGAGAGGCTTCTTCTTGTGGGGGGGATATCTAAGCTCCCATTTCTATGGTCGGGTGAGCTGGGTGGGATGGTGGGAGGTGTTCTAGGGAAGAGAGCAACATTGATGGGGACCTGGAGGGTGAAAGAGCCTTTGGCAGCTTAGAGGAACTGGCCGCCATGCAGGAATCAGAGTTAAGTAGGCCAGTGTTACAAGCACAGTGTTGTGGGGGTCAAGGAGAGAAGTATGTCTGACAAGAAACTGGGGGGAGAAAACAAGTGCATCATGATGGTAGCAATGGATAAAGCTTAGATTTTGAAATGGGTTGTTTTTTAGTGAATTTAAAGCTGCAATTATAAAACGCACAAAGGAACGGATACTTCAAGTGTGTGATGAGTTTGGGAAGCCACACATAGTCTGGTGAAGAGGGTCCCTGGAAGAAACTGGAAGGGGACTGGGAAGAGCATTTGGGGCTTGACCACAAAGGAAGTTTGATTTTTTGTCCTGCGGGCATGGAGGAGCCACTGGGACTTCTGAGCTGGCAAGTTCTTCAAAGTTTACTCAGAGGCCAAGATAAAGCGTAGATGGAGTTAAAGAGAACTGAAACCAGTGAGCCTGGCCAAGAGGTTACTGCAGGAGTCCAGGATAGGGACATTAGAGCCTGAAGCTGGGGTGAAGGGAGTGGTACTGGGACAGGGAGTGACAAAGGAGCCTCATGTCAGCAGGCCCAGCCAACAATAGGGACCTCAGATCCTGGAGCATCTCTCCTAGTATTTAGGTTGGTGCAAACGTAATTGTGCTTTTTGCAATTTATCCCTCTGAGGTCTCTTGTAGGTATATAAAAACATACATGTAACACATCTACTGTGGCCTTGTTGGAAATTGGGAAATTGGAAAGAATGCATGTATCCATTAGTGAGTACTTGAGTAAACTATGGTACATAATCCTACAATGGGGTTCTATGGAGCACTTAAGAACCATGGAGTATCTTCTTAAAATATTAAGTCAGAAGAATTGCAGAAGACTAGGTATAGTATGACCTAATTTCATAGAACAATGTGTAGAGTGCATTTTACATGCATAGAAAAAGATCTTGAAAGATATACTTCTTCTTTTGGCAATAAAGATCTTTGCAGGTGGAGATTGTAAAGAACGTTTACTTTTTATACATTTCCTTATAGTGATTTATTTATTACAAATATGTTCATGCTTCAGTATATCTGTCTGTTGCACTTCTACGTGAATGGTGTTGTCTTAGATTGGACTCCTGTGACGAGGCTTTGAGATGGAGACCACATGCAGAAGGAGGCAGCCCTTGGGAGGTTCCCCTGTTAGGAAGTAAGGAAGACAGCATTGGGCAGAGAGGGAAGCTCACCCATATTGCAGTTGTAACTGAGACATACTAGGAGCTTTTGAGCTGGGATGGCCCTTCAGAGTCATCCTAAATTGGGGCAGGGTCTTTATATCCTTGCGTTAGCCAGTCATTGGGTTTGGACTGCCTTGAGGAGGGAGCATGACCTTGGGCTAGTCCATTCCCTGTAGCTGAGGGCAACTCCTGTTGAAGGATGCAGCTAAGAATGGCCAGCAACTGATAGTCCTATGCACTGGCCAATGGATGCCCTGACTCTGAAGAGGGAATCTGGGAAAGCACTACAGTATCCATTACAGTTATTTGGTGTAAGTTTAAAATTTATTTTTAGACCTTGCAGACCTTGCTTAATTATCTTAACTTTGCTTTCACTAATACAAAGGTAAAAGAGGAAAAAATGATTATCTCAATGTGAAAAAAACTAAATGAAATTAAAAAACCTTTTTGATTAAAAAAGTCTTGGCAATTAGGAGTAAAAAGCAATTTATTTGCCCTGATAAAGAGTACTTTCTCCAGGCTCCCCTTTCTCTGAAGGTGTAGGCCCTCTGCGGGCCAGGCTCCTCTGGCTTAATTTCCTCCACCACATTGTGTGGCCTCAGGCCTTGCCTTCCTTCTCCTTGACCACAATCCACAGAGTGCTCTGATTCTCATATTGGTATTTGCCTCCAGGCAGTCCCAGTTTCTGAATTTCCTTCTGTTTTCATTTTTCCTCTCTTCTTTTTTTTTTTCCTTTTTTTTTTTTTTTTTGTGGCTCCTAGTGATTTCCCTTCCTTTCTTGTGTGCTCAGCAATACATTTAAAAGTATATTTGTTGTAATTTATTTAGCACCTAGTGTTTCACAGCAGGAAGGTTTTTCAGTGTATCTGGTCCACAGTTCTGCAGAAAGCTAAACCCCGACTGTCTTCACCAAAGGCAATTTTTCCTTTTGCTGCCTCTAATGTGACTTTCAGTTTTATTTTTTATATTTTATTTATTTCATAAGTTCATTCACCTTTATCCTCTTCTCCTCTTGCTCTATCTTCTATCGAATCTCAGTTTTTCTTCTTTGACCTCTTTTCTTTAATGGAGAATTATTTGATCATGAATTATACCTATTGGGGCAAACTTTTCTGGTTTGTATCATTCAGCTGACTTTTTAAAATCATATTCCTCTCTATGTTTTTTGTGGTATCTATGACTACATTCCATACTGTTTCATTTCTTGTGATTATGCATTCTTAAATTGGTTTGTTCTTACCGAGCCAGCTATTTGTGAAAGGATAGAACTGGAGACAGACTAGGGAATGGAGCTAGGGCAGCTTGAATTTCCATCTATTTTCCACTACTGCCTTTCCTGGAGAACGGCCTCTGTGTGGGCTCAACTCATTTCTCTCTCCTCAGCTCATTTTTATCACAGCTCTTTTGGATGGTGACATAAAGCTTGGTCTCCATCAGCTGAGCATGAGCCATATATTCAGGCTTGGTACCACCACTCTTTTCTTGTTGACCTTAGTACACCCACATCCTGCTCTGGCAGAGATGACACACTAGCCTGTTTCCACGTTTAGCATCATCACCTCTGACCCCTAATGCCAAACAGGGGTCAGAGCATTTCCCCAGTGCTCCCATGCATCGAGACCTCATGTTCCCAGCAAGGGTCATTTAATGTCCTTCAGGGTTTGCCACCTGTAAAGACCTCTCTGTTCTGCTCACTCAACCAGAGAGCTGCAGGATCTTGTTTCTTCCATCAGTCTCCCCATGTCCTTATTTAATTTTCCTAACACTTGGCAGCCTTTTAAAGAGTGATGTTTGGATTATGGGTGTTTCCTAGTGGTTCATCAGTTTCACTTCTGTTTGTCGTTCTCTTAATTTTTGGTTGACTTAAGGAAAGAGAGCTTTCAGTCTTGCACTTGATCTTGAAGTCCAGAGGATTATTATAGGATGATAGAAGACTTAAGCAGGTGAGGGACGAGCTATCTCATAGATGATCTGAGAAGGGCTGGGCCATAAGAGTAGCCTGGAAAGAAGGAGATTTCTTCCTTACACACAGAAGGACAAAAATCCACAGGGAACATACAGGAGGAATTTTAGGTCGATAGGAAGAAAAGGAGTAAAAAGGTACTTGCTCCTGTGGGAGATGTGGAGTCTGGCATGTACAAGGAACAGCAATAGATTTTATTCATTTATTCAGCAAATTTTTATCACATCCATGCTATATGCCAGGCAGTGGGGAACCAGTAATGAACAGGACAAACCAATTCGTGTTCTCTGATACTTCAGTTTCTCATAGAAGAGCCACAGAACAAAGAAGAACTGAGCAGCAGCAACAATAGCAAGAGCCTGTTTTCTGCCAGGTTCTATAATAGACAACAGAGCCCTGGAGGGTCTAGTGGCGGCTTCCATGTGGAGGTGCTATTTAAGCTAGATGTGAAAGAACAGAGAATCCAGCCATGTGAAAGGAGGGGAAGAGCATTCCTGGCACAGAGTAGAAAATGCTATCGCCCTGAATCAGGAAAGAGCTTAATAATTTTCAGGAACAAACAAATTACTGGTTGGACTTGAAGGAGCAAGACAGAACATGGCACAGGCCGAGGTTGGAGAGAAAGGAAGGAACCAAATCATGTAGGCATTTGTAGGAGCTGGGTTTGTATTCTATCATTACTTCCTCAGTCAGTAGAGATAATGAAGAACAGAAATCTAGGCAAATATGGATAAATTATAAATGTACCAAAATGATGATAGTTAAAACCCATGAAAAAAAGAGCATAACATCAATAAGTGCTTTGGCAATTCTCTATGTGGAGATTCTGGTTTTAAGATAATTTGGGCAGAATTCATAGCATAAAAAATTAACATTACTCACAGACTTACATTCTAAGGAGAGGAATTCCATGTCATGCTTTTAGGAATGAATCCTAGAAACTGATTGTCCTCTGGAACAAAGGAGACTGTGGCATTTTAGAGAGCCCTAAGCTTCACTATGCGTTTCTGAATTTGAGGATATGGTTGAGGAAAATTAGTCAGAAGGAAAGGACTTGGACACTCAGGATTCCATAGATCTGGAAAGTAGGAAGGCAAGGGCCGTGCTGAAGGAGACATTCACTCTTTGCATGGGGGCCATCAGAGACGAAGCCAGATAGCATGCACAACACCCAGCTTATTCTCACACCCATACTTTCTCTGTTTGCAAAGAGAAATCACATTGGAAATATTTCTAAAGATTACCCTTCTGCAACAGAAAGAATTGACTGGAAAGTAAGTTATGAAAAATAAATCTGGAAGCAAGGTAATAGAGCCCCAAACAGAATTTAAATCTTTTCCTATCAGTATTTGGTAGAGTCTGAGTACTGACTTATCAGAATATATATAGGATTTTATCCAGTTGAAGCTGCAGACTTTAAGGATGTATCCATTTCCTCCCCTCTTCCCTCCGTCCTTCCCTCCCTCAACAGTGAATGTTTGAGATGATGCTATCCAGCCTTTATAGACCAATCTATAGATAAGTGACTCTTCTTTTTAGCCTTCTTCATGGCGAATTTCTCTCCAACATTCTTTGCATTCTAATTGGTCTTACTCAATTCCAAAGAATTTCCCATTAATCAATAAAGCTTCTTCTTAGAAGTGGACTAAAGCTGAAGTTTCAGCTTCTGTCAGACTCCATGTGAGAGACTCCTTTCAAAAAGAGGCAAACTGTAAATCCAGTTTTCTTTTGGCATTAATTTCCTAGTAGTTCTGGGGGTTCAAATGAGACATCAATGACTAGCTGTCACTCAAGTATTTTATCTCAAAGCTTAAAGGACTGGAAAGTGACTGTGCTCCTTCCACTCTCAGTTCAAGTACAGTATTCTGTTCCTGGCAGCCAAGAAGCAGCAGGTGTAGGATGAGGAATAGCTGGCCATTGCTCCTGGCCAGAGAAAGCGCTTCTTCACAACAGTGGAAGGTTTCAGTATCGCTTAGCCTGTCCAAGAGAAACTATTTTTGTTCCATATCCATGCCCTGGTAGGAGAGTTCAAATTTATTTTGGGTTTGCTGATGGCTATACTATCAGGAGGATATCAGTGCAGGAAGCCAAGAAGCTACCATCTGTGCTGTGTTTATATCTAAAGAATTATTTAGAAGACTGATTACTCAGTTAGCTGGGTCTCCTGACCTTCTAGTATTACACTTAGAAAGGTAACTAACACTTTCTTGAAAGTCACTTCACTTTTAATAACCCATATAATTCCCTCAATATAAGGTAGGGATCAAAGTATTGACCAAAGCTTCACACTGAGTCTCATGTGTTGTGGATGCTATGAATGATCACTTGTGGTTAACAGATAGTGACTCCTAACAGTGATATGTTAGTAAATATTTAACAATGGGCTCTCTAGGGAAAAATAACTGATTCATAGCATTTGCCAGTTTCCACGATGGAATAGTAAGAACAATTTTATAAATTCAAAAACATAGATGAAATATAGAAATTCCTCAAAAGACAATAATGACCAAAATCAACTCAAGCAAAGTAGGAAGCCCAAATAGCCCTATATTTATTAAAGAAAATGAATTCACAAATCTGCCCACCAGAAAAATTGCAAGTCCAGATGGCTTTACTAGGGAAGTATATCAATTGCATAAGGAATAAATTACACTAATCTTGCACAAAACCCTTCAGAAAATAGAGAGGAAACACTTCCCAACTCACCTTTTGATTCCAGAATTTATACTGTTACCAGAATTAGGTGAAGACATTATGAGAAAAGAAAATTATAGATCAGAAATCAGTATACTTCATGAATAGAGATGAAAAGAAAATTCTTTGCAAAGTATCAGCAGATTGAATCCAGTAAAAACATATATTATATATATGTGTGTGTGTATATATGTGTGTGTGTGTGTGTACATATATATATATATATATAAATTATCATATATGATGACCAGGAATGTAAGGTTGGTTTGACTTTCAAAATCAACTGATATAATTCACCATATTAACAGAATAAAGAGGGAAAACTGTATGATTGTCTCAAGTATGAAACAAAACCATCTGAAAAAATGGAAAAATTCAGCACTTATTCTTTGTGTATGTATATAACTCCCAAATAAAGTAAGAATAGAAGAGATTTTTCTCAACTTGATAAAAGACAACTAAAAGAAGCCTGCAGCTAATATCAGACTTAAGTGTGGAAAGACTGACCACTTTCCCTAAGATAGAGATGAAGGCAAGGATGCAAGGATGCTCACTCTCCATCACTTCTATTCAACATATTGCTGCAGGTCACAGGCAGTGCAATAAAAAAAAAGAAGTAAAATGCATAAAATTGTAAGGGAAAAACACTGTCTTTATTTGCAGATCGTGTAAGTATAAAATGCAAAACTATTTCTAAAATAGCTACTAGAACTACTACATGAATTTAGCAAAGGTATAAGCTACATTGTCAATATTCAAAAATCAGTTCATTCTTATAAACTAACAAAAAAGAATGTAAAAAATGTAATACTCTCCACAATAGCATCACAAAACATGAAATATTTATGGATAGGTTCAACAAAATATGTGCAGTATCTGTGCATTGAAAACCACAAACATTGCTGAGAGAAATTAAAGAAGACCCAAGTTAGGGGATACAAATGATCGTCATGGATTGGAAAATTCAATATTGTTAAAATGTTAGCTCTCCCCAAACAGTCACCATGAGAATTCTAGCAGGATATTTGTATAAATTAATAATTGGAGATTCTAACATTTAAATGGAAATGCAAAGGACTTAAAGCAGTCAAAACAATTTGGAAAGGAAGAACACAGTGGGAGCCTATGATAAGCAGAATTCCAACATGATGCCAAGATTCCATCCCCTGCTGCACCAGTGTGTACAATCCCCTTCTGTAGAGTATGAGAGAGACCTGTGAATATGATGGGATGTCACTCTCTTGATTAGGTTATGTTATATGGCAAAGGTGAAGAGATTTGCATCAGTGGCTCCATCCAAGACTGAAGTGGCTTGGTGCCTGTGTTTGGACACCCAGACCAAATGTAAACCTTTGGTCCTCACCCTCCAGAAACAGATGTGCCTTTACCACCCCTCAGGTTAAGGCAAACACACATTTATCGCACAGTCTACCTTCGGGGTCAGACTGGGGGAGGAGGTCCACAAATGCCCTGAGGCATACTCAGGACTATGTGGGCAGGGAATTCCAGGCTCACAGTTACTCCAGGTGTGATCTCGAAAGGAAGAGGTGCATGCTCCGCATAGGCAAGCCACTTGGCCACGGGATGTCTTCACTCCATGGGAAGGGAGGAGGCTCAAGGTGGCTGAAGTAGAGCCTCCCCAAGCAGAACATCTCAAACTTATATGTGCATAAGATCTTATTGAAATGCAGGATCAGAGCAGATCAGAGTGAGACCTGGGATCCTGCACATTTAAAAGCTTTCAGGTGACATGAGTGCTGCCGACCCACTTTGAATAGCAAGGCTGGAATCATGGGGCGGGGTAGTACTGCTGTGATGCCTGGCAGTGCATCCCTGGCATTGGAGCACATGATCAGCCCTAATTGGTTTGGTGTCACTTGTGAAATCTATCCAGCAAAAGAAGTGAAAACGGAATGGCTATCTTTAATTAAGTGTTTACTATCTGTCACTAATATCTTTAGGTGTGATAAGTCATGTAATTCACTGGTAACCACTCCTTGCCAAGTACCAGCTTAGAAACGCTAGCCAGTTGCTTAAAGATGTTCTTCTGATCTCATAGCATCCCTTATTTTCAACCTTTTATCTGTCCCAGTTACCCAAGCCACTGTGCTACAAAATTCCTAGAATCCTCAAGTTTTCCTAAACCCTCTTTTTCGTAAATCCTCATTTTCACGGACCTCAAGACAGCCTGGGAAAACATCCTGGTTGGTTCTACTACAAAATCTTGTTATTAGATCTCTGTGGGGTCCTCCTGATTCATGGCAGTCTTCCTTTTAAATATTTTATGGACTTCCTAGTACGTTATCCACAGCAGTGCCCCAAATCCACTCTTTGTGCTCAGCTCTATTTCCAACTGTCAGCAAAAGTGCTTGCATTTCACTTTAAAGGGAAGAATGCTTAATCTGTGTTTATAATCCTAATCCCTTTCTTTTCCTTGGCTTTGCTTATCGGTTGTTCCCTGTCTTTCTATCTCCTTTTACTCTGACTTTTAGCCAATCGAAATACTGCCTGGATCTCCTGTTTTGTGAGATCATACACACCCTCCTAATCCCTGTTACATGTCTCAGGCAGCCAGCCTCCTTTGCCTTCCCTCACTGCCCACTGCCATGAAACAGGAGTCACCTTTTACTGCCTCTACCTGCCACCTACAACCACTTTAATCTCTTGCATTCTGGCCTTTTCTTCCACCGACCTACGAAACCACCAATTTGAAGTGGCATTAAACTATTTGTTATTTTTATTAATAAAATATGGGAGCATGAATGAGATATAAAATGAAGTCAAAATTGTTTCTAATTTTTATGCTGTATTTTTCCATTTTGTAGCATTTTTTATTTTGAGGCATCACTCTACAGAGACTTTTATCTCTTCCTGTGGGATGGTTCCCTTTCTATGCCACATTTTTTGACATTTACAAAAACACACACTTTTTCTTTTAAATTCAGTGCTGAAGGTTAAGACCTTGGGCCATTCATTATTTTATCTGAACTTCTTTTCTCACCATTATTTGGAAGAAGGGTAAAATAATACATTGAGTACTCTACTCTCTTTTGATGATTATGTTGCTCTTGGGCCAAAACAAACCTTTGGAACCTAGATGAACTTCTAAGTTATTCCAAGAGAATTAGGAATCTTCCTTTACCCTCCATGGACCCAGCTTCTCAGTGCAGCTAAAGCCCTTGCTTAGTCTGTATAAATTAATACATTTGCTGGAAATGTGACTTTAGGAGATTTTATAGCAGTGGTTTCAATGCTGCTAGTGGTGAAGTGGAAATTTGAGAATGTGAAGGTTAATTTAAACCACATGATGGGTTCAAGGAAAAGGGACATAGCTGGCAGTTTCCTGAATGTGTGCTAACTCTAGATAGTGGGTAATGGGATCCGAAAAAACCACCAGTGAACTTTTAAACCCTCTTGAGAGGAATCAAACCAGCACAATTAGCCCTGAAACGGAGCTGTACACGAAAACAGGCCTCTTCTCTCTCCCTCAGAAACCAATCCCTTTGCCTGAAAGAACACCATTGGGAGATCAGAGAGAGAGGAGGCACCTTACCTTTTACTACTAATGGAATGAAGCTAGACCTGTGTTTCCAATCATTAGCTGGTTTACTGAGCTGTCTTTCATCAAAGATTCCAAATTCTGTTGGATTCTTTCAACTATTGTTAACCAATAAATTGTATGTTGTGGATAGTCGATGAACTTGAAATAAAAGATTTCTTTTTCCTTCCAGTTTGTTGTAGCAGTGTTCTGGATCATTTATGCCTACGACAGAGAGATGATATACCCGAAGCTGCTGGATAATTTTATCCCAGGGTGGCTGAATCACGGAATGGTGAGTGGATTAAAACAAATGGCTTTCTTTTATTTTAAAAAATCTATTAAATAGCTATGATCTGCTATTTAGACCTTCCATAGAATTTGCCTAAAAAGCCATGAAATCTTGGAAGGTTATAATGGGAGATTAAAATTAGAGAATACTGTAATATTTACTGAATATAAATAGAAACTTCTTCCCATGGAATGGAGTCATTATTCAAACGATGTAGTAGATGAATCCACAGATTATTAAGGTTGGTGTGTCAGTGGTGTTAAATAATATAACTAGCCAATTCTGGGATGAATTTAATTTCTATGCCATTAGAAGGCTTGTCCTCAGAGCCCAAGGATGGATTCCCATCTACACAGCCACCAGCCCTCCGCTCCACCTGCACCTCACATCGACGGGATTTTGTTTGAAGTAACTATTGCAGCTGGACAGTTTCCCTCAGATGGGCAGCCAGGCTGTGACTTTCTCTCAGAGATCTGTTGCAGGCATTTGGAAGTGTCTTTTGCAATGGAATTGTTTGCCTCGTAGGGTTCTTCCCAAGTTAGGGTGTTCGCCTGTGGCTTTGAGGCCTTTTCCTTCTTCTCAGTCTAATTCTTTCTGATGCTTTAGCCATGATGTTGCCCTCACTAGTTTCAAATCCAGTGCTTTGGATGGTTTTCACATCATTTTACAACATTTGAGGATATATTTTCTGCAGTGAAATTTTGTCTCATCTTCCCTTTCAGTTTTTGGAATTGAGCACTACTTTGTTATTAACTAAGAAGCATGCATTTTGGTTACAGCAGTTTTTAGAATATGTCCCAGGGTGTTCCTGGTGAAAAGGGCAGCCCATCACAAGAAATTATAGGGGAAGGAAGAGCTGGAAATCATGAGTCTTGAGTACAAAATAACAGTTTCCCTTCTGCCCCCAATTTTGGTATATTTGAAGAAAAGTGGTGTGTCTAACAAACAAACATCGCTGTACTGAAGGATTTTGATCAATTCTTTCTTAAGCCAATTCATCAAAAGTGGCACATCTCAGAGAATTGGATTTTTTTTAGTTCAATTAGAGCCACACTCTTGAAGGATTAACATGGCACCTCTGGTCTATTTCCAAACACATCAGCTGGGTCTTGTCAGTTCAATTTAGCCATCCACGGGGCCTGGCATGGTTACTATGGCCTTCTCCAACTTTTTCCTTTTCTTGAATGTGAAAAGCATGTCGTAACTCCATGGCTTTGCAATCTCCTGCCCCAAATGCCCTTCTCAGTCTTTCCTGACAAATTCCTGCTAGCTTAGTTCCTATCTTCTTTAAGAAGCCATTCCTAACTCCCCAAGCAAAGTTAGCTATTCCGTTACTTGTGCTTGCACAGCACTTTCATATCTCTATTATGCATGTCTGTATCCCCACAAAAATGTTAAGCTCCTAGTGCAAAACAGCCTTTGAATTCCAAGCACTTTGCCCAGTTGTCTGGCATACAGTAGGATCAATACATATTTATTAAATTGATGAATGAATTCACTATAGCCAATTTCCATAATTCTTTGCCAGTTACATAGCTACTATTATTTTTTTTGTGCCAGGCACTCTACAGTGATTGTATCATTAAATTTTCACAGTGGCACTACAAATAAGGAATGATCTCAATTACAAATGAAAAAACTGAATCTCAGAAACCTTATATAATTTGCCCAAATGACGTAGCTCAGGATGGTAGAAGTGGGATTTGAACCCAGGCCTATCTGGCCTCAAATGTGTGGCCACATTTTATCTGAACAAGCAAAACATTAATTGATTCTTGATAAAAACAGTTACATTGTATAGCTTTTATAACAGTAAGTTAACAAAATTTAAGAGAAACATCTTCAGGGTATTTTGAAGCTTAGTTTCAAACTGTTTAGCGTATTTCAGCTAACCAGTCAATAATTAGGTACGTATTTTTAAGAAAAAGACATTATGAAATTCCTGATCTCCAAGAGCTGAGTTGTAAATGGAGATAGGCTTTGTAAATCATCACTTCAAACATTACACCAAAAAACATTGTCATGTGCTCAATCAGGAGCAGGCTCTGGCCAAAAGGCAAGCATATTCTTGTACAAATAGTATCCTTTGTGATATCTCCAAATATGAGGAAGAGTAATATCACCTAGATAACTCTAATTAGAGTGTCCAAATTGTGAGTATTAAAGGGAGACTCTTGAAGTTGCTGCCTCCAGTTGAATGTGAAATGATGTCAGTTACCTTGTTCTGACATTACGAGAGACTTTGCTGACAACAAATAATTGCATCATGTGCTATAGAATTAAAGTCTCGGCCACTTTGGCTTATTGTTAACAGGCCTGAACTGCACAATATTACCTTCACGCCAGAGAATGAATCACAGCCTTTGTGGATCCTGGTTCTAAATTTTTAATGTTTTGAACAAATGGCTTATTAAGCATGTATCCAGCCATTAGAACTTTGACTTGCCTCTTAATTTTACCTTGATTCACTTTGATGTCTTAAAATTCTTACTCCTGGAGACAGATACTACTTAGGAACACAAGGAGGAATTGAATGACACAAATATTTAGGAAAGAGAAAAGATAAATTACTTAATATGTCAAATCCTCTGAGAGATAATATGAGTTCAATAGATTCTTTCACAATGAATTTTGTGTCCTAATAGTGATAAATGACCAGTTCTTTGGTTTTCCTCATGTTCCAATGGATAGTTCCAGAATTACTGAGAAAAAAGAAGTTGTGCATGGTGGCTGAGGTGTATTTTGCAATATTAAACAATTTACATTACTTGAATTCTGTATCTGTGCAACTATAGATATAAAATGGATAAACCATGATGCTGATCCTTTAGACTAGCAATTAAAATATGAACATTAAATGCTGGAATTATGAATAATTTTCATAAAATGTGTAATAAAATGACATTTCAAATAAATGAGCATTTTCTTGTTTAAATAATATTTAAAGTTTTAATAACTTAATTTGTACTTGCTTTTAATTCTAATTGGTTTTTAATATTTAATTTAAAAATAGCATTTTTAAATATATGGAAATAAGTCCATTCCAAATTTCTTTTTTTTAAATTTTTTTAATTATACTTTAAGTTTTAGGGTGTATGTGCACAACGTGCAGGTTTGTTACATATGTATACCTGTGCCATGTTGGTGTGCTGCACCCATTAACTCTTCATTTAACATTAGGTATATCTCCTAATGCTATCCCTCTCCCTCCCCCCACCCCACAACAGGCCCCAGTGTGTGATGTTCTCCTTCCTGTGTCCATGTGTTCTCATCGTTCAATTCCCACCTATGAGTGAGAACATGCGGTGTTTGGTTTTTTGTCCTTGCGATAGTTTGCTGAGAATGATAGTTTCCAGCTTCATCCATATTCCTACAAAGGACATGAACTCAATCCATTCCAAATTTCTTACCAGCCTGGATAACTTGGTGAAACCCTGTCTCTTAAAAAAAAAAAAAAATTATCTGGATGTGGTGGTATGAACATGTAGTCCTAGCTACTCAGGCGGCTGAGGTGGGGGGATTGCTTGAGCCCATGAGATCAAGGCTATAGTGAACCATGATCATGCTACTGCACTCCAGCCTGAGTGACAGGAGTGAGACCCTGTCTCAAGAACAAAAAAATTCTCACATGTATTTTAATGTATGTGTTTTATTGAAAATTCAAATTGCATAAATTTTGATTATACTTTTATTTTCAATTGATCTTTTAGATTATTACTATCAGTAGAGCGAACATTTTGTGAAACTTTCCATTATAATAGCATATTTAGTAATTTTGCTGACATGAAGGCAAGAAAAATATAGTTTTAGAATATTTATATTCATATTATATTAAATATTTCAATATTTATATTTATAGCTTAAAAATATATATGTTTTACTACTTATCCAATCACATATTTTCTATTTTGTTTTATAAAACTACATGTGACAATGTAGGAGGATAAAACATTTTATTTAGCACTTCATTAGCTTTATTTGTAGCTTTTTAAGAAAATGTATATACTTATTTTAATTTTCAATGGGTAACACATACATATGCATGAAATTTAAATGTTTCCCTGCCTCCTTTGTATACCGGCTACTTAATTCTTTTTTCCTTTACTTGTACCTTTGAAAATTAATTTTAACATACATGTAATTAACATAGTTACAGGGTACAGAGTGATATTTCAAAATATGTATATAATGTGTAATGGCCAAATCAGGGTAATTAGCATATATATTTTCTCAAACATTTATTATTTCTCTATGTTGAGAACATTCAAAATCCTCTCTTCTAGCTTTTTGAAAATAACAGTAAATTATTGTTAACCTATATTCATTCTATATTGCTATAGAACACTGGAATTTATTCCTCCTATCTAGCTATAATTGTGTCTCTGCTAACCAGCCTCTCCATACTCTCCCCTCCTGGCTACCCTTCCCAATCTCTAATAACCACAATTCTACTCACTACTTCTATGAGCTCATCATTTTTAGCTCCATTTTATTCCAGATCTTTGTCTCTTTAGTATGTTAGCTGTGGGTTTGTCATATATGGCCTTTATTGTATTAAGGTATATTCCATCTATACCTAATTTGTCGAGAGTTGTTATTGTAAATGATATTTAATTTTATCAAATAGTTTTTCTGTGTCTATCGAGATAATCATTTGGGTTTTGTTGTTCATTTTGTTTATGAGATGTATCAAATTTATTCATTTGTGTATGTTGAATCATCCTTTCATCTCTGGGATAAATATAAACTTTTGGATGTGCTGTTGGATTTGGTTTGGTAGTATTTTGTTGAGGATTTTTGCATCTATGCTCATCAGAGATATTGGCCTATAGTTTAATTTTTTTGGTTCTGTCCTTGTCTGATTTTGGCATCATGGTAATGCTGGCATCATAGAATGAGTTAGGAATAATGCCCTCCCCTTTAATTTTTTGGAATATTTTCAGAAGTATTTGTGTTAGTTCTTCTTTGTAAGTTTGGTACAATCTAGCAGTAAACTGTCCTAGGCTTTACATTGTTCAGAGACTTTTTATTACTTATTCAATCTCATTGCTTGTTATTGGTCTATTCAGGTTTTCTGTTTCCTCCTGGCTCAATGTTGATAGGTTATATGTGTCCAGGAATTTATCCACTTCCTCTAGGTTTTTCAATTTGTTGGTACACAGTTGTTCATAATAATCTGTTATGATCATTTGTATTTCTTGATCTGCAGTCAAGTGCTCTACCCCGGAGCTGTACCCCTCCTGATCCTTTGTATTTCTACGGTATCAGTTGTAATGTCTCCTTTTCTGATTTTATTTATTTGAGTCTTCTCTCTTTTTTCTTAGTCTACCTAATGGTATGTCAGTTTTGCTTATCTTTTCCAAAAAAACAAGTATTTTTTTTGTTGGTCTTTTGAAATTTTTTGTCTCTATTTCAATTCTGTTCTGGTATTTATTATTTCTTTCCTTCTATTAATTTTAGGTTTTGTTTGTTCTTGCTTTTCTAGTTCCTTGAGGTGCATCTTTAGGTTGTCTATTTGCCATCTTTTCTTTTTAGCACTTCATTAGCTTTAATTGTAAATTTTCTTTGTTTATTTGAAATCTGATTTCTCAGAAATCACCACTAAAGAATTTATTCATGTAACCAAACACCACCTGTTCCCCAAAAACCTATTGAAATAAAAAAAAAATCCATTCAGATGAAAAAGGAAAAAAAAGAAATAGAGAACAAAAAAACAATGAAGGAAGCCTGCAGGACAAATGGGACAACATTAAGGAAGCAAATATTCCCATTATAGAAATTTCAGATGAATAAGAGATGGGAAAAGGCATAGGAAACCTATTCAATGAAATAATAGCTGAAAACTTTGCAAGTGTTGGGAGAGATATGAACATCCAGATACAGAAAGCTGAAAGATCAACAAGTAGATAAACCAAAAAAGGTTCTCTCTGAAGCAAATTATAGTCAAATTGTAGTCTTTTATCCCTCATCCACCTCCCACCCTTTCCCTTGAGTCCCCAAAGTCCATTGTATCATTCTTATGCCTTTGCATCCTCATAGCTTAGCTCCCACTCATAAGTGAGAACATAATGATGTTTGATTTTCCATTCTCGAGTTACTTCACTTAGAATGATGGTTTCCAATTCCATCCAGGTTGCTGCAAATGCCAGTATTTTATTCCTTTTTATGGCTGAGTAGTATTCAATAGTGTGTGTATATATATATATTATATATATTAAATATATATTATATATATTAAATATATATTATATATATTTAATATATAATATATATTAAATATATATTATATATATTTAATATATAATATATATTAAATATATATTATATATATTTAATATATAATATATATTAAATATATATTATATATATTTAATATATATGTTATATATGTTATATATAATATATTTAATATATATGTTATATATATGTTATATATATAATATATAACATATATAACATATATATTAAATATATATTATATATTTAATATATACATTAAATATAATATATATTATATATTAAATATATAATATATATATTAAATATATATTATATATTAAATATATAATATATATAAAATATATATTATATATTAAATATATAATATATATAAAATATATATTATATATTAAATATATAATATATATATTAAATATATATTATATATTAAATATATAATATATATATTAAATATATATGTTATATATTAAAAATATATATTATATATTTAATATATATTAATAATTAATAATATATTATTAATAATAATGTATTTGTATATATTAATAATATATATTAAATATATATAATATATATTAAATATATAATATATATAAAATATATATTATATATATTAAATATATATATTATATATATATAAAATCACATTTTCTTTATCCACTCGTTGATTGATGGGCATTTGGAAAGGTTCTATATTTTTGAAATTGCAAATTTTGCTGCTGTAAACATGCATGTGCAAGTATCTTTTTCATATAACGACTTCTTTTCCTCTGAGTCGATACCCAGGAGTGGGATTTCTGTATCAAATGGTAGATCTACTTTTTGTTATTTTAGGAAACTCCACACTGTTTTCCATAGTGGTTGTACTAGTTTACATTACCACCAACAGTTTCCCTTTTCACCACATCCCTGCCAACATCTATTATTATTTGATTTTTCGATTATAGCCACCTTCACAGGAGTCAGATGGTATTGCATTGTGGTTTTGATTTGCATTTCCCGGATTATTAGTAATGTTGAGCATTTTTTCCTATGTTTGTTGGCCATTTGTATATCCTTCTTTGAGAATTGTCCATTCATATCCTTAGCCCACTTTTTGATAGGATTGTTTGATTTTTTTTTCTTGCTGATTTGTTTGAGATCCTTGTACATTCTGGATATTAGTCCTTTGTCAGAAGTATAGATTGTGAAGATTTTCTCCCATTCTGTGTGTTGTCTGTTTACTCTGTTGATTGTTTCTTTTGCTGTGCAGAAGCTTTTTAGTTTGATTAAGTCCCATCTATTTATCTTTGTTTTTGTTGCATTTGCTTTTGGGTTCTTGGTCATGAAGCCTTTGCCTAAGCCAATGTCTAGAAGGGTTTTGCTGATGAGCCAACCTCTAGAATGGCTCCAATGAGATGATCATGTAATTATTTGTTTTTAATTCTGTTCACTTGGTGCATCACATTTATTGACTTGCAAATGTTAAACCATCCCTTCATCCCTGGTATAAATCCCACTTGATCATGGTGGATTATCTTTTTCACATGTTGTTGGATTCAGTTAGCTAGTATTTTATTGAGGATTTTTGCATCTATGTTCATCAGGAATATTGGTCTGTAGTTTTCTTTTGTTGTTATGCCCTTTCCTGGTTTTGGTATTAGGGTGATACTGGCTTCATAGAATGATTTAGGGAGGATTCCCTCTTTCTCCATCTTTTGGAATAGTGTATAATAGAATTGGTACCAATTCTTCTTTGAATGACTGATAGAATTTAGCTGTAAGTCTGTCTGGCCCTGGACTTTTTTTGTTGGTAGCTTTTTTATTACCATTTCAATCTCGCTTCTTGTTATTGGTCCATTTAGAGTTTCTATTTCTTCCTGGTTTAATCTAGGGAGGTTGTATATTTCCAGGAATTTATCCATCTCCTCTAGGTTTTCTAGTTTATGTGCATAAAGGTGTTCACCGTAGCCTTGAATGATCGTTTGTATTTCTGTGGTATCAGTTGTAATGTCTCCCATTTCATTTCTAATTGAGCTTATTTGGATCTTCTCTCTTCTTTCTTGGTTAATCTCGCTAATGGTCTATCAATTTTTTTATCTTTATAAAGAGTCAACTTTTTGATTCATTTATCTTTTGTATTTTTTTTTTACTTCAACTTCATTTAGTTTTTTTTTGACAGAGTTTCACCCTGTTGCCCAGGCTAGAGTGCAGTGGTACAATCTTGGTTCACTGCAACCTCCGCCTCCTGGGTTCAAGCAGTTCTCATGCATCAGCCTCCTGAGTAGCTAGGATTACAGGCATGCACCACCACACCTGTCTAATTTGTGTTTTGTGTATTTTAAGTAGAGACAGTGTTTTGCCATGTTGGCCAGACTGGTCTTGAACTCCTGACCTCAAGTGATCCACCCACCTTGGCCTCCCAAAGTGCTGGGATTAAAGACGTGAGCCACTGCGCCTAGACAGCCACCATGGCCTACCTCATTTAATTCTGCTGAGATCTTGGTTATTTCTTTTCTTCGGTTGGGTTTGGATTTGGTTTGTTCTTGTTTCTCTAGTTCCTAGAGATGTGACCTTAGATTGTCTATTTGCACTGTTTCAGACTTTTTGATGTAGGCATTTAATGCTATGAACTTTCCTCTTAGCACTGCTTTTGCTGTATCCCAGAGGTTTGGATAGGTTGTGTCACTATTATTGTTCAGTTCAAAGAATTTTTTTATTTCCACCTTGATTTCATTGTTGAGCCAATGATCAATCAGGAGCAACTTCTTTAATTTTCATATATTTGCATGGTTTTGAGGGTTCCTTTTGGAGTTGATTTCCAATTTTATTCCACTGTGGCCTGAGAGAGTACTTGATATAATTTAGATTTTCTTAAATTTGTTGAGACTTGTTTTGTGGCCTATCACATGGTCTATCTTGGAGAATGTTCCATGTACTGATGAATAAAATGAATATTCTGCAATTGTTGGGTAGAATGTTCTGTAAATATCTGTTAAGTCCATTTTTTCTAGGGTATAGGTTAAGTCCATTGTTTCTCTGTTGACTTTCTGTGTTGATGACCAGTCTAGCACTGTCAGTGGAGTATTGAAGTCCCGCACTATTATTGTGTTGTTGTCTATCTCACTTCTTAGGTCTAGTAGTAATTGTTTTATAAATTTGGGAACTCCAGTGTTAGAGGCATATATATTTAGGATTTTGATATTTCCCTGTTGAACTAGTCCTTTTATCATTATATAATGTCCCTCTTTAAAGCAACTGCTGTTGCTTTAAAGTCTGTTTTGTCTGATATAAGAAAAGCTACTCCTGGCCAGGCATGGTGGCTCACGCCTGTAATCCCAGCACTTTGGGAGGCCAAGGCGGGTGGATCATGTGGTCAGGAGTTTGAGACCAGCCTGGCCAAGATAGTGAAACCCCATCTCTATTAAAAATGCAAAAATTAGCCAGGCATGGTGGCAGGCACCTGTAATCCCGGCTACTTGGGAGGCTGAGGCAGGAGAATCACTTGAACCCAGGAGGTGGAAGTTGCAGTGAGCAAAGACCATACCATTGCACTCCAGCCTGGGTGACAGAGTGAGACTCCGTCTCAAAAAAAAAAAAAGAAAAGAAAAGCTACTCCTGCTCACTTTTAGTGTCCATTTGCATGGAATGTCTTTTCCTACCCCTTTACCTTAAGTTTATGTGAGTCTTTGTGTGTCAGGTGAGTCTCTTGAAGACACCAGATACTTGGTTGGTTAATTCTTATCCATTCTGCCGTTTTGTGTCTGTCATTTAAGTAGAGGATTTAGGCCATTTACATTCAATGTTATTATTGAGATGTGAGGTACTATTCACTTGGTTGGTTAATTCTTATCCATTCTGCCATTTTGTGTCTTTTAAGTAGAGGATTTAGGTCATTTACATTCAATGTTAGTATTGAGATATGAGCTATTATGCTATTCATCGTGCTATTTGTTGCCTGAATACCTTGGTTTTTTATTGTGTTATTGTTTTATAGGTACTATAAGATTTATGCTTTAATGAAATTCTAATTTAGTGTATTTTGAGGATTTATTTCAAGATTTAGAGCTCCTTTTAGCAGTTCTTGTAGTGCTGGCTTGGTATTGGCAGATTCTCTCAGCATTTGTTTGTCTGAAAAAGACTATATTTCCTTCATTTATGAAGCTTAGTTTTGCTGGATACAAAATTCTTGGCTGATAATTGTGTTAAGGAGGCTAAAGATAGGACCCCACTATCTTCTAGCTTACAAGGTTTCTGCTGAGAAATCTGCTGTTAATCTGATAAGTTTTCCTTTGTAGGTTACCTGATGCTTTTGCCTTACAGCTCTTAAGATCCTTTCCTTTGTGTTGATTTTAGATAACCTGATGACTATATGCCTAGGCTGTGATCTTTTTGTGATGAATTTCCCAGATGTTCTTTGAGCTACTTGTATTTGGATGTCCAGATCTCTAGCAAGGCCAGGGAAGTTTTGCTCGATTATTTCCTCAAACATGTTTTCCAGACATTTGGATTTCCCTTCTTCTTCAGGAACACCAATTATTCTTAGGTTTGGTCATTTAACACAATCCCAAACTTCTTGGAGCCTTTATTCATTTTTTTAAATTCTTTTTTTCTTTGTCTTTGTTGAGTTGGGTTTATTCGAAAGCCTTGTCTTTGAGCTCTGAAGTTGTTTCTTCTACTTGTTCAGTTCTATTACTGAGACTTTCCAGTGCATTTTGCATTTCTCTAAGTGTGATTTCTTCATTTCTAGAAGTTGTGATTATTTTTTATTTATGCTATTTCACTGGAGATTTTTCCATTCATATCCTGTATCAATTTTTGATTTCTTTAAGTTGGATTCCACCTTTCTCTGGTGTGTCCTTGATTAGCTTAATAATTGACCTTCTGAATTCTTTTTCTGGCAATTCGGGGATTTCATCTTGGCTTGGATCCATTGCTGGTGAGCTACTGTGATCTTTTGGTGGCGCTAAATAACCTTGTTTTGTCATGTTACCAGAATTGTTTTTCTGGTTCCTTCTCATTTGAGTAAACTATGTCAGACGGAAGATCTGGGATTCAAGGCTGCTGTTCAGATTCTTTGGTCCCTCAGGGTGCTCCCGTGATGTGGTGCTGTACCCCTTCCCCTAAGGAGGGGGCTTCCTGAGAATCGAACTGCAGTGATTGTTATTTATCTTCTGGATCTAGCCACTCAGTGGAGCTACCAGGCTCTGGCTTGGTACTGGGAAGTGTCTGCAGAGTCCTGTGATGTGATCTGTCTCCAGGTCCCTCAGCCGTGGATCCCAGCACCTGCTCTGGTGGAGGTAGCAGGGAAGAGAAGTGGACTCCGTGAGGGTTCTTGGCTGTATTTTTGTGCACTGGTTTTGTGTTGGTTGGCCTCCAGCCAGGAGGTGGCACTATGAAGAGTGCATCAGCTGTGGGAGTATAGGGAGGATATAAACTTACCCTAGGGTCGCCTTTGGGTAAGTATTCAAGTTTCTTAGGTGGTGGGGCCGGGCTATAGATCTCTCAAGAGATTGTTTTTTGTCTTGGGCTTCCAGGACGGGTAGAGAAAGACTATCAGGCTGGGACAGAGTTCAGCATGTCTGAGCTCAGACTCTTCTTGGGCAGGGCTTGCTGCAGCTTCTGTGGGAGATTGGGGGTGTAGTTCCCAGGCCAAGGGGGTTATGTTCCCAGGGGGGTTATAGCTGTCTCTGCTGTGTGACACAGGTCACCAGGGAAGTGAGGGAAAGCCATCAGCCACAGGCCTCACTTAGCTCCCATGCAGCCTGCTGCATGAAAAGCCGGTCTCGCTCCCACCTCCCACCATGCCACCCCCAACAGCACACAGTTTATTTCCAGGCAGCTGGTGAGCAGTGCTGAGAACTTGCCCCAGGCTACAAGCCTCCCAGCTGAGAAAGCAAGCCAACTCACAGTTCCTCAGCTGTCCCACAGGGCCTGCAGCGGCAATCCGCCTCCTTCAAAGGGTCTGTGGTTTCTCTTGGCTTTCCTGGTATGTTCCTGCAGTAGTTCTTGGAGCAAGTTCATGATGTGAGTCTCCACACATGGCTTTGTCTGAGTGGGAGCTGCAGGTTAGTCCTGCCTCTTATCTGCCATTTTTCCCCCCTCATTCTCCCTAAATGGATTATTTTAAAAGAACTGTCTTCAAGTTCAGAAACTCTTCTGCCTGATCTAGTCTATTATTGAAGTTCTCAATTTTATTTTTATTTCACTCACTGAGTTATTCAGTTCAAACATTTCTGTTTTGTTCTTTTTAATGATATCTATTTTAAAAAATTTCTCATTCAGATTATGAATTGTTTTTCTGATTTCATTGAATCTATTTGTGTTCTCTCGTATCTTCCCAGGTTTCCTTAAGATTGTTATTTTGCATTTTTTCAGGTGATTTTAGATTGGTTTTCCTTTGGGGTCTGTTAGTTAGAGAATTATTGTGTTCCTTTGAAGGTATCACGTTTCCTTACTTTTCCATATTTCTTGTTTCCCTATGTTGATATCCATGCGTCTGGTGGGACATTGCCTCTTCTGATTTTATGGAGTAGCTTTCATAGGGAAAAATGTTTTTCTGTATATGTATATGTATCATAAATATACAGTTGGGTAGGGTGCTTTGGCTTTGGTTCAGTATGGGGGCAGTAATGTAGTCTCTGATTTCTTCAGCTATAATCAGCATCATTGGTGTCTGTGAGTACCTCAGTGGCCTGTGCTGTGGTTGCTTGTAGAGGCTACTGCACGGCTTTGCTGAGAGCAGGGACACCAGGCAGATCAGTTTGGGGCCTCCGGCAGTAGGGAGCATGGGTGTATGGCAGGTCTACCACTGGAGTGGGCAGGTTCTCTGACAACAGTGGGCCTGGGTGGCTTCATCACTGGAGGGGTCAGGGTCACTGGTGATGGCAGCAGCCCTGGACAGCTGGTCCTTGGGTCCCTGAGGGATGCGCTTGAGCACGAAACCGATCTGCTGCTGGAGGGGCTGGGGTCACCAGTGGTGGCATATCTTGGCCAGGCTGGTTCTTTGGCCCCTGGAGGGCATGTGTGGGTGTGCAGCAGTTTTGCTCTGGAGGGAGCAGGTTGCCATCAGTGGTGGGCCTGGTCAGGCGGATCCACAGTCCTATGGGAGGGGCGTCTGCTCTGCTACTGCAAATGTTGGGGTTGCTGGTGGCAGCAGCAGCAGGCTTCAGGCAGGTAGCTCTTGGATTCTGAAGAGTGCGTGCGTTGCCTCCCTCTTTTCCGTATTCAGCCTTCCCACTGTATTAGACTGCCTGTTTTCTAGGTTGTGGAAATACCGTGTGTGCTCAGATTCTGGGGTCTTGGCTGCACAGCTGCTATCATGACTCTGCATCCCTCTGGGTGGATGTGGTGGGATGTCCCAGGGACCACAAGGATGTGGAGATTTAGGGGTTTTTGGGCCCGAGGGCAGGATGCACACTGGTGGTGGCTCTGCTCTCAACATGATGATGTGCTGTGGCAGCCTGTGTCCTGCGGGCTTGGGACCCAGCTTGATTTCCTCTATGGAACAATGCAATCACATGGTTTCCAGGTAGCTCCCTATACTGAGCTCAGGGCCTGTCAGGGCTGGGGGCTCTCCTCTTGTTAGGACTACAGGCATCCAGCATGGAAATGTGGACTGCTGGGGATCTTCACCTTACCTTTTTCCTGTGCTTGAGGTGTCTCTGGGCTCTGAGCTGATCCTAGCCAGATGCTTTGCTTCCGTGTCTATGCTGCTGTCCCAAGTCTCCATCCCCAGAGGGGCTTTGTCACTTCTTTGCTGAATTCCAGTGTTCTCCCCTAGGCTCTCTGTTCAACATGTGACTGGAGGAGGTGAATGCTGAGTACCTCTAGTCAGCCATCTTGATGATGTCTTCTGTAACTTTTCACTATTTCTGCAAGTGGTTATGATACTGTAGGCCTGGCTGCCTGTGCTATAAATGGGGGAGTAGGTCTCTTTGTTGGAGTTTGTAAGGATCACTCCGTTATGGCCCCAGAAATCACACTGGGAGAGACATAAGAAATTAAAGGATCTGTTATATATACTCACAGGACTTAGAGACAAGAGGCATGGCAATCCCCACCACATAGGGCCCATATAGGAGCTCTGGGGAGTGGGCTCAACCAGGTAGATGGGGAGGGGAGAGAGAGAGAAAACCCATGGATAAGTGCTTGTATTGGGGGCTTGAGTAGAGTACACAAACAAAAGGTGTGAGGGGATTTCACTGATGTGTTTGAATGTCACTAGATCACTGTCAGGAGAGGGCTAACGGGAACTTGTGACAAGTACCAGCATTATCACACTGGTGCACCTGGTCACCTGGTTGGAGTGCTTGTAACCTGCTGGTGGGGGATGTTGAGGGATTGGGAAAATATGAAGTTTTAAACATTTACAATATACAGTCATTGCCTGTTGAGATCTGTATAATTAAAAGAATTCCAGGAAAGAATGCACACTTTTCTTGTGTGCAGAATCACATTCATTATTTGAAGAGTCTCTACATAGTTTCTAGGAATCTACAGCCCAGGACCACAGAACTGAGATATAGTTAAGTGTATCATGACACCATTTCAGAACACGTCATCAACTCGGTCTTGAATTTGCAGCATTCAACTGCCCAGCACAAAATTAGTCAGAAAACAGGCATAAGAAAGCTTACAGGATCTGAAATCCATAGGGCTTTCGTTTTTGGTTTACACTAAAGTTTTAGAAGTTAGACGTGATTATCACAAAAGAAGAATGTCATATCCCTTCCTTTCTATTGTCTACTTTTTTTTTTCTCAGCAACCAATCCTAGAATTTATTTGAAGAGGAGAAGAAATGAGTAAATCGATGAATTAGAAAAGTAACGCAATCTTGTTGTATAAATACTAAGTTATCTCCAGGCTCTATGAAAATATCAAAAGAGAGAATTATTGTTTTAATTTATTGTAATTAAAAATATAAGCATATACAATATAGCACATTTAAATGGAGCTGGCTCAATATCTAAAATCAAAAATCGTTCTCTCCTTGTAGCCTCTTTAACTTTATATTCTCAGCAACTTGCAGCACATGACAAACATTAGGCATTCAATAAATGTTGGTGATTGAAAGAATGTTTATGCATGTGCTTTTGAAACTTGGAAGAATGTCACATTTACATTTCTATCCTTCCACCATCTTTCTGTCCTCAGTCCACTGATGATCAGATGAAAGAAAAGCACAGGTGGTGGTAGCAAATGAATCAGAATTTCCAAACTGTAATGCAGGTGGCCATGGACAGTTGTAGGAGACAGAGTTCTCCATGGCCTGTAACATGTGGACCTGGACTTTGATATAAGTCAATCTAACAAACATGTATTGTAAATCTATGATCTGCAAATCACCCTGATAGATATTGTGAGGCTGCAGGATGAGAAAAACACATAACAGATGCAGTTTTAAAGGTTGGAAATGGCATATTTGAGATGGAAGAAGGCAAGTAGGAAAACAGCTCCACAAGCCAACAGCATAGTCCCCAAAGGGCCATTTTCAGTTTGACAAGGAGAAGCACTGTCGTTATTCTGGCCTGTTTCCTCATTGCAAAAATAGAACCATGAACCTTTCTCTTCTGCTGATAATAATTTTAAAGCATTGTCAGTGAATTAAATATATACTGAAAGCAATAAATAAATAAATATTTAAACTCCAGAAAGATTGCTGAGCTTCAGTGATGCTATAACAGGAAATAACAACAATCAGATAGTGCCTTGGCTTACTGAAGAACTAATTCATGTTTATAAAGTGCTTTCAGAATGCAAAGCACTGAAGAAGGTTAGGATATTATTATTATTACCAAAGATCTTTAAGCAGACAAGATCTTGGTATTCTTATAATCACAGCAGGAGTTGTTCATTTCCCATGTAATTTATGAGGAGAAAAAAATAATAAACCCCACCCCTCTTCACACTTGATTTGTCAGTTGTTCTTGTTATATGTAACTGATCCTCAAGGGAACCTTAATTTAGGCAACGATTTATTCTCTTTAATATTATTTTGACATTTGGTAATTACTACAGATTTTGTGCATCTGTCTTTCCCAGAAGAGAAGGCATTAAATGCCACTTGGATGATCATTGGTTTTGCAGGAACTCAGATTTGATGTTATTCTTTTGGTAGATAGCATGACTTATGGTAAGTTTCCAGCTCTGGGATACACAGATTGTGCATTTCATTACTCATGGAGTCTGTGCCACACTGATATTAGATATTTCATAAAAATAAGCTATTGGTTGAAAGAAGAATATCTTAAATATTTCATATGAAAAAAACTGGCCTTTTCCAATTTTCCACACGTATTCTAAAGTAACTAAGATATGTGGAAATTTTCAAAAATGAAAGTAAGAAACTGGAACAGAGATCAGAAATTTCTTAGGAACCTCTCTCTAGGACTCTCAAATGGACCTCCCAAAGAAAACAAATAAGACCCCCAAAAACCAGGAACAAGGAGAGTTACATCAACAATGAGTCAGATGCTTTCAGAACTGCTTCATGCTATTCCTGTACATAAGCTTTTTTCTTATCAAGTTTTATGGATGATGATAGCTTCTTCCATTGTAAATTTTCATCTGTGATCATTAGTTCTAACAAGTCCAGTCCTCCCATGTTAGATTTTGCAGATTTAAATTTTAATGTGAAGATTTGATTATTTTGTTTATTCAGATCAGTAATAAATTTCAAGGCATTTACTTTTAGCTATTGCCAATGATATTTTTTATTTGTTATTTTAACCAGAATATTATAAACTGGAAAAAATGTATTATTTTTAAGATGATGTCTGAATAAATTGTGAACTACTTTGTGAGATAGAAAGACAAGGAAAACTGGAGGGAGAAAGGGGAGACAGGAGGAGACCAGGATGGAGAAGGAAGAAAGATAGAGGAAAAGAGAAAAGAAAGAAGGATAGTATCACGAATGAGAAGATGTGAGACAGCCATAGAAAAGAGGAAGACAGGATAAGAAGTTGGAAAAGGGGGAGACCAGAGGAGAAAGAGGGTTAAAAATGTTCTAGAATAAAGAAAGCAGAATGGCAGAGTCAAATCATACACTTCTCCATGGCTACTTAAGGTTTAGGGATTAAGTTTTTCTCTCTTTCTCTCACTCTCTCTCTTTTTTTTTCTTTTTAAAGACAGAGTCTCACTTTGTTGCACAGCCCAGGCTGAAGTGCATTGGTGCAGTCGTAGCTCACTTTAACCTCAAACTCTTAGTCTCAAGGGATCCTCCTACCCCAGCCTCCTGAGAAGCTCAAACTACAGGCACACCCCACCATGCATGGCTAATTTTTAATGTTTAAAATTTTTTGTAGAGCCAGGTTCTCACTATGTTGCCTAGGCTGATCTCAAATTTCTGGACTCAAGCGATCCTCCTGCCTCAGCCTCCCAAAGTGCTGAGATTACAGGCATAAGCCACTGCACCTGGCCTTTTTTCCCTTTAGTGCCTGGTATAGTGCCTGGTATATTATAGGTACTCAATAACCATTTGATGAATCAATAGATGTTAATGGATCAAGCTAGCCTCCTTCTGGTTCCTTGAACACCCCAGGTACACTTCTCTTCTTGGACTGTGTCCCCAGAGATTTGCTTAGCTCACTTCTCTACCTCCTCCTCACCTTTTCAGTAATACCTACCCCGAGCAGCCAATTAGGAACTGCAGCTAACCCCATAATCCCCACTCACCGAAATTCCCTAACCCTGCTCCCCCTTCCCATGGCACTAATCATCCTTGATATATAATGTGGTTTTGCTTATATGTTATATTTATGGTTTGTTGTCTATCTTCCCTTGCTAGAATGGAATTTCCATAGGGTAGGGGTCTTTATTTCAGTTGCTGATTTATCCCAAATACCTAGAACAATGCCTGTACAAAATGGACAATGAATATTTGTTGCATGAGTGAATCATCCTTATCAATATATGTCCATGTTTTCTCTTGTTCTCTTTTTCTCTCATTCATTCTTTCCTCCCCTTCATAATAGTTGACAGAGAATACAACCTTAAAGCATTTACTTATTTTCTAACTTGTATTTAACTTCACTCTTCAATTTCAGCTGCACTGCAGCAAAATCCTGCACACATGACCTGCTGTTCCCAGAAAGGGTCTTTTTGTGCATATTATATTGCCATTTTTGCCTGAGAAGGCCTGGACTGATGTCCAAAGAACATTCCAGAACACTGCAGAGCTACAGATCAGCCTGGCTCAAATTTGTTGAAAAGCTCTTCTACATATTAATTGTTTTATCTGGGTATTAGTTATTCTCTCTCTAAGGAAATAATCGGACAATGGCTTTTTTTTTTTTTTTTGAGACGGAGTCTCGCTCTGTTGCCAGACTGGAGTGCAATGGCACAATCTTGGCTCACTGCAACCTCCGACTCCCTGGTTCAAGTGATTCCCCTGCCTCAGCCTCCCAAGTAGCTGGGATTACAGGCATGTGCCACCACACACAGCTAATTTTTGTATTTTTAGTAGAGAGGGGGTTTCACCATGTTGGCCAGGATGGTCTCGATCTCCTGACCTCATGATCCGCCTGACTTGGCCTCCCAAAGTGCTGGGGTTACAGGCATGAGACCCACGCCTGGTCAGACAATGGCTTTTTAAGGCAATTTCATGCCATCACAAATCCCTTTGGAGAACTAATTTGCCATGCTAGAGTAGAATTCAAGGCTAATGCTATTATTTGGCTTGTACTCTGCCCTTGTTGTTGCTTTGTTTAAATGATGAGTAGGCCCAGCAATAGTATTAGTTCATCAAAAAGTCTATAAGTTATATTCAGATAGTTTGAGGTCAGCAAAACCTAGAGTGTGGTTTACACAAGTGCTTTCTCCCCTAATCCTTAAATCCATAGATATTTCAAAGTAAACTTAATTCATATGTTTTCCATTCATTTGCCCTTAGGTCTTTATGTTTAGGGGAGGGGGTGGTGGAAGGCAGGAAGGTACTGTTCTAGGAACTGGCTTCCTTCTTCACTGCCACAGACAGATCATTCATTAGCCACAGACCCGGTTTCTTGGCAGAAGTCCATACCTGTATCCTTTCCAGTTCCCTGTTAATTGAAGCTCCAACCTCAGCACACATGATTGTTGCTGCCAAAGAAAGTAAAGTGGAAAGAGGCTGCATTTTCTATCATAGAACCACAGAATCCTAGAATCCTAAACTTGTGATTCTAAAGATCATCTGGTTCATCTACCATGTGAACCTTAAATCACCTCGACAGTATCCTGGCTAATTACCTTTCACCCTCTGATTAAGCATCTCCAGTGATGGAGCTTCAGTAGCCAATAGCTTTAGGAAAGACTCTCAGAAGGAACTGAGTCTTCTTTTCTGCAGCCCAAATTTCTCCAGTCCCTACATCCATTCAGCAAGTTTTAAAACCAGTCCCCTGTGTTCCCCTCATGTTCTCTTTTCACGAAGATTTCACTCTCTCCCATGATTTCAGGTTCTGCGCTACGTGTGTCCTTCCCTGGTCTGTGCTTCCTGATCCAGCTACCCCGTGGGCATCACATTCTGCCTCTGATACAAGGACCTTGAGATAAACCAAACTGACTGCTTAAGCTAACCCCTCCTTTAAATCTTGTTATTTGTCTTGTGTTGCCATTTCAAAAATGGCAAGATGCATCTCAAAGCTCCTCTTCCTATCACATCCCCCACAGTTAGGTGACAGGTCCTATCAGCTGCAACTCCAAAATAGCTCCCGGATCGGCCCCAGCTTCCTCATGTCCACCATGTCTGCTTTAGTTTAAGATTTGGTCGTCTCTCAGCTGAACTGAGGCAGCAGCCTCGTCTCTCATCTCCTGGCCTCTGCCCTCTTTCTTCACCAGTCCCTTTTCCATGTTGCTTCCAAGTTTACCTTTCTCCAGATCATGGAGATAGCAAGAATGTGTTGATGGCCTCCCATCCTCATCTTATCTTTATGCTTCTTTATCCGGGTCTTGTGGAAAGATGGTCAGCTAAAGAGAAGCTAGGACAAGAGTGTGGCAACCCCCAACAGAAAATATTCAATCTCGGCCGAGTGCAATGGCTCACGCCTGTAGTCCCAGCACTTTGGGAGGCCGAGGTGGGCAGATCACAAGGTCAAGAGATGGAGACCATTCTGGCAGACATGGTGAAACCCGGTCTCTACTAAAAATACAAAAATTCGCTGGGTGTGGTGGTGCATGCCTATAGTCCCAGCTACTTGGGAGGCTGAGGCAGGATGTTAACTTGAATCTGGGAGGTGGAGGTTGCAGTGAGCTGAGATTGTGCCACTGCACTCCAGCCTGGCGACAGAGCGAGACTCCATCTCAAAAAAAAAAAAAAAAAAATTCAATCTCATTTATTTTTCATGACCCTTTGATTCTGAATCTGATCTACTGAATTTGTCCCCAAACTGCCTGGTCCTTGAGGGATACTGAGGTGCTGGCTGACTTCCCTGAGCCCATTTATGCCTCTTCTTAAGGTGCAGCTTGTCCAGGAGGTCCTCAGCATCCTCCCTGCCCCCTTTAAGCTGTGGCTAACACAGCACTCCAGCCACACTGTCACAGCCCCTGCACACTGTGCTGCTGAGCTGAGTGTATGCAGAGCCCTTGTCTCCCATTCAGAACTCTGCTTATCAACTCCGAGTGTGCTCATGCATGCATCACCTCTCCAATGACATCACTTGCTCATGCATGCATTGCTTCTCCCCTGCCTATCCCTTATTTATGAGCCTCTTTACCCAGCAGGTACCTCTCCTGTAGCATCTGTTGTGCTGTATTTGTAGTTTGTTGCTACATTTTTTGGAAGTGGTTGTCCTTTGGGGGCAGGCACATGGTCTTAGCATCCTCTGCATATTCCATTATCTGGCTCGGTGGCACATAATAGGTCTCAGAAATGTTCTTTGAAAGAATGCATGAATGAATGGTTGAGGGAATGAACTTCTATCACATTTCCTTATTCTCCAAGTCTAGTAACACTTTCTGGAAAGGAAATAAAATTATTTTCTCTAAGTGAACCTAAGCCGGTACCTATGTACCTATGATCATTTAATTTTCTACATCCTTCAGTGAGCTATTCTAGTCTTTCAGTGATTCATCGTAGAACCTTATAGAACCCTTGTCAAGCTGATTGATTATAATTTTCAGGATCCATATTCTTCTTTCAAACAAACAGCACAGCTATATCTGATGGCCTCCAAGTGCCCAGCCTAATAACTTGCCCAAGCGCTCACAGCCCATGAGCAGCCAGGCTGGGAGTGGACCATTCAGGGGCTGCCCTATCTGTACCTGTGTGCCGTGGTACCTGCCCTCTCTGTACCTGTCTCCATGGAGCCTTGTAAACATCTAGTTAGAGATGCTGCTAAATTTAAATTGTCATTGTATTTCACCAAACATATTTCATTAAGTCACTGATAAACATTCCTGGCATTTTTGATTATTTTCCTTTTCATTCAAGCAAGGATGTTTTTCTCCTATTGTTTTTACCATCTCTATATCTGTATCCAGGAACTGAGCTTACAGCTAATGATCTAATTCAGATATGTGTAAACCTGGGTGTAATAATTAGCCCAGATTGGTGGAAACGTTTCCCCTTTACGCAACCCATTTCATCCTTATCAAGTACATTAATTCATTGGCTCTGGTAATATAGCTAATTACCGTGTATATTCAGGTGCTGCTGCTGATATTGCTGCTATCTCCATGTGCTGGGATAAACAGACTGTTGTTAGTAAACATTCCTTCTGATACCTACCCTCTGCCATCACTGCGCACGTACTAATATGTCTTTTTTGCTCTGTTCTTTTTCCCACACCAGTTTAACCCAAAAAGGGCCACTTCATTTCCTTAGGCTGCACTTCTAATGAATGCAGACATTTGAAAGGGTCCTGAACCAGATAACCTTTCGAGTTTTCTCCAGTTTTATTATTCTGTGAAGACAGTTTGGTGTAAATGATTTAAGAGGTTAGTCAGAATGGAGTTCTCTGTTCAAATGATCTTCTTAAATTTCTGTACTGAGCTCTACTCATAGGAAACGTGGAGCTTGTTGTGGGATTCACAAGGTTGCCCTTGCAAGTACAGAATACCATGCCTGCCACACAGTAGGTCCAATAAATAAAACAAAATTAAACAAAGTTAATTTAAACAAAATTAAAGCCTCCCTAGAGCTAATGATTTTAACTTATTACCATATAATAACTATTATTGGTAATAATAGTTATTATTGACAAGTTAGTGTCAATCTCAATCTAAATTTTCAAGGAAAACTGCCCCGGTAGAAATATTGTATTTTTAATAACACTGAATTTGTACTCCTAACAAAAAATTAATGAAATTCCTTAAAAGCTGATATAAACTGTAAGTTACTTATCCTTGGACAAAGAATTCAGATCTTCCTTATTTATTGTTAAGAATTCCCCCTTCATCATACCTATTTGAAAGATCTTGGCTTAAACTCAGAATTTGACTGCTAATATTCACACATATGGCAAATATGAACTAATCAGACCACAGATATTTTGCTGCATTCCATGGTGTCTCATTTATTTGTTTAATTTGCAGCTATAGCAACTAGATTCCACCGCTTTGGGCTTTTACACAGAACTACAGTATGATCAGCTTGGTTGAAGTTTGGCACTCGACACTCTGCTCAATTGAAGACATATGCACAAAATCACTTGCCACATTTTTTAACCTGTTTTTCACACTGGGTAGGTCTGTAATATTTGCATAAAAATATGAAAAGCAACCTTCTGCAGGGAGAGAAGGCAATTAAAAGATGTTGCGACCTTTCCTTCCGCAGCATTTCAAAGCTTAAAGTTTTCTTGGCACGCTTTTGAAATGCCCATCTGACTTTGAAGCAGGCTGCCTCTCCACAGAAAGCTTGCTCCAGCAATGACTAAAGGATTGACCTGGTGCCATGCATGCTGCTCTGCACAAGAAGGGCATTTGGAAATGACCTTGAAGCGAAGTTTTGCCAAGTTGATGAAATACGGGCCTTCAAGAAGTGCCATTTCTCAAGCGATGTACAGAAGGGTATCCGCAGCATTATCAAAAATTGCCCCTTAATTTGGTGTTGGATGAACATGAATTTTTAACCTCCATAAGGAATGATATTCGCTCTTGATTTTATTAGTTGTATTTTGTAACAGGTTGGAAAAATTAGGTAATGGAGAACTTTGGCATACCACTGTTGTTTCTTTTAGGTGATTTTTAAAAAACATTTGCTGAAGGAGAGGTTGATGCTCAAAGGGTACAATGATAAATGGAAAGACGGGAGTTTAAAATGAAGGATAAGCCGCAAATGAGGATGAAGTTAATGGATAGAGAAAAGATGGGAGGAAGAGGTATCTCTCTTTACTTGTAAGCTGCCCATCGATATGATTTAGACTCTAGGAGAGGGGCGTTTCTTTCCTCAGTAGGCACACTCATAGAGTAAACTGTTGCCGCTGTTTAAACATGTTAATTGATGTTGACACCAGTTGTTGCTATACAGTTTTCCATTTTACTGAGCGATGTATTTATGTTGCTGAATAATGTTGCCTGATTGCACTTCTCATGCTGGTGAAGTTGGCTGACATTTCAGGCTCTGGATAACATGAAGCTGTGCTTTAACCTTATTTGGAAGTCAGGGTTAGAGTGGCACTGGAAGGTCTCCTTCAGCTTCCCTTCCTGTGACCTGCCTACTATAACCCTGGCAAGGCTGAGACAGTCCAAGTTTGGGGCAGTCAAGGTGGGACAGCAGAAGATTTCAGGGTACAAGTCATCTATTCTCTTATGCCAGCTCTCAGATTTTTATATAAAATCTGATTCTACACTTCTTTTAAAAAATAATAAATAAATAAATAGGACCATCCAACCCCTCTAGAGCTCTCTAAGGAGACTGTAGAAGACTTGTGGCCACTCTCATTTTAAAAATTCTAATAATCTCCACAAAGTAATCCTGGGAAACATACATCTGTAAGACCAGGGAAACATACTGGCAATAGCAACTTCCCAGAACATTCCTTTTTACACTGCCTGGGATTTTTCAATAAGAAATTTGGCATTTCTGTAAATTTAAAGTGTATTCAGTAAAATTAATGCATTTTTTTCTTAAAAGCTCAAGCCTTCCAGACTCATCATTTTGTAGAGTTACAAAAGTAAGCCATGCAACTGAGATCAAAGTCAAAGTTATAGATTATAATTGCTTGCACAACTGTTCACATTTTTAATTTTTTTATTTTTTGGAGACTTTTTAAGAGTCTCACTGTGTCGTCCAGGCTGGAATACACAGTGGCACTATCATGGCTCACTGCACCCTTAAACTGCAGGGCTCAAGCAATCCTCCTGCCTCAGCCCCCCAAGTAGCTGGGACCACAGATGTGGACCACCACCCCTGGCTAATTTTTAAAAATTTTTTTGTAGAGACAATGGGCTCACTATATTTCCCAAGCTAGAGACAATGGCCTCATTATGTTTCCCAGGCTGGTCTCGAACTCCTGGCCTCAAGCGATCCTCCTGCCTCAGCCTTCCTGAAGTTCTAGGATTACATGCATGAGCTACCACACCCAGCCCCTGCTCACATTTTATATAGTAACTTATTTTAAGAACAGTAATGTATTTGTAAAATAGTTTTTTAATACAGTAATTTATTATATATTGAAATCAAGCTTGATGATATTTCATTAGGTTTTGCTAAGTGTCATATGCTAAATTATTTGCTTATGAATTTTTCTCCAATTGCCTGTATTTGGTAAGTTTGCATGGAAAGTTCTGACAGGAAACTCAGAAATATTTCATTGTTTTACCCTACTATCTTTTTTGATGTGTCTTAAAGGTGATTTGCTTTAAATTGCAGTATCATCCTTTTTTTCTGTACTTAAATGTTTTTAACCGAAGAACACAATTTCCCTCAAAACCCTCATCCCTAATTTAGAGCCCTCTTATATTAATATGAGTCATTTTAAATGTATTTCCTGAAACACTTCTCAACTTCGTAAATAAAAAAGAGATATATCTTAGTCCATTCAGGCTACTATAACAAAATAGCACAATTGGGTGGCTTATAAACAACATAAATTTATTTATCATAATTCTAGAGCCTGGGAAGTCCAAGAGCTGGGTGCCAGCATGGTTGGGTTCTGATGAGGATCCTCTTCCAGATTACAGACTTCCAGCTTCTTGCTGTGTCCTCACATGGTGGAAGGAACAAGGAATCTCTCTGGAGCCTCTTTTAAAAGCCCACCAATCCCATTCATTGAGGATTCTGCCCCAGTGACCTAATCACTTCCCAAAGGGCCATCTCCTAATGCCATAACCTTAGAGGTTAGTTTCAGCATATGAATTTTGAGGGGACAGAAACATTCAGCCCATAGCAGGATGAGAAAAAGAAAGGAAAGTACAACAAAGAACATCAACCTTAAGGAACACCATGACTTCTGATATTTAATATCATGGATCACAGATCATAGGAGTCGAGAAACAGAATAAAAAGACAAGGCCCAGGCCCAGTGAGTTTTTGTTGCTTGAGGCTCCTCATGCCCTTGCTCTCCCACTGACCTCAGTGCTCAGCACTGGCTTTCTTCTCCTGGTGATATTTTCCATTTATCTTTTGGTGTAAACATTTTAGAGATGAGAGAAGTAGGGAGCTTATCATTATTTAGTCTGATCAGACAATATCTTCACTTTTAAGTTATGTTCAGAATTTCATTGTCCTGTTCTTTTTAAGAATCATATGAGATTATTTTTGTGTATGTGAATAAACTATGAAGCATTTTCTTACAAAAAACTTCATTCAGTGTCCTGGCACAGCTCCTCCAGTTGAACAGGGGCCTTCTTTCCAAAGCCCCAGATAAGGACTTTCTCAACCTGTATTCTAACATGATGGGATGTTGTCTTCTTTGCTTTCCTATCTTATCACTGCAAACTCTCAAATATTTTCTACATTATCATCATTTATATTTATACAAGCACACATGTTTGAAAGCAATATGATCCCCATTGAAAACTCTTTTCCTTTAAAAGTCAATCCCATTTCTAGAGGTCTTGATGTTGCTTTCTTCTTTCCATGCCATTGAAGTTGCATTAATATTGGTCAACCCTGGATGGCTCGGGTCTCATACTCAGAGGTTCTGATGGATTCAGTCTGGCATAAGACCGAGACACTATCTATTTTTTTTTAATGCTCCCTTACATAGTTCTGAGCCACGTTTGAAGATCTTTGAATTTGTTGGTCTCACAAGCATCCCTGGGGTTCAAAAAATGTGGGTATTGGAAGAACACAAAGTGAGGGAAGCTGTCCTGGTGATATCTAGATCTGAGCTGAATGGAGCTTATGGCAAAGAGACAAACCTGAGTTAATCTGCATAATCACGCACACTTAACTCTAATGGGTTAGTTATAGGGTGGTATCTCTGCCTCAGTTTCTATTGCAATAAAATACTGGCACCATCTCAAGATTCTCAGAAAATTTAATTAATATTAATATTTACTATAAGATTAAAAGCATACTACAAGTTTCAATTAGCATTAATCCTTTAAAATATGGAGTTAAATGATCCATAACTAATTAAAGACTGCAGTTAACAGGGGACATGAGTTTTTTCTGGGTTATATGAAACAAAATATAAATCTTTTATATAACTCAATTTCCTACAGAAAAAAAACTTACTTGTCAGTGGGATTTTAAAGTTTTATTTTATTTTCTTGGATCTCATTACTTTTCCATAAATCCTATAAGCAGAATTACAATGAGGTGAGTCATAGTCTTAACACTTTTTTGGAGCTTCTTCTGCCAAAGCAGCTTGAAATATAGAGGATTTTCAAAAACTGTGTTTGGGGAACATGGGAAGGTATGGGAAAGAAAGGAAGGGTGGGAGTCTAGGAGGAAAGGAGGAAGAAGGAAAAGAAAGGGAAAGGGAGAGGAAGGAAGGACACAAAACATTTTACTTTAGATTACATTAAAAAATTTTTAATGACATTTATAAAGGTAAAACTTTCCTGGTATCTCATTTGCATGTTTCAGACAACCCTGAGGTGCAAATGAATTTGGGTTTCAAAAGTTCATTCATGAGCCAGTTATTTGGAACTGGAAACATGTTTCCCCACGAAAGTTTTGTTATATAAGTGGTAGTTCATTTTTGAGGCTAGTTCCCAAACTCTCCTCATTCTGTTTTGAAGCTGAATTATCATGCATTTACAATGATAAACAGTAGATTATACAGTTGAAAACTTGTAGATGTAAAAAACATAAAAGTGATAAAATCAATTGTTTAATTGCTTTAAACTTTTAACTTCAGTGCTGGTGCTGGAGGGAAAACAGATTTAATTTGAGGAGTCTGAGGATGTTCAAGACATCTAAGGTTGATATTTGAGAGCATCCGTCAGAGAAGCAGCAGCCATTCTCTCGGGAGGGCCTCTGCCGCCATGCATGTGCTTCAATCTGGTCACTAAAAAGCCACATCCTTAGACTGAAGGAATAAGTCCTCAACAAAAATGCCTTCTTTTCTTCCTAGGCCAGGCATCGTGGCTCATGCCTGCAATCCCAGCACTTTGGGAGGCGAAGACAGGTGTATCACTTAAGGTCAGGAGTTCAAGACCAGCCTGGCCAACATGGTGAAACCCCCATCTCTACTAAGAATACAAAAATTAGCCGGGTGTGGTGGCATATGCCTGTAGTCCCAGCTTCTCGGGAAGCTGATGCAGAGGAACCGCTTGAACCCGGGAGGTGGAGGTTGCAATGAGCCAAGATCGTACTACTTGCACTCCAGCCTGGGCGACAGAGCGAGACTCCATCTCAAGAAAAAAAAAAAAAGCCTTATTTTTTTCCTGTAACCAGTATCAATGGAGCACATATTATGGCTAGTGCTCCTCACTATTTATGCTAGCAGGCAAAACAGAAAGAACTCCTGTCCTTGTGAGTTTATAATCTAGTGAAGGAGACAAATATCCAAATAACTGCATAAGTAGATGACCTATGATCCATCCATTTTTATAAAAAGTTGTTGTATGAACATTCAAGTCCAAACAAATTTACAAGGAATAATAATGACACACAGAGGGTGGATCTGGAGAGTGGAGTACATAAATCTTTAAGTAACTGCTAGGGGCCAGCCAATTCCATATGCTGTCACGTTTGTTCCCTAAGTAGCCCTGAGGGGGAGGGATCATCACCACCATTCCACAGGTGAGGAGCTGAGACTCAAAGGAGTTGAGGAATCTGTCCATGATGGTCCAACCAAGAGCCTGAGTTCAAATCAAGTGTGTCTAGCTCCAGGCACTTTCTGCCCATCTAAACTACCTGCTCTGCAAAACCACTCTGAAGAGATTTTCTATTATTTTACTCAATATGAGTGTATCCATGCAGTAATCTCTTTCTAAAATTTAGTGATAGAAGCCATGTTGCCTCACCTGATACTGATACGTTCCTTTCTGTTAATAAGAGCTGTTTCCACTTCTCCTCTGACATAGTTAGTGCCCTTAAGCCATAGCCAGCCTATCTGTGGCTTCCAATACAGTTTTCTGTCTTTCATTCCTACCATATATTTTGTCTGATTCTTCATTTTGTCTTGATTTTCACTACCCTGAGCCTTTTATTGCAAGCTACCTTGACCTTTTGAGAAGTAGTGAGAATATATAGAAAAGAAATAGACTTCTGTGGTGTAAATTCCACAAAGCTCTCTTTTTATATCCTCCACATGACCTAGAACAGGGCCTTGCTCTTAGAAGTGAACAATAACTATTGGTTGTTAAATGATCATAGCAATAGCAATTCTGAAGGACAGTTCTGCTTATTTTAAGGACAACCAAGAAGTTGATGGCTCTGGCTTTATATGTGAACTTCATCATAAAATGTACTTACTGCTTTCCTATTCCTTAATAGAGATTTGTCTCTTGTATTTTCTTCTGTTTACCACTCATAAATGGAATGTGAAGGACAATGATCACAGCTCACTTGCATCACATTCCTCCCTCTTGCTGTGCTAAGCCCTTTTAGATAGTATTTATTGAATCCTCACAACCTGATTATTATCCCATTTCATGGAAGGGCATACTGAAGGTTAGAGAATTTCAGGGGTTTAGGAGGAAAGTGAGGAAATAAGCTTTCTCCTGATGATTCAGCAAGAAATAGGAAAAAAATAGGGGAAGAAAAAGGATATGTATTTCAGTATAGATGAGAGATATAAATTGCTTTAAGTATAATCAGTAAAATGTAGGAGAGGCTGGAGAAAGTCACAAATGATTTATGAGGGCATGATTCTTCCTGCTTATCCTCTGTATATTAATCCACTCTCACACTGCTATAAAAATACTACTGGAGACTGGATAATTTATAAAGGAAAGAGATTTAATTGACTTACAGTTCTGTATGGCTGGGTAGGTCTCAGGAAACTTACAATCATGGCAGAAAGGGAAGCAGGCGTGTCTTATGTGGCGGCAGGTGAGAAAGAGCAAGCATGTGAAGGAAGAACTGTCAAACACTCACAAAACCATTAGATCTCATGAGAACTCACTCACTATCATGAGAATAGCATGGGGCAAACTGCCCCCATGATCCCATCACCACCCACGAGTTCCCTCCCTCGACATGTAGGGGTTATGGGGATTACAATTCCAGATGAGATTTGGGTGGGGACACAGAGCCAAACCAAATTGCCCTATTATGTTGATGAGCACGGAAAAGTCCTGTGCAAACTGCTGTTTTTAAATATGAGACATTCTCTTGTCAGGTGATCATAACTTGGGTTGACTTATACATTTCTCGAATCCATCTATTTATTTGGATAATTTCAAGTTGAGTAGTTTATGTGTGGATAAAAACCTAAAGGTCTTCTCTATGGTTCCTCTGGCCTGGCTTGTGTTTTTGGGAGTCCCCCAAGATGCTGTAACCCCAGGACCCCTGGAGAACCTGAACGTGTGCTTGATCTCTCCACATCACGGCAGCACGGCAGGTGGCCCCCAGCATGCTGCCTGTCATCACTGTCCCCAATGCTGTCCCGCAGCAGCACCCCAAGGCTCTCTGGGCACATCTGCAGCTCTCTAGACCAGAACCATAAAGAAACAAGGTTCTCTCTGTCTAGTCCCACTGGAAAGAGAGAGAAGCCCCGTTGTGAGCAGTACTACGGGAGAGTCCCTAGAAAGTGGGCCTCACCCAAAGAATGAAGAGGAGTCATAGTAAGAGATTAACCCATTCATGGTGATTGGCCCAACACATATTTATTTAACCCCTTGTTTGTGGGATTGTTCTGGATACTGATCGTGTTCCTCTTGAGAAAGAACAGCCAATAAAAGAGGGGAAATTAAAGCTCCTTGGAAGGGTGGAGAAGTGAAGAACTCTGGGACCACTCTAAAGGCTGAAGGTGGGAGTTTAGGGTGGCTATGGTGATTTAGGGAGCAATTTCTGTTTCATGCTGAGTCTAGGGAACTTGGAATATTTACATATAGCTGGAAGAGGAGGTAAAGGTGGAGTGTAGCTGGAGGTGTGGTTAGAGAAATAAGCAGGAGTTCAGATCCTGGAGATTCCTCCATACCAAAAACTAGTTTAGGTTTTACCCTCTAGGAAATAAGAAGCAAGGCTAAGTTGTGTGAGTACAATGATTAGTTTACACACTGGAGAAATGGGAAAGAAAGGAAACGTGACTCAGTGTTATCCTGATAGCTTTGGGGAGTTGTTGAAGAGTTTTAAACAAGGGGAAGATGGGGTCAGATGAACATTTTAGAAGGCTTCCTTCTCCAGGGCTGCGGGGAAATGTTGACAAGCACAGGCTGGATTTAGGAAGGAATAGAAGAAGGCTGAGAGTGGAACCTTGGCGACTGGCCACCCTGAGGGAGCACGGGGGAGGACACAACACAGGGAAGCTGGGAGGGAGCCCTCGCCAGGGAGGGAGAATATCTTAGGGAGGAGGAGTGTGGGGTAGCTGAGGAGAGCACTTCCAGAAGGAGGCAGGGCTGGCAACGTCCTGGGCACACGGAGGTCTGACCAGACAAGGACGGTGGCTGGCACAGGTGCTCCTGAGTGCCAAAGTGGCCACAAGAAAAGCTGCCAGAAGAAAAGAGGAGCCTTGCCTGGAAAACAAAAAGCAATTAAACATCTTGTCATGTGGCATGTTTTTAGGGGAAAGATGATGGATGGCTTCATCTTTTACTTGATCCCGAAGCAAGGGCAGATTGAGAAGCAGAGTCTGAGGGACAGATGATTTTCCCCTCTGGCCTTGGCTCCTTCTGACCTTCTATTTTCTCCGAGTGAAAGAGGTGCTGTTTCTGGCCTGTGGCCTTATTTAGCAGGCTCAGAACTTTTTCCCAGCTTCATGATAATGGCCTTTGGTGCTCTTTCTACTGCTTAATGTACTGTCATCCAGAATAATTCTTTTCTATATTGATCTGAATGGTAATCTGTAAATAAAAAGGAGAAATCATAGGAGAACTTGCAGAAAAATGGGAAAAAGTAGTTACTTGTTTTGCACATTTCTGGAGGGGAGGAGAGAGAATCTTTAAAATAATCTCCCATTTGTGCCTTCTCATTTGTCAGCACATCAAAAGCAACAAAAGCAACACACACACACACACACACACACACACCCCCAAACCCATGATTAGATAAATTGGAAAACTGGCTGCACGACTTAGAGTATATGTCTTTCTTTAAAATTTTCTGAAATCTGATGTGGATATTTAAGAGCCTTCAGAAATTTCCATAGGCATGCCATTAGAGATAAGCCATTTGATTCTGAGGGGATTCAAAAAGGGAAATATACTTTATCTAAAGAGAAGAAATTGGACTCAACTTGGAGAAATGGTTCTCTGACCAGATGTCATTTAAAGGCATTGGACTTTGGGCTCCAGGCGTTGACTGTTTCTCAAGATAAATATGCATCTAGGAACCAAGAAGGGCATTTTCAAGGATTGCTGTGAGTTGGTATTATAATGTGCTAAGCACACCCCTGACGTCTTTGGAGGTCTGAGCATACAAATCAGACATAAATGCTTCTCAGTTCCTTCTCATAATTTCTCTGATCTTACTGGCAATAAAAAAAAGAAAAAAAAACTCTTCAGGAGCATAAAATGTTATTGAATTTGCAGCAGTCGTCATGGTTACCTGCATAGTTTCATTGCTTTATTAATGTGTAATTCCTCTTATTTCTGGAAATATCATTATAGTGAAACATAATAGTCTGCAGCCTCTTAGCAAGTTTCTCTGTGTATCTCAGAGATCCTGACAATGGCTGTGATGAATGTGTGTGTGGTTTCCGGGTCACTTGCATGCTGATGATCCAGCAACTGGGACATCATTGTTTAGGAAAAGACAACTTGAAGCTAATGACTCTTGAGAATCCCTTGAAAGTTCAAATGTTTCTCAACACAAAAGTGCTTTTTTTTTCCTGTAGGACAATAATCCAAGGCTTTACTCTTTTTCTAACTAAAATAATTTATGTTTTTATACATCAAAACTTTTTAAAGCAATTATTTTTACTTACTAAAGTCACTTTGAAGTGCTCAGGAAACTTTTTCTGATCAATTCTTTTTAAAATGATCTTTATTAAATTTGTTTCTTGTATCATAGAAGGGCTTTTGGGAGACACTGTTAGTAGAGGTTTTGAGCAAGTTTTTCTAAGTGTATTCTCCCACTACTCAAGAAGAAGCTAAATAAAATAGTTCATTAACTTATCTCTCAGGCCAACTGCTTAGGGCATACTGATCCTTATACTCATTTCTCTTTTTCTTGGGCACTCAACCAGAATACATTTTTCAGCATCCCCTGCAGTTGGTTCTGGCCATGAAAATCATGAGACAATGGAATGTGAGTGGACATTATGTAATAATTTGCAGATCTGTCCCATAAACACCTCCCACAGATCCTCTAGTCCCTTATTTCCAGGTTGGTTGGTAAGTCTGCCAGCCTAGATCCTTGAATAATTGGGTAGAACAGAGCCTCACTGTAGGTCAGGAACATCTATTGTTACAGAAAGGAGACAAACCCTCTGAGATGTGAGGGTTGTGTATTACATCAGCTGGTGTTGCCCTAACTGATGCATTGCTTGTCAACATTTCTTCTAAGTGGGCCACATAATCTTTGGGAGATAGATCATATTTTTCATCCACAAGTATCTCCCATAACTTCTTTCATAGCCTTTAAAAAAGAAGTTGGTGTTGTATACCCCAGGACTTTCCTATCAATGTCCTGTGATAATGTTGCTGTTTTGGAAGAGTCCTGGAGACTTGAATGGCTACAGCAATAGTGGATATTTTGAAAATTATCAGACCCTGTGACCTATGTGCACAGAGAGCCAAAGGAAAGGAAATTAATCTTTTCTGGATACTTCTGTGTACCAAGTACTATGTTCAGTCCTCTATTTACTCTCTATAATTGATCTTCTATGAACAGCTATCATTCCATTTTACAGATTTTTAAGGTGTCATATACTTTAAATAACTTCTTCATAGCTAGGAGGTGGCGAGGGAAAATGCAAACAAAAGTTTGCCTAGAACCAAACCCAGCCAGCCTTTCTACTTTGCTGTTTTCCATGGCGTATGCTCAGTTAATGTCTGTTGATCACCATGCTCCAGGACAGAATCTGACAGCTAGTAATAATTGGAAACATATGCAGACAACGTTTGATTATCTGTGGTGTTGGGAATAGATGCTCTCATTAGTTGTTAGAAAAATTATAAAACTGACATTGTTGAGTTTTACATTCTATCTTAAGATATCAGAACAGCTGTTTTAACAGATACCAAAATAACAGTCGTTTAAAATCGATGGTCTGGAGTTTGGCAGGCCAGTTCTTCCTCATGAGGTCATCTAGGGCCTGAGGCTCTTTCATCTGGTTGCTTGTGGATCTTCTGAGGTTGTTCCTCATCTGCATAGTGGCAGATGGCCTACCACACCAAGTCTGCATTTAAGCCATTAGGAAAGAGGGGATGAGAGGAAAGGGCACATTTCTTTCCAGTTAAGGGCATGACCCAAAAATTGCACACATCACTTTTGCTCCCAAAAGTTGCAGGGTTGCACGGACATCTAACTGCAAGTGAGTCTAAGAAACGTCGTCTGTAAGTGCCAGTATGTCTATTCTTGTGGAAAAAGGAGACAAGAGAGATTGTGGGACAAATAGCAGCCTTTGCCATACCTTCTTTCCTGTCCCAATCTTTGATAAACCTACAAATAAGAAAGATCCAAAACTGCAGTAGCAGAAAGGGGAAGGAAATGAATCATGGAAACTAGGTAATTCAGAAATTGAAGGTCTCCTTTCTCCTTAACCTCTTCCAGTGCATATGCTAAAAGAATCAACAGTTCGTTTCTTGCATTAAATTGCTTTAAAATAAGCTATAACTATTAAATCAGTATTCGTTGAATAAAATGATTGCAATGAATTGAGAATATTTGAACAAAGACTAGATGTTAAATCATATTAAATGATTAGAATTAATTTTGTTAGGTTTGACATGTGATTAAATTACAAAACAAAACCTCATCTGGTAGAGACATTTACTGAGATATACATAAGTGAAATGATATGATGTCTGAATTTGCTTTAAAATACTCCAGCAAAAGATGGGGGGGTGATGAATAGTTGAAATTAAATCGGGAAAAATGTTAGTTGTTGAAGCTGGATGATGGGTTCATGGGGGTTTATTATGCTATTCTTTCTACTTTTATGTGTATTTGAAATATTCCATAATAAAAAGTTAAATAAATACTTGTTCCAAGAAACAAAAATAATTTTTGGCTGTGCCCTGATTTTCATATGAGCTCATTTCTGTACTCCAGTTAAGTGCTTTCTTAAGTTTCCAGTGTATTATTTATTCTGCATGCATATACCCAGAAAACTTATTTTCATCTAAAGAATTCATTAACAATTTGCTTTTGAGTCAACTAAGCAAGATTTTGGTGAGTGGCCGCTTCATCCAGTGATAGAAGGGATGTAAAAAGCAAGTAAGATAAGGCCCCTCTCAACAAGTTTAAAGTCGACTCAGGCAAATAAGACAGTGCCTTAGATAAATCTAATTTAAGAGAAGTATACAAGAAGGCTTAAATGTTAGGAGATCACATCAAATTAGAAGGATCAGGAAGAGTTTCCTGGATTAGATATTATAAGCTTTAAAGGAAGGGTAGGCTTTTGACAGATGGAAGTGGTGGGGAGAGCAGGACCACCAGGAGAAAGGCTCCAAGCCAAAGAACATGTGATAGTTTCCTGGTGACAGGAAAGAATGATATGGTTTTGAGTGTGGGTATCTGGATGTCTCATTAGAGTAAATCAGGAAGTACAGAGGATCTGACTGAGAAAATTGATACTTTTTATAAGGATGTATAGTTTTGAGACACTGGTGCATCTCAAGATGAGATGTTCATCTCAAAATACAGTATTGGAGCACAGAGAAAGGTTAGCGTGGATAGTCAGCTGCTGAATTTGAAAGTTGAAGCTGTAGGTAGAGCATGAGTTTACTACTGAAGAGAATAGAGAAAATATTTTTAAGCCAGTTTTATTGGAGTAGAGAATGGAAATTATGACAACATCATTGTGAAAATGACATAATGATTTCAGTTCACATTAAAGATTCTACGAGTCACTGGTGTAACAAGAGCTGTATTCCCTGCCCACCCCCATTACTGAATTCTCAGTACTTCCTTATCCACACAGTGCCCCCATATCTCTACTTTATTTCTCCTTTCTCCTTCACTCTAAGCTTCTCCAAAGAGTTGTCAACCCAGAATGTTTCCACTGCTTGACTTCCATTCATCTTTCAACCGACTCTGAATCAGAATTCCTTTACCACGCCACTGTAACTGTTAGTTATCAGTGACCGCCGTGTTGACCAATTCCATGAACACTTTTTACTCCTCAGTTCCCTTGACTCTCTAAGCAATGCTTGACCTATCAGGCAAGTCCCACTTTCTTGGAACTCTCTCTTCCTGGCCTCTGGTTTTGCTTTTCCGTTTCTTTGTAGGCTCCTTCTCTCCTGGACATTTACGTATTGTGTTGCCTCAGGACCATTGCTGGACTCTGCCTCTCTTCCTATAATCTCTTCTGGAGGGATTTCTTCCTACTCCACAGTTTCACCCAACAAAAGTCAACAAAGCACCCACATTTATATCTCACTTGAGTTCTAAACCTACCGAGTATCTCACGTGGATTTCCCATAGACATTTCCTATGTAATACATCCATACTGAAATTTGGACTCCCACATCCCTCCCAAACCTATTTCCCATCACAGTAAATATCAGTCATCACCATCTACCTTGCTGCTCAAGACAGTAAAGTAAATCATTTAGTTTGCGAAGAGTCCATGGGACAATTCTATCAGGAAGCCCAAGCAGATACCACTTTATTATGAAATATTATTTGAACCCCAGACTGTTCCCAAAGTGGCTGAAGTTTGTAGTCCTTAACAAGAAAAGTTTCCAAACTGAGTACAGTGGCTTGTGCCTGTAGTCCCAGCTATTTGGGAGGCTGAGGTGGGAGGATCGCTTGAGCCCTGGAGTTCGAGACTGTAGTGAGCTATGATCATACCACTGCACTCCAGCCTAGGTGACAAAGTGAGACTGTTTCAAAAAAAAAAAAATCTTAAAAATTAAAAAGGTAAATCTTTCTGATGTAACTTCATTGCTACATAGCTGTTTGATTTAGGCACCAGTGCTAGCTTTAGATTTAAATCTGTGGTTGCCTTTGCGCTATATATTTTTAAAGGATATTGTGGGCTACTTATACTAAGAAGTTAAGCTCTTTGAGTCTGACCACACTTGGTTACAGACAGGACTATCCTCCATGGGTCCCACAAGTAGAAGGGACCCTACAAATAATCTGAGAGATGCAGATGTTGCTCTTCTACCATCAGATTAGAAATCCACAGGTGTGGACATCTCCAAAACCTTTACTATGCCCAACCTTTACTAACGCTTAATTCTCCTCTTTGTTATGGACCTGGGGATCCTTTCCTTCCTATCCTACTAGGTCTTGAGAGAATGAAATTAAAGTAGGCTTGCATTTTATTCAATCTGGAAAGTCACAATGATTTGGTGGAAAGATAGCCTGCTTCTAGTTCCACCTCAGGAACTAGCAAGTTAGTTGTAAACCTGATGAATAGAGCCATCCTTACCTTTTTTCTGTACCTTCTTCCACATCAAACACATCAGAACAACGAACTCTGCTTGAGTATTTGCTTTGTGCCAGACACTACCCTAAATAACAGATGAGGGAACTGAGGCTTAGAAAGTTAGTAAATGGCACAAAGATACCCAGTTAATGCAAACCCACAATTTAAATCCAGGCTATTCAAGTCTACTCTTACCAACTCTCTTATATCGTGTTGCCGAGAAACGACTTCGGGATTTCTTCTTCCTCTCATTCCTACTGTGCCATTGATGTAAGAGGTACCATCAATTTAATTTAATAACAGTTTTCAGGAAATAAAGTAAGCACTACCAAATCAAGTGTAGTTATAGTGGGCCTGCCTTTTAAAATTCTAACCAACGTTTTTTTCCTTCTTGGTAATTCCTTTTTTACTTCATGTCCCTGAAGCTAAAATCCTCAGGGACAGCTAATCACAAAAAAACAGGCAGATTCTTAGCTATTGACTTCTAAAATCGGGTCATGCAACTCATAAAAGATAGCCAGGAGCCAGGGTTGGTTTTTGATTTGGTTTGGTTTGAATTATAAGACAGAATTTGTTAAAGATAAACTTTAAAAAATTCTTTAATGTTTCCTTTGCATATCAAGGACTAAAGCCTGACAATTCTCACATCAACAGTAGAGTTTGGGGAGAATTAAGGATGATGTCAGAGAAGCTTCTTGTCCCAAAAGAGATTATGTTTTAGCTGCTGGCGGGAGGAGAATCTGCAGTTTAGATGCTGAAGGACCCTGAGAAGGTTCTGCATTCCCTCGTGCCCCTGGAATGGGAGATCACTGAAACCCCAGAAGTGTTTTGAGAAATCCCAGCATACGGGGAACCTGGATTTGATTTTTAGAGCATCACTTCCCAGGAGAGGAAGCAAGCAGCATCACAAAGGAGTGGAAGGCCGCAATCACTAGTGGAGGTGTCCCAGCAACATGGAAAACATTTTAAGATTCATGTCCCAAGAGGCTGCCCTGAGAGGGTCAGAAGGGCCTTGATAATCTGATGAGGGAACATCATCAGTAAATTTGATGTGCATTCTCTGTGCTGGAGGCTGTGGAAACAGAAACAATGTCTGCAGCAAAAGCAGTGTGGGTAGAAGTCTCCATCAAAGATGAGAAGGTAATGAACCAGATACCTCCCCTATGATGCCATGATACATATGGGCCTTCTTAGAATTACTATCCCAGGAAAAGATAAGGACAGTTAGAACTCTAATTTGATCATGTTTAAATTCTGAATATGACTGCAAAATAACTGAACAAGATTTAATCTCTTGGAAATGGCTGTAGTTTCAGCAGCTAAATTACTGAAGGTCACATAGCTAGACAGTCCTGTGGCCAGGATTCTAGTCCAGGCAGTCTGACTTCACAGTCCATTCTCTAAACCTCCACAGTGTTTTGTACTGTTCTATACTCTACTATCTCCATGTTTCCCACAGCCAAATGGAATAGTGGCTCGAGACCTTAAGTTAAATTACATTCAAGGAAGATAAAGGGTGATTACAAAATTCACCTTTTGACTTTCCACATTAATTTCAAGATGCATGTAAATTTCAGTAAAATGTTTTAGACTGGAAGAAGTTAAAGATATATTCTCCTCTCTCCATCTCTACTACCAGTGCCTAATCTATGTCTTACCTAGACTGTGCCCTCTAAACTGGGGAGATTGGGCTTCTCTATGTACTTAGGAGCAAGAAGACTAGGACCAATGGATGGAAGCTTTAAAAACAGAATTCTGTATAGAATCAGAGAGAGTTTCTCACAGTCTCAGATATCCAGAGATAAAATTAATATCCTTGGTTGGATCCATGAGCCATATCCGTTGAGATGCTATATCATGGATGAGACACCTACAACAAAGAAGGGACCTTATGAAGAAGAATTCGACTGAAGACATGGCTGGATGATTTTGGCCTTTTACGTCTCTTCCAATTTTGAAATTCTGCCACTTTAGAATGGAGGTTGTGAAAACCAAATTGCCTTGTGTTTACAGAGTGGGAAGTGAGAAAATAAAAACAGTAGGTACAAAGTACTCTTTTAGAGATGGCTACCACTGAGGGAAGCAGAGCTTTATTGTATAGCATGGTGGGACGGAGGGAAAATTTTAACACTGGGAAGAATTGAACAGATTTGTAGATAGAAGAAGGAAGGGAATTAGTTAAAATATGCAAAACTAAAGGTTAGAGAGGGCCCTGTTCCAGTATCCACTGTTGTATAATGTACTTCCTCAAAACTTACTGGCTTTAAACAATAATCACTTTGTTATAGCTTAGGATTGTGTTGGTCTGGAATTGAGGCAATGCTCAGCAGGATGATTCTTCTGTTCCACATGTGGATGACAGAGGTGACTCTGTGGTCTTTGGCTGACATTGTCTTCTGCCCTTGGTGGGAATGGCTGGAAGGCTGTGCTCAGCTAGAACTGTTGACCAGAGTGCCTACATGTGGCCTCCACAGCCTCTTAGGGTACTCTGATTTTTTTGGCGGCTTATAGTTCCCAGAGCAGTACTCCAGGAGGTGAATTCCACCAGCCTCTTAGGGTAGTCTGACTTTTTATTGGCAGCTTATAGTTCCCAGAGCAGTATTCCAGGTGAAACTACCAGGCTTCGTAAGCCCTAGCCTCAGAAGGCCAGAGCATCACTTCTGCTGCTTCTTATTGGTCATCAGTCAAGTCCCTAAGGCCAGCTCAGATTCAAGCATAAGAACTAGATGCACCTCTCAGTGGAAGGAGTAGCAAAGAATGTATAGCCATCTTTCATCACCCATACAGACAATTGATAGAACGAGATCCTGAACAATGTGCGGAGTCCAAATTGAGAGCAAAGGTAGAGTGATTATCTTTAGAATGGGGGAGGGACATGTCCACCTCAGAGATAAGGACAAAGAAAAGGAGTTCCAGAAGGTGGAAACAGAAATTTTGAGATGAAGATGAGGGAAAGGAGAAGGAGTCATTTCTACAGTTAAGTAATCCAAGCCTATCTAGTAGAAGAGGAGTTTCGCAAAATAAAAATTACGCTACCCACCATCCATGTCTTTTACCTCTGGGTTGTTTCCTCATTCTGATAATTTTGTTGTCACTGATTTTACCAGACATGTCTTCCACAGACTTCTGTCTGAAGACACTGTCTGCAAGATTTTTGGCTGACTTGTTCAATGCTCTTTGTGTACCAAACACATGTAGCACACCAAACTCTGGTGTAGTCCAGGGCAGTGGGGCAGGTAAATTGGCTTCCCTGGAAAATATGTCCATCTATGTGCCTTATTCCCAGTTCGTGCTTTTAAGGGATGGAGCACACCAGCCATGAACTAAGGCTGGAGTAGCAAAACATGAAATCTGCTTTCTACAAATTATCCAGATAATCTCTTCCAATCCCCTTCTGGAGGAAAAACAGAGCTGTATGAGGGTGACAGTCTGGCAGGTATTCAAAGCTGCAGTGACCATGGCTTGGCTCCTGTTGTATCCACAGAGCTGTTTGATTGGGTTAATTTATACAGTTTTTCCTGTATGAATCCTTTTGATAAGTATCTTTAGAAGCTTCTAATTCATTTTAAAGGAATGTTTCTCTTTGGCTTCATGTCTCATTCTTTTCACATTATATATTCCGGTGATAAATGATGGATCCATAAATACATTACCTTTGCTCAATCAGTGTTTTCTGTTGTTGATGTAAAGTACACAAATTGGATTTGTTTCAGGATAGCTGAATTTGGAATATGACATTTTGCCAAGTCAACATCACACTTGCCCATACAACACAGATGTGGATTTTGCAGTTGTTTTGTTTTTAAAATTGTATATGTCTGTGGTGCTATTGATTAATGTAATATTGCATTAATGTGCTATTACAACACTCTAGGGCATTCATGAGGTCTTTCAGCCAGCAGCAAAGAATTCCCCAAACAAAAGCTTTTAATAAAATACAGATTGCAGGGCAAAGAAAAGTATCAACCGTGAGAATTTATGGATAGCAGAAGTGCTTGAGGAATCAACTTTTGATGGCCTTGCCAATGGAAATACCGTGTAATTGTTATATTATTTCATTTCCCTCCAAATCATTAAAGATCATCTATATATCTATTCATTTGTTGAATCCGTGTTTTTAAATGACCAAGGTATTATGACTGTGTTGATCCATGACTTCTCTTTTTCTTATTAAGTTTCCACTTGCTCCAGTGCTTGTGTAGACACACTGTCAGATCCAAAAGGTCAGTGAAGGCTGACACAACCACATGTGTGACATAGCATAAACTGCAGAAATTAAAATTGAATCTGTCACTGTCCATTGTAATAGCTGGCAGGCAACTTTCTACAATGCAGTGTTGATGTAATTCTGGCATGGAGTCATTCTGGATCTATTTTAAGTAACAACTACTTTTTTCCTTCTCAAGGTAGTTCTTAATCTTTAACCATTACATTTTCTCTATCACAAAAATCTGGAATAATATTTTTCTATATCAATTAACTGATGTAAAATTTAAGTGAATAAAAATATCCTTGGTATAATATACTCAACTTTGTAAATATAGGTGCCACTCCCAGCCTGCTAACAGAAAGGCATAAATCCAACTCCACTCATTTTCAGATTTCAGAGGTTGGTGGTAGTATTTTCAAATATCCATTTGATAAGAGAAACAGAGGCAGATCTTTGCTTTTTTGGCATATGTCTACCATAGCCTTACGGTGGATTTAAAATACAGAAAGTAATAGTTCTTTTAACCCTCTACAACTTGTGAGATCAGAAAGAAAGTAAAAAGATACAAAAACAAAACAAAAAAGCATAGAGGTCTTTAATTTAAAGAAAGTTTTTCTGTAACCAAATTTTATGAGTCAGCATTTTTATATCAATAATTTAGGCAATAATTATGAGATCATTAAGTTCAAGCATGCAGAAACCCATTTCATGGTCTTTGGTAATAGGGCTGATAGAGGCCAACTTAAATGAGCTAGGCCAGTGATTATAATAATGTGCCTTCAGAAGTCCAACTAGTGTTGATGTTTAGAGTGGAGATAAAATAGAAGGCATTTCTCTTATATTTCAGTGCCTTTAGATCTGGACATTTTTTAATGGGCCCTGCAAAGTAAATGTCAATTAAGATGTCATAAGTAATATAAATTCAAGAGATATTAAGGTGCTGTCCCTGTATCCATAAGAGTGGTACATGGAGCATGTTGAGGAACAAGTGAGGGGAGTTGTATCACACCCTCCAGATATCTTCTTTTTGTGAATGCAGTTTTTTTCCCCTCCTTTGCCCCAGTTGCAATGACTTAAGACTTAGATTCCATTCCATGAGCGTCTTGCTAAAACCACCAGATAGAATACCTTCCATGTCCCAACTATACAGTCCTCTTGTGTTTTTCTGGTGTTTGTATTCCCATAGTTGCAAATAAAAAGTATATTTTTAGTTTTAGAATTTTCCTTTCCATTAAAAAGAAAATCCCTGAAGATTTGTGGCACCACTGTTATTTCTGTTAATGTCATTGCTTCCATAGCAGCAAGCTAAGACTTTGTAAGAAACTGTGTTTACAAAAAGCAATTATCTAAGTGAACATTATAGCTACATGCAGCAAACTTTCAATTTAGATTTCCCGTAACCATTACAATACACACACACACACACACACACATACACACACACACACACCTACTCCTTCCCATTTGTGTCATAAATACAGTGTCATCAGCTATATCCTCATGTCCAGGAGCAAGGTGGAACTAGTTCTTTGGGCTTCCATAGCAGAATGAAAACTCAGGCAACTCACATTCTTGGTCATAGAAGGTGAGTTCTTTCCTGATCTCAGAATCCAAATGGTAGTAGAATATAAAATCAATGAGTTTGTGCTGGTCCTTAGGGTAGATTTAAGGAAAAATTAGAAAGGAAATGAAGAAAATAAATTGTCGGGTTTTTTTCACAGTACATTTTGCCAAGCATAAAACATAACATTGACAGACATAATTCATTTTGCCTAAAAGGTTTGTTGCCCTCAGAATTTCAGTCAGTAGAGTCATGTCTTTAATTTAGGATATTTCAGAGTTGCTTTACCATCTTCTAGGTGAGAGATTTTAGTGGCCATTCTATGAAGAGATGAAAAGAGATGAAGGGTAATTTCTAATTGGCTGTAACTCAGTATGAAATAAGACCAGAATGCCATCTAAAGCATGCTAAGGAATGCACTGTAGAGGCTTTTTCTTCATGTGAGTAAGACTGGCCTTCTTGAATGTTCCAGTGTGCCTTGGTGTTACTAATTTTCTCTGAAAAAAAATGAATTCTGAAATCTTTCTGATGAATACTGCCCATGTCCTATTGCATGGGTAAAAGGTAAATAGGAAATAAAATTATCTTTCTATAGTATTTTCAAGCAACACTCTTTATTAAATAATCTAACTTAGCAACTTGTGGCCACAGAACTCTGTAGCCATTGGGTAGAAGTACAAGCAAAATAAGAGCCATGGGCCACTTTCTCCCTTCCTGCTGAGAGCTTACATTTGCATGGAGAACACAGCCATGAATTCAGAATAAAATAAATACATACAAATAAAAGAAGGAAAGTGACACATATGCAGCCAACTCTGTTATATAATCAGGGGCAGGAAGGGTCAGTGATGCTAGGTCTTGTTAGACTGTCAAGGCTTAATTCTTATGAGACATTTTAAGGAACGGAAGGCTGTAATTTAGTGAGGAGGAAGAATAGCATTTGTCAGATACATCCAGCAAAATAGTGGCATCATAAAATCAAGCAACGCTGCAGAAATTAAAAATTAAACTTACCATATTCATACTGCATAAAAGCAACCCCATAAAACTGTCTAATCTCACACTTCATCCATCAAAAGCCTTTCTAAACCATTTTAGATATTTTCCCCCCAGCTATTCTAAAATTCACTTTCCTTATCTGGAAAATGATTTCCTAGGATCCTTAAAAAAAATCTCCATTTATAATTCAGGAAAATTGCCACAGCCGACAGAAATGAAGGTGGTGGAGTGCTCAGGGAAGCTGCAGAGAGAAGCGATTGCTGAGAGGAGATGAAGAAAGATCACCACCCTGGGTCCTGCAGTAGCCAAATGGCAGCATCTAGACATAGAGGACAAGCAGGAGAAAGGCTGAGGGGTTTTGCCTCTGGAGCCTGATGTATTACTAGCAGGGACCCCTGAGTGTCTCTCTGCACTGGGAAAACTGTTAGTTAACCTAGAAGGTTGGCTGAAGCCACCTCACCCCTGCAGTTCCTGCAATAAAGAAAACACAGCCCTTGCTTGCTCTGATCCTTTAACAAGAAGCAAAGGTATATCGTTGTGATCCATTTACCACGTACTGAATTTACCAAATATCTATTCTATGTAGGTATTGAACAGGATACTAAAATCATGGTCACCCATTATATCATTGTGGTAGGCACACTCATGTCCGCCAAAGGAGTCCTAATCCCCGGAACTTGTGAATACGTTATGTTACATGGCAAAGGGGAATTAAGGTTGTAGATGAGATGCAAATTGCTAATGAGCTAACTTTAAGATAAGGAGATTATCCTGGATTATCTCAGGGGGCCTATTGTAATCACGAGGGTCCTTTAAATGTGTAAAAGGGAGGCAGAAGAGTCAATGTCAGAGTAATATGATGTAAAAAAAACTTCACTGGCCATTGCTGGTTCTGAAGATGGAGGAGGGGGCAATGAACCAAGGAATGTGGACCCACTCTAGAACTGGGAAGTGCAAGAAAATGGATTCTCCCTTAGAGCTTCCAGAAGGAGCAGAGCCCTGACGGCTCCCTCGTTTTAGCCCAGTGAGACCCATGTCAGACTCCTGACCTTGGAATTGTGAGATAATAAATATGTATTGTTGTAGGCCCCAAGTTCATAGTAATTGGTAATAGCAGCCATAGAAAACTAGCACAATCATACTGTTGATTTCTTTTGTAAGAATGTCAGAAATTGCCTTGTTCATTAGCTTGCTTATTTCTTACCATCTCCCTTCACACTCAAGAACGTCTCTTCTAGGAGGGCAAGGCCTTCCTTGCCTGTCGTGTTCACTGCTGTATCCCACAAGCCAGGAGCAGAGCGTCAAATACACTAGTTGATACAGTTTGGCTGTGTCCCCACCCAAATCTCACCTTGAATTGTAGTTCCCATAATCCCCGCATGTCATGGGAGGGACCTGGTGGGAGGTAATTTAATCATGGGGGCAGTTACCCTCATGCTGTTCTTGTGATAGTGAGTGAGTTCTTATGAGATCTGACGAGTTTATAAGGGGCTTTTCCCCCTTCTGCTCATTCTTCTCCTGCCACCATGTGAAGAAGGACATGTTTGCTTCCACTTCTGCCATGATTGTAAGTTTCTTTAGGCCAACCCAGCCATGCTGAACTATGAGTCAAACCTTTTTCCTTTATAAGTTACCCAGTCTTGAATATGTCTTTATTAGCAGCATGAGAATGGACTAATACACTGGTGCTTAGTAAATGCTTCTTGAGTGTCAAGTGAATAATTGTATACCTAAGTGAATGACCAGAAATCATGATTCTCTCCCCAGAGCTTCCACAAGGTAGAAACATAGGAAATAGCAAAGGAAAGATGAAAAGTAGCAAGAGGTCAGGAACCTGAAGGAGTAGTAGATGTACAGAACACAGTAAAGTTTCAGAAAATTTGAATTAGAAAACAAAGTGTAAACCCTCTGTGTACTTGAAAGAGCCCTGTGATGCTGAAGAAAACATTGTAGAAAGGCTGCTCGTATACAGGAAGGAGACTAGTGGGGTCAACCACAGAATACTCAGTTCCTTTCTTAGGTAGACTTACTAAAGTGCCGTAAATCAGTTTTTGTCAGGAGACAATAAAAAATGAAATTAACCTAGAGAAAATATGTAGAGAGAAACCAACATGGCAGAGAAACTGGGTGGAACATTTATTAAGTCAAATCAATATGGCAAAATTGTGTCTTCTGCTATGACTTTCAAGGCCTTTTGACTAAAAATATTAACATACAGCCTTCCACATAGATCACAAAGAAGAAAAGTCTTAAATTTTTTGAACACCAAAAAGGTAGAAGCCAATGTGTTTTATGAAGTTTTTTCCTCTAATTTTTTAGGGGGCAGACAGATTTTTAACCCTATCTTTGCTTGCTTTTGGATGCTTCCCTCATCAACAAAATTTAGTAAGCATTTTGCACATATTAACTTATTTAGTTTTATCTGTGAGGTAGGCACCAGATATCCCTCTCTATATTGATGGGGAAACTGAGCCTTTGTTAAAGCTAAGTGACTTACCTAAGGTGACAGAGTGAGTGAGTGGTGAAGTATGGATTGAAACCCAGGCAGTTTGACTCAAGAGTTTACTCTCTTAGCTCCTCTTCCACCACCAGACACTGGTGGGCTCTGAGATAAACCAGAAGCACACCAGATCCAGTCCTTTGCTGTGGGAGATTTATATTCTAGTAGAGGAGGCATATAATAAATAAGAATTGCATTGATGTGTATTACGGCTGGTGCTATGAAGGAGACATGGACCACAGGATCCTGAGAGTGAATTCTAGTGTGGGCTAACCCATTTGCAGGAACCACAGAGCCCCACCACATTGCAAATTTCCTAGTTTATACTCTGTACCAAGAGCAAATGAATATTTAATGTGAAAATATCCCATAAGTCCTTCATATGTGAACATTAGGTTAAGTGGAGATTGATGAGAAGGAGTCTAAACAATTTTTAAAAGTTCCAACAATTGGCCAGGTGTGGTGGCTCATGCCTGTAATCCCAGCACTTTGGGAGGCTGAGACGGGTGGATCACTCGAGGTCAGGAGTTCGAGACCAGTCTGGCCAAGATGGTGAAATCCTGTCTCTACTAAAAATGCAAAAATTAGCTGGATGTGGTGGCACACGCTTGTAAGCCCAGTTATTCGGGAGGCTGAGGCAGGGGAATTGCTTGAACCCAGGATGTGGAGGTTGCAGTGCACTGAGATCACACCACTGCACTCCTGTGTGGGCAACAGAGCGAGACTCTGTCTCAAAAAAAAAAAAATTCCAACGTAAGTTTATTTCTAAATTTTTCCTTTCCTGTGGTATCCTACTTGTTCTGAATGTCCTTTGTGTAACCCAGGGTTTCTCAGCCTCAGCATTATTGACTATTTGGGACCAGATAATTCTTGTTGGGTGGGGCCTGGGGGCTGTTCTGTGCGTTGTAGAATGTTTAGCAACATCCCTGGCCTCTTCTCACCAGTAACAACCCCTCTTCCTACAATTTGTGACAGGCAAAAATGTCTCAAGACATTGCTGAATGTCCCCCAGAGAGCAAAATTGCCCTAGGTTGAAAAATGCTTGCAACCCACCAACAATTCAAATTCCACCTATTCTTGAAGACCAGTTTTAATTGCCTCATGCTTCGAGCCCATTCTTCTCTCCACCTTCTCAAAAACCCACAACCACACTATATAGACAGTCTTTAAAGCTCAGCAGATAGCATTTTCTGAAATCAGCCAACCCTTCTTTACCCCAGCCTCCCTGCAGGATGGGAAGGAGCACACAATGTGAGGAAATTAATCAGGACTTCAAGCTCCCTCTGCATCACCTGTGGTAGTACAAGATTTGTTTGGGGTTTTCTACCTCACTCTTAGAACAGGGTCTAAGGCAATGACTTCCAGACACGTTTTAAGCAAGTGACTGACCAGACCATGGATTCCTGAATAGGAATTCCTGTTGGTGAAAATGTCTCATTAATTTGTAGTAGCACTTCATTCAGGCCTTCAAACTGAATCATAAAATGAAAACTCAGTGCCTCAGGGTGCCACACTCTTCAGGAGAGAGGTAAAACGTATGAGTGTAGAAGAGCTTCGAGTGTGTGTGTCTGTGGGCAGTGAGTCCCTTGAGTTTGGCTCCTATTCAGACCAAAACATAGGAGCCTTTTCCTCCTATCAAGTAGCAGCATGGTGGGCTGACAAACAGAAAGCAGAGTGAATTTGAAAGGCATATATGCCCAGCATAACATCTCGTCTTCTAAGACAGCAACATAAGATTTCTGATTTTAAACCAAGGCAGAGTTAATCTGCAAAGCCTGTGCTTATTGTGAGAGATATGACAGAGGGAGAAAAAAATGGAACCACAATGCAGACATCTCTGGATCAACTTCTGAAAAAGCATTGTGATCCTCAATCTTAACAAATATCAAAATGGACCCCTAAATAGCCCCTTGAATACTCTGAAGTTGTTCTTAGCGCTTGTGTTTTCTTTTTGGCAGTAAAATTACAGAGAAATTGAAAATCGTTTTAATGTGCTAAGGATTTTGATGCAGTATCATTTAAAATATAATTGTATGTGTTTAGTTACATTGTTGCTTCATTTTATTAATCTACAAATAATTATCGTTAGCTATTAAGTGGCATTCACTGTGCCAGATGCTGGATATATAAAGATAAATAAATATCCTGTTGCTGACTTCAAGGATCTTACCATCCTTGAAGTGAGAAACAGGCAAGGAAGCTGACAATCATGAAGCAGATTTCTAAGTGCTTTGACTGCACATTGGATAGTATAATAAATGAGGGGCAGCATCTAACTCAAACATGAAGGTTGGGAGAGGAGCACAAGTGTCTGGCAAGTTCTTTCTTTTTCTTTCTTCTTCTTTTTTTTTTTTTTTTTTTTTTTTTTGAGATGGAGTCTTGCTCTGTCACCCAGGCTGGAGTGCAGTGGCACAATCTCAGCTCACTGCAACCTCTGCCTCCTGGGTTCAAGTGATCGTCCTCCCTCAGCCTCCCAAGTAGCTGGGATTACAGGCACCCACCACCACGCCTGACTAATTTTTACATTTTTAGTAGAGGCAGGGTTTCACCTTGTTGTCCAGGCTGGGCCCAAACTCCTGACCTCAGGTGACCCACCTGCCTTAGGCTCCCAAAGTGCTGGGATTACAGGGGTGAGCCACTATGCCTGGCCTGGAAAGTTCTTTCTGAGAAGACAACAATCTGTGAGAACAAGTTAAAAAAGTAAAATTTATTAAATATAGTTGACTTGAGACTTTAATATGTCTATTTTGATAATTCTTATGGCTCTCCATATAAATAATGCAAGATGGACTATAGTCAAATAGAAAGCTGGAATGCTAGAGAAACAGATCTTTCATGAGTTTCTGAATAATTGCCACAACACTGAACAAAAGTATAATAAAACATATGCTTGATTTTTCCTATTAAGAGACTTTGCCAAAGCCTAGTAAAATACTCTTGATAACTTGCCTCATAAAGTAACAGAAGGGAAATGCCTCCGTGTTTTCCTACATTTAATGCCATCAAGATATGTTACTGCCAAAACATGCAGATAGTCCTGCCTGGACTGAATTTAGGGTGACTGGTCGAGTCTGGAATGCTCCTTGCTCTCAACGTGCAGCAGAAAGAGAACTGGACTTGAGATCAGAAAACCTTAATGCAAGTCCCACTCTGTCATTCACTCACTGTGACATTTTACACAAGTCATTTAACCTTTCTGAACCTCAGTTACCTCTTCGGTAAGATGGAGCTTCCCAGGATGGCTATGAGGATTAAATGAAATCTAGGTTATTATTATTAGGCCTCTTTGCTAATTAGCTGTTGGGTGAGTGGATCTTCTTGTGCAACAATACAAGGTCATACTTTAACCTAAGCACCACTGCAGAATATGTGATGGGGTAAATAGAGGTTTTCTCCCCTGTCTTCCTGCCTTCCCATGCCATCCAAATCCTCCTCATTGTGGCCAGAATTTGATCCTTATGAAACACAGATTAGTCCTATCACTTCTCAGGGAACTCTTCAGTGCCTACTCATCACTGTCTGGATGAAACCCAACATCTTGGTGCCATGGTCCCTTCTGTTCTGGGTGTGATTTTTACTCACCTTCCTCCCCCTGCACACCTATGCTTCACCAGCCTCTCCATGCCTGTTATCTCCCTTTCCCCTCCATGTCTTGGCACCTGCTGCTCCCTCATATTGGAATAGCTGTGCTCCTGTTTCTCCCTACAAACTCCTCCCAACTGGTTCTTCAGCATGCACCTCAAATTGTAAGCCTTTCCTATGTGCTTTCCATGGTGTACAAATATACCGTGGTGTGGGAAATTTCCCACCCTCAATGGCCATTGTCCATTTACTTGTCTTTCTCCTTCATTGACCTGGGACTTCTTGAGGGCAGAGATTGGGTTCATTGCACTTCATATCCCTTTGCTTCACTCTCAGCCTGGAACATTGTAGGTGCTCAGTAGGTCTTGTTGAATTGATGAATTGATCAATCACTGACTGATTCATAATTGGCTAATATGCACACCAACTGATTAAACATAAGACAAAATAAATTGTATTTATGATGTCAGAATGCAAATTCTTCATTCTTTAAACATTTCCACCCCAAAAGTGGAAAAAGGTATGGATGAGCTGTGAATCCTGATACTCATGAGGTCACTAAATAATAGTGTTTTTTGGCAAAGACTGGTGCTAGCCTAACTCAGCATCCACTTTCTCCTTTCTCCAGAACAATAGACTCTTATTTTTATCTGGGTATGTGGCCACCAACAATAAAACAAACAAACAAAAAACAGTATTTTCCAGTGCACCTTGCAGATAGATATTGCAAACCACTAAGTTCTGGCAAATAAAATAGAAGTGGAAGTGTTTTGTGGAACTATCAAGAGGACTGTTTAATGAGAGCTGACTCATCAAGGAGGAGCCCTCCTTCACCAGTGTCTACTTTTCCTCTTTCTTCGGGCCTGGATTTGAGATATTTAGATATGGCTGCTGAGTCCCAGCAGCACTTTGGACCATGAGATGACCTAGAAGATCCTAGCACCCACGTGCTAGGATATCAAAGCAAAAAGATGCAATGGGTTGGTTCTCTGATGGCACTATTAATCCTATAGTCCCAGCCTCTAGACTTCTTTACATAAGAGAGTAATGAATGAACACTCTAAGGCAGTGGTTAGTAAACCTTTTTTTGTAAAAGGCCAGAAAATAAACATTTTAGGCTTTTTAGTCCATACAGTCTCAGACACAACTCCTCAGCTCTGCTGTCATAATTCAAAAGCAGCCACAGACAATACATAAACGAATGAGTGACTATGTTAGAATAAAATTTTAATTACAAAGACAGGTGGCTGGCTGGATTTGATTCATAGACTGTAGCCTACTGATCCCTGCTCTGAGGCACTGTGATTTTGAGTCCTTGTGATATATATAGCTAAATCTCACCCTAATGAACACATCTTATTGGTGAGATGAAACTTTTGATTCGAAGGAGAGAAACTGTCAAGACTCTTGTTTCATTTTAAAAAGGGTTTCCTTCAGTAGACTCTTTCTCCCTTAATTGATCCTTATTTTATTATACAAAGTTCTGACATTTCTGTTTCCAGACTCTTGATTATTAAGACCGGATGATTGAGGGCTTTTCTAAGTTTCTCAGTTCCATTATGTTCAGTTTGGAGGATTCCAGCAGAATATAAATGGGACAGTCATCAGGTATATGGACAGGGAGGATGGAGGACAAAAGGCAAGGCCTGTAGGAACTGAATGAAGAACACCATGCTGAGAACTCCTAAAATGTGTTTGAATTATATGACAAAACTTTCAGGCTGCCTGGATGATAGCTTACTGTACTCTGTTACCAGGGAGATTGTACAAGCTGAATTGATGTTTAGCAGCAGGACAAGAGCTACTCTTGGAGATTCTTTTCAGCAGAGACTTTACTTGTTGCTGCTAGGATGTCTTGGCTTTTCTGGTTTAACTTATCCTGTGAATGCAGAACAACATAGTACAGATCAGGAATGGCAAATTGATTTCTCCTTCCATGCAAACTGCAACTGATGGTTAGTACATAGCTGGAACTTTGTATTGAGAGAGATTATGTGGCTGCGTCCAGGTTTTAACTGAAGTGGTCTACGCTTCCCTACAGTGTCTTCCCCAGCTGCGTGAGGACAGTGAGGGGAGAGGAGGAATCTCAAACAGGTTGCCTCTCTTGATATAGACTCAAGCGACAAGGAAGCTATTAGGGCACCATCATTTAAATAATCTCTAATCTGGTTCTTCATTTTACACATGGCTGTAATATTAAGGCTGGGAAATGTAAAATAAGTCACACAGGGTTCTATGACTAGTTAGCAGCAAAACCACTGTTAGAAGTCAACAGTAGTATTCTTCATTACACAATACTTGACATATTCAATTGAGAAGTTTTTATACTTTTCATTAATTTTTCATAATTTATTTCTAACATAGAATAGAACCAGCTTGTTGGTGTTCCAACAACCAAACTTCTAGAGCTCTTGTTGCTGGCATTTTACCAGCCTGATCCTTCAGACTCCATTTAATTTTGTGAGCCCCAGTCACCTTCCAATCATTGTGTTTTTTTGTTGTTGTGTTAATGATGTTCAGGGTCAGTTTCTATAGCCTACAATCAAAAACTTGGATTGATATGATGGTTGCATAATATTCCAAAGAGTACAGTCATTAAATTGTGATTATAAATTATTGAGGGATGGAAGTCTGCCTTAGTACACCCCACTCATGGTAAGATATTCAATTATCATTTGTTGAATTGAATTGAAATTTCTCACCTATTCTAAATATGTATTCTTTTAAACACTATTTAACAAACGTCTTTATGGTTATATCTTTCCACATTTTTTTTTGAGAGAGTCTCGCTCTGTCGCCCAGGCTGGAGTGGAGTGGTGTGATCTCTGCTCCCTGCAGCCTCCGCCTCCCAGGTCCAATCAATTCTCTTCCCTTAGCCTCCCAGGTAGCTGGGATTACAGGCACCTGCCACCACACCTGGCTAAGTTTTGTATTTTTAGTAGAGACAGGGTCTCACCATGTTGGCCAGGCTCATCTGGAACTTCTCATCTCAAGTGATCTGCCCACCTTGGCCTCCCAAAGTGCGGGGATTACAGGCGTAAGCCACCGCACCCAACCACTTTCCACATAGTTTTGATTACTTAGGATAAATTCTCAAGGGTGGGATTACTGATCACATGGTAGGATAATGTTTATGGCTCAATATGTATTACCAACCTACTTTCCAGAAGGGCTATATTGATTTACAATGCCCCATGCCATGCTTGAGATCACCAGTTTCCCTATAACCCTGTCAGCACTCATGCAATAGAAGGAAGTACAACAGCTCATTGTTATTTTAGCGTGAATGTTTTCTCATTTGCGTGTTGCTAATTGCATCGTCTCATTTGCGAATTCACTTACTTGTCTTTTGCAACCTAAATGAACTCCATAAAGAATGAAGATATTAACTTATACTGACTGTTAATATTGTCCTCACTTGGGGTTTGTTCTTTTATTTAGTTGTGGGATATTTGGGGAACACCTTTGAAGAGAATCCTGTTTAACTTCTTCCAAAACCTTGAACTCTGAAAATTTCCAACGTTGTGAAAATGCTTGGGTCACCTGCCCTAGCTGCCAGCATTAATTAACCAAAGGAAGGCATCTTACCCACTACTGTCAGCTAATCTGGGAAACACTTTAGATACCTTTCCCTACATGCCAGGATCGCTTTCCATGGTCAAAAATAGAATAAAATATCATATGTTTCCCATCGTTACTGTTCTTTTCCAAATAGGAAATTCGTTGCTATTTAAGCCAAATCTCCCCCCCAACTTGCTGTCCCTGAAGCAAGGGTTTGACATATCCCTTTACAAATCTTTACAGATTTCTTGCTTCCACTAAACCAGCTTCTAATGGTTTAAAGTATCCAGGTGGTATCCTCCACCACAAAAACTTGAGTGTAGATAGAACATAAACCATTCTTATGATCTAAGATGGTGATTCTTAAAAATGGGTGTCACAGCACAAAGGAAGCCCTTGGCAAAAAGGTAAAAATGAAGGACCCTTCATTCATTCTCAACATTTTGAAAATTGTGTCTTTTATTATCTTCCTGAACCTCTGCTACTTTCTGACCCCTGATTCCATAGTTTTCTCTTTAACCAATTTTCAGCTTTAGTTTTCCCTCAGGTAACACAGAGCAATTCAACATTTTTATAACCCTTTCAGAAATTGTTGCTTTAATCCTCTTCCCTCAAACCTCACTCCTAGACCCCAGCTGAAACATCTTTTGGTTCTGAGGAAACCTCTGTGAACTGAAAATATACTGAAAACTGGTCCTGTATTCGTTGTTCAAAATTAATTAAATAGAAGAGTTACTTTCCAAAATAGCAGAACTCATTAGAGCATCAGAACTCAGATACACACTTATATGAAAGGGAACACATACTGGTTGACATAGAGCTGAAGAGTAGCAAATGCCATATCTGTAAAGATCAGAATAAGTGTTCTAATGTAATAAAGCAGATGGGAAACATTAAATCAGAAGTCAAGAGATGGACCCTCGCCCCAGGTTGCTGCTAATTAGCTAATGACCTTCAGGCTCAGTTTGAGGCTCAGGTTCCTTATCTATAAAACTGCAGTCAGGCCAGGTGTGGTGGTGCATGCCTGTGGTCCCAGCTATTTGGGAGGCTGAGGTGGGAGGATCACTTGAGCCCAAGAGGTCGAGGCTGCCGTGATCTATGATTGTGCCACTGCACTCTTGCCCAGGTGACAGATTGAGCTCCTATCTCTAAAAACAAAACAAAACAAAACTGGAGTCAATTGGTGATTTTCAAGCCTTGGAGTTGTTTTTAGCAACGCAACTCAGTTTTCAAGTGAAAAATATAACAAAAGAACAGATGCCTGTAGAACTCCTCTGATTGGAATAAGGGCCAGTGGCCTAGAATCCCACCCTCTTAACTCTCTCTTCCACTACTCAGGGCTTCAAGAAAGCCTCAGATTATTCATTATCACAATTGTTGATACATGAACAGGCCCAGGTTTTTTCCTGTTCTAAAATTCTCTACTCTCCCATGGTTAAAATATAGATTATGCTTTTAGATTGAGTAGGTTAGATTAGCAGAGTAGCATGGAAAACTTGTCCCTGTGCCCAGGCCTGGGCATTTTGGGGTGTCACCAGACAGGGAAGCCATGACCTCTGTCTGCCTTCACTACACAACGGCATTGCTATGTCATGGAGTTTTCAGAATGTGAATAATGACCCAACTGTTCTTTTTGCCAGATGCTTCCTTTGTCCTGTGAACTGTGCTGCAGATCATCCCACCTTACCTCGAATTCTCACCACCAACCTCATCTTGAGCTGCTCATGCCAACCCACTTGAGACACACCAATCTAGCTTAGGGGGCAGGGGGCAGGTCACAGGACCTTTGCTGCTTCCTCTGCTGGAGCTTGTCAAAGCTGGCCCCTTCTCTTATTTCAGGTTCCAGCTTGTATGTCACCTTCTGAGAGAAGTCTTCTTTGACCATCCTAACTAAAGATACCCTGGACGTCCTGTTTTATTGAATTCATAACATTTATTACTATGTACATATGTATTTAGTCAGTTTGTTATATTTATGTTTACTTGAATCCCTCTACACGCACTGAAATGTGAACCCATAGAGAAGAGAGATCTTATCTGTCTTGTCCCTCCCCCAGCATCCAGAAAAGTGCCTGGTCCAGAGTAGATGCTTTGTGAGTAACTTGTGAATGAAAGAATGAACACGAGACGTTGTTATTATAATCTCTATCATACAGATGCAGAAACCGAGACTCAGAGTGGTTTAATTGCCAACTCTGAAGCTTCATCACAGGTAAGCAACTGATTCTAGATTCAAACTCAAGTTTGACCTAAGAGCAAATCTTGACTCTGCTATTTGGCCTCTCTAAGTGGAACCATTTTCAACTGTCATCAATGTTTACATCTACCTGAGAGGATGCTAATAAGATAATGATTACAGTGACAATGAAAATTGTGATACCAATAACTGCTTACACTTCGAGTGTTTATTGGGCCTCTCCTTGATCACATGCAGAGCACACACCACCTCAGCTGGCAGCATATTTATTACTGGTTACCTCTAATTTTTTAAAAGTTCTTTCTTATCTTGAGCCAAAATCTACCACTATGCATCTTTCACCCACTGATCTCAGTGTATCCCTCTATAACAAACACAGTGAATCTCTTCTAGCTGCCAAGTAGAGAAAGTAGGTGGCCTAAGAATGGACTTGGGGTCTGGATATCACTAGTTTTTGTTGCTGTTGTTGCTGTTGTTGTTGTTGTTTAACCGATTTGCAAATACCTAGTAAGTCAAGCATTCCCAGGTGGGTAATTTACAAGACAATTTACCTGCCATGGGTGCTTTAATGAGTATTATTATTGTAGTTTCATCTTAATTAATAGTGATATTCTTTTTCTTAGCTAGTAGATAAGCACACTCTTATTAAGGAAATTGGGTTGTCACCACTGGCTTTGAGTAATTCGTTTTGTCTATGCAAGCTGTCTTCATACGAAAAAGGTTTTCATACTATATCCAGTCCCCCCTCCAACTTGAATGTGATAAGGATTGATCAGGAGGAACCAGGTAAAACCTCTGAGCTCCTTAAAACCAAGGCCCAATACAAACCTGTTCAATTTTGTGGTCTCTGGCTTCAACTTTTGGCTTTTGAGAGCATTTTAGTCCAAACTACACTGTGGTCTCTGTGGTCTTTGCTGGTGGCAACTGGGGATCTTGTATGGCTCATAACTTTTATCTAGGTCCAAATTTTCTGTTCTGTTCCACACAAAGAAATAGAGAAAAATATGATAACAGCAGCTAATATTTAGTATGTACTGTGAGCCAAGAATTGTTCTAAATCTTTTACTTGGATTATTGCATTTAATAGCTATATTATATTCTGGGAAAATAGCATAGGCCCTCTTTTCTTGTAATGCATTTCATGTATTTTCTTCATTTCATCCTTAATTTCAATTTCCTGCTTTATGATATTCTATCTTCCTCAGTGATATGACTGATTCAATGCAATAATTCATGTAACGTGCTTACAGCAGTGCCTCGGAGAGACTTAGCACTCAAGAAATCCTAGCTGTTGTGATTACCGTATTTCTTTCTTGATGCTGAACAGATCAGTATTTTTGGATCTAGATTCACAGTGGAGCATGCAGTTTTCTGGCTTAAATCAACACACTGTACTACAGTCGACAGGATGATAAGGTAGAAATAGCAACATGCTGCAGGGCAAGAGATCTGGGGTCAGGCTTTAGCTCTGCACTTTAATAGGCTGTGAACACCCCAGCAGTTCCTCGACTCCTGAGAGCTTTGATTCCTCATTTATACATGAGATATATGAACCTGGTGATCTCTGAGATCCCTTACCTCATGTGAACCTTCCTTGACAGAATGTGAATTTCACCATAATGAGGATTATATTTCTGTAGTCTCAGCTCACGTAGTACGTTAAAGAGACCCCAAAGCACCATAGTGGAAGATTCTTCAGGAAATGCTTGGTTAGTAAGGAACATCAGGAAAGGACCCTCCAGGACTCCCTGCTGTCTGTTCCCCCATAGCACTCACTAGTAGGTGAAGCCATCAGTAACTAATGGGGTTAGGAATTATCAGGAACGGCAGTGTGAAATGCACCATTGGTAGTATCTGTTTTTTTGTTGTTGTTGTTGTTGTTGTTTTATGTCAATTCATTCTGATTCTTATTGCAAGGGAAGTAGTGTGGCGTGATAAGAAAAGTGCTGGCCCCAGAGTCCAGAGCCTGTGAATTTCATTTCAGCTCTGCCACTGTCTGGTTTTCTAGCAAATGACATTGACCTTCCCTGGGCCTTAGTTTTCGCAGTTGACAAACTAGAGGATTGCTAAAAATTTCTTGCAGTTTAAAAACTCTCTGCTACCAATTTAGTTATATAAGGACAATACTCATATGAAATCCTATTGACAGAAAAGCATTTTGTCTCCCCTTTCTCTTTTTTTTGCCAAGTGTAATGAGAGTTGGTGTGGAAAAATATATTCTCCTGTGAAAAGGTTCATTCAGCCTTTTCTTAATAGATCAAGTGGTTGGTATTTCGGCTGGCTTCTGAAATACATTACAAGTCACAATCTGGAAAAAGTTCCAAAGCAGCTCCAAGCCTTCCTGCTGAATTTGGATACATCTTTAAGTCTTACTCTGCAGCTCATCCTTAACAACTGACAAAATATTTACTTTGCTCAGTACAGAAAAGGGTAACATTTTCCAAAATATTAAACTAGGTTGGATTCAGAACACAGACAATGAGGCAAAAAGCTGGACCTCTGTTCGAAGCAGTGTCATTGAATCATTTTCCAGAGTGCCATGAGAAACAGCCTTGGTGGATGTTTGTGCTCCACAGTAATTCTGAAAAAGGCAGAAGCCAGCCAGCCTCTGTCTAGCAGACCCACTGGTGTGCTGAGCAGTGATTCTCAAAGTGTAGTCCCTGTGCCAGCAGCATCAGCATCTACTGGCAACTGGTTAGAGATGCAGATTCTCACAATCCATCCCAGACCTACACAATCAGAACGTTCCAAAATGTGGCCTCCCAATCTGTGCTGTAACGAGTCCTCCAGGTAAACAAGGAAAGTTTGTTTCCTTGTTTCCTAGTACTGAGGAAAGTTTGCAAACCATTGGTTTAGGCCTGTGAAGGCTACAGGTGTTTATTACCTTGCAATTGGAAGTTTGAAACAAGGACAAGACTAGTAACTCAAGTTTTTGTTAATGAATTAATTTTTTTTCAAATGTAAATAATTTGAAATTTGGGGGTGTTGCTTTTTGAAATGCTGTCCCCTCCAAGTCTTTGTCCCTCTCTTCCCATCTCCCTCCCCAGCCCCACTTCATGCTTATGGCAACAGGGTCTGAATTATATTTGTCTGTTTTTAAGACAGTGAAAATGCACTGCAATTTGGTTTAATGTACTTGAATGTAGCTAGTAATTTTGATAAAAATTTAATTGCATTTTTTTAAACAGACTCTCACTTGAAGTTCCTCTTATGATGAAAACGTGGACAAAAATTGAATAACTACAATTTATAATGTTCTGTTCTATCAATGAGCCTTCTTTTTAACAGAATAACTATTTTTTATAAATAAATTGTGATTTATTTTAAATTAAATTACTGGAAATCAGTCTAGTCACCAGCTTTAATTAAGAAATAGACTACCATCATAAGGGCTGTAGTGTTGCCATTTAAAATTGCAAATAATTTTTAGGGGAAATTATGATAGCCCTCGTAAGACCTCCTCCTCCTCCCGAACGTCTCCTGCCTGCCCTGCCTCTTCTGTGTTACGTGCCTGGCCACTGCAGGAATCTGAGCTGTGACCTTTGTCCTGCAGTCTCATGCTTGGTGATGTCATCTGGTCCCAGGGTTTCAACTCCTGCATCTGTTGATTTGGAAGGCACACAAATCTGTAACTAGAGGGTGATTTCGCTCCTGAGTTGTAGCCAATGTCACCAACTGCTTCAATGTCTTTCCAGCGCCTTAAGACCACACATCCAAACCGGAACTCCTCATCTTTTACCCTCCCTTTCCTCTTCCCAACATCCCTATTTCCTTTAATGGGCATTTCCCACCCATGACCTGCCATTAAGTTGAGGGCAGGAAACCAGGAATAGTAGGAGGTTCTGGGGTTTGGAACTATGTGGGTCTGGATTCAAATCCAGGTTGGCCACCTCTTGGTCAAGTGCCATTAGGCAACTCACTTCTCAGATCTTCAGCTTCTTCATGTGTAAACAGAGAATTGTTTGGAGAAATAAGAGAAGAAAAGTATATTAACATTTGGTTGTGTAATGTATTATCCAAACCAGAGCATATTGACAGTGAATGTGGCTATTGTTAATAATTATTCCATGACCCTCCAAAAAAGACAAAATCTTAAGCTGCACCAAGCAAAACAGGATGTGTGTTCATTCTACATGTTTAGTGCTATGAGTAATGTAGTAGGTCCTCAATAAATACATGTTCCCTTTCCCTTCCTTCCTGTTATAACAATGTTTGTCTTCAGTATTTTCTGAATCTGCCTGTGGTTTCCATCCCTCCTACCCCTACAGCTGTCCTCAGTCCCTGACATTAAGACCATTGTAATGTTCTCCCAACCAGGTTCCTTGCCTTCCATTTTTCCCCTCTAATAGATTCCATGTACATTTGCCAGATTAATCTTCTGAAACCACATCTCTTAAACCATTCTCTGCCTCAAGACCCCTTAATGAGTGCCCATTGCCCACTTAATAAAGTTAAAACTCTACAGCATGGTATTTAAAAGTCTTCCTGCTTGGAGTCCAGTAGCTTTCCTCTGACTTAATTCCAAGCACTGTCCTTTGTCTATACCAGGTTCTTGGCAAACTCTACCATTTCCCAACAGCCTTGCCTTCCCTGACTGCTGGAGTCTTCCCTCCTGTCTCTGCCTGTTCAAATCCACTGTCCTTTCTGCTGAAGTGTGGCCTCTTCCAGAAAGGCTTCCCTTGTCTGCCCAGTGAGAAGCTCTCCCCCACCCTAAATTATCTTAACAATGTTTTATTCATATCCCTCTCTTTTTTATATTGTAGTTAATCAGGTTCATGTCTTAGACATCCCACAAGGAAGGGGAATGGGAGGCAGTTCAAGCCTCTTTGCCTCAGATAATTCACACATGAGAGGAATTCAGAAAATGCTTGTTGAACAATGAATAAATGACTGACTGAAAGTCATTTTTGCCTTCAATAATTAAATACTGCCATTGCTTTATCTTTAAGTAAGCAAAACTTCGTAAAACATAAGGCAGGTATTCTTATTTATTTTGCTTCTTTTAAGAACTAGGAGATTGAAGTCTTTACTATTATTGACAGTAAAGATTCTAAAACTACAAATGACTTTTTCCTGCATCTTCATGTTGATGTGATTAGCTTTATTTGCCTAAAAGAAGCAGCTTATTTAATAATTAAAAAAAAAACCCCTGTAGCTCCAAGAAGCGAATTTTACATATCATAAAGTAAAAGTCAGAACCTGCTTACGACTCAGGTATTGGAAAACACAATTTGTCTCATTGACTGCCTGTCCCCAAGCTCCAAACTGTATGGGGCAACTTTGTCTTGCTTTTCCCTTGTTTCTGTTTCAATTTTAGAGGCGAATTTGTATATATTTTAATGTAAGATGGCTCTACTCTCTCTTTTGGCATATTTGTTTTTATAATTGTTTTATAGTCAATAACACATATACTTTTTTTAAATAGCACATCTGTGACTAAGGGAATAGGTTTTAGCAAATTTAAAAAACAAAAAAATTGCTCCAGATCTCTTTAAGAGAAAGCTGCTCATTTGCAAAGAGATCATTTGTAATTGCCAGTGAATCTTGTGTAATGATGATAGAGAAAACCAGTCATCATTGTTCTCTGACTTCTGTTTCAACATTTATCCACTTGTTTGTCTTACAAAAGTGCTCAGGTATAATGACAAGAGTCACACCTGTTCAGGCTTGCCTTAAAATGGCAGTTACACATTCCATTCTTCTTAACTATATATATATATTTTTTTTTTTTTTTTTTTTTTTGAGATGGAGTCTCACTCTGTCACCAGGCTGGAGTGCAGTGGGATGATCTCGGCTCACTGCAACTTCTGCCTCCAGGGTTCAAGCAATTGTCCTGCATCAGCCTCCAAGTAGCTGCGACTACAGGCGTGCCCTACCATGCCCAGCTAATTTTTGTATTTTTTTTTTTAGTAGAGATGGGGTTTCACCGTGTTGGCCAGGATGGTCTTGATCTCTTGACCTCGTGATCCACCCGCCTTGGCCTCCCAAAGTGCTGGGATTACAGACCTGAGCCACCACACCCGTCCTCTTCTTAACTTTTTAATTCAAGAGATCTTTTTCTTTGCATTACATAATTCCCCAAATAATTCTGTTAGCTACTGCAAATATTTTTACCAGACTTTCATCTCAGTGTGTTTTTGGAAGTGAAAATATAGGCAGTTAATTTTTATTGAATTTAAAATAGGTAGGCCTCAGAATTAGCATAATTTTGTGAAAATTGTGTAGAATCTTCTTAGGTGGCCATTAAAAATGAATGGAGTTAGCAAGGGGTAGCTAATTCCCATCCTCTCTCAGGGAACTCTGGGATGTCAAGGCAGGCCACCAAGGATCTTATTTTTACAAAGAACCTAGTGCCCTAAAGCAAGCTTGTCCAACCTGTGGCCCGCAGCCGACATGCAGCCCAGGACAGCTTTGAATGCTGCCCAACACAAATTTGTAAACTTTCTTAAAACATTGAGTTTTTGTCATTTTTTTTTTTTTAGTTCATCAGCTATCGTTAGTGTTTAGTATAGTTTATGTGTGACCCAAGACAATTCTTCTTCTTCCAATGTGGCCCAGAGAAGCCAAAAGATTGGACACCCATGTCCTAAAGAAGATAATTCGCTGTCTGAACTTCTATCATCAAATTAAGTCTCTTGAACAAAGGTAAAATACTTCTTGGAAGTCAGAAGGTTGTCCCAGAAAGCAAGAATTTTACCTGTAGCCAGTCAGTCAACCTGTCAACAAATGCTTAGTTATGTCCTGGGCCCTGGACAAAGTGTTGAGAATGGGGTTGGAAACAGCCCAGCAGGGTCCTGCGTGGAGTATGCTGTCTGGTGGAGAGGAGCCATTACAGCTGCCCTATGCCCCTGCCCCGTGCCCCTCCTTCATCCCCATTTGGCCCTATTGGCATCAGAGGAAGACTTCAGAAAGCACTAATGAGAGATAATCTTTAAGTGTCCTCCAGCCTGGGGCCTGGAAAATTCTAAATTCTTGGATCTAAGAGATTGTAAAATTGAAAAAACAAAAGCACAAAAACGGGCTTTTAGGGCCTAAAATATTCCAATAACCTTGCAGAGTCTTATCCTCCAAATGTAGGCCAAAAGAGCTTGATCTCTTTGGGGTAATTTTTTTTTCAACATGGAAAGCCCTGACTGGTATTTTAGGGTTCTTTCAACAGGGTTCTTTTGATGCAAAAACGAAGATTTAGTGGCCATAGGGGTTGGGTCTTGGAGGACCTAGGGGTGGGCTGGCAGCATCTACTATCAGGGTGCACATGCACAGGGACCCAGGACAGGCCAGGAGGAGCTGGGGCCACCGAAGGGCCGAGCTGCAGGAAGAATGGAAGAGCATGGGTTGTCACCTCATGGTCCTTAATGTGACTCAGCAATTCCCCCAGAGCTTGCTGCATTCCTCTTTATCTGTTAGGTATCTATTATCTACCTCCCTTAACCTCCTCTCTTTCTATTTTATCTTTCTCTGTAGTGAGTTCAAACACTTTAAAGCCTGAAACTCTTTCTTCAAGTAACATCTTATATTTAAAGCTGATAAAAACTGAACTGCAAAGTGGCAGTAGGCTCAGCCCCTCCCACTCAGACCTCCCCTCATCCCTGCACCAGTCCTGTGTTACCTCCAAAAGAACCCCAAAAGCAGCTTGGAATATGCTTTGAAAAATCTCTGCCCTGCCCTCTTAGATTTGGTTCTCTCATAGTTTACTGTTCTCCGTGACCTACAATGACCACTTTAGGCCCCCAAGGGGCTGTATTTTGGTTTTTTCGCATCAGGCCTCTTTACATACAGACTGGACTATTCTTGAATGAAGCACCCACCTCTGACCAGTCAGTTGTGGCCAAGGCGAGGATGGAGTTAAGTTGTACAAAATGTGGTAAGGCTACCTCTACAGCAGGGACTGAGAAAGACGGTGGCCCTCCGCAGGACTGTGTGTGGGACAGGCACCATGACTGCCATGTGTGGGTGGAGCAAGTGTCCAAACACCAAAACTAGGAGAGTCTACAGGCAGGCAACAGCATCAAACAGCCACAGACCCACATAAGGGAGAGAACAGCTGAGGAGCAGGAAAGAGGATTTGAGTCGACATTAGAGGGTGGGACCACATTTACTTGGACAAACCAGAGGGACTCAGAGGGCTTCGACTCTGGGACTATTGAAAGCTCAAAACCAAATGAAGAAAAGATTGTCACAAAAGTGATGAATTGGCCCCAAGATGGGTGTGGTCTGGGGAACAGGGAAAATAAAAGTAACCTTCATCTGCTCCTTTGTGTAGGTGTGGAGCTCGCTTTTGAAAAATGTGTTCTTTTCATTTCCAAGATGTCAAGTATAAAACGCCAACTCACTTTAAATTTAAGAGTTCAATTCTTATTCTCTTAAAAGGCAAAGGTTGCTTTTGTGGCCACATGAGACACTGCTTTGAAGGATGCCTGGCTAAGATCTTTTTGGCAGTGCCGGATCATGCCATTGCCATGATAGAAACCCAGATTTGGGGCCAGTAGGAGGAACTGTGACTCTCCAAGCCAAAGGAGGCAGAATATGGCCCTAAGTGGGCCCTGTACTTCAGTAGGGGCAAGGCCTGACTCCAGGAGTACCCTTGGACTTGGCCTTAAGGCAGTGTGAAGACAGCAGCTCTGTTTCTTGCAATTTGAACAAAGCACATGAAACAATTTGTACTTACTACTCGTATATGAAGACCTTTGCCTCCAAAATGGAATTGGTTTGAAGAGACTTAAGTTATAATTCTGGCTTTGACACTACCTTAGTGTGTAATTGTATTCCACTTTTTTAACCTTTTAGTTTCTTTTTTGGTGAAAGACATATTCACTTCTAATATATCCCAAATTGGGAATCCCAGCAAAGCATTCCTACAACCTGTTGTCCGTTCCGTTCTACCCTCTCTGGAGTTCTATCACAAACAGATAGGTGCAGCTTGTTGGGAAAAGTGTATATTTTATCATGTAATGGACATTTTCACATTTGCAATTTAATGCTTTCCAACTCACCAGAACATGTAGACCATCATTAATGCTACCACACCCTCATTTACCAGGAGACTGCTATGATGTCATTGCTTGTGTCTCAAATGAGTTAAACCACCATGACAGTGACAACTCATCATTCTTCTTTCAGCAGATAATACCATCCCCACAGACCACACTCCACAGAAAAAGATGACCAAGGCAATGCCCTTTAGTTGTTTTTTTCTTAATCCTTTTGTAATAATTTCATTTTTAATGCCTCTCGTTTCTGGACTCTCAGAAAAAAAAAAAAAAAAAAGATCTTTGACCAGAGTCAAGGAGGAAATCTGTGGGTTTCTGTGGTACTATTTCATATGCAACCTGTCCCATTTACAAGGCTTCATCATTCAGTGAGAGAAAATGACATTACATCAGATTCGATGGGACATTTCATGGTCTTAGTGTCTTATTTTAAAAGTAATTAAAAATGTGATCCTGAGCTCACAGAACTTTCCTAATTTATAATTGACTAGCGCTAATATCTCATCTTCTTTCCATTTACCCTCAAACGTGGAGATTGGCTTCTATAAGTCTAAAATAGCAACCCGATTAGGTTTAAAATCTAATTAAATTCTAACCTGTGAAAGTTTAAGATCCTTTAATGGTTTGCTAATGTCCCTAGCAGTTTCCCAATAGAAGGTAATGATATTGCTATTGATACATGAAATGATTTTAGGGGCATAGTGGGGAATGATTTTACTACTTATACAAACTTATTATACTTATTTTACTATGTGTTAGTAAAAATTTAAATACATATTAAAGTAAAACTATAACATGTAAGATAGTTAAGTTATAACATACTATCTTATATATTATAGTTCATATTATAGCTTACATATTATCATATTAGTATAATATATTATAATTTAAAAATACTGATTACCTGTTAAATGATAATATTTAGTGTTTGTTGAATTAAATAAGTTATACTATTAAAGTTAACTTCACACTTTTCTTTTTTACACTTTTTTCTTTTATAATAATCATATTAGTATAATCATATTACAACTATAATATGATTAATATTACTATAATATTAACTGTTAAATATTAAGAATATCCTATGCATTAATAAAACAAATATATCATATTTTTGCATTTTAATAATAATATATATGTATCAAACCATGGATATTATTACTTAGATGGTCAGTAAAATTAGTGAGTCAACCTAGAATTCATTTTCAAAATACTAAGCAAATAATAGCATAAGTTGTTCTTAGATATAGGAAAGCTCACGAAGACAGTAAGAGAATAACTAAAATTTGAGAAATATTAATCAACAGAGGAAAGTCTGACTCCTCAACTTGTCTCCAGTTTTACACCTTGCCCCTCTTTATTTCAGCCTTTCAGAACCATTTGTTGCTCCTTAAATGTACAATTAATTTTCACACCTCCCATTCTTGAATTAAAATGTTGGCTTAATCACATCACATATGGATGACCTTGGGAAAGTCAGTTACACTCTTTGGCTTCAGTTTCCTCATCTAACAAATAGGCATAAAGATAAATGAACCACCACCCAGCAAAACTTTCTTAAAGTTACTGGATATCATATAGTATTGTGTAAACTGTAGTAAATTATACAGATATAAGAGATTATAATACTTTATCTTAACATCTCTCACAGTGCATAGCAAGTGTTCATTACATAGGTGTTAGAGAATAAATGAATGCATACCACTGATGTTCAGGTTTGAAATGGCATTTATTTCATTAAGCAAGCATTCACAGAATGGCAGTACCTAATGCCGAAATAGTGGAGGAAGGATCTTTTCCTTGAAGATAGTGAAGGAGACTAACACCTAAAGAGGTAATCACAAATAAGGTATTATGCTAATTTTTAAAATAGACATAAGATGAGGTGCATTGACTTAGCTGGGAAAGCTTCCCAGAAGAGGTGATACTGAAGCTGCATCTTACAAGATGGTGAGGAGCTATCTCGTGAACAGAGTGAAAAAGGGCTCTCTTGGCTGAGGGAGCATGGGCATAGCTATAGACCAGTAACGTCCAGCAGAAATATAATGCAAGCCACAAATGCAATGCAAACCGGATTAAACAGAAGTTCAAAGAAAGTGTGAAGTTAACTGTAATAGTATATCTTATTTAATTCAACAAATACTAAATATTACCATCTAACAGATAGCCAGTATTTTTAAATTATAAAGATATTTTACATGCTTTATTTTGTGCTCAAATATATCTTCAAAATCTGGCATTTACACTTACAGCACATGTCAGTTTAGGCTAATCATATTTCAAGGGCTTAATAGCTACATGCATGTTGTAGCTACTGTGTTTGACAGCATACGTATAGATGATGGAGGAAAAGCCCAGAATACTAAATAAACCATGAGTTCTTTGATATGCCTCTGGCACAGATTCTAGGTGGAGACTGGTGGAAGATGAAAGGGAAATGTAGTCAGATATCAGAGCATGAAGGCCTTAGATACCAAGTCAGGGGGTCTCTCCATTTAATCATAAAGGCATTGTGGAGCCTTTGCCACCTTTGAAAGATTTTATATAGATCAGATTTGAGGTTTTGAAAGATTCCTCTGGCAAATGTGTGAAGGATCAATTGTGGGGGCCACAGTGCAAAGAAAGTTGGAGGTATTTCTCAATCTGTTCTGTTTCTCTGTGTTTAATGGAATTTTCATATAAACCCCAGCAATTAGTAGACAGGCAGCCCTTCTGAATTAGCAGTGTTTCCTGAGTTTTTATTCTACTCTAGAACTTCATGAGAATTAAGGGTATGGTGGAAGCGGAGCTAAGAATATCAGGAGTTAAGAGAGAAAGTCTGGCGTGTGGACACCCTGAGGCTCAGGCGGAGCAGCCCATGAAGTGCGGTTCTTAGTCAAATAGACTCTGTCCTCCACCAAACCATGGTGCACAGGCAGTACACCATCACCAAATGCATGTGTGCAGGCCAGCTGTCCCTGATTGTAAGGTATACATCAAAGGGAACTATCCACCATCCCCCAAACACCTTCTTTGCCAAGATGCTTCTTACCCCTAAACTCTAGATAATAATCCTTCCTTTGAGGTAAAAATTGATTTTTCTAGCCCATCTTTTCTAAAGAGGCAAATGTCTTGAGTAGGTTACATATTTTTATCACCATAACCTGCTAATAACTGAGCTACTTGCTTCCCTTTCCCTTTATGGCAGAATACAAGCTTCCCAAATTCATTTTTCTCCCCAAAATTGCCTACTTCACAGGGTCCTTTCTTCTTCCTTTTATTTTGCCTTTCTGCCAATTTTGCTCCATGGCACCATATTAGCTCCATTGGCCTATAATCCAAAATTCTGCCTATCAGTACATGTTTATGTGTGGAAGGTGGTGCAAATGGACATAGACACTTAAAGCGATGTCCTTTCAGAGTCACACTGGCCATGCCTCCTGTTTCTTCTGTTCTGGGAGCTCCCAGGCCTATGCTAGTCCCCCTGAGCCAAATAATGACAACTGGCATGTGCATGAAGCAGTCAGCAAGCTTGGAGGCCACCACCAGAGGGAGGTATTGCCCTCTCTGGTGGAGTTGATATCCATGAGTCTCACTTCTGGACCCCTGGGGTCTGCCCCCACTCCAGGCACCACCCAACCCTCTTGTCCTGGATGTCCAGAAAGGGGTTGAAGCATGAGGGGATTCTTATGGCCATCACCTTGGGGGCACGGACCATCAGGGTGGCTCTGCCTCGCACTGCAGACATTTTTTAAATCTGAAATTTAAAACCCAAATTTTTTAATCTAAAATTTTTTACATTTTAAAACCAAGTCCTGAGATTATATGACCTTGGGTGATTATTTTGCTCAAATTAGAACCCAGGAAATTTGGAAATATTTGGTGGTTTGACGAGATAAAAAGAAGGGGGAAAATGAACCCTGCTTATGTATTGTTAAAAGGCAAACCATAGACAAGTTAAATTTAACAGACTTTGATTGAGTAAAGAATGATTTGTTAACCAGAGAGCCCCCAAACCAGAGTAGGTTCAGAGAGACTCTGGCCCTGCCACGTGGTCAAAGAAGATTTATGGACCAAAAAAAAAAAAAAAAAAAAAAAAAAAAAAAAAAAAAAAAAAGAAAAGAAAAAGAAAGCTGATGTGTAGAAAACAGAAGTGAGGTATAGAAATAGCCAGATTGGTTACACTTTAGCATTCATCTTATTTGAATGTGGTTTGAATAGTTGGCCACGTTTGATTGGCCTAAACTCAGTGATTGGTTAGAAGAGTAGGTTACAATCTGTTTACATATTCAGTTAGGTTACAGTTCACTATGTGCAGAAAACTCTTTAGGCTGAATTTCAAGTATGTAAGCAGTAGCTTTAGGCTAAACTTAATTTAACAGTATGAATGGGGAATTGCCTTCACTTTGCTGTGCCACATGTAAATAATTGTTATTTTTTTCTCTAGCATGTACATAGTTTGCCAAGTTACTAAATTATTAGAAAGTCTTTTTTTCTTTCTTTTAAAAAAAGAACCTGTACTTTGGGTGAGATGCCGCTGGGAAGCCAGCTCCGTTGCCTCTCTGGCATCTGTCCATGGTGCTTGAACGGCAGGCAATGATACTCTGAAAACTACAAAGACCCCCCTAAACACACCTCTGCCCATCTTGGTCGGGGGTTGGTGGTCGGCGGGGGGACTATGTTGCTGTGAGGAGAGGAAGACTTGGACTTTGACAGTTTTTCCCACCGTTAAGTAAAACCTTAGGCAATTAGCCTTTTCAAAGGTAAAAGATTTCTTTTTATAATCTCTTGTCACACAAACACACACACACTCATAAAAGAAGAAAAAGTAATGTTGCTCAGGAAAATTGCAACAATGAGATTGACTCCTGTTGCTTTTGTCAATTGCCTTCTTTCAGAAATAGATTAGAGTGATGAGTGAGAATGCCATGAATATCCTAAGGGAGTTCCCCAAAGAAAAGAGAAAATCCTTCAGAGTTCCCCCACCTGGTTGGGAGCATCAAATGTCTTTCAGGAGCTTTGCTTCAAAAGAGAAGAAAACATTGATTGAGAGCTGACTAGGAATTGTCTTTCTTTGGGAAAAAAAAATAGTTCAGTTATTGGAGAAATAAGTAGGAAGGGGAAAAAAGTACCCATCCATCCAGTGTTGTCTCGCTGGGGCTTCCTTTTTTTTAACTGAGATTTTCAAGTGTTCTTTCTGGAATCGGGTGAGTGAGGATTCCTCACACAGATGCTGATTAGGATATTTCTGTCAGAAAAGAATGGATCAGAATTAGACTCAGGAACCTAAACCAACACCATTGATAATAAGATGGAACAAAAATGCTTGGACCTTTAATTTAGAAAGTGGCCTTTCATGACTCATGGTGGATATCCCATGATACATAACATGAGCAAACGCTACTTGGGAGATGAGGATGAAATGAACTCCAATCAGATTGTCTTGGAATGTGGCAAAGGGATTATTCCCTCTAAGTTAAATGCACTTCCCTTCCTGGGGCGGGGGTGGAGAGGCCTAATCATTACTACATAGCCCTGCATGCATGCATGTATTTATTCATTCATTCATCTGTCATTCATTGAAGGCCCACTGAAAGTTAGATGATGTGGTAGGAGGTAGGGATTTAAAGATGAACAACAGATGACAAGCTGAAATTCTAGTGGCAGAGTGGAAAATGGTGACATACAACCTAAGGTGGTAGGCTATGCCCCGGGTGCTGTGGAAACTCAGAAGACAGGATTTTTCATCAAATGAGATGCTTTGAGGACTTTATTCCATGCAAGTTTTTTTTTTCCTAAATAGAATTTAGTATTTCCTTTCATCATTGCTGGTCTCTGTGAGGACATACGTGTTTCTGTAACACTGGAAGAAGGAAAAACATCTGAAATTTGTATAGATACCTTTTCGCTTTGTGGCATGTGGTCATATTTTATAGAATAATGGCAGGGAAGGTATGTGGGAAATGTACATATCTACAGGACTTTTCTGACCTGAAGCTAAACCTGTGCATGAGAAGGGGAGTACATCAAAGAAGCTTCTGGAATGGAAAATGGTGGCCTTTTTCTGCTAAATGCCTCCCTGGCATGCCATGTTCCCAGGCTCCCCATCTCACTCTCTTCTCCCCTGATTCATTTGTAGGGGAAGAAAAAAAGTCTAGGTTCCTGGCTGAGGCCCCTATAACAAAGATAGATAAACAATAGAAAAGGATACAGATGTATTTAGGTTTTACGTGACATGGATGCCTTCCTAAGGTAAAGGAAGACCTGAAGAAACAGGGAAACCATGTATTTTTTATGCTAGGTTTAACACAGAAGTGGATAGTTATGAAGTATAATTGGACTAAAATGTGTGATCTACTGATAATAAACTGGAGGAAATCCTGTTTTTTCCAGTTCTTCTCTTCAAAGATAAAGATGCTTCTTTCCTCTGGATCTAGGGAGGGCACCTCTCCAATGAGGGTCTCCCAAGGTTTGCTTCAAAGAAGGTAGGGCAGGGAAGGGAGGAGATGAGAAGACCTTTCTACTTCTGCCATTTTCCCAAATTCCTTCAGCTTAAAATATTTTCGAGTATATATACTGAACCCCATCACATTTTTATTTTCTTGTATTTAATAAGCCCCAAAAATGTGAGGTTTTATTTGACCAGGATATCTGGTTTCTGTTTCCTTTAATCCTGGGAAGGCTTCTTGGGCCTTATGAGTTGTGCCAGTTCTCATGAGTTGAGCGCATACGGCTGGTGTCCCTCCTGGTGACCTTCGCAGCCATCTGGGCTGGGGCCTGTGTCTGTCCGGCTCAGCCCAGCGGGGCAGGGCCTCTGCCGTGAGTTTGCAGATGCCTCATTCGGACTCCGAGTCTGTGACTCACGCCATCTGTTGGTAATTTGTCGTTGTTCTGGAGTCAGGAGTTTTCAAAGGATTCAGTCTTTGGAGTCCCTTCACAGGTGCACTGCCTGTGATTTTCTGACACCCTCTTGCCATCCGGCCTATGGCCAGAGCCCAGCACTGAGTCAAGCTACTGTGGATATAATGATGTTGTTCTTTGCACTTTAGAGAGCTTCACACCAAGTTCCTGCCCCCTTTTGAGCGAGTCACACTCTTTATGGGACTTGTTTGAAGTCCAGCCAAGCTGGCAACCGTGGGGTTCCACTTTTACAACCTCTAGCAACAGTAGGCTCCAGTCCTTTGTGTCACCGTGCCATCTGCTTAGCTTTTTTCCTCTTCAAACTGTAAGCAAAATGAGCTACCTAAACCAAAAAACGCCACCCCCCAACTAAAACACATTTGCATCAAGTCAACCTAAATGACACTGCTTTGTTTGCTCTAAACCACATGTATAAAAGAATTTCCATACTTCCTTAAGAAATTTTTTTCACCAAAAAAATAGACAATCATAGTAGCAATTATATTTTTTCTACACACCAGGCACTGTGCTACATGTTTTATGTTCATGATTCCATTTTATTCTCACAGAAACCCAGTGAAGGAGGTATTATCACTATCTTGGTTTTTTTGCATGTAAGGAAATTGGGGCTCAGACAAGTTAAATAACTTACAATGAGTATGCTACCGGTAAGCAAGGCATCTAAATCTAAACCCCACTGCCTGGCTCTACAGCGCAAGAGTTTAACTGTTTTGTATACTGCACCCACCCCTTGATATTAATAATCTAATGCATTGAAGTTCAATGCCTTTAATTAATCTTTCAGTCCTTAAACATAGTGTCACACATCCATTAGCAATCCCCATCTATCTATCCAACAGATATTTTTGAGCATCTGCTGTGTGCCATGTACCATGCTGGACCCTTGTCTCTTGAAGCTTATAATGTAGTTGAGGCTACAATTTATTCTATAATGTCTCATGAAGAAGTCTTGTCTCATGAAGCTTATAATGTAGTTGAGGCTACAATTTATTCATTTAATAAACCTTTATAAGGAACATATGGTATGCAGGCATTATGCTAGGGACTGGGGCTATGAAGTCAAGAAAGATACCATCTCTCTCAACTAATATATGATAAACTCACGATTAAACTTGAAATCAGAAAAGCAGGATATTTAGTATGTATTACCAATATTTAGTATGCATGTCCTGGCCAAATCTTTGAACTTCTCTCTCCCCTAGTTTCTTCACCTATTCAGTAGATAACATGTAAGGTTACCACCAGCTTTGGAAAAACAATTTCTACTCTAACCGAACCTACCTTGAAGTAACTTTTCTATTAGAAATGTAGGAGAAGAGAAAAGAGCTGAGTCTGGGTTCATGAGAGAAGCAGGAAAAAGAAATTATGAAGTATATCAGCCTGGAAGCTTTTGGCTACAAGTGAGAGAAAACATGACCAAAAGCTTGAAAACGTAGAAGTCTGTTTTCTCCCATAAAAAGAAGTCAAAGGGTAAGTGTTTCTGGTGTTACTTCCATTGCTCAACAGTGTCACCAAAGACCCATTTTATTTATTTATTTATTTTTTATTTTTTTGAGATGGAATCTCACTCTGTCACCTAGGCTGGAGTGCAGTGGCATGATCTCAGCTCACTGCAACCTTTGCCTCCTGGTTTCAAGCCATTCTCCTGCATCAGCCTCCCGAGTAACTGGGACTACAGGCGCCTACCACCATGCCTGGCTAATTTTTGTATTTTTAGTAGAGACGGGGTTTCACCATGTTGGCCAGGCTGGTCTCGAACTCCTGACCTCAGGTGATCTGCCCACCTCGGGCTCCCAAAGTCCTGGGATTACAGGCGTGAGCCACTGCACCCGGCCCCATTTTGTTTTCAGGCTTCCTATCACCACCCTTAGGGTTGGCCTTTTATCCTCAAAGTTATGGTCTCCTGTCCACAAAATGGCTCCTGTTGTGCCCAGAATTATTTTCTCATAACAACAACCCAGGCAGAAAGGAATCCATTATAGAGAAAGACTTTCTTCATACTATGGCATTTGTTTTTGTTTTAGTTTTCACTCTAGAAAGGGAGCCCTTCCCCAGCCAACTTTTCCTTTTATCTCATTGGCTACAACTGGGTCATATGTTGAGCCCTGAGCCAATCATAACTTGTCCTTTGGGTCTTGGGGAGGGGTTCTGCGTTATCTGAGGTCATGGGATCTCTACCAGCTTAAAAAAAAATTATGTTTCATTTGAAAGGAAGAAAGTGAATAGACAATTAACAGTGTCTGTCATAGAGTTGGTTGGAAGCAGACACGCTAGCAATGGCCATTTGGCCCTAGAAAAGCTGGAATATTTGAAGGAACTGTAATGAGTGGGAATGCCTAACATGTAAATGCTGGAAAAGATAGATCCTGGAGCAAAACCTTTATTATCTAAAAAGACTTTGTCCCTAAAAGGGAAAAGTAGGGGATAAGATTGCCACTAAGAGACTCCTATAAAATCTGTATGACTAGCTTGTATTTGAAATGGAAGAGAACCAGTTACAACTTCCCTTTCATCTTGAATCCAGACACTGTAGACATAATTACCAGGATAGATTGACACTGGGGCAGCCTAAAAGAACCTCAGTCATCCAAAAGTCTTTATTGAACTGGCCACCATGAAACAAAGATGACTAAGACACAGTCCACTCATGGCAGAATTTTTAGGTATTGATGAATTTCCAGCTGTAATTGCAGCATAATATGTGCTTTGCCAAGGGTGTGCACAGAGTACAGTTGGAGCACTGGGGAGAGACTGGCAACACTGCTTGGAGTGGGGCAGGTGGTGATGAGGGGAGGATGTATAGCGGAAATGACATTTGGTGTGGCCCCTGAAGGAATAAAAGAGGCATTCAGAATTGAAATGTAAGAAAAGGGCAATCAAGTCCAGTGGAATCTTGTAACAGAAGTGAAAGTCCTCTGAATATTTCTGAGCAGATATTAATGGGAAAACCTTCACGACCCACAGAACCCATGCTAACACTGCCACTCAGAAATCTTGTGCTCACTTCCTTTGTTGGGTGAGACTGTGGCTGTGGCTTCAGAACGAGGAGATGGTGGATGCTTGTATCTGGCTGCTTGTTGATGAGCTGAGGTGCCACCACTGGCTGGAACAGCAGCCCCTGAAGAATGTAGGAAGGACCATGTGTTCTATCTCCCACCTCTTTCACCACACGATCTTGTTTCCCTCTCATCTTCCTGCTTCCACATCCATGTTTATAAGTCTACCTTACTCAGTAAACTTCTCCCCCTTCACATTAAGACATGTGTTATTGCATCTTGGTCTTTCCTGTGCCGTATCACAAGACCTGACCCATGGCCCGTGTTCAAAGTGTGGATTTTGGACAATTGGATGATCAAATAAATGAAGTGAGAAGTTGGGCAGAGGGTGGCCTATGTGTTGGCCACATAGACAATTAGAACTCATCTCATATTCTCCTGGCTTCATTATATTAACCATATCTGGCTCAGGATGTTTACCTGACTAGAACTTGTGAAATGTGGCAACAGGCAGAAAAGCAGAGGCCAAATAGCTCCCTGTAATTAGATATATTTAACACTAGAGGTTCCAGGTAGAATTTCACTATTACCTAAAGCCCATCTAAAATGGACAAAGAGAATAAATGAACGAAGAGCAAACATTTATTGAAAACAATTATGAAAGAGAGTATGACATAGGCGATGAAGGAACAGACTCTTCAGCCAGACCTCCTGGGTTTAAATCTCAGCTGCATTGCTTCCTGGCTGTTTTACTTTGGGCAAGTCACTTAACCCCTCTATGCCTCAGTTTCCTCATCTACAGAATAGGAATGAAAATAGTGAATGCCTCTAAGGATTGTTGTAAGGGTGAAATGAGTATAGGTGGTGTAGTTTCATATTACAATAGGCCCTGGCAAATACAGAATACTGTACAAGTGCTGACTACTTGAGTTTCAGAACAACCCTAGAAATTAAGTATAACTTTTATATGTTACTATGATGAAAGTTTAGCTTGGAGAAGTTACATGTGGCAAGTCTATTGATCTTAACATGGCAAGATAATAGCTGGGATTTTCTATAAGGATTTTCTCAATTTCTACATAAAACATATAAACCACAGCCACACTGTTCTGCCTAGGATCATGAAGTTATGACATCATAGACCGAGCACATCATCCAATCTTTGCTCCTTCCCTCTGGACCAATGGCTAGTGGAATTTTCCCAACAATTAAAGCTATCACTGGTAAAGGAGCATTTGTTTGGGTTTGGGGTTTTTGATTTTTAAAAAATTTCTAATCTGTCACGAACCAAAATCTGTACCAAATATAATAAAAAATTACTAGAAAAATAAATTTTTTAAAAAACCAGACAATATTCAGGGCCAACATTTTTTATTGGATTCAATGGGAAAGTGGCTTTAAAAATCCTTCAAGTACTTACTCTCAATTCCCGTACTTACCTTTCTGTGAATCTATACCAATGGCCGGCCACCAGCCTGCAGACCATACTCTATGAGTATCTGACTTAAAGGACTTCCATGAAGAGTTAGTTACTCCTCAGATGGAAATGATACACATTCCTGTTTGCTCTTAGCTTGTGGAGAAGTTCTCAGATTTCTATAGATTTTCCTTTACAAACATTGACCTGATGTTTGTGAGGCTACCTGGAGAATCTCTATCCATCAGCAGAGGGTATTAGAAAACTGGTCTGAAAAAAAAAAAATCAACAACAACAAATAAAACCATAAAACACAGCCTTTACAGTTAATCCTGTGCTGGGCACAAGGTAAATGTTAGTCACTTTTAACAAAGGCTCAAGACAGCCCTGGAAGTCCTTGACAAGGAAAGAAACAAGCCCTGGGAGTCCTTGAGAAACGCTGTTTCAGTGAACAACTATCCCAAACCCCTATGTGAAAACCCTGACCCTGGTGAGCAAGACTGAACCATTTTAGACTTGTGTGGAGCCCTTTTGCCCCTTGGCCTGTATCCCTGACTCAAACCAGACTTTCCTGACAACTTTTCCCTCAGGTCCAAACTCAGACTTGGCTGTCATCATCTTACCACTTCTGGGATGAAGCATTAAGAGACAGAAAGAAAGTAGCTAGGGAAAGAGTTCATTTCCATGCAGCTCTACTGTTAAACTTCCTATCAAAAGCTTCACTTTGTACTTCATTTTATTTAACAAATACTTCCACTGTGCTCACTGTGTGTCAGGCACTGTTCTAAGGAATTTGCAAACATCAATTCATTATAATACTCAGGACAACCCTGTGGGTGGGTTCTGTTTTTCTCCCTATTTTATAGGTGAGGAAACTGAAGCACAGAGCATTTAAGCAATGCAAGTCGAGCATCCCTAATCTGAAAACCTAAAATCTGAAATGCTCGCTCCCAAACCCAAAACTTTTTGAGAACTGATAAGACACCCCAAGTGGAAAATTTCACGTGGAGGTACCTAACACAAACTTTGTTTTATGCACAAAATTGTTTAAAATATCATGTAAAGTTACCTTCAGGCTGTGTGTATAAGGCATATGTAAAAAATAAATGAATTTCATGTTTAGATTTGGGTCCCATCGCCAAGATATTAGGTGTATGTAAATATTCCAAAATTCAAACTGCTTATGGTCCCAAGCATTTTGGATAAGGGATACTCAACCTGTGTATCCCTAAGTCACACAAGTGTGTTTTGATCTCTGTTGACACGTCTCCTCCTCCAGGATAAAGAGGAAAAGCAGTAGGGAGAAGGGCTTAGAATGAGCACGAGCAATAGCAATGTAAGGAGAAGTTATCCTCAGGCCAGGAGAAGCAAGAACGCAGCCAAATTTCAGAAACAACAAGGGATTCTAGTCACTGGCAAGAGAAAACAAACTGAAGACTGAGTGGCAGGGTTGCTGTGTAATATGAGGAAAATAGAACCCAAGCCACTATATTTCATGACCAAGCTCAAATTAGCGGACGTTGATAACCCTTCTATAATAACAACCATAATAATAAAATAGCTATGCTTTTTGAAACTCTACTGTATGGCAGTTTTTATATGTAACTTTGTTTAATCCCCACAACTATATGGGGAAGGGGGCATTATCCCCATTTTTCAGATGAAAAAGTTAATCAAAGTACAAAGAGGTAAAATCACATGACCATAATTTCACAGCTAGTTATTGGCAGAGCCAGTATCGACATCCATTTCTGTCTAACTCTAAACCATGGGTTGTTTTGATGCAGCCATGTTGTTAGAGTTAGTGACCCAATGCCATTATAGGGGTGCTTAGGAGAATCCTAAATCCATATGCTGAGTCACCACATGCCCAAGAAGTCTCAGAAAGATGGCACCTACAGATAAACCTAAATTAGTTTTTTTAAGCTTGGAAAATCCAAGAAAGATAAACTTAGCACCCATTAGCCTGACACAAAACACTTCCATTTTTTACAAATAGTAATGTTTCATGCATCTCTGCAGGAAGTGCATGCGACATCATGGCTGCGGATATGCCCCCATGGAGAGCCCTTGCTGGTCCTGGGGTATTTGTCTCTCTTATCCCAGGTTGCGTGTGGTTGTAGAAGGTGAAGTGCTGTTACTGAGACTAGCGCCTATCTGATGGCCTATATGAATGACCTACTAGAGTTATTGGGTTCTGCCAACATTATTTCCATCCTAGATCTACAAAATGTTTGTGGGCAGATAGAGCTGGTTCCTGAGATCAGGCTAGAAGGTGTTTTTCATACTCCACAAGGCTTATATAAATTCACTATCTTCCTTTTAGAAAAAAATCCTTGGTCCAGCTTCTTTTCAGTACTTGATAAATAATCAGTTGATGATGTGGGAACATTTGCAGCTGGGTATGTAGGTGCTAAAGCCTTATTACATGCAGAGTTGGAATTATACTAAGACATTCACCACTTATCTAAAACAATTCAAGAGGACAATAAAAGATAAATAATTCTAGGATGCATCATCAGGAGTGATATTCTTTCTATGCCAAATGAGATTATGAAAATAACACTAATAGAAGTTTCAAAAAAAGGAAGCCTGTACATTCTTGGAATTAGCAAGGTGCTTCCCATAATTATACACTTGCTTGGAACCCTAGCCTTTTATTTTTTTCATTGACTAGCCTCCCAGTTAAAAATAACCCGATAAAGTATCATAGACTACAAAATGCCCGGAATCTTTTTACCAGGTGACATCTCATCTTTCAAGATATCTGATCTTAAGTCACCCCAAATTAACTTGTACATTTTATTTGGCAGTAGACAGTGGTAACATAGGTATTGTTAAAGTATTGATATAGGACCGTGGAGGAAGGAGACTTTCGATGAATTGATCAAGAAGAAAAAGAACTCTGTGTTGCCACCTGGCTATGGTTCAGAAGTATTGCCCTGAACTGCCATACTACCACTGAGGGTGAAATAGAAAAACATATCCCAACATTATCAAGCACACACCTCTATGGGAAGACTGCATATGTGGCACTCATACCTCATCTCCCCTCCTGCTGCCTATACAGACATAGCTAATCCATCACAACACTCTTTCCTGCCAGGCCTAGATTTGCCATCAAAATCCTTCTCACCTCAGTGCTTCAGGCAGGTCCTCTCAAGCCATGACAGCTGGGTCATGAGTTGAAACCTGTTTACTTTCTATGGTCAGCACTAGTAACGCAAAGATGAGTACACATGACACCTGCCCTCAAATAGCTGGCAGATTATTGAGGGAATCATACCCAGCAGCAGTTATAATATTGTGAGATAAAATGATAGAATGTATATGTTAAATGGTACTGGAAGACAGAAGGAGGAATAACTATTCCTGAAGGAGGTAAGGAGTGTTTCCCGGAGGAAATGAACACAGACGATATTGGAAGGTTGTGGTAGTTCCCTTATCAATCAAGGTGGACAAGGGGTGGAGGTAAATGGCACGGACTTTGCAGGTGCTTCCCCAGCCTAGGGGCTGAGTGGAGGAATAGCAAGAGGTTGGGGGGCAGCCTCAGGTCAAGACCTTGACCTCTTTGATTGCTAGGTAAGATGTTAAGGGTTTTTCTTGCAGAAAAAAATCCCAGTCTAAGGTATGTAAACCCCTTGGGGGCCATGAGATTATTCCAAGGGCTGCATGAATTCACAGCACACTGAGTAGGCTCTGATAACGTACTAAATGGATCACATGGGTATGGGCTTTAATAATGTCACTGCTGAGAATGCACTATATCTTGTGGCAGAAGATATAGCAAAGAGAAGGCTTTCACCTTCAATGATTTGCTCTGAAGTTTCATAAACAAAACACTGTGAGCATCAAGGTATAGGATGGAGAGCTGATTTAACTGCAAAGAGGTGCTGTCTGTGCAGGCTCCTTAGAGAAATCTTGGAATCTCAGTGTCTTATCAGGTGTTTTGTGATATGTTACAATATCAAGTTAATTCCTGTCTTTTTGAAAAATGTATAAATTCAGCTTGGGGTTCACAAGCTCCAAGCTATGTTACCACTAAAGCCTTTCTCACAACCCAAAGCACTTGAACTTACCTTCACTCTCTGAGAGGTCATTATATTTAAATAGCTACTCTAAGAAGGAAATATGCTCAGTCCTTCATTTGAACAACAGTTTAACCTTCAAAGAAGAAAAACAAATCTGTAATATCCCTGTCACTAAATTAGCATCATTAAGGATCAGCAGCCATTGTCTCTTTTAGTTGGAGAACGGTGGGTCACCCATCTCAAAGCCCAGTTAATGAACAAGGGTTTATTCAGTAAAACATTGATCATTACCCAAGTTAATATTATAATAATCTCTTATATTAGTAGAGTATAGTTGGCAAAACACTTTCTCTCACATACATTATATCATTTGATGCTTACAATAACCATTCAAGGTAGATGGAAGGTATTATTCAGTTTATTTCAGTGGAAAGTCCTACCACTATCCAAAGTCTGAATTTCTTTTTTAACAAATACAGAAGTATACAAAAAGAAAAAGCAACACAGCTTCCAGAGAAGATTTTGAGTGTGTAGAGTTTCATGGTGATTTGATTTTTTCCCCTGAGGCTCTGCACTAAATTTACTGCTTCTTTCATTTTATTGATACCATAATGGAATTTGATACACTCTAATTCAGAAACTGAAATGTTTATTCATTTCATATGTCAGTACAAAAATCCAATCAAGAATAAATATTGCCCCTCCCAAAGCTACAGTCATACAGAATGATAATTGCTTTGAAAAGAAATAAACAAGTTTGGGATGAGGGTGCTGAAGCAGTCCCAAAAGTGGGGCTCTTCATCCAGCTTTTTCCTACAGAATAATTTCAGTGTTTCTATCCTGTAAGGAAAAACACTGGAAACTTGATGTTTTTTGCTCTCATTTATTGAACACTTTCCTTGGGAGCCTGCAAACATCATCTGTAATCCTTACAGCAACGCATAGTTGGTGAATTCCTTCAGCAGAGGTATTTTATGAGGTGGTATAGCTTATCAGCTAAAAGCAGAGGCTTTCAAGACATATGGGTGTGTGTTCAGGTCACAAAGATCAGGGTTTAGGGCACGGTTGTCCCATCTTTTGGCTTCCCTGGGCCACATTGGAAGAAGAATTATCTTGGGCCACACATAAAATACACTAACACTAACAATAGCTGTTGAGCTTAAAAAAAAGTTGCAAAACAAATCTCCTCACGTTTTAAGAAAGTTTACAAACTCGCTTTGGGTCACATTCAAAGCCATCCTGGGCTGCAGGTGGGACAACCTTGGTTTAGGGCCTCACTTCTGCTCCTAATTGACTCAACTTAGGTAAACTACTGAAGCCCTCTAAGTTTCATTCAGTTTCCTCTTACAGTTAATTAGGAATTGTATTCATTTGTTTTCACACTGCTGATAAAGACATACCTGAGACTGGGCAATTTACAAAAAAAAAAAAAAAGAGGTTTAATGGACTTACAGTTCCATGTGGCTAGGAAGGCCTCACAATCATCGTGGAAGGCAAGGAGGAGCAAGTCACATCTTACATGGGTGGCAGCAGGCAAAAAGAGAGCCTGTGCAGGGAAACTCCCCCTTATAAACCCATCAGATGTCATGAGACCCATTCACTGTCGCAAGAACAGCACAGGAAAGACCTGCCCCCATGATTCAATCACCTCCCACTGGGTCCCTCCCACAACACATGGCAATTTAAGATGAGATTTAGGTGGAGACACAGCCAAACCACATCAGGAATTAAATGAGACAATCTGCTTGAGCCATTCACCACAGAAATTTGCAATGAATGATAAATAAATGTTTGTGTGTGGAGTTCATAAAATAATAGCCAACATTTACTGAGCACTTACATACCGTGTAATGTTCTGTGTGTTTTACATATAAAAACTCATGTAATCCTCTCGACAGCCAGTGAGAGAATGCAAAAGGTTTAGCCAACTATGAACAAAAGAACTAACTGTGAAATTAGAAGGAATAATGTCCTCATTTCACACCAATTGCTAGTTCAGGGGTTCCCAAAACACTCTCGGCTTCAAAAATATAACAGAAGAAAAGGACTCACAGAACCCACTGGAAGCTGTTATATTCATGGCTATGGTTTATGACAGGAAAAGGATACAGAATAATGTCAGCCAAGGGAAGAGGCTCATACAGCAGAGCCTGGAAGAGGCTCAGATGTGGTGCTTCCAGTTGTCCTGTCCCCATGGAGTTATAGGGCATTAACTCCTCTCTGTGATGCTGTGTGATAATATGGATGAAATATTGTCAACCAGGGAAGCTCACCTGGGCTTTGGTGTCCAAGATTTTTTTTTTTTTTTAGACAGCATCTCACTCTGTCACCAGGCTGGAGTGCAATGGCACAATCTTGGCTCACCACAACCTCCGCCTCCTGGGTTCAGGCGATTCCCCTGCTTCAGCCTCCCAAGTAACTGGGACTACAAGTGCACGCCACCATGCCCAGCTAATTTTTTGTATTTTAGTAGAGACGGGGTTTCCCCTTGTTAGCCAGGATGGTCTTGATCTCCTAACCTCGTAATCCACCCGCCTCGGCCTCCCAAAGTGTATCCAAGATTTTTAGGGGGACTTGATCACATACTTCCCATATTGCTGACTTTTAGTTTCCAGTTATTTCTGGAGGCAGAACTAATACCTCTTGGTTTAAAGACCCTGTCATAAATCACTGTTAGGCTGTCTGGTGGCTAAAGCCCTAATAAACAAAGATACTTCTACCAGCCAGGACTTTCTAAGGGCCTAGTGGGTACCTTCCAGTAGCCAAGGGAAATGGCCAGACATCTCTTTGGATAAGTTTATTCTTCACTGTTAATATTATTCCCATTTGATAGAGGAAGAAACTGAAGCACAGAAATGTTAAGAAACTTGCCTAAGAACTCCTTGCTGGTACGTGAGAGAGCCAGGATTGTAAACCAGGCAGCCTTCCTCTGGGATCTCTAAACATTTCTCCTTGCTGCCTAAAAATAAGTTCATTGACTCTGCTGAAATCAGACTGCTGGTAAATGTTAGGACCTGGTTTGAATCTGGGTGGATCTGATTCAGGAGGTCTTCATCTTTCCATTTTCCTCTGGTTTTTCCTTACAAAAACATGAGAACCTCACTGAACACTGTCTAAAAGGCTCTTGCGTCTCATGGATGAAGTACTAATAACCCATATTGGGTTCTGCCTCTGGCAAACTGAGCCATGCTGAGCATCAGTATCTATCTCAAAAGTACTCGTTTGTGGTCTCCTGGGAGTGTCTTATGACTATTGAGAGTCAATGGAGTTTTTATGAGCCTCGAAAATAATATTATCCATGGGGCTAATAATTCTGCATTATTTCTGCAGGGAAAAAACAGAAAACTCCTACCAGTACATACCAATATCTGCAAGTAAACTTAAAGACAAGGGAGGATATTGATAGTCATGTCCCCGAAGTATGGAAATAGAGCTAGGGTTTGCCGCTGTTTGCATAGAGTACGTCACAATGGAACACATAAGGGCCTTCCTTCCTCCCATATTTTTGAAGGCACAGTTTTATGTTTCAGGAGGCTGTCTCCAGTACCCTCAAATATAGGGTGTAATTAGAGACACCAAGCTATAGCTTGTTGCCTTAAAGACCATGTCTCAGTTGCTCATCAGGGCTTGTTGGTTTTGCCAGTAGTGGGAGGAGATCAACACCTCCATCACCAGCACCCTCAGAGAACAGCTTTTCTGGGTAACCACTGCAAACACAGAGGGATCACTGATGAAACCCAAAGGGGCGGGCATCTCCCACCCACAGATCAGCTTTGCTGTTGTAAAAGGCCAGCTCATCCTGAGCCAGGAGTCAAGCTCTATGAGTTCAGTTACCTGAATACTTGTTGAATCAAGGCAAAAAATAGGTGTGCTTCGTCCTGCACTTCCTATCCAACCTCATCAGTTAGGTGAATTTCTCCTTCATCAGAATCTCAGAGTAAGGCATGAGCAACCGTATTTTTAAAAGTCCCACAGGAGATCCTGAAGCACAGCAAATGTCAAGAATATAGTAGATCAGAAATTATGCCATTTTAAACATTTTTCAAAAAAATTGAAACAAAACAACCCTGTCACCTAATACTAGTTTGTTTTCAGCATCGTGGGCAGGTTCATTCTTTAGAGGGAAATGAAATGACCAACCCCCACTTATATTTAATTTTGGTTTGTAAGAGGGGCCGTTTGTGTTAATTAAAAGTAAAGTATATAATTATGTAGGATGAATATGTTAAAAATTAGGGTAAGTTTACCACAAAGTAATTTGATTGTCACTTGTAAATACATTGCAGTTTTTACAGTGTTTTCACCTGAGATGTTAATGACCACAGCAGAAGAAAATCCTAAAGCTACATCCAGGTATAGAGTTGTCCTTTGACTTGTACATCTTCTGTGGGGACAAAAGGTTGGTTCGAAGCTCTTTCCTCAATACACTGTCAGTAACATAGTGACGGAATGATCAGTTATTAAGTATTCCTCGACGACGACGATATTGGATATCCAGGCTGGGTTTTAAGTCCTTTCATGTTGTAGGAAAGAAACAAGCTTGGGTTACTGAAGTTATTATGAACCTAGTAGGGGGATGCATGGACATAAAACCAGCCAGGCACCTCACAGCCAGGCCTCGTGGAGGGGTGAACATTGTTCATTGTCACAGCCAGGACAGGACAGTAGCTCCTTTCATCTGACAGTAGTTCTGGAAAGCCAATAACAACTCGGATAGCCTCCCAAGTTCAACACTTAGCTCTCCAATCTCTGCTCCTTTTTCTTCCAGAATGGACTTCCTACTGCACTACCAGTACATGGTTTCTCCACTGTTACAGACGACCCCTCTCCTGATAGTTTGCGTTACTCAGAGCCTCTACTGTCTTCTGGCTTCTGCCTATTTCCTTCTTGTGTCTTTTGCTTCAACCCCCCTATGTTTGCTGATGCCCTATGTGTGTTTCATATGTAAAGCCTCTAAAAGAAAGAATGTGATTGGGGTCACCAGTCATAATTCTGTATTATGCACCTCCATTGGGCATGTAGTGAATCAAGGAGGTCACCCTAGGGGCCACTACCTGCCTGCAGAAGGCTGTCTTTGGATCAAGCCCTGGCTCCTTGTCCAGCTGGCTTTGACCAGGAAAGTGGAATACTGAGATGTACAGCCATGGCAAGCAGTGCATAAGAAATCTAGAAAAAGGAAACTGCATGTGTGGCAGGCACCATGGGGCCTCTAAGCATGGTGGCCTGCCCGGAGCAAGGCAGACCACTTTGGCATCCCTGCTGGTTGAGCCCAGGTGTGGTCCCCTGTCTTGGCCTAGCAGGTGCATGGGCCCTAGGGCTCAGTCACTCTTCTCCATGATTGTGATCACCTGTGTCTTATTTCCTTCTCAAGGCTGGCCCTGGAATAGGAAGCAGCCCTTTATGTTATTCCACACCTTTCTTCTGTGGAATCTCCTGGAAGAATTACATGATTTTTACGTTTTAAATGTTTTCATGCCACTTACTCTGATCTGAGCATGGGATAACTAAAATGCCAATGGGCAAGTTATAAATTTCAAAGATTTCCTATGAGTAGTTTATATTGAAATCTAAACATTTTTAATAAAAAATATATCCACATGTAAATCTCCAGAACCTATGAAAATAACCTATTATGGCAAAAGAGTGATTATTAACATATGTGGCAAAAAGGCACAATTAAGTTCAGGATCTTGAGAGGAGTTTATTCTGGATTACCTGGGTGGGCCCCAAATGCCATCACAGGTGTCCTTGTATAAGAAAGGCAGAGAGAAGTTAGACACACATTGAGCAGGGGCAGAGGCAGGATGACCACAGAGACAGAGATTGGAGTGACGCCGCTACAAGCCAAGGACTTCCAGCAGCCTCTAGATCAAGCTTGTCCAACCCACAGCCCATGGGCCACTTGCGGCCCAGGACAGCTTTGAATGCACCCCAACACAAATTTGTATGCTTTCTTAAAATATTATGACGGGGTTTTTTTTGCGATTTATTTTTTATCATCAGCAATCATTAGTGTATTTTATGTGTGGCCTAAGACAATCATTTTTCCAATGTGGCCCAAGGAAGCCAAAAGATTAGACACCTCTGCTCTAGATGCTGGAAGAGGCAATCAAGAATTCTCCCCCTGGAGACTTCAGAGGGACTGCAGCCCTGCCACCACCTTAATTTCATGTTTTTATCTTCCGGAACTGTGACAGAATACATTGATTGTTGTTGTTGTTTTTGAGATGGAGTCTTGCTCTGTCACCCAGGCTGGAGTGCAATGGCGCAATCTCGGCTCACTGAGACCTGTGCCTCCTGGGTGTAAGCAATTCTTTTGCCTCAGCCTCCTGAGAGGCTGGGATTACAGGCGTGTGCCACCACGCCCGGCTAATTTTGTATTTTTAGTAGAGATGGGGTTTCTCCATGTTGGCCAGGCTGGTCTCGAACTCCCAGCCTCAGGTGGTCCGCCTGCCTCAGCCTCCCAAAATGCTGGGATTACAGGAGTGAGCCACCGCGCCCAGCTGATTGTTGTTTTAAATGACCCAAGCTGTAGTTATCTTTAGAACAGCCCTAAGAAATTAATTCACATACTTTCTTAACTGACCCATGGAAGTCTCCAGAGCTCTTATCTTGAAAACAAGCACACCTGACACTGTTTGCAAACTAGATTGGACTCTTCAAATTTTGGCCTGGGGTAGATTTGGGGTAACACCTTGACCAAGCCTTCTGAGGTCACTGGGCTGTAAGCTCTGGGAGAACAGCACTGTACTGCCTATTATGGGTGCATAATACCTATTTGCTGAATGAATAAATAAATTCACTGGCCTGCTGTTTTTTTTCAGGTTCTGTTTACCTAGATTCCTCTGGCCCCAGATGGTACTGCACTTTCAAGCTGCAACTTTTCCGGCCATTTTTGAGTCCCATCCTGGTCCTTGGCCTTTTACCATTCTTTCCACTGTTCTTCCTCCCACCATCTACATCTACACGCTGGATAAGAAAGACAATCTGCCCTCCCTTTTGTTTGCTTTAAATGAAGCAAACTATTGTTTCCCAGATAAATTCCATTACATCTTCTCTCCATTGATATGCTCCATTTCTTCATCTCCAAAGCTTAATCAAACTCCATCCCCCAGATAGTAAGTCTTCTTTTGGAATTTTCATGCCGCTTTGTCCCTTTCGTGTATCACTTATTTGTCTCTTGGAAAGCAGATATTTATGTGAGTACCATCCATTCTGCCAGACTTGAGGGTGGTCTTACCATTGGGTCCATTTTTCTCTTGCTTTTTCATTTTGTTTTGTTTTGTTTTTATTTTGAGGCAGTGTTTCACTCTTGTTGCCCAGGCTGGAGTGCAATGGCACGATCTCAGCTCACTGCAACCTCCACCTCCCGCGTTCAAGCGATTCTCCCGCCTCAGTCTCCCGAGTAGCTGGGATTACAGGTGTGTGCCACCACACCCAGCTAATTTTTAAAATTTTTAGTAGATATGGGGTTTCACCATGTTGGCCAGGCTGGTCTCAAACTCCTGACCTCAGGTGATCCACCCACCTTGGCCTCCCAAAGTGCTGGGATTACAGACGTGAGGGTCCATGTTTCTCTTAACGCACAGTACAGAAACAGGCAGCAGTATAGGAATCCAAAATACTGGGTAATTGAATAAATGGAAAATGAGGATATGGGGGAGGCCAAGAGTGGGGAAATTTTTCATAAATTCCTTAATATGCTATGAAGTTAAGAAGGTACATAAAATTCCTCTGAAACAACATTAGGGGCCCTGTTGAACTGGTTGTGGGCTAACCCGAACATGTATGAGTAAGGTCAGAATGGTTAGATGTCTACGTTTGGTTAGATCGTTTTCTGTTTTGCCCCATAACAAATCACCACAAATTTAGCAGCTTAAAACAACGCACATTTATCATTTCACGATTTCTGTAGATCAGGATTTCAGACAGGCCTAGCTAGGTCTTCTGTTTTAGAGCCTCTCAAAGTACAATCAAAATACCAGCCAGGATTGGCATCTTATCTGAGGGATTGACCGGGGAAAGATCTGCTTCCAAGTGCACATGGCTGTTGGCAGGTTTCAGCTCTTCAAAGGCTGTTGGATTGAGGGCCTCAGTTTCTAGCTGGCTTTTGGCCAGAGGATGCCCCTTCAGTTCTTGCTATGTCGGCCTCCCCACATGGCTGTTTGCTTCATCAAAGCCAAGGGAGGACACTTGCTAGCAAAACAGAAGCCACAATCATTTCTAGCCTAAATGTAGAAGCGACATCCTATCACTTTCACCATGTTCTGTAGGTTAGAAGCAAGTCACTAGGCCAGCCCGCACTCGAGGGCATGAATACTGAGTACTTGGAATCATTGAAAAACATCTTACAATCTGGTCTGTCACACCTGGTAACAACCATAGGCATTTCCTAAGTATTGAATGGGTCATGTTCTAAAAATTTCTTGCTCAGTTGGAACTAAGAACTCAGTATGATTTTCTTTATACAAACAATGAAGTTAGGTTTCTGACCTTACCACTTAAATAAGACCCATTTTACCTAAAATATATCAAATATCATGCTAACCAAATCCCTCTAACCAACATTTATTTATTCCATTGTTATTCTGTGAAAAATGGTTTCCAAATTTCAAGTTGGAGTCCTGGCACAAATGTTTCAGTTAATTTGTCTTCAGCATAGCCATGCAGGGAAGTTAGGAGCTTTATACCTCCGCCATCAGTAACTCATTAACTGTTTCCCACAGTGCATATAAATAGATTATTCCTAAACAAAATATGTATCATGAGCTGATGGTCACCAAGGATGCATTTACTGTGTAGTTATCCTATGAAGTCCTCGGTTTTTGCACTGAAAATCTAAATGTTTAAACAAGGAGAGTAAATCATTTTCAGTTTTTCAGAATGTGTAATTCAAGGAAGCATTTCAAACCGTCTTTAAATTCTTAAAACTAAACAGAAACTTCCACTCCAACAACACTTAATCCCCTATCACGAAGTTACTGGTCTTGGTTTGTTTACATTGAATCTCATGGGTTAGTAAAAACGCCACCTCCTTTCCCTACAGCACAATATGAAAGAATCTCCCTATTAGGCTGGCAATAGAAATTCTTTTGAATTTTTAGATTCATCAAAGACTGACCCTTTCTCTTTTTGAAGTCTTCTCTCGCTTCCTAGCTATCAGGGAGTGCTTTGAACTCAGCTCCCACGGACCGTTTCCTCTTCAAAGGCTTGCTCCCTTCTGTGCAGGGAGAAAGCGCCTTTTCAAAGTGGTGGGTTCCTGCCTTTTGTGGGTCTGTTGGAGTACACAGCAATAAACAAAAATAATAATAAGCAGCAGTAGCAGTTCTTGGTAATTACAGAGAGATCTGGGGAAAATGTGGAAAGCAAAGAAAGCCACTTTGCAACATGACTTAGAGGAAAGGGTGTTAAACATGCTTGATTCTCAGTTGTACTGAAGCTTTCTGTAACCTGCAAGAAGCAGGGAGGGGCATCTAAAGTGGTCCCTCCTCAGGTGGACATTTTGGCCCAGGTGGGCATCCTGGAGGCATCATGACAAATTTAAAACAACTTAAGTTATTTAAATGAGACTCTTCCCTGGGCACTTGAACAGTTAGATCCCACCGCGAGGCAAAGTCCTAGACATCCTGGGGGTGTCTCTGCTTTGTTTTATCTGCAAACACAACCCAAAGCATGAACTTCTTTTTCTTCTTTTCCATCTTTTGTTTTGTTTTGTTTTTAGATATTGACTCATGGACTATTGAGTTGATTCTGTTCCCCCCTACCCCCGCAGGTCACTGACTTAGATAATATACAATTGTAGCTCTAATGAAGTGTTTATTATTTTGTTTCCTAAGGAAGATATTACTAGAGTTGTGATGCTTTGTGAGGCACTTAAAAATAGCCTCTTCTTGGCCAGGCACAGTGGTTCACGCTTGTATTCCTAGCAAGCGTGGTGGCCAAGACAGGCAGATTGCTTCAGCCCAGGAGTTTGAGACCAGCCTGGGCAACATGGCAAAACCCCGTCTCTACAAATAATAATAGTAGTAATAATTAGCCAGGCATGGTGGTGTGTGGTGGTGGGACTACTACAGCTGTAGTCCCAGCTGTCGGGAGGCTGAGGTGGGAGGATCACCTGAGCCCCAGGAGGTTAAGGCTGCAGTGAGCCATGATCGTTCTGCTGCACTCCAGCCTGAGTGACAGTGAGAACCTGTCTCAAAAGATTCTCCTCACTCTAGAAGTTTCTGATTCTGTAATCTTAGGTAAACTCTCACATAAGAACATCATCCAGCATGACTGCATAGAAGAGCCCCTTACTTTGCTTCGTAATACACAACAGTTCAGGTATGGAACAGCAGGGGCCTGCAGTTAGCAACAATAATTGAGCCACCCTCTTCTCTGTAACTGAAAACGGTTCTTTCAGTTATGAAGTATATTGTTCTGCTAAGGCTGCCATAACAAAAGACCACAGACTAGGTGGCTTAAACAACAGAAATTTGTTTTCCCACGTATCTGGAGGCTGGAAGCCCAAGATCAAGGTGTTGGCAGGTTTGGTTTCTCCTGAGGCCTTGATTCTTGGCTGGCAGATGGTGTTTTCTCCTCCTGTCCTCATGTGGCCTCTTCTTTGTGTAAGCATGGCCCTGGTGTCTCTGTCTCATCCTATAAAGTTACCAGCCCTATTGCATTAGGGCCCCACTCTTATGACCTTGCCTAAGCTTAATTGCTTTTTTAAAGGTTCTAGCTCCAAATATAGTCACTGTGGGGGTTAATGCTTCACCATATGAATTTTGGGGAACACAATTCAGTTCATAATATGGGGTAACCCACATTATCCATGGGTGGATTGGAGGTCATAAATATTTTCTGAAAATGTGTATATGAGAGTATGTGCCTATATGGATTTTTCTGGAGAGAGGGATCACACTCTATGGAAATTTGAGGGGATTCTAAAAGATAGGAAATATAAATTTATATTAATTTAATTATTTTTCTAGGTGTGATGTTATATGCTAATCCTTTCACAAAGAGTCTGTCATCCTATAACCCTGTTGCTCTTTTCTCTCTCAATTTTGAGATACTCTGTTTTGCAGAATATCTGTTTTACGAATCATTAATCTTTCAAAAGATTAAGGAGTGGTTGAAGAACATGTTTTCCTATCCTGAGTTGTCTAAAATTATGACATAGTTATTTTCATTATTGTATAGTTTTGGAGTCTTCCTTTACAAATGGTGGCTTAGGTGCTTGAGCAAATATATAAAACTTTATAAATCAAATTTCTGAGCTAGATAAACAGAATCCAAATTCAAAAGTAACTGAGATAAATTTTAGGGCAAAAATAAATTAGAATAAACAGAAGTAAACTTCCCAACATAGACAGTGTTGTTTAAGTCTATGTAATGTGTAGAGGAAAGCAGTGAAAACAACTGGCTGGGAAATGGACACTATGATTAAAATCTAAGGAAAATTAGGATTTCTTAAGTGGAAAAAGAAAATCAATGATACTTTAAAAGTTCCTCCAACCTCTTGTTTTCTCTCCTTCCCTTCTAAGTCTACAGTTTTATTTATGTCATATCATAGGCTGGTTTCTGGGGCTACAACTTTTACTGTACATTATGCTACTGACTTCTTAAACTCGAACGTTGGCTGTTCATTTGCCATCAGTAAATTTTATTTTGTCAGGTTTAGACATTTTTCTTGCACAGTGATTTTCAAATGTTTCTTTAGTTATTGAACCCTAAATCCAAACAAAATCTTCCATGGACATCGAGCAGATAAAAATGGAACCGTTACAGCTGAAATAGGGTGGAAAAGGATCTTACTGAAATAAACATATACTATCAATATGGCATTTGCCTAATCCAGTGTATACTTTATATATATGATTCCCCACTTCATTGGCAGTTTGTAGCAAATTCTTATTTTCTTTGTTTGGCACTCTCTAGATTTTGACATATTAGAAGAAAAAATAAAGTTATATTCTTTCAAAAACAGTCCAAATTAGCTGGAAGATACTTATTTTCTCTGACTCTTGTAAAAATGTCAGTAGGGTAAAAATGTCAATAGGGGATGCAAAAATTAAGACAACATACATGTCCTTTTCTTCATTTTATGACAATGGTGAGGAGGAGGCTAGAAATCTTAAATGATATAATTGGCTTTGGAAGCATTTTTAAGCTTTAGTCTCATTTGTCCGTAAAGCATGCAGCTAGAGTCACAGAATCTACACATTTAAGATATCTTATGGCTTTCCAGTGAATGGCTATTTCTGAAGGAATCACGTCAAAGCTCCCATGTCATTTTTGCTGAAGTCACTGTGTCAATTGCAAAGGCAGCTGGCGCTCCCACTGCCTCCGTCCATGCCCGATGGCTTTCATGGAGCGCTCCAAGATCCTGTGGTCTCATCCGTTCCTGGAGTCAAGAACACCTGAATCACTAAAATAAAATGAGGTTTGAAATGTGGTGTTTACTATTTAGAGTGATCTTAAATATTTACAAGTAGCATAACTTTGTAAAAAAACAAAAACAAAAAAAAATTGTTATTCAGGGACCTTCTCAAACAAATGAGGAAATCTTTAAAAATCAAGTTAAACTTCTGAAATTAGTACAAATAAACGCTTGTGAATCTTTAGGATTTTCAGTGGAAATACACAGTGAATTTTTGTATGTGTATATGTGTTTGAACGGTTATAGTTAAGCATTTATATTTTTTACAGAAGGCTTTATGCCTGCTTTTTTTGGTTTCTTGTTTGTTTAGTTTGGTTTTGGTTCTTTGTTTTGTTTTATTTTAGTTCTCACAACATTTCCAACCCTAAATGGCTCAGCAAATAAAGTTGCCATGTTTTATGTTATTTGCCTCAGGTCATGCAGAGGTTTTTAGCCAGGGTGTTTTTAATCTGCTGTTTTAACCTGTCAGCACATCATTGTTGGGTCTTGGGTCATCTGTCAAGTTCTAGGTGCTGTGCTAAGGGCCTTGGAGACAGAAATATAAGTCATGAGTTCTAATTCTCACTTTTTTCAATACTATATGTGGAGGATGGAGACAGTTCTAAAAGTATGCACTTGAGTGAGAGGCTGAGACCCCCCTAAAGTTTGTTACTTCCTGCCACCCTCAGGCTCAGCATATCCCTGCACAGTGGCCAGTTCTTTTTCTAACTGGGATTTCAAAAGTTAAAGAGGAGGAAGGGAAAGGAACAGAAACTAATAACTACTGAATGCCTGTTATAAGCCAACCTGATGCCCAGAGTCCTCTAATTGAATCCATGGTATCAATAGTATTTGAATCTAGGTATCCTTACTGACAAAGGCCGGACATTTCTCACTAGAATTAACCATTTCTATAAAATGCTAAAGAAGGGCAGTCCCCAGTTTCCTCACCTGTAAAATGAAGACAAAAGCCTTCCACCCTGTCTCGTCTGTCACTGAATGGGAGACTATTGATTGTGGCTGAACAAATTCAAATGAGCTCATGTTCATTCAGCCTCTTCATGAATTTTGTGAACAATCACCAGCATATTATAATTCAAATCATCAATAGAATTGTTTGTACTGATTCAGCAATGCTGATTGTATGTGATTCCAATGCAAAAATTTCTTCTTAGCCACTGCTAACACTAAAGAGAGCAATATCTTCCATTCTTACCCATATCCTTTTGCAAAACTCACAAAATTTTTGTTTAAAGATTTTTCTTCTTGCAAATGCTTCTGACTGCAGCCTCTGCCAGCTAATGGAGGTATTTTATGGGCTTTATTGGCAGAGAGAGAATCAAGGAGGGGTATGAAGTAGAATAGAGAAAGAAACCAAGGAAGGAACTAGCACAGTTGAGGCAAAGAGACATTTTGAAGAGTATAAATGAAAGCTTAACTTGAAAATAATTTGAGGAACAATTGTGAAAAAGTCTTATATTCTAGACCCACCCCCTGTCAAAACTGAGGTTGAAATTTGGTCCCCTCTGTGTTGGTGTTGGAAGATGTGGTCTAATGGGAGGTGTTTGGGTTATGGGGATGGATCCCTCATGAATAGATGGATGTCCTCGTGCAGGAATGGATTAGTTACCATGAGAGCAGTCAGACTCTTTTTAACAATCTGCTCTCATGGGAACCACATCCAAACCATAGCAGAGGTCAACAGAGACCTTGGCAAAACCATTTCCAGCAGATGATGGGGGCAGAAGACAAAAGTGCAGTGGATCCTCTTAGCCCATATATCCAATCTAAACTCTTGGGTCTAGAATTTAAGACTTCCTCTCTCTTCATGTGATCTCTTTGCACACATCCACTTCCACTTCTGCTTTCTGCCATGAGTGAAGGCAGCATGAGGCCCTTATCAGATGCAGCTACCCAATTTTGGACTTTCCAGCCACCAGAATTGTGAGCCAAATAAACCTCTTTTCTTTATAAAATACTCAGCCTTGGGTATTATGTTATAGCAACACAAAACAGACTAAGACAACCTGCATTTGCCAGAACTTCAATAGACATTTTTTAGTCCTAATTTTGCCTTTTCAGCAGCATTACATGCCATAGACCACTCTCTCCTTTTATTTTCTTCCCCTTGCCTTCCCTGATACTACACTTTCTGGTTTTCCTTTCATCTCTTTGGCTACTTTCTCTACTATGCATTGCGGGCTCATCTCTTCTGCCATCTAGCCATTAAACATGGAGTCCTTCAAGGTTTATTCTTGGGCCCTGTTTTGGTCTTAATATATATGTATGCCTTTCTTTTAAATGAGCGTATTCACAATTATAGCTGCATTTATCACCTAGCTAAGAATTCTTTTACAAGCTCCAGACTCTCATTAAGTTGAACATCAAAAAGTTTTCTCATTCCTTGCGTGCTCATAACCAAAATTGGGAACGTACCCCCAAACTTAGTTCACTGCTAGTGTTCCCTGTTCAGTTTTACCAGCCAGAAACCCAAAGGGAAGTCAGGAATGACTCTCAATGTTTCATATGAGCAATTAGTTGGGCAGTGGATAGGGAGCACTAGGAGAGCAGTAGCGGGGCACAATAACTGATCATAAATTTAGTTTTGGACTTACTGCATTTGAGTTGCCTAAAAGTTTTAGTATCATAAGATTTGAATGTAGTGACCTGGAAGCCAAGGGAAAAATTCTGTAGCGTATGTGGCCAAAGCTGCATTGGAGAAGGGAGTAATGAAGACAGTCAGGGTCTTGTGCTTCTTTTTTTTTTTTTTTTTTTTTTTTGAGACAGAGTCTCGCTCTGTCACCCAGGCTGAAGTGCAGTGGTGCGATCTCGGCTCACTGCAAGCTCCACCTCCTGGATTCATGGCATTCTCCTCCTTCAGCCTCCCAAGTAGCTGGGACTACAGGTGCCCACCACCATGCCTGGTTAATTTTTTGTATTTTTAGTAGAGATGGAGTTTCACCATGGTCTTGATCTCCTGACCTCGTGATCCGCCCGCGTCGGCCTCCTGCCGACTGTAAAGGGCTGGGATTACAGGCATGAGCCACCGCATCCGGCGGGTCTTCTGCTTCTTAAAGACACCTCCCCCTATCCCATCCAACTTCTTCAGTTTAGTATGTATTGTTGTGTTTGGCGTTTATTAAATAATTGAAATTTGAATCTATTCTCTGCTTTCCTTTGGAAACCAGTAAATTTTATTCATTCAGTTTTTCATTTATCCATGATAATAGATTCCCTGTTAGGTCCACTTAGTTCCAAGATAACTCAAAAACCTTTGGGGTGCTGTGGTCGCAAGAAAGAATCAGGAAAAGACTATAGCTGGAGCAATAAAATGATAACACAAACATTGACTGAGCACTTACCTTGTGCCAGGTACTGTAGTGACTGTTTTACATACATTGCCTGGTTTACTTCAGCACCACACCATTAGGTATTTATTCCTTTTTAAGCCCATTTTATAGCTGTGAGAATTGAGGCTTAAATAAATTAAATGTCTTCCCCAAGGTCACAAAGCTAGTGAGTGCAAAGCTAGAATTCCAACCCAGGTGTAACTTCAGTAACCACTCGGCTTCCCATCCCACAACTGCAAAAGCCTGCAATTCATTGAACAGTATATTTTGCTTAAAGAAGCCCTAATTCCCCTTCACCCCCCCGCCATCCCTTTGCTCATTAAAATTAACAAACAAAAAGAATGTCTTTCTCTTTGGTTTCAGCTCTTTAGCTGGTGGGAAGAGGAGGAGAAATTAAAAGTAAGGAGACTCCCAGAGTTTCAAACCCACAAGCAAACAGCCTGGAGATGACTTGAGTCATCTTCCACAAACATCTGATGTTGCAGAGGAATGGGGAAGGAAGAAGGAAAGCATGAGTAGCTCTTTTTTTTTTTTTTCTTTTGAGACAGAGTCTCCCTCTGTCACTCAGGCTGGAGTGCAGCGGCGCGATCTCAGCTCACTGCAATCTCCGCCTCCCAGGTTGAAGCGATTCTCCTGTCTCAGCCTCCCAACTAGCTGGGATTCCAGGCACACACCACCATGCACGGGTTATTTTTCTATTTTTAATAGAGACGAGGTTTCTCCATGTTGACCAAGCTGGTCTCGAACTCCTGACCTCAGGTGATCCACCCGCCTCGGCCTCTCAAAGTGCTGGGATTACAGATGTGAGCCAACGCGCCTGGCCACTGGTAGCTGTTAGGTGTTGGCATTTTCCAGCCCCTGCAAGGCTGAATTTGGGGGAGGTGTGTGAATACTGGTGGCCTTGGCCTAAGCAGGCAAAAGCTTCACCCTGAAAAGTAGCTTTGGTTAAATGTCAGAATTTATGTGGCAAAAAATCTATTAAAAAGCATATGTAAAGTATAGCCCTTACCTTTCCTCTATGCAATTTTTTTTAATGTTTGAGTCTAAAGCTTTTCAAACACACCTGGAGAAACTGAATCAACACCAGCCTATCCTCCACCAATGGGTTAAGTTCACAAAGATGGAAAGTTAGAGGAAACCTCATAAACTTAAAGAGTTACCATTGCTTCACAAGATAAAAAGAACTCTAGTTAAAGATACTCTAAACAAACAACTCTAGCTTTGCAGTGATTTAGGCAACATCTTGATGTCTTTTTCCTCATTGATTTTGGTGCATTAAATTTAAGTTGGCTGATAATCCTTGCACTCTTGAAAAAGCTAATGGTTAGTTTACAGCAATTTCTCTTAATGATTATCTTTCAGAAAGCATTTGAGTTATGAGAGAGAGTATCTAACTTATCCTGCTGTTGATAAATAGAACTGGAAGACATATTCAAGGTGCTGCTGCAAAGACACTTTCAGCAATTGCTGCAGCTCAGCCCATGGATGTTCAGTGAAATAAATAACAGAAAGCAGTCTAAGAATTTGCAAGAGGAAGTGTTTTTATATTGCTTAGCAAAATCATCTCTATATTAAAACCACTTGTAAATTTAAACTGTGCCAGGGGAGGGAAGGTAAATGGGCTTACATAATCCAAGTAGCATAGGAAATATTAAATACTTCATGTTGTTAAAACAGGGTGACATCATTTCCAAGGTACTTTTTTCTCCAGAAAATTGAAGGCTCCATCCGCAAGTAAGAAGTAGGAAGAATTATTTGCTGTGGGAGAAACTCTAACGTACAGCTCTGCCTTACACTGATTCTGCAGCTGGAAAACGAGAACTCCCCTGTATTATTTCATTTTTTCAAGCTGCAAAGCAAATAGGGGAACAGAGGTAAAGAAACTAAGAAAATTCTGAGAAGCCATCTTCAAATGATGGAAGGTGCTGCCAAGAATCACATTAACTTACTACTTGATAAATACAAATTTAAGAAATAGGGATTCTTACAGATTCCTACAATGATGAAAGGGATTTTACGCAGGATCAGAAAAAGGTAGAAGGAGGGAATATGCATCAAAACAGAACTAAAAATTGAAGACTCATTAGAAAAAAATAAAGGTTTATAGTCTAGCAAGGAAAGATCTTAAAAAGACTTATGTTATCTAGTAGAGTTTCCCAAAGGGCCAATCCAGGGATAGAAAATCATTAGGGGGACCACAGATGAATCATGCATTTTACACTTTTCTGCCAAAATGGTGGTCAGTTTTTCAAAAGTTCTCAAATGCGTTGTTATTGCAATGCTTTCTAATTTTCTCCCCTTTACATTCCTCCTCAAATAAATCTGCGTAGCCATCCTGAAATATTATTCATAAAATTAACACCACAGATGAGCAGATTGACAGAAGAGAGCCACAAGTAGTATTTGTTAGGGCACTGATGTCCCAGAGGACTGACTTGAAAGCTTGAAATGACTCTTTTGGTCATGATTATGTATAAGGAAGATCCGATTAGTACATCACCTTTACTCCCCCCAGTTGTCTTTGACTTTTCTGCATTGTAAATTCATATGGCCTTTCCCCAGTATTGCTTATGGTGACCAAGCATTTTTAAATGGTTCGCTAGCAAAGCAAAAGTCATCACTATTCAGCAATACCACTTTTATTTGATAGCTTCCCCTCTTTGTTTTCTATATCCTAGTCCTTTATTTGTTTTTTTTTTTTCTTTCTTTCTTTCTTATAACTTACTTAAGCTTCTACTTCCTTCTCACTCTCTTATTTCTGATGTCAGGAACATGCCGATTTGCCCTTTCTCCTGCTCATCTGCTCAGCTTATTATAAGCCCTGCCCTGGTTCTTCATATTTCTGTGTTTTCTTGGAAACACTTTATTCAAATATTTTCCTGTACATACACCACATTTTCTTTCATGTATGCTTTAAAAAAATTTTATGAATGTAACTTTAATAACAAGGTAACACCCACAATTTAAAGAACATTCTAAAAAATATAAAAATGTAGAAACAAGAAAGATCACTCATGGTTCTTCAGACAAAGGAATCGGTGTTAACATTATGATGTGCTCCTTTTAGATTTTTCCATGTAATATTTATGAAACTAAATATGATAATATAAATATGTTTTGATGTTCTTTGATGTCTAAATATGATATATAAGTATTTTAGATGTTTTTAATGGTTGTGTAATATTCTACCGAGTGGATATATATCTTAGTTGAAAAACCATTCCCCAATGGTAGATTATTAAGATTATTTTAAATTATTTTGCTACTGTAAGTAGGGCTAGGGAAAATATCTTTGTTTACCAAGCTGAAGGAGAATGTGTTTTATCTTGTGTTTATTTCTTTTATTTAGGCTGGTTATTATTTCTTTAGCATAGATTCCCAGGAATCGAATTATAGTCCTTGTTAGTAGGGACAGTTTGCTTCTAAAACAGTGGTTGAGTTGTATTTTCTGTCCAGTATTCATGAGAGGTGCTTTTCACTTTATTCTTGCAACATGACAGATTCTTATAAGAAAAGTTTGCTAATTTAGTATGTGTAAATGGTTTTTAACTTGATTATAACTGTTTATTTTATTCATATGAGTGCGTATATGCTTGGGTATTTATTAGCCTTTATTCATTAATTTTTTCGCCCCTTTCATCTTTCCTTTATCTTGTGCCCACACTGCGGATTTCCAGTGCTTATCCTTATTCGCTCCTGCTCACTTTTCCTCCCTCAAAGTTATTTTTGCATTCTCTTTTGTCTGGTGTCCAGTAACTTGTGGGGCAGTGGGACCCAAATTGCATTTTAAGATCTTTTTTATGAGATGTTCTCAGCAGGCATCTTCAAGGCCCCAAATTCTCTTTTTGTCCCCCACTGTGAAAAACTGATTGGCATCTGGTGATGGGCAGGGCACGGGTGCCTGGCGCTTGCAGGAAGCCCCGCAGGAGGTGCACAGAGCCATGGTGGATGAAGTGTGGCCAAGCCAGCACAAGGTGGGGGACCAGATGTCGCCCGATTATGTTCCATTGAAATCCAAACAAAGCCCCAGATTCAGGATCATTTCCTTGAGACTCCCCAGTTGGAAATTGGCACCGAGCCAGAATCTCACAACAGCTGGTCTCCCCATGCTAGGATTTATGTGCCTTACCAAAAACTTTACCTGTGTGTTATTGATTGGTTTCTGTAAAGCAATGAAACAATATTTTGAAGACCCAAAGCATACTGCTCTCTGCTGAAAATAAAAAGACCATATATCACTGAACACACCAGCAAGTCTTATTATAGGCTTGAAAACTCTGAGAAGGATGCGTTTTCCTTTTTATTTATGCCACCCATGTTAACCTTGAGGCTGTGTACTGACATTTGCAGCTTCGCAATGACAACACTCCACTCTTGTTAGGAGACCAAGTCCACCCTTTGGAAATAAATTATATTATAAAATAAGCTTTCAAGGGATACCAGCAGATGAGAAATCATGCTTATGTTTCTCATCATCTAGTTTGTGTTGAGAAATCGGAGAGTCTTTCCAAAATCTCATTACTTGTTATCATCCAGGTCATTTGCATTTATGTCCTTCTCCTTTCCTCCTGCAAAGGAAGATGAACTACAAGCCTGGCAGTTTCATTGTTCTGGATAACGAGGAGGAAAAACCGACAAACAAAAGCCACTCTATTCTGCCCCACCCTCAAAGATACTGAAGTTGGTTGTGCTGAGCCACAGGGGAAGATTGTAATTTAAAAACAAAAACTAGCATTTCTTTGTTAAATAATCGTCATGAAAGCATTTATATTCATATTATACTTGGCTAAATATGTATTCCTGATGTGAATCCAGGAACTCTGTTTTATGCATTGCCTTGATCCCTGGCTGCTGCTGCTATCTCAGTCACCTGATAATGTCTCAGTCTTTCTCTCATTCTCTTCCCTCTTCCCCTCTCTCTGCCCCTCTAGCTGCCTGGCGGTCCTCAACTCAGATTCTCAGACCTCACAGTGAGATTTTGGAGCTAACCCGCTCCATTAGAAACAAACAAAATAAATTGTTTCCATTCCCCAAAGGAATGTGCTAAAGCCTTTTTCCTCTTTAACATGGATGCAATTTAAGTTTGGCAAGAGCTGAACACAATATACCTCACTAGGAGGAGAAAGATTTCTGAGACCCTGATAGAAAGAACTAAACACCCCCTCATCCTTCCTGTGAACTTAAAGTGACAAAAAGTAACCTGGTAATGCCTTCGGTATTCACAGTGTTTCTGCAAAATCCTCACTCATTCCCTCATTCCATAAACATGCATTAAGCACCTACTAACTGAAAACGCTGTGTGCACATTCCTTCCCAGCTGTTCCTTCAAGGTGCATTTCATTTGCTCAATCTCTAGCCCCTACCATGCCACAGGCATTCAAATGTCATTCAGTGGCATTTCTCTTCATTACTCTGATTTAGAATCCTGCTTATCTGTAGTGTTTCACAGGCGATGACTTGAAGGGCAATAAGAATAATATGGCCCATAAGCTGGGCGCCATGGCTCACGCCTGTAATCCCAGCACTGTGGGAGGCCGAGGCAGGTGGATCACGAGGTCAGGAGTTCAAGACCAGCCTGGCCAACATGGTGAAACCCCATCTCTACTAAAATACAAAAATTAGCCGAGCATGGTGGCGAGCACCTGTAATCCCAGCTACTCAGGAGGCTGAGGTAAGAGAATCGCTTGAACCCAGGAGGCAGAGGTTGCAGTGAGTCGAGATCGTGCCATTGCACTCTGGCCTGGGCAATAGAGTAAGACTCCGTCTCAAAAAAAAAAAAAAAAAAAAAGAATAATAATATGGCCCATTCATTGCAGGTGTTAAATGGAAATCGCCTGAGATCAGCTGTCAAGAATTAATCAGGGATACTTACTGTACTATGTACTTGAAACTAAGAGGGTAGACCCTAAGTGTTAACACACACACACACAACTATGTGGGGTGTTGGATATATTAATTAGCTTGATTGTGGTAGTCATTTAACAATGTATCCATATATCAGAACCCCAAGTTGTACACTTTAAATATATACAATTTCTGTTTGTCAATTATACCCCAGTACTGAAAAAAAAAATGGTCAAGAAGGGCTGGGCATGGTGGCTCACACCTACAATCCCAGTGCTTTGGGAGGCCAAGGCAAGAGGATCACTTGAGGGCAGGAGTTTGAGATCAGCTTGGGCAACATGATGAGACCTCATTTCTACAAAAAATAAATTAGCTGGGCATGGTGGAACACACCTGTAGTTTAGCCCTACGCAGGAGGCTGAAGTGGAAGGATTGCTTGAGACCAGGATTTCAAGGCTGCTGTGAGCTATGATCACACCATGGCACTCCAGCCTGGGTAAGAATTCATTAAGGACAATAATATGATCTAGAACCAATTTAAGCAGAGCCAAAAGAAGGACCTGACCTCAAAGAATATGCACATGAATCAGAAAAGCGACCCAGTCCTTGTCAACGTCCTGCTTCTCTCTCTTTCTTTTCCCTTTCCTAATCCTCATCTCTGTTTGTAAAACATCTCCTGCTCATGGATTTAAAGGATTCAAACATCTTTGTTCAAATTCTGGAAGTCATGGTGCTTCCCCCAGACTGAGGTGATTGCCACTGAGGATCAGATCCCAGGTGAGTTGAGGGCAGAGGAAACGGTCCTCTGAAGCCACGTTGGAGAAGGGCTTGTTGGACTTCCCTTTACTACAAGAACGCCTGCTATTCTTCATGCATCCTAGCTTTTCCTAGTCATTCTTTATTCCTTGATCATATTCACCCACTTACCAAAACACTTACTGGATTGATTTTTACTTTTAGTGTGTTCTACTTTCATAATCCATAAGCTGCCTATCCTCGTATAGCACAGCACACAGCTATTTTTTTTTTTTTTTTTTTGATTCCTAGCCCCAGTAATCCAGGAACTGGCCATTATATCTAGTTCATGCAACCCATAAAGTTGCACATTCTGTACCTTTTGAATAGTCTTTCTCTCATCTTTTTCCCCTTCATCCTTTCTGATTCTTGAAGCTGAAAAGATTCTCAAGGCTCCAAGTTAGCCCTGCCCTCATCTTGGTTCCTTCTTCAGTGGCTACCAGATATCATAGACTTATGACTATCAAAGCAAGAGGAATATGGAGTCAGGGAGATATATTGGCTGGAGCAAGGGGTGGGCCTGAAGACAAAAGTTGATGAGCAGTTTTTGAAGGTCCAGTCTCTGTTCATGAGGGAGGCTCCTGGTGAAGAGATAGAAATGCCACTCATCACTGTGTACACTGGGGACTTTTCCGTTTACCTGAGATAGTCACAGAATGGAGACCTGACTCCTAGGGGTCAACCAAAGTAGGTACGAGGAAGGATCTGCAGCTGGTTTAAGCTTTAAAAATGTGCCTCTACCCAGGATTAGGCTGCAGAGGCTGATGAAAATGTCTGGTTTCTTTGATTTGGCTGAACTCTGTGAGCACAATGTTGTAATACTGTTGATCTCATGCTGATCTGAAGCTGGCCAAAATATATATCCATGATGAATTATAATAAAAATAGGGAGGATTATGACTTGATATATACAGTTTGGGAAATAAAGCCATTTAAAATATTGGTCTGTGGGTGAAAATGACAAAACATAGGGCCATAAGGAGGAATAAAACCAAAGGTTGGTTGTGTGATCTACATGTGGAGCTCAGAGCATGTTTCTTCCTCCAGCCCCCTTCCCCGTTGCTCTGCCTCATGAGGGAATTAGCACTTGGTATTGTCTGTACGACTGGCATTGTTCCCTGAGCCTCGAGTCTACGGGGACCACAACTAGATGGTCTAACCTGTGCCTTATTCAGCTGAATAAGGTGTTGAATAGCTACAAATTGATAACAAGTTTTAAAAAGCATGAAGTGCCAACTATGCCCTGGCTAGTAAGAAAGACAGTTATATGTCAAGGAGGCTTATTAGCTGTGCATGACCATATATAAAATTACAGGGGCTGACTATAGCACCAAAATTAGGTGGTGGTAAGGAATTTAATCATGTACTGACCAATTTCTTGTTTCATAAGAACACTAAGTCCCTGTAAGTGCCAATGTCAGCAGATTCATAACCCTGCAGCGCAATTGTGGATTGTCAGAATCTGTTAACTGTAGGTATGCCATCTATGGATTTTAAAATCAGAGGTTCAGACTAGCTGTATTACTTGGTGTAGTGTTAACCATGTTTGGTGGATGCCAGGATGTGCCACACAGGTCCCCTTTGGGGATTGGACTTACTTCCCCAGCAGGTGGGAGTGCCGTCAGTTTCAGCCCTCTGCTCTAAGCCCTCTCCAGAACTGCCCTTATGTGAAGACAGCAGCCTTACTAAGTTCAGACCCCCTTCCTGTGGCAGCCCTCATCCCATAACTGGTCCATGCTGGGGTATAAAGACCTGACCCACTTCCTCTATTAGGGGCAACTCTGAAGGGCAGGGCCTTCACAGCTTTGCAGCTCCTAGTAGGGTGGGCTCAGGCCCTTGTTCAGACTGCATTGCAAGGCCATACCTTCCTTGCCTAGATCACACTTTCTTACTTTCCCTGGACAGGTGTTGGTCCTAGAACACTTCCCTAATAAACTTCTGCATGCTGATTTCCATCTCAGAATCTGCCACACAGGGAACCTGACCAGCAACAGTACGACAATCTGGATGGCTTGAGTCAGAAGGTGATAAGTTAGAAATAAAGCACTGAAATTTAAAGGGCAAGCATGAGAATGACTCAAATGAAAAAGACAGTATCAAGTGCTGACAAGGATTCAGAATAAGTGGAACTCTCATACACTGCTGACGGGAGGGTCTATTGGTACAATCATTTGGAAAACTCTTTGACTCTGTCTGTTAAAGTTGAATATCTGTGATCATGTCCTATGAGCTAGCAGTTTCTCTCCTCAGTATATATGCCTAAGAAAAATGCAAGCATGCCCACCAAAAGAAGAATACACACAAATGGGCATAGCAGCACTCTTCCCAAATGCACCAAACTGGAGAGAACCACAGTGTCATCAATAACAGAATGAATAAATACATCATATTATAGTCACACAATGGAGTACTATGCAGCAATGAGAAGGAAAACTACAGCTCCACAAGGCAATACAGATGAATATCACAAATATAATATTGAACAAAAGCAGCCAGACACAAAAGAAGACATAACATATGATTCCATTTATACAAATGTAAACATCGGCAAAACTGATGTACGGTGTTTGAAGTCAGAGTGGTGGTTGCCTTTATGGAGATTCACTGTGACAAGAAGAAGTCTGAAGGGGATATTCTGGAAGGCTTTCAAAGCTGTTTTTGATCCAATTGCTGGTTACTGGAGTGAGTTCACTTTAGGAACATTTGTTGATTTTTCTGGACACTCACTATTTGTGCACTTTTCTGTGATATGGTATAGTATTTAAACTCAGAGTTTATATAGTGAAGGAAGAAGAAGGAAGGGCAGATGTAAACACTGGATACAAAAAATGTGACATCACGGATGTAGACAAAAATTCCCAAGATTCAAACAGGACCCCTACTGTCCAGTACTGCAGACTCCTATAGATGACAAGTCTGAGGTCCAGAAGGGCTCCAGTTGGCTCAAAGTTACATAGCCAGCTAATGGTGAAAGACTTCCTGGCCCCATCCTTTCCCCCTCTTCCCACACTTAGCAGAGCCAATGTGGTCACTAGAGTCTCCATTCATCTGAGCTCAGCATTGACCACAGAATCATCCAGGCAGCCTAAGCAAGATATGCAATGTACAGGGAAATAAAACATGAGCAAAGACCTGAAAAAGGCATAGGAATTTGATGTAACAGAAATGTTATCCATTTCTTAGAGGCCTTTCTCCACCTATTACCTACTGTCTTCCCACCCACGCTTCTATAACTATCCACAATGCTTTGTGTTGAAAGTGTGTCATTTTCTTTTTGCAAAGCCAAAGACTACGGAGAAAAGGTTTTGAGCTGTGAGCTAAATTGCCTTTTTCTCCCTTGGCTTTTTCCTATGATCTTTGGGAGAACTCTAGACTATACTGGGCTCTAAAGGCCCCTTTTGAGAGCATTGCCTTATGTCATGGAATCATTGTGAAAAACAGCTAAGTTATAACTACTTTATATGTGTTTAAATAAGTTAGTATTTCTCTAAGAGCTTTAATTTCATTTAATAGGTGATAGAGATGACCTTGAAGATTAAAGCTGAAATATTCTTCATTCTTTAAGTATGTTAATATGTGTGTGTGCACATTTGTGTGTGTGCACATGGGTATGTGTGCTTGTGTGTGTGTGCATGGATGAGTGTGTGTGTTTGCATGTGTGCAAATGCATGAATCTGTACTAGTATATATGCTTGCATGTCGTGTGCTTGCGTATGTTTGCATGTGTGTGTGCATATGCACAGGCACATTCTCTATTAATATAATGCCATTTGCAGGGTGCTTGCCACTCTCTTGAGACTCATGGTTCTCTGCTTTCGATTACACTCAGACTAGTCCAAAACCCCTCTGAACTAATTCTAATCAACTTGGAAGCCACCACACTCAGGCATGAGGCCGTCAAATGTGAGTGTTTGCAGATGTCAGTGCAGAGATGGCAGGAATCCAGGAGGACAGATCAAGGCTTAGTCACTGAAAAATACATGCCAGTGCATCCCAGCTCCAGAGCACCATCTCAGCCCATAAGAAAAACGTGTCATGACAGTAAATCAATAACCCCTTGGAGATGATTCGTTTCTGAAATATCCCTGATTAATTATGCCAGTCCATGCTTGGCAAGAGTACTTTGCTCCAGCATTAACCTAATGCTTTTTGCATGAAGCAGGATTATAACTGGTTCTCATAAGTCAAATTTGACATTTTAAATCAGGCTTTAAAGGTTTGGGTTATAGATTTTATAATGTCTCCATGTCAAACATAATTGCTCTTATTGCTGCTAGTAGACGTTTGCCAATCAATCAAAATAACATTTATTTTCATCATAAACAAGGGTAAATTAAAACCATTTGAAATCATTGTATTTGAAAACTTAGTGAAGAAGCATCTTTAGTATCATTGAAATTTGCTTCCTCACTGTGATATATGGGAGCGTGATGAAATTATATAAGTCGATGGAAATGTGTTACTATTTTCACCTTGAAAAATTAATGCCTCTACATGTTTTGTGAATACGCGGCTTAAATTTGGTGGCTTATTCCCATATGATTATGATTTGGGGCAAAATAGCTCCCTTTCTTTACCTAATAGGAAATTATCATTTTTGTCCCTTAAAGATGAATATATCTTTCAGTTTACTTATAAATTGCATTCAGGAACTTATTTCTTATTCCTCTTAAATTGCAAGTGTTTTTTTTTCTCTAAGAAAAGTTAGTGGAAAAAGAAGATTTGCTTAAGGGGAAGTCATACTAATAGGTTCCTTCAACAAAAGCTTAGCATACAATGGTCAACTGGTTTGTACCTTCTCCCTAAAGTACTTCCAATGCATCAGGGTCACCTTCCCTTACGGTAATTATAGCATTATGTGGTATATTACTATGCTATTTCTATACTGTATGTGTACACTATTTCTATTTGATTATACTGAGATAGATCTCAGTATAGTCATTGAGTGCCATCATGTAGGTATGCAGTGGGAACACGAAAAAGAGGGATTAACTCCGCCTGAGACAGAGCTGACCTTATGGAATAGTGTAGTAGTCAGAATAGGCTAACTTACCCAAAGATAGTAACTTCATTCTGAATTCTCTGTAGATTAACCCCACAAAGTTTCTCATTCACACAAAGTATGTTGTTATCCAGTTGACCCTCCAGAGCTGCTTTCTTCCAGGTGGTAATGCAGGGATCCAGAACCCTTCCATCTATGATCTTAACATGTGGCTCTCAGGTCACCATGGTAGAGAAGAGAGAGAGTGAACACACACCAGCTTTTAAATGCACTGGCCTAAGAGTGTCCACATCGCTTCTGTTAATAATAGGCCCACTGGCCAGGACTAGAGCTTTCTGTGGCCCCGCCTAACTGAGGATGCATAGAAATGTGAGGCTGATTGTTTGATGAGAGGAAAATGACTCTGCAGTATGTATATACCAAGGATAAAATCCCAAATATTAAGGGATTGCAGTCAGAAAGAAGATTAACAAAGACGTGAAAGTTTGAGGTCTTTTAGTGGAACAATAACAGTTGCCAGTCCAGAGTGGTATAAGATTAATCTAGAAAAGTAGGTTGAATCACATAGTAAGGGCCTTTGAAGGCAATGCCAAGAAACTTGGACTTCGCCTGAAAATAGTGGGAAGATTTTGGCCAGGTGCGGTGGCTCATGCCTGTAATCCCAGCACTTTGGGAGGCCGAGGTGGGCGAATCACAAGGTCAGGAGTTCAAGACCAGCCTGGCCAACATGGTGAAACCCCGTTTCTACTAAAAATACAAAAATTAGCTGGGCATCGTGATCGGCACCTGTTATCCCAGCTACTTGGGAGGCTGAGGCAGGAGAATTGCTTGAACCCGGGAGGCGGAGGTTGAAGTGAGCTGAGATCATGCCATTGCACTCCAGTCTGGGCGACAGAGTGAGACTTCGTCTCAAAAAAAAAAAAAATTGTGGGAAGATTTTAAAGAAGAGAACCACATAGTCAGAATTATGTTTTTAAAGCCATACTCTGACATTGCAGGATGCTGATATCTATGAATAAGTGGATTCTACTGAGAAAATATCTGAAAAGCAGGTGAATAACATTAAAATCCTAGGTTATTGTTTTTCAAGCTTCCTTTTGTTAAATTTCAGAGTGCTGTGAATGATGTTTCATTTTTCTATAGTTGATCCCCAAACTTGTCACTTTTTCGTGCTCTTTAAGAAAATACTTCAATGCTTTAAATTTTACTGACTGCAGGAACACCTACTTGAGTTTCACTTTTCCCTTGCCATTCACCTCTGCTGTGTCCCCCATTGCTCTCTCTTCTTGCATTCTTCACCTCACTCCCCAGAATATTTCTTTATTAGTCCATTTTCACGCTGCTGATAAAGACATACCTGAGACTGGGTAATTCATAAAGAATGAGAGGTTTAATGGACTCATAGTTCCACGTGACTGTGGAGGCCTCACAATCGTGGTGGAAGGCGAAAGGCATGTCTTACATGGTGGCAGGCAAGAGATCATGAGAGCCAAGCAAAAGGGGAAACCCCTTATAAAACCATCAGATCTTGTGAGACTTATTCACTACCATGAGAACAGTATGGGGGAAACTGCCCCCATGATTCAATTTTCTCCCACCAGGACCCTCCCAAACACATGGGAATTATGGGAGCTACAATTTAAGATGAGAATTGGGTGAGGACACAGCCAAACCATATCAGTTTCCAAAATACTATTAAGGAGAGTGGGCCACCAAAAACACAAGAAAGGTAGCACAAATCTCAGAAAGAGAATGCCTCTCCACGACAGCAGCTTGGAGTTACTCTCCCTTCTTCCCCTCTACCTCCATGAGGCCCTTGCTACCTATGGGATTTACCCTCTGACATGGGCATAGAGACTGACCTGTTGTCCCTCAGACCCTGGAATCTTAAGAAGCTGAATGGTAGGACGATGAGAGACGATTTCAGGTTCCTTCTCCCAGGCACAGCCATGACGCAGTCAGCTCCCCTTCCCTTATAGGAGATCTACCCCTGGCCATTCTTTTATCCTTCGGTTGTCCTGGTGCTCCATAGGCAGCAGAGCATTGGGAGTCAAACTGCCCAAGTCTGAGCACAAACTCACCACCTTCCAGTTGGATAAACTTGTGCAACTTTCTTAACTTCTTGTGCCTCAGTCTCTGTAAAATGGAATTGATGATGATAATAACATATACCTTGAGGCATTATCTTGAGAATTAAATGAGTTTTATTCCATGTAAAGTGATCAGTACAGTTCCTGGCATGCAATAAGTAGATCTCATAGAATAACTTCAATTATTTGCATGTGTTGTGTGAGCCACTTCTACTCCAAGATCCTATACATGCAACCCCAGTGAATGAGATCTTTTCCAAGGTGAGAGACTTTAAATTTTTATTCACCTAATTGAGACACGTTTCCCAGAACAGCAGTCCGTTGGAGGCAAGGATGACTGGTGTATAGTAGGAATATGGTATTTATTGGATGAATGAATGAATGAATGAACAAACGAGCATAGGAAGCAGTGTGTGTCAGTAAAAGAGCATGTTTTAGAGTCAGGTAGATCTGGAATCAAATGTTGGCTACACCATTTATGAGTTCTACACTACCTTTGACAAGTGAACCCCTCTGTTCCTTCATTTCGTCATGTATAAAATGAAGAAGATAACTACTACATTAGGATTGCTGTGAGAATTAAATATGATAACAGTGGGAAATGTCTAGTATAAACTCAGCATATATTAGGAGCTCAGTAAATGGTAGTTATTATTATTGTTATTCCATATTTCTGCACATCCAGTTAATGATAGAGGAAGCAGCATAAACACAGAGGGATGAAATAAATATTTTCTTTGTTTACCTGTCAAATTGACATTTACAAAGTTAGGCTAGCTTTCTTTTTGTTCTTTATCTTATGTTGTTGTCTGTATTGTGGAGCTTATTAAAGTAAAGGAGAAAAAGAAGAGTAGAAAGGGGGAAATTGTAGGTGACAAGGCTGCAGAGAGGTGAGGAAGAGGTGTGAGGCTGTGGAAGTGGCCTAGAAGAAAGTCATGGAAAGTCCCTTCCTTGAAAAGCCAGCAGGATAGAAACCAGGCAGGAGAGGGGAGCGACTTGTCAGATAAATCTCTCCTCTCTTCACTCCCTTCTCCACTCTTTCTCCAGCTTAATCTTTCTACTATTAATATCCAAATTTGTTTCTCCTACTTCTCTAGATCTTAAACTCCATGGAAGATGTCTGAACCTATAGAGGAACGTCTGCTTCCTGCAGGGCAGACTCCAGCTCAAAGCCCTCTAGGGTTTGGCAGACACCTCCCTCACCCTCACCTGTGCAAACCCAGCTCTTCATCCTCTTTCACGTCTTGCAGTGGTAACAGTGCCCTTAGTGGACTGTGCTGTACCTTTACTTTTTCTTCTCCTTGGCCATGTGAATGAATGCTGTCCTTTACCCTTCTACTTATCAACCCCTAGTCACATTTAAAAACCCAGTTCTAATGTCCACCATGATATGAGATCTTTCCTTGACATAACCAAGCAGAGCAAATCACTCTGGCCTTTGTGCCATTGTTGGTCTGCAAGTCTGCATACAGCTCATCATAGTATAGTGGTTTGCCTGTCTGAGGGCATTCATTAGAGGTGCTATTCTGTGAGAACTACACATACTAATTGGGAAATCTTCGTGGAAGAAAGCAAACACTAAGTCACTTAAAAATGGATGTTATATTTTATGGTACAACATGGGTCATCTCTAGCATCCCAGTCACAAAAAGAATTCCTTAATTGGTGGCCCACAGGCTGCTGAGCTGAAAAGGAAAGAGAAAATACACACCGCACTGCAGCCTCCTGGTAATGCCATGGCCCCTTAGCACCTCCTGGGTGTCCTCATTAGGAGGATTCAGCAAGAGATAGTTACTGCCTCAAGTCATATTTAAAATCTTTAAATGCAAAAATAATAGCCCAGTAAAACGTGTCACCGTCCTAGTGTAATGGTTCCTATGACATATAGTTGCTCTTAATTGCAACGATATGCATGTCTTAATTAAGTGTGCAACACTGTTTTATTTGGCGTAATTATTAAAACCATATCCTAAGAGTTGTTGGGGCTAATGTTAGAAGTGAGTAAATTCCAAATTTAGTCCTTAGCCTATAAAGAGTTTTGGAAGTGCCCAGAACATACTGGCACTCAGTAAGTATTGTTCTGTCTGAACCTGAGTTTTTCACCTTGGGTCACTGTTTCTAACCTCATTTTGAACATGAGGTTGTTCTGGTGTAAGAGCATCTCAGCCTGGTTTGACAGCCGGCAGGAACAGGTATCCAACATATGCCAAAAAGGCACAGTTAAAAAATGCCCTGGCAGTTTCTGGAGAGAGATTCTATGCCATGCTGATAGGTAGCACCAAACTAAAGCCAGCACTGGGCGCTGGGGAGAGGGAGACCCATGACAAGGGGAAGTTCTGTTTGACTTCTGGAGAAACAGAAACTATAGTGGCTGAGACTGGCAGTTCCTCATCATTCAAAACACTACAATGTCTCTACTAGGAAGGGAGGGAGGGAGGGTGGCGATTTTGAGCTGACCAATTAGCAAAATTAATAATGATAGTTTCAAGATAAAACATTTTGTCAGATTTCCCGACGTAAAAATTCAGGGGATTTTTTTGGAGCCTGCATCAGTTTTCTTTCCAAGCTACTTCGGATGTCATTTCTATCTCCCTTGAAGAGGAGAAACATCTCATCCAGCTAACACTGTTCAGTGGCCCCAAGGGCAGATCCACCTTGATTCTCTTCATGCCCTCACTAATGCTGCGTTTTCCTGTATTCTTCGAACATTTGACTTATTTGGGAAGCCTAGAAGCTTTGCCAAAGATTAGGATCAGCCAGAGTTTGGTGATTTTTCTCAGTTTTTCTCATGTCCCCTTTCTATTGTTTTAGATCATGTTTTGCTAATGCAATGGGCTTTATTTCCAAACCTGGAAATTTCTTCTTGCTTTATTTCAGGATAAAAATGTTCTCATTTTTAATACCCTTTTGTTCTATGGGGGGGTGAGAGGAAACAGGAAAAAGTAAACAAAATATTCGAGTTACAATCTAGAGTGCACAATTTTTGTATCTTAGGATAGCTTTTCATACTATTCTTATTTACAATATAGCTATAAACTTATTGGACCTCCTAGGAACCCTTCCTTATCCCATCTTCGTAGGCAAGTCCAGTCATATCGCTGGCCCTGCCTGCAGTCCAGGTGCTTATAAGAATACAGGTGCACAGTAACACAAAGATATGCACGTTGCAAAGATATGCATGTCTTTATTAAGTGTGCAACACACATGCACATGCACACTGCCATCTTTTTATTTATGATCCAAAGTTGTCGTTGGGTTATTAGAAAACATGAAGGCAAGAACAAGCTCATCTAGTGATTTGATGCACACAGAACTGTGCAAACACTTCCAGAGGCCTGCCTGTATCCTACAGGTGCCAGTAGCGGACAGGGGATTGCCAGGTCTCTTATGACCCAATGAGGTTGGCCACACCTCACATACAGAAGCTGGTTTTACTTCTGAGGAAAAAACGATTCTTGCCTGGTGTTCATATGATGTGGGAGTAGTACCCTCCTATTAAAAAATATTTTGGAGAGAAGGAGAAAGACCAGAGAAATAGCAGTTGAACATAGTCTTCAAATATTGCCTATTAATTTTTGTGTTGTACACTCTGATTATAACTCTCAATTCTAGAGATCTAAAATAGTCTTGAGAGCTCCCCTAATTCATCCATCTGACTTGCCTGGATTTATACCATCATGCAGCATAATTTTTGTCCTTCTATTAATCCACAGCGAAGATTATTCCAAAACTTCTCTGTAGTTTATAGGTCATTCATTGCCATCACAAATAGTCCGAAATTTTCCCCAGGAGCCAGTCCAGATCCTTCTTGTGTAGTGTGAATATTTTTCCTTTAATACCATTACATTCGTCTGTCAGAATCTAAACCTCCAACTCATCCATCTTTCCAGTTTCCTGGTGAAAGAACATCCATTCATAAATCAAATAATCTAGTAGTTAGAAGGTACAACTACAACTTATGAATAATCTATTCCAGTATACCCCAGTATGTAGGCTGTATAGCTCTTGAGTTTTGCAAGATAATTTATGTAGCACGGGGACGTGACATTAAATAATATTAAATTGCATAGTGAAAAGTTTATTCCCTCTGAATTATCTTTCAGTCCTTCTCATTCTGTTTAGGAGAGTCTCTCTTTCATGCCAGTATATCTTTTTTCTTTTCTTTTTTTTTTTTTTCTTTTTGAGACTGAGTCGCGCTCTGTCACCCAGGCTGCAGTGCGGTGGTGTGATCTCGGCTCACTGCAACCTCTGCCTCCCAGGTTCAAGTGATTCTCCTGCCTCAGCCTCCCAACTAGCTAGGATTACAGGCGCCTGCCACCAAGCCTGGCTAATTTTTGTTTTTTCAGTAGAGACGGGGTTTCGCCAAGTTGACCAGGCTGGTCTCGAACTCCTGACCTCAGGTGATCCGCCCGCCTCAGCCTCCCAAAGTGCTGGGATTACAGGCATGAGCCATTGTGTCCAGCTTCATGCCAGTATATCTTTAATGCCCCTCTATACTTACTAATGTCCTTATTTAACACAGATAGGGGAGGCCTCAAAATAATCTAATAAGATTAATTCACTTTTATTGTATTTTGTTTTTGTGGTTATCTTCTATTTATGACAAATGATATTCCATTTATGAGAGTTTACATACAGTTTTCCTTTAAGTACATTTATTTAAGAAAAATGTGAGTGAATTGGGTGAGAACTTTAAAAAAAAAATCAAGTAGCATGAACGGGGCCACAGTATGGCTTTTGTAGATTTTAAGCACTTTGTGTTAGTGAGTCCCTTCTTACATTAGTGTGTATGTGTGTATACGTACATGATGTTTTATGACAGCATTGGTATACAGATGAATATAATCTTCAACTCTGAAAGTTCGTTTTTTTCTTCTGATTCTAAAAGAAACTAAGACATTTTCATGGGCCCTGGCACTGTGGCTACTGTCCCTAAAGCATAGGTGGGTCAGCCCTGGCATGTGTTATAGCAAAACTCATTAGCTCTTCAGGAGAAGCACTAATTTAATCCAACTGCCTCATTTTACAAAGAATAATACTAAGCTTCACACATGTGTGAGAACCTGCAAGTCTGAGAGTGAGGAAGGACAAAATCAGAACTAGATCTCAGATGCCAGCCTCCTAATCTTTCCACTTCATTACACTGCTGTCTTCCTTTGAGCCTCTTCTGCAAAAGCCCTTTTTCTTGTCCCATCTGCTTCCGGGTCTTCACATCAGAATTAATCATGGGTCCTTCCGTGAATCCAGCCCCACCTCAGGTGTGAGGACTGCTCTGTGTGGAGGTGACACCCCCTTGTGGATCTCTTCTGCAAATAGACCTTTGTCACGGGAGGCTGGTCAGTTCACAGCCTCCATGGCAGTGGAGTCAGTTCACTCCGCTCCATCACGGGGGACCCACCAAGACCCCATTAAGAAAAGCACAAATGATGCAATAAATCAGGATAGATTTAGGCTTCGTTTTTTGGACACAATCTTCCAAATGATAGCTCCTCATTAAAACTAGCTAAAATGGATGATAGAGCTTGGGATAGGTTCACCACTTATATCCTAGACCAGTACTTTCTAGGATGGAGTTTATATGGAAGACCAAAGGTTTACTCCTTGGGCTGTCAACCTTCATTTTACTTAGCCCTTCAAACAAGTCAAGCCTTGTTTTTAACTCAGCTCCTGGGGAATTGTTCTGTTGACAACGTACTGCAGAAAACAGTCCAAACAATTCTTAAGAGCTAAGAGCCACCTTTGGTGACTAGACTTTGTAACCGTCTCATTTATCCAAGGTGGATCTACATCTACCTGAAAATACTGTAAGTTGTAAATGGTATTTGTGTTTGGGGAAACAGCAACAGATCATTCTTCAGCTCGCTTCCAGCCATCTGTAACTGTCATCATACCACTAGAAAGCTCTGACTTTCAAAAAGTAACAGATGCTGGTGAGGTTGCGAAGAAAAGGGAACACTTATACACTGTTGGTGGGAGTGTAATTCAACCCATTGTTGAAGGCAATATGACGATTCCTCAAAGAGCTAAAAGTAGAACTACCATTAGACCCAGCAATCCCATCACTGGGTACGTGCCCAGAAGAATAGAAATCATTCTACCATAAAGATATATGTGCACAAATGTTCATTGCAGCACCACTCACAATAGCGAAAACATGGAATCAACCTAAATGCCCATCAGTGACAGATTGGATAAGGAAAATGTGGTACCTGTACACCACAGAATACTATGCAGCCATAAAAAAGAGTGAGATCACGTCTTTTGCAGGAGCATGGATGGAGATGGAGGCTGTAATCCTTAGCAAACTAATGCAGGAACAGAAAACCAAACACCGCATGTTCTCACTTATAAGTGGGAGCTAAATGATAAGAACTTATGAACACAAAGAAGGAAATAACAGACACTGGGGTCTACTTGAGGGGGAGGTTGGGAGGAGGGAGAGGAGCAGAAAAGATAACTATTGGGTACTGGGCTTAATACCTGGGTGATGAGATAATACGTACAATGAACCCCCATGACGTGTGTTTACCTATGTAACAAACCTTCACGTGTATCCCCAAATCTAAAATAAAAGTTAAAAAAAAGTTCTGACTTTATGCTAGCTAATGTTATCGTTTATTATTATTGATTGGATAATATACCACAGGAAAAACATATTTAGCAAAAATCATTTTTTACAGTGAAGACCTTTTTATTTGTTTTGAGGCCCAACCAAAAAATAATTCCAATCTGTTGGGAGATAATGTAAGTGATCTGCAATTATGCACTTCTACAGGTTTATTGATTCAAACATTATTCAACTGTGATATCTTTTAAAAATATAATACTAATGCAGAAAAAAGAGCATGAGATTTGGAGGCATACAGAACTAGTTTTGTATCCTACCTCCAGACCTACTAGCTCTGTAATCTTAGGCAAGATAATTAACCTTTCTGAGCCTTTTTTGCCCCATCTGCAGAATGGAGTTAATAATATCCATATAAGATGTTGTTTTGAAGATTAAATTATCTGGAAAAATATTGACTGAGTACCTCTCTTGTGCCAGGTTCTTTTCTAAGTGCTGCAGATACCACAGTGAGCAAAACACTAAGAGTGCTGTTCTTATGCAATGATGATTTTAACTGGAGTTAAATATTTCCCTCCTGGTTCTTAAGTCATTGAAGCAGAGTATTGCCTGAGAATGGGTTGGAACTGGATTTCATGTAGCTGTAGTTCTAAAATAATTATCTCTCTTGCTGCTATAGATTTTAAGTTATAACTCAACTGCTAAAGGTTACTTATTCAGCAGGACCATTCATAGTTTTTTACCATTCTTTTAGTTCACAAAACTTTAGTTATCTGTAAGGCAACATTTATATTTGCAGTAGATATTTTCTGCTAATTTATGTTTGTTAATACATACTATGTATAAATACACATAATTTGCATTATAAATTTCTAGAGAGGGAGATACACAGTCTTTAGTGCATGAAAATTCCAAATGATAAGCTGTTATGACATAGAAAAACCTTCTACTAAGATTTGCCACTGGACAAACCTGCACATGCACAGCTAGCCACAAAAAGATCTTTTGTCTGTGGTTATGTCACTGATGGGGCAAGTTGCTCCTGTTTAGTGGTGATGACACCAATGATGAAGTGATCTAGAAAGATATTCCTTTTTCAAATTGATTTTCTTCCTGGAATGGTTTAAAGTACACCCTGATTCTCCCAGATACATCTGATCATCAGCAAGTATCAGATGTCCTATCTGGAAGATATGCATACATTTTATCACTTTCCTTGATAAAATAATGACAACTGAATAAGCATATTCTGATTGGTTATTTATACAACCAATATATATTTATTTAAAAATGGAGGATTTTCTACTTCATTTGGAGCAATGAATGAAGGGTAGAACTTAAGAAATTTATTAATATCAGTGATCCAAAAGTAATGTCATTGTCATTTATGATCCACACAGGCCCTCAGGGTCAGCATTATCATCAGTGTAAAGGTTTGATCTGCAGGTATTTTTCTTTTATGTAAGATTTGATAAGACATAGCCTTATTGCTAGCTGTATATTTGAATTTTGCGTGAATGCACCATTGTAAAACTATTGTTGCCATCTCAAACTGTTGGCGACATTCCAGGCCGATGTCATCTGAGGTAACTAGATTATAATGAAAAACCAATAGATCTTTAAAATGCATACTGTCTCTGTACTAGCACACATGTACATTGGCTTGCATGACTTTCTTCAGAGCTAATTATACTGTTTTAAAAAAATAGTAATAAAGAAGATAGAAGATAAAGAAATATAAAGCTACCCAACTGTGGAATCACTCACCTGATTTTCTCAGAATGCCACACTCTAATTACTAATGTATTGGCAGTCAGCACAGTTATCTAGAGGAGAATGTTTAAGGCAAAGATCATCCACTGTCTTAATATTTCTTACAAAATCATGTCTTTCTATTTTTTTCTAGGAATATAAACAATAGGTTGCTCCTAAGATGTTCATTTAGATATCCCCAACATGCCTTTTGCCTGCCAAGGCCTACTTGCCACCTGGTTCTATTTTGCTAGAATACTTATTAGACTTTGAAAATCATAATATTCAATTTCCTGCCTTTTCCTTGAATACACAAATAATACAGGAAGAGCAAGGCAACGATTCTTTCACGGCTGTTTAGGAAGTACTAAATAGAATTTAAACCTGCTGATGGGTCAGTTTTCAGTTCTGCCATCTTTATACTCTTGAGAAAGTCTCCAGTATTGGAAGGTAAATATATATCCTGGCCCAGTTTTATCTTAGAAACTCTTTGTTCCTTTTATCTGTCCACTAAATTTCAAAACCAAGGGCATTTGAATATCTGAAAGGTTTAAGAATTTTAGTTTCCTTTCTTCTTACCTATAGATGGGATAAATTTCATCTCCATCCTGTTCCAATAAACTTAGTGTCTAGAGTAATCACTGAATCAGAAAAACAAAAAGATGTTCTACTCAGCTTCTTGGGATTCTGCCTTCAGACATCATGTCTAAATTCATGCACTACTGGTCCAAACTGGCACACCATTTCTGGAAGCTAATTTGGCGTTGTTTGCTAACCTGCTGCTCGTGCACACATAATTTGGCATTATTTATCAACAGCCTTAAAATCATATAGCCTTTGACAATAAAAACATAATTTAACATTTGGACAAAGAGTTCTACGAAAGATGTTCATCATGATGTTTTTAATAAATGAAAGGTTGAAAATCTTTTGCATCTTGATATCCAAGAACAAGAATTGGTTAAATAAATCTTAGTATATCCATATAATGGAGTTCTCCAAAGCTATGGTCAAGACCGATGTTCTGGAAGAATTTCTAAACTACCATATCAAAAATTCTCATGCTGCAATATTATGATAAAAATCCAAAACAGAATTGCACACACAGTATGATATTAACTGTGTTTAAGTAATATGAACAGGGAGGGAAAAAATGGGATGTACACCAAAATGTTAACAGTGGTGATTGTTATTCCTTTCTTTGGTTCCAGTTTTTTCTTAGACATTTTTCTAGGTTATCAAAATTCTCTGTAATGGGCATAAAATACAATAAAATTTCAAAAATTAAGATACAGAAGAAAAATATTAATGGAGCAATCAACGCACTATGTGGTTTTACGTCCATTCTACTTCTTTGGCGAGCCATAGACTTCTTTCTGCCTGACACTTTCCTAGGAATTTATAGTGTGCATTCTCCTACTGGCGAAAAAACAACTAGAGAGAGACAATGATAGCAATCTGTGTCACCTAGTCTCTGTTATTTTCCAGCACACGACGGTTCTGCCCTTTATATTAATCGAGATGAGGACATCGCACCATCAGTATCCCAGCAGGAGCAGCGGACTCACCGCCATATGTACCTTCTCTGTTGGCTATATATTATGGTAAGGACCATGCCTGCTGGGCTTTCTTATTGTATTAGATTTTGCACTGCTACATTTGGGCACATATTTCATTATGGATATAATCACTAACAGATTCACGCTGTGTGCCTCATTTGGTCCAAGACCTGGGCTTTGTCTCGTTTCCCCAGATGCTTGTATTTTTAGAAAGTATATGCCAAACCTCACACAACAGGAATTTGTTGAACAATCCCATGTAAGCAGTGGTTCTTCCAAGGCTACATTTTTCAACTCTTTTTCAAACTAAATGTTTTTGTTGGACACCGGTTTTATTGCTTAAGGGCTTTTTTGTTTGGGATTTTGTTGTTGTTGCTTTTGTTGGGGGCAGGGGAGTTGCAGCAAACACAAATGAGAACAGAAGTGACCTCTTAGAGCAATGACTTAAAACTTACTAGGAAACAAGTGAAAATGTACATTTTCCCTGGTCCATTTAAAACCTACTCCAGAATTAACTGTTACATGGAGAATGCATTAAACTGTTCTGTTTTTAAATATTGGGATAAATAAACCACAAGAAATCTTCATTTGATCTATTGTGCACAATTCAGATCCAAGTGTGAGGTGCCAAATTTATCTGATAAAAGAATTTTTGCCTGGCGAGTCTACTTCACATTAATTTCAGTTCTTATCAGGTTTTTAACACTTCAAAAATTATTTATCTTAACACAGAGAATTTCTTATTTCTCTTTATAATTCCAAGTCCTCTTTGACATATTAACACGCACAGAGGAGGTCCCTCCTGCCAGCATTTCTGCCTCTTGGGACTCTTTTGTCCTGAGTTCTGGATCACCATCCCCTCCTTTAAGCCCAAAGGACTGGATAGTGTTCTTCCAAAAACCCCTCAATTGTACTTAATCCCCCCAAATCCTAGAGCTCTTTGGGAGGCCCTATCTCCATGGAGCATCTTGCTCCAGCTGGAGTTGAAAAATAAAATAAAGGTCACTACAGTACATGACACACTTTGCATAAACAATCACATGATGCCCCAAATCTGAGCAGAAAGGAGATTTGCTTCAGGAAGTCACACCCTGTGGCTGGATATAAGGGGACATCCAGAGGATGTACATGTGGACAAGCATGAGCCACCGCGTCCAGCTGGGAGGAGCTTTACGACCATGTGGTAAAGCTCCTCTCAGCTGGGTGCTGTGGCTCACGCTTGTAATCCCAGCACTTTGGGACGCCCAGGCAGGCAGATCACTTGAGACCAGGAGTTCGAGACCAGTCTTGTCAACATGGTGAAACCCCATCTCTACTAAAAATACAAAAAATTAGCCAGGTGTGGTGGTGGGCGCCTGTAATCCCACCTACTCGGGAGGCTGAGGTGTTAAGAATCTCTTGAACCCGGGAGACAGAAGTTGCAGCGAGCCGAGATCACGCAACTGCACTCCACCCTGTCTCAAAAATAAATAAATAAATAAATAAGCTTCTCCCATTGGCCCCTCCATCGACTAGTAAAGACCACTTGCAAGGACTAGGGAAGTATTTGTTTTCCTAATTACTTTCTAAGTTTTTTGCCTCGTCCAAAACCTTAAGTGTTGACTTTCTCTGATAAAAAATGTCCAAATGATCAGAACTCACACCTGCAATATGACTAAAGTTGTGTCTTAAAAATAGATTTATGTGCTTTATACATATGAACTTATATTCAAATGAGTGTTATCTTTCAGAATAGTCAAGTAGGGAGGCTGCACAATTATTCCAGGGATGCCACAGATGTTTAAAACATACCTGGAACTGCCTATAGCCATAGTTTAAAAATCAGTCTCGCATCCCACCCCCACCCCAAATACGGTCTTGTTACTTTGCACTCATATTTGCTTACCTGTGGAAAAGGCAAGTTCTTTACTCTGGGAACTCTAGGTATATTTCTGCAAATTCATTTATATGCTATTAAATTATCTGCATCTTGTAGAGCCCCAGAGATTTCAGGAACTATGTACTTTCTGATGGCCTGTCTTCCATTGTGGGTAGAATCAGTCCACGTTCCAAAGAGACACATGGGAAATACCACATAGTCCTCATTATAGACCCCCAAGATCCCTCATTAAAATGAAGCATTACTCATGCTCTGCATGCCAAGTGAGGCTTGCCAGCTCTGCGTACTCCCTAAGCAAACCAGTACTTGTTTGGACATGTATTTACATTAACCAGTGAATTCTCTCAGATTTGTTCTGAGAAAGCATTCAAAGTAGACTTTTTCCTTTGGTGTTCTGCCCTGGGCATTCATAACTGTGCCAAATGCTAAACAATGGCCCTCACGTCATGTCCCATTATGTAAATCCAAGATTTTAATTGTTATCAAAAAGGTACTGGCTTTGCTTCCTTTCAGACTATGTTAGGGCCGACATACCAGTGACACAACAGCCAAAGGTTCGGGATATGAAATCTTTTGATAGCATACCAGGGTTGTAACTGGACATTCCAGAGCCCCATGCCAAGATGAAAGAAAGCATTCCTCTCATCACATGTAAATTATAAAAGAAATAGATGGCCTGTGCAATACTGAGTAAGGTTGAGCTAAATCTATACCTCAGGGGCTGACCAGGCTGGCTGGCTGTTTTGCTGGGACTCTAACTTGCTATCCAGTGGCCCTCCTCATTTGAATCTATTCTCTTCCCAGGTTTGGGTAGTGAGAGTAGAGAAAGTAAGGGATACCTGGACTTTCCCCACTGACTGGTTCCCATTGAGCTCCCATTCTCGGTGGTTCTGTTTCCCAGCCCCGTTGCAGTCCTCCCCAAGCTTAGCATCTAAAGGCCATCCCGGTCTCCTTCCGTGATGACTTCTGCCTCCCTGCCATGTTTCTCTTTCCCCCAGCCCAAACATCACCTGTCCATTTGTGGGAAGCTCTTAACTCCTTTCCTGGACACCCCCCTCCATCATCAACCCTCCCACACACACATTTCTCTGCACCCCGTTTGTGAGATTTTCCTTAATCAATGAGAGGACCCTTAGCATTCCGGATACATACAGAGGTCTCCTTGGTGTCTGATATAAGAGTTTAAGTATCAGGAATCATAATGGGTACCATTCCTTTGAGCCAGACACTGTGCCAAGTTCAGTTCAAATATTATCTTATTTAGTTCCCCAAACAGTCCTTAGAGATAGGCATGATCTTGCCCATTTTACAGGGAAGTATGCTGAAGTTTAGAAAGAGTACATGACTTGCCCAGGGTGAGCCACTGGACTCTTGCCAGAACTACGGTGCAAGCCCCAGTGTGTGGCTGCAGATTGTAGTCTGTTAACCAGACCCTCCACTGCCCTGGCTGTGTGAAGAGTAACTCTATGAATGAACATAGTGAGTTTTTTATTTTGTTTAGAAGAAATACATAAGAACCAGCCAAGCCTGGTAGCTGAGGCCACTTTCTGGGTTGGAAACATTTCTAGGCTTTAGCTTAATCAGAAGTAAAACAGAGAGGAGGACAGAATGTACCCCATAGTTGGAAAGACACTGTTATTGTATATAAAGCCCATAGAACAATGCCTGACTACAGTAAAAAAAAAAAAAAAAAAAATCTATATTTGCTATTTATCAGTCCTGAGATGCTTCTCAACAAATAGTAGTATAAACAGTAATGTTTTCTTTTCAAGGCTTGAGAATTTTAGTTACCATAAGTGTTTTCTCTTCTTTTTACTCATTCTGGATCACTTGCACAAAATGAAAAACAATTTTAATAGTCATAAACAACTCTAAGGGATATGAAAATATCTTTTTTTTAATTATAAAAGAATGATTAGGAAATCTTACAGGGGTGCTGGGTAACACAGGGAGCTTTAAGATCATGGGCTCCTGACTCATGTCACCTTCTAGTTGACATGTATAAAAGAGAAGACATCTTTGCTCCACCTGGTGCAGCCGTCTGGGGCTGAATCTTTTCCCGGGCTGGCTCCACCCTCACTTCCAAGCACCTGGAATCCTTGTCTCTGCAGTTCTGCTGCTTCTCATTGCTCTGCCTTTCAGTCTGCAAGATACAGAAAGAGGAAACCAACTCAGACCCTAGGAAATGCACACCCTCAAAGCTTCAAGAATGGTCTCTCTCCTAAGGAGTCTTCTTCCAGCCCCTGGCTATTCTCCCCTCCTTCAGGGGTTTCTCATTCAATCAGAGCCCATGTGAGATCTCAGAAGCCATGTATAATACGTGCTGATCTCTCAACCCAGGACACATCAAGAGCAAGTAGGCCTTAGGGAAGGGGACAAAATGGATCCTGGGTGTTTCCACTTATGGATAAATATTCCTTGTCAACTGCTGTGAGTGTATTTAAAGCAAAATAGAGATGTCTGTTGTCTCTGCACCCTAGTGGTTTTAAACAAATTCCATATTCCAAATCTCATTTCCCCAAATGTGTTCATTGAATAACTTTCCAACACAGAAAATAAAACAAAGTCAAGTCAGAATTGTTAATGGAAAAAGCAAACTCTGTAAAATATTTAAAGAGGTTTATTCTGAGGCAATATGAGTGACCATGGCCCAGGGAACAGTCTCAAGAGGTCCTGAGAAAGTGTGCCCAAGATGGTTGGGTTACAGTTTGGTTTTATACATTTTAAAGAGACAGAAGTTACAAGCAAAGACATAAATCTATACCTGTAAGGTATGCATTGATTTGACCTGAAAAGGTAGGATGTCTCAAAGAAGTAGTGGGTGGTTACAAGTCATAGGTGAATTCAAAGATTTTTGTGGTTGGGAGTTGTTTGAAAGAGTTAAGCTTTGTCCAAAGACTTTAAGTCAGTAGAAAGAAATGCTTGAGTTAAGATAAGGGAGGTTGTGGAGACCAAGGTTCTTGTTATGTAGATGAAGCCTCATACGTGGCAGCCTTCAGAGAGAATGGATGGTAAATGTCTCTTTTCAGACCCTAAATGGCATCAGGCTCTTTGTTAATCTCTCCTAGATCCAGGAAGGTCCTGGCTGTATTAATGGAGACTGTCTACAAATGCAAAGATCCCCCACAAAAGATGGCTCTGCAGAGCCATTTCAAAATATGTCAAAGAAATATATTTTGGGCTAAAATATGTTTGATTTCCTTCAGGACCTCCCATCTGTTATGTGATGCCACATCAAAATCAGGTTGAAATTTGGAATCTTATTGCCCCAAAGAGTTTGTTTTGTCAGTCTTATGATCTCTATTTTAATGTTAATCCTGGTCAGTTATGCCTAAACTCCAAAAAGGAGAGGGTACAATTAGGCATGTCTAACCTGCCTTCCCCTAATGGCTGTGAGTTCCATTTTTCAGGTTTCTCTAGGGTCCCCTTGGCCCAGAGGGGGTCCATTCAGTTGGTTGAGAGGCTTAAAATTTTATTTTTAGTTTACAGAATGAAGTATGTTCATTCTTTTATGATCATTCCTAAATTATTTCATGTCAAAATTCTATCTCCCACAAAATTTGATTATCTCCTAACTGGGCAATTTTGGATGATTTTTTTGGCTTCTTGTTGAAATGTTTTTGTACCTCAAGTTTCTGCTGGAAACATACATTATTTTTTATTTACATACAGTATTTGTAAGCCAGAGAAAAAATTCTCAAAAATAAAAATAAGAGTGTACTCAAATTTTAACGTCTTAGAATTTTTAGCCATGAATGAGTAAAATTTTTAGGAAAAAATGTGTACCCTCCTTACTAAGAAAATGAAATTTTAGACCACATTCAATTCCTTCCATTTAATCAGATGTTTCTTCACCAGTTAAACAAATCTGGCCGACACGTGTTCTTTGACCAGCAGATGACATTTTTCTCTATTCAACTTGAATCTTTCACTCCACCATAGCTGTTGACTTTTACATCTGTAATGGTTTGTGTACATCTTTCTGATTTTCTGGCATTGGAGAACCGAGTCCAAGATGAATGAAGGTGATAATGTTACTGGCGGCATATAGGTATGGGTCTGCAGCAACCTCAGTTCTTGCCTCCTCAGAGGAAATAATTTGACCAAGGGGCATAAGGCAGAGTGAGACTGAAGCAAGTTTTAGAACAGGAGTAAAAGTTTATTTAAAAGCTTTAGAGCAGGAATGAAAGGAAGTAAAGAACACTTGGAAGAGGGTCAAGTGGGCAACTTGGGAGATCAAGTGTGCAGTTTGACCCTTTGACCTGGTGTTTTATGTGTTGGCATGCTTCCGGGGTCTTGTGTTCCTTTCTCCCTGATTCTTTCCTTGGAGTGGGCTGCCCACATGCACAGTGGCCTGCCAGCACTTGGCAGGGGCCGCATACGCGGTGTGTTTACCGGAGTTGCGCACATGCTCACTTGAAGCATTCTTCCCTTACCAGTTGAATGCTCCTGGAAAGTCATATACCAATTAAACTCCACCATTTTTCCTCTTAGTGTGCATGACTGAGCCCACTCACCCAACTCCTGAGATCTTATCAGGAAGCTGTTGATCATGAGCTTTAGGTGTCTTTCTCTATTAGGAGACTGCCTTTCACTGGTGCCAGCTGCAACCAATTATTATTTTAGAGAGGCAGTTTTAACAACAACCAACTGACCATCACCTGATGGTTGCCTGACATTCTTGTTTGTTGGGGGGTGGCAGGGGGATGCTCTCCTGCCCTTTCACGTCTGACTAGCTACCTGCTGTAACAATAGGTATCTCACATTCTGAAGAGAGCTACCTTTCTTGGGGCTTACAAGAGACAGCCGAAGGACTCTGCTCACTTACTATCACCAAGGCCATCCATGCTTCACTATGCCCATCTTCCCCACCCTCTTCCCAAGATGGGGAAGAGGGACAGGGTCTTTGCAGTCTTGAGTTTTGGATCTAGGGGAGCTGTTGGGGGAAGGAAGGGACTCTCCACACTGACCAAAGCCAAGTGTGAGGCTCTAAGAGAATCCCTGGTAAATAATAGCGATGAGGCAGGAATTTAGGAAGCTGACTCGTTAGCCTTCCTTATATCTCCTATTTAAGCAAGGAAAAGAGTCTTGGAAGGATATGGCAGGGCAGAGGGAGGGGAAGCTGTAAAGCCGCCTGTGATCCCATCATTGTACATGTCAAAGTTTCTTGTAGATCTGGTTTGACATAGAGGAAGGTTGCTGGAGTTGAGCTGTCTTGATGGTGGCCCACCCAAGAAAGAATGGCTCCTGGGCAAGGGTTTTCCAGCAGCAGGAAACCATGGGGTGTGCTGCCCTGGACAGGAGCCAGGGGGTGTTAAAGAGGTCTAGCTGGAGCCAGCCAGATCCCCCACATAAGGAAGCTCTTCATTTCAGAAACCCTTCAGAGACCCCTGCAAACCTCACACGTATGCACCCGACGCAGAGGTGAGCACCTGGACTTCAGCCTCACAGCACTAATCAGTGGGAAGCAGGGATTTGCCAATGACAGGGAAAGCCCCTTGCATAAGCACAGGCAGTGAAGTCAGAAGATAGTCATCCTTCTTCCATTTCCCCCGCCAGAAAGGAAAGAGGCATCTCAGAACCCGTCCACGTCCTCCTCTTCTACTTCAGGGTCTTGGAGTGCATGGAATAAATAAGTAAACCCCCCTCCCATTCAGGGTTCCAGCAATAAGCCTGCTGTGTTCAAGGAAAGGAGAAGGCCACTGTGTGTTGAAGCAGAGTGAGGGAGAGTGCACAGAGCTCCTAGGGTGAGGGAAGGAGAGCATTAGAGGCCACTGGAAAGACTGTCCTTAATTCAAATTGGCAGTCATTGGAAGGTTTGGACAGAGACTTGACATGAACTGAGACATTTCTAAGGAATCACTTTGGCCAATGTGTTAAGAGTGGATTGAAGGCAAGGGTAGAACAAGGAGAAGAGAAGAGAAGGCTATAGAAGAAATCCTGATACGAGATGAAGTGGCCTGGACCCTGGTGGTAGAAATGGCGTTAATAGGATTCTGGATATATTTTGAAGGTAGAGTCAATAGGATTTCCTGGCCAAATTTAAATTAAACTCTGGACTCAGCCCCTTTAATAATGTTTAACCTTGGTATGGAAGGCAAAATAATGCTCACCACAAACCCCCAAAGATATCCACATCCTAAAATCCCCAGAACTTGTGGATATGTTCCCTGACATGGCATGTGGCAAAAGGGACTTTGCAGGTGTGATTAAGGTAAGGACCTTGTGATGGACAGGTTAGCCTGCTTTGTGCAGGTGGACCCAGTCTAATCCCTTGAATCCTTAAGAGTGGAGAGCCATTCACAACTGTGGTCAGAGAGACATGACTGCCGAAGGACAGTTAGAGAGATGCAGTGGAGAAAGGACTTGAACTGCCGTCACTGGCTTTGAAGACAGAGGAAGGGGCTGTGAGCACGGAACAAGGGCCCCCTCTAGAAGCCGAAAAAGGCAAGGAAAGGGATTCTCCCCTAGGGCTTCCAGAAAGGAACTCAGCCCTGCTGACACCTTAATTTTAGCTCAGTGACACCTATGTTATACTTCTAACCTGTAGAATTCTCCGATGAATATGTGTTGTTTTAAGCCACAAGTCTGTGGCAATGTGTCATAGTAGCAAGAAAAAAACGAATACTTGAACAAATCACTTAATCTCTATGGGCCTCAATTTCCTTATCCGAAACAAAAAAACAAAAAAAGCATGATGATAGTGATCAGGCAGGATTGCCGTGAGCATCAGAAAAATGGGTATACAATGTCCAGCACCTAACTGGCACTCAGTTCCAGTGGCCATTGTTGTTCTGTTTATACGCTAGGAATACTCCATCCTAAGAGAGCCTCAGCTTAGTTGTTTCTGCAACCTTCTTCCCTCACGAACCTTACCCTGGAAGGCAGAAGTCTAGATCTTTGAAGTTAGATGCTCCTTGTTTAGTTCCCGTCTTCCTTGGGTCTTTGAGCAAATTACTTATCCTCTCTTAGCCTCATTGTTACCACCTTTAAAATGGGAAAGAATGCCTGCCTCACAGAGTTGTGAGGATTAATGAGCCCATAGGGATGCTCAGGAAATGAGAGCATCTTCCCTTTCTCTTAGGCGACAAAATTCCTGAATGCCTGCAGAGATCCTAGGAGAAAGGCTCCTTTTCTTTTTTTCTCTCTCTCTCTTCCCCGCCACCCTTATTTTATTTTCATTTTATCCTCTGTTCTTCATACGGGCTTTGGTCCTACTTTACAGCATGTGTGGCTCTTCATAACCTATTGAGAAAGTTAAAGAGTTTTCTGAAATTTTCTTATGGTTCATATATTAAGTTATTTCCGGAGCTCTGCTTTTCCCATGAGATTCGAGAATGTCATTGCTTTCCCATTATTCCAATCTGCGTATTTTTACAAGCACTGTGCTGAGAATGCACTATTTTCTCATCTTCTAAGGAAAAGTCTATCTGGGCAGTTGAAAGCCTGACAACAGAGAGTATGTCTTGCCCTTGGTGCCTGAGAATGTCCACTTGGGTGTTGGTCAAATCAGCTTCTTAGACCTGCATCTGGACAGAAAAGGCTTATGTATATAATCTGTCTCAATCCCCAGTATTTATTATTCTGAGTTTTTTGTTCTCCTACCCCCAACAGCTGGTTCTCAGACATTCTGGGAGTACATGAAGAACTAGAATTCCCCATGTGCTATTAACCTTGCCCCACCCTGAAGTCATGTTTTATGTGGTTATGATCCTTCCCACACTCCCCAGCTTCCCTACAGCCATGCCTATACCACTGCTTCTTTTCCCCATAGTCTGCCCAAATCACCAGTGTGATGCTGCTTATGCTCTTGATGCTACTTGGCAATTTTCCTGTGGATTTCTCCAGCCATCTCTATCCACTCCCCTCCACCTCCACCTCACTCTCCCAGTCCTCCCAGCAGATGGCCTGGCCTTTTATTTCACAGAGAAGATAAAAGACTCTAAACGGGGACTCCTTTGATCTCCCCCTACAAACATCATTTCTGCGCCCACCCTCTCTTCACCTCCTGAGACAATAGGAAAAGGGCCTCTATGTCTTTCAGCAAGCAATCCTTCCTTCTGGACTCTGGCCTCATACCCTTGCACCTCTCCTGGGACCCCATTCATGCCCATCACTTCATTCTCCTGTAAGTTCAGTCTCACTGCTGGATCCTTTCAATCAGCATCTGAACACACTGTAGTCCTAGTCTCCACCTTACAACATTGCTCTTCTTGGACCAGCCCCTGTACATCTAGCTGCTTCCCTATTTCCCTACTCACAGCTGAGTGCCTTCAAAGAGTTATCTGCATTGTCTCTACTGTCACACAGCAAAGGCTTAAGAGACAAGGTGGTATAATGGTTGAGATAGTGGATTCATGAGCCAGACTGCCTAAGCCTGTATTCTGCTTCTGCCATATGAACTGGGCCAAGTCACTTAACCTCTCTGTGCCTTGGTTTTCTCATCTGTAGAGTGGGATAATAATAATAAGTCTCTCATCAGATTGGCATTACCATTAAACTAATACTACTCTTTAGTATATGTAAAATGCATAGGACAGTAACTCACACAGAGAATGTACTGTGGCTTCAGCTGTCATTACTTTAGCAAAACTTTGGCTGATGTCACCAGTGACTTCTCCTTTGCTGAATTTATGGAATGCTCTGTAGACCTCTTCTCAATTGACATTTCAGCAATTTGATACTAAAACACACCCCCCCCCTTCCTGATACACTCTGTTCCTCTGATTTAGGTGTTGTAACCATTTATTTTCCCTCCATTCTGAAGATGATCCCTCTCAGCCTCATTTGCTGGCTCTTTCAACTCCCCCCAAACCTCAGTGTTGGAATTCTTCAGAGCTCACTTCCAGGTCCTCTTGTTTTACTACCCACTCTCCCTAGGTAAACCCGTCCACATGTGTTTGCAATGCCTCCATTTCAGAACTCCATCCCATACCTCTCTCCTGAACCTACTCCATATCTACTCACTTAGCAATTGCAAACCAACCTCATGCCATGCCAGATGTCTGCATCCCACCCCAAACCTGCATCCCCTTGTCATCATCCCAAAACTAGTTGTTCATGCTGGAAATCTATGAGACATCCTCAACCCATCTCTCTTGGGCCCACTCCAGGCAGTTGTTCACCAATTTCTGAGTTCTGTACCTCCAGTATACTTGTAGAATCTTTATGCTTTTCTCCATCTCCACTGCCAACACTATGGTCCAAGCCTCAGTTATCTCTCCTCTCAACCACTGCTAGAACTGTCTATCCAAAGGATCCCTGAGTAATCTTTTATAAACAAATGTCATCATGCTACTCCCTTGCTCCAAGACTGTGGATGACTTCTCATTGCTCCTCAAGATAAGAACCAAAATTCCTTTACATGGTTTAGGGGGCCCTGCATTACCTGACCCCTGCTGACCTCTGGCCTCATCATATTCCTCCTTCCCTTTTGCTTGCTAGCTCCAGACACAGTGATCTTCTCTGATTGTCAAAAGCAATAAGCTTCATCCACCTTCAAAGTTTTCACTTTCTTTGTGCCACCAACAAATCCCACCTCTCCCCCAGTCATGTCTCGCACCAGTGTTAGTTTCAAATCCTGCTCCTCTTTCAGGCCTCAACTTAACTCTTTTTCTCGGGGAAGCCCTCTCTGATTCTCCAGACTTGGTTCAGCTTCTCTGTGCTACACTACTATAATCTGTTGATTTCTGCCAGGGGATTTAAAAAATAGTTGAAGTTTTGTGGTTATTTGATTAACTCTTTCTCCAAAGTCTGCCCCCAAAGTCTCCTCCCTTCACTATCTAGAGCAAGAAAGAGAATTAGCACTTCAAATTATCTTAAAGAAAATAAAGAGGGCTTCCTTGTCTCCAGTATTCTAAGAGTTAATCCAAGCACATTTTCTTTAGACATTACATCAATAAAATGCCACAGAAAATATTTCTAAGATAGACTTTAATAAGAGAAATTGCAACAGTGGGTTTTAGATGCAAGCAAATAGAGAAAATGAATATATATTACACATACACACACGCACCCACACACGCACACACATACACACACACCCCTACCTCTCTTACACTTAGTTCAATGGTAACCATATAAAGGGTTTACGACACCCCTGCCATCCATTTCTCCAATATTGAATTTCAGCTTTATTGTCTCTTCTCCCACCTGCCTGATTCATTTAAATTGCCAACTGAAGCTGATAAAGTTGTAGCAGAAACCTCATAGACTGCGCTCCTTGCCAGAGTGACTCACATCCTATAGGAGAGATGACCTAGTTCAGGCAATAAAAACATTCCCCATAGAGGAAAGATTCATTAATTAGCAAAATCATAACCTCTTCATTTCCCCAAGGGGTGCCTTCTTGGTGTCTTTGAGAGTATGAGAGCATTTTGAAGACTCAGAACATATTCTCTTGTGGGCTGCATGGGAGGGTACATGTATGTGAGCATCTTCACAGGGACCCCTATCCTGCCCAGTCCCACCTTTAGCAGATGGTTCCCACAGCTGACAGTAACTGAAAGGAAACCAGTCCCCAGGCATTTGTATCTCCCACAGCACCCAACAGAGGCACACATTAAAATCTGGTTAAAAGTAAACAGTTCAGATGAAGAGTTATCTGTGCCAGAGATGAGCTTATACCCCAAGAGTCAACAGAAATTTATAGCCTAAAAGACAATTTGCTTGTTATGGGATGGAAATGGCAAGAGAAACTTGATCTAAAATAGCCATATAAAACGTTGACTTTGTACATGTAAGTAGACCCATTTCCCTAATAATTTTCAAAGTAAGAGAAGCAACTGGCTTATTATTATTGTAATATTTTAATTCTCCAGTATTCTGAAAGACCTGGGTACATCTTGACTGGTGACAAAGTTCATTAACTCTCTCAAACAAGCACTTACTGAGTGCCTACCAGGTGTCAGGCATTATGCCAGGTGCAGGAGGTAGACTATGGAAGAAGCTTCAGCTCTGTCCTCAAGGAGCTTACAGTCTATTGAAGGATATAGGGAACTAAAAAGCAATAGTCATCCAGTTGATAACTGCTATTTGCAAGAGGAAAAATAGAGTCTATGGAAGGTTCTCTAACCCAGACTTAGAGAGTTCTGAAAGGCTTCCCGGAGGAAATGACATGTAAGCTGCTTCTTGGAGGGTGAATAAGAGTTAGCTTTATGAAGGTCCAGGATAAAAGTGTCCCAGGCAGAAAAAGCAGATGGCCTAGAAGCAACGGAGAGGAAACCATAATCAGGGAGCCAAAGCAGTTCAGTGCACCTGGAGCCATTGACATTTTGCCCTCCTCCTGTCACTGCAATATATATTCCACCTCAACTCTCCCCACCAAAACTGTTTTCATTTTTCCTTTCTACAGCATCCTTCTTTGACTGGTTATTTCATGATTGGGTGGGTGGTTATTTAGATGATTGGTTGGTTGGTTGGTTGGTTGGATGGTTTCTTGGGTGGTTGGATGGATGGTTGGGTGGTTGGATGGCTGGGTGATTGGATGGTTGGGTGGTTGGTTGGGTGGGTGGTTGCTTAGTTGGGTGATTGGTTGATTGGTAGAGTGGTTGGCCCATTTCCTGTAACACTGCTCCTACTCAGCCTCCTTGGGAGGCCCCATTCTTCACACTCTCTGATGCTCTAGCCCTCCTGGCAAGCTTTCATACACTGCCTCTCCTCCAATTTTCATGTCTCAGCCAGATAGTTTTTTTAAAATGCAAATTTTATCCTGTCAATCCTCCTACTTAAAAGTCTTCAATAGTTTATTTTTTCCAGTTTGGGTATTTTTTTTTTCTTTCTGGTAGCACTTTTATTCTTCCTTGCACAATGACGTATCCTTGGGCTGTGATATTCTCACACAACAGTAGAAAAACAAGATGTGTAAGTCACCCATAAAGCTGAGAATTATGTACAAAACTCTTACATAAATTAAAATGATGCATAAATTTACAGGTAAAAATACAAATCATTTTGCAACTAGAATGAGTAATTTAGCCCTGTGACATTCTGCTGCAAAAAAAAAAAAAACATTGGATAAGAAAGAAAATGGAGTCCTAGAGCCTGGGTTACGTACATTTTCTACCTCTGCTGGAAGACTGCAACAAAGAAGTAACAATTCATTCATAAATTCTTGCCAGCCTCTGGAGAAATCCAGGAATTGTCATTTGTACTCTGTGGAGATCTGATCAGGCCCTAGAGGAGTGAACAGCTTGAAAGAAATTGTCAGTCAGCCAAAGACCCATCACATCAGGCCAAGTGCCTTTTATAAACATGTTCCCCTTATTCTCCCTTTGCCACACAAAGTGTCTAGCCACACATGCTAAACTTAAACCAAAGATATGTAAAGAATTTTAGAAAATGTATTATAAAGAAATAGTTAATATGAATACAAGGTGAAATAGTGCTATTTGCCTATCAAAGACAGGTATCTTTTTAAAAAGGCATCTTCCAAGTAGATAAGTCTAATATAAGATGCTATCCATTTAAAAGTAGCCAGGTGTGGTGGCTCATGTCTGTAACCCTAGTCAGGAGGCTTACCTGGGCCCAGGAGTTCAAAACCCAGCCTGGACAACATAGCAAGCTAATAGTCCCAGCTAATCAGGGGGCTGAAGTGGGAGGATTGCTTGAGCCCAGGAATTTGAGGCTGTAGTATACTATGCTTGTGCCACTGCACTCCACCCTGGGCAACAGAGCAAGACTGTCTCTAAAATTGCAGTGGGCAATGGGCAGGTCAAACTCATCAGACTCTTGCTTGCTATTCCACATCTGCTGGAAGGTCAAGACAGTCGCTAGCCACAGTATGTGCACTCAGAAGAAGGGCAATCTTAATTTTTATTGTGTTTTTTTTTCCAAGGCTGTGACATCTGTCTGTGTTCTAAAGCCAGTAATAGCAGGACACATGGTAGTACTACCAGACCAGATGGGACGTGTTGTGTTGGCATATAGATCTTTTCTAATATAAGCATCACATCTCATGGGTGGCGTGGAAGTGCTATCTTGAGTGCCACTGCTTTCATACCTGAGGAGGATGGCTGAAAATAACTTCTGGGTCTATGACTCTCTCCTTGACAGAGGTGATCAACTGACTGTGAGGGAGCTTAGTGGTCTTCTCCAGGGTAGATGGTAAGCAATGGTAGTTCCTGTTTGACATCCAGGACAGAGCAGTACAACTTCTCCTTGGCATCATGTACAATTTCTTCCCTGCTGTGATAATGAAGCTGTAATCTCTTCTTCTCACAGTCCTTAGGAATACTCTTCCAAGTCTCAGCTAGCAGAGTCGAGAAATAGCATGACATAGGGCAGGTGTAACTGTCATAGAAGGGCATTGTGTGGGTGCCACAATCATCTAAGTCTACCAGCAGTATATGACCAGAAGCATTACAGGAACAGCATGGCTGGAATAGCAGCACACATAGCTGGGCTACTGAAGGTGTCAAACAGAGCCCGTTACAGGTGTTATCAATTGATGGACATTTGGTTTGTTTCTACTTTTTGGCTAAAGATGGAAGTTTGAAGTTATGAAATACCCATATGCTTAAAGAGAGAAATGAGTAGCAGAGGGATTTCAAGCCACTGAGAGGGTCTGGTTGAATTTGAAAACCACAGTATGATGCTGCATAGTCGTGTAATTTATGACACACAAAACTCTTCAACAGTAAGCTCTGCCTCTTCCCAGAACGCCACACATCAGCTCTGCTAAACTGTTTGTAGTTCCACGAACTCACCTCTGGGATTTGCAGTGTTCTTCTCTTTGCCTAGATAATTTCCTTCCAGGTCTCACTGCCATTCCCAATCTAACCTTGAGTCTGAGATCAGATGTCACATCCTCCAGAAGCTTTCCCTGACATTCTGAGTCAGTGTCAGGTGCCCCTTTCAAGTGGCACCCTCCATTCACCCCATCATAGCATTTCTGACACTGCTGTGAAACATCCACCCTGCACCACCACCGGGCTAGAATCTTATGGGCAAGCACTGTGACATTCACCAGATGAGCCCCCATGTCTGGCATGATGCCTGCTGCCTAAGAGGGGCTCAATAAATTTTAAAGGAATAAATCAGTGAATGAGTGGTGCATACTTTCAGAAACATGGATCTATGAGGGTTGAAGATGCTGAGAACTAGGACTGGGTACCAATGAGCATGTCTCTCCAACACATTGGCAGTGGAAATTTTTCAGAGATGAATTTCTGCACTTTTAAAAATAATTGAGAACTGGAGTAATTAATGTTTGTCAAAACATACTTGTTTGTATTTCTGGACAAGTTTTTATCAAAGTTAAACATAAATCTTTCAGAAATATTAGCTTTGCAATTCTCCCGTTTTCTTTGTCCGCATTTGGCGCTCCACTCTTGAATGATGGTTTCTAGAACACAACTGGAAAGAGGCAAGAGGCTATTTACCCAGTTGCACACAGGTAGAAAAGAATAAGTTACCAGCCAGAATTTCCAGTGTAATCTAGCATTAGAGATAACCCCTGACAGACATCAGAAGAGGGTGTAAGTCCCTTTTCAAAAGAAAAAATTAAAAACTACTAGTGATATGCCTTCCCTAACCATTGCTTTCAAAGACCTTTTAAATTATTTTTGTTAATTAAAATTTTGACCATGTATACTTCTAAAAATTACTAAATTAAGGAAAGTCTTGATTTTTATAGCATATTGAGTTAATAGGGATATTGCTTGACTTGACCGAATAAATTCTTTAAAATAGCCACACAAAGAAAATAGAGCTATATTTTTTTAAATTGTATACTGTAAGCCTTTGAATGAATTTTCCATGAAGAAGGCATCATGGAGAAGAAGAAATGTGTGACACATACAAATGAGGTGAGGACAAACTATTGAGATGTAGCTGGCAATCATCCAGCTTCTTAGTTCACTTTTTAATAGTTTATTTATTTTTTATTTTTATTTTATTTATTTCTTTTTTTTGAGACGGAGTCTCACTCTGTCACCCAGGCTAGAGTGCAGTGGCACAATCTCAGCTCACTGCAAGTTAATAGTTTAAGTTCATGTATCTTTAAACTAACTGTGTAGCTTGTTTTTATAAAAGACAAATATTGGGAGATGGCCATAAGTTGACTCTTGCTTTGCAAACCAAAGTGTATCTTAAAACAAGTTCCCCTGTGCTTATCTAAAAATGAGTTTGGACAAGAATAATGCTGCCTCGGATTGCAATGTTCAAGGCAGTCATTAAAGTTAATAATCAGTGCTCTTGTATAGAAGCTTTATGCCTAACATTGATCAGCCCTTTATTGTGTGGCATTTGCTAGTATTCAAGTAGCAAGGAGCTCACCACAAAGGCCATCAGGTAGGTTTCCATGGTAGCAGTCTTTCTTTTGTTATTCACCTTGGTAACACAGACTGGGTGCAAGCCCCAAGCCTTGGCAGCTTACACGTGGTGTTGGGCCATTCTCACACTGCTATGAAGATATGTTCAAGACGGAGTCATTTATAAAGGAAAGAGATTTAATTGACTCACAGTTCTGCAGCACTGCGGAGGCCTCAGGAAACTTACAGTCATGGTGGAAGGGGAAGCAAACACGTCCTTCTTCACATGGCGGCAGCAAGAAGTACAGAGCAAAGGTGGGGAGAAGGCCCTTTATAAATATGTCAGATCTCATGAGAACTCACTATCAAAAGGACAGCATGGGGGAAACTGCCCCCATGATTCAATTATCTTTACTTGGTCCCTCCCTTGACAAGTGGGGATTATTATAATTCAAGGTGAGATTTGGGTGGGAACACAGAGCCAAACCATATCAGACAGTATCCAAATACTCACCATGTCACTGCTTAATGAAAATAAATAGAATATTGATAATGCCAGTAAAGTCAAGAACCTGGTCTCTGGGTGTGACAACAAGGCAAGGCATGATGTCTACCAAGGTTTTCTTTTAAGCAGCTGTCCGCTAAGCTGGACTAGTGTCCTTTTGATCTTATTCCATGTTAATAACCCTCCGTTGTCTTATATTATTGCCCTGGAGACAAATAGAACTCAATAGTGACTAGAATAGTTTCATTAATGCTGAATCTTATGAAAGACAAGTTTGTGATTGCACAGTAATAAAAGTACAATATAAAAACTATGGAAGAAAAGAGAATTCTACTTTTTTTTTTTTCAGAGAAACTAACACTTTTTTTTAATTTTTTATTTTTTTCTTTCTTTTTTTAAATTTTATTTTATTATTATTATACTTCAAGTTTTAGGGTACATGTGCACAATATGCAGGTTAGTTACCTACATATACATGTGCCATGCTGGTGTGCTGCACCCATTAACTCGTCATTTAGCATTAGATATATCTCCTAATGCTATCCCTCCCCACTCCCCCACCCCACAACAGTCCCCAGAGTGTGACGTTCCCCTTCCTGTGTCCATGTGTTCTCATTGTTCAATTCCCACCTATGAGTGAGAATATGCGGTGTTTGGTTTTTTGTTCTTGCGATAGTTTACTGAGAATGATTTCCAATTTCATCCATGTCCCTACAAAGGACATGAACTCATCATTTTTTATGGCTGCATAGTATTCCACGGTGTATATGTGCCACATTTTCTTAATCCAATCTATCATTGTTGGACATTTGGGTTGGTTCCAAGTCTTTGCTATTGTGAATAGTGCCGCAATAAACATACGTGTGCATGTGTCTTTATAGCAGCATGATTTGTAGTCCTTTGGGTATATATCCAGTAACGGGATGGCTGGGTCAAATGGTATTTCTAGTTCTAGATCCCTGAGGAATCGCCACACTGAATTCCACAATGGTTGAACTAGTTTACAGTCCCACCAACAGTGTAAAAGTGTTCCTATTTCTCCACATCCTCTCCAGCACCTGCTGTTTCCTGACTTTTTAATGATTGCCATTCTAACTGGTGTGAGATGGTATCTCATTGTGGCTTTGATTTGCATTTCTTTGATGGCCAGTGATGGTGAGCATTTTTTCATGTGTTTTTTGGCTGCATAAATGTCTTCTTTTGAGAAGTGTCTGTTCATGTCCTTTGCCCACTTTTTGATGGGATTGTTTGTTTTTTTCTTGTAAATTTGTTTGAGTTCACTGTAGATTCTGGATATTAGCCCTTTGTCAGATGAGTAGGTTGTGAAAATTTTCTCCCATTTTGTAGGTTGCCTGTTCACTCTGATGGTAGTTTCTTTTGCTGTGCATAAGCTCTTGAGTTTAATTAGATCCCATTTGTCAATTTTGGCTTTTGTTGCCATTGCTTTTGGTGTTTTAGACATGAAGTCCTCGCCCATGCCTATGTCCTGAATGGTAATGCCTAGGTTTTCTTCTAGGGTTTTTATGGTTTTAGGTCTAACATTTAAGTCTTTAATCTATCTTGAATTAATTTTTGTATAAGGTGTAAGGAAGGGATCCAGTTTCAGCTTTCTACATATGGCTAGCCAGTTTTCCCAGCACCATTTATTAAATAGGGAATCCTTTCCCCATTGCTTATATTTCTCAGGTTTGTCAAAGATTAGATAGTTGTAGATATGTGGCATTATTTCTGAGGGCTCTGTTCTGTTCCATTGATCTATATCTCTGTTTTGGTACCAGTACCATGCTGTTTTGGTTACTGTAGCCTTGTAGTATAGTTTGAAGTCAGGTAGCGTGATGCCTCCAGCTTTGCTCTTTTGGCTTAGGATTGACTTGGCGATGCAGGCTCTTTTTTGGTTCCATATGAACTTTAAAGTAGTTTTTTCCAATTCTGTGAATAAAGTCATTGGTAGCTTGATGGAGATGGCATTGAATCTATAAATTACCTTGGGAAGTATGGCCATTTTCACGATATTGATTCTTCCTACTCATGAGCATGGAATGTTCTTCCATTTGTTTGTATCCTCTTTTATTTCATTGAGAAGTGGTTTGTAGTTCTCCTTGAAGAGGTCCTTCACGTCCCTTGTAAGTTGGATTCCTAGGTATTTTATTCTCTTTGAAGCAATTGTGAATGGGAGTTCATGCATGATTTGGCTCTCTGTTTGTCTGTTATTGGTGTATAAGAATGCTTGTGTTTTTGTGCATTGATTTTGTATCCTGAGACTTTGCTGAAGTTGCTTATCAGCTTAAGGAGATTTTGGGCTGAGACAGTGGGGTTTTCTAAATTTACAGTCATGTCATCTACAAACAGGGACAATTTGACTTCCTCTTTTCCTAATCGAATACCCTTTATTTCCTTCTCCTGCCTAATTGCCCTGGCCAGAACTTCCAACACTATGTTGAATAGGAGTGGTGAGAGAGGGCATCCCTGTCTTGTGCCAGTTTTCAAAGGGAATGCTTCCAGTTTTTGCCCATTCAGTATGATATTGGCTGTGGGTTTGTCATAGATAGCTCTTATTATTTTGAGATACATCCCATCAATACCTAATTTATTGAGAGTTTTTAGCATGAAGGGTTGTTGAATTTTGTCAAAGGCCTTTTCTGCATCTATTGAGATAATCATGTGGTTTTTGTCTTTGGTTCTATTTATATGCTGGATTACATTTATTGATTTGCGTATATTGAACCAGCCTTGCATCCCAGGGATGAAGCCCACTTGATCATGGTTGATAAGCTTTTTGATGTGCTGCTGGATTCGGTTTGCCAGTATTTTATTGAGGATTTTTGCATCAATGTTCATCAAGGATATTGGTCTAAAATTCTCTTTTTTGGTTTTGTCTCTGCCAGGCTTTGGTATCAGGATGATGCTGGCCTCATAAAATGAGTTAGGGAGGATTCCCTCTTTTTCTGTTGATTGGAATAGTTTCAGAAGGAATGGTACCAATTCCTCCTTGTACCTCTGGTAGAATTCGGCTGTGAATCCTTCTGGTCCTGGACTCTTTTTGGTTGGTAAGCTATTGATTATTGCCACAATTTCAGATCCTGTTATTGGTCTATTCAGAGATTCAACTTCTTCCTGGTTTAGTCTTGGGAGGGTGTATGTGTCCAGGAATTTATCCATTTCTTCTAGATTTTCTAGTTTATTTGCATAGAGGTGTTTGTAGTATTCTCTGATGGTAGTCTGTATTTCTGTGGGATCAGTGGTGATATCCTCTTTATCATTTTTTATTGTGTCTATCTGATTCTTCTCTCTTTTCTTCTTTATTAGTCTTGCTAGCGGTCTATCAATTTTGTTGATCCTTTCAAAAAACCAGCTCCTGGATTCATTAATTTTTTGAAGGGTTTTTTGTGTCTCTATTTCCTTCAGTTTTGCTGTGATTTTAGTTATCTTGCCTTCTGCTAGCTTTTGAATGTGTTTGCTCTTGCTTTTCTAGTTCTTTTAATTGTGATGTTAGGGTGTCAATTTTGGAACTTTCCTGCTTTCTTTTGTGGGCATTTAGTGCTATAAATTTCCCTCTACACACTACTTTGAATGTGTCCCAGAGATTCTGGTATGTTGTGTCTTTGTTCTCGTTGGTTTCCAAGAACATCTTTCTTTCTGCCTTCATTTTATTATGTACCCAGTAGTCATTCAGGAGCAGGTTGTTCAGTTTCCATGTAGTTGAGTGGTTTTGAGTGAGTTTCTTAATCCTGAGTTCTAGTTTGATTGCACTGTGGTCTGAGAGACAGTTTGTTATAATTTCTGTTCTTTTACATTTGCTGAGGAGAGCTTTACTTCCAACTATGTGGTCAATTTTGGAATAAGTGTGGTGTGGTGCTGAAAAAAATGTATATTCTGTTGATTTGGGGTGGAGAGTTCTGTAGATGTGTATTAGGTCCGCTTGGTGCAGAGCTGAGTTCAATTCCTGGGTATCCTTGTTAACTTTCTGTCTCGTTGATCTGTCTAATGTTGACAGTGGGGTGTTAAAGTCTCCCATTATTATTGTGTGGGAGTCTAAGTCTCTTTGTAGGTCACTCAGGACTTGCTTTATGAAACTGGGTGCTCCTGTATTGGGTGCATATATATTTAGGATAGTTAACTCTTCTTGTTGAATTGATCCCTTTATCATTATGTAATGGCCTTCTTTGTCTCTTTTGATCTTTGTTGGTTTAAAGTCTGTTTTATCAGAGACTAGGATTGCAACCCCTGCCTTTTTTTGTTTTCCATTTGCTTGGTAGATCTTCCTCCATCCTTTTATTTTGAGCCTATGTGTGTCTCTGCACGTGAGATGGGTTTCCTGAATACAGCACACTGATGGGTCTTGACTCTTTATCCAATTTACCAGTCTGTGTCTTTTAATTGGAGCATTTAGTCCATTTACATTTAAAGTTAATATTGTTATGTGTGAATTTGATCCTGTCATTTTGATGTTAGCTGGTTATTTTGCTCATTAGTTGATGCAGTTTCTTCCTAGCCTCGATGGTCTTTAAAATTTAGCATGATTTTGCAGTGGCTGGTACTGGTTGTTCCTTTCCATGTTTAGTGCTTCCTTCAGGAGCTCTTTTAGGGCAGGCCTGGTGGTGACAAAATCTCTCAGCATTTGCTTGTCTGTAAAGTATTTTATTTCTCCTTCACTTATGAAGCTTAGTTTGGCTGGATATGAAATTCTGGGTTGAAAATTATTTTCTTTAAGAATGTTGAATATTGGCCCCCACTCTCTTCTGGCTTGTAGAGTTTCTGCTGAGAGATTCACTGTTAGTCTGATGGGCTTCCCTTTGTGGGTAACCCGACCTTTCTCTCTGGCTGCCCTTAACATTTTTTCCTTCATTTCAACTTTGGTGAATCTGACAATTATGTGTCTTGGAGTTGCTCTTCTCGAGGAGTATCTTTGTGGCGTTCTCTGTATTTCCTGAATCTGAACGTTGGCCTGCCTTGCTAGATTGGGGAAGTTCTCCTGGATAATATCCCGGAGAGTGTTTTCCAACTTGGTTCCGTTCTCCCCGTCACTTTCAGGTACACCAATCAGACATAGATTTGGTCTTTTCACATAGTCCCATATTTCTTGGAGGCTTTGTTCATTTCTTTTTATTCTTTTTTCTCCAAACTTCCCTTCTCGCTTCATTTCATTCATTTCATCTTCCATCACTGATACCCTTTCTTCCAGTTGATCGCATCAGCTCCTGAGGCTTCTGCATTCTTCACGTAGTTCTCGAGCCTTGGCTTTCAGCTCCATCAGCTCCTTTAAGCACTTCTCTGTATTGGTTATTCTAGTTATACATTCGTCTAAATTTTTTTCAAAGTTTTCAACTTCTTTGCCTTTGGTTTGAATTTCCTCCTGTAGCTCGGAGTAGTTTGATCGTCTGAAGCCTTCTTCTCTCAACTCATCAAAGTCATTCTACATCCAGCTTTGTTCTGTTGCTGGTGAGGAACTGTGTTCCTTTGGAGGAGGAGAGGCTCTCTGCTTTTTAGACTTGCCAGTTTTTCTGCTCTGTTTTTTCCCCATCTTTGTGGTTTTATCTACTTTTGGTCTTTGATGATGGTGATGTACAGATGGGTTTTTGATGTGAATGTCCTTTCTGTTTGTTAGTTTTCCTTCTAACAGACAGGACCCTCAGCTGCAGGTCTGTTGGAGTTTGCTAGAGGTCCACTCCAGACCCTGTTTGCCTGGGTAACAGCAGCGGTGGCTGCAGAACAGTGGATTTTCATGAACCGTGAATGCTGCTGTCTGATCGTTCCTCTGGAAGTTTTGTCTCAGAGGAGTACCCGGCAGTGTGAGGTGTCAGTCTTCCCCTACTGGGGGTTGCCTCCCAGTTAGGCTGCTCGGGGGTCAGGGGTCAGAGACCCACTTGAGGAGGCAGTCTGCCCATTCTCAGATCTCCAGCTGCGTGCTGGGAGAACCACTGCTCTCTTCAAAGCTGTCAGACAGGGACATTTAAGTCTGCAGAGGTTACTGCTGTCTTTTTGTTTGTCTGTGCCCTGCCCCCAGAGGTGGAGCCTACAGAGGCAGGCAGGCAGGCCTCCTTGAGCTGTGGTGGGCTCCACCCAGTTCAAGCTTCCCGGCTGCTTTGTTTACCTAAGCAAGCCTGGGCAATGGCGGGCGCCCCTCCCCCAGCCTCGCTGCCGCCTTGCAGTTTGATCTCAGACTGCTGTGCTAGCAATGAGCGAGAATCCGTGGGTATAGGACCCTCTGAGCCAGGTGCGGGATATAATCTCCTGGTGCGCCATTTTTTAAGCCCATCGGAAAAGCGCAGTATTGGGGTGGGAGTGACCCGATTTTCCAGGTGCCGTCTGTCACCCATTTCTTTGACTAGGAAAGGGAACTCCCCGACCCCTTGCGCTTCCCGAGTGAGGCAATGCCTTGCCCTGCTTCGGCTCGCACACGGTGCGCTGCACCCACTGTCCTGTGCCCACTGTCTGGCACTCCATAGTGAGATGAACCCGGTACCTCAGATGGAAATGCAGAAATCACCCGTCTTCTGCGTCGCTCACCCTGGGAGCTGTAGATCGGAGCTGTTCCTGTTCGGCCATCTTGGCTGCTTCCACAAGAATTCTACTTTTTAAGGTATAAGGATAACATTGAGGAATGAAAACAGCTTTGGATTTTTGTTAGTTTATGTGTCCTCATTTTTTCCAGTGACTCAACACCTGGGCTTGCTCATTGTCTCTATTGTCTAAAATAAATGCATTCTGATAAGTGTCACTTCTCTTTGATTGTGAATTGATTATTTTAGTTCATAGCAGCATGTGGGGGCTTTATTATGCTGCCTGGCTTGTTCTGAGGTCAACAGGGAAGTCAACTAGTACTCAGTCATTCAAATAAAGAGAATAATGTACTCAGACTTAACATTGTTCTGGTATTCAGTCCTACCAAAACATCATTTCTGCCACTTACTCAGGAAAGAGTAAAAGCTCTAACTCGTAATTTAATTTACCTTTCTCCTTCCTATACAATACCTGAAAACATTTATGAATGAGTACACCTTTAGTGCCTCCATTTTAGTTACTTTAATCTGTGAAATTTCCACAAAGCATTGTATGGCTTTCCCTTGTAGTTTTAGCCTTTATCATAAACAGTCTGAGTGTAACATCCATAGGGGTGTGTAAAGTTTCTGCCATATATAAAATATATTTAAAAAATATATTTAAAAGAAAAACTACAAATACCAAAGCCAAAGAGAAAATCTTGAAAGAAGCTGGTGGTGGGGGGTGGGAGAGTGGGGGGGCTTCCTTTTACTTATAGAGAAAGAGGATAAGAATTATAATATACTTCTCATCAGAAATCATGCAAGCAAGAGGGGAATGGAGTAAAATATTAAAAGTATTGAGTATTGAAAGACAAAAGCCATCAACCTAGAATTCTATATCTAGGGAAATTATCTTTCAAAAGTAAAGAAGAACTATTTTCTCAGACAAGCAAAAATGGAGAGAATTCATCATCCACAGACCTACCCTAGAATAAATATTAAAAGATGTTCTTCAAGGAGAAGAAAAATATAGTTCAGAAACATGGATCTACACTAAAAGAAGAGCATAGAATAAGGAATAAATAATCCTCAAATAAAACATATGATTTTTCTTTTTAAGTGAGGTATTAGAGAAGTGCTTTTTAATGTTACAAAGGCACCAACTTATTAGCTGATTATAGTATAGAAAAATTATAAAAAGAAATACTTTTAAGAATCAGAAGTATTGTAAGAGAGAAGAAAAAGCAGAATCATATAAAATACTCAAACCAAAGAAAACAGAAAGGGGGAAGGGCATAAAAAAAGAAAGAAATGCCCAGTGCAATGAATAGAAAGCAGTTAAAATATGGTAGTTATTAATCCAACTATATCAATAACCACTTTAAATGTGAATAGCCTAATACACCAATTAAAAGACAAAGATTATTACATTAGATAAAATAACAAGACTAAAATATTATACATGTTTCCTACAAGAAACTCACTTTAAACATAAAGACACAGCTGGGCTAAGAGTAAAATGATGAAGAAAGATATGCTAACACTAATCAAAATAAATCTGATGTTAGCTATATTAATTTCAGACAAAGCATACTTTGAACAAGGAAAATTATCAGAGATAAACAGGAGTACTACATAATAATGAAGGGATTAATTCACCAAGGGGACATAATCTTTAATGTATATGCACATAACAACAGAGCATAAAAATACATGAGACAAAACTGATAGAACTGCCAGGAAACATAGGCATATCCACTATTATAATTGGAGACTTCAACACCCCTCTTTTAGCAATTATTAGATAAAGCAGGCAAAAAATTCATACAGATATAGTTGACCTGAACAACCATCAATCAACTTGATCTAATTGACATCTATAGAATATTTTATTCATCAAAAGCAGACTACACATTCCACTCAAGCTTATGTAGGACATTCACCAATATCAACCCTATTCTGGGCCATAAAACATATCTTAACAGAGTTAAAAAAATAGAAATCATACAAAGTATGTTCACAGTCAACATGGGAGTTAAACTAGAAATCAATAAAAGAAAAATGGCTAGAAAAGTCCAAAGTATTTGGAAATTAAATAGCACACTAATAAATAACCCATGGTTCAAATAAGAAGTGGCAAGAGAAATTTACAAATACTTTTTACTAAAAGAAAATGAAAATATAACTCACCAAAATTTTTGAGATGCAAGGAAAGTAGTGCTTAGAGGTTAATTTAACATTAAATGCATATATTAGAAGTTTCTAATCTGATGTAAGACTAGAGAAGGAACAATTTAAGTCAAAAGTAAGAAGAAGAAATGAAATAATAAAAATTAAAGAAGAAATAAATAAAATTTTAAAAAAACAATAAAAGCCAAGGCTGATTATTGTAACAGATTGATAAAATTATAAAACTCCAGCCAGGCTCAACAAGAAAAAAAGAAAGAATATACAAATTATTAATATAATAAATGAAAGAGGAATCCCACTACTGATCCTATGGACATTAAAAGAATAATAAAGGAATATTATGAACAACTCTATGCCCACAAATTTGATAATCTAGATAAAATGGATCAAGTCCTGGAAAGAAACAATCACCAAAACTCATGCAAAGAGAAAAATAATATCTTAATAGACCTGTCTCTATTACAGAAATTGAGTCAATAATTAGTAACCTTTTAAAACAGAAAACATTAGGTTCAGATGGCTTCACTAGCAAATCCTACCAAACATTTAAGGAAGAAATGATACCAATTCTTCACAATTTCTTTCAGAAAATAGAAGCAGAGGGAATACCTCCTAACTCATTATCTGAGGCCAGCATTGCCTTAATACCAAAACAACTAGAGAAATACATTACAAGAAAGAAAACTTACAGACACATATCTCTCACGAACATAGATGCAAAAAATCCTCAAAAATGTTTGCAAATCCAATTGAACAATGTATAAAAACAATTATTCCAAAATAGCTGGATGAGAGGACTTGAAATTTTCTCAACATATGGAAATGATAAATACTCAAGATGATGGAGACCCCCGAATACCCTGACCTGATCATGCATCAAGTATATGCACACAGTCTATGCATATAACAAAATATTGCATGTACCCCATAAATATATGTACAAATATTGTGTATCAATTTAAAAATAAAATAAATTTAAAATAATTATTCACCAAAACCAAGTGGAATGTATTCTAGGCATGCAAGGATGGTCAACATTCACATACCAATTGATGTAATACACAACATCAATAAGCTAAAGAAGAATCATATGATCGTATTAAAAGATGCACAAGAAGAATTTGATAAAATCCAACATCCACTTGTGATTTAAAGGTAAAAAATGTCTCAGAAGACTATAAATAGAAGAGAACTCCCTCAAGTTGATAAAGAACATCTATTAAAAATTTATAGCTGGAAGTCCTGGCTAGAGCAATCAGACAAGAGAAAGAAATAGAGAGCATCCAAATTGGAAAGGAAGTCAAATTATCCTTGTTTGTATGATCTTATGTTTGGAAAAACCTAAAGACTCCAACAAAAAAACTGTTAGAAGTGATAAACAAATTCAGTAAAGTTGCAGGATACAAAATCAACATACAAAAATCAGTAGCATTTCAATATGCCAACATTGAAGAATCTGAAAAAGAAATCAAAAAGTAACCCCCTTTACAATAGCTACAAGTAAAATTAAATAACTAGTAATCAACTTAACAAAGATGTGAAAGAGCTCTACAATGAAAACTTTAAAACATGGTGAAAGAAATCAAAGAGGACACACAAAAAGCGGAAGGATATTCCATGGTCATGGATTAGAAGAATAAATATTATTAAAATGTTCATACTACCCAAAGCAATTTACAGATTCAATTCAATCCCTATCAAAATACCAATGGCATTCTTTACAGAAATAGAAAAAAGCAATGCTAAAATTTATGTGAAACTACAAAAGACCCAGAATAGCTAAAGCTATCCTGAGCAAAAAGAGCAGAACTGAAACACTCACATTACCTGACTTCAAATTATACTACAGAGATATATTAATGAAAACAGCATAGTACTGGCATAAAAGCTGACACAGATCAATGAAACAGAATAGAGAACCCAGAAACAAATCCAAAGAACTGCAATAAACCCATTTTTAACAAAGGTGCCAAAAACATACATTAGGGAAAGAACAGTCTCTTCAATAAATGTTGCTGGGAAAACTGGATATCTATATGTACAAGAATGAAACTAGACCCCTATCTCTTGCTATATAGAAAAATCAAATCAAAATGGATTAAAGACTTAAATCTAATACCTCAAACTATGAAACCACTATAAGAAAACATTGGGGAAATTCTCTAGGACATTGGACTGGCTAAAGATTTCTTGAGATACCCTGCAAGCACAAGCAACCAAAGCAAAAAATGGACACATAGGATCACATCAAGTTAAAAAGCTTCTGCACAACAAAGGAAACAATCAATAAAGTGAAGAGATAACCCACAGATTGGGGAAAAAAATACTTGAAAACTACCTGTCTAACAACAGATTAATAACTAGAATATTCAAGGAACTCAAACAATTCCATAGGGAAAAAATAATAATCTGATTCAAAAATTGGCAAAAAATCTGAATAGACCTCAAAAGAAGACATACAAATGGCTAACTGATATAGGAAAAGGTGCTCAACATCACTGATCATTAGAGAAGTGCAAATCAAAACTACAGTGAGATACCATCTCACCCCAGTAAAAATGGCTTTTATCCAAAGACAGCCAATAACAAATGTCGGGGAGGATGTGGAGAAAAGGGAACCCTTGTCCACTGTTGGTCGGAATGTAAATTAGTACAACCACTATGGAAAACAGTTTGGAGGCTCTTCAAAAAACTGAAAATAGAGCTACCATATGATCCAGGAATCCCACTGCTAGGGACCCCAAAAGAAAGGAAATTAGTATATTGAAGAGACATCTGCACTCCCATGTTTATTGCAACACTATTCACAATAGCCAAGATTTGGAAACAACCTAAGTGTCCAAAAACAGATGAATGGATAAAGAAAAATGTGGTACATATACACAATGGAGTACTACTCAGCCACGAAAAGAAGGAGGTTCTGCCATTTGCAACAACATGGATGGAACCTTAGGTCATTACGTTAAGTGAAATAAGCCAGGCACAGAAAGACAAAATTCACATGTTCTCACTTACTTGTGGATGCTGAATAGGAAAACAGTTGAACTTATGGAGATAGATAGTGGAAGGATGGTTATCAGAGGCGTGAAAAGTTAATGGTGGCAATGAGGGTAAGTGGGGATGATTAAAGGGTACAACAATAAAAAGAATGAATAAGATCTAGTATTTGATATCAATAAAAGGGTAACTATAGTCAATAACATTTAAAGATAACTAAAAGAGTATAACTGGAATGTTTGCAACACAAATGATAAATGCTTGAGGTGATGGATACCCCATTTACCCTGATATGATTATTATGCATTGTATGCCTGTATCCAAATATCTCATGTACCCCATAAATATATACACCTACTATGAACCCACAACAATCAAAAATTTAAAAAAAAATTAAATTAAAAATTAAAATTAAAAAGCCCTACAGCTAACATGTTTAAACTAAGAAGCTTGATACTTATCTCCTAAGATTGGGAACAAGGCAAGGATATTCCCTCTCACAACTCCTATTCAGCATCATATAGGAAATCCTACTTATTGCAATAAGGCAAGAAGAGGAAATAAAATGTAAATACAAACTGGGAAGAAAGAAAAAATACTGGGCTGGGCACAGTGGTTCACAACTGTAATCCTCGCACTTTAGAAGGCCAAAACTGCAGGATTGCTTGAGGCCAGGAGTTCAAGATCAGCCTGGGCAACAAAGCTGGAACCCATCTATAAAAAAAAAAAAAAATTAAAGTAGCTGAGTGAGGTAGCCCATGCCTATAGTCCCAGCTACTCAGGAGACTGAGGCAGGAGGATCACTTGAGCCCAGGAGTTGAGCTATGATCCTACTACTACACTCCAGCCTGGGTGACAGAGTGAGATCCTGTAAGAAAGAGAGAAAGAGAGAGAGAGAAAAGGGAGAAAGAACTGTCTTTATTTATATAGATGACATGATTATCTATACAGACAATCCCAAATAATTAATTTCTGGAACTTGTAAGTAATTATAAAAATATTGAAGAATACAAGGTTAATATGCAGAAATCAATTGCTTTCCTATAACTACAGTAAAGAGTCAGAATTTGAAATTTGAACAATACCATTTACAATAGCACCAAAAAATAAATACTTAGATAATATCTGATAAAATATGCACAGGATCTATATGCAATAAACTATAAAACTCTCACAAAAGAAAGTAGACGTGAGTAAGTAGAATGATATTCTGTGTTCATGCATGGCAATACCCAATATTGTTAAGATATCAGTTCTTCTCCAGCTTAATCTATAGATTTAACCCTTTTCCATTTAGAAAATAAAAAAGTACAGCTCACTACCAGCACTCATTTAATTTTACATAAACACACTCTTTGAGGATGAAGCAAATCTGATTGATTTTCAATGTGAAAATATAAAAACTGTTCTTGGAGTTATTTCTAAACAAAACTAACATCAGAATTGTCTGAATCATCAGAATCATCTATTTTGGAAAAACTGGATTCGTCAAATGAGTCTTTGGTCAACAACTGTTGGAGAATGATGTTAATATCACATGTAGGAATGCTACATTTTCTAGAATTTTACATTTTCAGTGACCGAGAATTACTATATTTTCTAAGTGGAAATATCACTACCAAAAACAGAATGCTATAAATAGAATGATGTCTTTTGTTTCTAAAGTTGATATACTAAAGCAATGCGAAAATAATAATAAAAGGGAGATATTTCGTGGCAAAAGTATCTCGGGGTAAATGCGACAGCTGCAAGCACTGCCGGCAAGTATTCTCAGGGCAAATGGGAAAAGGGTTTAATGTAAGCCTAACCAAAAATCCCAGTAAGTTATTTTCTAGATAGCAAAAACTGATTCTAAAGTTTATATTGAAAGTCAAAAGGCCCAGAACAGCCAGTGCAGTGTTGAAGAAGAACAAAGTAGGAGGACCAGCACTACCTGACTTCAAAACTTACTATAAAGCTACAGTAATCAAGACATTGTGGAAAAAGAATAGACACATAGACCAATGGAACAAAATAAAGAGCTAGAAATAGACTCTCACAAATGTAGGCAACTGATATTTGACAGAGGAGCAAAGGCAATTCAAGAGAGAAAGGACATCTTTTTAACAAATGGCACTGCAGCAATTGGAAGTCCATATGGTAAAAAGCTGAATCAAGTCATAAATCTTACACTTTTCACAAAATTTAACCCAAAATGGATCATAGACTTAAATGTAGAAGTTGACACTTATATAAATTCTAGAAGAAAATATAAGGAATTTGAATTTGACATAGAATTTTTACATACAACACCAAAGGCATGAGAAAACAATAATAATCCACTTGACTCAGCCATAAGCAAAGGTTACATAATCATAATAATCATAAATACTGAGTACTGATTTAGTTTCTCAAAATATGATAAAACTAAACTTAGTTGATAACAGATAGGGGAAAAAAAGAGGGGAGAGATTGTAAGAGGACTGAAGCCATATCTTTTATTTTAGGAAATCAGATGATAATACATAAAACTGATAAATCAAGAAATAGCAGTATATAGATATTGTTAAGACATAGGGGTATAAAACCCAGAAAGAGGTTGACATCAGCAGCATGGCAGAATAGGAGGTCTCCAGCCTTGGCCATTACCCCCCAAAAAACACTGATTAAGCAACTATTCATGAAGAAGAATGCCTTTGTGAGATTTAGAGAACCCAAGAAAAAGGTTGCAGCACACCAATGGTGCAAAATGTCTGAGAAAAGCTGCATTTAAAAGGATAAAATGAGTAGTTTCCCTCTATCAGATTTACACTTCCCCTAAGCTACCACAGCACAGTACTAAGAAAGATCCCCTTTGCCCACAATTTCTCCCATAGGGAGTTTCACTTATGAAACTTAGTTTCACTGGAAACAAAATTTTTGGCTGATAATTGTTTTGTTTAAGGAGGCTAAAGATAGGACACCAATCCCTTCTAGCTTGTAAGGTTTCTGCTGAGAAATCTGCTGTTAATCTGTTACAGCAAAAGGGGATACAGCAAAAGCAGTGCTAAGAGGAAAGTTCATAGTATTAAATGCCTACATCAAAAGCTCTGAATGAGCACAAAGAGACGATCTAAGACCACACCTCAAAGAACTAGAGAAAGAAGAACAAACCAACCCAAACCTGGCACAAGAAAAGAAGTAACCAAGATCAGAGCTGAACTAAATGAAATTGAAACAAACAAAGAAAAAAAATACAAAAGATAAATGAAACAAAAAGCTGTTTCCTTGAAAAGATAGATAAAATTGATATACCATTAGCGAGATTAACCAAGAAAAGAATAGGGAAGATCCAAATAAGCTCAATTAGAAAAGAAACAGGAGATAATTACAACTGATACCACAGAAATACAAGAGTTCATTCAAGGCCACTATGAATACCATTATGCACACAAAGTAGAAAACCTAGAGGAGATGGATAAATTTCTGGAAATATACAACCCTCCTAGATTAAACCAGGAAGAAATATAAATGCTGAACAGACCAGTAACAAGCAGTGAGACTGAAATGGTAATTTTTAAATTGCCAACAACAACAAAAAAAATCCAGGACCAGATGGATTCACAGCTGAATTCTATCAGACATTCAAAGAAGAATTGGTACCATTCCTATTGACACTATTCAAAAAAGTAGAGAAAGAGGGAGTCCTCCCTAAGTCATTCTATGAAGCCAGTATCACCCTAATACCAAAACGAGGAAAGAACATAACAACAAAAAAAGAAAACTACAGACCAATATCCCTGATGAACGTAGAAGCAAAAATCCTCAACCAGATACTAGCTAACCGAATCCAACACCATATGAAAAAGATAATCCACCATGATCAAGTGTGTTTTATACCAGAGATGCAGGGATGGTTTAACATACACACATCAGTAAATGTGGTACCCCACATAAACAGAATTAAAAACAAAAATCACATGATCATCTCAATAGATGAAGAAAAAGCAGTTGACAAAATCCAGCATCCCTTTATTATTAAAACCCTCAGCAAAATCGGCATTGAAGGGACATACCTTAATGTAATAAAGCCATCTACGACAAACCCACAGCCAACATAATACCAAACAGGGAAAAGTTGAAAGCATTCCCTCTGAGAACTGGAACAAGACAAGGATGCCCACTCTCACCACTTTTAGTCAACATAATACTGGAAGTCCTAGCAAGAGCAATCAGAAATAAAGGGCATCCAAATTGGTATAGAGGAAGTCAAACTGTCACTGTTTGCTGATGATATGATCGTATACCTAGAAAACCCTAATGACTGCTCCAGAAAGCTCCTAGAACTAATAAATGAATTCAGCAAAGTTTCAGGATACAAAATCAATCTACACAAATCAGTAGCTTTTCTATACACCAACAGTGACCAAGCTGAGAATCAAATCAAGAACTCAACCCATTTTACAGTAGCTGCAAAAAATAAAATAAAATACTTAGAAATATAACTAATCAAGGAGGTGAAAGACATCTACAAGGAAAACTCCAAAACACTGCTGAAAGAAATTATAGACTACACAAACAAATGGAAACACATCCCATGCTCATGGATAGATAGAATCAATATCGTGAAAATGACAATACTGCCAAAAGCAATCTACAAATTCAAGGCAATTTCCATCAAAATACCACCATGATTATTCACAGAATTAGAAAAAACAATCCTAAAATTCATATGAAACCAAAAAAATGCAAGACTAAGCAAAAAGAACAAATCCGGAGGCATCACATTACCAGACTTCAAACTATACTGTAAGGCCATAGTCACCAAAACAGCATGTTACTGGTATAAAAATAGGCACATAGACCAATGGAACAGAATGGAGATCCCAGAAATAAAGCCAAATACTTACAGCCACTGATCTTCAATAAAGCAAACAAAAACACAAAGTGGGGAAAGAACACTCTATTCCACAAATGGTGCTGGGATAATTGGCAAGCCACATGTAGAAGAATGAAACTGGATCCTCATCTTTCACCTTATACAGAAATCAACTCAAGATGGATCAAAAACTTAAATCCAAGACCTGAAACCATAAAAATTTTAGAAGATAACATCAAAAAAATCCTTCTAGATATTAGCTTAGGCAAAGACTTCATCACCAAGAACCCAAAAGCAAATGCAATGAAAACAAAGATAAATAGATGAAACTTAAACTGAAAAGCTTCTGTACAGGAAAAGAAACAATCAGCAGAGTAAACAGACAACCCACAGAGTGGGAGAAAATCTTCACAATCTATACATCCAACAAAGGACTAATATCCGGAATCTACAAGAAACTCAAAGAAATCAGCAAGGAAAAAAAAATCCCATTAAAAAGTGGGCTAAGGACATAAATAGACAATGCTCAAATGGAGATATACAAATGGCCGACAAATACATGAAAAAATGCTCAACGTCACTAATGATCAGGGAAATGAAAATCAAAACCAAATGTGATACCACCTTACTCCTGCAAGAATGGCCTTAATCGAAAAATAAAAAATAATAGATGTTGGCCTGGATGTGGGGAAAAGGGAACATTTTTACACTGCTGATGGGAATGTAAACTAGTACAACCACTATGGGAAACAGTGTGGAGATTCTTTAAAGAACTAAAAGTAGATCTACCATTTGATCCAGCAGTCCCACTACTGGGTATCTACCCAGAGGAAAATAAGTCATTATATGAAAAAGACACTTGCACATACATGTTCATAGCAGCACAATTCACAACTGCAAAAATATGGAACAAGCCCAAATGCCCATCAATCAACAAGTGGATAAAGAAAATTTGGTATGTATACACCACGGAATACTACTCAGCCATAAAAAGGAATGATATAATGGCATTCACAGCAACTTGGATGAAACGGTAGACCGTTATTCTAAGTGAAGTAACTCAGGAATGGAAAACCAAACATCATATGTTCTCACTGATAAGTGGGAGCTAAGCTATGACGACACGAAGGCATAAGAATGATACAGTGGACTATGGGGACTCCAGGGAGAGTGGTAGGGGAGTAAGGAATAAAAAACTACACATTGGGTACAATGTACACAGCTCTGGTGATGGGTGCAACAAAATCTTAGAAATCACCACAAAAGAACTTATCCATGTAATCAAACACCACCTGTTCCTCAAAAACTATTGAAATGAAACATAATAATTTTTAAAAGAAGATAACAACAAAGCTAAGAGTTGGGTTTTTTTTGAAAAGATAAACAATATCAACAAGCCCCTAGCTAGATTACCTTTTTAAAAAGAGAAGACTCAAATAAATAAAATCAGACATCAAAGAGGAAACATTACAACTGAAGCAATAAAATGAAAAGATTTTAAGGGATTATTATGAACCATTATATGCCAAAAACAGGCAACAAAAGCAATAATAGACAAATGAGACTGCATCAAATTAAAAAGCTTCTGCATAGCAAAACAATCAACAAAGTGAACAGGCAACTTATGGCATGGGAGAAAGTATTTGTCAATTATATCTGATAAAGAATTAATATCCAAAATCTATAAGGACATCATCCAATGCAATAGCAAAAAAATAAATAAAAAATAACCTGATCAAAAAAATGGGCAAAAGACTTGAATAGACATTTCTTCAAAAAAGACACACACGGCCAGCAAATATACAAAAGCTCCCCTTCACTAATCATGAGGGAAATGCAAATTAAAGCTGCAATAAGATATCACCTCACACCAGTTAAAATGGCTATTATAAAAAAAAAAAAGGATGAGTGTTTGCAAGGATATGGACGAAAGGGAACCCTTGTACACTGTTGATGGGAATGTTAATTGGTGCAGCCACTATGGAAAACAGTATGGTAGATCCTCAAAAGTAGAAACAGAACTACCATATGATCCAGGATTCTAGTTATATACCCAAAAGAGTTGAAATCAGGGTCTCAAAGAGGCATCAGCATTCCCATGTTTTTGCAGCATTATTCACTGTGGTAAGGACATGGAAACAACCTAAATGTCCAATGAGAGATGAATGATAAATAAAAGGTGTATAGACATAGAATGGAATGTTATTCAGCCCTTAAAAAGGAATAAATCCTTCCATTTGCTAAAATGTGGATTAAGCCAAAATGACATTATTCTGAGTGAAATAAACCAGACTATATGATCCCACTTATATCAAGAATATAAAATAGCCAAAGTCATAGAAGCAGAGAGTAGAATGGTGGTTACCTGGGGCTGGGAAGGGAATCAAGGAGGTATTGGTCAAAGGGTATATTTCAGTTATACAAGCTAAGTCCTGGAGATCTACTGTACAGCATAAAAGCCGTAATTAACAGTATTCTACTGTGTACTTAAAACTTGTTAAGCGAGTAGATTTTTTTTTTTTTTTTTTTTTTTTTTTGAGAAGGAGTTTTGCTCTTGTTGCCCAGGCCAGAGTGCAATGGCGCAATCTTGGCTCACCGCAACCTCTGTCTCCCGGGTTCAAGCGATTCTCCTGCCTCAGCCTCCCAAGTAGCTGGGATTACAGGCATGTGCCACCACCCTGGCTAATTTTGTATTTTTAGTAGAGATGGGGTTTCCCCATGTTGGCCAGGCTGGTCTTGAACTCCCAACCTCAGGTGATCCACCCACCTCGGCCTCCCAAAGTGCTGGGATTACAGGTGTGAGCCACTGCACCCGGCCGCGAGTAGATCTTATGTTAAATGTTTGTATCACCAAAAAACAGAGAGGAAGGTTTTACAGGTGATGGTTATGTTTATGGCACTGTTTATGGTGATGGTTTCAATGGACTTATACTTACCTGAAAACTCATCATGTATACATTAATTATGTATACCTTCTTGTATATAAATCATACTTCAATTTTTAAAAAATGAATTAGGCCAGGCACAGTGGCTCACACCTGTAATCCCAGCACTTTGGGAGGCCAAGGCGGGTGATCACTTGAGGCCGGGAGTTCAAGACCAGCCTGGCCAACATGGCGAAACCCCATCTCTACTAAAAATACAAAAATTAGCCACGTGTGGTGGCACGCACCTGTAATCCCAGCTACTCAGGAGGCTGAGGCAGAGAATCTCTTGAACCTGGGAGGCAAAGGTTGCAGTGAGCCGAGGTCACTTGTCCAGCCTGGGCAACAAGAGGAAGACTGTATAAAAAAAACTAAAATGAAATGAAATGAAATCTAGAAGGAACCACTGAAAGGGTTGAATGTGGCTTCCTCTGGGGCAGAACAGGGCATGAAGAGGAAACTAAAGGGCAGTTGGTGGGGCAGGGAGTTTCTGCTTTTTTAATATAAACACTTTAGAACTTTTGATGGTTTCATTCTGATAAACATTGAAATGAACTTTAAAAAGGAACACTACAACACAACTGGGAAAAAAAACCTGACACCACCACCCCTCCCTTGCTTAGTGAGGGCGTGATACTGTGGTGTCATCTAATGTCTGTGTTGCTGATAGACTGGGAGCTCTGTCACAGGGCAGGGACCACATCTACTTCATAGACTGCTGTATTCACAGGTCTGACACCTTCTAGGCGCCAATACATATTTGTTGAATGAAAAAAATATATAAGAAACATTTCACAGTGGTAGAAGCAGCACCCAGAGGACAGATGTGACAAATGATACAGAGATAGCCTTACTACAGTTTGACATCAGGCACTGGCATAGAGCAGGAGCTCAGAAAGGTCTGGAAATTTGCTCTTTATTAAAGGAGGTTGGTGATGAGAGAGAGAGAGGTTGGTAGTCCAAGGAGGTAGCGAGATCAAGGAAGACATTATCATGGCTGGGATATCAGGACATTGTTTGTAGTACCAAAAATAAGCATCTAGTGGAGGGAGGGATATAAGCGATGCCAGAGAGAGACACTGAAGATAATTTCTGCAAAATATGGAAAATTATGATTTTCTGTTGTGGAATTTCAGATGTTCTTCCTCCTCCCCCTCCAGAGCTAGCAGTTCTGCCGTGTTTTGATGATTGCTTGGGCCGTTACAGTGCCTTGCTAACCACACTCCCTACCTCCCTTCTGAAAGAACACATGTTCCCTACAGTGTTCGATGTCTCTACTTAATGTTTGGCATCTATGTGCCTTGAGAAGCTCCAAATGATTCCAGTTAAGCAAAACAGGTCATGAATGTTATTCAGGGGAATTCAAATTGAATTCTCTCCAGGGAAACATCACCATAAAACCAGGTAGACTTTAGAAAGTGGGACTGCATGGAAGCACATCACTTAAAATCACTGTAGACATGTGCCAGGAGATGTGTTGGAGGAAAATGTTCTGAAGGAGATTATTGGCCTCCTTTATGGATTAATCACCCTGATATTTGTGATTTAGAATCAGGAAGAAAGCACATTACCTCATGACAGGAATTCATTCTGGGAGGCATTCACAATTTGCCTCTTTCCCCAGGGATGGGCGGAGGGACTTGTAACCTTGAAAACATTCTTGCATGTGAGAAGTACAGAAAAATATTATATATTTCTGCATAAGGAGAAGCAGTAGAAAGTTTTTGTTTGTTCTGTTTGCTTGTTTTTTTTTAATCTAACATAAATTGACTATGCCAAAAACTACGTTATCTGATGACCAAGTCTCTAAGGTAGGCAGTATGGTTTATAGCACTTTACCAAAAGGGAAACTGAGGCTCAATGAATTTAAATAGTATCCAAGGTGAACTAACAAATTTGTGGATGAGCTCAGAGTTGATCCCAAATATACGTAGGCAAGACCAGTTAATCGTTGATCTCATAACTACGTAGGCGGGACCAGTTAAATTTGTGATGCCCAGTGCAAAATAAAAATGCGGAGCCCCTTGTTCAAAAATGATGTAAGACTTTCAAGATGGTGACAGCATATCCTTAAACCAAGTGTGATCCCCTTCTGAGCACAACACCCTGTGTGACTGCACAGGATACAAATGCATAAGCCTGCCCCATGTATACATACCTCCCAGATTCTGTACATTTGGGCTAGCTCCACTGAAAAAAAATTGGGACAGCTTTGATGAATATTAAACTATGATTATGCCTTAAAATATTGTCTTGAAAAATACTGTAAACGCACTGTATATCAAAAATGGACTTCTACAATGATATTTGTACCTGAGTTAGAGATGATTTCAATATTATTTCAGATTGGCTCCTTCTATTTGATATTGATGCATTAATTTTTTGGCTTTACCATACACTTTACTAAGGAGACCATTTTGAGCCCTGTTTCCATCTAAGCTGATGTCCTTTGTCCTATTCCTGGGACCTACAGGCTGTTCATCAGGAATCTTGGCAGACCCCCACACACACTGTGACCCCCTCACAGCCATGCAATCCCCACTGCTGCTCACCCCACCTGACACAGAGTGAAGACTCAAGAAACATTCATTGAATAAATGAATGAGTGCATGAACTCTAGGAAACTGCAGCAGAATTTCAGATTTTCAAAAATGGAGCAAGAAGCAGTCTCCATGCAATCAATACTCAGGCAATGGTCCAAGGGACCTTTAGAATGGTTCTAAAATTAGACCATTAGGTCTCAAGAGAGGGCCAGGTCTAAAATCAGCATTTGAGCCAAAAGTCAAACCTGTCCTTGAAAAGTCCTTCAGGAGCTTCAGGTTGGAGGTACCATGAGAGGCTCACAGAAACCTACTGGGTGAGAAGCTGATGCACATCCCATATCTTATCCCACCCTGGGGCACATGCTCATTGCCTGCCAAGCCATGCAGTAAATTCCAGTAGGTTAAATGCACATGTGATGTAACTGTTTCTTAAGAGGTAAGTCAGTGCCTTCTCTGAAGGAAGTGTTTATTACTTTATGTCTGCAGCGTTTCTTCCCCCTTCTCAGGGGAAGTTGTAAAATTCTGAGCTCTGCGTTTTATAAGACACTTAGTCTTGCGTTAAAACTTCACCCAAAGTGATTTATCTTGCATCTTGCAACATTTCTGTATCTCACACATTTTCTATAATGAGCATGAATTACTTTTATAGTCAGTGGGAAAAAAAACTTTACAGGGAGATTTTATACTTAGATCATTTTTTGGTTCTGAGCAAAACATTAAAAGAAAAGCTTTCCAGAGCCCTGTCCCCATCCATCACCATCTAGCCTTCAGAGCACTACAGGAGCCTGGCATCCAGGCTGAACACTAAACTGCTGAAATGTGTATCTCAGATTCTCCACTTACTTAATCTCTCTAGGCCTCAGTGTCCTTATCTGTAAAATGGTACTAATACAATACCTTCTCCAAAGAGCTGCTCATATAAAGCCTTTAGCACATGTGCATTCAGTGTGGTTAGCTAATTAGCTCTTATTGCATATGAGTCTGTGTCTTCAGTGCTAATAGCCTAGATCTCAAGCAACCTAATTCCTTATCTAAATGTGAATAATAGAGCAAGTTTTTAAATCCTCTTTAAAGTAATCTCAAAAATAGAAAGGTGACATAGCTAGAAGAGTAAAGGATGATATATCGACCTCACTGTGCCCTCAAGGGCTCCAGTGACCACCCCAACTCATGACAGAATAGGATGAAATTTGGCCATGTAGCAAAAAGAGCTACTGAGCTTGACAATGTCATTTTTTCAACTGACTATATATCATTTATACCCAGTCAACATCCAAAGTAGATTCGAATGTTGTACATACCACTTGGAATCTGAAAATGTTTTCCCTTCCACTTTATTGGTGGCAAACCAGTTTTCTAATAATTCTCTATGAAGACCCTGTGCTAATAGATGCTGTCTATCTTTGAACCACTTGTCCCTTGGCTTTACAACATCACACTTTTCTATTTTGCTTCCCTGTTACTAGCCCATCTTTCTTGATCTCCTTTTTAGGCTCATCCTCCTTGACCTTATCCCTTAAATCTTAACCTTTTCCAAGGCCCTCTCATGGGCCCACTTCCTTCAGACCCTGTACTCTTCCTGGGTCTCAGTCTGTCCTGATAGTTTCAACCACAATCTTCTTTTGCCAATGAACTTGATACCTGTATTGCCAAATCAGTCCTTTCTTCAAAGTCCAAATCCATAAAACTGACTGCCTTCAGAACATCTCCACTTGGATATTTTACAGGTACCTCAAACTCAACATGTCCAGACTGAACTCATCATCCCTTCAAACAGGCTCCCTTACAGCATTCCCTCTCTCAGGAAATGGCAGCTGTTTCCACCCTGCTAATCAAGCCAGGAATCTGTGATTAATCCTTAACTCATCTCAGTTTCCTCATTGCCTAAATCTAATCAATCACCATGTTGTCTTAACTATATTTGTTAAATCAGTGCCTGTCAAATTTCTTTTACAGGTATACACACATAACTGAAATAGAAGTTTCACAAAATAATTCTTATCATCATTATATGCAAGGCCCTGTAATATTTTCTCTTCTGTTCACATCTGTTACTGTTTTAAAATGCTAGTAACAGTGAGTTACTGACAAATGTTTAACAACCAGCTAGGTCTTCTGGAGGCAAGGGAGGGAATACCTGATGTGTAGCATTTGCCCATATCCTTGCTGTGAATATTCCCACCATGGCTGAATTCAAGCTACCGACCAACCAGCTTGCAAACCACCTAAAGATTTAACAACCAGCTCTCATGACAATCTCCAGCACACCACACTCATGACTCAACAGTTTGATAGACACTGGTCTAAGTGTTCTTAAATCTTTCAGCTAATTTTCATTGCCAATGCTATTGTTCCTCTCCTAGCCACTACCATTTCTGATACAATTGGTTCAGCTCAATCTGATCTATTTCAGATTTATTTATTTTCAGAGACTTTCTATTTGCACACTAGGATGGAGTCTACAATTCTTACCATGGCTTAAAAATCAACCCATGGTTTTGCACCTGCCTGCTCCTTCTGCCCTCTCTTCCTTGATCACAACAAAAGTGTTCTCTTCTTGAACTTCTGGGAGCGTTCTCTTGTTCTCAGTTCTTTAGACATGCCTTTTTTTGGCTAGAAAGTTCTTTCCTCCCATCTTTACTCAATGAATTCTTATCCTTTCTATCACAGTTTAAATGCTACTTTATTCATTCATTCATTCTTCTAGTGTGTGACAGGCATTCTGATAAGTGCTGAGGATCCAAGGAGAGGTAAAAATAAACACAGTCCCTCACCCCACTGAACTTACGCTGTAGAGGGGGAGAAACATATTATTTAAATAAAGATATTCAAATTTAAGTATGAATAAAAGAGCTTTAAAAATGAACGAGAGCCCTAGTTCTATAAGAACTTATAAAAATCTGTCCCAATCTGATGGATCAGGGGAGACTTTCCCGGAGTAAGTGGTAATTGATCAATTGTACCAGTTGAGCTAATATAGAAAGGATACATATAACCTAATTATTCTAAGTGGTGGCTAACTAACAGTACAGGCAGAAAAAAGAATATGTGAAAACCCACATTGCAGGAGGGAACATGACATGATCAAGGAACCAAATGAAAGCCAGTGTGACAGGAATGCAAAGAGGAACAGGAGCAAGATATGGGATGGGGCCAAAGAGACAGAAGCCACTCTATGAAGAGCACTCTAGACTTTGTTGAAAGTTTGGGTCTCTAACAAAAAGTCAGTGGGAGGCCTTTGACATGTTGAAAGCAGGGATATGGTGTGTTCATACTTCTGGTTTGGAAAGATCACTCTGGCAGCAGTGAGGATGACATGGAAGGAGGAAAAAATAGATGTAGAGACAAATTAGAAACTATCATCATCCTCTAGACAGAAATGCTTCTAACACAAATTAAGATGCTGGTGATGCACATGGGAAAAATCAACATATTAGAGAGATGTAAGGGGTAACCTTGATAAGACAAGATAATGGATTGGACAATCACTACGCTCTTCCTTTCCAACTTGGGCCTGGCAGAATGGTTCTCACAAAGAAGGATGGCGAGACAAAAAGGGCCATTCTGCCATCAACAAGGTAGTGACCTCGTTGATGATACACCATCAACATTCACAAGCGCGTCCATGGAGTGGGCTTCAAGAAGTCTGCCCCTCAGGCACTCAAAGAGATCTGGAAATTTGCCACGAAGGAGATGGGAACTCCAGATGTGCACATTGATACCAGGCCCAACAAAACTGTCTGGGCCAAAGGAATAAGGAATGTCCCATACTGTAACCATGTGTGGTTGTCCAGAAAATACTCTGAGGATGAAGATTCACCAAATAAGCTCTATACTTCAGTTACCTATGTACCTGTTACCACTTTCAAAAATCTGCAGATAGTCAATGTGGGTGAGAACTAACTGCTGATTGTCAAATACATCAAATAATGTTATAAAATTGTAAAAAAAAAAGATAATGGATTAACTAAATGTGATGAAAGAGAGGGAAGTATCAAAGATAACTTGCAATGTTTGAGTTACAAAACTGAATGAATGATAGTACTATTTGCAGAAATAAGAAATACTGGAGGTTTGGGGAGAAAGAACATGATTTTGTCTTTAGATATATTGAGTTTGAGGTATCTTTAAGATGGGCAAAATGAGATGTCTTAAGAACAGTTTGATAAACTGCCTAGAATAGAGGAGAGATCTGGGTTAGGATATAAGTTTGTAAAATACCTGTGTATAAGTAGTGAACATGATGTCATAGCCATGAATGAACTCATCAACTGAGAATGCATAAGAGAAAACAGTTTGGAAACCAAGATTTAAGCAAATCCAAAAATTAGTGGTAGGGTAGTGAAGGGTGCACTGACAAAGGGAAGAGGAACAGCCAAGTGGTAGGAGGAAAACCAGGAGAAATTGATGTCAAAGAAACCAGTATCTTCTGGTCGAATAGCAAGAAGAGATGCCAGACTGCTGTGGGTGAAAGTGAGTACAATGTACAGATATGGCGTCAGTGAATCTGGACCACTTATTGGAGAAGTTTGCTTTTGAAGAGGAGAGACTTGAGTAGTACTTGTGAAATATTTGGAAACTTTTGGTTGTGCTTTAATGAAAGGCATCTGGACATATTAATCAGCTATGAAAAACATTGGTTTGAAAGAAAGTTAAATACACAAGAGAAAGAAAGACTAAAGGCAAGTGGGAGGTTTAAAAAAAGTTGGGGAATAATCCCTGTGTACCCATGGCACGCCTACACTTACCCTTTCTTAATTCTGACTACACTTGTAATTCTTAATTATCTGTATTTCTCATTACACTGTACTCCATGAGGACAGGAATTAGCTCTGCCTCATTTACTTTTTTTCATCGATGCATTATAGATGTACACAGTTTCAAGGTACATGTGTAATTTAATTCATTCATAGAAGCCATTTACTTTTTATCATTTGTGAGTAACAAAGCACTCAGATAGGAGGCATGAATAAATGTTATTTTTTTAATTGTACATAAACGTGAATACAATTGGAGGTACATTTAATAAATAGACCATCCAAAAATCTTATTATGCTAATATGTGCATATATATGTATGCACACATATCATGGTTATTGATTTCTTAAGCTAAAATTAAAATTGGTACCATGACCATAAGCATATGTTATTTGATCACTAAGACAAGGAGACCTTAGAAGGAGAAAAATTAAAAGTCAGCCAAGAACTAAGCACTCTCCAGATAGATGGGCAAGGCCACGAGTCATCTTTGTACAGAGAATTGAGCCCTGATAAAAATAAAGGAAACAAATGGTGAAAGCACAACTTGTTAAGACAAGTGGATGCATCATTCACACTGATCCAGGTGAAACCCCAAATAACAGGATTTCTTTATCTGAGATGGTTTGATGACCTAACAAGTTAAGAAAACAAAACCAAACCAAACAAGAAATGCTCAATTCCATTTTGGAGACAATATTGAATGCCTCATTTAGGGAAGCAAGTCCATGCAGCAAAAAAGAAATCAGATGTGCACTTCTTTCCCAGCTTTGCCAGTTTTATGATAAGTTCTTTAGTCTGATCTCAGTTTCTTTACCTGTTTAAAGAGAATAATCATACCTAATAGGGTGGTTGTACAAAGTAAAGGAGATTACATCTCATGTTTATAAGCACCACACTCAGAAGAGCTGTCTGCTTCTCTGCCTCGTAGGTTGCAAACCTGAGAATTTCACATTACATTGGCAGCTCTGACATAGTCTCATTTATACCCTATAAGCTCTGATTCATACAATAGTACGATGAGAATGCCATGCTATATCTAGAATTGCTGAGAAGACTAGATGACATTGTGTGCTGAAGGAACTTTGTGAAATACAAAGAACTACTTAAACAAGTAGTCAGCAGATGACAGCCGGTGTGCCAAATCCAGCCCACCACCTGGATTTTTGTTTGTTTGTTTGTTTTATGACTCAAAAGCTAAGAATGGTTTTCACATTTTTAAATAGTTGAAAAAATCAAAAGATGAATATTTCATGATGTGAAAATTACATCTAATTCAAATTTCAGTGTCTATAAATAAAGTTTTATTGGAACACATCCACACTCGTTTACATATTGTCTATGGCTGCTTTTGCACTACAATGGCGGAGTTGAGTAGTTGTGATCGAGACCATATGGGAATATTTACTATCTGGTTCTTTACAGAAAAGGTTTCCCTACTCCTGACTTAAATTAAATGTAGTGACAAAAAGCATAAAGATTTTAGAGATTTTTTTTGAGATTAAAAAAAGTTCATAAGTTATTGGCGAAGTGTCTGCCATATAGTAATGGCTCAATAAAGAGATGTTGCTGTTTATATTCCTTCATTAGATTATTAATTCAACAAATAGTTATTGAGTGCATACTCTGCCAGATACTGCTCCAAGAACCACAGAATACAGCAATGAACATAATTGGACAAAATTCCTTTGCTCATTGAATAGACAATAAACAGACAAATAAAAATAAGTAGAGTATATTATATGGCTGGGAGAAAAAATAAAGGATGAAAGAATAGAGAGTTTGAGGGTAGAGGTTGCAATTTTTAGATACAGTGGCCAGGGAAGACATCACTGGAAAGGTGACATTTGAGTGAAAACCCGAAGGACACAAGGGAGCCCAAGGGGATGCTGTGGGGGTGGTGAGGAGTATTGTTCTGGGCAGGGGAATAATACAAAAGCCTGGAGGCAGAGAGAGCTTAGAGTGTTCGAGGAACACCAAGGAGTTGATGGGCTGGAGTGGCGGGGAACGATGGGGAGAATAACAGGAGATTAAATCAGAAAAGTGCGGGGTAGGGCCTTGAAGAACCATCTAGGGACTCTGGCTTTTACTCTGAGTGGGAGAGGAAGCAAGTTTTGAGCAGAATAGTGGCATGGCCTGACTCACATTTAATCCAGATCCATCCGACTGCTCCAGTGCAAACACCCTGTAGCACAGACTGATTAAAATTTTATAAGTTGATTTGCAACATCAATTACAGCTTAATGGTATTAAATTGGGGGAATATTGCATATTCTCTCCATGGAAATTAATAAACCATTTGATGGGTACACAGCACCTTCCTTACATTATTTAAGACAATGTCAGAATGATGAAACTGCTTCTAATTTATGGACAAACAATATGATATCTCAGAATCCCACAGGGTAGTTCTAACCATTTAATTTCTGCTGATTCTCACAACTGCTTCAGCTTTTCTAACAGAATCTTTGGACTAACATGGCCTCTTTTTTTGATACAAATATTTTTGTTTGGACAGTGAATCAGACTGACCTGGACGGACCTAGAGAATGCCTCTTTGCTGTAAGATTATTCCTCAATCTTTCTTTCATACTACTTCCCTCTACCAAGGAACCTTTGTAGACATGTTTTTTTTCCCTAATTTCCACCACAGGAACATTTTTTATTGTGCTAAAATATACATAACGTAATATTTGTCATTTTAGCTATTTGCAAGTATACTATTTAATGTCCTTAAATGTATTTACAACATTGTGTAACCATCACCAGTATCTATACCCAAAATTTTCTCATCATCCCCCCACATAAACTCTGTTCCCGTTAAACAATAACTCCCTATTCTCCACTCCCCCGAGTCCCTGGTAACTGATAGATACCATGCTTTCTGTCTCTGTGAAATTGCCTATTCTAGGTACCTCATATAAGTGGAATCACATACAATATGTGACCTGTGTCTGGCTTATTTTGCTTAGCATAATGTTTTCAAGGTCCATCCATGTTGTAGCATGTATCAACATTTTACTCCTCTTTATGGCTGAGTAATATTCCATTGCATGCATATGCCACATTTGATTGTTTGTTCACCTACTGATGTGTTTCTGTATACATATATGTACATCTGTGTGTGTGTATATATGTGTGTGTGTGTGTGTATGTGTGTGTGTGTGTGTATCTGTGCTTTCTACATAAAAAGTGCAAAATTGTTTTACCACCAACCCCAGAATGAATTTTCACCTGCAAGAGGAGGGGGGATCTCACCCTCATTGATAATGTAGGTTCTCAGGTATAGATCCCCAGGTTTCCTGCCAAAAATGAGGTACATGTGTAGGTAATGTTTATTATTATTATTATTATTATTATTATTATCATTTTGAGACCAAGTCTCACTTTGTCGCCCAGGCTGGAGTGCAGTGGTGTGATCTCAGCTCACTGCAACCTCTGCCTCCCAGGGTCAAGTGATGCTTGTGCCTCAGCCTCCCGAGTAGCTGGGATTACAGGCGCGCACCACCACGCCCAGCTAATTTTGGTATTTTTAATAGAGATGGGGTTTCGCCATGTTGGCCAGGCTGGTCTTGAACTCCTGACCTCAGGTGACCCACCCTCCTCAGCCTCCGAAAGTGCTGAGATTACAGGTGTGAGCCACTGCACCCTGCCAGTAATATTTATATGTAGATAAACCACTTAGAGTGAAGCCAAGGATAAGAAAAATGACCTCAGAACACATAAGTATGAAAAGTCATCTTTATTCCCAATGCAATAGAGTTATCTGTATTTTATTTAGTCTTCACAATTGCCAACAGTTTATAAAGGAATGAACTCAAGAATGTTTGGAAAACAGCTGTAAGCAGTCATGTCAGGACCAAGCCAATGGAGCCGATATTCTAACTAAACTTTTGAAAGCAGTGGCAATTCATGATGTTACTATTCCCACTGAGTCAAAAATATTTCTGGAACACAAAGAGAATGATTAAGTAAGAATGTAAAATAGGAAAAAAAATGAAATCAATGTCACATCTGAAGATCAGAGGAGTGGGAAGCTGGTACCTGCTAGGGTATGCATGGTTGTGCCAGCATATGGCATGAGTGTTGGTGTCTAGTTGGAAGGCCATATGGCAAGGTATCTGGCACATACTCACCTAGGTCTTATTCTCCTGTGGTTGCCCAATGCCATATTGTCTCATTCTGTAAAGAAGAGATTTAAAAGATTGTTGAACAGCGTTAATAAAGTCAACCATTTCAAATACGTGACCAGATTGTTTAATAGTGTTAATAAAGTCAGCCATTTCAAATACCCTTCAAATATCATCAAAGACAAGTAGAGACTGAGAAACTGCCAGAGTATGAGACTGCGGAGATGTGAAGACTGAAGACCACATGGGGTCCTGGATTGGATCCTGGAACAGAGAAAGGACATTCACAGGAATACTGGGAAATTCTGAATAAAGCCTATAATTTAGTACTGTCATATCAATGTTAATTTTTTAATTTTAGTCAATTGTCCCAGGATTATACAAGATGTTAACATGAGGGGAAGCTGAGTGTGTTGTGCTTCTTCTGTGAGTCTAAAATTATTTCAGAATAAAAAGTAAATGAAAATAAACAACAACCAAGTTTCCAGTAGCTCCTGAGTATCAGAAGCGAACTTGAGACTGGCAAATGCTGAAGCATGGGGAGAGTGAGGGAGTGTATATTTGCATCATAGCAGCTTTGATGCCTGCCATAAGAGTGACTCCTGTCCTTGTCTCCTTTCCGATTCTTTTGCAGGGTGTGCTGGGTGCATCATGTAACTGGCATGTGGGTGTACCCTTTCCTGGAACACATTGGCCCAGGAGCCAGAATCATCTTCTTTGGGTCTACAACCATCTTAATGAACTTCCTGTACCTGCTGGGAGAAGTTCTGAACAACTATATCTGGGATACACAGAAAAGTAAGTATTGTCTGAGGGAACATAAAACAAGAGAATTACTGCCGGCAACAGTCTATGCAGAGACTGAGGGAAAATTCCACTGTAGCCTCTTCTTTTAGCCTTCACACAGGATCTCCTATAAAGAGCTCCATTTTTAAAACTACAATATGAATTTAAGAGCTGCTGACAGTTACCTGAAAGGTTTACTAGTCACTTGGTCTTGTTAGCTAGTAAAACCTCCAAATCTAAAGAGGAAAGAGGCATGTCTATAAAATTTTATAGGGAAAAATGTAGTGTTAGCAAAAAATATATATTAGGGAAATTTGTCCTCATTAACAACACAATGCTGCCTTAGTTAGCTAAAGGGACCTCAAATTAAACAGATACATTATTAAATGTAACCAATCTCCTTTAAAGTCACCCAGATCTCCACTTTCTATGTGGGTGCAGTCACCTGGGAGAGGTCTCACTACCATTCTGCTAGAGCTCTATCTAAGCAGTGTGCGATGCTCCGGCCACCTTGACTCACCAGTGGCTGTCACGGAAAATCTGAAAGTGGCAAAGAGCTACAAGCAGTAAAAGATAATATTTCGTGGCTGGAAAAACTCTTTTAACCTGTGATTTGATTTCTCTTTTGTTTCCATTTATGGCAGAGCCTCCATCTTGGCAAGGCACGTAATCTTATCCAAGCTGTGCAAAACCTGTCCAAAGTGTATGTACAATAACATAAAAATTGAAAGGTGGAAAAAGCGCCAGCACAGACATGTAGTGATTGAGTCCTGCATGAAAATACATCCAAAGGCAAGATGGTTTGGAGATTTTAGGAAGCCCTGGCTCTTTCCTCTGACACAATCACAGCATTCTAGACATCCCCAGTAAATGGACTCTGTGACACAGACATTGAGCACCCTGCTTTGTGCCAGACACCCTGCCAGGAGCTCAGTGGAATCAGACAAATAAAGCACAGTGAGTGCATGGTTACTGTGCATGGTTACTGAATCAGACTTTTGTGTGTGTGGATCCTCCAAGATTGTATGTGTCAGGGTATTAGCCAATGTTAAATGGCGCAGAGGAATTTGAGGGTTTCTTTTCTCATCAGCTTTTGATTTTAATCAATGTTCTATTAGAAAAAGTATCAACATTTTTAATTCTGTTCAGGCCACAGCTTGGGGAACAAGACACTAATCTTTTAATAATGTTCCACCTGTTCAGTGGAAATAGTGATCTTTCTCCATTAATTTACAGAAGTATTTAGTTACTTGACAAAAATATTTTGAGAACAAAATATAAACCTTTCTCAGCTTCTTGGGAGAAAAGCTGTATTTAAACTTAAACGAATGTGTCCAATATATGTTATTCAGGAAGTACTTAAGTACCTGCTTACAGTTGACTTGATTGATTTGACAGTCATTTGGCCACAGTTCTACTACTTCTATGAGAGGATGACCTGAAAACCACTAGAGAGAAATATCCACTCTACATTAATAGAATACTGCTTTTTAGCAGCTTTGAATGAGGAGTTAAAAATGAATAATGAAATTAAGGTTTTTTGAATGATTTGTTTAATTTATGCCATTCTTTTAAGTAACATAAGATTGACTAACTTTTTTAAAAAATTCATTTTAGATATGAAAATTAAGTTTATGTACCTAGGACCATCTAGTTAGTTCCACAAAGACAGATGTTTTGTGCCAAGTAAGTATCATCCTCATTTACAAGAGGGGTCACAAACTGCTGGCCTCCCCCAACTTCTACCTATCAAGTTCTGTTAGGCCTACATCGTGGAATTTTTGTTTTTGAATCAGTATTTTAAAATTGGGTGATTTCGGCTGGGTGCAGTGGCTCATGCCTGTAATCCCGGCACTTTGGGAGACTGAGGCAGGTGGATCACGAGGTCAAGAGATGGAGACCATCCTGGCCAACATGGTGAAATCCCATCTCTACTAAAAATACAAAAATTAGCCAGGCATGGTGGCGTGTGCCTGTAGTCCCAGGTACTTGGGAGGCTGAGGCAGGAGAACTGCTTGAACCCAGGAGGCAGAGGTTGCAGTGAGCTGAGATCGTGCCACTGCACCCCAGCCTGGCAACAGAACAAGACTCCATCTCAAAAAAAAAAAAAAAAAAAAGGAGATTTCACATGAAGGCCAGATTTTCAGCTTCTTAGGAAATATTTTAAGATCTGGAAACACAGAGCCCACTGTTCTATTCTGGTGACAATGGTTTAGAATAGAGTATCAGTTATCCCTTGGCTGGGCACGGTGGCTTACACCTGTAATCTTAGAACTTTGGGAGGCTAAGGTGGGCAGATCACTTGAGCCCAGGAGTTCAAGACCAGTCTGGCCAACATTGCGAAACTCCATCTCTACTAAACATACAAAAATGAGCCGGGCGTACACGCCTGTAATCTCAGCTACTTGGGAGGCTAAGGCACGAGAATCGCTTCAACCTGGAGGCAGAGGTTGCAGTGAGCCAAGATTGTGCCACCACACTCCATCCTGAGCCACAGAGTGAAACTCTCAGAAAAAAAAAAAAAACAGAAAGAAAAGAAAAAAGAATTGAGTATCAGTTATCCGCTTTAGATGACTAACTTTCCCTCGTTCTCACCTGGCCACTTTACTCAGTCACATTAGCTGCCTGATTCTGTTAGCTGTTGAGTCAAAAACTACTCACTAAAAGCAGTGTGTTAGGATGAATTGAGGACATGGGAGTACAGTACTACAATCCTGATTATTTCACATCAGTTACTATACAATCCCCCAAGAAGAAGGAGGATTGCATTGGAGCCACCCTCCTTTTTCCATAATGGTTTTTAATAGCTCAATTCTGTCTACTTGGGTAACTTACGTTAGCTACAACTTCAAGATAAAAATCACATTATTGCAGAATCTTACTGCTGAAAGAGAGATTGGAAATCATCGAAACTGACCCTTTCCTGTCACCAAAAGTAACTGAGGCCCCAAAATCTTAAGTGACCCTCCAGAACAGGTGATGGCAGAGCCAGTGCCTTCTAACTGATGTTCAGTCCAGTCTCCAAATTTCCCCTTTGTATAAGGATACCAGTTGTATTTGATTAGGGCCCACCCTGATGACCTCATTTGTAAATACTTATCTCCAAGTAAAGTCACATTCTGACTTTAAAACCACATCCTGGGGGTTAGGATTTCAGCATATGAATTTGGAAGTGGGGGACAGAGTTCAGCTCATAATACTTCGCTCTCTCCCCACCAGAATACATGTCCTTCACCCAATGAAAATATTCCATCCCAACAACCTCAAACGTCTTTCAAACATCAACTCTCAAGTCCAAAATCTCATCTTAAATATCATAAAATTGGGTATGCATGACACTCAGGGTATGAGTCATCCTGAAGCAAAATTGTTCTCTAGCTGTGTGTGAACCTGGGAAACCAGACAAAAAGTTATCTGCTTCCAAAACAGAATGGTGGGACAGGCATAGAATATACATTCCCATTCCGTAAGGGAGAAGTTGCAGGGGGAAAAAAAAAGAAAGAATCATGGTTCCCAAGCAAGTCTGAAGCTAGCGGGGGAAATTCCATTCCATTTTAAGGCTTGAAAATAATCCTCTTTGGCTAGATGTTCTGTCCTCAGGGCTCACAGGGGAGGGGATGCATAGCCCTGCCTTCCAGGCACAGGGTCACAGGAGCCCCACCCCCACAGCCCTGGGCAATAGTTCCACCCTCTACAACCAAGGAGGAGCCAGTCGCTGAACCATCTTTGAAGCCATTGGTCCTTCATTTCACCCTGTCTCTGTCCCTTTCAGTCCATGCTGTCAATGTTTCTGCTGGTATAAAATTCTCAAAAACCTTATTGGCCTCTCATGCAAGTCATGGGGGTCCAAGCAGTCAGACAAGAGGGCACTCCGCGGATCTTTTTCAGATAACCACCTCTCTATTTCTGGCATCTACTGTGGAGGTTGATTGGATCCGTGAGTCACGTACCTAATTTCATTAGCACATGGCTGTCCAGCCACACCCTTGGCATTCTCTCCCAATCTGAGGTACTGAGAGTTAAGCACTTCGATGTAGTAGTTTGGCGGTGTGGAGCGGGGGGGGGCGGGCCACAATTCACAGCTGAAATATTTCTTTACTTAAGCTAAGACTTTGTCCCAATTTTGGTATATCTGACCAGTCTTACTAAAGCTACATTTTGTAAGACCAGAAATGAGTCTTTTCAAAACCAAAAGGTTGGTGTGAGGACAGAGAAAGTAGGCAAGCGGGGAGACAAGAGACGTCTATGTGTGCAGAAACCTGCACCTCTTCTCCTCTAGCTACCCGTGCAGGTCATTTCCGCCCAGGCCCATCCAGGTCTAGCGATGTCCCAGCACTGCCCCCTGGTGGAGCCCTCCACCGGCCTGCAGGAAGGGCATGTGACTGACTCCCTCAGCGCCCTGCAGTCTTGTCCCCTCTGGTCCCAAAAGTGTATCCTGCCTCCGCTTTGCGATAGGTTTCTTCCTGCCCTTTGCCTGGAAATTTTATCTCTGGTTCTTGCAAACATTATTTACAGCTGTCTAATTTTTTCTGTCTACCTCACAGCTGCCAAACTAAAGTAGGTGGGAAGCCATTTTCCCTCTCTAGGTCAATGAATACCCCGCCCCGTTCTCCACCCGTGCTTTTGAAGATTCCAGCACTGCTGCCAAGTCAACCCATCTGCAGGAGAACGCTTTGGAAAAAACAGACTTTAAAAAGAAAAGCAAACTGCTCTTAGCCCCTGATAGCTTCTCCACAGGAGAGGGAATATGGACAGAGCTGAGGTTCAAGACACATGTGCTGTTTGAGCTGAATCTGTGCTGTTTTCTTCTTTCCGTGGTTACCCAACAACGAAGGCGTGTTGTACCTTCTTGCCTTCAAACCTGTTCCTCCTCCCGTCAGATGTCCTTACTCCTCAATTTGAAGTTTTCCTTCATAGGATTTCTGAGAAGGCCTTTGGAAAAAGTGCTCCAGATCTCTGCCAGTTCCTTAGCCATGAAAACCAAACATAAAAGATCATCTGGGGACATTCGTTCAGAGCACGTTACCCACATTCCACCACCACTACTCTGACAGCACAAAACATATACCAGGAGCTGGGGTTATGTGGTGGGGAAGTCCTTCCTATTGTAAGCCCTAACATTATGACCCTCTGGGGTTAAATTTTATAATTTTCATATTGTGGAGTCCCATATTTTGTTCTACTGCTTTCCACTAGTCCAGGCTTCTGAGGTCTTCTCTGTGTTCATTGCTTATTAATTTTATTCAGCAAAGATTAATTGAGCTCCTGCAATGAGACACACACACTATGTTAGGTGCTGGGGAACAAAATAGGGAAGGGCCCTACCCTCAGAAAGCTTGCAATTTATGAAAGAATACTAACAAAACCGGCAAAGTGGTATTTTAAGTTATTTTGTTTCATTTTTGCTATTGAAACAAAGAAACTGAGAATTTGGTATGATTCAAAAAATGTTTAGGTACAAGAAAAAGAAAAAAGCAAGAAGCACTTGCCAGATTTAACTATAATTCCTAAAAATGATGAACATTTTCATCTTCAGGAACATGAAACATCATCGACTATTCTCTACAGACAATAGGCAAAGGTTCTTACTGGTCCAGTACATACAAGTCCTTCAGGAAGAAAAACATGATTCTACCAGGATTGGGTTGAATAGAGAGAGAATTGCAGTTTAAGATTCATGAGTATGGAAATAAACAGCTCTTATGGCTAATAAACTCTCTATGAACTTTAAAAAGAAAACAAGAAAAAAAAAAAGCATGGCTTTTTAAAATCCAAAGTCCTTGCCTTAGGAAGAGACAGGACTAAAGTAAAAATAAATGAAGTCTGTTTGAAACTCATGAGTTGCACACCTCATGTTGCCAGAAGCTGGTTTAAAAAGCAGTCTAGCTGGGATTTCCATGCAAACTCAGCAAGTCATGAATCAACTTGAGCCTTGTCTCCCAGAGGCCATAGGAGCTGGGTGTGTCCCAGAGATGCTGTGTCCTGATTCTGTGGAAAGGGTGGGGAAGAGAGGTCACTGAGGATGTTTCTGGAGAAAGTTGTGCATGGCTTTCCTTCTTAGCTAGGAGGGAATAGGGGGTGTGTCAGGAGGGTGAATGGGAGAAGTGAGGGCAGATGAGTGGATGTGTGAGTAGTGTTAGCAAGCCAGATTAAACAAACTGCTTGTGGTTTAATCTGATGCTCAAATAAAACACTTTGCCTGTATTTCTAGGTATGGAAGAAGAGAAAGAAAAGCCTAAATTGGAATGAGATCCAAGTCTAAACGCAAGAGCTAGATTGAGCCGCCATTGAAGACTCCTTCCCCTCGGGCATTGGCAGTGGGGGAGAAAAGGCTTCAAAGGAACTTGGTGGCATCAGCACCCCCCTCCCCCAATGAGGACACCTTTTATATATAAATATGTATAAACATAGAATACAGTTGTTTCCAAAAGAACTCACCCTTACTGTGTGTTAAAGAATTCTTCCCAAAGTCATTACTGATAATAACATTTTTTCCTTTTCTAGTTTTAAAACCAGAATTGGACCTTGGATTTTTATTTTGGCAATTGTAACTCCATCTAATCAAGAAAGAATAAAAGTTTATTGCACTTCTTTTTGAGAACTATGTTAAAGTCAAAGGGGCAGATATAGAGTAAGGCTTTTGTGTATTTAATCCTAAAGGTGGCTGTAATCATGAACCTAGTCCACCATGGGGACCTGAGAGGGAAAGGGACAGATGTTTCTCATTGCATAATGTCACAGTTGCCTCAAATGAGCACCATTTGTAATAATGATGTCAATTTCATGAAAAGCCTGAGTGTATTGCATCTCTTGATTTAATCATGTGAAACTTTTCCTAGATGCAAATGCTGACTAATAAAGACAAAGCCACCCTGAACCTGACGTCTGCATTGTGCATCTCAAAATCCTAACAGCATTAGTATCTCCTTTTCATTTTTATTACCTGTTGAAAATGGGTTTACTGAACCTGGTTCTTTCCTATAATTTTTGGATTTTAAAAAATGTGAATCTTTTTGATAACTCCAAAACAAATTTTTTTTTCTTTTTTTCCAGATGGAGTCTCACTCTGTCGCCCAGGCTGGAGTACAGTGGCGTGATCTCGGCTCACGGCAAGCTCCGCTTCCCAGGTTCACGCCATTCTCCTGCCTTCTCAGCCTCCCGAGTAGCTGGGACTAGAGGCGCCTGCCACACGCCCGGCTTATTTTTTGTATTTTTAGTAGCGACGGGGTTTCACCTTGTTAGCCAGGATGGTCTCGATCTCCTGACCTTGTGATCCACACGCCTCGGCCTCCCAAAGTGCTGGGATTACAGACATGAACCACCGCGCCCAGCCACAAAATTGTTTTTAAAAAAACTATTTTACAAAATCTTTGACCGTAATTATTTTTAAGATGAAAAATATGTTATATAAATTATAAAATGTTACTTAACACAAATATAAGTATTGATTGCCCAATGTTGAGAGAGATCAACAAATGATATAAAACCATTCACTCCAAAATTATAATTACATTTTAAAATTAAAAAATGAAAAACATTAAACTTTTTAATTTGAAAAAAATTTAAACTCAAAAAGTTAATTTAAAATTAGTTACATTTAAATGTAATTAAATGCTAAAAATCTCTCTTCCTTCCTTCTGTCTGTCTCTCTCTTTCTCCCACACACATTCACTCTATATGCCCCCCATTTCTGAAAGCAAAATTGATAGAAATATAGAATGCATCTAGCAGCATTACCATATTAGTTTCCTAACTCATGGAGCTGGGACTTTTAAGTAGGAAAGTCAAGCAGAAATCCACCAAAACAGAAAAGCACAGCAATACCACATCCTTGGAATGACTGCTGCAGTTAGTACAGGATCAAAGACTTGAAGGATCCAGAGTTGGTTTCCATCACAACTACATGTATCTTACCTGTCTGACCTCTATTATGGGTTACATTGTGGCACTGTGTCCCCCTAAAATTTATATGTTGAACCCATAACCCCTAGTGCCTTAGAATATGACTGTTTTTGGAGACAGGGCCTTTAAAGAGGGGATTAAGTTAAAATGAGGCCATTAAAATGGGCCCTAATCCAATCTGAGTAGTATCTTTGTAAAAACGGGGAATTTGGACACACAAAGGGACACGAGGAATGTACATACACAGAGGAAAGACCATGTGAGGGCATGGGAAGAAGGCTGCCAACTGCAAGCCAAGGAGAGAGGACTCAGAGGAACCAAACCTGCTGACACCTTGATCTTGGACTTCTAGCCACCAGAACTTTGAGAAAATAAATTAATATTGTTTAAGCCACCAGTCAGTGGACTGACATTTTGCTATGTCAGTAACAGCAAATTAATACGAACTGTGTACAAAAGATGGATGAATTTTGGAGGATGATAAATTATTGTAAGCTTACTTAGGTGGTGGCTCCACTGATAGCAGTGTTTCCAGAAGTCTTTTTGCTGGAGTAAAACAATATAATCCCTGGGATATCGAATGAAGGTACTAAAATTTTTTTTTTTTTTTTGGAAACGGAGTTTTGATCTTGTTTCCCTGGCTGGAGTGCAATGACACCATCTCAGCTCCCTGCAATCTCCGCCTCCCTGGTTCAAACGATTCTCCTGCCTCAGCCTCCCAAGTAGCTGGGATTGCAGGCATGCACCACCAAGCCCTGCTAATTTTGTATTTTTCATAGAGACGGGTTTCTCCATGTTAGTCAGGCTGGTCTCAAACTCCCAACCTTAGGTGATCACCCGCCTTGGCCTCTCAAAGTACTGGGATTACAGGCGTGAGCCATTGCGCCCGTCTTAAAATTTTCTTTTAGCGGGAAAATGGGGTGGCGAGGCTGGGCGCAGAGAGGCTGGGGCTGCGGCTCAGCGTGGGCTCCCCTGGTGCGCAGCAGCAGCTGCGAGGAGCTCACTGCGGTTCTAGCCCCGCCGCAGCTGCTCAGACACAGGTTTAACTTCTTTATTCAGAAAAAATGTGGTTCAGAAAAGAACCCAGTAAGGTTGAACCTCGAAGATCAGACACGGCAACAAGTGGTGAAGCATACAAGAGAAGTGCTTTGATTCCTCTGGTGGAAGAAACAGTCTTTTATCTTTCTCCCTATCCTATAAGGACTCTCATAGAACCTTTATTTTTTTACTGTTGGGTTTACAGGCTGTGCATTTGGATCAGCTGCTATTTGGCAATATGAATCACTGAAATTCAGGGTCCAGAGTTATTTTGATGGCATAAAAGCTGATTGGTTGGATAGCATAAGACCACAAAAAGAAGGAGACTTCAGAAAGGAGATTAACAAGCGGTGGAATAACCTAAGTGATGGCCAGCGGACTCAGGTATCATAGCTGCAAACGTCCTTGTATTCTGTTTGTGGAGAGTACCTTCTCTGCAGTGGACAGTGATCTGATATTTCAAATCTAATCCAGCCTCAAAAGTCCGTTGTTCTCCAATGTTGCTGTCAACATTCAATCATTTCTCCTTATTTCACATGGCAGCAAATATGTATGTTTTGTGGAGCTTCTCCTTCAGTATAGTGAACATTCTGGGTCAAGAGCAGTTCATGGCAGTGTACCTATCTGCAGGTGTTATTTCCAATTTTGTCAGTTATGTGTGTAAAGTTGCCACACGAAGATATGGACCATCACTTGGTGCATCTCGCGCCATCATGATGATCCTCGCAGCTGTCCGCACTAAGATCCCAGAAGGGAGGCTTGCCATTATTTACTTCCAATGTTCACATTCACAGCAGGAAATGCCCTACAATCCATTAACGCCATGGATATGGCAGGAATGATCCTGGGACGGAAATTTTTTGATTATGCAGCACATCTTGGGGGAGCTCTCTTTGGAATATGGTATGTTACTCACACTCATGAACTGATTTGGAAGAACAGGGAGCCTCTAGTGAAAATCTGGCATGAAATGAAGACTAATGACCCCCCAAAAAAGAGGTGGCTCTAAGTAAAACTGGGATTGCACAGTACCGGTGCACCTGTCTTGTGCTGCCTGAGAGCCCCAGGAGACATCGGCCCTAGAGTGATCATGGCTGTGTTCCCGCCTGGAAGACGCCAGCATCTGGCCTCCCACTGTTTTCAGCTGTGTCCCCGGGTCCGTGTCTTTTCAGAAAGTGAAAATGACATAGTTGTGAAGTAAAGGTTTACATCTAGTTTGTAAAAAATAAAAAAATAAAAATAAAAATACATTCCTTTTACCTTGCAAGGATAGCAGAATGCCCTCACTATATTTTCTCAAGGCTGTTTCTTTGTGTGTGTGTGTGTGTGTGTGCGCGCGCATGTGTTATAAATATTTTTAGTTTAACTTTTAAGTTCAGAAATACATGTACAGGTTTGTTATATAGGTAAACTTGTGTCATGGGGGCTTGTTCTATGGATTATTTTGTCACCCAGGTATTAAGACTAGTACCTATTAGTTGTTTTTAATAAATAAACAACAAATATAAAATGATCCTCTCCCTCCTCCCACTCTCCACCTTCTGAATGGCTCCAGTATATGTTGTTCCCCTCTATGTGTCCATGTGTTCTCATCATTTAGCTCCCATTTATAAGTGAGAACATGCACTATTTGATTTTCTGTTCCTTTATTAGTTTGCTAAGGATAATGGCCTCCGGCTTCATCCCTGTTCCTGCAAAAGACATGATCTCATTCTTTTTTTATGGCCGCATAGTATTTCATGGTGTATATGTACCACATTTTCTTTATCTAGTCTACTATTGATGGGCATTTATGTTGAGTCCATGTCTTTGCTATTGTGAATAGGGCTGCAGTGAACATATGCATGCATGTGTCTTTATAATAGAATGATTTCTATTCCTTTGGTTATATACCCAGTAATGGAATTGCTGGGTCAAATAGTATTTCTGTTTTTAGGCCTTTGAGGAATCGCCGGACTGTCTTTCGCAATACTTGAACTAATTTACATGCCCACCAACAGTGTAGAAGCGTTCCTGTTTCTCCACAACCTCATCAGCATCTGTTATTTTTTGACTTTTTAATAATACCCATTCTGACTGGTGTGAAATGGTATCTATCTCACTGTGGCTTTGATTTGCATTTCTCTAATGATCTGTGATGTTGAGCTTTTTTTCATGATTGTTGACCAAATGTATGTCTTCTTTTGAAAAATGTCTGTTCATGTACTTTGGCCACTTTTTAATGGGGTTGTTTGCTTCTAATAAATTTATTTAAGTTCCTTATAGATGCTGGATATTAGACCTTTGTCAGATGTAGAGTTTGCAAATGTTTTCTCCAATTATCTAGGTTGTCTGCCCAGTCTGTTGATAGTTTCCTTTGCTGTGCAGAAGCTCTTTAGTTTAATTTGATCCCATTTGTCAGTTTTTACTTTTGTTGCAATTGCTTTTGGTGTATTCATCATGAAATCTTTGCCCGATCCTATGCCCAGGGTGGTATTGCGTCAGTTGTCTTCCAGGGTTTTTATAGTTTTGGGTTTTTCATTTAAGTCTTTAGTCCTTCTTGAGTTAATTTTTGTATATAGTGTAAGGAAGAGGTCTGGTTTCGTCTTCTGCATATGGCTTGCCAGTAATTCCAGCACCATTTATTGAATAGAAAATCCTTTCCCCATTGCTTGTTTTTTTGTCAGGTTTGTCGAAGCTCAGATAGTTGCAGGCATGTGGTCTTACTTCTGCATTCTCTGTTCTGTTCCATTGGTCTATGTGCCTGTTTTTGTTCGGTACTGTGCTGTTTTGGTTACTGCAGCCCTGTGGTATAGTTTGAAGTCAGGTAGCATGATGCTTCTGGCTTTATTCTTTTTGTTTAGAATTGCCTTCTCAAGGTTATTTCAATTATGGCTTTATATCATGATTTAGTCCACAGTGACCTTGTTTGTCTAACTGTCCCATGGGAAATCAAGTTTCTATTACATTGATTATATCACACTGCTTGAAGAATTCAGCAAGTAACCTAGATAACTTGAGAAGACACAGGCATGCCAGAGGGTAATAGATAAACGGCCCCTTTTAAAAAAAATTGGGCCATCTACCTTTGTGAAGTTTCTAGGGCCGCAGTGATCTGAATGAGACATATCAATATATGCCCTCTAAAGTAAAATCAAATTATTTCATTTTGCATGCATTACTACTATGGAAGAAGCACATTGCTTGGTATGTCTTATTAGATTTTGAAGGAAGCATATGTTGCATTGAGTGTGCTGTTCTTATCCCTAGATCACAACCAGAGAAAAATTGAGTTATGAAAATTATAACAAAAAATCTAAAATCATTACAATTTGCTGATGAATGATTTTTTTTTTTTTTTTTTTTTTGAGACAGAGTCTCGCACTGTTGCCCAGGCTGGAGTGCAGCCGTGCCATCTCGGCTCACTGCAACCTCCGCCTCCCAGGTTCAAGCCATTCTCCTGCCTCAGCCTGCCAAGTAGCTGGGATTACAGGCGCCCACCACCACAATCAGCTGATTTTCTGTATTTTTAGTAGAGACGGGGTTTCACTATGTTGGCAAGGCTGGACTCAAACTCCTGACCTTGTGATCCGCATCTATTACTGCCAAAAACCATCTCAAAACTTAGTTGTTTAGAATATTTATTTGCAAATGAATCTGCAACTTGGGCAGGACTTGGCAGCCTGAGCTTGTCTATGTGCCACTGGTTATCTGCTGGGGTGACTTGAAGGCTGGTGGCAAGAATCCTCTGAAGTTTTGCTCACTTATATGCCCAGTGATTGCTGCTGGTGGTTGACTGAGGCCTCAGCTAAGGCTGTGACTGGAACAACTATATGTGGCCTCTCCACATTGCCTCTTGGCTTCACTCCATGTGACTGTGTGCTTTTTCCATGTGGTTGCTTGGCTTTATCACAATGTGGTGCCTGGATCTTAGCAGGCCCAGATGAAAAGTTTTTATTTAATATAACTTAGAGTCAGAAGTCACATAGTATCACTTCTGCTGCAGTCATAGTCTGACCTAAATTCAAAGAAAGGGAATGTAGATCCCCATGTCTTGATGAGAAACTATCAATGTTACATTGTAAAAAGAATATATGTGATTATGAAATATTGGTGGCTAGATTTGGAAACTACAATCTGTCACACACATCCAAAACAATAAACTGAAAGCTGACTTTGAAATTAAGATAATAAGGTTATAGAGTACAAATATATGCAAATCCATAGTTTTATTATCCATAAGATGTAATGGGATGTAATGAAAGGAAAGGACCCTTTGCAATAGCAACAACTTTATGAAAAAATTTTTGAAACTATTAAATGATGCAAAAGAAGGTTTGAAGAAATGGAAACATATACCATGTGCTTAGAAAGCAAGACTAACTATATCATAGATACCAAGTTCCAAGTTAATTTATAATTCAAAAATACAAACCTTTGTTTTTTATTTATATGCTTTGTTTATTTTTGAAACTAGACAAGTTAATCTTTAAGATCATACGTAAAAATTAACAAACAAGAATTGTTAGGAAAGCTCTGAGTTAAAAAAGCAATGAGAAAGAACTAGAAGACTAGCCCAACCAAATATTAAAATATAAATGCCTCATTTAAAAAAGCAGTATGAAATTGACTATGAATACACCAACTAATACAACAAAATAGGAAGAACAATAATAGAAATAAACACATGTGGGAATTTAGAATATAATAAAAGTAGTACCTCAAATCAACAAGGAAGGAGATAGGTTATTCGATAAATATCATTAGGACAACTGGAAGGTGATCTGGATAAAAAAAAAGTTGGGTCTATATCTTGCATCTTTTACCCTGACATATTTTTACAAATGGCTTATCTTCCTAATATATATAGAGATCCTTAAAAAAGAAAGAAAACAATAACCTAATAGGAAAATAATGGCAAGAAAACATGAATAATTCAGAGAAAAACAAAGTATCTCTTAAACAAATGAAAAGAATGCAACTTCAATCATAATAAGAAAAAATACAAATTAAAGCCACACTGAGTATCATTTATATCTATTGGATTGTCATAACTTCTAGCCTTTGACCACGCGTTCTATTGAATAAGAGTATAGACACTTTCATAATTGCTTGTGGAAGTACAAACAGGCACAATCCTTATAGAAAGGAATTTGTCTATATCTTTTAAAATTGCAAATGCACAAATCATTTGACCTAGCAGTTCTGTTACTCAGAACTTATGCTAACTCCTATTTCCACATATGTTAAGCTTATTAATTGCAGCAAAGTTCGTAATAGGAAAAAATGGAAACAATTGAAATGTTAATAATAGGAAACTGCTTTTAGAAATTATGATGCCTCCATTTAATGACTACTATGAAAAGGAGGAGCTGTAAAAAGAAGGAAGAAGAGAGAAAAGAAATGATGACATTCTGTGTACTGATATTGAAAATTTTCTAAAAATCTATTTTAAATTCTAAAAAGAAATATGTTGAATAGTGTGTATAGCATGCCGATTTTCAAAAAGGATGGGGGGAGATAAAAGAATGGATTTTTGCTTGTATACACATAAGAAAACTTTAGAAGGATACATAAAAGTGTAAAAAGTTGTCCGTTTAAATGGTAGAGGGGAAAACGGGACTGATAAAATGGAAATAAGAACTGGTGGGAGATTGTTCATTATACATGTTATTTTTTTATTTTTGAAAAACCTAATAATATTACCTGTTCTAAAAAAGGTAGTTAATAATCTTAAAACTAATTCTTTGAGGAAGGAAAAGTATGTTAAAGAGGAAAATTTAAAAGGGATTGCAATTTATTCAGGAAATAATGACACAATACCTCATAATTAAACTTAATGAATGTGGCCAAAGCTGTACACACAAAAAATGTAGCCTTAGATTTTATTTTTATACAAAACTAAATGAAGAAAACAAACTACATATTCAGCAGAAGAAGTAGAAAACAAAAACAAATCATAGAGAAATATAAGGAAATAATAAAAATAAAAGCAGAAGTTAAATAAGCAGAAAAGCAGCAAAATTGATAAATTGATTAATAAATACAGTATCTCACCTATAAAAGTGTCAATAAATATGCAAACTAATGACATGTTAACTGGAAAGAAAGAGAGAGAGAAACACGAATACTTGACAATATAAACACAGATAGGAAGAAAATGTTTAATTACAGAACGTTTTTTAGCTTCATGGACACAAATTATTAGAACTCAATAAAATGTACAATTTTCAGGGAAAATTGATTCAGTAAGAATTAGAAAGCTTTAATAAGCTTACATTTAGGGAAGACATTTTAATTTTTCATTAACTATCTCCAAAAAAGGAATTGGGTCCAGAGCATTTGATGAGCAAGTCCTTAAAAAATCTTTCAAACAATTCTTGTGTTATTTTAAATGTTCCAAGATTGCAGAATGATGAAACACTTCCCAAATTACTTTTCAAAGTTAATATAATCCTTATAAAAGCCAACAAAGGAAAAAATGTACTTGCTTTAACTAAAATATTGGCAACATAAATTCAACACTAAATACGTTTTCATGACTAAATAGTTCTATTCTAAAAATGCAAGGATGGCTTAATAGAATTTTCATTAACACTGCTACCTCAATAATGCACAAAAGAAAAAAATCGTGATATTCTCTATAGTTGTTCTAGGACATTTGAGAAAATTTAACATTGATTTATGATAATATTAGTGAAAGAAAAATATAAAAATATCCCATATCATTATAAGAAATAGCCATCTAAAACACCAAAGGCTTTCCCATTTAAAGTCAGAAATGTGACAAAAATATCCACAACACTGTTATTGTTCTTGTTTTTCTGAGGAGTTGGAGATGTCAGATCTAGCTTCAAATGAGTTATATTTTTACCTTCAATGAAGCAACGTTTTTCCGTTTTTAGTTGACATGTAATAATTGTGTATATTTATGGGATACAGTGTGACATTTTGATACATGTATACGATGTATAATGATCAAATCAGGGAAACTGGCATATTCATCACCTCAAACATTTATCATTTCTCTGTGTTGTGAACATTCAAAATCCCCTCTTCTGGATTTTTAAAAATATCCAATAAATTATAGTTAACTATATTCATGCTGCACAGCTTCAGAACACCAGAATTCATTTGCCCTATCTAGCTGTAATTTTGTATCTGTTAACTAACCTCTCCCCACGCTCCCCTCCCTCTACACTTCCCAGCCTCTAGTATCCATAATTCTAACTCTTTTCTTCCATGAGCTGAATTTTTTTGTAGCTCCTACATATGAGTGAGAACACGCAGTATTTCTCTTTCTATGCCTGTTTCACTTAATGTCCTATAGGCTCATTTATGCTGCACAGATGGCAGGATTTCATTTTTTGTGGCTGAATAGCATTCCCTTGTGTGTGCGTGTGTGTGTGTGTGTGCATGTGTGTGTATGTGTGTGTGTGTATACACCATATTTTCTTTATCCACTCATCTGTTGATGGACATTTAGGTTGCTTTCATATCTTAGCTATTGTAAATAGTGCTGCAATAAATATAGGGATGCAGGTATCCCTTCAATATACTGATTTCCTTTCCTTCAGCTAAGTACCCAATACTGGGATTGCTGGCTCATATGCTAGTTCTATTCTTAGTTTTTTGAGATAGCTCCATACTATTTTCCATAATGTCTGTACTAATTTACATTCTCACCAACCGTGTATAAGAGTTACCTTTACTCCACATCCTTGCCGGCACTTATGTTTTGTTTGTTTGATAGTAGTCATTTCTAACTAGGGTGAGATGATATTTCATTGCGGTTTTGATTTGCATTTTCCTAATGATTAGTGATGTTGAGCATTTTTTTATATGTTTGTTGCCCATTTGTATATCTTCTTTAGAGAAATGTTTATTCAGTTCCTTCACCCACTTTTTAATCAGATTATTTGTTTCTGGTGTTGAGTTGTTTGAGTTTATGAGTTCACTGTATAATCTAGATATTAGCCCATAGTCAGGAAAACAGTTCGCAAACATTTTCTCACATTCTACAAGTTGTCTCTTCACTCTGTTGTTTTCTTTGTTGTGAAGAGCTTTTTTAGTTTACTATAATCTCATTTGCCTATTTCTGCTTTTGTTGCATGTGCTTATGAAGCCTTAACCATAAAATCTTTACCTAAATCAATCTCCTGAAGCATTTCACCTATGTCTTTAATTTTAATTGATTTTTGTATAGGTAAGAAATAAGAGTCTAGTATCATTCTTCTGCATATGAATGTCCAGTTTTCCTAGCACTGTTTATTTAAGAGGGTGTCCTTTCCCCAGTGTATGTTCTTGGTGCCTCCATTGAAAATCAGTTGTATGTTTCTGGGTTCTATGTATGTTTCTGGGTTCTCTAGTCTGTTCCATTGGTCTGCATGTCTGGTTTTGTACCAATACAATGCTCTTTTGGTTATTATAGCTTTGTAATATATTTTGAACTCAGGTAGCATGATGGCTCCAGCTTTGTTCTTTATGTTCACTATTGCTTTGGCTATTTAGGGTCTCTTGTGGTTCCACAAGAATTTTAGGAGGTTTTTTAAAAAATCTATTTCAGTGAATAATATCATTGGTATTTTGATAAAGGTTGCATTGATTCTATACATTGCTTTGGGTAGTATGATCATTTTAACAATATTAATTTTTCTAATTCATAAGTATAAAATTTCCATTTGTTTATATCCTTTTTAATTTCTTTCAAGTGTTTTGTAGTTTTTGTTGTGGAGTTTTCTTACTACCTTGGTTAAATTTATTCCTATGTATTTTATTTTTTGTAGTCATTATAAATGGGATTGCTTTCTTGATATCTTTTTCAGTTAGTTTGTTATTGGTCTATAGAAATGCTATTGATTTTTCATGTTGATTTTGTATCACACAACTTTACAGAATTTGTTTATCAGCTCGAAGAGTTCTTTGGTAGAGTCTCTATGCTTTTCTATAAATAAGATTAGGTCATCTAAAAATGGGGACGATTTTATTTCCTCTTTTCCAATTTGGCTGCATTTTCTTTCTTTCTCTTGCCTAATTTCTCTGGCTAGGATTTTCAGTAGCATATTGAATAAGAGTGGTTAAAATGGGCATCGTTGTCTTGTTCCAGTTCTTAGAGGAAAGGCTTTCAGCTTTTTCCCATTCAGTATGATGCTAGCTGTGGGATGGTAATATATGGCCTGTGTTATGTTGAGGTATGTTCCTTCTAGGCCTCTTTGCTGAGATTTTTTTTTTACTTTAAGTTCTGGGATACATGAGCTGAACATGCAGGTTTGTTACATAGGTAAATATGTGCCATAGTGGTTTGCTGCACCTATCAACCCATCACCTAGGTTTTAAGCCTCACATGCATTAGGTATTTGTCCTCATGCTCTCCCTCCCCTTTCCCTCCACCCTCTGACAGGCCCCAATGTGTGATGTTCCCCTCCCTGTGTCCATGTGTTATCATTTGTTCAGCTCCCAATTATGAGTGAGAACATGTGGTGTTTGGTTTTCTGTTCCTGTGTTAGTTTGCTGAGGATGATGGTTTCCAGCTTCATCCATGTCCCTGAAAAGGACATGAACTCATTCTTTTTAATGGCTGCATAGTATTCCATGGTGTATATGTGCCACATTTTCTTTATCCAGTCTGTCATTGATAGGCATTTGGGGTGGTTCCAAGTCTTTGCTATTGTAAATTGTGCTGCAGTAAACATATGTGTGCATGTGTCTTTCTAGTAGAATGATTTATAATCCTTTGGATTGGCTTTGGTAGGGTAAGACTTTTTCTTGTGGGTGTAGCTATAGTGTTGCTTTGGTAGGATATTTTGGCTTTGATTCTGGGTGGCCAGTGATTTATAATCCTTTGGGTGTATACCCAGTAATGAGATTGTTGGGTCAAATGGATTTCTGGTTCTAGATCCTTGAGGAATCACCACACAGACTTCCACAATGGTTGAACTAATTTACACTCCCACCAACAGTGTAAAAGCATTCCTATTTCTCCACATCCTCACCAGCATCTTTTGCTTCCAGACTTTAATGATTGCCATTCTAACTGGTGTGAGATAGTATCTCATTGTGGTTTTGATTTGCATTTCTCTAATGACCAGTGATGATGAGCTTTTTTTCATATGTTTGTTGACCACATAAATGACTTCTTTTGAGAAGTGTCTGTTCATATCCTTTGCCCACTTTTTTTTTTCAGCCCATTGTGAGCTGAGAAATACGTGATATAATTTCACTTCTTTTCAATTTGTTGAGAGTTGTTTTGTGGCCTAACGTATGGTCTATCCTGAATAATGTTCCAAGTGCTGATGAGAATAATGTGTATTCTGCAGCTGTTGGATAAAATGTTCTGTAAATGTCTGTTAGGTCCATTTGGTCTAAAGTGCAGATTACATCTGTGTCTTTGTTGATTTTTGACAAGATTAATCTGTCCAGTGCTAAGAGTGGGTTGTTGAAGTCCCCAACCATTATGGTATTGTGTCTCTCTCTTTCTCTCTTTAGCTCTAATAGTATGCACTATCTATATCTGGGTTCTCCGATATTGAGTTCACATATATTTATAATTGTCATATCCTCTTGCTGAATTCATTACTTGATTATTATAGAATGGCCTTCTTCATCTCTTTTTATGTTTTTTGACCCAAAGTCTTTTTTTTTTCTCATATAAGTATAGCTATGACTACATGCTTTTGTTTTCTAATTGCAAGGAAAATTTTTACCACTTCTTCACTGTCAGTCTATGTATTTTCAGGTGATATGAATTTCTTGCAGGTAGCTTATAGTTGGGTCTTTTTAAAAAATCCATTCATCTATCCTATGTCTTTTAATTGGGCAATATAAACCATTTACATTCAAGGTTGTTACTCCAGTCATTTTGTTAATTGTTTTCTGGTTGTTTTATATAGCCTTTGATTTTTTTTTCCTCTTTTATTGTTTACCTTTACAATTTGGTGGGGATTTGCAGAGTTAATATGTGATTCTTTTGTCTTTCTCTTTGTTATCTTCTCTATCAGTGAGTTTTATATCCTCATATTTTTTCACAAAAGTAGATATTGTCCTTTTGCTTTCACATGTAGGAATCCCTTACCATTTCTTGTAGAACTAGTTTAGTGATCATGAATTCCCTCCATTTTTATTTGTCTAGGAAATAATTTATTTTTCTTTTATTTCTGAAGGATAGCTTTGCTGGATATAGTATTTTGCCTGGAAATTTTTTTCTTTAAATACTTTTACTATGTCATCCCATTATCTCCTGGGCTATAAAGTTTCTGCTGAGAAATTCACCATTAGTCTGATGGGGACACTTTTCTGTTGGTGTTTTTAGAATTTTCTTTTTGTCTTTGACTTTTGGCCTCTGGACTATAATATATATGAGAAAACCTTTTTGGATTTAATCTAGTTGGGAACTTTGAGCTTCCTGTATCTAAATGTCTGTATTGCTTGCAAGACTTGGGAAGTTTTCAGCTATTATTTTATTTAATAAGTTTTCTTTGCCTTGGCCCATTTATTCTCCTTCTTAACTCCCAAACATGAGATATTTGTTCACGTTATAGTGTCCCATATGTCACACAGGCTTTCTTCATTCTTTTTAATTTTTTATTCTTTTTCTTTCCTCTTTTTGTCTGAATGGGTTATTTCAAAAGACATGTCTTCAAGTTCAAAAATTCTTTCTTCGACTTGATCTAGTTCATTGTTGAAGATCTTGATTATATTTTTTTCATTCATGAAATCTTTCAGTTCCAGGATTTCTGTTTGGTTCTTATGCATGATATTTATCTCATTGTTCAATTTCTCATTCCAAACATAAATTGTTTCCCTGATTTCTTTGTATCATTTTTCTGTGTTCTCTTTCATCTACCTGAGTTTTCTTAGGATCAATATTTTAAATTTTTTTCAGGCATTTAATAATTTATTTTTCTTAGGGGTCTGTTACTGATGAATTATTATGTCCTTTTGGAGGTATCATGTTTCCTTTCTTTTTCATGTTTCTTGTGTCCTTACATTAATATCTGCACATCTGATGTAAAAGTCACTTTACAGTCTCTTCTTCCAATATTATGGATTGGCTTTGGTAGGGTAAGACTTTTTCTTGTGGGAGTAGCTATAGCGTTGCTTTAGTAGGATGTTTTGGCTTTGATTCTGGGTGGCCATAGTACTGTAGTCACCATACGATTTATTCAGCTTTGCCCTCCAATGTGGAGTTCCTTCTGGCTTTGAGCGATTCTGGGCCAGCTTCTTCTTTGCTTTTCTCTCCTTCTGTGCCTCAAAGGTTCACTGCCACTTCCCTGCTGAATTTCAGTGTTCTGTAAAAATTTTTATTTGTTTTTAAAAAGTCTTATGTAACTATAGAATTGAAATTATTAATGGAATAGAAAATTAAATAAGAAAAAGCAAGAAGGAAGCAAGACCAATATTTAGGAGGCAATCATCTCTCCAGATGACTCACAGAAGAGGAAATCTCAAGGAGTAGATTATTTTTAAGAAGTTTCTGGTACAGTTCCTCTGAGGTCCTGTGACTACCCCTCCCCCAGGAAATAACTTTTTTATTTAACCACTACATTGACATCTACAGAAGTTGACACCTGTAAGTTTTAGACATAAAATTGATTCAACTTACAGTGCAACAATTTAAATGTATGCATCACTGCTATATTGAAAATATAATATGTCATTAGACTTAAGACTTTCCTTTGTTTTGTCTAGTTTTTTTTTCTCATGGTGGGTTAGTTTGCTTTGGGAACCCCAGACCTAAACCTCAGCCATGCTTCTGGCAGCACACCCAGCACTGTCTCTCCAGGTGCTAGGAAGGCACTAAGACACACCCACCCAGTCCAGGTGGGCTAACTCACCAACTGACCCATCATAGCAACTTGGCTTGCCCAGCAGCATAGCCCATCCGGATGACTCTACCTACTGCTCTATAATCACTGTGTGGTGAGAAAAAAAAAGAAATTCTGCCTTGACACCTCCTGTTCCCCCCACTAGTTCTCAGGAGAATGTTTGTGCTTTACTCTCTCTCTCTCTCTCTCACTCTCTCTCTCTTTCTCTCTCTCTCTGTGCCTGTATGTAAAGACTGATCTGCAGTCTGCCATCATAGGGAGAAAAGTGCTTCTAGTCTCACCTCTGGAAAAAGAAAATTAATAATTAATTAATTAAAGATCTTAAGATGGAGAGGTTATCCTGAATTACCCAGTGGTTCCAGTATAATTACAAAGGTCCTTATAAGAGGGAGGCAGGAGAGTCAGAATGAGAGAAAGAAATGTGATGATAGTAGCAGAAATCAGAGTGATGCAAGGAAGGGGCCACAAGCCAAAGAATGCAAGTAGCCTCTAGGAGCTTGCAAAGGAAGGAAAATGGATTCTCCCTTAGAGCCCCCAAAGGAGTACTACGCTATTGACACTTTGATTTGAGGAATTCTGATCTCCAGAAATGTTAAGTAATAAATGTGTATTTTAAGACATTAAGTTTGTGATAATGTTTTAATAGCAGTAATGAAACTAATGTATAAGAATTTTTACTTATTTATGTAGGCTACTCTTGTACTATGCTGAATAGTACATATGGTAATAACCATATGGTAATATCTAAAACTCATAATTGTGATTTTCTAATAATTGGGTGGCCAACAGTGTTGTCCCTCATTAAGCCAAAGCAATTATCCGGTGCTGACAAGCCAGTCAAAATCATTCAAATTCATGTATGTGATTGATTGAAATGGAAGCACTGAGGATCATTGAAGAAGTACCATGGAAACAGCATTTGCCATTCCAAGATATTTAGATGCTTTCATGACTACTCATCAATGAAGTAATGAAAATTTTGGGGACAGATGATCAGAATTTTGAGTACAGTTCAAAGAATTTTAAAGTAATGACAAATGTCTATGCTTACTATAGGGAGATTTGCCAGAAAGAGAGAGAGTTATCTTATGTCCAAGCTTTATGAAAAAAATATATTTTTAAAAGCTCCGTCAAAACAGTCCATGCATTAAAATCCTCTCAAAGGAATTTCACAAGCATGTAAAACCAAACACAACAAAAAAGCTGTCTGAATGCTATGTTTGGTTTCACATACTTGCATAAGCATATTAATATTTAATGAAATTGTCTCAACATAGATGTATGTAAGAATGAAATTTATTCATTTTCAAACAGCACAAAATATTCTGGGCCCACAGCCCTGCATTCTGACTAGGCCAGACATCTTATTTCTTTATCCCACTCAGGTTTAATATTTAATCTTGGGTTTTTTGAAATCAGACTTCAAAACTCCCTCTCCCTTCTGTTTCCCCTTGGTCCCTGGAGAAGGAGAATGACTTACGCTTTCATAGCAAATGACATCAGAGGTGGTGAGTTCCTTCTCTGCCTCTCGGTCCAATACAAAGGGACCAACATCAAGTGCTAGCATTGTCTTTCGAGTGGGGATGATGAAATTGTTAGCTCTTTAGGGAGCTCCATGGGGGCCCACCCTTGCACTGTCCTGTCCTCTTCTCCCTTAATGCCATGGCAACAAGCAGTCCACCCAAAAGTCTCTGCTTCTGATAAACCCAGACCATCTTCCATGGCATTTACTCATCCCTCCTTGCCAAGGCAAGGGAGGATCACAGGCTGCCATAGGGCATGCTCACAGTTTCAGCAACAATAGCATCAACTGCTCTGCCAGCTAAGTGGCATCCCCCAGGCCCCAACCCTGACAGTTCTTCCTGGGGGTATAGGGAAATTGGAGAACACAGATTTCATCAGAACAGGGTGGAACACATTGAAACTTCCTTGCTCCCTGCCTCCCAGTCTCTCCACCAAGGGAAGAGGAGGGAAAAGGCACTGTTCATGCTTTATGGACTCTGCTTCCTTCAGTGCTCCCATATCCTTGCCCTCTCTGTGTCCTTTATTTTATAAAACCCAAAAGAGTGGGGCTTAAGAAACTGGTTCTGCTGAATGCCTTCTGCTAGCAAATCCCACAGTGGAGGACTGGCATTAAGAACCCATTTTTCTGCCCTTGAAAGGTGAGATATTTGGCAACTTTTATCCTGAACTATGGACTCTAGCAGGCTGTTCCAGGAAAGCACAAATGTCCCTTATGACCACTTTATCACTTTTTAAAAATATTAATTTCATACTATAGTAGTCATTAATTTTTGAATTTTTATATTGCAAAATGGTTTTCCAAGACAGATTCCCAATTTATAACATTTTGCCTCTAAGAACTAAATTTTCCACTTAAACTAATTCAACTTGAGACTGTAATCTTGGCACTAATTAAGTTATAACTTGGGAGATCACTATATTGATTTCAGAACTCCAACTAAAGCTCTGGGATAAAAAGTTTTCTGAGAACTAGAAGTAATATAGATAAGGGGGGATGTCTAAGACTAAACAGCTTTTCATTTATGAGAGATCCTAGCAATCTTCAGCATTTTTTTCTCACTCAAAGAATATTGAGGCAAAGTTCAAAGTATATCGTATCTGGGGAATTTCTGCTTCCATGTAATTCCTGCCAAATACTTGGGTCTGGATCACCACACACACACAGACACACACACACACACACACATGCATGCACACATACATGACTATAAATAACTAGAAAAATGGTAAAATATAATAAAAAACAATTTTCAGACATTAATCAGAACTGTTTAGGCCTGTGATCTCTGAAGAAAGGGAAATAAACGATGTGAGCCCTCTGTGAGCACTGGCTTTTTGCCTAGAGGCAATTCCCAGATTATAGCACTAAGAGGAGAATCCCAAACAAAGCCTGGTGGTCTCACTGGGTTAAGGAGACCAAAGTTCAGGGAGACTGAAGTGACTAGAATTTGTGGAGAAGAGAAAGAACTCCAGAAATCTGTCTGGCATCCCCTCTAGTCTTTGGCTGACTCAGTCTGCACATGAATTAGGTAAAACTCTACAATTTTGGGGAAAGAACAGTTGCTGAGGCACCATAAGCTGAATAAATAGAAGAGTTCCCATAAGGCCAGAAACCATTCAAGTTACCACTAGCCAGAGTGAAGAGGCCTCATTGAACATACAGGGCATTCAGTAAAGATCCTGGAAGAGTCAGATGTTTGTTACAAATCTTGAGTAAAGATTTGTACTTTACTCTAGACCCACTCTTAAAAAGCTTTAAAAGAAGCCTCAAAATTATTAAACTAATCTTTAGCAATTTAACCACCTGCCAGAATAAATCACAATTCTCTTTATGGAAGACAAAAAAAAAATCCAACACTCAAGACATAAAATTTATGCCTGGCATCCAATCAAATTTCTAGACATGCCAAGATGCAGGAGAACTTGACCCAAAAACAGGGATAAAATTAATCAATAGAAATAGACACAGAATTGATAAAGGAGATGAAATTAGCAGACAAAGACATTAAAGCAGCTATTATAAATATATTTCATATGACAAGAAGGCAGAGGGAGAAAACATGTCTTGGAGACAAATAGAAGATATAAAACTGTGAATAGAACTTTTACATATGAAAACTACACTGAACTGGATTAACAGATTAGAAACTGCAGGGGGAAAAAATCAGTGAACATGAAGACATTGCAATAGGAGCTATCCAAACTGATGCACAGAGAATAAAAAGAGGAAACAAATTCAACATAGCCTTAGTGATCGGTGGAATAATATGTATGTAATTGGGCACCCACAAAAAGCAGAGAAAAAGGGGAGAGGAAGGAAAAATATGTGAAGAAATAATGGCAGAAAATGTTTCACATTGGTTAGAAACTATAAACCCCCAAATCCAAAAAGCTCAACAAACCCCACGCAGAATAAAAAACCAAGAAAACTTCAAGAGAAATAATAATCATATTGCTGAAAACAAGTGATAAAGAGAAAAATCTTAAATGCATCCACAGGAAAAAAAGTACACTTAGAGAGGAACAAAGATAAAAATTATTATAGATTTCTCATCAGAAATGAGGCAAGCCCAAAGAAATGGAACAATATCTTTAAAGTGCTGAAAAAACCTGTCAACCTACAATTACATACCCAGAGAAATATTTTTCAAAAATTAAGACAAAAGATTTTTACAGACAAACAGAAGTTGACTCTTTGTCAACAAACTTGTGCTATAGGCAGAAGGTAAATGCAACCAGATGGAAACTTGGATCTCTACACAGAATGAAGAACATTAAAAATGGCAAATCTGCAGTTACATATAAGTCATTTTTTTCATCTTATAAACTCTCTAAAAGACAGTGAATGTTTAAAACAAAAAATAAAACAATGTGTTGTGGGATTTAAAATATATTTAGAAGTAAAATATCTGAAAACATATAAAGCACAAAGGATGGGAGGGAGAAAATGAACGTGTATAGCTGTAAGTTTCTTCATTAATTCTTCATTGGTATGATACTGTTTGAAAGTAAACTATTATAAATTAAGGATACAATTTGTAAACTCCAAGGCAACCACTAAAAAACAGAGGTATAGCTAATAAACTAATAGTGGAGATAAGATGGAATACTAAAACTATCCTATTACTGAGGTGTTCTGTATCTTGATTATGTTGGTGATTCCATGTGAGTTTACAACTGTCAAAACTCAACAAAGTATACACTTTAAGAAGACACGGTTTATTGTAAATAAGTAATTTCTCAATAAAGTTAATAAAAACAATCTAATGGAAAGCAAGAAAAAAAGGAAAACATAAAACAAATGGGACAAAGAAAATAAATCAGAAGATTTTATATTTAAACCCAATCACTCGATAATTACATTAAATGTAAATAATCTAAACTATTCAACAAGAGACAGAAACTTTATGAAAGAGCACAAAGGCAAGACAAAAGTATATTCTACCTGTAAGAAATTTATTTTAAAAATAAAGACACAGGTTAAAAGTAAAAGAATTAAAAATATAGACAATATACCACTAGTCACAAGAAAGGTGGAATAGCTATATTAATTATAGGCAAAGTAAACTTTACAACAAAGAATATTACCAGGAATAAAGATGAACATGTTATAATGACAAAAGACTTAATTCTTCAAGAAGACATAATAATTTTAAATGTGCGTGCACCTAACGAATGAGTTTCAAGATGTACGAAGCAAAAAAGAATAGTTTTGAAAGATACACATGCTTTTCAAATGCACATGGGATATACATCAGGATAGACCCTACATTGAGCCATAAAACAAGCCTCAAAATACTTAAAAAGACACCGAACCATAAAACAAGTCTCAAAATATTTAAAAATATTTTTTCTGACTCTCCTCTTTTTCTCCTCTTTTTGTGGGTGTCCAATTACATATATATTGTTCCACAGATATACTGTAATATACTGTAATCATACTAAATATATTATTCAACTACAATGGAATTAAATCCGACTAAGTAAAATTGAAAATTCAACATATCAAAATTTGTGTGCTATAGCTAAACGGGTGCTTAGAAGGAAATGTATAGTTGTAGATGCTTATTTTAGAAAAGTAGGACTAAAATAATCTTTCCCCTTAAGAAGGTAGAAGAAGGAATAAAAATAAACTTGAAGTAGAAGAAGAAAGAAGATAATATGGATAAGAGCAAGAATTAATAAAATAGAAAACAGCCAAACCATAGAGAAAACCAATGAAACCAAAAGCGGTTTCTTTGAAAATAATTGATAAACTTGTAGCTAGACTGGTCAAGAAAGTAAGAAGACAAAATATTTGCCAATATCAGAAATAAAAGAGGGGAAATACTAAACTGCATAATAAATCCTATAGGCATTAACAATGTAATAAGGGAATATTATGAATTATTTTATGCCAATAATTTTAATTTAGATAAAATAGACAAATTCCTTGAAAAGCAAAAATTACCAAAATGAACTCAAGAAGAAAGAAAACTTGAATAGCCCTATAAAAACTGAAGAAATTTAATTCCTAATTTGATTTTCACAAAGTTAACTCCAGGCCCGGATGTCTTCACTGGTGAATTCTATCAAATATTTAAAGTAATAGCACCAATCCCATACAAACACAGACTACAGAGGAGAGGGAGAAACTCCCCAACTCATTCTGTAAGGCCTACATCATCCTGATATCCAGTACTGCCCTTGGACTCAAAAAAACTGGCCTCTGCTTCGTGCCCTTATGCTTCAGAAACCCCACTTGGCATGCCCTCCTCAAGATGTTCTAAGTCATGCTCTGCTGCCTGGAATCTGTTGGGGTTGGCAATGTCATCTGGGCAGGGTGCCTTGAGCTTGGACTGGGACTCTCATGGGCCCTGCGCCCAGATTCTCCCTTCTCTGACCCTCTACACTGCTCATGGTATCAACCAGAAGCCCAAGGAACTCAGGGACTCACATCTCTGGGGTTATCCCAGGATCCCATGGCAAAGATCCAGCTCCAGGAGGGAGGCTTGGCAAGCAGATTGCTCCCTCCGGGCAACACAATATTGCTCTTGTAGGATCATGCAAGATTGGTCTCCCAGAATGATGCTGAAAACATGCTGATGTTGAGCGATTCTCACTTATGTGGGACACAGAGCAAGTTCAGGACTCTGACCTACCAAGAAGTCACTCCCAAGCCTTGGGTTTGAGCCACATGTTTGGACCTGGACTCTCACCCATCTACATCCTGACTGCAATGCTGCCCATGATCACAGCACCTAAAGGCAGCAGGTGTCTTTTGCCCACGGTAGCAAGAATCCTTTGCCCTGTACACTCCCACCTTTAACACCCAGGTTGGTCACTTGGCCCTTTCCATCAGCTTCATATGATATGCCAGGCAGTCCCCTGGAAGCTAGGTCCAGAAACCATCTCCTCCAGTTGTTTATTACTAAAGGCATAGCTTCTAGCTTTGTTCTGTCTCTCACTTTGAGAAAATGTAGCAGTGCTGTTATTACTCACAATGCTGGAAACTGTTTGCATTGAAACAGCATAGATCATCTTACTTTTGCAATTCCCCAATACCACTTCTTTAATGTTCGTTACATCATTACTCATGATGCCACATCAACCATCTGCTACCCATGAATATTAGCTTTCAAAGACTCACAGTAAAAGTTGTTACTGTGCTTTGTTGGTGATGGCCACAAATGCAGGTCTTACCCAGAGTGTGCAGAAAAAATGTGAGTGATATTTTGTGTTCTGGTCATGTCAATATTTAAAGAATTAGCCCGCTGGGGGGCCTTTAAGAACATTGCCCTGCAGCATCAATTGGCCTTCTGATTGATGTTCTCTCTTGCCTCTGATTGGTGTGGTTGCGCTCTCCCAGGATGTTTTTAAGTCACACCAGATGAGGAATGGACATTTCTTGCACAAATGGGACTGCCTGCTTACCCTACCCACGGGCCCCTCGTGGCAGTGTGTAGATGGCAACAGCATAGTCAACAATGAAAGAGATCACATTCTAGAAATGCACTGATTACAGTCTAAAGAGTCCAACATTTATGCTATAAAATCCTAAACAGTAAATTTAACATGACCAGAACACAAAATATCACCCACATTTTTTCTGCACACTGTGGGTAAGACCTGCGTTTGTGGCCATCACCAACAAAGCACAGTAACAACTTTTACTGTGAGTCTTTGAAAGCTAATATTCATGGGTAGCCGATGGTTGATGTGGCATCATGAGTAATGATGTAACGAACATTAAAGAAGTGATATTGGGGCATTGGAAAGGTAAGAAGATCTGTGCTGTTTCAATGTAAACAGGTTCCAGCATTGTGAGCAATAACAGCATTGCTACATTTTCTCAAAATGGGAGACAGAACATAAGCCAGAAGCTATGCCTTTGATAATAAACAACTGGAGGAGATGGTTTCTGGACCTAAACAGGAAGAGATGCTAGCAAAATAAGCTTTTATGAACAATAATTAGACAATAAACAAATGTATAAGTACTTCTTCTCCACCCATTTTTCTAAATCTTTACTAGACCTCACATAGGCCGATGAATTTTATAATATGTTTTAAATCAAATTGTTTATATAGACAAAGGCCTGGCAAAAAATATTTGTCTGGAGCTCTACATATTTTAGACATTCCTGCCAATATCAAAACCAAACAAACCACACAAAAAAGAAACCTACAGAGCGGCATCCCTCAAGATCATAAACACAAAAATTCTTAACAAAACATTAGCAAGTTGACTCCAGCAATATAAAAAAAAAAAAGATAACACGCCACAAACAAGTAGCGTTTATCCCAGTAATACATAATTTGTTTGCTGTCATAAAATAAATCAATTTGCTATATTAGTTGAATAAAAAAGAAAACCATATGATAATCTCAACAGATGCAGAAAAAGCATTTGACAAAATTAAATATCTATTCATGAAAGAGTTGTTTTATATCTGGCAGACACAGGGGCCTTCTGAAATAGAGACAGGCCTGATCCTGGGGTGAGACGGATTCATAATGGTATGTCTATCACATATCTTCCAGAAACTGAGGGGACTGAGATTGTAGGACCAGTGACATTCTGAAGAGCCCACTGCAGTCAGTGGCAGTGCTAAGGTTCAGTGTTTTCCTGTCTGTCCCCAGAGCATCTCTTTCCCTATACCACAGTGTCTCCATATAAAGAATGACTGATTTCATAGAGTGAAACTGCATTTAGTACTATTAGGAAAAAAAGAAAACATTGAAATGCTATTTCCACTAAGAATAAAATGATATTTATTTCCTATATTGAGATATTCATGGGTATATTTTTGAGAGATGAAGTAAATGTGCCAAGATTACTAATTTTTTTTTTCTATAACTGAATCAGGAGCAGATACAGTGTGGTAGGACAGCAGATTTAACTATGTTGGAGGCCCTATTTAAGAAAAAATGTAATATGAAATTAGTAACATGAACATTTCTTCAAAAAATTATTAGTTTTACAAAGCTGACAAATGCCACACACAAAAATCCAGAACAGGGGCAGGGTGTGGTGGCTCATGCCTGTAATCCCAGCACTTTGGGAGGCCAAGGTGGGCGGATCACCTGAGGTCAAGAGTTCGAGACCAGCCTGGCCAACATGGTGAAACCCCATCTCTACTAAAAATACAAAAAATTAGCCAGGCATGGTGGTGTGTGCCTGTAGTCCCAGCTACTCAGGAGGCTGAGGCATGAGAATTGCATGAACCTGGGAGGTGGAAGTTACAGTGAGCTGAGATGGTGCCACTGACCTCCAGCCTGGGTGACAGAGTGAGGCTCTGTTTCAAAAAAAAAATCCAGAACAGTAACAAATATTCTCATTCACTGAGTGCCTGCCACACCTCTATGCTACTTTTTCCTTGCCTTTCTTTTTTGTTGGAGTTGGGATTGTATATGTTTTATTGGCTTTATATTATGATTTTCAATAGAGAAAATAGAAAGATAATTTAATTTAATTTTGTTCTAGCATAGTCAAATGCTTTTTTATTGGTAGTCAGGATTCATAAAACATGCAAATTCACACACAAATGGACCATCTGTATGGTTTGTGCCCTATAAACATAGAGATCTGTATAAACTCTATTTCCACAATTCCCACCAAAAGAAAAATAAATGGTGCATTTATATTTGAATATACCACGTTATCAATTATATCTCTGCAAGAGAGGATTCCATATCAAAAGCAAGTTACGGAGTGCCTCTATGTGAGCAACCTCCAAATTGTGTGGTGTTTCTCTCTTCCTGCTATATCCCACCAAGAAATTGACTCAACCCAGAGTAGGCTGCAAGGCCCCCTGTTCCGGTGTCTAACTCTCTTAGACCTATGCCAACTCTCTTCCCTTCCAGCTTAGAGGCTCTTCTTCTGGTTGTGACAGGGACTAGTGATAGCCTACTGCATCTTCTCCCAAATCACTCCTGCCTCACAGTTGGGCGGAGGACTTTTGACATTCTTGTCCTCAAGTTCTGTGTGCCTCCAACCTTGTTATCTGGGCTGGGACAGAGTCCCAGAGAACAAGGGAAGAAATTCAATAAACAGGAGTGGGAAATATCTGGGTTAAGTCACCCACGAAGTGCCACAACCCAGTGGAACTAAATTCCCAGTCAGGTTTGTTTTTTGAGGCAGATCTCTCTTGATAGGTGTCCTTCAAAATTTTGGAGTTATTTAATTTTTGCAAATAACATTCATGAAGTTAACTTCTTGCCACACAATCTAATAAAAAGTTATTTGGGGGCACAAAGTGCTCTATAATTTTAATATCAATTGAGACTATGGCCAGGAGAAAAGACTGTTTCCCCGCTGGAGGGCCTGAGCTTAAAGCACCTTTCCAATTCAGCTATGTAGGAGACAAGGGTGTAAGCCCTGGACACTGGGAAAAGCTATTTGCATCCCCAAAAGTTTTTTTTTTTTTTTTTTTACCTGCAATACACCCTTTTAAATAGTAAAGGAGAAAAAATTATCATCCCATACTCCCGGTAAAAATATATCTCCTTTCTTGCATGGTCGCCCAGGAAAAGGACCTGTTTTACCTACTATGTGCTTTCTCACACTTTATTTAGGCATGAGATTGTAACGATGTAAAAATTAACATATGTGTGTGTCTATAACATACTTTATATGTATATATTCTTTTACATGTATAAAATTCTACATTTTGAAAGATAGTACTAGAAAAATAACTTGAGGATGATTCTGGAATCGATCCCAAGCTAATGGTGGCTGTACACAATTTGCTCTTCTCAGTGGGACCCCTTCTCTTTCTCCTGTCCCCTCCCCTTCTCCTCAGGGACTCTCCTCCTTCTTCTCACAGATTTCTGGCCATTTTCTAGCAAGCCTGTTTCTCAACTCGTTATTTTTGCCTATTTATTAGGCTTCAGTCCCCTCTCTTTATTCTTGTCCACAACACTCCCTTCCCCACAACTTGCATTCTTTCTCCTTCTTTGAGACCGTGGGTTTCACAGCCTGCACTGGGAGTGGTGGTCATTCCCCACCACTGAGAAGCTTGACTGCTTTTCTCTAGAGGAATGACAGGCGAGGGGGCCTGAGACAAGGGTGTGGGTGTGGGTTCAGAGTGGACCTGGGATTCTGCCAGGCCCCCTGCTAACCTTGAACAGTATTCTTTTGTGCTCCCCACCATACGGGATAGCAATGGAAAGAATTTGTTTCTGGACATTGGACATTTTACTGTTAAATTGTTTGAAGATTGTTAAGTGATTAGCATATTGGTAATTGCCAGGACCCGAAATCTCTGTCCCCAACATCCTCCAACATTCTCTTATTTCTGTCACTGTCCCAGCCATGGGACAGTGGAAAGGGACAATCTTAAGAAACAGCAGAGAGATAAGAAAAGAGAGAAATGAACAGAATAACACCTTTCATTGCCTTTTGTGACATATTCCCAAGCTGACCTTCCTGAAGCTGAAAGAAAACTATTCTGTCTGAAACAAAAGGAAATGAACAGTCAGTTCAAATAGCGTAGTTCTTAGGAGGAGCTCCAGCTGTAGATCCAGACAGGTATGGCTCTGATTCCCAGTTCTGCCATTCACTGGCTGGGGGACCCTGTTACTAACCTCTGTAAACCTCAGTTTTCTCATCCAAAAAGTGGAGATAATAATGTCTCCTTCCTCGCAGAGCTATTGTAAACATTCAATGAGCTGGCTGTGAAGATGGCCTCACTTCTAATAAGAATTCAAGAGATAGAAGCCAGTGCTACTTTTTCAATGCAATGTGGTTGGAACTAAAGGGCAAATTCAAAGTGTAAGGTAATTTGCTGACTTTCATGAGTTCACAATCCAACTGAAGAAACGGAACACAAAGGAAAGATAAACAACAATGTAATTCAAGGAAAGATCAGTGTTTTTAGAACATGCCACGTCTATAAATTACCCCAAAGAGAAATTGTCCACTTGGCTCTAATTAATGAAAAATAAAACCTGAATGTAAATCTTGGTAATTACAACAACAAAAAGAAAAGATTAGTGTTATAAATGATAGTCATGATCAGGGCTCTGAGACAAGAGAAATTTGTGAACACTGAGGGAGGAAGTCAAGATGCTATTAAGGGCAAATAATTTTTTTATTTTAAAAAAATAGTAATTTTTAATGTAAATAATTCCTATGCAGTGTTCGTCATCCTTAAAGTTTGGAGGCAGTGGAAAAGTACATAAGATTTAGAAGGATTAAATCTGTGACTACACATATTAAAATTGGCCTGAGTCTTAGTCTTTTGCCCTAATAGCTATAGGAGTGATATCAAAAGGGAAAACTGGAATAAACTGTTAAAAAGATTATTTTCAAGGGGGTTATGAGGTTGCTCGCCCCATTCCATGATCTTAGACAACTTGTAGGGACGGTCAACCACTGATAATACCAGCTCCTATTACACATCTCTTTTAGGTGTTCTTCAAGCTAATCAACCACAAGTCAAGGTCACCTTTCAGACATTCCATACCACCATGTCCTCAACTCTTGTGTTGCCTGCAAGGACCAATCCAGATCAGGTGATAAAAAAAAATTTGTCCTCAAATAAATTTATTATTATTAACTATTTCACATATTAATAAATGTAAAATTTGATTAATAAAGAGTAGTCATTGTTCCTCTAATCTTTTTAAAATCTCTTTGCCTTTTTGCTCTACTTTCTTGGAAATTTCTTGATTTTATCTTCTAATTCTTCCATTGAGTTCTTCAACTGCTAACAGCTTTTTAATTTCCAAAAGCTCTTTTTTAGTTTCCTGGATGTTCCTATTGTATAGCATCCTGTTCTTGCTTTCTGCATACAATGTCTTCTTTTGTTTCTTGAGGATATCAGTAAAGTTTTAAATGCATTCTTTCTTTTGGTATAGCTTTTTTTCTGCAAGTTACTTTTGCTGCTGGTTTCCTTTCTTGTCTTTTTCATTTTAAGGACTTTCCTCAGAAGTGAGAGAGTTCTTGGCTGTCTCTTCATATTTAAGAGAGGAACACTAAAAAATCAATATGTAGCTCTAAGTAGGTGGGAGGAATTGTCCACTGAACACTTCACATTAGAGGATTTATCTGGAGAGTTTGATGGCATCAAATTTTATTATCTGTATGTCTTTCTTGTTGGGTTTATTAGATGCCCTGAGAAGGCTCTTTCAAACTCCTGCCTGGAGGATTGGATGGTCTGAGGCCCAGTTATCAGTGTTCCAGCAGTCAAATAGGGAAGAGGCCTCAAGGGAGGGAATGTGTCAGCACTGCGGATTTAGTTTCATAGGTTTGTGTGATATGTGTATATACTCTGCATAGTCATAGAGATGGTAGAGAGAGAATAAGTCACATAATTACCTCATGCACTTTCTGATTTTCAAACAATGACACGTAAAAGAGATGGGTAATAGGAACTGGTATGATCAGTGGTTGACTATCCCTACAAGATGTCTAAGATCATGAAACAGGGACAAGCAACCTCATAACCCTCTCCACAATTATTATTGCCTAGCATGAAACCTCAGAGTTTAAAAATGGTGAAATATTTGGAGGAGAATGGGGGGAGACTAAAATTGTATGAAATTATTTGTCTCCAACAAAGATAATTCAAGTACAGTCATGCACTGCATAACAACGTTTCTGTAAACTACAAACCGCATATATGACAGTGGTCCCATAAGATTATACTATATTTTTACTGTACCTTTTCTACATTTAGTATGTTTAGATACACAAATACTTCCCATTGTGTTACAATAGCCTAAATTATTCAGTACAATAACATGTTGTAGTTTTCTAGCCTAGGAGCAATAAGCTATAACATATAACCTAGGTGTGTAGTAGGCTGAAGCATCTATGTTTGTGGAAATGCACTTTATGATGTCCAAACGATGACAAAATCACCTAATGGTACATTTATCTGAATGTACCCCCATCGTTGAATGATGCATGAATGTACACAATTTATTATGACCAAGAAAATTAGGCTTAAATCCTTTAGAAAAACATATTTAAAATACAATTTTATGTTTAATAAAATATATATAATATTCTAGAGTATGTATAAGCATGGAAAATACAGTTCAGGTATCAAAATGTCATCCATAGGATGATGTAAAATACACACATCAAACCTCCTACTCTATAAACAGAAATTGTACCTTCTTTTACAAGTCCACATAGAACACTCATAAAAATAGACATACATTAACCCACAAAGAAAGTCTCAATAGATTCCTAAAATAAATAGACTCACGTGCAGATGTCACGGGGCAAACTTTGCCACTTAATTGTCTAAAGAGCCAGGCATGGTAGCTTGCACATGGAACCCCAGCACTTTGGGAGGCCCAGGAGAGAGGATCACTTTTGAGGTCCAGGTTTTGAGACAAACCTGGGCAAATTAGTGAGAATCCCCCATCTCTAAAAAAATATTTGACTTAGCCAGGTATAGTGGTACACCCATGTAGTCCTACCTACACAGGAGGCTTAGGCGGGAGGATCACTTGAGCCTAGGAGTTTGAGACTGCAGCAAGCTATGATTGTGCCATTACACTCCAGCCTAGGTGACAAGAGTGAGACCCCATCTCTTAAAAAACAAAAAATCCAAGGAGAGCTGGAAGACTTCATAGGTATGATCATTTTCAAAATTTAAAAGTGTAAGCATAAATGCACCCAGTAGAGTTGCAAACAGTGAGCTTCCTTGGCAAAGATGAGGAGCAAATTCGCTAATGTTTCTAGAGAACAGGAGCCTAGATAAAGGAGTAAAGAGGGCAGAAAATGAGGACGGAAAGGTCCTTCCCTTAGCTTACATTTGCAAGAGTTTGGATTTCATCCTGTGGGGAAATTTGAGGGATTTTGAGCAGGAAGTAACCAGGGCAGATTTGCATTTTAGAAAGATTGCCCCAGTTTCTATGTGGAGGCTAAAAGCAGGAGACCTCAGCTTTGATAAGATCATAAAGTAAAGGCATAGAAATGAAAACGAGGGCTAAGTAGGAGAATTATTTACAGCAATGCTGTCCAATAGAACTTCCTGCAGTGCTGGGAATGTCCTGTGTCTGCACTGTCTAATAGGGTAGCCACTAGCCACATGAAACTATTGAGCATTTGAGGTGTGTCTAGTACAATGAAGGAATTTAATTTCTTACTTTATTTTATTTTAATTAAGTTAAATAACCATGGGAGTTCATTAGACAGTGTAGCTTTAGAAGGTGTGTGTGTGTGTGCATTTTTAAAATTTTAAAAATATCTTCACTGAGGTAGAGTTGGCATAAATTGCCCACACTTAAAACACATATTTTGATGTTTTGATGTATGTATATACCATGAAGTGATGATCACAGTCAAGATAGTGAGTATATCCATCACTCCCAAAGGTGTATATAAAATTAATGCACCTGAAAAGCAGATACTGGATAAATATGGAAGGACTCTGAATTTTATCAGCTATTTCTTTGTCTGCTTTAAGGATAAAAATGCAGCAATAAAACTCCATAAAACCTTATGCCATTTTTGTTTATTTTTTGCAATTTCAACACTATATAAAGAACCACACAGCTAAAGCAAAAGTTTTAGAATGGGAATGGGAAGTAAGAAATTCAGAAAATGATTCAGGGCACAGAAAAGAATAAAGCAGTTTCTGTACCATGGTTCTTCTTTTGCCTCAAGGAAAGCGCTGTCAACTCTTCCTGGAGCATTTTTTGCATAAAATTTGGGTTACTTCCAATAAATTACCATTAGGTTCCACTGTCCTTGAAAATTTCACCCTGAGATTAAAAATTTTCTGCATGTACTGCTTTTTTGTGTTTTGTTTTCAGTTTACACATTTTACCACTTAAAATTGGTGTGTCAGCAGATTTCTGTCTGAAACACATATGTGCTAACACGGGTAAGTTAACTATTTTCAATATTTCCGAGAAATAGACAACAATTTGGCAGAAATTTAATGGAGAAGAATTTTCTCTCTCGCACACCGCCCCTCCCCTGCCCCCCAACACACAACCTTTTTTTTAAGAAACAGGGTCTCCTTTTGTGGCCCAAGCTGGAGGGCAGTGGCACCATCACAACTCACTGCAGCCTTGAACTCCTGGGACCCAGCAATCCTCCCACCTCAGCCTCTGAAGTAGCTGGGACTACAGGCGCATGCCACCACATCTGGCTAATTTGTTTTTATTTTTTGCAGAAATGGGGTCGTCATATGTTGCCCAGGCTGGTCTTGAAATTCTGGGCTCAAGTGTTCCTCCCACCTCAGCCTTCCAGAGCACTGCAATTACAGGTGGGCACCACCATGACTGGTCTATTTTCACCTCTCTTTTCTTTCTTTTTTTTTTTTTTAAGATGGAGTCTTGCTCTTGTCACCCAGACTGGAGTGCAGTGCCACAATCTCAGATCACTACAACCTCCACCTCCAGGGTTCAAGCAATTCTCCCGTCTCAGCCTCCCAAGCAGCTGGGATTACAGGCATGCGCTGTAATCCACCCGGCTAACTTTGTATTTCAGTAAAGACGGGGTTTTACCATGTGGGCCAGACTGGTCTCGAACTCCTGACCTCAAGTGATTCACCCGCCTTGGCCTTCCAAAGTGCTGGGATTACAGGCCTGAGCCACTGTGCCCGGCCCCATTTTCACCTTTCTAAATGAAGAATTTAAAAACAAATTTAAACACATGTAGACTTTAAGCCGAGCTTCTCTTTTCATCTGAGGCTGTGAGGCTCCCTGGACCTGGGTGCAGTTTCCTGGGCACGGGCTCCACATGGCATCTGCCACAAGCTGGGTGTGCTCCTGGGCATTCTGCCCTCTCCCGAAGAGTTTTTAGAACAAATTCTTATAATTCTAGGAAAAATTAGTCATGTTGACTAAGGAAATCTCTGTACCTCTTCACTTAGTGATAAAGCTGAGAAAATTCCTTTTATTCAAAAACATATTTGTGATACATCCAAGCACTCTACTTAACACGGGTCATTTTCCCTCACCTCATAAACTCTGCCCTGTGTAAAACAACAGCACTCCATCCATCCATCCGTCCTTCCATCCATCCATCCATCTGTCCATCCGTCTGTCCATCCATCCAATCCATTCATCTATCCATCCATCCATACAACCATCCACCCATCCAATCCATTCATCTATCCATCCATCCATCCAACCATCCACCCATCCACCCATCCATCCATTTATTGCATTCACTAAAGTATTCTATGTGCCAGGCACTTTTCTCAGAACTGGAGATACAACAGTGAACAATAAGAACAAAAGTCCTACTCTCATCCTACACACAGCCTTGCTAGCGGACATGGGTAAGACAGAACATTAAAACAACAACAGTAAATATATAGCAGGTCATATAAAGATAAGTGCTACAGCGAAAATAAAATCAAATAAGGGTGATAAGAATTGCCAGAGGAATGAGAGAAGTTATTTTATCAAGAAAGTCACTGATAAGGTGACATTTGATTATATTTTTGCAGCTAATGGAATCAGCCATGTGAATATTTAAGGAAAACTCCCTGAGGCAAGATTTTTTTGGAGGGGTGGGGTGTATTTGGGACCGGCTGGGGCTGAGCAAGCTGGAAGTCAGGGATGGAGCAGGGAGTCAGACCATAAAAGGCATGGGAAGTATTATTACAAGGACTTTGGTTTTTACCCTAACAGACATCAAAAGTTATTGGAAGGTTTCAAATAGAGTTGTAATGTTATCCAGCATATGTTATTTGTTGTTTTTTTAGAGACTTGGTTTCTCTCTGTCACCCAGGCTGGCATGCGGTGGTGTGATCATAGCTCACTGCAGCCTCCAACTCCTCAGCTTAAGCCATCCTCTCACCTTGGTTTCTGAAAGTGTTGGGATTACAGGTGTGAGCCACCACACCCAGCTAACATATGTTTTTTAATGGATCAGCCTGAGACTACTGTGGTAGGAATTGACATGATGTTGTAGGCAGAATAATGTCTATGTCTTCATCCCTGGCACCTCTGAATGTGTTATATCTCATGGCAAAGGAGAGTTAAGATTGCAGATGGAATTAAGGTTGCTAATCAGATTTGGAGAGATAGGGAGATTATCCTGTATTATCCTGCTGGGCCCAGTGTAACCACCAGCACTCTTATAAATGAAAGAGGGAGACAGAAGAGAAAATAAAAATTAGGAAAATATAAATAATCCATTAACACAATAAACACGACCACAAGAAAGAAGTGTTGAGTGAATGTCTGAATGAACAAAGATTTAATTACTTAATTCTGGGACAGTTTTTATTATTCTTATGTGTCCAGGGAAGAAGGAAACTGTTTAATCATAAAATTGCTCAGATTTTGCTGTAAAGTAAGTTTCAGTTCTCTATATCTTCATACAGTTGCACTTTGTAAAATGATACAGCTTTATCTGAAAAAAAAAATAAGTTGTCCTAATATAATACAGAAATCTTTTCCAGATCAAATCTTACTTTCACACTCACGGAGTAAAAATTTTTCACTGAGTTGAAACACATTAAAACATGCTCATTATTTTACATGCCTAGGAAAATTTCGAATTCTTCATATTACTTTTCCCAGGCATCCAGATGGGTTCTAAGAAAAGTTCTAGTGAGATTATATTTCATCTGTATGGTTAAAAGAAGGAGTATTGGCAGTCTCCTAATTTAGTGGTGGTTTTTAGCCCAAATTCCAGATTAAGGAGGTTTAAGTTTCTGCAATTACAGCTTTTAAAAACACAGCAATGAATCTTCACAGGTTTACCTTCATTACAAATTGTATCACTAAGAAGATGAGAGAAAATAATATCTTTTGAAATTCTTTTGTAGATCCATTCTCTGGATGTTATGGAGATCTCTCATCTTAACTCTAACACCTTTAAGGTATCCAAGGAGAAAATCAGGTGCATGGATGGCAGGTCAACTTCGGGTATGCCTCTCTTACTAGTCACTATTTTCATGGGGCCATAGAACTTCCTGTGGTTAATGGTTGACACCTTCTGGTGGCCTGCAGGACAGGTGGCCAACTCAGACACATTGGGACTCAAAGGGGGTCTTGAGAGGTCGTTGAAATCTATTTCTCTGCCTTCAGGCAGAACCACTGGGGAAATATGAGATACTATCATAGTTTTAAAAGACTGTCAAGAAAGTAAATTCCAGGACATAAGAACAATAACTCCAGGAAAAAAAAAAACAAACTCTCAGTGTCTAGTAACCCTCAGTGTCAATCCTTATTTTCATTGTGGAGCTATTTTAAATTAATAAGCCTGGAAAATAGATACATGGCACAACTGATCTCTGGATGTCAACACATCAGTTAATTGCATGTGACTCCCTAGAAAGGATATGTAACTCACAACTTGCACCTTACAAAAGAAGAGTTCAAAGTCCCTATCATTACTAAAGGGATTCTAAGCCAGAGTCACTTCCATTCTTTTCAGAATGAAATAGTGATTTCAGGAAGGTGAAACCACCTGTCACACTTCTATTTACCAGAACCAGTCAAGATTTGGGCTTTTTAAACTGCTTTGCCATTTCGTTTCTTCCCCTCATTGAAATTTACTTTTCATAGGAAACATGAATGTGAACATGTACTTTAAGGACTTAAAAGGAAATACACCCTTTAAATGTTAACGATCTCTATAATTATTTAGCACCTGCTTAAATAAAGACAGGAATTGCTCCAGAGTGTTACTTATTTTCATTGATCATAGGATCCTAGAGAAGGCAGAATTTTGTTGGGGGGAAAAATAACACCCCAAGAGAATGACAAGGGGAAACTACTGAAAAGCTATGATTGTTACAAATCAAAATGTTCCCAGGCAACTGCCATATCTCTGGTTTTCCTTGATCACATCAAATCTCAATTCATATAGCAAATTACATCACGCTGTGGAGTTTGATGCTCTAACATCCGTACCATAGAGCCAGGTGGTGTCTATGATTAGAAATACTTTCTCACACAACTTTTACTTTCTGAAGCTATTATAATAATAGCCTCATGTGTTTGCTTGCCTGCTTAATTTTTTAATTTCACTATTACTAATCCTTACCCAAACTTTTCATTAGAAGCATGAAGTCCCTCTCGATAGGATCAAACACATCAGGCCATCTATCCATCTCATCATTTTACTTGAAAGGTTCTCTCTGGGGGCCTTCCTTCCTTTTGCTCCATGTGACCAGGCTGCTTGGCCTGCTCCATGGGTGACATCCTGAAACTTGCTGTCTCCATCCACCTGGAAACTCCCTTTTCTTCTCTCCCAAGTTTGAGCCGTTGTTTTGGGGACTCCATGTCTTCCTCTTTCTTGGTTTATTCTTTATTTACATAAGAAAAGCCTCAGAGCTGGGAGTGGTGGTTCACAGCTATAATCCCAACAGCTTGGAAGGCCAGAGGCAGGAGGAACGCTTGATGCCAGGAGTTTGAGACCCACCTAGGCAACAAAATGAGATCCTATCTCTACAAAAATCTTAAAAATTAGCCAGGTTGGTGGCACACACCTGTAGTCCCAGCTACCTGGGAGACTGAGCTGGGAGGATCACTTGAGCCCAGGAGCTGGTGGTTTCGGTGAGCTATGATGACACCACTGCACACCAGCCTAGGCAACAGCACAAAGCCCTGTCTCAATAAAAGAAAGAAAGAGAAAAGAGAAGGAAAGAAGGAAGGGAAGAAGGAAGGGAGGAAGGAAGGAAGGGAGGGAGGGAGGGAGGGAGGGAGGTGCCTCCAAAGATTTCCCAAGACAGAATACATGGGAAGTTGGGTTTTTTTTGGTTTCTTTACTTGTTACATGTCTGGATGGGTCTTTATTCTATCTTCATGGTTCATGAATAAGGACACAATTCTAGGTTAGAAATAATTTCCACTCATATTTAAAACTGTGCTTCACTGTTTTTGAGCTTCTTGAGTTGATGCTGAGAAGCCTAATACTTATTATAATCCCCATTTCTTTATTTGCCATTCTCTTTCTGTCTCTCTCTCTCTCTCTCTCTCTCTCTCAAAACTTTTTGGCCTGTCTCTTTATTCCCAGTGTTATTAAATTTCACAATGTGCCCTGGTGTGAGTCTTTTAAATTCAATGTACTGAGTTTTGTTAGGCGTTTACAATCTGAAAATGTATGTCTGCCAGTTTTCAGAAGTTTCCTTACATTATTTCTATAATATTTTTCCGACTTCCTCTGCTCTCTCTCTCTTACTCTTTCTCTCATTCTCTCTCTCTCTCTCTCTCTCTCTGCATCCTCTCCCCTTGCTCTCTGGAAAGCCATTAGACATTAAAATTCCTATGCTAATTGATATGATTTGGCTCTGTCCCCACCCAAATATCATCTTGAATTGCAGCTCTCCATAATCCCCACATGTTGTGGAAGGGACCCGGTGAGAGGTCATCGAATCACGGGGGCAGGCTTTTCCCATGCTGTTCTTAGGAGAGTGAATAAGTCTCAGGAGAACTGTTGGTTTTATAAAAGGGCAGTTTCCCTGCACACACTCTCTTGTCTGCTGCCATGTAAGACGTGACTTTGCTCCTCATTCACCTTCTGCCATAATTGTGATGCCTTCCCAGCCATGTGGAACTGTGAGTCCATTAAGCTGCTTTCCTTTGTAAATTATCCAGTCTCAGGTATGTCTTTATTAGCAGTGTGAGAACAGACTAATACACTCATCTTTTAAAGTTTCAGTACTGCACTCACTATTCCTCTGCTGTGCCTGAGGGCTAAATGGCCCTGGTTCTTTATCTCCAAGAATAAATTCTTGTCTCTGACTGAGGTCATGGAAGTTCTCTGTAGAGTGAGTTTAACTCCTACTTAAAAGAACTTCTAACCAGACATACAACTTGCCAATAAACATGAAAAAATGCTGAACATCACTAAGCATCAGAGAAATGCAAATTAAAACCACAGTGAGATACCACCTCACACCAGTCAGAATGCCTAGTATTATAATGTCAAAAAAAAATAGATGTTGGCAAGGATGCAGAGAAAAGGGAACTCTTACACACTGTTGGTGGGAATGTAAATTTGTTCAACCCCTATGGAAAACAGTACAGAGATTTCTCAAAGAAGTAAAAATAGAACTACCATTCAACCCAGCAATCCCACTACTGGGTATCTACCCAAAGGAAAAGGAATCATTATATCAAAAAGACACCTGTACTTCTATGTTTATTGTAACACTATTCACAAGAGCGAAGTCACAAAATCACATAAGTGTCCATCAGCAGTTGATTGGGTAAAGGAAATGCAGCATTTATACATCATGGAATACTATGCAACCATAGAAAAAGAATAAATAATGTCCTTTGCAGCAACTCAGATGGAGCTGGAGGCCATTATCATAAGTGAAATAACTCAGTAACAGATAATCAAATACCACATGTTCTCACTTATAAGTAGAAGCTAAACAATGGCACACATAGACATAAAGATGGAAAAAATAGACACTGGAGGCTCCAAAAGAGGGGAGGATAAGAGGGTTGAAAAATTACCTATTGGGTACAATGTTCACTGTTTGGGTGGTGGGTACACTAAAAGCCCAAACCTCACCATTATGCAATATATCCATGTAAAAAACCTGCACATGTACCCTCTGAATCTAAAAATGTTTTAGAATTTAAAGACTTCTGATTAATCCTGCTGTTGTCAGTTTCATTTCTTTCCCTACCTTCTGAGATACCTGGCTCATTGTTGCACTGGAGCTGTTGGTTGCTTGAAATTGCTTATAGGGGGAGGGTGTGCAACACAGAAATCAACAAACACTACAAATCAAAGATTTTCTTGTTTTGCTAGAGAGTTTCTTAACCAGCACACCACTGCGGGAAGTCCCTACTTCTGAGCCTTCCCAAAGCTCTGTAGCACACATCAACTGTTTCTTTCATATTCTCTTTCTGCAGATTGTTCGATTTCAGTTGTCCATATTCTGCTGTCAGTCACCAATTAATCTCCTTTCTTGATCCTAGAAAGACTTGTTGACATCTATCACCAATTGTCATCTCCTCTCCCACCAATCAGCCTATATTACTGATATGGTTTACCTCTGTGTCCCAACCCAAATCTCACCTTGAATTGCAATAATCCCCACCTGTCAAGGGCAGGACAAGGTGGAGATAATTGAGCCATGGGGTGGTTTCTCCCATGCTGTTCTCGTGATAGTGAGTTCTCATGAGATCTGATGGGGAAGGTGGCTTCCCCCTTCACTCAGCTCTCATTCTTCTTCCCACTGCCATGTGAAGAAGGACATGTTTGCTTCCCCTTCTACCATGATTGTAAGTTTCCTGAGGCCTCCCCAGCCACGCTAAACTGTGAGTCACTTAAACCCCTTGCCTTTATAAATTACCCAGTCTCAAGTGTGTCTTTATTAGCAGCATGAGAACAGATTAATACAATTACTTTTATATAGAAAAGAAAATGGTTATATTTCAATTTCAACAATTCTTTGAAAATAAAATAACATGAGAATGATTTATCATATAATTTACATGACATAAATATACATGCGATAGTGTTAATATACACAACTACACTTAAATCTTGGCTTTGCCATTTACTAGCTGTGTGAATTAGAGAAAGATACTTAACTTTTCTGGTGTTCAATTTTTTTCATTTGATAAATAGCAAGAACACTACCTATCTTGCATGGATACAGTTTGAAATGGAAATGTGTATAAAATGACAATAATATCCATCATGTGTATTAATGGCTGATACGAGATAGTCAGTATACAGTTGATATTATTAACATAAACATCAGTTATAATTTAAAATTATTTTGTATAAATATATCCTCTAAAAATTTTTTAAACTATCATGCATCAAGTCAAATGATGCAAAAGGAGGTTAAGGAACTATTAAAACATTGTTTTGCTGCTATTTCCTGGAGAAAATATGACTTAATTAGTCAGACTGAAATGGATTATTTTAAAGTGTAAGTAATTTGCAGGTATTAATAGCTAGCATTGCCCCTAGTATGGTCCAGATGGTCTTATCAGGTCTTATTGGGTTTCTTGTGCATTAAAAAACAGAGTTTAATGAGGCAATAGTACCCTAAAGCAGGTTTGCAATAAATTCAACAAATATACTGGCACCTCTCCAAGTGTGTAATAAACAACTTCCTCTGCTCCTTGCGGCAAAAGAAAATACTCTTGACTCCAGAGCATCACTTGCCTTCAGTGAACAGGGCTGTTGTAAAAATGCTTTAGAGAGCAAATGCCTTTAAAGAACTCAAAGACTTGGACATTATCATTTCCATTTGGTGACAGAAGGTCCAAAGAAGCATCTTTCCTCACCTATACGTATCACTGAGTTGTGAGAGGAAATGAAGAACAGACATCAGTGGGGAGACAGAAGGAAGTGTTAGCAAGTGGAGGGGTTTTATAAAGTCAGGAGGTAAAGAGAGAAAGAGAGAGAGAGAGAGGAAAAAGGAGGAGGACAAGGAGGAGAAAAAATGAAGAAGAAGAAAGAAGGGAGAGAGGGAGGGTGGATAGAGAAATGCCCTCTCTTGGTTCTCAATGTCTCATCCACCTCCCTCATCCAAACCACAGACTAAAGCAGGCAAGGAAGTGGCTCCACATTCTCCATTCCTTCAGAGGTCTGAAATATATCAATTATGTCCAGCAGGGTGATTATTTTTTAAACCTAACATAAGTAAGCCTTTCTGTTCTACTAGACTGTGCTCCTTAATGGTGTAGAACATGGCTCATTCTTCTTTGCATCAACAATATTTAACACTTCTCAGATACATACTAGGCATCAATAAAAAAACTTTCTCATTAGAACATTTTAGGGTTTATATGCTCTATTTTTTTTCCCTGAGGTCCACTGCTTATATTGAACATGAAAAATTTAGCCTACATGTTAATAAAATCTTATATTTGGTCCTGGATCATAAAAAAAAAAAGTTAAAAGCCCATTCTCTATAAGGAATTTGGGTCTTCTGCTGATGGACAGAGACGTTCTTCACTGAGACAGACTTTGTGAATTCGGGAGTGGTAATCTCTACCCTCAGAGGGCAGTGGGGGTTAGTCATTGAACTCTTATTCTAAAAAATAAAAACATTAAATAAAGTTAAAATTAGGATGCTTTATGGAATTTCAGGGTTTCGATGATGTGTAAAGCTAATGGCAACAGAGCAAAATTTACTCCTTTAAGGAGAGGAGAGCCTGAAAATATTTTTTAAATAAGTAAATATCAAGTTAGAAAGGTTTGGAAAATAGTTGTTAAAATTATAATAAAGCTCTCTACTTTTCTTTTATCTTTTTCTGTTTTTGGATATTGGTCAACTAAATTAATTACATAACAAAAATTCAAGTAGGGATTTAATTTGCCTCTGCTGGTAACTCCAGATCTCTAGGGTCTCATTTGCAGGAGTGCTCCTGAGGCACTAGGAGTGGATGCTAAAGAAGACTTTTTCAGACCAGAAGGGGAGAAAAGGGCTGCCCAGCATCCATGGGTAAGATAAGGTTGTCCCAGGTGGGGAAGATTTTGAAAACATCCTAAGGTGTTTTTACCTTAACACCTTTTGATAAGAGAATCAAGAGAATTTGATTCTCTTCTGATAAGAAAACCAAAAGATGTAAGCTATTGGGGATATTCAAGTGGGGTCAGGGAGAGTCACATGCCTTTCATTCATCTTCTAGTACAGTCTTGGGTAAGGTGCTCTGAGGTCTTCAAGGCAGTGTTGTCACATTGAAGGAGCAGACTGCATGTTAGACACTGAAAAAGACCTCTGATTACTCTGAGGATGACACTGTCACCCACTCAGGGTCGAGCTGAGAAAGCCTTGTTCATGAGTTGTGATATAACTATGCTTCATCTTCAGAAGCCGTCGTGGTGGCTACAGCCAAACAGCAAGCCAGAGGAGCAACAGGTGGGGACAAAGACACAAACAGAGGTAGCTATAAAAGCAACATCCACTGAATGAAGCCAACAAGCACCAAGGCAGCAGGAAAATGATTACCAAGAAGAATGAGGTGCCATTTCATCAGAAGGAAGGAGAAAGGATTGGGGTGTCAGCACCCCAGTAACTCTACTGGGTGGGTATTAAGATGCAAAGGCCAGAGCATGATCAATAGTCTCATTAGCTGTTTACAATGCTAAAGTCACCAGGAAAAATAAAAGTTGAATGTCTGTTTATTTAATGGCATTTGTTAAGCTCCTCATCAAATGATGTGCCCAGTATTGTGCTAGATTCTGAATATGAAACGGTGAGAGAAAAAAATGTGCTTCCTGTCCCCCTTGAGCTAACAGTGTTGGGTCTAAATATTGCTTATAAACAGTACTGTTGGTTTTGTGGTAGTGGAGAACCCAAACACTTCTGTAGTTTTAAGACTTGTCCAATTATGTAATGGGCCACAGACCACACACAAGAGAATACTCAGAGGCCTGTATGGCAGATTTCACCTCCAACCTAAAGATTCACTGGCTTAACTTTGAGTACAGTCACTTGAATTACTTACTGTTACTTGAATTAGTTACTTGAATAGCTACTAAATAGGAACTGGTTTAAATAGTCATGACCTTGTGTAAACTGAAAACAGAAATTCATTAATACTCCCAATCTAATTGCATTTGGAAAATACTTGCAGAATCATGGAATTGGAAAGTCATTACCTATTCAAAGAGAAAATCCAGTCTCCTGCTTCTCTGTTTATTTATTCATTCATGTTGCAAATCCTGAGTGAGTGCCTCCTGCATATTGGCAATGTAAGTACAAATCCCTCTCTCTAATGATACTTAAATTCTAGTGTTAAAGACAGACATAAGAAAACAAGAAAAGGTGAATAAAGAATTTTCCAGTCGCGTTAAGTGCAATGAAGAAAAAAAAATTAGGAAGCAGGGTAGTGGTTAGGGAAAGGTAGGAAGGAAGGGAAAGAAGGAAAAAAATGCGGGATGGAGGAAGAGAAAGATGGGGCGGGCACTCTCTTATCCAGAGAGGGTCAGGAAGGCCTTCTCTTCGAGCAGATACCTGTGTATAATGAGGGTCTGAGCCATGCAAAGATCAGGGAGAAGAGCTTTCCAGGCAGAGAGAACAGGAGTGCAGGCCTGAAGCTAGACCAGGGCAGCCAAGGCAGAGTGAGAAGAAAATTGTGGGAAATGTCGCAGTCAGGGGCTAGATCTGCACAGACCACCCTCAGACATTTGCATTTCTGTGTGTGTGTGTGTGTGTGTGTGTGTGTGTTCTTTTTAAATGATGAGAAGCTGTTGGAGTAACAGGACTTCTTTTCAGCTGCCAAGCTTTTTGTGTTTGCACTTTTCCTTAACGCTTCTTCCAGATTAGGCTCTCCTTAAATTCTGTTTGCGGCTGGAAGTGATCCTAGACACCTCTGGCTCAGCTTCCCAACTCATGCAGGTAAGAATCTTGTTCAGAAGTGGTCATTAGACCTTCCAATGAGAGCACAAAAAATTGGAACTTCCAATGGGAGCACAAATGTTTACAATGATGGTGCTTCTAGGATGAGAATGAGAGAGCCCATTCTATGCGCGTCACTGTGAGCATGGAAAATCGGGGGTGACTGCCAGAGAGTAGTTTTCATGTATATCCATATTAGCAGGACTTCCTCCATGACCCTCCATCTCAATGAAGGGAGAACTTATTTTCATGTCCACATTGTGGATATACTAGTTCTTTCTCATCCTACACGTAGACATGTAGCTGGGAGTGTTGCAACAGGCCAGGTCAATGGAATGGAATAACAATAGTGTCTTAGTCAGCTCAGGCTGCTATAATAAAGTGCCATAGGCTGGGTGGACTATGAACAACAGAAACATTTCTTACAGTTCTGGAGGCTGGAAGTCCAAGATCAAGCTGCTAGCATGGTCAGGTTCTGGTGAGGGTCCTCTTCTGAGTGGCAGACTATTGACTTCTTGCTGTGTCTTCAAATGGTGGAAAGAAAGCTAGCTAGCTCTCTGGCCTTTTCTTATAAGGGCACTAATCCCATTCATGAGGGCTCCACCCTCATGACCTAATCACCTTCCAATGGCTCGATCTTCAAATACTATCACATTGGGATTAGGGTTTCAACATAAAATTTTGAGGAGACAAAAACGTTCAGTCCATTGCAAACAGCTGCTATCATAGAGTTCCTATCAAGTGCCATTTGCTGTGTACTTAAATACATCATCTCTAATTTTCAAAACCATCTCCTAAAATACCATCTTTTTTTTTTTTTATAGGAGAGGAACCTGAAGCTTAGATAGATTATGGAACTTGCTCGAGATCATACAAGAAGTGGCAATGCCGGGATTTGAGCCCACGATTGACAAAGCTTTTATTCTTTGCATTCTACCAGGCTGCCTCCAAATAGGTCAAATAACTAGAAAAAGAGATTTAGGTTCATAATTGTCACTATGCATTTTTCCTACTATGGGAACAATTATGAAGAATTCCATACGTGTCCAATTTTATAACAATAAAGCGCAAAAGAACATCTGTATCTTTTCGTTGTAGGGTAGCAGCCTTGAAATTTGTATCTTGGTTTATTGTATTAGATATTTCTTGAAATAAGCAGACCTTAATTGAAAAGCGGAAAATGTTTATCATATCTAATATGAGTATTTTTAAATAAATAATTTTACTTAAGGAATTTCCTAGAACCTGAAATTGCTTTACTCTGTATAAATCTTATTTATACATCAGTGTACTGTGGGAAGTTAAAAAAATCTTATTTAAATACAGACATATAGCTAAACTGCAGAGAACAAAGCATTATTTCAGCGTTATTTGTAAGTACTGGTACTTTTCTGTTGCTATTTTTCTAACAGAATCTGGCTCAGGACTGTCTCATTTTCATTTTCACCTCTCTGTCCTTGGTTTTGTTAATTCCATGTATTTTAACTTTGCACTTCTTGGAGCATAGCTGGCTCTCTCTCTCTCTCTCTCTCTGTCTTTCTCTGTCTCTCTCTCTCTCTCACACACACACACACACCTGTGTGCACATCTTCCACAGAAAAATTAACTCCATGGGAGATCGTTGTGCAGAATAGAATACATTTTGCCAGACCAACAATCAGAGACAAGCCAACTCTCAGGCTCCAGATCTGGTGTCCCACTAACTCCTTTATGTAGCTCAATGCTGGAGTAACACACTTCAGATAAAGATTTTGCCCTGGTGGCTATAGACCATGAATCTGCTACACTAGTCTTCACACACCAATAAGCACTAGGTAGCCGGACTAGAGCATTAAATGTTCAAGATATTGTCATTCAATCTCCATAATAAATAGATAACAAAGCCAAGATCTTACTAAGGGGTTACTTGATAGTTAGGAGGTGAAATGAGACTAGAACCCAGGTCTTCTTACCTCTAGGAAAATTGTCTTCCTTCAAAACATCATGCTTTCCTCTGAATTTGAGATCACAAAAACAAACAAACAAACAAACAAAAACTATGTCTTCTAGAAATACCAGAATTAGAACACATCTATATGAAAATCCTTGTCCTCTGATAGCAGTCACCTGTGATTTCCCGGGATAGAGCTCATTCCTCTTCCCCATCTTCCCAGGCCAGTGATAGTAACTTCTTTCCTTTGAAATGCTGCAATGCCTGTGAGCACTCACCTGTAGGGACTTCAGAATTCAGAACAAATCCTTGCTGAAATGGAAGGGCAGCAGAAAGAACATTGCCTCTTCCTGTGTAGAACTTTTATGGGATTTCTCCCAAGTGTGTAATATGTGTGTGGTGGTATTTTATGAAACTTTCATGAGAGTACTTCACTTCAGTTCTCCTCTGCCTTTTATGGTAATCCCGCTCCTATTATTTTTCTGTTAACTGAGATTTTATTTTTAAATATTAAATTGTGATTACGAAAAGAAGTTCTTTATTCCCAGAGCCACACTCATGTATATGTAACTTCTTCTGACTTATGTGGAAGCAACTCCCACGTTGGAGTTTCAGCCCTGGTCCCATAATTTTCAAGCATTAAATGGAAGCCTCATATTGCAATGCAAATTATAGTACCCAGGGACTGGCAGTATAATCACCCAGTTACAAAAAAAGGTAAAGAGGAGATGAAATTACCATAATGGGCCACAGAAAATACACAAGAGAATGTTCAGAGGCCTGCATGGCAGGTTTCATCACTATTCTAAAGATATGCTTGCTTTCCTCTGAAAATGTAAGGAAAGATGTTGTTGGCTCCACCTTGATGGAACTTGATCTTCAGCTGCTTTTACGATAGTGATGGACTGGGCTGAATTATTCATATCTTCTCATCCAAAGTGTGAAATGGCTAACCAGGATTTGGGATCGTTTTAGAAGCTGAACTGCAATGGACAGGTAGGTTGAAATATGGAAACATGGGGAGTGAGAGAGAACAGCATCTAGCAGGAGGAAGAGGATCATGCCAAGGTCTCGAGACAGGAAGCCCTGTTTGAAGAGAAGCACAGTCCAGCCAGGCTAGAGCTGGGGTGAGACATTTCTGGCACATAGTGATTTCAACTGAAGTCCAGCTTAGAGCCTGGGCCCTGGACCCCAGTGAATCAGCTCATCTGAAGGGAGAGCTCCCTCTGATACTTAAACATCCCTGGGCCAGGGTTCTAGAAAACCTGCTCTAAGGGGAACGAAGGGAGACATGAACTCTTCAATATTGATTCTTAGGATCTCTTCAATTAGCGGCAAATTACTATTTTCCTAGCTTGATACATAAAAGAATGCTGAACATAGGAGGTTCTTACTGAAATCATTTGGAAACTGACAAGAAAAAAAGTAGGACTTTAAGAAATATTTTCCCTAAGATTATGACCTCACCAATGCAAGTACTGGATGGTGTTATAAACAAATGTTTGAAAGATGACTTTAAAATGAAGATATAAGTAATTACATAGTGAGGCTTACAGTTTACAGCTGAAAAAACAGCTGTTCTATGGGTTCTTGTGACTTTTGAAAATATTTCCAGAGACACAATCACATCTGGACTCCAAAAATACAGTGTCTTAAACACCACAGAACTGACCACGATTTGCTCTAGAAAACAGCATTAATTCTACAGGAGGTTCCAGAGATGACAAAGCCCCTGCCGTCAAAATTGCACATAAGGAATTTAAATGGAACTGTTTGATGAAATGTGAGTGATGATATTAAATTCTAAATTAGTATCTTATATTTTAAGCATGCATGTATAGCTAAATTAATAATTTAAATATAGCTAGGTAGACATTTGACTATCTATCAATTAAATTAGCTCCCCTCAAAAAATGTTGAGATTTATGGAGAGGATCTTCTAACCGGAAAAAAAAAAAAACACCACGGGGCTCTACTCTGAATGCCAGGTTCCCTTATATTTTGACATATGCAGTATTTTGAGAGTAAACCCTGCAGGACTTGATAGGTAGGTAGGATGTTGAGTGAGGGAGGAGGATAAGTCAGGTAAGTAGGTGGTGGTGTTACCAGCTGAACTAGCCAATGGTAGAGACATAGTTTCACAGGTGGTAGGGTGGGCCAAGGGGTATTAAAAACTCACTGCTGGCAAGTAGTTGAAAGAGAGTTAGTGTTGGTTTGGCTGCTCTGGTTGGCTCTGCCATCCCAACCCTTCCCCATGGCTGACCCTGAGGAGTTGCAAGTTTCTTTACCGCCCCTGCTGCCTCCCTTTTCTCCCTCAACTTCAGACTTCTCTTCGGCATCTTCCCTGAGCGCTCCCGTGAATTTGAGCTGGCCAGTTCCAAGCAGGGACAGCAGCCAAATGGTGGATCCACTGGAGGAACAGCAGCTGCAGATTGGAGATGCATTCTCATTAACCACACTTTTTTGTTTTCAACTTTCGTTTTAGGTTCAAGGGGTCCATGTTCAGGTTTGTTTGATAAATTGCATGTTGTGGGCATTTGAGTCACTCAGATAATTTTGTCACCCAGGTAATCAGCCTAATACCTGATAGGTGGTTTTTCAGTCCTCACTCTCCTCTCACCCACCTTCACCCTTAAATAGGCCCCAGATCTATTGTTCCCTTCTTTATGTCCATGTGTACTCAATATTTTGTTCCCACTTCTAAGTAAGAACATGTGGTATGTGGTTTTCTGTTTCTGCTTTAATTCACTTAGGATTATAGACTTAGGATAATGGCAGCCAGCTGCATCCATGTTTCTGCAAAGGCCATGATTTCATTCCTTTTTATGGCTGTGTGGTATTCCATGGTATATATGTACCACATTTTCTTTATCGAGTCCACCATTGATAGGCATCTAAGTTGATTACGTGTCTTTCCTATTGAGAAGAGCACTGTGAACGAAACTTCTTGAAGCCCCATTTGCAGTATCAGCTCAAGTGGAAGAGTTTGCCTTCAGCTTGTCTACAGAAAATGCACGTTTCCTGAAAACGTGGTGGGAACTCTTGAAAGAGGGCTATGATTCTTCCTCAAAACCTGACAGGTGATTTGGCGTGCTTCATTGTTTAATAACGACGGTGCAATAATTCATACTTCCTCATATATGATATTTGCACATGTGCAAAATGTATAGGATGATCTCTTTCCAGCATTTTTATGTATACTCAGAATGAATTTTTTCTTGGTTTTCTTGACTTTTGAGAAAGCAGAATTCTGATGCTATTTTTGAAGCTGACTAGTACTTGTTTATCCTTAAATACGTTCTGCCCTCTGAGCTTTTATAGAATCCTTTATGAGAGTTAATTTAATCAGTAGATAGTTAATATTAATAGTGCCATGGTGCTATAAGTAACAAACTAGGTACACTATTATTTGTTTTGTAACAAGATGCCAAGCATGCCAGAGTTTGAAGTAGAGTTTAATCTTATGGACCAAGGGAGATAACTTTAAGATTGCCAATGGTAGATCCACCTCTATTAGGCTAAGTTCTCTAGAACCAATGACTGTGTCTTATTTACTTCTCTGTCCTCAGCATCTGAAACAGTGTCACACAACACTCACTAAATGTATGTTGAATAAAAAAGTTGACAAACATAATTAAATGCTATTTTTTTTCCTATACTTAGCATGAAGACTATAATTGTTTCTCTAAAAAAATGTATAAATCAGAACTTCATTGACTTGAAGGAAAACATTCTCTTTTTTATGGAAACTTGAACTTTGATGGTAGCTTTAAAAAATATATGATAAATATTTTTTGCCCTTATATAATTTTTTTTAAAGTCTTTACTTCAGAAAATAAAAGACTGTCTAGAAGGAATGCTTTTTTTTTTTTTTTTTTTTTTTTTTTTTTGAGACAGAGCCTCACTCTGTCTCACCAGGCTGGGGTGCAATGGCATGATCTCGGCTCACTGCAACCTCCGCCTCTTGGGTTCAAGCGATTCTCCTGCCTCAGCCTCCCAAGTAGCTGGGACTACAGGTGCGTGCCACCATGCCCAGCTAATTTTTGTATTTGTAGTAGAGACGAGGTTTCACCATGTTGGCCAGGATGATCCTGATCTCTTGACCTGGTGATCCACCTGCCTCGGCCTCCCAAAGTGCTGGGATTACAGGCATAAGCCACCGCGCCAGGCCAGGAATGCATATTTGATATGGTTTCGATCTGTGTCCCACCCAAATAGCACGGTCAATTGTAACCCCCAATGTTGGAAGTGGGGCCTAGTAGGAGGTGACTGGATCATGGGGGTGGAGTTTTCATGAATGGCTTAGCACCATCCCCCCATGGTACTCTATAGTGAGTGGGTTCTCACGAGATCTGGTTGTTTAAAAGTTTGTGGCACCTCTCCTATCTCTCTCTTCCTTCTACTCTGGTCATGTGAAGATGCTTGCTTCCCCTTTGCTTTCCACCATGATTGAAACTTTCCTGAGGCCCCCCCACCAAAGCCAAGCAGCCTCATGCTTCCTGTACTGCCTGCAGAACCATGAGCCAATGAAACCTCTTTTCTTTATAAGTTACCCAGTCTCAGATATTTCTTTATAGCAATATGAGAACAGGTTAATACAATACTTTTCCCTGTTTAGTTCTATGGTTACCGCTTTTAATATTTTTTATATTTGATATTTTTATATGTTTGATTGCTGTCTTTAAAGTGCCTTATTAAAATCATTGCTCTGTGCTATTACTTTTGGAGTTTTGCAAGTTGTTTATGTAATAATTCTGAAGAAGTGACTTTGTTTTCAATGCATCAAATTTAAAGGATGTGATTGTCTTTCCATTATCTGACCTTAGTGACAATGTTCTATTTTGCTTGTCCTATATCTCATGTTGCTTTTTAGTGGTCTGTGTTATGCATAAACAATTAAGCCAATTAATTCTCTACCAAATATAACTTCTGGATATCTTTGATATAGCATCTTAATTCTTTGTAGATATGGAGATGTGTACAGAAGTATATCCTAAAGCCCCACAATGGGGCTATGAAAAAGGACAGATGGACAGGCAAATAGTCTTGTTCAGCATATGAGGTCATAGTTCTTGATTAATTTTTTTAGTTAGAGATCACACATATAGTATGATTTCTATATCAAAGGTACGCTTATTTCAAAAAATATTTTTCTTACATGCCCTGAAAATTATAATTTTTTAAATGTGCAAAAATAAATTCTTTTGAAAAGGAAATTTTAAATTCCCTGTTGGCCATGTTGAGTTTGAGATGCCTTTGGGGACACACAGAAGATTTTTGGATATAAAACTGCCTAAGGAAATAAGGAAGTTTATTTTTATTGGAACTATAGAAGGCAAGCAACAGCAGAAGACTGGAATAAGGGAGAAGTATAGAAACTGTGGGCATGGTCATCCAAGAGAGGTTAGATGACTGTAGGGTTTTATGTTTAAGGATGTTGACTAAAGTACCCGGAATATGTGGCACAGTAGAATCACATGGCTTCAGGATTTCTAATAGTGCCAATCTTAAGGGCTTCACTGATGAATGAGCTGACTCTACTATAGTCAAGACCTCGTGCAGCAAGTGCAGGGCACAAGGTAAGCACTGTGGTCTGTAGATTCAGACAGGGTGAGGCCTGAGGGGGTCAGAGGCCCTCTCTGTAGGGAATGAGGCCTGCTCAGGCACCAGGTTTCTCAGCTCTCCAACCTGAAGTCTGAAAAAAGAAGTGGATGGCATGGGCATGCACACATACACACACACAATTTACAGAAAAAGTTTAATTATTGTGCACTGCACATTTGCATCCCCATAAAATTCATATGTCAAAGCCCTAATCCCCAGTATGATGATACTAGGAGGTGGGGCCTGTGGGAGTGATTAGGTTAGGATGTGTCAAGAGGGTGGAGCCCCCATGATGATATTAGTGCTCCTGTAAGAGGAAGGGACACCAGAGCCTCCTCTTTCTGCTATATGAGACACAGCAGAAGATGCTGAAGGTGATCATCTGCAAGACAGGAAAGGGGTCCTCACCGCATCTGCTGGCACCTTGACCTTGGACTCCTCAGCCTCCAGAACTGTGATAAATCAATTTCTGCTCCTTAAACCACCCAGTCTGTGGTATTTTGTAATGGCAGCTTGAGCAGACTAAGATAATCATGCTTCAAAGAATTTGTTTGGCTAGAGGGATTTTTCCTCTGCCCTTTCAGTGCGTTGGGCATCTCAGTTGCTGAAGAATGAGGCAAGGTAGTTGATACTGATGGGAATAATGATGGTTCACGCCCCACAGTCACAGCTTTCTACTTCACCATCTGTGAGAGGACAATGAGATCTGCCCCACTCTACCCCTTCCCTGCCACCCAGAGTGGAGGGAAAGCCCGCTTCTCATCCTTACTGGCTGGTCTGAGCCATGCATGTGCCATGACCCAGTTACGGAACTTGCTTTCCCTGACACTGTTTCTGAAGTCACTGGCCCTCCAGACAGACATAAGCATCTCTTCTTTCTACAAACATCTGTTCTGTTGGGCCTCCAAGTGGGAGGGTGGGCACTTGGTGGCTGCCTGGCTCAGAAACTGCCCATTATGAGCAACAGATCATCTCGCCTTCCATGAAGTATGTGATTACAGCCAGATGCTGTGGTGATGGGCACACAGCTCCCTATAATAACCATAATTATGATCCTGGTGTTTCTTCAGCTCAACATACTCTGAACTTCTGAAGTCAGAAGAAATTTGGAAGAATTGCTTATTAGAGGCTGCAATCAAATGGAGGAGGAGAACTTTTTTTAAGAAGGGTGGAAATTCCCGCCTGACATCTTGGCTTCTGTACAACCTAACCTGACATCCCATGGTGTGGTTCTGGAGGCCGAAAGAACACACACTGGCTCCGCATTCCTGCTCTTATTTCTCTTCTTCCTTGATCTTTGCTCTGTCCCACCCCCATCTCTTCTGGCTTTTTCTCAGTTGCTTCTCCTGACTGGGAGGGAAAAACAAGCACCTGCTGGCCCACCAGCTCACGTTCCCCCTGCTATGGGGGCTCGCAGAGAGGTGCACCTCCCCTGCCCACTCGGGTGAAGTTCCTGGAATACCCAGGGAGAGGGGGTCGTTGGAAGTTAAAACTGGCGGCTTGCCGCGATGACTAACAGCCACCTGCGCTTGCCATTCTTGTGAGTCCATCTATTTGTGGAATATGGAGCTGTTTGGGGTATATTTGTGCATGTGCTAAGTTTTTACTTATAGGAGCACATTTAAAAGAGTCGGAAATCCAGTCTTTGAAGAAACATGTAATATTAGTTTGCTAGGGCTGCCATAACAAAGTTCCATACATTGGATGGCTTAAACAATACAAATTTGTTTCACAGTTCTAGAGGTAAGCAGTCCAAGATCAAGGTGTCAGCAGGGATAGTTTCTTCTGAGGGCTGTGAGGGAAGGGTCTATTCCAGGACTCTCTCTTTGGCTTGTAGATGGCTATTGATATACTTTAGATATCTGTCCCCACCCAAATCTCACATTAAAATGTAATCCCCAGTATTGGAGGTGGGCCTAGAGGGAGCTGTTTGGGTCACAGGGGTAGATCCCTCATGGCTTAGTGCTGTTCTCACCATAGTAAGGTCTCACAAGATCTGGTTGTTTAAAAGTGTGTGGCACTTCTCACCCCCTTGCTCCTGCTTTTGCCACGTGAGATTTCTGCTCCTACGTCACCTTCTGCCATGATTGGAAGCTTCCTGAAGCCTCCTCAGAAGCTGAGCTGATGCTAGTGCTATGCTTCCTGTACAGCCTGCAAAACATAAGCTAATTAAACCTCTTTTCTTTACAAATTACCCAGCCTCAGGTATTCCTTCATTGCAATGCAAGAACAGCCTAACACAGCTATCTTCTCCCAGTATATCTTCACATCACCTTCCATGTATGCGTGTGTCTTTATATTTTCACATGGTGTTTTGTTTTGTTTTGTTTTTTTTAGGCAGAGTCTTGCTCTGTCACCAGGCTGGGGTGCGGTGGTGCAATCTCGGCTCACTGCAACCTCCGCCTCCTGGATTCAAGTGATTCTCCTGCCTCAGCCTCCCAAGTATCTGGGACTACAGGCTCATGCCACCATGCCTGGCTAATTTTTGTGTTTTTATTAGAGACAGGGTTTCACCATGTTGGCCAGGACGGTCTCGATCTCTTGACCTCATGATCCACCTGCCTCGGCTTCCCAAAGTGCTGAGATTACAGGTGTGAGCCACCACACCTGGCCATGGTGTTCTTATAAACACCAGTCGTATTCAATCAGGGGCCTACCCTATTCCAGTATGACCTCATCTTAACTAACTCTATCTGCAACACCCCTATTTCCAAATCAGGCCACATTGTGGGGTGCTGGGGATTGAGACTTCAACATATAAATTTGCTGGGGGGACACAATTCAACCCAGAACATATGTACTATAAGCCTACTGCATGCCAGGCACTGTGCCAAGCTCCGGGGATACACTTTTGAACAAGAAAGACAGTTGCTACTCTCCTTCATGTTATTTGAGAGTAAAGAGAAAAATGACACAATAAAAAAGTAACCAATATGCTGTGATAGGGCCCTGAGAGGGACCGTGGGAGAACAGAGGAGAAGCAAAGAACCTCACAGTGGAGACCAGGGGAGGTTGCCCTGAGCAAGTCAGGTCAAAAGCCTGAAGTCTGAAGGAAGATAGGAGTTTACCAGGGAAAAGGTGGGGTGGAGCAGACGGATCTTCCAGGTGGAGGCAACTCAAAGTACCAAGGCCAGTGGGGACAGAGACAACAGCAATTCTGTGGGGTTGAAGTAATAGCACGTGCAAGTGTGTCCCAGACATTAAGGAGAGGAGGAAAAGAGTAATGAAGAGACACTGGAAGAAGAATGATGCAGACCCAGTAAGCCCACCGAGGAGTATGGCAGAAACCCGAGGGCACTCGGGAGCCACTGAAGAATGTCGTTTAGGAAATGACATGATCAGATTACATTTTAGAGAAGCCCCGCTGGCTGAGCCTGGAGAGGAGGAGAAGGAAGGGAGACCACTTAGAGGGGCACCTCTGTGCTCCAGATGAGAGATGGCAGTGGCCTGAGCTAGGAGAGTAGCAGGAGATGGAGCTCACGGGACTTTGCTGCCTACTGGTCCTGCAGATCCCAGCCCAGGCATCTCAGAGCTCCCAGGGCTTCTCCATGTCTGTGTGCCAGTTTGACACTCATGCCCTCCTCCTATTTTTTATTTTTCAAATACTTGCATGGTATTTACCATATGCCAGGCACTGAGTGCATTAGAAATGCTAATTCATTATGTGCCAGAAAGTAACTATGAAGGAGGTACTGGGAGGCACTGTTATTAATCCCTTGTACAATGGGAGGACAAGGTCACAGAGTTAACAGATGACAGTGCCAGGATGTGAATCTGGCTGTCTGGCTTCACAGTTAATACTCTTTTTTTTTTTTTTCTTTTTTTTTTTTTTTTTTTTGGAGACAGAGTCTCACTCTGTTGCCTATGCTGGAGTGCTGGAGTGCAGTGGCATGATCTTGGCTCACTGCAGCCTCCACCTCCTGGGCCCAAGTGGTCCTCCCACCTCAGCTTCTCTAGTAGCTGGGACATAGGCCCATGCCATCATGCCCAGCAAATTTTTAAGAAAATTTTTGTAGAGACAGAGTCTCCCTATGTTGCCCAGGGTGATCTTGAGCTCCTGGGCTCAAGCCATCCCCCAACCTCTGCCTCCCGAAGTGTTGGGGTTATAGGCATGAGCCACTGCTCTGGGCCACAGTTCGTACTCTTAACCATGACCCTACACTGCCTCTTATGAGTAGATGGTCATTTTATCATCACACCCACAAGAGGACCTGGCACATAATAGGGCCTTGATAAATACTTGTTGAATGAATGTTGGTGGTGATTGGATATATATGATGAAAATGGTGGGGGGATGCAGACTGGGGGATGGGGACCAGTGTCAAAGATGACTTCCAAGACTTTCAGCTTGGGTTGGAGGTGAGGGTATTCGCTGAGTAGAGGACCACAAAAGAGAAAGCTGTCTCTAGGGAATGAGGAAAGAATAAACTTTAAATCTCTATAACAGAGACCTCCATGTGGAGGGGCAAACTGGAACGGCCTGATGGAGCACAGCTCTTCCTACTCCTCAAGCATCTAGAGCCTCAGCCACCCCTCGAAGGTGCATGTCACTCGCTGCCCTGGTGAGAACATCCATCTGAAACATTTTAGGCCTTACCCTGTAACAGCTGAATAACAGCTATTAGCTTTGGACTCTAGGCATTTTTATGAGATCTTAGTTCCAGGGCTTGAGGTTTGGCAAAATGAGCATATTATTCACACGCAAAACAACTGCATTAAAATAGCATTAAGCATCTGGCTTACACTGACAAAACCTAGGAAATTCAGAATTATGGTAATAAGTCTGTCCTGAGTTCACCCCCAACACTATGCCTGGTGCTGCTCCATTAAGTGTGGAGAGAAAGGTCCCCACTGGGCAGAAAGAGCCAGACCAGGGAGGTGGAAGGCAGGACAGGTGAGGGAAAAGAAGAGGAGGAGGAGTTGGGAAAAGAACGTTGGGGCAGGGGCTATGGTCCCCTGACCCAGGCCTGCCACATGGCGTATGGTGATGTAGCCATGAAGTGCTGGCCCCCAAGGCCACTCCTCTGATCCTAGAGCCAGGCGACACTTGCCCACCCCAGGCACCGGCTCCGCTGGTCTGAGACTCCCTCCTAGAAGCTGATGAAGATGAGACACATTTGCCCCATGGAGTCGAAGCGTCTTTCAAGTTTGCATCCCCGCAGACCTCAGACACAGGGAGAACTAATACGCAGGTACATTTCTCCCCACTGAATTTCCATTTTCTTGAAAAGAATTAAAGAGAAAGAAGCTTGATAACAGCTGAACAAAAAGCATTGTACTGTGTTCGAACATGGCAACATGGCTGATTATAGCATTAGGGGATCACTCTGTTAAGGATATTTGAGAATGTAAACAATTTTGATCTGGAGTTCCATTGAGAGTAGAAGAAAAGTGAGAAAAAGAAATTCCTTCCTCTTGGTCAAAAAAGAGACCTTTCTCCATTTGAGATGACGTGTAACCATTTGTTCCAATGATTTGTAGTAAAATCAGTAATTGGTTCTTGGGATGCATTTTCGGAAAAAATGTCTGTAATTCCAGAATTCACCAAGGTAGTTTCTGTAAGAACTTCCTCTAATCTTTTAAAATAGTTAAGTATAATCCAAGAGCTCAAAAATGGGCCACGTTCTTTTTAAATATAATAAATGTGATCTCAATCTAACCAACTTTGAGACGACAAAAATACGGTCCTTGGGGAAGCTGTATGAATGTAGCATAAGTGTCAGAGTGGCAGAGAAGGTGAGACACACCTACGTTTACAAGAACCCCAAATAACCTTTGTAAAATAAAAATGAAATGTCAATTCCACAAATTGATTGCCCTCTTCCAATAGTTTTCAGATTTCTTTAACCTTTTCACCTCCCGATCTCTCAGTGATTAACAAATCTCTTCTCTTTGCCCTACAATTACTATACACCAGAATAATAACCCGAGTAAATAAGCTCCTTTAACCCTTCCAATAATCCTATGAGGTAGCCACTCTTGATCATGGAATGATGTCATTTATCATTATGATACATAATGACATTAGGTTACTTGACCAAGGTCGCACCACCAGTAAATGGAGGAGCTGGGACTGGAACCCCACGTGTTCCGTTCCAGAGGTTGTTCTAAGCACACTTTGAGTTCCCACGCCACCTGCCACCACCACATGTAATTTAAGCTGAGATTAGTAGTCCATCCCACCCAGACCTGGGTTGCCTGTAAAACCCAGCTGAGGACATCCAGAGCTCTAGGGGTCCTGATCCCTCTGGAACTCCCCATCTTAGAATGAGAAACCCTGTTCTCTGTCAAACCAGCCAAGAGACAGAAAAAGGAGTTGTGTTCATTTCTAAATTGTTAAAAATGGTTCTGAAGGCCCATTTCTTTTATTCCTCCTCTTAAGTGGGAAAACCAAAAAAATTCTATGCTACCAGGTGAAAGCTGAGCCAGGGATAAAACACAAGAAAACTCAGGCTTTAGAAAACGACCTGGCAATCACTTTTCCAATGTGCTATAAAATCTTAATAATTCTGAGTAATCTGGCCCAAAATGCATGAAAGTGCAGAACAGCTGGAAGTTCAGGGAAAGTCATTTGTGTGCCCTTCTTGTCACTTAGCAAAGCAGGAACAACCTTGGCTCTGTTGTGTAGCTATTTAGATGTCACAGCCATGAATCCCTGACTCTCCATCAGAGGCCACTGGCAACACCTCCCCTTTTTTTGTTGTTTGGAAGAAAGAGATATAGGAGAAGTTGTTCAAATAAAATGACTGTTTGGGGTGGGGAACGGAGAGGCAGTGTAAACATGGGTAATAACAAGCGCAGAGAGAAACTCAGGACACAGTGACATCAGCAGAGCCAGGCATCTCAAAGCCGGTGACAGTCTGCACCGGCAGATTTCTTGTGGAGCTCTAGATATTTCTGTTCTGACTGGAGTCTTTATTTAACAGTCTTGATGAGTGCATTAACTGTGACTTAACTCTGAGTTTGAACGAAAAGTACAAGTATTTGATGTGTTTCTTGGCAACACCTTTTGACAAAAGGATGCATATATCCCTAGTTTTGTGCTAGAATTCTTTAGTGGGGACTCTCTGGAACTAAAACATCCTCTTTGGAGGTTAAATTTTAAGCCTTTTCACAGCTTCTCTATCCCACAGCCTCCTCTCTGCACATACACTCATGCACACACGTACATAGAAGCACCAACCCCGGGGGCGGACTCGCTTAGCCTAGATGCAAGCTGCTGGCCTGTGCACAGTGTATTTTCCCACAGGACAGAGGCAGAGGGAACCCAGTGGGACCAACACAGGAGGCCTAAGTTGGGTCTGAGGTCTCCCAACCTCCCAGAAAATGTTTCTCCTGGATCATGCTCTTTGATTTCTTTCCTTGTTTGTTTTCTACTTGAGCGGCAGGGACGCAAGAGAAATTGACAGAAGAAAGAAACCGCCTGAGCATCAGACACAGGGGTGGTGGGAAATGAAAATGATTTATAGAGTTTCGTTGGCCTCCACTCTCGCCTTTTCTGCTTTTTGTAGCTCAACATCCCACAGGTGTGAACACAGCAAACTATGTAGCCCTGTTTTATTGTGTAATTAAATAACACCCTACACTGAGTCAAGCTGAGTTGTGAAACCTCAAGGTTCGGAACATCAGGTAGAGGATGTGGGGAAATGCCTGCTGCCTGAGGTCACTGGGTTCATTTTCCTGGCACCAGTAGAGGTGAGGCAGCTGCCTTGTAATCAGCTCCTCCTGGAAATTACTACACCCACACAAACATTTGGGTCCCATGGAAACGGCAGGAATGCGGTCTGGTCTAGGAGCCTGGAACTGGGGCCTGAGCATCTAGATTGGCTTGGCCCCACCACCGACTTCCTGTGTTGTCAGTTTACACCTCGACACCACAGTTTTGCCTTTGGAAACACCAAAGAGAGGGTCCTGCAAAGAGCAAATCTGTGGGAATGGTGTGAAAGCTCTCTATTTGCTTAGGATGCTTTAGCTTTGCTCCCGCCCAAGGCAGGAAAAAAGATGAAATGACTAACCCTATTATTCTACTCTGTAATTCTGCTACTGTGCTGAAAGGCTTCGCAGCGTCTTGCCTGTGGTGGGAGTTTGGCAGAGAAGACCTCCACAGCCCTTCCAGCTCTGAGATTCACAATAGTCAGTGACTTCACTGAAAACCATGGAATTGCATGCTGTCATCACTGGAGAGGGCAGGCCATTCTGAATGGAAACACTCTTATTGGGCATTTTTAAATGTAGGCAGTAGACAAACATTCCTTTGTTGCTTTTCTCAGGAAAGAAATTACTTTCTGAAGACGATGGCAGGCACATTTAATAGAAGACACACAGGTAGCTTCAGCTAAGAAAGAAAAAAAAGGCCGGGAACAGTGGCTCATGCCTGTAATCCCAACACTTCGGGGGGCCAAGGTGGGTGGATCACCTGAAGTCAGGAGTTCAAGACCAGCCTGGTCAATATGGTGAAACCCCATCTCTACTCAAAATACAAAAATTAGCCAAGCGTGATGGCATGCACCTGTACTCCCAGCTACTTGAGAGGCTGAGGCGGGAAAATCACCTGAATCAGGGAGGCAGAGGTTGCAGTGAGTCAAGACCACACCACTACATCTAGCCTGGGCGACAGAGCAAGACACTGTCAAAAAAAAAAAAAAAAAAAGTATTCTTGCCTATCCCCCTCCTCCCTACCAATGCACCAAAAGAAAAAGTAGCTTCCCTAGAAAAGAATGTCAGCCAAATATAAGTCAGGATGCTATCAGAGTGTAGAAGACATGCAGGGGAGAGGTGTGAAGGGAGGCAGGAGAGGAGGCTTCTGGGAAGGGCTTCCTCAGGCAGGCGGCTCCTGAGTCAGGCTTTAGGAGATACCAGTAGCATTCACCATCCGGAGGGAGAGAGTGGGTCACAACGGGACAAGGATGGGAGCAAGCAAGCAAATGTGGAAAATTCCATGGGGTAATAGAGTTTTACTTTTTCATCTCTCCAAGAGCCAGTGCTGTGAATCCCCTAGGAAGCACAGATTTATAACTTGGTAGGGACCACTGTTCGGTATAACTTTTTTGTAGTTTAGTTTGTTGTTGTTATTCTGACTCTCACGACATAACGCTGGCTTTGCAGAAAGCACATGTGCAGCCACTGAGTTCACAAATGTGGACTCAGCCACCACCCTGGGCCAGGTACCTGGAAAACACTGGCAATGTCCCTACTGCCATGGAGCTTGCATTCTTGCCTGGGAAACAGATGAATAGGAAATCAGTGAAACAAAGATCAGTTCTGAGAGTGATGAGTGCTTAGAGAAAAATAAAACGTGTGTGTGATGAAGTGGTGGGGAGGGAGTAACATTCGACAGAAGAGTTCGAAAGACCGTTCCGAAGTTGTGACACGTGAGCAGAGACCTAAATCGCAAAAGCAGCCAACTTTGCCAAGTAAGATGTGCATTCCAGGCAGAAGGAATGGCGACAGTAGAGGTCCTGAGGAAATGACATCAGTGTGTTCTAAGAACAGAGGGAAGGCCAGTGTGGCTGAGGAGAGTGATAGGAAGGGAGAGGTATAGGGGTGGACACTGGAGGGATAGGCAGGGACTAGATCATAGGGGCCTTTGTAACTGATAGCAAGGAATTGGACTTTATCTTTATCTGTAATAGGAAAGCAAGGTAGGAATGTAGGTTGAATAGGCTTATTATAATTCAACATGGAGACACAGTGATGAATTAGACCCTAGTGAATAATCCTAGAATCTCTCAGAATACCGGCGATATTAGTGAATGGATGACAACTGACTAGAAACCAGATAGGTGCCTGAGATTTACAAGGCAGACAGTTCCATACAGGAATTTAGAATCTTACCAGACTCTAAAACCTTCCACATATATATTTTCCCAAGTATACATACTGTGCCATGAATATCTAAATAACATTTCCCAAGCATGTGTGTGGTCGTGAATGACATCCAAATTTAAAATACAATGCATTCTGCATATTGCATACGGTTTTCTCAGTAGCTCTTCTAAGACACCGTTTCTGGTGAGCATGTGCGAATACAGTCTGAAAGGGAGAGAGGAAAATCTCAGCTCTTTTTCCAAACCAGCCGCCATCCTCAGGAGGCCCCCACACCCTCAGGAAGAACCAATCTGCCTGGTCTTATCACTGTGACAGATCGAATGATGGGTATCAAGTCATCATTTCATGGCCAAGATTTTGTCCCAGACTGTAGCTCACTCATTTCTGACAATATGTTGAAAGTGAAATGTGCTTCCTCACCCCTCCTAACTTCCTTTTACAATTTATGAATTTTGCAGTTTTGCTAAACACAAAAGCTGCTAGAAATTTTCAGAATAAGATAGCCCTTTACACTCAGCACGCAGACGGCAAAGTCTCAAGGGACAGAAAATTATTAAACGTGGTACACACAGAAAGAGATTTAATGTTTTTAGGACCAAAAAGAGGATTATAAAATTCAGTCAGCACAACAAATACCAGCCGAAGCCTAACTGGCCAGGAGTGTGTCATAATTATTCCTAGTCATCAATTCTGATGGATTCTGGGCCCCAGCAGAGAAGCCACTTCATCCTCCATTGTCTAATGGATGCTGATGAAAAGGTTACAGTGCCAGGAAGGTGGCGCTCATCTCTAATCTTGCCTGCCTTGTTCTGTCAAGTCAGAGTTGATGAGAGAGACCCAGGTAACTTGTTCTCTTGCTCTTGTCCTGATATCTGATCTCAGGATGGCATTCGAGCTGGTATTTACCATTTGGCCATGTGCCAGGAGTCCTGTATTTTAAAGATCCTTAAGTAGAAACACACATAACTCAAAATGTTAAGCTAGAAGTATCCTATTTTCTCTTCTAAATCTTTCAACTTACAATTTAGGAAACAGATCTAGAGTAAATGGGTAATTTTTTTGAGGCAGCAACAAAACCAGGACAGGAAGTCACACTTCCATCTACCGAGTTCTCCCAATCCAAAGCTATCTGAAGTGGCTGTTTTAGATTTCCCCACCCACAAGACTTGGCCACAGTTCTCCTAATGCCCAACCCCTTGGCATCATAGCAGTAAAGGGAACTCTCCCTTATTGTGAACATAATATAACACAAGTTCTGAATAAAGAATACAATGTTGCTTTTACCATACTTTTTTCTTCTTCTTTGAAATTATGGTGATTCCTAGTTTATCTTAAATTACACTAGCCCAAACCCTTATCCACATAAAACAAAGCCAGAAATCAGGAAGTAAGCAAGAAAGGCACCTATAGGGAAAAAATAGCTTCTTGTGGTCCACACTAAAGATTGCAGGATGTCCCATTTGGCCTTTGCTGATGTCTCTGATTCATGTTTAAAACCTTAACAAGCTTGTTTGCAGGGGTTGCAATCTTCCAGGAGCCTGAGAGCTGCCAAGACATAAAAAGAAGAGAAGTTTCTATGGGCCAAGAACCATAGGCCAGACCCTCAGAGCACCGACAAGGCACCGCACACAGCCAGGAAAGAAACAACACAAACAAAGCATGAAAAGCAGGCAGAGTTTTAAAAGGAGCATTTTCCAGGCTGGCTTACAAACCTCCACAGGCCCAGGAGCAAACTCCATCAATAGCGTGTGGCAGCCGTGGAGGTTTTTAAAGCTATCCCTGACTTAAATATCCAGAAAAGGTTTTCTTTTGGTCATCATGCTTTGAAGAAACAGAGAACTGTGATATATCTTAGCAAGACTGGCATGACTATCACTTAACATGGCGATTACTGTTGAGATTGTATTGTCTCAAGGGTGTAAACACACAAATGAACAAGTAAAACTCCTCAGCTATGTAAAACCCCCAGGGGCTTCAAACGATTCTGGTGTTTCTGAGGCTCTTCTCTTCAGCCTTCCCTGTACAACCAGCCCCAGGCAGCCCAGTGTGCTAGCTCCCCAATTTTTAAGCCAAGAAATGTTAATAGTTTTGGAAAACATCTTAGCTTCAATTACATCTGAATGCAAATTCCCAACCACGTGGGCCTTACACATTTTTGAGGTGTTGCTCACTGCAGTCCTAGCCCTATCTACAACACTCAGCAAAACCCTAAAGGGGGTGGCTGATTCTTTTACTTTTCCACCTAAAACAGCCACCTTCTGTATTCATTACTCTCAGCTTGTTCCCCTTGAAGAGTGATTTGTTTGGTACTTGGAAGTTTTTTTTTAATTTTATGGTGTCCTACAACATGCTGGTTAGACTAAGCCATTGTCATGTTGACTCTAAAATATTTGAAGAGATTTATTCTGCTCCAAATTTAAGTGACTAACAGCCTATGACACAGCCCCAGGAGGTCCTGAGAACATGTGTTCAAGGTGGCCAGGCTATAGTTTGGTTTTATACCACTTTAGGGAGACATAAGCCATCAATCAATACACGTAAGATGTTCACTGGCATGGTCCGAAAAGGCAGGACAACGGGAAAGTGGGGGGAAGAGGGGACTTCCTGCTCATAGGCAGATTCAAAGATTTTCTGATTGACAACTGGTTGAAAGAGTTACTATCTAAAGACCTGGAATCAACAGAAAGGAATGTCTGGGTTATAATAAGGGGTTGTGGAGAACAAGGTTTTATAATGCAGATGAAACCTCCAAGTAGCAGGTTTCAGAGAGAATAGATTGTAAATATTTCTTTCTTTCTCTCTCTCTCTTTCTTACTTTTTTTTTTTTTTTTTTTTTTTTTTTTTTTGAGACGGTGTTTTGCTCTTGCTGCTCACTCAGGCTGGAGTGCAGTGGCATGATCTTGGGTCACTGCAACCTCCACCTCCCAGGTTCAAATGATTATGCTACCTTAGCCTCCTGAGTAGCTGGCAATACAGCTGCCCGCCACTATGCATGGCTAATTTTTGTATTTTTAGTAGAGACTGGGTTTCACCATGTTGACCAGGCTGGTCTCGAATGTCTGACCTCAGATGATCCACCCGCCTCAGCCTCCCAAAGCGCTGGGAATACAGGCATGAGCCACCACGCCTGGCCAGCTTGTAAATATTTCTTATCAGACTTAGAGTTTGTTCTGTTGGTCTTAGGTCTCTGTGTTGATGTTAATGCTGGTCAGCTGTGCCCGAATTCAAAAAGGGAGAAGTGTATAATGAGGCATGTCCAAATCTCACTTCCCATCATGGCCTGAACTAGTTTTTCAGGTTATCTTTGGAAAGTCTTTGGCTGAGATGAGGCGTCCATTCAGATGGTTGAGGGGCTTAGAATTTTATTTTTGATTTTCAGTCAACTCAGCTATATTAAAGCATGCATTACTTTTTTGCTGTCTTTACCCCTCTCCTCCCAATATATTTTTGTGGCTCCTCCTCATAAAAATTTACTTGGAACCCGGAGAATATTATTAAAAAAAAGAAAAAGAAAATAAAAGACTCTCTCCTGAGGAAAAAGTTACTCCACCCACCAAAGTTACAAAACAGGAAATAATGGCTCAGTATGATCCTGGGGACACTCGGGTGTTCTTTTGAAGCTATTTACAAATAGGGCGGTTGTTCAAATCCAGAAACCTGGGTCACAAAATCTAAGTATGCAGGAGAAGCTGCCTCCTACAAGAGAAGGAGCCTCCATCCTGGCCTGTTGGAGTGGTCTTACAGGAGAGTCATGAACATAGAAATCGAGTCTTTTCTAATGTCAAAATCATAGACCTTAGGGAAGAAGAAGCTGAAGAGCTCTACTCACTAGTGGCCGCCCACGAACGAAACCAGCTGCCCAGGGTGGCAATCTGTAAGAGAACAGAATGAATAAGGAAAAAAAATGGCACCAATTAATGTGGATTCCATATTCCACCTTTTACCTGTGAGGCCAAATATAAGCTGGTCTTTTTCTTGCTGGAGTGAATAACCCAACAAAACAGAAAGTAAAAAGAACCAGAAAAAAAAAAAGATGCTCAACAGAATTGGCCTTTTCTTATCAAATAGCTGTTGTTTCTCTTTCTTCTCCTGTAAGGTAGACACACAAATAGCCATAGCCTAACTCAAACCACTCCACCAAGCCTGCAACAGACTGACAGTTTAGCTAAAATTGTCATCACAGTCCACTGGAATTCTGAAACTAAGTAACGTGGGGTTCGTGTACTGAAAATAAGTGAAATGTGCCATAATCAAAATGTTGAACCCTTTTGTATACCTCCCCAGACAGCAGCATTCTTGGGAAAACTGCAAAAGAATATTGAAGACAGTATAGGAACCAAAGATGATGAGGTGGTATTTGACTGGCACGAAAGTCAAGAAAAAATAGTGTTTTTGAACAATACTATGTAACTAGAAATCTAAGTACGTTTTCTCTGCAATAAATGCATGTGACTGACAGAAGCCAGTTATGAGTATGCAGGCATCCAAAAAAAGTGTAAAACGAAAGACAATTTCAAATAAGTTACAATGTTATGTTTCTGAAATTAAGCTTCTGGCTAAACATGTTTGAGGAAACAGGGATTTTACTCTACTCCTGTCTCTTAAAACTCATGGAAGAAAACTCTGTCTTTAATGAAACAAAGAAATGGCCATGCCCTGAACAAAACTACTGAACATTTCTACCAAAAATGCTAACGCCTGGTCTCAGGTGGGCAAGGAGGCTGAAGCCCACATTACAGCTCAGGCAATGTGTCAATTTCCCATTGGCTCTGCAAGACAAACCAGCATCCTTTCAGGGCCCCCAGGTAAGGTTGCACAGGTGGTGCCCCGCTAAAGCATGCCTGGCCCAGAGGGTGAATAAAGAGGCTGGGATAGAGCCCCTGCCATGGTTTCTAAACAAAGCTAAGACAAACCACACAGAGACACCCATCTGCTCATAAGCACTAGCCAGAGGGGTGCTTTCACCCAAAGAGGAGGCCTTGTAATTCACACTAGGCCCCAAGTGGGCTAATGGCAGCCCTGGGTCTTCACTTAGGGAGAGGAGATCCAGGAGCTGGGCAGGCCATGGATGAAGAAGTGAACTATCCATGTGGCGACCCAGTTCTGCACCCACAGAATGGCATAGAGTCAGCCTCTGCTGGAGGCCTGTCACCACAGCTGCTCATTCCTTTTCTTGAAGACACAGCTCCCATTTATTTTTGGGCCTGAAGAATGAGGGCGTCTCTCAGGAAATTCCCTTAAATAAAAAACAACCTGGTTATATGTGCTTCCCTCTCTCAAATTAAGCAAGCAGGAATAAACTGAGCATAAGTGAAAGCAGGTGAAGGACGTGCATCACAAGGAAAGACACTTCAGCCAGTAAGAGTTCAAGCAAAAAAAAAAAAAAAAAAAAAAAAAGAAGGAAAAGAAAGAAGAAAAAATTAGACAAAAGCAATTATAGAATGACAGAAAACAACTAAAAGTGAACTAACAAATATGCACATTTCAAATTTTGATCAACACTGATAATTGGGTATCTAAAGATGTCCGTCAATATTCTTTTCCGTCAAAATATATGAGAGTTTTTTTACATCCATGCTGACTTGGGGATAGTATCCATCTTTTGAATCTGGAGTAGTCTGTTGGATTTTAAAAAATGGCTTCTCTTACTTTTAATTAGCATTTCTCTGATGATTAGTGAGGTCAAGCAGATTTACATATATTGACTGATCATTTGCGTTTGGCTGCATTCAGAAGCAGCCCCTTGTGCTGGGAATAATCCTTAAAGGGAATGTGAATAACATTTTCAAATGGGGAGAAGCACACTCCGTACTCTTGAGGTCAGACTTAGCTGGCATTTTGGCATGTAGAGTAAGCTCGGTCATGAGGGACAGACTTACTTTTCAGAAAATCTAGAGAGCCAAATTATGTTATGAGGTTTTCTAAATTTGGGGTCAGCCAAAGGCACGGAAAAGAGAAGAAACAAAATCAGAGAAGTCAGAGAAACCTTCCTCAGGTTCACACAAGGCAGTCTTCTTTCTACCCTGCATAACAGGGATAATCCACCAAAATATCCCTGCCAGCGCCTGAAACTTTGAAAATAATTATATCGGGGTCAGGCTTTGAATTTTCGAAAGTCCATGATTAAGCTACAAATAACCAAAGATTCTTGAGCACTTACTATGCACTGGCCAGTAAATCAAACGTACCATAATTCACCACAGCGTCTGGGTCAGGGAGAGGTGAGAAAATTCCTGACTCACAAATGACTCTGTGAAAAATGAGGATAAGAATGCCCAGTTCATAGAGAGCTATGATAATTACATGAAACACGGTATTTAAAGCACTTTTGCCTTGGACAAAGTTGGTGCTCTGTAACTATGAATTCCCTCTCCCTTTCCTCCAATTCCCTCTAATAGTTACTGTGTCTTTATCAATCCTCATTAACTAAACGGTGTCCATGACCTGGAACACAGAATGGGAACCTCAGCTGCTCTGGGCAGTAGGGCAGGATGAGATGGTGCATGGGGATGAGCAAAGGGTGAAGACATGACAAACGGTGGTACCTGCACAATCTTCTCAACAGGTGGGACGAACCAGGGGTTATCATACACTACCTGTTTATGAACAGATGCAGTGCTGGATTCTGTATAAGTGCTAGACTAAACATACAAAGCCCTTGAGCATGACATGTACCTTTTATATGCTTTTGAAGAATTTGGAGGGGTGCAAAGGGGCATCCAATCCTGCTTTCTTTGTGGGGCAGTGGGAGTTGGAAGGAGGAAGAAGTGAAATGTGTGTAGGGGATGTTGGGGGGTTAGGAACAATGCAGCCCTCTATGGCAGGGAGCAGGATGGGAGTGAGGTGGGAGCCACAGCTGACAGCCAGGCCACAAGTTCTAACTCTCCACTCAAGACTGGGATGTTTTCTTACAGCAAAAACCAAACCTGATACCACCCCAAATTTTTATTTTATCATTAGCATTTTATTTCCTCAAATGTGTTTACTTTGCAGTAACAGTAATGTCAAAATATCCTGGACAAGGGTATCATGCCCAGGACTATTTAAAGAAAGGAACCCTTTGCCGTTTCCACAAACCCCGAAATAGCCTAAAATGTGAGAATTTGCATCAGATCTCACTGCCATGCAAATCAGAGAGTGGCTTGCAGGGTGGCCTTATTTATTTTGGTAAATGCGTGGGCAGGGGAGGTAAAGGAGCTGTTTGAAATGCTTTTAAAATTTTTAGTTTCAAATTATTGAACCCTCCAAGAAAAAAACTTAGATTTTTCTAGGGATAAAATAAAGCAAACCTTACTTCAGATATGTGTAAAGCATAAATACACTTAACACTCTTGAAAGCTATATTGTTGACTATTTGAAAAGAGGGCTGGGAATATTTTCTTCTTAATGAATAAGTAAATTCACTTCACCTGAGGACTTAGTACAAATGGGCTCCTACATCACCTTTACTGGCCCTTTCCCACCATGGTGTAAGGCTATGATTCCTTCATCTCTTCTGGGCACGGCCACCACTTCTCACCTTCTTATCTTGATGTTCTAGCCAACTGTGACTCCAGTTACGGTACTTACCTGGGGTTTGCCTCCTAACTCTATAATTTTCTTCACCCCAATCTGCGCTACTGGTGCTTTGTCCTCAATCTTCTTCTGGGGCCCACGTCTCTGCATGACCTCCCATTGGCTGAATTATTAATTGTTAATGGGAATGTATCTCTGGGTCCCTGAATTGCTTCCTCAATTTGGTATCACATAAAATTAACTATCAAGGACGAGTTGTTATTAACATGAATATAGAAAGGTAAACATGCAAGAATAGCCAGGAAAGCAATTAAAATAACAACTGTGAAGAGAAATGCTCTGGTAGACACTGAAACATACTAGAAAGCCTCTATTAACACAGTCTGGGCCTGACCACAGGAATAGAAAAATAGGCCAGTGGGATAGAATAAAAAGTCCCCAAGGAGACCCAAGACGTGGAAATGTAGGTGTATCCTACACAGGTATTGCTAGGGCAGAGGTGGGGAAAATTTCCAATGCGGTAGCCATTGGAAAAAGATAAAATCTGTATTGCATACCATATACAAGAATAAACTCCAAATGGATCAGGGATCTAAATGTAAACATTTAAACTGTACAAATACAAGAAGCAAATATGGGTGAATTTTTCTTTAACCTTGATATAGGGACTTAAAATCCAGAAAAATTAAATATTGATAAATCTGTCTACATAAAATAATTAAAACATTTTTATTGCAGGAGAACCATACACAAAGTCAAAAGGGAAAAATATGTATAATTTATACCATGGATAAGGGGTTAATATCCTCAATGTTCAAATAATTCTTAGCGAGGGAAATGATTAAAGCTACCTGAAAAATAGAAAAAAGACATGAACAGACAACTCATTTAAAAGCATATATATGGCATTTGAACTTATGAGAAGATATTCAAACAACCCATAATTAAAGACATGCAAGTTAAAACTATTGCATTTCTCACCTATCAGATAAGGAAAAATTTAAAAGTATGACAACACATTCTGTTGGCAAGAATAGAGGGAAACAGGTACTCTCATGCATTGCTGGTGGGAATACAGATTGGCACAACCCTTTTAGAGGGGGATTTGGTGATGACTAACAAAATGATTCATCCACTTACTTTTCAACTAAGCAGTCCTACTTCTAGGAATCCACTCTAAATATACATCTCTAAAAGTACAAAAATACATATACACAGGTTATTTATTATGATATTGGTTGGAAAGAGCTTGAATACTTAAGAGAGTAGGTGAATAAACTATAGTACACTCAGTGGAGTACTATGCAGCCATAAAAAACGAGTGATAAGGGATGCCTATGAACTGATATGCTGTGCTTACTAGGGTATACTGTTAATTGAAAGACGGAAAATGTGAAAAAATAGAAAAGCCTATCTTTTGTGTAAGAAAAAAAGGAAATAAGAAATTATACACATATCTGCTCAATAGTGCAAAAATAAATAGAGAAAAAATAAACCAGAAACTAATGACTAGTTACACATAAGGAGAAGGGAATGACTCCTAGTCACATACAAGAAATAGGTAGAATTGGGTTGGAAAGGATGGGAAAATGAGAGCAGGATAGAATGGATAGTGGGGGGCAGAGGAGTGACTCTTTTCTGAGTAACCCTTCTTATAAAATTCTGACTTTTGGCAACCATAGTAGTGATTTATGTGCTCAAGATATATAGATAGACAAAATCAACAGGGATGATGAAAGAAATCCAAAATGGAATTTGTATCAGTCAAGAATCCAAGCCAGGAGGCACAAGTCATGCAGTAATTTGAATAGAGAAGTTCATTATGAACAGGGAAATAACTGTGAAGGTGTAAAGACAGCCCTAAAGAATATTCTAGAGCTGAGAGTACAAAAAGAATAAACAAATTTGGAAGTGGCCCCTCTCCAAGGATGCGACTGAGATCTCATGGGAGGTGATGGAGATACTCAATAAATACTAAAAATTAATGGGTTTTCTGGGCCCAGAGCTGTACCACAGCCATCAGGCAAGTAAGAAATACACCCTTTGGTAGGCATGCCAAAGCTGGCAGGAAGAAATTGCAGCCAGGGCCAGCAAGCCAAAAGCAACCCTCTGGAGTGCAAGCAGTCAAGACTGGCAGAAGGGCATAGAGAATGACTCAGCACATTAGGAGCCCACTCATCAGCAGGGCAGCATGAGACCTGAGGTGTGCAGTGTCTACTTTAGGAGGGTCACATCGAGGTGGTCACTAGGCCAAGGCCAGAGCTGTGAGCTCACTAAGGCACCATGTGGTCTGAACAAGCAGCTGGGACAAAGCAGCACTAAATTTTTTCCCGCACACTGCTGGCCACTGTGTGGTAGGAGTGAAGAGATAAAACGGCAGTACATCAGGGCCGGGTGCAGTGGCTCACGCCTGTAATCCCAGCACTTTGGGAGGCCGAGGCGTGCGGATCACGAGGTCAGGAGATTGAGACCATCCTGGCTAACACGGTGAAACCCCGTCTCTACTAAAAATACAAAAAATTAATTAGCCGGACATGGTGGCGCCTGTAGTCCCACCTACCCCAAAGGCTGAGGCAGGGGAATGGCGTGAACCAGGGAGGCGGAGCTGGCAGTGAGCCTAGACCGAGCCACTGTGCTCCAGCCTGGGCGATAGAGTGAGACTCCGTCTCAAAAAAAAAAAAAAAAAAAAAAAAAAAAATAGCAATGCATGGTGAATCTGCGGGCTTTGGAACCATCCAGATGTGGATTCAACTCTGACCTTGTAACTTAACTAATTGTGTGATGCCAGGCTAGTTACCTAATTTCCCTAAGCCTCAGTTTCCTCACCTGAAAAATGGGTCATCATAATAATATCTACTTTACGTTATTTATTGCAATTATCTCTATATTTATATTATGATTATTTATATTTCAATGGATGATATTTGTAAAGAACTTACTACAAACTCAACCAGCAGAATTCATAATAGTTTGATATGGTTTGGCTGTGTCCCCACCCAAATCTCATCTTGAATTGAAATCCCCATAATCCCCACGTGTTGAGGGAGGGACCTGGTGGGAGATGACTGAATCATGGGGGTGGTTTCCCCATGCTGTTCTCATGATAGTGCATGACTTCTCATGAGATCTGATGGTTTTATAACTGTTTGATAGTTCGTCCTTCACAAGCACTCACTCTCTCCTGCTACCTTGTGAAGAGGGTGCCTGCTTCCCCTTCCACCATGATTGTAAGTTTCCTGAGGCCTCCCCAGCCATGCAGAACCATGAGTCAATTAAACCTCCTTTGTTTATAAATTATCCAGTCTCCTGTGTTTCATTATAGCAGTGTGAAAACAGACTAATGAATAGTTGTTATTGTGATTGTTGTAATGAGCCACATCAATGACTAGTTCACTTCTCCTTGAACAAACTATATACTATGCATTGAAGGCCCTATTTAACGACAGGCAGATACCCCATAGGTTATGTTTCTAAAGGTTTGATATAGCTCATTGTAAGTAAATCCAGGACATGAAATTTTAAACTTACAAAACAGATAAATAGTGAGTGATTATTTTTATTAAAACGTGATTCATGGCCTCTTTTGGAGCAAGTAGCATTTGGTTTCCTTTTAATGTTGCAGAAACAGAACTATGACATAAAACAAAACAATTGTTTGTGTATTGCCTTAGGCAGACTGAGAAAGGGCCACTGCTGGGTGACTTAGGCATGGGAAAAATCTGGCTTAATAATAAGCCTTAACAATGTTGACTCTTTCAAAGGGGCAAAGAGAAGCCAAAGTCTCGCATTTATCTTTTCCAAACAGATTCTGAACTACTTAAATGTGATGACATAGATCAAATATTTGAGGTTAAGGATTGCTTGTAGGTTCATGCTTTTTCCTTTAATCCATTTTTTGAGGTAACTCCAGGAAAAATAATGGGCAAGCATAGAAAAAGGGTGAGTATAGCTAAACAGGATCGTATTTCAGTAAAACACTGCAATGTCTGGTGTTTCTAGTAATGCATTTATTTTATGAAAAGGATATAAAATCAAGACACTTCTGTGGCAACTTCTCCATTTATATAAAGGACACAAAATATCACAAATAAAATATGCCACCCTGCTGTCTTCCAAATATTTCCAATAATCCTTTAAGTCTAGGAACAAAGGCTAAATTCCTGAATAAATTATCTTATCTTTATAATCTGCTCCAAAGTTTTGGAAACCCTAGCTTTTGAATATTAACCAAAAAGTGTTTCCATCCAGTCATTTGGAAAAGCAACTGAAATTCATGCTAATTTTAACTTAGACAGAGATGTTGTTTTGCCATCTTTTTTTTTTTTTTTTTGAAATGGAGTTTCACTCTGTTGCCCAGGCTGGAGTGCAGTGGCAGATCTCAGCTCACTGCAACCTCTGCCTCCTGGGTTCAAGCGATTCTTGTGTTTCAGCCTCCCAAGTGCGTGCAACCATGCCCAGCTAATTTTTGCATTTTTAGTAGAGACGGGGTTTTATCTCTCCTAAAAATTGGCCAGGCATGTTGGCCAGGCTTGTCTTGAACCCCTGACCTCAAGTCATCTGGCCGCCTTGACCTCCCTAAGTGCTGAGATTACAGGTGTGAGCCACCACGCCTGGCCTGTTTTGTCATCTTTTACTGACTCCCTGTTGATCCCTATGTACTCTGACCACAGTAGAGATCCCAAAGCACCTTCACCTCTGAGTCCTCATCCAACACTGTACTCCTTCCCTTGGCAGTGACTTCTACCTTATATTGGTAAGATCTGGTATATCTAGAATAAGTGTCATCCAAATCATTGTACTGATATCTCAACATTCATCCACCCTATGCTCCAGCCTCTGAACAAGCAGGGACTCTATCCTTCCTCAAGATTCACCCCCTCACTTGGGTTCTCAATCTCATGTCTAGAAGGTTCTTCCAGCATATCCTTTATTTTGGATTTTCTTTCAAAAGTACATATGTCTCCTTTAAGCTTTTCCCAAATATTTGCTATTTAGTTATCTCTATACTTGCTGTTTCTCTGCCAGAATTATCTGTCCCTTTAAACTTAGCATTATCCTTACTTTCCTATTGACACAATTCCAAGGAATAATCATCTTCTTCTCCATCTTTGCCACTTCTGACTCTGGTGGGGACATCTGACTCTATCTTAACTACAAGCCTTTTCTCCTCATTTAACACCACCTGAAATGTTCCCTCCTCCTCATTTATTTCATTCTTACTCATCCTTAAAGGTCTAGCTTAAGCCCCTTTAAAGTCTCACCAGAATGTCCCTTCTCTGTAAAGTCTCACCAGAATCTCCCTTCTCTGTACTTTAAGAATACTAACTGTTGGGAGGATCCACTGCATCTCCTAGTTGTACTCCAGTTGCGCTTTGGGGAACTACACAATCCCCATTTCATCAGTCTTGCCTAGCTATTCTTCCCTGGCCAAGGAGTGAGCCATGTATCCCTAGCCATGCCAGCTGGACTTTCTCTCCCAGAAATGTGAATCTTGAATGAAGTGAACAAAGAAGGAAATGGATAGATACCCATTCTGGGTGCAGGGTCCTGGTAAACCTGTCTTGAAGGCCCTACCCCTCGATCCTGGTAGGTACAGAACCTTGTCTTTCCTGCACTTGGCCCCCCAGATTTCCTTCATTTCTGTGAGTCACATATTTTTCCCCCCTAAAGTTAGCCAGAGTAAATGTCTGTCCCTTTCATCCAAAAAAAAACTCAAATAGGGCTCTCCTGTTGCCTTTTATTACTGTTTAATTTGAGGCAGGGGGCTCATGATGTCTTGTAAAACAAAGAGATAGGAAGTTTTTAAGGGCAGAAACTGCGTCTTATGACCCTATATATCTTAGACCACTTATGTGCACTGTAATCAGACTGAAAATTTTCACTGAATCTACAAATACCACTACTTCCATTATTGTTTCAGCAAAAAAACTTCTTTAAAATTTGAGTATTTATTTTATGTATCTTCTGTAACTGCATGATAATAAGTATATATGAAAATCTTCATCTCTAAAACAAAGGAACTAGAATAATTATCTGAGACTATCTTTGATTCTATATTGTAGTTAAGGATGAGTCATTAATTCTGTAAAGACATTCTGAGTGTCAGCTATTGACCATGCACTGTGTTAGGCACTGAAGTTGTAGATAAGATGAAAAAGACATGATACTGGCTCTGGCTTTAGCACAATTGATTTGAGTTATCTGGTATTACTCTTACCAGTTTAACTTATGCCTTTTATAATGGTAGTACCCGGGATTAATTTGGCACTTTTTTTCCTGAAGCGTTTTCATATATGACGCATCATTTGTTATTCCTGTTGCATACAGGGGAAAACTGCTGTTAGATCACATGACTAAGATCAAAACCAGAGCTAAAAGAAGACAGGTCCTTTGATTTACAGTGATGTTCCTTCCTTCCCTCTCCACTATAATAAGATACATTTCCTTTGGGACACAATTAAATACTGGAATTATATTTTATTTAATTTCTGCTTTACATCCAACTCACGGATTTTTCTCTTGTTGTACAAGGTAAAGGCAGTTTCTGAGTTCTTACCAGAGGAAAACACCAGAAGTATTAGTTGGTTACTGGTAAATTTGGCTAACAAATATTTATTTAGTGCATGCCAAACATAACACATTGGGCTACCCTTGACAATAACCCCAGTCAAGACACGTATATAGCCCCTACCCTTGCTGAATTTACACTCTTGTGGGAGAGCAGGTCAGAGCCACCTAATGTTGGAAACCAGGATGAGAAGATACAACATATACTCAGGCTCCCAAAACTTTTATGTTCACAAAGAATCTGAATTGAATTTCTCAGTCTGCTCCAATCACTTGTACATTGATTGAAATGTATCAGCTTTTTTTTCACCCTTCATTCTAGATGCAATGTCTTCATCTTCAAGGTGTTCCTTCTCTCCAAGTTTTTTTCTTTTTTCTTCATAGTCTCCCTCCCTAACTCCATATTTCAAAGTGATCCCCAATACCTTTTTCATCTGCAGAGCATTCACAAAGATCCTCATGAATCTTCAGTGGTCCTCAGAGCTCTATTCTTTCTTGATTCACTTGATGTTTTCTGATGATGTAAAAAAAAATCCTTTCTTGAGAAGCAGAAAGCTGTCTCTGTTATATTGTCAATGGTCCAGGACAGGACCAGAGGGCCAAGAGCCAAAAGGGTACCCCAAAGAATTTATCCTTTAGGAATGCAGTTTTGGCAAGCAGTGTGTCTGAATGTGCCCTTATGCTATTTTGCTTCTAGGATCAATAGAAGTATATAAAGTGAACTTTCTTCAAAACATGTGCCATGAAATTGACTTAATAGGAAAAAGGAATAACAACAGTAGCAAGCAAGTTACAAAGCAAAATTAGGCTGGGACACATCTGTTAAAGGGGCAGTTGATATAAATCCACATTTGTCAATTGTTAAAATGTACAGCTTTTTGTATAGTCTTAAAGATGTTACTATCATTTTTAAAAGCTGGACACCATTGATTGGAGTTACTATTATTTTTTTAAAAAGCAGTTTGTACAGGGTATCATTTTCACTTATAATTACTGCTAATATAGGCAAACTAGGACACTGCCATGTTGATTTGAGAGGGAGGGGAGTGAAGAATATTAAGAGATTTTAAGCCGGGCACGGTGGTACTTACCTGTAGTCCCAGCTACTTGGGAAGCTGAGTAGTCAATTTCAAGAGGAGCACTTGAAGCCAGGAGTAGGAGACTGCAGTGCATTATGATCATACCTGTGAATAACCACTGCATTCCAGCCTGGGCAACACAGCGAGACCCCCATCTCTAAAAAAGTTATTAAAAATTTTTTTACAAAGAGATTTTACAGTCATTACATTTCTAAACTATGGCAAATGAGAGAGCTCTAAAAGAATACAAAGTGTAAAAGGAGGTCAGTGATTTTAAAGTATATATTTCTTTGATCATAACACCAACACTTTTTCAGAGAATTTACTAACATTAATTACTCTTCACAGCATTCACATTACCTAATATCAACAGCTGCATTTTGTCTTCATTGGTGAAAATGCATAAAAAGGGAGTTAAAAGTTTGTTCATATCTGGAAAGGAATTTGAGACACAGCTAGTTTCTAAATCTTGCCTTTATACTACATCTTTAAGAGCTTCAGCTTTGAGGAAAGACAAACCCAGGTTGAAATTCCAGCTTTGCCACTTACTATCATGTGACCCTAGGGAAGCCACTTATTATCTAGGCCTTAGTTTCTCTATATGTAAAATGAGGATACGTCATAGATTGCAGCAGTGGGCCCAACTGTTCACCATTCTCTATATCCAGACCTTCTGCCATGCCATTTTCCAGTGCTCTCCCAAGGGATGGATGGAGTCCATTAAGGATGAAAGCCACATCTTTAGGCTTAGCCAAACAGACAGGTTGCAAGCAGAGGTTGAAATGGATTTATGCAATTAGGCTTCTCTGGAGCTTGTGATCAGAGCTTGTAGCCCTGCAATCGCCAACAGAACATAATCAGCCCAGCCTATTGGAGGATGAGAGACACATGGGGGAGCTGAATTGCTCCATTCATCCCAACCAAGACCAGGCTAGATCAGTCTTCAGTGAGCCAAACTCTACATGTCATGAGCCAGCACCATCAAGACAGGCCAAGATCTCTTTAGCCAATCATGACAGCTTGTATGCCACTGAGGTTTTAGGCATTTTTTGTTACACAGCATTGCTGTAACAATAGATAAGTAATACATGATGGTAGTACCTCTTATACGCATTTCAATGTAAGTGGGAAAATATATGTAAATCACTTAGAACAATACCTAATGCTAACCACAACAGCAAAAACAATGATAATATGTTCTGTTCTTTTGGAGAAACACTTATAGAAACGCAAAAGTATTAGAAATTCATCTGTGGATTCTGAACAAGACCTGTCTCATTGAAAATGTTTACAAAATCATGAAATTTTACTTCCAGTTTTTGTAAAGGACCAAGATGTTGGCCCAACTGTGTTTTTTTAAGCTATAAGTTTAAGTATCCTGGAACCTGTTCTCATGAGTAGAAGTGTTCATTTCTCTCTAGAAGAGTTACTTTGTTAAAATTAAAAAAAAAAAATTCCACCCCCACACCCCCAACACAGAGTAGACAAAGACATTCAAACTTACAGCCTGCTGAGAGAAGCCAAAAGCTAGCCTCATGAATAAACCCAAGCTATGGCCAGAAACGGTGCCTTGCACCTGTAATCCCATCACTTTGGGAGGGCAAGGCGGGCGGATCACTTGAGGCCAGGAGTTTCAGACCATCCTGGTCAACATGGCAAAACTCTGTCTCTACTAAAAATACAAAAAAATTAGTTGGGCATGGTGGTGGATGCTTGTAATCCCAGCTACTCGGGAGGCTGAAGCAGGAGAATTGCTTGAACCCAGGAGGCGGAGGTTGCAGTGAGCTGAGATCGCACCACTGCATTCCAGCTTGGGTGACAGAGTAAGACTCTACCTTAAAAACAAAAACCCAAGTTATGAGGTTTTGTTCCCCTGGAGGACTGGACAGAAAATGACACTCATCACCGTCCTTTTTGTTCTTTTCCTATTTGGATAAACTTTTTGAAATCGTTTAGTATGATGGTTAGGAAATCTGAGCTCTGGAGTTAAAATTCTGGTTCTGCTACTCACTGGTTTTGTGATGTGAGCATTAAACTCCATAAAGCTCTCTTTCGTCACTCCTTAAGTGGGGATAAGAACAGTAACCTCCCAAGATTACTGCAAGGATTATATGAAATTATAGCTGCAAAGTCCTTAGAGCCATGCCTGGCACACAATAGTCAATAAACATTAGCTATTACTAGTTATTCTAACAGATGAGTCTCCCTTCTGTCAGCTCCATTCTAGCGAGCCTAGATTCTGTGGACCATGCTCTATCTAAGCTAGGTGAGCCTAATAGGCCTTGATTCAAAACAGGTCACTAGTACTGAACTACCTATGGTCATCCTATGTAGAGATCAGAAATGGAATCTCAGATTTCATACCCAAATGTGAAGAAAAACCACACCCATGAGAGAGAAGGACAGGAGGCAGAGAGTTTGGACAAATGTCAAGAATAATGTTTCTCAGCCTACTTGCAAGCCATCTCACCCTTCCTTTTATGAGAAAAGAGAGTCCAAAGTGACTTTCAACTGTACACTGTAGTTCTGCCCACTAGCACAGAGACAAATCAAATGATCTTTACCTAATCAACTAATAGCATGAACAAAGAAGTGACTGTCCCTCCCTTACACACCAATGTTCTTCCTTTTTTGGCTATGTCTCTTCTTAATCTGGTGAAATTAACCACTGGAGCCATAGTCTACCCTCAGTGCTGCTGTCCTCCTCAGGTAATGAGATCAGGAGAGAATTCAAGAATATCCTGTCCTTCCTTTATGGAACCACTTCCTCAGTCCTTACCTCTCTTCCTCCATATCCTCCCAATGTTAAAGAGAGGGTCTTCATCAATGTGTCTTTGTTGTGGCCCCCAGAAGCTGCTGAAACAGATCAGGACATTGATTACATCAGCCACAATGCCACGATGAGCCCCAATTATCTTGCTCACCTCAAATCCTCTCAGTATGTTACCCGACCAAGCAGGGTGAACAAAGAGCACCAGATGAAAAAATGGCCCAAATAATATGCCAGCGCTATAAAATTCTTGAAATTTACTGCCACCTTATAAACGTTAACAATATGAACATTTTCCCATTATCAATTCAATCTGTTGCTCCCACAGAGAAATCTCAGTCCAAAGTTCTGCTCTACCCTTTTTCCTTTTACTGGCTCAGTTACAGGCAGAAGAGATGGTATTTGGGGATCTGGGTGGACTCTGGGATCATTCTTTAGCAGCTGCACCCTGGGCCATCTGCCAATATAATTGGAGTAGCGCCTTAGCACCTCCAAAGTTTGATTATTTCAACCCTAAGACTCTCAGTTTCCTCTTTTCTAAAATACCTAAGGGTCAACAGAACACATGAGAATATCATAGCACCAGTCTTAATCCCACAAAATTCAGAAGCACAAACAAATTCCCAGTTAATAATATAAACATCAATTTCCATTGGATGGGCGTTCCCAAGCAAAAGATAACTTTCCCAGAGCCTAACCCATGTTATACTCCAGACGCTTGTTGCTAGTGCCAGTTACAGACCATTGTAAAGATTTGGTGTTATCTATGTCTGCAGGGAAACAAAAAAGGAGAAGGGCCTTTTCCTTTAGATTTCAGGATGCCAGCGAACTTATGCCAACTGTTAGAATTCAGGCCGTGGGTAGTCAAGTTCACAGGAGAAAGCCTGTATGAATCGTGTTGTGTACTCCTTGCCATACTTTGCCTACATAACAAGTTTATATCCACAATTAAAATGACAACTTAAAAATAAAGATGAAGGATGTTCTATTGCACTCATTGCTAACTCTGCTATTGCCAAGAGCAATCACCAGTGAAGAGACAGAACCATCAGTATTTGAATTTAAATGTTGAAATAATAATAAAGCCTATGGTCTCCCTAAGGTTAGTTTATAATAAAAATAACTTCTTGATCCTGGAAAACTTATCTGGTTTCTTTCTTCCTTTCATTCTCCACTTAATGACTGAAGTTATTATTTCCATGGTGGTCTCCAAACCACACTTGGTTTCTATGTAGATTGGCATGTCACCTCCAACAATTTCACCAGCTGCCTTTTCCTCTCAAGAGAATATGATTAAAATATTAATCCAGCTTCTGGACTAACCTAGCAAGAGAGTTATATAAATGTCTACACAGCACAGCACTTGCTGTTAAATATGTAACATGCCCTCCCTTTCATTTTTATGCCTCCACAGTTAAGTTAGCTCCTAGCAAAGCAGATATAAAAATTTTACCTTCCTGGCCAGGCACGGTGGCTCACGCCTATAATCCCAGAACTTTGGGAGGCCGAGGCAGGCGTATCATGAGGTCAGGAGATCGAGACCATCCTGGCTAACACAGTGAAACCCCATCGCTACTAAAAATACAAAAAATTAGCCAGGCATGGTGGCAGCTGCCTGTAGTCCCAGCTACTCAGGAGGCCGTGGTAGGAGAATGGCGTGAACCTGGGAGGTGGGGCTTGTAGTGAGCCAAGATCATGCCAGTGCACTCCAGCCTGGGTGACAGAGCAAGACTCTGTCTCAAAAAAAATCAAAATAAAATATTTTACCTTCCTGCCCCTCTACTGCTTGTTCTTTCTGACTTCTCAATACCAAATTTGAATAATTGCAAGCCCTAGTCCAAAACGTTGGTTTCCAATGGGCTGGAGGAAAACATCTGGGGGCCTAAGCTGAGCCACTGTGGCTGGCCAACTGTCTGGCAGCTATGACCTTTGTAAACAGAGGGCCTGCCCAGTAATCCGCGACAGCGTCCTCTCGGTGGTGCCAATTCACCCATTTGTCCTGCTTACTGGAAACCGTCCAGAACTGCAAATCCATCACTCAGCATTTACAGAAACCACCTCTGGGCCTATCATTGGGCTAAATCCTTGCTTTTGAGGAGCTTACAATCTAAGTACTGTAATTAGAGACCAATTGAGTATTAAACTATGTGACACTAAGTAGGAGTTTGAAGAAAACGATTATTGTGGGCTGGAGTAATTGGGAAAGATTTCATAGAGATTGTGGAACGTTGAGGGGGAAAAGTAACATAATCCTTGAGGTCTATGAAGCTGATAAATGTGCTTAGGATAAGAGAACCCCAGGCAGTGTATCAGGCTTACCTGTGGAACTCATCACTAAGAGGATGGGACTCCTCTCAGGTCAAGAGGAAATTTAATCTTTCCTGAAATTCTTTAGCATTTGAATCATGATGGTGACATTGCTGACATAAAAATCAGACATCCTTCATTTATTCAGGCCTCCAATATAGAAATGTCATTGAAAGAAATGACTTTCTACCAATGCCAGCCCAAGCTAGATTAAGAGCTGACAGCAATTGTATATGAAGTCAGGATTACTGGTGGAGTTAGTAATAGGTCATTTCCAAAGGGCACAAACATCCGAGAGAGATAACTGGTAATACCTTCTGAGATTAGGATTAAAACTAGCAAACAGTAGAATTCTATCTGTTCCATTAATTTTTAAAAATCACATTGTAGGTTTTGGTTTAGTAATTAATAGCAATGGCAACACTTTATTATTTTCCCTTAATTATTAACTTTGCATTCTCCTGCATATTTTAATTGAAATATATGCATTACATGACAAAAGTGCCTCTGGAGAAACAATCAAAACCTGATCAGCTCTTCCCATGATTAATGACAGAACCGGTGGGCAGAGCTGACAGCATTTTTCAATATGGCAAACTTGATTTTCTGAAAGAAAAAAAGTCAAGGCCCATGTTCTCCCTCACACTTAGCTAAATTGGTAACTGAATCAACTAATGCAATGGGTTATCTTATCTCGAGAAATTATTATGTAAAACTGAAATACACCACTATTTCTCTCTTTTGGGTGGATTTCCTTTTAATGGAAGAGTAATCTTATTTTATTCCAACTATCATTTCCAGATCAGGTTTTCCATGAGGTAGACAGAGACCTTGCTCAGTTCGATGTTACTGAACAGTCCCTCCTCACTTCAGCTGGGAAGTGACAGCAAAGTGGGTGGCTGCAGGCACGGGATGTGGGCTTTCTGTGGACATCAAAAGGTCAATCAAAGGAGATGTAATATTCTCTCAGCACTCTGCTGACGGTAATCCAGTCCATTTTTCTCTATTTAAGACTTTAATGTGGGCCTGAGACCCACCACTCCCACACACAATACTCAGTAGTTTATGACCATATTAGAAGTTCCCAGTTATGGGTACAGGCAGCAGGCTCATATCTGCATATTCTCAGCCAACACCATCTGGGAATTGAGTTTGTTGTGCTGACTACAAGCCTAGGACTCTTCCAGACCAGCAGTTCCAGCCTTTAACCCTTCCCCTTCTCCAAAACAAGAAAGCATAGCAGAATGTTAGATGAGAGAGTATAGAGGCTTGATTCTACTAAAAGGTATGTTTTTAAAAATAATTAATTAAAAGGTTGGGCGGGGTGGCTCATGCCTGTAATCCCAGCACTTTGGGAGGCCGAGGCGGGTGGACCACGAGGTCAGGAGATCGAAACCATCCTGGCGAACACTGAAACCCCATCTCTACTAAAAACACAAAAAAATTAGCCAGGTGTGGTGGCGGGTGCCTGTAGTCTCAGCTACTCGGGAGGCTGAGGCAGGAGAATGGCGTGAACCCAGGAGGCGGAGCTTGCAGTGAGCCGAGATCATGCCACTGCACTCCAGCCTGGGTGACAGAGCGAGACTCTGTCTCAAAAAAATTAATTTTTTCTTTTGAGACATGGCCTTGCTGTGTCACCCAGGCTGGAGCGCAGAGGTACTCATTGCAACCTCTGTTTCCTGGGTCAAGCAATCCTCCCACCTCAGCCTCCCAAGTAGCTGGGACTACAGGAGCGCTCTACCACCCTGGTTAATTTTTTGTATTTTTTGTAAAGACAAGGTCCTCACCATGTTACTTCGGTTGGTCTCGAGCTCAGGAGCTCAAGCAATCCACCTGCCTCGGCCTCCCAAAGTGCTGGGATTACAGGTGTGAGCCACCGCTCCCAGCTATGTTTTTAATTTAAGAATAATTCATAAATGTTGGCACTTTAAGATAAAAAAATGAATTGAAACACTTCAGAGTTGCAGCACCATGCTGAGAACTGCTGCACTGAACTCTAAAGCTGCCTAAGTCACCCGGTGTCAAGTCACACAAGTCAACTGTAACTCCCTGACTAGCTGTCTGCCTGGCAGGCATTCTCTTTATAGAGAATGGACCAACACCCATGACTGTATACAGTTATAATTAAGAGCACAGACTCTGGGGCCAGCCTGCCTGAATTCAGATCCTAGCTTCACATTGTTTGCTCTTCATTGGAGCTGTTCACAAAAATTCCAATTCTCTTCTCCCTGATGTAGATAATGGATCTGCTGCCTTGAAGTTGGGCATGGCCATGTGACTTGCTTTAATTCTTTTGAGAGCAAAAGTGATGTGTCACTTCTGGGCAAAAGCCAGGAAGCCCTCCTTACTCAAAGTGTGGCCCATGGTCCAGCACTATGGGCATCACCTAGAAGGTTGATAGAAACATGGCATCTCAGGCCCTCCAGGACCTCCTGAATCAGAATGTGAATTTAATAAGCTCCCCAGGAGATGCCTATGCACGTTTAAATTTGAGAAGCCCTGCCCTAAGGTATGAAGCATTATTCACCATGTTCTCTTCTCTGGCCACAGCAGCTGATGTCCCCGGTGGTGAAGTTTCCTTTAGCCTAGGCTCCTGGCCTGACCTGAGATGGACAAGAAGCAAGGCATGAGAAAAATAAGCTTTTGTTCTAAGCCACTAAAACTTGAAGGCTGTTACATTGGTTTAACTAGCTCCTTCTGAGTGATGTGATCACTTAGCACTCAGTGACCTTGGGCAAGTTACATAATCTCCCTGTGCCTCAGCTTACTTGATGTAAAACAGAGACAGTAACAGAAAATAATATTTTAAACATGATGATCATAAATAAAATGTATTATTTATTCTAAACCCAAATAAAATGATACATTATCTTTTCTCCTTGCCACTCTCTTAAAATGTATATAAGGAAATAAAACATTCTAAGCCAGAAAACATATTTTGGTATCTTAGATTTTTCCTTTACATTTATAGACCAACTTTTCAAAAGGAAAAAAACAAAACCATGGTACTGAAGCAATTCACAATGAGCTGTACAATGAGCCACATCATTTGGTTCCAATCACAGAATTTGAACAAGCAGCTTCCAATCTCAGCCTTTTACCTACTCTAGACCAGGGGCAGCTAACATTTTCTCGAAGGGCCAGACACTAAATATTTTAGGCTTTGTGAGTCACATGGTTTGTCACCACTGCTCAACTCTGCCATTGTAGCACAAGAGCAGCCACAGACAACACAGAAACAAATGCGCATGGCTGTCATCCAATGTAACTTTATTTATGGACACTGAAATTTGATTGCCATATAAGGCTCATGGGTCACTAAATGTTATCCTTCTTTTGATTTTTTTTCAATCACTCAGAATTGTAAGACCCATTTTTAAGTCATGAGTGGTACCGAAACCGGCAGTGGGCTGGATATGGCCCATGGGCCATACTTTGTGGACTCCTGCTCTAGATTCTCAAGTTCATGCTTCAACATGTTAAAGAAAAATTTATTTTGACACTTGTTAAGGTAAGGAAGACTTAATTCACGACTACAGTGATAGGTTTTAAAACTATCACAGGTTTTAAAACTATCCCAACAAGAGGAAGAGATCAGGCTCAACTCTGAATACAACCAGAACATGTGGGGGTTTATAACTAATGGGCAGAGTGAGGGGGTCAGTGATTAGGAAATTACTAAGAGGAGATATCAAGAGTAGAGTTCTTGCAAAATGAACTTAACAGGCTTCTCGTTGAAGGGAGGCCAAGGACTTACACATCAAAAGTAGGGGATGAGAAATTTCATAGATATTGGGGATGTGGGATTCTCTCTAAACTAGCTTAGCAGGATTCTTGCTAAAGCTGGGCTGTATAGGCCCATCAAGAATGGGGGCCAAGGTGGAGGCCTGGTTAAAAAGAGGACTTAGGGCCTGACTGAAGTTTGCTCAAGGAGAGAGCCTTTGTCAAACTACACCATGAAGCCTCCTTAATAGTCATGGATATGTGGTGTTCAACCCAATATCCACTTAGAAATCAGGTGATAAATAGTCACGAGCCTGTTTTCATTAGCTCAACTTGAAGAAAATGTAAGATCCTAAAGATGTCAAACTTTCAGCAGAACTTACACCAGTCTAACCCATAAAAATCACGTCGCCCATCGCTCCTTTCCTCACTACACAAAATTAGCAATTTACAAAGGAAATAGTTGGCGGTTGTCTTCATAGATGAAGTCAATGTAGTCTTATTCCTTTGCCAAAAGGCAGAGAAACCAGTTCCTGGTGTCTGTTTTCCCTGGGGCTATTCAAGGCCAGTTCACATAGGACCACTGGGAAAGACAAGCTTTGGCATCACCACAGATTTTTAACAAGGCGCTATACTACTTTTAAAAAAGATTTAAGTAATTTTTTCAAGAGCTTTGGCTTTTGCTATTTTTACTGACGTTTTGAAAGTAGCAGTGCTTACAACATTTTAAGTCTAGATGTCTCTATGGAAACCCAAGATAACTCATATTTTATGACCAAATGACAACCTGCCTAGAGTGTTTATCCCATTGGATCACCATAGGTCATCTGCAGTATCAGAAACATCTTAGGTCTATTTTCCAAAACCCTATCTTATCAGGCATAATGAAATTTATATAATTATTACTTTTGCTGAGGAGGAAATTAGGAAGGAAAGAATTTATTTCTCAGGCTTAATTTTGATGCTTATTAAGATATCACTATTTAAAACATTCTTATTAGAAAAATTTTTAAATCAATTTTGGCAGACAGTAAAAGAGGAGGAATGCAATCAAATAATTTAATAGTTGCTTTGAAATTTATGTCATTAATTTTCCTCCTCTCCTTTCCATCAGTGTCAAATACATTTTCTGTTTAAAATGTAACAGCTCCTCTTCCCACAGACTGCTTATTCATTGCAACAGAGAAAAAAAGTAATTATATAGTGAAGGAATAGGACAACACCTTGACCAGATGACCAAAATTGACATCGCCTTGGTGTGACGGCCTTTGTGTGCCTCCAGATGTGATATCCTGTGAGGAACTTAACATCACCCAGCACCTGAATCTAATCATAAGAAAACATCAAATAAATTTAAAACAAGGACCATTCTATTATTTAAAAAAAGAAGAAGAAAACAGAGAGGAGGCAAAATGACTGTATTATTTAAAAATGTCAATGTCATAAAAGACAAAGAAAGCCAGTGAAAATGTTCTAGACTAAAAGAAGCTAAAGGCAGACTGGTGCAGTGGCTCACGTCTATAATCCCAGTGCTTTGGGAGGCCAAGGAAGGAGGATTGCTTCAGCCTAGGAGTTCAAGACCAGCCTGGGCAACATAGTGAGACCTTGTCTCTACAAAAAAAAAAAAAAAAAAAAAATTAGGTGTGGTGACATGAGTCTGTGGTCCCAGCTACTCAGGAGGCTGAGGAGGAAGGATTGCTTGAGCCAGGTTGAGGCTGCAGTGAGCTGTGATCATGCCACTGGATGACAGAGTGAGACATACCTCAAAAAAAAAAAAAAAAAAAAAAAGCTGGATTCAAGACAAGTAAATGTAATGCTGGACCCTAGACTGGACCTGGGATTATAGGGTAGTGGGAGAACTTCTTTACAGGACATTATTGGGTCAGCTGACAAAACTGAAATACAAATGATAGATTCAAGTATATCAATGTTAAATTTACTTAAGTCAATAACTATACTGAAGCATTTCGGGGTAAAGGGCCATGGTGTGTGTGTTTGTGTGTGTGTGTGTATTTTATATATATATACTTTTCCCAGTAAAAAGTTTAAAGAAAAATTAAGAGTTCTTGCCTACACTGAAGCTCTTGGCCATCTATTTTCTCTCCATGATACTCCAAATACAACACAGGAAGAGATGGTTGTGCCAAGTAACAAGAAAGCACAAAGATATTTTAACATGATCTTTTATCAGTGATTGAAGCCTACCAAAGCATTACATACCACCCATTCTCCACAGTTTGTTGCAAAGACCAGCAAACACTGGATAACTCTAGCAGCTTCTAAATGTAATCATTTCCCCCTAATTTCTCTCAACAGGGCAGTGATTCTAAAACCTTTTTGTATCTCACCACTTTCAGAACTATTTCGTACACAAAACAAGTCTTTCAGCTGGTGTCTCGGACAGGCACTATCAGTATCAATCAATGGAATTCAAGCTGCTGAACTAGGACATCTTAATATTTTAACCCGTGTCTAAGTAGCTGGGGAATGTGGTACTCAGGAAGCTGAATGACCTCAACATATATCCATAATTCCTCATCGTCACTTGGAAATTGCTAGCAGAATTCCACAGAGCTAATGTCTATGACACCCTCAGTGGTCCTGCCCTCCAATCTGCAGTATGCCATATTAATGATTTTCCCCCAAAGCGATGGAGGGAACTGTGCCCCAGTCCAAACATTTAGGACAGATTTTCGATAGGTTAATTACTGAAGAGGGAACCAAAAAGATGGTAAACCACAATTAAATTGTTCAGCTATGCTTCAGAATCAGGAAACACTACTTATCCACCATTCTCCAAAACAGCAAAGACGGAACATATGTATATTGTTAAGTCTTTTCTATCCTTCCCTGTCTATCACTTTATTATTTCCTTCATTCTTTTAGTAGCGACAATCTCTGGGCTAGAATGCTCATATACTATTTTCGGCTTTGGCTTTTTGTCCTAGATAGTCTTCTTATTCACGTTTCCCCAAATTTCAATCAGTAATTTCATTTAGCAAATGTTTACCAAGAACCTACTGGACATAAGATGCTCAGCCAGACTTACTGGGTGGTACTCTACAGAGGCAAAACTCCAGGTTGGTTGTCCTACAAATAATCCCCAAGAAAATGATATGAACACAATAAATGCAATGAAATCTGCTTGCAGGAAAGCATAAGAAGCCAGAAATGAATTACGACCAACTGCAAAAAGGAACAAACTAGTAGAAGCACTAAAATTCAATAAGATAATTTTTAAAGTGGATGAAATTGAAGGTGCATGTAACATTATCACAGATTTAAAATCATGCATATTCTCCATAAAACTTTTCAAATGCAGTTAAAAACACACACACACACACACACACACACACACAAAACCAAGCAATTATAAGTCCTCTGAAGCATGTAACTGTGATTAGCTGCTACTCTCAGCAATATAAAAATACTTTCACCACAATTACATTCCAGCCTGTAATGTAATTCAAAACAAACAAGTCAGAGACATCGCTCAAATGACAGAACCAACAAATACAGATGCTTTGCATCAAGGAAATGAATCTACTGAAGAAATGCAACTGAGGAGCAGCAGCCCCTCCAGGGCCTGGAGCTGAGCTTCTGGTGGAACGGCGAGGCCCCCTTCTGGGCAGAGGCACACAGTGCGTCCAGAGGGCTGTGCAAAACTGCCCTGTAGTCATGGAGGTGAACTGGGGACTTCCTCTGTGGATACCCTTTCCAGTGTTGTGTTCAAAATTTTACATTTTAGATTTTAAATTTATTATATGGATTTTAAAAGAAATAACCGTTTGTTTCAGATTAAATTGACCATTCTATTTTTCAGTCAGCATTCTCACCACCAAATGGCACCTATCCCCTTTACCCTGTGTTCCTTTTGCTTTTTGCCGTAACTCTTATTGTCCTCCAATAAACTGTAATCTATCATATCCCTCTCCCCTTGCTAGAATATAAGCTCCACGAGGGTGGGATAATTTGGTTTTTTGCTCAATAACAATTGTCCCATTTATGTCTTTATCTTTTAAGACTATTCATCTTCAAATAAGACATAAATAAGGTTTTATTATAGCAATATGCTATAATTTTTAAGTGACAACTCAAGCACTTGTTTTAAAAGTATGCATTTTTTCTAAATGCTTTATAAAAGCAAAGTCTTTTCTAAGGACCATATAATTATGGTCTCTATATACACAACTTATATACAATTTAGAGAGAAGTCACAGCCCCCAGTGCCCTGGAAGAACATCGTAGCTGCAAAAAATGAAGAATCTGATTCTGAAATGCCAATCCTGGAGAAGGTGTTCTCAGGGTGGCAAACTGCAGTCCAAACACACTCCAGGTCCCTGGGTCTGGCCACACATTCTCTAAGAAGTCGGCACTTGCCTGGACTGGGCACTTGTGGCTAGAAGGGTATGCACTACTTGCTAATTTCTAAAACCTCAAACCTTAATTTTCCCCCATCTTAAAATGGGAATCAGCTTCTGGAAAAGCTAATAACTGTTTACAATTGTCAGACTTCTAAAAAGTGCTAATTTGTTCCCTTAACAGAGCAAATGATGAGAGACACCATTTTCCCGCAGATTAAAAACAATATATAAACATATGATTCAACGATGTCAACAGCTTTCAGTCTATGAATCTTGTCCAGGTCACTTTGGGTCACTTGGTTCTTTCATCAGAACATGTTCAAGATTTCTGACATTCCTTTTTCCGAACTTTCGATTTTGGTGCTGTGAAAAGAATAGAAAAGAAAAAGAAAATGAAGAGGTAAGCTCATAGCAGATTCTCTTTGTATGGATTTAAGGGAAGGACATTATCTACAACAGAAAACTGACCATTTGGATTTTCTTGTTTGTAGAAGGTCTTTAACATTTCCACTGCTTCCTCAGCCCGATATCCAGGGATACACTGATGGAATGAGAAAGTTGAGAATAAACATAGGCCTATGAAAATGTGTGCTGTATCCCATAAAAACAACATATATATACATGATTATGTAAACAGATTTCAGATGTTAATCAACTTTGGGGATATTAGTAACATGGGTAAGGAGGTACACTTCCAAAAGATGTTTGATATATCATCTTTTTCATTACTCCCAATCAACTGTTATTCATCCATTAACTATTATAGAAGTTACCAGCTTTGTGATCTTGGGTTAGGCACTTAAACTCTCCATGCCTTATTTATACAATGCTGGCAATAATAGCACTTACTTCAGAGGGATTTTGTGAGGATTAAGTGAGATAATACCTGTTAAATACCAGGCACATCATAAGTGCTCATTAAGCATTAGTTATTTTTATCTGCTCCTATTTACTAGTGGCCCATTAAGCATTCCATGCTATAGAGCTAGGGTTGGCAAATTATACTTGGTGGACCAAATCCGTTCCATAGCTGAGAACTGTGAGCTAAGAATGGTTTTTATATCTTAAAAGCTTTGTTAAAGAAAAAAAAAGACTAGGTGACAGAGACGTAAGCGGCTCACAAAGGGTGAAATATTTACTAGTTAACCCTTTGCAGAAAAAGTTTATCAACCCTTGCTACAGAGGATTTTAAAAAATAAAATTCAGCTTGTTCTATCTTTAGCATCTAACTGGGGAAAAGAAATCATAAAATGTGAAAGAATAAATAAGAAATTGTGCTATCAGTAAGGAGTGTTATCATATGAAATATTACCTGAAGAACATGAAACTTGAACTTGCCTTAGAGATAGAGAATATTTAAAGAGGCTAAGCAGAGCATTTCAGGGAAAGGGCAAGAAGCCTGGGTTGTGTGTGAGGAAATCAGCTGACAGAGGAGGAGACTATTAAGGAAGCATAAGGAAAGAAAGACAAAAAATTGGGGTAAAAAATATGTATGGCTTTGAAAGCTTGTCAGAAGAGTTTGGACTTAAAACCAAGCACCCTTCTGAAGTGCATGAAGAGACACAATGAGCATCTGGAAAGAAGGAGCCAGAAAGCATAGGCACAGAGGACAGGAGGACCAGCTACTGTGAGATGCTGTTCAGAACGAACCTCCCATTCTCCTGTGTCTTCAGTCTGCCCTTGCCTGGGCCTCCGACACCTGCATAAACCTTCGCCATAACAAATAACCTTCCATCCACCCTGTCCCGTCAAAGGCTGACACCCTGCTCCTGCCTTCACTCCTCAGTGGCCTCATCTTCACTGGCTTGAGTTCCCAGCACTTCACTGAGTCTGCCTTCTCAGAAATCCCCAGGTCCCTTCTGACCAAAACACTGGCCTCCTTTCAGATTCCTCAACTCTGCAGTCCTGGAGGCAACTGGCCACACCTGCTCTGTCTGACCACTCTTGCCTCCCTTGGCTTCTCAGCGTTTTACCATCCTAACCACTGCCAGCCAGTCCCGTCACAGCTGCCCCCTGCTTCCTGCTGTGTTAAGTGCTGGAGCTCCCCAGAGGTCCCCCTCCACTCCACTCGCACACTCAGAGCCCTCTCCTCTTACGTGGGATGAGAGCAGTGGTTCTCAACCCTTGCTGCTCAGGAGAACCAGTTGGAACTCTCTGGAAACACAGCACTGTTGGCCCCCTGCCTTCTGATTCAGATGGTCTGGGGCAGGGACTGAGCAGAGTCAGGCACAGAAGCCTCCAGGTGATTCCAATGGGCAGTCCGGGATGAGAACTGCTGAGTTACAGGCCTCGAAGGAAACTGCACCGCTCTAACACACCGAGATAATTTATTATTTACATTTTCAAGTATCCATTATAGCAACAAATTTGTGGTGTTAATAAAAAGCAAACATTCATAATAATTTTTTTTTTTTGAGACAGTCTCACTCTGTCTCCCAGGCTGGAGTGCAGTGGCGCAATCTCGGCTCACTCACTGTGAGCTCTGCCTCCCGGGTTCAGGCCATTCTCCTGCCTCGGCCTCCCAAGTAGCTGGGATCACAGGCGCCCGCCACCATGCCCGGCTAATTTTTTGTATTTTTAGTAGAGACGGGTTTTCACTGTGTTAGCCAGGATGGTCTCGATCTCCTGACCTCATGATCTGCTCGCCTTGGCCTCCCAAAGTGCTGGGATTACAGGCATGAGCCACTGCACCCGGCCATAAAACGAAAATTTTAAAAAACAGAGCAGGTGTTATAATTAATCACCATCTTCTTTGAAAAGAATAGTTCTGTAGGCCTCTAGAAATTTTAATGCTGCTTATAATATAGCATGAAAAGAATCTGTAATTCTGCAGTAAGAAACAGTATCCCACCTCCCAATCACCTGCTGCCTCCTAAGCCCAGACGAATAAAAAAAAAAGAATACCCAGCATTCAGAGCCTGGGCCACCACTGTTTTCCTTAGAATCTAAAAGCACCTTTAAAAAAACCATAATTTGGCATTCAGCCTGGAGATATGGCTGCAAGCCACAGGCATTGATTTGCAGCTGAGCCGATGTGGCTAGGTATATACACTGCAAATGAACTTGTTTTGGTTCTGCTGCATTGACTACAAAGATGTGTGAGAAAGGACTGTGTTTGTGCCCTCATGTCACTGACATGTTGGAGAGAAATATTCCACCCATGTATGACATCAAAAGGCTCATCTTTGTTCTGCCCAGAAACTGAAAAATTATTTAGATCATTCTCATAAAGGAAATATGGAGTCAGCAATTCATTTGCAAAGAGTTATGTAAGCAAAATTTGAGCTACTAATAGAAGTGATTGGAAAAATCAAATCACTTTCTAAATGTCTTTAATGATCAAACCAATTGTATCCTTTACTCTCCATCATTGCATTACAATTTCTTTTCTGATGTAATGTTAAACAGCATCTATTCTCAAATGCACAGAAGTTGATAGGAAAGCTAATGTTGAGCTAGAAGACTCGAGAACGTTTTAAAAACTCGTTCTCAGTGAGACTCAGCCAAATTTAGTCCTTCATAGGTCCTTAAAGTATTCTAGGAACCCGAGGTTTTTGAAGTGAACTGCCCAGCCATATCCAGCATCTGTTAAAGCTTTTTCTTTTTAAAGCACAATACTTTTACATTAACCTTACATCTTGGAGAGAAAAACAATCAAACCAATTAATGAAAGTAGGGGTATAGTTACAGGCCAAACTCTGAAATACAAATTCCTTTTGTTCATAGTCTGACCCATGAAAACTTTGGGAGAAGTGGCAAGATTAAAGGGAAAGGAGAATTTCTAGGAGACTAAAGACATGGATTCTTAAGTCTGGGGGAAATTTCAACATTAAAAAGACACACAAAAAAAGACATGAAAATACAGTGATTGCTAGATACTAAAATAAGGATGTGGCAATCAAGCAAAATGATTAAATTTGTGCAAAAATATTGTGTGTGCTGTAAATAGTCTCTAGCGTCACTGACACAGGCCAAGCATCACCAAACTTGGTAGAGCATAGAGCTGGTAATGTTCGTTGAATAAAAACTCCAACAGCGAGAGTGTCTTCAGGCATACCTAACGGTGTTGGTGAAGAGTGTTCGGAGTCAGCTGGGAAGGGTGGACTCTCCTTCAGGAGGGAGTCTGTTAATGAAGAGAGGTAGGCACTCATCCAGAAACTCTTCCCTGTCATCTTATACTGAGGCATAAATGAACTCCACCAGAGGCCCTGAGATCAAAGATGTCTGATTCTATCATCGTTTCTTCGTATACTGGCCACACACTAGTTATTCACAAGCCCATAAAGAGATGAAAATAATTAGCAAGAAAGAAAAAGCATAAGCAGTTTGTATTACCTGAAATGGTCTCCCAGTGTTTGGTAGGTCAGCAGAGGCAATATTTAGAACAGAGCCACAACCACCAAATCGTTCATTCTGACAGCCATATACAACCAGCGGGATTTATAAGACAGAATTAAGGTCCTGCATAGAATGTACATTTCAAGTATGTATCGTGACAAAATCAGAGTAGGTTTATACTAGCCATCCTGGAGAGGAACGCTCATGCTACTCTTCAAAACAGCGAAGCTTAGGATTCGTCTTATAAACCATACAATCCAGCTACACAGAAGAAAAGGGGTTAAAGTATTGAGAAATTGACATTTAACAACTGCAAACAGAATGAAAACTGAGTATGTGTTTGCTTAAAGTTCACAGTTCAGGGCTCTCTCTGCTCTTTCCTAAATCACTTTTTCAGAATCATTAGGGAGTCAGAGCCAGAAAGGATGCAGAAATTTAATCCAGGGATTTTCACCTTTTAGAAATAACAGATTCTTCCCTGTTCTTGCCCCAAATAAAATATAACCTGTGCCCTAATACAAAATAGACTAAAGCTTAGCCACTCTGTAAGGCAGGATGAGGAGAGAATTCTAAGTTGCCTATAACAACCCTTTTATAGAGAGTGTACATTTTATCATACCCAAAAACCTCTGTATTATTTTTAAAGTGTTAAAATTATCCATCCGTACATAGTAAAATAAGTACATAAAAAATAAGGAACTAAAAAACTGAGTTTTTCAATTTTCAAATAATTTTTTAAAAAGATCTTTAGAAGTCCCTACAGAGTCTCTGCACTATTTAAGTTGCTTAATCCATGCAAGACAATCCAAAGAGCTGTAACTTTACTCATTTTCCATTTACAATCAGAATATCATAAAGGATTTCTTACTTCTTATTTACTTTTTACTGATAATGTTTGATACATTAGTATTCATGGCAAACAAACCAACCAGATAAACAGAGAAAAAAAAATTTAAACCATTCATAATCCATTATCCAAAGGCAAAACTTAGCTGCATATTCTTTAGGACTTTTCCTTTGCAAACTGTTTTATAATCCACTTCAACTTAATTTATGATTTATCTTTATGTAACTGTTTAAGACAGTTCTAATATTTTCTTTCTCTAGATTATTTGTTTAATCATTCCATGTTTATTGATATGAAAAGAAATAGGTCATTTTACTATTTAAAAAGCTTTCCTTTTTTTGGCTAAGACACACTATATTTTACAAGGTGTTTCCTAAGTCTGTGTTTTCATATTTTGGAAAACAGGCTACGTGTTTGGCCACTCTCTTGTTCACACGAATGGTACAATACATTAACTCATGAAGTCAAAGGATACTCATCAGGCGGAGAGCAGCTGCACACATAATGCACGGCTCCACAGTGACATACAACACAGTGTGTTCAAATACTTCAGAGGGACTCTTGCCACTTTGACGACACCAATCGAGGACCTGATCGATGGCCACCATTTCTGCATGTCGAGTAGCCTGAAAAGAGAAAGGGGCTTGCACTGATGCTGTTTGCTTCATGTGACTACTATTTTACAAATATACAAAAACTAAGTACAAAATATGCACCTATCCTTTCTGCCAATATTTTAATGAATACAGTTTCAAGACACCCTTAGCAGTGGACAACGTATTCCCCAATTCAAGTACCATAACCTCACTTGCGAAAGACATCTAATCAGAGATGCCACAGGAATCATGCTGTATTTTTAGTTAAGTACCTAAGTACCTTAGGGAAAACTCTTTCAATTAAAATGCCATGGAGAAGGTAAGTCTAAAAAACAAAGAAAAAAAGATAAAGTCTATGGTTTCTGAATATTTCAGGGGGAGCAAAATTTTCATAAGCTTGTGCTCTAGTTTCAAATATATGTTCAAGGCTGTCACTGACCTCACTCCAAGCAAATCTACATTAAGTTCACTGGAATGTCATCTCTTACACTTTTGGGGAATGAGGTTTTATATACCGGAAGACTCTAAAGAAGTAGAGATTTGGTATTGGTTTCAGACACTTCATGGGAAGCAGTAGAGGATAGGAGAAATCACATAGCATGTGGAACTGACTACATTTAAATTTGAATTTTGACAGTGACATTACTAATTATGTGGACTTAGGCAAGTAACTTAACTTCTGTAAGTCTAGGATTCCCCATATGTAAAATGGTATACACTGGTATCTACACTTATAAACCTTATAAATCTGAATTACATGAAGCATGGTGCCACATAATACTACACATGTACTCTGCTAGCTCTTGTCTCCTTTTCTTTCTCCCTTACTAAAATAGCTTAAAGTGAATCATAGATTGTATATGGAATAATTATTTATAATATTCATGACAATAGTATTTATCAATAATTTACACTGAGTATTAACTATGCACAAGCCACTGGGCTAAATAAATTCTGTGTAGGATAAAAAGTCTCTGTCCTCAACAAGCATAAAATCTGGTGGGGCTCATTTACCTGTGAGATAGGGCAGGGTATGAAAAGTGCTAGCACAGTGGCCCAAGATGCCATGGAAGCTAGAGGCAGATGGGAGCGGAGCTGGCCAAGGGGATACATGGGTGAATCACAGAACTAATTATCAGAGATGGAAGGTACTTTAGAGAAGAGGTTCCCAAACCTGGCTGCACACCAAAGCTAAGTGGAGAGTTTAAAAAAAAAAAAAAAAAAAAAAAGGTTTCCCCAACTTAGGTGCTTTCAAAAAATCAGATTTAGAATTATGGAATCAAATCTCCCTACAGCTCTCAATAAACAATTGCTGAACTCAATCATCTCAGTCAACTCTCTTACTACTAAAGAAAAAGAAGCTAAGCAAAGCTGGCATGTGTTAATCACATACAGCTGGGAGAGGAGGTGGTGGTGGCGACTGGGTGGTGGTGGTGGTATCAGATCCAAAAGTAGAACTCAGGTCTTCTCATTTGGGGTCAAGAGTCTTTCTATGCTGTAGTTATACAGTAATCTTCTTTATGACACGAAATAACAAAATAAACCCAGGTTAATTTCAGCATATAGAAGAAACCCCGGTCACTGGATGGGGTTAGATGGGTATTGTTAGGACATTCGAAGTTCTCATCTTAAGACACCATACACAAAATGCAAATTGGAAAATTTGACCACGATTTAAAATACAGAATTCTACTCCTAAATAAGTATCTATACATTCATTAATTGCTGTATTATGTTTATTACTTATCTCATGTTTTAATATCCTCTTAATAACTGCTTTGTGATTCAACATGAATGTAATTAAAACATTTTTTAAAATTCTTCAAAACATCTTTTTCAAAAAGAATTTTTGTATGTTTTACAGTATTTTAAATTGATATTTAAAATTATGTCATTTTTCAACAAACATCAACTAATTGTTTGCAGAGCTTTGTGTACATGCTTCTGTTTTTTCTAACTGAAAAGGTAACGGCTAATTTAAAAATGTTAATTCTATATGGGAATGACTACCCTGGCAGTTATAATACTTCTCAGTGTTATAATGGTAATTATTTTAACATTGTTTGAAATTATTGCACATGTGAGTTAAAATTAAAAGACTGTATATATTTGTATATTGTTACATGATTTATATGAAAGAAAACTGTCTGGAAGAATATGGCAAAATTTTAATAGTTCTGCATAGAGAAATGAGATAGAACTGCTTCTACTTTCTGTATTTGAAATTTTAAACAGGTATTTCAAAATGAGCATTTAAACAACAAAGAAGGCCCTGACAGTGGCTGAACTCCCCCAGCAGATGTCTGATGCCAAGAACATGATGGCTGCCTATGACCCCCAGTATGGCCTCTACCTAACAGAGGCTGCCATTTTCAGGGGCTGGATGTCCATGAGGGAGGTAGAGGAGAAAATGCTTAATGTCCAAACCAAGAACAGCAGCTACTTTGCTGACTGGATCCCCTACAATGGGAAAACAGCTTTCTGGGACATCCCATCCGCAGGGCTAAAAACGTCCACCACTTTCATCAGTAACAACACGGCCATCCAGGAGCTGCTCAGACACGTCTCAGAGCAGTTCACAGCCATGTTCAGGTGCAAGGCCTTCCTGCACTGGTACATGGGCGAGGGCAAGAATGAGATGGAATTCACTGGGGCCGAGAGCAACATGAATGACCTGGTATCAGAGTACCAACAGTATCAGGATGCCACTGTTGAGGAGGAGGGAGAGTCTGAGGAGTGGACTGAGGAAATGGGGGCGTAGAGCCTTCTGTTACTGGGTTAAGGGTGGGGGCGGTATGAATTCTTCATTTGCCCACAATGTGTTCTGTGATAGTCATGTCTGTGTGGGCACTTGCTGTTCTTGCTGTGTGTTCACCTCTATTAAAGCATTTCCATAGTAAAATAAATAAATAAATAAATAAAAATTAAAAGTATGACTTACATATATTCATGCTTCTCACTTATTACAGGGTAAATTTAAAACTGATTCATTAAAAAGTTGTCTTTTTCAAGAATTCAAAGGACAAAGAATTTTGTGAAATACTATATTTTTATTTAAGTGTCTTTTTTCTTTCTAATTCTACACTTCGATCTACTATTTTTCATAAGCAAATTGATAAAAAAGTTTTTTTGGGGGGCTGACATATTAACTACAGATTTTCTATGCAGTGAATATGGTTATATATAAATCTGAATTGTCCAACTACTTTGTCGGAACAGTTCCTGTTGATTGGAACTGCTGGGGCGAAGTATATGCAAAATCTACATTTTGAGTAAATTCCCTATAATCAATGTAAGCTTTCCCAGTGTTTGAATGTTTCCCATTCCCTAAAACTGTTCAAACATTAGATATCAGTATTTTTAATCACTGATAATCTAATGTTACAAAGAAATTGCTTTTTTCTTCTGTTAAAGTTAAGTTAGATCATCTTCATGTAGCCTTATTGGTTGTTATTTCATTTTCCTCTGTTCCTTTTATTTTCACTTCCCTTGTAATATTAGTCTCTTTGTTACTGATTTCTAAGAACTCATTTCTGATTAAGGATGTGAACATTTTGTCAAGCATTGCAAATGAAATACCATGTTTATTCCAGTTTATTTTACTGCGGTGTTTTATTTTTTTGGTTGTACAGAAGTTACGTATTAAAATATAATCCTGTTCTATTTTATGGCTAAAAATAAATAAGTAAATAAATGATTTGTGAATCTGGATTCCTATTTTACATGTGTTTTGCTAAATATCAGTTTTCTTTTCAATAGATGTGATTGATAGATGAACTAGTTCCCACAGCCCTGGTATCAACACCAGCTTATTCTCTGGCTCCCAAAATCATATGACAAGATAAAAGTCTGTGTGAATGGCATTACAGGTATAAGTGATCTTTGAGTCCACCTAGGAATTTTTGTAATCATAAAATTTGGTAGTTTACTTATACTTCCCAAGTATACTTATCATGACACACTATTGTGATACCACATTTAAGAAGCATTGCCTTGAACCATGAACTTCCCAACCTAACCACAATAAAAGTCATACAAGCTATTAAAATGTACATGCTACATGTAGCTACAGAGGCAGCTGGTGTTGAAGACCCTATTTTGTTGAATTATCTGATAAAGAAATAGCTTCCTTTATATAATCCTCATACCTCCCTCCAAAGCTATACATTGAGGATACTTTTTTAACTTACTAGGATGAAAATATTATTTAAAGGTACTAAAAAAGGAATGTATTATGAGTTAAATTGACCTATTTTATAAAATGAAAATTTCATATATTAGATTGGCTTAAAGTAGAGACAGACTTGTTTCTTCCATGCTGACATTCTGATGAAATAAAATCCCCTCTTGGGTTTCACTCAAACATTAGAGTAAAACTCTATGAAACAGGAAATTATTCACTAAGATTTTATGGCTTCATTAAATTGTTCTGAATTTTCCACAATAAAAAAAATCAACATGTATCACTTTCAAAATCAGGAAGAAAATGATACTGAAAAAGAGAGACGTTAAGAAAAGCTACCCACCACTGGCAGCTACGGGACTATATTCAGTCTCACCTTCACACCAACTGTGGTAAATTCTCTCCAGTCCACCCATCACTACTGTATGTTTGCAATTATACTGCTCAACTCACATACATTTTTGGTTTGGTTAACTTCATTTCTCCCCTTCCCTACAACTTCATTGTTGTAGACCATAAGACAGCCAACAGGAACTTCAGTATTTTCCAGGGCTTCTTTGGCCTGAAACACAAAGTGGAAAATGTAAGACGTAATACTCCATACTTGAAGAGAGTATAGGAGAGAAAGAGATGCAGCATGAACAAGATACACACGTACAAAGACTGAAACAAAGAAGTGCAGCTTTCTTTTTTCTGGAATATAGTTCCATTACGGTATTTAGTGCCCGTGTTCTGTGTTGTGTCCATGTTAAGGGAGACTCAAAAAAAATCCCCTTGATAGGTCCAGAGCCCCTGATGTCTTCTCATTGGAAATAGACGTGATCAAAGGAGACTGTGACTGACCACTGTTCTTGAAGTGCCAGGGTCTATGTGTCTTTTCAGAGATAGAATACATATTTGCAAAAAGGTAGGGGACTAAATAACACTTACAGATCCTTTATTACAATCCTTTCCTCACTGAAATTCCTTTGCTTCTCTAAAAATTATAGAAATTATCCTCTAGAGTCCCAATAGCTAAAGGTAACCAGACTGGATGTCACCCTGTCCCACAATTTCTACTCTATGTGAGACAATAAGAGTTTAGAAGTACTCTATGTAAAATGGCACAATCATTATGAAAAACGTTTTGGAAATTTCTTTAAAAAGTAAACACACACACAGTCTATAACAAAATTCCACTCCTAAGTATTTAAAAGAAGGGAATATGTGTCTACAAAAAAAAAAAAAAAGAAGAAGAAAGAAAGTTTGAAAAAGAACCAAAACCTTGAAAAAGAATGTTAATAGCCAAAACCTGAAACTGCACAGGTGGCCATCAACAAGAAAATGGATAAACAAACTGTGTCCTATTCATATAATGGAATACTAGTTGGCAATAAAAAGGAACTGCTGATACTGTGACAACATAGATGAGCCTCATAGACATGCTAAGTAAAGGAAGTCACACACAAAAGCACACATACTATATGATTCCTTTTGCACAAAGTACCAGAATAGATAAAACTAAACTACAATGACAGAAACTGGAACAGTGGTTGCTTCATGGAGGATGTGCAGACTGATTGGGGAGGTACACAAAAAAATTTTCTGAGGTGGTGAAAACTTTCTGGATCTTGATAAAGACATGGATTACAGAGATGTTTGCATTATTCAAAACAGATTGAAGGATACATTTACAACCTGTGCATCTCACTGTATATAAAGTATACCTCAACTGAAAAAAATCAATGAGAAAAACAAGTTTAGGAACACTTCCATGACTACCATCCCAGGAATGGCAAACCAATTATTATATTCTCAAAGTTCCCTTTATCACAGGCCATTCGTTTTTCTTCTTGCCCCATGATAGCAGCTCTGGGCCCTAGGAAAATTAACTCTACCTTCAGGCGGAGAGCTTAAGCAGGCAGGTTATGCCTCAGTATAACCTGATACTGCCTCTGAGAGTCAGAATAAGGGAAGAGTACAACCCTTGGACTAGTGTACATTCATTCCCATCTCAATGCAGTCAAAAGAATATAACTGCTGTACAGCTGTTTCCGGAAAGGCAAGGTATTCCTTACTGTGGCAGCCCTGAAGAGACTTTGGAAGACTTGATTCTCACTTAAGTGCAGGTACTTACACACATCATAGGGCATATAAGTTCAAAGTTGAAGGCATTGTTAAAACAGTGTCTTCTGTCTCCTGCACCAGTCTCTTACTCCCAGTTCTACTTTATTTAACTAGTGACAACTTCCTATGATAAGGCATACAGGATCTCCTCAGTTATTCCCACCATGCTCAACGGACACTTATTCTTCATTTGGCCATTACAGGAAAAAGGAGACGCCCACAGCAGGAGCAAACTGGGCCTCTCTTTTCTCCATCTGGTTGGTGGGTCAGAGATGGGGCATGGAGAGATGTGAGAAGACAGTATCTGATGCAGTAAGACTGCATTCAGGACTGTTTTATGAACTATCCACAGGTCGGTTGTGTCCCAGTTCTGTGGTAGTGGTTAAAGCATGTCCAGTTTATGCAAGTTCAAAAGGCTTGAAGAGTCCCGAGGTTTGGTTAATATAGACAAATGCACCATAGGCTACTATAGAGAAGAAAGCCAGGAAGAAGACGGACAGTTAAAGAGAATGGAAATGCTAACTACCAGTGTGGCTATGGCAATTATTATACTAAGAATTTTATTTAAGGTAAGTGTAGAATTACACAGAGATCCAGGTACACAGAAGAGACAAATCATTTATTCATGCAAAAAATATTTGTTGAGGATCTTGAGATGGAGAGATTATCCCAAATCCAGGTGGGCCCTAAATGTAATCACAGATGTCCTTCTAAGAGAGATGTCTGACACAGAAGGCAAGAGGCGAAGTGATAACGGAAGGAGAGAGAGAGAGATTTGAAAATGCTGCACTGCTGGCTTTGAAGATGGAGGGATGGGTCATAAATGTCACTTCAGTACCTGGAAAAGGCAGGCTTCCAGAAGTTATTTGGCCCTGCCAAAACTTTGATTGGGGCTCACTAAAATTTCAGACTTCTGGCCTCCAGAACTATAAGAGAATAAACTTGTGTTGTTTTTAGCCACCATGTTTGTGATAATTTGTTACAGCAGCCATAGGAAACTAATACATGCAGCAAAGAGGAAGAAAAACATGCTAAAATAGGAAAAAACTTACAAACCACATCTCTGGCAACACTCTAGTATCTAGACTATATAAAGGACTCTTAAAACTCCACAGTAAAATAATAATCCCATTAGAAAAAGACTGTTTTCATCTATTTGTGCTGCGATAAAGGAATACCTGAGGCTGGGTAGTTTATAAAGAGAAGAAGTTGATTTGGCTCACAGTTCTCCAGACTGTACAAGAAGTATGGTATCAGCATCTGCTTCCAGTGAGGGCCTCAGGAAGCTTCCACTCATGGCAGAAGGCAATGGGAGCAGGCATCACATGGTAAGAGAAGAAGAAAGAAAGGAGGGGATGGTATATTCTCATAATAATATAGTGAGAACTTGCTACTATAAAAATGATTTATGAGGTATCCTCCCCATGATCCAAACTTCCCACCAGGCCCTGCTACTAATACCAGGGATTCAATTTCAACATGAAATTTGGAGGCGACAAATATCCAAACTATATGAGAAGGCAAAAGACAGACATTTCACCAAAGAAGATAACACACATAGCAAATAAGTACACGAAAAGATGTTTTCACATCATTAGCCGGTAGAGAAATGTCAACTAAAACCACAATGAGGTATCACTACACACCCATCAGCATGACTAAAGTGAAACGTAAAAACAACATCAAATGCTGGCAAGGCTGTGGAGAAGTGATATTACTCGTATACTGCTGGTCGGAATATAAAATGGTACAGCCACACTGGAAAATAGTTTGGCAGTTTCTTAAAAAGCTAAACATGCATTTAACTTATGACCCAACAATTCCACTCTTGGGCATTTATCCCAGAGAAATGAAAACCTATGCTTACACAATGTATGTCTGTGTGCACAAATATTCATAACAGCTTTATTTGTAATAGCCAAAAACTGGAAACAACTCAAATGCCCTTCAGTGGGTGAACTGCTAAACAAACTATGGTACACCTGTACCATGGGACACAATGCAGCAATAACAAGGAAAGAACTATCGATAATCTCAACAACTTGGATGGATCTCATGGGAATCATGCTGAATGGAGAAAGCCAAGCCAAATGGTTACAGATTCATGTACATAGCATTTTTGAATTACAAAATTATAGAGACAGAGAACAGATTAGAAGCTGCAGCTATAAAGAGGTAGCACAAGGGAGCCATGTGGTAGTGAAACAGTTCCAGTGGTGGTTATACAAAGCTAAACATGACAAAATTGCATAGGCACGCATACACACACACACGTACAAATAAAACTGATGACATCTTAATAAGCTCTGCAGTTTTCCCAATGCATTTTTCCTGGTTTTGATACTGAACTATAGCTATGCAAGATGTTACCACTGAAGGACACTAGACACTTGGGTCCTCCCAGTATATTATTCTTGTAATTTCTTGTGAACTTATAATTATTTCAAAACGAAAGTTAAAAAATAAGTACGGGTAAACAAAAAGGATTTTGCAATGGAGATTAAAAAGAGATGTTTAGTGAGTTTAGAGAAATATTTGGTGTTACGGACAATCCCAGAAAAACACTAGGCCAAGAAGGAAGGGTGGTCAAGTGTGTCTAATTCAGCAAGGTGGTGGCAATTTAGGTGGAATGGTGGAGATGAAAACCAGTAGCTTGAACAGTGACTTATCTAAGAGGTTAAATTTTTAACTCCAGCTATTCTTTCCCCAACAAACCTCTTAAGAGAGGTAATGTTTTGTCTGCATCTCAAGTATTCTGGTTCTGAGAGCTTGAACATAAGAGCTTACAATTTATTGAAAGCTTACTTTGATCCAGGACTAATTTAAGCATTTTATAAGTTAATTCATTTCATTTACAAGCCTATAATGATCTTCCCCATTTTACAGATGAGGAAACTGAGGCATAGGGAGATTATATATATATCTCTCTCTCTCACTAGCGCATGTGAGAGAGCTGGGACTAGGGCATAGACAACCTGGCTCCACTTATTCATTTGTTCAACAAACATTTGTGGAGCACCTACCAAGGGCCAGATTCCAGGGCTCTCTGCCACTGTTCTGCCTCTAACTTCTACTTTAGTAACCACAGACACTTCACCGATCAGCTGCTTTATCAGGGTTTGAGTTTAGAGTGAATCAAGGGACCAAATGAGAGAGAACAGTTGGCAAGAGAGTGAGACATGGAAATTTTAAGGATAAAAAAAATGGCAAGAGGAGTTCAAGGCTGTAGTGAGCTATGATCATGCCACTACACTCCAGCCTGGGTAACACAGCAAGACCCCATCTCTAAAAAAAGTAAAAAATAGGCTGAGCACAGTGGTCCATGCCTGTAATCCCAGCACTTTAGGAGGCCAAGGCAGGTGGATCATCTTAGGTCAGGAGTTTGAGACCAGCCTGGCCAATATTGTGAAACCCCATCTCTACTAAAAATACAAAAATCAGCCGGGCATGGTGATGGGTGCCTGTAATCCTAGCTACTTGGGAGGCTGAGGCATGAGAATCGCTTGAACCCAGGAGGCGGAGGTTGCAGTGAGCCCAGATTGTGCCACTGCATTCCAGCCTGGGCGACAAAGTGAAACTCTGTCTTAAAAAAAAAAAAAAAGTTAAAAAAAAAAAAAAACGGCAAGAGAATAAACAAATGGAGGCCATGTGATCAGGATTTTCTGTAAAAATATCTCCTGAAGAGCTCTACATTGGCTATGTGGGCCATCTCAAACCTGCAGAAGAGAATGCAGGGCCAAGTGGAAAGGACGTGAGTGGGATGGGAGATGAGATTCCATGTTGCCTGCAAGTTCTGTCTTGTTCACCTGGAGACAGCACCCATGCCACCATGTTACTGGGTTTGTGCCTTCCATTCCTTCCTTTGGATTTTTCTCTTTTTCCGTCTAGCAAATTTATTTCATTTCACTCCTCTCAATATTATCTTCATGTTTATTTTGAGTAACACATTTTTTTTTCCTGAAATGCCTTCCACTGCTGTCCGAAACAGAGAGCAAATATGAGCGATCGGAATATTTTAAAAGGACAAATAACGTCATTGTTGAGGAATGGCCGAGCCTGCCATGCTGAGGATGAGTGGGTAAGCAACTGGACTGGTAGGCAGGGGAGGGGGCGGTGAGAATAACACAAAGCCCCATGGAAGTGAGTTGAGGGGAACTCCTTTACAACAATTAACATGTAGATTTGCTTCACTAACAAGTTCACAATAGATTTAATTAAGCTGGAAATCAATTACACCCCATACCCATATCATACTTTCAAACTCTCCCAACAACTCTACTGTCAAGTCTGATCACTTCTTCACAAATGCAAAAAAGCTCAGGCAAAATGGGTCTGAAATTTGTGCAGGTAGCTTTGAATTTAACCTTTCTTGCCTTTTTTAGGGGGAAAGACCAAGGTCAGATACTATTTAAAAATGGCTACTAGGTTTTGCATAAAGTAACAAATGATCAACCTTCAAAATTAAAGAAAATCTCTGTTCTTCCCAGCCCAAACACTGGTCTCTATTTTGTCCTTGAATATAATTTCTTTTTTTTTCTCTAGTCAGGGCCTGCCCAATTACAGATAATGAAAGCACCTAGATGGAAGAGACTTCGTAGTTTATTATTTTCTCCAAAGACATTACTACTATAAACTGCTTTCTAGTGATGTCATGATAAAAGGGGGAGAGATGGAAACAGACCTTGTTTGCACACAGTTTGATGAGTCCTTAAAGAAATATTTCCTATAAAGACAAAAAATTAGGGGGAACAAACAAGTTAGCCAGAACAACTCTCAGGTAGAACATCATCCTGTCCAAAAGGCTAAACTATATAACTGTTTCTGCTAATTACTCTCTTCTGAGTGATTACTCTCTGAGTAATTAGCAGAAACAGTTATATAGTTTAACTTTGGGGGTTTAAAAAGTGATGATGTTTTTATTCCATCAACTTTAAATTCTTCAATATGGCACTGAAGGTCTCCCAACTATCACCCACCCTCCCATTGGCCAACTGAACCAACCTAACTTTTCATTATTCATTTAGGTTATTAACCTTTTCAGAGCAGAAATCCCCTTTTAGACACTGATGGAAGTTATGGACTGTCTCACTTGAAAAAGGCACAAGCACATAATATTTTATATATAGTTTCAGGGTTCATAGATCCCCCTAAACCTGAGCCTGAGGTCAGGGAGCCCTGTTCTAGATAGATAGCTAGATCTCCTTCTAACGCAAAACAAAGTTCTTGATTTCTTTGGACATGACAGTATCTTTGCTTGGATCAACCTTTCCTTTCCACCAGCCCACATCCTTTTGGTCCCTTAAAATTTAGAAGGAATTCTATCATTTATCTCAACGGACGTGTTGAAGGACCTTGCCAGCTGTTATCTGACAGCACTTTATATCTGTCTCTTGTGGTCTTTGGACATGTTACTTACCAACCTTTTCATCTGTGCCTGACTTAATTTCATCAATTAAACAGTATTTTCCTGGAAGGCAAGCACTAGATCCAGGCACTATGAAGCTTCTCTTGCTCACCTCTGCAGCCTATGCACCCAGCACAAGGTCTAACACATAGCAAAAACTTAATCATACCACATTTGTTGAAATGGTGTCTGTGGTGTTTGCTTTCTTTTCGAATTTCCCTCAGAGCCTAGCATAATGTTATATTAATATCAACTGCCCCAAAAATGCACACTACAAAAAAATACAATTGACTTTTTTCTAGAAAACTTGCAACATTTTTTCTATACACATATATATAGATAGTTAGTCAATCTTTCTTTTTTCCTAATTATAAAGTAAGATGTGTTCAAGGTGGAGAACTTAGCGATTAAAAAAACAATAACCTCATGTATCAAAAAAAAAACCCCACTAAGAATCCCAATACCCCAAAATATAATCCCTGTTATTCTGAAGCAACGGGCTTTTTTTTCTGTTTTTTCCTATGCTCTGCATACACATATTTACAGTTTTTAAAAAGTCAAATAGATTTACACTATATATACAGTTCAGCAGTCTGCCTTTTTCATTTAGAAATGTATTGTTAACCTTTCCCTATATTGGGTAATATTTTTTCATCACATGATTTTGTAAAGGTTGTACAGTATTTCTCCTTATGAACATATCTGATTCAACCAACTAGTCTCCTATTATTCGACATTTAAGTGATTCAAATTCTTCACTATTATAAACAAGTGAAGAACTTCTCTATATAAATATTTATATTGCTTCCTTGTGATTTATTCCTAGAAACAGCTGTAAAATACAAAGAGCTCCTACAGTGCGATTTTTTAAATCAAACTATTACAAAATTGGGCAAAGTATATGCCTCGGCAATTCATGGAAGAAAAAAATCTAAATGTTCAATTAAATTACACAGTAGATACACAGTATTCAGGTAAAGAAACTGAAAAGGAAGAAAGAGAGCAGAGGATATGTTGGCAAGCAGTGAGCTACCTAACACCGAGAGGCAGGCCAGGCCAGTATTTAACAGCAGATGACAGGGCTCAAATCACAGCCCCATCCTTCCCAGCTCTCTAACTTTGGGGAAGTTACTGAACTTTCTCAGCTTCAATATCCCATCTGAAAATGAGGACCATAATAATACTCACCTGATAGGGCTTCTGTGGGGCTTATAACATGGCCCACATGAAAACACTGTGCATAGCATAGTATCTGGAACACACCAAGAGTGCAACACTATTACTTAGTCATACTTTTTTTTCCAAGCCTATCTTTAGAATGCTATGCTGAACATGCTATGATGATTAAAACGATAACCTATGATGATGCTATGCTTAGCTCTCAGAAAGAAACCTGCCATGAAAAATAATGGTTTTATTAAAAAGCAGTAAAACTGATAACCTTATATGCTATCCAACAGATCCTTTTGTAGTGATGGAAATGTCCTTTGATCTGTACTGTCCAATACGGTAGCCAGTGGTTATATGTGGGTGCTGACTACTTGAAATGTGGCTAATACAACTGAGGAGCTAGATTTTATTTTATTTCACCTTAATTAATTTAAACTTAAATAGACACATGTGGTTAGTGGCTACGATATTAGGCATTATGGTTTTAGAAGGCAATACAGGAATATCTATATAATTTCAAAGCACATACATCTTTTGTCCCATTTTAGGTAGTCACTCCATAGCAACAGAAATACCGTGAGGTAGGGAGGAGTGACTAATATATTAAGACTACCAAAAAAAACTGCTGATAATCAAAAAGAGAATATATAATTCCATTTATGCAAAAGTACATATGGCTATTTACATATGGACAGAGAGATATGGAAGGATGCTCCCAAAATACTAATAGTATTATCTCTAATAGTAGGACTTTTAGGTAATTTTTACATAATTTGTTAACCCTTTTTTATAGTTTGAATTTTTTATGACCATGAATTATTTACATAACCAGAAAAGAAAACATTAAAATATTTTCACTTTGGAAAAAAAAAAAGGGGCATTACTGGATCAAAGGATAAGCTCACTTTTAAGGCCTTTTATATCTGCCTAGCCGAATTCTCCTAATAAAAGGGTGTTCTACGCTTTTACCCTGTTGGTGGGACTGTAAACTAGTTCAACCATTGTGGAAGACAGTGTGGCGATTCCTCAAGGATCTAGAACTAGAAATGCCATTTGACCCAGCCATCCCATTACTGAGCATATACCCAAAGGATTATAAATCATGCTGCTATAAAGACACATGCACAAGTATGTTTATTGAGGCATTATTCACAATAGCAAAGACTTGGAACTCAACCCAAATGTCCATCAATGATAGACTGGATTAAGAAAATGTGGCTCATATACACCATGGAATACTATGCAGCCATAAAAAAGGATGAGTTCATCCTTTTCATTTGTAGGGACATGGATGAAGCTGTTAACCATCATTCTGAGCAAACTATCACAAGGACAGAAAACCAAACACCGCATGTTCTCACTCATAGATGGGAACTGAACAATGAGAACACTTGGACACAGGGTGGGGAACATCACACACCAGGGCCTGTCATGGGGTTGGGGGAGAGGGGAGGGATAGCATTAGGAGATATACCTAATGTAAATGACGAGTTAATGGGTGCAGCACACCAACATGGCGCATGTATACATATGTAACAAACCTGCACATTGTGCACATGTACCCTAGAACTTAAAGTATAATAATTTTAAAAAAGTAAATTAAACTTAAAACTTTCAACTTTGGCTTAACTAGAGTTAACTTTATCAGCATATTAAATAAAAACTGTAATATACATGTTACATACAAAAAAAAGGGTTTTCTAAATTCAGCTCCTCCCAACCAACAAACACCTCAAACATGCACACCCTTATTATCACCAAGCATTAAAATTGCTTTCACTTTTGCCAATTTAACAGGTAAAAAATTGTGTATCATTTTAATTTGAATTTCATTAATAGTGAAATTGTGTATTCATTTATTTGCTGGCTACTCGTCACTTCTTTTAGAAATATCATGTTCAGGTGAGGTGTGGTAACTCACACCTGTAATCCCAGCACTTTGGGAGGCTGAGGTGGGACAACTGCCCGGGCCCAGGAGTTCAAGACCAGCTTGGGCAACACAGAGAGACCCTGTTTAAACCAAAAAAAAATCTTCTAAAAATAAAAAGAAATTTTAAAAAGAAATATATTCATACCTTTGATCTTTCTCAGTATTAGGGTATACATCTTTCCTTTTACGTCGGAAAGTACTTAGATTTTATATAAATTATATGCTACGGTTATTAAACCTGTCCTTTTATATATGTCGCAAATATTTTCCTTCTTTGTATTTCCTTTACTTTGTATCTCTTTTTTTTCTTTTTTGAGACAGGGTCTGGCTCTGTCTCCCAGGTTGGAGTACAGTGGCACAGACACGGCTCACTGTGACCTCAATCTCCCAAGGCTCAAGCAATCCACCTGCCTCAGCCTCCTGAGTAGTTGGGACTACAGGCACATGCCACCATGCCCTACTAATGTTTAAATTTTTATTTAGTAGTGACGGGGTCTGGCTAAGTTGCCCAGGCTGTTCGTCAACTTTTGAGATCAAGAGATCCTCTTGCTTCTGCCTTCCAAAGTTTTGGGATTACAGGCATGAGCCACTGCATCTGGCCATGCTACTTTGTATCTTTTTAAACATGTAGATGTTTTCAAAGAATTTCTAGACCTCTCTGGCTTTGACATTTTTTGTCTCTTAATTGTATTAGAAACACCTAGGGATGTGATTCCATAGTTTACGTCCTCCTACACAGGATTAAGGAGGCAGCTGCTTCTTGGGTTTTGGCATATACAAGTTTCTTCAAGGTCTTAAAGGAAAAAAAGTACTTGTTAGGAGGGCTACATGTCACTGGGCAACAGGAACTTTTCAGCTTCATTATAATCCTGTAGGACCACCGCTATATATGTGGTCCTATAAGATTATAATGGAGCTGAAAAGTGCTAGCGAGCTTCTTAACTGGGATAAAAGTTTGTTTGTAAACGTATGTAAACGTATTTACATGTTCTAGCCCAGGGTCAACCTAAAAGGTAGCGAAAGTGTTTAGCCCAGAAGTCTACACAGAAACTAGTGTTGTCTACCTCCATACCACCCTGAATGTCCCCCGATCTCGGAAGCTAAGCAGGGTCAGGCCTGGTTAGTACTTGGATGGGACAATAGGGCTAACGTGAGTAGATTTAATGCTCCAGGATAACGACCTTTACCGACAGGTCATTGTGTGGCACGTGGCTGTATGTAGTTATTAAAATGTAAATACATATATTTACAAACAAACTTTTTTCCCAGTTAAGAAGCTCGCTAGCACACAGCATTCTGTTGAAAGCCCCCTTTATTTCGCAGTCCTGAAGGGAGTGAGGGAAGGAAGTAAAAAGGCAGAGGAAATAATGAATGAATGCGAGACGCCGATTGTACAGGGACTTGTTTCCATACTGCTCTCTACCAGAAACGTTCTCAGTTTCCTTCCTTCTGCTGGACATGTTCCAAGGGCCAAAACCTCAAATAATGTGACTTTGTAGATTGGAGAGTGTGTGACCACAGAAAGGAAAGGGAGGCAGCACGTGCCAGCCGGCGACAGAATGTTAAGTCTGCAGCATACTCCACCGCAATGAAACAAATAATTTCTGTATTTCCTCCCCTTCCTTCGCCCAGAGCCACTGTGAGAATGGCCTACAGAAAGTTTCGAGGCAGTAAAGCCAGTTGTTCACCCAGAACATCTGACTGCCATAAAAATTATGGTGACGAGAAAGAACGTTTGCTCAAATGCCGGGGTCGGGTTGAGGGCTGCAGAAAGGTCCCACCCCGCAGCATCTACCTCCCGGGCTCCTCACCATGTGCATTGCCTCCTCCATCCACTTTTCGGTCTCCTCTGCCGACACCGAGCACGCGCCGCCTGCAGCTGGCTTGGGTGCCGCCTTCGCCTCCATACCCGGCCACCACTCAGCTACAGAGGCCGCGGCAGAGGAGGAGCGCGGGCAGCGGAACGCGGCGGGCCCGGGACTCCGTTTCCGGGGGTAGTCTAATGAAAAGGCACTCGGGAGCTATTTCTGAAAGGACCTGGGCTTGTCGGACCAGTGAGCGGCGGCGGCTGCGCGGCGGCAGCGACAGAAAGCGTAGCTGCTTTGCTGTAGTCCACGCCCCCTTGCCGCTCTGGTGACAGTCTCTGCGGAAAGTCGCGTTTGTGATTTCGGGAGAGCACAGAGCGGGACGACGGCGCTCTTGCTGGGTCATCTGGGCCAGGTGACGAAGAAACAGTTTCCTGGTGAAGCAGCCCCTCACCCCTAGTCAGCCCACACCCCTAGGGCCTAAAGATGCTGAGGTCTGTATGGAATTTTCTGAAACGCCACAAAAAGAAATGCATCTTCCTGGGCACGGTCCTTGGAGGTGGGTGACAACGTGCTTGAAAGGGGGCATTGGGAGAAGGGGGTGGGAGAGGTGACTTTTTCTAAAATAAGGACAGGCCGGGCGATCCTAGTCTGGGATATGGAGAGGGGATTCGATCAACCATGGGATGAAAAGGGAGGTGGCCAACCTCCAGGGTTCTCCCATCTCTGCAGTTGAGAAATGCCTCTGTGCCCTTTGCCCTGTCACCGACTCTTAACTCTGTTTCTCACCTATCCTTTTTTCTCACGGACCTTTGGAGAACTCATCACAGTTTAAGTTTCTGTTTCAAGGCAACATTCTCTTACAGGAACTTTTTTAAAAAAATTCTGCTTTCCTGTGAGATTCTGCATTTCTCCTTGGCACTCTTGATACTTTGGCTCTCACCCTTCTCAGGAGTTTAATAATAATCTAGGGAAGTTACCTATAGGCTGCACTTCGGGTGGTGGTTAAAGTCGATTTGAATTTTTGAAAACAGCGCAATTGTCCTAAAGGACTGAAAGATATGGATTAGATAAAGAAAAACAAATCAATATTTTAGCTCTGTTTCTGCCATTTTAGAATACAAACTATGGCAGTAAGAAAAATGCTTGAGGGATGTTGTGCAATCTTTCTCAGGATCTTCAAGGTTGGGATCATTGTAATCTAGCTGACATAACTGAGTTGCACAGGCCCAGAGGAGATTTAGAAACAGATAAGATAAAAATCTTGAGACGCTTTTCCCTCATACAATGCTCATGTGATAACATTCAGGGATTTGAAGGAGGGAATAAAAGCTTTGTGAATTATATGAAAAGGACATCTAGGAACTATAAAAGAGGAAATTTGTTAGAACTTGAGTTTTTGAGAAATAGTCTTATCACTTATTATATACTATGTTTACAAAAGTACTTAAAATCAAGAACAGAGTTTCCCAAAGAATTTGGTTGGCTTTTCTCTTAGTATTAGATTGTATTCTGTTCTCCCCAAACAATTTGAAATTAACAGTACGTATTAGATTGTATTCTGTTCTCCCCAAACAATTTGCAATTAATACCTTTAGCATCAATAGTTCAGATTTTGGTGATGCTTGAAAGTTTGAAACAAAGTTCTTGTTGCTGAGCCAAGGATGGTGTTTTGCATGTCTCTGAGGTCTATCACAAATCAATAATAAGCATATGTAAATTTTGAACACCTTCGAGAAATCCTTTATATATTAAAGGTATTTTCTGATATCTTCAGTCGCTAGTATCTAATGTGTATTTAAATTATCCTAAGACTACAGAGTCCATTTTATTTATAAAAGCTAAAAATATATGTGTGATTGAAGAAATACAAATAAAGTATTTTTGCGTTTACTGAAGGAAGGAAAATTATCTCTTTAGCGATCTCAGAAGGAATACTCCTTCAGCTTATGGAACAACTTTGTAGTAGATTAGAAATAATCACAGGGGAAGCAAAAGAGTATACTTAAAAGAAACTTATAATTTTTTTAAAAAAACTAACAAGAGCTTTATAGTTACAGAATAAGAGGAATGCAAAAAATAGAAAAGTTCAGACAGCCAGAAAGAGAAAATAATCCTAGTGTTTTATATCAAAAAAGGAGTCAGTCTGAAAAGAAAGGAAGAGTAGATGACCGTGGTTGGCATTTGTTTGAGTCTCATATTCTTTCTGCTTCAGGGAGAAAGTTCTACAGTGTGTTAGATTTTAATTAGTCTAACTTAAGAAATACTTATCAAGTGCCTGTAATGCTGAAGGTAATATGAATGGAAATACAAGATTTATATATTTTTAATAGTAACAGCTGCTATTTATTGGGTGCCCACTTTACGCTGGGCATTGTGCTAAGCTCTTCCTATTTAGGCAGAATGACAAGAAGACAATTATTATTATCCCCATTCAAAAATGTGGCAGCAAGAACCCTAAGAATTTAAGAAACTTGCCTCAGGTCTCAGAATTAGTGAAGGGGAACTGGAATTCAAACCCAGGTGTGTTGGACCGCAAAGCACATTCTGTTTCCATATTATATCACTGTGCTTTCATGGCCTTTATAGTCTGGTAGGAAGGAAAAGCAAGTATACATGTAATTAAGATACAGAAAAACAAGAGAGGTGAAAAAATGCTGTACAGATCACACTGGCAAGTAGCATATGCAGTTGTGAAAAATCAGAAAGAATTTCATGGAAGAAGAGACACATTTTGACAGGCTTGAAAGCTGGGTAGTATATCAACAGGCATGCTCAGAGAAGTTTGGGCATTCAATAGTGGGGGAAGTAAGTAAGTAAAACCTTGAGTAGCAGGCCTTCTTAAGTAACAATTTCTGTTTCCTCGAATTTTGGGTGGGTAACTAATTGGTTTACGCGTTTGTATAATTTGACCAGTTTGGGGGGTTTGGGTGTGTTCGGGTTTTGTGTTTTTTTGTTTTTTTGTTTTTCAGACAGGATCTTGCTCTGTTACCCACGCTAGAATACAATGGTGTGATCATAGCTCACTGCAGCCTTGTTTTCTCCTTTGCTAGCTTTACAATGTAAGGCAAGTAGAAAGGCTTCCTGACATCTTCACACTTTCCTCACTCATGCGATCCTCTCACCTCAGCCTCCCAAGTAGCTAGGACCACAGGTGTGCACCATCATGCTTGGCTAATTTTTAATTATTTTGTAGAGACAGGGGTCTCACTACATTGCTCAGACTGGTCTTGAACTCCTGGCCTCAAGCAATCGTCCTGCCTCAGCCTCCTAAAGTGCTGGAATTACAGGCATGAGCCACTGAGCCTGGCATAATTTGACCAGTTTGTGAAAAGACTAGAGAATTGACTCCCAAACTTTTTGATCTAAGGTCTCCTTTACACTCTGAAAAATTAAGGACCCTCAAAAGCTTTCTAAATTTTATATCTATTAATAGTTACGATATTCAAAATTAAAATGAAATTTTTTAAAATATTAATTCATTTTAAAATAATAAACCTATTACATATTAACATACATAACATTTTCAAAAAATTATTGAGTGTCATTGTTTTACATTTTGCAAATCTTTTTAATGTTTGGCTTAATTGAAGAAAGCTGGATTCTCATCTCTTTCTATATTCTGTCAGTTGTGGTATCACACATCATGTAACCTCTCAATTACTCCACTGTATATGCATGAGAGAATGAGAATGAAAAAGGCAAATAACATTTTAGTATTATTACAAAAACAGTTTTGATTTTATAGACTCCCTGAAATGGTCTTAAAGACCCCAGGGGTGCCCATGCCACACTTTGAGAACCATTGCACTGGAAAAAGTTTTGGAGAACAGAGAGCAACCAGATTGATATTTATTGACTTACTGGTTTCTGAAAACCTCAGAACATTGACTTGGATTTATACCTTAAATCCTGTAATCTCTGGCTTCTTCACATTTTTTATTCATTCATTCATTCATTCTGTCATTGAACAAACATTTGAATGAGAGTAAGTGACTGATCTCACTGTACTTTACTCTGGAAATACAAAGGAATAAGACAGATCCTGACTTTGAACTCATGGTACAGAAATGGAAATAAAAGTAGTATGATAGTATAGTACAAAAATAGAGCAGGGTGTTGTGGGAGCATTGATGAGAAGAAAGTGTGAAGATGTCAGGCAAAGCTCCATAAGGAAGAATTTCTGCTTAAGTTGTAGAGCTAGCAAAGGAGAAAGGACACAGAAGGAAAAAGAGCAATTCAAGAGGTTCAGCAACATTGCTTTTTATGAATGAAACTGTATTTCACTATGGCTATGGAAATGAGAAGTGGCAAAAGATTAACTTGGAAAAGTAGCTAGAGTACAGATTGTGAAGGGCCTTATGAAGCCATTCTACATAATTTGGACATTATCCTTTGTATTGGTGCTTGCTAGAGTTTACTATGGATAAAAAAATCACTTAGGGAGCTTAATAAAACATAGGATCCTTTATTCCAGATTCTGATTCTTTAGGTTTAGAGTGCAGTTCAAGAATTCCTTAATTCAGCAAATATTTATTGCGTTCTAACTGAGTCCCAGTCAGAGTTTATGTACTGGGGATGCAGCATCATGCAAGATAAGACATTTGGGGGTATTTTCTTTTCTTTTCTTTTCTTTTGAGACGGAGTCTTGCTCTGTCGCCCAGGCTCGAGTGCAGTGGCTCGATCTCGGCTCACGGCAAGCTCCGCCTCCCGGGTTCACGCCATTCTCCTGCCTCAGCCTCTTGAGTAGCTGGGACTGCAGGCGCCCGCCACCACGCCCGGCTAATTTTTTTTTTTTTTTTTTTTTTTTTTTTTTTTTTGTATTTTTAGTAGAGACGGGGTTTCACCATGTTAGCTAGGATGGTCTCGATTTCCTGACCTCGTGATCCGCCCACCTCGGCCTCCCAAAGTGCTGGGATTACAGGCATGAGCCACCGCGCCCTGCCCATTTAGGTGTATTTTCAAGGAGTGTCTTTAAAGGCTACATTTTTAGTTGTCCCAAGTGATTCTAATGTAAGTGGAACAGGGAAACCACATTAAGAAATGATGGCAAGATATTGAAGGATTCTAAAAACATGAGTGATATGAGATTTATGTTTTAGAAAATCACTTTGCATATATAAGATAGGTTAAACAGGTGTGTGACCAGAAACTGAAGAGTTAGGGACCTATTGAACCAGTTCAAGAGCATTAATTTTTAGAGTCTAAGTGGTGACAGTGATAAAGAAGTTGTAGATACTTGGCAAGATTTAGAAAATGTGTCTGAAATAGAATCAGAATACTGTAGTAGGATTTTGTGATCTGTTGGATTGGGAACAATAGGTTATTTTCAAACTTTTTTTGAAATTATTAACCTTGTGAAATAGTTGCATTGTAGGGATTTTCATCCAGAAAGAGAAGACTAAGAGATGGTTTTAAAACAACTGAATTGTGGAAAGACTAGAAGTCTTATTTTACTAGTAATGTTATTAATGGAAAACTCAAAGCATTTGACATTTATTTTTTAAGGTATTTAGTAAATATTTTCATTGTTAATACATAAAGTCATAGCTACAAAAGAAACATTAAAGCTCATATAATCCCAGTCTTTCATATTGTGGATGAAGAAATTTAGACACAGAGGGAGGAAGGGACTTTCTCAAAAGTCACATAACTACTTGATACCAGAGCCGTCAATATCTCCTGTTTTCCAGGCTAGGCTGCCAGTCGAGTATATAGATAGTCATGAGCTCCATGTTTTAGCTAATGAATTACCTGTCCTCATTCTTATTTTTCTAAGGGAACAAATCTGACAAAATCAGAATTTATGAGCCTGGATGAATTAGACCTTGTATAAGAACTTAGTTCAGTGCTAAAATCAAGAAAAATAATGGATTGTGTGATTTTAGCCTGATTTGCAAGTACCACAAAATGGGCAGCTTAAGCAACAGAAATGTATTATCTTACAATCCTGAAATTTAGAAGTCTAAGATCAGGATTGGTTCCTTCTGCAGAGTGTAAGGGAAAGATCTATTCCAACCCTCTCACCATGGGTCATAGATAGGCATCTCCTCTGTTTTTGCTTTGTCTTCCCTCTGCAATTGTCGATGTCCAAGTTTCCTTTTATAAGGACAAGTCTTATTGAATTAGGACCCACCCTAATGACCTCATTTTAACTTGATTACCACTGTAAAGATTCTATTTCCAAATAAGGTCACATTCTGAGGTATTGGGGCTCCCATGGCAATTCATTTTCTTTTTTAGTTTAGTTAGAATATCAAAGTGTGGCTAACGAACTACTCTGTAATGTTCACATTCTCATTTCACGTTCAGGAAAATTTCACACTCAGGAAAACTGACTTCCCCTCAGATATAGACCAAATGTACACACTTATATCATACTGCCTATGCTGAAATGTGTTAAATAGCAGTTCCTAAAAAAAAATCATCAGATTTGTTGAGACTCTGATTAAAGCAGTGGACCTTCTCCCCAGAGAAACACACCAATCAAATTTACTATTGTTAAAGAAAAAAATTCTTAGCTGTGCAAAAAGTGTCATCTTAGTGTTGATTTTACAGTATAATTTGAGAAATAATCATTTTACATGTAACTTTCAGTAAGCTGTTGTGCAAATAAGATACAAACAATTCCTTCAGATCTATTATGTCAGAATTGCCTGTCATAGAGTAACTTTGTGAAATGTAAGTCAGTTTCCTTTGTTGGTATTGTAGCACTATCATCAGTTTCTTTAGAATGGAGTACAGGAAAGGTAGCCATGTAGCCACTTATATGAACTCTCATTTCTTCTTTAAGCTTGGTTATAATACATTAATTGCATATAAACATAGCAACAGCAATCATACTGTAGTTCTAATTGTTTTTAGCACATACCCTTTTACTGAACTACTATTTTTAAGAATATGTAATATCTTATCAGTTCACCTATAGCACCTGTATTAGTGAAAATAATTCAGGATATGTATTTGTTTTGCAGTTGCTAGAGGGCTATCCACTTTCTACCTGTGACAGACCAAATCTAATTACTTAGGTCATGCACAATTCTTAGGTTATGTTTAGTAGATACTGGGGGTCACAGACAGTGGGAGGTAGGTGAGCATTAGTTAATTCCTTACAGCCTTGCTCTCAGGTTATAATGAAACCAAGTTCTGGCACACTTAAAAACATCTACTGGCAAACAGAGATTAAAAGTAACACAACCTGTTCTGTAAGCTTATTGAAGTCCCAGTGTTCTGTCCTTGTTTCATGCTACCGCAGAACTGCTTATAAAAGATTTACCTGAAGAAAATGCAACAATATTCTAGCTGTAGGATTTGGTTGGCTACCTGGTTAACTCAGTTGACTAAGAATCCTTTGAACTAGCGGCTAAGGATCCCAGGCAAAGGTGAAGGACTTGCTTGATTCGTATATTCTAGTTCATATGAATATTACTAAAATGTTTTAGCTAGTCCAGTATCTTGAAAACCATTAATTTAATCTATGAAAATCCATTCCTGATAATCATTATGCTAATCAAAAATATTTGGTGCTAATCAGTGATAAAAGCTAGTTGAAGAGCTTAAGCTTTGGAATGTGGCTTTTGATCAAGTGTGGCTAACTAACCACTCTGGAATGTTCACATTCCCAGCTAGGAAAACTGACTGCCCCTCAGATATAGACTAAAATGTACACATATATATCATACTGCCTATGCTGAAATCTGTTAAATCACAGGCCACATGACACCACCTATATTCTTATCCTGTGGTGTTAGAATTTAGGAGTTTCTGTACCCTCTTCCCTCTTTTTTTTCCAGTTAAGTTACTAATTTTTAGATGAGAGAGTTGTATTTTCTCTCCTTATCTCAAAGAGATTTTTCTAACACATGGATGGATAAATAGACTTCTGCCTGACTACCTTTCTTTCATTGTTCCTTTTAAAATTTTTTATCTTATATTTTTAAAAAGCATTTTGTGTTCACTGAAGAAAATATAGAGGACAAAATGACCTGTTATCCCACCATTCAGCAATGATCATTTTTTATTATATTTTAGAAATTAAAACTCACCTATTTTTTGTATCTGTTTCCATTAAAAAAAAAAGTAACATTTCTGGGATCTTATTTTATCACCTAACAGTATAACGTGGATATTTCCTTGAGTCATTATTTAGCAATGTGGTTTTTAATAACTACATAAGATTTCGTTGTATGGCTAGACTATCATTTATTTAAACAATTCTCCATTGCTGGACATGTAGAATATCTCTAGTCTACTAGTAAAGGCACTGCCAGACTTTTTAGATTTAATTCCTTTCCCTTCTTCAAACCTGGTCCTTATGTGCCCATCATTTCCTCTGTCATTGGCTGTAAAAATGCTAATTTCCTTTTCTTTGGGCCAGTCTTACAAAATTCTTTATTTAGGTTTTAAAAATGTAATTTTAGCTATCCACTAATATAAAACTTATAATTGCATAAAGTAGGTTAAAAATACTGTGTAGAATTTTTGGTACTCTAATGAATATAGTACTTTTTTAATGATTGTAGGAGTATATATTCTGGGGAAATATGGACAGAAGAAAATCAGAGAAATACAGGAAAGGGAGGCTGCAGAATACATTGCCCAAGCACGACGACAATATCATTTTGAAAGTAACCAGAGGACTTGCAATATGACAGGTAAGACAGAGAAATATTTATACATGTGTAAAGTTGTTTGATGGTTGTATTAATTTGCATATCACCGGGATCAAATTTAGAGGAAAAGGCAAAGAAAAGATGGTAAATCTAGCAAGTGTTTGAATGATTTAACTGAATTACATCATTTTAATGTGAATTTTAAAAATCAGTTCATTCACTTTATTTATTCATTCAGCAAATACTTGTATCCAGGCCTGGGGAAGCAGGAAGTGAACAACAACAACAAAAAGCCCCTGACCTTTGGAGTTTATATTCTAGGGAGAGGAAAAGATGATAAACAACAAATAAGTAACTTTAGGCAGTGATGGCTGCCATATGGAACATAAAGCCATGTGAGGGCTGGAACGTTCTTTAAGACAGGGGATCAGTAGAGTCAGGTTTCTTTGAGGTAACATTTGAGCAGAAACCAAATGTTACAATGGAGGGAGCCATGTGAAATGCCTGAGGTGGGAACAAGCTTGGTACTCTCAGAACACAGCAAAAAGGCCATGTAGCTAGAGCAGAATGAACAATGGCAGTGATAGGAAACAAGGCTGCAGAAGTAGGCTTGATCCCATCGGGCCTATGGGCCATAGGAAAGAGTCATTAAGTTTATTAAATTTACAGTAGGCAACTATAGACCTGTGAGTCGTCCACAATAGTATACACTCAGGCAATGTTAATTAATGGCAATAATTTAACCTCCAGAGCTAGAAACATAGTCCTGGGAGAATGCCATCACAAAATCAACCTGCCCATATTTGAAGAGAACAGTGTGTCGTAACTGGCATAACTGAAGAATTAGTTCTCAAATTCATGCAAAGCCTGTTTTTCTTTTCTATTGTTTAAAGCTTACTCATTTCTCTAACATTCTTTCAAGAACAATTAATTTAGAAAGAATTTATAAAGGTACATTCTCCTTATTTAATTTTAAAATTAGAAATTTTTTAGAGTTAAAGGCCTTTATTATTAGTTTACTTACCTCATTTTACTTGAGGCTGACATTAAGAAGGGTAAGAGGCACATCCAAAATTACAATTGGAGTATGATTTTTAATATTTGAAGTAGTAATACTCAGAAAAATACCTTCATTCTACAAAGCGAATAGTAATCATAAATACTGTACATAATGACAATTCTGAGAGTAAAATGAACATTATAAAAGCCACTTCATAAATATTTTGTGAGGCCGTGATGAGATAATGCCTATAAAGTGCTTGATGTATGATAAATACTTGGTAAATGATAACTTTTTAAATTGACATTTAGCATTCAATATATTGGCACTGCCTAGGACATTTTAATGAATTTTTAGGGAATGGTCCATTTCTGCTTATTATTTGAATTTTCAAAAAATAATAAAATGGGCCAGGCATGGTGGCTCACGCCTGTAATCCCAGCACTTTGGGAGGCCGAGGCTGGTGGATCACCTGAGGTTAGGAATTTGAGACCAGCCTGACCAACGTGGAGAAACCCCATCTCCACTAAAAATACAAAATTAGCCGGGCGTGGTGTTGCATGCCTGTAATCCCAACTACTTGGGAGGCTGAGGCAGGAGAATCACTTGAACCTGTTAGGTGGAGGTTGCAGTGAGCCGACATCACACCATTGCACTCCAGCCTGGGCAACAAGAGTGAACCTCTGTCTCAAAAAAAAAAAATAAATAAAAGTAAAATGTAGCTGCTGGGGTCTTAAAATACATCTCAGTTTGACATGGACGCTTGTGTCAGTTTGGGTCCCCTGGGAAGCAGATGCTAGGATGGGATTAGATGTACAAGAGATCTACTAGTAGAAATGCCTGTAAAGGATAAAGGGGAAGGGAGGCAGAAGAAGGCAAGCGAAGCGTTTAGGCCACAGTGCAGGTCTGACATTTGTGAAGGGAAAAAGACAAGGAAGGAAGAAAGATTAGGCAAGAAGAGTCTCAGACTACAGCACAGTTCTAAGAAAGCATTGGGAGACCATGAAGAGTCTGCAAGCCAAAGTTTCTGGTAGAGGAGACCTGCAGAAATGGGCCTGCTTTACTGTGCCCATCCAAGCAGTGTCATTGGCTGGGAGCAGTGCAAACATGGTGATGGATCCAGAGCAGTGGCAGATGGGGTTGTCAATTATGTATGCTCCTCCAGCAAAAGATAGGGGTCACACGTTTCCATGATGCAACCCTAAGATGAACAAATAGCTGACTATAGGCAATTAAAAGTAAAATATTTAATCTCTAAGAGCCAAAATATAGGTTCAGTGAAACTTTCCAAATTAGCTTTCTGCACATTCTGCATTTTTTGTACAATTCATAACATGAGCAATGATAATGGTGTTACAAATAATATCAAATTTCTATTCCTTTGGATAAGATGTAATTGATATACTAGAAAAAAAAAAGAGTGCTTTGGGGTAAATATAAGTAGTTTTCTTACCCAAGAAGTTTTCCCTTTTAGAATGTGGTGTTCATAGCCAGGTGTGGTGGCTCACACCTGTAATCCCAGCACTTTGGGAGGCAAAGGTGGGAGGATTGCTAGAGCCCAGGAGTTCAAGACAAGCTTGAGCAACATAGTGAGACCTCATCTGTACAAAAAATTTAAAACATTAGCTGGTCATGGAGGCCCACGCCTCTAGTCCTAACTACTCGGGAATCTGAGGCAGGAGGATCGCTTGAGCCCAGGAGGTCAAGGCTGCAGTGAGCCGTGATTGCACCACTGCACTCCAGCCTGGGTGACAGTGTGAGATTCTGTCTCAAAAAGAAAAGGAATGTGGTGGTCTTCATATTTTTTCATTTTGTTATCATTACTTTTTTAGGGTTTAGAGACTCATTTTACATTTTTATATATGTATTCCTCCATTTCTTTTTTTCTGTAATCCCATGACAGATTCTTATTCTCCAGCATTTCTTATTCCACATGTAGAGCCATAAATAAACTCCTAAAAATTACATGAAGTTTTTTCCCCATAGATTGCTAGTCTCATTTCATCTTCACATTATTCCTGGGAGTAAGAAACAATAACAAACAACAGCCACTGACAAAACTAAAACTAAAACTCAGCAACTTTTAGTTTCTAACCCAGTGCACTTTTATTTATGTTATAATAAATGTTTATTGCTTTGTAGTATTACAAACAGTAAACATGTACAATAAACAGTAACAAATAATACCCACTGACAAAACTAAAACTCAGCAACTCTTAGTTCCTAACCCAGTACACTTTTGTCTAGGTTATAATAATATGTTTATTACTTTGTAGTATTTAATAAACTTTTTAAAAATTAGAATGAAAAATGAAGGAAAAAGTATAGCTGAATATAAAAATGCTTTTGATCATTGTCATTAAATCAGAAGTAAACACTTTTGTAAAAAATTTGGAGAGTATGGAAAAGAAAAAAAAGGAATTCTTCATAATCCATAGCTCAAAGACCACCACTGTTAAAATCTGAGAATAATTCTATTGTTTCTTCTGTGTGTACTTGTGTTGCTGTGATCATAATGTTTGTATAATTTTGTTAAATTACATAAGCAGATAAATGATTTGTTAGGATATAATCGTTTTATAATAATAATAATAATTTGAATCGTCTAGCCCTGACTTTCCCTTCTGACTCTTGCTAGTTGCTAGCCCTATCATATAGCCTAAAACAATGCGCATTTCTTAGTGAGGGCAGTCATATCACTTGTGACCTTTTTTATTTTTTTGTTTGTATTACAGTGCTGTCCATGCTTCCAACACTGAGAGAGGCCTTAATGCAGCAACTGAATTCCGAGAGCCTCACAGCTCTGCTAAAAAACAGGTAAATGCAAGTTACAGCATTTTCTGTTTAAGCACTACACTTAAAGTTTATAGAATGAACTGATACACTTTTCAAAAATCTTTGTTATTTTTCTATCTAATGAAAGTTTATATAGGCTCAGTAAGAAAAATACTAACTATATCATTTAACCCACATTTAATTTTGTCTATGCTCTACTTTTTTGCATAAAGCATTCAAGGCAATGATATTTGTATGTATTATTTTTCATATAAATAGACCTTATAGCACTTTGAAATTGTTCACAAATTTAATTATGCAGTGCTTGTGAAATGTGTTCCTGAACCAGATGCTGTGAAGCTAACAAAGTTACGTTAAATATTGTGCTTCTTTCTGAAAGAGCTTACGGTGTAATACAGCATGTGAACATACGTTTTAAATAAATAAGATATACAGGACTTATATCTTAAATTACTAACAAAATGAAATACAAACATAACATGAGCATGCAATACTAATAATTTACATTGCCATGGCAGTTTGCTGTTTCCAAAAGCACTTTCACATATGTAACCTTGTATATTGCATGTAGCATGTGTTGGGGTATTGTAATTTGGTATGATACTGTATTAGTTTGAGAAGACTTCCAGCAGGAAATGGCTTCTTATTTTGATGACAATGATGGGAGGGTGGGCAGGGAAATGGTTTCACTAAATAAATGTTAATCATTGTGGCCTTCCTAAAATAATCACTTGCCTTTAATCACCCTTCAAATAGCCAGGGGAAAAGTAGTTCTATTTCTAAACTGTCTCACTGTGCTAGCCCTGGTGCTAGGTACCTTCCATATATGCTCCCACTTAATTTACACAATATCCCTGTGAGGCAGTTACTATTATTCATTTTGCAGTAGGAATTGAGTGCTCAGACAGGCTACATAACAAGTGGGGAATTTTTTTAAAAAACACTTACTATATTCAGAGAATACTTCCCAAAATAACAGTGGATTTGTGTACTTGAGATTTCTTTTATCTGATTAAAACAATGCTAGTGATGAGGGGTTTTCCATTTTAAATTTCTTCATTCTTAGAGGTAGACAGACCTTCCTTCCTTCTTACAGATATAAGGTTTAGCTTATAAATTAGTTCATACAGTTTTATGAAGAAGAAACATATAAGCAGATTGCTTTTGATCAAATAAATAATTACCATTTGTGTGTACATAGGTAGGAATTGAAAAGAAGTAGATTTTAATTTCCTTTTTGTCATGATGAGAAGGCAAGACAAATTAAATAAGTGAATAGCATTTTTATACAAGCAACATAATACAGAAAAAATAATCGTGGTGGCATTCTTCCTTCTTGGTGAATCTGTTTCCTGCAAGGCCCTATGTTCCATGTGCTTTAGGGGATTTAATAGTTAAGATCAAGTCTCTTTAAGACCTTTTCATCCAAAGGAGGAAGTAGACTAAATAAATTATCGTAATTCCGGACATAATTAGTGCAATGACAAAAAGTAAACGGAAAATTTAGGAGTATCAAAAAAACCAAAGGATTAATTTTGATAGATTATCCTGGACAGCTTTAAAGAAAAGATGTGATTCTTTTTTTCTTAATCGGTACACAGGGAGGAGAATTTCTTAAATTCTGGAGAATTTAAGGTGGGCCATAGTTCTCCTCATTCAGTTTCCTCTTTAAATATCTCAGTGTTACTTCTTCTTGGCTTTCTTTTGATTTGAAATTACTATTTGTAATTTGGTGGGGGGAGAAGGGTAATATCCATTTGAAAAATATTTGCATAAATAAGGGCTTGATCCCTTACAAAGTGTCATTAAATAAGGCCTCCAATCTTATGACTGCTTTTATATTAATTTTATATGAGACTCTGGTCTCATATAAGCCTGTCGAGCAAGTTTTTTTTTCTTTAAACTATTTGTGATAATAACTAAGATAATAACTAATGAGAAATAAGTAGATGATTTGATAGTCTTATTTTGCCAACTTCATAACAGCAAATAAACAGTTATCACTGTTTTTGATATTTGGCACTCTTCTTGAAGACTGATAATGGCAATGAAGTTTCAATGGCAAAAACAAAAAAATCTTAAACATCCTCCATCATAAGAGAAGTAGAACACTTCGAAAAGATTCGTTTAATTCTCTTTACTTTTTATTTCTCCATGAAGGTATTTTAGTGACATTAAAGAGTCTGGTTGTATTTAACTTGCAGTTGATTTCCATCAAACAAATCATTTGAAAGGAATATTTGCGTTGAAGGTACTTTTCTCTGTTCTACATAGATTTGGAATCTTTTATGTAGATTTTGGAGTTTTTAAAAAAAAATAGTATCAGTATTTAAAAATCTACTTTTAAGGTCTAATAATGTTAAGTGTAAACATGAAGAAATGTCCTGGGTAACTATTACTGTCTTCTCCCACCAAAATCATCCCAAATAAAATACAGTTTTTTGTTCGTTTGGTTTTGGTTTTTTTTTTAGATAGAGTCTTACTCTGTCGCCCAAGCTGGAGTACAGTGGCACAATCATGGCTCACTACTAAGCACTTTCTATATTGAAATTTTCGGAACCACTGTTTTCTTATCTTTTTTCTTTTAGAATTTTTATAAGAAGTACTTAGAAATTTTTCTGAGGGAGCATTCAAAAAAGAGATATGAGTCACTTGTGATACATTAAATACCTCACCTTTGAATTGTGGTTGATTCCCAGTTTAATCCGAATACATATGACATTCTGCCGTGAGTCTTGAACACTAGATTAGATTAAGGTTGCAGCAGTGTCTTGCATGAGTTACTCAACACATTTTCTGAACCTGTGCCATCTAGGAAAGAGGTAACTGAAACTATAGAGTCTGCTCATTGGCAAAGAAAGACAAGAAGCTAGTAGTATCTTTAAAATTGTAATAGTAACTCAATTTCTTGTTGGAATGCAAATTTATGTCTGAAAGTAATAATAAAGAATATGGATTTGTGTTTTCTATATCTGTGGGGTTTTTTTATTTCATGTTTTCTAGTAATTTATTTTTATTGTATTTAACAAAAGTGCTGCTCTGTGACAGATTGGAAAGGAAAAGGAAAAAAAATGGATCCTTCCACTAGTGGTTTGAAAAGCACTAAACTACCTCCACATAGTACATCCATACAATGGTGTACTATACATTGGTTAGAAGAGAAAAGTGGCTACCATCTGTATACAATAGTCCCATCCACCTTATCCATGGTTTCACTTTCCAAGGTTTCAGTTAGCCATGACAACCATGGTCTAAAAATATTAAATGGAAAATTCCAGAAATAAACAATTCCTAAGCTTTCAGTTGTGTGCCATTGTGAATAACATGAAGAAATTTCCCTTTGTCCAGCGGATCCATGCTGTAGATGCTATCTACCTGTTAGTCACTTAGTAGCCATCTTGGCCATCAGATTGGATGTTGAGGTATTGCAGTGCTTTGTTTTTAAGGAACCTTTATTTTACTTAATAATGGCCCCAAAGTGCCAGAGTAGTGATGCTGGCATATTACGGTTGTGCTATTTTATTGTGAGTTATTGTTGTTAATTTTTTACACTGCCTAGTTTATAAATTAAACTTTATCATAGGTATATATGTATAGGATAAAACATAGTATATGTAGGGGTTGGTACTATCTTCAGTTTCAGGCATCTACCGAGGGTCTTCAAACGTATCCCCCAAGGATAAGAAGGGACTACTGTAGTACTATGGAATGATTTCCACAAGATATATTGCTATATTTTTAAAAAGGTAAAGAAAAATGTGTATAATATTTTTCACTTATCTAAGGGGGCAGATATAAATGTATATATACATATTCGCTTATATAAAGCAAAACAATGGAAAGTTTAAGCATTTTTTAAGTCGTCACCTATGAAGAAGGGAGAAAATGAAGGGGGTTAGGAACAGACTTTTTTGAATATACCATATTATATAAATTTGACTTGGGAACCATATAAATATTTAATATTATAAAACTATAGTGTTTAAAAAATAATGTCCAAAAATATATAGTACCATAAATCAAATTAACCTAAATATGATTCTTGTTGGTAGTGTAACTACAAAGACAGAAACTGTGCTAAATTACTTTGAAACAGAAATTTCATGTATATCCTTAGTAGGATATATACTCTTCACACACAAAGAATTGGAAAAACAGAAACCTTAAACTCTTTTACACTGAGACTGTTGTGTATAGAGTGAGGGATGAAGCAAATTAGTAATTATGTTGCTTTCACCTATTTTTTATGTGGACAAAAAGAAACACAGATGTAAGATCAATGAGATTAAGTTAAAAACCTTTTGACTAATTTTAGACTAATTTTCTAAATTTTGACTAATTTAGAAATATCAGTATGAATTCATGATGTATATTACCTTTTTGATCATATGCACATATAAATAAATAAATAAATAAATAAATAAACATTTGTTAGCTTAGTTCACTGAAAAAATCTTAGAAATAATGACCTACCCAGTAGCAATGAACATTCTGCATCGAAGGTTTTGGTCTCTACCATTTCCTGCTATGAGAAAACAGGACCCAATGAAATTGGTGATATCAAGTCTGCAGCAAGAATTAAATGAGATGAACCCAGAATAAGTTTTCATGTCAGAAACTGTAGATACTATAAAAGACTAATAAAAGATCATACAAATCAAAAGGATTCAGGAGGCAATGTGAATAGTCTTCCAGAAGTGAAAGATGGGCAGTTTGAACATCGATAGAGATAATAACTACAGTGGATTGATACACATGAAATATATGTGTAAATTCATGTGTTTATGATCGTAAAACAAAAAAAACTTCATATTTACCTTTGAAGGATTATAGGACCTACTTCATTATTTCTAAAACAGCAAGTTAGGGAAAAGAAAGAAATATTTCCTCTGCATTTCCTATATGATTTTGTAATCTATCTATACATAACACTCAAGGAGAAAAAGATTGTAAGAATATATACCAGTTAAAGTGGTTGTTATTGATTACTGGAATTAAAATTTTTTTTTACCATATTTTGTGGGCTTGCTTTTCTGCAGTTATGCTGTGTTGCTTTTAATTTTTTTAAAAAAGTAAATATAGATCTATAAAATTCAGAGTTTTCTATTAGATTATCTAGATTATTATTTTCATATTTTTTAATTTTGTTCTTTAGGCCTTCAAACAAGCTAGAAATATGGGAGGATCTGAAGATAATAAGTAAGCCTGCATATTCTGTGTGACAGCACATCCTTAAAATATTTATAAAGGGAAATGTTTGCATTCTATTAGGATGACTCTTCTTTACCTGCCTTTTAGAATTGTTGTTAGTATTAAATAATATAGTACAGGTAAAGCAAATAGATCAATGTCTGGTCATAGAAAGCATTCAGTAAATGTTAGTGGTAATGCTATTGTTATTATGATGATGATGGTAGGTAAAATTGTCCTAGACTACATATGCCTTTATTAGGTACTGATATCTCTAATGTACTTTAAAGGAAGTTTTTATTCCAATCCAGATCATAGATTTACTTTGATATTGTATTGTAAATTTTTGTTAGTGATAAAAAATTGAAACAAAAAGCTAAACTAGGGCCTACACATGTGCTTGTCTCAGAACTGTTATCCTGTTTTCCCATCCATTCAGCTAATCCTTGTCAACAGAATGATGCTTAAGCCTTGCCTATTTGTTTGTTGTTGTTGTTGTTGTTGTTGTTTTCATTTTTATTATACTTTAAGTTCTAGGGTACATGTGCACAACCTGCAGGTTTGTTACATATGTATACATGTGCCATGTTGGTGTGCTGCACCCATTAACTCGTCATTTACATTAGGTATATCTCCTAATGCTATCCCTCCCCTCTCCCCCGACCCCACGACAGGCCCCAGTGTCGACAGGCCCCAGTGTCGACAGGCCCCAGTGTGTGATGTTCCCCACCCTGTGTTCAAGTGTTCTCATTGTTCAATTCCCACCTATGAGTGAGAACATATGGTGTTTGGTTTTCGTCCTTGCAATAGTTTGCTCAGAATGATGGTTTCCAGCTTCATCCATGTCCCTACAAAAGGACATGAACTCGTCCTTTTTTGGGGCTGCATAGTATTCCTTGGTGTATATGTGCCACATTTTCTTAATCCAGTCTATCATTGATGGACATTTGGGTTGAATTCCAAGTCTTTGCTATTGTGAATAGTGCTGCAATAAACATATGTGTGCATGTGTCTTTATAGCAGCATGATTTATAATCCTTTAGTTATATACCCAGTAATGGGATGGCTGGGTCAAATGGTATTTCTAGTTCTAGATCCTTGAGGTGTCACCACACTGTCTTCCACAATGGTTGAACTAGTTTACAGACCCACCAACAGTGTAAAAGTGTTCCTATTTCTCCACATCTTTTCCAGCACCTGTTGTTTCCTGACTTTTTAATGATCGCCATTCTAACTGGTGTGAGATGATATCTCATTGTGGTTTTGATTTGCATTTCTCTGATGGGCAGTGATGATGAGCAGTTTTTCATGTGTCTGTTGGCTGCATAAATGTCTGCTTTTGAGAAGTGTCTGTTCATATCCTTTGCCCACTTTTTGATGGGTTGTTTGATTTTTTCTTGTAAATTTGTTTAAGTTCTTTGTAGATTCTGGATGATAGCCCTTTGTCAGATGGGTAGATTGTAAAAATTTTCTCCCATTCTGTAGGTTGCCTGTTCACTCTCATGGTAGTTTCTTTTGCTGTGCAGAAGCTCTTTAGTTTAATTAGATGCCATTTGTCCATTTTGGCTTTTGTTGCCATTGCTTTTGGTGTTTTAGTCATGATGTCCTTGCCCATGCCAATGTCCTGAATGGTATTGCCTAGGTTTTCTTCTGGGGTTTTTATGGTTTTAGGTCTAACATTTAAGTCTTTAATCCATCTTGAATTAATTTTTATATAAGGTGTAAGAAAGGGATCCAATTTCAGCTAAGCCTTGCCTATTTGAAAACAAACCTTTCTAGTTCCCTGTAGTTCCTTTCAGCTTTTATACTTCCTTTTCTGGGGGGTGACGGGAGATGGAGTCTTGCTCTGTTGCCAGGGTAGAGTTCAGTGGTGCAATCTTGACTCACTGCAACCTCCGCCTCCTGGGTTCAAGTGATTCTCTTGCCTTAGCCTCCCGAGTAGCTGGCTCTACAGGTGCATGCTGCCATGCCCAGCTAATTTTTGTATTTTTGGTAGAGACAGGGTTTTACCATGTTGGCCAGGATGGTCTTAATCTCTTGACCTTGTGATCCGCCCGCCTCGGCCTCCCAAAGTGCTGGGATTACAGGCATGAGCCACCGTGCCTAGCCTATGCTTTCTTATAATCCTTATGACCAAGATTTCTACATTCCCTTTCTTCTCTTCACTCCCTCACGCTTTGATGCACTACAGCCCTGCAGCCTGGCTTCCACACCTGTGTCTTCACCTAAGCAGGTCTCTCAAGCGTCAGTAACAACTTCTGTGTTACCAGATCTGCTGGACATTTTCCTTCTGCTAGGACTCTCGGCAGCAGTCAACACCTTCACTCTCTCCTCTGTTTTGAACACCCTGTCCTAAGCTACTGGGAGGCCTGTCTTACCAGGCTTCCCCAGTCTTTCTGTACTTTCCTGTAGTCCTTAAACAGGCTCATCCTCCTCGGGCTGCCATTGAAGGCTTGAGTTCTTCCACACTCAGCCTTCTTCTCTTACTTGAAAATAGCTCCATTGACAACTAAGAGTTCTGAAGCTACAATTCTTTGTGCTTCCCAGACTTTTCCTTGTTTTCCTTTCTAAGCTAATAGTATATACCTCTTTCACCTAATATATTTAATTGGTTATTGTTTCAATTAAGGGATCATACCTAATTTTTATTAAACAATTGTGAGGAGAGACTGAAATATTTTGAGTTGATATATTTTTATACTAGAAACAGTTGTAAATATGTTTTTAAAAGTCATCTTATGAAAAAATAACCTTAGGATGGTTCATGATTTTACACATTTGTATTAATCACAGTACCAAATTGTTTTCTTTTCTCTGTGAAGGTTTCACAAGAAGTATTGTGGCTGTATACAGTACCTGTATGCTGGTTGTTCTTTTGCGGGTCCAGTTAAACATAATTGGTGGATATATTTACCTGGATAATGCAGCAGTTGGCAAAAATGGCACTGTAAGTTTAATAGACTTAAATAGACATTGTTCTTTCCCTCAGGAGGTTCAAAGTTTAACTTATTTATCCTGATAACAATTTCTATGAAATAAATATTTTTATATTTCATGTGATTGTGAACTTTTAGTATTATGAATAATTTTTATATGTTGAAACTAGAATTTTTGGTATGTTAAAAATTACTATTTTTCCCGTCATTTCAGATCTTGAAAAATCTCAGCCAAAGTTATATTGAAAACATTTCTTATTTACCAGTTTAAAACTTGGATAATTGAACTGTATTTCTGTTTTATACAGACAATTCTTGCTCCCCCAGATGTCCAACAGCAGTATTTATCAAGTATTCAGCACCTACTTGGAGATGGTAAGATTCTTATTTGTGACTTTTATACTAATTTTAATTCATTTATTTTTATTATTGAGGAATTTTTAAACTAAGCAAGGCTTTTAGGTTTGTTTTTTCTTTAATAGGCCTGACAGAATTGATCACTGTCATTAAACAAGCTGTGCAGAAGATTTTAGGAAGGTAAGGCATTTTTCTTTGACTTTTCTGACTTCTTGATTCTAATGAGTGAAAGAAAATTAGAATTGTTCTAGTGTAACCAGTGACTTGACAAACGGTGATTTGTGAAACTCTTTGTAATATAATCAGATACCATCCTAGGATATTGCATTGTGGGATCCATTTTCTTTATCTTTTTTTTTATACAGAGGGGAAAGTTTTAATGTTTCATTGTTAATTGATTGATTTCATACAAATCAGAAATATCTGGGTCATGAGATAAAAGACCTACTTTAAAATCTGCCTCTGAGGCTTTTACCTCCCATTTATACTAGTAATATCTATAATTACAGTAGGAATTCTCTTATGGAATCCAGAGAAATACTTTTCTTGGCTCTGTAGTAATGGCCCTTAACTAGTGGCTGATTTCGTAATCCATTCTATTCCAGTCAGCAGTTACAGGTGTAAGCAGAAGAAACAGGATTTTAGATAGTAGCCTGTTAAGAAAAGAGTGTATATAGGATGTGTTGTATAGTTTCTATTTATCCCAATTCCCTTTTCTCTGTTTCTAGTGTTTCTCTTAAACATTCTTTGTCCCTTTTGGACTTGGAGCAAAAACTAAAAGAAATCAGAAATCTCGTTGAGCAGCATAAGTCTTCTTCTTGGATTAATAAAGATGGATCCAAACCTTTATTATGCCATTATATGATGCCAGATGAAGAAACTCCATTAGCAGTGCAGGTGCTTAATTCATAACCATTTAACCAAACCAGTTACTCTATTCTTTTAAAATTTTACTCTCTTGAAATTTTGATTTCTGAGTCTCTTGAAAGGTAAGTGATTGAAAAGCATATATTTCAATAATTGAAGTAAAAGCCATTAATTTAGAAAAACAGCCATTATGAGTGATTTCTAGTAAGAAGCACTTAACAATTTTAGATATTCAGTACATTTTTATTATCAGGTATGTGACAGTAGATACTGTGATGTATTCTGGAGATGTAAAATGTGTAAGACATGTTCATTACACCTGGGGAACTGAAGATACAAATTCAATTGGTGGGCTGCAGCGTATTTTTGTATCAGATCAAGTAGCAGAACATAGAGCTGAAGGTCAGGGCAAGATTATAAAGAGCTTTATATGCCAAGATAAGGAGTCTGAACTCCAATTTGTAGACAAAGAAAGGTAGATTTTAACCAGTCCAATAACACAATCACCTTTGCTTTTTAAAAAAGTTAATGATGAAAGTACAAAAATGGACTGAGGAGGTTATAGTCATCCACTTGAAAAACAATGTCTAATCCAAAAATTATCAACTATAGTGTTGCTAAACACTGGTGTGTCCTGGGTAGTTGTTACGTAAGTTATTCATTGATTAAAAATAATAAAAATGCCAGATTGCAGGTTATGGCTCATTTCCTAAATTAGTAGTTTTTCGTTTGTCTGCTGGTTTGCACTCATTCTTTGTAATTGGGAGAACAGCTCTTACTTGACAACTGGAAAAGCCTTAGAACAGAGAGGCCCCCTATGCCATACCTCAGCAGAGAGGCCATGTTAGAACAGAATGCCTTGTTTTCATTGCCTGCAGGATTTCCCATTGCCAGAGACAAAGATGAACCTGTTTGGGTGCTGAGAGATCCTACATTCATGAGTAGGCCAAAAAAAAAGTTGCATCCCATTTAAGGAAACCCTGTAACTTGAAAGATAGAGACTAAACTGATCAAACAGAACAGATGGAACAGAATTAATGAAACAGGAGACAACTTACAAAATAGAATCTCAAGGAGACGCAATAAGAGTATTAAGAAATCTTTTTAGGACTCTAAAGTAATTTACAGTTTTCAAAATTCAAAACAGGACCAAAAAGAAAACAAAAGGACAGATGAAGAGAGAAATGATGGACCAGATCTTACTGAACTGAATTAAAACCTGAAATTTAAGATTGAAAGGACACATAGAGTCTCAGACTAGATTGATGAAAAAAGACACACACATATCCTGATAAAATCTCTTACTGATAAAAGAAAAAAGCATAGGAGGTTGACGGGGAGGATCACTTGAGTCCAGGAGTTCAGGACCAGCCTGGGCAACATAGCGAGATCCTGTCTCTAAAAATTAAAATTAAAAAAATCAGTCAGATGGGCATAGTGGTGCATGGCTATAGTCCCAGCTACTCAGGAGGCTGAGGAGGAAGGATTTTTTAAGCTCAGCAGTTCAAGTCCGTGGTGTGCTATGGTTGCACCATTGCACTCCAGACTGGGCAACACCGATCTGTCTCTTAAAAAAAAAATGCTTTGGGAGGCCAAGGCAAGAGGATGGCTTGAGGCCAGGAGTTCGAGACCAGCCTGGGAAACATAACAAGACCCTACCCCTACAAAAAAAAAAAAATGAAAAATTAGTATGGTGGCCCATGCCTGTAGTCCTAACTACTACTTAGGAAGCTGAGGCAGGAGGATCACTTGAGCCCAGGAGTTCGAGGTTGCCTAAGCTATGATCATGCCACTGCACTCCAGTCTGGATGACAGAGTGAGACCCTTTCTCAAAAAAATAATAATAATAAAATTAAATTTAAAAAAAAGGCCGGGTGTGGTGGTGCACGCCTGTAATCCCAGCACTTTGGGAGGCCGAGGCAGGCGGATCACGAGGTCAGGAGTTCGAGACCAGTCTGACCAATATGGTGAAACCCTGTCTCTACTAAAAATACAAATAAAAATACAAAATTAGCCGGTCGTGGTGGCGCACGCTTGTAATCCCAGCTACTCAGGAGATTGAGGCAGGAGAATCACTTGAACCTCGGAGGCAGAGGTTTCAGGGAGCCAAGATCATGCCATTGCACTCCAGCCTGGGCAACAGAGCGAGACTCCATCTCAAAAAAAAAAAAAAACCCAGACCTCTGCAAACTCAAAACCTATTTCTTCTTTGTCTGACTATACTAGAAATCTATCCAAGAAGGGCCAGATAAACAGAGCTCTTACTAAGTATAATTTTACTTTTACTCATGTCTTAAATTCTACTTATTTGCACACATAAACCATTACAGGTTTTTATTTTGGTGGGGGAGGGTCTAACTTTTTTTATTGTTGATAGAACATAGACTTAGATTTCCTAAACTCTTTATTTATGAATGTGATTAGTTTCATCATAACCCTGTGCTAATGTTTGAAAACCTTAAGTGTGACATTTTAATTCTATAGGCCTGTGGACTTTCTCCTCGAGACATTACCACTATTAAACTTCTCAATGAAACTAGAGACATGTTGGAAAGGTATGTATACTTCATGTAACAGGAAAAATATGTGTGTATGTTGAATGCACTTGAGACTATTTTTTAGTTTTTCTTGAACAACATGGTCGGTATAATATTATATTAAAATTAAATTTTTGACTCTGTTCCCCAGCCTTTAGATAAGATTTCCTACTCAAACTGGAGGGAAGCAGGGATTTCTTAGGGTAACTCAGCTACTAACTCTACTATCTGAATTCATCGAGTTCCAGTCTTTTGTTTTTCCTCAGTAGGATTGTCCACTTTTTTCTTATTCAGATTTCCACCCCATCATTTCATGAAGCTCTGGAGAAGGTCATCAGTGATCTTTTGCCATATCCAATGAACCTGTAATGTTCATCTTACTTGACCTTTCTCTGATATTTGACACTGCCTTTCTTGAAATTCTTTGCTCACATGACTTTCATGACAGTATAATCTATATTTTTCTCCCACCTCTCAAATCATTTCTTAGATTTTTCTATCTCTGTCTTTCCTTTAAACATCAATGTTTCCAACCTGGTGCAGTGGCTCATGCTTGTAATCCCAGCACTTTGAGTGGCTGAGGCGGGTAGATTGCTTGAGCCTAGGAGTTCAAGACCAGCCTGGGTAACATGGCAAAAACCCCATCTTAAACAAAAGAAAAAAAATTAGCCAGGCATGGTGGTGCACACCTGTGGTCCCAGTTACTCGGGAGGCTGAGGTGGAAGGATCACCTGAGCCCTGGCAGGTTGAGGCTATGGTGAGCCGTGATTGCACCACTGTACTCCAGCCTGGGCAACAGAGTAAGATCCTGTCTCAAACAAACAAAACAAAACAAAAAAAGCCATCAGTGTTTCCCAGGTATTTGTTCTTTCTTCATTGGCAACTGCCTCCCAGGCAATGTTTTATACTCCCATTACATTACTATGCTAGTAGTTAAAGCCAAATGTGTATAGCCCTAGTCCTCCACCCTCAGGAGCTTGTCTGGATTGAAATTTCTACACTTCATAGATAGAAATAATTTGTTCATTCACTTAATTCATTTATCTCATTGAATTATTCATCAACTATGTATTGGCTGTCTGTGGTATATTAGGTACTGTTCTAAATGCTAGGTCTTCATCCCTACTGGAATGTGTATGTTAGTGGGAGAGAAAAATAATCAACTAATAAATTTGATGTAATGTCAAGTATGTATAACTTTGTTGATGAAACACAAAGCAGGGTAAGGGGTTAGAGAGTGACCAGGGATGCTGTTTGTAATAGGTTGGTCAGAAAAGGCCTCTTTGAGGAGATGTCATTTGAGCAGAGACCTGAATATACTGTGGAAGTGAACCTTATAACCCAGAAGAATACAGTTCAAGGCAGAAGAACAGTTGCAGTGATCCTAATGCTTGGCCTGTTCAAGGAATAGCAAGGAGGTGAGATTGGAGAGATAGATGGAAACTCCAGAGTATGTTGAACCTTGTAGTCCATGATAAGAAATTTGTTTTTTATTCTTAATGTATGGGAAGCCATTGGAGAATTTTAAGCAGGGCAGTGACATCATCTGTGTTTATAAAAGATCTCATTGCTCTATGGTAAGCTGACTATAAAGAGATAAGAATAGAAGGAGGGAAGCAATTTCAAGAGTTGAAGTAGTCTAATCAAGAGACAGTTGCAGTTTGAACTGGGTGGTAGCAGTGGTGGCAATAACAAGTGGCTAAATAATAGATTTATTTTTAAGGTTGAACCAGTAGTACTTGTGGAATTATTTAGTGTGGGTTATGAAAGAGAAGGCAAGGATGACTCCTAGGTATTGGGGCTGAGCATTTGAGGAAATAGGAACTGCCATTTACATTTTGGCAGTGTTAAGCATATCCAAGTGGATATGCCTATTGGCAATTGAATATGCAAGTCTGGAATTCAAGTTAGTTTACAAATATAATGTTGGGAGTCATCACTTTGTATATGGTATTTAAAGACGTGGGAATAGGAACAGATAGAGACTAGAAGACAACTGAGTCATAGAGCACTCCAACATTTAGAGTTTGGGATCAGGGGAAGAGCCAGCAAAGGAGACTGAGTAGGAGCTGCCAGTGAAAGAAAAGAAACACCAAAAGAATGAGGTATTTTGGAAGACAATTGAAGAAATGTTTCAAGGAGACTGTGATTGATTGGGTCTAATGCTCCTGAAAGGCCAAAGGAGATAAAGACAGAGAAATAACATTAGATGGAGTTGTTGATTGATCTTGTTGAGAAGTTTCAGAGGAGCAGTGGAGATAAGCTAATTCAAAAGAATTAGAGTTTAGCAGAGACCAAGCACAGACAACTGTTGCAACATTTTGCTTTGAGAGATTCTGAGAAATAGACAGTATTTAAGGGGAATGTGGGAGCCAGGAGATTTTGACTTTAACATTTTTTTATATACACCTTTCTACTAAACTCCATGAGACGAGTAATTTTTGTCTGTTTAGCTCACCAATGTATCTTCAGCTCTTAGAACAGTGCCTTGCATGTAGTAGATGCTCAATAAGTATTTACTGAATTGATAGAGGGAAAAATTGATGTAGAAAAGCATCATTAATTTTAAGAACAAAGTACTTTGAATAGGAGAAAGGAATGAGATTCAATACACAGTAAAATAGTTTAGGAGTCAGGTAGGGATGGCTGAGGATAGGTCAGATGCATGTAAGTGGGTAGATGGGTGGGACAAGTATGTGGAAGTTCTCTTTGCTTCTATTTTTATGTGTGTGAAATAGGAAGCAAGCTCACCTATTTCTCATTTCTTTCATTGGCCTAAATGAATTCAATTCAATAATAAGAATAAAAACTAACATTTTTGAGTGCTTATGCAGCAAGCACTGTTCTATACTGCTTTATCTATCTTAACTCACTTAAACCTTACAGTAACCCTAGGAGGTAGGTACTATGATGATCTTTTCTTCAGTTTCCATTTCGTCAACTTTCATCCCCTTAATCATTTTTCTTCTTGGAACCTTACCATATTACCTTTAAAAGAATAAAGTTCAGCCCAAATTACTGTGCAACCCAGCAATTCCACTCCTAGGTATCTACCAAAAAGAATGAAAACATCTCTAGACAAAAACTTGTTCAGATTTTTCATAACAGCATTATTCACAATAGCCAAAAAGTGGAAACAGTCCAGATTTCTATTAACTAACAAAAGGATAAAATCTGATGTATTCATATAATGGAGCCCTATGTAGCAAAAAAGGGGAGCAAACCACTGATACATGCTACAGCATAGAAGAACCTTCAAAACATGCTAAGTGAAAGAAGCCAGACACAAAAGACCACATATGTATGACTGTTTCTATGAAATGTCCAGAAAACTATATAGACCAAAAGTAGATTAATGGTTACCTGGGGCTAAGAGTGAGATGAGAATTGGCTGGAAATGGGCCTAGTGGGTGATGAAAATGTTCTAAAATTGGATTGTAGCGATAGTTGCACAACTATGCAAATTTACTCAAAATCATTGACTTGTGCATTTAAAATGGGTGAATTTTATGCCCTCTAAGTCCTACTTCAATAAAGCCGTTAAAATGCTTTTAAAATAGAGATGACTAAGGAGAAAAGGTAGGTAGATAGAAAGATACACACATACACATGCACACTGTAGTCAAGAAATTTGAACATAACTAGATATTTTCTAGCTTTCTTGGCATCTTTATATATTATTCTTTATATTAAAGAGTTTTGTGAGGAACTAAGAGAGTATAATTAAGATCAAAAAACCCTGGTCTCATATTTGAGCTCCCCAATTTACTAATCCCATGCCTTTAGTCAAGCTTCTTCATCCCTCAAGTATCATTTCCTCATCTGTACACAATAATATTTTCTGTCTCACTGAAATATGCTAGAGGATGTAAAGCCAACCAATCTATGACTATAAGGAAATTTAAGAGTTTCCTCAAAATTAGTAGTACTAGTACTGATATTTTTTTTTAAATTCATTGTACAAAGTGCTGACTAGTATAAAAAAATCTGAAGTGGACGAATATTCTCATTATGTTGTGCTAAATAAGCTCATTTTTAAATACTTTTTAAAGATTGATTTCTTGATATATTTTACAGTATTAGATTATGACTAGAAATGTTGGTGGCTTTCAAAGGTAACCACGTTATTACTGAATTTGTTTTCTCTTCCATTCAGAATCTAAAAAGTAACTTATACTTCTTACTTTATATAGCCCAGATTTTAGTACAGTTTTGAATACCTGTTTAAACCGAGGTTTTAGTAGACTTCTAGACAATATGGCTGAGTTCTTTCGACCTACTGAACAGGACCTGCAACATGGTAACTCTATGAATAGGTAAGATGACATATAAAAATGTTATACTAATGAATGCTCTAAAAAAATGGTGCTTTGCTTGTCTTTTTGTTCCAGATAACACTAACAAACCTATTAAATTTGAGTGCCTCATTTTTTAACAAATTAAACTCTGTTAAACCAACAACTTCTTCACTAGCAGAAGCTCCTTCTTGGTTTCAGTATTAAAACTTGGAGTCTTCCAGAAACTTTGCCACTATATTGAAGTACTTTAGTTGTAATTACCTTTCTATAAGTTGAATTCCAATTATTGTTTTTTTTTTAACTCTTTAGAATACAAAACTCACAATGTGTTTTAATTTTAATGCATTCTCTAATGTTATTCCATTACTGCAGGCCATTTTGGTCTGCATATTTCAATATTTTGGTCCTTATAATACCCGGGCATTGTTGGTATAGATTCTCATTTGATGAATTAGCTCCTTATAGTTCTACAAATACTTAAATGTATTCATTCCAGTCCTTATTATAGAATTAGGAACATGTATTAGTGCAATTGTTAGTAATTTTAATCATAACTATTACTAAATCATGGACTTACGTATGCCATAAGGTATCTTACGGTTTTTTATATCTTTATTATCCCAACACGAATATCTTTGGTCTCATATTAGAATTTATACTCTTTAAGGATTTCTATTTTGCAGTTTTTTATGTCAAACTCGGAAAATAATGGGTACTAAATTAATGTTGACTGACTGTAAACTCATTCATTAAAATTTGAGACACATCCTTTGAAGTAGCTTTAAAATTTTTTTTTTAATTGGGGACACAGTAATTGATAGGCAATATGTATGTGCAATATTCAATTTAATTCTTAAATACATAGGGCCAGAAGTTACTTACCAGATTCTCTGAGACCCTTCTTTATTGTAGAGAAAAGATTAATTTGACATTGACATTAAGCATTTGGAATGCTTTATTCAGAGCTTTATTCAGAGAATAAAGTTTATTCTCTGAAGTAATTTAAATATCAACATAAAATATCAACATAAAATATCAACATAAAATAAAATTTATTCAGAGAATAAAGTTTATTCTCTGAAGTAATTTAAATATCAACATAAAATCTTAAAAAAATTTTTAAGTTATACAAAAATAAATTTCAGCTCAAGACCAATCCTATATACTGTATAAATCAAGGTGCTCCAATTAGTAAAATTTCACCATAATCTGTATATAGCAAGATATTCGTTATTTTGCAAGTGGTGATACATAATTGTAATGGTTATTTTAACATAAATACTTGATTTTGTACACTGAAGAACTGTAAAAATTATACTACAGCCACAACAGCCATGATAGTGTTTCTTTTCTGAACTATAGTAATCATTATCTGTACTTTCATTTACAACCTACATGTGCTACCTTGAATTGGAGTTTTATTCCTCAGTTACATTTTAAGCCTCCTCTCAAAAGTCAAAAACTATCTTGTGCCCTTTCATGTCTCTTTACTCATACAAGGCACTCAGTAGACATTTTCTATATAAGTTTTTCTGTTTCATCTCAATAACCAACTTCATGCTCCATGATTGAACCCTAGAAACATTTCCATCAAGCCTATTGTCATCATTGTTTAATATGTTGTGAAAGTCTAGCCATCATAGTAAGTCAAGAAGAAACAAATGGCTAAGGCCTGTAATCCCAGCACCTTGGGAGGCTGAGGTGGGTGGATTGCACGAGCCCAGGAGTTCAAGACCAGCCTGGGAAACATAGGGAGAGACCCTATCTCTACAAAAAATACAAAAATTAGCTGGGCATGCGGCACATGCCTGTAGTCCCAGCTAATTGGAAGGCTGAGGTGAGAAAATCACCTGAGCCTGGGAAGTCAAGGCTGCAATGAGCTGTGATTGTGCTACTGCACTTCATCCTGGGCGAGGGAGTGAGACCCCCCTGCCCCCCCAAAAAAAAGAAGTAAGGTTTTTAACTATTGGCAAAGACACAAAGTATATTATTTACGTGTATTATAATTAATAAGCCAGACCTCTGAAGAGAATCAACTGAAAACTGAGGTAAACTAATAAAGGCTTTAATTTATATATATATATATAATATATATGCAACATATATGTATTAATGTATTATATGTATTACATATGCATGTAATATAATGTATAATGGATATTTAAAAGTCAAAAGTGCAAAATGAAATCCAGAAGTATATTACAATAATAATAGCAGCTAATACTTTTTCCATGTGCTAGTTTGATGTAGGTATTTTTCAGAATGTATCTCATTGAATTCTTAAAATAATCCTAGGAAATACGTACTAGTATTCTTCATTTTCCAGGTGAGGAGACTAAGACACAGAAAAATTAAATAACTTCAGGTCAAGTGGTAAAGCCAGGTGTTCAATAATGTCTATCTGAGATAGAAATTTTTCTCCAAATTTTTAATTATTCTCCAACACTATGATTAATTAAGGTTTAAGAATGTAAGGAGGGTTAAAACTAGAAAAGCTATTTTGGTAATCCATAACATTAATAAGCTAATAAGATAAAAAACATTATCTTCAGTGTTGCTGAAAAGACATTCAATAAAACAACATTTATTATGGATAAAACCTCTTACTAGAAATAAAAAATACATTTTTATATAATAAAATAATATTTGAGTCAGGTATGATAGCTCACTTCTGTAATCCCGATGCTTTTGGAGGCCAAGGCAGGAAGATTGCTTGAGGCAGGAGTTCAAGACCAGCCTGGGGAATATAGCAAGACTCCCGTCTCTACAAAAATTTTTAAAACCACCAAGAGGATTGCTTGAGCCCCAGAGTTCAAGGCCACAGTGAGCTATGATCATGCCACTGTACTCCAGTCTGAGTGACAGAATAAGACCCTGTCTCTTAAAAAAAATATATAAAAAAAGAGTATTTGAAATCAAAAGCAAATATACTTAATAGTAAAACTGGAATGATTTCCATTAAGTTCAAAAACAGTATAAAGATGGTCACTATTGACAGATTATTCAGCATCATTCTATTATTCTATCTAATGGAGTAAGGCTAGGAGAAGACCAATTTTGAGATCCAATTAAGGAAAGCTGTTGATTTTTTTCTATACTTATATCTTGAAAATAGGTAACTTTTACTGTTGGATAGCGAAAAAAGAAGGAAAATAGACAATTTACTGAGTGTTCTTACCATTTTAATAAACTGTTAGTTGACCGTTGGTTTTCTAAGTTAAACTCATGCTATCTTTAAAAATGATATCAATTTTGAAAAGGGAGAAGAAAAAGCTATTGTTATATGAAGGGGACAGACTTTATACTTAGAAACCCAAGAGAATCAACTAAAAAGTGTAAAATTAGCCTTCCAAAATTAATCTAAAATACAATCAAAATATTATCAAAATTCTATTGGAGATTGGAGGATGGTTGATTTTTTTCATCTTAAACCTGACAAATGATAATAAAGGTAATATGGAGGAATAATGGAGTGAGAATGTTTAAGCAGTTATTGGAAAAGAAGAGCAATGAATATGCTTTTCCTGTATAATATATAATATAAGGTATAATTATTGTTACTCATAAAATAATAGGTAAGTCAGTGAAATAGAATGTAAAATCCAGAAGTAGCCCTAAAAAATGTAGGATGTTAGTAATGATTGTGGGCAAAATATATGTTGGTAAGACGAATAACAATTAGTCATTTTACAATGACTAATAAAATTCAGGAGGTTTAAGCATTTAAATATACTAAGTAAAAACAAATATACTGATCGAAAACAGGTGACTATGTGACCTCAAGATGGAGAAGGTATTTCTAAGAATGAAAGTAAAGAACTTTATATAAAAGAAGGCTAGGTTTGACTGTATAATTTTTAAAACTTCAAGATCAAACAAGCTTTTATAAGCTTTTCATCAATATTAAATGCAAATAATATATAGGAGGAAATGTTTGCTCTTTCTATGTATATATATCATCCATGAGTGTAATGACATTATATACAGAACTTTTGCACATCAGTTAAGGAAGCAAACACCTAAGGAAAGAAAAATTTTCTTTCTTAGAAAATGTGCATCAAAGACACAGATAATTCACAAAAGAGCAGATGGAAATGGCCAGTTTGTTAATCTAAGATTTATTGAACACGTGCTATGAATCAGGCACTGTATTAGGTTTCTGTTCCCATAGATCTTACAATCTAATTGGGGAAATAGTAAATATAATTGTATAAACTATGAGAAGTGTTATAAAGGAGAAGAACACTGAACGTATAATAGAAAAATTTAAACAAAAGTAGACAGTCAAGCAGTTTTCCTGAGGAAATAATTTGAACTGAGAACTGAGATTGGAAGCTATTAAATATGACCCTAGACTACAGTGGGACAGTTGACATTCTGGGCAGAAGCCACAGGGCAAAGGTTTTGAAGCCACCTAAGTACATTTTAAGACTTATAAAGAGGCTGGCGTGGTAGCTGAATACATAGAACAAGAGTGGTGTCAGACAAAGCTGGAGAATGCAGCACATACAGATATGGCTGTCATCTGAGAACACTGGAAGGCTGCTGGAGAGTTTTGAGCAGGAGAGTGATGTAATGGAATTTACATTGTATGATTTCTTTGACTGGTTTGTGGAAAAGGAATTGGGGAAACAGGGACTGGGGCAGGACAGAGCAATGGATGAATGAAGACTTATTAATCAATTCAACAAGTATGTATTGGATGTCCACTGTACACAAGACCTTTTACTATGTGCTGGGACAATACAGTGCATAAGATAGACATGGTGTGTAACCTCATGGAGCTTGCATGATAGTGAGGGGAGACAGAGCAATCAAGTAATCAAAATCATGATAGGTTTTGAAAAATGCCACAAAGGTACCATGAAAAAAAAATGCCTGCTTCCCTCAGGAATACATAAATCTTCCCACTTCCTTTATTCTTTTTTAAGCATTGCCTCAAATCTCAGCATAGCACACTGGTTGTACACCCTAGCTTCAGCACTTGCATGATATTTAAAAGGAAATTTTTAGTGCAGCCCTAGGTTAAAATGTATGAGATGTCATATTTAATGTAATAAGACTAAATCTACAACCCCAACCCAAAAATGAGTCTTGTTGTTTAAGTCATTGCATCACATACATACAGTGATACATACATGTATTCATTTATGCATCCAACAAATGTTTATTGTGCTCTAACAAGTTAAAAAGTTATTGCTGTAGTCCAGGCAAGAGATAATGCTCAGCTTGGAATCTGTTGGGCAATGGGGAGAATTCTTGGCACTTCTTTATTTGAATATAGGCAAGGGAAAGAAGTGCCAAGGATTTTCAAAAGATTTTAAGATTATTAAAAGATTTCTTTTGAGAAATCTTTAGAATATCTGATTGGGTATAGGCAAGAGAAAGAAGTGCCAGGGATAATGCCCATATTTGCTGCTTCTAGAGCCTGATAGATAATGGTGTGGTTCACTGGAGTAGGGGGGAAATACCCAACATTGTTAGTAATTAAGAGAAATGCAGATTTAACCTGTAAGATACTATTTTCACCTATCAGATGTGGAAAGATTAAAGAAAAGGATAATGTTGGATGTTGAAAGAAGGCATAATGGAGCAGATACATTCATACCCTTTGACCAAGTGATTTCATGTTTATACAAAATCTTACTTAGATTAAGAAAATTTAGGCAAAAACTGAAATGCCCAACTCTAGGGAGCTCATGATATAAATTGTCACAGCTAGAGGACAGATTACTGTATAGTCATTAAAAAACAACCAGACAAACACTTTAGAACTTTTAATAAGATGGAAAATACTCATAACAATAAAAATGCAAAAACAGTGTGCTTAGGAGGTTAGAGGTTTTTGGTAGACAAAAAAAAACAAAGATATGTGTAAAAAAACGCCAAAAGAAATTGGTCATGATGTCAATTAGAGTTGTTATTTCTAAGCGATAGAATTGTGGGGTTTTTTTTCCTTTTTAATAGATTTCCAAAAATATTCTACAATGGCTATGTATTACTTTTATAATTAAGATGTTAAAGTCCTGTGAGGTCATTTCAGAAAATAATCATTACTGTGATGATTTTTCAGTCTTTCCAGTGTCAGCCTGCCTTTAGCTAAGATAATTCCAATAGTAAACGGACAGATCCATTCAGTTTGCAGTGAAACACCTAGTCATTTTGTTCAGGTAAGAAGAAAGCTTGGGAGTGTTATTAAAAGCAAATTATATTTGTGGTGGTGGTCATGTTTGTCTAACATAAAGTTACATTCTCTGCTGAGAGATTTTTTCAAAAAATCACAGAACTTGGAACTACATGTAGAGTGTGGTAGAGTGTCCCATGAGAGTAATAATGGACCATAGCAAATGTGTAAGTTTGGAGTACCTTTCTCCGTGTTGTCGTCCAACACTGTGGGACTACATTTTAGTCCAGGTGTATTATAGTGGTCAGTTGAATTTATATAGCATGAATGTTTTGCATTAAGCTGTGCTAGTAAGAAGATTGATCCTTGAGGCAGATCAAGGATCCTGTTCTACACATTTTGAGGAAAACTAAAAAAATTTGTGGAGAAGTAAAGCATTTTAGTGATTAATAAAATGTAACTGTTAATAGTGCATCAATAATATGCTCACTAAAAGCCACATAAACAGTGGGTCATTTAAATGTTTTATCAGACTACCTATAACTCCATCTTATTTCTTCATTTCCATTTGGAATGCATGGAGTAATTCAGTAATTCATTGAGTAATTCAGTAATTCATTAAGTAAGACAAATATTATAAACAAAATAACTTTGAATTTCTGAGTCATGTGCAAACTTGGAAACTGTGTTATAAGTTAAAAAATTGTTTGCAATGCCAGTTGCAAACTGCTTCAATAATGTACAATGAGAAGAGACCCTATGGCCTAAGCATAAAGCTGACATCTTCTTAGTGTAACTTGTCTCAGACAATTTAGTGTATCCTCTCTGTAGACTTTTTACTCTTGGGAACATGGAGAGCACTGAGACTAAGAGTTCCTTTCCTCCTTTCACTGTGGTGTCATCAGCCTGTCCTTCACATGCACATTTTCCCACACTGGACTCTTCAGTCTTCTGTCCTCTTTCTCACCCATAAGAGCTTGGCACTTATATTGCAGAAGAAATAGTGAATAAGACTGATCTCATTTTACTGAATGTTAAGCTTCACATCTATATCAATGTGAGAAAAAGGTCATAACTTGGGGCATTTAAACCTTACCTTTACCTTTGTCCTCTTCTGTAGAAGTCCCTGGCTTGGCCAGTAGGCTGTTCATTTTGACAGATGAGTGGAAATTACAACCAAGCATAAAGCATCATCAGCCTTAATGCTTAAATAATTTTATGCACTACACTTCAATTAAAATCGATATAATTGATAATAAAAAATGTTTCAATATAGTAAAAACGCCATTGATACTAAAGTTTAGTAAAGTTTTTTAGTGTAACTGGATGTATATTAAATGTATATACTAGACCATTGATTGACAAGGCTATTACAATTATAGTTTAATTTTTTAAACTATAATTTCTATGAGTTAAAATACCAAGTGGTCTTCTTAATAAATTATCATATGCTTTACTATTTCCACTTATCTTTTTATAAAGCCTTTGCCTTGATTAGAACATTAATTTACGTAAAATTAGTCTTTTCAAATTACTGCTACTACTTCAACTACAATGGTGTGTAGGAGAGCCTATGGTGGGAATGCTGTAGAACAGGGGTTTGGCAAACTGTACAGGGCCAGATAGTACATACTTTAGGCTTAATGCAACATACATTCTCTACAGAAACTATTCAACTCTGCTCTGGCAGTGTGAAAGCAGTCAGAAACGTACTTGAACAAAAGAGTATGGCTGTTTCAACAAAACTTTATATACAAAAACAGGCAGCAGTGGATTTGGCCTGCAGGCCATACTTTGCTGACCCCTTTGGTAGAAGATATTAGGATGGTAGTTGGTAAAGGTAGGAAATGGGAGAATCAGAAAACAATCGAGAAAGGTGGTTTTTCAAATTATTTTCAAATAGCTTTCAAATAACATAAGCAGGAGATAAATTATTTCAGATTGCTTTCAGATAACATAAGGAAAGAGCTTTTATAGTGTGAACCAACCCTATGATACATAATTTTTATCTCAGACTACTGAAACATCCTAGAAGCTGCATCAGGATACAGTATTTGAACAGATTAAAGGCTTTATTATAAAGCTGATATAAGTTAGCTATGACCTATGAGCCAAATCCAGCCAAGCACCAGCTTTTGTAAGTTTTATTGGGTGACAGCATGCCCATTGGTTTATGTGTTGTTTATGGCTGCTTTTGCACTACAGTGGTAGTATTTCTCAGATTTGTCCATACACCTCACATACATATGTGCACACATATACCACAGTCCTCCAGTGTTTAAATCATTTTTAGTGTATAAATTAAAAACTCAATAAGATCCTTAAGATTAGAGCTTTTTTGTAACTCAAAACCAAAGCACTTCTATTGTCAAGTAGAATCTAAATTACAAAAAAACAGATTGTTCTATAATATGGCTGACGTCTACTATTAATAATTTGTTGTGCCAAAGTGAATGTGGACCTGTCTGCTACTGTTCATGCTGTTGAGCATTCAGCCTGCATTTTCTGAAGCTGACTTGCTAGTATTTTTTTTTTTTTATCTACTGTAACTATTCTGAAAGCTTCATTTGTATCATGTGTTTTACATGATTTGGCCTTCATTTGAAAGATTTTCTGCCTCTGTTCTTCTCTCATTAGCGCAAGACAGTTAATGTTACTTAAAGCCAATAAGAACATAAATATAAACAAATGCCCTAAAATCAGGAACAATAGTAGGTTATATGTTTTCTCAATAATCAAGAGCGTGTTTGAGTTTTCTTTACATTTTCATAGAAATCAAAACACAAAATTTCCCCTCAAATTCTTGGGCCCCTGAAAGCATGTCTGTAAATTCTGGTTTGAGAAACATTGATCTAAACCTATGTTTCATTGAACACCTAGACTGAATACTTGAAACTAAATAACATCAAATTCTCTGATGAGATAATTTAACCATGAATTGATTGAGATTAGGACATGTCTCAACCTCACTTGGATTTTCCGATACTTAAGAAACAGAGATCACTAGGGACAGGTTTACTTCCCATTTCTTTGACACTCTCAGAGGCTGTCAACCTTTTCTGTCATGGACCCTTTCACAGGCTGGTGAAGCCTATGGACCCCTTCTCAGAACAATATTTATAAGTGCATACAATAAAATACATAATATTATAAAGGAAACCAATCATATATAGTTTTCAAAATTTCTTTTAAAATTAAGTGTATGATATAGCAGTATTGCTTCTTTATTCATGCATTAAATACCAAGATATAATGAGAGTTCTGATAACTTCCACAACTGTCATATGACATGAAAATGCCTATGATTTCTATTGAAGACAAAGTCATACAACCTGCTAATGTTATCACAGTTTGTTGCCTACATTCATAATTGAAAGATATACCAGATTTTGGTTAGAAGTTAAAGAAAATGAAGGTGTAATTTTTTTCTTATCTTTACATTCGCAAATCCCTTGGGGTGTTAATAACCCTTACACTATAGTGTATATGTGTGGTTCATGTATGTGTGTACATGTAAAATATGCACTTACTACACATATTCATACCGTATGTTAGATCTTCTAGAAAGTAAAACACCCTTAACCGTGTTATGTCAGCTTCCAGCAAAAGTACCTTTACTCCTACAATTATTTATTCAACAGATACCTATCTAGCACTTGACATACACTAAAATTCATTTGAAGACTATTTGGGGTTTTTGTCCCTGAAAGTCACACTTGAATGCTTATGATACCATCATCCCTCATATAAGAACCTAAATAATAACTATCTCCTAGAATTTATTACAAGAAAAACTACTCATTTTCTTAAATGGTTTGCCTCTTGGCCTTTACCACAAAACTTAGAGCTGAATTCATCACTTGATTGCAGAAATTAATTCAAATTAGCTATATGTTTTGCAAACTATAATGTTATATTATCATCTTTGCTAGGATCTGTTGACAATGGAGCAAGTGAAAGACTTTGCTGCTAATGTGTATGAAGCTTTTAGTACCCCTCAGCAACTGGAGAAATGATTTTTCCTTCAAGAAAAACTACAGTGGGATTCATTTACTTTTTAAAATACACTGGGTAAATCACCTATACTTAGAGTAACAGTTTGTTATCAAAATGCCTGATAAAATATATTCTTAATAAAAGTCTTCATTTCATAATGAAATCAATTTATTTGGCATCTTAATATATTTTTTTAGATTCATCAACAGACCAGTTTTTGTGAGCATATATATATACACGTGCAAATATCAGAATTGTTAATAATTTGTTACACATGGACATTTGTTCCAAACTGACTAAAAATCAATATAGATATTTTATATACATATATATATATAAATACAAAATTCAGTGTACTTTACCATATTAATACTGAGGAAAAATCTGTTGGAGACATAGGTCTAGGATGTGTGAAGTTTGGAAAAATATGCTATTTAATTATAATGTTCCCTAGACTGCTGTAAACAGAAGTGAATCAGACTTTTCTCCAGCTACCTTCAAAATAATAAATTATTTGTCTCAAATATACCTTGATGGAGGACTTTTTTATTCTTATGGAAATAGTGAATTCCAACAACTATGATGAACTATTGTTCTTTGCTATTTCTTCACTATATTTTTTAAGGTTTTATTAAAAAGCCTTAGAAAGTTACATATTGGTTTAGAGGCTAAAATTGTGTTGATGCTGTTTACTCACCTAATTACATAGTTTTAATCATTTGTATGTACATAATTTTAAAAACTTACTTTGTATTGATTTTGAATACAGTGAAAATCTTATTGCAATAAACTATTTTAGTAAAATATTATTTTGTTGAGTTAATATTTTTCAGCTATTAATTTACTTATCCCATAGCATTTTTGTTATTATTTTGGAAGAGAGAGCATGCTAGTTTAAGTTTCATTTTAATTGGTCGTGTACTTGGTGCTTTTTTGTTGTTGTTAACTTGTTCATTTAGTAAAAAGCAAATAGCTTTACTTTCTGAAAAAGAAATAATTCATTATCTCTAGTAATACGTCTGTAATTCTTCATTTAGAAGGGTAATTAGGGAAAAAGTAAATAAATCATTATATATCATTAGTATGTTGACATATATTTTCAGTAACATTGTTTTATGTTCCTCCAACGTAACATGTAGCTGAACAGTAGAAGGTAGAAAATAAATTATGACATCTCTTCTAAGGCCTGGCTAGGCCTGAAGCTCACTGCTAGGGAGTTTGTGTCTAGAATGTTTTTAAAAATAGGTAGTGGAGCCATAGCCCTCACCATAGACACCTCTGAGCCCACTGGCATTGTCTCTGAGCAGAAGATGGCTGTGCCACTCACATATGCTAATCTTGGCAAATCTGCCAAGCATGTCTTCACCAAGGGATATGGATTTGGCTTAATAAAACCTGATTTGAAAACAAAATCTGAGAATGGATTGGAATTTACAAGCTCAGGCTCAGCCAACACTGAGACCACCAAAGTGACAGGCAGTCTGGAAACCAAGTACAGATAGACCGAATATGGCCTGACATTTGCAAAGAAATGGAACACTGACAACACACTAGGCACCGAGATTACTATGGAAGATCAGTTAGCATGTGGACTGAAGCTGACCCTCCATTCATCCTTCTCCCCTAACACTGGGGGAAAAGTGCTAAAATCAAGACAGGATACAAGCGGGAGCACATTAACCTGGGCTGCGACGTGGATTTGGACATTGCTGAGCCTTCAGTCCGAGGCACTCTTAAGTGCTGGGTTATGAGGATTGGCTGGCCAGCTACCAGGTGAATTTTGAGACCACAAAGTCCTGAGTGACCCAGAGCAACTTTGCGGTTGGCCACAAGACTGATGAATTCCAGCTTCACACTAATGTGAATGACGGGACAGAGTTTGGCAGCTCCAATTAGCAGAAGGTGAGCAAGAAGTTGGAGACTGCTGTCAGTCTCGCTGGGACAGCAAGAAACAGTAACACTCGCTTCAGAATAGCAGCCAAGTGTCAGATCGACCCTAAAGCCCACTTCTCCACTAAAGTGAACAACTCCAGCCTGATAGGTTTAGGATACACGTAAACCCTAAAGCCAGGTTTCATACTGACACTGTCAGCTCTCCTGGGTGGCAAGAACATCTATGCTAGTGGCCACAAGCTTGGTCTAGGACTGGAATTTCAAGCATAAATGAATGCTGTAGAATTGTTTAAATTATTTTGCAGCATAGCTACCTTCACAATTTAGTGTATCTTTTAATGTTGTATGGCTGGGATGCAAGTATTGCTAAATGTCATATTGGACCTCCAGGTTAAAGATGATTCAGCTTTAAGGTGTTACCCTTTCAGGGGTACAGAAGAAACCCAGTTCCAAAAAGGTCCCTTCAGTGGTAGATTTGGGGAACTTGGTGGCCCCTGTAGAGATGCCAGGTTTCTTTTTTATCTAGAAATGGCTGCAAGTGGAAGCTGATAATATATAGGCACCTTGTAAATTCATATTGAGTAAATGAATGAAATTGTGATTTCCTGAGAATTGAACCTTGGTTTCCTAACCCTAACTGATGAGAGGCTCGTTGCTTGATGGTGTGTACAAACTTACCTGAAAGGGACCTTTTAAAGACAGATCTTCATGACTTGTTCCCATCCCAGGTCTTCATTACCTCTTTTACACAAAAAGATCTACAGGGTGTGGTCACTGTTTCTTTTGTGCTGTTTTGGGGTGGAGAGGGTGGATGTGATGAAGCCAATAATTCAGGACTTAATTCCTTCCTGAGTTGTGGTTTTTTTGTCCTTGCATCAGAGTATAAAATAGCTTCCAGGAGCTCTAGCTATAAGCTTGGAAGAGTCTGTATAATTGTAATCACAGGGTGACAGCACTCAGAATCTAAACTGGGCTTATGTGGTATTCTCACCACTCTATTTATTTTTTAGCAGTTTAATGGATACATTTTAGAGTCTTCCATTTTGTGTGGAATTAGATCCTCTTCCTCAAATGCTGTAATTAACTTAAAAAAAAAAAAAAAAAGGTAATGGTCCAGCCTGGGCAACATGGTGAAATCTTGTCTCTACAAAAAAATTAGCCACGCATGGTGGCATGTGCCCGTAGTCCCAGCTACTTGTAGGGATGAGGTGAGAGAATCACTTGAGCTGAGTAAGTCAAGGCTGCATGCAGTGAGCTATGATTGCACCACTGCACTCTAGCCTGGGTGACAGAGTGAGACCCTGTCTGGGAAAAAAAAAAAAAGTAGTGGTGGAGAGGAGGGAATATGCTTCTTTTCAAAATTTGACAAAATATGATATTCTCATTTTTAATGGGGCAAATGAAAAATAGCATTTTGGTAAATTTGGGAATGAGTGTGTAATGGGCACACATCTCTTCCAACAAAATTAACCCAGGATTTCATCCAGGGAAAATTTGAGACTAAACAGGTGTAGCCTTGTAAGGAAACAAATTTGATCAGCTGAAAATTATCTCCTGGAATCATATGCGTCTGTATAACTGTGGCAGTGGAAGAGATGACAAGGTAAAAACCACATGTATTTAAAGCTACTTGGGAGGCCGAGGCCGGAGAATCGCTTGAACCTGGGAGGCGGAGGCTGCAGTGAGCTGAGATCATGCCACTGCACTCCAGCCTGGGCGACAGAGTGAGACTCTGTCTCAAAAAAATGAATAAATACAAAAATAAAGTTAATTGGTCTTAGATAGTACAAATCTGCCTTCTAATAGTATAGCAGGAGCCCTCTCATCAGAAACCTTTAGTTGTTTGGTTAATCTAAAAAGTTATTTAAATCAGGGTGTCATAAAAAGTACATATATAGACATTTTAACTTTAAATATTCTATATTTACCACTTATTTACTATAGGATCCAGGTTTTTTCTAACTTTTTAGTGTACATCTACTCAGTCGGGCTGTTGGTGATATAGTGGTACAGCATAGCTGCCTTCCCATATAGGTCTGCTGATAGATGTTCTCTAATTGTCTTTCTTGAATTCCTGGCCTCAAGGATCCTCCCACCTCAGCCTCTCAAGTAGCTGGGATTACAAGCTGGAGCTTGTAATCTAATTATCTTTCTTGTACAAATTACATGCATTACATTACATAGGTGTGAACCAGAGATGCAGAATTCTTGAAGATTTTTACTATATTCCCCCCAATCTTTTAGAGCAGTTTTGCCCACAGTTAACCAATAGCTTTTTTTTTTTTTTTAATTTTTAAAGTCAACAAACTTTTATCTAGTCTTTCCAAAGTATTTAACTTGGCTTTCACAGAAACTACAACTCTTCACGCTTGCGTCCTTGGCTCATATAATCATCATAAAAAGTTCACCTGGCATAATCAATTTGTTGGGTAACTGTATTTGTTTCCTAGAGCAGCTGTAACAAATTACCACTCCACAAGTGGCTTAAAACGAGAAATTTATTCTCTCACACTTCCGGTGGCTAGAAATCCAAAATCAAGGTGTCAGCAGGGCCATGCTCCCTCTCCAATCTCTGCCTAGTCGTCACATGGCCTTCTGTCTCTGTGTCCTTTTCTGTCATTTATAAGGATACTGTCATTGGATTTAGAACCTACTCATACCCAATATCGGCTTATCTCAATACTTAGCTATTACATCTGCAAAGACATGATTTCCAAGTGAGAATACATTCTGAGGTTGCAGGTGGACATAAATTACTGGGGAACACTATTTGACCCACTACAGTCACAAACTCAAACAGCCTTTGGTAAACATACCTTGCAGCAAATGGGAATAGAAAACACAACCCCTACTCAGGTTAAACAACAGAAATTTATTTTCTCACAGTGCTGGAGGCTGAAAATCCAAGACCAAGGTATCAGCAGATTTGGTTTCTTCAAAGACTTCTCTCCTTGACTTGCAGATGGCACCTTCTCACTGTCTTTATACGGCCTTTCCTCTGTGCACTTGTATCCCTGGTGTGTCTTCCCCTTCTTATAAGGACATCAATCCTATTGGCTTTAGGGCCCCGCCCTTATGACCTCACTTAACCTTAGTTACCTCTTTAAAGGCCCTGTTTCGAAATATAGCCATGTACCACATAACAGCTTTTCAGTCAATAATGGACTGCATATATGTTGGTGGTGCCATACGATTATAATGGAGCTAAAAATTCCTATCACCTAGTGACATCATAGCCATCATAAGGTAGCACAACACGTTAATCATGTTGTTTATGGTGATGCTGGTATAAACAAACCTGTGCTGCCAGTCATATAAAAATCTAGCACATAAAATGATGTAAGGTATATAGTACTTAATAAATGGCTAGGTTACTGGTTTATGCATTACTGTGCTATATGTTTTGTCATTATTTTAGAGTGTACTTCTACTTAAAAAAAAAGTTAACTGTGAAACAGCATAAGGCAGGCCCTTCAGGAGGTCTGTGAGAAGAAGGCATTGTTACAGGAGATGACAGCTCCATGGGTATTATTGCCCCTGAAAACCTTCTAAGCAGGACAAGATGTGGAGATGGAAGACAGTGACATTGATGATCCTGACCCCATGTAGGCCTAGGCTAATGTGTGTGTTTCTGTAAAAGTAAAAAAGTTAAAAATTTTAAAAATAGAAAAAAGCTTATAGAATAAGAAAGAAAATATTTTTGTACATTTGCACAATGAGTTTATGTTTTAAGCTAAGTGTTATTATAAAAGAGCCAAAAAGCTTTTAAAAATTAAAAAGTTTGTAAAGTTACAGTACGCTTATGTTAATTTATAATTGAAGAAAGAAAAACTTTTTTTTATAAATGTAGTGTAGCCTAAGCATACAGTATTTATAAAGTCTGGTAGTGTTCAATAATGTCCTAGGCCTTCACATTCACTCACTGACTCACCCAGAGCAACTTCCAGTCCTGTAAGCTCCATTCGTGGTAAGTGCCCTATACAGGTACACCATTTATTTTACAGTATTTTTACTGTACCTTCTCTATGTTTCCATATGTTTCGATATACAAATACCACTGTGTTACTATTGCCTACAGTATTCAGTAACATGCTGTATATGTCTGTAGCCTAGGAGCAACAGTCTATACCATACACATTAGGTGTGTAGTAGGCTATGCCATCTAGGATTTTGTAAATATACTCTATGATGTTGGCACAAAAAAAAATTGACTAGCAATGCATTTCCCAGAAAATATCCCTATATTAAGTGATGCATAACTATACAATCATGGGGGATATGGCTTCAACATAAAATTCTCAGTTCAGTCCATAATACCACCAATTCCTTGCTACTCTAATGTGAAAAAATTCTCACCTCTGAGTCACACATGGAAACAAATCAATGTGAAGAGACTTTAATGGCAAAGTGCACTGGAGAGTTAAAATGGTTACATGGGTAATTTAAGAAAAAATTTAGTGGGAAAAAGGGAAAGGGCTGAATTGCCACAATAATTTTCTTATCCAGTTTTACATTTGCTTTCTCCATGTGCTACAATTATAGACACCCGATAGTTCCTAGCCTTAGACATAACTTGCAGCATCAGCCACTCTGCTGCACTTTAGATCACATTAGTTAGGGCTAGAGCCCAGCCCCATTTACACGGCATCTGATGAATGGTTAGCTGTGGCAGTTCTACCATAATGCCATTTTGCTCCAAAGAAATCCAGTTAAGTGGCTGTCCATGGCCCAGTAGTTTCACCTGAAATTAAAAACATACATGCAAATGTCTCCAAATTTATCTCTTTATCTCACCCACTTTCTATTGGGAAGGAGTGATTAGTAGCTCAAAAAAAATTGTAGACAAGAGGTTCATTTTTACCTTTATTTAGTGATTCACAATCACTCTTCATCCAATTGAGTGTATGTATCTTGCCTCTATATTCTTGCTTCTATTTTACTCTCAAGAGGGAAATAGAAGTGTGCAGGGGTTGGGGAAGGAGAATTTTCAAGACTGAATGGAGTGTCAGAGTGGAGAAAAAGCTAAAGAGAGGATCAGGAGCAGAAAATGGCTCTGAAACCAGAGTCTGCCCAAGTATCTACTCAGCGTTCCTCCCCCAGATTTTCTAATAACCTCCACTAATCAATAATACATAAATTTGATCAATTATTACTGTAATTGTTTTATATTCTTAGTCTTACTATACTAAGCAAATTCAAATAAGTTCCCTACATATTCTAGGGTTATTTTGAACCAAAAACTTTGCTTCTCAGGTGGATCAATACGAAAACAAAGCCCATGAGCTTTTAAATAATGATGTTAATTGGCACCAAAAAGAACATAGATAAAATAAAAACATAATCAGTATCATACCTGGGCTACTAAGCTGTAATTAAACATTAGATTTGAACTCATCTTCTTTCTGCCTCATCAACCACATGTATTAGAAATGAAATGCAGAAAAGTGATGCAAGGAGAACCCCCATATGGACAATTCACCTCCAAAGGGATAATTTATTTAAAAAAATAAGTTATAAAATATATCAGAATGAACTCAATGCCAGATCTGGTGGTTACAACAGTTAGATTAATCTCTAACTTTCTCCAAAATGTTTTATAAACATAAAATAGTAGAGTCATGACATCTTGTATTCAGATATGTTCTGGGGTGGGGTGTCAGGGAAAGCATCCAAATTCTAGTTTTATGAGAAGAATCATTTTGGATGCATGCAGTGAACTTGAACAACGTAAAATGACTGTGAAGAATAATGTCTATTTTACAGTGATATGCATAGAGATACTGCAGCTGTTTTATCAGCTTAGTTTTCTGGGAAACAAAAAGTTTCAAAGATTTTGACCAAACACTGTCATTGGTGAAATTCATTTTATTTTATTATATTTTATTTTATTTTTTCAGAGACAGGCTGAAGTGGTGCAGTCATAGCTTACTCTAGTCTTGACCTACTGGGCTCAAGCAATCCTCCTGCCTCAGCCTCCTGAGTAACTAGGACTACAGGTGCGTGCCACCATGCTCAGCTAACTTTAAAAAAAAATTTTGTAGACAGGGGTCTTGCTATGTTGCCCAGGCTAGTCTCAAACTTCTGGCCTCAAGACATCCTCCTGCCTTAGCCTCCCAAAGTGCTGGAATTACAGTGTGAGCCACAATGCTTGGCTGGAGCTCATTTACAATTCCTTTTATGAAGTATAAGTGAAACAGTTATAAGGCTCCCCTTATCACTAAAGCTTTCTAGTTGACAGCATGCCAGGTATCAAAGAGTTCACAGTGCCTGCCTTTAACTTAAAGCATGACAGGTTTTCTCCTGGTCTTTTAGTCAGTTCTTAGTTTATATTCCAGTGCCCATAATTACGTCAATTTGAATTGATTTCTTCAGTACAATTTCATGTAACTATATGAATGATTTATAAAATTAAATATATAAAGTGTAATACCTTATCATCTGTTAATCACAAAAAAAAAAAGTTAATGTTTGCATCAAGATGTTCTAATCAGCAATTTAAAGGAATAAGGTAAAATTCCCTCTTACCTCTGTTGCCCCCAGAATAGCTTTGGGATGGCCAAGGAACAGCTGTCCTGATGTGGGCCATTTAAGAAAAATGGCATAGACTAATTTTTCTTTAGGCTTGGATGTGTACCTGGTTAAAAGAAAAAAATAAAGAGCATAGTAACAAGTTACATCCCATGTTTCTCACTATTTATGGATCAGGAACAATCTGGAATTATTTTACAGATACTTCCACAATGTCACCACTAATAGAAGGGAAGGAAAAATAGCCCCATGGTGGTATAAAAAAACACCTTCCTCCCCCAAGACCAAAAGGAAGTTCTTGGAAGACAAAGATTTTCCTGAGCTAGCATTCCTCTTCATCAGACTGCTCTCATGGAGCTGAAAAGGGGAGGGAGATGATCTAAGGGGACAGGATGCAAGAGCTTCATGGCTTTTCATGTATTATTCAAATTGTTATATTCATTCATTCATTCAACAAGACAAGATATGCATGTGTCAATTCTGTGCCTAGTACTGTGCTCAGTGTTAGGGTTACAATAAAAAACAAAACACACATAGTCCTTGTTCTTATGGAGCTTAGACTAGAGTGGGGAAAGCAGACACTAAACAATCACACAAATAATATGAAAGTGTGAGTTCTGATAAGCACCATGAAAGAAAAGGAAATTGAGAGATTATAACAAAAGGATCTCTTTAGATTAGAACATCAGAAAGAAGCCTCTCCAGGAACATAACATTTAATCTGAGACTTAAAGGATGAATGGGAGCAAAGAAGAAGGTAAGGGAAGTATGCTGTGGACAAAAAAAAAAAGTGGATTTCATTCATTTATTCATTCAATTACTCAAGAAATACTTATTGAAATCTTAAAATGCTAGACACTGTTTTAGAGCTATATACAACATTGAACAAAGTCCTTGTCCTCATGGGGCTTACATTCTAGTGGGAGAAATTAGAATTAACAAATATGTCAGGTGTTGATTAAATGCTATGGAGAAAACAAGCCAGGTTAGAAGGACAGGGCATGCTAGGTAGGAAAGGAGGGGCCTGGGAGTGTTATTTTAAACAGAATAGTCAGGGAAGACTTCTTAGAGGTGGCATGGAAGAGAACCATAGGAGCGCCATAGGAGCACCACGGGAGCGTCTGGGGAAAGCCTTCCAGACAGAATGACAAGTGCAGGAGCCCCAGTGCAAGAGTGTGCTCTGCCTGTTGATGCAATAGCAAGGCAGAGTGCCTGAAGGAGAGGAAGTGGGGGAGGGTGATGGCAGATAAGATCAGAGAGGTGATAGGAGCCAGATTTTATAGGCCCTTGTAAGCATCTATGGGACCTGGCCTTCTCTCTGAGACTGGAAGCCATTGGAGAAATGTGACCATGGGAGTGGCATTATTATTTAAAAGTATACTCCGATTGCTTTGTGGTGAATAGGTTAAAGGGTAGAAATAGAGACCTATTAAGAAGCTACTGAAATAATCCAGGCAGGGGCGAGACAATGGAAACTAAAAGGATGAGGGTTGCCACAGAGAGGATAAGAAGTGGTCAGATTCTGAATATATTTCAAAGATGCAGAGGATGATATCTGCTAATGGGTTGGCTGTGACTATAAAAGAAGGGCTTCAAGGTTTTGGGCTTGACAACCACCTAAAGGATGAAGCTGCCGTTAACTGAGATGGGAAAGACCATGGGTGGAGCTAGTTGATAGCAAAATTTTAAAACTCAGGATTTCAGTTTTGGATGTACAGGTCTAAGATGCTATGCATCTAAGTGGAAATGCTGAATAGGAAGTTATTGAGGCTGGAGTTCGGAGAGGTCTGCACTGGAAATAGAAATGTGGAAATCATCAATATGGCATTTAAAGCCATGAAAATGGATAAGATCACCTGGGACATTAAGATAAACGCAGTGGCTCACGCCTGTAATCCCAGCACTTTGGGAGGCCAAGGCAAGCGGGTCCCCTGAGGTCAGGAGTTTGAGACCAGCCTGGCCAAACATGGTGAAACCCCGTCTCTACTAAAAATACAAAAAAATTAGCCAGGCGTGGTGGCGGACACCTGTAATCCCAGCTACTCAGGAGGCTGAGGCAGGAGAATCGCTTGAACCTGGGAGGTGGAGGTTGCCGTGAGCCAAGATCGCACCAGTGCCCTCAAAAAAAAGATAGAGAATAATGGAAGTCCAAAGACTAAAAACCTCAGGGCACTTCAAGATTTAGAGGTTGGAAAAATGAGATGAAATCAGCAAAGGAACTAACTAAGAAGGAAGAGCCAACAGGTACGACGAACACCAGGAGAGACAGTGATAAACTGAGGCAGACACTGCCAGTAAGTTAAGAAAATGAGCACTGGGGACTCATCACTGGAACTGGCAAGGCAGATGTTATTGTGGGCCTTGAGAAGAGCAATTCTGGAGTGTGGGGGTGGAAGCTCGACCAGAGGGGGTTCAAGAGAAAAACTGTAGCAAGGAATTAGAGATAGCAAGTGAAAACAATCCTTTCAAGACGTTTTACTACAAAGGAAAGGAGAGAAATGGGAAGATCGCTAGAAATGCAAGTGAAATTGAGTTAAAGGGGAGAATTGCTATAACAATCCTTGGGTGGATGATTTGCAATGGGATCAGGACACAAGGGTTGACCTTAAAGCCCAAAGTGAGATAATTTTACATTGTATGTGTCTGGGTGCGTGTGTGTGTGTGTGTGTGTTTCCATAGTTAACAGTTAGCTGTCCAGGAGCAGGCATGGAATAAGTAGATCTGTATTTAAAGTTGATGTTCCGTCAAGTGAGTATGGCAGAGGGAGCAAGGGTTCAGGAGTTGGGTGTATGCAATAGATTAGTTACAGTGATGGGCCACAGAATCTGTCCCGGATAAGGAAAAAGACAGAGAAAAGATGATAGGATTAAAAGATAGTATGATCACTGGATTATAGATCCCTTTGGAAGCCGAAGTGCCATGCAGAGTGAGCCAAAATATAAGAAGTGGTAGGTAGACGGCAGAATCCTTCAAACTGGAGCCATGGAAGGGGTTCAGTTATTGGTAATGCAAAGTCTAAAGTATGTTTATAAAAGAAAGGGAAGTTAAGGACACCAAGGTTTTTGGCCTGACAACCACCTAAAGGATAAAGCTGCCATTAACTGAGATGGAGAAGACCGTGGGTGGAGCTAGTCTACAGCAAAAATTTAAAACTCAGGGCTTCAGTTGTGGACGTACAGGTCTAAGATGCTATGCATCCAAGTGGAAGTGTTGAGTAAGAAGTTCGACTTTGCATTACCAATATGACCTTGTATATTGATAATGCAAAGGAACAGGTAACAAAGGTCAAGCTGACAAGACCCCTAGAAGACAGGAGGTTCAGGTAATTAGAACTGTGAATAAAAATTTAAATCTCTAAGAATTATGTGAAGAGTAGTTCTGGGGACAGGGACAGCAAGCCAGGGCTCTCTCAAAGGATTTTAAGGGTTGACCTGGGAGTCTGTAGGTGACTGCAAGAAGGTGGGCATGATGAACCTGGAGGGAAGAAGGCTCCTATGGTGAGGAGGGAGAGCAGGGCCACTCAGTGGCAGGGAAGTTGGTAGGAGCCAGACTCACAGCTTTATAAGCCACATTAAATATTTAGCTTTTATGTTTATTTCTTAAATAAACACAATAGAATAATGGTTAATGATTGTGAAGTCCCAGATCAGATACCCTCATATTCAAATGTAAGTATTCAAAAGTAAGAAGCAAATTCCAAAACCAGATTTCTACTATCCTCTGTCACATGAGAGATTGGTATTGAGTTCTCATTATGGCTTCTCCCAGATCAACATTTTAAAATTCCACAATTATTTGCTCTGTCCAGATTGCCTTACTCCATTTTATTCAATGGGTTGTTAATGTTTTAAGTCATAAGTCACGTAGATTGAAGAACAATTAGTCTAATCTTTCGGTTCCTATTTGATCAGGCAGTACTCAGGTGGCAACTGAAAGCAAATTTTTAGAACTTCGCCAATACTCATCTTATTTTATATATGTTAAGAAACCACATCAGAAACTGTCATATTTGTGGAGTCTGATTCAGGTACTCATTGACACACAGAACCTCCTCAAGCTCAGAGAGAAGCATCTTCCCTGAACCCTCCCTATTTTGATTCATTTTTAATCTAACATTTTCTCTGCCATTGGGTACCTCTTGTTTGCTAATTTCATGGGATGCAACATCTGCAAAAGTCAGAATTTACCAAACTGGTTAAACAGTAATCTCCGTTTTAGACTAACCGTTCAGCATTTTTCATTGGTCTGAACAGCTTACAATTTTTCTAAGAGCTGAGTACTTTCAGCCAAAATTTGTCCACTGCTGGGAGATACCTAGAAATGATGTAAGCTCAATCTGATAAACAATAAATGTTTCAAAACATGCAAATTCTTCCCCTTCTCTTTATATTAGAGTAAGCAAAGTTTGGAAAGTGCTTTGTATATGTAGGAATTCATCCAATTTCTCTTTTTATCCTACTCTTCTTTTATATGTCTGATAAATTTTAAATCTCTTCCTTTATAAAAGAGTACTTGGTAACAAGAATGACTTACCACACATCTGGGGTGACAGTGTCATTCTGGGATCGCCAGGTATGGGTTTCATAAATAGCTTCTCCATTGACTTTTAGCCAGGACCCCATTTGCCTCAGTCGCTCCTCAAAAACTACAGAAATGGTGCCATCTAGTGTGGGCCCAATATTCATCAAAAGATTTCCTCCACATGAAACTGTCTCTACAAGTTGCTAAAAAATTAAGAATAATGTTTTTAGGTAAATAAAATAATTCCATCTTTAATGTGCTAATATATTGCATTTATATATTTATACATGTATATATAGTCACTGCCTAGAAGAACACAGGATAGAACAATGTCCTATATTTATAGGCCATTGAGCCATAGAAGAAATAATTCCTACATGACCACACTATTAAGAATATTATGTTAATAGCCACCAGACATTTCACTGTACCTTCACCAATTCTTCAATTGTAAGATAGTCAGAGATTCCAGCTTCCCTCCTATAGCCCCAGGACAGTTTGTCTATTGTCATGCAGTTTTCCCATTTATGTGGCAAAAGATGTCCTGGGTTATAACGATCACTGCAGGTATAGAAGCCACCATGCTTACAGATGCTACCAGCTCCCCAACGATCATTGGTGACTACTGTGCCCCGAACTGGGCTGAAATGAAACATACAATTTTTTAAAACAAAAGGTATAAGCTTTTTATACAAAAAGAAATGTCACTGAAAAGACATGTAATTGAAATACAATTCTGAAAAGGGACCATGGCATAGTACAGTGGAAAGCCCATGGTTTTGAAGTCAAACAGACCTGAGTTGATTGGAGTTCTGGCTTTGTCACTTTCTAGCTCCCAGACCTACAGCAAGTTACCTGACTCCTCTGAATAATGAATTTCCTCATCTATGATTAGAACAAAAATAAGTTATGTAAAACATTAGCCCGGTACCCAGCACATATAGCACTCATAAGAGTATTATATGAATATTTTAAACTCCCTTCCATATTGTAAATGGTAGCCAAAACTGAATTTATACCCAAGACACTTTTCTTTTCAATGATTCAATGATCTCATACATGTAGTCTAGCCTTTCTTTTTCTCTTACCATTGTGCCTAATATTGAAAAATCTCAGAAAATTTGACTGTTGATATCATGTGAAATATCCCCACAACATTACTTATCATAGCAGGTGGCATATTTAAGAGGGAAATCCACGCCACATAGAGGGAACAGTTTTGAGTCACAAATTGAAGTGATGGCTCCCAGTTTTTTCCCTTGGAAGGAGTACCTGGACACACTGCTGTTTTAAGTATCAAGAGTTCTTCAGAATATTTGTATTTGTGCCCTTTGTGGGCCCAGGAAGTGCAAGCAGAAGGTTGCCTGACTTCGTAGCACAATACCCAGTGCTTTCTAGTGTACATGCAAATTTGGTCCATATAGTTTAAGCCTAATGGAGGAGTTTAACCAGAACTCCCTGTTCTAATAGGGCAGCCTTGAACATACCAGGAAGCAACAGGAAAAAACTGGAGAAAGTGAAAATGCTGCGATGAAGGAAAAGAGGAGACAAACAAGGGTGACATTGGCTGGGCAGCAAAGATGACCAAAAGGTAAGAGGATAAAAAGAAGCAGTCTGCGGGATTCAGAAGCACATAATCAGAAATAGTGATGAAGAAACAGAGTTAGTTGTCCCAGAATAGAGGCCATAAAGGACCAGGGTAGGAGAGAAAAAGGGGGGACCCACAAAATTAACACCTTCAAAGTTCTTGATCCTGTGATTTTTAGTCTGATCTCAAAATCAGACCACTGAGTTGGATTTTACTCCTGATTTATTTACCCTTGATTATGTTGAGTAAATAGTGATATATCTAATAAGTATTATTTACAATGATTTTCTCCCCCCATACCACCAATGACTTAAAATGAAATATTTCAAGAGGTGAAGGAATTAAAATGTTAGAAATATATTAGGAATATGAAGGGTAACTGCAGCAATCTCATAGCATACACACCTTTCATTATATAACCAGGCCAAGAAGCCTGTGCTGTTCCAGTATTGATCCGGCGCTCCTCCGTCACCATCCGACCACAGAACCTCAGGCTGATAGTTGTTCACTAACTCATAGAGCTCTGGCAATGTCTTAGAAACTGGAAATTGCCGCTTATGGAATGAACTGGATTCATCCTCAAGGAAGAGCGGATGAAACCATTCAAAAAGGGAATAGTACAGTCCAAAACGCAGGTCAGTTCTGTTCCTAATGGCTACCTCAAGTTCCTTGACAATGTCCCTCTTGGGCCCCTCATCTATGGCATTCCAGTTCCACGAATATTCTGACCCCCACAAGGTAAAGCCTAGAAAATTATAGTGAAAACCCTTGTAAGCATGTCAACTTTATTTTAGTAAATTTCAACCCACACAAATGCCCAAACAAATCACACAGTACATGCGATATATAAATACCTGCTCCTACAAATGACTGTTTTATGGCCATTTTTTCATAGCATATATCGTGCTTTTATATGAGAAGTGAGAATTTAAACAAGGTGAGACTGAGGTTTTTAAAAGCAACTTTCGGGGTATATCACTGTATGGTCTGATCTATCTCCAGTATTTTCCCTCTTAGATTTTAAGGTCCTTGAGGGATTGCATCATGTCTGCAGTGCTCCCTGCTATGTCTTCAGCCAACTGCTAGCACAAGGTATAAACAATCAACAATAGCAGCTCACAACTAAGATGGGAACATATACATGTACCATGCTAAATGATGACTACCACTATTTATTATGAAGATCCTGAGATGCACTCCTGCAAGATTCTTAAGTGTCTTCTAAACCAAAGCTTGAAGTCTACTGCTTAGTTTTAGGATTGTTTATTTTATTATAGTGTGATTCTTAGAACACTGGTGATCCATGTATAGCAAATCTCTTTTAGCCTGATTATTTATTTAACCAGAGGGGCAAAAAAAAAAAACCCTACTATTTCCCAATAGTTCTATACTTTAAAATATACTCACCACATGTAATCTCATCCTAGTACAAAATCATAAGCTTGGATGTTCCTCTTTAATAAAATTACCCAAAAGTGAATAGGCTACCAACTACACAGATAAGAAAAACAATGTATACCTTTATACAAACACTTAGAAGTGGTTCGTTTTTAACAGGAATTTGCATTTAGATTACTGATTGTTCCATATAAAAATGTTAGAAGAGATATATAAACTGAAATACTTAAAACATAATAAATATGAAAGCCTCAAAAATTTCATCAGTGCCTAGAGACTTAAATACATTGTTACTATTCCACTAAAATCTAAAAGAATCTTTGAGAATAGACATTTATAAGGTACATTTGGTGAAACATTTTACTCTTGGTAAATTAGAACAAGTCTAAGAATGACTCATACTTTCGATTTTTTTTTTTTTTTTTTGAGACAGGTTCTGGCTCTGTCACCCAGGCTGGAGTTCAGTGGTGCGAACTTCACTCACTGCATCCTCGACCTCCTGGGCTCAAGTGATCCTCCCACCTCAGCCTACCAAGTAGCTAGGACTACAGGTGTGTACTCCACCACGCCCAGCTAATTTGTCTATTTTTTCAGAGACAGGGTCTCACTTTGCTGCCTAGGCCGGTCTCGAACTCCTGGCCTCAAGCAATCCTCCTTCCTTGGCCTCCCAAAGTGTTGGAATTATAGATGTGAGCCACTGCACCTAGCCTTAGATTCATTTTAATAAGCTTTTTAAAACAGCTCACTCTTGTTCCTATCATTTCTGTGGTAAGCTTCAGAGCAGTGTTGATATCTAAAGTCATATTCAAAGTTACTCAACTTGACAGGCCCTAATGTCAGATAGTACTAAAACCACTTGAGTCTTCATTTGAATATCACCACCATAAGCTCACACTGCGACGTTCCTTCCTGAGCTTAGTATGCATTTTCCATGAGCAATGAAAACATCTGACAACATGGGTCCCAGAAAATGTATACATGTGGGCTACATCATCTCTCCTCACAGTTTGATTAACAATTTTTATTAAATAAACTCACTATGTAATGTTTTGTGCCATACAGCTTGGGAAAGTTCCTAGACATCAGGAAATCAGCATATTCTCAAGCAAATACACGTGATAGACATTCATCTCAGCAGGATAAATATCTACAGGAGAAAATCATGAAGCTACCAGAATGTGGCCAAAGGGAAAAATATCCTATGATCATTCCAGATTTTTTGTGTTGGTTCTCCTCTCCTATTCCCATCCCATCCCTGGAGAAAACAATAAGGCAAAGTTTCTCTTTTTTTTTTTTTTTTTTGAGACAGGATCTCCCTCCGCCACCTAGACTGGAGTGTAATAGCCCTATCTCCGCTCACTGCAGCCTCAAGCAGTCCTCCAACCTAAGCCTCCCAAGTAGCTGGGACTACAGAGACATACCACTACGCTAATTTTTTAGTTTTTGTTTGTTTGTTTGTTTTTGTAGAGACAGGGTCTCACTATGTTGCCCAGGCTGGTCTTGAACCCCTGGGCTCAAATGATCCTCCTTCCTCGGCCTCCCAAAATTTTGGGATTACAGGCATGAGCGACCACATCCAGTGCAAATTTTTTTATACCAAGGCAAAGATGATCATGCAAAAGAAACTAATGAATGAACAAGCCGTTGGAACAAAAACAATTTGTTAATGCTTCCCTGGCCTTACAAATACTGGAGTGGTAATGGGTGGAATCCATTCTATTAAAATAGAATGGATTTTAAATGTGTGGGGATTTAGATATTCTTCTACCACCTCTGATTTTTCTGGAAACCATTACAGTTCCACAATCCTTTTCCCTCCAGGTGATCTGGGTCACTTTCATCACTATCAGTTCATCCACTATTTGCACCATTTGGCCAGCTAAGAGTTGGCTAAAAGTGCAGCCAGGTGTGTCGTAATGATGCAAGACTATAGCAGTATAATCCCCAGGATGCATTCACAGGATGCATTACAGAGAAGGGGAAGGAAAGAGTGCAATTCCAAGATGAACTTTGACTTGCAACCCACACTCCCTTCAACAAACAGCTTTAAGTAAATCTTGGAAATATTGTTCAAAATACATGTGACAAAACGTGACCATCTTTCCTCTGTTAGGTGGCGGGTATGATCCTTTCTGTATTCCTAACATCTCTCAATTTGGGTTGAATGTGCAGTCCCTAAGTCATAAGCAAGTGCCAGTCACCACTTATGGTTGCTCCGAAGAGAAAATTAGACCTTGCTTTAGTTTTTTCTTCCAAAAGAACAACTTTTCATTTCTTAACCATTGTCAGCAATTTCCATAGGCTGGATTGACTTACCTTCATGATGTTTGGAAGTTAAGACAATGTATTTGGCACCAGAGGCCTGAAAAATATCTGCCCACTGGTTGGCATTAAAAAATTTTGCTGTAAATAGTGGTCCAAAATCTTCATATTTGAAACTAGGAGGGTAATTATCTTTCATAAATTCCACATACTTCGGTATCTTTTCCTTTTGCCAATACCACCTAAGGGGAGGAAAGGAAAGAGTGCATAAACAGCACATACACACACATTTAAAAGAACTGCTCCAGCTCCCCTTACCATTTACCCCTCACACAGATAGGACCCAGATTCTCTTTCTCACTTCCCCATTAGTTTGACTTGGCTTTAAAGACAGCTTATGCAAACTAAACGCCCTCTCATTTTCCACCTATCCCCCTGTGATATCCACTCAGCTCATAAACTAGAGCATTCTAGGCAACTCAGCTACCCATTCTCTCTTTTTTTTAAGACAGGGTCTCACTCTGTCACTCAGGTTGGAATGCAGTAATGGAATCATGGCTCACTGCAACCTCAACCTCCTGTGCTCAAGCGATCCTCTCGCCTTAGCCTCCTGAGTAGCTGGGACCACAGGCACGTGCCACCACACCTGGCCATTTTTTTTTTCTTTGTAGAGATGTGGTTTCCATATGTTGCCCAGGCTGGTCTTAAACTCCTGGGCTCAGGCAATCTTCCTGCTTCAGTCTCCCGAAGTGTTAGGATTACAGGCATGAGTCACCGTGTCCAGCCCCATTCTCTTTTAATTCTTCACTTTTAAATCACAACATGTAGTATATGTCTTTACACATTGTCCCTTGTAACATAAGTGATTAGGGCTTCTAAAAGGAAGACTACATGCCTAAAACATAATATGCATCTATTATACTCAGTAGTAGAGAACACTTTGGAGGCACAGGACAGAAAGGGAGACAAAAGTAAAATTAAAAAGATGCTGTTATTTTAATAAATGGACTCAACCTTCAACAATTACTTGCTATACGCATTCATTCTAAGCAATGGTATATTGACCCTAAACTGCGTAAGCAAGACTTCACGAGGAAAAGCACATCTACACATTTTAGATAAACACAGCAGTAACTATCCTCATGAAATAGATGCAACCCCCATTTCTGACCCACCTCCTGCTTTTTCTATCACCATTCCTTTCATATGAGTATTTCTACAGGATAAGCAAATCCATTATCAGCACTATATTTCCCAAGACGATCAGGAGACTCTGCTAAGAAGAAATAATTGAAGGGCGTACTATGCGGCAGACATGCTGTTTGCCTGCCCAAAAGTTGTATTTACGTAATTTCCCAGCTTCCACTACAGCTACGACAGGGATGTGAGATCCATGCTGGCCAAGGGAACTTGAGGGAAAGCCAACTTTGGGGACTGTGGAAATGGTTTCCCTCCTAATGAAAAGAGACACTGGCCTTCCTGCCTTTGGGCAGGGTTGTGTGAAGTTATGGTGCCTGGCTGCCATCCTGTGACCATGAAGGGACAAGTCCCCAGGCTGAGGATGACAGAAAGAGCCCGTGTCTTTGATTTCATCAATGAACCGACTACCTCTAAATTTCCTGTTATGTGAAATAACAAGCCCCTATCATTATACCTTTTAGTTGGGTTTAAAATCCTTGAAGCATTTTTATTATTTATTTATTTATTATTGATTAATTGATTGGTTGAGACAGGGTCTTGCTCTATTACCCAGTTTGGAGTGCAGTGTCATGATCATACCACACCACAGCCTTGAACTCCTGGGCTCAAGTGATCCTCCCACCTCACCCTCCTGAGTAGCTGGGACTACGGGCATTACATTTTAAATTGAACTGCAAAAGAGAAACTGGGACATTCAGAAAGTTGAACAAGAATAAGGAATTTCTCCTAGCATCATCTAATTTGAACCTGCACTGTCCCCTACAGTCTAGACTTGAATTTCATGCTGAGAGATGAAAAGAGGCATTTATGGTAAAGGTCTATCATTTATATTTGGTTTTTAATAGACATTTAAAACAGTCACATATACTCATCTACACTGTTGATTCCCCAAAAGTCAAATTGAGAGTGAGGAGCAGAGGATACAAAGGGAAATCACAGGTAATTAAAGAATCTTCCACAGGGTTAATGCATTTTCAGATCATCAGGAATCTGTTCTCTATTTTGTTTAGTATGAGAAGGATCTTTATTGTTCTAGGTCAAAACAACCATGGGTTTATCTGTAGAAAATGAAGTTATTCATAGCAAAGAATAAAATGACTCAAAACTAGCTGTTTTATTTTGGCATAGTACTAGTCTCAGTCAAAAATGTCAAATCCTCTTTGGCACCAATGTATCTTTATGGTTGAACAAAATGATAATATAAGATACAATTTAGGGGGAAGAAAGTTGTTAATTATGTACCACACTAATCTAAAATATTTCCAAAACAAGCTCAAGATTCCTTACAGCCCAAAACATGCAAATAAAGATTTGTAACATGTTTTTGAAGTAGCTATGTTTTGGCATAAGAATAAAGAGTCTCTGTTTTAGAAGGTGAATTATTTAAAATATGAATAATTCTCTATAGCTTACCCAGTTTTATTTTTTACATCAATTGACCTACCAATAAGAAAGGTTACTGGTTGCAGGTAGTCAATTTCTTTGTAATGAAAGGGTTAAAATATGCTATTTTGGCATATTTTTAAAGGTAAAGAAACTCGAAAAATAGGTGCATGAAGAGCACTTTGCCCTTTGTGCTGTTTCTTAGGAGAGAAGATGAAATTCCAGTATGAAAGGCACTCTGTACTGGAAGGAAAGGCAGCATCCTAAGTTTCAAAGACAAGAAGTAGAATACTGTACAGACCTTGCTAAAATTTATTATTTAAGTCTCCCCACATAATTTAGTCACACAATGTCAATTTAATTCTTGGACCCAGCAGAGACCCTAACAGAATGGAGGTGTAATTTTTCTACCCCTAGAGTAGAGCATGGTACCATGTATACTATGTAATGTTAATATAATATATAGTTCATACTCTGTATTGTATCTACTAAATATAGTATGTTAATTTGGATGTATACTATTTATGTAGTATATAGTTGATTCAAATAAATACTGTTTAATGATTCCCTTCTTTTACTTAAGAATATATTATGTGTCCCAAAGTCCTGGAATTACAGGTATGATCCACCGCGGATCACCTGAGGTCAGGAGTTCAAGACCAGCCTGGCTAACATGGCAAAACCCCGTTTTTACTAAAAAATACAAAAAAATTGGCCAGGCATGGTGGCGTGCGCCTGTAGTCCCAGCTACTCAGGAGGCTAAGGCGCGAGAATCGTTTGAACCCGGGCGGCGAAGGTTGCAGTGAGCCGAGATGGTGCCACTGCACTCCAGCCTGGGTGACAGAGTGAGACTATGTCTCAAAAAAAAAAAAAAAAAAAAAAAGAATATATTATGTGTATGTTTCTATATATGCACACAAAATATTTCTGTTTTGAAGGACTTAATACTTGTAGCATTTAGTCAGAAAAGACGTGCAACAGCTTAAGAAATTACATGCACATTTTCACATAGATCTCAAGGTAAAATCTAACGCACAGATTTTTGTGTAGCACCTTTCATACGGCAGTATAACTGGGTTGTGTTAAGAGTACCATTCTAGAACCTCTTTAAAAAGTTCCTAGAGCCACACATGGGTAACATGTTAACATTAAGTAGCCAATGGTGTTCAATGAACAGTCGTTTCACATACTCATGACTATGTTTTAACCATAACTTCATGGCAGAACGACTGTAAATTGGCAGGTAGCAGCAGAGCAACCATAGGCCATTGTGCCTGAGTCACCGCTCGTGTGATGCCCCTGCACAAACTGATGAATGTCTGTAGTAGCTCGATGTTGTAGTGTCATAACTACAGCTTAATATGCGCAACTATGAAGAAGCTGAGGAGTCAGGAGTATCTGAAAACTCTACAGTCACACGGAAGAAAAATTCCCTGTTCATCCAGCAGAAGCACTTAGGCAGGAAACCACATATTCGACACCCGGAAGTGCGAAACGCGGGTAACGCAGTGGGAGGTGAAACCGACGAGGGTGCAGGCAGCACCAGGCGGCGAACCAGGCCCGCTGGGTGGTGGCTGGAGGCTGCGGGTGGGGACAAAAGCGCGGCAGACGAGACAAAAGGGAGCGCACTCACCAGAACCACTCGCTACCGAAGCTGGGCACGGAAAACACTCCCCAGTGGATGAAGATGCCGAACTTGGCCTGGTCAAACCACGCGGGCAGCTGGCGGGCGTCCAGGGACTCCCAGGTGGGGTCGAAGCGCGTGGCGCTGTGGGCAGGGCACGGCGGCGGTGGCAGCAGCAGCAACAGCAGCAGCGGGAACGCGAGCCTGGGGAGCTCCTGGGGCCGCATGTCCCGGCGCAGGCCGGCTGTCCTCTCTGCAGGCTCCCGCGGCCTCGGGAGCGCTGTTCTTCCGTTTCTGCCGCTGAGTATGCCGCGCCGCGGTCACCTGACCAAGCCGGACTTGGAAACCGGCCACCCTTCCCCCTCTGGGGCGGGAGTGGCCACTCTCCCGGGCGTTCCGAATGACCTCAGGAGGGCTGCATCGCTCAGCATAACTAAGGAGGCCAGCATTACCCCAAAGCCAGCTGCGACGGCTTTGCTAAGGCTCTGTCCTCTTGAGGGGAAAATATGAGTCTGAGTCAGGGCCCTGTGGCCAGCGCCTCTGCCCTCAAGCAGACACGACGCTGACCAAGAAACTGCCCAAGAGGACAACGCCACCAGCCCACCCTGGTGGCTGCTCCACACGTCCGAAGCGTGGACGAGAAGGTCAAGGCAGGAACTTCAGCCGGGTCTCGCCATGATGGAACATGGAAAGCAACCTAGATCCTTCTCGGCCTCTGTATCAGCTCCCAAGATCCTGCATGTTAGAACCATGGTTGTCAACCTTGAATTTGTATCAGATGAAATTCCAAGAGCTTCAGATTCAGCAGTTAGGTTGGGGCCCAATAATTTGCGTTTCTACCCAGTTCCTACTTCTAGGATGTTCTGATGTTGGGCCGGGCGCGCTGGCTCACTCCTGTAATCCCAACACTTTGGGAGGCCGAGGCGGGCGGATCACAAGGTCAGGAGATCGAGACCATCCTGGCTAACACGGTGAAACCCCGTCTCTACTAAAAATACAAAAAATTAGTCGGACGTGGTGGCGGGCGCCTGTAGTCACAGTTACTCGGGAGGCTGAGGCAGGAGAATCGCTTGAACCCGGGAGGCAGTTACAGTGAGCAGAGATGGTGCCACTGCACTCCAGCCTGGGCTACAGAGTGAGACTCCGTCTCAAAAAAAAAAAAAAAAAAGAAAATTGTGATGTTTCTGATTGGTGGGCCAAACTTTCCTGAGAACCACTGCATTGAACAAGGAGATGATCTGAGACAGTGGAAACCAGTGGTTTAAGAAACCTGCAAGCTTGGGGAAAAAGGCCAGCAACTTGGAAAGATTAATCAAAAGGATATTTGGGAAGCTTATCACCTCCACCTCTTGTTTGGTTGGTTGGTTGGTTTGTTTGTTTGTTTGTTTGTTTTTGAGACAGAGTCTCGCTCTCTCGCCCAGGCTTGAGTGCAGTAACATGATCTAGGCTCACTGCAGCCTCTGCCTTCTGGGTTCAAGGATTCTCCTGCCTCAGCCTCCAGAGTAGCTGGGACTACAGGCACATGCCACTGTGCCAGACTAATTTTTGTATTTTTCTTTTCTTTTTTAGTAGAGACAGGGTTTCACCATGTTGGACAAGCTGGTCTCAAACTCTTGACCTCAGGTGATCTGCCCGCCTTAGCCTCCCAAAGTGCTAGAATTACAGGCATGAGCCACCAAGCCCAGCCTCTCCTCCACCTCGTAAGTGTTTTCAAAGTAAAGCCAGAATCCTCAACTGCTTGTGCCCCCATGAAATCATTACCCTTCAATGAGCCAATTCAAATGCTGCTTCTTTTGTGAAGCTTTCTGCCACCACCCTTCCCTCCCAGAATGTTGTACTTTCCCTGATCTGCTTCATAACACCTCCTTCCAAGCACACAGGATTTCACGCATCCTCTAGTAGCTAGGTGTTACAGGTCTGATTTCCCATCAGACTGAGCTTTTTGAGGGCATTCATAATGACCTTCTTTTCTGTAGTGCCTACATTTACAGCAGAAAAGCGGCACTCAAAATGTTTGTTGAAGCTCTCCAGTGAACTGGGGTTCTAATTATTGAGTGAAGAACTTGACACTAAGTGGCTGTTGCCTGCATTATCCCAACCCATCTCTGCAGAGAGATGGGAGCAGCAGAGGGCGCTGTCACTGCAGGTGTAGGGGCATTTTTCCTCTCCATGACATGCCAGATGGCCCCCCGGGGCCACAGCTCCACCGTAAGAGTCCCCAGTTTTGTTTTGTTTTTTTACAGTGAGGGTGTTCTAGAGGAAAGGGCTCAACGAATCCAATTGCAATAGCTCCAGTTTGTGATAAAGATGACAATTTTTTTTTTTATTTGAGACAGAGTCCGGTTCTGTTGCCCAGGCTGGAGTGCAGTGGCACAGTGTTGATTCACTGCCACCTCCACCCCCGGGGATTCAAGCAATTCTCGTGTCTCAGCCTCCCGAGTAGCTGGGATTACAGACCCCAACCTCCAGCTAACTTTTGTATTTTCACCATGTTGGCAAGGCTGGTTTTGAACCCCTGATCTCAAGTCATCCTCCTGCCTCAGCCTCTCAAAGTGCTGGGATTACAGGCATGAGCCACGGTGCCTGGCCTGACAATTTTTATTATTGAGTTTGTGGAACCCAGAATGATCTAGGGCCTCGGTGGCCACGGAACCCTGGGGCACACTTGAACAAAAATATGGGCTTCTCAGCCACTATGCCTTGACATCCTCTCTAATCAGAAGTTTGTGTAATAAGTGCAAAAGACAATATTCACAGTGACGATACTGTGAACTGCCAAAGGGAGAGTAGACATGACTGTGGTGACAATGCAGCAGCAGCAGGACCGTGTCCTCTCATAAGTGGGCATCCTTTCCCCATGTGAACACCACATAGCAGAAACGCCCATCTTCCAAAGTCCTTTTATCATGTTATGAATTATTTACACTTCCATATATTTCAGTTATAGAGTGGTAATCAGATCTGTATGGATGCCACTTGGGTCATTTGTCATTTCACTTGAAGGCAAAGAAATGTTTTTAACTGGTAAGTACAACCTTATCATAAAAGTCTATTTTCTGTAAGAAATACTGAAAATATATTAAAGACCTCCCTTAGTGCCCTTCAGGACACATAAGTATCCTAATATACCAGGTTGGGAACCATTGCTATAGGATTTGAAAGGAATAGTAAATAGTATTATCTGAAAGTGAAGAGGAAGAAGAGATTCTACTTAAAAATATTTGTTAAATGACTGAAAGAAATAAATCTATGAAGTCGTTTAGAACATGGTCCTTTAGGGAAAGACCTGCCTGCTGTAGATTCCATTCACATTTTATACGTTTGTAATGCCTTACAAAGCTAGTCTTTGCACTTAAAGCTACTGCTAACTGAGCAATAGAATCACAGCTCATAAGGCTTAAACTGTGTATTTAAAGGTTTTGATAGGGGATCCAGAAATCTGAGTGAAACCCTGGGTTCTGCAGGTGCACATGGCTCGTGTATAAGGCATTTGAAGGGCTTGTGGCCTTGATGGGGAACACTGTCAACTCTGATCCTGCTTGTCTGAGGTTACTTGGGGTACAAGATGAAGACAGAAGGGCATGCCTCCCTTCTGGAACCATCACGGCCAGCAGCCACATGTTGGGCAGCTGCTGATACTCAGGGTGCCCAGGCGGGAGATGGTGAGAGGCCAGCCCTAGCCAAATTCCTTGCTGCTGCCAGAGGAAGCAGTCTTGCCATGTGTGTCCACAGGGATATGATTAGCTGCCGAGGTGGAGCTGATATCTGAGCGAGGCTCTCGAGGACACATTCTGGATAGATCTCCATATGGGAGTTGGATGACTGCCACCAGCCAGTCTTGGCAGTCCCCAGAATTCTTCTGAAGTGGACAGTGGAAGAAGTGAAACATTTGCCTGGCAGCTGGCATCAATGCAGTCTCTCTCTGGACATGCAGAAGAAAAGGTTCAAAAGGAACTGAACCCAATCCAGTCTTTATTTGGTAAATATCCCAGCTTCACGGTAGAAGAGCAGGCATGGGGGAAATAAAAGAAAACCCGCCTTTTTCAGGCCACGGGGCAGGGAAGAGAAGCAGAGAGACATAAAGGGAGGAGGCCCCGGGGTGTCAGCAGAGAGGGGAGAGCTGCCAGGCTGTGGCCCCACGCCAGCCTCTGCCATAGGGCTGTGTAATCCTGGGGAAGGCGTTCAACCTCTCTGTGCCTCAGTTTCTTCACCTATTAAATGTGAGTGATAATCGTGCATCTCCCTCCTAGGGGTGTTGTGAGAATTAAATCATGCGAAGTACATGTTAAGCCTCATCTACGTGTGGACCAGTATTACCGTGTGTGTGTTAGATCAATTCAGGGGAGCCTATAGGAAGCGGAGATTTTGTCCTGATTCCCATTTAACCTGAAGTCCTAAATGAGAATCAGGACAGAAATGTCCTGATTAGGACTCAGGCTAACTGGCAAGTGTAGCAAGGTACAGCCATGTTAGACAGATGGAGAGGCTGCTTTTTACCTTTCCTGGGGTGACCTTGATATTCGAGTGACACAAACAGGACCCAGAAGTAGCCAAGAACCTAACTGGAAATCTGTCCTGAGTGGTTCTCTGTGGCAGGGCCTCCTGTGCCAAGGACCTGGGGTTCACAGCCATTCCTCAGAGGACTCTTGCCTGTCTGTGGAAACTGAGTGGGTGGGGCAGGAGCCCGATACAGACCAGATCTTGAATTAGAGCAGCTTCAGGCTTCATCTGGGAACAGTGATAGAACGGGTGTCAGCACTCCAGGACCAGAGAAGGCAGGGACGGCGTGTTCCTTCCCAGAAGCTGGAGAACCCCGCCCCTACTCCATGACACCTTAGAGAGAAGCAGGGGAGGGGGAGGCATCTGCAATATTGAGCGTTGTTACCCAAAGAACAGCCTACATATTTGCTGAAGATGCTGTTTAATTGACAAGATTTGACTATGTTTAATGCAGTTAGAATAATTAAATTTGATCACCAACCACCCAGTGCGTGCATGGGGGACAGGAGCATGCTGTCTGCTGAGGCAAGTAGGGTGACTAGAAACAAGAACAAATTGCCACTTTTTCTCTGCACCAGGGTTGTCAGTGGCAGGTAATTTAATGATCCTAGTATGCAGCTAAGCATCAGAACACATGACACATTTGCCTTCTACTTCTGTCCTTCCCAATGTCTTCCGGGAAAAATGAATGATCTAATGAGTGGCTGTGCACGGAGGCCTAATTCAGGGAGATGAGGTCTCAGTCACACGTTGAGTCTCCTTTCCAGTGGCCCTTATGGCTGAGGGAGACAGTGTCCCCTGGGCTGCACCAGTTGGAAGAGAAGGTGGAGTTTTCACAGCCCTGGTTAGAAGTGGGAGGGAAGAGGTCAGGTCCTCAAGAGGAAGAGGAAGCAAAAAAAAAAAAAAAGAAGGAACTGAAAGAACTGTGATAGGGCTGGGCAAGAGGGAGAAAGGAGATGAAAGAAAAAAAGAAAAGAAAAGAAGGAAGGAAAAGAAAGAAAGAGAAGGAAGGAAGGAAGGAGAAGGAAAGAAAAAAGAAAGGAAAGAAAGAAAGAGAAAGGAAAGAAGGGAGGGAGGGAAGGAAGGGAGAAGAGAGGAAGAAAGGAAGGAAGGAAGAAAGAGAGAGAAAGAAAGAAAGAGGAAGGGAGGGAGAGAAAAAGAGAGAGAAAGGACATCAGAGAATGGAGCTGGGGGGGAAAAAAAGATTCAAACACAAAGAAATTCAAAACCAAGAGTGTCCCAAAATTAGAATAAAAAAGAAACTAAAACACAAAGACAAACAATAAGCGAGAATAATGAATAAAGACAAGAGAAGAGGGGAGAGGTGGAGGTATCAAAAGGAGATGCTAAAATAAACCCCAAAACCAAAGCAATATGAGAAGCCTTAGGCTGAGCTCATCACAGCAGGCATGCCAGCAGGGGCACAGGGGAGGAGACAGCAAGGGAGGAACTGGCAAAGGTGAGCACAAGCAGGTGCAGGAAATATGTTGGGGAGGCAATGGGCAAGGGCTGAAGAACAAGTGGGGAAGAAGACATGGATGAAAAAGAGAGTGAAGAGGAGTCCTCCTGAAATAAGGAACCGAAATAAAGACCAATGAATGAATGAATGCAGTGTTTTCATTCACATAATAACCAGAGTCTAGGCAGCTTTCCTCAGTTTAGCAGGATGATTAAAAACATGGGCCCTACACTACTTAGCAAGTTATTCATGGGTGCACACACTTTTGGGGGTTAGAACCCACATAGAAAGGTTACCTAGTGCTGAGATGTCCTTTCTCAATTAGCAGTCTGTCCTTGCCATACACTATTCTGATGGTGTATGATGTATTCTGTATGTATAGGTAAGTATTCTGTATATATATATATGTATTCTGTATGTATATGTAGGTATTCTGATGATGTATGATGTACTCTGATGATGTATGATGTATTCTGATGGTGTATGAATGTTGTAAAGCCACACTGGTGTTTTGATTCTTTCATTTCACTGTCGAGTGAAGCCTCTGATGCAGAGGAGCAGGTTAAGAACTGCCAGGCTGTGCTGTGACTTTCCTGGGCCCTGGGCACCTTTGCCTTCACGGACCTCTTATTCCTCCATTAAAAAAAAAAGTCATAGAGGTATATTCTACAACAATGTTGGTAAACAGGTGAATGTATGAATATTACATATTAAAACATTTTCTTTGACTTGCAAGTTTTTTTTTTCTCCTTCAGATTTTAGATAGAATTAAAACATTTTTGTGGGTCTCGACAAGTATTGCCAGCACTGCACCTGCCACCCTGATAGGTAAGTCAGCTCTGGAGAACTTAGAGATACAGAGTAACAACCACTAAAAATATACAAAGAGATTTGATTAAATATTTATATCAATGTGAGCCAAGGTAGGTACGTTAAAATAGCAATGATTTGGTGTAGTGATCATGGAAATTTCATGATTCAAGACAAAGGTGGTTTCTTTAGGGTGCTGGCATATACTTACTGAGTTTATTGCTTACTATAAGCTAGGCTGTTCTGAATAATATATTTAGGCTTTTATTAAGTCCTCATAAGGTACATTCAAGTATATAAAGTACCTCCAAATGTACTTTTATTATCCTCAATCTACAGATAAGGACAAGAGGCAGAGAGAGTTAAATAACTTGCTAAATAGTGTAGGGCCCAGGTTTTTAACCATCCTGCTAAACTGAGGAAAGCTGCCTAGACTCGGTTTATTATGTGAATGAAAACACTATATTCATTCATTCATTGGTCATTATTTCAGTTCCTTATTTCAGTTATTAATTACCAATTTACTTTGTGTGTGTGAGAGACGGGTCTCGCTCTGTCACCCAGGCTGGAGTGCAGTGGTGCGATTCTGGCTCACTGCAACCTCCACCTCCCGGGCTCAAGCGATTCTGCCACCTCAGCCTCTGAAGTAGCTGGGACTACAGATGTGCGCCACCATGCCCAGCTAATTTTTGTATTTTTTGTAGAGACGAGGTTACGCCATGTTGGCCAGGCTGGTCTCCAACTCCTGAACTCAACCTATCCTCTCACTGCAGCCTCTCAAGGTGGTGGGATTACAGGCATGAGCCACTACACCCCACCTGTTAATTGCGTCTTTATCTCAGTAGGTTGAAGTATATTTATACAGCCTCTGCTCTGTGTCAAGTACTGAGCTGAGCTCAGCAGTTGCAATGGCAGGAACACAGACCCAGCCCTATTCCTTATATGGCTGACTCTCTAGTGGGAAATATGGACATTAAACAAACGACCACCTAAATATAACACTGCAAACTGGAGTTCATGGCATGAACCATGGAATGCTATCAAAGCACTGGGATCCCAATCTAATCTGGGCATCAGAGAAAGCTTCCCTGAGGAATTAAAATTTGGATGAGGTCTCAATAATTAATGAATTAGGCAAACAGTGGGAGCAAGGATGTTCCAGGCAGAGGCCAACTACATGGGTCAGGTGCACAGGACATAAACCGAGCCATCAAGAAGCTTCCAATGTGAAAAGAGAATAAACCCATAGAGACAAGCAATGAAGTGCTGCCATGAGACAGATGTATGGAGCATTTGAACAATGGGAAAGTGCTGGTAGGAGAGAGGTGGTGTTCAATTCAGTGAAAGCAATGTAGGATGAGATCTGTAAGGAAGACTAGATAAGCCAAGAGGCATGCAGAGGATCTTTTCCATTTTAGAGCCCTGGGGGCTATTTACTGGAGTAGCTGAAGATAGCACCGTGGACACAGGCTGAAAAGGAAGGAATTGCTATGAACTCCATGTGAGGTGTCATAGATGAGACCTATGGAGCTATCCAAGATCATATCCTGACACAGTGGTCAAAATAAAGAAGCAAGTGTGAGCAGTGGTGAGGTGATGGCTCATTTAAAGAAAAGCCATGCCCTGCAGACTAGTCCCAAGCTGGAGACCCCTTTCTCTAATTGTCTGAAGAATCCCTTTGGCAGGCTGTGTAATACGCATGATACCAATCTCTTGAAGTCTCTAGATGGAGGCCACATCCCATTGCCTTTACAAAACATCCTCTTTATCCATGGATGTTGATACTTGAGAACTTAACAGAAAGAACTTCATTCCCTCTGTGAAGATCAGTGGAGCTCATATTATTATCTGACTACAGAACTGCTCAATGTTCATCCCAAAAAAGTAAGACTCCCTTAAATATCTGCATAAGATTCATTTTCTGTGTTTTATTTTCCTAATTTTCTTCAAAGAAGATGTGTTACTTTTGTTAATAAAATATTAAAAATGTAAACCATGGAATCAGGGAAGGAAAATGGCAGACAGGAGGCAGGACTAAATTGCAGCTGACACTCAGAGGGACAGAGCAGCATGTGGAGACTCACGTTGTGAATTTTTGCTCCAGAACTACTACTGCAGGATTATACCAGGAAAGCCAAGAGAATCCACAGACCCTCTGAAGGAAGTGGATAGCTCCTGCAGGACCCAGGAGACAGCCCAAATACTACACAGCAAGAAGGTGCAATCTATGAACCAGAAAGTGAGCCCTCACCAGACACTGAATCAGCTGTCTGTGTCTAGTGTCTTGACCTTGGACTTCCCAGCCACCAGAACTGCCAGAAATAAATTTCTATTTTTTATTAGTTAAAAAAAAAGTAAGCCATGTAGATTATTCATTAACATACGAAGCAAAATGGAATCATAAAAATGAAACATTCATTACAATTTTTTGGAAACTGCTATTTGTTTTGTTTTGTTTTTGAGACTAAGCCTCGCTGTGTTGCTCAGGCTGGAGTGCACTGGCTGTTCACAGATGTGATCATGGCACGCTGCATCTCAAACTCCTGGTCTCAAGTGATCCTCCTGCCTCAGTCTCCTGAAGAGTTGGGACTACAGGGGTGTACCACCACACCCAGCCTTGTTTGTTTTTGAAGATAAGATCCATATCTGAATTTTTTAAATCAGTGACTGAGCAACATAAAACATGAGGATTTCCCAGATTGCCCTTCTTTTGTTGAAAATATTAAAAAGTGATCTTAAATTTATGGATACATATAAAACACCAAGATTTCTCCATTTGGTTTATGTACTTCATAATAGCTTGTGACATGCTCAAAATAACATGATTTTTTTCAATTATTTCTTATGCTGTTTTAAAAATCACATTTTATTGAATTTATTCATTCATTCATTTTGAACACCTAACATATACTAACAAATGTGCCAAGTCCAGAAGATTCAAGGCTGAATCAGAGGACATCCTTGACTTTAAAAAGCTGACAGTCTAGAAGAGCCAAGCCTACATGAAAATAAATAAATGAAATACGGACCAAAAGCACAATTATTGAAATATGTGCAGGGTAGAGGTGCTGAGCAGTGGGAAGATACAGAATAACTAATGCCTATTAGCTGCTTCTGTATGTATGCCAGGTAGTGTTCTAATTGCTTTACTTACATATATTAGCTCATCGCCAACCTGTGATCGTTTCCATTATCATATTGTTACACTCATTTTATAGATGAGGGACTGAGACAAAGAGTGGTTGCCTAGCTTGCCCAAAGTCACTCAGCTATACTGAGTGGCAGAACCAGGATTTAAATAATATGAACTCTGTGCTCTCAACCTCTACACATTTGCTGTCCAGACTGTCCAGCAGACTGTCTAGGAAGAAATGCAAAGCACTTTAAGCAGAGAGGGCAGCTTGGGCAAGGGCACTAGTGCAGGAAAGACACAAGCACCTTGTGGAGTCAAGCAGATAGGATACCAGAAGGCTGAGGAATATGCCACATCATAGGTAGGCTTGGATCAGTTTTGGTAGACAATGAGAGGACATTGAAGGATTTTAGTCAGAGGAGTGATGGGGCAGATCTGTTTCTTAAAAGGATTATTTTGACTGTGTTAGGGAGGATGTGCTGCAGAGGGTCTGGATGCAGGTGGGGAAGGGAGGTTGTGTTGCCGGAGGATGTGTTGCAGAGGGAGGATGTGCTGCAGAGGGTCTGGATGCAGGTGGGGGAACCCCCTTTAGAGACGACTTCTCCCAGGTAAGAAAAGGCTGTAGCAGTGGAGTTGGAGAGAGAAGAATGGACCAGAGCTATTTTAAGGAAGACTAGGCCAGTGCCGGTTTTGATTAGTGGTTGTCAAACTTAGTGGTCGTTTAGTATTTTTACATGAAACCTTCAACAGAATCAACAGTGTGCTTCATGAAGGCAGAGCACAGATTTGTTTTTCTCGCCGTTGTACTCCCAAGACTTGGTAATGTGCTCAGGAAATGCTTATTGATTGAATGAGTTAATGAATAAGTGAATAAACCAAGAAGTAAATAAAAAAAAGAATGAATCAAAGAAATGACTCAGTATTGGATTAGACCAAGTGCATAAGAGAAGAAGTTAATGGACTCTCAAATGACTTGCCAAAAAAAGTCAATTTCTCTTTTCTTATGCAATACATTTTGTGTCCAGGCCTTTCTTATGAGTATTGTGTGTGGAACATAAAGCAACCAACTTAGCTCCATGATTTAGCTATTGGGAGACCCATGAAAGAGCCTGCCCAGCCCTGCCTGCCTCTGGGGGGGTCTCCGTCATGTCATGTGACTACATCGCTTGGCTCTGTTTCCAAGTTCCCCACCTCTAACCTCTCTGGAGCTCACATTTATCTTTCAAAAACATCACTTCTGTTATATCACCCATCACTCACTGCCTTCACTACACATCTCTTTGCCCTGCTTTAGTTTTCATCTGAGCACTTACTGTCTCCTGACATTATGTCATTCATTCATTCATTCATTCATTCATTTTATTTGGTTCTACCTCTCTTAGTTTCCTATTGCTGCAGCAGCAAATTACCATAAACTTAGTGGCTGAAAACAGATTTATCTTGCAGTTCTTGAGGACAGAAATCTGAAATGGGCCTCACTGAGATAAAGTCACTGTGGCCAGGGCTGCATTATTTCTGGAAGCTCCAGGGGACAATCTGTTTCCTTGCCTCTTTCAGCTTCTAGAGGCTGCCCTCATTTCTTATTTTGTGGACCCCTTTGATCTTTAAAGCCAGCAAAGGCAGCTTGAGTCTTTCTCATGATGCTGTCTCTCTGGTCTCACTCTTCTGCCTTCCGCTTCCCCATTCAAGGACTCTTGTGATTATATTGGGCTTGCCTAGATAAAGCAGGATAATCTTATTTTAAGGTCAGCTGATTAGCAACTTTAATTCTAGCTGCAATTTTAATTCCCCCTTGCCATGTAACAACATATTTATAGATTACAAGGATTAGGATGTGGATGTCTTTTTTTTTTTTTTTTTGAGATGGTGTCTTGCTCTATCACCCAGGCTGGAGTGCAGTGGCACAATCTCGGCTTACTGAAACCTCCACCTCCCGAGTTCAAGCAATTCTCCTGCCTCAGTCTCCCAAGTAGCTGGGATTACAGGCATGCGCCACCACACCCAGCTAATTTTTGTATTTTTAGTAGAGACAGGGTTTCACCATGTTGGCAGGCTGATCTTGAACTCCTGACCTTGTGATCCACTCGCCTCGGCCTCCCAAAGTGCTGGGATTACAGGCATGAGCCACTGCACCTGGCCCAGGATATGGATGTCTTTGAGGGGCCATTTCCTGCTTAGCACAATCTGCCTCTTCTAGAATTTAAGTCTCTTGAGAGCAAAACTTTGTCTACTTTGCTCTCTACAGTACAGCCATTGATTAGAAGAGGGCCAGTATATTGTAAGCATGCAGTAAATATGTTTTGAATAAATCAGCAAATCTTGTCCTTCTCTTTCACAATCCACCTCATACCAAGGCAGAATAATTTTCCTTCATATCAGCATGGATCATAATATACTCTTTGATATGGTTTGGCTGTATTCCCATCCAAATCTTATCTTGAATTGTAGTTCCCATAATCCCCATATGTCATGGGAGAGAGCCGGTGGGAGGTAATGAATCATGAGAGAGGTTACCCCCATGCTGCTGTTCTCATAATAGTGAGTGAGTTCTTACAAGAGCTGACGGTTTTATAAGGGGCTTCCCCCCTTTTGCTCTGCACTTCTCTTTCCTGCTGCCATGTGAAGAAGTACGTGTTTGCTTCCCCTTCTGCCATGATTGTAAGTTTCCTGAGGCCTCCCCAGCACTGTGGAACTGTGAGTCAAATAAACCTCTTTCCTTTATAAATGACCCAGCTTGGGTATGTCTTTATTAGAATCATAAGAATGGAGTAATACACTCTTGCTCAGAGAATATGTATCGAGCACTTCTAGGTGAGATGGCAGCTTGGCCCCAGCCACTTTGTTCTTTCCTAGCAAACTCCAGTGGAAGTAACAGCAGATCTTGCAAATAGAGAAACATCTGCCTCAGTTCTGAAGCAAGCAAGTGACCATCCTCATGCCACAAAATAGAAGAACTTCTGCTAGATCCAGAACTGTCACCCCTGGGTCGCATAGAGGCCTTGAGGGTTGGGATTCAATCCTCATTCCTGAGAAGGTGAGAAGCATAGCAAGGAGGTCAGGGGGTCTGAGGGGCTTCAGTGATGCCCATTACTTGAGCTTTCTCTGATCTCTCTTAACCAGGAGCTCTAGAACCCCATTGTGAATGTGGACATTGTTATGGATGCAAATGTCCACCTGTGCAGAGAATTAGGCAAGACAGAGAGAGGTGTTTTTCTGGGAAGACTGTCTGAGCGAGCAACCACAAAGTTTCTGGTCATGGTTCCTGCCCTGCCTCCCTCTCTACTTTGGAGCTCCTGTAACTCCAAGTGGATAATATACGGTTTTGTTTTAGTCATTGTTATTGTTGATGTTGCTTGTCTTTACTTTGTAAAATATGAACCTTTCATCATATGAGTGATTTTGGCAAAATGCACCTCAGACATTCAAATACTTCCTATTTATTAAGCGACTCCCACTGTGCAATCCATATGCTAGGCACTGCAGATGATGTCTTAGTCTTCACAACAACCTTGCAGGTTGGATAGCATTGTTCCCTTTTCAGAAATGTGGGAACATGCCCAAGTTTCGGGGTATTCTAAGTGGGAGAATTCAGATCCAGCTCACTCAGAGGTCTCTGCTAGCCCAGGTCTGTCCATTGTCTTCTAGTGTAAATGAAGGAAGCTGCTCTGAAGGCAGGAGGACCAGGCTTAATCTGAAACCTGTGATCATTGAAACAAGCATGGCTTGCTCTGCATGGGGTCCAAATGAATAGGTCTCTATTTTCTCCTTTCTACATAATCACTCAAATAAGATAGGGACTAGAGTCAGGCAAGTGAGACTCTCATCCCAGGAAGAAAATAGAAGGGAGCACAAAAAAACTCAGTAATCAAGATAAATAATAACTTTAATACAATACAGTGTTTTAAAAAATCAAGTCCTCAAACTATAGCTGTCTGCCTAGCTATTTTTAAACATAAAGCTTTACCAAGGCTGGGATGAGGCTTGAGCAAATGAGGCCAGTTGTACAAGTTCAGTGTCAGATCCTGTCTATTTAAAGTTTTGATATTTTGTTCATCATGTTTTTTTTTTCATTAATTCTATCTGAAGCACCCACCCACCTTCTCAGCAGATATCTCACTCTGGGGCTACCCTTTCCACATGAGTTATAGGGACCTGTGATGTGCAAAAGGAAGTTACACACTTCTCTTCATAATTTCTGTCTTTTGGGCACAAAATTCTGACTTTTGAAGAATACAGTTGCGTAATCACCACCACAATCAAGATTTACAACAGTTCCATTATCCTAAATAGTCATCCCCTCCTCCACTCCCAATAACTGGCAACTACTGGTCTGTTTTTCTGTCCCTATAGTTTCACCTTTTCCAGAATGTCATTTACATGGAACAATATAGTATGAAGCCTCTTGAGCCTGGCTCCTTTCATTTAGTATAAGTATCTGAGAGTCTTCCATGTTGTGTGTAGCAGTAGTTCCTATCTTTGTATTGCTGGCTAGTATTCCATTGTTGGATGTACTTATTTGGGTTGTTTTCAGCTTGGGAAGGCTATGAATAAACCACTATGAACACTTGCTTTCAGAGTTTTACATGAATATAAGTTTTCATTTACTTTGGGTGAATACCTATGAGTGGGTTTATTGGATCATTTGATACGTCTACTTTTCACTTTCTAAGAAATTGCCAGACTAGTTTCCAAAGGGGCCCTTTTGCATTCCCACCAGCAATTGACTTTAGTTTTTGAGGGTGGGACTAAGGAGGACCCAATCCCCAGGTGTGTTGACATCCCTACCTCCCAACTGTGAATGGGGTCAAGACCTCTGGCATCTTAGTGACGGGCACCTTAGCACTCCCCAGCAATCTCTGAGGAGTGAGGACGTGGAAGGAGTGATTTCTGGGTTGTCTTGGAGATCTACTCAAAGGACGTTGTGAAACCTAGGTGTTCAACAACAAATAAATAGATAAAGAAAATGCGGTGTATATATACCATGGAATACTATTCAGCCATAAAAATGAAATCCTGTCATTCGAGGCAACATGGATGGAACTGGAGTCCCTTATGTTAAGTGAAATAAAGCCAGGCACAGAGAGTTAAACACCGCATGTTCTCACTCATATATGGAAGCTAAAAAAAGTTTATCTCACAGAAGTGAAAAGTACAGCAGAAGATACTAGAGGCTGGGAAGAGTAGAGGGAAGGAAGGAATAGGAACAGATTTGTTAAAGGGTACAAAATTATAGCTAGACAGAAGAAATAAGTTCTAGTGTCCTATACCATTATAGGATGACTATAGTTAACAATAACATATTATATAGTTTCAAATGGCTAGAAGGAGGATATTGAATGTTCCCAACACAAAGAAATGATAAATGTTTGGGATAAGGGATATGCTAATTACCCTGATGTGATCATATACATTATATGTATTGAAACATCGCTATGTACCCCACGAATATGCACAATTATTGTGTGTGAATTAAAAATAAAAATATAAAAGAAAAAAAAACCCGTGGCTGAGTGTAGCAGGGATGGAAGGAGTCCCTAGTGAATCACTTGCCTTCAGTGAGAGAGTTAGAGTCGCAGAAGCAGCAATTGCTGAGGCTAACACTCAAGATAGTCCCCTCCTGTCTTCCTACACTCATAAGCCCAAAAGTTCTTGTTTGGTTCAAGACAAGGAAGGCATCCTGGAAAATGTCTTTTAGGCAATGTTTGTAGAAGGAGCTGAGCTAGGTGTGATTTATAGAAACAAAGAAATAGAATGTGTATCCTGAATGTCTTAGAGCACTGTATTGTGCTCCTACTACATGCCATTCATTACACCCAGTGCTTTATATACACGAATTTCAATCCTGAAAACACTATCACAAATTAAACGTATGCATTACTTAGGGATCAAATTGAGGTATCAAAATTGAAGCAAAAGACAGTGATGCTGATCACATTTCTTCTGTGCCTAAATCTTTTTACAGGGCTCTGTTTCACATTCCAGCACGTCCCCGCTCTCCTCCAAGCCTCCAGCCATACTCACCTCCCTCCTCTTCGCTTCCATTTTCCTGCCTTGGGCCCGCATGCATGGTATTTTCCCTGCCTGGGATGCCTTCCCTGCCTCTTCCTCTTTTTTATCCCTACTCACTTGTATAAGCCACTTCTTGTGTCCTGAAACTTTTCCTGACTCACCCCAAAAGGGTCAATTATTCCCTCCTTTATCTCTCCACTGTAGTTTGTACACCCCTGTCTCCTATGCTGCTAGTCCAAGATTAGAGAGATTCCTATTCACTTCTGTGTGCCCAGCACAGAGCCTGAGCCTGTTAGGACATAGTAGCTGTTTTAATTTATTTATGTTTTATTGTATTTTTAATTGACAAGTAATAATTGCATATATTTATAGCATACATGAAGTTTCAAGGCATGTATAGATTGTGGAATGATCAAATCAAGACAATTAGCCTATCTATTACTGCAAATATTTATCTTTTTTTGAGATGGGGTCTCACTGTGTTGCCCAGGCTGGAGTATAGTGGCTCAATCATGGCTTACTGCAGCCTCAACCTCCCTGGGCTCAGGTGATCCTCCCACCTCAGACACCAGAGTCTCTGGGAGTACAGGTGCACATCACCACACCTGGCTAATTTTTGTAGTTTTTTGTAGTGATGGGGTTTTGCCATATTGCCCAGGCTGGTCTTGAACTCGTGGGCTTAAGCAATCTGCCTGTCTCAACCTCCCAAAACTAGGATTACGGGCGTGAGCCACTGCATCTGGCCCAAATATTTATCATTTCTTTGTTGTGAGAACGCCTAAAATGCTCTCTTTTCATTATTCCAAAAAATGTATATATTCCAAAATATGTATAGTCACCATGCTGTTGCGATACAGCACCAGACCTTATTCCTCCTCCCGTCTGACTGACTGAAACCCTGGACCTGTTGAGCAACATCTCCTCTTTCTCCATCCACCCCATCGCACCCCAGTCTCTGATAACCACCATCCTACACTCCACTTCTATGAGTTTTTTTTAGAGTAAGAAGAAGAAAGGAAGAGTGGGAGGAAGAGAGCATGGTAAAGGAGGTGTTTACTTTTGCAGCCTGGTACTCTAGAGGGAAATGGTGGGATGGGCTCAAAACTATGAGCCAGCTTTGGCCTCTCTCATAAAATGAATTCATCTTCGATTTTAAAATGAAAACAAAGAAAAAATTTCACAGAACCATCACATTCCACACCAGAAGAGGCCTTAGAGACCATCAAAACTAACTTCCTGTTTTTTGTTTCTCTCTCTTTTTTTTAAGTGACTTTGAAAGCAGGCCTACTTTCACTATCAGTTGGTGATTTATCCTCACTCTGCTTATTACCTGGATTCCTTGCCTTTCTCTTATTTCATTTTCATCGTGTATCGTCAATTTTGATCTCTGCCGTTTCTTTTCAGGTAATATTTTGATCTTTCTCTTACTTGCAGTCATTTTTATCTGCCTATATTAAGGAAATGCTATTGTCAGTGAAAGACGCTTAGTTCTAATGCCAAGTATTTTGGGAAAATATTTCATAAGAAAACATACCATATTTTTATGTGCATGTTTTGCATATAAACTCTGAGAAATAAAATTTTTTAATATATTTGGGGGATGGGGAAGATAGCAAAAGAAAACTGCAATTATAAAAATAATTAGTTAGAAGGGGAGGGGTATTGTCTCAAGGAATGCCTTCAGGAAGTTTTGATTTTAACCAGAGTGTCACACCTGTTTCCATTACCATGAAAAATCCACATTCATGCATCTAAAGACTACTAGTGATGAAATAGGGACAAATTCAGTTACAAAGGTCGTTTAGCTCCCTAGCTTGTCTAATTTATGAAATGTGGATACCTTTCATTATGTATTAAAGCCTTTGAATAACAATTCCTCCTTCTGTAAGTGAATCTGCAATGTATAAAGAGCCCTCCAAGTGGCACTGTGGCTTTAAGAGGGGCTCCTGGCACAGCAAGGAGGAGGAAGACACTGGCCAGAGATGAGACAGATCCCAGCCCACATTTGGGCTCCTGCTGAAGGCAGTGTTCCTAGCACTGATGGGCGGAACAAGCTAGTTGATAAATTTTCATTTATTTCTTTTATAATCTTACATAAGTCATCACTTTAAAGAGAGTGGTAAAGCAGTGAGGTACAGTTTTTTTTGTTTCTGTTTTTTTTTAATTTTATTTTTGGTATTAAATACTCTTATATGATTAAAACTATGCTTATTTCATCTTCAGTTTTTATCCCTAACCTTTTGGAAATGGTATTCAATGAAAATAGCTAAATAAACTAATAGAGTTTAGAAAGATTTTGCTTTGAAAAGCTGTACTGGATGCCTCTTTTTTTAAAATCAGTGTCAAACAGGCACATTTCCTACGTGCTGGCCAACATGTCTGTGGTACCAAGGGACAAGTCTAAGGAAAAAGAAATCTTATAGCATAGGTGGGACAGGATAAACAAAACTGGAAATAAACAAAACCTCAAATAAGCAGGATGCCTAATCATTTTAGGATTGCATAGACTTAGTGGTATTTGAAAAGTGAATCCTAGCCCACCTTTGTCCACCTCGTCAGGTTCAAAACTGAACTACTCCCCACAGGGTTCCTCTTCTGCAGTGCTACATTACAGCATCCAGAGGAGCCCCAGGTCCTCAAGGCTCTGTCCTTGCAGATGACCTTCCTCATCCGGGGGTGCCTTTGCATTGCAGACACCACATCCTCTGGGAAGCCTTCCCTGGTTCTCCACCCCAAGGGGGTTAGGTGACTGCTCCTCTGAGTTTCCTCAGCCCTTCTACATAAATCTCAGTTTTGTCAATTGCCATGGACTGCCAGGTAATTATTTGTTAATGTCTACTCCCCAAATAGACTTCATTCATTGATTCATTCATTCAATACACAGTGGTGCTGGGAAAATAAAGGCAAGAATCAGTACTTACTGTCTTAAGGTAGCTCAAAGGGAGTAGGGGTGACAGATTAGCACCCCAGCCATTACAATCCTGTGTAAAAAGTGACATAAGAGCCTGATGGTACTGTTTAGGAGGGGCACTTCACCTGGCTTGGAGGTTGGGGAAGTGTCAGGAAAGCTTCCTGGATGGTGCTGTGGTTTGAATATTTGTCCCCTCCAGAATGCCTATACATTGCTGGTGGGAATGTAAATTAGTACAACCTCTTTGGAAAACAGTGTGGAGATTCCTTAAAGAACTAGAAGTAGATCTACCATTCGATCCAGCAATCCTACTACTGGGTTTCTACCCAGAGGAAAAGGAGTCACTGCATGAAAACAACCCATTCACGTATATGTTTATTGCAGCCCAATTCACAATTCCAAAGATATGGAACCAACCTAAGTGCCCACTGACCAATGAGTAGATAAATAAAATGTGGTATATATACAACACGGAATACTAATCAGACATAAAAAAGAACAAAATAGTGTATTTTGCAGCAACTTGGATGGAGCTGGAAGCCATTATTCTAAGTGAAGTCACTCAAGAATGGAAAACCAAATATTGTATGTTGTTACTTATAAGTAGGAACTAAGTTATGAGTATGCAGAGGCAGAGACAGTGATATAATAGACTTTGGAGACTCAGAAAGGGGAGGGTGAGAGGAGAGCGCGGAATTAAAACTACATATTGGGTACAACATACACTACTCAAGTGACAGGCGCGGTAAAATCTCAGAATGCATCACCATATAATTCATCCATTTAACCAAAAACCACTTGTACTCCAAAAGCTATTGAAATAAAAAATACACATTAAAAAAGAAAAAAGAACATTTGTCCCCTCCAAACTCTTGTTGAAATTTAATCCCCCACCTGGCAGTATTGAGAGGTGGGACCTTTAGGAAGTGATTGGATCATGAGGGCTCTGCCCTAATGAATGGAATAATCCATTCATGGATTAATGGGTTTATCATGGGAATGGGATTGGTGGCTTTATAAGAGGGGGAAGAGAGACATGAGCTAATACGCTCAGCCCTCTCTCCATGTGATGCCCTGCACCACCTCCGGACCCTGCAGGGAGTCCCCACCAGCAAGAAGGCCCTCACCAAGATGTGACCCTTTGACCTTGGACTTTGCCTCCATAACTATAAGGAAAATTCATTTTCTTTATAAATTACTAACTTTCAGGTATTCTATTAGAAGCAACAGAAAACAAACTAAGACAGATGAGGAGACGCTTGACCTGAGGCTTGAAGGATGAGTGACATTTGGTCAATTAGGTCATGCTAGAGAAGGCGGGGGATGATGCTGCAGACAAAGGAAACGGGAGTTCAAAGGCACCCCGAGAGGAAGAGGAGGTGCCATTCAGAGAATGATGAATTGGTCTGCATGGCTAGAGAGTGGAGTATTGTGCAGAGAGGGAAGATTTTCTGCCCTCTGAGGGTGTGATAATTGAGTCTATGAAAAATGGACAGTAGGCAGATTAACAGGAAAAAACCATATTTAATTATGTATATATGCACAGGAGTCCCACAAAATCTGAGACTGGAAGAAGAGTCAGATGATTGAAGCTCATATAGTATCCCTGAGCTACAGAAAGCAAGAGGGGCTCGGTGCTTCTGGGAGTGGTGGTGACACACATCATGGGAGGGTGAGGGGAGGAAATGTGTGGCAAACAAAGGTTGTCTTATTATGCAGATAAAAATTCTCTCGGGTAATAAAAGTTGTTTCAGAGTAGCCTATCAGAAGAATCTGTATCAGCCTGTGACAAAGTCCATCTGGGCAAGGTGTCAACCTTCATTCTCATCTTCTATGATAAGATCTTCCCTGGCTGATGAGAATCCTAAAAAATTGTTTTCCTTTAAGAAGTAAATTTCTTTTACCAAAGGACAGCTTTTCAGAGCTACCCCTGTGTCTGCAGTTTCTCAGAATAACCTGCTCAAAATATGCCAAAGAAGTATATCCCAGAGTGGCATATTTTGGCCTCCTACAGTCATATTTTGAGGTGTTGTGTCCTGAGCCACCACAGTATGTATAACAGCAGCAAGGAAAGAGTTTGGGGTAGGGTACGGAACCCTGATATGCCATGCTGAGGAATATACACTTTATTCTGTGTATATTCATAGACACTTGCTTTGAGGGAATTAAAATGGAGGGGTAGCAAAGTCTTGTGAGTACTTTGGAAAGATCATTCCAGAAATGGGATGGGGGCAGAGTAGAAGAAAGTGAGTACGGAGATAGAGAGTTCCTTTAGGAGAAAATAGAAGATGGAGGCTCAAACTAAAGAGGTGGCAATGGAATAGCAGGGAGGAAACCGATTCTGAGGATATTTATTTAAGGTATTAAGATATTTATTTATCTAAGAGAATAGACAGAGCATGTTCATGAGGAGGAGGAGGAGGAGTTCAGCTCAGGGAGTGTTGACTGCCAAATGTCAATGAAACATCAAGAAGGGAAGCCCAGGAAGCAACTAGATGCTGGGATCTGAAGCCCAGGAGAGAGGTCTGGGGTGGAGAGAGTCATTTGTGTGTAAGTCAAAGCCGAAGCTGGGATCTCCCAGGAGAAACAAGTCAAGTGGGAAGAGAAGAGGGCTGATGCTGGACATCTGGGGAACAGTACCTAAGGGCAGATGGAAAAAAGAGACCCTGACAAGAGGGTAACAAGGAAGCAGAGGGGCTGAAGGAACACCTGGGGAGATGAGTGTCCTAGAAACCAGGGAAGCAGAGCCCACAAAACGAGTGAGTGGTCGAGAGTGTTAAAAGCGACAGAAGACATCAGATTAAGTAAGACCTGAGAGGTTCCCAGTACATTTGACAATGAGCTGCTCAGATGTGATCTTTGCCAAAGCAGCTCCATGCAGTAGGGCGAGCAGTAGTCATATTGCAGATGGTAGAAGAATGAATGGGGAAGGGGGACTGTAAGAACTTGGGAATCGCTTCTGGAGTATACGCTACTCTCTGTAGAAGATTGACTGTCATGGGAAAATGAATGGAGGAATATTGGGCTGAGAGGTTCCTTGACGATATGGAGAGCCTAGCACAGTGCCTGGCCCAAAAAGGCACTCAAATATGTAATTATCTAATAAAAGTTGAAATGATGAATTGCTAAATAACTGAAAAATGAGTCAGAGAAGACTTCTTGTATCTGAAAGCATTTAATTCCTCATTTAATTCCTCTCTTCACAAGAGAGGACACAGAAGATTAACCAGAGAAGGAAAAAGCATGCAGTCCAGAAGAATGTATGAACATTCATGTTGTAAGCAATGGGGAGAGAAAATTGGGGTGAGACCCAGGCATAGGCAACTGGAATGTGTGCCCCAGAGAGAAGGCAGCTTGTGAAGGGGGAGCTTCTTGCTGAGGAAGTGCACTGAGGGAATACAGACAGCATCATCAGGTAATACAATACACTAGATAGCAAATGGTGCTGAGAAATGCCATTGTAATCTAATGCTGGTTATTCGGGGTAACTGTAAAATCCATCTCAGTGCACTCTCAATCTTATCGATGACCTATTGTCTAAAGTAATGCATAGTTAATTCTCTAAAGGCAGAGATACCTTTTTTCCTATCATAAACTACACAAGATATCAAGAAAGTAAGGTGACATTTGGAGTAGTATAAATTTAAACAGACTGTTAGTAGCAAATATTTAGAGCAAGACCAGACAACATTGGCTGACTTTGTGAAAAGGGGCCTGTATTTGGACAGATTTGATTTATGAGTTTTGTTATTTTATTTTATTTTATTTCATTTCATTTTATTTCATTTTATTTTATTTTATTTTGAGACAGGCTCTTGCACTGTTGCCCAGGCTAGTGTGCCGTGGCATGACCATAGCTCACTGTAAACTTGAACTCCTGGGTTCAGGCGATCCTCCTTCCTCAGCCTCCCGAGTAGCTAGGACTAGAGGCTTGCCTCACTAGCTGGACTAAAATTTTCTTATTTTTAATTTCTGCAGAGATGGAGACTTGCTATACTGCCCAGGCTGGACGTGAACTCTTTGCCTCAAAGGATCCTCCCATCTCAGCCTCTCAAAATACTGGGACTGCAGGTGTGAGCCACCATGCCCGGCCTGTATTTGGACAGTTGTTGCAGCACCGTGCTTAGCCTATATTTGGACAGTTTTTGCAGCAAAGATGGAATAATCATATCTTCCCCACAGAGTTCCTGTGAGAATTATAGGTGAAAGCCGTTTTAAATGATCAAGGGTGAGCTGTGTGTGTGTGTGTGTGTGTGTGTGTGTGTATCATGACCTAGTTGCTACTAAGGCCTTTGTGCGTATCGGTGTGCTTCTGCAGCATGTACTCCTGGTTTTTGTTCCTCTTTTCTCTTACCTTCTTGATTAGGTTTGTTCTCTTATTAAATGATATAATACGTGCAAAATGCCTGACATAGCACCTAGAATCGGGGTGTGTGTGTTAACAGGAGTAATTGCCAGTGTTGTCCCTTCTTTCCCCCCATATCTCCATCTCTTCTCACTAGCTATCTATGGTCTGTGGGTGAACCAAGGGACATTCCTCCTTTGCCATGAACTTTCAGAGGACTGATGACTCCTGAGCCTGACTTACAGTCTTTTAATTCTGGGCGAGTCACAACTTGGGGGCCTAATCGTGAGATTGATAAAGCTTAGGCTTTGAAATCACCAGCTGAATCAGCATAATCCCCACTGCTCATTTTGCAAAATCCTACAAGGTGTGGCATTAACTAAGATATTTCTAATCAATGCAGCTGTCTTTCCTTTAGAAAGCATTGACTCAGACATCAAATCTGTAATATTTATTTAGTTCTCGGAAGACTGGCTTTTTAAACATGACCTTTGAGTATTTACTTATGAAGGAGTTCAGAAAATGCTGCCCCAAAATACGCTGCTTTGGCAGGCTGGTTACTTCAAACTGAGGGTGCTTGGGGAAGAGCAATTGCAAGAAGGAGCTTTCTCTGAACTTCCTTTTATCTGCCTAAAGACAGATCCTTCAGCCTGTAATCCCAGCACTTTGGGAGGCGGAGGCAGGTGGATCACCCTGAGGTCAGGAGTTCGAGACCAGCCTGGCCAACATGGTGAAACCCTGTCTCTACTAAAAAACAAAAACCAACCAACCAAACAAACAAAAAACAAAAATTAGCTGGGCGTGGTGGCGGGCATCTGTAATCCCAGCTACTCGAGAGGGTGAGGCAGGAGAATCACTTGAACCCAGGAGGCAGAGGTTGCAGTGAGCCGAGATCAAGCCATTGCACTCCAGACTGGGCCACAAGAGTGAAACTCCGTCCCCCCCCGCCCCCAAAAGGCAGATCCTCTAATAGGAGTTCATCTGTCAGGAATGGGAAAATCTGGGATCACAGCAGGCCCAGACAGATTAACACCTATGCTTCCGCTAGAAAACAACTCCTTATTACCTGATCAGCTTTTTAAAATTTGCACGAGACAACCTTTATTCTTTATACACTTCCTCCCCGACCCTCCCATAACTTGTGTCACCTGCCCGCCCCCCAAATTCCAAGATCCTGTTCTTTTCTGTAACTCAGGATGCTATACAGGCTTCAATCATCTGACCCTTTGAGCCTCATATTTTGTGAAACTCCCATGTGAACGTTGGTAATTAAAATGGGTTTTCTTTGTCCTGTTAATCTGCCTTATGGTAGTTTAATTCATAGACCAGCCAAAGAATCTAGAAGGGTGGAGGGAAGCTATTTTTTGCTCCCTATACCCAGCAGACAGATACCCAGGGATGTGGGCAACCGTGAGAGGTAGAGATGGGCTTTGAGGGCAAGGGGTGTGGGTGCGGATGGGGAAGGGCATTAGGCTTCACTTCACAAGGGACTCCAGAATCTGCCCCTAACCCACCCGGCAAGTGCAATGCATTTTCGCGCCGGAGTTTCCTATCTGTTAACTGGGTATGATCATTCTTGCTCCATCACAGGGCAGCTCACGTATGTGTACATGGCACCCCCACCCACCACAATGGAAATGATATCGTTAGCTCTGACCTTGCATCCCAGCTCCAGAAGCCCAAACTCGGCTTTTCTGCGGCCGGATTGCTGGGTGAACAGAGCTTCGCGGAGGGGACCCCCTGCTGCCATCCTGCCGGGGGCCAGTGCCCGGGGCTTGGGGGAGGAGCAGCCGGGCAGGTTCGCGGGCACCGAGGGCGGCCCAGCTCCGAGCCCTGCAGCTTTCGCCCGCTGGAGCGAGAGCCGGCTGTAGGCGGCTCCTTCCTGTGCAAACTTTTCTGTCCTCTTCCTCCTCCCGCCCTCCGCACCGGCTCCTCGGCGCCCGGCGTCCACCTCCCCGCCCTTCTCGCTGCCTCCGGGTCGCGGCGCGCGGGGCAGAGCCGGGCAGCAGCGGGCAGCGCAGCCCTAGGCGCCGGCCCCACCCGGTGCTCCGGCCCCGCCGCCGGGAGCCGATGGCCGAGGCGGGCTGGCGCCCCGCGGGGTCCCCGGTCGATCCGGCCGGGCAGGCGGCGGCGGTCCCAGTCCCCGAGCCCGAGGCGCCCGCCCCGCCGGCGGCGCCTGCCCTGCGCTGGCTTCCCGGGGACCCGAGCCCCCGCGGCCGCTCACAGAGCGACCTCTCGTCGTCCTCGAGCAGGGGCCGCCCGCTCCGGGTCCACATCTCCGGCTCAGGTAAGAGCGGCTCGGGGCGCGGGCTGGGGAGGGCCGGCCGCGGGCAGGTGGCCGCGAGGGTGACGCGGCCAACCCGGGGCGCCCGCGGGCACTGGCCCGGCAGGCTGGCGGCGGGGTGGGGGTGGGGGACAGGGGAGGGCGGAGGCTGAACTCCCCACACTGCCGCCTCCTCGGCCGCCGGGGCTCGGCGACCCTAGGCGGAAGATGCTAAAAGCAGGCGACGGCTTGGGGCGCCTTGCGGGGCGAGTGTGCAGCCTGGGTCGGGGTAGGGAGCGCTCCCTCTCGGCTGCACGGCGCCAGGCAGCACCGCAGCTTGACTTCCGAGGCTTTTCCATCAGAAGGAGGAACATTCTCGGTCTTCGGCGCGACTTTGGTCCCTCGGAAGGGTGCGGTTCCCTCACTTTGTGGGCTGGGACCAGGGCAGGTCTTGGGAGGCTTCCCAACTAACTGCTTATGGTTCTGAAACAAAGACGCCTTTTGCGGGTTGCTGGTAAGAGGACCCGGGATATGAGTTTTTCCTCCTTGCAAAAACCCATGAGGTTAATGGGGGAGAGCAGGGGAGAGTTTGGCGGGCTGTTTGTGCCTCTCATCCTTTAACATGTTTTGAAAAAGCCTCGGCCAGGCGCGGTGGCTCAAGCCTGTAATTCCAGCGCTTTGGGAGGCCCAAGGCCGGCCGATCACTTGAGGTCAAAAGTTCGAGACCGGCCTGGCCAACATGGTCAGGAAGCTTCGTCCCTACTAAAAATACAAAAAATTAGCCGTCTAGGCGGCGCATGCCTGTAGTCCTAGCTACTCAGGAGGCTGAGGCAGGAGAATCGCTTGAACCTGGGAGGCAGAGGTTGCACCACTGCACTCCAGCCTGAATGAAAAAGTGAGACTCCGTCTTACACACACACACACACACACAAACACACACACACAAAAGCCTCAAGCTAGCCCCTCTGCGGTAGCACCGGCCCATGTGTCCTCAGAGGCTGCCCTGTGCCCCGTGCACCGGGACCGACGAAATCAGGAACTCAGCTAAGGCCGATGCTGCCGGCCGAGTTGTGTGACGTTGGGCAAATCACTTAACCTTGTCTCTCCTATCTCAGTATTCAGAGTGGGAATCATAGTATGGTACTACCACATTGGGAGGTTATGTGGATTAAGTAATCATTTTAAACTGCTTTTGAACAAAGCATTAGCCTAAGAATTGTAGGACTGTTTTTTAAAAGTCCACCAGATGTGTCAAGTTTCCACCAGTTGTCTGATGTGCAATCTTTGTAGGATGCATGGGAGCTGGGAAATTAGAAATGAAGCTAGCTAGCATCAAAAACTACCCATAGTGGCAAAAGCCCTGCCGGGGCGTGAATGTGCACTGTACCCGCTACCACTGCCCTGGTTTTCAGGCTCTGTGCTCCGGGATCAGGCCTTCTTTGGGTTCTAACTCAACCTCACCTAAAGCTGAGCTTCCTGTTCAAAAAAGCACATTTCCATGCCTCTAACTCCACTTCAGCTGGCTAACTCTCTCACCATAGCCTTCTGTCTTCTTATTCTTGTCATATTGTTTTTGCCGCCCAACATGTGTACTTGAAAAACCTCAAAAGCATTGCCGTTGTGACTTTGTAGATCGCATTGGATGAAACAAGTCAGAACTGTTAGAATAGAGGTAGTGGGATTTGTGTAAAGATTCTTCCTCTGAATTTGTATTGTGAAAAGCATTGAGTCCGAATGTGTTTAACCACCTGCTCTTGGTGTGCTGGCCAAACTGAACTCGAACCGTGGATTATTTTGATTGATTTCTACAAAGATTAACTTTCAGAGACTCTAAAGAGACCACTGAGAATTCACCTAGTTGGTGATTGTAGACAAAGTATAGCTTGCATTGCCATTTTTCATTTTCATGGATGGAAATTATGGCCTGTATGCAGAAAAAGGACAGCAAAGACATTTAAAATGTGAGTGTGCAAAGTGTACATCATGTGAACCATGGGCTCCAATTTATAAAATTATTTTACTTCCGAGGACTCTTTGTCTTTTCTGTGTCCTCTTAACGGATGCTAGGAAGTGAAACCTTTCAGCTCAGTTGTCCCCTGTGCCGCAGGATGCTGGCACACATGTAGAAGAGTGAACATCTTTCATGTACCTGATTTCATTTTCAGAACTGAGCCTCGGATCCCTTTAAGAGCAGACTAAATGTGATCAGGAGCTCCCTGCTCTTAGAGTCAGAGAGAAAAAGAATGAGCAGGTCCTTCACTGACACACAGAGTATTTCTCCAGAATGCCCCACAGCCTCTGCAGCCTCTGTAAGCCATGCAGGATGGATCTGAGAATCAGCAAGATGACTGTGCTGGGATCTCTGAATTATCTCAGAGGCACAATAAGAGGGTTACACGCCTTGTAAAAACATTCCTTGGCCTAACACTATAGTAGCCCAATTTCCAGCCCTTCTCCAGAAGCTCTGGGCACACACAGAGGCAGCACCTAGAGCAAGGTCATGTGTGGCTTGCCAAAACAGCCCCGGACCAGCATCTGTGGCCTCATCTCAGAATCTCAGGCCCCACCCCAGGCCTGCTTAACTGAATCTGCATTTTAATAAGATCCCCAGGTTGTTCTTAGTCACCTTGCAGTTTGAAAAGTGCTGCTCTCCCACACTGGTTTTCAAACTTGGCTACACATAGGAATTGCTTGGGGAGTTAACAACGAAACAACTTGTGGCTGGGTCGCACACCTAGGGATTCTGATTTAATTGGCATCAGGTGCATCCTGGCCATTAGATGATGCTAATGAGTAGCGAAGTTTGAGAACCGCTGTCCTGTGCCATATTATGTCACCCTGGCTTGCTGCCGTATGTCTTGTGATACCGTGATACAAGTGTAAGTTTAAAGAATTTGTTTTAGTACCTTCTCACATCCCTATTGCTACATCCTGTCTTCTACTACTGCAGTCTCCCAAGCAGCCTTCCTCGCTCCTATTTTGGATTCCAGCTAGTTGTCAAATGTTCTTCCTAAGGGATAATTTCTAATCATGAGTTAACTCCCTGCTGTGAGTCCTTAGAAGAGTGTTGAGGGGAAGAGGAAATCACCTTTTGCAGTGACAGTGACCTGAAATGGAGAAGAGGAAGGGGAAGAAAGAGTGCTTGCCAAGAGTTGTCAGAGAACAGCCTCCCTCCAGAACGACAGACCATCCTTGCTACCTGCGATCATTACCCCAGCCTCCCCCACAGCTCCACCTCCATCCTTCTTTCCAGGAAAGAATAGTAAAAACTTGGAACTCAGCCTCTAAAATCTTGCCCACTGCTGCAAACAGTCAGTCTAATACTAAATATACCTTTTTAAAGACCTGTTCTGTGCTAGCACTGTGTTGATAAATACTGTGAGGGTACCCCAAGAGAATCGGCTTCCCCTGACTATGCTAGATTATTACTAGATTTTTGTCAAGACAAACGTCTCAGACTTCAAGGGATTTTGTTTAATTTGTGGCTTGAGGAATTTTTCACTTAAGAATGCAAGTGCTTTATCAGAAAAAAAAACCCAAGCCAGTTTTATATTTCAAAATCTATACAAAAAAGTTAAGAAAATAAAATATTTTCAAATAAGTATTTTTTAAAGATAGAATTGAAGTAACAGTGGAATTTATGAATAAACTCTTTTATTATGTTTATAAAAACGTGGATTTATTTTGCCATATGGTTTTTGAACTCACACTTCTGGAATTCAACAAAAGTTCTGAATTTCTTTTTCTTTTTTTGAGATGGAGTCTTGCTGTGTTGTCCAAGCTGGAGTACAATGGCTGTTCACCAGTACAACCGTACTGCACTGCAGCCTCAAACCCTGAGGCTCAAGGGATCCTGCTGCCTCAGCCTCCTGAGTAGCTGGTGTTATAGGTGCATGCCACTGCTCCCAGCCTTGGATTTTTAAAATCCAGTATTTCTTTGTAAATAAAGTGATGTTTAACTCAATTTTTAAAGTAAAATCTTGAAACAAGGTTCTCATAGTATATGGTCATGTATTCTCTTAAGTTTTAGACAGATCCTGTTCGGTATTAAGGAGCTTTGATAACTTTTTAGTGGTTTCTGATGTGCTGTTCTGATAAGCACAGTGTTTAGTAAGTAAAGAACCTGAAGACACACAGCCAGGGGCATAGACCATGTAAAGATTCAGCAAGTACCGACTGTTGGCCTACTGGGTGCCAGGTGCTGTTCTGGACCTGTGTGGGCTATAGGGAGGACCAAAAGGTGTTTTTATTTTCATGTGATGATGCTTAGTCTTGCACATTGCACATTGGGCTGCATAGATCAGAGAACCATTCAAGCCACCTCCAAAAAAAGCAGTATAGGTGTGTGGACCACTTCATTAGCTTAATGTGCAAGTACCATCTCATCTTTTTATTACTCTGATTCATCTCTTCAGTATCCCTATGCCCTGGTATATATAGGCATAGGGGTAACAGCAAATCCAGGATCTTTTTCTCAAATCTTTAATTCCTGGTGTGTTCAGTGCTGAGTGGAAGTGAGAAATCTCGCATACCTCAGTGTACTATCAGTTCATATGCACTGCTTCCTGGCCACTTCCATGAGATACTGCTGTCCAAGACCAGTTCTGCTGTTGGGTCACCTGTGCTGTTGGGGGAAGCTTGTGCTTACTTATCCCTTGCTGGTGCTTCTACTATGTTTCTTACTGACCTCCAAGGTTGTAACTCTTTGAGTTGATGCTTTGTGCTCCGAAAGGGTGGCTGGGTCCCAAGAGGCTTCTGAGCCCCAGCCACGAGCTAAGCTGGAGGTGCCCTAGGCCAGGAACAATGAACACCTGCTCACTTTACATTTGTGTAACTCAGAGTGGGTTTTTTTTCCAAACAAAGACCATCTGGTTCTAAGTTTACTTTCTGTCTCTCCCTGGTCAGGGAATAGCAAGGCCACCCTGCCCAGGCCAGCTCGGACAGTACAAGAGGGTGCTGGATGGAGCAGGTGCTGGTGGGCTCAGGTCCAGCCTGCGCTTTGCCCAGGTCAAGCTGTGTACCTGGTGTGGACATGTGTGCCTTCCTTCTCCCCCAGGGAGAGCACCCTTTTCTTTGCACAAAAGCCATGGGCTTCTCATCTACCCAGGAGCCTGACCACCGGTCAGGCTTCATTCCAGAAGGGGCACCTCCTATCTGATTCTTACCAAGTTACCATAGCAGCTGATGACAGTCCTGTATCAGAGCTTGGCACATTTGAAAAATTGGCTTCACCTGTTAAGTCAGGAGGTCCTTATTAGGTCAGATTGCACCTGACCTGGGGCTGACACCAGAGAGTTGTCAGGAATTGAGGCAACCAATTCCTCTTTCTCTAGCCCTTTCCTAGGCTGGCATGGTTTCAGCAGGCTTGAGCTTCTGTTTGTCTCTCTGTTTACCAGCTTTCTTATTCTCTAATCAAAAGAGATTATCTCTCCTTCATAGGTGTTTCCTCATCCATCTGCTTAAAATGGCACATCAGGGGTCCTACCTACCTGACAGCAATCTTCCTCTGTTTCCTTTTAGCTCTTGCCTTGTGTTTACCTGGGGAAAATTTCTTCATATTTCATAGTTCAAATTCTCTAGAAAAGACCTATTGTGTGAAGCCACCTTTATACAGCAAGACAGAGATCATATGCCCCAGAGGTGCCTCTGGATTTGTTGCCTTTGATCAGATACCCATTGGAGCCGAAACCAGTTGTGGAGCATGAAGTCACAGTGCCAACATGGCCATGTAGAAGGGACTGAGCCTGGCCAGTTTCCATTCGTCCATTCATTCAATTAGTCTTTATTGATTACTGCTATGTGCCAGGTACTGTTCCAGGCACTGGGCATACAAAGGTGAGCAGATGTGATTCTGTGATTCTGGAGTTAGACTGAAAGCAGAGAGGATACTCAGAAAGGGTGTGGCAGGCCAGACACAGCAGTGTCTCTGGTGATCTAAGCTATAGGCCTTGCATCATGCTCAGTAAATAACATGATGATGATGATGACTGTTCTTGTTTTCAGAGGATGCATGAAGAGCTAATTTACTTAAACTAGTTAAGCTCTAGTTTGTGTCAGTACCTCAGTGGCAGCTCTGAGACAGATATTAAAGCCGTGGATTTATTCTGGCCCCTACGTACTGCTGAAGATGCTGTAGGCAAGGGCATATCTTGATTTTTCATTTCTTCGTTCAATCAACAAATGGCTAGTGAGCTAACACAAAGGTTGCAAAGACATCCCTCAGGAACTCACAGTTTAGTGGGGAAAGACAGGCCAATAAGCCAAAGACAACAGTGCAATAAAGTATAAGCTATGATTAGTGCCCTGTCCTGGGCCTGGGGGAGAACCTAGGATGGTCGGCTATAGGGAATGGCTGTGGGGAGAAAAGGCCTCTGGCAAGAGGTGAAACCTGGGCTATCTCTATGCAAAAGGAGGAACTGAAAGATGGAGTTGGGTTGGGGAGGAAGAGTGTTTGGGGATGGGAAACAGTACATGCAAAAGGCCTGAAACAAACTGGCATAATCAGAAAACACTCAGCAGTTGCTTTTGGCTCTGAGCAGGGTTCTTTTGGGAGAGAAGGGAGAGTAGAGAGCTGGGCAGAGACTGAGTATGGGAGGTTGCTGTGTTTGCTTTTTTCCTGGGAGACACAATTTAGGCATTTGCAAGTTTGATATGGATATATTCTGAGTATATTCTGACATGAACACTGAAAGACAGAGACAATGGTAGAAAGAGCACAGACAACTGAGATTGGGACTGTCAGGGCTCAGAAAACAATACCCCAAAGCGTGGTGCTTTGATGTGCTGAGTATTTCTAACTGAAGGACATTGGAAGGGCCTCAGAAGTAAAGCCTCTCTCTGACCTTCTCTTGCCCTTCTCTTGACCTCCTATCTTCTGTTCCCCTTTCTCCCAAAATGCAGGCCACAGAGACTAGAATTCCTCTTCCCTGAGGTGGGTTGTAGAAACTAGGAATGTTACTCTAACCTTGCCCTGCCTTTTTGTGTAGGAACTAGCCGTAAAGAAATTCTTTGACCTGCCTTGTGTGATAGTAGGTCATAAGACCTTCATTCCAGGAGCGAGGGAGGGAGGGAGTGGGAAGGAAGGGAGGCAGGGAGGGGGAAAGAAGGAAGGAAGGCAGGCAGGCTCCCATATCAAATAAAACTTCGATTCAAGAAGTTTGTTAGGCTTTCCTCTTGTTAACCTGTCTTGTGTTACAGGAGTGTTGCCATGACCCTTACGATAGGTGAGAAAAGGTATCACACCTTTCTCCCCCATACACAGAATCTGGTTATTATCTGTGTAATCTTAGGACAGATTGACACCTGTCACCTCCCTATGCTAGGTTTAAGTCACCTCCCTATGCTAGGTTTCCTTATATCTGACCTGAAAATAATTAGTAACAGTAACACATAGCTCATAGGATTATTGTGAGGCTGAAATGTGTGAAAAGTGCTTTTGAACTTTAAAGTGCTGTGTAAGTGGTGGCACCTTCGCATGCTTCCATTATAAGGCTTACTGTGCTGCATTCAAATGATGCATGGATTTTTCTCCTTCCCTGCACCATAAAATCATTGAAGATGGAAAGCATATTTTATTTATTTTTGCATTCTCAGTACCTACTACAGAGCCTGGTACACACTAGGTGCTCAGTAGATACTTGTAGAATTAATGCATGAATTACCTTAAAAATAGTTCTTTTGACATTAAGTATCTATATATCAAAAACTAGCCTAAAATGATTTTTTTTAAATGTGTAAATAGAAGATTGGGTAAAAATGGGGATTTCCAAAATTTAAAAATAATGAGAGATTTTTTTTTTTTCTTTGAGACAGGTCTCACTCTGTCACCCAGGCTGGAATGCAGTGGTGCCATCTCAGCTCACTACAACCTCTGCCTCCCATGTTCAAGCGATTCTCCCACCTCAGCCTCCTGAATAGCTGGGACTACAGGCATGTGCCATCATGCCTGGCTAATTGTTGTATTTTTGGGTAGAGATGGGGTTTCACTATGTTGGCCAGGATGGTCTCGAACTCCTGACCTCAAGTGAGCCGCCCACCTAGGCCTCCCAAAGTTCTGGGATTACAAGCATAAGCCACTGCTCCTGGCCTGTTTTTGTTTTTGTGTTTGTTTGTTTGTTTGTTTGTTTGTTTTTGAGACGGAGTCTCGCTGTGTCTCCCAGGTTGGAGTGCAGTGGCGCGATCTCGGCTCACTGCAAGCTCCGCCTCCCGGGTTCACGCCATTCTCCTGCCTCAGCCTCCCAAGTAGCTGGGACTACAGGCGCCCGCCAACACGCCCGGCTAATTTTTTGTAATTTTAGTAGAAACGGGGTTTCACCGTGTTAGCCAAGATGGTCTCGATCTCCTGACCTCGTGATCCGCCCGTCTCGGCCTCCCAAAGTGCTAGGATTACAGGCGTGAGCCACCGCGCCCGGCCCTGTTTTTGTTTTTTATACAGCTACCCATGAGATCATTAGAACTTCCTTGGGGCTAGTGTGTAAACCTCACTTGGCAACACCTATGGAAGTGAAGAGTGAAAAGGAAGTCATAAGTGTCAGTTCAGCCTGAGGCTAGTGGTGATGGAACCCCAGCCACGGGGACTCTGCAGCCTCCTGGGAATGTTGGTGCTGGGTATTGGATGCAAGAGTGTAGGCAAACGAAGGCAGAAGGAAGTGCACTCATGCTAGCCCAATCCTGCATTATTTCCCCACATGATCACACTCTATAGCAACCCTGTGAGAGAACAGTGTATCAGCTCCTTTTTTCAGGTAAGGAACCTGGTTTCAGAAGAGCGGAGTAACCCACCCAAGTCCCTCAGGCAGCAGGGAAGGAATAGAACCAAGACTCAAATCTTCATGACTTCAAAACGCATACTCTTTTCTTACCCTACCCCACCCTAGTACATATCTATCACCCCTCATAGAAACAACTCATGTTTATCTCCACCAACAGAGGGAAAATCGCATTATGTTTTACTCTGAATTATGAAAGAGATCATCAGAATAAATATCACTTTCTATCAGAAAGTATTTTTAAGGCCCCAGTCAATGGTCTGTCTACTTTAAGGTGCATTCAACACCACATTTCTAGCATAAAGAACAAATTTGACTTACTCGTGATGGAGTGTTCTGCCGTGTTTTCAGGCTAGCACATTTCGGTGATCATTACTTAGGTGGATTCTTTTAATCTAAAACAACTCAGTTTTGGAATCATGTGTTTAATTCATGCCCAAGAACCATATCTTGTCTCAAGGTACAAGTGTAGTTTCGGTTACAGTGAAACTCAGGAAAAAACATTGAAGCAGCTTTAGTGTTTTTAAAATACCATGCTGAGTGACTCATTATCTTTGATCACACTTGCTGAAATTTGCACAGAGAAGTAGGTTGCAGCAGCTTGCCTTAGAAAGATTTCTGAGCTCTAACTTATTTTGTGACCTATTGGCTAAAATTTGACATTTATATGCCTTACTTTGCAGTTTCTTGATACCTCTGTGAAGTCTTGAGAAAGAGTAGCTATTGCTTATCCCTTGTAACAGGAAGAAACTTGTGACTTAAAAAAAAAAAAAAAACATGTTATCTCTCTCTAGAACTTTGAACTGTGGCTAGGGCAAGAATGTCAGAGGTACAATGCTTTGATTTTGGGTCCATAACTCACATACTGTAAGCATGTGACATAATAATTGATGGTCATTAGTCAGGTCATCAATGTTGATTTATGATCTTTTTTGTTTTATGTATATTTTCACCTACCTGAATGTTTGGCATATCTTCTTTGGAGGTATAATTTCTATTAAATAATCTTCAAGTAGCCTAAATATCAAGAACAAACATATTAAACCCCGTTTCTCCAAACTACTGGTCATTATAAATCTTTGATTTTTGCTCCAGATGTTTGGAAAACAAGACAGAAAGGTGTGATAATGATAAAGAATGTGATTTAGCCTGGGCGCAATGGCTCACACATGTAATCCCAACATTTTGGGAGGTGGAGGCAGAAGGATTGCTTGAGTCCAGGAGCTTGAGACAAGCCTGGGAAACATAGTGAGACCCCATCTCAAAAATAAAAAATAAAAAATAAAAAATTAGCCAGGTGAACTGGTGCGCACCTGTAGTCCTTACTACTCAGGAGGCTGAAGTGGAAAGATTGCTTGAATCCAGGAGTTCGATGCTGCAGTGAGCTGTGATTGTGGCACTGCACTCCAGCCTGGGTAACAAAGTGTGACCCCATCTAAAAAAAAAAAAAAAGAATATGGCTTATGGTTAGTAAGTGTTATAGAATTTATGTCTTCAAATGAGAGTTATCTTTTAGAGTTGTCATATTGGAAGAGTATATACTTATTCCCATTATAATCTTATTAGGCAAAACAGTGTTCAACAAAAGTTTTGTGACTAAAATATGTGACCCATATTTTTATCCTCTTGCCCTAACTATACCTCAATTGTAGCTCTTTCTAAAAATCATGTCTACATTTGAGTGACATAGATGTACTGTCACTGAGGAAGATTTGAAAAAGCATTCCATAAATGGCAGTAACAGTGGCCACATAGTAGGAATACATTTATTTTCTCCCAGCATGATTATTTTGGTGGGAATAACAATCATTTGGACAGCTAAGTCATTCACATTACTTTATAGTAGCACTGCGTACCTCCAAAATATATAACCACACAAGGTCATATGTGCTAACCAAGCAGATCAGTTGGAACTGTTAACACAGTGACTGTGAGATCTAGAAAGTAAAGGAGCTTTGAAACAGCCACTGTGACATTTGTAGAAGGGACCCAATCAGATATGAATGAGAGGATTACTAAGTAATAGCAAGGGTTTGAACAAAATGAACAAATTTCTATAGTTAGCAATAGAGACTCCCTTCTTCGAATGAAGGAAAAGAGGTTTGTTTGTCTATTTGTTAACAAGAGCAGCCATTAACCGGGAAGGAGAGTGTGGCTTCATGATACCTTGCGGCCAGGAACTGATACATTGATACATTGGTTGTGATCAAGGAGGGCACTCTCTTTTTGTTTCCAGGGATTGATCTAACTCTCTCTTGCCCGCTGTATGTATGTATGTATGTATGTATCTATCATCTATCTATCCATCTATCCTTTCATCATCCATCATCTATTAATCTATCTATCTTCATCATCATCATCATGTGTATCATCTATCTATCTTATTTTGGCCTACTATAACAAACTGTCATAGACTGGTTGGCTTATAAATAAGAGAAGTTTATTTCTCTTATTATGTCTCACAGTTCTGGAGGCTGGAAGTTCAAGATCAAGACACTGGCAGATTCAGTGTTTGGCGAGGGCCTGCTTCCTGGTTCATAGATGGCCATCTTCTTGCTGTGTCCTCACATGGCAGAGGGAGGAAGAAAGCTCTCTGTGAGCTCCTATAATGACACTAATTTCATTCATGAAGGTTCCACCCTCAATACCTCATCTAATCCTTATTACCTCCCAAAGACTCCACCTCATAATACCATCATGTTAGGGGATAGGGTTCTAATGTTTGGATTTTGAAGGGATATAAGCATTCAGTCCGTAACACTACCTAACTAATCTGTCTTTCCATCCATTCAACCGTCCATCCTTCTGTCTTTCCCTCCCTCCCAGACTTCTCTGATGCTGTGAGCACATATTCTCCTCAGATTTCCCCTATTTACATGTCTTCTGTTAAAGCTAGCAGAGAGGGCTGCCCTTGGAATCCAATTCCACACACCAGCCTGGGCCAGGTAGCCATTCCTGACACCAGCTATATCCGTTTTGTTGGACAGAGACCACTGGGGTGTATTCTTGCAGGTGTGGAGAGCACAGTACCTTGATGAGAGGTGGGGGACTGAGAAAACACAACAAAAGCATTCATTACCTCCTTGTACCTGGGGCCCGGGGAGGTAAGAAATTCCAGGGCTTCTGGGAAGCCTACGTGTCACAGAGAAAAGCCTAATGTCTTTTAGGTAAGAAAGAAGGGAAAGAGTAGAGTAAGAAAACTATGTGAGATAAGGAAGCATTTTTTTAAAATAACAAAGTGGATGTTTCATTGCACCATAGGTGTTTTAGAGTTGTGGGGGAAACAAGCAAGAATGAGGCATGTTCCTAGGGAACAACAAGGTAAGAATAGGAAGGATGATGGAAATCATTGGCTGGGGTGAGGTGGGGGCACCTGTGGCTTGAAGAGTATAAAGAGTACAGGGAAGAAGGCTTGGCCATGAAGACAGGCATTCTCTCCCCCCGACCCAGATTGACATGGTGCCTGATCTCCTCCCCAGCGAACATGCCAGTCTGTAGGGTGCACATTTCCACAGAGCTGTCTGGGCCCCTTTGGTTTCCATTCAAGGCAGCCCTCAGTGGTCATTTAACCAGATCTCCTCATTCCTTCAGGAAGATTAATAGTGGGCCTCACATGGCACATCAGGCCTAGGTCTCTTCCCAAATGGAACGATATGGTAGTGAGGCCAGTTCAAACCCTTGCTTTCTGGGGATTACGTCCCCAAGGGTGACCCTGGATTCAGAGGCCTGCTCGGGGTGTGGGATGGCATTCCTTTGGCCTAATCTGATGAAACATTTCTCAGCAAGGGTTTAGAGTTTGCATGAGGTCACATGTGATTATCCAGATCTGGATTTATTGTTTTTTATGGGGGTGACTGCTCCTTAGGCAGCTGACACATTCTCAGAAGGCTGGCCACAGGCAATGGCAAGATGAGAATGTTTGCCCAAGCCCAGGAACCTGCTCGGGGGTACTCAGCAGCTGCTAAGCAGCTATGGAGGGAGAAAGGTGTTTTGAAATTTCTGGTGCTGAAAAACCTGCCTTGTACATTAAAATCTGTAAGCAAATGTCCCTGTTCCACCTCCCCTTCCTGAGCTGCCTGGCTGCCACTCCTCCCTTCTTCTGCACACGCCTACTTTAACAGTTGCTCATTGAGCCTTCTTCTAAGGCTTCCCTTGATGTTCATGTTTGCAGGCCCTCACCTGTGTTAAAGTCATGCTTAGGAGTGGGGGTGGGGTGTCTCGGTATGATTCAGCCGGTCCCTGGCCTCAACAAGCAAGCTCTTAATCCTAGGTTGTGGTTTTCAGCCATGATCACTTTGCTGCACTGTTAATAGACAATAGGCAACAAAGGCACACCACAAAGGATGAAAACTGAGAGTCCCGGTCAGCCACACCAGAAAGCGCCAAGGCTACCATTTTTTGCTAGGTGGGAGTTGGAGTGATATCCCAATGCACCAGTGGACTACTCAAATCAAACGTAATGGCCTGCTGACCAGAGCTCCCACTCTAAGTTCACATATGAGTAGATGACAGAGTCGTATTATCTAATGTAGCATTTCTCATATCTAATGTAGACTTTCTCATACACATTCTAACATAGGAATCACCCGGGGATCTTGTTGAAATGCAGTAGGTTTTGAGTGGGAATTGAGCTTGTGCACTTTCTAACAGGCTTCTAAGTTTTGCTGACGCTGCTGGTCCTCGGACCACACTTCAAGGGAAGCAAGTCTGTATGGAGAGCTTTTAATGGGCCTGTCAACTATTTTAAGGACTGATTCCTTATAGCACTGATGTACCTCAACATCCTATCCACGGAAACTTCCATGCTACTTAAAAGTCTACTCTTGCTTTCCTGTTTGGCAAACCTTACTATATATTATCTATATAGTAAATAATGGGCGGAGGGTGTCATGCTTTTTCATGAAGTTTTTTGATGAAGTATCTAAACTAATCCACACTTTGAAGGATCTAGAGAGAGGGCATGGCTTTAGAACTTTTACCTACAAAAAATATTTTGCTTCAAGAGTGTCCATATGAATTGGCTTCTGGGACTTTCTCTGAAAAACCTCTAGTGTCCAGTGTCTAGAGGACTGTACAATTAAGAGGCGGGAATAGATTTAAAAAAACAAACAACAACAAAAACAAACAAACAATGATTAGGGGCGAGTGCGGTGGCTCACGCCTGTAATCCTAGCACTTTAGGAGGCCTAGGAGGGCAGATCATTTGAGCCCAGGAGTTCGAGATCAGCCTGGGCAACATGGTGAAACCCCATCTCTAGAAAAAATACAAAAATTAGCTGAGTGTGGTGGCATGTGTCTGTAGTCCCAGCTACTTGGGAACTGAGGCAGGAGGATCACTTGAGCCTGGGAGGTTGAGACTACATGAACCATGATCGCACCACTGCACTCCAGCCTGGGTGACAAAGTGAAATCCTGTCTCCAACAACAAACAAAAAGACAACAACAAAAAAAACCCCAAAGACTAACACATTTTATTCACAGAAAACTCAAATCCATTCTTTAAGGTGACATTACCCAAAACATGAAAAGACAAGAGTAGAAGATGGATATACAGCAGTCCCCCCTTATCTATGGGGGATTCATTCCAAGACCCCTAGTGGATGCCCGAAACCTGCAGATAGCACCTGCTGAACCCTGTGTATACACTGTATTTTTTTCCATTCATACATACCTATGATAGAGTTTAATTTTAAAATTAGGTACAGTAAGGACAACAATAACTAATAATTATAATGTAAGAAGTATGTGAATGTGTTCTCTCACTCTCAAAATACCTTACTTCACTGTGGAAAGTAAAACCTCAGATAAGTGTGGATTACTGTGGACTTTTGAAAAGTTTTACAATTGTGAAGCATTTTTAATTCTTCATTTCTCAGTGTCTGTTGTGCCTTTTGTAGACTAGAAAAAGGTAAGGCTGAACAAGATGAGCTGGGTTTCTCAACACCCGGACCAGGGCTGTGATGATAGGAACAGGAAGGAAGGGAGACCTTGGGAACTATTGCTTCTATGGGTTGAACATAGGGACCTCCTTCTAGGGAGACTAAAGATGCTGAGATACACCTTAGTATCAGAGTGTCGGTGGTGGCAATGATAATTATGAAGATGTTGGAAAATAGGGTTGAGGCTGCAATAAGAAGATATGTTAATTTTGTTATCTGTGGTTGATATTATAATACCCATTGAAAATGCCCTGTAGAAGAGAGAAATATAATAATGGGGGAGGCTAAGCTCTAAATGGAGAACTTTGACTTGCTGGTTGGATTAATAATGTGACCATTTATTATTGCCTTGGGTATCACTGGAATTTTCCTACATAGCTTTGTTCACATGAAAAGTTAAAGTTTACTGCATAGTGCTTGCTTAATAATTTGTTCAGCAAGCAATATGCAATAAACTTTAACTTTTCATGTGAGTATAGACTGTCTCCCTCTCTTCGAGTTCACTTTGAGTAGTAGATTTTTGTAATCTCAATGGTGCCTCATCCATAGTAGTTGTTTATAAGGCATTTGTTGGAAAGCGACTGATTATACTTGGGAGTATTTGTAGTCACCTGAAAATAGTGAGAAGCCACAGCTGGAAAAAAAAAATTAGAAGACTAGGGAAGAAAGAGTGTGGTGAGGGAGGTTAATGGCCCCCAGCTCACCTAAGAGAACCTAAAGAATAAAAACTGAAAGGACATCTTCAGATTGCATCTGAAGGAAGTCACTGGAATTCACAGCCAAAGCATTTTTGATGAAGTTCTAAGAATGAAAACCCAGAGAGTCACTGAGGGAGTAGGAGTTGAAGGGAAGTTTAAGGAGCAAAACCACAAATGGAAATAAAGGGCAGGGAAGCAGGGAAATAACAACAACCAACAAGAAAAGTTCCTGTGAAGCAAGTACTCTTCACCCAGTACCTTTCAATAATCTTTCATTAACATGATCTTCTGTGCTCAGACATGTCTGTTTATGGATAATATTAAGCATGTAGTAGATGGTGCTCTATCAGAATTTAAAAAAAATTGAAGGCTGGATGCGGTGGCTCATACCTATAATCCCAGCACTTTGGAAGGCCAAGGCAGGTGGATCACTTGAGGTCAGGAGTTTGAGACTAGCCTGGCCAACATGGTGAAACCCTGTCTCTACTAAAAATACAAAAATGAGCCGGGCATGGTGGTACTCAGGAGGTTGAGGCCAGAGAATTGCAGAGGTTGCAGTGAGCCAAGATCGTGCCACTGCACTCCAGCCTTGGCAACTGAGCGAGACTCCATCTCAAAAAGAAAAAAAAAAAAAAAGCAAAAAACTAACCAACCAACCGAACAAACCAAAAAACACATTGAAGAAACCTTTAGGAAAACCGGCATGATCTCTGATGTCCAGCTGCCTGTCACTTGCCAGGTATTTAAGGAGTGAAATGAGCAATGATGTTTCATCCAGATGCTTAAACATGCTTATCCCAGCCCAGAAGTGTGGCTGAGGGGCTAAAACCCATGCACCACTCTTGACCCATCAACAAGGTTCAGCAAGTATTTACTGAGTCTCTATTATGTGCCAGTGAGAAAACAAAAATCCAGCTCATAGAGACTGCAGTATAGTGAGGGTGTCAAAGATAAAGCTGGAAACTAAAGTGGCAAGGAGAGATTTTAATGAGTGATAGACTATTGCTATAGAGAACTATTCAGTGTGAACTGAACAACTTCAATTTGTACAGAAGTGACTGTGCATTTTAAAGAGAGAATGAAGGAGTATAGAGGGAGGTGAACAGAGGTTCAGTAAATTCACGGAAGTGAAAATATCATACAAACCAGGAAGAGGGGAGTTGGTGCATGTAAACCCAGCTGGGTTTGTTAACTGGTGCTTATGGAAGTCAGGCTCCCACCCTCCCACACAGGCTGGAGACAGGAGCCCCATCTTCAGATGTTAGATGAACAAACGGTAAATTATTTTGACAGTTTTGAGTTTTCTCAGACAGGCACTTTAAGGCGAGTTAAGGTCATTCTAGAGATGCAGGCCTTGAGCTGTTAGAAACTGTATTCATGTTTTATTCGAGTCTCTATAGGCTGAGGTTGAGGCCTAGTTGAGAAGAGGGCTCAGGGGAGCTGACTAGAGTTTGATCAAGAAAAGAGTCTTGCTGGGAGACAGAGACAATACACAAACTAAATAAACAATATTAGATGGTGATTACAAAGCAGAGGAAGGGTATACGTCGTGCCGGGGTGAAGGTGTGCAGATTGCAACCTTAAGTATGGCAACCAAGGCAGGCCCCACTGAGAAGGTGGCATTTGAAGAAAGGCCTGAGAGAAGTTAAGGGGTGATCCTTCCAGGCAGAGAGAAGAGCAAGGGCAAAGGCCCCAAGGAACAGAAAAGAATCCCGGGTTGGGCCCCTGTAGACCACCGCAATGACGTTGACATTTTCTCTGAGTGAGACTGGGGATCCAGTGGCGGGGGCGCTGGGCAGAGGGGCATCATGTTTTTTGATACAAATGTAGAAAGCAAAGTTTGGGAGATAACTATTTCATTCATATCAATATCAACTTAGGAGTGAATCCACAGTATGCAGGGCTATGGTGTCTGCTGCTTCTCAGGAAGGGACAGTAACTAGCCAATTGATGGAGATTTTAACATGTGGAAGTAGCTAAACTAATTGAAGACATTTAAAAATGTCTTTACCTCCAACAATTTGCTGTTAAAAAATTATTCAATGACACTTGTTAAAGCATAGTAAGGCAGATTTTATTTAGGACCATTGCAATAGGTATAGGGACCACTGCTATCGATTTTGTAGTCGGGGAGAGGGATTGGGCTCAACTCTGAATGTAACAGGGAAAATAACTTATAGCCAAGGAGCAGTGTATCTTGCTCCTTGGCTATAAATTACAAGTGGGTGTCAGTGGATGGAAAATTACTAAAAGGAAACGTCAGCGTTAGAGCACTCTTGCTGAAGACAGGACAGGATGATCAGCCCTCACCTGAGGAAAGGTGAAGGGCTAAGGAACTCGATTGAGGGTGGGAGTTCTCGGTAAACCAATTTAGCAGGGCTTTTGTTAAAACTGTATTTTACCAGGAAGTGCCCAGATGGGCCTAGAAGATCCAAGAGCCTGACTAAAGCTTGGTCACTCAAATAATCTTTGTCACTGCCAGTCTAAGAGGTCAAAAGTGTAATTTTGTCTTTCCCTGGTTACTATTGAACCTAGGAAATATTTTATATTATTAGCCATTTGCATTTTCTTTCTCTGTGGTCTTCCCAGTACATATCCTTTGCCCTTTGTTCCTGTTGCATTATTTTCTTAACTCTTGGTGTGTTGAGTTAATAAATAATCCTTTGTGGTATACATTGGAAGTATTTTTCTGCTATTTGGTTTTCTTTCATTTTGTTCTTAGGACGTTTTGTTACTCAGGAACAAATCCAGTTTTGATGTGTGAAGGTGTGTGTTTCCATACACATACGGAGGATTTACAAATATGCTGTAGATGTCTGTATTTGCTTTGAAATGCCCTTCAATAAAAACCATCCCAGCTTCTGTGATTCTTATCTTCCCTTTTTAGTGTGGGAGGCTTCCTGCTTTGCTTTGTCTGCACATTTACATCGAGCCTGCCGAGCTTAATTTTAACCTGGGGAAAAATACAGAAGAGAAGCTATTTTCAGTCAGGTCATATTACTGAGAACACCTGTGAAATTCAGGATATTTTCTTGGGGGTAAGTTAAAATGTAGGACGCCACCTTGCCTGAAGCACGTTTCTATTGTGGTTGCTGTACAAATTGGGAGGTGTTACTTGGAGCCAAAAACCTTATCACTTTCACACCAGCACTGCTTCTAAGTTGCATGCCTCCAACCCTCAATCCTTGGTATTAATTCTGAAACAACTAGTATAACCATCTGTTGAAAAGTTATGTGGGAAAAAAAGGGGTCTTTGTGGCCTGTGTTATTCACTTCCCTGATGATCAACACAGAAATATTTTACATTTTGGTTATCAGTCTATTTTTTCCTGCTTTTCCTCTTGCTCCAGTTTGCCTTCCTAAATGTCTGGCCATAGGCAAATAAAATATACCCCCACCCTAGATGATTATGGTGTCAAAATTCCCTTAATCACACAGTAGCCCCAGCCACCTGTTTGAGTAATATTTTTCCTACCTCATCGTGTGAATTGTCTTATTGTTTTGGTGAAATGTTGACGCTACCACCTACTCTCATCCTCCCACCTCCATTTGCAGATAAAATCTAATTATCACCTCAGGATGGTTTCTTGACATACAATATAATTACCACCGACACAAAAGAATTTAGGGCACTATGACATTTAGCTTTTTTTTTTTTTAAAGACTGTTGTTCAAAAAAATGATCCTTTTAAATTTGCTATTTCACAATTAATTTTTTTAAAAAGAAACAGAAAAAAACAAAAAGAAAAGAGACCAAACCTTTTACTCTTAGTAATTAATCTGTTTGTAGTGTTACATTGAAGGTAGTAGCAGAAGGGACAGTGAACACTCATGATGGTTAAGAAATTAACAAAGGAGCATGCTTTTAGGACTTCAGGCAGGGATCATTACTGAAGTCCCTAGCTTTGATTAGAATTTTGTGATACCAGCTACTGTATAATTCAGCCCCAGTTTATTTCAGACTTTCTTCCTTAAATTCATTTATTTATTTCAGGACATTAAGGTATGGACTTTAGGTGTGGGGCATCTCCAATGCTCCTGCGTGCCAGGCACAAGGCGTGGGCCAGGAGAGTGAATATCTGGTGGAGGGAGGTGAGGAATACAGGAAGTAGTGCATTTTACTAAATGGAGAAAACATTGAAGGCAGCCAGCTTGATAGAATCATCAAAAATAAAAATCGAGGCATATAACAAAACCAGAAAGTACATTTATAACTCCGTATGTCAAACTAGAGAGAGGAAAGTGAAAAAGATGAGAAAAAATATTTTGAGAAAAGTTGACTAGCTCCTCTGCAGTGACAGCATTCAAAAAATCAATCTAAACGCAGCCCTAGAGCAGCAATTCAGCTTCCCAGCTTGGAGGACTCTAGGTTTGAAGCTTTCAGCTGCTATCAGATTTGAACCTCTCAGCTCACAGGGTGCTAACTAGAGGAGAAGGAAGACGTACATCACCACAGGACCACAGCGACGCATCACCGTGGAATTTTCAGACTCAACGCACTGGCCACACCATGGGGTCCAATTGCTGCCATTTAGAAAAGCATGCTTTTAAAGTGTGTCATTTAAGAGTAAGTATTCTTTTTTAAAAATATGGGCCAGGAACTAATAAAAATGATGCACAAAGACATGAGAAGATATACTGCCTGTCTGTCCTCCTCCCTCAGAGAGACCACATTTCCTTTTGAAACAAAAATGAGGCCAGAAAGAAAGGGCCTCCCTCCCTAACCCCAGCCTCAGTTAGAGAGGGCCACAGGAGCTCGCCTACCATCTCTCTCCAAAATATGTTCTCCATGTGGTTCGGCAAGAGGATTCACTTGGTTTGACAAACTTTTCCCTTTGAAGAGTAAACACTTCCTGAAGGGTTAAAGGCCAGGTAATGGCCATTCACATTATTTTGCAAGTAAGTTACTTTAATCATCATCATCACTAGTATTGCAGAGAAGTTTAAAAGGATTCTCATCTCTCAACCATATTTCATCCTCATAACCTTTTGAATCCAGTGGGACTTTTATTTGCCCCATTTCACAGATGGGGAAAGTGGAGAGGGAGGTAAATCATCTTGGGTCATACAGCCAGTAAGTGCAGAGGCAGAATTTAAAGCCAAGTCTTCTGAGTCCAAGTTCAGGGCTGCTGCCATAACCCCATTCGTTGCACTCCCACATTTGCTGGAACTGGAGCTTTGGGTGGGATTGGGGAAGGAGGGAAGAGAAGGTCTGGAAGTGTTGGAGGTGGCATGGGCAGGGAGGTATACCTTCCTGCTAAGATGGCTCACCCTCACCGCACAGGATCTCGATGTTTCGAGAACTGACCGGACCATGTGGACCTGGTCCAGCTCTTCCAGACTCTTCCACACTCCAGTCGTTTTTCCTTGGCTGACTTCTTTCTCCGTAAGGTCTTGTCACGAGTCCTAGAGGCAACCAGTTCCTTGCGTACCCCACCCTCCTTCGTCAGCATGCTGCCACCTTTGAAACACAGGCGTGTTGTTTCTTTTGCCTGAACCCCAATAGAAATGTAAAAGGTGACACCTTGTCAGTGGGAAGCGAAGTCAGGTCATGTTCTTGAAGGTAAAGTTAGGCCAGGGTTCTACGCAATAAGCTGGAACCATCTTCCATGAGAATTGTGCTTTTTCTCCCCTTTTGCTTTGTTTTGTTTTCTCATTCCTGCCTCAGCAATACCCTTGAAGGATGGATGGGATCCTTCATGTCCAGGTGTACCTCACCTGCTTCAGGAGACACCAGACTGAACTCTTTCTCTCTGACGTTCTCCTTGGGTCCATCCCACATGCTGCCTGGGAGCTTCTTCCTTGTCACCTAAGGTCCCTTATGTCTTCATTTTTGCCCTGGATCCAGCGCCTATAGATGGAAAGAGATTTATAAGAAACACTGCACAATCAAAATATATGGACTTTGTTTGAATTCTTATTCAAAGTGTAAGAAAAAAAAGTTATCCTGGATATATTTGATGATATTAAGGAATTAATGTTCCTTCTTAGGTGTGAAATAATATTGTGGTCGTGTTTTAAGAAAGAGTTTTCCCCTATTTACATGTAAAAATATGATAGGAGAAAAAAGATGTCTACTTTTTTGCTTCAAAATCTTCAACTCTCCCTTTCACCTACCTCTTTCCCTTTACTATGTAAACATGTCCTATTTGCATTAGAAATATTAAATTTCTAAATTCATATGTAGTAAAACTACTAGGTTTTTAAAAAATTGAGTGTCAGATCTGTTATGAGGATGAAATTAACTGTTTCCATGTCCATTTTCATTTTTTAGGCTACATGGTGGGGAGACCAGAAAGCTCACTATTTCACTTATTCCTGTCTCCTTTGTCATTTTCTTTAGTAATATTCTGGGTAGAGAAAGGTAAGGAGTGTGTACCAATGACCTCTGTAGTGCTAAGATACATTCATGCGTTTTTCCAATGCGAGGAGGTAGAGATCGTTTTACAAAGTCGAGCTCATGCTCTTTGTTTCCCAACTGGCCTTTGAGTACAGGTATGTTAGGATTTGTAGACCTCTGAGGAGGATTTCAGGACCTTGCTGCAAACAGTGGACCAGTAATGGTGATTAGGTAGCTCGAGGGCCCCTAAACACCTCCCTGATGATTGACCAGCTGGAATGCATGTGTATGGCTTAGGCCTGTCCCATCCCCACTCCCTGGGAGAAGGGGAGATCTGTTACAAGTGCACTGAAAGGGTCTCTCCAGACACTTGACAATCAGAAGCAGATATGGTAGCTTTTAGCCCCCTCGGCCCATCTTTGACTTCTGCTACCCATGTGGTTGGGCTGTACCCAGTAAGAAACCACCTCATCTTCAATGGTCGTGAAGATTTCCTGGAATGAGATCAAGGCTTTCCCCTGCTATAATATATAGATGACTCTTCCAATAGAGCAAGTGCCTTCATGCTCCGCTCCTTTGGGGTAGCTTTGGATTTTGGCTGGAATGTTCTCATTACTGACATCTGCTTTTAATTTGCATATGATCAAGCAGGTCAGCCCCAACTGCATCTCTCAGGCTATTAAGAATTCAGAGGCAGAATCCCCTGAATGTGATGTGAGACCAGGCTGTTTCAAAATCGTCACTGATCCTACTGAGGAAATATCAGGAGAAAGGAAGGAGAGGAAGAAGCAGAGGATTCATGAGTTATTTATTAGTTTGTGATGCTACATATATCAATGGTAACCCTATCCTGACATCTCTCCCTCCTACCTCCACTCCTAATTCTTTCTGGATCTGAAGTGGAAAGAGACAATGAAGGAAGGAACTGAATATAATTCATTCATGAGCATGTAAGATAACCCCTTCTCCTCTTCCCTCTCTTATTCTGCCATGTAACAAATATTGTTAAGTATACCAGTTATTTTCTAATACTAGAAATATCAATAAAAATACCAGTGATTTTTCTTTTCTTTTTTTTTTTTTTTGAGACAGAGTTTTGCTCTTGTTGTCCAGGCTGGAGTGCAATGGTGTGATCTCAGCTCACTGCAACCTCTGCCTCCCAGGTTCAATCGATTCTCCTGCCTCAGCCTCCCGAGTAGCTGGGGTTACAGGCATGCACCATCACACCCAGCTAATTTTTGTATTTTTAGTAGAGACGGGGTTTCTCCATGTTGATCAGGCTGGTCTTGAAATCCCAACCTCAGGTAATCCACCTGCCTGGGCCTGCCAAAGGGCTGGGATTACAGGTGTGAGCCACCGTGCCCAGCTGTTATTTTTCAATACTAAAACAAAAATTGAGAGTAGGGGTTATGAGGATTGTTATGAAAACATAAGTTGTAAATTTCTTGCACATTTGGGAGTTGTTTCAGGAAAACAGAAAGTTGGTGTTTTTAAAACATTTTTAGTAATAATTGTATGGTATTATTTATGAAAATATAATTCACTAGGTTTTAAAAATTAAAATCTGTCCTTAATTAAATAACTCAGTACTCACAGAAAGGATTTTGAAGAAAAGTGTCTTGTAGAATTTCTGTCTTTACAAACAGAGCCCTGCAGTTGCAATGGATTGATCTAATCAGTCAATTCATTGATTAGAAACTGAACCAAGTATTTGATTCTGTATCTTTAAATTAGTCTAATTCACCCATAATCCATGTGATTTACTGGTAGCAAGTTAAAAATGACAAGAAACCCAGCCTAGTTTGTGGCAACTGTCTTGAGCTCTTCCACTTTGATTCTACCATTTACCCACTCATTCATTTAATCAGCTCTGAATGAGACTCTACTATGTGGACAGCAATGAGTAAGATACCATTAGTTGCTGTGTCTGGGTGCTTATTTTGGTGTAAACAGACCTTTGACTAGTTCATTTAGGTTACATTTCCACATAATGTAATATGGGCTATAGTAGGAGGGAGACCTGACCTAGACTGGGATTGCCAAGAGAGGTCACCCAGAGGAGGTATTGGATATCTAAGCTGTCATGAAGGATCCAGTAGGTGCTCGCTGGGGAGGGAGCGGAACTTGTTCCAGCCAAGGGTAGCAGCTTGGGTGCACAGATGAGAGGGCATATAAGGACTTTATTTTGGGAAATAGTGAGGAACTCTGGGGGATTGGGATATAAAATGCAAAGCAGAGGGGTGTGCGTGTGTGTGTGTGTGTGTGTGTTAGGTAGGAGAGTTGGAGGAGGGTAATGTCAAGAGTTGACAGGAGTTCTAGGCTTAGAACCAGCAAGGACTCTGGGGGGCTTTAAGTAATAAACTGGCCAGACTCCTGAAGCTGGCTGCTGGGCTGGGCTGATTAGTCTTAGGACAAGATAGGCTTCACTGGCTGCCAGCCTGGGCCAGGCCCCACACACCTCAAACACAAGCAGGGATTGAAGGAGAGGAAGATGCAGTAGGCACTGACCTTCTGACCTTGGCAGGACGCTTGAACCGTTCTGCCCTTTCAGGAGGTTCTGCCCCTCTGAGCTCAGTTCCCCTCCTCACCCTGTGATGACAGTCTTAGCACTCAAGATGCGGTGACCTGTCGGGAAGCGGGGGTAGGGGCCTGCTGTCTCCTTTTTAACTCAGTCTCCAGAGCCCAGAAGATTAGGTTGTTGCTCAATGTTTGTTGAATGAATAACTGAATGTGAGAAGTTGTCGGAGAAGAACTTTCAGGAAGAAATTTTGTGGCGATCGCCACCCAGGTCCTGTGGTTGAAGTCTCAGCCTTTTGGAGGAAGGCGTTGCAAGGTTAATACGGGCTGGTATACAGGGTTGCTGTGGGCCCAGAGTGCAGGGGAGATGCCTGGTCCCCTCCTCCAGTCAGTCCTCCCTGGAGCTGGGCATAGTGAAGTCTCTGGGGAGGGCAGCACCCACAGGCTCTGGCCTGGCCTCTGCATTCCCACAGAAGTAGTGGTGAGAGGAGTCAAGTTACCACGTGACCTTGAATGAAAGGACGTTTGAGGGGAGTGGAAGGACAGGAATGGAGACTCCCAAACTCATGGGGACAGCTTTGCTGAGTACCAGAAGGCCAGTAAGTAAGGCAGTGAGCCAGGGAGAGCTGGGTTATTACTGCTTGTGTGATCTCACCCTTCACCGCCAGCTCATGAAGTCTGAGGAAATTCAGGTTTCCTTTGATATTAACCTCCATGAAGACTATCACTGATTGAATGATAGCCTTCAGTTACTCTCTGTTCTCCAAATACGTCCTCTTTTTGCCCCATGTCTTGACATGAGTGGTTCCTTTGCTTGGAGGGCCTCCTGTCTCTTCTTCATCTGACGCAGAGCTTCTGCTCATTCTTTAAAACCCTAGTCAGATATTGTTACTTCAATGAAAACTCTCACTGTCAGCCAGAGTTCCTTGTTCTTCCCTTTGTGACCTTGTAGCCTTGTCACAGTGCTCTCTGTTGTGTTGCAATAATCTGTTTACTTGATGTATTAGGCCATTCTTGCACTGCTATAAATAAATACCTGAGACTGGGTAATTTAGAAAGAAAAGAGGTTTAATTAGCTCACAGTTCTGCAGGCTGTACAGAAAGCATGGTGCTGGCATCTGCTTGGCCTCCCCAGGCCTCAGGAAGCTTACAATGAGGCTGGAAAGCAAAGGGGAAGCAGGCCCGTCACATGGCCAGAGCAGGAGCAAGACAGCCAGAGACTGGGTTGGAGGTGCCACTTACTTTTAAGTGACCAGGTCTCATGAGAACTCACTCACTATTGCAAAGACAGCACCAAGCCATGAGGAATCTGCTCCCATGACGCAAACACCTCCCACCAGGCCCCACCTCCAGCACTGGGGATTACAATTTAACATAAGATTTGGGTGGGGACAAATATCCAAACTATATCACTTGACTGCCTCTCCAGTGTGACTCTGAGTTTCAAGGGTAATAATCCTGTCTTAAAATTTATGTATATACAATTCATGCCACAGACTCTCATTGTGAAAGAAAAAAGCACATTAAAGAACATATCTAAGGCATTGGAAATAGATCATCCACAGTTATTCCTAAAAGGTAATGAGTAGTTGAATTAACAAAATATGGTATTTATGTACATGAGTATTATCCAGCCATAAAGAGGAACATATGCTGCAACATGGCTTGAAAACATTCTGCTCAATGAAATAAACCAGACACAGATGGATAAATATTGTATGATTCCACGTAGAGGATTTACCTAGAATAGGCAAATTCCTAGAGATAGAAAATAGAGTATAAGCTTCTAGAGGCTGGAGGAAAGGGGAGAAAAGGAGTTATTGTTTAACAGGTTTGGAGTTTCTGTTTGGGTTGATGAAAAGTTCTGGAAACAGTGGTGAATGTACGTAATGCCACTAAATTGTACACATAAAAATGGTTGATGTAGTAAATTTTATTTTAAGTATTTTTTACCACAATTCTTTTTTTAAAAAAAGCAACAAGGGAAGAAACAACTAAAAAAATTAGCAGTAAAGTGTTCCAATGACCCAAATGCAGAGAGTAGTTCAAAAGTATGTAAACCAGTTACGTGGGAGACAGGGCACTACAGGCTTTTTATCAAGAGAAGAAACCTGGGGGCTCAAGCCTGTAATCCCAGCACTTTGAGAGGCCGAGGTGGGTGGATCACGAGGTCAGCAGATCGAGACCATCCTTGCGAACATGGTGAAAACGCATCTCTACTAAAAATACGAAAAATTAAGCCGGGCATGGTGGCACACACCTGTAGTTCCAGGTACTCAGGAGGCTGAGGCAGGAGAATTATTTGAACCCGGGCGGCGGAGATTGCAGTGAGCCAAGATCACACCACTGCACTCCAGCCTGGGCGACACAAACTCCGTCTCAAAAAAAAAAAAAAAAAAAAAAAAGAAACCCTGTGTTCTTTCTCTTGACATAGTATTTAGGGAATCAGTAAGATTCCATCAACATAAGCATCATATTCTCTTATTTTTCTGCAAAATCATCAGCAGCAAGTGCTTTTTCCTAACATTAAAATATATTTATTCTGGCTGCGCACGGTGGCTCATGCCTGTAATCCCAGCACTTTGGGAGGACAAGGCAGGTGGATCACTTGAGCTTGAGAGTTCAAGACCAGCCTGGGCAACATGGTGAAACCCTGTCTCTACAAAAAAAAATACAAAAAATTAGCAGGGTGTGGTGGCGCACACCTGTGGTCCCAGCTATTTGGGAGGTTGAGGTGGGAGGATTGCTGGAACCCTTGAGGTCGAGGCTGCATTGAGCTGAGATCGTGTCACTGCACTCTAGTCTGGGTGACAGAGTGAGATCCTGTCTCAAATAAATAAATAATTGAAAGTTAATTATACTTCTGTCTATGGAATTTTACTTCACATAAGCTGAGAGAAGTCAAACTTGGGTTATTGAAATGCTTTAGAAAATTGTTAAACTGTTTACTTTTTTAAGTTTTTAGTCTGTCTTAGTTATATGTGTGTGTGCATATATGTGTGTGTGTATATGTGTGTGTGCATATATATATATATATATATATATATATATATATGCCACTGCACTCTAACCTTGGCAACAGAGTGAGAACCTGTCTCTAAAAAATAATAAAAAATAAGTTAATAATAAAATAAGTTGGCCAGGTGCAGTGGCTCATGCCTGTAATCACAGCACTTTGCAAGGCTGAGACACATAATAATGCCCAAGAGTAAAAATTAAGTAAACAGTTATAACATGATTAGTCATTTTATTTATTTTATTTTGCTGGATTGGAGTCTGCTGTTATATCATATAAAACATTTGCTAGGATTTTGTATTTTTAACACCCATGCACATTTATGGGAATTCATTAGAGGGGGAAGCCTGGATTTAAAATTTCCCTCCATGAAACAGTTAAAGATCAAGAGGTGAATCGTGTGGGATATGAAGCATGTCATGGCTGAGCTGCTGACGAGGCCTCGGCTGTGCTTTGCATCATGTAAGGGCTCAGCACCCTGAGAAGGTGCCTGGTAAATGCCGCTGGCTGATCGGACGGCAGTTCTCGGAAGGCCTGCTGATCAGAAACAGAGCCTTTGGCAGAATCTCAATGGCAAAGTCACAAACAGTAACAGTCCCTAAAATAACAACTGCAACCTCAGCAAAATGAAAACCTTCTATGTGGGAAGTATAATGGGAAATGTATTGATTGGTGTTTTTCTCCAGATACATGAATAGTGATCACAAGTAGAGATGCTCCCCTTTTCTACAAAGGAAAAGGTGTAAAACATTGGTTTTACAATGTAGTAAAACCAATAAAATGGTGGTATAAAACATTGATCACCATCAGCAGATTCTTCTAGCAAGAATGGCAGTTCAAGCCAATAGATATGTTTGATGAATTTTGTGGTTGCAAGTGGCTGGAATGGAATGAAAATCAGCTTTCACGAATCCATTCTCTCATTCTTCTCATTTTAATGAGCATCTACTGCATGCTAGGCATTGTTCTAGGTATGGGCAGGATATCAGCGAGCTTAGCCAAGATTAAATTCTCTCTGCTCAGATACAGAAAATAAGGGATACACATCATACATAAATATATAATATGTTAGAAAGTGGAAAAAGTAAGTAGAAAAAAGAAAAAGTACAGCAGCAGGGGAAATTCAAGAGTGCCAGGCCGGGCGCGGTGGCTCACGCCTGTAATCCCAGCACTTTGGGAGTCCAAGGTGGGCGGATCACGAGGTCAGGAGATCGAGACCATCCTGGCTAACACGGTGAAACCCCGTCTCTACTAAAAATACAAAAAATTAGCCGGGCGTGGTGGTGGGCGCTACACGGGAGGCTGAGGCAGGAGAATGGCGTGAACCCGGGAGGCGGAGCTTGCAGTGAGCCAAGATCGCACCACTGCACTCCAGCCTGGGCGACAGACGAGACTCCGTCTCAAAAAAAAAAAAAAAAAAAAAAAGAGTGCCAAAAAATGGTGGGCATGGACCAGGGGCATTAGGTGGGCAGAGGCAGCTCTGCTGAGATGGTGATAAGTGAACAGAGTCCTGGAGCAGAAAACCAGTGGATGATGGGGGAAGAGCATTCCGCGTAAAGGAGGTAGGAGGGCCCCAGAATGGAGCCTGCCAAGCTGGATCTGGGCCTATGGTTGCTGCAGGGTGGAGTGAGGGCAGGGTCTTGCGGGCTTTCACTTTGGGCGGGAAGGGGAGTCTGCGCAGGGTCCTGAGCAGAGGAGTGAACTGACCTACAGATAATTTTTAAAAAGCATTCACTTTGCTGCTGTGTTGGAAATAGAGGGTAGGGGCATGGGCAGGGTGGAAGTCAGGAGGCTTGTGGGGGGTTATCCTTAGGTCCCAATGAGACACAGTGAAGGGCTGATCACCAGCCTCCAACTTCTGGGCTCAAGCAATCCTCCCACCTTAGCTTTCTGAGTAGCTAGGCCTTCTGGTGCACAACATCATGCCCTGCTAATTTTTCTATTTTTTTTGTAGAGATGGCATCTCGCTATGTTTCCCAAGCTGGCCTTGAACTCCAGGCCTCAAGCAATCCTCCTGCCTCAGCCTCCCAAAGTTCTGGGATTACAGGCATGAACCACTGCATCTTGCCAGTTTATTTTATTATTATTATTTATTTACTTATTTTGTATTTTTTTTTAGAGACAGGGTCTCACTCTGTTGCCAGGCTGGAGTTCAGTGGTGCAATCGTAGCTCACTGCAGCCTCCAACTCCTGGGCTCAAGCCATCCTCCCACCTCAGCCTCACAAGTAGCTGGGACGACAGTCACATGCCACCATGCCCAGCTATTCTTTTGTTGTTGTTGTTGTTGTTTTGTAGAGACAGGGGTCTTACTATGTTGCCCAGGCTGATGTTGAACTCCTGGCCTCAAGCAATCCTCCTACCTTGGCTTTCCAAAGTGCTTGAATTACACATGTGAGCCACTGTGTCCAGCCATTTTTTAGTAAAACTTAAATATAAAACAAAAGTAGGTAGAATAGTCTAATGATCCCTCATGCACATGGTCCCTGTCCCTGTTACTAACTCATAGTCAAAATTGTTTCTTCCTCATGCCTATCTGCTTGCCTTCCCTAACCTCAGAATATTTTTAAATGAATTCCAGACATCATATTATTTTTCCCATAAATATTTCAGCATGTAATACTGAAGAATAAGGACTTTTCAAAAAAAAAAAAAACCCACAATGCCATTATCATACTAAAAAAAATTTAACATTAATAACATTAGCTAGTCAGTCAGCATTCAAATTTCCCCCATTGTCTCATCAATGAATGTTTGGATCAGGATCCGAATAAGTTTGACCCATTCCATTTGGTTCAGAATTTCCTTTTGAAGCGTCTCTGTAGATGATTTATCTAAAGCCATTAGCAGCCACACACTCAGTTCCGTGTTCCTCATCATCTACACGCCGCGCTCCTTTCTGTGTCTTTCCCAGAGCAGTGGCCTCTCTTGTCGCTGTAACACTTTCACTTCTTTAATTCACTACCTCGAAGTACCAAAGTGACTTCAGTGCCCCAAGTATTCTGGAGTCATTGTGAAAGCTGCAGATGTGGTTTAAGTGTGTTTGGCTTTTGAAAACCCCCAAAAATTTAGATACGCAGCAAAATTCATGGTTCCCTCCCTCTCTCGTTCTCTCATTTAGAGAGAAGAGACACTTTCTCCTATAGTTTTCTCCATACAGGCTTTGGTCTTTGATTTTTATTATTTATTGACTTTTATTTATTTATTTACTTATTTACTTATTTTGAGACAGAGTCTTGCTCTGTCGTCCAGGCTGGAGTGCAGTGGCATGATCTCAGCTCACTGCAACCTCCACCTCCTGGATTCAAGTGATTCTTCTGTCTGAGCCTCCTGCGTAGCTGGAACTACAGGCACACGCCGCCACGCCTGGTGAATTTTTGTATTTTTTAATAGAGACAGGGTTTCACCATATTGGTCAGGCTGGTCTCGATCTCCTGACCTCAGGTGATCCACCCACCTCTGCCTCTCAAAGTGCTGGGATTACAGGCGTGAGCCACCGCCCCCTATCTTTGATTTTGAAATGCCAGTCTGCATCAGCTAGAACCTTCCCTACACTGGGGTACTGAGTTGAGGAATGAACTTCCCTCTGTGTTGTTTGCTCTGTGAAACTTTTGACCTGTCTGTGTAATCCTTAGATGTATCGAGGTTTAAAGTATGCTCTGAGATTTGGGAGAGAAGAGAAGGGGTTTTAGAAACAGAAACAACTGAAGCATTGAGCATCAGACTTTACCTCTAGAAACGTTCCAGCGATTCCCACGACTCTGTCATGCCCTGGAGAGAATTTTGGTATAGTCGCTATGCATCTTTTCACATAATTATAATCACATACGCAATTTTACCCTTTCTAAATTCACCATGATATTATAAACACTTATTTTCCGTTGTTACATATTTTCCTTTACCTTGGTTTTTTTAAAAAAATCCATAATATCCAGGCCTTCTTCCTTGGAAAACAAAACCACTGAGTAGTGACACTCAAGAGTTAAGGGAACAGAATCCCAGACCTGGTTTTGCCACCAACTAGAGATACCACCAAAGGATTGTCCCCTGAGTTCCCCGAGTTTTCTCCTGCATGAAATGGGTACCATAATTCTTACTTCACAGGACTGTTACAGAGATGAGATGAATTAAGGTTATAGGGCCCTTGTAAACTCTAAATTAATATTCAAAAATAAGGTGTTAATGTCTATCTTTAGAGGCAGTAAGCAAAGCTGTAGAAACTAGGTAGTTAGTTCTCTCTGCTGATCAAGGCTATGGTACTCAAACCTTGAATCTAGAGCCCAACACTTAAGGAGGGAGAACCTGTGTGTTCAGCCTGTGCTCCAGCTGCTGGCTCAGGGTAGGGGGTCTTCCTCCCACATATAAGCAAGAGGAATCACTAAAGCAGAGTTCAAATATTCAATCCAGAAAGCAATCAGTAATGGAAGAATTGTAACTCTGGTTTCTTTATAAATGGAGCTGAGAATCCCAGGTATTTCTAATAATTTAATGAAGGTTTATGAAATTTTCTTAGTCTTCCCATGCCTTTGTATTTTGATTTTTAGAATGAATGTACTTCAAGCTTAGCACGTCCCTTATACACTGTAGGAGTATGATAGATCTATGTCGACCTGAATGAAGGTATGAGCAGAGGGGAATTATCCACGCAAGTATGGTATTATTTACTTTCCTCTTATTATTGAGCTGGTGATTCCAGTATTTCCACGGAATAATAGATCAACGGGCACATTTCGGATTTGACTAATCAGAGCTGCAGATGTGGTCTGACAATTCCTCTCATCCACTCAGTTCTGCTCTCTTGGTTGCTTTCTCGATTCCTATTCCCAGATGTATTTCTCCCTGGAGACTGTTTTCTTCTGGACTAGTCTCTTAATCTTCCCAACCCATATTTGGAGAGATGTTTCGTGCTCACCCGTGACCATGAGAAAGTGTTGCACTTTCTGGCCTCCCTTGCAGTTAGGCAGGGCTATGTGATTGGTTCCAGCCAGTGTGGGCTGTGAGGGAAAGAGGTGTGTTACTTGTGGGCTGAGACAGTGAGAAGCTCGTACATAATTCTCCAGGCTTTCTTTCTTCACCTCATCAACTGAGGAGACCACAAGTTCAGGAATCATAGCCACAGGATGGTGGAGCCGCCATTGGCCTCAACTCTGAGTCACCATGGCAACAGTCTCCTTGGAGAATCATGTGGCCCACAATGGACTTTATGTAATTGAGAAATCCATTTTTGTGATGTCAAGCCAATGAGATCTGGGGATTATTTGTGACAGTGGCACAATTGTGTTTATTCTGACTACACATTCCATCTCTAAAATGGCCTCAGTCTGTTCTCTGATTTTAAACCTTTCTTGTATGTGGGGAGTACATCCTGAAAATTTTGATGTATTTATATTATTTAGATTATATTGCCATATTTTCCAAACTGTGGCCTACATACCACTGGTGGTATGTGGGATATTTTTATGTGGAATATAGATAGACATACCTGTTTTTTAAATATTTACATGTATAATTCTTTTCCACTTATGGCAAGTGATGTGTCTTTCCCATTCTTAGTGGTTGCATAAATGCTTCTTTTACAATAACATTGGAGAAAATGAAGTGACTTAAGGAGAAATATCCAGCAGATAAAAGTATAATTGATGTGCAGATATGGCAAAAGTCTGAGAAATGCTATTCAAACAACTGAAGATTTGGGAAGTGCTGCGTGTGATAAGTTATATGGTGGAACGTCTTAAAGAAATCTCCACCAGACCAGGAGATTTTCATTTTTGACAACCAGTTCACAGCATTCGATTCAGTAGATGTTTTTGAATGAGTAAACATTACTATAAAAAATGTTTAAATCTAGGAACCTAAATAATAAAAGTCCCAGTCCAATCCTTTGAGGTCAGTTTCATTGTTTTTCTCCTTATTCTCTGCTCTTAAGAGATTCTGTTTCCCTTAAGTGTGTTAGGCTCAAATCAGATTTAACCAAAGATCAGCATTCATGGCATCATAACATTTAAGAATTTAAAATGTTGTGTGCATGACATTTTTAGAAATAATGATTTGCTTTGCTGATATTAAAAAACGAGGTTGCTGTTGGTCTGAGTCACAGGTGAAGCCCCATTTGTTTTTCCATTCAGCCACCCGCTGGCCCTAATCACAAATGTCTTTGTACTCACAGTCATCTTATGCAGGGTTTGTACTTCAGCTTCTCTCACTGTGCTGGAGATTAAAATGTGAGATGAGGAGTAACACACTTGCCAGTGACATGGAAGTAAATATTATTGTTTTTGGGGGGTGACATCGACTGCATTTCAAATACAGCCATGAAAATGTTCTATCAATAGCTTTCTATCGATTGGCAGTTTTGTGCCTTTTCAGTTCAGCTCCCAGAGCTGGTCCTGATGAGGTGACTGGCAACTCACCCCAGGTGTGGCAGGCCCCTCCCCACTCTCCTGGGGCTCTCCCTCTCCTCGCTTGCTCTCCTTCCCTAATCCCCACACCTTTTTATGAAGATCAGTCCTTTGCACAGCAGCCATGGCCAGCGTGAGGTGCATGTGCAAGTGGAGAAGTAGCAGGTTCATCGACTCGTTCTGGTAGGGGCCCTCTATCTTATTGAGCACACTTTTGACGGTGGAGATGCTGCTTTATTGCAAATCCCTCCCCGGACTCCTCCTCTTCTTCCAAAATTCAGGCTGAAGACAATTGCCCTGATTCCCTAACCTAAGGGATGGCTCTGCAAGTGGTGATCGATGTTTATCAAATGCCTCTGAGACTCGAAGACGCAAATTATATTCCTATTTTTCATGAAATTTAAAAAACTTTCTAATTTAAGATCATTTAACTTTTAGCTGCTGCAAAACTAGTACATGGAGTTCTCGTATACTCTTCACCTGGACTCCCCAAATGGTAATATCTTACAAAACTGTAGTACAACGATGGAAATCAAGAAGGGAATGTAGGTAAAGAGCAGTATAGTACAGTACTTCTAACTAATCTGCAGCTGTCATTCAAATTTAGCCAATTATCCCACTAACAATTATCATTGTTAGTAACAATTATCATTGCAGTGTTTGTCAGATGGTGACTTTCTAGTTATCATCCTTCTGCATTTATCAATTGGAATTCTACTACAATGAAGAGCTACCTCTTCTGAGCTATTTATTCATTCAGTTATTTATTTGTATTAGTGTGGTCTCATGGATATTTCCTTTATCCTATAATCCATTACTATCTACTTTATTTCTTTTTTTAGAGACCCTCCAGCTCTGTCACCCAGGCTGGTGCAGTGGTGCAATCATAGCTCACTGCGGCCTCAAAGTCTTGACTGAGCTCAAACAATCCTCCCACCTCAGCCTCCTGAGCAGCTGGGACTACAGGTGTGCACTGCCACACCTGGTTAATTTTTAAAAATTTTTTTTTATAGAGATGAGGTCTTGCTATGTTTCCCAGGCCGGTCAATCATCACTCATTTTGTTGCCCACATTGTTGTACAATTGGCTATCGAGAGTTTGGTACAAGTTTACTCCTGTGTCCATTTGCCATGCTCCCATCATTTAAAAAAATCATTTCCTTACTTTCTGGGACCACAAGACGTTCCAGACTCATCTTGTGTTTTCTCTGTCCCTGCTTTACAATCAGTCTTTTCTCCTATGAGCCCTGATTTCAGTATTATTTTAATGTTAGATTTATAATGTTCTGTTCATGTTCTTGGAAAATTAATATTTACCATATGGGAGATCTCTATGTAGGAGATATTAGATATTCTTCTACCATCTACAGAACTGATTTCTTATGAAACACTGGTCCCAAAAACATGTCAGATTATGAGGAGCATAGCCTATTTTGATACATATGCTAAAAAATGGGAAGCCACACAACTAGGATTTTCACCAAAAAATCTGTTTTACTCTTTCTTGCTTCTATATTTCTTTTTAGTAGGTAACTACAGGTCCAATATCTTTTAGACTTTTTGTTGTTGTAGACTTTGTTTTTTGCTAAGAAATTCTTTTTGCCCCGTGTAAATATCTTCTGCAGTTTAGCTCCTCACTGGCTTGAATTCTCCCCTCATCATATTTTGTCCTGACACCTTCCCTCTTTGCTGAATTTTTGATAACAGCATCTCTGTTTCTCTGGATCTCATGACAATTTTCCAGTCAATCTGATCAATATATACAGCCTCAACACTGAAATGAACCTGAAAGTTTCTTGACCAAAAGTAGAGTCTAATGCCTCCATCAAATATATCCCAACTATATATTTTTTCAAAATAGAATGTGTGTGAGTGTTTGTGACTATGTGTTTATTATAGATTGATTCATACTCAAACACTAACAGTGGTTTTTTTGTTTGTTTTTTTGTTTTGTTTTGGTCATTGTGGTTGTTGTTGTTGTTTTTGAAATGGAGAATCTCTCCATTGCCCCAGGTTGGAGTGCAGTGGCACGATCTAGGCTCATTGCAACCTCCACCTCCCGGGCTCAAGCAATCCTCATGCCTCAGCCTCCTAAGTAGCTGGGATTACAGGCACATGCCACCACACCCAGCTAATTTTTGTATTTTTGGTAGAGACACGGTTTCGCCATGTTGGCCAGGCTGGTCTCAAACTCCTGACCTCAAGCAATCCACCTGCCTCTGCCTCCCAAAGTGCTGGGATTACAGGCATGAGCCACCGTGCCCAGCCAACAGTGGTTTATTTTCTTTTGAAATTCACAAATCTTACTGCTATGAATCTATTATCATCAAATTCTAAAAGCATAATGTCTTTTATCTGTGGAAGTTTGGTCATCATCAGATAAGAATCCAAAATAAAAAATGAAATGTTTTTTACTTTCTAATTGAAATAATTCTGTCCTTACAAAACTGGCAAGACTAGTACCTAATGTTCTCATAGACCCTTCACTGGGTATATGTATACTTTTCTTATATATTGCATTTCATTGTATATTATATTCGTGATCTTCCCACTCAGAACTAGTAGGGTCATATGGTAAACATCTGTTGAAAATGCCTTAGTGTTATATTCCTGTGGGGAAACCACCTCTAACCCACATTATCAACCATGTGATTTGGAGAGATTGACCCATTCTTTGTTCCTGGGCTTTACTTGGCTTTGGCCAATCATCAATGGCTGCGTGCTTGGTTTAAGGGTGTGTCCTTGATCCAATTCAGGCCATCGAGATGCATGGAGACTTTCACTAGGTCTTATGGAAGTTTCTTCTCTATTCCATGGAGGTCCCTGGATGCTACATTATTATGTTTGTCATCCATGGGAGCCAGCCCAACTGTGAAGGTTAAGAGAGAAGAGCCTAGAGAATTTCTGAGCTTTGAGAATGGAGGCAATTAAGCCTGAGGCCAGCCCTACCTCCAAACCAGTTTTGTGAACCCATGAATTTTCCTTCCCTCCTTTTTTTTTTTCCTAAGTATTTTTGATTTCGGTTTTCTGTAGCTTGGAAAAGTTTCTGTTGATAACAGATCTTTTTCTGTGCATTCTATCATGTTATTTGTGCCTGTCTTGGCACTTATCTTAGTTAATTATGTGGCTGTTTTTCTTCAACTAAATTATGATGTCCTTGAAACTGTGGACTAAATCACTTACCTGCCTTTCTTATATTTGTATGGAGCTTAGTCCTTCCATTTAGCTGCACTCCGAGGGCCTAATTTCCACCAGGCCCAGAACTGGGTCTGGTTCTCCATAACTGTTTATGGAATCGTGAATTTTATTTAATATACTACCTGTTTTCGTTTTCTATTATTGCATAGCAAATTACCACAATCCTAGTGGCTGAAACAAGTTACAGGTTCTATGGGTCAGGAGCCTGCGAGCAGCTCAGCTGGGTTCTCTGCTTAGGGTCTTGCCAGGTCACACTCAAGGTGTCAGCTGGGCTGTGTTCTCATCTGGAGCCTGACTGGGGAAGAATTTGTTTTAAGCTCATTACACCTGCAGGCAGGATTCAGTTCGTGCAGCTGTGTGGCTGAGTGCCCCTGGTTTGCTGGCTGTTCACTGGAAGCTGCTAGAGGCTCTCACTGTGGGCTTCCTCAGCGTGGCTGCTCAGTTCCTCAAGGCAGGAAGGAGAATCCCGGTCTCTAGTTCACTAAGGCAGAGTCTTAGATAATGTAACATAATCACAGAGTGGTGTCCTGTTCCCTTTGCCACATTCTATCGATAAAAACAAGTCACAAGTTTCATTTACACTGAAGGCTAAGGGATTGTACAAAGGCATGGCCATTGGAGGTCTGTCCTCCATGCTACCTTAAAAGTTCCTGTTCAAAGAGTTTTCTTTAAACATAAAAGTGGGTTCGATGTCTCTCAACATTGATACCTCTCATAGTAGGCAATTAGATTTTTAAAGTTATAACTACTTTTTTTTCTACTCAGGAGTGGCATTAAGTTTGCTTGAAATGTCTTCTTATGATCACCTGTATTTTATTTAGGTTGAATCGTTTTGCAAATACTGGTAAAATGATTCCCCAGAATGTGTTTAACTTTTCAAAATACTTTTATATTCTTTTGATGGCATTTAAAAAAAAAAGCAGTGGCTCTGAGTCAGTTATGTTGGAAATTTGATGTGAATATTTTCCAAGAGCCCAAAGGACTAAGCACTGTCTCCTATAAATATTTCATTTTTGTTCTAAATCTAACAGCTGGCCTTCTCCTCCTCTCCCCCAATTTTTTAAAAACTAAAGGCGTGGTATAAACAGCAACAACAACAACAACCTCCTACACTCCTTTACCCAAAGTAAAAATTAACACGTTAATAGACTTGTGAAATTTGGCCAGATTTTCCTTTATCTATACAGAATTCCTAGATGTTGACTGGCAGATTAGATTTCTCAATATTTACTTGGCTAGTTAATTGTAGCAAATAATCCATTTGGAACATAATTAAGAGATAATAAACAAAAAATAGGCAAATAAATAATCATCAACACTCCAAAAACATTTTCAGCCAGTTAATTATTTTCTTGCATATATTTTCATGTTTTTAGTGTTTTACTTTACATCTACTAATTAATTTCTCCATATTGTTTATACATAGTCTTTGAACATCATGATTTCTATCCGTGGTTCATAGTTCGATGAGATAGCTTTCTCTTTTACAAAAAGTCTTTTAAAAATAACTTACCATATTCCTATCTTTAGGTTTTAAACATCGTTTTACATAATTTGTGTACTTTTTTATAAGCACCATGTCTTAATTTTCTAGCACACCTGGAAATGTTATAATGTGACTTAGTCTTTATATGCATGATCTGTCCTTTATATTCTTGATGATGAATTATCAAAACGCCAGTTTAGAGGATGGCTTTCAGAAAGATGGACTTGGAGAAAAAGTGCTCCCTAGCTGCTGTTTTACAGTGTGGACACTAGATGGTGTAGTGGTCATACTGATCAGCCAATGTAATACTGGTGAGACACCAGACTTGATGTTTGTGCTTAATAGCTTCCATTGAAAAGACAGATGTACGTATAAATGTATTGTTTGAATAGTTCTCTCTCGTGAAGTACTAAAGTCCTTGAGAAGCAATATGAGATAAATTACTTTTTGTTTTTAACTATTTAATGTTTATTTATCTTCCAATCATTTAAAAACCTTTATTGAACCGTTTTGTTAAGTAAAAATCCAGTCCCTATTGGGGTAAATTGTTTGCAGAATACAATTGATTCTTAAGTACATTAAGTCTTTCTAAGTGGACATTTGTTTTCAATTTAGAAAAAAAAAAGTCTATGTTCCAGTTCTTCGAACAAATATTTTTGAAGTTTTTTAGAAACTTTTTAAGAGTTGCTGTTTTCAGCCAATAGAGCATAATCACATTTCTGGAATGAGATATATCAGACAAAGCCAATGTCCTTGACTAAATTGAATCTTTTCTAAATTGATGTCCAACAGAACTAACGTAGATGTTATAATCTGCATATCCAAAGGGTTTTTCTTTATCTTGGCTGGAAACTTGGAGCATCTGCAAGCTTGGTGTCTTCACATTAGATTACTCTTTGTGTGCTAGAATTTGCGATCCAAGCCTGAATCCTTTAATTACCTTTGAGTTATATAACACCCAGGGGACAAACTGGAAGAGATGCTGCTGTATAACACTCCGCTCTCATGACATAGCTTTGGAAGGTCTCTCTTCTCACGCATTTTCTAGATTACGTATTTTACAAGTCGTGGGGTGATTTTCTGTTCCTGAAAAAGCAAGTTTGCTGAATTGCATTAATTCAAAAAGAAGCTGTGCTTAAAATACAAGAAAACAAAAAGTTTAGCAGATTTTACATTTATTTACTTTAAGCATAGTGTTCATGACTACCTAAATGGCTTCAAGGGAAAAGTTTATTTCTAACATTTAGCTTTTCAGTTTTAAAACAGAAGTTGAAAGAGGGAATATTTGTGGTTTTTAAAGTTAACTTAAAAATTGTTTGAAGAGGGGCTGGGAGCGGTGGCTCAGGCCTGTAATCCTGGCACTTTGGGAGGCAGAGGTGGGTGGATCACTTGAGGTCAGGAGTTCGAGACCAGCCTGGCCAACATGGCAAAACCCCGTCTCTACTAAAAATACAAAATTAACCGGGTGTGGTGGCACACACTTGTAGTCTCAGCTACTCGGTAGGTTGAAGCATGAGAATCACTTGAACCCAGGAGGCCGAGGTTGCAGTGAGCCGAGCTCGTACCACTACACTCCAGCCTGGGTGACAGAGTGAGACTCTGTCTCAAAAAAAAAAAAAAAAAAAAATTATTTGAAGAAGTCTAAATTTTCTGACACTGCTTGTATTATAGGTATATATTACTTAAAACTCTATGCTAACATACACAAAAAGCAACAAACTACTATATCAGATTATATATTTATGTGCTTTAATTTGTATAAAATATATTTTGGGGGTTGTGATTTACCCTTATAATTAGATGAACTTCTTTTGAGAAGTTGAATGAAATGTAAAAAACATTTTTCAATTTTAAGTTATATTTTAAGAACACCAAGAATTTTGCTGCAGTGGATCTTCTGGTAGAGGGAAGATTCAGTCTTTTAAAATTTTATTTTAGCATACTCTGTGTCCAAAACCCTGTGCCAGGCAACAAAAAAGACACATAAAAGTAGCCAACTTGGTCCCTGCCCTTGGGCACTCACAGTCAAGGTCATCAGTATTTTAAAATAAAATATCACCTAACATAGGGAAATAAAATTATGATCCCAGATAACAATAGAGAAGATGAGAGGAGGACCCTAGGGGTTAAAAAGGTCAGGAGAGGCTTTGTGAGAAGGGAAACATTAAATAGTATTAAAGATTATGTAAGATTTTGACTTAGCAAAAAAAGGTGTGAAAAAAACTCCAACCAGGAGAAATGTGATGAGCAGAGGCATCGAGATGAGAATGCCCTGTGTGAGTTTTCAGTTTCGCTGGAATTACAAGCTAGAAGAGGAGATGAGACCAAATTGATATATCGGAACCCTATTGTGCAAGGCTTTGAATCACAAAACTCAGACATTTGAACTACAGCCTCTAAACAGTAGATAACAGTTGAAAATGTTTGGGTACCAGTGTGAGATCCTGAAAACCATTTAAAGAGATTAACCTGGTAACCATATCATCGATGGAAAAAAAAAAAGTGAGAGAGGAGAGATGCAAGGAGAGCCTAGAAGCACCTGTTTAGGTAGCTTACATATGAAATAAGAGCTTCAGCAAAGGTTCAAGAAGTGCAACCAAAACCAAGGGAAAGCGAGAGGTATGGTAAGAGAAATATGACTATCAATATAATGTTATAGTAGCATGTACTGTGCAGGTAAGTTCTCATTATTTATTTTTCTAGATTTGTCTAAATCTGGTCCAAGACACTCTATCCCCCGTTCGTTTGCCAACACCTGTGAGAATTCCACAGTCAACTTGCTTACTAGGCCCCTCCCTTTCCCTCTCATGGATTAAATCAGCCATAGTCCAAATGCAAAGAGGGAAGGAGCTTCATTTACTGTTGTTCCTTCACAAAGGAACCATTGCAGTCAAGTGCAGGGCTCCATGAGAGCTGGAGAGGGGTCCCCAGACCTCCATCCTCACGGTCCAGGATGGGGAAGTCATAGCCAGATTTAGCAGTTCCCCTTTGTCAGTGCAATGCCTCATCCTCCATGTTTCCCCTTCTAGGATGATCTAGTTTGATTCAACTCTTCTTGGCCCTTAACTTTCCTCAGGGAGGCAGGGGAGGCCAGAAGTCAAGAGAATAGATACGTGGCATTAGGCTTTCCCCATAAGAAAGGTTGAGCATGGTAGCCATGGAAGGATGTGTAGGTTGTTCACTGCTCAAGAGCATTGACTGTGGGGAAGAATGGGGCCGAAATGCAGCCCATACCCTGCTTGCCAAGCTGGGTACAAAATCACTCCTGCCAACAAGAAAAGGAGGAAAAGGACCTTTTAAAAAAATTTGCTGTTGACTTGGATGCTGAGGGCTACATGGAGGGCCTGGACAATAAGGAGAGGATGAGGAGGAGGAGGAGGAGGAGGAAGGAGAAGAGGAGGACATGAGTGCAGAAGAGGAGGATGAAGATGGTTATAACAATGGAGAGGTAGATGATGAAGAAGATGAAGAAGACCTTGGTGAAGAAGAAAGGAGTCAGAAGTGAAAGCAGCTCAAAGATGAGGGAGAAGACGATGACCAAGTGGAATAACGTATTTTCAAAAATGCCTATTGTGATTTGTGTTTTTACCCATATCCCCTCTACCCTCATAATCCTGCCCCCAAAACTTTTTTTTGTTGTTGTTGAGACAGGATCTTGTTCTGGCACCCAGGCTGGAGTGCAGTGGCGTGATCACAGCTCACTGCAACCTCCGTCTCCCGGGTTCAAGCCATCCTCCTGCCTCAGCCTCTTGAGTAGCTGGGACTACAGGCGCATGCCACCACACCTGGCTAATTTTTGTGTTTTTTGTAGAGATGGGGTTTTGCCATGTTGCCCAGGACGGTCTTGAACTCCTGGGCTCAAGTGATCCCCCCACCTTGGCCTCCCAAAGTGCTGGGATTACAGGCATGAGCCACTGCGACCTGCTCCAAAACTTATTTTTTTCTTATTGTAACATAGCTGTGTGAACAAGAAGGGAAAGGTGTACTGGGGGTTGTTGGAGGAGGGAAGGTGTGGGGGAAATAAAATACTATTTTTATTGTCAAAAAATTTGCATAAAGGAGACTTATGAGCCAAGAGAGGTCCTGGTTGAAGGAAGGAAAACATTTTGCTTTGCAGGGAGGATGAGTCTTTAGTAGAAAACAAAACAACAACAACAACAAAACATCCCCCAAACCAGCAAAAATGCCCATTTTAGCAAATTGCCCTATTATGTGTGTAGTTTTTAAGTAGATTTTCATATATAAGAGAGACAAGGAAAGAGGTGAGCGGACAGCTGTGATGAAAGAGCCCAAGGAACCCCCCCAATAAGGCACCATCTCAGAGAAGGCACTTCTTTGGGGGTCACTCAGTGAGACCTGGGAAGGTGAGCAGAAGGGGCCTCTTCTGCAGATGGTGGCCTGGAGGAGAAGACCCTTTTCCACTGCACCGAGACGATCAGCGGGAAGAATGAGTGGGTGTGTATTCATTATCTATTGCTGTATGAAAAACTACCCTACAGTGTAGCTGCTTAGGAAATACATTTATTGTTTCTGTGGGTCAGGAATCCAGGCACATTTAGCTGGGCCCTCTGGCTCAGGATCTCTCCCAGATTGCAATCAAGGTATGCGCCAGGGCTGCAGTCATCTCCTGGCTCTGCCGGGAGGAGCTGCGTCCAAGCTGACTCACGTAGTTGTTGGCAGGGTTCTGTTTTCTGTGAGCTGTGGGACTGGGGACCTTAGTTCCCCATGGGCTGTTGTTTTGCAGGCCACCCTCAGTTTCTTGCCACGTGGGCCTCTCCATAGGGCAGCTCACAACATGACCACTGTCTTCTCTCAGCATGAGCCAGAAAGAAAATCAAGAGAGGGATAGCAAGATGGGAGTCATGATCTTTCTATAGCTTCGTCTCAAAAGTGATATCCCATCCCTTTAGAAGGGAGTCAACTTGGGGCCGGGCGCAGTGGCTCACTCCTGTAATCCCAGCACTTTGGGAGGCCAAGGCAGGCAGATCACGAGGTCAGGAAATCGAGACCATCTTGGCCAACACGGTGAAACCCCGTCTCTACTAAAAATACAAAACATTAGCCCGGCTTGGTGGCGGGCGCCTGTAGTCCTAGCTACTCGGGAGGCTGAGGCAGGAGAATGGCGTGAACCCAGGAGGCGGGGCTTGCAGTGAGCCGAGATCGCGCCACTGCACTCCAGCCTGGGCGACAGAGCGAGACTCTGTCTCAAAAAAAACAAAACAAAACAAAACAAAAAATACAAAAAATTAGCTGGGCGTGGTGGCACACACCTGTAATCCCAGCTACTTGGGAGGCTGAGGCAGGAGAATTGCTTGAACCCGGGAGGCAGAGGTTGCAGTGAACTGAGATCATGCCACTGTACTCCAGCCTGGGTGACAAAGCAAGACTCCATCTCAAAAAATAAAATAAAATAAAACAATAAAAAATAAAAGAAGGGAGCCACTTAGTCCTGGCCTCCATAGTGTGGGTGGCTGAAAGAACGTGAAGATAAATGTCTCTGAAGACAAGAAGGTGAAATAATTAAGAGACGTAGGTTTTGGATGGGTCACCTACACAAATGAAGTGACCCAGAATGCTGAGGGAACCAGGGTGGAGGTAAACTGGGAGCTGGGTGCTAAAACTTCTAGGGTGGGAGAGAGAGTGACACCAGGTGTTGAAATTACAGAAGGGACCATTTCTGGCAACACAGCAGACCAGATATCCTATAAAAGTCTTCCATTACAGAACACCTACAAATCAGGAGCTCAAAAACAGATATATTCTTTAAATGTCTAGCCAACATTTTGGAAAAGTGTGGGAAATCCCTCAGGGCCAAAACCAGAGGGAGTTGGACACCAGAGTGATAAGCAGACACTGAAGGCAAGGCCAACCTCAGGGCTTGGCTCAATATTCTAGAACTTTACCCTTGTTCTCAAGTCTCCGTGTGGACAGGGGATGAGGGTTACCTGGTTTCTGCTCCTTTGACTATGGCATACACTCTGTAGATGTCTGTAATTGACCGGGAGGTATGTAGATGACTGTATCAAGTTATCCTCCTGACCGGGCGCAGTGGTTCATGCCTGTAATCCCAGCACTTTGGGAGGTCAAGACAAGGAAGGAGGTGAGCTGACAGATGTGCTGGAAGAGCACAAGGAACCCACCAGTCAGGCATGATCTCGGAGAGGGCGCTTGTTTGGGGGGTTACTCAGTGAGACCTGGGAAGGAGAGAAGGGACCTTTTCTGCAGACGGTGGCCTGGAGAAGAAGCTCTTTTTCCACCGAAACAAGAGGAATGGCGGGAAGGATGAATGGATATGTGTATTAATTATCTATTGCTGTATGACAAATACGGATCACTCAAGTCCAGGAGTTTGAGACCAGGCTGGGCAACATGATGAAACCCTGTCTCTACCAAAAAATACGAACATTAGCTGGACATGGTGGTGGGTGCCTGTAATCCCAGCTAGTCAGGAGGGTGAGGCAGGAGGATCACCTGAGCCTGGGAAAGTCGAGGCTGCAGTGAGCCATGATCACGCCACTGCACTCCAGCCTGGGTGACAGAGTGAGAACCCTGTTCCCCTCCCCACCCCTCAAAAAGGAAAGAAAGTTATCCTGCCCTTGCCTAGACTTAGATGAACCCAGTCTATTTTTTGCAGTTATACATGGGGATGGCAAAAGGCAGAATCCTGGGCATTGGCATGAAGGCCTTGGGTCTTAATGCCTAAGTGAGTCACATAAACCCTGGACAAAAGGCTGTACCGTCAATATGAGGAAAAGCTAGAAAAAAAGACCTATCACTCTCATAAAAATTCATAACCATAGTCCACACCCTCACATAGATTTGGCACTAGAATTTATACCACATGTTTAGGTCTGTAAATGCCAAGCCAAACTAATAATTGAAAGTGGTTCTAGTTGGAGAACTGTGGGGCACCCAGCACAATTCAGAGCAAATCGTTTTGGAAATAGAATCTCAGCCCAGGTTTCCTGCAATTCCCATACATTGCTCAACTAAACATGAGTTCAGAAGTCAAAATTACAAAATACCCTAGGAAACACGCCACTAGGAGAGTGAGTCAGAAGGAAAATAAGATAGTAGAAAAATTAGATTCTAAATTACCAGAGACAAGCAGGATACCAGGAAGACAGGAAGCAGGTGATTTGACCCAGTGACAGGTACCTGGAAACAGTTTGGTTGTTTAGTTATGAAGCTTAAAAACTGTCATTCATTTTTATTTAGCAATTTTATTCCTGCAACTTTTTTCCTGAGGAATGATCAGGTATGGATTTATAATGATATTCAAATAGTGTCATTTATAACATTAAAAAAAAAACTTGGGAACAACCTTCATATCTAAGAAAAGGGAAATGAATAAACACATGATAGAAATTACAGGGTATTATTCATATTTGTAAACAGTTTTAATGACATGGGAATTTGTTTACAATATAATATTAAAGAATAAGAGCAAGATAAGAAAATGCTTTCTAAATGTGGCTGTATTTAGCTCTCCAAATTATTTAGCTAAACAAAACTATTTCATTCTTCTAGCATTCTGTTTAAGTAGGTACGTGATGTATTTGGCAGCAGAAAAAGGGCATAAGAAAATTGATGGCTCTGCCAAGATTTTATTGAGGGATTCAGTTGTATTGAAAGAAAAAAGGCTACAGAGATTTTAGGTATAAAAATATATAAATAATAGCTTTCACAAATAGAATTTAATTTCAAACTCTGAAGCACTTAAAACATGCAATCACCATTCACATACTTTAATTAGAAACATCATAATGAGTCTTTCTATTACGGATATGAAGACTTCTCAGAGAATTTAGAATTTAGTTAAATTTCTATTCTTGTCTTTGAATATAATGATGGGGCAACCATTCTTGCCATAATAGCCAGGATTTGGTATCTGTGAATTCACCATGACCACGGTAGTGATAAAGAGCATTCCTCCACAATCCGTCCATTTCTGTGAATCCAGAAGATTGAGTCCCTTTTACTAAACCATGATTTAATGAATGAAAGCACTTATACCATGTGAGAATGGGTTACAGAAACACATGCTAGCAGCAGTCCTCAGATTGTTGCCCAGAACCGTCTACAATGACAATATGATCCCTTTCTCACTTTTATAATTGGTAAAAAATTGGTTTATCCTCTCTCAAAGTTTATCCTAAAGTTGCTGAGTGACACAATGATATTTTTGTACTTAATCACAAAAGCAGAGAGTCTGACAAGAATTTGAAAAAGGGTGTATAGAATACAAATACTGTTGAATGGTGCAGCAACAGAGCTGTACAACACCTTTGTCTTGCCTGGAAGGCAGTGTGTTAGTATGGAGAGAGCGAGGGCTAAAGTAGAGACTGTAGATATTATGTGCCTAATACTGTAATTTTCCCAGAACTGATAGCTTGATTTTGCCAGTTATACACCCAAAGACTTTGGACATTGGTGTGGAAATACATTTGCTCACTACATGCTAGATGCCAGACTATCATTTGTTGATTGGTTGATTCATTGTTTGGAAAATACCTGGACTACTATAATAGGTGCCAGGCATCATACCCAGAGAGGGACCTAGCATAACCAGAATTCCTTCAAAGGAGGACTTCCAGAATTCTGAGAGGTCTAGAGTGCTGGGACGGTGTCTTATTTATCTCTACACTTTTTCTTCCTAGCACAGTGTCTAGCACTCAGGATATTCATAATAAAAGTTTGATAAAACAATGGATTTACAAATGGTGGTTGAGGCTCTTTTACCCACTGGCAGGCTATCTTCCTGAAGTTGCCTATATCCCTGTCTGCCTGTTAGCTGTTAATACCTCCTAAGCCAGGATGTTCCACTACTGTGCTGTGCCAAACAGCTGTGACCCATCACCACCTCCTGTGAGATACATTCTTTTTACCCTGCATCATGCTAAAGATGTTAACTCTTGACTAGAACCACTTCTTGGGGCTGTGGTTGTACTTTTGGAGGCCCGTCATGGACTGGGACCAGAAAACTGGAGACTTGGATATGAACAGAGATCAATGGACTAGAGACTTCATTTTGCGTCTCCGAGTGTTGGATGAGGCATCCTGAGTCCCTCCACTGTACAGACAGGATTGGGCTTAGCTACTCAGGGGGACTGAACTTTCAAGGGAAGATCAAGTAGCCTCAGTTCTGGAGGAAAAAAGATAAAGAGTGGAACAAACAGCACCTAATTCAAATAAGGTATCACATTCCCTATAGTCATGACATCAGAACAGGCTGCCTTTACTGATGGCATTCCCTGGAGAGCCTAAGGTACATTGTCATTCAGCCTAGAAGACCTCAGAAGGTCCAAACTCAAGCCTGATGTATAGGATTTGATGTAACTATTCAACAAATGCTGGTCAAGTTCTACTACTTGTTTGTAGGAAATGAGCAAATGTGTATTGTCTATCAGTGCAGTGACCTCTTCACACACAAAACTTGGCCCAGTGAGTGTCAGGCTCTGGGTAATCATTTTAGCCACTGCTGTCATGAGGAGGGACAAGTATAGGGTTAGAAGGAGTGGCTGAGTTCGGGTCAGAAGTTTCCTTCTTTGGGACCCAAGTAATGGGCAGGTAATAAAGATTAGGACTCGGGCACCAGGGAGGAGAAGAACATAAGGCTAGGAACCAGGGGAGGGAGAGAAGAGTTTCCCTGATGCTGGCATTCTCCTCTAAACCCCAAGACCCTGGCTGGTCCTACCCAGATTAAAAAAAAAAAAAAAAAAAAAGCTATAGGCTTGGCTGTCATACCTTCTATAGGCTTGGCTGTCATAACTCAAGTTGTTGGGGGACACATGACTATTTAAGCAGCAATTATGGAGTTGTTGGCGGGCAGGACCAAGGCCTGGCAGTAGACCCGTACACCAAGGGGGACCAGTGGAAGAGTCTAGCAGGCTACAGGGACAGAGAGTGGGGGCTCAGTGGGGTAGAGACCGCATCTGCACCATGAGGCAGCAAGAATATGAAGGAAGGGAATTTGAGGTGGAGAAGGTGTTGGAAACCCAGCTAAGAAGTCACTGTCAGGAAGCAGGTCTGTCCATTGGAGCAAGATTCCAGCTACCAGGAAGAGGCTGGAAGCAGAATTCCAGTCTTCAGGGAAAGAATGACTTGGCCAGGGCCAAATCTCAGTTAAAATAGAAGCTGAGATTCCAGGCAGCACAAGAACAACACATTGGAACTAGGAAACCAGGTTTGCAGTTAACCTAGGGCTTCAGGAGTAAGGAACTGGATTCAGAAACAAGAGCTGCCAGTGCCACATACCAAGCAGGAGGCCATACTGTGGCCCTGTAGCTCAGGGAACATACTGGAGTCTGATGGTGTCATCTTGGGAACACTGTGTTCTGAAAAAGACTAATTGGGACCAGAAAGCAAGCTCCATGAAGGCAGAGACCCTCCCTGCTTATCACCAGGCGTGGCACCTGATAGGTGCTCAAAAAATACCTGTGTGCGAATGAACTCTGTGAGCAATTTTGTCCCCCAGCTCCTCAAAATGATGTGGGAGAATAAGACTTCTTAGGTAATTTCTGTTTCAAATTAGATTTGGCTAGGGAATTAATGTAGCGCTGAATGTTTAAACGGGAAGTGGATGAGCCCAGCAGCAGGGGATTTTAAGCTGGGGCCGCTAGCACTTCATGGCAGGGACACATTATTTTTCTTCTTTGAAACAATCCATAAACTTTGGAAACACATTATCATGTGCTTGGATGAGACCCTGGCCTTATGCATCATATTAAATGGAAGAGAAGTTTTTATCTTAGCAATTGAGATTTTTGTTATTGTTATTTTTTTTCTGGTGGCAATTAGCTAGGAAGTTCAGCTAATTACCACTCCTGGTCCACATCAACTGCATGAAGACAGACGATCATCTATTTGCCATCGTGGAAAGACATGATAATTATTCTAAATATTAAATCAAATTACTTGGCTGCAAGTGTAGAAAAAGAGAGAGGGAAGGAGAGAGAGGGTTGTAACTAATAGTCCTGCTGTACAGCATTTGACTGTTTATTTTATTTTTCTATGAAACCATCACACTTTACTTTTTGGCAATGAAAGATGATACCAACATTCAAGTAACATTTACAGAGTATCTATGTGAAATCATATAGATAAATCCACAAATTATTTTTGTCCATGGAATCAAAGGCTGATATGAGATAAATTATTGATGCAGGGCAGGCAAGTCCCAAAGTGGAGCTTAGCCCACGAGGGTTCTTGGCTTTGCCCAGGAAAGAATTTAAAGGCAACCCCAAGGCAGAAGAGAACAGCGTTATTGAAGAGGCAGTGTTTCAGCTCCGTGACTGCTGCTGCAGAGCAGGCTACCCAGTAGGCAAAGTGGCAGCCCAGGGCAGTTTTGCAGTCATATTTATACCCAGTTTTAATTGCATGAAGATTAAAAGGCGGTTTATGCAGAAATTTCTAGGGAAGAGATAAGAACTCCAGGGTCATTGGGTCACTGCCATGAAAAGGGGCGGTAACTCCCAGGTGTTGCCATGGTACTGGTAAACTGACATGGCACCCTGGTGGGAGTGTCTAATTGAAAACTGCTTCTGCCCTGCCCTATTTTAACTAGTCCTCAATCTGGTCCAGTGTTCGAGCCCCAGCCTTTGGAGTCGAGTCCCGCCTCCCCTACCTCATTATGTTGTCCGAAGTTTTATATTAATAAAGACAATCTGATGTTGTTTCTAACTTACCTCTCAGTAACATGAAATGGTTTGTGGCAGTGAACTATAATGGAATAATTGTGTCGAAAGCCTGTTAGCTCCTCATATAAGGTTAGATTAACCCTTTTCCTGTTTAGAAAAAAAAGGTACAGCTCACTACCAGTGTTCATTTAATTTTACATAAACATGCTCTTTGAGGCTGAAGCAAGTGTCCTGATTTTCAATGTGAAAATAGAACATAAAAACTTCTTGGATTTATTTCTAAACAGAACTAACATCAGAATCATCTGAATCATCAGAATAATCTATTTTGGAAAAATTAGATTCATCAAATGAATCTTCGGCCAACAACTGTTCAAGAACGATGTTAACATCAGGCATAGACATAGGAACGCTACGTTTTCTAGGATTTGACATTTTCAGCGATCAAGAATTACTATATTTTGTAAATGAAAATACCACTACTAAAAACAGAATGTTGTAAATAGAATAATGTCTTTTATTTCCAAAGTCAACATACTAGAGCGATACAATAATAATAATAAAAGCAAGATATTTAGTGGCAAAGTTATCTTGGAGCAAACACTGCAGCCGCAAGCACTGCCAGTGAGTATTCTTGGGGCAAATGGAATGATTAAGTCCAGAGTTTGTTGAGAAAAAAGGTGAGATACTTTTTTGTGGTCATATTCAAAAAACGAATGAGATATTTAAAGGTAAGAGTTTTCTATTTTGAAATTGAGACTCACTACTCTTTCATCCATCCCATGGGAACTCTACCTGAAGGGTTATTAAAAGTAAAATATTGGCCGGGCGCAGTGGCTCATACCTGTAATCCCAGCACTTTGGGAGGCTGAGGCGGGCGGATCACCTGGGTCAGGAGTTAGAGACCAGCCTGACCAACATGGAGAAACCCCGTCTCTACTAAAAATACAAAATTAGCCAGGCGTGGTGGCACATGCCTGTAATCCCAGCTACTCAGGAGGCTGAGGCAAAAGAATTGCTTGAACTCGGGAAGCAGTGGTTGCAGTGAGCTGAGATCGTGCCATTGCCCTCCAGCCTGGCAACAAGAGTGAAACTCTGTCTCTAAAATAAAATAAAATATAATAAAATATAATAAAATAAAATACTAGTCTAATGCTCAGCACAAATTCTAAATATTACTGGCAGTGAAAGATCTTCTAAAGCCTTTTTATACTTAAGATCATTGATCTTATACAAGTAGATAGAATTACAGGATCCCAATTTAAAAGGGTTCTGGCATTGATAAATATGGAAAGATTTTCCCTAGCTATAAGGTGGTACTTAGTAACTCCAGTATGTTGTCAATAGAAATATAAGTGTCTACGAGTACTAAACATTATGATGTTGGAGAAACAAACCTCATTGGCCTGGTCATTCAATAATCTTCAAATTTTTGAGAACATTTTATTTTTAGAAAATGGAACCCTTTTTTCCCCAAATTTTACAGAAGCCCAACTGATCAAAGTAGAGCCGCTTTGATGAAAAGATCTGAACATTCTCAAAGCGTATGAGTGACTCTCCACAGTAACCTCTGAAACACCACCAGAGTGTCACTAGGGTCTTGCAGAGCAGAGTTTGAAAACCAGATGTCCCAAATGTCAGTCCTCAGAGTAAGGCTTTCTCAGAATCTACCCAAAGAAAGCAGGAAGAATGTAATAAAGATAAATGTAAGAGTTCATGAAATAGAAAACAAATATATGAGGATCAACGAAACTAAAAGTCAGTTCTATGAAAAGACTGATGAAAATGACACACCTGGGAATATCCATGAGAGAGAAGAAAGCACAAAAAACAGTATTAGAAATAAAAAGGAACATGCCTGTAGAAGTTGCAGAAATTAAAAGGTAGCAAGAAGATATTATAAACAATTTGATATCTATGAATTTGAAAACAGATGAAATGTATATGTTCCTAAAAAATGTAGCTTACTGAAACTGGCTTATGACAAAATAAAAAATTAAAAAGACCTATAACTATTAGCTAATTTGAATCAATGATCAAAATGCTTCATAAGACTCTGAAGATTTTATGAGTTCAATTCAACCTTCAAGGAACAAATCACTCTCATCGTATGAGTTTGCTAGAGCTGCCATAACAAAATGCCACAGATTGGGTGGCTTAAATAACAGAAATTTATTTTCTCACAGCTCTGGAGGCTGGAAGTCCAAGATCAAGGTGTTAGCAGGTATGATCTCTTCCTAGGTATCTCTCCTTGGCTTGCAGATGGCTGCTGACATGGTTTCGATTTGTGTCCCACCCAAATCTCATGTCCAGTTGTAATCTCCAGTGTTGGAGGAGGGGTCTGGTGGGAGGTGATTGGATCATGGGGGTGGATTTCCCCCTTGCTGTTGTCATGATAGTGAATGACTTCTCACGATATCTGGTTGTTTAAAAGTGTGGGGCACCTCACCCTTTGCTCTCTTCCTCCTGCTCCAGCCATGTAAGACGTGCCTGCTTCCTCTTTGCCTTTTGCCATGATTGCAAGTTTCCTGAGGCCTCCCCAGTCATGCTTCCTGTACAGCCTGTGGAACCATGAGCCAAGGAAACCTTTTTTCTTTATTAATTACTCAGTCTCAGGTAGTTCTTGCAATGCGAGAACAGACTGATAGAACTGCCGTCTGGTATCCTCAGGTGGTCTTTTCTCTGTGTTCACTTCCGGTGTCTCTGTGTCCAAATTTCCTCTTCTTATACAAACACCAGCCAGATTGAAGTGGGGCTCACTCTAACAGCTTCATTTTAATACCATCATCTCTTTTAAAGGCCCTATCTCTAAATACAGTCACATTTCAAGGTCCTGGAAGCCAGGGCTTCAACATATAAATTTAGGGGAGGGGACACAATTCAGTCCATTGCACTAATCTTATGCAAACTATTTCATATTACAGAAGATGACGACACACATCCCAGCTCATTCTAGAACCAGGCAAGGATAATAGGAGAAGGGAAAATGGCAGACTAATCTCAATTATCAAAGTAGATGGCAAATTCCTAAACAAAACGTAACCTAACCCAGCAATGTGTCTAAAAATATAATGATCATGCCCAGGTTGAATTTATTACAGAATATTATAGTCACGAAAACTCTGTGCTCAGCAATTAAAACTCATGGTAGCAGAGTTTAAAATTCGTTAGTTTACTGGTTCTTAGTGATAAAAGAAAATTTTACTTACTTAAAAATAAATTTGATTTACATAAGATTGGAATTTTAGGTAGCCTTATGTTCATTAAAATCTGTCTTTTTATAAAATGGATTTTTAGTTTGGTATTTTCCCCGTATTTGGTCTTCCAGTCAGTAAAACTTTTCATGTGCTGCAGATGACTTTTAGGAACTCACCACCGTGAAGATGGAGGACATTCATAAAAAAATCACAGTGTTTCATGCAAGGCCTAATGAGCTTCTGGAATTGTTCAGAGGAGAATGCCAGTCTGTGACTTCAAATGTGCTTTTGCAGAAAATGTCTGTCAGCCTGTGGTTGCTTAAGTCTGTTATTTTAAGACACTCATCAAGAGGAACATAGCATTTCACCTCCTCCATGCTGTTTACATGACTTAATGTAAGATCAGTGTTAGAAAGCTAATTACAGCATCCTAGATTGAACAGTAATTAGGCATTTGCAATCACAAGTGGGTGCTATTGAAAAAGAGAAAGGAAGAAAACACCAAACGAACACCATTCAGTGCAATTTTTAGGTTTAAATATCACTCCAGGAGTTCAATGGCTTTCTTTCTATCTCTCTATGTACAGGAACACGCTGTCTTAGATGTTATATCTGAAGATCTAAGAAAGAAAAAGCCTTATGTCTTAATAGCTGAATTTCTGTGCTAAGGAAGTTCAGGCCTCTAGACCCTTCCCTTGAAGGGTCTATTATGATACCTTCCTGTGGATGGTTAATTTTGCCCTGTTGTGTGGCCTCAGCCCATTCCCTATCCCAATGACAATCTTGCCAGCACATGCTGCGTGTCACTAGATGGACTGGCCGAGACCACAAATGAAGCAGAACAAATCCATACCCACTACCATGAAAACTCGACGTGTATATCCTACCAACAGTCGGCCAAGTAGAATTGTACTTGTATAAAAATACAGCATTTCTTATGATAATTTTATGTAAGTATTTGAGACAATATTTTGAAATATTAACAGGTTTTTTTTCTGTAATTCTTTGTGCCTTGTGATGCTTCCTTTTGCCCCATCAGCCAAGACATTCCACGTTCATTTGCTTGGGAATACGTGACAGAGCTGAAGGCAGAGAACAATGAAGTCAGCTCCTGACTTTTGAATTTCAAAAGTGTAGGCCAGGCATAAGATAAAAGGTGGGAAGAATTCTTTAGAGATAAGCATGGAGGTGGGCCATTCCAGGGTACATTTAGGACCCTCTGGAATGACCCTGCATCAAGCATGTTGAGAAAGAAAGAGAAACTTCCTGTTTTTTTCTAGGTGTTCCAGGTAGGTGGCCAAGGAGAGTGTCATCAAGTTCCCTGTTCCACAGCTTGGCACAGGAGCAGAGAAAGAGCATATGAGACCAGGAGGGACTAAGGTGGTCCTTTCCCAGCCAGGGGTTATGTGAGAGCAGCAGAATGTTTCCAAGAGCAGCATGAACACAGCCCGGAGAGGCTGCAGACCTGAGGCTGCTGTGAGTTCAGGAAGGAGGCATGACACAACAGTGACCTCCATGAGCCTCTTGCCTAGGGCTGTGAAGGCCAAATGGAATTGAGGACATCTCAGAGAATTCCAGTGGTGATAGATGACGATCCCAATGCTGCACTGACATGTGGGCATAAGGGGCCTCCCTGCTCTGGGCGCCACCTTGGCCTCCTCCAATTATCCATCTCTCCCAGGGTAGGGAATGTGGAGCCACCTGGAACCCAGACATCCTTTCCTATGCCATGTTTTGGTTACTTTGGGCCCTAGAATTCCTGGCTCAAACAGGGAATTTGTCCACTTCCAGGTTTTCCTGGGCCACTTCCCTAGATCTATTTTTAGGAGATTGAAGGCAGATTGTACTTCTGGTCTTCCTAGACCCGAGGGTTAGCCTGGGCATGGCTGTTTGTGGGTTGTGTTGACAGAAGTGCATTTGTGGATATGAGAGGTGCATGCAGACTCTGACACAATGGGACAGACCTGGGGGTGCTCTGAGGAGTGGGGGCTTCAGGCCAGGAGCCAACTCTCTCAGTGCCACCACGTTCCAGATCATTATGAAGGTGTATTGGTTAAGGTTGGAGGATAGAACATATGGTAACTAATAGTTTGTTAGCTTGATTTACAGCTTTTAAATATTTAGGCATATGGGATGGGGGCTTCCATTTGTGCACTTGCCCCAGTCCCTACAAATGTAATGGGCAGGCTTGGATAACACCAATGGTAAGATGAACCATCCTCTCCATTCAGATCCCCTGCATGTTTACTATTGTTTAGTAAGTTTTCTAGAGCTTTACCCAATTTCAGGAAAAGGTAAGCATAAGAAGAGGTAGGGAACCCCAATTAACTGAGATTTTTCCATCCAAAGCCTTGGATGGAAATCCTAATTCCAAGATGTCCCAGTCACACTAGGACTTGTACTCCAGGGGGCGCTATTCACATCGACTAATACTCTATAGGGGCCATTCCCTTGATTTGGTCACTCATCCTCATTCCGGTCGTTTGTTTATGCTCTTTCCATTAACCTAGTAATGTCCTTCCCTCTGTCTGTCCATCTCATCGATAAAGCCATGCGTATATGAAGCATAAATGAATTTCCTACTTAGACTTGGGTTCCATCCCTAGTTCATTCCATATTCATTGTCTACATTACACAAATTAGCTATTGTTAAGAATCCCAACCTTGGGCTGGGCACGGTGGCTCAAGCCTGTAATCCCAGCACTTTGGGAGGCCAAGGCGAGCAGATTACTTGAGCCTAGGAGTTTGAGACCCAGGCTGCAAAATGGCGAAACCCTGTCTCTACAAAAAAAAAAAAAAAAAAAATAGCCGGGCATGGTGACACACATCCCAGCTACTTGTGAGGGTGAGGTGGGAGGATCGCTTGAGCCTGGGAAGTCGATACTATTGTAAGCTGAGATCATGCCACTGCACCTGCACTCCGGCCTGGGTGACAGAGCAAGACCCTGCCTCAAAAAAAAAAAAAAAAAAAAAAAAAGGAACCCTCATGAGATTATCTATTTGAGAGGAAAAATTCCATTTCACATCTAAACTCATTGAACAGGTATTTATTGAACATCCACTAGGCATCAGGTTGTGTGGTTGTGTATTAGATGCTGGGAATTCAAAGCAAATTATGGCCCTGTCCTCAGAGGAAGTCCTGTGGGGGCTGCAGAGCAGTGGCCAGACAGTTGCTATGCCATATGGTAAGTGGGTAAGTGTTAGGGTGATGGAAGGTCAGGATCTCAAGGAGGAAACACAGGGGGTGTCTAACTGGTCTCGGTAGGCCAGAGAATACTTTCTAGAAAAAAGGTATCTCAGTTGAAACTGGAAGGATGTTTATTGGAGATTATTGGCATATCTTCATTTCTGCTTCAAATAGTTACAGAAGAGACTCTTAGTTCAGCAGTAACATCACAGCAAGTTTATTTTGGGGTTAAAGATACATATTCTTTTCATATCTTGAATAGGTATTAATTCATTCAAAAGCCAAATGATAGAAACTTTGGTTAAGCAATTTAAGTAAAACCTAATTTTATCTTTAGAAGTCCTATAGAAGTTCTTCATAATTTTGTTTATATTCAGAGCTAGAAGATCTGTAAATGTAGATCACTGAAATGTTTATAAGATGATTCCTACATTATCTGATTAAATTATTGATTCATTTAAATATTGAATGCCCACGAGGAGCTTATAGGGAAATAGTGAATGTGTTAGGCCCTGTACTGGACACCTTCCTCTATGTTATCTCACTTCAAAAACACAAACATGACATTCAAGTTCTATGATAATAGCAACCATTTCTCCATGCTCTTGTATTTGACAATATTCTAATGCATACTTTTTCTCTGCTGTCCCTACTGTGGATGTAAGGCTGTAAAGTAGCCCTAGTTTTTTAAAAGAATATTCCACTTGTCTGTTTTTATCCATGTTGCAGATCGAGCATCCCTAATCTGAAAATCTGAAATGTGAAATGCTCCAAAATCTGAAACTTTTTGAGAACCAATATGAAATAGTGATACCATTGTTTTCTGATGGTTCAATATATACAAACTTTGTTTCCTGCACAAAACTATTAAAAGATGTTGAATAAAATTACCATCAGGCTACATGTATAAGGTGTATATGAAACATAAATGAATTTTCTGTTTAGACTTGGGTCCCATCCCCAAAAGATCTCATTATGTCTGGTCCCAAACATTTTGAATAAGGGACAGTCGACCTGTACTATGAATGAAAACCATTGACATTGCATGTGTATTATCCCCCCACCACACCGTGATGTCTTAGAGCAGGGTCTTGTTGACTGTTGAGTCCCTACTGCTCTGCCCAATGCCTGGCTTATGCCAGCACTCAGTGAGTGTCAGTGGAATGAATTTGTTCAAGAAAATAGTGTGTTTGAGAGCTCTTCACCTGAAAAACCATTAAAGGCTAATTATTTGTGTTGAGAACCAATGTAAGTATCCTGGTGGAATATGGAAACAATCCACGATGATTGGTGGAGATTGAGCCCCACTCCTTCTCTACTGAATGAAAACTGGGTATTGCTGCTACTGGAGGGGAAGTGAAGTAAGGAATGCCCCTGATTTGATTATGGTCCAGGGAGCAAGCCCAGGCTTCTGCCTCAGTGCTGGCCTTGGCCTACACCTAGCCAGCCGCACATGGGCTTCCTCTAGAGTTTGCCGTCCATGGATCTGGAACCAACAGCCTGAGCTACAGAGACTGGGCTGGAGCTGCTACCAAGTGCTTGGCCCTGTTTTGCTCTCATTAACCAGGTCAGAATTGCTGGCTGCCGTTGCTGTCAGGTGGGGTGAGTCAGGTCTGTGGGGAGGTTTGACATCATAGGGGCCCTCTTATTCTAATCAGCTTGTTTTAGCAGAGCTCCTTTGTATAAACACATCAGCTGAAGGAAGCTCTGAAATGAAGACTGTTACATAATGATTTTATGAATAACATACAGCTTCCTAAAATCAGTCTTTTTCTGTTAGATCTTCAAACCAGGTTTTAGAAGCAAGACAATTTTAGATTCTCATAGTAAGAACAAATTTAGACACCTTCATAAGGTGTGACGCATTTGATGCAAAATATAGACGGACGAGGAACGATGTTGCTTATTAAAAAGTTCAATTAGAGGATGGGCACTAAAATATATATGAACTAAGTTAAATATGTCAAATGACACACTAAAGGCTAATTAGGTAAAGGGAGAAGTGTACATGACAGGTTTCTGATTTTCTAGCTTTTTAACAGTAAAGGTAACTTTATTTCCAGCATTCAACCAAAATGCAGGGATTTGGGCCACATTTACTTGGCTCCGGGGGAGTTTTTCAATTCTGTTGAAGCACAGCAGGCAAGGCCTGGGTCATGAGAATTCTATGGTGCTGACTGCATTTGGAGCTTAATTATTTAAATGTTTCCAGACTCAAATGACTGATGAGCTAACATATTTTTAATTCAGACTTTCACAGAGCAAGCTATAAGGTGTGTCTTGAGAAACTGATGCTCACTTGAAGTTCCATGCCATGTATTTTATTTCAATAGCCACATTTTAGATGACAAATTTAAAATTGTATCCAAATTTCAAGGGAACAGAGTCCTACATTAGTTCTAGTACCCAGCCCTCTTTCGTGAAGAGGACTAGAGGTGGTTTTGTTGTTGTTTTTAAAGAGAGAAAAAAATGCTGTTAGAATAAAAATAAAGAATGTTACCAGAATGTTCTACTTAATTTAGCTTTCCAAAGATAAACACACTGGTGAATCATTACATGCTGATGGTGCTACTTTAACATTAATCCTTTAACCTTTTCCTTCTCCCTTCCTGTCTACTGAGTTGGGTGGGTTATAGGTAGCGTCACTTAGGGAAAAGTTTGTTCCTTTTTAGTTTTTCTATGGTTCAAACTATTTCTCGTATAAGCACTATCTAACAGAGACTCTTAAAATAGTACTTTAAAGAATAAAAGAATACTTGAGAATGATTCAGTTGGCAGAGATTCTATAAATTTAGATAATTTACTAATCATTATGCTTATTAAGTAATTTAACTATCTCAAATGAATTACAGATATTTTATAGCACTATCCACATGTTAATTGAATCTTGATCCTCAGGCCTGCAAAACTGGCCATGAAAAATACTTTTGTTGTCCCCAGCAAGCCAGATCTGTGAGTCCCTTTATTCCTCTAGGTCTTCATTTGGTGTCTTTTTAGCGTATGTTCTGTTTTCCAAGTTGGGAGCGGCTAACTAAGCGGGTCGTCCTTTCTCAGAAGGTTTATTTCTTGGTGGTGATCTTGTTATTGAGGCTCACATTTACCTGAACTGCATTAAGAGAGAGACACTCTTACTTATATTTGTATCCCCAGATTGTTAGCAGAATATCAGTAATAAATGCTTAACAGCCAGTGTTTTTGAGTGGATAATATAGTAGGTTTTCGACAAGTGAATGTTTTTGAAAACACCAAAACTCTGTGTAAGAATCACAGCCGGGCACTGTGGCTCATGCCTGTAATCCCAGCATTATGGGATGCCAAGGTGGGAGGATCACATGAGCCTAGTAGTTTGAGATCAGCCTGGGCAACATAGTGAGACCCCATTTTACTAAAAATAAAAAAGTTAGCTGGCTGTGGTGGCATGTGACAGTAGTCCCAGCTACTTGGGAGGCTAAGGCAGGAGGATCGCTTAAGCCCAGGAGTTTGAGGTTGCAGTGAACTGTGATCGTGCCACAGCATTCCAGCTTGAGTGACAGAGTGAGACCTCATCTCAAAAAAAATAAAAATAAAAATAAAAAGAATCATGGCATCCAACTCTGGGGCTGTTGCTAGGGCTCTGCAGCCCTTGCTGAAAGTCCTGTGAACTTACTTGCTGGCCAGCAGCCCCATCTGCCTTCTGCCTGTGTCTTGCAACAGCCCTATTGCTGCCAGCACAGCCCTCCTGCCTCCTTCCCTCCTGCGTTTCTGCTCCCAGTATGCATATCAAGGTCACATTCTTCTGCTCTATACTCTGGATCTTTCTACACTTGGCATGTATTTTCCCCTCTGTGTTCTCACGCTCCACACTGTGGAAGAACACATTCTCTTGGGAAAACCCATTGTAGGGAGGGACAGGAATGACTTCCAGGAAGATAGTTGCTCAACCTAGCCTCCAAGAAATGAAAGACATACCATTCGTGAGCTGCTTGCTGCCCCTCCCTTGAAGGAATATTGAGGTGGTCTAGGGTATCTCAGTGGTTTTGCTTTTTTGCCTTGAGCAGTTGTACGGAAACATAATACTGGCTTCCAGGTAAGTAGTAAAGACCTCATGCATTTTCATTAAATGTGATTTCTTTTATTCAAGGTGAATATCATCCTCTACCCACAGACCATCCTAAAAATAAAGTGAAATCCCTACTCTCTACAACCCACATGCCAAATGTCAGCAAACATGTTTGGAATAAGGTGTATTACATATGTCATCTTTGCAGAGTTCAGTTGTAATTTGTCCTGGACTCTTGGATTCCTCTTCTGCTATCTGTTTTTCCTGATGGGAGCCAGTGATAAAAGGATTAAGGAGATCTGATTCCCCCTTCAAACAATACATGGTTCCATTTGTGTTCTAGCATAGAGGTTTTTAAAGTCTTTATTCAGCATTGACCTAAACACTTTTTCCTTTAAGCCACTGAACATGCTGGACCCAGGCTTTGGAATGCCATACAGAGCTAGATTATTGGAAATCCTCCAGGTCCATTATATTGACATTCTTTTTTATAATTTCTCTACCATTTTATCCTGAGAAATTCTCTTTCATTACCTGCTCAAAGCCCATTGCTGGTGCCCTTCCTGATGCTCCTCCTACCACCTGCCGTATTTTCTACCTGTTACTCAGCACGCAAGACTTCAGGTGCACCTACGGAAGTAGCGGTGGGGGCTTTGGCTGTTTCTGAGCCTGTTCCTGGGGAGAGGGAACTTTAGTTAAGGTGACTTGATGCATGTAGTTTGTTAAGACAGTGATGATATAGTAGGTCGAAGAATGCCCCCCGCCCCCCCAAAAAAGAACCACATCTTAACCCCTTAAACCTGTGAATATGTTACTTTACATGGCAAAAGGGACTTTGCAGATGTGAAGACGTTAAGGATGTTGACTTAATGATCCTGGGCGAAATGATCCTACATTATTTGGCTGGGCTCAGTGTAATCACAGGATTCCTTATAAGAGGTACAAGAAGGTTAAAAGAGGAGAAGGCAATGTGACAATGAAGACAAATTTTGGAGCAATGAGGCTGTAACCAAAGAATGCAACTGAGCCTAGGAGGTGGAAGAGACCAAGCCAGAGCCTCCAGAGGAATGCAGCCCTTCAGAACACCTTGATTTGAGCCCTACAAGATAAGACTAATTTTGGATTTCTGACTCAGAACCATCAGAGTACATTTTGGCTGTTTTAAGCCACTAAATTGGTGGTAATTTGTTACAGTAGCAACAGGAAACTAATACTGATGAAAAGATAATAGGAAAGGAAAGTAAAAGCAGAAGTGTGGGCCAGGGAGGGATCGCAGTCATCTGATGGCAAAGCACTTCTCTAAGAACAACCACATGGCTTCCCCTTCCTGGCCTATGTCCCTGTGGATATGTTAGAACCTGGTTAACCTTGACTGTTATCCAGTGCCTTTCCTGGCTTTGTCCTTCATATCAGATGCAGATGTTTTATCTCCTTTTTTTTATGGCTCCCAGGAACTTTCTATGACCCCCTTAGAGGAATCACTAGACCTCATGTCTCAAAGACTAGCTAAGTGTTTGCTGTGGTCCTAACAAGTCCACCTAGAGCCGTTTAAATGGCTGGCATTGATGCTTTCTGTTATCTGTTCCAGGTTTAGTGGCGTGAATAGTAAACATAGTAGATTAGTCCTTTGTAATTAAACTTAGATAGCATCTCACCCCTGACTCTTTTAGAACAATGATGGCAGTGGGAGGAGTCAGAGAGGTCAGTCCCCAGTTAAATCAGTCAGGCATTTATTGATGACCCTCTGGGTACTCAGCGCTTTGCTCTAGGTGTCCTAAGCTGATCTGAAAAATTGGGGTCACCTCCAATTCTTTTTTCAATGAAGTCCTGGATAAGGAGACAAAAGCAGAATGGTGAAAAAGAATCATCCTCTCAATTAATCTAAAGCCTATGTGTTAATACTCTTTAAAAAAATAAAACTACTAGATGGCAAGTGTACTTTCGTAGGAGAAAACTAAACTTTCATTAGGCTATTTAAGGAGATCAGGCAGAAATTGATTCATGAGAGAAAAAACTAACATGCTTTTTAGGCATTTTTAGGAATTTTGGCCCTGCCTGGACCACACTGTTTATTGATTCATCCATCACTTATCTGGTCATGTATTTATTCTAGAAACAATTGTTGAGCACTCAGTAGTGTTCTGGGAGCTACGAGGAAGACCTTGACAAGATTTCTACGTCTTTCATGGAAGCAATCAATACATGTTTGATAAGAAGTAACCCAACTTAACAAATGTCTTATTACTAAAGAAATGCTTATTAATTTAAATTTAAGTCAAGCAGAGTCTAGAATACCTGTTTGATGAATCCCAAACAGCCTATGGAAGAAATTTTTTGAGTTGCAAAGGGTGCTTCCCTTGCTAGCCTATAAGAACAGCTCATTAAGATCCAACCTATACCTTTCCCCCTTTCTATGCTGTATTAAGACATACCACCCTTTCTTTATAGAGTCATGAGTCTGCAAGGGATTTGAGAGGTCTGCTGACTTGGGCCCAAATGCTTTCAGGAGCCAGGTAGGCCATGTAAGTGTGTGTAGCTCAATGTGAGACAATTGGGAGTGGTGGAAACTTTGGCAAACTCAGAGCAGATGCCTTGTCTAAAGCTTTCAAGGTTTGGCCTGGCCAAATGATCATGTCAGTGAGCTGGATTTGATTAGACTACCAGTTGGCAGCTCATGATTCTAATCTGAGAAAACAGTAGTCTGACCCTTTCTTAAAGTCTACTAGAGAGAATCACCTTTTTTGAGTATGGATAGCAGGCTGCCCCCCGTCCGGCTGGCATGAGCCTGCCAGCCACATCATTGGAGGGGAACTTGCTATGTTATTAGGATGGGTACCCATCATATTTCCAACTAACTGGTGGCTTGTGGAGAGAACTTGTGCAAGCTGTATATTCCTGAAGCAGCTTCTCTGAACCAGTTTTTTCCTTTGTTTGCTGGTTTTGTAACAATAGACTCATCCATAAGCAGCTGTAACTGCCCTTTAAGCAACAGGCTACCCCTTTGGCTGATCGATATGTTCAGAAACCCTTTTTTGCCAATAGTCAGCACCATGTCAAACAGATGCCTTCCTCTGCATTCCAGTGACCTGGTGGCATTGCTGCCAACTCAATAATTTTTTGAGCATTGGCCATAATAAAGTATAGGTACAGTTCTTAAAAACTATTTTTAAAAATCCTTGAAGTGATAAATAGATTGAGCTAAATAATGGTAAGCATATATCCTTCTGCTTTGATTTACAGATTTATAATTTAGTCTTCCTTCAGGAATAATTTTTAAATGCAGCCATCTCCTGGAATTTAGAAAGAGGCCTGTATCTCAATGCCTTTTACAGGCAGTAATTCTACCATGTTTATTTTCATACCAAGACTATTGAGTGCTATTGAGGGCGAAGTGATTGTTTTGTTTAGTTTTGTTTTGTTTTGCCAAGGCAAAAAGAATAGCTTTAAACATTTCATTAGTCAAATTGAGACAGAAGCCTGAAGCTTTAAAAGAAATTATGCTTTTGCATTGAAAGCAGAAGTTCAATAAAATAAGATTCTATAAAAAGAAGTTGGGCCTATACATTGAGCCTGGCCATTCCTGGTAAATATTGTAGAATGAAGAGATGACACATGAACATGCTACAATACGAAAGACCTGAGTTTGAATCCAGATCTATCATTTGTGCATCTCGAGGCACATTTCTTAACCTCTCCAAGCCTTAGTTTCTTCATCTATAAAATGGGAATAATAATAGTACCAAACTCATTCTTGCTGTTATGTTTTAATGAAATAAATGCATAAAGAAAGTATTAGGCACCGTGCCTGGTAAATAGTCAATGTTCAAAAAATGAAAGCTGTGGTCTCTGGCCTGAGACTTAGATACAGGTGTCAGTTGTGGGTTCCAATTCTGGAGGAGAAGGAAGAAAGCCCAGAATCTTCTTTGAGAAAATCAGAATCTTCTGGAAAAAAAGGCCGTCTTGGGATGGCCTTTAGATCTGTACAGGTTGCTGGTCAAAGTGTCTGATGAATTGATTTTCACTGCAATGGCCAGAGCTTCCCCAACATGTTTTTGCAAGGCCAGGCCAATGTTGAGCCTCCTTCTCAGAGGGCTGCTTGCAGGTTTTTTTAGGAGTACAATGCTGGGCTAAGGCACACTAGACTGACACCTAAGAAATCTCATTTAGATGTCAGAATTTGCTTCCTAGGCACTCTTGGGTTAACTGGTTTTATTAGAAAAGCTAAACATATTTCACATATTGAGGAACCCTCTCTCTATGACTTTGGCAGAGTTCCTTTTGTGCCTTTCACGGAGATAGGCTTTTTAGTTTTCCAGCCACCAGGGCATTCACTTTGAGATTCATTGCTGAGTAAGTGCCATCTGTGTGGACTCCTGGGTCCCAGATGGTCCTTTGTTTTTGCTCATTCTTCTGCATTGTTACCGTAAGAGAAATACATTCCCGGGCTTTTTATGTATTAGCAATCTTAAAATATTTTGGAATTCAACTCATGCCTTCATTTTCAGTGGAAGGTCTTTTTTGTTTGTTTGCTTGTTTGTTTTAATTTTTAAAAAATTTTTAATTATTATTGATACATAATAGTTATACATATGGGTTACATCTGATATTTTGATGCAATCATACAACTTGTAATGACCAAATCAAGGTAATGGAGATATTCATTGCCTCAAGCATTTATCATTTTTTATGTTAGGAACATTCCAATTCCACTCTTTTAGTTATTTTGAAATATAAAATATGATTGTTGACTATAGTCACCTCATTGTGCTACCTAACATTAGTTCCTTTAGTTTTGTTTTCACTCTCGCTCTCCCCCTCCCTAATAGTTTTATGGTTTTGAAGTCATCTCCACCTTGTCCCTCTAACCTTCCCATCTAGTCAGGTTTTCTAATGACATCTTGAGGAAGTTTCTGCTCAATTTTGAGGGCATACTGCCGATCCAGTATTTAGGGACCCACGTGAAGCTTAGTTAATTATTGATTATGAAGACTTATCCTCTCCCTGCCCCTCAAGGCTTTATAAAGCCATGGCTCCTGGAACTAAGGCATCAGCCATTTGTTTTTCCAACCTCATTTCTTGAGCCAGGACTCTCCATTCAAGCAGAGCCTGGCTCTGATTGCTCCTTTCTCATGTGGAGCTCTTTTAGAGCCATTACTACATAGGAGCTGCACATCTGGCCTTGACCTCTGCTTTTGTCCCTTGGGTACAGCAGGACACTGCAGAAACCTCACCCACAGCCTTCAGCTTTTGGCTCCCTGCTCATTCATCGAAATGGTCAGCTAGCTTCTTGTGCCTAGCTGTGATTTACCTATTTAATATTTTATCTATCATTGCTATGTGTTTGGAGCAGTGGGGTGTTGTCCAAGTATGGATTCGCCAAACCACCTTGGCCAAAAGTCCAAACTTGTCAGAAGACTGTGTCTGATGGATGTTGCCTTATGTAAGGTCCAGACACCAGGCAATCTGGGTGTGCAGAAAAGTTTCACAGCCTCTGCATTAAGATGTTAAAGAGGGTAAGTGTGGGCTGGGCGCAGTGGCTCATGCCTGTACCCCAGCACTTTGGGAGGCCGAGGTGGGCAGATCACCCATGGTCAGGAGTTTGAGACCAGCCTGGCCAACATGGCAAAACCCCGTCTTACTAAAAATACAAAAACTAGCCAGGCATGGTGGCGCATGCCTGTAATCCCAGCTACTCAGGAGGCTGAGACAGGAGAACTGCTAGAATCCATGAGACGGAGGCTGCAGTGAGCCAAGATTGCACCACTGCACTCTAGCCTGGGTGACAAGAGCAAGACTCTGTCTCAAAAAAAGAAAAAAAACAAAACTTGGAAGTAGCTAAACTAATTGAAGACATTTAAAAATGTCTTTACCTCCAACAATTTGCTGTTAAAAAATTATTCGATGACACTTGTTAAAGCACAGTAAGGCAGGTTTTATTTGGGACCATTGCAATAGGTATAGGGACAACTGCCATGGGATTTTGCAGTCGGGGAGAGATTGGACTCAACTTTGAATATAACAGGGAAAAAAATTATAGCCAAGGAGCAGTGTATGTTGCTCTGCCTTAAAAAAAAAAAAAAAAAAAAAAAAAAAAAAAAAAGAGGTATCAGGCACACTCCAAGGACCATGAATAAGGGAAGAGAAGCAAATGTTATCCAGAAATTCAGGAGACCCCTCCCCACACCTTATATCAGAAGAGAAACCTCAAAAGGAGAATAGTTAGGCAGAATAGAAAACAGTCATGTCAAGTAGCATTGGCCTAGAATCCACATAGTAGAACATTGGATAAATGTATAATCTTTCTTGCCCAGATCTTCCTGGAAATACTATCTGTTGCAAAACTTTCTCCTATCAACTGTTTTTGGTTAATAGTTCAGGGATTTGGTTTAGTACCTTGGAGAGCTATATATCCAAGCATTTTGCTTGTCAAAACTATTTGATAGCTGTATTTGTAAAAGCAGTGGCTCAAATGTTTTTAGAAGAGATTTTCAGCTGGGTGGGGTGGCTCATGCCTGTAATCCCAGCACTTTGGGAGACCGAGGTGGGTGGATCACTTGAGGTCAGGAGTTCAAGACAACCTGGCCAACATGGTGAAACACTGTCTCTACTAAAAATACAAAAAGTTACCTGGGCATGGTGACAGGTGCCTGTAACCCCAGCTATCCAGGAACTGAGGCTCGAGAATCACTTGAACCCGGGAGGCAGTTGAGGTTGCAGTGAGCCGAGATCATGCCACTGCACTCCAGCCTGGTGACAGAGAGAGACTGATTCAAAAAAAAGAAAAGAAAAGAAGACACTTTCAGTAGAATATGTTCCAAAATGAATAGGGAGCAAGTTTTCTCATTGGTAGTCAATATTCTGATTCTTTGGATGAATCAGAAACTCAAAAGGTTGAAATAGTCAGATAGGCCCATTTGAGTATCCAAGAGATCTACTGGACCAAGCAATCTAATTACGTGGACAGTTTACTCTTTTACTTCTCCATCCTGAGAAACAGAGCCTGATCTTGTAAGAAAGGATTCCAATTCGTCCTCTAAAAGTAAAACTATGTTCTTTTTAGCCTGTGATTTTGGAGTCTCTCTGCCCCTTGGAGTGGTGTTTCTGCTCTTTTTCTCCATAGAATCCATCTGAACTGGCCTTTATCCCCCTGGGCTCAAATTTCAGTTAGGAAAGGCAGAGTATTATTGCCACCTATTGCCATCAGTTCTTCTCTGTGCTTCCAATAAGTGAGAGCTTCTCGTAGGAAAGTTAAGAAGTAATGTGACCCAGTGCACTGGCTCATGCCTGTAATCCCAGCACTTTGGGAGGCAGAGGCGGGTGGATCACCTGCGGTCAGGAGTTCAAGACCAGCCTGATCAACATGGTGAAACCCATCTCTACTGAAAATACAAAAATTAGCCAGGCGGTGGTGATTACAGGTGGTGAGCACCTGTAATCCCAGCTACTCGCGAGGCTGAGGCATGAGAATTGCTTGAACCCAGGAGGTGGAGGTTGCAGTGAACCAAGATTGCGCCATTGCACTCCAGCCTAGGCAACTGAGCAAGACTCCGTCTCAAAAAAAAAAAAAAAGAGAAAAAAAAGAAAAGCAAGCAGAACTTTTATAGGGAGCCAAGACATTATCTTCTTTGTTAAAACTGAGAGAGACAGTTGCTAATAGGGTTTTTTTTTTTTTTTTTGTAGAAAGATGTGCTTGGTGATGCGTTTGAAGACTCAGGGCCCCACAGCAGCCTTGCTGTTGCCACCTCAGCCAGACAGGCTCGGCATCCCAAACATCATACAACCAACCCCAGGCAAACACTCTCTTAAAAAACCCAGACAGTGAGGGGTTGTGTCCTTCTTTCGAAGGTGGGATCACACTGAGGGTACTTGGATGCAGGTGCTCCAAATTACCCCAGCCTCAAACAAGTTTGTCGAACTCTAGGCAAGCTGAGTATATACTCATGGGAAGGTTAATAAAAATGGGAACAAACCCCATATTTAGAAACATAATGGAGAACATTAGGCTTATCGATGCCTCTACCATGCCCACAGCACCTCTGGGGCCATAGGAAAGGGCCTGGTGAACATTTTATAACCAGGCATTCCCCAGCTACAGCATATTAATTGTGGGTGTGAATTAAATCAAGGGAGGGAGTGGATTCTCCCTGGAGCTTGAGGAAAATGGTCCACTTACTGTGCTTTTTCACGGTTGCATTGCCCTTCCTCTGATGCTGGGGAGGGACAGAGGAGGGGCAGTGGTGGAGCCAGTTACCAATACAGAGAATTGGGAAGCAGTTATGTCCTCGGCAATGAATGCAGTTTTTGAACAGGGCTTAATTTATAATGGACACTCAACATTAATTTTCTGATTTCTAGACATTTTTCCATGTTGCCCATTTCTTGTTTATCTCTTAGTGGAGATGTTTAAGTATTTATAGGCAAGGGAGGGAGATGGTAAGTTCCTAAATACCTAGGGGAATCCTGTGACAAAATAGTATTAAGAATTATTTTCTGCCATTTTATTTTTATTTTATTGTAAATTGACAAATTATAACTGTATATATTTATGGGGTATGATGTGATATAATGACATATGTGTACAATGTGGGATGATTAAATCCAGCTAATTAACACATCCATCACCACAAATACTTGTCATCTACCATTTTAAATTGCAAAAATGGACTGAAGGACCACAGTCCTTCAACTGAAACCCTTGGAGTTAGTTGTGTTTCAGAATTCAGAATTTTATTTTAGAAAGGTAATAGAAAACATATGCTACTTATTATGAATCACTCCTAGCAGGATCTGGGAAGATTCTTAGAACCTATAATATTAAACATTTCTGTAGCAAACATGATTATTTGCTCTAAGTGGAATAAGTAAAGATTTTTAATAGCATCACGTCACTCCAAGTTATGACACTAAATGCATTTTGGAGCGAAGCTTACAAAAAACAACAGTATTTTTAAAACTTTCTGGATTTTAGACTTGTGAGTAAAGATTAGATTTTATATAAATCGCATTGTGAGTTAGGGAGTGCTTAATGGACTGGCCTTGGAAGCCAGTCAGTATTTATGAAAAAAAAAGTGTGTTTCGAACGACCAATAAAATGAACTTTTGGAACACAATCCATTTGTCATTTAAGGACTAACAGTATTAATAAAAATGACTGAGAGTCACATTTTGAACTGTGGACAAAGCTAATATAAATATATTCATATTAGGCAATAGGCACTGCCAATAGATGAGACTTCTTAGCTACTCCTTACCCACATCTCAGCTTTGATGATCTATCTTCTCTCTCTGTTACCTTTATTTCCCTGTTATCTCCTCTTTTTTTTCTTAAAAATAGTTAGTTTGTCCTAGATTTGGAGCTTATAACACTCACTCTGGATAGTTGGCAGGTCTTAATCAGGGCAAGTAGACGAGGTATAGAAACCCAGTGATTTCAGTCTTACGGGATCCAAGCAAATTTTTAAAAAATATATAAAGATGATTTTTTAAATTCATAGAGTGATATACCTTTAAAATTGTGTGACAGAATTGAAATGACAGGGTTAAAAATCTCAGGTTAAAAATCACTGAGAAATTCAGCTTTTATTTGAGGAAAACATTTCTGAACTATCACTGACATAAACAAAGTGTTTTGTTTAAACAATAAAAGAACCTCATATCTATAGGAAATCCTGAAGTTACATTAAAAACAAAAATACTTAAACCTAGAAGCTGTTACAATGGGAAACTAGACTATAAATAATTTGTGACCGGTGTGTCACTAGGAATTCCAATGGCATAAAGAAATGCTTAATAAACAAATTGCCTTTCAAATTTGGCAACTCTGGGGATATAACACTATGAACTGTTTTTTAAAATTCTGTCTGTATAAAAGACCTGGAGAGCCTAACTATACTGTGGATTCATTTCATCGTAGGTCCTATGAGGTCATTGCAAATCTTTGTACTATATTTGAGAAAACAGTTGCGCTGTCCCCAGCATCTAATGTCATGACAGCCACGAGGCCTGGCACCTGATTTCTCCAGCACTGTGCTCACCCTTGTGTCCTGACAGCGTAAGCAGTTTTTGGTGTCTTTGAGAGTCATCTATACACAGCCAAATTAAACGAAAGAAGTGAAGTAGGGCCTTCCTGTGTTAGTCAGTCTTTCCTGATCTTCACATGTCTTTAGCCACAGATGATAACGGACTGTAGAATCCCCTAACCTCTTTTGACAGTTCTTTCTTGAATTATTAGTGACATTCGGTGAAAATACTTTGAATTTCTCTGTTAGGATAGGTGAGCAGAAATTCTGATCAGAAATAGAAGAACTAGTCATGATGAACATAACTAAAATGGAATGGCAATACTCAACTTCCTAATATTTATTTGGAACAGAGATATTAAAGATAGTCTTTATTTTTCAATGTTTTCTCTGCTACTCCCTACCTCCTCCCCCAACAACAACCAAAACGCTTTAAAATTTTAAATTGAAAAGTTGCCCAGTCATTCAGTGATGTCAATGATAAAGGCTGAACCATATTTAGACTAACCCCAAGGAAAGGATAATGTATTGTATTTTTAAATATTCCTTTTTACCTTTTCATGATCAGTGCCTCTTCCTGCTCCTGTTTGCCCTGGCATCTTTTGGAAAGCTCTGTGTTTTGCATAGCATGTGCACTTTTTTTCCTGAAATGTGCAACACATTCAACATTGCAGTGATTTTTTTCCCCCTCCTTAGCTTAGAGCAGAGGTGGAAACCCCAGGGGATTCAAGTACCCACTTGATAGGCTCAGTCTCTCTTAATCAGCCTGTAATGGAGCTAATGGCTGTTTGTCATCCTTGGAGATATAAATTTCCTGGCGGTGTCTCCTGCAGACAGTGCATGAAGTATGCTCAGTGTGCCAGCAAGGGCTGATAATCAGCAGAAGGACAGGGTGCTTCGTTAGTCAGAAGAGCCAGGGCTTCCCGGCTGCCAGGCTACAGAACTCGCCTCGCCACTCCTGAGACATGGACAACGCCGGTGGGTAAATCAAGCATGAATTCTTCATAGCTGCTGGCTTCCTTTGCAGCCCGCATCCTTTACTGTGGAAGGTTTGCCTATTTGTTGCTCTCGTTTTGCACTTAAATGTTCAAGACTGAGACGCGTGTAATATGTGAACCCCGATGCATTGTCCACAAGACAATTAGTGTTTACTTTGAAGTTTAGGAACTGGGAATGCAGATTGTATTCCAAATTCACCTTTTGTGAAGACTACTGCTATTTTATTTAGGCTGAAGCAAGTGTGGTGTTTGATTCTTTTGTGCTCAGAGCGGTGGGTGGAAAATGCATACAGTTAGTGAAAAAACTATTACTAAGGGATGGCACAAGGTAGATGGAATTAAGTTAATGAGCTGAGCAAAAATTCTGTATAAATATTACAATATGCACAGTGTAACAGCATAAGAGCTCTTTGGTCTGATGCTTTCATCTTCACGTTAGGATGCAATGTCGAAAATGTTTCGATAGGCTCTGATATTTTCATTTCAGAATAGAGACATTAGTGGTCAATTGTGAACCTTTAAAAATGTACTTATTTTTAGTATCTTTACTTGATAACTAGACAAACAGATGATTGAAGTATGTTAATGTCAATTAAATAATTAGCATAAAATTATCAGGTGGAACTTTTTTCTTTTTACTTTGCTGTATTGAACTTTTAGAGGAGATATACTGTGAGATCATGCCCCATTTCAGTGTTGTCGGCACTCAAGCAGAATTCTCCCAGCTGTGTTATGGATTATCTGTCTCCTGAAGCTCATTAGTTCAGTTACGCAGCTGGTATCAGCTTGAAGGTGATGCTTCCCATGCCTTGAGACACGGTCAGCTCTTCTAAGAGGTTACATCATTTAAAACACATTCTACACTACAAGACCACCCATTGATGGTGAAACATATTTGTTTATGAAATTGAGCTAGTTCAGTCCTCGGCGCAGGTAGCATAGGCTAGCAGAGATTTTAAAGTCAGCGTGTATTAGGTTCTTTTATGAAATAGCTTACCAGGAACAAAACTCTGTGACTAACATTATTTGGTCATTGCCATTGAAGATATTGAAATAAAGTGCAACAGTATAATATCAGGGATGAAAATGTTAGGGTGGTGGAAGAAATGAAACAAGTGTAAGGATGTGTGTGTAGTAGTAGCAGGAGTGAAGCTGGATGCATGTATATGGATTATACCCCCATTCTGGTCATTAAAATAAATGTACTATAGGGCTTGTCATAAAAGCAGGTAGGTATGGTATTCCATGACAAGGCACAATTTGAAGATCAACCAAAAGCTTCTCTAATTACAGCAGTAGAGTGAGTAAAAATTAAATAAATAAACTTAGAATCTCTAATTTAGACTCATTTAAAACTTCTGCCACCCACAATTTATTATACTGACATTCTGGCAGAACGATCACTTTAATTCAAGTAAATGCCTTTTTAAACTGACTCATATATTTATTTAAAGGCCATTTAAAAAAAGGAAAGAAACTCCTGTGGCAGACTTTATGTAGGCTTAAAAATGCTAAGGGTTATTTTTCTTTTTTGGGTAACTAGAGCTTTGGGGGATGTTTTCACAATCTCTAGTTATGTTATTAAATGCAATTAATAAAATGCCTCTGCTCTTGATGAGTTTAAGATTATTTAAACACTGTGGAGAGTGGCTTGTAAAGTAGCAATTTCTATATCATTTCAAATTTTAGGTGTAATCTCAAATATAGCCATACATACCTTTGAACAGAATAACGGGTTTTAAATCACATAATTTGAATGCTTCAGAAATAGCATGTTTCTTATAATGGCTTATAATTGACTGTCAGTGATCACTTTTCATGGTAATTTTTTGATGAGGTAAGCAGCCTCTCTTACAGGAGGAAAATGTAAACATCCATTACATACACACATTTCAATACATTATATTGACTGTAAGGGAAGCATTTAAGATAGAACTGGTAAGTGGCAAAAAAAAATCTGAAAAATCTGAAATAACTTGGAGCACTACAGCTTCTCCAATTTAATTTAAAGAAGATAATAATGTTGAGTATTTGCCTAAATTTTTCTAATCAGAAATGAATCGAGGCCCTGGATTTCAGAGCTAGTAGTTTAGAGCGGGGCACTCGTACTGACAACTGGATCATTAGTTTCAAGGAGCCAGACCTTCTTCTAGCAAGGCTTTCTGTGTGGGAGTTTGGATAATTGACAGGCAGAAGCACAGCAATGGGTCCACACAGGTTGAATGTCCCTCATTTATTCAAGTCACATAGAACGCCGCATCAGGATATTTGTGCATGGTTTCTGCTGTTAACAAGTAAAGAAAGATGAGCTGCTTGGGACTCCGGCCCTTTTGGTGGGTGTGTGTACATTTCAGCTATCATGGCATTGTGAATCTGTCCTTTCTCTCCTTAGCAGCAAAGAGCTGACATTCCTACTATCTCGGAGGAGGAGACATCCCTTCCCCATAATTGCTGGCTTCTGTATTCCTTTAAAAGCTTTTCCTGGAATAACAATAAAATATTTATCAAACTGTGTGTGTGGAATATGTCAGGGCAATTTTAGCAATATCTAACATTTTCTTCTTTTTTTTTCAAATGGCTATTTCTTCTTAGAAGTTATATAACAAGTCGAATAGATGGTGCTTTAGAATGGCACACCTGTGACTACAAGCATCATCAGCGTTCTGCCAGTGCCACTATCCTCCTTACCTCCATCAAGTGGTTCTCGTGAATGAACTGTGATAAGACATTCAGAGGCAAAGTTGATTGGTGTGTGATTTTTATCTGAAACACAATTTTTGAAATGTAATCCCACATTCTACAGTGCAGAGTACTGTTAAAAAAAAAAAAGTTCTGCAGAATTTATTGTGTTGGGTTTTCCCTACTTGATATCAAGATATTTCAGTTACCATGTGTGGGTTGAAAGAGCCACACTCATTTGGAGGGGAGGTGGCAGCTGCTGAGAGCCCCTGCGCCTTCACCGTGCATTCTAGCTCAGTGGTTCAAAGCCTTTTGACAATTGATGTACATTCATTGAGTTTGAGAAGGTCACAGTCTGCCAGCTCCCTGCAAAAGAGACTCGAGAGTTATTTGGAGCCAGACTGAGGAAGGGTTTGGAGTGGAGTAGTCGAGAGCATCAGATAATTTTAGCTGAACGTTGGCTCTGCTACCTGTCATCCCAGTGACTGTGAACAAGTAATAGAAACTCTATGCATTTAATTTTCTCATTGGTAAGGGGTGACAATAATGGGACCCATCTCATAGGATTGCTATGAGGAGAAAATAAGATAACTCCTGTAAAGCTTTTGGTACAATGGCTGGCATATGGCAGCATACAATGCATGTTGGCGTTTTAGAGAGTCATCAAAAGATTGAAGCAGGTTGCTTTATGAACAAATAAATATATGCTCCAGCAGCGTGGCTCTGAAAGTGGCGTGGATGACAGTGTGGGAAAGTGAGCAATTCTGAGCAAAGAGACTAGTCAAGTGGCTGTCTCAGAAGTAGAATTGGAAATTTATGTGGGTGGTGCAATGGGCATGGGGTTGGGGGATGCATTGGATATGCATCAGCAGAACACGACGAGTGGATATGGAGGCAGGGAGAACTGCAGCAGTCAAAGGAGACCCTGGAGGTTTCCCGTTAGAGAATTTAAGACGGTAGTCCTGCACTACTGAACACAAGATGAGTTTTCAGAGAAAGACAGTGAGTTCCATTTTGACATTGTTGGGTTTGAAATACCTTGTGTGTTGCCCACTAGCCATAGTAGTTGGTTCACTGATGACTATTTAATCCACTTAAAGGATTAAAAAGGATTCCTGCCCCCTCTCCCTCCAGTCTGTGGGAGATCCTATGGGATGGTACAGAGAAAGGAAACTTTCAAATGCTTCATCTTTTTTATAGATGGAAATAAGACCAGGCAAAGAGAAACATGCTCCTAAGCATTGAAATAATTAGGGTAAAGGCCAGGCTGTCACATAAGAAAATGTAAGCACGAAGACATTTCATTTCAAGCTGGCTCAAAACCTTAGCAGCCCAGGTTGTCATGCCAAAGTTCCTGAACAGCTAAAGATGGTGACTCAGGAGAAGGGTTACCTAATGGGGCAGAGATCCAATAAGAATGCATATGTTTTGAAAGAGGATGCTTTCTAGAATATTTGACTATGTTTGCAAACTCTAGTTTTTGCAATTAAAATTTTGTTTCCTCTAATCCTCCACTTTCATGATCTCTTGGTCTTACTATCTATAATTTTGTTAACCATGATACTTTTTAGAAATTTATTAATGTTATATACACACACACACACGTACATAATATGTACACATGCATTTGCATGTGTATTGTTAATATATGTACGTATGTGTGGATTCTTTAGTTAGGGGATTGTCAGCCTTGATGTAGGGGAATGTAATGTTGCTAGCTCTTCTAAAAAACTTGATAAAAAATTAGAACAGATTTTCTTTTAAATTAAAAAAGAAACTCATTCTTATCCTCTGAAATGCCCTTTATGTTGTAAAGATTATTATTTAACATTTTATTAACTACCAAGCAAATGACAGTATTTTCCTTTGAATTTATTGTGAAACCCATTGTGCTATTTTAGCATTTTAGGTTTCACAAAATAAATATTCTTAGAAGCATCCAGGATTCATGTAAATATATTTTTGTTTTTCTTTTTTTTGAGACGGAGTCTTGCTCTGTCGCCCGGGAGTGCGGTGGCGCAATCTCGGCTCACTGCAAGCTCCGCCTCCCAGGTTCACGCCATTCTCTGGCCTCAGCCTCCCGCGTAGCTGGGACTACAGGCGCCCGCCACCATGCCCGGCTAATTTTTACATTTTCAGTAGAGACGGGGTTTCACCGTGTTAGCCAGGATGGTCTCAGTCTCCTGACCTCGTGATCCACCCGCCTCGGCCTCCCGAAGTGCTGGGATTACAGGCGTGAGCCACCGCGCCCGGCCCATGTAAAGATATTTTTCTAAGCAAAAAGTTAAAATTTGATAAATAATCTGTTTTTTGGAGCATCTGTTTTCAAAATGCTAGTATTACCAAAATAACTGTTTTAAAATAAAAATGCCAAAAGGAAAAATCAGTTCATATATAAACATAAAAGTACTGTGAAAGTGGGACTAAATTTTCTTCCTAGTTTTACTCTAATAGTGTAGTGACTGTGACCTCCTGCGAGTAAACTGACAGTCATGGCCCAAGAGTGTGCAGAAGCAGGACAAAGTCTTTGTTTTTGAAATGAAGTTTTTACTTTTGTTTCAGGATCACTGGAATTTGTTCTGAGTGTTTCTTTCTTTGCAAACACTCATCTTTCCAAAGGCAGAATGAATTGTGATTTTTCTGTATCACCAAGATGAAATAGAAATCCTTGTCAAATGGCTTCTGTCGAGAACAACTGTTAGAAAAGATATAAAGCACAAGCAAAAATGCATTTTGGTGATAGAGGAATCAGTAATCAACATTTTCTACATTATACGCCATTCCATATTAATTCCACAGGTTATTAAATAAACTCCCCAACCCACCTCCACACACAAAGAATTTAGCATTCAGGCGATTTTAAGAATTGTTGAGTTTAACAGCATTCAACAGGTTTCTTAGCATGTTAAGAAACATGCTGAGGCTGGGCGTGGTGGCTCACATCTGTGATCTCAGCACTTGGGGAGGCCAAGGCGGGCAGATCACAAGGTCAGGAGTTCGAGACCAGCCTGACCAACATAGTGAAACCCCCATCTCTACTAAAAATACAAAAATTAGCCAGGTGTGCTGGCACATACCTGTAGTTCCAGCTACTTGGATGCCTGAGGTGGGAGAATTGCTTGAACCCGGGAGGCAGAGGTTGCAGTGAGCCGAGACCACGCCATTGCACTCCAGCCTGGATGACAGAGTGAGACTCCGTCTCAAAAAAGAAAGATGCTGATAGAATTGGCATATAATTTCCTGTGGGTGCTAATATTTGTTGTGAATTCCTAAGATGGAATACAGAATGCAGCATTTCCCAATCATATTAACCTCAGGTTCTCCAGGGGATACCAAGTTACAAGGTAGATAACTCCAATTTGGAATGCACTGTTAAGATCCCTTCATTCACAGTTTCACTTTCCATTTTTACCTTATTCTTCCTCTCCGGAGTTCTTCTCAACTTCCTGTTTCCAAATATAGGAAGCCATTTTTGGTAACTAGCAAAGTTACCAAAAAGTTACTTTTGGTAAGTAACTTTTAACATAGATATTTAATTTCTAAACAATCAAGCATTCATACTTCCATAAGTATGTACATTTCATGTACATGAAATTCCATTGCACATGTACATGAATATGTACATTTCATGATGCTTAACTTCCATAAGTATCAGTGCTTGATTGTTTAGAAATTAAATATCTGTGTCATCTATGTCCAGGATTTCTCTTCTCTTTCCTTGCCTCTAACCTTTCACTGCTCATAAACATCACCATCAGATGAAGTAAAGAAAGAAAGGGAGCTAGGCCTTGAACCTGCTTTGGAAAGGAGTGGAATTCAATGACATCTATGAGATTGGGGGTCATGCAGATTTTATCTATCCAAATGTAACAATTCACATGAAATGTTAAAAATAGATGATGTAAGATGTTATATGTAAAAAGTCAACTTCAAAGTTCTATTTTTGTAAATCAGGTACCAAGAACATATATAACAAAGGCAAATCATATTTAGCTAAATGTCAAATGTCTTAAAAGGAAGGAACCTTACTTTTTTGAGTGTCCATCATGTCCTAGGCATCAAGTTAGGTATTTTACACATGTTACATCATTAATACTTGCAGTCACTCTGTAAGTAAATATTATCTCCCCCAAGTTACATATAAGTAGCTGAGGCTAAGAGCTCACCCAATAAATAAGCCAGTAATTTATAAACTTGAATCTAGCCTTTTGTAACAATAGCAAAATTCAACTCATCATTTTTCATGTTGTTTTACTGCTTTAAGAGTGGGGATTCTTGGTCTTTGTGTTTTCCATAGCATTGAGCACCGTGCTTGGGCTGTAGTAAGTGTATAGTAAATGTTTGCTGAATTAAGTCAACAAACATTTAATGACGTTTAATTAAGTTGGAGCAATTTTTTTAAAAAGCAAATTAATTTGTAAATGTCAGTGTCATATGATCTTATTATACACCTGAATACCCTCTTGGATAGAAGTTAGTATATGGATAAGACAAAATATAGTTGTGAAGTGTTTCTTTCATAAACATTCATAAATTTATGACAATTTATAAAATAGAATGCTTTTTGATAGAGCCCACCTATGAAATCTGTTACCATTGTAAAAAAAATTATTCAAAATTTTCATTTGAAAGATGTGATAATATTAGAGTCATTAACAAAAATTATGGAAAGATCCTTCCCCATATGTTTTTAACGATATTTAAATGAAATGCAGACACACCTTTCTGGAATATGAAAGAATTTTACTTTTTCTCTCTTCTTCTTCCAGGGAGATCATGATTAGAGGGAAGACCACAGAGTACCTGTGCCTTTGTCTCATCTGACCACACCTGTGCCTGAATAGTCCTTTTTCTTTCACTAGTAATGCTAACACGTTACATTCCACGTGACTCTTTCCAAACTCTGTATTACTCTGTGAACCAGTACAAGATTTGACAAACACACAGTGAAACAATAATCTCATTTAAATTTTGATATCTATGTCAAGAGAAGCCATAGTTTCAAAGTTTCAGTTTCAGGTTTCAGAGCTATGGTTTCAAAGTTTCAGGGTTTCCTACCATTTGGTATAAAGTATCTGCCTAATTGTTTTTATAGGTAGCTCTTTTATTATTTTTATAGATAATTCCCAACATCCAGCTATCTCCCCAAAATTATTTTGAATTTTTTTCACATAAACCAATTTTTTCCAAATATTTAATCTTCTAATTAGGAATAGTGATTGAAATTGTGCCTCAGGACTGGACTTTAGAATCATGATTTCCTTTCTTAGACCTGAATCATTCAGTCCTGGCACAGCATTTATACCTTTACAGGTGTCAAGTTCAAATCCTTATATTTATTGTTATTAGTAATGATTATATTCGACTTATTAACCTGTATCTTCTGTTATTTTCCATGTATCCTCTACATCTACCAGTCTGTTCCACTGTCTGTTCTGTATCCACAAAAGCATTTGTACCTTCATTCTTGCTGTTCTTCCCACCTAGAACGCCTTCTCCTCCTTGCCATTCAGTCGTTAATTCATCCATACATCCTGGTGATGTTTCCTGGTCACTCACTCTGTGCCACGCAATGTCCTAGTTAGTGTGGATATGAGAGAATGAAACACAGCTTCTGTCAGCATGCTCCTTCCTTCTAGTAGAGAAAGCAAAATTAGTAATGAATAGACAAAATGCTTGGGGTTGTGATCAGTGCTGCTAAGTTAATCAACTGGTATTTGGATAAGGAATGAGGTTGGGGTGGAGGCTACGCCAGACTCCGTAGTCAGAGAAAGCTTCCTAAGGAGGTGGCATGCAGGCTGAGGCCTAAGGAATGAAAAGCAATCAGCCACGTGAGAGCCAGGGTAAAAATGTGTCAAGCTGAGTGGCCGGCAAACACACACGCCCCCAGACAGGACGTTGACTGGGATGTCTGAGCAACAAGGCCAGTGTGTCTGGGGCCTGATGAGAGGTAGGGGCCTCAGACCAATCAGGGAGGGCCTTGAGGCTTGGCCTCTGTCCTACCAGCTTTCAGGAGCCTTTGAAGGGTTTTACGAGACTGGGAAGAATGGACTGGAAAGAAGCAAGAGTGGAAGCTCCTAAGAATGAAATCCACTTAGAAGGCTCTTGATGGAGGTGGTGGCAGTGGGGAAGGGGAGAGGAAACTTACTTCAATCCCAGCCCTGTGTCAAGGCCCAGCACATATCCCATCTTACAACGTCTTCCCAACTGGTCTCCAAGCCCTGAATTTTCTCATGGCGCTGATGGAATTCAACACCCAGTTTTGTACTTACTGGAAGTTCATCTGAGATTACTCTCCAGTTGAGTCTTCCCTTCCCAACCAGATTTAAAAGTCTTGAGGGCAGATGCCACGTCATAGAGATCTTTTATGTCTTCCAAAGAGTTAGAGTGGTCATTCTCAACTCTAGCTACTCATTAGAATCACCTGGAAATCTTTTAAATACCCATCTCTGTGCCCCACCCTAGACAAATTCAGTCAGGGACTTTGGAGTGGGGTCAGGACATTGGTGTTTGTTTAAAAGCTCCCCACTATATTCTAATGAGCCATGAGGGTGACAACCACTGTTAGAGTCCTCTCTCTTTCTCTCTTTTCTTTCCCCTTTCTCTCCCTCCTTCCTCCCTCCAGTCTAGCAGGCCAGTCTAGCTGAGATTTTGTGCTTGGGAATTATCTGCTTCCAGGTGAGATGTGAGGCTGTGATATTAATGAGACCTCCAAGGAAATGGCTGAAAGAAAAGAGCAGAGGTGAAATACTGCTTCCAGGCAATGTATCAGGATAGGAACAAAGGAAACTGAAGCCAGACTTTCTGTAATCCACCCTTGTGGAGTCTGTAGACTGGATCAAAGAAGGTGGTTACGGAGAGACTTAGTCACCTACTTCCTAATCAGGAAGGTTGGTTTCTTTTCCAACATCTTACAAGCAAATTAAATACTAAAAGTGAAGATTCACCACAGTGGCAAAAACTATTTCTAAAGAGACTACATGTGAAATTTAACTAAAAAGAGATGTTAAACATCTCTTGTCAAATTCTATATAATAGAAGAGGTACATTATTAGACCCCCAAATAGCACTGCTATGATTTAATCATCACTAACTGTATCTGTACCAAGAGGCTGGGTCAGAGCCACGATTAGACATCGATGCTATATTTGCTGTATCCATGTGACTTACCACAGGCGCCCTGCTTTTTAGTGATAGAGAAATAGGTCCTGTTCCACCTTGTACTTCCTGCTCCAAACACACACACACACACACGCACACTCCAGAATGAGTTTCAGATCATTTTAAATTGATAGTGACCTTAAATATTAAAGCCTAGGGATGCTTTGATAACTTGCTTTTCTGGCGTTTTGGTTAATAAATGGTGTTTTTTACAACACGGTTAATACATGCTTTCTAATAGAAACAGCGCAATTTAGTAAAACCATCTTTTATAATGTTTGACTTAACTACCTCACATGGTCATGAGCATCACTTGAGAAGGTGTCAGTGACAGAGGGTTTTAAACTCCAAATGTTTATACAAGTGAAGCATCTAGTATTGGGAGGAACCACCAGGGACTGGCAGGGGAGGCTGAGGGGGGATAGGGGTTGAATGTTTCCCTAACTGCCCCTCCTGCTCCAGCCCCCACCATTTCTCCCCAGACCCTCTCACTTGCATGTCCCCTATTGCCATATTGCAAAGCCTCCTCCTTGTCTTAGCCTCAGCTCAAGTGTCCCCGCTTGCTCCAAACCATCCTCAACTCCTCTGGATAGAATGAGTGTTCTCACTCCTCTCCTCTCCTCCCCGAAAACTCTCTTCTACCCCTGTTGGAACACGTAGCAGATATACCATCATGCTGCTTCACGTGCTCCTCAAGAACAGGGCCACGTCTCCTTCTTGAGCCTTATATTGAGTATCGTACCTGGCAGAGGAGGTGTGTTCCATAAGCAGGCAAATGAATACACTAGCTGAAATCAAGCCTGAGCTGTGTCTTTTATTGTGTGCTACTACTTATATAGAAACTCTGAATTAATTCTTACTGGAATTGAATGCTGTGGCCATATGCAATTTAGTATGAGCAGCAGTTCTTCAACTGAGGAGCCCATTAGAATCACTTGTACAATTAAAATCTTCCTGCCTGTCTGTCTGTCCATCCATCCATCCATCTACCTACATGCTTACCTACCTGTGATCTATTTTTCTGTCTACCTATCATCGATCAAGAGCCCTACCAGCCCCACTCCAGACCTAGTAATTCAGAATCTCCCATGGGAAGAAAGGGGTACTTTTAAGAAATGTTTCACAGATGATTCCTCTGTACTCCCCTGGTGAGACCCATTATCGGTCTAAGAAACATATAATGAAGCCACTCAGACAAAATGGGTTTCTACTGTTTCGTGTGCTATTAAGATACTTGCTTATTGCCAGTGTGAAAGCACATTATTATTAGAATGCTAAAGATCTTGTGCCTTTCACAAAAATGCTCTGAAATACCCTATTGAAGGGTACACAGTGTTGACCTGTACACAAAGAAGCATCTTTCTTTGAGACTGTTGCATGGGAATGGTGGTACATTCTGTTTTCTCTTCCTCCACTTACTGTGGAAAGGAACTCGGTAGCTTTTGTATCATTAACTGAGACTTGCTTAAAACTGTACACCCAACTTGTCTTTAATTTACCACCTGCTGCATGCCTCTGCACTTCACATCCTGGGTCTTATTTTCTTAGTAAGGGAAATTTGGCAGCCCTCCATTTTTAAACAGCTTGACTTGGGGCATTTTTAATAAGGGGATAAAAGGAAATATAGGCAGTCCCAAACTTTGACAGCGGTCAGTATGGTATAAAGAGTGAAAATATCTTAGGTTCCCTGTGCGAGATTCTATAGTCTTCACAGCGCCGATCATGCTTGCTTGTGGTACTTACAGAACATGTCACTCGGTGGGCGGGGGGCCAGTTCATTTGTTCAAACAATAAGCATTTCACAACATTCATTAACCTTAGGGTCACTTTTTTAAGTTAAGGAAGTTCAAAGACATTTGTTTAAATAACTGTATGACTGTGACGATAGTTGAAAAAAGCCAGATAGTTGAAAATTAAAGCCAACTTTGTTTTTAAAATCCAGACTTCGTGGAAAACCAGGAGCTCTGTAGCATACATTTAGAATAAAGCTCCAGCTTTAACTTCTAAATATCCTGGCTTATGTCAGTCTTTTTGTCACAGCCCTAATGCTCCATAAACAAAGGTGTCTCTTATACTAACAGATGTGGGCTTTGTCTTTAGCTGTCTCAGGGAAGGTTTTCATGGAACCTCGAAACTACAAAAACTCCCAAAGTACCCTTGAGCACCTGGGTTACTGTAAAACAAAATCATGTCCCAGAAAATTATGTTTTAAATGCAGGGCTAGTAAGAAATGAAGTGGTTTTTTTTGAAAAAAAATACTGTACATACTTCACCAAATTCCTCTCATCTTCAAAAATGCTTACAAATATAGCTTGTTTCTCACAGTTCTCCGGTGAATTATGTAAACACTTCAAATCATCAGTTCTGCTTTTATAGATATGAAACTAAGGCAGAGAAGTTTATTTATTTATTTTTTCAGACAGCAGCCTCATGCACAGCTTAACTGCACATAAAAAATGTTGCCCTGACATATAAAATCCATGTCTGCTTGAGTATATGCTTGGCCATCGGCCAACCCACAAGGCATAGGCCATGCCAAATGTGATTTCCATTGGCTTTTATGCAGGGGGAAAGCCAGGCACAGTTTACCCTTTGGGACGCATGCAATATTGTTTTTAGGGAAATGTGGTTGTATTTGCCCTGGCCTCAAAGGCTGTCTCACTGGAGGACAGGCTTTGGTCACAGTTTTGGTCACAAAACACAACTGTCCCCATCAGCTATGTTGAAGCTCTCTGTACTAGGATATGCAACCAGGTGATCAGGGACTGGAAATCAGCTGGAAATTCCAATAGAGGCTCATTAATTAGTGGAGCCCACATATGCAGGGCATATACTTATATGGCAGGTGGGCAGCAGATGGGGGACAGTGCAAACCTCCAGGAAAAGAACAAGAGCAGGATCATTAAAGAAGCCTTAGCATTTTCACACAGAGACTGAGCTTGGAAATCCAGTTTCAGAGAAGAGATTGGAGGATTGGGTAGGGAATGTGGATAGATTATAGGGAGAGACCAAGGTAGACACCTGGCTTATGAAACGGGTCTACAGAAAACATCAGGAGGCCCCCACAGGTTTCATTCTGGCTTCTTCAATTTGGTGTGAATTGACAACAAAGAAAACTCAGGAGGGCGCGAATGAGTTCCTGTGGATCCCGAGCCCTTTCAGGCCTCCTCGGTGCAGAAGGGCAAATCCTTCCCATAGTTCCTGCCTCTCTCTCTAGAGTAGCACAGGACTTGGGAAGCCAGCAGCTACAAGGAAGCTCACCTGTCAAGCACCAACGCTTTATTTTAATTTGTATTTTGCATGAGAATCATTAAATTGCAACTCTTTCTTATATTTAATCACATTTACTGGCTTTCTCAAATTGAACATACCCCAACCCTTGAATAGTGTGGGATTGTGCAAAGGAATGGAATTAGAGTTGGAAAAGAAGAATGCAGTTCCTGGCTGAGCCTGTTCTACCTGCTGGTATGGGGCCTTGGGCATATCCATGAGCCTCACTTTCCTCATCTGTAGTTTAGGGTTGATTGTACTTGGCTTGAGTAGTAAGTATTATGTAACATAGATTCATTTCGCACCTACGTGGACTTTAAATCTTTGCGAACAGTAGCTCATTTCTTCCTCTCAGCTACCTCCCAAGGTGATCACTTGGCCCCAGGTCCCCCTGCTCTGGCTCCCTGAGTTCCTGCCTTGCTCACCTCTCACATTTTGCTGTTGTGCACTTGCTTCTGGCAGCTCCCATCTCCCTCCTTCTAATCTGCTGTTTTCTTCTTTTTGTGTGTGTGGTCTGGGAAACCAAATAATCAAGAGTGTTATCCTTTTGTTCAAAATGATAGTACACAGACCCCACTGAGGCCTTGGGCAGTGTATGATTCACTTGTGTGGGCTGGAGTTTGTGAATTTTTTACATTTATTCGGGCTGAGTTGCAGTTCGGTTGGTTTCCTGGTTCTTGACATAATGGAGGTGGACAGCTAGGTTACATCTTTTAATGTTTCCTCATCATCCAATTTAGAAATCTCCAGAGATCCTGCCCAAACCTCAGGATAAAATTCAAGCCCAAAACGTCACACAAGGCCCCTGGGTCACCAGCACTATCACCACCTCTGGTCATGTAGTCCTAGGTCCCAGCTCCCCAGACTCTTCCTCTCATCCCAAGTACTGTGTGTTCCTGCTGCTTTGCTTGGCAATGTGCTGTTCTACTCGCCTACATCTGGTCTCCCCACTGGCCAGGAAACTGCTCAAGGGCAATGTTACCTTACCATTGGTTTCCTTAGTCCTACCCCAGATGTGGCACACAGTAAGTATTTAATGCATGCTGCCTGACTCACTTCTTCTGCCATTGTTACCAAGCTACAGAATGTTCTATAGAGCACAATGATGTATATAGACCATCTCATTACATAGATTTTAAAAATATTTAAGGGGAAAAGGACAGTTTAGAGAAATGTAGCCAAATGCAAACGATGCAAAATGCAGCTTAATGAGGTTAGTAAAAATCCTTATCAACCCAGAAAAGTCCTTGTGAACCTTGATTTGTGTGTGTGTGTGTTTGACATTAAACCAAATTTAGAATTTAAAATATATATTTTGTAGGGATTCCTTGCAGGAGAAGATAGAACATGTAATAATTACAGTAACAAGTGTATTGAATTTGATTATCTCATGAAGGAAGATGTACCATATACTTTAAAAAAATGTTCTCAAGGAAGATTTGATTATTTCAAAGGCATAAGACCTGTGAAATTTGGCCCTAAGCTAAGGAGTAGAAAGAAGCCAGCCTTCACCTAAAGAAGGCTCAGTCTAGTGACATTGTTTATCCATTTGCTTTGAACTTTTCAGATTACCTTCCCTAACACTGATGTCAAATATGCCGGTGAAGAGTTTGAATAAAATGTTTTCAGGAAATGTGAGAGTGGAAAAAAGCAATTTTTAAAAATAGCATATTTTTAGACATGATTTAGTATATGTATTTTAAACTAAATTAATAAATTAAATATTGTTATAAGAAAAAAGCCAAATTACCTTCCCTAGAAAAAGAAATTATTTTCAAACTCCTAAAATGTATTAGTATATTTAAATTGTCCCTTGCTCTTAATATATGGAGAGAGAAAAAAATGTCATCATAATACCCAAATGAAGGCCCAGGTAAGCAGATCACTTGGTCAGGAGTTCAAGACCAGCCTGGCCAACATGGTGAAACCCCGTCTCTACTAAATATACAAAAATTAGCCGGGCATGGTGGTGCATGTCTGTAGTCCCAGCTACGTGGGAGGCTGAGGCAGGAGAATCACTTGAGCTCGGAAGGAGAAGGTTGCAGTGAGCCAAGATCATGCCACTGCACTCCAGCATGGGCAACAGAGTGAGACTCTGACTCGAAATAATAATAATAGTAATAATAATAATAATACCTAAATGAGAGAGAAATAATTCTGAACTATTGTTGAAAATCAGTTCATGGGAGTACAGCATACAAAGTTGGTTTTATTTTTATAAAAACATTTTGTGTGTGCATAGAGCAATGCTCAATCCCTGAAGAATAAAAGAAAGAATAAAAGGGGAATTTTTATATTTTACTCTAGACTTTTCTATTTTTGGTTTTGTTTGTACAGTCATTGTGTCCTGCTTTAAAAGCCAATAAATTATGTTTTAATCAGTTAACTGGATAGCAGCACATATTATATTGTCTTACCATGTATGATGCACAATATTCTGGGTACACTCAGAGGACCCCCATAATAAGTTGCTAATGACATGGGTCCCTACCCCAGAGTAACTTGGGGTGAGTGATATGAAGCCCCTGCCTCCCCACCCACTCCCCACCCTGCCCCAATGTAAGCTATTATTGAACTTGTTTCTTTGTTAATTAGAACTAGCTCTGAAATCTTGTTAATTTTTTTGTTTTTTGTTTTTTTTGTTTGTTTGTTTGTTTTTAGACAGTGTTGCTCTTTTGCCCAGGCTGGAGTGCAGTGGCCCAATCTCGGCTCATTACAACCTCTGCCCCCTGGGTTGAAGCAGTTCTCCTGCCTCAGCTTCCCGAGTAGCTGGGATTACAGGTGCCTGCCACCACACCTGACTAATTTTTGTATTTTTAGGCAAGACAGGCTTTCCCCCTGTTGGCCAGGCTGGTCTCGAACTCCTGACCTCAGGTGATCCACCCACCTTGGCCTCCTAAAGTGCTAGGATTATAGGCGTGAGCCACCGTGCCTGGCCAAAATCTTGTTAATTCTTATGACCAAGACGCAGTCATAGTTACTAATTCATCTTCACACAATATCACCACAACATGGACATTTCAACTAGATTTTCTTCCACCTTCCTAAATTGAGGACAGACTTGAGGCCAAAATCAGCAATTTGGGATTATATCACCACTCTTTTTTAATGTTGTGGGAAGCAGTTTATTTTCATGGTATGCGGCTTTTTTTCACATGGCTAAATTCCAGCCTGTGTCTGCTTGGGTGGGGACATGTGTTCAATCTGCCCTTGAGGAGCTCCAGGCCTAAAGCTGGAACCTCAGGGTTGCCCTGGATCAGCTGAGGTGGTTACTAGAGAGGCTGAGTGTGTAAAGGCTTGGCCAGGATGGTAAAGCTGTGTTTGTCATTGTGCCTACAAGCTGAGTACAGTGTCAGATATCAGAGATGGAGACCACAGCAAAGAGCTGATAAAGTATAGTCAAGGAGGCCAGGAACGGTGCCTCACACCTGTAATCCCAGTACTTTGGGAGGCCGAGGCGGGCGGATCATTTGAGGTCAGGAGTACAAGACCAGCCTGGTCAACATGGTGAAAACCCGTATCTACTGAAAATAGAAAAATTAGCTGAGCGTGGTGGTGCATGCCTGTAATCCTAGCTACTGGGGAGGCTGAGGCAGGAGAATTGCTTGAACCCGGGAGATGGAGGTTGCAGTAAGCCAAGATTGCACCACTACACTCCAACATGGAGTGTAGAGACAGAATGAGACTTCATCTCAAAAAAAAAAAAGTATAGTCAAGGAATATGGTGTTATGAATATTTGCTGAGGGCATCATGTGACTATCGTTTAAAATACAGTCATGTATACGTACAATAGAATTAGATAGTTTCTGTGCCAGAATTCTTATTTATTGTGAGATATATCAAATTTTTACTTGGTGATTCAGAATTTAAACTATATCACTACCTCTACAGTTTATTCAAAAAATAAATATTATTTAAGTTATAAATTTATTAGTTATTTATAACTTAATCTTTATAAGCAAATATTATTTATAACTTAAGCCACATACCGTGAAAATAAACTCACAACATCAAAAAGGATAATAAATATTATTGATAACTTATCGAATAGGTAATTGCTGCATATTGATTTCCATTTCCCCTTGTGCGGTGTGTCTCCAATAGATGTAGTATCACCAGTGACTGTGGGAACTTTGCAATTTGCTAAAAATAACTGGTGAAGCTTATTAGTTCTTATTTTCTTTGTTTATCATAATTTTAGAATATAATTTAGTTGAAAGACATATTTAGCAAATATGAATTGAGTGCCTACTGGGTCAGGCACTCTTCCGGGTGCAGTGAATGGGGCAGTGATGAGACACATGGAGTCCCTGCTCCCATGGAGCTTACATTCTATTGAAGCCAACAGACAGTGACCAGATCAACAAGTAAAGGTATGATAAAATGCCAGGAAGTGGTAAGAACCATGAAGAAAGGTAAAGCAGAGTGGTGGGGCAGGGACAACTGAAGAGCTCTTTTAGGTAAGGTGAGTTTCTTTCCAGTGACTGGCCATCTAAATGTGACTGGGTTACAAAATTTGGGAGATTTGCAAGCATAGCTTTGTAAAACCTTCTTTGATCAGTTTGGTGCAGTTTCAGGTGAACGCTATTTTTTATTTCAATTTGCTTGAATGCTTTTAAGTTTTGTGCTATTTCAAGCTTCAGGAAGTGGCCCAGTTCAAAGAAAGATGCCAAGAATTTTACCTTGTTTTGTGTGACAACAGAATGAAGGCACATAATTACACCAACTATCCCTTACCCCTGCCAAACCTTTAGTGGCCCAAATTGGTTTAAAATTTAGCACAAAACCGGCCGGGCACGGTGGCTCACGCCCGTAATCCCAGCACTTTGGGAGGCCGAGATGGGTGGATCACGAGGTAAGGAGATTAAGACCATCCTGGCTAACACGGTGAAACCCCGTCTCTACTGAAAATAAAAAAAATTAGCCGGGCGTGGTGGTGGGCGCCTTTAGTCCCAGGTACTCCGGAGGCTGAGGCAGGAGAATGGCGTGAACCCGGAAGGCAGAGCTTGCAGTGAGCCGAGATTGCGCCACTGCACTCCATCCTGGGCAGCAGAGCGAGACTCCGTCTCCAAAAAAAAAAAAAAAAAAAATTAGCACAAAACTGCATTGTTATCAGAAGATGTTCCCATGTCTTAAGAAAAACCTTGCAGTATTAAGGTGGCAGCTTGATTACACAAATAATAAATCATGTCTTCCTTAATAACAAAGACCTGTTGTTTATCCTTACAGAGACCAAATTAACACGTTTATTTCGGGAAAACGTTGCTCTTAAGAGCTTCTGCCTGCCTGTGCTATGTACACCAGGGGCATGATGTGAAGCGTGTCAATTAAAGAAAGACAGGGAAGGGTTTTAGCAAAGACATTAGAATTTAAACAACGAAGGAGATTTTCTTTCAGCTATCACATTGAGCAGGTATATATTCAATTTAATATATTGATATTACTCAAAACAAGTTTGGAATTCCTCTTTTAGAATTGTCTTTGGAGCTACTTTACAAGACAAACTAAAACGTTAGCTTGATTATTAGTGCTTTCCTTTGCCAACTTGGCGCTTCCTGCTCAGTGTATGTCAGTAGATTAGAACTATTTCTTACCCTTGAGACGCCAACACTGTTGTGAGGAGACCGATGAGACATAGAACTGGAAGTGCTTAGGTATCTATGAACCAAACAAGTTAGAAGGTCCAGGAGGGAAGTGCCACTTGGTGATGTAGGGGAGGCTCCAAGGGTGATGATATTTGGGCTGGGATGTTTGAAGAACAGGTTTAAGTTTGCTAGGCAGAGGGAAATGTGAGTCTCTAACTTTGTAGCTACACATTATTATTTTCAAAACTAAGATAGCTTTACTCAGTTCGATAACTTGCCTTATTCATCAGACTTAGACTAGAATGATCTTGACTAATTTAAAAAAATTTGTGGAACACAGATATTTTATACCATTTAATTTCATAAATATTTGTTGAGTTCCTAATTATGGGTAATATACTCAGCTACTATGTTAGGTAGCCTTGCAGAATTCAAGAGTCTTTCCCCATCTTTTAATTTTTGTATTAAGGTGAGATTCACATGACATAAAATTAACTATTTTGAAGTGTCCAATTCAGTGGCATTCAGTACATTCACAATGTTGTACAACCACCACTTCTTTTTTTTTTTTTTTTTGAGAAGAAGTCTCGCTCTGTCGCCCAGGCTGGAGTGCAGTGGCACGATCTCGGCTCACTGCAACCTCCGCCTCCCAGGTTCAAGCGATTCTCCTGCCTCAGCCTCTCTAGTAGCTGGGACTACAGGCTCGTACCGCCACACCCAGCTAATTTTTTGTATTTTTAGTAGAGATGGAGTTTCACTATGTTAGCCAGGTTGGTCTCGATCTCCTGACCTTGTGATCCGCCCACCTCGGCCTCCCAAAGTACAACCACCACTTCTATCTGGTTCCAAAGCCTTTTCATCTACCTCAAGAAAACCCTATACCCATTGTGCAGTCATGACTATTGTCCCCCTCCCCCAGACTCTTGCAAACACCAGTCTGCTTTCTATCTCTATTGATTTACCTATTTGGGATATTTCTTATAAATGGAATCATAAAATATGTTACCTTTTGTGTCTGGCTTTTTAAATTGAACATAATGTTTTCAAGGTTCATCCAGGTTGTAGCAGGTTATCAATACTTCATTCCTTTGTATGGCTGAATAATATTCCATTCTATGGATATACCACGTTTTGTTTCTCTATTCATTTGCTAAAGTACATTGGGTTTTCCCCACCATTTAGCTATCATGAATAGTGCTGCTATGAATGTTTGTGTACATGCATTTGTCTGCATTAGTTTCCTATTGTTGCTGTAACAAATTGCCACAAACTTTGTGACTGAAGGCAGCATATATTTATTACCTGACAGTTCTGGAAGTCAGAAGTCTAGCAGTCTAGTGTCAGCAGGGCTGCATTCCTTCTGGAGGCACTGGGGGAGAATCTGTTTCCTTGCCTTTACCGACTTGGTAGAGGCTGCTGGCATTCCCTAGCCTGTGGTCCCTTCTCCTAGGTTCTAAGCCATCAGCGTAGCATCTTCTCATCTCAGACCTCTGCTCCTGTCTTTGCACCTTCTCCCTCTGACTCTGGCCCTTCGCCTCCGTCTTATAAGGACCCTTGTGATTACATTAGGCCCATCCGGATAATCCAGGGTAATAGCCTCATCTCAGAATCCTTAATTCAATCATATCTGCAAAGTCCCTTTTGCCATATAAGTTACCATTTATAGGCTCTAGGGATTAGGAGGTAGATATCTCAGGGCAGGGAGGGGCTGAAAGTGGGGGAAGAGGGAGATCACTGTTTACCCTACCCATGGTCTTTCTCACTTGAGCAAAGTCTGATTTCTTTAGCAGTGCTGGTCACAATCCTCACTAGGCTAATATTTTCATTATTCAGTTTACTTTCTGGCCAATGGGAAAGAAGATGAATGTTTAAATGCAGGATATATATATATATATATACACACATATACATACTGCAAATCCTTGAGGGCAGAGATGGCCTTATTCAACTCTTGATCTCCAGTACCTAATAGAGTTCAAGTCATATGTTCAGTAAGTACAGAAGATAATGGTGGTGAGTTATATCCTGAAATGAGGGAGGGTATCATTTTATAGTTTTCTTAAAGATGTCCATAGAAATAATAAGATTCTGTAACTCCAAGTACAAATACAGATCTATTATATGAAAATCATATTGGTCATATGCCCTCTCCCTAAGCATCTTCTGGAGGGGGAAAGAGATAGACATCTAACCACGTCTGCTGAGGGGGACAGAATTTTACCATCTGAGAAAGAGCAGAACATATTTTTGGCACTCAGTCTAAATTTTTCCTTTCAGTGGTGTTTTTAAAACCAAGTGAAGTTTCAGCATTTGAATTATTATCAAGCTCCACATTGGACAAGGAATTAGCTAAATATTAAATTAGGTAATTTGGGCTTTATTCCAAACTAACCAGTACCTCACGGTGATGGAGAAATACAGTTTGGCATCCTAACGGTACCTCTACAAAATGTCCTTGAGTATTGCGATGGAAGCTCATACAAATTAGTGAGAACTGTGGGTGTGAGTAGGTTGAAGATTTTACTAGCCACTTTATGGAGCATGAGTATGCTCCACCGTGTAGGTGGCCCTTAGCTTGAAATATTGTGTCATGGTACATAAGTACTGTGGAGTTGTTTACATGTTGAGTGTGCTGCCAAGAGGAGGAAAAAATTCCAAGGAGATGCGTATTGAGAGGGAGCCCAAAACAGAGCAGTGCGCTCTTCCATGATGAGAATGTCAAGCACTGAGATAATGAAATTCAAATGAAAGGAGCGGTCAGGGTGCTGCTCAGCTTCATTTGGAGTGTTCTGTGTCGTGTGTTATTCATTGCTGGGAACAACCTGTAAAATGTGCCATCTGCAACATGTGGCATCATAGCCTTCGTGAGTGAGCAGACGATGTGATCCAAGCTGCCCTCTGAAAAGCAATCAACAGTATTACAGCTCTTCTGTTTTCATCTTCTTGTGGTTCATAGTTCTATTAAGGTAATCTCTGTGACAAGAGGAAGATGAAAATCTTGGATACATGACCAAAATAACTTTAATAGTGGGATTTGAGTCATTCTTAATCTTATAAGTCATTATATTTCATAATTATAATTCATAATATTAAGATAAATGTTTATAAATATTATTTGAATGAAGATCAAAAAATTAAAAGACTTTATTTACTATCATTTAAAATATTTTCTTGTTTTGTATGAATGCAAACATTGAGGAAACAAAGTATGTCTAGAAAGCTATAGTAAGGCATATTCCTTCTGGCTACCTTTAGAGGAAATTTAAGAAATAATGTTAATATACCAAATGTTTGACTTGATGACATGTTTAAATTAAATACAATTGTAGAATCTCTATAACTACCTACCAGTTTTATCCAAATTGTATTATTAATCTGAAACCTCCATGCCTTAATCATAGCTCAAAAACAAATTAAAAGTGTTGTGATAACTGTTATTGACTCAGTAAACAACTATCATTAATCCTTCATAGGGTCGTTGCAGGATTAAATGAGTTAACCTTTCAAAGCCCCATTCCTGACACATTATTTATAAAATGAATAAAAATCATGGTAATGAATTCACTCATCCAACACGCTTGGCAAGGCAAAGTAAATTCCTTTGTTTAATTGAAACTGAACAGAGCAGGTCTATATCATACATAATTTACATGTTATGGTACAATGCCATTTATACTGGAAAATTGAAACTAATAAGTGAAAATAACTAGTGATGGAACTAAGCCAGAAATACACTGGTATGGATCAGCCTTTGGAGCAGGGAAAGAACTGAGATGGTTCACATTGGAGAGAACTCTTGAACTCCAAGTCTTTCTCACAAAAAGTCATTCCTAGGTCTTCTTAATAACCAGTGCTTCATGCAAGTCATGTATTTAATGGCTGCTCGAAGCAACACAAACTGTAGCAACAAGTTATGCCACAAATCCTTTCTTCTCTCCCTTCTTCAATACCAGCCTTCCTTGTTGGAAGGTACAAAGCAAGGAATTAAATACCTAACACAAACACTGAATGCCCACAGCAGCATTTTATAAGAGGAGTTTTATGTAGTATCTAACATGCCATATGTTACATCATTTCAAGAAGATTTAACCTTCTAGTAGAAAGCATTCTTTTTTATTTTTATTTATTCATTTGTTTTTTAGAGACAGGGTCTCACTCTGTTGCCCAGGCTGGAGTGCAGTGGTATAATCATAGCTCACTGCAGCCTCAACCTCCTGGGCTCAAGCGATCCTCCTGCCTCAGCCTCCCTAGTAGCTAGGACCACAGGTGCAGACCACCACTCCTGGCTAATTAAAAAAAATTTTTTTTTAGAGATGGGATCTCACTATGCTGCCTAGTCTGGTCTTAAACTCATGGCCTCAGACAATCCTCCTTCCTCGGCCTCCTAAAGCGTTGGGATTAGACGCCTGAGCCACTGAGCCTGGCCAGGCAAGCTTTTTTTAGCCTGCTTCCTGGCTCCATCTGCAGAGCTTGTGTGCTTCCGTGCCTATGGTACACCCAGTTACTTTGTATTAAATTGAATGGAAGACTTTCTCACACTAATAGGGAAAAGACAAGGCCATAAATTCAGCTGAATTCTTAACCGATAATGTCCAGCTTCATTTTCAAACCCCACAAACGGGGTCTCATTAACAAAGTTCAGTCTGCAGTCTGGTCCTGGGAACCCTGTGCACATTCTAGGAGTGAGACAATCTTAGAAATGTTGAGCTTCTCGTAAAGTGGACACACTCTAGAAAACATCATTAAGAGACAAGCAGAGTAGAAAGAGACAAAAATGATGGAAACCCTAAGATTCTGTCTTTATTTGGCAGTCCCTTTTTTGATCAAATTTGTTCCATTTCTAGGGCTATGACTATATCTGTTATAGTACAATGCCATTTATGCTGGAAAATTGAAACTAATACATGAAAGTAAGTAGTGATGGGGCTAAGCCAGAAATGCACTGTTATGGATCAGCCCTTGGAACAGGGAAAAGAACAAAGATGGTTCACCTCCCAACCTGGCCCCCTGCCCCTCCCTGGCCCTGACTCTAAGCAGATGGCCAATTTGCATTGTTCCAGAAGTAGAGGAGCAGGAGTACATCAACTACAAGGAGAGCCTCAAGCTGCCTTTTTTGTTTTCCCTATCTCGAGCACTGGCTCAAACTCACCTAGGGAAGGCTGCTGCTTTGAGGTCCACATGATATTGTTCTTTAGACTGCTTCTATTTGGGGAAGAATAAGAATATTTTTGATATTCTATCTTGTATTTTACCTAAGTATGTATGTTATTTTAAAGAAACTATTTAGATACCCCCGCCACCAATTTATTAAAATAGGCTAGAATTTGCAAATAAGGGCAAATAAATGTGTTTGACTTTTTAAAAGTTAATGAACTTTGTTTTTTAGAGGAGTTTTAGGTTTACAGCAACATAAAGAACAAAGTACAATGAATTCTCACAGGTGTCAGGGGGTGTCTCCCCCCGACTATGGACATCCATCACTAGAGTGGTGGATGATTTGTTAGAATCAATGAAACTACATTGACTCATCATTATCACCTAAAGCCCAACATTAGGGTTCACTCTTGGTGTTGTACATTTTATGGATTTTGACAACGTATAATGACATACATTCACTGATACAGTGTTATATACAGCAGTAGTTATATACAGTAGTTTTTCTGATCTAAAAAATCCTCTATGCCCCACCTATTCATCCCTTTTCCCCCCTAAATCCTGGCAACCACTGACCTTTTTACTGTCTCCATAGTTTTGCCTTTTTCAGAACGTCATATAGTTGGAATCATATGGTATATAACCTTTTCAGATTGGCTCCTTTCACTTAGTAGTATGCACTTAAGGTTCCTCCATGTCTTTTCACGGCTTGATAGCTCATTTCTTTTTAGCACAGAATAATATTCCACTGTCTGGACATACCACATTTTATTTATCCATTCACCCACTGAAGGACATCTTGGTTACTTTCAAGTTTTGTCAATTATGAATGAAGCTGCTATAAACATCTGTGTGCAGGGCTTTTTGCTGACAGAATCTTTCAACCGATTTGGTTAAATACCAAGGCGTGCAATTGCTGAATCATAGGGTGAGAGTATATTGAGTTTTATAAGAAACTGCTAAACTGTCTTCCAAAGTGGCTGTACCATTTTACATTCCCATCAGCAAAGAATGAGAGTTCCTGTTGCTCCGCGTCTCTACCAGGATTTGGTGTTGTCAATGTTCTGGATTTTGACCATTCTCAAAGATGAGTAGTGGCATCTTGTTGCTTCAATTTGCAATTCCCTATCGGCATATGATGCTGAACATCTTTTCATATGCTCACTTGCCTTTTCCACCTGTATATCTTCTTTGGTGAGGTCTTCCTTTTTAGTGAGGACCTCTTTAGAGAGACCTTCTGTTCAGGTCTTTTGTCCATTTTTAAATTGGATTCTTCATTCCCTTATTGTTGTGCTTGAAGAGTTTATATTTTGGGTAACCATCATTTATCAGATATGTCTTCTGCAAGTAGTTTTTCCCAGTCTGTGGCTTGTCTTCTCATTATCTTGACATTGTCTTTCAGAGAATAGAAGTTGTTAATTTTAAGGAAGTTAAGCATATTAATTATTTATTTCATGGATCATGCCTTTGGTGTTGTATCTAAAAAGTCATTGCCATACTGAAGGTCACCTAGATTTTCTCCTACGTTATCTTCTGGGAATTCTATAGTTTTGTACTTTATATTTAGATCCATAATCGATTTTGATATTTTATAAAGGTCTCGGTCTAGATTCATTTTTTTGCATTTAGATGTCCAGTTACCTTTTGAAGATGAACTTTGTAAGATGAACTACAGATTTAAGATGAAAGTAAAAACAGTCCTCATTTAGAAGCCAATATTTTACTTAACAAGACAGTATCAGAAAATGACTATGATAATTATATTTCATCCTACTTTTACAAAATACTAGTCAGTGCAGATATGCCTACTGACATCATTTTTACTGTACTACGGCAGGTCTTCCAACAGGGAAGTAAAATAATCTCATGTAGAAAATGGCCTAGAAAATGTTAAGCTCTGAGTTCCATGCCTTTTGCAGTGTGATAACTTTCAGAACAAGATTTCTTTTTCCTTTTGCAGATAATCCAACAATAAAAATATAATTATGGAATTGCAACCTCTTTGGGAGAAGGTCCTAATATATGTTCTAAGTTCTCTTCTGGGAAGTTACATCTTAAGAATGTACCGTTCCTTTCAAAGGCTATAATTAAACAATATGTTTTCCTGCTGCCTGATCTTGCCAGAATAGGAACACTTAGTCCTTTTCATTTAATAAAAGAGCAGTTTTGCTAAAAATGAAACTTAATTTTAAAAATTTTGATATGTGCCATTGTATATATTTGAAGATGGTATTTATATCCTCAGAGGTTATTGAAGAAGAGGTCATCTGATTTTAAACAGAGGTCTTGGTGCCAGCTGTGCCTTGTGCTACTGATCAGTTTGTGTTCATTGTACCGTAAGTGTTTACAACAAAGGAGTCTGATAGTGAGGATGAGCCAGTTAGATGATTTATCTCTGGTTTATTCCATTGGAGAATGAGGCTTGGATTCATGGCAAGATGATAAAAGACAATAGTATCTGTGTTATAAGGTGTCAGGCTGATGACTTTGTAGTTGGGCATATGCAGATAGCTTCAGGCAGATCTTGGGTAATTTGCATACCACAAATATTTGCTCACTGTCTATGGCTAGCAAATGAAACAAATACCACAGCAAATATAAAACCTGGCCTTGCCTTCATGGGATCTCATAGCCACAAATTAGTGGGGCGTCACAAATTTAAAAATCAGCACCAATATTTTAAATCATTTTCTCATTTTTTTTTTTTAGAAAGGAAAGACTAATTTAGATAGCCTGAGGAACTGAAGTAATTTCTACGCACAGAACATGTATCTACTCTAAGAAAAATGAACTTTCTTAGGGTCACTATTATCATTAAGATGGTGCACAAATATATTCAAAAGCATGACATTTATCCTCTCCACATTCTTGTTCTCTGCAGATGGCATGTGTTACTTTATCTCCATTAGTATATCTTTTCTTTTTAAAACCCAAATTAGATTATACATATTGTTACATAACAATAATTTTTCACTTAACAGTATCCATTGGATATCTATCCATATTGATATACATGGATATTTTAAATACTATTCCATTATTTGTATGTGCTCAAATGCATTTAACTAGTTCATATTGATGGAGCATTTAGGATGTGTGTGTGTGTGTGTGTGTGTGTTTTCTGTTACAAAAATGCCACATAAAGCACACATTTCAGAAATCTTCAGTTACTTAAATAAATGTAGGACAAACTCTACAAAGTGGAATTGTGGGATCAAAAGTACGTAGCTTTAAAATCTTGATAGATACTGCTGAGTTGTCCTTCTAAATGTTTCTAACTATTTATACTCCCACAGTCAGTGTATGAGAGTGCCTCTGTTTCCCACCAACCTCAGCAACAATTAATATTAGCAGGCCTATAAATCTTTGGCAACCCAATAGGTGAAAAATCATTTCTAATTATTGTTTTAATTTGTTTTGTTTAGTGCTAGTCATATGTACTTCTTTTCTGTGACCAACTCTTCATTCTTAGCTTTTCCTCATTTTACTTTAAGGTCGTCTTGTTGATTTATAATGGCTCTTTATATTAGGGATGTTATGCCCTTATCATGAATGACAGAAATGCAGGCCTTTTTTATTTGTATGTAAATAAGAAAGCTTTTCATCTTTATAAGCTTTTTATTTAAGGCTTCTGGATTTTGTATCCCATTTAGAAAAGCTCTCCCCTTCCTAATTTATTTTTTCAAAACTGGACCAGGTGTGGTGGCTCATGCCTGTAATCCCAGCACTTTGAGAGGCCGAGGTGGGCAGATCACTTGAGGCCAGGAGTTCGAGGCCAGCCTGGCCAACATGGCAAAACCTTGTCTCTACTAAAAGTAAAAAAATAAAAAATTAGCCAGGCGTGGTGGTACACACCTGTAGTCCCAGCTACTCAGGAGGCTGAGGCAGGAGAATCCTTTGAACCCAAGAGGCAGAGGTTGCAGTGAGCTGAGATTGTGCCACTGCACTCCAGCCTGGGTGACAGAGTCAGACCTGTCTCAGAAAAAAAAAAAAAAAATTAAACCATGCTTTCCTCTGCTGCCTTTATGGTTTCTTTTTGTTACATGCATGAAAGGTTATATATATTTTATTATATATGAAATGTATTTTTACATAAGGGGTGAGGTTGGGATCCCCATTTATTTTCTTTGCCAATGCGCTTCTACACATCATTCATTAATTTTCTGATTCATTTGAAGTATCACCTTTGTTACATATTATTTTCCATACATGTTGAGACCTATTTCTGAATGCTTTATATCAGTGTTTTTCAAAGAGTAGCCAATAAATCACTTAAGGTTGTCTGCAGTCTATCAGGCAGTCTATAGGCAGTTGGATTCCAAGAAAAATGTTATTAAACTATTTGATTCACAAATTTAAAATACAAGATAAATTATTACTTTCACAGAAATTCCATGCTTTCTTAATTATTTTCATGCCTTTAAACATTGCCCATGTATTAGCTCATCTTGGGTAGCATATATTTAACAGGATAGATTTTGCCATGAACAATGAATTTTCAGGTCATTTGTATATCATTATTTTCACTATGAAATTTGCTTCTTATTTCTGTTGGGCTATGATACATACCCAACTCACCAAACAAGATGAATGGCTTCAAACTCATTCATTAAAGCATAAATGTCGAGTCCTTTTGGTTCTCATATCTTAGTACCTGTTTCATGTAGATGAATATAATTCTAGCTGAAAGTGGAATAGATCTTCCCTCTGCCATCCCCTGTCCATCAGCCCTTGGGCACATGGCCACATGGCCCTAGGTGTCACCATTAGATGCTCTCAATCCAGATTCTCAACACGAGGGTTGCCATAAAGGTACAGGCCTGAAGAGATTTGCCATGGTGGCCTTCAGTGGTAGGCATGGAGTGTCCAGGGGTTGCATAGTTTGGCAGCGTGACTAACCGGGGGTGGTGCAAATGGTGGTGTGCTAAGCATGTGGTTCTTCTGAGGGATCCTTGCTGTGCCTTGTTCCCTTGGTTTTTGCTCTAACCTCAATTCCATGAGCCACTCAGTATCCTTCCAAATAATTTTTTTTCTAAGTTAACCATTCTTCTGTTTTTCTAAGTTAACCATTCTTTTGTTGTTTGAAAAAAAAAGAAAGAAAGAAAGAAAAGAAAAAAGAAAAGGAAGGAAGGAAGGAAGGAAAAAAGCATGAAGGAAAGTAAAGAGCACAGGAAACGTAACAATGATATTTAGTTTTTCTTGGACTGGTAGCTTATCTATTCCTAGTCCTCAATATGTTCTCAGTAAGACTTTGAGAAATTGAAGTATATTCATTTTCTATGCTGCATAACAAAGTATCACAAATTTAGCAGCTTAACACAACACATATTAACTATGTCACAGCTTGTATGGGTCAGGAGTTCAGGCACAACTTAGCTGGGTCTTCTGCAAGGCTACACTCTAGGTGTTGGGCAGGACACAGTCCTCATGTGGAGGCTTGACTGGGGAAAAGGGACTGGTCCCATGTTAGCAGAGTCAGTTCTTTGCAGCTGTAGCACTCATGGCAGCTTGCTTCTTCAAAGTCAGCAAGGAGAGCAAGGCTCTAATGCAAATCTGCTGTAGCAATGGGAGTCTTTTATAACATCATACAATCACAGGAGAAACATCCCTTCGCCTTTGGCAAACGTGATAAGGAGAGGATTACACAAAGGCTTGAACACCAGGAGGCAGTGATCATGGGGGGATCATCTAAGTGTCAGTCCACCACGAAGCTTTCATGTCAATTTCAAACAAAAGCAATAGCATTTCTGGTAAAAACAATCTAATGATTCCAGAACAAGGTTACAATAATATTTTTAGCGTGTAGTTGATGAATTATTTCAGTAAATATAGACAGAAACCACAAATACTAAGGTCTTCCTTGTAGCAAATAGAGACTTAAGTTATAGTATTGCTGAGAGCTTGATTGGCAGTTACAAATTCAGTGATCGCTATGGCTTAAAAAGAAGCAGAGGAATGCCAGGTGCAGTGGCTCATGCCTATCATCCCAGCACTTTGGGAAGCCAAGGTGGGAGGATCACTTTAGGCCAGGAGTTTGAAACCAGCCTGGGCAACATAGCAAGACCCCATCTATACAAAAATAATAATTAAAAGATTAGCTGGACATGGTGGTGCATGCCCATAGTCCCAGCTACTCAGGAGGCTGAGATGGGAGGATTGCTTGAGCCCAGGAGTTCAAGGCTGCAGTGACTATGATCATACCACTGTACTCCAGCCGGAGCCACAGAGCAAGACCTTGTCTCAAAAAAAAAAAAAAAAGTATTACACACACACACACACACACACACACACACCCAGCTATCCAAGTTTTGAGTTAATTTTTCATTTTATATTAAGCATTAAACACCCCAAATGTATATTTGCTTAAGAAAAAATGCTAAATACATACTTTTAAAAAAGGGCAGTGAAGTTAGAAGATGAATGTTAGCAGGCAGATTCATCATACTTTTCCTTCAAATATTTTAAGAATAGTAAATCCACAGACAATGCTTCTTGCATGTAGGGAAGTACATGTGTCTTGTCCATTGCTCTTTCTAGCAATATAGATAAATTCCTTTGTTCTACTCTGTCAATTTTCCTGCCCAATTGCATATTTGTCCTTAATAATCAGTAGTTTACAAAATTTATTCTGTCTAAAAATTGTAATTTAGAGTGTTCGTAGCTTCCCCAAAACTATGAATGACATTATCTCCTTAATGATCATTTTCTCTTTGCCCAGTTGTCAGGCAATAAAATTATTCAGTGTAGCATCAAAAGCCTCAGCCAAGGGCTGATAAAGTCAGATGAATCTACATACTTATGCATAATTTTTTAACAGTGTCCAATATTCTTCTGAATTATTTTTGAATCATTACATCTTTCTGCTTTCATGAGCCACCAATGACATGCTTCATAAAATGACAATTGCTGCAAAGTACCTGAAGTACTGTCTGTCTTTCCAAAACAAATTAATGATAAGATATACCTATAGCAATGTAATGTTGTAAAACAAACGTAACAGAACTTTATATAGTGATTTAATCTTTAAATCATGTTGGGAGTTAGTGTTTATGCCATCAAGGCTATCATTGCTCAAAACATTTCAAAAATTACTAAGTGAAAGCATATTCAGAGCCATTTTATAAGTGACACAAGCAAAATAATTCTTATTTTTAATTCACACTTTTGTTTTATGCTTATGTAGATCACCTATTTTTACTTTTGGCATCTAAATGACATTTGGCCCATTCAAAAAGAATTAATTGTGCTGGGGAAAAGTCTTTAGGTTTGGGAGTGAGAAAGCCTGATTATAGCGGGAGGGATTACTAACTCTCCCTTTGATGATGGATTAGCATACCCCATCATGAGTAAGGATAGCGATGGTTTGAGTAAGACAGTTGACAAGCTTGATGTAATTGATCAAGAACTCTGCACACAACAAGTAGATATTCATTCGTCTTAGTCAAATATGAAACATACACAAATACTGACTATTTACACAGTCACAAAAGAAGTTTTAAGAACCACTGAAGGGTGATTTGATTTGCATTACATTTTCTCACTGTAGTGCAATGAAATTAGAAGTCAACATAACTACTCTAAAGATAATGTGTTCTGGTTCCTAGCCTCCAGAAGCTGGAGGAAGGAAGGAATAACAACTTGTTATTAATAGAGCCATGTGCTACATAATGATGTTTCTGCCAACAGTGGGCCACATCTATGATGGTAATTCTGTGTAACTGTAATAGAGTTGAAGAATTCCTATAACCTGGTGATGTCACAGTTGTTGTGCTGTCATAGTGCAAATGCTTTACTCACATGTTTGTGCTGATGCTGGTGTAAACAAACCTACTGCACTGCCAGTTGTATATAAGTGTAGCACATATAATTATGTATAGTACGTAATGCTTGATAATGACAACAAATGTCTATGTTACCGGTTTGTGGATTTACTATACTTTTAATCACCATTTTAGTGTGTACTGCTTCTACTTACTGTTTTTTAAAAGGTCACTGTAAAACAGCCTCAGTCAGTTCCTCCAGAAGGTATTCCAGAAGAAGACACAAAAGATGGATAGATGAGCAAAGTTAACCAGGTCACTCAGTCAAATAGAATAGAATAACGTTCTCAAACAAAAGACTTACAGAGAGACATAAGGAGAGCAACTTGCTATCTAGCTAGATGCGTTTATGGAAGTGCAGAGATGGAGGAGAAGTGAGCCAGGAGACGAGGCTGGAAGGTGAAGCAGACCTCACAGAACCAGTCAATGCCTACAAAAGGTCAGTGGGTTTTGTATTCCTCTTGATTGAGCCTCAAAACAAACATTTTCCATTTCTGTTTTCTGTCAACTAATTTAGTGCTATTAATACATTAATAAACTACTACTTAATCTGAAAAATGCTAAAAGTATTTTTTCAAATACAAGGGACATTCTCAAGCAATTGTGTAGTGGACTGCATAGTGGCTCCTCAAAAGATATGTCTATGTCCTAACTTCCAGAACCTGTGAACGTGACTTTATTTGAAAAAAAGATCTTTACAGGTGTAATCAAGTTAAGGATCTTAAGATGAGATACTCCTGGATGACCCAGGTGGGCCCTAAATCCAGTAAGTTTCCTTATGAGAGACAGAAGAGGAGAAAACAGAGACACAGAAGAGAAGGCATGTGTCTTAGTCTGTTTTGTGCTTCTGTAACAGAATATCTGAGACAGGGTAATTTATAATGAATGAGAATGTATTTCTCATAGCTCTGGAGGTTGGTGGTCCACGATCAAGGTGCTGGCGTCTGGTGAGGGCATTCTTCATGACTCAGGGAGGCAGGTGTCACATGGCAGAAGGGCAAAGAGAGAGCAAGAGGGGGTTCAAACTTGCCATTTTATTGCAACATTAATCCCACCCTTTGCAGTGGAGACCTCATAGCTTAATCACGATTTAAAGGTCCCACCTCTTAATACTGTGATAATGGCAATGAAGTTTCAACATGAATTTTTTAGAGGACAAACATTCAAACCATAGCAGCATGTGAAGATGGAGGCAGAGATTGGAATGGTATAGCCATAAGTCAAGGAATGCCTGGAGCTTCCAGAAGCTGGAGGAGGAAAGGAAGGATTCTCCTCCAGTGCCTTCAGAAGGAGCACTGCCCTGCCAATTCCTGACTTCTTACCTTCAAATCTGTGAAATAATACATTTCTGTTGTTGATTTGTTTGTTTGTTTGTTGTTGTTTTTTTTGAGACAGAATTTCGCTCTTTTTACCCAGGCTGGAGTACAATGGCATGATCTCGGCTAACCACAACCTCCGCCTCCCAGGTTCAAGCGATTCTCCTGCCTCAGCCTCCTGAGTAGCTGGGATTACAGGCATGCACCACCTGCCCAGCTAATTTTGTATTTTGAATAGAGACGGGGTTTCTCCATGTTGGTCAGGCTGGTCTTGAACTCCCAACCTCAGGTGATCCACCGGCCTCAGCCTCCCAAAGTGCTGGGCTTACAGGCATGAGCCACCGCGCCCAGCCAAATTTCTGTTGTTTTAAGTCACCAAGCTTGTGGTAATTTGTCATGACAGCCACAAGAAGCAAATACAAGCAGCTGAGATGAAATGGAGTTCTATATACATTTTTTCTCTTGTGACACTAAAGAATGCCTAGATATTTATGCATCTAACTAGGTAATCGTGTTTGTCCCACTCATGCATGGCCAACAGCTACATAGAGGTGAATTATATATAGCTCCTCTGCAGTTAAGTACACTGTAGCGCCTCTTTAATCATACCAGATCCTTGATTCAGAATGTCCTTTCCATTCCACATACTATAGTCCCAAACCCTAGATGAGGTCAGGATACAGTGGCCTTATACTGACACTGTTGTACAATGCATAGGAATTTAATCAATGTCCTATTATTATTATTTGTAATTTCCTCTTGGTCTTGGAATGTCCTACAGTTTTTGAAGATCCAGCTTCTGTACCACATTGTTATTAGGGAGAAATTATTTATTGTCTGCATCGCAAGCAGGCTTGCTTTGGAAGCACTTCGCGAACCTAAAAAATGTGATCTGTTGACCAGAACAATGAACAACTATGGTAACATAAGTAAGCAAAATTCACAAATAAACACTTCATTGTGTCAAAGATTTGCACCTTCTTATCTTCAGAGCTCTTAGAAGAACTGCAGTCAGATGTAGTGGTTTGGGCATGGCTTGTTTGATTGTGTTATGGATTGAGCCGTGTCCCTACAGCCTTGCATGTTGAAGTCCTAACCCGTAGTACCTCAGAACATGACCTTATTTGGAATAGGGTTGTTGCAGATGTAATTGGTTTAGTTTGGATGAGGTCATTAGGGTAGGCTCTAATCCAGTATGACTGGTGTTCCTATAAAAAGAGGGAATTTGGACACAGAGATACCCACACAGGGAGAACACTATGTGAAGATGAAGACAGAGATTGGGTGATGCTTCTACAAACCTAGGAATGTCAAAGTTTGCCAGCAAACCATCAGAAACTAGGAGAGGGGCATGGAACAGATTCTCCCTCACAGCCCATTCCGCCAATGCTCTTGTCTTGGGACTTCTAGTCTATGGCACTGTGAGACAATACATTTATGTTCTTTAAGCCACCCAGTTTATGGTACTTTGTTACAGTAACCCTAGCAAACTAATAGTTTGGCTATTCCCTATTAATTTGCTTGGAAGTTGTTCATGAGTACTAAGATAGCTCATGAAAATACAAAGCAAAAGACTGTATTTAAATTATATTTCAGGTAGTTTCATTGTAAATTATTTTGGAATTAACTATACTAAAAAGATTTTATAGTGCATATATAATAATGAATTGAGTACATCATTATTTTACAGAGACATCATTGGTGAGGCTATTTATCCAAATCATTGTTTAAATGGGTCTTTTTTTTGCAAAAAATATTTCATAAATAATCTATCCCCTGACTCCTTGATTGGCTTCAGAAGTGTTTTGATATAGACATCATCTCAAACCAAATTTAACGTCCCTTCTAGTTGGAGAATTTTTAGTGGTTCGATTTAGAAATATTTTCTTAAAAATCCACAGATGGGGTCATACTATGCACAAGTTACTTCTGAAAATTGGTTAGTTTATAGTCCAAAAGTAATTAATATTTGCATTTAATTCAGTTTGGAATTCAGTAAATTTTAGTAACATTCCTTTGTGAAGTCAAGTCACTGGTTATAACAATGTTTTAACCATCAGTTGTTTATAATGCATTGTTTCATCTATATATAAGTCATGGGCATTGAGGAAGGAAAATGTAGCTTCAGTGAACTTTGAAATTTAGTTCCTCAAAGGAGGGCTATTACTAGAAGTGAACAGAAGTAAAACAAAATAATAACTAAGTATACAGCTCATAAATGTTCAGATCTAGATAATTATGTTTAATTTCTGCTTTTGCTTACCATTTAAGATCAAACCTCTAGGTATCTTTTAATCTAGCTCTTTAGATTGTTAAATGTTTTATGTGAAATGCACATTTAGTTTATAAGCAGCAATTTAGTGTCCTGTTTCCATGAGACATTGATATTAAATAAAGCACTAGAAAGAAGTAATCTAACTTTTTTCTCTTTTGTACAAGCCCCTCTTTGCACCTCATGTGATGTTGCTTACTGGATATCAAAAAAGATTAGAAGCAGGATGATTTCAGATCAAAGAAGAAGCATCTGCCTACCCCCAGGGTTTTTAAATATTTAAATATTTTTCTCATTAAAAAAGTAACTCAACAGAACTCTAAATAAAATACAATTTTAAGGAACCAATGTATAGTCATTTTAAGCTATTGCCAGCAAACCACCAGAAGCGAGGTGAAAGGCAAGCTATTATATAATCACACTTTTTCCATTGTATTGAAAGTTAAATTCAGCTTATTTGCCAAAGAATGCTTCAAATACACTGAAATCTTACATAATAGTACAGGCTAAGGTGGGTGGAACACAAGGTCAGGAGATCGAGACCTGGCTAACACGGTGAAACCCCATCTCTACTAAAAATACAAAAGAATGAGCCGGGCATGGTGGCAGGTGCTTGTAGTCCCAGCTACTCAGGAGGCTGAGGCAGGAGAATGGGGTGAACCCGGGAGGCAGAGCTTGCAGTGAGCCGAGATCGCACCACTGCACTCCAGCCTGGGTGACAGAGTGAGACTCCCATCTCAAAAAAAAAAAAAAAAAAAAAAAGTACAGTTATGAACCTGTATTATTATATCACAGTTAGACTCAAATGACTCTTAATGACATTTATTTGGACTCATGTATATTTTAGGCTTTTTTTTTAGCATAATTCATTGACTCTAAGATGTAATAATTTTCACATTTTAACAGCTTTAAAGTCAGGATATGTATTATAATCAATGGTGTCTTACAAATATAATTGGCAACCATGTTTTGTTTTTCTTAGTGGTATGTAAAACAGTGGTGTATCTTAAAATCAATCATGGCATCTTAGGGTTTTTTTTTTTTTTTTTTTTTGCCTTTTAAGTAATGTTTATTTTTCGTTTGCTTGTTTTTTCTGTTTTTTGATATTTTTAATTTTATGTCTATAGGTTATTGGGGAACAGGTGGTGTTTGGTTACATGAGTAAGTTCTTTAGTGGTGATTTGTGAAATTTTGGTGCACCCATCACCTGAGCAGTATACACTGCACCCTATTTGTAGTCTTTTATCCCTCACCCCCTTCCCACCCACCCTGAGTCCCCAAAGTCAATTGTGTCATTCTTATGCCTTTGCATCTTCATAGGTTAGTTCCCACTTATGAGTGAGAACATACAACTATGGAAAACAGTGTGGAGATTCCTTAAAGAACTAAAAGTAGATCTACCATTTGATCCAGCAACCCACTACTGGGCATCTACCCAGAGGAAAAGAAGTCGTTATATGAAAAAGATACTTGCACACAGATGTTTATAACAGCACAATTCACAATTCCAAAAATATGGAGCCAGCCCAAATGCCCATCAATCTACGAGTGGAAAAGAAACTGTAATATATATTCATATATATGAATATGTATAGATGATGGAATACTACTCAGCCATGAAAAGGAGTGAGTTAATGGCATTCGCAGTGACCTGGTTGAGTTTGGAGACTATTATTCTAAGTGAAGTAACTCAGGAATGAAACGAAACATCATATGTTATTTGGTTTTTATAACAGGAGATATAGGTTGTTTATTTCAAGCCACACTCAGTGTTGGAAAATGCTGTTTCTTATTCTGTAGGTCCAGCATTCCCAAGCTAAAAGAAAGTTGTGTGGCGGTAAAGTGTTTGGCAAGGTTGTATTATTGATAGGTGAATTGCTCATAGGAAGGGAAAAATTTAAGTGACTATATTAAGAATGTTCTGGTATTTATAGTTCTCTGTCTTTTCCATTCTTGAGAATGTAATGTTCTTTGTGTTACTCTTTAAAGCAATGGAGAATAAATAAATTGTTTAATAAGTCATGGTGACATTATTCCTTAAAAAATTGAAAGAGACTGTATGTCCCTACCTCATACAATACACAAAACTAAATTACAGCTGAATTAAAGATTTACATCTAAAAGCACTTAAAAGTACCAGAAGAAAATATTTTTTAAAGTGTGTATTCGTATCATTAGAGTGTGGAAGTCATTCCATAATATGACACTAATATCAAAATTTATAAAGAAATGATTGAAAGGATTGATTACCTCAAAATATATAACAATAGTCTATCAGAAAAGATGAAGCATAGATTTAAAAAAAACTGGAGAAGAATAATTATGCAGAGATAAACATGTCAGAAACAATAGAATACTTTTTTTAATATTTTACATCAAAATGTATATTCTCCAGTCCTTAAACAGGCATTCAATGAGCATCTCTTATGTCTGAGGTCATAGGCTGGGTACAAGAGAGGTATAAATTAGACTCAAATGGGGCCCACAAACAGCCCCAAATCTAGGGTTTTATTTTCATTGTTAGAGTGTCTATGTCTATGTCTATGTCAGTAATTGGGATTATTTTTAAACCGAAAAACTCTATCCCACTTTAAAACTCCTAAATAGAACAAGCATTTATCTAACCTTAATATCATAGCATAACTCCTTAAAGTTTATTGACTTTAAAATAACTAAATTCAGTAGCTCTCAAATATCCATAGTATAATGAGTGACAGACCTGTAAAATCTAATTGACTTTATTTGGCGGACACAGGCAAACACATACATGTATTTTAACATAATATGATGACTACTTAGACATAACCTGATCCTTCAAATACAACTGAAAAAAAGGTGCTCCATTTTGCATGATTTATTATTGAACTAGAGTTCCCTTTCCTAGGTACATGGAGCAAATAGAGAAGATAATTAGAATTCCACTTTTCTTGAAATGTCAAGAAGGGCAGGTGTACTCTGACCTCAGCTTTAAATTTAACCAAATATATAGGGGGATTTGAGACTGCTCGACATGTTTCTCATGGAATTTCCCCCAAGCACTACTCTCTGAAAAGCCTGAAAAAGTATGTAAGAAAAGCCTTGTTCTCTCTTGACATGAAGTTATGCTCAGCCTGCTTATTATGCTAGAGCTTAGTGTCTGAACAGCAGAGAATGTTTTCTCATCCTTAGTTATGTTTGTTGTTCTAACATAACAGTCTTCTGATCACGATGATTCTCTATAATCAACATTTCTTAAGTGCCCAGTGAGGTAAGCCTTGCTTCTAAAGAATTTTAAAATGTATTTTTAGCAAGGCTCTAAAGATTAAGTCTTCACCTTGCTGTCAGCAGTTACATTTTTTTCTAAGGGGTAAAAAGCACAAACCAGAATTATGCTAGATCTCCATTAAGATATAAAACATTTTATGGTGCCAGGTTGCTGTTGACCTACATTGATAATTGGAAATATTACAACTTATTGCAAAGGTACTAAGTATTATCTATTATAATATGTGTTTTGCATCCTTTTCTGTGATGTAGATAATATTAGTCCTATTTTGCAGATGAGGAAACCAAGACTCCGAAAGCTAAAAAACTTGCTAAAGTCACGTGGCTAATGAGTAATAGCAAGATTCAAAATCAAAACAACCTGACTCTAAAACCCTACTGTTAACCAGTGACCTTTTCTCCTCTCAAAATTCTGCAATAAATGGAAACCATTTCACATGTGTTTATTCATTCACACCTACAGTGTGCCAGCTCCCAGTGTAGTCTAGGGATACTATCCATGGTGAAGAGGACAGCCTAGGTCGTTGCCCTCATGGGCTTGCATTCCATTGAGACAGATACATTTCTCAGTGCTTAATTTAGTTAAGTGAGATGGGGGCGGGAAAGAAGAGAAAATAGAGAGACAGAGAGTCATGGGGTTTTGACTTTATGTGGGAGTCAGGGAAGGCCTCCGTGAGGATTTGTTAGCTGAAAGGAAACCTTGGTTGAAGTGAGGGAGGAGGAAACCTTGCAGATATCTTGGGAGAAGAGCACCTGTACAGAAAGAACAGCAAGTGCACAGCCCCTGTGCTAGGAATAGGCTTGTGTCTGAGAACCACAAAAAAAGCCAGTGTGGCTGGAAAGGGCAGGTAAGGGAGAGCATAAGGGGAAATGGGCACAGAGCTAGCCACAGCCAACTCAGGGAGGCGTTGTAGGCCCTGGTAAGGATTTAGGACTTTCTTTTCACTTCTGTGATAAGAAACCAGTGAAGGGTTGGGCTTGGGGAAGTTGCCCTTGGCTGTGTGGCCGCAGTGGAAATAAGGGAAGCAGGTAGGATCCTGCCATGACCCGAGAGAGATGTATGGCTGCGACAGAGCCACAACAGTTGGGAACTGGTGGGTGATGACATTTGGGATCTGTTTTGAGAATTCAGGGGATTTATTATCTCGTTGGTGGCAGGAACAAAACTCATAACAGCATAGTGGAAGAATACAGACAGCATCCTGTTAAGGACCACAGTGTTTTCTGCAACTTCTTCCATGCGTCTACTGCAAATTGTCTGAGAAGGGCAGGGCCTAGGAAACATGGTGGAAGTTTTGAGATAAAAATATTGTAGCCCATCTGCATTTCCCTGGGAGCTCAATTAGTCATCATTTTGCCTTATTAATTACTAAGCGTTCATCATAGTTCTAAATAGATTCCTCAAAAGAATTAAATTCAAAGGACAAAGGGGTAGAAAATGGATTTGACTGTCTCTGCACTGGGAGTCCCTGGGAGGGGAGGACGAGGAGGAACAGACCAAGCAAAGCATGGCTGATAGAAAGGGAAGCCTGCGATGGGTGGGTTGAGTCAGGTAAGACAGAGAAGCTTGCTAAGGTGGAGTGGAAGGAAATCCCATCATTACTGTGGCTGCCCTCTGAGGTAGGAAGGAATGAAGAGCCCGGGGGGTTTAAAGGGCTCTGAAGCACTGATACTCTAAATGCGGCATGCTAGCATAGGGGAAAGTGTAATTCAGACAGGCAGACTACTCTGTCTGCATTCCTACAACTGCTTCTCCTCCCCAGGATGTGCGCGTGTGTTTGTCTCTGTGTGTGTGTGTGTGTGTGGGCATGTGTCTCTGTGTGTGTCTATGTATGTCTATGTGTATATCTGTGTGTATACAAGTGTGTGTCTTTGTGTATGTGTCCATGTGTGTGTCTATGCATATGTGTCTATGTATGTTTGTGTGTGTGTGTCTGGGTCTATGTGTATGTCTCTGTCTATGTATGTTTGTATGTGTCTGTGTGTCTATATGTATGTCTGTGACTATGTATGTTTGTGTATGGGTGTCTGTATGTCTATGTGTATGTCTGTGTGTGTCTGTGGATGTGTCTGTGTGTGTATCCGTGTGTATGTCTGTGTGTGTCTATGTGTATGGCTGTGTCTGTGTATGTCTGTGTGTGTCTGTCTGTGTGTCTGTGTGTCTATGTGTATGACTGTTTCTATGTATGTCTCTGTGTGTCTCTGTGTGTGTCTGTGTGTCTATGTGCATGACTGTGTGTGTCTGCATACACTCAAAATGCTTCTGTGGAATGAAGTCAATTAGATTTTGCCTTTCCACATGGCTTCTGTATGACCTGTGCTTGACCAACCATCAACCAAAGCCCACGGCTTTTCCTCTGAAAGGGATGCCACATTTTTGTGTGTGTCTGTTTGTAAACAGTGACATTCAAACACAAGGGTTAGGGATGGAGTGGATAAGGAGGGTGTGAAACAGCACAAATCAGAGAAAATTTAAAAGGTACAAGAAGAAGGTTTTTTGCCTTGGCTTTAAAATGCTGGTAAACACTAACTAATTCTATGAGGCCAGCATCATCCTGATACCAAAACCTGGCAGAGATACAACAAAAAAAGAAAACTTCATGCCAATATCCTTAATGAAACACCAATGCAAAAATCCTCAACAAAATACTGGCAAACCAAATCCAGCAGCACATCAAAAAGCTTATTCACCATGATTCAGTAGGCTTCATCCCCAGGATGCAAGGTTGGTTCAACATATACAAATCAATAAATGTGATTCATCACAGAAACAGAACTAAAGACAAAAAAACCACATGATTATCTCAATAGATGCAGAAAAGGCCTTCAATAAAATTCAACATCGCTTCATGTTAGAAACTCTCAATAAACTAGGTATTGAAGGAACATAACTCAAAATAATAAGCACCATATATGACAAACCCACAGCCAATATCATACTGAATGGGAAAAGCTGGAAGCATTCCCCTGAAAACCAGCACAAGACAAGGATGTCCTCTCTCACCACTCCTATTCAATACAGTATTGGAAGTTCTGGCCAGGGCAATCAGGCAAGAGAAAGAAATAAAGGGTATTCAAACAGGAAGAGGAAGTCAAATATCTTTGTTTGCAGATGACATGATCCCATATCTAGAAAACCCCATTGTCTCAGCCCAAAAACTTCTTAAGCTGATAAGCAACTTCAGCAAAGTCTCAGGATACACAATCAATGTACAAAAATTATTAGCATTCCTTTACATCAACAACAGGCAAGCTGAGAGCCAAATCATGAATGAACTACCATTCACAATGGCCACAAAAAAATAAAATACCTAGGAATACAGCTAACAAGGGAAGTGAAGGACCTCTTCAAGGAGAACTACAAACCACTGCTCAGAGAAATCAGAGATGACACCAAAAAATGGAAGAACATTCCATGCTCATGGATAGGAAGGATCAATATCATGGAAGTGGCCATACTGTTCAGAGGGATTTATAGATTCAATGCTATTCCCATTAAACTACCATCGACAATCTTCACAGAATTAGAAAAATCTATGTTAAAATTCATGTGGAACCAAAAAAGAGCCCAAATAGCCAAGGCAATCCTAAGCAAAAAGAACAAAGCTGGAGGCATCACCCTACCCAACTTCAAACAAAACTACAGTAACAAAAACAGCATGGTACTGGTGTAAGAACAGACACATAAACCAATGGAACAGAATAGAGAAGCCAGAACTAAGACCACACACCTATAATCATCTGATCTTCAACAAACCTGACAAAAACAAACAATGGGGAAAGGATTCCCTATTTAATAAATGGTGCTGGGAGAACAGGCTAGCCATACGCAGAAAATTGAAACTGGAGCCCTTCCTTACATCTTGTAGAAAAATCAACTCAAGATGGATTAAAGACTTAAATGTAAAACCCAAAACTATAAAAATCCTAGAAGAAGGTCTAGGCAATACCATTTAGAACATAGGCATGGGCAAAGATTTCATGATGAAAACGCCAAAATCAATTGCAACAAATGCAAAAATTGACAAATGGAATCTAATCAAACTAAAGAGCTTCTGAACAACAAAATAAACTGTCATCAGAATGAACAGACAACCTACAGAATGGGAAAAAATGTTTGCAATCTATCCATCTGACAAAGGTCTAATATCCAGCATCTGTTAATACAAGGAACTTAAACAAATTTACTGAAAAAAACAAACAACCCCATTAAAAAGTGGGCAAAGGACATGAACAGACACTTTTTTTAAAAAAGATATACATGCAGCCAACAAACATATGAAAAAAAAGCTCAACATCACTGATCATTAGAAAAATGCAAACTGAAACCACATTGAGATGCCATCTCATGCCAGTCAGGATAGCTATTATTAAAAAGTCAAAAAGCAACAGATGCTGGCAATGTTGTGGAGAAAAAGGAACACTCTTACACTCTTGGTGGGAGTGTGAATTAGTTCAACCTTTGTGGAAGACAGTGTGGTGATTGCTCAAAGACCTAGAAGCAGAAATACCATTCAACCCAACAATCTCATTACTGGGTGTATACCCAAAGAAATGTAAACCATTCTGTTATAAAGATACATGCATGCGTATGTTCATTGCAACACTATCCACAGAAGTAAAGACATGGAATCAACCTAAATGCCCATCAATGATAGACTGGATAAAGAAAATGTGGTACATATACACCATGGAATACTATGCAGCCATAAAAAGGAATGAGATAAAGTCCTTTGCAGAGACATGGATGGAGCTAGAAGCCATCATCCTCAGCAAACTAATGCAGGAACAAAAATCAAACATGTTCTCACTTATAAGTGGGAGCTGAATGATGAGAACACATGGACACATGGCAATGAAACAACACACACTGGGGCCTGTTAGGGGGTGGGAGGGTGCGGGGAGGGAGAGCGTCAGGAAGAATAGCTAATAGATGCTGGGCTTAATACCTAGGTGATGGGGTTGATCTGTACAGCAAACCACCATGGCATACACTTACCTATGTAACAAACCTGCATATCCTGAACATGTACCCCCAAATTTAAAATAAAAAAATATATAATATATATATAAAAGAAAATGTGGATACACAGAGACACCAGACATAGGCACTCACACAGAAAAGGCCATGTGAGGACATAGAGAAAAGGCAGCCACCTACAAACCCAGAAGAAAGGCCTCAGAAGAAACCAAATCAACTGATGCCTTCATCTTGGATTTCTAGCCTCCAGCCTGAGAAATTAAAGTTCTGTTGTTTAAGCAAAAAAAAAAAAAAAAAAGGCCTGTAAACACTGGTGATTCTGCTTTATACTGAAAATGATGGCGGTGATGGGGGAACAGTTTACTAGGTACAACCACAAGATATTTGGTCAAAAAGGATTGAAAGCCACTACTTGCTTTCATTTCTTGAAATACATTTCTTTAAATACATACCATTTCTTGAAATACATTTATTAAGCACAGATGAGTGTTGTTTTGGTTTTTGTTTAGTGATTAAGTAAGTGTACAATCCCCAATAAAATATTTTGAAGTTTTTCCAAAGAAAAGAAACTGCCTGGCTGCATCAGCTAGACAAAGGTACCTGCGCTGCTGTTTTTTTGTTTGTTTGTTTGTTTGTTTGTTTTTCCCTGTATCTGCTGGAATATTTTAGCAGATGGACATTTGAGCTGGCATTACTTAAATGAGAATCTCTTCGAAGTGATGCACGCTGTGTTTTTCCCTGTGAGACGTGTGAATGCCTTGTGGATATTTGTGAGTACACTTAAGTGTTTTTGTTCTCCACTATGCTAGGTCAGTTTTCAGATCTTATTAAAAAGCTCAGGGTTTCGGGAATCCGACTGTTCTGCAAATGCCTGCTGCTGTTGTTAAGTGGCCTGCACCATCCTTGAGTAGGTAAGAAGAGCTGAGATTTCACCAGAAACAGTGACATTCACACCCAGGGGCTGAAATAAGGCGGAATGCCCACCTGGAGATACGTCTTGGCTGTCACACCTGGACCGCCTGCTCTGGTCATGTGTGTGTGTGATCTATAATAGGATCACAGCTTTATGAAATTCAGTCACTTTGTAGCAGCCACTCTAAGGAGGATGATTCATGGTCCCTGTGCAGTCACTGCACCCAGCACCTTCTCAGGAACATTCACATTATTTCCAGCTGGAGTGAGGCTGGAAGCTCCCCGGCAAGCAATAGAAAAGCACCAGGTGTTCCCAGCAGCGCTCTCCTTCACCCTTGCAAGCTGCGACTGGCAAGTTTCCCGAAGCAAGAGAATTGTACTTGATGGCACACGGTGTGATGGTTGCCTCACTGCCAGAGCATTTGTTCTGGATGCCTCTGTCCCCAGGTGTCTCAGAAGTAACCCTAATCATTGAACTTTGGCCCTCTGGAAACAAGGCCAGTCGCAAGACACGTCAGGAAGCAATTTGTGCATCGAGACTCGAGCTGCTTTGGAGTTTCCCTCTGGATTTTAGTCAAGCTGTCACAAAGTTCATGACTTGGTTTTTCCACTCTTGTAAAACGAAGGCTGCTCTGACTCCTGCCTGCAATCTCCAGCTTATTGCCTTTAATACTTCCCTGTTGCTATTGCTAAACCCCTTACCTTATACAGACTGTGGAGATGGGCAAAGGAAAAAAATCTCCAAGCTTTTTGATATGGTGCTTTGAAGACACAGTTTACTAACGGCCTGAAAGAATTCATTGCAGCTTCCCACATGCAAAGTTTATTTTCGGAGAGTAGTTTATATATGGAATAAATGGAATAGAATTGAGTCCAGAAATAAACTCTCACATTTTTAGAAAATTGGTTGTCAACAAGGATGCCAAGACAATTCAATGGGGAAAGAAATGTCTTATCAGCAAACAGTGCTAGGGCAACTAGATATCTATGTGAAGAAGAATAAAGTGAGAACTCTACCTTACATCATATTAAAAAATTAACTCAAGATTGATCAAAGACCTAGATGTAAGAGCTAAAACTATAACAGGCTTAGAAGAAAACACAGGTGTAAATTTTCATGACCTTGAATTAGGCATTATTTCTTTAAAATATGACACTAAAAGCACGAAAAACAAAAGAAACAATAATAATTTGGACATCATCAAACTAAAAATGTTGTAGCTCAAAGGACACCATCTATAAAGTGAAAAGACTACCCAGAGAATGGGAGGAAAGTTTTGTAATGTTGTATCTGAAAAGGGAAGTATCTATATAGAGAACAATTACAATGCAATAATAAAAAGACAAATACTCCAATGTTCAAATGGGCAAAGGATTTGAAAAGACATTTCTCCAAAGAAGATATTCAGATATCTAAGAAACACATGAAAAGATGCTCAGCATCATTAACCATCAGGCAAATACAAATCAAAACCACAAGAGACCACTTTATACCCATGGGAATGTCTATAATCAGAAAGACAGGTAATAACAAGTGTTTGCAAGGATTTGGAGAAATTGATGGTGGAAATTTAAAATGATATAGTCACTTTAGAAAACACTCTGGCAGTTCCTCAAACAATCAATCATAGAGTTACCATATGAACAGCAATTCTACTCCTAGGTATATACCCAAAAGAAATGAAAACATATATTCACCAAAAACTTGTCTATGAAGTGCAGAGCAGCATTATTCTTAACAGCCTAAAAGTGGAAACAACCCAAATGTTCATCAAACTGATGAATTCATAAATAAAATATACTATATCCACTCAATAGAATATTATTTGCCAATTAAAAAAAATAAAGGCTGGATACTGTGGCTCACACCTGTAATCTTGGCACTTTGGGAGACTGAGGTGGGAGGATCACTCGAGGCCTGGAGTTCAAGACCAGCCTGAGCAACATAGCAAGACTCCATCTCTACAAAAAGTAAAAAATTAGCCAAGCATGGTGGTGCACGCCTGTAGTCCTAGTGACTTGGGAGGCTGAGGTTGGAGGACTGCTTAAGCCCAGGAGTTCAAGGCTGCAGTGAGCAATGATCATGCCACCACACTCCCGCCTAGGTTGCAGAGCAAGACCTTGTCTCTACAAATAAACAAAAACTAAATGAAGTATTGATACATGCCACAACATGGACGACTCTTGAAAACATCATGCTAGCTGGACACGGTGGCTCACGCCTGTAATCCCAGCACTTTGGGAGGCCGAGGTGGGTGGATCACCTGAGGTCAGGAGTTCAAGACCAGCCTGGCCAACATGGAGAAACCCCATCTCTACTAAAAATAAAAAATTAGCCGGGTGTGATGGCACATGCCTGTAATCCCAGCTACTTGGGAGGATGAGGTAGGAGAATTGCTTGAACCTGGGAGGAGGAGGTTGCGGTGAGCCGAGATCGTGCCACTGCACTCCAGCCTGAGCAACAGGAGTGAAACTCCGTCTCAAAACAAAAAAAAGGAAAAAAAGAAAACATCATGCTAAGTGAAAGAAACCAGGATGAATGTTGTATGATTCTATTTATATGAAATGTCCAGAATAGGCAAATTCCTAGAGAAAGAAAGTACATTAGTGGTTGTCTAGGGTTGGGGGAATTGTGGGGAACAGGGAGTGATGCTAATGGGCATAGGGTTTCTTACTGGGTTGATGACAATACCATAAAATTGATTGTAGTGATGGTCACACAACTCTATGAATATACTAAAAACCATTCCACTGTATACTTTAAATTGGTGAATTGTATGCTATGTGGATTATATTTCAATAAAGAAGATATTTAAAAATCACAAAATATAGATGATTAGAGAATATGGAATATGTCATTAATTATAGATTTTTTCTGTATTTTTAATTCTTTCTTTGATTTCACTTGCTTTCTCAGATGTTTCTTAGAGAGAAAACATCCAAAGCAAAGATTTACAACTCCGTACGGAAGCCACAGATTTTGTAAGAAAAGGCTAAAGAGAAAAAGATTACTGCAATGTAGTGTTTGCATTTATGATTTACTTTCTATTCACGTTTCAGACTTAGTTATTTACTTTGCACCTATTACCACATACTTGCTATTATCTCTCCATACACATGAAAGTTCTTTGCAATTTTTAGTAAAATGTCCTCAGTTTCTGAGTCAAACCTGTCTACTGAGAATCAAATATAGTTTTCACTAAAGTTGCTTCCTACGAATTGCCATGTGAGAAAAAGAAGAAAACAGACGGGCAGCAGATACATTATTTTCTCCTAGTTGATGGCAAAAATTAGATCTCTGTCAAGATCAAAAAAGAGTTCTTTATTCCATGAACTAAGTTTCTTATCCTAAGGTGATTACCGGGGGAAATATTTAAAAGAAGCATCAGTGGAGGGAAGGGTAAATCGTGGGATAAAATACACTCATTGACTTTCTTCTCCAAGCCAAACTGCAGAGGAAATAACAGGCACAGAGACTTCTAGCAGGATTGTCTGGTGGGACATGCCCTGGGATATGGGGTCAGTCCATTCCTGTCCAGACCAGGGACTTCCTCTGACCTTGGCAACTCAGTTACCTCCTGTGAGCCTAAGCTTTCTTGTCTGCAAACTGAGAGATCTCTCAAGTCTTTCCTGGCTGTAACAGTTACGGGGGCGTCCAATCTTTTGGCTTCCCTGGGCCACATTGGAAGTAGAATTGTCTTGGGCCACACATAAAATACACTAACACTAATGATAGTGGATGAGATTTTTTTTTTTAATTGCAAGAACATCTCATAGTGTTTTAAGAAAGTTTACGTATTTGTTTTGGGCTGCATTCAAAGCCATCCTGGGCTGTGTGCGTCCCACAGGCTGCAGGTTGGGCAAGTTTGGTCTATGATTTTATAATCTGATCTAGTATTCTCTGAGACATCAATGCTAGATGAGGATACAGGTAGATGAATGAATATTGTAGTTGAGTAAATATTACACCCAGTGTGTTGATTAATGAATAGATGTGATCATAGAAGAAGCAATATCAAGATTTTTCACCAGCCTCTGGAGTTATCACTGATTAGCAAAGCATTTTAATTAATAACTCAAACAGAAAAAGCATGTCTGTTAGTTTTGCAATCTGCAAAAAGATGAACACAATAGACATGTTAATTCCCAAACTTAGTTTCAAAAAAACTATCTGCCAGGTTTCAAGTGAACATAGGCTTGATTGGCCACACGAAAATTTAAATATTCTGAATGTTGAATGGCCGACCATAAGTTCAACTTGAACTAAGTTTGATGTGGCTACTTTTTATTTTTTACTTTTCAAAAATTGTGGTACACACTGCATCTTCTCACTCATAAGTGGGAGTTGAACAATGAGAACACATGGATGCAGGGAGGGGAACACCACACACTGGGGCCTGTTTGGGGGTTGGGGGCAAGGGGAGGGAGAGCATTAAGACAAATACCTAATGCATGTGGGGCTTAAAACCTAGATGACGGGTTGATAGGTGGAGCAAATCACCATGGCACATGTATACCTATGTAACAAACTTGCACATTCTGCACATGTATCGCAGAATTTAAGTAAAAAAAAAAATTGTGGTACAATGTACGTACAGTGAACAATTCAGAGTTTTGTCAATTTCATACAGCCATGCACTCCACACCCCTATCAAGATGTAGAATATTTCCAACCCCTGAAAAAAGATCCTTCATGCCCTTCCCAGTCAGTCCCCACCGAGGCAAACACTGATCTGATTTCTCCCCAGTACGTGTTTTTCCAATCCTAGAACTTCATCAGTCATAGAATATGTACTCTTTTGTGTCTGGTTTCTTACATTCAGGAAAATGGTTTTGAAGGTCATCCATTTTCTTGGTTTTATGAGTAGTTTCTCGCAGGTTGTATTCCCTGGGAAGAGACAGAGATGAACACGCAGGGCATTGATAAAGGAGTTCTCTTAGAAGCCACATCTTTTGAAAGGCAGGGAAAGAAGTCAGATTGAGCAGATTGGGGAATAGAGCTGTGAGGCAGCTCCAGCCCCAGCCTCAGTGCATCCCAGTGGGGGTACTGGCGTGAGATTGTCTGTCAGTTATCTCAAGGTGGGGTGTGGGGACCTTGATGCTTGCCCCGTGTTGATCAGGCATTGGATGTGGGCTCCTTCTACAGGAAGGTGGTATCTCGGGCAAGCCTGCAGCTTTCAGGCAGGGAAGTTCTCCTTATAAAAAGCTGACAGCTGAGGGCTGTCTTCCAGCAGCACTCCTAGCAGCCAGGGGAAATAATCCCTTTATTTCTGAGGGGGGGTCCAGGCAGCACATCACAGTGTTTTATTGCTGAGTAGTATTCCATTAATGGACATACCACAATTTATTTACCCACTCTTCTGTTGAGGGACGTTTGGCCTGTCCAGTTTGGGGCTATTATGAACAAAGCTGCTATGAACATTCCTAAACTGGTCTTTTTATGGATATATGTTTTTATTTCTGCTGAATAAATGACAAGTAGAATTTCTGAGTCATAGGGTAGGTGTATGTTTAACATTACAGAAACTGCCAGACTAACCTGAGCTTCAACAACAAATGTGATTTTAAAATAAATTTGGGTACAAATATAGAAATACACCTTCAAAATAACAAGGGAAATTCAGGTGAAACTTAAATATGAACTTAAAACTTAACCTGAAGTTGACCTCCTTAATGATAAGGTTCTCCTGTGCAGTATTTGAAAATGAATTACAGCACTCAGTCTCTTTTTCCCAACAGATTTTTTTCAATAAAGTACAACCATGCATTGCTTAAAGACAGGGATACAATCTGAGGTGTGTTGTTAAGTGATTTTGTCATTGTGTAAACATGATAGAGTGTATTTACACAAACCTGGATGGAATAGCCTACTATACAACCTAGCCTGTATGGTATAGCTTATTTCTCCCAAGCTACAAATCTGTGCAGCATGTTACTGCACTGAATACTACAGACAATTATAACACAATGGTAAGCATTTGTGTATCTAAACATATATCTAAACATAGAAAAGGTATAGCAAAACTATAGTGTAAAGATTAAAAAACAAACAAACAAAAAATGGGGTAGGGCACAGTGGCTCTGCCTGTAATCTCAGCACTTCGGGAGGCCAAGGTGGCAGGATCACTTGAGGTCAAGAGTTCGAGACCAGCCTAACCAACATGGTGAAACCTCATCTCTACTAAAAATACAAAACTTAGCCAGTCAGGGTGGTGTGTGCCTATAATCTCAGCTGCTCTGAGGCTGAGGCAGGAGAATCGCTTGAACCCAGGAGGTGGAGGCTGAAGTGAGCTGAGATCATGCCACTGCACTCCAGCCTGGGCGACAAAGCAAGATTCTGTCTCAAAAAAAAAAAAAAAGATAAAAAATGGCACACTTGTATAGGACACTTACCATGAATGGAGCTTGCAGGACTGGAGGTTGCTCTAGGTAAGTCTGTGAGTGAGTGATGGGTGAATGTGAAAGCCTCGGATATTATTCTACACCACTATAGACTTTATAAACACTGTACACTTAGCCTACACTAAATTTATATTTAAAATTTCTTTTCCTAATAATAAATTAACCTTAGCTTATTGTAACTTTTTTACTTTATAAACTTTAAAAATTTTTTAAACTTTTTTACTGTTTTGTAGCAACACGTAGCTTAAGACACAAACTCACTGTACAGCTGTATAAAAACCCTCTGCTGAGGGTGTCAGGGTCTCATGAAGCTGCAGTCAAGGTGTCAGTAGGGATGTCGTCTCATCCAAGGCTTGACTGAGGAAGGATACACCTGGAAGTGCATGTGGTCACTGGGCAGCACGCCATTCCTTGCAGAATGCCAGACTGAGGGCTCAGTTTCTTGCTGGCTATGAGTGGGAGGTTGCCCTCTGTTCCTTGTCCTTTCCATGTGGCAGCTCACAACATGGCAGCTTGCTTCTTTAAAGCCAGGTGAAGAGCCAGTGTCCCCTAGCAAGACAGACGTGCCCTCTCAAGGGGAGGGGATCACACAAAGGTGGATTACCTGGGGTCTACCTTCGCATCTGTCCACCATGCTCCCAATGGTAAGAAGCATTTATTGTAGTACCTCAGTTAGTCAAATATTTCCTTCCTCCAAAAGCAGAGGAAACTAGAACTCCCTTCCAGTTTGTTCATCCATACACAGTGATTTGTCAGGTAATGAATGTTCCTGATTAGCTTTAGCACTGGTGTATTTCAACCAAATCAATTTTTAAACAAAAGACAAAGGCCAGTAACATTAAAAGAGAAGTTGAACAGAACTTTAACTGGGAACACTAAAAACTTAAATGTATGTATTTAGTAGGTACATATTAAATGTCATTATGGTAATATTCAGATCTGGTGTTTTCTCAGTTACTGCATTAAAAAACTTAAGTGCTCATTTGTAAATGGTGTTCTATTGACAATACTGCTTACTACTGGTAGGCCTAGCAGTAAAGCTGCTCTCCATACTTTCAATAAATCCTCAATCTCCTTTTCCTATTTCTCCTGGTACCCACAGACCTTGTATTAGTCCATTTGCATGCTGCTGATAAAGACATACCCAAGACCGAGCAATTTACAAAAAAAAAAAAAAGGTTTATTGGACTTAGAGTTCTACATGGCTAGGGAGGCCTCACAATCATGGCAGAAGGCAAGGAGGAGCAAGTCACATCTTACATGGATGGCAGCAGGCAAAGAGAGAGCTTGTGCAGGGAAACTCCCGTTTTTAAAACCATCAGATCCATGAGACATATTCACTATCACAAGAACAGCACAGGAAAGAGACTCCCCCATGATTCAATTGCCTCCCACCAGGTCCCTCCCACAACATGCGGGAATTGGAGATGAGATTTGGGTGGGGACACAGCCAAACCATATCAGACATAAGCAGTGTATTGATACGGATCAGGTTCATTTATTCATTCATTCATGTATAAAACAAATACCTACTGAGCACTTACCCGTGCACTGACTGTGCTGGTGTTTCAGTAGTAAATGAAACATGGCCTCCAAATAACATTCAGTCCAGACAGATGAGGAAACACTGCACAATAAACTCCACTGAGGAATTTGCTATGGAAATACATAAATTAAGGGCCCAGAGAACTTGATATCCAAGTGGCACGCTCCTTAGAAAACAAATTACAGGAGAAGTACAGGCCAGATATTGAGAGTTAATCAACCCAAGTAGAAAGAAAATAAAACCTCAAGGAAGGATGTGTCCCTTGGATGGTAATAGAATACAGAGACAAACAGAAGCTTGAGAACTGAGGCTTTAGAAAAATCTAAATAGAAGATGGGAAGAAAAATAACCCACAAATTTTAAGTAGCTGCAGTGTTGGCAAGCTGTGAAGTAAAGTCTCACTCTTCAAATGGCAATATCAGTTTTCAGATACTAGCTATTTCTATACTGACATAAATAATGGAATACAAGTAAAATATTCATAAAAAATTCATAGTAAAATTTGCATACAATGAAAAACTCTAGATGAAGTAAGATAATACTTAAGGTGGGAACAAAGTAAAAATTATCACCTAAAGTCACAGACCCAGGTGAGAAAAGCATATTAATGTTGACTGTTTTATTAATGCATGTAGTTAAATATAATAGTATTCAGTGTTGGTTTGTAGAAACAAATCACTGCATGTGTTACTGGTTCACAAGAAAACACTGTAACACATCTATAAAGAAGAAATCCAATAATCTAAAATGCAGTGGAATCTGGGGCTTCATGTGGGTTTTAGAATATTTAGAGCAAAACAAAATCTAGAGCACTTTATCCTATAAAGTAAATAAATAAATATATCAAAGTATAACAATAATTTTGCAAATAAAATAAAAAAGCTGTTAGGTAAAGATTGTTTCTTATCGTATATTTGGCCCTTTTCTAAAATTTTCTTTCTTTTTTTTTTTTTTTGAGACAGTCTCTCTCTGTCACCCAAGCTGGAATGTGGCACAATCTCGGCTCACTACAACCTCCTATTCCCAGGTTCAAAGGGAAGCTACTCAACCTCCCAAGTAGCTGGGACTACAGGCATGCACCACCACACCTGGCTAATTTTTTGTATTTTTGGTAGAGAAGGGGTTTCACCAGGTTGACCAGGCTGATGTCGAACTCCTGGCCTCATGTGATTCGCTTGCCTTAGCCTCCAAAAGTGCTGGGATTACAAGCATGAGCCACTGCACCTGACCTAAAATTTTCCCTTGTGCATTCTCAAAATTGCAAGTTCTCTACCTGGAAAATTTGAAGGAATGAAAACCCTTCAGCAAAAGACCCTCATTGCATTGGAGGGTGGTGTGTGGATTTAAAATGGCAATATTCCAAGCACATTTTGTATATGTACTTCTTAATTGTGTGATTACATGATTTCTCCCTGAATAGATCTTGTTTTGATGAAAGATTAAGTCAGAGCACCTGCAAGCTTCATTGCTCCTCCCCCTTTCTCAGCTCCCATCTTTATCACCTGTTTGGAGAATGTGTCAACATTCCCTAATTGAGAAGTAATTTGCAGTTACTGAAATCCATTTTATATTAAAAAGCCTCTTCAATATGCACAACTTACCCTAGAGAGCTGTTTTACTTGGAGGCATTTCTTAGATTTAAGTTCTAATAAAACTAAGTGTGTTTTAGGAAATAACTTTATAGCCTTTTCCCCCTATTTTAAAATACAAGGAACATAAAAGTAAAGAAGAGTTGAAGTTAAGCCTGTTAAATATAAGAAACTACTTATTTTGTTTGTTATTCCCTTAAGATGTCATTTGGAGTTTTAAAGATATCATTGTACTACAAATAAAAAATATTACAGATATCTATTTACTCTTCAGAAAGTAAAAATAAGTAGTGGGTAGGAGTACTTCATCTGTTTTTAGTTATAAAATGCTGACCTATTGAATAATGAAAGTGTTTTAAACAACACTAAAAATGCATCTGTATTTTTCCCTGAATGCAAAACAGTAATATTTAAATTCACCTTCCTACTAGGGATGTTTCAGTTCTTATGACTACCAGGCAGTTTTGTTTTTCATCTTGAGTTGTGAATTGTCTTCACCTATATTACAATTAGTTTTTTCTTTTTTTCTTTAATTTCGGCTTTTATTTTTGATACAGGGGGTATGTATGGAGGACTGTTATATGGGTGTATATTGCACCCAGACAGTGAGCAGAGTACCCAACAGGTAGTTTTTCAACCCACATTCTTCTCCTTTCCCCCTATAGTACACAGTGTCTATTGTTCTCATGTTTATGTCCATGTGTGCTCAATGTTTAGCTCCCACTTATAAGTGAGAACATGTGATATTTGGTTTTCTGTTCCTGTATTAATTTGCTTAGGATATGATCTCCAGCTGCATCCATGTTGCTGCCAAGGACATTATTTCATTCTTTTTTATGGCTGTATAATATTCCCTGGTGTATTTGTACCACGTTTTCTCTAGCCAGCCCCCCACTAATGAGCACCTAGGTTGATTCCATGTCTCTGCTATTGTGAATAGCGCAGTGATGAACATACGAGTGCATGTGTCTTTTTGCTATAGTGATCTATTTCCCTTTGAGTATATACCCAGTAATGATATTTTTGGGTCACATGGTAACTCTGTTTTAAGTTCTTCCAATTACATTTTTCATTCAAAGATGCAGAGCACTCTCTCAACATGCTGAGTGAAGCCTTGCCCTTCCCGTGGATGAATGAAGTACTGAATATCCCAAAGCATTGAATCACTTCTCTTGATTTTAAGATCCTGTTTCACTGATGCCCTTGTTTTTATCATTTTGTTTTTTACTCTGTTCTTTTTTCTTTTCTTTCCCTTTTTAGCTTTATCATTTAATATTGACCTAATTCATTTGTGTGATTATCTTTCCCTGAATAGATCTTTTCTTTGTTTTTTTAAATAAATGCGATTAAAGCTTTAAATATAGCTCTAATTACCACATTAGCTTAATTCTACATGTTTTATAGTGCTTTCATTGTTGTTTAGTTCTAAATATTTTATGTTACAATTGGATTTTCTTGTGTTACTTAGGAGTATGTTTCTTTCAGTTTCTAAAAATGTGTGGGAGGGGTTTTTATTTCTGTTTTTAACTAGGTTTTCTTGTTGATTTTTAATTTAATTACATTATGGTCAGAGATCAGGGATTACTTAATATGAATTACTTAAAATTTATTGAGATTTCTGTTATGATCTAGTGTTAAATCAATGTACAGTTGCCATTTTCTTGAGTACAAGTCTCTACACGTTTGTCTATTACATCAAGCTTGTCAATGGGATTGTTTAAATTCATGACCTTAAAAATATTTTGTTTTCATGATCTATTAGTTTTTGATGGTATGTTAAAAATCTCTCCTTATTATTGTGGATCTGTCCATTTATCATTGAAATTCTGTTAGTTTTTGCTTCAGATATATATATGGTTCTGATGTCAGGAATATATGAGATAATAATTTGAACATCCTGTTAGATTATAATTTTTGTCATTACACTGTATAATATGTCCCTCTATGCTATTTGTTATTTTACCTTCAGTTTTAATTTATCTATTATTAATATTGAGATTACAAATTTTCTTTTGGTAAGAATTTGCTTAGTAAATATTTTTCATACTTTTATTTTCAGCTTTTGCTGTTTGGGGTGTGTCTTCTAAAAATGACAGATAAAGAGATGTACTATGTTTCTGCTGCTCACAATTTTTTAGACTTTGTCATTAGATAAGAAAGCTTATTCCTTTCATATTTATTGAGATTACTAATTTGGATTTACATTGCCATCTAAATTTGTGTCATCTTTTTAAGCATGCTCTTCTTCAATTTTCTTTCATTTTCTCATTATTTGGATTAGTGAAGCTTTCTTTAATCCCCTTCTTTTGTTTAGTGATTTGGAAGCTTATAGTTATATCTTTCTTACTATTTGAAACAGTTACTTTTTCTAACAAAGTTTAAAATTATTTAGTACATATATCTTTCCTCTGATCAAAATCAGGACTTTAACATACATGTTAAAACTTCACTACTTCCTCATTTGCAGAGCCGATAGTTTATTAAATTCACCATCATGTCCTCACTTTCTGTGCTCACTGTTGTTTCATGCATACCACCCTTACCTCTAGGTTCATTTTCTTTCTTTTTATTTTATTTTATTATTATTATTTTGAGACACTGTCTTGCTCTGTCACCCATGCTGGAGTGCAGTGGTGCAATCTCAGTTCACTGCAACCTCTGCCTCCCTGGTTCAAGTGATTCCCCTGACTCAGCCTCCCAAGTAGCTGGGATTACAGGCACCTGCCACCACACCCGGCTATTTTCTTGTATTTTCAGTAGAGATGGGGTTTCACCATGTTGGCCAAGCTCGTCTGAACTCCTGAGCTCAAGTGATCTGCCAGCCTCGGCCTCCCAAAGTGCTGGGATTACAGGCATGAGCCACCGCACCTGGCCTGGGTTCATTTTCTTTCTTGCTGAGGAATATCCTGTAGATGTTTTCAGTGATTAATTACTTTTAGCGAATGATTGATTTAGTGAATGAGTGTTTACCTGGATATAGAATTCTAAGTTGACAGTTGCTTCTTCAAAACAGTAAGAAAAAATAGTTTTTCATTGACTTGGATTTATTATGATTCCTTAAAGTGGGATTTGCCTTTTCTGTCTACTGCTTTCTAAATTTTCTCTACATTTCTGCTGCTCAGTTTCACTAGGATGTGTTTAGGTATACATTGATTTGTTCTTTCCCTTGGCGACACATGGGATTGTTTTTATTCTGTATTTGGAAGTCTAGCAGACATCTCAAAACTGAACTTCTAATTTTCTATTCCAAATCCACTCCACTCACTGTTGTGCTAGTTTTAAGTAATGGCAATTTGATCTTTTCAGTTGCTCGGAAAAAAATTTTGAAGTCTTCCTTCCATCATCTTTTGTCTCCCACACCCCACATTCAATCCATAGGGAATATTGGTTCTGTTTTCAAAATGAACCCAGAATCCAGATGCATTTCATTACACCCACTGCTACCAACCTGGTCTAAGCCACTATCATTTCTAGTCTGGATTATTCCTGTAGTCTCTCCTGGTCTCTTTGCTTCTAATGTTGTCTCCTCTGTTCTCTACTCAGAAGCCACAGTGATTTTTAAAACAAAAGCCAGATCATGTTATTACTTTGTTCGAAACTGTCATTGCAACCTTATCGCACTCGTAGTAAAAGCTAAAGTATTTTTTATTATTTTTATTTTATTATACTTTAAGTTCTGGGATACATGTGCAGAATGTGCAGGTTTGTTACATAGGTATATACATGCCATGGTGGTTTGCTGCACCCATAAACCCGTCATCTACATTAGGTATTTATCCTAATGCTATCCCTCCCCTAGGCCCCCAACCCACCCCCCAACAGGCCCCAGTGTGTGATGTTACCCTCTCTATGTCCATGTATTCTCATTGTTCAACTCCCACTTATGAGTGAGAACATGTGGTGTTTGGTTTTCCGTTCCTGTGTGAATTTGCTGAGGATGATGGTTTCCAGCTTCATCCATGTCCCTGGAAAGGACATGAACTAATCCTTTTTTATGGCTGCATAGTATTCCATGGTGTATATGTGCCACATCTTCTTTATCCAGTCTATCATAGATGTACATTTGGCTTGGTTCCAAGTCTTTGCTATTGTGAAGAGTGCTGCAATAAACATAAGTGTGCATGTGTCTTTATAGCAGCATGATTTCTAATCCTTTGGGTATATATCCAGTAATGGGATTGCTGGGTCAGTTGGTATTTCTGGTTCTAGATCCTTGAAGAATCACCACAGTGTCTTCCACAATGTTTGAACTAATTTACATGCCCAAAAACAGTGTAACAGCATTCCCATGTCTCCACATCCTCTCCAGCATCAGTTGTTTCCTGACTTTTTAATGATCGCCATTCTAACTGGCGTGAGATAGTTTCTCATTGTGGTTTTGATTTGCATTTCTTTAATGACCAGTGATGATGAGTTTTCTTTCATATGTTTGTTGGCCGCATAAATGTCTTCTTTTGAGAAATGTCTGTTCATATCCTTTGCCCACTTTTTGATGGGATCGTTTGTTTTTTCTTGTAAATTTGTTTAAGATCTTTGTAGATTCTGGATGTTAGCCCTTTGTCAGATGGATAGATTGCAAAAGTTTTCTCCCATTCTGTAGGTTGCCTGTTCACTCTGCTGAGAGTTTCTTTCACTGTGCAGAAACTCTTTAGTTTAATTAGATCCCATTTGTCAATTTTGGCTTTTGTTGCCATTGCTTTTGGTGTTTTAGTCATGAAGTCTTTGCCCATGCCTATGTCCTGAATGGTATTGCCTAGGTTTTCTTCTAGGGTTTTTATGGTGTTAGGTCTTACATTTAAGTCTTTAATCCATCTTGAGTTAATTTTTGTAAGAAGTGTAAGGAAGGGGCCCAGTTTAAGTTTTCTGCATATGGCTAGCCAGTTTTCCCAACACCATTTATTAAGTAGGGAATCCTTTCTCCATTGCTTGTTTTTGTAAGATATGTCAGAGATCAGATAGTTGTAGATGTGTGGCATTATTTCTGAGGCCTCTGTTCTGTTCCATTGGTCTATATATCTGTTTTGGTACCAGTACCATGCTGTTTTGGTTACTGTAGCCTTGTAGTATAGTTTGAAGTCAGGTAGTGTGATGCCTCCAGCTTTGTTCTTTTTGCTTAGGATTGTCTTGGCTATACAAGTTCTTTTTTGGTTCCATATGAAATTTAAAGTAGTTTTTAAAAAATTCTTTGAAGGAAGTCAATGGTAGCTTGATGGGGATAGCATTGAATCTATAAATTACTTTGGACAGTATGGCCATTTTTATGATATTGATTCTTCCTATCCGTGAGCATGGAATGCTTTTCCATTTGTTTGTGTCCTCTCTTATTTCCTTGAGCAGTGATTTGCAGTTCTCCTTGAAGAGGTCCTTCACATCCCTTGTAAGTTGGATTCCTAGGTATTTTATTCTCTTCGTAGCAATTGTGAATGGGAGTTCACTCATGATTTGGCTCTCTGTTTGTCTGTTACTGATGTATAGGAATGCTTATGATTTTTGCACATTGATTTTATATCCTGAGACTTTGCTGAAGTTGCTTATCAGCTTAAGGAGATTTTGGGCTGAGACGATGGAGTTTTCTAAATATACAATCAAATCATATCATCTGCAAACAGAGACAATTTGACTTCCTGTCTTCCTATTTGAATACGCTTTATTTCTTTCTCTTGCCTTATTGCCCTGGCCAGAACTTCCAATACAATGTTGAATAGGAGTGGTGAGAGAGGGCATCCTTGTCTTGTGCCGGTTTTCAAAGGGAATGCTTCCAGCTTTTTCTATTCAGTATGCTATTGGCTGTGTGTTTATCATAAATAGCTCTTATTATTTTGAGATACGTTTTATCAATACCTAGTTTATTTAGCATTTTTAGCATGAAGGGATGTTTTGTCAAAGGCCTTTTCTGCATCTATTGAGATAATCATGTGTTTTTTGTCATTCGTTCTGTTTATGTGATGGATTACATTTATTGATTTGCGTATGTTGAACCAGCCTTGGATCCCACGGATGCAGCCGACTTGATCGTGGTGGATAAGATTTTTGATGTGCTGCTGGATTCGGTTTGCCAGTATTTATTGAGGATTTTTGCATCTATGTTCGTCAGGTCTATTGGCCTGAAATTTTCTTTTTTTGTGGTGTCTCTGCCAGGTTTTGGTATCAGGATGATGTTGGCCTCATAAAATGAGTTAGGGAGGAGTCCCTCTTTTTCTATTGTTTGGAATAATTTCATAAGGAATGGTACCAGCTCCTCTCTGTACCTCTGGTAGAATTCGGCTCTGAATCTGTCTGGTCCTGGGCTGTTTTTTGGTTGGTAGGCTATTAATTACTGCCTCAATTTCAGAACTTGTTATTGGTCTATTCAGGGATTCGACTTCTTCCTGGTTTAGTCTTGGGAGGATGTATGTGTACAGGAATTTATCTATTTCTTCCAGATTTTCTAGTTTATTTGGATAGAGGTGTTTATAGTATTCTCTGATAGTAGTTTGTATTTCTGTAGGATCAGTGGTAATATCCCCTTTATCATTTTTTATCGTGTCTATTTGATTCTTCTCTCTTCTCTTCTTTATTAGTCTGGTAGTGGTCTATTTTGTTAATCTTTTCAAAAAACCAGCTCCTGGATTCATTTATTTTTTGAAGGGTTTTTCATTTCTCTTTCTCCTTCAGTTCTGCTCTGGTCTTAGTTATTTCTTGTTTTCTGCTAGCTTTTGAATTTGTTTGCTCTTGCTTCTCTAGTTCTTTTAATTGTGATGTTAGGGTGTCGATTTTAGATCTTTCCTGCTTTCTCCTGTAGGCATTTAGTGCTATAAATTTCCCTCTACACACTGCTTTAGCTGTGTCCCAGAGATTCTGGTGTGTTGTGTCTTTTTTTCTCATTGGTTTCAAATAACTTATTTATTTCTGCCTTAATTTCGTTATTTACCCAGTAGTCATTCAGGAGCAGGTTGTTCAGTTTCCATGTAGTTGTGCGGTTTTGAGTAAGTTTCTTAATCCTGAGTTCTAATTTGATTGCACTGTGTTCTGAGAGACAGTTTGTTGTGATTTCTGTTCTTTTATATTTGCTGAGGAGTGTTTTACTTCCAATTATGTGGTCAATTTTAGAATAGGTGCAATGTGGTGCTGAGAAGAATGTATATTCTGCTGATTTGGGGTGTAGAGTTCTGCAAATATCTATTAGGTCTGCTTTGTCCAGAGCTGAGTTCAAGTCCTGAATATCCTTGTTAATATTCTGTCTCGTTGATCTGTCCAATATTGACAGTGGGGTGTTAAAGTCTCCCACTATTATTGCATGGGAGTCTAAGTCTCTTTGTAGGTCTCTAAGAACTTGCTTTATAAATCAGGGTGCTCCTGTATTTTGTGCATATATATTTAGGATAGTTAATTCTTCTTGTTGCATCGATCCCTTTACCATTATGTAATGGCCTTCTTTGTCTCTTTTGATCTTTGTTGGTTTAAAGTCTGTTTTATCAGAGACTAGGATTGCAACCCCGGCTTTTTTTTTTCTTTCTTTCCATTTGCTTGGTAAATATTCCTCCATCCCTTTATTTTGAGCCTATGTGTATCTTTGCACACTGATAAGTCTTGGCTCTTTATCCAACTTCCCAATCTGTGTCTTTTAATTGGGGCATTTAGTCTGTTTACATTTAAGGTTAATATTGTTATGTGTGAATTTGATCCTGTCATTATGATGCTAGCTAGTTATATAGCCTGTTAGTTGATGCAGTTTGTTCATAGTGTCGATGGACTTTACAATTTGGTATGTTTTTGCAGTGGCTGGTACCAGTTTTACCTTTCCATATTTAGTACTTCCTTCAGGAACTCTTGTAAGGCAGCCTGGTTGTGATATTTCTCAGCATTTGCTTGTCTGTAAAGGATTTTATTTCTCCTTTGCTTATGAAGCTTAGTTTGGTTGGATATGAAATTCTCAGTTGAAAATTCTTTTAAGAATGTTGAATATTGGCCCCCACTCTCCTCTGGCTTGTAGGGTTTATGCAGAGAGATCCGCTGTTAGTCTGATGGGCTTCTTTTGTGGGTAACCCGACCTTTCTCTCTGGCTGCCCTTAACATTTTCCCTTCATTTCAACCCTAGTGAATCTGACAATTATGTGTCTTGGGGTTGCTCTTCTCGAGGAGTGTCTTTGTGGTGTTCTCTGTATTTCCCGAATTTGAATGTTGGCGTGTCTTGTTAGGTTGGGAGAGTTCCCCTGGATAATATCCTGAAGAGTGTTTTCCAACTTGGTTTCACTCTCCCCGTCACTTTCAGGTAGACCATTCAAACGTAGGTTTGGTCTTTTCACATAGTCCCATATTTCTTGGAGGCTTTGTTCATTCCCTTTTATTCTTTTTTTTCTAATCTTGGTCTTCACACTTTGTTTCATTATGTTGATCCTCAATCTCTGATATCCTTTCTTCTGCCTGATCAATTCGACTATTGATACTTGTGTATCTTCATGAAGTTCTTGTGCTGTGTTTTTCAGCTCCATCAGGTCATTTATGTTCTTCTCTAAACTGGTGATTCTAGTTAGCAATTCCTCTAACCTTTTTTCCAGGTTCTTAGCTTCCTTGCATTGGGTTAGAACATGCTCCTTTAGCTCAGAGGAGTTTATTACCCACCTTTTGAAGCCTACTTCTATCAATTCATCAAACTCATTCTCCATCCATTTTTGTTCCCTTGCTGGTGAGGAGTTGTGATTCTTTGGAGGAGAAGAAGGCCAAGGCCTTTTTTTTTTTTTTTGAAATGGAGTCTCACTCTGTAGCCCAGGCTGGAGTACGGTGGCACGATCTCGACTCACTGCAACCTCCACCTCCCGGTTCCAGGTTCAAGCAATTCTCCTGCCTCAGCCTCCCGAGTAGCTGGGATTACAGGAATGCACCACAATGCCCCAGCTAATTTTTGTATTTTTAGTAGAGATGGGGTTCCACCACGTTGGTCAGGCTGGTCTTGAACTCCTGACATCATGATCCGCCTGCCTCGGCCTCCCAAAGTGCTGAGATTACAGGTCTGAGCCACTGCACCTGGCCCAAAGTCTTTATAGTTAACTGCAAGGTCCTATGTGGTTATAATCTCCTTCTCCTCATCTTTGCCTCTCTTATTCTATGTACTCCAACCACACCATTTCCCCTGGATTCCTCAAACATATGCCATGCTCCTGTCTTTATATTAACTGGTCTTTCTTCTTGGAACACCTCTCCCCCAGATAACCATATGGTTAACTCCATTACCTCCTTTGTGTTTTTGCTTAAACATTATCTTCTCAGTGAGGACTACTGTGAACACCACATGCCAGTCCAATCTCTCTTACTCTTCTGAATTTCATAGCACTTTTCATCTTCTAAATTGTTATAAAGTTTACTGATTTATTATGTTTACTGCTTATTTTCTGTCATTCCATTAGAATGGAAGCTCTATGAGTGCAGGTGTTTTTGTATTTTGTATAATTCTGTCTCCTAAGTACCTAGAACAAAGACTGGTAAAAAGGAGATGCATAATAAATATTTGTTGAGTGGTGAACCAATCAATGAGTTATTATTAATATAGAACTAGCATATATGTAACACAATATAGACCCAAAGTCTTTTCATGGAGCAGGAATACAGTGAAATACAGTTACATCCCAAATGCCCATTAACTGGTAAATAGATAAACAAACTTTTGTATAGCCATACAATGGAAGGCAACCTAGAACAAAAAGGAACAAAATACAGATACACAGAACAACATGGATGAATATCAAAAACATATGAAACAAGCCAGATTAAAAAAAACTGTACATAATATTATTCCATTTGTAAGAAATTTTAGATAAATCAAAAGTATGGACATGGAAAGCAGGTTGGCAGTTCCCTAATGCCAAGGGTGGTACAGGGATGTGAAACAGGAATTAACTGCAAAAGGACATGATGGAGTACCTTAGGGTTCTCAAAGTTTTCTGACACTTGAGTGTGCTGTTGGTTGGACTACATGTTTATTAAAACTTATTGAACTGTTTGCTTTAAATGGGTACATTTTAGGGTCCATAACTTATTCTTCAGAAAGCTGCAAGCAAGCCTGGGCAATATAGTGAGACCCTATCTCTACAAAAAAAAAATTACAAATAATTAGCTGGGCATGGTGGCAGGCACCCATAGTCCCAGCTACTCTGGAGGCTGAGGTGGGAGGATTGCTTGAGCCCAGGAGTTCAAGGCTACAGTGAGCAATGATTATACCACTGCACTCCAGCCTGGGCCACAGAGCAAGACCCTGTCTCAAAAACAAAAAACAAACAAAAAAAGCTGCAAGCAATAAACAAACAAATACAGTTAATTCTGACCACATACTATTAGAATTTAATCTTTCTTTAATTCAGGAAGCACTTCACAATCTTGGGGCACCTTCAGAATGAATGAGCACCTCTGTATGGCAAAAATGTGGATTTAGTAATTTGCTAAAGTTCAGAGCCTTCTCTGTACTAACCTACTGGGCATCCCTAGCACTTGGAGGAACAAACTTCTTCTTTTTTATTTTTATTTTTATTTATTTATTTCTTTTTGAGACAGAGTCTCACTCTGTTGCCCAGGCTGGAATGCAATGGCTCAACCTCAGCTCATTGCAACCTCCGCCCCCCGGGTTCAAGTGATTCTCCTGCCTCAGCCTCCCAAGTAGCTGAGATTACAGGAGTGCACCACCACGCCTGGCTAATTTTTGTATTTTTAGTAGAGACAGGGTTTCACCATGTTGGCCAGGCTGGTCTGGAGCTCCTGACCTCAGGTGATCCGCCCACCTCGGCCTCCCAAAGTGCTGGGATTACAGGCATGAGTCACCACTCCCAGCTGGAGGAACAAACTTCTCTTCCTCCACTGTTAGGATCATGTATTTGTAGGCTGCAACACCCACCCTCCACCGTACCCATACTATGACCTCCGCCACAGGAGAGTCCATACCTCACTTATCCTTATGCCCATGTGCTAGAGGTACCACGCCCATGGGAAGTCCTCAGTCAATTCTAGTTGAATGAGTAGATGATTATTTCAGAGGGGCATACAAAAGAAAATTTACAATCACAGACAGACTCGATATTCTCTTGCTATGGAGTCAACATTCTATATTATTACCAAAATTTTACATGTATTCCCAGATTTTTTTTTTTGTCCATACTTGGAAGTTACCATTAAGGAGATAACATAAATGCTTATTTTAAATTTATCATCTATGTATTCAGTACCCTCTATTTGCCAGGCAAATTTTGTTAGTTTCTAGGGATGGATGTGATGGTTAACAAAACAAAGATTTGGGCCTTACTGGAAGCAATTATTTTGTGTAAATTGGGCAGTCATATAAAAGATGTCTTTAAGGACTGTTCTCTTTAGATTTTGGTCAATAAATTAAAGATTATTCATTTTATAGCAGTTTTTAGAGTTTTAATACTATGGATGAGTACTTTGTTTTGCTTATGAAATGAAGTAGAGCAAAATTACAGACGCTTTTCCTCCCAGGGTAGGGAGAATGTCTTTGGAAAAGGAAATTCCAGCACCACCCCTTGAGGTCTTTATTTTCCAGCATAAATCTTCCAACTGTGGGGCTCACTCACTAAGCAAGCACACGTGAGCCACACCCCGCCTCTGCAGAGACTCACGCAGGGTGAGGCAGAGGCAAGGTATTTTGTTAATCCTTTTAGCTTGAGCAAGCAGAAGAAGGAAAACTCAGGAAATAAATCACATGAAAATATGAGAACAATAGGAAAGAAAAGCCTGTCTTTCAGGTTTGTTTCCTGTTCTAATACTTGTGGAATGTGGTCTTCTACTGATGCTTAATATAACTAGAATATGCAAAGTTGTAATTCTTTCCTTAACAAAAGTTTTCCTTTGTCTGTTAGCATTATCCTGTTCAAACCAGCATCTCTCAGAATTGTTAAAATCTAAGATATAGTAGCCATTTAGTTGCAACTTTACCATAGAGTAACATTTTACAAAGTAAACATTAGTTACATATACAGAGTTTTCACTGAGTTTATAATATCTAGTAAAGCTCCCATTTGCTTTTTATATTTTTCTAAGTAAGCTGACTCTTACAAAATGTAGCCAAGTTTTGAAGACATACAAAGTTTTTAAAAACCAGAAGATCTTCTAGTAAAAACTACCCAAATAGTTAAAACAACTTTTGCATATCGTTTTTAGTATACTATTAGGAAAACTGCTAAGTTTTCATTCATTTCCTTCCCATTAAGAAAGAATTTTTCTATGGCTACAATTCCCATTAGCCAAGGAAATGTCACTAATTCACAGGATGTCTATGGTCAAATCTAGAAATAACGGTGTAAATTAATGTAATCTTCATCTGCTTGTATATGGCCACTATCAACCACTGTTGCCTCCCAGGTCACTGCTGTTCTGATCAACCATCTCATCTCTTGGGACCCTGCCTAACCCTTCCCTCACATCATAATTCCTCCACCCCTAACATCTGGTGTCTCAAAATGAATCCTCACACAGCTGGCAGCATCTGGACAAGGCAGAGACCTCCAGGATTAGTATTCATGGCATTTGTGTTCTGAGGAAGGTTCCTTCTTCTTCCTGCTCCAGGCTAGATTTGGCTGCCTAGAAAAATCTGGCAGTAACCTAAGTTATAGGATTTGGTAGTGGTGACTGTAGTAATTGTAAACCATCTTCTCTAAAGGCACCAAGTTGTATGTCTGCCATTTGGACTTTGACCTAGAAAAGAACTTTCTCACAAATGGTCCAGATTGCCAATGTTTAGGCTTATGTCCGCTTTAACTTTTACCTAATAGATATAGTGGCTTCCATCCAGGAGGAGTGCAAGTGTCACTTTGGGTACCCCAGGTGGGTGAGTCTAAGACTTCTCACATCAGACAAGCCAGTGAAGTCTGTGTTACAGGGTAGAATGCTTGAAAACCTGATAAGTACAACTTTTTGTCATAAAGGCACACTGGCTTTCAGAAGGGGAAATTCTATCTCACTAATTCACTTACTTTAATTTCTTTCTGGAAATAAATGAATAAATCACAGTAGTTCTTTCAGAGCTTGAAAAATATTTAGAGTGTTCCATGGAAAAAATCAGTAGATGCCATTAGTCTATATTTTTAGGAAGGCTAAATAGAAGCTATTCCTCAAACTCAGCCATGGTATGATATGATGCGGCATTATTATAATAGAGAAAAGTAGCGGTGTGCTGAAGGCAGTTCACACAGGCTGGTGGGCCAAATTGTTACATTTCAAGGAATTTTGCAAGCTGTTTGATATCAGTTTTGCTAGCTGGTTGAAGGCCTGTAGAATAGGTCATTGTAGGAGTATTTACATCACAGTAAACAAAGCAGTCTGAGGCCCCCTCCTGCCTCCTCACCCCCAGCCCAAACCAGTTAAGCATTTACCAGGATATCACTGGATAAGAGATTGGTTTAGAAATAGAAAACAAAGGGTGGGACCAATGGGATAAATGCTGAAGAATTATAAATAGATAGCTTCCTCAGAGTTAGGTATTGGGACTAATCTTGTTTAGCATTTTAATAAATTCCCTAGAGAGAGGTAGTATACAGAGAAATGTCCATGCCTTTCAGATGACATTAAATGTTTCCAGAGTTAAACTATAAACCCATGGGATTAACACCCAGAACTCTTAGTAAAACTGTGTGAGTTCTAATAAGACAAGAGTAAGGCAATTTGGGGGAAAATTATCTTAAAATTCTCTTGTTAAGTGATAATATCTAACCTTTGCGTTACAACCTAGAAATGAAATTTAGAGATTTCTGTAGACGTTTTCTATGTTCATTAGTATAACTTGTTAGCTGTGATAAAAAGGCCACTTAAATGCCAAGTTCCATCAGAAGCTCTAGAAACCAAGAACAAGAACTGTCCCACTCTTAGAAAGAAAACTTAGTGCACACTTCCTGCAGTTTTGGTTGACATGCTTCAAGGATAATGTAATGGAACTGGAAGAGTTTCAGAGAAAATTGCATAACCTGGTTGGGGTATTATAGGAATCCCAGATGAGGCCGAAGATTATATTAACCAGCAAATCATGAAAGGTCTTGAATAAGGTAAATATAGCTGTATTAAGCAATTCCTGAAAAACTGGAACTATAGTGCACCTCCTTGATCTTTGAAATAAGAATTTATAGAAGTAATAGAAATATGCTATTGTTTCTCAAGGAAAAGAAGAAATGATAGCAACCTTAAAGTTTAACTTTTATCAGTATTTAAAAATTATTACAGTTACATATTTTGAATGTGCAAAATTTACTGTATATTTCCTCTGATCAGTGACCTCCCTTTATCAGAAAGACTGTCAAAGGAAGAGTGAAACATTCTCCCTCTTAACTTACCTTTAACCACTTTTGTTTGTTTGTTTTTTTCTTACGGCAACTCAAAGCAAAGAGCTGGAGGAGCCAGCCATTATAATTGTTTACTCTCATCGCTTAGCGCCCCAGGTGGGATGTGTTTCCAAAACACATTTTTGTATTTATAAGGAAATGTAGTTAGGATTAATTTTATTGTCCTAATTAGAACTCACATTTTGGTTAAATCCTCAATTTCATTACAAAAAAAAAATCAGTGTTTCTTAAGAGTGAATTAGGCAAAGGGAAGAAGACAATGGATCACACTTTTCTAGGGAAAAAATCTTCCTCACAGTGGGGGGTGGGCTATTTGGGTGTGAAAAAAAATAGGGCAACTTAATTAACCATGACAAAACAGACAAGTAAGTGCCTTTCAAAAAAATCAAACAAGGCTCTGCACGATCTTAATAATAAAAATTTTAGAAAAAAATGATTTTCATGTTAGTTCAGAGTTGATTGTCTAGGATAAATTAAAAAATGAAAGCTGTGGTAAATGACCTAAATATATTGCACTTTCTGATATTTTTTACATTTTAATGAAATATATGCCTTCAGCAAAGTGCACACATCATTACAGACATCTCAATGAATTTTCATAAAATGAACACATCCAGTAACCACCATCCAATCTAATGCACCATATATAGATGTTCCATATACTGTATATATATACACACATTATATATATAGCATGTAGATTACTTATACTAATTAATCATTAACTGTAAATATGAAGAATATTTATTTGTATTCATATTTTTAAGAAGATTGAGATTTAACAGGATACTATAGAAGGGTTTAATTCACCTTTCAAGTTTGTTATAGTTTTTTCCCCCTTTTGTGTATTTTAATCACATTATTTCACAGTAATTCTTTTGAAATAAAGGAGAGGTCAGCACTCCAGAGTTTTAGGTGGGAGACAGCAAAGAGCATATTTTGTTGATCTCGCACATAGACCTATCATTTAGATTTGTTGTCAAGCCTGATTGAGGCCATTAGTGCTGTTTTTAAAAAATTGTATTTGTTAAAAGGAAGATAATTTTTAAAACGAGAAAAAAAATGGGCACAAGACATGAGAGTGCCACAATACTGCAAATAGAATGTAAGGAAGGAAGTAACTTTTAAGAAACAAATTTTGTTAAATTAAGTACCGTGACTAAATACTTTAATTCCTTTTCTTGTAGCCCGTAAGGATCATTTGACTTTGAACCTTTTAAGTCAAAGAGGAGTAGTCTGAAAGCCTGAACTCCCTACCACCCTGAGGGGGTGCGGGTGCGGCGGGGCCGGCTGGGGGCTTCCCCCACCCCCTGCTCCTGCGCCCTCCCCCCGCTTCCCCCTCCTCCCCTCCCTATCGCCCTCACCCCCCTTCTTCCCCCGTGACCCCTGACCCCAGCTAATCTGCATAGAGGAATGGCAGGCATCCGCTGGGCAGGATCCGCCGCGCCGGCTGCGGCCGGCCGGGCTGGGAGACCCGCGCGGGGTAGAAGGTGAGGGGACCCGGCGGGCCGCTCGGCACAGGCCGGGACATGAACGCTTGGAAGTCTGGCTGGGAGCGGACCCATGATCGAAGGACCAAAGGAGCCGCGTGATCGCTGGACCTGGCCCTGCGACCCCAGTCATGGGCCAGACCTCGGTGTCCACGCTGTCCCCGCAGCCCGGCAGCGGTGAGTCCGGGGCGCACGCGATGCGCTCCCGCCGCGCGGGCGCGGGGCTGGCGGCGGGGCCCGGGGGCAGGCAGGGCTAGTCGTCTGGTCGGGTTCCGCTCGGACCCGCCAAGTCCCTCGGAGAAACCCCAGAGGTAGCGCTCGCCAAACTCTTTGTCGTGAAAGAGGAATGCCTTTTGGGATCCAGCCGATTTTACCTTAAAGGCACAGGCTCCATTTTTCTGTGCGCGATGCCTCGCTGTGGTTTTTTATCCAAATTATTTCGGAGCCAGAAACTTACGGGAAACGCCATTTGCGTATTACTGTGTTTTTAAAAACGCGAAACTTAGAGAGCAAGAGAAACATGCCAACAGGTTTTTCTGTATTTACGCTTGGCTTCCGAACAGACTAGGACTGAATGCTTTCAAGCTTGTCAACTGATTTATGGTTTGTTATTCGGAGTAGAAGCGCTGATCGCCTTATCCTGGCAGACGCTGAATACTTAATAACTAGCCCCGAAATGCGTAATTGTTTCAAATGAGACTTGTTTTGTTTATAGTAGATACAGCAGCTATAACATTTAGGGAAACATATCTCATGAACTTAGTTCTCCAGGACTAAAGTTAGTTTTATGGAGACGTGTGTAACGTGTCTGAGTTCTAATGCTCTGTTTTAAAAGTTTCTTTTTTCCATTTTCTTAAACAAAAAGAGGGAAGGAAGGTACGTCTGGCATTTCCCGGACAGTGTAGGGATTAAAAAAAAAAAAAAAAAACTGTTTGGTGGTGTTACTTGTGATTGGATAAGGAAATAAATTTAAAAGGTACTATTTTGATATTTTTCCATCAACGATTAAAAATAAATAAAACTCGAAGGGACCGTTTATGTTACTCATTGAGATATTTGATACGATTTTTAAATTGTGCAAACATCAACAGGATCTTGCTGAAAGGAAATGACAGGGTACAGAGGAAGGTTTTTTAATCTGCCTCAGGATGTCTAGCTAGATAGCATTCTGTCATTCCAACCCCCCACCCCACTTTATACCCAGTGGGTTTCTTTAGGTAGCACAGCTTCACTCCCTGAGATACCACAAGCTTTGCTGAGGTTTCTGTTAATACCACAGAAGACCATTCTGCAAAGAAGAGACATCAGAATCAGAATATACCTTCTTTACCATTAATGACATGGCTACAGCTCTGAAATCAAAGACTTCATGTTGACAGCTTTTTGAGAGATTTTTGCGGGGAGGGGTTGAGTAGGATTTTAAATTTAGTAAACTATTTTGTGCAAATAAGACTTGGTTTCCTTTGTCTTACCTTGAAGTGGTGTGAGACTTCTTTTCATTTCAAGGAAGGGTTATATTTTTAAATTTGTGCACCGGCGAAGATAGAATTAAATCGGTACTCCAATACAAGAGTATACAGAAAGTATTGTCCTGAATTTAGTGATTTTATCACAAAATATTATTCGAGTGAATATTAGAAAAGCAAATTTTGCCTTAATAAAAATCAAGGAATATTATATAAATGATGTCTAAGAAGCAAATAAAATCCTAAAGTGAGACTCCCTACGTCTTATTACAGCAAAAAAAAAAACCCGGATTGCTATAATTCCAAATAAAATGACTGATTATAATGAGAAACTGTAATCTACTTAAGTAAAAAGTGTTTTAAACAAAAATTTATGCTTGATCATAAAAGATAATTCAGAGAAATATCTCACGGAACGGTGTTATACTTAAATTGCAGGTCCTCAGTTTTGTGGATTAAAAGTTTGTATGAATTGAAATGATCAATCCATACATTATAAATACAGGGTTTTTTATTTTTCAGTTAAGGATTGACAGTGGTTATGACTTAAGTTGTGGTATTGTAAAAGAACAGTTTTCTCGTGGTATCCAGTGTCTCTAAATCCATTAGAGCTACCCTGTTTCCCTGAAGGTTTGCCATCAGATTCCAAATGAAAACCAAAAAATTTAAATTAAATAACGTTTGCTGAGTTTTATATTCATGTCTGTATTTTTCTGAGTCTGAGACTGTCAAACTCTCTACTATTCCAGGTATTTTGTTCACTCCTTGTTAACTGTTTAACTCTGGCTTTACAGATGGTGTGAAGATCCTTGTTCTGTTTGATCTTAGCCATTGACTAGTTGTTTAAGTCTGGAGCAGCTGCTTAGGATTACAGTATTAAAGATGATTCTCATCTTAAATGCTTAGTGGGCGAAAATCTGTTTAAGTCAAAGGAATCAATAGCACAGAGTTTAATTATTCATACTTATCGCTCAATTTGGCCTTTTGTAAAAATCTTCATTATAGGCTAGAAGTTAGCTTGCTTTCCCCGTTTTGACTTTAGGCTCTCTAGAGCCTTTCAGTTTAGGTTGCACCTAATTCTCTGGGTTCTAGGAAGACCATTAATAATTTTTTCTGAAAATATGCAGTTAGATCCATTATTTTTTAAAAAAAACAGCTGTATTGATGTATAATTCACATACTATAAAATTCACCCATGGAAAGTGTACAGTTCATTGTTTTTCAGTGTGTTCACAGTGTTGTGTGACCCTCAATCTCTGTTCCCACCCTATTCAACCAGTGGGCTCTACCTTAATGAAACACTAATCAACTTTTCTGTCTCTATAGATTTGCTTATTGAGAACATTTCATGTCAATGGAATCATAATGTGTCATTTTGTGACTGGCTTCTTTCAGTTAGCATAATGTTTTCAAGGGTCATCCGTGTTGTAGCATGTATCAGTTGTTCATTTCTTTTTATTGCCAAATAATATTCTACTGTATGAATATGCCACATTTTATTTATCCATTTATCAGTTGATGGACATTTGGGTTATTTCTGCTTTGGGCTATTTATGAATAATGCTGCTCTGAACTTAATGTACAAGTTGTTGTGAAGATATGTTTTCATTTCTCAGGTATATATTTAGTAGTGGAATTGCTAGATTATATGGTAGGTAGTTCTATGTTTAACCTTTTATGGTGTTGCCAAACAGTTTCCAAAGAAGTTAGACCATTTTACATTCCCACCAGCAGTGTATGAAAGTTACAGTTTCTCCACATCCTTACCAACATTTGTTACTGTCTTTTTGATTATAGCCATCTTAGTAGGTGTGAAGTTATAGCTCATGGTTTTGATTTCCTTTTCCCTAATTACTAATGACCTTGAGCATCTTTTCATGTGCTATTGGCCATTTGTATATCTTCTTTGGAAAAAATGTCTTCAGATCCTTTGCCTAATTTTAGTTGGATAATTTGACTTCTGTTGGAGTTTTAGTTCTTTGTATACTAGATCCAAATCCCTTGTCAGGTACATGATTTGCAAATATTTTCTGCCATTCTCTGGGTTGTCTTTTCATCTTGATAGAGTGATTTGCAGCTCAGATTTTTAAAGTTTTGATGATGAGCAGTTTATCCATTTTTTTCTTTTGTTGTTTGTGTTTTTGGTATCACATCTGAGAACTACAGCCTAACCAAGGCAAGAAGACTTACACCTGTGTTTTCTTCCAAGCGTTTTATAATTTTGGCTGTTACATTTAGGTCAGTAATACATTTTGAGTTAATTTTTATGTATGGCGTCATGTAGGGTTTCATTCTTTTACATGTGAATATCCAATTGTTCCAGCACCATTTGTTGAAATGACCATTCTTTCCCCATTGAATGGTGTTCCACCGTTGTCAAAAATTGATTGACTGTATACGTAAGGGTTTCCTTCTGGATTCTCAATTCTACTCCATTGTCTCTTCTTATGCCAGTTACCACAATGCCTAGATTACTGTAGCTTTGTAGTAAATTTTGAAACCTAGAAGTATGAGTTTTTCAATTTTGTTCCTTTGAAAGTTTCTACTGGTTATTCTGGTTCCCTTACATTTTCATATGAATTTTGCAATCAACCTGTCAATTTCTGCAAAAAAGCCAATTAGAGTTTTGATAGCAATGATATTGAACTTGTAGATCAGTTTGGGTAGTATTGCTATCTTAACAATATGAAGTCTTCTAATCCATGAACATAGATGCCTTTCCATTTCTTTATATCTTCTTTCTTTTCACCATGTTTTGTAGTTTTCAGTGTGGTGCAGTGGTGTGATCATGGCTTATTCACTGCAGCCTCAACCTTCTGGGCTCAAGCGATCCCCCAACCTCAGCCTCCTGAGCAGCTGGGACCACTGGTGCCCACCACCATGTCCAGCTACTTTGTATTGTTGATAGAGATGGGGTTTTCTGTGTTGCCCAGGCTGGTCTCAAATTCCAGATCTCAAGAGATCCACCCACCTGGGCCTTCCAATATTGCAGGGATTATAGGCATGAGCCCCCGTGCCTGGCCTGAACTCATTTTTTAGTCCTAGTAGTTTTTCAGTGGATTCCTTATGATTTTCTATATACATGATCATACTATATACAAGATCTATTTACATGTGCAAAGAAACAACATTTTAATTCCTCCTTTTAGATTTGAATGCCTTTTATTTTATTTTTTTCTTATTTAATAGTTCTGGCTAGAACCTTTAGTCCAATGTTAAGTAGAAGTGGCAGTTGTGAGCATTTTTATCTTGTTCCTGATCTAACAAAAAAAAGTTTGTTTGTTTGTTTGTTTGTTTGTTTGTTTTTACCATTAACTGTGCTATTAGCTATGGGTTTCTTCATAGGTTCACTTTGTCAAAAAGTTCTCTGCTATTCCTACTTTGTCAGTGTTTTTATCATGAAAGATTGTTCAATTTTGTCAAAGGTTTTTCCTGCCTCTATTGAGGTGATCATATGGTTTTTGTCCTTTATCCTATTCATTTGTCATGTTACGTTAATTGATTTTTGGTTGTTAAACCAACCTTGCATTCCTAGGATAAATCCCACTTGGGTAATGTGTATAATCCCTTTTGTATGTTGCTGGGTTAGGTTTACAAGTATTTTACTGAGAATTGGATCCATTATTTCTAAGTACAGGCTAAAACGATATGCCCTCAAATAGGATGGTTTCGGTACCCTCTGGCATCATGCCCTAGGAGGATTGAGACTTCTAGTATTTCATTGTGAAGTGTAGAGCATGGTAGATTGGATACAATACATTTTTGATGAATATATGAATGAGTCAACAAATAGTCTCAATAAGCAACCTGACTGCTTTAAACCAATGATTATATGAATGAGAGGTATGTATTATTTATATTCTTTTTTTAGTCCAAGAATTACATTACTCTGGCTCTATTGTCTGAAGGGTGGTATCTGAATCTAGTAATTATTTCTTCTAGTTTTTTCCAACCCCACCCCATTTTCACGGTGCCACAGACCAGCACTTGGCTGCTTCTCCTCAATCCTTGGGTTGAAAGGGCAGACAGTGCCACTGTCCCCATTTTTAAGAGACAAGAGAACAAGTAAATACAGTGTGCAGGATCACACCTATGTTGTGATAGAACCTGTATTCATCTGTGTCTCTGGGTTTCCAAGTTTTGTTCAGGGCCCTGTATTTGTCTTGTCCAGAATATTTATCCATTTCCTTGTAAACCAGGCACAGGAAGAGGTCCTAAAGGCAAAAGCTGATGGAGTTTGTTTTCTTTATTCCATAATATATACATGGTAGGAAGTCAAACATTACAAGATGGTTTGGGATAAAAATGAATTTACTCCCTCCCAGAATCCTCCAGTCCCACTTTTCATCTATAACCCAGCATGAACATTTTTTTTCATTCCACACAGTTTTCATTCATAGATATATCTTTATCAGTAGTCAAACAAGACATACTGTACTTACTGCTCTATACTTTGAATTTTCCGTGTAATATAACTTGAAAATACTTCCAACTTGTTCTCTTTAATTCTATAAATGAACACTATTATAGTATGTGGATATATGAAAACTTCCTTTAAAAGAATCCTGTTGTATTTTAATATTGTTCCTGGGTTCTTTGCATATGTATATGCTCTTATGAACAATACTGAAATGAACATCCGTATCTATGACCTCTCTCTGTACTCCAGGCTCAAATATGCAACTCCCTATTTGACAGGTCTGCTTGAAAACTTGCTGGGCATCCCAGAGGTAACATGGATCTAATGGAAGGTTTGACTTTGTCCTCCAAGCCAGTTCTTTCCTTGACTTTCTACATTTCACCAAATGATACCCCAACCACTCACTTATTCTAGCCCAAGATCTAGGAGTTATTCTTAGGTTTTCCTTTCCCCTTCCACATGGATCCATCAGCAGCTCTTGTCCTTTTTTCTTCCCAAATATATCTCAAGTCCACGCTCTTCCGTCTGTCCCTACTGCCACTATCCAAGCTCTGAGGCCATCCATTACATGGACAACTGTAAACTACATGTCCTAATGTCATATTAGCAGTAGAGTTACTAGGTCAAAAGATTTGTGTGTTTTATTTTGATAGACTTTGCTACATTATTCTCAAAGAGGCTTTCTCAGTGTTATCTGCTTATTATATGAGAATTTCTGTTTCTGTACTCTGTCACCACCACTGCATATCAGGGTCACTCTTAGCCCATAGCCTTGTGAGAATTAGAAGTCACTTCCTCTGGGTGAGGCAGCTAGCTCCACAGCACAGACTTAACAAGTGGAACTTTAGCATGTATTTAATTCCCACTCATTCTCTTACCTATGTGTCCTTCTGCAGTCAACACTCTACACAACTGTACATGACCACAATGCTGTGCATAAATAATTTTTTAGACTCTTTGTAAATCTGTATGTAAAAAATGGCATCTTATTTTGATTATGAGTGATGTAGGACATTTATATTTCTTTTTCTTTGAATTGCCTATTTATAGACTTTCCTTATTTTTATGGTTTCTTACAAATTTGTATATTCAGGAGATTAACCTAATGTCTATCATATGTTTCAACATTAAAAATTTTTTTCTTGTACCTTAAGTTTGTTTATAGTACTTTTTTATAGAAAACTTTAAATTTTTAAGTCGAATTGATTAGTCGTTTTCTTTCTTACAGACTAGGGCTATTTCAAAAATGCTTTCCTCTGCTATTTTTCTCATGTTTTGAATATTTGATCTCTGTAATTTATTCTGGCTTAAGATGAATAGATTTAATAATATAAAAATTTTAAACTTTTACATGGCCAAAAAAAATTAACATCAGAAAGTTGAAAAGGAAAATCATAAAGTTGAAAGAAATAGTTAATTATATATGGAAAATAATAGTTAATATCATTAATGTAGTAAGACCTCTTAAAAGTCAGTAACAAAAAGATAAGCAACCACATAGGAAAACAAGTAAACAACATGAACAGGCATTTTCCAAAATATCTAATGGTTACAATTGTGAACTCACTATGGGCCAGGAACTACTCTAAGTGCTTTACTTGAATTAACTTTTTAAAACTTATGACGTTCATCCTGGGTAACTAATATTAATATCCCCATTTTATAAATGAGGAAAACCAAAGTACGAGAGCTAAGAAACTTGCCTATGTTACTTGACCAAAGAAGAACATAAGTGATCACTTGGTAAATGAAATAAGGTTTAAGCAATTAAATGAAAAAAAAAAAAAAAAAAAAAAAAGGGATGCAACTGATCACCTATGAGTTTAGCAAAGATTAAAATGAGTAATTCCCAAAAGACAATTGTTTTGTGGTCATTTAAATTGGTACAACTTATCAGAAAAGCAGTTTGGCAATATATATTAAGTCATAAAATGTGCACTTAGGCCGGGCGTGGTGGCTCACACCTGTAATCCCAGCACTTTGGGAAGCCAAGGCAGGTGGATCACCTGGGGTCAGGAGTTTGAGACTAGTCTGAACAAAATGGTGAAACCCCGTCTCTATTAAAAATATAGAAATTAGCCAGGTGTGGTGGCGGGCGCCTGTAATCTCAGCTACTTGAGAGGCTGAGACAGGAGAATTGCTTGAACTCGGGAGGCGGAGGTTGTAGTGAGCCAAGATTGCACCATTGTACTCCAGCCTGGACGACAGAGTGAGATTCTGTCTCACAAAAAAAAAAGTGCACGTAGACTACACTTAGACCCAGTAGTTCTGCCTATAGAAGTATATTGTAAAAGAAATGATTAATTGCTCATAAAAACAATTTTTACAAAAGCCAAAAATTGGAATTAACTTAATAGTCAAGCATCAAGAGACTCGTTGAATTGATTGAGATACAGACATGTGATAGAATAAGCCATTTAAAAATGATGTAAAAATATTTGTAAAAGGCGATTTTTATGATAAATAACATCAACATGTGAAAAGGCAGGTTATGAAGTAATATGATTCCATTTTTAAAATATGTAAAGAAAAATTTATATGTACACACACATAGAGGAGAGGAACTTCATTCTTTTTTTTTTTTTTTTTTTTTTTTTTTTTTTGAGACAGAGTCTCGCTCTTTTACCTAGGCTGGAGTGCAGTGGCACGATCTCGGCTCACTGCAACCTCCACTTTCCGGTTTCAAGCGATTCTCCTGCCTCAGCCTCCCGGGTAGCTGGAATTACAGGCGTGAGCCACCATGCCCAGCTAATTTTTGTATTTCAATAGAGATGAGATTTCATCATGTTGGCCAGGCTCGTCTCGAACTCCTGACCTCGTGATCCACCTGCCTCGGCCTCCCAAAGTGCTGGGATTACAGGCGTGAGCCACTGCGCCCACCCGGGAACTTCATTCTTGAAGAGTTAGTGTGACAGTCATGGCTTTCCCCTGCTTTGGACATGATCAAACCCAAGGTTTCCATATCCACTGTCCACCTGGACCTCGACCGTAATTAAAGTCATGAGCTCACCTGCAACTGTACTAGCTTTTCTCCAGCTGCGTGGATTCTGAGCTTTAAGCTCAGTGGCTGGTTTTCAGCTACTTTTTTTTCCTTTGTCAGTGATGAAAATGAAAACATTGGTCCCAATATAGCCACCTTCTTTTTAGGTTTAATTGTTTTTTTAGTCTGTTCGATAATAATGTGAATGTCACTTACTTTGAGAGAAAGAATGTGAGCAAAATTTCAACATCACCTACTTCTCTTTGGTCCATATCTCATCAGATTTGGTCAGTGACTAATATCCCAAATATTTTAATTTTATTTTTAGCAGTCTGAAATAGAAAATAATAAATTTATTTTATTTTTAGCAGTCTGAAAACATAATGACTAATGAGCAAGTCACACGTCACCTCTTGCCTTCTTAATGCAGTGGGGAAGGAAACAAGAATTGTAAGAATTGGTCTTACAATTAAGCCTATTTAATTTGAATAGAGGGAAAATTCCAACATCTTTTCTTTGGGGACTTTACTGTAGCAGGTTAACTGCTAGTCTCTATTCTTGGGAGAAAATATTAATATTTAGTGAAGACTCGACTGATGCAAAAGTGATATTAAGGATAGAAATAGTCTTAAGAAAATAAACATTTCTTGTTTCCTCCCCACAAAAGCAGGGGAACAAAAACCAAAACTACAGAAATGCGGAAAGGAATGGGCAAATCACATTACTTGCTAAAAGGTCGGTCTAACCATTATCATTTATATTTATAAACCATCCCTCCATTTATTTTCATTTCAAGGGGCTGGATGTTTTTATTCACATCAACCTTCTGGCAAGTAAAACACTGCAGCCCTTAACACTAAGGAAATTTGGCTGCCAAGGAAGGACTGAAGTGCTATTTTGCTTAAGAATATCCTGGAAAGCTGTGCTGGTATGTGCTTGGCAGGTATAGTCCTACAAATCAGCCTGTTTTATGAGGGGATATTAAGAAGGAGAAGAGTGGCACCTTCATGCAGCAAACAGTTCCTAAATTAAAGTTATTATGTGTAAGGTGTTATGCTAAGCAAGGTGGGAAGTTTCAAAGATAAATCCTACACAGACCCTGCCCACAAAGCGTCCAGTCTAGAAGATGCTTAGTGAAAATGTGCAGAAATGAGAGTGGAAGGGAAGGGATACGTAGAGAATTGTAGGACTAAATCAGGAGGCAAAACACATAATGGGGACAAGAATTCAGGCTCTGAAAAGGAAAGGGGTAGAAGGCAATACTGAAAGCCACAGGCAATAGGAACCACTGACGCTTTTTTTTTTTTTAAATCAAACCAGAGAAATGATTATTGCTTTGCCTCCGGAGATGAGTTGGCCTGCCGCATGCAGTATAGATTTCATGGGGAGAGACTGAAAGTGGGACCAAGAAGTAGGCTGGAATAATCCAGCAAGGTGAAGTGGATGCCTGATCTGGGGTGAGGGGTGGGTAGAGAAATGGGAGTAGGGTCTCACCCAACTCTCAACTCCCAGAGTTACCCAGTTTGTGTCTGCAACTCTGACCTTTCTCTGCACTGCAGGCTCAAATGTGCAACTCCCTATTTGACAGGTCTGCTTGAAAACTTGCTGGGCATCCCAGAGGTAACATAAGTCTATACAGAAGGTTTGATTTTTGTCCTCCAAGCCAGTTCTTTTCTTGACTTTCTACATTTCACCAAATGATACCCCAACCACTCACTTATTCTAGCCCAAGATCTAGGAGTTATTCTTAGGTTTTCCTTTCCCCCTCCATATGGATCCATCAGCAGGTCTTGTCCTTTTCTCTTCCCAAATATATCTCAAGTCTATGCTCTTCCGTCTGTCCCTACTGCCACCGTCCAAGCTCTGGGGCCATCCATTACATGGACAACTGCAGTAGATTCCAGCTGCTCTCCTGCTTCTGTTCCCACCCTTCTGCAATTCATTTTCCACAGAACAGCTAAAGTAATTTCTTAAAGCATAAATCATGTCACTCACTCACTCAAAACCTTCCTGTCCTCCCACTGCACTTGGAATGAAATCCAGATTGCATAGTATGGCCCTCGAGGCTCTACATGAGCCTATATGATCCCCGCCCACCTCTCTGACCTCATCTTCCATCACTTTGCTCTGGTCCCCTCACTGCCTTTTTCAGTCCTCAAACAAGCCTGGATCAGTCCCACCCATGGACCTTGGCCGTTGCTGCTCCCTGTTTGAGACACTCTTCCCTTTGCTCTTTGCCAAGCTGACTCCTTGTTTCGGCTACATCCTTGTGCTTCATAGAGACCTTCCCTGCCTACCCCTCTCCAGAATAACCCACCCAGGTCCCACCCACAGCTCTCTGTGCCTTCACTGCACTTAGCACTCCGATGATCTTGTTTGTTTGTTTTATTCATTGCCTCTCTTTTCTAGAACATAAGCTCCATGATCTAAAAGACGTTATCTGTCTTGTTCACCAATGTCTCTTCTTATTCCTAGGTATATGCCTGACACCCAAACTATTTGTCAAATAAATGAATAGCTCTGTTTGGCCAGGTCATACGTTAGTAGAGTAGTAGGAACTGAGTAGAAAGTTCAGGGGCATCTAAGAAATGTGGAGTTGTTTAAACTGATTCTTTAATTCTCCAGTCTCTAAATAGCATGCTCTTTGCTACCTATTGATTGATTTTTCAGCATGACACATTATCTACTGAGCTCACAGTATGGAAACCGAACACGTAGTTCTCTTTTTTACCCTGCCCCAACCCCTGCCTCTCCCCATTTCAGAATCATACATTTCCTATTATTTCCCATTTTCCCATTTTCTCATCTTCTCAACAGTCTTTTTTTTTTTTTTTTTTTGAGATGGAGTGTCGCTCTGTTGCCCAGGCTGGAGTGCAGTGGCCTGATTTCAGCTCACTGCAACCTCCTGCTCCTGGGTTCAAGTGATTCTCCTGCCTCAGCCTCCCGATTAGCTGGAATTACAGGCACCTGCCACCACGCCTGGCTAATTTTTGTATTTTTAGTAGCGACAGGGTTTCGCCAGGCTGGTCTTGCAATCTGGTCTTGAACTTGTGACCTCAGGTGATACACCCACCTCAGCTCCCAAAATGCTGGGATTACCCGTGTGAGCCACTGTGCCCAGCCCCAACATTCTTATATTGTGTTTTTGATTTTATCAGTCATCCATGTAATAGCAGAAATGCCAATGATAGCTAAGGCTTGTGGTAAACCACGATTTCTTTTTCTCTCCTGCGTACCTTTTGTTTTTCCTACTGGTGTTTTTGTTAGCTTGCTAAGTGTCCTACATACCATCCCCACACTTTCTCTTGTTATGTATTTAACGAATAGCTTCTCAATATGTTCAAATACTCGAATTATTCTTACAGGTTCATCTTTAAGAGCTTCATACATAGCCTTTGTCCTCTTCCCATGTGGACTGGATTTTCTCTGAGCCCACTGTCCAGCTGTTGTCTTGGGATCTCTCTTCATCACACCAGGGGGATTCCTTCCACTTTCCTCTTGCATTGAATCTCCAGATTGCTGGATCCCATGCCCTTTTTTTTTTTTTCTGGGTCTATTTCCTTATTTTGGCAGAGCACACAGGGTGCTTCTTGAGAAAAGCTCACGGGGTGTATGGTTTTTGAGTCTTTGTATTAGAACGTGGCTTTATTCTGGCTTCATGCTTGGGCGAGAGCTTGGCTGGGACGTAAGGTAGCAAAGCAGACTTGCTGCAGTATGCACAAACACCGCCATCCCTCCCAATTAATCAGGATGAACATTTTCCTTTTATCTGGAAGACTTAGTTTTTCTCTTTAGCAGATAGCTTTTAACTGATTTCAAAAGACTTTCTTGGGTGATGGTCACACAAGATCTCAACTTTGACCTGGCTTGTTGCAATGGTCTAAAAAATATTTTATGGACGTTTAAAAGTTTTGTGGTACATAGACTAATTTAAAAATGTGTTTACTGTGATAATAATGTGCTGGCATTTTTTAAGAAGACTCACATTTAAGATCTACATTGAAAAATTGTGGTATTCCTGTATTTTTCTGTGTTTTTATTTTAGGGATGCGTCATCTTTATGGGATGCTCGTTCTGATAGGATCCTGGGGGTATTACAAACTACCGTTGATATTTCACAAAAGTGCCCAATTGTGAAACTCACCTAGTGTGCAAAATACTGATTGCTGGGTCCCATATTATAGGTCAGCAAAATCAAAGTCTTTTGGAGAGGGGTCTCAGAGTCTGTGTTTTCAACAAACATTCCAGAGGATTCCTAAGGTGAGAAACATCTTCTGGAAAACAAATTATAGGTTAGTGGTACTGTACAGATGGTCCTCAACTTATGATGGGATTACATCTTGATAAGCCCATCATAAAGTAAACAAAAATAGTAAGTCAAACCATGGTAAGTCAGGGACCTTCTGTATTTAAATTAAAAAAAAAATTCTCATTTGAATCTTTATGTGTGTCTTTCTCTTTACTTGAGGCAAAAGTTACAAAATATCCAGTTCAGAGACTCAGATGTTCTGTACACAAATGCCGGGATGAATTGGGTCATTCATATTTACTGTTCATGAGCAAATATTCCTATTGTCAAGTAGAATGTTGAGATTCTGATGGAATATTATTGCCAGAAACCTGTTTGCTTTTATGTACATTTTGTTAATATTATAAGCAGCAAAATAATGCATTTCCCACAACAACTAGGTTTGAAGTAAATATATAGTTACATTCGAAGGCAAGGAAGTTATCAGCAGAATGCCAATTACTGTTTAGGAAAAGACCACAGAATTTCAACTCGTTGCCTTTTCAAGAAGACCTCTGTGAACTTCATCTGGGGGTGCTGCATGCTAATTACTTAACCCAAAACCAAAGTCAAAGAGCAGGGCACTAGATGAAAATAGCTGTTTAATAATGAGAAGGAAGAACTATAAGAAAGATTTTTGTAAAATACATTTCGGAAAAGGAGGCTGAGCCCTTTTCCCTTTTAGAACTGTAGGAGGCAAATTCTGAAAATTCCAAAAGGAAGCAATCATTTATTTAAGACTTCTGTTCATGCATTCTGTTTTGGATAATGTTTGGCTTTTTATTTTTGCCTCTGTTTGTACTTCAGGCATCCTTTCCTTTCAATTGTGTGCCTATTTGCAGCCCATTGCCCACTGTGAAGTAAATTCCATTCAATCTTAATTGGGGTCTCTTAAAAGCTTTTTCTAAAGAATTTTTCAGCCTCCCTGTGGAAGGCCACTGTTTGTTGCCTAAGGTGTTTCAGGGTGTGCTGAACATTCCCTCTGACCTTCCTTCTTGTATGAAGATGTTTCTGACAACAGCTGGGTGGCTCACAGGACTGGGAAGGGCAGTCTAAAAGGATGATTCAGGATTGCACTGATCAATTTCATCTATTATAAAGGGATTTTGTGTTTTTCAAAATTTCTTCTGCATCTGTAAAGTTAGCTTGTGTTGACCTGCCAACCTGTTTATGAAAGAGCCGGGTGAGAATGGAAACTTGGAATAAACCAGAACAAGTTAACTGAGCTCATGCCGTGGGTTCCTGTTGGCCTGACTGCGCTGTTTCATTTTCCTAAAGGCCTCTAAAGCAGAATTGTATACGTCTAATGTTCTGTCGCTTGGAAAGTACTTGACTGCCAATTTTTTAAAGAAAACATGAAAAGAATAAAATCAAACATGAGATTTTTAGAAGAATTTAGAACTGTACACTTTTAAAAAACGGAATCCCCTTCAGTCATCCAACCACAGAATGTCAGAACACACGTATACCTCATTTTCCAAACAAGAATGTTTTAATTTAGGAAGCCATTATAAAGTAATCATAGCAAAATCCTTCAAAGAACTTTTCTTTTTCCCTCTTTCAAGTGGGCTGAGGTGGAGGTGAGGTTGAAAGCTGTGTGACATTTTCACTTTACCTTTGACATGTTAATAAATAACTTTGCAGATAATAGTAAATGTCTGTACAGTATTCGTCTGCTAAGGCTGTCGTAACACCATACCACAGACTGAGTGGCTGCAACAACAGAAATGCATTTCCTCACTGTTCTGGAGGCTAGAGGTCTGAGATCAAGGTGTCAGCAGGGTTAGCTTCTGCTCAGAGCCTCTGTCTTTAACTTGTAGATGTCTGCCTTCCCTCTGTGTCCTCATATGGTCCATCCTCTGTGCCCACACACATCTGTGCTCAAATATTTTCCTCTTATAAGAACCCCATTGGAGTAGGGCCCACCCATATGACCTCATTTTACCTTAATTTTACTTTTTTAAAGGACTTGTATTCAAATATGGTCCCATGTTGAGGTACTGGGAGTTAAGACTTTAACGTATGAATTTTGAGGGACACAATTCAGCCCATAGCAGTGTCCTTTTTTTGTTTTTGTTTTGTTTTTATTTTTTTGAGACGGAGTCTTACTCCATCACCCAGGCTGGAGTGCAGTGGTGTGATCTTGGCTCACTGCAACCTCCACCTCCCAGGTTCCAGCGGTTCTCCTGCCTCAGCCTCCCAAGTAGCTGGGACTACAGGCATGCACCACCACACCTGGCTAATTTTTGTATTTTTAGTAGAGACGGGGTTTTGCCATGTTGGCCAGGCTGGTCTCGAAATCCTGACCTCAGGTGATCCACCTGCCTTGGCCTCCCAAAGTGCTGGGATTACAGGCATGAGCCACCACCGTACCCAGCCCCTTTTTTCTGTATTTTTTAAATAGGCCATTTAAGGACTTTAAGCAATGTCCCTAAAACCAATGTACAAACCAGGACTTATTAGCAATGTCCCAAAGCACACTGCATCCATTGTCTTTTTTCTGATTTTTGAGTTTCATTTCTTAACCGATTAAGGCCTCTTCCCCACTCACCTCAACAGTGCCATATTCATATTACTTGAGTAAGAGAAGGCATTGAAGATGATTTTCAGCAATGGAAATTAACCAGTGTGACTAGGCAGTACTCTTAGGAAGTAAAGCATAGGCTGTAGAGTATATGGGGTAAATTTAGCAAATGGAATATGTGTTCATGACCAGCCTGGGCAATGTGGCGAAACCCGTCTATACAAAGAATAGAAAAAATTATGTGGGTGTGGTGGTGTGCACCTCTAGTCCCAGATACCCAAGAGTCCAAGATGGGAGGATCACCCGAACCCAGGAGATCAAGCCTGTGGTGATCCTTGATCACACCACTGCACTCCAGCCTGGGTGACAGACAGAGTGAGACCCTATCTTAAAGAAAAAGAAGGAAGGAGGGAAAGAAGGAAGGGAGGGAAGAAGGAAGGAAGGAAGGAAGGAAGGAAGGAAGGAAGGAAGGAAGGCCGGCAACAGGGAGTGGGGAGGGAAGGAAGGAGGGAGGGAGGGAGGAAAGGAAGGAGGAAGAAGAAGAAGGAGGAAGGAAAAAAGGAAAGAAGGGAGGGAAAGGAATGGAAGGAAGAAAAAAGGAAATAAAGAAAGAAAGAAATGGAATATGTGACATTATGTTTCTGCCATTGTGTAAGAAATCAATACCAGTATCTTGTGATTGGAGCACCAAACTGATCGAGTAATGTTCAGGAAAGAAACCCCCAAACTACTTATCAAGATCCTAATCCCAGTGTGGTCAGTAACTAATGTGGCCACCTGACTGGTTTTATAATCTTCTTTGAGGGCTCTGAATGTGAAGCACTGTATTTGGAGAAATGTTTTGTTCTCAAATGTCACTACATATATAGTCTTCCTTTTCTGTGTTTGGTTTTGCTGGCTCTGTATGCTTTCATTGTCTTAGATGTGTTTGAAATCTGCAGGGTGACATGTCTCTTTTCAAAGAGCTGCTAAAATAAGAAAGAAAATGAATAAGCGTGTTAAAGAAAGATGGTGTTTAAACACCTGTCAAAGTAAAGTCAGAACAAGAATGTTCTTGCCAGAAAACGCAGAGCCCCATTGAGACAGGTTGGTAATTCGAAGATGATTCATTACGACTAACTGCATTTGTATTCTAGCCCATATGCATTGTAAACCACCTAGCAGGCTTCCAATGATGTCTTCCTATCAATTCGTAAATCTCACAGGAAACTTTTAACTGGTGCAGTCACTTTTGGTGGACTGCTTATCTTGTCAACGTGAAGATAATGCTTCAACAGCACACCCACCTCCTCTAGGTTCAAAATTCCTTATTTTATTGAAAAAGGTCCCTCAAGCTGGTTAAGCACACAAATAAGAATTGGGTGCATCAGAATCTAGTGACCCTAGGTCCTTTTGTAAAATGATTAAAACTCTCCTTAAACCTCAGAAATTATTTAATTTTATAGGCATCTCTTGGACCAGGAATTGCCTTGAGATGGCGAGATACAAGCATTCTACAAAGGCTGCAAACAAGACTCACTTCTCTTAGGCCCTGATCCGAATCCAGATTATGATGGATTGGGCGTGGGGATCAGGGCATGCAGAAGCTCTTAGCCAAACCTCTACACCCTTTAGTTGTGACTCTGTCATTGTAGACTTTTAAGGCATCTTGCAGATTAGAATATGCTGAGCACTCAATCTGAGGAAGGTTAAAAGTCATAGAATATTGGTGTTCTTCCAAGTTGAGAACAGTACACTTGGATCCAAGACCCTATTTCAGATTCAACATTCAATACCCTAAGGCATAAAAATGGCGTCTTACTATAGACAGTGGAAATAACTGATAAGGATTTAATTAATTGCTTGTGGTTTTGCAGTGCCAGTCCAAGTTTATTTTCATTGCTGGGCACTGCAGTCCTAGAGGCAAAGGGAATGAGCATAAGATTCCTGCTAGATCTTAAAAGAGAAGGGCAGAATAAACAGAGGGCCCTTTGATAATGATTTCTTAGCCAGTCCAGTGGATAACATGAGTCTCATAATCAAGAATCCTCTGGGACTTTGTCATCTACATTGAATTTATAGGTGGTCTTTACTTAAAATATCTGAAGTTAATGGAATCATAAAACAGATCTTTCTTTTCTCTTTAGATTGTGACATTAGGCATATTTGGAAACAACAGTAAAATGCAACTTCCTGTATTTAGCAGCCATAGCAACACATCTTATACGGTGCAGGATTTTTAAAAACCAAAAGGAACAACAATTTGTATCTGACTAAATAGCGCCTAATCAGTTTCACCTTGATTTACTAAGCGTTGTATTAATCAAGTAAGCAACTGGCCTTTTCTATAAAATAGTTTTATGTTTGTTGGTTTGATTTTTAAAATTTTTTTATTTTTTGCAGGTGCAAGCATAAAAATAAAAAATTCAGCAATTTCCCAGCTGGTAGGAAATAGAGCCAAGTCCAACTCTTAGCTCCTCTCTCATTCTTGTATATAATGTCAACCTTCTTGCTTAGTTTCTTTCCTTAATCCAGGGCATTTCTGCTATAGAGTAGTGGGGATTTCCCTTGAGTCTTAGTTGGTTTTAACAGCTCCCAGCAATTATCTTGAGACCAACGGAGAATGTAGGTAACTGTTTTGGGTGGGTATACAGGAGTTTATTTATTTCAGGGGGCATTTTTGTTTTCCTGGAGACCTCTAGAAGACCAAGAAAATATTTTTCCAAGAAATTTTGCTGCCCCAATTGCTCCAAATCATAAATAACCCACTCTCCATTTTTATTCCCCACAAAACCTCTTATCAGCCTTTTTCCACTTGCTTACATGTATTATCGCTATTAACAGTAGCCACAACCCAAATCGTGAATTGTATTACCCATTCTACAGATGAGGAAGGGACTCTGAAAGGTTGAATTACAGACCTAAGGTTACCAGCTAGGATGGGGAGGAAAAGATTATTACATTCAGATCTTTCTGGCACTGGAAGCCCATGTTTTTCCTTTGCAGTACTCACAGGTCTGTGTTTATATTTAAAATGGCTATTTCCTATTTTTTTAAGCATACGCAAAGTCGTATCAGGGTGACAAATAGCTAAAGAATTAAACAAAACAAACCATTTTCTTCTCTGGAAGCTTTAGTGTGGAAATACCTAAGTGTCAGCCCTCTCTCCACTTGTGTTTGCTCCCCTTAGGGTACTGTTCTAACAGGAGATATTTGCTTCACAGTGGAAAGGTGAGATAGGAAAGGTGGTGTGTTCTGTTTAAATTGGAATAAAAACTTGTTGCTGGCTGCCAGTCTCAAAGAATGATTCCTCGTCATTGAACATGTTACATTGTAGAGTCAGATGTTTGCCACCACAACACTGGGCTATTATGCAAGGTAGTTCTACCTTGTAGTTCTGATATATTTAGTTAATTGAAAGCCTAAAATATTGCCACATAACTGAACATCTGTCATAATGCTATATTATCAACGAATTTAATTTCAGATTAAAATGGTTTTATAGTTTTCTATATTGTTCCACTGTTTTCTAAGAGATTCACATTCTCGTGTGTGATGCCTAAAGAGAATGGAAAAAACAAAAGCAGTTTGGATTTAGTTCCGATTTAGTTAGGTAACTTATTTTCTTGTTTCTTTGCCATGGAACAAAATTGCTTTTCTGGCTTCCCCAATTAGGAGAAAGAAGGTTAAGACCGAAGAAAAATCTGAGATGAGAAAGAAGGAAATGTTAACAAAGAGAGTGCTCTTGAAGAAATTAATTTTCACCACTCATCACCGGGTGAAAATAGAAACTTCTTAAAAGACAGTTTCACATATAAATTATTCCAGCTGTTTTTCAATTATTTGTCTTTGATGAATTGTCTTTCAATTACCTTGTAAAGAGCAATTAAGTGTCTGCTTACCTGAAAACTGTGTCAGCAATGTCTGTACCATTCTTATGAGTGTTAATCATCCTTCCTGCTGGCTCTGATATTTTCCCAATTTCAAACATTAGTGTTTGTTATATTATCTTTCAAAATATTTGGAATTCTACAGGAAGGCACTGTTGGAAACAATTTCCTCTGTGAAAAATCTAAAGACCTGCTAAAATAAATCATAGTCTAGGCCTTGTAAATTATTGCCCCACATTTACCCATGACTTACTCTTTTTGTAAATATTTTTAGGGACCTTTTTGTGGCCTAAGTACAGTATAGGGGCACCACCAGGAATAAAATCAACTTGCTCCCTGTCCTCATGGGACTCCTAATCTAGTGGTGAGAAGTATTATTTTTTCTTGCTTCTCAGAGAGGTAGTCTTTTTTTTAACCTACTCACTTAATAACAACAACAATTAAAAATCATTTTTATGGTTTCTGAAAACATTGGTGAATTGCAACTGGCTATTCTGAGGTTCTGTTGTGGGCTTTTTCCCATCATTCTAGAACATGTGCAATGTTTCTTCAGGCCAGTATTGAAAATCTAAATAAAAATTATATTAGAAAAGGATTTTGGAATAAGCTGGTTGGTTTGATGGTGCTCTAATTGGATTCAGAGGCTTTCTGTATGTGTTTTATCCAAATCCTGCTGGAGCAACTCATTCTCTGGAATGCTTGCTTAACACACCTGTCATTTTAAAGAAAGAAACCAAAATAGAACATCTCGCAAGTGGGGCATCCTCAATAACTATGTTAGAAAAAATATAAAATCAATCCTAAAAGCATCATTATTATAAAATTATTTTTTTTAAAAAGCAACTAGTGGAATTTTTTCTCTCGAGAATTAGGTGTACAAACCAAGGAATGTTAATCTTTTGCTTTTCAGTGGCTTTTAAATGGTTTCCTGTTTAATTTGCATAGGATATTTCTACCTTTTAGGCAATGCTATGAAACTAGACTAAACCTTTGTAGCCCTCAAACAATTTTACCCTGAATTTTAACTCATAATTTGGAGGCCATTTTGTGCTATGTCTGCCGTGGGAACTAATGCCACAGTACCACCGTGTGAGCCTCTGGGGTCCCCTACATTTCCTACTCACTACACACTGCAGGTCTACATTTGGGTGGATGGTTGTTTGACTAATGTCAGCCTCTCTCATAGCCTGCAAGCCTCCTAAGGGCAGAGATCTGATCTGTTTTTGCTTACCATTGTAGCCCTTCCTCTATAATAGCTGCTCAGTTAATTGTGAATGAATGTTTCCGTTCCACAGTGAACACACTTTTCTACAGCCTCATTATTTTTGCAGATATCTCCTTCCTCCTCTCCCTTGGATTGTCCGAACCCTGGGTCTCCTTGGCAACACTGTTGCCCTGGTAATTCTCTTCAATGGAGGCTCTGTTGTCCTTTACCTCTCCTATCACAGGGGGCACTGACATTGCATCAACTCCCCAGTGCTATTTCCTGCTTGTGTTTTGTCCAGTCTTGTGCATGCCCTCATCTGAGGTAGGTGCCGTCTGCTGAGTTTTCCTTCACATTTCTTTGGTGCTGTCATCTCCTGACTTCCTGGTCATTTCCTCATATTCACTGGATGAAGTTCAGACTCTCCCTCTCCACCCCAAATCTTGCTATGACCTGAAGGAATTCAGTCCCCATGCAGTCCCCGTGTGGCTGGTCTGACATCCTGGCTGGTGCAGCTCTGCAGCCCTTCTTCTTTCTTGCATCTTCAACACCCCAACACCCAGGGCTCCTTCTCCTCAGCCCATGAACCTGCTTGGGTGTCCTTCACACTTTATGAATTTAAAACAAACAGCAAACAAAACCTTTTTCTTTACTTGTTCATTCTCAATGCCAAAGAAGTTCAACGTTCTTTATTGTGCAAAGCTCACTTGCTCCTAAATGTAATCATTCTCTAGGAGTTTACCCCGGTCCTCAACAGCTGCTTTTGTTTAGAAGACTCCACCAAATAACTTCAACTCCAGCTTCTTGCTAGAGTGCCAGTAATGCATTTCTGACTGTCCGTTGGACATCTTCCCTTGAATGTTCTGCCAGCACCTGAAGTTCATGGTGCCTGAACACAAACTAAAGGTCTCTCCTCCAAATCTTCTCTCTTCTTGACATCCAGCCATACCCTTGTAGAGGTTCAGGCCATGGAGTTCTCAGGCAGTTCCTCAGACTCCTCTCTTCTTTCTCCTCAATGTCCCTCAGATCATCCATCATTTCCAGTCCCTTTTCACTCCTTCTCTCCAAGTTCAGATGCCTGGGTTGCTGCAGTCATCTCTTAACTGAGCAATAAGGACATAAATCTGGGAGCCTTGGGGACTCCGTATGACTACTTGACATAAATTCTTCTCCATGGGATGGATCTCCCAGCATCCTGTTTTCCATAGTACATGCCTGCAGGTTTCATGTCTGCCTTGGGGAGATTGTCCGGGATACTACATGTGGCCATGGTCTCTCCACAGATACCAGCCTTGGGGACTCTGTATGACTGCCAGGAGGCTCTTGGACATAGAGAGAACGTTAGTCACATTATATATATTCTCTGGGCTTTTATTTATCCACCAGCCTTTCGACTTAAAGATATTGGTCTAGATTTAATGTGTTATTTTAATAATATTTGTGTTACATTCATCCTCAATGGGAATTTTTTCATAATTTTGTGTGAAACAAAATTTAGCCCCTTAAAAACTGTGATATTTCAGCCAGGCGCGGTGGCTCATGCCTGTAAACCAAACACTTTGGGAGGCTGAGGTGGGCGGATCACTTGAGCTTAGGAGTTTGAGACTGGCCTGGCCAACATGGTGAAACCGCGTCTCTACTAAAAATACAGAAATTAGCAAGGCATGGTGGCATGCACCTGTAATCCCAGCTACTCGGGAGGCTGAGGCAAGAGAATCACTTGGACCCAGGAGCCGGAGGGTGCAGTGAGCTGAGATCTCACCACTGCACTCCATCTGGGTGACAGAACGAGACTCCATTGATTGGGGGCAGTGGGGAGGGGGGGCGAGAGGAGAACTGTGATATCTCAGTATATTTTATTTTACAAATTATATATAAGGTCTACCAGCTTCTCCCCTAAAGTTCTGTGCCGACACACATTCCCAGCATGAACAGGGTGATCATTATCCTATCATGGATGAGTTGAAATTCTTTCACTTGGCAGATTGTCCATTGGGGATATATCAGCTTTTTCTTCCTTTTCACAAACACACCACACACTCTACACACCACGACCTGCTCCACTTCAGACTCCAGGAGTTGTTGTATATGACTAACATCTACGGGGAACAAGATAGGTTGTTGGTTGATTCCTGTCACGTTTTTCCTCTCTGTAGCAAACATCTTGCTATTCCTAAGCAGTCATCCTATCTGTTCATAGAGACAACCCTTCCCTTGTAGCGATAACAGTGGCATTCAAAACGTAAAATGCTTTTATTTACATTAAAATTGATTTTTCCATTAGCAAAGTGGCCCTTTGCCTACTCAATCAGAATTTCTGTAAACCCCAAATAAGAGCGACTTTATTTAATCTGTTAAATATCCTGTAGCAAGTCTAGGGGATGTTGTTCATGTCAGTGAATCAGGATGTCATGCAGCTGCACAAACATATTCGTTCTGCAGGCCTGTTGGCCACAAGTTTAAACTCTGGAATTCTCTGTCAGTGCTTGCAGGCAGATGGAAGTCTTTAGTAGCTTTTCCCTCTGGGAGTTTAAAAATAATGTCTGCCTCTGTTAAAAAAACAAGTTTAAAAATTGATAGTATCAAACTTCTAAAATTAATATTATGATAAATAAGGATTCTGTACAATCAAATTACTTTAGTCAGTATAAAGTATAGAGTACGCTGCCTGCCGCCAGCATGAAATTAACCGTGATGACACTGGGCATTGTTTTAGACAGCCAAACAGTACCTACCCTAACTCCTTGGATTAGCCCAATAAGTGGCTGGGAGTTGAATTGAGTTACTACTCATTAGGGTTTATCTCTTGCCTTCTCTTAAAATAGAAATCCACTCCCACCCACTACCCTCCTCCCCATTTTTGTACAGGGAATACTTGGGAGGTAAACTACCTGAGTTTAAATCCTGCTTACCAGCTGTGGGATCTTGCTAGTTGCTTGGTCTCTCAGCCTCAACTTCCTCATCTATAAAATGGGAATACTAGTAGCAACTACTTTGCAGGGTTGTAGTAATGATGAAAGAGGCAGTATTGATAAAGCACTTAGAACAGGTCCTTTGTTTAGCATAATAAAATATCAAGTAATAGAATAGGTCTTAATGTGACCTACAAGACTGATACACTCAGCACAAAGCAATATGAAGTCATATAATTTTTAAAGTTGGAAAGGAGCCTAGAGATCATTTAACCTAGTCTCCTAATTTCAGCAATGAAAAATTGGGGTCCTAGCAGAAGGTCACAGGGCTGATTAAGTAGCAGAGTTGGAACTAGGCTCCAACTCTCTTCTTGGCTTACAGTTTACCATCCCAGTTGGGTGGTCAAAACCCAGAACAATAACACAGATTTATTGCTTGTCCTGATTGTGCAACGTCTTCTTTGCTTTTTTTTTTTTTTTTTGAGACGGGAGTGCAGTGGCATGATCTTGGCTCACTGCAACCTCCGCCTTCCCGGTTCAAGCAATCCTCCTGCCTCAGCCTCCAGAGTAGCTGGGACTACAGGTGCGCACCACCACAGCTAGCTAATTTTTTGTATTTTTAGTAGAGATGGGGTTTCACCATGTTGGCCGGGATGGTCTCGATCTCTTGACCTCGTGATCTGCCTGCCTCGTCCTCCCAAAGTGCTGGGATTACAGGCGTGAGCCACGGCGCCCAGCCTGCTTTTTTGTTTTTTACAAATAGTCTTACTGCTATTTTAGAGCTACTAGGAGTGTTGCTGGTTCACCATGAGTTTAGCTATCATATGCCAATGGAGACAGCCTGGTATAGTGGGAAATAAGCCTGGATCAGGAATCAGGTGACCTAGACTCTTATCTCTTTCACTAGTTAACAATTTGGGAAGCCAGATAGCCTTCCTGGCTCCCAGTTTCCTTATATATAGGGCTTTAATATATAGCATAATGTGAAAGTACTAAACATGATAGTTGTCCCATGGTGGATAACACTGTAACCCAGTGCTTTTATAAATTACATTGCTCAGAACTACTGAGTGCTCTAATATGCATTGTAAGAATATATATACAACTTTTTTTTTTTTTTTTTTTTTTACAGAAAATAAACTACTGCTCTACCTTTAATCTTGCTTTGGTGAAATTCTAATTTATCATGGCTTCAGGGCAACATCAAAAGATGGTAGAGAAGTAGATTAGCTTTCCCAGAAACCAAGTAAGGGAACAAAGTTTATAGATGAATCTCACAGACATTCAGTGAAAGAAATACAAAAGATTATATTGTGTAATTCCACTAAGTTAAAGTTCAAGAAGTGATATAACAGGCCAGGCACAGTGGCTAACACCTGTAATCCCAGCACTTTGGGAGGCCCAGGCAGGTGGATCACTTGAGTCCAGGAGTTTGAGACCAGCCTGGACAACATGGTAAAACCCTGTCTCTACAAAAAATTACTAAAAAAAAAAAAAAAAAAAAAAACAGGTAACACAAATCAATGCTGCTGGAAGTCAAAATAGTGGTTATCTGGGGGAATAGAGGTGAGAGGGTGGTATTGATTTGGAAGAAGCATAAGGAGGATTTCTGGGGCTTTGGAATGATTGATACTTTGGTCTGAATGTGATTGTGAGTGCAATATCATTTACATTCTGTCTGTATGCCTCGAAAAAATCTTTTTGGAAAATCTCCATAGTACTAATTTTAATGACCGTGGGAACAACTGATCTTATCCCAACTGCCTTTAGATAACTTGGTAGTTTCTTTCAAGTGATGGGGGAATGGAAATTGGCAAATTGGGAGGCAAGTATGAATAGCAGGGTTATGAGCAATCTTCCTCCAGAGCGACCAAAATCCTTTCAATACACTCTAATATAGTAATGTTTTCACATTCTATTCTTTTTCTTTAAATTTAATTTCTTGCTTACATTCTGTTCTTTTATTCTTAGGGATTTAAAAAGATGATGGCAAAATAATTTTTAAAATACTTTAGCCATGATTATTACCTTAATGCCGATTATTTTTAAAGGAACCATCAGCTGATAAAAAGCAATTTTCTTCTGAGCCAAGAGCTTTTCTAACTCTAAAATTCTATTATTTTCAGATTTTTAAGTGAGGGAATACATTTATATATAGAAAGTTCAAAAATAATCTAAAATTTTTAGATTATTTAGATATTTAGATCATTTCTTTAAAAATTTTTACATTTAACCATTTCACATGTTCAAGGACATGACTATAAATTTGTTTTAATTTTTTCCCATAAATATGTATCATATGTCTCTGATGAACACAGTACTGATAATGAGAAAATTTTTCTTGGCATTACTTTAAAAGGTCAGCCAGCCTTGATTTATTCACTTCATGGTAAGTCCATCGTGGGTGTGTGTGTGTGTGTGTGTGTCTGTGTGTGTGTGTCTCTGTCTCTCTGTGTGTGTGTGTGTGTGTGTGTGTGTGGTGGAGGGATGTTTGGAATGTCTTCTTTGTGTATCGTTTACACAGTAACTGTGGATGTATACCTCCTGATGCGTGCTGGAGCTGGGCCCATTGTCTACCATTTTGCAAGGTGTTGAATACTACTTACCTTATCTGGATCCATCATGTGCTAAAAAGTGTTGAAACAGCCATTTAAATGTTCTCTTACTTACAGAATACTGGGACTGGAAGTATTAGTAAAGGGAGAATTTTGGAGAGAAAGATGGCCAAGTCTGAAGCATATTACTTTCCAAAACTCCTTTCAGCTGAAATCTTTACTGTTGGCAAAAGACAGTAGGCACCGAGGCCCCTTCGAGCTGACTTCCTCACTCCTAAGAAAAAAATCTTTATCCTCATTTACCTCCATGATAGCGAATGCCACATTTTAAAATATAAACTTGATTTTAGAATAGTTTTAGATTTGCAGAAAAGCTGAAAAAATGGTACAGAGAGATCTTATATCAGCATGATACATTTGTTACAACCAAGGAACAAACACTGATATTATTCCTGTTAACTAAACTCTACAGTTTATTAGGATTTCAGTAGTTTTTCCCTAATGTTGTCTTTTTTTGTTCCAGGATGCATTCAGGATGCCATGTTACATGTAGCAGTGGTGTCTCCTTAGGCTTCTCTGGTCTGACAGTTTCTCAGACCTTCCTTGTTTTGAATGACCTTGGCAATTTTGTTTTTGTTTTTGTCTTTGAGATGGGATCTCGCTCAGTTGCCCAGGCTGGAGTGCAGTGGCGTGATCTCGGCTCACTGCAACCTCTGCCTCCTGGGTTCAAGGATCCTCCTGCCTCAGCCTCCCGAGTAGCGGGACTACACACACGCTCCACCATGCCCGGATAATGTTTTGTATTTTTAGTAGAGACGGGGTTTCACTGTGTTAGCCAGATGGTCTCCATCTCCTGACCTTGTGATCTGCCCGCCTCGGCCTCCCAAATTGCTGGGATTACAGGCGTGAGCCACCGTGCCCGGCCTTGTTTTATTTTTGAGACAAGTCTCGCTCTGTAGCCCAGGCTGGAGTAAAGTGGCGCGATCTTGGCTCACTGCAGCCTCCACTTGCTGAGTTCAAGTGATTCTCCTGCCTCAGCCTCCCAAGTAGCTGAGATTACAAGCGCCTGCTACAAAGTCTGGCTAATTTTTGCTTTTTTTTTTTTTTTTTTTTTTTTTTTTGAGACGGAGTCTTGCTCTGTAGCCCAGGCTGGAGTGCAGTGGCGCGATCTTGGCTCACTGCAAGCTCTGCCTCCTGGGTTCACGCCATTCTCCTGCCTCAGCCTCCCGAGTAGCTGGGACTACAGGCGCCCGCCACTGCGCCCAGCCAATTTTTTGTATTTTTAGTAGAGATGGGGTTTCACCGTGTTAGCCAAGATGGTCTCGATCTCCTGACCTCGCGTGATCTGCCCACCTCAGCCTTCCAAAGTGCTGGAATTACAGGCATGAGCCACCATGCCTGGCCAGACCTTGAAAATTTTGAGATGTACTGGTCAGGTATTTTAGAAATGTTTCTCAATTTAGTTTTGCCTGATGTTTCCCTTGTAGTTACTACAGGGTTGTGGGTTTTGAAGTACCATTCTCCTTATATCATATCAAGAGTACATACTGTCAGCACAGCTTATCACTGGTGATGTGAACCTCGATCCCTGGCTAAGGTCCTGTTTGTCAGCATCTTCACCGTAAAGCCACCCCTTTCTCCTCTCTTTCCATACTGCACTCTTTGGAAGGAAGTCACTATGGATAGCCCACATTTAAGCAGTTAGGAGTTAAGCTCCACTTTCTTGAGAGAGGGTTAGGTATATAAATTATTTGGAGTTCTGTAAGGACTTACCTCTTCTCCCACATTCATTTATTCATTCAATATTTATCTATATGAGTATGGATTTGTGGATGTTTATTTTATACTTTGGGTTATAATCTAATACTATATTTTTACTTTGTTGCTGAGATTATTCCAGCTTTGGCCTTCGGAAACTCTTGAGTGGGCTCCTCTGTCCCTTTAACCTACCTCCTCCCATCAGTTTGCTTTTTGAGCACTTTCTGGGACTACAAGATGTTGCAGGGCCCATCTAGTGTTTTCCATGCCCCAGCCCTTGAAGCAGCCTTTTCTGTAAGAAGGTGGTGCTTGCCTATTGGAGAATGCTATTAGAAACCAAGATCTGCGCGTTGGGCGTGCTCATTGCTACTGGGGTGTTACTGCTTCTAGGCCTTCTGAGAGGACAGAGCTAGCAAATACATGTGTGTAAGCAAACCCATGCATATATACATGTCTATAATTCATTTACTTATCTATCTGTCTACCTGGGCAAACATGGGTTCATGCAGATGTCTCCAACTCTCATCAGGGCTGCATGGATCATTCTAGCTTTACTCTCTCACTTATCTGTAACTTCTCTCTGCAGTAGTGAGAAACCTGCCTTCCACCATCTGCCACTCCCGTACTTCCTTGTTTGATCCCAATATACACGTTCAGCAGTTTCAGACTTTTTAACCTGCACCCCGTGTGATGCCACACATTTTGATTCTTCTGTTCATTTTCTCTTCTCCATTTGCCATTTATCTTACCCTTAAAAGGAAGATATTTGACCCAATCTGCTGTAAACTCTGATTAGCAAGAGAGTAAGGAACTCCTTTAGACAATGGAAGGCAAGGATAGCCACTTGGCTGCCTTAGAAACCATGATCCAAGCTCATCTGTGATGGCTTATACCATCAGTTCACCCTGACCTCATCACTGGCTTATACCATCAGTTCACCCTAACCAGTAGTGGGTTGCTTCTGTGCCCAGATGTTGTACATCCGCCCTTGTTTAATGATAGCATGTATCTTAAGTTATTGTTTCAATTGAGAGAGAGAAAGAGACCTCATGTAAATGTAGGTAATAAAGTTAAAGCTTCCCTAAGCACTGTTCTAATTTTTCTTTGCCATATGTTCTGTGGCTTTTAAAGGGGAAAGTGACAGAATTATAATGGAAATACAAAAACTGTAATAGAAATAAAAATATACACAGATAATCTTAATATTGTAAAAACATAATAAAGCACAAAAAATAACAAAGCCTGGAAACCATATTTTAAGGAAATAAAGTTTGATATCCTTAGTGTTTTAACTTTCTTAAAGCATACACAGCAGAGTGTTATCAAAGCATTATTTACCACACACGATTTCTCCTAGTTATTTTTGCTATGATTGGGCTTCAAAAATGCATTCTCATCGACCTTCAGATATTTAAGGATATTTGGAGAAAAGTTGAGACCATGTTTTTTGCCACCTACTTTTTTTCCGCAGGGCGGCTGTCAGTTTGTACAAAATTAGTACCAGGAGTTCTTTTATGGAGATTCGTTTCTAAATGGTCCTTCAGTTACAACATTTGTGAGCTGGAATACTATGCCACATTAGTCTCAGTTTCTCAGTGCCTGAAATAATTATGTGTGGTGAAAAATTAATATCTAAAATGTCATATCTATTAAATAGTATAAACATACAACAAACTCTATTAGGTAGAATCAATTTTTCTAAGAATCTCTATAATTTATTTATCAAATTTCAAAGGGAAGACTATTCAAACCTACAATTTATTTCATATGTATATTAGTCTGTTCTCGCACTGCTGTAAAGAAATACCAGAGACTGGGTAATTTATGTAGAAAAGAGGTTTAATTGGCTCATAGTTCTGCAGGCCAGCTTCTGCTTAGCTTCTGGGAAGATCTCAGGAAATTTATAATCATGGCACGTGAGTGAAGGGGAAGCAAGCATGTCTTATATGGCTGGATCAGGAGGAAGCGAGAGAGGGAGGTGCTACACACTTTTAAACAACTGGAATTCATATGATTTCACTCACTATACAGTATCAAGAGGGGACGGTGCTAAGCAATTCATGAAAACTCTGCCACCATGATCCATACCTCCCACCAGGCTCCACCTCCAACACTGAGGATTATAATTTGACATGAGATTTGGGTGAGGATACATTTCTAAACCTTATCAATATGATAATTATCTAGCCTCATTTATTTTTGGCTTATATGGTCACATTTGCACTGGGACTGCCTAACTGATACATTTCTGTTTAAATAAAAAATAAAACCTGTGTATATTTTCTGATTTCTTAGCAATTGGTGTTGTGGGGAAATTCTGTTAGGGGTGGGCTTGTTTCAGTGGGAAGATAGACTGAGCTGTGTCATTTAAAGTCTCTACATTTGATTAGCTAATGACTGTATTTCAAAATATGCTGTGTTTTAAAATGTAGAACTCAAGTGTGAAAAGGTAAGTTCTGATGAATGACAAGTTACTCTTAGTAACATAAAAATGGATCAAAATTAACACTGAAAACAATCAGGAAATTTTACCTTTCATCTGGGATTTACCTGGCAGTTTGTTCTTATCTGCATGTAAATGCAAAATTCACCAGACTTACTGTGAAATAATTTATGGAAAGTTTCAAATGGATTTTAATGGAAAACTGATCCACAAGAAAAATTATAGAAATATCAATAGCAATGCCCAGTGTCCTGGGTATCTAAAGAGGAGAGTTAATATTCTGCCTACACTACTCAAAAGCAGATGACAGTGGTCCTCACATTCATGATTTAAGAGAAGTACAATGGCACATCGGCCAACTGTGCCAACATATGGTTTCTAATTGCAAATATGGTCTATGATAGGGGAAAAATAGGCTGTTCTTAATTGCTTCAGAGGGAAAGTAGAATTTTTATGCAGCATCAGGGAACTGGATATGTGGATTGGGAGAGAAAGATCCCATATATTGTAAGAAAATGAAAACTGGACATGTAGCCACAGAGATGAATTTGAGATGGAAACTTTTGTTTCTATGTTCATAATAATTAGCCCTTTTATATTTTACAACATTTAAGTTGTTCAAAGTTAAGCCCTTCCATGAGAGTTCAGCACAAAGTCTTCATGAAGAAGTAAAACCATACTCTCAGTTCCCCCTGGGTTTGCCCTCTGGTTCAAAGAGGGAAGTTGGACAGGAGTTAAATTGAAGTAATAAATATTTTGCTCCTTTACTCTGAATTAGCTTCAAAATCAGTCTGTCCCCTGTATCTCTGTCTGTTGCGCTACGGCTGAAAGTAGGGTTAGGAACCACTTTCAGAAGAATCAGTTAGCGTAGGACTTGAATCTCCAATTTTCCCTAGCAATGCACAGTGTCTGCCCATCTCTGCCCAGATAGTACCTGAAATTAGAGTAGACTTCACTAGTGGGAGGAATAGGATTTATTCCAATTTGTGTGGAAGGAGAACTCATAAGGATTTAGGAAGTGGCATCTATTGATTGTCTGTCTTCATTCAGTTTGAGATTTTCCTGGTTCTTAGTGTGTCAAGTGATTTTCGATGGAAACTTGGACATTTTTGTATTATGTTATGTGACTCTAGATCTTGTTTGAAACCTTTGGTTTTAGCTGGCTTTGTCTGACACCTCTATAGCAGGGGAAACAGTGGGTGCCGCCTTGTCACCCCTACATGGAGGTAAAAATCCCATTTCTCCACCTGTCCTCTGTTGACATGCTGTGTATGTGTGCGGGGTGTCCTTGTTACTGTTGGGCACAGGTAGAATTTCCAGATCCCCATGTGGTCTCCCTTGATACCACAGTTGGGGTGGTCTTGTTCCCAGTGTGCAATGATTTGGCCACCTCTGTATTAGGGGGAAGGGGAGAGATACCCAGTTATTGCTGGGTAGGGATGGATGTCAGGGCTTCCTACATGGTCTCCACTGACACTGTGGAAGATGCTTCATTATCAGCCACGAGGCATAAAGGTGCTAGTTTCCTGCTTGGTCTTCTCTGACACCACTCTAGTAGGGGTATTAGGGGTCCTTTTCAGAGCCTCATGAGGGTGGAAATCTAGTAACTCCATTCAGCCTTTGCTGGCATGCATGGTCACAGGTTCTTCTGTGGTGCTCGGCTGTAGTAGAGCAGTTATTGTCTAAAAGTTTCTTATGTTGCTACTCTGCCCCTTTCCTGGTTATGTGGCTAGAGAGTGCAGACGTTTGTGGTCTGTGCCCATTGGTGTTTCTGGGTTGCTGGCTTCCATGCTTGTTGGCCTTTCGAGGTTTCTTACTTCTTCAGCTACGAGTCTGGGATATTTGAGGCAAAAAGAAAACCCAGGAATCTCACCACCATGTTTTTTCTTGGGTTCTGAGGTCCCAGGCTTGTCTACCTTCCCTTGGCCTTACAGAATTTTCTTACATTTTTATGTAACATCCGTGGTTTTTTTTTTAGTTGTATTTAGCCAGAGGAATAAGAAAAAGTTAAGTTTGGGCTGCGTGTGGTGGCTCACGCCTGTAATCCCAGCAGTTTGGGAGGCTGAGGCGGGTGGATCACTTGAGGTCAGGAGTTCAAGACCAGCCTGGGCAACATGGTGAAACCCCGTCTCTACTAAAAATACAAAAATTAGCCAGGCCTGGTAGCATGTGCCTGTAGTCAGTCCCAGCTGCTTGGGAGGCTGAGGCAGGAGAATTGCTTGAACCCAGGAGGCGGTGGTTGCAGTGAGCTGAGATCGCGCCACTGCACTCCAGCCTGGGCGACAGAGCAAGACTCTGTCTCAAAAAGAAAAAGTAAGTCTGTTTTATCTTCTTGGAAGCAGAAGTCCTTGCTATTCAATTTTTGTTTTTATTTGTTTTACTATTACCAATATTATATTAATAAAGTTGTTAAAAATACAGAGAAGATAAAAGAATTGGTATCACGCCCCATATGCATATCTACCAGCTGGATTCAACACTTAACATTTTGCTATATTTTACTTTATTGCACTTCTATCCATCTGCCTTTTCCATCTATCTATCCATTTATTATTTTTGACGGACATCAGTACACTTCACCTCTAAACACTTCAGCATACATGTCATTAATTAGACTTCACTGTCTGTTTACGGTTTTTTAAAGGTAAATTTTACAAAAGTGAAATGCAAAAAATTGTAAATACCATTTGATGAGTTTTGGGTAATCCAACCATTGTTGAGATAATTTCCATCACCCCTGTACGTTCCCTCAAGTTTCTTCTCAGGTCATTTCTGCCTCCAAGAAGAAACTACTGTTTTGATTTTTTCTTTTTTGCCATAATTTCAAGTGCTATTTTATTGATGGAATAATATTATAGTTCATCCCTTCTGGCCTGCTTCCAGTTCTTTGCCATTAAAATTTGATAGTTGGTGTAACATAAGTCATTGCTATCTTCTGTCAGCCTAGAACACAGTGCAAGCAAGGCAACTTAAGATTTTGTGCATTTCTTCTGATTAATAAAATAGTGAAGACATACAAAGACATGTTTTTATCACACACAGTACCCAAATTTTCCACATATTTCTTGTTGTTAGTGTAGTTGTCAGTTTCTTTGAAGCTCAAAACCTTTTTTGTAATAGAAGCAAAAGATAGTTTTAGCCTTGTAAAAATAGAATTTAGCTTCCTGGCACCAAATTTTATTTTGTGAACGAGAAACCATGATTTTAACTACATCATAACTGTAATATTCATTACTGAGAATGTCAGACTAGTCTCTGGAGGAACAGCCTATTTCACAAATACTTAGAATACTCTATTCCTGTACAAAATATTGATGGGGTTGTTGCAGATGGATTCAGCTGTGTTGCACAGACACTCATTTGTCTGGCCCCATCTATAATGTAAGTCTCTTGCTTCTAGTCTGTTTCCCCAGAATGATTTTCTAAGTGGGCTGTAATTTCTGATTGACTGATTGATATGAGGGAAGTCCTACCAGCTGTGAAATGGGACAAATAAACTTTATGTGAGATTCCAATTAGAGTGGACGTGCTTACCGTTAACAGCCCAGGGACCAATTGATGATGTCGTTTTATTACAACCTTTTTTACAACCTTTCTCTGTCTATATCTTTCTTTATACAGTTGACGGACTGGACAAAGCTTCTATAGCAAACTCAGATGGCCCCACAGCAGGTTCCCAAACACCTCCCTTCAAAAGAAAGGGGAAACTATCCACCATTGGTAAAATCTTTAAGCCTTGGAAATGGAGGAAAAAGAAGACCAGTGACAAATTTAGAGAAACCTCAGCAGGTATGAGTATCATAACTTGTTAGAAGATGGGATAAATTGTAAAATGTTTTAAAAGGTAGAAAATTATGTTTTACAGTGTGTTTTTTCCCAGAAAAAAATTAATCCATATTTGAAATGAAATTCTTTATTTTAAGAATAAAATAAGGATGAAACAACTTAAGAGTTCTGATTTGCCTTCTTTCTGTACTGACCTTGACTTTCTAATATATTCTTATTTAAAAATATATATTTGTAAATTTATATAAAAAATGGATGGGTGAGGCGAGGGAGTGAAATAGTAGAAAATGATAAGTGGAAATGCTATTCATCAACATTGTGATGACAGGTATCCATTTTTATATACACATGATGTTAGATATATATTTAGTTAGACTATACTATTTATATTAATATATAAATATTTAACGATTTAACTAGTAGACTATACTGCTATACACATAACATAATGTTAACGGTCTTGTTCGTTAATTAAAACTTTTTTAAAAATGTATTTTTTGATGTATTTATTCTTTAGGAAAGATTTTAGTGGCTATATGAAAGAAAAGTTTTGTTATATTTGATTTTAGATTTCTATCATATCCTTAGGACAAATAAATGGTCTCTGTCTTAAGAGAATAGAGGCACAACCCTATTGGTGTGAAAATGTTTGATTGTTAATTTAGTTTGTAGATTTGTTAAACCTTAAAAGTTACATTGCTTAGTGCCTTTCATATCAACTCGTGGACAAAGTTGGCTTTAAATCTCAGGCCAGAATTCAGCCCAATTTAAACAAGTGTCAGTGTGACTGTATTGTGTCTAAGATAGAAAAGTGTTTAGTAAGTTCAACGTTCCCCATGCTTACTGTCCAAGGCAATCCCTTCATCAAAATTCCTCATTGCACCACAGTCTAATATTGTTAGTGGATGTACAGGGTCACAGAGCATATCTTATTGGTCTGTACTAAGATAAGACCTAGAGTTTTGTTCTAGAGCTGTGAAATGAAATTAAAAATACTACACACAATGCAAGGATATGGAATAGGAGCATCAAAGCTCCCCAAAAAAGTGGTCTCGGATGCATTTGCAGCTATATAGTTTATTTGAGCATTTTATATTTAACAAGAAATAATGATAGGCTACCTGGAATTTGTTTCAAAATAATCCTGGAGGAGTGTGAGGTAGGTAAGATTATAGATAAAGGAAGACTGGCAATGGGTTGTTCAAGCTGGGCAATGGGTCCATGGTGGTTATTATTCTCATTTCTCTGCTTATAGATATTGGAAAATTTCTGTAATAAAAAGATAGAGAAAGAAGAGAAACTTGGCTTAAGGGAAAATAATGCTAGTTTGGTTATTGGGTCCTCTTCAGTACCTAAGTGGCTTTCTGGGTTAGGAGGCAGTGAGAGGTGAGGGACAGGGTGCTGTGCTGTGTGAGGACACCCGGCTGGGTGACTTTGAACAGGTCAGATCAGCCTCAGTTTTCTCGCCTGCAAAATCGGGGAGTTGAATGTGCTAAACTCAGAGGTGCTTCAGTTCCTGATTCTGTTGTTGGTCCCCAGAGACACCCTTACACCCTTGACTCCTTCCAGTCCCTGGCTGGGCATCTTGTTCTCCTCTGTTTTTTGGTTGTGGAAGGAACCTCACTGGCCTTCTTCAGGTGCCTCCCTCTCACATGTGCTTAAGCATTGGGAGAATCTGGCTCTTCACGTTACCAAGACTACCCAAGATGGGAGCAGGGCTCCAGACGTAACGTACGAAAACGAACATAAGATACAAAATGGTGTATCATACATTAGTTTTTTTCACATTGGAGAAAGATGTCATATCTAGAGGAAAACTGATATATTCAGTTGGTGCAAAAGTAGTTGCGATTTTTGCCATTACTTTTAGTGGCAAAAAACCGCAATTACTTTTGCACAAAACTAATATTTGGATATAACCAAGAGAAAGTTATTTTCTTCTTTAAAAAATTATCTCAAGCAGTGGAATCAAGCTGTTTGGATATGATCAGGGCCATTTGCTGTCTGATAATCAATGAAGTACACCTTAGGCCAGACCCACAATATCTTGAGGTATAAAAGAAAGTTCATTTCTTCCAAGAAAAGTAACTCTTCTACGTTTGTCCTTCTCTTAAACTCCTGGGTTGGTATTCACATGGATATGAACCTTATTGTGTTCTGCCGCACAGCGATAAATACCACTTTTCCTAGTATGGGTTTCTGTTATAGGAATTCTTAATCGGTAGTAGATAGGATGTAACGCTAATTTATTAATGCACTGTAATAACGTGTTTATTATTGTAGTGGGAGTTAAGAAGGGTCCCATTCGTGGCCAGTTTTGGTGGTCCTTGAATCAGTTGTATTTTGGAATGCTCATTCTACGTCTAAAGGACATCTTGCCCTATAAGGCAGGCTGGGCTTATGCCCCAGCTTCCAGTTCTCTGGCCTGGTTTTAAAGCAGAAAGTTTCCAATATCTTCAACTCTGATTTAGGCTGTTCAGTGTCTGGCTGTTAGATTCTAGGGCAGGAGAATAGATCTCTTTTCCGTCCACTTCTCTCAGATACCCCTCTTCATTTCTTTTCTTCTCCTGCATGAGAGGTCCCACCTAAGCTCTAGGTTCTTCTATCCCTTCCCTATTGTTAGAACTCAAAATGGCATTTACATCTTTTTTTCCCCTACATAATCATTTTTTTCCCGTTTTGCTTTGCTTTGATTTGGTTTGGTGGGAGGTGAGGATATAAACATCCTTCCTTTGGATTTTTATATATGCTTGTATCTCCCCAAAGCTAAGAGTACAAATGCCCTGCCTAAATAAACACAGTTGTTTCTCTAACTTATCACAGTGTGTTACCATCAAAACCAAACTTACTGAAAATCTAACCTATCTCTGCTGCCTCTACTTTCTTCCCACATTCTCCTTCCTTTTCCCACTGCAATCTATCTCTGTGTCCTGTATTCACCGAGGTTACTCCAAGCCTCCTAACCATTAAATTTAGTGTCATTCTCTTATTTTCATTCATTTCAACCTCTACAACATTTTCCATTACTGAACAGTCAGTCCTGCCTTAATGTCCAAAATACCTCTTCCTTAATTTACAAAAGCTACCATTGTCTTGTTTGTCTTTGACTTCTCTTTCTCTCTTTTGCCTTTTCTCTTCTTCTTCTTATCACCCCTAACCCCCAGCAGGAAGGTTGCTATGTGCCTTAGCCCTTCTGTTGCTTTGAATATGCCCTTCTTTCCCATACCCACATCCCTCAAACTGGCCCAGGCTCCAGCTGATGCCCATGCACATCTACCCAAGCACCTGATGGATAGCACTATTTGAGGACAGCATGTTAACTCAAAATCCATTCATATGGTCTAAATGTATTTCTGTGGAAAACATGCTAGTTGCTAGGCACTGTTCTGGAAGCTGGTGTTCTGCAGCCAATAAGCAAGTGAGGTTCCTGCCCTCATGGAGCTTTCATTCTAGACAGGTAAGGTACTAATAAATGCTGTGATGGACACAGGGAGTGAAGGAAGAGGGAGTGGAAAAGTACTATGTATAAATGCATTCCAACCAAAACAGATCCCCTGCCAACCCCAGCTATCCTTGTTACTGTAGACATGGCTTCCTTTGGCATCCAGACTTTGAACCACGGAGTTCTTTGACTCTTCTTTCTCTCACCATCTTCTACATTCTATCAGTTCCTAAAACGTTTGATTTATTTTCTCCTCATGCAGAGTCTTTAACATCAGCCTATCCTGTCAATTCCTGTTGTCTAGTCCTATCACCTAATGTCTCAATTAGTGCAACATAGCTTTTTAGCTATGCTTATTTGTAGCTAGCTGTAGAAATCTGTAGGCCACTAGAGAAGACAGGGAGAGGTAGGGTTCTAGCAGCAAGCCTACCTACAAGGGGAACCTGACCTAGCTGGTGAGGCTGACAGGGGAGGTTTGGGATGTCACAGGCTGTCAGGAAGCCGAGTGACCAAGATAATGACTTTACAAGTATCAAGCCTGGCAAATAGAGCAATGAGTACTTCACTACAAAATGGCACAAGTTCCAACAAGTAGGGTAAATCTCAGAGCATCCTGAGCATCCAACAAGTAGGGTAAATCCAGGTGAGCAGTATTAGAAAATTCAGGCAGTCCTCAGTAACCAGGGTATTCTTTTCTCAGGTAGGAGTATGTAGCTGGGGCAGATGGTGTCTGTTATGGGAATCAGAAAGACTTGAACAGGGCCTTGGTCACCCAGGCGGGTGTGCAGTGGTGCTATCACAGCTCACTGCAGCCTCAATCTCCTGGCTTCAAGAAATCCTCCCGCCTCAGCCTCCCAAGCAGCTGGGACCACAGGCACACGCCATGATGCCCAGTTAATTTTTGTACTTTTCTGCTGTACTTTTAGTAGAGATGGGGTTTCACCATGTTGCCCAGGTTGGTCTCAAACTCCCGGGCTCAAGCAATCTGCCCACCTCAGCTTACTAAAGTGCTGAGAGTACAGGCGTGAGCCACCTCACTCAGCCTATGGCCCTATCCTTTTTTAAAGAACAAGGGAATAGAGCTGATAAGTAGGACAGGAACTTACCAAAGGACTCAGGACAGAAACTTGCTATATAAAGTGGAACACAGGGAATGGATTTGGAAGAGGAGTCTCCAAAGATCCTAAGCCTGTGGTGCTGGAGCTACTGTTGCTAGAAATGACATAGCCCAAGAGCTGGGTGAGCAGGGAGAGGAGGGCTTGCTCTGGTCAGCAGCAGTGGCCCAACATGTGTGGATCTGGGGACATAGGTGGGCAGAGCACCCGTCTCCCCTCTTGCCCCTCCATAGCCTCTTGGATACCACCATCAGGAAACATTCCGCAGATGGGACTTTGCTCCTGTCACTTCTTGCTCAAAAAGTGTGACTGGGTCTGCATTGCTTCTTCAGTGAAATCCGGACTCCTCAGCTCTTCTCAGTTTAACCCAAACTGACCTTATCTCTTCTATTCGTCCATAGCCCTTGGACTTCAGTCATGCTGGGTCACTGGCTCAGCATGCCCCAAGCCTTCTTGGTCCCCTGGCTTTTCTTCTTGCTCTCTCCTGTTCCTATGAGCACCTCCTTCCTCCAGCTATACCTATTGAAATACTACCAATCATTCAAGGGTCAGTAACATGTCTCTTCCTCCTGCAGATATTCTTGACTTTGATTCAGCACCAGCTGATCCTCCTTTGCCTGTACTCCTGTTAGGACATGTTTATTTTAACTTGTTTTCTTGTTTAAGTGTCTGTCTTATGCTCCTAATTTACTATGTAAAGTATTTAAGGGCAGAGACTATCACATTCACTTTTGCTGCACTTCACATAGGTTCTTTATGTAATAACATACATGGGATGTAATAAAAAAAACACGCCTTGAATTGCTTCTTTATTAAATACCCACTGTAACCAAAAATGCAGTACTGGGTGCTTTAGGACTTTTTTTTTTTTTTTTTTGGTGGGGGAAGGGGGTCTCATTCGGTTCCCCCAGGCTGGAGTGCAGTGGCACAATCACAACTCACTGCATCCTCAACCTCCCTAGGCTCAGATGATCCTGCCACCTGAGCCTCCCAAATAGCTGAGACTACAGGCACACACCACCACACTCGGCTAATTTTTGTGTTTTTTGTAGAGACAGGGTTTCACTGTGTTGCCAGGCTGTTCTCAAACTCCTGGGCTCAAACAATTCATCCTCCTTGGCTTTTCAAAGTGCTGGGATTACAGGCATGAACCATCATACCCTGCCTATGCTTTGGGACTTTATAAAAGAAATTAAAGATTTTAACAATTATAACAAATTAAAATACTAACAAAACATGTACTTCACAATTACAGCCATGTACCACTGTTAAGAAGCCAATAAAATTAGAAAAAAATATTTTCCTATCTTTTGTCCTTATTTAAAAGTAAGTTATATTCCTGTATAAAGAAAATCAAGGCAACCTATCTTCAATAAAATGGAGACTTTTATTTGTGTTGGTAGTAATAGAAAAAGAATGCCTGTCTAGATTTTTAGGTAGCATTCTAGGAATCAGATCTTTGATTTTCTGAAGGTAATGTGTACTCCCTAATAGTAATGATAATGGCTAATTTTTATTGAATGCTGTTAGGTACCAGGTTCTGCTCCAAGAACTTGATTCATATTAACTCACTGAATCATCAGTACAACCTCATGAACTGCAATCTTTAAGGGCTACTATTATCCCAGTTCTACTGATGAGGAGACTGGGGCTAGAACATTCAGATGACTTGCCCAAGAAAACACACCTGGCAGTAGGCAAAGGCAATATTTGAACCTAAGCAATGAGGTCCCATAGCCAGTACTTTCGACCATTCACTAGTTGCCTCTCTAAAAGGTGTCTTCCTACCTATATCAGAAAGGACTGATCATTGAAAGGTGGCTCTAATATATGGTTTTGCCTCACACACTAGTTTTTGCTGTAAGAAGGATTTTGTCTGAAGAATTACTTTATTTCTACTTGACTGGCCTGCTTTCCACAGTGCACATGTAGAAAAATGGTTGGCAAGGATCAAAGTTATGTTTGGTCCTATTAAAGGATAATATTCTCTTGTAACCATAGAGACCTAATGTTGCTATTTAGGATTATTTTCCACATCTAGAAAGTAGGGCGAAGTTAAAGGATTTGCTTAAGGTGATATTTGTTAAGGATTGCTCTGGTTGCATTAATAAATGACAGCATTTTGATTTTGCTTATCTTATTCCACTAAGAAGTTGGAAAGTTGGAAGTGTTTTTTTTTTTTTTTTTTTTTTTGGAGACGGAGTCTCGCTCTGTCATCCAAGCTGGAGTGCAGTGGTATGATCTCGGCTCACTGCAACCTCTGCTTCCTGAGTTCAAGTGATTCTCCTGCCTCAGCCTCCTGAGTAGCAGGGACTACAGGCGTGTGCCATTACACCCAGCTAACTTTTGTATTTTTAGTAGAGACAGGGTTTCACCATGTTAGCCAGGCTGGTCTTGAACTCCTGACCTCAGGTGATCCACCTGCCTTGGCCTCCTAAAGTCCTGGGATTACAGGCGTGAGCAACCGTGCCTGGCCTAGAAGTGCTTTTATTTATCATTCACTCTCACATCATATTGGAGGAAGAGGAAGGAATCTTTCCTTTTTCCCAATTTACTGTATCAGGGAGAAGTTACGTAACCAGCCAAAGGCCACACAGCACATCTACATCCACAGAGGGCTTCTTGCTTTGTGTTCGACACTTTTTTTTTTTTTTTTTTTGAGACAGAGTCTCACTCTCGCCCAGGCTGGAGTGCAATGGCGTAATCTCACTCACTGCAATCTCCACCTCCCAGGTTCAAGCAATTCTCCTGCCTCAGCCTCCTGAGTAGCTGGGATTATAGGCATGCACCACCACACCCAGCTAATTTTTATATTTTTAGTAGAGATGGGGTTTCAACATGTTGGCCAGGCTGGTCTCAAACTCCTGACCTCAGGTGATTCACCCACCTAAGCCTCCCAAAGTCCTGGGATTATAGGCGTGCGCCACTGTGCCCAGCCAAGTGTTCGACACTTCTTTGTCCTCAGCAAGTGTTTACTGAGCATCTTCATCTATTGTATGTGATACATACAATATGTCAGGAACTGTTACAGGCTCTAGGGATACTCTCATAGATTTTAGTGACATAAAAGAGACAATCTTCCTTCTTGCAAAAACTTGCATTCTAGTAGGAGAAAGAAGCAGAAAATAAACCCAAATAAGTTAGATACTGTACTAGAAAGTGAGAAGAGAAAATTAAAGCAAGGAATTGGAGTAGAGAATATGGGAGGGAGGTTACAGTTTCAAACTGGGAAATGTTCCTGGGAAGGTAACATTGAAGGAAAGGCAGGAAGGAGGGAAGGGAAAGCACTGAGAGAATCCTGGGAAGTCATCACAGAGTTAGCAATAGCATGCACTTTCAGTAATGGTGTGGACACATTGTGATTCTAGGCCTTTACAAATTTTGTCTGATAATTTAACCATTAAAATGCCTCACATTCACGAACCTCATGGTTGTTAATCTTTTTGTTGTTGAGACAGGATCTCACTGTGTTACCCAAGCTGGAGTGGAGTGCAATGGAGTGATCATGGCTCACTGAAGGCTTGACCGCCTGGGCTCAAGCAATCCTCCCACCTCAAGTCCCTTGAGTCATTGGGACCACAGGCATGGACCACCATGCCTGGCTAATTTTTGTGTTATTTGTGGAGACGAGATCTCGCTATGTTGCCCAGGCTGGTCTCAAACTCCTGATCTCAAGTGATTCTCCCACCCTGGCCTCCCAAAGTATTGGGATTACAGGCGTGAGCCACTGCACCTGCCTTGGTTGTCAATCTTGATATCTACTGCAGCTCCATGGCTCCTAACAAATTATGGAACTTCATTCTATACAATTCTACCAGAAGAGGAGCAGGGTTTAACTCTATAATATAAGCATTTTGTTATGGCTTTCTTTCTTCAACTCAAATTCGCAAGGCAGATTCTGACCCACCATCAAACCAAAAGTCAGAAAGCCAACCTCATGGAGTTCCAGTTTAGAATGGCACATATGTTGGTGTTTTCTGGTGGACACAGTATCAAGTCCTATTGAGACTGCCTTTCTAAGTTGAAATAATAATGCATTATTGCCTCTGTCTTAAGCAATCCTTAACTTACAGACTGGTGGTGTCTCTGGTACTGCATTTTTAGATTATTTGGAATTATGAGTATGCTCCCAAACTAATTTACAAAATTGAGTTTAACCCATAATACGCCTGAAGCCTGGGACTATTAATATTTATTCAAATACAGCCAAACACTATTTATTGTTACTATAGTAAAACACTTTCATAATTTTCAATTGAAATTAAGAATTTTTGAGTTGTAAAGGATCTTAGCCATCTAGTTCTGTCTCTAGGGCAGGAATCAACCCTGTCTCCAGCAGCCCCGATAACATGCAGTCATTGAGCTTCTCCCTGAATTCCTTATTCCCAGCTCTAATTGTTGAGGAGGTTTCCTTTTGTGTTGGCCTGAAACAAATTATCTCCAGTCTTTCTAACTATCTTCTGATGTGTGTGTGTGTGTGTGTGTGTGTGTGTGTGTGTGTGTATCTCCTAATTACATTGTTACATGATCATCCTCCCATCTTTAAGTTTGTTCATCCCTTTATCTATTGTCAGTTTCAGAGTTTTTCACCACAGGAGTGTACTAGATTGTCTAGGTCACTCAGTTTTTATGGAGTTCCTGGCCCAATGCAGGTGTGTGCTAGGGACATGGTCATAAACAAGCCTGACCAGTTCCCTGTGCTCATGGAGTCCACAGGGTGCCTGTGCATCTGGCAGTACCTCATGTGTTCTTTCTTAGCTATTTTTAATCCTAAGCTAACATGGTGACTTTTCCAAAAATTGTTATTATTTCTACTTCACCAACCACATTTTCAGTATTTAGAATTAAGTCTAGGATAGAATTTCATCTTACTTAAAGAGGAATTTACCAGTAAGAATTAAGCATCTTGTAAATGTCTAGGGAGCTGGAAGTTCCCATGAAAACTCTCTATCACTTTTCTGCTTATTTAATGTTCTCTTTGTGGAAAATATCACCCAGAGCCTCCTAACGGGGTGATCTGTTTTACTTTTTATATAACAATAAATTTTCTGTTCTTTCTCTGTACCCTCATATGGATATATGTACATATCATATCCACATTTCTTGGATGCTAGTTTCTCCGAAAGCACTAGAAGTCTCTGGCATTGGTTTTTTTTTTTCTATTCTGGCCACTGTCCTCCATGATATCTGATTTTATACTATTATGTGGGTGTTTTCTTCTCTCTTGAATTCAACTTTAAGGTTCTCTTCAATAGGCCAATTTGGTGAGCATCTTCTTGGCATGTCATTTTTTTCTTAAATTTTTTTATTTTTAATGAATGCATAATTGTTGTACGTATTTTGGGGTATATGTGATATTTTTATATAAGCATACAATGTGTAATGTTTAAATCAAGGTAATTGAGATATACATCACCTCAAACATTTATCGTTTCTTTTTGTTAGAAATAGTCCAGTTCCACTCTTTTAGTTATTTTGAGATATACAATATTTATTGTTAGCTATAGTCGCCCCATTGTGCTACTGAACACTAGATCTATTCTTTCTATCTAACTGTACATTTGTACCCCTTAACCATCCCTCCTCCCCACTACCCTTCCCAGCTTCTGGTAACTGTCATTCTACTCTATCTCCATGAGTTCAGTTTTTTTGTTTTAGCTCCCACATATGAGTGAGAACATGCAACATTTGTCTTTCTGTACCTGGCTTATTTTACTTAACATAATGTCCTTCAGTTCCATCCGTGTTGCTACAAATGACAGAATTTTATTCTTTTTTATGGCTGAATAGTATTCCATTATGGTGGAATAATATTCCATTGTGTATATGTACTACATTTTCTTAACCCATTCATCTGTTGATGGACGCTTAGGTTGATTCTATGTCTTGGCTATTGTGAACAGTCTGGCATCTCATTCCTATTTTCATGTAATGAACCACATGTCTTGTCAGGCTATTGTAGGACTGTTACGGTCCAGAAAGTCAGATCTTGTCTTCGACACCATCAGTTGAAATGGCTTTTCCCATTTCTTTATCCACTCTTTTCATATGTCATGATCTCTAGCCAGAAGAGAAGAGAACCACATCTCACCTTCCACACCTTCCTGTTTTCCACTCAGGACTTCTGACTAGCTAGACCATCCAGATGGCTTCTGAGGAAGACAATTATTCTTATTTTTAAAAATCAGTAGAGGAGGGTTTGAGGAGTTTTGATGTGCCCTCTTTCATGTCCTAAGAAACACATTGCAAGAAGACAGCGTTCCTTCTGATTAGCCAGGCAGGTCTGTGCAAGGCTGTCATCTCTAGCACTGGCACCTCATCAAGAGCTCCTCAGTGACCACTTTTGACTTTTCCTGATGAGTCTCATGAATCCTCCTTGTCATCCATTCATACAGCAAATATTCACTGAGTTTCTACCCTATGCCCAGATTCTGTTCTAGAGAAACAAGCTCATGAAGCTGCTATTCCAGGGAAGAAATACCAGGGAAGGGTGTTGTGGGGAAAATCAGAGTATACGTGGAGATCGAGAATAGCGGTCAGTGAGAGAAGCAAGACATTGGGTCGGAGTCTCTGGTACACCACCCTTCTCTATCTTACCTACTGCTCCATGCCAGATCTACACAGCACGTCAATTCTCCCTCTCCTGTGTGTTATCTTTTTTCTCCTATTAACTCTTGACAGGACATCTTGGTTTTGTCAAGAGGTTGATCTCTTGGTTCCTATTTTCTTCCTCAAAACATTTCTTTTTGTGTGGCTTTCTTAACTGTATAATTCTTCCATTTTTTTCTTTCTTCTTTTTTTCTTTTTTTTTTTGAGACAGAGTCTTGCTGTGTCTCCCAGACTGGAGTGCAGTGACATGATCTCAGCTCACTGCAGCCTCTGCCTCCCAGGTTCAAGCGATTGTCCTGCCTCAGCCTCCCGAGTACCTGGGATTACACGTGTGTGAGACCTTACTTGGCTAATTTTTGTTTGTTTGTTTGTTTGTTGTTGTTTTGAGATGGAGTCTCACTCTGTCGCCCAGGCTGGACTGTAGTGGCACGATCTCGGCTCACCGCAAGCTCCGCCTCCTTCATGCCATTCTCTTGCCTCAGCCTCCCGAGTAGCTGGGACCACAGGTTCCCGCCACCACGCCTGGCTAATTTTTTTGTATTTTTAGTAGAGACGGGGTTTCACTGTGTTAGCCAGGATGGTCTCGATCTCCCGAACTCGTGATCCACCCGCCTCGGCCTCCCAAAGTGCTGGGATTATAGGCATGAGCCACCGCGTCCAGCCTAATTCTTTCATTTTTTTCTAGAAAACATTCATCTTTTCCAGACTAGAGCAAAGGATGATGCGACCCAACTTCTTTCACCTTCCCTTTTAGTGGGAAAGCTGGTTTATATTTATAGATTGCCTCTTGGTGGCTCCTCTCCAAGGAAGAAAAATAGAGGTCCCAGCCCCGAGTTTCTACACAGTCCCAGACCATGGGGTGTCAGGGTTACCTTTGGTTGTTTTTGGCAGCCCCTCTTGGAAACATTTCCTGTAAATAGCCCCTCAACAAACTGGGCCTTTAAAAATGGGGCTTTTTTGTTGAGCCCTGGTTTGTGCCAGCTATGTCAATCCCTTGACCTTTCAGAAAACACAAGTAGCTTTTTGACTTTTCCAAAATGTTTTCCTGCCTTGCCTCTCTCTTTGGTTGTGGCCATGGGCCAATGAGCCTATAGTTCACTGGAAAATGTATGTATTCATTCTGACAGCTCCAGTGTGGACTCCTGAGATTCTTCTTAGAAATAGCTGTGGTGTGGCATATGCTGGAGGCAGATGTACAAAGGTACCATGAACGAGTTCACTTTCTATGGCGAATATGTGATCATGACCTTCTCCAAAGAGGTTATCTCTTGGTCATTCACCATGTGGGTGTTTCCTCTTTGTTTTATATGTGTCTGTGTATATGTGTGTATAGTGCTAAGAATTTTGATTTTTGCATAATTGCTTTTGTATAGTTTTGCATAATTGCTACCACAGTCAGGATATGTCAGAGTTCTGTCACTCCCCAAATCTCCTTTGTGCTGTCTTTTTTTTTTTTTTTTTTTGAGGCGGAGTCTCTCTCTGTCACCCAGGCTGGAGTGCAGTGGCGTGATCTCGGCAAGCTCCGCCTCCTGGGTTCATGACATTCTCCTGCCTCAGCCTCCCGAGTAGCTGGGACTACAGGTGCCCGCCACCACACCTGGCTAATTTTTTGTATTTTTAGTAGAGATGGGGTTTCACCATGTTAGCCAGGATGGTCTCGATCTCTGACCTCATGATCCACCCACTTCAGCCTCCCAAAGTGCTGGGATTACAGGCGTGAGCCACTGCACCCAGCCCTGTGCTGTCTTTTTATAGTCACACCTTCCCAACCCCTAACTTCTGGCAACTACTGGTCTGTTCTTCTTCACCATAGTTTTGTTGTTTCAAGAATGTCATAGGCTGGGCAGGTGGATCACGAGGTCAAGAGATCAAGACCATCCTGGCCAATATGGTGAAACCCCGTCTCTACGAAAAATACAAAAAATTAGCCGGGCATCATGGCGGGTGCCTGTAATCCCAGCTACTGGGAGGCTGAGGCAGGACAATCACTTGAACCCGGGAGGCGGAGCTTGCAGTGAGCCGAGACTGTGCCACTGCACACCAGCCTGGTGATAGAGACTCTGTCTCAAAAAAAAAAAAAAAAAAAAAAGAATGTCATATAAATGGAATCATTCAGTGTGAAATCTTTGGAGACTGGTTTCTTCCACTTTGCAGAGTGACTCACGAGAGCTTCCTCCAGGTTGTTGCATGTATTCATCATTCCATTTTTTGTTGAATATTATTTCATGGAATAGATGTACCACAGTTTGTTTATCCATACATGAAAGACACATGGGTTGTTTCTAGTTTGGGGTAATTATAAATAAAGTTGCTATAAACATTCTTGTGTACGTTCTTGTGTGAGCAAAAGTTTTCATTTCTTTAGGGAAAATGTGTAGGAATGGGATTTTGGGGTCATATGTTAAATGTGTGTTTAACTTTATAAGCAAATGCCAAACAGTTTTCCAGAGTTTTGCATTCCTGCAAGTAGCAGAGAAAAGTTTCAGTTGCTCCACATCCTTGTCAACACTTGGTATTGTCATTATTTTTTGTTTTTAAGGTAAAAACATTTATCATAAAATTCACTATCTTAACCATTTTTAAATGTGCAGCTCAGTAGTGTTCAATATATTTACATTGTTCTGTAAATAGATCTCCAGAACTTTTTCATCTTGCAGAACTGAAACTCTACACCTATTAGCCAACTTCCTTTTTGCCCCCCCAGTAACCCACCATTCTACTTTCTATGACTATGAATTTGACTACTTTAGATCCCTCATATAAGTGGACTCAGATAGTATTTTTTTGTGACTAGTTTATTTCACCTAGCATAATGTCCTCAAGTTTCCTCCATGCTGTAGCATGTGACAAGATTTCCTTTTTTCAAAGACTGTGTAGTATACTACATTGTTTAAATCCATTCATTGGTCAGTGGACATTTGGGCTGCATCCATCTCTTGGCTATTGTGGATATTGCTGCTCTGAACATAGGTGTGCTGTAATTAGTTTTATGTTAACCTTTCTACTAGGTATGTAGTGGTATTTTGTCATGGTTTTAATTTCCCTAATGGGCTAATGATGTTGAACTTTTTTATTGATACATAATATTTGTGTATATTTATAGGATACATGTGATATTTTGTTCCATTCATATACTGTGTCATGATCAGGTCAAGGTATTTAGGATATCCATCACCTCAAACATGTATCATTTCTACCATTGGGGACATTTCAAATCCTCTTTTCTAGCTGTTTTGTAATATACAATACATTGTTGCAATTGCAGTCACTCTACTGTGCTATTAAACATTAGAACTTATTTCTTTGATGTAACTGTATGTTTGTACCCGTTAATCTGTCTCTCTTTATCCCTTCCCCCACTGACACCCACACACCCTTCCCAGCCTCTCGTAACTGTCATTCTACTCTCTACCTCTAAAAGATCAACTGTTTTAAACTCCCACCTATGAGTAAGAACATGTATTTGTCTTCCTGTGCCTGGATTATTTTACTTAACATAATTTCCTCCAGTTGTATCTATGTTGCTACAAATGACAGGATTTTATTCTTTTTTTATGGCCAAACAGCATTCCATTGTGTGTACCTAATCATATTTTCTTTATCCATTCATCTCTGATGGACACTTAGGTTGATTCCATATCTTGGCTATTGTTAACAGTGCTACAATAAACATGGGCATGCAGGTATCCTTTTGATATATTAAGTTCCATTTTTGTGGGGGTGAGTACCTGGTAGCGGGATTGCTGGATCATATGGTGGCTCTATTTTTAGTTTTTTTGAGAAACCTCCATACTGTTTTCTGTAATGGCTGTACTAATGTACATTCTTACCAACACTGTGTAAGAGTTCCCATTTCTTTGAATCTTCACCAACATCTGTCATTTTTTGTCTTTTTGATAATAGCCATGCTAACTGAAGTAAGACATGTCATTGTGGTTTTGATTTGCATTTCCCTGATGATGTCTTTTTGATGATAGCCATGCTAACTGAAATAAGATAATATGTCATTGTGGTTTTGATTTGCATTTCCCTGATGATTAGTGGTTTTTTCATATACCTGTTTGCCATTTGTATGTGTTTTTGAGAAATGTCTATTCATATCTTTTGCCCACATTTTAATGGGATTATTTGGTGTTTTGTTGTTGAGTTATTTGAGTTCCCTGTACATACCTCAACATATTAAAGCCCTTATATGACAAACCAACAGCTAACATAATGCTGAATGGGGAAAAGTTAAAAGCCTTTCCTCTAAGAACTGGAACAAGACAAGGATGCCCACTTTTACCTCTCCTATTGAACTGGAAGTCCTAGCCAGAGCAATTAGGCAAGAGAAAGAAATAAAAGGCATCCAGATTGGAAAAGAGAAAGACAAACTTTGCAGATGACATGATTTTATATCTAGAAACTCTTAGATCTGATAAACAAATTCAGTAAAGTTACAAGATACAAAATCAACATAAAAATCAGTGGTGACTCTTCTTTCTTTCTTTCATTCTTTCTTTCTTTCGTTCGTTCTTTTGTTCTTTCTTCTTTCTTTCCTTTTTTTTTCTTTTTTTTTTTTTTTGAGACAGGGTCTTACTCTGTCACTTAGGCTGGAGTGCTACATAGATGCTTACCGCAGCATCTACCTACAGGGCTTAGGTGATCCTCCCACCTCAGCCTCCCGAGTAGCTGGGACTACAGGCGCACACCACCACACCTGGCTAGTTTTTTATATTTTTTTTGTGGAGACAGGGTTTCACCATGTTGCCCAGGCTGGTTTCAAACTCCTGGGCTCAAGTGATCCACCAGCCTTATGAGATTTTTCACAGACATAGAAAAATTTGTATAGAACTAAAAAAGAGCCCAAACAGCCAAAGCAATCCTGAGCAAAAAGAAGAAAGCTGGAAGCATCATAGTACCTGACTTCAAAATATATTACAAGGCTATAGTAACCAAAACAGCATGGTATTTGTATAAAAACAGACACATAGACCAATGGAATAGAATAGAGAACCCAGAAATAAAACTACACATTTACAGCCAACTGATTTTTGATAAAGGTGCCAAGAATATAGATTAGGGAAAGAACATCCTCTTCAATAAATGGTGCTGGAAAAAGTGAATATCTAAACACAAAAGAATGAAAATAGACACCTATGTCTCACAGTATATAAAAATCAATGCAAAATGGATTAAAGACTTAAACAGAAGACCTAAAACTATGAAACTACTAGAAGAAAACATAGGAGAAACACTCTAGAACATCAGTCTAGGCAAAGATTTTATGTCTGAGACCTCAAAACTATAGGCAACAAAACAAAAAAGCACAAATTTGACTATATTAAACTATTAATAAAAAGTTTCTGCTCAGCAAAGGAAGCAATCAACAGAGTGAAGAGACAATCTGTGGAATGGGAGAAAATATTTGCAAAATATTCATCCAACAATGAACTTCTTTTCATGTACGTATCTGCCATCCATATATCCTCTTTGATGAAGTTTCTATTCAGGTCTTTTGCTTATTTTTTAATTGGGTTATTTGTTTTCATACTATTGAATTTTGAGATTTCTTTATATATTCTAGATACAAGCTCTTTGTTGTATATGTGATTTGCAAATATTTTCTCCCACTCTGTAGATTGTCTTTTCATTCTTATAACAGTACCGTTTGCAGAGGAAAAATTTTTAATTTTAATGAAATCCACCGTATCAGCTTCTTTTAAAATAGATCATGCTTTTGGTCTCTTGTCATGCCTAATCTCAGGTCACAAAGATTTTTATCCTATGTTTTCTTCTAAATGTTTTTATAGTTTTATGTTTTACATTTAGATCTATGATCAGTTTTAGGATCATTTTAATGCAAGGGGTGAGGTTTGGGTCAAGGCTGGTTTTTTGCATGTAAATGTCTAGTTATTTCAATATCATTTGTTGAAAAGATCATCCTTTTTCTATTAAGTTGCCTTTGTACTGTTTTAAAAATCAATAAGCATATATTGTTCTTCCACATATTCTCTTTGGTAACAGTCTTTTGGCCAATTTTTACTGAGTAGTTTGTTTTCTTAATGTTCAGTTTGAGAGTATTATATCTTCTAGGTTCAATGCCTTTGTCAGATATGTTACTTGGTGATATTTTCTGCCAGGCTCTAGTAGCTTGTCTTTCCATTCTTTAACAGTGTCTTTTAAGAGCAAAGGCTCTTAATTTTGATGAAATACAATTTTTTTTTCTCTTTTCAGATCATGCTTTTGGTGTCACGTGTAAGAAATTTCAACAGCATTTGTTGAAACGACTATCATTTCCCCATTGAATTACCTTTGCACCTTTGTTCAAAAATTAATCGGCAACATATATGTGGTCTATTTCTGGACTCACTACTTTATTCTCTTAATCTGTGTCTATTCTTTCACCAATATCACACTATCTTGATTATTATAGCTTTATAAGTCTGAAAATTAGGTAGTGTGATTTTCCAACCTTATTCTTCATTTAAAATTGTTTTAACTAATCTAGTTTGTTTGGCTTTCATTTAAATTTTAGAACCAACTTGTTTTTATTGTTGAAAAATTACTGCTGGGGTACTTTTTTTTGGCTAGGATTTTTATTTAAACTGCATTAAATCTATGCTGCAGTTTGGGTAGAACTGATATCTATACCATGTTGAACTTTCTAATTTATGAACTGGTATGCCTCTCCATTTGATTAGCTTTTCCATTTTTTTATTAGCATTTTGAAGTTTTTAGAAAACAGTAATAAGTTTATACTTCAGTATTTGTTTTCTTTATTTTTTAGCTACTGTAAATTATATATATTTTTAAATGTCAATTTCCAGTTGTTCCTTGTATCATGCTACCTTATTAAACTCACTTATCAGTTCTAGTAGTTCTAGTGAAAATACCTTAGGATTTTCTACATGGACAATTATGTCATCTGTGAATAGGAATCATTTTATTTCTTCCATTCTAATCTGCATGCTTTTTATTTTTTCTTCCCTTTTTTCACCAGCTAGGACTTCTACTACAATAGTAAACAGGAGTGTTGAAGGAGATATCCATGCTTTGTTCCTATTCTTAGGGGGAAAGCATTCATTAAGTATGATGTTGGTGTGAGATTTTTTGTGTGTGTTTGTTTGTTTGTTTGTTTGAGATGGAGTCTTGCTCTGTCACCCAGGCTGGAGTGCAGTGGCGCGATCTCGGCTCACTGTAACCTCCGCCTCTTGGGTTCAAGCAATTCTCCTGCTTCAGCCTCCTGAGTAGCTGGGACTACAGGCACGTGCCACTGCACCTGGCTAATTTTTGTATTTTTAGTAGAGACGGGGTTTCACTATGTTGGCCAGGCTGGTCTGGAACTCCTGACAACGTGATCCGCCTGCCTCAGCCTTCAAAAGTGCTGAGATTACAGGCGTGAGCCACCACGTCCGGCCCAGTTGAAGGTTTTTATACATGCCCTTTATTAGGTTGAGGAAGTTCCTTTTTGTTCCTGACTTTCTAAGAGTATTTATTATGAATAGATATTGGATTTCTCAAACGCATTTTTCTGGATCAATTGATATGGTCATTTCGGTTTTTTTCTTTAGACCACTATTATGGTTGATTACATTGGCAGATTTTTGAATTTTGAACCAGTTTTTGCATCCTTAGGATAAGTCCCACTGTGTTGTTTTGTTTTATTTTGTTTTGTTTTTTGAGACGGAGTTTCGCTCTTGTTGCCCAGGCTGGAGTGCAATGGCACGGTCTTGGCTCACAGCAACCTCCGCCTCCCAGGTTCAAGCGATTGTCCTGCCTCAGCCTCCGGAGTAGCTGGGATTATAGGCATGTGCCACCACGCCCGGCTAATTCTGTATTTTTAGTAGAGATTGGGTTTCTCCATGTTGGTCAGGCTGGTGTCGAACTCTGGACCTCAGGTGATCTGCCCGCCTCGGCCTCCCAAAGTGCTGGGATTACAGGCGTGAGCTACCGCGCCCAGCCAGCCCCACTGTGTTGTGGTGTAGTATTCTTTTTATATGTTGCTGGATTTTATTGAATAATATTTTGTTGAGGATTCATGGTATTGATCTGTAGTGTTCTTGCACTATCTTTGTCTAGGTTTGATATCAGGGCAACACCAACTTTATACAATCAGTTGGCAACTGTTCCCTCCTCTTCTGTTCCTGGAAGAGACTGTGTAGAATTGTTGTTATTTTCTTCTTGAAATGTTTGGTAGAATAAACAGTAAAGCATTATGGACCTGAAGATTTCTCTTTTGAAAGATTTAAATAGCATATTCAATTTCTTTTATAGTTATAGGACCATTCAGGTGATCTCTTTTAACTTGGGTAAGTTTAAGCAGGCCCTCTGGTGCTCTGAAATGGAAAAGAAAGTGAAACTTTTCCTCTAGATTTCTTTATGGTTAACCAACTGCCTTATCTCCTTCAATAAAGTCTATGTACAAATGCTACTTTCTCAGTGAGATCTATCTGGAATGTTCTATTTCAAATCTCTCCTCTCCCCCAGAATTCTTTAAATTAAATGGCCTTGTTGACATATAATTGATATACCAAACAGTTCACCCATTTAACGCGTGCAACTCAATAGGTTTTAGTCATATTCATGAGCTGTGAAACCATCACCACAATCAATTTTAAACATTTCCATCACTCTAGAAAGAAATCCCATACTCATTAGCAGTCATTCCCCATTTCACCAGTCTCCCAGCTCTACTTTCTATCTCTGCGGGTTTGCCTATTCTTGATATCTCATATAAATGGAATCATACAATACATATGTGGTCTTTTATGACTGATATCTTTCACTTAGCAAGCTTTCATTGGTCATCTATGTTGTAGCGTGTATCAGTACATCATTTCATTATCAAATACCAAACATTCCATTGTATGAATATACCACATTTTATTTATTCATCAGTTGCTGGACGTTGGGTTTCTTTCTTTTGGCGGCTATTATGAATAATGTTGCTGTGTGCATTTGTATATAAGTTTTTGTGTACATATATGTTTTCACTTCTCTTGGTTTCATTTCTCTTGGTTATATACCTAGAAATGGAATTGCTTAGTCATGTGGTAATTCAATGTTTAACATTTTGAGGAACGGCCAAACTGTTTTTCAATGCAGCCACACCGTTTTATATTCCTACTAGCAGTGTATGAGCATTCTAATTTCTCTACACTCCAGCCAACATGTATTACTACCTGTCTTTTTTTATTATTGCTATCCTGGTGGGTATAAAGTAGCTCCACCCAGCACTTTTGATTCCTCCTTGTCTTTTCTTTTCTGATTTATTTATTTATTTGAGACAGGGTCTTGCTCATTCACCCATGCTGGAGTGCAGTGGTGTGATCATTTCTACTGCAGCCTCTAACTCCTGGGCTCAAAGCAATCCTCCTGCCTCAGCCTCCCAAGTTGCTAGGACCAAAGGCATGCACCACAACACCCAACTTAATTTTTAAAAAAAAATTTTTTTCACAGAGATGGAGGCTTGCTCAGCTGCCCAGGCTGGGTGTCCAACTGGCTTCAAGTGATTGTCCTACCTTGACCTCCCAAAGTGCTGGGATTATAGATGTGAGCCACCATGCCTAGCCTGATTCCTCCTCTTTTTCTACCTTACTTTTTTCATTTTCCATAGCACATTTTACCGTCTAACATCTATAAATTATTTCTATTGTTTTTTTATCTGACCCCACTTCTTAGTAGATTATAAATTCCATGAGAACAGGGATTTTTGTTTTCTTCTTTGGTGAGATCTCAAAGGAACTTGTATAGTGCCTGGCTTATGTTAAACATTCAGTAAATGTATATTGAATGAACGAATGAATGAATGAATGGCTCTTGATGGACCTTATCCCATCCTATATATGGAGCATTTGCAAGTGAATCTTTTCGATTTGGAAAGTGCTGGATTTGGGGCGAGGGGTAGGGAATGACTGTGCTTGTTTTCAATCCTTCTTTAGTGTTCATACCACTGAGAGTTGCTTAAAACAGCCTCAAGAAACCCTGAAAAGCCATAACAGACTAAATGAATATTTTACCAATTTAGTGGGTAGGGTGGGGAGCTATTCTCTCATGAATGGATAATGACCTTAAGTAACTGTGACTGCTCTGTATGGCAGCATTGCAAAGGTCAATGTGGGAACATCTTTCTCAAAAAAGGAAGTGGGGTGGGGGTTGTATTTTAATTCAACCATTTGTGTTCTTGTGTATTTCACAACAAAACCTAATGAGACCAAATGAGTGCTAGAAATTCTGTGGGCAAGAGATATTATATAATAATTTTATTACGTATGCTTTTAAAAAATATCTTCTATTATTTTCCTAAAGGTATATAATTGTGTTAAAACAGATTTCCTCTATGTGCTCTAAATATAAAGGAGACTAATTATTTCTCTCCTTTTTTTCTCCCAGTAGAATGGATTTTTTTTCTTGGTTCAATCTTTTTATACATAGGTGGATGGAAAGACTCATTATGGCCCATCTTTTTATTTATGGAGCATTTATTATTCATTATAGGTCTATTCTAGTGGTAAAACCCATTTATGGGAAAGAGTAATAGAATATGAGTGCTAACTTTTTGTGCATTTGTCATAATTGAAGTTAGTGGTTTTATAAATATGGGATCCTTCCACCATGGGTTTAGAATAGCCCAGCTGCACAATAAATGGCCTAACCATCAGGTCCTACCTCTTACAGATCAATAAAACCATGAAATCTTTTTCTAAATGGAGTTGAGGAGTCTCCCTTGCTTCCTGTACATTCTGGAAAAAGTGGGATATTGTGTTTAATCCAAGCCGAGCTCTGGATTTAAATGGGTTGCACCATAGACCTGACTAGTATCTCAAGTCTCCCGTCTTTTCCAGGGGGAGTTAGGTTTTTCTAGTGAATTCAGATAAGCAAGGCATTTTCACTGAGCATTCTGTGAAAGCATTCTCAAATGAGACATGGATGCTACTGATTTTGCTGATTTCTGATTACAAATGACACATTTTAAAAATCACACACATAGAATGAATTGCAGAATTGTTAACTTGCTTTCCCTTTTTTTTCATCACATTTGATTGCTAAGGGGGATGTGGAGAAAAGGAGCACTGTTCCCACCCACATCTTAATTAAATAAGGCCTCCATTGGGTTGAGACAAAGTGGGTTTGTATTGCTTTAAGAGAAGATCCGATTGTTTATATCCCTTGCTTGGGTGGATAATTTCCTAATTTCATTTTCCTTTGGAGTGGTGCCACTTTAAACACTTTTAAAGGTACTACAGAAGCCCTTCTGGCCTGGGTCAGAGAATTCATGTCAGGAAAGTCCATTATTTTATTTCCTTCGCATATTATTTCCCTTTGTGGTTTTGTTTTGTCTTTTTCATCCTGTGATATGAATCTGGTCCTTATCACTGAGGGCTAAGTCCTGGAAAGTGACTGTTTTTTGGCTTACATATTTTCCTGATTTATTTCTCACTTAGAATATAAGATGCAATCTTAATTTTTACTTCTTTTGTGTTAGGTGTTTGCTCACCTAGGCTTATAACACTTTTTCTCCGAAGGTTTCTCCAACTGATTCCCAAGCCTAGACTCTAAGTTTTGAAATTGGTACTCATGAAGTTTCCTTTATTCCAAAGTATAAGTGTTTACTTAGTACCCATAAGACAGGGCGTAAGAGGCTATATACAAAAATACAAGATAATAAAAAAACATGATTGGAAAGAAGACTAGATATTAGAAAATTATTAGAAAACTGATTATGCATTATCGTGATGAAAATTCTTTCTTGTCTGTTTTTCATTTCAGCATTTATAGAAATCTATAGTCCAAAAATATTTTACAATTTGATTTTATTTTAAAATCCATAATGTAAATTTACCATCTTAGCCATTTTAGGTTTACAGTTCAGTAGTGTTAAGTATATTCACATCGTTGTGCAACAGACCTCCAGAACTTTTTCATCTTGCAAAATGAAAACTCTGTGCCCATTCAACAACTTCCCCTCCCCCCACCCCACCACTTACCCTCTGTAATGTTTTTTTAAAAAAACTTCAGATGAATCAAATGCAAAACATTATTGACACCAATGAAAGTTTAATCACCTGTGTTAAGTAAGACAGTGACATATTGCTGGCATTCTGTCATCTTTTCTTTTTGCTGAGTTTTTCATTTCAATTCAATGCTAAAAAGTTCAAATTAGTTACTACCCCATGAGGCTTGAAAATGTTCCCTTTGGATAATTTGGGTAATTTCTATATGTGTAGCATTGTGAAGTAAAGTAGTTTTTCCTAAAAAAATTAAAGTTTAAAAAATGTATTTCTGTTACTCATTTGAAGTTTCATTTAGGATTAAACAATATAGGAAAAAGATATGTGGGTATTAATAATAATGATAACTAACTCATTGAGTATTTACTATGTGTCAGGCACTCTTTTAATTAATTATTAATAAATTTTTATAGACACTTTCTCTGTCACCCAGGCGGGAGTGCAATGGCACAATCATAACTCACTGTAACCTCTAACTCCTGGGTACAAGTGATCCTCCTGCCTCGTCCAGATAATTTTTTAACTTTTTGTCGAAATGGAGTCTCACTATGTTGCTCAGCCTGTGATACTATTTTAAATGCCTGCAATCTTCCCAGTTACCCTATGATGCAGGTTACTATTATAATCTCACTTTTACTCCTGAGTAAACTAGCGAGGCACAGAAAAGTTAGGTAACTCACCCTAAGTTCCAGGCCTTATGCAAAGCATAGCCAGTATTTAATCCTCAGAACCCTGCCTTGAGTTTTCATTCTTAATCCCTATACTATTCTGCCTTCTAGGTCAATAAGCATGTCAAATGAAAATATTGGTGGATTATCATCAGGGAATATGCAAATGTATACAGGAGGAACGGAAAGTAGAGGAGAAAAAAACTCCTATTTCTTTGGTCTGTAATTTATGCCAAACCCTTTACAATTTTTTTTTTTTTTTTTTTTTTTTTGAGACGGAGCCTTGCTCTGTCACCCAGGCTGGAGTGCAGTGGCACGATCTCGGCTCACTGCAAGCCCCGCCTCCCAGGTTCAAGCCATTCTCCTGCCTGAGCCTCGGAGTAGCTGGGACTACAGGCACCCGCCACCATGCCCGGCTAATTTTTTTGGATTTTTAGTAGAGACGGGGTTTTACTGTGTTAGCCAGGATGGTCTCGATCTCCTGACCTCGTGATCCGCCCGCCTCGGCCTCCCAAAGTGCTGGGATTACAGGCGTGAAGCAATACGTCCGGCCTACAAGATATTTTAATCATCCTAATGTCTATTCATGCTAGGTTTTAGTACCTGTGTTTTCACATGTGGAAATAAAGGCTCAGAGAAGTTGGGGAGTTTGCCTGTGATCACCTACCAATAACTTGCAGGGTCTGGATTTGAACACAAAGGTATATTCTTAAGAGGACTGGAATACATCCTATATAAAAGTATTCTATTATATAGAGTCTATTATATATAATGTAATATAACATCGTGAACTTCTATATAAATATTATATAGGAATGATATTTATGTTATACCTTTCTGTAAATATTATACAGGAAACAATATAGGACAAGAATACTTCTACACATAACATATTCTAGACCTCTTAAGAATTATATATATTATATATATGTCTATATAGTATATAGCAGTCTATTCTTTTTAAATTAAATTAAATTTTATTTATTATTATTTTTTAGAGTGATGGTGTCTCACTGTATTGCCCAGGGTGGTCTCGAACTCTGGGCTCAAGTGATCCTCCTGTCTCGGCCTCTCAAAGCTTTGGGATTACAGGCATGAGCTGCCACACCCAGCCCAGTCTATTCTAACCTATTGTATGAAATATTCTATTATATATAGTGTATATTAAGATAAATATATTCTTCCTTCTACATTTCATAGCCTTTCAGTCTTCAAGAAGGATGAGACCCTGATATTACCCAAATAATCACAATATTTGAAACACAAAGTGGAAAGGAGGGATTATTGAAAGAGAGCATAATGTCTAAGTACAAACTTAGCTTTGCTATCAAACCTTAAGTGTTACAGTTTCAGCTACAGTGAAAAGTTACATTTCCCCAAACTGCATTTTTGTGTTTATCTTAGAAAATAAAAACTTTAGTTGAAATTACCCATTTTCCTATCACTGCAGGGTTGGGCAGGAATCAGGTGTAGTTTATCTTTCCTGCTTTAGTTTAGGCCTGGACCAGTTTTGCCAAAGGAATACTGTTCTTTACAAATACTGTGCTCTCTGTTGTGTAGGCAAGATGGTAGGTAGTGGACAGAATGTGAAGAATGCTCCAGAAAATAAACTTTTTAATCATCTTAAGAAACCTGGTCTGATTGGATATGTAAAATGAAAGTAATAAACATGGATTTGGGGAAATTCCTACTCAAATCTTCTTACAACTTAGACTGGTTATCCCCACCTACCTGAGTTGGTGTTGTTTTAATATGTATTGTTCATGGCTCAACTCAATAAAAAATAGGCTTTTAAAGATTATACATTTTTGGCCAGGCGCGGTGGCCCACGCCTGTAATCCTAGCACTTTGGGAGTCCTAGGCAGGCGGATCACAAGGTCAGGAGTTCGAAACCAGTGGTGGGCACCTGTAATCCCAGCTACTCAGGAGGCTGAGGCAGGAGAATCGCTTGACCCAGGAGGCAGAGGTTGCAGTGAGCCGAGATTGTGGCACTGCACTCCAGCCTGGGCGACAGAGGGAGACTCCATCTCAAAACAAAACAAAACAAAAGATTATACATTTTTTTCCATGACCCCCCTGAAAAGATCAACCTAAAATATGAAGAATTTCAGCCACCTTTACCCCAGGGCAATAGAATTAGATCTTTAAATGAGTTGGGACCAGCACAGTGACTCATGCCTGTAATCCTAGCACTTTGGGAGGCCAAGGTAAATGGATCGCTTGAGCTCACGACCAGCCTGGGCAACATGACAAAACCCCATCTCTTAAAAAAAATACAAAACAAAAATTAGCTGGGCATGGTGGTGCATGCCTGTAGTCCCAGCTACTTAGGAGGCTAAGGTGAGAGGATGGCTTGAGCCCGGGAGGCGGAGGCTGCAGTGAGCCAAGATCGTGCAACCGCACTCCAGCCTGGGTGATAGAGCGGGACCTTGTCTCAAAAAAAAAAAAAAAAGAAAGAAAAAAAAAATTAAATGAATGGAAATGTCTTCATTTAGGATGCTTTAGTGTCACTAAGATTTCTTTTATATCTAATCTTGCTTGCTGTTGACTGATGAAATGAGATATTATCCCATCTTGATCAAAGGTGTTGAGTCCCTGAAATGTGTAGATTGAAAGCAGATCATGGAGAAGGGTGTTAGAAGTTCAGGCTCTCTGGAGCTTCTCTTCCAATAGCTATTGTTTATGATCTCTTAGTTTGAAAAGCTTCATTACCATTTACAGCTGAGATTCACTTTATTTATTATTTATTTATTTATTTATTTTTGAGACGGAGTCTCTCTCTGTCCCCAGGCTGGAGTGCAGTGGCACGGTTTTGGCTCACTGCAAGCTCCGCCTCCCGGGTTCACGCCGTTCTCCTGCCTCAGCCTCCCAAGTAGCTGGGACTACAGGCGTGACCACCACGCCCATCTAATTTTTGTATTTTTAGTAGAGACAGGGTTTCACCATGTTAGCCAGGATGGTCTCGATCTCCTGACCTCATGATCCACCCGCCTCGGCATCCCAAAGTGCTGGGATTACAGGTGTGAGCCACTGCACCCGGCTGCGAGATTCACTTTAAAATCAGTTCTCTAGCCTGTTCTTTTTGGTACGAGATTAGAATGTAATTTCTCTAGGGATGATTATCATTATTCATATTTCAAACATTGGTCCCCTCTGTGGTGTCACTGTGTCTTAGGTTTACCATCTTTTACTGTAAAGAAACAGGAAATGGAAACACGCAAGCTTTTCTTTGAACTAGATGAATTCAAAAACACCTGTCTTAGGCATTCGTGTTTCTTAAGAGTTTGCGAGAGTCCGAGTGAAGGGGAAGGACAGGCTGTGTTACACGTAGCACTCAAAGCTTCGCTTCTAATTACTCTCCTGAGATTGCCTGTACTTCCTGGCCATTCTGGGATTGAGGGCTTGCTCATTGTTTGAATCTTGGACCTTTATTCCTTCGGAATTAGAACCATAGGTCCCCATGGGCTGATCTCCCATGTCCATTCCCTTCTGCTGTTTGCACAGGTCAAAGACAATCACCTCTTCCCTCCTCCCACCTCGGTCTTATCTGTGACCTCCTACTACCTGAAATTTGTCAACTATTATATACTTTTGTTACAGGAACTGGGTCCTGCTCAAGACCCCAAGAGAGGGTTCTTGGATCTCGCACAAGAAAGAATTCAGGGGGAGTCCATAAAGTGAAGTGAAAGCAAGTTTATTAAGAAAGTAAAGGAATAAGAGAATGGTTACTCCATAGACGGAGCAGCCCTGAGGGCTGCTGGTTGCCGTTTTTATGGTTATGTCATGATTACATGCTAAACAAGGGGTGGATTGTTCATGCCTCCCCTTTTTAGACCGTATAGGGTAACTTCCTAACATTGCCATGCCATTTGTAAACTGTCATAGCGCTGGTGGGAGTGTAGCAGTGAGGATGAACAGAGATCACTCTTGTGGCCATCTTGGTTTTGGTGGGTTTTAGCTGGCTTCTTTATTGCAACCTGTTTTGTCATCAAGATCTTTAAGACCTGTATCTTGTGTTGACCTCCTAGCTCATCCTGTGATTTGGAATGCCCTAACCATCTGGAATGCAGCCCAGCAGGTCTTAGCCTCCTTGTACCCAGCCTCTATTCAAGATGGAGTTGCTCTGGCTCACACGCCTCTGACACTTTTACAAAAACAAAACAACTATTACAAAACATCCTTTTATAATTAAAAAAAAAAGAATACACAATAAGAAGGTAGGTCAGATATCAAGTAATAAAATAAAGATGAACAAGAAAAAAAAATACTTATTTTGAGAATAGGAGGATTTTGAGATTGGGATTGGCTTAAGGAAAATGAAAAGCTATTACTTACATTGCTTACTCATTGACTATTAGTAAGAAAAAGAAAAGGATAGACAACCTACTTGTTTAAAGGTTTGGAATTCCTGCAAATAGAAATAATCTTTGCACACACACACACACAAAAATCCTTTTATGTAAAAAAAAAAAAAAAAAAGGAAAAAATAAAATGAATATTTGTTCAAGTATGTCTGGAAGGATACACGAGGCACTAATAAAAGTGGAGAATTGCTTGTGGAGTAAGGCTGAGGTTCAAGTCTAATAGTTGGGAGGCGGGGTGAGAGTGAGAATTTACACTGTATCCTTTTATAATTTGAACTCTGTGAGAATGTACTACCATTTTTAAAATACCCATTTAAAATTAACTTTAAAAAGTGTTCTGCTGTCTGCTTTCTTAAGAAAAATCAGAAAGCAGCGTACCTCTGGTGGGAAAGTTGGAATCTTTACAATTATCAACTCAGATTGGAGAATACAAAGCAGGAGTCTTTTGGTTAGACACACCTGGGTTCAACCAGGTTCCTACTGTGTGACTGGAAAATGTATTTAGTCTCTGTAAGTCTCAATACCCTTATCTGAGGAGGAAAATAAAAATAATTGCTTAGCTGAGCGCAGTGGCTCACGCCTGTAATCCCAGCACTTTGGAGGCTGAGGCAGGCGGATCACTTGAGGTCAGGAGTTCGAGACCAGCCTGGCCAACATGGCGAAAACCCATCTCTACTAAAAATGCAAAAATTAGCCGGACATGGTGGCGCATGCCTGTAATCCCAGCTACTCAGGAGGCTGAGGCAGGAGAATGAGTCAGGAGTTCAAGACCAGCCTGGCCAACATGGGGAAACCCCATCTCTACTAAAAATACAAAAATTAGCCAGGCATGGTGGCGCACGCCTTTAATCCCAGCTACTCAGAAGGCTGAGGGAGGAGAATGAGTCAGGAGTTCAATACCAGCCTGGCCAACATGGCCAAACCCCATCTCTACTAAAAATATAAAAATTAGCCAGGCATGGTGGCGCATGCCTGTAATCCCAGCTACTCAGTAGGCTGAGGCAGGAGAATCGCTTGAACCCGGGAGGCAGAGGTTACAGTGAGCAAGATGGCCCCACTGTACTCCAGCTTGAGTGACAAAGTGAGATTCCATCTGAAAACAAAAATAACAATAATAATAAGAAGAAGAATTGCTTCGCTTATCTTTTAGGGATAGTGGGTAGAAAATAAATAGGAAAATGTTCTCCAAGCACATAAGAAATAGATGATTACTATCAGATTTCTGGGTGAAGTTGCGACAGTAATTTCCCAAGAGGAGGAAGGAACACAGATCTCTTCATCTTCGTCTTTCTTAAGTCCTGGCCAAGTTTCAAACTCTTGAGTGGGTAAAGAGGGGCTATATTAGTTCTCCTTTCATATTTCTGCCCTCAAAAACCTAGAGAATCTGTGGTGACTACTGGAAGAAAATTCAATTTAAAAACATTTATTTGAGGCTGGGCGCAGTGGCTCATGCCTGTAATCCAAGTACTTTGGGAGGCTCAGGCAGGCGGATCACCTGAGGTCAGGAGTTCGAGACCAGCCTGGCCAACGTGGTGAAACCCCATCTCTACCAAAAATACAAAAAAAATTAGCTGGGCATGGTGGCGGGCACCTGTAATCCCAGCTACTTGGGAGGCTGAGGCAGGAGAATTGCCTGAACGTGGGAGGTGGAGGTTGCAGTGAGCTGGGATCGCGCCACTGCACTGCAGCCTAGGTGACAAGAGTGAAACTCCATCTCAAAAAAAAAAAAACAACATTTATTTGATACTTTTTTGATTAGTCAGGGCTCTTCACTGCTGATGAATCATGACAAACTTAATGAAAGAGAGAACTCATTGGCTCATGTAACTGAAAAATCCAGGGGCAGAAAACCTTCAGGCATGGTTGGATCCAGGTGCTTCCAAGCTATCTCATTAAGAACCTGTCTCGCTCCCTCTTTTGAGTCTGTATTTCCTCTCTATTGGCTTTTGTTGTTGTTGTGGTTGTTAACTTCAGTTCTCCTCTTGCGGAGGCAAGGTGGCCGCTAGCCACTCTTGCTCATATTTGTCTGGTTTTAACAGCTCCAGAAGAAAGAGAAAGCCTTGCTTTCCTATTGTTCCAGCAAATTTTTTGGGCCTGGATCTTATTTCTGCAACTTGAGCATGTGTCCCTCTCTGAACCAGTTACCAGTGCCAGGGAGAAACTGGGCTCTGATTGGATAAGCCCAGGAGCCCAAGAGCCTTGTGCCCAGGGATGAGGTTAGCCTTCTACAAATGACATGGACTAAGAGAGGGGGAATGTGGTTTCCCAAAGGAAAAATGTCAGGAAGGCCATTTCTAAAAGAAGTAGAAGAGGAGGCTAGACATGCCTTTCCTCCTTCCCCCGAAAAAGACACTTAGGTCCCCAATATCTACTCTGTGCGATATATTATTTTGGGCATTATGGGAATGACATGATAAACACGACATCCCTCAGAAGGCTTAGACTAGAATCATGTGATTATGCAATCGCATACACATGAATTTAGTAATGAACAACTTAGTAAGTGCTATAACAGAAATAATAGTTAATAGCTAATATGTATTGAATGCTTTCTAGATCCTAGGTACTGGTCTAAGTATTTTACTTGGTTTAACCTATTTAGTCTCCAAAAGAACCAGGAAAGTAGTTGCTATCTCTCCATTTTGCAGATGAGGACACTGAGGCACAGAGAAGTTGGTTGAAAGTGCTTTTGGAACACAAAGTTCTAGCCCATCAGGATAGTGAGATCTCCATGCAGAGCTACTGTGTGAAGAGAACTTAACATTTTAGGGTAGATTTCACCCGAGAGGGATAGGGAAACAGTCTAAATTCTAGGAAGAAGGAACAATACATGAAGGAATGGAGCTGAAGAACCGCAGATGTTTAGGAAATGGCAAGAAGTAAAGTTTGACTTTAACGCCAGGCTTGCAAAAAAGAGATGGAAGGAAAGTGATGGGAAAAATGGTTCTCTGGGACGGGTTGTAAAGCTTGGCTGCCGTTCCAAGTCCAACTGGTTCCACAGACTGTAGAATTCTTTAGTAGGGGAGTGGCTGGAGCAGATAAACAAAAAAATCGCCAGACCCCTGAGTGTTTTTAGGTGGGGATGTTGGCTTTGTATCTCTGCTGTACATTCTTGGGATGTTTTGGAAGGTTTTTGCAAATGTCCTGTTGGGTGGCATTGAGGTGGTTGTTTCTTTAAATGACTTAGCTCTGCCTTAGTGAAGATCTTTTTAAAAGCAGACCATTTTCTGACATTCTGTTTTCTGCAACTGCTATTGAAGAGGGGCAAAGCCAAGCCAGGCTCTTGTAGAACACTTTCAACACAAGACAAGTGGTTTTGTGTGTTTCTGTCACAGTTTTACAGTGAGGCCATTCAGTACTCAGAACTGAGAAGATAACATGGCACGCTTATTTAATAGTCTTCTATTTGCTCTTCTATTTTGTCCAGTCATTAAATGGTGTTAGAATTGAGAATTAGGACTCTCTTTCCTCGCCAAAGAAAAACACAAGTGACTTGTTGACTACAAGATTTACTCTCACAGATATTTCCAGAGTAATATGAAATCCCGGCCAAGTATCCGCAGAAAAAAGCCAGCGGCATATGCTCCAGCCTCTTTTCCTGAGTGCAGCTCCACAGCTACCTCTCCATGCCCAGAAGGACATCATAAATCATTTCTAATTTATGAGGAGCCCAGTCGTGTACTACACCCTGCTAGGTGCTGGTGTTTGTCGTCTACAGACTGTGAGCTCCCTTCTTCAGTGCATACAGAGACTTTTTCAGATCATCCATAGGACAGAAGGTTGAGAATTTTTTTCCCTAGGACTGGCCCAGCCAAGAATTAAGGAGGGAGAAGACAGAAGATTCTTGTCGCTCAGGGTTTTGCCAAAAGCCTCACTTGCCTTTTCCCAAATTGAGGACTGGGAAGGGGCAGAAACAATACCATTCTCATGATTAGCTATTTTCTTTTATTTTATTCAACAAATACACATATTTTTTCAAAGCCAACAGCCTGCAAGTCAACGTTGGGGACACAGCAGTAAGCAAAACAGAATTTTGGTTCTCAATGAGATTATACTTACACATGTTAGGAGGTGACGATGGGTTTTGCAGGGAAAGAAGAGATAAAGTTGGGAAGGGGAATAGCCATTCTACATCAGGAGTTCAGGGAAGGGACTTCCACTAAGGTGACCTTTGAGCAGAGACTTGTGGGACAGGATGGAGTGAGTCTAGCAGGTGTCTGGGCATATGGCCTCCTGGGAAGGACAGCACCATGCAGGGCCCCAAGAAATTGAAGCCAAGAGCCAGAAAGAAGTGGTTAGGAGCCAGGCACGTGGGAGGCGGGACAGCCTAAGGGGCTGCGGTGAGTTCAGGGATTGTTGGAAGTAAGATGGGCAGCCATGGGAAGTTTTTGGAAGATTACCAGAGTATAAGCCTGAAGTCAGGAAAATACAGGGCAGTGTTTCCTTCACTTCCCAGAGAGAATTAGAGTGTGCGCTGCTGTTATCAGAATTGAACTGTCAAAACATCGATTAGCTCAATGCAGAGTGAAACAGAAATCATGGCTTTGTTTGATCTTGGTATAAAAAAATCTCTTATGCTTTTCCAGTTGGGATAAAAGTGAGAGGCCATGAGTCATTTATTTACTCAACTGGCGATAATAGTTTTCATGGAGACACCTTAGCTACTGTATTCAGCTACGACATTCAGCGACCTGTGCCCCACTAGCGTCTTCCCTGGCAGTATCTTGGTTGTGCTGTAGCAGTGGTGCATAGATTTCTGTGCATAGATTGGTGTGAGCTTCAAAGTCAAAGAGCAGCTGGTGGGATACTTGGGATCAGATTCGAGCAGGCTGCAATAACAGCAGGCTCTCAGTGATGGAGCCGACTGCTGCCGTTTTCTGCTCACAAACAACTGACTTTAGTCCAGAGCTACAGAGAGCTTGGGTTAGATTGATGCGCAGAAGTTACAGGGAGTGCGATTTGACTCCTTCTCTGGAATACCTTCCTCAAAATGAGGGTGATCGATACTGAAGTGGGTTGCGCCTTAAAGTGAGCATCTTCCCTCTGAATGATTTTAAGCAGGTGAGCACATCTCAGGAATATTCTGAGACAGCCCCTGCTTTGTGCGGTGTGTTGGACTAGAATGACCTCTCAGATTCATTGCAATGCAAACCCCCTCTGAGCCCATGAAAAAGTGTCCAGTGAATGTGCTCTGCAAACATGCAGGCACTATATAAACAAGAGGCAAATATTTTAAAAGGTGAAGAATGAGATACTTGTACTGCTGTGAGAGCGGTGGTTGGAATGTTGTGCCCCAGCAACATACTTTCCGTGCTCAGTCGCCTGCAGTTTGTTCTCATTGGCCCTGTACACAGGTATCCTCATTGTGTGTTAAATACGCTCTCAGTGAAAGACCAAACAAATAGCCAACGGCATTTTCCTATCAGAGCCTGTTTATAGGAGGTAGAGCAAAAGAACAAAGCTGTTGGTTTTGATTCTTGGCAGGAAGCCAAGGCTGCTGCTTCAAAGCTCCAGAGTTTATAAGGAAGAAAGAGGGGGAATTTTTAGTTTACAAGGAAGAAAGGGGGAATTTTTAGCTGAGACTAAGTTAGAATTTAAGCAAAACTCAAAACTAAAACTAAAGAATTCTCCGGGATCCATAATGGAAAGGCAGAATAAGAAACCTGGTATGTTTCAGGCTATCGGATGATTTTTTAGTGCAAGAACGAACGTTTTAAAAGGTGCCCGAGCAGAGATTACAGACAGCCTCGATTAATGATACAGGATCACTCAGCATTTGAGCTGGATGAATTGTCCTTAGTGATCCTTGAATTGTGTCCCTTATTTTACAGATAATGGATTAGAGGCCCAGGAACTCAAAATGACTGCCCAGGGTCACTCAACAAGTTGTAGGAATTCAAGGACTAGAATCCAGGACTCCTGGCAGCCATTTTGTGTTTTGGGCAATTTTAAAGAAGCAGCAAACTAGTAAAAGTTTTGTTTCTTATGAGCAAAGGGCCGGTTAGGAAGACAGCCACCGTGATTGAATGCTGAATTGGCAGTGCATTTGGTTTGCGAGAATGTGGCCCGATCCCTAGGCCAGCGGCACTTGCTCTTGCAGTTGCCACCTTCATCCTTAAGTTTAGGGCAGAACAGCCGTGAATCTCTGGGCCTGTTCCCAGGAATGGAGGCCAAGACAACTGTTGGAGGAGGTCTACAGAGTCCCGCCACCCCTCAGAGCCCAGTCAAGCATGAATGGGCTTTTACAATCCGTAGGAGGCTGCAGTGGTCAAGGTCCTTCTAAAGCACCTGCAAAATCCCAGCAGTGTCCCACCTGTCATTGTGGGTGTTCTTTGGCTTCCTGCGTTGATAAGAGTTCTCTCCTTTTTGACAAGAGGCTGAACAAATTGAAACTGTATTTAAATAACAACACTCTTTTTACATAATAGAACACCCAGTTAAAAAAAAAAAAAAAAGACTCCTTGCCCAGTTAACTTTTTTCATTGAAATTACTAACCTTTAGTGAGCTGTTGTTACTTGCTTCTGGAAGGGACGGGAAGAATGGGGTCAGTGAGGAATCTAAAGGAAGGGAGGGAAGCCTTCTGTGTATGTCTCCTTTTTAACCCAAAGCTGTTCATTGTCATTATTTTGACCGTTTATTCATTCATTCACTCATTTTCCTGTTTGTTTCTATTCTGATTCTATCCAAAAAAAGTTTGACAAAATGTACAGTAAAGAGCTTATATATTGTACATAAAATATAAGTCAAGTCAGGTTTTAGAGAAGGAGGAAACAGAGATTCCATCCACAAATTGTCATATGAAATCTGTGTCAAATATCCAGTTTTACTCTGATCTTTCTAGCAACCAGGATTTAAAAAGGAATACACAATTTCTGTTATCAGAAAGGAAAAAAAAATCCAGATTCTTCAAGAGACTAAGTGTTGCTATTCTGTGGTACATGCAATTAGCAAACACTTAAGGAAGACTTTCATGCTCTTACTACAAAGCTGGCTGCCCAGGGCGCATCCTCCCACCCTGTCTCCTATCAGTGTCCTTGCTTGAGGCCCTGGAGCCCCTGAGCAAACATGTTCTTAGTGTTATCACAAATGTCTTCTTAGTGTTATCACATGCTCCCTTTGGATGTGTCAGAACCTGGTTTGGGGTAATGGCTTTAGTTTAGTTGAAACGATGTTGTCTAGAGCAGTTCCAGGATTTGCAGATAATGAGCCCAGGAGTAGGAATCGGGGAGCGTCAGAAATCTCGTGCTACTGCAGCTGCCTGTTGTCTACCAGTGTAGCTTTCCTGCTCTTCAAAGTGCCCTAGACTCCTTATCTGGCCCTTCGCTGCTGTATCAAAGTGCATTTTTGAACAGAAGGTCTGGAGGAAATAGAGTTCTGCAGAACACACTTTGGGAAATGTTGACTCAGGATTAATAGATGACATGACCACATGTTAATTTTACGCACCTTCTTGGCCCCTGAAAGTGAGGAATGGACTTTGCAGTTGCATGGACATATAGAGCACAGGATTTAATACTATACACACTCAAGGGGAACACGATTGAGATCCTGCTCCGGAGCTCCCAAGCCCCATTCCAAAGTTCTACCAGGCATTTACATTTGTTCCAGAAGAAGGAAGAATCAATGTTAAGATCCCCATGGCTTTACATGTCTGTGAAAACTGATTATTATTATTTTTTTTTTTTCTGAGATGGAGTTTCGCTCTTGTCGCCCAGGCTGGAGTGCAATGGCACGATCTTGGCTCACTGCAACTTCAGCCTCCTGGGTTCAGGCAATTTTCCTGCCTCAGCCTCCCAAATAGCTGGGGTTACAGGTGCCCACCACCATGCCCAGCTAATTTTTGTATTTTTCGGAGATGGGGTTTTGCCATGTTGGCCAGGCTGGTCTCGAACTCCTGACCTCAGGTGATCCACCCACCTCAGCCCCCGCCAAAGTGCTAGGATTACAGGCATGAGCCACCGTTCCTGGCTGAAAGCTGATTATTCTTAACTGCCTTCTCCATCCTCCTAAGACCTGGGGATTGTCAGCTAATATATGAGAACTCTCTAGAAATAGTGAGAATGCAGGGGAAAGAGTTATAGAAATATGATGTGTTGGGCTTTTGTAATAGATGGAGTGAGAGAGAAAACACTAGAAAATAGTTCATTTTCCTGGAATGCAAATGGGTTACCCAGAATATTTACTGATGTTTATGTGTTTTTTTCTTTAATGTAAGCATACATATCTTCTTCATACACTGCATATCCATAGAATTATATGTTTTAGAATGCAACATTTCTAGCTTCAGCGTGAGAAGCAGCCTTTATGCTCTGTAGTTGCTATGTAATAATATGCCTGGACGCCAGGCCAAAGGTGGCCATTTGAAAGACCAGGGATGGCGGTTGGACTTCAGATCATGGGCTGCAGCCATTTGCTCTTGTCATAGCTGTGTTGATTCAACTCAGATCATGTGTTTTTTTAAGCAACTAAGAAAACGAGTTTGAGCCCTCATGTGAGGAGAATAAATGTGCTCAATTCTACTTGGAATGTTTTTCATAATTATCTTAAGGAATGACTTGATTCTTACTTGTGCTTGTTCTTTTTAAAAGTATTAGAAAGGAAGATATCCACACGACAAAGTAGAGAGGAGCTGATAAGAAGGGGAGTGCTTAAGGAATTGCCTGATCAAGGTGAGGAAATTAATCATACATTTTAAATATTTTGGTCCTTCATTCTTTGGTCTTTCTTTTGTTTTCTTTTGAAATTTAAAGGGATCATGGTCTTTGTAAGGTAAAGCGGTGATTACTGCATTCCAAGAGCCGTGCTTCCATTGGTAATGCCTTTGTGAGCTGCAGAGAATCTGAAATATTATAGAATTCTAGTGACTTTCCTGGTGAATCCATCACCATATGTCATTCTAAACCTAAAACTCTGCAAAGGTACATCCGAGGCCAATACAGATGAGATACAAATGCTTATGGCTCCTTCTCTTCTCTATTCTTGAGCTTCAGTCTTTCTATTCACATGAAACTCATGTGTTTGAGTAAATGCAAAGTTTTAGCTTGGTTCATGCTATTTTGTTTCTTAAGACTACCAATAAAAGAGAAGAGAGAAGGCACACATACCTCTTGTCCTTTGCACTCTATAATAACACTGAAATGTACAATCAATAAAGCATGAATAGGCAAACTAAACTAACATGCTTTCTGCGTTCTCTCATGTAATTTTGCAGTACTGTTCTCTTTTCATTTCTCTGAATCTTTCCCTAGCAATGATTATTTCTAATTTTTTCCCCTATCTCTGATCTTCTCTTTTTTTCTCTATCCTCCCGAGGAGGAACTTTGTTCAGAAAAGACAAGGATCAGATAGAAACTGGTACTGACCCTCAAAAGAAGACACTAACATTGGTTATTTCTCCAAATAAATAATACCTAATGATTTTCATCGCTTCCACTATTAAATTTAAAATTAAAGGACATTTTGTTGCAATTTTGTTGATTTAGCTCATGCCTCCCTTCCCCTCACATTTACTGTAATAATAAAGTATTATTATTGTACTTTTATGGGAACAAATAAAATGCTATTAATTTAGAATTGAAATTGAAATTGAAATAATAATACAGCTGTTTTCCTGATATATGTTCCTTGCAAAGGACTTAACATTTTTTGGCATTCACTATTTGTAAATCAAAATGACATGCTTTTTTCCAGCATCTGAATAATTCCAGAGGGGAGCTGAGAAATGCTTTCCTGTTTTTCTCCTGATTCAAAGAAAGTAGGGAACTCTGCAGTGAATAGTAGCATTTTCTTAAGCCCTCGCAATTTTAGGTATTTTACTTCAATTTCTGACCTGTCAAACTTTTCTTACTCTACCTTATGAATGAATTTTATGTTTTCCCTGTTTTTCTATTATTTTGAAGCTATTTATTTCCTGTTTGAGACTTTTAAGAGTTAAAAATGCACATTTCTAACTTTTTTAACTTAAAGGTAGACTTGCAATATCAAAATTAATCCCCTGTCCAATGTCTCTGAAGGCAATAGAGAAATAATATACCCATTGAAAGCTTAACACTGGGCCATCAGCTTTATGGGATGGGCCAATGCATTTATTAGACATCGTTTATTTAGAAATATTTTAAAGAAGGTACAAAATGGAAAATTTTATGATTGAAACTGTTAATGGGTTTAAATGTGAAGATTAAAAGCCCTTCTTTTTTCCCTAATTAAAATTTGTAGGTAGAAAAAGAATTTGCTCTGTCTAAAAACCAAGTAGCAATAGTCAGTTTAAAGAAATGATTTTTATTCTGCCGAATCTGTGAAACTATTTGCCTCATAGATTATAATTTCTTGGGCCAACATATACTTCTCAGAAATCTGACTCTCTGATCTTTTTATTTAACTTTTCCAGTGGAAACTAAAAGTTTTAAAACATAAAAGAACAAAACAATTTTTTAACCTAAGCATAATATAATAATAGGCTTAATGTTTGAGAAGTCATAAAATACTAGATTTTACTTTCCAGCTTTTCCATGGTCCCTATCTAGAACCGTAGAAATTATCTAATGGTTGAAGGTTCCTGAGGATGTCAGTAGTAAATGGAGTCCTTCCCCTTTTCAGCTGAGGGCTGGAGAAAATAGTTTTCTGTGATTTTCCCGAAAGCAATTATCTGGAGAATTTCAGTCTGAGAGACTAGAAGCTGCTGTTCTTGGTAACAACCTTCTTTCTGCTGCCAGTGAAGATTCATTGTTTGCCTTGATCTTCTTGACCTTGCGTCTGCTCTTGACAGTGCCTGTCCATCAAGCCCTTTATTCAGTGAGCCAGATAGACTTTAAAAATCCCTCTAGCTACCCTGAGTCTGACCCCATCCCATCATATCCCATACTCTCCCGGCTATTGTTATTTTTCCTTTTAGGTTCTCTTATTTACATCCAGACATACCTTCAACCTAAAAGTTCAGTGATTCGTCTCCTCTCCTGGGAAGTCTATGATCTAGTCCAAGTTTGCTGCTTACCTCTGCTTTTTTCCCTCCATCTTTTCCCTTAGCTTTTGACATGAGGTTGTGGAGGTGGTTTTGCCTGTGTGCCATCCTTTCCTTTTCTCCCACTGTGGACTTTTGTCACTTGCCTTTTGGTCATACATGATATTCTCTTTCTATCTGTCCCTCCTTTAACTATGATATATCCCCAATACACCTGTTTACTAGAAGGAGGTGACCCCCTTCAAACACCCTCGTGTTCCTTATTTAACCACTTGTTCCTGTTTGTGCTTTATCTCTGTTTTCTTTAAGCTGACAACTATGTTTTGAGTTTTCTCTTTCCTTTGCTCTCGTGAGATGTGTTGACTTGGGCCGCTTATTGTCACCTGCCATCCAGCTCAGCATCTTCTTGCCTTCCTTTGCTCTGCTTGTATTTTCCTTACACACACACACACACACACTATATCAAGGATTTAACTTATTTTAATTCTAAAACAACTTCCTTAACACTCAATACTAGAAAGCCTTTTCAATATACACACCAGCTAATTAATAACTTTACTTCCCCTCTGTTTTGTTCTTGAATTCCGTATTTATCACAAATGTGTCTCTTTTTTCTACAGTTATTTTCATACTAACTAGCTTTATTTCATGCCTCAAAGTAAGTATTTTCCACATTGTTGACTATTTCTCTCTATCATAGGATAAGCCACTTTCTTCTTGTGTCACAGCTATTAAAATTTCCAGGTTTTTCTAAATTTAATAAATCAGTTATTTAACTAAAGAATTTTAATACAATAATGCTTAAAATAGAATTAAATTGTCATTGACATGACTTCAATATACTTTTATTATCAACTAAAGTCAAAGAAAACAAAGATAAATTTATATTTGAGTTACCTAAAAACTGAAGATTTTTATACATAAGCAAGTGGTTTTCTATTTTGTTTGGAATTTTCCATTCTTCATTTTTATTTTATCTGGATATATTGTGTTCTCCTCCTTTTTATAGCTAATTTCTTGGGATCTAATAATAGGATTTAAGAATCATTTGGGTTCTCTTTGGTTTGACGTATAGTCTTTTAAAAATTCTTACTTTAATTTTATTAAAATAGTTGAGATTTACTTGTAATGGCATTGCCTTCAATTATTGTTTATTTTAGTTTTACACGGGACTTAGTTATAGGTTATTGGGAGTTATATGACTAAGCAACAATTGCTTTTTCATTCTAAAAATGACATAATTTCATGATATGTAGTTGATTTATTAAAATGTCATGTCTGTTTGTTCAGAAGGCAAATGGATTTTATTGTTAAGCCAAAGCAATTCAATCATATTTAATGACAATTTGGGAAATGGTTTCTGTTTTATAATGATTGCCAAGATAAGAGTAGTAAAAAATCGAAAGAGCTGTAATCAAGCAGATTTTTAAGTTTGCTCAAACCTTCCATTCGTTAATTTTTCTTTTACAATGGTAGCAAAGCCTCTTAAAATTTTCCAGATATAAAGTAGGGTTAATCTTTTCAAGAATCACTGAATTAAACGTTTCTGCAAAGTCTCTTTCACTTTAGAAACCCCCAGGAATTATGGAAATACAGGAGTTAAAATTAGTAATTTATGATTTAGATCTCTCTTCAACATTGTATCCATTATGGTTTTTTAAAATTCCTTTGTGATTACTTTTTTATGTGTGTTTTTTTTTTCTCAAATGTTTTCAAATTATTTTTAGGACAACTTAGGGACTTTTTGGCTAGTTATATATAATCATTACCTGAGTATACTTTAATCTTTCCATAAACAAATAAAAATAAAAATAGCCTTGCTATCATGTTTTCCCTGAACATAGAGTAGCAGTTATATTACTGTGTGAAGTTAGCACATCATATACTTAATATATTCTGGAACCAGTAGTACTTGGAAATTTTCATATTCTCCCACTTATTGTTTGTATGTGTAATTACATTTCATGTTATTTGTGTATTTGCATTCACCTTGTGTTTTTGGTGCTTGTAAAATGTTTATTCCATTTTCCAGATTATTCCTCTCGCCATTCTGTTTCTGAATGACAAAGAAACACATAAGTATTGACTTCAGACAAACCTAAGCACATGAACGAGGGACTCTGCTGCCCTGGGATGTTGGATAATTAGGATGATCATTCCTGTTGTCTTGAAATGGCGCATAGATATTCCCTCCATAGCAGCTTTTCCCCAAGACGGAGGATTTTCTAGCTCTTTTGTTTTGAATAAACTGGTGAAACAGTGCAGGGTGTATTTGGTTCCCAGGGACTGAAACATGAATCCAAATTTTACAATCCTAGTAACTGGAAAACTTGTTTTTAAGAAAGCCAGCAAGTTAGACATCTAGGTGTTTCTTTCCCATTTTAGATGGAGATGTAACAGTTAACTTTGAAAATTCAAACGGGCACATGATACCCATCGGAGAGGAATCTACCCGAGAGGAAAATGTAGTAAAGTCTGAAGAAGGTAATGGCTCTGTATCTGAAAAAACACCACCTCTGGAGGAACAGGCAGAAGATAAGAAAGGTAAAATAAAGACAAACCCATATTATTTACTTTAGTATATAGCTCAATGTCTAGAACCAGCACTTAGGCTCCAACTAGTGACTCTAAAACCAGCAGTCTGCAGAGGAGAGGTTTACAAATAGAAAAAAGAAAGAAATGATAACTAGTAAAGTGAAATCGGATGATTTTCTCAGGTGGATGCATCCATTTTATAAGCACAGTATTTGTTTTTTCAATTATTAAAAATGTTAATTAAAAGTAATAACCAGAAGGGGTGGCCTCTTTAATCATTAGAGATGTCTGGGAAGATTATCCTTTCTTAGGAGCTTTGTCTCAGGATCATAATGAAAGTGAGAAATCTGAACATCTTTCTCTGCCGGTTACAATTGGCCCCGTGAGCAGTTCATCATGGAGGAATATCAAAACCCACATGGCTTGTTCAGCCCAGCACTGTCTCCAGCAGTGGGAACTTGGCTGGTGGCATCCACATATCCAGCATCATAGGTTCCAGACGTTTCTGAGAGAGACCCAGGAATAGCTCCCAGAGATGCCACGGACTGTGGTTGCTCTGCTGGCTGATTCCCACAGCCTCTGTGCAATTGGAAACTTCAAAATGTGCCAGAGGCGATTATGCTATTCCCAGAAGACTTCTTTAGAGACCTTGGTTCCTAGAGTGAATATGCTACAGTAGATTGAGATACCTGCAAAATACATGTCTATCAGGGACTCCCAGAACATTCACAAATTCCTAGTTATGGATTGATGACATCTCGATACCACTGCTGTGATGCGTAGGAACCTCCAAACATGAAATGAAACTTCTATAAGGAAAGGTTTTGTGGGGAGATTCTAGATGCCTCCATGCAGCATAGAAAGGAATCTTTAGGAAATATACTATTTCCTGTTTTATAATGTCTGTCTCTAAGTTGAATGGTAAAATTTTGTCAAACCTAGTGTGTGTTCTGTGGGCATTTTGAACTCTTAGAAACTGATGAAAGTGAATTCTCTTCCTCTGTTCTTGACCCAGATCCTTGAGAGAGAAAGGGAAAAAAGATTATTTGATGGCCCTATTAAACACACCATTGTAACTTAAAATCATCCTCTCTGGAAGTTCATAACCATTCATTATTTGCATATATATTAGCCTTTAAAAGTTTTAGAAGCCTGTGTAAATAATCTGTTGGAAATGTATTATTTTGCTTTATTTCAAGGGCTTTATCTAGCCTTGTTCCATTGAAGGACTCTGGTTAAGCTTATGTACACAAATTATGAAATTAACTAATACTTTCAATGATAATATTCCTGGAACATAAAAAGAAAGTAGACTTAAATAAATTTTAGTGGGATTCAGTTGAAAGTATTAACGCAAGTAGTGATGTTTTTTGTTTAAGTCTTTCTGTCCTGTCTCGCCAGACTGTTGAATTTCAAATCCATCTGTGGTTTGTCCCTGGCAGCCTTCTCACATCCAAGAATCGCATCCTGCATTACGTAACAGTGCCATCTCTGGTGCCTGGTCCGTGCAGGGTATTCGTCACTGGACTGGCCAGACATCAAAGGAAGTGTTTCCCTTATCAACATAATAAAAAGTTCCTGACAGTTTTATATGAATTAACCAACAGACCTTGATGTTCTTGAAAGAAGATAGCAGACCTTATGGGTCCATGAATAGTTGAGAGATGTTTTTCTTTGCTTAGAATTAGTACATTCAATTCTTCCTTATCTGATAAGGTCCAAGAGAGCCTGTTGCTTGGCTAGTAGGTACATGAGGAAGGAGCTGGGAGTGCTGGATGCTGACATACCACTAAAGAGGCAGTGCAGCTCTCTCCTGTGTGGAAAGTGCACACACCAGAGCCACAAGGAGAAGCACTATGTATAGAAGCCACTTCGTGACACTGAAAAGAATGTCACGCATAACTAATATTACAGTGTATTATGTTAATTAGAAAATGCCTTATGACAAAGGTAACAATTTATTTCTCTAGAAAAACACATTTTTCATTCTGAAGACCAGCTCAAGCTTCACTTTTGCCTCTGCTTCTCTTCTGGTCTCACTGCTTGTGTGAGCTCACTACCATGCAAACCCCACCATCCCATGATCTTAATTCACCCTTTATTTTGGGATACAGTGCTCCCTTTCCTCCTGCATGAAGCCAACTTATTCAAGAGCATTCTGTCATCTATTTGGTTATATTTGCCAAACCATATCATCTGCCTTTAGAGCCCTAGATGTGTATTATATCTCTTCATAAGACAATATCTCAATACTTTAATATTTGAAACATCACCATCAAAGAAAGCAAAACAAATGGCACGTGGTGTCCTTCACACTTGCTCTGTGAGTAGATTCCACCCAGGCCCCCTGGGCATTTCTGGGGCTCCTGAAGGCACCTGATTCTGTAGTTGGTACAGTGGTCTTGGGCCTCCTCTGCCTAATACTAGAGACTTCTTCCTTAAGGTCTTTGGGGCTCTTGGTCTCCCATTATTCTTTCTCAGTAAGTGCCTTTATATATATAAGAGCAGAAAAACGCACTTGCTCCCTGTTAAACAAAGCTTAGTATTAAATATAAGAAATCTTATGGCTCACGCCTGTAATCTCAGCACTTTGAGAGGCCAAGGCGGGCAGATCAGCTGAGGTCAGGAGTTCGATACCAGCCTGGCCAACATGGCAAAGCACCATCTCTACTAAAAATACAAAAATAGCTGGGTGTGGTGGTGGGCACCTGTAATCCCAGCTACTGGGAAGCTGAGGCAGGGAGAATTGCTTGAACCTGGGAGGTGGAGGTTGTAGTGAGCTGAGGTCAGGCACCATTGCACTCCAGCCTGGGTGACAGCCAGTCTCAAAAAAAGAAAATAATAATAATTTTAAATAATAAGATTTTATAAGAATTCTAAGAAATCTTGCTTGACATTATTTTTATTGTTATTATTTAAAAATCTTCAATGAAATAACAAGTGGTGAACACTTATTTGTTCCACAAATAATGAAGGTCTACCATAGGTGAGACTCTACTAGGGGCCAGGAAAAGAGTAGTAAATGAAAAATGGCCTTTGCCTTAAGAGCATGACCTGTGAGGAGACCAGAGTGCAAACGGGCAATTGTAGTGCAAGATGCGAAGTACCATAGAAGGCCTGAGCACAGCAACCCAAGGGAGCTCACAGTGAGGACCGACATTGGTTCTCAGAGGAAGATATTTATGAACTAAGACATGAAGGAAACAAGAAGGAGGTCATCAAGTGAAGCAGAGGAATTGGGTAAGAATTGCATTCTAGGCAGGGTGAGGACCACATGCAGCCCCAGGCTTGTTCTGAGTATCGTTGACCTCAAACCTTCCAGTGCTCAAAGGAGCCAAGCCTGGAAGTATGGGAAACAGCTTGTTTTCCAGACCGCATTGCTGGAAAGGCTAGCGTCCTTATCAAGCCAGAATGACTAGGCAGCCCTTTCTTAACCTTCTCTTGAAGTGATAATACTCCTATACGCCATCAGTTTATATCATGTCTTCAGATCACATGGTAAGTGTAAAATATACAACTTGACTTAATTCATTACCTCCCAGCTCCAACTAAAGCTCTGTTTTCTACTGATGTGTGTGTCAATAACTATTAGACAGTCAGTCCCATTCGTTGAATAGACATAGTGTTTACAGCATTGTGTTTGATGGAATTTTAAATTTCAGACAAAAGGAGTTTATAATTCAGTCAAAAAATTATACTATTTGCATACTCATATGTCCCTGCGTGTGCATGCATGCCACGTGCACACACACACACACACACACAGACACATAACTTAAGAATTATCAGAATGACAAATGTTCACACATAGTTGGTAGCGTTCGAAGAGTCAAGAGGAGCGGACGTATTCTCTAAGGAGCCAGGAGAAAGTCTGTTTGCAGTGTGTTCATTTTCTCCCTAGTAGGTCTTGTCATTGCCAACCAATCTGGTGAACTATCTCCTCCTTCCCAAACCCAGAAGCTGGATTCTTTCCGGTATACCTTTAGAATTTTAAGCCTTAGGCAGAAAGGAAAAACATCCCTCAGTGACATGCTATTAAGGGAGAGGATAAAACATGTGTAGAGTTTGTGGTATATAAGAGAATTAAGGTGACATGTGTTACAGATCAGTTTGACTTTCACTATGGATGACACTATTGGGCTTAGTCTCCATACTTCATGGTATTATACTGGGGGCTAAAGTTACAAAGATGTATTTAAAGAATAGACTTCCACCATATGTCAGAAGACTGGGAAATTAATGTATATTTATATATTTTAAGTTAAAATTAAATGTTATAGGTGTGTATCAACTTGTATCATTCTCAAACCTAACTGACTTTTGTGATTTACTTGCCTGGTTAAGACTGGCTGAGTTAAGAGGGCCATTACTATTAGTATACATGATACTCAGCTTAGTTGAGGAGACAAGATATATAAACAGAAAGGCAAAAATACAAAATAGCTTCTGATAAATGTTGAGTAAGTGGCTCACACAATAAGCCCAAGTAAGTTCAGAGGTAGAAGGGTCAACTTGGGCCACAGTGACAGAAGAGGATTTTGTGGCTGAGGCAGGATCAAAGGTGAACTTTAAAAGTAAAGCTTTATTGATTACCTATTGTAACTGAAGTCATCTATGCTAATTATATATGTGGATTGATGGGGAATGTGGTTAAAAGAGAATTCTATACTTCACACTCATTAGGATAAGAAACAAAATAATATAAATAATAATAAAATGCAATATATTCCAATATTAAAACCCTTTCTAGAGCATTCAATTATGGGAGCCTTGGTTAAGGCTCGATCTTGTCTTAACACTGTCTCAAGGTTTTTATTGTGCCCCATTTTTAAAGAAATGCTGCTTAGCTCTTTGGACTAGAATGGTATTTTAGTTTAATTCTCATCAGCCACTATTAGAAAGAATACAGATGTGAATATATGAATGAACTTTCAGCATCTCATCTGTCTTTCAGTAACAAGAGACTAATACTCTTTCTCCTCCGGTAACACAAAACCTTGTGAGAAGCTGCTATTCTTAGGTATGAGTTTTGGATGAATTTTAGCCTTTGTCTTTCCAAAATAATTATTTGGTTTACATTACAAAATAGACCTAAGTATTTCTTCGATTCGGCACCATCTAGATGTACCTATAGTTGTGACAGTATTTGAAAAGGCCAGGCATGGTGGCTCATGCCTGTAATCCCGGCACTTTGGGAGGCCAAGGCAGGCAAATTGCTTGAGCCCAGGAGTTCAAGACCAGCCTGGGCAATGTGGCAAAACCCCATCTCTACAAAAAATTCAAAAATTAGCTGGGCGTGGTGGCAAACACCTGTGGTCTCAGCTACACAGGAGGCTGAGGTTAGAGGCTGCAGTGAGCCGTGATCATACCACTGCACTCTAGCCTGTGTGAGAGAGCGAGACCCTATCTGAAAAAAAAAAAAAAATTTTTTTTTTTAAGATTTTCTTTCATGCGCACACACACGAAAAAAAAAAAAAGGAAAGAAAAGAAAGGAAGGAAAGGGCAGAGGAAGTTATTTTAGAACAGGAAGCTGCCAATGTACTGGGAAAGCTTTAGAAAATTTTGCTAGTAGAAGATGATTCATTCTAAAGCGCATTGTTGCCTCATGTAAAAGATTCTCCAGAGTCTCTCTTAGCTTACAAAATAATTGGGTTTTGATCACAGTGAGGCTGAACACAGATCCCTTTCAGATGGATCAGGCTTGAGTTCTCAAGGGTAACCATGAGTCCAGCAGTTGCTGTAGCTGTCATTCCTCACCCCACAGCAGTGACTGTAACGTGTTCATCTGCCACTCTCCAGGAGCCTTCAACTTTGTTAAATCATTGTTTGTTCAATTTAAATGTAGCACTTCATGCCCACATCATCATCCAGCAACCCCAGATCCAAGGCTGGAACTGAGGCCCCTGACTGCAAACATTTACACACATCCTCAACCTAATTTCGTCAAAGTAGTTTGTACAACCCGGTTTTATTAAAGGGTGATTCGTGTACCCTGAGAACACTTCTCAGTTCGTCTTTCAGCCTTTGTTTTCACCCTAAACTGTGCTCTGTCTGGTGCAGAACTCCGTGCTGATTCTCAAGTACCAAGCAGCCACGCTTTGTGTCACTATCGTCATGTCTTGCTCCTTGTGTTTATATGGTGTGTGTCTGTATCAGTCTGCTTCTGTTCACTTTCTCGTTTATAGAGAACACTGAAAACCACTCTGAAACACCGGCAGCTCCTGCTCTACCTCCTTCTGCTCCTCCTAAGCCTAGACCCAAACCTAAACCCAAAAAATCACCTGTGCCTCCGAAAGGGGCCACTGCTGGGGCCAGCCACAAAGGTGATGAAGTGCCTCCCATTAAAAAAAATACCAAGGCTCCTGGTAAGCAGGCCCCCATCCCTCCACCCAAGCCAACAAGCCGAAACACGACCCGAGAGGCTGGTGAGTATGCCCCCAGTGCCCTGTGGGGTCACTTCTAGGGTGCTTGGCTCTGGGATGGGGCTAATTGTTTCTTCTAGGTGTGATGGGCTTTTGGTGTCTTAGGACATTACACCAGCAGGTTCAGCTTTGACACAAAGAATGCCCAGGAGATTCCTTTGTTGCTCTCTACCAAAGGAAATTCAACCCATTGAATAGTTCACCTCATTAGTTTTTGAGTGAATATACTGGTTTCATCTTGAGTATCCACTATCAGCACCAGTTGAAGGATACTGGGAGTAGTATGCCTGATGAATGACAATGATCTGATATAACATTATTTAGACATTGACTGACCTTCTACCTATATGAGCCTATGGGTGGCTTTTTGGCTTGGATTTTCTTTCAAAATACCTAAGGTTTGCATATAAAAATGTGACAATTATAACTTTGATATATTTGCTGGATGTTAATGTGTTAAATCCTCAGCATCCATAGTCATCTCCCTTCTGATAAATGACAAAGGGTTCATGTCACTTGTTTCAGCTCCACCCCACCACTTTCTACTGCAGTGAAAACTATTTCAGTGGAGTGGGAAGTTACACTCTCAGTGTTCCACACCTCCCCTGTAGACTTGTGTGTTCTAAGGCAAAACATCCTGGTGTCAAGTGGTTATAAGTTACTATTATAAATCACCAGTGGATGTTTGAGTGACCTGCAATAACTTCATGCAATATGTATCCAGCTTTGCTTTACAATCAGATATGCTTGATGCAAAGTGGAAACTCCCATTTTTTTAGTGAAGAGGAAGAAAGATGCCTACCATGTCATTTATCTTTTAAAAGGACATTAATCAGGCCAGGCCCAGTGGCTCACACCTGTAATCCCAGCACTTTGGGAGGCTGATGCGGATCGATCACTTGAGGTCAGGAGTTCGAGACCAACCTGGTCAACGTGGTGAAACCCTGTCTCTGCTAAAAATACAAGAATTAGCCAGGCGTGGTGGCATGCACCTCTAATCCCAGCTACTCAGGAGGCTGAGGCAGGAAAATCGCTTGAACCCAGGAGGCAGAAGTTGCAGTGAGCTGAGATCGCGCCACTGCACTCCAGCCTGGGCGACAGAATGAGACTCCATCTCAAAAAAAAATCTATTTTCCTTAAAATCAACAGCAACTTTCTAGCAGTTGACTGTCAGGATTTGCCTTGGTGTTGATCTTTTTCCTCTCATAATGTATGACCATAATGCTCAAATTCAGAGAGCGGTTTAGTTGACAGTATAACACATCTCTGAATGCCAATAGACATCCCTCTCCCTGTGCTCCTCATGTCCCGCCTTTGACCTTTAGTGTCTGGGTCTCTTCTAATAAGCTCTAAACTGAAATTTCCCAGAATGATGTGCCAACAGTGCCCAGTGGCCATCTCCTCAGGGAGCAGCTGTCCTCACCCATCAGTGTCCATTCTTGTTGGGATCTGTGTGTGTTTTCCAGACTTCCTAGAAAACCCTAGAAGCACTGCTTAAAGTGAGGGAGGCACTGATCTTCTTCTTAAAGAACAGCCCCAAACGATCACTCTGTCATTGGGAATTAAGCTCCTGCCTTGCACTAACTTCTCCACTTTCCCATTCTCCACATGGTAGTGGCTCACTCTGAACTCAGCTTGGACTCTCTTTACTTCCCTCAGAAGAAAGCCGATGATTAACACCAGGACAGGGGACAGCTTTCATAAACAATTTTGAGGTTTTTCCAGATATTTTGCTTGAAGATTTATTTAGGCACTCATGATGTTCCTAAGAGAATAGCACAGTCATTTTATTCATTGTATTGTAAAAGGCCTGACTTTTCCAGAGGCTATCACAGAGAAAACAGGGGTTGCATTTAAGTACACCAACAAGCCCATCATGTAAGAATCGTTTTATCAAATATTGATAATATCCCTTTATGATCCTACTGATATTCCATTTGTAACCATTTAGAACTTTCTGCATAGTAACTTTGTTTTATTTGAATAATATGGACCTTCTGGAAAAGTTTGTTCAAATGCTACTCTTGATGTTCAGCCCAGTGATTTAAGTTGTTAAAACAACCATAAGTTAAGATTCTTTCTCTATTACTAAGTTAGTATAGACCTGTAGCTACCTAGATATCGGTTTTAGAACATTCAGCTTCTTTGCCAGAGAAATCGGGTTAAATCTCTTTGATTTTTGTTTCTCATTGTTACACATTATTAACAACAAAAGTACTTAACTGAGGAGAGGCAACATTTTTTTTTTTATCATGCCCTTAATTCAAGGTAACTTAAGCAACATGTTTGATTTCAACAAAGACCTGTTATTTAAGAAGATTCTTTAAGAAAAACTATAATGTGGCTTGAATTTGCACTCTGGGCAGTGAAAAAAAATATATCTTTTTCTTCAAGCCAAACTAAAATTAACTTTTCTGTTAATGATGAAAGAATTTTATTGGCCAGGCATTGTGGCTCACACCTGTAATCCCAGCACTTTGGGAGGCCGAGGCAGGTGGATCACCTGAGGTCAAGAGTTCGAGACCAGTCTGTACAACATGGTGAAACCCCATCTCTACTAAAAATACAAAAATTACCCAGGCGTGGTGGTGGGCACCTGTAATCCCAACTATTTGGGAGACTGAGGCAGGAGAATCACTTGAACCCGGGAGGCAGAGGTTGCAGTGAGCCAAGATTGTGCCACTGCACTCCAGTCTGGGTGACAGAGGGAGACTCTGTCTCAAAAAAAACAAAAAAAAGAATTTTCTTTAACAAATTATTAGAATTGTTATGTGGAAAGGATTCTGTTTAACTTAGCTAAGAAAATAATTGAACATGGTTAGGCACCGAATCCTTAGCGTCTTTGTTGTGAAAAGTAAATGCAGACTGGACTTAGATTGAAGGAGTGTGCTTAATGAGTTTGACTTCTAGGCTAGGGAAGGTTGTTTTCTATAAAGTAACAGGTCTAGATTTGGGGAAGAAGAATTCTAGTTATGTATATCTTAAACGATAAAGACCCCAAAACCATAGGGGTTCCTTTTAAGCCTGGAACCTGTCACTAAATAAGACTGGCTTCTTTAGTATCAGTCTAATCAGAATAAATGAAGTCTTACATCTCATTGTCTATTCTTTCATTTATTCTTCATCTCTTCACCCTCCCAATTGACTTCAATAAAGTCATAACTGGAGGTAAGTTATAATAACATCTGTATACAGTGTGGATTGGCTTCACAGTGCTAACAAGATGTTTTCTAATCGTTCTGTGAAAGATAGTTGAACCCTTCATGAAGAGAAGGAGCATAACAACATTATAACAGAAGAAGCCATTAGGATAAATTTATAGGTCATGAAAGAAAAGAGTATTCTCATAGGAGTTTATTTTATCATCATATATTTACTAAGATGACATAAAGAAAAAAGTAGTTAATCTTTTTGTTTTGAAACTGTTTTGATTGAGGGTGCCCTATCCGGAAGTAGGCAAATATACCGTAGCTATCCTTCGATGAAGACCTTCTTGGAACTTAAGCATTAAGGAAGATCACATTTGCGAAGGTGGAGTCAGAAGACCTGAGAATGATATCCTTTCCATTCACATTATTTAGAACCAGACACGGTGGCTCACACCTGTAATTCTTTGGAGCCACCAAAGCCTCTCACTTTGGGAGGCCGAGATGGGTGAATCCCTTGAGCCCAGGAGTTCAAGACCAGCCTGGGCAACATGACAAAACCCTGTCTCAACAAAAATACATTAAAGTTAGCCAGGCATGGTGGTACACACCTGTAGTCCCAGCTACTCAGGAGGCTAAGGCAGGAGGATCACTTGAGCCCAGGAGGCAGAAGTTATAGTGAACCGATATTGCACCACTGCATTCCAGCCTGGGCGACAGAACAAGACCTTGTCTCAAAAAAAAAAAAAAGTTAGGAGCAACCCATGTAAATATGTTTTGTAAACAACAAGTTTTTTTCTGGCCTTTTGATGTTTTGAAGGGAGTGTACCTTTCCTGTGTGGCCATGGGTTTTCCCTTTACCCCATCTCTACTGCAGATGGAAGTAGAGTCCAGCATGGCGAGCTTTCTTCTCTGGAGCTACTGGAAAGCTGGTGTGGATTTTCTCTTTTAGCAGTAAGATGAGTGATTTTGTTTTTGACCCAGAAAGAAGCTGGATATATACCCCAGTCTCTTCTGAATACAGGCCACCACTCTATTCCTAGAAAGACAGCATAGAGCATGTATAATTTATGATGAGCCCAATTGTGTGCTACACCCAGCTAGCGGCTGATGTCTGTCCTTTACGCACCGTAACATTCCTTCTTGAGAGCATACCGGGCTTTTTTCAAGTGACCCATAGACAAGGGGCAGAAGATTCTCCCTTTGGCTGGCTCAGCTAAAGACTAAAGTGAGAGAAGACAGAGGACTCTTGTTCCTCTGAGTTTTGCCGTAAATATCACTTGCTCCTTGCTGGATTGGAGGAAGGGAGGGGCAGAAGACAAGACTATTATCATGATTAGCCTATTTTCTCTTATACATTTATTCAACAAATTTTAAAGGGAACATTTTAAATGTTGTTGACAGTTACACCTTGGTTGCTTTATTTTAAAAAGCATTGTATTCTTCGATTTTTTAATGTAAGATCTCTCTATTGTAGCTGGCTCCTCTCATTCAAAAAAAACAACTGGCTCTAAAGCATCAGGTTCGCCATCCACTTCATCCACCTCATCTCGTCCCAAAGCTTCAAAGGAGACAGTTTCTAGCAAAGCAGGGACAGTGGGGACCACCAAGGGCAAGAAAAAAACTGGCAAGCAGCCAATGACTTCTCGCCTGTCCTCAGACACAACCACTTCTGGCACATCCGACCTTAAAGGAGAGCCTTCAGAGACCAGAGTGGAGAGTTTCAAACTCGAACAGACTGTCCCTGGAGCTGAGGAGCAGAGCACAGGCAAATCCAAGTCCATGGTCCCTCCACCCCCTGTGGCTCCAGCACCTTCTCCTCCGGCCCCCCCTCTCCCTCTTGAGGATCAGTGCATTACTGCCTCAGACACTCCAGTTGTCCTCATCAGCGTTGGAGCTGACCTGCCCGTCTCTGCCTTAGACCCAAGTCAGCTTCTTTGGGCTGAAGAGCCGACGAACAGAACCACTCTCTACTCAGGCACTGGCTTAAGTGTTAACAGAGAAAATGCAAAATGGTGAGTTGGGGAACAAACCCCCTATTTTATCTGAGAACTAAAGATCACTAATATAGTCTGTTGGAAATGAAGCACCGGGTTTGCTTTCTTGTATAATTTAATCTACTGAGTGTTAGGTAGGCATACATGTGATCCAACCATTGCTTTGTCAGAGCCCTGCCCTGGGAATGCCTAGGGCTGCTGGAGAAAATTACATTGGTAGAGCTGACAAATACCACTTGAGATCGATGTTTTCAAGTACACTTAGAACCTGCTTCAGCACTGCTCAGCAGTCCACAGTTCCCTTCTCTTTCCTTTCAGTGCTTATTTTAAATCTTTACTTCACCATTGTGCTTACCCACTCATGTCAGCAAGTTACTGAGCCTTCCCCTTCTCCAAGAACATAAAGAAGATCAGAAGAGAACTCTCAAATTTGAACTCTTTTTTCTCCATCAGTAGAGTTGTCCCCTTTCTTGTTCCTTTAAATTCCCACCCAGCTTAAATGTTATGTCCTCTGTGAAGCCATTCAGTACTTCTAGACAGAATTGGTTATTGTGTCTACTATACTTAACCCTGTGGGACAGAATTAGCCCACAGGGGTTAGCCCACAGAATTAGCCCACAGTATATATAACATGTCTTATATACCTCTGTGTGCCCAGCAACCACTCCAGAGTCTGATATGCCATAGGCACACAAAGGATGCTTATTGAATTGTTGAAAGAAAATAAAAAAGGGATTTAAGATGGTTATAGATAAAGTCAGCCTACTTTAACATTGCGGAAGCAGCATTGAAGATAAGATGACCCTATTGCTAGATTTTGTAGAGTATAATGGAAGATAAAAGATAGTGCTCAAGTAGTCTTAGTTTCATTTAAGAAGGTACCTGAACAAAATGGGCCAAGGAACTCAATGTTACCTCACCCTCATCCAGTTGGTGGGTTAGTTGCTTTACCATCACCCAGTTGCCCAAGCTGGAAACCTGGGGTTCATCCAAGGTTCCTCATTCTCTTTCATTCTTTGCATTTCATCACTCACAAAGTCCTATAAATATTCTACTTACAGGTAAATAAAACATATTAGCCCTGTCCCACGGGTATGAAGGGATGGATGGCTGTCAGAGTATAGTAGACGCAATGATAAATTCTGTCTAGCAAAGGCTTAGAGCTCTTGCATCCTGGCTTTTTGCTCCTGAGTCTAAGAACAAAACCTGTATTCATTGTTCAAATCATGTAAAAGGTTCTCTTTCAAAACAATCTGTCATGTTAGACTTAAAAAAAAATTATTACATTAATTAGGTTGGTTTTGGTCAAGAAACTAAAATATCAACTTTAATTAATTGCTAATTATAATAACCTTTATTTATTGAATACTCATTTAATGTCAGGAACTAAGCACTGTACATGTATTATCATTTTATTTACACAAGTCTTCCCAAAAGTATCCCTGTTTTATAGATAAGAAAACTGGCACTGAGAGAGCTAAAATAGTTTGCACCAGACTGCCCAGTTGGTGGTGGTGAAGCCAGAATGCATACCCAATTCCATGCTCTGAATGAATAATTTCATGTTTTCCAAAGCAGTGGCTTCTACTTCTACTGCCATTTCTCTTCTGTTAGTTTCTTTGGGTTTTTTTAAGTCATTTTGAGCACCAATATTTGAAGGACAGCCAAGAAAAAATAAATGTCAAATTACAAATTAATTTATTTTCTTTGTTTGACATTTTAATAAAAGATATGGGAAAAGAAGATTTATTGAAATGAACAGTTATGGTGTCTTTCTTAGGACACCATTTTTCTTAGCACCATTTTGTGCTGCTGTAATAGAGTACCTGAGACTGGGTAATTTATAATGATTAGAATATTGGCTTACAGTCCTAGGGGCTGAGAAGTCCAAGATCAAGGCAGCAGCATTTGGCAAGGATCTTCTTTCCATGTCATCACATGGTGGAAGGTGGAAGGGCAGAGAGCACAACAGAGTGAACCTACCCCTGTGAGCCCTTTTGAAAATGGCATTAATCTATTCACGAGGGCAGAGCCTTCATGACTTAAACACCTCCCACTAGGCTCTACCTCTCAACACTTTCACACTGAGGATGAAGGTTTTTGTTTTGTTTTGTTTTGTTTTTTTGAGACAGAATCTTGCTCTGTCACCCAGGCTGGAGTACAGTGGCATGATCTCGGCTCACCTCAACCTCTGCCTCCCAGGTTCAAGCAATTCTCCTGCCTCAGCCTCCCCAGTAGCTGGGACTAGGCGCCTGCCACCACGCCTGGCTAATTTTTGTATTTTTAGTAGAGATGGGGTTTCACCATATAGGCCAAGCTGGTCTTGAACTCTTGACCTTGTGATCCGCCTGCCTCAGCCTTCCAAAGTGCTGGGACTACAGGCGTGAGCCACCATACCCAGCTGGGATTAAATTTTAACCCATGAATTCTGAGGGACACATTCAAACCCTAGCAGCATTCTTAATACTTCCAGCACACAGCAAATGTCTTCATTTAACTATAGTGAGTATTTTCCAACATTGCGATCACTTCCAACCATTAGAACTGAACATTCATTCTTACAGCATATATTTTTTGATTGCCTTTTCTGTGCTGGGCAATGTACTAAGCACCAAGGATACAAAAGTGAGCAAGGCAATATAGTTAAGACTAGCTTTTACCAAAATATTGTCTGATGTGCCCAGGAAGTATAATGTTTAAGGTAACATCTGAATTTTGGGAACTAGATTGGGTATATGGGATTGTTGTTCAATATACTAAAGAATAAGGTGCAACATGTAAAGTGCTTCCTGATATAGTCTTAAACACTCAGAGAGCTCATATCCAAAGGTGGCCTGACTCTATCCCGTTCATTTCCACAAATATTTAAGGAGTGCATTTTATTGTGCTAAGCAACACACAACATACTAAGGGCTTAATATCAGTCTTCATCTCAAGTATATGAAGAACTGTCAGACCAAAGAGGTAAGCATCTGTTCTTCATTCCTACTGGGACTATAATCAGAGGGAGTGAGCTTAGTACATCATTAGCCATTGAGGCTATTTATAATAGATATTCCTGTCCATCAAGGTAGTTATAATGCTTTCCTAGAAGAGGCCATAGGGATTTTCTTCTCTGTATGTTCTTCAAAATTTAAATTTCAGTTCATCCTACAGGGATGGTTTGTGTTTGCTCTTGAATTAATGAACCTGGAGTAAGTAGTCTCTCAAATTTCCTTCCAAATTCCTTCTGCCTTTTTCAAGTGGATATTTGGATTAGAATATCTGGCTCTTAGTCACTTGCTTTACTTAGAACTTTCCTTCTGAGTTATGTTTCATCAACTAATGTGTGAAAATCTTGTCATTTTATGAAGAGACTTCTGTTTGGAATACAAATATCAAAACTTTCAAGAAGACAAGTGGCTATGTATAAAAATACCTACCTCTCTTCCCATATGGCAGGGTACTAATTATTTGGTAGGCTTCCATTCATGGGCAGCTTCATCAGTAACACATATGTGTGATACAATATAAGGTAAAAACTAATAAGCCCATTTGGAGGCCATATCCAAAAGGCTACTTTGTACAGTTCATTTTCACAAACATGTATAGAATGCACTATATTGTCCAGTGTGCCCAGGAACCCGAGGGGGAAAAATGAGGGGTAAGTCATGAGTTGATTAATACAAATTTGGAATATATTTAACATCAGATATAGTTTATAACATAACTCATTAAGTGTAAAATATAATAGTATAATAAATGTAAAATTTAATAGGTAGACCAAGAGTCTTCAGTCTGGATTCTAGACAAGACTTGCTACCTTGGTTAGGCAACTCACTCATGGTCTTCTTTGATTCCATGAACTATAAGTTATCTGCCCTCCTTATACAATAGAATACTTGTAAATTGTAGATGTATGCTGGACTCTTTGAAAACCATGAAACAAAATACAAATAGTAAGATTAGAATAATAATCAATATGATAATTAATTAGTGAACAATGACACCAACAAATAAAGGACTCATCTCTCAAATTTGTTCTGTTATTCAGAACATATTATTAATTGGCATGTATTTTAAACGTGCTGTGATCACCCATAATGGCAGCCAATTCAAACAAGAATGGCTTCCAGTGGCAATCAACTAAAAACTCAGACTGTGGAAAATTTTTCCTATAAAAATAGATCTTCTCTTATTTAAGATGAGATTTCACACCGTGGAAAACAGTATGGTGGTTCTTCAAAAAATTAAACATAGAATTACCATGTGATCCAGCAATTCTACTTCCATGTATATAGCCAAAATAATTGAAAGCAGGCACTTGAATTTGTACACCAGTGCTCAAAGCAGTATTATTCACAATAGCCAAAAGGTGAAAACACACAAATGTGTATTGACTGGTGAATGGATAAACAAAATGTGTTATATACATAGAGTGGAATATCATTCAGCCTTAAAAAGGAAGCAGATTCTCACACATGCTACGACATGAATGAAGGAACCTTGAAGACATTATGCTAAGTGAAGTATGTTACATACAAAAAGACAGACATTGTATAATTTCTCTTAGAGAAGGTGCTTAGAATAGTCAAATTATAGAGACAAAAAGTAGAATGGTAGTTGCCAATGGCTGGGATATAATGGTTATGGGGAGTTGTTGAATGGGTAGAGTTTCAATTTGGGAAGATGAAAAAGTTCTGAAGATGGTTGGTGGTGGTAGTTACACAGTAATGTGAATGTGTCTAATGCCAGTGAACTGTACACTTAAAAATGGTTAAAATGGCAAATTTTATGTTATGTATATTTTACACAATAAAAATGAGATTTCCTATTTCCCTGTTTGAGAATGAGAATATAGTCTGTTGGGTTTTTCTGATAAGTGAGAAACAAAATTTTGACAGTGATCACTCAGGTTTATAACTACAAAGTAGGGTTTTAAATACCTCATATTCTGATAAAGTTTATCTGTGTTTATTGCTGGAAGAACTTTTTACCAGAAAGCAATTTGGGGGATCTTTGTGTCTTAAAATGAAGATTACGTTATTTTTGATGTGATGTTTTTATGTAAATTACTATGTATTTTTTAGTCTGGTCTTTGAAAATTGGCAATCTTTGTACATTAATAGTAACTCTTTAAATCATAGACTTTTACTAGGCTAAATAATAGAAAATTATTGCATCCTTGCATATCACCTTTTTTCTTTCTTTCTTTCTTTTTTTTTTTTTTGAGATGGAGTCTCGCTCTGTCACCCAGGCTAGAGTCATATTACCTTTTTTCTAAGAAGTGTATTTAACTTGCACATTGTCTGTTATGTTACAAGAGGCAGTTTTAAAAATGAAAACACACATAGGATAAATGAGTTTTTACTATTTACATATTGGGATAAAAGCAGGATTAATTCATATATGTATTTTACATATATATATATATATATATGCTTTTTTTAATTTTTTTGAGACAGGGTCTCACTCTGTTACCCAGGCTGGAGTACAGTGGTGCTAGCATGGCTCACTGCAGTCTTGATTTCCCAGGCTCAAGCAATCCTTCCCAGGCTCAAGCTGGGACTACAGGCAAGCGCCACCATGCCCAGCTAATTTTTTATTATTTTATTTTATTTATGTATTTATTTAATTTATTTATTTTTGAGACGGAGTTTTGCTCTTGTTGCCCAGGCTGGAGTGCAATGGCGCGATCTTGGCTCACTGCAACCTCCACCTCCCGGGTTCAAGCGATTCTCCTGCCTCAGCCTCCCGAGTAGTTGGGACTACAGGTGCCGGCCACCACTCCTGGCTAATATTTTGTATTTTTAGTGGAGACAAGGTCCCCTATGTTGCCCAGGCTGGTCTTGAACTCCTAGGCTCAAGTGATTCTCCCACTTCAGCCTTCCAAAGTGCTGGAGTTACAGGTGTGAGCCACCGAACCCAGCCATATATTAATGAAAGAAGATGTACTTTTCTATGTCATTACCTTCTGGGTGCTGTGATGCAAAACAATGAGTCTCACTTTTCCAGGAACTTGTGGGATTGAGAAGGCAGAGAAGCAATGGGTGGTCAAGATGTAGTATGCTAAGCACTCTAGCGGGATTGTCTTCAGGTCCCCATGGGACAGATGTGGGGGCAAGGAATTAAACTGAAGGTCCATGAAAGCTTCCTGAAGGAGCTGAGGCTGTAGCTGACACTTGAAGGAAAAAATAATTTGCAAAATGTAGTTTTACCCTATTTGTTTGCTAAATGTATCAGATACCAAGCCTTTGCATTTTACAGATGAAAAATGTAAAACCTTGAGAATTAAGGTTTCATTTCAGTGACTTTAGCCTGGCCTATGTCAAGTGTCTGCTTTCCCCAGCCTGAAGGAAGCCCATGAAACTAGAGCTCTTTTTCTTAGTGTCAGTGCCGCCAAGGGTTGCTCTGAGCTTCACATCACTCCCATGCTTTTCTGCCTTTAACAGTTTCACAACCAAAGAGGAGCTGGGGAAGACAGTGCCTCAGCTACTGACTCCTGGGCTGATGGGCGAATCTTCAGAATCCTTTAGTGCCTCAGAAGATGAAGGCCACAGGGAATACCAAGCCAATGACTCTGACTCGGACGGGCCTATCTTGTACACCGATGATGAGGACGAAGACGAAGATGAGGATGGCAGTGGAGAAAGTAAGACTGTTTTCAAGAGGCAGGGAGGAGCGTGGGTGATAAGCAGAAGCAGCTGCAGTTTATAAAGAATAAAAGCCTCATTAGGAACCAGACATCTGATGTTTTCTTTCCTCTCAGCCTCCTTTCTCAAATTAGAAATGTGTATATCCTAAAGTTTAGCTTTTGATGGGAGGCCTTTCCAGAAGATGATGTCACATGGCTGGATCTGGCCTTTGTCGATGAGCTAGATGAGCTAGATGTGCTAGATGTGCATATTAGTATTTGTGCTGAGAATCAAAGCTTTCTAATAACAGAGACCTTTCTCACTATGACCAAAGAGAGCCCTTCCACTCTGGGCCTGTTGTTGAAGAAAGAAAGTCAGTGCAGATTCATAGGCTTACTCATTGGAGGTGTTTGAAATTTTCACTCACTTTTGTACTGGGGTTTATAGAAAGGGGAAGGAGGAATGAGTCAAGAATGCCAAATACCTCATTAGCATTAAGAGGCTGGGCACGGTGGCTCATGTCTAATTTTGGGAGGCTAACGTGGGTGAATCCCTTGAGGTCAGGAGTTCGAGACTAGCCTAGCCAACATGGCGAAGCCCTATCTTTACTAAAAATACAAAATCCAGATGGGCATGCTAGCGCACGCCTGTAATTCCGGCTGCTCGGGAGGCTGAGGCAGGAGAATCGCTTGAACCCAGGAGGCAGAAGTTGCACTGAGCTGAGATCGCGCCACTGCACTCCAGCCTGGGAGACAGAGCGAGACTCCATCTCAAAAAATAATAATAGAAAGAATGCTAAATACCTTGCTAGCATTAAAAAAAATCATACTTCCACAATAAGTAAGATAGTAGGCCTTCTAGGAAATAATAATATCATTTATGTATTAAAAATAATGGCAAAAACCACAATTACTTTTGCATCAACCTAATATAACTTAGAGATATGGAAAGTGCTTTTTTTTTTTTTAACTTTGTGCTGGATAACATGGGAGGGATTCACTGTGGGACTGAATTTGTAGATTATGGCAAGTTATTACTATATTAGTGATTAAATGGCACTTTTTCAAATCCCTTTTAATTTGCATGGAGCAAAAAAAAAAAAAAAACCATTATCATCCATGTGGTGTTACTTATGATTTGTTGAAATTTTCAGGATTCTGGGGTAATTAAGGGTTAAACATTGGTAGACTCTGCCAGGATGGCGTCTGAGTAGAGGAAAGGAGGAGACAAGGATTAACTGTACAGAATAAAAGCAAAAGAACTAAGTTTTTTAAACTTGAAAAAGAAACAGAATTGTGCAATCATTCATTTCTATGATCCACTCTCTCAGTAAAATAAACTGCAGCTATCACTTTCCAAACGATGAAGTGATACTTCTAAGTTTTTTCATGGTGTCCCAATATTTTTCAGAACATTAAAAAGAAATAGCGCTTCAGTCCTCTCAAAATGAACTGCATCCAACTCAAAGTCTTTTTTTCCTTAGGTTAATTAAGATTCTCCTCCTGCATGAGGAGAAAGAATTTGGTCTGGGCTCTATTTAAAGTCCATGCCATGTGTAACCTGAGTGCCACTGGCTAAAAGCCTCTCTCTCTGCATTTCTGCTCTTTTTCAATCCTCAGGTGCTTTGGCAAGTAAAATACGCCGGAGGGATACTCTTGCTATCAAACTTGGCAACAGACCATCTAAGAAAGAACTAGAGGACAAAAACATCTTGCAGCGTACATCTGAAGAAGAGAGGCAGGAAATCCGACAACAAATTGGAACCAAGTTAGTCAGGTAATTGCTAACATTTTAGGACAGTACTGACTAATTTGTATTTTTCTCCTTCCCAAAGCTTCCTACCTAACTGGGGTCATTGTGAATTCCTTATGTACAGATACATCTGGCCTACTGGGTCTTTTAAAGTTGGTCTTGCATGATGAACCACTCGAAGAACCTGTCCTTTGGCCCAGCTAGCCAGTGGCTTTGAGGTCACCAAAGCCTATTCCAGGAGTCAAAAACTTTTTTTTTAAAGACCAGTTGGCAAACATTTCAGGCTTTGCTGGCCAGACAGTCTCTGTTGCAGCTACGCTGCTGTAGCATAAAAGCAGCCATAAATAATAGATAAACAAATGAGTGTGGCCATGTTCCAATAAAACTTTATTTATTCATAAAGCTGGATTTGGCCTGCAGATCACAGTTTGCTCAACAATCCTGGCCTAATTTATAGACTCACTAGCATTCCTGGGAATGCCATGAGGTTCTGCCCTGTAGACTGTGAGACTGCAGAAATATTTGCCTTCAGTGGTCTGCCTCCATCCAAGTCAGGTAGCCTTAACCCTCATATCTGAACATCCCTCTTCCAACTTCAAGTAAATGGATCATCTGACATCTCTTCCTGCCTCCAACCCTTGTATAGGATTTTTGCTTTTGCCACTGGTGACTTTACAAGTCCCTTTAACTGGCAGTTTTAATAGAAGTGAGCATTCATGCCAGAGGTCTTATTTTTGATGATCAGTTTAAGCACATGTAAGAATTAGTTGTTCTGCTGACTTGTCTTACTCTGCATACACAACGGGGTGCATAACTGGGAGAAAGGAACTGTCTAGAATCCCAGAGCAGGATTTGGAGGTGGGGGGATAATTGCTGTCCTTGCTTGGAAGTGGTATAACTGGAGGCAGGATTGGCATGGAGGCTGCTGACCATTTCTCCAGAGGAAGAGTAACCCCTAAGGCACCTCCTTACAGCTGAGTTGTGCAGAAAGGTGTCAGAGACAGCAGCTGTGGCATCTATCTGAAGGAAAAGCACAGCCTACCAGGGAACCTCGGGGGAGGCTTAGAGGGTCTCTCTGTTCTGTAAACCCTCTTGCGACTCTGGAAGAAATTTGGGAATGTTTACCAGTGGTCTCTCTCGCTCTCGTCTTCTTAATTCAGCCCTAACCTGTGACCATTTCTGGCTTCGGGAAAAAGCCAGCAGAAGCAAGAGGGACTAACGTGATTAATGGTATCGAGCTGGAAAAACCTACAATTCTAAACTTGCCATCTTACCAAGGAAAAACAAGGGGCCTCTCTGAGGCCCAGAGAGATTAAGGAAATGTCTCGAGGACAGACATGCAGTTACTGAGTAGCAGAACCAGAATTAGAATTTCGCTCCTGGGCTCTCTGCCCAATTTTCTTTTGTATACTGTCTCCTGTTTTGTACTTTCTACTCTATGTAAGAGAGTATATGCTTCTAGGTTTTCTGATTGTTTTATTACTCTTGTTTATGTTTTACCATGAAGAAGAATGTAAATCATTGAATAATATTTGCATAAAATAATAATAGTGTTATCATAGTAAGGAGTAAAAAAGTGTGAAGTATCATATACCCACCTCAATAAATGTCAAAGTAGCAGTAAAGAAAATTTTGTAAGTTTTTGTTAAAATCCTAAACAAACGAGGAGTGGTAATCCCAGCACTTTGGGAGGCCAAGGCAGGCAGATCACCTGAGGTCAGGAGTTTGAGACCAGGCTGGCCAACATGGTGAAGTACCGTTTCTACTAAAAATACAAATATTAGCCAGCCATGATGACTGGCACCTGTAATCCCAGCTACTCAGGAGGCTGAGGCAGTAATTTGGGAGGCGGAGGTTGCAGTGAGCCGAGATTGTACCACTGCACACCAGCCTGGGCAACAGAGTGAGACTCCATCTCAAAAACAATTTAAAAATAAATTTAAAAAATATATACTAAATATCTTACTATAGGGAGAAACCCTAAAGTCATTTTCTTTAAAAATAGAAGCAAAGAAAAATTCCTTAACCTTACTGTGCTAAAAGTCTGGTCACAATTATTTGTGGTGAAGAAAAGGTATAAATTGTAGGAAAGATATACTGTTATTATACATGGTTGTATACCTAGAAAGCTCTAAAAACTGACTCCAGATTGCTATATATAATAATTTCAGCAGGTTTGCTTGATGTAAGATTAACCTATAAAAATCAACATTATGTTTATATAACATTGATACATAGAAGAAAATACAATGAAAAAGGGAGATTGCATTCACGGCATAGCAACAACCAGATTTTAAATACTTAACTATTCACAGGCAGAAGTCCGTAGTCAGGTACCTAGCTAACATCCAGGCCGATCTGTTGCTAGAAGGAAAGGAGACTGTGTAATGGGGGTCAGTGAGCAGCCTCAGCCATGATCTGTAGGCCCACACATACCTGGTTTGAACCACTGCAGTTTTTGGTCTCTGCTACAGCTTAGCTTATAGTCTAATTAATATATAGCTCATTAGGGTCTAAAATAGGATGCTGTGCCTGGCCGGGTAATCTTAATATTACTGTCACATGACACTCCCAAGGTAGGTGAGCAATCCAGTATGGTGGGAGCATGGCTCCTTGAAGTCTGCCTGGCAGCCCCATTCCTTCTGTCTTGCTGCTCTCCCATACCCTAGATGGTCTCAGCTGCATGATCAAAGCTGGCTCACACCATCATGCTGAAGTTCTAGACTGTGGAAAAAGGAAAGAGAAAGAAGGGAACATGCACCCAGGCATTTTAGGGATGAGAAGGGGAAGTAACAAACATCATTCTGCTCACATCCCATTGCAGAAACTCAGTCACAGCACGATATCCGGCTTCTAGGGAGGCAGAAGTCTGTAGTCAGGTACCTAGCTAACATCCAGGCCGCTCTGTTGCTAAAAGGAAAGGAGACTGTGTAATGGGGGTCGGTGAGCAGCCTCAGCCATGATCTGTAGTCTCCAAACTAATGGGAAGGAGACTTTTATTTTGCAGCTTTAAAAATGGATTTTTATTTCTCAAAACATGAAAAATAGAGCTTTGTTGTTTTATTCTGAGTCTCCTACTAGGGTACCTTGTTTTTAACCTGTAATATATCCTTTTTGTCATCATAGGAGGCTGAGCCAGAGGCCCACAACTGAAGAATTAGAGCAAAGAAACATCCTAAAACGTGAGTATTCTATACTATAGAATGATTCCTTGTGTAAGCATTAACAAGCTGCCTCTACAGTTGATCGATTTATCAGTAAGAAACCATCATATATTCATTTACTCAAGATGGACTGAAATAGTCCATTTATGTCACATTTATATGTAATTGTTTATATATTTTTTTAATTTCTTGAATTTGATATTTGATTTTATGGCTTTGAGCCTTATACCCGCCTCTAGACCAGAGTCATGGTCATGACAATTGTGTTTAAGAAAGATGAAATATATTCCATGTATTCTTTCACCCAAATATTAAATAGTAAAAGAATGCTCTAGTCTTCTCGCAAATAAATGTCAAAGAAAAGGCCAAAAGAATCCACAAGGAAACAAATCAAACATTCCTATATTATTATTAATAATACAGTTTGTTGCTAGTTTAACAAATGGCTCAATTCAAAACGAAATTTTCAATCCATTGCATTTTCCTATGTTATGATAACTCGGCTTCCTTCTTGAGTTGTTTATAATTTCTCAGCACTAAAACGTTCTCCATTCATTTTCCTACTTTATTTTCCCATTCTGTTTTTCCCTCTATTCTCTTTGACTTTAGTTTTTACTCATCCCTGCAGTAGTATTTATTGGAGTTAGTATGTTAGAGCTATAAAGCTAATAGAAATACAGTTTGTCATGCTATTGTGTGTCAGTGTGGACAGGCACTGCAGTGAGTTAAGAAACGGATATTTTTAAATTGAGCCTAGCTGTAGTTTTATATATTGTTAACCCAGTTTCAAAAGATCTTTTTATTGTATGAAATATCAAAGAACAGGGATGGGTAAAACTCCGGCTAGTACTGCAATGGTAGTGACCCATGGTGTGGGGGAAATCCTTGTCAGCCAGGCTTTTCGAGTTCTCTTGGCCTGCTAGAAGACCCCTCTTCTCCAATCTAAGATACTTTCTTTCCTTTAGGGAAGAAAGATTTTAGTAGCCTATTGTATTACAGTTGTTAGTACGAAATCAATTCAACAATGAAAATGAACTACCATCCAGTGAGAGGAACTACCATCCACCCAGTCTATGGGATCACTTTCTTTGGAATGCTTTTTTCTGGCTTTTTTTTTTTTTTAACACAACTAGAATACAGCTCCAGGAAGGACTTAAGTGGCTACTAATGTTTAGAAGAGCCAATTTGGAGGAGGAAAAATTCACGGCTAGAAAAGAAGGAAAATTTTGTGTTTTTGCTTTGCTGAGGAAGAGTAGAAGCAGCATCTCATTTTGACACAAAACAAACCAAAAAGGTTCATTGCTTTTCATGATAGGTTCCTGGGAAATGCTTGTTGAATTAAGTTTTAAGCATGCTCAAATGCAGACCCTACGCTCCTAAAAAACACAGAGATTATGTCTTACTGGATGCCTGATCCAATATCTAGAAGAAAAAGGGAAGAGCACATTTTGGGTAATTCTTTCTTGATCCTGTGAGATAAATAGTGCCAAACCACAATGGAGTTTGGTTATCTGAGGAACTGTTTCATAGATCTAGAAACTTATTGCGTGTTGATCTTAAGTGCTGCATTGGCCTTTATATCCCATTTTCCTGGAGGTTTGGGAAAGAGTGAGACACTTCAGATTTGACTCCAGCCCTTTTTTTCCTTCCTTCTAAGTTCACCTAAGCATATTTATTTCTGGAAACAGAGGCATATTTCCAGCCTGGAGAGGCTGATAACTGGCTTATGATTTCCTGACCCACTATTGTACAGCCAAGGGAGGCAGAAGAAAACTGGGAGAGGTCATCTTTCCCTGAGCAGTCACGGGAAACTGAATGGCCTAACTTACAAACACTCTACTTAGCCCGTTTGTGTCTTGGTTCTTCCACATAGATTGCTCTTGTTCGTTTGTTTGTATGTTTCATCTCCAGCTTTTGTTCAAGAACAGTAGAAAAGTATGTGATACAGTGTGGTTTTTAAGGACGTTTACTTTAACTAGGTCATCTTTTTTTTTTTTTTTCTGAGACGGAGCCTTGCTCTGTTGCCCAGGCTGGAGGGCAGTGGCACTATCTCGGCTCACTGCAACCCCGCCTCCTGGGTTCAAGTGATTTTCCTGCCTCAGTCGCCCCGAGTAGTTTGGACTACAGGTGCGCATCACCATGCCTGGCTAATTTTTGTATTTTTAGTAGAGGCGGAGTTTTGCTATGTTGGCCAGGCTGGTCTCGAACTCCTGACTTCGTGATTCGCCCGCCTTGGCCTCCCAAAGTGCTGGGATTGCGGGTGTAAGCCACCGTGCCGGGCCCTAACTAGGGCATCTTTTCTGGCAAACTAGAAAACTAATTCACAGAATAAAACATTCAACAATTTTTAGAGCCCATCACTAGTTCAATAAACATGAGTCAGATGCCAATAAATGTCATTAGTTTTCATTGGTGACCACAGGACAAATTATATTTCTTAGTGTCAATTCACCATGCCAGTCCTTACTTGATGTCTTTCCTAATTATTTTGGTGATACTAGAGCTTTTTAAAAAGACATATTACATATATGTATTTATATTATATTATATTATATTATATTATATTATATTATATTATATTATATTTATTCATTTTAGAACCAGTTCCTAAAAACTGATAAAATAGAAAGCAACTTTTGGTACTTAAAAGGTCAACTTTTGCTAATCAAGAAAGGTGATGTATTTAGCTGAGAATGTAATTCTAGCCATGTCTTCTGTAGAGAAAAATGAATTAGGCCTTTGAGTTCTGCATATATTTTTCCCCAACATTTTATTATGAAAATTTTTAAACATGAAGAAAAGTTGGAGGAATTTTACAGTAAATCCGCATATATCTACCATCTATAGTCTGTCATTAACATCTTGCTTTATGACATATCTATGCATCTGTTGATCCAGCTTTTTTTAATGCACTTTAAGTTTATGTGTGTTTTTTCATTTGCTAAAAACACCCATATGAGGCCAGGTAAGGTGGCTTATGCCTGTAATCCCAAAGCCTTGTGAGGCCAAGGCAGGAGAATTGCTTGATGCCAGGAGTTTGAGACCAGCCTGGGCAATATAGTGAGATCTCATCTCCACCAAAAATTGAAAAAACAAAACATCTACATGGAAACACGTAAAAAGCAGAAAGAAAAACAAATCCACAAAAAAATTTGGCTTTTTGAACCCATTTTATCTGAATTAACAACTCAAGAAGATAATACTCCAATTGCTGGTATTTTTATACTTTTCTTTCTTCTTTTAGCTCATCCACAAAATTCTCTGGGTAACATTGCTCTCTAGGCGGGTTTCCTGTGGTGCTTGCTGCTGTTTAACCACATGTATTATTTGTTTATTTATCGGAAATGCTTCTTGCGGGTCGTCCGAAATGTTCGCCCCTCTCTGCTCTGATGAGAGTCACTGAGAGCAAGATTTGTCAATGAACCACGTCACTTCCTTCATGCATATCCCACCAGCCTGTTTAAATTGACCAGAAAGATTTGCATCCTACTTTATAATTAGTCCTCTAGTGAATCAAAAAATGAAGGAAGCATACAAAAAACTTGGTGTATTTTCAAATACTGAGTTTAAGGTTTAAACTTGACTCTATGAGAGATTTTACAATGACTGTTTAATAAGATTCAGAGAAGCTGTCATGGTAGCTCATGCTGGTAATCCCAGCTACTTGGGATGCTGAGGCGGGAGGATCACTTGAGTCCTGGAGATCAAGACAAGCTTGGGCAACATAGGGACAGCCCATCTCTACAAGATGAAAGTAAAGATTCAGGGGAACAGTCATGTTGGCTTCCCTCTACCTCTCACCCTCGTCCTCTAACTTCACCAAAAGTACAATTTTGAACATGGAAAACTTAAAGAAATCAGTTTCTGATGTCAAAAATGAATTCAATTCCCTAACTGCATTTGGCCCTTCTCTTTTTAGACATCACTGTTACCTGGTAGCACTAGCTGAACAATATGCTTAATAAGGCAAAACTTTCCAATATTCCCTTCAAGGAAATGTCATTTTTATGTATTTAATGAAGACTGGAGCATTTGTTAGCTTTGGGATGTATTATATCCAATTTTTTAATCTTTGAAAAGTACCTTAAAAATATAGCATAAATACTGTATAGGAAGAATTGACAAAAATGTTCTCAGAATTATATTTTTCTTTTTATTAATAATGTCATCAATATCACTAACAATATCATCACTTTTTATCAACAATATCAACAATGTTATTTTCACTATCGTGTCACCTTGTAAAGCTCTGGTTTAAATCACAAGAACCACAGTGTGGCATTTGTTTATTATGTATTTTGACAATCCACAAGCTTTATCCAACTCATATGAGGTAATTCTTTGAACCTAAGTATGCATTTTTAAGGATATGAAAGGATATATATTTTGTGAAGAAATTAAAAACCTAGAGTACTTTCATAGGAAGAAATTTAAATTATAACCAAATTTATTTGACTGGCACCAAATGAAAGGATATTAACTCATTGTTTCTTGTCTTGTGGATGATTACAGTTTATGTCCACTCTTTGTCTAATCACCTTCTTTCTTATGCATTAAAGTTATTATTTCAGAAGAACATAGAAACTTTTCCCTGTTCAGAGAAGGAAAACTGATAGAGAATTTAGCCTGTTCAACTAACAAATACAGGTGTTGCAAATATTGAATACTGATATGTTATTCACAGTAAAAATAGTCTTAGTTGTAAGAAGTCTATTTGAATTATAAAATAAATATATTTCATACCTGTCATGGATTTAAAAAAATTTTTTTTAATTGAACCCGGGAAGCAGAGGTTGCGGTGAGCCAAGATCGCGCCACTGCACTCTAGCCTGGGTGACAGAGCGAGACTCTGTTTCAAAAAATAAAATAAAAATAAAAATAAATAAACAAATAGAAGAAGTTTTCCTTTTTCAACCTTTTGGTTAAGTCTTTATACAGTGTTATTTTCCTTCAAAAGAGTTCATAATAGCACTTTCTAAAACATAATCTTTCATAAGCATCGGTATCCAAGAAGCAAAATGTATGCTCACTGATCAAACAGATGATCAGCTAAAGGAAGCAACAGAGAGAAGTTCCTCAAGTAAGCAACAACCAGCAAAACCTGAAGGGGTGTTTATTTCTTTAAAAATTTTGGACATTTTTCTTTAAATCCCATCTGTTGGGCAGCATAAAATCGTACTACTTGGTGAATCACTAGAGAACGAGAAGACTTTGGAAAGGCAAAGTCACAAGAAAATAAATAATTTCCACCCAGAGTACATCATAACCTCATTTAGAACATTCTGGTTTGAAAGCAAAGTCCAAGGAAATGCTTACATTCTGCTTCTATGGAAACCAAGGAAGACAAATCAAATATTTTGGTTGGATTTGAGTGGAAATCAGCAGCTCAGACATGCATCGGATGGTTCTAATTTGCTCTTTTAATATGTCTCAGATTTTCACATGAAGGCCAGATCCAGAAGTAAATTTTTATCTGAATTCTGGTAAATTGTGCTTATAAGCCCATGAAATGATCAGCAATAGAGGGCTTTCATTAGAATATGGGCACTCCTATGGTTTTTTTAAGAATACAACAAGACATCAGGAAGCAAAAACGTTTAAAATTAGTAAAGCAAACCAGTCCTACAAAAAAAGCGTGTGTGTGTGTGTGTGTGTGTGTATGTGTGTGTGCGTATAAGATGATCAACCTTCCTACAAAATATTTTGACAACTTTTTAACAATGTTGGTGGTGTGTTTGATCATTATTTGTTAGAGTCACATGATTGTGGCCTGATACACTTTTCTGAATATGAAATCATCTATAGTAACTGTCATCATGACTTTTCTCCTTTAATAAACAGAAAAGAATGAAGAAGAGGAACAAGAAGCAAAAATGGAACTTAAACGCAGACTCAGCAGAAAGGTAATGAAATCATGACTATTAATGAGCATATGTGTTTTGAGATATACTTTTTTAAAAAAAATACTAATCCTCTCTGTATGTGTAAATCAGATGTTTAGAAATAATTATTCCTATTAGTCTATAATCATAGACATCAAAATCACAAGCCTGGGCAACATGGTGAAACCCTATCTCTATAAAAAATAAAAAAATTAGCCGGCATGGTGGCACATGCCTGTAGTTCCAGCTACTCAGGAGGCTGAGGTGGGAAGATTGCTTCAGCCCGGGAGGCAGAGGTTGCTGTGACCTGATATCATGCCACTGCACTCCAGGCTGGGAGACAGAATGAGACCCTGTCTCAAAAAAATGAAATAAAATAAAATGAAACAAATCAATATAATGCACATGCTACGAATGATGTTTCTAATAGCATGTTGTGCTAATTTTGAATAATTAACAAGGGTTTTAAATTGCATTTACTCTATGAAAATAGGTACTCTGTGTGAAAATTTTTAAAGACACAAAAAAAGAAAAAAATAAAATCATGTCTTTCATTCAGAGACAGCCATTATTAACATTTCAATGCATGTATTTCCATTTTAAAAAATTGTTTTGAGTCAGGTGCAATGGCACGCACCTGTAGTCCCAGCTACTTGGAAGCTGAGGCAGGAGGATTGCTTGAGCCCAGGAGGTCAACACCAGCCTGGACAACATAGTGAGACCTTGTTTCAAAAAAAAAGAATTAATTGAAAATTAATCTCGCTTGATTAGAACAATGAAAAAAAAAAGAAAAAAAGAAGTGAAAAAAGTTTTTAATTATGATAAAAATTATTTCTTAAAATGCTCACACTTTCCATTTAGTGTTGGAAATATTACACAAGTAAGTATTTTGTTACTCCTGAAGATTTCCCACTATTCCACATCACAGCTGGGTAAGTAATTTATTAAGTGAACTTGATCATCGAGCCTGCCTGCTACAGTGCTACCCAGATTGACAAATGTCTTACCTCCCAAACTCAGACAATTGTTGCCACTTATTTATGAATATATAAATCTGATGTTAGGGCCATCACTTTTTCCTGTGTTAAAAAAAGTAATAGCCTTTGGAAAAATCAAGCACCATCAGAGTTTATATTTCATTATAAATCCTTCTAATCATTCTTCAGGCATACCTTATGCACCTAAAAATGGATAAAGTGACTAAAATGTGACATCTACATGAAGTGTGACCTGACCCACATTTTTGTGGGCTGGCCGGGGAGTCTTCAACAAAAGCATTCCAAGGCAGATGGAGGCAATGCTTCATTCCCACAGAAAAGCTATGGGGCTATGTTGAAAGTGTTTGGTTCTGTTTTTCAAGGAAAAAACATCCTTAATTTATCCATTGTATTAGTCCATTTTCACACTGCTGATAAAGACACACCTGAGACTGGGAAGAAAAAGAGACTTAATTGGACTTATAGTTCCACATGGCTGGGGAGGCCTCAGAATCATGGCGGGAGGCAAAAGGCTCTTCTAACGTGGTGGCGGCAAAAGAAAATGAGGAGGAAGCAAAACTGGAAACCCCCGATAAACACATCAGATCTTGTGAGACTTTTTGACTATCACAAGAATAGAATGGGAAAGACCGAGCCCCATGATTCAATTACCTCCTCCTGGGTCCCTCCCACAACACATGGGAATTCTGGGAGATACAATTCAAGTTGAGATTTGGGTGGGGACACAGCCAAACCATATCATTCTGCCCCTGGCCCCTCCAAATCTCACGTCCTCACATTTCAAAACCAATCATGCCTTCCCAACAGTCCACCAAAGTCTTAACTCATTTCGGCATTAACCCAAAAGTCCACAGTCCAAAGTCTCATCTGAGACAAGGCAAATCCCTTCCACCCATGAGCCTGTAAAATCAAAAGCAAGCTAGTTACTTCCTAGATAAAATGGGGGTACAGGCATTGGGTAAATACAGCTGTTCCAAATGGGAGATATTGGCCAAAACAAAGGGTTTGCAGGGCCCATGGCAAGTCTGAAATCCAGTGGGGCAGCCAAATTTTAAAGGTCCAAAATTATCTCCTTTGAATCCAGGTCTCACATCCAGGTCACGCTGATGCAAGAGGTGGGTTCCCATGGTCTTGGGCAGCTCCACCTCTGTGGCTTTGCAGGGTACAATCTCCCTCTTGGCTGCTTTCACAGGCTAGTGTTGAGTGTCTGCAGCTTTTCTAGACACATGGTGCATGCTGTTGGTGGATCTACCATTCTGGGTTCTGGAGGACAGTGACCCTCTTTGCACAGCTTCACTAGGCAGTGCCCCAGTAGGGACTCTGTGTGGGGGTTCCAACCCCACATTTCCCTACTGCACTGCCCTAGCAGAGGTTCTCCATGAGCCCCACCCCCCCCCCCAACCCTGCCCATGGCAAACTTTGGCCTGGGCATCTAGACAGAGGTTCCCAAACCTCAGTTTCTGACTTCTGTTCACCCACAAGCTCAACACCATATGGAAGCTGCCAAGGCTTGGGGCTTCCACGGTCTGAAGCCACAGCCCAAGTTCTACATTTGCCCCTTTCAGCCACAGCTGGAGTGGCTGGGGCACAGGTCACCAAGTCCCTAGGCTGCACACAGCACAGGGACCCTGGGCCCTGCCCACAAAACTACTTTTTCCTCCTGGGCCTTCAGGCCTGTGATGGGAGGAGCTGTCATGAAGGTCTCTGACATGGCCTGGAGACATTTTCCCCACGGTCTTGAGGATTAACATTAGCCTCCTTGCTACTTAGGCAAATTTCTGCAGCCAGCTTGAATTTCTCCTCAAAAAATGGGTTCTTTTCTGCTGCATTCTCAGGCTGCAAATTTTCTGAACTTTTATGCTCTGTTTCTCTTTTAAAATGGAATGCTTTTAACAGCACCCAAGTCACCTTTTGAATGCTTTGCTGCTTAGAAATTTCTTCTGCCAGATACCCTAAATCATCTCTCTCAAGTTCAAAGTTCCACAAATCTCTAGGGCAGGGGCAAAATGCCGCCATTCTTTTTGCTAAAACATAATAAGAGTCACCTTTGCTCCAGTTCCCAACAAGTTCCTTATCTCCATCTGAGACCACCTCAGCCTGGACCTTATTGTCCATATTGCTATCAGCATTTTTGTCAAAGCCATTTAACAAGTCTCTAGGAAGTTCCAAACTTTCCCACCTTTTCCTGTCTTCTTCTGAGTCTTCCAAACTGTTCCAACATCTGCCTGTTACCCAGTTCCAAAGTTGATTCCACATTTTTGGGTATCTTTTCAGGAACACCCCACTCCTGATACCAACTTACTGTATTAGTCTGTTTTCATGCTGCTGATAAAGGCATACCCTAGACTGGGAAGAAAAAGAGGTTTAATTGGACTTACAGTTCCACATGGCTGGGGAGGCCTCAGAATCCTGACAGGAGGCAAAAGGCATTTCTTACATTGTGGCAGCAAGATAAAATGAGGAGAAAGCAAAAGCAGAAACCCTTGATAAACCCATCAGATCTCATGAGACTCATTCACTATCACGAGAATAGCATGGGAAAGACCAGCCCCCATGATTCAATTACCTCCCCCTGGGTCCCTCCCACAACATGTGGGAATTCTGGAGATACAATTCAAGTTGAGATTTGGGTGAGGACACCGCCAAACCATATCATTTTTTTTTTCTCAAAGCTCATAAATGTCAAATAATGATCAAACTGAAAGACTTTATTGACTCAATTTCTAGGGATGACTCTAGTTTTCAATGGCCCTTAAGTTACCATCTGTAGACAATCAATCACCCCTCCTTATTGCCCTGGGCACAGTCTTGTGATACAAATCATCTTTCTCAATCCAGCTGGGCCCCTCCATGAGGCAGCAGTGCCAGCCCTTACCCTCTGCACCCACTTGCCTCCACCATACATAGCTCCATGCCGTAGGTGCAGGTCAGCCCATAGCACTGGTAGCTACCCCATGACTGGGACAGTCCTGAGGACAAGACTGGATGGATAACTTCTAACCTATATTGCCATTGGTCACTTTCCTTCTAGCCAGTTCTTAGGAGCAAGGGCTTCTCTACCTCCTTATGTCCACCTGCCCCCAAAGTGGCAGCAAGAAGCTAGCAATATAGATTGGACAGCAACTAGACTATAGCAGATCACTTAGATTATTCTCTCTCTTGTCCATTGCCTACCGGGGCTCTATGAAGATAGAGGGAGCCATAGTTGGCACATCCCTGCTCCAGTGGGCTCAGGGTATGGGCCTAGGCCTTCTAAAAGTCCTCGAGTGCTTTGAATATTACAGTATTGGCTTAGTTCAGAAGGAAACTGAGGCCCAGGAAAGGGTTGTTAATGACTACAGAATGTAGACCCAGTGCAAAATAAGGAATATCTCTGGACAGGTGTTGTGCCTTATGCCTGTAACCCCAGCACTTTGGGAGGCTGAGATGGGAGAATCGCTTGAGCCCAAGAGTTCAAGACCAGCCTGAGCAACATAGAGAGACCCCCCCCCACTCTGTTTAAATAAAAAAAAATAAGTGATATCTCCGGAGAGGACCACTTAGATGATGGGTAGTCTGGCTGTATACAGAGTATATATAAGAGAGGAAATATATGAAAATGGGCCCTATGGCTACAATAGATGTCTAAGTCTACCTCTCTGGAGATAACTGTGATACCACCCAACTAAGAAAGACCAAAATGGGAGTGAACCTCCGTAGCAGAGAGTAGATGATGCCTGTTTACCAGGGGGCCAGCTTTCTTTCACCTGTCAGAGTCTTATTCTTCGGTTTGAGAAAGGACCCAGAAAGAAAAGCAATATAATTACAAATCTGAATTTGACAAAGACCACAAGGAGGAACCGAAGTTGTTAGAAGTATCTTAAAGGTTGGAGTTGATTTTAAGCAGTGATGGCCTCAAGGAAGTACAGTTCTCCATCACCTCTGCCCTCCCCATTCCTGCACATTGGTTTTTCTGGCCAAAGGCATGTGTCCGATTGGGGTCTTGCCCTTATTATGAATAACTTAAGGACAGCTGTGCTGTAGGCGCACCCTTTATTGGACCCTTTCTATGTCGTAACTTTGTACATTTCTGAGTGTATGGGCTTAATATTATAGGAACAGGTTTTTATTCCCATTTCTAAAAATTCCATGGCTTTTGCCTTGATAATTCAATCACCAAACCAGCCATTCTGTATCTGGGTTACTATTGTGTCTGCGCATTGCATGTTCCTTGCGTCAGGGATGATAGACCTTTATCACAGTGCCAGGCAAGTTGGGGAAAATAGCATAATGCAGGTGGTTGCCAAAGACTGTGACCTATCTAAAACGATGATTTTTTTATAGTCTCAAAAATTAGGGCACATGGCTTTCTAGTTCTCATTAGAAATTCCCAAGATGCTGTTGCCTTTTTTTTTTTTTTGATGCCTGAAAGTGACCTTATTTAACCATAACTTTGAAGTGTTCTCTATAGAAAACTTGCCACCATGAGGCTGTAAGTGGTTTACTGAACTCTGCCTTTTTCCTTGTCCTCCTGCAGCTCAGCCTGAGACCCACAGTGGCAGAGCTACAAGCTCGAAGGATCCTGCGATTTAACGAGTATGTAGAAGTCACGGATTCTCCTGACTATGACCGCCGAGCAGACAAGCCCTGGGCCAGGTTAACACCTGCAGACAAGGCAAGAATCCCAGTGGATTTTGTGTTGATTGTATTGCTTTTCTGGAAGCTCCAATATCCACATCCCCCGTACTTAAGTCATCCCAGGGGACGAGATCTTACCAAATATTACAACGGTTTTCTGCCTCTGATTATTTAAGCCACTTAAGTGATACATTTAGTGATATCAATGTAGTTCTTTCAACTAAGTCTCAGAGAAAAGTAGTTATTTACCATATAACCTACCTGCTTTCATACCTGGATGAGGAGGGCTTTCTCACATCCAGGATTTATCCTTACTCTTAGAAAATATAACTTATACAACTTATCATTTTAAAGGGATATGTTAATAGAAAGGTTTAATCTTCATCAAGACTGGCACACTTTTAATAGAAATGACAAGACAGCAAATAGTTTAGGCTATGTGGGCCATACAATCTTTGTTGCAACTGCCCAGTTCTGCCATTGTAGCATGAAAACAGCCACAATGTGTAATTGAATGGATATGTATATGCTCCAATAAAACTTTATCTACAAAAACAGATGGTGGGCCAAATTTGGCCTGCAGGTCAGGCTTACCAACCCCTAATCTAAATCATTGCACACAATTCCTGAAAAATGAAATATACAGTGGGTTCTATCAATGTAGAAAGACTTTTATCTTATTAGTACCATTGTTCCATAGGCAAAGATTCGTGCCAACCGTTTGTTTTTAAACTGTTCTAATTTTTATCTCTTAGCAAAATCTGGTATTGAATAAACTCATGCTATACCCAGTTTTTTTTTTAATCATAAGTACTTTTGCTTAAACATGCCACATCTTAATGCTAAAACTAGGCATTTAATCATGCTCTGTGCTGACCCTTTTTAATAGGAAGCTTCGTTATTTAAAATACCTGCTATGCATCAAGCACATACTGGAGATACAGATTCAGAAATCCTTAGCTCATAAGTAGAAATGAAAAGTAAGAAGGAATAAGATCACAAAGGAAGAATGTTCAGAACAAGAATAGAAGAGAAGGAGGCTGAGAAAAGCACTCCAGGGATGTTTTAGGAAGCAGCAGCAGAAGAATATTGAGAAGAATTGTCCGTGAAGTGGGGAAAGAGGAGAAGCTGGTAGCACAGCAGCTTGGAAGGACTGTGTCAGGGAGGACGGACGGCCACATGTGTGCAGTGACATGGTGAGAGGGAGCATTTTGGTAGCCTGATGGGTGGAAGCCTGTGGTGGAGACAACGAGGATCAAACACAATCCTGAGAATTTGGGCTCTGAAGTATGATGAGGCAGTTGTTCAACGTATGGCTGGTGATTGTGAAGGTTAATAAGCTTGGGTGCGTAAATTTGGAAAATGAGATACAGTATCAAGGGAGTGATTTTTTTTTAATTTATGGGAAATACTTGAACAATTTTTTATGTGGTGAAGGGGTCAAAAGAAAGGGAGAGGTTGAACATACAGGCGGAAAAGTCAGTAACTGATAGCGTGGGAAAAATCACTGGAGTAGCAGGTCAGTACTTATGTGAAAGAGGCAAGGAGCAGACCCTTGAGGACGGAGGGAGAGCACAGGCTGAGGAAGCTAGGAAGTCGTATCTCATTGTGCTTTTACTTTGCCTCTCGTTCATTATGAATGAGATTGAACATATTTTCATATGCCTATTGGGAATTTGGATACCACTCCACCGAAGTGCCTTTTGCCCATTTTCTTCTGGGTTGTCAATTTTTTCTGATTCATAGGAGTTCTTCATATATTCCAGTTATGTATGTTGCAAATATTGATTTAACAAGATTCTTTTTTTTTTTTTTTTGAGACGGAGTCTCACTCTGTCACCCAGGCTGGAGTGCTGTGGCTCGATCTCAGCTCACTGCAAGCTCCACCTCCTGTGTTCACGCCATTCTCCTGCTTCAGCCTCCCGAGTGGCTGGGACTACAGGCGCCCGCCACCACGCCCAGCTATTTTTTAAAAAATATTTTTAGTAGAGATGGGGTTTCACCGTGTTAGCCAGGATGGTCTCGATCTCCTGACATTGTGATCTGCCCGCCTCGGCCTCCCAAAGTGCTGGGATTACAGGCGTGAGCCATGGCGCCCGGCCAACAAGATTCTTAAACTTAATACAGTCGAATTTATCAACCTTTTTCTTTATGGCTTATGATTTTGTTTCTGGTTTTAAAAATTCTTTGCATACCAAAATGATAGATATATTCTCATATACTGTCTTCTAAATTGTTTATAATTTTGCTTTTCACATTTAACTTTTTTGTTTACCTGGAGTTGTTTTTTGGGGGAAGGTATAAGATATGCTTTCAGTTTGCTTGGTCATCTGTATTATATGTTTGTTTTCTATGTCATTATTTGCTCTTTTCTCTTCTTCCTCCTAATTTTTTGGGCTTTATTGGCTATTCTGTTCTAACCTAAGATAGACTCTCCAGATCATTAATTTTCATCCTTCCTTACTTTCTGATACAAGCACTGAAGGTTAGAAATGACTCTGTGTGTCAGTGATTTGCAACCTTGGCTACAAATTGGAATCACCTATAGATCTTTAAGAATGTGGATGTCTGGGTCCCATCTCCAGAGATGCTGATCTCATTGGTCTGGGATGTGGCCTTCATATTGGGATTTTTAGTAATTATAAATATCTCACATGTCCTTGAAAACAATATGTGTTCTATGGTTTGAGGGTGTGCAAATTTTCCTGTAAGATCAATCTTGCTGGTTCTATTCAGATTTCTGTAGCCTTAGTTATTTTTTTGTCAATTTGATCCATCAGGTAACAAACAAGACATGTTAAATCTCCCACTATGTGGATTTTTTTTTTTACTTCTCCTTATAATTCTGTTAATTTTGCTTCACTTATTGTGAGGTGTATCATTAGATATATATGTTTAGAATGCATACATTTTCTTGATGAAACTTTGTTATATTTAAAAATATAATTTTTAAACTGGATTGTCAAAATGAGTTATTTTATACTACCTTAGTACTATGAATTGAAGCAGCAAACCTCTGTGATGTTTAGCTGATGGCTTCAAATTTTCAGGGTACATTTCATCCCTCCCTGCCTATCCCCTTACTTACTAAGCACCAGCTTGCAATTTTTTGTTTGTCCTTGGAGGGTCAGATATTCTAGCTTACCCTTACACTGAGGGTATGCCATTTGGTCCCCAATTTATGGAGAGAGAATTATTTATTAGACCTGAGTGGGTTTTGTGTGTCTTCTGTATTTCAGCAGATCATAAAGATGCCTGCTCAAATTCACTAGATTTAACACAAGTGCCCTCAAGGTCAAAGCCAGTTTCATTTCTCACTTACCTTATTTTTCTGGCCATGATCTTCTTTTACTCATTCTCGTCAAAGTATTTTTTACTCTTTTCCCAGCTGTTTAGTACATTTAAAGCAGTTTTTAGATGCCATGATTAGCATTTTAATTGTTTTTCAATAGAAGAGTTAGTCAAGGCATCTGGTATGCCATTTTGCTAGAAATAGTACTGCATTATGAACTTGGTGCAAGGTTTCTTCCATCCTCCTTTCCTTTCAGTTGTGGGCTTCTGGTCATTCACCTCTCATTTAGTGGCTCCTAGTTGACCCTGCTCTAGTCACTGTTTCTGTGCAGTGACCTTCCCCAAAACTTAGTGATTGAAAACAGCAGCTATTTTATATCTTACAGATTTTGTAGGTTGGGGATTTAGTCAGGGCTCAGCTAGGTGATTCTTCTGCTCTTCATGAGGTTGACTAAGGTCACTCAATGTTATTCAGCTGACAAATAGGCTACTTTGGAGGCTCCAAGATAACCTCTCTAACATGTCTGGTGTCTTGGTAAGGAAGGCTCAGAGACTGGGCTCAATTCTGGCTCCTAGTCCGCCAAACTACCTATACATGGCCTCTTCAGCATGGTGGCCCGAGTCATCAGTCTTCTTACTTGGTGGCTCAGCAAATGTCCCAAGAGAACCAGGTAAAAGCTATATGGCCTTTCCTGATCTGGCTTTGGAAGGCATCCAGCCTCACTTCCACTACGTTCTATTAGTAACAGGCAAATCATAAGACCAGCTCAAGCTTCAAGGAAAGGGGAATTAATTAGCTCCACTTCTTGACAGGGGAGTGGCAAGATCACAATTGTGGCCAAATTTGGAAAATACAATTTTCCACACCCACCATTCCCAGCTATCTTATTATTCAAATGCAAAACTTCAGAAAGGCAGGTAGAGCCAGATAAATGAGTAAAGATCACTGCAGTTGCCAAGTATGCAAGCAGGGAGAGTCTAAATGACTAACCACCCTCATGTGGAAACTAAATTGTCCAAACCCTAGAAACAGTTCTTTTTGACTCTTGTTCTTTTGTTGGAAGGTAGAGCTCATTCATCTCTAGCTGTAACAGAGAGGATTTTTTTTTTTTAATTTTATGTTGAAACAAAAATGGGATTTTGTTCTGGACTTCTAGGTTGCAGGGGAAAGGTACATGACCAGGTTTTCTGCCACAGGCTTTGTTTCTGTTCATGAGTGCTTTGAAGGCATATGACTTTGACATCTCCCTTGCAGATCTGAGCCCCAGAGCACAGCCACCGCCCCTCTCTCCTCACACATGGGCCTCATTTTCTCCCTCTGACAGTATCTCTCACATTTCTCCTGAGGCTTTTTAAAGTCTAAAAAGCAGCATTTTTAGAAGTGGATTTTTATTGTGTATGTGTGTGTTTCTCTGGAAGAAAATTAAGAGGTAGAATTTCTTTTAAATAGAAAAAATATTGGCCAGGCATGGTGGCTCATGCCTGTAATCCTAGCACTTTGGGAGGCCGAGGTTTCTTGAGCTCAAGATTTCTTGAGCTCAGGAGTTTGAGACCAGCCTGAGCAATGTGGTGAAACTCTGCCTGTACTAAAAAATACAAAAAATTAGCCGGGTGTGGTGGCACGTACCTGTAGTCCCAGCTACTCGGGAAGCTGAGGTGGGAGAATTGCTTGAGCCCAGGAGCAGGAGGCTGCAGTGAGCCATGCCACTGCACTCCAGCCTGGGCAACAGAGCCAGACCTTATCTCAAAATAAATAAATAAATAAATAATATGGTACACTTTTTAAAGATAAAAAATAGAAAAATGCAACAATTTAAGATGTTTATGTGTAGTATATTGTATATACACAAGTGATGAATATTCATTGGGCCATATCTGAATATTCAAAAATGCAAAAATAAAAAAAGAACCACTTTAATGCACGGTACTTTTAATAATTTCTAAAAATACCATTTACTACCTAACACTGAAAAAAATTGTTCCCTCTAGTTGTTAAAAGATAAGTGTGATGAAATAGTACAATATTATTGCCCAAAGATCCTAAGACTATCAATGGTCTTAGTGTATATTTTATTTTAGAATGAAAATAACACATGCTAATCACCATTATTAACAAGCATTTCTGGTTTTTGTTGCTTTTTACCTTAAAACATTTTATAATATATTATTTATTATATATATTTAGATCAGATTTAAAATATTGTATTAAGTTAATTCATGTAAAAATTATAATTTAGCTATTATGTTTAAAAATGAGTTTTATTTTTAACTTTTGAGCTCTATATCCCATTTTTAAAAACTATTCAAAGTAAATATTTCCACCTCTGCTTTAAAAAATAAACAATGAGGCCAGGTGCAGTGGCTCATGCCTGTAATCCAAGCGCTTTGAGAGGGTGAGTTGGGTGGATCACTTGAGGTCAGGAGTTCAAGACCAGCCTGGCCAACATGGTGAAACCCCATCTCTACTAAAAATACAAAAATTAGCTGTGCATGGTGGCTCCTGCCTGTAGTCCCAGCTGCTTGGGAGACTGAAGCAGGAGAATCACTTGAACCCAGGAGACAGAAGTTGCAGTGAGCTAAGATTATGCCGCTGCACTCCAGCCTTGGTGACAAAGCGAGACTCCATCTCAAAAACTGAACCAAACCAAACAAACAAACAAACAAAAAATGAGCTTCCTTTCAGCCTAATGGAGACATCTTTTTTCTTTCTCTTATCTTATTGCCATTTTCTTAGCCCCATTAAGCTACCACCTTGCATTTTAAAGAGTAGTAGCCAATCAGTCAATAATTAATCAGTGCCTCTCCTTTCTGTGAAGGAGGAAGGCCCTTGCTGGTTGTGGTGGGGAATCTCCGGAATCTGGTAGTCTGGTTAAATGGCTCATGTTGGAAAAGAGAAGTGGTGGGAGAAATGCCTTATTAATTGTGAACTTGATTGAGCTTTATTCACCTTTAAAATAAAATTTTCAGGTCGGGGCTCAGTGACTGACACTTGTAATGTTAGCACTTTGGGAGGCCAAGGTGGGAGGGTCACTTGAGGCCAGGAGTTAAAGACCAGCCTGAGCAACATAGCAAGACCCTCTCTCTACAAAAACTAAAAAAATTAGCCAGGTGTGGTGGCACACCCATGTATTCCTACCTACTTGGAAGGCTGAGGCAGGAGGATCCCTTGAGTCTGGGAGTTCAAGACTGCAATGAGCTGTGATTGTGCCACTGCACTGCAGCCTGGGCAACAGAATGAGACCCTGTCTCTAAAACAAAAATAAACAAAATAAAATTTTCAGTTTTAGAATATATGTACTTAGAGCACTAGAAACAGATATATGTACAGTAAAATAGAGATGGCCTGGTTTCCTGCACTGAGGTAGATAGACGAGCTGGCCCTTCAGTGGCAGACAGGTGAGGTCAGAGAAGGCCATTGAATTGGCCTGAAGACCTAGGCTTGCCTGCCAGTAACCATCTCCTTAGAGTAGAACTTGGAAGCTCCATGGAGGAGAGAGGGGCAGGCTTTAGAACTGGGCACTTCTAGGATGGATTGATCCTTGACTTGGCCACTTAGTAGTTGTTTGACCTTGGCCAAGTCATTTAACCTAGGTTTACTTAACTAGTAAAATAAAGCCAATCATATCTATCTTGAGAATTAGGTAGAATATCTCTAGAATTCCTGCTTGTCAATAAATGGTAGCTATTACCAATATTATACTCATGGTCAGGGATGAGAAGCCAAGCTTTGTTCCCCATTGGTGATATTTTCACTGTTGATTCCTGAATTTACGATCTAGTCTAAAATTATCCAGTGAAAGAGAGTGTAGAATTTTTTCAGATGAGATGTGCTTTTGTCCAACAGGTCACTCAGTAATCACTTATTAAAACCCTTACAATATATTAGGTATCGTCCTAGATACTGGGGATATAAAGTTGAATAAGACAAACTGTCTTTCCGGGAACACAGTGTCTAAACAGGTCCTAAGAAAGCCTGAGATTTTTGTTGTCCCTAAGCTATTCTTTGCCCTGTTCATTGATGCCTTAGCAGCAGAAGGGAGTACACTTGCCTCCCTGTGGCATTGAACTTGATTGATGAGTAGTCCAGAAATCCTCTCCACATCCCATCATAATTTTATCCAAGAAATAAAGGATATCAAAATGGCAATTCTAGTTAATTCTGGCCCCACAGCTCATGCTATTTGAGAAGGCAGCAAGTTCTGCATTTTCTTTTTCTTTTCTTTCTTTCTTTCTTTCTTTCTTTTTATTATACTTTAAGTTCTGGGTTACATGTGCAGAACGTGTAGGTTTGTTACATAGGTATACACGTGCCATGGTGGTTTGCTGCACCCATCAACCCATCACCTACATTAGGTATTTCTCCTAATATTATCCCTCCCCAATCCCCCACCCCCTACAGGCCCCAGTGTGTGATGTTCCCCTCCCTGTGTCCATGTGTTCTTATTGTTCAACTCCCACTTATGAGTGAGAACATGCGGTGTTTGGTTTTCTGATCTTGTGATAGTTTGCTGAGAATGATGGTTTCCAGCTTCATCCGTGTCCCTGCAAAGGACATCAACTCATCCTTTTTTATGGCTGCATAGTGTTCCATGGTGTATATGTGCCACATTTTCTTAATCCAGTCTATCACTGATGGACATATGGGTTGGTTCCATGTCTTTGCTATTGTGAATAGTGCCTCAGTAAACATACATGTGCATGTGTCTTTATTGTAGAATAATTTCTAATCCTTTGGGTATACATCCAGTAATGGAATTGCTGGGTCAAATGGTGTTTCTGGTTCTAGATCCTTGAGGAATTGCCACACTGTCTTCCAAATGGTTGAACTAATTTACACTCCCACTAACAGCGTAAAAGCATTCCTATTTCTCCACATCCTCTCCAGCATCTGTTGTTTCCTGACTTTTGAATGATTGCCATTCTAACTGGCATGAGATGGTATCTCATTCTGGTTTTGATTTGCATTTCTCTCATGACCAGTGATGATGAGCATCGTTTCATATGTCTGTTGGCTGCATAAATGTCTTCATTTGAGAAGTTTCTGTTCATATCCTTAGCCCATTTTTTGATGGGGTTGTTTGCTTTTTTCTTGTAAATTTGTTTAAGTTCTTTGTAGATTCTGGATATTAGCCCTTTGTCAGATGAATAGATTGCAAAAATTTTCTCCCATTCTGTAGGTTGCCTGTTCACTCTGATGATAATTTCTTTTGCTGTGCAGAAACTCTTCAGTTTAATTAGATCCCTGTTTGTCAATTTTGGCTTTTGTTGCCGTTTGCTTTTGGCGTTTTAGACATGAAGTCTTTGCCCATGCCTATGTCCTGAATGGTATTGCCCAGGTTTTCTTCTAGGGTTTTTATGGTCCTAGGTCTTACGTTTAAGTCTTTGATCCATCTTGAGTTGATTTTTGTATAAGGTGTAAGGAAGGGGTCCAGTTCCAGTTTTCTGCATATGGCCAGCCAGTTTTCCCAACACCATTTATTAAATAGGGAATCTTCCCCATCGCTTGTATGTGTCAGGTTTGTCAAAGATCAGGTGGTAGATGTGTGGTGTTATTTCTCCGTTCTGTTCCATCAGTCTGTGTATCTGTTTTGGCACCAGTACCATGCTGTTTTGGTTACTGTAGCCTTGTAAAGTTTGTAGTCAGGTAGCAAGATGCCTCCAGCTTTGTCCTTCTTGCCCAGGATTGTCTTGGATATGAGAGCTCTTTTTTGGTTCCATATGAGGTTTAAAGTAGTTTTTTCCAATTCTGTGAAGAAAGTCAGTGGTAGCTGGATGGGGATAGCATTGAATCTGTAAATTACTTTGGGCAGTAAGGCCATTTTCACGATATTGATTCTTCCTATCCATGAGCATGGAATGTTTTTCCATTTGTTTCTGTCCTCTCTTATTTCCTTGAGCAGTGGTTTGTAGTTCTCCTTGAAGAGGTCCTTCATATCCCTTGTAAGTTGTGTTCCTACGTATTTTATTCTCTTTGTAGCAATTGTGAATGGGAGTTCACTCATGATTTGGCTCTCTGTTTGTCTGTTATTGGTATATAGGAATGCTTGTGATTTTTGCACATTGATTTTGTATCCTGAGACTTTGCTGAAGTGGCTTATCAGCTTAAGGAGATTTTGGGCTGAGACGATGGGGTTTTCCAAATATACAGTCATGTCATCTGCAAACAAAGATAATTTGACTTCCTGTCTTCCTATTTGAATACCTTTTATTGCTTTCTCTTGCCTGATTGCCCTGGCCAGAACTTCCAACATTATGTTGAATAGGAGTGGTGAGAGAGGTCATCCTTGTCTTGTGCCAGTTTTCAAAGGGAATGCTTCCAGTGTTTGTCCATTCAGTATGATATTGTCTGTGGGTTTGTCATAAACAGCTCTTATTATTTTGAGATACGTTCCATCGATACCTAGTTTACCATGAAAGGCTGTTGAATTTTGTCGAAGGCCTTTTCTGCATCTATTGAGATAATCATGTGGTTTTTGTCATTGGTTCTGTTTATGTGATGGATTATGTTTATTGATTTGTGTATGTTGAACCAGCCTTGCATTGCAGGGATGAAGCTGACTTGATCATGGTGGATCAGCTTTTTGATGTTCTGCTGGATTGGGTTTGCCAGTATTTTACTGAGGATTTTTGCACTGATGTTCATCGGGGATATTGGCCTAAAATTCTCTCTTTTCTGTTGTGTCTCTGCCAGGCTTTGGTATCAGGATGATGCTGGCCTCATAAAATGAGTTAGGGAGGATTCCCTCTTTTTCTATTGATTGGGATAGTTTCAGAAGGAATGGTACCAGCTCCTCTTTGTACTTCTGGTAGAATTTGGCTGTGAATCCGTCTGGTCCTGGACTCTTTTTGGTTGGTAGGCTATTAATTATTGCCTCAATTTCAGAGCTTGTTTTGGTCTATTCAGAGATTCAACTTCTTCCTGGTTTAGTCTTGGGAGGGTGTATGTGTCCAGGAATTTATCCATTTCTTCTAGATTTTCTGGTTTATTTGTGTCGAGGTTTTTATAGTATCCTCTGATGGTAGTTTGTGTTTCTGTGGGATCAGTGGTGATATCCCCTTTATAATTTTTTATTGCGTCTATTTGATTCTTCTCTCTTTTCTTCTTTATTAGTCTTGCTGGCAGTCTATCTATTTTGTTAATCTTTTCAAAAAGCCAGTTCCTGGATTCATTGATTTTTTGAAGGGTTTTTTGTGTCTCTATCTTCTTCAGTTCTGCTCTGATCTTAGTTATTTCTTGCCTTCTGCTAGCTTTTGAATGTGTTTGTTCTTGCTTCTCCAGTTCTTTTAATTGTGATGTTAGGGTGTCAATTTTAGATCTCTCTTGCTTTCTCTTGTGGGCATTTAATGCTATAAATTTCCCTCTACACACTGCTTTAGCTGTGTCCCAGAGATTCTGGTACATTGTGTCTTTGTTCTCATTGGTTTCAAAGAACATCTTTATTTCTGCCTTCATTTCGTTATTTACCCAGTAGTCATTCAGGAGCAGGTTGTTCAGTTTCCATGTAGCTGTGCGGTTTTGAGTGAGATTCTTAATCCTGAGTTCTAATTTTATTGCACTGTGGTCTGAGAGACAGTTTGATTTCTGTTCATTTACATTTGCTGAGGAGTGTTTTACTTCCAATTATGTTGTCCATTTTAGAATAAGTGCAATGTGGTGCTAAGGAGAATGTATATTCTGTTGATTTGGGGTGGAGAATACTGTAGATGTCTATTAGGTCCACTTGGTCCAGAGCTGAGTTCAAGTCCTGGATATCCTTGCTAATTTTCTGTCTTATTGATCTGTCCAATATTGACAGTGGGGTGTTAAAGTCTCCCATTATTATTGTGTGGGAGTCTAAGTTTCTTTGTAAGTCTCTAAGAACTTGCTTTATGAATCTGGTGCTCATGTACTGGATGCATATATATTTAGGATAAGTAACTCTTTTTGTTGAATTGATCCCTTCACCATTACGTAATGGCCTTCTTTGTCTCTTTTGATCTTTGTTGGTTTAAAGTCTGTTTTACCAGAGACCAGGATTGCAACCTGTGCTATTTTTTTACTTTCTATTTGCTTGGTAGGTCTTCCTCCATCCCTTTTTTTTTTTATTTTTTATTTTTTTGAGACCGAGTCTGGCTCTGTTGCCCAGGCTGGAGTGCAGTGGCACAATCTCCGCTCACAGCAAGCTCCGCCTCCCAGGTTCACCCTATTCTCCTGCCTCAGCCTCCTGAGTAGCTGGGACTACAGGTGCCCGCCACCATGCCCAGTTAATTTTTTGTATTTTTAGTAGAGACGGGGTTTCACTGTGTTAGCCAGGATGGTCTCGATCTCCTGACTTCGTGATCTGCCTGCATTGGCCTCCCAAAGTGCTGGGATTACAGGTGTGAGCCACCGCACCCAGCCCATCCCTTTATTTTGAGCCTATGTGTGTCTTTGCACATGAGATGGGTCTCCTGAATACAGCACACTGATGGGTCTAGACTCTTTATCCAATTTGCCAATCTGTGTCTTTTAATTGGGGCATTTAGCCCATTTACATTTAAGGTTAATATTGTTATGTTTGAATTTGATCCTGTCATTATGATGTTAGCTGGTTATTTTGCCCGTTAGTTGATGCAGTTTCTTCCTAGCATCAGTGGTCTTTACAATTTGGCATGTTTTTGCAGTGGCTGGGACTGGTTGTTCCTTTCCATGTTTAGTGCTTCCTTCAGGAGCTCTTGTAAGGCAGGCCTGGTGATGACAAAATCTCTCAGCATTTGCTTGTGTGGAAAGGATTTTATTTCTCCTTCACTTATGAAGCTTAGTTCAGCTGGATATGAAATTTTGGGTTGAAAATTCTTTTCTTTAAGAATGTTGAATATTGACCCCCACTCTCTTCTGGCTGGTAGGGTATCTGCAGAGAGATCCACTGTTAGTCTGATGGCTTCCCTTTGTGGTTAACCCAACCTTTCTCTCTGGCTGCCCTTAACATTTTTTCCTCCATTTCAACCTTCGTGAATCTGACAGTTATGTGTCTTGGGGTTGCTCTTCTCGGGGAATATCTTTGTGGTGTATTCTCTGTATTTCCTGAATTTGAATGTTGGCCTCTCTTGCTAGGTTGGGGAAGTTCTCCTGGATAATATCCTGAAGAGTGTTTTTCAACTTGGTTCTATTCTCCCCATCACTTTCAGGTACACCAATCAAACGTAGATTTGGTCTTTTCACATAGTCTCATATTTATTGGAGGCTTTGTTCGTTTCTTTTCACTCCTTATTCTCTAAATCTTGTCTTCTCACTTTATTTCATTAATTTGATCTTCAATCACTGATATACTTTCTTCCGCTTGATCGAAGTGGCTATTGAGGCTTGTGTATGCTTCACGGAGTTCTCGTACTGTAGTTTTCAGCTCCATCAGGTCATTTAAGCTCTTCTCTACACTGGTTATTCTAGTTAGCCGTTCATCTAACCTTTTTTCAACGTTTTTAGCTCCCTTGAAATGGATTAGATCATGCTCCTTTAGCTCGGAGAAGTTTGTTATTACTGACCTTCTGAAGCCTACTCTGTCAACTCATCAAACTCATTCTCCGTCCAGTTTTGTTCCCTTGCTGGCGAGGAGTTGTGATCCTTTGGAGGAGAAGAGGCATTCTGGTTTTTGGAATTTTCAGCCTTTCTGCCTTGGTTTCTCCCCATCTTTGTGGTTTTATTTACCTTTGGTCTTTGATGTTGGTGACCTACAGATGGGGTTTGGGTGTGGATGTCCTTTTTGTTGATGTTGATACTATTCCTTTCTGTTTGCTCATTTTCCTTCTAACAGATAGGCCCCTCAGCTGCAGGTCTGTTGGAGTTTCCTGGAGGTCCACTCCAGGGTCTGCATTTTCAACAAATCACCTGTTGCTTCTTACCGGCATAACGCCTGAGCTGACTGGGACCGATGAAGCAGACCTGTTACCACTCACCACTGGCCAATTTTAAACTTAGTTTCAGACATTTTTGTTTCCTTTTTCCTCTCTATAATTCTCATGATGCCAAAATGACTACATATTTGGTCTCAGTTACTATCTCATAGAGCTTTGTTGTTGTTGTTTCTACTCTAGAAATACCTAGTTTTGGCTCAATGGCTTCCCATTGGTTGTACAACCCAGCAACATTGGAGCTCTGATCCCCCATAACCTCAGCCCAGCTCTTTCTATCTCATGTCTTTCAACAAAATCAGTCCCAGACTGGGTGTGGTGGCTCATGGCTGTAATCCCAACAATTTGGGTAGGCCAAGGCGGGAGGATTGCTTAAGCCCAGGAGTTCAAGACCAGCCTGGGCAACACAGCAAAACCTCATCTCCACAAATTTTTTTTTTTTTTTAATTAGCCAGATGTGGTGGCCACACACCTATGGTCCCAGCTACTTGGGAGGCTGAGGTGGGAGGGTGTCTTCAGCCTTGGAATTTGAGGCTACAATGAGCTGTGATCACACCACCTGCACTCCAGCCTGGGTGACAGAACAAGACCCTGTCTCAAAAAAAAAAAAAAAAAAAATCAGTCCTAATTACATATATGTGAAGAATTATTAGGCCTAAAACCTGGTTTCCTTTGCAAAGAAGAGAGTTAAGTTTATTATACATGTATTTGTCTAAAGTGTCTGATTTACTTTTTTTCCTGTTTTAAACTCTCTCAGGAAATCTTTCTCTTTATTCCAAGAGGAAGTAGCTCTTGTAATAAAACTATGATCAATCTTCAGTGAATTTTAAAAATAAGCATTCTATTTCTTTAATTGCCTGTAGTCACATCTTTCTGGTCTATTTTTTTCAAACAACTAGTCCTTACAATTTCACATCACTTCCATTGCCACATCATTCACATAACTGACTCATCATTTCTAATTGTAAGCCAGCACACACAACATGCAGATCTGAAGCAATTTTCCTGATGACAGGGGCCCAGAAGCTCATATTAATGGAAAGACTGTAGGATTTGAGATTAAAAGGCTTGTGTATGAGCCCCATGTTTGTCATTTAACCCTCATCCTGTTTAGAGAAAGAAAGTGCACCTCGCTGCCAGTGCTGATTTAATTTTACATAAACACGCTCTTTGAGGCTGAAGCAAATCTGACAGATTTTCAATGTGAAAATAAAATAGAGGCCGATTGCAGTGGCTCACGCCTGTAGTTCCAGCACTTTGGGAGGCCGAAGTGGGTAGATTGCTTGAGCCTAGGAGTTTGAGACCAGCCTGGCCAACATTGCGAAATCCATCTCCACAAAAGATACAAAAAATTAGCCAGGCATGATGGCGCACACCTGTAGGCCCAGCCACTCAGGAGGCTGAGGTGGGAGAATTGTTTGAACCCAGGAGGCAGAGGTTGCAGTGAGCTGAGATCACGCCACTGCACTCCAACCTGAATGACAGAGTGAGACCCTGTCTCAAATAAATAAAAATAAATAAATAAATAAATATAAAAACTGTTCTTGGAGTTGTTTCTAAATAGAACATCAAAATCATCTATTTTGGAAAAATCAGATTCATCGAACGATTTTTTTGGCCAACAACTGTTTGAGAATGATGTTAACATCACACATAGAAATGCTGTGTTTTCTAGGATTTGACATTTTCAGCAATAGAGAAATACTGTATTTTGTAAATAGGAATACCACTACTAAAACCATAATGCTATAAATAGAATGATGTCTTTTGTTTCCAAAGTCGATATACTAGAGCGTTGCGAAAATAAAAGCAAGATATTTCATGACAAACTTATCCTGAGGTAAACAACTGCAGCCGTTAGTGCTGCCAGGCAAATATTCTCAGGGCAAACAGGAAAAGGGTTAATGCGCATCTCTCTCTAGCAAGTCATGTGACCTCTCTAGGCCTCCATTGCATCAGCTGTAAGGTAAAAGCCTTGGAATAGTTTTCAGGTTATCAACTGCTTTTTAACAAACCACCCCAGAATTTAGTGGCTTTTAAAACAGCTATTTATTTTGCTCTCAATTCTGAGTTATGAATTTGGGAAGGGCTCGACCCAGCAGTTTGTTTGGGATCCCTGTAGCATCAGGTGAGATGCTGGGTTAGATAATTCACTTCCAAGACAGCTTCTTCACTAACCCTCGGTGCCTTTTGCTCCTTGGCCTCTCTCTCTCTATCTACCCAGCATCTTAACCTCCAGGGCCTTTCCCTGTATCTTGGGTTTCTCACAGCATGGTTTTCTGAGAGTAGTCACTTTTTTTTACATGGCAGCTGGCTTTAAAGTAGCAAGAAGCAAAAGGTGCCAGGCCAGTTAAGGGCTACATCAGACTGGCACGTATCACCTCTACTGTGTGCATTTGTTGAAAGTGGTTACAGGACTCACCCAGAGTCAAGGCTGGAGAGATAGACTTCACCTCTTGATGGGGGAATAGCAAAGTCACATTGCAGATGAGCCTGTAGGATATGCCTGTAAATAGTAAACTGTCTCTCTTATGCATATGTATATGGTCATCAGTGAATTATAAATTGTATCAATATGATGGATCTATAGCACACAATTTACAATTGTAATGTTTTGTAAATTCCATATCTCAGTTGATGCTCACAGAATGCTTTCATTGATTTTTGCCATACTCTTAGATCAGTAGTAGCCAACTTACTTTGCAAATAAGGACTTTATCTTATTCATGGTTAAGTCAACTTCGGTGGCATTATCTTCTTCCATTCCAGTGGACTCTTCATAAATAAAAATGAAAGAATTGTGAATCCCAATCACAAACTAGAATAATTTGTTTTTCAAGAGGCTCATAATAATGACATTTTATTGACTCTACAGTGTACAAAGCACTTTCAAATATGCTCTTGATTAATTCTCATGATATTGTGAAGAATTTCCTCCTGGTTTTCCAGATAAGAAAATTGAGGTTTGGAGTGAAGTGTCTCACTAAGGGTCACACTGCTAATGAGGGCATAGCCAAGACTAGAATCCCTGTCTTCTGACTCCCAGTGGACCGCTTTTCACTTCCTCTGCTGAAACCTTACATTTGGAGAAGAAATTTAAAATGAACATCAAGACAGGATTCTCTGCCACTATTCAAATTAAAATACCTCCTTTCGGCCGGGCACGGTGGCTCATGCCTGTAATCCCAGCAGTTTGGGAGGCTGAGGCGGGCGGATCACAAAGTCAGGAGTTTGAGACCAGCCTGGCCAACATGGTGAAACCTCGTCTCTACTAAAAATACAAAAAATTAGCCGGGCACGGTGGTGCATGCATGTAATCCCAGCTGCTTGGGAGGCTGAGGCAGGAGAATCACTTGAACCCGGGAGGCGGAGGTTGCAGTGAGCTAAGATCGTACCACTGCACTCCAGCCTGGGTGACAAGAGTGAAACTCCGTCTCAAAAAAAAAAAAACAAAAAAAACCTCCTTTCAAGGAAGAACGTTTTATAGATGTTAATTGGCGAGTGGTATAGAGCAGCCTCACTCTTTCTCCTTCTGGTTCTAGGCATCACTTTTTGCAGTAAGCAAAAGTATCCTCACTGTTGATCGGACTAGTGAGATAAACTGGACAGCCATGTCACAGAGGACTCAGGCTCACACATATTTCTCTGCTTGCTTCTTCATTTCCAAAAGTCAGTAGCAAGCATTATTGTCACAGTTCCTAGTCACAGGTTCTCCATAGAAACTACAGGGGCTGAGGAATATATCTGGGGAGAAGAGACAATCTGTGACATGGACTTAAATATAGCATTAAAAGGAGTGTTGAGGGAAAGGCTCGTGTATTGCAGAATGATGGTTAGTTATGAGAGAGAGCTAGAGACAGGCCTCAGGGCTTTTTTTCTGTCTGTTCCCTTTCCTAAAATTTATTATTTTCCAACCACAAAGAAGACTTTTTATCTCCCAGTGAAGTCACTCCCTGTGACTTATCATTCTTAGTTTTGGCTGAAGAGTCCATTTTGCCTAGAGGTTACAGGGGTGTTTTTATTAGCACCTTTTTAAAAACATGAGTAAAACATTCTTTATAGAGAAGTTAGGAAATAAAAATAAGCAAAAATTTGAAACCACGAACCATCTGTAATCCTGCCACTATTTGTTAACAGATAACTAATGTTAACATTTCAGTCTGAATGGCGTAAGCATCCCCTCAAATACCAAAAATTACGTGACATGGATTATGTGTTCTTTAAATAGCAATGCATTCTATTTGATATTTTCTTTGGGTAGCTTTAAGGATTATGCTGAAATTAGAAGTTCTATTTCTATAAACTTCCAATATTAAAGAATATATAAGCAACTGCTTTCTCTGTAGCTCTCTGGCAGCTAGTCAAAGCCATGTTGTTGTGGGCAATATTCTATGTAGAACTTTCCATAGGAAAATGGTATTGCTTCTCAGAAAATGTCATGACCTGCACTTTCCTTGTGGTCATCGTGGGTGGGGGATGTTCCGTGTGACTCATAGACCAGACTCAAGGATGAGTTTAGCAAAGGCCCGCTCCCACTCCCCCTTGCCAAGGGCACTTGAAGGAAGTCTGTCATGGTTTTAGTTTGGCTATAGTATGATATTATATTTATTACACCTTAAAAGAATGTCTAAGCTCGGTATGGTGGCTCATGCCTGTAATCTCAGCACTTTGAGAAACTGAGGTGAGAGGATCACTTGAGCCTAGAAGTTCAAGATCAGCCTGGGCAACATCTTGAGACTGTGTCTCTACCAAAAAAAATTTTAAAATTAACTGAGCATGGTGGCGCACACCTGTAATCCGAGCTACTGGGAATGCTGATTTGGGAGGATCACTTGAGCCCAGGAGTTTGAGGCTGCAATGAGCCATGATCTCGCCACTCCACTCCAGCTTGGGTGACAGAGCGAGACTCTATCTCTTAAAAAAAAAAAAAAAAGGTCTGCTTCATTGATGCTGTATATACTGGGGCAATATATGACCTAAATAACAGTTCTGTTTATCTATTTTTTTTCCTGTTTAGGCAGCAATAAGGAAAGAACTAAATGAATTTAAAAGCACAGAAATGGAAGTTCATGAAGAGAGTCGACAGTTTACAAGGTAGGTGACAAAATGCAGCTTAGAAATTGAAAATGCTTAAGATGTGATCCCATGTTGAGTTGGTTAAAAAAAGAAATTGCTTACAATGGTAAATTTTATGATAGGTATATTTTATCACAATTAAAAAATGTTTTTAAACAGTTTAGCTTAAAACCATCTTATGAACATTTCCGCTTCTCTCACATTCATCCTTGTTGGCTTTTAAGAACCTAATAGTCAATGTGACAGTTTTAAAGATATGACTAGATAAGATTGTAAATTTCTAGAATTTCATAATAAACTCAGCTATCTCCTTCAAGAACACTAAGACTAATCATGCTGAATAAGAATTTCTAAAATTAAATCTTTTCTTTCAAGGAAGTCTGAATCATTCCATGGGGCTACATTTTGGTTCCTTTCTTCGTTTTTTTCTGGGCCTGAAGACATCATTTATTCTGCTCTTGAACAGACTTAGTTGAAGTTGTATGCCCAGAATAGATGCTGGCGAGAGTCAGTGTGGGCACATACATAACACTTTGGTTTCACAATAGACATAACATAGGATTGAAGCTGACTTTTCAGAAGATGTAACTTTAGGATGGGAATCCTGATTTTACTGGTGACGAAGGAGATTGCTATCATCTTACCATTTTTCCCTCAGTCCCTTTCGGTTTCTTTCACAGGTTACCTAACCTGGTAACAAATATTGATCCCCTAAGCTACAGCCATACATCCTGGTGCCACTGTTCCTGCAGTCCCGGTGATGATGGTACTGTGTGCTGGGAGCATGTCACAATATAAAGGAAGTTGCTGTATAACCTCCAACTTTAACAGCAAACTTCCCTGAAATTGATGGGGGAGGAGTGAGGTTTGTTATCATAGACTTGCTCCACAGCTTTTCTTCCTATCTTACTGTCTTGTGTGCCAGAGAAACTCCCCTTTCTTTCAGGGTTACAGTTGGCCTTCCATATCTATGGGTTCCCCATCTGTGGAGTCAACTGACCACAATCCAAAATTTTTTTTTTTTTTTTTTTTTTTTTGAGACAGAGTCTTGCTCTGTCACCCAGGCTGGGGTGCAGTGATGCAATCTCAGCTTACTGCAACCTCCGCCTCCCGGGTTCAAGCGATTCTCCTGTGTCAGCCTCCAAGTAGCTGGGATTACAGGCATGTGCCACCATACCTGGCTAATTTTTGTATTAATAGCAGAGACAGGGTTTCACCATGTTGGTCCAGCTGGTCTCAAACTCCTAACCTAGAGTGATCCGCCCACCTCAGCCTCCCAGAATGCTGGGATTACAGGCATAAGCCACCACACCCAGCCCAAAATATTTTTTAAAACAAATATAAAATAACACCACAACAATAAACATAACACAGAGCATAAAATGATACTGTATAATAGCTATTTATACAGCATTTACATTGTATTAGGTAGTATAAGTAATCTAAAGATTATTTAAAGTATACAAGAGGATGGGTGTAGGTTGTATGTAAATTCTATACCATTTTATATCAGGGACTTGAGGAATCCATGGATTTTGGTATCTGAAGGGGTCCTGGAATGAATCCCCTGCAGACACCAAGAGCTGAATGTACTTCTTCTTTATTTTTTTATTTCCTCCTATATCATTTGTTTTTATATACATGTAGAGCGTTCCAACATCCTGAATGGATTTTTATCTATTTGAGGGCTTTATTCTATCATAATCTACTCTGAGACCAACAACATGTCCCTATCAAGCCAGACATTTTTGTCCCCCTCTTTTCTCCCTTCCACTTCTAGGGTCGGGAAAAATGTATGCTAAAATGTGACACCTGTAGTTGCTCTTCTGAAGTAAAGTTGATTATTAAAAGGTGGAATATTTTGAGTGACATCATGCTGGCTGGGGCCTCCGGGCAACTGGGAAGATAGAGTGCTTGGTGCAGTTGAGTCCTGATCCCTGAGCTGCAGTGACTGCACTCAACCCATACATTATCATTCGGGATAGTTTTGCTTCTGCATAGTTTTCCTAGAAGTTGGAGTATCTGATAGCCTTATCTTCATTTGATAGCATGATATAAAGAACAAATTACAGTCAAAAGGAATCAAATTTTAGAAGTACATTTTTATGGAAGTTCTCATTTTATGAAAAATAAATATTTATACTAAAAGAGGTTCTTTCTGTTCTGTTGTACTCTATATGAAGAAGCACAATAAAATTGGAGTACAGGGAGAAGTAAGGGTGATTTTGTTTTTGTGGGGGTATTTTTTGTTTTTTTGTTTGTTTGTTTGTTTGTTTAGTAGAGATGAGGTCTTGCTATGTTGCCCAGGCTGGTCTTGAAGTCCTGAGCTCAAGCGATCCTCCCAGCTCAGTCTAACAAAGTGTTGTGATTACAGGCATGAGCCACTGCACCTGGCTTCTTTTTTATACATGTATTTGTATGTACAAAAATAATATATTCTAATTAAGCATTCAAGCAATACAAAATTCTATTAAGTATAAATGAAAAACCTTCACTCCTTTCCCAACCTCATTTCTGTTCTCACAGGTATCCACTAGTAAAAGCTTGATGTAGATCCTTTTAGATGTTTTTCCATGCATTTATAAATGTGTGTATGTGTGTATATATATATATATATATTAAATATGTGTATGTACATGTATGCATTTATATGTACCCTCTCTCACACATAAACACAGCATCTAAGAAATCTTTCTATAATAATATATATCTCATTCAGCTGGATGCAGTGGCTCAGGCCTGTAATCCCAGCACTTGGGGAGGCGGAGGTGGGCAGATCTTTTGAGCTCAGGAGTTCGAGACCAGCCTGGACAACATAGCATACCCTGTCTCTACTAAAAATACAAAAATTAGCTGAGCGTAGTGGCTCACAGCTGTAGTCCCAGCTACTTGGTAGGCTGAGGTGGGAGGATCACTTGATCCCAGGAGGCAGAGGTGGCAGTGAGCCCAGATCACACCACTGCACTCCAGCCTAGGCAACAGAGAGAGATCCTGTCTCGAAAAAAAAAAATATGTATATATTTGTGTATATATATATTTCATTTGAATGACTGACATTTCATAGATAATATGCCAAAAAGTTATTGAACAATTACACTATTGATGGATGTTTATGGAGTTTTCAGTTTTTCATTATTAAAACAATGTTGCCTTGACTTTCTTTATGCATATATCTTTGTGCACACATGCCAGTATTTCTGTGGTAGTCCCATAAGTGGATTTGCTAGGTTTCTGGGCATATACATTTTGCATTTTGGAATAAACTATTCCATTATCCTCCAAAAAGAGCACTTAGTTTACAGATCTACAGTTTAAGAGCATGCCTAGTCTACTCACTACTCATGTGGTCGAGAGGTTTATATTCTAAAGGATGAACAATAATACCCCATTTCATTGATTTCTATTAGATTGGGCATCTTAACATACCTTTATTGATCACTTATTTTTTATTATTTGATTTGACTATCCAAAACTTCTGACCAGCTGAGGTAGGAGGATTGCTTAGCCCAGGAGTTCTCTACCAGCCTGGTCAACATAGTGAGACCCCATCTCTAGAAAAAATTTTAAAAATTAGCTTAGCATGGTGGCACTTGCATGTAGTCTTAGCTACTTGGGTGGCTGAGGTGAGAGAATCGCCTGAGCCCAGGAAATTGAGGCTGCAGTGAGGCATGGCTATACCACTGCACTCCAGCCTGGGTGACAAAGTGAGACCCTGTCTCAAAAAAAAAAAAAAAAAATTATGTGATCAATTTTTTGGGTAGTTGTTTGTCTTTTATATGGATTGGTAACATCTTCTTAGATATCATGGATATCAGCCCTTTATTGCCTATGTTGCAATATTTTTTCCAATTTGTTGTTAACTTTTAAACTTTTTAATGGCATTTTGTTTAAATTTTTGTATATTCAAATCTATCTGTATTGTTATGTTTTACTTCATTGTTTTGTGTCTTATGGACGGAGGCCAAGAGTATAAAACTATTATTTTTACCTGTTATCTATGCTTTGGAGAGGTGCATTTATTTGTGTGTATGATTCAGAAAGTAAACTAACTTTACTTTTTTCTAAATCAGTAGTTGATTCTCTCAATGCCACTTTTTTCCCTGTGGATGTGAAATTCTCTTTTAATATACACATTGGTCAATTTCTGGATTGCTTATTATGTTCTAATGAGCTGTTTGTCTATCCCTGTCTATATCCTACTGTTTAATTTGGAAAGATTTGTAGTGTACTTTTATATTTGATGGGGCATTTTTTCACCCTCAAAATTCTATTGGCTATTTTTTTATTTACTCATCTAGAGAAATTTAGTATATGCTTCTTGTATTTCATAACAGTCTATTGATATTTTTATTGCTTATGTAAATATAAACAGATGCAAATATATAAGCTTTCAGGGAGAGTAACAGCTGATATCAAGGGTAAATTTTAAAAGTTCTCCAAAACATAAATTGATTAACACTCTTTAATACCTTTCCAGATAAGGAAAAATTAAATATTCATATCACCAAAATAAATATGCCTTGCTTAAGTATTCTTAAACCTTGGCAGTAAAGCAAATGTTACTGCTATTTTTCCATTAACTTATGACATCATTCGAGATATATTCCAGTAGGGATATAGTTTGGCTCCAAGACATAAAAATAATGCTTATGATTTTCAAGCTGTTTTCAGTAATTCTTTTAAGGGGAAAAAGTTCTGGTAATCACCACTCTTTCTAATAAAAATAATACAAAAACATGATCCAGTTTTACATTTAGCAAATTGTTCATAAAAAAGGTGGTGGTACTCTTAGTACCAGCCTCTCTTGGGGAAAATAAACACCTTATGAATCATTACCTTGCCCTTTCAATGCAACCTAGAGACACAGCAGCTCTCCTTTCCTCTTATTAGCATGAGACATTGTCTCCTTATACCAAGTAAGACTTCCCTTCAAAACCTCAATCTGTGAACTCCTTGCAGATTTGGGGTGGTTAATAAATGGGCTGACTCCTCTTCTCGGGCACCTCTTTATCTAGAGGCCATTTCCAACACAGTGATGTACTGGTGTACAATGGAAGGACCCACTTCTGTATATAGCTTCCTTTGCTTCTCTATCTCTGGAGAGAGACACAAGCTGGTGGCCAAGGGCAGGCATGGGAGGGAGACTTCTCACAACTCACCCTTTTGAACCTTTTGAATTTTTGAAACATTATGAATGTATTACCTAGTCAAAAACAAACATTTAAAAGAAAAAATAAAGAATCCATTCTCTAAGTCCTTGTTTCTGTAAATGAAGATTACGTCGTGGTGGCTTTTCTTGACTAATGTGTTGGCACTAATATTAATTGTGACACTTCCATGTCTTGTGCACTGAGGGGGTACCTCTGATACTTCTGTCATGGAATACATTCCATGACATATTTGGTCTGTAGTGATGAAGAACTGTGGTGCTCTACTCTTTCATCTAATTCTCCCAGTATTTTCCAGATGGTGCCCTGGAATTGGAATGGATTCTAGGGCAAGAAAGGTAGGGACAAATGGTCCCCACAAGAAGTCATCCTGTGGCCCTATAGGTACCAAGCCCTAACCTCAGTTGCTTAGACCTTGCTGCTTGTCTGGTCACATTCTGCATTTTCTACCCCTCAACAGTGCCCACTCAGCCCACTGTTCAAAACCAAAAAGTCCATTTGAGGGTGATAGGATCATTGCATTCTCGAAGGAGACCAACATGGCAAACAAACGCCACTTCCTTTTCCATAGTAAATGGAATTTCTACAATATAAAATAACTCTCTAAATTCTAAAGATAAATTGCATGAAAGGTCAAATTTTACTTAAGTTCTAAACTGTAAAGTAATTACAGCTGAGCGGTAAGATTTTGAGTAATTTTAATTTTCCTCTGGATATTTATTCTCTGTTTTCCCAACAGAGAAAGTGTTAACATGTATCAGATTTGTTATCAAGAGAGAATATCGCTTTTTAAAAATAAACTTCTCATTTTGTAAATGATGACATTTTTGGAGTATACAAAGTAGTTTCATATTTGTATCAGCTTGTAAATTATTTACTTCTTATATTAAGGAGTCTTACTGAAGACTCATAGAATCATTGAATTGAGGCTCTTAGAGTTAAAATGAGCCTCAAGAGATCATTGGCATAATGTCAAGTGGGAAAATCAGGATATTGACTAACTGTAGCAGCAGTGTATTTTATTTAAAATTCAGATGCAGCCGGGTGCGGTGGCTCACGCCTGTAATCCCAGCACTTTGGGAGGCTGAGGTCGGTGGATCACGAGGTCAGGAGATTGAGATCATCCTGGCTAACACGGTGAAACCCCATCTCTACTAAAAATACAAAAAGTTAGCTGGCGTGGTGGCGGGCGCCTGTAGTGCCAGCTACTCCAGAGGCTGAGGCGGGAGAATGGCGTGAACCCGGGAGGCGGAGCTTGCAGTGAGCCGAGATAGCGCCACTGCACTCCAGCCTGGGCAACAGAGCGAGACTCCGCCTCAAAAAAAAAAAAAAAAAAAAAAAAAAATCAGATGCCTGGAAATAAAGATTAGGAAATAACTTCAAAAATTCTTAGTGCTTTATTATAGAGTGGGGTTATAGTAATCTTTTTTCTTTTCTCTACTTTTCAAATTTTCTTAATGGTAAGAAGTTTTTCTTCATGTCGAGAAGTTTCTTAATGTTGAGAAGTTTTCTCATGTTGAGACTGAGATATTCACATACAGTGACCCTTGAACAACCTGGGTGTTAGGGGCACTGATCCCCACTCACAGTCAAAAATACACGTATAACTTTTGATTCTCCCAAAACTTAACTACTAAAACCTACTGGTGACTGGAATCCTTACTGATAACATAGTCAATCAACACATATTTTGTATGTTACATGTGTTATGTACTATGTTCTTACCAGTAAAGTAGGCTACAGGAAGGAAAATGTTACTTTAAAAATCATAAGGAGGCCAGGCACAGTGGCTCATGCCTGTAATCCCAGTACTTTGGGAGGCCGTGGCCAGAGGATCACATGAGGTCAGGAGTTCGAGACGAGCTTGGCCAACATGGAGAATCCCTGTCTCTACTAACAATACAAAAATTAGCTGGGTGTGGTGGTACACATCTGTAATCCCAGCTACTTGGTAGGCTGAGGCACAAGAATTGCTTGAACCTGGAAAGTGGAGGTTGAAGTAAGCTGAGATCGCCTGGGCAACAGAGTGAGAATCTGTCTCGAAAATAATAATAATAATAATAAATCATAAGGAGGAGAAAACATATTTACTATTCATTAAGTGGAATTGGATAATCATAAAGGTCTTCATCCTCATCGTCTTCATGTTGAATAGGCTGAGGAGAAGGAGGGGGTTGGTCTTGCTGTTTCAGGGGTGGCAGAGGTGAAAGAACGTCCAATTATAAGTGGACTCATGCAGTTCAAACCCATGTTATTCAGGGGTCAACTGTATATACGTATGGACACATAGACATACACACTTTTTTTTTTTTTTTTTTTTTTTTTGAGACGGAGTCTCGCTCTGTCTCCCAGGCCGGACTGCGGTGGCGCCATCTCGGCTCACTGCAAGCTCCGCCTCCTCGGTTCACGCCATTCTCCTGCCTCAGTCTCCCAAATAGCTGGGACTACAGGCGCCCGCCACTACGCCTGGCTAATTTTTTGTATTTTTAGTAGAGACGAGATTTCACCGTGTTAGCCAGGATGGTCCCAATCTCCTGACCTCGTGATCCGCCCGCCTCGGCCTCCCAAAGTGCTGGGATTACAGGCGTGAGCCACCGCCGCCGGCCCATATAAGTATTTTTTAAAGCAATGATCTCATTCTATACTTTCTTGAGGTGTTACTATCCTATGTGGGTTTACGGTTAAAGTAAACCACTCTTTCAGCTTCTAGATATGCTTATCAAAATATGACATCACAGGAACTATACTTGAAACTGCAATGAAAATTAATAAGGGGTCCTCCACCGAGGAATGGAAAGGCTGCTTTTGTAGTGGCACTGCCTTTCATGGATACTCCATTTACTTGCTACCTGGACAGAAATTAAAAGAGTTGCAAAATGCTGCTTTAACTACTACCAGAGTTGAAAGCAAGGCTCAGTATTGGGAATGATAAGAGCCCAGCCAGTGTGTGGTCTAGCCTCTCAGGTAGAACAAGGAGCTGTAATTTAAGAGAGCCTCTTCCTTTGTTTAACATAAGTGTATGTACAGGAGGATCCCCTGAGCCCCAGAGTTCCAGGCAGCAGTGAGCTATGATCCGGCCACTGCACTCCAGCCGTATGACAAAGCCAAACCCTGTCTCTTTAAAATGAATAAATAAATAAAATTTAAAAATAATAAGTATAGGTGGCATGACAATGAAACTCTTTTAAAGAAAAGGGGAATGAATTATTTAGGAGTTTTATATCTATCAAGTAGGGAAGTACAGGAAAGTAATATTTTACCTTTGTGAGTAATTATATATTTTATGTTATGTGAATAAATTTACAGGAAGGGCTGGGCGCAGTGGCGCATGCCTGTAATCCCAGCACTTTGGGAGGCCGAGGTAGGTGGATCACCTGAGGTCAGGGGTTCAAGACCAGCCTGGCCAACATGGTGAACCCTGTCTCTACTAAAAATATAAAAATTAGCCGGGCATGGTGGTGCATGCCTGTATTCCCAGCTACTCTGGAGGCTAAGGCAGGAGAATCACTTGAACCCGGGAGGTGGAGGCTGTAGTGAACCAAGATTGCACCACCGCACACTAGCCTAGGCAAAAGAGCAAGACTCTGTCTCAAAAAAAAAAAAAAAAAATTTATAGGAAGATGAATAATTTTTTAAAATTAAATTATAAAGGAACCGCCTTTATTGAAATCATTATCTTTATCTGAATTCCATAACTTAAAAATAGCTTTTCCCCCATTCCCTCCCTCTCAACAGTATGAAAATAAGAAAAAATGTATTGCAGTTTTAAAAGAAAGAAGAAAATATGTATGACTTTAGATTGGAGTCTCAGGAAAGTTCTGAAAAGAGGGTGGACAAAAGGCTTCAGTATCCTTAGGGCACAGTAAATCTATTTATTCCTCCACCAACTTGAAGCCTAAAGCCAAAACTGTCATGCTGTCACATAGACAAACTTCTCAAGACGTAAAGCTGAACTTCTCCTACCTTAAAATGAATGCAAACTACCGAGAAATAGCGAACTACCGAGAAATAACAAACTGAAGAGTATTTTGCATTTTCAGTACCTCTAACCACAGCGTTTTAGAGCTGAATTTGAAGATAAGATGAGTAATTTAAACAGGATAAAAGTGTCATTTTCAGATTGGATAGAGCAGGAAAATATATGGCTTTTGTTTTCCTTCTGGTTTTACTTTTTACCGAATCTGGGCAATCTATCTAAAGAGAGGTCATAGTTCTGACCTCTGGCTTTGTGAGCACATTATTGCATGCAAGGTATCAATTGGTCACCTTCTTTTCCTAGCCAGCCCTTGAAGCTGTGTTGGTGGCCTATGACCTTCCAATGCAATCTAGACTGTGGAACTCACTGTGTGCTGCGATCCATGGGCAAATGGTGTGTACAGGAAAAAACAAAAATTCTTACACTGTCCTCGGTTATTTTTGAAAATTAAATACAGAATACTTTCCAGGATAATATTGGGCTTCAAAGATTATCTCTTCTGGCCGGGTGCGGTGGCTCATGCCTGTAATCCCAGCACTTTGGGAGGCTGAGGCGGGAGGATTGCTTGAGGCCAGGAGTTCAAGACCAGCCTGGTCAACATGGCACAATGCTGTCTCTACAAAAAATACAAAAATTAGCCAAGCGTGGTGGCAAGTGCCTGTATTCCCAGCTACTTGGGAGGCTGAGGCAGGAGAATCTCTTGAATCCAGGAGGCAGGGGTTGCAGTGAGCCGAGATCATGCCACTGCACTCCAGACCGTGTGACAGAGTGAGACGGTGTCCCCCCCACCCCCCAAAAAAGAAGATTATCTCTTCTGGTCCATTGACTACTCCCTTTGTTATCCAACCCAAAATTTCATTTACCTTCTTCATCCCACAGACATTACCAATGGAGAGAGAAAACATCAGGTTTCCTTATCCTTGCCCCTTGAATTCAAGATTAGATGAACATCTGAAGATTAGGACACTGTGGAATGTTTGGTACGCAAAGCCCAGCAGATTTGGTGAGGGCTAAATAATTGCTAAGTTAGATGAGCTTTTAACTAATTTTTAGAAAAGCTGAACCTAAGAAAGATAGGCCTTTGGTAGCTCATGGTGTGAGGGTCCTGGAGGTACAATGCACTGTGTTGTCAGGGCTCCCTGGGTTGCTGCTCCCTTTCTGGAGTATGGACAATACTGGTGTGACCTGCTCAGAGGGAGATGCTGCTGCTAGTTTGGGATATCACTGGATGGGCTCTTCAAGTCATTGTGAAAAGTTTAAGAATAGACTGTAGCAATCAAAGTGTGACCTGAGAAGGTGGAACAGGATTTTTCTCTGGTCAAAATTGATCAGAACTTGAATGGATAATGAAATTGTGGTATACATACACAATGGAATACTACTCAGCCACAAGAAAGAATGAAATTCTGTCATTTACACCAGCATGGATGAACCTGGAGGATATTATGTTATGTGAAATAAGGCAGGCACAGAAAGATAAACACCACACATTCTCACTTACACGTAGAAGCTAAAAAGTTGATCTCATTGAAGTAGAGAGTAGACTAGTGGTTATTAGAAGATAAAGAGGGTAGGGGAAAGGAGATAGGGTGCAGTTGGTTAACAGATACAGCTAGATGGGTGGAATAAGTTCTAGTGTTCTATAGCACTGTAGGGGGACTATAGTTAATAATTTATTGCATATGTTCAAAAAGCTAGAAGAGAGAATTTTGAATGTTCCTGACACAAAGAAATGATAAATGTGTAGGATGATTGATTTGCTAGTTTGATCATTACACATTTTATGCCATCAAAATATCACTCTGTACCCCATAAATATGAACAATTATTATGTGTCAATTAAAAATATAATAAAATAATCAATAAAAATTTTAAATAAAATTTGATTAAAATGGACAGAGGTAGAAATTCAGATGATCACCTTTTCTATTCCATGCTACCCAGAGAACACCAGAAAATCACCCCTTCGAATGGAAGTACAGATGAAGACATGTTTTGATCTCATACTGAAATGTAGGTTAGGAAGACAGTCTGGAGCATAGCGCGTCCACTTACCAGCTGTCTCTCTCTGCCTTGGGCAAATGAGTTAGCATCCCCATGCCTCAGTTTCCACATCTGTACAAAGATGATATAGGAGTACTTTCATCATAAGATTGTTTTGGGGATTAAATGAGGAAATAGATGCATAGCACTTGGACTTGTAAGCTCTGGTAAGTATTATATTAGGATTGTTATTATTATCTGTGTATTAGTCCATTCTCATGCTGTTATAAGGACATACCCGAGACTGGGTAATTTATAAAGGAAAGAGATTTAATTGACTCACAGTTCCATGTGGCTGGGGAGGTCTCAGGAAACCTGCAATCCTGGCAGAAGGCACCTCTTCACAGGGCAGCAGGAGAGAGAATGAGTGCCGAGTGCAGGGAGAAGCCCCATCAGATCTCGTGAGTACTCACTGTCACGAGAACAGCATGGGGGAAACCACTCGCCTGATTCAATTACCTCCCACCAGGTCCCTCCCACAACACGTGGGGATTATGAGATTACAATTCAAGGTGAGGTTTCGGTGGGGACACAGCCAAACCATATCAATTTGCCTTTCACATTGTATATAAAATATTTGATTTAAGAGGTTTTCAGTTACTCTTTGAAATATTTTTATAGAACTTCTGTATTTTGCTTCAGGTTGTGGTTGACTCTTCCTAGAAAACATTTTGGAATGTCCTGTCAGTTGGGTTATTGTATATTAGTATACATTTACTTGTAATTAAGTTTAGGGGCTTCTGATTGGACTCCTCAGTCATATAGAATTATTTATAGAGCTAACAAATAACTTCCTAGATACCCCTGTGTATATGTGTTCAGTGACTCATGCATTCAACAAATAGTTATTGAGCACATCCCTAGTGAGCCAGATTGTGTTCTGGACCCTGAGAGTTTAGGACCTGTCTCATAAGGTCCTCAGGTGGTTATGTTCCAGTAGAGAAGCAAACTATTACCAAGTCAACAATAAATACACATGAGCATTTCAGATAGTGCTAAGGACTGTGAAGAAAAGGTAATAGGACAGGGGTGGGTATAGATCCGATGGCCAAGAAAGGGGTCTGTATCTGTCTGAGTTCTCCAGAGAAACAAAACCAATAAGATATATGTATATAGATATATGAGAGGGGATTTATTAGGGCAATTGGCTCACATGATAATGGATGCTGAGAAGTCCCAGAACAGGCTGTCGGCAACCTGGAGACCCTGGGATGCTGGTAGCCTGGCTCAGTCCAAGGCTGGAGGCCTGAGAGCTCGAGGCAGTGGGGAGTACTGGTGTAAGTTCTGGAGTACAAAGGGTGGGGAGCCTGGAGTTGTTGTTCAAGGACAAGAGAGGAAGAGCATGTATCCCAGCTCCAGTAGATAGATTGACATAGTCTCCTTTTCTCTGTTTTTGACCTCTCTGGCTCTCTGGCAGATTGGCTGTGGCCACCGACACTGAGGGAAGATCTTCCCTACCTAGTCCACTCAGACTCACAAGCCAGTCCCTGAAAACACCCTCACAGACTGTATTAGGCCATTCTTGACTGCTATAAAGAAATACCTGAGACTAGGTAATTTATAAGAAAACAGGTTTAATTGGCTCACAGTTCTGCAGGCTGTACAGGAAGCATAGCAGCATCTGCTTCTGGGGAGGCCTCAGAAAGCCTCCAATCACGGCAGAAAGCGAAGGGGGAGCAGGCACATCACATGGCAAGAATGGGAGAAAGAGTGGAGGAGAAGTGCCCCACACTTTTAAACCAGACCTCGTGAGAAGTCACTCACCATCACAAAGACAGTACCAAGCCATAGGGATCCACCCCCAGGACCCAAACACCTCCCAGCCCCACCTCCAGCATTGGGGATTATATTCCAACATGAGATTTGGCAGGGACAAATATCCAAACTATATCATTTTGACCCTGGCTGCTCCCAAATCTCATGTCCTTCTCACATTTCAAAATGCTTTCCCAAAAGTCCCCCAAAGTCTTAATTCATTCCAGCATTAACTCAAAAGTTCAAAATCTCATCTGAAAAAAGGCAAATCCTTTCCACCTATGATCCTGTAAAATAAAAAACAAGTAAGTTATTTCCAAGATATGGTGGGGATCTATACTGGGTAAACATTCCCATTCCCAAAGGGAGAAATCAGACAAAAGAAGGTGGCTACAGGCCCCATGCAAGTTCAAAACCCAACAAGGCAGTTGTTAAATCATAAAGCTCCAAAATAATCTCCTCTGACTCCATGTCCCATGTCCTGGGTACTCTGGTGTAAGTGGGCAGCTCTACCCCTGTGGATTTGCAAGGTGCAGCCCCCAGGCTGATCTCACAGGCTGGCGTTGAATGTCTATGGCTTTTCCAGGCACAGGGTGCAAGCTGCCAGTGGATCTACCATTCTGGGGTCTGGAGGACAGTGACTTCCTTTTCACAGTTCCACTAGGCAATGCCCCAGCAGAGACCCTTTGTGGAATCCCCAACTCCTCATTTCCCTTCCACACTGCCCTAGTAGAGGTTCTCTGTGGGGGCTGTGCCCTTCCAGTAGGCTTCTGCCTGGACACCCAGGCTTTTCCATGTATCCCCTGAAATCTAGGTGGAGTGTCTGAAGCTTCCATCACTTTTGCATTCTGTGCATCTGCAGGCTTAACATCATGTAGAAGCTGTCAAGGCTTTCAGCTTGCACCCTCTGAAGCAGAAGCCTGAGCTGTATCTGGGGCCCTTTGCGCCAAGGCTGGAGCCAAAGTGGCTGGGATGCAGGGAACAATGTCCTGAGGCTGCACGAGGCAGCAGGGCCCTTGACCTGGCCCTCGAAAAAGTGAAAGAGTGATGTTGCCTCTGTGTATCAAATGCAGGCATGGCAGTCCTCACATCTGCCCAAGGTTACAGTCAGGGATAGACTAAGAACATAACTCGAAGTGGACACATTCCTGCTTTAGTAATAAATTGCCTACCAGTTTTGTAAAGCTTGGTATATCTTATTTTTCTTTTGACTTTTGTCAAACACAGAAGTAATATAAGTCCCTTGTATCCAACTAGCAGCTCCTCAGTTATCAATTCATGGCCCATCTCATTTCACCTGCTCTTATTTTTTAGTTTTTCATTTTGTAATGCTTGTATTCAACACAGTGATGTTTAGTAAGTACTATCATGTGCCAGAGATTGTATTCAATGAGTACGTAAAAATGGATAAGAACATTTCCTTCCTCAGCTTCTCATGATCCAATAGCAAAGGCACATGTATCCAAAGATTATATAATGTAAGCAATAACTGGCATAAGCCAAAGGTTATGGGAACACAGGAAAGAGAGCAATTAGTGCTTCCCTGAGCAGTGGAGAAAAGAGTTTGGAGAACTCACAGAGTGAGACTGCATAAAGCGCAGATGGTAAGAGAGATAAAGGTAGAAGAAAGAGTAGGCCAGGTATGGTGGATCAAACCTGTAATCGCAGCACTCTGGGAGGCCGAGGATAGATTGCTTGAGTGCAGGAGTTTGAGAACAGCCTGGGCAACATAGCAAAACCCCATTTCTACTAAAAATACAAATATTAGCTGGGCATGGTGGTGCATGCTTGTAGTTTCAGCTACTTGGATGCTGAGGTGGGAGAATCACCTGAGCCCAGGAGGTTGAAGCTGCAGTGAGCTGAGATCGCACCACTGCACTCCAGCCTGGGCAATAGGAGTGAAACCCTGTCCCCCTCTGGAGCTCCCCCCAACCCACCCTGCAAAAAGTAGGTAGAGGAAAGGGCATTAGCGCAAAAGCCTTTTTGGGGCAAGTGACTGAAATGGAGAGTATTTGGAAGCAGTGATAGAGATATAGCTAGAACCATGAGTTGGGCCACTTTCTGAAAAGCCTTACTTGCTACTCCAGGAACTTTAAATTTTATTTTGTTGGCTTTCTTATTTTAATTTTTTAAGGGACAGGGTCTTACTATGTGCCCAGACTTGTCTTGAACTCCTGGACTCAAGGCTGTCCTCCCACCTCAACCTCCCAAGCAGCTGGGATTACAGGTGTATGCTACCATGCCCAGCTTAAATTTTATTTTGTAGGTAATGGGGAACAATACGATCCTTTTGAGAAAGAACTGGGTTGGGCGCAGTGGCTCGTACCTGTAATCACAGCACTGTGGAAGGCAAAGGTGGGCAAATCGCTTGAGACCAGGAGTTCAAGACCAGCCTAGGTAACATAGTGAGACCCCCATATCTAATTAAAAATTAAAAAAGATTTTAAAAACCCCAAGAACTGAAATGATGGAACCAGTATTTTTAAGGATAGTGTGAGCAACAGTGAGGAGCATAGATTTGATGGAGAGAGCCTGGGACAGTGAAACCAATTAGGAGACTGGCTGACCAGAGCAGATGAGCGTTCGATTGTAGAAGACAGAGTGAAATGCTAGGCAGAGTTGCATAAATGTGGAATTGCAGAAGTAGGCTGAAGAGCTTGATCACTTAAGGCTTTATGGAGAAGATAACTTTTGACCTTGATCTTGAAAATGAAAACATAGATAGGAAATGAAGGGAAGGAATTGCAGTATTAGTGAACAGCATGTTCAAAAGCACCGGGCTACAAAAATGCGAGGAATGTTCAGGAACTCACAAGGAGGGAAAGGAAGCCAGCTGGCTGGCTAACAAGCATACCGTAAAAGTAGTGCCAGCAAAAGATGGAACTTTAATGATTCCAAGACAGGCAGTTGAGGCAGGACTTGGTGACTAATAGGAAATGCTGGATGAGGGAGAGAAATGAATTGCTAATCTGAGGTTTCTAGACCAAAAATATTTTTAAAGATAGAATATTAAATAAGACAAAGTGCAAAGGCAGGTTAACAAGGAAAGCTTTGTATAGTTGTGGACATGCTTAGTATATACCTGTGGAACATCTGGGGGGAAGCGCCCTGTGGGCTTTTGGAAATTCAAGTGTAGAAAGTAGATTTGGAGTCGTCAGCAGGAGATGATGAGAGGCTGAAGCTAATGAAAAAGTGTCTATTTGTTGCTGTGCTTTTATAATACAGACCAGGTGTACCGAAATCCCTTTGTGAAACATCTCCCTCTGCTTGATAAAGGTTAGAGCACGATGCTCAAGAATAGTGATGTTTTCTGTCTTGGTTGCTGTGTAACCTGAATACTATAACCAGCATCTTTTATATAAGGTTTCCTTATATGCTTATATATAAACATATATATAAGGAAAGCATTTATATATGCTTTCCTTAATAATATTTGTAACAGTATTTTGTTATGACAGCAATCTGTAAACAGTAATTCAGTTGGGGGATATCTGGGGTACCTTTTCATTGTAAACATGACCACGCCTTATTCAGCTCACTGCATGCAGAATGTGCTCCTAGGCCACAGGCTTATAGTTTCTATTTCTTACTCCAGGTTTCATCGTCCATAACGAAGAGTGAGACTATTTGGAAACAGAGACTGATCATCTTTGGGGGAAGCCCTGCTTCCTGAAAACCTGATATTGCACTGGGATTTGAATGTGTGTGTTTCCGTTTAACTTGTGGTGAAGGAAGTGTGTGACTCAGCTTGGCTGGGAAGTGCTCCTCACCTGTGTGGCCCAGATGGCTCCAACAAGCAAAAGGAAGGATGCAGTGACTCTTGCTGCCCAGAATGCACAGCGATGGTAAGAGACACCGTGGATATTCTTCATCAGAAGCTTTAATCAAAGAAGATGAGCAGAAGACAATCGCTGGCTCCCTGTTACCAGAAAGCCAAATTTTATAATGCGGGTGAAAGAAAAATATAGATTAAAATTGCTGGGCACTGAAAAGGGGTGGGAGTTGGAAATCAGAAAGAAAGAGAAATAGTTCATTATGTTAATGAAGAAAAGAGAAAATTGAAGCATAAATGTATTTTTGAAGTAGTTATTTGGTAGCTGAGAACTTATTAAGGGATTTAGGAATTTAACCTCCCGATGTGGATTCCTCGAAGACTTGATCGGAGAATATTCTTGTTTCACCATTATGTTGGTACAGTATAGTACCATTATTTTATGTTGTGCCAGTGAATCCAGTTGCCAGAAATAAGTCTGAATGTTTTCATGCATCTTTTTCTTAAATGCAAGAGCTTCTACTGACTCTTAACAAGCATGCTTACCCAAATTTTGTTGCATGCTTTTAAGTAGCATTAGCTATGCACACTTGACATTTTTAAATATCCCTTTCCTAGTGTACCAGCCTTCACAGGATAAGAGGACTGGGAATAAAGTCAGATGTAATGTGACCCTAGAAAACTGTAGCAAGCTTCAGAAATAAATCTTTTGATCTTTCCCTATCTTGATTAGATCCAAAGTCAAAGCAACCATACTTCACCTAGAGAAGACAAAGCAACCATACTTCACCTAGAGAAGACAGTATTGACAATCATGACACCTGTAATAAAAACTTGACTCCAAAGTCAAAACTTAAGCAAGATACAAATGTGCTGCCTGCAGTTAGTCCTGCATGGGAATAAGGACTAGTTATTTTTTTAGTGCTGCATTTTTTAAAAGTTGGATTGCTGCTATTTAAAAAAAAAAAGCACACAGATCAAAAAAACACCCAAAGGCTTAACAGAACATGGAAAGTTCCCAGTAAGTTGTGTGTGAGGAAATCCTCATCTTGTATTTTAAGAATCTGCAGATGGCATCCATAGATACAGTACAGTATTTACTGTCAATGCAAAAGAATCAGTGAGGTTAAAGTAGTGGAAGTTTTCCCTATGAGCCTACAGTCTGTATTGTTTACATTAAGAAACTCTCTATTATTGTGTTGCTATTTTCCATGGAGTCACAGGCACACTATGACTTCTGCTCCCAAATACATATGACCATATGTAAATACCACCTTGCATTTCATTGTTCTTCACAAGTGCTTTGTGCCCCTTTAATTAAAAACACATGAAATGAATAACAAAACAAGACCCAAATAGAGTTTATTTTATTCTCAGAGTTTGGACTACAATTTTCTAAGATGTTTCTGGTCCAAGACTGTCATTTTCTATTTCAACCGAAAAGTAAGCATTTAACCCGGTGAATAAATGTAGATCCTGCCATTCATTGGTATTTTAAAGAACCACTTGAAATCGGATCATTTTATTTAAAAATAAAAAATGTTAATGCCAGTTGGCCTATTATAAAAAGCCAGGACCATGTTAGAATTAGGAAAAGTAACCAGCATTACTGCACCTCTTGTTAGACTCTGTGCATTAATAAAACACACCTAGAGTCTGTTGTCATTTCACTAATAGGATAAGACAAATTTTTTGCTTTGAAAAAATTTTTCTGCATGCCCAGGTGTCTGTCTCTGGCTGAGGTTTTGTCTATTTTACAGTGTTTCAATCCAGCCATAAAAATTAACTTGTGATTTTTTTTTCCCAAAGTCATGCTTTTCCTTAATTATATTTTTATTTTATTATTTTAATGTCTTGAGAAAAATACCAAGAGATATAATGTTTCTTTTAATTGTCTATGCTTAATCATCTTTAAACACTTTTTAAATTTCTAACCACAAGACCTCTCTATAATGGTAAATGTAAGACATCACCATTTTATCACTCGAAGTACGTTATTGAAAGTTTCTATTTGGTTGATAAAAGGAACAATTTTTTCCCACTTTTGATGCCTGTGATGCAATTTTTTATTGCCTACAATGAGATACACTTAGTACAAAAAATGAAAATCTGGTATTTCAAAATTGCATTTCTTGTATAATAGGTCAGATTTATTAACTACTCATACTTTTTCTTTATACTAATCGATACATTTAGAAAAAATTTTCTAAGTTAGAGACAAGTTTAAAAGTAAAAAAAAAAAAAAATTAGCCACTGCTAGTCTACTGTTTAGGTAATCGGAATCACCAATTATTTTATTAGAATGATGGCTTGAGTAAAAAGCTGTGGAAAGAATTAAAGGATTATGAGCTAAGCTGTATTTTGCAGAATATGGTTCTATTTTAGTAGAGCAGAGATGAGACATATCCCCACCGGCCACCCAGCCAGAGGTCTCCTACCTGGGGGCCCTAAGGGGATGCAGAGGTCTGGCCCACCCTCCGTGCACAGGCACCTCTGTCCACCACCAGCGTTTCAGCAATCCAACCAGTAAGCATATGCTGTATAGGAAAAATAAAAGTGTGTGGGAATTGGATTTCTTTTGTTGTAACACAATTCCAGGTTTTTGGCTATTTAAAGTTTGACATTAGGCTGACATCGAGGAAGTAAGTGGGTTTTCCTGAGTTCCCAAGATATGATTAAGGAAGAAAACAAACCCATCTCCAGGAAGATCCCAGGCAGGAAAGAACTAGACAGATGTAGAAACCAAAGTGACCATTTTAGTTTTTTTTATTGGAGAATAAAACATTAATAATGGGGTATTAAGAAGATGCTCAGCAAGCTTGATCAGAATCTTCATGGTCATTACCAATCAGTCTGACAAAATAGTTCTCTGGTAGTCAGCATTCATTTAAGGCAGCTTGCCTGATAATTTCCTGTGTTATGTGAAGTGTCTTGCACTTTCACATGTTAGCTATAATTCCTTAAATTACTTAACTGAAATCTGTAATAGAGAACCATTTTGGCATTTGAACAGCTATTTTACATGGAGAAAAAGCAAACACATCTGTCTCTGCTTTACCCAGAAAAACTGACTTTCTGGTTTCATCTTCATATTGTTTAGTAGCATAATGAGAGTAGTCCTTTATCTTTCTCTAATGTTAGTAAATATATTCTGTTAGTAGGAAGTTCTGAAATTGAAGGGAAAATATATTTAAGGAAATAAAGGAATTCAATACACCCTTCAAAAGTCACCAAATACTGAAAATAAGAGATGAGTCCTTAAAACCTGAGTCAAAAAAGGTCCAGTTTTACAGCCTGCAATTAATTCAGGGCTGCGTTGGCAAAAAAAAAAAAAAAATATATATATATATATATATATGTATATTATATATACAGTAGCTTACACTTAAAAGAGGAAAAATTTGCATTAACATTGCATATTCTGATATGTACCATATTAACATATAACAGGCATTTTATTTATGCTTCATAGAATCAGACAGACACAACTTTCAAAAATCATACTGTATTCACAATAGAAAAGGTTAGTCTTGTCTACCACAGAGGAGTATGTCCACACTTAATAATGAAAACTTTCTTCCTTTCCTGCCCAAAAATTTCTTCAGTCTGTTATTATTTTTAAGTGCCCCTTGCTGCAAATTTCAAACAGAGCAAGAAATCTTCCTCAGAGTAGGTGGTATGAAATTAAACTAGTACAATATATATGAATTCATGTCATTTACCCCTGAGTATGGTAGAATTGTTAAAGCATTCTTAAATTCCAATTATATGAAGCCTATCATTACTAGGAAAAGTATATTCTTTGGGATAAGAATTAATTTCTTCACACTATTAGAGCATGTTGTGAGTAGTGAGGAACTACTTAGATGCAATTTATTTACAGAATTGTCCCTTGGCCTCTTGAAATGGCTAGATCTTTCACTACTGTGTAGGTAGTCTCTACTTACTGGTAGGATAGATTACATTGCTTTACTGGACAAAGCAGAATGAACTTATATAACTAAAATATGTCCTATATTGGCTGGGTGCGGTGGCTCACACCTGTAATACCAGCACTTTGGGAGGCCAAGGTGGGTGGATCAGTTGAGGTCAGGAGTTCCAGACCAGGCTGGCCAACATGGTGAAACCCTGTCTCTGCTGAAAATACAAAAAAAAAAAAAGTATCTGGGCATGGTGGCTTGTGCCTGTAATCCCAGCTACTTGGGAGGCTGAGGCAGGGAAATCGCTTAAACCTGGGAGGTGGAGGTTGCAGTGGGCCCAGATCGTGCCACTCCACTCCAGCCTGGGAGACAGAGCAAGACTCCATCTCAAAATAATAATAATAATAGTAATAATGAATAAAATAAAATAAAATATGTCCTCCAGGGAAAAGCAATGACAGAGTAATTACCAAATTAATAGGAACATCTTTCTAGAGAAAGTACATGCCCAGTTAGTTCAAACCCAGGTTTCAAAGAAGTACTGGGCTCTACTGTAAAGGCAGGCAGTGACCAAGAGGTGGTGGGGAGAGAGGTAGAGTACCCTCAAATCATTCCCATTTTCACTTCCAATTTCCTTTTTGTAATCATTAAGCTTAAGCTATGTATGGAAATGCAAAGCACCATTAGCATTTCTAGAAAGCAGCTGGAACCTTACCCACCAATGCTTTTTTGAAGACAGTATCATCCCAAATTTAAAAATCCTATTGTATATGTTGTAAAATTTCTGGCAAAGAAATGGAGGATCCTGTGGCAGCTATTCCCACCTAAAGCCAACCCTATAAGGATGGGTCATTTTTTAGCCATGCTAGGATTTACTGCACACACAAAAAATGTCATTTAGCTTGTCGCATTGCTAGCACAGCTGCACATATTAGCAAAGCACTGTTGGTCTGTGTTTCTCAGTGGGGGTACTCTTGGCATTTGGAGCTGGGTAGGTCTTTGCTGTACAGAATCATCCCATGCATTGCCAGATGTTTAATATCCCAGGCCCCTGCTGACTAAATGTCAGTAGCATTCTCAGTCATTGTAAACACCAAGAATAAAAAGCATTCCCCCAGGTTCAAATGCCCTCCCTGGGAGGTTGGTATCACCTCCCCTGAATGCCACTGTCTACTGCATTTTGAGGACACAGGGAGAAAAAGTGCCTATCCTCAAACATTGTCTCTGCTGCCTTGCATTTCTTTGGGCCCTGAATGGTTTTTCTCCCTTCATTTTTCGAGCCTTTGTCTCAGTGCAGCTGTTCTTCAGGGAGGAGGTTACTGGGCAGCCTTGGCCATTCAGTGGGCATAGGGACTTGGCCTAGTCCCTATATATATATATACTTAAAGTCCCTATATATACTTAAAGGAGAGATCATACATGAAGAAAGCTTTTTTTTTTTTTTTTTTTTTTTTGCCTTACAACTTTTCTTTAGAACCACATTATTGGTCATAATCCTTGTTACTGTCATGAGGATTGTTGCATGGGTTAAACACAAACACAGACTAGCAATGCACTTGAACAAACCTGGTGGTCTTTGGAAATAAATCACCATTAGATTTCACCTGGTTATGCTGCATCCCATAAGTTCCAAATGAATCACCTGCTTATCCTATTAACGAAGCATTTAATTCACACACAAATGCTTGAATTTCCCCTGTATAAATGTAGTCATGCGATTCAACTTTTCTAATAAGATTTGTGAATGCTGCATCATGATGAAAATGTGGATTAACTGTGGATTGCATGCCTGTTGTTCATACTTCAGTGATGGTCACACACAAAACAAGATGAGTTTTACTTAGGTGAAACATTATTAAACTGTACTAACAATACAGAAACATATTCTCTTTGTCGCTTTTTATCACCAAAACTGAATGGCAAATATGTCTTGACATTACTTGGATGAACTGTGGCTAGCAAAATGGAATTAACTTAGCCACTATAATTTTTTAAAACATTAAAGTTTCTAAATTGTTTTTGAGGCCGAGTAACGCAGAGTCAATAAAGGTGGTTATATTGTAAGCTTTTAGATGGTGCTTAAGAATTCTTATCTTTTTAAATAGCAGTATTTTTTTTTAAGAATAAATTGAAAGGAGCAAATAAGGCAGAATGCCACTCTACCCTCAGGTCAATTTTATGGTATATGAAAATGCCAATATTTGTGCCACTTGCCAACTCGGGGGAGGAGGGGCTTTTCCCTTACTGGATACTTTTGTTATAGTTTGACTATGCCATTATGTCGTATAGAGAGCCTCCACAATGAGAAGTTGCCACTGCAGGGCTAACTCGCCTTCAGAAATAATCAGAATGATTCAAGGGTCAAACCACTTTCATCCCTTAAAATATAGGGACTAATATTTCTTTTCCTTTTTTTTAAAAAAAACATTTCTTCTGTGGCTTAGAAATGTGCCAGTGTGTTCAAAACATTTACACCAATTTCACCAGATTTAGGACCTATTAAAAATTCAAACAAGTTTCTTTTTTTTTTTTTTCTGTGTAACAGGGATTTTTAAATAACGGACTATATGCATTCTTTTGTTATTTCACACTTCGGTTAAAGTGATAACAATGGTAAACTGTGATCATTATCAGACTGACTGAATGCTTTCTGATTTCCAGTGAGTGATCTAGTTCTACGTATTACACAGGTGTAATATCTGTGAGTGTAAATAACTGGAACTGTACACTGATTAACATGACAGTTTCTCTTTTGTTGTTGTTCTTATCTGTACTGTATTATAGTATGTGGGTATAAATATCTACAAGTATACACACATATGTACTTGTATTCCACTATTGTAACCTGAAAGAAAGACTATGTATTCCCTTTTTTAATTCCGTACTGGTGTTTGTGTTATTTAAAAAGCAAAATTCTGCTCTATTTAGTTGTATAATATTAGAGGATACTTTGCTGTGCACAATTCCAAGTGCCTTAGAACATTGTTTAGCTTTCCTAAGTATATATAAATGCATATATGTATAAAATTGGGAAAAGTTACCTCAATAAAATCATTGGGAAATCCCCAGTTTTAGTTTGTTCCAGTTTCTCTTATATTTGGATAGTGCTCAGCCTTTTTAAATGAAAAAAGAAAAAAGAGTAAGACAACTTCCCTAATTGCCTGTTATTTCAGCTTCACCTAAGTTTTTAACACCTCTTTGTATGTAAGGTCTTGAGACATGTAAGGCCTGGTACTTTTTATTTAAAATGTCTGTCTAAAGAATTACTGCTCTTAAAAGAAACTTCCAGTATTTTTTTTAACTTGCTATCTTTTTATGTCTGAGGTATTTGATATTGATGTTTTTATTGCCATTATTATATGTAAACATAAAAGATAGTCCATTTAGAGTTTATAATATAGAAAATAAACAGACTTCCTCATTATGCTTGCTATTTAATGTATTACAAGCAAGGAGTGAGGTTGGGAGCATATTTTGACCATGAAAAGAATTGGAATATACTTTTTGTGACTTTCAACATCAGTTACAAATAGTAACTTTACCTCCCCGCACTCCAGGACAAGGTCAAAGATGTAAGGGGAAACTTGAAAGCAACGTGCTTGCTGGTATCCTAGACAGAAGACCGGAGGATTGGAACCAAAAAATTAAAAAGTAGGTTTGAAAAATTTGTCCGAAGCATGCTATTGAAAACGAGAGGTACATCTTCAAGGCAGGCATAGTAGTTGTTGCAATTCTATTTCTTTCTCGGACAAAACCAAGTTCTACATAGAAACATTACTGTCTAAAACCCAATGGAGGTAAGAAATGGGCAATTTTTCATTTTACACAATGCTATGGTGACCTCTGATTTATTGTAATTTAACTATTCAATGAAAAAATAAAAATTAAAAAATTGAAACATAAATTTTAAAAGGCCAGGTGCAGTGGCTCATGACTGTAATTCCAGCACTTTGGGAGGCCAAGGCGGGAAGACTGCTTGAGCCCAAGAGTTTGAGACCAGCCTGGGCAACACAGTGAAACCCCCTCTCTATAAAAAATAAAAATAGAAAAACAAATGAACTAGTCACGAGCCTCAATTCAAACTTCTGCATGGAGTTGCTGCTATGAGCACTGCTGCCCACAGACACCCAAGTCCTCACTTAGTTTGTGAATTTTAAACTCTTTGCTCTTTAAAGGGTGGTCTCTAATAGTGGAACACGTAAAATCTAGAGAAAGGCTAAGAACCTAAAGTTCGTGTGAAGATTTTTTTGCTCTTTTGTTAAAAAGAGACACCATTTCTAAGGATTTGAATTTTAAAAAAAGCTGCAGATGTTAGCTTTTTGAAATTAGATGAATATCATAGGGAAGAGAGAAGTAGCATTTTCAGTGCTTGTCTACTCAATGATTTGATTTCGGATGGACTTTTTGACCTTGGTTGTCCCAGGTCAGACAAACTAGAGAAGCGGGTATTTAACATAAGGCAAGAATTTGCCTCTAATTTTTCAGGTAGCAGTATGCAGCAAACTGAGCTGCAAAATCTTTTCCCACAGTCAGTCCTTGTTTTTTTGTGTGTGGTTTTTTTGTTTTTTTGGTTTTTTTTTTTTTTTTTTTTTTTTTTTTGGAGACAGGGTCCTGCTCTGTCACACAGGCTGGAGTACAGTGGCACAGTCATGGCTCACGGCATCCTGGAACTCCGGGGCTCAAGCCGTCCTCCTGCCTCAGCCTCCAAAATAGCTGGGACTACAGGCATGCTCCACCATGCCTGGCTAATTCTTTTGTTTGTTTGTTTTTTGTATTTTTTGTAGAGATGGGGCTCTCTTTGTTGTCCCAGCTAGTTTTGAACTCCTGGACTCAAGCAATCCTCCCACCTCAACCTCCCAAAGTACTGGGATCACTGGCATGAGCCACCATGCCCAAATGGCATTAGTCTTCCTAAAGCACACTCTTATCTAATTCCTGCTTAGAATTGTCCAGTACCTGCTGAATAACTCCCAGGTGCTTTAATCTAGCCCTCAAGAGCTGTAGTTACAGCCAGGCACAGTGGCTCGAGCCTGTAATACCAGCACTTTGGGAGGCCAAGGCCGGTGGATCCTTTGTGCCAAGGAGTTCAAGACCAGCCTGGCCAACATGGTGAAACCCTGTCTCTACCAAAAATACAAAAATTAGCCAGATGTGGTGGTGTGCACCTGTAGTCCCAGCTACTTAGGAGGCTGAGGCTCGAGAATTGCTTGAACCCGGGAGGCGGAGGTTACAGTAAGCTGAGACCTCCCCACTGCAAAGCGAGACCCTGTCTCAAAAAAAAAAAAAATCTATAGTCTAACCACATGCCACAGTTCCAGATTACACTCCCTTTATTTCACACTTGGACCAAATCAAATGAAACTCATTGTTCCCCAAGTATGTGATGCACTCTTTGCAAATCACAACTTTGATTAAGCCATTCCCTCCAACTGGAGCTTTTTATGTGTTAATATCCAACTCATCCTTCTGGGAACAATGCAAATGTCTTCTCTAGCTATTCCATTATAGTTTCTTTAAAGTTTTTCTTGAAATAGCATATATAAATTCGGCAGATTTTATTTTCTGTATAATCATTTCAAATGCCCAAATGTGACTATAACAAGCATTTAACAACACTTTTAAATCTAATGCATTATATATGCAGTAAATCTACTTTTCTTAGATATTTCAGTATTATTTACAAATGTAGAAATGTTCTTATACTCTTTAATTTTACAAGTCTAAAATTAGTTACATAGTTTAAATTGGAATTGCATGGCTAATAAGTCAGATTCTACAATATTCCAGTTTTTTTTAAATTGTAAGTGCTTTAATACCAAGTACATATAGATTATCTTAATAATTATAAAATATAATTAAATGTAACACAAAAGTGTTATTTTGACTTTGATTTAATATCCATATTTAATTCCCGGGCTTGTAGAAACAGATACTAAGAAAACAGATTTTAAAACCTCAAGCAAACTGATTACTAGATTGACAATTCACTATTTGCTTAATGGGGAAAAAAAATCCACGACTGATAAATGCGTCCTAAGCGTTACATACTTCTGGGAAGAATCTACTTCAACCACAGGGACATACTCAGAACCAGTTTTCAATCCTTATATCGTTAGAGGGTCTCCAAATTCACAGCCTTCAGAAATAATTGGTTTTGTTATACCTGATTCAAACTGCATCCTAAAAAGTTCTTTGATAGGTAGAAGGAAGTTTGGCTGGCACAGTGGTTCCTGCCTATAACCCCAGTGCTTTGTGAGGCCAAAGCAGGAGGATTGCCTGAGTCCACAAGTTTGAGACCAGCCTGGGCAACATAGCAAGACCCTGACTCTACAAATAATTTAAAAAGTTAGCCAAGCCTGGTGGCGTACCTATAGTCCCAGCCACTTGGTAGGCTGAGGCAGGGAGATTGCTTGAACCTAGGCGGTCAAGGCTGCAGTGAGCTATGGTCACAACACTGCACTCTCGCCTGGGTGACAGAGTGAGACCCTTTCTCTAAAAGAAAAAAGAAAACAAGACGTAGAAAAGTAGAAGGAACTCTCAAGTTGCAGTTAATTTCCTTCAACAATCTTTTACTGGCCTACTTGAGACTTTGCATTTTTTCCATATTCTCTGTCTCCAACTAGACATAATTTATTTAAATGACATTTAATTTTTAAAAAGCTTTCTTATAGAGACAGAGGTCTCACTAGGTTACCCAGGCTGGTCTCAAACAACTAGCCTCAAGCAATCCTTCCTCTTCGGCCTTCCAAAATGTTGGGATTACAAGCATGAGCCACCACACCCAGCCATGGCATCTAATTAGATTGCACATTTATCCCATACCAATGTCTAATCTAGATTTTTTCCTGTGACCAGAACTCTATAGTTGTGCTCAGAATGGCACAATTAAGTATTAAAGCTGAGCCAAAGATAGAAGCTGTAATGAGACTAAAGAGGTAAACGAAGACTAAATCTTGAGGGTCCTTTGAAACCTTGTCAAAGAATTTAGAATTTATCCTGGAGACAACAGAGATTCACCAAAGTATTTTAAGCTCAGGGGTAACATCATCAGATTTGCCCTAATCATCCTGGCCACAGTGGATTGGATTGAAGGAATGGATTAGATCGGAGGAAGCAATATTGGAAGCATGGTGGCCATTACTACTGCCATAATCTTGTTGGGAGGTGATGGTGGCCCCAAACAAGGTATTAACTATTGGAATGAAGAGACATAAACAAACTCAAAGGACAGTTATGAAGTGGAAATGATTGTTCCATATGGTAAATGGAGGAGATGGAAAAGTTAAGATTATACCTATCATGTGACTGGCTTGAGCGGATGGTGGTGATGCCACTTGCTGAAATAGAAAACAGCAGCACTGAGGCTGATGTGAGGCTAGATTGGAGGGCAGGGAAGAGCAAGAGAGCATAGGAGGTATAGAAAGGGGAGGCATTCAAATTTGGAAATGCAATTCAATTTGTTTGAATTGCCTTCTGTTAGGACATCCACATGTGGATAGATGTACAGTAGTCAGTTGGATATATGAGTCTGAAAGTCAGGAAAAAATTCTGGGCTACAGATAGGAAGCTGAGAATCAGCAGCACGTGTAATGGAAGCTGTGGAAGTGGATAAACCTCTTCAACAGACAATGTAGCTTAAGACCATGAAGAAATTACTACAATAAAAATCTAATAAACTATTCTCTCATTGCCGGGTTTTGTCTCCAAGGCTGCAAAATCAAATCATTTATTCATCATCTAAGTGCTTAGGATGTTTGTCTTAATTTTAATGAGTTTTATGGGATAGCTTAACTTTAAATAAAATGGAATACTACATTATGTAGGGGGGTAAGTTGTAAAGCAAAAATTATATTTAAAAATGCCTTATATTGCTTGCACGTTGGTTCAATGTGCAAGCAAACAGATTCTCATGAAGTGAACCTGATTTGAAGCAAAGCTCGTGCCCCCTGACGCATCCTAGATACTGAAGGTCCTGTTTCAGGAGACGATCATCCTGAAGTACAATGCAGTGAAGTGAATAACTACATTCAGCTGAGAAAACGACAGTAGCTCACGTTCATCAAATGCTTACTAGAAGCCAAGCACAGGTCCAAGTACTTCATACCCATCCTCTCATTTAATCCAACAACAACTCTGGAAGGTACGTATTAATAATATCATTCCCATTTTACATTCAGGTAAGTAAACTGAGGTCCATTTAGCCCAAGTTGCATAATACGAATGAAACAAATGCCAGAGACTACTTCCAGCTAGTATACAATGCATACTACTGTCATCAGTTAATATTGTAGGGGAAAATTTGTGCTTCGTGAGAAATGATGCATTGTAGAGACAAGCACACCTTTTTGATTCTGATTTTATGAGGGTTCTGTGCCTCTCCTTATCTTTGAGCTATTTTACAACATTGTAAATTTCAGAAAGCTGACAGTCATGCAAAACAATTCTTGTCTCTAAACATCTACATAAATTCTGTCCAGTAGAGATTTCAACTCACTTCCCTCCCTCATCGTGGAAGAAGTAAGTTGTGTCTCCATTTGCACATTCTTCACAATATTCCTGCTCTATAAATGTTTCTGTTCTTTGGATTGTCCTTTGAACTAATTGTAACATCTTACTGGTTCCTTCATTAATCATGTGTAAAATAAGATCTTTAACATGTGCTGACTTTATATATGAGAGCCATGACATTAAATCCTGCTATAAGGATTTAATGGGTAAATGTATGTAAAGCACTTTGAACAGTGCGATTATTATTGAGCCTTCGATATGCTAGGCCCTGAAGAAGTCAAGTCAGCAAGACAAAGATCCTTGCTTTTGAGTAGGTGACTGAAGTCTAGTTCTAGAGACAGATGAAAATAAGAATTTACAACTTAGCATAACTGAGCAGAGTAGTGTGATCACAGGATACAGTGAGAACATTCGGGATGAGCCCCAGTTATGAAGAGCATTATCGTTCAACAATATTTATTGAACCAAATTATATTAGTGCCTCTTTCCTTTTATTTTTAAGTATTGCTACTTTATATATGTATATAAAACTAAATGTAATACTTTAAGTCTTCACTCTAATCACATAAACATTGAAGAAATATCTCATATAGACACTGAAAGTTCCCTGCAATCCCATCCCAGCTCTTTGTGAATAATCGTTGTTGACAATTTGGTGCATAGTCTCCCAGATTTTTTTTACACTTGCACTATGATATTTCTTTTTTTTTTTTTTTTTTTTTTTTTGAGACGGAGTCTTGCTCTGCTGCCCAGGCTGGAGCACGTTGGCGCAGTCTCGGCTCACTGCAAGCTCCGCCTCCCAGGTTCACACCATTCTTCTGCCTCAGCCTCCCGAGTAGCTGGGATTACAGGCGCCCGCCACCACGCCTGGCTAATTTTTTTGTATTTTCAGTAGAGACGGGGTTTCACCATGTTGGCCAGGATGGTCTTGATCTCCTGACCTCGTGATCCACCCGCCTCGGCCTCCCAAAGTGCTGGGATTACAGGCGTGAGCCACCGTGCCTGGCTGCACTATGATATTTCTTTGTAACATATTTTTCTTTTTTCATACATTTTTAACAAAAAGAAGCCAGGCACGGTGACGTGCTTATAGTCCCAGCTACTTGGGAGGCTGAGGCAAGAGGATCAATTGAGGCCAGGAGCTTGAAACCAGCTTGGGCAACATAGCAAGACCCCATCTCAAAAAAACAAAACTTGATCTAAATTAAACCAGCATCACAGTAGCTCGTTGTATGAATGGTTGGTTTGTTTGTTTGTTTTAATGAATCCTTTACTAACGAAATTTTTCTTTTTTTAAGATATAGAGTCTTGCTATGTTGCCTAGGCTGGACTCAAACTCCTGGGCACCACAACGGGCTCACTAATGAAATTTTAATTGTTTTATTTTTACCAGCAGTGTTACAATGAACATCCTGGTACATCCATTTTGCTGCACTTTTCCTTTTTATAAACTAAGTACTGGCTGGGTGCGGTGGCTCACACCTGTAATCACAGCACTTTGGGAAGCTGAGTTGGGGAGATCACTTGAGATCAGGAGTCTGAGACCAGCCTGGCCAATATGGTGACATCCCATCTTTACTAAAAATACAAAAATTAGCCAGGTGTGGTGGTGGACACTTGTAGTCCCAGCTACTTGGGGGGCTGAGGCACAAAAATCGCTTGAGCCAGGGAGGCGGAGGTTGCAGTGAGCCGAGATCATGTAACTGCACTCCAGCCTGGGCAACAGAGCGAGATTCCATCTCAAAACACAAAAATAAAATAAGTACCTCCATAAGCTTTATTAGGATTTTCAAACATGTAATTTATAACTCCTAGAAGTTACTGCTTCAGGTTCTAATTAGTTTTCTCTGCACTTCTGTGTACATTGGCTTCCTGGTGCTTGGGACTCCTTGAGTGATGTTGACGGAAGAGGGAGAACCAGTGAATGTGATATGAATGCGAATAAAACCATAATTTCAATGGCTTAGTTCCATATAAAAAATTTTTAAAAACTTATTCAAAGCCTAGACTAAGCCAGAAATTCTGTTTAATCACTTTAACATGGACACCAGTAATTAGAGCATACTAAAAGAGTAGAAGTATTGCTTGAATTTATTATCATTACTATAATATTTCAATTATTTTTGCTTTCACTGGTGGCGAATAACATTTTTCTACATTAAGACAGCACTCGGAACAGTCTCTGACACATATAAGCTCATCTTATATGTTGGAGTATTTTGAAACAAGGTGGTTTTCTGAAATGGGGTATACAGTACTGTAATGGTAGGGTGTGACTCTCAAGCTACAACTGAGTTCACATTCTGGCTTCATCACTTATGGACTTTGTACCCTGGGGCAAAAGTCACTTAACTTTCTGTTCTGTAATCTCCGCTGAGTAGAAAAGGGTAATTGTATGTCTACTTAAATCTGCTATAAGGATTTAATGAGTAAATGTAGGTAAAATACTTGGAACAGTGCAATTATTATTGAGCCTTTACTATGCTAGGCCCTAAAGACGTTCAAGTCAGCAAGACAAGGATCCTTGCTTTTGAGTAGGTGACTGCAGTCTGGTTCTAGAGATAGATGAAAATAAGAATTCACAATTCAGCATAACTGAGTAGAGTAGTGTGTACAGGATACAGTGAGAACATTCGGAATGATCCCCAGTTTTGAAGAGTATGAAAATGTTTCCTAGAGGCAGAGATGGTGTAGGGTCCCTCAGAGCCCCCCACTTTCTTTCTGTGTCCTGACTAACATAGAGTGCCTCGACCACTCCGTGACCTGGCCAGCTGCATGGGGTTTTTTTTCCCCCTGTAGGCTTAAAGTTAAGCCTGGGCCTTGAACATTCCCAGGCACTGATAAAGTTGTGTAGGTTATTGCTTCAAACACTGAAAGATCAAAATATGTTACTAAACACATAGAAACTAGCCCCAGCCCTAAGCCAAATTCCCTAAACCCTCACAAACTCCATAACCTGACTTCTCACTGCTGGCATACCTACGTAGAAACATCTCTTTTCGCCCTGTCCACTTAAGCACTCTGTATGTAACTTCTCTAATAAATGCTTTGGACTGATCACCCCAGCGTTTATTGCTTCTTTCTTTGGAATTCTGTCCAGCCCCATCTCGGGATGGTTTGGGGCAGTCCTTCACAGGAATTCCCCTCCTACCCCTTTTGGGTCAACTTAGCTTCAGCTAGACTTGGGTTCAGCCAGAAGAAACAGATGGCTAAACTAGGACTTGGCAAACAAGGAGAGGAGAGAAAGAAAGAGCCTTTTAGATGGGCAGGAGAGAGCCAATGTCTTTCAGGTACATTTGGGAACTGCACAGTTTCATAGGGCTGGATCATGAGTGGAATGTGGGGGAATAAGGAGACATGGTGTTAAACTGATGGCTGGAAACCAGAAGATATAAAATCTTGGTTGCTCTGCAAAAATAGTTTATCCTGAAGCCCAAGGGTAGACATCAAGGGATTTTTTTTTTTTTTGAGATGGGGTCTCGCTCTGTTGCCCAAGCTGGAGTGCAGTGGCGTGGTCTTGACTCAGTGCACCCTCTGCCTCCTGGGTACAAGCAATTTTTTCCTGCCTCAAACTCCCAAGTAGTTGGAACTACAGGTGTGTGCCACCATGCCTGGCTAATTTTTGTATTTTTTAGTAGAGACAGGGTTTTGCTATGTTGGCCAGGCTGATCTTGAACTCCTGGCCTCAGGTGATCCGCCTGTCTTGGCCTCCCAAAGTGCTGGGATTACAGGTGTGTGCCACCACGCCTGGCCCATCGAAGGATTTTATACAGGAAAGTGACTTGAGTTTAAAATGATAAATTTGATAAAATGAATAACGAAGTGATACATGTGGATATTTAGAAAGCAGGATGAACAAAATTTGCTGGTTGACTGCCTCAGGGAGGTAGTATAGTATATGGATAAGGGAATGGCCTTCCTAAACAAGCCTGATGGACTACACTTCTAGGCTTTTCTACTTACTGTGTGACCTTAAGTAAATAACTTCAATTCTCTGAACCTCAGATTTCACATCTGCAAGATTGGTTTAGTGTCATTTAATTGTACTTCACTGGCTTGCTGAGGGAATTAGACATCATGAATAAAAAGTGCTTAGCACTGTGTGTTTAGTGTTTAGAATGACAAATATATAAAGTAAGCAGGCTGGCCACAGTGGCCTGTAATCCCAACACTTTGGAAGGCTGTGGTGAGAGGCTCACTTGAGTCCAGGCGTTCAAGACTAGTCTGGGCAACACAGTGAGACACCTATCTCTACAAAAAATAAAAACATTAGCTGGGCATAGTGGCACACACCTGTGGTCCCGGCTACTCAGCAGGCTGAGGTTAGAGGATTGCTTGAGCCCAGGAGGTCAAGCTGCAGTGAGCCATGTTTACACCGCTGCACTCCAGCCTGGTTGACAGAGCAAGATCCTGTCTCAGAAAAAAAAAAGCAGAATATTACTCAGAAGAAAAAAACAAACAAGCAACATGATTAGGTGGCCAGGCTCTAGTTAGGCTCCTTAGGTTTAAATCTCTGCTCTGCCATTTACTAGTGATATGACCTTAAGAAAGGGTATCAGTCCGTTCCCACACTGCTGATAAAGACATACCGGAGGCTGGGTAATTTACAAAGAAAAAGAGGCTTAATGGACTCAGAGTTCCAAGTGGTAAGGAGGCCTCACAATCATGGTGGAAGGCGAAAGGCATGTCTTACATGGCAGCAGGCAAAAGAGAATGAGAGCCAAGTGAAAGGGGAAACCTCTTACAAAACCATCAGACCTCATGAGACTTATTCACTTCCATGAGAACAGTATGGGGAAAACTGCCCCCATGATTCAATTATCTCCCACTGGGTCCCTCTCACAACACATGGGCATTATGAGAGCTATGATTCAAGATGAGATTTGGGTGGCGACACAACCAAACCAAGGTGGGGACACAGCCAAACCATATCAGAAGGTAACTTTCTTATGCTTTTGACCTAAAGAACGATGAGGTGCATAAGTGTTTCAGCCTGCAGAGTGGCCTGACAGGCTGGGAAGCGTAGCCTCCAGCCTGAAGCCAAAAACATACATTCCGAGGGAGGGACAAAGTGAAAGGGAGCAGGGTGGTAGAATATACATATTTAATAAGCTATAGGAGGAATCATGAATATTTATGAAAGGAGAAACATGTACATGTGCAATTGAGCTTCATTGCCCCTTCATGGGTCCTAGGTACAAACAATGGGGCATCAGCATGATCTGAAGAGTTTTCAGCCTCTGATGTCAAAAGGTGAAGTAGAGGCCAATAAAACCCTTACTGTGCCTGCTCCGTAGATTGGCCAGAACCATTCCATAGTGGGTAGTCTGTTAGGCAAAAAAGGGAAGGCAGCAACAGGCTGATATCAGTGGTGGAGTCTTTTGAAAGGGATGGTTTCTATTTATCCCTTAGGGAAGAAAGCCTGATCCTGGTTAGTGAGGGAGGGGATATAACAAGGCAAAGCAAGAACTCAGTTTTCAAGGTTACTCTGGGTCCCCTTGGCCAAAAGGGAGTCCGTTCAGTCACCTGGGGGGCTTAGTACTTAATTTGTATTTCTCTTGCCTCATTTTTAGGATTTGTAAGATGCTGAAGATAATTGCGTCTCTTTCATAGTGTTGCAGTGAGGATGAAATGAGATGATTCAGATAAAGTGCCAGAACATTAATTCATTTAAATAAATACTTACTGAGCATATATGCCCCATGCGTCAGGCCCCTGATGATACAGCAGTAAGTACAACTGATTGAAAGGAAATGAAAACTGCCCCCTTGGATCTTTTAATTCTATATAACGAATAATAACAACGAATCTCTGGCACATAGGAGTGCTATGTATTATCTCTGTTACAAAGCAATATCCTAAGACAAGTTTTATGGTCCTAACCTAAATTATTTCTATATATATATATTTTTGAGACAGAGTTTCGCTCTTGTCGCCCAGGCTGGAGTGCAATGGCATGATCTCAGCTCACTGCAACCTCTGCCTCCCGGGTTCAAGCTATTCTCCTGCCTCAACCTCCCAAGTAGTTGGGATTACAGGCACCTGCCATCACACCTGGCTAAGTTTTGTATTTTTAGTAGAGACGGGGTTTCACCACGTTGGCTAGTCTGGTCTTGAACTCCTGACCTCAGGTGATCCACCCGCTTCGGCCTCCCAAAGTGCTGGGATGACAGGCATGAGCCACCGCGCCTGGCCTATTTCTATAATTTTTATTGTAATAAAAGAATAATACTCCACAAATACTTACAGTGATAATGCCTACGGCATAAAGACACAATCCAAGGTAACTCATTCATTGAGAGGTCACCAGAAACTGGGAAGTGGGGGAAAGAAATTTGAAAAAAAGGTCTGCTGATGAAAGTGATTGCATTTACCACACACTTTCGTCCAAGAAAAGCTATGTGAGTACGCCAACACCGGCCTGAAATCTTCCTAAGAATGTGTGCTTATAGCCTATTTGTTTAAACAGGGGGAGAAAGTTAACATTCAAACACCAGAGATTCTGAATATATTTTATTAGTTCAAATGCCTCTACAGTTAACAGAGTCTCGGGGGTTTGGTTAACAGGGCAGATGAAAGCAGTTCATGAAACAGTGGAAAATATAACCTGATCAAGTCTGATGCAGTCTATAAAGGCAAGGCCCCAGCCTCCGTTGCTACGGCAACCGACTCCGCCCCCACCCGGAGAGGGAACCTGAAACTTGGCGACCCCAGCACCCCAGCGGGGTGGTCGCCTCCCTTCCGTGTCCGCGGCTTTGTTTTTTATGGTTGGGAATAGGTAAGGGACACAAGTCAAGGGGGATGCTAGATTCGTCCCCTCTGGTCTCCGTAGAGGGAGCTATAAAAGGTTCGTCCACAAGCAGAAACCCCTCTGTGGCGCCTCAACGTTAAGGACCCCCACGATTCCCTTTGCCCGGCGGGAGACTAAAAGCCGGAAAAGTACAGCCCGCCCAGGGGTGGGAGCCGAGCTAGCCCCACCTCCCGGTGGCTTCTCGCGATCGTGGAGACGCAGCAAGCCTATGTAACTTCCGGTCGCGACCCATCAGCTCCTCGGCGATTGGTCCGTTTCCACGGCCGGCTGGGTGACGTTATCGCCGGGTCCTGGGGCTGCACGTGTGGTGAGGCCTACAGAAGCGGCCTTCAGCTGGATCTTGGTCTCCCCGCCGGACTTCGAGGGTGTCATCGTCGCCCCTGTTGGGGGTGAGCGCCGCGCGGCTGCAGCATGGTGAGCAAGCCTTGCTTGTTTCGGCGGCCGAGCGCTGTGGTTTTGCAGAGGCCAGGCTGCTTCCGGTAATACCTTGGCTACTGCGGCCTGGGTCTGGGTCATGCCAGAGGCTGCTTGCGGCACGGTACCCCGAAATGGGCCACCGTCACCACCCTGGGCATTCTTTGCAAGTTACAGTCTCCCACCGCCGAGCCTCCCTGGGATGTGGCCCGGAGAGGAGAATGGCCTTTTTGTTTTATCCCTGGGAGCCTGCAGCCCTGCGTGCTTTCGGTTAACTAAAAGCTGGTGACTGCCGACACAAACGCGCAACCCTGTGCTTCTTGGGGTCGAGCAGAGGGAGCTGCTGGTCTCCCTCAGCGTTGGAGTGGCAGGTGTCTGCCTGTCTGTTTCCTCTGAGAAAGGGAACTTGTGGGAGAGCATAAGGTTGTGCCCAAAGTAAAGCCACTTAATTGGTTTCCCAGTTTAGAGAATTAAAATTGAATAGCGAAGTAAGAATGTAGAAAGAGGTGATGGATCTTATTAAACTTTAGCTGTTTGTGTCGTGATTTTATTTACTGGTTGGTAGATGCTCTGTGTGGAGCTGTCTACTCCAGATTATGTTGTGGCAGGCTTCTTGTCATTCTAGTTCAGTCGGCCAGGGGCCTTCCCTGAGCAGCCAGTGTAAAGTAGCTTTTAAGGCATTTTCACGTCACTGTCTTATATTTTCTTCACCGGAAATTATCTTGATTTTCTTGCTAAGAACAGGGACTTTTATCTGACTTTCCCACTTCTGTATTCTCAGTTCCCATAACAAGGTCTGGCACAAAGTAGATGCTCAAGGAATGTTTGTTGAAGGAAGGTTAAGTATGGATTCTGCAGAACACAGCTGATGTTGCCTGCCCTAGAAGTGTAGATTTTTAAAAAGTATCTTTAACATGACTACTAAAGATGCATGTGTGGACTATGGAATTATTCTCCGTCTTTTTGTTCTGTTTTAATTAATTGTTGTGATTTTGTTCCTTTGAAGCCTCACAGGAAGAAAAAGCCCTTTATAGAGAAGAAGAAAGCTGTGTCTTTTCACTTGGTCCACCGGAGCCAACGAGATCCTTTAGCAGCAGATGAGACTGCACCCCAGAGGGTTCTGTTGCCCACACAAAAAGTAGGTCCTGTTCTTTAGCCAGTCAGTTTGTAGGTAGACAATAGTTTTTTTTTTCTTTTTTTTTTTTTTAAATAAATAGAGTCTTAGCATGTTGCCCAGGCTGGTCTCGAACTCCTGGACTTAAGCAGTCCTCCCAGCTTGGCCTCCAGAAGTGCTGGGATTACAGGCATGAGCCACCACGCCTTGCTATGTTAATAGTTTTTAATAAATTGTTAGCCAGCTGTTATTCTCAGATAACTGATATTCTGGGAAATAATCTATAAGTTAATTTTCAGTACAATTGGTGATTTTTACATCATTCACATTATTTTGATTGGGAAGACAAAGATCTTTATTTGAGATGTTTAAACGAGCAAATCTTGTAGAATAATGGTAAATATTTACCAAAGCACCAGCTACAATGTGGCATGATGTTATTTAGGGCACCGATATATGCTCAAACTGTGCTTTCTCTAAGATCCTGCCGTTTCATAACCGCAAACTGCATTTTGCCTCCTGGTTGCTCATCTTAGGAAATGTAAAATATCTGAGCTCCTTGGTTAGCTCAGGGAACTTTGCAAGGGAGCCTGGAAAAGATTGACTTAATGTTAGACTCTACTTATTAAGACTCTTAATGTTACACGACACTTATTAAGTGTAGATATTATGAAACAGAGTGTTGGGAAACAGAGTACTGGGGGACATGGGCCATGTTTAGCTTTTCAGTAAAGCCAGTTTTGTTGTATGTTGAGAAGGGTTTTTTTGCATATAAATACAAGAAATTGTACTTACCTTTCAAGGCGCCCAAATCTCTGTTGCCCAGGCTGGCATGCAAAGTGGCTCCATCTCAGCTCACTGCAACTTCTACCTCTTGGGCTCAAGCGATCCTCCCACCTTAGCCTCCAGAGTAGCCGGTACTACAGGCACACGCCACCTGGCCTGGCTAATTTTTAAAATTATTTTGTAGAAACGAGGTCTCACTATTTTGCCCAGGCTGGTCTTGAACTCCAAGGCTCAAGTGATCCTCCTACTTCAGCATCCCAAAGTGCTGGGATTATAGGCATGAGCCACTGCACCTGGCCCCCCAGGTCTTTTCTTATAACCCTCCAAATAGATGATAAAATAAATTGTATGTTTGTTTCTTGACTCAAAATGTTGCACAGAAATGTCTAGTGGAAGGAGCAATTGTTATTTATTTTTATTGCCCTTTTAAAAGCATGAATGTTTTCATTCCATTTGAATGTTACGTAGCACTCTGGTTTTGAAGCTGTACATTTCCTGTTTGTCAAGAATTCTTTGTCTTTTTCCCATCAGCCAAAATGTTCATGTGCCATCTGCCTCCTACTTGGAAAGCTGTACTCATTGTAATATTCCCATGCCTTATCCTTGGAAGGCTTACTGATTCCATTTTGTTTATAGATAGTGAAGAAAGTACTAATTCCATTTCGTTTATAGATAGACAATGAAGAAAGGCGAGCAGAACAGAGGAAGTATGGAGTGTTCTTTGATGACGACTATGACTACCTGCAGCACCTGAAGGAACCATCTGGGCCTTCAGAGCTTATTCCCTCAAGTACCTTCAGTGCACACAACAGGAGAGAGGAGAAAGAAGAAACGCTAGTAATTCCAGTAAGGCTTTTCAGCAATTTAATTGTAGGAGTGAGGTGAAGAAATCATTTTTGAATCAAGATATCTGTTTGGGGCAAGAAATGGTGTCCGTATGAAGAGCACAAAGATAGACCAGGCCTCCACTTAAAATTATATATGTGTATGCATGTGTATACCATCAGGAGAGAATAGGTCACGTCTTCTCTGGTGGCAGGTGTCAACAGTAACAGCCTTTTTATAGGTTCAGAACTTTTGATTGATAGACATGGCCACGTTAGACAGCACTTTTCAATAGGAGAAAAGCAGCTGACATTCCACATGTTAACAACATAACTGTTTTCAGGATCATAAACTCTTGTTCTAAGATAGGACTTAACTTTTGTGGAATATTCAGATCTTTAACACTTTTGTAAAAGCTGCAGGCTACTCATAAGCGAACAGAATGAGTGGATGATAATAACATTCCTGTCTTGTAAACAAATGTTCGGTCCACTTTAATACCTTCTCTTTCAGGACAAATGATAGTACGTGTTTATATGAAATTAGTGCTGTTAGTTTAAGTTCTGTTTTCTCCCCTGTTTATGTTAAGAATGCCCATGTTGTATGCCTCCGTGACCTTATTTTTAATTTGATGTAGAGTAAATTTTCCTGTGGGAAACTTTTATATCACCTAGCACTTTAAAAAAAGGAGACATTCATTAGGTTTATAAGCAAAAGGTAAGAGATAGAAAGGGCACCAGTTTACCCTGCTCCTCATTCCCCAATTCTGTCATGGTCTAGGCATTCCTTTCCTTGGGGAAGATGTGATTGTAGTTCTTATAGGCAATAGCTTGTTGCTTAAGGAGACTCAGAAAGGTTAGGTTTCAGGATACCATCCCAAAGAAAGGTAATAACTGCAGCTGCTCGTTCACTAAGTAGGTTGTGGCTCTTTTGTAACGCCCCAAATCCCACCACATCTCTGTCATAGAGAACCAACTTCTTTATTCCTTCTTCCTCAAGGCTTTATTGGTAGTAGGGACTTATTGGCTTACTTGCTTCTATAACCTATTGAAGGAGAGAAGGGGTTCCTTAGTGGCTCAACTTGTTTATCTAAGGGAGAAAATTCTTAGTAAAGTCTTGCCTGGCTTGTATTGACCAGTACAAGACTAACTTTTGTTGTTGTTGTTATTGTTGTTGAGACGGAGTTTTGCTCCTGTTGCCCAGGCTGGAGTGCAATGGCACGATCTTGGCTCACCGCAACCTCCGCCTCCCGGGTTCAAGCGATTCTCCTGCCTCAGCCTCCGTAGAAGCTGAGATTGCAGGCATGTGGCACTGTGCCCGGCTAATTTTGTATTTTTAGTAGAGCCGGGTTTTCTCCGTGTTGGTCAGGCTGGTCTTGAACTCCCGACTTCAGGTGATCTGCCTGCCTTGGCCTCCCAAAGTGCTGGGATTACAGGCGTGAGCCACCGCGCCCGGTCGTACAAGACTAACTTTTAATCCTTAATTCATTTTGAGTAAAAGCAATCACTAATTGGCTTTTTAACAGGATAAGGCTCTTAAATGGACACTTCAGTGACCTTTGCAGGGACAGCTGAATTGTATTTAAAAACAGAAGTGTGGTTGGTTTTCTGAAGAGCTATGAAAAAATATGGATTAGTCCCATATACTTTTTTTACTTTAATTTGTAACACACCACCAAATTCGAGTAGATTAGAAATAATGAATAACCCCTGGAAACAGTGTAAGACAGTGTAAAAAGGCAGTATAGAAATGATTGATGCTTGAGCAGGCCCTGATTTTGACATGAAAGAAAGAGGGTGGTGCTGTTGTGGAAAGTAGCTGGGCAAATGTCATGTAGTTGAGAACTACTGCAACCAGTGAAAACACAGCACTCCTCTAAAAACAGAGTAGTTTCTCTTTAAACTCTTAATCGTGTATGTGATTGACTACTTTTCAAGATTTGAAAAATATCTCACAAAGGTAAATTCATTTAACACAAACTGACCTTGTGTTTAACCCCAAACTTCTAAGGATAAATATCACAAAGGTACCTTTTTAAAAACCTAAAAGACTATGTAGATTTTACTACAATTTTAAGTAATTAATAATGTAATATCCTTAAAAAACATTAAATTGTACACTTTAGGTGAATTGTATGTGAATGATGTCTTAGTAAAGCTGTTTTCTTAAAAATATACTCTACAGCAAAATAACATCTTTGCCCATGTTTGTGCTACTGAGAAACTCATTTTGGAAGCCATAACATCTTGCTGTATGTACACTGCCATATGTAGCCTTTACTCATGCTCCTCAGAGGCTTCCAATTCAGAGAGCTTTCTCAGTGAGCCAATGAGGATGCACATTCCAGCTTTGTGCCTCCTCCTGGGCTGAGGATAGGGCAGGTGGTGAGGTGCACAGAGATAAATAACACATGGCGGTTGTCCTCACGTTATGAACTGTTTGGTCAAGGAGAGGAAACAAGCATAAGAACCAGTCAGAGAATGTAGGCTACCAAGCACATGTTTAAGTAGATTGCAGCGTGTGAAGAAGGCGGGAAGTTCACACAAAGGGAAGTTCTAGGACAGTGATCAGAAAGGGCTTCATGTCGGAGGGTAGGAACCGAGCTGGCCACCAAGCAGTGGGTACTGTTGACAGGAGAAGGAACATTTTCAGTCAGACTGCCGAGACAGTGAGCACTGTGGTTCCATGTCAGGCACATGCATGCCAAGTAAAGTGTTTTGCATTATTACATGACTGAGGAATGAACTTGATTTGCATGGTCATATAGAATAACTGAGAAATTTGGATACACAGAGTAGGCCTTGATTTTATAGGTCCTTGAGAACCAGGGCCTTAAATACAGAGTGAAAAATTGAGACCTGTCAGAAACTCAAGAAGGTCACATGAAAAACTATTAAAGGAGCTTAATCTTGCCATGGGTATGAAGGTTGTAGTAGATATAGACTAGCTATATGAGCGGTTGCAGTCATTTATGTTTTGGTTAACTATAAATGAGGTGATGCCCCAAAGAATAGAGTGAAATCACTGTATGTAAGAGATTTCAAGGGGACATAGGACAGAGCAAAATGATTTATAACCACCCGAGGATTTAAGATTGCCAATTCATACAAGGGCTGTGCCATTACTAGAGATTAGGACATTATCTCTAGTTTAAGAGGAAAAAGTTTAATTTTGTTTTGAAATTTCAGGCAAGTGGAGTTAAGAAACTCTGGGATTTGAATCCCAGAATCTTACTTACTGATCATTCTCAGGCAGGTGGGCCATTTACACTTTCCTAGTTTTCGTTCTTTTGGTAAAACATGGTGATACCTCATGGGATCTGAGGGATAAATGGAATAATTTGCTAGAGAAGGCATTGTGATGTATTATAGAGAGTTACTTTTGGGTTTATGATGGAATATACATGTTTAACATATATACAACCTGGAGCACAGGTGAGAGAACACAGAATGTAGTTGTAATAGTTTCCTAGGACTGCAGTAACAAATTACCACAAACTAGGTGACTTAAAACAACAGAAATTTCTTCCTTCATGGTTCTGGAGGTCAGAAGTTTGAGATGAAGGTATCAGCAGGTTTGGGTTTTTTCTTGGGGGCTTAGAGGAAGAGGCTGTTGAATGGCTCATTCCTAACTTCCAAAGGTTACCGGTGATCATTCCTTGGAATTCCTTGCCTTATAGAGGCCTCACTCCAGTCTGCTGTCATCTGCACATGGCATTCTCCCCTGTGAGTCTCTGTCTTCATGCGGTCTCGTTATAGGACCATGGTCCAGTAAGACCTCATCTTATTATAGTTGAGAGGACCCTATTTCAAATATGGTCAGTCTAAGGTTCTAGATGGACATTGATTTGGGGGGGACTTCAACCCAGTACACTAGTTAAGAAGAATTTCCAAATAAACCTAACCATTGTGCAATTTCTTTTTCAAGAGCACTGGAATTAAGTTGCCTTCATCAGTGTTTGCTTCAGAGTTTGAGGAAGATGTTGGATTGTTAAATAAAGCAGCTCCAGTTTCAGGTATTTTTAATTGCTTTATCTTTTCATATGGATAAATGTATTTTGCAAAACATAAAGAAATGATGTAGGATTTTTCTATCCCCAGTAAAGTATTGAAACAATTGAGATATGTCTGGAATTCAGATCAGGGATTATTAGGAAGGGATGAATGTGATCTTTGTATTTTTGTATTCCTACCATCAAATCTTTATATCTTTTGAGTTCCTGTTTGGAGAGGAAAGTGGGGAAACTATTCTTGGTAATCTAGTGAGGAGAATTGTAACCTTCACATAACCTCTTGCAAAGATAGTGGTATTAATTATTCATTCCTTGTAGTGTAATTTTGAAAAATAATCTGTTTTTCAGAATTTCTCCCCAGAGCATACAGGTATTTTTATGGAAGTTCATTTTGCCATCTACACATATATTGGGGGAAATTTTTTATTTTTAATTTGTAGTACCAACACTGTATTTCAGAACAAACACAAAAGTCCACAGAAGTGGTGTTGGTATTTTCTCCTAAGTTGCCTTAATTATTAACTAACACCTGTCCTGTGGCATTCATTAATTAATTTATTCTACAGATTTTTGAGTTGCCACTGTCTGTGTGGCAGGGCCTTGGGTTAAAACAGAATAAAGCATAGTCTCTGACCCAAGAATTTACCTCATTTGGGAAAAATAAACAATAAATGATAAATTACGGTATAGATGGATATTAATAGTGGGGTGAGTAGCACCAAACCCAGCCTCACAAGGTTGGGCAAGGCTTTCTAAAGAAGGTGATATCTAGTTTGTTTCTTAAGTAAAAGTTAGGTAGGTGGAAGAAGGAGGGGAAGGGGTGGGGACCAGAGGATGTTCCAGACAGAGGACTGTATGTCCTAAGGCAAGAGAACGTGAATATAGGTAACTATACACATTTTAGCCTGCCCAGAAGGAAGGGTATGGATTAAAAAGAAATGAGGCCGGAGGGTTAAGTAATGGCCATGTAGCAGAGGGTGTTGGAGGCCATGTCAGATGATAAATTTGGAGTTGAAAGTTTTTCATGAACTTGAGTTTTTTGTTTTCATTTTCTGCTCCTTGTGGAGCAGGGCTAAGTCCTAAGCAGTGTGCCCAGAGTCAGCCCTAGTATATTTATAGATGGAAGAACATATCTGAAGAAACAGGTAGGTATTTATTAAAATCTCAAAGTCAGAAAATACTGAAAGTATAACAGTCTAAAAATTGTTCATTTGAGTTATTTTTAATAGGTGAATTTAAAGCCCAGTTTCTTCTTGCAGACAAAAGCTTTGAATTATGCTAGACAAAGTTAAACATTATAGATGTTTAATGGAACATTATTTTTACCAGTGGATATTAAAAGGAGAAGCATCATTTCTTTTTTCATTTTTTTTTTAATTATACTTTAAGTCCTGGGATATATGTGCAGAATGTGCAGGTTTGTTATGTAGGTATACATGTCATGGTGGTTTGCTGCACCCATCAACCCATCATCTACATTAGGCATTTCTCCTAATGCTATCCCTCCCCTAGGCCCCCATCCCCCAACAGGCCCCAGTGTGTGATGTTCCCCTCCCTGTGTCCATGTGTTCTCATTGTTCAACTCCCACTTATGAGTGAGAACATGCGGTGTTTGGTTTTCTGTTCCTGTGTTAGTTTGCTGAGAGTGATGGTTTCCAGCTTCATCCATGTCCCTGCAGAGGACATGAACGTGTCCTTTTTTATGGCTGCATAGTATTCCATGGTGTATATGTGCCACATTCTCTTTATCCAGTCTATCATTGATGGGCATTTAAGTTGGTTCCAAGTCTTTGCTATTGTGAACAGTGCTACAATAAACCTACGTGTGCATGTGTCTTTATAGTAGAATGATTTATTATCCTTTGGGTATATACCCAGTAATGGGATGGCTGGGTCAAATGGTATTTCTGGTTCTAGATCCTTGAGGAATCGCCACACTGTCTTCCACAATGGTTGAACTAATTTACACTCCCAACAACAACATAAAAGCGTTCCTATTTCTCCACATCCTCTCCAGAATCTGTCGTTTCCTGACTTTTTAATGATTGCCATTCTAACTGGCGTGAGATAGTTTCTCATTGTGGTTTTAATTTGCATTTCTATAATGACCAGTGATGATGAGCTTTTTTTCATGTTTGTTGGCTGCATAAATGTCTTCATTTGAGAAATATCTGTTCCTATCTTTTGCCCACTTTTCAATGGGGTTGTTTGTTTTTTTCTTGTAAATTTAAGTTCTTTGTAGATTCTGGATATTAGCCCTTTGTCAGATGGATTGATTGCAAAAATTTTCTCCCATTGTGTGGGTTGCCTGTTGACTCTGATGATAGTTTCTTTTGCTCTGCAGAAGCTCTTTAATTTAATTAGATCCCATTTGTCAATTTTGGCTTTTGTTGCCATTGCTTTTGATGTTTTAGTCAAGAAGTCTTTGCCCATGCCTATATCCTGAATGGTATTGCTTAGGTTTTCTTCTAGAGTTTTTATGGTTTTAGGTCTTATGTTGAAGTCTTTAATCCATCTTGAGTTAATTTTTGTATAAGGTGTAAAGAAGGGGTCCAATTTCAGTTTTCTGCATATGGCTAGCCAGTTTTCCCAATGCCATTTATTAAATACGGAATCCTTTCCCCATTGCTTGTTTTTGTTAGGATTGTCAAAGATCAGATGGCTGTAGATGTGTGGTGTTATTTCTGAGGCCTCTGTTCTGTTCCATTGGTCTATATATCTGTTTTGGTACCAGTACCATGCTGTTTTGATTACTGTAGCCATGTAGTATAGTTTGAAGTCAGGTAGTGTGATGCCTCCAGCTTTGTTCTTTCTGCTTAGGATTATCTTGTGAATTACTTTGGGCAGTATGGCCATTTTTATGATATTGATTCTTCCTATCTATGAGCATGGAATGTTTTTCCATTTGTTTGTGTCCCCTCTGATTTCTTTGAGCAGTGGTTTGTAGTTCTCCTTGAAGAGGTCCTTCACATCCCTTGTAAGTTGGATTCCTAGGTATTTTATTCTCTTTGTAGCAATTGTGAATGGGAGTTCACTCACGATTTGGCTCTCTGTTTGTCTATTATTGGTATATAGGAATGCTTGTGATTTTTGCACATTGATTTTGTATCCTGAGACTTTGCTGAAGTTGCTTATCAGCTTAAGGAGATTTTGGGCTGAGATGATGGGGTTTTCTAAATAGACAGTGATGTTATCTGCAAACAGAGACAATTTGACTTCCTCTCTTCCTATTGGAATACCCTTTATTTCTTTCTCTTGCCTGATTGCCCTGGCCAGAACTTCCAATACTGTGTTGAATAGGATTGGTGAGAGAGGGCATCCTTGTCTTGTGCCAGTTTTCAAAGGGAATGCTTCCAGCTTTTGCCCATTCAGTATGATATTGGCTGAGGGTTTGTCATAAATAGCTCTTATTATTTTGAGATATGTTCCATCAATACCTAGTTTATTGAGAGTTTTTAGCATGAAGGGGTGTTGAATTTTATCAAAGGCCTTTTCTGCATCTATTGAGATAATCATGTGGTTTTTGTCATTGGTTCTGTTTATGTAATGGATTACGTTGAACCAGCCTTGCATCCCAGGGATGAAGCCAACTTGATTGTGGTGAATAAGCTTTTTGATGCACTGCTGGATTTGTTTTGCCAGTTTTTTATTGACGATTTTCGCATTGATGTTCATCAGGGATATTGGCCTGAAATTTTCTTTTTTTGTTGTGTCTCTGCCAGGTTTTGGTATCAGGATGATGCTGGCCTCATAAAATGCGTTAGAGAGGAGTCCCTCTTTTTCTATTGTTTGGAAGAGTTTCAGAAGGAATGGTATCAGCTCCTCTCTGTACCTCTGGTAGAATTTGGCTGTGAATCTGTCTGGTCCTGGGCTTCTCTTTTGGTTGGTAGGCTATTGCTGCCTCTATTTCAGAACATGTTATTGGTCTATTCAGGGATTCCACTTCCTCCTGATTTAGCCTTAGGAGGGTGTATGTGTCCAGGAATTTATCCATTTCTTCTAGATTTTCTAGTTTATTTGCATAGAGGTGTTTATAGTATTCTCTGATGGTAATTTGTATTTCTGTGGGATCGGTGGTGATATCCCCTTTATCATTTTTTATTGTGTCTATTTGATTCTTCTCTCTTTTCTTCTTTATTAGTCTGGCTAGCAGTCTATCTATTTTGTTAATCTTTTCAAAAAACTAGCTCCTGGATTCATTGGTTTTTTTGAAGGGTTTTCGTGTCTCTATCTCCTTCAGTTCTGCTGTGTTTTAGTTATGTCTTGTCTTCTACTAGGTTTTGCATTTGTTTGCTCTTGTTTCTCTACTTCTTGTAATTGTGATGTTAGGGTGTCGATTTTAGATCTTTCCTGCTTTCTCCTGTGGGAATTTAGTGCTATAAATTTCCCCTTAAACACTGCTTTAGCTGTGTCCCAGAGATTCTGGTATGTTGTGTCTTTTTTCTCATTGGTTTCAAAGAACTTATTTATTTCTACCTTATTTTTGTTATTTACCCAGTAGGCATTCAGGAGCAGGTTGTTCAGTTTCCAAGTAGTTGTGCATTTTTGAGTGGATTTCTTAATCCTGAGTTCTAATTTGATTGCAGTGTGGTCTGAGAGACTGTTTGTTATGATTGCCATTCTTTTGCATTTGCTGAGGAGTGTTTTACTTCCAATTATGTGGTCAATTTTAGGATAAGTGCAATGTGGTGCTGAGAAGAATGTATATTCTGTTGATTTGGGGTGGAGAGTTACATCACTGTCTATTAGGTCTGCTTGGTCCAGGGCTGAGTTCAAGTCCTGAAGATCCTTGTGAATTTTCTGTCTCGTTGATCTGTCTAATATTGACAGTGGGGTGTTAAAGTCTCCCATTATTATTGTGTGGGAGTCTAAGTCTCTTTGTAGGTCTCTTAGAACTTGCTTTATGAATCTGGGTGCTCCTGTATTAGGTGCATATATATTTAGGGTAGTTAGCTCTTCTTGTTGCATTGTTCCCTTTACTATTATGTAATGCCCTTCTTTGTGTTCTTTGATCTTTGTTGGTTTAAAGTCTGTTTTATCAGAGACTAGGATTGCAACACTTGCTGTTTTTCCTTTCCATTTGCTTGGTAAATATCCTCCATTCCTTTATTTTGAGTCTGTGTGCGTCTTTGCACATGAGATAGGTCTCCTGAATACAGCACACTGATGGGTCTTGACTCTTTATCCAATTTGCCAATCTGTGTCTTTTAATTGGGGCTTTTATCCCATTTACATTTAAGGTTAATATTGTAATGTGTTAGTTTGATTCTGTCATTTTGATGCTAGCTGGTTATTTTGCCCATTAGTTTATGCAGTTTCTTCTTAGTATCGATGGTCTTTACTGTTTGGTATGTTTTGCAGTGGCTGGTACCAGTTTTTCCTTTCCATATTTAGTGCTTCCTTCAGGAGCTCTTGTAATGCAGGCCTGGTGGTGACAAAATCTCTCAGCATTTGCTTATCTGGAAAGGATTTTATTTCTCCTTCACTTACAAAACTTAATTTGGCTGGATATGAGATTCTAAGCTGAAAATTCTTTACTTTAAGGATGTTGAGTATTGGCCCCCACTTTCTTCTGGCTTGTACGGTTTCTGCTGAGAGATCCACTGTTAGTCTGATGGGCTTCTCTTTGTGGGTAACCCGACCTTTCTCTCTGGCTGCCCTTAACATTTTTTTCTTCATTTCAACCTTCGTGAATCTGACGATTATGTGTCTTGGGGTTGCTCTTCTCGAGGAGTATCTTTGTGGTGTTCTCTATGTTTCCTGAATTTGAATGTTGGCCTCTCTTGCTAGGTTGGGTAAGTTCTCCTGGATGATATCCTGAAGAGTGTTTTTCAACTTGGTTCCATTCTCCCTATCACTTTCAGGTACACCAATCAAACATAGAGATTTGGTCTTTTCACATAGTCCCATATTTCTTAGAGGCTTTGTTCATTCCTTTTCATTCTTTTTTCTCTAATCTTGTCTTCACGCTTTATTTCATTAAGTTGATCTTCAATCGCTGATGTCCTTTCTTCCACTTGATCAATTCGGCTATTGATACTTGTGTATGCTTCACAAAGTTCCCTTGCTGTGTTTTTCAGCTCCATCAGGTCATTTATGTTCTTCTCTAAACTGGTAATTCTAGTTAGCAATTCCTCTAACCTTTTTTCAAGGTTTTTAGCTTCCTTGCGTTGGGTTAGAACATGCTCCTTTAGCTCCAAGGAGTTTGTTACTATCCACCTTCTGAAGCGTACTTCTGTAAATTCATCAAACTCATTCTCCATCCAGTTTTGTTCCCTTGCCGGCGAGGAGTTGTGATCCTTTGAAGAGAAGAGGCATTCTGGTTTTTGGAAATTTCAGCCTTTTTGTGCTGGTTTTTCCTCATCTTCTTGGATTTATCTACCTTTGGTCATTGTTGTTGGTGACCTTTGGATGGGGTTTCTGTGTGGACGTCCTATTTGTTGATGTTGATGCTATTCCTTTCTGTTAGGTTTATTTCTAACAGTCAGACCCCTCTGCTGTAGGTCTGCTGGAGTTTGCTGGAGGTCAACTCCAGTCCCTGTTTGCCTGGGTATCACCAGCAGAGGCTGCAGAACAGCAAAGATTGCTGCTTGTTCCTTCCTCTGGAAGCTTTGTCCCAGAGGGGTACCCGCCAGATGCCAACCAGAGCTCTCCTCTATGAGGTGTCTATTGACCCCTGATGGGAGGTGTCTCCTAGGCAGGAGGCACAGGGGTCAGGGACCCACTTGAGGAGGCAGTCTGTCCCTTAGCAGAGCTTGAGCACTGTGCCGGGAGATCCGCTGCTCTCTTCGGAGCCGGCAGGCAGGAACGTTTGAGTCTGCTGAAGCTGTGCCCACAGCGGCCCCTTCCCCCAGGTGCTCTGTCCCAGGAAGATGGGAGTTTTATTTATAAGCCCCTGACTGGGGCTGAGGCAGCATTTTGTTTCCTTTTTTTGTCTTGGAGTGTTCATTCTTTATTCTTCACTAGACTGAACTTAGTTCTTAATCATTCTTTTATCCTCAATATATTAATAGACTCTTGCTATCATAGGTCCTTATATTGTGAGTTAAGTGAATGAATTGTTGCTATCTTGGGAATTACTGCTCAATTTTTGTTTTCCTTCTAGGACCTCGACTGGATTTTGATCCTGACATTGTTGCAGCTCTTGATGATGATTTTGACTTTGATGATCCAGATAATCTGCTTGAGGATGACTTTATTCTTCAGGCCAATAAGGCAACAGGAGAGGAAGAGGGAATGGATATACAGTATGTGTGGTTTGTTTCAAAGCAGAGATGATGACCTAAGTGTTACTGCTTCAGTGGGATGGTAACCATAGAACGTTACAGTTGGAAGAGACCTTCAAGAGCATTTAATCTGAGACTTCTGTATTTTAGAGCAGAAAATGTGAGATTCATTGCTTTTCCTACCAAACCAGATTGATCAAACACCCTCACTCTTCCTGCCTAGACAAGAACCCTTCCTGAAATACCTTCCAATTTTACTTGTGTAAAGTGGTTTTGTTCTGTTACTTTTTAAGTTGTTTTGGTAGGTAATTTATGACCTTTACTTTAGGAAATCTGAGAATGAAGATGACAGCGAGTGGGAAGATGTGGATGATGAGAAGGGAGATAGCAATGATGACTATGACTCTGCAGGCCTATTGTCAGATGAAGATCGTATGTCTGTGCCCGGAAAAACTCACGGAGCTATAGCAGATCACTTGTTCTGGAGTGAGGAAACAAAGAGTCGCTTCACGGAGTATTCGATGACTTCCTCAGTCATGAGGAGAAATGAACAGCTGACCCTACATGATGAGAGGTTTGAGAAGGTAAGGTCCCCACATAAGGGATGCTTTAGTACTATCTTATGATAATTTTTTTTTTTTAATACCTGTCAGCTTTAGCCCAGGTTGAAGTGCTCACCAACCACAAAGTCAATCATAGGAAGTTTACAACTATCCAGCTATAGGTTCGTGTAGCCAGCATAAAGCAGAAGGGTATCAGTGCAGTACAGGAGCACAAAGACTGCAAAGGGAGCATAGAACTGTGCAGAAGAAGAGTAATTGCTTAGGAGGATGTGACTTTTCCAATTTACATCACACGCTTACACCAGGAGGTGGCTCAAATGATGCCTCATTCAACCCGAATGGATAACCAAAAGTAGCTGTAATAGTTTTATTCTCAGTAACTGTGGTAGGACAACTCACTTGAGTTTCTATTTGGCCCTTAAAACCCCCAGAAGTGGCCCTTAAACCCTCACCATCTCTAATGTTGTGCTTCTTTATTATGTATGTCATATATGGATTTGTCTCAGATTAGAATGTGAATCCCCCAAGGGCAGAGAGTTTTTTATATTTTGCTCACGATACATCTGAAAGCCTAAAATGGTGTCTTGGCATGTAGTAGAAGTTTAAAGTGTTCCATAAATGATAAATGAATGAAGGAATAGTTTCCTTCAAGGTGAGTCTAAAGATAGAAGCAGTCCACTCGAGGACCTTGACGAAGCCGAGCGGGTTGAGGTTGATCTGGAAACTGGAACATCCTCTGGCCAAGTCAGCTGATCCGCCCGCGAGCTAAGTAGATGTTAGGCGCCTTGCTGTGTGCCTTGTTTTTTTTTGTTATTTTTCTTTTTTTATTTTTTAAAAAGAGAGATTGGGACCCAAAGCTAAAACTTTTGAGTGTTGAAAACAGCGTATCTCTTTATTAAAACAGAGCATAAAAGCACCTTAGTTATTGTCGTTTTCCCTTTACGTATTCTATGAGGCCAGTCACCCTAGTTTTGATTCTGGAAAGAACGTGTGTAGGTCAAAAGGAGTTGGCTGATCAAACGTTCTTATTTTCCCCCTTGAATTCTGACATCCTGATTCTGAATTTCTCCAACAGTAATCCATAAGATGCTATATTTCTGAAGTATTGGCCTTATTGAGCACATCAAAATTCCATTTCTTTCCATTTCTCATCTGGTGTTTTCAGACATAACTAACACTGAGGAATAGAATGGAAGTAGAGTATAAGACACTTTTGAAAGCTTGTATTTTCATATACTCTATTTGGTTCTGTTGTAACAGATTAGCTCCAGGGTTTATAATCCCAACCTATAGACTGTTTATACAGGTTTTTAATCCCACCTATCCTGTTGTTTGTTCTGTAGCACATAACACCTCCTAACATCATCTCTAATGTTGTGCTTTATTATGTATGTTATATATAGATTTGTCTCAGATTAGAATGTGAATTCCCTGAGGGCAGAGAGTTCTTTGTATTTTGCTCACGGATACATCCAAAAGCCTAAAATGGTGTCTTGGCATGTAATAGAAATTTAAAGTGTCCATAAATGATAAATGAATGAAGGAATAGTTGCCTTCAAGGTGAATCTAAAATAAAGGCTCTTACCTTGCTACCTTCTCACCTAATACTATTTTCCCTCTTCTCTTGAGGGAGAAACAAACTGTTGCTACAAATCTCACTCTTCAGGAGATATATCCCCCCCATTTACTCTTTGTCAAAGCTTAACAGTGTCAACACCATTTGCATAATATAGTAATTATTGTCTAAACAAGAACAAATATATACATTAGTAGGAGAATTTTCAGTTGCACAATCTTTTAGTTTGCATAACTAAGGAATATGAAAATATCTTTAGTCTAGGCATAGTGTCTCGTACCTATAATCTCAGAACTGTGGGAGGCCGAAGCAGATGGATCACTTGAGCCTAGGAGTTTGAGACTGTCTTGGGCAGTGCAGACCCTGTTTCTATTTAAAAAAATAAATAAAATGGCCTGGTATGGTGGCATGTGCCTGTGGTCCCAGCTGCTTGAGAGGCTGAGGTGGGAAGATTGCTTGAGCCTGAGAGTTTGAGGCTGCAGTGAACTATGATCACGCCACTGTACTCCAGGCTGGGAGACAGTGAGATACTTAAAAAAAAGAAAAAGTATCTTCAAAAATGTTCTGACGTAATCTGTGCTGCCTAGCATTTTGTTCTCCAAGCTGAGTGGAATAATGCCTTTCATTTACATGTTAAATGGAAGCCTATTTTTAGGCTAAATGTAAGTCTTAAAGTACTGAGCAGAAATATCTTCCACATCCTATTGTTGCATTAAATCCCTACTGATATTTTAATGGTAATTGTGATAGTACCTGAATAACTATTGTGTAAGAATAAAGTTAATGTAAAAAAATTTTTAAGTGTGTAGTCTTACTGAGTACATTTGCTTTTCATGGTATCTTTTCTCTGTTTATATTCAAGTTTTATGAGCAATATGATGATGATGAAATTGGAGCTCTGGATAATGCAGAATTGGAAGGTTCTATTCAAGTGGACAGCAATCGCTTACAGGAAGTTTTGAATGACTACTATAAAGAGAAGGCAGAGAAGTATAGTGACTTTTCTTTCCTTGTTTAGCTGTTCTTTTTTTTAAAAAAAGAAAAAATTCCAAAGAAAGGTCTATAGTATAACTGAATTGAGGAAAAAATTAACCTAGTCAAAATACATATTGAGAAAATGAAAAAGGAAAAAAGAAAAGGGAAAAAAAAAGATAGGGCGGAAAAAAGAAAGTGGTACATTTTCCATAAACTTGGGTCATGTATAGCTCATTGTTTTGCCTACATTTTGGTGTTGAATGTTCTGAAGTAGAATGTAATGGGAATATACGAGGAGCCACTTTCTCCGTATCTTTGACTGGAGAAGAGTCATGGTAGAATGTGTATTCGTTTATTAAATTTTTTTTTTTTTTTTTTGAGACGGAGTCTTGCTCTGTTGCCCAGGCTGGAATGCAGTGGTGCAATCTCAGCTCACCTGCAACCTCCGCCTCCCAGGTTCAGGTGATTCTCCTGCCTCAGCCTCCTGAGCAGATGTGATTACAGGTGCATGCCGCCATGCCCAGCTAATTTTTGTATTTTTAGTGGAGACGGGGTTCCACCATGTTGGCCAGGCTGGTCTCAAACTGTTGACCTCATGTAATATGCCTGCCTCCGTCTCCCAAAGTGCTGGGATTATAGGTCTGAGCCACTGTGCCCGGCCAATTTTTAATTTTTTTTTTACTTTTATTTATTTTGCTTAAAAGTTTTGTTTTGATAGAAGCATGAATATTATTAGGGTGTGAAATATAAGGACAGGCTGGGCGTGGTGGTGTACACCTGTAATCCCAGCTGTTTGGGAGGCTGAGACAGGATCACTTGAACCTGGAAGGCAGAGGTTGCAGTGAGCTGAGATAGCACCACTGCTTCCAGCCTGGGTGACAGGGCGAGACTCTGTCTCAAAAAAAAAAAAAAGAAATAAAGGGACACATTCCCCTTGGAAAATAAGATCGTGTTTCTAGTCTTTTGGGCTGAAGAATTATTCCAAGCATACGCTCTTTTCATCTTTCTGAAATGCCAGGTGTTCTGAGAAGTAGGTATTTACATCTCGTGGAAAGACAAGAATTTGTCTCTCCAGCTGGATTAGCAGAACTGACCAGCCAGTTATTTTGGCAAATCAGCATCCACATCAAGGTGACTCTTCTCTGAGAGAAACTGATGAAGTGTTCAAATCAGCTAGAAAGGTCTGATGTTCCATGATCACTATAATATATAGATCCCATAGCAGAAAAAGAAGCTATATAGTTTGAGTGAAATATTCGAATACTTTGCAGAGACAGATGAGTTATGCTTTTTTAGGCTTTAAAAACCTGTTTTCTTAGGAAGCTGCCTTGGAAAGACACAGCTAGATGTTACCTTCCTATCAGCCGAGTGAATGTCCAAAACTCACTGGAGGGAAGAGGCAGGGCTGGGTAGAACAGAGTTTGACAGAAAATAACGGATGGGTCACTGGAATATGTGCATTTAAAACATTGGTTTTTCCACAGCTAAAAATTGCAGTTTTAGTGACATAGTATAATAATAGGTCATTTTTCCCCCTCTTGGTCTTCACTTTTAAAAACTCGTCTAAAAGTTGTGTAAAATTGAATACCCTTGAACCCTTGGAGGATCAAGACCTGCCAATGAATGAGCTTGATGAGTCTGAGGAGGAAGAAATGATTACTGTAGTCCTTGAAGAAGCCAAAGAGAAGTGGGATTGTGAATCTATTTGTAGTAAGTATATTCACTTTATGATAGTAATTTTAAAGTATTAAAGTATATCAACTTTAGGCTGGGTGCGGTGCCTCACGCCTGTAGTAATCCCAGCACTTTGGGAGGCCGAGGCGGGTGGGTCACCTGATGTCAGGAGTTCAAGACCAGCCTGGCCAACATGGTGAAACCCCGTCTCTACTAAAAAATATAAAAATTAGCCAGGCATGGTGGCAGGCAACTGTAATCCCAGCTGCTCGAGAGACTGAGGCAGGAAAATAGCTTGAACCTGGGAGGCAGAGGTTGCAATGAGCCGAGATCACGCCATTGCACTCCAACCTGGGCAACAAGAGCAAAACTCTGTCTAAAAAAAAAACATATATCAACTTTGAAAAAATACATATATTTTAATAAGAGTTAGGCTTTTAGGAAATTCGTGAAAAATTATTTGGAAAGAGTAATATTCCAATACTGAGTTGTAAGCAATTTATAAAACATTGATCAGAGACTCCAGTGTTATTTTGCACTATGAAAACACGAGGTCAGAAATATAGTAGGAATTCAGTAATGCTTTGTGGAACTGAAAACATGCTTACTGATACATGACTTTTATTTGTTTGTTTAGGTACATACTCAAATTTATATAACCATCCACAGCTTATCAAGTATCAACCAAAGGTAAGTCCTAGTGTGCTGAGCTATTTGAAGGATGCAGTGCATAAAAAATAGAGTGCACATTTTCGCACAGTAACTTTTTATCTTTGTGGCTAGAGTGATATTAGAAAAAGCATCAACAGTATGTCATTAATGAGCTATTTTTTAATAGGAATGAGAAGTAACTCTAGTACCATTTTATCTGTATTTCAGCCCAAACAAATTCGAATATCTTCTAAAACAGGAATACCTCTCAATGTCTTACCAAAGAAAGGACTCACAGCAAAGCAAACTGAAAGAATACAGATGATTAATGGCAGTGATCTTCCTAAAGTGTCAACTCAGCCACGTTCTAAAAATGAAAGCAAAGAAGATAAAAGAGCAAGAAAGCAAGCTATAAAAGAAGAGCGCAAGGTAAAATATATTTTTCAAATGTGAGATTTACAAAGAGCTGGTGGAGGGGAAATTAGGGGAATTTTGTAAAAGCAGTCTGTATCAGTTTAAAGATGTGAATAATACAAGTATATTCTTGTACTTATAACAGGAACGAAGAGTGGAGAAGAAAGCTAACAAATTAGCATTTAAACTGGAGAAAAGAAGGCAAGAAAAAGAGCTGCTGAACTTGAAGAAGAATGTTGAGGGTCTAAAGCTATAGACAGTGGAGCATACAGGGCAAGGCACTTTATTAGGGGCTCCTCATCTTTGGTTATTGACTAGAAACTTCAGAAAGACAAAACTGTTTGCCATTTTTACTGGCAGATAAGAGGAAAATACAATATTTGTATTATTTTTATACTAGTAAGTGTCCCCTGCCAACCATCTTGTAAATATTGTAATACTTTAATTTTTAATATTATAAGCTTACATTTGCTCTGAAATAAATGACTTCATGAATGTGAAATGTTTGGATAAATTAAAGGAAAATATCTTCATAACGTGAATGGAATTGGTGTATTCATTTATTTGTATGGTTGTCATAGTTGTTTTTTGCAGATGTTTTCAAATATTTCTTTGAATCCTCTCCACGCCTTTTCAGGAATTACATGGTTTAATTTGCTGTAAATAGAAAAGTGGCCTGGTTAAACTCAATTTTGAAATGCTGACTTTATTCTGTTTAGTGTAAGATGAGTTTTTCTGAGAAGGTTCCACTGTTAGGAAGCTAAGTTTTCCCTTGCTGTATACAAAGGACTGTTTCAAAAGTGTGGCAAAACTGAATATTAAGGTTCTTAAGATTCATATTTCCTGTTATATTACTGGATGACTTGCTTTTGGGATTTAGGAACAGTGAAGGCCAGAAACAGAATAGTCAAGGAAATAAGAAAACTTATTTGGCTTCAGTGAGTCCCTAGTTCAAAATCAGAAATATTTATTTCAGTTTAAACTGGAGAGTTTGTCTTTTCAACATTAGTTAATGCTTGGAACCATTCATACTTGATTAAAATACATCGTTGAAAACTTTCCCTGTTTTTGATGAGTTGATTTTTGTTTTAACTGATTTAAACTTTTTCAAGGTTTAGGCAATGACATCATCACAATTGTTGATTATTTGGTAAACTGTGACTTCTTGCAACAGATTAGTGGTCCTGGTTTATGTTCTTGACTAGTATGTTGTTATCTGGACTGGGCTGTAAAAATCTGTGAACACTGTTGCTCTGAGTTAGGAACAGAATGGCTGGGGCAGAACCATTTTTGGCAGGTGAGCTGCACTTGATATCTAAATTATTAGAAAATGCCTTCATCTGTAATCATTCATTTATGGCTTTTCCAAAGCTGGTAGGTATTAGCTTGTTCTACCATGTGTGATCCGTTTAAATCTAAGTATTGTAGGATTTTTAAAGAGTTGTCAAAACTGATGGCATTAGGTATTCTACCAACATTGGCTAGAAAAAAATCTTAACTGAAGAGCTTGTCATTGCAGAAGTAGGATACTGGAGAGAATGTATTTAAATGCCAACCTGTGAAGTAAAGGGTCAGATGATGGTTTATGTCAATATTGAGAATGTAAGTACTAAAAGGATTGGCCATTTATTTTGATAGCTGTCTCAACTGAAGATTCTCAAAAACAGCAAGAGTCTTAATAGGCATTGGATGTTTCTTTGTCATGTTACTCAAATTCTGTGTTATGAGGTGCTAACTTCACTGTGTTTAAATCCATATATTATATATTTTGCAATTAAGAGAAAAAGACTAGGCCACGAGTCTTGATGAAGCATATTGTGATTTAGGCAGGTTATACTCCAAACTTAAATATTTTAATTTTATTCTAAAGAACAAATTCATGATACTTTAAATGAATTTTCTGATATCTTGGTTCTCTAAAAATCTATAAATGATTATTGGGAACTGAACATAAAAGCTCCATGCTAAATGTTGGGAGCCCAAGAGATCAGAGGGTTTTTGCCTTCAGGAGCCACATGGTCTGAGGAGGCAGGATAGGTGCAGCGAAATGTAACTGGCAATACTATCACTGTGGTAAGTACCACTTGTAATTAGAATCTTGGTACTTGCTGTTCCCCCAGAAGTGCTTTCACTGCAGACAGACCTTCCTCATGGTTGATGCTCAGCTGTAACCTTCACTATAGGCTATTCCCTGAGCTTGTATTTAAAAATCCTGCACGCATCCCTCCCCTGCATCCTTGACCCTCCTTCCCTGGTTTATGTTCTCCACAACATCTGTTGACGCAGAGGACTGTTTTTCAGTCTCCTCTCGCAGGACAAACCCTGAAGGCACAGTGTTTTATTTATTGCTTTATCCTTAGGTCTGGAAGGGTGCCTGGCATTCAGTATACAGTCACAAAGTAGTGTATGAATGAATGGATAGATGGGAAAGATTTCAGAAAAGAATTAAACGTAGAAAGAACCATAGCAGGGCCTAGAATCACTGGGGTTAGGGAGGAGAGAAAGGCCTAAGAGATCCAGGCAGGGGGCAAAATCTTGAAGAATTTGTATCTTAAACTTTTTTTTTTTTGCCAAGACAGGTCTAGCTCTGTCGCCCAAGCTGGAGTGCAGTAGCGCGATCTCATCTCACTGCAACCTCCAGCTCCCGGGTTCAGGCGATTCCCCTGCCTCAGCCTCCCGAGTAGCTGGGATTACAGGTGTGCACCACCATGCCCAGCTAATTTTTGTATTAGTAGAGACAGGGTTTCGCCATGTTGGCCAGGCTGGTCTCAAACTCTTGACCTTATGATCCGCCCGCCTCAGCCTCCCAAAGTGCTGGGATTACAGGCATGAGCCACCAACACCCGGCCCACCTATTTTGTTTAAGCACTGCCCGTGACTGGTGTAAAACCACTTGGATATCATAGTACCACAGATGCTCCTTGACTCATGGTGGGATTATGCCCTGATAAGCCCACCATAAGCTGAAAACATGGTAAGCCAAAAATGCATTTACTACACCTAACCTACTGAACATCATAGCTCAGCCTAGCCTACCTTAAACTTGCTCAGAATACTTTCCATTAGCCCACAGTTGTGCAAAATCATCTGGCAATACAGCACGCTGTAGAGTTATCAATTTGCCCTCGTGATCACATGGCTGACTGGGAGCAGTGGCTCACCACTGCTGCCCAGCATCATGAGAGGATTGTACCACTTTCTACTGAATACATATTGCTTTCTCACCATCATGGAAAAATTGTTAACTTGAACCATCATAAGTTGAGGACTGTCTGTACTGTTACTTTACAAGTCTAAGTGTCTGAAGTGCAGTTACCGCTTGTGTGTATTACCTGTGATGCCCTGTATCTACATCTCCATTTTGATGTCATCAAGTCACCTCAGTTGAAAGAACTCTAACCTCTTGTAACTTTACTGTTACATTTTCAATAATTATATGTTACTTCTTCATGTGGGTTGACATTGGTATGCTTTATCAGTCTTGTTCCAGTTAAAGGGCAGAGAAGGTAGAAATTCTAATGGCCTTGCATTTTAATTGTGAAACTTACAGGAGAATATTTAAAGCAAACACAGGGCCACTGTTCAAGTTAAGAAATAGAACATAGAAGTCCCCTGTGAATCCATCCTTGATTTTATTTCACTCTTTCCCCTCAGGTAATTCTTGCATAGTATCCAGCTGTCATAGAAGTTGAACATCTCTAATCCAAAATCCAAAAACGTTGAGTGCCAATGTGAGACAACAAATAGAAAATACCGTGCATAAGTACTTAATACAAGCTTTGTTTCATGCACAAAAGTATTTAAAATATTGCAAAAAGTTACTTTCAGGCTGTGTGTGTAAGGTGACATACGAAATAAAGTGTTTAGACTTGGGTCCCATCCCCATGATATCTTGTTCCAAAGTCTGAAAAAAAATCTGAAACACTTCTGGTCCCAAGCATTTTGGATAAGGGATACTTAACCTGCGTTAAGTTTTTCCTTCTTTTTAAAAGCCACTTGTATAGTATCCTTAAACACAACATCTTGGTTCATTTTGAACAATTGAAATAAACAAACTTAGCTTTTTGAGGTCAGTGTTTGCTACCAATTAGATGAAAGCATCCTAGGGAAGATGAACTGTGAACAGTCCCTGGGTCTGACTTCCATTTCTAGAGTTTACAAGAACCCATGTTTAGATGTCAGTGAGCAAGGTGATGAGTGAGTTTTAGGGAACAAGTCACAGTTTAGGCATCCAGGATCTGCAGAAATATGCTTAGAGGATTGCATTCTCGTTTTATATTTTCTGCTTCTAAACTCACCCTGACCTCTCAAGATCAATGCAGAACCTTCCTATGGGGTGAAATGAGTGTCTCCAACTGATCTAGAGATCAGGACACAAAAGGGAGAGCAGGCACTTTATTAGAATATGGCCAAACATGACAAGTGTAGAACAAAATGGGAGCCAGACTTCCTTGAATATACTATCTTGAGATTATGAAGGCAGTGAATATCTTAGTCGTGATAGCCGTCAACACGTCTGTCTCTAATCACACACCTCAAACCTCGACTGGTTGCTCTTTGGTTGTTGTGCCCAGCTATCATACTGGGAATTCCCTTTTCTCTATCCAGTCTATAATTGCCTTTTCCTATATCTCATTCACATGCTTGTGGATCATGTCCTCCAGTAATTCATGAAATGGGGTACAGGGGATGTAGACTTTTTGGGAACTTGGATGTCTGGAAATATATTCTACTCTTATGTTGGATTGACAGCTTGACTGAATATAGAATTCTTGGTTGTAGATTATTTTACCTCAGAAGTTTAAAGGGTTTCTTCCATTTGTTTCCATTTCCAATTTTGCTTTTTGGGAATCTGAAGCCATCCTGATTGCTGATCATTTGTATCTGATTTTTCTTTGGAAGTCTGTAGAATCTGTCTTCACTGTTCTGAAACTTCCATTTTACTGAGTCTTTTAAATCAGAAGGTATATTAGGGTTCTCTAGAGGGATGGAACTAATAGGCTAGATCTGTATATAAAGGGGAATTTATTAAGTATTAACTCACAATCACAAGGTCCCACAATAGGCCGTCTGCAAGCTGAGGAGCAAGGACAACCAGTACAGTGCCCAAACTGAAGAACTTGGAGTTCAATGTTTGAGGGCAGGAAGCATCCAGCACAGGAGAAAGATGTAGGCTGGGAGGCTAGGCCAGTCTAGTCTTTTCACATTTTTTTTTCTGCCTGCTTTAGATTCGATCTGCACTGGCAGGTGACTAGGTGGTGCCCACCCAGATTAAGGATGAGTCTGCCTTCCCCAGCCCACTAACTCAAATGTTAATCTCCTCTGGCAACACCCTCTCAGACACACCCAGGATCAATAACTTTGCATCCTTCATTCCAATCAGGTTGACACTCAGTATTAACCATCACCAGTCTACCTCTTGTCAACTTCAACCCATACCCATCTCCTGAGATCATACATAATCTTCAAATAAAGACAATAATAAGGTCATAATTATGCCTAACGTAATACAACTATCCTTCATACAACCAGAAATGCACCAATCCCCAACCCAAATACTATTACATAAAGTTAACAATTCTTAAATGCTGATGTGAAGTCAATAAATCTTATGTCACATGATGAAGGAAAAAGTAAATAAAATGAAGATATCTTCTTAGTACACGTGTGTACATGCACAAACATGTTTTTAACAAAAGAAGGAGGAAATACTAATGACAATTACAGTCCTCATTTCTGCAGCTGGTCACGTGGTCATAGCTGGTATTGATGACTACATTCTTCTACTACCCATTCTGTATTCCCTTTTTCTTCAGCAAGCACCTCAGCAGGTCATGGTTTTTTCCTGGTGGAGTGACCCAAACCTTCATTCCTGAAGGGTCTGGGCCATTTGTAGTCCTGCCTGGATTGGGCTGTTGTAGTTTCCCATTGACCTGAATCAAAGGACATGGTAATACTAAGAGACACCCTAATAGATCTCCTGTATTCCATGCCTACTCTTCCTTACCTCTGTTGTGGAGTAGTAGAGCATACACGATCTTCTGGAGAACTTTACCCCAGCCCTTCAACGTATTGTCACCTAGTTGTTGTAATTGTGACTTCAAAAGGCTATCCCACCGTTATATCAATCCAACTGCTTCAGGATGATGAAGAACATGGTGAGACCAGTGAATTCCATGAGCATGCGCCCACTGCTGCACTTCTTTATCTGTAAAGTGAGTGCCTCTCTCTCTGTAAAGAGAGGCAATGCTGTGTGGAATACCATGACAGTGGATAAGGCATGCTATGAGTCCATGGATGGTAGTCTTGGCAGAAGCATTGCATAGAGGATAGGCAAACCCATATCCAGAGTGAGTGTTTATTCCAGTGAGGAGAAACCTCTGCCTTTTCCATGATGGAAGAGGTTCAATGTAATCAACCTGCCAGCAGGTAGCTGGCTGATCACCCTGAGAAGTGGTGCCATATCGAGGTCTCAGTGTTGGTCTCTGCTGCTGGCAAATTGGGCACTCAGCAGTGGCTGTAGTCAGGTCAGCTTTGGTGAGTGGAAGTCCATGTTGCTGAGTCCATGCATAACCTTCATTCCTGCCACCATGGCCACTTTGTTCATGGGCCCATTGGGCGACGACAGGGGTGGCTGGGGAAGAGGCTGAGTGGTGTCCACAGAACGGGTCATCCTATCCACTTGATTATTAAAATCCTCCTCTGCTGAGGTCACCAGTTGGTGAGCATTCACATGGGATACAAATATCTTTCCAGTTTTTGACCACTCAGAGAGGTCCATCCACATACCTCTTCCCCAAATTTCTTTGTCACCAATTTTCCAATCATGCTTCTTCCAAGTCCCTGACTATCCAGCCAAACTACTGGCAACAGCCCATGAATCAGTATATAATTGCACATCTGACCATTTCTCCTTTCATGCAAAGTGCACAAGCAAGTGCACTGTTCAAAGTTCTGCCCACTGGGAAAATTTTCCCTCACCACTTTCAGGGATGTCCTAGGAAGGGGCTGTCCTTCAGGGATGTCCTAGAAAGGCAGCTGTCCACTTTTGGGTGGTGCCTCCATATTGTGCAGAACCATCTGTGAACCGGGCTCTAGTCTTCTCTTTTTCTGTCAACTGATCATAGAGAACTCCTCATGAGGCCATTTGTGCAGGCTAGGGGAGAGAAGGCAAGGTGGCAGGAGTCTCCACCTTGGGCATTTGAGCCACTTCCTCATGTAACTTACTTGTGCCTTTAGGACCTGCTTGAGTCCAATCACGTATATACACTTCCATTTGATGATGGATGCTGCTGTGCATGACCCACTTTATGGCTAGATGGGTCAGAAAGCACTCAGTTCGTGATAGGCAGGTCAGGTTGCATGGTGACTTGATGACCCACAGTCAAACGTTCAGTTTCCACCAAAGCCCAGTAACAGGCCAAGAGCTGTCTCTCAAAAGAAGAGTAATTATCTGTAGAAGATGGCAGAGCCTTGCTCCAAAATCCTAGAGGCCTCCACTGTGATTCACCTTTGGGGGCCTGCCAAAGGCTCCAAACAGCATCGCTATCTGCCACTGACACCTCAAGTACCATTGGATCTGCTGGGTCATATGGCGCAATTGACAGAGCAGCTTGCACAGCAGCCTGGACCTGTTGTAGAGCCTTCTCCTGTTCTGGACCCCACTCAAAACTGGCAGCTTCAGGTCACTTGATAAATGGGCGGGATTAACACACCCAAATGAGAAATGTGTTGCCTCCAAAATCCAAATAGATCCACTAGACATTGTGCCTCTTTCTTGGTGGTAGGAGGGGCCAAATGCAGCAACTTATCCTTCATCTTAGAAGGAATATCTCAACAGGACCCATACCACTGGACCCCTAGAAATTTTATTGTGGAAGAAGTTCCCTAAATTTTCATCAGATTTCCCATCCTGTGGCACGCAAATATCTCACCAATAAGTCCAGTGTGTTTACTACTTCTTGCTCACTGGATCCAGTCAGCATAATGTCATCAATGTAATGGACCAGTGTGATACCTTGTGGAAGCAAAAAGTGATCAAGGTCTCTCTGAATTGGATTATGACACAAAGCCAAACAGTTAATATACCTCTGAGGTAGAACAGTAAAGGTATATTTCTGGCCTTGCCAGCTGAAGGCAAATTGCTTCTGGTGGGTCTTACGGACAGGAATGGAGAAAAGGGCATTTGCCAAGTCAATGGCTGCATACCAGGTACCAAGAAATGTGTTAATTGGCTCAAACAATGAAACCACATCTGGTACAGCAGCTGCAGTTGGAGTCACCACTTGGTTAAGCTTATGATAATCCACTGTCATTCTTCCAGATCCATCTGTCTTCTGCACAGGCCAAATGGGAGAGTTGAACAGGGATGTGGTAGGAATCACCACCCTGAGTCTTTCAAGTCCTTGATGGTGGTACTAATCGCCACAGTCTCTCCAGGGATGTGATACTGTTTTTGATTTACTATTTTTCTAGGTAAAGACAGTGCTTATGGCTTCCATTTGGCCTTTCTCACCATAATAATCCTCACCCGACCAATCAGGGAGCCAATGTGGGGGTTCTGCCAGCTGCTAAGTATGTCTATGCCAATTTTGCATTCTGGCACTGGGGAAATGACCACAGGATGAGTCCAGGGATCCACCGGACCCACTGTAATTTGGACCTGAGCTGAAACTCCATTATTACCTGACCTCCATAAGCCCGTACGTTAACTGGAGGACCATAATGACGTTTTGGGTCCCCTGGAATCAACATCAGCTCAGAGCCAGTGTCCAGTAGTTTCCGAAATGTCTGATCATTTCCTTGTTCCCCAATGCATAGTTGCCCTGGTACAAGGCCAGAGGTCTTCTTGGGGAAGGATGGGAGAAAGATTAACAGCATAAATTGTCAGTAGTGTAATGGAGTCCTTTTTCAAGGGGACCCGGCCTCCCCTTCATTCAAGCAGCTCTGGGTTCGTAAACTGGCTCAAGTCTGGAAATTAAGGGGCCATGATTCTCTGTTTTTATAATTCAGATTAGTCTTTTGTCCATTTGACCTAGAAGTTTTCTGCTTATATAAATTAAGTAAAAATACAGTAGGCTTCCTTTCAGTTTCACTTCTAGAAACACTGTGATTAGTCAGTGCCAGAGCTCTATATGTGTCAGACTATTCTGATTGTTGCCACTTTGCCTCTGCAGTCCATTACAGTAGCTACATCCACCTTGCCTTTGATGGCTGAGTGCTGCCACTTGGCCCCTGCCACCTCGGGATCCAAATATTCCCACTATATTTATTTTTTAAATTTATGTATTAGTCTATTTTCATGCTGCTGATGAAGACATACCTGAGACTGGGAAGAAAAAGAGGTTTAATCAGACTTACAGTTCCACATGGCTGGGGAGGCCTCAGAATCATGGCAGAAGGCAAAAGGCACTACTTACATGGTGGCAGCAAGAGAAAATGAGGAAAAAGCAAAAGTGGAAATCCCTCATAAATCCATCAGATCTCATGAGACTCAATCACTATCATAAGAATAGCATGGGAAAGACCGGCCCCCATTTAGTTATCTTCCTCTGGGTCCCTCCCACAACACACAAGAATTCTGGGAGATAAAATTCAAGTGGAGATTTGGGTAGGGACACAACCAAACCATATCATTCTGCCCCTGGCCCCTGAAAATCTCATGTCCTCACATTTCAAAACCAATCATGCCTCCCCAACAGTCTCCCAAAGTCTTAACTCATTTCAGCATTAATCCAAAACTCCACAGTCCAAAGTCTCATCTGAAACAAGGCAAGTCCCTTCCACCTATGAACTGTAAAATCAAAAGCAAGCCAGTTACTTCCTAGATAAAATGAGGGTGCAGGTATTGGGCAAATACAGCCATTTCAAATGGGAGAAACTGGCCAAAACAAAGGGGTTACAGGGCCCATGCAAATGTGAAATCCAGCAGGGCAGTCAAATTTTACAGTTCCAAAATGATTTCCTTTGACTCCATGTCTCACATCCAGGTCATGCTGATGCAAGAGGTGGGTTCCCAAGGTCTTGGCAGCTCTGCCTCTGTGGCTTTGCAGGGTACAGCCTCCTTCCTGCCTGCTTTCATGGGTTGGTGTTGAGTGTCCATGGCTTTTCGAGCCACACAGTTCAAGCTGTCAGTGGATCTACCATTCTGGGGTCTGGAGGACAGTGGCCCTCTTCTCACAGCTCCACTAGGGACTCTGTGTGGGGGCTCCACCCCCAGATTTCCCTTCCTCACTGCCCTAGCAGAGGTTCTCCATGAGGGCCCCACCCCTGCAGCAAACTTTTGCCTGAGAATCCAGGCGTTTCCATACATCTTCTGAAATCTAGGGGGAAGTTCCCAAACCTCAGTTCTTCACTTCTGTGCACCCGCAAGCTCAACACCATATGGAAGCTGCCAAGGCTTGGGGCTTCCACCCTCTGAAGGCATAGCCCAAGCTGTACATTGGCCCCAATCAGCCACAGCTGAAGTGGCTGGGACACAGGGCACCAAGTCCCTAGGCTGTACATGGGTACCCTGGGCCCTGCCCCAGGAAACCACTTTTTTCTCCTAGACCTCTGGGCGTTCGATGGGAGGGGCTGCTGTGAAGGTCTCTGAAATGGCCTGGAGACATTTTTTCCATGGTCTTGGGGATTAACATTAGACTCCTTGCTACTTATGCAAATTTCTGCAGCTGGCTTTAATTTCTTCTCAAAAAATGGGTTTTTCTTTTCTACTGCATCATCAAGTTGCAAATTTTCTGAACTTTTATCGTCTATTTCCCTTTTAAAATGGAATGCTTTTAACAGCACCCAAGTCACCTTTTGATGCTTTGCTGCTTAGAAATTTCTTCCACCAGGTACCCTACGTCATATCTCTCAAGTTCAAATTTCCACAAATCTCTAGGGCGGGGCAAAATGCCATCAGTCTCTTTGATAAAAAATAACAAGAGTCACCCTTGCTTCAGTTCCCAACAAGTTCCTCATCTCCATCTGAGATCATCTCAACCTGGACCTTATTGTTCATATCACCATCAGCATTTTGTCAAAGCCATTCAACAAGTCTCTTGGAGGTTCCAAGCTTTCCCACATTTTCCTGTCTTCTTCTGAGCCCTCCAAACTGTTCCAACCTCTGCCTGTTACCCAGTTCCAAAGTCACTTCCACATTTTCAGGTATCTTTTCAGGAACACCCCACTCTACTGGTACCAATTTACTGTATTAGTCTGTTTTCACACTGCTGATAAAGACATATCTGAGACTGGGAAGAAAAAGAGGTATAATTGGACTTACAGTACCACATGGCTAGGGAGGACTCAGAATCATGGCAGGAGGTGAAAGGCACTTCTTACATGGTGGCAGCAAGAGAAAATGAGGAAGAAGCAAAAGTGGAAACCCCTGAAAAACCCATCAGATCTCATGAGACTCATTTACTATCACAAGAACAGCATGGGAAAGACCAGCCCCCATGATTCAATTACCTTCCCCTGGGTCCCTCCCACAACATGTGGTAATTCTGAGAGATACAATTCAAGTTGAGAGTTTGGTGGAGACAGAGCCAAATCATATCAATTTATTTATTTATTCTTTTATTTATTTTTTGTTTTTGAGATGAGGTCTCTTTCTGTTACCCAGACTGCAGTGCAGTGGCAAAATCTCAGCTCACTGCAACCACCACCTCCCAGGTTCAAAGGATTCTCCCGCCTCAGCCTCCCGGGTATGTGGGACTGCAGGTGCTCACCACCACTTCCAGCTAATTTTTGTATTTTTAGTAGAGACAGAGTTTCATCATATTGGCCAGGGTGGTCTCGAACTCCTGACCTCAAGTGATCTGCCCACCTCAGCTTTCCAGAGTGTTCAGATTACAGGCTTGAGCCACCACTGCACCTGGCCTATTCCCATTGTTTTTAAATTTTGTAGTTGAGTGACTGTGTATCCCACTGTTAGATGTGACATACAGAGAAAGGCAATTACAGGGCTCTTCAGAGATGCAGGTGCTGCCCTCACAAATCTGTTTTACAAGGCATTGGTCAAGGGTATATTTTCTGGACCCTCCCTGATGGGATGAGTAGGTCTAAAGTGACTAATCCACTCCACCATCATTATGCCTTTGGATCCCTTCTTCTACATTAAACCAAGAGAGATCAGGCATTTCCAGCTTGCTCCCAGTGGGCCATCTTTTAATCCATATTTCAGCTAACCAAGCAAATAAACTATTAGAATTTTTTTTTAACTCCCTGAGCTGCAACATTAAATGCAGAGTCTCTACTAGTGTCCCCAAATCTATAAATTCAGCCCGATCCAACTCTATGTTCCTTCCACCATTATACCACACCCTTAATATCCATTCCCATGCCTGTTCTCCAGATTTCTGTTTATATAAGTTAGAAAACAATTCTTTTCGAGTGTATCGCACCTCCTCATGGGTCACATTCTCAACCTCACCTCTAGGGCCCCACAGGAATTTTGTCTATAGATCTAGAAGCAAACAGAGGTGTTGGAGGTGGTTTCTGAGGAGAATCAACATTATCTTGCCTGGCAACTGTCTCAGGGGAGGCCATCACTGTTGCCTCAGGCAGCACAGGGTTTATCTCCTCAGACAAAGGTGGAAAGGCTGACAGCAGCATGGGTCGGAGAAGGGATGTTGCCACTACTGGGGAGGGGGAAGCTGTTTCTTCTGGCAAAAAAGGTTCATCAGAGTTTACAAACTCAGTGTCCCCAGCTTCATCGGGGTCTTCCCATATGTCCCCATTCAAAGTTGCAGGGTCCCATTCTTTTCTAATCAATTCCCTCACTTTAACAGTAGACACTTGGCAAGGCTGTGCATGCACCTTTCATTGCAGGTCAGCCACTTGCATGATAAGAGCTTGTATCTGTTTTTCCACAATTTCAGCTCTTTCTCTACAGGAGATAAGACTCTCACTCAGGGCAATCTTAGGAGATTTGAGGCTCAGTATCTGCTTCTGAAGCTGGGAGTTAAAATCCCTGAATTCATCATTTTCTTTCATTACTCTGTCCCCTGAACTTAGGAGCAACCAACCAGCTTCATTATGTTCCTTGGTTCTCCACATGTGGTCAAAGGTATTATGTATAGAGTAACTAAACTCCTTGCCTCTCATGAGCAATGAATCAGGAGTGTCAAATGCATTTATTTTGTGTAACTCTCTAAACAGTTCATGCCAAAGTCTATCAGTGTTCTCCATACTATTAGAAGTAGAGTCATTAGCATTTTTGGGTCTAATTATATTAAGCAGCCAACTCCAGAAACCCCAAAACCAATGAAAGAACCCCATTCTTAATATTCTGTTCTTCTAGAACTCCTGGTACAAAAATCTGTATTAGTCAGGGTTCTCTAGAGAGACAGAACTAATAGGAAATATATATAAGGGGAATATATATATATATAAAGGGAAATGTATTAAGTATTAACTCACATGATCACAAGGTCCCACAATAGGCCATCTGCAAGCTGAGGAGCAAGGAGAGCCAGTCTGAGTCCCAAAACTGAAGAACTTGGAGTCTGATGTTCAAGGGCTAGAAGCATCCAGCACAGGAGAAAGGTGTTGGCTAGGAGGTTAGGCCAGTCTAGTTTTTTTCGTATTTTTCTGCCTGCTTTATATTCTAGCCTTGCTGGCAGCTGATTAGATGGTGCCCACCGAGATTGAGGGTGGGTCTGCCTTTCCCAGCCCACTGACTCAAGTGTTAATCTCCTTTGGCAACACCCTCACAGACACACCCACGATGAATACTTTGCATCCTTCAATTCAGTCAAGTTGACACTCAATATTAACCACCACAGGAGGTTTATGTCCTTCTTTTTTGGAAATAATTAAAAATTATTTTTATTCTCTTCCTTGTATTTTCTCCTTTTTCTCTCTTGAAGTATTATTTGGAGTAGACCCGTCTGGACTGGTATTCTAATTTGCTTGTTTCTTTCCCATTTCTATGCCATTTTACTTTATTTTCTGGAAGATTTTCCTAATTTTATCTTTCAACTCTCTGTTGAGTTTTTCTCCTAAAGACTTTTTTAATTTCTTTTTTTTTTTTTTTTTTTTTTTTTTGAGACAGAGTTTTGCTCTTTTTGCCCAGCCTGGAGTGCAATGGCGCCATCTCGGCTCACCACAACCTCCACCTCCTGGGTTCAAGCTATTCTCCTGCCTCAGCCTCCTGAGTAGCTGGAATTACAGGCATGTACCACCACGCCTGGCTAATTTTTGTATTTTTAGTAGAGACAGGGTTTCTCCATGTTGGTCAGGCTGGTCTCAAACTACCGACCTCGGGTGATCCACCCGCCTCTGCCTCCCAAAGTGCTGGGATTACAGGCGTGAGCCACTGTGCCCAGCAAGACTTTTTTAATTTCTAAGAGTTATAATTTTCCTTTAATTTTTTTTTTGTCTGTTTTGGACTTACCTGCTAGAGACGTTCTTCAGATCTTTGGAAATTCCTGTCTGTTTGCTCATCATTAAGACTGGAAGAGGAAAAAAATGGAAATAATGAACAAGTGAGCAGTATTTCATGACTGAGCTGTATTGTAGGGTGGTCTGAGTGAGCTGTGTGGGAATCTCCCAATATCAGTATCTTTACATATTTGCTAGTGGAATAATTTGATTCCCAGAGAAGTTACATTTTGCCCTGAGGGTAAGGGTTTGGCAAGCAGAGTCCTCTAAGCCAAGTAGAAGAAGATGGGCATGTGGATATTCTCTGCTTTCAGTATCACTATTCATGAAATTAATCACTAGATTGTATATATGTACCTGTATACATGTATACGTAGACATGCATACATATATAGCTGATTATTGTTATTCATGGATTCCCTGTTTGCAAATTTACCTACTTGCTAAAACTTACTTGTAACCCTAACATCAGTACTTGTGGCACTTTTACAGTCATTTGCAGACATGCACATAGTGATAAAAAAGTTGAGTCATTCAGCACATTTTCCCAGTTGAGGTTGAACAAGGTAGTACTCTACTTTCTTGTTTTAGTGTTCATAATGTACTCAAGTTCCTTCCATGGGCTATTTAGTGCCACATTTTCCACATTTTTGTGCTTTTTCTTTGGTGATTTCACTGTTTAAAATGGCCATGTTAGCCAGGTGTGGTGGTGTGGGCCTGTGCTCCCAGCTACTCAGGAGGCTGAGGTGGGAGGATCGCTTGAATCCAGGAGGCAGAGGTTGCAGTGTGCCAAGATCGCACCATTGTACTCCAGCCTGGGTGACAGAGCAAGACCTTGTCTCAAAGGCGGAAGGGGAGGGGAAAGGCTGCCTAGAACAGTGCTGAAGTGCTGTCTAGTGTTCCTAAGCTCAAGGCTGTGATTTGCCCTAAGGAGAAAATATGTGCATTAGGTAAACATTCAGTCATGAGTTACAGCACTATTGGCATGAGTTCAACATTACTGAATCAACACTATAAAGAAGGTGTCTTTAAACAGAAACATGCATAAAACAAGGTTTTGTATTGATCCATTAACAAAAATGTTGTGACCAGAGACTCACAGGAACCTAACCCTATATTTCCCCTAGGAGCCACAGTTCAGTATTTGCTAATTCAGTGCTCACAGTGACTTTATAGAACTTAACTACCAAAAATAATGAGAATTGACTGTATGTCTGTATCTATACCTACCTATCTGTGTTTGCTCTATACTCATGCCTTCAGACATGCTTTATATTGACTAATGCACAGACTGCATATTTTTTCCTTTCCAGAAAGTAGAATCACCTAGAGACAGGGAAGGGCATTTATCCAAGGAGTAGGAGACTTGCGGTGTGGGGCAGGGGTTGGGGGCAGGGCGCAATCTAGGAATCTTAACTTCTTTCAAACAGCTTTCCCCTTGGTCCTCCATATTTTGACAGTCTCTTCCTCCTCATTCGCCTGCCTCAGTTTTAGAGGTACATGCTGTCCAGGAGTTCCTGTGACTTTTAAGAGTCTGTAGTGTGAATCTGGATGGTTCTCAGTTCTCCCTTACTGTTAGTTTGGGAAGTAGAGTTTGGTGTTGCTTTAAGTCCTCCAAGTCAGTTACAATGTCTATTAGCTTTCCAAATTTTAGGTTTCTTGTTTTCTTTCCTCCCTGTCCTATGTTTCTATGTCCCTTTGTCACTTTACTATAGCTTTATTGGGGTTTAGGGAGAAAGCAAAATTAGACGGGAAGCTCTAAATTAGATAGGATCTGCTATCCTGAGTCTTAATTCTTTTTCTTATCTTATGACTTATGTTCCTGAGATAAATTTTATTGGTAAGTTGAGGCCGTTATTCCACCCCCTTGCCATAGGGCCTAGGAAGATGTTGATATTGCTAAATATTTGCATGTTCTGTACTGCAAAGAACTGAAGAGTTCTGTGATTTGCAGGCATCTGAATGAGAAAGTGTCTTCCTTTTTTCTTCTCTACCATGCTCCTTTAAGAAAATGTGGATAGCTTAGTTCTCTACAAAGCATTCTTAACTTCCAGCTCAAGAAAGAGAATATCTGGTCAAAAGTAAAGTAAAACTTTTTCAATTTTAATCTAACCCTAATTCTCTCCATGCTTCTTTGTAATGTTTGTTTGTTTGTGTTTTTTTTTTTTTCCTGCTCAAGTTGTCCCTGATTTTTTTTTTTTGAGACAGGGTCTAGCTCTGTTGCCCAGCAGGCACAATCAATCATGGCTCACTGCAACCTCAGCCTCCTGGACTCAAGTGATTCTTTGGCCTCAGCCTCCTGAGTAACTGGGACCACAAGTGCATGCTACCATGCCTGGCCAATTTTTAAAATTTTTTGTAGAGATGAGAGTCTCACTGTGTTTCCCAGGCTGGTATTGAACTCCTGGGCTCAAGCAATCCTCTCACCTTAGCCTCCCAAATATGCTGGGATTACAGTTGTGAGCCACCATTCCTGGCCTATGTTTTATTTTTGATGTGTTAAACAAAGCTTTATCACTCCCAGATTACTTTCTGTTACTCATTTTTAACATTTTCAAAGATTATAAACCAATGTTTAAAAATAATAGCCACTATAATAGTTTACTATTATATGATTCCAGATAGAGAGGAAAAAGAAATCGCTGAGGTGATACTCATTGTTTTAGAACATTTTCTTCCAAAGGGTTTCTTTTTATTTTTTGAAAGGCACTCATTTGTTCTGATTTTTAAAATAGTGATGCATAATTTTCATTAAAAGTTTGGAAATACAGAAAACTAAAAGTAATATTCATCTTTATTCATACCCAAAGTAATTACTCTGTGTGTGCCCTTCCAGTCTTTATTAGTAAATATATGAACAAAATGTTTCATTAATATTTTTCCATGTTATTCTCCCACAAATTCCTTTAAATTAATATAAAAATGGTTCAGCAATTTTTAGCAACCTATTTCTGTCAGAGGCCAAGTAGCATAATTTTTGGCTTTGCAGGTCATATGGCCTTCATCGAAAGTATTAAACTCTGCTGTTGGAGCAGGAAAGCAGCAATAAATGCTATGTATACAAATGAGCATGGCTGTGTTCCTATAAAACTTTATTTACAAAAAAAAAAAAGGCATCAGATTTGGCCCACTGGCTACAGTTTGCTGACCCCTAGATATTATTTTTAAACTTTTTATTTTGCCGTAATTATAGTTTTACAAAATGTTACAAAATAGCACAGAGAGATGCTGTATGCCATTTACCCAGTTTTCCCTAAGTTACATCTTAAATAACTATAGTACAATATCAAAACCAGGAAACTAACATTAGTATATGGTGTGTTCAGAGTCTGTACCATTTGATAACACGCAGAACCACCTCACAGTGAAGATACACAACTATTCCATCACACAGAGATCTCCCTCATTCTAACCCCATAGAATCACAACCACCTTCCACCCCACTCCCACTCATCTTTATCCTTTTACAGTCTCTAATCTGTGTCCTATCTCTCTAATTTTTGTCATTTTTTAATAAGTTGTGCAGGTGAAATCACACAGTATGTGACCTTTGAAGATGGGCTCGTTTCACCCAGCATTGAAATCCATCCAGATTATTGCATGTATCAGTGGTGTTCTTTTTTGGCTGGGCACAGTGGCTTACACCTGCAATCCCAATACTTTGGGAGGCCAAGGTGGGAGGACTGCTTGAGCCCAAGAGTTCGAGACCAGTCTAAGCAATATAGTGAGACCCCGTCTCCACAAAAAATAAAAAAGCTAGCTGGGTGTGGTGGCACATGCCTGTTGTCCTAGCTACTCAAGAAGCTGAGGTGGGAGGATTGCTTGAGTCCAGAAAGTAGAGGCTGTAATGAGCCGTGATCATCCCACTGTACCCTAGCCTGGGTGAAAGACCGAGACCCTGTCTCAAAAAAAAAAAAGAAAAAGAAAAAGAAAAAGTGGTCTTTTTATTGCTGAGCAGTATTCCAGGCTATAGATGTACCACAGTTTGTTTAACCGTTCACCTACTGAAAGGCATTTTAGAAGTCTCAAAAGGTTCTTTTAATGTTCTAGCAATCACATATTCCATGTGATTCAATACACAGAAACAAACACTGCAGACCACATTGATCTCCCTGTTTGATTCAGCTGGCTAGGTAAGTGTTCCCTTCCTTCCTTATACTCAAGCTTCTGAGTTGAATGTGGTTCAGAAGGTGGTGGTCCATCTGTATCCAAGTATTGAATTGAATCATATCATCTGTATCTGTCAGTATTTTAAATTCATTGACTCACTGATTTCAACCAGAGGTCATTGATCCTCTAGGGACTTCTAGTTGTTTTCAGGTGAGTACTAACATCTCTCTAGTTGTAGTGACGGTTGAATTAACAGTCTTAATACTTGGAAAGAGACTCAAATTCAAGTCTCAGTATTACCACTTACTACCTGCAGTCTTAGAGAAGTTGCCTACTTGGGCCTCCGTTTTCTCATTTGTAAAATAGAAATAGTACTAACCCTGTCTTATAGGGTCACTGTAAGGATCACATGAGATAACATAGGAAAACACCACACAAATGTTACTGTAATATTCATAAAAATAGATTATCCTTCACTAGTGTTTTAGAAAGAGCAGCAGTAGTTTTATAATCAAGATGAGTAGTTTCAGGTTGTGGTACCCTTGCTTAAAATATGTATACATATTTTATATATTTTATATATATATATATATTTAGATGAAGTTTTACAAACTGCACCAAAAGAACAGGGAGGGCAAGAGGTATTTCTGTGTGCTGTGATGGATGGCCTGTGTTGAAAATACAATACCAATTAGCAGATGTGACAAGAAATCATTTAAATCAACAACGTCTGTAGCAGGCTACCCATCTGCTTCCTGTTAACTAGGGCTTCCTTTTTCAAACTGTCTTCCTTCAATTTCCATGACCCTGTTCTCTCCTGTTTCTCCTCCTGGCTTATCATCATCATTTTCTTGGCCTTAAATATAAGTTTCCCTAAGGATCATCTCTGCACTTCTCTTTCCATGACTTCTTCCCTGGCAATATCATGCCTTTACTTCATTTCTCAAAGCCTACATCTGTGTCTCTAACCCTGACCTCCCTCATTTCCATCCTGCTGGCCGGACAACTCTATTTCAACTCAGTGTTTCCAAAGCTGAAGTCATTTTTCTTCCTAAGATGGCCCTTCTTTTCAAGTTTCCTGTTTCTATCCCACACTCCCAGCATCTTCTCAGTCCTTCTGCCTCTAAACGTAGAATAGTCCTCAAGCATTCTTTTCTCTTTGCCACCTCCTAACTCCCACAAATCTAATCAGGCTGTTGACTCTTTGATACAGAATCACTCATCTCCTATTTCCTTTCCATTTCAGGCCTCCACCTTCAGCTTTTTTGTGTGTATGTGGGGGAGACAGGATCTTGCTCTGTCTCCCAGGCTGGAGTGCAGTGTTATGATCATGGCTCACTGCAACTTCTGCCTCCTGGGCTCAAGTGATCCTCTCACCTCAGCCTCCTGAGTAGCTGGGACCACAGGCGTGAGCCACCAAGCCCAACTAATTTTTTATTTTGTGTAGAGACACAATCTCCCTATGTTGCCCAAGCTGGTCTCGAATCCCTAGGCTCAAGCAATCCTCCTGCTTCAGCCTCCCATAGTGTTGGGATTACAGGCGTGAGCCACCACACCTGACCCACCTGCAGCTTTTTCACTATCTTCCACAGCTCTGTTTAATTCTTCCAACTTAATGTCCCTTGTTGCTTTCCTTGCATGTAAAGTAAAGCCCAGATGACTGGTCTAATATAAAGTCTATGCTCAGACCTCAAACTGCTTTTTTTATTAACCTAAGACATCATAGCTTTGATAGAAGTGCTTTTTAAATCTTTGCATATTTGACTCCTGATGAACCAAAAGGAAGTAATACAAAAAACCTTTTTTCAGAATTTCATAATATTTTGCTTTTCTCATGATACTTTTCCAATGTCATTGATTTATCTGCATACTTTTTTTCTGTGCTGGTCCCATGTATGATTTCTCCCAATATTTCCACAGAATTGCATATAGCCAATATCTATTTATTGAATGAATGTTTCTATGTTAGAAATTCAATTCTTGCTTGGCCCATGCATTCAACCAATACCTTGAGTACCTTACTATGGGTCAAGTACTTGCATTGGGCATAAAATAGGCACAGTCTCAGCTTTCACAGAACTTACATTCTAGTAGGAGTCCCAAAGATGTTACCACTGGTGGTAAAAATACCACTTTATACTAAGGTATTTTTTGCTTATGTCTCAAGCAAAGTTATCAGGCACTTCATGTAAGAATATATTAAATATTAAATCAAATAATTATACTCTGGTTGCCTGAAGGATATGGAATTTACTTGTTTAGTGAAGTGAGGAGTTTATATCAGGAAAGGAAAACACAGGTGAGTTTAGTTTACACAGGGTCTTCCCAAAGGGAAGGAGCAGTTGGTGGGGAGGGAAAAGAGAGTGAGGATATCAAGCTATTGAGGTCACCTCCAGTCAGTCATTTCTTCTCAGCCAGGCAATTCCATGAAACTAACATAATGTGCTCTTGAATTTTACACAGATGGCAATCAGGAATTGTTTCCCTGTGAAGTCTGTGGAAGACGTTTTGCAGCAGATGTTCTGGTAAACATAAAGGCATTTTGTAGATGTGTTTCATTGGACTTAAATGAACTGTCAAGTCAGTGAGGAGGCGGCAGTGCAAAGATTAAAGACAGATGTGGAGGGGAAGCAAGGGAAGAGGAAAAGTACATAACCTATGGCTGGTGGGCCCAGAGAACACTGAGGCAGATTGATGCTGCCTCATTCAAGAGCGACCCTATTAAACATGGTCCTCCTGAAATGATGCCAGATGGAAGTCTCTTGGCATCGTCAATGATCCCTCAAGAGGTTTTGGCTCTTCCGCCTTTTCTTTAAGCATCGAAAATTCAAATTTCAAGGCCAAAGCACCAGGGAAATTAGCTAGTCAAGAGGAATGAGCATTGAATTTTAGACATCTGGAAACCTGGCTTTTAGCCTCAAATTTGTCACTAATCCTGACAAGTCCTTTAACCTTCCTGTTTTCTGCTTTGCCACGTATACAGAACCTTCAAATTTGAGGGTTTTTATACCATTTGAACAAAATGATACATGGATGTAAGTCCTGTTCCAAGATCTAATTGTTGTACAGATTCAAGCTAACGGCATGTCAAGTCCCCGATTGATGGCTATAAAGTTGAATAAAAGCTTGATTTATTTCAAAATTAGGGAATCAAATAGATGGTATGCCCCAATATTATAAAGGGGTTCCCAAGAAAGATGATTTTTTTCAAAAAGAAAATCTAAGATGATAATACAGCTGTCAGTTGGGACATTTTAGATAAAGGAGGCTTATCTGGAACTTAAAGGATGTGGACTGTAAGCCTGACTATGTTTGGGACAAAAGACTATAAAATGAGGTTGTAGGTTTTATTTTTCTGGAGAATTTAGAAAATGAAATAGCTGTCTTTTAGTTAACTGTGGTTAGAGCCTCCTGAAACTAGAGGGAGAGCTTGCGGGGCTGGTTGTGGCCCTGTAGTCCACCAGTGTGTGTCACTGCCTTTGCCAGCCTGGAGCCACACCCCCTGAGAATTAGTTTGAGACCTGGGAGGTTCCATTTGCAGAGGGATCTCTAAATGTCAGGTACATCTTGGATACTTTTGAGTTTCATTTCCTAAGCCTATTTCTAGGCTATGGAGGGCATTGATCAAATGATTTGATCTTTCTCTCTCCTTCAGCTTAAAATGGATGGCTTGTTCTTAGCCAGTGCAGTGATTTTTATAGAGCTTGTATTTTGTGGGGTCTGACAAAGCTACTGTGTCAATGACGGTTATTATGTGTCACACATCCATGAAGGGAGAGGGCCAAGGTCCCATAGTGGTACAGTAGCACATTTTATACAGGTGGTACACAGGGAAAGCTCTGCATGTTAGCTCTTCAGTTTTTGTATCAGAAATGTTGAATACTTGAAGGACTACTGATTGGAGTAAAGAACATACTGCCCACATTTGAGTTAAATATATAAACCCAAATTTGAAGTAAGTCTTTTAGCTATAAAGGCATTTTATTGTCTTTGCTCAAGCACAATATCTAGTTATATGTAACATGGATGAGAAGAGCCAGATGGATTTGCTCTGCTGTGACCTGTTAGAGAATGAACTAGGCTCTGAGGAGCAAACATAGTCCCTGGAGTGGGGGCTGTCTAGGTACACCTAGGCATTAAAAACTGATTGTGCACTTTAGAAATTCCAATCCCTACTCTTCGTTTTCTAGGAAAGGCATGGACCAATATGTAAGAAACTCTTCAACAGAAAGCGTAAACCTTTCAGTTCTTTGAAGCAAAGATTACAGGGCACTGACATTCCTACTGTGAAGAAGACTCCGCAATCCAAGGTACTCCTGATATCTTCTTTAGTGTTTGTTATTACATTCTGCGGTACTGTAAGGCCTATTTCTGGGATTTCTGGTTTCATTTTTGCTTGATAATACAGTAATGTAATGTAACTGTAATCCACCTTTGCTTTTTTCTTTATAATCTTGCTCACTTAGATTTCCAGATACACTTCAGATATTTTCCAGATATAGCAAAAAATAATCTTGTTTATGTTTTCATTAGAGTGGCTTTAAATCTAGCAATTAACCTGAGAAGAAAGTCACTTTTAATCTACATTTGCTTTTCTTTAAAGTTTTATAGTTTCTTTATTTTTCTGATTTTTCTTTTGTGTTTTCCCTCACTCTTGTGGCTTGCAAATTATATTACTGTATTTTCCAAACCTCTTTAAGGAGTACTTTTGAAAAACAAACTCTCCTTTTCCCCAATTTTCACAGTTCTGTTTCCTGTGAATTCAAATTCCAGCTTTAAACAAAATTGTAATGGAGAGGTATATAGTCTAGGGTATTATTTGTTGGTTTTATTTTTTACAGTCTCCACCTGTGAGGAAGTCTAACTGGAGACAACAACATGAAGACTTTATTAATGCAATCCGATCAGCAAAGCAGTGTATGCTAGCCATTAAAGAAGGCCGACCCCTCCCACCTCCACCCCCTCCATCCTTGAACCCAGGTGTGTGGACATTTTGGGTTACTTTTGAGGCTATGCTTGACTTTTGACCAAATCATCATGCCCTCTATGCACTCTGAAATTGACAATAACAATTACATAGAAGTAATTTTATTAATTATATAAAAGTAAACATCCTATTTTATTCAATTCTGCATAAAGATTCTGTGTTTCCTTCTAACTCTGTCTCAACGTGGGAACACCACTGTAGCTGTGCTGTAGTATTACATGACTCCAAGAAACACCAGACACCTCTTAGCCGATAGGTATGGAGCTATGCAGAGCAAGCTAACCAACTCTGCAACAGCCCCATCGTGTCAAATACCCACAGCTCTTTTCTTTTTTTCCAGGTAAAATTCCCAAAACATGAAATTTAGCATTTTAACCATTTGAAGCTGTACAATTTAGTACCCACAGGTTTTTTTACTGGAAACATTTTATTTGAAAATTTAAAAATCTACACAAAAGAGGAAGGAATAGTACACATGCCCTCCACTGAAATTTGGCAATTGTTGACGCTGTTGCCACAATTTCTCCTTTCTCTTTTTTTTCTTTGACAGAACCATTTAAAAGTAAGTTCCAAGCATCATTAATACTTTAGCTATTTTAGTATGCGTCTCTTAAGTATGAGTCCCTTTTCCTGCATAATCACAATACTATTATCACACTTGATATATATTAATATGTTTTCCCAATTAGCTTAAGAATGGTTTTTAAAGCTCTCTTCTCACCCATGTTCAGCCACAACCCAGGATCCAATCACAGTTTACATATTACCTTTTGTTATCTCTTCGGTCTTTATTAAATCTTGAACAATATCCCTACCAGGCTATTCACCTTTTAGAATGTCTCATGTTCTGTATTTCTCCACTTATTTAGTCATATTGTTAAATTTTTTCCTCTATCTCATCTTTATGTAAACTGAAAGTTAGGGCTAGAATCTCAATGAGATTAGCATAAATATTAATATAAAATTATTAATATATCAATATTAATCTTATCAGATACAATACATGATTTGCAAATATTGTCTCCAGTTCTGTGGACTGTCTTTTTCTCTCTCTCTTGATAATAGCCTTTAATACACAAAAGTTTTTCATTTTGATGATGTCCAGTGTATCTGTTTTTTCTTTTGTTGCCTGTGCTTTTGATGTCATATCCAGAAATTAATCACCAAACCTACATCATGAAACTTGCCCATGCTTTCTTCTTTTAGTTTTAGCTCTTATGTTTAGATTTTTAAAAATCTATTTTAAGTCGATTTTTGTGTGTAATATAAGTTTCCAACATCGTTTTTTTGCATGTGGATATCCAGTTATCTCAGCACCATTTGTTAAAAAGACTTTTCTTCCCCATTGAATAATCTTGGCACCATTATCAAAAGTCACTTGACCATATGTTTGAGAATTTATTTCTGGGCTCTCTGTTCTATTCCATTGGTCTATATGTCTGTCTTTACACCAGTACCAAACTGTTTTGAATACTGTAGTATTCTAGTAATTTTTGACATCAGGAAGTTTGAGTTCTGCAAAATATACTCAAGTTTGTTTTCGCTATTCAAGGTCCTTTGAGAGTCCATATGAATTTTAGGATTTTTGTTCTATTTCTGTAAAAATATTATAATGAGATTTTTTAGGGATTGAACTGAATATATAGAATGTTTTGGGTACTATTGTCATCTTAACAATATTAAGTTTTCCAATCCATGAACATGGGATATCTTTCTATTATTTACATCTTCTTTAATTTCTTTTAGCAAAATATTGTAGTTTTCAATGGACAAGTCTTTCACCTCATTGGTTAAATTTATTTCTAAGTATTTTATTCGTTTTGACATTATTATAAATGAGTTGTTAACTTTCTTTTCAGATTGTTCATTTTTAGTGTATAAAAATATAATGGATCTTTGTATGTTGACTTTGTATCCTGTAACTTGTGCTGAATTCATTTATAATATTATTGCTGATAGTGTTTTTGTGGAATCTATAGGATTTTATACAATAACATTATGTCACCTGAAACAGAGATAAGTTTACTTCTCCCTTCCCAATTGATATGTCTTTTATTTCTTTTTTGAACCTAAATCCTCTGGCTAGAACTTTTCGTACTATATCGAATAGGAGTGGCAAAAGTAGACATCCTTGTCTTGTATTTTCCATTGAGGATAATGTTAACTATGGGTTACTAGTTATTTTTTAAAGCATAAGTAATAGCATATAATGGGTATTATAACATGGAAGTGAAATGTATGAAAACAATAGCACAAGGTTGAGTGAGGAAAATGGACATATATTGTAAGGTTCTTATATTATACATGAATAGGTATAGTGTCATTTAAAGGTAGACTATCATATGGTAAAGATACCTATTGTAAACTCTAGAGTAACCACTAAAAAATATTGCTATTTAGCTAATAAGACAATACATGGAGTAGCGATAAAAAATGCAAAAAAATTCAATCCAAAGGGGGAAAAAGGCACAAAGAGCAGGTGGGATAAAGACAGATAACAAGATGGCAGACTTAAACCTAACTATATGCATAATTGCATATTAATGGCCTACACATTCCAGATAAAAGACAGAAATTGTCAAACTGAATAATAAAGCAAGACCCAACTATAAGTATTCCATAAGAAAAACACATTGATATAAAGACACAAATAAGAGCACGAGAAAAGATATACATGCAGACAATAATCATAAAGCTGGAATGACTGTATTAATATAGCACAAAGTTAACTGCAGGGCAAGTATTAACAGATGATGATTCAAATGATAAATACGTCAAGAAGACCTATCAGTTTTAAATGTTTATGTACCTAGTAACAGAGCTTCTAAGAATGTGAAACAAAAACTGACAAAACTGGAAGGAGAAGTAGACAAATTCACAATTATATTTGGAGATTTTATCACTCCTCTCTTAGTAACTGATAGAATATACAGCAGGAAAATCAGTAAAGATATAGAAGAGTTGAGCAGCAGTAACCAATTTGACCTAATTGACATTTATACTTATCCTATGACACATAGCCACAGCAGAAGACAGTGTTTTCAAGTATACGTGGAACAGTCACCTAAGAGAGACCATATACAGGACCACAAAGTAGGTCTCAAATTTAGAATTGAAATCATACGTAATATGTTCTCTGATCAGAATAGAATTAAATTAGAAATGTATGACAAAAATATATCTGGAAAATTCCTGAATATTTGGAAATCAACAAGTCATTTCTAAATAACCCTTGGATCTAAGAAGAAATCACAAGAGAAATTAGAAAATAGTTTTAACTGAATGATAATGAAAACATCTAACTTTGTGGGATGCAGCTTAATTCATTCTTAGAGGGAATTTTATAGCTTTAAATGTTTATAATAGAAAAGAGAAAAGTTTTAGTTCAATTATCTTAAACTTTCTCTTTAAAAGATTAGGAAAAGAGCAAATGAGACCTAAATTAGGTCAAAAGAAGAAAATGATGTAATCCATCAAATTAACAAAATATTTTTAAAAGCATATGATCATCTCAATAGAGAAAAAGCCTTCCACAAAGTGTAATTCCTTACATGTTAAAAACAATACAATACAAAAAAAAAAAAAAAAAGACTTCTCAGCAAGATAGAATTAGAAAGGAACTTCCTCCATAAAGGTCATCCTTGAGAAATCTACAGCTAACATCACACTTAATAGTGAAAAACTGAACACTTTCCCACTGAGATCAGGAAAAAAACAAGGATGTTCATTCTGACCACTTCTATTCAACACTGTACTATTGATAATGCTCAGTGTAATAAGGCAGGAAATGAATTAAAATATTATATTTACATGTAAAAAGCATGTAAATTGGGGAAGAAGATGTAAAACTATCTTTATTCACAGACAACATAATTGTGAATGAGTAAATATAGAAAATTCTAGGGAACTACAAAAAAGCTACTGGAATTAAAGTGAATTTAACAACATTTCAGGATATAAGGTATAAACAAGTGAGTTGTAGTTCTATATACTAGGCATAAACAATTAAAAAATGAAATTTAAGGCTGGGCGCAGTGGCTCATACCTGTAATTCCAGCACTTTGGGAGGCCGAGGCAGGTGGATCACGAGGTCAGGTGTTCGAGACCAGACTGGCCAAGATGGTGAAACCCCGTCTCTACTAAAAAAAATACAAAAATTAGCCAGGTGCAGTGGTGGGTACCTGTAATCCCAGTTACTTGGGAGGCTGAGGCAGGAGAATCACTTGCACCCAGGAGGCGGAGGTTGCAGTAAGCTGAGATCGCACCACTGCACTCTATCCTGGGTGACAGAGCAAGACTCCATCTCAAAAAAAAAAAAAAAGAAATTTAATAAATTTATAATAACATAAAAATAGTAAATATTTAGGGGTGTATTTAACAAAATATATGCAGAACCTATAAAATGAAAATCTCACAGCATTCCCTCAAGAAATTAAAGAGGACCAGAATAAATGATGAGATTTACCATTTTTCTGGTTTGGAAGACTCAAGATTGTGTTATGATGTCAATTCTACCCAAATTAACCTATGGATTCAATGTAATTCCACTAGAAATACCTAGAAGTTATTTTTGCTGAGTAGAAATTGACTAGCTGGCCGGGCGTTGTGGCTCACACCTGTAATCCCAGCACTTTGGGAGGCCGAGGCAGGTGGATCACTTGAGGTCAAGAGTTTGAGACCAGCTTGGTCAACACAGTGAAACCCCATCTCTACTAAAAACACAAAAAATTAGCTGGATGTGGTGGTGGGCATTTGTAATCCCTGCTACCCGGGAGACTGAGGGAGGAGAATCCGGGAGGCAGAGGTTGCAGTGAGCAGAGATGGCACCACTGCACTCCAGTCTGGGTGACAAGAGCGAAACTCTGTCTCAAAAAAAAAAAAAGAAAGAACAAAGAAAAAAAAGAAATTGACTAGCTGATTCAAAGATTTTATGGAACTGGAAAGGATCTGGAATAGGCAATATAGTTTTTAAAAAGCACAAAATTGGAGTATTTACATTACCTGATGTCAAGACTTATTATAACAGTACAGTGATCATGACAACTTGGTATTGGTGTATCAATTTAACAGAAAATAGAATCTAGATATAGAACACCCCCCTATTTGCGGGTAATTGATTTTCTTAAAAGATGCCAAGGTAATTCACTGGGTGAAAGGCTAGTCTTATCAACAAATGATGGTAGAACAACTGGATATCCATATGGAAAAATGAACCTTGATTCTTATACCATTGTCTTAATCTGTTTGTGTTGCTATAAAGAAATACCTGAGGCTGGGTAATTTATAAAGAAAAGGGGTTTTTTTTGGCTCACAGTTCTGCAGGTTGTACAAGAAGCATGGCACTGGCATCTGCTTCTCTCGAGGATCTCAGGAAGTCTCCAATCATGATGGAAGGTGAAGGGGAGCAGGCATCACATGTCAAGAGAGAAAGCAAGAGGGAAGGGAAGGAGGTGGGAAGGAGGTGGGAAGGAGGAGTGACAGGCTCTTCTTTTTTTTTTTTTTTTCAGAGGGAGTCTCACTATGTCACCCAGGCTGGAGTGCAGTGGCATGATCTCAGCTCACTGCAATCTCTGCCTCCCACACTCAAGCTATCCTCCCACCTCAGCCTCCTGAGTAGCTGGGACCACAGATGTATGCCACCGTGCCTGGCTAGTTTTTTGTATTTTTGGTAGAGGTGGGGTTTCTCCATGTTGCCCAGGCTGGTCTTGAATTCCTGAACTCAAGCAATCCGCCTGCCTCGGCCTCTCAAAGTGTTGGGATTACAGGCATGAGCCACTGCGCCCAGCCCAGGCTCTTCTTAACAATAAGTTATGATGGGAGCTAATAGAGCAAGAACTTACTCCTTAGCAAAAGGACAGCACCAAGCTTGTTCATAAGACATCCACCCCCATGATCCAAACACCTCACACTAGGACTGCCTCTGACACTGAAGATCAAATTTCAACATGAGATTTGAAGAGGACAAATATCTAAACTATATCAACCATATATAAAAAGTCATTCAAAAAGGATCATTGACCTAATATAATTGTTACAACTAAAGGCCAACAAAGATTTCCCAGGCAGGACACAAAATCCACTAATAATTTTTTTTTAAAAAAAGGAAATTAGTAAATTGAGCCTTACCAAAATTAAACAGTTCAGTTTAAGACTTAAGAAAATGGATCTGGTCTGAAGAAATGATGAATAAAGAAAAAAAAAATGGAAAGGCAAGTTACAGACTGGGAGAAAATATTCATAATTTGTATATCTGACAAAGAACTCATATCAAGAACATGTAAAGAACTCTTAAAACTCAGTAATAAGGAGACAACCCAATCAGAAAAGGTCAACAGATTTATTTGAACAGACACATCACAAAATAATAGCCAATAGCACATGAAAAGATACTCAACATCATTTTCATTAGGAAAATGCAAATTAAAAACCATAATGAGATACCACTACACATCCACTTCAGTGGCTAAAATTAAAGACTCTGACAATACAACACTTGTAATCTCAGCACTTTGGGAGGCCAAGGTAGGCGGATCCCTTGAGGCTGGGAGTTTGAGACCAGCCTGGCCAACATGGCAAAACCCTGTCTCTACTAAAAATACAAAAAAATTAGCCAGGCATGGTGGCTCACTCCTGTAATCCCAGCTACTTGGGAGGCTGAGGCATGAAAATCATTTGAACCTGGAGGCAGAGGTTGCAGTGAGCAGAGATTGTGCTAATGCACTCCAGCCTGGGTGACAGAGTGAGACTGTCTCAAAAAACAAAGAAGAAAAAGACTGACGCTATGAGTGTTTGCTATGATGTGGACCAACTGGAAGTCTCATACACTGCTGATAGAAGTATAAAACAGTACAACCACTTTGCACTGGTATTTTCTTTTCTTTCTTTTCTTTTTGAGACAGAGTCTTGCTCTGTCACCCAGGCTGGAGTGCAGTGGCACCATCTCGGCTCACTGCAAGCTCCGCCTCCCGGGTTCATGCCATTCTCCTGCTTCAGCCTCCCAAGTAGCTGGGACTACAGGCACCCACCACCACACCCAGCTAATTTTTTGTATTTTTAGTAGAGACAGGATTTCACCGTGTTAGCCAGGATGGTCTTGATCTCCTGACCTCGTGATCCACCCACCTCAGCCTCCCAAAGTGCTGGGATTACAGGTGTGAGCCACCGCCCCCGGCCTGCACTGGTATTTTCTTAATAAGTTAAACATACACTTAGCCTATAAAGCAACTCCATTTCTTGATATTTATACAAAAAATGAAAACATGTCCATAAAAAAGATTTACATGATTGTTCATAGCTTTATTCATATAGCGTAAACTGGAAACAATTGAAAATGTCTATCAACAATTGAATAGATAAACAGATTGTGGAATATTTACAAAATGGTCTAGTACTCAACTATAAGGAGGAAATACATGCAGCAACATAGATGTTCTATTATATGAAATTATAGGACAGGGAAATCTTATGAATAGTAATAGGAAATAGATAATTGGTTGCCTGAGACTGGGTTTTGCAAAATATTGACTGAAAGGGGGCATGAGGGAACTTTTTGGGGTGATGAAAATGTTCTGTATTTTAATTGAGGTGGTTAAAATGGATACATTCGTCAAAACTCATTGAACTGTACATGTAAAATAGGTGCATTTAGTTGTGTGTAAATTATTCCTCAAAAAGACTATTTAAGAAAGTGCAAAAACAAAAAGCCACAGTGTAGTCATACTATAAAATCATCTGAAAAATATGTCATCTGAACTTCTATACCAGAAAATAATTCTCATATTTGCTTCCCTTTTATTGAGTGCTAATGAAAATATATCTTGAAATAATGTGTTGTCTTAAGATATTCAGTAGAAAGATCTGTGCTGTGATTTTAGTAATAATGTAAGTACTTTGGCAACAAGTTTCATATAACAAAAAACATCTTTTATGAGAAATATAATCATTTTAAGATTAGAAACTACAGGGTTGATGGCTACCTTATGGTTCTTTAATTGAATAAGTGAAACCATGTCAGATGTCCTGCTGTGTGAATTTCTCTCACATTTTAGATCCAACTTGGATCTAACCATGACTTGGATCTAAAATGTGGGGATTATTGTTTCTCTAAAAAAAATTCCTTTTGTAAGGCCTCACCAAATGTTCAATTTATTTTTCTTTATATTTCTATGCTAACACATAATTTTATAATTAACTTCTTTCTTGTGTCCTTAACATAATTTTATGCAACAAACCAAATGATTATATGCACTCCCAACATTTTCACCACGGTTTGATGATTTTGTTTGTGCAAGGATTTTATATTAGCCCAGAATTCTCAGGCTTAAGTTCTAGAGAATTTATTTGTTTTTTTTTTTGTTGTTGTTGTTTTTGAGACGGAGTTTTGCTCTTGTTGCCCAGACTGGAGTGCAATGGCAGGATCTCGGGTCACTGCAAACTCCGCCTCCCAGGTTCAAGCAATTCTCCTGTTTCAGCCTCCTGAGTAGCTGGGATTACAGGCGCCCGCCACCACGCCCAGCTGATTTCTGTATTTTTAGTAGAGATGGGGTTTCATCATATTGGTCAGGCTGATCTTGAACTCCTGACCTCAGGTGATGCACCTGCCTCGGCCTCCCAAAGTGCTGGGATTACAGGCATGAGCCACTGCACCCGGCCAGTACTAAAGAATTTATATACATATAACTAGAGTTATATATAACATGGCCTAACATGCATGAATGTGCCAGTAATTTCCCTTTTTTCCTCAGCATGATTCCCTATTTTCATGATTCAGTTTTTGAGACATGCCTATATTCTACTTTTTAGTGACTTGGCTAAGTCTGTCAATGATTTAAATTTCTAGGATACTGTGACAGTTTATGGGGACAGTGATATAGAATATTTATAATTGTTATTTTTCTGTGAGGTCTGGGACATTCAGTTACCATTTTGCATAGCTACGTAGACATGGATACATAGCACAATGTTGGCATTTTAAAATAATGCTTGGTTTTCCACTTTTCTCTGAGATCTGGCCACCATATTCCTCAAAAGAATTCATTTGGACTCTGACTTTTAAAATCATTACCTCTTGAAATAAATAGGACATGGTGATTTTATGAAAACATTATTGATAGAGGAAGAGAGGTGACTCCGACTGAGCTGAGGGTAGAACATGTAGCTCAGTTATGCTGGGTTCAGATTATTGTTGCAGAAAATACAACAATTCTCAAAATATGTGAACTTCAACATAAATAGAATCAGCAACCTTGAATGCTCAGCCACAGGACTCTCTCCTGCCTGCTCTCTGCCCCTCTGGTGGGGCCTTATGTTCCTTCTGTAGGGTCCCAGAGGCCCTAGTGCCTCTTTTTCTACAGTTTATCCCACCAAGCAGTAATTTTCTGTTTGCCTAATCATCTCTGAGATTTTCATTGGCAGGGAAATAGACTTAAACTTTGCTGTCTCCATGGTGATATGTAGTACCAAACACAGAAGGGTGGCAGTGAGTGAATGAGCAAGTGGGATTAAGGAAGTAACTCAGTATTGCCATGATCATTGTCTTTGCCTAATGTGAGTAGGGTTTATGGTTGCAGCATTTCTTATGTAAGACTTCACTTCCCAGCTGGCAAAATTGAAGAAATAACCACCAAGCTAAGAGCCATGTTCTAGATGGTTCTTCTAAACCATTGTAAATGAATTCTGAATGATAATGGCACTTTCTATTGTACTTTTTTCCTAGGCAGTTTCACTTCTATTTGGTAGTTGGAAACACAACCTTGATGAACCTGTTTCCTTATAGCAATAGCTAGCATTTACAAAACATTTAGTATGTTCCACCCCGCCCACTGTGCCAGGCCTTTATGTGGATTATCATAGTTAACTTTCACAACAACCCGATGAAACAGGTGATACGTAGGTGCTGGGAAAATGGAAGCTTAAGGAGGTTGGGTAACTTGCCCGAGTTCACACACATAGCAAGTAAAGAACTCAGGCTCAAAACCAGTCAGGCAAGCTCCAGCACTGGGCTTTTTATCATTTCCCAATGCTGTCCTGTTCTATTTTTTTTCAAGGCATTTATCTCCGTGTGAAATTTTTGTTTGTTTCTGTGCTAGAATGCTTACTCCTTGATTTCAGAGACATTGCATCCCCAGGTGTAAGACAGCACCTGGCACCAAGTAGATGCTCAGTCAGTGTTAAATTAATGATGAGGTACTGCCTTCTGGATGGAGTAAGAAATAAAGGATAAGGCTACCAGATAATTCCTAAGTGCTTAACAATTGTTACATCTTATGAATATACATTTTAGGAAATGATTTGTTCAAATAGGAAACTCCCCAAACTGCTTAAAAAGGTGGCTTACAAAAAATTCTTAACATCACTACATGAAATATCCATCCACGCATGTAGGAATTTTGACTATACACTAACACAAGTTCTACACTGAGTTTGAGGTTGATGCAGTTTCACACCCTTCCTGGGGTCGGGGCGGTGGGATTATTTTATGTTGCTGATATCTAGTGTGCTATCCCTTTAAGGTGCCTGAAACAAAACACAGCAAACACCAATCCCTGCTTGATTTAGAGGGGTAGTTGCCAACCTAGTTTTGCTATGAGCAGCTCCACATTCTAAGAAGATCTTGCCTGTTTCCCACTTCTCATTTCTCTCCGTAACCAATTATGTCTGGTAATTGCAAATGAAAGAAGAAAAAAAAGATATTATACAGAACCACAGAGAACCTGAGGCCGACAGGAGCTGCCTGGGCCATTGCATCTCTGGAAGCTGAAGCTGTTTTCGGTGAACTTTCCTATCATCCCTCCTTCTTTCCCTTTTCTGTTTTTTGAGTCCTCACCTTTTATCCTATTACTATCTCCTTCCTGAATATATTGCCTGCTCACTTAGTAGTTAAGTGAAAAAAAAAATCTAGCCACTGCAAAAGCAGTATGTCTTTCTGCCAGTGACACAGTCCCATTGACTTCCATTCATATCTTCCAAACCCACATTTTGAAACATCCCATCTCCCTCTGTAACTCCGTAACTTCTCTAAGACCCACCCAGCACTACAACCTATGCTTTTGAATATTCTGTGCCCTACTGTGCCGTCAATACTAACATTCTGTGATTCTAGAACTACTTTCTTTACACAGGATTTACTAAATAATTCATTTCATTGAGAAGTTCTTAAGATTAATTTTCTTTGTTTTTCTGGAAAAGTACATCACTTAAACATTTCAAGGGCAGACAATTGAAATGAATGCACAGGTTGTGACATTTTTCCCTGCCATGTCCTTTAGTTGAGCCCTGCATGTCTCCCCCTTTGGAATAGTCTCAAACCAGAGTTTGGGACCTTGTTCTTTCATGTTGGAGCAGAGTTCATATCATTACTTACATATTTATTTATTTACTTATTTGAAATAGGGTCTTGTTCTGTTGCCCAGGCTGGAGTGCTGTGGCATGATCACAGCTGACTGCAGCCTTGACCTTCTGGGCTCAAGCTATCCTCTCGAGTGGCTGGAACCACAGGCACACACCACCACACCTGGCTAATTTTTTGTAGGGACGGGGTTTTGCCGTGTTGCCCAGGCTGGTCTCAAACTCCTGGACTCAAGCAGTCCACTCACCTCAGCCCCACAGAGTGCTGGGATTACTGGCATGAGCCATCATATCCTTATTTCACTTCATGTAGTTCATTCTATAATTCTATAGTATTCTATAGTTGTTTTTGAAGTGCTAATTGCCATTTGTTGTTATCTTTACATTCAGATTATATTCAATGTCCATATCGTATGAGAAGGTTTAATGAAAGCGCAGCTGAGCGACATACTAATTTCTGCAAGGATCAGTCTTCTCGCCGAGTCTTTAATCCAGCTCAGACAGCAGCCAAATTGGCATCCAGAGCGCAGGTAACTATCTCTCCCCAGGTGTTGGCTCTTGTGCCCTTGAATGCCTAGGGGTGAGCCGGTAGAATTCCCTAGAGAACCTCAGTTACCCATCCTAAGAAGTGTAAGCGTGAAGAGAACTGATCACGATTGCTCACCCCTGTGGGAGCTGACTTCTTTTGCAGGAGAATGCTTTCCAGCTAAGGCACCTTTGGGTGTTGTAGAAAAAAATATTTCTAAAGTATTTGAAGCTTCTTTGGGTGAAGACTTGAACACATAGTGTTTCTATAGCATTATGGCAAAACTCTTTATCCAACAGTATCAACCTTAATCACCCAGAAAAGAATTGCGAATCTGAAGTGAAACTGCCTGAGTGGGACAGGCTGTCCCAAGGCAACTGCCCCACAGGTCATGTGTTTTGCTCTATAGAGGAGGGGTCTTCACCTTTTATTTAAAGTCACAGAATCAGCAAGTTAAAGGGATATGTGGATGAATGGAAGCAGCTGTTAACATTAGGTGCAAATCAGTAAAATAACAACCTGAAGTGGAAGACAGTAGATTTACAAACCACAGAACTGGAGCCAGCAAACAGCACCATACAGTCGAAGGTCTCAGGTACATACTTACAATATAGCATAAAAACTATTAGTTTCATAGACATGGCTTAGATGCCATGAAAAGTTGGTCTGAATACTTTAAGTGTATACAGACTGTTTATTTATTTTTGAGACAGGGGCTCACTCTGTTGCCCAGGCTGGAGTGCAATGGTGTAATCATGGCTCATTGCAGCTTTGACCTCCCAGGTGCAGGTGATACTCCCACCTTGGCCTCCTGAGTAGCTGGAACTACAGGTGCATAGCACCACGCCCAGCTAATTTTTTGTATTTTTAGTAGAGATGGGGTCTCACTGTGTTGCTCAGGCTGGTCTCAAACTCCTGGGCCCAAGCAATCTGCCCTCTTCAGCCTCCCAAAGTGCTAGAACTACAAGTGTGAGCATCGTGCCTGGCCCCTACAGCCTGTTTAGAAAGCTTCTGGTTAAATCCAGTATGTAATGGGGTGGGACCGTTTCCAACAAAAGCGGATCCCACAGACTGTGGATCCTCAGCGCTATCCCCTTAAGCATTAGAAGGTTATTGACTATCAACTATGTACCAGAAACTGTGCTAGGTACTGGCTTGATCAAGAATTTGTCATTGAAAGATGGAGGGGGACTTAGAGCTGGTACAGTTGGCATATATAGGAGAGCTATGGAAGAAGAAGTCACTGCAATTCCTGGAAGTCTTCAAAGGCAAGCAAACTTTTTGCCCTTAAATATCAAAATGGGTTCACCAGCCTAGAGTTGGGGTTGGGAAGGGCTTTATGCACAAAACATCCAGCTTGTGGCCTGAGGCACCCATCTGGGGAGCGAAAGCATAGAGTACCTACGAAAGAGGTACAGGGTGCTGGGTGTGGTGGCTCACGCCTGTAATCCCAGCACTTTGGGGGGCTGAGGTGGGCAGATCACCTGAGGTAGGGAGTTTGAGACCAGCCTGACCAACATGGAGAAACCCCGTCTCTACTAAAAATACAAAATCAGCCATATGTGGTGTCACATGCCTGTAATCCCAGCTATTTGTGAGGCTGAGGCAGGAGAATTGCTTGAACCTGGGAGGCAGAGGTTGTGGTGAGCCAAGATCACGCCATTGCACTCCAGCCTGGGCAACAAGAGCAAAACTCCGTCTCAAAAAAAAAAAAAAGAAAAAGAAAAGAAAAAAGAGGTACAGGGACAGGCAAGACAGGCAGACAGGCAGCCAGAACTAGAAGGGCTTTAACTCAAGCCAGTTGAGAGAGGAAGAAGAGAGGAATTGATTGAATAAATGCCCTAAAATCAAGGACTGTCCTTGATTGACAGGTCCTTGATTGACAGGTCCTTGATTAACAGGTCCTTGAATGAGGGCCTGGAATAGGACGATTAATAGGGTTGTGTGGGAGGGAGAATCTAAGAAATAATTGATGAGACTGAGAAAATGATTAGACATAGGATAAAAGAGGGAATCAGGGTTGACAATAAGGTTTTCAGCTCCAGAGCCTGGACAGACAGGAAGACAATCTCTGTAGATAATAGAACACAGGAGGGAGGACATATGGGTGGTGAGAGGCAGTGGTTACAATAAATACAGTTTTATAGATTGTTTTGTTTTTGTTTTTGAGATGGAGTCTCACTCTGTTGCCCAGGCTGGAGTGCAGTGGCACAATCTCGGCTCACTGCAACCTCCGCCTCCTGGGTTCAAGCGATTCTCCGGCCTCAGCCTCCCAAGTAGCTGGGATTACAGTCACCCACCACCATGCCTGACTAATTTTTGTATGTTCAGAAGAGATGGAGTTTCACCATGTTGGCCAGGCTGGTCACAAACCCCTGACCTCAAGTGATCCGCTTGCCTCAGCCTCCCAAAGTGCTGGGATGACAGGCATGAGCCACCACACGCCGCCTAGATTCAGTCTTGACATCTGAGATAGCATGAAAAGAAGTGCAATGTAGAAAAAGCCAGGATTCTACATTCAGTAGTCAGGGTTTGAATTTCTTTCTTTCTTTCTTTCTTTCTTTCTTTCTTTCTTTCTTTCTTTCTTTCTTTCTTTCTTCCTTTCTTTTTTTTTTTTTTTTTTTTTTTTTGAGACAGAGTCTCACTCTGTTGCCCAGGCTGGAGTGCAGTGGTGTGATCTCGGCTCACTGCAACCTCCGCCTCCCGGGTTCAAGCGATTCTTGTGCCCCAGCCTTCCAAGTAGCTTGGATTACAGGCTCCCACCACCATGCCTGGCTACCTTTTGTATTTTTAGTAGAGACGAGGTTTCACCATGTTGGCCAGGCTGGTCTCGAACTCCTGACCTCAGGTGATCTGCCTGCCTTGGTCTCCCAAAGTGCTGGGATTACAGGCATGAGACCCCGTGCCCGGCCAGGGTTTGAATTTTAATTCTATAATTTAGGTAAACTTGGCCGAGTTACTTAAATTCTTTGGGATTCACTTTAATCTGTAAAATGGGGTTAATCATGTGTACCTTGCTGAGTTGTTGGGGGACTTATAGATAAGTGAAGGGCCCGGTTCAGTGTCTTGCACATAGGGGCTCCTCCTTTCCTCTCTCTACATTACCCCACCCTCCCCTTCTCCAGTAGCCTTTTCCAGTTGATACGATTGGCATGACACTTTTGGAGGAATATGACTACTTTGGGCTTGAACACAGCCTAATTATGGAAAAGTTTGTATGTATAAGTCTACCTACATTCTGTAAAGCAGTAAAGGGTGAGTTACATTTCTGCAGATGGTTCTTCTTACTGGTCTCCAGAGTTAGTCTGCTTTAGTGGGGCCAAAGAGAGCACAGGAAAGCAGCAAACGGAAGTGTTTTTATTCCTGAAGAAGGCCAGCTGGCTGTCAGTGTAACCAGTGACTTGGCCCCATTCCTCTCCTTGTTTTCCAGAGCTGAGTGGTGATTGGGAACACAGAAGAAAAATTGCTTGCTTTGTGAATTCCTTCACTCACTGTAGAGTATATCTGAACAGCCGTATTTGTTTCCTTTGTGCCAGCTTCTCCACTTTGGGGCCTTGTCTAATAGTGAAGCTTATTCAAAAATGGAACAAGAAAGGAGGGGTTGTTTCAGTTTTGAAGGGCTGTTAACACAGCCGAAATATGTTTCTATTTTAAACATAATCAACTTTTAAAATGTGTCATACTCTTAACCAAAAGAGACCAATATAGGCCTCTAAAAATAGCTTTATTTGTGTGAATGGGGATGAGCTGCCTCCTATAGTCTCTCAGCCATTCTTGCCCAAGTGAGAATTCTCACTTGGTGTAACAGGTTATCTCTATCCTGCAGTTTCTGTGGAACTGGAGGTGGGATCAGTGGCAAGATAAAAGGAGCATGTGAGAAACCTTTTGGTCCTTATTTCGTTTTAATGTAACTATTCTGCTGCTGCTGCTCTGCAGGGAGGGGGATGGTGTAGGGATGTTGGAATTTCATACTTCAAACATTTGCTGCCTGCCAATCTGTTTTTCTTTGTTCATGTTAAAAAAAACAAAATAGTCTTCAAGTGTAATGAAAAAAATAAAATGTTCTTTAAATATATCCTTTATTGACATTAAGTGATTTCTTATGTCTCCATACAACTAATTTTATAGGATAAATATACCACCACCAACCCCAAGGGCTTAATTATGGAAGGGAAGCTTCAAAACCCAGATATTGCTTTGAGCACCAGCTGGGAGGACAAGAACCAGGCTAACTGAAGTGCAGGGTGTGTGTCTGTCCCCTTCCCCTGGATTCAGGGAATCCCTGCAGATGATGCCATTCTGCTGCTGGTTAAGTGGGAACAGCTGTACCTCCTATGTGGCACCTGAGGTTACATACAGAAGGTGTTCTCTTTGTCTCTTTCTTTCTCTCTCTGTAGGGTAGGGCTCAGATGGGTCCAAAAAAAGAACCAACTGTTACCAGTGCCGTGGGAGCTTTGCTGCAGAACAGGGCCCTGGTGGCCACGAATGAAGTCCCAACCAAGTCAGGTGAGTCAAAGCACACATTTCAGCTCTCAAATGATGGGGGTCAGAGGAGATCACTGTCGGGTTTGGGATTCACTGGTAGTCTGCAAAAGCTCTAAGACATTCACTGTTGCTTTTAGATGCAAAGATATTTGGGTTAGAGGTTAAAGCTTATTTGCCAAAAGGGAATATTTCTTAATTTATCAGGATTACACAACTTTCACAATGTACAAGTCAAATTCAATTACTGCAATGGGAGTCTAAACCATTGTTCTCCGGTCTAGTAAAATTGAAGAGATTGAAAATAGGAGAAGACCACGTGTCATATGTTTGTGTTGAAAATAAGGGGAAAGTTTGTTTTCTAGAAATAAATACAGATCCTCCTCAATTTATGATGGGCCTATGTCCTGATAAGCCCATTGTAAATAGAAATATTATAAGTCAAAAATGCATTTAACCTCCCAATTAACCCATGTAAAGTTGAAAAATCTTATGTCAAACTAACATAAGTCAAGAATTTCTGTACAGTCATCCCTCGGTATCCACAGGGGATTGGTCCCAGGGCCCTAGTGGGTACCAAAACCTGAGATGTTGAAGTCCCTGATATAAAATGGCGTAGAATTTGTATATAACCTAGGCACATCCTCCTGTATACACTAAATCATCTCCAGATTACTTATAATACCTAAGGCAATGTAAATGCTATGTAAGTAGTTGTTATGCTATATTAAAATTGTTGTATTATTTTTTATTATTGGTACACTTGGGTTTTATTTATCTATTTATTTATTTTTAAATGTTCTCCATCTGTAGTTGTTAAATCTGCAGATGTGGAACCCATGGGAACAGAGGCTGACTGTAATTTCTTCAAAGTAGCAACAAGGCAGAACCATAGGAGCCATCCTAATGGGGATGAGGTGGTATCTCATTTTAGTTTTAATTTGCATATCTCTAATGACTTATGAGGTTAAGCCTCTTTTCAAGTGCTTATTGGTCATTTGTATATATTCTTTGAAAAAATGTCTGCTCAAGTCCTTTGCCCATTTTTGAATTGTTTTTGTTGTTTTGGTTTTTGCTAACTTAATCACCAGTGTGATTGGTTGTTTTTGTTGTTGACTTTTAGGAATTCTCTATGTATTCTGGATATTAATCCCTTATCAGCCATATGGTTTATAAATATTCTTTTCTTTCCTATTCCATGGGTTGCCTTTTTACTCTGTTGATATTCTTTTTTGTGTGTGTTTTTTGTTTGTTTGAGACAGGGTCTCTGTTGCCCAGGCTGGAGTGCAGTGGCACAATCATAGCTCACTGCAGCTTCAACCTGCCAGGCTCAAGTGATCCTCCCACCTCAGCCTCCCAAGTACCCAGGACTATACGCATGTGCCACCATGCCCAGATAATTTTTAAATTTTTCGTAGAGATGAGTTCTCACTATGCTGATATTCTCTTGATTCATAAATTTTTAAAATTTTCGTGAAGTCCAATTTGTCTGTTTTTCTTTGGTTGCCGCTGGTGACCAAGGAATCCAAGAAATTGGATTAATCCTTGCCTAATCCAGGGTCAGAGAGGTTTACTCCTATGTTTTTGTCTAAGCTAAGGCTAGCTTTAGATCTTACGTTTTAGTTCTTTGATCCATTTTGAGTTAATTTTTAATATATGGTGTTAGGTAAGAGTCCAGCTTCATTCTTTTGAATGTAGATGTCCAGTTTCCCCATTCAACCAATGGTCTTGCACCCTTGTCAAAAATCATTTGGCCATGTATACAAGGGTTTATTTCTGGACTCTATTCTATTTCATTGGTTTATATGTCTGTCTTTATGCCAGTATTATATTTCCTTGATTACTATAGCTTTTAGTAAGTTTTGACATCAGGAACTGTGAGTCCTCCAAGGTACAGCCAAGATTGTTTTGGCTATTTGGGATCCCTTGAGATTCCATGTGAATTTTAGGTTGGGCTTTTTTATTTCTGCAAGAAACATCATTGAGATTTTAACCGTGATTGCACTGAATCTGCAGATTGCTTTGGTTAGTATGGACATCTTAACAATAGTAAGTTTTCAAATCCATGAACATGGAATATATTTCTGTTTATTTATGTCCTCTTTAATTTCTTTCAGCAATGTTTTGTAGTTTTCATTGTACAAATCTTTCACCTCATTGCTTAAGTTCATTCCTAAGTGTTCTTTTTGATGTTATTGTAAATGTAGTTGTCTTCATAATTTTTTTGATTGTTCATTGTCAGTATATAGAAACACAACTAATTTTCATGTGTTGACTTTCTGTTCTACTTTGCTGAATTAATTTATTGCTTCTAATAAGTTTTTTGGTGATATCTTTAGGATTTTCTGCTTATAAGATCATAGCATCTGTGAACAGAGATAATTTTACTTCCTCCTTTCCAATTTGGATGCCTTTTAATTTTTTTCTTGCCTAATTGCTCTGGTTGGAACTTCTAGTACTTCATTAAATAGAAGTGGTGAAAATTAGCACACTTGCATTGTTCTTGATCTCAGAGGGAAAGTTTTCAGTCTTTCAGCATTGAGTATGGTGATCTCTGTGGGTTTTACATGTGTGGTTTTTATTATGTTGAGGTAGTTTCCTTCTATTCTTAGTTTGTTGAGTGTTTTTATCATGAAAGGGTGTTGAATTTTCTCAAATGCTTTTTTTTGCATCAATTGAGATGATGATGTAATTTTTGTCCTTTATTCTGTAAATGTAGTGTACATTGATCGATTTTCATGTGTTGAACCATCCCTGTATCCCAGGAACAAATCTCACATGGTCATGGTATATAATCCTTTTAACATGCTACTGAACTTGATTTGTTAGTATTTTATTGAGGATTTTTGCATTAATGTTCATAAGGGATGTAGTTTTCTTACAGCATCTTTGAAGTCAGGGTACCCTTCGCCTTATGGAATGAATTAGGAATGTTCCTACTTCTTCAACACATTTGGGAAAAGTCTGAGAAGGGTTGGTGTTAGTTTTTCTTTAAATGTTTGGTGGAATTCGCCAGTGAAGCTCTCAGGTCCGGAGCATTTTAATGTCATGAGATTTATTATTATTAATTCTATCTCCTTACTAGTTATCAGTCTATTCAAATATTCTATTCGTTCATGATTTACTCTAGGTAGGTGTTGTGTTTTTTAGGAATTCATCCATTTCATCTAGGTTCTCCAATTTTTTGGTATATATTTTTTCATAATACTCTCATGAAATCCTTTTTTATTTCTATAGCATTGGTAGTCATATCTCCATTTTCTTTTCTGATTTGAGTAATTTGAGTGTTTTCTCTTTTTTAATTTTAATTTTAATTTTTTTTGTTTTGTTTTGAGAGAGAGCTTCACTCTGTTGCCAAGGCTGGATTGCAGTGGCGAAATCTTAGTTCACTGCAACCTCCACCTCCTGGGTTCAGGCGATTCTCCTGTCTCAGCCTCTCCAGTAGCTAGAACCACAGGCACACACCACCACACCTGGCTAATTTTTGTATTTTTAATAGAGATAGAGTTTTGCCATGTTAGCTAGGCTGGTCTCTAAATTATGGCCTCAAGTGATCTGCCCGCCTTGGCCTTGCAAAGTGCTGGGATTACAGGCATTAGCCACTGTGCCCAGCCCCTCTTTTTTTTTTTTTTTATTAGTCTATCAAGCTAATGGTTTTCTTTTCATTTTAAGTTCAGGGGTACATGTGCAGGATGTGCAGGTTTGTTACATAGGTAAGCATGTGCTACGGTGATTTGCTGCCAGATCATCCTAGGTATTAAGCTGAGCATCCATGAGCTATTCTTCCTCATGCTCTCCCTCCTTCCCCCCATTCTCCAGCAGGCCCCATTGTGTGTTGTTCTCCACTATGTGTCCATGTTTTCTCATCATCCAGCTCCCACTTATAAGTGAGAACATGTGGGATTTGGTTTTCTGTTCCTGCATTAGTTTGTGGAAGACAATGGCCTCCAGCTCCATCCACGTCCCTGCAAAGGACACCATCTCATTCCTTTTTATGGCTGTATGGTATTCCATGGTGTATATGTACCACATTTTCTTTATCCAGTCTATCACTGATGGACATTTAGGTTGATTCCATGTCTTTGCTATTGTGAATAGTGCTGCAATGAAAATACATGTGCATGTATCTTTATAATAGAATAATTTATATTCCTTGGGGTATATACCCAGTAATGGGATTGCTGGGTCAAATGGTATTTCTGCCTCTAGATCTTTGAGGAATCACCACACTGTCTTCCACAATGGTTAAACTAATTTATAGTTCCACCAACAGTGTACAATGTTCCTTTTTCTCCACAACCTTGCCAGCATCTGTTATTTTTTAACTTTTTAATAATAGCTATTCTGATTGGTGTAAGATGGTGTCTCATTGTGGTTTTGATTTGCATTTCTCTAATGTTCAGTGATGTTGAGCTCTTTTCATATGTTTGTTGGCTGCATGTATGTCTTCTTTTGAGAAGTATCTGTTCATGTCCTTTGCCTACATTTTAATGAAGTTGTTTTTATCTTTTAAAATTGTATAAGTTCCTTGTAGATGCTACATATTAGACCTTTGTCAGATGGATAGATTGCAAACATTTTCTCCCATTCTGTAAATTGTGTGTTCACTCTATTGGTAGTTTCTTTTGCTGTACAGAACTTCTTTAGTTTAACTAGATCCCATTTGTCAATTTTTGCATTTGTTGCAATTGCTTTTGGTGTCTTCATCATGAAATCTTTGCCCATGCCTATGTTCTGAATGATATTGCCTAGATTTTCTTCTATGGTTTTTCTAGTTTTGGGGCTTTACATTTAAGTCCTTAATCCATCTTGAGTTGATTTTTGCAGATGGTGTAAGGAAGGGATCCAGTTTCAATTCTCTGCATATGGCTGGCCAGTTATCCCAGCACCATTTATTAAATAAAGAATTCTTTCCCCATTGCTTGTTTTTGTCAGGTTTGTTGAAGATCAGATGGTTTTAGGTGTGCAATCTTATCTCTGGGTTCTCTATTCTGTTCCATTGGTCTCTGAGTCTTTTTGTACTAGTGTAATGCTGTTTTGGTTACTGTAGCCTTGTAGTGTAGTTTGAAGTTGGGTAGCGTGATGGCTCCAGCTTTGTTCTTTTTGCTTAGGATTGTCTTGACTATTCGGGCTCTGTTTTGATTTCATATGAATTTTAAAATAGTTTTTTTCTAATTCTGTGAAGAGTGTCAATGGTAGTTTAATGGAAATTGCATTGAATCTGTAAATTGCTTTGAGCAGTATGTCAATTTTCATGATATTGATTCTTCCTATTCATGAGCATGGTATATTTTTCCTTTTGTTTGTGTCATCTCTGATTTCTTTGAGCAGTGGTTTATAGTTCTCTTTGAAGAGATTCTTCACTTTCCTTGTTAGCTGTATTCCTGGGCATTTTATTCTTTCTGTGACAATTGTGAATGGAGGTTCACTCATGATTTGGCTCTCAGCTTGCCTGTTGTTTGTGTATAGGAATGCTAGCAATTTTTGCACATTGATTTTGTATTTTGAGACTTTGCTGAAGTTGCTTACCAACTTAAGAAGCTTTTGGCCTGAGACAATGGGGTTTTCTAGATATAGGATCCTGTCATCTGCAAACAAAGATAGTTTGACTTCCTCTCTTCCTGTTGGAATCTTCTTTCTTTCTTTCTTTTGCCTGATTGCGCTGGACAGAACTTCCAGTACTATGTTCAATAGGAGTGGTGAGAGAGGGCCTCTTTGTCTTGTGCCAGTTTTCAAGGGGAAATCTTCCAGCTTTTGCCGAATCAGTATGATATTGGCTGTGGGTTTGTCATATGTGACACTTATTATTTTGAAGTGTGTTCCTTTAATACCTAGTTTATTGAGCGTTTTTAACATAAAGGGATGTTGAAATTTATTGAAGGTCCTTTCTGTATCCATTAAGAAATTCATATCTTTAGATCTGTTTATGTAATGTATCACATTTATTGATTTGTGTACATTGAACCAACCTTGCATCTCAGGGATGAAGCCTACTGAATTGCAGTGGATAAGCTTTTTGATGTGCTGCTGGATTTGGTTTGCCAGTATTTTGTTGAGGATTTTTGCATTGATGTTCATCAACGGTATTGGCCTGAAGTTTTTGTTGTTGGTTGTGTATCTCTGACAGGTTTTGGTGGTGGGCTTCTGTAATCCCAGCTACTCAGGAGGCTGAGGCATGAGAGTCACATGAACCTGGGAGGCAGAGGTTGCAGTGAGCTGAGATTGACCCACTGCACTCCAGCCTGGGTGACAGAGCTAGACTCCATCTCAAAAAAGAAAAAAAAAATAAGTTAGGGAAGATTCCCCCTCCTTTTCAATTTTTTGGAATAGTTTCAGTAGAAATAGTACCAGCAGCTCTTCTTTGTACCTTTAGTAGAATTCATCTGTGAATCTCTCTGGTCCTGGGCTTTTTTTTTTTTTTTCCCGGCTGGTAGGCTATTTATTTCTGCCTCAATTTCAGAACTTGTTATTGGTCTATTCAGGCATTCTGTTTCTTCCCTGTTTAGTCTTGGGAGGATGTATGTGTCCAGGAATGTATCCATTTCTTCTAGAATTTCTAGTGTATGTGCATAGGGTTGTTTATAGTATTCTCTGATGGTTGTTTGTATCTCTGTGGGGTCAGTGGTGATATCCCCCTTATCATTTCCGATTGTGTTTATATAAATCTTCTCTCTTTTCTTCTTTACTAGTCTAGCTAGCAGTCTATCTATCTTATTAATCTTAAAAAAGCAGTTATTGGATTCATTGATTTTTTGAAGGGTTTTGTTTTGTTTGTTTTTACCTTCTTCAGTTTAGCTCTGATCTTGATTATTTCTTGTCTTCTACTAGCTTTGGGTTTATTTGCTCTTGGTTCTCTAGCTCTTTTAGTAGTTAAGTTGTCAATTTGAGCTCTTTCTAGCTTTTCGATGTGGGCGTTTAGTGCTGTAAATTTTCCTCTTAACACTGCTTTAGCTGCATCCCAGAGATTCTGGTACACTGTATCTTTGTTCTCATTAATTTCAAAGAACTTGATTTCGGCCTTGATTTCATTATTTGCCCACAAGTCATTCAGGAGCAGGTTCCATGTAGTGTTCAGTTTCCATGTAGTGGTGTGGTTTTGAATGAATTTCTTAATCTTGAGTTGTTCAGTTTCCATGTGATGTGGTGTGTTTTTGAGTGAATTTCTTACTCTTGAGTTCTAATTTGATTGTGCTGTGGTCTGACAGACTGGTTGTTATGATTTCAGCTATTTTGCTTTTGTTGAGGAGTGTTTTACTTCTGATTATGTGATCAATTTTAGAGTTAAGTGCCATGTGGCAATGAGAAGAATGTATATTCTGTTGTTTTGGGGTGGAGAGTTCTTTAGATATCTATCAGGTCCACTTGATCCAGAGCTGAGTTCAAGTCCCGAATATCTTTGTTAATTTTCTGTCTTGATGATCTGTCTAATAGTGTTGGTGTGGTGTTAAAGTCTCCCACTATTACTATTTGCAAGTCTAAGTCTCTGAAAGCCTCTAAGAACTTGCTTTATGAATCTACATGCTCCTGTATTGGGTGCATATATATTTAGGATAGTAAGCTCTTCTTGTTGAATTGAACCCTTTACCTTTATGTAATGCCGTTCTTTTGTCTTTTTTGATCTTTTTTAGTTTATTTGTTTGTTTATTTTTGAGATGGAGTCTTGCTCTGTCTCCCAGGCTGGAGTGCAGTGGCACGATCTTGGCTCATTGCAACCTCCACCTCCTGGTTCAAGTGATTCTCCTGCCTCAGCTTCCCGAGTAGCTGAGATTACAGGCACCCACCACCATGCCCAGCTGGTTTTTGTACTTTTTGTGCAGATGGGGTTTAACCATGTTGGCCAGGGTGGTCTCAAACTCCTAATCTCAGGTTATTCACCTGCCTCGGCCTCCCAAAGTGCTAGGATTACAGGCATGAGCCACTGCGCCCAGCCCTTTGTTGGTTTAAAGCCTGTTTTGTCAGAAACTAGGATTGCAACCCCTGCTTTTTTCAATATTTTCCATTTGCTTGGTAAATTTTCCTTCATCCCTTTATTTTGAGCCTATGTATGTCTTTGCAAGTAAGATGGGTCTCTTGAAGACAGCATACTGATGGGTCCTGGTTCTTTATCCAGTTTGCTGCTCTATATCTTTTAATTGGGGCATTTAGCCCATTTAAATTTAAGATTAGTATTGTTATGTGTGAATTAGATCCTGTCATCATGATGCTAGTTAGTTATTTTGTAGACTTCTTTCTGTGTTTGCTTCATAGTGTCACTGGTCTGTGTATTTCAGTGTGTTTTTGTAACGGCTTTTCCTTTCCATACTTAGTGCTTCCTTCAGGAGCTCTTGCAAGGCAGGTCTGGTGGTAACAAATTCCCTCATCATTTGCTTGTCTGAAAAGGATGTTGTTTCTCCTTTGCTTATGAAGCTTAGTTTGACTGGATATGAAATTCTGGGTTGGAAATTCTTTTCTTTAAGAATGTTGAATTTTGGCCCCCAGTCTCTTCTAGCTTCTAGGGTTTCCACTGAGAGGTCTACTGTTAGTCTGATGGCTTGCCTTTGTAGGTGACCTGGCCTTTCTCTCTGGCTGCCCTTAACCATTTTTTCTTTCATTTCAATCTTGAAGAATCTGATTATTATGTGTCTTGGGGATGATCTTCTCAGGGAGTATTTTACTGGGGTTCTCTGCATTTCCTGAATTTGAATATTGGCCTGTCATGCTAGGTTGGGGAAGTGCTGAATTATATCCTAAAGTGTGTTTTCCAACTTGGTTCCATTCCCTCTGTCTCTTTCAGGTACCCCAATCAGTTGTAGATTTGGTCTCTTTACATAATCCCATATTTCTCAGAGGTTTTGTTCTTTTTTTTCATTCTTTTTTCTCAATTTTTGTCAGCCCGTCTTATTTCAGAAAGATAGCCTTCAAGCTCTGAGATTCTTTCTTCCACATAGTCTATTCTGCTATTAATATTTGTGATTGCATTGTGAAGTCCTGTACTGTGCTTTTCAGCTCTAACAGATTAGTTATGTTTCTCTTTAAACTGGCTATTTGGGCTCTCGGCTCCTGTATTGTTTTATCATGATTCTTAGCTTCTTTGCATTGGTTTACAACATGCTCTTTTATCTCAGCGAAGTTTATTACCCACCTTCTGAAACCTACTTCTGTCATTTCAACCATCTCAGCCTCAGCCCAGTTCTCAGCCCTTGCTGGAGAGGTGTTGCAGTCATTTTAAGGAAAAGGGGCACTCTGGCTTTTTGAGTTTTCAGTGTTTTTGCATTGCTTCTTTCTCATCTTAGTAGGCTTATCTACCTTTGATTTTTTACATTGCTGATTTTTGGATGGGTTTTGTTGTTGTTTTCTATTTGTTTGTTTTTCTTTTAACAGCCTGGCAACTCATCCATAGGGCTGCTAAGGTTTGCTGGGGGTCCACTCTAAACCTTAGTTTTCTTGTTTATTTTCTGTACCTTGAGGTATCACCTGTGAAGGCTGTGAAATAGCAAAGATGGCAGCCAACTTTTTTCCTCTAGAAGCTCTATCCTGGGGTACTGACCTATTGCTGGCCCAAATTTGCCTGTAGGAGGTGGCTGAAGACTCCTGTTGGGGGGTCTTACCCAGTCAGGGTCAGGAACCCACTTAAGGAAGCAGTCTGGATGCTTTTGATAGAGCAGCTGTGCTGTATTGGAGATCCCTTCTGCCCCTGATCGGTTTGGGCTCTCCAAGGCCCACAGGCTGGACAAGCTGAGAAGCCAAATGGCCAAGTTGGCAGCCTGCCCCACCCTTCAGGCACTTTGTCCCAGGGACAACACAGGCCAGGGTGACCAGAGGCCCCTGTGGGTGGGACCTGACTGGGAGTACCTGCCCCAGGATCCAAGGAGGAGTGGATCAGGGTCTTGCTTAAAGAAGCAGTCTGGCCATACCTCAACAAAACAGCTGTGCTGTGGTGATGAACTGCCTCTGCCCCTGTCAACTTGGTCTCTCCAAAGCCCACAGTCCAGAACGGCTAAGTCATCCAACCAACCCAGGTGACAGCCCTCCCCTCCTCTGGGCACTTCATCCCAGGGAGAGATCAGAGCTCTGTCCCTAATATGTGCAGGCAGGTGTGGCTGGAGTGTCCAGCTAGAAGGTTCTACCCAGTGAGGAAGAAGCAGTCTGGCCGTGATCTGGCAAAGCTGCTGTGTTGCACTTCTAGGGAAACCCTTCCTTGTCTGGACGGTTTCGACTCTCCAGAGTCCACAGGCTGGAATAGCTGAATTGACCAAACAGCAAAGGTGTTGCCCACCACTCTCCCCTTGAGGCTCCATCCTGTCTCAGGCAGGCTCCGCCCTGTTGCTGATGGCTTACTGGAATTCCAAGACAGTGGGTCTTATCTTGTCAGGTGTGGTGGAAGTGGGGTCTACAGAATGATGTTGCTTGGCTCCCTGGATTCTGCCCCTTCCTAGGGATATATGCAGACCACCTACCTTGCCTGTGTTGCAGAAAGACTGGTGTATTTAAAGCTTCTGGGTTTCTGTGTGTGCCTGAGCAGTTGCTCTGCCAAGACTCTACCCAGTTCTATGTGACAGATCCAAGGCTCTGGTGGCATAGGCTCACAAGGGGATCTCCTGATCCACAGGTTGCAAAGATTCATGGGAGAAGCATGGTTTCCTGGGTCACATAGTCACTAATTGCTTCCCTTGGCTGGGGGTGGGGGTTTCCTTGGCTCCATGTCACTCCTGGTGGGCCATTGCGCCACCCTACTTTTCTTCATTCTCCATGTATTGAGTTGTTTCCCTAATCAGTCCCAGTGTGAGAACCTGGATGTTTCAGTTGAAAGCTGTATTCACTTGCCTGTTTTGTTCCTTTCTGTGAGCGCTGTGGACCACAGCTGCTTCTAATCGGCCATCTTGGCCCCTCTCCCAATGGTTTTTCAATTTATTGATTCTTTTCAAAGAACCAACTTTTGGTTTTATTGATTTTTCTCTATTTTTCTATTCTTGATTTCATTTCTCTCCGTCTAACCTTTATTATCTACTTTCTTCCACTAGCTTTTGATTTCATTTGTTCTTCTCGCATTCCTTAATTTGCAAAGTTGGGTTGTTGATTTGAGATCTTTTTTGTTTTTTTAATGTAAGCATTTATAGGTGTAAATTCCCCCTTAGCACTGCTGTTTCTAAGTCCCATAAGTTTCAGTGTGTTTTTTCTTGAGCTTCATTCATCTCCAAATATTTTCTAATTTCTCTTTTGATTTCTTCCTTGATAACATTGGTTGCTTAAGAGTGTGTTGTTTAATTTCCACAAATTTATGAATTTTATAGTTTTATTTCTGCTTTATCTCATCGTGGTTGGAGAAGACACTTCATATGATATATGTCTTTTTAAATTTACTGAGACTTAATTTGTGGCCTAACATGTGGTTCATTCTGGAAAATGTTGCATGTGCCCTTGAGAAACATATATTGCTGTTTTTGAGTAGAGTGTTCTGTATATGTCTGTTAGATCTAGTTGGTTTATTGTATTAAATCTTCTATTTTCTTATGTATCTTTATCTGGTTGGTGTTGAGAGTGGAGTATTGAAGTCTCCAACTATTGTTGTAGAACTGTCTATTTCTCCCTTTAGTTCTGTTGATTTTTGCTTCATATATTTTGATGGTCTGTCAGTAGGTTCCTCTTTGTGTCTTGTAATCTTTTTTGACTTAAAGTTTATTTTGTCTAATATTAGTGTGGCCACTAATATTAGTGGCCTCTGCTCTCTCTGGTTATTATTTGCATGCTATATCTTTTTCCATCCTTTCAATTTCAATCTATTTTTGTCTTTGGATCTAAAATGAGTATCTTATAGGCAGCATGTAGTTTTATTCATTCTGCCAATCTCTGTCTATGGATTAGACAGTTTAATCGATTTACATTTCAAGTAATTACTGATAAGGAGCGACATTTGTCATTCTGGTATATGTTTTCTATATGCCTTATAGCTTTTTTGTTCCTCGTTTCCTGCATCACTGTTGATATGATTTGGCTGTGTCCTCACCCAAATTTCATCTTGAATTCCCACGTGTTGTGGGAGGGACCCAGTGGGAAGTAATTGAATCATGGGGGCAAGTCTTCTCTGTGCTATTCTCATGACAATGAGTAAGTCTCACGAGATCTGATGGTTTTAAAAAGAGGAGTTCCCCTGCACAATCTCTGTGTTCTCTTTGCTGCCATGTGAGATATGCCTTTCACCTTCCACCATGATTGTGTGGCCTTCCCAGCCATGTGGAACTGTAAGTCCAATAAACTTCTTTCTTTTGTAAATTGCCCAGCCTTGGGTATGTCTTTTTCGGCAGCATGAAAACAGACGAATACAGTAAATTGATACCAGTAGAGTGGGGCGCTGCTGAAAAGATATCTGAAAATGTGGAAGCGACTTTGGAACAGGGTAACAGGCAGAGGTTGGAACAGTTTGGAGGCCTCAGAAAAAGGCAGGAAAATGTGAGAAAGTTTGGAACTTCCTAGAGACTTGTTGAATGGCTTTGACCAAAATGTTGATAGTGATATGGACAATGAAATCCAGGCTGAAGTGGTCTCAGATGGAGATGAGGAACTTGTTGGGAACTGGATCAAAGGTTCCTCTTGTTATGTTTTAGCAAAGAGACTGGTGGCATTTTGCCCCTGCCATAGAGATGTGTGGAACTTTGGACTTCAGGGAGATGACTTAGGGTATCTGGCAGAATAAATTTCTAAGCAGCAAAGCATTCAATATGTGACTTGGGTGCTGTTAAAGGCATTCAGTTTTAAAAGGGAAACTGAGCATAAAAGTTTGGAAAAGTTGCAGCCTGACAATGCAATAGAAAAGAAAATCCCATTTTCTGGGGAGAAATTCAAACTGGCTGCAGAAATTCGTATAGGTAATGAGGAGCTGAATGTTAGTCCCCAAGACAATGAGGAAAATGTCTCCACAGCATGTCAGAGCCCTTTGTGGCAGCACCTCCCATCATAGGCCCGAGGTTTAAGGGGAAAAAATGGTTTTGTGGGCCAAGCCCAGCATCCATCTGATGTGTGCAGTCTAGGGACTTGGTGCCCTGTGTCCTAGCTGCTCCAGCCCTGACTAAAAGGGGCCAAGGTACAGCTCAGGCTGTTGCTTCAGAGGGTGGAAGCCCCAAGCCTTGGCAGCTTCCTCGTGGTGTTGAGCCTGTGGGTGCACAGAAGTCAAGAACTGAGGTTTGGGAACCTCTGTCTAGATTTCAAAAGATGTATGGAAACACCTGGATGCCCAAGCTGAAGTTTGCTGCAGGGGTGGGGCCCTCATGGAGAACCTCTGCTAGGGCAGTGTGGAAGGGAAATGTGGGGTCAGAGCCCCCACACAGAGTCCCTACTGGGGCACTGTCTAGTGGAGCTGTGAGAAGAGGGCTGGCTGCCATCCTCCAGACCCCACAATGGTAGATCCACTGACAGTGTGCACTGTGCACCTGGAAAAGCCGCAGACACTCAACACCAGCCCACGAAAGCAGCCAGGAGGGGCTGTATCCTACAAAGCCCCAGGGGTGGAGCTGCCCAAGGCTGCGGGAGTACACCTCTTGCATCAGAGTGACCTGGATGTGAGATATGGAGTCAAAGGAGATTATTTTGGAGCTTCAAGATTTGACTGCCCCACTGGGTTTCAGATTTGTGTGGGGCCTATAGCCCCTTTGTTTGGCCAATGTCTCCCATTTGGAATGGCTGTATTTACCCAGCACCTGTACCCCCATTGTATCTAGGAAGTAACTAATTTGCTTTTGATTTACAGGCTCATAGGTGGAAGGGTCTTGCCTTGTCTCAGACGAGACTTTGGATTGTGGACTTTTGCGTTAATGCTGAAATGAGTTAAGACTTTGGGGGACTGTTGGGAAGGCATGATTGGTTTTGAAATGTGAAGACATGAGATTTGGGAGGGGCCAGGGACAAAATGATATAGTTTGGCTGTGTCCCTACCCAAATATCATCTTGAATTCCCATGTGTTTTTGGAGGGACCCAGTGGGAGGTAACTGAATCATGGGGGCAAGTCTTTCCTGTGCTATTCTCGTGATAGTGAGTAAGTCTCATGAGATCTGACGACTTTAAAAAGAGGAGCTCCCCTGCACAAGCTCTCTGTTCTCTTGTCTGCTGCCATGTGAGACGTGCCTTTCACCTTCCACTGTGATTGTTAGGCCTTCCCAGCCACATGGAACTGTAAGTCCAATAAACCTCTTTCTTTTGTAAATTGCCCAGTCTTGGGTATGTCTTTATCAGCAGCATGAAAACAGACTAATACTACCATCTTCTTTTGTTTTTAGTTGATTTTTGAAGCAAAACATTTATATTCCTTCCTCATTTCCTTTTGTATGTATAACTATTTTCTTAGTGGTTACCATGGGGACTACATTTAACTTCCTAATGTTATCATATTCTAATTTGAATTTATTCCAGCTTATCTTCATAACATATGATAACTGCTCCTTCAGCAACATCTTTTCCACCCATTTTGTTATTGATGTCACAAAATTACATCTTTATACAGGTTGAATGCTCCTAATCTAAAAATCTGAAATCTAAAATGCTCCAACATCTGAAACTTTTTGAGCACTGACATGACATGCAATTGATTTTTGGATTAGTGATGTTCAACCAGTAAGTATAATGCAAATATTCCAAAATTTAAAAAAAAAATCTGCAACACTTTGGTCCCAAGCATTTCAGATAAGGGATCCTTAATTTGTGCTTTGTATAGTAAACTAATAATTCCTACATTTGGTCTCTTAAATTATGTATAAAACAAAATGTGGAGTTACAAACCAGTTACGGTACTAGTTTTTAGACTAATAATTGTTTTTTAAAATGTGTTAGTCTCTTCAATCATGTAGAAAACAAAAAAGTGGAGTTGCAAACCATTATTACAATAGTACTAGCTTTTATAATTGTCCATGCATTTACCTTTATTGAGATTTTGATTTCTTCATACAGCTTCAAGTTTCTGTCTAGGATCCTCCCACTTCACCTTGCAGGACTCCCTTGAGTATTTCTTGCAGGGCAGGTCTCATGATAATGAACTTCCTCAGCTTTTGTTTATCTGGGAATGTCTTAATTTCTTCTTCACCTTTTTTTGGTAAGAGACAGGATCTTACTATGTTGCCCAGGCTGAACTCAAGCTCCTGGGCTCAAGCAATCCTCCTACCCCAGCCTCCTGAGTAGCTGAGACTAGAGGCATGCACCTCTGTACCCATCTCTTCCCTTACTTTTTGAAGGACAGTTTTTCTGTATATGAGATTTTTGGTTGACAGTTTTTTTCTTTTACCACTTTGAATATATTGGCCCACTGTGTTTCGTCCTCCATGGTTTCTGATGAGAAGTCTGCTGATCTTATTGAACATTCCTGGTTTGTGACAGGTCATTTTTTTTCTTGCTACTCTGATTATTTTTTGTCTTTTTCTTTTGAAAGTTTGATTATAATGTGTCTCAATGTTGGTCTCTTTGAGTCTGCCTTACTTTTAGTTTTTGAATGATTCTTAAATGTTTATAGTCATGTCTTTTGTTAAATCTGGCAAGTTTTCAGCCATTATTTCTCTCTGCTCTTTTCTCTCTCTGCTCCTTCAGGTATTCCCACAATGCATATGTTGGTCAGTTTGACAGTGTCCCACAGGTCCCTAAGGCTCTGTTCACCTTTCCTTAAGTTTTTCTCTTTCTGTTCCTCAGACTTGATCATTTCCATTGTCCTGTCTTTAAGTTTGCTGAGTCTTTCCTCTGTTTGTTCAAATGTATTCTTGAATCCTACTAGTAAAGTTTTCATTTCATTTATTCTATTTTTCAGTTCTAGAATTTTATTTGGTTTCTTTTCAGGATTTATCTTCATGGATATTTCCATTTTGTTCATATATCTTTTCCTTGAGTCTCTTCACATCTTTTTTTAGTTCCCTGAGCATCTTCAGTTGTTTAAAAGTATTTGTCGAATAGATCTGTTTAGCAGATCTGTCATCAGGTCTTTTTTTGGGAACAGTTGTGTTGATTTTTTTTCTTTGAAGGTGCTATACTTTTCTCTTTCTTTGTCTGGCTTGTCATTTTCTTTGTTGTAAATTGGACATTTGGACCTAATAATATGTAACTGTGGAAATTAGATATTCTCCCTTCTGCAGGGTTTGCTATTCTGTGTGTGTGTGTGTGTGTGTGTGTGTGTGTGTGTGTGTGTGTGTGACTGTCTCTGTGCCAAGGATCAGTCTTAGGTGTCAACTTAAGGTCTTCTCAGTATTTTTGAGCTTGTGCCTTTCTCTGGGTGTGTCATGTTCACCTTCTAATTTCCTCATATATGTAGTTTTTTAAAAAAAACATTGTAGTTTTTAATGTCTAGTTTCCAAAAGGGAGAAAAGACAAAAATAAAAGGAGAGAAGGGCACTGTCCCTTTAAATCCCCTGGAAGTTACTTCAGCCAGAGCGGGAGGGACTTACAACAATGATGGGAGGTACAACAACAATGGCCACCTGCCTCTTTGTACCTCTTTGATCAGAAACAACAATCAGTAATCAGAGCATAAATTTCTGATAGTTAGAGATTCTTATTTGGGTTCTTATTTGCCTACCATGGCTCCCACAGGCCATGTCCAGATTGATCCAGGAATATGTGCAGAGCTCTGCCACACAGCACAGCTGAGGGGTGGAGGATGTGTAGCTGTGCTAAGATCTGAAATTGGTGAAATTAACTGTATCTTACTGTTCAAGCCTTCCCCTGGAAGTTGCAAGTCTTCAATAGACTCCTGAGTCCAAAATAGTTATATGGGACACATTCTGCCAGCGCAATTGTTATCTAGGAGGGGAGACAAATTCCTGGTGCTTCCTACTCTTCTATCTTTCCAGAATTCTGACAAGTAATTAGTTTTTTCCTCATTTGAGAAAAACTTAACAGTGAGGTAGATACTAGTTTTCAGTAAGAAAAAAAAATTTAAATTGTATGTGTATTCATTTGGTAAAACTTTTACTAATAAGCTTTTTTCTAAAGTACAATGCTTAGTGTCCTTCAGAAAAATAAAAAAACAATTTCTTTATATTATGGTTTCTTTTTTTTTATTTTCCAGAGATAATACATATGAGAATGCTTAAAGGAGCAAAAAACACTCCTTTAAGTTTGAGGTCAAATCTTATTTCTCAAGAAGGAATATTTCTTAAGTTATAAGGATTAGATAACAAATCAACACGAGGGTCTAGAACCATTGAGCTCTTGTTTAGTAAACTTGGAAAGAGATCGTGAATGGGAAAAGACAGCATGTCAGTTATGGTGTTGAAAATCAGAAAAGAATTTCCTTCCTTGAACTGATTTATTTAAAGTAGCAACAAGACATAAGAGAAAAGGTCCCAAATTAGGAATCAAAAGTCCTGTGTCCTAGTATGTGATGTTAAGCAGAACATTATAAATATACCATTCTAATACATAAGAAAATAGACTAGTAGATCAGTAAATATAAGCAAAATGGTATTATGTTTGCTCTTGACTAGTTAGTGAGGATTTATAAGTACTGTGATGTCACTAAGTAAAAGGCAAAGTTCTTAAAATGGTTGACACGGCTGGGCGCGGTGGCTCACACCTGTAATCCCAGTACTTTGGGAGGCCTAGGCAGGCAGATCACAAGTCAGGAGATTGAGACCATCCTGGCCAACATGGTGAAACCCCATCTCTTCTAAAAATACAAAAATTAGCCAGGTGTGGTGGGACGTGCCTGTAATCCCAGCTACTCGGGAGGCTGAGGCAGGAGAATCGCTTGAACCCAGGAGTCGGAGGTTACAGTGAGCCAAGATCACCACTGCACTCCAGCCTGACAACACAGCGAGAGACTCTGTCTCAAAAAAAAAAAAAAAGGTTGACACTAGTTTCCATAATACCACCTGAGCTCACCTTCTCCTATTTCTCCTTTTTTGAAAAAACCCGAATCCCAAATGTAATACAATGCTGTTTCTTCTTAATCCTGCTCCAGCTACAAGTGGCCCCAGGTTGTTCCTTGACCATAGCAGCCATACACACTCCTGTCTCATGACCTTTGTACTGGCTGCCCCCTCTGCTGAAAACAAAAACACTCTCCCAGTAATCTGCACTGCTCACTCATTCACTTCCTTCAGTTCTTTGCTAAAGTGTCGTCTCAGTGAGACTTCTCCAACCTCTGTATTTAAAACTAACCAAGCCTTCCCTAATTCCTTTGTAATTATTTCCACATAGCATTTATCACCATCTAATATTCAATATATATTTAACTCATTCGTCTCTCATGTACCAAAAAGAAATGGAATATAAGTTTCAAGAAAGGGGAATTCTCTACTGTATCTTTCTCTATTGTACTGGAATATCCCTACTTTTTAGAGTTGTTTGTGGCACACAAGAGGGACTCAGTAAATACTTGTTGAATGAAATGTATGAGGAGAAGTGGAAATCTTGATTCCATCATTTCACACTCAAATTATTATCATAGAATAGAATTATCATGTTAATTAGCTTTAGGAGATAGCTTTGTTTTATTTCAAGCTCAAGATGCTTTTTAAATTTAATTTCTTACTCTCTACTTGCTTAAGTAAAAAAATATAATTGCTGGCTGGGTGTGGTGGCTCACATTTATAATCCCGGTGCTTTGGGAGGCCAAAGTCAGAGGATCGCTGGATGCCAGAAGTTCAAGACCAGCCTGGGCAACATAGCAAGACCCTGTCTCTACAAGAAAAATTTAAAAATTTGCTACATGTGGTGGCACCCACTTGTAGCTCTTGCTACCCAGGAGACTGAGGTGGGAGGATTGCTTGAGTCCAGTACAAGTGTTCAAGGCTGCAATGAGCTATGATCGTGCCACTGCACACCAGTCTGGGTGACAAAGTAAGTCCTTTTCTCTTAAAAAAAAAAATAAATTAAGTTGCTAGGGTTAATGTGTCTTTAAATTAGTCACATATAATTTGGAGCCATTCTGGGGAGGAATTAGAAGCATACTGGGTGAAGGTGAATCTCTAAAGTGTTTAAGGACTTGGAGAAAAGTACCAAATGCCTTTCGTTGATACAAACAAGCCCATGCATTAGTTAGAATCTCACTTACTGAGATTTCCTTCGTTCTGTTCTGATATTAGTCTACTTGTAATATGTGGTCTTTTTGTTGATATATAATATTTGTACATATTTATGGAATACATGTGGTATTTTGATACATGAATAAAATGTGTAATGATCAAATCAGGGTATTTAAGATATCTATCACCTCAAACATTTATTATTTATTTGACTTGGGAACATTTCAAATCTTCTTTTCCAGTTATTCTGAAATATGGAATATATTGTTGTTAACTGCAGTCACCCTACTGTGCTATCAAACACTAGAACTTATTCTTTCTATCTAACTGTATTTCGTATCTACTAACCAACCTCTCCACCAGCACCCTGCCACACACATACCCTTCCCGTCCTCTAGTAACTATCATTCTATTCCCTACGTCACTGAAATCAACTTTTTTAGCTCCCACATATGAATGAGAACATGTGATATTTGTCTTTCTGTGTCTGGCTTAATTCATTTAACAATAGTGACCTCTAGTTCCATACACATTGCTGCAAATGACAGGATATCATTCTTTTTTTGTGGCTGAATAGTATTCCACTGAGTATATATACCACATTTTCTTTTTTTCAAATTTTATTCACATGTTTTATTCATTCATCCATTAATGAACGTTTAGATTGATTTCATATGTTGCTGTTGTGAATAGTCCTGCCATAAACAAGAGGATATGGGTATCCCTTTGATATACTGATTTCCTTTCCTTTGAATAAATACCCAAGAGTGAGATTACTAGATTTTGTGTTAGTTGTATTGTTAGTTTGTTGAGGAAACTTCATACTGTCTTCTGCAAGGGCTGTACTAATTTACTTTCCAACCAACAGTGTATAATATAGAGTTCCCTTTTCTCCGCATCCTCACAAGCATCTGTTATTTCTTGCCTTTTTGATAAGAGCCATTCTAACAAGGGTAAGATTTTGTCTCATTGCGTCTTGGATTGGCATTTCCCTGATAATTAATTATGTTGAACATTTTTTCCATATACCTGTTGTCCATTTTTAAGTCTTTTTTTTTTCCCTGTAACCAGGGGTGAGAGAGGTATGTCTTCTTTTGAGAAATGCCTACTCAGATCCTTTGCCCACTTTTTCATGGGATTATTAGTTTTTTTGCTGTTAAGTTGTTTGAATTCCTCAGGTATATGTGTTGTGTTAGATAAAAAACACAAAAAGTTGTTTGAGTTCCTTGCTTATTCTGAATATTAGTTCCTTGGGAGATGAATGGTTTGCAAATATTTTCTCCTATTTAGCATGTTGTCCTTCTCACTCTGTTGATTGCTTCCTTTGCTGCATAGAAGCTTTTTAGTTTATATAGTCCCATTTGTTTATTTTATTTTTGTTGCCTGTGCTTTTGAAGTCATGGCCATAAATTTTTTGCCTAGACCAATGTCTGAGAGCATTTTCCCTATTTTCTTCTAGTAGTTTCATAGTTTTGGGTCTTATGTTTAAGTCTTTCATCAATTTTGGGTTGATTTTTGTATATTGTGAGACATAGGGATCTAGTTTCATTTTTCTGTACTTGGATATCCAGTTTTCCCTGTACCATTATTGAAGAGGATGCCTTTCCCCAATTTATATTCTTAATGGCTTTGTTGAAAATCAGTTAGCTGTAAATACATGCATGTATTCCTGGAGTGTCTATTCTGTTTCATTGGTTTATGTGTCTGTTTTTATACCAATATCTTGCTGTTTTAGTTACTACAGCTTTTTAATATATTTTGAAATCAGGTATGATGCCTCCAGCTTTGTTTTTTTCACTCAGGAACACTATGGCTATTTGAGCTCTTTAATGGTTCTATACAAATTTTAGGATTTTTTTGTATTTATATAAAGAATGTCATTGGTGTTTTGATAGGGATTACATTGAATCTGTAGATTGCTTTGGGTAGTATGGTCATTTTAACAATAGTAATTCTTCTGAGTCATGAGCATGGGATATCTTTCCATTTGTTTGTGTCCTCTTAACATTCTTTCATCAGTGTTTTGAAGTTTTCCTCGTAAGGGTCTTTCACTTTCTTGGTTTAATTTATTCCTAAGTATTTTATTTTTTGTAGCTATTGTAAATGAGATTGTTTTCTTTTTTAGCCAGTTTATTATTGGCACATAGAAATGCTGCTGATTTTTATATGTTGATTTTGTATCCTGCAATTTTACTAAATTTATTTATTCTAGGAGTGTTTTTGGTGGAGTCTTTAGGTTTTATATATATATATATGTATTACATATATATATCCATGTATATATAATACACACACACATATATATCCATGTTATCTACAAAGAGGGACAGTTTGACTTCCTCTATTCCAATTTAGATGACATTTATTTATTTCTCTTGCCTGATTGCTCTGGCAAGGACTTCCAGTACTATGTTGAATAAAAGTGATGACCCTATCTCTAAATAAATAATAAAAATGAAGTGGTGGAACTGGGTATCCAATGTCTTGTTACAGGTCTTTCAGCTTCTCCCCATTCAGTATTATGTTAGCTATGCATTTGTCAGATATGACCTTTATTATGCTGAGGCATGTTTCTTCTATGCCTAATTTGTTAAGAATTTTAATCATGAAAAGAAGTTGAATTTTATAAAATTCCTTTTCTCTGTCTATTGAAATGATCGTATTGTTTTTGTCTTTCATTCTGTTGTTGTGAGGTATCACATTTATTGACTTGCATGTGTTGAACCATCCTTTCATCTGATGTATTATCCTTTTATGGTGCTGTTGGATTCACTTTGCTAGTATTTTGTTGAAGCTTTTATGTGTCTGTGTTCATCAGGGGTATTGGCCTGTAGTTTTCTATTTCCATTATGTCCTTGTCTGCTTTTGGTATCAGGGTAATACTGGCCTCACAGAATGAGTAAGGAAGAATTTCCTCCTTTGAATTTTCTGAAATAGTTTGAGAAGAATAGGTGTTAGTTTTTCTTTACAAGTTTGATAGCATTTGGAAGTAAAGACATCTGGTGCTGAGCTTTTCTTTGTTGGGAGACTTTTTATTACTGATTCAATCTCATTCCTTTTTTTTTTTTTTTTTTTTGAGACAGAGTCTCACTCTGTCGCCCAGGCTGGAGTGCAGTGGTGCGATCTCCCCTCACTGCAAGCTCCGCCTCCCGGGTTCACGCCGTTCTCCTGCCTCAGCCTCCCGAGCAGCTGGGAGTATAGGCACCCGCCACCATGCCTGGCTAATTTTTTGTATTTTTAGTAGAGACAGGGTTTCACTTTGTTAGCCAGGATGGTCTCGATCTCCTGACCTCGTGATCCACCTGCCTACGGCCTCCCAAAGTGCTGAGATTACAGGTGTGAGCCACTGCTCCCAGCCCATTACTTGTTATTGGTCTATTCAGGTTTTCTCTTTCTTCCTTATTCATTCTTTTCTTTTTTTTTTTTTTTTTTTTTTTTTTTTTTTTTTTTGAGACGGAGTTTCACTCTTGTTGCCCAGGCTGAAGTGTAGTGGCGCGATCTCGTCTCGCCGCAACCTCCGCCTCCCGTGCTCAAGCAATTCTCCTGCCTCAGTCTCCCGAGTAGCTGGGATTATAGGCATGCGCCATCACACCAGGCTAATTTTTTTTGTATTTTTAGTAGAGATGGGGTTTCTCCATGTTGGTCAGGCTGGTCTCGAACTCCTGACCTCAGGAGGCCCACCTTGGCCTCCCAAAGTGCTGGGATTACAGGCATGAGCCACGGTGCCCAGCCCTGATTTATTCTTAGTAGATTGTATGTGTTCAGGAATTTATCCATTTCCTCTAGCTTTTCTAATTTGTTAGCATATAGTTCTTTATAAGTCTCTGATGATTTCTTGTATTTCTGTGGTATGAGTTGTAATGTCTCCCTTTTTGTTTGTGATTTTGCTAATTCACATCCTCTCTCTTATTTTCTTGGTTAGTCTAGCTAGCGATTTATCAATTTTGTTTATCTTTTCAAAAAACTAACTTTTTATTCCATTGACCTTTGTATTTTTTTTAAGGTCTCTATTACATTTAGTTCTGCTCTGATCTTTATTGTTTCTTTCCTTCCACTAATTTTGGATTTGGTCTGCTCTTGCTTTTCTAGTTATTGAGGGGGCATCCTTAGCTTGATTATTTGAAATGTTTCTACTTCTTGATATACGCATTTATTGCTATGAAATTCCCTCTTAGCACTTCTTTTGCTACATCTCATGGGTTTTGATATGTTGTGTTTCCATTCTCATTTGTCTCAAGACGTTTATTTCCTTCTGTCTTCTTCATTGACCCAATGGCTGTTAAGCATGTTATTTAATTTCCATGTATTTGTATAGTTTCCAAAGTTCCTGTTGTTATTGATTTCTAGTTTTATCCCATTGTGATCTGAAAGGTACTTGATATGATTTTGATTTTTTTTTTAAATTTAGACTTGCTTCGTGGCCTAGCATATGGTCTATACTGGAGAATGTTCCATGTGTTGATGAGAAGAATGTATATTCTGTTGCTATTGGATAAAATATTCCATGCATGTCTTTTAGGTACGTTGATCTGAAGTGCAATTTAAATCTAATGTTCCTTTGATGATTTTCTGTCTTGATGATCTGTCTAATATAGAGAGTAGGGTGTTGAAGTCTTCAACTATTATTGTATTGGAGTCTATCTCTCCCTTCAGATCTAATAATATTTGCTATATATAACTGGATGTTCTGGTGTTAAGTTCATATATATTTAGAATTTTATCTTCTTACCGAACGAATCCTTTTATCATTATACGGTGACCTTGTTTATTTATTTATAATAGATTTAGGGGGTACAAATACAGCTTTGTTACATGGGTATATTGCGTAGTGTTGAGGTCTGGGCTTTTAGTGTAACCATCACCTGAATAGTGTTTATTGTACCCATTAGGTAATTTTTCATCCCTTACCCGCCTCCCACCTTCCCACCTTTCCAAGTCTCTAATACCTGTTATTCCAATCTGTATGTCCATGTGTGCATACTATTTATCTTTCATTTACAAGTGAGAACATGCAGTATTTTGCTTTCTGTTTTTGTTATTTTACTTGAGATAATGGCCTCCAAATCCATACATGTAGTTGCAAAAGACATTATATTATTTTTTTCATGGATACATAGTATTCCATATATATATTTACCACATTTTCTTTATCCAATCATCCATTGATGGTTATTTAGGTTGATTCGGTATCTGTCGTGACTAGTGCTGTGATAAACATGAGTGCATGTATCTTTTTGATAAAATGATTCTTTTCCTTTGAGTATATGCCCAGTAGTTGGATTGCTGGATCAAAGGGTAGTTCTATTTTTAATTCTTTGAGAAATCTCTATACTGTTTTCCATAGAGGTTGTCTAATTTACATTTCTACCAACAGTATATAAGTGTTCCCTTTTCTCTGCATCTTTGCCAACATCTGTTATTTTCTGACTTTTTAACAGTAGCCATTCTGACTGGTATAAGATGGCACCTCATGGTTTAAATTTGCATTTCTCTGATGATTGGTGATGTTGAATATTTTTTCATATGCTTTTTGGGCATTTTTATGTTTACTTTTGAAAAATGTCAATGTTCTTTGCTCACTTCCTAATGCTTTTTGTTGTTGTTGACTTGTTTGAATTCCTTGTAGATTCCAGATATTAGTCCCTTGTCAGATGCACAGTTTGCAAATATTTTCTCCCATTCTGCAGGTTGTCTGTTCTTGTCTGTCTATTTCTTTTACTCTACAGAAGCATTTGTTTAATTAAGTCCCATTTGTCTATATTTGTAATTGGTGCATTAGCTTTGAAATCTTAGTCTTGAATTCTTTGTGTAGGCCAATGTCCAGAAGAGTTGTTCCTAGGTTTTCTTCTAGAATTTTTAGTTTCGCATCATACATTTCAGTCTTTAAGTCATCTTAATTTTTGTATATGATGACAGATAAATCCAGTTCATTCTTTTGCATGTGGCTATACAATTTTCCCAGCACCGTTTATTGAGTAGGGTGTCCTTTCTCTGATGTATGTTTTTGTCAACTTTGTCAAATATCAGTTGGCTATAGGTATGTGGCTTTATTTCTGGGTCTTCTATTCTGTTCTGTTGATCTATATGTCTATGTTTATACCAGTACCATGCTGTTTGATTACTATAGACTTATAGTATAATGTGGAGTTAGGAAATGTGATGCCTGCTTTTGCTATTTGGGTTCTTTTCAGTTCCATATGAATTTTAGGATTTTTTTTTTCTAATTCTGTGAAAAATGTCATTGCTATTTTGACAGGAATTCTGTTAAGTCTGTAGATTGCTTTGGGCAATGTGGTCATTTTAACAACATTGATTCTTCTAATCTGTGAGAATGGAATGTTTTTCCATTTATTTGTGTCCTCTTAACTCTCTTTCATCAGTATTTTGTAGTTTTCCTTGTAGACATCTATCACTCCTTGTTTAAATGTATTCCTAGGGTTTTTTTTGTTGTTGTTATTTTTTTTTTTAACTATTGGAAATGGGATTGACTTTTGATTTGGTTCTTAGCATGATTATTATTGCTGTATAGAAATGCTACTGATTTTTGTCGATTTTGTATCCTGGAACTTTACTGAATTCATTTATCAAATCTAGCAGTCTTTTGGAGAGGAGTCTTTAGGGTTTTCTAGATATAAGATCATTTCATCAGCAAACAAAGATAATCTGACTTCCTCTTTTCCCATTTTGATGGCTTTTATTTTTTTCTCTTGCCTGATTGCTCTGGCTAGGACCTCCTGTACTGTGCTGAATAGCAGTGGTGAACATGGACATACTTGTCTTGTTCTAGTTCTTAAGGGAAATTCTTTCAACTTTTTCCCAGTGTGTTATTGGCTGTGGGTTTGTTATACATGGCTTTTATTGTTTTGAGGTATGTTCCTTCTATGCCTTGTTTGTTGAGGGCATCATGATAGGATGGTCAATTTTATCAAATGCTTTTTCTAATCTATTGAGATGATAATATGGTTTTTGTTTTTCATTCACTTGGTGTGATGAATCACATTTATTGATATGCATATGTTGTACCAACCTTGCATCCCTTGCAAAACCCACTTGATCATATTGTATTATCTTTTTGATGTGCTGTATGATTTTGTTTGCTTGTATTTTGTTAAGGATTTTTGCACCTATGTTCATGAAAGGTATTAGTCTGTAATTTTCTTTTTTTGTTGTGTTCTCTACTGATGTTGGTAGCAAAGTGATACTTTGTAGAATTAGGGAAGAGTCCCTCCTCTTCAGTGTTTTGGGACAGTTTCAGTTGGATTGGTAGCACTTCTTTTATGTCTGATAAAATTTGGCTGTGAATCTGTCTGCTCCTGGGCTCTTTTGTTGTTGTTGTTGTTGTTATTATTTGGGGGAGATATTTTTAAATCACTAATCATATCTCACTACTTATTATTGTTCTGCTCAGGATTTCTATTTCTTCCTGGTTCAATCTTGGGAGGTTGTATAGATTCCACAAATTTATCCCCTTCCTCTAAGTTTTCCAGTTTGTGAGCATATAAATAGTCATAGTAGTCTCTGATGATCTTTTGCATTTCTGTAGTATCAGTTGTAATGTCTCCTTTTTCTTTTCTGATTGTGCTTATTTGAATCTTCTTTCTTCCTTCCTAGGTTAGTTGACCTAGTGGTCTACCAATCTTGTTTATTTCTTCAAATGAACAACTTTTTGTTTTGTTGATCTTTTGTATTGTGTTTTTGGTCTCAAGTTCATTTAGTTCTGCTCTGAGCTTTGTCATTTCTTTTCTTCTGCTAGCTTTGGGTTTGGTTTGTTTCTTTTGTTTCTTGATGTGTAACATTATGATGTTAATTCAGGATCTTTCTTTTTTTAATGTAGGTGTTTAATGCTAATACTGCTTTTGCTGTTTGTCAAAGGTTTTGATATGTTGTGTCTCTGTTTCCTTTTGTTTCAAAAATGTAAATTTTTGTCTTTTGTCATTGACCCAAAAATCATTCAGGAGCAGGTTGTTTAACTTTCATGTATTTGTATAGTTTTGAGAGTTTCTTTTTTTTTTTTTTTTTTTTTTTCCTGAGACGGAGTCTCACTCTGTCGCCCAGGCTGGAGTGCAATGGTGCGATCTCAGCTCACTGCAAGCTCCGCCTCCTGGGTTCACGCCATTCTCCTGCCTCAGCCTCTCCGAGTAGCTGGGACTACAGGCGCCCGCCACCACGCCCGGCTAATTTTTTTTATATTTTTAGTAGAGACAGGATTTCACCATGGTCTCGATCTCCTGACCTTGTGATCTGCCTGCCTCGGCCTCCCAAAGTGCTGGGATTACAAGCGTGAGCCACCGCGCCCAGCCAGTTTTGAGAGTTTCTTTTGGAATCACTTTATAGTTTTATTCCACTGTGGTCTCAGAAGATACTTGATATGATTTCAATTTCTAAAATGTACTGAGGCTTATTTTGTTGCATAACATGTTGTCTATCTTGGAGAATGTTCCATGCACTGATGAGAATAATGTATATTCTGCAGTTATTGGGTAGAATATTCTGTAAATGTCTGTAAGGTCCATTTGGTCTACAGTGATTAAGTCCAGTGCTTCTCTGTTGATTTTTCTGTCTTGATGATCTGTTTGGTGCTGTCAGTAGAGTGCTGAAGTCCCCACTATTAGTGTAATGCATCTCTTTTCTTAGGATTGTGGTATTTTCCATTGGACTGGTCCTTGTATAATTATATAATGTCTCTCTTTGTCTTTTTTAACTGTTCTTGTTTTAAAGTCTGTTTTGTTTGATATGAGAATAGCTACTCCTGCTTGCTTTTGGTTTCCATTTGCATGGAATATCTTTTTCCACTCCTTTACCTTAAGTCTATGTGAGTCTTTATGCATTAGCTGAGTCTCTTGAAGACAACAGATACTTCATCGGTGGATTTTTGTCCATTCTGCCATTCTTTACCTTTTAGGTGAAGCATTTAGGCCATTTACATTCAGCATTATTATTGAGATGTCAGGTACTGTTTTATTCTTCATGCTAGATGTTGCCCAAATACCTTGTGGGTTTTTTGTTGTTGTTTGTTTTGCTTTTTTCATTTCATTATTGTTTTATAGGCCCTGTGAGATTTATGCTTTAAAGAGGTTCTATTTTGGTGTATTTGGAGGTTTTAAGGTTTAAAGCTCCTTTTAGCAGTTCTTGTAGTGCTGGCATGGTAGTGGTGAATTCTCTCAGCATTTGTTTGTCTGAAAAAGACTTTATCTCTCCTTCATTTATGATGCTTAGTTTTGCTGGACACAGAAGTCTTGGCTGGCAATTATTTTGTTTGAGGAGGCAAAAGATAATACCCCAATCCCATCTGGTTTATAGGGTTTCTGCTGAAAAATCTGTTGTTAATCTGATATCTTTTCCTTTATAGGTTACCTGATGCTTTTGCCTCAGAGCTCTTAAGATTCTTTCCTTTGTCTTGACTTTTGATAACCTGATGACTGTTTGCCTAGGTGATTATTTTTTGTGATGAATTTCCAAGGTGTTCTTTGAACTTCTTCTTCTTCTTTTTTTTTTTTTTTAACGGAGTTTCACTTTTGTTGACCAAAGCTGGAGTGCAATGGCGTGATCTCAGCTCACTGCAACCTCCACCTCCCAGGTTCAAGCGATTCTCCTGCTTCAGCCTCCCAAGTAGCTAGGATTACAGGCACTACAGGTGTGCACCACCACACCCAGCTAATTTTTAGTATTTTTAGTAGAAACAGTGTTTCACCATGTTAGCCAGGCTGGTCTCGAACTCCTGACCTCAGGTGATCCTCACACCTTGGCCTCCCAAAGTGCTGGGATTACAGATGTGAGCTACTGCACCTAGCCTCTTTGAACTTCATATTTAGATGTCTAGATCTCTAGTGAGCTCAGGGAAGTTTTCCTCAATTATCATCACAAATATGTCTTCCAAGAAGATTTCTCTTCTTCGCCAGGAACACCAATTATTTTAGGTTTGGCTGTTTAACATAATCTCAAACTTCTTGGAGGCTTTGATCATTTAAAAGAAATGTTTTTTCTTTGTCTTTGTCTCATTGGGTTACTTTGAAAGCCTTTTCTTTAAGCTCTAAAGTTCTTTCTTCTACTTGTTTGATTCTATTGTGGAAACTTTCCAGTGCATTTTGTATTTCTCTAAGTGTGTCTTTCATTTCCAGAAGTTGTGATTGTTTTTTCTTTATGATATCTGTTTCTCTGAAGCATTTTTCCTCCATATCCTGTATTATCTTTGAAATTTATTTAAGATGGCTTTTACCTTTCTCTGGTATCTCCTTGAGTAGCTTAATAATCAGCCTTCTGAATTCTTTATCTGGCAGTTCAGAGATTTCTTCTTGGTTTGGATCCATTGCTGGGGAGCTGGTGTGGTCTTTTGGGGGTGTTATAGAACCTTGTTTTGTCATATTGCCAGAATTGCTTTTCTGATTTTTTTCTCATTTGGATACACTATTTCAGTGGAAAAATCTGGAACTCAAGGGCAGCTGTTCAGATTCTTTTGTCCCACAGGGTGAACCCTTGATGTGGTACCCTCCCCCTTTCCCTAGGAGCCAGATTGTGGTGATTGTTCTTGCTATTCTAGGTCTAGCCACTCAGCAGGGCTACCAGGCTATTGGCTGGTTCTGGGGAATGTCTGCCGAGTCCTGTGATGCAATTTGTCTTCGGGTCTACCAGCCGTGGATACCAGCACCTGTTCTGATGGAGGTGGCAGGGGAGTCAGGTAGACTCTGTGAGAGTCCTTGGTTGTAAATATGTTTACTGTGTTGTCTTTCTTGAATGCTGGTTATGCTAGCAGCGAAGTTGTCATGTGGACAGACTCGGGACCACTGGTTAGCCAGGATGTTGCAGGCAGTGGAATTAGCTGCTGTTTTTTCCTTCATTAGAGCAGGGTTGTTCTGTTATGAGTTGCTATAATGTTCTGAGTTGGTTAACCTTGAGCCAGGAGGTGGTGCTTTTGAGAGTGTGCCAGCTGCAATAGTAGAGGGGGATATAAGCTTGCTCTAATTTGGCCAGGACAAGTATTCAGGCTTCTCAGGTGATGGATGGGATCATAAAGCTCCCAAGAGTTTATGTCTTTTGTGATTCACTATTGGACCGGGTAGAGAAATACTATCAGGTGCAGGCAGGATTAGGTAGGTTTGAGCTCAGACTCTCCTTGGGTGGGGGTTGCTGTGGCCACTGTGGGGAGATCAGGGGATGGTTCTTGGGCCAATGGAGTTATGTTCCAGAGGGAATTATGGCTGCCTCTGTCACCAGGGAAGTGGGGGAAAGCTGGTAGCAACAGGCCTCACCCAGCTCCCACACAGTTGGCAAGGCCAGTCTCACTCCCACCGTGCCCTGCTAACCGTGCCAAGTTTATCTCTAGGCAGCCTGCAGCCTGGGACTCAGATCTAGTCCCAGGCTCTAAGTTTCCCCACTGAGGAAGCAAGCACTGCTTTCAGGCCACACCTTTGCCAATCTGCCACACTGTCAGCCGCATCTCCACTGTGCTTTCTGCAACAGTTCCTGTTTGCCCCCAGATTCTTCTCAAGAGGGTTTGCACCCAGTCAAAATTATTACAAAGTTCAGTTGGAAGCTTCTTCCACCCTGTGACCCCTCTCAAATTCTGCCAGTTGCCTTCCCCGAGGGCCCTTGTGAGATAGAGTCAGGGATGGCTTCCCTGGGCTTGAGCTGGAGAATGGGACTGCCTACAAGGCTTGTCCCACTGCTGCTTCTACTTTTACATTTCACAGCAAATCAATTTCAGCTCTAGGTAAGGCTAAATTCTTCTCCCATAATCTGGATTTTTCAGGTTCCTCAGTGGGGACGTGTGCTTGGAAGCAGATGTTTCCCCTCTCAGACTTTGGGAACTTATGAATTTTCACCTGTCTTGCAGAATTTGCAATAGCCTGCCACTTCTTTCAAAGGATCTGTGATTTCTTTTGTTTTTCCTGGTATGCTCCTGCAGTTGTTCCTGCAGCAAACGACCACAGAGTGAGTGTCCACATGCTGTTCTGTCCATCCAAGTGGGAGCTACATATCAGCCCTGTCCCCTATCTGCCATCTTCCCTCTCTTTCAATATGCTTTTTTAATATTATGATTTTGAATTCCTTTTCTGGCATTTCATCAATTTTTTTGTTGCAATCTGTTGCTGGAGAATTGTATTCCTTTGGAGGAGTCACATTTTCTTGCATTTTTATGTTTCTTGTGTTCTTATGCCAATATCTCTGCATCTGGTGTAACAGTCACTTCTTCCAATTTTTGAATTGGCCTTCATAGGAAAGACTTCTTCCTACATATGTATCTATAGTGATAGTTGGGTAGGGCACTTTAGCTTTGATACTGGAGCATACAGTAATTGCGTGTCCATGATTTTTTGGCTGTAATTACTATCAGTGGTGTCTATGAATTCCTTAGTGACTTAAACTGCAGTTGTTATTGGAAGCTGTGGTGAGGCTTTGCTGGGGATGGGGACACAAGGTGGGCTGGTCTTCAGGCCTCAGTGGTGGCAGCAGTAGACTGAGCCTGCCTGTCCTTGGGCCCCCAGGTAGCATACATGGGCACTGGTGTTAGCAGGTCCAGGCAGACCAATCTTTGGACCTCCAGATGGCTTGCTCAGGTGCCAGCAGTGGCGATGGTGGGTGGCTTTTCAGGTTCCTGGGTGGCATGCATGGGGTTGCCAATAACATTGATGGTGGTAGACCAACCCTCTGGCTCCTAGGCAGCATCCATAGGGTACTAGTGGTGGCAGTAGTGAGCTGGGCGGCCCCATCCTTAGTCCCCTAGGAGGAGTATGTGGACGCTGCAGATGCTGGTGGTGGTGGGCAGGGTGGGTCAATCTCCAAGTCCATGGATGATGTATGCAGGTACCAATAGGCTGAGCAGACTCACCCTCAGGCACCTGGTAGGAGTGGGTAGAAGCTGACCACAGGCAGGGTGAGTTGATCCCCAGGCCCCAACAATGCACAGAAGCACTGGTGGGCATGACACCACATGGGTCAAGCCTGTCATCAGCTTCCCAATGGTGGGCACAAGCACAGGCTGTGATGGTCAGGGCTGCTCAATCTCCAGGCTCCCAGTCAGTGTCCGTTGGTGCCAGCAGGGTGGGTGGCCCTGTCCTCAGGCCCAATGAGGGTTTGCATGGGTTTCTGTGGCAGGGGTCAGGGCAGCTCATAAGGGTCTTTTTTTTTCTTTTCATTATACAATGCTATATAAAAATAAAGGTCTTTAAAAATTGTTGTTGTTGGGTTTTTTGTTATTGCTATTAATATATTCAGATTGACAATCAGTAGTTTAGGCCACTTGGTATCACTCTTTTTTTTTTTTTTTTTTTTTTTTTTGAGACAGGATCTCTCTGTCGCCCAGGCTGTAGTGCAGTAGCTTGATCAAAGCTCTCTACAGCCTTGACTTCCTGGGTACAAGTGACCCTCTCACCTCAGCCTCCTGAGTATATGGGATGACAGGCATGTACCACCATACCCAGATAATTTTTTTTATTTGTAGAGGTGAGGTATTATGTTTCCCAGACTGGTCTTGAACTCCTAGGCTCAAGCAATCCTCCTGCCTTGGCCTCTCAAAGTATTGGCATTACAGGTGTGAGCCACTGCCCCTGTCTTCTTTTTTAAATAATATCTACTTATGGTATCATATATTATAAATCTAGTTGTTGTCTTTCGTCTAGATAGCAGTTAGCCTCCTAAAACTCGGGCTTTCATCCTTCAACTCTCTTGAGTAAAATAAGCATTTAGTACCTTGTACCTCCCACATATAACAGTTTTAAAATTCATACCAGAGGAGATACATGTGTGTACAAGTCAACAGCCTTATTGATCCCAGAGTCTTATGAGAAGACATAGCATGCACAGGAAAACTTCTAATACAAAAAGAGCACCTGGTATTAAGTGAAGTTACCGTGCCAGTTAAGCAACTGGCATATGAACTCATTTAATTCTCACAATAGCGTGAGGAGGTCGATGTACTATTCATATCTCTATTTTACAGACGAGGAAAGCACAGAGAGGTTAAGCAACATGGGCAAGCTATTTAATAGGAAGGAGCAGAGCTTTGTACGTTTTAGGAAAAATGGGTCCAAAAATATAAATATTAAGGCTATTGGTACATATTCGGAAATTATTTTAGAAAAAGAAGTGGCTCTTCTCGCATTCCTAAAAGATTCTAATGTTCAGATGGGGAATGAGTGTATAGACTAGTCAGCAAATATGTACTGGTGGCTGTTTTCTGGAGGCTTTTGTTATATGAATGATGGATATACTGGAAGGTACTGCCAAGAAGCTGCTTCTCTGAGATCTTCGTACAGAGACTAATGTCACTATGAGCACGTAGTTCTGGGATCTAGACCTGCATTGCTTTGTATATTTAGTAGTGGATTGCATTTGTACAGCTTTGCTGGTGTGGGCTCTACTTTACTTCTGGAGCCAGTGGATTTTTATCAAGTTAAGCATTTTACCTGCACTAGCATTCCATTCTTTACCTAATTTAGTTGTGTAGCAAACCTGTTGAGCATCAAAGTGTCAGTTGTGGATTCTTTGGCAGAAGTAAAACCAGTTTATGTTTCAGTAAAACTAACCTGAAAGCTCTTTCTATTCCTATGTCCTTTGAGAGTTTGATTCACAATTTCCTTGTTATTGCTCCTTCATAAAACACTGAGTAGAAAGGAGGCTTCTTAGGACAGAGGGGACTTGTTCCTTTTTTATTTTTTAACAAAAAAAAGAACCTCTGAGAATCCTGTCCCCTACGATGTGGTCAAAACTAAGCCATGGTGTGGTGTGCCCATATCCATAAACTTGTGTATCTCCATACCTAACAACGCTGCTGGGCTCAAGGGAAAAGAATACTGTTTGTGGAATGAATCCATTGTCACGTAGATAACCCCAAGCAGGGAAGGCAGCTTATGCTTCCGTAAGGCTTAGCAAAGTCTTCTCATGTGAGAGCTAGCAAAGAATTTGAAGATCCAAAATATCAGGGTCCATTTTGAAAGCTGGGGCAATAGCGGAGGGGATGTCGAAAGTCCTAGTGTATAAAGGGTGGGTCACTTGAGGTGCAGTCCAAAGTCCATGAATAAACAGAGGTTAGGGGCAGAGGAAAGAAGGCACCTGAGGTAGCCCCTGTTTTCCTTATTTGGTTATTTGTCTATAGCTACCCCACCCTCATTGCCCTCCCCACAACACTCCCCCACCTCCCACCAAAAAAAAAGGAAGAATAGAAACTTTTGAACCCATGTGGGGATTTCACAATCATGTCTTTTTTTCTTGGTAATGTTCTGCTTTGACATAATAACAAATCTGTTTATGTTTGCAAAGGATTAGCTATGGACCCTGCTTCTGGAGCAAAACTCAGACAAGGATTTAGTAAATCTTCTAAAAAAGATTAACTCCTAGAAGCCAGGTAAGAAAAAAAAAATCACCTCTAATCCAGCTGTTGCTGACCAGTTAATGACTTTTAAGAGAATGGATGCATAGTAGGCAAACTGAAGAGACATCTGGACAAACTCCAAGTTGGGTTAACAAAATGTATGCTCTTGAAACTGACTCTGCTGTTAAACGTACAGTTTAAAGAGGATATTCAGTTTTTGATTCATGACTTAATAGGAAAGGGGAATGATCCCTCACTTTTGACCTGAAAGGTTACTGCCTTTTCCCTTTTTCTAAGCACCTTACCCTCACAAAGAATAGTTCCCTGAGGGTGTGAATTGTTTGTAAAATAATTAAAAGTCTGAAGAGGCCTATGTTATTTAGCACTCTCAATGTGGAAACAAGGACATTCTAAAGTAAATGCCTCTTCTTTCTGCTTTCAGACTGCCTCCCTGAAACCCATCAGCCTGGATGGTTGCGTACCCGAGAATGCCACCTAAGGGGAAGGAACGGTAGATGTGATGTCTGTTTTTACACCCTTGATTCTTCTTGAAGCATCACTTAGAACAAGTAAAACTTGCTTCAAATTTTTATTTACTCCCTTTGAAGTTTTCAAAACAAAAGCATTAAACACATCAACCTGTATAATGCATGATTCAAATTCACTTGAAGTTTAATTGGACATTTGATGGGTTTTTAAAGACAATGTTGCTTTGATATTAGAACCTTTTTAGTAGACTAGTAATTGGAATACTAACATTATTTACTTACTAGGAAAATCTTTCTTTAACTGGCTTCATTTTATATACTAGCTGTGAAATCTCAGTTTTGATATTGGTATCTAGTAAGTATTAAATTATAGCTATTATATTTATTTTAAATGTTTATGTATATACTGTGTAGAAGTGTCTGACACATACCAGTCACACAGACCATATCTGGGAGGAAACACTGAAGTGGAAGAGAAAAGATTACCAGAATCTTCCATCCTGTGGGAAGAATGTTCTCAGTGGCCTCAAGCCATTTATTTATCATGGCCAAATCAGAAGCTATCTAATCATTTCTTTAGCACTGATTTATACAGAGCTCTGTTGAGAAGTGACTCTTCCCTTTGCAGTCTTTTTTTTTTTTTGGACACAAGATCTCACTCTGTCACCCAGGCTGCAGTGGTGCGATCTTGGCTCAAGCAGTACCTCCCACCTCAGCCTCCCGGGTAGCTGGGACCACAGGCTTGCGCCACCACAACCGGCTAATTTTTTATATTTTTTGTGGAGATGGGGTTTCACTATTGGCCAGGCTAGTCTTGAACTCTTGAGCTCAAGCCATCTGCCTGCCTTGGCCTCCCAAAGTGCTGGGATTACTGGCATGAGCCACTGTGCCCAGCCTCTTTGCAATCTTAAGGGTCAATAGACCTCTTTTTGTAGAGTCAGTTATACTTAATTCATAATTTTAAATCCAAGAACTTTTTCTTAACCTCGTAAAATTTTAATTAGAACAATTAAACCATTTCTTTCTGTCCAAATTTAAGTAGGAGAATCCCAGCCTACCCCGACTTGTAATGCGGAATATCTGAAATTCTTATGATCTGTATTTTTGGGGACTAAACTCAAAATGTTATGTTCTGTGTTCAGGAAAATCAAGTATGTGTTGTGGAACTCACAGGAGACAGTAGTAAGCCATGTAAAAGTATCTGTGGAAGCTTCTATAAATGGATATCAGGAGGTTTTAGCTGAGATGAGTTACTCCTCTTTCCCCTTTTGCTCTGGGAGATTGCTTTCCCTCTGAGAACAAAGAGGGGATATGGGAACTGACTTAAACGTCCCCAAGCAGTGGACTCCTACTAACGGAATAACTTACATCACTTTGTCTCATTTCCTCCCCGCGGGTTTCATTGTAGTTTAAAGACCCAGGTCTGTCTGGCAGCTGGGTCTCATAGATTAAATTTCCTTCTCAGTTCCAATCCTGGGTAGCTGTTTGCCCCTTAAGTGGTCATCAGCATCATTGTTAAGGACTGTGAGTGGGTCAGGTTTTCTCACATTTGACCAATAGGCTTCTTGGATAGACAGACAAACTCGTCTTCCCTTTCTCTACGTATCCCCACCCTATTTAGCAGTAAAACAAACAGAAATAGTCCTGTCAGATTTAAGGGGCATAATACGTTGAGAAAATCCCAATAAGAAATAAGTACATTTATTTCTAATTTGGCTAGAAATTAATGGTAAACACCGTTGTAAAAGTGGATCATGGTAGCCCAGGTTAGACTAAACTCTGGTGGATAGTATTCTGATCTATACATTAGAAATAAATTATGTCACATTATAGAATGATTTAAATATTGCATTTTTAGAAATAATAAGATCTTAGTGCTGTGAATTGAATGGACGCATACAAGCTTCCATCTTAAGTCATAATTATTTTACTCAAAAAAAGTGAAGTTTCTAATAGATGCTCAGTAGAGGTCAAAACAGTGGTTTCTGTGGGGGAAGTAATGACCAGGAGGGGGCATGAGGGAGCCAGGTGGAGCCGGAAGTGTTTTCTGTCTTGATCTGAGTGTACGTAGTTCATGTTGACACAGGTAGAGCTGTATGAAAAATTAATCAAGCCAAATTGCAAGATTTGAAAAGTTTATTATATGTAAGATATATGTTTACGGAAAAGCCTCTAAAAACATAAGACAATGGAGCTTTAAAAAAGGTTAGGTTTTACATCTTTAAAACTCATTAATAAGATACCAAATTCAAGAGATTATAGTTACATTGTAAAACGTAATCTTCTTTTAATAAAAGCTAATAATGACTGATGAATTACAAATGCACTTATTTATTGGTGATTACAAACAATACTTAAGAACTTAAGCAGCTTGAGTAGTAGTTTAAGCTAGACAGAGCAAAGAAAATTCTTGTTTAATATATATTTTTAATTCCAGTAATATTTTCTTAAATTCCTGTTAAAAATATAATCAATATTAAAGTCAGCAAAATGCCTTTGACTGACGCCTGGATTATTTTACCACTTAACCTGGTTACACAGTGATTTTTTTTTTTTTTTCTGTCAGATGTAACTGACAACCAGTTTAGTCTTTCTTTAAGATAAATGAAGTGATAACTCACATTGCAGCATCTTGTGGAAAATATTCAAACTACATTTAAAATGCTTCTGTAAAATGGAGAACTCTATTGCTCCACAAGAAAATGTATATGTAAAACTACAGGTTGGCTATGGTAATAGTAACTAAACTACATCCAACCCTGAAGGTAGAAAAATCCCTGAAAAGAAATACACAGCCTAGTCATAGTACATCATATAAAGGTTATTTTCTTATTTTGAAAATTCTCCCAGATTTGGAGAAATCCAAACCTTTCCATAGTTCCCTTACTAGGCAGTGCCACATAAAGTTATTTAGTTAACATTATGATCATGGCTTACGATTAAATTCCATATGACAAACACTTATATATAGCAGCCGTCATTTTGGATGTTGGTTATGACAATATTTGCAGTTTGATTACAGAACACGCGTTCATTAAATTTGGTACAAAGCATGAACACTCAGGACAGATTGGCACAATACATGCAGTTCGAGAATTCTCTTATCTCAAGCCGGTCATCACTGAATAAGCCATAGTCCCAGTCTCGTTTTCCAAATCTTTCTCATATTGTAACTGACATTTAAAATGCTTCTTAAAACATCTTCCAGAATACGAAAAATACACTTTAAAAATCAATTATCTGAATGCATGATGGAAATGAGGCAGGATGGCAGAGCCAGTGCCAGCTGAGAACACATGAGGGATGGGGGGCAGGGGGAGCTGGCCCAGGCTCACAGTGCCCATGGCAAGTGGGGGTTCTTGCTGCTGCTGCCCCAGACAGCTTAACCTGTGGGGCAGAGATTCCCCAGGCCCCAGGGCAAGAGTGCTATTCCCAAAGGTATTTTGGGTAGCAGGAGGGGGCAGCTGCCAGAAGCCCAACAGGGGGGACAGGTCCAGAGAGGCAGGTATTGTTAGGTTCACAGCATCTGCAGGCAGCTCCTTGGGCAGGTTTACTTTACCAGCATTTCCCTTAGCCAGATCAAAACCTGGGTTGAGCTTTTGAGGTGACTCAGGCTCTTGCAGAGGCAAGTCCTCAAACAAACTGATATTGCAAAAACCTTTAGTATCTGCTTTGAGGGGCAGGCTTGCAAGTGGGGAGTATGAGGTAGAAGTGGTGTTGTACTTGTGATTGGGAAGGGGTGGCGGAGGAGAGCCAGGGGATACCGAGGGGTGGAGGGAGGCCAGGGACTCTGGCAGCGGCTGCATAGGCTGGGCGACTTGTTCTGGGGGACTGAGGGTGAGGCTATGGACCTCAGCTGGCAAGCTACTTGCAAGCCCGTTCTGGGCAGAAGCTCCTAAAGGGAAAGGAGGCAAGGCAGCAGCCTTCAGTTGGAATGAAGGCGAGATGGTGTGGAAGGTGCTCAGAAGGTCTCCGGTCTGCAAGCTCTCTTTCATCAGCTCCTGTGAGTGGGTCTTCTTGGTATGCCGGGTGAGGTGATCCTTGCGCCCAAATCTCTGGGCACAGAACTGGCACAGGAAGTCCTTGCATCCTGTGTGGACCACCAGGTGGCGTCGCACATCCTTCCGGGTGTAGAAGCATCTTTCACAGTGGTCGCACTGGTGCTTCTTTTCCTTGGTTCCGCTAGGGGGCTTCTCTTCCGCATGGGCTTTGAGGTGATCCAGTAGCACCTCGGTGCTCCCTAGCTCCAGGGCACAGACCCCACAGGTGAGGTCCCCACTGCTGGCCGCATGGAGGGCCAGGTGCCTCTTATAGCCCAGCATGGTGTTGTACTTCTTCCCACACTCCTCACACCCAAAGGCCATTTTGTTGGGGTCGTGGGTCTGGAGGTGGTTTTTCAGGTGGTCTTTCCGGTTGAACGTCTTCTCACAGTGAGCACACTGGTGAGATTTCTGGGGAGAATGGGTAGCCATATGCCTAGGAGCAGAAGGAGAAATTTCACAATAGAGAGTTGTTTTAAGAGCTGAAGAAAGGTGTAGCAACAATATTATATCAAAATGTTAATAGTTTTCTCTGGGTCTTGGTATAATTTTCAAAATTCTTTCATATATTTTCCAAATATACAAACTTTTATAATTAAAAAAAGCAAGCAATACTAAAGCCATAATACATTTTTCACACCTATAAAACGTTTTTTGAGACAGGATCTGACTCTTTTGCCCAGGCTGGAGTGCAGTGGCACGATCATGGCTCACTGCAGCCTCAACGTCCTGGGCTCAAGCAATCTTCCCACCTTAGCCTCTCAAATAGCTGAACTACAGGCACACACCACCAGGCCTGGCTAATTTTTTTTTTTTTTTTTTTTTTTTAGAGACAAGGTCTCACTATACCCATGCTGGTCTCAAACTCCTGGGCTCAAGTGATCCTCCCGCCTTGGCCTCCAAAAGTGTTGGGATTACAGACAAGAGTCACTGTGCCTGGCCAGAATATTCTTAAAGAGAACATGTTTTTTTAATGTATACAGATTTCTGAACAAAGTATGCAAGTATTTAAAAATACCTGACCATGAAAAATCTTTTTCAGGAAGGGGTTAAAGGGGTCTTTTGTACTCTGGAAATTCAAGTGACTCAATTTGTCTGCTACCCAGAACCACATAAAGCCCCAGTTTTAGGTTATTGTTCCTAGTTCCTATGTTTCTGTTGTTTGAGACAAAAAGTTCAAGCCATGGACATGTGACTCTTAGGAGCCTCTTAAAAAGTCCATCCTTAACCTCAGAAAAGTGTCTAATAGGACCCTGAACATCAGCCCACTGCCTTGCTTTCAGCCTCAGCCTCTGCCTGCCATGAGATCTCACCACTGTCTTGATTTCCTTCATTCAATGCTTGACTATCAGCTCTTATCTCTGATGCTGCTGCCTGTCTCTGTTACTTCAAATTTTCCCTCTAAGCCACCTTTGACTTACTTCTTAAAGGTCACTGGTAATTTAATTGGCAAAATTCAAAAAGACTTTCTTCTTTAAATATGAAGCTGCTACTTCTAATAAGAGTTGTAAGTTTGTCTTCAACAATGGCTTCAGGGACAAGCCGTAGTCTGTCTAGTCAATTTGGAATTTCAAAATAGCTATTTTATATTTGTGAAGCAGAAATTAGTTATGGAAAGCCATCACAATTCCATCTTTTTCATAGTTCCACTGAATTGCTAACATCTAAACTCACCACTGGCTTTTAAAAACTCAGTGGTATAAGGAAACCCTGAGTTTGTCATCCCTAAGCTTTAAAAAGGTTCATTTTAATAACTAAAATGCAGAGCATTACATGTTAGCATGTCCTATGAAACAGAATCCTTCATTACAACTTGTAGCTTCATATCCCTCAGGGCAGATACCTCCTTTAGGGGTTTTGTCACGAGAGGTTAAAGCTTGTCCTAACTGACAATTTAAGTGCAGTTGTACCCTGTGAGCTTTCACGTTAGATACAGAAGATATTCTAACAACTCATTCCGTAAAAGAGATAGGATCTCTTTAAGACAGTATGTTTAAGTCAAAAGTATACTTAATTACACCTTTCAGCCAACATCTGCCCTATACTGTTTATTCCTGCCCCTTTTGTGGAGCCAGAATTGGTGAGGGGTCTACAGTAGCAGCTGTTGAGTGGAGGCCCCCACCTAGAGGCCAACTGGAAGCCAGTTCAAAAAATATAAAGCTAATCTGAATCGAACTGTCATTTTCTTAAAAATAAAGTACAACCTCATACCTCCTTCCTCTGTCACAAAACAAACAAACAAAAACAAAAAAGGCCTGCCGTGTGCATCCCTTCCCTTCCCTCCAGTACACCACAGCTTGTTTGCACATAAATGATAACATGATGGGTACCGTAAGGCAGGGACAGGAACCAATACGATGGGCATCTGAGAAACCAGATTGTGCTGGTGTTTCCACGTTCTAGGTCTATCTAAATAAATGCACAGGTTGGAGAAAGGGTTTTTAGAGCATGTTAGAGGGCAAATAGCCATGTTGTTCTGCAGGATATCCATATGTATATATATATATCGCAAGAATACATATGAAGGGGGGAGCTGGCTTACACACTCAGTATTTAAATCTTTTTTTTTTTTTTCTGGCCCAGTACTGGTGAACAGGATCCCATAGCTCTTGGGTCAGTTTGTGCCTCTCTCTTTTCTTTCATTATAGAGGACTTTCATCTGATTTGATTTCATTTATCACCCATGGATAGATCAATACCAGGTTAACGACTGCACCTGGTTATTTCCTACCCACTCTTTCCTGTCCTACACCTGTACTACCTGTAAGTGGGGCACAGTCTGACACCCCAGTAGTACTTGAGCAAGACCACTGCCTTTCAGACTTCACTAGCTCCCACACTTCTGAATTTCTTGACTCTTTCCCTTGCCTGGCATCTACTTCTTTCCCTTTTAATTTATCCCTTACTTACTCAACAATCCTGATCTAGAACATTCTCATCCTATAGCTGAAATTACTTCAACGACTTGTTTCTTTCCCTCAGTTTTTCATCTTACCTTATAACCCATGAAAACAGCTTTAGTATGTCCTAGAGTCAGTGCCCAATGCCACCATCTTTGGGTATCATCTGGATCATGTCAGTGATTTTAGAATTATTTAGAGGTTGACTGCTCACATTAGGACCTCCAACCTTGCCAAATCATCTTTTCTTGCCTGTTGTTGTCTCTAACTGGTTTCATTATATGCTGTAGTGGGACCCACACTCTGTTTTCTGGTTAAGCAAGTCAGTTATTTTTTCCTTCAACCTCTGTTGCCTCATCATCCTTTTTTTGAGATGCAGTCCCACCCTGTCACCAGGCTGAAGTGCAGTGGCTCGATGTCAGCTCACTGCAACCTCCGCCTCCCCGGTTCAAGCGATCCTCCTACCTCAGCCTCCCGAGTAGCTGGGATTACAGGCGTGTACCACCACGCCCAGCTAATTTTTTGTATTTTTAGTAGAGACGGGGTTCCACCATGGTGGCCAGGATTATCTCGATCTGTTGACCTCATGATCCACCCACCTCGGCCTCCCAAAGTGCTGGGATTACAGGCATCATCTTTTTTTTTAAAAGCAAAACCGAAAGCATCCTGCCATCTCACACTCTTCCAGTCCTTTACCATATCACTGCTTCAGGCAAGAGAGGCGAGAGGCAAGAAATGCTGGGGGCTGAGGCAGGGAAGGCGGTTCTTGCATAAAGTACACTGACAGCTTCCCTTTTCCTTGCTAAGAACAACTACCTTCTAAACATGACTTAAGACTTCTTTTTCAGCGCAGTTTACCATAGTAAATTATTTCTCGGAACATGCGGGGTACTGATTCTACCCCTGTCATATCCAAATACACATACACTCAGGTCCTGCGGTCCACCCTGTGGACCACATGTGTATGAAAAGTCAGCCTTCAGTATACACAGGTTTCACACCCTGCAAATACTGTACTTTCAATCTGCATTTGGTTGAAAAATATTTGTGTATAAGCGGACCCGCGCAGCTCAAACTCATGTTGTTCAAGGGTCAACTGTAATCCCAATAGTTCTACTCCACTAATTCTTCTTTTCTAAACATTGATCTCTTCTATGTGTCTCAGTCTTTATCCACAGTTTTAGTGTCCTCACTGTGACTCAGTTGCAGCCAGCGCTGCTCTCATGTTTGGGTAAGGACGCTTACCCTACGCACACGCAAGAAGCTTCATGCAAAACAGGGAGCGTCTGCAACAAACTCATGCACGTGATCAGCATTCAATACTTCTACTCGTGACAGCTAGAGGGAGGCCCATGTATAGAAGACATTTGAATTTTAAAATATGTAAGCATTTGCAGGCTAATTTTTAAAACCAACTTATTACATTACATTATGTATAACAGTGGTATTCTTAAGGGCCAGGAGCATAATTTCCATCTTTTCAATTCTTTCAAGTGCCTTCCTCCAGGGTCACTCCAAGATTTCATAATGTGGTCTATGGTAATACCAGTCAGATGGAAAATCTCACTTGCTAAAGCCTGGCTCTCTCCAGGCGTTTGTATGTGAACAGTCAAAGTTGAAACTTCAAAGTTTATTTCGTGAAATTAAGGGCAAATGGTGCATTTCCCTTAACCAAGTATCAAAAGCAGCACGTGTGAGTGGACGCGCTATGTGTGTGGCTCTGAGTGTGCACAGACACAACACACACCATGCTCATTACCAGTCCCAGTACTGTGCAGCACAGCCACTGCATGTACATGGAGTCTTTCCTGTGATATTAAAAAGATCCACTGGCGGCAGAAACGATAGCTAATGTATTCATTTCCCTCATGGAAGTAGGTACCTAACAGGCACTCAATAAATAACTTAGACTAAATGTAATTTTTTTAAAAGACTCATCTGCTAAAACAGTGCTTTTTATCCTTTGGTGTATCATGGGTGCCTTTAAAACTGATCAAATGCACATGCTGCTCATCTGCATACCCACCTGAACTCCACTTACTAGGGTGGCTTTCCACCCAAGTTGAGAAACTGTGTTCCAAACATTTAAACTTGGAGATGTCTCCTCCTAGCTTCACTCTCAGGACCTGGACCAGCCCCCACATTTCATCCCTGGACTCTGAGAGCAGGTTTCAAATCAGCCTTCCTGCCACTTCTTCAAATTATTATCTGAGTCCTCTTTCTAGGATACTAAACGAATCATATTTCTTCACTACTTATACACCTGAACGAGACAAACCCTCTCAGACAGAGGTAAGGCCTGCTATACGTGGCTTCCTTCCTGCCTGCACTTTTAGCCTCATCTGCTCCTCCTCGGATAGTACCCTCTGTACATGGGTGCTTTAAGGCCAAGACTTATGGCTTTCCCAGAACCTCCTCTCTGCCTCCTCCTCTTTCATTGTGTCACAGCTTAAAGATTGTCCCCATCTGAGAAGCCCTCCCAGGTTTCATCAGGCAGTGAAGAACAACTTCTACCACCTGTATAGCTCTGTCAAAGCAGTGAGGTTGCATTTTAATTGTCTTTTCCTATTTCTCCAGCCATGGGGAGAGGCCTGGTATATTGTAGGTGCACAAAAAATCTCTGTTGAAAGAATGAACTGACACTGCACAACAAGACTGTCACATAAAACCACAGGAATCACTGGATGCAGATTTCAAGAATCCCTCAAAGGCTAAAATGCATCCATATCCTGTGTCCCTTTCCCCTTGCATCGTGTGGTCTGAGGGCTAGAAAAGCCATTTAAACGTACTTCTAAAAGTGCATACCTTTGCCAAAGCCTCTCACCTCATCAATTTATATCTGGAAACAAAGGCTTTGCCACAGTCAGGCTGCACACACTTGTACGGCCGCTCCCTGGAGTGGGAATAATTGTGAATCGTGAACTTCTCCAGGGTGAGGAACGTCTTGCCACATAACTGGCAGGGGAACGTGGCCATGGGCTTTGCTTCTCACACCTTCCTTTTCAGATGTGCTGACCAAATGCTGTGCCATTTAAGCACAAACAGAACGATGGTGCTGGGCACATCAGCAGAGTCCCTGCAGCTGAACTCCAGACCACGGGAGAGGCAGCATCGTGGGCCTGGTTCTACCCAGACATGGACCTCTCAGCTGTCACTAGCTTTGCTTCCTGCTTTCACACATCCCAGTTTACATGCAGTCTCAAGCTGAGGGGAGAAAGTCTGAGGCACAGGTGCGATTCAGGAGCAGAAAGGTAATCTGCATCACTATAGCTGGGGCATGTCCTGGGTCCCCCGGATTGGCTGTGGAGAGAAGAGGAACAGTTTTCTTGCATTAGCCATTTGAAAACAATGCTTTTCCTCCCTGACCGCTTCAGAATCAACTACCCACAATCAACACGTTCCTTTAAATGGTGCTCATGGAACACAATTCTCCATGTGAGAGGGCCATCTGCATACAAATCTACACTTTTGGCTTCTCAGAGGGTGAGGAGTCAAGCACTGATGGCCAGTGGAGTACACTTTCCCTCTGGTAAGGAGAGTTCTTTCCACGGATCCAGTATTATCTATTTCAGGTCAGTGTGAAGCTCCGTTGACCAAAGAGAAAAACAACAACAACAACAACAACAACAACAACAACAACAAAAACCTCCCTCAGTGTGTTCAAGTGTTTTTACTGGTCCATAAACAAAAATCACCCACACTTATTCAAACCATGGGCTCTTCCTCATCACTCATTGTTGGCATAACATTAGTTGCTTATCACACCTGTTTAAACTTCCAGAGGATAAGAAATAATTTGTATACACCTAAGTCAATTTGTTTGTAAGATTACTCTGCAGAAGGGCTGATATAAACAGAATGTGCGTGAAGCTAGTCTAGTCTAGTTGCACTGATGTGGTGGCACAAAGCTGATAGCTCAGGAACCAGCCCAGGCCACGTTCAGATTTGTAGGCACCACCCTCTAGTAAGTTCTACTAATCTCTTCCTTTTTTGTTTATGGACCTTTCTTCATTCCCTGGCCCTACCCTGGAGGGCCCATCCAGCTACCTGCTGGTAGGCCACTTCCAGGAGATGGGCCTACTGCCTCCTCAAACCCAACTTGTCTCAAACCCAAATCATTATCACCCTTCTGACTCAGCCAGAGTCACCAAAAACCAGGTTCTTCTTTTTCTACCAATTGGCCATCATTGGAGGAACCTGAAGTGTCTGAGGCTGCATCATGAACAATACTCCACTTACTAGGGTGGCTTTCCACCCAAGCTGAGAAACTGTGTTCCAAAAATTTACACTTGGAGATGTCTCCTCCTAGCTTCACTCTCAGGACCTGGACCAGCCCCCCACATTTCATCCCTGGACTCTGAGAGCAGGTTTCAAATCGGCCTCTACCTGCCACTACCTGCCAGGGTAAAGCCCTGGATCACTACTACCACCCTGTGCTATTCTAGAGAGAGATTCTCAGGTGGGTAAATGCTCACCTTTCAAGTGCCAATACTTAAAAAAAATTAAGAGTACTGTATGCTTAGGTGAAGTACACTTGAGTAGCTTTTGTCCACAGGCCAGCATTTGCTGAACTTTGCCAGTAAGCAGGGCACTTCATGGTAAACTGACCAATTGCAGTGAGTCTTTAAAGCCCTCCCTGCTCCTTGCAGTCATTTATTGCCATGTCTCTAGAGTTGCTCTTTATTGTTAAAAGTTAATTTTTACTTACCTTTTTGGTTACTTTCAGATCAGAAAGTATGAGTCTAACTAGATGAAACTTTATTGTAATAACAGTTTAAACATGTTTAAATATAGCATTATGTAGCACACAGACATAACCAAACACATATTCCTTTTCTAACCAGCAAAAATTCCAGGAAACTTGTAGAGTTCCTCATCTTCTGTTGTAGATGTTTTCAGTGTCTGGACAGAGTTCGCGGTACCAAGCAAATACCCCTCACCATCCTGCCTCACCCACTTGGAAACTTGAAAGCTGACTCAGGCACTTTTGGTCAGCACTAATCCAAACCAGGGGACACACAGGAGTCCTCGGCCAGCACCTTGGCACCACACCTTTCTGACGGCTGTGATTCTAGCAGCACACACAACCTCTGCAATTATGTGTGACTTTAACTAATTACCTGTCCTGGCTCTGCCCAAACCCCTTTCCCCCAACCCCTGGTTCCCTTCCAGTATTCTAGTTCATGCCTGAGGCCCTATCTTGAGGAGTCCTCAACAGCCCTGGTCACAAACAAAATAACTCCTTCTAGGAATTCTATTCCGCCTGCCGAGTTTGCTCTGCTAGGTATCATGATCTGTTCTACTTCTCACCCAGCCTAAGTTTGGCCATAATACCGGCCCAGCTATAAAACACACTCATTCACTTAGAATTGCTCTGTGTTCTTTCTAGGTTTATTAAAAAAGACTAACACACACAGAGTATGAAGTTTGAAAATGCATCTTTTTCTCATTCCCTTTATAGCTGAACTCAAAATAGCACTCGTCCCACTCGCCCCTTCAGAGAAGGAGCTGCTTTGTTGGGGAAGGTTTTACATTTCTCTCACCTACTTAACACCCTGCATATACACTTTTCTCAACTTATCTCAGTAAGTTGATTCTCCCCAATTCTTGCTTTATGAGATGACTGGCATGTCCAACAGAACTTTCTGCAATGATGGAAATGTTACAGATGTGATGGCTACTGAGCACTCAAAATGTGCCTCTGAGAAACTGAAACTTTTACTTTATTTAACTTTAATTTAAATTGCCACATAGTGCCAGTGGCTGCTGTACTGGACGGCACAGGTAGACTCTTGGTATTCCCATCAAAGGAGAGGAAGGCAAGGCTGTGCTTTCCTTGGACACAACTGTGCTACTGATTCAGCCTCAGGTGTTTACCCTGAAGCTATAAATCCAGCCACTTGTTCTGTGAATCCAGTGGAAAGATTCCCCAGTTCAAATTCCAGCTTACCCATGTTATCTGTGTCCTGAGTTTCAGTTTCCTCATTTGTGATAGTTACCTGATGTATGTAAACAGGCTGCTGGGACAATCGACTGAGACAAAATGGATCTGAAAGCACACTGTAACCTAAATAAACACCCTACAAATAGGCAGTATTTATGAAACACTGGAATTAAAAGTACTATAGAAACATGTGTCAATGTACAGCTCATGTTCTAACCATTTAGCTATGGATGTAACGGGAAAGAGACACATTCTCTCCCTATGGATACTACACCATATCAATTATACTGGAAAGAAGTGGCAGTGTGGACAACACACGTGTAGAAAGGACACAAGAGATGGCAAGTAAAACGCCTGCATTCTTTCTCAGCAGATGTAAACCTTGACTCATTGCTTACCAAACACACTAGGAGTACAAAGAAAAAAATAAAGCTTATTCAATTGAAAAACTTGCCCTTTGGCACTGAATGAGGTTTTCCAGATCTCTTTCCAGCCACTTCTTCCCAAGATTCAAAAGTCCAGCAGTCATGGACATCACCCATGCCTACATTTCCCCTGAGCCCTCAAAGATGAATGGGACAATCCGAGCATTAGACATGGCCATGGTTTAAAGGTGAGGCACATTTCCTCCAACTTCAAGTTTCCCTCAAAGACTAAAACACAAAGTCTCTTGTTTTTATCCTTATTTCATGAATATCTTTTTCCCAAGGCTTTGAGTTCCAGGTCTGTGTGTTTAATATACCTAGCCTAATACTAATTGCAAAGTTGGTCCTCAGAACTGTTAGTTATATAATAGTGAACATTCTTTAATTTCTTCAGAGAGTCCTTAATGAACTCAAATTCATAATTTTTAATCACCGTAACTATGTATTTCTTCAATATGGGCCTTAGAATACAAATATTTGTTTTCATGATATAATAATAAACTTCTGTAAAAACAAGACTGTCTACCCCAACAGACTATAAATGCTTTGTGGCTGAGGGTCAAAGCTTAGCTATTAAAAAACAACAACAACAACAACAACAACAAAAACTGTGGATATATACAACATCTCTCATCACCATGCACTTGATCAGTTTAAAGGCTGTTTACTGACGAGTCCAATCTTTGGTTGAAACCCAATGCACTTTCTGGCCACATCCTTAAAACAATTTATGACAACTTTCTATTATCTGGCAGGCCACCAATGATCCTAACAGAACTTACAGAGCAATGGTCCTGATGCAAGTCATTCTGTTCTGTGACTTGACATAGAAATTGCATTTGAGTCTTAAATACGGTGCTATTTCAACACCTGTCACCCTAGAAAGATAGTAAGTCTTACCCCAAAACATCTCAGGACATAATTTTCAGTCCCCTTGATTCTAAAAATACTGAGTGAGTGATACAGATCTGCCAGTATGCCAAAGAAGGCTTGTGCCATCTGCTTCGTTCTGCTCATGTTGATTATTTTGGGGATGAGAGAGGATCAGACGGGAAGAAGAACATATATATATATGGTAACAGCCAGGAAAGACTGTGTTCCCAGGGGACAGGGGTATACGAGGGTGGAGAGGGGAGTCAGAACACAACTGTAGTTCCAGGACTTCTCCAATGCTACGTAACACATCATCTAATGGGGCACAACTGCTTTACAACATTCTTAAAATAAACTGTGACTTCTGGCATCTATTTCCATTGTCCTCAGTGACACAATCAATGCAAGGCCCATTTCTGAGAGGAAACTGAATTTCCACTTTTGGTCTTCCAACACGGGTGTTTTTCTCAATATCAGTTCTTTGAAGGACTTTGGTAGCAGTCTCTATCAAATTTTAAAAAGCTATTTAGAAATGTCATCAGGAGAAAGATGATATCCAGAACCTCCAGGTAGTCATGGCTGCCATGGCTGCAGACCTCACTCCCATCATGGCCGGAAGGCAAGGCCAAGGATCACTCCACTTGCTGTTTCCTTAAAGTGCTACGTTCTCTCACGCTTCTGGCTTTCTCCCTCCTGGAATGTCCTGGGAACCCTTGTCTACCTGGCAAACTTCTACTTTTCTCTGTCACTCCCAGGCAGAGGCACGAGTTCCTCCTCCACACGGTGAGGTGTTTACTCAATGGCCCAGTAGAGATCTCCACCTTAATATGTTTGAAGAGCTTTCACTCTAGTTTATCCTCATTGTAGGAAGCACTACCTGCCCTTCTATTCTGCTCTGAGAGAGCCACCTGCTGAGCCATCAGGTTTGTTGCCTATAGATTCTTTTCAGCTGTCACCTTGAAAGACTGAATTTTGTTAACCCAGTGACTAAGCTCTTACTTTCTAAGAAATGAGGCTTAAGATAAACAAGAAAGACAAAGTGAATTATTGCTCTAATATTCAGGAAGAAAATTGAGAAAGCTGTCCAGATGATTATGCTACAGCTTTGGAACATCAAATCCACATCCTAGCCAGAACATCTGAAAAGGGACAGGGTGTGTTCTGTTTACAAGTAGTGTAATATCTGGTTAAAGATGGCCAACTGAATAAAAGCATGTAGCTCTAGTCTCTCCGAAAATTCTACTAAAACAGTAATAGTGGGATTTTCCTAAAACACAGCCTAATATAAAAGGGAGAAAACAACAAATTTTGGAAGCTGAAAAGCAGGTAAACAAGCAGTGATCGACTTGGCCATCCTAAGAAAGCTAAAGTTTAAGCCAGCATTAAGAGGCAACAAACAACCTGCTAAACCCTGAAGCATCTACCATATGTCTCTGCAATTTGGTACAGTAGGTACTTCTGGAAGTGAGGATGGAAACAGGTATGAAAGCAGCAGGTGAAAGTCTGTTAGTGAAGCACTGAGCCCTCCTGACCTCTCCTGATGCCTGCAGTGGGGTGCCTGCCCTTCCTTCCCCTAGCACAAGTGCTCGCTATGGAGACTGTATGCAAGTGGGGGAGTAGCCTGACACAGGGTGAATGTCCTCTCTCTCAGGGCAGGAGGATGGAGGAGTCTTCCCTGGGAAGCTGACCAGCCCAAGAGAAAAGAGCAAACCATAAGGACAAAGGGGGTTTCCTCCAGGGGTCGCCACCTTACCCTATACAAGGCCCCAGCTGACAAGCCCCACCTAAGTATACAAAGCTCCCATCAGCTCTTTACTGGCTTGACTCACAAATTAGTAGGCCAAGGATCACCAGAAATCAGAGGAAGGCACTTACTAGGGAAAACTGACACAAAAACTAACGGGGAAAAAAAGACTACGGGGGGAAGGAAACTTCAAAAATAATAATCATTAATATCCTAGAGAGAACAGAGGTCCTTAAAAGAAGAGCAGGATATTATTTTTTAAAGAAGACAACACCAACAAAAAGGCAGTGGCAGTGCAAGACCCCAGGGGCTGGGACAGGCATTTGAGTCAAACTTGCAAGGGGAACACTTGAGAACCCAGAGAGCATCTGAGAGTCAACACCATGAGGCAACCTCTTATAACTCAGCTAATATAATCCAGAGACTAACATTCATTGACTAAATGGTTAAAATATGTATCATTTCACCAAGAAACATGAAAGGAGAGGAGATGATTTTTAAACTAACAAAACAGAGTATACAATCTTCATCACATGACTAAGTTACCTATTATCATTGCTTGCATGAAACATTCATGTATTAGAAGTCATGGATAATATGATACAGTAAGACAATAAACTAATGAAAGGCATAAAATTGGAATGGAATAATTATTTCTTTATTTGCAGAGGAATGTCGATATAGAAAATCCCAAAGAATCCACACACAAGATTAGAAAGCCTGGCAAGGTGTTTGGTTATAAAAATCAAACTACACAAACAGCTGCATTTCTAAATATCCACAAACAGAAATATAGTTTAAATACCATCATATTAGCCAAAAAATAAAGACAGGTAACTAGTGCCCAGCCAAAGGGAAAGAGACAATATGCAAGACTGGAATCATGGACAGGATATATTCAAAGATGTGTTTCCTCAGGAATGAATGGACAGAATACAATTACATTGCTCTATAATGACATATGCATGAGAACAGATAAATAGAAGTGAAAATCATTACTAAAACTTGAGGTGGTGGTTGTCTAGGCAGTGACCATCTCTTGCTTGGGAGATCAAGAAAGGTGTCACAGAGAAGTAAAAGTTGAAGCTAACGTAGAAGTTTACAACGTGTTCAAGAGGGAGGTGGTCTATTTCAGGCCAAGGGAATGAATCCAACCACCTGGAGAATAAGTGGTTCAGTAAGACTGGAATACAGGTGCAGATGTGGGCAAAGGAGAAAACAGGCTAGAGAGATGGAGAATCGTGAAGGGTCCATTGTACAAGGGGAAGGTGGGCTTTTTTGTCATAAATTGTTTTTAGCAGATTGATCTATTTAGTCAAGTCCAGCCACAAACTCTTGAATTTATGTGGAGATGCAGTGAGGAGGGCGGGAAGAGAAGAGGTAGAAATAGGTAGAGAATGCCAATAAAATGCTGTGAGGAATGGGAAGAGGCAGTGGGGAAAGCCTCAGCCCGTGAATGTGAGCCTCAAAGGGCCACAGAAAACTGACAAAACCAAACTACCAAGGGGAAAGGACGACCCAGGCGCTCACCACCAGGGAGCTGGGCAATGGGGACCCATCAGAAGCAGTGGACTTGCCACCAGATTTCACTTTTTGATGGTAACTCTGGCAGGGACATATAAGACATGCTGGAGGGTGGTGGGCTGGATAATGAGATCATTTAGGCTTCTGCCAGATCTCAGAAGAGAGAACACAGGCCTGCACAAGGAGAGAGGGCAGGTTCCAGTGACACTGTAAACAGAATAACTGGATTAGGACTGAGGTTAGGGGAAAGAGGGAATGGTGGTGGCAGAGAGAGGTTTTCTTCTGCATCCCAGAAGAAAAACTCAGCAAAAAATAAGCGTTAGGAGTTCATTTTTAGACATGCTGAGCTTAATGGTGCCTAATGGGCATTCGGGCCAGCAAGGAGATGTGAAGCGTGGAGTGGCTGAGGAGCTCTTCTAGTCTAGGGAAGCGGATGCCTTTTTGAACCTAACTTATACAGGCGATTTTATAAGTTACTCTGAGCTTTCCATGGGTGGCCTCATATCCTGTCAGTGACTCACGTGTTCAACCTTGATCACCAATGTTTTCCTCCTAGAGTGGTTTGGTCAAGTGGGCTAGCCCTGGGGGTAAGGAGGAATTTGTTTTCTTTATGGCAGGCTGCAGCTAGACTGAGACTCCCTTAGGTCATCTACTCTGCACTGTAGCCCGGATGGAAGCAGGCTTGTGGGGGCATGGAATTCTCAGAGCTCCAAAGACAGCAGCAGCCTTCTGCCTCAAAATCCCCCCAGCATCTCTTGGATAAGATGGTCTACTGACAGGCCTATGGTGATAAAAATGAGCAAAATGAGAATTAAGTCTGAGTTCAAAAACTTGATAAGATGTTGGTAAATAACTTCTAGATGGTGATAGTACAAACAAGATCCTAATAAACAAACAAACAAACCCAAAACAAAAATCTTTTGGTTATCTCTTCTACTAGAAGAAGGTAGGCTTTTTATAGATGGGAGCTTTTCTTGGCTATATTTAGCAGATTGAAGATATCTAACCTATTGAGTCAAGCCTAGCCCCTGACTGCGTCTACATGGAGATGGAGTGAGGTGGTAGAGGTAGAGGATGCCAATAAAACGTTCTCAACTGAAACAGGAAGAAGTCCAGAGAAGCTATGGAAAAAGCAAAAGCCAATGAATGTGAGCCTTGGAGAGCCACAGAGGACTGAGAGATGCTGAACTACCAAGGGGGAAGGGATGACTCTGATGAGCAGGGAGCTGGGATCTGTCACCACAGAAGTGCTTCATCTCTCACAGGTCTGGGGCCCCTTCCACCATTGGCCTTCCTCATCCATACAGCACGGAAGCAAGGGGCTGGGACAGCCAGGATCCCCACGAAAGGGCCAAAGGCCTTCTTCCAGATGGGTCATCCAGTATAGTACCCACCAGGGGGAACGGAGGAAAAGAAATATTGTTGCAGACTCTTGGATCTTTGACATGCCTCCTCACCTCTCCCCACCATACGCATTGTATTTTTAAATAGAAACAGTCACAAAAAAATAGACAAATGTCTACAAGTAAAATAGATGTGCGCATTGAGAAAGGCAAGGGTTAAGTCCAGGCCTGGTTCTCAAGCTGAGATGGGACCGCCTTGTTTGAAGAGGACTATTTGTGAATGAAGACTCTCAGGAGTCTGGTGGGGAATGAGGGGTGGAGAGCAATTCCCAAAATCCAGACAAGAGCCTTTGGTATTAGGGGAAGATTTTCTAATTGTTACAGTCAGGAATGGGGATCATTCCTTTATGATAGCTGAAAATACATCCCCCTCCTCACTCCCTAGAAACCCTTGAGTCTCGCCTTTAGGCCCTTTTAGGGTCTGCTTCTATAGCTGATGGCGGTGATCTCTTTTCCTGGGACTCTTAAGTGTAGGACATGGAGGAACCAGAACTCTAATTAGCAGCAGGACCTATTATTTTTCCAATAAGGTTAACATTCAAGGGAAAGAAAAGCCTGTTTCTTTCTCAGGAAGTGTGTGAGGATATAGGCTCACATTGAGAAGAGAAATGTGAAAAGCATATTAGTTACATTGACCATGGGATGCCTGGTTTGTGAGTGAAAATCACTGGAATGACCTTGAAGGATCTGAGATCTAGAAAGGATGCTCAAGACTTGGGTGGACTGTTTGATCCTAAAATAACATATCACTAAATAAAGAGAAAAAGGCCTTGAAGTACAGATAACTACATGGGAGCAGGGTATCTTGACACTGGATTTATAGATGACCTCATTGTTTATTTTTTGAATATCTGCACTTTCTAAAGTTTGATAATGACTACTTAGGCTGAGTCTAGGAGTATACCCGGTTGACAAATGGAGGAGGCATATTGCAGAGGCAGAGGGGAGAACAGAGAAGAGCTCGGAGTCATGAAGCATCACAGGGCATTGTGGAACACGTGGTGCAGCCTGGCTGGGATGGGCAGGAGAGGGGCCTGTGTCAGAAAACCAATAACAGGGATAGCGCACCTGGCAGGGGACACTGGGTTTATCCTGCAGGGAACTGGGAGCCAGTGAAAGTGAGGATGTCCCATCTACAGAGGAATTGCAGAGGAAAAAGTTACATATAATCACTTATCCCTCCCCCATGGGTAACTCAGTTACCTGGAGAGAACAGCAGATTGAAAGGTACTGTTCTGAAATGCTAACTGGTTCTTTTTACATGAGATGAACCCAAGACCAAATCGGATTACCCTAGACACAAATTTGATGGGCAGTTTTAAAGTAACGTGCAGTATTTTTTTCAAGCTCGATGTAGAAATATCCAGAACTTATAGTAAACTGTGTACATGCATGGTTATGTGAGAAAAGTGAAGCTGCTGCACCTGTTCCCAAGCTCACTCCACTTCCTCCAGAAGCATGCCTGTCTGCCTCTCGGGACACAGGCCGTATTTTATTAGACACAATTATTTCAAGAAGCTTGAGAATTTTCTCTTTGCCTTTCCATGTCATGTCCAATAAATTCAAAGGATGCAAAGCAAATTGTTCATCCAGGAATAGTTAATTTGAGAAATAAAAATATTTATCACTGGTCCTTTAAGATTATCCTGATTCTTGATTTTTTCTTTTTAAACTGATTAACATTTCATCAGGTTTCCATTTTAAAAGAAAATGGCACTGAAGAGACAAGGCAAGTTTTCCAAGTGACAACACTGGCTTTTCTGAAAGGGGAAAGGAATGTTAAGGAAATGGGGGAGAAAGCTTAAAAAGAGTGGAACACTAGCAAGCAGGGCCTCTTCTCCTTTTCACCTTAAGTCTTTTTTCTCTCCCATTCACAGCTTTAGGTCCTTTGTTTGTTTAACAAACCATTACAATCATACCCAGTTCAATGGGGGAGGAATGTGAACTCTCTGAGTAGCTGTCCTTGCAATCCACATGTGTGGTCCATCCCCCAGCTCATCCGCAGGCAGCTTTCATGTGCTGCTCTGCGCTCCCCATCGCCCCGGAGGCCGGCACCTTGCTCACAATAAGCCTCAATTTCCCACCGCTGCCTGCTCGCAGCTCCTCCCCAGCAGCTGAGAGCAATGTCTCAAGTGGCTCTTCCTCCCCTGCTTGCCTTGCAATCATACTGTCCACCCTGCTTTGGCTGGCCCCCTTCAGCTCCTGAGACAGACAAGGCCTGCTGTGTTAGCCACCCCCCACCTGTTCGCAGCCCATGGACTCGCCACTGAATACTTGGGCAGACACATTCCAGGATCTTCCTGGCTAGCACTCCTAGTCTTCTAATGTCAGACGCACTGTAAACAGAAGATACAGGCAAGACGCTCCCCCACCCCACCCCAACTCCCAGCCCTAACTAGAACTGCTAGGTCCTAGTAGATATGTTGGCCCTGTTGGGATTAATTTCAATTTCTTGGTCAATAAATCCAAATATTTAGTGACAATATTGTATTTCAGTAGGAGTCGGAATACTATTTAATAAACTATTTCAGTTGAGCTCATAAAGCTCTCTCATGCTATTCCAATAATTTCCATCTCATAGCCCTAAGAGATAGGTAGAAGGGCATCATTGTCCCCATTTGACAAATGAGGAAACTGAGGCTCAGAGGATTTAAGTTTACTGCCCATCAGCGTGGACTAATGACATACTGCAAGTAATACACTGTCCTAAGCAAAACGCCTAGCACAGAGTGAGTGCCCCAAAGGCATTAGCTTCAATTAATATCATTATTGGTGATGATGATAATGATGATGAACAGAGGTTGCTCCCAGGTGTTCTGAACTAAGCCAAGTGCTCTTTCAACTTACGCTTTGCCATCCCTTCTAGCCACACTGTCTACACGAGCAGTGAAGTTCAGCAACTGCTTTACAACAGTGTTTTCAAATAAAGCCTCAGGAAGTATGGCTGGATTGCCTCATGTGGCTGGGATGCGACCAGCATCTTTCCCAGGCTTATCTCTCAGTCGACATCTGCCACAAAGACAGGACAACCTCTTACACATCTTATGTACACAAGTTAGGAGTGTTGGCAGGGGCAGCTTTCTTCTTTTGAACTGACAGGGTTGTCAGCAGAAAATTCCATAGATCTATGTGTATTAGTAGGCTGCGGATGTGGGGCAGCAGAGGTCATGAAAAGTTGCTAACTGCATCATCCAATTCCCTGAAACACATGTGCACTGAGCTTTAAAAAATGAAAGGGCTAAAAGAACCCTGTTCTCGGGTATTCTGCAGTTTGTGGAGGAAATGTGTTTATTGTCCACTAGAACCTTTTTGAAGTACCCTGAACCTCCAGCATGTTCTTGCCTATGATGTGTTTCCAAGCAATCGTTAATAAACATGCCCAACTAGAAATAATCTTAAAACATGCGCACCTACTGAGTGACAGGGAACATCTGCTGCGAGGCAGGGACCGAGTCCTCCCAGAAGTTTGTCTGAAGATTCAAACCTGTGAGAAGAGACCTTGTACATCGTCAGGGAATGAAGCTAGGAAAACATTCCTCCCTTATGTTACCCCCTGAACTTCACTTCTAGAGCACACACACGACTGGCGATGTGCACAGATTTTCTAGTGTTTTTTCATGCATTTTAATAGATGATCTTTAAGCACTCATATCCTTTGTCCTACTTGCAACTGGATTAAGAAAAACTCTCAACTTTTCCCCTGCTTTATGCAAGTGGAAAAAAAAGAACACATGAAATTGCTTACATAATATATTCAAAACAGCACTCAGAGGAAATGGTATTTTTTTAAAACCAACAGTATTAAAATACCATAAAACAGGTATGCAAATCTATGCAATAACAGAACCTAAAACAAATTCTGAATTGAAAGAAAGTCAGCAAATAACCAGTTGGCACTCAACAAAGGAGATTCATATAAACAAAGATTTATCAAATTTGCAGTGCAAGAAGGTTGAAGTCTCCAAGTTGAATACTGAATTAAATGGTTACTAAACCTGGCTATGCATTAGAATCAGCATGGAAAACTTTTAAAAATACAGATTCCTGGGTGGCCACAGGGCAAATCAGTACAGACTAAAACAGCATCACTGGGACCCCAGAAATTTACGTTTTTACCAAATCTACAGAAGCCAAGTCTACAGCCAGCTTTGTGCCACTGAACCCTGATGAGCATTTGGAAACCAGCATTTCCGTTCACCAAGTAATTACCAAACTTGGCTTCTTCCTACCAAGGCTATTCCAACCAACTGATCCTCTTACAGGCAAAGCTTTTCAGGATTTTCTTAACTAGTACAAAGGCAAATCTGCTATGGAACAAAGCCAATTAATATCTCGCCTAAGTGATTTATTCACTTGCCTATTTTCTTCTGTGAATTTGATCAAAAAGGCTATGTCCATTTATTTTGTATGAGAACATCCTTTTAAGTTAAAAATGGAAAAACCAAGGCCGTTTTTGGACAACTGTTTTTAACGATAATGCATCACAATACAGGAAAGTACTGGAGGTGAGCAGGTTATTTGTCTGAGTCATTTAGGGAAATTGTTTCCAACATATTCCTTGTTTTGCTTGTATAAACACTTTACAAATCATCTTTATGGTCCATCTCTTTCCTCAAAATGCTCAACATTTATTGTGCTGGTTTAATTGGGTGGTCTCCAAAGGCTTGTATAAAAATTTTTTTGAAAGAGCTTTAAAAAGACATTAAAGCAAAAGAGTAAAATTCTTCTGGATGATTCTTCCTTTGCACCTACCCATCTCACAAACGGACAATACCAATTTATGTATTCAAAGAGGCAGGGGTTCTTCTGCTTCCCAGGAAAGGGTGCACATAACGTGAGGTACGCAAACCAGGCAGTGAAGTAGCTTAGCTTCATTGTCAAAATATTCAAATTATCACAAAAAGAAAGCGATTCCTTTCTGAATTCAACAATACTCCTTGGCCTCCAAGGGCTCACACAGGAGCTTATTCTTAAGCTGTTCAATGTAAGCAGCACTCGTGAAAGAGGAGAACTCTGGCAGGGAGGAGATCAAATCCCTCAGCTTTTCCCACCTGCCATCTCTGCGCCAGTCTAATGCTTAAATAGTTAACAATGCAACAGAGAGCCCAAGGCAGGCCTGGTCTGGGGGGAAAATCATGTGCAGTATATGACGATTTAATAAAGCAGAGAAGAGACAGGAAAAATAACACATCTCAGTTTGACAGGATGCTACTTGCAGATTGCTTTTCAGGTCAGAATTTAGATTTCTAAAGCAGAGGGAAAAAAGGGTTTTCATACGTCAATTATTCTTTTTTAAGTATGTGGTTAAAAATGACCCTATAAAATTAAACAATCCTAAAGATAAATGTTTCCGAGTTCCAGAGTAACAAGAAGAATCACATTTTTGTGGGAGTGAAGACTGGCAGATGGTAAACAGATTAGTTAATTGTTTTAAATGAAGGGGGAAATATTTTTTGGAAAGTTTGTTTATTCGTTGATGACAAAAACCAAAGTTTCATAGAGTGTATGAGTTCCAGGATGTGTTTTTGCTGTCACAATATGTTTTTCTAGGCATTTGCTTCTGAGAACAGCATTTAAGAACCCGTCTTTTTCTCTCTTAATGAACTGGTTTAGCCGCCTGCTGGGCATTCACTGAAACCCACATTGAACAAAGGGATTTCCTTCCAGTTTCAGCTCATTCACTTCTAGCGACTCCTGGTTTTACTTAAGCAAATTCTCCAAACTGACTTTTTTATTTCTAATGATTTGAGTGGGAAAGAATTGGGCAACCCTCAAACACTGGGAAGTCTGCCCTGGTTTTCAGTGAAAGAATCCTCTAGGCTGAAGATGTACAAGGTTTGTTTTTGAAAAGCCTCTCGAATATGTTTTATTTTATTTTCCAGATGGAAAGGAGCCCACCTGATTTGGTAGATTACAGACAACTAAATCTTATTTCAGCAAGATGGATCATGGTCAACAATGAGATTATTTCTTTGAAATGAAGCCTGAGTGGGATATTCAGATTCACCTCCAGGCAATGATGTCATTTTAAAGGTGACACTGGGGGGCATGGTATGAAGGGGTTGCTGGAAGTTGGAATAGATTTGTGGGCCTGGCAGCTGGTCTTCTACCTTCTCACATTATACATGATCTCCCTGGGGGACGCCATGCACAACCCAAGGTTACAATTACTCCTTGAAGTCAGAAGCCTCCCAAATCTCTATCTTCAATCCTGAACTTTCTTTCAAATTCCAGACTAATACATCTACCTCCCTCCCGCAGCTCTCGGGATACCTTGCAGTGCCCCTTCAAGGTCACATGGTGGGGCTTCAAACATTAACCCACAGACTTGCTCCTCCTCCAGCACTGCCTGTTCTAGCTAATGGCACCGCTATGCAATAGCCATCAGAGCTCCCGGATCCTCACCAGGTGATGGCTACTGTTTTAAGAACTTTACCTAATACCTTCAACAACCGCATGAGTAGGTAGCATTAACCCTGTTTGATTAATGGGGAAAGTTATGCTGATTTGCCCATGATCCTACAGCCAGCAAGCAGTTAAGCTTGCTGTAGAATCCAGGGTGCGTGTCAAAAGTCAACCTCTTCCCATGTCACTTCCCAGCCTCTCCAAACTTAGAAGCTCTGCAGTCTAGATTGTTCTCAGAGATTAAGCTTTACAACTTTATTGTCTCTCAAATCTATTTCCTTCTCTTAATTCCCATAGCTACCTGCTGTTTGGGTGATGTTTTGCTTTTATTAGGGCCTCCAAATCAGCATAGCACAACAACTCCAGAATTTTACTTTGTTTGAATTCCCAATGATTCTCCTTTCTAGCTCATTTAAAACAGGTGGCAGGCTTTGTAATCCCTTGTATTTTCATCCAGCTGAAGACAGAAGCATTCTGAAGAAGTCTGTCTTTGTTAACAATATCTAAACCCAGAGAAGAAATTCTGCTGGACTTCTGGGAGGCGAGAAGGAGAAGCAGAGGAGAAGCTGCTAAAATGACACTCTCCCTTCCATCCCCCCATGGCCAACCCCCCATCCCAGGGCCTGATAAGGAGATATGTCAGTCCCCAGCAAGAGAGGCCCTGGCACCCCTCTGTTCCCTAAGGCAATGAGTAGAGTCCTTGGGAAGACAGCTACGTGAAGAGTGTGCCTCGGGAGGCCAGACCTGAGGCAGGAGGTTTCCAGCCCTCACTGGCGGCCCTGGGGCAGACAGCTACAAGGATTCAATAAATCACTACTTTGATAAACTGAAGGTCAGAGGTGGGTTCCTCATCTTCCAGAGGCCATGAAAATCTCCAGGTCCTAGGACACACTCCATGGGGGAAGGGGAAGCACCTAAATCTTACTGACATGAAATTTTCCTCTAGGTTGGCAGAATGGGGACTGGAGTCCATTTTCATTATGGGGAATGAAAACAGTAATGCTTCTTGCATAGTTGACACTCTGAGGTGAAATGCGGACTTGTGGGGCACCTCAAGAAAGTGCAGAATCTTAGAACAGTGCACATCTGTGCTATAGACTAGCTACAACTGCTGGAACTGGAGCCAATCTAGTTTTCAAAAAAGGCCACCGCTTCGTTAGAGAGAGGACCACGGACTCTGCATACGCTCTGGTGACCTAGGGTGGAGGGGCGGGGTGGCGGGGAGGGCAGCAGGCTTATGCTTTAAACCCCTGAGGCAGATAGAGAAGGAAGGAAGGAAACAAGGGCAGATGTTAGAGTATACTCACAAGATTAACTCCTCTGATTCCTATGCAAATACCTAGAAAGGGAGAGACACACAAAGTTATCTTTAAGGTCTTTATCTTGAGCTCTGAATTGCTAAAACAAACAAAAACACCCAAGTAGGGGGGGAACGGAAGTCTACTTGGAAGAGGAAAGAGAGCAGCTGGTGCTGCTGGAGTCATGAGATCCAGGACACCCCCGTTTCCCAAGCCTGGATGTGCCTCCCAGGGTAGCATGCTGGCACGGAGCGGGATGGCTGATTTCCATAAGATGGAAATGATTGCATGCTGGAAACTGAGATGCTTTAGGGGAGAGAAGATTCCTAACCCAAAAGAAAGGATATAAATCTTTAATGTGTCAAATTTGTTGACTGTAAGATGTTGTAGTAATGGTCAGTACTTGCAGCACCAAATGGGCACGTCTAAGGGGTCCGGGCTTTGAAATCAGTCATGTTATCCAAACAAATTCCACTTGAGTTCCGTGGCTGAATGTCTGAGACCTTCAGAAGAAGCTTATAAAGACCCTGCTGGAAACTGAAGAGGATTTTAGATACGCCAAAGATATGCCGGCCATTACGCAGAGACTAGAACTTTTAGTGCTGAGAGCTCTGGCTGGGAGAACCTCACATTCCTAAGAATCAGCAACCAAGGGACCCCATTTTTCTGCCAAATAGGCACACTATTAAATCTGATGGGCATGTCAAGGGGGAAGATGACCTGGGAAAGGAGTTGCCCGGGGAGCAAGTGCCCTGTTGCAGAGGCAGAGATTGCCAAGATGGTCTCCTTGGGGTTTGAGGCACAAAGCCCCCTCTATCTATTTTAGTTATAAGGAGGTGGGAATGCTGTGTTAAATTGTACCCAAGAAGATAACTCACAAGGCAAGGAACACGGAAGCTAGGGTGTGTTGGGCAAGTAAGCAGAGGTTGCTTGCTTCACCGAAAGTGGGGCTGCTCTGGTCTCACAAGGGTCTAGCCTTGGTTGGCACATGCTTCCCTTGTCACACCAGACAGGTGAGACCAAGAAGGGAAGACAGAAAGAGACCCCACCACTTAACATGGGCAAATACCTACAGGAGGCTACTTTCCAATCTGTGGTGCCCAGAAACTTGGCAGGGATAGGGGGGTTGCATGGGGAGGGATGCTAGAGAATGGAGAACGAGTTCACTCTATTGGCCCAAACTCAATTTTCATGTGGCTTCCTTTAAACAAACCACAAGCTTAGTGAGTCAGTTAGGTCAGTGTAGAGAGATATTTCCGCATGCTAGAGGCAGATCCATATTGGTTCCCCAGTCTGTTTTTGGACGGTTCCCCTTCATTCTAATCACAATGCTGCTGCCAGGCTGATTCTTCTAACATGCAAATATGTTCCTGTCACTTGCCTGTTTGGAATTCTTCAATGGTCCCATTAGGTTTCTGTCGACTGCAACGAAAAGTCTTGTCTAATCAGAACCACTGAAAGTTTTTAATCAGGAGAGCAATATGTTCAGGCTTGTGTTATAGAAAGAAACTGAGAGAGCAGACATACAGATTATCCTCCTGGATTTATCAGTTATATACATTAAAATGGCCAAACAGTAATTCAAATAGCAAAACAAACAAAAAACCCAACTGTGCACACACACACACCAAAAAATAAGTACAATAACTGAACTCTGAAGTTCAGTATAAAACTGTTCACAGAGCATTCTAAATCTTCCCTGACTCAGAACAACATCTTCGTGCACTCTGATTTGAATATGTGGGGCAAATGAGAACCATTTTAGGGAAACAACATAAGATGACTATGATCTTAATGCGGTTTCAATTTACATGGTGATTGTGTGTTTTATGAACCACCTCTAATTCCTACTGCTGGAACAAAAAGGGAAAAATTACCTTGGTAAATGCCACATCATGGATCAATTAAGTTATTCCCCAAATAAAGTATTCTTTTTTATAGTATAAGCATGCATAATTTCTAGCATTTTAAACATTGATAGAGAAATGTATTTTCTTTTCTAATTTTAATATTTAACACTCCTATGTTATGATCCCCGCCTCCCTTCATCCCCCACTGCTTTCATTTTAATTTTTTGTTTGTTTGTTCATGGAGGGAAGTAAGGAAACTTTAATGATATTCCTTAGATAATACATTTTCTTACCTAAAAGTGGTACAATAATGGGTTTTACTCTACCTCAGTCCACTATGCAACATGCATACTCTACTTAATACTAGGTTGTGTTCCTACAGTTAGTTAAAAAACCAACCAGCTGGTAGTATTTTTTTAGATCCAACCTAAGAAAGACAGTGTGGTCTAGTGTACAGGGCACTGGCTTTGGAGTCAGATGGGTCTAAGTTCGAATGCTGGCTCTGCTGCTTGGAAGGTGTGTAACTTTAGGTAAGTTGCATAACTTCTCTAAGCCTCAGTCTCAGTCACCATAAAATGGGGATATCTATGTATCTTGCAGAGCTGATATACGGTTATGCGTTACACGTGTACATACAGAGGCAAAGTACATGTACGAAGTAGATGTGGCCTGTGAATAAGTGTTAGGGCTGATTTTACACGATGGGTAAGCTCACAATTAGGAAACATGAATAACTTCTTTTGGAGTAATATATATATGTATAATGGAAAGTCAGAGTATAAATAATGGATTCACTTCAATCATGTTTCTTTAATGTGGATCATCATGACACAATTCCATCTCCTAGCATGTGTTTATAAAATAAATTTCTATTATCCCTGTGCTTTCACATTTTCTCATATATTTGAGAAATTCCTAGATTCTTAAGCAGTGTAATCCTATTTAATGTGCTGTTAATGGCAATATCATGTTTAACTAGAGAAAACAGTTACAAATGGGCCTGGCATGAACTAGTCCTACAGGTGCCATAAAGTTACCCAAATGGTATAATGAAGTGATGAGGGCATTTGGGGATTCTGCTACATTTTTTTCCTTCTGAACGTGTTGGTGGGGGTAGTGGACTAGTTTTAATTCGAATCGTTTGGAGAACAGGAATCCAAGCACACGACCTAATATTCTCCTAGTTAGCCTTCGGCCTGAGGCAGCTGTGGACAGCCTTCCTAGAAGTCAGTCTCAAGATAAAGAATAGAGCGGGAAGTGGTTTATCTAGTGGGAGGTTTGCAGGGGGAATTGAATGTAAGATGGGATATAAGAAAACTTACAAAAACAACTGGAATTTTTAAAAAATACACCATTATGACCATCAAGGACATTTTGCAAAAAAAAAAAAAAAAAAAAAAAAAAAAAAAAACAGTCTGGAGAGAGGCCAAGAGTTATGGTTAAGCAACAGCACTGCAGCTGCAAAACAAGCGAGGGCTGCTTTAGGGTGACATGGCCTTGAACCTAGAGTTAATGTATGGGACAGGGAAAAACAACAAACATGTTAGATATGAAATTTAAGGCTGGGATTTGGAATCATTATCTTGAAATAGGCAGTTCAAACAAATCCTAATCTTTACATGAGTGGTAGAAAATAAGAAATAAAAACTTCTGATGTATAATGGGGACCCTGCCAACCATGAATTCCCTCAAATAAACACTGGTTGAGTGACATAACCTATTTCACAACTCTAGAAAATTTGGCAAGCTGAGAATCATCTCATATTATGATTTTAGGAGAGTGGTTTAGAGACTCTGAATTGTAACATATGTTACATTCTGGATATCTGATTCTAAATGGTGGACCCTACCTCAGTTTTTTTTTCCTAATATTTCTTTAAGATAAAACCATTTAAAAACATCTTTTTAAAATATAACAGAAAGAGATCACGAAGTTTCTAGTGAGCAAGTCATGATAAGTAAAAATCAACTGTACAATGCCCATGATTTCTAATTTAAGACAGATAAATAGCAATGATCGTTCTTAGTGTGTCCTCTTGAATTTTTAGAGTGAAAAACAGGCTTTCATTAAGTCCACATCTTAATCCCCCAACTTTATTTTCCCCCTCAAGGCCTGAAGTTCCTCAAATGTAAATTCTCTCACAAAGTCTTTTCTGGGACATAAGCCCCTCTACTGTGGAGGAGGCGAAGGCTCTGGTTTGTGCTGTAATGCGAGGAGAGAATAAGAATACAGAGCCATGACTGATGGCAGGAGCGCTGGGGGGCAGGAGTTGGAGGGTTCCGCATAGACGTATTTACCTTTCTAAGTGAGGTACAGATGAGTTTCAGATGTGACACGAGGCAGCAGCCACATTAGACGTGACAGCAATCCTAAAGGAAAAACAATATCAAAAGTTTTAAAAAAAAAAAAAAGCATCAAGAAAAAACACATTGGTACTATGAATGCTGACATTCACCTAATCAGAATATGAGTTCAAGGATACCAGGGGTCAAAAATCTCTCTCCATCAACATGCTATGCTATAATGCCATATCCCAGCATTCCAGAGGCACACATTTGAGTCCTTAAGGGATCTTTAGTTTTAGAGAGGCTATACAGTGATGTGGTTAAGACCACAGTATGGTGCCAGAAAGCTTAGATTCCAATCTTGGTGCCACCTGGAGCCACTTAGAGACCTCATGCAATTGGTTTTCTCTCTCTACCTCAGCTTCCTCTCCTGTAAAATGGAGATAACGATTACACCCACATCACAAGACCCTTTTGAGAATTAAATAAGCTAATTTGAGATAAATGCTTGACACTGTCTGGTAAGCAGGGAGTATTCATGTATTTGTATTTATTTTTCAGAGACCCCAAGTAAAAATACAGCCTCAAGCAGAAATTACAAGATAATCATGGCTGGGCACAGTGGCTCACACTTGTAATCCCAGCATTTTGAGAGGCCAAGGCAAGAGGAATGCTTGAGGGCAGGAGTTCGAGACCAGCCTGGGCAACATAGCAGGACTCAATCTCTACCAAAAAAAAAAAATTTTTTTTTTAAGTCAGAACCTTTTTAAGAGTGTCAACTAAGAAGAACACTATTCCTTTGGGTAAGGGAAACAAGAACCTCAGCAGGGATGAGGGTGAAGAGGGGGAGGGAAGAAAAGGCCACTAAAAGGCAAAATATGGGGGGAAGAAAACACCCCACTTTGGCTTAACTTCAATTTTTTTTTTTTAAAGTCAAGACCACTATTATCAGCAGAGGCCTGGAGAAAAGAATTTGCTGTGCAGACCCAATCATTCACCTTGAGATAAGGAAAAGGACAGAAACTGGACAGCAAATGATGAGAGGGCAGCAGCGAAATGTTTACAGACTGAAAAGAGATGGAAATATAGCTTTCAGTGAAAATAATGAAGACAGGAAATAGATCAATAACTTAAACCCATCAACCCTCACCTCCACAGATACAAATTCATTACTGATTAGCAGTGCAATCCAACTGGATGAATACTTGAGCACCAACCCTAAGTAACCTCCTTCTCTGAGTAGCCCACATTTGTGCCTTGACCAAAAAGGCTGCTGTTGTGTGTGTTTTTAAAATAACGAAACCATATCAATGTGAATCTTACTAATGCAAAAGGCATAAACTTTTAGGTATAAGCTGAGTTTGGGTTTTTCCTCCTGAATTGAGGTTTTTCCTTGCAGAAAAATGTCTCACTAAAGAAGACAATATGTAATGTTGCAAAGTAAACATTTAAACTACTGAAAATATACTAAGTATTTTAACAACCTCATTAATATACAAATGATTAACTACAAATGATTAGGTATCTAATTATTACAGATGATCTTTATAATAGTCATATCTGATCTTACACAACTGACACATTATTTAATGTTAGATAGTTCTGTATTTCAGAATAGCTTTCTTGCAACTAAATCTAGTGGGTAAGGAGGCTATCTTGTTTTTAACGGCGAGATAAACGTTTATTAGGGCTGCTTTATTTGGTCAGTCTGGGTGGACGGGAAACTGTCTAAGAGGGAAATATCTGGTATTTTTCTACTAGGAAGTTAGCTTACGTAGATTAACACACATGTAAACACAGAGACATAACATATGTCCATCCCCAAACCTATTTTGAGGGTTTGACTCTTAAGTTACTTGAAATTATTCTTCTTGGATATTACAGCAGTCTTCAGTCTGAAGAAAAAGGCTCTTTTCTGAAGAATCACATAGTTGAAGTTATCTGATTCTAGAAGCATAGCAAGAACACAATTTTTAACTGCAGTTACTTCCCTGGCCTGTCTGTAGTTCTTTTTTATTAATGTAGACAAAGATATGCCTCACTGCTGAAAGCTGAAACATCAAATGGAAAAGTGCAGTTTGATTTCCTACATTTCCCTCCACTCTCTGCCTCTCCCTACTTTGGTATTATGTCATACAAAATTACTTCCAGAAACTGGGAGGGTTGAGCAGCCAAGTTATGAAATCTAAGTGCTATGCTTAATGCTTTTTTTTTTTTATCTTCAAGTTAATACTTATGAGGGTGAGAGTCTACCAATGATCAAAGTCATGGTAATTTTTCTGTTTCATGAGAAATCTAAAATCTCAGAATCACAACCCGCTGACCCGACGTTATTTGTACAACCCATACAAATACCCCTTCCTCTACGAGATTCCTCCCGCAATTCACAAATGTGTAAACCTCTATTTTAAATTTTACCTCTACCATTAATCAAAACAGAAGTGCAAATAAGTTTCTTTAAAAATAATCTTGGTAGTGAACATAAAACAAAAATAACATGGAGAGTAAAGTATTAGCCCGTTCCTGTACTTGTCTGCTTACTTACTCCCTCCTACAACACTTTCTAAAAATTTCCATTATGATTTTAAGATGTTATTTTCCCAATAAATGTTGACAACAGTTTCCCACTTCCAGCTCTGGCTTTAAAAAGAAATAGGTTATAAGTTGAGAATAGCTAAGAAATTGGGTTTGTCCCAGTGTTCTGTGAAATCAGACTAGTCAGTGCTTCAGAATCAAAATTTCCCTTAGACTTTTCACTAAGAAGCAAAGCTGTTTGTTTGCCTTTTCTGATAAGGAATTCAAAACATGCAATAGTAGTAAATCTGGTTAAAGAAATTGTCAAGGGAGGTTTTGAGTTTTGCTATTATTTAACATTACATCATAGAATTAAATCATGTAAAATGGCAGCCTTATCCATCTCAATCACTAAATTCGTTCAAGTAAAAGTCTACAAAATTCTAAATGAAAAGCTTTTTCATCTTCTTAATGGAAATATCTAAACATTATGTTGTGGTTTATTTTTAGGAAAGAATAACAGAGAAGAGAGCTTGGATCTGAAAAGAAAAATACCACACACTGGTGATGCTTCCTTCTAGAGGCTGTGGACTGCCTGACAAACTTGCTAAAGCAAAAGAGGGCATAATAGTTCTCTGTAGAGGAAGAATTTTAAAAAGCAATAGCAACAATCAGGTAACAGCAGACCAATCAGGTTCTCCCAAAATTTAGTATTTGCAGTTGAAACTGTGATAAGTAATTACTTTCAAAGGAATGTAGACAGAGCCATCAATCCCCATTCATTCAGCTCGCATTTACTGAGCCAAGAGCTCTGCTAGGCTTGAGATATAAAAATGAATACAACACAGCTGCTTTACTTCCAGCTAAAAGAATACACCTAAATAAAGAGCTACAGGGCCATGTGTTAAGTGCCATAATAGAGGTGTACACAAAGGGCTGGTGGCCAAAGGAAGAAGCCATAAATTCTTCCTGGGAAATCAAGCAAGTGAGGGGAGATGTGAAAGAAGGTATCTCAGAGATGTTTCCTTGTGATAAACTCAAGACTTTTTCTTTAGTGTGTTCTAAAAAGGTGGTAATTTTAAGATTTATCAACTATTATAATGTCAGGCGCTAATCTTGGTCTGCTAGCCAGTTTCTGTTTGACACACACTTCCAGTTACAATATCCCAAGAATATAAATATTTTAAAATAAATATATTATTGTAATATTCCCATGCAATGCACACAATCCAGAATGGCATGAATCGCTGGCTTGAGTGGAACGTAGCTTCCAAGTTCAAAGATGTTTTAAAATATAATGAATGAAAGATGGATTTTAGAGAGTTTCCATATAATATCAATAATGCTTACTGTATCACTGTTTTCTTTCCTCTCAAGGCAAAAATAAAAGAATCACCTGATTGTATCATGGTTAATATTTGTTTTTCTCTACTTCTGTGTTTAAAAAAAGAGGGCGGGTGGAGAATCAACTTCTACTTGACATCATTTATTATGCAGACCATATTCCTACTTATAACATAGTTGTGACAAAACCTCCATTGTTCATTACACACTAGCCCCAAACTTGAGTAATTCTAATGTAAGCATGAGAAACTCCCGTCTCCTTTGGGGTGAATTTCCCAATTCCTCTGTGTTAAATTGAGGTCTAATTTTCCCTGTGCCTGGTTTTCACAAGAAGGTCCATTCCACCCCATGTGCTCCTTTTCAGCTGTCAATAAACAGAGGCAGTGAATTCCCCACGGCTTCACAAAGCTAGTTAGGCAGAGCCATTCATTCCTTCAGGAAAACAGGGCATTGATTTCAGCGAGTTCCCAGGGAGCAGCTGCAACAAAGAGATCAAAGGCCCACCTCTCTTTCCCTCCATTGCTTTCATTAGGCCCAGCCCAGACAAACAGCGACAGGTTTCCTTGAGACAAGGAGAGGGCTCAGCAGACCACCTCATGGTTCAATTCAAATTCATCCGTTTCCTACATTCCAGTGACAGTTCAGAATGCTAACCATGACAAACCAGCACAATCACCCAGCATAATATACTGCTCGCTAGTTCATCCAAGGTCAGAGGGAGAAAACAAGCACGGGGGGAAGTCCTCTGCTTCTAGGGCCTGCTGAGCTTCAATGGCCCCCTGACATTCCATAAATAAACTTCTCCCTCTCACTCTCCCTTTCTTCCTCCATCCTACAACCCTACAAGCGATGGTCTCACTGAACAATCTGCAACTTCTTTCATGTCACCGTACCCAAACTATATGGAAACTTTATTCTCAATCGAATGGTTCGTTCTAATAGCCAGAGGAAGATGGCTATACACGCAGCCTCTATTAGTTCACTGCTGTGCTAAAGCCAGTCGGCTACACCCAATAAGCTACTACAACGTGATGAATTCAGAGCTGCAGTTTCTAGGGTTACCTTAGTAAGGGGTGATCTCCAGAGCTGCAGTTTCTAGGGTTACCCTAAGGGGTGATCTCCAGAGAAAGCAACACAACTTAAAGATGGAGTTAGTTTGCATAAATTCTGTTTGTACAACAAAAGTGTGAACAGAGATATAACAGATTTTTTTGGATCCAGGTAATCAGCCAAACTGGGTAATCCAAGCTCCTGTGTATAAATGAGTTCTGTGTTTGTTGGGGTGAGGACGGTTAGTCAAGGAGAGAGGAGAGAGCAAGAGGGACTATGAAAGAAAATGAATTACTCTGACTGGTTACCTACACGGAACAAATATAACTAAGAGGTTTCCAAATTCACCATTGAATTCTGAATTGCTTATTTCACACCTTCATGAAACCCTATAACAAAATGCCTTCATTTCATTGTGCTCCATTCCATTTGTCACTAATCCTGAGTACACATGGGAATCGATGGGTTAAGTTTCAAAATTGTGAAACCAAAAAGAAAATAAACAATATTGGAACGAAAGGTATGAACCCACTCGGTGAGGCAGAACACAACCTTCCCACGTGCCCACAGGCGTCAGTACTGACCTCGGTGGTGGGGTTGGGGGGGAGGTCACCAGTGACCTCCAGGGCCATCTATTCACCAATTACTCACCTTGGACTGTCAAAGATGCTATTTTGTATAGAGAGCTGAACAGCCCTCAAGGAGAAAAGACATTCCCTTATATTCAAATTAGGACAGAAATGGACTTTGCATATACAGAACTCTCAACTGCACAGGAAAGGTAGCTTGTGACAAAAATGGTGTGACAATTAATTAGGAACCTTAAAGCTAACTCTGGCATTGACTTGCTTTGGGCCTAGGGGACACATTTAACCCCTCTGTCTTCCCACTCTTCCAAAATCATGACAGAAATATCTGTGAAGAATTCCTTGACGCAGTACTATGAAATAACCATTCCTCAAAAACGATGTATCTCATCAAAGAAACCTAGGCTTATGAGTAGAACTTCCTTATATAATGATCACCCTGTAACTCAGCAGAGGTTCTCTGGAAACTTGCTACATTTCTATAAATCAAATTGTTTTTTAAAAGCACTCAGGAAAAATACTACTGAAAGAAAGTCTTTGGCAAATGACCAAAAACACTTATCAATCCATGTATGTATCTTTCAAAAGCATTTACAAAACACTGAGAAACATTATCCATTGGATCTCTGCCACAACCACCTGAGAGAGATGGTTTTATTAATCTATTTTTGAATGAGGAGATAATAGGCTCAAGAGAGGTAAATTGACTTGCCAAAGTCATAGAACTAATAATCAGCAGTTAAAACTTTAAATTCAAGTATTCTATCTTTGAGTCTCATGCTGTTTCCATTACACCAGCTACCATGTACTGGGGATATAATCATTCACTGAAGTTCTCTCACCAAGGTTATATTAAATAAGTCATCCTAGTTTTTGAGGCCAATGCATTGTACCACTTCCATTCAATGAGGTAGTTGCTTAAGAGTATGGACTCTGGAGTCAGATCTGTATTTAAATTATAGTGTCACTTTGTAATAATTTTCTAAATTAAGCAATTAACAGTATTTTTGGAACCTTAGTTTCCCTATTTGTAAAAGAGGAATAATAACCTCACAGGGTTTGTGGAGGATCAAATTAGATAACTAATATAAAGCTCCTAAAACAGTGTTGGCATACAGCAAAAGATCAATAATTATAGCTATTATCAATGCTGAAAATCAAAACAGTGTAAACTTGTTAAAAGGAAAAATTTCTTTTAAAGAAAAAGACATAAAATTTAACATTCAGTCTCTAGATTGCATGATTCCTTGCATTAAAAGTTTAGCCTTCAAATCTAGGATTTTATGGGGGACAACTAATGAACCAAGATCAAACTATTAAAAAAGAGAAAGAAGCTACTTTACAAAACAGAAACACTAATTGAAGTGTCGTTTTAAAAGGCTAATTGAGGCAAATCCTTGCTACTATAAAGCAGCAGTGTGGTTTTTCTGCACAATTCAGCTTTACTTCTTGCCACTTAGCCATTTCAAGTAGAAATGTATTGGTAAAAGAAGAAATTCACAGACTGTTACCACTTGAAGAGACAAATACACACAGGGATATTTGTTGTCTGCAGATAGTGCTTTCATGTTTTCAAAGAACTAACACATATCTTACTTCGTTGACCCTCACATTACTAAGAGAAAACAGATTAATTATGTAGCACAAGAGAAGACTGCCAGTGGTAAACAGCAAACCTTATTTTTTATTCCTTGTCTCATTTTTTCATGACACCCTATTACTGGGCGGTGGCATAGAGATGCCACAGTACAGAGTGTACAGAATACTGTGGGAAGACAGAGGCCACTAAGACTGAGAGAACCAGAAAAGGCTTTGCAGAGAAGGTGACATTTATCCAACCTTTTATCTAGTACAGATGTACTTCTGGAATATTCCTGGTGGCCCTTGAGCCTGAGATTTCTTTTCTTTTCTTTTCTTTTTTTTTTTTTTTGGTGAATTCTGAATATCTCACTCAGTGATTTAGTTCTCCTTATACTGCTTTTTGTTCATTTGAAAACCTAAATGGATGTCCTCATCTCCTTTTAAAAATTTCATCCAAGGCCTTGATATTAAAGAGGCAGGAGCTGAAGCCACTCTTGTTTGACTTAATAATATCAATACCTAAGGCACCTTCTCATTCTACAGTTCTGTGACTTTTAAAATTACTGCTTATTCTTATATTGCATTACCTACTATACAACACATCACTTGAAATGTGCAATTTACTTCCTGTTAATATTTTAAAATATTTTCTTCATTACCATTTATATCAGAAACAGTTTAAAAGAACTCTTATGAATATCTAAAGGAATATGTCTTGCTAAAGAAACTCAGCCTAGAGCTGGTGAAGTATGACAATTGTTTCTGTCCTAAGAGCCGGGTTCCTTTTTGTAAGTAACCACCCCTAATTCTATCTTCTCTCACAACATGAAAGAAACACATTTTTTAATGAAAGATGTTCAGACATTTTGAAGATAATTATGACAATCTCTGATGAGTTATTAATTTGAGACCATTCTTCTCTTCTAACATAGACATGTAGTGCTACAAATTCCTGTCTAAGCATTGCTATAAGTTGCATCTTAGTCACTTGAAAATATGGTTTCATTTTCATTCAGTTCAAAATATTTTCTAATTTCCTGTTCGATTTTTTTAAAATAGGCTACTTTTTAGAGAAGTTTATGTTCACAGCAAAATTGAGCCTGTTACAGGAATTTCCCATATACTCCCTTCCCCCACAACACACTTAGCCTTCTCCATTATCGACATCCCCCACTAGAGTGGTACCTTTGTTACAACTGATAAACCTCCATTGATACATCATTATCACCCAGAATCCATGGTTTAGAGTTCACTCTTGGTGTTGTACATTCTATGGGTTTGAAAAAATTTATGACAGTTCTCCATCATTATAACATCATACAGAGAAGTTTTGCTGATCTTTTTACTGTCTAGTTTTGCATTTTCTAAAATGTCATATAGTTGAAATTATATAGTATGCAGCCTTTTGAGATTGGCTTCTTTTACTTTAGTAATACACATTTAATTTTCTTCCATGCCTTTTCATGGCTTGATAGCTCACTTCTTTTTTTTTTATTTTCTTCTTCTTCTTCTTTTTTTTTTTTTTTGAGATGGAGTCTGGCTCAATCGCCCAGACTGGGGTGCAGTGGGGCAATCTCGGCTCACTGTAACCTCCACCTCCCAGGTTCAAGCAATTCTCCACCTCAGCCTCCCGAGTAGCTGGGACTACAGGTATAGTCTGTATACCTGAGATTACAGGCGCCCACCATCATGCCAGGCTAATTTTTGTATTTTTAGTAGAGACACAGTTTCACCATGTTGGCCAGGCTGGTCTCCAACTCCCAACTTTCAGTGATCCACCCATCTCGGCCTCCAAACATGCTGGGGTTATAGGTGTGAGCCACTGCACCTGGCCAGCTCATTTCTTTTTGGTGCGGATTGATTTCGTTTGTGTCACACTGGCTGGCTGGTAGAATTCACCAGTACAACCATCTGGGTCTGCTGTCTAGAAGCTGTTTTAAGTTTATATGTGTATTTCAAGGAACTAGTCTATTTTATCTAATTTATCAAATATGTGAGTGAGAGCTTATTTATACTATTCTCTTACTAATCCTGTATTTTATCCATGGGATTGGCAGAATAACACCTCTTTCATTCCTAACATTGGCAATTGGTGTACTCTTTTTTCCTTGGTTGCCTGGCTAGAGATTTATCATTTTACTGATCTTTTCAAAGAACCAGCTTTTTATTTTGTTGATTTTCTCCATTGTTTTCCTGTTTTCAACTTTGTTGATTTCCGCTCTAATTTTCAGTATTTACTTTCTTCTGCTCACTGCAGGTTTAATTTGTTCTTCTTTTTCTAGTTTCCAAAGGTGGAAACTGAGGTTATTGATTTTAGGTTCTTTTTCTTTTCTAATACATCATTTAATGCTACAAATTTTGAAGCACTGTTTCAGCTGTATCCCACATGGTTTCATAAACTGTATTTTCATTAAAATTAAAAATATTTAAACATTTTTCTTGAGATTTTTCTTTGATCCATGGGTTATTTAGAAGCATACTGTTTAATTTCCAAATATTTGGAAAATTTCCAGCACTTTTTCCAGTATTAACTTTTAGTTTAATTCTGTAGTCTCAGAAAGTATTTTGTATGGTTTCTATTCTTTTAAATTTGTTAAGATGTTTTTAATGTCTCAGGATGTGCCCCTGGGTTATTTGGAAGTGTGATGTTCAGTTACAAGATATTTTTCCAGATTCCTTTCTAATTAAATTCCATTATGGTCAGTGAACACTCTTTGTATGATTTAAATCCTTTAGAATTGACTTATTTTCCCACCCAGAATATGGTCTATCTTGAAAAATGTTCTGGCTATGCTTGGAAAAAGCGTGCAGTTTGCTGTTGAGTAGCGTTCTATAAACGCCAATTAAGTCAATGTGGTTGATAGCACTGTTCAAGTCTTCTATAGCCTTATTGGTTTTCCAACTACTTGATCTATTATCTATTGAAGGAAGGGTGCTGAAATCTGACCACAATTGTGAATTTGTCTATTTCTTCCCATGTATACTGAAATTATTTTACTAGGTGCATAAACATTTAAGATCATTTATTCTTTATGAATTCACCACTTTATCATTATGAAACAACTCTATTTATCCCTGGTAATATTCTTTGTTCTAATTTCTACTTTGTCTAATATGAATACAGTCACCGCAGTTTTAAAAAATCAGTGCTAAAAACGATATTTTTTTCATCCGTTAGCTTATAATCTATTTGTGTCTTTACACATGAAGTGCATTTTTTTGTAGGCAGCATATAGTTAGTTCTCAAAGCGTTTTGTATGTATTAAATCTGACTGTGAACAATCAATTGAGGTAACTCATTACCTTCAGACTGGCCAATATGTGTATTAAATCTGACATTCTTTGCCTTTTAATTATGACAGACCATTTATGCTTAACATGCTTACTGACATGATTAGGCTGAAATGTACGATCTTGTTATTTGTTGTCTAATTGCCTCAATTATTCTTTGTTCCTTTTCTTTCTTCTTTTGAATTGATTATTTTTCTCTAGTTTTATCTCCTTTGGCTTATAACTATGTTTTGATATCTTCGTGGTTGCTGTAGAGTTTATAGTTATATCTTTAACTTACCATGGTGTACTTCCAAGGGATATTATACCAGTTCATGTAGAGTATAAAAACTTTATAGTTATATTTTTCCTCACCTGACCTTTGTGCAATTATTGTTGTACCTTTTGCTTTTATATGTTATACACCCCATTTGCTACTATTTTTGTTTAAACTATCTTTTAAAAAATATTAATAATAATCATCATCGTATGTATTTATTTACCTAGGTGGTTGCCATTTCTGGTGCTCTTTACTGCTATCTGGCATTATTTTCCTTCTTTATTAAATCAACTGACAATAAATGTGAGAGTTTAAAAAAAAAGATTTCCTTTAGTATTTCTTACACTGTGGGTCTACTGGTGATTAATTCTTTCAGCTTTAGTACATCTGAAAAAGTCTTTATTTCACCTGTTATTTTCCTACCAAAGAAAGTGCTTGCATGTTTCACCTTTTTTGAAAGATATTGTCACAACTATAGATTTCTAGATTAACAGTTTTAGCTTTCACTACTTGGAAGGTGTCTTTCCACTGTCTTCTGGATTACATTCCTTCTGACAGGAAGCCTTCTGTCATGTTTGTTCCTCTGAATGTATAGTTTTTTCTTCTCTGCTTTAAAATCTGTCTTTACTACTGGTTTTAAACTATTTGATTACGGTGTCCCTTGGTGTAGTTTTCTTCATGTTTTTGTGCTTGCTTGATATTTATTTAACTTAGATTTGTGGATTTATTGTTTTCATCAAATTTGGCAAGTCTTCAGCCATTATATCTTTATTTTCTGTTCTCTCCCTCCTTTGGGGACTCCAATTACATACATATTTGGTCATTTCAAGTTGTCCCACAGCTCACTGATGTGCTATTCACTTTTTTCTAGTTTTTTTTTTTTTTTTTTTTTTCCATTCAGTATCTCATTTTGTATAATTGCTATCCAGTGTATTTTGGGATTTTAATCCTATCCAGTGTATTTTTCAACTCAGGTGTTTATAAAATGTCTAGAGGTCTAGAAGTTCAATTTAGGTCTTTTTATAGCTTCCATCTTTTCTTAACCACCTTATGCTTTCCACTACCATCTTGAGTATATGGAACATAGTAACAATAACTATTTGAATATCCTTATTAAATCTATTTAATTTATTTTAGTATCTCCACTTATTAGATGTGTGTCACTTCTGGGTCTGTTTCTATTGATTGAGTTTTCTCTTCACTGTTGAATTTTCCTGCTTCTCTGCACATCTGGTAAATTCTGATTGAATGCTACATATTGCATACTTTATTAATGGGTGCTGGATATTTTGTATTTCCTTAAATATCCTTGAGCTTTGTTCTGGGATACAGTTAAGCTACTTGAAACAATTTGATCCTTCAAACCAAGTGTCTGCAAACTAGGCCCACAGGCCAAATCTGGACCACTGCCTATTTCTATAAATAAAATTTTATTGGAATACATTCTGATACATGTAAATACATTTGCTTACAAATTGTTTATGGCTGTTTTAACACTAGAAGGGCAGAAGTGAGTAGTTAAAACAGAGACCACATGGCCCACATATCCTAAAATATTTTCCATCTGGCCCTTTACAAAACAGTTTTATGACCTGTCTTGAATGGCTTACTTTTAAGATTTTTCAGGCAGGATCAGATTAGACTAGTCTAGGGCTAATTTTGCCTCATCGCTGAAGCATTAGTCTTCTGAGTACACCATCTAATCCCACTTATATACAAGGTTTTTCCACTCTGAATGGTGGGGGTGGGGTGGGGGGGACACACTCTTCACTGCCTTATATGAGCTACTTTCTTCTTCCCAGTGCCTCTTTCCTCATCCATGGGTAGTTCTCTTATGCATATGCACTAATCAGCACTCGGCTGAAGCCTCCAGGAGAGCCCTCTGAAGATCTCTGGAGCTCACTCTCTGTGTAACTAACTCTCTCTTCTCTGGTACTCTGTCCTTCAAATTCTAGCTGCCTCAGCCTCCCAGAATTCCTAACTCCATCATCTCAACCTAGGATAAGCTGTGTTTGGGTTCTGCCTTCCTGCACTGCAGCCTGGGGCAAATGATTTGTTTTTTCCTTCTCTCAGTGTTCACTGTCTCGTGCCACTTGTCCAATGTCGGAATGCCTTTGTTTCATATGTTTTATGGGCTTTTTGTGTGTGTCGGTTTGTTAGGCTATTTTAGGCCAGAGAATAACTCCAGTTCCTGTTATTACAAGATGGCTGGAAGCAGAAGTCCTCTCAGTACGAAGTTCCAATCCTTTATATTTGCCTTAGTGCTTTATATTTACAATAAATTGTCCCAGCTCAAGCCATTTACCCAATTCTATGATCAGTCAGCAACTAGAGAAGGGTGTAATAAGCAAAGTCAAACTACTATAGCATCCCTTTCCCCAATCCCACTTTCCTATCTTTGTGGGATATATATGGTGGACTTGGTTTTTAAGATTTTTCTTTTTCATTAAACCAGCATTTATTGAGTGGTTGTTTCTCCTGGCATCGTTCTAGGTGCTGGGGATTCACCACTGTGAACAAAACACGCAAAAATTCCTACCCTTGTGAAGCGCACCAATGAATTAAGCTGATCTTTGAATTAATTGTTTCTAGTAGCTTAACTGTATCCCATAACAAAGCTCAAGTAAAATATGTATCAGATGGTGATTTAAAAAAATAAAAGTAATGAAGAGACAGGAAGTGCTAAGAGATTTAGCAGTGAAAATAGTGTCAATTTAAAACAGGCTGGTCAGGGAAAAAGGCATGGGTGAGAGGATGACAATTTAGGGAGGATCTGAAGGAGGTAAGGATGTAAGTCATGTGGCTATTTCTGGGTACAATAATTGCAAAACTCGATGCAGAAACAAGAAAACTGGTATGGCTAAAGCAGTCGGTGAAGGGAAGCGGTAAAAGATTAGGCCAGAAGTAACGGGACCCATAGCACATAGGAGCTGATAAGCCTCCGTAAGCGAGATGGGAGGGACTGGAGACACTGGAGCAGAAAAGTAACACGATCAGACTTACAGTTTTAAATAATTTATCGGGCTGTTGTGTGGAGAGTGAATTCTAGGGGAGAAAGTATGAAACCAGGGAGACCAGTTAGAAGGCTACTCTTATAAAGAGATGATGAAGGCGTGCACCAGCGCAGTAGCAGAAGAGCTGGGGAGAAGTGGTCACCTTCTGGATTTATGGAAGGTGGGGCTGACAGTATCTCCTGACAGCTGAATGTGTAGAGGGTGAGAGAGACGAAATGAGGATGCTGCAAAGGCACCTGGCCTGTGCAACTGGAAGAAGAGTCTTCCTCATCTCGGTAAATGGCCACTTAGGATGAAGGAAGTTTGGTTGGGAACAGAGAAGAACTCAGGAGCTCAGGTGCAGACATGTTAGGTTTGATATGCCTATTAGACATCCAGCAATTGGATATTTGAATCTGGAGTTTAGAGAAGAGGTCCACACTGGAGGCAATTTAGTAGCTGCCAGCATATATGTATTTAAAGCCATGAAAATGAATGGGAGCAGCTAGGGAGTGAGAATCGACAGAGGACAAGTACAGAGACTGTGCCCAGGGACAGCCAATGTTTGGAGGTCAGGACAATGAGGATGTAACTGCAAGAAAGATAAGAGTAGTCACATGCAATAGGAAGGCAGTTGGGAAAGTGTGGAGACTCAGAAGACAAGGGAAGAACATACTTCACAGAGCAGCATGATCAGTGGGGTCAGTGCTTCTGACAGATCAAGGAAGATACGGACTGAGAATTAATGGTTGGGTTTGCAATATGAAGGTCACTGGTGACACTTGAGAACTTTGGTGGAATGCCCAGACAGAACTGAGAAATTGTGTAAAAGGAAGCAGGGACATTAAATGGGGTAGTAATTAGAGAGGAATGGGAGTTAAATAATTTTTTTAAGTAAAGCAGGGAGGTGGGAATGCATGATGCAGGAGAGAGAAGGGACAACTACTGTAGCTATATCCTTGAGCAGGTGAGAGGAGATGGGACTAAGAATATAAGTACAAGGGTAAGCTTTAAATTGAGCATGGCTGGGTATCTTTCTCCAGCTATGTTCAGCTGCACGCTGCAGGCATGGAATCAGCAAACCAAGGCACTGGGATATAGATGGCTAAGTACAACAAAGCAAAGGGGAGGGACAGAGAAGATGAGTGGATGAGTGATTTTAATGAGAGGGTAGGCTATTGACGTTGAGTAAGGGAGGATGTGAGATATGAAGGAAGTGTGCTGCAGTGTAAAAGTTGTATGTCTAGGTGGAGTTAAAAATGTTGGAGTGGGAGGACAGATGGAGAATGGGGTGCTGGGACTCAAGATCATGGAGTGAGAGCAGTTCTTATTAATGACTAGGCCCACAGTATGACTACGGGAGAAAGTTGCTAATGTGGTTTGGAAGACAAGGTCATTGAAGGAGAGGAAATCAAGAAACCGAGAAGCCAGGCTGTTAAGACTCTACAAAGCCTGAAAATCACCAAGAATTAGGACACATTAGTCTTACAGGGAAGGACAGATCCTGAATCTTCAAGGAATAAGGAACAATGATGTATTTTTACTTTCCAGATTTTAAATTTTTATGTTGTCTTATAACTATATTTATAATAATGATTTAGGCCTAACTCCAAGTCAGCTGTTTTAAGCTAATCCAACTGTCCTTTTATGGTCCAACTTGCGTTCTGCTCAAATGTCCTTCTTCTCTTTCACTATCATTCTGAAAAATGTACAATTAATTCTGTCATTTATATCAGTTTCCTAAATTCTAAAGCAAAATTTCTCAAACTTTTCTGTGGAGCACCAGTTCAATGGTATATTTGGTGAGGTAGGGGTTGTATGGTGAAATATGCTGGAGAAACACCACACACCAAAGGCCATCAATAATCACTTGTTGGAAATAAGTCTAATTTGATTTTAACTCAGCTTTTTTCCCAAATTTAAATGACCATATGCTCATTTTCCATATAATATCAGTTAACATCCTAAGGAATGAGTATGCCAAGGTAGGTACTATTGGGAAGACTGTATTAGAGGTGTGTGTCTTCTTGGTGGCTTCAAAAGAGGTGAAACAGAACCTGCTAGAACAAGATTCAAGATACAGACTTAGAATCTGTCAGAGAATGCAAATCCTTGTTAAGTTACTTTGTAACAATATTCTCCTCGCCTGCTAACATGATGAAAAACAAAACCATCTCAGAAAATAACTTCTCAAAGATGTATTTAAAATTGGTTTAGTATATTTCAATTCTCCTCCATAAAAATGACACTTCATAGACTATTTAAAAACAAAGATACATAAATATGTTTTGGAGGAAGACTAATGCCCAACAGGACGTCTGCATCTATATACAACCTCAGCTCTGCGCTTTGCTCCCACTAACCATAACTCTGATAAGAAGTCACTATAAGGAAACAAATGTCCCTAGGCCAAGACATGTACTTCAAAAATCATTATCAAAATAACTATTATCTAAGAGTACCAGAAAAAGTGAGACAGACTTTAAAATAATTTAAGAACCAAATAACAAAAAAGTTTTGCTCCAATTTTTGCTCTAGGAGCTCTAAAAAACCATTATCAAGTTATTAGAGAAGACAAGGTATTGGGGGAAGAGGATAAAAGAAACTGAAATATCAGCTTACAAAAGCCAATCACGATGCTTATGAATCAGGCAGGAACAATCTGCAAACAGAAATAAAAATTACTAGTTTTATATAATATTTGCACATGCATTTGTCAATTATAATTTTGAGATCACTGTAGGTTCATATGCAATTTTAAAAGAGCCTTTACTCAGTCTCCCACAATAGTAACATTTCACAAAACAACAGAACAATATCACAATCGATATGTTTATATTAATACCATCTACTAGCCTATCGCGATTTCCCATTTAATTGTATTAGTGTGTTTTATACAGTTTTATCACGTGTAGGCTCACATATCTACCACTAGTCAAAATATTGAACAGTTCCATCACAAGGATCCATCATGTTGCCCTTTTACAAACACACACCACCTCCTTTGCCACAATCTCTTTCTGCCCCTGACCCATTGCACATCTATTTTTAACACTAAAATAATAACAGCCATTTACAAAAAGTATTTCATTCCTTGTCCATAGTTCTATGTCTACTACTACTACTACTACTTCCTAGTTACATGTCAAATCTTGAATGAATACTTTTAGTTTTCTGCATTAAAGGTTTAGTTTAAGGAATACCTTCTCCAGGGAGAAGTTTTTCTTATTGTTAGCATGGCACAGATCACTCATTTCAAAAATCAAAACGCAAAAAGTAAGGGAGTCAGAAATGTTGTCTGCACTCACAGATTCCATATTTTCAATATATTACTAACAAGAAACCTCTGAGTGCTTACCATGGGCCAAGCTACATATTATATATTATTATGTGTGTGTGTGTGTGTGTGTGTGTATATATATACACACACACACATATATATAAAAGATATATATACACATATATATATCAAATTATATATATATATATATATATATATAATTTAATCCTTTTACCAAACCTTTGATGTATGCACATTGACCCTGTTTGGCCCAGGAGAAAATTGAGGCACCAAGAGGTTTACAAGTTGCCTAAAGTCAAACAACTAGCAAGTGGCAAATCCTGGAACCTGGGACCAGACTCTGGGCACCCAGACTCTACCATCCCTCAAGGAAACCCATGATAAAGTCAAGATGTTTTGATGTCATCATTCATTGCTATGACAAATAAATCACCTAATTATTGGTAAGCTTCATTTTAACATACCAGAATTCAACAAGGAAAATGTCTAAAGCAATGATGTGTAAAATGGAAGGAGTATTTTATTCAAGCATAAAATCATAGGAAATTGCCAAAAACAAAGGTTGGGACATGCAGAAAAGATTTTATATTATAGCAACAAACTGTTCGCCAGCCCTAAAAAGATAGTCTTAACATTCGTTGGGGATTGACAGGCAGCAGTTTATACATAGTCAAGATTACTCTTGAAAAAGACATATTCAATTGAGCAGAGATGATGATGGGAGAACTGAAATTTTTGAACAGATAAAAGCTTCAAAATTAGGCTCTTCAGCCAATAGAGACATCTAAAACTCCAAAGATAATGTTCAGATTATAGTAATTTGACAGACACCTATTGTGACAAACTTTCTGTAGGTTTATTAGCTTAATAATATAGCATTATTACTGAGGACTAATATTCTCTTCTGTGAAACTACACAGCACATTTATGCATAGCTGTGACAGTTTTGCCTATCATTCAACAGTGCTTAAAAGGCGCCTGCTCAATAAGCCATTGATATGCTGCCCCAAATACCCTGGCGAGGCTTTCCTTACAGTGCTAATTTTACAGACGTCTCCTGGATGATCTAAGTTCAAGAGGCAGCCAGGGGAGGAGAATGCATTATTAGCATGGTTTGGTGTGCGTATAACCGAGTTATACATAGGAACTAGGGAAATGGAGCTCTGAAGTTCATCTTCCACAGGAAGATACACGCTATTATTCTTGACTTTCTGGGAGGGAAGTTAATTCATTACTTCGTTAACATTGAAATATATTAAAAACATTTTCAGTTAAAAGGTAGCTAAAAAGAAACCTTTAAATTAAAATGCTTACATCTTACGAGATTTCTAGAAATCACTATTAATTGATTGTAACTAGCTTTATAATCTCCCCCAGTTACTCAAGGCTTTTATTTATTTATTTATTTATTCAGAGACAGGGTCTCTGTCACCCAGACTGAAGTGTGGTGACGTGATCAAGGTTCACTGCAACCTTGATCTCGGGGGCTTAATTGATCCTCCCACCTCAGCCTCCCAACACAGCAGAGTTAATGGCAGGTTGGCTCCACTTCATCAGAGGTTCTGGAGGAGGAAACCAAGATCTTCCCTGAAAGGCAAGACCTGGCATGTGCCACCACACCGGCTTTTTTTTTTTTTTTTTTTTTGGTAGAGACAAGGTGTCACTATATTGCCCAGGCTAGTCTTGAATTTCTGGGCCCAAGAGATTCTCCCACCTTGGCCTCCCAAAGTAAAAATTCACATTTTTTTAAAGGTGGGTAAGCAAAAGATCAGGGTGAAGGAAACCCTCTCCTTTTCAGACACCACCCTACGATGCCTGTTTGCCCTTCTTCACCAAGAAGCCAGCTGTCCGTGGCTGGGCCAGCGTGACAGACTCAGGGGACACTGGATACAGCTCTCTTTTCAATGGCTCCTAGAGTTAAGACTTTTATAAGCATTATTATTTCAAGAAAACACTGTGTCCTGGTCTTCTTGAGTAAATACAAGGCAGATGGTAACCTTAATTTTCTCTGAAAACTCTGTCTAAAACATGGGACAAAATAGATGTCAACGTTCTAAGAATGAAGAAAAATCAGAATTCCTCATTTATCTCTAATTCTTCTCCCAGGGAAACACATATACAAAGCCTCCTTGAAGTTTAACATGACTTGTTTCTCATATCTTTCTAAAAGCATATTGTTTATTTAGAATAACCTTTCTATCTTGTCTGCCAAGCTTTTCCCATACATATAAGATAAAAACTGAGAAACACTTTTCCATTCCCAGTGATGTTTGTCCAGTAAGTCTTGGTAAGTAATAACGATTATGCCTAAACTAACATCACTCTTCCTCTGCGGCTAAACACAGTCATCTGGTGGTGTACAGTATGACCTGTATGGTTCCTCAGTGGTTCACCATTCTAGAACATCCTACAAGATTAACTAAATTTTTCAAGTTTGTTTATCACCTCAGCTGTAACATTTACGTTTATGTCACTGTTTTTAAGTTGTTAAATTCTTAGAGGATAAAGACTATATCTGTATAACTTAGTTTACAAATAATAGCCATGCACGAACATCCCATAAATGCCCTTCGCAGTGATGAGTACAATCACAGCAGAGTTAATGGTAGGTTGGCTCCACTTCATCAGAGGTTCTGGAGGAGGAAACCAAGATCTTCCATGAAAGGCAAGACCTGGCATCAGGGGCTACTGTGGGCACTTTCCTTTGAATTGCATTTATCTGCCAGGAAGATGATATCCTTTATTGTTTTACATGAAAGCATTCAAAAATTCTAAAAACTGAGCATGCCTGCCTTGGTCAGTTCAGGTTGTAATAACAAAGTGCCATAGACTGGATGGCTGACACATTTATTTTTCACAGTTCTGGAGGGGAGAAGTCTGAGATCATGGTGCCAGCATGGGCAGGTTTTGGTGAGGAACCTCCTCCAACTGTCTACTGCTGGCTCTCCTATCCTCACAAGGTAGGAAGAAAAGCCAGCTAGTTCTCTGTCCTTTTCTTATAAAGGCACTAATCCCATTCCTGAGGGCTCCACCCTTATGGCCCAATTTCTTCCCTAAGGCCCCATTTTCAAATACCATTTCATTAGGATTAGGGTTTCAACACATGGCTTTTGGGGGGACACACACATTCAGTTCATTGCAATGCCCTTACACAGACATGAAGACAGGTCACGTATGTTTGAAATAACTCATGGTCTGCAAAATCTCACACCAAAAATAACAGAGGGAGAAAAATTCAGAGTAGACCACTCAAAACCTATGCACTTTTGTAATCACAGCGCTAACCAAATAATAATGCATACCTCAGGGATAACTTGGAAAGCCCAGATAGGCAGCTCAGTGTGTCTGGGGGTGCCCCAGGGGACATTAAAAACGCACAGAAACAATACAGTGGAAAGGCTACTACAGTAGAAATGCAGGGAGGACTCAGAGATGAGTTCTCATCCCTGGAGAGTGTGATATGACAGTGAATTGTGTCAACGTGACTGTGCCACAAGTGCCAGGTTAAACATTATTTCTGGCTATGTCCATGCAGGTATTTCTGGATGAAATCAGCACTTGTGTTGGTGGAGTTCGGAGCATACCACCCTCCCAAATATGGGCTGGCATCATCCAATCCACTGAGGGCCCGAATAGAACAAAAAGGTGGAAGGAGGAGGAATTCACCCCCTTTTCTTCCTGCCTGCCTGAGCTAGGACATCAGTCTCCTCCTGTCCTTGGACTGGGATTTATACCCCTGGCTCCTCTGCTTCTCAGGCGTTCAGCCTTGGACCAGAATCACACCACCAGCTTTCCCGAGTCTCCAGCTTGCAGACAGTTGGCTGTGGGATTTCTCAGCCTTCATAATCATCAGGGTCAATTCTTTGTAATCAATCTCTCTTTCTCTCTCCATATATGTATCCATGGGTAAACATACATACACTCTAACTCTGCCAACTCAAATTCACTTGGGTTCTAGAAACTGCCCAACAATTATGCAACATTTCCCTAATCTTTGGTCATTTCATTTCACACCTTCTCTCCTATCTTCCAATTGCCTTCCCCACTCCTAATACTTAACACATAACATCTCTCTGTTAACATCCCTACTTCATGCTTCTGTGAGAAAACAAAAGCTGTTGGATAGGGCATCTCTGCCTTCTATCTCTAAACTCAGAAACTTTCCCATATCCACAGGAGGATGCACCCTCCCTAGAACCAGAGGCCAACTCCACCTCTCTATTCAAAATTTCTTATACATTATCTTCTCCCTTTTTACTAAAGATACTTGTCATCGACACATACTATGCTCTGATATTCCCCAATTTTTTTTTTTTTTTTTTTTTTTTTTTTTTTTGAGATGGAGTCTCGCTCTGTTGCCAGACTGGAGTGCAGTGGCATGATCTCAGCTCACTGCAACCTCCGCCTACCGGGTTCAAGCGATTCTCTTGCTTCAGCTTCCCAAGTAGCTGGGATTACAGGCATGTGCCATCATGCCCAGCTAATTTTTGTATTTTTATTAGAGACGGGGTTTCAACATGTTGGCCAGGATGGTCTCCATCCCCTGACCTTGGGATCCGCCCGCCTTGGCCTCCCAAAGTGCAGGGATTACAGGTGTGAGCCATCGTGCCTGGCTGATATTCCTCAATTTTTAAAGAACAAAACCTCCATTGACCTCCAGGTCCCACTATACTCCCACCCTTTCTCAGACAAACTTCTGAAAAGAACAGAAAACTTAGATAATCCCCATTTCCTTACCTCCCACTCACTTTCCAACCCATTCCCCAGGCTCTTATCTCTACCACTCTATCAAAAGATCTTTATCAAGGTCATCAAAGCAATTCTTATTATCCTCATTTTAAAAACCAGGACACTGAGGCTCAAGAGAGATTACTAGGTTGAGATAGTAAAAACGTACCTTCCCTTCAAGATATGCAAGAGCCCAGAGCTGCCCCAAGGCACTCTTTTCAGGATATTAAAGACTTCATCTTCCCGGGACCCAACCCCTCTTTCCTCCCTTGTGTCATGCCGCTGCATTATATATCAGACACATTCCTTAGAATATCTCATTGTTTTTCATTATTTTTAACTGAGAAAAAGGACCTTGCTTTGCCTATGAATGTTTTCTGTGTTGACCACTTGGTGTCAATTATTTAATTGTTCCAACCACATGAGAATAGGTGGCTTTAGCCCCTTTGTACAAATAAGAAAATTGTGGCTGAGAAAGAATAAAACCTTTCCCAACATCAGACAGATAATAAGCATTTCATTGTTTCTTAGTTGTTTCCATTAGATGATGGCAAGATAGGGGCATCACTCTGACAGATGTGACATTGTCCCATTATGTCCACAAGGTTGGAAAACCTAGAACTGATGCAAATTTGCTATGAAGAAACACCTCAGAAACTGACTTATATATCATAATGGAAATTTATGATGAGGATTTTAATTTACCATACATCTAAATATTTATAAGTTATAAATTATGCAGACCAACTAAGTTCAAAGCTAACCAACCAAGTCCAAAATCTATCTTTCCTTGACCAATTTACCTCATATTTCCAGGAAAACCATGTTTGAATGTGGACTTCTTGGAGTCTGTACCTCTAGAACATGGCACTGGGGGGCCGTGATACTGAATTTTGGTGATTAGGGCATCTTCCCTCCCTAGTTCTACCCTAGTTCTACCATGGAAGCCAAATTGGTGAGCATGAGGTGTGGAACAGAGTTATGTGCTTATCCCATAACCTGTCTGGTTTTCTAGGTATTCAGACATTGCACTCGCTCAGCACTGCCCTTAACCCAGGTGAGTGGAGCTCTGCCTTAGGATCCATGTTCCATTCTGGCCTTTCTCTAGCTGCACCATTTCCTTTATCATGAGGAGTCCAAAGGCCTAAGGGGAAGGTGCCCACCCAGGCCTACACTCCCTCTCCTAGGCTATGCTCCTGGTTCCCAGAACCACGGCATTCCTTGTCCAAAGAGCTTCAAGCCTGCTAACCAGGAACCGCACAGGCTCTTTCCTAGATCTGTGTTTTTAAGGGCAGACTGTGCCCTGTTATATGCAGTCCCTAGACCCAAGGGGTGGCCAAGGGGTGTCTGTTTGCAGGAGATGTGGACATAGTGGGCAGAGTGATCCCAGAACATTAAGAGAAGGGAAGACAGGCCAGGGCCTAGTAGCCAGCTTGCTCTCCAGTGCCATGTTCTAGAGGTACAGGCTCCAAGAAGTCCACATTCAAACATGGTTTTCCAGGAAATATGAGGTAAAGTGGTCAAGGAAAGATATATTTTGGACTTCATTGGTTAGCTTTGAACTTAGTTGGTCTGCATAACTTATAAATATTTAGATGTATGGTAAAAGTGTTTCTATTAATATCCTGGCTTGAACTCTACCCCCGTATAGTTAGGAGGGGCATGAGATTAGTTCTAGACTTTAATAAAAAGTTGATTACTGAGGAAAAACCGTTGAATATTCTCTTTTTGAACCACAGTGGCTGAGAAGGCCAAGTGTTCCAGAAAGTGTACAATGACAAAGGTGGTACAATCACAGGCTTGAGTCTTTCTGTGTGAAGCATAGTCTTCTGCAAGTCCACAGTGGATGTTTATTGTAAACAAAAAATAAACTGTCTTTGAATGAAGCCACTGAGGTTTGGGGATGGCTTGTTAGCACAACATAATGTTAGCCCATCCTGACTACATAGAAATTGGTACCAGAAGTAGGATGTTTTAGCAAAAACCTAAAATATATGACCTTGGTTTAGTGGTCAGCAAGTAGTGAGGAAAGTGGTCTTAAGGGCCAGAAAGATAGTGATGTGTTTTATACAGTGGCAACATATCTGGTAAAACATTTGCCTCTGCTAGTTCAGGAGGCAGATCTCCTGTCAAATTTACTTGTAGCTCTAGGAGAAGAGGTAAGAAAAAACAATTGAAATATGGTTGGGTGAGGTGGCTCACAGCACCTTGGGAGGCCAAGGCAGGTGAATCACTTGAGGTCAGGAGTTCGAGACCAGCCTGGCCAACATGGTGAAACCTCATCTCTACTAAAAACACAAAAATTAGCTGGGTGTGGTGGCGCACGCCTGTAATCCCAGCTACTCAGGAAGCTGAGGCAGAAGAATCACTTGAACCTGGGAGGTGGAGGTTGCAGTGAGCCGAGATCCTGCCACCGCACTCCAGCCTGGGTGACACAGTGAGTGAGACTCCATCTCAAAAAAACAAACAAACAAACACACACAGAGAAAAAAACAGAAAACGGCCGGGTGCGGTGGCTCACGCTTGTAATCCCAGCACTTTGGGAGGCCAAGGCAGGAGGATCATGAGGTCAGGAGTTCGAGACCAGCCTGGCCAACACAGTGAAACCCCATCTATACTAAAAATAGAAAAATTAGCTGGGTGCGGTGGGTGCCTGTAATCCCAGCTACTCAGGAGGCTGGGGCAGGAGAATTGCTTGGACCAGAGAGGCAGAGTTTGCAGTGAGCGAAGATCGCGCCACTGCACTCCAGCCTAGGTGACAGAGCTAGACTCTGTCTCAAAACAAAAAAACAAAAAACAAAACAAAACACACACACACACACACACACACACGCAATTGACATGTGTATTGGTTATTATTGGCTTCATTTGACAAAGTATTTCAAGAAAGAGCTGAGCTTAGAAAAGAACTATCCGGTTTCCAGGAAGTGAAAGGGAATGAGGAGACAGCAGACATTTCAGATTTTGCAACTACAAAAACTAACTTCTTCTCCACCCCTACACTAACAGTTAAAGGTAAGACTTTGAAGATCATTAGCCAAGGAAAACTTTTTTTTAAAAAAACTAAATTGTCTCAGGACAAGGATAGATAATATATCCATTAAATCTTTTCATGTGGATAAAATGACTGAGATAATAGATCAGATTAAAAGTAAAGCTTTCCAATAGAAGCCAGCCAGTTCCAAGATAACTTCCTTTAGGACCAGAAAGACAGCTATGGGAGTGAGAATGCAAATCAATGTAGCAAATCTGAAAACCAGGACTCATGCATGACAAAAGAAAATTCTAGGGCTGTGTTTACTAGCACACAGAATTGACTGGAGACAAACAGATAAGAAAGCTTCCAAATTTTGGGGAGCACTGTGCTGCCAAAAAGAATAAGACTATCAGCTGAAGTCTTAAAACGATCCTTTGGCCCCCAATACTCTATATGCAGGATAGAAAGTTTTGCTCAGTTCCCAACTAGGGCAAATTCTCAAATGTTCACTTCATATATGGCTAAGGAAAAAAAAAAAAAAGAACTCCCTAGGGGCAAGGCCAGTGCTTCTGAAAATGATGAACAAGAAGGTAGAATCAGGGCCTAATCAAGAAGCATTTTACTCTCCAGGTTTTGAAGGATTTCAAAATTGTTATGGACCAGGGACTCCCTAAAGTATACTGGTGAAATTTATAACTTACTATGTGGGAAAGACTAGGTTTGGATCTGTATTATTTTAATAATCTCAGAAAGGTGTCAGAAAAACGAGGAATTTTCCTATATATTGTAAATTTTAAGACTTCACAGTGCATGGGATGTCCACATGTTCTGCACTGTGTCATCTGAGAATATGAACATCTTTCCTCCGCTGTTTAAAAGCAATTTTCTAGATTGCAGTTTTAAACATCTCTGAATGTGACAAGGTATTACCATTAAAGCGTATGACACTGATTTTACACTCTGCAGAAGTGCAGACAGATTTAACAAGGCAGCCCTACTTCACAGTAGCTCTTGAAATCTCAAGTAGGAACGAAATGAAACTAATGGCATTATAACTACTACTATTATTCGCAAAAAAATGTATGGAAGGTGATGAGAGACAGCAGTGTGACCACTGGAGCAGCTCATATTCAGTCCCAACATTTTATTCCTGCTTGCGTTTCTGGAAAATCCACTGTTACAGATTCAAATGTGTCCTCAAAATTCAAATGTTGAAAACCCAAACCCTAATGTGACTGTATTTGGAGATAGGGCCATCAGGGAGGTAATTAAGGTTAAATGATGTCTTAAGAGTGGGGCTCTAATCCAATTAAAATTCTCATTATAAATTCTCATTATAATACATGTCAGTTTCTGATGTGTTTGCTCATAGCAAATTTGCATTAATTTCAGATTTTCTGAACTCATGGAGGTAATTGGACTATGTCACATCTCTCAGTGATGCCTCTATCTTGTCATCATCTAATGGGAACAATTAAGAGACAATAAGATAGAACCATCACAAAGAGCAGGCACCCTGTGCTCAGAATCCAAGTAATCAGAGGTCAAATGCTTGCTGTATTACTTATTAACTGTCTGATATTGGGAAAGGCTTCATTCTTTCTCAGCCAAAATTTTCCTATTTGTACAAAGGAGATAAAACTATCTATTCTCAGGTTGTTGGAACAATTAAATAAAATGATTCACAACAAGTGGTCAGCACAGAAAATATTCACAATAAAGCAAGGTCCCTTTCAATTTATCCTTAAAGTTAATTAATAAAAAACTTAAACTTCGGTATTATGCAGATTATTTGTATGCACGTATCAAGCTACCCTTTTCATATCATTCAATAAATGATGCATAATTTTTGGCTTTTGTTGTTTTGTTGTTATGGTTTTTTGGGGTTTTTTTTGCTTTGCTTTGGAAAGGGGATAAATGTTAAACTAATTTGAGGAATAAGTTAAGCCAAGGAAACATGATTCTAAACTACATAATTTAAACAGATTTCTATACTTTGTATTTAGGTGCGAACCATTTTAGTCAAAGTTTGAAATTATGTTTACCTCCTATAAATATTTGTTGAATAAATTTATGAATGTTTTCTAAGTTAAATAGCTTTAAAAGCTATACTGTCATAAGATACTCATACCACTTAAAATTCAAACACTATTATGATACATATGCTTATATAAAATGTTTCAAATCTGAAACATAAGGATTTTTTTTCCCTGAAGACTAAAGGAAGAAAGATCACCCTTTCTACATGTTTCATAATATATTTTCCAGGGATGAAAGAGAAAATTTAACACTTGATGGGCTCAAATCTTAATTATAAAACAGAGGTTTTTGTTTCAAAGCCCAGTAATAATAAGTATTTCCATAAAATACCTACGTTACTGGCTATATTAATGGTGGCCAGCCATAAAATTAAAGCAAAGAGAAGAACTGAAATCTAGACCTCTAATCTTTTTTCCAAAAATATCAAGGATAAAGGATGGTCAGGAGCTCAACCAAAACCAAAAACTGTTTAACCTGGTCACCCTCCCACCATCGTCCACTCTATTTTGAGACCTGCTGAGCCACATCGTGCTTTAAATTTTCTTGATTTAGGGTCTCATTTTCTCCGAACTGTTATGATCACAATGGTGTCACATAAAGAAGAAACACGGGGTGATTTGAGAGAACTTTAACAAGGTCTGGAGATTTCTCTCACTAGGAAGTAGCTGACCCCATTACTACAGGGCACGCTTCTTATTAGGTGGATCTGGGAGAGTCCTATCACAGAGCTGTGATGTCTGCATGTATGATTACAAGCAAAAGTTGACCAAGAAGGCTTCAATGAGAAGTAGATGAAATTGAATCAAATGAACATTTATTAAGCACCTACAAAGCACTTGTAAACAGAAAGTATGGCAAAGACTGCCAATTTTCTCTGATATTCATTCTTCCCTTCTTTCTTTGTAATATAATCTCTGAATTTTAAATGGGCACATGACTCCGCAGAATAAAAACATTTTCCAATGTCCCTTGAAGATAAAGGTTGTCACATTACTGACAAGATGTAGGCAGAAATGTCATGTGCAAATTCTGGGAATTGTCCTTGAAGCAGGAGCAGAGTCTTATTTATTCCCTTTTTTTTTTTTTCCTGACTGAAATACAAACATCATAGCTAGAACTTGGCTAGCCATCTTTGATCATGAGGTAGACGAACAGAACAAGGATACAGAACTTAGAGTTCAAAAACAGACACACATACTCAGGCACTTGATTTTCAACAAGAGCACCATGCAATTCAATGGAGGGAAAGAAAAATTCCTCAAAAGATTCTAGAGCAATTAAATCTCGATCCTGAAAAAAATTAACCTTGACCCTTATCTCACATTATACAGAAATTAATTTGAGATAGATGATGGAATGGGTCACAGATCTAAATGTAAAAAAAAATTGATATCTTCATGATTGAGGGATAGACAAAGATTTCTTAAACAGGACAAAAGACAAACCATTACAAACCCAATAAACTGGATTTCATTAAGACACCAAAAGACAGCATTAAAAGATACATAGAAAAATCATAAAATCATCAAGGAAATGCACATGAAAACCATGAGACCATGAAGCCATGAGATATCACCTCAAACCCACCAGAGGGCTTAAAGTGAAAAAGACTAACAATATCAAGTGCTGATGAAAATGTGCACTCCAACTACAACTCTATTGCTAGCAAAAGTGTACACATATGCATTCAGTTTTGTAAACTGTTTGGCTCCCCTATGGCCTAACAATTCTAGTCTCAGATTTGTTCCTTGGTGAAATACTGCAAATGTCCACCAAAAGACTTGTGAATGAGTATTCACAGCAGGTCTATTTGCAAGAACCCAAACTAGAACACACCCACATAGCTATTAACAGAATGGATAAACAAATTGTGGTAATGGAGTCCTACTCAGAAAAAATACAAAAAGAACTACCTATTGATAGATGCATCAACACAGATGACTCTAAAAAATTTACGCTGAATAAAAGCCAGACACAAAAGAGTACATCCTGTTTGGTTATACTTAAAATTCAAGAATAGACAAAACAGGGAGGCTCAGGTGGGAGGATCGCTTGAGCCTGGGAGGTTGAGGCTGCTGTGAACTGTCATCCTGTCATCATGCAATCACACTCCAGCCTGGGTGGCAGAGTGAGATACCATCTTGGGGCGGAGGGGGCTGGGGGGGAAGGAATAGATAAAACTAATCTACAGTGATGGACATCAGAAGAGTGTGATCCATAGGGGAGGTGTTGACCAGGAGGTAAATGAGAGAATTTTATCCTCGATGGATGTAATATTGTCTAGCTTGCTCTTGAATGTGGTTACACAGGTGTGTGTATGTGTGTGTGTGTATAAACTCATCAAGCTATATACTTAAGAATGGCAGACTTCATATGTTTTTCTTCCCCATGTATTTTAGGCCTCAACAGAAGCAGAGAAAAAGTACTTTATGAAAGATAATTAGACTCTTTTTACCTTATCCATTGCCCAGCAAAGGTTATTAGGCAAAAGTAAAATTTTCTACTTAAAATAAAACAAACACCAAGCAAAGTGTGGCTAAACTTTACAGTTTTTCTTACCCCCAAATAAGCCAAAATTAGAATATTCAAACCTTATTCATTAGTATCAACAAAAACTTGGAAGGAAAGTCCAAAGAAAATAGGAGTACACCAGGTAATCCATAGCAACTATCATGGTCACCAAAGTGAAGATTCTATAGTATACTGGCAATGAAAGCAAAGCTTTCATTGTGTATGTCATTTTCAGTGTGTGTTTTACCATAAATGCTTCTGTTCATGATTTTATTTAATTATTTCTTCATTTTTAGCACAAGGGCAGTATGGCGTAGAAGAAAGAGCAAGAGCTTTGATTCAGACAAACCAGTTTTGCCACTTACTAACTATATGGTGTTAGGAAAGTTTCCTAATCTCTTTGATACTAAGTTTCTTCACAATTTAAAAGAGATAATAATACTTACTTTGCAAAATTGTAGCACAATTATAGTAGGTACTTAGTAGTGGTAGCTATTTGGCAATAGCTCTTTGTATGCAAAGTATCATGTCGGCCACTTGAACCCTATCTAAGAACCTGACCATCTGGAAAAGACATTTAGATATAAAGATTGGTGACAAAAGGTAAGAATTTAACAAGGGCTATAGATTATAAATTATAGGGTTTCTATGTAGCTAGTAGGGTTGTAGAGTGAGTATTCTCTGAACAGAGCTTGAAAAAAAAAGGTTGAAAATTAGTTGGGGAGAAAACATTTAAGGCAGGGGAAATGGCACAAATAAGAACACAGCTGCAAAAGCAGGAGAGTGAAACCTTTAGGGGCTGATGCATGGTTAGGACCACCTGTGCCACTGGATTAGTTTTGAGAAATCAGAGGTCAGTAAAGTAAGTTAGGACCAGACAAAAAAGGACCATTGTCATGCTAAGAAGCCAAGAATCTTGTAAGTATTGGGATGCCACTAAAGGACTTTTTCAGGGAACTGACCCCACTGGTCATTACACATGATAGGAAGGGAAGAAAAGTCAATACAGGGAAAAATAGCATAGGGTGACAAGGGCCTAAACCAAGGTGCTGAGGGGAGTGAAAGAAGCAGGAAGGAAAGATATTAGAAAGTTCAAATTTTTTTCCTGTATTTCAGAATGCAAATGGAAGAGAAAGTTCAATTTTATTAATTTTAAAAAAAATGATCATTGAGTTTCCCTGAGTGATATCAATAGGCCTGCCTTCAACTTCAGGATTGATCCTAATTGACCCCTAAGTTCCTCGAGAGCAAAGATAAGCCCCCAAGCCAACAAAACACATTGCCTGGCACATAGAAAGTGCTCAATACATCATTGGTGAATGAATCTTTCCAAATATTCCAAATATGGAAATCTCCATACACAAATAATACAATGTATTAATGATGCAATGTAAAACATGCAGAAAAGCTAAACTCACTTTTCCTTTTTGTTTAGTGACCATTTTCCACAATATGCCAAGTTCTGAATTTGCTCATGCAAGAGCTATCTCTATCTCCAGCTTATCAAAAGACTCAGATATAAATCGCTCCAGAAAGTTGGGAATGTTGCCACCTCAGTTGCTAAGCTCTTGTGTAATGTTGTTCTAGGAATCCATCATTCTTTGCTATAGCAAAAGAACAGTCACTTTATGACTCATGAATATTACATGAAAAAATTAAAACAGTAAATTAAATCCAAATCATGTAAATAAATATGTGTAAGGTTACTTAAGAGTGCAAGATGATTTAGTAATTAATTTACTTATTATGATAATTTAAATTAAAATAACCTAACACTAAGTAATGAAGAAAAAAACGAGTACTTCCTAGGGCTAAGCACAATTCTTACCCCTTTTTATGTATTAACTCATTTAATCCTCTCAACAACCTTATATGGTAGACAGTTGTACCTAAATTTAAAGATGAGAAAATTGAGATACAGAGAAGTAACTGCCCAAGATTATACTACATGGCAGCAGAGGAGCAGAACTAGGAATTGAATGCAAGCAATCTGGCTTCACAGTCCAATAGATTCCGAAAAAATACTTAATAAAATCCAATACAATTCATGATATAAAACTCTTAGAGAACTAGAAGAAGAGAACTTTAAATATCCCGCAACAACATCACACTAAGCTTCAGTGCTACAAAAGCATTCTTATGTAAGTCAGAAACAAAATAAGAATGCCCATGATCAGTACCACTATTCTTCATTGTACTGGTTGTCCTAGCCAGTGAAATTAGACATAAACAAAAGAATAAGAGATATGAAGATCAGAAGGAAAAGAAAAAAATCATTTCTTGCAAATTATGTATTTATGTAAATGGAAATATAATATTATTTATGAAGTAATAACTAGCTGGTTAGAAAATAAGAAACTAAGAGAAACTATTCACAGTAGCAACAAAAATCATCAGGATCTAGAAATAAATGTAACAAAATATGTACAAGTCCTTTATTTATATCATATCATTGAAGGACACAAAAAGGACATGTGAGATAAATGAAAAAATTGAGTATTACAAATATACCCATTCTTCTCATATTGATCTATAAATTCAAAGCCATTTCTATAAAAATCCCAACAGGACTTTCCAAGAAACTTCATAAACAGGTACTAAAACTCATATGGAATGGGAAAGGTCTAAAATTGCCAAACAATTCAGCAGAAAAACAAAAGAAGGCTTCTGCTCTATGACATATCAAAATCATTAGAGTTATCTTAGGAAGATTTGTTCAGGAAATATGGAGAGCTAGACATTCTAAAGCAAACCTTTTAATACTTGCAAAGTTCTAAGGAATACTGGAAAAACATCCTTTAAAATGTCAGATATTTGTAATTCTTCATGTCATCAAACTAAGAAAAGTCATAATCTCATTAGATGCAGAAAAAGCATTTGACAAAATTAAAAATCGAGTATACGTACATATAACTCCTAGCTCTGTCCACAGATGGCCAAGAAAACAGTATCATCTCAGTAGAAGCAAGGACACCTAGCACACAGATTTTGGTTTCTAATACCATCCTCCAATAAAAGGAATCAAGACATTTTGGAGAAATGGCTGATTCTAAGGTTGGGGAAGGGAAAATACTAAATGAGCCTGGAGCATCGCATAGTGTCAGACAGTAAGGAAATGATAAAAAAAAAAAATAAAAATTTTTAATGGGGACATTTCAAAAGGACAAAAGTACCAACCTGAAAAAATCCCAATGCCAAAGCTGGAACAATTTAAGCAATATAAAAATGGTATTAGATAATAGCTCAAAGACTAAATAAATATCCATCAATATACATGGATATAAATAACTGACTCAATAATAAATCAATGGGAAAAAAGGGACCAATCTTTCTTAGAGAAAAATTTCTATTAATAAATGTAGAAAGAAGGAAGGAAATGGAAAATCACCATTAGAATACCACAATAATAATTGCTGCAGGCAAGATCCATTGAACACTAAAATTATTGGACAAAACTTTAAAGAGAAATAGAATATTTGTACTACCTCAAAAATATTTATTAATCACTGTGGTGGTTTTAACATATGACCACAAATTATTTGATATCCCTCCCTTCCTTTGACTGTGGACTTTCTCCTAACAAATAGACTATGGAAAGGGGGAAAAAGTAACATTACAATAAGAAACCTTGCCAGACACCATCTTGCCATGTGATCAAAGTTATCATCAGTTGATGTGGCTATCATATGCTGCCATATGTGATACAATGAGAAGGGCACAACAGTTCTGCGATATTCTTCTCTCAAAATCCATAATCTCAGTCTAATTGTGAGAAAACATCAGATAAATCCAAATTGAGATGCATTTTACAAAACACATAACCAGTACTCTTCAAAAGTGACAAGATATGAAAGACTGAGAAACTGTCACAGATTGGAGTAAACGAGGGAGGCATGAAAACTAAACACCATGTGGTATATGGGGTGGATCCTGAAATTAAAAAAAAAGAACATTAGAGGGAAAACTGTGGTAATCTGAATAAAGTGTATAGTTTCATTAATACTATTGTGCCAATGTTAATTTCTTAACTTTGGTACTTTACAAGGGTTATGTAAGATGTTAACATGAGAGGAAGCTGGGTGAAGGGTATACAAAAACACTGCACTATCTTTGCAATTCTTGTAAATTTAAAATTATTTCAGAATAAAATGAATTTGAAAATTCAATACTCATTTGTGAAAGCAATTCTCAGTGAACTAGAAACAGAAGAAAATTTCCTCAATCTGGTAAAGAACATCTACAAAAAAAGTACAGTAAACATCACCCTTAATAGTGAAATATTGAGGTATTCTCCCCTTAAGATGAGGAAAAGGCAAGGATATCCTTTGTTAATACTTCTGTTAAATATTGTTCTAGAGGTCCCAGCCAGAGCAATAAGGCAAGAAAAGGCGAAAAAGAGAATAGAATTGTAAAGGCATATTTAAACCTTTTTTTTTCCAGATGGCATGACAGCACATTAAAAACAAAAACAAAAACAAAAACAAATCTGCATACTGCCAAAACTATAAGTGAATTTAGCAAGGGCACAAAATACAAGATCAATATATAAAAATAAATTTTGTTTCCATACACTAGGCAAGATATTTGGAAAATAAAACTGGGGGAAAAAAAAAACTCCACCACTTACAACAGCATCAAAAAAACATTAAATGTCTAGAAATAAATTGAACAATGTGTAAGTCCTCTACACTGAATATACAAAACAATGTTGAAAGTAACTGTAGAGGAACTTATGCAATGAAGGGAAAGACTCAATTCTGTTAAAATGTTCACTTTCCCAAAGTTGCTCTGTAGAGTCAATGCAATCCCAATCAAAAGTCTGGTAGACTTTTTTTTTTTTTAATGGACATTGACAAGCACATTTGAAAATTTATATGGAAATGTAAAGCACTTAAATAGTCAAAACATTTGTTTAAAACAACAAAACTGAAGGGTTTACAATACCATGTCAAGACTTACCATAAACTACAGTAATTAAAAAAGTATGGTACTGATGCAAGAATGGATAATTAGTCCAAGTGGAAAGAACAGAGTCCAGAAACAGACCCAAATATATGACCATTCATTTATTAACAAAGTCCCCATGCAATTCAATGGGAAAAGAAAGGTGTTGTTTTTCTCAATAAATGTGTAGAGTAGATGGATGTCCATATACAAAATAAATCTTGATCCCCCCCTCACACCATACACAAAAATCAACTGGTGATAATCACAGATCCAACAGCTAAAACTATAAAGTTTCTGGAGGAAAACAAAGGCAAATGTCTTAAAAATCTTGAGAGTGGGCTGGGCACGGTGGCTCACACCTGTAATCCCAGCACTTTGGGAGGCCAAGGCGGGTGGATCACGAGGTCAGGAGATCAAGACCATCCTGGCCAATGCGGTGAAACCCCGTCTGTACTAAAAATACAAAAAATTAGCCAGGCATAGTGGTGGGTGCCTGTAGTCCCAGCTACTCAGGAGGCTGAGGCAGGAGAATGGCATGAACCTGGGAGGCGGAGCTTGCAGTAAGCCGAGGTCGTGCCACTGCACTCCAGCCTGGGTGACAAAGTGAGACTCCATCTCAAAAAAAAAAAAAAAAAAGAGAATAAATAGGCAAACTTCAGGGTAGAAAATTCCTGCAAACATATACCCAACAAAGATTCCCTATCCAGATTATATTAGGAACTAAAAATCATTAACAAAAAGGTAACCTAATTTTTAAAAAATGGGCAAAAGATTTCAATAGGCAGGTGATAAAGGAAATCTAAATAGCTGATTAAGATATTTTAAGATGTTCAACATTATTAGTGTTTATGGAAATGCAACCAACCTATCAAAAACCATCAATTCAACTCCTTGGTATATAGCTGAGAGATATATGTCTACCAACGGAAGTGGGAAGAACATTCTTCACAATTCAATTCTTAATGGCCCAACAATGAAAACAACTCAAATGTTAATCGACAAGAAAATGAATAAGTAAATTGCTCATATTATATATCCACATAATGTAATACCATAGAAGAGGGGTCAATAAATTTTTTTCTGTAAATGGCCATGTGGTAAATAGTTTAGGCTTTGTGGGCCATATGGCCTCTATAACAACTACTCAACTCTGCCAAATGGGGATAACTATGTTCCAGTAATTTTTTTTTTAAGATGGGGTCATCTCACTGTCACCCAGGCTGCAGTGCAGTGGCATGATCGTAGTTCACTGTAAGCTCAAACTCCTGAGCTCAAGAGATTCTCCTGCCTCAGCCTCTTGACTGGCTGGAATTATAGACAGGAGCCATGGAACACAGCCCAATAAAATTTTATAAACAGAAACATGCAGTGGGTTGGAATTGGCCCACAGGCCATAGTTTGCCAACCCTTGATACAAAGCAAAAATAAAAAACAAACAAAAATTCTTATACATGCAACATGGATGAATACAATGTGAACAAAAGAATAAACTGTATGACTCCGTTTATATGAAGTTTAAAAACATTTGAAAATAATACATGGTCATAGAAATCAGGACAGTAGTTGACTGGGGGAAGCGAGTGGCTCCATTGATAGGAAGGGGCAGAAGGAATGAAAATGTTTTATATGTTTATCTGGGTAGTAATCACAAAGGTATACACATACGTAAATTTCACCAAGCTACACACTTTTTTTTGTTGTACATAAATTATAGAACTAACTAAAAAAATATGTAGAATTCAACATGGATAAAAAATATATTAAATACATTAAATCTACCTTAAAAGATGTGGGTGATAGAGTGAGGAAGTCTAACAGAAGTCTAATCATAGCTCCTAAAGAATAGGACAAAAATGTGTGAAAATAAAGAGATAAAAGACAAAACTTTCCTGAATTAATGAAACATAAACCTTAGAGACAGGAGATTTTATTCATATATATACATTTATATAAATATATTTAATTTTTATATAAACTCTACAGTGAGATTCTATATAATCTATATATAAAGTGTATGTGTATATATTATATGTACACACACACCTACATACCTTGCCTCAAAAGTCTGTGAGTACAAATTATTCTTGATGATACAAGGAGCAGTTAAAACCATAAAGCAATTCTCGAATTTCAAAGAATTGTTGGCCTTGACACGTATGCTAACTACAGTGCAAATTAGAAATCAGTAACAAAAGGATAACTCACAAAACCTTCCACATTGGAACTAGACTACTTTCTACAAATCTCTTAGGGGAAGAAAAAATATCACAATGAAAAAATCTTAAATTCTTAGAACTGAACAATATACTACATAGAAAGCAGCAGTACATGAAAATCTGCAGTATTTTCAAATGACAAATAAACCAGGATTAACAGCCTGGAAATAAGCCCAAATATATCTGGGTACTGTATGTGACAGAAGTGGCACTGCTAATCACTGATATCGGGACAATTACCTTTTCATGTGGGAATCTGAAAATGAATTAAGCTTGATCTCATAACATAAAATATATACATCTCAACATATACATTTCTCAGGTAAATTAAAGAACAAAATGTGGACAAAACATAAACTTAAAAATTCTTAGAAAAATATTCAGAATACATTTCATTAATAGTAGAGTATCTTAAGACAAAAAGCATAAGGATTAATGTCTACAGTTTAATATCTGCAAGTATATAACAAATATTTGTATCCAGAATGTTTTCCAATATAAATTTCTGCAAAGATGGAAATATTCTGTTCTATAATGTATTATGATGTAAAATATATAACATAATAAAATATAATAAAATATTAAAGTCATATGAGGCTATTGAGCACTAAAAATGTGGCCTGAAAGAACTGAGGAACAGAAATTATTGAGGTAAATACAATATGTTAGCATTTTAAAACGCTGAAAGTCTGTAAAGTTCTGTGATTTTTATATACTTTTTAGTATTTTGTTTTTCATAACAAAATTTGATTTTAGCTAAAATTACTATATAAAATATTCCAGTTGTGTACAAAACATGTAAATGTGACTTTTGGGAAAGCAAACACACCAAATGATGTTTTCTCCTAAATGCTTTTTGAAATATTATAAATTAAGTTATAAGAATACATAAAGAATAATTTAACGAATACTGGTATGTCCACCATGGAATTTATGAAATAAAACATTACTGATAAATTCCCTAGGTACTCCTCCCTGAGCAAGATTTTTTTTTCTAAAAAGAAGCCAGGAAATAAGAATAACAGACGGAGAGCCCTAGACTCAGGCTTCTTCAGTTTGCAACACCCATATTTTAACATATTTGGGGGGAAATGTAACATTCAAACCCAGTGTGTATCATTTAACAAAGAGTTACAAAGCAAACACCCACGTAACCATTGCACACGTCAGGCGATAAAGCATTTCCAGCATCTCTGAGCCCCTGACCCTCTCCTCCCCACTAGGAGATGACCATTAGCTTGACTTTTTTTCTTTACTACTTTTAATGCCTATACATGCATCCCTAAACAACAGCTTTGCTCCACCAGGTTCTGAATTTTACATAGAAGATATCACACAGCATTCTCCGGCAACTTTTTTTTTTTTTTTTTTGGTTCAACACTGAAAGGCATTTGTGTTGAAACACAAAAATACTTCATTGGCCACTGTACAGTGTGCCCTTTTTATGAGTGGTGTATAATTTATCTTTCTCCTTCAGGTAGGCATGAAGGCGGCATCCAGTTTTCTGCTATTACAGTCAACCTTCTTGTACACGTCTGCTTGTGGACATGTATTAAAATTTATCTAGGGCAGTGGCTTTCAAACTTTTTTGTCCATGACTCATACTAAGGAATGACGTTTTACATCATGACACACATTTGTGTATGTATGAAACTGAGGAGAGGGAGAGAGATTCATAAAGCGAACACCCCTATGACCTGAGAGACACTGATGTTCTATTCTCCGTCTGTGTTTTACAAATTCTGATCATCCACTTAAATGACTTTACGACCCACTAAAATGGACTTCAAATTCTGAAAAACATTGTTCTTAAGGATGAATACCCAGGCGTGCAACTGCTGGATCAGGAAACACGGACATCGGACGTCGTCAACTTTTCCAGATCCTTAACTGTTAAATGTTCTTATCTAAGCGCATATAAATTTACCACTATTTAACTTCAGAGCGAAAAGCGTGAAACATCAGAGAACATTTTATCTTTTCCCTCGGTCATTAAACAGTATTAATCACTTACCATGTGCTAAGTAAGCAATCTCTGGGCCCAGCGAGACCGGTGGGTTAATACGCGGAGGGGCTGCGGGGGAGGACTTAGGGGACCAGGACCTCAGTGAGGCCCCAGAAAGCACCCGGGAGGGGCCTCCGATCCTGCCTGGGAGGGAGGGGTTAGAGGAGGATTCCTGGAAGAAGGAGGACCTAAGCTGGGTGTTTCTATTTTTGATTTTTATTGGTTTCCTAAAACATGAAAGTAACACATTTGATGAGAAAAAATATTCAAAATTACAGGAGTATATTCAGTAAAAGGTAGAAATCCCCATTCCGCCCTGAAAGTTGGATGCGGAGACTAACAGAAGTCGCATTATCAGCTGTCCCGATCTAGGAAATTTTTAGGACCCCACGTTTTTAAATACTTTTAAGAGTATGTCTGATACAGTCTGTAATACTAAAGCATCAAAATAATCATATTTTCCATAAGAGACGAAAGTGCAAACAGTTACTGTCTAGTAACTGTTCCATTATTACTTGGAACAGACTTTTTCTTCTTTTCCTTGTTCTGTTTTTTTCCTGGCCCGTTGGCGAGGTTAGAGCGCCAGGTTGTAAGAATCGGGTCTGTGGACCTCATACCAGATAGGCGCGAACGCCTCTGGCAGCGGCGTCCAGGGGGTCCGGCGGCACTCGCGGTGGGGCTGCCTGGGTTGCGGGTGACGATCTGCGGGGTCCCGCACCCGGCCCCGCGGAGCCCGGACCCGCACGTAGGCGCCGCGGCAAAGGCACACCCTCCTCGCGGCCGCGAACCCAGCGCCGTCCTCGCAGCGCGGCAATGCACGGCCACCGCTGCCCCCAGCCCGCCCGCCGCAGCCGCGAGCACCCAAACACCTACCCTGCGGGGCGACGACCCCCGGAGCTCAGGCGAGGCCGCTCGGGCGTGCCACCTCCGCGGCCATGACGGCGACCCGGGGAAGCGCCCCGCGCGCCAAGGCCCCGCGCTGCTGAGCTGTGAGCACGGCTGCCCCGTCCGTCCGTCCAGCACCCGCCCGGAGAGTGAGGCCAGAGCACGCCCCAGCCGTGTCTAAATCAAGGCTCGGGGCGGTACCGACGGGCTGAATGACAAATGGCAGATGCCGTGGGCTTTGCCGCCCGCGGCAGCCAAGAGGATGGCTGCGCCGAGGAGGCCGCGCGCAGGCGGGGCTCGGGAGCCGGAACGGCGCGGCCGCGAGGAGGGCGCTGGGGCCCCTGGCGGGGGCGTCACGTGGCAGGAGGAGGCCCCGCCGGGGAGCTGGGGGTCGGCGGCCGAGGCGGGGGGAGCTGAGCGGCACCCACACGTCCTGCGGGCCGGGTCACCGGTGGGGGCAAAGCCAAGGTCGCCCAGGTACAGCGTTGGCGCAGGTAGACCCGAGCCGGCCTGGGGTCTGCAGCGGGGCCTGCTAGCCGAAGTCTCCGCCAGGATGGGCCGCCAGAGCCCAATCACACATGAGAAACGCGACAGATGCTGGGACGCTGCAATAGGCCAAACTAACTTACCTCCTGTGCCAGCAGCGCCCAAGTGCAGCTGCCCAAACGTGAGCACTGACCGTGAGCCAGGCACTGTCCTAAGCACTTTGCAGGTAAATACGTGTAATCCTCACAGCAACACTGGGAGAAATACCCGTCTCACAGCTGAAGAAACGAAGACGCAGGAAGGGTAGACAGAAGTAATTTTCTAATTACGGTATCACACTACGTCTGCTTCATATAATTTCAAATTTTTCATGTTACTGGAATTTAAGAAAAATAAACTGAAGGGAATCTCTATTGCTTTCTTCCCTAAAAGATGTGCTTTTTAAAAGGCCTATAAGCATTACGTAAAAAGATTAAGAGAGGTGTAAGGAGCTCACTACATGTTCGGGTTTAGAAAGTCTCATAGCTCTGAAAGATGAGGTTGATTAGCATCATACACCTCCACCTACCTTTAGGGGGTAACCCTGCCTCTCAATTTCCATTAGTTCTGTTACTTTCGGCTTCCTAGCAATGAGTACATTTGCAATTGCTCTGCAACTTTATTTTTCCAGATGTTGTCTTAATTCTATCTTTAAATGAATTTGATATTCACTGTAACTTATCTATCCCTGAATTTTTATTTTTATTTAGTTCTTGATGGACTTCCTTCATTTTCAAGTCATATTCCTAAGGAGGGTTTATAGAGTGCTGCCATGTTTGAGAAGATCTGGTGTTTTTCTCTATACATAAATAAAAAGTGAGTTGGGTAAATATTTTCAATTCACACCTTCCTTCAAAACCTAACAGAACAAGATGGCAATTGCTTTATTTATTTTTTTATTATACTTTAAGTTTTGGGATACATGTGCAGAACGGGCAGGTTTGTTACATAGGTATACACATGCCATGGTGGTTTGCTGCACTCATCAACCCGTCATCTACATTAGGCATTTCTCCTAATGCTATCCCTACCCCACTAGCCCCCCACTCCCCAACAGGCCCCAGTGTGTGATGTTCCCCTCCCTGAGTCCATGTGTTCTCATTGTTCAACTCCCACTTATGAATGAGAACATGCGGTGTTTAGTTTTCTGTTCCTGTGTTAGTTTGCTGAGAATGATGGTTTCCAGCTTCATCCGTGTCCCTACAAAGGACATGAACTCATCCTTTTTTATGGCTGCATAGTATTCCATGGTGTATATGTGCCACATTTTCTTAATCCAGTCTATCACCAATGGCCATTTGGGTTGATTCCAAGTCTTTGCTATTGTGAATAGTGCTGCAATAAACATACGTGTGCATGTGTCTTTACAGTAGAATGATTTATAATTCTTTGGGTATATACCCAGTAATGAGATTGCTGGGTCAAATGGTATTTCTGGTTCTAGATCCTTGAGAAATTGCCACACTGTCTTCCACGATGGTTGAACTAATTTACACTCCCACCAACAGCGTAAAAGTGTTCCTATTTCTCCACATCCTCTCCAGCATCTGTTGTTTCCTGACTTTTTAATGATTATCATTCTAACTGGCATGAGATGTTACCTGATAAGCAACTTCAGCAAAGTCTCAGGATACAAAATCAATGTGCAAAAATCACAAGCATTCCTATACACCAATAGTAGACAAATAAGAGAGCCAACACATGAGTGAACTCTGATTCACAATGGCGACAAAGAGAATAAAATACCTAGGAATACAACTTACAAGAGATGTGAAGGACCTCTTCAAGGAGAACTACAAACCACTGCTCAAGGAAATCAGAGAGGACACAAACAAATGGAAAAACATTCCATGCTCATGGATTGGAAGAATCAATTATCATGAAAATGGCCATACTGCCCAAAGTAATTTATAGATTCAATGCTATCCCCATCAAGCTACCATTGACTTTCTTCACAGAATTAGAAGAAACTACTTTAAATTTCATATGGAACCAAAAAAGAGCCCGTATAGCCAAGACAATCCTAAACAAAAAGAACAAAGCTGGAGGCATTACACGACCTGACTTCAAACTACACTACAAGGCTACAGTAACCAAAACTGCATGGTACTGGTACCAAAACAGATATATGGACCAATGGAACAGAACAGAGTCCTCAGAAATAACACCACACATCTACAACCATCTGATCTGTGACAAACCTGACAAAAACAAGCAATAGGTAAAAGATTCCCTAGTTAATAAATGGTGTTGGGAAAAACTGGTTAGCCATATGCAGAAAACTGAAACTGGACCACTTCGTTACACCTTATACAAACATTAACTCAAGATGGATTAAAGACTTAAAACATCAGACCTAAAACCATAAAAAGCCTAGAAGAAAACCTAGGCAATACCATTCAGGACATAGGCATGGGCAGAGTTCATAACTAAAACGCCAAAAGCAATGGCAACAAAAGCCAAAATTGACAATTGGGATCTAATTAAACTAAAGAGCTTCTGCACACCAAAAGAAACTATCATCAGAGTGAACAGGCAACCTACAGAATGGGAGAAAATTTTTGCAATTATCCATCTGACAAAGGGCTAATATCCAGAATCTACAAAGCACTTAAACAAATTTATAAGAAAAAAACAACTCCATCAAAAAGTGGGCAAAGGATATGAACAGACACTTCTCAAAAGAAGACATTTATGTGGCCAACAAACATATGAAAAAAGCTCATCATTACTGGTCATTAGAGAAATGCTTCACTGATTTTTGACACAGAAGATTTCTGTGGAAAGATCTTAATCCCACGTAATTTTCCCCTTGGAGGTGGCTTGATTTTTCTGCTTGGATACCTGAAGAATTCTTTAACATTAATATACCCTTTAGTATTCTTATCTGGGCTATGCCTCTGTGTCAGTTATTCTAGATCAATTTTTCCCCCCAGCATACAGTATGATCTTCCAATTTATAGATTATGTTCTTTTCTAATGTCCCATGTATATTATATATCTGAATAAGCTGCTTTTTCAGGGCTGAATGTTGTTTCTATCTACTTGTTCTGTGATCCAAGGTTTTTCGGACAAGGAGAGGTGGGGGAAAAGGGGATGTGTGGAATTCAGTTCAGACAGAGTATAAAGCTTGCTGGAGGAACTCAACCTTCACATCTGAGATTCCTTTAAGTCCTCTGGCAGCTGGACTTCAAGCTAGCCAAGGGAATATCCCATGCCTCAGAGTTTCAGTTCATTTGCTCAGTTCAGCACAGTATCCCAGAAAGTGGGAAACTTTCCTGCCTCTGGCAAGATCCAACAGTGGTATGCAAAGGTTCCTCAACATCTCACAGGTGTGCCCTGCCTTTCCACATTGGGGGACATTTGTGAGAATTCTTAGGATTTGGTCTGATCATCTTTTTCCTCAACATGTCTTGCAGCGGTGGGTGGAGGGCTGGGCAGACATAGGTTCATCTGGAGACAAAGCACGCCTCTATAGAATCTTCTGTTCTCTTTGTTTTTGCTATCAATTCTCAAATTTTACATTATAAGGTTGTACTTTTTTCTTCTTTGGTTGCAGCATGTAAGTTTTTTGTTGCTTTCTTTCCTTTGGGTGATTTAGTGTTTTGTTTTGTTTTTGAGACAGAGTCTCGCTCTGTCACCCAAGCTGGAGTACAGTGGCATGATCTTGGCTCACCGCAACCTGCCTCCCGGGTTCAAGCAATTCTCCTGTCTCAGCCTCCTGAGTAGCTGGGATTATAGGCGTGCACCATCACAACCAGCTAATTTTTGTATTTTTAGTAGAGGCTGGTATGGGGGTGCTGGGTTGGGGGGAAGTTCGCCATGTTAGCCAGGCTGGTCTCAAACTCCTGACCTCAGGTGATCCGCCTGTCTCAGCCTCCCAAAGTGCTGGGATTACAGACGTGAGCCACCATGCCTGGCTGATTTAGTGTTTTAATTTTGATTTTTTTAGTGCTTCCTTGTGCCATCTTTATCCAGAAGTCAGTCAAGCAGTCTTTCTTTCTCACTGGTAATGAACTATATGAAATCCTTTTTTATCTTTAGGTTATTTCCACAGTGGTCTCTTTGAACATGACTATGTTGACCTGGTAGCTGTGACACACTCTTTTTCCCCTGAGCTTTCCCTCAATGACACATGCTTTGGCATTACAGCATGCCCTAGCAAAGCTTCTGGAGCAGGGGTTGCAAACTCAAATCTCTACAAAGTTTAAAACAGTGAGGAACAACGGGACTGTGGTAAAGTGAAAAGGACATTCTTTGTGTAAGGGGCAGATGCTCAGCTCAGGCCAATGGCTGCCATGTTTGAACTCAGGGCAGGGTTGCCACATCTGCATAATTTTCAAGGGAAGTATGCTATCTAACATTTTAATATAAAATCTTCTAATTTTGGAAACACTGCAGAGGCCACCTGAAGTATTTCTCCAGGTCAAACTGGACCCAAGGGTTGCCAGCGTGGTCACTGTAGTAGACAGAACCCCTCAGGACAAACTCCATAATCACACTTTTTCTCTAAGTATTTGGAGATTCCATCTTATTCTGCAGACTATTGAATGACTTCTTAACATTTCTTCAGCAAATGCAGAACAAGAAAATTCATGCTGACACATCTATAGGTTGATACAATGTGTCAGGACCCAACACTTTCAGGAACAGGTGTTACCAGGGGTAACAGCTATGATGGGGCTAAAATTAATACCACATGGGCAGACAATCATACAGATTATGCCCACATTAACAAAATAATGGAGGGGGAAAATGTTATTTTCAATTGATGCAAAAAGAGCATTTGACAACTACACCCCATCCTGAAAAAAACGACAACTAGGAATGGAATGGAACTTCCTTAGCCAGATAGTGGCTATATTTTATCCTATAGCTGCCGTAACAAATTACCACAAACTGGTGGCATAAAACATGAAATTTATTTTCTGAGTCCGAGAGGCCAGAAGTCTGAAGTCAAGATATCAGCAAAGGCCGCAGGCGCCATCTAGTGGCTCTAGTGGAGATTCCTTCCTCACATCTTCCAGCTTTTGGTGACCATTGGCATTCCCTGGCTTCCTCGGCTTCCTTGGCTTGCGGCCACAGCATGCCAATCTCTGCCTCCATCTTCACAACGCCTTCTCTGTGCGTGCCATGTGCTTTCTCCTGTATGTATCTCTCTTATAGGGGTAGATGTCACTGTACTTAGGACTCACTGAAATAACTGAAGGTGGTCTCCTCATTTCAAGATCCGTAACTTAAGTCACATCTGCAAAGACCCTTTTATTCAACTCAGGTTACATTCTGAGATTCCAGAGATTAGGACACAAATATTTTCGAGGGTCATCAGTCAGTCCTCATGTCAAAGTTGACATGGGCAAAATCCATGTCAGCTTTGCTATAGAAATTGACAAGCTGATTCTAAACTTTATATGGAAATGAAAAGAACCTAGAAGAGAAAAAATAATCTTAAAAAGAAAAACAAAGTTGGAAGGCTTATGCTATCTGATTTTTACACCTACTATAAGGCTAGACTAATCAAGACAATAGGGTAATGGCTGGGCATGGTGGCTCACACCTGTATCCCAGCAATTTGGGAGGCCGAGGCGGGCAGATCACTTGAGGTCAGGAGTTCAAGACCAGCTTGGCCAACATGGCAAAACCCCATCAATACTAAAAATGCAAAATTTGCCAGGCATAGTGGTGCACACCTGTAATCCCAGCTACTCAGGAGGCTAAGGCAGGAGAATTGCTTTAACCTTAAGGTGGAGGTTGCAGTGAGCCAAGATTGCACCACTGCACTCCAGCCTAGGCGACAGAGCAAGACTCTGCCTCAAAAAAATAAAAATAAAAAAGAGACAAGTAGGGTACTGACATAAGGGTACCGACAGTAGGGTACTGACAAAAGACAGCAGGGTACTGACATAAGAAAAAACAATAGTGTATTGAGTCCAGAAATAGACCCACACATAAGATCTATTGGGTTTTGTTTGTTTGTTTGTTTGGAGACACAGTCTGGCTCTGTCGCCCAGGCTGGAGTACCGTGACATGATCTCGGCTCACTGCAGCCTCCACCTCCCAGTTTCAAGCGATTCTACTGCCTCAGCCTCCAGAATAGCTCGGACTACAGAGAGATGCCACGGCACCCAGCTAATTTTTGTATTTTTAGTAGAGACAGGGTTTTGCCACGTTGCCCAGGCTGGTCTCAAACTCCTAGACTCAAGTGATCTGAGCACCTCGGCCTCCCAAGGTGCTGAGATTACAGGTGTGAGCCACTGTCCCCAGCCTAGATCTATTGGTATTTTGACAGAGGTATAACATAATTCCATTGGAAAGAGATAAATGGTGTGGGAACTGGTTATCTATATAGAGAAAAAAATAAACTTCTACATGCATTTCACGCCATTCACAAAAAACGAATCAAGTGAAATCTCAGACCTAAATAAAAAGCAGGAACTATAAAACTTCTGGAATCACCTTGTTCAATACAGTACCCATAAGCCATGTATGGCTATGACGTAGCTAGTTCAAACTGAAATGTGCTACGAGTGTAAAATATACTCTGGCTTTCAAAGACTTGGGATTTTTTAAAAATGTAGAATATCCCATTAACTTTTATATTGATTACATGTTGAAATAATATTTTAGATATATTGGATATAATTCGAAGTAACTTAAACTATTTTTAAAACGTGGCTACTGGAACATTTTAAATTACCTATCTAGCTTACATGATATTTCTGTTTGACAACACTGTTTTAGAAGAAAACCTAGGGATAGGCAGAGACTGGCTGGACAGGACACAAGAAGCAATGACCCTAAAAGAATAAACTGGCAATTGGATTTTACTAAAATAAAACCTGATCTTTAAAAGAGACCATTAAGGAAAAAAATCTAAGCCACATGGGAAAAAGTCTTCACAATGCATATATCTGACATAGGACTTGCACTAAAATATTTGAAGAACCCAATAATACAATAAACAATACACTTCACTAAATAAGACATGTGAAGGGCCAAGAAGCCCAAGAATGACATTAAACATCATTTCCCCAATGATTAATGCAAATCAAAACTACAGTGAAATACTGCTACATACCCACTGGAAAGGCTAAAGTTGAAAAGACTGAAAATACCAAGGGTTGGTGACAATGTGGAAAAACTGGAACTCTCGCACATTGCTAGAAGAAATATAAAATGATACAGCCACTTTGGAAAACAGTTTGAAAGTTTCTTATAAAGTTAAACATACTCTTATTATATGACCCAGCAATCTCAGTCTTAGGTATTTTATCCAAGAGAAATGATAACATGTCTGTGGAAAGACTTAAATGCAAATATTCATATTCTCTCCAAACTGAAAACAACTCAAATATCAGTAATAAAATGGGCAAACTGCTGATACTGTCAACACAGATGAATCAAAACAACAACAACACTGTGCGGAGTCAAAGAAATCATATTGTATTAGTCAGGGTTCTCTAGAGGGACAGAACTAATAAGAGATATACATATGTGTGTATATATATATACACACACATATACATATGAGTGTATTAAGTATTAACTTACATGATCACAAGGTCCCACAATAGGCTGTCTGCAAGCTGAGGAGCAAGGAGAGCCAGTCCGAGTCCCAAAACTGAAGAACTTGGAGTCTGATGTTAGAGGGCAGGAAGCATCCAGCATGGGAGAGAGATGTAGGCTGGGAGGCTAGGCCAGTCTCTCCTTTTCACATTTTTCTGCCTGCCTTACATTCGCTGGCAGCTGACTAGATTATGCCCACCAGATTAAGGGTGGATCTGCCTTCCCCAGACCACTGACTCAAATGTTAATCTCTTTTGGCAACACTCTCACAGACACACCTAGCATCAATACTTTGTATCTTTCAATCCAATCAAGTTGACAGTCAGTATTAACCATCATAATATGTAAACGACACATGGTCCCATTCATAGGAAATTTTAGAAACACAAAATTATAGTCTTTCTAAAGCAGATCAATCGTTTTCTACAGTGGAAGGAGGGGAGGTGTTGGAGAATTTTACAAGGTGATAGAAACGTTCTACCTCTTGGTTAGTAAGAAGATTGCATTGGGGCTATGTATTTGTCATACTGCACTGAATGATACACCTAAAATACATCCATTTGATTACACGCAAATCATACTTCAGTAAGTGTCATTAAATTATTTCCTTTCTTATTTGGATAGGATGAGGAGAAATCACATGAGATTGGTTTTATCTCTATTACCAGCAATTTGAATTAGAATTGACCTTCTGCTGTCTTTTTTGTTGTGAGCTTTTTCATTAGCACTCTCTTGTGCATTATCAGTCTGTTTTCTAACCTGTGAGGGTGGCAGTGGCAGAGGTGAAACCCGACCTAGAGCCTTCTCTTGGACTCCTAATCCAGTGTTCTTTTATAATAGTAAGCAGCCACAGAGAACAGCCTCATTATGGCATTTACAGTCTTTCAAACAGATTGTGCACCATAAAAACTCGAAAAAATCTTTTAGTGTGTTCAACTCAACAGATATTCAACAAATGCTTAGATTTAATTTTCTCTAATCACAATATAAATAACCCTTAAAAACCTGTATACATATGTAGTTTTTTTTTTAAAGCGCATCGCTTCTGGCCAAACTACCTCTTGCTGGTCTTATTGCTGGCCATCCTCAAACTTCAAGTCTCTTCTCCTTTTTTTGAAACTGTAATCTTGGCTCAGAGGATTCCTGCCCCCTTCCCTCCTCTTGCCACTATTTGCAATGACTTCTCCATCTAGGTATCACTTCCCCAACAAGGGCTCCCATGAGAACATCTTTGAAGTTTTCCCCAAGCAAAACTGACTAATGTCCATTTCTATCTTCAACTGACTTTTAGTCAACATAGAAGACTCACAAGGTGAAGTCTGGCACCTCTACTAAAATGTCCTACTTTACGTGATAAAGTTTTTCCATGTACTCATTATTGAGCCTGCTCAAGGGAGGACTTTGGCACCTGGGTGGTTAAATGCCTCTGCTAGTTGCCCCATCACCCTGGGCCAATTAGACAACCATGTGGGTGATTTATTCAATAGCCTAGTCTTAAAATTCCTTCACTTCCTCCTAATGGAAAACCTCCTCTCCATTCAAACAGTTCCCTGAATCCATGGCAAACCCCTAGACTTCAACAACCAGGATCTGCTCTCCCCTGGAAATCTTCAACTCCAAAATTCCCACCTCTGATCATAACTTCCTGCTCTTCCTGGTTTCTCACTCTCTCACTCACAGGATGTTTACTCTGACTGCAGTAAGACTCTCCAGTCTCCTTCACTGGATTCCCTCCTTGTTTCCACTCCTTCCCTAGCCAGCCTACACCACAAGGTTCAAGATTGTAATCATTTTCTCACCACTGTCCAGATCTTGACATCCTGTCCTTGCACCAAACCAAACTCCAAAGCTCCAGCCCCACTAATGAATGAGCACAGAAGGAATAATTTTAAAAAGTTACATTTTGTAGCCATCATAGTAATAATGAATACATGAATTATCAATGGATGCTAAAACTACTTCGGGGAACATTGAAGAGGAATAGGATATTTACATAGTCTATATAGTCTCAAAAAAGTTAAAGAAAGAAATCCTATCATTTACAACAACATGCATGAGCCTGGAGGACATTATGTTAAGTGAAATAAGTCAGACACAAAGACAAACACAGCATGATCTTTCTTACCTGTAGAGTATAAAAAAGTGAAACTCATAGAAGTAGACAGAGAGTAGAATGCTGGTTACCAGGGGCTGGCGGGGGTGAGAGGATGGGGTAGCGGGTATTGGTCAAAGGACACAAAGTTTCAGTAAGGAGGAATAAGTTCAAGATTTCCAGTGTACACTATGGTGACTATCGTTAATATAATTTATTGTATACTTGAAAATTGCAGATTTTAGTAAGTATTCTTACCACAAAAAATAAGTATGTGACATCAGGGATTTGTTAATTAGCTTGATCTAGCCATTTGGCAAGGCATACAAATATAAAAACATGTTAGACACCATAAAAAAATATCATTTTTATTCATCAATTTAAAGAAAAATAATTTTTTTAAAAGCGATGTTCACTCTAACATCTAAATTCTCTCTGCAAGAACTTTAAAAAAAGTTAATATCACCAATAATGCCACAAATTGACATGTACCTCCTAATGTGATATACTGATCAAGACACATCACATATGTAGTATTCCTGCCAAAGACGCACAAATTAAATCTTAATGATGGAATCATTAGATGAACCAAAGTCGAGGGACATTAATAAAGAGCCAGGCATAGTGGCTCATGCCTGTAATGCCAGCAACTCGGGAAGCTAAGGTGGGAGGATCACTTGAGCCCAGGAGATCAAGGCTGCACTGAGGTATGACCGCACCACTATACTCCAGCCTGGGGTACAGAGAAAGACCCTATATTTAAAACAACAACAACAACAAACTAGACTATGTTGCAAAAACATCAATGTTATAAAGACAAAGGCTGAGATTCCAGATTAAATGAGATTACAACCACTAAACTGAATGCAATACTTCATTCTAAAATGATCCCTGGATTTTTAAAAAATGCTATAAAGGCCAGGCACTGTGGCTCATGCCTGTAATCCCAGCACTTTGGGAGGCCAAGTGGGTGGATCACGAGGTCAGGAGTTCAAGATCAGCCTGGCCAACATGGTGAAACACCGTCTCTACTAAAAATACAAAAATTGGCCAGGCATGGTGGTGGGCGCCTGTAATCCCAGCTACCCAGGAGGCTGAGGCAGGAGAGTTGCTCAAACCTGGGAGGCGGAGGTTGCAATGAGACGATATGGCGCCACTGCACTCCAGCCTGGGTGAGAGAGGGAGACTCTCTTGAGGAAAAAAAAATGCTATAAAGACATTGAACAATTGGATAAACTTGAACATGGGCTCAACATTGAATAATAATATTGTACTAATGTTAAATTTCCTGAGTGTAATAATAGTCCTGTGGTTATGTAGGAGAATGTCATTGTTCCTAGGAGACAAATGCTGATGTAGTTAAACAATCATAAATCTAGTTTAACCTCAATCGGTTCAGCAAAATAAGTAGGCATTCTATATTACTGAATCTAAGTTGGGGGGTAGGGGAGCACATTGTACTGTTCTTCCAGCTTTTTGTTTTGAAAAATTTCAAAACCACAAAAAAGTTACTTAAAAAAAAAAAAAGGAAAACCCTCCAGCTCAGATTCAGCCATCTGATTATGATGTTCCTTTATTCAAGCTGGTAGGAACTGCTGGAACAACTCCCACAAATGTAGAAATGCATAGCTCCCAACCAAGGTATGCCTAATATTGACCAGAAATCCAGCTGAATATTTGTGTCCCCCTGCAAATTAGTATATTGAAATCATAATCCCCAATGTGATTGTATTTGAAGATGGGGTCTTTGGGAGGTAATTAGGTCATGAAGATAGAGCCCTCATGATGGGATTAGTACCCTTACACCAGAGAGCTCACTTCCTCCTTCTCTCCCTCTCTCCACTCTGTGAGGAAGCAAGAAGACCGCTGTCCGCGAACTAGAAAGAGAGCCCTCACCACACACTGAATCTGACAGCACCCTAATCTTGCACTTCCCAGCTCCCAGACTGTGGGAAATAAATTCATGTTGTTTTAGCCACCTACTCTATGGACACTTGTTTGTTTGTTTGTTTGTTTAGACGGAGTCTCGCCCTGTTACCCAGGCTGGAGTGCAATGGTGCAATCTCGGCTCACTGCAACCTCCGCCTCTCAGGTTCAAGCAAGTCTCCTGCCTCAGCCTCCCGAGAAGCTGGGATTACAGGTGCGGGTCACCACACCCAGTTAATTTTTTGTATCTTTAGTAGGGTTGGAGTTTCACCATGTTGGCCAGGCTGGTCTCGAACTCCTGACCTTGTATCCACCCACCTCGGCCTTCCAAAGTGCTGGGATTACAGGCATGAGCCACCACGCCCAGCCCCTTGTTTGTTTTTAATGTTAATTTTATTCATTTATTTATTTTAGAGACAAGACCTTACTATGTTGCCCAGGCTGAATTCAAACTCCTGAGTTCAAGTGATCCTCCTGCCTAAGCCTCCTGAGGTGCTGGGATTACAGGTATGAGCCACTGCACCCAGCCACCACCCACTCTATATATTTGTTTTATATATCTATATATATAAAACAAACATATAACTATATATATTTATATATTATATTATATATAATATAATATATAAAATATAATTACTATAATATAAAATATATAGTATAATATAATTTATATAATTTTATAATATAATTTATAATATAAATATATTTAATATAAAACTATAGATATAAAATACATATATATAACAAATATATGTATATATGAGCTGGCTAAGACATACATGGTACACATGAGGACACAGTGTTTAGGGAGGTTAGGGAATGTGCCAAAAATCTTCCAGCTAGTAAATAATAAAGTTAAAACTCTCTTTATGATTCCATAGCCTGTACTATGCTCCTCCCACAAAATCATTGAGACATGACAACTGGGCATAATGTAGAGCACAGAAACAGAACTAAACGGGTAAGAGGTCAAACCTATGCGGTTTGAGCAAGTTCATAACATATTATACTTGCTGAAGCTGAAAAAGGACTTCACATGCTGGATTTATTTGATAACATTGTAGAGTAGGATAAGAGTCTCTACAAGTTCTATTTCATCAGGAAATTTTAGCAATTATTACTGTATTTTTGTGTTATTGGGCTAACATTAACATCTTTTTCAAAATTATTCCATCTGTAGATAATCTTTAAGGTATTGTACACTTTGTGAACCTTTCTAATATTATGTGGCAGCTTTCCTGTTCTGCCCTTTAGGGGACATTTTTGCACGGAGAAAAACAACTTTTATAGAAATGAGACCTGCTTTTTAATGATGGAATAACTACATGGAGGAAGGATGTAGAGAAATTCTACATGCCAAATAGTTTCCTCACCTACCTACAAATGTGCAAAAGTTTGTAACACATGGTAAACATGGAGGTCATTTCTGATATCCATTTGATTTTTCTCCTATTGTGATTTTAAAGTCACTGACAGATTTATTTCATTCTGGAAGGCCATCATTACAGTTGAGCTTTTAGGCAGTGGGAGTAATGAAATTCCACAAAGAAATTAAAGACTGTCATTGTCTGGACCATACAGTTCTTTTCCTTTGTGAAAGCAATTAGAAAGGTAAGGAGATCTAACTATACATTGGTAGCATTCCAGAAAGGTTTCAAATGGTCAGGTAGTCATGGAATCATAGAACTGAAAACTGAAAGATACTGGCTCTCTGGGAAGTAACTTAATATTCCTATTTTATAGATGAGGCAACCCAGAAAGGCTGACTAGAAAGAAATAAAAAAGGAGAGGAGAAGATAGCTTTAAAAGAGGTGATCCAACTCTCCTACCTCAGGCAGTTGCAGGGCTTTGAACCAGAGGCTGAGAATCACCAAAAGAATTTTTTAAAAACCAACATTCCAAAGACAAACCACAGATTGGTAGAATTATTTGCAAATCACATATCTGAGAAATAACTTATATTAAATATACAAAGAACACTTAAAACTAACCAATAAAAACAATCAACCTAATTAAAAGATGGGCAAAGATCTGAACAGACAGCTCACCAGAGGAGATATGTAGATGGCATGTAAGCATATGAAAAGATGTTCAGCATCATTTGTCTTTAGGAAAATCCAAATTAAAACAAGATACTAGTACATACTTACTAGAATGGCTAAATTTGTTTTTAAAAGTTGACAATACAAAATGTTAACAAGGATGCAGAGCAACAATCCATCACTGGTGATGGGAATGCAAAATGGTACAGCCACTTTGGAAGACAGTTTGGCAATTTATTACAAAGCTAAACATAGTGATATGGTTTGGCTATGTCCCTACCCAAATCTCATCTTGAATTGTAGCTCCCATAATTCCCATGTGTTGTGGGAGGGATCTGGTGCTGGTAATTGAATCATGGGGACAGGTCTTTCCCATGCTGTTCTCACAATAGTGAATAAGTTTCACCAGATCTGATGGTTTTATGAAGGGGAGTTCCCTTGCACAAGCTCTCCTGCCTGCCACCATGTAAGATGTCTCTTGCTCTTCCACCATGATTGTGAGGCCTCCCCAGCCATGTGGAACTGTGAGTCAATTAAACCTCTTTCCTTTATAAACTACGCAGTCTCAGGTATGTCTTTATTGCAGCATGAGAACAGACTAATACACACAGACTTCCCATACTACCCAGCAATCACACTCCTTGGTATTTACCCAATTGATTTGAAAACATATCCATACAAAAACCTGCACATGAATATTTATAGCAGCTTTACTCATAATTGCCAAAAACTGGGAGCAACCACAATGTCCCTCAATAGATGAATGGACAAACTGATATATCCATAATGCGGAATATTATTCAGCAATCTAAAGGAATGAGCTATTAATTCATGCAACACCATGGAAGAAACTTAATGCATACTGCTAAGAAAAAGGAGCAAGTTTGAAAAGACTACATACTGTATGATTCCATTCACATAATATTTTGAAAAAGAGAACACTATAAACATGAAAAACAAATCAAACTCACCAGGAGTTTGTGGAAGGAAGTAGATTGACTGGGTGAACACAGAGGATTTGGGGATTTTTTTTAGGATAGTGAAGCTATTGTGTATGATAACATAGTGGTGGATACATAACAGTATGCATTTGACAAAACCTACAGAATTTTATAGCACAAAGGGTAAACCTTACCATACGCAAATCCCAGGATGGAATGCAGACAGCGACAAAAGAATCTCACTGTAATACTAATGTATGGCATAAACTCATTGAAGGGGGGCTGGGGAAAAAAAGGTGCTGATCTAAGTAACTTTGGAAATGAATAAAGACAAAAAGGAACTGCACGAAAAATAAGCACCACACTCTAATTGATAAAGTTGTTTCCCGTGGGGGTACAAATTAACAATTCCAAAACCACAGTCCATGCACAATGGGAATGGCCAAGTAAGTAATTAGATGGTAGGTGGTGGGAGCTAGGTTTCTCTGTTAGGGAAATTACAGATAAGCAAGAGGGGAAAGCTAGAATAAGCCACGTAGGACTGGATTAGAGTTGGACATCATTATGAACTCATATTTAGCTTTTTTTTTTTTTTTTATTTGAGACAGAGTCTTGTTCTGTTGCCCAGACTGGAGTGCAGTGGTGCAATCTTGGCTTACTGCAACCTCCGCCTCCCAGGCTCAAGTGGTTGTTGTGCCTCAGCCTCCAGAGTAGCTGGGATTACAGGCACGCACAACCATGCCTGGCTAATTTTTGTATTTTTAGTGGACACGGGGTTTCACCATGTTGACCAGACTGGTCTTGAACCCCTGGCCTCAAGCAATCGGCCCGCCTCACCCTCCCAAAGTGCTGAGATTACAGGCCTCAGCCACTGCACCTGACCAGCTTTAGAAAGATACATGTGGATATATAAATAATTGTAGCTATGTGTGTATGCACAGGTTAGCATCCACCTATATATTTCCTAGCTCTGTCTACTGAGAAGGCCTACATGCAGTGACACTCTGCTGATGGTGAACACACCTGGTCAGATTTTCATGTCTAATATTATTCTCCAATAAAAGGAACCATGCCCCTTGGAGAAAGCATTCATGTGAGGGGTGGGCAGGGAATATACAAGATGTACCTTGATGATATGGTTTGGCTGTGTCCCCACCCAAATCTCACCTTGAATTGTAATAATCCCCATGTGTCAAGAGCAGGGACAGGTGGAGATCATTGAGTCATGGGGGCAGTTTCCCCCATACTGTTCTTGTGGTAGTGAATAAGTCTCATGAGATCTGATGGTTTTATAAATGGGAGTTCTCTGTACAAGCTCTCTTGCCTGCCGCCATGTAAGACATTCCATGCACTTCTGCCATTATTGTGAGGCCTCCTTAGCCATGTGGAACTGTGAGTCAATTAAATCTCTTTCCTTTATAAATTAAGTAGTCTTAGGTATGTCTTTATTAGCAGCATGAGAACAGACTAATACACTTGAGCATCCTGAATACCAGAAAGTAAGGAAGTGCTCAAAAATAAAAACAATAATGGTGGTATGTCAAAGGGACATGAGCCAACCTGAAAGAGTTCCTAGTGACCAAAACTGAAACCATCTGAGCAACCAAATAATTCATGTAGTATTGAATTATAGCCCAAAGTATAAAATAAATATCCATGTATATCAGTATGATCCCATACTGATACAAATAATTGAATGAATAAGTAAATAAATGAGGGGGAAGAGACAAATCCTGTGCAGGGGAATTTCAAATTTATGTAGACACTCCACTCTCCAGGAGATGAGGCATAACTCCCCATTCCTTAAGCATAGGCTGCATGTACAGCCCTCCTTCCAACGTGTACATTATAGAGGGGGGAGGGGTGACTTTGCCATGGAGAAACCAGACAAACATCACCTCAGCCAGGTGATCAAGGTCAACGTCAACAGCGACAAGTCATAGTCACAGCTGTACCCTTTTCCTTTACTTTTGTAGTCTTCCCTCAAACCCCAGTCTAACCATAAGAAAAAACATTAAACACACCCAAATTGAGGGACTTTCTACAAAATATTTGATCACCACTCTTGAAAACTATAAGGGTCATCAAAAGAAAAAAGGAAAATGTGAGAGACTGTCACAGCCAAGAAGTCCCTAAGGAGACTTTGTGACTAAATGTAATGAGGAATCCTGGAATAGAAAAAGAACTTAGGGGAAAATGACTGGAATCCATCCAAAGTATGAGGTTTACTTAATAATAATATGTATCACTATTGGTTCATTAATTGTGACAAATGTACCATAGAAATGTAAGATGTTAATGCTCGGGGAAACTGGGTGCTAGGTATCTAGAGACTCTCTGTACTGCCTTTGCAACTTTTTTGTAAATCTGAAACTATTCTAAAGTAAAAAGTATATTTTTAAAAAACACCTACTGGACAGGCACAGTGGCTCACACCTGTAATCCTAGCACTTTGGGAGGCTGAGGCGGGTAGATAACTTGAAGTCAGGAGTTAGAGACCAGCCTGGCCAATATGGTGAAACCTTGTCTCTACTAAAAATACAAAAAAAATTAGCTGGGTGTGGTGGCACGCGCCTGTAATCCCAGCTACTCAGGAGGCTGAGGCAGGAGAATCGCTTGAACCCGGGAGGTGGAGGTTGCAGTGGGCCGAGATCATACCATTGCACTCCAGCCTGGGTGACAGAGCAAGACTCCATCTCAAATAAATAAATGAATAAATAACACCTACTTGCCCAAGTTCTACCTGAAGAGATTTGGATTCAGTCAGTCTGGGAACACTGCCACATATATAACACGAATACTAAGTAACAACTAATAATGGACAAAATCTACCTCTAAAGAATTTCTCCAGTTTATCCCAGCTCCTTATTACTTTCCCAACCCATTCATTCATATATTCAATAAGCATTTATTCCTATTGAAATGAAAGAATAAAAAGTATTAGAATCCAATTTACATAATAAAAGACTGGGTTGTTTTGTGTATGTCTGTGTGTCCTGGATTATGATATAAAACGCAATTCTTAATACAGATTTAAAGCCAAAAGAGTTTGAAATCTACCATAATAAATTATGTCCCTGGCCTCAAGGAGCTTCGGTTTAGCAGAGGAAAAAAGGTGAGTAAATCTTAGAGAAAAGATTTTGCTTTAACAATAGCAAAATAGAACTGTTTTCTAAGGTTTATACTAAAAAATAGTACTGCATTAACCAACTCACAAAATCTTAGCCTAAGAAGTATCATGACATATTTACACTTATTCATTTATAATTTATTCCACCATATCTCCAGAAAGAATTTATAGCAGCTGTCTAGTTAAGATAGTCATCCCTGGCCATGAAATTTAGAGACCTGGGGTTCAACTGCCACATAAATCTTCTATACAAATAGCCTAAAAAATTTCTGATGGTATATTCTTATAGAAACCCATGTTTTCCAATAATTCATCTATACCCAAGCCTGACTTGTCCAAATTTCTTTGCTTATTGTTTCAAGTTAGAATAAATATGTATTTTCAATCTCTAGATTAAATTCACAAGAACACAGTACTGCTCAAGATCAGTTAGTGCTTAATCCTTTGGATGCCCTGCAAACCACTGTAACTACTGGCAAAGCAGATAGGAACATTTCTTTCTAAAGACAAAAAATGGTAGCTTTTCAATTTCAGGTTGGATCAATTTGCTTAGACTTCTCAGTGCAAATTAAGCTCATCAATAAAACCTAGTATTAGCATTATTTTGGCCAGGTGCAGTGGCTCACACCTGTAATCACAGCACTTTGGGAGACCGAGGCAGGAGGATCACTTGAGTCCAGGAGTTCAAGACCAGTGCGGGCAAAAAAGTAAGACCCCGCCCCCGCGACTCTACAAAAACAAAATTAAAAAAATTAGTCAGCCGCGGTGGCATGCATCTGTGATCCCAGCTACTCAGGAGGCTGAGGTGGGAGGATCACCTGAGCCCACGAGTTTGAGGCTGTGGAGAGCCATGATCATGCCACTGCACTCCAGCTTGGGTGACAGAGAAAGACCCCAACTCAAAGAACGAAAGAACGAAAGAACGAAAGAACGAAAGAAAGAAAGAAAGAAAGAAAGAAAGAAAGAAAAAAACTTATTTGATCTGAAGTACAATGTCTTTAAGAAGTGAAATCTGTAAGTATTCAGAATAAGAAGCAAAATTGCAGGTGAGGATCTTTTTGTTTCTTCTACAATCCCATGAGAAACAGCTAGGGAAGAAGAGAAAACAGGACAAACTAGTAGGAAGAAATAGAGAAGTAGTTAATAGGAGAAATAGGAGAATGCAGATACCACTCAAGAGTGAGGGAGTAGAACAAAAACAGCCAATACAACAACACTAACCTCCACCTCCCACCATCCTCCAGCACCAACTGCACCCATGGAAAAGAACCTATAAAAGCACCACAGTCAAATTCTAAGACTGTACAGTGCTTTGATTTACACAAATATAACCTCTTGCTCCAACAGATGAAAGCTCCTTTAAGTGTTCTTGTTTTGAAATGAGGTTATATATTTAAAAGTCTTTTTACTGGGAAACACTTTGCTCTGTCAGGGAAATGTTAATCATATTTGCTAAACTTACTATTATATATCCATTCTAATAATCTCCATTTCTCCAGTCTTGCAAATATGTGCACAGACTCACATATAAGGTCCTAAAGAAAGGATTTTGCTGATGCTCCCCAATTTTCTCAGAGTGTCTTTCATTTTGATATGAGAATAAACAGATGCCTGGCACCATTTGTTTTTGAAAAGAGAGAGAACAAGGAAATATAAAGAATTCAAAACTCCAAAAATGCACAGGATTGTCCCTTTGAAGTCTCAGCAACTCAGACAATTTAAATAATGGCTCATATGGTTCTTTATCACTCTTATTATAATTTTATGCTATAACCAAAGCAGGCTTCCTTTGTGAGGTTAATTATTTAACTGTATGCAGTTATTATATAAGCCATTAACTTTTCAAACATTTATTCCTTTAGAATACTCTGTCTAAAATTAACTATTACTCTTGTAAGTGTTCCAAAGTATATTAGTATAAAACACATTATATCTTTTAAATTATATATTTTAAGTCAGTTCTCTGTAGTCTCCTATGAAAATGTTCTATCTTAATTGCAGTCACAGCTCCAAGGGTAAACACATTTGTCAAAATTCAAGCTGTGCATTGAGACTAGTTGCATTTTCCTGTGTGTAAACTGTAACTCAGTAAAGCTGATGAGGAAAAAAGACTCTGTCAAGTGTGATGAAGATGTGGTGGGAGGGGAGCAGGGAAAGGGGCCTAATTTTAAAAGAAAGTCAAATCACTAAGAATTTTAAAGGGAGAAATAAAGATTTACTGTTAAGTGCTAATTTTAGGGTATGGCTGTAAAGTGAGCTGCACCTTCTCCCAGTGAAATACATAAAAGAGTACATTCCCTGCAATCCTGATATCCGTCTATAAAAGAAGAAAATCTGGATAAACTAGCTCTATTCAGGACAAAACAATGATCAGTTTTCTTTGCTCTACTTTTGGCTGCTGAGGGTGTAGAGAATGTCAAATACTCAAAGCAAGTGGATCCAAAGCAAATGCTTGTTATCTACGTGCTGGGACTACAATATCATCCATGATGCTGTATTTTTTTCTTATTATAAAAATACATGCTTGTTTTAGAAGTTTTCAGAGACCATAGAAACATTTTAAATAAAATAATATCACTTCCAAATTACAGTAATTAATCTGCCTTCCATTTTTTCTCATTTTTTATGTAATTGAGATGATCTGGAATAATTACAGTATTGATTCTGGTCTCTACTTGAACAAACATAATCCCATGACCTTCATTTGTAAACATTTTATTACTATATGTTTTGAGGAACTTCCTGTAGATATTATTTATACGAGTTGCATAATAATCTATTATGTAGCTATATCACAAGTAAAGCACCATTCTTCAGTTGTTGAACTTCTATATTATCTTTTTTAATTTATAAAGAATGGAATGAACATCTTTACATATAAATCTTTCAACATATTGAAAATTATCTCCTGTGGTAAGGAAGGCATTTCCAAGTTTGCACAAACCCCAACAGCCACAAAAAAATTAATAAATTCAACCATGTAAGAAAATCAGATTCTCTGTATGATAAGACATACCATAAACAAAGTCAAAAGACAACAACAACCTGATAGGGTGGGAGCGGGGGTAACTGTGATTCACAATAAAGGGCTAATTTCCTTAATATAGAGAAAGCTTCTACAGATAAGTAAGGAAAAGATTAACTCAAGAGAATAATGAACAAAGAATAGGAAAAGACACAGCTCATTTCGTGAAGAATAGAGAGCTAGCTCTTAAGTCTATTAAAAGATACTCCTCATCATAAGAGAAATGCAAATTAAAACTATGCTGAGATTTTCCACTTATCAGATTGGCAATGATTCAAAAATCTTAACACATACTATGCTGTCAAGCATTTGGAGAAAGGCACTCTCATCTCTCATATATTGCTGATGGGAGTAGAAACTGGTACAGTCTTATGGAAGGCAACCAGGTAAAATCTATAAAAAGTATAAACACGTGCACTGTTTGATCTCACATTTCCACTTTCAAGAATATGTCCTGTAGATAAACTAACATGTTCAATATGATGGAAGAACAAGGTTAGGCAATAAAGCTATATTTCTAATAGCAAAAGTTCAATAATAGAAGACATAAATTTTGACTGGGCGCGGTGGCTCACGCCTGTAATCCCAGCACTTTGGGAGGCCGAGGCGGGAGGATCACGAGGTCAGGAGATCGAGACCATCCTGGTTAACACGGTGAAACCCTGTCTCCGCTAAAAAATACAAAAAAATTAGCCGGGCGTGGTGGTGGGCGCCTGTAGTCCCAGCTATTTGGGAGGCTGAGGCAGGAGAATGGCGTGAACCTGGGAGGCGGAGCTTGCAGTGAGCCGAGATTGCGCCACTGCACTCCAGCCTGGGCGACAGAGCGAGACTCCGTCTCAAAAAAAAAAAAACAAAACAGAAGAAGACGTAAATTTTAATACAATGGATATAAGTTCATATAATGGAATAAGGTACAGCTTTTATAAATTGTTTTATTTCAATGGGTTTTTGGGGAGCACGTGGTGTTTGGTTGCATGAATAAATTCTTTAGTGGTGATTTCTGAGATTTTGGTGCACCCATCACCTGAGCAGTGTACACTTTACCCAGTGTGTAGTCTTTTATCCCTCACCACCTCCCAACCTTTTCCCCCAAGTCCCCAAAGTCCAATGTATCATTCTTAAGCCTTTCTGTCCTCATAGCTTAGCTTCCACATATAAGTGAGAACATACGATGTTTGGTTTTCCATTCCTGAGTTACTTCACTTAGAATCATAGTCTCCAATTCCATCCATGTTGCTGTGAATGCCACTACTTCATTCCTTTTTATGGCTGAGTAGCAGTCCATAGTATACATACACCACATTTGCTTTATCCACTTGTTGACTGATGAGCATTTGGGCTGGTTCCATATTTTTGCAATTGTGCTTCTATAAACATGAGTGTGCAAGTATCTTTATCGTATAATGACTTCTTTTCCTCTGGGTAGATACCCAGTAGTGGAATTGCGGATCAAATGGTAGATCTACTTTTAGTTCAAATGGTAGATCTACTTTTAGTTCTTTAAGGAATCTCCACAGTGTTTTCCAAAGTGGTTGCACTAGTTGACATTCCCGCCAACAATATATGTGTTCCCTTTCCACCGCATCCACACCAACATCTGTATTTTTTTTTTTATTATGGCCATTCTTGCAGAAATGAGGTGATATCGCATTGTGGTTTTGATTTGCATTTCCCTGATAGTGATGTTGAGCATTTTTCCATATGCTTGTTGGCCATTTGTATATCTTCTTTTGAGAATTGTCTATGGATATCCTTAGCCCGCTTTTTGATGGAATTGTTTGTTTTATTCTTGCTGATTTGTTTGAGTTCTTTGTAGATTCTGGATATTTTTCTTTGTCAGATATATAGATTGTGAAAATTTTCTCCCACTCTGTGGGTTGTCTGTTAACTCTGCTAATTGCTTCTTTTGCTGTGCAGAAGCTTTTTAGTTTAATTAAGTCCCATCTATTTATATTTGTTTTTGTTGCTTTTGCTCTTGGATTCTTGGTCATGAAGTCTTTGTCTAAGCCAAGGTCTAGAAGGATTTTTCTGATGTTATCTTCTAGAACTTTTACAGTTTCAGGTCTTAGATTTAAGTCTTTGATCCATCTTGAGTTGATCTTTGTATAAGAAGAGAGATGAGGATCCAATTTCATTCTCATACATGTGGCTTGCAAATTATCCCAGCACCATTTGTTGAATAGGGTGTCCTTTCCCCACTTTATGTTTTTGTTTGCTTTGTCAATGATCAGTTGACTGTAAGTATTTGACTTTATTTCTGGGTTCTCTAGTCTTTTCCATTGATATATGTACCTATTTTTATACCAGTACCATGCTGTTTTGGTGACTATGGCCTTAGAGTACAGTTTGACGTTGGGTAATGTGATGTCTCCAGATTTGTTCTTTTTGCTTAGTCTCGCTTTGGCTATGCAGGCTCTTTTTTGGTTCCATATGAATTTTAGGATTGTTTTTTCTAGTTCTGTGAAGAATGATGGTGGTATTTTGACAGGAATTACATTGAATTTGTAGACTGCTTTTGGCAGTATGATCAATTTCACAATATTAATTCTACCTATGCATGAGCATGGGATGTGTTTCCATTTCTTTGTGTCATCTATGATTTCTTTCATAGTCATGATGACCTTTTCCCCTTTACCTACTGGGCACAATGGTTTTTATAAAATATATGGTATATCAAGCTTCTCCCTATAACTTATTGCATTTTTTTTTTGAGACAGAGTATCTATCTCTCTGTTGCCCAGGCTGGAGTGCAGTGACACAATCACAGCTCACTGCAGCCTCAACTTCCTGGGCTCAAGCGATCCTCCTGCCCCAGCCTCCTGAGTAGCTGAGACTCCAGGCATGTGCCACCACACCTGGCTTTTTTTTTTTTTTTTTTTTTGGTGGAGATGAGGTTTCACTATGTTGCCCAGGCTGGTCTCAAAGTCCTGGGCTCAAGTGATCCTCCCACCTCAGCCCCACAAAGTGCTGGGATTTCAGGTGTGAACCACCATGCCCAGCTACTTATTGCAATTTTTAAGCCAGTTTTTATCTGCCTTCTAATTTTTAGCTTCTTGGCAGAAGTTTTAAGTGGTAAAATAGTGTCATAATTTCCTCCACCTCCTAGTTCAGTTTTGGTTGTGTTTTTGGGGTTTTGTTTGTTTGTTTTTTGGGACGGAGTCTTGGTTTGTCACTCAGGCTGGAGTCAAATGGCACAGTCTCGGCTCACTGCAACCTCTGCCTCCTGGACTCTAGCAATTCTCCTGCTTCAGCCTTCCAAGTAGCTGGGATTACAGGCGTATGCCAACACGCCTGGCTAATTTTTGTATTTTTAGTAGAGACAGTTTCACCATGTTGGCCAGGCTGGTCAAACTCCTGACCTCAAGTGATCCAGTGTGCTGGGATTACAGGCATGAACCACCATGCCCAGCCTACCTAGTTCAATTCTAAGCATTCTTTGGTTGCTACTATGTTCCAGGCAATTACTAAGTAAACCCTGAGAGGTAAGAGATTAAGAGGGACACTATATCGGGGCAATAGACATGTGATAGATAATTCTATATGGCATGATAAGTGACGATGAAGGACCACATGCTATTATGGACACACAGATTTAGGTCACTTAGCTGAACTCAGTAGTAGAGCCCAAGTTTCTAGAAGAAATTATTCATTAGATGAATTTTAGAAAACAGGACATCAGCAAATAAACAAAATGGGAAGAGCATGCTAGGTAAAGGTCATACCACAAGAAGTGCGCAGATATGTGAGTGACATGAGGACTACTGCCTGTAATTGCTAAAGCCTGGAATATACAAAGAATGGTGAGAGACGATGTCAGAGCTACTGCAGGGTCAGCCTGGACTTTTTACCTACAGACCTAGGGCATAATAAATACCAGGTTTAAGCCACTAAGTTTGTGGTAATTTGTCAGGGCAGCAATAGAAAACTAATATGAACTTTGCTGCCTGGAAGTGGTGTGCTGTTGTAACAAATATCTAAAAATGTGGAAAGCCTTGGAATTGGGGAGTGGGTAGAAGCTGGAAGAATTCTGAGAAACATGATGGAAAAACCTAGATTGTCTTCAGCAGACTGAAATACAGACAGGAAAGGTGGTACCAGTGAGAGTTCAGAAGGAAATGAGGAACACATTACTAGAAACTGCAGTAAGGATGATCTTTGTTACATACTAGTAGAAAGCTTAGTGAAATGTGTCCTGTAGTTATGTGGAAAGCCAGAAGTGTAAACAGTGGACTGGGATACTTAGCTAAAGAGATGTCCAAGTTTAGAACTGATCAGGTAACTTAACTGCATGCCAGAACAAAGTCCAACACTATTTAAAGGAATAAAACAAAATCCAGCATAAAACAATCTAAAATCACAAGGTCTACCTTCACATCAAAAAATTATCAGGCATGCAAAAAAGCAGGAAGATATGACCCATAACTAGAGAAAAAAATCTGTCAAAAGAAATGGTCATTTCTAAGTCTGAGGTAATGAGACTTGAACATAAAAGCAGCTATTATAAATATGCTCCAAACACTCAAGAATGTAGAAGAACCCAAATAGAATTGCTAGAGATGAAAGATACACTATCCAAAATCAAAAACACATGGATGCTTTTACTACACTACAGACATGGTCTCCATGCAGTACATATAAAACTGCAGACTTCAATTTTCCTGGAGTCTTTTATACTGTTAATTACATCTCCATGCAGGGCTGAAAAGAATGACCTGTGTTTACATGTAAAACCATGTTGTTGGAGGAGGGTGTGCCCCAGCTTAGTGAACCCCAGCCTCCCTCCTGGGGTGCCTCATTCCAGGGCTCTTCCATCTTTCTCTAGCTGCCAAGGCCCAGGCTGACAACCCCCCAACCACACCACACCCTCTGGACTGAAGCCTCTAGGCCCCAGATTGCTGACTCAGGCTGCTGGGCACACAGCCCCCAGGCTGACTGGAAGACGGGGCTCACTGCACACTCATCCCAAGGGCAGTGACTTAAGCCTCTCCAGTTTTCCTGTTAACTAAGTAAGCCTCAAGTCCTTTTAGTGTTTGTTTCTCTTCGAGAAAATAAAACACTTATTTGTTTCCTTTGTATCCTCCTCTCATTCAGGGGGTTCAATAAATTATCTGCCAGAAAGGAAGTGTGCAGCTAATTCAGTCCTCCAGCAAAGAAAAGTGGGAGGCCCCGAGGAATTGTCATTATGCAATAATGAACCTTGGACAGCCAAAATTTCATCTACAATATCAAACATGGAACTTAACTTTGGAGTTTATTTTATTCTAAAAATCAGGTTTTCCCCCTAGCTTTTAAGATTGAAAAAAAATCCTCCTTGGAGGTGACTGTCATCTTACATAGCTGCCAGTAATTTTCAGATTTGTGGAGTTTTGCAAGCTTTAAGCAAAGTAGATGAACCAGGCCCAATGCATCAGCTTTGTTTAACATCACTGAGTAGACTAATACTCCTCCCAGAGCCTGATCTAGGACTACAGCTGAAGGCTTTCAGGTTTGGACAAAAATCTTTGAGTATTAACTTGGAAATAAGGTAAATTGATGGATGGGTATGTAATACATTGAGAACAGTTAAATGTTAATGATAGAATCTAGTGGTGGGTATAAGGGCATTAACTGTAAAATTCAACTTTCCTGTACATTTCAAAGTTTTTCATACTAAAATGTTTCAGGCAGTTGGGGGTATATTAGGGTTATCTAGAGACACATAACTAATAGGATAGATGTATATATGAGAGGGAGTTTATTAAGGAGAATTGACTCACACAATCACAAGGTAAAGTCATACAATAGGCCTCCTGCAAGCTGAGGAGCAAGGAAGCCAGTGGTAGATCAATCCAAGCACCAAAAACTCAAAGATAGGGAAGCTCACAGTGCAGCCTTCAGTCTATGGCCAAAGGCCCGAGAGCCCATGGAAAACCACTGGTGTAAGTCCAAGAGTCCAAAAGCTGAAGTACTTGAAGTCTAATGTTCAAGGGCAGCAAGCATCTAGCATGGGAGAAAGATGAAGGCCGGAAGACTCAGCAAATCTGCTCTCCCATGTTCTCCTGCCTGCTTTATTCTAGCCGTGCTGGCAGCTGATTAGATGGTGCCCAACCAGACTGAGGGTGGGTCTCCTCTCCCAGTCCACTGACTCAAATGTTAATCGTCTTTGGCAACACTCTGACAGAGATGCCCAGGAACAATGCTTTGCATCCTTCAATCTAATCAAGTTGACATTCAATATTAACCATCACAGGGGGCAAGAGGCTTTGTATCAAATCCCTGTTGCTATGAGTGGTGAGACCAGAACAAAATGCCCAATACTCAAATTACCTCATTTTCTTGTTTTTTCTTTTTGCCTCTAGATATGATGCCTCATTTTTTTATATGTGTAATGTAGATCATTACTGATCTCATATGGTTGATGAGAAAAATGACAATGTCAAGAACATTTCTGGCACTACTAGAGGCCCTCGAATCAAGGGTAGCCACCTGGTGGGGCAAAGAAATGCAGTTCAGGGATCACTGGAGTGGGCTGGTGAGAAACTTCTTTAAGGAGGTGGAGGAGCAGGGGCATTTCTGGGTTTTATTGTGCCTGGATGGCCATCTGATTACGTGTGGCTTAGCCTGGAAACCCTCAATGCAGGACTCCAACCCCAAGAAAGTGCTTCAAGGACACCCCAGGTGGACCCAGAGGGCAGCTACAAGCCGACTTTTATGCTCTGCCTCCAGAATGACTCCTTCCAATGCTCACTAATGCTTAGGGGCCTGAGGAGAAGTCTTTTATGCCCAGAAATGACAACCACTTCCTCTGACTCTAAGAACAGTCCATTTAGGCTATTTCATCTTTGCCAGTTTCATTTTAGGAAACACAAGCCTTATAGCAAAATCCTGAGGAAATCAGCTGTGAAATACACAGACTTTGTGCAGAGAAGTGGTGCAAGTGTGCAATGCTTCAGTCTTAGTGACTGAGGACAGCCAGCCCACATGCCCAGTACCAAAGGGGCACATGCTCCACACCAAATGGGCAAAAATTCCACAGCCGAGCCTGCCCAGACAAGGGGACCCGCTACACAACTCCACACCCTCAGCACTTTGTGACATAGGACAATTCCTGCCACGTGACAGGACTCCAGTCCTGGGGCTGCTACCGGGTGCAAGTGACATGCTGGAAAGAGCGTGGTAGACATCTAGGGGCCAACTCTAGGAACATGTGTTTCTTATTCAGAATAGCTTTTTGTTTGTTTGTTTTAACTTGTGAGGCTTCTTCACTACTCAGGGACAAAAGAAAGAGGAAAGAATGGAAAAAGTGAAACTACAGAACAGAAGTTGTGCAACTTCCAGAAAACTGCTCTAAGACAAGCAAGAAGGGAGACCTGCTAAATGCCCATTATGACACTATTTGACTAAACAGGTTTGAAATACTCTGGCATAAAATGAAGGCCATCCCCTAATGGTTTGTTCTTGGTATTGGGCAAATCATAAAAGGACCAGACATTGCTGTGATGAATTATATGCCCTGGAGAGAGGCAGAAAGTGATTATACCACCTTCATTTGCACATGGAAAGGAAAACTAAAGGTAGTATCTTAAATCTTTCCTTTGCACAGTCTGCTTGCCTCTTGTCACAGAGCACGCCTGCATGTCTCTAAAAGCATGTGATATTTTAGTGCTTTAATTAAGTATACATGTAAAGGCAAGATTCCATCTGATACAACACTGATTTTTGAGACTGAATTTTATGCTGTGACCGAGGACCACTGAACCATTTAAACAGAAAGACACCATGACAGACAACTCTCTAAAACAGAGCTAATCACTACCTAAAAGAGAAGTTTTAAAAAGATGAGAAGCCATGTGACAAGTCATATCAGAATGCAGTTTTAGGCCAGGCACAGTGGCTCACATCTGTAATCCCAATATTTTGGGAGGCCAAGGTGGGACAATAACTTGAGCCCAGGAATTCCAGACCAGCCTAGGCAACACGGCGAAGCCCCATCTCTACCAAAAAAAAAAAAAAAAAAAAAAAAAATTAGCTGGGTGTGACAGTGTGCACCTGTAGTCCCAGCTACTTAGGAGGCTGAGATGGGAGGATTGCTTTTGCCCAGAAGTTCGAGACTGCAGTGAGCTATCATATGATTGTGCCACTGCACTCGAGCCTGGGTGACAGAGCAAGACTCCATTTCTAAAAAAAACAAAAACAAAGCAGTTTTAGAAGATATTTTAAAGAAAAATGATCATGATGGTGACAGTTTCATTTCTTTCAAGGAATACAATGCATATCAACATTATGAACTATAATGTTTTTTATTTCTATATTTTCTTAGATATTTACTGTCTTTGTTTATAAAATAGTCACTTTCACAAAAAACCCAAACCCAAACTACTGCTTTTGATGTTGTGCTATTGTACATAGAAATGTACACAGTAAGGTTCTGCAATGAAAAGCACAGTACTCTTGAGACTTAGTACTGCTTTGATTCATTGTTCAGGCTACAATTTCCCCACTTAGAATGTAAGAAAAGTTAGTGCTTGTCGCCAATAAATGGTAATACTAAAATGAACTAACTCCCACCTATGCAAAGAGAAAAATAATTGAAAAAAATGAGCAAAGTCTCTGAGATCTGTGGGAACAATATCAAGTTGTCTAACACATAGTAGTTGGAGTCTCAGATGGAGGATAGTAATAGCATTTGACAAAATAATGGCTGAAAATGCTACACATCTGATGAAACTGATAAGCCCGCAGATCTATGAATCTTAATAAACCCCAAAGCACAAAAAAGAAAGCTACATGTGTTAAGACGGTAATACGACTGAAACTTATCTACTTATTGTTTGTTTGTTTGAACTTGTGAGGCTTCTTCACTACATAAGGTTGCCCTATCAAGATTTTGGTTAATTTCATTGTAGAAACTGACAAGCTGTTCCTAAAATTCATATGAAAATTCAAGGGAACCAGAATTACCAAAAAATCTTGAAAGAGTAGAACAAAGTTAAGGGGCCACCCTCCCTAATTTCAAAACTTACTACGAAGCTACAGTAATCAAGACAATGAGGTACTGGCATTAAGGCTAGCTATAGATCAATGAATAGAATCAAGCACCCATAAATAAACCCATATGTCTGTACCCAGTAGATTTCTGACAAGGATGCCAAGACAATTCAATGGGGAAAGAATAGTTTTTTTTCAATGAATGGATAAATAAAATGACACATCCATACAAAGAAATATATTTGGAAATAAAAATAAATGAAGTACTGATACATGCTACAACATGGGTGGCCTTTGAAAACATTATACTGTGTGAAGAAATCAATCACAAAGAACCACATATTATATGATCCCATTTATATGAAGTGCCCAGAGTAGCCAAATCTAGATAGACAGAAAGTAGACTAGTGACTGCCTAGGGCTAAAAGTGATGAAAGGAGTGGGGATGATGACTAAATGAAAAAGTCATAAACTTGATTATGGTGGAAAATGCACAACTCTGTGAATATACTAAAAGCCATTTTAAATGGGTGAATTGTATGATATGTGAACTATATCTCAGTAAGTTGTTTTTTACAAAAAGAAAAGAAAACCACGCCAAGACACATCATAAAAATTGCTGAGAGCCAGTGATATAGAAAATAAATATCAGAAGTAGCTCAGGGATAGGGGAAAGACATAAAGTAAAAACACAAGCCACAAATTTGGGAGATAGGTTTGCTATTCCAGAATTATAAAAAGTGATTACAAATAAACAAGGAAGAGACAATCCAAAAGAAAAATGGGCAAGGCATATAAACAGGTGTTTTACTGAAGAATAAACAGAAATGGCTCAGAAACAAATGAAAAGATGGTTGACTTCATTAGTCATCAGATAATGAAATTTTAAAATATCACATGCTGGTCAGATGCAGTGGCTCACACCTGTAATCTCAACACTTTGGGAGGCAGAAGTGGGTGGATCATTAGAGGCCCAAAGTTTGAAACCAGTCTGGCCAACATGGCAAAACCCCATCTCTACAAAAAAATACAAAAATTAGCTGGGCATGTTGGCACACGCTTGTAATCCCAGCTACTCAAGAGGCTGAGACACGAGAATTGCTTGAACCTGGGAGGTGGAGGTTGCAGTGAGCCAAGATTGTGCCACTTCACTCCAGCCTGGGTGACAGAGTGAGACTGTGTCTCAAAAATAAAATCAAATAAAATATCACATGCCATTTTACACCCCAAAAATGAAAAGGTTGACAAGGAGATATTTACACTTCTGATAGGGGTATTAAATAGCACAACCACTTCGATCAATAATTTGTAATAGTCAGTGAATACAAAGGGGTATATACTAAATGCTACAGAAATTCCATTCCTGGGTATAAATCCTAGACACATTTATGCATATGTACACCAAGATATATGTGCAAGAATGTTCACAGCAAATCTCTTTGTAGTAGCAAAAGGCCAAAAGGTCTATCAACAAGAAAATTAATAAATTGTGGCACATAATGGCATCCTTATGCCAATAAAAATGGATGAAATTATAGTTAGGTTCAAAAGGCAAGCCTCCAGATAATTTATATCATATAATTCCATGTACAACATTCAACAACAAGCAAAACTAAACATATACAAATGTCAGGGAAAATGATGAACAAGGTTAGAAAATGATTAATATAAAAATACTGCACAGTGATAACATTTAATGAGAAAAAAAGAAGGAAGGGCTTAGGGAGGGACCTACAGGGAACTCCAAAGTTCATGGTAAGTACTAAATACATAATCAAAGTACTCAAAATAGAAAATATTTTAGTAATGTTTTAGCTAGTTAATATCTTACTTAAAACAAGGTCTAGGCCAGGCACGGTGGCTCACACCTGTAATCCCAGCACTTTGGGAGGCTGAGGCGGGTGGATTGCTTAAACCTGGGAGTTCAAGACTAGCCTGGGCAACATAGTGAAATCCTGGCTCTATTAAAAAAACAAAAATTAGCTGGGCATGGTGGCACATGCTTGTAATCCCAGCTACTCAGGAGGCTGAGGCAGGCAAATCATTTGAACCTGAGAGGCAGAGGTTGTGGTGAGCCAAGATCACACCACTACACTCTAGCCTGGGTGACAGAGGGAGACTCAGTCTCAAAAAATAAATAAATATAAAAATAAAGAAAACAATGTCTAAAAAAAAATAAAAGCTACTAGGAGGTAGCCAGGCACAGTGGCTCACACCTGTAATCCCAGCACTTTGGGAGGCCAAGGCAGTCAGATCACTTGAGGCCAGGAGTTCGAGACCAGTCTGGCCAACATGGCAAAACCTGTCTCCACTAAAAATACAAAAAAATGTGTGTGGTGGCACATGCCTGTAATCCCAGCTACTTGGGAGGCTGAGACAGGAGAATTGCTTGAACCTGGGAGGTGGAGGTTGCAGTGAGCTGAGATCAGACCACTGCACTCCAGCTCAGGTGACAGACTGAGACTCTGTCTCAAAAACAAAAACAAAACAAAACAAAACAAAAAAACAACTAATAGGAGATGAAGAAGTAAAGATAGCCAACCTTGAATAATCTTTGAAATCCTTAGGTGGGAAAAAGAGAGAATATAGTAGTCAGAAAAGGATCTGTGGTCAAGAGACAGTTCGGCTTTATTCTTTTCCAGAACAGGAAATGTTTTGCAGACATATGAGCTGAGGGGTGAAGATCAATGGGGAGTAGCAAGTTAACAGTAGTAGTAGCCATAGTAATAGGAATAGTAAAAGCTAATGTTTATTGAGAGCTTGTGGCAGATACTATTCCAACTTTTTATATATATATATACTGTTAGTTCTAGGGTACATGTGCACAACATGCAGGTTTGTTACATATGTATACATGTGCCATGTTGGTTTGCTGCACCTATTAACTCATCATTTACATTAGGTATTTCTCCTAATGCTATCCCTCCCCCATGCCCCCACCCCACACCAGGCCCCGGTGTATGATGTTCCCCACCCTGTGTCCAAGTGTTCTCATTGTTCAATTCCCACCTATGAGTGAGAACATGCGGTGTTTGGTTTTTTGTCCCTGTGATAATTTGCTCAGAATGATGGTTTCCAGCTTCACCCATGTCCCTAAAAAGGACATGAACTCATCCTTTTTTATGGCTGCATAGTATTCCATGGTGTATATGTACCACATTTTCTTAATCCAATCTATCATTGTTGGACATTTGGCTTGGTTCCAAGTCTTTGCTATTGTGAATAGTCCTGCAATAAACATACAACATTTGCATGTGTCTTCATAGTAGCATGATTTATAATCCTTTGGGTATATACCCAGTAATGGGATCACTGGGTCAAATGGTAGTTCTAGTTCTAGATCCTTGAGGAATTGCCACACTGCCTTCCACAATGGTTGAACTAGTTTACACTCCCAACAATGGCATAAAAGCATTCCTATTTCCCCACATCCTCTCCAGCACCTGTTCCTGACTTTTTAATGATCGCCATTCTAACTGGTGTGAGATGGTATCTCATTGTGGTTTTGATTTGCATTTCTCTGATGACCGGTGATGATGAGCATTTTTTCATGTGTCTGTTGGCTGCATAAATGTCTTCTTTCGAGAAGTGTCTGTTCATATCCTTTGCCCACTTTTTGATGGGGTTGTTTTTTTCTTGTAAATTTGAGTTCTTTGTAGATTCTGGATGTTAGCTCTTTGTCAGATGGGTAGATTGCAAAAATTTTCTCCCATTCTGTAGGTTGCCTGTTCAATCTGATGGTAGTTTCTTTTGCTGTGCAGAACCTCTTTCATTTAACTAGATCCCATTTGTCTATTTTGGCTTTTGTTGCCATTGCTTTTGGTGTTTTAGTCATGAAGTCCTTGCCCATCCTATGTCCTGAATGGTACTGCCTAAGTTTTCTTCTAGGGTTTTTACGGTTTTAGGTCTAACATTGAAGTCTTTAATCCACCTTGAATTAATTTTTGCATAAGGTGAAAGGAAGGGATCCAGTTTCAGCTTTCTCCATATGGCTAGCCAGTTTTCCCAGCACCATTTATTAAATAGGGAATCCTTTCCCCATTTCTTGTTTTTGTCAGGTTTGTCAAAGACCAGATGGTTGTAGATGTGTGCTGTTATTTCTGAGGCCTCTGTTCTGTTCCACTGGTTTATATATCTGTTTTGGTACCAGTACCATGCTGTTTTGGTTACTGTAGCCTTGTAGTATAGTTTGAAGTCAGGTAGTGTGATGCCTCCAGCTTTGTTCTTTTTGCTTAGGATTGTCTTGGCAATGCAAGCTCTTTTTTGGTTCCATATGAACTTTAAAGTGGTTTTTTTCCAATTCTGTGAAGAAAGTCATTGGTTGCTTGATGCAGATGGCATTGAATCTATAAATTACCTTGGGCAGTATGGCCATTTTCATGATATTGATTCTTCCTACCCATGAGCATGGAATGTTCTTCCATTTGTTTGTGTTCTCTTTTATTTTGTTGAGCAGTGGTTTATAGTTCTCCTTGAAGAGGTCCTTCACATCCCTTGTAAGTTGGATTCCCAGGTATTTTATTATTTTTGTAGCAATTGTGAATGGGAGTTCACTCATGATTTGGCTCTCTGTTTGTCTGTTATTGGTGTATAGGAATGCTTGTGATTTTTGCACATTGATTTTGTATCCTAAGACTTTTTTTTGCTGAAGTTGCTTATCAGCTGAAGGAGATCTGGGGCTGAGACAATGGGGTTTTCTAAATATACAATCATATCATCTGCAAACAGGGACAATTTGACTTCCTCTCTTCCTAATTGAATACCCTTTATTTCTTTCTCTTGCCTGATTGCCCTGGCCAGAACTTCCAACACTATGTTGAACTGAAGTGGTGAGAGAGGGCATCCCTGTCTTGTGCCAGTATTCAAAGGGAATGCTTCCAGTTTTTGCCCATTCAGTATGATATTGGCTGTGGGTTTGTCATAAATAGCTCTTATTATTTTGAGATATGTCCCATCAATACCTAGTTTACTGAGAGTTTTTAGCATGAAGGGCTGTTGAATTTTGTCAAAGGCCTTTTCTGCATCTATTGAGATAATCATGTGGTTTTTGTCTTTGGTTCTGTTTATGTGATGGATTACATTTATCGATTTGCATATGTTGAATCAGCCTTGCATCCCAGGGATGAAACCAATTTGATCTTGGTGGATAAGCTTTTTGATGTGCTGCTGGATTTGGTTTGCCAGTATTTTATTGAGGATTTTTGCATCGATGTTCATCAGGGATATTGGTCTAAAATTCTCTCTTTTTTGTTGTGTCTCTGCTAGGCTTTGGTATCAGGATGATGCTGGCCTCATAAAATGAGTTAGGGAGGATTCCCTCTTTTTCTATTGATTGGAATTGTTTCAGAAGGAATGGTACCAGCTCCTCTTTGTACCTCTGGTAGAATTTGGCTGTGAATCCGTCTGGTCCTGGACTTTTTTTGGTTGGTAGGCTATTAATTATTGCCTCAATTTCAGGGCCTGTTATTGGTCTATTCAGGGATTCAACTTCTTCCTGGTTTAGCCTTGGCAGGGTGTATGTGTCCAGGAATTTATCCATTTCTTCTAGGTTTTCTAGTTTATTTGTGTAGAGGTGGTTATAGTATTCTCTGATAGAAGTTTGTGTTTCTGTGGGATTGGTGGTGATATCCCCTTTATCATTTTTTATTGTGTCTATTTGATTCTTCTCTCTTTTCTTCTTTATTAGCCTTGCTAGTGGTCTATCAATTTTGTCGATCTTTTCAAAAACCAGCTCCTGGATTCATTGATTTTTTGAAGGGTTTTTTGTGTCTCTATCTCCTTAAGTTCTGCTCTGATCTTAGTTATTTCTTGCCTTCTGCTAGCTTTTGAATTTGTTTGCTCTTGCTTCTCTAATTCTTTTAATTGTGACGTTAGGGTGTCAATTTTAGATCTTTCCTGCTTTGTCTTGTGGGCATTTAGTGCTATAAATTTCCCTCTACACACTGCTTTAAATGTGTCCCGGAGATTCTGGTACATTGTGTCTTTGTTCTCATTGGTTTCAAAGAATATCTTTATTTCTGCTTCCGTTTCGTTATTCACCCAGTAGTCATTCAGGAGCAGGTTGTTCAGTTTCCACGTAGTGGTGTGGTTTTGAGTGAGTTTCTTAATCCTGAGTTCTAATTTGATTGCACTGTGGTCTGAGAGACAGTTTGTTGTGATTTCTGTCCTTTTACATTTGCTGAGGAGTGTTTTACTTCCAACTATTGTGGTCAACTTTGGAATAAGTGCAATGTGGTGCTGAGAAGAATGTATATTCTGTTGATCCGTGGTGGAGAGTTCTGTAGATGTCTATTAGGTCCGCTTGGTGCAGAGCTGAGTCCAAGTCCTGGATATCCTTGTTAACCTTCTGTCTCGATCTGTCTAATATTGACAGTGGGGTGTTAAAGTCTCCCATCATTATTGTGTGGGAGTCTAAGTCTCTTTTTAGGTCTCTAAGGATTGTTTTATGAATCTGGGTGCTCCTGTATTGGATGCATATCTATATTTAGGATAGTTAGCTCTTCTTGTTGAATTGATCCCTTTACCATTATGTAATGGCCTTCTTTGTCTCTTTTGATCTTTGTTGGTTTAAAGTCTGTTTTATCAGAGACTAGGATTGCAACCCCTGCTTTTTTTTTTTTTTTTTTTTTTTTTTTTGCTTTCCATTTGCTTGGCAGATCTTCCTCCATTCCTTTATTTTGAGCCTATGTGTGTCTCTGCATGTGAGATGGGTCTCCTGAATACAGCAGTCTGATGGGTCTTGACTCTTTATCCAATTTGCCAGTCTGTGTCTTTTAATTGGGGAATTTAGCCCATTTACATTTAAGGTTAATATGTTATGTGTGAATTTGATCCTGTCATTATGATGTTAGCTGGTTGTTTTGCCTGTTAATTGATGCAGTTTCTTCCTAGTATCGATGGTCTTTACAGTTGGGCATGTTTTTGCAGTGGCTGGTACTGGTTGTTCCTTTCCATGTTTAGTGCTTCCTTCAGGAGCTCTTGTAAGGCAGGCCTGGTGGTGACAAAAATCTCTCAGCATTTGCTTGTCTGTAAAGGATTTTATTTCTCCTTCACTTATGAAGAAACTTAGTTTGGCTGGATATGAAATTCTGGATTGAAAATTCTTTTCTTTGAGAATGTTGAATATTGGCCCCCGCTCTCTTCTGGCTTGTAGAGTTTCTGGCGAGAGATCCACTGTTTGTCTGATGGGCTTCCCTTTGTGGGTAACCCGACCTTTCTCTCTGGCTGCCCTTAACATTTTTTCCTTCATTTCAACCTTGATGAATCTGACAGTTATGTGTCTTGGGGTTGCTCTTCTCAAGGAGTATCTTTGTGGTGTTCTCTGTATTTCCTGAATTTGAATGTTGGCCTGCCAAGAGGAAGTTCTCTTGGATAATATCCTGAAGAGTGTTTTCCAGCTTGGTTCCATTCTCCCCATCACTTTCAGGTACACCAATCAAACGTAGATTTGGTCTTTTCACATAGTCCCATATTTCTTGGAGGCTTTGTTCATTTCTTTTTACTCTTTTTTCTCTAAACTTCTCTTCTCACTTCATTCATTTGATCTTCAAACACTGATACCCTTTCTTCCACTTGATTGAATTGGCTACTGAAGCTTGTGCGTGCGTCACATAGTTCTTGTGCCATGGTTTTCAGCTCCATCAGGTCATTTAAGTTCTTCTCTACACTGTTTGTTCTAGTGAGCCATTCATCTAATCTTTTTTCAAGGTTTCTGGCTTCCTTGCAATGGGTTCGAACATCCTCCTTTAGCTCGGAGAAGTTTGATATTGCCGATCTTCTGAAGCCTACTTCTGTCAACTTGTCAAAGTCATTCTCCGTCCAGCTTTGTTCTGTTGCTGGCAAGGAGCTGTGATCCTTTGGAGGAGAAAAGGTGATCTGGTTTTTAGAATTTTCAGCTTTTCTGCTCTGGTTTATCCCCATCTTTGTGGTTTTATCTACCTTTGGCCTTTGATGATGGTGACCTACAGATGGGGTTTTGGTGTGGATGTCCTTTTTGTTAATGTTGATGCTATTCCTTTCTGTTTGTTAGTTTTCCTTCTAACAGTCAGGTCTCTCAGCTGCAGTTCTGCTGGAGTTTGCTGGAGGTCTACTCCAGACCCTGTTTGCCTGGGTGTCACCAGCAGAGGCTGCAGAAGAGCAAATATTGCTGGCTGGTCCTTCCTCTGGAAGCTTCGTCTCAGAGGGGCACCTGGCTAAATGAGGTGTTAGTTGGCCCCTACTGGGAGATATCTCCCAGTTAGGCTACACGGGGGTCAGGGACTCACTTGAGGAGGCAGTGTGTCTGTTCTCAAAGCTCAAACACTGTGCTGGGAGAACCACTGCTCTCTTCAGAGCTGTCAGACAGGGACGTTTAAGTCTGCAGATGTTTCTGCTGCCTTTTGCTCAGCTATGCCCTGCCCCCAAAGGTGGAGTCTACAGAGGCAGGCAGGCAGGCCTCATTGAGCTGTGGGTGGGCTCCACCCAGTTCTAGCTTCCTGGACACTTTGTTTACCTACTCAAGCCTCAGCAATAGCGGACACCCCTCCCCCAGCCAGGCTGCCACCTCACAGTTCGATCTCAGACTGCTGCGCTAGCAGTGAGCAAGGCTCTGTGGGCATGGGACCCGCTGAGCCAGGAGCAGGAATATAATCTCCTGGTGTGCCATTTGCTAAGACCATTGGAAAAGCACAGTATTTGGGTGGCAATGTCCCGATTTTCCAGGTACAGTCTGTCACAGCTTCCCTTGGCTAGGAAAGGCAAATCCCCCAACCCCTTGCACTTCCCGGGTGAGGCAACACCCTGCCCTGCTTCAGCTTGCCCTCCATGGGCTGCACCCACTGTCCAACCAGTCCCAATGAGATGAACCAGGTACCTCAGTTGGAAATGCAGAAATCACCTGTCTTCTGCATCGATCACACTGGGAGCTGCAGACTGCAGCTGTTCCTATTTGGCCATCTTGGAATGGACCATTATTCCAACTCTTTACCTACCTTAACTCATGGCATCCTCTCAACATTATAAGGTAAGCTCTATCTATTAGTTCATTCTCACATTGCTATAAAAATCTGCCCAAGATGGGGTAATTTTTAAAGTAAAGATGTTTAACTGACTCACAGTTCCGCATGGCTGGGAGGCCTCAGGAAACTTACAATCATGGCAGAAGGGGAAGAGGCATGGCTTATGTGGCATGAGAAAATGAGAGCAAGAGAAGGGAAAATTCCCTTATAAAACCATCAGATATCATGGGAACTCACTCACTATCACAAGAACAGCATGGGGAAAACCACCCCCATGATCCAATCACCCCACACCAGGTCTCTCCCTCAACGCGTGGGGATTGTGAGGATTATGGAGATTACAATTCAAGATGAGATTTGGGTGGAACACAAAGTATAACCATATTCTGCCCCTGACACCCCCCAATCTCATGTCCTCACATTTCAAAACCAATCAGCCCTTCCCAACAGTTCCCCAAAGCCTTCTCATTTCAGCATTAACTCAAAAGTCCAAGTCCAAAGTCTCTTCTGAGACAAGGCAACTCCCTTCCTCCTAAGAGCCTGTAAAATCAAAACCAAGTTAGCTACTTCCCAGATACAATGAGGGTACAAGCATTAGATAAATGCTCCCATTCCAAATGGGAGAAATTGGTCAAAACAAAAGGGCTACAGGCTCCATGCAAGTCCAAAATCCAAGGGGACAGTCATTAAATCTTAAAGCTCCAACATAATCTCCTTTTATTCCATGTCTCACATCAGGGTATGCTGATGCAAGAAGTGGGCTCCCACGGTCTTGGGCAGCTCTGCCCCTGCGGCTTTGCAGGGTACAGCCTCCCTCTTGGCTGCTTTCATGGGCTGGCATTGAGTGTTGGTGGCTTTTCCAGGTGCACAGTGGAAGCTGTCAGTGGATCTAGCATTCTGGGATCTGGAGGACAGTGGCCCTCTTCTCACAGTTCCATTAGGCAGTGCCCCAGTGGGGACTCTGTGTGGGGGCTCCAACCCCATAATTTCCTCCTGTACTACGCTAGCAGAGGGTCTCCATGAGAGCTCCATCCCTGCAGGAGACTTCTGCCTGGACATTCAGGCATTTCCATACATCCTTTGAAATCTAGGCAGAGGTTCCAAAACCTTGATTCTTGACTTCTGTGCACCCTCAGACCCAACACTATATGGAAGCCTCCAAGGCTTACAGCTTGCAGTCTCTGAAGCAATGGCTTGAGCTGTACGTTGGCCCCTTTTAGCTATGGCTGGGACACAGGGTGCCAAGTCCTGAGGCTACACAGAGCAGCATCAGAGCTGTAAGCCAGGCCCATGAAACCATTTTTTCCTACTAGGCCTCCAGGTCTGTTATGGGAGGGGCTGCCAAGAAGGTCTCTAACATGCCCTGAAACGTTTTCCCCATCATCTTGGCTATTAATATGTGGTTCCTCATTACTCATGCAAATTTATGCAGCTGGCTTGAATTCCTCCTTAAGAAAATAGGTTTTTCTTTTCTACTACAAGGTCGGGATGCATATTTTCCAAACTTTTATGCTCTGCTTCCCTTTTAAATCCAAATTCCAATTTCAAACCATCTCTTTGTGAATGCATAAGATTGAATGCTTTCAAAATCAACCAGGTCACCTCTTGAATGCTTTGCTGCTTAGAAATTTCTTTTGCCAGTTACCCTAAATAATCTCTCTCAAGTTCAAAGTTGCACAGATCTCTAGGGCAGGGGCAAAATGCCACCAGTCTCTTTGCTAAAGCATAGCAAATGTGACCTTTGCTCCAGTTCCCAAGACTTTCCTTAGCTTCATCTGAGACCACCTCAGCCTGTACTTCATTGTCCACATCATTATCTGCATTTTGGTCAAAACCATTCAACAAGTCTCTAGAAAGTTCCAAACTTTCCCACAACTTCCTGTCCTCTTCTGGGCCCTCCAGTCTGTTCCAACCTCTGCCTGTTACCCAGTTCCAAAGTTGCTTCCTCATTTTTAAGTATCTTTATAGCAGTATCCCACTACCTTGGTATCAATTAACTGTGTTAGTCAGTTTTCACTTTTCTATAAAGAAATACCTCAGATGGGTAATTTATAAAGGAAAGAGATTTAATTGACTCACAGTTCTGCATGGCTAGGGAGGCATCAGGAAACTTACAATCATGGTGGAAAGCAAACAGGAAGCAAGCTTGGACCTTCTCACGTGGAAGCAGGAGAAGAGTGAGGAGTGAAGGGGAAAGAGCCTCTTATAAAACCATCAGATCTTATGATAACTCACTCACTATCATGAGAACAGCATGGGGAAAACTGGCCCCATGATCTAATTGCCTCCCACCAGGTCTCTCCCTAGACATGTAGGGATTATGGGGATTACAATTTCAAGATGAGATTTGGGTGGGGACACAAAGCCTAATTATGTCACTCTATTACTAGTCCCATTTTTCAAATAAAAAACTGAGACACATGGAGGTTTGATAACTGTGTGACATACTTAGAAGGTGGCTCCAAAGCCAAACTTTTTATCCTTCGTGCTGCGTAGCTTCTGATCATGAGCGAGAGGATAAATTGAGTAAGCAGGGTCCAACAGGGCACAAGACAGGTCTGGACTAAGATCCTTTGAAGCTGGAGAAGTGGAAGGGAGGAAAGGTGCAGATGCGAAAAATGTCAGAAGGGGGAAAGGGTGAATGGGAGGGAAGCCATTCACAATTTAGAGCCTCGGCTTTTTGAATGAAGTAGGAGAGTAGGTATTTTTCATGAAAGCAAGTAAGGGTGCCGGCTGAGTTTAACTCAAAATATTTATGTGTCTGGTGAGTTTTGAGGGAAATTGAGACCACCTAAGGGAACAAGAGATTCACATTGCCCAGAACGTACTCATTCCAGGATAATACACCCACTGTGTGACATGCTAGGGGCAACCTCCTGTGCTAATTATTGTTCTTTTATTTCCCCTTGAAATCGACTGCTGAACTCAACTAAGTGAAATATGTCCATAACACAATGCTGCCAGAAGGTCTTTGATACCAGCAACCAGGGCTTGCTTGGCTTTCCTGCCCAAATCCCTTCTCAGGGCATTTTTATCTCTCATATGTTATTCTCTTTTCTTCTGTCTGAGGAGAGAAAGATTCTTCTACACTCTTTTAAGGCTGTCTCTTCTCTATGTTTATGTCTCTATTATTACATTATAGGCTTATTCTAGGGAATAAATATCTTATTCCTGCCTTGCAAAGAATAAGCACATGATATTTATACACATCTCTGTGTCAGGTGCAGTGGCTCATGTCTATAATCCCAGCACTTTGGGAGGCCAAGGCAGGAGGATCACTTGAGGCCAGGAGTTTGAGACCAACCTGGGAAACATAGTGAGACCCTGTTTCTACAAAAAAAAAATTTTTTTAAAGTAAATCAGGTGTGGTGGCACATGCCTGTTGTCCTAGCTACTCAAGAGGCTGAGGTGGCAGGATCACTTGAGTCTGTGAGTTTCAGGCTTTAGTAAACTACAATTGTGCCACCACACTCCAACCTAGGTGACAAAGCAAGACCCTGTCTCAAAAACAAAACAAAGCCAAAAACCTTAGGGAACTGTATCTGTTACTCTTTTATTACCAATAATATCTTCAGGCAAAATCTGCTGACAAACATTTATAAATTAAATATAAAAATAAAATCTTAAATCAGCTTTAAAATAAGTCAGTATATGATATGTAACAACTCTAAATCAGCTTTAACAGTTTGTAATATGTAACAACTTAAAATCTAGACACCTACAGACTATCAGATAATGTCTAGGAAATCACCTCAATTACTTACTTTCTCTAAGTTTTCTATATATCACACAATTAAATTACAATAAATTTCAGAAAACAATGAATCCAGTCAATACAGGAAACCACAATAAGCAAAAGTGCAGGACACAGGGAAACCAATAACTGCAACATGTATGTGCTTAATGAAAAAAGATCCATTCAGGCATATATTCAGATGCCAAACAGCTTCTCCTAGTACTTTCCTCACACTAATTCTACTTTACTGCTTTGAATCCTTTTGGTAAACAACACCCACCATGCATGAGGCACACACATACAATCAAATAATAACTAAGGACAATCATTTACTCCTGTTTTTTTCACAAATGATGTCTTATTGGATGCCCTTTAAACCAATATGTTTCAAATGTTTTTACCAAACCAACACTAAGAAAAACATTTCATGTTGCAACCAAGTTCAAACATATTGTATTAGTCCTCTTTCATGCTGCTGATAAAGACATATCATAACTATGATAGATAAGACTGGGAAGAAAGAGAGGTTTAATGGACTTACAGTTCCACATTGCTGGAGAGGCCTCACAATCATGGTAGAAAGCGAGGAGGAGCAAGTCATGTCTTACATGAATGGCGGCAGGCAAGAGAGAGCTTGTGCAGGGGAACTCTCATTTTTAAAACCATCAGATCTCATGAGACTCATTCACTATCAAGAGAATAGTGCAGGAAAGACCCTCCCCCATAATTTAATCACCTCCCACTGGGTTACTCCCACGACATGTGGAAATTGTGGGAGTCACAATTCAAGATGAAATTTGGGTGGGGACACAGCCAAACCATATCACATATATTCATGAATTACAGTTTAATCTAACAATATTTACCTTACTACTCATGATGCACTGTGAGATTTATTTTTATTTTTACTGGTTTCATTTTACCAAATTAAAACTTAAGAGTTTGAAAAATACTGCTCCAATTACTTTACTCAGGTACTATTTTTAATGACATGATCCTAGGTTGCTATTCAGAAAAATAAATATTTGTCCTAAGATCAGAAAAGAATGTAAGTGATCCTGACAGATAGTATATATGTCCTTCATTCAATATGGCAAGGAAAAGAGCACATGGCAAGGAAAAGACTAACACCAAAGAAGGAGCAATCAGTCAATCAATCAATCAATCAATCAACCAAGGCAGATAGAACATTTTTGCTGATATTCAATAAGGGTCCTTTAGAATTATGTGAGGCAGTGTGATACAAAGAATAGAGCACTGAATTTAAAATGTGGATACTTAGTTCAAGCCCCAGTTCTACCACTTTGGGCAAGACATTTTGTAGAGATCTAATTTTTCTCATCCATAATGAACATGGGGCAGGGACCCTATCTCCTGTCTAGCACTCTACTCCCAGAGCCTAAACAGTGCTTGACATCTAATAGATGTTGTTAAACAAATGAATGGATGAATATATATCTTGTTCATATGGTTGCAAACAGGATGTCAAACAAATGCTTGATTTTTAAAAATTCAGTCTGAAATAATTGGGGACTCAATATGCTGGCAGCTTCACACTATGCTGATTAAGCACTTTTCTCTTTCCACAACTACTAAACCAAAAAAAGAAAAAAAAATGTGGGGGAGGGGGTTGTGGAGGGACTGATTTTCTGCATTTTTCCTTTTCCAACAACTAGTTCTTATGAAAAGAAATTCTATCAACAATGTGTTTAAATTCTCCACATCCAGGATATATGCAACATTGGTGCCCTCTTAGAACAAAAATGTAAAAAACTGAACTACTCCTTGTTTCAACATTTAAGCAATTTAATTCTTTCTTGGTATCATGAACTGAGAAGACTGAAGGGGGTCACAGAAAAAAATTATAATCACAATACTATATTTTTTCAGGTTAGCACCAATACTTGTAAATGTTTTGATAAACAAGGATGAAATTATTTATTTTAACTGATGCTCAACCATATTGGGTCATCCTTATTAGCTACAACCACACATTGCCAAAATCAATCAATCAATCATTTTTTTTGAAATGGTCTCACTTTGTCGCCCAGGCTGGAGTGCAGTGGCGCAATTTTGGCTTACTGCAACCTCTGCCTCGTGGGTTCAAGCAATTCTCCTGCCTCAGTCTCCTGAGTAGCTGGGATTACACGCATGCACCATCATGCCAAGCTAATTTTTGTATTTTTAGTGGAGACAGGGTTTCACCATGTTAGCCAGGCTGGTCTGAAACTCCTGACCTCAGGCTATCAGCCACCATGGCCTCCCAAATTGCTGGTATTACAGGCGTGAGCCACCACACCCGGCCTAATTAGTCATTAACTCTTGAGTAGTTCATTCAAGTATAACATCTTGCTACCACCTATGAGGGATACAAAAGGTCCCAGTGCTTGCCATCTTAACATGATTTATCATGAAACTATTCAATAACTGTGCAAAATACTATTTGATTAAATATGATAGACAGTACAGACAATAAGTCCCTACGGGACTTATTTGGATAAAAAGGAAAATACTACCTTCATAAAGAAACTTACCACCTAAAAGTTTATGCTTCGGGGATGGCAAATACATGGAAAATGATCAGCTGTTTTCCTCATCCTCTAGTAACTATGTCAGGCCAGTTACTGATCACGGTATTCTTGCCCAGTGAACATAGTTATAACCTCGAGATCCTTATCAGCACATCCTTCTAGGCAGCTACAATAAAATATGATGAAACTTATTTGTCATCTCTGGGCTCAGCCTCTTTAAGAAGCTGCATAAAAGTCTTCGATTATATTAATTATCACATGAATCCTGTCAAAGTACATACCAAGAAGAACACCATCAACTTCAAAATCCATCAGGAAAGGGATATTCATTTCTCTATATGGTCTAACAAATGACACTATTTAACTCTAGGTCTTAACTTACTTATGTCAAATGACAATTGTACCTATAAATCCAATAAAGTGCTTTATAATTATAAAGTCTCATTCTATAACATACCACATGCATGAAATTATAAAATATATGCCCACTTTAACAAACAATACAAAAGTATATAAAGTAAAAACTGAAAGTTTACCAGCCCCTACAACAGTCCATTCTTCAGAGTTAGCCAAGATTAAGTTTAGTATACATCTTTCCAAACTTACTTTTTACTTATGCAAGAAAAACAATGTGTGTGTTGTATGTTTATTGCAGCACAATTTACAATAGCAAAGACATAGAACCAACCCAAATGACCATTAATGATGGACTGGATAAAGAAAATGTGGTACATATATACCATAGAATACTATGCAGCCATAAAAAGGAATGATATCATGTCCCTTGCAGGGGCATGGATGAAGCTGGAAGCCATTATCCTCAGCAAACTAACACAGGAGCAGAAAACCAAAAACTGCATGTTCTCACTCGTAAGTGGGAGCTGAACAATAAGAACACATGGACAGAGAGAGGGCAACAACACACACTGTGGCCTGTCAGGGGTCGGAGGCGAGGGGAGGGAGAGCATTAAGACAAATACCTAATGCATGCAGGGCTTAAAACCTAGATGACGGGTTGATAGGTGCAGCAAACCATGGCACACATATACCTATGTAACAAACCTGCACGTTGTACCCATGTATCCCGGAGCATAAAAGAAAAAGAAAAAGAAAAACTAAAAAAGAGTGTGTGTGTGTGTGTGTTCATGTGTAAGGTGTACTAGAGCTATTTTCCTTACAAAAGTATTTCTAGCAAAATTATTTCTTTCCTAAACTTTAAATTTGTAAAAGAAATGCAACATATAAATAATAGAAATTTAATGCCATTTTATTCTGTACTTAACACAGGTCAGTGTTTGGACATGTACAAATTAAAACATGAGGAAAATGCATTAACCCAGCACCTTTTCAACATGAATTGTCATAATAAAGGATTCCATCCAAGTGTTATTGAAGCTCAAAAAAATAGAACTTTCTATTGAAAAACACCCTTTACATACAGTAGTGCCATATATTTTGAAAAAGAAATGTCTAATGAGCACGGAGAGGCATATCCACAGATATTCATATCCACAGATATTCATGAAAACACACTTACCCAGAAACACAGTGTGTTCGACAGAGAAGAAAGCTTACCGAGTGCTTAGTTCAACACTTTCATTTTACATATAAGGAAGCAGACTCAAAGGTCACAAAGCCAAGAACAGAAGCAGCACCAGAACCACAACCCACCATGACTTGCTGTGCTTGTTATACAAAACCACACTGGCATTCTTTAACATGATGAATTTTATTATACAGATGAGGCTTATGGTTTAAATGGAGGTTCTTATCTGTATTAAATTGCTTTTGTCCCCAAATCTAGCTTCTTGGTGCCCTGGGTGCCTCTATCGTAGGACCCCCAACTACCCTCAAGCCTGTGATTCTTTCTCCTCCCTCCAGTCTCATCTCAACAGTCTCTTCCATTGATGGCCCTTGTGCTGGTCCATCTCTGCTCTGCCCCAACCCTGACCTTCACTTTCATCCTTAGCAAAGTTTTGGGGCTTAATAAAGGGAAACATGTATGTGCTCATCTCCAGATCTGGAGCCACAGTTGTCAGAGATATAAATCATAACTATAGGTGCCTTTAGGAAAGTGAAAGCTACATTTACATTATTAACGACAACAAGTCCTGGAAGAAAGAACCTCATCCCCATGAACGATACACAGCCACTGTCTTTCTTTGGGTACTACATTCACATACACAGAGAGATTCATGTTCCACCTACATGACAGCCCTGTGATTTGGGCTAAAATTTAACCTTCAAAAGCTCATAAAATAGTAGTGCTCTTACTTTCGAAAGCAGATACACCCTTTTCATAATGATATATCAGAAGTTCAACATATAAGACAGAAGTACCACAGACAAGTTAAACATGGTAAAAGATTACTCACTTTTCTTTCCCCTCATCCCTTTCTCCAACCCACCCCCCACCTCTGAAGAAATCTAGAGCTCCAAGGGATCAGTTTGAGAACCGCTGCTTTATATCTTTTAACACATTCGCTTTTTTTAAAAAGCCTATTTTTCAAAGCTGTTTTATGTTCACAGCAAAATTGAGGAGGAAAGAGACTTCTTACATGTCCCATCCCCCACACATGCACAGCCTCCCCTATTACCAGCATCCCCACCAGGATGGCGCATTTGTTCCAACTGTTCAATCCACACTGACGCACCATTATCACCCAGAGTCCATGGTTCACATTCGGGCTCACCTTGACGTTATACATTCTATGTGTTTGGACAAATTTATAACAGCATATATCTACTAATATAGTGCCATACAGAGTAGTGTCACTGCTCTAAACAAAACTCCTCTGTGCTCCGTCTATTTAACCCTCTTTCACCCCTAACCCTTGACAGCCACTGATCTTTTTATTGCCTCCATAGTTCTGCCTTCTCTAGAACGTCATACAGTAGGTAGCCCTTTCAGATTGGCTTCTTTCACTTAGTAATATGCATTTAAGTTTCCTCCATGTCCTTTCATGGCTTGATAGCTCTTTGTTTTTGTTTTTCTTTTTTTAAATTTAGACAGGGTATCACTGCTGCCCAGGCCAGAGTGCAGTGGCACAATCACTACTCACTGTAGCCATGACCTCTTGGGCTCAAGTAATCCTCCCACATTAGCCTCTCAAGTAGGTGGGATTACAGGTGTGTGCCACCATGCTAAGCTAATTTTTTAAAATTTTATTTATGCTGCCCAGGTGTTGCCCAGGCTGCTCTCAAACTCCCAGGCTCAAGCAATCCTCCTGCCTCAGCCTCCCAAAGTGCTGAGCCACTATGCCTGACTCTCATTTCTTTTTAGTGCTAAATAATGTCCCATTGGCTGGATGAACCACAGTTGATTAATCCATTCACCTACTGCAGGATATATTGGTTGCTTTCAAGTTTTGGAAATTATGAATAAAGCTGCTGTTAACATCCTCATACTGGTCTTTGTGTGGACTTCAGTTTTCAACCCCTTTGGGTAAATACCAAGTAGTGCAATCACTGGATTATATGGTAAGAGTATGTATAGTTTTATAAAAAACTGCCAAAGTTCCTTGCAAAGACACATTCACTTTTACTAAAGAGAAGACCTATATAAAGACAAGGCACATGGTACTTTGCACATTGCAAATCGTTAATAACCAGCAGTATTCTATTTATCCTTGCTTGATAGAAATGTAATGCTTTTACTTCTCCTAAACAAGTTGTTTATAAATATGTTGCTCTGTATTGAATAATATATTAAAAATCACCTTTCTTCTGACCAGAGGCACCCTACATGTATACCTGGCCAAGGGCTGGCCCATCAGTGGCAGGAGGAAGCATGTGCCAGCACCCGTGCCACTGTGGCATGCTGCATACTGCATACAGTGCTCCAGAGAATCGTACCCTTCCCTGCACGGGTGCCATTTCCCAATGTACTCGAAAGATTCCAAACCCACAAGCTGATAAAAGATGCTACATTCCCTTCAATCTTTCTCTGAAAATGCCACACCCATTAGCTTCATCAGCTCATGTCTCTAGCTCCTCTCCCCAAAAGCCCAGTCTAAGTAGCTGTGCCCAAAGAGAAAAGGTTGTTGGAGAAAGTGGCAAATGCCATCCCATGCCTTCCACACCACCACGCCTCACCTTTTTTTTTTTTTTTTTTTACCTCTACATGCTTCCTCTCTTCTTTCAGCCCAAAGCCCTCAGGTTCATGGACTCATGCAAATTAATGTCTGAAGGAACTTATTATTACTATTGCAGTTTTAACTTTAGCCAGATCTCAAACCAAGATTAGGCTGAGCCAATGAATACTTGACCATCTCTAATAAGATTGACTCCAAATTTATACACCTATACTAAAGCTAAAATTGGTGTCACTTCCAAAATATCATTTGTGCTAGGCCATCTTTGCATCACTATACAGGAATAACTGAGACTGGTTAATTTACAAAGAAAAGAGGTTTAATTGGTTTATGTTTCTGTAGGCTGTACAAGAAGCATGGTGCTGACATATGCTCAGCTTCTGGTGAGGGCTCAAGGAGCTCTTACTCACGGCAGAAGGTGACAGGGACCCAGCATGTCATATGATGAGAGTAAGAGCAAGGTGAGGGAGGTGCCACAGCATCACACACTTTTTAAACAACCAGATCTTGGGTGAGCTCACTCATCGCCAGGAAGATGGCACTAAGCATTCCTGAGGGATCTGTCCCCATGATCCAATCATCTCTCACCAGGCCCCACATCCAACACTGAGGATTACATTTCAACATGAGATTTGGAGGGACGAATTTTCAAACCACATCATTCTGCCCCAGCCCCCCAAATCTCATGTCCTTCTCACATTACAAAGTGCAATCATCTCTTCTCAACAGTCCATTAAATTCTTAACTCATTCCAACATCAAGTCCAAAGCCCTAAGTCTCATCTGAGACTCATGACCTTCCATTTTTTGGCCTATAAAAGCAAAACAAATTATTTACTTCCAAAATACAATGGTGGTACAGACACTGGGTAAACATTCCCATTTCTAAAGGGATATATTGGCCAAAAGAAAGGGGTAATTTTCATGCAAGTCTGAAACCCAGCAGGGCAGTTATTAAATCTTAAAGCTCGGAAATTATCTTTTTTGACTCCATGTCCTGCATCCAGGACACATGGGTACAAGGAGTAGACCCCCAAGACCTTAGGAAGCTCTGCCCCTGTAGCTTTGCATGGTACAGCCCCTGCAGCTGCTCTCACAGGCTGGAGTTGAGTGTCTGCATCTTTTCTAGGCAAGAGTGCAAGCTGCTGGTGGATCTACCATTCTGGGGTCTGGAGGGTGGTGGCCCCCTTCCCACAACTCCACTAGGTAGTGCCCTGGGGGTACTCTGTGTGGTGGCTCCAGCCCCGCATTTTCCCTCTACATTGCCCTACTAGAGTTTCTCTTCAGGGGCTCCACCCCTACAGCAGGCTTCTGCCTATACACTCAGGCTTTCTGATATGTCATTGGAAATATAGGTGGAAGCTGCCAAGCCTCCTTCATTCCTGCATTCCATGCACCCACAGGAAGCTGCTAAGGCTTATGGCACCTTGCACTCCCCAAAGCCACAGCCGGAGCTCTACCTGGGGCCCTTTGAACCAAGACTGGAACTGGAGCAGTGGAATGTGAGGAGCAGCTTCCCAGGGTGGTGCAGGGCATCAGGGCCCCAGGCCTGGCCCTTTAAGCCATTCTTTCCTCCTAGGTCTCTGGGCCTACAATGTGACTCAGACCTACAGGTCTTGCTAAGGTTCCTCCACCAACTGGGCAGGATTCAGGGGCCTTTGTGTCTGTTAACAAAGCATCAAAGTCCTCTCCAGATACCTCCCCTCAATTCCCTTTCCTGGGGACCCTGTGACCTCCTGCTCTGTAACCTCCCTTCTCAATAATAGGGAAGAATCACATATATTTTGATAAATACTACTCACAGCCCTAACCCTAATTGTAACTTTCCCAGATATTTTTAATATATTTAGGAAATGTGTTCAGCAAAACTATTCAGCAAATAGCTACCACCCATCATAGCCACTCACTAAATCTATCACCTATTGTGAATTTAAGGGAGTCTTGTCACTGGCTGCATTAAGCTTTGTCTTGCCATTAATAATATTTTCCATCCCTGAGGCTGCCCTGCAAGTAAACCTGCTTTAGTCTTTTGGGGTACCTAGGGCCTTTTTGAGAGATCAGCCTTGAGGTCCATTTTGGGAGATAACCTCAAGGTTATTAGTACTTTTACTGTTTATTTCTCTGTCCCTAATGCCACTTCACTGTCCCCAGGTGGCCAAGGATCTGAAAGGTCATTTCCCCCCCTCTAGCAAGAGCAAGTCCTCCTTACTCCTCCAGGAAGCTTTCTCAAATTTTATGAGAACCCTCTGATCCCTTCCTTTCAGGAAGTTGTGCCACACCATTTTTTTTTTGAAATAGGGTCTTACTCTGTTGCCCAGGCTGAAGTGCAGTGGTGTGATCACAGCTCACTGCAGCCTTGACCTCCCAAACTCAAGCAATACTGCCACCTCAGCCTCTCAAGTAGCTGGGACTACAGGCGTAGTCCACCATGCCCAGCTAAGTTTTGTATTTTTTAATAGAGGTGGGATTTCACCATGTTGCCAAGGCTGGTCTCAAACTCTTGGGTTCAAGCGATCTATCCACCTTGGCCTCCCAAAGTGCTGGGATTACAGGCATGAGCCACTGGGCCAGCCTGTGTCACAGCATTTAGCATTTATATTTATTTCACCTAGTTGGTTTCCTCATTGCTCCCCAGGTTAAATGTTGACTTTCCACCTTCATGTATTACGTATAGCACCCAATATCATCCTAGACACAGGGCTGGTATGTTATACATTTTTTGATTACTTGATTGAGAAGGTTAAAAATGCTGAATTGAAAGACATGAAAGTAGGGGCCATGTGCATCTAAAACTAGAAAGGTGATCTATGGAGATTAAATCTGCCTCTTCCCAAGAAAAAAATGAACCAACACTGGGAAGTAGTCTCAAAAGCATTCTTTACCCTTTCCTGTGTCCTTATTTTTCAATGAAGAGATTCTTATTCACACTTTTCCATTCCAAATTACCCATTACCATTCTAATTAAAATTTGGCCCACATCCCTCATCTCCATATAGATCCATGGTCCCCTCCCCGACCTCTTCAGAGATCAGACCTATGTGAAAGGATATGCAAGAAAATATTATTTCTGACACCAGAACTACCAGCTGCAGAAAAAAAGCAGTTAAGTTGCTAAACAATAAAGCTGACTATTTCTCTAGTGATATTTTAGTATGTTATTGGAAGTTAGAGGGGTTCCCCCTTCTAAAGCTCTCCCATATATGACTTCCTTATAGCTTTTCCACCATTTCTCTCCTCTGCCCCCAAAAGGAGATCTCCACTTATAAGCCTCAGAAAGAAAAATGTAATTTTCAAAGAAATTTACAATTGGAAGTGGAAAGGTACTGGGTGACAGTGTGAGTAGAAGAGTTGTAACAGACATGCATGATTACAGCCTTTGCTCCTTTTCACTCCAGGGAGAGTCACAACAGCCAGAAGAGAGCCAACCATAGCATGGAGCAGAAGAAACACGCAGGACTAAATTCCAAAAGGCAGCCTCTCATTTCAGTTCAGTTACCCATCAGCTATATGACGTTAGCAAGTCAGTCTCTTCCAATTCCAATTTCTTTCTACAACTGGAAAAGGACAGTCTATCTGTGCAACCTACCAAGTTCCACCAGGATCAAACAAAGTGAGGTAAGAACAAGAGAGCAGCCACTCCTGAATGTGGCCTTTTCACAGCCAGGTGCCTCTGAAACATCATAGCTGTTAATCCTCATGTGTCTCCTGTAGATCATATTATTATATCCCCATTGTACAATGAGCAGACACAGCTAATTGAGGACCTTGTTCAAGGTCACCAGCCAGTAAGTTATTCAAACTTGTTTAGCCCATGTTTAACTTCCACATTATACTGCCTCCCTCTATATTTTGAAATAACTTTAAAACTACAAATCTATAGTTTTATTAAAATGTATATGAAAAAATAAGTCCCTGAGGAAGAAGTTGGCAGCCAGATTTGATTCACTTATTCCTTTTCTACTCCCCACCTCCCACCATCAATTTTATCAAGTTCCTTCCTCCTCCCAATCTCCCTCTTCTAGTTATTCCTTTTTTTAATTCCTCTTACGATTTTCCTTTTGTGCACCTGTCCTCTGTTGTCATTCCAACCTTCTGTAATTAACATAATGAGAACAAACCTCTACAGCTTGAAAGTGCATGCAATTAAAACAATGTATCAATTATATTTACTATGAATGTAGGACCCATTTTGAGCTTTTTCTTTTTTGTTTGTTTTGTTTTTTAACCACCCCTTTATTAGGTTAACTTTAGACATAGCTGAGACTTTTATGAAGATGAAATGACAGAATGCTTAGCAAACTTAAAAAACAGACATCATGGGCCGGGCACGGTGGCTCATGCCTATAATCCCAGAACTATGGGAGATGAAGGCGGGCAGATCACGAGGTCATGAGATAGAGACCATCCTGGCTAACACGGTGAAACCCTGTCTCTACTAAAAATACAAAAACTTAGCCAGGTGAGGAGGCACGCACCTGTAGTCCCAGCTACTTGGGAGGCTGAGGCAGGAGAATCACTTGAACCCAGGAGGCAGAGGTTGCAGTGAACCAAGATCACGCCACTGCACTCCAGCCTGGGTGACAGAATGAGACTCCGTCTCAAACAAACAAACAAAAAAAGAGACATCATGAAACAAAGTCATTTCCATTTTTAGATTATCAGCACATAATTACACTAGAATGTTATCAGACCAAAAAAAAAAAAAAAACACACACACAGATTTGACTATACAGTGAATCCTCAATTATATGTGTGGCTAGTACAGAAGGGCACTGTTTACCCATCCCTGTTTTCGCCTCTCTTGGATGCTTTTCCCCCCAAACCTAGGGAGCTGCCCCTCTCTCTGGGCCACGCAACACTTTGTTCATTTTCTACCTTAGTTATCATCGTAGCCGGGTAATATTGCAGCCTGTTTTCACATTAGTCCCCCAACTTAACAGAGAGGGCTAGGGCAAAAAACAGCATTTATTCATCTTTATATTCCAAGAATGCCCGGTACATGAAGATCCGCAACACATGTCTGTTGAATGATGGAACAGAAATTCACATTTAGCAGAAAAACATGCAGCCTTCAGACAGACCGGGGTTACCATAGGGCAGGACACATTGGCGATTACTGGCTCTTAATTTGCTTACAGGAAAATAATCTAAAGCCTCTGGTTCTTGAGAAGAGGAAGCAGAAATTGTGCCTTTTTCAAACCATCCTCCACAGGCTGGAGCTGGCTCACTTTTCATCCTGCTGACAATTTTCTGAGTTACAGTTTACACCAACGTTGTCACAGAGTTGATCACCTGAAAACCAGCCCTCCTTTCCTTCCCGTGGCAAGGGTATCCTGCCACACTCCTCTCACTCAGCCCAAAGATCACTTGCAGAACCAAAGAATGAATTTATTTGTTGCAACCTGCACCGGAACTTTGTAGTATTCCAATTTCTCCCCTTTCCACACACTTCCATACACCCTATTTCACCTCTATTACAAGTTCTCTGGGGCCACTTTACAGATGATAAAACTGGGCTGAAAATGTGTTTAAGGTCACATGAGTGGAACCCAGTTCTTCTCCTTCCTGATGCCTAACTAGGCGTCCCCAGCCATATCCCCGGGGCAGCTTTTACCAAAAGGCTCACGCCAGGGCTTTATCCCCTCACGTGATTCAGGACCTCTGGGGTGGGCCCAATAGGTGTGTTCTGAAAAGCTCTCCTGGTGCTTCTGGGAGGCGCCTCGGGTTAGGCAGCGACGCACAAAACATAAACCCTGTCATATCATTATTTATTCCCTGAATACATCGGAGTTCTGTTCTTTCAGTGGCCACACAGATGCTCAATGCCACGACCCTTGAATAACTGCCATAGTTGTCACTTCACTTGGCTTTTTCAATAAAATGAACAGGTCCCGCGCTCCCAGACCCATGAACACTCGGGAAGCCCCAGGGGTATCTCTGTCCTCGACACAGCAGGGGCCCTACAAACCCAACACGGCTGTGCACCCGCCAAAGTCCCCACGCCCACCGTGGCGGGGCGTGTCCTGCCCGCCCCCATCAGGGGAGTCCTGCTCTCGAAATTATCCCGCGCGCCGCCGGTAATCGGGGGTGACGCCACGGCCCAGGTCTCTTTTCTCCCGGAGTCTGCGGGGACCTCCCCGCCGCAACTCGGTCACTTTCTTCCCATTAACTCAGTCTCTGGGGGACGGGCTAAGCTGGCACTTGAGATTCTCCCGTTGGGGTGGTTCAGCAATGATCACCCCGCCGTCTGCGCAGACAGCCCCGCCCCCAGCCTCGGAGAGCACAGGACCCGGGAGGCGGCGACCTGCCTCCGCGCGGGGACAGTGGCCGGCGGGGCGGGCGCTAGGTGGCGGCTGTTCAGCTCCCACGTCACCCGGCCCGCCCTCCGCCCAGCGCAGAAGCGAAGAGCTGCAGACGACGGAGAAAAGGGAAGCGCGCCCCAAGCCGCACAAAGGTGGCCGCCGGTGTCCCAAGCACCGACCGCCATCCCCGGCAGGACGCAGGCAGGAGCCTCGGCCAGGCTACCTCGCCTGGCCCGCGGACTCCGCGCGGCACGTGGGCACCTGCGGCACGGGTTGGAGCCCCCGCCCCACGCGCCCACCTTAACGCCGCGCCCCGGGCTCCCCGCCCCGCTGCCAGCCAGTTCTCTCGCTCGCCCCTGCCTCACCTGCCTTTCCTACCTACCCGCCGCCAAGTTGCCCCCGCTTGGAAAGTTCTGGAGTCCGGAGCCCGTGGCCCACTGGGTCAGCTCCGGCCGGCGGGTCCGGGCGGCCGCTGGGCGTGCGGCGCGGCTCCGACTCGGCGGCGCGGAAAAGGGGAAGGGGAGGAAGGGGCGGGAGCCTCGGCGGGGCGATCCCCCTCCGACCCCAGCTGGCCCGCGGTAGCCGCCTTGGGAACTTCTGCGCTATGATTATCCGCCCCCGCGTTGGGGACTTTGCCTCTCTTCCGCGAGACTCTTGTCATCGCCGCCCGCGGTTAAGAGTTGGGGCTCCGGGTCGGGCTGCCTCAGTTCAGATCTTGCTCCTCCACTTAGGAGGGTGTGATCTGAGGTAACCTACTCTACTGCTCTGCAAAAGGAGGGAAATTAATAATAATAATAATAATAATAATAATAATAATTCCTATCCAGGGGCGAATCCACGTGTTGTGGGGCTTGAAACTGAAACAACTGTGAGTAGAGGTGGCGAATCTTCAAGGGAAGTATAAAATGAGATTCTGGGATTAGCAAGCATCTGTGCGCGTGAGGGGGCCCGAAGCTTAAGCTTCATTAGCTTCACGTCTCAAACTGCCTCTGCAATGTTCTTCACGAGATTAATTAAGTGCGAGAATTAAATGAGGTGAGCCGCGAACGGGGCCTAGCATAGTGCGGAGCGCACTCAGCAGGTGTTGTTTATAGGGATCATTTCCCTGTAACTGGCCAGGTGGACCTGGGAGAGGAGGAAATAATGCTGATTGTCAGTTATGTGCCAGGTGTTAGAATACGTGTTAAACTCAATTCATATGCCAGCGCGTGCGTAAGCAATATGCCAGTTTTATAGCTCAGAACACCGAGGCTCAGGGAGTCACGTAACTTGCTCATGGTTTCACCGAAAACCCAATTCTGCCACGTTGCAAAGACCCGCTTTTTCCACAGTTCCATCTCACAAATATGAATATGTAACTATGTTACCATAACTTGTTGTTTGGGCAAGAGAAGAAGAAATTCCCCCATGAGTGAATTGTTAATGAATTTTCAGTGCAAAATTTCCCCAGCTCATGCAACAGCAAAGAAGACTTGCCCTGCATATGAAATACCTGGAAAATCAACAAATTTACTGAAATGTGTTCAGGTTACACATTTGCTTGCTCTGTTAGCACTATGTGTTTAGTTTTTATATTGGTTATTAATACTACTGCACTTCAGATGAATGAGTTTATAATCTATCCCCAAAGGGCGTATAAACGAAGACAACAACATAAGGAAAGGAACTTTCCTGTTCAAGGCACTTCATTCTTTTTCTCATTGAATTTCAACATCTCTATGCTGTAGTTGTAATACCCTCAATTAACTAATGAAAACTCAAAAGTAGATTAAGTTGTCTAAGTTCACACAGTCAGGATTTGAACCCACCTGATTTGCCTGGATTCTAAACCTTAGCTCTTTTTTCTACACTTTGGGGGAGAAGAGAAGAAACTATTTTAAATACATGAAGTCAGGCTGGGCGCAGTAGCTCATGCCTGTAATCCCAGTACTTTGGGAGGCTGAGGCTGGCAAGTTTGAGACCAGCCTGGCCAATAGGGTGAAACCCCTTCTCTACTAAAAATACAAAAAAATGAGCTGGGCATGCTGGTGGGCACCTGTAATTCCAGCTACTTGGGAGGCTGAAGCAGGAGAATTGCTTGAACCTGGGAGGCAGAGGTTGCAATGAGCCGAGATAGGGCCATTGCACTCCAGCCTGGGCAACAAGAGTGAGACTCCATCTCACAAAAAATAAATAAAATAAAATAAAATACATGAAGTCATTTATGTTTTGCAAAGTGGAAGAAAAGAGTATATCAAATGCAAGTCATTATTTTAAGTTCCTATTGCAGGAGAACTAAACAGAAAGCTTAGATCCACAACTTAGTTATTTAGGGTGAGGAAGGGAGAGTGCCTGCTACAGTGCCAGGCACATAATAGGACATTTGTTGCATGAATGAATGAATTCATAAAAGAATTAGTGAAATTCTTTTGGGTCGTTGGTAGTGCCTCTTAAGTCACAGCCTTTCAATATGTAGTTCTTATAAAATGCCAGTATCGTGAAGAGATTTTCCCCCCTCTACTTTTGTTCTCCCTCTTGGGTAATAAAAGGGACAAATCAAATTTTTAGGGGGAGCAAAAGGAGAGTGGAAGCAGGAAAGGACAGAGAAGAATAAAAGGATCATAGGAATAAGGAGAAGGAGAATGAGACACATCCTTTCCGTTGCCTCTTCAGAGAGAAAGATTTTATATCTGTCAGAAACATGAATAAAACTACAAAAGTGCATTAAATTTTCTAACTAAATTGTGAAATAGTTTGATTTTTATTGTATTATTGTAAAAGCAACAATATTTTGTTAAGACAGAAAATAAACCTTGCACCCATGCACACTCCCACCCCACAACATGTGAGTCCAGCTGTGGCTCGGATGGGGTAGGCAGATGGGAGATTGCACATTTAGACAAAGAAGGCAAGTTCACTACCTCTCCTTCAGGCAGGTAGTGAACTTTCATGCAGGAATTGAACTTTCAAAGACTTTCAAAAACAAATTCAATAAAGGAAGTGAGAGAGGGAGGATACATACAACTTTCAAGGAATAGATGGTTTTTCCGAAGTTTAGAGGAGGGAAGGAAATAATGGCTCTAATGAAAGGAATAACAGCTACCATTCTAGTGCTTATCCAGGCAAGCTGACACCAGAGCCCATGTTCTTTTGCCCATGCTATTGGGCACTTCACAGCAGAACAGGTTTAGACCAACTGATCTAGAAATGGCAGGCTGGAGAACAGAAAGTGAGAGCGAGGAGGGAGGAGGGACTCAGATTACTTTTTTTTCTTTTTCTTTTTCTTTTTTTGAGTAAGCGTTTCACTCTTGTTACCCAGGCTGGAGTGCGATGGCGCCATCTCCACTCACTGCAACCTCCACCTCCCAGGTTCAAGTGATTCTCCTGCCTCAGCCTCCTGAGTAGCTGGGATTACAGGCACCTGACACCACACCCGACAATTTTTTTTTTCTTTTTTTTTTTTGTGAGACGGAGTCTCGCTCCATCACTCAGGCTGGAGTTTGGTGGCGCAATCTCAGCTCACTGCAACCTCTGTCTCTCGGGTTCAAGCGATTCTCCTGCCTCAGCCTCCTGAGTAGCTGGGATTACAGGCACATGCCACCATGCCCAGCTAATTTTTGTATTTTTAGTAGAGACAGGGTTTCACCATGTTGGCCAGGCTGGTCTTGAACACCTAACCTCAGGTGATCTGCCCGCCTCAGGCACCTAAAGTGCTTGGATTACAGGCGTGAGCCACCACGTTTGGTCTCTGGGTGCTTTCTTAAAAGACCTACAGAAGATATGAGGCCCTTGAGCTTGAAGATTAAAGCAGTCATTCCCCAATCCCAGACTGAGAGTACAGCCTTCCTTAGTTGTATACCTAGTCACAACATCCCTCATTTGCAGATGTCACTAGCACATCCAGCAGTCCTTAACTTTCAAGTACAAGATCTTTGGTTATATACCATCAGTACAGCTGTGCACTGTTTATTAATGCACACCGCACCCCCTGCCCCATAACCTGCAACTACCTTTCATACACCAAATTCCATTTTGGGTCATCATCTGAGAGATGACACCAACCATTGAGTGATGGGTGTTGCTGTTGGCCACTCATCAAAAGAAGCACAGACGCCGGGGGCTTGTGGTCCCAGCACCCACCACCCCATGCCAAAGAACCATGTTCTTGGACCTCTGCCTCCACACAGACGGCACTCATGAAGGAGGCTCAGGGGTCATGTCCCAGTGCCTAGAACCTGTTCTCCTGGGTTGGGGAATGGGGTTAGTTCCAGCAGACACAGCCTCAATTCTTTGGTGAAATAATACAATCAAATCCTCTGTAGGTGCAGAAGATGAAGATCCTCACCCCCTACCCTGTTCCTACTAAACAACGGCATGATGTTGGTAGTTAGGTTTAATCAACCCAGGTGCCTGGGACATGGGTGGCCTGACCCCAGCAGCCATCTCCCTGCCTTGGGTTCCAGAGTGAGGGCTGACAGGCTAGAACTCTCACTGGCACCCCTGGCCGCTCAAGCCTGAGGGAGCCAGGGCCTACAGAGACCATCATGAGAAATTTTCTAATCAAAATTTTTTTCTAGTAATGAGAATCATTTCTAACATCTACAGGTTTTGTTGTTTTTTTCTTTTTCTATTTTTTTTTTGTTTTGTTTTTTGCCTTTAAACACATTTCCAGGAACTCATTAGTTACCAATGTAAGGGACCGCCTTAATGAATAAATTACTCCAAGGATATAGAATTCCCTTTTGTTGTCACAGCCTCTTATTCTGCCCACCTTGTCTTGCTTCCTATTTTAAAAAATGTCTTTGTGACCTTTAATCCCTAGAACCTCTTCCTACTTTCTTAGTTCATTACCTCCATTCTGACTTCGCTTACCTCTCCACTCACTATAGGTCAGTTTTTGTTGCTGTGGTTTTGTGTGTACGTGTGTGCACTTATTTCCTTACCGCCATAAGCATGACTCTTCATTTCCTTGACTTCCCTCCATTTCCAGTCAGAAATCTCCCCTCATTCACTTGTTTTGTTACTTTCTCAAATTTTTACATGCTACTGGGACATCAAAAGAGTATGTTGATTGGATCTACTGTGAATATAATTTCAGAAGAGCACATACAGCTTTTTAGCATCTTTTTCATCATCTCTTGTGTTAGTCCATTTTCATACTGCTATGAAGAAATACCCAAGACTGGGTAATGTCTTTTTTTTTTTTTTTTTTTTTTTTTTTGATCATTCTTGGGTGTTTCTCACAGAGGAGGATTTGGCAGGGTCATAGGACAATAGTGGAGGGAAGGTCAGCAGATAAACAAGTGAACAAAGGTCTCTGGTTTTCCTAGGCAGAGGACCCCGCGGCCTTCCGCAGTGTTTGTGTCCCTGGGTACTTGAGATTGGGGAGTGGTGATGACTCTTAACGAGCATGCTGCCTTCAAGCATCTGTTTAATAAAGCACATCTTGCACCGCCCTTAATCCATTTAACCCTGAATGGACACAGCACATGTTTCAGAGAGCACAGGGTTGGGGGCAAGGTCACAGATCAACAGGATCCCAAGGCAGAAGAATTTTTCTTAGTACAGAACAAAATGAAAAGTCTCCCATGTCTACTTCTTTCTACACAGACACGGCAACCATCTGATTTCTCAATCTTTTCCCCACCTTTCCCCCCTTTCTATTCCACAAAACCGCCATTGTCATCATGACCCGTTCTCAATGAGCTGTTGGGTACACCTCCCAGACGGGGTGGTGGCCGGGCAGAGGGGCTCCTCACTTCCCAGTAGGGGCGGCCGGGCAGAGGCGCCCCTCACCTCCCGGACGGGGCAGCTGGCCAGGTGGGGGGCTGACCCCCCCACCTCCCTCCCGGATGGGGCGGCTGGCCGGGCGGGGGGCTGACCCCCACCTCCCTCCCGGACAGGGTGGCTGCCGGGCGGAGACGCTCCTCACTTCCCAGACGGGGCGGCTGCCGGGCGGAGGGGCTCCTTACTTCTCAGACGGGGTGGTTGCCAGGCAGAGGGTCTCCTCACCTCTCAGACGGGGCGGCCGGGCAGAGGCGCTCCTCACATCCCAGAGGGGGCTGCGGGGCAGAGGCGCTCCCCACATCTCAGACGATGGGCAGCCGGGCAGAGACGCTCCTCACTTCCTAAATGGGATGGCGGCCGGGAAGAGGCACTCCTCACTTCCTAGATGGGATGGCGGCCGGGCAGAGACGCTCCTCACTTTCCAGACTGGGCAGCCAGGCAGAGGGGCTCCTCACATCCCAGACAATGGGCAGCCAGGCAGAGACACTCCTCACATCCCAGACGATGGGCGGCCAGGCAGAGACGCTCCTCACTTCCCAGACGGGGTGGCGGCCGGGCAGAGGCTGCAATCTCGGCACTTTGGGAGGCCAAGGCAGGCGGCTGGGAGGTGGAGATTGTAGTGAGCCGAGATCACACCACTGCACTCCAGCCTGGGCACCATTGAGCACTGAGTGAACGAGACTCCGTCTGCAATCCCGGCACCTCGGGAGGCCGAGGCTGGCGGATCACTCGCGGTTAGGGGCTGGAGACGGCCTGGCCAACACAGTGAAACCCCGTCTCCACCCAAAAAATATGAAAACCAGTCAGGCGTGGCGGCGCGTGCCTGCAATCGCAGGCACTTGGCAGGCTGAGGCAGGAGAATCAGGCAGGGAGGTTGCAGTGAGCTGAGATGGCAGCAGTACAGTCCAGCTTCGGCTCAGCATCAGAGGGAGACCGTGGAAAGAGGGAGAGGGAGACCGTGGGAAGAGGGAGAGGGAGAGGGACAGGGAGAGGGAGAGGGAGAGGGAGAGGGAGAGGGAGACTGGGTAATTTCTAAAGAAAAAGAGGTTTAGGCCAGGTGCGCTGGCTCACGCCTGTAATCCCAGCACTTTGGGAGGCTAAGGCCGGCAGATCACCTGAGGCCAGGGGTTCGAGACCAGCCTGGCCAACATGGTGAAACCCCCATCTCTACTAAAAGTACAAAAATTAATTGGGTGTGGTGGCGGGTGCCTGTAATCCCAGCCATTCGGGAGGCTGAGGTAGGAGAATTGCTTGAACTCGGGAGATGGAGGTTGCAGTGAGCCAAGATTGTGCCATTGCACTCCAGCCTGGGCAACCGAGCGAGACTCTGTCTCAAAAAAAAAAAAACAAAGAAAGAAAAAGAAAAAGAAGTTTAATGGACTCACAGCTCCACATGGCTGGAAAGGCCTCACAATCATGGTGGGAGGCAAAGGAGGAGAAAAGTCATGTCTTACATGGTGGCAGACAAGAGAAAGTGTGCAGGGAAACTGCCCTTTATAAAGCCATCTGATCTTGTGAGACTTACTCACTATCATGAGAACAGCTGGGAAAAACCTGCCCTTATGATTCAATTACCTTCCACTGGGTCCCTCCCATGACACATGGGGAGTATGGGAGCTACAATTCAAGATGAAATTTGGGTGGGACACAGCAAACCATATCATCTCTTTATTACATTTTCTACCTCTGCAATTCTAAACCTTTTGCATCCAAGATCTCAAGTTTTCCTCCTCCTCATTCTCAACAGAGTGAGTTGCCTTCTTCTTCAAGTAGAAATACTTCCCACTGGAGCTTTCACAAATATTTTTGCATCTTTCCATTATTTATTTTTCTTCTTTCTTCTCTGAGAAAATGGTTCTCCTTGCAAAAGCTAATCCCTGTGACTTCAGCTCAAAACCCCAAACTTCTCCAGGATTAGACTATTGGTTGTCACATTTTACTTGCATTTTCAGAGTCCTCCACTTTATTGACTCTTGGGCCTCTGCTTTCAAGCTTATGTCTTCATTATTCTTTAAATAATAATCATTAATATTAATATAAAATTTTCCAGCAGCTTTGCCACTTCCTGAAACTATTGACTTGTAGTTCAGTGCTCCCTTACTACCTCTGAAGTTTAATATTGAGTGTCAACTTGATTGGATTGAAGGATGCAAAGTATCGTTTCTGGATGTATCTGTGAGGGCATTGCCAAAGGAGGTTAACATTTTATTCCGTGGACTGGGAGAGGCAGACCCACCCTCAATCTGGGTGGGCACCATCTAATCAGCTGCCAGTGCCGCCAGAATAAAAGCAGGCAGAAGAACGTGGAAAGACTAGACTGGTTTAATCTTCTGGCCTACATCTTTCTACTGTGCTGGATGCTTCCTGAACTTGAATATTAGACTCCAAGTTCTTTAGCTTTGGGGCTCAGACTGGCTTCCTTGCTCCTCAGCTTGCCGACAGCCTGTTGTGGGATCTCACCTTGTGATTGTGAGAGTCAACACTCCTTAATAAATTCCTCTTTATATATACATCTATCCTATTAGTTCTGTCACTCTAGAGAACCCTGACTAATACACCACTGAACTTTGTCAATGCATGTCTCTGCCCATTACCATTGGTTCTTGTCCCTACTCACTGTGGAACCCCTTAGTATCCACACCTTGCAATCTGACTTCCTCACCACTCTGCTTTACCCGTTCTTTGCAATCAACAGTGATGTCTTCTAACTGCCAAGCCACTGGGCTCAGTCTTTAGCATCTTAACTTTTCCAAATGATTTACCATAAAAATGGTTCTGAACCATTTACCAGGTTGATCTGTGCCTCTCCCTTCACATTCTCTTCCCAAAGGCTCTTTTTTAAAAAAGGAAACAGGGGATTTTAAAATTAGCTACGTGATTTAAATTACTGTTATTACTTTTATTTAGTGGTCTTAGGTCCTTTGACGGTCTACCAGTTTGAACACTTCAAAACAAGCCGGACACCTGAGCATCTCATGTCATACATCAATAATCCAAAATTAGGTAGAATCGTTGCAGGCTGAATGTTTGCATCCCCCCAAAATTTACATGTTGAATCTTAATCCCCAAAGTGATGGTATTAGGAAGTGGGGGCCTTTGGGAGGTAATTAGATCATGAGGATGCCACCTTCATGAATGGGCTTAGTGCCCTTCTAGAAGCGACTTCAGAGATCTCTCTTGCTCTCTTTCCTCCATGTGAGGATACAATGAGAATCCTGCAGTCTGGGACCTGGAAGAGGGCCCTCACCAGAACCCACTCATGCTGGCACCCTGGTTTTGGAATTCCAGCCTCCAAAACTATGGTAAATAAATTTCCGTTGTCTATAAGCTACGCCATCTATGGCATTTTTGTTACAGCAGCCTGAACTGAGTAAGACACATTTTATATATTCTCTCAATCTTTTCTGTCTATACATTTGCTTGGGGAAGGAGGACAGGGTTCTAAGTAGCCCCAAGGAAATAGCTAATAACCCTAAGCAGAGGCAAAGCAATTATGAAGAAATTAAAGGAAATCCTACATGAAATTATCTGTCCATTCAAAGCTGTTATCTCTGCATTGAGGAAATAATGCCAGCCCTAGCAGAAAGTAATTCCTCCGTTTGCTTCAGTGATTCTGTATCTCCTGGCTCTCCTAACACTCAAAATATTTCTTTATCGTCATTCTTTCCTCTTTTCTTTTCTTAAATGTGGTGGTCTTCCAATATTTTAGCTTGAAACATTTCCCTTTATCTTCGCTCATTCTCCTTTCCATTTATGTTCTTGGGAAGCACATAATAAATCACTTCTAGGCATACAGATTCCAAATCGCTAGCCCTGAAAGATCCCCAGTCATAAGATACCTGTTTTTTTTTTGTTTGTTTGTTTGTTTGTTTGTTTTTACTGCCTGCTGAACATCTTGCCCTGCAGTGCCCACCAGACTTTCTCACTCAACATTCCAAACTGAACTCAGCATCTTATCACTATAACTAGTTTCTTATTTCAATTTTCATAATTCTAGCAGCACTGCCATTCTCCCAGATGCCTACATTTGAAAACTAACTTTGTGCCTCTGTTTCTTCTCTGTCCTTCCCTCCCCGTATTGTATGTCCCAAATCTATCAAAAGTGCACTTAGAGTAAGCTTGGCATGTGTATTCTTATGATACCTATCTTATTCTGTTGGGAATTATACAGATGTGACCGTTTTAAGGAAAATCCATAAAAAGAAATGAAATTTAAATAGTAGTATTTAGATACTTAAGTTAGTATCAATGATATTATTCATTCTACAAAAAAGTACTTTTGTATAACCTCTTGACAAGTACGAGATGTAAAATTCAACTTCTACCTCTAATAATTTAATTTTTACAGGCTAAAATTACATGCAGTTATCTTTTTGCCTACTAGAAGAAAGTAGTAACATTTTTAAACTATATATCTGTCATTTGTCCAAGTAATTTTATTTTCATGTGAAAAGTTTAAGCATACAAAGAAGAGAAAGTAGTAAAATGAACTCTCATATGACCATTGCTCAATTCAATAAATACCAATATTTTGCCATGTGTGCATAATATATTTTTTCTTTTCTTTTGTTAAAGTATTTAAAGCAAAACCCAGACATCAGCTTATTTCATTCCTGTTTACTTTCTTATGCTATTATAATAGTGTTATATAATAGAAGCATATAAGCATATCCATACTAGCACATAAAGCATATAATAGTGTTATAATGTGATCATAACACTAGCAAAATTGATGGTCATAGCTTGGTGTTGTATAAAACCCATACTGTATTCAAATTTTCTCTATTGTCTCAAAAATGTGTTCTTACAACTGTTTTTTTGGGGGAGGGAGGGGTATTGTTTTGTTTTATTTCAATCAGGGACCACACAAGTTCTACCCAATGCATTTTGTTGTTATTGCTCATAATTGCTTTTTAGTCTTTTTATTTTCCATGCCATTAACTTGTGGAAGAAACCAGATCCATAATATTAAAACGTCCCACATTCTGCATTTGTCTGTTTACTTCCTTGTGGTATAGTTTAACAACTTGTTCCTCTATTCTCATAGTTTCTGTAAACCGATGCCACTGTTTTGTTTTTTGCATTTTGTATATTTTTCCCACTGCGTGTGAGTCACTCAAAAAAATACATCTTTCAGTGATGCCTTTTTTCCTGGATTCATCTCAGTTGGGTTTTAATCTTTCAATAGATACCAATTATGATGAATTAGTCATATTCTAATGATTTCCCTAAGAATAGATTGATGCATTAATGAGGGATCTGACAACACATAAACATGGGTTGGATAAAAGAAAATTATTTTAGAAAAATTCAGGAAATGATTATAATTGTTTTATATAGCTAAGTTCTTTGATTCAGTATGCGGTACTGTAAGAACATTCTCTGCGGTATTATGAGATATATATAAATATATATATTGGTTTTTGTCCACTGTTCCTGGTTCATACCTCCCATAAGCCCTTGCTACAGTCTTTGTTATAATGTTGGGTGTATTTGGCCTCAGGGATAGGCCTCTGCCTTTCTCCTGCCTTCCTTTCACTCTCCTGTTTCCCCGCCTGTCTGATAGTGGGTGGGTCTTAAAACCCTCCCAGGAGAGGGTCTCACCCTACACCCTGGGGTAAGGAAAGCTGATGTTTTGAAGCTTTCATAAAAAACCCAAGAGCACGGGTTCAGAGAGCTGCCAGGTAGCTGAACACATTGAGGTGCCTGCAGGTTGGCCTCCAGGGAGGGCATGGACGCTCCACGTCCCTTCCCCATACGTCACCCTCCACACCTCTTCATCTATATTCTTTGCAGTATCCTTTATAATAAACTGGTAAGTGTAAATAAGTGTTTTCCTGAGTTCTGTGAGTGGCTCCAGCAAATTAATTGAACCCAAAGAAAGGGTCATGGAACTTGGGACTGATGTGTGTGTAAGGGGAGGCAATCTTGGGACTCAGCCCTCAGCCTGTGGGATCTGACACTGTCTTAGGGTAAATGGTGTCAGAACTGGATTGGAGGACACCCAGCTTGTGTCTATTACTTGGTGTGTGGGGAAAAAAAAAAAAACCCACACATTTGATCACAGAGTCTTCTGTGTTGACTGTTGTGTAAGAGTAGAGGGAAAATGTGGTTAGAAAGAGTTTTCTCTACTACATTCTCTTTTTCAAAATTTACTCATTTAAAATAAATAAAATACCTTCACATATCAATTATCATTTTTGATAATGAGAGCTGGGTTTTGAAGTTTATAGAAGTAAAGAAGCACTAGGCCGGGCACAGTGGCTCATGCCTGTAATCCCAGCACTTTGAAAGGCTGAGGCGGGTGGATCACCTAAGGTCATGAGTTCGAGACCAGCCTGGGCAACATGGTGAAACCCCTGTCCCTACTAAAAATACAAACATTAGCTGGGTGTGGTAGCGGGCGCCTATAATCCCAGCTACTCAGGAGGCTGAGGCAGGAGAATCACTTGAACCTGGGAGGTGGAGGTTGCAGTGAGCCAAGATCATGCCACTGCACTCCAGCCTGGGCGACAGACCAAGGCTCTGTCTCAAAAAAAAAAAAAAAAAAAGTAAAGAAGCACTTATTTTTGAGTGACTGGAGGGATTTAACTTATGTCTGTGCAGACGTGTTATACTTAATAGTGTATGTGGGCAATCTTGTGTTTTAAACTGAAGCTCAACAAGGTGATTTATTTCCCAAGTATATATAGATATTATAGTCATATTTTTATCATAAATATATATAACTTTTTTATACAGATACAGTTTCTAAATATTTTCTCTACACTCAATAATATGAAAATTTCATAAAGGATATTATAATTACATTTATTGAGTACCTACAATATGCCATTTATATGTTTACACTCTTTATATGTAATAAGCCTTTTAGACTTTACAAAAATCCTATGAAATAGGCTTTAGAATTATTCTCGTTTAATAAGGAAGCAGAGGCAAAAATCAGTTAGGTCCCTTTTCCAAGGGCTTTCAGGTCCAGGATTTGAATCTAGGTAGCTTAGCCCTCTTGGTCTTTGCCCTTAATTTCCATGCTGTACAAAGTTTGCATTAAAGTAGGCTAAGTGGGGAGGTGGGCGGAAGCAACTCATCAGGTCTCAGCCTGTGTAGGCCAGTGCCCACTTCCAGAGTGACCCCAGGAAACTTCTCCAGTTACAGAGGGGCTTTAGGGAATCCCCGTCCAAATAGGGCAGTGTGGGATAGACCTGAGAAAGCTGTTGAAGAACAGTGGAAATCCCCTGCCATCGAGAGATTTGAAAGAGTCTAGCATTTTCCTCTTTTGTCTCTTCAGATGGAACTAGTCCATTAGTTTATAGCAACTGCAGCAGGTCACAAAATAATGGGTATAAGTGCCCTTGGAGGAATCTAGACCAGCTCTGTGTAAGCTTAGCCACATTATCTTGGTCCACCATGCCTTTCAAAAACACTGAAGAGAGTGGAGTTTGCATTTTGAAGATCAGCTTAGAGTGAAATGACTTAGGTGAAAAGTTGCTTGTTACACTTGGCCTTTTTGTCCTTCATGCTGAATATTTCATTTTAGATCTTCAAAGACTTCTGTAAAGAAAGCTCTTCTAGATTAAGAAGACATTGTATTAAAGTTGCAATTGGATTGGTTGGGTTTTGTTTTGTTGCAAAAACACCTCTCTGTATCTGAAACCTCTCGACACCACCCGGAAAACTGCTGCTGAGATTATTTGTATTAGTTTGCTAGGGCTGCCGAAACAGAGTCCTGGTGGCTTACATTAACCAACACTTATTGTCTCACAGCTCTGGAGGCTAGAAGCCTGAGATCAAGGTGTTTCCAGGGTTGGTTCTGTCTGAGGCCTGGGAGGAAGAATCTGTTCCACAGCTGCCTGTTAGCTTCTGATGGTTTGCTGGCAATCTTTGGTGTCCCTTGGCTGGTAGATGCATCACCTGATCTCTATCTTCATGCTCACATAGTGTTCTTCCTATGTGCACATCTGTTTCTGTGGCCAAATATTTCCTCTTTATAAAGGCACCAGTCATATTGTATTAAGATTCATCTTAATGACCTCAGTTTTAACTTTATTGCTTCTTAAAGACTATTACGTTTAGAGTATTTATTTGTCCCCTCCAAAACTCATGTTGAAACTTAATCCCCAATGTGACTGTATTGAGAAGTGGGGCCTATAAGAGGTGATTGGGTCATAAGGGCCATGCTCTCATGAATGGATTAATCAATTCATAGGTTAGCGGATTAATCCATTCATAGATTAATGGATAAACGGGTTATCATGAGAGTAGAACTGATGGCTTTATAAGAAGAGGAAGAGAGACCTGAGGTAGCACAGTCAGCCCCCTCATCATGTGATGCCCTGTACCGCCTCAGGACTCTGCAGAGAGTCCCCACAAGCAAGAAGGTTCTTACCAAATGCAGCCCCTTGGCTTTGAACTTCTCAGCCTCCATAACTATAAGAAATATTTCTTTCTTTGTAAGTTACCCAGTTTGAGGTATTCTCTTATTAGCAACAGAAAATGGATTAATGCAAAGACCCTATTTCCAAATAGGGTCACATTCCAAGTGAGGTACTCTGGGTTAGGACTTCACACTATTTTTAGGGGGGGGCACAATTCAACCCATAACACTATTTTTTGTTGTTGAAATTAATGTTTTGTTCTTCTATTTCCTTCTATTATTTTTATCTCTATTTATTTCTTAGATTATTGGCTGTGTTTTTATTTTTCAATGACAGAATTTTCTCCTCCATTCTGTCCCCTGTCCCCTCCACCGCCCTTGCCCTTTCCTGTCTGTCCAATTCTTTCTGCACGTTGATTCTGGGTTAAACTTGTAGCGGCACAACTTTGAACAAGTAAATCTCTGCACAAAAATTCCCATTGCCCCCAGAATTGAGTCTCGGCTTCTTGGGTTGGCATTTTGGGCTCTTTTACAATCTGGCCTCCAACAGAGCTTCCCTTAAGAATGCTCTGCTCTTGACTGGCTTTCTTCTAAGATACATATTTATACTTCCACTTTTTCTTACCTTCTATTCTCTTTTTTTCTAGAATACCCTCTCTCATTTATCTTTGTTGACCTGAGCCATATCCTTACTTAAATGCCAAGTTCAAGAACTACTTCTTTCAGAAGAGAGTCCCTATTCATTTCTAGGGGTCTGCTCTCTGCCAGTTATCACTACCTCTTCAGAAACCTTGAACCATTCACTTGTCTTCTTTTATCTACTCTCTTGTAGTAAATGCTGTATATAAGACACAGTAAATAGATGCTGATATGGTTTGGCTGTGTCTCCCACCCAAATCTCATCCTAAATTGTAGCTCCCATAATTCTCACATCTTGTGGAAGGGATCCAGTGGGAAATAATTGAATCACATGAGCGGTTTCCCCGATACTGTTTTCATGGTAGTGAATAAGTCTCATGAGATCTGTTGATTTTATAAGGGGTCTCCCCTTTTGCTTGGCTCTCTTTCTCTCTTGCTTGCTGCCATGTAAGATGCGCCTTTCACCTTCCACCATGATTGTGAGGTCTCCCCAGCCACATGGAACTGTGAGTTCATTAAGCCTCTTTTTCTTTATAAATTATCCAGTCGCAGGTATGTCTTTATCAGCAGTGTGAAAACAGACTAATACAGATGCCTTCACTTTTTAATTAGAGTATAAATTCCTTAAAGGCAAGGTTTATGTCATTTACTTCTATGTTCTTTTTTATTTTTGTATCCTTACCATCCTGACAAAAACTGGTGCTTTATTTCATCAAGTCTAAAATGCTATCAGATGTAGGATGCACCATTATTTTATATACCAGTAGGAGGAAAAAATGTGACTGCTTAACTGAAGGCACAATGTTTTCTTATATTCTTTGTGGTATCAAGAGTGTTGATGACACAGCATTTCTTAAAAGACTTCATAAAAGAACTAAAAGCCATTGGTGCTGAGCTGTTGAGCTGACTGTGCAAGTATAGAGCAAGAGCTTTTTGACCCTTGCTTCAGAAATGTTGCTAAACATATCAGATTCACTACTTGTCCCTACCCCTCTTCCCATTACAATTTGGGTTCTGAGAGCTAAGAAAATGATCCCATATTTGTCTCCAGATTTTTTCTCAAGCTGCTGACACCGCTTTGGACAGGTCTTGATTTTGGAGTTTTTAATATTTGGGTAAGCACAGTCAAGCCGTGTCATGACTGCCAGTGGGCCAACAGTGATTATATGATGCTGCCTGATTTTGGAGATATAAAGATGTGAAGAAAAAACATGTACATCTTAAAATACAGCAAATGCAGTACGTAGCATGTAGCTGACTGACTGAATGCTTAACAAATACTGTAAGTATCTTTAGGGGACAACTCTGGCTTAGTTTTGTTCAGCATCCATTCAGTCTTCTCCTGATAACTGTCCCCCTCTTTCTATCAATGGGTCCAACCCCTTACTACTGTGGGCTTGAGTACTTCTGCAGGCATTGACTTCGCCTGTGATCCAGGGGTGGAACATATGCCCATGGCTAAATTAATCATGTTGATGTCCCTGGCCAGAATGATTGGTCCAGGGATCATCTGGGATTTGAACCTGAAGTATATAGCTCTTGGAACTACTGTCAGCTTCAGGAAATGGAAACAATACTGAGGAATCAGAAATGAGAAATTAACAGAGAGCAACAAAGTTCCAGTCACATATTCAAATTGTGGATCTTAAAGCACCAAGACTGAAGCTCCTGGACTCAGTGGTGGCATGAGCCCTAAGCTCTTTTTGCTTCAGCCTGTAGATTTCAATGTCCTTCTTTTGCAACTTAAATTATCTTGAATCAGAAAAGGGAAGATGAATCGCTAGGCAGAGAAACACATTCAAGAAATATTTATTGCCTGTCTACTGCACACTGGCACTGTGTTACATCCTGGGCTATAAAAATGAATAAAATAGTCTCTCCATTGAAGCGCTTCCTAGGTTGGAAGAGAAAAATCTTTCCACCAGCCTTGTTACCAGGTTAGTTTGGCATTTTCCTTGAACTCTTTTGCACACCCTGAAAATGATACATACTAATTTTGCATTAGTGGCTTCATTAGGAGGAATTTCCACAAGTCTGCAATATAACAGATACAATTTGGACTTTTCTTAACCACATATTTGTGAGAAACTCCATCTTTTCCATAGCCGTAATTTTTTTTTAACAAAAAAATTAAGACATGATACCAATTTATCATGTGCAGTGGTGTGATCATGGCTCACTGCAGCCTCAACCTCCTGGGCTCAAGTGATTCTCCCACCTCAGCCTCTAATGTAGCTGGGACTATAGGCACACATCACCACATCCAGCTAATTTTTTTTTTTTTTTTTTTTTTTTGAGACAGTCTCACTCTGTCACCCAGGCTGGAGTGTAGTGGAGCGATCTCAGCTCACTGCAAGCTCCGCCTCCCAGGTTCACGGCATTCTCTTGCCTCAGCCTCCCGAGTAGCTGGGACTACAGGCGCCCGCCAAGACGCCCGGCTAATTTTTTGTATTTTTAGTAGAGACGGGGTTTCACCGTGTTAGCCAGGATGGTCTCCATCTCCTGACCTTGTGATCCACCCACCTTGGCCTCCCAAAGTGCTGGGATTACAGGCATGAGCCACCGCGCCTGGCCCGATTTTTGTATTTTTTGTAGAGACGAGGGTTTTGCCATGTTGCCCAGGCTGGTCTTGAACTTCTGGACACAAGCAATCTGCCCGCCTCAGCCTCCCAAAGTGCTGGGATTACAGGTGTGAGCCAGCTCGCCCGGCCTAATATTATCTTTTAAAATAAGCAGTGCTGTTTCAAGGAAACTGTTACTGAAGGTATGCACAGACTCCCAAAGTGCTGGGATTACGGGCGTGAGCTACCTCACCCAGCCTAACATTATCTTTTAAAATAAGCACCACTGTTCCAAGAAAGTTGTTACTGAAGATATCCACAGAGACAGTAGAGGGTAGTTTGAATTAAATCTTTTTTAGGTCTATGTACCATGCACTACCGATATTCAAGTTTCAGTTACTTGGTAAAATAGAAAATATTCAGCAGTTTAGGCTGAAGAATAAGAAATGATGTGTCACTTGGGAAATAATGCCTGCTGTACAAATAAATGCCATATTCCTTGCATTGCTTAACATGGCAGAGATAAGTCAAATGATTTTGCTTATTAACGTGCTGGGCATTTGAAACTGCATTTTAGCATTCCTATAAACAGCCTGACATTGAAAGATTTCAGTAATTTAGAGCTGGTTGGAAGAAATTATACTACTTAAAACTCATAAAAATTAGTATCCTCAAGTGCATACTTGAAAAAATGAGTTAGTTAATATCAATATGAATGGGAATTTAAAAAATCAAATGCTAAGTGGGAACACAGGATTTTAGGAGGAGTCTTATATATGTGTAATATATTTGAATATTTGAAACCTAATAAATATGCGCATATGAAAACCAATTTATATTATGCGAATTGTCTAGGACCTTGTGTCTGAGGCAAAAAACAGCTCTTACATAAATTAGAAATGATATACTAGACTTGAGAGAGACTTAAAGACCATGTGGGTGCAGGGAAAACTCTTCATTTGTAGAGGAGGGCTAAATTGAATAGATCCGAATGTAGCTTTCCTGAAGGCGGGAGGTAGCCATAATCTCACAAGGAACAAATGTGAGGCAATTTTACAGGCTTTGACTATCAAAGAAACTTTCTGTATGGTGATAACTATGCATATATTATTGGCTCTTTTTTGAAAAACGGAAAGAGCTTTTCCAGAAATATAACAGTGACATGCATCACTGCTCAAATTTTGACTATGTACAGAATGACTGTTAGGAGGTCACTTTGGCCTTACAGTGCCCATAATGCTAACAGAAAGACGTGCCCAGTCAGGTGCGGTGGCTCATGCCTGTAATCCCAACACTTTGGAAGGCTGAGGCAGGCAGATCGCTCAAGGCCAGGAGTTCAAGACCAGCCTGGCCAACATGGTGAAACCCCATCTCTACTAGAAATACAAAACTTAGTCAGGTGTGGTCGCGCTTGCCTGTAATCAGCTACTCAGGAAGCTGAAGCAAGTGAATCACTTGAACCCTGGAGGTGGAGGTTGCAGTGAGTGGAGATTGTGCCATTATACTCTTTTGGAGACAGAGCAAGACTCCATCTCCAAAAAACATGACCTTTGACTGGCTCTCTGTGAATAGCATCCTGAGAGTTCCATCTGACTTCCCACTAGAAACATTCCAAGAGTCCTGGCCTGGATAGGGATATTGTTTGAATCTTATTATAGAATTTGTAGTGAGCAGGCCGGGCGCAGTGGCCCACACAGGTAATCTCAGCACTTTGGGAGGCTGAGGTGGGCAGATCACTTGAGGTCAGGAGCTCAAGGCCAGTGTAGCCAACATGGCGAAACCCCATTTCTACTAAAATACAAAAAAAATTGCCAGGCGTGGTGGCATGTGCCTGTAATTCCAGGTACTCAGGAGGCTGAGACAGGAGAATCACCTGAACCTGGAAGGTGGAGTTGCAGTGAGCCAAGATCATGCCACTGTACTCCAGCCTGGGCAACAGAACAAGACACTGTCTAAAAAAAAAAAAAAAAAAAATAGAATTTGGAGTGATCAAAGTTGCTGGCTTAAAGAGTGAATAAACCCACAAATATGGTCTCGGTTTTGGGTTTGTTTGTTTTTTTTTTTTTAATACTTCTCTCTCTCTCTTTTTTTTTTTTGACAGAGTTTCTGCTCTTATTGCCCATGCTGGAGTGCAGTGGTGCGATCTCAGCTCACCACAAGGTCCCTCTCCCAGGTTCAAGCGATTCTCCTGCCTCAGTCTTCCAAGTAGCTGGGATTACAGGCATGCGCCACCATGCCCAGCTAATTTTCATGGTTTTAGTAGCGACAGGGTTTCACCATGTTAGTCAGGCTGCTCTCGAATTCCTGACGTTAGGTGATCTGCCCTCCTCAGCCTCCCAAAATGCTGGGATTATAGGCATGAGCCACCGCTCCCGGCCTTAAAAATACTTTTCATTAAATAAATTCACCACCTTTAAACTTTTTTTTCAGATTTTTGATACAGAAGCCTGAATAACCAGCTCAAATGCAGTTCATACATTAAGCATTCTCAGGTGCTCCTACGACAAATGAATAACCTCTACAATCTTTTTCTACTGTACCCGTAACAGTATATACATATTATTTAGCATTCAGTTTCCCATTAGTAATGTACATTTTATCAAAATAAACTTGTGTTATCAAACGAAGAACTCCTTCATGCACATATGCCTTATTTACCATCTTAAAAATTCCTATCTGCATGACACAATCTTTGGAGTGTGGGAAATGTAATTAGTACTGCATGTCTTAGTATATGAATTTTAAAGAAGTTCTAGGGCTGAGAGAAAAGGGTTAAAGATGTATTGGCTTCACTATACTAATCATGTGTTGTTTCTTATCATAGAACAGCAAGAAAGAGATAAGTGGGTATGGGGGGAGGGGGGAGGGATAGCATTGGGAGATATACCTAATGCTAGATGATGAGTTAGTGGGTGCAGCGCACCAGCATGGCACATGTATACATATGTAACTAACCTGCACAATGCGAACATGTACCCTAAAACTTAAAGTATAATAATAAAAGAAAAAAAAAAAAAAAGAAAGAGATAAGTGGGAAGGGAGATAGAACAAAAGCCAGAGAACATGCTGAAGGGCTAGAGGAAAAAAATGAATGTCTAATCAGCTTTCATCCTCATGAGTGTGAACATGCTGGCTTTCCACAATTTGCCTTCTACAAATTTTAAGTCTATTTAAATGAACTGAAAGACAATGTGCATATTTAGTCCTGTGCTCCCATGTTATAGTCATCACCTCCAAAGTCCTTACTGACATGTATTTACCTCAGATTTCACCTTCCATAAATCAATAATTGTTTTCCTCTGCATATGGGAAACATTTTGGTTTTAGCAATATATTTTTTCTTCAAGAAACTAAAAGAATTTTCATGTGATCCTATAAAAATGGGTATTGTGTCACTTTTTATTCAATCAAATATGTATTTTGAGATTTACTTGGCTTGAGACTTTCATTTTATTATGTGAAATTATCAAGTTATTTGAACATTTGATATTTTTCACACATGCTTATTTGTATGCTGATGATAGAAACAAGTGTGTATTTCTTTGAAAGATGTTGAGGTTAGGAAAAAACCCCAAAACCTATGGTGCTTGTCAGACTTGATAAAACTAAAATCACTGAGGTAAGGTTGTTAACACATCAGAAAACATCAGAGTTCCACGTTGAACGTAAAGGGTAGAAAGATTCATAATCAATCTATGTTTAGCATTTTTCTATGTCCCATCTCAACTGTATCCAGTCCTCATTGTTCCTCATGAATTTGTTTGTTCGTTTATTTATTCACTTACTCATCATTCAACAAACAGTTGTCCACTCTGTGTCATGCACCACTCTAGAATCTGGAGATGCATTGGTGCACTACATTTTTTTTTTTTTGAGACAGAGTCTCGCTCTGTTGCCCAGGCTGGAGTGCAGTGGCATGTTCTCAGCTGGATGCAACCTCAACCTCCCAAGTTCAAGTGGTCCTCCTACCTCAGCCTCCCGAGTAGCTGGGAATACAGGGGCACGCCATCACACCTCGCTAATTTTTTATTTTTAGTAGAGATGGGGTTTCACCATGTTGGCCAGGCTGGTCTTGAACTCCTGACCTGAAGTGATCTGCCCACCTCGGCCTCCCAAAGTGCCAGGATTACAGGTATGAGCCACCCTGCCTGGCCTACTTTTTTTGTTTGTTTGAGGAAGGGTCTCATTCTGTCACCCAGGATAAGTGCAGTGGTGGCACAATCATGGCTCACTGCAGCCTTGACTTCCTGGACTCAAGTGATCCTCCCACCTCAGCCTCCTCAGTAGCTGAGACCACAGGTGCGCACCACCACACCCAGCTAATTTTTGTATTTTTTTTTTTTTTTTTTTTTTTTGTAGAGATGGCATTTCGACATATTGCCCAGGCTGGTCTTGAGGTCCAGAGCTGAAGCAATTTGCTTGCCTCGCCCTCCCATACTGCTGGCATTACAGGTGGGAGCCACCATGCCCAGCCTCATTTTCTTTAATTGTGAGTGCAGGACCTTGTTTTCATAATCTTTGTATCACTCTTTAGTGCTTAGGACTGTGCATTACATGGTCTGACTAGTATTGTCAGTCAACAAATATTTTTCAAATATTTTTAAAGTGTCTATAGTGCATTAAATGCTAAGCTACATGATGAATAGCATCAGCTAAAATTATTGTTCTTGCTTCATGAGATTTTATCATTTAAAGCAGGGGTCCCTAACCCTTGCTGCAGACCCATACTGGTCTGTGGCCTGTTAGGAACTGGGCAGCACAGCAGGAGGTGAGCGGTGGGTGAGTGAGCATTACTGCCTCAGCTCCGCCTCCTGTCAGGTCAGCGATAGCATTAGATTCTCATAGGAACTTGAACCCTATTGTGAACTGCGCATGTGAGGGATCTAGGTTGCACGCTCCTTATGAGACTCTGAGGCGGAATAGTTTCATCCCGAACCTCCCACACCCACCCCCTCAACCCTCCAATCCTCCAATTCCCCAACCCTGGTTCATGGAAAAATTGTCTTCCATGAAACTGGTCCCTGGGGCCAAAAAGGTTGGGGACTGTTGATACAAAGTCCAAGTTAACCTAGCAGAAAAACACAAGAAATGAGAGATGTTCAGCTCCTAAATTTCATAGGAAAATGCATATTTTGCTCTTTCTTTTAAACCGATTTTTAGAAAAATTTATTCTAAGGCTGATACACTTTTTTGCAAGGTGAGATGGACGAAGTAAGATTAAAGAACCTCTCTTGAAAGAGAGGCTGAGAAAATTAGAAGACTGGTTGAGGAGTTTAGATAACAACTGGAAATGGTGGGAGGAAAAGGGGTCAAGCAGAGGAAAGGAAGAGGGAGAAGCTGAGGTGGGTCCAGATGAAAAACAGAGTGGAAGGAGCTGCTTTGTAGAGATTGAAGTGTTCAAGAGTCCATCACCTCTTATACTAACCAATTGATTACATGCCTCCTTTGCTGCAGACTGTGAGATCCACAGAGGCCGGGACCCCGTTTGCCCCAGTGCAGGTTCAATAAACGTGTGTTAAATAAATGGCTAAGAGTAAAGATTCTAAAAATAAGAAGCTTACATTCATATAATACATTAAATCTTTGAAAACACATGACACACACCTATATACTGAGGACATTTTGCCCGCATCTGAGGAGACGTATATGAGAATGTTTGTTGCAGTACTGTCTGAAATAATAAAATGCTGGAAGCATTCTAAGTGCCCTTAATTAGAGAATGCACATATAAATTGTGTAGTATATTCCTGTGACATAGTGTTAAAAAGGAATGAACTACATAACTATAGCTCTCAACTTGGATAGATCTCAAAAATATAACGTGTGGGCCAGGCACAGTAGCTCACGCCTGTAATCCCAGCACTTTGGGAGGCTAAGGTGGGAGAATCGCCTGAGCCCAGGAGTTTGGAATCAGCCTGCGTGACATGTGGAGATCCTGGCTCTACCAGTAATAAAAAGAATTAGCCAGGTGTGGTGGCATGCATCTGTGGTCCCAGCTAAGTGAGAGGCTGAGTCAGGAGGATTGCTTGAACCCAGGAGGCTGACTCTGCAGTGAGCTGTGATCGCACCACTGCACTCCAGCCTGGGTGACAGAGTGAGACCCTGTCTCAAAACAAAAAACAAAAAACTATATATATTTAATTAAATTATGTGTGCAATACCATACTATATAATACCAAAACATATAATATCATATATAATTCAATTATATGTATAATACCATATCTGTATGTACTGTAATACAATTATATGTATAATACATTGGTATATTATATCAATTATATGCATAATACCGTATATGTATATGTATAATACGTATATAACCCAGATGTATATAATACCATATATATCTACTTTAAACAGCTTTATTGAGATATAATTTACATCCTGTACAATTCATCCATTTAAAGTGAACAGTTCAGCAGGGCACAGTGGCACACACCTGTAGTCTCAGCTACTCCAGAGGCTGAAGCAGAACGATTGCTTGATCCCAGAAGTTCAAGGCTGCAGTGCGCCATGACTGCGCCTGTGAATAGTCACTGCATTCTGGCCTAGGCGACATAGCAAAACTCTGTCTCTAGGAAAATAAAATGAAATAAATTTAAAAATAAAATGAACAATTCAATAGGTTTTGGTAAATGTATTATTAATTTTTAAAATTGCAGTAAAAATACATAACATATAATTTGCCATTTTAATTATTTAAGTGTACAATTAATTCAGTTGCATTAATTCACAGTATTGTACAACCATCACTATTATGTTGTGATTATTTTGGAAATAATTTTCCATTACCCCTAAACAAAAATTCTGTAACCATTAAGCAATAATATGTCATTGCTTCTACCCCAAACTTCTAACAACCTCTATTACTTTCAGTCCTGATGAATTTGGCTATTCTAGGTACATCATATAAATGATATTATACCACATTTGTCTTTTTGTGTTTTGCTTATTTCATTTAGCATAATATCTTCAAGTTCATCTATATAGCATGTATCAGAACTTCATTCCTTTTTTATGGCAGAATAATATTGCATTGAGGGTATATGCCACATTTTGTTTATCCATTCATCTGTTAGTGGACCTGTGGATTTCTTCCACCTTTTGGCTATCATAGATAATGCTGCATTGGACACTGGCATACAAATATCTATTCCAGTCCTTGCTTTCAATCCCTTTGGTTATATACCTAGAAATGGAATTGTTGAATCATATGATAATTCTATGTCTAGCTTTTTGAGAAACTACCAGATAGTTTCATTTGTGTGCATGTATACATATGTATATACATATATGTATATATGCATACATATACATATGTATATACATATATGTATATATGCATACATATACATATGTATATACATATGTACATATGCATACATACACATATGTATATACATATGTACATATGCATACATATACGTATGTATATACACATATGCATACATATGCACATATATGTATCTATACATATGTCTATGTATGCATATACACATAGATTTTTAAAAACACAATAACACTTCTACATATGGTTCCTGGATACGAATATATGTTTATAAAATCTAATGGCTATAAGGGAAGAACTTACTCATAGAAGTGATTACTTTGGTGGTGGGGGTAGGGTTGGACATGAGGACACAGGAGAGACTGGGCTACAAATGGTCAAAGGAGACAATAGTTTTACCTGCAACGCTTCCTTTCAGTTTTAAAAAGGGGCATAGATACATAATTTGCAAATTGTTTTAAAAATAGAAAAAAGGGAAGGAAATTGGACAAAATTTGAGGTAGAAGTATCTCCATGTTATATTATTCTGTGTACTTTTTTTGTTTAATTAGAAAGAGACAAACTTTTCTACAAGGTACACATCATTCGATTCTCATATCAAAACTGATGAATGAGATAGTATTAATACCAATGATATCGTTTTAAAGGCAGAATTCTGAAACAGACAGCAGTGGGCCAGAACCAGAGATGAGTGCCCTAGTCTGCTGGTCCAGGGCTTGGAGGTGAGGAGAGGGAGGCTGAGGTGGTGAACACCCTAAACGCTTTGATGCTGTACCACAGGGCCTCAAATCACCTACTGTATTTTCCCTTCGTTTGTAATGTTATGAAGACACTTCTGCTTTAAAGGCCACTGTTTTTAGAGGAGACATGGAGGAAGCAAGGATAAGGTTCACTGAAGTAGGAGGACAGAGTGATAAGACGGACGCCTAGAGGACAAGATAACAACTGAGAACAGTGGCTAGGAAATGAAGGAAGTGGAGACGAGGAAGGATTCTGAGCTAATGACGAGGAAGGATTCTGAGCTAACGCAGATCACAGATAGCGCTTCAAAGAGCCATTTGTACCAGACCCTTTGTGTAGTGTGAGAGATGAGATGGACTCTTCAATGTCTTGGTTTCCTACCAGCACTTCCCCCACTCCAGGTTTCGGTATTTCAGGGTTGAGTGGGCAGGCGTGATGGAGCACATGTGTGTATCACACATAAAGAAGATGCAGGACAGAGAGAGCTGGAAGAAATGTGCGAAGTGAAATGAAAAGCCAGTTAAGAACAAATTGTCATCTCTCCAAAGCAGATCAACTGTTGGCTGCCAGATCATTCAGTACTGATGCCTCATCAGTACACATCTTCCAGACATTAATAAAATTAAGGAACAAAACGTATTGGTTTTCTTCTTGCTCTTGTCCTGAAAAAGAATGAGCTGTACATAGCTTCATAACTAATTTGTGCAATATAATTAATGTCTCCTTTCTTTGTAATATCTTTAATTTGCTAGTCTAAGAGAGGTGGAAAGAATCGGAGCTGAGAACAAAGAATTTCCATTCACAAAGGTATTCGCTTTCGGCGATGGAATTACAACCCAAGGAAAGGAAAGTTATCGTGGCTATGAGTTCCAACCTACACACTGCTGCCAAATTTATCTTCCTTGAGTTCAGGGCTGAATACATCACTTCTGTATTCTAAACTGTTTTCATTACCAAAAGCAGTATCCCTCAAATATTTTTCTCAGAATTATCTTTGTATTTCTTGAGAAAATAAATTCCAGGATTAAATAAATGTAGGAAATGATGGTCAAGCAAAATTTCTTACTATAAAACTTTAAATAATCTGAAGCATGAATCTCCAAGGTATATGGCATTTCTGAAACTTATTTCACCAAGATAGTCCCCCCACCTTATCTCTAAAAACCAAAACCAAAACAAAACCAAAAAACCCCAAGAAACCATTGATAATTTTTCAAGGAAAATCAGAATTCTGTAAAACACATTTCTGGAAACCCTCATCGACCCCACGAAGAGACTGGATGCTAGTTTAAGTCCCTGCTCTAGCTCTTACTTGCTGAGTGATATTGAGCAAAACCCTTAAATTTTCCTAATATTTTTGCTTATTAGTATAATGGGATAATAACTTTCTCAAGTTCGTCATGAAAACTGAGATGTTGATGTTGGTCTTTGGCACATAGTGCGCACATAGTAAATAGTAATTGTTATGTTATTGTTATCAACCTAGTATGTAGATCCTGGTTTTCCAGCTTTATGAAAGCAGGGAAGCAGGGGCCAAAGGGTGGGAGGTCTTGTAAGCCATAAGAAGTTAATGGAAGTAATGGAGATGGTTTTGTTTTTTATGGGTTTTTTTTTTTTTGGTTTTTTTTGAGACGGAGTCTCACTCTGTTGCCCGGGCTTCAGTACAGTGGTGTAATCCCGGCTCACTGCAACCTCCGCCTCCCTGGTTCAAGCAATTCCCCTGACTCAGCCTCATGAGTAGCTGGGATTACAGGTACACACTACCACGCCCAGCTAATTTTTGTATTTTTAGTACAGACGGGGTTTCACCATGTTGGTCAGGCTGGTCTCGAACTCCTGACCTCGTGATCCACCTGCCTCGGCCTCCCAAAGTGCTGGGATTACAGGCATGAACCACCATGCCCAGCCTGGAAAAGGTTTTAATAGAGAAAAGGGATTTGAATTATCCTTCCCTTCAAGGGCAGCTAAGAAACCTTGCCCTTGTCTTAAATGTGTAAGTTTTGGCTGGGTGTGGTGGCTCACACCTGTAATCCCAGCTCTTGGGGAGGCCGAGGTAGGCAGGTCATGAGGTCAGGAGTTCAAGACCAGCTTGGGCAACATAGTGAAACCCCGTCTCTACTAAAAATACAAAAAAATTAGCCAGGCCGGGTGGCGGGTGCCTGTAATCCCAGCTACTTGGGAGGCTGAGGCAAGGAGAATCACTTGAACCTGGGAGGCGGAGATTGCAGTGAGCCGAGATCGCGCCACTGCACTCCAGCCTGAGCAACAGTGCAAGACTCAATCTCAAAAAAAAAAAAAAAAAAGTGTAAGTGTCATTAGTCAAGGCCCTGCCCAAATGCCTTTCTCAATGCCCTCACGCAGTACCTCATTGGCGGTTTGCAATAATTTCTTCCTGTACACTCCTGTAGCCTTTTTTTTCTAAATTTTTTTTTTAGCATTTATCACTTGCTACTACATATTAAAGTTATTTATGTGCTGCTATATTTATTTCTCCAACTAGCATGCTTTCAAAGCATGCCCACATCTTGTCCCATACTTTTAAGCATAATACAGTCACCTGTAAAATGATCACTAAAATTTGTCAAATGAAAAACGTGCCCCAAAGTGGCTTTCTAATTACATCACTCTAAATAAACATAGGAACCGCTTATTTTTCTCCGAAGTTATCAGGAATCTACAAGTTTAGATCTTTTTCTGAAAGTAATTTCCATCTGAGTATCATCTGCTGCCCTCCTGTGTTTGACACAAATATTCTCATATGAGAACAACAAAAACAGAATGGCTCAATTAAATTTATTTGGACTGCACTTTTACTTTCAGATACTTGAAATGTGTTTCCACACAAAACAATTGTGCCTCCTACTAAGATTATTTTTATTCAATCTTTATTCAATATATTTCAAATTACATTTTTTACTTAGGGTTATATGAGATCTTTCATATTGGTCTGATATTCTTTCAATATAATCTACTAAACTTTTGGTATTTCCATTTAAAAAATCTGAGACAACTTATTTCAAATTATTCTAATACTATTTTTGTATACTAGACCTACTTGGGCAACAGTACAAGACTTTGTACTTCAAAACTAGAAAAACCTGGTTACTAGTTGTGCGATCTTGTGCAAATTACTTTTCTGAACCTGTTTCATTTGTAAAATGAAGACAGTACCTCCCAAAGATCACACAAAACACTTAGCACACCATAAAAATGCTCAATATGTTAGCTGTTATTAATACTATAGGAAACATGTTTTCAAATGGCTCTTCTTTGGTATTACCTATTATGGTAAAGTTAAAGACTGCCTAAGAACATGAATTAGCATGGGCCCAATATATCACCTGGATTAAGCCCTGTCCTTTGATATTCAACACTCAAGATTTATTGGACACCTGGGATGTGTTAGACATCATTCTAGATACTTAGGATATATTGGTTTGTAAAAAAGACCAAAATCCTTGCCTTTGTGAAACCTCACTCTTCATGGAGGTCTTTAAGTTACTGACTTCCTTCTAAATTCTTACTGTACACGTTACTCATTTCTTTACATATGCTATCCCATACCATATATCCAGTCCTTTCCTCTCTATCTCCAATGCAGGCTCTCATCTCTCTTGTTCTACTGCTACAGCCTTGAATTGGGGACAGGAGCTCACTCTAATGACACTTTGTATACCTTTATCAAGTTTTGTAAGGATGGTGACTTAGTTTGACTCTGCTACTCTTTAAAGAGGAAAAAAAATTAGTGTTGACATTTTTATTTAATTGCCAATTATTACAATCTATTTTCTTTTACATTACCCCAGTCTATTCTCAACACAGCAGCCAGAGGGATCATCTGAAACCACAGTTCAACTGTTTTTCTTGAAGCGATGGCCCATTTTATCCTTTTTTTGTTTTTGTTTTTGTTTTTTTTGAGATGGAGTCTCGTTCTGTCGCCCAGGCTGGAATGCGGTGGCACGATCTCGGCTCACTGCAAGCTCCGCCTCCCGGGTTGACACCATTCTCCTGCCTTAGCCTCCCCAGCAGCTGGGGCTACAGGTGCACGCCGCTACGCCCAGGTAATTTTTGTATTTTTAGTAGAGATGGGGTTTCACTGTGTTAGCCAGGATGGTCTCAATATCCTGACCTTGTGATCTACCCGCCTCGGCCTCCCAAAGTGCTGGGATTACAGGCGTAAGCCACCACGCCCGGCAATTTCATCCACTTTTGATAAAATATCTGCCAAATACCCAAGTGTAAACAACCATAGTTTAATCTCCTATAGTCATTCTTTCCAGTAAAAATGGTAAGAAAGAAATCCCAGGGAAACTGAAGCCAAAACTATTTTCATAAAAGTAAGATTTTACTTGCCTTTCTTACCATTAACATTTGCACAGATGGTGCAAAAGCAATAGTGATAAAACTACCAGCACTTAGCATGAATCAATGGAGGGGCACAAAAATGTATTGCTAGTCATTGTATACTTCATTGCCATGCACCCTCAGTAAAAACAAAAACAAAAAAACTCAGTTTCACTTAAGAATGTGCTTGATGAAGCAATAAAAATTGCTAACTTTATGAAATCTTAGCCCTTAAGATGTCTTTTAATATTCTGTGTGATGAAATTGGTAATATGCATAAAGCATTTCTGCTGCCTACCAAAGGACAATAATTTTCTCAAGGAAAAACATTTTTTATTATTTCAGTTGCAAACTGAATTGGCTGCCTTTTTTTTTTTCAAGGCATATTTTTACAAGAAAAAATGACAAACTGTATCTTGTTACTCAGACTTGGGTGTGTATTGGGTATGTATTTGGCAGACATTTTCTTGAAAATGAACCAAGTGGGCCTTTCACTTAAAGGAAAACAATAATATTTGCTATCAACTTCATGCTTGATAGCTTGATCAAGTTCAAGCTATCAAGTAAAAACTTAAAACTTGTGGAAAACTTATACCTTCACAGTAGGTTTTTCAGTTTCCCAATACTATAAAACTTTCCTGAGACAGGGATGATATTACTCAATGTGATTTTTGATATGTATAATGAATGTAACAACATTTGGAAGGTCTGTATAACTCAGTAACCCATTACTTTTCAGATGACTGGTGCATGATGTTCCAAATCAGGTATGGGTAAAAGATCCATTCAAAGCTCAAGACACATGAATGAATTTTAATGGAACAGAATAAAAAGTTCATTAAACCAGTTTCAGATTCCATGTTGTAACTAACCTTTAAGAAACTACCACTTGTTGGGTTTTAGTAGAATATCAAAGAAGTATATGTACATCTATTTGAAAAAGTTAAATATTCCTCCCATACTAAATATTTATGAGAAGTGGATTTTTTCATACTTCGACAAAAATTTCATATCCCAACAGTTTGAATGCAAAAGCAAATATGGGAATCAAGCTGTCCTCTATTAAGCCAAACACAGAAGACCTCTGAAAAACCGGTTTTTCTTAAAAGCCATTCTTCTCACTAAATTATGTCTTGGTAAATTGCCATTTTTCATAAAACAAAAAAAGTTTTTGTTAACATGAAATGGTTTTATTATCATTATTTTTACCATTGACCTTTCTGAGAATTTTCATTATTTTTCAATGAATTAAAACTTTTGTTTTCATTTCTATGGTGGTGAATATCAATAGCCACAATCCACATAAACAGAGGCTCTTTGGTGTCTTCTACAATTTTCTAGTGTAATGAAAAGTTAGGAGCAATGACTCACCCCTGTAATCCCAGCACTTTGGGAGGCTGAGGTGGGTGGATTGCTTGAGCCAGGAGTTCAAGAGCAGCCCGGGAAACATGAGACCCCCATCTCTACAAAAAAACTAAGAAATGCAAAAATTAGCCGGGCATGGTGGCACGTACCTGTAGTACCAACTACTTGGGAGGCTGAGGTGGGAGGATTGCTTGAGCCCTGGAAGTTGAGGCTGCAGTGGGCCATGATCGTGCCACTGCACTCCAGCCTGGAGTTCCAAAGCCACCACTGAGCTAAGCTATGCCAGGTCACGTGACTTCTCTGCGTAAAAACCTTCCAATGGTCTGGAGTGGTGGCTCACACCTGTAATCGTAGCACTTTGGGAAGCTGAAGTGGGAGGACTGCTTGAGGCCAAGAGTTCAAGACCAACCTGGCCAACATATCAAGATCCATCTCGTATTTTTAAAAACTAAAATTAAAAAAAACCACAACCTTCCAACGGCTCCTCAGAGGTTCATATATTGTCCTACAAGACTCTACTCTGTTTCCCCCTCCATTACCTGTCCCTCTACTTTTCCCCTTGCTCACTCCCTCCAGCCATGCTTGCCTCTTTGAAGTTCCTCCAATAAACCATACATACTCCCAGCGTTAGTACCATTGCACTGGCAGTTCCCTCTTCATGGAAAGCAATTTCTCCAGTTTTCCGCATGGCCATTTCCCTCATTTTCCTGAAGTCTTTGCTCAAATGTCACCATCTCAATAACTTGTGCATCATATTTAAGATTACAGCCCTACCAGCTACTCCCACCCGCACCACATACATTGTTCTCCCCTCCCCGCAGCATCTTCTAACATTTGCTTATTACGTCTAGTGTTTGACCTCCTTTCTCCACCACCAGCATAATGTAAGCCCCAAGAACATGGGAAAATGCCTGTCACATAGAGCTCAACAAATATTTGTTGAATGTAGAATGGATGAACTCGCTTGCCAGCTTGTCATTTCTGGAGACATGGCCACAAATTCCCAAGAAAAAGAAAGGATGCATTTTAAAGAGGCTAGGGAGGACAATGACAGCAAAGACTGCAAAGAGTTTTAAAACAGGAGAAAAAGAAGATGGGATATAATAACCACAAATTTCAATACTGAAGGCATTGTGGGCCTGAAAATAACGCTCTTGGGAGAAGTGGCAGTCGGGGAATTAATTATAAAGGTAGACACGGCGGATCTAAGTGCCTGGCCATGGACACTGGCATGCGCTCCCTCACCCAAACCCACTTCCCGCTCGGCTCTTTCCGGAGCCTTCCACCCTAACACAGAAAGTTCACACCAAGAGACTGAACGATTTCTAAACTTTATGGAAAAAGCCAATGACAATCAATTAGCCAAAAACGAGACGCCAAATCCCATCTCACTCCAGCGTCATGCCCTCTTCTCAAACGCTCGCCGGCTCTAGGACCTCTCCACCAGCACAGTTCTCAGGAGTCCTGCTGGTCTCCCAATGCTGTTCTAAGGGTCCACATGAAGGCAGGTCAGGCGGGACTCCCCGGGCAAGCACTTCTGTAAGCGGAAAGCACGAGGCGCAGGAGCCATGGAGAGCCGGTCCTTTGGAGACAGGAATACTCAAGAGGATTGGCAAACCGGAGAAACGCTGGGAGAGGTGCCCCGCACTGCGGTGGTAAGGCAGAGTCTCAGTTCTCCTCGGGCTTGTCGGCTGGCGGTCCACAAGGCTGAAGCATCTTTTCCATCAAGTTGAAGCGGACTCGCGCTTTGCTCTCATTCTCCGCAATGGCGAAGTAGTTGAGAAGGTCGAAGTGGCCCATGTAGGAGCAGTACGAGTCGCGGTGTTGGTTCACCAGCCACTCCCACTTGGTGGTGTCGGCGTGGCCCGTGCCGATGTACTTGGACTGCAGGTGCTCCAGCTGGCTATGGATGGTGTAGCGGTCAGTCATCTCGCCGCTTTCCCCTTCGCTCTCAGGTCAGAGGACGCAAGCAACAAGCCGCCGCTCTAGCGTTTTACAGGAGAGTGAAGCAACCGCGCGGAAGCTCCAGGTCCGCGCCGTCGCAGAAGAATGGCGTCACAACGACTAAGTAGCGTAACTCTCGCTCATAGGGCTCAGAGGCGGAAGCGGAAGCACATTCTGTCACGCAATTGGAGTTGCTGAGGCGACGCAACAAGTGTGCCTCCCCCCTCCATGGAGATCCCCGCCCCATCAGAGAATGTTGCATGATGGTCCACTTAGTGGCTAAGGGAGGCCCTTTTCCAACAGGGAGCGTTGCATGCTGGGACTTGTGGTCTTGGGAGTTCGTGCATGCAGGCTTCCGGGACTCCTGGTCGCGTTCTGTTGTTTGTTTGTTTGTTTAAGACGGAGTCTTGCACTGTTGCCCGGGCTGCAGTGCAATGGCGCGATCTCGGCTCACTGCAACCTCCACCTCCCGGGTTCACGCGATTCTCCTGCTTCAGCCTCCCGAGTAGCTGGGATGACAGTTGCACACCACCATGCCTGGCAAGTTTTTTTGTATTTTTAGTAAAGACGGGGTTTCACTGGTCTCGAACTCCTGACCTCGTGATCCACCCGCCTCGGACTCCCAAAGTGCTGGGATTACAGGCGTGAGCCACCGCGCCCGGCCCCTGGTCGCGTTTTAAATTGATCTGGGGACCTAGTGGAGGGCGATGTCTGGAGGTGGGGAGCATCCGTGGGTGGCTTGGGGCTGATAGGAAATGGGAAACCCAAGAATGACTGGACTACGAGCAGCCCCGAAAATAAACTCTTGGTGTATTTTGGAGCCGTCGTGGCGGCACGGCCGTCCCGTCACAACCAGGGATGGATTACCCAGAAGTCAGCAGGCGCCAGTTCTGGTCCCAACTGTGTCTCTTAGGAGTTTGTAGCGTAAAAGAGTTATTTCAGCTCTAACCAGGGTGCTTGGTGAGCAAGTACAGCACCAGTTCCCACACATTCTGGCTTCCACCTCAAGCTTCTCCTTCCTCTCTAGCCACTTATTTTGATATCCTCCCTCCAAGGCCTCACCTCACCCTACTTGGCTCTTCCATTCAGTGGGTTTTGTGGATTCAACCAACCTGATTGAAAATATTGGGGGAAAATATCAGTCTGTACCGAAATGTGGACTTTTTTTTTTTTGGATTGGCTATTTTTTTTCTCTTTCTTTCTTTCTTTATTTTTTATTGATAATTCTTGGGTGTTTCTCACAGAGGGGGATTTGGCTGGGTCATAGGACAATAGTGGAGGGAAGGTCAGCAGATAAACAAGTGAACAAAGGTCTCTGGTTTTCCTAGGCAGAGGACCCCGCGGCCTTCCGCAGTGTTTGTGTCCCTGGGTACTTGAGATTAGGGAGTGGTGATGACTCTTAACGAGCATGCTGCCTTCAAGCATCTGTTTAACAAAGCACATCTTGCACCGCCCTTAATCCATTTAACCCTGAGTGGACACAGCACGTGTTTCAGAGAGCACAGGGTTGGGGGCAAGGTCACAGATCAACAGGATCCCAAGGCAGAAGAAGTTTTCTTAGTACAGAACAAAATGAAAAGTCTCCCATGTCTACTTCTTTCTACACAGACACGGCAACCATCCGATTTCTCAATCTTTTCCCCACCTTTCCCCCCTTTCTATTCCACAAAGCCGCCATTGTCATCCTGGCCCGTTCTCAATGAGCTGTTGGGCACACCTCCCAGACGGGGTGGTGGCCGGGCAGAGGGGCTCCTCACTTCCCAGTAGGGGCGGCCGGGCAGAGGCGCCCCTCACCTCCCGGACGGGGCGGCTGGCCGGGTGGGGGGGCTGACCCCCCCACCTCCCTCCCGGACGGGGAGGCTGGCCGGGCGGGGGGCCGACCCCCCCACCTCCCTCCCGGACGGGGCAGCTGGCCGGGCGGGGGGCCGACCCCCCCACCTCCCTCCCGGACGGGGCGGCTGGCCGGGTGGGGGCTGACCCCCACCTCCCTCCCAGATGGGGTGGCTGCCGGGCGGAGACGCTCCTCACGTCCTAGACGGGGCGGCTGCCGGGCGGAGGGGCTCCTCACTTCTCAGACGGGGCGGCCGGGCAGAGGCGCTCCTCACATCCCAGACGGGGCTGCGGGGCAGAGGCGCTCCCCACATCTCAGACGATGGGCGGCCGGGCAGAGACGCTCCTCACTTCCTAAATGGGATGGCGGCCGGGAAGAGGCACTCCTCACTTCCTAGACGGGATGGCGGCCGGGCAGAGACGCTCCTCACTTTCCAGACTGGGCAGCCAGGCAGAGGGGCTCCTCACATCCCAGACGATGGGCGGCCAGGCAGAGACGCTCCTTACTTCCCAGACAGGGTGGCGGCCGGGCAGAGGCTACAATCTCGGCACTTTGGGAGGCCAAGGCAGGCGGCTGGGAGGTGGAGGTTGTAGCGAGCCGAGATCACGCCACTCCACTCCAGCCTGGGCACCATTCAGCACTGAGTGAACGAGACTCCATCTGCAATCCTGGCACCTCGGGAGGCCGAGGCTGGCGGATCACTCGCGGTTAGGGGCTGGAGACTGGCCTGGCCAACACAGCGAAACCCCGTCTCCACCAAAACCAGTCAGGCGTGGCGGCACGTGCCTGCAATCGCAGGCACTAGGCAGGCTGAGGCAGGAGAATCAGGCAGGGAGGTTGCAGTGAGCTGAGATGGCAGCAGTACAGTCCAGCTTCGGCTCGGCATGAGAGGGAGACCGTGGAAAGAGAGGGAGAGGGAGAGGGAGGAAATGTAGACTTTTTAAGGTTATTATTCCCTAAACAATACAGTATAACAACTATTTACATAGCATTTACATTGTATTAGGTATGTTAAATAATCTAGAGACAAACTATACAGGAGGATGTGCGTATATGCAAATACAAGCCGTTTTATATCAGGGACTTGAGCATCCTCTAGTTTTGGTATCCATGGGGGTCCTGGAACAAATCACTCACGAATACTGAGGGACAACTGTATTTCTCCATGTTACCTGTTGTGTCCATCCCCATTTCCTTGTACAAGCTATTCCCTCTACGTGGAATGTCTGTTCCCTTGGTGAACGCATCTCCCTTTAAAGGCAGCTCAAATGCATCTCCTTAGAGTTTTCACTGGCTGCTCCAGACAGATGTAAACTCTCCTTCCTCTTTGCAAGTTATACGTCTCTTCCTTATTATTGCTTTATGTCCTACTGTTTGGTTTAATAACTTCCTTACATGGGTAGAAGCTACTTGAAAAAAAGATCCTTTTTTTAAAAAAAAAGTCCAAAACAAAAATTTGATAAATGGATAAATATTACAACCGAAGAGAAGGAAAACTTTACTGGGAAGGAGATAACTTGAAAATAATTTTATTCTGCTGTTTAAACTTCATTATAACAAATGTTTCACTCCTAAAATGTAAAGAATTTTGTCAGGCATACTTGTGGGAGATGTATCAAACCTTAACATTTTGCCATTTTTCTATGGAGCCTGTTTTTTTGATTGCTGAAAGTGTGTATCCATGCACAATAGTTTTTTTTGTTATGCAAGTTTTAAAGCTCTATATAAATAACACTCCGTCTGTATTGTTATAAAAGTTGCTTTTTGCCCTTGTCAGTATTCATGTTACATGTTATGTAACTTTAGTTCATTGTTTACTGCTATATAGTATGTCACTTAATTAGTATACCATAACATGTCCACTCTCTCAATGATGGGCATTTATTTTCGTATTTTTGTTATTAGAAACAATGCCGAAATAAATATTCTTATACATGTGAAGGTGTTTCTCCAGGGCAGTGGTCCTCAACCTTTTTGGCACCAGGGACTGGTTTCGTGGAAGACAATTTTTCCACGGACAGGGGTTAGGGGTGGCAATGGTTTCGGGATGATTCAAGTGCATTACATTTATTGTGCACTTTATTTCTATTATTATTACATTGTAACATATAATGAAATAATTGTACAACTCACCATAATGTAGAATCATTGGGAGCCCTGAGCTTATTTTCTTGCAACTAGACAGTCCCATCTGGGGGTGATGGGGGATAGTGACACCAAAAGTATGTTGCTTATGTCCAGTCTACTCTGTAATCTCGTTTTGGTTGCTGTCACTGCAGAAAACCCTCATTCACATAGATAGGATGTTGGAAATGGAAGCAGACTTTTCTGTGCTTTGGTGCCAATCTGAGGATATTCCACCTTGACTCTAATCCAGAACATATGGAGATTTGAAGTTGTCTCAAACATACTTTTAAAGCCACCATTATTTGCAGTCTCAAGCAGTTGATCTTCTAGCATGGGCAAAGTTGATTCACCTGGTTTTTTCACAAATGCGTCATAGATCCATTCCTTCCCAGTTCAGAGGTCTTTTGTAATTGGGAAGTAATGCCCAAACTCTATTGAATGTAAGACAGGTGATCATGCACCAGCTGGGAGAAAGAAGGCCCTGGCTCAGTCTCTTTCAAAATCTCTACTAATGTTTGAAACGTCAAAAATCCCGGTGTTGACTTGTCACCCCCATAATTCCAGTTGGATTTGAATGCAGCCACTTTATCTGCCAACTTGAACACAGTTGTTCTCCTCTAAAGTGACAGATTGAATTCGCTGAGCAGGTTGAATATGTCACACAAGTAAGCAAGTTTTGCCACCTATCCTGTGTCACTGAAATGTGCTTCCAGTGGTGACTATTTTTCTAAAAGAAATCTCTGTAGCAGCTCTCCTAACTCAAAAACTCTGGCCAGTGATCTACCTTTAGAAAGCCATCTCACCTCTGTGTATAAGGAAGATGAATGCGCTCTGTGTCCATCTCCTCACAGAGCTGTGCAAACAGACGTGAGTTAAGGGCATGTACTTCAATATAGCTGATAATTTTAATCACATCCTGCAAAACGTTGTGAAGTTCAGGTGACATTTTTCAGCTAGCCAGCATTTCCCCATGGACGACACAGTGCACAGACACATTCAGAAGCAACCTCTTTGACCCAAGTAGTGAAACCAGAAAGCTGTCCAGTCATGGCAGTTGCTCCATCCATGCTTATACCAACACAAAATGGCCAATTCAGTTTTCTTGATGTGTAATCATTTAAAGACTTGAATAGTTCTGCAGCTGTGGTGTTGGCTGGCAACAAAAGTACACGTAACATAGCCTCTTGCACATCCTCCTGAAAATATATTCACAAAAACAAGCGTTGTTGCCTTGTTGTCAAGATTGGTAGACTCGTCAACCTGGATTGTGTACCATGGTGACTTATTAATCCTCTCTAACAATTATGCCTGAATATCCTCTGCTATTACATCAATTTGTCTAGTTGTGGTGCTAGCCAAAGAGGAATGTGTGCCTCCTTTTGAACTGCAGCCTCTCCTAAAAGTTCACAACAGATGTCCTTAGCAGCAGGGAGGATCAACTCTTCACCAACAGTAAAGGGCTTCTTAGCTTTAGCAATGTGGTTAGCCATTGACTGATGCTCTCAGTACAGACACACTTGTTGTGGTAGTGGCCTTCAATAATTGCTTCTGTTTGTGTTCATGTTTTTTTCTTTTGAAAAACTCCAAAACCTCGTCTTTTAATGCAAGTTGCTTGGTCTCCATGTGGTAAAGCGGTTTTGAAGCTTTCATAGTTTCGGTGGATAGAGAGTTACCAAGTATTGTACAAAATGAGCTTGGAGAATGTGAATTACTTGTTGCAAAGAGTAATTTAAGTAGGACCCTCGGTGTTTTCTTTTAAATGCAGCTTTCTTTTCACTGTCAGTCTTAGAGTCTTCTATCTCATCATTGGGTCTTTCTCCTTTTTCAAAGAAGCTCTCTAGTGATGTTTGTTTTTTACTTATTTTGGCTGGGGTTAGCTTGTGTGCTTACCAAAACTGTGGCTGAGACAAGTGCCGGAAAGAAGCATGGATGGAAGTGGTAAATAATGGGTGGGCCATCCACAGACTAAAATAAGTGTTGAATTGTGACTTAAAGCCTGCCACCAGATGCAGCTGTATAACTGAAGTACATCAATTCACTTGCCACTATAAAGCCTGCCACCAGATGCAGCTTAATTGCCACTTACCACTCATTGACAGGGTTTTGATATGAGTCTGGAAGCAATTGATTTATTATGGTCTCTGTGCAGTCAAACCTCTGCTAACGTTAATCTATATTTGCAGCTGCTCCCCAGTGCAAGCTGCAATAAACACCTCAGCTCCACCTCAGATCATCAGGCATTAGATTCTTATAAGGAGTGCACCACCTAGATCCCTCACATGCATAGTTCACAATAGGGTTCAAGCTCCTATGAGAATCTAATGCCACTGCTGATCTGACGGGAGGCGAAGCTCGGGCAGTAGTGCCAGTGATGGGGAGTGTCTGTAAATACGGATGAAGCTTTGCTTGCTTGCTCACTGCTCACCTCCTGCTGTTTGGCCCAGTTCCAGGGGTTGTGGACCCCTGCTCTAGGGCATATACATAGGAATAAAATTGTTGAGACTTAGGGATGAGTGTCTTCAAGCTTTGCTAAATGTTGCCAAATTGCTTTCCAAAGTGATTGTACCAATTGGTTCTTCCACCAGCAGAATGAGAATTCCTTTGGCTCCACATACTTTTCAATACTTGGCGCTGTCAGATATTTTTTAATTTTTCAAATCTGTTGGATGGAATGGAATTTCAATTTGGCTTTTATTTGCATATCCCTGATTAACTAGGGAGGCTGGAGATCTTTTTGTTTATTGATCTATTATATTTCTGCTTCTGTGAATTGTGTATTCATTTACTTTGCCCATTTCCTACTGGATGTTTGTATTTTTCTTACTAATCTTCAGGAGCTCTTTTTTGAGACAGAGTCTAGCTCTGTCATCCAGGCTGGAGTGCCGTGGCATGATCTCAGCTCACTGCAACTTCTGTCTCTCAAGCAATTCTCCTGCCTTGGCCTCCCAAGTAACTGGGATTACATGCACCCACCACCACTCTTGGCTAATTTTTGTATTTTTAGTAGAGACCGGGTTTTGCCATGTTGACGAGGCTGGTCTCAAACTCCTGGCCTCAAGTGATCCACCCACCTCGGCCTCCCAAAGTGTTGGGATTACAGGCGTGAGCCACTGTGCCTGGCCTAGGAGCTCTTTACATATTCAGGATACTAGGCTTGCGGTTATAAGCAATGAAAGTATCTTTTCCCAGTCTATAGCTTTTCTTTACCCTTTCTTTAGGATATCTTTTGTTGTAGAGAAGTTAAGTTTAAAGTAGTCAGATTTATCAGCCCTTCTTTATGGTTTGTGCTTTTTGTATTTGGTTTAGAAAATGAAATCAATCAAAGCCCTTTCCTGCCAAAGGGCCACAAAAAGAGTTTCCTTTATTGTCTTCTAAAAGTTTTAGAATTTTTGTTTTTCATATTTACAACTTTAATCCACCTGGAAGTTTTTGTTTCATTTTGTTTTGATTTATGGATCTAATTTTTAGTATTTTCCTATTTGGCTTTCTAGTTACCAGTGATAACCGATCATTTATCAAATAGTGCATCTTTTTTCTACTCATTTAGTGCTTCTATTACTTATTTATAGAGCTGGGCATTCTATTCCTTTAGTCTATCTGTCTATACCTTTAACAGTAGCACAGGGTCTTAATTACTGAACCCTTATAATAGGTCTTGATATCTGATTGTATGAAAGCCTGTACAATTTTTTTCTTTCGTAAATTTATTGACTATTCTTGATCTTTTGCTTTTCCACATGAATTTAGAATTGGCAGAATCCTTATGGCAATTGTGATAGAGTAGAACAAAGGCATGAAAATTAATCTAATACTATTTCTATATCATTAAGAATGATTCTAAGATATGAGAGAATTCCTCAAATTCAAAAGCCTTTAGAGGTAAATGGAAAATGCCCTTATGTGTATTAATTAAGAGTCAAGATATATTAGTTTGCTAATGCTGCCGTAACAGAAGTACCACTGGTCGTTTAAACAACAGAAATTTATTTTCTCACAGTTCTAGAGCTAGACATCCAAGAGCAAGGTGTTGGCATGGCTGGTTTCATTCTGAGGTATCTCTCCTTGGCTCTCTGTGTCTTCACAAAGCTTTCCTTCCGTGCCTGTTTGTGTTCTAATCTCTTATAAAGACACCAGTCATATTGGATTAGGACTCACTCATATAACCTCATTTTAACTTAATTACCTCTCAAAGGTACTGTCTCCAAATACAGTCCCATTCCAAGGTGCTGGGGGTTAGGATTTTTTTTTTTTTTTTTTTTTTGAGACGGAGTCTTGCTCTGTCACCCAGGCAGGAGTGCAGTGGCGTGATCTCAGCTCACTGCAACCTCCACCTCCTAGGTTCAAGCAATTCTCCTGCCTCAGCCTCCCAAGTAGCTGGATTACAGGCATGCACCACCATGCCCGGTTAATTTTTGTATTTTTAGTAGACTTGGGGTTTCACTGTGTTGGCCAGGCTGTAGGATTTTAACATGTGAATTTTAGAGGGACACAATTCAGCCATAATAGTTATATACAGTGACATGGAATACATAACATAACTTGCTTTTTACATATTTGTGAATTTAATTAGATTTATGAAAATAATTGAAATACTTGAAAAGGTTTTATTTATTAAATCAGATAATTGCAATACTTACAAGGAGCATAAAATATATTAATAACTATGGTTTAGGCCTGGCGTGACAGCTCACGCCTGTAATCCCAGCACTTTGGGAGGCCAAGGCAGGAGGATCTCTTGAGTCCAGGAGTTGGAGACAAGCCTGGGCAACATGGTGAAACCCCGTCTCTACTACAAATACAAAAATTAGCCGAGGCTGGTGGCACGTGCCTGTAGTCCCAGCTACTCGGGAGTCTGAGATGGGGGGATTGCTTGAGCCTGGGAGGTTGAGGCTGCGGTGAGCTGAGATCTTACCACTGCCCTCCAGCCTGGGTGACAGTGAGACCCTGTCTCAAAAAAAAAAGGAAAAAAATTAACTATGATTTAAAGTGTTTAAAATAGTTAAACTTTGGAGTAGAACTAAATTTTATTCAAAGTCCCCTTTAAAATGATCGCTAAAATTTGCTAAACTTAGAAATAGATTAGGATTTTTAGCTGAAGTTAAAAGCTTAAGGGAACAGGTAGTTTTTCAGTTTATAAGTTTAGCAGATGGAGCATCAGCTTTTAAAACCTAAATAAATGCCTGAATAGTACTTTCTACATTCCCCTAGATGATCCTTAAAGGCACTGCAAAGCCTCACATTTAATGAAGTCAGCTTTCAAATAGCATGAAAACCGTGCTGCAATTTTTAATTGTAATTATATTTAATTTTTAACTTGGAGAGAGTTGTCATCTTAACTATGTTGAATTTTCTCATTGATGCACATGGTATATTTTTTCATTTATTTACTTCTTTCTTTCTTTGTCTTCCTCTTTTCCTTTCCTTTCCTTTCCCCTTTCCCTTCCCTTCCCTTCCTTTCTCTTTCTCTTTCCCTTTCCCTTTCCCTTTCCGTTTCCCTTTCCCTTTCCCTTCCTTTCCTTCCCTTTCCTTGACAGAGTCTTGCTCTGTTGCTCAGGCTGGAGTGTAGTGATGTGATCTCGGCTCGCTGCAACCTCCACCTCCCAGATTCAAGCAATTTCTCATGCCTCAGCTTCCCGAGTGGCTGGGATTACAGGCATGTGCCCCCATGCCTGGCTAATTTTTTTGTGTTTTTAGTAGAGACAGGGGTCACCATATTGGCCAGGCCAGTCTTGAACTCCTGGCCTCAAGGCCACCTCGGCCTCCCAAAGTGCAGGGATTACAGGCATCAGCCACCGCAACTTGCCTAAGTCTACTTTTCTTAATGTAAAATAAAGCTGGTATAATTTTCTCCATTCATATCTTTACCATATTCTGTTAAGTTTATTCCTGGGTATCTGCCATGTATACTTATATTACACATGAATTTTAAATTATGACCTAATAAGGAATATTACAACTTCTTACACTTGTTGACAATGAAGAATTTTGGTCTGGAACCAGCAATCTTATTGGCAAGACATGCCAGGAGAGCTGTGAGCATTTCCTAACCGAAGATATTACCTCAAGTCAATCCCACCTGTTAGGTTACTTTATGTAACTATCAAATGTTGTCTTTACTAGGTGACTTTGGGGAAGGAAAAAAAGTAAACAGAAATCTTAAAAATAAAATTTTACAAATGCTGTCTTACAGTTCAGCATTTGAGTAAGGAAAAATATGCAATAAAAGATTCCATTGGAAAAGTGTATAGAATTTAAAATGTATAAAGAAAAATTACATATGTTTTAAGACAGAAAATTATATTTTGTCGGATCTGTTTTTCAAGCAAAGCCTTCTTTGTATTTCTTGGCCTTGTGCTGCAGGCTTTAAATTTTTTAAGAAGCCATTTAACATTTTGACTAGCAAAGGCATAATCCACACATAGAGAACTATAACAAGGAACGCAGTATCTAACTTATACCATTTCTCACCCCCATCTTTAATGAGTAACCACACTGTATTAGTTTCTTGTGTATCCTTTGGGAGATTACATTCATGGATGTATAAGCAAACACAAATATATATAGTATTTTACCCCCTTTTAAAATTCATATGGTAGCAAAATACTCACCATAATTCTCTACCTTGGTTTTTTGTGTTGGTTGTTTAATTCTGTTCTATGTTCTTTGATACATCATAGAGATCATCGCGTACTAATACATAAAAGAGTTTCCTCATTCTTTTTTTCCTTGTATTATTGCCACATAATATTCCCTTGTATGAGTGTATCATACTCCCAGTAACCACCCTTTTATTGATTACCCTTTATGTTGTTTCCACTGCTGCAATGAATAACCTTGCTGCAATGACTAATACTGTACATATGTTATATTGCACATGTACAAGTATATTCGTAGGGTGAATTCCTAGTAGTGGAATTAGAGCATTATTTAAGACAATGAAACTACTGTTGTGCACACACTTAACGCAATCATGAATTTCTAACCATAGTGCTTTTCAGTGATTTTCAAATGTCTTGGATCACCAGAAATTATATTCAAATTTTATTATGATCTAAGAAAGACATGAACTTTAAGTAGAAATTAACTAAAGTCACATTTGCCTTGGTGAAAAATTATTTTAGATATCATTTCTGTCTGTAAGCAAGTATTAAGAGGACTTTCAATATGTCCAGATGTTGAAATAATGTTTCACACTAGGGGTCGCCAAAACAGTATTTAAGGCCAACAAATGGAACAATGGTTGAGAACATTTTTATAATGAGGCACCCTTGAGCTTCTCAACCACAGTAAGCAGGAACGGTGCCTTGTGAATGAGATGCTAAAAATAATACTTTGGTGTGCTGTATTTTTAAAGGCAACTAAGACTTTGATAATTTAGGAGAAAAGGAAGCAACCATTCCCTTATACTTTGGGGGCATTACACAATAAGTGGTGATGTGGAATTTAGGTGATATGGAATTTAGAGAATTTTTAAAATTAATTTGCTAGTTATAATCTTATTTTTCTGTGATTGAAAATGTCTTTATCTTCTACTTTTCTTTTTCCAACCATTGTGGGTTTCATATATCTGGGCAGATCTAGAACTCTCCATTTTTTAAGGGTTTTGCCCCTAATTGGGGATATACTACAAGGGTTAAATTTTCTGTACTTTTCATATAACTTCTCTTGGGACAGATATGATTGCCATGGGCCTCCATTCTACAACTCATAAGATTTAATAGGCTGGTTCCTTTCTGTTCCTTAGTGATAACATTAAATCACAGGCCAGTGCAATTTTTAAACAATTTCTCATTGGAGAAATTTTACAAAGAAACATTGAAGCACTGTATGCATGTTCCATTTGTTACAGTAATATGAAATTTACTCTTATAATAGTATTTTTATGAGAACAAGTGTCTTAGTTCAGGCTGCTATAACAAATGCCATAAATTGGGTAACTTAACAGAAATTTATTCATCACAGTTCTAGAGGGTGGGAAGTCCAAGATTAAGGTCCCAGAAGATTTGGTGTCTGGTGAGGGTCTGCTTCCTGGTTTATAGACAGACGTCCCTTCTCTGTGTCCTCATGTGCCTGAAGGAGCATAGGAGCTCTCTTGGGCCTCTTTTATGAAGGCACTAATCCAATTCACGACAGCTCTCCTTTCATGAGCTAACCTCCCAAAGGCCGCACCTTCTATAACCACCACCTTGCAGTTGAAATGTCAACAAATAAATTTCGGGGAGACACAAGCATTTAAACCACAGGAAATAGTTAAGAGTCACAATTTCACAGTTTACCTAAGAGAGGGAAGTCATCTTTAAATATATGGTGAGAAGAGGTTTGAGGTCTAAAAAAAAGATTTAACTGAAGATTTTTTGTAACTTCAGTAAAAGGAATAAACAGGGTGCTATGATAAAGAATAATGGGGAAGAAGGAGGGGGGCACTGAGGAGAAGGTGATTGAGGGAGGCCACTCTAGAGAGGTAACACTTGAATGTGTCCTGAGGAATGACAACAAGCCAGCTATGCCAAGAACTCTGGAAGAGCATTCCAGGCATAGAACAAAGGCCCTGAAGTGGGGAGAAGGTTGAAGGACTCTAGGAACCACTAGACGGTTGGAGCCTAGTGACAGAGAAATAGTTACATTAGATGAAGCTGGACATGGAAGCAGTGGCCGGGTAATTTACAGTCTTGTTTGAATTTTTAGTCTATTGGGAAGCAAAAAAAAGTTTGAAGCCAGGGGAGCACTATGAAACCCTGATGTGCAGAACGGGGGCTTTGGGAGTGAGCTAAATACAGCCACAATCACAATCTGTGTAAAGATGCATGTACAAGACTGCCCTGTCACTTCAACCATCTCTTGCCTCGCCATTGCTCCAAACACACTGGCCAGGCATGTTTCTATCTCAGAGGCATTTTTCCTTTTTATTTCCTCTGCCTGAAATGCACTGTCTCCAGATGTCCATGTGGCAAAGGACCTTGGTTCCTTTAGGCCTTTGCTCACAATGTCACTTTTTAAATGAGTCCTTTTCTGGCCAAATTATCTAAAATTGTAAACCTGTCCCTCCATTACCAATGTTTCCTACCCCTATTTCCTTTATTTTCCCCTTACCACTTATTGCTAGCATACATGTTTAACTACATGTAAATACATAAATAATGTTTTATTTACATGCTTATTGTCTGTCTCCTTACATAGAATATAAGCTCCGTGAAGACAAGGACTTTTGTGTTTGGTTCATGGCTCTGTCCCCAGCATGAAGTTCAGTGATTAAGTACTAAATTAATGTTGATGGAATAAATGAAGGAAGAAATGTTCATGATGGCCTTTTGAGTGATAGCAAAGGACTGGAAACAAATTGAGTGTTAACAAAAAGGAATAATTACATCAATTATGGTATAATCATAATATGTAGCTTTTAAGAGGCCCATACCTAGTAGATATAAATAGGCATAAAAAGACATCCATTTTATATTAAATGGGAAAAGGAAGTTATAGAAGTTACATGATCCTGTCTTTCAAACACACACCACACACGTGTGCACACACACACACATTTGTATCAGCATAGGAAAAGTATTGAAGGAAATATTAACCATTTGCCTTGGGGGAATGAGATGGGTGATTAAGGGGGATTTGGTTTGAATCATGCATTACCTTTGACATAAAAAGAGAAAAATAGAACAAACAAACGTTATTTAAAACCAAAATGTGATTCTACTCCAAACCTACCAGCATGGATTAAAATGTAAAATATTGACAGTATTAGAATATTGCTCTCATAATGGGGTAGGCAGGAGATAACAAAAATCTCAAAGGATCCCCCAGGAATTAAAACTAGTCACCTCAACATCTCGACCATCCTTTATCTTAAGCCTAAGAGATGTGGATTTGGGGGGAAATTTTATTCTATAGAATTAACATCAGAGAAAAAGACCCAAGACAAGGCTTTACAAAATTATGAATATACTAATTTTTTATTGTTTTTGAGTTGCTTCAGTGACTTATCTAAGAGGATTACATGGAACAGTCTTTCCTAGCTGAGTCAGTTCAGCTAAGGTCCTTGAACAGCAATAATTACAAATTAGAATCTGGAGTCTAAAAATAAGAGGTGAAATGGATGGGACTGACCTTCTGTGCAAATATTGAACACTTCAGGTTTCTAACTAAAGATGTCATTCATTACAGTCTACCCAGGGGAAAAGTTGCAGGTGAACCCATAAGAAAGGAGCTGAACTTATACTTTTCTTTTTATCTGAATTTGAGCAAGTGTAAGAATTGTCTGGCCCCTAGGGAAAGTTTAATGCCACTTCTCAATCGACATGGGGTAGTTGTTACATTTTCACTTTTTACAACAGGTATGTGTATAGAAGTGATGACAGGTGCATCCTTATTAATGTATGGTTTCTTTCATTTTTCACAAATTGCACTTACTTTCATAAAACAGAACCACATTTTAAAATCTCCATGTAAATTTTTGCAATGTTATTTATTTCTATCATATTTTCTTCACATTCACCTATCAGTGTTTCCTAACTTAGAAGCCACTAAGGATCTGTGTTTAATATATTGTCTTCAGTGACCCGAAAAGACCATGACGCAGAAGCAAGCCTAACCTTTTTATTTATTTATTTATTTTTATTTATTTTTATTTTTTTGTTGTTCATTTGTTTGTGGTAGCTTAAGACCAAAAAAGAATTTGGGGGTGGAGCAGATTGACACTCACAGCCATAGCTAACTACTTTTTTTTTTTTTTTGAGACGGAGTCTTGCTCTCTGTTCCCCAGGCTGGAGTGCAATGGCACAATCTCGGCTCACTGCAACCTCTGCCTCCTGGGTTCAAGCAATTCTCCTGCCTTAGCCTCCCAGGTAGCTGAGACTACAGGCACATGCCACCACGCCTGGCTAATTTTTGTATTTTTAGTAGAGGCAGGGTTTCACCATATTGGCCAGGCTGGTCTTGAACTCCTGACCTCTTGATCTGCCCTCCTTGGCCTCCCAAAGTGCTGGGATTGCAGGCATCAGCCACTGCGCCTGGCCAGCTAACTACTATTAAAGAAAAAATTATTCAGTGATACTTGTTGAAACATAGTAAGGAAGAATTTATTCAGAACCATCACGGTAGGTACAGGGACGACTGCAACAGTGTGTTGCAGTAGGGGAGAGAGATTGGGCTTAACTTCCAATACAGCCTGGACAAGTGGGAATTTATAACCAAGGAGCAGGGTGGGGGTCAGTGAATGGAAAATTACTAGGAGGAAATATCAGAGGTAAAGGGGATTCTGGCTAAATCAACCCAACAGGATTCTTGCTGAAGACAGGCCAGGATGATCAGACATCACCTGGGGGAGGATGGAGACAAGGAACCTGATCAGATATCAAGGATGATCAGATTATTGAGGATGGGGGTTCTGGTGAAATTGACTTAGAGTTCTTTTGCTAAAGCTGGATTTTACAAGGAAGTGCACAGATGGGCCCAGGAGAAAGTTCAGAAACCTGATTAAAGAATCTTTGTCAACCAGGCACGGTGGCTCAAGCCTGTAATCCCGGCACTTGGGTCAGGAGTTCGAGACCAGCCTGGCCAACATGGAGAAACCCCATCTCTACTAAAAATACAAAATTAGCCTGGCATGGTGGCATGTGCCTGTAATCCCAGCCACTCGGGAGGCTGAGGCAGGAGAATTGCTTGAACCTGGGAGGCGGAGGTTGCAGTGAGCTGAGATCATGACACTGCACTCCAGCCTGGGCAACAAGAGCGAAACTCCGTCTCAGAAAAAAAAAAAAAAAAAAAAAAATCTTTATCAGTGTCCATGGTGCTATTTCCCCACCCATTCTTTTGACATTTTCTTCAGCTTATGTAAGCCACTATGCAAAGCAGTTTCAAGTCTCCCTCCTTCTAAGTGGGTGTTTGCTTCTAAATCCCTCTTATAAAGACATTCCAGCAGGCTGCTGAGGACCGCCTAAATAATGAGCTTCAGTGAGTTAGTTGCTTTAGTTGTCTGAGGAACATATTTATTCTGTCAGAAACGTAAAAATACTTTCAGTCAAAGCCCCGTCTTCAGGGTCCTCAAGATAGAGAAATTCTGCTTTGGCATCATACCCTTCATCTCTATTTTTGGATCTCTTGATTTGCTAGACGGTCTTTCTATTTGCTTAATCACTTTACTTAAAAAGGCAAGAAAAGCACATGGAATTTTGTCCTAGTTTTAGTGCAGTTCTGCCCTAAGACCAAGGCAAGAGTGGGGCTTTCCCTGCGCCTCTCACTTTAGAGGGACCTGTTTGGACTCCTCCGTGAGCTTCACCCTCCCATGAGCTGCAGAGTCCACGGGTCAAGGGGACATTCCCACCTAGGTCCACACCCCCATGCTCCCCACTCCCTCAATCCCTGGCTTGGACTCACACAGATTAAATTTTGAAACACAAATTCCAAGTATGAATAGTCCCAAGCCCACATCCAGGGCTTTGCGCAGGTTTCTTTCCTGCATCTGCCCTCCCAAAGGCTCACTTTGCTGCTCAGGTGCATAGCACTGGGCCTGCAGTGTGCCTAGGGAATAGCTCTTGGCTGGGGTGTTCGACTCGTGAACTCGGAGAGGCAGGTTGAGAAATTCCATCTGAAGAGTTTGGGCTTAGAGCTCCCTCGTAACTTAGAGATGATTTTTTAAAGGACTCAGGTGTCCATCTTTGGTTCAGAAAAGATGATCTTGTACCTAAATGTCTCCCATGTTGCCATTCCAGTCTCAAATGTCATACTGGTAAGTAACCTTATGGTCATAAATTGTATATTTATTAACAATGACTTGCTCCAGGTGGTAACCTCAGTTCTTTTGAAATAGAGCATCTGATCTTGTGATATTAAAGCTTCTTTAACTTGTGATGTTAAAGCTGCTTCCTTTACTAAGCGAGTGACTTTTCAAATCGAAGATTTATAATTAAATGCAAAGCTGGTAAATTATATCATGCCACCAGTATGAATACTTTCATGTTAGGCTTAGGAATAATCTTTTTATTATTTTCTTTGAAGTGTTTATAATATTTAAAAGAATTTGCCGTATTAGACTACCTTACAGATGTCTTGTGATTCCATTTATTTAAAACATGTAATTTACATAATTTCAAATTTTAAAAAGTAAGAATATGAGCAAAAGTGTAAGTGGCATAATATTTAAGAGAAATGGATTTATCAAATTTATTACTTAAGTTGAGATTTACGAGAGCCTTTGAAGTGCTGTGGAAGGTTTTACAAACAAGATCGGGGCTTGCTTGTTCAGGCATTTGATATGCTAAAAATAAATCAAATATATTAAGCCCATTAATGCAGTTTAAAATATTTAAGGGGGTTTGCTGTATACAAAGTCAATATTAGAAAGTAATGCTTCTTCTATATTCCAGCAACAAGAAAATAAAATGGTCCACACGTAAATGAATGCTTGATGTACAACAAAGGTGCACTGCAGGTCAGCGGGAGAAAAAAGTCTTTCCAATAAGTGGCGCTAGGACAATTGCGTACCATGCTGGAAAAAGAAGAAATTGAACTCCTAACTCACACAAAAGTCAATTCCAGGTGAGTATGAGATCTAATATGTTACAAATTGTTAAGTTATCCAATGATTAATACAGAAGAATATCTTCGTGACCTGGGAGGGTGGCGAAAGGTTTCTTAAATGAGACACAAAAACACTAACCGTAAAAGTATAGATTAGTACAATAAATTACATGAAAACAAAACACTTCTGTTCCACAAAAATGCCATTAAAAGAATAAAAATACAAGCCATAGACTGACAGGAGATATTTGCAACTTAGGTAACCAACTATCAACAACGAAACTTGTTTCCAATCATATAAAGACCTCTTTTGGTAATTTGGTAAGAAAAAAGGCAGAAACCCTAACTAAAACTAGGCAAATGACTTGATTATGCATTTCACAATAGAGAAAATCCAAATGGTTACTAAACATGGAAAAGTGTTCTTCACATAATTAATAAACAGAGAAATGCTAATTAAAATAAGATGTCACTGAGTACCTACTGTATTAGCAAACTTTTTAAAGTTTCATAATATCAAGTGTTGATGAAGAGTTCTAATTTTTGGTGGTAATATACTGTAACTTGTACAGCCAGTTTCTTTTTGTTGTTTTGTTTTGTTTTTTGAGACAAGGTCTCACTCTGTCACCCAGGCTGGAGTGCAGTGGCACAATCTCAGCTCACTTTAATCTCTGCCTCTCAGGTTTAAGTGATTCTCCCATCTCAGCCTCCCAAGTAGCTGGGACTACAGGAGCATGACACCATGCCTGGCTAATTTTTGTATTTTTAATAGGGATGGGGTTTCACCATGTTGGCCAGGCTGGTCTTGAATTCCTGGACTCAAGCAATCTGCCAGCCTCGGCCTCCCAAAGTGCTGGGATTACAGACACAGCCACCACACCTGACCTGTACAGTCACTTTGGAAAACAATTTGGGATTATTTTACTGTGTTGCTTGGAGGAAGCATCACCCCTCTGGGAATCAGGATCTTTACAAATAATTCCCCAAATAGGTCACTGGGAGTGATGGTGGAACCATTCCAACTTTCACTTCATTCCCAGCTCCATGTATTCTATATACTGGGAACATAGCACCATATACAGTGGCAGATGCTTGAAGGTCTGTTCTGTAACCTGAGGATAGTGCCCTATCTTTTGCAGGGTGTCATCTCCCAGCCGGCACTTTAGCTGTAACTTCAAGAGGCAATTTCACTACTCTTTCATGATGGCAGTTTCTAGATGGTGCATGATCCACAACCACATGCCCAATGCCATACCTCAGCTGCTATGAAGACAGTCTCGTGGTTCAAAGACAATGTTAGGCGCCATCCCAGGTCAGTAGGTCATACACTTTATGAGCTTGCACACAATGGAGATAGCTGAGGCACTACAGGCAGGAAAAGTAAAAACATATCTGGAATATGTGTCAATCCCATTCAAGATAAATTTTTTTTTTCCAGAGTTGAATGGAACTGATATAAACAATAGGCCGCCGAGTGACTAGTTGGTCATCTGAAGGAAGAATACCAATAAGAAAAGTAAGTTCTAGGGATCTGATATACAGCATGGTGACTATAATTGATACTGTATTTTATACTTGAAATTTGCTTTCAAGATTGCTAAGATCTACTTAAGCGTTTTTCTACCATGAAAAGGTAGAGATGATAGGTGTATTAATTAGCTTGATTGTGATCATCATTGCACAGTGTGTATGTACATCAGATCTCCACATGCACACCTTAGATACATAAAATTTTTATGTGTCAGGTATACCTCTATAAGGGTGAGGGGAAAAAGAAGGAATGGTACCATATCAAGTACTCGGGAGTGATCTTTGTTGCTGAAAGTTTAGACATCTAGCAGCAACAGTAGGTAGATCAGCCATGGTGAGACAGAGTTTATATTGTTGGACCCAAGCTTCAGGGTTGCTTGGAACACAGCAGGAACCTGCTTCAGAGTCTTTTTCGTTCTTGGCCCAAGTCAAAATTAACAGTTTTCCAGATTATTCCAACAGTTTGTTGAAGAGTATTCCCAAGTGTTTTATATATTTTGCCTCCAAAATGGCCTGTAAAGGAAGGTGTGACGTATAGAAACTTGTCGTTTACCTTGGAAGGGATGTCTCAGCATATTCCAGCATGTTGATGCCTAAAAACTTTATTGAAGTGTATGGTTGCTGAATCTTTGTAGTGTTTTTCTTCCTCCGTTTAGATTACGTGTCTTAATAAGATGTCCAGAATAATCGCCATTTCTTGCTCCTAAGGTCCAAATAACATGATGTCACCCACTTAGTGACCCCAAGTGAAGTTCTGTGGACTGTTCAGATGGCCCAGAACCCTTTGCACTATCACGGCAGAGATCTAGAGAATTGACATAGTGCTTGGACAAGACCATGAGTGTGTAACTGTTAGCCATCCCGTGTGTGTTTCTTGTCCTTCTGAATGATAGAGAGCAAAATGGAAGCAGATCAATAGCCACTAACCACACAAGCAGTAGTGTTAATCTGCTATAGTAAAGATGTCACATCGAATACAGAAGATGTTATTGAAGTTACTACTTGGAGAAGTTTGTAGTAGTTCAAGGTCATATGCTCTGATTCACCTGATTTTCTAGGGGGCCGAATGGTGAATTATATGGGTTTATAATGAAATCCAGCACCCCTATATCCTTTAAATTTCTCAGGGTGATGCTAAACTCTGCCATGTCACTCCTGGGATGCAACGTTGCTTTTGATTTATAGTCTTGGCAATGGGGTGAGAATGTAGTTTTAGGGGCTTCTACTTGCCATTCCTACTACAATAGCTCTTACTCTATAAGTCAATGAAATAATATGAAGGTTCTGTAAAATCCTAATATGTCTGTTCCAATTATACATTCAGAAACTGGGAAAATGATCTCTGTGTGAATCTGTAGACCAGAGGACACATGTGTCCAGCTAGGACTCCATTAATTACTTGAACCTCATATACTTCTGCTGTACCAAGAAGTCCATGAAGATGCTTTTGTTCTCTAGGTATCTGCATCAATTCAGACCCTATATCTAACAGTCCTCATAAAAGCTGTGTATTCCCATTTCCAGAGCATGATACCCTAGTGTATAGCCAAAGACCTTTTGGGGAATAGCTAGAGGAATCGCTACTGTATACATTTGTCCTGGTGTTGCAGTGTCCTTCTTCATGTGGACCTGGCCTTTCTTTCAGTCAAGGGGAATGTTCTGTAGTGGGTTTGAAAACTACCTGAGGTTTGTAAACTGGGCAAGGAATCCTGACTTTCTATTGGAGTAGCTGACCACAGTCTTCCGCTCATGTACTCTTGGTTTTTCTTTTGATTTTATATATATTGAGCAATATCCTTGATGGCTACACATCTATCTTATCCCTTAGAACATTTTATTCTATTTTTTAAAATGAGCTATTCAATTTATATGAATTTTTAGATTAGGCAAAACTAATTATTGGTAAAATAAATCAGAAAAATTGCCTCTGTGGCTGGGGACTTACTGGGGCATAAGGCATCCTTTGGGGGTGATCAAAATGAGCTTTCTTCTTTTTTATTTTTAAATTGGCAAATTAAAATTACATATATTTATGGTGTACAATATGATGTTTTGAAATATGAATGGGTTGTAAAATGGCTAAATCAAGCTAATTAATATATGCATTGCCTCACATACCATTTATTTGCAGTGAGAACACTTAACATTTACTCTGTTAGCAATTTTCAAATATATCATACATTGTTATTAACTATAGTTATCTTATTGTACAATAGATATCTTGAACTTGTTCTTCCTGACTGGCTGAAATTTTATATTCTTTGCCCAATATCTCCTCAATCCTCAGCCCTCTCCATGCTAGTTCCTGATAATCACCATTCTACTCTCTGCTTCTGTGAGTTCAACTTTTAAAAATTCCACATACAAGTGTTTCGTGTGATATTTGTGTTTCTTTCTTTCTGGTTTATTTCACTTAACATAATGTCTTCCAGGTTGATCCATGTTGTGGCAAATTTCTTTCTTTTTCAAGGCTGAATAATATTCCAGTTTGTGTGTCTGTGTGTATATGTGTGTGTGCAGGTGTACACATACCATATTTTCCTTTTAAAGTTTTATTTCATTTTCAATTGACACGTAATTATACGTATTATTTATGGAGTACAATAATATGTTTTGATACATGTATACATTGTGAAATGTTCAAATCAGGGTAAGTAGCATATCCATCACCTTACATATCTATCTTTTTTTGTTGTGAAAACATTCACAATCCTCTCTTCTAGCTATTTTGAAATATACAATACATTATTGTTAACTATAATCACTCTGTTGTGCAGTAGAACACCAGAACTTATTCCTCCTATCTAGCTGTAACATTATACCTGTTGACCAACATTCCCCATCCCCACTCCTCCTCACTACCCTCCTGGCCTCTGGGAACCATTATTCAACTTCAATGAGATCAACTTTTTTAGATTCTACATATGAGTGAGGTCAGGCAGTATTTGTCTCTGTCCCTGGCTTATTTCACCTAACATAATCCTCTGGGTTTTTCCATGTTGTCCCAAATGACAGGATTTTTTTTTTATGGCAGAATAGTATTCCACTGTGCATAGGCATACACCACATTTTCTTTATCTATTCATCAGTTGGTGGACACTTAGCTTGATTGCATATCTTGGTTATTGTTATTAGTGCCACAATCAACATGGGAGTGCAGATTAGCTCTTCGACATACTGATTTCATTGCCTTTGGATATATTCCCAGTAGCGAGATTGCTGGATCATATGGTAGCTCTATTTTTAATTTTTTGAGAAACCTCTCTACTGTTTTTCATAATGGCTGTACTAATTTACATTCCCACAAACAATGTAAAAGGGTTCCCTTTTTTCCATATCCTCACCAACACTTATCTTTCATCTTTTTTTTTTTTTTTTTTTTTTTTTTTGCAGTTGCAAGATTTAATAGAGTGAAAACAGAGCTCTCATACAAAGGGAGGGGACCCAAAGGGGGTTGCTGCTCCCTGCTCGAATGCCTGGGTTTATATCCCAATCATTGTCCCTCCCCCTGTGCTCTCAGGTGATAGATGATTGGCCATTTCTTTACCTCCTGTTTTACCCTAATTAGCATTTTAGTGAGCTCTCTTTACTACCTGATTGGTCAGGTGTGAGCTAAGTTGCAAGCCCTGTGTTTAAAGGTGGATGTGGTCACCTTCCCAGCTAGGCTTAGGGATTCTTAGTCCGCCTAGGAAATCCAGCTAGTCCTGTCTCTCAGTCCCCCTTCTCAACAGGAAAACCCAAGTGCTATTAGGGAGATTGGCCGACGACCGCTCTTAACTGCTTCCTGCTGAATTGAGGCATAGTAGGGGTCGTGCAGTTGAGATTTCCTCAGGAGGGGTGCCTTCAATGTCATTAACATCGGAGCACGGTCTAGCAGGCCAGTCCAGGGGTCCGTGGTAGATCTTAGTCATGGACTGCATCTGGGGCTCCATTTGAAGAACAATTTGTAGTCTTACAGCTTCGATTCTGGAAGACACAAACTTAACAAGGAGGTTAAAGACACAGGGATAGAAATGTATGGCCTGCAGTGCAGGGGATTATTTCTTTGGCACACTTCACAGGCCCTGACTATCTGCTTGATAGTTTTGAAAAGGCCTGGTCTAGTAAATAATAATTTGGCCATCTGATGGGTGCTATCAATGCCTAAGTGGAAGGTTTGGTGAAGGGTTTTAAGTAATTTCCATTGGTTAGATGAGGGCAAAAGTATTTTTCCTTCTTTGGTGGCTAGCCATCCTGAGGGGAGAAAACTATGTCCTTGTGGGGTTCCCCATTCTATTTCTCCTGTTGCATACTGGGGTTTGGTTTCCCAGAGGGGATTACCCCATACTAGGGGTCCTTCTATAAGCAGTTCTAATGGAGGGTCCTGCGTTGCAGCTTTTTCGGCTTCAATATCCACTTGGCGGTTCCCTTCTATTTCCCTTTCCTTTCCTTTCTGATGACCCTGGCAGTGTAAGACTGCCACCTCTTTAGGTTTCTGTACAGCCAATAATAATCTCCTAATGGCTTCCTGATGTTTGATAGGTATTCCCTCGGAAGTTAGGAATTCCTTTTCTCTCCATAGTGCTGTGTGGGCATGGAGGACTAGGTAAGCATACTTAGAGTCTGTTTATATATTTACCCTTTTTCCTTCCCCTAATTCTAGTGCCCAAATAAGGGCTATTAGTTCTGCCAGCTGAGCGCTAGTTCCTGGAGTGAGGGGATTACTTTCAAGTATTCCATTATTACTGACCACTGCATACCCCACTTTTCAAAGTCCTTTTTCTACAGAGGAACTTCCATCAATATACAAGTTGAGGGCAGGATCAGTCAAGGAACCTCTAGATGGTCCCCTCGAGTGGCATAGGTTTGAGCAATCACCTGTTGACTGTTATGTTCTATCTCTTCTTCATTGTCTGGAAGAAATGTGGCTGGGTTAAGAGTTGCACAAGTGTGCAGTCACAGCACTGGCCCTTCAAGTAATAGAGCCTGATATTTAAGCAAATGGTTGTCTGACAGCCACAAGTCTCCTTTAGCAGTGAGTATGTGATTTTACATCATGAGATGTCCACACAGTAAGATCTCTTCCCTGTATTATTTTAACTGCTTCAGATACTAAGACTGCTACTGCTGCCACTACCTGTAAACAATGAGGCCAACCCTTTGCCACCACATCACTTTCCTTTCTCAGGTATGCCATGGGTTGCAAGCTCGTCCCTCGGACCTGTGTAAGGACTCCTAGAGCTATTCCTGTTTTTTCTGTGACATATAAGGAAAAAGTCTTGCCCCGTTGGCAAGCTTAACACTGGGGCTTGGGTTAGGGCCTTCTTTAAGACCTGAAAAGCTGCTTCTGCTTCAGGTGTCCATCTTACTAAATGGGTATTGGCTTTCTGAGTTTTCTTAATTAGTGTATGTAATGGCCTGGCTATTTCGCTGTACCTGGGAATCCATATTTGGCAGAAGCCTGTGATGCCAAGGAGCCCTCTTAGTTGTTTTCAGGTTTTAGGATGAGGATAAGCCAATATAGGCTGGATACATTCCTCACTGAGGGCCCTGGTGCCTTTGGATAGTTTTAGCCCTAAGTATTTAACCTGCTGTGAGCAGATCTGAGCCTTTAGTTTGGAAACCTTGTAGCCACAGGTGGCGAGGAAATTTAAGAGTACTTGGGTGGCTTGATGGCACAAGGTTTCTGAAGGGGCAGCTAAAAGTAAATCATCCACGTACCGAAGGACAAGAGTGTCCAGGTATGAGAACTGGCTCAAGTCTTGGGCTAATGCCTGGCCAAATAGATGGGGGCTATCCCTGAACCCTTGGGGTAAAACAGTCCAGGTGAGTTGAGACGTTGGGTTCAAAGGATCTTCAAAGGCAAGCAAGAATTGAGAGTCAGGATGTACAGCGATGCAGAAAAGGGCATCCTTAAGGTCCAGGACTGTAAACCACCCTGTTTCCTCTGGTATTTGGGAAAGCAGAGTATAAGGGTTAAGTACAGCTTGGTATAGAGGGACAACAGCCTCATTGATGATCCTGAGATCTTGCACTAACCTCCACTGTCTGTTGGGTTTCTGTACTCCTAAAATTGGAGTATTGCAGGGGCTATTGCATGGTTTTACTAGGCCTTGGGCTTTTAGGTCCTTAACAATCTTTTGGAGTCCTTACTGGGCCTTGGGTCTAACGGGGTACTGCCTTTTGTAGGGAAAGGAGGCGGAATCCTTTAGTTTAACTTGAACAGGACAGGCATTCTTTGCTCGTCCATATTGTCCTTCTGTTGCCCAGACTTCAGGATTAATTCCTTCCTCAAGCAGGGGACAACAAATGGGGTGTTCCTTCTCCTATGTTCAGGTGTATATTGGCCCCTGCTTTTGCTAGAATGTCTCTCCCTAACAAGGGAGTGGGACTTTCAGGCATAATTAGAAAAGCATGTGAAAAGAGTAAAGTTCCCCAGTCACAACTTAGTGGCTGGGAGAAGTATCTAGTGACCGGCTGTCCTAGGACCCCTCGGATGGTGACAGATCTGGAGGACAGTTGTCTGGGACAGGAGAATAAGACTGAGAAGTCCATGCCAGTGTCCAGGAGGCAGTTAACCTCCTGGCCCTCAATGGTCAAGCATACCTGGGGATCTGTGACGGTGATGGCATGGGCTGGCGCTTGCCCCGGCCACCCTTAGTCATGCTGCTGGATCATCTGGTTAGTGGCTTCTGACTCAGAGGACCTTCGTCCCCTGGGGCAGTGGGCCTTCCAGTGATTCCCTTGACATAAGGGGCATGAATGAGGGGGCGGCTTATTTTTATTTGGACAATCTTTTTTAAAGCATCCTTGTAGACCACACTGGAAGCAAGCCCTATTAGGCATTTGATTTGCCCAGCTTTTCCCTTTTCTAGAGCCTCCAAAGTCCTCTTGCCTGAGGGCCATGACTAAAGTGGTGGCCTTTTTTTTAATCCCGTTTGTCCCATTCTGCCTGCTCCTCCTGATCTCTATTATAAAAAACCAAGGTGGCCAAGTTCAATAGGGTTTCTAAGTTTTGTTCTGGGCCTAAGGCGGACTTTTGAAGTTTTTTCCTAATGTTTGCAGCTGACTGAGTGATAAACTTATCCTTTAAGATAAGTTGGCTTTCAATAGAGTCAGATGACAGAGAGGTATGCTTCCTCAATGCCTCCCTTAGTCTCTCCAGAAAGGCAGTAGGATTTTCTTCCTCTCCCTGTGTTATAGTGGACATTATTGAATAATTTATAGGCTTTTTCCTAGTTTTCCTTAGTCCTTCTAGCATGCAAGTTAACAAATGTCTGCGGCACCAATCTCCATGTTCTGATTCTGTGTCCCAGTCAGGGTCTACACTGAGAACTGCCTGCTGGCCTGTGGGGAATTGTTCTTTCCTCTGTTGTCATCCTATCATTGACCTGACTGAGATATCAGAGATCGCCAAACTCTTGGGCTGCAGTTATGGTGGCACTTCTCTCATTTGTGATTAGTGTCTGATCCAGCAGTAACATTATGTCTCTCCATGTCAGATCAAAGGAGTGTCGTACCTTTGTAAAACATCAATATAGCCATCAGGGTTATCTGATAATTTACCTAGGTCTATTTTAATTTGCTTCAAATCTGAGAGAGAAAAAGGTACATGCACTCCGGCTGGGCCGAATTCTCTTCCTCCCACCACTTGGAGGGGGCATAATTGGGGAATATTGGCACTTTTTGGTTCATTGTTTACCCCTTTGTCTATCTTCTTTTGGACCATTTGGGTTGAAGGGGGGTCCTTATTTGTTGGGAAAGGAGTCAGGGGGACGCCGGGATAGGGAGGTAGACTCTGAGGGCTTCCTGTAGGGCATAAATCACACTTTTTACATAATTGCGAGTTGTCTCTTAATGAAAAGAAAGTTTGTACATATGGCACTTCACTCCATTTGCCTTCTTTTCTACAAAAGAGGTCTAGCTGTAAGATGGTGTTATAATTTATACTTTCCTCAGGAGGCAAGATTTCTCCCCCTTGAAGAGAATATCTTGGCCAGGCGGTACTGCAGAAGAATATAAGTTTTTTCTTTCTTAGCGTCTGAGGGTCAAATTGGTCCCAATTCTCCAGAATACATCTTAGGGGCATTTTTGCCTTGGGGGGAAAGTTTCCCATCGCTTTGGAGGTCCCTTCATGGTCACCAAAAAGTTACTGGGGGTTCTTGTTCTTAGAGCTCCCAAGATGGTGGCAGGCCGCTTCCAAGATGGCAGCAAGCCTCTTGTTCTCTGACTTGGGGTTCTTGGCCTCACGGATTCCAAGGAATGGAATCTTGGGCCATGTGGTGAGTGTTATAGCTCTATTAGAAGCCGTGGGTTATGGAAGAGAACCGTAGAACCCAGCAACTACTATTCAGTTTGCTTAGAATGAACCCGGGCACTTAGCCGTGCAGGAACAATGGCAAGCTTTTAGCCAGATTGGGAGTGGCAATGGGCATCTCGCTGGATCATCCGCTGGATCATCCAGCGGAAACCCTGCTGGATCCGGAGGTGTGGAAGTCAGCGGTGGGTCTGCGACAGTGGCAAACAGCAGTGGTGGATGGTGAGTGAAAGCTCAGCTCGAGCCGTAACAAACACGGACCAGAAGAGTGTGCAGTTGCAAGATTTAATAGAGTGAAAACAGAGCTCCCATACAAAGGGAGGGGACCCAAAGGGGGTTTCCCTATCTTTCATTTTTTTGATAACAGCCATTCTAAGAAATGTGAGGTGATATCTTATTGTGATTTCAATATGATGATGATTAGTGATATTGTGTTTTTAAAAAATATATCTATTGGCCATGTGTATGACTTTTTTACGAGAAATGACTGTTCAGGTCCTTTATCTATTTTTAAATTGAATTATTTGTTTTCTTAGTATTGAGTTGTTTGAGGTGTTTCTTAGCATCTATTGTTTGAGTTCCTTGTATATTTTGCATATTAACCCCTTATCAAATGTATGGTGTGCAAATATTTTCTTCCATTCTGTAGGTTGTCTCTCCACACTGTTGATATTTTCTTTGCTGTGCAGAAGCTTCTCAGTTTGATGCAATCTCATTGATCTATTTTTGCTTTTGTTGCCCCTGCTTTGGAGGTTATAGCCAAAAGATCATTGCCCAGAACAATGTCATGGAGCTTTTGTCTTCTGGTATCTTCTAGTAGTTTTACAGTTTCAGGCCATATGTTTAAGTCCTTAGTCCACTTTGAATTGATGTTTTGTATATGGTGTGAGATAAGGGTCTAATTTAATTCTTGTGCATGTAGGTATCCATATTTCCCAACACCATTTACTGAAGAGACAATGTGTTTGTTATTGTGTTTTCTTGGCATCTTTGTCCAAAATCAATTGAGAGTAAATGTGTGAATCTATTTCTGGGCTCTCCATTCTGTTCCATTGGTCTAAGTGTCTGTTTTTATGCCAGTACCATGATGTTTAGATTATTATAGCTTTGTAGTATATCTTGAAGTCAGGCAGTATGATGCCTCCAGCTTTGTTCTTTTTGCCCAGGATTTCTTTGGCTATTTGGGGTCTTTCATGGTTCCATATGAATTTTAGGACTGTTTTTTTCTATTTCTCTCAAAAATGTCATTGGAATTTTGATAGGAATTTCACTGAATCTGTAATTCACTCTGGGTAGTATGGACATTTTAACTATATTAATTCTTCTAATCCAGGAACGTGAGATATCTTTCCATTTATTTGTGTCTCCTTCAATTTTTTTCATCAGTGTTTAATAGTTTTCAGTGTACAGATCTTTCACCTCCTTGGCTAAATTTACTCCTATTTTATTTTTTGATGCTACTGTAGATGGGATTGTCTTTTTAATTTCTTTTTCAGATAGCTCATTGTTAATGTGTAGAAACACTACTAATTTTTGTATATTGATTTTGTATCCTGCAATTTACTGAAACTTTTTTTAGTTCAACAGCTTTTTCTTGGTGGTGTCTTTAGGGTTTTTGGTGTATAAGATTACGTTGCCTGCAAACAGAGACAATTTTTTTCTGATTTGGATGCCTTTTATTTCTTTCTCTTGCCTAATTGCTCTGGCTAGGACTTTTAATTATCCCACAGAGTTTCTGGTGGTCAGAAATCTGAGGGTGGTTTTGCTTGTTCACTGTTGGTGGTAGCATGCTACTGTGTGGCCTCTGGAATCCTATCATCTCCATGACTACTAGGGACCCTAGTTCTGAAATAGCATCTCTTATCATCAACTCTGGTCTACAGAGGAGAGCCACCACTCACCTCAATGACACTGGTGTCCTCTACCAGCAATTTCCTTATTGCCTTGATGCATAAGTCCTCCATACTCTTTCAAGAATCATATTTAGCTGATAAGTTTCCAGTTTCACATAGTAGACCCTGTTTAGCATGTACACTTTGGTGGGCCTTTCAATCCCTTCCTCCACTCTGCCTGGCAACTCTGGCACCTCCACTTGATTTAATAGGGGCCACTGCTCTTACAATCTCCTGAAGTCCATCCCAGCTAGAAAAACTATTGGCTTGATTGATAGTTTATTTTCATTTCACCCATATATTTCACTAAACTTTCTTCTGGCTTAGGATTCAGCTGGAGTGATGTGTGATCCTGAGCTCTGATTGGTGTTCCAATTTTTCCCATAAAATTGAGGTTAATACAAAGTGCATGAGATCATTATAATCAGCTCAGTAAAAAGAACTGTGGGCACAAGAAGAGGTCAGAGAGTCCACAGAAGAGGAACAGACCCAGGAACAAATAGCTTAAACTTACAAAAGAGCTAGCATGAAGTCCTATTTTTCAGGAAGAGGTGTCTATATAAGGCCAATGTGAGGTTCATTTTCAGGCAATTTATTAATGTTAATTGAGAGCTTTTTCTTCGTTTCAAATATTATAGCCTTATTTTTCCTGTCTGAACTCAATAAACAGCTAGTAAAATTAGCCAACATGGACAAAAATTAACACGGAAAAGGCCTGTGGTCATAAAACACATTAACTATTCAGCATTGAGACTATTTTTATTTCTATCTTCTGCCAGAAAATTAGCAGCAATTAAAACTATAATTTTTTTTCTTATTTCCATATAGGCCTGAGAGGTTAAAATAGAAAGTTAAATAACGTGAGTGACATACCAAATGACCCAGCAAGTGTTTGACTGAGATAAGTTTTAACACTTCTGCTAAAAAATTGAAAAACTGTCACTTCCTTGTTAGAGCTGAAAATAGTCAGCTCTTACAAATTGTTCTTCCTGATGCAAATCCATATTAAGCTTTGTATTATTAACACGAATCACTCAAAACAATTCCAAATGGGACTTAGGGAGAATTGTGTAATAAATAATACTAGATTGTTGATAAAGCATTTAATTCAGTTTAAATGAGTGCTTTACCCAAAGAGAGCTGACTTGAGCTTTTTTTCCTTTCCTTCTATAAATTCAAGGCCTACATACAAATTCAATTTAATAAATATGTATTATGCAGCTGTTAGGTAAAAATTCAGTGACTAGGTGCTTCCAGGACTACAAATGTGAAGAAGATGTAGTGAATACTATGTAAATTACAATGTAATTGTGGTAATGAATATGAAAAATGTATAATTTATTACAATGGAAGGCAGCATAAAAACTGACTATTCAGTGAAGGGGTGGATTACTTTTAATGTGATGAAAAAGGAATTTATAAAAGAAATGATATTTGGGGTAGGCTTAGAAGTCTGTGCAGCATTTCAGAAGTTGGTGACGGCCCTTTAGGGTGATCATTCTGGGGAAGGGTCTTTCTTTCATGAAACAGGTCATGGAGAACTGAAAGCTCATGGTGTGTTCAGAGAACAGCTAGCAGAGGAGAGGAGGAAAGAAGAGAAGGAAGGAAGAAGATCAAGCTGAAATGGTACTACGGGGACTCTTAATGCTCCATTAAGCCAAATGGTTTGGACTTCATCTGTAAGTAATAGGGAGCCAATGAAGAGTGTGGGACAGGAGAGTAATTCAATTCAGTATGTATTTTGAATTGATGGCTATGATAGTGACTAAGGAGAATTAGAAAGTAGAGGCAGTTAGACTAGTTCGGTGGCTGTAGAAATAGTCTAGGTGGGAGATGAGGTCACATTTCAAAGGACCTTGAAGAAATGGGCACCTGTGGTGGAGGTATTGTGTTGTCTCCCAATGTCTGTTTGTTCCTTCTTGCTTTACTTATAACCCGCCTCACCTTTCACTGGGTGCATCTCCATTCGGAATAAAGATTAATCCCTGCCTCCTTGGCAGTTAGATGGGGTCATGTGTCTAAGGTCTGGCTAGCAGACATAAATGGAAGCAGTCTCTGCAACTTCTGCAGAATGACCCTAACGGAAGGGATTCACTTTTCTTTATCTTTTCTCCTTTCTGATGGTTGGAGGCTGGCCATGGTGGCTACAACTGGAGCAGCCATTTGGGTGGTGAGGTGAGTTCAAGATGGAAGCCAAGCACAACCTAGAAGGACCCTGACTCCCTGACACCATGGTTTGCCATACAGGACCTGGACTGATTCCCTCTGGAACTTTATCTGAGAGAAATAAACTTCTGTCTTGCTTAAGCCATTTTTATGATGTCTTTCTGTCATTTGTAGCTAATCTTAATCCTAATTTCTACATTATCCTTCCATAAGCTGTGAAGAGCCACAAAAAGTTTTATGCGGGGGAATGAAATGATGAATATCATCTATTGCAAGAGATTCTATGCTCACCATGTCTTGAAAGAACTGCAGACACGCAATGCTTCAGGCAACAACACACCTTAGGAGACCACTGCAGCCACCTGGTTTGAGAGGGGACCTGGACTGAAATAAGGCAGCAGGAAGGGGCTATCATTCCCTGAAGATGCCCACAGCCCTTTCACAACTCCCATGTTTTTGCTCTTACTATTCCTTCTGATTAGAAAGATCTCACCTTCAAGACCTACCTAGTCCTGAAATGATCTTCGGCATTCTCACAGAGTTTTGTTTTCCTACAAAAGTTTGTCCACTCATTTCTTTGTTCATGCTATTAATGCTCTCTCAAACACATATATAAATCTGATGGTGTCTTTCCTGGTTAAACTCCCTGGGCAGACAAAGCACTCCAAGAACTAAACATCATGGAGCACTTACTATGCACTGGGCAGATTGTTACGCCCTTTATATGCACTATCTTATTGAAGCCTCTAAACATCTCTATGAGGTGAGTAGCTTCTTTCCAAGAACGCTGGACTTCCCTCAAAAGCAACACTCTCTCCTGGTCATCCTACATAGGCAAGGGGATATGTTGTTGTTGATAGTGTTGTTTCTGCCTTGGCGCCTCTCAAGTGGCCATTGGGAAGGTGGCTGCCCCTAGAGCTAGAGGCTTCCAAAAGGGAGTCATTAACACCTATTGTCTTCAGATTTCTGTATTAGCCACAACTCTCAACAACAACAAATAAACTCTATGTCTTTTATATATTTAAATCACTGATCCAACTTAACAGATACTTACTGAATACCAATTCTGAACTTTGCATTCTACAATTTATTCTGGTGAAGAAAATGAGAAAAACACAGTTTTATTTTATTATTCCATAGATTAGCCAGTTGTTCTAATACCATTTACTGAAAAAATAATAGTACTTATTTCCCTCTCTGGTTTGAAATACTATATTAATCATTTATTTTAAACTAATTTCACATATGTGTGTATCTATAGGGATTTTATAAACTCAAATTATTCCTAGGAATATAACCTTGTAATTGTGTGGAGTTTTTAAAACTCTTTTTTTTTTTTTTTTTTAAGACAAGCTCTCACCGTGTCACCAAGGCTGGAGTGCAGTAGTGCAAATTATAGCTCACTGTAACCTTGAGCTCCTGGGCTCAAGCAATCCTCCCAGCTCCCTGCCACAGCCTCCCAAGTAGCTAGGACTACCGGTGTGGGCCATCATGCTAGGATAATTTTTAATAATTTTTTTTTTTTTTTTTTTTTTAAGAAACAAGGTCTTACTATGCTGCCCAAACTGGTCTTGAACTCCCGGCCTCAAGCAGTCCTCCCACCTTGGCCTCCCAAAGTGCTGAGATTACATGCATGAGTCACCATGTCTGACCCTAACTATTTATTTTGGAATAATTATAGACTCACACGAAGTTGCACAAATAGCTCAGAGTCCTGTGTTCCCTTCTTCGCAATGGTGACATCTTATATAACTACAATATCAAAACTAGGAAATTGATATTGGCAAATTACTGTTAAATAAGCTACAGCTATTCAATTTTTCACCATTTAAAAAACATTCATTCACTATTATGGATGTGTGAATAGTTCTATGCAATTTTATTCCAATATATAGATTCATGTAACCACCACCACAATCAAGAAACAGAATGATTCCATTACCTATTTCTTCATATTTGCACCTGGCCCTCACATTCTTCCACCTCTTCACCCACTTTTCTGTGTACTGGCAACCACTAACCTGTCTCCATTTCTATCCTTTTGTCATTTCGAGAATGCTTTATAAATAGAATCATTACTGTACATAATTTTTTGAGAGTGACATTTTCCACTGAGCATGTTGCCCTTGAAGTCCATCTAGGCTATTGCATGTACCAATAGTTCATGTTTTTTGGCTAGGCGTGGTGGCTCATGCCTGTAATCCCAGCATTTTGGGAAGCTGAGGTGGGCAGATCACTTGAGGCCAGGAGTTCAAGACCAGCCTAGGCAAGTAGAGGAAACCCCATCTCTACTAAAAATACAAGAAATTAGCCGGGTGTGGTGGCTTGCACCTGTGGTGCCAGCTACTTGTGAGGCTGAGGCAGAAGAATCACTTGAACCCAGGAGTCAAAGGTTGCAGTGAGCTGAGCTTGTGCCACTGCACTCCAGCCTGGGTGATAGAGCAAGACCCTGTCTCAAAAAAAAAAAAAAAGTTCATGTTTTTTGCATTAGTAAGTAGCTTTCTGTTGTATGGATTTGGCAGTTCATTCAACCATTCACTCATTCAAGGACATTTGGGTTGTTTGCAATATTTGGCTATTTATAAATAAAATGGCTATGAACATTGGTGTACAGATTTTTGTGTAAGTTTTCATTTCTCTGGGATAAATTCCTAAGATTGCAACTGCCAGGTTATATGGTAAGTGCATGCTTTGTTTCATAAGAAATTGCCAAATTATTTTCCAGAGTAGCTATACCAGCAATGTATGAGAGACACTGTTTCTCTGTATTCTTAGCAGCATTTAATATTATCACTACTTTTTTTTTTTTTTTAATGTGATGTCTTGTTCTGTCACCCAGGCTGGAGTCAGTGGCGCGATCTCGGCTCACTGCAACCTCTGCCTCCTGGGTTCAAGTGGTTCTCCTGCCTCAGCCTCCCGAGTAGCTGGGACTACAGGTACGTGCCACCACGCCCAGCTAATTATTTTGTATTTTTAGTAGAGACGGGGTTTCACCGTGTTAGCCAGGATGGTCTCGATCTCCTGACCTCGTGATCCACCTGCCTAGCCCCCCAAAGTGCTGGGATTACAGGCGTGAGCCACGGCACCTGGCCACATTATCACTACTTTAAAAAATTGTGATAAAATTCACACATCATAAAATTGACCCTTTGGTGATAAAATTCACACACCACAAAACTGACCCTTTTAAAATGTGTAATTCAGCTGTTTTTAGTATATGCACAAAGCTGTGCAGCTATGACCACTGTCTAATTCCAGAATATTGTAATCATCCCCCCCACACACAGAAAAACATATCCATGGGCAGTCATCCCCCATTCCCTGTCCCTCCTCTCATCCCCTAGCAACCACCAGTAGACTTTCTGTCTCTATAGATTTCCCTATTCTGGACATTTCATGTAAATGGAATTATAATGTGTGACCTTTCCTGTTAATGCTATTTTTAATTTTAGTTGTTCTAATAGGTGTGTAGTGATACCTGATTGTGGTTTTAATTTGTATTTCCTTAATGACTAATAGTGTTGAACATCTTTTCATGTGCTTATATGCCATCATTATTTCCTTTTTGGTGCAATATTTGTTCATATCTTTTGCCTGTTTTGTAATTGGATTGTTTACTATTGAGTTTTGAGAGTTCTTTATATATTCCAGATATAAGATCTTTATCAGACATAAGGCTTACAAATATTTTTTCTCAGACTGTAGTTTGTCTCTTCATTTCTCTTTACAGGGTCTTTCACAGTATAAAAGTTTTAGATTTTGCTAATTTATTAATTTTTCTCTTTTATGGATCATGCATTAGATGACATGTCTAAGAACTCTTTGCCTAGCTCTGTCTCAAATACAAGAACACAAAAGCAAAATCATAATCATAATCCACTGAAAGTTAGTGATATAGAGAAAAATCTTAAAGGAACTAAGAAAAGAAAAAGCTAAAATGGTAAGAACTTGTGAACACAGAGAATGAAATGACAGGCACTGGAGTCTACTTGAAGGAGGAGGGTGGAAGGACGGAGAAGAGCTGAAAAGATAAGTATTGAGTACTGGGCTTAATACCTGGGTGATGAAATAATCTGTACAACAAACCCCCATGACATGTGTTTATGTATGTAACAAACCTTCACATGTACCCCAAACCTAAAATAAAAGTCAAAAAAAGGAGCTGAATACATATAAGGATGAGATTATCATGTTAAAGCCAGAATACATTGGAATAGCATCTTTAAAGTGTGAAAAGGAAGTTACAAAAGGAACAATGAATATTTCGTTTCCTATATGCACAGGGAGTTGGCCTTCCAGAGTCAGAGCTGGTTAAGCACACTCTATAAGGTTGATGTCTGTCCTTAAGGCCGATGCTAGTGCTGTGGGGATGGCTGTGGCTGATGCAGGGAAGAAAGATGGCTGCCAAGAGGATGAGGAGAGCAAGAATAAGCTAGAGCTCACAGAGCAAACTGGAACCATGTCAGCTCCCGTTGCCTCAGGTCTTGGTGGTGTGGGTGTCCTGCAGAATCTGAGATTCTTCATGAAGAAGCTAAACACACGCCTGGGCCAGCAGTCAGAAAAGGCGAAGGAGGACCTTGGGGAAGGTGGAGCAGTTGAAGGCCTGGCTGCTGTCTCCCACCAACAAGAGATCCAGATGATAAATGACAATGTGTATGAGCTACAAAAATGTCTGCTGCTTCATTTCCTCCTGATCTCACATAAGAATCTCCCCTGTGACCCTTCCTAATCAAAAATGCACACTGAGGAGAATTTGTAGAAATGTAATTGAGCTCTACACTCACATGTAATATTTCAGTTTATTTTAGCAAAATTTTAATAAAGTGGACATGGTGATAAAGATGTCTGGAAATGGCCAGGCATGATGGCTCATTCCTCTAATCCCAGAACTTTGGGAGGCCAAGGTGGGATGATCACTTAAGGCCACGATTTCAAATCCAGCCTGGGCAACATAGTGAGATCTTGTCTTTACACAAAAATTAAAAATATATATATATCTGGGTGTGATAACATGCACCTATAGTCCCAGGTACTTGGAAGCTGAGACAGGAGGATTGCTTGAGGACAGAAGGTCGAGGTTGCAGTGAGCCATGACTGCACCACTGCATTCCAGCCTTGGTGACAGAGCAAGATCCTGTCAGAAAGAAAGAAAGAAAGAAAGAAAGAAAGAAAGAAAGAAAGAAAGAGAGAAAGAGAGAAAGAGAGAAAGAGAGAAAGAGAGAAAGAGAGAAAGAGAGAAAGAGAGAAAGAGAGAAAGAGAGAAAGAGAGAGAGAGAAAGAGAGAGAAAGAGAGAGAGAGAAAGAAGAAAAGAAAAGAAAAGAAAAAAGAAGGAAGGAAGGAAGGCTGAAAACCATCTGTAAAAAGCAGCATGCATATCTGGTTGCTTTAGATCTGGTTTATTGTGGTAACCATGCCCCAGAAGAGTTTCAGCAACTGTACTTACTGGAAAATATTATCTGGCTAGATCTCAGTAGAAAACAAGTCTTCCCCAGGTGGAATTTTGATAAAAATCTGTTAAATGTACACAGATGAGGGCAGAGTGAAGCAAAGCAAGAAGGAAAATTGGGGCATCGGAAGAAGCAACAGTAGGAAGTCTTTCCCTCCCAGAGTCCTGTGCAGCCTGGAGCGAAAAGGAGCTGTGGTGTGCAGGGACCCTGCTGGTGCCAGAACCTTGGTGTTACCTGGAAAGAGTAGAGAAATACCCTGACCCAGCCTCATTCTGCCTTCTGATCTCCTGCAAAAGCCTCCCGAGGCTCCAAGCAGCAGAGAGAATGGCCGAAAATGGATCTAGGAAGACAGAAAATAGCTGGTGCGAGTGATACCTAATTCAGCCAAACCTCTTGCTGTTTTACCAAAAGTAAAACTATTTACCTGAAATAGTTATGACAATAAATAAACTGATGTAGGGTTTCTATTTTCTGTGAAATTTGCTCTTTCTCATTGAAGTTAAACCGTATTCATCATTTTGACAAATACCATTACTTTTCATTTTTTTCTCAAATGGAACATTGCCCTATAAATTATTTTCATAACAAAGAGTGACTCAACTTTCAATAAAAGTGATGTATGGAAATCTGCCATGTTCTCATTCATAAATTACTCACTATTACTCATAAATTTTCTGAATGTTAGTCAACTTCTCTAAGTGTTCTGGGTCACAATAACTCACAGTTAGGCACTGAAAATACAGTTCAACTATTCTAAAGGTGAAAGTGTACAATGGACTAATATGACATTCATGTAATAACGTTAAGAAGGCTGTCAGCTCAATATAGTCAAAGCACTAACTGCACTTAGTTCAAAAAGTTGGTGGTTAAAACTCATGAAGTCAATACTATAACAAAACACTCTCCAAGTACATTCTTGCTCTTAATAATAAGTTTAAAAGGCTGGACATGGTGGCTCACACCTGTAATCCCAGCACTTTGGGAGGCCGAGGTGGGCAGATCACTTGAGCTCAGGAGTTCGAGACCAGCCTGGGCAACATGGTAAAACCCCATCTCTACAAAAAATAAAAAATACAAAAATACAAAAATTATCCATGTATGGTGGCATGCACCTGTAGTCCCAGCTACTCAGGAGACTGGGGTGGGACGATCACTTGAGCTTGGGAGGCAGAGATTGCAGTGAGCTGAGATTGCGCCACTGCACTCCCGCCTGGGTGACAGAGCGATACCTGTCTCTCAAAAAAAAAAAATATTAATAATAATAATAATAATAAAGTTAAAATGTACAGCATAGATCTCCAGCTATTTCTTTGGAATATATTTGAGCTTCACCCTCCCTTTCCTCCTTCCTTCCTTCCTTCCTTCCTCCCTCCCTCCCTTCTTTCCTTCCTTCCTTCCTTCTTTCCCTCCCCTCCCCTCTCTCCCTTCCTTTCTTCTTTCCTTCTTTCCCTCCCCTCCCCTCTCTCCCTTCCTTTCTTCTTTCCTTCTTTCCCTCCCCTCCCCTCTCTCTCTTCCTTCCTTTCTTCTTTCTCTCCACTTCCAAGCACTTTCATGTACATTCCCATTTAATCCTGAACAGAGGAATTATTTCCATAATGCAGATAATGAAACTGAGGCCCAGAAAGTTTGAATGACTTGCCCACTCTCTCCAGTTTAGAAAGGTATGACCCATGAATTGAAAGCAGTTTACCTGCTTCCAACCCCTCCCTACTTCAATAAAATACTTTATTATATCTTTAAAAGGCCATTTACCTGCCTACTGACTGGGTAACCTATACATAGTTTCCATGACCTAGCTGCCCTAAAAATCCATCTTCTGACTTCACTCCTATGAATGCCCTGGCTTGCTAGGGGAGATGTGTGAGCAGCCATTTTTATTTTTAAAAACTTTTTGCAAACTTACTGGCTCCACAGTGGTAAAAAAAAAAAAAAAAAAAAAATCAAAACAACAACAAAAAACTCTTGAGGGAGTGGTGACCTCTAAAAGCCACTCTTCAGGTCAAGAGATAAATTGGCTATAGGGACAGAAATTACAAATGCACCTGAAACATGCGTAACAAACTCCCAAATCAACTCGAAAGAGGAGACCTGCTCAAAGTCTGTGTTTGTCTGTTTAATCTTCCTCAATGAGCATTGGAGCGTGCAGAGTAGAGTGTGAGGTTTTCTCCAACATATATTTGCAAGGACATCTACTCTAACTTGCCACTTTCCCTCCATTCACAATGATAATAACAATAATATTTATTGGGTTCTTACTACCTGACAAGTGCTCTTCTCAAATCTCTCCACAGTAAGCTCACTTAACCGTCCTATGGACCCTGTGAGGCAGGTGCCCTTATCTTGATTTTATAAATAAACAGACAGAGGCAAGTAAAGTAACTTGGCCCAGGTCACCCAGCTAGCATTGGCAGAGCCAGGCTCAGGGCCTAGGCAGTCTAACCCAAACCCTGCATTTTACCACCCTCCAGCCAAGGTCTTCTTCAGGTCCTGCGTGAATGTGCTCCCATTAATCTGTGAACCTCTTGCAGAGTAGTAACAGTTTGTCCCAGTAGACTGCCCAGTACTGTGCACACTCAGCAAAGTTTATTGAATAGCTCGATAGTAATGAATGGAGGAAGGAAGGAACAAAGGAAGGAAAGGAAAGGAAAGGAAAGGAAAGGAAAAAACGGATATAAAAACACATGTTCTGAGAGGTCAGGAAAATAAAAGATTGTTTTAGGGTGGGTGGGGGTAGGAAGAAAAGGTTACAACAAAGAGCTGTGAATAATGGTAGAATTTTAGTCAGCACAGATGAAGAAAAGGAAATTTCAAGAAGAAAATTATATAAACAAAGTCAGAGAAACTGGAAAGCCAGGAGATATATCCAGGGAACAGTAAGTGACCCAATTAGTCATGGCTTAGTCTTGGGCTACATGAAGGGATACAGGGAGATAAGTCTGTTCAGGTCAGTTGAGTTGAGATTGCCGAATACTTCAAATGGTAGGATGAAGAAAATATTGGATAAAAAAATGGGAGCCCCTGGAGGAGTTTGAAGGAAGAGATGGGAGGATGACAATCTCAGGATTGTGCATTAGGAAAATTAAAATGGCACTAACACGTAGAGAATTGTACAGCAGGGGCTGCCGATCTACAGTGAATGGATCCCTTGGGTCCATCGATGAGTGTTAGGGAGTCTGTGAATCCCTGAGGTGTACATAGAACTTTGTCTGTATCTGTGTATGTGCAAGTTTCTACTGAGAATATCCATAACCTCTCATGACTCCCAAAAACTGTGACCTGCCTCTATCAAAAGGACTATCCCAAGGCAGGAGTCCAAAAAGAGGCCAACATTCCACATGTATGAATACTTTCACATTATAAATCAAGCTAAGAAACTGTTAAATATGTTCTTCATCCTACGTTGGCAAATATAACCTCACAATGATGAAACTGAGAAATATGTGACTACAAATGGGAAAATATTTTTAAGTGACTAAATTTAATTATTACTGAGCATATGTTGAGTGATGATGGACCAACAATGTTTGATGAATAAGAAAAAATATATACAATTCATACATTATGGCCCATTTATTCCTCATAACTTGTTTTTCTCACATTCATTCAACAAAATATTATATCGTTATAGTAAGATTTCACATAGTTTTATTCTGTTGACATAACAATCTAAATAATTAAAAAATAAACAATAATGATATTCAAAACTCACTTTGAATTTACTTTTGAAAAAATACAAATTCTAATAAATGTAAAAGACTCAAAATATCAAATAATATGTTAACATTATCTATTAAAATGAAAAGAATTACAATAACAATGAGAAACCACTACACGCCTATAAGAATGGCTAAAATCCAAAGTACTGATGACACCAAATGCTGGCAAGGATGTGGAACAACAGGAACTCTCACTCATTGCTGATGGAAATGAAAGATGGCACAGCCATTTTGGACGATGGTTTGGCAGTTTCTTACAAAATGAAACATACTCTTACTATATGATCCTTGGTGTTTACCCAAATGAGTTGAAAACTTATGTCCACACAAAAACCTGCACACAGATTTTTTGGCAAATTTACTCATAATTGCTAAAACTTGGAAGCAACCAAGATGTCCTTCAGTAGTTGAATGGATAAACAAACTGTGGAACAGCCATACAATGGAATATTATTCCATGAAAAACATAATTCAGCTATCAAACCACAAAAAAATGGGGGAACCTTAAATACATATTGTTAAGTGAAGGATGTCAGTTTGAAAAGCTGTGCACTATATGATTCTGACTATATGACATTCTGGAAAAGACAAAATTATGGGTACGGTAACCCATAGTGAATATTTTAGGACAGTGAAACTATTCCGTATCATATTGTATGAGTGGATTACACATTTCTATACTATACTAATCATTATACATTTGTCAAAACCCAATTAGAGAAAAATCACACATATACGCATATACAAACCCAATAGAATGTATAACACAAAGAATGATCCCCAATGTAAACTGTGGGTTTTAGTTAATAAGAATGTACCAATATGGCTCATCAATTGTAACAAATGTACCACATTAAAACAAGATGTGACTAAAAGAGGAGACTAATGAATGTAAAGACTTAAATGTTATCCTTTGCTTCATTTGCCATTTGAGAAAATGAAATCTATTATATTCACTAATATGTTATATCATAAAATAATAATACTTATAAAATGTCTTTTCATATTAAAAAAGATTAAGACACAAAAGTTTTCTTATTTATCCCTTTGTGTAGATGAGAGAAGATGAGGGGGTATGTGGGAATTCTCTGTACTTTCTGCTTAATTGTTCTTATAAATCAAAAACTGACCTCCCCAAAAGTCTGTCAATTAAAACAAAGCCAGAATACAGATTATAACTAATGAACATAAACACTTAAAATAAAAATTATTTAAATAGATCAGGATTTCATTAATTTATTAATTCATATATTTTGAAGCTATTATTAGATGCGTAAGCTTTAGAATTGTTACCTCTTTCTGATTAATTTACCACTTTATCATTATGAAATGACCTTTTTTATCTCTAGTAATACTTCTAATTTGCTTTCAAATGTACTTTGTCTGATATTAATATAGCCACTCTAGCTTTTTTTTATTCGTGTTAACATGCTGTATCTTTTCTCATAACTTCACTTGTGTCTTTATATTTAACGAGTACCTTTTCTGTAAGCAGTATATAGTTGCATTTTTCTTTTTTGTACAGTCTGACCATCTTTGCCTTTTAGTTGGAGTGATTAGACTACTTATATTTAATGTGATTATTTATTTGTCAGGCTGAAATCTAACATCTTGCTATTTGTTTTCTGTTTGTTTCATCTGTTCTTTGTTCCCCTTTTCCTCTTTTTCTGCTTTTTTTTGGATCAATTGAGTATTTGAATAATTCCACGTATTCTTCTCTTTCAGATGACTGTAAATGCAAAGTACAGCTTGCTTTGATATCTGACGGCAGGATGACATTATGCTACCACCGTTCTGTGGACATTCCATATGAACACACCAAACCTATCCCTCTAAACAGATCCTGTGCATAATAACTAAGAAACACATGACCAGGTGCTCAGAACCAGATTAGAAGAATATGAGCACCTTGAGCAAGGACCCAGATAGACCAGCTTAGCAAAATGTTTGTTACCACTAAGCACTGTTGATATCCTCATGGACAGTATCACAGTGTCATAAAAAACTGAACCCTCCAAAAGACAGATGATTTCGAGGTTCCTGGGAATCAAAGAGAAACGTTATCCTTTGCTTCATTTGCCATTTGTGAAAATGCAATCTGTTATATTCACTAATATGATATATCATAAAAATAATAATTATAAAATCTCTTTTCATATTAAAAAATATTAAGATACAGAAGTTTTCTTATCGTTTTCTGTAGTTTTATTTCTTCCTTACCCTGCATATTAGTCTATTCTCACACTGCTATAAATACCAAAGACTGCGTAATTTATGAAGTAAAGAGGTTTAATTGACTCACAGTTCACTATGGCTGGGGAAGCCATATCAATTTTAAACTTACAATCACGGCAAAAGGAGAAGCAGGCACGTTCTTCACAAGGCAGCTGGAGGGAGTGAGTGTGAGAGTGCGGTACCATTTATAAAACCAGGAGATCTCACGAGAATGCACTATCACAAGAACAGCATGGAGGAAACCGCCCCCATAATCCAATCACTTCCCTCCCTAGACACATGGGGATTACAATTCAAGATGAGATTTGGGTGGAGACACAGCCTAACCATATCACCTTGTGTCAGTTCTGTATGGAGATCTTCTGTTAGTGCCTCCTTCATGTAAATTCTCTTTCTTTCTTTTTATTTCTCTCTCTCTCTCTTTATTTCTTTTTTTCTTTCTCTTTCTTTCTCTCTCCTTCTTCTTTCTTTTCTTTTCTTTTCTTTTACAGGGTCTCAGTCTGTCACTCAGGCTGGAGTGCAGCGGCATGATCACAGCTCACTGCAACCTCTGCCTCCTGGGCTCAAGAGATCCTCCTACCTTAGCCTCACAAGTAACTGGAACTACCGTAGGGTGCCACCACACCTGACTAATTTTTGTATTTTTTGTAGACACCATGTGGCCCAGGCTGGTCTTGAACTCCTGGGCTCAAGCAATCTGCCTGCCTCAGCCTCCCAAAGTGCTAGGATTACAGGCGTGAGCCACCGCACCCAACCATTTTTTTCTTTTTTAATGCCATATGAAACAGAAGTGTATCTTACAAGCAAAGGTGTCTTATATTAAAGGAAATATAATTTTAATATTTCCATGTTACATATTAGGAAACTGAGGCACAGACAGGTTAGTTAGCCAAATTCAAACAACCAAAAATTTGTGATGCAGTATTGCAGATTGGGTTGTCTAGAAGAATTTGCGGAGACAGAGTTTGGGATGTAAGACGTTTATTAGGCATCAGCACCCATGAAAGGAAGATATTGGAGGCAGAAGTGGGCAGAGGAAGAAGTCAAACTGGGATGGAGGCCTGTCAAAGCCTCAGTCAACCTGGCCAGGAGCTCTGTAGCATACTGTGCTCATCAGAGTATCCTGCACAGAGCTGAGATGGCCCCAGCTTTATCCCTAGGACACAAGCTGCTTTATCCCACAGGACACATGCTGCTGGGGGAAGGTGTAACCTCAGAGGAAGCAGCTCTCTGTAGCCAAGTCAGGCCCAGAGTGCTCTGACAGTTGGATGTGCCTTCTGACTTCATTTCTAGCAGTTGCACATCAGATCCTTCCTGAGAGGGAGAAACACAAGCAGGATACAAACTCAGGCAGTCTGGTTCCAGAACCAGCACTTCTGACTGTGAGGATGTTCTGCCTTCCTGACAGATGCATTGGGATCAAACCATGGTTGACCTGGAATTCAGACATTCAATCCAGTCTTTTTTCTATACCATGCTTTTCCACATAGCACAACCATAACTACCTGCCTGGCATTTGGAACTATTATTGATGTTTGCAGGAGGTCCAATTGTTCTACAAAATTGAATTTGGATGGTAAGCTAAAAAAATTATAATTCAGGATTATCTGCATACTCCACTTTATAAGAATGCAGTCTCACCATTTACATCTGATTGACATATGTGTGGCAACAAATCAAAGCCTGGCTCCAAGTAAAGCTCAGGTGATATCTTGGTGATCTGCAGCACTGAAGGCAAATGATAGGACAGCTGAGTCATCATACAGTCTTTAGCAGCACAAGCATGCCTAACGTGAAGCACCTGTACCTCCTGAGTTACCACCACATTCGTGTTTCAAAGGAGATGCATCATACCCAATATTTAAATTCATTAGGACTAAATATGATCATAAATATTGAATAAAAACATTTTCATTAAATTAAATTCATATTTTGGCCTTTTATTTTAGCGAGCATTTTAGATTGATGTCTTATTAATGAACCATGGATTGATGATTCAGGACATATGTATAGTTTAAAAGAGAAAATCAGAACAGGGATAATGAGAGATCCTCAAATGCATGTCTATTATATTCAAAATAAATGGTATTCAAAATATTTGAATATTTTCATATTCAAATATATTCAAAATAAAGAGAATCATATAGCTAACAAGTGAAATACAAAACACCCAAATGACCTTTTCTACTTTTACAATAAACTTTTGTGGTTTTGTTTCATCAAAACAATGTTAAATCAATACTGTTTTATTATTATTATTATTCTGAGTCTGGTCTCATGCTGTGGCTCAGGCTGGAGTTTGGTGGTGCAATTATGGCTTACTGCAGCCTTGACCTCAGGTGATCCTCCCACCTCAGCCTCCCAAGTAGCTGGGACTACAGGCTTGCACCATCACACCTGGCTAATTTTTGCTTTTTTTTTTTTTTTCTTGTAGAGACGGGGCCTTGCTCAAGCTGGTCTCAAACTCCTGGGCTCAAGAGATCCACCCATCTCGGCCTCCCATAGTGTTAGGATTATAGGCATAAGCCACTGTACCCAGTCTATTTTAATATTATTATTAATTTTATGCTTTTAATGTGCAAATTGGTTTGGATTTTATAGTTTTTTAAAGGGTCTACAGCCATAAGGAATTTATAGCTTGTTTATGTTTAAGTAACACTGTGTTTGTATTACATTCAAGTAACACTGTGGTAGAAATAATTTGTCAACACTGGGTGCCATATCGGTTTTTTCTTGAAAAGGGGCCCACTCATTAATTTGCAGAGATGCTGTGCCAGGTCTGTGGAAGAAATAGGTGTGAATAAGTCTAGCACCCACATTCGCACTGTAATCAATTATGAATTCCAGTTTGCATGTGGACTTTTGTAAATGTTTCTTTGTGACTAGGGACACAGGGTTGTGGCAAAAGTTCCTGTTTCATAATTCACCTTTCTTCATCACCAACCTGTAGAAAAATAGGGTTTAAAGAAATCAGCTACAGCAGCTTGCTTTCAACACCCTGAGTGAGGCAACGCCATGTTAGACCCTACCGAAGATCACTCCTCACACCTGGGGCACACAAGGAAAGGAGCGAGGGACTGACAGGAACATCCGTCAGCTTCTGCAAGGTCTCAAAAAGATCATCACCCACAGAGGCAGATGTCTCAAGGAAAGACTGTCCTTTGAATCGGTGAGTTCACTGCTCAGACTTCAACCTGTTTACTCTGCCATTTTTGGTCAATTCACATATATATATATATATATATTTATTTATTTATTTTTTGAGGAAGAATCTCACTCTGTCACCCAGGCTGGAGTGCAGTGGCACAATCTTGGCTCACTGCAACCTCTGCTTCTTGGGTTCAAGCGATTCTCCTGCCTCAGCCTCCCGAATAGCTAGGACTACAGGCGCACGCCACCACGCCTGGCTAATTTTTGTATTTTTAGTAGAGATGGGGTTTCGCCATGTTGGCCAGGCTGATCTTGAAATCCTGACCTCAAGTGATCCTCCCATCTTGGCCTCCCAAAGTGCTGGGATTACAGGCATGAACCATCGTGCCTGGCCCAATTCATCATTTGAAACAACTTGGTTTTTTTTGGTGCCAGTATTGCACTTCCAAATTTTCTTCAGGGTCATGGAAGGTTGCTAGCAGGCTGTGGTCTGTGAACTCACGGAAACTATAAACCATCTGTGAAGAAGGAATGGGTCCATCTGAAGAGTGCCAAGGGGAAAAGTAAGACAAAGACATGGAGCAGCCTCAAGGGGATGAAATGGATGAAGGGGAGGAAGAAGAGAAGAAAGCCAGATCTCAGCCCCAAAGTAAGGCTTCTTGGCGTGGAAGTATAGAGTTTCTAAATAGATGACACAAATTCATCTAAATGAACAGAATATGGCTATACAAATGTTTAACGTATCTGTGAAAATTATACTTGTTGAAAACTAATTATTCACATTCAAAACCAGTATTTCAAGGCTTGTGGCTAAACTATTATCTGTAAAAGGCATGGCTTATGTGTTATATTCTGTTTGTGCTTTTCTGTTTCACTTTTATCTGTTCTGCAGACGAAGGCAATGGTGCAAAAAGTTTACCAGAAATGAGTATTGAGTAACAGTCTGATCTTAAAATACTTTTGCAACTTGTTATGCAAAAATCACAGTTGCAGGAAAATTGGTTTCCATAAAGAGCTATTAAGTGGATCAACTAGATTATCTCTAGATCAGATTTTTTAAAAACCCATTCTCCTTCACAGAAAACTTTTGTTCTATTTGTATACATTAGAGCAACCAGTACATATCAAACTTCAGGCCTCTTACAAGTAAGCAAATACATCAAAGAAAAGTTTTTACTTAATTGAAATTTGGGTTAAAGTAAAGATGCAATAGTGTCAATTCAGGAATTATAGGCAGGAGCACAATTTAACAAATACCAGAATAATACGATTTTTCGCCACATGTTTTCTACCCCTATTGGCGTATCAAGCTTGGAAAAAGAAATGATCTTAGTAAACAACAAGAAATTTGCTTTTCTGTGAGAGTTATCTGTTGCATTCTTTTCTTTTTTTAGTATTTTTTCTAAGCTTACCTTAAGTTCATATTGCCCTTTTGTGCAGATAACAGGATGAAAAAAAAATCATTTACTTTGGAAAGTCATTATTTTCAGTTTTTGTTGTTGTTGTTGTTGTTGTTGTTGTTGTTGTTGTTTTGAGACAGGGTCTCATTCCATTGCCCAGGCTGGAGTGCACTTGTGCAATAATGGCTCACTGCAGCCTCGACTTACTGGGCTTAGGTGATTCTCCCAACACAGCCTCCCGAGTAGCTGGGACTACAGACACCAACCACCACACCTGGCTAATTTCTTTGTATTTTTTTGTAGAGATGGGGTTTTGCCATGTTGCCCAAGCTCATTTTGAACTTCTGAGCTCAAGCACTCTGCCCACCTCTGCCTCCTAAAGTGCTGGGATTACAGGCGAGAGCCACTGCACCCGGCCTCTTCTGTGGTCTCTAACATTGTTCTTGAATTATTAATGGTGAAGAACCTGGATTTTTGTGTTGCACACTAGTATTTGAGTCTGAAGTCTTCTGCTTGTTGTTTCCTGGACAGTGGACAGGAGGCTATAGGGTTCAGTCTATTCCTCTCTTAAATAGGGTTGAGTTGTGCACATTTCACAAATTTGTGATGAGAAATTAAATAATATATGACAATGTGAACATGGTGCTTGGCACATTGTAACCAAACAATAGTATTGGTTATCTTTAATATTGGTATCAGCATTATTAGGTTTATATTTTTTAATGATCTCATGTTTGCTAAAAATTGTACATTTAAAACAAGCTTCAAGGGATAAAAACTGTGTTGTCTTGTATGTGAGTAATGATGACTTGTTTGCAGTACTGAAACCTTTGCAGATTTCATCACATATCTAGAAGTAATTTAAGATATGCTTATTACATACTGAAATATTTAAAACTTTAACTTATTATATATTGAAATGTTTAAAACTTTAACAATTAACTTGATTTTACTTTGTAAATTTACATTTATGGGATAAAGAAAATGTGGTATATAAACACAATGGAATACTATTCCGCCATAAAAGAATGAAATCATGTGATTTGCAGCAAAATGGATGGAACTGAAGGTTATTATTTTAAGTAAAATAAGCCAGACATAGGCAAATTTCACATGTTCTTACTCATGGGAGGTAGAGAGTAGAATGATAGATACCAGATGCTGGGAAGGTTGTGTGAGTGGAAAGGGGGATGAAGAGAGTCTGGTCAAAGGGTACAAATTACGGTTGGATAAAAGAAGTAAGTTCTAATGTTTATAACAGTTCTATTGTTCCATTGTTGCTAACTATAACTAGCAACAATGTATTGTTTATTTCAAATTAGCTAAACTAGGGAACTTGAAATGTTTCCAACATATGGAAATGATTAATAACTCAAGGTGAGGGATACCCTAAATACCTGGACTTGATCCTTACACATTCTATGCATGCAACAAAATATCATATGTACCCCACAAATATGTAAAATATTATGTACCAATTCAAAACACTAAAAGATTTCTCATTTATATGTTTCCATCAATTTATTTCTACATTTTATGTAGAAAAGCTATATGCAAAAAGATTTGCCTGTGAATCTGGGAATATATTTCTAGTCTGCGTGTACTGGAGAACAATTTATATGGCATACAGTCTGGTTTCTCCATAAAGCTAACAAGTGGATTGAAATAATGATATGATAATATCACTAGGGAACATTTCTGTCAGGATTGTAGTTATAAAATTTTCAGAGATGGGATTTGGAGACTATGCTCTAGCTACTAATTAAGAAGAGTGTATTAGTTAAAGTCCCAAAGGGAAATGGATAGCATATTCAAATTAGGATAATTCAAGCAGAGGTTTTAAATAAGGGGTCTATTATAAAGATATGGACAGGGTGGAGGGGAGCTGCAATGGAACCTTCGACTGAGAATCACGAGTATGGAAAAGTATCTGAAACCAGGAAGGGACAGAGAGACGTGTAGAGAAGACCACCTTAGAGGAATTGGGGCCTTTTGTTGAGGGGCATACACGAACTTCTATTTGGAATATATTTCCTGACCTCATTCCCTGCCCCTGTCCTCCTGCCAGTTTTCCTATTTGCAGGAAAGCTATGGGGCACAGGCAGCTGTCAGAATAATCCATTCAGATCAGACTCCCAAGTCAGAGAACAGGTGGGAGGGAGGTGGAAAGTGGATTGGAGGGGCAAAAGGAGATCTCTGCACACATGCTGATACTATACAAATCTAGAATTTATTTGCTCTCATTATTATGTTCACTTATGGTAACAGGTGTTTACAAATCAGAGTAGTAGCTTTATAAACATGCATTAGACAAGATCCTTATAGGCATTAAATTTTAAGCTACTTTTTAAATAATGGGGAAAAGACCCTAGCTTAAAATCTATGCTCTGTAAGAAAAAAACATATTTTCTAACCACTAATATATGAGAGCTAGATAGATATTCCTAGGTCTTGTTATGTCTAGGTGCCTCCCTCTAAAAGGCTGTATCAGGGCCTTCAACTCAGTGCTTACTACGGTCATTCATTAACTCATCTTTCAACAAATATTTATTGAGTGTCTCTAATGTTCTAGGTATTGTGCTAGGCTCTAGGTAAAAAGGAGTAAGTGAAACAGGCATGATCCTTGCCTTCTTGAAACTTATGATTTAGTAGGTGAGTTGAATGATGTAGACAAAGCTTTAACTAGTTTTGTAAGTCTGCATTCACAGAGGTAATAAAGAGCAACAGAACCACATGATCACTGAGTGTCCAAATACAATATTTAAACATGAAAATTAGAGGGTTCACAGAGCAGCCATTGAGGTACAAAAAAGCCACAGACTTTTAAGCAGCATTTTTTCTCTCTCCTGAAAGAAAGATCTTAAACTTAAATTTAAAGCCGGCCAGTTCTGGAAAAGCTTATTCAAATATTATTTGTAAGATGAGGCAGAGGTGGCTACCAGAATCTAGAAAGTGCTGTCCAATATAGAAGCCAAATATTAATAACTGTCTACAATAATGGAAATATTATATTCTGCACTGTCCAAAATAGTAGACACTAGTTATCGTGGCTGTTAAGTACTTAAAATGTTGCTAATGTGGCTGAGGAACTGAATTTTTAAATTTTATTTAATTTTAATTAATTTAGATTTAATTAGCCATATGTGGCTATGGTAAAGTACAGTGTAAATCTAGAACAAGGTGTATTAGCTGAGACTTGCTGAGCACAAGTTGCTTCATTTAACCTCATTTCCTTTTTGACAGGGTTAATAACGGTCATTAATTTACTCACACACTATCATGTGTCCTGCAGGGTATGAAACAGAAATCATAGATAGTCTAAGGGGAGTAAGTGTTGGCAAGGAGGTGGAGACATTGGAACCCTTGGGCATTGAAGGTATAAATGTAAAATGGCTTGGCTGTTGTGAAAAATGGTAACGATAATTCTACACAAAATTAAACATAGAATTACCATATGACCCAGCAAACTCATTTCTGGGTATATACCCCCCAAAAATGAAAGCAGGGACTCAAAGAGATATTTGTACACTCATGTTCATAACAGCATTAGTCACAATAGCCAAAGGGTGGAAGCAACGCAAGTGTCCTTTGACAGGTGAATGGATAAACAAAATCTGGTATATACATACAATGAGTTATTACTCAGCCTTAAAAAGGAAGGAAATGCTGACACATGCTACATACAGCATGGATAAACACTAAAGTCATAATGCCAAGTGAAATAAGCTGGTCACTGAAGGACAAATATTGTATGATTCCACTTATATGAGATACTTAGAGCAGTCAAATTCATTGAGGCAGAAAGTAAAATGGTGGAATCTAGCAATTTCACTACTGGGTATATATCCAAAGGAAATGAAATTAGTGTGACGAGATTTTTGCATGTCCCTGTTCATTGCAGCATTTTACAATAGCCAAGATATAGAATCAACGTAAGTGTTCAACAGTGGATGAATGGATAAAGAAAATGTGATATATATACACAACGAGGTACTTTCAGCCTTACAGAAGAAGGAAATCTTGTCATTGTGACAACATGAATGAACCTGGAGGACATTATGTTAAGTGAAATAAGCCAGGCACAGAAAAACAAATACCACATGATGACACTTATATGTGGAATCTAAAAACATTGAACTCATAGAAGTAGAAGTAGAACTGTGGTTATCAAGGACTGAGTTAGAGAGATGTTAGTAAAGAAAAAAAAGTAGAATGGTGGTTGCTAAGGGTGAGAGGGAGGAGAGACCAGGGAGTTAGTGTTTAATGGGTGCAAAGTTTTAGTTGGGAAGATAAAAATGTTCAGGATGGTGGTGATGGTTACACCACAATGTGAACGTACCTGTATTTAATGTCACTGTACACTTTAACATAGTTACAATGGTAAATTCTATATTGTAAATATTTTATCACACCCATATAAGAAATTTAAACACATTCTTTATCTGCAAAGAGTTCTCGAACTAGCATGAAAAAGAGAAATGGTAGTTGCTGGTTACTACATGGTACAGGGATACGCAATGACTATTTGACTGAGGGCCATGAAGGAGTTGCACCTCAGAAGGGTGGCTGTGCTAGAGGACCTTCCAACCCCGGGATTCAATGGGTTTAGAGCTCTGTAAATTAGGAACGGCACTAGCGTGCAGGATGATGGCCACGGCTGACAGATCTCCATGCAACTGCCACGCCCCGCACCCAGTGCCTGCTCTGTTTTATCTGAGCTTCACCCTAAGGTCCTTATCGGTCATCATCTCTGAAAAACTCCAGACTGGAGGGGAGAGCCAAGGTCTCCAGAGAAATTTATAAAACAAGAATAACCTGGGGTTTCAGCTGGGTGTGAGCAGATCAATTGCGGAAGATAATTCAGATTGGCCATACTCTAAACCCTGTTATTATGTGCCACCATGCCCGGCTAATTTTGTATTTTTAGTAGAGACGGGGTTTCTCCATGTTGGTCAGGCTGGTCTTGAACTGCCAACCTCAAGTGACTCGCCCGCCTCGGCCTCCCAAAGTGCTGGGATTACAGGCCTGAGCCACGGCGTCCGGCTCTTGCTTTTAATTTCATTGATAAAATATGTTCTTGCCTCCACATTTACCAGCATCTCTGCCATACTTTCCGAATAGCTGGGACAACAGGCATGCACCACCGCACCCGGCTAATTCTTTGATTTTTAGTAAAGACAAGATCTCCCTATGTTGCCCAGGCTGGTCTCTAACTCACGGGCTCAAGTGATCCTCCTACCCTGGCCTCCCAAAGTGCTGGGTTTACAGGCTACCACACAGCTGAGATTATCATTTGAATCCATGAGGAAGACTGCCTGAAGAAGTAAATTGTGGGTGGGGAGGGAAAGGGAAGATTGCTGGGGATTAAGTGTGGCATTTTGGACACGTTCAGTTTGGAGTTGTTCTCTCCTGTTACCAGGGATGAACTCTTTCTTCTATTTTACCCTAAATTTCCATTTGTGCATGGGATTGCACACCTGCTCATCTACTCAAGAACATTGCTCCAGCATGTAACCCATTTTTTCTCTCCCATATCATCCCTCTTTCCTTTCCTTTTGGTTCATGCTGGTGAGCAAACAAACATGTATAGCTTCTAATTTAAAAAAAAAAAAACTGCTTTGACTATATGGTTCCTTCCAGTTTCTACTCCATTTCTTTGTCTTCATCTGATGTTTTTATTCTTTCACTCCGAACAGGCTTTGGTCATCCCCCACTAAAACTCTTCTTACCAAGCTCACCACTGACCTCCATGTGGCCAAGCCCATTCCTCAGTTTTCCGTCCTAATTTTACACACTGTAGCAGCATTTCACAGTTAATTGTTCTTTTTTGCAAAATTTTTTTAATTTGGCTCCTGAAACGTGCTCTCTCTTGGTTTATCTATCTCACTAATCAGAACTTCTCATTCTCTTTTTTTGATTCTTTATCTTCCTAACCTCTGAACTTTGGAGCATGCCAGGACTCAGACTTCAGACATCCCCATTCTGTCTGCACACCATCTATATGCTAAAGAACTCTAAATATATACCACCATCCCAGACTCACCTAACCAACTGCCTTCATGACAACTTGACAACTCCAAACTGAAGGTGTCCAAAATGCCACTCTTAATCCCCAGCAATCTTCACCTTTCCTCCCCATCCACAATTTACTTTTTCAGGCAGTCTTCTCCATGGATTCAAAGGTTAATCTCAGCTGAGCATGGTAACTGATGCCTGTTAACCCAGCACTTTGGGAGGCCAAGGTGGGAGGATCACTTGAGCAGGGGAGGTCGAGGCTGCAGGGAGCCATGATCATGCCACTGCACTGCAGCTTGGGCAACAGAGTGAGCTGCTGTCTCAAAAAAATTAAAAATGTCATCAGCAAGCACCCTCACAGACACACCCAGGATAATGTTTTACCAAATATCTGGGCACCCCATGGTCCAATAAATTAGACACATCAAATTAACCATCACAGCTTTCTAACTCGTTGGCCTGTTTTAATCTTTGTCCTTTAATCTGTCCTCAACAAAACGGTAGATTAAAAAAACAACCAGCAACATCATTTAGCTTCTCTGATAAACATTCTTCAGTCTTCCTATCTCAATCAATGTAAAATGTAAAGACTATCATGACTACCAATGCCCTACATGCTCTACTCCCCACTCCTAGCCCCACCACCATCACTCTTCCTGGACTCTGTTTTGCCCACGCTGATATTTCTCCCAGAAGCCCAGCATGCTCCTGCCTCGGGGCCTTTACATCCACTGATTCCTAGGCTTGAAATGATCTTAATCCCAATAGCTGCATTGTTTCCTCCCTCAATGATTCTCTTATCTTGGATGGCTTTGCAATATACCCATTTTTAAAAATATAACATACCTCATCCCTCTTATTTTACTTTCTTTTAAAATAAACTGTATTTTTTAGAACCGTTTTAGATTTACAGAACAACTGCAAAGGTAGTACAGAATTGCCATAAATTCCATTTCAGATTTCCCTATGATTACCATCTTACATTACATTCTTCACAACTAATTAATCAACCTTGATTCTTATTACTAATGAAAGTCCATGCTTTATTTAGATTTCCTTAGTTTTTCCCCAAGTCCTTTTTCTGTCCCAGGATCCCATCCAGGATACCACATTACATTTCGTTTTCACGTCTCCTGAGTTTCTTCTAGGCTGCGGCAGTTTTTCAGACTTTCCTTATTTTATTTTATTTTTTGTAGAGACAGCATCTTGCTATGTCGGCCAGATCAGGCCTCGAACTCCTGGCCTCAAGCAATCCTCTCGCTTCAGCCTCTCAAAGTGTACGGATTACAGGCGTGAGCCACGTCTGGACTGTACTTTCCCTACGTTTGATAACCTGACAACTTTGAGGAATATTGGTCAGGTATTTTGTAGGATGTTCCACTATTGGAATTTGTTTGATATTTTTCTCATTATGAGACTGAGGTTATGGTTTTCCAGGAGGGAGACCACACATGTAATATGCCACATTCATCACATCATATTGACTACATGCCATCAATATGAGTCACGATTGTTGACGTTGACTTAGAACATCTGGCTGGGGTAGTGTCTGTCGGCTTTCTCCATTGTAAACCTACTGTTTTTCCCTTTCCACATTGTACTATTTTGGAGGAAGTCACTGTGCACAGCCTAGGGTACATGATCTACATAAATTATTTGGAATTATTCTGTATAGGAGATTTGTCTCCTCTCCGCCTTTTATTTATTTATTCAATTATTTATTTATATCAGTGTAGACTCATGGATTTTTTTACTTTGGCTTGTAATCCAATACTACCTTGTTTAGTTTACTTCGTTGCTCAAATGGTTCCATCTTTGGCAGCTGGGAGCTTTCAGGTGGTTCCTGTGTCTAAACATTCTGCCATCAAGGCAGGATTCGTTCTTTAGTTTTATTTTTTTTCTTCTCATTCAATTGAGACAGCGTCTCATTCTGTCGCCCAGGCTGGAGTACAGTGGCGCGATCTCGGCTCACTGCATCCTTGACCTCTCAGCCTCAAGTGATCCTCCCACCTTAGCCTCCTGAGCAGCTGGGATCACAGCGTGCGCCACCACGCCCAGTTAATTTTTTTATTTTTTGTAGAGATAGGCTTTCACCACATCGCTCAGGCTGGTCTCAAACTCCTGGGCTCAAGAGATCCTCCCCCTTCGGCCTCCCAAAGTGTTAGGAATACGCGCGTGAGCCACCGCGCCCGGCCCGATTTTTCCTTTTTTGAGTATCACTTCCTTACTTTTCAGCCTCAGCCTTGTTTTTCAAGGTGCTTTACCACCACCTGGCACAATCCACACTTTCTATTTATCTCTCCCCGTTAAAGTGCCGGGACCTGGAGGGTGGGTCTTGGCAGTATTTTTGAGCGCGGTGGGCACACAAGGGGACGCTCAGTTGATATCCAGAGAATGATGAGCCCGGCGGGTGTTGAGGCCGACTGGAGAGAGGTTGGTCGGCAGGGTTCTGGGAAGGCGGTGCTCGGCCTCCGTGTGACCGCAGGCTCCTCGCCCGCGTCCTCGAGGGTCCCAGGGATGCAGGACCTGCCACAGCTTCCGCAGCCACACCCACGCTCAGAGACCGCTTCCAGCGTCCTCGCCGCGGCAACGCACCGGACTGCAAATGTCACCAGCGCAGCGGGGATTCCCGGGGGAAGTCCAGCGCGCTCCCTGCCCTGGGGACCAGAGGATGAGCGGAGGAAGTGTCTTGGGCGGCAAACATCCCACTCCCCGCGCCGGTCCGCGCAGCCCGCGGGAACGCCCCGGGGCTTGCGGGAGGGGCTGGAGCGCGTCCCCGGCTCCGGGCGGTCCCGAGCGCATGGACTCCGGGTGGGGCGGGAACCCGCGCTCTGTGAGCCGGCTGCCGCCGCGCCCCAGCGCTGTCATCCCGGGGCGGGGCCTGGTCCCCAGCTGTGGTCGCTTCCTAAGCGGCGGGGGCTGAGCCGGCGGCGCCCAGATGCGGCCGCGGCGGCGCGGAGCTCGGGCGGCCGTGGAGGAGCTCAGCCTCGGCCGCAGGAGGCGCCGGGAGCGGAGCCGCCGGGAGTCGCGCAACAGGTTTCCTTCCCCATCGCTGCATCCACAGGGGACGCGCGCCCTGCCGGGAGAGGGGCTTCTCGGTTCGCACTCTCGCTCCCGGTCCAGGTTTGTTTTTCTCTTCCTGAGCCCCCATTTCTCTTCCTGACTATTTTCCCCGTGCGCGGAGAGATCGGGGAGGGCGGGCGGGTCGGGGCGGGGGCACTGTCTAGGCTCGGGACCCGCGGCTGTGCCTTAGGTGGGATTTTGGATTTGGCGCAGGTCCTCACGCCGCCTCTGGGCACCTTCGGAAACACAGCATTGGGTTTCTCATATAAAGCAGAATGATTTTTTAAAATTACTTTTAATTTCAGAGGCTGAGGGACTTAGGATTTAGTGCTTCGTAAGAATTATTTTAGGGATACCTGTTGGTAGGCTGCCTTTATAAAGTGTCCACCCAAGACTACTTTTATTTTAAATCGAAAGGCTGAAGGGTTTTTTTATTATCACCTCTTCACTTCCTAGTAGGGTGACTGTGTCAAAAACACCAGAATGGGTACTTCTTGACTTGAACTTGGCGGTGTCACTCAGTAGCCAGGAAAGACGGAGAAATTGATAGAGCCTTGGAGCAGTCCCTTCGAAGCCCACGTAAGACTTTGTTTTAGAAACATGGAGAGAAGTAGTGGCAATGCCTGCGAGAGCCACGCCGTCCTGAGAGGGAATTCTGCCTTTTTCTAGACTCCGCTGACACCAGCTGAGATCTGTATTACTTCCTGTGGTTCTCACGCACTTGTTTCAGCCGTTTCTCAGCAGAGGGAGGAGCTGTTATTTACAGGTATCCAAAAATGAGTCACAGGGCTGCTCTCTTAATTGTGAGACTTTGTTAATGAACTTTTGAAAAGCGAGGCTTGCTTTAAAATGAGACTCTAGGTGTGAAATGCCTGCCCTGCCAACCTGGGGCAGTGGTATGGGAAGTGACGATTGAGTTTTCAGTTTCCTAAGGCGCCTGATGTTACAACATGCCAGTAAAGGTCACTGGGCTGATCTAAGATAACCATTGAAATCATGTGCTTTGCCGCAGATGCCCAACAGAAAATTAATTTCATTATTCAATGACCATTTTGCTGTCATTTTCACTGCATGGGAGAAAGGTATCGTTTAATGTGGTGATTGTAAGTAACTCTCTAAAATCAAAATATTTCAGACAGTTTGTGTTTACTAAATTGGTGCTAAAACCACATGATGATTTTTGAAGCGGGTGGGTCCCAGCGGGAGCAGAGAAATTTAAAAGTTGAAGCTGACAAGTCCTATTGCGGTGGGTAACAGCCCTTAGGAAGGGACTGCACTCTATCTCAACACGGTAGAGAAGGGGGCACCATCTCTACTGGAGCTGAGTTGAGCTGAATTCAGCCCCAAACAACAGTTACCAGGTACCTTCTCTGTGCCAGCCTCTTCCCTGAACCTTGCTTGTACAACCATGAATAATAGGATCCTGCCGGCAAGGTACTAGGGTAAATCTATACCCAGAGTGAAGTTTCTGTCCCAATATAACTCAATATGCTGGGTCCCAGTGTATTTAAAGAGTAGACTCAGCAGATTATCACCCCTAGATAATTGCAGTCACCTTTAGTTGATAGTGTGACTTATAAGAAATAGTGTGACTAATTAATAGTTTATTTAAATACGCTGGAAAATTCAATATAATGAGATAGGTGCTAGGGTAAATCTATACCCAGAGTAAAGTTTCTGTCCCAATATGACTGATGTTTCTGAAGATCTGGGATTTGGAATGGACTGGCTCATGGCTGGAAGAGCAAGGAAGCTTTTGAGTTTAGTCATTTACTTGTCTTTGTAGGCAGCCTATTCTTCATTTGATACATGATTTAAAAATATATGAATTTGAAAGGTATGGTTTTTAAAGTGCTTGAATGAACCATGTTTCATGTTATTTAATAACCATGTAAAACGAAATTCAGCTGATTATCACCCCTGGACAATTGCAGTCACCTTTAGTTAACAGCATGACTTTTAGGAAATGGTGTGACTAATTAATAGGTTGTTTTGTTTTGTTTTGTTTTTTGAGACAGAGTCTCACTCTGTTGCCCCAGGCTGGAGTGTAGTGGTGCAATCTTGGCTCACTGCAACCTCCACCTCCTGCGTTTAAGCAATTCTTATGCTTCAGCCTCCCAAGTAGCTGGGACTACAGACACCCACCACAACACCCGGCTAATTTTTGTATTTTTAGTAGGGACAAGGTTCGGCCCTGTTGGCCAGGCTGGTCTCGAACTGCTGACCTCAGGTGATCTGCTTGCCTTGGCCTCCCAAAGTGCTGGGATTGCAGATGTGAGCCACCATACCCTGCCTAATAGTTTATACATTGGTAACACTATATTGAAGCGAGTTTATGATCATTGTTTTTGTAGTTCAAATCAATGTTTTTTTATCACATTATAGCCGTGTGAGCCAAAATGAATAAATCTACCGTATCACAGTTTACTGTTGCAATTGAAATCTGCTGAGATGCTTTTGAACTTGATGCCCAAGTATCAAGGTTTCCAAGTTTCCCCAGTTTGCTAAGATATCCAACTAGTAAAGGGAACAATGCTAAATTTCAGACAACTTTACCTTAATTTCCAAACTTTATTCCTCCTTTGAGATCCCTAAAGTTACTTTTTCTATGAGAAGGAAAGGGTCAAGTTTGTCATTCAGCATTGTACTCCCTGAACTTGGCCCAGGCTTGTCTCATGATAAGTGTTAGAAAGTGTTTATTGATGGAATAATGAACCTTCACGTAGGAGGATGAATTGTCAGGCAAGTGGAAGGGTAGGTGACCCAGCAGAAGGAACAGCACCCATAGAGAAGTGAAACAGCACTGGACGTTCAGGAAACTCCAGCCTGTTTAGTGACGGCACAGAGGGAGGCCTACGGAGACAGGAAGGGCCAGATCACAAAGGCCCCATGAGGGCTTAATAGTACTGAAGCCTTTGAACAAGTGAATGATATTGTCAGGTATGTGTTTAAAAAATAATAACAAAACTTGGAATTTTAAAAATCTTAGGTTAGATGAGAGTGACATTGACCCTAGGAAGACACCGTGGAAACTGCTGTCATATTGCAGATGAGACATTGAAGAAGGCCTGAATCGGGCAGTGACAGTGCAGACGGGAAAAGAGGGAAGGGGCTGGTAGAGGTTTAATAGGTGGAACCCTGTCGGGTGTGTGTAATGAGGAGGTAGGAGCAGTTGAGATGACTCCCATGTTTCTAATGAATGACTAGGATAAGAATATCCTAATCGGTGGAAGAATAGTTTTGGGCTAAAGGGTGGTGAGGAGCTCACACAGTACTTGGCACATAATCAGTGCTCATTAAGATTTTTCAAATGAATGCTAGGAATAGCTAAAATTTATTGAGTGCTTATTATGGGCCATGCACTATCCTAGGCTCACTATGTGCATTAAGCCTTTTACTCGTCAGTACAATCCTGTGAGATAGGTACTCAAATTAACTGCTTTGACTGGTGAAGAAAGTGCAGTGTTAGTAACTGACAGAGCCAGAAATGGATCCCAAGCACTTCGTTCCAGAGCTTGCATTCTGAAGCACTCTGCTGTGATGTGCTGTCTTGATGAATGAATCAATGAGGTTTTGGACTTTGTGGTAAGCTCAGGTTGAAGTCACTCTCCTGCCCCTAACAATTCTTCCTTATCCAAGAATGGCCTTGATGCATAAGATGGGCCCTCAGTGTCCCTACTGTGCTACATGACATCCCACCCCCTACCTTCACTCCAAGAAATACCTGATTCATCTAGGAAGAAACCTGGAATAATCAGACATTTTTATCCTGGGAATTGAAACATCTTAATGGAGACTCACAGTGTCTGAAGGTTCCAAGTGCTTCAATCATTGTGTCTACAGAGCTGCCTTGGTTACCACCCCTCCTAAACACTGGATGCTCAGCTTTTCATATTTCTCAGATGCACTCAATGTTTTGTTGCTAAGATTTTCCATAGGGAAGCAGAAAGGCTAGCAAGGGAGGCGTTAATCTACGGAGCAGGGTCAAATGGTGGAAGAACCACTAACAAATGCAGACAGGTACATAACAACTCCAGATCTTACATTCCTGACTTGTGATCTGCCTTTTGAATCCTCTTTTGTTCTAGTTTTACCCTGAAGCAGGCGCCTTACCTGCCTCTAACTTCCAGAATTTTATTAAGTGAGTCTGGTCCTGCTGTGTCTCCTGTCCTCTTGATTTTAACTTGGCAAAATGATTCAAGTATCTTGCATTCAGAACTTGCTTTCTATTTGGGGCACCTGGGTAGATTCTTTTGTCTGAACAGCAGTATTTTGACCAACAACCCTGTCCACCCGCCCCCACCGCCTCCAAAAAAATGATCCCAACTCTTAACTGTTCTCATTGTTGATAATTCAACCTACCCTGACTTGGATTAATATCCTGATTTTTGTTCAGCAATCAGGGACTAAGAATTGATCTAGGAAGAAACTGGAATAATCAGACCTTTTCTCCTGAGAATTTACATTTTAATGGAGACTGTCTGAAGATTCCCAGAGCTTAAACCATTGTGTCCACAAAGCTGCCTTGGTTATCTTTTCCTCAAAGAACTCGACTTTGGACCATGTAAGGTTTAAAACGCCCAGTTAATGTTGTACCCAAACTGAATCAGCAAACTCACTTATTGAAGCTTTAAAATGTTCAAATGTCCACTTTGGGAGGCTGAGGCAGGAGGATTGCTTGAGCCTGGGGGCAGCGGCAGGGGCGGGGGAGAATGTTCAAATGTCTAAAACTTGAAGTTTTAAAATATTTTCTCCACACATGCATTGAATGTTTTGTTCAGCATTTCTTCAGATTCATTGGGAAATCAACATATTTATAGTTGCCCATGAAATGAGAGTGACATGAAGCCTCGCAGGGTAATAGAGCCCACATGTCTACCCCTTGGCCTGAGCTTTTATGTGCCTGCCTATAATTCATTCAGTGTTCAGATCACAAGAAAGGGAAGGGTTTTGGCTAATATTTCATATCGGTTTGTCTTGGCTGTTCAATTCAACTGTGGTTTCCCTGAGAGAAGAGAATAGCTAGAGTTGGGGGCTCTGTTAAGCCACCTCTAAGGCTCCTCCCAGTCCTAATAACCATTCTGTGTCTTTTACTAATAATGAAACCATCTGTCAGAGTAAGTCATTTCTTGGCCACTCCTTCTGAGTTTATGGATACCAGACATTATCTGTGTATTTCATTCAACTTCTTTGTAAGGCTCAGTAATTGGGTAATTTTTAGAATGATGTAGAGTTTTAGAATTGGTAATTTTCAGTTGCCCTTCTTGAGCTAATTAAATGTGTTTTAAAATTTAATCTTTCTTTCTTTCTTTCTTTCTTTCTTTCTCTCCTTCCTTCCTTCCGTCCGTCCGTCCTTCCTTCCTTCCTTCCTTCCTTCCCCTCCTCTCCTCTCCCCTCCCCTCCCCACTCCTCAGGATTTTCCCTTTTATTGCCCAGGCCGGAGTGCAATGGTGTGATCTCCGCTCACCACAACCTCCGCCTCCCGGGTTCAAGCAATTCTCCTGCCTCAGTCTCCCAAGCAGCTGGAATTACAGGGATGCACCATCATGTGTGGCTAATTTTGCATTTTTAGTAGAGATGGGATTTCTCCATGTTGGTCAGGCTGGTCTCCATCTCCCTACCTCAGGCGATCCGCCCGCCTCAGCCTCCCTGAGTGCTGGGATTATAGGCGTGAGCCACTGCACCTGGCCTCATTTCCTTCTTTTCAGTGGATAGGACATCACAATAATCCAGAAAATACTAAGTCATCTAGAAAAGTATTTCCCATTTTGTATACTTGTTTTACTTGTTTCCCTGTTCAAAGTTGCAAAGAGATATTCCGTTACTCCTTGCATAACTTACTGTGTAATAAGGTCAATTTCAGCTTTTCAGAATAGTGAAATAGCTCTGTTTTTATCTTCCTATGGAAACAGTAAGCAAGTAGTTCTGTCTTCGGTTTCAGTTTCAGGATTGCAGCAATCTCTTTTCACGGTTATATTTCTAATTTTCTATTATGTACTTTGTTATGTTGATTAGTGACCCAAATCTGTTGATTTGAGATAAGTAGGACATAGTGTATTAGCTAAATTCTGTAATAATACAACATTTCCCACCTCCTCCTCCCCTCTTCCTTGACTACTGCATGGTAAACCAACATATAATGATATTCAGCTGATAATATTATTTAGCTGTTTATTGTTTATGAAGTACTGTCATATATATTATTTCTGTTAATTCTCATAACAGCCAGAAAGAATGGAAAAATAAGGATTCATTGTTGCTGTTGCCATTATCCACATTTTATAGATAAGGTGGGAAACACCTGGAGAGATTAAGTGACCATCCAAGATTGCCCAAGAAGTTAAATGCAGAGGCCTGCTACATGATGCTGTCAGGACTTGACTGAAAGGCGCAAGTTCAGTGTCTCAGGTCAAGTTGCCAGGAAACAGACCCCGAGACTCTGAGATTTCCATACAGGAGGTTTTTATTGGGAAGTGCTCTGGGCACAATACACAGTAGGAGAGAGGGAAACGGGATTGCACAGGGGGAGAGACTGAACTGTGGGGCATGCGCAACAGCGGCCTCAACAGGGAGGAGCTTGGAAGCTGGGATTGTTGTTCAGAATTGTTCTGCCTCCTGAGGCAAGAGGCTCAGCATTTGTACCTACATCAACTAATCATTGGATGCAGGCAGCAGCTCCCTTCAGTCCAGGGCAATTTCTGGAACTGGGAGCCTTCAGCAGCCAACCTTCCTAGTACCTGGGGGACTGAGGATCTTGGTCCAGAAGGGGATCTGGATACCACATCATTTACTACATTTGTAGCCAAGAGAGCATTCTCCTCTGCAACAGCCTTGTTTGTGTCTGATGGCCCAGACCATCACCTTGCAGAGTGGAGCCCAGAAAGTTGTCATTTTTTTCCAAGGCCCTTAAGGATTTTAGAATAGTTGACCAGAGAGCAAGAAGACAAAGTAGTCTCAATCCTAAGAAGATTAGGAGCAGAAGAGCCAGGGAGAGTAGGCCGTGGTGAGGGCAGTAGTGGTGTTTAACAAAGAAGGCTAAACTCTGGCACCCAGAGTGGCTAAACTCAGCCACCCAAACAACTGTGGCTGTCCAGACCCAGAACAAAAGCATAACACACACCAGTCCTTGCTGTAATGCTAGGTTTTAACATTGTTAAATGTTGAACAATTTTGTGATATTAGGGTTTCCCCCGCTCTCTCTCTCGCTCTCTCTTTCAAGCCCTTGAAAGTCCTCAAACCAGTCCCGTGTGTAGTCTGTAGATTATAACCTCGGAATCCCACAATCTCAGTATGTAGTCTGTAGATTATAACCTTCAGAATTACCAAAGATATTTCAGTACAAAAAAAAAAAAACAGGGGAAAAACAAAAAAAAAGAAAAGAGAAATAAAAGTCCAGGGCCCCATTCTAGATCCACTGGAATAGAATCCAGGGGTGGAACTCATGAAATGACATTTTCAACACATTTTCCCCAGAAGATTTCGATACATGCTATAGTTTGAGAACCTTCACCCTAAACTCTTATGCCTTTCGTGGTGACCAATTCTATTGAGATTTTTTCAGATTATCCAGAAGTCATGGGAACCATGGGACAGCAGAGGAGCACCGGAGCCTTAGTCCCAGCAGGCCTGGTATAGTGAGAGTCATCCCTTGCTTTTCATTTAAATTCTTGATGTGGCCAACAGACAGCACAGCCCAAATTCCTTTGCTGGCTTCTGACCAAGATTGCAAGAGGGAGAGTGGTGTCCCTGGCTTGGCCTTATACTATCTTAGATAGCAGAGTGAGAGATGCCAAATTTTTTGAATAGTTGCAGGTGGGGGATGGGAATCAGTGAACTTAGAGGAATCAGTAAACTTTCTAGGAGAATAAGAAGGTTTCAGGATATCTTATGCCAGAGGAAGCTTTGAGGTGCTTTTTTTAAAACTTTAATAGTTGTCTAATAAGATCAGAGATAACTTACAGGATAATGTTAAGCATTCATAAATGTAGGATGGATTTCTAGGAGAATAAGAAGGTTTTAGGGTATCTTATGCCAGAGGAAGCTTTGAGGTGCTTTCTTAAAACTTTAATAATTGTCTAATGAGATCAGAGATAACTTACAGGAGAATGTTAAGCATTCATAAATGTAGGATGGTATATTATCTGATTCACTGACATTGGCAATGATTTTTTCTTCAAAGGGAAAAGCACTTTTAAGCCTACCAATTTTTACTCCTGAAACACCAAATTGCTGTGTTTCTTACACTTTCCATGCTATGCCTTTGCTGAAGTTGTCTGTGCCTGGGTCCCTTTCCCTTCTCCCTACCAAGCTAACTCCTTTTAAACCTTTTAGGATCAGCTCAGACACCACCTTCCCTGCCCTGTGGCCAGACTGACTTCTCAAAGTATTCCCATAGATCCCTCTATTATGGCATTTATTATCATTATTCTCTCTAACAGCCTGTAAGAGCAAGAACAGTCTTTTTCATTTTTGTGTATGAGAGACCTAGCCTCATCAAAAATGAGTGAAAAAAATAACGATTCTGGTGAGCGTATTTATTCAACAACTATTTATCGAGGCTTTCCTATATGCCGGGTGCTCTGGAGTAAATGGTGCAGACACAACAGGTACAGCTCCTGACCCTATGAAGCTTATGGGCAAGCAGAGAAGATAAGTAACAATTGAATATGTTATCAAACAACTACCAATAAAATATGGTGAGTACCAGAAAAAGCTAAGTGAAATTATAGAGCTGGAAACCCAGCCTAGTCTAAGGTCAGAGGAAGTGTCTCATTTTCCTGAAATATAAGTTATATCAAAATAGAAGTTACGGATTTGGCTTTGGTTACAAGAGACTACTTTTTAACAAAGGAAGATCTTTTGGTTGATCTAGTTCAAAATTGACTCTGTGTGTGTGTGTGTGTCCGTCCAGTATGTGGAAAAAGACAGTACAGGAAAATGACGCCTTCATTTAATGAGGTAAAATAGGTAACAAGGAACGGAGAGGGAAGTTTCTGTGTGTCTCATTCAATGCACCATTACTAGAAGTTACTTTGTTAATATTTTAATATGTAATATACAGTGGAAGAAAATAAATGTAAAGCTCTGAAAATCATGAACTTACATCACAGCCTTTTAAAAATTAATCTCAAGGATCTGATTACTACGGCCTAGGAGGGTGCTTGACAGATTTGCTTTTGGGTCTTGTTGGAGACAGTGGGTGAAGTGCATTGCCCCAGAAGTCCATGTCCACTGAGGTTTCTCATCTTTCCAGGTCACTTTTGATGCCCTGGGTGAAGAGGCCGCAACCCCAGTGTTGCAATTTGCAACCTCCACCCAGCTTGGTGGCTCATACTGGGTCCTTTTTCTCCTTTTCTGGCCAGTTCTTGTGTTTTAAAAAAATATTATGATTTTTGAGAGACTCTGTCGCCCAGGCTGGAATGAAATGGCACAATCTCTGCTCACAGTAACCTCCACCTCCCGGGTTCAAGTGATTCTCCTGCCTCAGCTTCCCAAGTAGCTAGGACTACAGGTGTGCACCACCACACCCAGCTAATTTTTGTATTTTTTTAGTAGAGACGGGGTTTCACTATATTTGGCCAGGCTGGTCTCGAACTCCTGACCTCAGGTGAACCGCCTGCCTCAGCCTACCAAAGTGCTGGGATTACAGGAGTGAGCCACTGTGCCTGGACTTTTTAAGAATTATTTTTGTACCTCCTTATTTCTCCCTATAAATTGTAAGCTTAGGGTAAGGATTGAGACTTCCTGATTTTTAACTTTTGAAGCTTTGCAGCTCTTCTGCTGCAATTTATTTACATTTATTATATTCAATAGATAAAGGACCTTAAGTTTAATATATAAGTTAACAGGCAAATCTTGGGTTGAAAAAGTACCAGATTCGTTCTCTAGTAAGAACCTATTTCTTGTTTAACCTGACATCACAAAGCAAATAGGCCAAGTGCTAACATGTGCATATTTAACCTATGAACCTCTACATTAAGTACTAAGAATACCAACCATTTGGCTGACTGCAGGGAGGGAGGGATTAATTCACCATAAAGCAGCACTTACTAGATGTAGGTGGAGTTATGTAATCCTCCGCTGTGTCCCATTCAAGTGGATAAACATATCCACACCATTCAGCATCTTGACCACAAAGACACCAAAAAAACTGGAACTATAAATTATAGTGCAAGTGAACATTTAACTCAGGCTTGAAGTATGACTTCAAGTGAATGGATGTGTGAGGTCCTGTGATGACCATTTGCCATGTATTTTCATATCTTTCCTCACCCCCTTTGGCATATTCCTTGGTTTATCTCAAGTATAACTTGATTCATGTTCTCATTTTTTGTCTTGCTTTTACCATAAATATTATATAAAAGGAGCATATGAATGGTAAAGAAATAATTCTAGACATCTGTTCTTGCACTTTTCATTTTGTATAGGTTGAACTTGGTTCATTGCTGAAGTGTAGGTAATGATTTTAGCCACTGTAAATCCAGTTGAATACTTAATTAACTGTAAATGAGCTCCATTTATTATATTTTCATTAAGAATTTGAATTTTTAAATAAGAAGCAATGATGGTAAAATGGAGTATTTTCTCTTTTTGAAAGTAAACTCATTAGAGGATGAAACGTATTCCTTAAGGAATCAAAATTATAATAGTGTCACTTCATCTGAAAACATTAACAGTTAGTGGAGGAAAATCCTGTTTAGTCAGCATATTTTTGGATTCTTTAATTGGAAATTTTCTTTTTTTCTCCTTTGAGACAAAGTCTCACTCTGTTGCCCACGCTGGAGTGCAGTGGCATGATCTCAGCTCACTGCAACCCCCGCCTCCCAGGTTCAAGCAATTCTCATGCCTCAGCCTCCCTAGTAGCTAGGATTACAGGCGCCCGCCACCACGTCCAGCTAATTTTTGTATTTTTAGTAGAGACGAGCTTTCACCATGTTGATCAGGCTGGTCTCAAACTCCTGACCTCAGGTGATCCACCCACCTCAGCCTCCCAAAGTGCTGGGATTATAGGCGTGAGCCACCGCACCCGGCCGGAAAATTTCTTAAGTTATTAACTGCCTTTTGCTGGAACTTCAAGTGCTATGGATAGTTTGCATTTCTGTTGACATCTAGATACGTGCACCCACCACTGTTAACAGCAGCACAAACACAATACATATTTTCATTCATAGGATGTTTTCTCTCTGAAATTCCTATTATTTGGAATTTGAATGTAAGGGCCTGGACCTCTAAGCTCCTTATCTTTACTCTGTTATTTTTTCAACTCTTTTTTCTTTCTTTCTCTTTATAGAAAAGGATCTTCTATTTTTCTGCCTGTAAGATATAGGTCAGTGTGCTGGTAAGTAGGTGAAGGAGGAGGGTTTGAAGGTGCAACATTCCATGTAAAAATATTCACTGAATCCTCCTCTTTTCAGTTGGCTACCTCTACCGCAGTCTAGATTCTCTTTTACCCTGTTCAGAGTCTAGTCTGTCATCTGTCTACTCTTCTGCCAGGGTGGAACAGAGGATGGAGGGCCCTCCCACTTCTTTAAAAAGCTTCTGACCAAACCCAACTTGTTATTACCCCACCATCACGCCCTTTCCCATAGATACTCGGCCTTTTATTATGAGTTCTGAGTCTTTAGAAATTTATTTGATGGTGTAGCTTCGGTTGCTTCTTGGACTTCTCCATTGTTCACTGAGGATTTAACTTTCTTAAATCTACTAGACCAATTATCATTTATCCATTTGCTTCATAATTTCCAACATTGTGTTGCTGTTTTCTTCTCTCTTATTCTTTATCCTAGTTGGCTTATGCCTTTAGAAAGTTCCTTTAGTGGAGTTTTGGAAGGGAGCAAAAGTAATGTTCAATTTGCTATTTTATCCAGAATGTGGAAGGCATCTTCAAAAATGCAAATATGCTTTCTTGATGGAGGAGTATATTAAGCTATTAGCACTTACAAGCAGATACATTCATCAGAACAGTTGTTTACTGCCCTAAATCATAGAGGATGGATCATAGGCATGGGATGTTTTGATGGACAAATTTGAATTTGGATAGGGGATGGGAAAGGTTGAGGGACATCTCTGGTTGGAGGGCATCTCCAGAGGGAAGGCAGGATAAGGTAGTTTGCCATGGTGGAGTTCGTGTAGGCCAAGACAGGCTAAGAGCAGTAAGTAAAAAATTACTCAACTATCATTTATAAATTTTCTTGTTGATATTCATAGAAAGTGTGTATGTTTACCAACATGAGTGACAACATAAGTATTATCTAAGAAAATACCTGCATTTGTTGGGAATTCATTCACTGTGTGTAAATACCTTTTGACGTTCATTGTCTTATTCTAGTTTGCTCAGTGCTAGGAGTCCCATACAGGCTTATTCGATTCTGCATCCTTATTTAAACACTAAGCTATTCTTTGTGTCACAGTTGAACCAATGATTGAAATTAATAAATTCATTGTAAATACATAGAAAACTGAAGATGAATTTCTCCCACGATCTTCATAGTTCTGTCTTTAAATGTGTTGTGAACCTCTGTCAGATAGTTGATAACGGGGAAGTTGCGTAAGTCAGTTTTGGTTTCAACTGTGTCTACATTTAAAATATCTCATCAGCCTTACCTTCTGTCAAATTTATAACATTTTAATTTATTTTTTTAAAAATGCTTTATGGGCTAGGCATCATGGCTTATGCCTGTAATTCCAGCACTTTGGGAGGCCAAGGCAGGAGGATTGCTTGAGCCCATGAGTTTGAGACTATCTTAGGCAGCATAGCGAGACCCCATCTCTACAAAAATTTTAAAACTTAGCCCATGGTGAGACACCATCTCTACAAATTTTTTTATTTTTCAAAAAATTTTTTTAATTTTTGTTTTTTGAGACAGAGTCTTACTCTGTCATCCAGGCTGGAGTGCAGTGGCGCAATCTCAGCTCACTGCAACCTCTGCTTGCTGGGTTCAAGTGATTCTCCCTGCCTCTGCCTCCCGAGTAGCTGAGATTACAGGCACCTGCCACCACACCTGGCTAATTTTTGTATTTCTTTTCTTAGTAGAGACAGGGTTTCTCCATGTTGGCCAGGCTGGTCTTGAACTCCTGACCTCAGGTGATGCACCCTCCTCAGCCTCCCAAAGTGCTGGTATTACAGGTGTGAGCCACTGTGCCTGGCCCCAAAATTTAAAAATTAGCTGGGTAGTGGCACATGGCTTGTAGTCCCAGTACCCAGGAGGCTGAGGTGGGAGGATTGCTTGAGCCCAGTGGATGGAGGCTGCAGTAAGCTATGATTGTGCCACTGCACTCAAGCCTGGGTAACAGAGCAAGACCTTGTCTCTCTCTCTCTCATAAAAAGGTTTATGTTAAGTTTTTTGTTAGTTTTGTTTTTTGCTTATCTAGAAAATATATTTTAAAAGGACTGGGACCACCTATGTTTTGCTCACCAAGCTGACCTCATCATATCATGCCTGGCACATAAATAATAAATACTTGTTGAATAAACACATGAAAGTCCCTGTCAGAGTAGCCTGTGCAAACATGTGTCCTGAAAGATGTGGATAAGAATATCAATCACATAGTCTACTTTGTGAATATTACTTAAAATCTCGTTAAAAGGCTTCCCAACTTGGTTTATAAAAATAAAATAAAGCTAATGGATGCCATTATTTCTATGCTGTTGTGTATATTTTAGCTAATAGAATTGAGGTATTTTAATATTATGTTAAAATCAAATGATAAAGAATACTCAACATAAGTAAAAGTGAAAGTTACGGTACTTAAAATTGTATGCATTTCATGATTTCTGGGAATTATTCTGCATGGATACTGATAGTCTATTCACAAGAGAACAAATTACATTATTCTTTAGCTACAGAATTTTCTGCACTTTTGGACATATAAAAAGATATCTACTGATTCCCATGATAAACATTACCGGTATCACTGCAAACATGCAGCATCTCTTTTATCCAAATTAGAAGCTCACATATGAGGGAAAATTAAAATTCTGTTGGTATTAAAAGATGTTTAAGATTTTTTTCAATACCTGTAGATGTTGATTCTATATAGCTTTATTTTATTTTATTTTTCATTTTTTGAGACAGAGTTTTGCTCTTATTGCCTAGGCTGGAGTGCAGTGGCACAATCTCGGCTCACTGCAACCTCCATCTCATGGGTACAAGTGATTCTCCTGCTTCAGCATCCCAAGTAGCTGGGATTACAGGCACCTGCCACTATGCCCGGCTAATTTTTTTTTATTTTTAGTAGAGTTGCGGTTTCACCATGTTGGCCAGGCTAGTCTCAAACTCCTGACCTCAGGTGATCCGCCTGCCTCAGCCTCCCAAAGTGCTGGGATTACAGGTGTGAACCACCATGCCCAGCCTATATAGCTTAAAAAGAGCACAGTTGCTACATGGAACAGTTTCAATTGGGGTAAATGTGTAAGAAATTTGATCTACGACTACTTTTTAGTTGGTTTTGTTTTGCAAGGAGATACTGGTTATTTGTCTTCTTTGACAGGTATAATGCAATATATTCACTTTGAAGAAAAATTTTCTTGGCCGGGCGCGGTGGCTCACGCCTGTAATCCCAGCACTTTGGGAGGCCGAGGCGGGCAGATCACCTGAGGTTGGGAGTTTGAGACCAGCCTGACCAACATGGAGAAACCCCGTCTCTACTAAAAAATACAAAATTAGCCGGGCGTGGTGGTGCATGTCTGTAATCCCAGCTACTCGGGAGACTGAGGCAGGAGAATCGCTTGAACCCGGGAGGCGGAGGTTGCGGTGAGCAGAGATCGCGCCATTGCACTCCAGCCTGGGCAACAAGAACGAAACTCTGTCTCAAAAAAAAAAAAAGAAAAGAAAAACAAAAAAGAAAAATTTTCTTTACAATAAGTGAGTTTGTTTTCTTAGCTCCTTTTATATAGTGAGTACAAAGCACCTAACTCTTATCTTCCTGAAGTTTGGGCTGAATAGAGCATTAATATGCTGTAACTTGAGTTATAGGAGTAATATAAAAACTAATAATAGAATCATTCTTTGGTTTTATAGAATCATTTTAGATCGTATCATCTGCACATGCTTCCAAAGGAGTGGTACTTATAGTATCTTCAATAAGCTACCTGATAAATTAACTGATTATGGATGGTAGTAGTTCAAAATACTAACTCCTAAGACTGTGTTTGTAAAATACTTTAAAGTTAACAAAGTGCTCTCATGTACATAACTTACGTAATTTAACGATCAAAAAGTAACCTTTGTGAGGTAAGTAGAGTTATTACCATTTTACAGATGAGGAAACTGACAGAGATGTTAATTGTCTTGCTCAACTTCTCGCAGCTAGAGATGGAAATGGGAATAAGCCCTCGCTTACCAGGCCAAGTACCCTTTCTCCTACATGGCATTTGCTTTTCAAATGATATTAGCAGCCGTAGGAGTATCTACCCTTTGCTTCTTGTTTGGAAATAGCACTTTTAAGGCTTCTGTCTGTTAGATGAAGAACAAGATCTTTTCACTACGTGTTCTTGAATCTAACTAAAAAACCTAACACAATCTACCACCACTAACAATGAAACCTTATTAATTGGTGGTGGGGGTGAGGGGAATACAGCTTACCTTTATGAGACACTTATGAAGAAGAGATGTTCAACGTATATGTAATGCATTAAAATTGTTAATTTGTTCCCCAAAGAAAACCTAGCCACTAATTTTATAAACATTAAGTCTTAAAGATATCAGTCCTCAGACTGGCTTAGATGCTTCAAGATTTTCACAATCTCTGGGACGTGTGGAATTGGGGTAACCACCTTGAGGTTCTTAAACATGAAAGCACACATGAGGATTTTCTTGCATTTTAAAATTTCCTTTTCTTTTGCAAGTTTCCCTCAGTCTTCCTTTCTTTCTGTTTCTTTTCTTTTCTTTCCCTTTTTTTTTTTTTTTTTTTTTTGAGAAAGAGTCTCACTCTGCGGCCCAGCTGGAGTGCAGTGGTGTGATCTCAGCCCACTGCAACCTCTGCCTCCCAGGTTCAAGCAATTCTTCTGCCTCAGCCTCCCAAGTAGCTGGGACTACAGGCATGTGCCACCACACCCTGCTAATTTTTGTATTTTTAGTAGACCCGGGATTTCACCATGTTGGCCAGGCTGGTCTCAAACTCCTGACCTGATGTGATCTGCCCGCCTTGGCCTCCCAAAGTGCTGGGATTACAGCCATGAGCCACAGTGCCTGGCCCCACCTTCCCCCTTTCCCCCTTCCCTTCCCTCCCCTCCCCTCCCCTCCCCTCTCCTTCCCTTCCCTTCCCTTCCTTCTGTCTACCTCTCTTTCTTTCTTTTTACCTGACTTCACCTGCACAAAAATTTTGTTGATGGAAAGTACAGTGTGACTTGCCCTGTGGCCCTGCATCTCTGAGGGATGCCCCTGGGAAGAAGACACCCCAGAGAGCTCCTGTAGTTTTCCAGGGAAACAAACTAAATTTCACAGTAACAGGATTGGTTCTTCTGAACACTGTCTCTTAAGTGTTGGCAACCTTCTGGTATAGAATAGAATCTGGAAGAATATGTATTATATTTTATCATTGGTTATTTTATAGAGTTAGTATATATAGTTGTATTAGATGATGGAAAATTGTTACTTTTCATGTTAAACAATTCTGTCTTATTTGATTTATTATTACAAGTTGAGTGTTTCTTATCTGAAATGCTTGGTACTAGAAGTGTTTTGGATTTCAGATTTTTTTGGATTTTGGAATATTTGCATATACATCATGCGATATCTTGGGGATAAGACCCAAATCTAAACATGAAATTTATGTTTCATATATACCAATACACATAGCCTGAAGATAATTGTATACAATGTTTTTAATAATTTTGTGCATGACAAAGTTTATGTACATTGAACCATCAGAAAACAAAGGTGTCACTGTCTCAGGCACCCACGTGGACAATCTGTGCTTGCTTGGTATCACCATCATTCCTGACTCTGAATTTACATGCTACTGATAAGCAATCACTTCTCCTTTTTTTCATTTCTTTTTTATTTTCTTTTTTTGAGACAAGATCTTGCTCTGTTGCTCAGGTTAAAGTGCAGTGGCACGATCACAGCTCACTGAAGCCTCAACCTCCTGGGCTCAGGTGATCATCCCATCTCAGCCTCCCAAGCAGCTGGGAATACAGGTGTACACCACTGCTCTCGGCTAATTATTGTAGTTTGTTGTAGAGGTGGGGTTTCACCATGTTATCCATGGCTGGTCTTGAACTCCTTGACTCAAACAGCCTGCCTGCCTAAGCCTCCCAAAGTGCTAGGATTACAGGTGTGAACCACCATGCCTCACTACAGTCATGTTCTTAGACTTATTCACACATAAGTACTTATGGTAAAAAAAAAACATACCATTAATACAGTGAAAAAAATAATGTGTTCAGGGTAACTAAGCCCAGTAGCATCACCAAATACCTATACCCACTGTTAACAGCAACAACAATGGCAGGCTTTCAGTCTGTATGTGCAAATTATGTATTCTGATTAAAAAGTTACTGTACACTGTATTTTTTGTAGGTGAGAAGAAACATCAGTAATAGTTGAGGGACCAGAAAGTGGGTCCTCTGAGGATGAGGAGGCATTCTGCTGGATGGCCTTTTCAAATATTTCCTCCAGAGTCATCTGCCTCATTAACAATGGTTTTTGTCTTAGAAGTCTCTTTGATTTTATAAACTGACATCATTTCTTATTCTGTTATACATGCACGCTGCTCTAGTCCTTCAATAAGCTCATCACACATCCACTATGTCATCTATAGGCATTTTTTCTGCAGTGTTAATGGTATCTTCCTTGTCACTATTATCACAATCATTTTCATTGACAACCATTTCAGCTTTTTCATCAGCAGTCAATGAATGAAGAACTGTAGCCTCTTTGTTGATGTTAAAAAAAACTTCATTGATGTCTTCCAGCTTACTGACTCTGAAGGTATATTTTTTGCATATGTAAGGAGGTCATACATCATTTTTTCTCTCATCTGATATACGGAATCCTTCAAAGTCGCCACCTTGTTCATCATATCACTGAACCCACCAGAGCTTGTGCCAGGTATGCACAACTGTATCTTTAGTCATGTGTTCTAAACATTGGCAACAGCATATATGGCATCCCTCATGCTAAACTCCTTTTGAAAATCTTCTACACTTATGCCTCTCTTCACTGCTGCTAGCATGCTGTTTAAGAAAGCATTATTTAATCCTCATTGATCTAAGGATACCTTGTCACATGGGTGAAGTAGAGAAGTCACATTTTAGGGAAAGTACGTGGCATAAACATTATTTTTGATGAGAATTTCCACTGGAGGATGAGCAGGACAGATGTGAAGGAATAACAAATTCTTGCAACTGTCATCCAGTGCAACTTCCCTGCAGTGAACACAAGCTCCTGGTACCAAGTGCTTATGAAACTAATCAGAAAAGACACCCCTGGTGATCTAAGCCTTTTTATTAGCATAATGGATTGGTAAGAAATTCACTCCTTGGAAACAGCAAAGACACAAGCTTTTGCCTGTCATAGCCAGATTACACTTATGCATGCCTGCTGCATCAGCACATCCCTGCACAGTTGTTCTGTCCTTGGCATCCTTAATTCCTGTAGAGGCTGTCTCAGCTCTAGTCAGTGTCTTTCCGGGGCAATAACACCAAAACGGTGATGTTTTATCAGCATTGCAAACTTGTTGTGGAGTCAAATTTTCATCAGCAATGACCTTGGCAAACTCATCAATTAATTTCTCTGCTGCTTTGTGATCAGCAGATGCTTCATCACCACACATCTTTGAAAATTTGATGCTGTGTCTTTTCTAAAATTTCCGTAACCAGCCTTTTGATTATTTACAGTTTCCTTCAATTTTCAGTTCACTGTGATAGATCTAGCATGTTTATGGCCAGCATACCATTAAATGGCATGTGTTCAGTGTAAGGCTGATGGATCCACCCTTTCAATACATGATCAAGATCTTCATTTCTAGCTTTATACAGTGTTTTCCTCCCTCCTCCCCTTCCTTTTTTCTCTCCTTTTCTTTTCCCTCCCTCCCTCCCTCCCTTCATTCCTTCCTTCTTTCTTTCCTTCCTACCTATGAGGTCTTGCTCTGTCACCCAGGCTGGAGTGCAGTGGCACAATCATAGCTCACTGCAGCCTCAAACTCCTGGGCTCAAGTGATACTCTGACCTCATCCTCTTGAGTAGCTAGGACTACAGGCACACACCACCACACCTGGCTTTTGTTTATTTTTTTGTAGAGCCATAGTCTCACTATGTTGCTAGTATTGAACTCCTGGGCTCAAGTGATCCTCCTGCCTTGGCCTCCCAACACACTGAGATTACAGGTGTGAGCCACCATGCATGGAGTGTTTACTATTTTTTAACTTAACTTCTGTTCATCATTTTCAGCACGGAACTTCAACAGTTTATCTTTTTGATTCTTCAGGTCATATAAGGTGGTCATTCCAACACCGTATTTTTCTGTCTGGTTTCTCCAATAGCTTGATTTTCTTTGCTACAGATAAACATAAACGCTTCCCCTTTTTCTTGTCACTGTTACTCATAGAAGTATCTGCAGGCCTTTTTGAAATTTTCAAAAATGTCAGAGCAGAGTATAAGCAAAGAGTCATAGTGATTAATACATGAAGTTCTTGGTGCTATGTGGGGCATGGTGGAGAATCTGCTATTGGTGCATCCAGCCTGCTGCACACATGCCATTTTATTACCTTTTGTCTGTGTGTGTGCGTGGGAAGGGGAATCTGGACATGTGCAGAAAAGATGTATTGCAGCTGAAGGGGGTGGGGGATGGGAGGGTCTTTTTTGCCTTGGGGACACTGAGTAAACTGTGTGTTATGTACTTGTGTTTTGACTGCGACTTGTCACAGGAGGTCAAGTGTGGAATAGTCCCCTTGTGGCCAATGCTCAAAAAGTTATAGATTTTGGAGCATTTCAGATTTCAGATTTTCAGATTAGGAATGCTCAATCTGTATTATTATTATTATTATATTTTACAAAGAGCATGGGTTGCTTTCATAATCAGAAGGAGATATTTTACAATAAAATAGTTGGAAGAAAGATATTTAAAACCTCAAGTAATTGAGTAATGCACAGGTATTAGTGTTCACTTATGATCATAGATGAGACAGAAAATAAACTGTTAGTAGTGTAATTAACACATGGCATCATTTATACAAATAGTTACTGAATCTACATTAGTTATTTGAGGGAATTTAAATCACATGAATACATGACCATAGGTAACATATACAAAGTGCTCACTCTCTGCCAGGTGCTAGTCTTAAGAGCTTTACATGGCTTACCTCATTTAATCCCCTCTACTATCCTATGAGGTAATTATTTATACATGGAGAAGACCAGGTATAGAGAAGATGGCCTACAACAATACAGAACATAGCAGAGGCTTGAAAAGCACTCTTCGATTAAGAATTGCACTCATCTGTTCAGAATTGCCCTAACTGCTGAGAACCCTGAAACCAGTGAGGAAACCCAGGCAAGACCCAGTAGCGGGAGAGTTGAGATCTGGATATGTCTCCACATAATTCCCCAGGCTTGAACACTTAGCCCCTCTCCTATACGTCCCTGAGTAGATGTGGAGTTCTAAACTGATTCTACAGCTCTGAAAAGAAGTGTCCTGATTGCCATTAACATTTTGAAGGGGGTTAGTAAGGCCATAATAAGCTTCTGAAATTCCTTAGAAACCTAGTTCACATCCCACTAATTTTTGCTCTTTTTAGCATGGCATCAGGAAACTTCTCTGGTCCAGTCTTTGATGATGAAGGAAACTTTGGGATGTGGCAGTGGAGTTGTGTTTTTTGGGAAGTTGCACTGTGCCTACATACTGTTTATTTTGGTGAGCTGAATGATAGACTTGTGATACACTTCAAACTATCCACTTCCATTTAAAAACTGGCTCTTCAAGTTCTCAAAACCTCTTATCAGACTGAAACTCAGCCAAGGTTAAAACTGCCAAGTATCTCTGTACTTTCCTGACCCCACTGCTCAAGGACTCCTATTTAGCACACTGTATTATCGAACAGCTTTTGCAGAGTCTTTGTGTGGAAGCTGTGTGTGTGTGTGAGATAATCTTTTTTTTAACATCTTTTTTTTCTCCTCACCATAAGTATGACCACAGTCTTCAAAAAACAAACAAACAAAAAAGAAGCGCTGTCTTCAGACATGTTAAGAAACATGTGCTTTTAAAAAATGTGTACGCTTTATATTAACTTTTACATACAATATGAGTAGAATATCACAAAGGTCTACTGAATTAAAATCAAGATATTAATATATACCTTAAGTCACAATTATTGGATAGGTGACATACTTCATAAGGACAACTGTTTGGTTCACGTTGCTTATGTTTGTGTTTTAAAATCATAGCAATAAACTTTTGTTTTAAATGCACGAGAATTTACTTTCCAGAAATTATAATTTATCCATGATTCACAGCAGCCTCCAAGTCTTCTTTAAAGAAGAATACACCTTAAGGAGCATGGAGAAACCCAAGGAGAGGTGTATCAGGTAGCTTTGTCCGTATAACAAGCCACCCCCAAATAACAATTTTCTATTTCTCATGGGTGCAAGGATTAAATGAGATAATCCATGTAAACCTTCCACAACAGTCTCTGGCAGATAGTAAGCACTTGTGATTCTTCTACGGATCTCACCTGGACTCAGTCATGCAGCTGTAGAGGTGGGTCAGCTGGGGGCTAGCCTAGCTCTCCGTGCGGTCTTCATCCTCCAGGAGGCTAGTCTGAGCTTTCTCACATAATGGTTTCAGTGTTCCCAGAGCAGATAAGCCCCAAGGTGCTAGTGCTGTTGAAGCCTCTGCTTGCTCCATGTTTCCTCCCATCCTCTTGGTCAAAGCAAGTCTCATGGCCAAGGGTAGAGAAACTGATTCAAAGGGTAGAGAGACCGACACCACTTCTTGATGGGAGGTGCTGCTAAGAATTTGTTGCCATTTGTTGTAATCAAGTATAGTCTGTCTCTGACAAAAATTATTCACATTTCTTTTGCAAGAAAAATATGCTCCCTCCCATCCCAGGATTCCCCGAAGTCTCATCAGATTATAGTATTAGCCTTGAAGTCTAGAGACTTATGCCTGATCTGCATGAGATCTAGATACAGTTCAAACTCCTATCCATAAGAAGAGATAGCTCTTCTTATGCTGATCCTCTTGATCCCAAGACAATGAACAGGCTGTCTTTCCCATACACATCCAACATATAATGATGAGATAGGAAAAGGATAACAAAAGTAGACACCCCATTTAAAAAAAAAAAGAGCCATTAACAGGATACATATGACAATCACTGGTCCATAGCAGTTCTGTCCAAGCACATGTTACCAGGTGCCCCTGATCCTGGGCTAGGCCATGTTCCTTGGTTAGGACCCAGCTCTGCTTTTCAGAAGTGGTTTCTTGGTTTATATTCCTCCACTGCTCTTGGCTCTACCCTCTGAAACTCTTCTTTTCCCACAACAAATGGCTTATTTTTGCTCCTAAATAGCTTCATTGGCCTAGATCCTGATCATAAAAAGTTGGGGACCCAGAGGCCTCTTTTCCTTTGAAAAGTCTTTGTATTTTTAGGCCAAGGTTGTGTGTGTGCTTTTTAGTAAAATTCTCTTAAAAACTTTGTGGATTTCCAAATACTCTAATTAGGCTCCATGCCCCTAAAACCTATGTTCATAATTGTTTTCATGTTAGACCTCTGTCTACTTCAGGCTGAGGATCAGGTTGTTTGAGACAACACACTTAGAGTCTTAGAGCTCACTTTGTCTAGCTGAGAAGGTCTACGAGGCAGCTTATTCAATTTTACCGAGGTCTAAGGCCATTTCTTACTTAGAATTGTTTCTTCCAGTTGAAGAGACTGGAGAGATAAAAAGTTTTTATTTTCCTATCTTGTGAGTTGTGGTTTCTCTCTATTTTCTCTAAATAATGCTTGCAAACTAGATGATTCAATTTTTAGTTTGTCTGTATCGTGCAGAACTTCTATGTAGTTATAGACACACTCAAAATACTTTCATCATTGTCTGGAGATCTTTGCAGCGAGATGCAAAATTCATACCAACATTTTCAGCCTTTGGAGCTGCCATAGGCAACAGTGTTGCCAAGTGTTTGGCTGCCTATGATATGGGCTGCCTTTTCCCCTGACTGCTCTAGCAGTTTCCTCACTACTTCCACCCTCCTCTGACAGTCTGCATGCCATCTTTCCAGTTTTACTTAACAGTTACATCACTGCTTTTCACCTGCTGTCTGGTGCCAAAGCCAAGGTGGAATGTTTTAGGTTTCTGTTCTGGCAGCATGCCACTTCTAGGTACCAATTTTTCTGTCATTTAGCTTATGCTACATAAGAAGCTGCTACCCATTTTGGTGGTTTCAAACACAACGATTTATTATTTCTCACTATCCTGTTGATTGGCTGAGCAGTCTTCTGTTGGGCTCTCCGCGGCTCCTTCATTTTCAGTCTTTTGTTAGGTTAGCTGGTGGTTGTGCTCAGCCTCGAGTGCTGCTCAGCTGGGCATCATCTTCCTGCAGGCTAGCCCAGGCTTCGTCATATAGTGGAATTAAGCTACCCAATAGCAAGCCCTTTTGCACAAATGCTTTTCAAACCTCTTCTTGCATCATATTTGCTAATGTCTCAATGGTCAAAGCAAATCTCAGTCTCATAGCCACCCTCAGACTCAAGGAGTTGAGAAATAGTCTGTACCTCTTGATCAGAGAAACTGCAAAGAATGTGTAGTAAGAACATTTTTATTTTTATTTTGAGACAGGGTCACGCTGTCATCCAGGCTGGAGTGCAGTGGTGTGATCTTAGCTTACTGCAACCTCTGTGTCCCAGGTTCAAGCGATCTTCCAGCCTTAGCCTCCCGAGTAGCTGGGACTGCAGGTGTGCACCACCACACCCGGCTAATTTTTGTGTTTTTGTAGAGCTGGATTTTGCCCTGTTACCCAGGCTGATCTTGAACTCCTGAGCACAAGCGATCCACCCGCCTTGGCCTCCCAAGCCAGGATTACAGATGTGAGCCCCTGTGCCTGGTCAGAAAAGTTTTTTTTGCACCCTTTCACAAAGAGTATGTACAAATTCAAGGGGAAAGAATGGGGCCACCTAGGAGGTCAGATCAAGAATGTGGGATGAGAACAGATGCTCACCACGTCATGGAAATAATCTAATTGGTTGATGTATTCATGGTTCTGATACTATCTGGTACTACAATACTAACATTAGGCCAGGCACAGTGGCACACATCTGTAATTACAGCACTTTGGGAGGTTGAGGCAGAGGGGATCACTTGTGCTCCAGAGTTTGAGACCAGCCTGGGCAACAGGCAAAACCCCATCTCTACAAAAAATATAAAAATTAGCCCGCAGTCCCAGCTACTCGGGAGGCTGAGGCGGGTGGATCACTTGAGGCCAAGAGTTCGAGTCCAACCTGGCCAATGTAATGAAACCCTGTCTCTACTAACAATGCCAGACATTAGCTGAGCATGGTGACACACGCCTGTAGTTTCAGCTACTCAGGAGGCTTAGGCATTGCTAAACATAGGAGGCAGAGGCTGCAGTAAGCCATGATTGTGCCACTGTACTCCAGCCTGGGCAACAGAGCGAGACCCTGTGTCAAACAATAATAATAATGATAATATAGTAAAATTAGTAGTTATCATTTGTTGAAGTCTCAATATATGCTACTCTCATGAAAATGCTTTATCATGTTAGAATTGTATTGCTGTAAATGGAAATGGCAATTACATAAGAGTTTTTTTCCACTTTGCTAATAACATTTTCTTTTCTTCTGCCTCATCCTCCCGAGTAGCTGGGACTACAGGTATATGCCACCACGCCCAGCTGATTTTTGTATTTTCAGTAGAGATGGGGTTTCACCATGTTGGCCAGGCTGGTCTTGAACTCCTGAACTTAGGTGATCCACACACTTCGGCCTCTCAAAGTGCTGGGGTTACAGACATGAGCCACCGCGCCCAGCCTTAATAACACTCTTTTAATCATTATTTGTATGTGAATACAATGAGCCTCTCTTTCCTCATCTTTACAGTGAAGGCACTGTGCAAGCTAGTCATTACAGGCTTTTTCTGCTCTCACCTTCTTTGATTTTACTTAACATGGTGGTTGGGTTGATTAAGGAAGGAACACAGTAAGTAGCTGCTCCTTACCCGCCTGACTTCCACACCCGTGGAGAAATAAGAAAGGAAAAGCAGTCAGAGGCCAAAGGGTCTCGTTAGTGACGGATAAAGACAAGGTTGGAAGATGTGGCTTACATCTGCGGGACTGTGCATTCTGATCTTGAAGCCAGCATTAGCTGGATTTACCCTCCCTGGCCACAGCTGATGTCACCCACCCCACCCAGGGGTAGTGCAGAGACAACACAGGTTCTCTGCTAAACCCACTTTTAGGAAAAAGAAAGAAGTGGCTGGGCTACTGCAGACAGGTTCTTCTTTTAGATTCACTAATTAGATAAGCAACTCCATGCCCCTTTGCAGGAGGAGGTGGAGAGGGATGCCAGAGAAGGGAAGAAACAGAGCAGAGAATATTGCTCCTTAACAACACTAGCGCCTCCCGACCTAGCACCTCCTCACACTAGCGCCTCCCACCCTAACTCCCCCAACAGCTTCAATGCATGATTAAGTGGAAAGGGCATGAACTCAGGACAGATGTGAGTTTAAATCCCAGACTTCTCTCTTACTCACTGGGTGAACTTAACTTCTCCGAGACCCAGTTATTAGTAAATTGAAAATGATGTTACCCTCCTCCCAAGATTATTGTGAGGATTGTGGTGGATTTTACATCAGTTCTCCAGCACAATGACTGGTTTGGGGTGCACACAGTCTGTCACTGAGATTCGTTTTTCCTTCCTTGCTTTACGGAGTGGGCTTGATTCTAGAGGGCTGCAGACACACGCAGAAAGTTACTATTATAGAATGTTTGCTTCTCGAATGTCTTTGCTTGCCACAGTCTCTAAAGGGAGTGAGAAGACTGTCAGTGGTGAGTGGAGATAACTGAGGAAGGGTTTGCTATTTTAACTCCCAGGAAAGAGAAACATTTTAAATCAAATCAAGCTGATCTTTGAACACATGGTTGAAAGATGTTAATAATGGCCATTTGAGTCATCAATAAATTGTGTCTAATGCCCTCTTTTTTAAAAAGCGAGGAAGTGTGTCCAGGCATTTTAGAAGAGGATTTCCAACAAAGATAAGTAGATGCCTTTGACATTTGAAGGGAGAAACTTCAGTTACTGTAAAGGTTACTTACATGGAAAACCCTCATGCATTGATGATGTTGGATAACTCAGATATTTCCGTACCTTGTGTAAAAGATATCAGCCATATATAAGAATATTTTTTCTGGGAGAATTTAACAGGAGTAACCAGGCAATGAGACTAGAATAAGTGGCCCAAAGGACACTGTTTACAAGAAAGAGGAACAGATAAAGGAATGTAAAAATTCTTAACTGGTGTTATGAGTTGGAAAAGAAAAGGTCATTGATGATTCTGGAAACTCCATGGATTTCTCCCTTTAAAAGATACTTCATGGAATAGTTACAAAATATAAAGGAATTACTTAAAGGCATATATGTTTTCCAACTGGACTCAAAATCTATTCCCCATCATTTTTTAAACATAGATCTTTGCTGTATTTTCCAGGCAAAGTTTTGCTTCACATTCTAGGGCCAAAGGGAAATCAGATGTAAGAGTTACAACAACTGTTTTAGTTTGTAAATACTAATAGAGATACAAGTGGAAAAATTTGCACAGATGACTTGAGCCTTGAGCCTTGACCCTTGAGTGCTCCTGTCTTTACTTTCTCCCTTAGCTCATCTACTGGCTGGGAGCAGTGGCTCACGCCTGTAATCCCAGCACTTTGGGAGGCTGAGGCAGGCGGATCACAAAGTCAGGAGTTTGAGACCAACCTGGCCAATATAGTGAAACCCCATCTCTACTAAAAACACACAAAAAATTAGCCGGGTGTGGTGGTGCACACCTGTAATCCCAGCTACTCAGGAGGCTAAGGCAGGAAAATTGCTTGAACCCGGGAGGCAAAGGTGGTGGTGAGCCAAGATGGCACCACTGCACTCCAGCCTGGGTGACAGAGGGAGACTCCGTCTCAAAAAAAAGAAGAAAGAAAGCTCATCTACTGTCCTTTCCTGCTGTGACTTCTATGCACCTGACTGTAAAATTTACATCTCCAAGTATCTGTATTCTGTTATTTCAGAGAGTTAATAATTTTATGGATTTTTTTTAAAGTTGTGGTGACTTACTCCCTGTTTTTAGGACTGTAACAACTGAAGTGTTGCAATGTTGGGGAAACGCTGATATGAAGAAATTTGTGTGGGAAAGAAAGTAGTGATTCTAATGGTGACAGTATTTCCATGTGTTAATCCAGTTCTAAGAATTAGATGCTAATAATTGTTCCTAATAGAAAAGCTCAATTAGGGAATACGTTTCCTATTAGACTAACGATTTTAAAAGAAGCCTTCTTGTGGGGAGTTTAGGAAAAAGAAGCTAGTGTAGCTTTGTGGATTACGGATGGATTCTCAAGTAGTCACACTTTTGGGATTTATATCTCAACTCCATAACTGTATGACTTTAGGCAAACTGCTTAAACTCATTAGGCCTCAAACCTGTAGACTGGGGATGATGATAATACCTCATAAGGAATAAATGGGTTAATACCTGCCCATTGCTGAGTACCGCATTTGGCATTTTACAAATGCTTAATAAATGTTCACTGTAGAGCAGAATGTATGAAACCTACACAGGAGTAGCTGCTTTGATTTCCCGTGCATTTCTACAGAAAGCATCTGAAAGCATATTGCTAAAAGTGAAATCCCAACTACCCACTGGCTGTTTATCAACTGTGCATATCAAACTGCCTTTTTCTCTTCACACACTGGCAGAAAATTCTGATTAAGGAAACTGAAAAGCGAATTATGTCAGAGGGCATCAAATGAGTAAAGTGATTGAAAAGTAGAGGCTGTCTCCTCCAGCAATGGTTTGAATAACTCCTACCTGCTTTCTGCTTTAGAGCAAAGAGAAAACAAGAGACATTTAAAAATTATTTCTTCTAGCCTCAGACTTTTATCGTTATAAACCATTTCAATTAATACTCTTCCGCCTTTCAAATTTTGCTTTGAATGAGCCCTAAGACAATATTAAATGCGTTCTTGCCTAATGCACTTTAAGATACGATACAAGCTTTTTTTTTTTTTTTTAATTAACTTCGGAGCAGCCAGAAAATTAGAGCTATTCATTAGGAACTTTTTAGTTTTAACCTGTAATGTTTTGATGTTCAAAGAATAGTGTTTCCCTCTGTATTAGTCTGTTTTCATGCTGCTGATAAAGACATATCTGAGACTGGGCAATTTACAAAAGAAAGAGGTTTAATGGACTTACAGTTCCACGTGGCTGGGGAGAACTTATAATCATGGTGAGGCAATGGTGAGGCATGGTGAATGCAAGGAGGGGCAAGTCACATCTTATGTGGATGGCGGCAGACAAAAAGAGAATGAAGAGGATGCAAATCAGAAACCTCTAATAAAACCATCAGATCTCATGACACTTATTCACTACCACCAGAACAGCATGGGGGAAACCGCCCCCATGATTCAGTTATCTCCCACTGGATCCCTCGCTCAACGCGTGGGAATTATGGGAGTACCATTCAAGATGAGATTTGGGTAGGGACATAGAGCCAAACCATATCACCCTCTTAGATGTGTCATTTTAAAAATCAAGAAACAGAACACTGGTTTTACTCAGTTGAGTGAAATTATTGTTTATGAACCTGTTGGGGAAAGTCCATTTGTTGTTCTTTAAGGGCTGTGTTACTATGGGGTATGCTAGAAAGGAACTGCTAAATTACAGTGACACTCTACCTGTGGAATTTCTAGGTGCCTCTGGTAGCGGGGATGTGTGGGCAGGAGGGACTGGATGAGGTGGTTGAGAAAGGGGTACACAGGGTGACCCCATGGGGCTGTGCAGGTTGTGATCTCACCACAGATGAGAGAGACTGGCAATCCAACCATGCTCAGCTCACCAGGCTGCATGCCCTTGGGCAGGGCTTTATCCACCAGAGAAAGGGCCCTTTCCTAGCTTTCACAAAGATACTATATAAGCCCAACACAAAACCTCATTAAGGCACCCTATAGACCAATAGTGGACCTTCTGATTTGTAATAATCACTTTAATCATATGTTTACAATTGGTATAAAATTAGGACATAGGATGTATGTCATAGAATCTGAAAATCAGAACTTGGGTACTGTGCGTAAGTCCTGTATGGAGTGTATATCTTGGGGACAGGGTCTGTTTTGCTTCTGAAATAGCCGAATTCCATTTGCAAAGACTCTCTCTTTCTTTCTCTTTCTCTTTCTGTGTGTGTGTGTATCTACAAGCTGATCTCCATAATAAGCTTCACAAGGTTTGCTGAGTGCCTTGAGCTGCTCTGTATTGCATATTCCCATGTCTGAAAATTTCTCACTACTTGTAAAAATACTTTAACATCTTGCTGTGAAACAGGAAAGGGTTTTGTTTACTGGTTTTGGCAAAATTTGCTTAATGCATATATTAGTCTTTTGGGGCTGCCTAATAAAGCTTCTCCTTTATGATCAGAGAGATACTATGTATGTCATTTTAAATAATTCCCTGATAGGCATGTTGGGAACAATGACTTTCACAATTGTTCTTTGTAGCATCCAGTGTCTTGGTTATTTATGTGTGATATGGTTTGGCTGTGTCCCCACCAAATCTCAACTTGAATTGTATCTCCCAGAATTCCCATGTGTTGTGGGAGGGACCCAGGGGAAGGTAATTGAATCCTGGGGATTGGTCTTCCCTGTGCTATTCTCGTGATAGTGAATAAGTCTCATGAGATCTGATGGGTTTATCAGGGGTTTCTGCTTTTGCTCCTTCCTCATTTTCTCTTGCCACCACAATGTAAGAAGTGCCTTTCACCTCCCACCATGACTCTGGGGCCTCCCCAGCCATGTGGTACTATAAGTCCAATTAAACCTCTTTTCTTCCCAGTCTTGGGTATGTCTTTATCAGCAGTGTGAAAATGGACTCATACAATGTGATTGTCACCTCCACTCTTTGGTCTTCTGAGGTAGGTGGAAACCTGCTTTCTGAATTGTTCCTTCCTGATATGACAGAAAATTTTAAGATTCCATGTGCCAAATATAGTAGGCTCTTCAAAGCAGGATCTAGGTCTCAATGGCTAGAATATTTAACTAATAGAATATCACCATCCTTCCTTGTTCCCTGTGAATGCTATCAGAGTATTTATTCATGTACCTGAGGGTGCCTCATCATAGTAAGCTCAGTCTTCAATTTTATTCATACTCCCATGCCTGCAATAATTGTAATTTTCCATCATAAAATGAAGGGATCAGAATAAACTATTTCAAACATTCTTGATTCCTTTTCCTTTTAAGCTTCAGAGATTGTTTTTATGAAAGTGAGTTTTCAGCTGACTTTCTTATTTAGCCTCCATACCAGGGAGCCAGAAGGCAGTGCTTATGAAAGCCACCATCTTTCCAGTGGGGGAGAGAGGCCAGTAGCTACCCCTTTTCCTTCTCTATCAGGTTTTTGCTCATCGAGATTGCCCCCAAGCTAGGAATTATTATAAGTTTTCCAGAATTGCATGATAATTATGAATAAAAAGCTGACATGGGCCAGCTGCAGTGGCTCATGCCTGTAATCCCAGAACTTTGGGAGGCTGAGGCAGGTGGATCACCTGAGATCAAGAGTTTGAGACCAGCTTGGCCAACATGGTGAAACCCCATCTCTGCTAAAAACACAAAACTTAGCTGAGCGTGTGGTGCATGCCTGTAATTCAAGCTACATGGGAGGCTGAGGCAGGAGAATCACTTGAACCCGGGAGGCAGAGGTTGCAGTGAGCTGAGATAGTACCAATGCACTCCAGCCTGGGCAACAGAGCAAGACCACCTCAAAAAAAAAAAAAAAAAACAAAAACTGACATGGTAGGTATCTGTGGAATGGGTCACAAATTTGAGTATGCATTATAATCACCTGGAGATCATCCTAGGCCTACCGAATCAGAAATTCTAGGTGCCCAGGCATCTGTAATCTTTGAAGCTCTCCAGATGATTCTGTCACCTCTTGCAGACCGAGGACCACCGAGCTACCATCATCTCTTTGTTCCTTTGTTTTCTCTTACACAAAACTTTATTGCTCAATGAAAAAAGGCTTAAGCAATACCCCCTTCCTTCCTTATTGGATCTAGTTTTCAGTACAGATTATATGCACGCCTGAAAAGAAAATTAGAAAGCAGAAGCAGATTTTTGGTAGTTGGTTGTCAATTTTCTTTTGAATTCTTCACCTCCATGCAAATTGAAGCAGGACTTATTTTTAGCAACTTGATGAATGCAATTTACCAAAGTTTATTACATTATCTTTTATTATAATAAGACAGGAAGGTCAGTGGAATTGTCTGATTTTTCTTTCTCATTTACCATAGTTCTCTTTCTAGGAACTCATAGTACAGAATCAAGCTATGGGATATATAGGTTATTTTGATGCTCCATTTGTGCCCACTTCTATATTTTTGTATAACTTCAGTAGTGTGTACACTTTTAACCTTTTTGGAGACATTCTTAGGAATAGCAGTCTCTTCGTTGACTTTCTGTTGTAGTTTTCCTAATGTTTGCTCCCTGGTGACCAGGAGACCTTCTATGTCAGTGCAGACAACTCATCCAAGGCTGGCTGAGCCAAGAAAGGTGGGCAGGAAGGCCAGGTGAAGGCCCCCTTCCCTCCTTCTTTACCACACCTCAATAGAGAATCTTTACGTCTCCTGTACCCTTTCTTTTTCTCTTATTAGCACATTATGGACTTGCGCCTTCACATGAGCTTGGGCCCTTACCTGATTTATAATTTGCTATCTATGACTTTATGGTTGTTCAATCTTGAGAAGGAATGACTGTCCCTGGACATCTTCCAAAACCATTTTCTATATGGTTGAATTGTACTTGACTCTTCATATTGTGATGAGATGATTTCCCCCAATAGCTTTTTAATGGCTGTAGGAGAGCAATACAGAGCACAGGACCTGTCTAGGATGAGCAGGATACATACAAATGATCCCTAGTGTCCCAGGGCATGGCACAGTCCCTTATCTACCCATTTCCTTCCACTGAAGTGCCTTGTAAGGCTTGGCCAACATGTAAGGAAGGAAGGCATCTCTCACCTATTCTTGCCTTGTTCATCAAAATGCATCCATCCCATCTCATCCACTTGTTGCATGGTAGACTATATTGGGTACTAACTTAAGCAGATGGGTACAGCTCAACTCTACGCAAACTAGCTAATGTGCTTTCCCCAGGTAGCATAAAATGTTAACTTGATTGCCATGCATAGACTTTTAAAAGTTGCTAAGGAGTTAGTCCTTTAAACGAATAGTATTTATTGTTTTGTGGGGGTTTTTAAATTATGAAATGTGTGTGGACATTACAAAAATTTTGGAAAATACAGAAAAGCAAAAGGAAGCAATTTAAACCATGTGTAATTCCACAACTCAAAGAAAACTATAATTAACACTTTGATGTGTATTACTCAAGTTTCTGTTTCAGAATGCTGCACATTCTCTTTCTCCATAACTACTTTTTATGCCTAACAGAGTATATATGCTTTTCATGCCATTAGATAGCCTTCTAAACTCTGTGACTTATGTAGAAGCCAGGACCTCATTATTGTGCATTTAACTTATTTCTGAATTTCTGTAAAAGCAAGGTGGTGATGAAAATATTTAGAGCAATGAGTTTCATACACTTTTGCATTATATCTTTAGAATAAATGCACATACGTCAAAACAAATGCACACTTGAAAAGCTTTTGATACATATTACTAAACTGACTTCCAGAAAGATTCTATCAATTACCAATTTTTTTAAATAATGAATAGACTTTGTTTGCAAAATCATTAAGTTGCAAAAGCAAAGACACCACAGGAGTTTTAAATTAGACTTTTTTTTAATCTAGAAAAAAAATTTAATGTGCTTGCTTAGTTCAGCAGAAGCTGAGAGAGGTCTCAGGACCCTGAACAATAATACTGATTTTATTATTTTATCTTACTTTATGTTTTTAAGTTCCGGGGTACACGTGCAAGATGCGCAGGTTTGTTACAGAGGTAAACATGTGCCATGGTGGTTTGCTGCACAGATCATCCTGTCACCTAGGTTTTAAGCTCAGCATGCATCAGCTCTTTTTCCTAATGCTCTCCCCTCCCCCGCCCTTCCCCGACAGGCCCCACTGTGCGTTATTCCCCTCCCTGTGTCCAGGTGTTCTCATTGTTCACCTCCCACTTATAAGTGAGAACATGCAGTGTTTGGTTTTCTGTTCCTGCATTAGTTTGCTGAGGATAATGGCTTCCAGCTTCATCCATGTCCCTGCAAAGAACATGATCTCATTCCTCTTTATGGCTGTATAGTACAGTCTAACATTGATGGGCATTTGGGTTGGTTCCGTGTCTTAGCTATTGTGAATAGGGCTGCAGTGAACATTCACATGCATGTGTCTTTATAATAGAATGATTTATATTCCTTTGGGTATATACCCAGTAATGGGATTGCTGGCTCAAATGCTGTTTCCAGTTCTAAATCTTTGAGGAATTGCCACACTGTCTTCCACAATGGTTGAACTAATTTACGTTCCCACCAACAGTGTAAAAGCATTCCTATTTCTCCACAACCACCACCAGCATCTGTTGTTTCTTGACATTTTAATAGTCACCATTCTGACTGGCATGAGATGGAATTACCAGTATGTTTTGAGAGTTCCCAGAATCCTTACCCATTTGAAAAAGTATTGTTTTTAAAAAATTCCTGCTAACTTTATGGGCAAGAAAATTCTCAGCAGTTTAATTTGCATTTCCTTGTTTAATACAGAAGTCTTTTGTGACTATATTTTTATACTTTTGCTAAAGATTATTTAGTGCACTGGTTAAGTGGTGCTATTCTAACACCTGAGTGTTCACTTACTGATGACCTTGAGTAAATTCCTTGATCTCCCTATGCTCACACCCACTCTGATAATGGCAGTACCTACTCATAGAATCTGTATGAAGACTAAAGAGGGTATCACATGAAAGATGCCTAGAAAATATCAGGCATATATAACATACGTTTATGTTCTCTGTCATTTACATCTTCTCTGAATTGCTTCACTGTCTTTGGGTAAGTAGATTTTTTGGTAGCTTAGAAATATATATATTAAGTATCTTAACCTCTTGTCTGTCATATATTATAATTTCTCCCCAGTTGGTGGTTTGTCTTTCAATTTTGTTCAAAGTGAGGAAACAGTTGAATATCAAGAAATTCAGACCAGGTGAAGGCATAGTTTTGGTCCAGGGTGGATCTTTTTTCTGCCTGTCAACCATACTGCTAGGAGAATCACCTTCCCCATCAGTGAGAAGGTCTGGTATTGATTATAGCCACCAGATATCAGAAATGGCACTTTAAGCAGCTTACATCGTTAGATTAAAAATCACCATCATAGAATAAAACTTCTGCTTAATTTATGTAAATAATGATCATGGTAGATGAAAGGCCGTGGTTAATATTTCATCATTTTCCATTTACCACCAAATCCAACTCGTCAGCATTCCATTAGTGGTGATATAAAATTAATTACTTCAACTTGAAAGAAGCTTTTAATTTGAGACCAAGAACCCTGATAGATTGCGTAACCATTAAGTGTTACTACTTTTCCCCTGTTTGCTGCAAATTGGGTAGTAGAAAAAGAATCTTTCTCATCATGAAGTCTTGTGTATAAACGCAAGATGTTCCCTATATTAGCATATATACATGCTACTAAAAATGAAAGTTTTTCACTTCACTGAAAAGCAATATGAACATAGAGACTATTAATTAGCCTTACTAAGCAGAGGAATTACCAGAACCATCCTTGTAAAAACATGAACATTCTGCTTGAGCTGCCAACTTGTTTCAAAAAGCTATTAAAAGTGGGCAAACATTGCTGCTACATGATGAATGAATGGGAGTGTGTTGTATTATTGCTACTAGGCCACGTATGATTGGAATTTTCCACATAAAAGCATTTTAAAAAGCAGTGTTATTTACGATGCTTATCATTAGGGAATGATATTGAGAAGAGGAGTAAGGAAACCTCAACTTCTAAATTTTACACTTAGATTTCTGTATTTTGTTGTCATTTTACTTCAAGCATGTTTTACTTTTACAACATCTTCAAGACAAAAAAATTTAAATCATGATTTGCATGGTAACTGTTTTAAGAGTTGTTAGTGTGTACAGGAGGGGATGCTTCCCAGTGCCGAAATAGACACAAAATAGGCAACATTTAGATGTTGGCCCCAAAGCCTAGTAGATTATCCTCAATTAAAAATACTTAGGTTTGCAAGTCTTTCTTCTTCTTTTTTCTTTTTTTTTTTTCTGTGTCTGTTTTAATTTGCAATGATTGGAAAACATAAAGAAATGAAAAGAGATGGTTTCCCAATACAATCTAAAATTTTCACACACCAGGGCCTGTTGTGGGGTGGGGGGAGGGGGGAGGGATAGCATTAGGAGATATACCTAATGTAAATGACGAGTTAATGGGTGCAGCACACCAACATGGCACAGGTATACATATGTAACAAACCTGCACGTTGTGCACATGTACCCTAGAACTTAAAGTATAATAAAATATATATAAATAAATAAATAAATAAAATTTTAAATTGCTGATTGAGTTCTGCGCGGCTATGATATTGAACTGCAGGTGCCTATAGGCCTTAAAACACAACTGTTTCATGTTGTTCAGTCATCTTATTTCTTTCCTTGTAAGCAAAATGTCAGAACATTTAGCTCCTTTAGTGCACTTATTGCCCACACCGAGGAATACAAAATTGGGACTGCTGAGTAAAATATTTAAGTTTCAATCCCTTGAAGGCAAATATTTGACTCTCAATAGAGAAATTTAACTTCATTATCTCTACTTGCAGGCAAAATGAAAGACCGGCTAGCAGAACTTCTGGACTTGTCCAAGCAATATGACCAGCAGTTCCCAGACGGGGACGATGAGTTTGACTCGCCCCGCGAGGACATCGTGTTCGAGACGGACCACATCCTGGAGTCCCTGTACCGAGACATCCAGGACATTCAGGATGAAAACCAGCTGCTGGTGGCCGACGTGAAGCGGCTGGGAAAGCAGAACGCCCGCTTCCTCACGTCCATGCGGCGCCTCAGCAGCATCAAGCGCGACACCAACTCCATCGCCAAGGCCATCAAGGCCCGGGGCGAGGTCATCCACTGCAAGCTGCGCGCCATGAAGGAGCTGAGCGAGGCGGCTGAGGCCCAGCACGGCCCGCACTCGGCAGTGGCGCGCATTTCGCGGGCGCAGTACAACGCGCTCACCCTCACCTTCCAGCGCGCCATGCACGACTACAACCAGGCCGAGATGAAGCAGCGCGACAACTGCAAGATCCGCATCCAGCGCCAGCTGGAGATCATGGGCAAGGAAGTCTCGGGCGACCAGATCGAGGACATGTTCGAGCAGGGTAAGTGGGACGTGTTTTCCGAGAACTTGCTGGCCGACGTGAAGGGCGCGCGGGCCGCCCTCAACGAGATCGAGAGCCGCCACCGCGAACTGCTGCGCCTGGAGAGCCGCATCCGCGACGTACACGAGCTCTTCTTGCAGATGGCGGTGCTGGTGGAGAAGCAGGCCGACACCCTGAACGTCATCGAGCTCAACGTACAAAAGACGGTCGACTACACCGGCCAGGCCAAGGCGCAGGTGCGGAAGGCCGTGCAGTACGAGGAGAAGAACCCCTGCCGGACCCTCTGCTGCTTCTGCTGTCCCTGCCTCAAGTAGCAGGCCGGCCCGGGCCGCCACCGCCCATCCCAGACCATGGAGCGCGCTGGGAAGGACGCACCAAAGCCGGGAGCTCTGTCCTGCAGGGAGTTGCCCCAACCCTTTCCGGAACTCAGTCTTTAGAAAAGAAACGCCAGGTTCAAGAATTGCAAACCAGCCCGTGCTTGGAAAGATGGTTAGTTGATACCGTCCGATGATTCTTCAGTAAAGATAGATTCCCACAAAGTTGTGCAATGTCATTATATGACACCTTGCACTCTTACCGTCTTGACAGAAGCCGAGTAAGGAACTGACGTTGTATCTGACTGTAGGGTGAATGTCTGAGGCCTGCCTCCTAATAAAGACTCAAGGAGGAAGTCAATTGGGCATCTGCTAATAGAATGAACTCATGATGGAAACTTCAGTTCATTTACTTTGTCCTGAAAATTCCCTGGTTCTGTTCCATTTTGAGCGAAATTGGCCTTGGGAAAAACCACGTTCTTCCTTTCCGATTCTTCATCCGGTCTACGCTATGCAATTCCTCCCCAAATATAGATCTTATTTCTGCTCATTTCCCCTACTTATTAAAATCACACCAAACACTTACTATTTTCTTATCTCTTTCACTTTTTAAATATCTTTCACCAGGTTATATTTTGGTATTATTTTTCCAAACATTTTTAAGCACTGAATATCGAACAAGCACTCAAATTGAAGTATCAGTCATGTTTTGTGTATTTTTCGCTGATAAAAATTATTTAACATTTATATTTTTACTTGATTACATATGCACATGTATGTAAATGTAAAATACTAATATTCACTAATGTATGTACATAATGATCAATTGGTTTAACTTCTTTTATGTAAGTATGGTATATAAATTTCAAGACGAACACTTTTCTGGCTCTTGGTGTTGGTTTGCTTGTTTTGAGTTTGTTTCACTCCAGTTTGCCCCTTCCTAGTCCAGTTTGGGTCAAACTTCATGTTAAACAACTCTGCATTGGTTATGGCGGTAGACATATGGCGGTAGAAAATGTATACGGAGCTAGAGACAACTAACATTCTTGGAAATACTGCTTTTGTTTTACTGTGGACCATTCCTTCCATGCATTGAAATGGAGAAATTCAAAGTAAAAGAATTCTGTTTTTCAAGCAAGCTTAATAAACATTACATTATACACATATTTTTATACATTTCTGGCTTGACCATTTAGTTTACTTTCTCAATTATTGTTAAAATTTTTCTTTTTCCTTTTTTTTTTTTTTTTTTTTTGAGATGGAGTCTCACTCTGTTGCCCAGGCTGGAGTGCAGTGGCAGGATCTCGGCTCATTGCAACCTCTGTCTCCCAGGTTCAAGCAATTCTCCTGACTCAGCCTCCTGAGTAGTTGGGACTATGGGTGTGTGCCACCATGTCTGGCTAATTTTTTGTGTTTTTAGTAGAGACGGTGTTTCACCGTGTTAGCCAGGATGGTCTTGATCTCCTGACCTCGTGATCCGCCCACCTCAGCCTCCCATAGTGCTGGGATTACAGGCGTGAGCCACCGCGCCTGGCCTTTTTTTTCCCCCTTTTGAGACAGGGTCTCCCTTTGTCACCCAGGCTGAAGTGCAGTGGCATAATCATGGCTTACTGCAGCCTTAAACTCCCAGGCTCAAGTGATCCTCCCACCTCAGCCTACAAATAGCTGAGACTACAGATATGTGCCACCATGCCCGGCTAATTTTTGTATTTTCTGTAGAGACAGGGTTTGCCATGTGGCCCAGGCTGGTCTCAAACTTGTGAGCTTGAGCAATCCGCCCACCTTGGCCTCCCAAAGTGCTGAGATTACAGGCCTGAGCCCTGACCCTGGACAAATTTTTTTTCTACTAGCTACTGAGGCTGCCACATCTGGATGGAACTGAGTGGAGGGGGAAAAGAATGAAAAACTCAAAAGAATTCCCATGAGGGTGTCTTGCTTTCTCTCCTGAGTTGCAATACTTTGGCAAAATCATCAGGCTTTAGAGATATGGTGTAGTCTGCAAACTTTTTAATGCCCTTACCCACAGTTACCATGTTTCCTGGCCTTCCTCTGTGTCAACTCTTAGCTCTTCCTAATCATTATTTAATACATGAGTGAGTTTAGTAGTGATCATATTTCTCAGGTCCTTTAGAAGCTGGAATTTTAAAAGAATTAGAAGGAGGAGTATGTGAATTCTTTGGAGCTCACTGCCTGACTTGCTTATGACCAGGAAAATCTATCCCCTGTATCTAATTTTAATTTCATGGTTAAATTTGAGAATTGTGGAAACCAAGTTCCACAAGGCTATTCTCAGATTTCTCCCAATTTCTTTTTCAGCTAACTCCAAGGATATGTATCACCTTTGACTTAATTTGCTTTCTCTAAGGGAAAGGGGAAAAAATGTTCACATAGCTCCACTGCAATGTTTTTTGTAATAGAGGAGAGATATTGTAAATAGAGACTGCCAGCCAGTTTCCACAAAAAAACGAAGAGTTCATAAATTTGACATGTTTGAACCCAGAAAGCATTTTCTTTGCTTGGAACCATTATAAAAGTAAGTGAGTTTTCAGGCTCTATATACATTTTAATTTCTCACGTTTTATATTGGAGAGTTCGGTACAGACTGTCCATTACTGCACCAAAAGAATGAGTGAACTGTTACCTATAGAGAAAGAACACTTCTTCTTCCTGCTGTTTGGGAACCATCTCAGTGTGGCATAATGGTTAGGAGTACAGATTCCAGATCCTGTTTCTTAGATTTAAATCTTGACTCTGCCACATACTAGCTGTCTGACTGAACCTTGGTTTCTCTGTGCTTCAGTTTCCTCATCTGTAAAATGGAGATAATAGTACTTACCTCATAGAGCTGTTGTGAAAAGTGATGACTGAATATGTAAAAGCACCTAGAACAGTGCCTGGCACATGCTAAGTGCTTTGTTCATTATTGTTGTTATTATGTAATTTTCTCTCAGACTGAGAGCACTGTTAGTGACCCAAGTAAATTTATAGTTTTTAAGTACAGAGGAAAAATAAAGCCTATTTTTTGTTAACAGTCTTAATAAATAATAAAATGGAATAAAGAAACCAAGACCCCATCTTCTGTGAATATTAGGGCTTTTTTTTTTTTGACAGTCATAAAGATGTTTTTGCTATGGCATTTCTATCCCTGTGTATATCCAAACATGTCCTGAAGAAGAAATGAGATGTTCCACCAAAAACACGTAAGCAGGAAGCAGCTGTTCTGCTCAGCTTGGCAGGTGTTCTTTCCTAATTCTTCCCAAGCTGTGAGTCAGAAAGTCCTGGAAGGAGTTGTAGGAAGTTGTAGAGGCTGGGTCACTGACCGAAGGGAAGGCATCATTTGGCCCACCGCACGTCCTGGCCTATTCACCAAAGCCCTTCCTGGCTCTGACTGCCACACCAGGCAGTGGGTGAAATGCTGGCTTTTTCCTTAAGAAATTGTGTTCTAGTGCCACCAAGAGATGCTGTAGAGCTGGCTTTACCGATCTCATGATGCTTGCTTGGCAACTCTGAAAGGTGACTTTGGCCAAGAAGACCTTGTGGCAATTCTGCAAATTTTATACACTCATATCGTTTAGGGTACAAAATGAAAGAACAAATCACAAAGAACAATAGATCCTTCAGGAGCTGAAGGTAAGAATCTTTTATAGCTATTTTAACATATACAGTGACTACTTTCTACTAGCCAAATATCAAATTTTACAACGACCACCAAGCCACAGATTATAGGTGGTGACAACTCCAGAAATGTCCTAACTAGGAAAGGTGCTCATCTAGTATGCATTGGTATCCAGGATAATATGAGTTAGAATTTTAAAAATGTCAGTCATTCAAAAATATTTGAACTGTGACATCACAGAAGTAATTTTATGGCCTTTTAAGGTAACAACTTAAAAAGAGAGCAGTGCTCTTTTTATATCAATGCCTTTACATTTATTTAAAAACAGTCCTAATGCTTTATAGTTAAATGTCATATGCAGATATGTTCAGGCTCTAACATATAAAGTTCCTAACTTGACAAGAAACTACTGAAGATTGTGTACAGCTTAAAAAAAATAAAATAGGGTAACTATAGTCTTGATTTTTATGTATAAATTCTATCATTCTATATTTTACCATCAGACATATTTCTACTCCTTTCTTTGAAATATGCGAAGTATCTCCAACTGCAGCATGCAACTCATTCATTTGTAATCAAGACGATAGTTTGAAACACCCGATTATAATCAGAGCAGCAATTGACTTACTTTTGATAGCGGAGTTGAAAATCATCGCAATTAATAAAATGGGGCTATTAGAAATGGAAAATGAATAGGATCTAGATGTAACTTCATCATATAAATGATGAGTGTCTTTGTTATCAACACATGTTATTAAGAATGGGCAAGATGTCCTTATATACTAGAAGCTTTTCTAAAGTCATGTGTCTATTGATAATAAAGATTTTCTGAACTGATGTTCTGAGTGAGACTACAAAGGATGCTTTAAAATGAGTGATATCTGGCCGGGCATGGTGGTTCCCACCTATACTCCCAGCACTTTGGGAGGCCAAGGCAGGCAGATCACTTGAGGCCAAGAGTTCAAGACCAGCCTGGCCAACATGGTGAAACCCCTTCTCTACTGAAAATACAAAAATTAGCTGGGCCTGGCAGTGCATGCCTGTAATCCCAGCTACCTTGGAGGCTGAAGCACGAGGATCACTTGAACCAAGGAGGCAGAGGTTGCAGTGAACTGAGATTGCACCACTGCACTCTAGCCTTGGCAACAGAGTGAGACCCTGTCTCAAAAAACAAGCAAACCACAACAATAAAACCAGTGATGCCCTGCACAATGAGGATTGAGAGACAAGTCCCCAACACTATATTTTTTAATTCCTGATGTTTCTTTTTAAGTTACATTTTATATTCTATTTGAAGCATCTATAGACACTTCTTGGACCTCTTCTATTTTTCTTAATCTATATTTCTACATTTTCATGGTCCTATAGCCAACTCTTTAGACATATCCACTCTTCTGTATCTCAGTATCCCATAATGTTTGATAGAGGGTAAAAATAACAGAGTATACACACACACACACACACACACACACACACAGAATCTACCATCGTCCCCATCCCCTGCTCCTTCTGTCTATCTTAACTTGCAAATGGCAGGATCAATCAACTGCCACCTGCCCAGGTCAGACAATTATCCTCTCTTGCTTCCATTACTTCAGCAGCTTTTAATTGGCCTCTGGCCTCTAGTCTTATCCTCTCCAGTCTAATCTCTGTACAATGCTATAGTACAGCCACAGTGCCTTTTTGTTGTTGTTGTCATTATGCTGTTGTTTTTAATTGCGGTATTATATACATGACTTAAACTTACCATCCTAACCATTCTTAAGTATGCAGTTCATGTATTGGTTGGTTCTCACATTGCTATAAAGAACTATCTGAGACTGGGTAGTTTATAAAGAGAAAATGTTTAATTGACTCACAGTTCCATAGGCTGTACAGGAGGCATGGCCAGGGAGGCCTCAGGAAACTTACAATCATGGCAGAAGGTGAAGTGGAAGCAAGTACATCTTCACATGGTGACAGGAAAGAGAGAGAGAGAGAGAGAGACAGAGCAAAGGGAGAAGTGCCACACACTTTTAAACCATCAGATCTCATGAGAACTCACTCAGTGTCACAAGAACAGCAAGGGGGAAATCTGCTCCCATGATCCAATCATCTCCCAGCAGCTCCCTTCCCCAACATTGGGAATTATAATTCAACATGAGATTTGGGTGGGGACACAGAGCCAAACTATATCAGTTCCCATACTGCTAAGTACACTCATATTGTTGTGCAACCAGTCTCCAGGATTCTTTTCATCTTTCAAAACTGAACTCTATACTCAATAAACAAAAACTGCTCATCCCTCCAGCCCCTGGCAACCACCATTCTGCTTTCTATCTCTATGAGCTTGACTACTCTAGATACTGCATTGAACTGGAATAATATAGTATTTGTCCTGTCGTATCTGGCTTATTTCACTTAGCATTATGTCCTCAAGCTTCATCCATGTTGTAGCGCGTGTCAGATTTTAAAGCTCAGTAATATGCCATCGTATTTATAGAGTACATTTTGTTTAGTCATTCACCTGTCAATGGACACAGGTTGCTCCCACTTTTTGGCTGCTGTGAATAGTGCCGTTCAACTGCTTAAAACTCTGTAATGGCTGCTGATTGCTGTTGGGATAAAATCTCATCTCCTTAGTGAGGTTCTTCAAGGCCCCGAAGGAGCCAGGCCCCGCTTACTTTCAGCTTCATCCCTGACACCTTTCATTGCTTGCTTGCTTTCCTTCCTTCTTTCTTTCTTTCTCTCTCTTTTTCTTTCTTTCTTTTATTTCTTTTTCTTTCTTTCTTTTCTTTCTTCTTTCTCTTTCTTTCTTCTTTCTCTCTTTTATTTCTTCTCTCTCTCTCTCTCTCTCTTTTAGAGAGAGGGTCTTGCCTAGGCCGGAGTGCAGTGGCACAATTATAGCTCACTGCAGCCTCAGATTCCCAGGTTCAAGCGATCTTCTCACCTCAGCCTCCTGAGTCGCTGGGACCACAGACACGGGACACCACCCTGGCTATTTCAAAGCACTGCACCCACCCACTCAGTTCCATTGTTGCGTAGGATCTCCGTGAAACGCATATTTAAGGACTGCATCGCCCCCATCTTCACGGTGTTATGTGTGCTTCTGCTACTAAACTGCTTTTTTATTTTTAAGGACAACCAATAGCATCTTACTTGTTTTGGGATCTTAGCACTTTGCACAGTATCTTTTATAGGCATTTGGGTATTTGTGTTCTACATGCAGAAATAGAGATATTCAGAATTTGTTTTCTGCTATGAGTGACTTTTTGTATACCTTTTTGAAGATGCATATTTTACAGCATAAAGCACGGTATCTAGTTTCTCCTCCCAGAGGATCTGTGTCGGGTGCTGAGTGAGGCCAGGATGGGGTTGGGGGCGCAGTGTCCTGAGAAGAGGGGTGGGACTTGGTGAGGGGAGGGGACATGGGACTGGAGAAAGACTGCTTGGGAAGAAGCAGATCATGCAGGAGAATGGTCAGTCTGAAAAGTTGAGTGGAGAGAGAATGAAGTTCTGAGTCACGGGCACCGAAGCCAGCAGAACTGGGAGCAAACAGAGGCTGGGATTGGGTGCTGTGTGGCAGAGCCTGGAAGAAATAGCTTAGTCAAGGTACAGACTCAAGTTGGATGCAAAGAAAGTTGTAAAACTACATTTTATCTGGAAGTGATTTTCTTTTTCTTTTTATTCTTCAAAGCATGTAAAACAAAGTTTTCTTTTTTTTTAATTTTGGACAAAATGTGTTGGCTTGATTTTCAGCTGGACATATTTCCATCTAACATGGCATCCAGTAGGGTAATTTGTGCAAAGTACTTAGCTCCCTGCTCCTAGTCACACGGGGCTGTGTGGCAGCTTTGGGCTTCAGTCCTAAAATGCCCTCAGCCACTGAAATCGCCTTGGTATGATAATGGTCTGAGATGCCTCAGTCTGTGCCTCTGAATCTGTCAGGGAATCCCACCACCCCCCACCCCACACACATCCAGACTGCTTATGAATCCATAATACTTACTCAATACAAAAATGTCTAACAGCCTGTGGATTGTGCAGAGCAGTAACAGCAAGGGTCTTCTTTTCCTACAAGCGTTGAAGACCAAGGAGAGAATGGAGGACCCTAAACTGCCCTTGCTTGGAGCTGCAAGTCCTCTCCCTGCTGAAGCTGACCCTGCAGGTCGACTGCTGCTTGGGCCTGAAGTGCCTCTCAGCCACCAGCAGCTGGTGCCCCAACTCTTTGAAAACATGGATTTGGGTCAGGTGTGGTGGCTCATGCCTGTAATCCCAACACTTTGGGAGGCCAAGGCAGGAGGATCACCTGAGGGCAGGTGTTTGAGACCAGCCTGGCCAACATGGTGAAACCCCATCTCTACTAAAAATACAAAAATTAGCTCGGTGTGGTGGCGCATGCCTGTAATCCCAGCTACTTGAGAGGCTGAGGCAGGAGAATCCCTTGAACTTGGGAGGTGGAGGTTGTTACAGTGAGCCAAGATCGTGCCACTGTCCTCCAGCCTGGCCTGGGCAAGAGTGAGACACTGTCTCAAAAAAAGAAAAGAAAAAAAAGAACCCACAAAAAACAAAACAAACAAAAAAACACATGATTGTGAACCAAATCAAGCAAAGAATCTCCAGGGGGGTAGTGCCTATAAAAGGAATGTTACCCCCAGATAAAAACAAACTATTTAGATTCTACATGACAGAGGAATTTCTCTTGTGGGTAGGAATGTTTAACTAATTCATTCCTTGGCTCTGCTATGTGGTTTACCCTGGTCTCATGCACCCTTAGAAGGGCATAGATGAGGTAACATGGTTTCTTTTCATAATCTTCATCCACGCCTTGTCATCTGGTTTATGGAAGAAACCCGTCAAACAAGAAATGTTACCTAGTGGCAAAATGTTAGGACATGCAGTTACTAGGAGAAAGTAAACGGCCTGGAAGATGAAAGACATGGCCATTTTTTTAAGGCTGCAACTCCACAGGAGGGGTAGCTTCTCCTGCTTTGGCTCCCTGCATTGGCCATTATCAATATTTGAAGTGACTTTGCAAGAAGTTCTCATTTCCAAAAGGAAACCACAGCTTTATTAGAAAAACTTGCATCTCTCTTCTCTGATAAGAGTGTCAGTGCCACATTAAAAAATGGCCTGGCAGAATGCACTATGGGTATGGGAGTGGCAAGGAGAGATCCTTTCCTTCTTGCTAAGAGACAAAAAGGCTTAAAATAAATATTTTTGGAAGAAATAATCCAGTGATGTGAATGAGTTTGAGTTTATAAAATGAAAAAGAAGAAAGGAAGAAAGAAGGATGACCTGTTCCTAGACAGAAAGTAAGTCAGGGCCGGGCGTGGTGGCTGACGCCTGTAATCCCAACACTTTGAGAGGCCGAGAGGGGTGGATCTTTTGAGGTCAGGAGTTCGAGGCTAGCCTGGCCAACATGGTGAAACCCCATCTCTATTAAAAATACAAAAAAATTAGCTGGGCGTGGTGGCACATGCCTGTAATCCCAGCTACTCTGGAGGCTGAGGCGGGAGAATTGCTTGAACCCGGGAGGTGGAGGTTGCACTGAGCCGAGATCGTGCCACTGCACTCCAGCCTAGGCAACAAGAGGGAAACTCCATCTCAAAAAAGTAAAAATAAAATATAAAAAAAGTAGGTCAGAAAGCAAGAAAAACTTGTGCACTCAGAAGGGCAGACCAAGAAGAGAGGGCATGGCTGAGTGGACCAAAACTTTGAAAGTGGAAGCTGAAAATACAAAACACAGACTCTCCTGTGAACTAGTTCAGTTTCTTTACATCTGTGTACCAACAAAAAGAAAGAGTAAGTAAACAACTCTCTTGGCTGATCTTGTCAAAAGGGACAACAGTTACAACTAGAAGTTGGTAAGTTGTTTTCATTTTCCTCTGTGCATGCCCTGTGAGTATAATTTGGTAAAATTATATATTATGATAGTCTATGGCATAATATTGTTTGGGCTTAAATTCAGTGTAAGTGAGATGAAAATTTTGGAAATTTCTCCCAACAACTAAAGGTATTTACAGATTTCTAACTCAAAACCTTTGCATTAATCTGTGTGTTATTTTATTTTTCCTTTACTTCTCTTTTTTTTTTTTTTTTTTGAGACGGAGTCTTGCTCTGTCACTCAGGCTGGAGTGCAATGGCATGATCTCGGCTCACTGCAACCTCCACCTCCTGGGTTCAAGCGATTCTCCTGCCTCAGCCTCCTGAGTAACTGGGATTACAGGCGCACGCCACCAGGCCCAGCTAATTTTTCTATTTTTAGTAGAGACGGGGTTTCACCATGTTGGTCAGGCTGGTCTCGAACTCCTGACCTCATGATCTGCCTGCCTCAATTTCCCAAAGTGCTGGGATTGCAGTTGTGAGCCACCAGGCTTGGCCTCTTTTACTTCTTTTGTTAAAAAAAAAAAAAAAATTTAAGGTCTGCCCATTGTCAGTCTGATAAAATACAAATGCCATTCTTTTCTTTATCTTCTTATTGTATTACTCTTTAATAGGTAAAACTGGGAGAGAACAATGCTATTAATTCCATTTAGTTTGTTGTTTATTTGCTTATTCTGCTTTTTTATTCGGAAGAAAAATTTAAGAATATATTTTTTTCCATTTTCAAAATTGTCACAAAGTCTTAAAAACAAAGCAGATACTGTGTTTTATACCTCAAACGAAAATTCAGAGAAATAGAAACATACCATGTAGCAAGTAAGCAATTGAATTCCTTCTTAAACTTTATTGTAAAAAACAAACAAAAGGAAACATCCATGCATTCAAATATATATTAGCAACTCCTCTGATTTACTTGACAGGAGAAAGAGGCTGGGATTTGCCAATAGCCCACATACTCTGTGTGGACTTGGTTGACAGTGCTCTCCCCCTCCTTAGCTGTACCTGCACACTACACAGCAATAAGTCATCAAATGTGCTTAAGGAGAGCAGGAAAATTTACTGCTACCCAGTGTTTGGTAGCATAAAAACACAGTTACCACATCCATTATTCATGGTATTGGGTCTAATGTGTGAACCCACACACCGCAGTGTGAAATGGCAAGGGATTCTACCCTTAACTCTTTCCTATCTTTCTAAGTGATCTCATCTACCCTGTGGCTTTGCTACCTTATCCTGATAATTGTCAAACCTTTGTGGAGAGATGGTTGACTGCTCATGACTCTGGCAGCCCTCTTTAGTTTGACTGATAAGGAGCCGACAGAGTGTCAACATCACCCAAGATTCCCACATGCTGTTAGCATGAGTAGGCAACGTCCCTGGGCAGATGGCATCCAAGCTAGACTCATCTTCCTTCAAGTGCACGACTGCTCTCATTCTCACCATTGGTAAAAGATTGTTTTGAGTAGCAGGGGTCAGCTCATAATGGCTCCAGTTGGGTCCTACCCAAGCATAGTGTATTAGTCTGTTCTCACACTGCTATAAAGACCTGTCCCTGGTCTGGGTAATTTATAAAGGAAAGAGATTTAATTGACTCACAGTTTCATGTGGCTGGGGAGGCCTCAGGAAACTTACAATCATGGCAGAAGGGGAAGCAAACATGTCCTTCTTCACATGGTGGCAGGAGAGAGAAGCGCCAGCAAGGAAAAGCCAGACACTTATAAAACCATCAGATCTCATGAGAACTCACTCACTATCATGAGGACAGCATGGGAGAAACTGCCCCCATGATTCAATTACTTCCCACCAGGTTCCTCCCATGACACCTGAGGATAATGGGGATTACAATTCAAGATGAGATTTAGGTGGGGACACAGCCAAACCATATTACATAGCATGGGATAATCAGAGACTACATGAGCATCATCCATAACCTACTGTCTACTTGACCTCTCTTCTTGAATGTCCCACAGGTTCCTCAAACTCAGTATTCTGTTTTGCCTCCTATAGGCCTTCTTCATTCTGCCAGTTATCTAGAGGCAAAAACATCAGAATCACTTTCATTTCCATCATCTCTGTTCATAGCCAAGTGAAATTAAAGAATTATTGCCAATACCAAAAAAAATTAATATCTGTGGACTACTACACGGCTGATGTCATCTAAAATGCACACCAGATACCTGAGATGTAAAGACGACTATAATTTCCTGTCTGGATTTTTCTAATTGGCCCAAAAAGGAAGTGGTTTATACATCACAGAATTGTGTTTTGATTCACACTTAAATTTACATAGTCCTTAATGTTAATGGTTGCTCCTTTAATAAATGTCTGTTGCACAGAACTGATATTAATTAATTTTGGTCCTACCTTGCATACATATTTCTTACACATTTGTAAAGTACCTGGGACAAGCTTCTTGTAGACCTGTTGTCCCAGAATGATTTTTAATAGCTACCTATTTCACCTTCAGGAGTGTTTGTGTTTAGGTGATAAAAATTATATTGTCAACCAACATATATATGATATGTAATCTGGATATACCATTGTTTGACATTTTCTAAGTCCACTCTGCCCTTGGATCTCTAACCAGTTTAGTCTGAGACCCCATCCTGAGTAATTGCAGAAAGACCCTTCCTTTCGTTAGATTGTCGCACTCTTTGATATAGAGCAGGTGGGGACAGAGGATGTGGGCTTTCTTCACTGCCAGGTCCCAAGCCCATATTTCTTGCTAGCAAAAAACACAAGGTAAAATAAATATCCTTCATGAAGAAAGAAAAATTTTCCAGGTGCAGCGACTCACGCCTGTAATCCCAGCACTTTGGGAAGCCGAGGCAGGTGGATCACTTGAGGTCAGGAGTTCGAGATCAGCTTGGCCAACATGGTGAAACCCTGTCTCTACTAAAAATACAAACATTAGCCAGGTGTGGTGGCAAGAGCCTGTAATTCCAGCTACTTGAGAGGCTGAGGCAGGAGAATTGCTTGAACTCAGGAGGTGGAAGTTACAGTGAGCTGAGATCACACCACTGCACTGCAGCCTGGGTGACAGAGCAAGAGTCTGCCTCAAAAAAAAAGAAAAAAGAAAAATTTTAAGTAAAATTATACAAGAAAGAGAGAAAATTAAAAAAAACAAATATTGAAATTAAAATACAGATTTAATATGAATGTAATGATTATAAGATAAAATAATTAGACTGATGATCAAGGAAATAAAAAGGTATAAAATATAAAATAGAATAAAAATATAAATTGGATTCATTAGTTTTTTTTTTAGTTTAAATGCATTTTATTTTTCGACAACATACATAACATGTTTTTCTTAAAAACAATGCCTCCACTCCAAATAAATCACGGTCAAAATAAATGAAGAGCTCAAGATGACATCAGCCCCATTTGTCTTAAGTCCTGGTGTTGTGTGGATGACAAGCAGAAGCCAGTTACAATGACAGGTGATAGATCAAAGTAATTGCCAAATTTGTTAACATTTTTCCATTTCTAAATCACCCTTAAAGAAAATCATATATGGGGTCACACTATCTTCACGGTAGTCCAATAGAGCAACCATGCCATCTGGATTCATGTTTTCACAATTAAAGAACTGGTAGTTTTTGAAATTAGCAAGGATGTCCTTGATTTGTTTTGCAGCCCCTGTCATAAAAGGTTTTACTGTTTCTGGTCTCTGTTCTTCAAGTTTGGCTTTGATTGATTTCATGTAATCTTTGATATACTTCTTGTAGGCTTCTTTTGTGAAACTTGTTTCCTGCAGGTGATGGTTCATGACAATATCAACACCAGTGATTACTGTGCTTTCTGTACCTTCGCCCTAGGGGCATTCAGCGGAGGTATTACCACCAATGAGAGAGTCATCAATGTTACCTTCTATCCTACTGACCATCTTCCCCTCCACCTCCAGGTACAGCCCGTCCATGATCTCCCAGATCTTGTAGATGTCGGAAAACATCTCATCGTGGCTGATGAGGTCGCGGTAGATAATCATGATGGCGGCTGAAGGGAGACGATGCAGCACTAGCTTAGCAGGAGCCTGAAGCTTGCAGCAAGCGCAGTGCAGCCTGAGCGGTGCTAAGGTGGAGAGGGGAGCGAGTGGGGAAAAAAAAAAGCTAGATTCATTAGTCTTTTATGAAAAATATAAATATGGATTAAAAACAAAAATTCTAGGCTGAACTAGGAATAAATATAATTTCAAAAGGGTGTGAAAGTATTATTTTTAATGGAAATTTAAATAAAGACAAAGTAGGAAAAACAAAATAGAGGCAGAATACTTAAAGAATAAACAAGTAAAATTGAAATGGGGGAAATTAGATAAAATAAATGAAATAAGATAATATATGTAAAGTGCTTCTCACAGTAAAGTGATGTTGAGACATTGCTCCATAAAACAACATTTATCTTTTATAAAATTTGAAAATAAAACATGAGAGGATAATGGCAGCAGGAAGGAGAAGAGTCCTAGTGAAAGCAAACGAGGAGTCTTTGGCAAAATTCTCATTTAGCTTTCTCTAGAGTTGGGTCCTGGATAGCTGGGAGATAGGAAGCACAGAGGAATACAAGGTCCCTATCCCCTCTGCCCTCGTCCCATGTCCCCAGCAACCTTGCATCTCTTTATGGTATTCATCAGAGGGGACCCAGAGCTGTCTGAAAGAGCCTCACCACAAACTGGATTTGTTGACTTCACACTTGCTCAGCCACCACCTCTTTTCTTTGGAATCCATAAGAACAGTACACACAGGGATCCAAAAGTGCACTGAAAGTATTTGGTAGTCCTCAATGTAAGCACAGATGGCTTCCCATTCTCACCCTTAGATGCAAAAATGTGTCCTAGTAGTAATGGTAGTTAGTGATAATATTCTGAATATCTACGAGATGGCCATATTTCTTCATAATCTGTTTAAAGAATGGATTTAAAAGTCACCTGGAAGTGGAAGCATTTAACTAATGTTTAAATAAAATTGTATTAGAATGATGCTAGCAAGTGAGAGATTTCTGGTAAAGTGAAAATGAAGGTTCTATCAAGGACAAGAACACAATTTAGGAAAAGGAAGCATTAAGGTTCACACAATAATTTATATATATATATATATATTTGCACACACAAAATCTATATATGTATAAATATATTTCATATATAACCCCCCAACACAAGACAGCAAGTTCACCCTCTGGAGATAGCCTTACTTATAAAATAGAGATAAATATTAAGAAATCAAGGCAATAACAGGCACTCAGTCAAGGAAGCAACTTCTAGGGAATACTTTAGATCCCTTCACTGGTCTACACATATTTGTATGAAGATTCAGCTAGGAATGCCTTTGACAGAAACTGTACTGTGATCACAGTGACCCTAAAAGTTGAGCATGCTTTAGTATCGCTGGACTCTGAGATGCAGATTCAGGACATTGGGGTGGGGCCAGAGAATGTGCATTTCCAACAAGTTCCCAGATAATCTTTATGCTGTTGGTCAGAGGACCACACTTTGAGAGCCACAGGCTTATATTTAAAAGCATGTTAATTTTCTCGTACAATAAGAAGACTGGAGGTAGATGGTTTCTGGTTGGCTGTGGCTCCATAAGGTCTTTAAAGGCAAAATCTCTTTCTAATTTACTGTTCTGACATCTTTGGGTATTAGCACATTATCCATAGAAATGTGACCTCCCTGCCCCCCATCCTGGCCCCGTGGTCACAGCATAGCCAACACAGTTCCAAGGCTTCTATCTTCACATTGTCAGATCCCAGAGAAGTTCCTCTTCAAAAGTTTAGTTTGTTTAGTTTCCTTATTCTCTACTTTCAACGTCCAACTTCCTTATCCTTTTTGCCTCCCTGCTCCTGGTTCCAGTAAACAACTCTCCCACTGGTCCTTATCTACAGAGCCCACATCTGCTATTCACTCTGTAATTTACCACTCTCACTGTAACAGCTCTTCCCGCCAAAGCTGTCTTTCAAGTTAGCCAATTGGGTTCAGTTTAGATTGTGTGGTCCAACTCCAGTCAACAGGGACAGGACACAGTAGTAGGGACAAGCTGTGTTAGGAATAAAAATCCTTTCCCTCCTTTGTTCAGTGTGCTCTCATGGCAACTGAGAGAAGCACCCTTCTGCAGAAGTAAATTTGCCTTGCTGAGAAATCTTTTGTTTGAGTGCTCATTTTCTTTGCAACTCCGAGCTTTGCTTCTAACATGATCCCATTCAAGGCAGGAAGAAAAAGGGAAGAAAATGGGAAGGAATAGCAAGCACAAGGCTTTTACTTCCCAAGACTCTGTTTTTTAAATCCAAAAAGAAAATCCTTTCCAGAACTTCCAACCAGCTTTTTCTTATCTCTCATTGGCCAGAACTGGATCACACACCACTCTGCCACTGTCTCCCAACCAATTACTGTATTGACCAAAGGGTTGAGATGACAATTACTGGTTTACACTAATAATGATTCATTCCCTGGAGCTGGAGAATAAGTCTACCTTCCCTGAAATTAAGGTGTCTCTTCCCACTGCCTGAATAAAATAAGATTTCCTTTATCAGGGAGAAAGGTGAGGAATGGCTGTTGGATAAGCAAGAAACAATGGCTACCAAAAGAGCCCACCTCATGCTGTAGCAGTGAAACAGCAAAAAAGCTAACATAAGTAACTCCACTTTTGTTTAAGAGGGCTTTGCCCATTCTTACATATAGGCTAGGATAATTTTAGAGCACTGAGCCAATATGCAAAAACAGCCAGTAAAGGCTGGGGTTAAAGGGGAAATAACTATGGTTTGTTTAATATTTATTATTTTTTTTTGCTTTTAAGTTCAGGGTTATATGTATAGGTTTGTTATATAGGTAAACCCGTGTTATGGGGGTTTGTTGTACAGATTATTTTGTCACCCAGGTATTAAACCTACTACCCATTAGTTATTTTTTCCTTATCCTCTCCCTCCTCCCTTCTCCCTCAAGTAGACCCCAGCACCTATTGTTGCCTTCTTTGTGTTCATGATTTCTCATAATTTAGCTCCCACTTATAAATGAGAACATGCAGTATTTGGTTTTCTGTTCCTGCTTTAGTTTACTAAGGATAATGGCCTCCAGCCACATTCCCACAAAACACATAATCTCATTCTTTTTTATGGCTGCTTAGTATTCCATGGTGTGTATTTCACGGTACAACCACATTTTCTTTATCCAGTCTACCACTGATGGGTGTTTAGGTTGATTCCATGTCTTTGCTATAGTGAATAATGCTGCAGTGAACGTTGGCATGCATATGTCTTTATGGTCGAATTATTTATAATCCTTTGGGTATATATGCCCAGTAATGGAATTGCTGGATTGAATAGTAGTTCTGCTTTTAGCTCTTTGAGGGATCAGCATACAGCTTTCCACAATGGTTGAACTAATTTACATTCTCACCAACAGTGTATAAGCATTCCTTTTTCTCTGCAAGTTCACCAACATCTGTTATTTTTTGACTTTTTACCAGTAGCCATTCTGACTGGTGTAAGATGGTATCTCATTGCAGTTTTGATTTGCATTTCTCTAATGATCAGTGATGTTGAGCTTCTTGTCATATGTTTGTAGTCACAGGTATGTCTTATTTTGAAAAGTGTCTGTTCATGTTCTTTTGCCCACTTTTTAATGGGGTTGTTTCTTCTTGTAAATTTGTTTAAATTTCTTATAGATGCTGGATATTAGACCTTTGTCAGATGCATAGTTTGCAAAATTTTTCTCCCATTCTGTACATTATCTATTTACTTTGTTGATGGTTTCTTTTGCTGTGCAGAAGCTCTTTAATTAGATCCCATTTGTCAATTTTTGCTTTTGTTGCAATTGCTTTTGGCATCTCCATCATGAAATCTTTGCCTGTTTCTATGTCCAGAATGGTATTGCTTAGGTTATCTTCCAGAGTTTTTATAGATTTGGGTTCTGCCTTTAAGTCTTTAATCCATCTTGAGTCGATTTTTGTATGTGGTGTAAGGGAGGGGTCCAATTTCAGTCTTCTATATATGGCTAGCCAGTTATCCCAGCACCATTTATTGAATACAGAATCCTTTCCCCATTGCTTGTTTTTGTCAGCTTTGTCAAAGATCTGGTAGTTGTAGGTGTACAGCCTTATTTCTGGGCTCTCTATTCTGTTCCATTGGTCTACGTTTGTTTTTGTACAAGTATCACACTGTTTTGGTTACTGTAGCCCTATAGATAGTTTGAAGTTGGGTAGTGAGACACCTTCAGCTTTGTTCTTTATGCTTAGGGTTGCCTTGGCTATTTGGGCTCTTTTTTGGTTCCATATGAATTTTAAAATAGTTTTTTTCTTGTTCTATGGAATATATCATTGGTAATTTGATAGGAATAGTATTGAACCTGTAAATTGCTTGGGGCTGTATGGCCATTTTTAATGATATTGATTCTTCTTACCCATGAGCATGGAATATTTTTCCATTTGTTCACGTCATCCCTGATTTCTTTGAGCAGTGTTCCATAGTTCTCATTGTAGAGATCTTTCAGTTGCTGGTTAGCTATATTCCTAGGCATTTTATTCTTTTTGTGGCAATCGTGAATGGGATTGCATTCCTGATTTGGCTCTCGGCTTGATTGTTCGTGTATAGGAATGCTAGTGATTTTTGTACTTTGATTTTGTATTCTGAGACTTCACTGAAGTTGATAATCAGTTTAAAGAGCTTTTGGCCTGAGACTGGGGTTTTCTAGATATAGAATCATGTTATCTGCAAACAGGTATAGTGTGACTTCCTCCCTTCTTATTTGGATGTCCTCTATTTCTTTCTCTTTCCTGATTGCTCTGGCCATAACCTCCAACACTATGTTTAATAGGAGTGGTGAGAGAGGAGGACATCCTTGTCTTGTGCTAGTTTTCAAGGAGAATGCTTCCAGCTTTTGCCCATTCAGTATGATGTTGGCTGTGGGTTTGTCACAGGTGACTCTTAATATTTTGTGGTATGTTCTTTCAATACCTAGTTTGTTGAGAGTTTTTAACACAAAGGGGTGTTGAATTTTATTGAAAGCCTTTTCTGCAAATATGGTATAATTATGTGGTTTTGTCTTAGTTTTATTTATGCAATGAATCACATTTATTGATTTGTGTATGTTGAATCAGTTTTGCATCCCAGAGATAAAGCCTACTTGTTGGTAGTGGAGAAGTTTTTTGATGTGCTGCTGGATTTGAGTTGCCAGTATTTTGTTGGGGATTTTTACATCGATGGTAATCAAGGATAGTGGCTTGAAGTTTTCTTTTTCTGTTGTGTCTCTGCCAGCTTTTGGTATTAGGATGGTGCTGGCCTCATAGAGTGAGTTGGGGAGGAGTCCTTCCTCCTCAATTTTTCAGAATTGTTTGCATAGGAATGGTACCAGCTCTTCTTGGTACATCTGGTAGAATTTGGCTATGAATCTATCTGGTCCTTGGCTTTTTTGGATTGGTAGGCTATTTATTACTGATTCAATTTCAGTGCTCATTATTGGTCTGTTGAGGGATTCAATTTCTTCCTGGTTCAATCTTGGGAGGGTGTATATGTCCAGGAGTTTATCCATTTCTTCTAGATTTTCCAGTTTGAGTCCAGAGAGGTGTTCATAATATTCTGTGATGGTTATATGTATTTCTGTGGGGTCAATGGTAATCTCCCCTTTGTCATTTCTACTTGTGTTTATTTGGATCATCTCTCTTTTCTCTTTATTATTCTACCTAGCAGGCTGACCATTTTATTTTTTATTTTTTTCAAAAAAAATAAAAACAACTCCTGGATTCGTTGATCCTTTTAATGGTTTTTTGTGTGACTCCTTCAGTTCAGTTCTGATTTTAGTTATTTCTTGTCTTCTACAAGTTTTGGGATTGGTTTGCTCTTGGTTCTCTAGTTCTTTTCATTGTAATGTTAGGTTGATAAATTGAGATCTTTCTGATGTGAGTGTTTGGTGCTGCAAATTTTCCTCTTAACACTGAATTAGCTGTGTTCCTGAGATTCTGGTGTGTTGTGTCTGTGTTCTTATGAGTTTCAAAAAGCTTCTTGATTTCTGCCTTAATTTCATTATTTACCAAGAAGTCATTCAGGAGCAAGTTATTCAATTTCCATATAAATGTATGGTTTTAAGCATGCTTTTTAGTCTTGAATTCCATTTTTATAGCACTGTGGTGCTGTGGTTGTTATGATTTCAGTTATTCTGCATTTGCTGAGTAGTGTTTTATGTTCAGTCATGTGGTTGATTTTAGAGTATTGCCATGTGGCAATGAGAAGAATGTATATTCTGTTGTTTTGGGGTGGAAAGTTCTGTAGATGTCTGTCAGGTCCATTTGATCCAGTGCTGAGTTTAGGTCCTGAATATCTTCCTTAATTTTCTGTCTCAATATCTGTCTAATATTGTCAATGGGGTGTTAAAGTCTCCCATTAGTATTGTGTGGGAGCCTAAATCTCTTTGAAAGTCTCTAAGAACTTGCTTTATGAATCTGGGTGCTCCTGTGTTGGGTGCATATTTAGGATAGTTAGGTCTTTTTGTTAAATTAAACCCTTTGCCATTATGTAATGTCCTTCTTTTTTCTTTTGTTTTTTTGTTGGTTTAAAGTCTGTTTTGTCTGAAATTCAGACTGAAATGTCTACTTCTCTGTGTTTTCCATTTTCTTGGTAGATTTTTCTCCATCCCTTTATTTTGAGCCTATGTATGTCATTGCATGTGAGATGAGTGTCTTGAAGACAGCATACCATTGGGTCTTGCTTTGTTATCCAGCTTGCCACTCTGTGCAATCAGCATTTAGCCCATTTACATTCAAGGTTAGTGTTGAAATATGTGGATTTGATTCTGTCATCATTATGTTAGCTGGTTATTATGCAGACTTGTGTGGTTGCTTTATAGGGTCACTGGTCTGTGTACCTCAGTGTGTTTTTGTGGTGGCTGGTAACGATCTTTCCTTTCCATGTTTAGTGCTTCCTTCAGGAGCCCTTGCAAGGCAGGTCTAGTGGTAACAAGTTCTTTGGCACTTGCTTATTTGAAAAGGATCTTATTTCTCCTCTTCTTATGAAGCTTAGTTTGGCCACATAGGAAATTATTGGTTGGAATTTCTTTAAGAATCTTGAATATTGGCCCCCAACCTCTTCTGGCTTACAGGGTTTCTGCTAAGAAGTTCACTGTTAGTCTGATGGGCTTCCCTTTGTAGGTGTCCTGACCTCTCTCTAGCTGCCTTTAACATATTTTCTTTCATTTCATCCTTAGAGACTCTGATGATTATGTGTCTTGAAGGTGATCTTCTTGTGAAGTATCTTACTGGGGTTCTCTTCATTTCCTGAATTTGAATATTGACCTCTCTATATAAGTTGGGGAATTTCTCATGAATGACATCCTGAAATATGTTTTCCAGCTTGCTTCCATTCTCCTCGTCTCTTTCTGGGACACCAATAAGTCATAGATTTGATCTCTTTACATAATCCCATATTTGTCAGAGGTTTTGTTCATTCCTTTTCCTTCTTTTTTATCTTTTCTTGTCTGACTGTCTTATTTCAGAAAGCTATTCATTGAGCTCTGAGATTCTTTCCACAGCTTGGTCTATTCTGCTTTGAATACTTGTGATTGCATTATGAAATTATTGTAGTGTGTTTTTTAGCCCTATCAGGTTGGCTACATTGTTTTCTATACTGGCTATTTTGTCTGTCAGTTCCTGCATTGTTTCATCATGATTCTTAGTATACTTGGATTGGTTTCCAAGGTACTCTTTCATCTCAATGATCTTCATTCCTATCTGTATTCTGAAATCGATTTCTGTCATTTCAGCCATCTCAGCCTGGTTCAGAGCCCTTCCTGGCGATGTAGTGACGTTGTTTAGAGGAATGAAAGCAGTCTGGCTTTTTGAGTTGTCACTGGTTCTTTCTCATCTTGCTAGGCTAATGTTCCTTCAATCTTTGAAGCTGCTATTCTTTGGATGGGCTTTTTTCCTTTTATCTTAGTTGATGCTCTTAATGATTTTATTGTGGAGGAAGGTGGGTTCAGCCAACTGGCTTCATTTCTGGAAGATTTTAGGGGGCCAAAGCTCAGCTTCCAACTCCTGGACTGTATGCTGTAACTCTACGGGACTTGTATCAGCCTCAACTTTGTTCTCTGTCTCCTCGAGGTTAGGAATCCACTGTGCTGGGGGGATGATATGCTCCCAGGTGGCTGGTCACTACACTCCAGTTGGTGGTGTCACCCAAAGTGTTTTCAGTGTGGTGACAGCATGATTGTCCTCGTTCTCACATGCCAGCAGCAGTGGCAGCATGGTGAGGTGCATGCTTCTTGGCTGCAGCAGGGTGCTAGCGGATGGCAGGGTGCCTGCCTCCCTGTGCACATTCACAGCTGCAGTGGAGGCAGCATGGCTTGAGGAGGAGGAGGGCCCCACTGGCAACTGTACATGCAGTTGTGCTGGTGGTGGTGTTAGCATGGGGTTGGGGTGCTGATTAGCACAGGTCTGAGTGTGCCATCTGTGCACGTTCATGCAAGTGGGGATGGCTGGGGAGGGTCTGCTGTTCTCTGTGCCTACTTTCACTCTAGTGGCAGTGTTGATGCAGGGGCAGGGCATTGGCAGGGATAGGGCTAGTGGGCTCTATGCCCACCAAGGCTCTGACTGCAATGGCAGTATGGCGGGGGAGGGAGGCTGGTAGAGTCAAATGCACTCCTGCCAGCAGCAGTGGTGAAGCAGGGTGCATGTGTACACACATGGTGGTGGGGCAAGGAAAGCAAAATCTGCTCGTGCACATAGATGCTGACAAAGCGATGTGGGGGGTGGCCATGGGCCCGGAGGAAGCTACAGTGCAGGGAAGGAGTGGGTAGACTGATGTGTGGCCATGGAGACCACCCCACTGCAGCTCTCCACTAGTCAGGCATGGTCCACCAGTGCAAAAGCTATAGTGTGGGCCCCCGGGGCACCCGAGGCTGCCCTGCAAGCAGACATTGCCAGGTTGGGGTTCCAGAAGGGACCAGAAGACCAAGGATTATTCAGGTCAGACCAGTCCAGTCTAATGGGCAAGACCACCCTGCAGAGTTCAAGTCTGACAGTTCCCCTAGGACTAAAGTCTCCTGTGGGAGCTAGTGGGGCCTACAGAGATGGCTATCCCTGGCTGTGCTCCACCACAGATGCTCCCTCACCAAACACTCTGGGCTGCACATCAGTTGGCTGCCCCTACCAGTTCTCTAAGCAGCTCTCCTTGCCAATTCAGGTGTCCGTGGTGGTTGAGGGGTCTCTACCTGCTGGGATTCCAGAGGCTGTGACAAAAGCAGGTTGCTCCTTACCAGTTCAGCTCACCCATTACCCCAGAGTTGCTGGGGGCCAGAAACGAGCCCTGATGCTTGGTAGCCTCATGCAGGGTTCCCAGCTTCCTCCCCCTTCAGCCCAGCTTCTGTGTCTTCCCTGCATCCATTCTTGGTGCCTTCCCTCTGAAGGTCTATTAGGAGCGTGCCAGTTATCCTGGTTCCTCCATTCCTCTGTGGCAGCTGTTCCACCTGGTTGTGTCTAGTTGGTCCTTGTTAAAGATTTGTAGAAGCATTATGACCAAGGACAAATAATTTCCTAACCTCCTCAGACCCTCGCTGCCACCTAGGTGTCTTCAGTCATTGGTTAACCCTTAGTCTCAACTCTCTCCTCCTCCCTTTGCCCTTAACATAAAAAGACCCTGAAATTTGTAATGACTTAAGATGGTATTTTGGAACGCCAGTTCACCATCTTCTCGGTTTTGCCGGCTTTCTGAAAAAACCTGCTTTTCTTCCCATCAACCCTCATTTCTTGTGTCTGGCTTAAGTGGCAAACCTGGGTTCTGTTTCAATGCCAGACAACCAGCAGAGATATTTTACATGCATATTTCACTTAATTCTCACAACATTTCTCTCAGGTAGGAATGATTATTCCCACTTTACAGATGAGACTTGAGGAAATTGGTAAGTTGTCTATACAGCTACTAAAGAATTATGATTTGAACTAGCTCTACTGACTTGACAGTTTAAACAATACATTTACATTACTATGCACTGCTGCCTTTTATTTTATCTACAATTCAGAAAAATTATTGTTATCATAATGAAAACCCTCTGTTATGGACGAAAACGCAAATTTATATCCTGCTTACCATGTAGGATATGTGTATACTCTATTTCATAAAAGTTTGAGACAAAAATTTAAATTCTACAAGCAAATAAAGAGAAAATTCTGCCACCAAAAAGAATATATTTCTAATGATAACACAAACTGTAATTTCTATTACAGTAGGGCCCCCTTACTCTTGAGGATACATTCCAAGACCCCCAGCAAATGCCTAAAACTGCAGATAGTACTGAATCTGATATACACTATGATACTTTGATCTGACCACCAGGAGGGTTACTAAGTGACTGACAGGCGAGAAGAATAGACAGAGTGGACATACTGGAAAAGAGATGATTCACGTTCCATGCGTGAGATTTCATCACGCTACTCAGAACGATACTCAATGGGAAACTTACGAATTGTTTGCTTTTGAAATTTTCCATTTAATATTTTCAAAGCGCAGTTGACTGTGGGTAACAGAAACTGAGGAAAGTAAAACTGCAGCTAATGGGGTCTACTATATAATGAGTAAGGCCAGGCAGAGCAAGAAGGATATTTCTAGAGTGTAATTTGGAGCTTCCTGAGTTTTGTAAACTCACACTTGTAAGTGCAGCTTATTCTTACTCCTTTAACTTTACAACTGTGTGTGTGGTGGGAAGATAGGATTTATGGGGGGCTTGGAAGAGAGTTAGGCGGGGAAGAGCAGGCATGGGAAAAAGCAGGAGACAGAAAATGGTTTAGCATCTTCAAAAGACAAGGGACCCCAATTTAGTATGATTTTGATTATACCGGTTGTGAATGAGAGGTTTCACATTCTACTTTATTTCTACATTGTTTGGATGTCATACAACATTTACAACTTGAATCTGTTTCTGTAAAGATGTTTTCATTCTGAAAAGATTAAGAGAGAGAAAGATAAGCGTAGAAGCTACATTTCAGAGGATTCTGGAAAAAAACAGAAAGCAAATGAGTAGGCTTGGAAAGTAAGGGCAATCTATTTAAGAATTTGAAAACAAATGCAAGAAGGAAAGTTGGATGTTAGCAAGGAGGTTAGCAGGATTACTCTTTCTTTTAAAATAGATGTGTAGAAACCCACGGATGCAAAGATGGGAACAATAAACACTGGGGTATTACAATGGGGTGTGAGAGAGTGGGGAAAAGGGTTGCAAGACTATTAGGTACGAAGTTCCCTACTTGAGCAACAGGTTTATTAGAGGCCCTAACCAAAGTATCATGTAATATATCCATGTAACAAACCTACACATGTACCCTCTGAATCTAAAATTTTTCAAAAAAAGAAAGAAAAATTTAAAATATATATGAACAGGCCATGCGTGGTGGCTCACGCCTGTAATCCCAGCACTTTGGGAGGCTGAGGCAGTTGGATCACTTGAGGTCAGCCCGGACAACATGGTGAAACCCAGTCTCCACTAAAAATACAAAAATTAGCTGGGCGTGGTGGTGCACGCCTGTAGTCTCAGCTATTCAGGAGGTTGAGGCAGGAGAATCGCTTGAACCTCAGAGGCAGAGGTTGCAGTGAGCCGAGATCATGCCACTGCAGTCCAGCCTGGGCCACACAGAGAGACTCTGTCTCTAAATAAATAAATAAAATATATATAAACAACTCTGAAAATAATAAAATAAAATAAAATAGATGTAAAGAAACAAAATACATGCTGTGAGCACATCATCAGTGCTAGAGAAACTAACTTTGCCTAGTATTAGTGCTATAGTATTAGTATTAGAATTAGTGTATTATAGTATTAATAGAATATTAATATTAACGTATTAGTGCTCATAGCTGTGTAAAAAATAGCGCAACATTTAGCAGCCTAAAGCAACAAATATTCATTATCTCACTTGGTTTCTGAGGGTCATGAAATCAGGGCTTAGCTGGGTAGTTCTGGCTCAGGGTCTCTCCTGAGGTTGCAGTCAAGTTGCTGCCTCTTGTTACAGTCATCAGAAGGCTTGACTGAGGTGGAAGATTCATTTCCAAGCTCACTCATGCGAGACCTCAGGTCCTTGTGGTGGTTACTAGAGGCTTCCGTTCAGAGCCTCCATGTGGGACATCACAGCTGGCATCCTCCAGAGTGAATGATCCAAGACAGGACAACCACAGTGGTAGCAGCAGTGCCTGTTGATGATTTCATCTCCAAGTTTGCAGACCACTTTCATTTTATTCTGTCCATCAGAAATGAGTCACTAGATTCAGCCCGCACTCAAGGGGAGGAAAGGTAGTCTTCCCCTGTTGAAGACGGAAGTATGAAAGCATTTATGGACATATTTTTAAAACCATCGCAGAATGTATGAAGAATATCATGGCTTAACTAAGCACATATACACACTGAAAACTAGTTTAAATAGCGTGGAACATTTCTCTGTAAGAAGTACATTAAATGCAGTTTCTTGAACGTGAAGCCATTTCAACATCACAAAATCTGTCCTAATATTGACATTTACTCTCTAATATTGTCAGTTATAACAAACGCCATGGCACAGTGCTTTTCACATTTTGTTCCAACACTCAAGTGGGTATTTGTCATGCCTTGTAGTTGCCAGCAAGTTTGGCAACTTTTCCTATGTTTGGGGAATTTCTTCCATTTTCAAGACTGCTTCCTGAGGCAGAAGCCAGAACTTTCTTTCCTATCCACCCTTGCAGCAAGCATCCAGGGATGGAACTTCTGTTCTTCCACACAGACACTTCCATGTACGATGTAGATTTGGAAGATGGCAGCATGGCCCTGAATCCAGTTTCTAGGAAGGATGGAGTAAATGACTCCAATGATGGAATCAGACCTTGGACTCTCTCCATCTTGGGGTTCTGCTTCCCCCTGTGCCGGCTTTATTCTCAGATTGCCTGTCTCTTCCAGTGCTCCTAGTGCCTCATCACCGCACTCCCAGTTTATCATTCTCAGAATTTTCATTATCAATTGCTTCACTTAAACAAACGAACAAACAAACAGTGGAACAAATAATAGCTATTTTATTATTTCCACAGATTTTGTGAATCAGGAATTGGAAAAGGATACTATGGGGACAAACTGTCTACGCTGCATACATAATAATATGGGGTAATTAACTGGAAGGAATCAGTGGCTGTGGGGGAGGAGTCACTTGATGGCTAGGGGCTGGAATCATCTGAAGGCTCACGCAGTCATATTTATAGCAGTTAATACTGCCTGTTGTTTGAGGGCAGTTACCTGAAACAACTACATGTGGCTACTTGGGCTTCCTCACAGCATGGTGGTTCAGTTCCAAGATCAAGTATCTCAAAAAAACAAAGTGAAGTACAGGTACAGCAACTTTTATGACCTAGCCTCAGAAGTCACATAGTATCACTCCTCCATAGACACAAGCCCCTTTCCAGATTCAATGAATGAGAACACAAACCTCCCCCTCCCCCCACATTCCACCTACTAATGGGAGGGGTGTCAAAATCACATTGGAAGAAAAACATTAGGAATGGGAGATACTGGTATAGTTTTGCTGTGTGGCAGGTTGTATTTTTCCAAAGATGACCAACGATAAACTAACTTGTACCAGGCCCATCCTTAAACAGCAGCCAGAAAATTTTAATACAATTTTGAGGCTTCAGAAGGTGCATTTCTAAGGGATACCCTACGATGCAGCTGTGTTACTCCAAACTGTCTTATACTAGGGGCTTGTTGGAAGCTGAGTCTGGGGTTAACAAAAATATCATTCAAATAGTACTGTGGTGTGAATGTGTCCCTCACACACCTACTTTACAGGGTTGTTAAGAAATTTTTATTCATTTATTTTAGAAATGGAATCTCACTATGTCGCCCAGGCTGGAGTGCAGTGGTGGCTATTTACAGGCACAATTATGACACACACAGCCTTGAACTCCCAAGCTCAAGCAATCCCCTGGCCTCAGCCTCCCGAGTAGCTGGGACTACAGGAACGCAACACGACGCCCAGCTGAAAATTAAATGAGAAGATATATGTAAAGAGCTTAGAGCAATGCTTGTCACATAGTGACATGTTCTCAATCCATGTTATTATTATCATTTCAGTGCCTTGAAAGCCATTTTTATCAAGACTGTGGCCTCTGACAATTTGGCGCCATACAATGGAGATAGCGGGTGGCAGGTGGCACTCTGGTGACCCCATGTCATCACCACGTGGCTGCCTCTTGACCCTGGCAGAGTCTAAGTTCCCTTTCTTCTCTCAGCACCGCAGGGCAAGGCCTGAGGAACTGCTCTTGCCTGAGCTCCTGTCGTGTACTTCGGAGGGCCGGGCCTGGCGCTTAGAAGGAGGGGTGCTGTTGAGGTCAGGACACAGGAGCACGCCTCTCACAGCTTACAATGCTGTGTGGCAAAGTGTGAAGGGGGTGATTCTCCCGGTTACTATCCTGAGGCCCTCTCGCAGGGGCAGTTCTCTAAGAGTTGGCGGAAACTCCAAGAACCAGGGCAGCAGGCTCGTGACAGCCCGTGTTCCCAGGGATCACAGGAGTTCCAGGAAGAGGCAAGACAGTTCTTACAATGTGACCCAGTAGGAGAGCCATTGGTGAGGTCTTGCACAGTGAGGTTAGTGTGTGCAGTCTCCAGGCTGATAGAAGTTCTTGATGAAGAAGTCGCTGCCTGCACCATATGAACAAGGGCGTGGCCGGACAGTTGTGTGGCTGCCAGATCCCAGCTCAGCCACAGGCCCCTACCACTCCACAACACAGAGCCTGGGCTCTGGGTTCTGTGGGAGATATGAGGTCCTGGGTAGTGGGGAATGGAGTGGAAGTCCTGGGAAAAGGGATAACAGGACAAACTGAATCTCATGTGCACAGAAAGGAAGGACAGCATTGCAAAACAAGGAAGGGGAACAGAAATATCTCATTGCATCGTAGGGTAGCGGGGGCAAAGAGGAGGCCACCGCGCTGCATCCAAGGCTGTGCAGTGGCGATGGTGCCTTCAGCCACCAGGAAGGGCGACTTTGCCACGCTCCCCTGCATGTGGCGTGGCACAGCCGACACGCGCATTTCTACAAAGCCTCCCTCCCGTGTGACTTGTGGCACGTGCGAAGAAGAAAAGCGGCCCCTAGGGGCAGGGGTCCAGGAACTCTGCTGCTGCCCGTGCACCTCATTCCTTGAAACCTACTCTGGTTAGAACAACACAAACTAAACGCCGCCCTGTGGGCCGCGTCCCTGCACCACCAACCAGGCGCCTCCAGAACGCGCTCCCAGGAACTCAGTTTGCTGGTGTGTGTTTGCGGCGCCCGCGCACCTCGAAACTGAAAGCGCAACTGGAGGGCCCGGAGTCTCGCCCCAGCCAAAGGCCCGCGAGCGCCGCTGCCGCAGCCTCCACCCCAACAGAGAGCGCGCCGCTTCGCTGCAGTTGTCTTCACTGCCGCAGCGGGCCGGGGGCAACAGTGAGCCGCGGCGGCGAGAAACCGAGGTACCGGCGTGGCGTCCGCCCCAGCCCGGGCTGAGAGAGCCGAGAGAGTCGAGAGAGTGGCGGCGAAAACTCTCTGCGTTCTGGAGGGAGGGTGCGGGCAGGAGGAGGTAGAGGACGCCTTGTAAGGAGAGCAAAAACAACGTTCAACGTCTGCACCAGGATGGCCGAGTGGTTAAGGCGTTGGACTTAAGATCCAATGGACATATGTCCGCGTGGGTTCGAACCCCACTCCTGGTAGCTTCAGGTTTTTCTCTAAGTTATTTTATTTTTTAAAAATACGAATCTCACTGAACACACCACGCCTTGGACATTAGAATTCCGACTTCTGGCTGGGAGAAGCGCAACGCTCACACGCAAAGTCCCGCTTCCCACCAAGAGACCGCGCAGGCGGCGGCCCTCAGAGCTCCGCTCACTTCCCCAGCTGCGGGGCGCGAGGCGGCCGGGAGGGGGAGGGCTGTGACCTGGAGGGTGTTTTTAAAACTGCCTCTGCAAAAAAGTAAAAAATGCATCTCTCTTTTTTTCCCCCTCTCTCTCTGTCTCCCTTTTTTTCCCCCCGCCAATGTTAATTTTGTGCACACAACTCTTCTATTAACTCCTAGAAGGCGGAGACTGTATCATCCTAGATGTAAAATGCACTCCAACTTGGGTTCGGCTTAGAATTTTTAAATACAGCGTGGTCAAGTTTTTTTTTCTTCTTCTCCCTTTAAAATTGTTTGTTTAATGAGAGCCATCTAAGAATTTTTAAAAGTTGCAAGTACAATGCAAATAACTTTTTTTCCTGTCTTGAATCATTTAAAAGTAAAATACTGAGTGGATGCCCAAGTACTACTATTAAAATCAGGAAATTAATATTGATGATTTAATACCATCTAATCCTCGGTGCGCAATCGGTCACCAGTTGTCGCAAGAATGTTCTTTATAGCAAAAGGCTCCTCTTCAGAATGATGCGTTGCATTTACTTGTCCTGTCTCCTTCGGCTTCTTCCGTGTGGATCAGCTCCTCAGCCTCTGCTGACTTTCATGATCTTGACACTTCTGCTGACAAGCCAGCCGGTTTGTAGAATGTCCCTTTGTCAGTCTAGGTTTTCTGGTGTTTCCTCCTGATGAGATCCAGGCTCTGTTTATTTAGCAGGACTTCCACAGAAGCCATGCAGTGTTCTCACGGCAGCCTCTCAGGTCGCATGATTTCCGTGTGGCCTGCTTCTCTGCCAGGCTTCTCCTCTGTAAAGTTACTGTTTTCCCTTTGTGATTAGTACCTGTTTTAGAGGGAAGTGCTTTGAAGCTGTGTAATATCCCGTGCCTTATCAAATTTTCATTTTATTCAATTATTTATGGAATTATAAGTTATGTACGTATGTATCCATGGTGCCCTATTTTAATTAATGGTTACAATCCATTCATTCATTTTGATGCTCAGAGTGTCTCAGATTGGGCCAGTGACAGCCCATTCAAGCTGACTTTTGACCTGTCTGCATTATTCTTTAGCACTTCCTTACTTCCTACTCCAAGATAGTCCAGATTTACCTTGTACTGATCCTTGGTTCCTTTTAGTGGAGAATGGTATCTAGAAACCAAGGTCTCAGTGCTAGGTGTGCTCATTGCTTTTGAGGTGTTGCTACTTCCAGGCCCTCTGGGTAGACAGAATTAAGGAGTGTGTGTGTGTGTGTGTGTGTGTGTGCGTGCATATTTATTTGTATATTTATCTATATAAATATATATCTATGTTTATTCATATATCTTTATGTATATCAAGGAGTTTATATATACCTCCAATTCTGATCCAACACTATAGACTTTGTTCTATTTTGTCTCCCCATCCCTGTTTGTAACTCCCTGAATTCCTGCCTCCCCAATGCAGATCTATACATTGCTTAAGCTCACGTAATGGCTTTAGAATTGAATTGTTCAAAAAGGAAAGAGAAAAAGAGTGTCTACATATTTTGGAAATAAACATCCTGCCAGCAACTGAGAACAGGCTCTGAGCCACTCACTATTAGATACTTGGGATGTGCAGATAAATAACCCGGCCTCTGTCTCAGTGAGCTCAGATAGCAAGAGACAGAGATTTTAATAAGCCACATTTGTAATGAAAAAATATGAATTATGCCCAAGGTGCTAAAGGAGTGGTTTGGGAAGGCCTGACTCTTCCTCAGAGAGCCAGCTTTAGTTGAGAGGTGAAAGAAGAGAAGCAGGGATGAGGGAGGGGCAAGAGGGAGAGGGAGACAGATACAGGTGGGGTAAGCCACATGGGAGCCATCTGGGGGCCCTGTGAAGTATAATGCCCAGGATGCCCTGAAGGATTTGCAACAGAAGGAACCTGACGAGTGTTACATTTGGAAGTATCTGTGTCTACCGATGTAGAGAATCTTGGTCTGTCTTTATAGGCTTGGGATGGGGGGCATGTTGAATTGGTAGAAAATATTTTGGGGGAAAAATTGTTTAATTCTGTTAATAGCCAGTTAGACTGAGCTCAGTCTTTCTCTTCCTCCTTAAAAGCCCAGGATTTTTTCCTTGAAAAGCAGATTTGTTATATTAGATTCTTTATATATTTTCAAAAGTTCTTAAAACATAGCGAATATATTGAAGTTAAATTTGAATCGTTAACTTAGTTTGAATTAAATTTAAATTAGTTTAAATTAAATTTGAATCATTAAATTTGTATACTGCCACTAAACTTATAATGATTTTCTAATAATTATTTTAACAAAAAGAACTTAAGTCAATCCTTTGAATTATAAATTAACAATGTGGCTTTATAAACATTCTCTGTGGGTTTGAACTAGTTGTAAGTTATTCAAAATTGTTTATTTTCTATTGGGCTTTTACATAGATCTCTGTAGGAAAAGCTGCTACCAATGTATTTACGCAGTGACACCTACTGGTTAAGTTGAGGGAAATTTTTTGTTAAATTCTGTCTGCCTTGTTCTAACTGTAGAATTCTGATAATTTGCTCCACAGTTACTGTGTTTGGAAGCAGATTCAGGCTATATCTATGTCAGCCAGTAAATTGACTTTCTTTTTTCTCTTTTAATCATTAATGATAAACCTGCCATTGAAAATAATCCTGAATCGCTGATACAACTTGCACGAGACATTATTTTCATTGTATCAATAGAAGCTTTATTGCACTGCATCTTCTTTGTTTGTTTCAGTTCATTTTCCAATTCCAAATCTGGCTATGAAGTTGAAGGATAATAGATATCTGGATTAGCCATCAGCTTTAAAACACAGAAGTCATGTCCAATTTGAGAGATCCTGAACAAGTAGCGTTCTTGGTCCTCAGGAGGAAGTTGGAATTTGGAAGCCTTAATTATTTTGCTTGTTTTTCATTTTACTTTCAAATACAATTGCAGCTAGCTAAAGAACAAATTCAGTATATGCTATGAATCTCACCCATATGTTAATTGTTCAAGTGGGATAAATGGTAATGCTCCATGTTTTAATAAGTCTGTTTAGTTCAAAGATATTGTGTAAGAGGCAGAGAACATAATCCCAGGTGCCTTGCATCTCCTCATTACTCTGCTACCGGATAAAGGGTGATTGCGAACCAGCCCGGCCTATGTTTCATTATCATCAAAATAGATTTTGATGCCTCTGAACCATTTATCAGACTGCCTGGCAGAGAAGAATGATTCTTTTGTTGTTATTATATCATTTTAGAAGAAAACAACATTGAGGCAGAATCCCAGGTTGTAGATTAGTATGTGGCAAAGGCCAAACTCAATATTAAGAGCTCTGAAGCAAAAAGTGGATGTCCCAGTGTGAACAGGCTGCATTGGGCAGTGACAACCTCTGACTGTGGAATGTAAGCCAGCCAGGGCCAGAACTGTCTCATTAGCCACACCAGTCAAGGGTCAGCAGTGGGTCCTTACAGAACTGAAATGAAAACTTCGTCCAGCAGAGTGTCTCCAGTACATTACATGCACTCAACAAATACCTGCTGAATAAGTGAACTACCCCGAAATCCATTGAGTATTCATAATTCATTTTGTGTGTTGTACACATATTAATCCTTATTCAGGGTATGTGTTTTAAAATGTACTGTGGATTTATTTTAATCAGGAACAGTAGGACACGACAGAAAAATGACTGTCATGAAGGAAGCAATTCTTATGTTGCAGATCCCTAGACACAGGAGTCACACCACACCATGCAGGGCCAAATGGGGAAGGAGTGGGATCAGTCAGTGGCAGAAAGATTGAAGGGAAAGCATGAGTGACAACCTTTATTGTGGGTACCAAAAAAAAAAAATAGAATGAATAAGACATACTATTCGATCACACCACAGAGTGACTATCTTCAATAACAACTTCATTAAACATTTTAAAATAAACAGTGTGGCTGGGCGCAGCTGGTCATGCGTGTAATTCCAGCACTTTGGGAGGTCGAAGTAGTTGGATCACTTGAGGCCAGGGATTCGAGACTAGCCTGTGCAACATGGTAAAATCCTATCTCTATGAAAAATACAAAAATTAGCCAGGTATGGTGGTGTGCGCCTGTAGTCCCAGCTACTCGGGAGACCGAGGTGGGAGGATAACTTGAGCCCAGGAGGCCGAGGCTGCAGTAAGCCGTGATCACACCACTGCATTACAGCCTGGGTGACAGAGCAACACCCTTTCTCAAAAATAAAGTAAAATAAAAAATAAAATATAATAAAACAACTAAGAGTGTAATTGGATTGTTTGTAACACAAAGGACAAATGCTTGAGGGCATGGATACCCTCTTCTCCATGATGTGATTATTTCACATTGTATGCCTGTATTGAAACATCTCATGTACCCACAGACATATACAGCTTCTATGCACCCATAAAATTTTTTTAAAATAAGAATGAAAAAACAGTAAGATTTTTACAAACAGCCTTTATTGTGGCTTTTGCAGGAAAAAAGGGGGCAAGAAAGGGTAAGCATGCTTAAGATTGGCTGGTTTGAGTAATTTCAGCAGGCTCTGAGGTGTAAGGGCTATTCTGAGTTGTCTCCTGTCTCTAGGAATTAGCTGACCTTGGGAGGGACAATCTCTGCCCAATCAGTAAGACCCCAGATGCCAGAGCATTAAAAATACAGAACATTTAAAAATGTAGTTAATACACTGTGGGTTCAGGCATTCTCATACTTCTTTTACTTCTTTTCCCTCTCTTCTTCTTTGTTCAGCTAGGGTGGACCTTACTAATCAAGATTCAGAAGTCAGCCGGGAGCAGTGGCTCACACCTGCCATACTAGCATTTTGGGAGGCCGAGGCAGGCGGATAGCTTGCACCCAGGAGTTGAGACCAGCCTAGGCAATATGGCAAAACCCCATCCCTACGAAAAATACAAAAATTAGCTGGGTGTGGTGGCGCATGCCTGTAGTCCTAGCTACTCAGGAGGCTGCATGAGAGGATTGCAACGAGAGGATTGCCTGAGCCCAGGAGGTCGAGGCTCGCAGTGAGGCGAGATGGCGCCACTGCACTCCAGCCTGATGAAAGAGTGAGGCTCTGTTTAAAAAAAAAAAAAAAAAAAAAGCATTCAGAAGCCCAAAGAGGCAACACTTAAGTAGTTTTTGAGTCATTGAGTCATTTCTATCTGGGTAGGCTAGACAATACACTTGTGCAATTCAAGTTCTAAGTTTATCTTTGGGTTTAGGTTGTATTTTCAGCCATTTTATTCACTGCCATAGCATGGTAAGGTTGGCAGTTACTGAATAAGGTAACTTTTTTAAGTTGCATGGATAAGATGGATTATTTAAAAGAGTGTTGAATATTTGCCTCAATTCCACAATTTAATTTATATATAAACACAGAATTGTGTGTGTTTGTGAAATACACAGCATAGGTCCTATGAGGCAACGCAAGAACTGTGATTAGGAGTCTGCCAGTTCAATTTTTAATCCTAGCTACAACCCTTGGTAGCTATGTGACTTTAGACTGGCTATTCAGTTTCTCCAAGTCCCTGTTTTCTCGCCTATGAGATGGAGTTGACAATAATAGCACCCATCAAACAATTCATTGTAAGAGATAAACGTAAAGTTGAAAAAATGCTTAGAAAGTGCCTGGCATATAAAATGATCAATAGATGAACCTATTGTTATACTTTAGTGATTCTCATAAAGTGTATATATGGATTGACTGTGAGATCAGTTTTGCTATAAAGGCAAAAGTTGCTCATGGAATTGATTCTGTTGGATGTACATTGTGTGTGTAAACTAAAAATAAAATTCTAAGTCCCCACTGACTAAACAGACCTCCTCTTAACCAACGGGACCCCAGAGTAACCTTGAAAACTAAGTTGTCACTCATGGTGAGGTGAGAGGTCAGACATGCCTCCTTATATCCTCTCCCTCACTAACCAGGATCAGGCTTTCTTCCCTAAGGCCTAAACAGAAACCAGCCCTTTCAAAAGACTCCACCACTGACATCAACCAACTGCCTGACACTGCCCCTCCTTTTTTGCCTAATAAGAGACTACCAAGCATGGAGTGGTTCTTGTCAGTCTGTGGAGGAGGTACTGTAAAGGTTTTTGTGTCCTCTGCTTCACCCTTTGTTTTCCTCTGAGACAAAGAGCCTCACTCTGTTGCCCAGGCTAGGGTGCAGTGGCGTGATCATAGCTCATTGCAGCCTCAAACTCCTGGGCTCCAGCAATCCTCCCACCTCGGCCTCCAGAGTAGCTGGGATGACAGGCTCAAGCCACCATGCCCAACTAACTTTTTCTTATTTTTCATAGAGACAGAGTCTCACTATGTTGCCCAGGCTGGTATCAAAATCTTGGCTCAAGTGATCCTCCTGCTTTGGCTTCCTAATGTGCTGAAATTACAGGCATGAGCCACCCCATCTGGCCTCTGCTTCATCTTTTGACATCAGAGGGCTAAAAACTGCATTCTGGGATCATGCTAACACCGCCATTTTTTGTACCTGGGACTCATGAAGGGGCATGAAGCTCAAATGCTCACACACATGTTTCTCCTTTCATAAGTATGCATGAGTCCTCCTCTGGCTTATTAAATATGTATTATATATTTACCATCCTGCCCAGCATAAATTCCTATTCCCTTTGCCCCTTCCTCAAAGTGTCTGTTTCTGGCTTCTGGCCAGAGGCTATATTTCCTCGCCTGTCATAATGGCCATCCTGCAGGCTGGAACTCTTTATGAGAAATAAAGCTCTCCTTTCCAAATTTAAGAACCTCATCATTCTTCAGTTGACAATTGTATTTGCCACAGCAATTGCAGGAGAGTAGAATGAGATCATCAGCAACAGATATAATTTTTAAAAGAGAGAAAATTGGGAGAGAGACATAGATTGCATTCTTCTGACTTATTAAACTTTTTTCATTTAAAAGTTTTGAAATGTCTAATTTTTCATCATCAACAACCTCTTCTTAAAGAAAAGTCTGGGTAATTCCCTGAATAATTTCTGAAATAGCAGAGTTCTAAACTCTAACTTTTCAAATGCACAATAAGAGAACTTATTGTTTCTCCCTGTGTATCACACCCACTGGGTTAGTCACAAATAGCTATATTAAGGATGTTTTTCACATTTTTTAAACACTAGCAATTTGGACCCACCCAGTTCAGCTTTTTAAATGCAACCTGACTTAAAAAAAATTGTTTTTAATCCCACATAAGAAAAATAAGAAACCTGTAACACTAGGAAGATGTGCAAAATAATATATGATATCCTGCTTTTAAGAGCAGCAAAAGTGAACCAGAAGAGTATAAAGTGGAATTGAAGTCTATTATTATAAAGCTCTTTTACTGTGATTCAGTGTAATGCCTAATTCCATTAGTGCTCTACAAAGAACAACATGCACAAATGTACTCTTTTAGCTGCAGATAACAAATGAAGTTTTAAAGTGGCCTAACGAGTTAAAGTGACCTCAACATTATATTAATTGAGTCAATTAGTCAATTTCTTTCTTTCTTTTTTTTTTTTTTTTTTTTTTTCTTTGAGACTGAGTCTTGCTCTTTCGCCCAGACTGGAGTGCAATGGCGCGATCTCAGCTCACTGCAAGCTCTGCCTCCCAGGTTCACGCCATTCTCCTGCCTCAGCCTCCCTAGTAGCTGGGACTACAGGCGCCTGCCACCATGCCCGGCTAATTTTTTGTATTTTTTTTAGTAGAGACGGGGTTTCACCGTATTGGCCAGGATGGTCTCGATATCCTGACCTCGTGATCCACCCGCCTCGGCCTCCCAAAGTGCTGGGATTACAGGTGTGAGCCACCGCGCCCGGCCCAATTAGTCAATTTCTTTAGTCTCCTGTGAATGGCCCTCAGATGAAAGTAAAATGAGGATGAACTTGGGTAAGTCTGGGTGGAGAAGCCGGCTTGGGTGGATTTGGGGTAAAAAGTGTTTTCCCCACTGAATTTCTCTGTTCTGCTTCTATATCTCAGCACTGTGAGCCAGCCTAAAGGCTCCTTCCAGAACACACAGCTTACTGCTGCCATTTACCCACTTTTTTCAAAATGTGTAGGAAAGTCTTGTAGAGAGATACAAGCACTGAAAGCTGGAAACCTCTAGTTCCAACTAGGCAATTCATTAACTCAATAAGTATTTTGAAAGTGGCCAGAATGGCCACACTCAACTATGCTGGGAGCTGGGATATAGCAATGAATAAGAAAGACAAGGTTCTGCCTTCATGGTGTTAAACAACTAAAATCATACAATTGATTATTTCATAGTTATTTTGTGGATCTCCCCTTGAACTGTGGGTTACAGTTCAGAGCAGTAGAGAAGAAGCAGAAGCTGTTCACAGAAGTGATAGAATGTGAATGAGGGACAACCAGTAGTATTTGCCTATCACTGGGAGACAGCCTGCATTCAGCCAAGGGAGAGGGAGAAGGAGGAGGAAGCAGAGAGAAGGAAGAGGGAGAGGAAGAGGGGGAGAAGAGAGAGGAAGAGGGGGAGAAGAGAGAGAAAGAGGAAAAGAAAGAAAGAATAAAAAAAGAGCCAGGTGCAATGGTTCACACCTATAATCCCAACACTTTGGGAGGCTGAGGCAGGCTGATCACAAGGTCAAGAGATTGAGACTATCCTGGCCAACATGGTGAAATCTCTACTAAAAATACAAAAATCAGCTGGGCATGGTGGCGTGTATCCATAGTCCCAGCTACTTGGGAGGCTAAGGCAGGAGAATCGCTTGAACCCTGGAGGCGAAGGTTGCAGAGAGCCGAGATCACACCATTGCACTACAGCCTGGTGACAGAGTGAGACTCCGTCTCAAAAAAAAAAGAAAGAAGGAAGGAAGGAGAGAAAGGGAAAAGGAAAGAGAAGAAAAAAGGAAGAAGGTAGAAAGAAGGGGAAGAGGAAGGAAGGAAGTGGGGAGGGCCCCTCCCAAACCTCACTTGAATTTCTGGATCACATTGTTGTAGAATCAACACCATCCTTGCATTTCCAATTTAAGACAGTAAGTTCCTCTCGTGTATAGATAGATAGTAGTTTGTATTGGTTTCTGTTATTTGCAGCTGAAAGGGTCCTGGCTAACTAATACAGCTTTTAAAGTATTGATATATATTTGAGTATCTTCATCAAAGGAGTAAAAAAAATTGCAGTGTTTCAGAAGGAAAACAGGTAATGGCTACATGAGATTTAATCATGGGCTTGTTGAATGTAAGAGTTGGAAGGGATTTACTTGAACAAATCTTCCAATAAAGCAGAAATAACCCACTGATCACTTCCGACAGTGGCAAAGTAGTCTCTAAATCAGCGGTTCTTAATAGTGGTGGCACTGGCCCTGGGAGACATTTGGGGAAGTATGGGAGCACTTTTGGCTTGTCTTGGCTTGTGGGGGCTTCTGCCATGAGGGACAGCCAGGGCTGCTAGGCATGCTGCAATATCTGGGAGTCCCACACAATAACTAATCGTCCTTCATCTTGCAAGACTTTTGAGTGTTCAACAGGATGTTCCCGTGGGTTAAAGGGCTGTTTATCTGGACCCACAGACTAACTCTGCATTTCATATTAAGCACAAAATATTTTTGCAAGCTTTCATTATACAGTTAGTTTTGCAAGTACTACAGCTACCATGTAACTTAAGGGAAAATTGTACTTTGTTTTACTCAGAATTTCATCAAGAGTTAGTTCCTGGCTGAGCGCAGTGGCTCATGCCTGTAATCCCAGCACTTTGGGAGGCCCAGGTGGGCAGATCACATGAGGTTGGGAGTTCAAGACCAACCTGGCCAACATGGTGAAAGTTGGTCTCTACTAAAACAAAAATTAGCTTAGTGTGGTGGTGCACGCCTGTAGTCCCAGCTATGCAGGAGGCTGAGGCAGGACAATCACTTGAACAGGGGAGGCAGAGGTTGTAGTGAGCCAAGATCATGCCACTGTACTCCAGCGTGGGTGACAAAGTGAGACTCTGTCTCAAAAAACAAAAAAAGTTTCCACACTGGAAAGTCACGTCACTCACAGCAACAGCAGCCGTGGTATTTGAGTCCCTAGTTCAATACATCCATATCAGTGTGCATTTGCAGCTGCTGTATTCCTGTGACTTGATGGGCTCTGTCTTTTATAATCATGCTCTAGTATTTACATACTGACTTTCATGACCTTTACTCTTTGGAAGGTGCAGATCAGTTCTTTTGGTCGAATGTTCTTCAATTTATGTTTGTCTCACACATTGTTATAACTAGATCCAGCAATACCACAGACGTGCTGCCATGTTCTTCTTAGTATATCATATCAGGTGGCACATGATGTCAATTTGTCCCATTTCTGGTGATGTTGATTTTTACGACTTAGATAAGATGATACTGGACAGGTTTCTCCACTGTAAAATTATTTACCGCATTTTTGGTACTTCCATTAGTATGAGCATCCATTTATGATTTTTGTCTGAAAGAATTATTCTTACCTACCTTACAATTATTCTTAAACTGTGATTCTTACCAAATGATGATTTCTATGTCCATTATTCCTTCTACATTTACTAGTTGACATTACTTATTTGTTTATGTCAATATTGGCTCATGGATTCCTATTTTATTCAGTTAGTTTTAATCCATTATAATCATTAACTAAAATGTAGCTGTTCAAATTTCCAGATTTGGCCAATAGGAGCTCCTTCAGGCTGGTTCTTGTATTCATTCAATAGTTTTCATTGAACACTTCTTACTTTCTGATACAAGTGTTCTAGGCTCATCTAGAATGTTTCCCTCCAGTGGCCTTGAATCATCCCAATTTCCAAGGAGATGATTCCTTCAGAGGAAAATGGTATTTAGAAACCAAAATCTGGGTACCAAATATGTTCATTGGTACTGGGATATTATTGCTTCTAGTCCCTTTCAGCAGATAGAGCTATGAAATTTATGTATGCATACATACACACATGCATACACATGTATGTATGTGTGTGTATGTATGTATACATACACCTCCAATTCCAGTACAACTGCACAGGGTTAATTCTAACTTTCTCCACTTTGATATTTGTACCTACTTTCTCCAACAGTGAGAAATCTGCCTTCCATTATCCCCACCATATTCACATAATCTCCCAGTATGTAACCAATTTCCAGTCACATGGATCATCTCTTCTTCCTGGCTCACTCCACACCTGCTGGTCAAGTGGGTCCAGTTGGCTTGCTCTGGTCATACTGAACCAACACCATCCTCAACCTTGGACCATGCCCAGATCCCAAGTAGCTATAATCTAAATGCTGAATTTGATAGATCGCTTTTAATAGTCTTTATTTTAGCTATTTTAAGTAATTATTTTGAATTTTGATTATGTTATCCACTGCATTCACTGCCCCTCCTAGTTTGGAGCTATCAAAACATTTAATAAATTTGTATTCAAGTTGTTGATCAAATCTTGAAGACAACTGGAATTAATTCCTGATGGAATTAATACATTAATATACACTTTTTGTATGTCATTGTTCAACTGGCTCCAAACTTATATTTAATGATTACCTGATCTGGCATTTATTCATTGTGACCATAAGAATATCTGGAGATGTGCTTTCTAATACTGTGCCAAAATTAAATTACATTCTGTCTATGCATAGTAACTTTATAAAAAATATTATGTCGGTTTGACCTAAGATGTTATTAATGAATCTATGCTGGCTTCTACTACTCATTGCTTTCTTATGAGAGGGGTTAAGTAACTTGCTCACAGTGTAGTTAGTAAGTGAAGGTCTGAAATTTGAACCCAGGCTGATATATCGCTAAAACCTTGCCCTTTCCACAGTCCCTCCATCTGTTTTCATTGGGATGGGAAAAGGTCCTCCTTTTTCTATTTTTATTTCATGCCAATTTAATGAGATATTGTCAGAGCGCAGGTCTTGGCCTGTAGGCATGCTCAAGGGCACTGCTTCAGTTCCCTGGGGGTATACAGGCAGCCATTCTTTTTCTTTTCTTTCTTTTTCTATTTTTTTTTTTTTAATTTAATGAGACAGTGTCTTGCTTTGTCGCCCAGGCTGGAGTGCAATGGTGCGATCATGGCTCATTGTAACCTGGAACTCCTGGGCTCAAATGACCCTCCCTAAGCAACCATTCTTAACAGCTTCTTGAACCCTGTACCAAGATGTCCTGCTGAATTGCTCATTTGATGTACAGATTGAAACCTAAACTAGAAAGGCAGCTGTGAGTCTCTTTACGAGCAAAGCATTTCTAAAAGACAATTATGACAGTAAATTATTTGTCCATGTGAAATATTTACTTAACATTCTTTTACCTCTCAGAATATCAATATTTCAAATATTAAGGAGTTCAGCACAATTTTTTAGTTCGAAGGAGAGTTCAAAATTTGTCTTTGTTTTCTCCTTTTTAAACACCTTTAATCTAAGGCACATTAAAGCTTAGAAATGCCACAAAAGTCACTTAAGACATACCCATGTGCTTGATAAAGGTGTCTATGCTAGATTTAAACAAGAGAAGAGAAAAACAAAAATCTCCTTAAGTAGAAGAGTTGTCCACTGAGGCTGTTTTGCTGGATTTCATAGAACGTTGTAAGTGCAAACATCACATTCTTGAGGTTGTGGTCGTGTTGAAGGGGTAAGTCCAGAGGAAGAGGAAAGATTCTGAACAAAGAAGACTGAAGCTGACAAGCAGGGAGAAAAACCCCCACAGAGGAGTCTGTACATTCAAGAGAAGTGGTGGGTGTCCTCACTGGAATACTTAGAGACACACTGCACAAAATAACAGAGGCGCTTCTGTGGGGACCATCACAAACTGGCAGCCGCTCAGAAAAGTTCACCCACCAGACTCAGCTGCTTAGGGCTATCTGGCTGTCTGAGCTCCTGCAGTCAGGCCTGGCTGGCTGCTGTCTCTCAGGAAAATGGCCCGTGGGTCCCTAAGTCCTCATAGTGCACAGGATGCTACCCATGTGATGCATCTGAGGCTGAGCACGCATGAGAGCCCTTGAAAAGACGCCTGCCAGGCCATTCATTTCACTTCATCCATACAAATACATTGTTTCTCCACTAAATCTTCATGGGAAACTAACAGTCCCATCCCGGTGTCCTCCAATGAATCTAGATATTTTCTAGTGGTTTTATTTAGTGTTCAGAAAACAATGTTGCCAAGATTGGTGGTTGCTCCCTCCCCCGATCTATTCTCCATTCCTTCTGTAGAAATTGCAGCGCGATGCTGAACTGGACACAAAGCTGCCTGGAATAAAGCTGCATTGTCCAGCTTTTCTCTCTGCTGCGAACAGCAATGGCAATAAGTTCTGGCCAGTGACTTATAAGTAGAAGTGTTATTGGACAGCTTCCAGGAAAACATCCTCAAGACACCATGTGTGTGCCCATTGCCTGTTCCTGGGAACATGGATATGATGGCTGATGCTTCAACCATCACATTGCACCATGAGGACGGAGGGCACAGCCTGGGGTTGGAAGACAAGAGAGCTAGAAAGAGCTTCTTCCTGAGGCCTTCTTAAAGCAAAACAACCATCCCAACCCTGGATTACCAACCTCCAGACGTCCATGAAGGCAGAAATAAACTGTTATTTGGTGAAGGCTTCTTTCACCTGCAGCCAATGTTAACCCAACCTGATATTAATACAAATCAATATAAATATTAGTATTAGTATTAAAAATATAAGAAAGAAGTCACTAACCATCCACTGCATACCAGTGCTTTAGCATTTTCTTTTTATTACACATCCTGTCAATTCTGCTCTGAAATGCTGGCCTGCAGTTTAAGGAAATTGTCAGATTCCCAACCTATCTATCTGAATATCAATTATTAGTCTGTTTTTGCACTGCTATAAAGAACTACCCGAGACTGGGTAATTTATAAAGAGAAGAGGTTTCGTTGGCTTATGGTTCCACAGGCTGTATAGGAAGCATGGCAGGGGAGGCCTCGGGAAACTTTCAATCGTAGTGGAAAGCCAAGGGAAGCAGGCACATCTGACATGGCTGGAGCAGGAGAGAAGAGAGAGTGGGGAGGTGCTGCACACTTTTAAACAACCAGATCATGTGACAGCACACTTATTATCATGAGAACAGCACCAAAACGGATGCCCGCCCCCATGATCCAATCACCTCCCACCAGGCCCAACCACCAACATTGGGGATTACAACTAGACATGAGATTTGGGTGGGGACACAGACTCAAACCATATCAATCAGCTTAGAAGAAAATGTATCTAATTGAAAATACAGCCAATAATATGAATATTATGGTGCCAAGCAGAGCAGACAACAGCTTGTATGTATATTTAAGTTTCTTTAGAACATTGAAGGAGCAAAAGAGTTTCTAAAACTGAAGGCTCTGGATCCCTCATTCTCTGCTTCTCCAAAGATCCTCAAATGTATGAGATTAAAACTCGAGAGAGTAATAAGACGGGAGTCATCAATATATAGGTGGCAAAGGAAGCAAAGGCCTGAATACAATTATGCAAGAAGAGAGGATGGTGAGAAGAGGGTCTCTGAGAGTACTGCAGAAAGTGCATTTATTTTTGAGATGGAGTCTCACTCTGTCGCTCAGGCTGGAGTGCAGTGGCATCGTGATCTCAGCTTACTGCAACCTCCACCTCCCAGGTTCAGGTGATTCTCGTGCCTCAGCCTCCCAAGTAGTTGGTATTACAGGCATGTGCCACCATGCCCGGCTAATTTTTGTATTTTTAGTAGAGACAGGGTTTCACCATGTTGACCAGGCTGGTCTTGAACTCCTAATCTCAAGTGATCCGCCCACCTCTGCCTCCCAAAGTGCTGGGATTACAGGCGTAAGCCACCTTGCCAGGCCAAGAAAGCTCACATTTAAGTGATATTAGATATATCCTTGGATATATCTCTGAACACAAACTAATTTGGCTGGCTTTTGTTTGCATTCCTTGGCAAAGTCAGTTGTAAAGTCAGTTGTTTGATTAGACTTTCCAAGCCCTTTGAAGTAAATTAATACTTGTGTGCAAGCCCAATCTATGTTAGAGAAAAGCAAAACTAGGAAAGCAGCATTTTTTGGAAGGGAAAACCTTCTTTATGTCAGGCTCCACAGTCCTGCCAAAGTCCTTCTTTAGGCGCATCTGGGAAAAGGAAGGGAATCACTAACTCCAATCTTAACCCTGGCTTGAATCTTCACATTGGCCTTGACCCGGGAAGGTATTATCATCTAAGCCACTTTTTCATTTTATCTAGAATTGGTCACTTACACATGAAGAGAGGCTGGAAAATGGGAGGGAATAAAGTTCCTGAGAAATTGACCTGCTGTTTTGGAGCTAGAATCAGAATGGAAATTTGGAACTTGGAAGACTTTCTGTTTTTTTTTTTCCCTCTGTTTGTATTTTCTATAATTATTTCCTTTTTGTGAATACATGGTATTGTGTAAAGTTCTCTATTTGTGTAAAGACAGTTTCTTCTATTTATTTCTGTTTCTCAGTGCCTGGCATTATTGCTTGCTAAATATATTTCACCATTTACTCCAGGCTGAAGCATTGACACCGTTTTGTGGCTTCCCCACATCCAACTCCAAGCTGCACATTTCACAGATAAATCACTGTAATTAATCACGCTCTTGAAAAGGAACAGGAGGTGTAAAAGCCTAACTAATGTGCACCTTTAGCCCACTCCAATGACACTTTGGAAGCCGACTGCTGGAACCCTTAACTTTGGCTCTGTATTTCCAGATCCTCTAGCAGTATGAGATCATTGAGATTGTGGAATGAGCTGGGAAATTTTATTTTTCAAAAGCAACCAACCATACCTGTATATTTGTAAGGATTTTTATGGAGTCCTGCAATGTCAATCCTTAGGCTTGGCTAGTTCATCAACAAACTCAGAAACAAACTGAAAACTAGAGGCTTGGAATTCAGACAGAGCTTTCAAAGCCAGGGCTAGAGATGTTTGTATTAGGTTGCTTTGGTTTATTTTTAGAAGGCAACTGTTTTCTCACGAGCAATTTTCTTAGGTAGCTTAAAATACAATCATAGCCACAAATTTGAATCCTCTTTCCTTGAAAAAAGGGGGGAAAAAGAAAAGGAAGATTGCTAAACATTATTTCCTATTCTAGTATGAGGTAGAAAGAGCTTTCTAATTTTTTTTTTTTTCCTCAGGTAGATGAACAAAAAATGCCCCACATAAGTACCTTGAATTGACTTTGTAAGGATAAAGGCAATCACTGTTTATGCTTAGGAAATGTATCGCATTGGGACCTTAATGTTGAGTACAACCTTTTACTCCACCACAGTTGCCAAGTTTTGCTAAATTTTTTTTCTGCTGCAAAAGTTTATTGTTTCATTGCCGGGGAGCACCTCCCAGGCCCTGGGGAAAAAGCCTTGGTTCTCACAAGTGGTTCATATTTTAATCCACTTTATTCCTGCCCTTTCTATTTTAAATGTTTTCAAAATGAAATCTCCAAATTGCATTCTATACAAGGAAATCTTGGTGGAAAATACTAGGGTATAACTCATTCTCACATAAGCAATTGTTTTAGATAATTAAAAAAAATCCTTCTTTCCCACAAGAAGAAGCTGAGAAAACAATTTCAAGAATTCCCACTCACTGAAAGCCAGTTTTCTGAAAGCTAACTTATAGAATAATCTGACATATCGAATTTACATGAATTTACAAAATTTGCTAATAGTGAATTTAATAAGAACGTTAAATTCACTATGGGCTTTCACAAAATGTTCAACTTTTCAAAATTTCAGCATCTCCTATGGGAATCCTTTAGTCCATATTTTCTTCTTAATATAGAAGATCATTTTAGCTAAATTCTGATTTACTTTTAGATGGTCTTAAACTTAAAATCTAAAGCTGATAGAACTATGAAAATATTCCTGATAGGGCTAATAAATATGTAAGTAAAATTGATAAACCTGATAAGTTGGTCATTTGGCAAATTTGCTTGGTGTAAACTTGATGGGTGGTGACTGAACAAGACTTTGCCCCATTATATGGTGTAGTGTGTACACTGCATAAATCCAGGGGCGCCATTTACACAGAGTATAATATGAATAGAGCCCCCTGGAGTTGTGCAACACAGAGGCCCTAGACTTAACTTGGATCATAAGATGTCTGGCCCCAGCCAAGTGGCATGTTGTGAGCTCTATTAACTAAACTAACAATTCCAATTTAATTTGAAGGAGCACACAGATCCTAGGAATTCACACAAAGAGGATGAAGGAGAGTCAGCAACACAGCTTATGGGGTATGTGCTACAGACTGAATGTTTGTGTACCCACCCTAATTCATATGTTAAATCCTAATACCCAATGTGATATTTGGAGATGAGGCCTTTGGGAGGTGATTAGGTCATGAGGGTGTAGTCCTCATAAATGGGATTAATACCTTTATAAAAGAGGTCCCGGAGAGCTCCGTTGCCCTTTCTACTGTTTAAGGATCCAGCAAGAAGACAGCTGTCTATGAATTAAGAAGTAGGTCCTCACCAGACACAAAATCTGCTGGTGCCTGTATCTTGAGTTTCCCAGCCTCCAGAACTGTGAGAAATAAATGTCTGCTGTTTATAAGCCATGCAATTTACAGTATTTTAAAACAGCAGCCTGAATGGAACAAAGCAGTATGTTAGAATCATCTGGGGGTTTTAAAGATCTTCATATTCAGGTCGTTCCCCAGACCAATTAAATGAGACTCTTCTGGTGGGGTCCAGGCGTGAACATTTTAAAAAACCTTCTTAAGTGATTGCAATATGCAACTGTTCTATAAGAAAGGATTTGGCTGGCATTTGTCTCCAGTTCCTGAGAGGGAGATTTAAAAATGCTTAGAATTCCCTCCAGTGATAGTAGTGTCTTTGTTATTCATGGCGGCCCCTTGGACCACACCTGAGTTTACACTAAGGCAATGACTCAGAATGGGAACTAGGCATGTTGGGAAGACCGGTCATGTGATTAGAGGGTTGGGTCTTTGAATAACAGTGATATTAGCCCGACCTCCAGGGTGGGGAAGGGGGCTGGAGACTCAGTTCAATCATGTGGCCAATGATTCAATCAATCATGTCTACATAATGAGACCTCAATTAAAACTCTGGGCACTAAGGCTTGGGGGAGCTTCCTGTGCAGGGATAGTGATGTATCCTGACTCCTTGGGGAGATGGCATGGAAGTTCTGCATTTGGGACCCTCCTAGATCCCACCTTATGTGTATTGTCATTTGGCTGGTCCCAATTTGTGTCGCTTGCAATAGAACTGCAATCATAAGAATAGTACTTTCTTGAATTCTCTGAGTCATTCTGGCAAATCGTTGAACCTGAAAAGGTAGTAGGAACTCCCAAATTTGTAGCCAGTTGGTCAGAAGTGCAGGTGACCTGGGGACTCCTGAACTTGCAGCTGGCATCTGAAATGAGGGCAGTCTTATTGAGGACTTCCTGTAAACCTGTGGATTCTGATGCTAACTGTGGGTGATGAGCATTAGAACTGAATTGCTGCATCACAGCAACCAAGTTTGAGAACCACTATTCTAGGAAAAGGTGGTTCAGAGCATCCAATGAGTGCCGCAATCAAAAGATCCATCCAGGATCAGAGCGGGGATTTCATTGGGGTCCAGCTAGAATGGGGGTTTATGAAAGGAGGTAGAGGGCAGACAGAATGAGGCACAGTGTCTTGGCCTCAAAGTCTCATAAGGGAATAAGAATAGAAATTATGACCAGGACAAAAGGTCAGTGCCTATATATTGCAGGACACTATAGCTCAGCACTCAGATATGCTCCATTGTCCCAGAAGCAGAGGACTTAGGTACAGAGCCAAAGGCTCTTTCTAGCATCGACGCCATCAAAAGTCATTAGAAGGAAGCTCTCTGTTTAACCAGGACGGGTCTTATGACTAGAGTGAAATTGAACTGGCTAGTGCTAGAATTTTCATTGATATAGCTGGATGGTCTGGGGCCAATAAGTACAAGATTTAAAGAATTTAAATTCTTCCAATGAGTGGGTTCTTAAATAAAATATGCTGAACATATTATACTTTTAATATATTTTGGTGTCTTGGATGTCTTTATATGAAGATTGAATGAAATGTTCTTTTCAAAATTGGATTGTCACCAAGAAAGGTGAGCTGACCCTAAGGCCCAGGAGACCCCTCACCCCTTCCATTGCGAGAAGACACAGAGAGAAACTGTCCATGAGCTAGAAAGCAGGTGTGTGGCCTTGATCTTGGACTTCCCAGCCTCCAGACCTGTGGGAAATAAATTTCTGTTTTTTATAAGCCACACAGTTTATGGTATTTTTGTTATAGCAGAAGGAATACACTAAGACATACATTTAAAATGCCTAATGTTCTAAAGTTCTGTAAGACGTGTGATGTCCATCTCCACCATGGGGTTATACATGCCTGCTCTGTGACCAGCCTTCACCTTGCTGCATGGGATTGGTTAAGCCCTGAAATGCTTGCCTCTGCAACTGTCTGTTTTCTTTGCTTTCTTTATTGATGAACGTTCTCTGCTGATGGATTCTTCTTTCTTTCTCCCTTTCTTCCTCTCTCTCTTTATTGCTTCCTTCCTTTCTCTCTATCTCTCTCCCTTTCTTTCTTTTCTCTTTTGAGGCAGGGTCTCACTCTTGTCACTCAGGCTGGAGTGCAGTGGCACAATCACAGCTCACTGCAGCCTCAACTTCCAGGGCTCCGGTGATACTCTCACCTCAGCCTCCTAAGTAGCTGGAACTACAGGCATGCGCCACCGTGCCAGGCTAATTTTTTGTATTTTTAATAGAGATGGGGTTTCGCTATGTTGCCCAGGCTGGTCTGAAACTCCCGAGTTTAAGCGATTCTTCTACCTTGGCCTCCTTAAGTGCTGGGATTATAGGCGTAAACTATGGTACTCAGCCTGATTCTTCATTCTTTACATGTCATTAACTTTAATCAGGTTACTGCCAAATAAGGCCTGAGAGTAATTCTGTCTCTTTATCAAGGTGACTTTACACAGCTCTCCTCTGGTTTGTTATGTAGTGGATTTATGTGTGACTCTCAGAGAATAATTTTTAAAATTATCATTATTGTTTCTTCTGGTATGAAAAATATTTTTACTTGTAAAATACAGAAAAACATAAAGTATAAAAATCATTCATAATTCCACCATCTAGTTGGAACTTAATTATGTTTTGTTAGGCCAGGTGTGGTAGATCATGCCTGTAATCCCAGCATTTTGGGAAGCCAAGCAGGAGAATCACTTGAGGCCAGGAATTCAAGACCAGCCTGAGAAATATAGCAAGATCTCATCTCCACAGAAAATGTAAAAGTTAGCTGGGTGTAGTGGCTTGCACCTGGTGATCTAGCTACTCAGGAGGCTGAGGCAGGAGGATTGCTTGAGCCCAGGAGTTTGAGGCTGCACTAAGCTATGATCATGCCACTGCACTCTAGCCTGAGCAACAGACAGACCCTGCCTCAAAAAAAAACCTATATTTTCTTTACTTATAAAGTTTGTTTCTAGGTGGCTGTAAGCATTCTGCTTTTAAAAACAACTTTAACAAGATATTATTTACATACCTATTTTAAGTATACAATTCAGGCCAGGGGCAGTGGCTCACACCTGTAATCCCAGCACTTTGGGGGACCGAGGCAGGGGGGTCACTTGAGGCCAGGAGTTGGAGATCACCCTGGCCAACATGCTGAAACCCCATCTCTACCAAAATACAAAAATTAGCTAGGTGTGATGTCCCATGCCTGTAATCCCAGCGATTTGGGAGGTTGAGGCAGGAGAATCGCTTGAATCCAGGAGGCGGAGGTTGCAGTGAGCTGAGATCATGCCACTGCACTCCAGCCTGGGCAATAGAGCATAACTCTGTTTCAAAAAAACAAAAACAAAAAACACTCACTGACTCATATTATATATATATATATATATATATATATATATATATATATATATATTTATTTTATTTTATTTTTTATTTTTATTTTGAGACCGCAGTCTCACTCTGTCACCCGCTGGATTGCAGTGGCACAGTGTCAGCTCACTGCAACCTCCACCTCCTGAATTGAAGCGATTTTCCTGCCTCAGCCTCCTGAGTAGTTGGAATTACAGGTGTGCACCATCAGGCCTGGCTAATTTTTGTATTTTTTGATTTTTTGTTGTTGTTGTTTTTGTTTCGTTTTGTTTGAGACAGAGTTTGACTCTTGTTGCCCAGGCTGGAGTGCAATGGCATGATCTCGGCTCACTGCAAACTCCGCCTCCTGGGTTCAAGCGATTCTCCTGCCTCAGCCTCCCAAGTAGCTGGGATTATAGGTGTGTGCCACCACACCCAGCTAATTTTGTATTTTCAGTAGAGACGGGGTTTCTCCATGTTGGTCAGCCTGGTCTAGAACTCCCAACCTCAGGTGATCTGCTTGCCTCAGCCTCCCAAACTGTTGGGATTACAGGCATGAGCTACCGTGCCCGACATTGTTGTTTTGAGACTGAGTCTACCACTAGTCTCTATTCTGTCTTCATAGATTTGACTCTTCTGGATCATTTAAGTGGAATTATACAATATTTGTTCTTTTGTGACTGACTTCTTTCACTTAACGTAATATTTTTGAGGCTCATTCATGTTGTAGCATTATAAGTAATTTTTTCCTTTTCATTGCAGAATAGTCTTTCATTGTATGGATATACCACCACATTTTATTTGTTCACTCACCACTTGAGGGAAGAGTGAATGGTTTCTGCTTCTTCACTATTATAAATAATGTTGCTGTGAACATTTATGTGCAAGTCTTCATGTGGGTATATATCATCATTTCCCTGGGTCAATATCCAGAAGTGGAATTGCTGTATTGTATGGTAAAATTATGTTATTGTTTTTTGAGACAGGGTCTCACTCTGTTGCCCAGGCTGGGGTGCAGTGGCAAGATCATAGCCTACTGTAGTCTTGAACTCCTGGGCTCAAGCAATCCTCCCTCCTCATTGTCCCAAAGTGCTGGGATTACAAGCATGAGCTACCATACCAGGCAGTTAATTTATGTTTAATTTTTAAAGAAAACTGCCAGACTCTTTTGAAAAATGGCCCTATCATTTAAAATTCCCATCAGCAGTGTAGAGAATTCCATTTTCTTCACATTATTGCCCACACTTGGTATTGTCTGACTTTTTGATTATAGTCATTCTAGTGGGTGTGAAGTAGTATCTCATTGTGGTTTTAATTTCCATTTTCCTAATAACTAATGATGTTGACCATCTTTTCATGTGAATATTAGCTACTTGCATATTTTCTTTGCTGGTATGTCCATCCATTCTTTTGTCTATTTAAAAAATTGAGTTTTTTAAATTATTGATTTGAAGAAGTTCCTTTTTATATTCTAGATACTAGTCATTTGTTAAATATATGGCTTGAAAATATTTTCTCCCATTCTGTGGCTTATCTTTTCAATTTCTTTTTAAAAACATTTTAACATTTATTTTATTTTTTAGAGGTGAGGTCTCACTCTGTTGCCCAGGCTGGAGTACAGTGACATCTTTTTAGCTTGCTGTATCCTTGAAGTCCTGGGCTAAAGTGATCCTCCTGCCTCAGCTTCCCAAGTAGTTGAGGCACATGCCGCTATGGCTGGTTAATTTTAAATTTTTTGTGGAGACATGTCCTCTCCATGTTGCCTAGGATGATATTGAACTGCTGGCCTTAAGCATTCTCTCTCCTAGGCCTCCCAAAGTGCTGAGATTACAGGCATGAGCCAAGACAGCCTGGCCCTTTTCATTTTCTAAATGGTGTCTTTTGAAGTGCAAGAAGGTTTTGACTTTCTTTTTTTATTTACTTATTTTTTTTTTTGAGACAGAATCTCCCTCTGTTGCCCAGTCTGAAGTGCAGTGGTGCAATCTTGGCTCACTGCAACCTCTGCCTCCCGGGTTCAAGCGATTCTTCTGCTTCAGCCTGCCTAGTAGCTGGGACTACAGGCGCGAGCCACCACACCTGGCTAATTTTTGTATTCTTAGTAGAGACGAGGTTTCACCATATTGGCCAGCTGGTCTTGAACTCCTTACCTCATGATCCACCCGCCTTGGCCTCCCAAAGTGCTGGGATTACAGGCGTGAGCTACCGCGCCTGGCCAAAATAATTTTTTACTTTTAATTTTTGTGGGTAAATAGTAGGTATATATATTTATGGAGTACATGAGGTATTTTAATACAGGCATGTAATGCATAATAATCACATCAGAGTAAGTGGGGTATCCATCATCTCAGGCATTTATTCTTTGTGTTACAAACCAATTATACACTTTGAGTTATTTTAAAATATACAATAAAGTTATTATTGATTATAATCAACCTGTTGCACTACCAAATACAAGATTTTATTCGTTCTTTCTCAGTGTTTTTTGTACCCATTAACAATCCCCATTTTCCCCCCATCCCTTCACTATCCTTCCCAGCCTCTGGTAACCATCCTTCCACCCTCTATCTCCATGAGTTCAATTCTTTTTATTTTTAGCTCCCACAAATAAGTGAGAACATGCAAAGTTTGTCCTTCTGTGCCTGGCTTATTTTACTTAGTGACTTCCAGTTCCATCCACGTTCCTGCAAATAACAGGATCTGAATCATACTCCATTGTGTATATGTACCACATTTTCTTTATCCATTCATCTATTAATGAAAACTTGGGTTGCTTCCTGATACAATTTGGCTCCGTGTCCCCACCCACGTCTTACCTTGAATTGTAATAATCCCCATGTGTCAAGGGCAGGACCAGGTGGATGTAATTGGATCATGGAGGCAGGCTCCCCCATGCTGTTCTCGTGATAATGAGTGAGTCTCATGTGCATCTGGCATTTCCCCTGGTGGCACTCACTCCATCCTGCTGCCCTGTGAAGAAGGTTCCTGCTTCTCCTTTGCCTTGTGCCATGATTGTATGTTTCCTGAGGCCTCCCCAGCCATGTGGAACTGTAAGTCAATTAAACCTCTTTCTTTATAAATTACCCAGTCTCAGGTATTTCTTCATAGCAGTGTGAGGATGGACGAATACACTTCCAACTCTTGGGTACTGTGAATAGTGCTGCAATAAACATGAAAGTGCAGATATATCTTTGATATACTGATTTCCTTTCTTTGGGGTATATGCTTAGCCACAGGAATGCTGGATTGTATGATACCTCTATTTTAAGTTTTTTGAGGAACCTCCAAACTGTTCTCCATAGTGGTTTTACTAATTTACATTCCTACCAACAGTGTACAAGTTTTCCCTTTTCTCCACATCCTCACCAGCATTTGTTATTGCCTGTCTTTTGAATAAAAGCCATTTTAACTGGGATGAAATAATATTTCATTGTAGTATTGTTTTGCATTTCTCTGATGATCAATGATGTTGAGCACCTTTTCAACAACCTGTTTGCTATTTGTATGTCTTCTTTTGAGTAATATCTATTCAGATCTTTTTCTCATTTTTAATTGAATTATTAGATTATTTCCTATAAAGTTGTTTGAGCTCCCAATATATTCTTATTAATTCCTTATCAGATGGATAGTTTGCAAATATTTTCTCTCATTCTGTGGGTTGCCTCTTCACTTTGTTGTTGGTATCTTTTGCAGTGCAGAAGCTCTTAACTTGATGTGATCCCATTTGTCCATTTTTGCTTTGGTTGCCTGTGCTTGTGGGGTATTACTCAAGAAATCTTTGTCCACTCCCCAATGTTTTTATTTTAATAGTTTGATCATTTGAGGTCCCAGATTTAAGTCTAGATTTAAGAGTTTTCTCAATGTTTTCTTTTAGTAGTTTTGTGGTTTGAGGTCCTAGATTTAGGTCTTTAATCCATCTTGGTGAGAGATAGGGGTCTAGTTTCGTTCTTCTGCATATGGATATTCAGTTTTCCCAGCACTATTTATTGAAGACGGTCTTTTCACCAATGTTCTTGGCATCTTTGTTGAAAATGAGTTGACCAAAGATGTATGAATTTGTTTCTGGGCTCTCCATCTTGTTCAATTGGTCTGTGTATCTGTTTTCATTCTAGTATTACACTGTTTTGGTTACTATAGCTCTGTGGTATAATCTGAAGTCAGGTAATGTGATTCTTCCAGTTTTCTTTTTTTTGCTCAGGATAGCTTTGGCTAATCTAGGTCTTTTGTGTTCCATATAAATTTTAGGATTCTTTTTTCTATTTCTGTGAAAAATGTAATTGGTATTTTTAAAGGGATTGCATTGAATCAGTAGATTGCTTTGGCTAGTACAGACATTTTAACAATATTGATTCTTCCAGTTCATGAACATGGAATATCTATTATTTTGTGTCCTCTTCAATTTCTTTTATCAATGTTTCATAGTTTTCATTGAGAGATCTTTCACTTCTTTGGTTAAATTAATTCCTAGGTAATTAATTTTATATGCACTTATTGTAAATGGGATTACTTTCTTGATTTCTTTTTCAGATTGTTCACTGTTGGCAAATAGAAATGCTACTGATTTTTGTATGTTGATTTGGTACTACCTTGTACTCTATTGATTTGCTATCCTACAACTTTACTGAATTTGTTTGTCAATTCTAATAATTTTCTGGAGGAGCCCTTAGGCTTTTTCAAATATAATATCATATCATCTGCAAACAAGGATAATTCGATTTCTTCCTTTCCAATTTGGATGCCCTTTATTTCTTATTCTTGTTCGACTGCTGTAGCTAGGACTTCCAGTATTATGTTGAATAACAGTGGTGACAGTGGGCATCCTTGTCATGTTCCAGATATTAGAGGAAAGTTTTTCAGTTTTTCCTCATTCAGTGTGATACTAATTATGGGTCTGTCATATATGTCCTTTACTATGTTGAGGTATGTTCCTTCTATCCCCAGTATTTTGAGGGTTTTTATCATGAAAGGATGTTGAATTTTATCATATGCTTTTTCAGCATCAATTGAAATGTTCATATGATTTTTGTCCTTTATTCTGTTGATATGATATATCACATTGATTAATTTGTGTATGTTGAACCATCCTTGAATCTCTGGGATAAATCCTATTTGGTCATGATGAATAATCTTTTTAATGTATTGTTGAATTCGGTTTGCTAGTATTTTGCTGAGGATTTTTGCATCAATATTCTTCAGGGATATTGGTCTATGGTTTTCTTTCTTTCTTTTCTTTTCTTTCTTTTTTTTTTTTTTTTTTTTTTACTTTTTTGATGTGTCTTTGTCTGGTTTTGGCATCAGGGTCATGCTGGCACCATAGAATGAATTAGAAAGTATTCCCTCCTCTCTTTTTTAGAATAGTTTGAGTAGGATTGGTATTTGTTCCTCTTTAAATGTTTGGTAGAATTCAGCAGGGAAGCGAAGCCATTGAATCCTAGACTTTTGTTTGCTAACAGACTTTGTATTATGGCTTCAATCTCATTACTTGTTATTGTTCTATTCAGGTTTTGGATTGAAGAACTTCCTTTAGCATTTCTTGAAGGACAAGTCTGGTGTTGATGAAATCCCTCACCTTTTGTTTGTTTGGAAAAGTCTTTTTTTTTTTTTTTTTTTTGGAGATGGAGTCTTGCTCTGTTGCCCAGGCTGGAGTGCAGTGGCATGATCTTGGCTCACTGCAACCTCTGCCTCCCAGGTTCAAGCGATTCTCCTTTGTCAGCCTCCCAAGTAGCTGGGATTACAGGTGCCCACCATCACGCCCAGCTAATTTTTGTATTTTTAGTAGAGACAGGGTTTCGCCATGTTGGCCAGGCTGGTCTCGAACTCCTGACCTCAGGTGATCCACCCACCTCAGCCTCCCAAAGTGCTGAGATTACAGGCGTGAGCCACAGCACCCGGCTGGAAAAGTCTTTATTTCTCCTTCATGTTTGAAGGATATTTTTTGCCAGATATACTACTTTAGGGTAAAAGTTTTTTTCTCTCAGCCACTCTCTCCTGGCCTGTAAGGTTTCCACTAAGAAGTCTGCTGCCAGATATATTGGAGCTCCCTTGTATGTTATTTATTTCCTTTATCTTGCTGCTTTTAGGATCCTTTCTTTATCCTTGACCTTTGGGAGTTTGAGTATTAAATGCCTTGAGATAGTCTTCTTTGGGTTAAGTTGGAAATCTGCTTCGTGTTCTATAATCTTCTTGTACTTGAATGTTGATATCTTTCCTTAAGTTTGGGAAGTTCTCTGTTATTATCCCTTTGAATAAACTTTCTACCCTTATCTCTTTATCTCTTCCTCTACCTTCTCTTTAAGACCAATAACTCTCAGATTTGACCTTCTGAGGCTATTTTCTAGATCTTGTAGGTGTGCTTCATTCTTTTTCATTCTTTTTTCTTTTGTCTCCTCTGACTGTGTATTTTCAAATAGCCTGTCTTCAAGCTCATCAATTCTTTCTTCTGCTTGATCAAGTTTGCTATTAAGAGACTTAGATGCATTCTTCAGTATGTTAATTGCATTTTTTCAACTCTAGGATTTCTGCTTGATGCTTTTAAATTATTTCAATCTGTTTGTTAAATTTATGATAGAATCCTGAATTTCTTCTCTGCGTTATCTTGAATTTCTTTGAGTTTCCTCAAAACAGCTATTTTGACTTCTCTGACTGAAAGGTCACATACCTGTTTCTCCAGGATTTGTCTTGGTGCTTGTGGATGTTCATCGGAGTCTGGGCACTGAAAAGTTCGGTACTTATTGTAGTCTTTGTATTCTGGGCTTGTTTATGTCTGTCTTTCTTGGGAAAGCTTCCCAGGTATTTGAAGGGACTTGGTCCCCAAGCCCAATAATCCTGTGGTTCTTGCAGACTCATAGAGGTACTGACTTGGTGGTCTTGGATAAGATCAAGTATTCTCTGGATTACCAGGCAAGAAACTCTTGTTCTCTTCCCTTACTTTCTCTCAGACAGTCTCTCCCTCTCTCTTTCTCTTGCTCTCTCTCTCTCTGTCTCTGCTGAACTGCCTGGGTTGAGGGTGGGGAGACACAAGCACCCCTGTGGCCACCACCACTGGGACTGTGCTTGGTCAGATCTGAAGCCAGCACAGCACTGGGTCTCACCCAAGGCCAGGTTTAACCCCTACCTGGCTACTGCCTGTGTCTGTTCAAGGCCCTAGGGTTCTATGATCAGCAGGTGGTGAAACCAGCCAGGCTTGGGTCCGACTCTTCAGGGCGGCAAATTCTCTCAGGTCCCAGGCAGGTCCAGAGATGACATCCAGCATCCAAGGTCTTTCTCACTATTGCCTCCCCTTTCCACAGGCAGGTGGCACTCTCCCTGTGGCCACCACCACCACAGTCCCATGGGGGTACTGCCAAGTTACCACCAATGTTCACTTAACACCCAAGGCACACAATCAGCTTTTGATGAATGCTGCCAGGTCTAGGACTCACCCTTCAGGGCAGTGGGTTTGCCTTTGGTCCAGGGCATGTCCGGAAATGCTGTCCAAGAGCCAAGGCTTGGAATTGGGGACCCCAAGAGCCCACCTGGTGCTCTAGCCCACTGTAGTTGAGCTGATACCTGAAGCCAGCACATCTTTGAGTCTCACCCAAGGCTCACGGCTTACTACCCGGGTATTGCTGCTGGTTTTTGAGAGCCCAAGGGCTCTTTAGTCAGCAAGTGATAAATCCTGCCAGGACTGGGTCCTTCCCTTCAAGGCAGCAGGTTCCCTTCTGTCCCAGGGTGTGTCTAGACACATTGTCTGCAAGCTAGGACCTGGAATGGGGGCCTCATGACTCTGCCTGTTGCCCTGTCCTTTAGTGGCTGAGCTAGTATCCAAGATACAAGACAAAGTCCTCTTTTCTCTTTGCTTTCCTCTTCTTAAGCAGAAGAAAGGAGTCACTTTTGTTGCTGCAAGCTGTGCTGTCTGGGGTTGCCGGGGGGGTGGAGCAAGCACTTCCTTAGCTACCCTGACTGGTGTTCCAGGTCCACTGGCTCTATGTCCAGCACAGCTAGTACTTGCCTAGGAATTGCAGTTCTTGTGGCCTAGACTGCATTTCAAGTTTATTTAGGACCTCAGAGCATTTTAGCCCTTGATGCTTGCCAAAGTCAAGTTCTGACTGCTGGGATGGGTGATTTCCCTCTGGCTAGGGCTGGTCTAGACTCTCCCTTCATAGGCAGGTATCAACAGAATTTAAACTGGTTTTGCTTTCCACTGTGACAGGGCAGCACTGAGTTCACAGCAGGGTCCCACAATCACTGTGCTCTCCCTCCTTCAGGCGCACAGATTCTCTCTCCATGCCATGCAGTCCTGCCAGGGGATGGGGAAGGGGTGGTGTGAGCAATTCAAGACTGTCCTTCCTACCCTCTTCAGTGCCTCTTTCAGCAATTTAAAGTTAAAACCAGGTTCTGTGGTTACCACCTGATTTTTGTGTGTAGATATTTGTTAAATTGGTGCTTTTTGTGTGTAGATAGTTGTTAAATTGGCATTCCTGTAGGGTGGACAAAGGCTTCTATTTGGCCATGTGGTTCAGCCCTCTTCCTTGATTACTGCAGTTGTATATGATGTTTTGAAGTCGAAAATTTTGTTTTTGTTTTATCTTTTTGCTTTTTAAATTATAGCCACCACTTGGTATGGCTTTTCTATTTCCTTTCTTGCTGTGAGCTCCCATACCTGGCTGCTATTAGGGTACCCAATTATACAACTCTCTCTCCTTTTTAAAACCAGCTCATCTTAATTATATGCTTTGGTCTGGAAACCAAAAAACAATGTTTTATGTTGATACAATGTCCCCACCATGTATAGGCTGCCAGCACAGACAGAGGATAGAAATAACAGCCCCTGATAGTTTTCGAATGGAGAATATGCTATCTCACTTACTCCCATGTTGACATATAAAGTTCATAATAAAGGAAGTGATTGTCTTGCTTTATTCTCTGGTCATACCTCACCCGGGGTACTGAGTTTTTATCTGGACATCATTATATGAGTTTTTCTAGTAAACACAACTTGCTCTCCCTCTGGGACATGAATTTTATCCCCATGTAAAGCTCTGTGCTGCCGATAAAGTTGTCTTTACTCCTTGCTTCTGACCAATCAGGATATTGCACTCCTTTGCTGACAGTGATTGGTCCAGGAGAAAGCATGTGACACATTCGGAGCTACTGAGATGCAGTGAGACTTTTTCTGGGATTTCTGAGAGATTCCCATTCTTCTGTACTAGACTTGAGGTTGTAAGAAGGTAAGGCTGGACCTCTTTAACCATCTTGCTATGCTGAATGAAATGCCTGCCTAGATATAGACCCTTCTTAGGAGAAAACAGAGCTGAGAGAGAAGAGAGACAGTGAATCTTGATTCTGGGGGTCTTCTGTGAGCCCCTGTATCAAATCATGCCTTCAATGAATCTTACTCTGGAGATTTAAACTGTGCAAGCTAGCTTAAACTAGGTTTTCTGCCACATGCAACCAAAATAGTTTTAATTGATTCACACGGTTTAAGAGAGATACTGATAAATTAGAACAAGCCCAGAAAAGAATGGCCAGGGGGTGAGTATGATCAGAATTGTGTCAGAGGGGGGAAATTGAAGGCTGTTTGGCTTGACGAAAGGAGGTCTAGTGTGTATGTGTCCCAAGAGACAAAGAATGTTAATGATGCGGGGGTGGATACTAAACAGAGTTATTTTCCAATATGTAAGAGGGTTTCAGTGTAGAGAGTGATTAGATTTGTTCCATTGGGCTCCAGGGAGATAAATTGGAATTAATAATAGGAAGATCCTGAAAACAGATTTCAACTAAAAGTCTTAAAATTTTAACAGTTTAGCCTTCCCTAAAATGGAATAAATTGCAGTAATAATGTGTCTGCTCTGTCTAGAAGGGTTTTAAGTGACTTATCAGAGATATTGCAGAGTGGATTCAAGCAACTCAATGGATGATGCTTTTGGAACTTCAATTATTTGAATATGAACTTCACAATTTTTGCCATATGGTAAAGACACAAGTTGTACCACTTTTGGTTTAATATTTTCTTTGCATCAGCTCCCTTTTATGTTGAAGTAAGTTTATTTTAAGATGAAACTTTAAATCACTACTGTAAATGAAAAACAAGTACCAATGACCAAAAATAAATAAAATAAAACAATGGGCCAGGCGCGGTGGCTCATGCCTCTAATCTCAGCACTTTGGGAGGCCGAGGCGGGCGGATCACGAGATTAGGAGATCAAGACCATCCTGGCTAACATGGTGAAACCCTGTCTCTACTACAAATACAAAAATTAGCTGGGCATGGTAGTACGTGCCTGTAGTCCCAGCTACTCAGGAGGCTGAGGCAGGAGAATCACTTGAACCTGGGAGGCAGAGCTTGCAGTGAGCCGAGATTGTGCCACTGCTGCAGTCCAGCCTGATGACAGAGCCAGACTCCGTCTCAGAAAAAAAAAAAAAAAAAGTGATTCATATCGAAATAGCAAAAATATACCTGTGATCTAGTTTCTCTTTGTTAAATGTGAAATTAATAGTTGAAGCTATGATAACACAGTGATCATTTCTCTTTCTCTGTTCCAATGGATTGAAAGACAATTGAATGGGAAATGATCTCACTAAGCAATTCAACGTTTGTAATATCATGCCTATGTGCCGCCTGAAATCATCAATCTATTCACACATTCTGAAAGCCCACAGTATGGGTGTGATTCACACCAGCGCTTCCTAATCTTTTCACAACTTGTCACACAGAACTATATTTGTTGGCACACTGGGGTAAACTAAGGCAGCTGCTCATCATGTGAGTTAACTGGCCTAAGGGAGTTAACTCTAGCCCAGGCAGCACCCCCACCCCACCTGTGGCAGAGGAGATGGATATATTGTCACACTGGTAAATGTCCCAATTAATGTTCCATTAAGAGTTCTTTCTATGAGTCTATAGTTCTATACTATTAACTCTTTTAAGTTTCTGCTTCAAACACTTTCTTTGAAGTAATTTCTTTTTGAATATATGTCTGAGAGCTCACAGGCTGGCTAAAGACCATCTCTGCACCTTCTGGAAAATTCTCTTGGTATCTCCCTTTGCACATACAACAGAGGAGCGGCCCTGAAATCAAGTTGCTACGCTACAACAGAAAAACAAATCCCCCTTGCTCCCTGACCACCAAATGAAACCAAAGACAGCTTCTTGGATTTATGCTACCCTTTTCTCTAAATGACACACTGGAAAATCTGACTCAGTAAATAAGTGAGTGTGTGTTTAAAGAAGCCCTCCTCACAATCCTTCTAATCTTATATGTAGAAATGCACTTTAATTCTGAAAACAACTGGTTCATTCTAAACCAAACAGACAATCAGGTAGAGCAAAATTGTGTTTAAGAGCAGTTGCTGGGGCTACCTTATTTGGAAGAATTTGAAGTGTTGTTTGGGCTGTCTGCAGCTCTTTGGAGAACATCTGATACCAATTTACAGATTCCATGATTCATTAAAGGATTTTGGTTTGTTCCTATTCCTTTAGTCCTCTGTAGTTATCCTAAAGATTTCCCCACAAACAGATTTCAGTATTTTCCTGAATGGAGACGTTATTTCTCTGAGTTTATTTGTGTGTGTATGTGTTCTGCGTAGTCTTTTTTTTTTTTTTTTTCTAGTTGTGGTGATTTATGTTACTGGTATGAGTCTTTCAAGTTCCTTTCTTGGGTGGGAGATCATTTTTGGCTTCAAACTAGAATGTCCCAGAATAACTGCTGGTTAAAAGACTCTTTTTTGTGTTGCAATTTTAAGGAAGTCTCATGGTTGAAGCTGAGATCTATCTATAGACACCAAATAGAGTAGGAATATTTATATCCCTGATTTCTGCTCAAGGATTCCCATTATTTCAAAACACATTTAGCCCAATTCTCCACTCAAGCCTGGAAGAAGCAAAGCGGTGGGTGGCATCTAACGACATTACAGTAAGAGGCAGGATCGTAATTCTCAGTACATTTCAATCTCCTGGGGACCTTGTGTTAAAATGCAGATCCTGATTCAGAAGGTTGAGAATTGGGCCTGAGAAGTTTTTTTTCTAATGGATTCCCAGGTGACGCTTGTACTGCTGGTCCATATAGTATTTCCCAAATTTGCCTGAAGCTGATTCACCTGGGGTGGTTGTTATATAGGCAGACTACCAAATCATTCCCTTAGGAATTCTGATTCAGAAGCCTGAGCTGAGGTTTTTAATAACCCTTCCTTCCAAGAGCTCCTCCATCCTCTGGTTCCAAGCTAGTACTTCAACGGATTTTATGGTATTCCTCTGCTACTCCAGGCAGTTTCCTCCTCTGTTCCCCTACCTCCCACTCCTCTCCTTTTCTTCCTTCCTTTTTTTCCTTGCTCAATATTTGTTGGGCATCTCCTGCGTTAAACGCTGGGACAGTTCTGAATAAAAGCGCTAGTCCCTGCCCTTGTCTAGTAGGGGAAACAGACAATAGTCAAGTAAATAGGCAGATAAACAGGAGAATTACAGTTTGTGACGTTGCTGGTAATTAGCGAGTATTTGGGGCTGGAGGCATGGCAATAAGAAGAATTTACCAAGACAGTTGTAGGTAAAGAAAAGCAAATTTATTAGAGAAAGCACGAAAATATGTTGCAAGGGTGCAATGGGCAGGTCAGCAAAAAGGAACTGACTGCAAAGAGACAAAGGCTTGCCGGGGATTTTATAGAATGGTGTTTGTGCTGTGTGCTAAAGACGGCTTTGTGCAGTATCGATAATGCCAAGGTTGCAGTGAGCTAACTTGACTTCTTCTATCACCCAAGGGTCACTAGGTGCAAGAAGATTGTGAATTATTTGCACAGGAGGGCTATGTGTCCTGCACATGAAGAAAGGCAGGCTTATAGCTTATCTGCCTTCTCCTTTTGCTTTCCCTAGGTCCTGCCAGCCCATCTCCCCCTCCCTAATTAGGACTCCACATGTGATACATGTTAAGAAGGAAATAAATACAGCGATGTGCTGGAGAGGGATGGGGAGGAGGTTTGAAACTAAACCAGCGTCATCAAGAGAGCTCTTCCAGGAAGACAGTTAAACTGAAATTCATATCCAATACTCCACCCTAAGCCACACTACTTGTTGAATGTGCCCTGTGTTTGGGAGACCTACTGCCTTCATTCATGCTGTTTCTTTCACCATGAGTGGCTTCTCACTGATTCAATTTGCAATTATTTAAAGACCAACCTAAATGCCATCACTTTCACCCAGGTTTCCTGGCGTATGTGAAATCTCTCCCCACTGAGCTCCCAAAGCACCTGCTATACTTCCATTCCTGTCTAGATCATTCTGCCTTAAACTGCAGTTGCCTTGTGATGTGGGTGCATTTTGTGAGCACACACTGTTTACCCACATTATCTCAAACTATTCAATAACACTGGTAGGTTATATTATTATCTCCATATCATAGATAAAGAAACTGAAGTTTGGAGAAGCTAAGTAACTTGCCTGGAACTACAGAATAAAGTGACGGAGCCTAGATTCAAGCGATGACCTCCCAGTTGATCTGTTTTATCTCCCGTAGTAGGCCTTAAGCAACATGGAGGAAGTATTATATCTTTGTATCCTTAAATTAAAAAAAAAAAAATCAAGTTGCAGAAGAGCGCTTGCATTTGTGTATCATAATGGAGAAAAGAACAAAAGAAGAAAACAGAATTCCCCTCCCATCTTGCATAAGTTTCCCAGGGCTGCTGTAACAAAGTACTCCCGAACGAGTGGCTTAAACACCAGAAATGTATTGTCTTGCAGTTCTGGAGGCTTCAAGTGTGAAATCAAGATGTCAGCTGCTCCATGCTCCCTCTGAGGACACTGGAGAGGTATCTGTTCCAGGTATCTCCTGGTTTCTTGTAGTTCCTTGGTTTGTGGCAGCATAATGCCAGTCTTCATGTGGCAATTTCTATGTGTGAATCTCTGTGTTCATATCTCCCCTTTTTATAAATACATCAGCCATATTGGCTTAGAGGCCCACCCTACTGACTTTATCTTAACTAATCATATATGCAACAACCCCATTTCCAAATAAGGTCACGTTCTGAGGCGCTGGGCATTAGGACTTCAGCATATGGATTTTGAGAAAACACAATTCAGTCTCTAACATTCTACTGTGTAGCTTCTATCACAATGCTGATCCCTAAACCAGGGAACCTGATGTAGTTTTCCTATTTGCCTTTTCCTAAAGGCAACACTGCAGAGGGGTTAAATGATCAATTTAGACAAGTTCAGGAGCTCAGTTCAAAATAATGGTCTCCACAATTTTTGTTTAACAAAAATGAATACACAAGTTCTGTATATCCATACAAGGAAATATTACAAAGTGAGTACACTTTTACATATAATTTATTGAGTTTTTATTATGTACCAAGCATTGTGCCAAATGTTTTAAACATGTAATCACAACAACTCAATGAGGTAGGAATCACTAGCCTTATTACACAGGTGGTGAAGCTGAGTTTTGGAGTTCAGTAACACATACAGGGTTACCAAAATTGAAGCTGGTTTCTGTCTTCAGTAGATTCAGTCAATCATGAAAGCAAAAGAGGTCACCTGCACAACATGAAAAGCTTGGTTTGCTTTAAGCTGTCATAACCTGTAATTCTGTCTGTCCCTCACTAAAGAGTCAGGCCATTACTGTGTATAATATTACAATACCTACATATTAATTTGATAATACTTAAAAGACTTTACAAAAATTATTTCAAAATGGGATAAGCTTGGTAAGTTTCACTAAGTTTTTGCAGTAAAAAAATGAAATACTATCATCAATAAATATTGCTATCAAGAAGGAGGAAGGGCTAATAATTTAAGAAGGCCTAAATGAGAATAGGCTCAGACACAGTATTTCATAATGCAAAATATGTTAGAATGTTGCAAAGTCAAAAATTTAAATATAAAGTTCAACCAACCACAAGGCACAGGTCACATGAATATTAAGAGTATTGAATTGGCTGAGCATGGCTTTTGCTTAATAGATTGCAAAATTCCTGGGGACAGGGATTCTCCCATCTGAGATACTCCCATCTGACTCATCTTTGTATCCCTAACAATGTCGAGGACATTGCATATAACAGGTTTTAACACATTAAATAATTTTTTTAAAAAGTGGCTTATCTTTCTTGACAGAGACAAGCAGCATTTAAAGTTAAAAGAAAGATGGGTAATGTTTTATCATGTGTCAGAAATTGTTTGAAGTTCAATCAGAGAATGAGACAGATTCTATTATCTCCATTTTAGAGATAACAGAACAGAAAGATTAAATAGCTCTCACAACTGGAAAGTGGTAGCAGTAGGAATCCACACCTGTGTTGTTGACATTTACAGTTCACATTCTCAACCATTGCACTATAGTGGCAGATAACATGACCAGCAAACAGTCAGAGCTTTGTTTTCTAAGAAATTCGTCAACTGAGATGTTTACTAGCATCAGCCTATCATCAGTAGTGTATAGGATGTTTACTATCATCAGGAGTGTACAACTCCTGTTAGAATTCAAGAAATACAGTGTAGGGATTAAACACTCTTATTTTTGCCATTACTCTAGACCTAAGTTTAAACTCTGATTTTGACACAGCTTGGCTGTGTAACCTTGTATGTGTTATTAAACTTCTACAAAACTCAGCCTCACCAACTGTGTAATAAGGTTAGTTATTTCTACCTCACTGAGTTGTTTGATTACCTGTTTAAAGCATTTGGCAGAATGCTTGGTACATAATAAAAACTCAGTAAATTATATGTAAAAAGTATACTTATTTTGTGAGTAATATTTCATTGTATGGATATACACAATTTCTTTTTTCACTTTTGTTAAACGAAAATTGTGGAGGCCATTAATTTGGACTGAGCTCCTGAACTAGACTCCAGCAGACCAGATCAAACCAAAATGGAGTCACTCATACTAAATGCTACATAATCAAGTTGAAACTTTAAGGAAGCAGATAGATCCCAAAACAAACCAGTTTTCCTGAAAACAGGAGATTCCAGTCTAGCTGAGCCAGCATAATAAGGAAGTCCCCTCTGCTTTAATCCTTACCAAAAAAACGATTTTTTTTTTCTTTTCTGTTTTCTTGCTCTCACCTTGCAACCCCCACTGTTGCTCAGTGGAGCTCTCATTCTATTTCGTAGAATGAAGGTTACCCTGATTCATAAGTCAAGAATAAAAGCCAATTAGATCTATAGCTAAATGTGTTATAATGTTGTCTTTTGACACTGTTGATGTATGTTTGGATTGTTTCTAGATTTTGACTATTACTCATAAAGCTACTATGAACATCCTTGTTCAAGTTTGTACAGATGTATGCCTTAATTTTTCTTGGATAGATACCTAGTGTGGCATGGGAGATATATGTTTAGTTTTTAAGAAACTGACAAAGTGGTTTCCAAAGTGGATGTACTGTTGTACATTCTCACTGGCAGTGTATGAAGTTTCCAGTTCTTCTACATCCATGTCAACACTTGGTGTGGTGAGTTTTATTTATTTATTTACTCACTTATTTACAGAAATTTTTATTGTGAATTAAAACACTCCTAAAATTTATTATCTTAACCATTTTTAAGGGTACTGTCCAATAGCGTTAAGTATACTCACGTTGTTGTGAAACACATCTCTAGAACTTCCTCATCTTGCAAATCTGAACCTCTCTATATATTAAATAACAGCTTCCACTTTGTTCCCTCTCCCCAGCCCCTGGCAACTATCATTTTTTTCTGTCTGTAAGAATTTGAATACTTTATTTATTTATTTATTTATTTATTTTTGAGAGGGAGTCTCACTCTGTCGCCCAGGCTGGAGTGCAGTGGCGCGATCTCAGCTCACTGCAACCTCCGCCTCCTAGATTCAAGCGATTCTCCCGCCTCAGCCTCCTGAGTGGCTGGGATTACAGGTGTCCGCCACCATGCCTGACTAATTTTTGTAGTTTTAGTAGAGATGGGGTTTTGCCATGTTGGCCAGGCTGGTCTCGAACTCCTGACCTCAGGTGATTCACCTGCCTCAGCCTCCCAAAGTGCTGGGATTACAGGTGTGAGCCACCACACTGGCCTGAATTTGAATATTTCAGATACTTCATGTAAGTGGAATCATGCAGTATTTGTTCTTTTGGGACTGGCTTATATAACTTAGCATAATATCCTCAAGGTTCATTCATGTTGTAGCATGTGTCAGAATTTCCTTCTTTATTAAGGTGGCATCATATTCCATTGTGTGTATATTCCACATTTTGTTTATTCATTCATGTGTCAATGGACATTTGGGTTCTTTCAACCTTTTGGCTTGAAGAACCTGATGTAATGGTCATACTCATTATTGAATATGATGAATAATGATGCTATGAACCTGGATGTGTAAATGTCTTTGAGATTCTGCTTTCAGTTCTTTTGGATATATACACAGAAGTGGGTTTGCTGCATCACACAATGGTTCTATTTTTATTTGTTTTAGTAACAACTATACTGTTTTCCAAAGCACCATTTTACAACCACAGTAACCATGCACAAGAGTTTCACCTTCTGCACATCTCTGCCAACACCTGTTATTTTCTGTTTCTTTTTTATAGTAGCCATCCTAAAGAGTGTGAGATGATATCGTGTTGTGTTTTAATTTGTATTTCTCTGATAATTATTGATATTAACCATCTTTTCATATGCTTATTGGACATTTGTATATGATCTTTGGAGAAATTTTACCTGTTTGTTAATTGGGTTATTTGATTTTTTTGTTGTTGTTACATTGTAGGAGATCTTTATATATTCTGGATATTGACACCTTATCAGACATATATGCTTTGCAAATATTTTCTCGCATTCCATAGGTTGCCTTTTCCTTCTGTTAATTGTGTGTGTGTGTGTGTTTTGTTTTGTTTTTTGACCAGATTCTCACTGTGTTTCCCAGGCTGGAGTGCAGTGGCACAATCATGGCTCACTGCAATCTTAAACTTCTGGGCTCATGAGATCCTCTTGCCTCAGCGTACCAAAATTCTGGGATTACAGGAATGAGCCACTGTGCCCAGCCTTGATTGTGTCTTCTAATGAACAAAAATCTTTAAGTCTGATGTATCCCTATTTGTTTTCCTTTTGTTGTGTGTGCTTTGGGTGTTAAAATGATTTCATATCAAAGAAATCATTACCAACTCCAATGTCATAAAAATTTTCCCTGTGTTTTCTCCTAGGAGCTTTATAGGTTTAGGTATTACATTTAGGTCTTTAATCCATTTTGAGTTAATTTTTGTATATGGTATAAGATAAAAGTCCAACTTTTTTTTTTGTTTGAGACAGGGTCTTACTCTGTTGCCCAGGCTGGAGTGTAGTGGTATGATCATACCTCACTGGGGCCTTGAACTCCTAAGCTCAAGGAATCCTCCCATCTCAGCTTCCCAAGTAGTTGGAACTATGGGTATGAGCCACCAAGCCCAGCCTCTAATTACTTATTTATTTTATTTCTTTTTCTTGCCTAATCACACTGGCTAAAACTTCCAATACTATGTTGAATGGAAACAACAGGAACAAGCATCCTTGTCTTGTTCCTGATCTTAGAGGAAAAGCTTTCAGTCTTTCACCCTTGAATAGGATATTAATGATGAAATTTTCATATCTGGCCTTTGTTATATTGAGGTAGTTTCATTTATTCTTATTTCAATGAGTGATTTTATCATGAAAGTTTGTTGATCTTGCCAAATGGGGTTTTTTTTGCATCAATTGAGATAATCATGTGTTTTTGTCCTTTATTCCGTTAATGAGTTGTATTACATTTATTGATTATCATATATTGAGCCATAGTGTATTCTAGAAATAAAAACATCCTTTGGTTATGGTACATTATCCTTTTAATATGCTATTGAATTCAGTTTGCTAGTATTTTGTTAAGGATCATTGCATTAATATTCATCAGGGATATTGGTCTTTAGTTTTCTTTTTTTATGGTGTCTTTACCAGTCTTTGGAATCAGGTTAATAATATTGGCCTCATAAAATGAGCTTGGATGTGTTCCTTCTCTTTAAATTTTTAAAGAAAAAGTTGGAGGAGGATTGTTGTTGATTATTTTTCAAATGCTTGATAGAATTATTCGGTGAAGTCATCTGATCCTGGGCTTTTCCTTATTGGGGTTGTTGTGGGTTTTTTTGTTTTCATTTTTGTTTCTGAGAGAGTCTCACTCTGTCACCCAGGCTGGAGTGCAGTGGTGCAATCTCAACTCACTGCAACCTCTGCCTCCTGGGTTCAAGTGATTCTTGTGCCTCAGCCTCCCAAGTAGCTGGGATTACAGGTGCTCACCACCATGCTCAGCTAATTTTTGCATTTTTAGTAGAGATGGGGTTTCACCACATCAGCCAGGTTGGTCTCAAACTCCTAGACTCAAGTGATCTTCCCACCTTGGCCTCTCAAAGTGCTGGGATTACAGGCATGAGCCACTGCACCCAACCCTGCTTTTTTTTTTTTTTTTAAAGAATATTTTAAATCTTGTCCTTAGAAACTATAAAGATTGTACATGATTTGGAAGTGAGACTGTACCAAACAATGGCCAAAGAAGAATTTTCCACTCTATGCCTTCTCTTTTGTCTGGTCCCTCAGAAATATAATGTTATCAGCTATGATTGTTGCCTCATGTTATTTGTATCTAAGTATTCACCATAGTTTACTTCCTTCCCACATAAATTCTAGACCTCTTTTTCATATACTGATGTGCCACACCTCTCAGGCTGGGTAGGAATACTGATGTTCTGCGCCGTGTTGACTTTTGACTGGCGTATCCATTTCAGCTAGGATTTCAAGACACTACGTCACCTATTATAGAAAAACTCCTTTCCTTTCATGGTCATACCCTAATAATCATCTTCCTAATTAGCTCTTTAGTACTGTACATTATTTCCCTAATATTAACAACTAAATTAACCCATCTAAGCACCCATTTCGTATACCTCACTTTCCCTTGATTGCCGTATCTCATTTGTGGGCGGAGACAATGTGGCGACTAGATTATTTCCCCCCAACTATTAAATCACAGGGTCTTGGCCCACTTGCCAAAGTAACTACACATGATTCAGAGATCTTTCAAAAACCAAACTGCTGGATATTTTGGACTCATGTCTTACAAACTGATGAAGCATCTTCAATACAGGTCTTCAAAACATGACCTCTGCTTTCTTTTCTTACAATCCAATCTTTTGTCTTTTTCTGATGCTCTAGCCTGGACAGCCTCAAGCCAGAGGATCTGTTGGGAGGTTTTTAATTACTGATTCAACCTCCTCACTAGTTATTGGTCTGTTCAGATTTTCTTTTTCTTTATGATTCAGTCTTGGCAGGTTGTGTGTTCTAGGAATATTTCCATTTCTTCTAGGTTATCCAATTTATTGGCATACAGTTGTTCATAGTATTCATTTTGTCTTAGTCTGTCTTTCATGGCTATAATAGAACACCTGAGGCTGGGTCATTTATAAAGAAAAAAAGTTTCTTTAGCTCATGGCTTTGGAAGCAGGGAAGTCCAAGATGGTGGCCACATCTGGTGAGGGCCTTGAGCTGCTGCATAGCATGGCAGATAAGGGGAAGGGGAAGAAAGCCATGTGAACAGAGACAAGTACAGAGGGCTGGGCTGGGGCTGGCTTTATATCTACTTGCTTTTGAGGTAACTAACCAAGTTCCTAGAGAATAGCATTAATCCATTCATGAGGGCTCCACCCCTGCGACCCAAACACCTCCTACTAGGCCCCACCTCCCAACACTGTGCATTAAGGAATTAAGGTCCCAACACCTGAACTCTTGGGGGACACAGTGAAACCACAGCCCTCTTATAACCCATTTTATTTCTGTGGCATCTGTTGTATTATCTCCTATTTAGACCAGGCTCGGTGGCTCACGCCTGTAATCCCAGCACTTTGGGAGGCCGAGGCGGGCAGATCACGAGCCAGGAGATCGAGATCATCCTGGCTAACACAGTGAAACCCCATCTCTACTAAAAATACAAAAAAAAATTAGCCAGGTGTGGTGGCGGGCACCTGTAGTCCCAGCTACTCAGGAGGCTGAGGCGGGAGAATGGCGTGAACTCAGGAGGCGGATCTTGCAGTGAGCCGAGATGGTGCCACTGAACTCCAGTCTGGGCAACAGAGTGAGACTCCATCTCAAAAAAACAAAGAAAAAGAAAAAATCTCCTATTTCACTTCTGATTTTAATTATTTGAATCTTCTCTCTTTTTTTCCTTAGTTAATCTAGGTAAGGGTTTCTCAATTTTATTAATCTTTTCAGCTCTTAGCTTCATTGATCTTAGCTTCATCGATTTTTAAAATAATTTTTCTATTCTCAATTTTACTTATCTCTGCTCTAATCTTTATTATTATTTCCCTAAGATGGTAAATTTTATGCTATATTCCTTTTTTTTTTTTTTCTGTGACAGGATCTTATTCTGTCACCCAGGCTGGAGTGCAGTGGTGTGATCATGGCTCACTGCAGCCTCAACCTCCCTGTCTCAAGTGATCCTCCGGCCTCAGCCTCCCAAGTGGCTGGGACTATAAGTGCGCACCATCATGCCTGGCGAATTTTTTAAAATGTATTGTAGAGACAGGGTTTCTCTGTGTTGCCCAGGCTGGCCTCAAATTTCTAGGCTCAAGTGATCCTCCTGCTGTGACCTCCCAAAGTGCTTGGATTACAGGCTTGAGCCACCATGTCCGGCCCTCAATGATCTTTTAATTCTAAGTGTAGTCATTCAAAATTCTTTAAGAATTCAGTGTGGGTATATTTGTCTCCTTTACTTTACATGTTCATAGCTCTCAAATGTTGGTACTGATCTGCTATTGTAATTTTGAGTCAATTATTCTCACTTTTCTGTAGAAGAAGCAGCATTATCAAAGGACTGAAGTTTGATGAAGAGATACGCTCTCAACTATTTTTCAACTTGACTTTTTCATCGTCACGTTTTCAGATATTCATCCCACCAAAAAAGGTTGTAGTATGAAATGATACTGTTCTCTTAATTTTTTAAAAAAGATAGCATTTATAACATTATTGTAGATATTCATATGTTTAACTTCAGAGATTTATTTTTCAAGAGCTTTATTTATCAACAATAAAACCAGCAATGATGTTACACTGCCTCAGATGGCTTTAGGATGCTAATTGTGTTGTTGAAATTATACAGTCCAAACCACAGATGTGACTACTTTTACAGTAGCACTTAAAAAAATCTAAAACCCCCTTTGTTAAAACAAATGAAACCTAAAACACTACTATGTACTGTATAATAGATAACAAAAATATTTCAAGACAATTAGACTTAGGTGCAATTTGAAATACGTTTTTCTCTTTGGTTCTTAATGATTACCAGTGTCAGGTTCTTCTCTGTTTCTGCTTTCAAAACCAGAAATTCCCTTTCTTTCATCTAATTATTCCCATTATAAACTATATCACTTTGAACACATACAGTAACTCCAACTCCACACAGTGGCTTCATCTGCAATTTAAATCTCAATGTCTCCCATTATTCCTGTTGAAGACTATTGCTTCAATGTAATTTATTCAACGTTTTTATTCAAAAGATATTATTAATTGCACATCAAACTATGTGCCAAGGCTCTATACCAGAGACAGAATAGTGAATGGGAAAAACGTAGTCACTCTTGTGGAATTTATAGTCTAACTGGGAAGATGGATATTGAAGAAGCAATTATAAGGTTGATGAGTATTACAATAAAAGGGATTTAGAATGTTTGTTATGGGAATATTTCTTTTCACTCTGGGCTTCAGGAGAATAAACCACTGGGTTAAAAAATATGACTATATTTCCTCTCTAATTTCCTACTCCTGGCAACCCAAAAGAAAGATTTCACATAGGGAGTATCTGTATTAAGAAATAGAAACAAGTCCCTATGAATAATGTTTTCTTCCTTTTTAAGAAAATAGAAACATCCCTTTTAGCATGAGGCATATTTCTAACTTACAGCTGCTCACTCGTAAGATTAGGTATTTATAACAATTCTGTTAGTTTTCTCTAGGTGGCTATAGCTGTTCTTCACATTTTATAAACTATTACTGTTTGGGAGATACTTAGAAACAACCTCAAAAAATGATTGCATTCTTAGTTTTTAAATAATAGTTAAGGCAGTTGTTATATCATATCTACAAATGGGTTTCATGAGAGACTTGAAGAGAATTTGTTGGTCTTAGATTTCTTGAAATGCCTGGGAGCTCTTAGAGAAAAGACCCTGTTGACTCTAAGGCCATGTTTACAAGTCAACAGTACAAAAGCATTTTTGCTATGAAAGTCATCTTGTGGATCTACAAGCACAGTTCAGCCTGACAGGGAATAAGTAAATGAATGACTTGATATCTTCCATAGAATCAATGGGCCAACCTCAACCCCAGTGTTAACAGCAGCTCAAAAGGGTAACCTAGCATTATCTTTTAACCAGGACTAGGCCAAAAATAAGATAAGTTACAGATTTACATGGAGAATCCTAATAGTATTTATGACAGGCCCAGAGACCAGCCCATTTATGTGAGTTCCTTTTTTTCTGTCACCCTCGTTGACTGGGTTTTGGCACTCAAGTCTTCCCCCAAACCCAGCCTCCTAACATCCCTGCTATAAAGGGAAGAATCTGTGAGACCAAGTTAGCATTTCTATTGAATTCATACATATTTTGACTGACAAGGAAAAAAGACAATAGACCTGTAATAATCAGGCTGTGCATTTGAGTGAATGTCAACTCCTTATGGTAGAAAGAGCCCTGAACTGGCCAGGCACGGTTAGCTCATGCCTGTAATCCCAGCACTTTGGGAAGCCGAAACTGGCAGATTGCATGAGTCCAGGAATTCCAAACCAGCCTGGGCAACATGGCAAAACTCCTTTTCTATAAAAATATTTAAAAATTAGCCAGGTTTCATGGCACGTGCCTGTGTCTCAGCTATTCAGGAGGCTGAGGCAGGAGGATCACCTGAACCTGAGAAGGTAGAGGCTATGAGCCATGATCACACCACTGCACTCCAGGATAAGTGACAGAGGGAGACCCTGTCTCCAAAAAAAAAAAGAAAAAAAAGAAAAAAAAAGCACTGAACCCTGGGAAATGGGAAAATCTCTTAATTTCTCTGTCTCTTCTTGTTTTGTTTGTTTGTTTGTTTTTTTAATGGACTGAATTAGAAGGCATGTTAGTTCATACCTGTAATCTCAGCACTTTGGGAGGCTGAGGCTAGGAGTTTGAGACCAACCTGGGCAACATAGCAAGACCCTGTCTCTACAAAAAAATTTAAAAATTAGCCAGGCATTGGCCAACATGGTGAAACCCCATCTCTACTAAAAATACAAAAATTAGGCAAGCATGGTGGCATGCACCTGTAGTCCCAGCTACTTGGGAGGCTGAGGCAGGAGAATTGCTTGAACCTAGGAGGCAGAGGTTTCAGTGAGCCGAGATTACACCACTGCACTCCAGGCTGGGCAATAGAGCAAGACTGTCTCAAAAAAAAAAAAAATTAGCCAAGCATGGTGACTTGTGCCTGTAGTCCCAGCAACTTGGGAGGCTAAGGGGGGAGGATCAATTGAGCCAGACAGGTTGAAGCTGCGGTGACCCATGATTGTGCCACTGCACTTTAGCCTGGGTGACAGAGCATGACCCTCTCTCAAAAAAAGAAAAAAAGAAAAAAAAGGTTTAACATCTGACATCTTAATAATTTGAGATACTTTTAAAATTCAGATTCTGATTAGTGGTCTGGGATGGGAATGGGGTGGAGGTAGGTGGGACTGGGGTTAGGGATAGGAGTGTGGATTGAGATGTGTTTTCTAAAAGCTCCAATCATGATTCTGCTGGGGGACCAGTCATGTTCTACTCTAAAATGCTCAGCGATGATTTCAGGAAACATAGGTAATAGCCACAAGTAATACACTTGTACTACCTGTACAAGAATTGCTCTACATGAAGTTTTACAACCTGTGCTGAAAATATAATATTTGTTGTTCTTTCCTCCTATCTCCCAAAAGCTAATCTGGTTTGACCCCAGGATTATAAATAGTAATCACAATGATAAAGTTAATAATACTATAATTTACCATACGCCAAACACTGATTTCAAAATTTCATATCTTCACATAAGACTCTTTACAGTGCTGTGGGATACAGTATGACTATTAGCCCCATTTTACAGATGAAGAAACCAAGGCAAAGAGAAGCGAAGTAACTTACATATGACAACAGTATCACGCATAGCAAAGTATACCAGGTAGATTCAGGCTGGCTTAGGGAAACTTTCTGTCTGGAGAAACCCAAGTTGCTTCCCTCTAACATTGGGTGGCAGCACGGTTTTATGCAAAAAGGCTAAGGCATTGGCATGAGACACTTATTCAAGGTCTGGCACAACCACTCACTAGCTATGTCAACTCAGGTGCCCTTCCTTCACCTTGCTAGGTGTCTTCGTCAGCTCAAGCTGCCATAGCAAAATACCATAGGTTGGGTGGCTTAAACATCAGAAATTTATTTCTCACAGATCTGGAGGTTAGGAAGTCCAAGACCAAAGTGCTGGCCAATTTGGTACCTGGTGAAGGGCTTCTTCCTAGTTTGAAGACAGACACCTTCTTGCTATATCCTCACATATCGGGGAAAGAAAGGGCTCTGGTCTCTGGTCTCTCCCTCTTTTATAAGGGCACTAATTCCATCATGAGGGCCCCACCCATATTGAGGCAGGAAATTAGGGTCTGGAGGCACGGACCATAAGGCCGATTCACACTTCAGCTGTGACAGGAAATATCCTCTCCACAGGGCATTTGCTGAGCAAACGACTTTGTAACTTTATTTCATCCTGTCCATTTACATGAGGTGTACACCAAGTAACCAATGGAATCCTCTAGAGGGTATTTAAACCCCTACAAATTCTGTAATGGTGCCCTAGAGCCCCTATGCTTGGGCCCGCTCCCACACTGTGGAGTGCACTTTCATTTTCAATAAATTTCTTCATTCTTTCCCTGCTTTGTTGGTGCGTTTTGTCCAATTCTTTGTGCAAGGTGCCAAGAACCTGGGCACCCTCCTCTAGTAACATTATGACTTCATTTAAACCTAACACTTCCCAAAGGGTCCCACCTCCAAATACCATCCCATTGGGGATTAGGGCCTCAACATTGAATTTGGAGAGACACAAACATTCAGTCCATTGCACTAAGATTCAGTTTCTTTATCTGCAAAATACGTATCACACCTATTTATAAGGTTTGAGAATGAAATAAGATGTTTATAGGCATTAGCCCAGGCTCATAATAAAACCAAAGGAAAACATTCAAAATAGGTATTCACTATGTATCAGGTACTTTTGAATAAAATGTTAAGAATGACAATCACTTATTGAATACTATGTCTTCAGAGTTATGCTAAATGGGCTTATGTATTATATTCATTTAATCCTCCATCACTCTTATGAAGTAGGTATGATGAAAACTGAGAGGCTGAATATTTTCCTGATGTCACAACTGGCAAATGGGAGTGGAACCTAGAGCCAGGGCATGCACTCTGAGGTGGTCTGTGGTCTCTTCTGTTTAGACAGAAATATGCAAACAATTACTTAAATGTTCACAAAATAAATTTAAATGGATTTCCACTTAAAATAGTAGGAGAGAAATCCTCCTACTTAGGAGAGATTCCTCTAGTAGGAGAGGAATCCTTAGGAGAGATTCCTCTAATAGGAGAGAAATGCTCTACTTAAAATAGAAGGAGAGAAATCTGTTTTTCACCTTTATGGTCACCTTCTCTGCTGAGTAAAAATTGGAATACATGCTCTTACAATGGGACAAGGTGGCCAAAAAAGAACCCAGGAGTCGAATTCTCTTTCTTGCCTCTCTCTTCCTTCTTTGATGTCAGCCTTCCACTCTTGATGCCTATTCCTCCATGTTTACCCAAGGCCAACTTTGAGGGAAGAAATGTAGCTGTGAAAGCACTGGCCGGAGGGCAGCATTCTTTTCCAGTGCTAGAATTCTTTAGTGTATGAGCTGTCGCCCAGCCCCTGGTTTTCTATCTCTGATTAGTCAAAGGGCTGTAGAAACATTTATACTCTCTCCTCTGGAAGAATTCTTCGGCACACTTTCCCACCTACATCCCAGCTTGAACACTGAAGGAACATCATGCTTAAACAGAGAAAAGCTTAGTTTTAGGGGAAACTGACAGACAAGGTGGGATTGAGTTTCCTTTTTAGGAACATTTTCTAGATTAAAGAAAATCAGTTCTACTCTTAATACGTTAAAAATGTGTCATGTGTTGGTTATGGAATTTGTGGGAAAAACTCAAGATGGTATTGAAGTGTTCTAAAGAAACTGCAGCGTCATCACAAAACTATACAAGTGATATTAGAAACAAAAGCTCTGACAGAAAAACCTCCTTTCAACAGAACCAGAAAAATGAATGCAACCACTGGATCTCTGGCAGGATCCAAACACTTGGCTTCTCAAGGTAACCACTGAGAGGCTGGAGGTCAAGTTCAGGAAGGTACCATGTAGAAACCATACTATTCACCCAGCCAACTGGAGACAGTTAACCGATCACAAAGAAAAATGAAAATTGCAACTTCTAGAATTTAAAGGGGTTTGTCCCTGGAATCTTGGCTCTGTTAATGGCATCGACCCCTCAGGTTAATATTAAACAAACTACACTCTGGTATTCATTACCTTATCGTGAGCCAAAGGAAGATAAGCAAAATATGCAGGGCTCTGACACAGCTGGAGTGGGCCACGTAACAGAATAGCTCTTGAAGAGCCTTTTACTAGTACCGTCCTGGTAACAAATAACATTTAGTGATGATTAAATCAGTATTTATTCTCACCAAAGAAATATGCAAAAATTTCCTCATATATTTTTGTGTCTTAATCTCTTTTCTTTCCAATCTATAATTTTTCTTTAGCACAGGTTTTCTCATTCACTTAGTTTCAATGTTATTTAATCCTTATATAAATAGCCTTAAATCCCATAGAGAAATCAGCAGGTCACTAAACACTTAAATACTTATTAAGAAAATGACAGAAGAAATTTTTTCTATCTCCCTCTTTCGCTTCTCTTTTTAAACGAAGGTTGGTTGACAGTCGGGTGATCTCAGGCCTAAAGTATTTGGCTTTCCCCATTGTTCAGGACTCTGGGTAAGCCTTGGTAGGCGAGTGATCTACAATTAAGATGACAATCCCCACCCCCCTCCTTTGCATTTAGAAGTTGGGCCTTTGGGATTTTACAGTGTGCTAGCACTCTTAAAGACTATTCATATTACTGCCTTTTTGGTTGATAAATTTGTATATCAGGGTAGTTATTATAACTACCCTGAGCTAAAAAATGAACTAGAGATTTTTGCAAATATGCAAAAACTGCTCTTACTTTGGAAAAAAGCAAAAAAACAAAAAACAAACAAACAAAAACCCCCAACAATCTCAGCTTTCATAATTAATTTCAAAGAACAACCATCAGAACAGTATTTTTTCCCCAAAGTGGGAAAATTGAAAAAAATATATATTTTAAAAGATTTTGGAACTGCAGAACAGACAAATGTCCCAACTCTTAAAATTTGAAGTTAATAAACGGTTCAAAAATCTTGCTGAGCTAATTAATTAGACCTGTTCCCCAAACACTCCCTGTTGTCTTGAAGGAAGAAAAGGCTCTTTTTCCCACCCCTCCCCCATCCAGCAGGAGGAGCTGGAAATAGAGACTTGGTAAGTGGACCCCCGAAAGGGTTATCCCTTTCCAGTAAGCCTAGGTACAGTTAGTGCTACTAAGACAGGATGCTGGCTGAGTACAAGCCCAGCCGGAATTCCCAAAACAGAGGCACAGCTGGGGTGGGGCAGAAGCAGAGTCCTCCAAATTCACAGCTGCTACCAGTTTCAAAACTGTTTTTAGAAGCCGCAGGGCTGGGAGTGGAACAGGTTCTGTTCACTTAGTGTGGCTCAGTTTGCAATTCTGGGACAGGAGCCAGGTAGAGGATTTTCTCCCATAATTCTTAAAGATGACGTGTGCTCTCCGGAGAGATGTAACGTTACAGACTATTAGAACTCGGCGGGCCTTGGGAGGTCTTCTAGTGGATCCATCCACTCATCCTACAGGCCAGGCAGTGGAGGCTCAAAAAGTTAAGCAACTTGCCTAAGGTCACATAAATGGCCTCTGACAGAGCTAGGGACTCTGTTAGCTCAGAAAACCCAGTGTTTTCTTCCAACTCATTTATAGTTGGTTATCCAAATCAAAATTACATTAAAATTTTCAGATATAAAACATAAACTTTGGCACATATATTTAAATTTTAACTGTAGTAAAATACACATGACATAAAATTTATCATCTTACCCATTTTTAAATGTACGATACAGCAGCATTAAGTAAATTCACATTATTATATATATATTTAATTTGGATTCCATTTCTACCATTTTATTTTATGCATTCTATTGTTCTGCCTTTTCTACATTCTTTTATATTCCTTCTTTACTTTTTTTGGATTACATTTCATGTTTTATTTTTTCTTATTCTATTTTTTTCTTTTACTAGTTTAGAACTTATATCTTTGTTTTTTATATTTTATGGGATGTCCTAGAGTTTATAGTATATATATATAAATGTATATACACGCACATACATACATATACGCACGTATATATGTGTGTACTTTAATGAAGTGTGTAATTTAATAAAGTCTTAAGTTAATCAATGTTTTACCCTCCTGAACAAAACACATACCTTTGGTTTTTTGTTTTTTATTTCCTTTAAAATTTTTTATTTCTATAGGTTTTTGAGGAACAGGTGGTATTTGGTTACGTGAGTAAGTTCTTTAGTGGTGATTTGTGGGACTTTGGTGCACCCATCTCCCGAGCAGTATACACTGAATCCAATTTGAGTCTTTTATTGTTCACCCCCCACCCCCATGTACATATATTTAAATGCTGAGTATCTACATGGCAATTGAAAGAGTCAGTGAAAAATGTCTTCCCCTGGGCCTGGCGCGGTGGCTCACGCCTGTAATCCCAGCACTTTGGAAGGCCGAGACAGGCAGATCACAAGGTCAGGAGTTCAAGACCAGCCTGGCCAACATCGTGAAAACCCATTTCTACTAAAAATGCAAAAATTATCTGGGTGTGGTGGCAGGCACCTGTAATCCCAGCTAATTGGGAGGCTGAGGCAGGAGAATCATTTGAACCTGGGAGGCACAGGTTGCAGCGAGCTGAGATTGTGCCACTGCAATCCAGCCTGGGTGACATGAGCAAAACTCCGTCTCAAAAAAAAAAAAAAATTCTTTCCCATTATCAGTCAGTTATTTAATGGACACATACCATGTGACCCTACATGGTGGGATCAGACAGCCTCTGGGCCCTCAAGGAGCTTATCATTTGTTTAGGAGACTCAATATATAAACAGAAGACAACTATAAAAGGCAGTATCTGATATGTTTTAAATGATGGTACTCACAGTAAGTGTGAAGAATCCAAAGGACACAATCATTATGAGATGAATACTCAGGAAAAGCTTCAACGAGAAGGTAGACTTGTGCTACATTAATATGAGCAGGCACTCCAGATGAAAGAGCAGAGTGACATGGGGGTGAGCTGTAAAAGATGTTCAACAAAAAGTGACTAGAAAAGTCTCAGAGTATCCAGCATGTGTTGGTATTAGACTATAGATAAATCGCCATTACACACTGATATTATTAGATATTAGATAAATGGCCAGTTTTATCTTGTAAGCAATTGGGAGCCATTGAAGATTTTTGGATAACATGATTACCATGTTTACAAGTTGATTTGATGGCAAAGTGTAGGATGGATTGAAGGAGGAAGAGTTGTTTGAGTGAGGCTAGTTAAGACGCCAATACAAAAGTTCAAGTACAAAGGCAAGTTCAAGTACAGTGGTAGGATTGGACATTGATAATGTAGATATGTAAAAAATATATAATGAACAATCAATGGAACTTTTTAATTGCCGGGTGCGGTGGCTCGCGCCTGTAATCCCAGCACTTTGGGAGGCCGAGGCGGGCAGATCACGAGGTCAGAGATTGAGACCATCCTGGCTAACATGGTGAAACCTCGTCTCTACTAAAAATACGTAAAATTAGCCGGGCGTGGTGGCACGCACCTGTAGTCCCAGCTACTCAGGAGGCTGAGGCAGGAGAATCGCTTGGACCCGGGAGGCGGAGCTTGCAGTGAGCCAAGACCGTGCCACTGCACTCCAGCCTGGGCAACAAAGCAAGACTCCGTATCAAAAAAAAAAAAGAACTTTTTAATCAATTAGATTTTGAGTGTGAGGAGGAGAGGCAGGAATACTAGGTTCAAGCTGGAGTGATGAGAAATGGGGTTCTAGTTGAATGGATTGGGTGAGTGAAGCGAGGGAAATAATATGGAAAGGAAGTTCAGTTTTAGATATGCCAATACGGAAAAAATAGACATCCAAGCAGAAAAGAGAAAGTCCTTTAAAAAATGCATAGAGCTGTACAACTGCAAGGCGTGACTATTCAAAACATTTTTCAACAAATGCTTTTGGTTTTTATCTGCATCTTTGGGCACAGTTTCAACAGTATTGGTCTCACCAGCTTAACCAGCTGAGATGGGAAGGATTAAGTTGATCACAATGTATGACATACTCTTCATACAGAAGTTTAAGGCTTGTAACTCAAAGCTTACAAAATGTCACTTTTACTTTATAATAATGGAGAAATAATTGGAGACATAAAAGCTTTGAGTACTCTATTCAATTGAGAATATTCCTATGGAAAATGAAAAATGCAGTCAACAAATTTATGATTTTTTTATGTTAAGCTGCTGGGTTTAAACATTTCAACCCGATGTTTTTCGTATGAAATAAATTTAGAAAATATTGTGTAAGATGGTTGCGTACTAACAGTGTTGGGATCAGATCAAATGAAGCTTCATTGTTTATAAAGTCACTTAATTTTCCACTATTGTGACCTAGAAATGTTAAGCCACAAAGCAAAGGGAGCTTTGTTAACTATGAAGTAAACAGGACTCTGTAGTTTTCCTCCTTTCTTTCTCTTACCAGGAAGGACTTATCGACTGCCACAGTAGGCATAATGCCTAGGGATCATGATACTTTTAAGAGGCCTATGAAATTCTACTAAATTTTGCCTGAGAAGGAAAAAAATTGAAATATTTAAAGTTATATCAAAAATAAATTTTAATATTAATATTACAGTGTGAGGGGCCCACATAGTCAAAGTGCCTAGGCCTCATGACAGTCATAATGCAGCCCTGCCTCCTATACTTAAACCCTCTCCAATTCTAACCATAAAACCATGGCTTTTTGCATTATTCTGCATACATGTGTAAATTCTGTGAGCCTGTTTTTTCCAATTTTTATTAAAATATATTTAAACATATATATATATATATATATATATTTTTTTTTTTTTTTTTGAGAAGGAGTTTCACTCTTGTTGCCCAGGCTAGAATGCAATGGTGCAATCTTGGCTCACTGCAACCTCCACCTCCCGGATTCAAGCGATTCTCTTGCCTCAGCCTCCCAAGTAGCTGGGATTACAGGCATGCACCACCATGCCCGGCTAATTTTGTAGTTTTAGTAGAGATGGGGTTTCTCCATTTTGGTCAGGCTGGTCTCGAACTCCCGACCTCAGGTGATTCCCCCCCCACCCCCCGCCTTGCCTCTCAAAGTGCTGGGATTACAGGCATGAGCCACCGTGCCCGGCCCATAAACATAATTTTAATTATCACCAAGTTCCACAAAGTTTGCAAAGAAAATTGTCTCCCAACCCCTTATTTTCCATATCCCTTTTCCCAGTGGTATCTATTTTTAACTTTTAAACATGCTTCATCTGTTATGTAACTCCATTTCTCTACATAAGACACTTGTAATGTTACTTTTTTTTTTTTTTAGATTTAGACATTACCTATTGACTTCCCTTCATGAAGATGAGGATTTATGTATCTTTTGTCCTCCACCCTTACCAAATAAAGTCATAGATACTTCTAAGCTATTCATTCTCCTTATTTAGATTTATCTTATTTCTGAATAACTCAGTGTTCAGGGTTAACATTGCTGTGACTCTGTAGGCTATTCAGTGTCCAGCCATATGGGCAACTATGATGACATTTTCTTGACTGTACAACTTGTAGTTTTTCCTCAGTTAAGAATTGTCATGTTTTCTTATTTGCCCAATTTTCTTTGTACACATTTATCCCTAATCCATACTCCTCACCAGATGGTTAAATCTTTTCTTGATACATTCATTAATGTTGGGTGTTATCTCAGTTTTATTGTCTTCTTCTGGAGCACTTAGGACTAAAAGTGTCCAGATGGGTTGCCCCCATGCTTGGTGCATCATCCTGAGTAAGTGTGGGAATTCCTTTTGCATTTCTTCTATGTTACATCTGTTTTACCCTGTAACTCTTGTGTTCATTTTTCTAGACTTACTCCATTATTTTGGTGGTGCACATCCTGCAGTAACTCCCTCAGAAAAATATGTGTATGGGAGAGGGGTAAATTTTTTTTTTTTTTTTTTTTTAGTCAGAGTCTGGCTCTGTTGCCCAGGCTGGAGTGCAGTGGCCCCATCTTGGCTCACTGCAAGCTCCACCTCCCAGGTTCATGCCATTCTCCTGCCTCAGCTTCCCGAGTAGCTGGGACAACAGGTGCCCACTACCACACCCAGCTAATTTTTTGTATTTTTTAGTAGAGATGGGGTTTCACCATGTTAGCCAGGATGGTCTTGATCTCCTGACCTCGTGATCAGCCCACTTCAGCCTCCCAAAGTGCTGGAATTACAGGCATGAGCCACTGCACCCGGCCTAAAATTTTTGACTAAAAGATATGCACCCTCACACTTAGTTCAGAAGTTGGATGGATATTTAAGACAATCCTAAGCAAAAAAGAACAAAGCTGGAGGCATCCTACTACCTGACTTCAAACTATACTGCAAGGCTACAGTAACCAAAACAGCATGGTACTGGTATAAGAATAGACATTTAGATCAATGGAACTGAATAGAGAACTCAGAAATAAGACTGCACACCTACAACCACCAGATCTTTGACAAATCTGACAAAAACAAGCAATGGGGAAAGGATTCCCTATTTAATAAATGGTGCTGGGAGAACCAGCTAGCCATATGCAGAAACTGACACTGAACCCCTTCCTTACACCTTATACAAAAATTAACTCAAGATGGATTAAAGACTTAAATGTAAGCCGGGTGCGGTGGCTCATGCCTGTAATCCCAGCAGTTTGGGAGGCTGAGGCAGGTGGATCACCTGAGGTCAGGAGTTGGAGACCAGCCTGACCAACATGTCGAAACCCCATTTGTACTAAAAATACAAAATTAGCCAGGTGTGGTGGCACATGCCTATAATCCTATAATCCCAGCTACTCAGGAGGCTGAGGAGGATTGCCTGAACCCAGGAGGTGACCCAAATGCCCATCGATGATAGACTGGATAAAGAAAATATGGTATATGCATACCCATGGAATACTATGCAGCCATAAATAACAATGAGATCATGTCCTTTGCAGGGACATGGATGGAGTTGAAAGCCATTATCCTCAGCAAACCAACGCCAGAACAGAAAACCAAACACCACATGTTCTCACTTATAAGTGGGAGCTGAATAATGAGAACACATGTACACATGGCAGGAAACAACACACACTGGGGCCTGTCAAGGTGGGGTGGGTATGGGGAGAGGTAGGGCATCAGGAAGAATAGCTAATGGATGCTGGGCTTAATACCTAGGTGATGGAATGATCTGTGCAGCAAACCACCATGGCACATGTTTACCTATGTAACAAACCTGCACATCCTGCACATTTACCCCTGAACTTAAAATCAAAGTTAAAGGAAAAAAATAAAAAAAAGAAATTGGCTATATATTTAATACTATTTGGAAATTATTTCCCTTTGGAATTTTGAATGCGTTACCCCATTTTCTTGTAACTTTCTGTGTTGCTGCTGAGAAGTTCAGAGCCCTTTTGATTTCTGATACTTTGTATGCAATCTTCCTTCCCCCACCCACCTGGAAACTTGTAAAATCTTCTCATTGACCCCATTGTCTTAGTCAGTTTGGGTTGCTAGAACAAAGTACCATAGACTAATTGGCGTATACACAACACAAATTTTTGTCTCACAGCTCTGGAGGCTGGAAGTTCAAGATCAGAGAGCCAGCATGGTCAGGTTCTGGTGAGGGCCTTCTTCTAGGTTGCAGGTGGCCTTCTTCTTGTTGTATCCTGACTTGGCAGAAAGAGGGAAAGAGAGTTCTGTGGGGTCTCCTTTTATAAGGACACTTATTCCACTCATGAAGCTCCACCCTCAAGACCTAATTACTTCTCGAAGGACCCACCTCCTAATACTATCACATTGGGGGTTAGGATTTCAACATATAAACTGGGGGTGGGGGAGACATCAACATTCTGTCCCTAGGTCCTGTGTTCTGAACTAGCTCTGTTATGTGTCTTAGTGTGGACATATTTTCATTGCTGGATACTCAGTGAACCCTTTCACACTGCAGACATGTATCCTTCAATTTTCAGAAATCTTAAATTATTTCATTGATGAAATAATTGCTTTTTCTAATCTATCTTTGAGGAACTTCTTCAGGACTGGCCTTTTAATTTGCCTATGTTTTACCTGTTATTTTACATGCTGTTTTCTTTCTTTCTGGGAGATGTCTTCAACCTTCTCTTCCAATCCATCTATTGAGTTTTCATTTTTACAACGTTTAAATTTATTTTTTGTTCTCTGTAAATTTATTTTGCTTCATTAATTTTTGTTTCATTAATTTTAAATCTTCGAATACCTCTCTCTCTATTATTATTATTATTATTATTATTGAAAGATGGGGGGAAACAGCCAGGCACAGTGGCTCTTGTCTGTAATCCCAGCACTTTGGGAGGCTAAGGTGAGTGGATTGCTTGAGCTCAGGAGTTCAAGACCAGCCTGGGCTACATGACAAAACCCTGTGTCTACAAAAAATGCAAAAAAATTGCTACTCATGGTGATACACACCTGTAGTTTCAGCTACTTGGGAGGCGGAGGTGGGAGGATTGCTTGAGCCCAGGAAATGGAGTTGCAGTGAGCTGAGATCACACCACTGCACTCCAGCCTGGGCAACACAGCAAGACCCTGTCTCGAAAAAAAAAAGTGGGGGTTGGGCACAGTGGCTCACGCCTGTAATCCCAGCACTTTGGGAGGCTGAGGCAGGCAGATCACCTGAGGTCAGGAGTTCGAGACCAGCCTGGCCAACATGGTGAAACCCCATCTTTACTAAAAATACAAAAAATTAGCCAGGAATGGTGGTGGGCACCTGTAATCCCAGCTACTAGGGAGGCTGAGGCAGGAGGATTGCTTGAACCAGGAGGTGGAGGTTGCAATGAGCCAAGATCGCACCACTGCACTCCAGCTTGGGTGACAGAGCCAGACTCCATCTCAAAAATAAAAAAATAAAAAAAATTAAAAAAAAAGATAGGAGGTTGTATTAGTTCGTTTTCACACTGCTGATAAAGACAAACCCGAAACTGGGAACAAAAAGAGGTTTAATTGGACTTAGAGTTCCACATGGCTGGGGAGGCCTCAGAATCATGGCAGAAGGTGAAAGGTGCTTCTTACATGGCTGCAGCAAGAGAAAATGAGAGAAGAAGCAAAAGCGGAAACCCCTCATAAACCCATCATATCTCGTGAGACTTATTTACTATCACGAGAATAGCACAGGAAAGACCGGCCCCCATGATTCAATTACCTCCTCCAAGGTTCCTCCCACAACACGTGGGAATTTTGGAGATACAATTCAAGTTGAGATTTGAATGGGGGCACAGCCAAACGATATCAGGGGTCTTGCTATGGTGTCCAGGCTGGCTTCTAACTCCTGGGCTCAAGTGATGCTTCTGCATAGCTGGGACTACAGGCATGTGCCACCTTGCTGGACTCCTCTCTATAGATATTAATACTAATTTTAAAAGAAGTTTAAATTTTTTTTTCCTGACAACCTAGTCTTTGTTACCTTCAAGTTGCCTTTTGCTGTTTATGTATTTTATTTCAACATTTGTGTGAGAGGCTATCCTCAGATGTCTGATAATTCTTGACTGTCTGCTCATGATTAAGGGTATCACAATACACAGCCGAGGAGAAGCTCTCCCTACATGGGTGGCTTTCATTTCTTCACTGACATGGGTAGCTATTTTGGCTTGGAACCTCCACTGTCTATCTTACGGTGTTTCTTCTTGGGCTGTTCAGATTCCCCATAGAAGTCACCTTCAGTCTCCTGTATGAATGGGGAAGGCCTGGCTGCCTGTATTCTGGTTGTCATACTGGGAGAGGAGGCAGGTGGTGTTGATCCTCCTTGTTTTTGGTACAGTTCCCCTGACTTGACTTGGTTCCCTGGTCTAGAGATCCTCTGGTTTCTCTGTTCCAAAAACACAGTTCTAATCTTCTTCTGGGGTTGCGGCTGCCTAGTTTTGTAGGGTGGGTCAAGGAATTGAGGAATCTAACTATTTCTTTCAACCAATCCTTTTGATCCTGTCCCCACCACCCTCCACTTTCAGGGTACTTGGTGCCTTCAATTCCTGGGCTTTTGCCTGACATTTCAGTGGAAATTATATATGTATTTTTCTTAGCTGCCCTTGCTGCTAACTTAGGATTAGGCTTTTTCAGGCCTGCAAAGTCGATTTCCATTTGGCCATGTTCTTTCCTCCTTCAAAGGTGTTGTTGTCATTATCTCCCTCTCCTTGGAGTTCTATGCCTTAAAATAAGTCATTGTGGTGTAGTTTCGGTAGGGTTTGGGAAGAAGCAAAGAGAGTTCAATCTCCATCTTTACCTGGAAGTCACTGCAATTGAGTTTTTGATTATAAAGAGTTTGAACAGCCTCTTGTTGCCAGGGCAACATGGCGAAACCCAGCCTCTACAAAAAAATAAAAAAATTAGCCAGGCGTGGTGGCAGGTAGTCCCAGCTACTCTGGAGGCTGAAGCATTAGGATCACTCGAACCCAGGAGGTGGAGGTTGCAGTAAGGTGAGATCATGCCACCGCACATCAACCTGGGCGACAGAGGGAGACCCTGTCTCAAAGACAAAAAAAAGTTTAGAAGGCCAGGAGAGGTGGCTCATGCCTATAATCCCAGCACTTTGGGTGAACAAAGTGAAACCCTGTCTCTACAAAACATACAAAAATTAGCCAGGTGTGGTGGCCCATGCCTGTATTCCCAGCTGCTTGGGAGACTGAGGTGGGAGGATCACTTGAGCCTAAGAGGTGGAGGCCGCAGTGAGCAGTGATCGCGACACTGCACTCCAGCCTGGGCGTCAGAGACCCTGTCTCAAAAAAAAAAAAAAAATTGAGTATTTAGTTTTTTATATAAGTACACTAACTTATGGGGCTTTTGAAATTTTGGATAACATTTTATAAGCATCTACGATCATCTGGCCAGTCTTAACACAGTGTTTTTTTGTCCTCTTGTGTTGCTATAAAGGAGTACCCAAGGCTGGGTAATTTATAAAGAAAAAAGGTCTACTTGGCTTGCAGTTCTGAAGGCTGTACAGAAAGCACCAGCATCTGCTTCTGCTGAGGGACTCAGGCTGCTTCTACTCATGACGGAAGGGGAAAGGCAGCCAGAGTGGGCAGATCACCTGGCCAAAGAGGAGAAGAGAGAGGGTGGGAGGGAGATGCCAGGCTTGGTTCTTTTGGTTTTTTTTTTGAGACGGAGTTTCGCTCTTGTTGCCCAGGCTGGAGTGCAATGGCACAATCTCAGCTCACTGCAACCTCCACCTCCCGGGTTCAAGCGATTCTCCTGCCTCTGCCTCCTGAGTAGCTGGGATTACAGGTGTGCACCTCCATGACTGGCTAATTTTGTATTTTTAGTAGAGACGGGGTTTCTCCATGTTGGTCAGGGTGGTCTCGAACTGTCGATGTCAGGTGATCCTCCTGCCTCAGCCTCTACAAGTGCTGGGATTACAGGCTCTTTTTAACAAGCAGTTTTCAAGGGAACTAATTGAGTGAAAACTCACTTATTATCTCAAGGACTGTACCAAGTGCTTCATGAGGGATCCTCCCCCATGAACTCAAACACCAACAACTGCCATCAGACTCCAACACTGGGGATCAAATTTTAACATGACATTTGGAGGGAACAAATATCCAAACTATACCACACAGCTATTGCATTAACCCAATGTTTTGCAAACTTGAGTAATGTTCTAACCCCTCTTACGGAAAAATGAAATCTATAGATTCCTGGTGCTGAATTACATTATTTTAATTACAACATTATTTAAATGTGTACAAACAAGCGGCCGGGCGTGGTGGCTCACGCTTGTAATCCCAGCACTTTGGGAGGCCGAGGTGGGCGGATCACGAGGTCAGGAGATCGAGACCATCCTGGTTTACACAGTGAAACCCCGTCTCTACTAAAAATACAAAAAATTAGCTGGGCGTAGTGGCGGGCGCCTGTAGTCCCAGCTACTCGGGAGATTGAGGCAGGAGAATGGCGTGAACCTGGGAGACGGAGCTTGCAGTGAGCCGAGATCGTGTCACTGCACTCCAGCCTGGGCGACTGAGCGAGACTCAGTCTCGGAAAAAAAAAAAAAAAAAGAAAGAAAGAAATGTGTACAAACAAGCTTGCACTATTTGTACTTATAGCTCTTGTCCATTTATATAAGACAAAAAAGCCAATACAACAAAAGCACATATTTAATTCAAATTAACAACATAAATTTAATGTGACAGATTATTTTAATGGAGCAGAATTGCTGCTCTAAATATGAATATGGTGCTTATTGCTGTGTCCTGGGTTCTTTCAAGCTCTTCGTCCATCTGCTACAATGTGTTGCATGAGAGACAAATTTGTCCATCTCTCCCTGAATTTGAAACACAGAGAAACCATTTTTCAGATAGCAAGGTTTGTTGCCATACAAGCATGACTTAGCAAGAATGCATCTTTTACCTACTGAGCCTGCATCTGTTCTTATTATATTAGTCTCTAACAGATATGACACAACTTCATGACGCCAAGGGGATCATAAATGTGAAAAAGAATTTTGCTCTTCTTTTAACATATTTTCTGAGGAATGTTTGTGCTGCCCACATGAGTTGACTGGTGACACCAGTCGGTCCTTAGCTCTCTGGGAAGCTTTCCTGGAGAAGGTGACCGTTTTATCAAAGGAGGAAAATAGTATGTACTTATGTAGAATTACAGAAATGAAAAGCACCTTTTCCTGGATTTTCTTCACAAAGTAAGAGCAAATACTAGGTGAATAAAGCTGCCTATTGGAAGAAGGGTACATTTGATGTGGCAATACCATTTCATTCTCGGGCAGATGGCCACCAGTTTGAGGTCTGTGGTAATTTGAACTATACTGAAAAGCAATGTGACCTAATTTTGTAAAACAAAATAGTTGACTTTGTTAAAATAATCAGTATTTTTAAATTGTCTGCATGACTCCAATAGATTGTCCCAATATTTTCCTCTTTTACTGCAATGGACTGCTTGGGATTTCCCCTAGGCTCATATAGCTAGAAATGCCCGGTAATCACTGGGAGGCACTTATCAGTGCATTGGAGCCCCTTGCTAGTTCCCCAGAGAAGAAATCCACATAGTGTCTGGTCCTGCCCTCCAGGCCCTCGATTTAAGATGGGAAACTCATGTTTATTTGAGACAGGGTCTCAGCCTGTCACCGAGGCCGGAGTGCAGTGGCACCATCACTGCTCACTGCAACCTCGAACTCCCAGGCTCAACCGATCCTCCCACCTCAGCCTCCTAAGTAGCTGGGTCTACAGGCCTGTGCCACCACGCCAGGCTAATTTGTATTGTTTTATTTTTTATTTTTTGGTAGAGACAGAGTCTCAATATGTTGCCCAGGCTGGTCTCTAACTACTGGGCTCAAGTGATCCCCCCTGCCTCGGCCTCCCAAAGTGCTGGGATTAGAGGCATGAGTCCCTGCACCTGGCCACGTCTTTGAAAGGCAGAGTAAGAATGCAGAAGAATTTGGCATCCATCTAAAAACTATGAGAGTTTTCTAGAAGGAAATAATGGTTGATAAGGCAGGGCCAGTTGATTAATACCATAACTTGGTCAGGCGCGGGTGTAAGTCATGTTGGCCATCTCTCCTTAATACAGAGAGGCAGTGCCCAGAGGGAGGAGTCCCGGAAGCAGGGAGGGGGGTGGGGGGATGGGCCATAGAGACACCAGATCCCTTAGAAATCAGCTGACAGTTTCGAGTCAGCCTTCCAGAGGGGCATCAAAAACATTGAGCTGACCTCATCCAGCCTTCCTGTCGGATGAGTTGCACTGGAGCAGGAGGACGCACAATCCAGGCTAGAGGGGTGTATCTTCTTGCAAGTGAATTGCAAGGGTGTGTCCAGGAACCTGAACCTTGCCTCTGGGCAAGGAAGCTGCAGAGCTACATTGAAGGTTAGGGCTCTTGCCAAATAGGCTGCGATTTAGGGCACATTCCAGTTCCAATAGCCAACTGGAGTCTGGCAGGAGAACCAGTGCAAAACTAGACATAGAAGATATCTGATCATGGCCTGGAAATCTAGATGGTAATCCCCCATCCCCTGCATACCAGGCTAAGACTGCAAATGTGTTTGGGTTTAGCATGTGTTAGGGAGCTAGGGAGACCACCCAGGACTCCAACAAAAGGAAATGTTCCTCCTGCCGCTTGCCACCATTCATACATATTCCATGTCTTCCTTTGCCTGAAGCCTTCTCATAGGCCTGCTCTTTTCCTGGTTAATTTTTATATTGAACTGGGCTCATTCAGTTGCAAGTGACAGAATTCCAATACACATTAACATTCAGGATAAAGGGAGTGATAGGGCACTGCCGATGGGCATGGAAGCCAGCGACTCTTGCATTCTCAACTTTCTCTGTATATTTTCAGCTCCCGGTGCAATGGTTTAATTTTCTCCTTCTATAGAAGTGGAACTCCAGCCAGTAGTAGGAGCAGGAGAGGGGAATGGAGGGAGTTTGTCTCAATTTTATGTCACTCCAGTTTACTAATTCCAAAGGAAAAAAGAAAAAGGTAACTTTCCCTTTCAGTGTTACCATGAAAACGCCTAGCAAGGACTATTATGGGCTTAACTTGGATCTCTGGTCCCTTCTTAGACTAATTACTGTGGTTGGGGAAGGGGCCCTATGATTGGCTATTCCTAGGTCATGAGCCCACCCCCAGGCTCAGTGATTGACAGTCCCACAAAATGATTGACAGCCACACAAAATCTAATTGGAGCAGAAAAGGAAATCTCCAAAGGAAGGAGTAATATTCCTTCAATAAGAGTGGAAAGATGTTGGGCACAGCAAGACAACAGGTGCCTTTTAGGATTCCTACTCAACCGCTAAGGCTCAACTCAGGTGTCACTTCTTGGTACCGCCCATTCCTGTCCTTTCTATTGGGTTATGTGTCCCTCTCCTGGCTCATGTTACATTTTGGCTGTACTGGTGTACCCTATTAATTTATAATTGTCTATCTATGTGTTGGTCTTTCTCGAGACAGTGAGCTCTTTGAAGGTAACCACTGTGGCCTATCCCATTTGCATATCCTGCTTTGCAGCAGATAATGGAAGTTCCAGGAATGTTTTCAATAAAGAATGAATGAAGACAATCACAAAATGGCAGCCAATCCTCTTGAGTTAAGAGAAAGGGGAAAGGAACATAATAAAAGTAAAAAGTACCAGATTTGGTGGTAAATGCTTTATATTAACTAACTCATTTGATTCTCACAACACTTGCAGAAGGTATTATTCTTTCTACTTTACAGGTAGGAAGCTAAAGGTTAAGTTCCACAAGCTTACATGGCTAATAGCCTTCAATATCATAATGAGTACTTAGGTAACTAAAATCTAGACCAGTTCTCTTTCAGCTACGCTCGCTTTCTTCCCCCACCTTCTCCCCTCTTCTTCTGGTTAACAATGAACTCATGTAACATAGGGATCTTCTCTTTTCACTTCTCAGTAATTTGGACACTTTCCCCCAATAGATTGTTTTATTTTACCTAAAGGTATTCCCTGATCAGCTTTGTATCTTTCATTTGCTTCTTTGTAAAATCAGAGGGTTGGCCGGGGGCAGTGGCTCACACCTGTAATACGAGCACTTTGGGAGGCTGAGGTGGGCGGATCACGAGGTCAGGAGATCGAGACCATCCTGGCTAACAAGGTGAAACCCCATCTCTATTAAAAATACAAAAAATTAGCTGGGCATGGTGGTGGGCGCCTGTAGTCCCAGCTACTCGGGAGGCTGAGGCAGAGAATGGTGTGAACCCGGGAGGTGGAGCTTGAAGTGAGCCGAGACCACGCCACTGCACTCCAGCCTGGGAGACAGAGCGAGACTCTGTCTCAAAAAAAAAAAAAAAAAAAAAAAAAAAAAAAAATTCAGAGGGTTGATGGAAAGACTCTGTAAAATCTTTTTCAGCAACAACATTATAAAATTATACAAATTAAATTAAGCCAAGAAAAATTTATAAGTAGGATAAACTCAGCGTAGACTGTGTTTTGCTCAGTTTTCCCCGAAGGTGGTGCTCTGGGTTTCCCACCCTCCACCCTCTCTGCGTCTCTTCCTTCTCTTTTTGGGGCTTCCTTTATTCTCCCATTTTGATCAATCAGTTGCTCTTCTCTGCCCAACAACTTAGTGCTTTTATTTAGCCCTTAGCTTCTTTGGATTCCACATTTCAGCTCCTGTATTCTCAATATTCCTGTCCTCCTTGTCCTCTCATCATTAAACTTTCCCTTCAGAGCCTCATTTCCTCAGAACTGGGCCATGCTTCCTACCACCTGTGCAGGTTAAATTGCCAGGAATAGTCCTAGGGTTTTACCAATTGTAGGTAACCTCCAGGGTGGTCTGAATCGAATGAAACACTTGAATTCAAAGAGATAAAGCTAATCATGGGTATTTCATAATTATGATTGATTCAGTATGGATTTTTTTTTGGTAGGGCAATTTCTTGACCCCTCCAATCATCCAAAGTGGCCTATTTAAGGCCAGCACTCCAGGGCACAGGGGCTCAAAGTGTGGCTCCTCAGCTATTCTGATCTAAAGCTAAGGCATGTTAAACCTGCAGCTTCCTGGGCCCCACCAGGCCTAGTCAATCAGAATTTCTGGGGAATGGCAATCAATCTGAATTTAAAATATATTCTCTGGGTAATTCTTGAGTGCATTAAGTTGTAAGGAACTCAGCCTTTGTGCTATTTATTTTCTAAAAGTTTCATGTGCTATTTTTTGTTTCTTCAATTCTATTACAAAAATTTATATGATAAAATTTTATCAACTCGCACACATACTAGACGTTTGACTGAAGAATTTACCAACAATACTCAGCAAAAATCCAGTATCTATTACACACAAGCTGCAGATTTATACTTTTTTTACCTGAAAAATATAAGAAAGGCTAAATTCCCTAAACTTTCCTCCTCTCTTAAATGTTTGTATGTGGGGCTTTAATTATAGTCAATACCAAAGGTAAAGCTAAAGGAGTGTCTTGTTTTTTTATACATTGTGTATTTTCCCATGTTTCTACTGTTTAAAGAAAAACTGCATTTATATAGTCTTGCACAAAGTTTAGTAGCAAATGTTTTCCTTTTGGTTCTTATATTAGGATGCAGTTCCCTGTATGGGAATAATATTTATGTGAATCATGTCTATATACACTATACACACATATACATATATCTTTATATATGAATCTATATATACACTACTCATATCATAATTTTCTCCTTTGTCAAAGGCTTTCTATCCTGCAGTGACACTAACTCCATTTTCCTTAATTTTCACCGTTCTGTGGTGACAGCAGGGCAATTCTGACTTTGGGTTACCAGTAGACCCAGGGCCACATTCCTATTATTCTCTCCAGATGTTCTACAGCGATCTGATCTTTGGGATGAGCAGACAAAACCCCACTGGGCATCCTTGTTGCAGGCCCATTACCTTAGAGGCCTGTCTCCACCGTGCCTCACCTAGATTCTCTGGATATAAAGGAAGATCACACTGTGCTTTATGGAAATATAGCCCTCTGTGGTCAAGATCGCCCACCAAATGTGGTTTCCCTACCAAATAAAGAAAGTGTTGGGGGACAGGACCAGCACAGGACCAGCTTGAGATCTCTTGATCGTTCCATCAACAAGAATTCCGCCCTCCCTCCCTCCCTCCCTTCCTCTTCCTTCCCTCCCTCCCTCCTTTATTTCTCTCTTTCTTTCTTTCTGACAGTCTTGCTCTGTCACCCAGGCTGGAGTGTAGTAGCGCCATCTTGGCTCACTGCAACGTCTGCCCCGGGGTTTAAGCGATTCTCCTGCCTCAGCCTCCTGAGTAGCTGGGATTATAGGCATGTGCCACCACGCCCAGCTAATTTTTGTATTTTTAGTAGAGACAGAGTTTCTCCATGTTGGCCAGGCTGATCTCGAACTCCTGACCTCAGATGATCCACCTGTCTCGACCTCCCAAAGTGCTGGGATCACAGGTGTGAGCCACTGCACCCAGCCAACAAGAATTTCTTTAGCCTCTTTTGCTCATTACCTACAAAGAGCATCAGTCTCTGCCTGGAGAGAAGGGCTAGAAACAGATAGGGCACAGGTCCCCAGGTAACTGGCTGTAAGCCACTATGGCTGATAGGCGGGGCAGGTCACTCCTGCACAGAAGGTGGCTTGTTGGCCTCCTGTTCCATCTCTTACAGGCGTTGAGGAAGCTCGACTAAACATCTCCTCACAGCTTACAATCCCAGAAATCATAGGACCCTAAACGTGCGTTTTTCAAAATTTTTGAGCTAAAATGATGTATTACTTTGTAAATTGTGAAAAGTGTCACAAATATTAATTTAAGTGACAACATCCTCAAACACTCCAATGTGGCCTTATTATCTATTTTGAAGGAGAAAATCTGAGTTTCATCAACTCAACCAGGATACAGTGAGTGAGAAGCAACTTTTGGTGTCTGCAAAATGATCAGTTAAAAAAAACCTGGGGGCTGGGCGCGGTGGCTCACGCCTGTAATCCCAGCATTTGGGAGGCCCCGTCTCTACTAAAAATACAAAAAATTAGCCGGGCGTGGTGGTGGGCGCCTGTAGTGCCAGCTACTAGGGAGGCTGAGGCAGGAGAATGGCGTGAACCCAGGAGGCAGAGCTTGCAGTGAGCGAGATCGCGCCACTGCACTGCAGCCTGGGCAACTGAGAGAGACACTGTCAAAAAAAAAAGAAAGAAAGAAAGAAAGAAAAAAATCCTGGAGTCCCTCTATGTGACCATACTCAGCTAGCACTTGATCTGTTCTTTTCTTATGGCATTTATCTCCCGGATCTTGTATATACTTACTTGTTTACATGTCTTATCTCACCTACTACATTCCAAGTTCTTTAGGGTAAGATCACTATCAGATTTATCTTTGCTTTACCCACAGAACCAGCAAACCTGACAGCCCTAAACTGATGCTTGTTAAATGAATGAATGAAGTGAATGAATTAAATCATACCCATTTCAAGCTAATCCTTTGGATTTTATTTGGCTTATACGTAGAAAATCATCAAAAGGAAGGAAGCTGTCCTAGAAACCTTACAAGGAAGAGTCTCTTTTGGGAATCTCCTACCTGCCCCCTCCCTGGAGCACTTAGGGATGGATGGGGGAACCTTTCACTATAACAAAAGGCGAGTAAACTCTTTCTGAAAATGAGTTTAAGGCCCCTAGTGGTTTAATCTTTACTGCCGCGTAAATTAACTCAAATATTAAGCCAGCAATAAACCGGCGCTCCAGTATCAACCATCCTTTTCTCTGTTAATACGAACTAGGAACTCAGATTGCTGTTTTCTTTCCCCTCCCACGTGTGCTGATCGTGTAAAAGAATCACAGGAACACACGAGCAATGAAATGTGTAAATAAGGAAAATGCACACACATCACGAGCTCATTTCTTCCCAGATATTTTTTGGTCAACCTCTCAAGCTTGGAACAGGCTCTATAACAGATGTGCGTTTGTGTGTGCATATTGGAAAACAGAAAAATAAGGTCAGCGCAAACACTACTTGTAATACAAACTAATGTAAGAGAAAACTTCTTTTTTAATATTAACAACGACACTAGAGAAATAATGTAAAATAAATATACGGTTGGAACTAGGGGTAAAAAAAAAATCAGCAACGTCAGCAAACTGAGATGGGGTGAGTTGGAAGGCAGATTGGAATTTATCTCTTAAAAAAATATCACCCTAACTAGAGACCTGTTTTGCCTAGGGGGACGTGACTCACATTTTCGGATAATCTGAATAAGGGGAATTATGTCTGTTCGAGGCATCCATTCGGGTTCGGTCTCCGGACTCCCGGCTCCCGGCACGCACGGTTCACTCTGGAGCGCGCGCCCCAGGCCAGCCAAGCGCCGAGCCGGGCTGCTGCGGGCTGGGAGGGCGCGCAGGGCCGGCGCTGATTGACGGGGCGCGCGGTCAGGTGACTTGGGGCGCCAAGTTCCCGACGCGGTGGCCGCGGTGACCGCCGAGGCCCAGCAGACGCTGACCGGGGAACGTAGTGGGGCTGATCTTCCGGAACAAAGTTGCTGGGCCGGCGGCGGCGGGGCGAGAGCGCCGAAGGGGAGCCGGAGCGCTGCAGAGGCGCGGGCCGGAGGGCTGGCGCTGATCTGCACCCTTCTCATCTGGAGAGCGGACTCCTGGCTGCCCGGAGGCGAGCCCCTTCCCGGGGGGTGGGGGCGGCAACGCGCGACCCAGCGGTCCTGCGCCCCACCCTCCCTCCTCCGCCTCCAGCGCTCGGCTCCAACAAAGGGGCAGGCCCGCAGCGGGGAGGAGGAGGAGGAGCCGCCGAAGGAGCGAGCCTCTCTCGCGCACAAAGTTGTGGAGTCGTTTTTCCTCGGAGCAGGGAAGCGGGCAGCAGCAGCCGGCCGCGGGCTTTCTCCCGCCGAGGGGCGAGGAGGAGCCTCTGGCTCCAGAAGCCGATTGGGGAATCACGGGGAGCGGCGCCCCCCTTCTTTTGGGTCATTTCTGCAAACGGAAAACTCTGTAGCGTTTGGCAAAGTTGGTGCCTGCGCGCCCGTTCCAGGTTTGCGCTTTGACTGTTTTGTTTTTGGCGGAACTACCAGGCAGGAAGATTGCACAAGTAAGGGGCGTTTTCAGTCGGGTGTCAATTTCTTTTTCTTTCTTTTTTTTTTTTTAAATTTCGGTTCGTGTCTGCTTCTCCACGCTTTATTTTTTTTTAAAAATACATCGCACCACCAAACTCACACTCGCACACACCCCCGCGGTTACTCCGTGTCAAACTCCTAGAGGAGCCCTTGGCCAGCTCGGGGTGCGGCGGAGGCGACCGGCAGGCGAGAAGGCCCGCGGGCAGCAGGTAAGCCCATGCATTATTGAAGCCTCGGGCTGGTAATGTGACTACAGCCCCCGAGGGAATGGGGCGGGGGCCGGGAGGAGGATGGCTCTTTCTGCGGTTCTTCCGCCTGGGATCGGCGTCCCGAGCTGCTTCCCAAGTCCCAGAGTCGAAGATGGGAGTAACTTTTGCGTGCCCTTTCCTCGGGGCCTCAGTTTAGCTCCCCGCGGTGCGAGAGAGAATGCCGGAGGCGTGGAGAGCTCGGGCGTGGAGGTCCTTGGGATCCGTACTAATTGTGAACGATCCAAACTTATCTGACCAGCTCTGTGCTGCCTCCCTGCTCCCCTAATCCTCCTCCCCGCCGGGGTGACAGGGTCGCCCTCCGTGCATCGCGCGGTGCAGGGCGCTGGGCCAGTGATTTGCAAGAGGGGACGTGGCCTCTTAGGAGAGTCTGTCACAGACACCCGGGCCCGGGGAAGGCGGGGCTCCGGCGGTGTCCACAAGAGAGGGTGGGCAGAGGGTGGCTGTGTGGTCGGCGGCCAGCAGAGCGCTTCCCAGCCAGCCGCCCGGCGGGGAACGTGCTTGACCTCTGGGTGGTTGCTGCTCCCAAGGGTGGGGTTCCAGAGAGTGTGGCGCGATCGCCAAGCTCCCTGGCAGCGGCCCTGGAGAGACTGAGGGGACAGGAGGAGGGGGGCGCCCCATTGGTGTGTAGTCCCGCGCAGTCGCCGGCTCTCCTTTTCCGGACTCTGGGGATCTCTTGCTGCAACTGACAAGGTAATTCATGCCCCGCTTTGGCCCGGGGTCCGAGGCTGTGGTTGCTCAAGGCCACTTAAAAACCAACAAAGCACCAATTGAAGGCTGTGCAACTTTTAGATGGCAGGTTGTTCAAAGGGATTTTTTCCTCCAAGCCTCAGATTACGAAAGGGACTCATTCCAGTGCGTTTTTCAAGGAGGAGGGAGGAAACGTTGCCCGACCTCCGAGAGAGCTGTGGGACCAGCACTTTATTTTACAAGGAACTGCAGAGCTCGGGTTCTAACTCCACGGCCCCGCTCTCTGAGGTGTTCAGGACAGGGCCTCCTCTTTCCCAGCCTTCAGGTCAGCCGGATCACCAGGGCCTTGCGGGCCAGTTCCCCCTGCCGCGGTTGGGAGGGTCAGTGCAGCGGTCGCCGCGGCCAGAGCGCGCGGAGCTCGGGGGAGGCCGGATTCCCTAGGTCTGAGCCGACCCTCCCGGCCGCCCGGCCGGGCGGCAGCGACCGCATCCATTCCTTTGTAAGTTGCACCGGCCTCAGGAAGTCGATCTGGGCCCTCCCGGTTCGTTGGCGGTGGGCGTGGGAGACGCAGCCTGCGGATAGCTCAGGGTCAGGGGAGAGGTGGAGGAATGCGAAGCTTGTGGGTAGTTCTGCGGTGACGGACAGGGTTGGCGTGGAACCATTCCCCGCCCCTTTTACCAGCCTTTATGGGACCGATGAGACAACTCTTTAACTCTCCTTTGGGTGTTTACCTAAAATTTATTGGCTCTGTAAACAGTATTAATCACAGTAGTATTAACCTTCCCTGGAGCGCTTCCGAGTGTAAATGGCAGTTCTTGGCACTCACCGTTTTCTTTTACTGTGTTTCAAGCAGAGCAGCAAACTCTTGTCCGCTTGGCTTCCTTTTCTACTATCTCAATCATTCCTAGGTTTTGGTTCCTATAGTAAATTAATGAATAGTGTTTGCATTACACAGCATTTCCATCATAATGCACACTGTTGGATATATATGTGCTATATACATAAAATATAGTACAAAATAAAAATTATATACATATATTCATTGTATAATTCCTAAAATCTTAAAAAATTGAAACATTAGTTTTGTCTTTAAGGCCGTCACCTTATGTTTATTTTTTAAACACCTTATGTTTATTTCATACACTCTTGCTTGGTGGTCCATATGACAGCCCGAAGCGTTCTGAAGGGAGAGTTAGTGAATATCGACTTGACTGGATTGGTTTCAGTAAGAACATCTGGCTTTTACAGAATATCATTTAAGGGAAGGGAAATCTAGGGCAGAGGTAACAATAAATTGCATTTGTATAGGGCTTGAAGCTTCTAAAGCAACATCTCATTCATTGATTCTCAGTTTCTCACCTAGCCTTCTGTGAAGATGGTGTTCCCTCCATTTTATAGGTGTGGAAGAGGGAGGGTCACACTGGGATGCATTGTTCGTGGTGAAACTTTGATTCTGTCTCCTGAGAACCAAAGATTCTGCATTTGGCAATTAGAAGGAGTCATCCTTTGCCTTAAGTGTACTCAAATTCCTCTGGCCATTAATGGCAAGTAACCTCAGTGGCTATCACTATTTAAATAGCCTTCTGTTATTCTTCTTTCTCCCCATTTTCCCCTGTACTCTGATCACCTTTTCTGCTGTATCTTTGCAACCTGTAAGGGATTTTCATTATCAAGAAGAGAAAAATTTGAAAAATCACCTTGAGGAGAGTGGCAAGTGAAACATTATAGTGAAGAAGTGTTACTGATAATGTGCAAATGGAATAAAGTAGTGTGTAAACAGTTGACTTTTCTCTTTTATGGGTGAATAAAGACTTTGGGCAGCATAGAAGTGGAGATCTTGGCTAAGACCAATTGTGAAGAAAAGCATTAGAGATACTGCTCCAAAGTGATACACTGTAGATCTTTCCAGGACAGAGAATTTTTCCCTGGGCAAACTTAATTCCATAATAAACTTTTATAGACATTCTTCTGAACAAAGTTTTTGATTCTTGAATATAATAAAATACACTTAAGAATTTAGCAAATCCTTTATAGTTATGTACTTGAATGAAAGAATGTAATCATATAATAATCCATAAATTATTAGCAGTAGTAGAGCCTATAAAAAATGAAAAAAGTTTTTTAGACTCTCATAAAATCTGTCAGATTGATGATCCAATCCTTTATATCCAACTCTCTCTCTCTCTTTTTTTTTTTTTTTTTTTTTGAGATGGAGTCTCACCCACTCGGTCGTCAAGGCTGGAGTGCAGTGGCAGCGATCTTGGCCCACTGCAACATTTACCTCCTGAGTTCAATCAATTCCCCTGCCTCAGCCTCCTGAGTAGCTGGAATTACAGGTGTTTGCCACCATGCCTGGCTAATTTTTATATTTTTAGTAGAGACAGGGTTTCACCATGTTGGCCAGGCTGGTCTCAAACTCTTGACCTCAAGTGTTAGCCAGGTTGGTCTTGAACTCTGGACCTCAAGTGATCTGCCTGCCTCAGCCTCCCAAAGAGCTGGGATTACAGGCATGAGCCACCATGCTGGGCCCAACTCTCTTTTTGTCATCTCCGCTTATATAACTCAGAGGCATTTCAAGCTCTGCAAATCCAAATCACATTGATGATTCCTTTCTCCCAGCCTGCTATCCTCAGTGTTGCCCAGCTCAATGACTCACACTTCACCTAATTGCCAAAGCCAAAATTGGGGAGTCATTTTGCACATTTTGCACATTGGATATGAATCTCTCATATCCAATCAATTCCCAAATCCTATTGACTTTCTTTGATATCTAAATATCCCACATATTCACCCATTTCTTTCTATCTACTCTTGTTTAGACCACACTTGTTTCCTGCATATAATATTACAATAGAAAGAATAGCACAATAAACACCCAGATGTCCTTTTTATTTTATTTTATTTTATTATTTTAAATTTTTATGTACATGGAGTAGAGACAAGGTCTCACCATGTTGCCTAGGCTGATCTCAAACTTCTGGGCTCAAGTAATCCTCTCGCTTAAGCTTCCCAAAGTACTGGGATTACAGGTGTGAGCCACCTCGCCTAGCCCCAGATGCCCTTTAACAAGTTTTCCCACTTACTTTATTTTTTTTGAGATGGAATTTTGCCCTTGTCACCCAGGCTGGAGAGTAATAGCACAATTTCGGCTCACTGTAACCTCCGCCTCCTGGATTCAAGTGATTCTCCTGCCTCAGCCTCCCAAGTAGCTGGGATTACAGGCACCTGCCACCACACCCAGCTAATTTTTGTATTTTTTTTAAGTAGAGATGGGGTTTCACCATGTTGGCCAGGCTGGTCTCGAACTCCTGAACTCAGGTGATGCACCTGCCTTGGCTTCCCAAAGTGCTGGGATTACAGGCGTGAGCCACCTTGCCCGGCCTAGTTTTCCCACTTATTTTACAATACTTACTGCATTTTTCTGTCTGTCTGTGTGTATGCATATATACATCTACATACATATATCAACCTAAATATACCTATATCAGTATAGACAGATATATGCTATTCTGTTTGAACTTAAGTTGAAGATACCATCACACTTCATTGCTAAATATTTCACCACGTCTCTTACAATCAAAGACATTCTCCTGCAACAATACCATAATTAATGTTAAAGAAATTTAACATTGATACAATAATATTGTCTAATACATAGTCCAAATTCAGATTTTTCAAATGATCCTCAAATGTTATATTTTAAAATTCTGAATTCAATCAAAGATTACATTTCATTGTCATGTCTATTTGGTCTCCTTTAATTCACAAAGTTCCCCCTCTCCCAGGTAATTTTGGTTTTCAAGACACTGACAGTTTTGAAGAAACCAGGCCATTTCTTTTGAAAACTAGCCACAGTCTAGATTTGTCTGCTCATGAGAAGATTCACGTTCAACATCTTGGCAAGGATATTGTGTAGATGATGTGGTGATTTTCCATTCAATTGCATGATGCCCCATGATTGGTTATGTGAATTTTGATCACTTGGTTATGATTAGGAATTTTTCCCCAACATATTACTATGAAAAATTTCTCAGACATACAGAAGAGTTGCAAGAAATTTTCATTCAGCATTCATATACCCATGAGCTAGGTTCCTTAATTTGCATTTTGCTATATTCTGCCATAGTCTTCACTAGTTCCCCACATATTACTGTGGTCTACCTACAAGCCACAATCGTCTTTTTTTTTTGAGATGGAGTCTCACTCTCGTTGCCCAGGGTGGAGTGCCGTGGCGTGATCTCAGCTCACTGCAACTTCCACCTCCCAGGTTCAAGCAATTCTCCTGCATTAGCCTCCTGAGTAGCTGGGATTACAGGTGCACACCACCATGCCTGGCTAATTTTTTTTTTTTTTTTTTTGTATTTTTAGTAGAGACAGGGTTTCACTGTGCTGGCCAGGCTGGTCTCGAACTCCTGACCTCGTGATCCACCCGCCTCAGCCTCCCAAAGTGCTGGGATTACAGGCATGAGCCACCGTGCCCGTCCCTTGACGATCTTTTAAAAAGGCCAATTTTACCATGTTGGTTCCCTCCTTTAAACCATCTACTGGCTCCCCATTGCTCTTCAGATAAAGACACAAACCCTTGACCTGTTCTCCATGGTCCTATCCCTGGTCCTGCCCAGCTTCTTCACCTGGTTCAACAGGTACACTTGTCTCTTGGCTGTCTTCTTTCCAGAAACACTGGCTTGTGCTCCACTCTTTGACTGCTCCATGATTCTTTCTGCCACTTCGCATAGGAAGCTCTTACCTTTTCTCTTTCTGTTTCCCTTTTTGGCTAATTAAATTCTTGTCATCTTTAAAGGCTTGGCTCAAATGTCTCTTCAAGAAAGCCTTCTCTAATTGCCCAGGGCAGGTCAGACTCCTCTGCTGTATGCTCTTAATACTCTGTGCTTCTCCTTTGTATGATTTGTAGTCTATCAGTATTGTAATGAAATAATTCATTATGTAATTAATTGCTTAGTGTGCATAAGCGCCGTAATGGCAGAGGCTATGTCTCTTGTTGATAGTCATAACACCATTGCCTGGCTTGGTGCTTTACACGTGGTAGGCACTCAATAAATATTTGGTGAATGAATAGTTACTACGAATAACTATATGAAATATATAAATATATTTTTTCAAGTCAGTACTTTCCCTTTTCCTTTTAGGTATTGATGTCAAGCTGAACCATCGTAGGAAGTCGAAACCCTTAGAAAGAGGACTTGGTAAAGTTTTTGGATTATCTTGAAACTCTGGCAAGATGGCCAAGTATGGAGAACATGAAGCCAGTCCTGACAATGGGCAGAACGAATTCAGTGAAATCATTAAGTCCAGATCTGGTAAGTAAAGGAAGCTCAAGAAAGCTATGGATTTTTATGTATTTAGAAAACCTATGTTTCTTGGATTGATTTGCATTGTTCTTGCAAGAGCTTCTTGGAGGTGAAGTTCTTTTGAGAAACTGAATTCTGACAAATGACTATAATTTTGTAAAAGGTATATGTAAAAGGTATAATATCTCTGAGTGTCCTATCCTTTCTCAACCCAATTTTGTCTAACTGTATGTCAACTGGCATTGCTTAGTGAAACTGCTGCTTGTAGCTAAAGGTTGTTCATTTGGAAGACTACTCCATTAAAATAAAATACGACCGAACATTTTTCTTTCTATTTTCTGGAAATTGAAGGGATTATATGCTTAATGTAGGAAGTGCCACAGTTTCTGGCAGGAAAGATCTTTCACAGTTTGATTTCATTACCATATATCCTCACCCCCATCCCTGTTCGTAGCCATTGATAGACCAACAGGTGTCCTACCTTGAAATATCTTATGAGCCTTCTCAAGGTAAAATTTTCACCTAGGTAATCTAATAAACCAGACTCAGAGAGATTCATGGTTTTCACGCGAACAGTTAAATTGGGGTCCTCAGGATACCACCCCCTCCTCCAATCTTTTTATATAACCGAGTGCTTTTTGACTCTGGCTGTACAGATGAATCAACTGGGGAGTTTTAAAAAACGCAGATGCATTGGCTCCATTCCAGACCCATTGAATACAAATTTCTGTATTTTTAAAAAGCTTCAAATATGATTCTGAGACAAACTCAAAGGGGAGATATTTTTGAACAGGCAGAACACTTCTCAGCTTTGAAAATTACACAGAACTCCACCCTGAGTGTGAACACTATACTTAAGTAACTTTGAAAAGTTACTTTGAGGTATAAAATTACATCCAGTGTCACTTTAAAGACAAAAAAGGAACCCAAAGCCTGTTTTTGCTGTGTGAACCATCTTTATGTTATGTTAGGGGCTTATTTCTTATTATGTGAAACTGTAGAAATATACAGTGAAAATAAGATCTAAATTAACTGTCTTAAAGTACACATTTTCCTCCATGATACCGGTGTTGGTTGATTGATAAAGATTTTAGTTATTACAGATTTGGCTGTAAATATGTAGCAACTATTGTGTAGCTTGACGGGTCTTTTGAAGGTATAGCTTAATATCTTGTTTTAAAATGTGCTTCGAGGATGTTCTCTTCCTGTAAAATTCTTTTTGTTTTCAATGTTTTGGTGGTATAAGATACTACAAAAATGTAAGGGATTGTTAATATCATCTTAGGAGTACGGAATACATATTCAGACATATGTAAATATAACAGAGGAAAATGGAAGAGAGACGATTTAATGTCTCCATACTAGTCATTTTCTATAAATTGTGAGGAGGTATATTCCTAAATAGTTTTCTGAGTCAACCTTCATTCTAGTAAGACCTTTGATATTTATAACTTGTACTTTAGCCGTGTCCATAAAAGAGTAATTATCTAATTTCAGAAATATCGTGTATATATAATGAACATATAAACTCCCAAACTATTTTAATTTAAAATTATCTTTTAAAAAGGCTGATGAACCTCAAATATTGCTGGGGAACAATTTGGCAAAAATGATAACATGTTTTTAACACATGCATATCAATTAACTGAGTAATTCTGTTTCTAGAGTTTTTCCCTAGGCAATACATAAAAAGGTACACTCAAGAAATTGATCACAGTATCATTTATAATAGAAAACATTGTAAACACCATGAAAATCTAATATTAGGAATTGGTTAGATCATTATTTCCCAAAGTATTTCGAAAAGATCAAAAGTTCTAGGATTGTTAATGTGTAATTCACAAAAGGATGTTATGGTCAAATAGCTTTAGGAAATAGTTGTTTAAACCTATTATTCTGTTTCTTTACTCTAGCACATCTGAACAGATCATACATGATCTCAGTAGAGGTAACTAAATTAGGGTATATCCATAAAGTAGAAGATTAAGCATTCATAAAAAGTGATACAGATGTGTGTGATGTGTGTGTGTGTGTGTGTGTGTGTGTGTGTATGAACATAGAAGTGTGTTCTTGATATAGTAAGTAAACAAGTATGTATTATATGAAGTCATTTATATGAAAAATGTTTTTTAAAAAATTAGTGAAGTATACAATAAATGTTAATAGTGGTCATCTTGGCATTTGAGATTATTACTTTTTTTTGCTGATTTATATTTTCTAAAGTTCTTCAATGAACCCACATTACCGAGTTCTTATATTTTTAAAGATTATCAAATTGCTTAGAGTGTTTAGATGCCAAGGTTATGACTATTACTTTTTTTGTGGTGGCATCTACTTCAAAACACACTGAAAATTTAGTTGTTACATAGCTCAGATATGAATCACATTCTTTTGGCTGAATTATGTTGCAAAAGCCAGTAGATAAATTTGGATTTGAATGGACCCATTAGTCCCAATCTGGCTTCCTCTAAGGGACTTTTTTTGATTCTTTTAAGGCAAATGCTTACTATACAGAGGTAATATTTCATGGTACTCTAAAACTTACGTATTTTAAGAGATTTTTAGTTTAGATTAAGTCATAGGAATTGTCTACATATCATATATGTATTTTAAAGATCCTCTGTCTACATGCTCTATGCCAAATTGGTTGCTTTTCCATTTTTTAAAAGGGAATACTTTCCTTTAGGAAAATTTTGATCCTCATCTGCTCTTCCAGGTTTCTTTTTTGGGGGGAAATTGGATGAAAGTGGGGGGATGGAGAGTGTGGTTTCTGCTCTCCAAATCCTCGAGTTTGGACAATCCAAAAGGCTGGCATAATTAAATTGGCATAATAAAAATGTCTATGCATTTTATGTTAAATTATTGTGATTATTTTTATTGTCCTCACTTAGTATTACTTTGTTTCGTGCCATTTGTGAATATTATAATTTTTTAAATTTTATAATTTTAAAGCCATTTCCACCATCTAAACAGAAATAGGAAGTTGTCAAGGGTACGTAATGAAGTAGTTTCATAAATACAAAGCCATGTATTTATTTATGGTTGTAGTATACTTGCCTTGGGTTTGGGTGAGTTTTAGAAAGGAACTGGAAAGAATTTGATCTATAATGACCAAGGATTTGGTGTTGGGTAAAAGTAGACCTGTCTTTCTCTAACTTAAAAGCACATATGCCAAGTTCATCATCAAGTACTGTATTATTAACAGCCTTAATTAGTAGGCTTTAGAAAGTTCAACAAGTTAGTAAATATTTTGAAACAATAGGCCGAGACTAAGAATTTTTAAAAAGTGAAATTTATTGCCAGTAGAGTATGTGATGCAGAAAGTTCTGCTTGGAACATTTTAAACATGAAATAATAAAATGGTTTGGGATGCATATACAATCGAAGAATATCCTCACTGCTGTTTCATTAAATAATTAACATACATTAAAGCTAGTAACACAGAATAAGTCATCCTTTTCTGTTGCTGTCAGTGTTGTGTGGTTTTATCCCAGAGCCCTGTAGAAAGAGTAGACCTCAGGGCTAAGGACAGTGTGTCAGCTGGCTCCATGTGGAGTTCTTGACAGTTTGGGATTATAGACTCTCAGCTGGGAAAGAACTGTTTGACGAATGAAATAGTTGGGCAAGCTTCACATTTTTGGATAATTCAATGTGTTCTTCAAGAGACCTTGGGCTGGAAGCCTGTGTGTAACAATTTTATCATTTCTTCCTTTGCATTTTCTCTTCTTGTCTAATCTTAGGATCTAACTGTTGAGGGAACCTTAGAGGCCCTATAACCCAGCCATTCCTGTGATGTGCTCACCCAGTCTCTGTTTGCACACCTCCAATGATGGCATCTCACTGCTGCTGCTGATGATGACGATTCTAGCAACTTACACTAATTGAACACATTCTGTGTGCAGATGTGGTGCTAACAGTTTAATCCTCACAACCACCATTTTGTAGATGATAAATGTGAGCCATACTGAAGTGATTTGTGGCACTGGACTTCTTTCTATTTCTCCAAAGGCCCGGTGTGTCTTCCTCAGGGCCTTTGCACATCTCTCTTCTTCCATCTTTGCCTGGCTGGTTCCTTCTTGTCATTTAGATGTAGGCCTAATGTCACCTCTTCGGAGATCTTCCTTGCTGACTTTAGAAAGTAGCTCTCCCAGTCACTCTTGACTGCATCTCTGTATTTACGTTCCCTGTGTTGTTCTTAGCACTCTCTGGTACCTTTTCTGGTACTGTGTGTTCATTAATAGCCTTCCCACTAGAACAGGGCTCCCCAACCCCCAGGGCCTGGACTGGTACCAGTCCGTTGCCTGTTAGGGACCAGGTGGCACAGCAGGAGGTGAGTGGTGGCTGAGCAAGCACTACCGCCTGAGCTCTGCCTCCTGTCAGATCAGCGGCAGCATTAGATTCTCATAGGAGCGAGACTCTATGGTGAACCGCACATGCGAGGGATCTAGGTTGCCTGCTCCTTATGAGAATCTAATGCCTGATGATCTGAGGTAGAACAGTTTCATCCCAAAACCATCCCCCTCGTCCCTTGGAAAAATTGTCTTCCATGAAACTGGTCCCTGGTGCCAAAAAGGTTGGGGACTGCTGCACTTTAATTAACTCCCCAAGAGCAGGGACCAGTACATCCCTGGTACTGAGCCCAATGCCTGGCTCATAATAGGTGAGCAATAAATGTTTATTCAATGATAAAGGCTACAGAGTCTGGAAGTGCCAGAGCTGGCATTTGAACTCAGATGATCTGACTCTAGAAACCCTGCATTTGACCTCTATGGAGTGCCCAGTCTCCTAACTCACAAGACATTTTATTCCATTGCTGCCCGGTGACTCTTCTTCATTTTGTGCCTAATTCTGTCCCTTACACATTTTGCACTGTATTAATTGTATTTATACAGCTCTTCTATCTCTTTTTTTGTAGTTTTCAGGGGTGGGACCCTGGGCTGTGAGGTAGAGCTCCTCTGGACCCCAGGTTAGTATCTCAGAGCCCTGACAAGGGAAGGCCAATTGTAAGAGACACAGCCTACTGCTTCTGGGCCAGTTGCATCCTTTCTTGATTTTTGGCTCTAGTCTCTGTCATTCTCTGTTGAGTTAGCAAAGGGGAAAATACCAGAGGACAAATAGTCCTTTGGGTGGAAGATAGAGAAATGGATAATGTGTTTCTGACGTGAATTCCTTTTTCTCTTTTCTTCTGACTACTGCTCAAGGCTTTTAACGAGCTGAAGTTAAAAAAAAAAAAGGTAGTGGATTTCATAAGGACTGACATTTGGCACAGTGTAGGTCCCAGTCTGATGCCCAGATAGGTATCTGTGGTACTGAAAGGGTTGGTTGAGGAGTGTAGGGGAAGGAAGCAAAGAGAGACCAGTGAAATAAAAATAAAACAAATTATTAAATATGAAATATTATACCAGGTTACATTTATAGCAAGCCTCCTGAAAATCTGCTATGTTTGGAAAGTAAACTTGCTTAACAAGATTCAGTGTTATGAAAATTCTGAGGAGGATTACCTTATTTGTTTGCCTTTCTGAGGCCTTTCTTGAGGAAAGACAGTAGTTAAGTTGTATTTAGGCAGTCATCGGTCTATTTCTTTCTTTTATGTTTAAAGCAGTATCTGTGAGGGGATTTTTCTAAACAGCTCAAGGGACTGTGAAAAAATAGTTCATTTTTTGTTTCTCCTGAAGCTTTCCTTGGCTGGAATACCTGTGCTTTGAAGGGAGGTCTTTGAGCAGGTTTGTTTTTTTCCATGAGCCCTGGGGATTTGTAGTGATAGACAGTAACCCTGATGGAAATTCAACTCTGGCAGAGAAGGGCAGCTATTCTTGTCCTGCTTGTAAAAATATTCTCCATGTTGTTACCTCATTATGCTGAAGTAGTGCAATCATGAGAAAGTTTTTTTGTATTAATGTGATTCTCATGACCTGTTACTATGGTTGTGAAACTTTTAGAGGAGATCCATTCCCGACTGGAAAACGTGAACTGCTGAGGATGATTCTAAGCAAAGGAAGTACATTAATTATATAGACAGAACAGAGAACTCAATTTTATTGAACCTTATTTGTACCCAGAAGTTTGAACTAGATGCTGATATGATGATTTTTCTGGGAACAAGTCAACATGCAAGACTATTTGAGCAGCTGTAAATATTAGTTAAAATTTAATCTAAAGCAATGGAGAAAGGGTACTCTGCTGAAGTGGTTTCAGATGCATTGGCTGGATTTTTTTTTCTCCCCTTAAATTGTGTGGAGGCATAGACATTTACTGTGTTATATTTTTATCTTTTTATATGCCTTAACTGTTTAATAATAAATAGACTTATTTCAATATTTGAAATGTGAGGCAGTATGAGTTCTTAATGTATACTTACTCTCGAGATGATGGCTTTTGGACTGAGAAATTGAAACCAGGTCCCAGTCCTTTCGCTTTTACTTCCTGTGACACTGGATTTGCACATGTCAATTCCAGGAAGCAGGTAGTTTCCAGCATCCATGTGGTTTTCCAATCTTTGCATTTGTGCCTTTAAACAACCAAATACCTGACGTTTATTAATATCCTGTGGGGCTCTTCTATCAGAAGCACATTCTCTTGGCCCGGTTAATAAGGGAAATGTCTGTGTATGCGCACCTGGCAGCTAAGATTAAGGTTTACAGTGGTATAACCTCACCTTCACTTTTAAGAAATTAAGTTTAAAAAAAATGCAGATCTGTCTTTCATAGCAGTGGAGCTCAACAACACATAGAGCATGAGAGTCACATTTTTTGTGTGAATATTTTCGAATGAGCCTTTTTTGGTATGTGGACGGGTGGCTAGTTACATCCAGTTCAATCCTTTTAACATTTAATTATGGAACAAAATCTTTTTTCAAAGTGTAGAGAAAAGCATATAAGGGCATTTCTGATGTAGCAGAGGAATCCAGTAAAAAATATGACTTTGTGTCTCTAAAGTGGTACAGCTTTGAAATTAACACATCTGTATAATTTCAAAAGTATGATCTCTTTAGATCTTTTTCTTTAATTTTATAGTCTTAATTTTTGCAAATTTCTTCAACTCCATTCTCTAATTAAGATTTTGGTATACAATATTTATATGCAAAAGATTTTTGGTACAGGAAATAGCATTTTGAGGTTGATACTAATTGATTTGTTCACTTGCCCCTCAAAGGCTATGTGTGAGTCATGTTATTTAACATTGATCCAGTCAATATGTAGATTTATGCACATGCTTTTATTTTGAAAACTAGGTTTTGAGCTTCTCACATATGGAGTTCCTAATTCAAGCTTTATGTCAGAACCACCCTTCTGGGTCCAGACTCAGATATGTGGGGTGGGGTCCCAGCATCTGGAGTTTTAACAAGTTCTGTGGGCTATTCTCTTTAGTGCTCTTAATTTATAGACAAGGAAGGAAGGTTTAAAAGTCATAGAACCAAAGTGAAAATGATCTGCATTTTAGAGGAGCAAGGAAAGCTACAACGTTTATTATTTCTACTTATAAACACTTCCCTTTAAATAATTTGAAAAGATAATAGATTTCATGATGTTGGGCATTTTTTCTTTTACACTGTATTTTGAAGAGTTTGGGTTGTGTTGGGTGAAGTTAAAAGTGAGGAAAGTGGGTCAGGAGAGTGATGAAACCTGGTGCATTTCTTATTTTGGCCCATTGAACCAGAAGATGATACCAATATATCTAGTGCCGACATATTTCTCCACTGCGCTCCTTAGTTATTGCTGCAGTGTATTCAAGGTCTTCTTGCTGTGAGCGTAACATCACATCTTGAACTCTTTTTCTAGGGAATGCATCAGCTTAGAGTCCACTAATGCATTCATTATAAAAATGTATTGTGTATATTTTCTATTACATTATTTCAAAGACAGATGTGTTTTTGAATCACGGTGGGAAAAAAACTCCTCACATTCAACCTCTATGCTAGTTTTCTTATCTTAAGGGGGGGTGGTTAGAGAAATGTATTATATATGTATTAATATTTGCCTCCCTGTTTTTTAATTCTAAATAGGTGACATTTAATATAACTATGCTTGCTTTTGAAATAATTTGCCTACCATTCTTTAAAATGAGTGAATTTTAAAAGATGTATAGTGATTTTTATGTGAAGATGAATTAAAGAGTTAAGTGACATAGACCACCGTAGCATTTTCCCTGTGGATCTGTAGAAACAGCCCAAAAGTCTTGTGATTTTTTTTTTTTTTTTTTGAGCCGTAGTCTTCCTCTTGCTCTGTTGCCCAGGCTGGAGTGCAGTGGTGCCATCTCAGCTCACTGCAACCTCTGCCTCCTAGGATCAAGTGATTCTCCCACCTCAGCTTCATGAGTAGCTGAGACTACAGGTGTGTGCCACCATGCCTGGCTAATTTTTGTATTTTTGGTAGAGATGGGGTTTCACCATGTCGGCCAGGCTGGTCTCGAACTTCTGACCTCAAGTGATCTACCCACCTCAGCCTCTCAAAGTGCTGGAAATACAGGCATGAGCCATGGTTCCCGGCCTCTTGTGATATCCTTATATTCAGTTAACCAAACCAAATCAAGTCAAATAACAAACCCCAAACCTTTTATAGACTTTGAGTTATTTGCAGATCTTTGGGGTTATTTACCTGTCTTTTGAGCTTTAATCTTTTACCTCTTTGAAGATACAGGAAGGGATCTTTATTTCTTCTTTGATAAAATAACCTTCAGAGTGACTTGAGATACGTAATTGCTTCTTTGTATATCATTGTGTGGTATTTGAGATCACATCTCAAAATTTAATGAGACCTGCTCCTCAGGCAGTTTTAAGATTAAGGATCAAAAACGGAGCCACTGGAAAGGTGTGAGTGGGCTGGTAATCTATGTTAGAACAGAGACTTTGGTGCAGAGGTTGGCCATGTTCAAATGTGGAGTAAGTTTTCATGAAACAGGAGGAAGCCTTTTCAGATTTATTTGAAACTAAGAAACTGCAAAATAAAAGTAATAAAATACCCCGAAGCAAATAGACTTTAAAACAACATTTGGTCCTAAGTTGTACATGACCAATTTCTTAAAGTGATTGTTATATTGCCAGTTTTGAAATTATATTATCTTTTAAAATTTAAAATGTAAATATTGTCTCAGGGGTGGGAGGATGAATCTCCATCTTATTTAGTGTTAAAGGCTCCTGGCCTTACCCTAAAGCCCAGCTTTTTCGGTGGGGGGCTCATAAATAAAACTGTGTGTGTTCTAGTTTACTCTGTTACCTCATCTAGTTCCTTTAGGTGATTAGAAAATGCCATATTAGCAAATCTAAAAATGTTTACTTTTGTGTTTTTACATGTGAAATCAATGGCCAGTTCTATAATGTTAACATATCAGACCCTTAATTATATATTAACTCCCATTTTGATAGTTTGTATAGAAAAATCAGAGTTGACTTGAATTATTTGAACTTGCATGTGCTTTTTCAAGATATGTAATGTGTTGTAAATTAGAAGAGTGTTGATGTTTTCGGAACACATGCATATGCTTGCTGTCTCAGGGCAGCCTTGTTGGGCATTTGGTGTCAGACATACCTTATTCTGAGGGCCTTGGCATCATGGCAGATTGCTCAGAGAGGGGGTCTCTCTGCATATATTTCTAAGGGAGACATTTAGGGAAGTCTCATGCCATCCTATCTTTCTTTCTTTCTTTCTTTCTTTTTTTTTTTGAGACAGGGTCTTGCTCCATTGCCCAGGCTGGAGTGCAGTGACTCAATTTCAGCCCTCCGCCTCCCAGGTTCAAGTGATTCTTCTGCCTCAGCCTCCCAAGTAGCTTGGATTACAGGTGCCTGCCACCATGCTTGGCTACTTTTTGTATTTTTAGTAGAAGTGGAGTTTCACCATGTTGCCGAGGCTGGTCCTGAACTCCTAACCTCAAGTGATCCGCCTGCCTTGGCCTCCCAAAATACTGGATTACAGGCGTGAGCCACTGCTCGTGGCCACCATCCTACTTTCTAACAGCACTGACCCACCCTCCCCCTCGCCCCAAAAACCACCATGAAGGAGGCAGAGGGCACCAGGTGAAGACTGCCCATGGTCCTTTTCTTACCTCTGTGACTTCGTTTGTTTAGTGTTCTGGGCTTGATTGTTCTCCTTTTCCCTGCGTCCCCAGTTTTGCAAACTCCATCTTTAAAACATCAGCATCAGTGCCACCACGTGTTCTACTCTCTCTGCTATCTCCATGCCAGAATCAATCTTTCCCACGTGTTCACTCTTCATTTCTGTTTGTGGCCCTTCTGGCTTGTGTATGTCTATATGCCTTTTTTCATCTGACTTTCTGATGTTAGCCTTTAGCTTAGTCTCCACACACACAGTAAGTGCTTAACAAAGACTTGTGGCCGTGTGCAGTGGCCCATGCCTGTAATCCCAGCACTTTGGGAGGCTAAGGTGGGTGGATCATCTGAGGTCAGGAGTTCGAGACCAGCCTGGCCAACATGCTGAAACCTCGTCTCTACTAAAAATACAAAAATTAGCCAGGCGTGGTGGCACTCACCTGTAATCCCAGCTACTTGGGAGGCTGAGGCAGGAGAATCGCTTGAACTGGGAGGCAGAGGTTGCAGTGAGACGAGATTGTGCCAATGCACTCCAGCCTGGGCAACAGAGTGAGACTCTGTCTCAAAAAAAAAAAAAAAAAAAAAAAGACTTGCTATGCCTTTTAATGGTTTTAAAAATTACACTTGCTTGCATACATACCTCATTCATTCAGCAAATGGTTATTGTTCATTCATTGTTAGATGCTGGGCTCAGAGATAAGCAAGACCCACCTCTGTTCTTAAGATGCTCTCCGGCTAGTTGGAAAGAAAGACATCAATAAACATCCCCACACAAACCAGGGACACATGGAGGGAGGAAGGATGGGTTCTTGCTTTGGTTGGAATGAGGGTAGGTTTGAGTAAGAGAGCGTGAAAGAGGCAAGGAATTTGAGGTGTGCCTTGAAGGATGTGTAAGAGGCAGCGCTGTGGACAGTGTGGGAAGAACATTGCAGATGATGAGAAAAGAGCAAGGCATTTGAAGTCTGTCCCTGGTAACTGAGTGTGGCTGGGGTAATGGGGATGATGGGAGAAGCTGGGGTCAGATTTCAAAAGCCCTTTTGAAGCAGAGTTTATTTGATCTTTCCCTGTAAGAAGCCACTACAGGATTTTAGGTGAGTTAATGACTAGCTCAGAACTGTTTTTCAGAAAGATGACTTGGCTGGCAGTAGGAAAGATAAATTTGGAAGGTAGCAGAGTTAGGGGGAGGCAGGGAACAGGTAAGAGTTGTGGAAAAATTGAGGTTAAGGAGTATAAGGACTTGGACCAGAGTGGTAAAAGAGGAGACTGAGCAGGGGAAAGGATGTGAAAAGTGGTTAGCAGTTAGTAACAGGGTGTGCAAAGCCTCAATGTAAACTTCGCCTTTGTGGGATTTGTTAGTTAGTAACAGTATGTTTAAAGCCTCTAGGTAAATTTCACCTTTGTGGGACTTTTTAGTAACAGTATCTATAAAGCCGCAATGTAAACTTCACCTTGGTGGGATTTGCTTTATGTTTTCAATGAGGTATGTAGTTTTTCAAATCGTACTGTAATTCAAATTTTCAACACTTTCAGTTATTAGCTTTTTCTCTAGAATTTTCTTGATCAATTTCTTAACCATTTACAGTTACTTCTACTTCTTACTGAAGTTGACTACTGCTGTTTTTCTCACAGTACCTCTTGGTCAGTTTATATAGGGAACTTCAAATTCAGTTCAGCTGCAATAGGATCTGTATTTTTTTCTATATATATTCTGAAAGAAGGGTCATGCTTTAGGAAAAAGTTGATGAAAATGAGAAAACAGATGGTTTATATATGTCTATGCAGTATACTATTAACAGTTCTTTGAAAAAGTAGCAAAGAAAGGTAATGTTAATCTCATCTTAAATGAAGGTAAAACTCTTGCACAGCTAAGAGAAAATCTATATACTAAAAGAGTTTGGAAAACTACTTCAGAGGAACTTTAAAGAGTAGTCTAATGTGATGCTGTGAAGATAACGTCATCCTCTATTAGTAATTTCAGCTTCAACAAATAGGATAGAATAAATGCAAATTAAAAATAAATTAGGAGCAGATGTTGAGAAATATCTTACATTTAGGGAATTCTTAAGTGGTAGAAAGGCCCTGGAGTTCAGTTAATAAAGCTGGGATGCTCAGAAATTATAATAATTCAGGTAACAAATGCTTTCCTTAACGTGATGCTCTGCTGTGGAGGTTTTGGGAATAGAAGAAAGAAGAGGCTGTTATTGTCATACTGTTTGTAAGTTCATCTTCCTTTACATTCAGTGGATAACTAAAATCTACTATATATGCTGATATTTCAGAAATGGTGGTTCCCTTAACCTTCAAGAAAAAACAAAAGTTCTCATTTGTAAACACTTGCAAACATTCTTGGGTTGTCTCTTGGTGGTACCCAAGTTTTTGCTTTGGCCAGTAAGAGACTTTTGCATAGTACTTTGTTGCCTTGCCTCTACAACATGTTAGGCTTGTGGATTGGCACATGGTGAATAAGACACAGTTCCAGTTGTCGACTGTCTGTCACCTAGAGAGGGCAGGTATGCAGGAATTTAAGAAAACAGATTAAACAGGCAGTTACACAGTTGTAAAAGTAAAAACAGCACAGATTGCTGTGTGAGCTCACGGGAGGGGTACCTGACATCCCAGGGCTTCAAGGAAGGCATCTTGGAAGAGTAGATATCTAAGCTGAGATCTGAAAGAATGAGTGGGGATGTGGGGAGGCTGTTAAGACAGAGGGAGTTGATGACAAGAGGTTTGGAGGTGAGAATTGTGAGGTTTTCAATATGGCTAAAGCAGGATGCTGGAGAATGAAGCTGAGACCAGTTAATGAAGAGTGTTATAAGCCATCTTTAGGAGTTTGGATTGTATCCTAAGCATAATGGTGAATCTTTTAAAGGGCTTTAAAATTAAAAAAATATATATTTATATATTTATCATTTTTAAAATCCTGAAGTATTCAATCTAAAAAAATGTACAGGAAATGATATATCAGATATGCTAGTGCCCTCATTTGAAATTTATCAGCTGTTAATATTTTGACTTTTTTTTTTTTTTGAAATGGAGTTTCACTCTTGTTGCTCAGGCTGGAGTGCAATGGCGCCATCTCGGCTCACTACAATCTCCCCCTCCTGGGTTCAAACAATTCTCGTGCCTCAGCCACCCGAATAGCTGAGATTACAGGCATATACCATCATGCCCAGCTAATTTTTTTTTGTATGTTTTGTAGAGACATGGTTTCACCATGTTGGCCAGGCTGGTAATATTTTGACATATTTGATTTAGGTTGTATTTTAAAGAGCTAATTATGTCAGCATAGATAAATCTTAAAAACAATTTGACTACAAACAAAAATCAGGTTGCACAATGTATTGACTGGTACTGTATATAAAGCTCATATACCTGCAGAAATTACCCTGCAGTGTTTATGTATTCATATTATAAATATATAGCAAAATACAAAAATTTTTATGGAAATTATAAACACTAGATTTCTTTAGAGATAGTGAGAGAGGAGGTTCTTCAGTTTTATCTATAATATTTAATTCCTCAATGAAAATAGAAATAGAATCTTAAACTAATATGAAATAATGCTGATTTGTGAACTGGGTGATGATTGTCTTAAGCCCAGTTCCTTGGAAATAGAATTTGAGACAGAGATTTGTGTGCACTTGAGAACAATTCCTGTTAATGAAAGAAATGAGGGAAGAAGGACTGGGCCAGGGAAAAGCTGAGGTGTAGTTGAGTTACAGCAGGGCCACCATTGGATTCATAGGGAATGCTGGTGCTGGGATGGCCCTTCAGAGATTTCCCAACTTGAGGCAATGTGTTGAGCCTGGGGACCTTTGCCTTGACCAGTAGGCTTTCGGCTGACCCTGGGAAGGAGGTGAGGTGAAAATCTGGGCAAGGTGACTTGGCCAAGGGCAGTTCCTGGAGGGATGCTCAGCTATGAGCCTTCAGCTGCTGGGGGAATGAATTTGTGCATTGCCTTGCCTGAAAGGCAGATCTGGATAGGAGATTCACTGCAGTCATGGACCTTGTACCATTTTCTTTTGCCTATTATTGTCTATTTCTATGTCTGAAAGATATGACATATTAAATAAAAAAAGCTTCCAATTTCTAGGAGCAGTATTCACCGAACTACTTCCCTGACACATACATACCTCACACCCTGCACACACCACACACCACAAACCGTAGCTGTAATATCAGGTTACATACTTTCTGTTTTATTTTCCCTTTTCTCTGTGTTTTTGGTTACTTGAGATGGCCTCCTCTCTCTCACTCCTGGTTTGGGAAGGCCTTGCTTCCTCTGAAAGGTTGTGAGCAGAGGGCTGATCTGATCAGATTTGTTCTTCTGAGTGGTGCTCTAGAAGCCACGTGGAGCATGGATGGTGTGGGGTGTGTGCTGGATGAGGCAAGGCTGGGGTTCTGGAGGACCTTTGGGTGGCTGTCTCAGTTAGAGGGTAAGAGGTATTGAAGCCAAAACTGAGATTGAGGTAGCTGAGAAGGAGCAGAGGGGAGAGTTTAGAAGCTTTAGGTAGGAGGCAGACCTGATAGGACATGGTGGTGGTCTTCAGATGATGGGTAGTGGATGGGATGGAGAGAGAAGCCTGGTTTTTGACTTTAACACTCGCAAATGAAGCCTTTCTTTCTAGGTTTTGTGGAGAGGGCAGTGCATAAGGGGATAGTAAGTGAAGTTCTAGATTGAGTTTTGAGGTGCCTGGAGATATCTGGGAAAAATATGTAATATATATATTTCTCTTACATGTATGAGACTGGCTTGGGCTGGGGTCTGCCCTTGAAAACTGGCAGCTGGAGTCTTGAGTACTTTCCTGAGTCATTTTTTGAGCTCTTTGCAAGATAATGTTAAAAATTCAAGAGGCCGGGTGTGGTGGATCATGCCTGGAATCCCAGCACTTTGAAAGGCCGAGGCGGGCGGATCACCTGAGGTCAGGAGTTCAAGACCAGCCTGGCCAACATAGTGAAACCCTACCTCTACTAAAAATACAAAAAAAAAAAAAAAAATTACCTGGACATGGGGTCGCGCGCCTGTAGTCCCAGCTACTCAGGAGGCTAAGGCATGGGAATAATTTGAACCTGGGAGGTGGAGGCTGCGGTGAGTCAATATCACACCACTGCACTCCAGCCTGGGTGACAGAGTGTGACTCTGTTGAAAAAAAAAAAAAATCAAGAACTGTTGCATATTTTATTTACCTTAGTATTTTCTGAGATATTTTTGACTGACCCTAAAATGAGCATCTGGATGGTAGATGATGGCAGCGGAAGATGAAGAATTAAGAAGTGGTTTTTGATTTGTAATATTTTTTAGTAGATATTATTAGTTGATGCCGCAGTTGTTGACTGTATTTATCTCCCAAGGGCATAGGAAGCCCCCTTGCAGATATTACTCTACCTAGCCTGACTGGGTGTTTGGGGAGGGAGAGAAGAGGTTAACAATAAATCCTGCAATATGTGCAGAAGTTTTTACACTTGTGTTTCTGCATATTTTCTTAGAAACAGGGTCCACAGTTTTCATTATATTCTCAAAGGAGACCTTTGACTTAATGAAAAGTTAAGTCTTGTTAGAGGAAGAGTGACATATTATAGGGTTATGTCTTCATAATGTTTCTTTTTTTCTGAAATTAGATTGGCAGTCCAATACGCTGGCATGAATTGAGGGTCTCACACTTTTGCTGTAACTCAAATTCTGGTCCTTACTTTACTTCTACTGCCTTAAAGCCACTCAAACAAAAGACCTGATTGCTAGAATTAGGTTGAGAAGACACAAAGTTTGAAGGGCAAAATTTCTGATAATGTTTGACCCAGTTTTGCATATAATGAATTTTTATTTGTTGATGAATATTTCCCTTTTGTTGCTAAAAGTGGCAAATAATCAGACATAGATTACTAATTAACAGTCTGCCTCAGGTTTTTTTTTTTTAATTAATGAAACTTGGGCTTCATCAAGCTCTGGTGGAATGGGTATCACAGTGCTTTATTTTTTCTGACATCAAAAGAAATTTCTTTGTCAAAGTGTAGACATGTTTGTTGTGACTGCCTTTTGTGTGGGTTCTTTTCTCCCAGCCCTCTCCTACTACAGGAGAGAGAGATAATGGCCCTTTGCTCCTCATTCCACATTCAGACCAGATTCCCCAGCTGCAATCTCCTGCCATCGGATTGCATCACCAACTCAACCTAATTGGTGAGATGTCACTCCCTCCCTCCACCGCTCACTCTCATTTCTCAGTGAGTTTAGCTCTGTCACTCTCTCTAAAAGTTACTGTTGTTTTAGTGATTTGGGTGTAAACATTGATGATCCTTCTAATACTCTGTCCTCTTAATTTCTCCAAGTTCTCTTTCTAGTGATCTTGTCTCCCACTGTGGTGGGTATATTCTGGCTAGACCAGCTCATTGTTTATGGTGGCAGCCCCTCTGCCATCTGAATTTAAGCGTCCCATTGTTTTGATACTAGCATGGCTCACTGCAACCTCCGCTTCCTGGGCTCCAGCAATCCTCCCACCCTGGAGTAGCTGGGGCTATAGGCATGCGCCACCATGCCTGGCTAATTTTTGTATTTTTTTTTTGTAGATAAGAGGTTTCACCATGTTTCCCAGGCTGGTCTCAAACTCCTGGGCTCAAGCAATCCATCCACCTCAGCCTCCCGAAGTGTTGGGATTACAGGTGTGAGCCACCATGCCCGGCTGACTTTGCCTACTCTTGCCCTAAGAAAATTGAAGCAAACCAAAGAGGAATCCAGAAACTTCAATACCACATCTATCCTCAACCAGAACCCACCCAAGGCCACCCTAACCGTGTACATGGTACCCATCCTCCTTTACTTACTCAAAGTCACCTCCCTTCTCTCTTCTGCATCCCTATGATTTCCCCTTTAGTGGATCCGCTTACAAACATGCTATTGTTTTTCTTCTAGCAAAACTTTACTTTGATCCCACCTGTCTCTGTAGCTACCACGCCATTCCTCTGGTCCCCTTTATGAAAGAGCTCCTCAAAGATTGTATGTACCAACATTTGCAGTTCATCTCCTTTCATTCCCTCTTAAGACCACTCAAATCAGGCAGACCCCCTACCAGTCCAGTAAAACTGCTCTTGTCAAAGTTATTAGGGACCTCCTTGTTGCTAAATCCAGTAGCCTGTTCTCAGTCCTTACCTTATTCCACCTCTCAATAGCATCAACACTGCTGATCACTCCCTCCTCCATGACTCTTTCTTCATTTGGCTTCTAAGACACCCCACACGCTCCTGGTTTCCCACCCCTTATCTTTTGCTGATTCTTCCTCTTAACGTTGGAGGGCCCAGGACCCAGTCCTTGGACCTCCTCTCTGTCCCCACTGTTGCCCTTTGTCATCTCACCAATATCCTGGTTTAAATACTATTTGAATGCTGGCTCAAATTTCTATCTCTAGCCCAGACCTCTTCCTCTCAACTGCATACTTGCATTTCCAGTTGTTTACTTCACATATTCTACGTTCAGATCTGAAAATCTGAACTCCTGATCTCCCGTAAACCCCAAAGCTGATCCCACAGTCTTGCTTGTCTCAGATAAAGGCAATGTGATTCTTCCAATTTCCCAGACCCCCAGTTTTGGAGTCATCTTTGTAGTCCTTTCTTTCTCGTATACCCACATCCAATGCAGCAGATCCTGCTGGTTCTATTTTCCTAATACTGAATTTGTACAGAATCCAGTCATATTTTACGATCTCCACTGCTACTGCCCTGGTCTAGGGGACCATTGCTTTTTCTGGAATTGTCTCCTTACTTGTCTCTCTGCTTCCTCCCTTGGTCCATGGAGGCTGGTCTGAACCCCACAGTAGAGGGATCCTTTTCAAATCAGAAGTGGATATGTTGCTTCAGGTTTCCAAGTCTGCAGTGACTCCCCATTCCAGTTGTAATAAACGCGAAAGACCTTACAGTGATCTACAGGACCCTGTTTATCCTGCCTGGCTTCATCTCCCCTTACTAGTTTGTGCTCATTATATGAGGCAGGCACCTCCCAAGTCAGGGCCTGAGCCCTCTTCTAGCAGATAACCTTGTGGCTAACTCCCTCCTCTCAGAGAGCTACTGTGCCAGTCAATTAAAATAGCAAATCCTTCCCTCATTAGCCCTCTCCACCCACTTTATCCTGTTTCATTTTTTCCCATAGCACTTACTGGATTATGCTGATTGTCTTTTTCCACTAGAATGCAGGTATTTTGTCTAGGTTGAATCACTAGTATCTAAAACAGTGCCTGACACATAGTATGTGCTCAATAAATACACGTGTGCAGAAGCATATCACATTTTTCATTGCTTTCCACAAGTGTGAGCCTGGGCAACATGGTGAAACCCCATCTCTATAAAAGATATAAAAATTGGTCTGGGTGCAGTGGCTCATGCCTGTAATCCCAGCACTTTGGGAGGCTGAGGCAGGCGGATCACCTGAGGTCGGGAGTTGGAGACCAGCCTGGCCAACATGGAGCAACCCTGTCTCTACTTAAAATACAAAATTAACCAGGCATGGTGGCTCATGCCTGTAATCCCAGCTACTCAGTAGGCTGAGGCAGGAGAATCGCTTGAACCTGGGAGGCGGAGGTTGCAGTGAGCTGAGATGAGCCATTGCACTCCAGCCTGGGTAACAAGAGTGAAACTCCGTCTCAAAAAAAAAAAAAAAAAAAAAGCTGGGCATGGTAGTGCATGCCTGTGGTCCCAGCTACCTGGGAGGCCGAGGTGGGGAGACAGGGATCACTGGGCGTGGTGGGGGGGGGGCCGTGCCTGTAATCCCAACTACTGGGGAGGCTGAGGCACAAGAATCGCTTGAACCCAGGAGGCAGAGGTTGCATTGAGCTGAGATCGTGCTACTGCACGCCAGCCTGGATAACAGAGCAAGATGCTGTCTCAAACACAAACAAACAAACAAAAAACAAACAAGTGTGCAATCCCTGAGAAAAATATCAGTTCAATCTTTGTTGTATCTTTATTGTCCCGATTGATTAGCTGCATGTCAGCCTTTGACTGTGTTTCCCAGATGCTCACGACAGATCGATCACTTGATGTTGTTTTCAACAGGCAGTCATGAAATGAGCAGACTGAGGTCAGTGTAGTATAGATATTTGTCAGCGTGGTTGCCAACTGCCTTTCCTCTTCTAAGATTGCCCTTTATTGTGTGATTATATTACATTTTTATTTGGCATGAAAATGCCCATTTAGTGAAATGATGAGGATCTTCCTGGGGGATGAATTCTGGCGTAAGAAGCTTTCTTCAGATTACTAAGCACTCTAAAAGGTCCCAGGTTATGGGGCTCTGGAAAGTAACGATGCGAATACCTCACTTGGTTATGTGATTTTTATTTTTGCCTTGGAAGTCTTTCTGCAAACAAGTCTTCCAGTGGAGGCTCATTTTAGGAATGTGACGATGCATTGCTGATAGGTAGGATGTGGCTTTCTATACAGCAGAGTTTGGGGGGTGGGACTGGCAGGTGAGTAGCTCAACCCAGGCTTCTGAGGGTCCTTCATGTCTTTTGGAACACAATTTGAAAATCACTGCTTTAATTGCTAAATTCTAGAAAACCTGGATGCCCTATTTAAAAAAAGAGCTTAGCTTAGTGTCAAAGAGGAACTAGGTTCCAGTTTTAGCTCTGCAGATCACCAGCTGTGTGACCTTGAATATGTCACTCAAGCTGTCTGCACAATTAATTGATTTGTTTGTAAGGTAAGGAGTATGGACTAGATGACCTCACACTGATCACTTTCTAAGCTCCAGAGAACCTAATTGTTGATGCTTAATTGTGCGAGCTGTGCTCGGGAAGGGCTGTGTTCTAGTACCTTCTTCCTCATCACTGTCATTTCAGTATTATCTACACTGATCTTCACAAATATTCTGCACACTTGGATTCTAACCTGCAATATTGCTGTTGGGGTTATAGAAATATAGATTATATGATGGTATTTAGGGTAAGCATTTTTATCTCTAAAATGAGTTAGATATCAAGGATGGCATGGTATTAGATTACACAATATTTGAAAAGAATAATAAGAAAAATCCTGCAGGATTTAAAAATCTTATTAGTACTCTGCTGTAGAAATACTTTAGGGAATGGTTCAGACAGTATCAGGTGCTGTGGGTGTAAGCATGGCCACCTGCTAGCTCTGTGAACCTGGACAAATGGCTTAGCTGCTCTGTGCCTGAGTAAAGTAGAGATAGTAATAGCATCAACCTCCTCGTGTTGTAAAAAGTAAGTGAATTAACATATATAAAGCAATTTGGGGCCAGGCGCGGTGGCTCATGCCTGTAATCCCAGCACTTTGGGAGGCCGAGACGGGCGGATCACGAGGTCAGGAGATCGAGACCATCCTGGCTAACACGGTGAAACCCCCTCTCTACTAAAAATACAAAAAATTAGCCAGCCTGATGGCAGGCGCCTGTAGTCCCAGCTACTCGGAAGGCTGAGGCAGGAGAATGGCGTGAACCCAGGAGGCGGAGCTTGCAGTGAGCCGAGATTGCGCCACTGCACTCCAGCCTGGGTGACAGAGCAAGACTCCATCTCAAAAAAAAAAAAAAAAAAAGCAATTTGGAACATAGAAGCACTCAATAAATGTAAGCTGTTACCTCCATACAAATAATTATTATAATGTGGGTTTATTTCTTTCCAGTCTTTTAAAATAAGCATGTAAAAATAGTTTTAATCATATTGCACTAGGAAGATTTGTTTTTGTTTCTTAAATATATACAGAATTTCCCTTTTTCTGCTTCTTTATATTTAATAACAAGACATTCTAAGATAGACTAAGCCTTTTCATAGCTAATTGTCCTGTGGAATTCTTTTAGTTTTTCTCTTCCATGTTTATATATTTGATATGATTTTCTGGTAGAATTCTTGAAAAAATAACTGCATCACACAGTAGCTCTCCTCTCCCATTTTATTTTATTTTACTTGCTGAGGCTGGATACTATATTCTTTTGGCTGAAATCACCATAGTGGGTTCATACAACTAATTTCCAGCCAGTTTATGTAGATCATTTGCAAATGTATTAGTTACAGAGAGGCTCCAGGGGTGTACCAAAGAAACCGCAAAATACAGTGGCTCAAATAAAATCAGAGTTTATTTCTTTCTCTCCTTACAGTTCAGAGTTGGTGGGTGATGGAGGGTGGGAAGGTGGCTCCGCTTCATATGGTCTCTCAGGGATCCTGGTTCCTTCTCTCTTGTTCTGCCTTTCCAAAGTGTTGTTCCATCTTCTTGATGAGGCTTGCCCCTCAACACTATGTCAAGTTCTAGTCCAAGGAAAGAGAAAGAGAAGTAAAAAATAAGCAATTTTTAAAAACGTGCATGGCCCTCAGGTTGCATTCCTGATTTCTTTTCACATCCCACTGGCTGCTGCTTAGCCACGTGGACTCATCTTGCTGCAAGGGAGGTTGAGAAATATGGCTTGTGCTGAGCTAGAACTGTGGGGATGGAGGAGAAGAGCAGGTTTCTGATACTGAAAAAAAAAAAAAGAAAAAATAGAAAGGAGAATGGATAATAATAAATATACATATGCTTTGATCACAATTTCATGGGCCAAGTTTGAATTTGGAATTTTCCAAGTCCTCCAATTCTATGACAGAACATGGTGGTGGAGAGAGCTGCCCCCTGGCTCCAGTTTGCAGACTTTCCCCTTTGTCTGCCCATGCTGGCTCCATTTGGCACTGGGAAGGGCTTTGCACCCAAGTTTGTGGTCAGTTGGCCAAGCACCCATGGTCTCCCACTCTTTCCCACTTGCAAACAGTAGTGTGGTCCACCATTGCTTGGGAAAGAGCCCAGTGCTCATTTGAGCAGTGAGTACTAGGACCCTGTGCCTCTAGACTGTGCTTTAGGACTTGCATATCCCCTTGGTCCTCTGATTTCTCTATTTCTGGGGGAGAGATGGGGATGGAAGAGGGTAGAGTAAGGCCCTCTAAAAGTCAGGATTTAAGGCAAGGTCCTCGCTTGTCTAGGTCTACAGGTGATGCTACAAAGAGAATGTTACATTGATTCAGTTCTTAAAATTTTCCCTTTTCCTCATGCTTCTGTTTCATTAATATTCATATTTACTTTTTATAATATACATGTTATATCTTTAATCCACTAGGAGTAGAATATTTGTAATGAAATGGAGTGCTGTTTTAATGGATGAGAAAGGTAGGGAGGGGCTCAGAGAGGGAGGCTGGAGAATATTCACTTATTTAGCTTAATGTTTTCAACAGCTTAAAAAAAAAGAAAAAACAACCTTTGAGTGGCCCTTGTGATTAAATGGCAGTTTGCCCAGACTAGAGGGAGCCAGCGTTGGGAATAAAAACTAAGATTCACTTTGAAAATCTAGAAAAAAAAAATGACTACACAAGTCATAAGAATGTGCTTGATGGCTTGGGTTGTCTGAGAGCAAGTGAAGTAGGGCGCGGGCCTGGTTTCCGCATTCCCTCTCTGCTCAGCCTTTTAGCTCCAAACCCCATCCACTCCCTAGAGCTGGCCAGCCCAGACCCAGGACCTGGATGCTGACCTCTTCAGGGCGGAGCTGTTGCTGTGCTCAGACATCGTGACAACTTGTTGATGGGAAATGTAGCTGAAAGTCTAGCGCAAAAAGCTGCTCTTGGGTTGGCCAGCGAACCTCCTTCATGATAAAACTCCCCATCCCTTATCCAAATCCTTGGGTCCAGATATGCTTCAGAATTTATGATTTTTCTTTTTCCCATTTCAGAAAGGCTATGGCCCATATGCCCTATGTTACATAAAGCCTCCAGAGGAGTTTGGGACAGTACCCTATCATCCAATATCTTCATCATTCTGCAGAAAATGTATGAATATTTACACTAAGTGGAACACAAACAGGGTTATAAATAGCCTCAGGTCAGTTCAGGTCACGTTTTGCTGCCAAATGGGTTATGAAAAAAGCCTTTGGTTTCCAGAGCTTTTCAGATCCTGGCATTGTGGATAAGGGATTGTGCACCTGGTATGGTGACTGCTTTCTCAGTGTCTATTTGGTGCCATTTTACATGTATTGCATTTGAAGTACTCACAACAAACATACCTATGTATATATATACCTCTCTCTCTATATATTTTTTCCTTATTTATTTATTTATTTATTTTTTTAACAGCTAAGGAAACAGGTTTCATGAGCTCGAATGGCTTACACAAGATCAAGAGGAGATGATCTCCTTTGCAAACAGAGGCCAGGACCCAGGGCCTGGGCACTTAGTGGGCTATAAGAGTTTCTAATTTGCTTGTTTGAAGCATTGGAACATAAGCCAGCCTGCAGAATCCTGTTTCACATTTAATGGTAGCTGAAAGACAATACTGCAGTAAAAGTGCCATAGGATGTAATTATCCTAACATTGTTTCTTAAGAAAAGACATCTTAAGTTCAACCAGCGGGGTCAGGAAGTGGGGTCCCTGGCCTGACCAGTGGCTTATCTTCCTTCCTGGATGGCTGGCAGGGGCAGTAGGTCAGTCAGGGCACTGTTCCAGGACCCAGTGGCAGTGTGGGCAGCACTGTGGTGAGATGGGAAGAGAGGAAGGAAGGTTCGGGTGCTTGATGTGCATTGAAGGGGTCAGGGAAGGGGGAATTGGCTACTGGCTGAGGTTCTGACACTAGCTGGACAGGGCCCGATGCCAAACTCTTGTTCTTGTTCTCACCTAGAAATTGCCATTAGTTAGTGCTGCTGCTGGGCATTATTTTAACTTAGACCAAGGCAGCCCTTTTGCGTGGGCAATTAGATAACGGCACCCACTCTGGAGAGACACAGTCTGATGGACACACTACTTCGTGGGCTGTGCCTTTGTGCAAAGCAAAAGGTGTTCTTTCCTCCGTGCCGCTGTGCTGGCTGGATTTCAGCCTCGTTTTTCACCTTGGCCTCGTGCCTTTATGCAGTGGACAGATTTCAGGCAGCTTGGCATTAGTAGGAATCTACCTGAAAAGCACTTTATATGTGTTTGAATCCTTGGCATGATTTGGTGATGATCTGGCAGAATAGGTATTACCATGATTTGACAGATGAGAACGTCATGGCGCTGTGAACTGCTGACGGTCGCCTCGGCTCCATTGCTATCTGGACAGGACTGTTCCCTGTACACTCCCTCTTTCAAAATGGAAGAGGCAGCCAGAGGATTTCAGGATACATTTCCCTCAGTTGTTTCCTTCTGCACTACCTTCTCATCTTTCATGGTTGTATTAAAAGTGGGGCCTGGCACAGTGGCTCACGTCTGTAACCCCACACTCTGGGAGGCCGAGGCAGGAGGATTACTTGAGGCCAGGAGTTCGAGACTAGGCTGGGAAACACAGTGAGACCCTGTCTCTGCAAGAAAACAAAAAAAGTCTCTAAAAAACAAAACAACGGATAGACTGATGTTGGCTCCTATTTGGATATGTGTGGCAATTGGTGGCTCTTACTGACCCCATAGCTCTCATTCAGGTGGTTTGTGTGATAGTGGGCACAATGTTGGTGCCAATTGAGTTGAAAATGCTGTCATGTTGAAAGAAAGCATCGGAAATGAGAGGGTCTGGGTAAATATATTAGTAGTATAGCTGTTGCTTTGTTTGCAGTCTCTTCACTTACATTACTTTCATTTAAAATTAACCATAATCTGTTAAACTTTTACTTCCAATAATGTATGGGTTCAGGAATCTTAGCCAAAGTCAATGTTTTTCACAGGAAGTATCTAGATATACATTAACTTTTAAAATTGTAACCAGTTAGTTTCACTATAAAAGTTAGCAAAGTGTGAATGAATTGATCGCTTGCTAATCTGGAGCACACAAGGGAAATTAATTTTAGATGGAGAAAATATTTCCTAAAATAACAGAGGGAGGCAGAGAGCTAGGTGTATGTGTTGGGCCTTTCAAATATATTATTTCATTTACTCCCTACCATAATTTTATGGGGAAGATATAATTGTCAGTGTTTCATAGATGAGGATATGCTTGTTATTAGTTAGGACTTAGAGTAAGTTTTTTATCATATTTAAAAAATGCCCCATCTAATTCTGAATTCTTACAGAGAGCCACATAGGAAGTAGGATTTTGAAAAAGCAAAAATCAACAACAATGCAGAGAGGAAGAAATGAGTGGATTGGTAAGATAAGGCCATGGGTAGTTCACAGAAACTGTTTGCTTTCTCTAACATGCTTGCTCCCCTTGTTAAACTTTGGATGCATATTTGTCTCAAAGTGTCATATTAGACAAAGCAATAAGAAAATGGTTAGTTTTAAGATTGACATAATTCATAAATTCTCACAAATACATTTGATAAAATAAGGCAGTTTGTGTTTCTCCTGGTCCTGAGGACCCCCAAAACTCAGAACCTCATAAATAGGACAGCGAATGATATGGAGGAAGCTATTTCTTCAGCTACATGTGATAATCTAGATGAATAGAACTCTCATTTATGGCATCCCATATTGTAAACCAGTTACAGTACAGAAAATCATTTTTAAAAAAGAGAGATTGCAGGAAGTTCGCCAACGATTTGCCTTAATCCTGAAGCCAATTTAAACATTCCAATCTGATATATATATTTATTTTAGTTTATTTCTTTTGAGATGGAGTCTTGCTCTTTTCGGAGTGCAGTGGGGCCATCTCGGCTCACTGCAACCTCTGCCTCTCGGGTTCAAGCAATTCTCCTGCCTCTACCTCCTAAGTAGCTGGGATTACAGGCACCCACCACCATGCCTAGCTAATTTCTGTATTTTTAATAGAGATGGGGTTTCACCATGTTGGCCAGGTTGGTCTCGAACTCCTGACCTCAAGTGATCCACCCACCTCGGCCTCCCAAAGTGCTGGGATTACAGGCATGAGCCACCACGCCTAGCCCCAATCTGGTATCTTGATAAATTACCAAATTGTTGTAATAGAGATTAGTACCTTCTCTTACCTTTCTTTTTATAAATTAATTTTTAAAAATAGTCCTCAGACTTTCCTGTCAAGGAACCCTTTGATAGTTGATCATATTGCATGGTACTTTTTCCATTGCTTTATGTAAATTTCTGCTCTCACAGTCAGTAAATCTGAACATAAGCTTTTCTTTCTGGGCTTTGTTCTGTCCTTTCCTTTCCTGGAAATAGCTTCCAGATGGGATTGTTTTCTTTTGACAAACCTCACGACTGTATGTTTCACCATTTTTTGACCTATTATCTCTTTTTGAGTTTCATTTTCGGCTTAGGTACTCTGCTTGTAGGATTTTTTTTTAACACCCTGTGATATATACTGAAAATACTTTGCACTGTTAAGAGCCTGTACAATAATACCGTTAACGAAGAAGTGCTGTGGACTTCTCTGTAACTCCCAATTCTTCAAGGGAAAATTTTCCTTCAGTGTATTCCATCTTTCTTACTTCTTCAAGTTTATTTAGGGAATACCAAGAAATAAAGTGTTGCTTAGTTTAATTCCTTTATAATGTCTTTATTTTTATTTATTTATTTATTTTCTGAGATGGAGTCTCATTCTCTTGCCCAGGCTGGAATGCAGTGGTGGGATCTCAACTCACTGCAACCTCTACCTCCTGGGCTGAAGTGATTCTTGTGCCTCAGCCTCCTGAGTAGCTGGGATTACAGGTGCCTACCACTACGCCTGGCTAATTTTATTTTATTTTATTTTTGAGACTGAGTTTCGCTCTATCGCCCAGGCTGGAGTGCAGTGGCGTGATCTTGGCTTACTGGAACCTCTGCCTCCCGGGTTCAGGTGATCCTCATGCCTCAGCCTCCCGAGTAGCTGGGATTATAGGCACTTGCCACCACGCCTGGCTAAATTTTGTATTTTTAGTAGAGATGGGGTTTCATCATGTTGGCCAGGCTGGTCTTGAACTGCTGACCTCAAGTGATCTGCCTGCCTCGGGCTCCCAAAGTGCTGGGATTACAGGCGTGAGCCACTGCACCTGGCCTATAAGGTCTATTGAAAATAAATCTAGCTGGGCATGTTGGCTCATACCTGTAATCCCAGCACTTTGGCAGGCGTAGGCAGGCAGATTGTTTGAGCTCAGGAGTTCAAGATTAGCCTTAGCAACATGGTGAAACTCCTCTCTACAAAAAATACAAAAATTAGCTGGGTGTGATGCCAGCACCTGTGGTCCCAGCTACTTGGGAGGCTGAGGTGGAGGGATCACTTGAGCCTTGGAGGTCGAGGCTGCAGTGAACTATGGTGGTGCCACTGCACTCCAGCCTGGTTGACTGAGTGAGACCCTGTCTCAAAATAAAACAAACAAAAATAAATTTGCTTAAAATTTTTTTGAATTAAAGTTAATTTTTATAATATTTAGTTAGGTTTTTTTTTTTTCCTCATTATTCTTTCACATTTTTCCAGGTTAAGGTACATGAATTTTACTCTTTTAATGTTGTGGCCCAGGGTAGTCTGTCTGCCAATCAGGCTGTTAAGTTGTGGGTCTGACATTTTCCTTGGAAGTGCTGTTTTTGGGCATGTTAGACTTTCTGTACTTGTGTGTTGCCTTTTGGCAGAGACTTCGACACTTAAGGATTTGTTGATAAAATGACAAATTGTTTCATGAGGCATTTACTTGGTACTAGACATTTAGATGATTGTTTCTCAGAATAACTTGGTTGACTAACATCTTTCTGCTTCCTGTCGTCATGATCACTTCTGCAAAGGACGAAGCCTAGTACATTTTCTGGTAGAATCTTATATACCATAAGATTTAGTTGAAACATTGTATGTTTCTATCTTCAGTTTTTGGTCCCAAGTTATTTTAAGTAATTTTTTTTTTTTTTCTGTTGCCCAGGCTGGAGTGCAGTGACACCATCTCGGCTCACTGCAACCTTGATCTCCTGGGCTCAAATGATCCTCCCATCTCACCCTTCAGAGTAGCTGGGACCACAGGCACATGCCACCATGCCCAGCTAATTTTTATACTTTTTGTAGAGACAGGCTGGTCTCAAACTCCTGAGCTCCAGTGATCCACCTGCCTCACCCTCCCAAAGTGCTGGGATTATAGGCATGGGTCACCATGCCCAGACTTAAGTACATTTTTTTTTTTTTTTTGAGACGGAGTCTTGTTCTGTCACCCAAGCTGGAGTGTAATGGCGTGATCTTGGCTCACCGCAACCTCCACCTCCCAGGTTCAAGCAATTCTCCTGCCTCAGTCTCCTGAATAGTTGGGATTACAGGCACATGCCACCACGCCCGGCTAGTTTTTGTATTTTTGGTAGAGATGGGCTTTCACCCTGTTGGCCAGGCTGGCCTTGAACTCCTGACCTCGTGATCCGCCTGCCTCCGCCTCCCAAAGTGCTGGGATTACAGGCGTGAGCCACTGTGCCTGGTCTTTAAGTAAATTTTTAAAGGTGTAAATTCTGCAGACTCGGATAAAAATAATTATTCTATTGTGTCTTAACAGATCGTTATAATTGTGAAGATTAAATGAGTTCAAAGTATTTGGCTAATATTGTTAGGGGCTGTTGCTTTTGTTATTATTATTACTATTACTATTACGTCCTGGCTTCATTCCTGCTCTCTCTTTCCCTCTTTGCATCATTGCCTCTGACTATCTCCAGGCTGCTGATAGTGAGAGGGGCCGTCTCCCAATCCAGGTTACCAGGTCTGGATGAATGGACTCTGACCCATGTTTCTGGCCACTGGAATTTTGCCTTTGTGAATATTATAAATAGTAATATGTATACAAAGAATGAGTATGAAATAATCAATTATAAATTGGTTGGAATGTGTCTGATGCTCAGACATACACACACGATTTGACATTCTGGTTAGATTTCTCTGTGCAGGAAGCAAGGGAACAACAGAGCAGTGAGAAATCAAAGGAGAGAAGGGTATTCTGGGGCAAAGGACAGTTTCCATAGGTAGAATTACAGAGGTAAAACCATTAATCAAAAAAAACTAGTGCACCACTCACTCGATTTTTCCACCCCTTCCTTTCAGTCGTGGTCTGAGCTTTCGCATTCAGGTTGAAGATGAACTAGCATGTGCCTCATTTAATACTGGGAACTTTTATTTACCTGAGTCTGCTTTTTGAAATCTGTTAAGTGTTGAGTTTCTATTTGCACCTTATTCACCAGATTCACTTATTGTCTTTCCCTGCTAATGGGGATGGAGTGGGGGGAGGTGCTCGTGGCAGGCACTCAGACAAGCTCGCTGTGCAGCAGTGGCTCTGAGGGCACAGCTGTTTGGAATCAGCTGATAATTTTCAAGCATCTCTAGCTCATCATATTAAACACAGTTGCACACGTTTAGTGGTTGCTTAATTTTAACCTGAAACACTGTATGAAATAATTTGATGTATAAGAAGTATTGTAGTGATAAGAAGAGTAGCTTAATGGTTTTTCATGTTTTCTATGCCAGCCACTATTTAACCGTTTTACTATTTACAAACACACACACACACACACACACACACATCCATATACACCCATATCTGGGTATATGTGTTTGTCTATATACATACATATATGTGCATGTACACACATATATAAATTCATTTGATCCTCACAATAACCCTATAAAAGAGGCACTTCTATTTTCGCCTTTTTACAGTCAGGAAGCCAAGGCAGAGAGTGGGTAAGTAGCTTGCCCAACACAGGTAATGAGGGACAGAGGTGGAATTTAAACCCAAGTGGCTGTGCCATACCTTTTTTTTTTTTTGAGACAGAGTCTCACTCTGTCATCCAGGCTGGAGTGCAGTGGCGTGATCTCGGCTCACTGCAGCCTCTCCCTCCCGGGTTCAAGCGATTCTCCTGCCTCAGCCTCCTGAGTAGCTGCGATTACAGGTGTGCACCACCATGCCCGGCTAATTTTAGTATTTTTAGTAGAGACGGGGGGGTTTCACCATGTTGGTCAGGCTGGTTTTGAACTCCTGGCTTCGTGATCTGCCCACCTCGGCCTCCCAAAGTGCTAGGATTACAGGCCTGAGCCACTGTGCCTGGCCTTTTTTTTTTTTGAGATGGAGTTTTGCTCTATTTCCCAGGCTGAAGTGTAGTGGCGTGATCTCCACTCACTGCAACCTCCGCCTCAGGTTCAAGCGATTCTCCTGCCTCGGCCTCCCGAGGAGCTGGGATTACAGGTGCCTACATTCACGCCTGGCTAATTTTTGCATTTTTAGTAGAGATGGGGTTTCACCATGTTGGCCAGGCTGGTCTCGAACTTCTGACTTCAAGTGATCCACCCGCCTCGGCCTCCCACAGTCCTGGGATTACAGGCATGAGCACCCGGCTGCCCATACTCTTAATCACTACCCTGGAGTAGTTCTCAGTGCTGAGCCTCTAACTCCAAGCAAATGATAATTAAATAATTACCACAATATGCCCAAAGTTATTTTATTACAAGCAAATTTATGAAATGATGCAGTTTTTTTCACATGGAAACTGGTTTCTTTTGTTTACCTTGGATGGATGTTTGTTTGGGAGTTGGCTGTTTTCATTTGTTAAATAAATATTTTAGTTGGGTGTTTGTGTAGCAAGTGATCTTGGTGGCTCCCTGCAGTGTGTCCTGCACTGGTGAGCACCTGGTGAGCATTCACTGAATGTGTCTGATGGATTTACCACACTCATCTGTGAACCTGTAGCTCAGCTAATCCCCCTAAATCTGTGAGTGGCCCTTCTCAGCTGCCCTGCAGGGGACTTTGTGGAGCAGGAATTTATTTTGACCAGCAAACTACCCTTGTGACTCATCACCAAGAGCTTCTGTCATTCTCTAGTAGGATTTGGAAATTAAAGACACTTTGACTCAGAAATATCTTCCACACAGGGACTCATTAAATGAAACTAACATCCTGGTGGGCAAAGTGTAGGAGAAATAGTGCAAGTGAATTTCGGCCGGGCGCGGTGGCTCACGCCTATAATCCCAGCACTTTGGGAGGCCGAGGTGGGCGGATCACGAGGTCAAGAGATCGAGACCATCCTGGCTAACACATCCTGGTGAAACCCTGTCTCTACTAAAAATATAAAAAATTAGCCAGGCGTGGTGGCGGGCGCCTGTAGTCCCAGCTACTCGGGAGGCTGAGGCAGGAGAATGGCGTGAACCTGGGAGGCGGAGCTTGCAGTGAGCCGAGATTGCGCCACTGCATTACAGCCTGGGTGACAGAGTGAGACTCTGTCTCAAAAAAAAAAAAAAAAAAAAAAGGATTTCGTGGGCCATTGGAAGTCACTGTCGTAAGCAGTGCTTTGTACATGGGGACTCCATCCATGTATAAAGGATTAGTGAGCAGGATACACACAGGGAAATGTGTAGGGAGTGTGTGATTCTGATCTTTTTAGAGGCAAATCCAGTTTAAATGTGGAGAGTGGCACTATTTTGGCTTCCTAGCAATTCAAGGTCTAATGCTTGCATTTAAGTAACAAAGATGTTTGCATTGATGAAGCATAACCTTGGCAATTCTTAAATTTGGGGATTGGATTGACTATATATATGCCCTTCAGTAAGCTATTAAATCATCATGACCACTAGGTAAATAGTGGATTAACTACTATAAAGATTATTTATGAGTATTCCAACATCATTCATCTCCATCCCCTTATCAAGATTAATAGACAAATTATTATCATTTGAATGAGAGCCAGAAGAGCCCTCCCTCCCTCCAATTAATGATGGGCTGGAAAAGAGCAAGGAGATCACTTTTTGTGATAATCTGTTTTAAATGTTAGGGGATTTTAAATATTCTTACATCAGAATCCATGAAGCACAACGTTAATATTTATTTTGCTTAAAAGTTTGCAGTCATTTAGTAGCAATTACTTTTATCTTTTTCTTAAGCTTTCTCAAAAACATTAAGATTTAAAGAAAATAAAAGAACACTTTATTAAAATTTCTCTCTTTCTCTTCCTTGTTCTCTCTTTCTCTTGCTTGTTTTTTTGGTCATATATTAAACATATATCACGATGTGGGCAAAATATTTTTTACAAGCTTCTTGACTGCCAGGGGATTAATCAAACTGGCTGTATGTGTCCTTTTAAACCAAGTAATTTGGGCGAAAGCTTGCAATTTTATGAATATGCTAGAAAATCTTACCTTTATTAGCTTGAGAAGTTTTCTCCATCCTTAGGTAGCCAAAGACAATTTTACTCGGTTTTGTGGGGAACATTGGTATCAGATGTGAAGTTCTTTCTGATCTGCAAGGTGGCCTTGAAATTATTTCTGTATTTCACCATATTACTATCAACAACATTTGTTTTCCTTTCAGCCAGGATGAGAATTGCTATCTGTTTTCGGAACTTAGAGGCAGACCTTTAGGGGTCAGAGAAAGCTGAGCATTTGGGTTCTAGAAACCTTTACACTGGGTGTATTTTTATTTCATTGTTAATATCTCGATATAGATTTGCTTTAATACATATAGGTGAACTTTGAGTTTCTGTATTTATTTTGGCATACATTTTTAGAGATTAAATTTATTTAAATTTTTAATAAAACATTAATGCAATTTAGGATTTTTAGTACATAAAGTAAAAGTAAGTCTGCATCAAGGTCCCCAAATAGCAACTGTAATTTGGCTGTATTGATTTACCAAGTCTAAAGTAAAATTTCACATTTGAAAATAAAGGAAAGGAAATGTAATTTTATGTTATGACTGTAAAATTTCTCTCTATAGGAAATCATTCCATATTTCAAATTGGACTTAATCATAAAGAAAATAATTAACTGACAGTTACAGCTGATGTTATTAATATTACTGTACAAAGTCTGGGTTTGACCATAAAATATTTAGCAAGACTATCTTTTGGAATTCAAGACTATGAGAACCATGTCTTGCTTGCACACTGCTCCATGTGAAACTCAGTGCCAGGCTCATGGAAATGGGACCATTTTAGGAGTCTTCCTGTGTATAAATTAAAGAGAGCAGAACTTACAGTTAAAAGTGGCAGAGCAATTTGTGTTTATCATTGCTTGCTGTCATGTTGCTACTATAATTACAATAAGAGAACAAAAAGGAATAAACTCCTGTGGTCAAATGGAAGTGGAAATGAAATAACCATTGATGGGGAAGAAAGACGATGGTGGAGTGGCTTTCTTATGCATCTCACAGATTTTGCAAGCCCTCTGATTGAAAGTTGCCAGTATTGTTTGAGGTTGGTTCAGGGGAAAGTGGGAGAAGTTTGAAGCTGAAAACTGAGAGCTTGGTTGAGAATCTTTAAACAGCACACTTTGACTCTCAGAGCTTTCCCCTTCTTCCTCACCTGCACAGGAGAACAGAGATTTATATATTTTTTCTGGAAAAACTGAACTCCAACTTGGGATCCTTAGCCCAGAGAGCATGGCAAGGCTCTGAATAGACATCAGGAAGATTAACTGACACCAGGAGGTGCCCCAGTTCCTGAAGCTATACCTGTCTGCTATAGCTTGAAGTGTCTCCCAAATTTCATGTGTTGGAAATTTAATCCCCAGTGCAACAGTGTTTGGAGGTGGGGCCTAAAAATAGGTGATTAGGTCATGAGAGCTCTGCTCTCTTTCTTGAAAGGATTAATGTCATTATTGCAGAAGTGGGTTAGTTATCTTGAGAATGGCCTTGTTATAAAAGTGAGTTTGACTCTCTCTTGCTTACTTGCTGTCAGTGTATCCTGCCCTTTCACCTTTTTCCATGGGATGATGTAGCAAGAAAGCCCTCAGTAGATGCCGGTGCCATGCTTTTGGACTTCCCATCCTCCAGATCCTTGAGCCAAATAAATTTCTGTTCATTATAAATTACCCAGTCTGTGGCATTCTGTTGCAGTAGCATAGAATGGACTAAGACAGCCTCCCATCGCCGATCAGCCACCAATTAAAGAGTGCTTTTACTGGGAGTACAGTATAGTTACAGCACGTAAATTGATTACCTTACTTTGAGCCCGCCAGTTGGTAGGTGACACCCAAGCCTATGCATTGTTGAGCCTCATTTTGAAATGGGAGGGGCTGCTAGGAGTCAGCAGATGTTTGAAAGCCTCCACCAGTAGAGCCTATATTAACACAAACAAAAGGAAGGAGCCACTTAGGGGAAACAGGAATGTGGTGTGTATCCTCAGAGAAGTAGGAAAATAATTGTGTCTTTGAAACAAGAACAGAATGTGATAAAAAAAAAAAAAATCAGAATAAGAAAGAGATCTTGGAAATTAAAAGTGTGATATCAGAAATAAGATCTCAAGTAGAGATTGGAAGAGTGGATATAAAAGTGGTAAGTAAAAAAAGTCTTATAGATAATGTCTGACTTGCAATCAGGAAGGAGCTTTATAAGCATAGTATTTAGAAATGCATAATCTATTGTCAGAAGAAACAGATAACAGAGGAAAGGGGATGCCCAAGCCTGCTGCATTGTGTTATCATCTTATTTTATTGAAAACAAACTTAAGTGCATTTATTACTTGGATAAAAATTGAGAAATATATAATGAGATAGACTGTAGAAATCATTTTATTAAAACATTTTATTGATAGTACAGAAAATGCTGTACTGTTAGTTTTTTTGGCAATTTCATAAAGCTCTGTGAATAACATGGTCCCTTAGTTTTTTTTTTTAGTAGCCCTCTTTTCTCAGCACCAAATTCTTGCTGTTGTTAGGCATAGTCATCCTAATATTTTTTATACTTTCTGCCAGGCCTGAGAAGCTTCATGGCTTTAGAAATCATCTAAATCATCACAATGTGTGTGTGGCTGTAAATATCCAAATTATTTTGAGGCAAGTTTCTCCTCTGATGTGACGGCCATGTATTTTCCATATTGCTGGTGATGATGGGAGTGTTTTCTCTGAGACATTTTACACTTGTGGTATATTTAGCTCACTAGTAATGAATTACAAATGCAAGGAACTTGGAATCCTGAATGAGTACTAGGAGCGAGCCGACTTTCAAGCTGAAATGGTCTCTTTCCAACATTTTCTGGCTGATACACCACTTTTAATAGTAAGTGGCTTCCTTCTGCTCTTCTCCATCACTTGCAACCATGGATGGCTGTTGTGGTAACACGGACCCTCACAGAATCTTAGATCTGGTAGATGCTTTAAGGGGCCAACCAGTCCAGTTATTTTCCCCTATCCCTGAGGAATCCCACTCAAGGAGGGAGAAAATGATTTTCTCAAGATGCACCTGTTCCTATGAGATGACTAGGGGTCCAAACTTGGCATTCTTTCTGCGTCTCTAGGCCACCTGGACCTGAAGGACAGTTCTGACTTTCCTTCAAATCTCATGCCGTTGTTGATGCTCGTCTGGTGGATTTGTACCTGAGAAGGGATGTTTCGGGAGGGATTTTTAGGCTTCTGTCTGCTGTGTGAAGTCGAGGGGGTTTTGTGAATATTCTGTAAGAGATGTGACGCCTGTGGATGAAAGCAGACAGATCAGGCCGACCTTGGCTTGGAGTCTAAGTTTTAGAGACAGAAAACAGGGAGGGGGTGAAGGAGAGGGGAAATGGGAGGAGGAGAAGGAGGAGGGGTGCCAGGATCATTTCTTTTCCTGTTACGCATTTTCCTTTTGGCGGGAGAGAGTGAGAAAGCTCCTGAATGTAACTGGAGCTGCTGAACTGAACTGGTCAGAACCTGTCCTAATTTGTGTGAAAGAAATGCTGTGGTATTTATTCTTCCAGAGAAGCCCACATAACGCAACCAGGGCCTGCTGGCTGCCCTTGAGGTTCTGCAGAGCTTGGTTTTGGTGTCTTCTCTGAGCCTGTTTTCTGCTGAGGCAGCCCCTGGGTGTTGCCCACTGGCCTAACTCCCTCCAGGCTCGGCCTTTCCCCTCTCATCAAAGCTCTTTTTTCCCTGGATTTTAATGGTTGGCTGATTAAAGTAGTTCATAGTAAGGTGTTAATTATAACTCTTTCGGGTGGTTATGTGCATATATTCACAGAGTTGTTACAGAAGTAAGGGGACTGGGCTGCTCATGGTGGCTCATGCCTGTAATCCCAGCACTTTGGGAGGCCGAGTGGGTGGATCTCCTGAGGTCAGGAGTTCGAGACCAGCCTGGCCAACATGGCAAAACCCCGTCTCTACTAAAAATAACAAAAATTAGCTGGGCATGGTGGCGGGTACCTGGAATCCTAGCAACTCGTGAGGCTGAGGCGGGAGAATCACTTGAACCTGGGAGGTGGAGGTTGCAGTGAGCCGAGATCACACCATTGCACTCCAGCCTGGGCAACAAGGGCGAAACTCCGTCTCAAAACACAAAACAAAACAAAACAAAGCAAAACGAAACAAAAAACAACGGAAGTTAGATGGGGCTGAATTTCCAACTGCTAGGCTAGAACTAGGACAACACTGTGAGGGAAATCGGAGTGTAATACATTCTGCAACCCCACCTGTCTACTATCGCAACCCCACCTGTCTGCTATCCTCCCTTTGCAAGCCCAGGGCCTTGATGGTTCAAGGATGAGTCTTTCTAGAAAAAAAGGGAGAGAAGTTTCTTTCCTTTTTTTTTTTTTTTAAACAAAAGAAAAACAAACATGTTTATTAAGATATGCGTAGTGCATACACATGGGAGTACCCAGACATGAGTAATTCAAAGGGTTGGTTAGAACTGGGCTTATCTAGCATCTTAACAAAGGAACGATAACTTTTTAGAGAGGTGATGAAACAAAGGAAAATGACTTTAAGCTTCCAGGTGTTACCAGAAGTTTCATCAAATCAAGAATATTCTTAGGAGTGTCAGGGGTGTCTAATAGTTGAGCTGTTAAGTAACTCTTAAACTTGTTAATGTCTCTTGGGAATTTCTTCTTTTAGAGTTGTTTTGTATTAAAACCAAGGAAATAAATATCTTTATTTGTTTTAAAAATAGTATCTTAATTTATTAATTTTGTTTATTTTGCAAAGTCTTTTTAAGGAAATATTATTTCCTTTCACAATGAGTAAAAATACATTAATTCAGAACAAAATATAATTGTTTCTTGGTGCATCAGATGTTTATATCTCATGATAGTGATCTGTTAATAGATCAGGGTTTTTATTCTTTATCTTCATCCCCCCTTCATTGCCCCCATAGACTCCTTTGGCAGTTTAGTGAAGCCAGACAAATTTTTTTTTGAGACAAAGTCTCGCTCTGTTGCCCAGCCTGGAGTGCAGTGGTGCGATCTTGGCTCCCTGCAACCTCTGCCTCCCAGGTTCAAGCGATTTTCCTGCCTCAGTCTCCCGAGTAGCTGGGATTACAGTTGCAAGCCACTGTACCCAGCTAATTTTTTGTATTTTTGGTAGAGACGGAGTTACACCATGTTGGCCAGCCTGGTCTTAAAGTCCTGACCTCAGGTAATCCCCCTGCCTCGGCCTGCAAAAGTGCTAGGATTACAGGCGTGAGCCACCGCACCTGGCCTTTTTTTTTTTTCTGAGATGGAGTCTCACTCTGTCACCCAGGCTGGAGTGTAGGGGGGCGATCTCGGCTCACTGCAACTTCTACCTCTCGGGTTCAAGCGATTCTCCTGCCTCAGACTCCCGAGTAGCTGGGACTACAGGCGCATGCCATCACGCCCAGCTAATTTTTGTATTTTTAGTAAAGACAAGATTTCACCATGTTGGCCAGGATGGTCTTGATCTCTTGACCTTGTGATCCGCCTGCCTCGGCCTCCCAAAGTGCTGGGATTACAGATGTGAGGCACTGCACCCAGCCTGACAAATATTTTTAAATGCATAAAATAGAGTACATGGTATTCCATGCATACAGTTACCAAAATACTGAAAAAGTCTGTGAGAGAGTAGTATTTGCTGTTTCATTAGTGTGTTCAGTAAGAACTTCTAGCATCTCTAACCTCTCTACTCTTCTGAAATAACAACGAGCCAAATGGTATTTTCAAGATACCTGCTAGAGTTGTAAGGTGATGTGAAAATGGTTATGATTTTTGCTGGTGACACAGTCAAAGCTACCACTAATAATGTGTTTTGTGATCTGCCATCACAATGGAAGGAAATGCAAATTTCTGTTAGAGGTCAGTGAAAAGATCTAATTGCTTTTCCTGTCCAAGTTCATGGACCCCCTGCCTGGTAATAACCCCTGATAAAGATGATGGCTTAAAATGAGTATTTGTTTCCTTAAACCTCAGCAGTGGCAGCAGTGTGCCACAGAGTGTTTCAAAAGAGACAACAATTTTAAATGGAAAGTAGTCTTCGGTGAATGCCCCATATGGCAGGCACTGCACTGGGTGTAGTTGACAAAACTGATGAGCTCTATGATGGCATCTGGCCTCTTGAGTGTGTAGACTAGTACGAGAACCAGACATCAAATTGCAGAGCATACAAATAGTTGTTTAACTGCTTAGAGGGTAGACATTCTGCAGTGCTGTCATGGCAAATCACTCGGGGACTTCATAGGGACCTGGAATGAGTGATAGTTTGAGTGGTCAGGGAAGGCCTTCTTGAGGAATCTATTCAAGTCCATAGTTCAAGGTGGTGGAGGGCACTGGCTGAAGGCAGAGCTGTGTGCAGGCTCTAAGCTGGCAGAACTTGGCCCACAGAAAGCCTGATTGAGGCCGGTGATTGGGAGTGAAGTGAGCAGAGGGCTGTGGATTAAAATTGGCAGAAAGATGCAGTCTGCATTTCACTCAGTAGTATTTCTTATCCTGATTGAAGGGGCATGGTTTACCTCTTAGTTTGAGGGCATGTATTATTTAGTGCATTAATGGATGGATCCCTAAAAGCATTAGGAATTAGTTTGGAGTATGTAGGTTGAAAAATAGGTTATAAAATTGATGAGAACAAGCTCTCTTGCAAGAGTTAGAAACATAAAAACAAATTTTTCTAAATGCTAAATTCCTTAACATTTTTCCTCACTCAGATTTCTATTTGGCTTGAATCTAAGGAAAACCTGAGAAGAGAGGAAGTGCTTGGCTTCTCTGTATACCGAGCAGTTTCAACAGTGGTGTTTGTAGAAATGCACACCTTGCTGTTCCTAGGCAGATAAGTGTTGTCACACGTCTTCAGATTTTAAGGCGACAGGCTCCACACCTGGCAGAGGCTCAGACAGAGCAGACCAGGATTGGGCTATTCACAGAGGCAGGAATGTGACCATTCTGGTCCGGGCAGTTGGGGAGGAACTCATCTATCCACGGTTCCCATACTGTTTGGCCCTGTTTTTCAATTTGACTCCATCAAAGCACATTCTCCAGCCGAGGGGTACACATCCCTTTGGGACTTCAGAAATCATGCACTGTTGGTTTGGGAGTCTTAACTACATTTGGAGGACACGCTGAGCCGATGAGAAATGGAAGTGAGATCTGAATCCACAAACGGAGACAGCAGACAGTCACAGGCAGGTAAAGACTCATTGAGAATGTGGCTACTTAAATTTTGTCCACCTGTTCATTGAAAGGAAGCCGAGGCATGACTCTCCGCCAATAATTAGTGTGAAAATTACTGAGTTAACAGATTCTAAATTATTTTGTCCTCTGGGTGACCTAGGAAGTTTTTAAAAGACATTTTTTCTTAATAATGTTATGAAATAAGATAGTTACATGTAAAGAATCTAACAAGGTCAGTCATTAAAAACATTTTCTAAATATGATTTATTTTGCTTACTAGCCTTGTAAATCATCTAGGATAGGACCACTGTCAGCCTCAGAGCCTGGCACAGAACTTGGCACTTAATGCGTGTTTGTTGAATATGAATGGATTGGGTCCAGTGTCTAATGATACGCTGTGAAAGTTATTCCATCACTTCTCCGTGATGGAAAAAGATTTGCCGAAAAGTGTCTGTTGTATGAAAGTCATATGGGGTAGAAATTAAACTGTAAATGAGTTAAGGAGCTGTAACCTTGGCGCTATTCCAAATCTCCAACAATTCAGTAGTTAATTAGTGCCCCTGCATCCATTTAATTTGTCCATTTATCTCTTGGTTCGTTCACTGTCATTTATTTCTCTCTGCTGGTGCCAAGTTACGTGATAGGCTGCTGCGAGGCAGACAAGCAAGATCTCTGCTTGCAGGCTTTCAAACGCAGCGATTCAGCAGCGTGGTAAGACGTGTGCTCGTGATACATACTATGTGCTGTGGGACCACAGGTCAGGAAGGATAAACTCCCGGAGTTTTGCTCTTCCTCAGAGGGTCAAGGAATGTTTCCCAGAGAAGTGACTTGCAAGGTGGTAGAGAGGAATGTGGAAGGGAGGAATTCCAGGCTGAGGAGAAAGTGTTTGGAAAGGCAAATGTTCAGTGAATCATATGGTGAGATGCCATTTTCAAATGTATAATGCACCTCCTTGCTCACTGTCCATCATTGCCCCATCCAGCCACACTGGTCAGCTTTCAGCTCTGGGAACAACCTGTGTTTACAGGGTCTTTCCTCCACCTGGAATACCGGCCCCCAGCTCTTGGCTATCTCCTTCTCCTCCTTCTGGGATTGGGCATTGGATGAAATTGCACCTGCTCAGAGAAGCCTGTCCTGACACCCACCTGAAGTAGATTTTGTGCTATTGTCTCCACCATCCACACTTGTCACCATTGCTCATTTCTTTTGTTCACTTGTTTGTTTACTTTAGTGTTGATAGGTCCCCAAGACTGTGCTCTCCATATGGGCAGGGACCAAGGTTGTCTTGTTCACGATTGTGTCCATAGTGCCTTGTACGGTGCCTGTTCTGTAGGGATGATAGATCCTTGTGAATGAATGAATGAGTGAACAAATGAATGAAAAGGCAGAGTCACTTAAAAGAACGAAAGCATTTGTAATAGACTTGCTATTCCTGTTTATTCTTTGAAATTTGAGGTAATTCTTAACTAGCCACTTAGGATCTCCATTAAGAACCCTAGTCAAGACCTTTGGGTATTACCTCAAAGTAAAACAAAGTGGGAGTATTTTGGATCTTTGGAAGCTAACTTGAAAAAATCTAAGGATTCTTTAAATTGAATATATAGGGAAGAGAGATCTCCTACTCAGAATACTTAAGTTACAAACACAAGAAAAATTCATAGATTAAAAAAATTGAACAAAGAGTATCATTAAGTCAAACCGTTTTTAATAGTAATTTTGTAAAGTTATTTATGACACTATTTTTTATGTATATTCTCAGTTCTCTAAAACCTCCTGATAATTTTGGTGATTTACTCTTATCTGTGCTTTGAATACTTTATTCTTATAATTAATATCATTATTTTTAACTTACTGAAACCTTTCAACTTACGTAATCAGTAATGTTCTCACGCTGATATTAACCTTTTATTTATTTATTTATTTATTTGAGATGGAGTCTCATTCTGTCACTCAGGCTGGAGTGCAGTGGTGCGATCTTGGCTCACTGCAACCTCCACTTCCCGGATTCCAGCCGATTCTCCTGCCTTAGTCTCCCAAGTAGCTGGGATTACAGGCTCCCACCACCACATGTGGCTAATTTTCGTATTTGTATTTTTAGTAGAGATGGGGTTTTGTCATGTTGGCCAGGCCTGTCTTGAACTCCTGACCTCAGGTAATCCACCCACCTCGGCCTCCCGAAGTGCTGGGATTACAGGTGTGAGCCACTGAGCTCAGCCTGATGTTAACCTTTTAATTCAGTACAGTCTTCCCATAACAGACCTTCTCCCATTGATGGGCTCATTTTTATTGCTCTTTGTTCTCTACTGATTCTGTCAGTTTTTAGAGCCCATAAAATAGCTTCATTTCTATACCGTCTTATCCACATTCAGATTTTTCATATAGCATGTCACACACAGCATAAGACATTTTCCATAATATATTATGAGTTGATGATTTCTATCATGTTGAAGAAGATTATACAGCAACACTTATCTTGTAAATTCTCTTATAATGGCAGGTAAAAAAATGTTATGTGAAATGGTACATTGAAAGAAAGGAAAATCTAAAGGTGGATTGCTTAAATGATTGTGATTGTTTTTCCCATTGGATCTTCTGCAGATGAGAACTCCCTTCATAGATCACCCAAGGGGTGGCAGATCGGGCTTCTCAGTTTCAGCCAGGGGTGGACGGTTTGCATCTCCTGATGTGTTCATCAACAACATGATGAAGCCAGTGTCCTTGGCTACTGATTGCAACCTTTTGTTCTCTTCTTGGAGAAATGGGGAAAAAGATACACTTATATACTAGTGTAGATTTTGGTTATCTTTATTTGTGAAGAAAATTTTTTGTTTACCTCTCATTTTATTCATTCATTCAGTAAATATCTCATTTTATTCATTCGTTCAGTAAATATTTATCCACCCACCTACTATGTGCTAGGCACTGTGATAGTCACTAGGCATTAAAAAAGTACATTGATGATCGATGCTAAGATTATTTTCAAACTATTTTAAGAGAGGACTCCTAAATTAAAAGAAATTGTGTATCAACAGACAAATGCCCTTTTATTTTTTTCCCTACAAAATTGCTGCTGGCTAGAGAATGATGATGATTTGCACTTCTGACATCATTGCCTAATGTTGGGTTTCTGTGCTTGGGCTCTTTATGCTGTGGAGGCAAATGGTGCTTTGAGTGTCTTAATTTCACCGGAATGCTGCACCTGTTGCTGGCTATTCTTGCATATGAAATCCAGACCCTAGAGTCACTTGCTTTCATTTCCTTTTCCTCCTCCCTCTTTCCGGTGTGTGTGTGGGGGGGTGGGGGTGGTGAGGCAGGGTGGGGGCGGCAGATTAGTAGCTTCTGTGGAGTAACCACCTTCCTGTTCCGTCAAGGCTATGATTTTAGCGCCCCCGGGAGTGGTAGTGTTGCGTCACTCTGTCATCTGTCGCCGAAAGACTCATAATCCGGGCAGCCTCAAGAGTTTGAGGTGTGGGTTTGTGCCCGAGTTTGGGGTTCTAGGGGAGGGGTGAAGTGGAACAGGCTTTCAGCAGCTGCTGCCGCCACCTGATACCTGGAACCTTACTGCTGTTGAGGAACATGTATTTCCTCTTGGCTTCATTTGCTGTTTGGCTATGACTGAGGAAGACAGGAGGTATTGCATAGTATCATTTACTTTCATAAACATAACTTTGACATCTCTAGGCTTCATGTTGGTTCAGGCAATGCTCTCGAAAGCCAGGGAGCTGCTTTGCAAGACGCATGCTATGGCTGAAGGAACGGCTCAATAGCTGGGACCTGGCCCTGAGGTTTAAATCCACTCACAGCACGAATTTGGTGTTTTACTTTGTGTCCTGAAACCTCAATAACCTCATTTTTCAAGTGAGAGTTGAAATATTGACACAACTTAACTTTTAAGAATTTTGAAGGCATCAGTGAAAATACATTGAACGAACTTTGAAGTTCAGAGATCTCTAAAAGTGAATATAGACCAAATTATATCCTGATGATCAAGTAGGAACATCCGTAGTTCCGGTACTATAGTTCATTGACAACCTCCAGAAAGTTACAGTAGTCTAACATTCCTGATTTAAAACCAACTTTGCCATGTTTAATTTATTTATACTTTTATAGATAGACAGATTTACTACTGGACATTCTCTGGCAGAGAAAAATTTCATGGAAAGTGAAGTTTAATGTGAAATGGCACATAAGTGGTCCTGACTTGCAAACTCAGGAATGGCTTGTTGACCACTGTCCTGGAATAAGAGAGCCCAGCTTTGTTCTTGTCTTATTTCTGGATCGCCCTTTCTCCTTTGTACCTTCTGACATTGTTTCTGAGTTCCCTCCTCCCATCTGCCACCCGCTCCTTTGCAACTCTGTAGAGCATTTTAATAACAGGTTGTTTGTGCCTGTCTTGCCTCTGCAGCGCTCACTCCCACCTGTTTCCTCAGCATCTGACTTCTCCTTTCCCCTTTTTGGCATGCTCTGACCTGCCTCCGTAGTTGAACCCGATTCCTGAGGCAATGATATGGCAGGTGCCTCAACTCTCCATCTATAGCACTTGCCTTGCCTGGCCTGGGAACCGGCTCTTTCACTGCTGTACTGCATGGAACAGAGTAGGCACTGCTTAAACCTATCAGCTGCCTGGCTCTCTCAAATGCTCTTTCCAGGAACTCTGGCACTGTGAACCCACTGCTGAATCTCGTGGCTCATAAATAAACTCTCAAGTGATAATTGTGACTTGAATTCTCTAGGTCTCACCTGACCACCTCTTAATATCATCCTGGAACTGTCTTTATATCATCTTGGAAACCCTGGAGCTGATTTGAAATACCTCTGGTCAGTTCCTCAGCATCAGTTCTGTCTAATGAACACCTAGATTCTTCATTGTCTCCTCACTCTTGGCTCTAACTTGTCACAAGTAGATGATTATGTCTCATTCCCAAGTAGAGATAGGACACATCAGAGTGGGTGGGTGTGCCCATAGTTAGACAGGACTATCTTTGTGTGGTACCAGCTGCAGCAGGATCTACAGATGACTCACACATATTAATACCCACATCTTCTGAGTGGCCAACATCCTCAGATTTGCATGTGGGCATTTGCAAGAGGAAGCACACAGATGCTGTGATCAGGGCTGAGATGCCTACAGGTGTGTCTGCTGGGCTGCGGCAGGTGGTGGCCAGTGGAAGACAGGTTGTAGGTAGGGAAACTGTTGCCTCATGGAGGGTGATCCTGATATGGTGGGAACTTCAATCCAGACTCCGACATCGCCACGGGCAAGCTGAATGACAGTAAACAACCTTCAGGGCTTGGGGACGTCAGCACACTCGCCTGTGGAGAGCCAGCCGGAAGACAGGCAGTGGCACAAGTTTGCTGAGGTAGAGATTGTGACTGTAGGTGACCAAGGAACAAAATATTATGAAGACCACATTGGGGTTCATAGGCTGGTGGCCCTGTAGGACACTTGGTCACATTTTTTTTCCTGCCAACACCAAAGAATAATTTTTAGGTGTCTCTTCTTCACACCTTCCCATGAAGCTGGAAAGTTCTAGAGCTCACCAGAAACTAGAAAAATTTTCCTTACTATGACAGCAAGTGTGCTTCGAGAAAACTCACTTGCTGACCTTTGTTCCACAGCCCAGCAGGTTGCCACCTGATTTATAAAAACAGATTATGGAGACAGTCCAGAAAAATTACTCCCTCTTTCTTTTTTTTTTAAAGTAATATTTTAAAATTCCTTTCTTTTTGAAGTATTTGGGTTGTTTTATCAATTTCGTTCACTGTTGCCTTAAATGACAATTCTTGCCTCCCTGAAGAACTCTTGGCCTTCCTTCCTGCCACTACAGTGAGAAGTTCTAAGCTGGAAAGGCCATCCCAGGGATGACTGCTTTAAGCAGCCAGTCATGTAGGGTTGTGCCTGTGGCCCTGGCAGATTGGACCCTGTTTCTACCAAGTGGTGGCATCACTTGGCTTCCATGTAGTGTTTTTCTGTTCTCCTGCAGATTGCTGTCAGCCACTGGAGGCCTCACCCACTGGGTTCCAGACAGCTGCCACTTCTGTTTAGAAGCAACACTGCCAGTGAGAAACCCTGCCACACACAACACACACAGAGACACACACACAGACACACACACACAGAGACACACACACACACAGACACACACGCACACCACACACACACCACACACACACACATGTGAGAGGAGGGCCACCCTGGGAGGAAACCCTGAATTCTCCCCTCTTAGCACACTCCTTCTATCTACTCCTTCTATCTCCGGGTAGAGGGAGAAGCTGTGTGCCCCTATTACTACCTCTCTTTACCTCCTCATTAAGGGCTTTGGTGCGATTATTGTCTCCCTTTTAATCTCACTACTTGCATGCAGCTTTCTTGAGAAAGGTTATAATTTAATCCTGAAATACAACTTCTAGGAGTTTTCTTTTTAATTCATCATTCCAAGTAGGTGTCTTTGTCTGTTTCCACATTAGAAAATGAAACCAATACTTAAATATGATTTCCCTGCTTTTATTGGCAGCTATTTAAGATCTGTGTCTGAGGTCTGGCTCCGTGTGGTTTGGAATACTTTATTGTTATTATTATTATTATTTTGAGATGGAGTCTTGCTCTGTCTCCCAGGCTAGAGTGCAGTGGTGTGATCTCAGCCCACTGCAACCTCTGCCTCCCTGGTTCAAGCAATTCCCGTGCCTCACCCTCCTGAATAGCTGGGATTACAGGCACACGCCACCACGCCTGGCTAATTTTTGTAGTTTTAGTAGAGATGGAGTCTTACCATGTTGGCCAGGCTGGTCTCGAACTCCTGACCTCAGGTGATCCACCCGCCTCAGCTTCCTAAAGTGCTGGGATTATAGGCATGAGCCATTGCGCCCAGCCTGGAATATTTTCTAAGCTCTTTGATGATGGCGGCTTCGATTTAACTCTCTCTGACTTAATTTTGTTGATTATAATGTCATTCAATCCCATTAGTATACTCATATGGAAACAAAGGCATGATTTCAGATTTTATTTATATCTTCATGCTTTGGAAAAACAATCTCATGAGAAATCACTCAGCCCATGAAATACCATCCTTGACATTACTTTTTTGGGTTTGCTTGTTTTTAAAACAGTTTTTATTGGCTTTTGCTTTTTATAATTTTTTGAACCATACCAACAGTAGCATAATGAGTATTTTTAGACATGTGCTTTTAAAATCATGTGAAAATTCTTTTAATGTCAACACGAAGCGTTTTGTTTATAATCATTGCTGTGATCAAGAACTGAGGTAGAATTTCCTAGCTGGACACAAATGGGTTAAAAAAAAACCCGACATGCTCTTTGATTATTGGATAAGTTGTATTCTAAACAATATTACTCTGATGAAGATATATTAAGGGGAGTTAATTAGATTGTGAGACTCTTGAGGACAGTTGATGCCTTTTTCATTTTTGCATTCTTCTTGGGGGCTGTGTAGTTGATCAGTATAGTCATGGGACTTAGTTCTGATTGTAGGGAGCTGTGTGAACTGCATGAAGCAGACGAGACTCCATCCTCGCATGGGAAACCTTTAAGGATTTTGAAGCTGGGCAGGTGCAGGTTAATAGAAAGATCACTCTGGGCTCTGTAGGAGAGTGATTTGGAGAGAAGAGCCCCTAGAGGCCCAGGGAACATTGCAGGTGGCTCTGCCAGGAGACCAGGTAGAAGATGTGGTGAGGGTGGGCGGGAGATGGATGAAACTGTGGATTTCATAGATACAGATTCATCATCCTTCATCTGTAGCTACACTATTGAAGAAGACCTCCAAAAACCAGAAGGTGTTTTATTTGTAGTTCATTTGGCAAGAAAACTTGAGTTTGACCTGAACTCATTTGGTGTTGAAGCCTGACTTGAACAGCTGGGACTCTTTTAAAGTCCTTATGTATGTCAGGCATCCTTCACAAACATATGTATTTGCTGCAGGGCTATTAATGTGTTTGATTAGGGGAAATTGCCCTGGATCTTGCTGTTTTTTGTTTTCACTGTAATATATGACTTGTGCTATATAACTTTTCTCAAATGGGAAGAGTTCTGGTTCAGCAGCACCTCTGGCCCTAGGGTTTTGGAAAAGAGGTTGTGAAACTCTTTGACATGTGTTTACAGGATAAGGTTGATGAAACTGACTGATAAGAAATGGAGGCAAGATCTATGGAAGAAAAGAACATTTCTGGGAAGACTCAAAAGTTAATGATGACACTGCCTCATTAACATTGAAGGGAAGTAGAACTTTAGGAGGGGTCAGAAATATTCATTAGATAGGCATGATTCATTGAAAAGGATGCATCTTGAATTTTTGAAGTATTGCTTGTATGTGATCTTGGATTGAATTGTAGACCAGAAAAAGGGGGCAATTGCAGAAATTTGAAAAAGACCTATAGATTAGTTCATAGTTTTGCATCTATGTGAATTCTCTGGTTTTCATCATTGTACTCTGGTTATGTAAGATGGTAATATTTGAGGAAGTTGGATGAAGGGAACATGAGAACTCTGTGTACTCTTTTTTTTTTTTTAACCACTTCTTTTATAAGTCTAAAATTATTTCAAGATAAAACTTTGAAAAATAAGAAAAAGAGGTGTTTGTCATATCAGGGAATGGTATCATTCATGATGCTTTTAAGTAGAGAGTATCTATGAGCAGAAGTCTAGTTTTCTAGGAGAATTCAAAGTCTAGAAGTGCAAATCGAGTAAAATTTCAGTCAGGCCTTCAGCCCCTCCCAATTTTTTCTTTTTAAAAAAGCTGACCTGGTTTTTATCGTAAGATTATCTTTTTATATTCTGATCTGAGAAAAATGCTTGACTCTAGCGTAATTGTATAAAGAAGAGTTCTAGGCCGGGCGTGGTGGCTCACGCCTGTAATCCCAGCACTTTGGGAGGCCAAGGTGGACAGATCGCTTGAGGTCAGGAGTTTGAGACCAGCCTGACCAACATGGTGAAAGCCGTCTCTACTAGAAATATAAAAATTAGCCAGGCATGGTGGCGCCCGCCCATAATCCCAGCTACTCGGGAGGCTGTGGCAGGTGAATTGCTGGAATCCGGGAGGCGGAGGTTGCAGTGAGCTGAGATCGCAGCACTGCACTCCAGCCTGGGCGACATAACAAGACTGCGACTGCGTCTCAAGAGAAAAAAAAGAAGAGTTATAAAATGGAGAGCTCATGGGAAGTGCCATAACTTGTCCCTTGCATTTAGTCTCCTTGGTGTTGGAGGGTGTGGTTTGGCTCTAGTTCTTGTTGGTAGCTCTGCAGGGCGAGGTATAGGTGTATTAGTTAGGACTGACAGTTATAATATGATGTTCAAAGCCAAGAAGGTTTACAGATAACAGGGAAGAATGAAGAAGATGTGTACCCTTCATGGCCAAGGTCAGCTTGCCTGGATTTTGTGGGGCTGATGCTGCTGGGTGTATATTTCCTCCGTGGAGAGAGGATTAGTTTCTGAATTCCTTTGCTTCCCTCTCTCACTTCAACATTACCTCCTGTAGTTTCAGCTAATTTGTTCTGTAATTCTCTCTCCACTCCAGTTCTTTCTTTCCTTTTCTGATGAGAGTAGACCTAGGCTGGCAGCCAGTTGCTATTGAGCTATAATAGAGCTAGTGGTATGAACAAAATTTGATTACTGCTGTCAACACTAGATTGAATAAGAAAGCGCATACCCTAGACAGATACTTGCAACATAAATGGTCTATTGATTTCACAAGAACTAGAAAATGAGGCCACCGTGTAATCTAGCAGAAGAATGGATCTGTGAATAGAGTGGGTCCTGACATTGCACAACAGTTTTCAAAAGCACCCCCCCATTGATCTTTTTAGAAGAATCTTCAGATAAACTGATTTTAGCTTCTGATTTTCCTCACCATCAAGTGTTTACAGAAACTCCAATGAAGCCTTTGCACTTGTGTGTGTTCAATGGTTTGCTTTTCCTACATAGAATCTAGTTTGGAAGTTATATTGGCTGTTACAGACCTTGTTTGCTCCTGAGCTATCATGATATTTCCACTTAGCTTAATATGAATGTTTTAAAAGTTTCCCACTATGGAAAGTTCTATTTGACATATGAAAGTTCAACGGTCAATTTCATAGTCAGCTCCACGGCAAGAAATAAATAAAACAATGGATTACAGAGTATAGCCTTGGGACATGGGAAATTTTTTAGAAGATGGATGAGTCATATTATTAATACATGTTGCAAGGCCCAAGGCCTTACATCAAAAAATAAGGAAAAAGTTTTTATTTTTTAAAGTTAATAGCCTTCTGATATTTTCTTTGTTGTACTTTGTATAGTTTTTGTTCTGTTTAGTTTTGGGGGGATCAAAAAATAAATCCTAAGATAGAATGTTTTAGGAAAAAGGTAATTAACATCATTGTACATGAATTTGCTCAAACACAGTAAGGTCTGAAAAAAAAAGATCTCTTTGATGTTGATTTGTTTGAATAATTACTATTCTCCCAGTACTGCACTTTTGAGAGGGAAGGAGAAATTGTTGCTAGTGTCTAAATTTTAACTTGTCTTCCTTGGCTACCTTCAAAATTTGAGATCCTTAATCTTAAATCACATCTGGTCTAACAATTCTTCCTATAAACAGTTATGACTATTTACTGACAAAAGGCTGCTTTTATTGTGCCTGTTTCTATTTCAGAGGAAGACACATAAAGACAGGTGGAAAGAACTGATTTGTAAAGATTGAAATGTCATATTTACATTCAGAATTTCATTTCCTTACCAGTTTTCAGAAGAACCCTTTGGTAGAGGAAGCAGGGCCAACTTCTTTCACAGCCTCTTACTATAGATAGAAGTATGAAGGCCAGCAATATTCAGCTGGTATGAACCCATACAGCTGTACCAGGAACAATGTTGAAAGTCTTTGATTCCTATTGGAAAATAGCCACTGTTAAAGATGGACACCTTCAGGACCTCACTTCAGCATTGTAGCCAGTATCCGTTCTGACTAGGTGGTGCCCACGCCTCACTGGCTGTTCTGTATTTTGAATATTTAGTCCTGATTCTAGAAATGACATTTTTGGGCTATGGATAAAAGATGGGTTTCGATAGCCATTAAGGAAATGCAAATCAAACCACAGTGAAATGTCACTTCATACCCAGCAGGATGGCAATAATAAAAAAGACAAATAATAACAAATATTGGTGAGGATGTGGAGAAATGGGTATCCACATACACTGCTAGTGGGAATGTAAAAGGATGCAACTTTGGAAAGCTGTCTGGCAGTTCTTCCAAAGGTTAAGCATAGGGTTGCCATATGACTCAGCAATTCTACTTCTGGGTACACACATACACACACACACACACACACACACCCGCCACACCTAAGAGACATGAAAATGTATGCCCACATCAAAAACGTGTACACAAATGCTCATAGCAGAATTATTGATATTAGCTGAAAGATAAAAACAACCCAAATGTTCATGAACTGATAAATACATAATAAAATATGGTCTATCAATACAATGGAATATTTTAAAAATAAATGAAATACCCATACATAATACAACATGCATGGACTTCAAAAACATTATGCTAAGTGAAATAAGCTAGTCACAAAAAACCATATACTGTATGATTTCTTTTATATGAAATGTACAGAATAGGTAACTCTATAGAGACTGGAAGTAGATTTTAGTGGTTGCCTTGGGCTAAGGGAGGGGGTCGATTGTGGTGATGGTTGTAGAATTCTTTGACAATACTAAAAATCATTAAATTATACAGTGTAAATGAGCTAATTGTATAATATATGAATTATATATCAATAAAGTTTGATGCAAAAAAAGATCAATGGGTATTGACTATGGGACATCATCTGTATCACTGCGCTTTTCCCGGTCTCCCTCCCTGTGACAGTCCTAGAAGACAGGTGAAGTCAGCCCGTCCATTTTACAGATTTGGAGACTGAGGCTTAGAGAGAGAGAGAGTATTTTGCCAGAGTCATACAGCTACTAGTCTAAGGAAAATGCAGAGATGAGGAGGAGGAGCATAGGGGAGGTACTGTTAGTTTCTCTTTTCTGTATCATAGTACAGTAGCAGGATGAGAGACACCTTTGAATTCAAACCTGTGTGTATCCTGACAAAGATACATATTCTATGAAAAGTCTTTGCTAATAAGTAGAAGATTTCTATTTCACAACAAGCAAGAAAAAGAATGAGAGAAGGACTAGAAAGTAGATGTGATCATATGAATAATGATTTTCCTTGCTTTTTGCATGTATGTGGTGGACACATGCAGAAGTGACAGCAGGAGTTCGAGACCAGCCTGACCAACATGGTGAAATCCCGTCTCTACTACTACTACTACTACTACACACACACACACACACACACACATACACAATAGCCGGGCATGGTGGTGGGCACCTGTAATCCCAGCTACTTGGGAGGCTGAGGCACAAGAATGACTTGAACCCAGGAGGCGGAGGTTGCAGTGAGCTGAGATCACGCCATTGCACTCCAGCCTGGGTGACAAGAGTGAAAAAAAAATAATGATAATAAAGAGAGCAAGGTGACCACAAAAGAGAATAGGCTGGAAAAATTAGTCTAAATGGTGGCCTCTTCTCTTATAGCTGCATATGGTTAAGTTTATTTTTTCCCTAGTAGCGAATTCTAAGGGATGAAGAAGAAATCCTTTTCAGTTTTACTTCCCCAAGGTGTGTATAACTACTATAGTGAAATAATAAGTCCAATTTATTCTTTGAAGTATAGTTAATATGTAACGAAACTCCTAAGGCCAGTTGTATACCCAGGGCAAACGCCTTCTAACATCTTTATTTATCTACGCAGTGGGTAGGGAGGAGGGTGGAGTGCCCTTCCCAGCTGATACTGTCAAAACAGGAAGCAAAGTTATAATCTCTGTCATAGGAACATGAATAGAGGCCCTTAGTTGTGACTATTAAAAAAACAAAAAACCTGCCTAAGGAGTTTTCACTGACTACAAAGTGTAACTTCCTCTCTGGTGTTTAGAGGAGGTGGGGTTAGGTTTAGTCAGATCCTCTCATGGGAGAAATAAAAGCCACCAAAAAAAAAAAAAAAAAAAAAACCCAAAATAACACAGGACATCCCAGTGTGCAGTTCGAAGGCTGCTTTTGTTGTCCACTTCCTCCACATCTTTTTCCTCATGATCTAAGCAGATGTAGGTGATGAGCGGCCCGGCAGCCACCACGTTTCATTGGAAAAAGTGCAGATTGGATTTGCCAGGGCATGTAGCTCTCCAGGCTTGCAAGCGATTACCAGGTAAGTTTGTCAACTTGCACGACTCCCAGCCAGTGAGGTTTTCTTAAGAAACGTCTATGAAGACAGGGTTCTCTCATTCAGTTTTGTTAAGTAACAAAGCTTAGGACCAGGCTGGTGACGGGAACAGACAGCCTGTCTTTCCTGCTGCCACGTCTGTTGTGGACCCTCAAGAGTAGAGACCAACGCTGTCTGCTTCACACTTCTCTTCAGGAAGTGATAATTCACCAGAGTTATTAGTTTCTTTGGAAGAAGCCTTCCAGGATCCCTACATTTGTGGTAGCAAATATGCTTCACTTTACCTCCCTGTATTTTCAAAATAGCTTACTCTGTGCTGTTTACTGCCATCTAGAGAAGAAGCCTCCTTTGTGGTGTTGAGTATTGGTAGACCTCATCCCATATTGTATTTGATTTACTCTGTTGGCTAAAAAGGCATTTTAGTTCTTGAAATATTTAGTTTTGACCTGAGAAAGGGGAGAATAAAACATTTGTACTTTGGGGGACAGTATGAGTGCTGGGGTTTCTGTTTCAGTGCAGGCTTGTCTATGAGACATGTATATGCATAACTTCATGCAGGGAAAGTGTCGTGCACTTTTCTCTCGCTGAAGTTTACTTCCGGGGTGACTTAGTTTTTCTGATCAGTTTAGATGTTCATATCTTGTTTAATGTATACATGTGTGTACTGGTTGTATGAGCTTTTGGAGGGGAAAAACCCCAAGTGATGTGTTTTATTCGATCATACATATCATGCATGAATGTTGTCACTATGAAAAAACTTTGAGACTGGTTGGTTTTCTTTTTCAATGTTTTCCTTTCTTGTGGAATTACTCTTTCCCTCTTAATGTTTTCCTTCTTAGCTTCAGTGAATGAGGTGGTAAGGGGTTGTAAGCGTTGTCTCTGCAGAGCAAATTCAAACCAAAATGATTGGAGCAGCCCATATTTTCTTAGTGAATTGGGTTTCTTGAACAAGTGGCATAGGAGACTGGTGTGCTACAATTCTCATCATTAACTGTTACTTCTTTCTTAAATAACCATGTGATCCCAACACAACATCAAAATACCTCTCAGGGACCTGAATTAAAACTCCACGTGGGCCAGGCACAATGGCTCATACCTGTAATCCAAGCACTTTGGGAGGCTGGGGCATGAGGATCACTTGAGGCCTGGAGTTCGAGACCACTCTGGGCAACATAGGGAGATTCCATCTCTACAAAAAATTTAAAAATCAGCCAGGCATGGTGGCATGTGCCTGTGGTCCCAGCTACTTAGGAGACTGAGGTGGGAGGATAGCTTGAACCTAGAAGTTTGAGACTAGTGAGCCACGATCATGCCGCTGCATTCCAGTTTGGACAACAGAGGGATACCTTGTCTCAAAAACCTGCATAGGGGCAGCAATTGCAGGCTTGTGGCCTTTCGAAGATTTCCTTTGATTGTCAGTAAATCCTCTCTCTTTCCCCAACATTAAGAGTCTCTGTGGTCAGCTAGTCTTCATCAAAGGGTCTTGCTACAAAGGGTCTAGGGTAACCTTAATGGTTGAAATCAGAAGACAGCTAGAAGAAAAGTACAAACAAACCTTTAAATAATAAGCAGGCTTTGGCCGGGGGCGGTGGCTCACGCCTGTAATCCCAGCACTTTGGGAGGCCAAGGCAGGCAGATCACCTGAGGTCAGGAGTTCTAGACCAGCCTGGCCAACATGGTCTCTACTAAAAATACAAAAATTAGTCGGGCGTGGTGGCACGTGCCTGTAATCCCAGCTACTTGGGAGGCTGAGGCAGGAGAATCACTTGAACCTGGGAGGTGGAGGTTGCAGTGAGCCAAGATCACACCATTGCACTCCAGCCTGGGTGAAAGAGCAAAACTCTGTCTCAAAAAAAAAAAAATAAAATAAAAAAGCAGGCTTTTAAATGAGTAGCTACAGTGTTAAATATATTTAAATGCTGTGCTGGTTGAGTTCTGGTTCATTTAGATAACATTCTTTCCTGCCCTATGACCAATCAAAAGGCTTTAGGAAAATAGCATTTTTAAAATTAAAATGTATTTCAGTGCATGTTATTTTAATAAAAATAGAAAACCAATGTGTACATGATTTCCAATTTCACAAGGGCCTAGATTCTCCTCTCATCAGTTGTTATTGAACTGATTTTTTTGTGTGTGTCCATAGTGTAGGCTCTTTAGTGATCTTGTTAGAAATAAGGACATTAAATTTAATGTTAAAAATAATATTTTCAGCCAGGCGCAATGGCTCATGCTTGTAATCCCAGCACTTTGGGAGCCCGAGGCGGGCAGATCACCTGAGGTCAGGAGTTCAGGCCAGGAGCCTGGCCAATGTGGTGAAACATCGTCTCTACTAAAAATACAAAAATTAGCTGGGTGTGGTGGTGGGTGCCTGAAATCCCAGCTACTTGGGAGGCTGAGGCAGGAGAATCGCTTGAACCCGGGAGGCGGAGGTTGCAGTGAGCTGAGATTGCGCCACTGCACTTCAGCCCGGGCATCAGGGCGAGACTCTGTTTAAAAAAAAAATAGATCTCTATCTCTATCACTATCTCTCTGTCTGTCTGTCTATGTATCATCTATCTATCTATCTATCTATCATCTATCTATCTATCGATCTCTATCTTTATCCAGCTATATCATCATTTTCACTAGACGTTAACAATAATATAACTGAGATAAACCAAAGTTTTAAAACAAGCTTGAAAATGTGAAATGAATAATTTGGAGGTGGGACTGGCCATTTAGCCATCTATGAAGGCCCAGATGACTCATGTCTGGAAATTGCCACTGCTCAGGAAACCACTCCTGGGAGCCCTGCTCGTTTTGCCATCCTTCCTGCTTTCTTGCCTGCTGACAGGACTCTATGTCAGCTGTTTCCTTTTTAGATGGAAGGGTTAAAAGATTCACTACTTGGGTCCCCCATTAGAATCACCAACATGCTGGTGCCCCACAGTCAGAGATCGTGACTTGATTGGACTGAGGCCCTGCTCTGTAGCTTGTCAAAAGCCAGCCAAGGGTGTCCAATGTGGAGGGTACAGGGGAATGGATTCGTCCCCCACTAGACTGAAAGCTCCATGGGAGGGAGTAGAGGCAGCTTTGTTACTGCTGCCTCCTAGCACCTGAATGTGTGCCTGATGTGCAGAAGAGGCTCAGTAGCTGCTTGTGGAATGAATGAATGAATGAGTTCCTTTGAGTAACAGGAAGTTGGAAGAAGATTGGACAGAGGCTTAGTTATGGTCTTTGCTGATGTAGGAGAGTGTGCTATGTTAGCCTGAGCAGTGGCTGTCATCTTGGAAGACACTCCAGGAAAAGGTCACAGGGGAACAGGTGGCTGATCTGGGGGAATGCTGAACAGACCTCTCAGAAGAGACAAGGCTCCAGGGCAGTGGTGTCCTTATGAGGCAAGGCAGGTTGAGAACTTTGGGAAAGAGAATTTCATCAGGGGCTGAGTGTGTGTGTGTGAATGTGGATGTGAGGCCAGATGGGGACACTCCTGGGAGAATCTCCTGAACCGTGGCTTATTCTTTGTTTTTTTTTTTTTTTTTTTTGAGACTAAGTCTCGCTGTGTTGCCCAGCCTGGAGTGCAGTGACACAGTCTTAGCTCACTGTAGCCTTGACCTCCCAGGCTCAAGTGATCCTCCCACCTCAGTCTCCTGAGTAGCTGGGACTACAGGTATGTGCTCCCATACCTGGCTAATTTTTAATAGTTTTTCTGTAGAGATGGGATCTCACTATGTTGCCCAGGCTGGTCTTGAACTCCTGAGCTCGAGTGATCCTCCCTCTTGGCCTCCCAAAATGCTGGGATTACAGGCCTGAGCCACCATGCCCAGCCGTGAGTCACTCTTAAAGGAGCTCAAGTCTTTTGTGTTGGAACTCCAGGAGGTTGACGACCACACTCATCTATTCAGTCAGCATTTGCTAGGTACCTAGCACACGCCCAGCTCTGGGGAGGTATGGGGATATAAAAATGAAGGTGATTTGATTCTTCCCCTGTGGAGGTTAGGACCTGGAAAGGATGGTGTGTGAAGTGAATGCTAGGTTTACTGGTGGCTGAAAGGAAGGAACGTTGTCATCTTTGTCATATGTTAGGGATTGCCGGACCCACCAGTTGACTATATCCAAATAAAGGAACACAGAATTTGGAGTGATCACAGGGCAGTGAGATTTGTCTGGGAAGATATCTTAGGACTCGTGAATTTTTTGCAGATCTTAATAATTATAGAGAAAATGAGTAGGTGGTTAGGAAGACCAGGTAACTATAACTTACAGAGGTGAGAGAATGAGAATTGTTAAGTTGGGAGAAAAAGAGTAGAAAGAGCGACATGTGAAAGAAAAGAATCGGCCGGTGCGGTGGCTCATGCTTGTAATCCCAGCACTTTGGGAGGCCGAGGCGGGCAGATCACCTGAAGTCGGGAGTTCAAGACCAGCCTGACCAACATGGAGAAACCCTGTCTCTATTAAAAATACAAAATGAGCCGGGCCTAGTGGCGCATGCCTGTAAACCCAGCTACTAGGGAGGCTGAGGCAGGAGGATTGCTTGAACCTAGGAGGCGGAGGTTGTGGTGAGCAGAGGTTGCGCCATTGCACTCTAGCCTGGGCAACAAGAGAGAAACTCCATCTCAAAAAAAAAACAAAACAAAACAAAAGAAAAGAATCTTGGGTGGAGAAAATGAGAAATGGGATTAACATGGTACTGAGCAGTTCTTTTTTTTTTGTTTTGAGACGGAGTCTCGCTCTGTTGCCCAGGCTGGAGCGCGTGATGGGATCTCAGCTCACTGCAAGCTCCGCCTCCCGGGTTCACGTCATTCTCCTGCCTCAGCCTTCCGAGTAGCTGGGACTACAGGCGCCCGCCATCACGCCCGGCTAATTTTTTGTATTTTTAGTAGAGACGGGGTTTCCCCGTGTTAGCCAGGATGGTCTGGATCTCCTGACCTCGTGATCCGCCCGCCTCAGCCTCCCAAAGTGCTGGGATTACAGGCATGAGCCACGGCGCCCGGCCCTGAGCAGTTCTTTAAGGGATGAGACTTGGCCCTCAAGATCTGGGTTTCCATTACCCCTGCCATCGTCAGGGTAAGTCACTGAACCTCTGAGAAGGGGACTCCCAACCAGGAGGATCACAGGATCTCCCAACCAGGGAGGATGCCCCGGGAGAGTGTGGTCAGGATTCATGATGTTACACATTTTAAAGTTCTTTGCAAGCTATAGTAGTAGTTCCAGGTAAATAAATGGAGTAATAAATTCTGTAAAAATTATAAAAACCTAGTCTGTTGATAATGGGCTCTTTTAGGTAGAGTCTAGGGTAGGAAATCAAACATTATATTCATCATGGTACTTGAAATATATTTAAGCTGAAGCTGTGCACTCCATCATGTTTTTGGTATATTTTTCCTTGGCATTACTTGAAAGGCATGCTCATGAAACTGGATTTGGATCTGTTTCATGTTTTCACTTGCGTTCTCTGACCCCTACTTAGAGGGCACCAGGTGCTTCCTATTCTAACCGTTTGCAAATTCAAGACTTGGTTGGAGGGCCATTCAGGGGACTGGTGTGGGGTTAGATAGGATCTGGACACAGCGACTCCCTCGCTCCTGCTCCAGTATTTTGACCTTAATTTGAACAGTTCAATGAACTGGCAACTGAAGTCGTTTTTTCCCACTGAACTAGACCTTTCATTGTTTTGCAGAGGAAGATGACTCATAGCCAAGTTCTACCATTGTGCTAAAGTGAAATTTTAGTCTAGGACTAAAGGAACACAGGCCAAACTTTCTGTCTGAGCTGCAGAGTATTGAAACTTAGATTGTGAGCTGGGCAGGAATTCCTGTGGCCCTCTGTGTGGAGTTGCTCTCAAGGAAAAGGAGCATTTAAATACATTTTTGACTCCAAATTTAATTTTTAGTAATATAGTTCAAATGTCCTTTAAAATATCTTAAGTAATCAGACTGTTTTCTAAAAAAAAAAAAAAAAATGTAATGCAAAATGAAAATTCTACAAAGTAGAAAACTGTCATTTCCTTCCTCTCTCCAAAACCATTGTTAATAGTTTTGTTTCTTCTGCTACCCTTGTTTTCTATGAATGTAAAAATGTATGCCTCTATGGGTGAGCATGGCTTTTCTTTTTTGAACCAAAATTGAAACCATCCTGATTTAGTGGCATCCCACTTAAAACATTATTAAAAACTACCTGTGTACATGTATCTTAGCTTACTTGGGCAATTGCTGGGGCAAATATGCTTTTACTGTTAAATCGTCATCTACAACAGATGACATGTACAGAGATGAAATGTAGTCTATAGTTGTTTGAACTTGCATTTCTTTTTTGTGGAATTGAACTTCTCTGCATATGTTTATTGGCTCTTTGGACAAATTCATCAGTGATTTGACTTTTCATGCATTGCTCATTTTCTTTTGTTGCTTGGATCCCTGACTTTTATACTCTTAATGATTCCAAGGGAAATTCCTACAAAATGGCAGATTTGGGATGAATTATTTGAATTTCTTTTGAGTTCTAAAATGGTTAACTGCTACCTTAAAAGATAGATATTATTTTCAGATATCTAGGACAGAGGTTTGAGTCTTTGGACTTAGATTCTATAGTATTTTCTTTCTTTTTTTGACTGACATGGAAGACGTCATCATCCCAAACTGTGCTGAGACTAGTAGTTATTTAGATACACTATTTTATTACATTTTCATATACTGATAAATTATTTCCATATGGATGGTAAGTCCCAGATTTATTTATGAAAAAAACCATTTTTTATATATTTTATGGAACATGGAGTTAGCAGAAAGATGCTGTGGAGTTAGGCTTAAAATTAAACCCTAACTATTCTGCCTCCTGTTGTGGGGCTGTTGTCAGTCTTTAAAGGTACATCTTTGTAAAATTTTTTGAACATAACTTGACAGATTGCAAGAAGGATTATAATAAATGGTGTCTGTTTGTGTTAGAGTATTTCAAGTCAATACAGGAAAAAATACATTTAGATGCTAAGTGAAGATAAGACATTAGTTTAAATGAGGCCCCGTATGCACCATCATATTGAAAATTTACCAGTGTGTCCTCGTCCTTCAATTTAGATTTGTTAGTGATTTTTCACATCAAAGCATTGAAGCTGTAATTCTATGTTGGGTTCATTTAACCACAGATCCAGTAAATGGCAGGAAATAGAGAGCTATACAGGACAGCAAATGGCCTGCAGTTGTGTGGAGGATATCTTTGTGGCAAGGTGCCCGAGATGTTTTGCTGTTTTCAAAGTTTGCTATCATTTGTTCAGAAAGGTTTTCATTGCTTGCAAGCAAGCAGGCAAGCAAAGGAAAAGGGCACGCAGCCGCCTCCCCTATGATTCTGTGCTCTTTGCCTTTGGTGCCTTATATAAAAAGCTTTATTTAGTCTGCAGAGAGGTTATTTCTCCAAATAGAGGTGAACTGTCATAGTAGTCTGGAAACGTGATAGATTTCAGTTGAATGCCGCTGATCCAAATACTCTGAAAGGCTGGGCTGTGTGGCACTTGTAAGATAGGCACCTTGCACAGATTCTTCCAGGTCACTTGCACATATCGCCAGTAGAAATACCTCATCAGATAGCGATCCACTTGGCACTCTGAGAAGCAACTCCTATCACACCGACACTGCTACTTTTCTCCTGGCTCAGCCAGTCTCTTGCTGGGAACCTGCTGCCAGAGTTAGTCACTTGGCTTCTGCCCTGGCCTATTTTCTTGTTGACTTCTGGATTCTGTGCCTTTAGCTTCTCCTTGGACTCATTGGCCATTACTCTCTTTCTGGTGTTAGTAGCTCCTAGATTGTGTTTGACAGAAGAAATTTATTCCCCTAGCAAATTCACTTTCTACTGAGGTAACTCTAACCCACCCATGCAATCTAGCATCTGCCAATACTCTGAGACCCACTGATTGTTAATCAGTATTTATTATCTAACTCTGAGTAACGAGTGTTATAGCAGGAAAAGTAGAATCTTTTTTGTGTGTGTACGAATGTGGTTGAAGGGACTTTTGGGGATAGAGGAGAAATAAACACCTTGAAATGAATTATTATATTTTACCTTTGCCCATGTGAATTCTTTAAAATAATTCTTAAATTCTCACTTTGCTTATATGCATTAAAAATTTCATAGTGATGGTATTTAAAGAGGGAGGTTATGGATATTTTGCAAGTGGGTTGAGGCAATAGTTCTCATTTCCCTTTTCATGTCCCACGGGACATGTCATATCTGTCTGCCTCCCTCCTATGCATTTCTCCTGCTGTTGCAAGGAGAATCTTATGTTTTATGATGAAAATTTATTTGGTGACTAAGTGAAGTGTGCACTATTCTTTTAAAAAGTCCTTGAGATTGCATTCTGTATATTTGCTGAATTTGTTACTAGGCCTTACGCTGCAACATTTCTGAGTAATCAAATCTAAATAAAAATAAAAGGTCGTTCAAGGTAAATCTATGTCTTGATTAGTGAAATAAAGTATTGACATTTATTTCCCATAATTTGGGAAGTTATTCAGTAAATAATATTTGCCTGGTGTTTTATAATGAATCATTTTTATCATATTGGGTTTGTGTTAGGAAGACTGTCAGCATTGATTTTCCAGTAGTTTTCTAAATTTTCTCATCTATTTATGTTTCTTCTTCTTCTTTTTCTTTTTTTCTTTGAGACAGGGTCTTGCTCTGTCAACCAAGCTCGAGTGTAATGGCATGAGCTAGGTTCACTGTAGCCTCGATCTCCGGGTGTCAAGCAATCCTCCCACCTCAGCCTCCTGAGTAGCTGGGATTACAGGCATGTGCCACCACGCTCAGCTCATTTTTCGGATTTTTTTTTTATTTGGGTAAGAGTCTCGCTCTGTTGCCCAGGCTGGAGTGCAGTGGTGCGATCTCAGCTCACTGCAACCTCCCCTTCCCAGGTTCAAGTGATTCCCTTACCTCAGCCTCCCGAGTAGCTGGGACTACAGGCGCATGCTACCATGCCTGGCTAATTTTTTGTATTTTTAGTAGAGATGGGGTTTCACCGTGTTAGCCAGGAACGTCTTGATCTCCTGACCTTGTGGTCCACCCGCCTCTGCCTCCCAAAGTGCTGGGATTTTAGGCGTGAGCCAACGTGCCCGGCCCTTCTGATTTTTTTTTTTTTTTAAATAGAAACAAGGTCTCACTATTCCCAGGTTAGGGTCTTGAACTTCTGGGCCCAAGTAATCCTTCTGCCTTGGCCTCCCAAAGTGCTGGGATAACAGGCGTGAGCCACTGTGCCTGGCTATTTATGTTTCCTAATTACTGCAGTGCTCATTTTTCTGTCAGCTTCAACTATGCCACACATGACTAGGAATTAGAAATAAGAAAACAGTAACCAGCCTGGCCAACATGGCAAAACCTTGTCTCTACTAAAAATACAAAAATTAGCTGGGTGTGGTGGTGAGTGCCTGTAATCTCAGCTACTTGGGAGGCTGAGGGATGAGAATCGCTTGAACCTGGGAGTCGGAGGTTGCAATGAGCTGAGATACTGCCATTAAACTCCAGCCTGGGCAACAGAGCGAGACTGTCTAAAACAAACAAACAAACAAACACAAAAACAAAAACAAAAAAACCAAGGAGCCAAAAATAAATGACTCAGTGAACATTTATTGAGCACCTGTGGTTTGCTGGGTGCTGCGGTAGTTGTTGAAGGTGCTGGGATGTTTTAAAGTTGGTTTTAAACTTAAGGATTCTACTTACTGGCAGCCTAGAACCACTGCATATGCCTTGCAGAGATGATGATGGACACTTGTGTCCTCACCTGTGCAGTGCAGGCACATCAGTGAAGAGCCTTAGATTCTCATTTTGCAACTGTTTTCACACTTGGGTATCGGTTTCTAGATCTAAAGCAGTAAATGAGAAAGGCAGTGGGTGTGAATGCTGCTGTAAACTGACACCCTGACAATAACAATATACTTGTTGACAGGCTGATTGCAGAGATGAAAAAATAAAGGGCAGAACAAAAAAGTCTTAAGGCTCTTCCCCCTGCGTCAATAGGAAGCTGTATTTTGCTACTCAAGTAGACTAACATTGGAGAAATAATTAGCAAGTGAAAAAGTTCTTCCACCGAAAGGACAATGCAAGTTAAGGCAGGTAGTCTGGTTTTCTGTGCTGCAGCATCCAACCACGTTCTAGAATCCTGTTTTCATATTTTGTTGGACCCAACTGGATTAAAACAAAGCCCCTTTCTCTGGCTGGGTAGTGGCCCGAGTTAGGCAGTTTCCAGTGCTCTAATTGGTACTTTGGAGCCAGTGTCCAGTGACTTTCAGAAGCAGGGTAAATGTTCTTGGTATTGAGCAGTTCTCTGCTGGATGCCGGGCCTGTCCTCATGGTTCAGCTGCCCTTAGATCATCAGCCATTCACCCCTATGGTCGGTCAAGGACACCTTCTCTAGGAATTCTCTGCTGACTTCCAAGTGTGGGTTGGGTGCCCCTCTTCTCTGCTTTCTCCTTCTCTGCTTGGATTAAATTCAGAGATTCTAAGATGTCTTCATCTGTCACAACATTCATGATGGATGTTACCCATCAGTGTTTTTGAAAACGAGGTCTATCTCTGCACGGTGTTGAAAGATAGGTGGAACTTATCTTTTAATAATCTCTTCAGGTGGTCATTGTGTATGTTTGAGAACCTCTCCTTTAGACCATGAACCTGAAGAAGGTCCTGTTCTTGTCTTTGAATCTTTAAACCTTCCCTAGCTCCTGGCACGTTTTTTAGTTGCTCAGATTTTTTGTTGTAGTTCAGTGAATGAGGTAGAATTCCGGTAATTTTTTTGTTGTTGTTCGGTGAATGAGATAGAATTCCTGTTAAAAAATGTGTGGAAAGCAGGTATGCCTGTGGAATCCAAATCCAACAATGTGATCAAAAGCCGCTTGAAGGATTTTCGACCATTTTTCATTTCTTTCTTTTTTTTGAGACAGAGTCTCTGTCACCTTGGCTGGAGTGCAGTGGTCCAATCTCGGCTCACTGCAACCTGGGCTCAGGGGATCCTCCTACCTCAGCCTCCAGAGTAGCAGGGACTAAAGGCGTGCACCACCATGTCCCACTAGTTTTTGTATTTTTGGTAGAGATGGGGACTCCCTATGCTTCTCAGGTTGGTCTTGAACTCCTGGGCTCAAGTGATACACCTGCCTTTGCTTCCCAAAGTGCTGGGACTTGGTGGCGTTAGCCACCATGCCTGGCCCATTTTTTCTTATTGTTTTGTAAATCAACATTATGTGAAACCTAAAATTTAATATGGATATACAAAAATAGCTTTTTTATTTTCTTGCCCAAGAAAATAAACTGTATCTTTATTATTTATATTTTTGCCTGTTTTGAAATAAGCCTTTTATTTTAGAATAATTTTACATTTATAGAAAAGTTGCAAAGATGGTATGTAAAGTTCCCCAGTTACCACTTTTTGCCACTGTTACCCAGTTTTCCCCACTGTTAACATCTTGTTACCCAGTTTTCCCCACTGTTAACATCTTACATTACTACGTTACGTTGATCACACTTAGTGAACTGATATCAGGATTGTTATTATTAAAGCCTTTAAGAGTTATTGTTGAAGACTTATAAATTCATAGATGAAATAATATTTAGAACATACCAAATTTTGAATTAGAAATATTTTAAAATTTGAATTCTTTGATTTTAAGAATTAAAACTTTTGAATTCTTATATGTAGTCATAGTTGGGAATATATCCACAAAGCAAGTAGACCAATTCTTGTGAGAATGATTCTGAAACAGGTTTTTCAGTTGTCATTAGCCTTCTGGAACCTCAAAAGGGGGAAGGTTACTTTCAAAGGCTAACATTCATTTAATCTATCTGTAGTACTCCATATGAATGACAATCATTACTTATCGACGTCTCAGGTTTTGTTAGATATGATATTTGTTTTAATTATTTATAGTATATTCAGGCAGAGGTGCTATTCAAAATATTTAACAGGTTGGCATAGGCCTCAACCACCCAGACTGCTGTTCAAGTAATCAGAAGGGATGCTGGCTGGTGAATGTGTCAGTCTATTAACTGACACATTCCTATTAATGTCTAAAATGTCCTAAAAATGTCTCCAGATATTGCCAGATGTCTCGTAGGTGGCAAAATCACTTCTGGTTGAGAACTCCTGATATAAAGCAGTTAGAACAGGCTGGCACTGCTCTAGTAACTGCTTTCTAAATATTCACTATTATTATTGTTGTTGGTATCTTTCATTTGTTATTTCTGATAACTTTTAAACATACACTGCTTAGCCCCAGCACTTTGGGACGTTGAGGTGGGTGGATCACTTGAGGTCAGGAGTTCGAGACTAGCCTGGCTAACATGGTGAAACCCCATTTGTACTAAAATTACAAAAATTAGTTGGGTGTGGTGGCGAATGCCTGTAATCCCAGCTACTTGGGAGGCTGAGGCAGGAGAATCACTTGAATCTGGGAGGTGGAGGCAGAGGCGGAGGCTGCAGTGAGCTGAGATTGCACCACTGCATTCTGTCTTGGGCGACAGAGCAAGACTCTGTCTAAAATATGAATAAATAAATAAATATATGTGTGTGTGTGTGTGTGTGTATGTGTGTGTATATATACATATATGTGTGTGTATATATACACACACACATACTGTTTATCAAGACATACTAGGATTTCTTTATATAGTTAAATCACCACATGCATAAAAAATAAAGTTACATTTTTTGGTAAGATTCACTCAGAATTTGTCGGAGACCAATAGCCTGTTGTAGGAAGAAATGTAAGTTCTATTCTTGAGGGAGATTTTCAGCCTTTTTTACTTGCCCTCACCTGCCATGTTCCTGACACTGCAGCCTTGAGAAAGGTTTGAGACTGTTGGAGCACATGGGTGTGGAATTTGTAGACCACTTGTTCTTCTGGACTTCCTCACACCCACCCATAGCCTGCTTTTAGTTGATAGTGGCTCAGCAAGGGTAGGAGCCTGTACTTTGGCTCATACCAAATTCCCCTCATTTCCGCACGATGATATGTTATTAGTATTCTGATCCCTGTTATTTGTTAAGTTAAGCTGTGCTTCAGGAATCTCAGAAGATCACAGCATTTTGTTTTCAGTGACTTCATTTCATAATATATGCTCTGGGCAGGTGAGACTAGACTTAGAGACATTGAAGCCCAACAATTTAATATCCACAAATAGTGTTTTATTTGTAGTCTTCCTATCCTTTCCTCTTCGGTGTTCTAGAAACAGATGCTTACATTGTGTAAACACTCCTTCTGTTACTGATTCTACAGTATCCATTTTCCTATTAACAGGATGAAGATTTTGTTTTTTAATCCTCAAGTCTACAAGAACGGAATAGTCAGTGGGATATGAGGATCAGATAAAAATCCCCCCACTTTAGAATCATTGATCTTAGTACTTCCTGCAGAAACTCTGACAGCCTTATTTTTTTTCCTCCTTTGAATCCACGTAGGTGTTTTTGGGAAACATTTATTTGCTGATATTGGTTGATAATAATTATTATTTTTATTTCAAATGAGATGCTGCTGGTAAAATTATTGTTAAGTCTACTCAACTTAGTAAACTTATATCAAAAGCCAGGTTTTACATCTGGTAGAACAGAGATAGTCAATTCCTTGCTGTAGGGAGAGGAAGGGTAGGAGCCTGTGGCTCCCTCACCGCCATCTTGTCCCCAGCCATTCTTATACACTAGTTTGATTCAAGCACTTGAGCTTCGGAGCCAGACTGCCTGAATTTGGATTCAGCTGCTTTTACCTGGGCAAACTGCTTAACTTTAAATGTCTGTGCTCTTTGCTGAAAAATGTGGACAATAGAAGCATCTATCTTATATGGATATTGTGGGTATTAGACTATATGGTAGTCCATTTAAGAAACGTTCAGTAAATGTTGCTCATAGTAACAGCAATAATGTTACTACTCCTAATATGACTGCTACTTTTGATAAATTTAGAATAACAGTTTAAATTACCATATATATTAAAACTATGTAACAGTGTAAATTATCTTAACAGTTGAAATACCATAACAGTGTGTATACACACACACACACACATACACACACACTTTGTATAATGGAGCTGCTAAAATGAATCAGGTTTAGCTGAATTGAAATTTGATTCTTTTTGCCTATTTGCTATAGGTGATAGTGAGCCATGAAATAAGTAAAATACAGAAGGAGGTAGATACAACATTTAGATTTTTTAGCCTTATGTGAAACAGTTATGGCTTCAGAATTTAAAGCACCAACATTTGGTGGGGGTCCCATGGAAATTTTTATTCCTAATTTCTTAATATTAACCATCTTCTTCATATTCTATTAACTCTTGTGTTGTTTAAAAAACATTCCAGTATTCTTTCTTTCTTTAGCTTTTTGAGATGGGGGTCTCACTATGTTACCCAGGAAGGCCTTGAACTCCTGGGCTCAAGTGATCCTCCCACTTCAGCCTCCTCAGTAGAAGATTCCAGTATTCTTATCTTCACTGTTGAGTGCTTTTTCTTTTAAAAATTGCAATAACATTTTAAAAATTAGAAAAGAAAGAAGCATCCATTTCTATTTCTACCATATTAATACAACAGTAACTTTCATTTGTTATTTTCCCATCTAGTCTTTATACTCATACTTAAAAATAATTGGAATTATGTAATATTTCTAATTTTTAGTTCTGGTGTTTTAGTTTGACATTACCTCATAAGCATTTCCCATTTTTTTCTGTTAGGTAGTTATACCATCATTTATTTAATGGTTTTCCTATTTTTGTTTTTAGTTTACTTCTAGTTTCAACATTATGGATAATAGTACAGCGAAAACTATCTTTATTGATCTGTAAAATGGAGATAATACAAGTACCCCAGGGCTGTTGTAAGGATTATATGAGGGGATAGATATAAGGCAGGTTTGTCCACCGTGAGACAGTTCCATTTTGCTGTGGAAGCTGTCCTGTGCTTTGGGGATGCTGGACAGCATACCTGGCCGCTGTTCCCCAGTGGTGACAAACAAAAATGTCTCCAGACATTGCCAGGTGTCTTGCAGGGGCAAAACCACTCCCAGTTGAGAACCCCTGATGTAAGTCAGTAGAACAGCCTGGCACTGATCTGATGAGTGCAGTGTAAATACTTGCTACTATTATTATTGTTGTTGGCACCATCCTTCATTTCAGGTATTCATTTCTGATAAATTCCCAGAAATAGAATTTATGGGATGAGAGGTTAGTTTTAGGGTTTCTGATACGCCCTTCAGAGGACTGTAACACGTTTAACGTCATCAGTTTATATAAATATGTCAGTATCTCTGAGGCCCAGCCAGTATTGAATTGTGAGTACCCAAAATACTGTTTTGTCTTCAATTTCTGTAATTACTAGCCATGATGAGCATCTATTATATTTTTTTTATTTGCATTGCCACATTTGAAGATTCTGGTAAAAACCTTTGTCTACGCATCGTTTTTTTTTTTCTTTTTTAGTTACTCTGCCATTCAACAGTTAAAGTTGAAATTCATCCCTCAGTAGCCAAGCCTGTATTACATTTCATCGCTTGATGTTTAACAGCCTCTGAGTAGAACATTGATTGAGATCCTTTTGGATTATTGTGTTTTTCCCAGTGTTGCTGCATAATATGAAACCTTCCAAAATTTAAATATAAGGATAATTTTGTGGAAAACAATTCAACTTTGTATTCAGTGATATATGTCGTGTAACAGAAATGATTGCCTCTGGTTTCAGTACCCTTTTATTTCTCTTTTCTTTTCTTTTTTCCCTTCCCTTCCCTTCCCTTCCCTTCCCTTCCCTTCCCTTCCCTTCCCTTCCCTTCCCTTCCCTCCCCTCCCCTCCCCTCCCCTCCCCCCTTCCTTCCTTCCTGCCTTCCTTCCTTCCTTCTTTTTTCCTTTCCTCTCTTTTCTCTCTTTCTTTTCTTTCTTTTCTTTCCTTCTTCCTTTCTTCCTTTCTTTGTGTCTCACTTGGTCACCCAGGCTGGAGTGCAGTGGCATGATCTTGGCTCAATGCAACCTTCACCTCACGGGTTCAAGGGATTCTCCTGCCTCAGCCTCCCGAGTAGCTGGGATTACAGGTGCCTGCCACCATGCCTGACAAATTTTTGTATTTTTAGTAGAAACGGGGTTTCACCATGTTGGCCAGGCTGGTCTCAAACTCCTGACCTCAAGTGATCCATCCACCTTAGCCTCTCAAGGTGCTGGGATTACAGGCTTGAGCCACTGCGCCAGACCTGGTTTAAGTACCCTTTTAGAGATAACCCCAACCCTAGCTGTAGCAGAGGTTGCTATTGACCCCACTCCCTGCTGTCAGTACTTCTGGTGCACTGGGACTTCCAGCTGCCCACACCGGCATGCCTTTGCCTGAGGGCATTCTCTGGCTGGAAAGTTCACACTCAGAGCTGGCAGGAAGTGTCAGCGCCCAGCAACCCATAGCCAGTGAATGCTGCTGTAGTATAAATTCTCCAGCTCTCTTGCATCTCAGGTCGCCTACTTTTGAGATGAACATTTTACACTGCATCTCCAAGTTCCCAGTTGGGTTGTGATCGAATGGTAACTTGCTTGATAATGACCTTTTTATTATTGGCCACCTTTCCTTCTTTGTCTCCTTTCTCTACTCCCTACCAGTGTTTCCTGGGATCACTTCTGAAATAAACTACTTATACTTGAATCCTTGTCTCAGGGTCTGCTTCTTGGGGGAAGGACCAAACTAAGATATTATTAGCCAACTTTTCTTTTGACTTTGATTGATGAAAGAAGAGGAAAGATCAGACCAGGAGAACAGAAATATTTTGAAGACCTTTCTTTATAAAAAGTAATGAATTTAACTTCACCGATTCAAGAGACAGGACAGTAAATATTCTTGTTATGCTGCTTCCCAGGGTGTCCTAAGAAAGAGTCTTCAGATTGTACTATGGGATTAAAGCCATGGCAGATGGCGCTTAATGTCCCTGACTAATGTGACTTTCCACCCACTTTCTTTACACCATAGTTTGACTCAGGGGCTTGCTGGATTTCAGAAAGACTAGCTTGTAGTTTGTGGCTAAAAAGACTGGCTGATGTTAGGAACGGGGAGAAACACCTTATGTGTTGCTCTACTAATTCTGTCCTTGATTTTGAGCTAATTATTAATGCTCCAGGGAAAAATTTTAGCTTGGCAGGCAGGGAAATATTAGTTTTAATTGTGAGCTTAATCCAGAGGGCTATGTTTGAGTTAAAACCATCCAGGAGTCTTCCAGGGAAGTCCAGAATCTTCCAGGGAAGACCAGGTGGATCTATTTCTGGATGCTAAAAGGGGCATTGCAGGGCTGATAAGGAAATAAGTCCCTTGTTCTTTAAAAAAAATTATTTATTTACTTATCTTTTTTAGAGACAGGGTCTCACTCTGTTACCCAGGCTGGAGTGCAATGGCATGACCATGGCTCATGCAGCCTCAACCTTCTGGGCTCAAGTGATCCTCCCTCCTCAGTTTCCCAAGTAGCTGGGACCACAGGTGTCTGAAACCACACCTGGCTAATTTTCTTTCTTTCTTTTTTTTTTTTTTTGTAGAGATGGGGTCTCACTATGTTGCCCAGGCTGGTCTTGAACTCCTGGGCTTAAGTGATCCTCCTACTTTGGTCTCCTGAAAGTGCTGAGATTACAGATGTGAGACACCTCACCCAGCCAGAACTGCCTGTTTCATTAGAGAGACACAAGTCAATTCCTGGAATTTTTTTTTTTTTTCCTTTATGCTGCCACTTTCTTACTTAAAAGAATAAAAATCAAAGCCAAATTCATCATAGTAATCATAATAATGGCAACAACAACAAAAAAAGGAGTAAAATAGAGTTGTGAATGTTTGCTTTGTTATTAAACATATCAACTCATTGGAGCTGATTTATATAAAGTTAAATCCTGCTAGAATAGCTGGATTCCTTCCTACATGGGTGGGGTGGGAATGCTGAGATCCTGGTGTGGGCATTCCATGCCAGGGTAGAAATTTCCTGCTCAGGCACTTAGTGAAGGAGCCAACTGAGGGAGGATAGGTGATGTGCCCGCCCATCCGGGGGCACCCAGTGACCTCTGCACACCACCCCCCATCTGCCCAGGACCCAGCCATGTTGTTCATTGTACCCTTTTCAGACTGCTGACCTCCAGGAGCACTTGTCTTAAAGTCACATAGCTGTATTTTTCCTCTCCAGGAAAATTTTGAATGTATTTTCTAAATAGCTGAGGTCATTGCATGGTCTTCAGTGAACTTAACTACAAGTGAATGTGACCTGGAGTGACCCAGAGTGAGTGCTGGCCAGCATAGGTTTCACATTTTCTGTGTGAAAGTTCTTCTTTTGTTGTTTGTGATTAATAACTGGATGGGATATAAAGCCAAATGATTTCATTGTTGAACACAGACTTGAAGGTCATGAGAAACTGCCTGTTCAAATTACACTTTGCCAAGACATGGAAAAAGGTCTGCATCAACACCTGAATAGTTTTAGAAATACGGTAGAGAAGGAAAAAAATGACATGCCATTTTTTATGTGATGTGAAAGTTGATTTCCACGCGATGCAATATCTTGGGTCCTTACAACATCTGACCTATGAGGCTGATGAGTTTGCACTGAGTCAGGACGTTAAAACAAAGGTGTATTGAGGACCTACTGTGTGCCAGGTCATTTAGAATGAGTTTTTTATGCTAAGTAATGTGTTATATTTATGCTTATTTTGTTAAGTGCTCAGTTTCTCTTAGGTTTTGTATTATGTGGGTTTGCTATTTTTTAAAAATATATTTTTAATTTTTTGGGTATGGTTTGCTATTTGAAATATGATTTTGAATAAGTTTCTCAGTACATAGCACTTTTAATTTTATGTTTTTAAAAGATTTTTTAATGGTTATACATAATAATTGATGGACACACAATAGTATTTAAATCTAAAAATAGAGAAACCATGGCACACAAAACACAGTATCTTACAGAACTGTATTATTTGCTTCTTTTCTATGTGTTTTCTAGGCTTTTGAGTCAGATGTTAGGAAAGGGTCTGTCCATCTTTAATTTTCCCACTTCGAGAAGCACTGAAATATTTCTATACATATGTCCATTGGTATAGCGACCTAACACAACTTTAAAATCATTTTGAAATTGACGCACAGAGAGCTTGGTTTTCCAGAACTGGTGAGGTATAAGACGGTTGAGGACTGACTTGGCCTGGTCGGACCTGTTTCTTTGTAGCATTATTACTATTTGTTTATTTTCCACCTGGGCCTTACATCTTCCCTCTCAAGACAGTGTCTAGGTCCCAACTCAGTTGGTAGGAATTTGTGCAGTAGCAAACCTGCAGATGGGCAGAGATACAAACTCACTCAACTCCCATTACAGTCTTTCCTTGTCTAAAACAAACAAAAGAAAACAAAACAAAAAAGGGAGAGATCATATGGGCGTGTATATATGCAATATTTTGTTATAGATAAGGAACAAAGTACCATATGAATTCAAAAGGTGAGGGTGGGATGGGTTTAGAGCTGGGAGAGAAACCATCTAAAGCCTTCATGAAAGGGGGTACCATTTGCTGTGGATACTGATGGCAACGCTGGGGCTGGAGGAAAATGTTCCAGGTAGAGGGCACAGAATTAATAGGGGGTAGCTATAAAAAGCATGCTGAATACCATGCTAGGTAGGCATTTAGCCCTGTAGCATATAGATGTATCTGAATTTAAAGGCAGTGGGTGATGTTCGGAGGTTTGGAGCATAAGATATTTTGTGATCAGAAGAAGGTGAATCTGTCAGAGGTGTTTAGGAAGCAAATACAAGGGTAGATAGTATGGGAGGTTATTGTAGTACCTTGAGAGAATGCTATTGAGGACCTGGATGTTGAGGTTGGTAGCCTGGGAATATCTGGGCTCTGTTGATGAATTAAATTGAGTTATGGCAAAGCTCTCTTCATGGATTTCAATATTTGCGTTTCCACTGCTTAAAGCTGAGCTCACTCTTCTTTTCGGTGTAACTGTGATGGAAGGAACTTGCGTGTGAGAGTCTCCCTCTTGTTGGGTCTGTGCTATTGGTTTGTTGATTAGGAACTCAATTGGTACCTGCAGAAATTGCCTCTGATTGGGACCTGCTTCTCCCCACTGTTGTCTCCCTTATGTTTCACCCTGAGAGGTAAAAGGAGTGATTTGGGTCAAATGTCCTTTGTTTTGGGTTGGTTTGTGTGGGATGACTCCTGGTGTAGATTTTGTGTGTGGGTGCTAATGTACTTATAGCCAGCTGGGGCTAGAAGCTCAGGCACCCACAGCTTTGCTCTCCCCGCTTCGCGTTTTTACGTCTGATTTTCTGTTTCCCAATTTGTGATTCACAGGCAGGGATGACTGACTGAGAAGCGTTGCAGATGAGTCGGTGTATTTGTTTCATTTTGTGATTGTTTCAAATTAGCACAAATTTGATGGCTTAAAACAACACAACTTTACTATCTTACATTTCTGAAGGTTAGAAGTCTGACACGGGTCTTACTGAGCTAAAATGAAGGTGTTGACAGGGCCATGTTCCTTCTGGAAGTTCCAGAGGAGATTCCTTTCCCTGGTCTTTTGCAGCCTCCACAGGCTGCCCATGTTTCTTGGCTCATGGCTCTCTTTAGTCTTCAAAACCAACAGTGGTGGGTTGAGTCCTTCTCATGTGGCTCGTTGCTCGCTCTGCTATTCAACTGTCTTCCTTTTCCACTTAGAAGGCCCCTTGTGATTTCACTGGGCACACCAGGCTAACCCAAGATAACCTTCTATCCTAAAGTCAGTGGATTAGCAAACAATACTTTCATCTGCAACCTCAATTTACCCCTTGCTGTGTAAACTAAGGTACTCACAGTACATGGGCCTCTTTTGCAAGTGGAGAGGAAGAAGATGTTTAATTCTGCTTGCCACATTACGTAGCTCTTGATTTTCACTTCTTTTAAAAAAGAGCATCTGCAGAAAGAATTGAGAGTGGTGGATAATTCTCCAGTCATTCCTGCTTTCTCCTGAAATAAATTTCATGCCTTTCTTTTAGCAGTTGATTTAATAATTAATTTTAAAAATAATGTTAGAAGAAGCTTTTCCTGTTCATGTGTGTGTTATGATGCATATGTTTGTCTGATGATGGGGAAAAAGGGAAGGAATGACTCAAGTACTTTCAACTTTAGAGCCAGCCTAGGATTGGAATTCTGGAGTAGATCATGAGGAGGAGATGGTCAACTTTCTTGTGACAAAAGCATGTACATAAACCACTTAGGATTCTCCACTTTTCACATTTTATTCTGAAACTGCATGCTTCAGTTAATGTGATTTAATGGTTTTCTCTCAATGTCATTGGCAGGATTGTTACTAAGCGACAAACATTCACCACAGTGTTCAAATGTACTTGGGAAGAAAATGAGTAGCCAAACTAAAAGTGGGATTTTAATGACTCCAATTTTATGAAAAGTGAAGAAGCTCAGAGATTACTTAAGGTATTTTTTTGGTGATCTGTGGATTCAATGATCATTTCGTTCATGGAAGAAAGTTTTATTTTTATTTTTATTTTTATTTTTTTCTGAGACTGAGTCTTGCTCTGTCACCCAGGCTGGAGTGCAGTGGCGTGATCTCGGCTCACTGCAACCTCCGCCTCCTGGGTTCAAGCGATTCTCCTGCTTCGGCCTCCTGCATAGCTGGGACTGCAGGCATGTGTCATCACGCCTGGCTAATTTTTGTATTTTTAGTAGAGACTGGGTTTCGCCATGTTGGCCAGGCTAGTCTTGAACTCCTGACCTCAGGTGATCCACCCATTTCGGCCTCCCAAAGTGCTGGGATTACAGGCGTGAGCCACCGCACCTGGCCTGGGAATTTATTTTCACTAACTTAAAATGTTATGGCAGCTGATAGAGATTTATGTGCATCGCATTCTATTTCTGACACAATAAACAGAGTAATCGTCACATGAATATAAAAGTTGATGTGTTAAAGCAGTACAGCTCATGTTTATTCACTTGAAAGCCAGGAGAGTATACCCGTGGGAGATGTTGCTATCAATAAATTTTTACCTATATATATTTTAACTTTGATTTTAAGTTCTGGGGTACATGTGCAGGTTTGTTATAGAGGTAAACTTGTGTAATAGGGGTTTGTTGTACTGATTATTTCATCACCCAGGTACTAGGCCTAATAGCCATTGGTTATTTTTCCTGATCGTCTCCTTCATCTCATCTTCCAGCCTCTGGTAGGTCCCAGTGTCTGTTGTTCCCCTCTATGTGTCCATGTGTTTTCATCATTTAGCTGCCACTTAAATGTGAGAACATGCGGTATTTGATTTTTCGTTCCTGTGTTAGCTTGCTAAGGATGATGGCCTTCAGTTTCATCCATGTTTCTGCAAATAACATGATCTCATTCTATTTTATGGCTGCACATATTCTGTGGTGTATATGTAACACATTTTCTTTATCCAGTCTACCATTGATGGGCATTTAGGTTGACTCCATGTCTTTACTGTTGTGAATAGTGCTGTAGTGAACATACACATGCATGTGTCATCATGATGGAATGATTTATATTCCTTTGGGTTTATACCCAGTAATGGCATTTCTGGGTTGAATGGTCTTTCTGTTGTTAGGTCTTTGAGGAATTGCCACACTGCTTTTCACGATGGTTGGACTGATTTACACTCCTACCAACAGTGTGTATGTGTTGCTTTTTCTCTGCCACTTCGCCAGTGCCTATTATTTTTTGACTTTTTGATAATAGCCATTCTGAGTGATGTGAGATGGTATCTCTACTTGCATTTTTTTTTTTTGTCTCTTTGTTTTTTGTTTAGACGGACTCTCGCTCTGTCATCCAGACTGGAGTGCAGTAGCGCAATCTTGGCTCACTGCAACCTCCATCTCCCGGGTTCAAGTGATTCTCCTGCCTCAGTGTCCAGAGTAGCTGGGACTACAGGCGCGTGCCATCACACCCGGCTAATTTTTTGTGTTTTTAGTAGAGATGGGGTTTCACCGTGTTGGCCAGGATGGTCTTGAACTCCTGACCTCAAGTGATCTGCCTGCCTCTGCCTCCCAAAGTGCTGGGATTACAGGTGTGAGCCACTGCGCCCAGCCCTTCTACCTGCGTTTTTAATAAAGGATTATACATGAGTCAAGGATTTGTTAAAAAAAAAAAAATCCTTCCAAGATAATTATACATACATTACTCAGAACTGTCACTTTTTTTTGGTTAATTTTACAGATGTGAATTTTATTTTATAGATATGTTCTTTTTATGACTTTCCTCAATTATTATATAGACAATGCAGTTGTTAAATGATATCTAAATTATTTAGAATAATAGAATATTTTCTATTATGCATTTCTGAAAAACTCAAGTTACTGTTAGAATTAAGTAAGGATTTTGTCATAGACAAACAGATGTAGCGATAGCATAGTAACCTACTAGGTTAGATGCTGCCTGAATCTTTTGTTCTTATATGGATAAATTCTACGAGCTTTTATTTTTCAAGGAGAAACTTATCTTCAAGAAGACAGTAATTTGTTGGGGGGGCGACCAGGAGAAAAATCCTAAGAATGTGAAAACCCCTATATAAGGAGAAGTTTCTGTTTCTTTCTCTTTTTTTGAGATGGAGTTTCACTCTTTTGCCCAGGCTGGAGTGCAGTGGTGCGATCTCGGCTCACTCCAACCTCTGCCTTCTGGTTTCAAGTGATTCTCATGCCTAAGCCTTCCGAGTAGCTGGGATTACAGGCACCCGCCACCACGCCTGGCTGATTTTTGTATTTTTAGTATAGATGGGGTTTCACCATGTTGGCCAGGCCGGTATCAAACTCCTGACCTCATGATCCGCCTGCCTTGGCCTTCTGAAGTGCTGGGATTACAGCCTTGAGCCACTGCACCCCGCCTTCTGTTTCTTTTATTACTGATAATCCTTAGTGATCTAAAGACTGAGATCCTATAAGCTTGTTGCTACTTTCCCTTTTCATGTCTCATAAAAAGCCATGGTACAGGCTGTTGGGAATTATCACGTGGACATTGAAGATAACCTAATTCTGGCCATTGATTTCTTCAGTTTCTTTATCCTGCAGTGTGTAGAAGAAAGAAAACTGTGACATATATCAAACCAGAAAGACATATGACATTAAAGGAATAACAAGCCTGGCACAGAGTAGATGCTCAATAAATATTTTTTAAAGCAATGAACCAAATAATTTGTTGGTATATGTTAATTTGTTAATTTTTATATGCTAGATTCCTTGTTTTTTGGCCTTAGGAAAGAGAAACATATCTTTACCATTAAGGAATATACATGATAAGCATGGCTGGGTGGCTCAGGCCTGTAATCCCAGCGCTTTGGGAGGCCGAGGCAGGCGGATTGCCTGAGATCAGGAGTTTTAGATCAGCCTGACCAACATGATGAAACCCCATCTCTACTTTAAAAATGCAAAAATTAGCTGGGTGTGGTGGTGCACGCCTGTAGTCCCAGCTACTCAGGAGGCTGAGGCAGGAGAGTCGCTTGAACCTGGGAGGAGGAGGTTGCAGTGAGCCCAAATCATGCCCTTGCACTCCAGCCTGGGCAACTCCATTGCAAAAAAAGAAAAAAAAAAGGATTATAAATGAATAAATGATAAGGTTTTTTAAAGTTAGGGTCCGTTTAGTGGCAGTTTGGAAATTACAGATCAGGATCTAAGAGAGATCTAATGACAGTTCTTTTGTGACTTACAAGGTGTCTTTTTACTGTGTTTGACTTAAGGGATTTTGTTTTGTTTGTTTTATCTTTTAATTTCTGTTTTGACCTTTCATAAAATGAGACCTTACAGAATTCTCTTAAGATAGTGTTCATAAACTTTTTTTGGATTGAGAGGTCTTTAAAAAAATTGATGTGGAGGTTATAGAATTTCTGCCTGTGCTCAAATTCACATATGTGAGGACATGCATTATTTTTCTCATAACTTTAAGAAGTTTGGGAAGTCACTAAAACTTATCCAGATCTGTTCATTCGTTCATTTGATTCATATTTGTTTATTCATTTCTATGGCTTATAAGGTTTGTAGGACCATCTGACAGAGTGCTACCCTTAGTTGTTTTCTTTCTTTTTAAATACAATATTGTGTAGTTTTATTTTAAAAGTCAAACATTTCATCGCATAAAAATTATAACCTGGGCTGGGCATGGTGGCTCACGCCTGTAATCCCAGCACTTTGGGAGGCTGAGGTGGGCAGATCACGAGGTCAAGAGATCGAGACCATCCTGGCCAACATGGTAAAACCCCGTCTTTACTAAAAATACAAAAATTAGCTGATTGTGGTGGCGCGTGCCTCTAGTCCCAGCTACTGGGAGGTTGAGGCAGGAGAATCGCTTGAACCTAGGAGGTTGAGGTTGCAGTGAGCTGAGATCGTGCCACTGCACTCCAGCCTGGCAACAGAGCGAGACTCTGTCTCAAAAAACAAAACAAAACAAACAACAAATTACACCCTACTCCTAGTGGGGTAACCTCTGATATGGTTTGGTTGTGTCCCCACACAAATCTCATCTTGAATTGTATCTCCCATAATTCCCACGTGTTGTGGGAGGAAACTGGTGGGAGGTAATTGAATCATGAGGGCAGGTTTTTCCCGTGCTATTCTTGTGATATTGAAGTCTCATGAGATCTAATGGTTTTATAAAGGGCAGTTCCCCTGCACATGGTCTCTTGCCTGCCACCATGTAAGACATGCCTTTGCTCCTCCTTCACCTTCTGCCATGATTGCAAGGCCTCCCCAGCCACGTGGAACTGTGAGTCCATTAAACCTCTTTTTCTTTATAAATTACCCAGTCTTGGGTATTTCTTCACAGCAGTATGAAAATGGACTAATGCAAGAAATTTGTACTGGTAGAGTTGGGTACTGCTAATTAAGATATCTGACAATGTGGAAGTGACTTTGGAACTGGGTAACAGGCAGAGCTTTGAACAACTTGGAGGGCTTCCCAGGAAGATGTTAATCCCCAAGACAGTGGGGAAAATGGCTTCAGGGCATGTCAGAGGTCTTCACGGCAGCCCCTCCCATCCCAAGCCAGGAGGTCTAGGAGGGAAAAATGGTTTAGTGGGCCAGGCCCAGGGCCCTGCTGCTTTGTGCAGTCCTGGGACTTGGTGCCCTGTGTCCCAGCCATGGCTATAGGGGGCCAACGTATAGCTCAGGCCGTTGATTCAAAGGGTGCAAGCCCCAACCCTGGGAGGCTTATGCATGGTGTTGGACCTGTAGGTGCACAGAAGTCAAGAATTGAGGTTTGGGAACCTCCACTTAGATTTCAGAGGATGTATGGAAATGCCTGGATGTCCAGGCAGAGGTGTGTTGCAGGGGCAGAGCCCTAATGGAGAACCTCTGCTAGGGCAGCGTGGAAGGGACACGTGAGGTGGGAGCCCCCACACAGAATTCCCACTGGGGAACTGCCTAATGGAGCTGTGAGAAGAGGGCCATCATCCTCCAGACCCCAGAATGGTAGATCCACTGACAGCTAACATCGTGCACCTGGAAAAGCCACAGACAATGCCAGCCCGTGAAAGCAGCCAGGAGGGTCTGTACCCTGCAAAACCACAGGGTCGGAGCTGCCCAAGACCATGGGAACCCACCTCTTGCATCAGCATTACCTGGATTTGAGACATGGAGTCAAAGGAGATCATTTTGGAGCTTTATGATTTGACTGTCCCGCTGGATTTCAGCCTTACATGGGGCCTGTATTCGTACTGAAAATCAAGATCAAGTGAGCTTTTGCCCTTTTGCTCCATGGGATGTTTCTGTCCTCCCTGAGCTCACCTTAAGACACCTGCATTACTGTTTGACAGGTGTACTGCCCCAGTCAAACTCCCCACCTAGCACTGTCCCCAGTCCCCTGACTCATCCCTGCAAGGGGGCCTCCCACTTATTCTACACCTCTCATGTCTCTTCACTGTGCCAGAATAGAGTCAAGTTCAATAGGGTCTTCTCTCCCCACTGACTTTTTTTGTTTATGTGCATTTACTAATGTGAGTATTAAAATATGAATTTATATTGCCTATTTTTAATAAATACAAGACGATATTATTTATATTGTTTACAGGTTTTGTTTTTCCTTTGCTAAATATACTGAATTCCTTTCCATGCCAGTATTAGTAGATCTAGCACACTTTTTTAAATCCCCCTGTTACCCATTATTTACCATGAACCTAATTCTACAGACATACTAAAGTTCTTTGCAGATTAACTTTTATTTATTTTATTTATGTACTTATGTTTTTGAGACGGAGTTTCACTTTTGTTGCCCAGGCTGGAGTGCAATGGCGCAATCTCGGCTCACCGCAACCTCCGCCTCCCAGGTTCAAGCAATTCTCCTGCCTCAGCCTCCCGAGTAGCTGGGATTACAGGCACGCACCACCACACCCGGCTAATTTTGTATTTTTAGTAGAGATGGGGTATCTCCATGTTGAGGCTGGTCTTGAACTCCTGACCTCAGGTGATCTGCCGGCCTCGGCCTCCCAAAGCGCTGGGATTACAGGCATGAGCCACTGCGCCTGGCCGCAGATTAACTTTTATATTTCACATAGCTGGTGGCAGAAATAAGGGTAGAAGAAGGAGTGACAGATTGGAGTGATATCTTAGTTGCTAAAACTCTGCTTTGTTCATCATCTCAGAGAGTGGGTGCGTAGGGCTGGGGAGGCATACATTCTGAAAAGAGGGGGTTGTTGACTAAGAAATAGGCCTCCACCTAACAGAACACCCACTGCGACTATTTACAATGTTTGCATCTCAGCAAAAATACCATTTGTATTCTGAATTCCTTTGTTTCAACTACATAACTCAATAAGAAAGAAAGTTTCCTACAATTGAAAAGAATAGGCAGTGTTTAAAGGCCAAGTTTTGCCTTCCTTTTAAGGCTGAATGTGCTTTATTTTAAGCCACTCTTCCTCCTCAAGTTAAGAAGGGCCTTCTGGTATTTCTGTGCAAAGCACCAGTAATACTGTTTCTTTTTAAGTTAATCATTTTTAATCCTGCTTATTTTATTTAGTGCCTATTGCTATAGCATCTAACGAGCTCAGCGCTTCTGACAGTATATCCTATGGATGCCTGGGGGCGGATTGCCTGGGTTGGACTCTGCTCCAGTTCTTATTAGTTGTGTATGTCAGCTCTGTTTTCCCATCTGTTAAATGGGACAGTAATAGCCACAATAATACCTCATGGCTGTTGTGAGGATTAAAATAAGATAATGCAAGTGAAAGACAGTCCAGAGGATGGGAGAAAATATTTGCAAATTAGGTATCTGCTAAAGGTCTAGTATCCGCAATAGATAAAGAAGTCTTTTTATTTTTTATTTTATTTTTTTTTGAGATGGAGTCTTTCTTTGTCACCCAGACTGGAGTGCAGTGGTGTGATCTCGGCTCACTGCAACCTCTGCCTCCCAGGTTCAAGCGATTCTCCTCCCTCAACCTCCCAAGTAGCTGGTATTACAGGCATGCACCACCATGCCTGGCTAATTTTGGCTAATTTTTCTATTTTTGTAGAGACGTGTTTCAGCATGTTGGCCTGGCTGGTCTTGAACTCTGGACCTCAGGTGATATGCTCACCTTAGCCTCTTAAAGTGCTGAGATTATAGGCGTGAGTCATCATGTCCAGCCAAGAATTCTTATAACTCAACAATCTAAAGACAACCCAATTGAAAAATGAGCAAAGGAATAGATATTTCTCCGGAAAAGATAAACAATTGGCTAATAATTATTGCCCATGAAAAGATGGTCAACATCATTAGTCACTTAGGGAAATGCAAGTCAAAACCATAGCGAAATTTTTCTACTTTGTGCCCACTGGTATGGCTGTAATAAAAATGGAAAGAAATACGTGTTGGCAAGGATGTGGGAAAATTAGAACCTTATATTGCTTGTGAAAATGTAAAATAGTGTAGCAGTTTTGGAAAATATTTTGGCAGTTCTACAAAAAGTTAAGCTTTGAGTTATCATATAACTCAGTAATTTCTCTCTAAGTTTTCTGCCCAAGAAAACTGAAAACATATGTTCACACAAAAACTTGTACATGGATATTCATAACAGCATTATTCATAATAGGCAAAAAGTGGAAACAACCAAAATGCCCATCAGCCGACGAATGGATCAACAAAATATGGTCATGTCATATAATGGAGTATTATTCAGCCATACAGGAAATACAGGACTGATACAAGCTGCAACATGCATGGGCCTTGAAAACATAATGCTAAGTGAAAGATGTCTGGCACAAAAGGTGACATATCCTATGATTCCATTTATATGAAATGTCTGCCACTGGAAAATCCATAAAGAGAGAAAGTAGGCTAGTGGTTTATTAGGGCTCAGAGGCTGGCAGGGAATGGGGGAGTAACTGCTAATGGGTTTCTTTCTGGGGTGATGAAAGTGTCTGGAATTAAGATTGGATGATTGTCGCACAACTTTGTGCATACACTAAAAAACCACAGAATCGTACATCCGTTAAATCCGGATGGATTTTATGGCGTGTGAATTACATCCCAATGACAAAAAATAGGATAATAGCTGGGAGGTGGTACCATGCCCCTAACATGGTAAGCACTCTATGTGTTAGTTATTTCTGCTGCTGCTGTCATCATTTTCATTGTTACTACAAAATCAATTCCATTCATTATTCCTAAAAATATCAATTTCTTATGGTTATATTATTTCTAGTTCTTTTCTTCAAATTACACAAATATTAGCCACTCAGTGCTTGCAGAATATTTTCAAAGGTCTGCATTTGTGAACAGGTCCTGGGATGGAGAGCCTTTGAATTACTGTGGGTGTATGTGTTATCCATTTGCTTACACTGCATCTTCTTACTATAAAATAAAGTACTTCTTGGCAGATCATATGGCATTTATCGATTTTTCTTCTTACTTTCTTTTATTTGATTTATATAATTGGGTACTCTCAACTCCCGTGATGGAGAGAAAGCAAAGAAACCAGGAATAGGATAACGCTAAGGAATGCCTCAATCTTCTTTTAGTTTTTTATTTTTGGTTGAATAATTTTAGTTTAGTTCATGGAATAAGGTAAATATTTTACATTTGTTAATAACTCCATACTTTGTTCTAGGTTCAGTGGCTTACAAAAATATGTATAACAAAACAAAATTAAAAAATGAATCAGTAGAGACAAAAAGAGCATGGATGTTAAAATGTAACTAAAAGATGCCCTGCACGGTGGCTCACTCCTGTAATCCCAGCACTTTGGGAGGCCAAGGCGGGTGGATAACTTGAGGTCAGGAGTTTGAGACCAGCCTGGCCAATATGGTGAAACCCCATCTCTACTAAAAACACAATTTTTTTTTTTTTAGGTGGAGTCTCACTCTGTCACCAGGCTGGAGTGCAGTGGCGTGATCTCAGCTCACTGCAACCTCCGCCTCCCGGGCTCAAGTGATTCTCTTGCCTCAGCCCCCAGAGTAGCTGGGACTACAGGCACGTGCCACCACACCCAGCTAATTTTTATATTTTTAGTAGAGATGAGGTTTCACCATGTTGGTCAGGCTGGTCTTAATCTCCTGACCTCGGGATCCGCCCGCCCCTGCCTCCCAAAGTGCTGGGATTACAGTTGTGAGCCACCGCGCCCAGCCTTAAAAATACAAAAATTAACTGGGTGTGGTGGCCTGCGGCTGTAATCCCAGGTACTTGGGTGACTGAGGCAGGAGAATCACTTGAACCTGGGAGGCGGAGGTTGCAGTGAGCTGAGATTGTGCCTCTGCACTCCAGCCTGGGTGACAGAGTGAGACTCCATCTCAAAAAAAAAAAAAAAAAAAAAAGTAACTAAAAGTAAATACTTAAAAAATACTGGAATTCCTCAATCTTGATGAACTATCCTTTCCATGTTTTCTCCCATAGTTAAACAAGGAGTTTTTACTTCTTTTGGGCAGTAGCTACATAGTATGAGACTTCTAGTAGTGCACTATGCTAACATCATCACACTTGAATGTTTTTTGAAAATATTTTACGTAAAATACATGTCCCAGATGGACTCTATTCTTTAGTTGGTTATCTAGAATTAACATTTGGATTATGTTTGCTAAATGCGTCAGCCATATCCTAAGCGCTGTGATCCTTTTAGAACTATTAACAGATGAGACTGGGGGGCATTTTATGATTATAAGAGCTACATGATATTTATGCAAGTGTGTAAACATTAATAACTCAGCGTTTATAAGCATGTTAGAATATTTGATTATGGCTAGGGAAATGCATATTAGCTATCTAGCACAGATCTAAAAGTGATCTGGGTTATACCTTTCATTTCTGGATTTCTTTCCTTAAGCTTAAAGGGTGTTCTAATTTCATTATTATCAATCTCAAGATCATTTCACAGTTTCCTGGTGGTTGGGTGTCATGGTGACTTTTTTTTTTTCCAGGCTCTTTGTTTGGATATGTGGCCTTGTTTGAGTTGTCTTTGGTTGCTATATATCTGTACCCTTGTTTGCTTTTGCCTGGCTACTGATTCTCAGTGTTTCACTTTGACCTTTGATAAAGCTGTGACTCTGATTCATTTTTAGGGGGGATTCACCTGGTTGATGGAATCTAGCCTTGCCCTGCCAGGCGGCTGCCTGGGTGTTGCTTGCTGGTTGGAATGTATCCATTGAAGGCCTTAGATGTTGGAGTCCTTGCTTCCTAGCTCCACCTCTTTGTTTCAGGGCACCACTCTTCTGGTCTAGTGCACAGCCTGGTCTCTGTCAATCAGCACGTTCTGCCTGGCGTTTTATGGCATGTTTTCTTCCCCCTCACATAGGGTAGCAGCCTTTTTATAAGTTGTAGTGGGTTTTTGATACCCACTGTCATTTTTCTTTTCTTTTTTTTGAGACAGGGTTTCACTCTGTCACCCAGGCTGAATGCAGTGGCACGATCACAGCTTCCTGCAGTCTTGAACTCTGGGACTCAGGCAGTCTTCCCACCTCATCCTCCCAAGTAGCTGGGACTACAGGTGTGCACCACTATTCCCAGTTGCTTTTTTTAAAAAAGTTTTTTGGGTCGGGCCGGGTGGCTCACGCCTGTAATCCCAGCACTTTGGGAGGCCGAGGTGGGTAGATCACGAGGTCAGGAGTTCGATACCAGCCTGGCCAACATGGTGAAACCTGGTGTCTACTAAAAATATAACAATTAGCTGGGTGTGGTGGCGTGTGCCTGTAATCCCAGCTACTCAGGAGGCTGAGGCAGGAGAATCGCTTGAACTCGGGAGGCGTAAGTTGCAGTGAACTGAGATCATGCCACTGCACTCCAGCCTGGTGACAGAGCGACACTCTGTCTCAAAAAAAAAAAAAAAAAGTTTTTTGTAGAGACAGAGGCCTCACTATGTTGCCCAGGCTGATCTTGAACTCCTGGACTCAAGCAATCCGCCCTCCTCGGCCTCCCAAAGTGCTGGGATTATAGGTGTGAGCTACCATGCCCAGGCTTCCCAGTGTCATTCTGATTTGAATTTTTCTAGAAAGATTTCTAGAATTTTTCTAGAATGATTATTGTATCCTAAACATTTATAGCATTATGTTCTTTACTTTTTATTGCTTAAAAAAATAGTTTAGTGACTACTGGTAATTTGCAAATTAAAGAATTATGTATAAAATTGCTATAGGTGCCTGTGGTTAAATTCTTTTACCAAGATTTCACTTCTAGAGAACTGAAGAATTTACCAAAGTAAAAATGGTCTAACTTTATTACTTGGTTTATAGAAATGAATAAATCATAGTTAATAGTACAGTATATTAATAATACTGTACTCTAAGCTACAGATTAGAAAAATATGCACCCTGTTTGTCACAATAAATGGAGTGACCAAAGCTATAGTATTTCAAATCTGTGACTATTATATATTTTTCTATACCAAGTCACTTCTTTTTTTGTTTGTTTGTTTTTGGGACAGAGTCTTGCTCTGTCACCCAGGCTGGAGTGCAATGGTGTGATCTCAGCTCACTGCAACCTCTACCTCCTGGGTTCAAGTGATTCTCATGCCTCAGCCTCCCCAGTAGCTGAGATTACAAGCGTGCACCACCACACCCGGCTAATTTTTGTATTTCAACAGAGAAAGGGTTTCATCATGTTGGCCAGGCTGGTCTTGACCTCCTGGCCTCAAGTGATCTACCTGCCTCAGCCTCCCAAAGTGCTGGGATTACAGGTGTGAGCCACGGTGCCCGGCCTGTACCAAGTAACATTTCTTTCTGTGTGCAGGAATATACATGTGCTTGTTACAGAGTTGAGTTTATCATATTCTATCACCATGTATTTCCCATAAATCTATTAAGTTAAAATCTGTGCCACTTATCAAAGTTTGGAGTGATTACATATATATACATAACCCTATATGATCTTTGAATTCAGAGCCTTGATGCTAGCCTGAGAGTCTGTGTGTATGAATGCAGGTGGCAAGAGTGAGGCATGGATTGTTGCTATTTTTTCTACCGGAGTGCCATTATTAACAGTTTCTTTTCTGTATAGTCACTGTGAACACTGTTGTGGGGCTGCTCCCTGTGTGTGGCTCTGCCTCAGAACCCACAGAGTCGGCTGGCTCCCAGACCTACTCTGTCTCTGGTTACAAGTCAGTGTCTTATTTACTGGAAGTTAAAAGACAGGGCACTGTTGATTTACACTGTGCTTCAGCATGCCCTTATTAGTATTTCTTGGTTCTTCCATCAGTGAGTCTCTGATTTCTTCACCAAAAAATAATCTTGCAGAGAGTCATGATCAACCCTGTTTTTATAAAACACTGAGCTTTGGAAAGGGAAATGATTACTCATCACAACTCTAAACACTAGGATAAAATGTTCCTATTTAGATCAATCAGGGGCCAATTTAATTTTCTAATGAACTTTAGAATTGCTTTTGTGGTCTGCCTTTAGGGACTATTATTATACCAGCTTTTCTTCTTTTTAATGTCTCTAGAAGTCAATTTTCATCTTTGCCAAGAATTAAAGGATCCTTAAACATGTGGAAAAGATGAGAAAAACAGTCAGTGGATCATCTTGATGATGATGGTCTTGCAATTTTGCAGAAGGTTGAAAAGGCAATAGATATAACAGGTTCATGTTCTTTCTATTGAAATGGACAAGTTAGAGGTCTAGATTGAATACACTCTGTGTTTAGACTTAATAAACACTTTCAATAAGCTTATTCAATATTTTTTAAATTGACAACCTGTATTGGGAACTGCATATACTATAGAAATCAAAGTTGACATTTCTTGCCCTCTTGGGCTTACCCAAAACAATATGTAATCAAATTAAGATAAGTACTGGGTGCACAAGGAAGGAAAACAGGTTGCCTTTAGAGACTGGAGGAGTCATCCAGAAGTCCGCTCTGAAGAGAAGATGTTTAAAATTAAACCTGCAATGTTCGTCTGAATTAAGCAGGTTGAGAACAGGGTGAAGGAGGCAGGCATAGCAGCATGAACCAATATCCTGAGGCAGGAAAGGGCTGGGTTTGTCAGAGTAACACAAAGGTCAGTGTGCTGGAGCAAACTGAGGAGGGTGAGTGTTTCAAGACAAGGCTTGGCATAGGAGTGGTCAGATGATTCAGGGCCTTATGAACCATGTTAATTTAGTTGTTCCAAAGTTCAGAGAGTTGATTAGAAGGAATAAGAAGAGAATTTAGGAGACAGTGTCAGAAGGTTATTGGCTTTAGGCTGGAGGCAAGAGATGACAGTAGCTTGGACTGGGGGTTGACAGTGGAACTGAAGAGATGTGGATGGACTCAAGCTGTATTTAGGAATTAGAACCAACAAAAGTTGATAGAAGGGTTAGATTGTGGTATTAGAAGAAAGGATTCATTTCAGCATCCTGGCATGAACCAGTGAATGGATGAAAGTGCTTTTCCATAGTTGGGAAAGACTAGAGGCAGAATAGATTTGCGAGAGAAGCAACAGTTCAGTTTTTTGATGGGTTAAGGTTGAAATGAGTCTGTGAGCTATCTCAGTGGAGATGTCAAGTAGGTGGTTAGTTACATAGTATGTGTTTATCTCTTGCTGCATAATAAATTATTATGAAACTTAGCAGCAAATCTATATTAGTTATCTATTGCTCTGTAACAAGTCACCCCAACATTTGGTGCTTTAAAACAGCAAATATTTATTATCTCATGCAGTTTCCTTGGCCAGGAATTTTGGAGTGGTTTAGCTAGGTGATTCCAGTCCAGGGTCTGTTATGAGATTGCACTCAAGATGCTGGCCAGGGTTGCCATCATCTGAAGCTTGACCGAGGCTAGAGGATCTGATTCCAAGATGGCTTATGTACATGGCTTTTGGCAGAAGGTCTCAGTTCCCTGCTGGTTCTCGGTCGAAGGCCACAGTTTCTCGCCACGTGGGCCTCTCTCTAGGGTGCTTGAGTGTCTTCATGACATGGCTGTGAGCTTCTCTTAGAGTGAGAGAGATATGAAAGAATGCAAAGGGGAAGCTGTAATACTTTTAGTCTCAAAAGTCCGACTCATCACTTCTGCCATATTCTATTCAGTAGAAGTGAGTCACCAATTTCAGCCCATACTCAGTGGGTGGGGAATTAAGCCCCCCGCTTGAATAGACAGCCACCAAATAATTTCTGAATGTATTTTAAAACCACCACACATGATTTTGTAATTGAGAAGAAAGGTTTGGGCTGGAAATAAGACATTAGGAGTTTTGCACATAGATGCTGTGGAGTGAGTAGATGCGTGACCACTTAGTAAAAGTGTGAAGAGGTCCAAGACTGATCCTTTAGGAAATCTAACTTGTAGAGGATCTGCTGTGGAGGAGTGGAGGAGAAGGAAGAAATGGAATCTGGGAAGATGAGAAGAATTTTTCAGGCAGGGAGTGTTCTATTCTGTGGAAGCCTACTGGAATGTGTATTTGACTTTCATTTTTAAGAATTTATTCTCTAAATGAATGAAGAATGAATAAATAAATGTCATGTATATGTTCAAAATTTTAATTCTAAGTATGATTGTTATTGAAATGCTTATAAAATTAAGAATGGAAATCAGCATTAGGAATGCATAATAACAGAGTGGGAGATATTGGTAAAAAATTATTTAATGTCCAGACAATAAAATACCTATGAAGCTTTAAAATGACATTATTAAAGAATGTGCACTGTAATAAAAGCAGATTTATAAAGTATTTTAAATAAATATAAAATACTATGTAAGGAAGAAGCAGACAAACATGTCTAGGAGGATGTATATAAACCTGTTAATACTGGTTATCTCTGGGCAGAAGGAAAATGGGTGGTTTAAGTTTCCTTCCTTTGGTTTGTCTAAATCTTCCTTAATAAATGGAAATTGCTTTTGTAATAAAATGTTTGAAAATATCCCCTCCCAAAATAAAGAAAAATAATGAAAATAATGATAGTTGAAACTTAATTGAGGGGCCCGGCATGGTGGCTCATGCCTGCAATCCCAGCACCTTGAGAGGCTGAGGTGGGAGGATTGCTTGAGGTCAGGAGTTTGAGATCAGCCTGGGCAACACAGCAAGACTCCATCTCTAATATAATTTTTAAAAAATATTAGCTGGGCTTGGTGGCTCATGCCTGTAGTCTGAACCACTCAGGGGGCTGAGGTGGGAGGATTACTTGAGCACAAGTCAAAGCTACAGTGAGCTATGATTGTGCCATTGCACTCCAGCCTGAAGCCTCAAAAAAGAAAAAAAAACTTGATTGAGAAAAATTAAAGTACAACATTTGGCTCTGAACTTCCTGGCAGCCAAGACAAAATGATACAAAGAAGATAAGATCTCTGATCTTTGTCAAGACACCCTGCTTTATGCCTGGTCCCCAAAGTGAGCAGAAGTGAGGCACCTTGCCCTCTAAAGCAATTCCTTTCTTTCTTTCTTTCTTTTTTTTTTTTCATTTGAAGGATTTCTTTTTTAAACTTTTATGTTAAGTTAAGGGGTACATGTGTAGGTTTGTTTCATAGGTAAATGTGTGTCACAGGATGGGGGTTTGTTTACGGATTATTTCATCATCCAGGTATTAAGCCTAGTATCCATTAGTTATTTTTCGTGATCGTTTCCCTCCCCTCAACCTCCACCCTCCAATAGACCCCAGTGTATATTGTTCCCTGCTATATATCCATGTGTTCTCATCGTTTAGCTCCCACTTAAAAGTGAGAAATGTGGTATTTGGCTTTCTGTTCCTATGTTAGTTTGCTAAGGATAATGGCCTCCAGCTCCATCCATGTCCCTGCAAACAACATGATCTCATTCCATTTTATGGCTGCATAGTATTCCATAGTGTGTATGTGCCACATTTTCTTTATCCAATCCACCACTAATGGGCATTTAGGTTGATTCCAAGTCTTTGTTACTGTGAATAGTGCTGCAATGTCTTTGTAATAAGCAATTTATATTCCTTTGGGTATATACCCTGATATGGCTTGTCTGTGTCTCCACCCAAATCTCATCTTGAATTCCCAGGTATTGTGGGAGGGACCCAGTGGGAGTAATTGAATAATGGAGGCAAGTCTTTCCCATGCTGTTCTTGTGATAGTGAATAAGTCTCACGAGAACTGATGGTTTTATAAAGAGGCGTTTCCCTGCACAAGCTCTCTCTTTGCCTGCTGCCATCCATGTAAGATGTGACTTGCTCCTCCTTGCCTTCCACCATGATTGTGAGGCTTCCCCAGCCACATGGACCTGTAAGTCCATTAAATCTCTTTCTTTTGTAAATTGCCCAGTCTTGGGTATATCTTTATCAGCAGTGTGAAAGCAGACTAATACATACTCAGTAATGGGATTGCTGGGTCAAATAGTATTTCTGTCTTTAGATCTTTGAGGAATTGCTATGTTGTCTTCCACAGTGTTTGAACTAATTTACACTCCCACCAACAGTGTGTAAGTGTTCCTTTTTTTCTTCAACCTCGCTAGCATCTTTTATTTTTTGCCTTTTTAATAATAGCCATTCTGACTGGTGTGAAATTTATATCATTGTGTTTTTGGTTGGCATTTCTCTAATGATAGTGATGTTGAGCTTTTTTTAATATGCTTGGCCACATGTATGTCTTCTTTTATTTAAAGCAATTTCACATAAGCTACAGTGATGTTCTTAAGTCTTGGGAAAACAGAGGGCATACTTTAAAATGTAGGTTCTGTGAAGGCAGTTGTGCAGGCACAGGGTAGATTCCTATATGTGGCTTAGGTAAGCTTTGTGATGATTTGGTATAACAAAGTGGTAAAGTTTTTATTATCTTGAGAATACAGCAGTTGGTATTCCCTTAGACCAGATTCCTTCACATCTCTGGATGACTGGGCTGCACCTGATTCCTTAAGCCTGGCTGGAGTCAAGGAGTCTGTATTCTAAGACAATTCTCCAGGGGATTCTGATGTTTTGCTACATCTGGGAATTTGTGCAGTGTACTATTCTTTTTGACCATGATGACAGTTGGGTTTTATTGAGAATTAACCATGTGGCTCTTGCCGCATGCTGATTATTATCTTTAATTCTCATAACAATTGTTTAAGGGTTGCATTTTTACCCCCTTTGTATATAGGAGAAAAATAAATTGTTCAAGACATAAAGCAGTCAAAAAGCAGTTCCATAAAGTAGTTGGGAGCTGAGTTTTACCTTATAAGACTGTTGGGATCAAATGAGATAATGTGTACAAAGTGGTTAGCCCTGTGACTGGCACATAGAAAGTGTTTAATAAATGTCAGTTTTATTATGAGAAAACATGATTCATGGATGGAGACTCTGATAGCATCCTTAGTGCATGCATCTCACTATTCCAGTCATCTGTCCTTCAGTGTTACGTTTTAGATCAGAGTTATAGGACATGTCAGGCTTATTTTATCTTATTTTCTTTTATGAGACAGGTTCTCACTCTGTCTCCCGGGCTAAAGTGCAGTGGTGTGATCATGGCTCACTGCAGCCTCGAACTCTTGGGTTCAAGTGATCCTCCCACCCCACCCTCCCAAGTAGCTGGGACCACAGGCATATGCCACCACACCCAGCTAATTTTTGTACTTTTTGTAGAGACAGGGTTTTACCATTTTGCCCAGGCTGGTCTCGAACTCCTGGGCTCAAGTGATCCACTCACCTTGGCCTCCCAAAGTGTTGGGATTACAGACATGAGTCATTGCGCCCAGCCCATTTCAGCCTGTTTAACATTCCTTTTGCAGAGCTGGAACATCCAACTCCAACTTGTAGACCAGAAATACTCCTGAATTTCTTTCCTCAGACTTATCTCAGTGGCACCAGATTGAGTTAGGATTGAGTTTAGCTGCAAGTAAGAGAAACCCTTTTACGATAGATTAACTAAGAAAGAACTCATTTTTCTCAAGTAAGCTTCAGTCTGTAGGTAGGCAACCCAGGGCTGGTTACCTGCTCAGGGAAACTGGCAGTTTCTGTCTTCCTGGAGGAAGCAGAAAGGCCCAGGGCAAGATGTTCATGCCAGCCAAGTCTGTTAATTTTTATCAGGGAAATAATAGTTCTCCTGGGTCTTCCACCCAATATACTTCTCCCCTCCTCTGGGCAGAATTGAGCCAAATGGTTATCTCTAGTTGCAAGGCAAGGTGAATATTTTAACTGGCCACCTTGCTACAGGGAAAAAAAATGGGATTAATCTTGTAAGTGAGAAGGAGAGAAAGGATGCTTGAGTAGGCAACTAGCAGTGTGTACCATAGTGAGTTCCAGCAAATAGTTCTATCTTAAATACCATGTCTAGAGGCATGATCAGAGTGAAAACAATTCTGATTCTAGAATTCAGGTTACCTGTAATTATATTCTGAAAGAATGATAGGTTGAAAATGTGAGTATTAAAAGACAAAATTGGAACCAAGTACAATTTCTCCATTTGTCTTATAGGGGAATATATGAAAAGTTGAGATAAATTAATCTCTTTTCTTCAAAAAAATAACACTGTGAAATGAACATGAAAAATGTTTATTGCATCTGGTTTTTTCCTCTATGTTTTATTTCAGTAAAATACAGATAACATAAAATTTATTATTTTAGCCATTTGAAATGTACGTACATCTTGTTGTATAACCATCACTACCATCGTTCTCCTGAATTCTTTGCTTGTTGAAAAACTGAAAATATATACCCATTAAACCAGGGGTCCCCAAGCCCTGGGCCACAGGTCGCTACTAGTCTGTTGCCTGTTAGGAGCCGAGTCACACAGCAGGGGGTGAGCGGTGGGTAATCGAGCATTACCTCCTGAGCTCTGCCTCCTGTCAGATCAGCAGTGGCATTAGATTCTCATAGGAGCACGAACCCTATTGTGGACTGTGCATGTGAGGGATGTAGGTCGTACACTCCTTATTAGAATCTAACTAATGCCTGATGATCTGTGGTGAAACAGTTTCATCCCGAAACCACTCCCCCACTACCTCCCCCACTGCCCCGCCCATGGAAAAATTGTCTTTCACAAAACCGGTTCCTTTTTGGTGCCAAAAAGGTTAGGGACCGCCACATTAAACAACAACTCCTCACTCTTCTCTCCTCCTAGCCCTTGGCAACCACCATTTTACTTTCACTATTCTAGGTACCTCATGTAAGTGGAATCATACCATAGTTTTCTTTATGTGACTGGCTGTGTCACTTAGCACACTGTCCTCCATGTTCATCCATGTTGTAGCATGTGTCTGAATTTCCTTTCTCTTCAAGGCTGGTTATTATTCCATTTTATGTAAATATCACATTTTGCTAATTAATTGATCTGTTTGTGGACACTTGGGTGGCTTCCATCTTTTAGCTTTTGTGAATAGCGTTCCTATTAACATGGATGTACAAATATCTCTGAGATTCTGCTTTCAGTTCTTTTGGTTATATCATTGCATATGCTTTTTACTCAGATCCCGTTTCTCCTTGACATAACCCTAGGTAATGGTGGTTAGCTTACTCTTATCTTGAGGGAAATGCTAAAGTTTTGAGGAAAGATCATTCATCCAAATCTTTTTGTTTGATTCACTCTTGCTAACCTCCAAGAAAAATTTGTGATCACGAGTTATATTTTATACAGTCCATAGGTTCAGGGAAGGGAGTAATTCTAGTGTTCCTAAAAGATGCCATTGCAGTGCTGTAATGCAGAAAAACGCTAGGTTTTGGGGTGTCCTTAGGAAGGAGATAAGAAAGAAAATAGAGAACGTTATCCTTCCTTTGCAAAGCCATGTTGACTGTGCACATGGATTACGATCTGAGATTCTGGTCTCCTACTTAAATGATTTAACAGTGGAAGGTATTCTAGTGAAGGAAACCCAAGTCCCGGAGCGAATGCATTTGTTACTTTTGTAAAACTGACTAAGGTGATCAGTACTCTTCAGTCTAAAAATATGAAAGTGGAAAGAAGACATACTTACCAGCTATAAGCTTATTTCAGAAAAGCAAACATAAACTTATTCTTCTAACCTTCAACAGTTATCTGGACTTTTTGATGCTTAAAAGACCAGCAAATGTTCAAGACAAATGAGAGGAAGAGCTATTTTACACTGAAGATATAATTAGCAAGTTTGCAGTACCCAGTGATAGTATAGACTGAATTTACAAATTTTTTCTTTTAAAGGCAATAAATGTCAGACTCACAGTAGACTATTAAATAAAGACAGTGCTGCCAGAACCCTATTTTTTTTTTTTTTTTTGAGACGGAGTCTTGCTCTTTCGCTCAGGCTTGAGTGCAGAGGTGCGATCTCGGCTCAGTGCAACCTCCGCCTCTTAAGTTCAAGTGATTCTCCTGCCTCAACCTCCTGAGTAGCTGGGATTACAAGCGCACACCACCACACCTGGCTAATTTTTGTATTTTTAGTAGAGACAAGGTTTCATCATGTTGACCAGGCTGTTCTTGAACTTTTGACTTCAGATGATCCACCTGCCTCAGCCTCCCAAAGTGCTGGGATTATAGGCATGAGCCACTGTCCCCGGCCCAGAACCCTAATTTTTAACAGTGACAAGAAGTTAACATGAAGGAAGTCATTAGGAAAGGGAATGGCCTGTAAATGAAGTTTCTTGTGCTTTTGCTCAGGCAATGGATTTTATCTGTCCCCCTCATCCAACCCTACCTGAATGAGCTTTTTAATTAAAAAATGCATTAGTAAGGCTGGGAGCAGTGGTTCATGCTTGTTATCCCAGCACTTTGTGTGGTGTAGGCGGGCGGACTGCTTGAGCCCCGGAGTTCGAGACCAGCCAGGGCAACATGGCGAAACCTCGTGTCTACAGAAAAATACAAAAATTAGCCCGGCATGTTGGCACATGCCCTCCAGGTACCTGGGAGGCAGAGGTGGGAGAATCACTTGAGCCTGGGAAGTTGAAGGCTGCAGTGAGCCGTGATCATACTACTGCACTCAAGCCTAGGTGACAGAGTGAGACTCTGTCTCAAATAAACAAACAAAAAGTATTAGTAGTTTATGTGAACTTTTTCATAGTTATGAAAATTAAAAATAAGAATATGTATTTTTCAATATGAGACTAAACCTTTCAATTATTTTATTTATTAACTTCCAATTTATACCCTTTTAGGCAAAGAGTTCTGTGCTTTATGGGCCAATTTTTAAACTGTGATGTCCATGGGAAGAAATTTTTAGCCCTGAGTTTTGAAGGGGAATGCAGTGTTCCTTTCTGACTTGTTTTTCCTGCTTGTTATAAACATTTATCTTGGACAAAGGATTGCATTTTAGCGGACGTGCAATTTTACAAATTTAATTATTAAAATGACTCTTCTTCCTTTTTTTATGATCTTACATTTTGTTTTTAACTTGTCATGGCGGATATTAAAACACTCCAAATAAAGACAAAAAAACTCAATATAAAAAAAACCCCAAAACCACTTCCGAAATACTCCATTTTTTCTTATTTAAAAAAATGCTATTTATAGTAGTAGTTGGCATTTCATCAAAGTACATAAGCAAAGGACAGCTACTCCTCATTTTTTCCCAGGTTTCTATTCTTTTTCTGAAAGTGAGTAAAATATTAGGCTTTGGAGAAAGTCTAGGTAGTTTGGTGTGATCTGTTGGTAGCATTTTGTTTTGCCTTAATCTTCTATTTTTTTCTTCCCATTTTATTTATTTATTTTTTTGAGATGGAGTCTCATTCACTTTGTCGCCCAGGCTGGAGTGCAGCGGCGCGATCTTGGCTCACTGCAACCTCCGCCTCCTGGGTTCAAGAGATTCTCATGTCTCAGCCTCCTGAGTAATGGAAATTATAGGTACGTGCCACCATGCCTGGCTAATTTTTGTATTTTTAGTAGAGATGGTGTTTCACCATATTGTCCACGTCTTGAACTCCTGACCTTAAGTGATCCTCCTGCCTTGGCCTCCCAAAGTGCTGAGATTACAGGCATGAGCCACCGTGCCCGGCCTTCTTCCCATTTTATTAACTAATTATTTTGCCTTAAAATACTTGAATTTATTGCAAAAGGTGTATTTTAAATGATTCAGCTCCCTCTTCCACGGTGTTTCTGTAGTGAATAGACTGGAAGCTGGGAAGAAAGTGACCTCCATAAACACAGTTATTTTACATTATTTCTCTCTCTGAAGAGAGAATTAGCACTCTCTTTCACTTCCAAGTGGAAAACCCACTGGACAGGCAGGTGCAAATAAAGCAATGTAACCCGGCAGGTTTCATTTTTAGAAATATGTGGGCTTTATCCAGTTTAGGAGCTTAGCTCCCGATACATTTCTGTCTCCCATCCTTTGGGATTTGGGAGCTTTTTTTGTTTTTGGTTGAGTGTTGGCATCTACAGTATCTTCCTTCCTCCTAGATCCTTCCTGTCTGCATGTAAATACAGATATGCAGAAGTCTCCCTTATTCTCACCATCCTCCACCAAAGCAGACAGACCCGCAGACAGACAGACCTTGTGTCAGCCCAGTTTATTTTTTAGCTGACAAATTCTCTTCCTTTCCTACTTGTCCTCATTAAAGTGGAGAAAAATACACCTTTTACAAGATGGGTGCATTAAAGAAAAAATGTTACAGAAGGTATTACGTATTTATTACAAACTTAGAAAATATGGCTAACAAATAATAGAATATAAGAGTCACTCAGAATCTTCTAATGTACAGATACAGTGCTAACATTTTGGCTCTTGGCTTTTTGTCATACGTACACTTACGTATAAGTGAAGCACTGTGTATATTCTTTAATGACCTGCTTTATTACCCCTTAATACATTGTGAAAATCCTTCCATGTCTTTCCATATTCATTATATGTACCTGAATATCATTTTTTTAACCTTTTGTTTTTTTTTTTAGAGACAGGGTCTTACTTTGTTGTCCCACTGGAGTACAGTGGCACAACCATAGCTTACTCCAGCCTCAAACTCCTGGGTTCAAGCGATTGTCCCACCCTAGCCTCCAGAGTAGCTGGGACTACAGGTGTGGACCATTCTGCCTGGCTAATATTATTTATTTATTTATTTATTTATTTATTTATTTATTTATGTATTTATTTATTTGAGACAGGATCTCACTCACCCAAACTGGAGTGCAGTGGTGTGATCACGGCTCACTGCAGCCTCCACCTCCCCAGATTCAGGTGATCTTCCCACCTCAGCCACCTGAGTAGCTGGGACCATGGCGTGTGCTACCATGCCATGTGCTACCACACCTGGCTAAGTTTTGTATTATTTTGTAGAGATGAGGTTTTGCCATGTTGCCTAGGCTGGTGGCTCAAGCAGTCCACCCACTTGGGCCTCCCAAAGTGCTGGGATTACATGCATGAGCCACCTTGCCCTACCCGCTAGTATCCTTTTTAATGCATGAAAATATACTTTTAAACAGTTCTCATGGATGGACACTGGGAAAGCTAGATGCCTGTGAGAGTTTGAGCTCCTCAGTGTGAAGACCCTCTCCTGTCTGCTCTAATGTTGCATTTTCCTGGTATGAACCCTGAATATCTGACAGAGGTCTCAGTTAATTTAGAAAGTTTATTTTGCCAAGATTGAGAGTGTGTGCCTGTGACACAGCCTCAGGAGGTCCTGATGATATGTTCCCAAGGTGGTCAGAGCACAGTTTGGTTTTATACATTTTAGGGAGACATGAGACATCAATCAACATATGTAAGATGAACATTGGCTTGGTCTGGAAAGGCAGGACAACTCGAAGTGGGGAGGGGGCTTCCAGGTCATAGGTTAATAAGAGACAAATGGTTGCATTCTTTTGAATATCTGATTAGCCTCTCCGAAGGAGGCAATCAGATATGCATTTATCTCAGCGAGCAGAGGGGTGACTGAATAAAACGGGAGGCAGGTTTGCCCTAAGCAGTTCCCAGCTTGACTTTTCCCTTTAGCTTAGTGATTTTTGGGGCCCCACCATTTATTTTCCTTTCACACTGGGCTTGCTTGATAAGTTCACCTGAGTATCCTGCTAATCTCTCACATTTTTTGGTGCAAAGAGGAATTTCTTTCCTTAATCAATTTCTTTCTGTGCTTAAAAAAATTTTTTTTGCACTTTTTATTTTTTAATGGAGAGACACCATTCTTTAAGTTACCAAAGTCTGAGAAGTTTTTGCACGTCCCTTTCTCCTTCATTACTCTTTTTTTTTATTTTTTCCCCCTGAGACGGGGTCTGGCTGTGTTGCCCAGGCTGGAGTGCAGTGGCATGATCTTGGCTCACTGCAACCTCTGTCTCCCAGGTTCAAGCGATTCTCCCGCCTCAGCCTCCTGAGTAGCTGGGATTGCAGGCGTCTGCCACCACGCACAGCTAATTTTTGTATTTTTGCTAGAGACAGGGTTTTACCATGTTGGCCAGGCTGGTCTTGAACTCCTGACCTCAGATGATCCGCCCATCCTGGCCTCCCAAAGTGCTAGGATTACAGGTGTGAGCCACTGTGCCTGGCCTTTCCTTCATTACTCTTATAATAATTCAGTAGTCCAGTCCCAGCATGGGGGTGGGGGACTTGGAGTAATACTGGTCAAAGAATATAGTTTGACAGGAGGAATAACTTCAAGAGATCTATTGTACAAGGTGATGATTATAGTTAATAACAATTTGATGTATACTTGAAAATAGCATAGAGAGCAGATTTTAAGTGTTCTCATCACAAATAAATGGTAAATATATGAGGCAAAAGCACTAATAAATAAAATTTTGTCTCTTAAGAGCCATAGAGTCTAATTGAGAATAGAACGGGAGACACGCTGTATAATAATGATCATGCCCATCCACCTCACCACGTCCCAGCAGCAACCTTCTCTCTTCAATTCAATACCTATTGCATCCACCTCCCCCTTTCTTGTCTCATTACTTCTCTGCTCTTTCAGGCTCGCTGATGTCTAGCACGGGCAATTCTAATAAGCCTCAAACTGGCTTACTTTCTTCCGGCCTCCCTCCCCATGAGTCCATTTTTCATGTTAATCTCACTAAAGCACCCTTCTGATCATGTCACGCTCTTGCTCAGGAAAAGCCAAGGGCCCACATTACCTGCTCATTTAACCCCTTGCTGTGGCCTTCAAAGTCCTCTGCAATTTAACTGCAGCCTGTTCCAAAATTCAGTGGTATCACAGCTCTGATAAAAAACCACCCAGCCAAAGGAACCTCTTCACAGTTGTGTCTGCATCATGTTTTTAGGACTTTGCTGCAGCTGTTCTCTCTTCTACAAATGCCTTTCTAACCATTTTTACGTGCCCCAAACATAGTAATTCAAGATCTAGCTCAAATGCAACCTGTTCCTCAAATCTTTCCGTGATCCCCTTCTCATCCCCATCAAGACATATTTTTCTATGAATTTATGAATGTATCTGTACCTGATATATTAGTTATAATTTTCTGTTGTCTTAGTCCCTTCCCCACTCATCCCAGGCCACTGGACCACAGCTTCCTTGAAAGCAACATCTGGATCTCTTTTGGGACTGACACATAGTAGATGCTCTGTAAATGTTACTATTTCTTTGTACAGTGTTTTTCACAAAATAGTTGTACAACTAATTGTTATTAAATGACTAGAAAATATAAAACTTTAGACAACATACATAACAAAGAGTTGGAAATATTCCCAGTTCTTTTTTTTTTTGACACAAGGTCTTGCTCAGTCACCTAGGCTGGAATGCAGTGGTGCATTCACAATTCCCTGCAGCCTCAAACTCCTGGGCTCAAGCAATCCTTCCACCTCAGCCTCTTGAATAAGTGGTACTACAGGCATGTACCACCACACCCAGACACTTTTTTGATTTTTTGTAGGGACAGAGTCTCCCTGTGTTACCCAGGCTGATCTTGAACTCCTGAGCTCAAGAGATCCTTCCTGGAGGCCACCCAAAGGGCTGAGATTACAGATGTGAGCCACTTGCCTGGTCCGCAGTTCTTGTTATGTCCATTTATTTGACTAGAAGTCTTACAAAATGACCTAAGCCAATTTGATTATGCGTAATTATAAATTATGGCTTTTTTTTGATTGGTAATGTTGGCTCCCAATGCCACTGTCTTCCTATAAGGGTCATAATAAAGGCAAGTTTCAGACCAAATCCTGCCGTTAACATTGGCATTCATTAAGCAATCATTATTCGCAAGTAGGCTCGAAAAACAGTTCATACAGCCTGCATGTAAAGTTGGTAAGCTGCAGCTCTGTGTCATTTTTGTTTTTTTTGAGACAGAGTCTCTCTCTGCTGCCCAGGCTAGAGTGCAGTGGTGCAATCTCGGCTCACTGCAAGCTCCGCCTCCAGGGTTCACACCATTCTTCTGCCTCAGCCTCCCCAGTAGCTGGGACTATAGGCATGCCACACCACGCCCATCTAATTTTTGTATTTTTACAAAAATACAGGGTTTCACCTGTTAGCCATGATGGTCTCGATCTCCTGACCTCGTGATCTGCCCTCCTTGGCCTCCCAAAGTGCTGGGATTACAGGCGTGAGCCACTGTGCCCGACAGCTCTGTGTCCTTTTGAAGGTCATAGTTAAAGTAAATGCAGCAATATTCTAGAGCTGTATAATTTGGTGCATTGGGTGCTGAGTTCCTGAACTGTAGCTAGTCTGAATTGAAATAATGCTGTAAATGTAATATACACCCAGGATTTCAAAGGCTTAGTAAGAAAAAAAGACTATAAAATATATTTTCAAGATGTTTTAAAATATTGAGTATATGTTGAAATGATAATGTTTTGGAGATATTGGGTTAAATATTACATATTACTAAAAATTCATTTTACCTGTTTTTTAATGCGGCTTTTAAAATTATGTATGTGACTTGCATTATCTTTTTATTAGACAATGTTGTCTTAGGGAGAGGATTTAGTCTTATAATCAGCAGCAGATAACTAAAATCCTCCAGCCAATGGCTGAACTTAGGACCCTTAGGGATCTAGCCTCCCAGACTCACTAGATTTTTATATTCTGTTTAATCAATGGTGGGGCATGTCTAGAAAATATTTTGACCAATCCTTGTTCATTGAATAACACTAAAATCAACAGTGGGAGAATATTTCTAACATTCTAATTATGCCAATTATTAAGCCACAGTAAAAGCACATTTCTCACATTCATTAATTAACAAAGTCTCTGGTGTTGATGAAAATAAAGATAACTGATGTCCACTCTGGAGTTTAGCCTTTCTAATTAAATTATAGCTGAACTTCTCTGGAATGTTATACTGGCTTGGGACAAATGTGAGCCTCTAGTGTGGTTTGCACACTGGAATATGTGTGTCTTACTGTGATCTTGGTAAGCTTTTGTAGTGGTTAAGGCACCCAAGATAGCATCCTACCTGTCTCTTTTCTTAGCGTTCCTTTCATAATTCTTCTTTTTGACTTTATAAAAGAAAGTCGTACCTCTCACTCTCCTCAAATTTTACTGTGCTGCATTGCTGTGAGGCATCAAACAAGAGGACAATTTAAGAATGCAAAACAAAGAGCAATCCTTTACAAATTTTTTAAATGGCTGGTGCTTGTTGCATCCAGGGCAAGGCTTTGTGTCCAGCTGCCATCCATCCATCCATCCATCCATCCATCCATCCATCCATCCATCCCTTTATCTTAGAAAGAGAATTCTGAAGTGAGATGTTATTTGGAAACACCTATAACATGGTTTTTAAATCCAAAACCAAGTCAGACTCCTCTTGTCAGAAAATAAATCTGCTTTGGCTGATCAGTTTGACAGTGAGGACTAGTTTTGCCAATTAGGTACCAGAGGAGGCATTTTCTATTAATTGAATGAGCTAAATTTGCAACTCCTTAACAACATGCTAGAAATTACATCTTTTTCACGATTTAAATTTATGATAAATATCAGTTGTCAACTTTAAAATGTGCATGGAAATTCTTTTGGAAGTTCATGAACAAGAGTGTTTGAAGCTTCTGACTTAAACTAGTTTAACACAAGCATATTACACTTTGTATGTTGAAATCTTCTAAAGTATATTATAGACATTATATAGGAAGTTTTAAGAAGAAAAAGAAAAGATGGAAAAAGACAATCCAGAAGAGAAATGGTAGAAAGAGACTGACCCACATGGTGCAGGGGCCCAGACTGGTACAGCAGGATGGCTCTGTGGCTGAGAATTCCAAGATGGTGGCCTGTGTCATGACAGGTCAGAGAAGGGTGTTGAAAAAGAATATTCAGTGATGCAGGATGGAGGGAGGTTTGAATGTTCAAAAAAGTAGAACAGACAGAAGGAGGTGGGTTCTGAAAATGAAGAGGAGAGAAAGAGGGGGAGAGTCTTTGCTCCAATGATTCTCCAAATGATGGGGTGTAGTAAAGAAGGCTTGGCAGATTTGTTTGAGGGGATGTTCATTGTGGCCCTTAAGGTTATGTAAACTTTTGTAGATGTCTAATCCTGACGAGCTGGAGACACTTTCTCTTTGACCCATGAGTTTTTTGAGGTTGCATTGTTCTTTGATGCTACCTGGAGACTCTCCTGTCTGGCAGAATGGAAAGATCAGTGCTTTAATGTATGTGGATTGCTGTTGTCTGGGTCTTGTCTATCTCAAGGTGTTCTATGGGCTCTGACACACAGAGGACTAAATTGAAGTAAGGAAGCAAGCCAAACTGTATTATTGCTGGTCCATTTTATCCATTGGAGTTGTTGGCTTCAGAATGTCATCATTGGCTTTTACAATGTTCATTCACTGCTTGATGCTTTTCAATTTATTATTGAATTATCATATATATGTGTATTAGTCTCTTCTTATGCTGCTAATAAAGATATGCTGGAGACTAGGTAATTTATAAAGAAAAAGAGGTATAATGGACTCATAGTTCCACGTGGCAAAGGGACGTCTCTCATGGCAACAGGCAAGAGAGAATGAGAGCCAAAGGAAAGGGGAAACCCCTTATAAAACCATCAGCTCTCATGAGACTTATTCATTACCACAAGAACAGTATGGGGTAAACCACCTCCATGATTTATCTTCTACCAGGTTCCTCCCATAACCCATGGGAATTATGGGAGCTATAATTCAAAATGAGATTTGTGTGAGGACACAGACAAACCATATCAATATGTATTCTCTCACAATATATTTTTTATTTGACTATGATGACCCAGTGTCATGATCTTAGAAGACACATGGCATACAGTGAAAGGTTTCCTACATTAGCTCTATAGAAAACATAGCATTCCTATATATGCATCTGGAGAGATATTTGGGTAAAGTATTGTTCTCTTTTTCTTTGGATATTTTATACATTTTTTGTTTGAAAATTGCTGTTTCTTGGATATTATATTGTTTTATTCTGTGAATTTATGAGGAAGATCCCTCATAACATGAGGAAAATAATGAAATAAATACAGTAATTAAAATGAGAAAAATATTATTTGAATAATTAGCAGTCTTGCAAGGACATATTTTTGCTGCTATTTTGACAAGTAGAACTTGTCATGAGAAAGTCTGAAGGTCAAATCACTGGAATGGTTTTTACATTCAAAATGTTTTCCCCATTTTTTTTCCAGGCTTATACATCTAGAATTATATGTTAATGAGATAGTTGCTTTTTCTTGAGATTTCTGCAGACAGTTTGTAGAACATAATAGATGTTTATTTGATAATAATAAAGTGAGGAATTTAATTTCATAGAAATTTTCTTTCATAAGTTTAGCCTTTTGTCAATCAATAAAAAAATGTTTTCTGTTGGCTTTTCATGACAGTGACTCATATCATTATGACTAATTCACTGTGTCCTAAATAATCCCTCCTTGTTCTATGACATTTCTAGCAATTTTAATGAAAATCTTCACTCCAGGACAAAAATTCAAAGTGAAGTGTTTGTATGTAAGGTTTACAATCTCTACCACCATAAATGGAGTCTGTTTTTCTGCATTTGCAACACATATAATATGGTTGATAGAAAAGATGTTGAGTTTTTTTTTTTTTTTTGCAAAATATATTTCTAGAGGAGAAGTTTCAAACAGTGTCGGATGCCTGTAAATCTTAGAAACATTCTTTCAGTTTAAGTTTAGGCGCTCTAGAAAGTGCAAGTAGAAAAACATTATCTCCTATATTCCTATGCATTGTTTAAAAAAACTTGAGTTTGTTGAAAAGAAAACAGGTTAAGAAGTAAATAAACTAAAATTAGAAGATGGAATTAATGGTTACATTTAATTCTGAAAATAACTATTTTGAGAGTAAATCAATCATTTGGCAATATGGTGTGGATTAAATGTGAAAAAGCAATTCTGAATCCCAGCTACTTCAGGTTAGCATGCTGTTAAACTTGAACTCATTCAGAAAGTCTTCAGGAGGTGTCTAAGTTTGGGGGTTTTGTTAGGTAGTTTCTGTGTTTTCAAAGTCAGTCTTACACTAGGATGGCTATACATTTTTTTTTAAAGGAAAATAACAAATATTAGTGAGGATATGGAGAAATTGGAACTCTCATGCATTATGGTGAAAATGTAAAATGATGCAGCCACTATGGGAAATAGTTTGCTGGTTCCTCAAAAATCTAAACATAAAATTACTGTATATTAACCTAGCAATTTCACTCCTGCATCTACACCCAAAGGAACTGAAATCGGGAACTCAAACAGATACTTGTACACCAGTGTTCATTGTGGCATTGTTCATAATAGCCAAAAAGTGGTCAACTAGTGCTCATCTTTAGACAAATGGATAAAGAAACTGTAGTTTATACACACAATGGAATATTTTTTACCCTTATAAAAGAATGAAGTTCTGATACAAGCTACAACATGGATGAAACCTTGAAAACATTATGCTAAATGAAATAAGCCAGACCCAAAAGGACAAATATTGTATGATTCCACTTACATGACATATCTTAAATAGGCAAATGCATAGAAACGGACAGTAGATTAGCTATTACCAGGGGCTGGTGGGTATGGGGACTTATTGCTTAATGACAGCAGAGTTTATGTTCAGTGTGATGAAAAAGTTTTGGGACTAGATAGTGGTTATGGTTGTATAACACTGTAGGTGTAACTAATGCCACTGAATTGTATGATTAAAAATGACTGAAATCACAAATACTGTTATGTATTTTACCACAATTAAAAAAAATCTATTAATATGCCAAAAACGATTGAATTGTAAACTTTAATTGGGTGAATTATATGGTAGGTGAATTTAAATGGGTAAATTGTATGGTAGGTGAGTTGTATGGTAGGTGTGTGGATGAATTGTGTGGTAGGTGAATTTTATACCTCCATAAAACAGGTTTTTAAAAAGAGGCAGTCTTGTGAGTAGGAGGAGAGCTAGGTAAGGAGACATGAATCTTGATTTGATTTATGGCACCATCCAACTGCATGTCATGAGGGGTAAGTCCTTGACCTCTCTGGTCACAGGATGGAATCCCATCAGGCACCCTCTTATATACTTCCTACTCCTGTCCTCTGTGGCTCCGTGATAGTAAGGTGGATAGTTTTGGTGGGTTAGGTTGGTTCTCAGCTGGAACAAATATGTTCCTCTGGCCAGGCACAGTGGCTCATGCCTGTAATCCCAGCACTTTGAGAGGCCAAGGTGGGTGGATCACGAGGTCAGGAGTTCGAGACAACCCTGGCCAAGTTGGTGAAACCCCGTCTCTACTAAAAATACAAAAATTAGCCAGGCTTGGTGGCACACGCCTGTAATCCTAGCTACTTGGGAGGCTGAGGGAGGAGAACCGCTTCAACCTGGGAGGCAGAGGTTGCAGTGAGCCAAGATCACACCATTGCACTCCAGCCTGGGCAATAAGAGTGAAACTCGGTCTTAAAAAAAAAAAAATGTTCCTCTGATGCTGAACATGATATAAATTCTAAATGCAGTCCAGATGTGGCTGTAGACATTCTAGGATCCCAAGGCTCCATAATTGCCTTCAGTTTTGGGCAGAGTGGACGGGTCATTGGGTCATGCTAGCAGAGCATGTGCTTGCTTAAGGAGGTTGATTTTTTTCAGATAATCTCGATTTTATTACAAGAACATTTTTAAAGCATATATTTTAACTCCATACCCTTCTTCTCTTTTATGGGCATATACAGTTTTCAGGATTGAAAACTTCTGAAATTTGGATTGTCTTAGCCTTATTTTGACATCATTAGATGTTATAGCCCTCTGTGTTTTCTTGTAGATACCAAAATTATATTAAACATGTTCTTTTTTGTGAGGTATTGAGTCTGAGGCTGAAATGAAGAGGTATTGACTAGGCTTATTCTATCTAGAATGTCCTTCCCATCTTTGCATGAACCATACTTCATCTATTTTTCAAGATATATTTTAAAGCCTTCTTCTTTCCATTAAATTATCTTTAACCTCCTCCTACATGGAAGTGCATTGAACACAGGCTCCACAGTCAGTTAGACCTGGTTCTCTCTGTGGCCCAGCATTTGCTGGGTGGGTGATGCTGGACAATTCATTTAACTTCTGCCTCAGCCTTCTCCTTTGACAAGTGGAGTTGTTTTCCTTTCCCTTCTCACTTCCACCATTTCCACCTCTCCTTGCCTTAGGGCAGAGAGGAGTTACCAGCAGAAAGACTGGCAGCATTGCCTGCTGTCTCCTGCTCACCATTGCTGATGATTGGCATTTGTATTTCAATATGGCGTCCGTGCTCTGGAAAGGAATAATCTGGAAAGATGACTGGGAAGTAGATGGTTTGCCTGTGTCATCACCACATTTTCCATGTTCCCTGGGGTGGTGTACCTGCTCTTGCAATATTCTCTAATTTCTGGATGAACCTGGCTTTGGAAGGTACTGTGCTGTAGGTTTTTCCAGGAGTTTTGTTTGCTTTGGAGTTTCTTAACAACCATCATTGCCTTAGAGGCTTTGTCAACATTTTGGGCTTCCTTGTCCTCAACAGATTTGCTTGTTGGGCCACACTTGTGCCTTTTCACTTATTCTCACCAGGGACTTCCTTCACTGGGCATCTGGCTGGGATTCTTGTTGCATTAATGCACACTCAAGGGCCTCTGAAGAACATCATGGAAGCATGTGCTGGCATTTTTTTCCCTCCAATTATTGGTTATCCAGGACAGTGATATTACTTCAATTGTTCAGGCTAGTCTGGATATCAGGATCATTATCTTTATGGCAGGCCAGGTTATTATGAAGAAGCACCCAGGAGCTATGATATATACACAGCAGTATGGAGAGAAAAAGAACAGCTGGTGAGAGCATGAAGAGCCAGCCCCTGGGATCAAGAAAATACCAGGAATAGCTCACTGCCCTGCGGGCTTCTTCTCTCAGAAGAAATGAGACTATAATGGCTTCACAGGTTTGATAGCCAGTGAGGTGACACAGCATCTTGGGAAGACATGGTCCACTTGTGTTATTATTGCCCATCGGATTCATTCCCCAAGCAACTAGTTCATTGTAAACTAAAGCAAAGCGTATCGTTAAAAAAAAAAAAAATCACCTTGTATTTAGCTTTTTACAGAGTGAAGTGAAACTCTGTTTTAAATGCGGTTTTTAGCTTTAATAACGTCAAGGTTTAAATGTGGCAAACTCACAAAAATATCATTTGAAATGTTAATTATCTAAACTTCTTGTACACTTAGGTAGTTTTGACAATTCTGAAAACTACATTTTTAATTTTGGCTTTTTTAAGGTCCTCTGAGGATGTCGGATTTTGAAAGAAACTCAGGGAGGTTAAACATTTCTGTTTGAGAGCAGTCTGTATCCTGTTGGCTTTGTTTCTTTGTCTACATACGTATTTATAATATTTTACAGATTATTATATAATATTCATTATTCCCATTTGACATTTTAATAAATATTGTTTGAATAAATGAATTAGTGTTTGGGTGTGATTGGGTATGATGAAACAAGAGAGCATAATGGCATAACTAAGTGTGAGTGGCAGATTTATATTGGGAGTGATTCACATGTAGGGCCCACAAAAAGAAGAAATGAGAATATGATCTGAAATGCTTTTGTTACTTCCAAAATAATAATCTTTGCTAACGAGAGATTGGCTTTCTAGGGTGTGTTAAGTTTTGCATTTGTGAAAGAGGCCTTAATAAAATCAATCCAAGTTTAAAATCATCCAATAAGAGATTTCTTTCTTGGCTAAAGGTCTAGGTGCTTCTTTCCTGAATAATAAGCTGCACTTTAGGGAACTCATGTTATGTTAGTGTCAGCCAACTGGACACTCTTAAATTGCTTCAAATGGTGTACTAGAGGATAATGCTTTCTCTCTAATAACAGTAGAGTTTTAGAGGTGATTTGTGTGCTTTCATAGGGGAAACAACTCCTAATTTCTCTGCCACATTTCCAGTTTAGGATTTAAATTGATATATGTTGCTATGTTCTGCTAAAACAATTTTCCATACGCATTTGAGCTGGTGAAGTGAAAACATTTTGAAACCAGTTTCCTTGAAGATTTATCAAGCAATTTTGTTGATGTGTCTTGCTATACTTCTTTTACCTATCACAGAAATAAAATTCCAGGCTAGGCAGCAGTAAAGGCCTTTGGATCTGTGTGAGCATGTCAAAAGCATTTTAAGAAGAGCAAAATATTTAGAGGAAGAATTTGGGAAAGCAGCCTTAAGGGATTTAACACATTTTTCTTCTTCTAATTCAGTCTCGTGTTCATCCCTCTAATGGAGAAAGGTCATTAATGGATAAGATTTGCTAAGCCAGCAAAGGCTTTCAGAAACAAAATGGTTTTCAAAAATCCAAGCCTAAGGAAAACAGGGTTTGAATTTGGGAGCTTGAAAGAATACATTTAGAGAAGGTGTATATGCAGTGTAAATTATATTCATTCACTTAATATTATACATATATATTTATAATCAAGTTATAGTATGTTTGTTGCATTCTTACACATTTTTGTTTTGGAGAAGTTAAAATAACGAATTGGCTTGATAATGAAGATTGAAATAATTTGAGACTGTGGAAGTTCTGTATAAATTTCTAGGCAGACAAAATGGCTGATCAGAATAGCATGACGGAGTTTTAGTTGTCCTGTTACTCGTCTGCTATTTTTACGTGCCCGAGATCTGGGCCAAGATTGTTTACCTTAATTGTTGTGATGTGGAGGTTAGTAAGTGTGTGAAATTTGTTACATTTCAATCTCATAATTGAAAAGCCACAGGCAAATTCTTGTTCTTTTACTGAATTCCTGTCTAGTAGAAAATAAGAAGTATGTGTGTTTGTATGTGTGTGTGTGTCTGAAAAAAGGAAAATGCAAGCTAGTCTTTGAAATATGTACCCCCTTTTCCCCATTTTTAACTGTATCAAGAGAATGAATGCGGAAGTGTGTTTATAAACTTTGAAGTATTTTTGAAACATTTGGATGTTAGAAAATGTATCGTTTACAGGCAAATAATTTGTCTGTTACTTAGACTTATATTCTGACATTGACTTGACCCATAAAATAAAGACTATTGTTGAAATATTATCTTATTCATTTTTACAAACATAAGAATGGGAATCCATAAATTTGATTTCATTTCATATGTGATAAAATGGAAAGATTATTATCGTTGATAGGGTAATAGTGCTCATTTCTTTGTCCACTTTATATCTGGGGAGAAACCTACATAGTATTAGATATTTTAATATGTTTTTGAAATAAGAAAGTTAAATGCTCCGGAAACAGGTTAAGAAAATGTAAAATGTAGTAAGATTTCTCTCTTAGAATTTTTTCCATTTTTATGGCCCCAAATTCTTAAGTTGTGTGAATGTTATCAAATTAAGATAATTTAATACTTATTTATGACCTTTCTATATTTTTTTATTCATGGGATTAAATGAAACTGCATATAACAAGATTTATGAAAATAAATCCTTTTTAAGGTAGTGGGACAAATAATTGGATTTTCCAAATGCCCTAAACACTGATTTTTAATATTAAATTCATTTTGGTGAGGCTGGTGTATCCCCCCTTCAGGTTGATGTGTGGTGGTAGCCTTATATTCTGAGTATAATCTCTACTGTGTCCCTCTTTGATATGAAGATGGTAAAGGGTCATTCACTGTGTAAGCAAGTTCTCTTGGTTAATAAATGGCTTATGTGGCCTTGATCAGATAATATAAAGCTTGAAATAGGGATCGTTGCTGTCTTTGCTGTCCTTTCTAGAAGGAAGGTCACCTCTGAGCACCATTAATATCAAGGAGTTTCTTAAACAGCAGTTTTGTTTTCTATACCACTTGCTCCCTTAGTGTCTTGGAGTTGGTCTCCAATTACCTTTATGGATTTGTAAAAGTGCATTTTTTTTTCTGAAGCTGCTGCTATATTTATTCTGGGAATGACCTTTTAATTACAAACTCTCCTTCCACAAGGGGGTAAGGACCGAAGACCACAAACTGGGTGAAGTGGTAGGCGAACCTCTAATGATCCTAGTAGAGGTTCGTGAGCAGGTCTGTATTTAATGTGGAACTGACACTGGAGGGCCAAGCACACCTGGGCCTCCTCCGTTATTATTTTGCTGTTCTGATATGGGAGGCAGCCCAGCAGTATAAAAGGTGGCAAAGGAGGCAGGACACACATATGGATGGAGCCACACCTTTCTGCACTGTTGCAGATACGCCTTGGACAGCTTTCTGAACAACTGATAGAGATTGTGAAAATGCTGTTTTGTAGGCTTTAAGCCAACAATGACTCTTTTACTGGCTTTAATAGAAAATCGTGGAGTGATGGAAGAGTATGATTTGAAGAGGTCCAATGAATATTTATTTATCTACCTTGCTTACACTTGTACTGTAATCATTATAACAACGAGCTGAACACCAGCTCTTCGTCAAGTGCTTTTCATTTATATTCACTAACCTTTACAATACTCTTGCAAGCTAGGTATTATTTATCCCCATTTTACAGATGAGAACTGTGAGGCTAAGCGATGTTATAATAACCCAAGGTCACACAATAAATGGATTGGGACACTGTCTATTTGGTTCTAAAGAGAAAGTCCTTTTCTCTTTTTGTTAGCCACACGGCCTCCTTGTATGTAACCAAATCCTTCTACCCATATTTCAAAAGTTCAGGGTGGTCAGTCTTTTAAAGTAACTTTTCTTTTTTTTATGGCTCAGAAAATGAATTTGTAATCAAAACCAAAACGGATAATGGTTTTAAATTCTTCTGATTTTTCTACCTGTAAAAGTTCGTATAGATCAAGATCATTAAAACCTCATGCCAATCTTACTACAGGAAAATGGGTTACAAGATTGACCATAAACCTTATACTGTCATTCTAGAGGGTGTAGGACCAGTATGAAGAGGGAGGAAGTCACGAATTCCTGAGTTTTTATTGGATAACTTTAATTTTTGTTTTTAGCATGCTGACATTTTGATTATGCTGAAATTTTACTTGCACAAAATGTAGCAGAAAGTGCTACGGGTACTAGCTGGAAAGTAGGGCTCTGATTTGATCCGATAAACCTGGATTTGGTCACTGATGGCAGGACTCCGGGGTTTAGGGTGAGACAACCTGGTCCCTTGGGAAAGGTGCCCGAGCCTCCCTCTGTTGTAGGCAGTGTTGGGCTCCATAAGTGTACCGGGCAGTCATCACATTCTGCATTAGCTCCGCATCATTGTGCTCAAGGAGCTCGACTAATAGGACTATTTTAAACTCTCCAGGATAGAGATAACCTTATTTGGTGCTTTACTAAAGGTACAGACTCTCATACTTTTTCCTTCTCTTTCTTTTTCCATTCCACAGATGAACACAATGACGTACAGAAGAAAACCTTTACCAAATGGATAAATGCTCGATTTTCAAAGGTAACTGAGACTTTCAAAAACTTCGATGGTTCAGATGCCTCATTCTGATTGAAGGAATTTGGTTGGAAGTGCAGTGAATTTTCCCCAGGAAATGTCACCTAGCCGAAGTCTTCTGAGTATGCAGATACATTTATTGTTCCTTTATTCTGTCCTAAAATATGTTTAAACGGAAATTCTTATGCACATAGTTTATGGGACGCTATTGACTTTTACCTGGCCTTCTCCAGATATCTAAGGCAGCAGTTAGCTGCTTTCGATTCTGTGAATCCTGGGTACATCTTGGAAAAGAATATATCATTGGGAAAATTTTTGAGTTCTCTTGGTTAAGAGGATGATGATTTCATTTTGCCTGGTTAAAACCAAATGTTATCATTCAGGCAGTCTTTCTACCCTGTCAGAAATATTTATGGATTTTTATTCTTGTGGATGTGGCTAATAATATTTATCTGCCTTGTGGGTTGTTTTTTCTTGTGTACTTCCTTAATTCCCCCCCCACCCCAAAGATCTACTCTTAGCATTTCTAACCATTTAGAACATAATCAATGCTTTGAGCAATATTTTTTCTTAGGGGCAGAGCATGCTGAAGAGAGGAATTGTCAGTGCTATTTTCAAATCTGTTCTAATATGATTATCTATTAGTTATTGGTGTTGGAATTTTGTGCACTAAGCCTGAGGTAGGAGGAGAGTTTTCAGGATAACAGATTGTTTAGGACTCGTCTACAGCAAGATGAAAAATAGAAGTTTCTCAGAGAAACACTGTTGTGGTCTTTTAAATAGTATAAAAGCTATTTTAATGAAGAGTTGCTTTTCAAAATTTTTGGTTGCTTTTCAAAAGTTGTAAAGGTCAGAGAGACAAACATTGGCATTTCTTGAGGAAAAATGAGGATATCTTAAGGTTACTTTGAGTAGCAGCATAGTTTAAAAAATGCTCCACGTCCCAATATTTATAGTTGCTTATTTGATTTCACTGCTTTTTGGGCTTTACGAGTTTATCTTGAGGGGTATTTTATCTTGCCTGTGAGTATGTAAGGAACGTGAAAACCAACTTTGACAAAAGGTTAAAAATATAGAGAATTAGAACATAAAGGTGCTTGCATAATTGGCAGTTATATGTGTAGGATTATTCCAAATCACATGCAGGTGTGTTTTGGTAAATTTTAGTTTGTTTTATTCCAGAGACACAGGTAACATATGTGCATCTCGGGCTTGACATGAATAAAAACTTTTGAACTATTCATCTGCATGTGACCATTTTCCAGAGAATGTAGTTTTAGCAACTGGGAGTCTGGATATGAGGTGTTTTATTCCAGTGGTCTTTATGATTGCTCATAAAAGTAAGATTATTTTTCCTGGTTATTCATGAGGATAACACAGTAATTGTTTAGGTAGAACAAGTGAAGCAGTTTTTAGCAGCTTAATTTAGTCTTTGGGGAAGAATTGCCTTAGAACTAATTTTGAAGATTGTTTTGAAAGCATTAAACTTGGTAGACCTAAGTTTAGAGAGCATTTGAAACTGGGTAAATTACTTTTTACCTATTTATGAAAATGGAGAGAAATAGGTAGTAAAATAGGACATGGAAAGGGTTTGTAGAGGAAGAGAGATGACAACTGAGACAGAATAATTGAAAAGAAATTTCTCAATATTTATGGTGGGTCATTGACACCTTTAAAAAGACCTCAAAGAAAACAAAATCTGGTAGTACCAGACTAGTTTATTAAATGAACTTGATATTTAAATTTGTGCATTTATAATGTCTATTATTTTGCAATTAAATGGGGCTTTAAGTCCCATGTAAATTGTTTGCCCTGGAATATTTGTATTTCTTACCAAGATACTAGAAAAGACTTGGTAATTTTTATCATTTTTAGTAAAAGTTATAGTTAGTTTTAGCTAAAAGCTTCTCTATTAGTGTTTGGAGATGGTAGTTTCTAAGCTCAGCTTCTGTGTTAGTGTTTGGAGATGGTGTTTGGAGAAAAACTACCAAACGTGGGATGACTCTGAAAACTTTTATTTTCATCTAGCAAGAAATCAAAACCTAGAAGGAATTTATCTGAGAAATTATGAATATTTGGAGATGGGAGGCTCATGGCAGTGACACTAAACATCCACATTATTTTTTCTTTCTTCTGGCTGTCTTAAGACCATAAGTTGGATTGCTTCCAATTGGGGATAGTGAAAGAGGGAGTAACACATTTCTAGACTGGGAGATTTCCATAGACTCCCATGTGGCTTAACCCTTGCTGAGCTGGGGAAAGACCGTATTCATGGCTGGTATTGCTAGGTAATGCAGAGGATAGAACAAGAAAAAAAAATAAATCCCATTGAAGGGAACAAATTTTTTTTTTCATTTTTAAAAATCCATGTCCTTTGGTACATTGTGGTGGGTTTTACAATATAATTTTTCAATGGGTCCACTACTTCCCTACAGTGTGGGTTCCTAAACAGAGCAACAGGATCTCTGTGCAGAGAAATCCAAACAGACACTGATGGCACCTTCTGCCATTTAGGAATTTGTTTTAAAACAGACATTTGTCTAGATATTTCCTTTGTGGCCTCCTCCCCATCAAAAGTCAATCAAACATCGAGCCTTGTTAATTCCAATACCTACATATATTCAAAATTGTCCACTTACTCTATGTAGAGTGACACGTCTCTTTTCCAAGGCATTGTTATTTGTATTAGAAAAAATGGTGAGAGACTTTACAATGGGCAAAAAACTAGTGGGTGTCCTGTTAGCTCAGGCATCTGAATTATCTCTGCCTTTAATTACTTTTGAGCTACTTTACGACTAGGTAAGTTGTGGAAAATAGGTATGCAAATGATTCTTATCCATAAAAATGAAAATTATTTGGAAAGCAGTTAATTATTACTCCTTGGATAGACCAGTTTTTGCATCTATTGCAAATCTATTTCAGTTTTCATTTTTCTTGTGTAAAACATGTGTTTTTAAAAATTTTCCCCTGAACTGGTTGTAACAGCTTACTGGGTCCCTCATTAATTAATGAGTTAAATAAATCTTTGACAGACATTATTATCACATTGGTTTGAGAGTTATGACTTTACCTTGTTGGAAAATTATCCTTGAATACATGGACCACTGTGATAATCTGCTAATTGGTTCTTCCATTCCATGCTCCACCTTCTCCATCTCCCTTTCCTTTTTTTTTCTTTTCTTTTTTTTTTTTTTTTTTGAGACACAGTCTAGCTCTGTTGCCCAGTCTGGAGTGCAGTGGTGCAATCTTGGCTCATTGCAGCCTGCAGCCTCTGCCTCCCAGGTTGCAGCGATTCTCCTGCCTCAGCCTCCCTAGTAGCTGGGATTATGGGCGCATGTCACCATGCCCAGCTAATTTTTGTATTTTTAGTAGAGATGGGGTTTCACCATGTTGGCTAGGCTGGTTTCAAACTCCTGACCTCAAGTGATCCGCCTGCCTCGACCTCCCAAAGTGCTGGGATTACAGGCGTGAGCCACCACGCCCGGCCTCCCCTTCCATTTTCAAGAGAGTATCTACGGTGCTTCTAAAGGATAAACCTGAATACCTTTTTCTCTTCTGTAAGCTCTTTCGTTGGGTGCCCATTTTCCTTTTTTTAAAAAACACAATTAAAAATTGAAATTGTATAATTTTTGGTATATAGTGTGATGTTTTGGTCTTACTTGGTTCTTAAAGCTCTAAATAGCTGCCTCCCAATTTACTCCTAATTTTATTTTACTTTCCTCTCGCTCCCTCATTTTGCTCCAGCCACACGGCCTGTGCTTACCATCCCGGTGGGCCCTCCCTGGCCTTTGCACACAGTCCTTTCTCTATCTCTTCCTGGCCAGCTCCTACCCCTTCCTGCTTGTCTGAGCTTAAATGTTGCTTCCTGAAGGATCTCTTTTCTGAGCTCCCAGACTAGGGTAGATAAGCTGTATACTCTCAAAGTGTTATGATTTGAAGCACTTACCATACTGTAATTTAAATAGTTGCCAGCCTTTTTTCCTAGGTTAGACATAAACTCTGTGGGTGCAGGGACTTTCTATTTGCTTATTGGCATATCTTTTGGCATTTAGTAGGTATCCAGTAAACTATTTGTAGGCTTAATAAATAAATGAATGACAATGACATAGACATACATTGAATATGCCTAATTCTATATGTTCATAAGCCACTTGGGGATGGTTGCATTGGAGAGACAGGAGTAGAGTTTAGGACTGAGTGCAACATGGCATGAATTGTGCTAAGTCCTGGATATGAATACAATGCATCAGGACTTTTGCTGCATTATTCACAAAAATAAACAAATCCAGCTATCCAAACTTTCCCGATTTACCTGATTTCTTGGAGTTGTGCTGCGGTGATTGTTAAATAACCACTTGGACTTAATGCATATTATTGTTTTATTTACCCAATACAATTCTTCACATAGGGTCTAACTATTAAATTCACTGTGAAGAAAAATAAGACTTAAAACTTAAAGCCAGAACAATTCTTTTCTTGATAAGGGATTTGGTAAAGAACTTGAGAATAATATCAGTCTAAAACCGTCTTTTAATTTGTAACTGTAAATGAATATACAGTAACCAAGACAGTGCTCACTCAAAATATGTATTCTTTTTGCTGCAAATCCTTGTGAACATATCATGGAGTATACAGTGCTTTGGAATTCAGGATCCTGAGAAGTCATAGTGTAGAGTAAATTATGGCTCTTGGATTTTTAAAAGTTATGAAGAGCTCAGAAAAAGTGATTATCTAAAAAAAGCTAAAAATTAGGAAATTAAACACTTATTTCTGGATATCCTGCTCATTTATTTATAACCTCAGGCAAATTATTAGTCAATTTTTTCAGATCACGTGGTCTACATTTCCATAGCCATAAGACGCAATTGATCATTATTACCTTCCTTATATCGTGAAGAAATATTGAGGCATTGCTGAGAAGTGTATAGGAGATGATAATTACTTAGGAATGCAAAATAAAAACCCTATCATATACCTTGAATCTGTGATAGTCCTGATCTGTGGATCCGTGCCACACATAAACAGAAAAGGGAAAAAGCACTGGCTCATTAAGCCCGCGTTCTTCCATTGTATGGTGTGTATGACTTGAGTGTTTTGCCCCTTCTAAATTTCAGAGCCTCTGGCTTGTTAGCCGGCCGGTCTCCCAAGGGAGGCAGCAAAGGCCTCATTGCTTTGCTTTGGGAAATTTGCTCTGACTTTGAGCCTGCATTTTCTTTGGCTGACTTTCAGAGCTGCTCATCTGGCAGAGCTGAAAACATACAAATTGCAGAAGTTCTTTTATCCATTTGGTGAGATGGTTCTCTAAAGAGGCTTCACAAATAAAGGTTAGGTAGAAAATATGCAAAATTAAAAATGCTGAACTTGAGTTTGTGCAAATCCCTGCTTTTCTCTTTTCTAAGACACAGATGAGCCAAGTTTTCATGTAAGTTACAATCCCAAACTTGAAATTCAAATTGACAGAACGTAAGAGAGGAAAGCCATGAAGCATTTTTTATGGATTCCAATATGGAGAGCTATTAAGATGTTTTCCTTTAGGAGACAGTGAGACATTGCTTTTAGATTGTTTTCCTACTTTTTTCATGTTGGAAGTTAATAATCACTAAAATAAGGGTGGGAAAAGATGTGGAGGGAGATTTGTACAGAAGGTGCAATAAAAGGAGCCCAAACCCTTTTCCACCTCTAGATATTCAGTCTTCTCTTTAGTACTGTAAAGAGGCTGACAGGCTTCCTGTGTGAAGATAAATCCCATCTATAGCAGAGGCTTGAGCTTGAAGAGTTACACATTGGGTCTGCCATTGGTGTATTTCATGAGTATGCATATGGCAACTCAACTGATTGTTTTAGGAGCCATACACATTCAAGTGGTTCCTTAAAAAGAAAGTGAATTTGTGTCTATTCACTAATACCTCTAAAAAGAAAACAATAAAATGTACTCCATATTCTTAAACGCCAGCTTCCAGATACTTTGGCTATACTTATGCAAGCTTTGTTGTTGTTTGTTTTGTTTTCATTCAATTTGAATTTTTAAAATTTGATTTTTGTCTCAAAATTGTTTGTAAAATGAACTTCACCTTGGTTAAAACTAAAAACAAGTGATTAAAATTAAAACTGTCAAGTATTATTTAATATGCTATGCTTTGATGAGTACTTAATAAAGGGTTTTGATTCAGCCTATTGGTATTCATAATTGTGAAGCAAATTCGGTAGTCTTTGTAATTGACGATCAGTTTAGAAATTGATCAACTGGGAGGAAACGACTTTTCACCCCTCACTTAGGAAGGAGTGAGCAGGACCACCTTCCTTGTGCTTTTCCATTCAGCTTCTTGTGGCCCCACCATCTCTAGCTTCAGAGATGGGCTCTGGTGGTACAGGGAAGGGTGGGCTTATGCCAGGGTGGGAAGTAAGGTTTCAAGAGGGGATTGCTGAGAGGTGGTGGTTGAGGGGAGAGAATCTCTACCTATTACACAGAGCAAGGAGACACTGGACCCATTTCCAGCTGTATCTGGCCTGGGAAGCTTTTAGCTGCAATTGCCACAGGTAACCATCCACCAGCCATGAGGGGAGTCATACTTAGGGGGAAGCTGACATTTATTTTTGTTATTATTTGTTGGAGAAATAAAAAACCCTGCCAACACTGCTACCTCTGGTTACCAACATAGAATACAGAGAAAACACAATTTACAATTAAGTGTGCATGTATGGTTAAGTGCATGCAGGCAGTTGGCTAAAGACGTCAAAGTCTGGACAGAATTTCACACAAATATTCAGTAAAGTGGGAGAAAGAACAATGAACACTTGTCTCTGTGAGAGACAACTAGATGTGCCTTGTTGTGATAGTCTCTTGTCCACCTTCTCAACAACTCCTGTGTTTAACTTAGCTTGAAAAACTGGAGACTGGATTTATCTATTTCCTGACCAAAAAAATTGGGTCTATTTTGTTTTAAGGAGACACCCTAAGGGAAGGGAAGGAGCAGTGTACCTGCCTCTCCTTTATATATATTGAACAAAGGGACTTTGATTTTATTTACCTTTACACTATCATAATCAGTGCTATTACCAGTGCCTCACCCTAGTCTCATGGAAGCCTATCTTTTAAAGGACTGCCTTCTTCAAAGATTTCTACTGTATTGCCAGTTGTGTATACATGGAATAAGCTATATTGTTTCCTGAGTTTGCCTACAGACCTTGCCTGGTATGCATAAGGAGTCAGAGCTTTTAATTTATTTCTTTATGTTATTTGTTTTATTTCCATATGTTTTGGGGGGAACAGGTGGTGTTTGGTTATATGAGTAAGTTCTTTAATGGTGATTTGGTGAGATTTTGATGCACCCATCACCTGAGCAGTATACACTGTACCCAATTTGTAAAATTTTATCCCTCATCCCTACTCCCACCCACACCCCCCCCAACCAGGTCCCCAAAGTCCATTGTGTCATTCTTATACCTTTGGATCCTCACAGCTTAGCTCCCACTTATGAGTCGGAACACATGATGTTTGGTTGCCCATTCCTGAGTTACTTCACTTAGAATAATGGTCTCCAGTTTCATCCAGGTTGCTGCAGATACCATTATTTCATTCCTTTTTGATGGCTGAATAGTATTCCATGGTGTGTATATGTGTGTGTGTGTGTGTGTATATATATACACACCACAATTTCTTTATTCACTCATTGATCGATGGGTATTTGGGCTGGTTCCATATTTTTGCAATTGCAAATTGTGCTGCTATAAACATGCATGTGCAAGCATCTTTTTGGTATAATGGCTCCTTTTCCAAATGCCTACCTCTGATGGGCATTTGGGCTGGTTCCATGTTTTTGCAATTGTGAATTGTGCTGCTATAAACATGAGTGTGCAAGCATCTTTTTTGTATAATGACTTCTTTTCCTCTGGGTTGATATCCAGTAATGGGATTGCTGGATCAAATGGTAGTTCTACTTTTAGTTCTTTAAGGAATCTCCACACTGTATTCCATAGTGGTTGTACTAGTTTACATTTCCAGCAGCATTCCCTTTTCACTGCATCCTCGCCAACATCTATTGGTTTTTGATTTTTTGATTACAGCCATTCATGCAGGAGTGAAGTGGTATGGCATTGTGGTTTTGATTTGCATTTCCCTGATCATTAGTGATGTTGAGCATTTTTTCATATTCTTGTTGCCCATTTGTACATCTGCTTTTGAGAATTGTCCATTCATGTCCTTAGCCCATTTTTTTTTTTTACTTGCTAATTTGGAGTCAGAGCTTATTCAGCCTCCAGCCCTCACCTGATTGTCCGTGGAGTATGCTAGTGGCCCCTGCCTCTGGCCGCCAGGTATCTGAGCCCCACAGTGGTTTCTTATCATCCCAGATTTTATTATCACTATACCGGTAACTTACCAAAATCGAGGTAAACATTCTGTTACATGTCTGTATGACTTGTGATTTCCTGAAAGATATTACTTGGTTTGGCATGTGTTTTACAGTATTTTATAGTTCTGAAGGTAGGTGCACATTTACTGATTCGGAGTGTTCTCTGCACATTTACAGTGAACACTGTAAATCATTGCTCTGTAGTTAATGTGGCATACTCTGTGATGACCGGCACCATCTGTTTCTCTTGTCTTTCTCTCTTCCTCTTCTCTCCCTCCCTCCTTCCAAGCAAGCTTGTAAAGGGAATCTTTTTCAATTCTTAGCAACTTATGCTGACCACCCAGAATTCTTAAAGAGGACAGCTGAGAGATCTGCACTCACTAATTGTTTAAGTGACTGGAGCACATTTTGCTGGTTTTCTGTTGTCGAGGTGTGGAAGGAACTCATTAGGCATTATTGCAGTGCCCTCATTTTACTTTCAGTCTTCTCTGTGGAAAGCAATGCTGTGTTTGTTCTTTTACCACAGAGTTGAATCATAAAAGTAAATACTAAATATCATACAGTCTTCATTTCATTGATTCAACTACACATTTTATAATTGAGATGAACCTAATTTTATCATTTTGCTTAATCTTGACTAGAGACAGCATTCTTTTTAAAACATCTATTATTTGTTTTATGCAATAATACATAAACTTTGTAAAAATTAGATAAATCAATAAATCCAAAGAAAATTGTTCAAACTACTTTTAATTCCACTACCAAAAGAAAAAGTGTAGCATTTTGTTGTATAATGGTTTAAAAATGTATTATCATATAAATATATTATCATTAACTAAGATGATGTACATAGTGCTTACTGGTGCATTATTGATTATTAAGAAATTGAAAAATTACAAGAATGTAAAAGATGCTACATTTGTGTCAGTGTTGAAATTGGGGTTCATGAGTTAAAGATTCTAATTTGAAAAGGTTTAGAAATGTTGCATTAAATTATTTCTTTTTGAATTTTTAAATTAACCAACTTCTTGCAAAAAACAGATGAGGAGGGAGAGAGAGAGACCATAAAATTTACAATGTTATCAGATGCTTGGGCATCATTTTGAACTATCAGGGGCATCAGATTAATCTCAAATTAATCTGAGGAGAGTGTGAATATATTATGGTATATACACTATATATGTTTGTGTGTATATATATATATATATATATACACATATATATACACCATACACACACACACACACACACACACACACACATAGACACACAGTAAACAGTGGGACTGGTAATTGAATTAACTAGAGTGTCTCAAATCCTGTTTTGAAAATAGGGTGTAAATAAATAATAGAATAATCAGTGTCAAAGGGCTCAAATTTGTTATTTGTTTGTAAGATGACACTCATCAGACATGTTACTTTTGAAAGCATTTAAAATCTGTTGTCTTCCAACTGTTTTTATTATAAGCAGTTATAACTTGATTGCTGATAATGGGTTTAGGTAAGTCATAGGACAGATTCTGTCTCCCTACTATATCTGTTTCTTTGTACAATTTTGGCAGCACCAAGCTAGATTTGCAAATTCACCTTAACGTGTTTGCCATATTATGTTAGTACTGTTTTTTGTTTAAATCTACAGTCATGTGTCGCATAAGGATGTTTTAGTCATTGATGGACCACATATATGATCGTGGTCCCAGAAGATGATAATGAAGCTGAAAAATTCCCATAGCTTAGTGATGCTGTAACTGTTATAAGGGCATAGCACAATGCCATTTACTCGAGTGTATTAGTCTGTTCTTATGCTGCTACTAAAGACATACTCGAGACTGGGTAATTTATAAAGGAAAGAGGTTTAATTGACCCACAGTTCCACATGGCTGGGAGGCCATGGTGAGAAGCAAAGGGGGAGCAAAGTCACGTCTTGCATGGCGGCAGGCAAGAGAGAGAGCGTGTGCAGGGAACTAACCATCAGATCTCATGAGACTTGTTCACTATCGTGAGAACAGCACAGGAAAGACCCGCCCCCATGATTCACTTATCTCCCACTGGGTACCTCCCATGACATGTGGGAATTATAGGAGCTACAATTCGAGAGTTGGGTGGGGACACAGCCAAACTGTGTCATCAGGTATTTGTGGTGATGCTGTTGTAAACAAACCTACTGTGCTTCCAGTTGTAGAAATGTCTAGCACATACACTTATGTACAGTACATAATACTTGGTAGTGATAACCAACAACTATGTTACTGGTTTATGTATTTATTATAAATTTATCATTATTTAATTAATTAATTTTGATATGGAGTCTTGCTCTGTTGCCCAGGCTGAAGTGCAGTGGTACAATTATGGCTCACTGCAACCTCTACCTCCCCTGTTCAAGCGATTCTTCTGCCTCAGCTTCCTGAGTAGCTGGGATTACAGGCATGTGCCACCACGACTGGCTAATTTTTGTATTTTTAGTAGAGACGGGATTTCACCATATTGGCAGGCTGGTCTCGAACTCCTGACCTCATGATCTGCCCGCCTTGGCCTCCCAAAGTGCTGGGATTGCAGGTGTGAGCCACTGTGTCTGGTCCATTATTTTAGAGGGTACTCCTTCTACTCATTAAAAAAAAAAAGTTAACTATAAAACAGCCTCAGGCAGTTCCTTCAGGAGGTGTCCCAGAAGAAGGCATCAGTATCATAGGAGATGACAGCTCCATGTGTGTTATTGCCCCTGAAGACCTTCCAGTGGGACAAGATCTGGAGGTGGAAGACAGTGATATTGTTGATCCTGACCCTGTGTAGGCCTAGGCTAATGTGTATGTTTGTGTCTTAGTTTTTGACAAAAAAGTTTGAAAACTAAAAAAATACAGTTTTAAAAATTGAAAAAGCCTTGTAGAATAAGGACAAAATGAAACAGAATATTCTTGCACAGATGTGTGATGTGTTTGTGTTTTAAGCTGTTATTATAAAAGTCAAAAAATTAAAGAAATTGAAAAATTTATAAAGTAATCTAAGGTTTATTATTGAAGAAAGAAAAATATTTTAAAAATAAATTTAGTGTAGCCTAAGTGTACAGTGTTTATAAGGTCAACAGTAGTATACAGTAATGTCCTAGGCCTTCACATTCATTTACCACTCACCCAGAGCAATTTCTAGTCCTGTAAGCACCATTCATGTTAAGTGTCCTATACAGGTGTACTATATCTTTTTTTTTTTTCTTTTGAGACGGAGTATCTCTCTGTTGCCCAGGCTGGAGTGCAGTGGCGCAGTCTTGGTTCACTGCAACCTCCGCCTCCCAGGTTCAAGCGATTCTCCTGCCTCAGCCTCCTGCGTAGCTGGGATTACAAGTGTGCACCACCACAGCTAATTTTTATGTTTTAGGAGAGACGAGTTTCACCACGTTAGCCAGGATGGTCTCCAACTCCCAACCTCAGGTGATCCACCCGCCTTGGCCTCCCAAAGTGCTGGGATTACAGGCATGAGCCACTGAATCCAGCCTAAAATCTTTTATATCATATTTTGACTGTACCTTTTCTGTGTTTAGATACATAAATACTTACCATGTGTTACAGTTGCCTGCATTATTCAGTACAGTAGCATGCTCTATAGGTTTGTAGCCTAGGAGTGATATGCTATACCATCTAGCCTAGGTATATTGTAGGCTATTCCATCTCAGTTTGTGTAAATATACTCTATGATGTTTGCACAATGATGAAATCACCTAAGGATGCATTTCTCTGAACGTATCCCTGTCCTTAGGTGACTCATGACTGTATTTGGAGTCTGAGTGCCGTGAAGTCAAGAGCTGCTTTCACCAGCCTTGATTTTTGCATACTGTATGACAGAAAGTGGACACTGATCTATCTCTGTACTGGAAAATCCAAGGCCCAATTCTGCTTCTGATTTGTTATTGATACAAAGAATTAGAATTTCACTCTTTTAAGAAATCCAAACTGCACTTTCTAAATCTTACTTTCTTATTCAATTTTTTATAGATTTTTTTCTATTACTACTACTATTGCTGAAAAACATGATCTGTGGTAGAAACATTAATAATTGTGCTTTGGGAGTATTGAAGTAGGGTAAGAATAATACAGTATCAGATCAGAGAGAGGGTGGGACCAGTTCTCACAAGATTTTTATTTGGAGTTTGGATTGGATTTGCCTGTAATAGATGCCCATTAGGGTAAATCAGGGAAATTGACACAATGTGGTCTGCACATTAAAATTGGAATTATTCTGGCTCTTACGTAGAAGCAAAGAGATCAGTTGGCTGGAGCTGGAGTTCAGGCAATAGATAATGGCGGTTTGGGCTAGAGTTGACACAATGACCATGGTAAGACGTGGTCATATTTGGGATGTGTTTTTGGAAGTGGAAGGACAGGGCTGGTGGGTGGGTTAGAGGTGGAGAAGAAGTGAAAGGAAATGAATCAGGAATGACTCCTTTGTTTTTGGCCTGAGCAAGAGTCATTATTTCTTGATATGTGATGTATTTGCAATTAATCATATTCTGTAGTCCGTGGATGTGTGTGTGTGTATGTGTGTGTGTGTGTGTGGGTGTGTGTGTGCATATTTGTGTGTGGCCTTTCTCCAGAGTTGACCAGTTCCTTAAGGCATTCCTCTTTGATTAATCCTATATTTCACCTATATGTGGTCATGCTCTATGCAGAAATTGCTCATCGGTCACCCTATGACCTGGTGTGCCTGTAGACAAGATCTATTTGTTTAGCACAGTGTTTTAGGAAATTACAGTTACCAGGAGGTTATACATATAAATTCAGATTTCCACCTTCTTTTTAAAAATGAGAAGTTCTGCCCACAGTGAACCTGAATTCCCATATGGCCACCCTTAGCTAGAACTGAGCAGGAGCTGCCACTTGAGCCTGCAGAGCCAGCTGATTCTCCAGATGTGCCTGGGGCTCATCAGGTTTGCTTCCCTCAAATGTGTCATCACTGCAGTTGTTTGCAGCCCTTGCTCCCCGCTAGACCCCCCTGGCTTCTCCCCTTGCATTGTGCTGACCGTTCGCCTTTGTGCTCTAACATTTTAAAATCCAGCAGCAGTAGTGTCCCAGCTGCAAGCATGAGTGCTGGTCTCACTTGTCAAAATCGTGATGGTAGAGGGAGATGAGACTTGGGGACAGCCAAAGCTGTAGTATCTGTCATCTAGAGTTGTGTCATGTGGTTGTTTACTTTTTTTAAAGTTAAATGTGACCCAAGGCTTATATACCCTTCAAGTTCAAGACTGTTCATTTATACCATTTTGTATTTATTGGAAAACTATGGAAACTCTCTTGAGAATAAGGAGAATGACCTGAACTTGGCATTTCTGCAGGGCCAAGCACAAAGGAGGTATTCACTAAATATTTGTCCAAATGCATTATTCAACTGTATTCTCTTTGTCAGAGAAGTCTCTGCAAATGAGTCTTTGCAAAGATTTCAAAATTGAAATAAGAGGTTAACTGTCAGGATGAATCAGTTTTTATTTTTATTCATAGATGACTTCTGACATTTCCAAGCTGTTTCGCAGAGTGGATCCCAAGTTTACAGCTTGTGATACCAAAGCACCAGACACGCTTTACAGTGGTGTACTAGAAAAAAAAATAGTCTGCATTTTGAATTCATCAAAATGTAGTATATATCTTGTTGCTCTCTTTGGGGGGCCACTAAATATATCCCACCCACTCCAGTGATTAAATATTTTTTCCCTACATATCCCAGTCCAGTGATGAAATATTTTCTTCCCTATCTGTCCTAGTCCTGTGTCTTCATAATTTTAGTAGCAGTATAGCACAGATGTTGAAAACATAGATTTAGAGCCCGATTTTGTGGTATCAGATCCTTGTTCTGCCTCTCATTTGTTAAGTCACCTCCACATCAGTTTCTTCGCCTGTAGAATGAAGAAGATGATGCTGTTTTTCTCGAAATACTATTATAAGGAAATAAATAATACATCTAAATAATACAACTAAATCTTTATAAGTCTCTTAGAACATATCTGATACATAGTAAATGCTTGCTATCATTATGTCTAAGAACATTTCATATTTCTACTGCCTGTTTCCGTATGGCCTATGAGCTGAGAATGGTTTTTACAGCTTTAGGTGGTTGCAAAAAAATCAAAAGAAGAGTAATATTTTGTGACATGTGGGAATTATGTGAAATTCAAATTTTAGTGTCTACAAATAAAGTTTCATTGGAAGATAGTCATTCCAATTGGTTTATTTGTTTATGTATTGTCTATGGCTGCTTTCACTTTACAACAAAAGGTAGTTAATTGTTTTTGAATGAGATATGTTCCTGCAGGTCATCATATGACATATTAATGAAACCTGAGACTTGTGAGATCTTTCTCTGTGAATTGACACTACCATGTTCTCATGTTCAGGGCCTGCTTTTGCCTTCCTGCTTGAGATGAAGAAGTGCTTAGTTGTTGTCTCAGTCCTTTCAGATATTGTTGATATTTTATTACACTTTTCTGCCAATAGAAAACACTAAAGTTATGCTTGTGATATAGTCACATCAACCATTTAATGAACATCTGTCATCTTAGTTTAACAGGTAAACAAATAGATGCAGAAAGGCCAAGTAACTTGCCCAAAATTCTATGGCCAATAAGAGGCTTCTTGTTTACAGATGAGGTCATTAATGGACATCCATAATTATTTATAATATGAATAAATATTTATATTTCTTTTTTTTTTTTTTGAGATGGAGTCTCGCTCTGTCACCCAGGCTGGAGTGCAGTGGCGTGATCTTGGCTCACTGCAAGCTCTGCCTCCCAGGTTCATGCCATTCTCCTGCCTCAGCCTCCCGAGTAGCTGGGACTACAGGCGCCCGCCACCACGCCCGGCTAATTTTTTTGTATTTTTAGTAGAGACGGGATTTCACTGTGTTAGCCAGGATGGTCTCGATCTCCTGACCTCGTGGTCCGCCCGCCTCGGCCTCCTAAAGTGCTGGGATTACAGGTGTGAGCCATCGTGCCAGGCCTGTATTTCTTTTATATAATGCTGTTTTTGTTGTTGTTGTTTGTTTGTTTGCTTTTTTGAGACAGAGTCTTGCTGTGTTGCCTAGGTTGTAGTGCAGTGGCATGCAGTCTCCATCTCCTGGGTTCAAGCAATTTTCCTGCCTCAGTCTCCCAAGTAGCTGGGATTACAGGTGTGCGCCACCACACCCAGCCAATTTTTGTATTTTTAGTAGAGATGGGGTTTTGCCATATTGGCCAGGCTGGTCTCGAATTCCTGCTCAAGTGATCCTCTCGCCTCGGCCTCCCAAAGTGCTGAGATTACAGACATGAGCCACCGTGCCCAGCCAGTTGTTTTATATTATACTATTTTTTGGAAAGTGGAGAGTGGATTTGAGAAGGATTACAGGCTGCCCAGGTGTTATATTAGCTGCCCTTGCCATCATCAGTATTTTCTAAGATCCTTTCTATGCCTATATAACCCCATTTGTTTCTCCCATGCGCTTTACCTATATAATATATTTTTGCTATGCCTAAGACCTGAAAGTGAATTCGGTTATTTGTTGGCTATTTTGCAGAACTATACTTCTGGTTGGGTGGGGGAGGGGGATTAGACGTAGGCAGGTGACGAAGGCCACTTCTGCCCATTGCTTTTACTGACAGTGGGTAGCAAGTCCTCAGGGGACTTTCCCCTCAAGGGGAAATTACCCCTTACCTGGCTTCCTGAAGTTCTGCCTCTGGAAAGTGGCCCCTGCATCTTACACATCTCTGTGTTATTTTGATTGATGGAGAAAATCTCTTTGTCCCTGAATCTATCGCTGCCAGTGAAAAAGGCAGCTGGGAACAGAAAAGCAGCTTTGTTTCAGATATGAATAAGTAACAGTGTATTCTTTACTGATTCTGTGGTGAAAACTTTACTGCACTTTCCCTCATCTGAAGTATATGAACGATGAAAAAGGCACATGCTAAAAATTATGAGTTGGCTATACCTAATACCTATTTAAAAACAGATAGAGGGAGGGGAACAAGGGTTGAAAAACTACCTACTGGGTACTGTGTTCACTACTTGGGCAATGGGATCATTCGAGACCCAAACCTCAGTGTCACACAACATACCCATGTAACAAACCTGCATATGAACTCCCTGAATCTGAATTTTTAAAAAGATAATTAAATTATGCCTTGTAAAAAACTAAATAAAGTCTAGTTCAAGGGTCAGCTCCTGTCTGAAGCCTTTGCCCACTCCCTGGCTTGCAGTGGTCTTGGGGTCTCTCTCTCCTCTGTGCTTCTATAGCACTGGCACACTTTTCTATTCCAGACCTTACACATCGCACTGTAATTGTTATTTTCTAAAAAAGAGTATCTCTTCCACTGAATGGTAAGCTGTTGAGTGTGCAGAAATATGGAATCTTTATTCATCTTTGTAATTCAGGTCTCTTCAGGTACACGCGCGTGTGCGCACACAGACACAGACACACACACACACACACACACACACACACAATAAAAACAGATAAGGAATCACGAGGGAAGGAAGGAAGGAATAATGCCAAATTTTAGGAAACTTCAGAATGGCTCCTTCTTCCCCCTCCTCCATTTCAAACTCAGAGTAAAGTTTTGCTTCATGTGAATGATATGTGTATATTTTTTAAAGTGAGAAATGAAGAAGATAAAAGAAGTATTGGTTAAAAAATATCTATTATTGACAGGAAGTGGGACTGTTCATCTCTGGAGATTTTATTATACAAGGCAGTAATTTGATACAAGATAATACAACATTTATTAAATATTACATTGTATTCTATACATTTTCTTATAATAGTCCATTATTTGATCTTTACAGTGACTTTTGATTTAAAAGGTTAGGTAGCTGAGCCAGGTTCACCAGGTAGTTAAAGGTCAAACTGGACTTAAAGCCGAGGCTTCCTGATTTTCTATGCGGTGATCACCCCATTGCATAATAATTCATCGTATCACAGACAGGCAAGGATCTACCAAACTTACAGTGAATGGAGTGGGATTTTCTGGCATCAGACACTAGAGCAGGATTATCTGTGGGAGTTGATGCTATTTATCAGGAAAAAGAGTTTAGAAATTCTATAAGCTTTGTCAGTTAAAATCTTGGACTGGTACTAGTTTTAAGCACAAAAAGTATTTAATTGTTAAGCCCAAAGTGCCTTAAGTGTTAAGAAATTAATAACCAGAAATACAGACTGAACACCTCAGCCCTGAAATTGATGACCAAATCACGTACTCCCATAATGGAAAGGCTGGAAGACATTGTCACACTGTGATGTGAGATGCAGTGATGAAGTGACAGTCCTCATACTTTTAGTTGGCCTCTGCATCCGGATGTTGTAGGCTCATTTACATTTTTAATGCGTCTCGTTATCATTGCTTTCTCAGGAACATATGCCATACTCAAGGCCTATTATTTTGTCGTTTATTGTTCTTTCTTCCACTTTACTGTATATTTGTGTGAAATTATGTCCAGACTTTGTAGTTGTTTTTTTTTTTTTTTGAGATGGAGTCTTGCTATATTGCCCAGGCTGGAGTGCAGTGGCGCGATCTTGGCTCACTGCAACCTTCACCTCCTGGGTTCAAGCAACTCTCCTGCCTCAGCCTCCCGAGTAGTTGGGATTGCAGGTGCCTACCACCACGCCCAGCTAATTTTTGTATTTTTACTAGAGATGAGGTTTCACCATATTGGCCAGGCTGGTCTCAAACTTCTGAGCTTGCCTCGGCCTCCCAAGTGCTGGAATTACAGGCATGAACCACGATGCCCAACAGCTTGATTTGCTTTCTTTGTAAGGAAAAATGCAATTTATTTCAGCTTAAAATATTCTTTATGGAATTTGAAAATTTCTGTATTTGTACTTGTTCTTTCTATAAAAGACAAATTTGGGCCGGGTGCAGTGGCTCAGGCCTGTAATCCCAGCACTTTGGGAGGCTGAGCTGGGCGGATCATGAGGTCAGGAGATCGAGACCATCCTGGCTAACATGGTGAAACCCCATCTCTACTAAAAATATAAAAAATTAGCTGGGCGTGGTGGCGGGCGCCTGTAGTCCCAGCTACTCGGGAGGTTGAGGCAGGAGAATGGCGTGAACCCTGGAGGCGGAGGTTGCAGTGAGCTGAGATCACGCCACTGCACTCCAGCCTGGGCGACAGAGTGAGACTCTGTCTAAAAAAAAAATAAATAAATTAAAAAATAAATAAATAAATAAAAACCCCCAAAAGACAAATTTGGATAGTCTGCAGATCATCCACAACATTTTAATTGAGCAAAAAATGAAGCCACTCATTTATTTGCCAGGTATATATGGAGTTTCTGCTGTTGGCATACCCCATATTTTATTTGTGTTTTTCTTTTACAGAGTGGGAAACCACCCATCAATGATATGTTCACAGACCTCAAAGATGGAAGGAAGCTATTGGATCTTCTAGAAGGCCTCACAGGAACATCACTGGTGAGCAAGTCATCTTTGTAAACAACGGAGTCTCCGGTCATTGCTGATGCTTGGTGACCCAGTGTGGGTACCCATTAAAGTGAAAGTATCCATTTTACTTTACGTTCAAATGTAAAGGCTGAAATTTGGAACATTTTTAACAAAGCATTTTAATGAGTGCTTTGATACAACAACATTTTGGCTCTTCTGAGGGCTCTGTTTTTATTGAAGGTAAAATTACCTTAAATGTTTATTGCTCTGAGACAGCCCAGGATGAGAGAATTACAAAAAAGAATGGATTTATAGAGAGGACACAATGTTTTGAACAGTAGAGTCTGGAGACAAACACATTTAAGAGTTAAATATTTTTTAAAACAGTTGTTAAGGCTGGGCGTGGTAGCTCACGCCTGTAATCCTAGCACTTTGGGAAGCCAAGGTGGGCGGATTGCCTGAGCTCAGCAGTTCGAGACCAGCCTGGGCAACATGGTGAAACCCCATCTCTACTAAAATACAAAAAATTAGCTGGGCGTGGCGGCATGTGCCTGTAATCCCAGGTACTCAGGAGGCTGAGGCCAGGAGAATTGCTTGAACACAGGAGGCGGAAGTTGCAGTGAGCCGAGATTGCGCCACTGCACTCCAGCCTGGGCAACAGAGTGAGACTCCGTCTCAAAAAAAAAAAAAAGTTGTTAAAAACTATGACATCTATTTTTTATTCAGATTTTCAGGATTATATTTTGTTGATTTATTTTTTAAATACAACTCTATTATTTTATGTGTGGGGTACTCCAAACTCATGCAGATAAAACTGCCAATAAAGAGGATGCATGTATGGGTACAAATGTTAACTCTAGAGGTAGAATTACTATCACAGTACAGAGAGATGCACTCCTGAAGATGAATTTCTTTCTTGCAGAAGTGTGGGATGTCATTCTCTCTCTTTGCCCTCCAGGTGGTGGGTAGACAACTGTTAGACAGGCTGATTCCTCTCTCAGATAAGGTTCTGGCCAGTGAAGTAGAAAGAAGCTGCATAGGTTATCTTTCCCCAGATGGGAATTCCCTGCCTTCCGAGGGCTCTTGCAATGCTACCTGGAGCCTGGGATGGTGCCTCTGAATCCTCCTTGCTCTGTTCACATCTGTGCAGAATAAAGAGGACACAATTTCTCTAAAATCCTTCTGCAGCCAGACCAATTAAGAGAAAGGAAGCTTTGTTCATAGAGCACTGGTTTCCAAACTTGTCTGCACATTAGAACTACAGGCAATCTTTTAAAAATCCCAAGTCCAGACCACACCCTAGACCCATTAAGCCACACTCTTTGGGGGTGGGGTTGGACAGAGGGATTGGTGTTTTTATGAAGCTGCCTAGGAGATTTCAACGTGCATGCAAGTTAGGGAACTGGTATCTTAAGATGTTGTTAGTTGAGGGATTTTCATACTGTAAACACCAGCTTCCAGGGTGGTAACCTGAGACCTCAGCCAGATCTCCTGCCTCTGAGGGGCCCTGTACGCTGAGCTTCACTTCTGTGTGTATCTCAATGTTAGTGTTAGTCAGGCATATGGAGGGACAATCAGTTTTACTTGCTTTTTTGTTTTATTTTCCAGCCAAAGGAACGTGGTTCCACAAGGGTACATGCCTTAAATAACGTCAACAGAGTGCTGCAGGTTTTACATCAGAACAATGTAAGTGTGTAATGTGAGTTCTGGGGGTCTGTGCTGCCATCAGCATTATTTATTGTGAAACTCACCAACTGCTTGATGCATTGGCATCCGCTGATTCTTGCAAACATTTTTTCTTATGAGAAATATTGAACTTTTTCTGTGAGTGAAGAAACAGTCATGTGCTTTTTCTGATGGCTGTGTTGATCTGTGGTATAAATAATACATTTTTGAGATTTAAGCTTACCTGATTCTCTAAAATGAAATTTCTCTTATCTCTCACTTATACTGCTGTCCAAATGTGCTAAAATAAAAACCTGGAGTTCTGTGAAGAAATTGTCTTAAAAGCGTTTTTGTTTTTGTTTTTTGTTTTGTCTTAATAGGTGGAATTAGTGAATATAGGGGGAACTGACATTGTGGATGGAAATCACAAACTGACTTTGGGGTTACTTTGGAGCATCATTTTGCACTGGCAGGTGGGGAAATTTCCAATCACTTTTTAATAGAGATGGAAAATGTATTGTTTGTCTTTTAGTTTCTTAAGGCTGCCGTAACCAAGTACCACAAGCTGCTTGGCTTGAACAACAGAAATTTGTTGTCTCCCAGTTCTGGAGGCCGGAAGTCCAAGATCAAGGCATCAGCAGGGTTGGTTTTTCCTGAGGGCTCTGAGGGAGACTTTGATCCAGGCCTTGCCCCCAAATTCTGGTGGTTTGTCTGCAATTTTTGCAGTTCCTTGGCCTGTGATAACATAGCTCCAGTGTTGACGTGGCGTTCTCCCTGTGTGCATATCTGTCAAATTTCCTCTTTTTGTAAGGACATCAGTCATATTGGATTTAGGGCCCACATTACTCCTGTATGACCTCATTCTAACTAGTGACATCTGCAATGACCTTATTTCCAAATAGAGCCCCTCTCTGAAGTACTGAGGGTTAGGACTTCAACATATTAATTTTAGAGAACATAATTCAACTCATAACAATTTTCAATGGAAGAGGCTGACAAAATGCCGTATTTTCCTGGCACAGGGAAAAAAGTACCTACCTTTCTTATGTTAAATTTTAAAAATTGACATAATTTCACATCTAGAAAAGTTGCAGGAATAGTTCAAAGAATTCCCAAGTACCTTTCACTCACATTTCCTAAATGTTACCAGTTGTCTATATTTCGTTTGTACTCTCTCTCAGTCTGCCTAAAATATTTAGTGTGTATTTTCTAACGCCATGGCATTCTCCTAAAAACAAGAACTCTCTTATGTAAACACAATAGCATATTGGTATAATAATATGAGATGTAAAATATTGATATTTAAAATGCCAATTATTGATTATTAAATATGAAAACTTAGTATATAATTATTAAAATCAAGAAAATAACATTGAAATAATACAATTATGTAATCTACAGATCTTAAGATTTTGTCAGTTGTCCCAATAATATCCTTAGTAGCAAAAGAAAATCTGAGATCATGCATTACATTTATTTTTCATGTCTCTTTAATCTGGAAGTTTTTGAGTCTTTGTATTTCATGATATTGATATTTTTGAAGAGTGCTGGCTAGTTATTTTGTAGAATGTCTCTCTCAGTGGGCTTGGGCTTGGCTGAGCTTTCCTTATGATTAAGTTCAGGTTGTTCACTTTTGGCAGGGACGTCACAAAAGTGACGTGAGTTTTTCTTAGTGCATCATATCGGGGATAGGTGATGTCTGTTCTTTTTCTGGCAGTGTTAACTTTGATTGTTTGGCTAAGGTGGTATTTACCAAGTTTCTTCCCTGTAAATTGACTACCCTTTGTTATTAAAAGTATCGGGTGGGGATATACTTTGAGACTGTATAAATATTTAGTTTTTATCAAACTTTTAGCACCCGTTCATAATTTTTGCCTGGACCAGCTATTATTATGATGCTTGATAGATAATGATTTTCTAATTTCATTAATCCTTCTACATTAGTTGGTGTTCTACTTGTAAAGAAGAGCTTCCCCTTGTTTCTTGTTTCTCTATCTTATCTCTCTCTCCATTCATTTATTCATTTATGTATCAGTATAGATTCATGGACATTTGCATAGGTTTATGATCTTTTACTAGTACTCATTTCAGTGTTCAAGTCATCCTAGATTTGGCCAGTGTGAGCCCCTTAAATTGGCTCCTGTGTCCCTTAGATAGATCTATGTCATTCTTTGAGCACTTTCTTAAAACATATTTACTAATTTAGAATAATACTATAAAATGTTAGTTCTAGAGTATAATTGTGATTGCAGTCAGGAAAGATACTTTATTTTGTAGTCACTCAAAAGTTTTTCCTTTCTCATTTTTGTAGAAAATAAAATTTAATTGAAAAGGTCTTTGTAAACACATAGAGTTAAAATACGACTTTCTATGACTGTGAAAGTTATGTTCATTGTAACCAAACATAGTACAAGTATTGCTTAAGATATAGAAAACACAGTAATGTATAAAAGTGAGGTAAAAATCACCTCAAATTCTAGTCCCCAAAAATAATCACTGTTAAAATGTATTGCTCTAGTGTCTACAGAAAAATCTGAAGTAAAATGAATGCCAGTTACCTGATCCATAATGGTTAATTAGTGCAATATTGCTTTTTCAAGGACTTCATTGAAGTAAATTGAAGTAAATTACTGAAGTATTAGTTATGGACAGGCCTGGTTTCTCTTACATAGGTGAAAGATGTCATGAAGGATGTCATGTCGGACCTGCAGCAGACGAACAGTGAGAAGATCCTGCTCAGCTGGGTGCGTCAGACCACCAGGCCCTACAGCCAAGTCAACGTCCTCAACTTCACCACCAGCTGGACAGATGGACTCGCCTTTAATGCTGTCCTCCACCGACATAAGTGAGACATTACTCTATCTAGAAGTGGGCTTTACAAATTCATGTCTCCTCTCTGTCCCTTTGCTGCCACCACTACTCCCTGAAGCCCCTTCTCCAGTGCCACTGCTCTCCTTTCTGCACATGTTCTACCAAAACCTTAAGAAAAGAAATATCATGGAAGAAAACTACTCATCAGGTTTTTATTTCCTTAGGACTTAAATGCCGCAATACAAGGTCCATAGTTTCTCCTGCATATTTATGAATTTAAAAAATATGAAATAATTCACAAAGTTCAACCCCACTCATTCAGCACTAACTGATAATGTATACAAAAAATTGTGTTAGCTTTTCTTCTCAAACTGAAAGTAAAACTCTGTAAATTCAATGCATTCCCAATTAAAAATAGCCAAATTGTCTTTAAAGAGACTTGTGAACAGATTCTAATTATATAAAAGACGAGGCCCAAGAATAGCCAGTAGACTTCTGAGGAAGAATCAGGCTGAAATACTTTCCAAAAAGAAACCAAAACTATGAAGCTATATTAATTAAGACTATGCAGTACTATCAATATACTCACCAATATAAGCTGAACCATATGAAATTGCCGATATGTGAGTGTTTTTGCTATATAAGAATGGTGTTTTCATATGGTTCAACCTAATAAAATTAAGAACTCAGAAATTGCTCCATTACACAGGAAAATCTGATATACGCTTGAGCTGACATTGCAGATTAATAGATGATTTGGGCAATTGATTACCCATATATAAATAAGTGTATTGGATCTTTACTTCACCACACTAAAAAAAAAATAATAATTTCTACATGGATCAGGGATTTAAATGCCAAAGGCAAAATTTGTTATATTTTATTGTTGTAAATGATTACTTTTCTCAAATTTCACTTCCTCTATGTTTTTTTGCTGGTATATAAAAGTGCAATAGACTTTTCTACATCTTATATCTGGAAACTTAATCAGTTCTTACAAATTTTAGTAAGTTTGTCTCTGTAGATTGTAGGTTTCTTGGAGGAGGAGGGATTAGAATGTCCTAGAATTATGATCCTTTTATTTCTTCTGTTTTCTTTTTTGTTCTCTATTGTGCCTTGTCCTTCAATGCAATGTTGATTTGAATTGGTGATAGTGGGCAGAATTTTTGTTGTTGATAATAAAAGGAGTGCTTTTAGTGTTTTACCATAAGAATGATAGTTTTTGTAGCTTTTTTGGTACACTTTTTATGAGGTTAAAGGAGGTTGCCCTAGGTTTTTAGTTGGTTAAGGGATTTTATCAAGAAACTGTAGAATTTTAGCCAATATACCATTCCATTTATTAATTAATTGATTCAACAAATACGTGTGGGGTGCCTTTTATGTGCTAGACACAGGGTATACAGCAGAGAACAAAACAGGCAAAAATCTTAGTTCTCGTGGAGCTTATGTTCCAACAGAGGGAGACAAGACAATAATAAAGTTGTGTAGTAGATAGAAATGTACACACACTGAAGGAAAATACATCAGACAAGAGCAGAGGAGGCACTTGGCATCGGAGAGGGCAGTGGCTGCAGTGACCTGAGTGGGGGGAGTAATGGGAGATGAATTCAGGGAGGGAAGTGGGGGAAGTGCGTCCCAGAAGGTGGGTGGGTCTAACATGCAAGAACAGACACAGAATAAAGAAAATGATTAACTTTTGGATAAGTCAAAGCAACAATAATGTCCAATTTGTGGGATTAAAAGAAAATCAAGATAGAAATGAAATACAGTCCTAGACAATATAGTAGTAGCATGGAAGCGGGGGATTGGAGGGAAACTCTTCCAAGGCTTTTGTTTTAGGAATATCCTGAGAACAGATTAGAGCTAGATTTTGTGTTCTGCTAATCTTGATCTTTTAATTGAAGAATTTAGTCCATTAACATTGATTATGATTATTTATATATTTAGGTTCATTTTTACCACATAGTGTGAGCTGCTCATTTTTCTTATTTTTTCTATGGTTTTTTTTTTTTTTACTTTCTTATCTCTTTTTGTATCGGTAGGTTTCCCTTTACCCCCTTTTCTTCTTCTACTCTTTGGGAAACATTATATACTACTTCTAGTCTTAATGGTTACCACAGAAAATAGCAGTCCTATTTAGCTAATACAAGACCCTTGGAAAGTATTATCTGTTATTTTCATATTTGTGAGTTAATTTCAAGTATGTATTTGACAAGCCTTTGGGATATAAAAATAAACTCAAAAAAACTCACAAATAAAAATAATCTAAAACTAAAATGTATTAGATTATAACAATGCCTACTTTGTTTCCACATATTTCATCTTCATTGCATTTTATTTGCATGGTTTTCAGACCTGATCTCTTCAGCTGGGATAAAGTTGTCAAAATGTCACCCATTGAGAGACTTGAACATGCCTTCAGCAAGGCTCAAACTTATTTGGGAATTGAAAAGCTGTTAGATCCTGAAGGTATTGTCCAGTATTTAATTTCAACCTTGATTTTGCTTTACAGTTTTGCATTCTTGAAAAGCAGTGTTTCTTTGTCCTTTTTAAAATGAATTATGAGACTTGAAGAACCTTTTCCTTTTTGGAGTATAGGTGCAAGTCATTTTATTACTGACACTTATTAATACTTTTGTACTTAGCAATTTGTGGGATCTTTTAGGTAGAAATTTAACTACAGCACTGGACAATAGTTAATCTAAATTAAGTAAGAGTTAAAGTTTTAAGAAAATGTAATTATTAGATAAATTCAGTATCTGGTTAGTCCATTAAAATGCATTTTTATGTGAGCATCTTGCATGTGATGTAAAGACTTTAGTTATAAATGTTGCAGGATTGAATTCTAGACTTATTTTCATAGTATGAATAAAGTCTGTATCTTTATCTTAAATGGTAACATATGGTAGCTTATCTTTGACCATTTTGGGGAGGCTTTTAGGGAAGACTTTAAAAAATGAGATACTGAACAAAAATAAGTAATCCCTTTTGCCTTTGTCTCATATATTATGAAGTGGCAATTTATTGGTATTGCAAAGATTATATATTAGGTATTGTTTATGGGTACTAAGGAGAGTTATTTTGTATCTAATATTGAGCAATTCACATATTTTGGACACCTAATTTAAGCTGTTTCTTATATTCTTCCACTTTTAGATGTTGCCGTTCAGCTTCCTGACAAGAAATCCATAATTATGTATTTAACATCTTTGTTTGAGGTGCTACCTCAGCAAGTCACCATAGATGCCATCCGTGAGGTAGAGACGCTCCCAAGGAAATATAAAAAAGAATGTGAAGAAGAGGCAATTAATATACAGGTACAGGTAACATTTTATTAAGATGTTTGGCTTGCCATATTTGTTTTCTCCTAGGTACTAGATAAAAACACTTTCAGAGGGTTTTTTTCTTGACTGAGAACATCTTGGTTTCTCAGCTTACATTTGCATAAGAAGTTCAGCTTAGCAGTTAGCATTCTGTCACATGTGTGTAATAGAAAACCATAACTCAATGGACTTTATTAAGAAGGAAAATACTTTATTTCACCCAGCAAAACTGGGCTGTTGCTCATGCTGCTGCATGACATGCTGGGAATCTATGTTTTCACATCATCTGGTTGCCAGCTTTTATTTCTGTCATGTGCTAAAGATGGTTTTTCTCATATCAGCCTAGTTTTTTTTCTAAGTACTAATTGTCTTTCTTTTTTTGCCATTGAGAAAAGATTTTTTTTCCATTATATATCTCACAAGGGCTATCAAAATGTAAGCCTTATTTTCCCTTTCCTTTAGGAGGAGTAATGTATGGTAAACTACTTGGTGAGCTTTTCATGAAGGGATTACGATGATTTCATTCATCAGGATATAAATGAATTTTTAAAGAGAGAAATAAAATCATAATTTATTTTCTTCCTTAGTTCTACTGTTTGAATCAATCCATATTTAATCTCATTCTGTTTTAGTCTAGCCAGTCCTTGTAATTCATAAGATGAGAGAATCTTAAGAATTGGACCTTAGAAGTCACTTGGTTCACCATTCTAGTGACCAAGCAACCAAGACATACATGTAGATTTCAAAATTATAAGAACTACATTTCAGAGAGAAAGAAAGCTTCTCTGGATGGACCTTAAATTCATCCTGTTGCTACTTGTTTTGGGTTGTTACTTAAACTCTCAATCACAGTTTTGTCTGCAAAATGTGGTTAAAACCACCAACTTCATAAAGATAATGAATTCAAAGTATCTAAAATGACATTAATAAACACTCAACAAGCAACAGCTATCATTATTATCATTTTTCTTCTTGATTTGTTTTGGCATTCTCATTTAACAGATTTCTTTAAAAAATATTTAATTCCCATATTATGATACTAGTCTTGAATTGACATAGCATCTTTTTTTTCCTTCCTCTGAGATTCAGAGAATTTACTTATTCTTTTAAATTTTCTTTGGGTAATATGTACCCATCCTTTTATTTCCCCCGTTTCAAAAATAGTGTGATTTATAGAAAAAGAAAAAAATTTACTGAAAAGAAAGGATTGAGAAATGAGGCCTGATTGTGAACCCAGGGCTCTCTTTTGTAGTGAATATCAAATGATGCTGAGGAAAATTCCTAACTTACTATAATTGAAAAAAATGCTAGGAAGTATTTGCCTCTAAAAGTATAGTTATTATTCTACATTAATGATGCACCTTTTTAGTTGGCTCAGATGATCTTCTGAGTTTGTTACAGGGTTTTAGATTCATTTCCTTATTGCATTTTGTTAGAAGGGGGAGATATTTTATTTAGTTCTTATAGTTAAGGGCCTTCTCTCTTAAAAAGGAAGGAGACTTCATTTACTTTTCATGATGTGTAGATAAAATAATCACTTCTGTTTAGGGCTCAGCGTGGTATGATAAGAACTTCAGAAAACATTTGCTATTTGATTAAGTGCAAGTGTATTAACACCTCTTCATTTGCAAGCTTTCATTAGTATCTTAGAGGCTGAATTACGTTAATTGAAAACTAAAATGTGATCAAGTTTTAATCATCTCTCTGACATAGCTTGCCATCCGCTACTCTCCTAATAGCCAGACTTCTTCTGCCCTGTTCTTTCTACAAACATACGCTGGTGGTCAATGAATAATTCCTGCATTTCTCTTTAAATATCCGTCAGTTGAAAGTTTCCTGATGTGTTTGAATTAATAGCGTCTGAACATTTGTGTTTAGATAGTGCCTTCCTTCTCGACCTCATGGCTGCTGGTGCCTATCTCAGTGACCTTTCGCTGGTCACTAACTTTCCTGGTTCTTAGATATTCTCATTATAGTATAGAGGTTTGGAGCTAAATGATCTCCAGGGGTTATTTTAGCTCTACAGTTTTAGGATTTTTTGTCCATAACTTAACTCATTTTTCTTTCTCTGTCTTTGGCACCATCTGTCTTTTAATTATCCACTGTTTCGACTCTGTGCTGATTGGTTCATTTCTTAACTCATATATTCAGTTTCCTGGATTCTTCAAGCCTTCCTCCAAAATGTCTTTTGTGTGTGTTTTCATTTTATTGCAGCCTTCATACTCATTTTTATTTTATTTTTTTAGTATTATACTTTAAGTTTTAGGGTACATGTGCACAACATGCAGGTTTGTTACATATGTATACATGTGCCACAGGTAGTGTGCTGCACCCATTAACTCATCCTTTAGCATCAGGTATATCTCCTAATGCTATTTAAAGACTTCATTTTCTCCTATAGTTTACAAGCTGTGGCCTACCTCTGCTACTCTGCCCTGCAGTTAGAGTGGACTTTTTCCCCAAGATTCTTGTTCATGCAGGTTCCCGTCTGTTAAATGCTTCTGCACCCACCATTATATGGCAGCCTGCACATTTTTCCTCAGTTTAAATGGAGCCTTTTCAGAGAAGTCTTTTCTGATTAATCTATCAAAATACAACTCTCTGTCTCTCTCTCTCTTTCTGTCACTCTATCTTGGTTTCTTACTATCACAGTATTTTTGTAAACTGTGTTAAGAATTTTAAATTGTATCTTAAGAGCATTGGGAAAGCCAGTGAAAGGTTTTCAGCAGGTACGTCTTATGATGGCATTACATTTTTGAAAGATCATTCTGGCTGCTGTGTGAGAAATGGACTGTGGATTGTGAAGGTGAGAGTGTTGGGTGGGGGAAAACAGGAAAGTAAAGACACTTGTTAGCAGGTATTCCAGTTCAGAAGATGGGTGTGTATGGTTGTGGAAATGGAAAGGTCTGGATGGATTTGAGATAAGTTTTGAAGGAAGGTCAGAATTACTTATGTATTAAATGTGGAAGATGAAGGAGAGAGAAGCCGGGGCTGGCTCCCAGGTTTGTTGCAGGGAGGAGCCATCTACTGAGATGGAGAAGCCTGAGGAGTAACAGGCTTTGGAAGAAAGTAAAGGTTTTGAATATGGACATGGTTTAATATGCCTAGGAGGCACTGAAGTAGAGATGTGAAAATAGTGGGATATGAGAGTTTGGAATCCAGACTCCTAGGTTGTTCTAGATGGTTCTTTAAATCCAATAGGAGTAGATGAGATTACTCAGACACAGTATACAGTGGGGAGAAAAAAGAGCCTAGAACTTAATTTTGAGGAGATTCATTACTTATGAGTCAGCAGCTGCTGTTGAACCAGCAGGAAACCAGGGCAGTGTCACAGAAGCAGGGAAAGAAGCTTCTGAAAGCTCAAGTTGCTCAGCCTTGAGGAGTGCTACCGAGGTCTGAAGCAAGGAGCGTGGGTGGCCAGCTCTCCAGGCTTACTTGGGACAGTTCTGGTTTGGATTTGTTGTTTGAGCACAGTTATCATCGAAAATACTCTAGTTTGTTGGTTAATTATATGGTCACCCTGAAGATGATACTAGAAAGGTCCGTTTGGCAATGGGAAGATTATTGATGACATTGGTAAAAGCCTTTTCAGTTGAGTCATGGGGCAAATAGCAAGTTGAAGTTAAAGGGAATGTTAACAAACCATAGCTGTTAAATACTTGAGCATTTTTTGTATTGTTCTTTATACGTTTCTGTACATTTGAAATATTCTACTTAAAAATTATGCATGAGAGTTGATAAAGTAGAGACAGAATGTAGGCAAGTCTTCAAGAAGTCTTGCTCTGAAAGGGAACAAAAGAACTAGGGAGAGTCAATTTGGTTATAAGCTCTTAAAGTATATATGGAAATACTCAGTTATTTAGAAAGAGGTTGAAAGAAATTTATTCCATGAGCCCTAAAAGGCCATCAGATAAACCAGAGGGCAACTGCCTAAGAAAAATACAATCAGTACAGCAGCCTGTGTGGCTGTCTTTTAGTGTCTAAAATGCAATGCTAAAATGCAGTTCAGCAAAAGCAATTTACCTAAGGGTCAAGGCAGAATTCTCACCTTTCTTTTTCTTTAAATTACAGAAAAGGCCTAACACGTTCCAGCTCCTCTACGAAACTTTCCTGTTTTAGCCTTTGTTGAACTCAAATATCATGCCTTGTTGGGACCATGGCATTTACTTTTCTAATAGCTGTTCTTCAATTTCTGTTCGGAAGTGATTCATGTGGGTTCTCTGTCCCTAACTATATTAGAATCTCCTTGAGTACAGAATTCATGAGTGCATGCTGCTTTTATACTCTTTGCTACCCTAGTGCACTTACTCAATGATTCGAACTCATTCATGGCAGTGCCCATTTGGCTCCTGAGAATTGGATTAGTGCCTAAGACAGAGTGATGTGTACTTTGGGTTCGCCATACAGTGTGAGTTTGCTGAACACCTCTTGCTTTCATGATAAGTGTGGGTTTTTCTTGGCTTTGTTTTTACAGAGTACAGCACCTGAGGAGGAGCATGAGAGTCCCCGAGCTGAAACCCCCAGCACTGTCACTGAGGTTGACATGGATCTAGACAGCTATCAGATTGCGTTGGAGGAAGTGCTGACCTGGTTGCTTTCTGCCGAGGACACTTTCCAGGAGCAGGATGATATTTCTGATGATGTTGAAGAAGTCAAAGACCAGTTTGCAACCCATGAAGTAAATATCTGTAGTTTCTTAGCAGGGTGTGTCCCCCACGGGACCTGAGCCTTAATCAGGGACTCTACTCTCCTATTTGTTATCTACTGAATTCTGTTCTTTGGAAAGGTCAATGGTTTATTTCAGGAACTGTGATATTTAAATAGTGCTTTGTCACAAAATTGGTATGGGTGATTAAACTGTGCCTCAGAATTAGATTTTAGATTTTAGTCTCCTTGTGTGTTTTGGAGAGCCACTGATGAAAATCATTGCATAGTACTGCTCAGTTCTGAAGTGCATTGTTATATTTCAAAAGCAAACGAGTGAACCAATACACCAAATCTTTAAGATTTGAGTGTTCCCTAGGAAATGATTATTCTTTTTAATTGCATGATTAAGCAAATGTCATACCCAGGGTTCCTGTATTTTTTCATATCATAAAAGTTTCCTGCTCCTTTGAGGACATACTATATTGCAGCATAGTGAATTTCACTATATGGAGATTTCTTTTGGTTAAATTTTTCCTTTGTATAGTTATGTGAATTGACAGATCTTATTTGTTGTCTTGGATAGAAAATAATATAAGTGGTAATATCTCTTAAACAGTTCCTCTTGGGTGAGTATGGTATTTTATTTTATTTTATATATATTTATATATAAATAAATAAATATATATTTATATATAAATATACATTTATATATAAATATATATAAATAAAAATAAATATATAATATTTTATTTTATATATAAATAAAATATATAAATATTTTATATATAATATATTTATATATAATATATAAATATTTTTATATATAATATATTTATATATATAATATATATGTATATGTATATGTGTGTGTATATATATATATTTATAATTTTTTTTTTTAACAGAGTCTTACTCTGTCACCCAGGCTGGAGTGCAGTGGCACGATCTTGGCTCACTGCAACTTCTACCTCCTGGCTTCAAGTGCTTCTCGTGTGTCAGCCTCCCAAGTAGCTGGGATCGCAAACATGTGCCACCACGCCTGGCTAATTTTTTGTATTTTTAGTTAGAGACGGGGTTTCACCCTGTTGTCCAGGCTGGTCTTGAACTCCTGGCCTAGGTGATCCACCTGCCTCAGCCTCCCAAAATGCTGGGATTATAGGTGTGAGCCACCACACCCGGCCTTTTATTTTATTTATTTAGAATTCCATGTTCATGATCTATGAGTAGCATAGTCAGCATTTACTTTAAAATAGCTGGTATTATCAGATGCATCATTGCTTGCTTTGAGCTATTTCTCTTTTAACTTATGGCAGGTGTTTATTCCTATTTTCAGAGATTAAAAAATGTGGTCAATGTCTATTTTATTTGCACTCTACTAGGCTACCTTTTTCTGCATCGCTGACATTTAGGTTAGGCATTAGCAATTTGTTCAGCCTTCCTTTTTTTTTTTTTTGCACTGAGTAGCTCACAAATTATAACAATGTCCCTTTCTAGGCTTTTATGATGGAACTGACTGCACACCAGAGCAGTGTGGGCAGCGTCCTGCAGGCAGGCAACCAACTGATAACACAAGGAACTCTGTCAGACGAAGAGGAATTTGAGATTCAGGAACAGATGACCCTGCTGAATGCTAGATGGGAGGCTCTTAGGGTGGAGAGTATGGACAGACAGTCCCGGTGAGTGGAAAGCCAAGAAATGCACTTAATTCCACAGGCTGCTTTGCACAGTTGAGCTCTAGTAGATGTCTACATGTCTGTGAAAGGGAGATGATTACAGAACTTGCCTTGGAAAAGTAAGACTCTTTTCTATGGGTAATATTGCTGGAATTCTGCATGATCTTTGTTTCCCCTTTGATGTGCTAGCCACACCAAAAGATAAAAGTTGGAATACAGAATTTAACAAAAAGGAAGAAGAGGATAGGCGTGGTGGCTCATGCCTGTAATCCCAGCACTTGGGAGGCCGACGCGGGTGGATCACTTGAGGCCAGGAGTTTGAGACCAGCCTGGGCGACATGGCAAAACTCCGTCTCTACTAAAAATACAAAAATTAGCTGGGCATGGTGGGCCATGCCTGTAATCCTAGCTATTTGGGAGGTTGAGGTATGAGGATCGCTTGAACTCAGGAGACAGAGATTGCAGTGAGCTGAGATTCAGCCACTGCACTCCAGCCTGGGTAACAAAGTGAGACTGTCTCCAAAAAAAGGAAAAGACATTTCATATGGGCAGTTACTTATTTGCAATATTAAAATTAGCTAAACATTAACTTGGTGTGAAGACAGGACTATGTAGTATTGATCTACTTTTCCATTTTGTGACTTTTATTTTAAAGCTTTCTCATGGTTTATTTTATTTCACGTATTGTGTCTTAAGGAGCAAACTGCATTCATTGCCACTTCCACCTATTTAATAAGCAGGAATTCCTGATTGAAGAAACAATGATTCTGATATGAATACAGGGTGCTGCTTTTTGCATTCTTTGTCTGCATTTAATGAACTCCATTTAGAACAAAATAAAAGTTTACTTTCCTGGCTTCTATATTTAAAGACTAAATGCTACCTTGAATGTTTAGACAAGGGTGTCTTCCCTTGCCCTGTATCTCTGGTGCCCAGAATGTATATTTGACTTTGCAAAGGGAAAAGGCTTGTAGGAATAATGCTGTGCTTCCCCACGGACAGGCTGCACGATGTGCTGATGGAACTGCAGAAGAAGCAACTGCAGCAGCTCTCCGCCTGGTTAACACTCACAGAGGAGCGCATTCAGAAGATGGAAACTTGCCCCCTGGATGATGATGTAAAATCTCTACAAAAGCTGCTAGAAGAACATAAAGTAAATCTGTCTCATATTTCTTCGATACCTTATCAAATATGAAAGAGCAGCACTTAGCATCTCAGAGGCTGATGACATCTATCGTTAACATGAAGTTGGGACACTTCTTCAGGGTTGTCTTCATTTAGCAGCTCACAGGGTGGAATTGATGGGGATGAGACTTTTCTGAGCCAGGGATAAAAGGGCAGGGTAAAATTTTATATGTGATGCGCAGTTTTCTTATGAAAGTACATAGCTTTCATACAACTGGAGAAGGGTTCTTTTGGCCCTCTAAGTGGCTAAGAACCCAAGCATGTTGGCATTCACATGGTGTGTGGGTGAAGAGCAAATTCTTTGTCTCTGATTCAGGAAAGCGTCAGGCATTAAGTTAGGAACCAAAATTGGGTGGGCAATTTAATTTGGTCACAAGTTTAGGAGATAAGCTTTTCATAGTCAAGATAAGGAAAGATAGAATAAAATATGCTCTCTGTAAATTGAAGACTTTTATTGATCAGTGAAACATTGAGGTAACTAATATGTAAAACTTTAGGGATACATTAAACACAACTCTGAGAAGCATTTGAGAACACTATTGATAGTATTTAAATAAGTTTTCTTTCTTTCTTTTTTTTTTTTTGAGACGGAGTCTTGCTCTGTCACCCAGGCTGGAGGGCAATGGCAAAATCTCAGCTCACTGCACCCTCTGCCTCCTGGGTTCAAGTGATTCTCCCACCTCAGTCTCCCAAGTAGCTGGGATTACAGGCGTGTGCCACCACGCCCAGCTAATTTTTTGTATTTTTAGTAAAGTCGGGGTTTCACCATGTTGGCCAGGCTGGTCTTGAACTCCTGACCTCAAGTGATCTGCCTGCCTTGGGTTCCCAAAGTGCTGGAATTACAGGTGTGAGCCACCATGCCCAGCCTATAAATTTTCTATACACATGTATCCAATGACTATGCTCTTCCCATGGAAAAGGTGAGAGAATCTAAGGTGTCCATACTTCCTTAACTGCTTTATTGGGTAGCTAATCAGAGTAACTTTTGACTATCGTTTAGCATTCTACTTATCTCTTTATACTGTCCTACGCTAGATAAAATGATCTCTGACTTGGTTTATTTAAGCTCTGGACTTTTTTGCTTTACCACTTCTACATTTTTGTATTAATTCCTAGTATGGACACTCAACTCCTTTATGCTATAAATTCTGAGGGAGGGCCAGAACTTGAATAAAAGTGGTGATATCTCCATTTGCAGTCTGTTATAACACTGCATCCTCAAACTGCCTTTGTTGATAATGGAATGTAAAGATGTATAATAGGATTAGTTTCATTAGTAGAACAGTTAGGGTAATGATTGGAAATTTAAATATGATGCCTCATTAACTGTCCTTAATTACTATTGACAACTGAGTGCATTTTAAATAGGTAAATGTGAAAGTAGAAATAATGGTTTATCTTAATTTTTTTCTCTAGAGTTTGCAAAGTGATCTTGAGGCTGAACAGGTGAAAGTAAATTCACTAACTCACATGGTGGTCATTGTTGATGAAAACAGTGGTGAGAGTGCTACAGCTATCCTAGAAGACCAGTTACAGGTAAGGGTGCTGTAAAGTTGGATAATCCTGAGGGACCTGTGGTCTGAGACCCAATTACATATTGCCCTTGTTCTTCATGTCCTTTCTCATTCTTTATCCAGAAGGATAGAAAAACCTACCTTTGATTGTACTTCTCAGTTGGGGTTCTACAGTGTGTGGGCTACAGGAGTACCCAGGTATTGATTCCTTTACTTCAGCTCTTGGGGTGAATGGATGGGGCTGGTTGCAGTCCCCAGCTTCCTTGTGCATAATGACAAGATTTGGAAGCACAGTGTATTAGTCCGTTTTCACACTGCTGATAAAGACATACCTGAGACTGGGAAGAAAAAGAGGTTTAAGGGACTTACAGTTCCATGTGGCTGGGGAGACCTCACAATCATGGTGGAAGGGAAGGAGGAGCAAGCCACATTTTATATGGATGGTGGCAGGCAAAGAGAGGGAGCTTGTGCAGGGAAACTCCCTTTTTTAAAACCATCAGACCTCGTGAGACTTACTCACTATCACAAGAACAGCAAGAGAGAGACCTGCCCCCATGAATCAATTACCTCCCACTGGGTTCCTCACTTAAAATGTGGGAATTGTGGGAGTTACAATTCAAGATGAGACTTGGATGGGGACACAAGCAAACCATATCATTCCACCCCTGGCCTCTCCCAAATCTTATGTCCTCACATTTCACAACCAATCGTGCTTTCCCAACAGCACCCCCAAAGTCTTAACTCATTTCAGCATTAACTCAAAAGTCCACAGTCCAAAGTCTCATCTGAGACAAGGCAAGTCCCTTCCGCCTATGAGCCTGCAAAGTCAAAAGCAAGTTAGTTACTTCCTAGCTACAATGGGGGCACAGGCAAAGAGTAAATACATCTGTTCCAAATGGGAGAAACTGGCCAAAACAAAAGGGCTACAGTCCCCATTCAAGTATGGAATACGGTGGGGTAGTCAAATCTTAAAGCTTCAAAATGATCTCCTTTGACTTCATATTTCACATCCAGGTCATGCCTATGCAAGAGGTAGGTTCCCATGGTCTTGGGCAGCGCTGCCTCTGTGGCTTTGCAGGAAATAGCCCCCTCCTGGCTGCTTTCATGGGTCAGTGTTGAGTGTCTGCGGCTTTTCCAGGTGCATGGTGCAAGCTGTCAGTGGATCTACCACCCTGGGGTCTGGAGGACAGTGGCCGTCTTCTCACAGCTCCACTAGGTGGTGCCACAGTAGGGACTCTGTTTGGGCCACATTTCCCTTCTGCACTGCCCTAGCAGAGGTTCTCCATGAGAGCCCCACCTCTGCAGCAAACTTCCGCCTGGACATCCACGTGTTTCCATACATCTTCTGAAATCTAGGTGGATGTTCCCAAACCTCAATTCTTGACTTCTGTGTACCCGCAGGCTCAACACCACATGGAAGCTGCCAAGGCTTGTGGCTTGCACCTTTGCCATGGCCTGAGCTGTACCTTTGCCCCTTTTAGTCATGGCTGGAGCAGCTGGGATGCAGGGCACCAAGTACCTAGCCACAAGGCACGGGGACCCTGAGCCCAACCCACAAAACCATTTTTTCCTCCTAGGCCTCTGGGCTTATGATGGGAGGGGCTGATGTGAAGACCTCTGACATGCCTGGAGATGTTTTCCGCATTGTCTTGGTGATTAACTTTTGCCTCTTTGTTACTTATGCAAATTTCTGCAGCCAGCTTGAATTTCTCCTCAGAAAATGAGATTTTCTTTTCTATTGCATTGTCAGGCTGCAAATTTCTCAAACTTTTATGATCTGTTTCCTTTATAAAACTGAATGCCTTTAACAGCACCCAAGTCATCTCCTGAATGCTTTGCTGCTTAGAAATTTCTTCCACAGGTACCCTAAATTTTCCCACATTTTTCTGTCTTCTTCTGAGCTCTCCAAATGTTTCCAACCTCTGCCTGTTACCGAGTTCCAAAGTCATTTCTACATTTTGGGGTATCTTTTCAATAGCACCCCACTCTACTGGTACCGATTTACTATATGAGTCCATTTCCATGCTGCTGATAAAAACATACCTGAGACTGGGAAGAAAAAGAGGTTTAATGGACTTACAGTTCCACATCGTTGGGGAGGCCTCACAATCATGGCAGAAGGGAAGGAGGAGCAAGTCACGTCTTACATGCATGGTGGCAGGCAAAGAGAGAGAGCTTGTACAGGGAAACTCCCTTTTGTAAAACCATCAGATCTCGTGAGACTTATTCACTATAATGAGAACAGCATGGGAAAGATCTGCCCCCATGCTTCAATTACCTCCCACCAAGTTCCTCTCAAAAAATGTGAGAACTGTGGTAGTTATAATGCAAGATGAGATTTGGATGGAGACACAGGCAAACCATATCACACAGGAACTGATCTTATTAAGTGATCCACTGACTTCTTCTCAGAAGCACTTGAGGAGCTTGTTAAAATGTAGATTCCTAGGCTCTACCCACTACCTAAATCTAGGTGAGGGAGGGATGCAGTGAATTTGCAATGTAAGAAAAATCATGTGCATAGTAAAGTTTGAGAATTTCACCTAGTAGGATTCAATATCTCAGTGTTTTCGGTAGATTAATATGTGAATTTCAACAACAGTTTTGGAAACCTCCCAAAATTGCTTCTTTTTGCAGAAAGGCAATAGTGTATCTTTACAAGTCTTTAACGAATAAATTTATTGGTATTTCATTTGAACAATACTTGGATTTTCTGGTAAGACGTTGCCAATTTATTTAAATATGATGCCTCATTAAGTGAGGCAATCCAAACTGTAATTTCATCACGTGAGGTCCTTTTGCTTTTGTGATATTTAAAGTCAGCCAGAGGTTCTAAGACTTGTATGCAGTAGTTAGTTATTATAACCTGAGAGCTAAGTATTCATGCCTTGACTATTTAGCAGTAAGGAATCTGAGATTCAGAGAGGTTAAGTAGTCCTCCTGAGATTTAAATAGACAATGAGTTATCATGCTGAGACTGGAAATCTATCTTCTGGCTCTTAAGTTTTCTCCCCCTTTGTACTATGAAAAGCTTATTCTCATATTAAGTATCAAAATAGTATAATATGAATTAAATAATTCTTGTTCACATGTATATAGTACAAAAATAAATTTTAACATTTGTTAATCATTATTTATAAAATTGTAATAAAATGATTTTGGGAGAAAATAATCATGAAGAGTGATTTTTTATAATTAATAAAATTTATTTAGTATTGCTGATACTAGTAAGATTCTATTGCTAATTTATGTAACTTATGGGGAATTTTTTTATGGATCACATAATGTAAACAGAACAAATCATTTGATTTTTTTATTGTCTCATAAAAATTCTCTTATTCAAAACAGGTTTTATAAGTTAAACATTTTTCATAATTTTGGTACCACAGATGAAAATTTTATTGGCATGTAAAAGAGAGTTAAGGAATATAACAGACATGCTGGTTTTTTTAGCTAAAAATTTGAAAAATTTGAAGCACAAAAAGTAGATATGTTTGTTTTATTTTTTAATAATATGTAAAAATGTCATATTCTCATAAAAACCACAATGAAATAGAAAGAGCAGGTTTGGAGTCAAAGATTCAGAGGATACAGTTCTATTGTTAGTTTCTAGCTATGTGAAATCATTTGTTCAATTCTATGGAAATTAGTTTTTCTGATTCATACATTTCTAGGCCTAGTCTGTGTTATTTTAAAGCAATTTTTATAAAAATACTTTTTATAAGTTGTTATTCTATAATAAAGAACAATGGAAATCATGAATTTCTTCAAGGATTGTGATAACTCTCTCTTAAGGCTGTGTTGACAAAGGATGGTTTCTCCTTTTTCTAGAAACTTGGTGAGCGCTGGACAGCAGTATGCCGTTGGACTGAAGAACGCTGGAATAGGTTACAAGAAATCAATATATTGTGGCAGGAATTATTGGAAGAACAGGTATGAAACTGTTTTCCATAAGGGGCAAAATAAATGGTGAAAAGTAACCCATCTTTTATTGTGACGTTAGAATAAAGTTGCCTTGTTTACTTTTCCTTGAAAGGAAAATATATAAATAATTATTTTAAAGATCAAATTTCTATCCAGTTTATAACTGATTATGAAGCTTATTCACAGAGGTTGTGTCATTTGGCTCCATTAATTTGACCTGTTTTCATTACTTGGAATGTTAGTACTTAGAAGATATGCTATTTTCATGATTTGTTTGACATCATAGTTATTAGTGGATTTGTGTTGGGTGATGTATTTGAATTTGTATCAACACAATGCCTAGCATATAATTTGTGCTCAGTAAATAATGAGTAATGAATCCACTCAACACACTGTGAACTTTAATTCCCTAGATTTTTTCTTGATTTTTAACAAGTATTGAAATTAATGAGAAAATATTATTTAGTCACACCTTTGATTTAACACTGGATTAATTGCATATTTTTTCCACTAAGTGTTATCACAGCAAATGAATCTGTTGTACAAAGCTGCCACCTTAATTTTTCAATAGGACTGGTGGCTCTTTGCCCGTTCTCTGTCTTTCCAGAAAAGCAACCATTGAAACAAAATACAAATAAACAAAACTTTTCTCCCCAAATGCCAAACAGTTGTGGTTTAAAAAAATAAGTAGATACTGGCCGGGCAGGGTGGCTCACGCCTGTAATCCCAGCACTTTGGGAGGCTGAGGCAGGTGGATCACTTGAAGTCAGGAGTTCAAGACTAGCCCGGCCAACATAGTGAAACCCCGTCTCCACTAAAAATATGAAAATAAGCCAGGTGTGGCGGTGGGTGCTTGTAATCCCAGCTACTCAGGAGGCTGAGGCAGGAGAATCGCTGGAACCCAGGAGGCGGAGGTTGCAGTGAGCCGAGACTGTGCCACTGCACTCCAGCCTGGGAGACAAGAGCGAGACTCCCTCTCAAAAAAAAAAAAAAAAAAAAAAAAAAGCAAATACTCTATTCCCACATCTCTCAGTGTCCATTTTGATTCTTTTAAATGCATTTATTTCATTTCCATCTATAAGAAGCAACTATATTCTCTTCAGGGGAAAAAACTCAAGTGTGTGATGTTTTGTGGCTTACTAAATATGGTGGCAGATAGTTGCAGAATTTGTCCAAATATAAATTGTTAATGACTACTCCCCCCCTCCCCCCCCCCCCGCAATCTGTGGTCAGATTTTTCTTATTAGGAATCACAAAAGGGACCTGATTCTGATTTATGAAATGTTTACATTTCATGTTACAAATATTTACATTTCACTTTATAAATATTTGTGTTTATTGTGAACCTTGTATTTAGGCCAAAAAGTCTCAGAATACTTAAAATTTTACTTCAATAATGACAGTAGAAAGGCCGGGCGCGGTGGATCACGCTTGTAATCCCAGCACTTTGGGAGGCCGAGGCGGGCAGATCACTTGAGGTCAGACCAACATGGTGAAACCTGTCTCTACTAAAAATACAAAAAATTAGCCAGGCCTGTAGTGGGCACCTGTAATCCCAGCCACTCAGGAGGCTATGGAGGCAGGAGAATTGATTGAACCCAGGAAGCAGAGGTTGCAGTGATCCGAGATGGCACCACTGCACTCCAGTCTGGGTGACAGAGTGAGACTCTGTCTCAAAAAATAAAAATAATAGTAATAGTAATAATTGCAGTAGAAGACATCGATTGCTAGAGAAAACCATTGTGTTACTCTTCTATCCAGTAAAGTAGTTGCAAATTTGGAAATAATTTTAATTTGATGATAAAAAACAGTTTAAAAATAGAGTGCTAGTATTTCAGTCACTTGTACCACTTTAGGTTTTAAACTGACCTTTCATCGTGTTCTATAATGATCTGACATTTTAACTATACCTTTTGTGTGTGTGTGTGTACTATCTACATGTTCTGTCTTATGGCATCATTATTTATGTGCATATCTTACCAGCCTCACTAGACTGAGGACAGTATCCATTGGGGGGTGAAATATAGAGGCAAGGAATAGTTGTTAAATATTTAATTCATAAATAAAATTGCTGAGAAAGAATTGATTCCGTTGCAAATACAGAACCAAGTTTTTTTCCTCCCTACTAAATAGAAAAGGGTTTCCACCCTAAATGCTACATTTTGGGAAAAATTATCACAATGTAGCTACGGTTGTTTTCCATCCCTTCTTCAGGATTATCTCTCTACATGACTGAATATCCTCTGCTTAGAAAACACGCATTGTTGTCCAATGAAGTTGAAAAATCTTTATATGGGCTTTGGGTGCTCTTCAGACTCCCTCCTTTAATCATAATTGCTGTTGAACCTTGAATGCTAGTGTGGATTTCCTACATGATGCCATGGAAAACACTGGTTTTGGGGTGTGGACCCTGGACCCAGCTCTGCCATTAACTATCCAAGTGATCTGGGACATGTAACTTGACTTCTCTTTCCTTCCTTTCTAAAATGAGGGGCTGGGACAAGACAATCTCCGAGCTTACTTCTGCCTCTAGGAAGTTGTAATGTAATTCCTTTGGAGACTTGCATAGTTGGATTTTCCCTTTTCCCTCCACCTATCTCCTTGAGAATTAGGTTTAGTTCCCTAGGTATGAGGCTAATGTCTGATTGTTCTGTTACAAATCTGAGAAGGATAATATTTTAAAGAAAGGTATCTTTCTGGGTCATTTGTGCCTCAGACTTAGGTGTTTGAAGGCCTTCTTATCCCCATGTAAGGGTGAAGCCTCTAATAAAATAAAAGTTAGAAATTTGGATGCATGATTTAATTGAATTACCAAATGATTTTGCAGATAAAGTTCAACTTTTGTTATTACTTGTAGTGCTTGTTGAAAGCTTGGTTAACCGAAAAAGAAGAGGCTTTAAATAAAGTCCAGACAAGCAACTTCAAAGACCAAAAGGAACTAAGTGTCAGTGTTCGACGTCTGGCTGTAAGTGATGGGGTTGTCAGCATCTGTGTTGTAAGCCTATGATATCTTAATGTTTTATAGCTAATGGTTAGTACAATTTAGTGAATGCAGATTACAGCTCATTACCTAGCATTAGACTGCTGCCCTGTAACAATCTGGAACCACGAGTCTTACCTTTTAGCATAGTGAACTGCAAAGCATGTACATTTTACTATAAAAGATACATGTTTAAAATTTTTGGCTGGGGAACAGAAAGATAAAGTCCTGTTAAAAAGAGTCATCTAATAAATATCTGAAATACTAGATTTTGAAGGAAGACATGGAAATGAAGCGTCAAACATTGGATCAGCTGAGTGAGATTGGCCAGGATGTGGGACAATTACTTGATAATTCCAAGGCATCTAAGAAGATCAACAGTGACTCAGAGGAACTGACTCAAAGATGGGATTCTTTGGTTCAGAGACTAGAAGATTCCTCCAACCAGGTACTTTTTGATTTGGATCGTATGTTGTGCCATGAAGTAAACATTTAAAATTTAAATGTTCAGGTTAGTTTTAATTTGTATGAAATAAACTAAAAAGTTGTTTCCTTACATCTGATGAAAAATTGACATGTGAAAATCGCCTTCAGTTTTCTAAAGTAAGTTTTAATAGATTCTCTTAATATCCTATAATTTAATTCATAGTAACTGATTATACTTAGCCAATAAATAATCTTAACATCTTAAATCTTAAGTAATCTTATTAATCTTAAAAATATTTTAATGAATTAGTCAAACATAAAACATTGGTTTGTAGACAGATATTCTTAGCAGCATTATTTATAATAGCCAAAAAGTGGAACAACTCAAATATCCATACACAGATGAATGGATAAACAAAATGTGGTATATGCATACAATATTATCTGATAATACAAAAGAACGAAGTATTGACACATGCTACAACATAGATGAACCTTGAAAACACTATGCTAAGTATAAGAAGCCAATCGCAAGATTATATATGCTATGATTCCATTCATAGGAAATGTCCACAAGGGGAAAATCCACAGAGATAGAAAGTAAATGTGTGGTTGCCGCTGGTGGGAGTGGGGAATGGGGAGTGTTGGTTTATGGCTATGGGATTTCTTTTTGGGGTGATAAAATGTTCTGGAGACAGACTGTGAGGATGATTATACACCTGTATAAATGTGCTAATAACCATTAAATTGTATATTTCAAAGAAATAATTTTATAGCCTGTGAATTATATCTCAATGAAGCTGTTACAAAAATTGAAATTTTGGATGGCTTTTATTTCAGGTGACTCAGGCTGTAGCAAAGCTGGGGATGTCTCAGATTCCTCAGAAGGACCTTTTGGAGACTGTTCGTGTAAGAGAACAAGCAATTACAAAAAAATCTAAGCAGGAACTGCCTCCTCCTCCTCCCCCAAAGAAGAGACAGATCCATGTGGATATTGAAGCTAAGAAAAAGTGAGAAGAGATAGAGAAATTGTTCAAATCCAATATTGCACATACTATATTTTCTACTTGGTGCCTATTTTGTACTAATCATTAATCATAGGCAAATCTAGACATAGTAATTATTATTATTATTATGAAAAGTCAACTACTGAACCACTCACTGCCCCTGTCTTCTGAATATTCTACTTGGCACTAGCTAAGCATCTAAATTTTCTTGGATGATTTTATTTATCCTGTGTTCAATTGGGAGAACTTTGTGATCGAACGTTTCTTTCTTCCTTTCCCGTTATTCTCCTTGGAAGGATATGATTGTCCATGACTGTCTTTTTATTCTTTCTTTCACTGTCACAACTCGACAGTGACCTCCTCAGTCTTTGAATATAGCTTCCCCAGTTTTTATTGTCAGAAAGTGCAGGGGATCCTTAACCATTCCTATTAACATGGTTTCCAGACCCTTTTATATCTTCTGTCTGCTCTAGAAACCACTATTGGTTTGCCTTAAAATGGACTACCCCAATAATCGAGGGCCTTAAATGACTGCTTAATGCAGTGCCTAGTTTAAAATATATGCTTAAAAAATGGCAGCTCATTTCCACTTCTCTTCCCCTGGTGCTGCTGTGGTGGTGGTTTTTGCCAGCTTGAGGTACAGTGGGACAGTCATTTCCTAGAATGTAGATACCTGTTCCTGTGACCTGCGATCATTGCATCACTCTTGCCCGTATTGAGAGCAGATGCTGACTGAGTCTCCAAGCTCATTGGAAACGTGCGATTTTTAGATGGCCGTCTCTTCTCTGAAATATTAAATAGAAAGCTGCTGTTAAGATGACAGGAGGAACATATCCCTGTTTGAGCAATACCTTGACCCCAGATATTTATCTAGAGCATCACAAAATCCCTCACATTTTACAGGGAAAATCTACCTTGATGAAAAGATAAAATATTCATAGTTCACCAGAAACACTTTAAGCAAAGTTTCTCACAAGAATCAGCAGTAACGACTTGTGCCACTGCTTAATGTATCGAGAAGCTCTGTGGGGAGGGTACTAGTTAAGAAGACAGTCTTGGTTTGAATCCCAGCCTCACCCTTTGTTAGCTTTGTGACATGGGACAGTTACTGAAAACCTCTGTGAGCGCAGTACCTTCATCTCTAAAGGGGATAATAATAGTGTATACTTCTTAGGGTGCTGGTGAGGATTCCTTGAGTTAATAATAGACATAAAACACTTAGAAAGGGGCCAGGTAGAAGGCCAGCAATCAGTGATTGTGGCTCCTCTTGTTCCTCCTTGCTGTGGTTTTGACCAACCTTCTCAACACCTCTCAAACCTGTCCTTTCGTCTTCCTTCCCACTGTTACTATCTTAGTTGTGACTCCCGTTGCTTTCACAGCCTGTTCTCGACTCTTGTCTCTCTCTAATGCCTTCTCGGTGAACACTAAAGGATAAATAGAATCATGTCAGTTCCATGCATAGAACTCTCCCTTGGCTCTCAACTGCCTTTGGGTTAAGTCCAAACTCCTTAATATGTCCTGCAGGGCCTTCCTGTAGCTGGTCCATGTGATTCTTGGCCACGTCATCAATTGTCCCTCCCTTGTGAGTTCAGTACTCATTATTCCAGACACGCCTAACTAATACTTGCAGTTTGCAAAATGTGATCTTCCCTTTCTTTGCTTTCCCTTGGCAAGGGAAACTCCTCAGTGTAATGCTGTTGTTCTCCTCTAGGAAGCCATCCATGCCCCAATTGGATTAGAAGCCACTCCTGTGAATTCCTGGAATTAGCACCTAGCAAATTCTTTTGTTATTGCCTGTTACTTTCCATTGCTTACTAGACTAGAAGCTCCTTGGGAGCTGAGATTTGTATCTGGTTCACTTTCATATCAAGAGCCCAGCCCAATGCCTGACATTTAGTAAGGCTCAATCATTACATATTGAACAAAAGAAGATGTTAACTTTAGTAATGTCTGTACTTGTTCTTTGCTGATTATCTAACCAACTCTGGTTTTTATTATCTATAAGCATTTATAAAAATACAAGTGATTCCTTATAAAGGTGAAAATTGTTTTAGTATGTAAAGTTTTAAAAATTTTTCTTTAAGGCCAAGCATGGTGGGTCATGACTGTAATCACAGCACTTTGGGAGGCCAAGGCGGGCAGATCACAAGGTCAGCCTGGCCAACATGGTGAAACTCTGTCTCTACTAAAAATAACAAAAATTAGCTGGGTGTGGTGGTGGGTACCTATAATCCTAGCTACTCGGGAGGCTGAGGCAGGAGAATCCTTTGAACCTGGAGGCGGAGGTTGCAGTGAGCCGAGATCGTGCCATTGCACTCAAGCCTGGGCGACAGGGCGAGACTCCATCTCGAAACAACGACAACAACAACAACAAATTATTTAATTATTTTCTTCAATTATTTATTAACCCTATAATATTATTACTCTTTTCATACTTTTAATTGTAAATATATGATCTCATTTTGCATGGTTACCCTATTTCTGGGTTGCTATTTTGGGGGGAGTGATAGACATATTCCTGATGAGCATTTGAGTTGCTCTTTCTGGAGTCAAGTAAAACAGTAGAAGGAAACATGACAAATGATCACCTCTGAATCTTGAAACAGGTTTGATGCTATAAGTGCAGAGCTGTTGAACTGGATTTTGAAATCGAAAACTGCCATTCAGACCACAGAGATAAAAGAGTATATGAAGATGCAAGACACTTCTGAAATGAAAAAGAAGTTGAAGGTAAAAAACATAAACCACATATATCCTAGTGCATAAAATAGTTCATCATGCTGGATTTTCTGCTGGCATAAAGACATTATGGAATTCAAAAGCCTCCTGTAAAATAAATGTAGGCAGAAGGTAGCTTTTAGTACATTGTAGTGAATTTTGAATCCATTCATGCTAGCTGTCATCAGATCCCTATTTGGAGGACGGTTTTTTTTTCATCTTTGTCAGTCACTGAGATGTACAGTGAGGAATACTTCTTATGGTGATCCAGTTAGTGGTACTACTTTTTAGTTAGTTTAGATCACCCTTAATCTGGTATCTAATAATTTATGACTCTATATTAACATTATGCTGAAGATGTTTTGCCTTCGGAATACAACAAACTATTTTAAATCACAAAGTGTCTTCAATATATTTTCTTTAGAGTTTTAAAAAATAAATACAATGAAAAGGTGTGGGATCTTAGCCCTGCAGCTTTCCATGCTTATGTGTGTTTCTGAAGAATGTGATGGGAGCTTGCAGATATTTTTTGTCCTTGGTGCTCATACGTCTGTCTCCTACACATTACTGCATTAACTATTTGGGCACCTGGTGTAAGTCTGCAATGGTTTTTGTATCAGCAGTGGAGTTTTATTTTAAAGAGTTTGGAGGGTATTTTAAAAACAAGATGTGCATAAATATCTAAGGTTTAAGTTGGAAAGTGGTGGGTGAAATGGGAATTGAGATGAGGCTGGGATTGTTGGTGTCTTCCCTACAATCGCAAAATCCAGAGGGTGAGGTGGTCTGAGCTCGAACTTGCAAGAGGGCTTAGGGCACACCAAGCACAGGGAGCTGTTTTCTTTGTCCACAGTGACCCTCCATTAAGCCCACCTTTCTGTGTGGTTGATATGTCCCCACTCCAGGAGGCTTCCCTTAGCCTCACTAGAAAGAGTTCAGTGATTAATCTTTTGACTTCATGTGGCTTTGGCCATATCTCCATGAAAGCCCTTCTTGCATTTATGCTGTTGTTTGTTTATATGTATGCCTGTGAGGGCTTAGAAATTGAAGATAATTTTCCATTGCACCTTTTTTTTCAGCACTTGGTAAAGCTCTTGTGGCTCATGGAAGTGGAGTGTGATGATTGTGGGTGGGCAGGGGGAATGGGGAAGTTGGTTTAGCTGGGAGCACCTTTATCAGAGCCTTCTCTGCACAGAGAGTTGGGAAAGCCAGAAGTGGGGCCTGTGTTACATCATTTCATATGCTTCTCACAGTTCTGAAAGATGGATAGATTATTTTAATGATCACTGACCACTCAATTCTCAAAGACATTCAGGTGGCAGAAAATTTAGTAGTAACAGTGATCTTCATGGAACAAGTCCCACAAAATATTGATAAGTTGAAGTCTATCCTGTGACCCAGGAACAATTTTACTGGCAGAAAATGTTACTATATTTGGGGGGATAAAGTATGCAAGGCGTGATTGGCGTTCTTTTATGTTTCATTTAATATTTATCTAGAAGTTCATTTATTTTGTTTCAGACAAGTAGTAATAGATGCCAAAGATTTTGAAAAAAATATATAAAACAAAGAAAACGTCAGCATTACTCTAATCCCTTATTTTTCTTGCAAACTGAGGAAATATTAACTTATTATTATTATTATTATTATTATTTTAATAATAAGGAGTATCTCGTTCCAACAGATGAATTACCTGGGTGGAGAATCTATAGTCTAGTCTCCTGCCATCTTAAGAGGTAGCAAAAAATCAACTTGTAAAAAGTAGATAATTGCCTTTTTCTCCAGTTCGATGGTGACTTTTACATTGATCCTTAGTTAGACAAAATAAATTGTGTTTCTTAGAATCTCTTGCTAATATTCCTTGATCTTTGACTATAAGAAGGTTGTTCTACCTAGTCACAGTAAACTTTGTGAAAATCAAAGTAGGATAGCTGAATTTATTTGAGAGCACTTACATGTAAACAATTTAGAATTGGGATTCTTCTCTGGATTATCTGGTTGAAGTAATGTGGGTTGCTCAGAAGTTTTGATTGTGTTATGATGGATACTATTTGAATAGTTAATATATAAATATCAGTTGGGGATGGAGGAATGAGAGAAAACTCAAATACCGAGTTGTGTGCACATATACTTGTGTTTTTGTGTGTATACATGATTTTACTTGCTTCATTCTTACTAGTTCTGGAAAGAATTTTGTCTTGGGAGTATCAAACTATAGAGATAAAAAAATAATGAAATTAAGAGCCATTCTTCAACATAAAGAACAAAATGCGGGTTGGGCTTGCCATGGCTCACGCTTATAATTCCAGCACAAGGCAGGAGGATTGCTTGAGCCCAGGAGTTTGAGACCAGCCTGGGCACCATAGGGAGACCCCCGTGTCTACAAAAAGTAAAAAAAAAAAAAAAAACCAATTTGTGGGGCGTGAGCTTGCGCTTGTAACTCCAACTACTCGGGAGGCTGAGATGGGAGGATCCCTTGAGCCCAGGAGGTTGAGGCTGCAGTGAGCCATGATTGTGCCACTGCACCCCAGCCTGGGTGACAGAGTGACAACCTGCCTCAAAGAAAAAAAAAAAAAGAACAAAATGCTTTGGTTTGGGTTCTAAAGCATATTTACTATTTTCATTATTTAAAAATTATGTATGAAATATGATTGTGCTTGAAGTTTGCATTGAACCCTAGACTTAGTATAACCCAAACAAATAATACTGAGCCTCAAAATATTTCTATCCATTTTTCCTCTTTTCTTTCTTTTGAGATGGGAGTTTTGCTCTGTTGCCCAGGCTGGAGTGCAGTGGTGCGATCTCGGCTCCCTGCAACCTCTGCCTCCCGGGTTCAAGCAATTCTCATGCCTAAGCCTCCTGAGCAGCTGGGATTATAGGCACACGCCACCACGCTTGGCTAATTTTTGTATTTTTAGTAGAGATGGGGTTTCACCATATTGGCCAGACTGGTCTCAAACTCTTGACCTCTAGTGATCCACCCCCCTGAGCCTTCCAAAGTGTTGGGATTACAGGTGTGAGCCACCATGCCCAGCCTATCCTTTTTTCTTGTTAGTTAATTTTTGTTCAACAACTTCTGTCATAACACATTCAATTCTTTTGACTCAAACCATTATTTTTATGGCATGGCGCACTCAGGGTATGTATGTGAATAGGTATCCTGGATCTAAAACATAATTTTAATTATTTCCTTCTAATAGGAGCTTATAATTATCAGGTGCATTTTTTTTCTTATAAAAGAAACCAATGCTTTTTAGTTGCTATGATTACGTTTGAATTTACCTTTTCAGATTTAAAAAGAATGTAGGAGGGACATTCAACTTAAACATTTAAAACAGCAACATTATATTGAGAAGAAAGTTTGCAATATTCTTATGTTCGGACTTCATTTGCAGGCATTAGAAAAAGAACAGAGAGAAAGAATCCCCAGAGCAGATGAATTAAACCAAACTGGACAAATCCTTGTGGAGCAAATGGGAAAAGGTAAGATCCTTGATTTTTTCCCCCATATTTTTCAGATGGTGGCATCGAATAATATTACAGTTTGCCCTATTAAATATTTTGCTTTAATACTCGAATCCTCTTTTGGCTAGATAAATGGTTTTCAAAAATGTTTTTAGGCAGCAGAATCTTTAAAAATGAAATTTTATTCTGAAGCTGATTGTAAAAAAACAGATAAAGCAAAGTTGTTCTGATTTTATATGGGGTCGGGGCTGCATACCCTGATTAGCAGAACAGTTAAAACCCACTAGCATAGTATATTTTAAAACTGTATCCTTTGGGTTTATATATTGGGAATTTGTTTGCAGGGTGGTAGCAAAAGAAAACTTTACTTGGCAACATTTGGGAAACAAAGTTACGTTAAATTCATTAAGGGTATTTGATTTTTGATAACTTTTAATGCATTATATTTATTTACTACAGTATTTTTAAAGTTAAGTTTGATAAGGTGTTACTTATATATGAAATTTTTAAATGCTCCCAAGCCTTTTTTTTTTTTTTTGCTGTAGCTCCCAGTGACTCAGAATAAGCTAAAGATTAATATTCTTGGTGTGCAGTTTTGCATGTGAATCTCTCTTTGTTCTAGAGAAATGTTGAAAGATATTTCTTGCACTCCATGTACGTTGGTCTAATAATGGTAAGCACTTTGGAAGGCTGCTGTAGCTCTCCTTGACACCTGTACAGATACCTATACAGAATTAGGAATATTAGTTTGACAAGAATCTTAAAAGCAGTAGCATTTAATTTTTTATTGTTTGACTTTTTGTTATGGAAAATATAACTGTATAAAAGCAAATAGAATACTATAATGAACTTCCTTGTATCAGTTACCTAGTTCAATAATTGACAATATTCTGCCATTCTTGAATTATCTATACCTTTACTCGTTCCTCAGCCTCTCAATTATTACTATTTTTACAGTTTTCTTGGAAGTAAAATTTACTTACATTGAAATACATGACTCAGCTGTGCTGTTTTGACAAATAGATACACCTGTGTAACCTACACACACACATCACTGTAGAAAATTTCCATCTTTCCAGAAATTTCTCTTTTGGGTTAGTCACCTTCCTCCCTCCAGAAAACAACTGTTCATGTTGTTTTGACCTTAGATTATTTTGCCTCCAGCCTTTAGCAAATATGTTTATTTATTTAGTATGTATACTAGATATGTGTATACACACACACACACACAAATACACAGAAACATATATACACACACAAACATATATAGATATGTACACATACAAAATATGGAATGTATACCATGTGGACAGTGTATGTCCATTTATTTTGAAATTATGCAAATGTATTATCAATCCATATATTATTAATAAAGGTTAATTTCTTTCTTTAAATAAATTAAATAGAATAGTATTTAATATTTTCTTTCAAAATCCATTCTAGCAGATTGTCTTAGTTGTCCTGCCTGTGGGCATCCCACTTGGAGGTTACTCTTTCCAGTATTTACTTGAAGAGATCCAGAGACACAAACAGATGATAACTTCCCTTGAGATGCTGGTTCATTCAATAATTATAATGCACTGGATGTTGAATTTATTTCCTTTACAAGCATAGATTTTTTACTTCTACCTCAGCATTGTACCTGGTGACTTTGACTTTATCTGATGTGAATATGGGATAATTTCTTGAATCTGTGTGCTGAATTTACTCCCATTTCTGTCAGGTTTTCAGCAGTGTGGCAGAATTATGAAGATGGGGGAGACTTGATGTAGATGAGAAGTTGGTGCGAGGTGATGTTATAGTGAGAATAACAGTGATTGGGGGAATGGGGGAACTTGGATTCTCCTGTCCTTTTCTAGTTCTTATCCTTGGGAAAGTCTTGGAACCCTTGTTTCTTTGCCTTGGTGTCTGGAAAATGAGGGAGTTTATTAGCTGACTCTTAGCTGTTAGTTTATCAGGTGACTATTAGTTTATTAGCTGACTATAGGCTTTGGTCCATAAAATTCTACTGTAAATGGGTCCTAAATAGACACATTCTGGACATTGAGTTCACATGAAAGTGCTACTTGCAAAAGGCCAAAGGCAACACTGGAGAATAGTTGACATGGGGCTTTTGTCACCTAATGTATACTTGCCCAATTTCATAGGAAACCTTTTATAGTTTGTATTATCATTTTTTTTCAAGCATTGGTGGAATTAGAAATGCATTCATTAGAGGACCCTAATTCTTTTTTGTTTTAAAGATGCATCTATTAAAAATTTTTTTTTAGGACAACAGTGGGAAGCTGAGAAATGGGGGAGCTGAACTGAATAAAGTCTGTGTGTTCCAGTTCAGTTAGGGAGGCATGTCAAATTCTTCAGTAAAATCCATGTTTGAATAATCACGTCACTGTTTTTCTGAAACCAGTTCCATCAAAAAGCCCACCATAGCCAATTCTGATAGGTCTTTCCTGCCTAATGCATTTTACGTAAGTTTTGAGGTATCTCATAGAGCATAGAAACAGTTTTAGAAAATAAAATAGCGTGAGGCCGGGTGCAGTGGCTCACACCTGTAATCCCAGAACTTTGGGAGGCTGAGGTGGGTGGATCACGAGGTCAGGAGATCAACACCATCCTGGGCAACGTGGTGAAACCTCGTCTCTACTAAAAATACAAAAATTAGCTGGGCATGGTGGCACATGCCTGTAATCTCAGTTACTCAGGAGGTTAAGGCAGGAGAATCCCTTGAACCAGGGAGTCGGATGTTGCAGTGAGCTGAGATTGCACCACTACACTCCAGCCTGGTGACAGAGCAAGACTCTGTCTCAAAATAATAATAATAATAATAATAATAATAATAATAGTAATAAAATAAAAATAATAAATAAAATAGTGTGTTTCATTTGACTTTCATAGCTGATATACTTGGTTTTCTTCGTTTAGCTTATCTTGTTCCTAGAGATCTTCATCTAGTAAAATACAGTAGAGTAGTTGGGCATCTGGATAATGTGGCTTTATGAATCAATGCCCATTGTGGTTGCCTAAGCATATAAGCCCAGGAAGTTTGGTGAAGGTCCTATGTTTTGTAAACATTTCCCTTGATTCCAATAGTGATAGACTGAGAAGTGTAAAGTCAAGTGAGACTGAGTGGCAGGAATGTGTTCTATGTTCTCCCTTTTAGACAATTAATAAAGTGATCTTCTGTTGATTTTGCCTTTTGACTAGTCACCTTCTAAGAACTCTGTGTTTTATAGAAATAGAAAATTTTAAACTCTGGATCTCTGGGAGAAAAACAACTATTTTTCCATTTGACCCAGCCATCCCATTACTGGGTATATACCCAAATGACTATAAATCATGCTGCTATAAAGACACATGCACACATATGTTTATTGCGGCATTATTCACAATAGCAAAGACTTGGAACCAACCCAAATGTCCAACAATGATAGACTGGATTAAGAAAATGTGGCACATATACACCATGGAATACTATGCAGCCATAAAAAATGATGAGTTCATGTCCTTTGTAGGGACATGGATGAAATTGGAAATCATCATTCTCAGTAAACTATTGCAAGAACAAAAAACCAAACACCGCATATTCTCACTCATAGGTGGGAATTGAACAATGAGATCACATGGACACAGGAAGGGGAATATCACACTCTGGGGACTGTGGTGGGGTGGGGGCAGGGGGGAGGGATAGCGTTGGGAGATATACCTAATGCTAGATGATGAGTTAGTGGGTGCAGTGCACCAGCATGGCACATGTATACATATGTAACTAACCTGCACAATGTGCACATGTACCCTAAAACTTAAAGTATAATAAAAAAAATAATAAAAAAGTTACAGCTTAAAAAAAAAAATAAATAAATAAAACAACTATTTTTAAAGACAATGTGCAGTTTTCCTTTTATAAGATGTAAATTGTGTTTGAATCATTACCGGGCATCACTGTAACCAGCAATATCTCAGGATTAGAGAAAGGGAGATTCAGATGTTTAAAATTGGTTTAAAGAGGCAAAATGAATGGCTTGTAAGACATTGTCAGTGAAAAAATAACTGAAGTTGTTTTAACCGCCCTTGTTCTTGAAGTGAGCACCTCTTTCCAGTTTTCTAGATGAGTAGTGGTAATTTTCCATCTCAGAAATTTTATTTACCTACTTAATTTTCTTCCTTGATTAGTATGAATTGTCCAACATAAAGATGATGTGGCTGGTGTTACTATTCCTTTGCCTGCCTAGAATAGAAATGACGGGGCAGGGGCACGACCCATATCTCCATTGTTCATATTGTTAGGAAAATGGTGATTTGTTTTGTATGCTCTCCCCATTAACAGGGATAATGCAGCATGGCTTGTGGTGTGAATGCTTTGCTTATGTCTCATATTCTCTTACCTGAGAGATGGTGGTGAACAGTGAACTTCTGCAATTGACATAGGTGACACATTCAAATGACAGCATGATATGCCCTCATTTATGATTTTCAGTAGACACAGTGTATTATAAAAATTTTCAAAGTTGCATTGTCTGTGGATCATACATGACTTTTTGTTTTTATGCCTTTGTTTTTTAGTTCAAGCTCTCATTATCCTGGATTTTGATCATATATGTTTATAAAGCAGGATTGTTTTATTGCTTTCCTACTCAATAAAAATGTGAAGCCATCCTTTTGGTATGCATGTTCTCCTCCGAATAGAAAGATTCCTTTGAAGATTTCCCATACTGTTTCATAGTCATTTTAGAGGATTTGAAGGTATTTTAGATTAAGGGAAGGACTATGATAAAACCTATTATTATATATGACTTTATTATTTTTAGGAACATTCTCTACTTTTCAAAAATATCGGACAAATAAAATGATAAGATTTCAGTAATAAAAATGGTGGCATTGTTTTCCCTGATGTGTTTCTAAAGTAGATCATCTTATTGCTGCCTCAGTCTTTTGGTATTTGCTTATTTATGTGCAAGGTCTCCAGTGGGCTTGCTGATGCTTCTAGAGCCTGGCTGCTGGCTTAATATTCCTGCACTCACCAGGTTGCTTCCCAGCATAAGGCATCCTCGCCATTCATTTTTTAATTTATATGACACTGTGCTTTGGTCACCAAGACCTGAGCTGCCTCCTAGTTTTTCTAGCCAGCTTTCTTTTTTTCTTAGGACAAAGGGTCTTCTTTCTGAAGTCGGGCCTAGACAGATCAAGGTAGTTGATCTTATTTCACTGGTTCAGGTGATAAACTAGCAGAGTAGAAGCATGGCATGGATGGAAACATATATTATCTAGAAAAGGCAGTGGCTGAAGTTCTACTGATGTGCCTGAATCGTTATTTTAAAATGTCTTTCTTCTTTGTTCAAGGAATTGAAATAAACATCATTATTTTTAAGTGCATCATTATAAATTTTTGTTGTTGTATTAAAAGGGACTTAAGAAAGTGATCATTATGTGTGACATTGCCTCACTATTCTGAGTGTTAGAATGTTCAGAATAAATTCAAGACACATTTTGTAATATATAGACTGTTTGCTTGTTTTTCATGTCTGCATAGAAGGCCTTCCTACTGAAGAAATAAAAAATGTTCTGGAGAAGGTTTCATCAGAATGGAAGAATGTATCTCAACATTTGGAAGATACAGAAAGAAAGATTCAGCTACAGGAAGATATAAATGCTTATTTCAAGCAGCTTGATGAGCTTGAAAAGGTCCTCAAGACAAAGGAGGAGTGGGTAAAACACACTTCCATTTCTGAATCTTCCCGGCAGTCCTTGCCAAGCTTGAAGGATTCCTGTCAGGTAAGGAGCCAACGGTCTGGAAAGTGGAGGAATTCTATGTGCAGTTCCAGAGTTAAGGAGGGCTTCTCGTATCATGAACTTTAAGTTAATGCTGCCCTGATTAACTTCCTGTGAGGATGTTCATCTTCAGTGAGTTGTGTGACCGTATTTTCTCTTCCTTAGCGGGAATTGACAAATCTTCTTGGCCTTCACCCCAAAATTGAAATGGCTCGTGCAAGCTGCTCGGCCCTGATGTCTCAGCCTTCTGCCCCAGATTTTGTCCAGCGGGGCTTCGATAGCTTTCTGGGCCGCTACCAAGCTGTACAAGAGGCTGTAGAGGATCGTCAACAACATCTAGAGAATGGTAAACCCAACAATTTTAATATCTCCTGTCTCAGTTTGCCTTAATGTAAACATGACTTCCAACATTTAGAACTTGAGTACACTTGCTTGCTTTGCACCAACCTTCTCCATTTTCCTTTGTGCCTGTATTGTTCAAAGTCTTAAAGTCTTCTGTATTCAGATTCTTTTCCAGATTCACACCTTTTTGTAAACATACAAGCAAGTTTCACATTCTCTAAAATTGTGTCAGTAGGATATAATAATAATTTTTTTTTTTTGTAGCAACAGGGTCTCACTCTGTCACCCAGGCTGGAGAGCAGTGGTGCAATCATAGCTGCAGTCTTGACCTCCTGGGTTTCAGTGGTCCTTCTGCCTCAGCCTACTGAGTAGCTGGGACTACAGGCATGCACCACCATGCCTGGCTGGTTTTTTATTTTTAGTAGATCCAGGGTCTAGCTATGTTGCCCACGCTGGTCTAGAACTCCTGGGCTCAAGTGATCTTCCCACCTCAGCCTCCCAAAATAACAGGTGTAAGCCATTATAACAGGTGTTATAACAGCCTCCCAAAATAACAGGTGTTAGGCAAAATAACAGATGTTAGCCTCCCAAAATACCAGGGATAACAGGTGTCAGCCATTGTACCTGACCTGGATATAATGATTTTTAAAGAGTTTTTTTTTTTTTTTTTTTTGAGAAACAGGTGCAATTTCTTCCTTTGGTTGAGGAGGCCACTTAATATCATTGCTAGGAGGATTAAAATGAATGATCCCTTACTTCTGTTTCCGCAAAATAGTTAAAGTTTTAGCAGTCTCATGCTGTCTTTTAAAAGAAATCATATTCCACTATCAGATTCAGAAAAATTTTAGAGTTCTTACTTTTGGAATACACTTGGTTTTGGAAGGTTCACTGTTAAAGATTTTGAAAGCTCATCCCTCCTACGTTACACTATTTACTTCCTAGCTGCCATTTGAGTTAGGAACTGTGTTGCATTGTGCATTATTGTGTGAAATGCATTGAGCATTGTGTGAAATGCTCCACATGTAACCCAGCCTAACTTCAGCAATTGTAGATTGTGTGATGACTGGAAGTGTCTGTATGTGTGCATGCTAGGCAAATGTGTCGTGTTGCCTTTCTTCTGAAAGTGCATCTGGACAGCATGTCTTTGTTCCTTGAATTCAGTTATGTGAAATATGTCTTTGAGGGTACCTCTTTCTCCACTTATTGGTACAAGCTGTGCTTTCACTTTTGACAAGGATCAGTAGGCTGTTTAACTTTTGCTGCTAGTTGGTTTCACCTCTTTGTGCTTCAAGAGAACTCACTTCCTTTCCACGCAAGTGTTACTTCTACGATATTTTTACATTAGTGACTGAGGTAGACACTGTTCCAGCTGGCTGTTCAGTCATTATTTCTCAGGGTACCTGGGCAGCATGGTGGCAGTATTTCCATATAATCTCCTCCACTCTGGACCTGGGTTTGTCTACACGGTGGAGCTTACAGCAAGACTGGTTGAAGGGATCTTTGTTTTCTTTTATTCTTTGTGTAGCTGTTAAGGAAGAGGAGATTATATGGAACAAAAGGGACATTGTTGTTCCATCTTCAGAGAGACATTTCATCATGAAGAAATGAAGAAAAATTATAGTGGGTTAGTTAATATTTGAAACGTCAACATCCGCAGGAATGAAGTCACTGTCTGACTCTCAGAAATGCCAATGGAATGATCTATGTTGTTAATTAACAGAGACCCTTTTACATTTTAATCATGGGGTCTCCTTTGCCATGTATTGGAATTCATTTAGGATAATGGTCTATGTAATAATATTGGTTCCTAATATGATTTTCTCAAACTAAATATTTTTAAATAAACAGAACTGAAGGGCCAACCTGGACATGCATATCTGGAAACATTGAAAACACTGAAAGATGTGCTAAATGATTCAGAAAATAAGGCCCAGGCGTCTCTGAATGTCCTTAATGATCTTGCCAAGGTGGAGAAGGCCCTGCAAGAAAAAAAGGTAACATATATTTTCCATGTTAGAACTCTAGCGCTTCTTCTAATATCTCCTCTTACATATTTTGAAATGTTTTTTCAGAGATTAAAAAAAAAGTTGGTCAGTTTTGTTCATCATTGGTACAAAAATGTGTTTATGATTTGAGGGTTAGTTTGACCTCACATAAAAGAAAATACAGTTATTAAATATTTTTCATAGAAGAAAAGCATATTTTCTCCTTCTGCTGTGATTAGCTTAAAATTCTCAACCTGTTCATAAAATCTGCTAAAATATCTTTATGAAATGAGGACTATCAGTTGACGTGTTGATGTATACTTTTTTCTGCATCGAATAGGAATGTTTCCGAGGTCATTTAGTTGAGTAGCCTTATGGCTCTGTGCTATTAGATGAAAAGGAGAGCAGCCATTGAGCACTGCACACTTGGCCCACACTGGGTTTGCTGTTCCCTTGATTTTTAGGGTTGAGAATACACTGTATTGCCCACACACAACTCATGAAGAAAAAGCTTTAATTTTTATGATTATGCCTATTTTTTTCATGAGTTTTTCATGTTTTGTTTTGTTTTGTTTTTTGATTTCCAACTTTTATTTTAAGTTCAGAGGTACTTGTGCAGGATGTGCAGGTTTGTTAAATGGGTAAACGTGTGTCATGGTAGTTTGCTGCACTACGTATTAAGCCCAGCATCCATTAGCTCTTCTTCCTGATGCTTTCCCTCCCACCATGCCCCACCCTCCAACAGACCCCAGTGTGTGTTTTTCCCCACCATGTGTCCGTATGTTCTCATTATTCAGCTCCCACTTATAAGTGAGAATATGCGGTATTTTTTTTTGTTGTTTCTGAATTAGTTTGCCGAGGATAATGGCTTCCAGCTCCATCCATATCCCTGCACAGGACATGATCTTGTTCCTTTTTATGGCTGCATAGTATTCCATGGTTGATATGTACCACATTTTCTTTAAGTAGTCTATCGTTGATGGGCATTTGGGTTGATTCCTTGTCCTTGCTATTGTGAATTGTGCTGCAATGAACATAGTGTGCATATATCTTTATAACAGAATGATTTGTATTCCTTTGGGTATATACCCAGTGAGATTGCTGGGTCAAATGGTATTTCTGGTTTTAGGTCTTTGAGGAATCACCACACTGTATTCCACAGTGGTTGAACTATTTCACACTCCCACCCACTGTTCTTTTTAGATAAAAATGCTTTCTAATGCATTTTAAAGTGACTTTTGACTTTATATAGCCCATTTTACTATATCTGTGCAGACACATTTTTGTGCATATTTTTAATCTTTTAAAACTTTTTCCAGACCCTTGATGAAATCCTTGAGAATCAGAAACCTGCATTACATAAACTTGCAGAAGAAACAAAGGCTCTGGAGAAAAATGTTCATCCTGATGTAGAAAAATTATATAAGCAAGAATTTGATGATGTGCAAGGAAAGTGGAACAAGCTAAAGGTCTTGGTTTCCAAAGATCTGCATTTGCTTGAGGAAATTGCTCTCAAACTCAGAGCTTTTGAGGTAAATCCAGAGGCCACTGGGAGTTTAAGTTTATTGCGGGGTAAATAGTAATTATCTTATAAGATTCACATATTTATTATTTAAATATTTTACATTCTTTCTAGATCCCCATTTATTATGTATTTAAGTTGGGACTTATCAAAGATGTACTTTTAATGTGCTAGAGAGCACATTTATTTCCTTTTGCCTGGAAGCAAAGTCAAAAGTAGAGTAAACTGGACCTTGAAGATAAGAGAAAATTGCTTAAAAATGGTCAAAATAATGTTTCAGGCATGGAGGGCCTGTGTGAAATACAGACTGTTGATTAGATTATAGTAGTGACTTGGTTGGGTTGGTAGAAATAGCCCAGGTAGTAGTAAATTGCTGAATACACGAAACTACTTTTTGCAGGTTTTTGACATTTGAAGTCAAAAGTCAGAGATAGGCCATTGACAGTGTCAGAGTGGGAAGGCAGATCGTTCCAGGGACATGAAAATTCAGAAACAGGATCCTTCACTACACCTGAAAATGTTGACAGATGCAGCAGTGATAAAGTTTAAGAGGAAAGGATAAATGTGAGGACGTATAAGGAGAGAGTCAATGTCAATAGAAGTCAGTGTCAGATTTTAACATTCTGCCTGTGAGAAAGATGGAGAAGCAGAGTTTCCAGGTCACCTGGTATTTTAATAGGAAAGTTCTGGGTGGAGAATGAACCAATCACACTCTCTCCCCACAAGGCTTCCTATCCTCCAGTGACTCCTTACCTTGGTCTTTTTTTTTTTTCCCCATCAGTCAGGGATCTTTGTCTTTTTAAAATTTCTTATTCACCGATGTATGCCAAGATGTACTCCTAACTAGAGCAATGCCTGGCACAGAGAAGGCATCCAATCAATATTTTTCAATGAATGAAATGAAATTAGCAATAGGAGATTTAGACTTGGATATATCTCTGTATATCTATCTATCTACATATATAGATAGATAGATTCTCTTGGAAGCTAAATCCAAATATGTGTAGATATATATCTATATATATAGAGAGATGTCTCTGTATATATGCATATACATCTATATTTATATAGAGAGAATCTAAATCCGAATCTATATATATTTAGATGTAGATCCAAATATATGTAGATACAATATATATATCTACATATATTTGGATCTACATCTAAATATTATATCTACATATATTTGGATCTAGATCTAAATATATATAGATTTGGATTTAGATGCTAAGCAAATTTGCATAAGGAATGTTGCCCCCAAAAAGTGAAAAGATTGAAAGCGAAGACAAAAATTAATGAAAATGTATGTTTTGAAAATCAAAGTTAGAGAACACGTGGTAGAAGAGGAGCTGGAAGACCTCACAGATTAGTGTGGAAGGGATCCAGCCAGATTCTCTGAGTGGACCACTGAATTTGGAGGGGCGTTCTTTGACTGAGGAACTAATGGGTAGTTCCAATGAATGATCAGCAGAAGATACAGATGGAGGGGTTGTGTGTGTGTGTGGGTAGTTGTGTGTGATGGTAGTGACAGGAGGTAGTTTTTCTCTAGGTGTAAGTGCAGTTCTAGATGGAGATCTCATTCAAATAAACCAGTAATTATGGAGAGAAATGTGTTTTGTGTGGCTTAGTGTTTTTGACTCATTTACTTTTTTTTTTTGAGATGGAGTCTTGCTCTGTTGCCCCAGGCTGGAGTGCCATGGTGCAATCTTGGCTTACTGCAACTTCAGCCTCCCGGGTTCAAGCAGTTCTCCTGCCTCAGCCTCCCGAGTAACTGGGACTACAGGCACATGCCACTACGCCCGGCTAAGGTTTTATTTTTAGTAGAGATGAGGTTTCACCATGTTGGCCAGGCTGGTCTCAAACTCCTGACCTCAGGTGATCCACCCTCCTCGGCCTCCCAAAATGCTAGGATTACAGACGTGCGCCACCATGCCTGGCCCATTTTACTTTGTGATGGTCCCACTTCTCGTTGTGTATTATGAGTTGCAATTGTTCCCGGCTTTCAAAATGAGCATTGGCCTTTTCTATAATTCTAAAGTTTTTGGTTATGGTCCCAGCATTGTATTATCAGTGATTCTCAACCGGGGTGATTTTACCCTCCAGAGGATACTTGTTAATTTCTGGAAACATTTCTGTTGTCAGAACTGTGGGAGAAGACTTCCAGTGGGTAGAGGCCAGGGATGCAGCTAAGCATCCCACCATGTACAGGGCAGCCTCACAACAAAATAATCATCTGGCTCCAAATGTCAGTAGTGCCAAAGTTTAGCAATGCCAGATGAAACATTCCCCATCTTTTCAAAAGATCATCCCTTTGTTTTCAGATTTAAGTCCAAAGTATAAATGGAGATTAACCTCAGAGTTAGTCTTCTTTTGACTCTTAAAAGTATATCTTAGGGTTAGCTAAATGTATACTACTATTTCAATATGGAGCTTAAAGAGAATAAATATTCTCCCAAAATACAAAAGAGGCCTGTGGTTATAGTAATCCAGCTTTAAGCTTTGGTGCGTTGTTGCTATTAATGTAGCAAATCCAGGCACTAAAAGTGGTCACTTGGAAATATTTATTTCCATTAAAAATATCCAACATCAAGGGTGTGTGTCTGGATATGTAAGTGTTTGTTGTTACAGTAGCAGATTTTTAATGTCCAGTAATTTTTTTATTTGCTTCTTGTGTACTAACTGCAAGATTGTGGTTAAGGAATACAGTGTCTATATTTCTTAATTGTATAACTCCTTCATTGAAATACATGTTTTATCTTAAATTCAAAAGAAAACTCCTTTTTTTTGCTTTGTAGGAATTGCTGGTTACTTAACTACTCATGATTTACTTGGGAAAACTTTAAATTCCACACCCTCAAATTATTAGATAATTATAATAAATATTTATTTGCAGATTATCATTGTTTTCCCTTTTTCAGTGACCTGATATATGATTTTTTAGGCATTTAATTATTTTTGTCTTTAAGGCATGAAGCACAGTAGGTTTTAGATTCAATGCCAATTCATAATAATGTTTCGTAGGAACAAAATAGTTAACTCGTTTATTTTTAAAATGCATTTTTCATTACATGAGTAGTACTTGAAGCCTACACATTGTGAAGAAATTGAATACCACAGAAATACTTACAGTGAACATTTAGAGTTCCTTTTCTTCCCCAATGCCATTTTCTTTCCTGGGGGCAGCTAATATCAACAGTGGATCCTTGTACATACAAGTTAGACAAGAAAAATTGACAAATATTGCTAATTCTAATCATTTTTCCCCACACTGTGGAAAGAAATGATATTGGAACTCTGTGAAGGACATTTAAATCCATAGTCCAGATAGAGTTTGGAAGTGAATCCCACTACTTAATAACATCTTTCATTGATACAGCACATTTAAACTTTGAAAGTGTTTTCATGGCCATGTGCTTGCTTTTTTCTGCTATCCTTCAATATTTGTAAGAGGCTGTTAGTTGTGTGCGAATTTCAGTTTTCTGTTATTTGTTGGCATTGCAGTGTTTTTCCTCATTTGCCTGCATTTCCTTTGTCTCCATAGCTGGTTCCTTTTGTGCATGTAGAGATTGGACCTACATATTTTTATTCATTGTGTTATGCCCAAATACATTCTTAAATGCTTTTTATTTGTGCCATGCCAAAGCAATAACCTCCATTCCTGTACTTACGAGGTAAAATATTCATTGTTACTTTTTACAAACTACTATACCCCTTCCAGGTGACAAAACATTTGAAAATACATGAAATGGGTATTTCTTTTTTCCATTATTGATTTTACTGACTGGATTTTCATGTGAATCATGGGGATAACATATTATAAAATCCTAAGAGGCTGCTTATATATCTCTCCTCACCAGTAGTAATATCTTTGGATTTAGGGGCTGCAAAGTATTTCATATTACGTACTTCCTTTTCCTTATTCAAGAGCTCCTGCCCTATGTATAACTGGGAAATGAAAGATGTCCCCAAGGCACACACAAAACTGTCTTCCATTTTCCAGCGCTCCTGCCTTTTCAGGCTCCTCCTCCAGGCCCTTCCTTCTGGGTTCAGGCTCTCATGCAATCTCTTTCCCTGAAAATTTCATTACCCTTTAAATCTGATTCCCACTTCCTGTCTCTTCTCTCTGGAATTCATCTTTCACACCAATACCAGAGTTGTACTTCTGAAAGGATCTGGTTGTCTTCACCATTAATACAAATTAATACAAAGTGCCATTAATACAAAATGTCCCTTTCTTGCCCTGAAGCCCTCCCTGCATCTCCACTGTGAGCTGAGTCAGGTGGGGAGAATACGGTGGGTCACCAAAGACCATCCTAGACTATTGCCTTTCTCTGAAAATGTCACGTACTTGCTAGGAATTCACATCCCTCCTCCTCCTGTCTGCTCATCTGTCTTCAGCCCAGCTCATCACTACACCCATAGCTAGATAATCATTCCCTCCTCTGTGATTCGACTGTGTGTCATTTACACCTTCACAATGACCCATCTCAGGCCGTCTTTTATTATGGTGAGAAATGTGTGTCTCTCTTCCCACGAGGCATGAGCTCTTTGAGGGTTGGATCCCTGTCAGGCATAGAGCAAGTTAGCAGATGTGAATGTAATTGATGTGTCCGGCCTCTCTAGTGAGAGTGGATTTATACAGTCTAAAGCCTGGTTATCCTAAGAGGCAGGACACCTGTGTAGTCATGCCTCTTCCTTCAACTGTTGAACAGTCAAAGGCACACATGAATGGACTTGCTCTGACCCGGAATCTGGAGGGGGGCATGCTGGAGCTCCAACAGGCAGAACCAGGTTTTGAGAGTACTTTGGAAAGCATTTTAGGGTAAAAATGCAATACTTTCTAAGAGTAATATTAGTACGGATGATTTAACCCTTCTTAGGTAACATATAATTGATATAATTATCTCATAAGGGTTTGAGTTTTTTTTCTCATTTGTGAACACATTTTACTTTACTGAAGGGAATATTCATATATTCCCTTCCTTAGATTTAAGAACCTTATTAGTTTTTAATAAGTGTAGTAGCAGTGTCATTGTTTGTCTTCCCTACTAAGTGAGAGAGCACATTTTCAAGGTTGTGTTTTTGAGGTTATTGAGTATTATAAAGTGAAACAAAATAGGAACCTGGCTACCTTAAATTACTGTTTTAATTCTGGCTTCACAGTATTTTTTTTTTTTTCTGGTCTATGTCTTAAAAAGCTGTGGACATTCCAACAGATGGGGGAGGAGCAAAAGAAAATGCCAAGAATTTAGCTGTAATCAAGTCTCCAGAGGTAGTTGTGTACCTTGCAATCTTACTGTCTTAAATCCAGATTTACCAAGCTTTAAATTACCTCCATCCTTAGGTCACAGGATGGGGGATGGGAAATGAGGTGAGATAGGGTCAGAGGAATTGTTTTAATGACCTTGCCGTTCCTTGTCCGTGATCCCATAGCAGGGTGTTGCCCATCTGAAATGCTTAGAAATCATTGCTTTTGAGCAGTGATGGTCCATGTAGACTTTGACCCTTCCATACTAGAATATTAGATATTTTGATTTTCAAAAAATACTGTATTCGTAATTTTATATTCATTTGAATATTTGTGAGTAAAAATAGGAATGAGAAATGGCTGCCCCAGATTAGTACTTAGTTTATTTTTTTTGCATGTGAAATAATGACATTTGCTTTAGAAATTTACTAGCAGTTTTTATATTTCGTTTTGGTTTGTAAGAACTGAAGTCCCTTAAAGAAGTGTGTGTGTGTGTGTGTGTGTGTGCATGCGTGTGTTCTGTAAGCAGATGGAGGTGAGGAAAAAAATCGTCATTATTGTAGATTAGAAGCTTATAAGTGCATCAGCTGAGTAATTTTTAAATGGACAGAGAAACACTATTTTCATGTGAGCTCTTTGACGATCTTTGTAATCAACCTCTTTGTTGTGGTGGAATTGACTTAAAGATGAGCAGACTTTTGGTATGTTTGAAAAGCACAGGAAACATCTGCTACAGGTTGATTGTGACAATATTTTGCTCAGGGAAAGGGGAGATAGGATAGGGAGAGTGGAAGGCAGAGTAGAGCTCCCTGTCTTCTGCCTTCACCCATACAGGTACAGGTGGTAGGTAGCATTGATCTTTGGGACTTGATAACCCTTCCCGCGCGGTGTGCCACGAGGTGGAAACGCCGAGTGAATCTGCTGCTGCCAGGCACTTCTAAAGGATGGGCCTTTCCTTCTGTACCAATTCCTTCCCATGAGCTGTATTTGGCCAGGTCTAGCCAGATATATAAGCAGTAGCCATTTGAAACAGTTACTTTGAAACAGTTACAGGATAGAACAAGCATTAATGTTGGCAGCAATTAAAAAATTGAAACCCATGCTTATGCAAACACATGCTCATCCTGGCTGTTCATTCCTGTGGTGCCTCTGATGGGACATAAACACCAAAACTTGGATGTGGTAACTCTTTTATGGTCTCAATCTTGGTCATAATAAAGCAGTTGGTTTTGTAGATCTTAGTATAATAATTGCTACCATTTAGTGCATTCTTCTATGTGGGAGTCTCTGTTTTTCAGAACAACCAGACAAGATAGTTGTTATGATTCCAGTTTCACGATGAGTTATTAAGGCTCAAAGAAAAATTAGTTTCTCAAGGCCCCATAGCTAGGCAGGTGCTGAGCTTGGTAGTCAGACCTCAGCATTTCTTTATATGGGCACACTGTCTCTTTTAGAGCACAGCGTGGTTAGAATTACATGCAGGATTTTTAGTAGTGAAAATATTATAGTGTGGCTTTACAGGTTCCCTTCTATTCCCTTTGTCACTTTTGGGATGATCCATTGGCCTACATGGCTTGTCTGTCTGTTTCTTTCCCTTTTTTTTTTTTTTTTTTTTTTTTTTTAAGTATTTATTGATCAGTTTTGGGTGTTTCTCGGAGAGGGGGATTTGGCAGGGTCATAGGACAATAGTGGAGGGAAGATCAGCAGATAAACATGTGAACAAAGGTCTCTGGTTTTCCTAGACAGAGGGCCCTGCCGCCTTCCGCAGTGTTTGTGTCCCTGGGTACTTGAGATTAGGGAGTGGTGATGACTCTTAAGGAGCATGCTGCCTTCAAGCATCTGTTTAACAAAGCACATCTTGCACCGCCCTTAATCCATTTAACCCTTAGTGGACACAGCACATGTTCCAGAGAGCACGGGGTTGGGGGCAAGGTTATAGACCAACAGCATCCCAAGGCAGAAGAATTTTTCTTAGTACAGAACAAAATGGAGTCTCCTATGTCCACTTCCTTCCACACAGACACAGCAACAATCCGATCTCTCCTTCTTTTCCCCACACTTCCCCCCCTTCTATTCCACAAAACTGCCATCGTCATCATGGCCTGTTCTCAATGAGCTGTTGGGTACACCTCCCAGACAGGGTGGCTGCCGGGCAGAGGGGCTCCCCACTTCCCAGACGGGGCGGCTGGGCAGAGGTGCCCCCCACCTCCCAGACGGGGCGGCTGCCGGGCGGAGCTGCTCCTCACTTCCCAGACGGGGCGGCTGCCGGGCGGAGACGCTCCTCACTTCCCAGACGGGGCAGCTGCCGGGCGGAGGGGCTCCTCACTTACCAGACGAGGCGGCTGCTGGGCGGAGGGGCTCCTCAGTTCCCAGACGGGGTCACGGCCGGGCAGAGGCGCTCCCCACATCCCAGACGATGGGCGGCCGGGCAGAGACGCTCCTCACTTCCTAGACAGGATGACGGCCGGGAAGAGGCGCTCCTCACTTCCCAGACTGGGCAGCCGGGCAGAGGGGCTCCTCACATCCCAGATGATGGGCGGCCGGGCAGAGACGCTCCTCACTTCTTAGACGGGGTGGCGGCCGGGCAGAGGCTGCAATCTCGGCACTTTGGGAGCCCAAGGCAGGCGGCTGGGAGGTGGAGGTTGTAGCGAGCTGAGATCACGCCACTGCACTCCAGCCTGGGCAACATTGAGCACTGAGTGAGTGAGACTCCGTCTGCAATCCTGGCACCTCGGGAGGCCGAGGCTGGCAGATCACTCTCGGTCAGGAACTGGAGACCAGCCTGGCCAACACGGCGAAACCCCGTCTCCACCAAAAAATACAAAAACCAGTCAGGCGTGGCGGCGTGCGCCTGCAGTCCCAGGCACTTGGCAGGCTGAGGCAGGAGAATCAGGCAGGGAGGTTGCATTGAGCCGAGATGGCGGCAGGACAGTCCAGCCTTGGCTCGGCATCAGAGGGAGACCGTGCAAAGGGGAGAGGGAGACGAGGGAGAGGGAGGGGGAGGGGGAGGGGGAGGGGGAGAGGGAGAGGGGTCTGTTTCTTTTCTCTTTCTTTTTTTCTCATGTCAGAGGGAGAGAAGGAACAGATACATGTGAATTGCATGTGCCCTGATGGGTCTGCATGTATTAGAGAGAGGGTGGGAAGGAGGGAGGAAGGAAGGCTGTTGAGGCCATAAAACTTCCTTATATGCCAGTGACTGGAGTAGTTAAGGCCACTTACTCAAGTCAAAGCCAGTTGTGTTTAAAACTTCCTTGAAATATAATGCTTCCATATAAATTTTGAAAATTTTGGCTGAGGAGACTATCAGTTTTCCTTATTCAAACTAGAGTTAATGAATTTCCCAGTTATACAGCAGTAATGCATTCTTTAAAAGTGCAGAATGGAGATTAGCAGTGCAAGAATCTGTGGTGACAAGTTAAACGGAGAATTTTTAAAGTCACATTTTATGAACTCTGTGAATGTATTCACACTTTCTCTCTTTTTGCACTTCTGTCTTTTTTGGATGCCCCACTCTACCCGTCCTGAGCATGTCTTCCCAAGAAGCCTTCTATGCTAAGATCTTGAAATGCTGAAGCAAACACAGAAGTGACCTGTAATCAACTGAAAATATATAAGGGTAGCATGGACCTGTGGGAATAGTGTCAGACAGGCTGGAGAAGAGAGGAGGAAGCAGCTTGGGGAAAGTGTGCAATGGAACTGAAAGGCTTTCAAAGCTGTGCCAAGAATAAACGAGATGCAGAAGTGCTTAGACAGGATGGTATAATATTAATGGAGGACACAGAGAAACCTAGCTAGATAAGCACTTTTTACTTGCCATCTTCATCAGAGAATGGCCTTCAAAACTACAAAGTATAGAATAGTCATTACTGAGAGTGCTTTAGAGGCTGAACTTAGGACCACAAGCGAAACCACTCAGAGCTCCTCCAGATGCATAAATCTACATCCCAAGTGGGATTTTTACCCTTGATCTCAGGGTCATTTACGTCATAATCTTGTGAGAAATTACCAGAAAAATGGAGATGGAGGAATGTCCTAATTAAGAGGAAACATAAGTTTTTAGAAGCAGAAGATATAAAGTAAGTTTGATGTCAGTTCTTAGCCAAACTGTAAGATAAATAACCGACTAGAGATCTTATATGTGCTTAGGAAAGAATGTCGTGGTCACCAGGAATCAACATGGATACCACTAATAGGCCTTGCCCAGACTCATTTCCTTTAAGTACTACTTTCTTTTCTTTTCTTTTTTTTTTTTTTTGGAGGAGGAAGCCTAGATTATTAGATACACAGAGTGATAACATCTCACATTTGAAGATGCTCTCTCATTTAGTTCAAATAATGCTCACAAATGAACATTCTTGGCAAGTCTTGATTTCACCAAAGTATTTGAGATAATCTCTGATAACCTTATATAAACTAGTTAGATCTTTTTGATCAATTCAAACATTATAAGGATCAGAATAATTGGTTCTGGGTGGCATATTTTAAGGACATTAAAAATTGATGTAGTTTCCAGAGCGTGTTGATCAGAGTAGTGAGCAATACCTAAATATCATGTCCTACAGACATCATGGAAGGAATTGGGAACATGTAATCAGTAGAAGACCGGAGAAAAACATGGCAGTTGCCCACCTATGGAAAGAAATGACAATGATTTTGGTATTGGAGCTCAAAAGCTAAAATTGCATCTACTTAACTTGCATTTTTTTTTTTTTTTTTTTTTTTTTTTTGAGACAGAGTCTTGCTCTGTCGCCAGGCTGGAGTGCAGTGGTGCCATCTTGGCTCACTGCAACCTCTGCTTCCCAGATTCAAGCTATTCTCCTGCCTAAGCCCCCCGGAGTAGCTGGGACTACAGGTGCCCCACCACGCCCCCAGCTAATTTTTGTATTTTTAATAGAGACAGGGTTTCACCTTGTTGGCCAGGATGGTCTTGATCTCTTGACCTCGTGATCCGTGGCCTGAGCCTCCTAAAGTGCTGGGATTACAAGCATGAGCCACCGTACCTGGCCCTTATTTGCATTCTTTAAGGCCTGGTTCCAATGTTACCTTCTCTCTAAAGTCTCTTTCTCTTTGCAAAATGTTTGCTTTCACATTTGTCTTTGAACCCCTATCGCCATACACAGTAGCTGGATTTTATATATATAGTAGGTGCTTAATAAATGTTGGATGAAATATTGGAGCTGAACGGTGACTGTCTTGAGTTCTCAGATAAAAAGGCATCCAAAAGCAGAAATGAGAACCATCTATTGTATTCCCTCCACTGTGCTATTTGTTTATTCCTGCTCTGAGTTACTAACTTTAGAGAAAAATTGTTCTAAATTATATCAGAGCAAAATATTTTATAGCTGATAAAACCTAGAAATGCATTTTTTCCCTGTAATTTGCATTTTAAATCATAACTATTGTTTGCATTTAAGCAAAAAGAGCTAGCGTTTGGAATTTTTTAGAGCGGTTACTAACCTGTCATCTCTTGAGGATTTTAGTCAAGAATGAAGAAAATAATCATTTTCAAATTTGGAAGGTTTAGAAAAAGAAATAACATAAATGAAAGCGATGCTATCGGAGCTTTAAAAAGTTCCCTTTGTTCCAGTGGCGGTAGATCTTGAGATGTAGTAGGCTGAACGTCACGAAGTAATATCCCCCTCTGTTATCATGTTCGATTAGGCTGATTCAACAGTCATTGAGAAGTGGATGGATGGCGTGAAAGACTTCTTAGTGAAACAGCAGGCTGCCCAAGGAGACGACGCAGGTCTACAGAGGCAGTTAGACCAGTGCTCTGTGAGTTCTGCTGATCTGGGGAACTTGTCATAAATAACATTTTGTTCTTGTTCTGTTATTTGCTGCTATTATTAAAATTGTGAGAATATAGCATAGCATTACATCTAGATAAAATATCTTTCATCATAAAGCTTTTATGACTTTATAGCTAATAAAAGAATGACAGATTCTTCAAGTTTTTATTTCTGGACATGGTTATAGAATTTTGAGAGGTTATAGAATAGAGAACAAGAACAATTTTGGTTCATTAGGAGTCATTGTATATTGCATTTCTTGTGCCACATGGTGAGGATTTAAGAAAAACATATTTAACAAATGAATTTGAGAAGGGTCTGTTCATCAAATTCATTTGTTAAGTATGTTTTTCTTAAATCCTCACCATGTGGCACAAGAAAAGCAATATACAATGACTCCATGTTGTGCACGTGTACCCTAGAACTTAAAGTGTTAAAAAAAACAAAAAACAAAAAACAAGAAATGAATTTGCTAGTAATAGTGCATGCAGTTTATATTTGGTGAAATCATCAGGCTTCTCTACATTAATTAAAAGGCTATTCCCTGCTGAGAGTCAAGTATTTCCAGTCTAATTTGGCAGATGGCTATATCAAGCACCCAGGTGAAATGAGTTTCTTAAGGCACAATATTTCTTAAGTAGTTAGAAGTACTGACTCTTAAGCAGTCTGCTTGTGTAATATTTGCAGGGAGATAAGCAGACAAACTATAATTATGGCATCCACTTATATAGTAATGAACTCAACATGCATCTTTTATGTGTTTAGGCATTTGTTAATGAAATAGAAACAATTGAATCATCTCTGAAAAACATGAAGGAAATAGAGACTAATCTTCGAAGTGGTCCAGTTGCTGGAATAAAAACTTGGGTGCAGACAAGACTAGGTGACTACCAAACTCAACTGGAGAAACTTAGCAAGGAGGTGAGTTTTTCAACTTTACTACGTACGGTTTTCAGGAGATGTAGACTGTAGCTTCTCTCAGCTGACTAAATGTATTATGACCCATCCAATTTGAAAAACAACGGTCTAGAATAACTCCAGCATGGGTAGTGAGCTGAGGCAAAAAAAAAAAAAGGCATCATTTTTTAAATTAAGAGAGGGTGCTGATTGTCCAGTTTGGCTCAGGGCTTACCCATTCTTGTCTTAAATCTTGCTTGAAACACATTTATGACACTTGCTTTACCCCTAAGACATTTGAGTGTGACCATTTATTTACTTAGCAAATATTTCTTAATCAGTTGCCACCTGTCAAGCATCATTCTAGGCACTGCAGGTACAGCATTGAACAAAGAAGAAGAAACTCCTCTTAAGGAGCTTACATTCTAGTGAGGCAGATGGATAATGAATAATATCATGGAGGAGTAGCAAGGAGTTAGGGCTAGGTGGGTTATTTCAAATAGGATGGTCAGGGAAGGACTTTCTGAGATGGGGATGTTTGAATAAAGAACTGAGTAAAGTAAGAGATGAGCCTTGTAAGGTTCAGATAAGAACATTCAGGCGTGGAGAATAGCAAGCTTTAAAACTCTGTGGTGGGAATGAACTTGGTCTGTTTAATAAAGAATGAAGGCAGTGTAGCTGGAATAAAACAGAGAGGAGTTAGTGAGTTGGAGAATGGGAATATTTGAGGTTAGAGGTAGGCAGAGGGTGGATTAGCTATGGCCTTGGAGGAAAGGACTTGGGATTTATTTCAAGTGTGATATTACACAGAAAGCAATTTGAAGGTTTTGAACAGGGAAGTGACATGTGATATAGATCTTTTAAGGTCACTCTGGCTTTTTGTTTTGTTTCCTTTTTTTTAGCAACAGTATCTTGTTGTATCACCCAGGCTGGAGTGCAGTGGCACAATCCTAGCTTACTGCAGCCTTGAACTCCTGGGCTCAAGCAGTCCTCCTGCCTCCTGGGTAGCTGGAACTATAGATGTTCACCACTGTGCCTAGATAATTTTAGAAATATTTTTGAGCCAGATGCAGTGGTGCATGCTTGTAATCCCAGTACTTTGGGAGGCTGAGGTGGGTGGATTGCCTGAGCTCAGGAGTTTGAGACCAGCCTGGGCAACATGGCAAAACCTTATCTCTATAAAAAATACAAAAATTAGCCGGGCATGGTGGTGTGCGCCTATAGTCCCAGCTACTTAGGAGGCTGAGGTGGGAGGATGGCTTGAGCCCAGGGGATGGAGGTTGCAGTGAGCTGAGACTGCACCACTGCACTCCAGCCTGGGCAAAAGAGCCAGATCCTGTCTTAAAAAAAAAAAACAAAAATTGTAGAGATGGGGTTCTTAGAGGCTGAGGCAAAAGGATGGCTTGAGGTCAGCAGTTTGAGACCAGATGCCAGTCTGGTCAGATGCTGCTGACCTCAAGCAATCCTCCTGCCTCAGCCTCCCAAAGCGTGGAGATCACAGGCATGGGCCATTGCACTCGGCCTCTCTCTGGTTTTCATGTGAATAGTTTGCTCTGGGAAGGCAAGAATGAAAACGGAAAGAATTCTTATAAGGTTACGGCAGGCTTGGAGAGAGAGGACGGACCCACACACTAGGGAGGCTTAAAGAAGTAGTGATGGAGGGCATGAGAAATATTAGGTTTGAAAAGAAAGAAGAGACCTAAGGAAAGAATTGAATGTGTGATAGAAGAAAAAGTGAATGGTCAAGGATGACTCAGGATTTTTACAAAGCTTCCACTTTGTGTGAATTGTGGTGTCATTTACTGCAATAACGAAGGAGAAGCTTCTGTGGGTGTAGGTGAAATGATGACTACCATTCTGGAAGGGTTAAATTTGATGCTAGAAGCTAAGGAGGAAAAATCAGTAACGGGGAATGTGGGGTCCCAAATGCTAGGTGGAGAAAACTTTTCACAGTGCCTAATGCTGAGGATTGCAGGGGCCAATCAAAACAGAAAATCGAGCTTTAAATTTGATAAGAAGGAGGGATTTAATAACCTTGAGAAAGCAGGGTCAATGAACTGGTGGGAAAAAAGTCATAGTGGATAGTTCGAGGAGGGTATGGGAACTGAGGAGCTGGGACACCAAGCATAACCAACTTTGAGAAATTTCTGTCTTCAGGGGAGCAGAGAAATGGGTGGGTGCTGGTGATGGGAATCCAAAGAGGTGGTTTTGTTATTTTTAATAATGAGAGATATTAAATGAGAGATATTAATGAGAGGACCTCACTTTAGAAAAAAAATGATGGTGCAGAAAGAGATTGAGATAGGAGAATTTATCAAGTGAAGTCTGTGATTATGCGAGGATGAGATCCACCGTCTAAGTGAAGATGTTGCTATGAGATATGGTTTCTCCGTGGTAATGGAAGGGAGGAAATGATATGGGAACAGTAGAACTGGGAGGGATTCTTTCCCAATTGCTTTGATTTTTATTAGTGGAATAATAGTGAGGCTATATATAGCTGAAGTGAGTGACAAAGCAGTGAAAAATAGAAGTCAATATGAAATATAGGCATACCCCACAGTCACGTAAATAGTACGTATTTCTTAATAAAATGCTTTTGGCTAATGTTTGTATCAGAAAAATTTATATTTGCATAACTGAATATTTTGCTTTGTGTTTGTTGTTTTACCCAACTTATTTTGAACATGTTCAAATGTAAAGAAAAGTTAAAGAATGATAAAAAGGAACAGCTGTATATCCATCCATTCAGAGACTTGCTAATGTTTTACCACATTTGCTTTCTCTCTCTCTGCCTTTCTCTTTATACACACACACACACACACACACACACACGCACACACCCTTTTTTTTTGGTACTTTTGAACAGTAAGTTGAAAACATCATGACACTTCACCCCTAAATACTCTAGCATGATTTTCCAAGCATGAAGGCATTCTTCTGCAAAACCACAATACCATGATCACACTTAAGAAACTAATAATGTTATACTCTCGTCTCTTATCCTAGCTAAATTCAAATTTTTCTCAATGTGCTATAATCTGATGGCATGTGCCTTAAGGAACTGGGGTTTTTGAGGAAATAGAAAATGGTTTGGAAGTGGCAATGAGGATCAAGGAAGGTGATAATTAGAAGTTTGTATCTTTATCTATCTATCTATCTATCTATCTATCTATCTATCTATCCATCCATCCATCCACATACATATGACGACAAAGAATTCATTGTGAATTACTGATTCAAAATACAGGAATAAATATATGGGAAATTTAAAGTGTCCTCAGGAAGGAGGTAACCACATGTGTGAATAATTATCTAGAGCATTTCCAGACTATTGCATTGCATTGACTAGTACAAATGTTGAAGTAGTTTTGGACAAACATAATTTTGCCAAATTTTCATTTTGCTAAAAAGAACAGGCATATAAAACAAATCAACAAACAAAGATAGTCTATTTCATCTATTATATTCATGATATCCTGAAAAAAAGGAACATTTTAATGCCAAAAAATAGAAAGTGTATATTCTCAGGATAATTAAAGATAATTTTGAGGGTGTTTTGTTGTTGTTAAGCTTATGTTAGTGTCTTTATTTTCTTCATTTCTTTTTGGATCTGTGAAAATTATATTGCTGACTAGTGTTCAAAAAGTACACATACAGGGAATTTTCTGGAAATGGGGCCCAAGAATCTCTGTCTCTCTCTTTCTCTTTCTGTGTGTGTGCATGTATTTTAATGAAAAGCTTACCAGGTTAACCTGATGATCAGCTAGGCTTGGGAATGGGATTGTGAGTGTTGCTGGCATCAGCTCCTTGGTTACCCTGTGGGGACAGTGGAAGAAAAGCTCTTGTTTGGTCCTGTCTATGTTTATGCCAGAGATCCTGTTTGGAGGGAGGAGCTGCGAAAGCCTCTGTCTCTTGCTTAACTCTAACTTCTGTGAGAACCATCCAGCTCCTGTGCTGGCCTTTGGTTACTATCCACCTAGCAGCCAAGCAGGCCCTGGCAGGGTGGCCACTACTGTGGTGTTTAATTTGAGCATGAGGCTGAACCTGCCAAGTAGAGGTTGGACTGTGACTGCAGAACGGCGCCTTCTCTCACAGTAGAAGTCAGTTTGTCGTTATGGGGAGGAGTGCTCTGAAAATATTTCTAGACTTCTCCAAAATTTTTAACTAAGTTACTGAATCAGAATCAGACAACTATCTATTTTTTACTGTAACTTTTTTGTGTCTGTGTGGCATATACAAACATAGTAGACATCAAAACCAAAATTTTATAGAGCGGTGTCTTATGACATCTTTAATAGCAGCCTCTCCCTCCCTGCTTTTTAAAAGTGAAATCTTAATGGGAAGTGCAGTTAAAAAGAAGAAAATGGACATTTTGATTGCTTCTAGGGTTTTTTTTTTTTTTTTTTGAGACAGAGTCTCGCTCTGTTCCCTGGGTTAGAGTGCAGTGGTGCGATCTCGGCTCACTGCAACCTCTGCCACCCAGGTTCAGGCAATTCTCCCGCCTCCACCTCCCAAGTAGCTGGGACTACAGGCATGCACCACCACGCCTGGTTAGTTTTTGTATTTTTAGTAGAGATGGGGTTTTGCCATGTTGGCCATGCTGATCTCAAACTCCTGACCTCAGGTGATCCCCCTGCCATGGCCTCCCAAAGTGCTGGGATTACAGGTGTGAGCCACCAAGACTGACTGGCTTCTAGATTTTTTGTTTTTGCTTTCTTTTTTCTTTTTTCCATTATAAGTAGTGCTACATTAAATTTACTTCATATATGTGCTTTTACTGTTATAGATTAGATTCCTACATCTGGGATTACAGTCAACAGTTATGCATTTTCAAAATTATAATAGCTATTTCGAGATAAGAGTATTATCCAAATGTGGTGTGGAATCCCAGTCTTAAGATTATTTTCATTATTGCTTATATTCCACAGCGTTAGCATGAGATGTATGAGATTTTATCTGAATTTTAAAGCATGCAATTCGTTGTGGAAAGTTATTACTGTGCCTTTAAATATTAAGAGCTAAAGCTTGACATTGAACACATTAACATTTGTTTATTTGGGGGAATGGCTTTTCCTTTGTAGATCACTACTCAAAAAAGTAGGTTGTCTGAAAGTCAAGAAAAAGCTGCGAACCTGAAGAAAGACTTGGCAGAGATGCAGGAATGGATGACCCAGGCCGAGGAAGAATACTTGGAGCGGGATTTTGAGTACAAGTCACCAGAAGAGCTTGAGAGTGCTGTGGAAGAGATGAAGGTGAGGCGGGGACGACCAGTGCCAACAGGCTTCATGCCTCCCTCCTCCCTTTAAAACCAGCCCATCAATCATCTGTCTAGCTGTCAAGCACTATGTGCATGTAGCATCTTTCACAGTAGGTTTTTGAATTAAAAAAACATAACAGGGTAGCTGCTCTAATTTTAGCAGGGGAAGAAAGCCAGGAGTCCACATATTTGGCTTGGCCCATGAGTTGAGTCCATGAGGGCCCGTGAGACAAGCTCTTAAGTTAGACCTTTAGGAGGCTACAGAGAATGACTTAAAAACCTCTGGTAGTGGGCGTGAGGAAGAATGATCATTTTTTTAAATTGGGGTAAATACATATAACATTGGTCAGCTTAATTTTTAAATGCACAATCCAGTGGCATTCATTGCATTCATCACTATTTCCAAACATTTTCACAAAGCGTTATTTTTTGTAAGGGGAACAAAAGAGACCTCCCAAGTTGTCTGAGGTTTATTCTTATTTTCCTGTTACTAATCTTCCAGTTAATACATACGGCACATATGAACACTGACTTTTCATTAGAGCAGGTAGGAATAGCGGTAGGAATGCATTGGGGAGTTCATATTAGTTGGATCCACTGGATACATTTTCTGTAAACTTGTACTCCTCTGTCGATAGTCTTGAACACTCTCTTTTTATATATAATAAAAGAACTGGGCATCATTCCCAAATTTCTAACACAGCTTCAACTGTCCTTGAATGTTCAAGCCAAAGGAGATCGTGTTTTCAAAGCTTTTTTTTCCTGTAAGCTTAAGCAACACAGTGACTAATGTTTTACCTCAAAGTTAACTTACCTAGAAGTGTAACTAAAGCAAAAATCTGTGATTTTTTTCAAAAAAGGGATTATATGACATTCATACATTATTATACATGAATCAAAGTAAATATGACAGGAGACTTGTTGGAAATTGTTTTTTCACTAAAACATCTTTTTTAGTGTAGCTCTTTTTGAAAGATTTAAAAATACTCAGTACATAAGGTATTTTAAAATAGGCTACCATGTTAAGAATTGTCTCATTTATTGTCTTTCTTTACACTTTTGGCATTGTGGTTCTGTGGATTTTAAAAGTTGCTATAGATGAGATTTGAGAAAAATGATATTTAAATATTTGATTGGGCAACATTTTATTTATTTTTATTCTTTCAAACAGCCATTAGGACTTACAAAACCACTACACTTAATTACTTTCCCCCAATCTAAAGAAGTTCAAAACCATTAAGTAGTAGAGAAAAGTAAAGGGGAAAATGAAAGACTGTTTTATTTGTATTTATTGCCATTAAAAGTAATGGCATAAACCGCAATTACTTTTGCACCAACCTGATAGGTTGATTTTCCTGAATGTCAGATTGTTTATCTTAGCACTGAGAAACAGCTATTTCTGGATCAGATCATCTCAGTCTAACTTTATCATTGAAATGCTATTAATTAGCAGAAGGATACATGTGCCTATGTTCTAGAATTTTTTAAAAAGCTTAAATTATTTAGAGAACTTTTAAAGATACTTCTACCATAGTGTACCTCAATTTTTGTGAAAATTTATTTATCACAGTGTAATCTGCTCAGCCCTCCAGTGATAATGAAAATTCACTCACTTAAATTCTGATCTTGGACCCAGACTTTGAAAATACTTCGTGTCAGTAAACATACTTTGGATAACTTATGTTAACACTGCTGTTATGAAATGAAAACATTTGTGGGAGCTGAGTACATTGGATGCATGAGTGAAATTTCAGAGTTAGCATTCTTATTTCAAAAACGCTCACTGGGCTGGGTGCAGTGGCTCACGCCTGTAATCCCAGCACTTTGGGAGGCCAAGGTGGGTGGATCACCTCAGGTCAGGAGTTTGAGACCAGCCCCGCCAACATGGCGAAGCCTTATCTCAACTAAAAAATATGAAAATTAGGTAGGCATAGTGGTGGGTGCCTGTAATCACAGCTTCTCGGGAGGCTGAGGCAGGAGAATTTCTTGAACTGGGAGGCAGAGGTTGCAGTGAACAAGACTCCATCTCAAAAACAAAACCAAAACCAAAACCCCACGAAGAACCGTTCACTGTTACCTAAATAATGTTCTATTTTGGCAGTTAGAATCATCCAGATGTTTTAACTTTGGTTTAATTCTTGAAAAAAAAAAGAAAGAAAAGAAATTGGTTACTGAGAAAGGGAGACGTTTTTCAAGTTCATCCATCCTTTCTTGGAACAGAGGGCAAAAGAGGATGTGTTGCAGAAGGAGGTGAGAGTGAAGATTCTCAAGGACAACATCAAGTTATTAGCTGCCAAGGTGCCCTCTGGTGGCCAGGAGTTGACGTCTGAGCTGAATGTTGTGCTGGAGAATTACCAACTTCTTTGTAATAGAATTCGAGGAAAGTGCCACACGCTAGAGGTACGTTATTATTATTATTATTATTATTATTATTATTATTATTTTCAGTGATGTATTTCTGAGATCCAAACTCTGTAATGTTTTGGCCATTTTCAAATCTTGGAGAAAACTTCTCTTTTCTTTCAAATTCTGGATTACAAAGGAAAAATAGTTCTTGGGAAATAGTTTGATAAAAATGAAAGAGGGGTTAAAAACAGGAGACCAAAATCTGTCCCTAATTATCAGAAGGTTCTTGGGCAAGTCATTTTGTATATTCAAACTTTACTTTTTTTATATGTGCAATCCAGGTTTTCATGTAACAGATGATCTGTAGGGGCTGTTCCAGTCCAAAAATTGCAGAGCACATTGCAAGCCTCTCTTTGTTTTGTTTTGCCTGGTTGAGTACACAGAGAGGAATTATTTTCTTTTGAGTGGTGTCTAAAGTTCAAGAGTCACCTGAAGGAAAAACAGAACTTAAATATGTGACAGTTTTACTGGGTCTTAGATAAAATACCTTTTTTTTTTCTCCCTGGCCATTACACGTAAAATGTAGATGAGTCTATGAAATTTTTTTAAACTAAGAGTGAGGTTTTGCTTGTTTGTTTTTATAGTAGTATGACTTTTGTTATTGCTTGTTGGAAGATTTAAGAAGGCTTTCAATTTACAACAATTTAATTTACATTCAATTTGACGTAAAACAAATATTTGTATTGTGGCAAATCTTGAAATGGTAAAAAATGGCAACTGCAATATTTAACCTAAATGCATTCATTACTTTGATCATTCATTCATTTGTAAATTCATTCATTTCTTGTTCTAAACCAATTTTGTGCTAAGATAAATATATATCATTGAGGCAAGTTAGTAAGAAAGCTACTTGATTTGGGATCTGTCTGCTTCTTGGAAGTGGTCTTCTTTGAGTCATTTTTTCTTTCCTATAAGAAAAGAGGTTGTGCTTGCATCTGAGCAGATTTTTGGTCTGCTTTTTGCTTGTGGAAATCGGGGGACTAGAACCTCTTTTCTTTTATTCTAATTCAGTGGCTGGAAAATTATGGCTGAGGATTTTGTTTTGTTTTGTTTGAGACAGGGTCTTGCTCTGTCACCTGTGCTGGAGTGCAGTGGTATGATCACAGCTCACTGTAACCTCAAACTCCTGGGCTCAAGTGACCTTCCTGCCCCCGCTTCCTGAGTAGCTATGACTCCAGCCTTGCAATGCCACACCTGGCTAATTATTTTTAAATTTTTTTTGTAGAGATGGGGGTCTTGCTATGTTGCCCAAGTTGGTCTGGAACTCTTGGGCTCAAGCCATCCTCCTGCCTTGGCCTACCAAAGTCCTGGGATTAAAGGCATTAGCCACTGCACCCGGACTGGCTGAGGGTTTAAATCTAACTTGTAGTTTGGTTTTGGATACCTGGTTAACTGAGAATAGTTTATACATTTCTCAAGGGTTGTACAACACATACCCCCCTCCAAGAAGAATCTGTGATAGGAAGCAAATGTGTCCTCCCAAAACCTAAAATATTTACTGTCTGGCCCTTTGTAGAAAAATGTACTGCTCCTTGATCTGGTAAGCATGCTTCATGTGGAGAGTGGACCGGCAGGTGCCTTCACTCATTTATGTAAACCAGCAGATGCCTCCACTCATTCAGTACATTCAAGACGACAAGCCCAGGAGGCATCCAGCTGAGTTCTTTCTCCTAAACTTACCACTCAAATCAGTTCCTCTTATAATAAGGGATTATAAATTTATAAATGTTTCCACCCACTGCACAACCCCTGGGTCCCTGCTCTGGAAACCTCAGAGGGGAATGAGTGATCAAAACCAACACAGTAAGAACAGTATAACTCCAGTTTTGGTAAAATGTGGCTCTCTTATATTGACATGTCCTCATGAATTTAGAAAAAAGTTGGGAAGGCTACATTGCAAACTTTTACATCAGTTAGCTCTAAGTTGGAATTGGGTGGGGCCCAGGAGATTTCAATTTTCTATGAAATTATTTTTTAAAAATTTACAATTGGGAGCAATTTTTTCATTTTGTTCAAAAACCAAACTTTTTTTTTTTTTTTTTTTTTTTTTTTTGAGATGGAGTTTCACTCTTGTTGCCCAGGCTGGAGGGCAGTGGCGTGGCCTGGGCTTACTGTAACCTCTGCCTCCCAGGTTCAAGTGATTCTCCTGCCTCAGCCTCCCGAGTAGCTGGGATTACAGGTGCCTGCCACCACGCCCAGCTAGTTTTTGTATTTTTAGTAGAGATGGGGTTTCACCATGTTGGCCAGGCTGGTCTTGAACTCCTGACCTCATGTGATCCACCTGCCTTGGCCTCCCAAAATGCTGAGATTACAGGTGTGAACCACCGCACTTGGTCTTTAAAAAACAAACTAAATAATGTTTCTCTCCTGTTTTTCTTACTAATTATATAGTTGTATTTTTGACATTTAAATCAGATCATGGAATTTATTTTAAAGAGTGAGGCAGCCTCTTGCCCACTCTTTGCTCCCCACCCTTCACCAACTGGTCTCATATGATTTTGTTGATTATTTTATTTTATTTTATTTGAGATGGAGTCTTGCTCTGTTGCCCAGGCTGGAATGCAGTGGTGCAATCTCGGCTCACCGCAACCTCCGCCTCCCGGGTTCACGCCATTCTCCTGCCTCCTCCAGAGTAGCTGGGACTACAGGCATCCGCCACCACACCCGGCTAATATTTTTTTGTATTTTTTTTTTTTTAGTAGAGACAGGGTTTCACCGTGTTAGCCAGGATGGTCTCAATCTCCTGACCTCATGATCCGCCTGCTTCAGCCTCCCAAAGTGCTGGGATTACAGGCGTGAGCCACCATGCCTGGCCGATTTTATTTTATTTTTTTGAAGTTTCAACTCCATCAGTTCTGAATTCCTAGGTATACTCACATCCAAATGAAATTATTAGCGATTAAAGAGAATGTGTAGTACTAGAGATACGATGTGTGAAATGGCTTTTTGTCTAATTTAAAATTTTTCATGCTTTAGGAGGTCTGGTCTTGTTGGATTGAACTGCTTCACTATTTGGATCTTGAAACCACCTGGTTAAACACTTTGGAAGAGCGGATGAAGAGCACAGAGGTCCTGCCTGAGAAGACGGATGCTGTCAACGAAGCCCTGGAGGTTGGAACCTGTGATCTCCACGGCATTTCTCTTTGTTGTGATGAGGCCACACGTGTATTACAATGAGGAATGTAATGCTTTACGCAGGCAAATGCATTTGCTTCCTCAGTGGTTTTCAATGTCACTTGCATTTTCTTCCATAACCTGAAGTGTTTATACAATCATGTGTATTTAGATTATTGGTGACCCATTATATCAGCCTCAAGACGTGGTTAGCTGTTTGACATCTTACATTTTAGACATGTTGAAGCACTCTAGTGGTTTTCCAGTTTATTTTAGTAGGCCCTGGACAAAGCTCTGCCATATGTTATTAGGACAACTGCTCTCTTGTTTCGTCAACAAGTTATTTTTACTCACTAAACACAGCACTGACAGTTTATAGGGGATTCCTGTCTCTTACCTTCAGATGCTAGAAGTTAAAAGACAGTGGTTGAGCCATGGGATCTTGTCGTAGGAGCTTGTCTTCAAGCCTGGATTTGAACTCCTTGAGGCCAAGAAATGTACCCGATGCTTTGTTATTCCTCAGTTCCCAGCACAGTGTGTAGCACACGTTAACTTAATAACCGTTTCTTAAATGAAATACAGTGCAAAGAGGGTAGGTTTGCTTAACAAAAAAGAAAAGGAAAGGGGGTAGATAGGCTTTTAAAAATGTCATGGTACCATGTGGGAACTGAGTGGACAACTGGATTAAAGGTCAGAAATGAGTAAAATGTGGCACTTACATTCCAGGAGATGGATGCGCTGCTAGAGAAAAGATGTCACTTCTCAAATATAGCAGAGTGAGAGACAGAGTGAATGAAAAATATGAAAAGCTTAATTTTTTTCCTAATATAAGAGTGAATACGTATATATTCTTGAAATACGGAAAATAAAGAAAAGTATAAAGCAAACTCTAAGATAAAGATTTTAAAACAGTTTGTAGATTTCTTCCTAATATCTTTTATGTATGCATACTAGAAGGTAGTATATTGGATCAAAGGCTTTGGAGTCTTTTATTTACTTATTTATCTTTTTATTTGAGATGGAATCTTGCTATGTTGCCCAGGCTGGAGTGCAATTGCATGATTTTGGCTCACTGCAACCTCCACCTCCTGAGTTCAAGCAATTCTCATGCCTCAGCCTCCTGAGTAGCTGGGATCACAGGCGTGTGCCACTACCCCAGCTAATTTTGTATTTTTAGTAGAGATGGGGTTTTACCATGTTGGCCAGGCTGGTCTCGAACTCCTGACATCAGGTGATCCACCCGCCTCGGCCTCCCAGTGTGCTAGGATTAGAGGTGTGAGCCATCGCACTTGGCCAGGCTTTGGAGTCTTAAAGCTTTAGAGCCATGTTGGAATCTTAGCTCTTCTTTTGACTGTGTGTATGTAGGCAAGTAATTTAACCTTTCTGAGCTTCAATTTTCCAATCTGTAAACTGGGAATGCTATTTAGCCCATATGGTTAATTAGATTTATGTATATAAAAAGTGTGTATATAAAACAATGCCTCTTATTCTGCATATATTGTAGGAAAATGACTACTTATTTTTAGTAATATAATTAATAAAAGTTGAGATAATTTTGCTTGTATAGTACTGTTCTCTGCCTTTGAACTTTGTGTCATATCATGAGCATTTCCCCATATAATTAATAATTATTTTTAACTTTTTATTATTCATTTATTTATTGTTTAGAGACATAGTCTCGCTCTGTTGCCCAGGCTGGAGTCCAGTGGTATGACAGCTCACTGCAGCCTTGAACTCTTGGGCTCAAGTGATCCTCCTGCCTCACCCTCCCATAATTAATAATAGTTGAAATTATTTTTGTGAAATTATATCATCATATATCACTTGTGCTAATTTCTCAATTTTATGCATTTTTAATCCCATGATGGATATTTTTGTGAATTAGTAATTTACTTAACTTTTGGTCCTGTTACTTAGGTAGATTTTTAGAAAATATAATTACTTGTTCAACAAATAGACATTTTGGGGATCCTTGATACCTTTTGCCTTAGTAAATACATTATCATTATTTTTTCCCATCTCCATTCCAGTCTCTGGAATCTGTTCTGCGCCACCCGGCAGATAATCGCACCCAGATTCGAGAGCTTGGCCAGACTCTGATTGATGGGGGGATCCTGGATGATATAATCAGTGAGAAACTGGAGGCTTTCAACAGCCGATATGAAGATCTAAGTCACCTGGTAAGAGTTGGGGCATGCATGGGTGTTGATTAGGTATTGATGAAGTGGAGCTGGCCCTAAGCTCCATATCATAGAGCTTTAATGTTGGAAAAATCTTAACGTTGGTTAAAGTTGGTAGCCAATGCTAACAGGGGCATTGAGGGTATTGAAATATTCAGAAAGGAAGAATAGATCTAGCACTCTAAGACAGAACTTGATGATTAAAAAAATTATTTTTGAGATTACTTCTACTTACAAACATTTAATTTTCATTAAGGATCATATGATAGCTGTATATACGAACAACAACTCATACTATCCTAGTAAATATTAGGGCCATGATATTTCACATAAGCTGCTGTGAAAGCCATAGTCTCTTAGTTCATATCCAGGTTGTAACATACATATTCGTATCACAAACTAGAGAAAGAACACTTCTTTTATAGGAAGGTTGGGTATGAATATTAGGTGCTTCCAAACACATATTAAATAATAACTGTTGATGTTCAGCCCATGAATAACATCAAGCTTAACCCAAAAGTGCTGTAAATAGTAGTTTGATATGTATGTACACCTATAGAATTTGTTATAGGCTTTGGAAAAAAAGAGACTCTGATGTTTGTGTATTGATAGACATTTTTCTTTTGTTTTATATTCTTAATTGGCAGACATTGCTGATTCCTAAAAATGCTTTAAAATTATAATAAATAACACATTTTTATCTTCTGTTTAATGCATCTTATGGGAAACCTTTACATTTTTGTATTTCAACATTATATATAGAAAGAAGTAATAATTAGTAATTCAGCTGCATGGTACATAAGATCCTAGTGGGACATTTTCACTGTTATCATTAGTAATTATTATTTATTTATAAAGAAAGCTAAAGTCTTGGATGAAAGCTTTTATGGTCTTTTCTTAGTGGCCAGAATATATATATTCTGCTATTTATATTTGTATTGGGCAACTAATGATTCAATTTCTCCTTTGTGCAGGCAGAGAGCAAGCAGATTTCTTTGGAAAAGCAACTCCAGGTGCTGCGGGAAACTGACCAAATGCTTCAAGTCTTGCAAGAGAGCTTGGGGGAGCTGGACAAACAGCTCACCACATACCTGACTGACAGGATAGATGCTTTCCAAGTTCCACAGGAAGCTCAGGTATTGCCGTGCATTTGAGGGCTTTTGAGCTGTAAAGAGAGCTTATGTAATTGCCTCCTCAACTATAAGAGAACCCCTCCTGCTGTCCAAAACCGAGAGTCAATGGGAAAGATTGACCTTACTTACAGGGCAGCATTTGGGTTTTGGAGTTCTCTTGCTTTCTATGTGAGACTCTGGCAAAAGTCTTATATAGTTTATTTTATTTAATTAATTAATTTATTTATTTATTTGAGACAGAATCTCACTATGTCACCCAGGCTGGAGTGCAGTGGCGCGATCTTGGCTCACTGCAACCTCTGCCTCCTGGGTTCAAGTGACTCTCCTGCCTCAGCCTCCTGAATAACTGGGACTACAAGCACGTGCCACCACGCCTGGCTAATTTTTTGTAGTTTTAGTAGAGACGGGGTTTCGCCATGTTGGCCAGGCTGGTCTTGAACTCCTGACTTCAAGTGATCTGCCTGCCTCGGCCTCCCAATAATTTTTGTATTTTTAGTAGAGACGGGGTTTTGCCATATTGTCCAGGCTGGTCTCAAACTCCTGACCTCAGGTGATCCACCTTCTTCGGCCTCCCAAAATGCTGGGATTACAGGCGTGAGCCACTGTGCCTGGCTGAAAAGTCCTGTATATTTTAAATTGTAGTTTTCTTAGCTGTGAAGTTGGGACAATTCCTTCCTTATAAATAAGTTGTGAACATTAGAAACGACAAATGCAAAGACCTTAGCAGGTGTGTCATGTACAATAGTCATACCATGCAGTGGGCCATATTATTATTATTATTATACAAAAACTTATTATTATTATTTTTTAGATGGATTCTCACTCTGTTGCCCAGGCTAGAGTGCAGTGGTGCGATCTCGGCTCACTGCAAACTCTGCCCCACAGGTTCAAGCAATTCTCCTGCCTCAGCCTCCCGAGTAGCTGGGATTATAGGCGCCCGCCACCGTGCCCAGCTAATTTTTGTATTTTCAGTAGAGATGGGGTTTCACCATCTTGGCCAGGCTGGTCTTGAACTCCTGACGTCGTGATCCACCCGCCTCAGCCTCCCAAAGTGTTGGGATTACAGGCATAAGCCACCGCACCTGGCCTACAAAAACTTACTAAAGCTTCTGTGGAGGTCAACATTATGTAAAATACGATATCATGTATTACACAACGATATAGAACTCTTGTATTGTCTCTTTTTATACTTAAGTAAAAAAAAAAAGGACATCCTCTCCCCTTTCCAATCTCTTTTTAGAAAATCCAAGCAGAGATCTCAGCCCATGAGCTAACCCTAGAGGAGTTGAGAAGAAATATGCGTTCTCAGCCCCTGACCTCCCCAGAGAGTAGGACTGCCAGAGGAGGAAGTCAGATGGATGTGCTACAGGTAAAGAAGGCCAGGAGCTTCCTTTTACTTTTCAACTTGTTGGGAATTTTCTTTAAAAAAGAAAAAGAATTGATTACTTGGGCACCGTTGGTATTCTTTGTGATGTAAACCATGGGATGGGAGTGATGTGTTGAAGGTTGCATCCTAGGGCAGCAGAAACAAATTGTTGCATGGGTGGAAAAACATGAAATCTGATTTTGATAGTTGAGATGAGAAACAAGAGAGTGAGCCAGATTTAGAAGTTAGCTTTATATACACTTTTTCTTTAATGCAGAACCTCTGTCAGTATCGTGTGGCTGATGCTGTGGGCAGGCCGAGCATGAATTGGATGCAGCATCATTTAGTTCTTTCATGGTTGATGTGACATTGACTTTCACTCTGAACTTGTGATGAAGGGCATTTTGAGTTCTAGGTTCCTGAACTGTCTTTTTGAACATGAAGTTTTAATTCCAGTGAGGTCAGATTTATCTAAATTTCTTATCCAAATCTATTACTTCTGAGATTGAGACACTGAGTGTTGTAATTTTTGACACTGGGCTATGCAGTTCGCTTAGGCGATCGGGTACCCTCACCGAGATTCATTAGGATTTTTTTTTTGGGGGTCATATTTCTGAATTTTTTTCTTTTGGTACTTTATGGTACAAATTTTTAGTAGTATGTGTTATGCTCATGATGAGAGAGATAATCATCCTGATGGGAATTGCATATTTTCATTTCTGCAAACAGAGGAAACTCCGAGAGGTGTCCACAAAGTTCCAGCTTTTCCAGAAGCCAGCTAACTTCGAGCAGCGCATGCTGGACTGCAAGCGTGTGCTGGATGGTGTGAAAGCAGAACTTCACGTTCTGGATGTGAAGGACGTAGACCCTGACGTCATACAGACGCACCTGGACAAGTGTATGGTGAGGCTTTTGGGTGACTGGCACATCCAGTGGCTTTTTCAGCAGCTGTTATGGCTTGGTCTAGCAAGTACGTGCCTAGAGTGTCCAATGATCACTAGTCTACAGTGTGCTAAACATAAGGATTGATGATGGAAAACATGTTAAAAAATAAGAAGTGTGGTCTTTCCCTCCAAAGAAATTAGAAGAGATAAGAGAGATAGCTAAGGAAACTAGAATAGACATGTATATAACATGATGGCAAACAAAAACCAAAACAAAAGAAATACATCTTAATCACCATGTGAAGTTAGGAGGGCTTCAGCAGAGTGTGACTAATAAGCAAAGTTTTCAAGGATAAATTTGAGTTAGCTAGAAGAACCATACTTAGAATGGATATCATAAAAATTCCATTTTCTAGGAAAATAAAAATTTCAATAGAAATTTCAACCTTAAGATAGGAAAGAAGAAATGATATATAAGGCCTTATTACTTTTTTAGTCTTGAACTTTATAATTCAATTGAATAGAAATTTAAAAATAATGTGGCTAAGGGGACACAATCTTAGAATTAGTGTTCTGCTTGAGAATCACAGAACTTAAGATGAGACTCTTTAGGACAGAAGAGGTATAGGGACAGTTCTTTGTGCTTTTCAAAACAAAGGATAAATTTTAATATATATGTGCATGTATGTAAGTATTTATTTGATTATTGTGACATAATGGTAATCAGAGAAAGTGCTGTCCTTGACTTCATGGAACATACATAGTTCAGGGGTCTGTTACATGACAGCGTCCTATGAGATGTTGAGATGATGATGTATAGGTGTCAAGAGAAGCTGTTTAGAATAAAGCTTTTTGGTTTCAGGTAACTAGGAAGAAGACAGCTCTGAATTTGACCTACAGAACTACGATTTCTTTTTTTATATTTAAATTTACTTTTATTTCTAATTTTTGAAGACTTTTAGGTTCAGGAAGTACATGTACACGTTTGATACATGGATATATTGTATGATGCTGAGGTTTGGGCTTCGACTGAACCCATCACCCAAATAATAAATGTAGTACCCAATTGGTAGTTTTTCAGCTCTTGCCCCTTTCCTCCTTCCTTCCTTTTGGAGTCCCATTGTCTTTGCTTTCCATCTTTATGTGCATGTGTGCCCATTGTTTAACTCCCACTTATAAGTGAGAACATGTAGTATTTGGTTTTCTCTTCCTGAATTAATTTACTTAGGATAATGGCCTTGAGCTGCATTCATGCTGCTGCAAAGGACATGATTTCATTTTTTTATGGCTGTGTAGTGTTCCGTGGTGTATTTGTACCACATTTTCTTTATTCATTCCCCCATCGATGGGCACCTAGATTGATGACATGTCTTTGCTATTGTGCGTAGTGGTGTGATAAACACGGGAGTGCATGTGTCCTTTTGGTAGAACGATTATCCTCCTTTACATATATACCCAGTAGTAGGATTTCTGGGTTGAATAATAATTCTATGTTTAGTTCTTTGAGATATTTCCAAACTGCTTTCCCTAGGGGCTGAACTGATTTACAATCCTACCAACAGTGTATGGTGTTCCCTTTGCTCTGCAGCCTTGCCAGCATCTGTTGTTTTTTGACTTTTTAATAATGGTCATTCAGACTGGTGTGAGATAGTATCTTATTGTGGTTTTGATTTGCATCAGAAATCTGTTTACTTATAGTCATATACATCTTGATATATCGAGTTTTGTATTTTTTTATCATACAAATTATATATGTTCATTGTGGTAGACTTAGTACTTCTGAGAAATAGAAATAAATGTTAATAATTCCAAATCCAACAGACAGCAGTAGCCGGTGTTGGCTTGTTTTAGTCATAACATGGAAGATTTTTTTAAAATGTAATTTTAATTGTGATAAACATTCTGTTTTTAGTCCTAATGTTTTCCCATTTTATGTAGGAAAAATATTTATATTATCAAGTACTTTCATAAACATTTGTCTGAGATTTTAAAAGAATGAGCATAAACTCTATTAGTTTATTTTCTTGTCAGATTTGAAGAAGTTATTACAAGCTTGATTTCATTTGACTCGACCTTCAGACCAAATCTGAGAAAGATGATGGCCTTTGATCACCATAGTTAGGTCTTGGCTGTCAATCTGTGTAAGCTGTGGTCTGACATGATGCCAGTTGGCAAGTTGTCACCACAGTGTGTAATTTGTCTTTTTCTTTGTTTGTTTTAAAGAAACTGTATAAAACTTTGAGTGAAGTCAAACTTGAAGTGGAAACTGTGATTAAAACAGGAAGACATATTGTCCAGAAACAGCAAACGGACAACCCAAAAGGGATGGATGAGCAGCTGACTTCCCTGAAGGTTCTTTACAATGACCTGGGCGCACAGGTGAGGAGAGCAGCCCCACAGCTCATCTCTCTGTCTCTCTCTCTCTCTCTCTCAATCTCTCTCTCTCTCGTTCTCTCTCATGTATTTTTAAATTTCACTTTTTGGAAAATGCATGTTTGAAAATTATGAGATTCATACGTGTTTTCAATTTATTGTAATAATTGTTATATTTCTTTAAATGTATGTGGTAATATTACAGTGATTCATAGTTACACAGAAATTTATTTTTGGCCAGGCACAGTGGCTCACGCCTGTAATCCCAGGTCTTTGGGAGGCTGAGTCAGGTAATGGCTTGAGCCCAGGGGTTTGAGACCAGCCTGGGCAACATGATGAAACCTTGTCTCTACAAAAAAATACAAACGAAAACCTCCAAAAACAAAACAAATTTCCAAAAAAAAAATTAGCCATGGTGGTGAGTATCTGTAGTCCTAGCTACCTGGGAGGCTGAGGTGGGAGAGTTGCTTGAACCTGGGAGGCAGAGGTTGCAGTGAGCTGAGATCACACCACTACACTCCAGCCTAGGCAACAGAGTGAGACACTGTTTTAAAAAAAATTTTATTTTTAATATTTAATTCAGGCTAATATTTATACTTTTCAATGGCTACTGATATTCCATAAATTATTCTAAGGAAACTACAAGTAATATATGTTCATTGTGGTAGACTTAGTGTGTCTGGAATTGGTGGGTTCTTGGTCTCACTGACTTCAAGAATGAAGCTGTGGACCCTCGTGGTGAGTGTTACAGCTCTTAAGGTGGCGCATCTGGAGTTTGTTCCTTCTGATATTCAGATGTGCTCGGAGTTTCTTCCTTCTGGTGGGTTCATGGTCTCGCTGGCTCAGGAGTGACGCTGCAGACCTTTGCGGTGAGTGTTACAGCTCATAAAAGCAGTGTGGACCCAAAGAGTGAGCAGTAGCAAGATTTATTGCAAAGAGCAAAAGAACAAAGCTTCCACAGTGTGGAAGGGGACCTGAGCGGGTTGCCACTGCTGGCTCCGGCAGCTTGCTTTTATTCGCTTATCTGGCCCCACCCACATCCTGCTGATTGGTAGAGACGAGTGGTCTTTTCTGACAGGGCGCTGATTGGTGCGTTTACAATCCCTGAGCTAGACACAAAGGTTCTCCATGTCCCCACCAGATTAGCTAGATACAGAGTGTGGACACAAAGGTTCTTCTCCAAGGCCCCACCAGAGTAGCTAGATACAGAGTGTCGATTGGTGCATTCACAAACCCTGAGCTAGAGACAGGGTGCTGATTGGTGTGTTTACAAACCTTGAGCTAGATACAGAGTGCCGATTGGTGTATTTACAATCCCTTAGCTAGACATAAAGGTTCTCTAAGGCCCCACCAGAGTAGCTAGATACAGTGTGGATTGGTGCACTCACAAACCCTGAGCTAGACACAGGGTGCTGATTGGTGTGTTTACAAACCTTCAGCTAGATACAGAGTGCCGATTGGTGTATTTACAATCCCTGAGCTAGACATAAAGACTCTCACATCCCCACCAGACTCAGGAGCCCAGCTGGCTTCACTCAGTGGATCCCATACCCGGGCTGCAGGTGGAGCTGCCTTCCAGTCCCATGCCCTGGGCTCGCACTCCTCAGCCCTTGGGTGGTCGATGGGAGTGGGCGCCGTGGAGCAGGGGGTGGCACTCGTCGGGGAGGCTCCGGCCGCACAGGAGCCCATGGAGGGGGTGGGAGGCTCAGGCATGGCGGGCTGCAGGTCCCGAGCCCTGCCCCGCGGGAAGGCAGGTAAGGCCCGGTGAGAAATTGAGCGCAGCGCTGGTGGGCCGGCACTGCTGGGGGACCCAATACACCCTCCGCAGCCGCTGGTCCGGTGCTAAGTCCCTCATTTCCTGGGGCCGGCAGGGCCGGCCTGCTGCTCCGAGTGCGGGGCCCGCCAAGCCCACCCGGAACTCCAGCTGGCCCCCAAGCGTGGCACGCAGCCCCGGTTCCCGCTCGCGCCTCTCCCTCCACACCTCCGTGCAAGCTGAGGGAGTGGGCTCTGGCCTTGGCCAGCCCAGAAAGGGGTTCCCACAGTGCAGCGGTGGGCTGAAGTGTTTCTCAAGTGCCGCCAAAGTGGGAGCCCAGGCAGAGGAGGCGCCGAGAGCGAGCGAGGGCTGTGAGGACTGCCAGCATGCTGTCACCTCCCATTAGTACTTCAAAGAAATACAAGGGAAAAAATAAACGTTAATAATTCCAAATTTCAATGGATAGCAGTAGCCGGTGTTGGCTTTTTTCTAGTCACAACATGTAAGATTTTTCTAAGTGTAATTTTAATTGTGAGAAACATTCTGTTTTTAGTCCTAATGTTTTCCCATTTCATGTAGGAAAAATGGGAAATAATAGTCCCTGTAAAAACTCAAGTTTTTGGTCCTTAAGATTTCTAAATTGAACAGTCTACCGAGAAATGTTAAAACATCAGGGCTCTAGTAAATAACCAGTGGCAAGAAGTTCACATTAATCTACCAGGATTTGAAATCCTGGCAAGAAACATCTCTAATTTGGGCATTTTAGTGAATCCATGCAGGAGTTGTTGAGCATTTACTGTGAGTGACTGAATTTTTGCCCTGAAACCAGGAGAGCAAAGAATGTGTGGAAGTGAGAAACCTTAATAGGTAATATTGAAAACCCATGTTTGATAGTATTTTGGATCCTCCTTCAGTTAGGAAATGTTAACTACTTCCAGTTGAGGTAATATTGAAGTTTCTATATAAGCCCAGAGAAAAATAGCTGAAATTTTGTTTTCAATTGAAATCAGAACGACCAGTTTATACTTTTTCTGGGTGATTTTGATCTCACTTCTGCAAGCTTAGGTTGTTGCTATGATACATCTTGATGTATTACATGTCTGGAACACACACCTTAGAGCTTCTTTTTGGAATTATACAGCTGGTTCTTCGTTAAATATTATTATATTTATTCACTGGGCATTTTATGAATGGAATGGTATTGCTGGTTTTTGCACTAATTCTCCAATTGTGACTATAATTTTAGTATTAATTAATTTTATCATTTAAAGTTTCACTCAATCGAGATTTTACTCTGTGTCAGGAATTATACAAGGAGACAGTGGTGAGGAAAGATATAAATTATCTCTTTGTCTAATGGAACTTAGGGTAGTGAAAGAGAAAAACATTGAGTAGTTACATGAGATGATGTCACATTATCAGTCTGAAGAGTTATGAAGAATGTACATGGTTCTTTAAGAGTATAGGTAAAGGGGGGTTTCACCCAGTCTTGTGTTAGGAAGGCTTCCCTGAGGAGGTGATGCATAAGCCGAGATCTGAAGTCTGGGTAGGAGTAACCTGGGTGAAACTAGAGGAGATTTCTAGACTGATAAAACAGTATATATAAAAGCTCTAAGGCAGGAGGCAGTGTGGTACATTTATGTGGCTAGAGCAGAGACAGCCAGTGTGAGGAACATGGTGCTAGGGAGACAGGATTAGACGAAATCCTGCCAATGTCATAGAGTTTGTGTTACAGATTAAAATCTGTGTCTTAAGCAGCTATTGCACAGGTTTTAGTAGGCAAATTACATACTCAGATATGTCTTTTAAAGGATTACTCACTGTGTTTTGGAAGAGGAATTGGAGAGAGGCTGGAGTGGATGTGAGGAGACTGGTTTGGAAGTCATTGTACACTTGGTAAGAGATGGTCGTACCTTGAACTAGGATGGAGAGTGGAGATGGAGTGAGTGAACTGATTTCAGACATATGTAGGAAGTGAAATCAACAGGACTTGGTCCAGGAGGAGAAATGAAGGATGACCCCTGGGTTTCTAGCTTGATGATGTGGATGGTGTGGCCATTGAGATGGGTGCTGTAAGAAAAGATAGAGGTCCGGGTGCGGTGGCTTATGCCTGTAATCTTTGCACTTTGGGAGGCCAAGGTGGTGGATCACCTGAGGTCAGGAGTTTGAGACCAGCCTGGCCAACATGGCAAAAACCCGTCTCTACTCAAAAAAAAAAAAAAAAAAAAAAAAAAAAAAAAAAAAAAAAAATTAGCTGAGTGTGGTGGTATGTGCCTTTAATACCAGCTACTCGGGAGGCTGAGGCAGGAGAATCACTTGAACCTGGGAGGCTGAGGTTGCAGTTAGTCAAGATCGTGCCACTGCACTCCAGCCTGGGCAACAAGAGTGAAAACTCTGTCTCAAAAAAAAAAAAAGGTAGAAGCATGCAGAAATCACAGGTATGTATTGGACATGTTGACATTTTAAGTACCTTTGAGAATGTTAATTGGAAATGTCGGGTACTCACATGATTATTCAGGTCTGGAGAATATATCTGGACTGAAGAGGTGGATTTTATGAGTCATCTGCATAGAGGTCATAATTAAAGTAATTAGGGATGATAGATTGTCTAGGAACAGGATATAGTGAAAGAAGAGGGCCCTCAACCAAGTCTTAAGAATTACATCATTTAGTAAGAAATCTCAGGAAGATGAGCTTGCAAAAGAAACTAATATTAAGTAGCAAGAAGTGGTAGGGACACAGGTGAGTACTAGGTCTGGAAAGCTAGGGGAAGATGGTATTTTGACAGAGTGCAGTTACCTGTTCTGGATATTTTGAAAGTTAAATATGATGTCCACGTAAACATATTAATTAGATCAGTTGCCATTGGGGTCATTATTGAACTTAGCAAGGGCAATGTCTGGGAGTGATGGTGGTAGAAGCCAGAATGGCATGGCTCAGTCCAAAGATTGTACCACCCTGGCCTTGGCCTTAACATCTTTAAGTTTCATTTTCATTATCCATAAAGTAGAAAGAGGCTTTGTGAATTTTATTGCATACGTGTGTAAGATTCCTTAGCACAACATGGAAGCTGTATTAAGAGCTTGGTAAATGTTAGTTAAGTTCATTTGTTTTCTGTCAACAACGAGAGCAAAATAATAATAAGGTTTAGGTTGTATAGTCGTGTACTGCATTTTAAGTTAAAGTGGTTAATTATAAAACATATAATTGTGAAAATGGTGCTATTTTCCCCTCAAGTTACTATAATACAGTATTTTTCCTTCATGGAGAGGATTCTAAGATATCTTATGTTCAAAATTATAATAGATACTAGTGATTTTTTAACTTTATTTCTGCCCTTTTATGTGTGTTTTTCTCGCTTAATACACATAACAATCTTTTTTTTTTTTTTTTGAGACGGGGTCTTGCTCTGTTGCCCAGGCTGGAGTGCAGTGGCAGGATCACGGCTCACTGCAGCCCCAGCCTCCAGGGCTCAAGTGATTCTCCCACCTCAGCCTACTGACCAGCTGGAACTACGGGCACACACCACCATACTGGCTAATTTTTTGTATTTTTTACAAAATGAGGTCTTTCATTTTGTAGAAAATGAGGTCATGTTTCCCAGGCTGGTCTTAAACTCTTGGACTCAAAAGATTTGCCTGCCTCGGCCTCCCAAAGTGCTGGGATTATAGACATGAGCCACTGTGCCCAGCCTCATACCAATCTTTTGAGGGCTATACCTCTGCCAGTATCACTTAGGAAATTAATGATAGAGCTAAGATGAAAACCCAGGATTGCCTGGCACTTAACCACTACAGCATATTGCCTCCTTGCAGAAATGCAAGCTTAGAGGATTCTAAGGTGCTAAGACAAAGGTTATGTATGTCTTGGGGGTTATATATGAATCAGTTTGGATCTTTAGTTAACATTCTGATTCATTCTCATTTGTGTTCATTCCCATCTCAGTCTCTCCCTGCCTCTCTCCGTCTCAGGTGACAGAAGGAAAACAGGATCTGGAAAGAGCATCACAGTTGGCCCGGAAAATGAAGAAAGAGGCTGCTTCTCTCTCTGAATGGCTTTCTGCTACTGAAACTGAATTGGTACAGAAGTCCACTTCAGAAGGTCTGCTTGGTGACTTGGATACAGAAATTTCCTGGGCTAAAGTAAGTTGCAGTTCAGATGAAACACCAGCATGATGCCAGCGTAACATGGCATTTGTTCTGGGCGACCTGGTTGGATACCATGTCCCTCCATTTTATATTAAATCTAGCCTTTTCTTTTTTGCATTGTTTTTCCACTTCTCTGTCCTAAGAAAAAATATTTTAAAAACAATGATTATATTTTATTTTCTTTATAATTTCTACTTTTAGATTAAGGGGTACACATATAGGTTTGTTACATGGATATATTGTGTAATGCTGAGGTTTGGGGTATGAATGATTCCCATCACCCAGGTAGTGAGCGTAGTACCCACTAGATAGTTTTTCAGCTCATGCCTCCCTCTGTTTCTCGCCCCTCTACTAGTCCCCAGTGTTTATCGTTCCCTTCTTTATGGCCTTGTGTACCCAATGTTTAGCCCCCACTTGTAAGCGAGAACGTGGTAATTGGTTTCCCATTCCTGCATTAACTCACTTAGGATAATGGCCTCCAGCTGCATCCATGTTGCTGCAAAGGACATGATTTCATTCTTTTTTATGGTTGTATGGTACTCTATGGTGTAAATGTATCACATTTTCTTTATCCAATCCACCATTGATGGGCACCTAGGTTGATGACATGTCCTTGCTCTTGTGAATAGTGCTGATGAACATATGAGTGCGTGTGTCTTTTTGGTAGAACAGTTTATTTTCCTTTGCCTTTATACCCAGTAATCAGATTTCTGGGTCAGTAATCAGAATTCTATTTGAAGTTCTTTGAGAAATTTCTAAACTGCTTTCCACAGAGGCTGAACTAATTTACATTCCCACCAACAGTATAAAAGTGTTCCTTTTTCTCTGCAACCTTGTCAACATCTGTTATTTTTTGACTTTTTAATAATAGCCATTCTAAATGGTGTGAGATGGTATCTCATTGTGGTTTCAATTTGCATTTCTCTAATGTTAGTGATGTTGAGCATTTTTTCGTGTGTTGTTGGCTGCTAGTATGTCCTTTGTGAAGTGTCTGTTCATTTTATTTGCCCACATTTTAATGGGGTTATTTGTAAAACAGCTCTTTTAATAAGATATTTTTATCCTGATTCCAAAAGCATTACATTCATGGATCATCAAGGCCTTTATAGGTATTATGTTTATATAGTACTTAAAAGCCTAATTCACCACCTTTAAAATCAATGACACATATTTACAGAGTGTTTACAAAGAATTGTGCTGAGTTTAATTCTTCTTTAATAACATTTTAAAACCAATAAGTAATCTTTCTATTGCAAACTTTCAGATGTAAAGAACTTAGGAATAGAATTTTAAAAAAATCAATACAAGAGTTTTCTTTAACCCTGTACTTTGAAATCACAGAGATTAGAAAGTTGATTTGCTGGTTCTGGCTTCTGCAGTAGAGAAAGAATTGAATGGAACATGAGTGGTTCTTTTAACTAGGCATTCTGTTTTCCTAAATCTCTTTCCTGAGAAAGAAGCGAGTATACTAGTGGGAAGTGCTGCATATAAATGATCAATACTGTGACTGATGTTTATATAAAGCCACAAGTATCAGTTTGACACCCTCTACAGCTCTACACGTTTGCTGTGGGCCTTGAGGAGAAGGTGCTGAGAGGTTGTGGGGTGACACAACTCCTGCTTACTTTGAATGCTCTGTGGATATGACAGCTGGGAGAAAGTTAAGATAGTAGACACTGGAAAGACTATTCTCAGTTTAGAAAAAAGCTCATGAAAAGCGTGATCATGCCATGAGCAGTGTGAGTGTAAAGGAAGTGAAGAAAGGAATGTATGAGGGAAATGAGCATTGCAAGTCATCGGTGTGTTGTGGATGAATGCAAAACAAAGGCACCAAACTTTATTTTTGTTAAATTTAAGTTTTTCAAGGACATATTATCATCCTCGTGCAGTATACTTTGAAAATCATTACTTTTTAAATTAGTAACATAAGTAATAGAAGCTAGTTGAATGAAATTTGCCTAGTGTAATACAAAAAAACAGGAGCAAAAATCACCTATAATCAAACAATGCTATTATTTTTTCATTTTTTTGAGCACATTTCGATGTGCACATGCAAAAGCATATATTTAAAAATAAATTTTGTTGTAACTAGTATTTATTGACCTTCTTTTAAAAACTTACATCTTTGGCATTTTTCTTTACCTATACTTGTTTTTAGCATATTAGAGATATGCATAGTATTTCATTCTTAATTTTTTTATTTTCTCATTTCTCTATTCATGTCCGTTTAAATTATTACCATTTTCGTTATTATAGATAACGCTATGGTGAATATACTAAACCATATCATACATTCATAATTATTTCCTGAGGATAAATTCTTAACCCTAAAAGTATTGATCAAGGGACAGGAATATATCCATTTTTAAGTCTTATACATATTATGCAATTGTTCTTCAGAAATAGTGCACCTACCACATGCGAATGAGAATTTCTACTTGACATCATGTTTTGGTTATTTAATTAGAACATTTTTGACAAGTTTATAGGTCTTCTATAGCACTGTTAAAAATACCGCTTTTTCCTCTAATTCTGACCATTTTTTATCACCAAATTGGTCTTTTAATTTGGAGCTTTTTATCTGTTCTGATTATCAATGCTTAGTGAGTTGTGTTCGATTGCAAACAAATTTTTTTATTACTGTAGCTTCTTTTTTGTTTTTTTAAGCTTTTTTTTGAAAAAAAGTAAATCCTTCTGAATATTTTTTAATGAACAAAATCCATCTTTTTCTTCATTATTTCTGCCTTTAGTGCTTAGAAAGACCACCTCTACTCCAGGTTCATTTAATTATTCACTTATTTTTTTCTACTAGCTTTTTTCCTTTTTTTTTAATTGTTATACTTTAAGTTCTGGGATACATGTGCGGAACGTGCAGGTTTGTTACATAGGTATACACGTGCCGTGGTCATTTGCCTCACTCATCAACCCGTCATCTACATTAGGTATTTCTCCTAATGCTACCCCTCCCCTAGCCCCCCAGCCCCCAACAGGACCCAGTGTGTGATGTTACCCTCCCTGTGTCCATGTGTTCTCATTGTTCAGTTCCCACTTATGAGTGAGAATATGTGGTGTTTGGTTTTCTGTTCCTGTGTTAGTTTACTGAGAATGATTGTTTCCAACTTCATCCGGGTCCCTGCAAAGGACATGAACTCACATTTTTAATAGCTACATAGTATTCCATGGTATATATGTGCCACATTTTCTTTATCCAGTCTAACATTGATGGGCATTTGGGTTGATTCCAAGTCTTTGCTATTGTGAATAGTGCTGCAATAAATATACGTGGGCATGTCTTTAGAGTAGAATGATTTATAATCCTTTGAGTATATACCCAGTAATGGGATTTCTGGGTCAAATGATATTTCTGGTTCTAAATCCTTGAGGAATCACCTCTTCCATAATGGTTGAAATAATTTACACTCCCACCAACAGTGTAAAAGCATTCCTATTTCTCCACATCCACTCCAGCATCTGTTGTTTCCTGACTTTTTAATAATCGCCATTCTACCTGGTGTGAGATGGTATCTCATTGTAGTTTTGATTTGCATTTTTCTAATGACCAGTGATGATGAGCTTTTTTTCATATGTTTTTTGGCCACATAAATGTCTTCTTTTGAGAAGTGCCTGTTCATATCCTTCACCTACTTTTTGATGGAGTTGTTTGTTTTTTTCTTGTAAATTTGTTGAATTTCCTTGTAGATTCAGGATATTAACCCTTTGTCAGATGGATGGATTGCAAAAACTTTCTCCCAGTCTCTAGGTTGCCTGTTCACTATGCTGGTACTTTCTTTTGCTCTGCAGAAGCTCTTTAGTTTATAGATCTTATTTGTCAATTTTGGCTTTTGTTGCCGTTGCTTTTGGTGTTTTAGTCATGAAGTCTTTGCCCATGCCAGTGTCCTGAATGGTATTGCCTAGGTTTTCTTCTAGGGTTTTTATGGTTTTAGGTCTTACGTTTAAGTCTTTAATCCATCTTGAGTTAATTTTTGTATAAGGTGTAAGGAAGGGGTCCACTTTCAGTTTTCTGCATATGGCTAGCCTGTTTTCCCAACACCATTTATTAAATAGGGAATCCTTTCCCTATTGCTTGTTTTTGTCAGGTTTGTCAAAGATCAGTTAGTTATAGATGTGTGGTGTTATTTCTGAGGCCTCTGTTCTGTTCCATTGGTCTATATATCTGTTTTGGTACCAGTACCATGCTGTTTTGGTTACTGTAGCCTGATAGTGTAGTTTGAAGTCAGCTGGATGCCTCCAGCTTTGTTCTTTTTGCTTAGGATTTTCTTGGCTATATGGGCTCTTTTTGTTTCCATATGAAATTTGAAGTGTTTTTTTCTAATTCTGTGAAGAAAGTCAATGGTAGCTTGATGGGAATAGCATTGAATCTAAAAATTACTTTGAGCAGTATGGCCATTTTCACAATATTGATTATTCCTATCCACGAGCATGGAATGTTTTTCCATTTGTTTGTATCCTCTCTTATTTCATTGAGCAGTGGTTTGTAGTTCTCCTTGAAGAGCTCCTTCACATCCCTTGTAAGTTGTATTCCTAGCTATTTAATTCTCTTTGCAGCAATTGTGAATGGGAGTTCACTCATGATTTGGCTCTCTATTATTGGTGTATAGGAATGCTTGTGATTTTTTGCACATTGATTTTGTATCCTGAGACTTTGCTGAAATTGCTTATCAGTTTAAGGAGTTTTTGGGCTGAGACTGTGGGGTTTTCTAAATATACAATTATGTCATCTGCAAACAGAGACAATTTGACTTCTTCTCTTCCTATTTGAATATGCTTTATTTCTTTCTCTTTCCTGATTGCCCTGGCCAGAACTTCCAATACTATATTGAATAGGAGTGGTGAGAGAGGGCATCCTTGGCTTGTGCCAGTTTTCAAAAGGAATGCTTTCAGCTTTTGCCCATTCATTATGATATTGGCTGTGGGTTTGTCATAAATAGCTTTTATTATTTTGAGATATGTTCAGTTAATACCTAGTTTATTAAGTGTTTTTTAGCATGAAGGGTTGTTGAATTTTATCAAAGGCCTTTTCTGCATCTATTGAGATAATCGTGGTTTGTGTCGTTGGTTCTGCTTATGTGATGGATTACGTTTATTGATTTGTGTATGGATTACATTTATTGATTTGCATTGAACTAGCCTTGCATCCCAGAGATGAAGCCGACTTGATCATGGTGGATACACTTTTTGATATGCTGCTGGATTCAGTTTGCCAGCATTTTATTGAGGATTATCGCATTGATATTCATCAGGGATATTGACCTGAAATTTTCTTTTTTTTGTTTTGTCTTTGCCAGGTTTTGTTATCAGGATGATGCTGGCCTCATAAAATGAGTTAGGGAGGAGTCCCTCTCTTTCTATTGTTTGGAATAGTTTCAGAAGGAATGGTACCAGCTCCTCTTAGTATCTCTGGTAGAATTCAGCTGTGAATCCATCTGGTCCTGGGCTTTTGTTGGTTGGTAGGCTATTAATTATTGCCTCAATTTCAGAACTTGTTGTTGGTCTATTCAGGGATTCAACTTCTTCCTGGTTTAGTCTTATGAGGGTGTATGTGTCCTGGAATTTACCCATTTCTTCTACATTTTCTAGTTCATTTTTGTGGAGGTGCTTATAGTATCTTCTGATGGTAGTTTGTATTTCTGTGGGATCATTGGTGATACCCCCTTTATCTTTTTCTTGTGTGTGACTATTTGATTCTTCTCTCTTTTCTTCTTTATTAGTCTGGCTAGTGGCTTATCTATTTTATTAATCTTTTCAAAAAACCAGCTCCTGGATTCATTGATTTTTTTGAAGGGTTTTCGTGTCTCTATCTCCTTTAGTTCTGCTCTGCTCTTGGTTATTTCTGTCTTCTGCTAGCTTTTGAATTTGTTTGCTCTTGCTTCTCTAGTTCTTTTAATTAGGGTGTTGATTTTAGATCTTTCCTGCTTTCTCATGTGGGCAGTTAGTGCTATGAATTTCCCTCTAAACACTGCTTTAGCTGTGTCCCAGAGATTCTGTTATGTTTTGTCTTTGTTCCCATTGGTTTCAAAGAACTTCTTTACTTCTGCCTTAATTTCGTTATTTACCCAGAAGTCATTCAGGAGCAGGTTGTGCAGCTTCCTTGTAGTTGTGCGGTTTTGAGTGCGTTTCTTAATCCTGAGTTCTAATTTGATTGCACTGTGGTCTGAGAGACTGTTTGTTACGATTTCTGTTCTTTTGCATTTGCTGAGGAGTGTTTTACTTCCAATTATGTGGTCAATTTTAGAATAAGTGCTATGTGGTGCTGAGAAGAATGTCTATTCTGTTGATTTGGGGTGGAGAGTTCTGTATATGTCTACTAGGTCCACTTGGTCCAGAGCTGAGTTCAAGTCCTGAATATCCTTGTTAATTTTCTGCCTCACTGATCTGTCTAATATTGCCAGTTGGGCGTTAAAGTATCCCCCTATTATTGTGTGGAAGTCTAAGTCTCTTTGTAGGTCTCTAAGAACTTGCTTTATGAATCTGGGTCCTCCTGTATTGGGTGCATATATATTTAGGATAGTTAGCTCTTCTTGTTGCATTGATCCCTTTACCGTTATGTTATGCCCTTCTTTGTCTTTTTGATCTTTGTTAGTTTAAAGTCTGTTTTATCAGAGACTAGGATTGCAACCCCCGCATTTTTTTTTTTTTTTTTTTGCTTTCCATTTGTTTGGTAAATATTCCTCTATCCCTTTATTTTGAGTCTATGTGTGTCTTTGCACAAGAGATGGGTCCCCTGAATACAGCTCACAGATGGGTCTTGGCTGTTTATCCAGTTTGCCAGTCTGTGTCTTTTAATTGGGGCATTTAGCCCATTTACATTTAAGGTTAATATTGTTATGTATGAATTTGATCCTGTCATTATGATGTTATCTGGTTATTTTGCCCATTAGTTGATGCAGTTTCTTCATAGTGTCCATGGTCTTTATATTTTGGTATGTTTTTGCAGTGGCTGGAACTGGTTTTTCATTTCCGTATTTAGTGCTTCCTTTGGGAGTTCCTGTAAGGCAGGCCTCATGGTGACAGAATATCTCAGCATTTGCTTGTCTGTAAAGGATTTTATTTCTCCTTCGCTTATGAAGCTTAGTTCAGCTGGATATGAAATTCTGGGTTGAAAATTCTTTTCTTTAAGAATGTTGAATATTAGCCCCCATTCTCTTCTGGCTTGTAGGTTTTCTGCAAAGAGATCTGCATTAGTCTGATGGGCTTCTCTTTGTGGGTAACCTGACCTTTCTCTCTGGCTGCCCTTAACATTTTTTCCTTCATTTCAACCTTGGTGAATCTGACGATTATGTGTCTTGGGGTTTCTCTTCTTGAGGAGGAGTATCTTTGTGGCATTCTCTGTATTTCCTAAAGTTGAATGTTGGCCTGTCTTGCTAGGTTCGGGGAGTTCTCTTGCATAATATCTTGAAGTGTGTTTTCCAACTTTGTTCCATTCTTCTTGTCACTTTTGGGTACACCAATCAAATGTAGGTTTGGTCTTTTCACATAGTCTCTTATTTCTTGGAGGCTTTGTTTGTTCATTTTCTTTCTTTTTTCTCTAATCTTATCTTCACACTTTATTTTATTAAGTTGATCTTCAATCTCTGATATGCTTTCTTCCGCTTGATCGATTCAGCTATTGATACATGCGTATGCCTCATGAAGTTTTCGTGCTGTGTTTTCAGCTTCATCAGGTCATTTATGTTCTTCTCTAAATTGGTTAGTCTAGTTAGCAGTTTCTGTAACCTTTTTTTCAAGGTTCTTAGCTTCCTTGCATTGGGTTAGAACTTGCTCCTTTAGCTTGGAGGAGTTTGTTATTACCCACTTTCTGAAGCCTACTTCTGTCAATTCATCAAACTCATTCTCCATCCGGTTTTGTTCCCTTGCTAGCAAGGAGTTCTGATTCTTTGGAGGAGAAGAGACATGCTGGTTTTTGGAATTTACAGCATTTTTGCGCTGGTTTTTCCTCATCTTCGTGGATTTATCTACCTTTGATCTTTGATGTTGGTGACCTTCGAATGGGGTTTTTGCATGGTCCTTCTTTTTGTTGATGTTAATGTTGTTGCTTTTTGTTTGTTAGTTTTCCTTCTAACAGGCCCCTCTGCTGCAGGTCTGCTGGAGTTTGCTGGAGGTCCACCCCAGACCTGTTTGCCTGGGTATCAGCAGGGGAAGCTGCAGAATAGCAAATATTGCTCCCTGCTCCTTCCTCTGGAAGCTTCGTTCCAGAGGGGCACTCATAAGATACCAGCTGGAGCTCTCCTATATTAGGTGTCTGTTGACCCCTGCTGGGAGATGTCTCCCAGTCAGGAGGCACAGGGGTCAGGGACCCACTTGAGGAGGCAGTCTGTCCCTTAGCAGAGTTCGAGCTCTGTGCTGGGAGATCCGCTGCTCTCTTCAGAGCCAGCAGGCAGGAACATTTAAGTCTGCTGAAGCTTTGCTCACAGCTGCCCTTTCCCCCAGGTGCTCTGTCCCAGGCAGATGGGAGTTTTCTCTATAAGCCCCTTGCTGGGGCTGCCACCCTTCTTTCAGAGATCAGACAGTCTGGCTGCAGTGGCTTTTCTGAGCTGTGGTGGGTTCTGCCCAGTTTGAACTTCCTGGAGGCTTTGTTTACACTGTGAGGGGAAAACTGCCTACTCAAGCCTCAGTAATGGTGGATGCCCCTCTCACCACCAAGCTCCAGCATTCCATGTTGACTTCAGACTGCTGTCCTGGCAGCGAGAATTTCCAGCCGTTGGATCTTAGCTTGCCGGGCTCCATGGGGATGGGATCTGCTGAGCTAGACCACTTGGCTCCCTGGCTTCAGTCCCCTTTCCAGGGGAGTGAATGGTTCTGTCTTGCTGGTGTTCCAGGCACCACTGGGGTGTGAAAAAAAAAAAAAAAAAACTCCTGCAGCTAGCTTGGTGTCCCCCCAATCGGCTGCCCAGTTTTGTGCTTGAAACCCAGGGCCCTGGTGATGTAGGCATCTGAGGGAATCTCCGGGTCTGTAGGTTGTGAAGGCCTTGAGAAAAGTGTAGTATCTTGGCTGGATAGCACCGTACCTCACGGCACAGTCCCTCATGGCTTCCCTTGGCTAGGGGAGGGAGTTCCCCAACCTCTTGCACTTCCCTGGTGAAGCGACACCCTCCGTGGGCTGCACCCACTGTCTAACCAGTTCCAGTGAGATGAGCCAAGTACCTCTGTTGGAAATGCAGAAATCGCCTGCATTCTGTTTTGGTCTTGCTGGGAGCTGCAGACTGGAGCTGTTCCTGTTTGGCCATCTTGCCAGCCACCTCCTCTGCTAGCTCTTTTATAGTTTCATCTTTTTACCTTTAATGCATTAATCTTTCCAGAATTTATTTTGGTGTATTTCGTGAGGTAAGGCTCTAACCTTCTTTCCAAAAGGATAACCAATTATCTTAGTGCTATTGGTTGAGTAATTAACCTTGTCCCCATGGATTTGACATGCTAAGTTCATATATTCTTATTTTCCTGTTGCCTTTCGTTGTTTTCTGCTCCACTGATCTGGCCCCATGAAATGTACCAGTTTTTAGAATGTTTAGCCATGTTTTATAGTATATTTTAACTGCAGTTAATGGGTTCCCTCTCTTTATACTTCATTTTTGGTATATATCTTATATGAACTTTAGAATTTTTATTGTTAAATTCTTAAATTCTATTGGAAATTTTGATTTGAATTGCCTTGAATTCATACATTTGTGTAGTGCAGAATTGATATCTTAGTTATATTAATTCTATTCGGTAACATATATGTCTCATTTTTGTCCTAAATTCTTTCACATTCCTACATAATGTTTGGATTTTTTTCTTTATAAACATTATTCATATATGCACAGGAGTTTATTCCTACATATCTATTTTTATTGCTATGTAAAAATATACTTTTCGGTTTTTTTACAGAGTGCTTATTGTTGGTACATAGGTGATATTGATTTTATATATTTAATTTTTAAACATCCATGTTCATATGCTCATAAATTCAATTTGTTTTTCAGCTGATTCTCATAGCTTTTTTAGGTAAAGACTCAAAGCAATGAAAAATTTGTTTCTTTTGGAACAATATGCTCTTAAGTTTCCATTTAATCTTATTTCAGAATTGAAATGATAAAGATGATATATACAAGTCACAAATTCACAGCACATTCTCTTCATTAGAGTAAATCAAATGAAACATCAGTATGTATTAATAACATAACCACCATCTTTTTATCACTGTCTTTTCAGATTTAAGGAACATGGAGATTTCACCACATTTTAATGTATTTGCACTTAAAGATTATGTAAAATTATTTTCAATGCAAAGCTTAAATAAATAATATTTTCATTTCTGAATACTGTTTTTATTCCATAACTTAAATATAACTATTTTCAATGTAATCTTTTTTACTGTAAAAAAGTATGTGTACTATTTAGATGTAATTACTTGTAGTTCATTATTTTTTATAGTTCTTAAATGCTATTCTAGTCAATCAGTACATACCCACTGAAGAAATGAAAGATTCTTATTAATAATTGCTGGGAGCATAGCTATTGGGTATCCTTTATTTTTTCCCCCCTTGCTAGAGAATAACATTGGAAAGTCGTATTTCAGTTCCGTCATAAATATGCCAGTAATTGACATGGCCAAGTGAGTGTTTAAACCTGGACTCATTTGTGAATTTGTAATTGGTATGCTTTCCAAGGTGTGATTTAATGTAGAAATATAAACTTGAGCTCCTTAAAATGATTGGTTTAAATGTTGATTTAAAAAATGGTCAATAATAGTAGCAGTAGGGTAGATACATGCATATTGCTTTTTGATTGAAAGAGCTTTGTAGTTTTAATTGTGGAACTCATGCTCTCTCTATAATTCTGTGACTATATAATTTGCCTGGTGAAACTTACGAATGTGCCAATCACTTTATCATCATACCATCCAGAGTATTATCTTTGCACTTATGACAGTTGTAATACCAAAGCTTAGACTTGCTGTTCTCTTGTGAGTTACTTACATGAAATGTTTCTTTGTAATGTTTATTCAGCATATTATATGTGAAATCACCCAGCTGTAAGATGTTATCCTTGCAAGTACCTATAGTACACATCGATAGTTTCCTCTGGTAATCTAGGAGATAAATTCATTGTGAATTTTTTTAAGTTGTGAGTTCTAGGATCCTTCTGCTTTGCCAGCTTGTAGTTACTGAAAATGAAATTGAGCCTTTACATTTAGAGTGATGATGAAGGTAATTGGCATTCATATGTAATAAATGGATTTATATTTAAATAAATGAAATAATTGCTTTCCCACAGCTGAGTGTGTTACACTCACTGGTATTTGTTGAATTACACATTTTGTTTTCCATTTGGAACTTAAGAATTCTCACTATGTTAATAAGTTTGGGAATTTTGTAAACTTTGACATTGTAAATTATATAGGGAGTCATGGACTACTTTGTATATGTGGCAGAAAAGTTTTTAATAATTTAAGGTTGTATATACTTTTATAATATTCTGAAGCATCAAGTAGGTCTTGGTGTTTTTATTTTCTAGAATGTTCTGAAGGATCTGGAAAAGAGAAAAGCTGATTTAAATACCATCACAGAGAGTAGTGCTGCCCTGCAAAACTTGATTGAGGGCAGTGAGCCTATTTTAGAAGAGAGGCTCTGCGTCCTTAATGCTGGGTGGAGCCGAGTTCGTACCTGGACTGAAGATTGGTGCAATACCTTGATGGTATGTCTCAGGAAAAAGTTAATGATGAAATCTTCTCCTCTCTTCTAGTTATTTTTTAAATGAATACAACTTTGATTAAATTTCAAATCCTGTTTACTGTGTGTCACAGTGATGTTTTGCTTGTGAATTAATTTCATTAGACTAGGTTTTATTTTTTCTTTGGAAAGGTAATAACTAGAAAGAATTTACAGTGTTTCTAAATATTCATGATCTGCATGGAATGAGGTACTTTCATATTTTAGTAAATGCACCTTATTTGTTTCATTTTAATGATTTCATATTGTATTTGATTTTCGTACTATCAGAAGCTATTTTTATATAAAATCTTCATAGTGTTTGAATAATGGCATACTGGTTAAGAGCACAGGCTCTAGCATCTGACGGCCTATGTAAAAATTTTCACTACTAGCTTGGTAACACTGGTAAAGTTACTTAAACATTCTCTAAACCTCAGTTGTTTAATTTGTAAAATGGACATTATTATATCTATCTCATACAGTTTTGCAATGATTGATTATGAGCCTTAAACATGTAGTGCTCTTAAATAACTATATGCAAAACAACCAATTTTAGATTTTGCTATGATTATAATTATTAAATATTGTATATGTGTTAGTCTTTGGTTATGCCACTACTCTGTAAATTTGCATCTCGTGGAAATAGTTATCGTTTAATTTTTATATGGTTTTATGTTCCTATGATACTAATTGTGAATATATGGCCACCCCACCCTCCCCTGCTGAGGAAGGCATTGTCATTTATAATTTTTTTTTTAATTCTGAAATACCTGAGATAGGACTTTTATCAAATTTATAGAATTACTAGGTAATGGATAGAGACATAAAAAATACATTATCGTGTGTTTGAATATTTATTTAAATTCCTCAGGATGTGCAGGGCAGTGAAGAGCATGGGCTTTGCTCTTGATCTCTAACAGATTTATATCCACAGTCCATGACTTATTATCTGTTTAACTTTAGCTAAGTTACTTAATGTTACTAAGCTTAAATTTCCATATATACAGAATGAGAACAAAAGTATATACCTAACAGAGTTGTTAAATATTGAATATAATAGTGAATATGAGATTCTTGGCACATAGAATATGCTCATTAAATATTTTATATATTAATTTTTAATTACTAGCTTTATTTCACATTCTTATGGCCCTTATTTCTGTATTCTTCAGTCTACACCTTTCAAACTCTCCATTCAAGCAGTATCTTTCTAGTGCTGTTAGAACATTTGATTTACCTGCTTAATAGGGGTAAACAAGTCTGGCACACATCAGTTCCTCCTACTTAGAATCCAGATCACTGTTGATATTTTCTCATATCATTCATTAGTTCACATTTTCTTTTTTTAAAAATGTTTATTTTAAGTTCAGGGGTACAAGGGCAAGTTTGTTTTCTTTTTATATTGTTTATTTGTTCACTTTTTTTTTTTTTTTTCTGAGGCTGAGTGTCAGTCTGTCACCCATGCTGGAGTGCAGTGGTATGATCATGGGTCACTGCAACTTCGACCTCCCCAGGCTCAGGTGATCCTTCCACCTCAGCCTTGAGAGTAGCTGGGACTACAGGCATGTGCCACCACACCTGGCTAATTTTTGTATTTTTTGTAGAGAGGGGGTTTCACCATGTTGTCCAGGCTGGTCTTGAATTCCTGAGGTCAAGTGATCCTCCCATCAGGGCCTCCCAAAGTACTGGATTACAGGCGTGAGCCACCACACCCAGCCTACATTTTCTTTTTTCAACTATGTTTCATATTATAGATTAATGATTTCTTTCTTTGTAAAAACTTTTACTGTCTAAGCATTTTCCAGTTTCTTTTATCCCACAAAATATAATTGCTAAAGTTTAATTTCATCATAAGTCTCGTTACCCTTTTTGGTCACACTCTAACTTCTTGCCTTAGATTAACTGTTTTTCCCAGTCATAATCTGCTTAACTCTTGCTTCTGTTTTCAAATCTGTTCTGTCAAGCACATTTCATGTCCTGCTTCAGTACATCTTGCTGTGGTCTGTGCCAGATGTAATATTAAGGGCTGGTGATACTGAGGTAAGGAGACAAAGGCACTGTCCTTTGAGCAGAGCATACAGAATCTTTTTCAATCATATTTTCATCATTTTAAAAAATTATTCCTTAAATGAGTTTTTTAAAAATATGGGCCAGGTGCGGTGGCACACACCTGTAATCCCAGCACTTTGGGAGGCTGAGGAAGGTGGATCACAAGGTCAAGAGATCAAGACCATCCTGGCCAACACGGTGAAACCCCGTCTCTACTAAAAATACAAAAATTAGCTGGGTGTGGTGGTGCACGCCTGCAGTCCCAGCTACTCGGGAGACTGAGGCAGGAGAATCACTTGAACCTGGGAGGTGGAGGTTGCAGTGAGCTGAGATTGCGCCACTCTACTCCAGGCTGGCGACAGAGCAAGACTCCATCTCAAAAGAAAAAAAAAAAAAAGATTGAAGAGGGCAAATCAGATCAGTTGTAATATAAGAATAAGGAATAAGAGATGAACTTGCATTGAAATTGAAAAAGAAACTTTCACCTTTTATTCTACTTCAACTTTTTATTGTGCTGAGGTCTAAATCAAATAAATTTAAAAAGTGTTAAGCACCATAGATGTGCATTTTTAGGAATAAGATGATTTATTCACTGAAGAAGAGCTCTGCAGGAAGGTGAAAGCTCTTCTTTAAATTCATGGTACAGTTTGCTCTTTGAAGGTCTTTTAAATCTCTTTTAAGATTATCATTTTAAATATTTCATATGGTTATGTAAGCATTTTATTAATTCCTTTGTAGAACCATCAGAACCAGCTAGAAATATTTGATGGGAACGTGGCTCACATAAGTACCTGGCTTTATCAAGCTGAAGCTCTATTGGATGAAATTGAAAAGAAACCAACAAGTAAACAGGAAGAAATTGTGAAGGTAGCAAACATAGACATCAGTAACACTTTTGGGAGTGGAATGTTTTGTTGTCATGTTTTCTCTTGTGGAATGCTCTAAGTTACTTAGCTGTCATTCTTCCCAAGCATTAGATTCATTAACATTTATTTTGATGGGAGAAACTGAGACAATAAGAGACAAAATAAAAGACGAATTTGAAATTGAAAGACTTGTAAGAGATTTCAGCACAATCAACCAGAGTAAGAGCTATTCACATAAGATGCCAATGAGTCTTGCTGACTTTTGTATTCTCCATTGAGTGCTGCTTACTTCTGTATTCTCCAGTGAGTCTTACTTACTTTTGTATTCTCCAATGAGTCTGTCTTACTTCTGTACTCTCCAATGAGTCTTACATACTTTTGTATTCTCCAGCGAGTCTTACTTCTGTATTTTCCAATGAGAATTACTTACCTCTGTGTTCTCCAACGAGTCCTATGTGAACAGCTCTCACCTGGTTGATTATGCTGAAATCTCTTACTGGGGATCCCAGATATTTATTTAAACTACCTTTCATTCTGTATAAGCATCACACTCATGTTTGGGTTTGATTTTTCCCATGAGATAATTTTGTGTTTTCTTATAATTAGCGTTTAGTATCTGAGCTGGATGATGCCAACCTCCAGGTTGAAAATGTCCGCGATCAAGCCCTTATTTTGATGAATGCCCGTGGAAGCTCAAGCAGGGAGCTTGTAGAACCAAAGTTAGCTGAGCTGAATAGGAACTTTGAAAAGGTGTCTCAACATATCAAAAGTGCCAAAGTGAGTAATTATGCTTTTAGAGTAAACCATTTTTCCTATGGGTATGTATCTAAATGATAGTCATACAGTACATACATCAACAATTTTGTTTTATTATTTTAATTTTATTGTTTTCTCTCTCTGTCACCGAGGCTGGAGTGCAGTGGCATGAGCTCACTGCAACCTCCACCTTCTGGGTGCAAGCTATTCTCCTGCCTCAGCCACCCAAGTAGCTGGGATTACCGGCAACTGCCACCACACCCAGCTAATTTTTGTGTTTTTTTTTTAGGAGAGATAGGGTTTCACCATCTTGGACAGGCTGGTCTTGAGCTGCTGACCTCAAGTGATCTGCCCGCCTTGGCCTCCCAAAGTGCTGGAATTACAGGTGTGAGCTGCTGCACCTGGCCAACAATTTTTAAATTAAAATGTTTTTAATCACTTTTTCTTTGGAGCATTTGTCCGTATTTATTTGTGATTGTGCATATGAAGGAGAGAAAACAAGCAATTAGTATTGAAGAAAATAACCTATTTGAGAAAAGGTTTCAAAGACTCAGTCAAAGGTTAGAATTGGTTATGAAATGATGAAACTAATTCCCAAGCTAGGGATGAATATTAAACCCTTTATTTTATGGTCACACTCTATATGTGTTCACATTGCACACACCACAGAACTTGTTTTTTTTTGTTTTACATGACGACAAATCTAAAAGTTACAGATAATTTCACAGTTTAATCCTAATGTAGGAAAGTACTACCTGATTTTATAAATTTAATAAAGAGCTTTAGACATTTAATTAACAGGGTAATAAATAGGACCTTTATGAGAGAGTGCTAGTTTTCCCACACTTAGCCAACCCCAGATGGTATTTATCTGCATTTAGTTTTATTTAAATTGTTTTATTGAGTTTTAGTTAAACAAATATAAAATTTTTCTACGTAAATGTTATCTGAAAAGATGACATTGAGAAATATGCACTTCTTTGACGTTTGTGTATGAAAATCCAAGGGGAATTCTACTGAGGAAACTTAACTGGGAGACATTCTGTGAGGTGTCCCTGCCCTGGGGGCTGGGTGGCTGTTCTTCCTTTCTGTGGCCATGGTAAGGATAGTTTCTGGATCATGGCCATAGTTTCCTGCTATGCTCGCATGTGGTCTCCAAATCCACGCCACAACACTCTGGGCAGCCACAATGAATTGCAATACTACGTCACATCCCTGGCTAGAGTTTGGAGAAAACGGGTCATTCAGAGAAGTCTGAATTGGTAAAATCATTGCCATATAAATGAATGAAACAAAAGTTAGCTGAGCTGAATAGAAAAGTCAGTTTAAAAAGTGTTAGTTTCTCTCTTGACACCCCATCTCTCTGATTAATGATGGAAAGTCAAATTAAAAATCTATTTTCAGAGAATTCTTTTCCTTCTACAGTTGCTAATTGCTCAGGAACCATTATACCAATGTTTGGTCACCACTGAAACATTTGAAACTGGTGTGCCTTTCTCTGACTTGGAAAAATTAGAAAATGACATAGAAAATATGTTAAAATTTGTGGAAAAACACTTGGAATCCAGTGATGAAGATGAAAAGGTTGGTTCAAGGAGATTTCAAAACCATAGTGTTCTCATTTTTCTTCTCTATTAATTTTATTTTTACATCAAGATGTTTGCCCATATAATCTGTCAAACATGATGAAACAAATTCAAATGTGATTTTTTGATGTGTGTCAATGTAAGAGTCACATGATTCATGTGCTTAAAAAGAAAATAGACTCAGTTTCTGAACTAGACATAATCCTTAGTATTATCTAATGTTTGCTAAACTCTCTTTGAGACATTTTATCTTCAAATATAAAATATATTTTAAAAAACATAAATTTTTTGATCGTTCAGGTTAACATATCTTGACGTATACTATACTAAGTAGGTTAGTTTTCCTCCTTAGGAGTTGATAGGAAGTGACCTTATGCATTTTTCTTTTGAGTCATTTTTTTTTTTCTTTTAAAAATTTAGATGGATGAGGAGAGCGCCCAGATTGAGGAAGTTCTACAAAGAGGAGAAGAAATGTTACATCAACCTATGGAAGATAATAAAAAAGAAAAGATCCGTTTGCAATTATTACTTTTGCATACTAGATACAACAAAATTAAGGTATTATGATTGGAGAGTCTCTGTTGCATTTAAATACCTTACTTAACTCTTGCCGTTCAGATGTGTGATGCTGCATCACAGATGCTTTAAAACACACCAGTTGGAATATCATCTCCTCCTTTCTGGTGTGTGTTACTAGATGTGTTCATATTTTTGGATGGTGCAGAACTCAAAATGGAAATGTAAAACCTTATTATTGGCCATCTCTTTTGGATTTCTGATTATGTTATCAAACCTAAAAGAGATCTATCTATTTCAGAAGTGGCTTCCTCCAATTCCATATTTTATTTGTGAAGGTCTTGTCTATGTCAAAAAAAATTTCTAGTTTAAAAATAACTCAGTTTGTGAAAGTGATGTAATATGATTTATATTCTAGTAAAGATTCACTACCAGCTCCCTTTTTATTTCTTTATATTTTTCTTTTTTTTTTAAAGATGGGGTCTCACTATGTTGCCCAGGCTGATCTTGAACTCCTAGGCTCAAGTGATCCTCCTATGTCAGTCTCCCAAGTTGCTAGGACTACAGGTGTGTGGGCCACCATATCCAGCTCCAGCTCTTTTTTAAACGGCAATCTTTCTAGCTGCATTTTAAGTGTGCTGTTGTTCCCTGGGGTCCGTTCTTTGGTAGTTCCTTCTAGAACGATTTTTATTTGATGACTTTGGAAATTAAGTAGATCGATTATGGTACTGTATTTTTACTGTACCTTTTCTATGTTTAGATATGTTTAGATACATAAATACTTCCAACTGTGTTTCAGAATTGCCTATAGTATTCAGTACAATAACGTGCTGTAAAGTTTTAGCCTAGGAGCAATTGACTATACCACACAGCCTAAGTGTGCAGGAGGCTGCACCATCTAGGTTTGTGTAAGGGCACTCTATGATGTTTGTATGACAATGAAATAACCTAGAGACACATTTCTCAGAACATGTCCCTGTTATTAAGCAATGCATGACTATACTTTAAAAACTAGCCATTCTCTCAAGGCTGAAGCCTCAACATCCTTCTTAACTATTTCTTGTTCCTCACATATCTTCTCACATCACACTGAGTAGGCATTAAAACTGTTGAGACTGCTTGAAGCAACATACAGGTTTGAATGTGAAGTTAGATATTGCTCTACCAGCTGCTTGTTTTATGACCATCAGAAAGTGACTTAGCTTATTTTACTTCACTATCCTTTCCATAATTTAGACTAATGATTTTCTCCCATGATATTATATCCCATGGACATATTCTTATGTCTGTTTTTTCTCACTCTAGCATGTCCTTTGTCTCTTCCTCACAGTTATTCTCCCCAAAGTCATGGCTGATCATGTCATTCCTTCATCGAAGAAACTGTTTAGGAAAATATTGCAAAATACAGAAAAAGCTTTAAATGCAAGGTCTGTCAATATAACGACATACAAAGTCTTCAGTCTGACCCCTGGCTCCTTATGTCTTTGATGTGCTGTCACTTCCCATGTAGTACAGCTATGCTGGTTTTTCTTTACATTTTCCTAAACACATCATGTGCCTTAGCACATCTGGGAACTTATTAATTTTATTCCCATTCCCTAGAGTGAGTTTTGTCTTTTTAGGTTAGCTGAAAAATGCGTTATCTTTTAAGACTCAGCTCCATTTTTATTTCTAACTTCTGTCAGATTATATTATAGTTCTCTGCTTTATTGTGACTTTTTAAAATATCTTTCTTCCCTAATGCTTCTCCAAGTTCAGGCAATATCTTTTTCATCTTTGGGTCCGAAATCAGAAATTATTACTAGCACAAAATAGAAATAAGTTTTAAGCTTTTAATACATAAATAAATTTGTTTGTTAAAAGTACTAATATATACTATACAAGCTAATTTCATTCTGGCTTTACTAAGATTGGTAGGCGAACTATGTTACAAACTTCAAATCTATAGTTTTCAAACTTGTATGATTCTTAAGTGTGAACATGAGAATTACTGTGGGGAGCTTTAAAAAAAACTACAGTGCCCAGATCTAATTCCTGAAACAGATAAATCAGAATCTCTCAGGACCTAGGTGTGGGCATTTACAAAAACAAAACACAAAACATTTGTAGATGATTTTAATGTACAATTAGGATTGAGAAGCACTAGTTTACAGGACTCATTGTCTTACCTGAAATATATGTTAAGTGACCTTTTCCAATTTGTTTACTAGAGTATTACTGTTTTTAAATTATGTATGAGCACTTTATAAAGATATTAACCACTTGCCATAATTGCTATAAAATATTATCTTATTGATATTTATCTTCTAATTATTTTATCTTTAAGATATAACCATTTAAAATTTTTGTTTAGCCACAGGTGACTATGTTTTCCCTTAGTGATTTTTCAGGGGTTTCTGTTTTGGGATCTAAAAAGTTTTTATCCTCCAGAAAGTTGATGAATATTCAATTCTGTTTAGTTCCAGGTTTTTCCTATGGTTTGGTAAAAACAAAACTTAGAAATTTAATAAAACACTCACTTAAAAATCTCTTTAATCTTTGCTATATGATGTGAGCTACGTCATGTAACACTGTCTCATTTAAATACTGACCTCTAGTATATTTGTGTTTCTGTGTCCTAGGAGAATTCTTTAAAAATAAAATTGTCCAGAAGTAAAGTCTCGGTCAGATCTCGAGGACATTTTTTTAGTCCTAGGGCATTTTGATTGATCACTCTCTTGGGGGAAAAAAATCTATTTTGGGAATACAGAAAGCACATGTTTAAGTCTTGAACGGCCTTGCTGCTTCTGCAAGAGTGGGAAGGCTCAGAAAAATCCTGGATTGTCCTATAGTCTGAAGAGAAAAAGAGGCAGTCTTAATGAATGGGAATTTTTAAAACTTGGATCTTTATGATACCTACTAACCTCCCTAGTTTATTCTAAAGCTTCAGGTACACGTGGTCTTGCAGAATGACAATCCGTTATGTAACTGAAGAAGCAGCACAGGAATTCCAGTCTTGCAGTAGTAGCTGAGGTATAAAAGTGGCTCCCAACATTTACCTAAGGGAGCAGATTAAAAAACAAATGTGGCATGTATTATCTAGTGGTGCTAAATGAGGAAAGTACTACAAAGGTAAATGTCCCTACAAGCATAATAAAGTAGTTGGATGTCTGGAGTTTTTTGGTCTTTTGGAAAACAGATGACCTTTCAGCAAAATCTTGGTTAATGGATGGGAAGCCAAGAAGGAAAACGGGTCCCACTTTCCTCTTTTACTTTTTCGACATGATTACTCAACCTAGAAATACTTTCATTGGGCTATTTTCTTTTCCTTAAAGTTAAGAGGGAGAACAATTGAGCCTAGTTTTCTGATCTTCCAAAATAAAAACACTGGCTTATTTGAAATGAAAATCCAAAAGAATTATTTTTGATTTTTTCTTTTCTTAAAAAATACTTAGCATCTTTTTATTCATAACTGGTTTCTGGGTAGATATGTTATTTATTTCAGCATTCTTTTATATTTGCTTAAAACACAGAATTTGTTTCCTTAGACATATGGGTAAATATCTAGAAATGCTTTCTGACTAAAATTTAAACTTGCGGCATTAGGATAATAAAATTAATCTTGGAGACAAGTGTAATTAGTTCTGTTGTTAAAGTCAAGAAATGTATAGACCTGCTTCTAACCTGGCTATCCAGAACTACCCTCAAATGGTGGACGCAGTAGTTTAACAAATTCTAGGAGGCAATAATGCAGTCCTCTGGGTTCAACACCATGTTATCCACTCCATGATTTTAGTCATGAGTCTTGGATTCCTTTAGAGATTGGATTGTAACCATTTTCAAGATCACTAACTGAATTAACATGCATTTGTGATCGTTTTACCTATCATCTTGAATTTACAGATGATTATCATTTTTTGGAAGTTCAACATAGGAGAAGTGAAAGTGTCAAGGAAGGTACCTTAATTCATGAGCAGCTGCAGTTTGGCCCTTTGCAAGTGGTAATACATAGCACTTACTAAATTGTGGCCATCTAGGAGTAAAGGGTTTGAACTCCTGAAGGACTGGCGGTCCATCCCAGAGAGCACTTTATTGTTTAGAAAGCTCTGAGAAGAGGGCCGGGCACGGTGGCTCATGCCTGTAATCCCAGCACTTTGGGAGGCTGAGGTCAGCTGATCACTTGAGGTTAAGAGTTCGAGGCCAGCCTGGCCAACATGGTGAAACCCCATCTCTACTAAATATATAAAAGTTAGCTGGGCATGATGGTGCATGCTTGTAATCCCAGCTACTCAGGAGGCTGAGGCAGAAGAATCGCTTGAACCTGGGAGGCAGACGGTGCAGTGAGCCGAGATCACAGCACTGCACTCCAGCCTGGGAGGCAGAGCAACACTCTGTCCCGCACCACCCCCCCGCCAAAAAAATAAAAATGAAAAAGAAAGCTCTGAGAAGAGGATCCAGAAAATCTATATTAGGGCAGATGAGTAGTCCATAGAGCCTCAAGTATGTCTAAATATGACACTTCATGATCTATTTTCTAATGTAGGATATTCCTGCTCTATAATATTATTCTCAGAGATTAAGATTACATACTGAATTACCTGGATATTATTTTAATCAAAACCCTTTGTGCATTTCATGTTGTGTTATGGAAACATGTTTAACTTGCTTATATTTTTAGCAATGAGGTCCAATTTTAAAATTGTGATATTTTTAAAAGAGTGAAATAATGTATCAAAATGTTTTATTTCATACAAAACTTTATGATTGGCAGGATATTCTCATTCTTTCAACAACTCAAGAAAGGAATTGTTGTTTTTTGTTTGCTGAGTTTAGATGACATAGATCTTAAAGCCTGTCAAATTAATAACATACTTATACTGTTTAATATCATGCTGCAGATGAAAATTAGGATACAGATTGTTAAGGTTTTCTGTTGCAAGGTAGGTTTATAATATAAAACATTAAAACTTAAGTTTTAAAAATTTGGTTCATGATATTGCATTCCTTCACACAATAGTCTTGTATTGTTATTATTCATTGTGGGGGTATTTTAAGATATATATATATATATATATATTTTTTTTTTTTTTGCTGTTTTTGTAGGCAATCCCTATTCAACAGAGGAAAATGGGTCAACTTGCTTCTGGAATTAGATCATCACTTCTTCCTACAGATTATCTGGTTGAAATTAACAAAATTTTACTTTGCATGGATGATGTTGAATTATCGCTTAATGTTCCAGAGCTCAACACTGCTATTTACGAAGACTTCTCTTTTCAGGAAGACTCTCTGAAGGTAGACCTCTGGGCACTGTGTTTGAATGGCCACAGTTAATGTAGAAGTAGAGGAAGAAATTTGTTCTTGTGCCTACTTAGATGGTCTATATCTTTTACAATTTGTGCCAGGGGATTAATAATATGTATGACTAGTAAAGCTTTCCTATATTGTCAAAGAAAATATAATAAATTTTGAATTTTAAAAAAGTGGGTATGGATTGTTAAATGTGCACAGTTATAAATTATTTGCAACATCAGAGCCTTGTTTAAAATTAAACAGAGACATAGACCACCTTCCTGTCTTATAAACTAGATTGTCAGTTGATGTTAATTGTCAGCATTTATCAGGCAATCTATAATGGTTTAAAATTGGCCAGTTGAGGTATGGAATGGCATCTTGATTGTAAGTTAATTAAACTTAAATTCTAGCAAGGCATTTTCATGTAACTTGATTGCATTTATATGTAAAATCACAATAAATTCACTGATAATATGGATTTGATAGTGCATTCCTCTCATTTAAACTAACATTATTAGATATTTGAAAATATCACTATTTCCAGCTTCAAATGCCTCATTACCTATAGAGAATGTTACTGAAGCCTTTCATGTGTCCTGTACAAATGCTACTATTGTGAGGACTTTTTTTCCTGCCTTGAGTATATTATGTAGCATATTCCACACACTTTGGTTAAAACAGAGTATCATTTAAAAAAAAAAGTTTTCAGTTTTCATGATTAACAATGATTATGTCTCATTATTATTTCAAATGAGTGTTCTCCAATATAAATATCTGGTCATCTGTGATTCCTTTTTTTGTTACTTTGCTGGATTTTGTTAATCCATGACAATATATTTTTAGAATATCAAAGACCAACTGGACAAACTTGGAGAGCAGATTGCAGTCATTCATGAAAAACAGCCAGATGTCATCCTTGAAGCCTCTGGACCTGAAGCCATTCAGATCAGAGATACACTTACTCAGCTGAATGCAAAATGGGACAGAATTAATAGAATGTACAGTGATCGGAAAGGGTATGTGTAAATGAAATTAATATTTAATTTAAAAAAATGCCTGCAAGTTCATGGGCATGAAGAAGATCATGTGGACAGTGAGATTAATGAGAACATGTTTCATATCCTTGTAGGATGCCCTATTATTTTTTTTTCTTTTAAGAAGGAGTCTTGCTCTGTCACCCAGGCTGGGGTGCAGTGGCATGATCTCAGCTCACTGCAACATTTGCCTCCCAGGTTCAAGCAATTCTCCTGCCTCAGCTTCCCAAGTAGCTGGGATTACAGGCGCACACCACCACGCCTGGCTAATTTTTGTATTTTTAGTAGAGATGGGGTTTCACCATGTTGGCCAGGCTGGTATTGAACTCCGGACCTCAGGCAGTCCGCCTTGCCTTGGCCTCCCAAAATGCTGGGATTACAGGTGTGAGCCACTGCACCCGGCGTTATGCCCTGTTTAATAAATTGTGATGAGTATAGTTCCTTAAAGGAGGAATGTGATCATGTATAGATGACCATTTATAACATAATATCTTAATGATATGGAAGCACTTCTAATTTTTAGTGTCTAAATAGTGTCCATTCTCTTTAAAAAAACTAAAGAAATTTTTCATTAATGTTCACTTTCTCAGCACACTTGATGATTAATGTGAGTGAAGAACAGAGGCAGCTACAGATAATTAGAATCCATATATAGTACCAAACTCTTTTTTATAGCCTTCTGTTTAAATGAATGCTTTTGAGCCTTCTTACTAGATTTTGACCAGGACTATTAATAGGTAGAAATGAAAACAGGTAAGATTTTTGCCAGTAGCTGTGGATGTGATGGAAAGGCAAATAAGTTATGAAATAACCCAGTGGAAAGTGCTGTATAAGAGGAAAGGGAGCACAGAATAATACATTGGGTAACTTGAGAGACATACGCACAAAAACTAGGCATCATGTTCCTTCTCTTTTTTTCTATTTTAGCCTACATATTTCAATGTGACTAATCCTTGAAAAGATAGCTTTTCGTGGCCTTTGGTATATTCCTTTGTATGGATTTTACAAATTTTCTCTTTGTACCTTTGGAGAACATTCTTTTACATACATCTTTATCCATACTTATATTTCATTAGGCTTGATCATTAGATGAAGACAAATTTCTTTAAAAATAATGACATTTTAAACCTCTGTATTATATCATGAAATTGGTTACTATTACCCCTGCCAACAGTATTTGTAAAAATATCCTTCTTTTTGAGCCCTTACTAACATTGACAGGTTTTTTTTTATTATTTAAAAAAACTTTGCCAGTTTAATAGTGATAGATTACATCTCAATTTTATTTTCATTTTTAAATTTTTAGTGCTACTAATTTTTGTACGTTAATTTTGTATCCTGAAACTTTGCTGAATTTATTTACCAGTTCTAGGAGCTTTTTGGATGAGTCTTTAGGGTTTTCTAGGTATATGATCATGTTACCAGCAAACAGTAACAGTTTGAGTTCCTTTTAACCAATTCGGATGCCCTTTATTTCTTTCTCTTGTCTGATTGCTCTGTCTAGGACTTCCGGTACTATGTTGAATGCAAGTGGTGAAAGTGGGCATCCTTTTCTTGTTCCAGTTCTCAGGGGGAATGCTTTCAATTTTTCCTCATTCAGTATAATGTTGGCTATGGGCTAAAAGTCATAGATGGCTTTTATTACCTGAAGGTATGTTCCTTCTATGCCAATTTTGCTGAGAATTTTAATCATAAAGAGATGCTAGATTTTGTCAAAGGCTTTTTCTGAGTCTGTTGAGGTGATCATGTGATTTTTGTTTTAATTCTGTTTATGTGGTGTATCACATTTATTGACTTGTGTATGTTAAACCATCCCTGCATCCCTAGTATGAAACCCACTTGATCATGGTTTATTGTCTTTTTGATATACTATTGGATTCAGTTAGCTAGTATTTTGTTGAGGATTTTTGCATCTACATCAGGGATTTGGTCTGTAGTTTTCTTTTTTGTTATGTCCTTTCCTGGTTTTGGTATTAGGGTAATACTGGCTTCATGGAATGATTTAGGGAGGATTCCCTCTTTCTCTATCTTTTGGATAGTGTCAGTAGGATTGGTACCAATTCTTCTTTGAATGTCTGATAGAATTCAGCTCTGAACCCATCGGGTCCTGGGCCTTTTTTTGCTGGTAATTTTTTAATCATGATTTTAATCTTGCTGCTTGTTATTGGTCTGTTTAGAGTTTCTATTTCTTCCTGGTTTAATTTAGGAGGGTTGTATATTTCCAGGAATTTATCCATATCCTCTAGGTTTTCTAGTTTATGTGTATAAAAATGTTCATAATAGCCTTGATCTTTTGTATTTCTATGGCATCAATTGTAATATCACCCATTTTGTTTCTAATTGAACTGATTTGGATCCTCTCTCTTTTCTTGGTTAATCTCACCAATAGTCTGTAAATTTTATTTATCTTTTCAGAGAACCAGCTTTTTGTTTCATTTTTTTTTTGTATTTTTGTTTATTTGTTTCATTTTCATTTAGCTCTGCTCTGATCTTGGTTATTTTTTTTTCTTCTGCTGGGTTTGGGTTTGGTTTGTTCTTGTTTATCTAGTTCCTTGAGGTGTGACTTTAGATTGTCTATTTGTGCTCTTTTAGACTCTTTGATGTAGGCATTTAATGCTATGCACGTTCCTCTTAGTACTGCTTTTGCCATATCCCAAAAGTTTTGATAGGTTGCGTCACTATTATCGTTCAGTTCAAAGAATTTTTAAATTTCCATCTTGATTTCATTGATGACCCAATGATCATTCAGGAGCAGGTTATTTCGTTTCCATATATTTGCATGGTTTTGAGGGTTCCCTTCAGACTTGATTTCCAATTTCATTCCACTGTGGTCTGAGAGAGTACTTGATGTAATTTTAGTTTTCTTAAATTTGTTGAGACTTGTTTTGTGGCTTATCACATGGTCTATCTTGGAGAATATTCCATGTGTTCATGAATAGAATATATATTCTGCAGTTGTTGCATAGAATGTTCCGTAAGTATCTGTTAAGTCCATTTGTTCTAGGGTATAGTTTAATTCCATTGTTTCTTTGTCGACTTTCTGTCTGGGTGACTTGTCTAGTGCTATCAGTGGAGTATTGAAGTCCACCACTGTTAATGTGTTGCTGTTTATTTCATTTCTTAGGTCTAGTAGTAATTGTTTTACAAACTTGGGAGCTCCAATGTTAGGTGCATATATATTTAGGATATAATTTCCTGTTGGACTAGTCTTTTTATCATTATATAATGTCCTTTTTTGTCTTTTTTAACTGCTGTTGCTTTAAAATTTATTTTGTCTGGTATAAGAATAGCTATTCCTGCTTGCTTTTGGTGTCCATTTGGATGGACTGTCATTTTGCACCCCTTTGCCTTAAGTTTATGTGAGTTTTTATGTGTCGGGTGAGTCTCTTGAAGACAGCAGATACTTGGTTGGTGAATTTTTATCCATTCTTCTATACTGTATCTTTTAAATGAAGCATTTAGGCCATTTACATTGAATGTTATTATTGAGATATGAGGTACTATTCTATTTATCATGATATTTGTTGCCTCAATACCTTGGGTTTTTTTTTTTTTTCATTTTGTTATTGTTAATAGGTTCTTTGAGATCTATGCTTTATTGTTGTTGTTGTTGACAGGTCTTGTTCTGTCACCCAGGCTGGAGTGCAGTGGCATGATCTCGGCTTACTGCAACCTCTGCCTCTCAGGTTCAAGCAGTTCTCTGCCTCAGCCTCCCATGTAGCTGGGGCTACAGGTGCCCACCACCATGCCCGGCTAATTTTTTTTGTATTTTTTAGTACAGATGGGGTTTCACTGTGTTGGCCAGGCTGACCTCAAACTCCTGACCTCAGGTGATCCACCTGCCTCGGCCTCCGAAAGTGCTGGGATTACAGACGTGAGCCACCACACCTGGCCAAGATTTATGCTTCAAGAAGATTCTATTTTGTTGTATTTCTAGGATTTGTTTCAAGACTTAGAGCTCCTTTTAGCAATTCTTGTAGTGCTGGCTTCATAGCAGCAAATTCTCTCAGTATTTGTTTGAAAAAGACTATCTTTCCTTCATTTATGAAGCTTAGTTTCACTGGATACAAAATTCCTGGCTTATAATTGTTTTGTTTAAGGAGGCTGAAGATAGGACCCCAATCTCTTCTAGCTTATAAGGTTTCTGCTGAGAAATCTGCTGTTAATGTGATAGATTCTTCTTTATAGGTTACCTGATGCTTTTGCCTCACAACTGTCAATATTCTTTCCTTCTTATTGACTTTACGTAACCTGATGACCATGTGCCTAGGCAATGATCTTTTTGCGATGAGTTTTCCAGGTGTTCTTTGAGATTTTTGTGTTTGGATATCTAGATCTCTAGCAAAGCCGGGAGGTTTTCCTCAATTATTCCTGCAAATATGTTTTAGATACTTCTGGATTTCTCTTTTACTTGGGAACACAAATTATTCTTTGGTCTTTTAACATATTCCCAAACTTCATGGAGGCTTTGTTCATTTTTTAAAATTCTTTTTTCTTTTTCTTTGTCAGATTGGGTTAATTCAAAAGCCTTGTCTTTGAGCTCTGAGGTTTCTTCTACTTGTTCGATTCTATTGCTGAGACTTTCCAGTGCATTTTGCATCTCTCTGAGTGTGTCCTTGATTTCCAATAGTTGTTTTATTTATGCTGTTTATTTCACTCGAGATTTTTTCCTTCATATGCTGTGTCATTGTTTTGATTTCTTTAAGTTGGACTTCACCTTTCACTGGTGTGTCCTTGATTGGTTTAATAATCGACCTTCTGAATTCTTTTTCTGGCAATTCAGATATTTTGTCCTGGTTTGGATCCATTGCTGGTAAGCTAGTGTGATTTTTTTTTTTTTTTTTTTTGAGATGGAGTCTTACTCTGTTGCCCAGGCTGGAGTTGCAATGGCACAATCTCAGCCCACTGCAACCTCCACCTCCCAGGTTTGAGTGATTCTCCTGCCTCAGCCTCCCGAGTAGCTGGGATTCCAGACACGCATCACCACACCAGCTTATTTTTGTATTTTTAGTGGAGACAGGGTTTCCCCATGTTGGCCAGGCTGGTCTTGAACTGCTGACCTCAGGTTATCTGCCTGCCTTGGCCTCCCAAGTTGCTGGGATTACAGGCATGAGCCACTGCCCCCAGCCTAGTGTGATCTTTTTGGGTATTTTAAAGAACCTTGTTTTGTCATATTACCATAATTGTTTTTCTGGTTTCTTCTCATTTGGGTAGAGCATGTCAGAGGGAAGATCTGGGAATCAGTGGCTGCTGTCCTGATTCTTTTGTCCCATGAAATGCTTCCTTGATATAGTGCTCTCCTCCTTCCCCTAGGGATGGGGCTTCCTGAGAGCTGAACTGCAGTGATTATTATTTATCTTCTGAAGCTAGCCATCCAGCACAGCTACTGGGTGCTGAGCTGGTACTGGAAAGTGTCTGCAAAGAGTCCTGTGATGTGATGTGATCCGTCTTCAGGTCTCTCAGCTGTGGATACCAGCACCTGCTCTGGTGGAAGTAACAGGGGAGTGAAGCGGCCTCTGTGAGAGTCCTTGGTTGTATTTTGGTTAAGTTCGCTGGTTTTCTATTGGTTGGCCCCCAGCCAGGAGATGGTGCTTACAAGAGAGCATCAGCTGCAGTAGCATAGAGAGGATTAGGCGGCAGGCAGGGCCATAGAGCTCCTAAGAAATTATCTTCTTTGTCTTTGGCTACTGGGGCGAGTAGAGAAAGACCATCAGGTTGGGCAGGGTTAGGTGTATCTGAGTCAGACTCTCCTTGTGCATGACTTGTTGTGGCTGCTATGGGGGATGGGGGTGTGGTTCTCAGGCCAGTGGAGTTATGTTCCCAGGGGGATTATGGCTGCCTCTGCTGCATCACACAGGTTGCCAGGGAAGTGGGGGAAAGCCTGCAGTTGCAGGCCTCACTCAGTTTCCATGCAGCCCACGGCCCAAAAGGCCAGTCTTAGTCCTATCAGGAACCCCTTCCATCACCCCCACACCCCCACTGACCCAACAGCATTGGGTTTATTTCCAGGCAGCTGGTGAGCAGGGTTGAGAACTTGCCCCAGGTGACAAGTCTCCCAGCTGAGAACGCAAGCTGATCCCCAGTTCCTCGGCTCTCCCATGCAGCATGCAGCAGCATTCCACCTCCTTCAAAGGGTCTGTAGATTCTCTCAGTTTTCCTGGTATGTTCCTGCGGTAGTTCTTGGAACAAAAGTCCACTATGTGTCTGCACATGCTGCTGTTTGTCTGAGTGGGAGCTGCAAGTTAGACCTTCCTCCTATCCACCATTTTTTTTTCTCTCTGTCACTGATGATACATTCTAAGTTTAATGTTTGTATTTTCAAAGTCTTTAGATCTTTGGAACAGTCTTATAGCATCTCGAATTTGGAAATTGTGATTGTTGTGTAGTTATTGTGAATTTTTGCAAATGATAATGAGTGTCTTAATATCACCTCATAGTGCCTTTTTTTTAAGTGCTTTTCTTTTTCCATGCTCAATAGAAAATTGCTTTACTGTGGGCAGTATTAGCAAAATTTTTAAAGTAATTTTCATGGAGAAAGACGATATACACATTATTTAGGGGTTATTGATATTAGGAGCCATTTTATTTAAAAAATATATATTTTATTAATATTGTTAAGATCTCAGAGATCACTTCTAAAACTCAGCTCCATTACTCTTAAACAAAAAGATAGGAGAAAAAATTATTTAGGATCCTAGTCCAATAAAGCTTTTCCTTTTTATGCTTATTTCATGTATCCTGAATGTAACAAGCACTGGGTTTTACTTTGCCATCTTTAAAAGAGTTTGGTTTAAACAGAAATCTCAATAGCCCTCTGTCTTATTGCATAACGGGCTCTGCATGCAATTTCATACTTTGCTGTATTTAGGTAAATGGGACCCTCAGGACCAGTCATTACCCAAAGTACATTAATCTGCTCAGGCAGCCGTTATAAGATAACATAGACTGGGTAGCTTAAACAACAGACATTTACTTTCCCACAGTTCTGGAGGCTGGAAGTTCAAGATCAAGGTGCCAGTAGATTTGGTGTCTAGTGAGGTCTCTCTTACTGGCTTGCAGATGGCCACCTTCTTGCTGTGTCCTCACATGAGAGAGCTCTGTGGTGACTCTTCCACCTATTATAAGGACACCAGTCCTTTCAGACTAGAGCCCCACACTTATGACGTCATTTAACCTTATTTGTGTCCCGGAAAGCTCTGTCTCTAAGTACAGTCACACTGTGGGGTTAGGGCTTCAACATAAGAATTTTGATTGGACATAATTCAGTATATAACATATAGATAGAGGGGTATACGGGCATTTTGAAGTGTTTTGGCCTTTTGTGCTTTATTCTTGCCAGGAACTAAGTGTTCTGGTAGTAAAACAACATATTTTTCCCCAAGAAAATAATGAATCATATTTTATATTTCACAGTATTTAAATGTTAAATGTATAAAGTTGGATGCGTTAACATGCCTACAACTAATCGATCCTGATTTTTCAAGCCAGAAAAGGCTGCATCTTTTTAGTTAAAAAGCTGCTTGAGTGTGTGCATGAGTGTGTGAGTGTGTATGTGAGTGTGCATGTGTGTATACGTGAGTGTGCATGTGTGTGTGTATGAGAGAGAGGATTTGGTAGCTGGTGGTGTGAGCAGATTGCTTTGCCCTTGGTATGATGCATATATCTCTAGGAGGAATTATTACCTGTATCCCACTATGAAAATTGGTTTTGTGGAGCAATAGGCTGTGAATTCAGTTGTTTGAGGTCTTTCTGTTTAAATGAAATTTGATTTTCTTTTTTAGAAAAATGGCTTTAGGCAGTCCTGGAAAATTTGGAAACCTATTTTATTTTGTTTATTGTCCTCTAGTTGTTTTGACAGGGCAATGGAAGAATGGAGACAGTTCCATTGTGACCTTAATGACCTCACACAGTGGATAACAGAGGCTGAAGAATTACTGGTTGATACCTGTGCTCCAGGTGGCAGCCTGGACTTAGAGAAAGCCAGGATACATCAGCAGGTGAGTGCTTTCTGTTAGAGGAGGGGGACTGCACATATGGTTAGTGTATTCCTGTTAAGACAGATTTCAGAAGTAGGGACAAAATATATTAATTTTTCAGAAGTCAATGGACAATTTGTAATTTTTGTTCCAATTCTTCTTACCAGTTATAAAAGTTTAAGAAATTGGTCAATAACAATTTTCAATCAGGATTTCAAAGAAATTTAATAAAAATACTCCTTAGTGGCTAATGTGAAAAACAATTTTATTTAAACAATTTTATATTTAGAATAAAATTTGTAAAATGTTATGCCTAAGACTATACCAAGAACAGAAAAAATATTTGCATGCCTCACCTCTGTTTTTTGTACTTAAAACACTTAGGCATCTCATTTCTTTGTATCATTGATAATTATCATAAAGTAAATTATTCTGGAGCGACAGCAGGGCAGCTGCTCATGTAAGTCTAATTCAGTCTTGGGAAAATATAACACAAAGTTAGTTCTGCTGATAACAATAGGTCTTTAAAAATAATAGTAGAAAGCACATGCAATTTCAATTCTACCATTGATAAAAATATTTTCTGTTTTATTAAGTTTTTTAAATGTATTTTATTTAGAAGGACATGACAATTTAAAGATAATTCATTTGTTTTTCTTATAAATGTGTTAATGTGGCCAGGCGCAGTGCCTCACACTTGTAATCCCAGCATTTTGGGAGGCTGAGGTGGGCGGATTATGAAGTCAGGAGATCGAGACCATCCTGGCTAACACAGTGAAAACCCGTCTCTACTAAAAATACAAAAAATTAGCTGGGCATGGTGGCACGCACCTGCAGTCCCAGCTACTCGGGAGGCTGCGGCAGGAGAATTCATTGAACCTGGGAGGCAGAGGTTGCAGTGAGCCAAGATCATGCCACTGCACTCCAGCTTGGGTGACAGAGCGATACTGTGTCTCTAAATAAATAAATAAATAAATGTGTTAATGCATTTTTCTTATTTTTGGAGTTACAGATAAGTGTTTAAATTTGACTTGAAAATATTCATTCAATCTGTTACTTAAACATTTGTAGACCAGTGTATTAGTCTGTTCTCATGCTGCTAATAAAGACATACCTGAGACTGGGTAATTTATAAAGGAAAGAGGTTTAATTGACTCATAGTTCAGCATGGCTGAGGAGGCCACAGGAAACGTCCAGTCATGGTGGAAGGGGAAAGAAGCATGTCCTTCTTCATATGGCGGCAGGAGAGAGAAGTGCTGAGCAAAGTGGGGGAAAAGTCCCTTATAAAACCATCAGATCACTCTCACTAGAACAGCACGAGGGTAACCACCCCTGTGATTCAATTACCTCCCACTGGGTCTCTCCCATGGCATGTGGGGATTATGGGAGGTACAATTCAAGATGAGATTTGGGTGGGGACACTACCAAACCATATCAACCAGTGAAGCAATATCTTAGTAAAATGCACATTTAGGTTTACTTGTATATGGTAGAACACAAGGATATAAGGATATATTGGGGTATATAATTTTTTAAAGCAATGCCTTCAAGCACTTGTTTGAAAGAAGATGAGCAATTCATTTTCATCAAACATGACTGATGCTTATGCTTTAATGTAAACAGCTGTTATTCATTTTAGTTGTTAAGCTGCCCTACTTCCTTGTATTTTGCCTGATGACATTCGTGAAGGTGGGTTAGATTTCAAAATAAATTTCATTTAGCATGTTCATTGAAATGTAATTAAAATTGTTTTAAAATGCCTTTTTTTTTTTAACATAAAATATCTTTCCAGGAGTTTGTTTCTTTCACACTTAAATTGATACCACAATACTTGGGTGGATTCATTGCATCAGAATCATTTACTTATTAGTGAAACTAATCTTGAGTTGTGCTCTGTTACAGGAACTTGAGGTGGGCATCAGCAGCCACCAGCCCAGTTTTGCAGCGCTAAACCGAACTGGGGATGGGATTGTGCAGAAACTCTCCCAGGCAGATGGAAGCTTCTTGAAAGACAAACTGGCAGGTTTAAACCAACGCTGGGATGCAATTGTTGCAGAAGTGAAGGATAGGCAGCCAAGGTGATTTAGCTATGATTGTTTGCAGGCACAGGAGTGAACATATTTTGGATAGAATCTTTTAAGATGCAATCTAATGAGTTCTTTTATTGTTTGACATTATAATAGGAATTTTACTGACATTTAAGACCTCCACTGCCCACGTTCTCCCTTCCTGTATTTTTAGGCTGTCCATAAAGTCTCACTTTTCTACTCAAATGCTACATATGTAAAAACCAAACACCTTTATTCCTTTTATTTACAACTGCTTATTATGATATGGTGATTATGATGGGAATTTAAAGTAGTTGATATAACTGAAACTCCAGGTTTCAGGTTTGAAGGTCTGGGTTCAAGATCAGACCTTCCCTTTGCTTATTTCCTGATTGAGCCTACCTTAGTAATACGTCTCACTAAGTTATTTTGGTGTCAAATGTTGTGTTCTATTCATGCTTTGCCAATAATAAAGTTCTTCATCTATGTAATATAATATAATATAATATAATATAATATAATATAATATAGTATTATTAATTTTTATGTCAGATTATGTTACAGTGACTCAGATTTTATTTGGGCATCTTCCAGTTGCAAATTTGTTTTGCAATTGGAATATAATGCTCAACACTATAGACACTTCCCATATTTAAAATTATTTGACATTATTTTCTGAGACAGTCAAGATTTATGAATGATTTCTACTTTGCTTCATATATTCCGTCATTAATGATCTTTTTTGTTTGTTCGTTTCTTGTTGGTAGTTTAGGGTTAAAAACTCCACGATTTTTTTTTCTGTTAATTTTAACTCTGTTGATGAAGTATTATTTTAGTGATAAGCTATCATTTTGTGAAAGGCCAATCTAATACTTTATCAGGTCCAGTATTATTATGCAACCTAAAATATTCAAGTATCATGTGACCTACAGTTGCTTTTCATTTAAAAAATCTATTATTTTGTGTGTTTTGGTAAGAGACAAATAATAATTTGTATGTTTTGGTTGAGAGATTACCACATGGCAGAGAGAGTATCTGGCACCTTGCACACATTGCCTTGTTTAGGAGTCATAACTCACCTCTTAGGGGACTGTTAAGCCTTGTACAGCTTTAGAAACTGAGGCTAAGAGAGGCGAGGTTAAGTAACTTGTCCAATATCTCATAGAAAGTAAGTGATCATACTGTCTTATGCTCTCAATATTATGCTGTACGAACTTGGAAAGAGCACAGAACTCTCTGGCCAAAGTGTCTTCCTCTGGAAATGAGAACTATGATATCACCACAGAGGACTGTCATGAGGATTAAATGCAATAGTGTTTGGAAAATGTACATGCCTTGACTATTCATAGTAAACACTTAAAGTATCTATTTCTTATGAAAGCAAGTTATCTTAGAACTTATTCTCTAAGCATATTGCTGAATTTTGCCAATGATTGATTAATGACTTGATCGATATTTATTGAGCTCTATGTTTAGCACTGAAGATGCAAGTATGATTAAGGAACTTAAAGACTAAGAAGAAGAAAATGATGAACGAAAACATCATTAAAAAGATAAAGTGTCACAGAGGCAGATATGATGGGCTGTGGAATTTAAGTGTCACAGAGAAAGCATGCCGAAGCTGAGTTTAAAGCATTTATAGTAATTTTCTATAAATTTCTTCTAGGGAGGGCCTTCTAGGCAGAAGAAGTAAAACAGCAGAGGTGGGAGGCATAAATGGCATCATCGTGTGAGAGATCTGCAAAGGATTGAAAGGAGAGGAGGGTTCAATGACCAGGGGAAGGATTGGAAAATGAGGTCCCATAAGATCTTATATGTCATGCTATTCAGTTTGCATGGAGGGTCTTAGCTTGAAATGATTTATCTCCTAGACCTTTATTGTTTTTTTGAGACAGAGTCTCGCTCTGTCACCCAGGCTAGAGTGCAGTGGCGTGATCTCAGCTCACTGTAACCTCTGCCTCCCCGGCTCAAGCAATTCTCGTGCCCCGCCTCCTCAGTAGCTGAGATGACAGGTGCCTGTCACCATGCCTGGCTAATTTTCATATTTTTAGTAGAGATGGCATTTCACCATGTTGGCCAGGCTGGTCTAGAACTCCTGGCCTCAAGTTGATCCGCTGGCCTTGGCCTCTCAAAGTTCTGGAATTACAGGCATGACCCACTGTGCCTATCCTCTCCTATACCTTTTTAAGGAAAAACATGTACCTGCTGGGAGGGTTTTAACAATAAATGCAGAAATTCTTCTAAAGGTAGATATTTGTGGAGTGTGGTAATTACAGCTCCTAAAACTAATAAGGTGAAGCTAATACGTGTTTTTACTCATTTTTTGGAAGTGAAAAGAATAATGAATCTCTTCCCCAACAGCTTATATTTTGACTAAAACAATATTTGTCTTTGTAAATTAACGCTAAACTTCACCTTAGGTTGGTAATCTATATTAAATTGGGACCATTTTGGGTAGATTGTATATATGTTGTTAACAAAGTAATTGAGAATTATCACACAGTTCAATTTGTTTTTGTATTGAGTGCCTGTAGTTAAGTATTTGCATAGTTCAGCAACCTGCAGAGTTATTTCTTCCCTTTTTTGGAGACAAGGTCTTGTTCTGATACCCAGGCTGGAGTGCAATGGTGCAATCGTAGCTCACTGCATCCTTGAGCCCCTGGGCTCAAGCAATCCTCTCACGTTAGTCTTCTGAGTAGTTGGGGCTGCAAGTGTGTGCTACCACACCCAGCTGATTTTTAAATTGTTTGTAAAAATAAGGTCTTGCCATGTTGTCCAGGCTGGTCTCGAACTCCTAGGCTCAAGTGATCCTCCTGCCTCAGTCTCTCAAAGTGCTGGGATTACAGCCATGAGCCACCATGCCCAGTGGGTTATTCCTTAGTGAGCAATTGTTATCTTCTGTTAGAACATGAATTTATAATTTGTTTTTACTCTTGGGGATAATATTTAAAATGTAGATTATATTTAGCTAATTTGCAGATGAAAATATTGGGTGACTCAAATGTATCTTATTGAAATCACTTTATAATGCTAGTTTTCTTCATAGTTCTGTTTTGAAAGTACTAAATTAGTCATGATCTTGGAACATTGGAACGTGAAATTTCAACCCTTTTTTAGAAACAAAGGCCTATAATAGTATTTTGGGTGTTTCCAAAGTTGTTATTTAAGTTAAATACTTTTCACTATGGAGGGTAGATTACTTGTTTTAGTCTTAGTAATTAGTGCTATTGCTGTATTTATTTATTTTTAATCTTAAAGGAGCATTCTTTCTTGATGGATACTTAAAAATTATGATTTTGTAGTGATTTTCATTTTTTTAAACATTATACATCAAATATTGACTTTATTAAATATAGAAGTATTATCTAATATTTTATTACATGTATTGCAAGATTATGTTAGACCTTTTGTGATTAAAAATGAAAACTCCTAGCCGTAAAAACATAAATTCTTATTAGGAATGATACAATACAATTTATTTAAAAATTGCATTCAGTTTTTAAACCAGCAGTTAATTATAGCAGCTATAAAAATAAAGATACCACCAGGCTCTTAATAGCTTTCAAATCCTTTTAAAAAACACATAATCTTATTTGTCATATGAGTTCTAATCATATTCCTCTCTTCTGACAGATGGTTTATATTCTTATAAATGTTATTCTTATAACACTATAAAGATCTAATTGAGGCAGTTCCTTTTTTATATTCATTTGACTGTTTTCCTTGCATCATTTAAAATTTTTGCTTTGTTTTTTTCTATATCTCTTTTTGTAACAGTGCTATATTCAAATATAATAGTTATTTTAATAAACAAGCCAAATTCACATGTTTCTTGTCTTCCCTAATACTTGTAAGATTCTCCCATTCTTGATACCTTGCTTTGTACTTATTCTTTCTGTCCTATGAATAAAGCAGAGTAATAGTTACCACCTAATGTGATAACATGTCATATAATGATTCCTTTCAATATTCGTGAAACACTCAAAGAGTATTATGCTTTTTCCCTATTATTTTAGGTAAAGACATTTTTCACGTTTTAAAAAATTTCCATTATGTTGCGGAGTGGTATCTAACTGTAAAAAAGGCTTTTGTATTCAATTTCTACGTAACTTTTTATGATGAGGGAAGATAATATTCTTTAGTTTCAATGTTTTTGAATTTAAGGAAAAAAGCTTCTTGGTCTATTATTAAGCAATCTTTATATTGTAGAATATATACATTGTTTCACTTAAAATATATATTAAAATAATTATTAGAAATTATTTATTTTGGGAAATATTTAGTCAGGATATTCAAAGCAAATATGTAAGGTTCTGCTTAATTGGGCAGTTTTTCCTCAATATTTTTAAATAATATATTCTTTTAGGCTAAAAGGAGAAAGTAAGCAGGTGATGGAGTACAGGCATCAGCTAGATGAGATTATCTGTTGGTTAACAAAGGCTGAGCATGCTATGCAAAAGAGATCAACCACCGAATTCGGAGAAAACCTGCAAGAATTAAGAGTAAGTTGTTTATTTCTGTCTATATGCCTTTTGGTGCCCGAACATTATACTTCAGAGTCACATACTGCGTGTCTGAAGAAGAAAAGGGAAAAGAAACTTTGTACTTTTTGGTAAATGTGGTGAACTTGAAAGCGGAATATCTTTTATTTTTTAAAGAGCAGTTATAATTTTGGTCTTGCAGAGCTTAAACTTCACTTATGTAAAAAGAACAAACTATTATGGTGTCAGTATTAGACGAAAGGTTTTTAGGATATTGTAAACTGACCTTATCATTTTAAAATACAATAGGGCTATGAAATATCGTTTTTTGTTTTTAGATTTGGAAGAAAAGTACTGATTATTGTCTATAAAGCTGCAAAACTCAACTTTATAGATAATAATCAGTAATTATCAGAGTGACTTGCTGAGGAACAAAATGCAGCTTGCAATAGGTTTAGTGTCATGGTTGTATTAATCAGATTTTCCTTGTTGGTTTGCAACTAACAAGTATTGTTTATAGTTGTCTATGTATATAATCTATAAAAATTCATACATATATAGATGTATAAATATATCCAAATATCCATAAATTTTGTATTCATAAATATTTATTTTTTGTGTTAAGAATTAAAATACTTGTTGCAGAACACTCAGCATAATGTGCTCACATTTTTATTTAAAAAAAGAAATTGTGGGCCGGGTGCGGTGGCTCACGCCTGTAATCCCAGCACTTTGGGAGGCCGAGGCGGGTGGATCACAAGGTCATGAGATCGAGACCATCTGGCTAACATGGTGAAACCCCATCTCTATAAAAATACAAAAAAAAAAATTAGCTGGCCGTGGCGGCAGGCGCATGTAGTCTCAGCTACTCGGGAGGCTGAAGCAAGAGAATGGCATGAACCCAGGAGGTGGAGGTTGCAGTGAGCCGAGATCGTGCCACTGCACTCCAGCCTGGCTGACAGAGCGAGACTCCATCTCAAAAAAAAAAAAAAAAAAAAAAAAAAAAAAAAAAAAAGAAATTATGAGTGTGTATTCATACATATACAAGCATAAAAGTGTGTGTGAAAGGTTACTTACTAATTCAGAGATTTTATCTATAAAGGAGTATGATTGAAGCATTTTGAGAAAGAAACATTGAATAATGATGAAAAATATTTTGTGGAACATATATTAAGTTTTCTTTTTAAAATGTGACAATATCTAACAAGCTTCCTTTTTTACCTAAAAATTTCAATGGTTTTTTTGGGAATGTCTCTTTTGTAAACAATTTGAGGAGAGTTAGAAAAGGTGGAACAGTATATTAGGATGGAGTAGCAAGGAGGAGATAAGAATAGAATGTTAAATTAGCAGTGTAAAAATAATATATGACCCGGTTAAGAGACAGTGAGTACCAGAGAGCCCGTTTGTGCACAGGAGTGCAAAAATACACACAGAAGGCATGTGCTCACTCCCTTCCTAGTTATCATTTGTTAGCATGAGCTTAAGCTTCTTATAAGTTTATTTTTTCACTTAACAAATTAGAAAGTTACATTTGTAATAATACCAAAAAGGTTTCTAATACAATTCTTGAATTTTCCCTTATCTGACTACCTTCTAACCACACCTATCTTTTAACTTCTCCAGGACTTAACTCAAGAAATGGAAGTACATGCTGAAAAACTCAAATGGCTGAATAGAACTGAATTGGAGATGCTTTCAGATAAAAGTCTGAGTTTACCTGAAAGGGATAAAATTTCAGAAAGCTTAAGGACTGTAAATATGACATGGAATAAGGTGTGTATAAAGTTACTATCACACATTTCTCATATTTATTGATTTTGTTGTCAGAGATGTGGGATCATGTAACTGCTTTACTTTCAAGTATATCCAAATGGGGCAAATTTTACTAAAGCTTTCTAATGTTTATATTTTTTATCTGTCATAGACAGAAGCATATATTCTAGAAGAATACTTTTTATTTTATACAGAACTCTTTGGCCTAGGGGATTTATACATTATATACTACATTAAATAATGAGTATATGTTGGAATTAGGTAAGAAAATTCCAGTGATGATATTCTGAAAATGAAGATCTTAAAATAGCATTCTGAGCCGGGTGTGTTGGCTCATACCTGTAATCCCAACACTTTGAGAGGCCGAGATGGGGGGAATCACATGAGTCCAGGAGTTTGAGACCAGCCTGGCCAACACAGTGAAACCCCATCTCTACTAAAAATAGAAAAATTTGCCAGGCGTGGTGGCACACGCCTGTAATCTCAGCTACTTGGGAGGCCGAGGCACGAGAATTGCCTATACCTGGGAGGTGCAGGTTGCAGTGAGCTGCAGTCACACCACTGGACCCCAGCCTGGGTGAGACAGGGAGACCCTGTCTCAAAAAAAAAAAAAAAAAAAAAAAAAAAGAAAGAAAATAGCATCCTGATTTTGCACATGACTTTTCACACATGTATGTTTATTTTCAATGATTTTTTTCATTAAATATATATTTACTAGGTTCCAGTGAAATGTAATGGCATGTGACTACAAATACAACTAATATCTTTCCCTCCTACCATTATTTTTTTTTTGCCATTGAAATGGTTAAAAGTAGATAAAGTCATAGATATCTTTTTCGTTTGACCTGGTACACACCATATCAGAGTATGAGGTCTGTATAGGACATTGAATGGATATGTCTCTGTCCTTGGTTTGGATGGACTCCATATCAGTCATTTTCTCTCTCATCCTCTTTAAATGGTAGCCATTATCCTATAGCTAATGATGCAGGTGCTTTATTGATCTGGTCTCTCTGATTGGGAATCACTGCCTGTTGAGTCACTGTGATTCACACATGTGTATCTCTGGTCTGGACCTTTCTCCATACTCTAAACTTGTGTATGCAACTACCTGCTCAACATCTCTCCTTAAATGTCTAATAGGCACCTCAAACTAACATACACAATCGAGCTTTTGATATCCCTCTCCCTTCTGTGCCTTAATATACATCTCCCACCTTAGTCAATGGAAGTTTCATCCTTATTATTACTTAAGTCAGAAATATTGGAGTCAATCCTATGGTATATGAATTCTATCACAAAAAGAAACAAAGAAAACCCCCAAACCAAAAACTATACCTCAGTCACCATTAGCAGCTTTTCCTTCAAAATACATATCTACTGGATGGATGGTTTATTGGATAGCCAGATGGCTATGTGTGATAAGGCAAATGTAGCAGAAGTTTGACAGCTGTAGATGTCAGAGGGCACATAGGTATTTCCTCTACAATTCTTTCAACTTTTCTTAGGTCAAAAAATATCATACATTTGACTGCTTCTTACAACCCCCATTGTCACTAACTTGTTTCAAGCCTGCCGTCATCTCTTGTCTTGATGACTACAAAGGCTGCCCCACTCATCTCCCCTGCTTCTTCCTTTGCCCTTTGTTATTCTGTTCTAGACAAAGCAGCCAATATGATTGGTTAAAACATAATTCAGATCAAGTGACTTATCTGAGCAAAGTCCACCAATGGTTTTCTATCTTGCTCAGGGTGAAAGCCAAAATGCTTTTTTGGCTTATGAGGCTTCTCATGGCCTGGAGTCCTGTGATCTCTCCTACAACATCCACTGCTCTCTCTCCCCTACACTCCTTTCCAGACATGTTAGGTCCTGTGTCACTTGCCAGAAAGGTTGTCCATATTCAGTCGGAGCACACATATTTATTTAACACAAAGGGTATCAGTGGGTATTCTGCAGAAAAGGGCACAGTTGTTAATTTGGGTGCACTATGTCAGACAAAGCTAGAGCTTTGGTTATTGCAGAATTTCATGTAAATTTTAATATAATTCACTTTGGTGAATTATGAATGTCTAAAACCAACAATGCTCATTGTGCAGAAAATCACAACAAACATAATTTGGGAAATTCTAACATGGGATATTTCATTCATTCATACAGTCATTCATTCACTCAATAGGTTTTTATTGGAGTCTCACTTTCTGCCAGGTATCATTTTAAGAGATAGGAATGCATTAAAGAGTGTGGCATTCCTTCTAACTCAAAGAGCTTATCATGGATGAGACCAGCAGACAAGCAATTATAACATCCAGGTAGTGATGGGCACATAAAGGTGGAGCACCTGCTTGGCTTTGAGGGGTAGCTGTGGAAGGTTTTGTTGAAAAGATCACATTCTGGTTAATTTACGAAGGATGAATAAGTATTGGTCAGCTGAAGAATGAGGGAAAGTGCAGTGTAGAGAGAAGTGGCAAATGAAAGTGTCTAGAAGAGACAGAGAATGAGCACAGTGTATATAGGTCCAGGAAGTAGCCCACTGTAGAATGGAAGGCTGAGGGATGTTCTCAGAGATGAGATCCTGGAGGACTCACTGTGCATCACAAGGACTTTGAGCTCCATGTTGCAAACAATCTACCACTTTGAGGGTAGTGGGCAGCTATTGATGGGTTTTAAGCAGAGGAAAGTCATATTTTTGAAATATTGCTATAGCTTTACTACAGAGATAGATGAAGTGATGCTAAGAATTGATATAGAAAGATTAGTTAGAATCTTCAGAAGAGTTTATGAAATGGGTGTCAGGGAAGATAGGGATAAGGAATTCAGATTTGGACATATCTGAATATCTAGTTCACAGAGAGGGCTGGACTGAAGATATGTTTTGGGCAGTCTTTAGCCTCTCAAAACTCCATTTGATTCCTGAAACCTTTGGAAACCAGGACTCAGGGAGAGCCCAGGGTGAAGGGCAAGAAGAGCAACACATCTGCCCTGGAGGATATTGGTATTTGATGGATGGGCAGAGGAAAAGGAGTTGGTGAAGGAAATTCAGGAGAGCCAGCCAGAGAGGTAGGAGGAATGCCAGAATTGCAGAGTAATAACAGAATTCAAGGGAGGGGGAGTGGACGGCATTAACTGGTGCACAGGGGTCAGGACAGCTAAGGACTGGTTGGTGTTTTTGATAGCAATGTCAGTGGAGTTAGGGGCTCAAACAAGATTGCAGTGGAGAGTGAAGGTAGAGCTAGAAGTTTAGGTGGTTAGGGGAAGAAAAGTAGCAGAGCTGCCATTCAGAATAACACCTCTTCTTTTGAACTACAGTCTCTTTATTTATGTAGTATTCTTCTCTTTCTGTTTGTCCTGATGCGGTAGATTTGCAGAGAGGTGCCTACCACCCTGAAGGAATGCATCCAGGAGCCCAGTTCTGTTTCACAGACAAGGATTGCTGGTAAGATACAGTTTATCTTTAACAAAGTTTTTTAAAAAATCAATATGTAAAATTTTGTGATATGAGCCTCATATATGAATTAGAAAGACTTAGAAACGTCGTGCCATTTTCTTTATTTATTCTACTTTCAATGATTTGAAAAGAACATCTTCTTTAAACCCAAGACACATTTGGCTGCCCAGTGTGGGTAAGGCATTTGTTCTCGCGGCAGATAAGGCTGGCCTTTCTCTGGACTCCAGTGCTACCTGGGCATCCACAGGTCCTGCTGAAGGGAAGATGGGAGGCTAGGTGCAAAAACCGGGGACTAGTTTTCTGGGTCCAGGCAGCTTTTCAGGAAATCAGCTATAACTTGTTGTGTTAACATGAGCTTGGTTAACATATGTAATTAGACCCTGATCATGACTGAGAACCAAAGGCTTAGATATCCTGGGAAGCAGGTGGGGGATGGATATTTAGAAGCATTCTCCAACCTAGGAGACAAATACTTCTCACTTGGATGTGGAGAAAGAAGAATGTTTTCTCACTATTTCCTTCTCTCTTTATCCAGATTAGATCGCAGGCTCCTGCCCCATAGCCACTGTTGCCACTGCCTTGCAAGTTTTCTGAACCATCATGCCCTGCTCTTCCTCTGTTGAGTCACCTGGCAAAACCCCAAATGTGACCAACTCTAACTGTCCACTCACTCCCTGGCAGCTGCTTCTGCGGATTCTTTTTATTGCTCCTCCCCGCTTTTTTCTTCTCCCTCGTCCTTCTCCTCCTCCTTGACTTCCATGTCCACCTTCTACCTTCTACCTCTTCTCTCGTCCTCCACCTCTACCTCTTCTACCTCTTTTTTTTGGGAGGGTTCTTTTTATTTCTCTTATTCCTCTTATTTTTCTTTTCTTTTCCTTCTCTTCCTCCTCTTCCCCTCAAGTTTTGAAAAAAGTGATGACAGACAGTATTTTTTTTTTCATTTTTCGAGATTGCAAGCTAATTGAGGACCAAGTTTGTGTTTTTTATTACTTGTATTTCTGGAAATTTGCACAAAAAGTACCTGGGGCCTGATCAAGTTTCTTGATTAATATTCAGAACACTTGAGTTGACATTTGGGTACTGCTGCTTTGCAAATACAGGCTCAACTCCATAATCATAGGGAAAGAATTGGATGCATTTTATAAAATCGTCATGGGTTATCTTACTTTTTAAAACCTCTATATGGTAAAGGAGCAGGGAAAATGTGAATACATATTTAGAAGTATAAAAAGCTAACAGCAAAGCTACAACTTCCATTAGGTAGATGGCTCATTTTTAACAGGATATTCGTCCTTGGGATAGGCCTGAGACCTGAAGCTAATCTTAGTATGTCTCTCTCCTCCTACGCAGTGTTTTAATTCAGTTCCTTCTTTTTAACATTTTATTTAGAAAATAAAATTAACCATTTTAAAGTGAACAATTTAGTGACATTTAATGCATTCACAATGTTGTACAACCACTATTTCTATCTAGTTCCAAAATATTTCTATCACTCCAAACTAAAACCTCTTACTCATTAAGCAGTTTCTTCCCATTCCCTCCTACTCCCAGCCCCTGGCAACCACCGATCTGCATTCTGTTTCCATGGATTTCTCTATTCTGGATATTTCATATAAATGGAATCATACGATGCTTCTTTTACTTAGCATAATGTTTTTGAGGTTCATCCTTGCCAACACTTTGCCGACTGTACTCATTTCAGAGCTATGACTATTCATTTCAAATAAGCACTCAGCACTAAGAGACAGTCCTACCGTACTTTCTTCTGAGTACTCCTTGGTACTGATTTCTCAACTAATGACCTCATCTCATTTTCAAAAGAAAAAAAAAACCTTTTTCGTTTTCCCACCAGAGAATCCATCAAGCTACCTGCGGCTGTACCCATATACTTTACACACTTCCTTCCTATTCAGCGAAAGGGTTATTATCTCTTTTCCTAAGGCCAGCTCCTCCACTTATGCATAGGATCCCATATTCTCTGGGCTGCTTACGTATCCTCTTTCTCTGATAGCTACTAGATCATCCTTATTGCCATACCTTTTGAAGCATGTAGCTCTAGTCTACTCATTTAAACTGATGTACAGTATTACATAACATTGGATGTACTACAATCCTCTAAATTCTCTTTTCTACCTATGCTTACCAGTCCCAGAAATGTAGACATTTTTTTTTTAGATGATTCACCCAGTCCTTAGGCCAATAAACTTGTAGTCAACCTCAACTCTTCTCTGGAATTAATATTCAATCCATCAGCAAGTAGCATCATTTCCATGTTCCATTCCACCTACTTCCGTGGTCTTGAACACCCTTATCTTTCTATCTAGATTATTGGAATATGCTCCTAACTCATAATCCTGATTCTATTCTTGCCTCAGTACTTCTCCATGACCTATTCCTCTGATAGCAGATAGAGTGATTCTTTTAAACGAGTTTGATTGTGTCGTTTCTTTGATCACAGTCTTTTAATCACTTCCATCCACATAAATGAGTTCCAAAGTCTGGCCTTAGTCCAGAACACCATGCATATCTGCCTGTCTCTTTAATCACATTTCTTACTACTTTTCCCTTTGTTCATTCTGTTTCAGATACACTGGTCTTCTTGCTGTTTCAAACATGCCAAGAACATAATCATTTCTGGTCTTTGTGTTTGGTGTTCCTTCTTCTTGTCTTCCCCAAATGTTCTTCTCTCAGATATTTTCATGTTTCACGTACTCACTTCCTTTAGTTCTCCTTCAGATATCCCTTTCTAGCATAGCCCTTTCTTGCCCACAATATCTCAGATACACCCTGTCTCTGTCTTCTTGTATTGATTTTACTTCATAACACACGTCCATTTTCCTGATAGAATGCAAGCTCTGGCAGGGCACGGTGGCTCATGCCTGTAATCCCAGTGCTTTGGGAGGCCAAGGCGGGTGGATCACCTGAGGTCAGGAGTTCGAGACCAGCCTGGCCAACATGGTGAAACTCTGTTTCTACTAAAAATACAAAAATTAGCTGGGCGTGGTGGCGGGCGCCTGTAATCCCAGTTACTTGGGAAGCTGAGGCAGGAGAATCGCCTGAACCCGGGAGGTGGAGGTTGCAGTAACCCAAGACCGTACTATTGCACTCCAGCCCAAACTTTGTCTTGCACACTCTCATGCCTGCAGCGTCTAGAATAGCCCCTTACACATAATAGGTTCTTAATAGGTATTTGATGAATTAAAACAATGAATTTTTTTTATCTACAAAAAAAGTTAAAGTGAAGATGGGGCAGAAGGATGTGTGAGGTATTCTGTAGGGTGTATATCTAGTGATGGAATCACTGGGTTTAGCATATGGGTGCCTTCTACTTCACTAGCTGCCATTAGGGTGCTGTCTGGATTACTTGGCCCAGTTTACACTGACACTGGCTGTGTGTAATGGGTTCTTATTGTTCTACAGCATTACCAGCACCTCAACACTTTGCTCTCAGGACCCCTTTACACTTGTAAAAATTATTGAGGACCCTCAAATAGCTTTTGCTTTTGTGAGTGATAGTTATCCGTATTTACCTAACTAGAAAAATTTTCCATTAATTCATTTATTAAGTTGTTTAAAAATAATAATAAAGCCATTATATGTTAACAAAAATAGCATGTTTTTGTAACATTAGCATAAGATGCTGGGCACAGTGGATCATGTCTATAATCCCAGCAGTTTGGGAGGCTGAGGCAGGAGGATCACTTGAGCCCAGGAGTTTGAGACCAGCCTGGGTAACATAGGGAGACCCCGTCTCTACAAAAAATTAAAAATAAAAAAAATTAGCCAGGCTTGGTGATGCAGGCCTGTAGTTCCAACTAATCAGGAGGCAGTGGTGGGAGGATCACTTGAACTCAGGAGGTTGAGGCTGCAATGAGCTGTGTTCGTGCCTCTGCTTCCCAGCCTGGGTGACAGAGTGAGCCCCTATCTCAAAGAAAAAACAAACAGTCACACAAACAAACAAACAACTCTGTTTTCTAAAACAAACAAAATCCTGGAAAAGCTGCAGTTTTATATTTTTTGAAATCTCTTAAATGTCTAGCTTAATAGAACACAGCTGTATTCTTATTTCTGCTTCTGCATTTGGTCTCTTGTGATGTCACGTTATGTAGACTTAGATAAAACACACTGTGCACGTGGGAGAGACTGAGCCTAAAAAGGCAAATAATGTGCTGATGATAATAGTGTAGGCATCTTAACCTAGAGCTTCTCAGATGTCACTTTTCTGCTGGTGGTCCTGTGGATGTAGGGTATTTCATTTTAATTTGTACTATCTCAGTTATAGAAGAGGTCAGACATTTATTTCACATTTTTATGTTTATTGCCTTTTTTATTTCCTCTTTTGTGGATTGTCTTTAGATGATTTTTTAAGTTTTAGAAAAAGTATTTTGGCTATCAGTTCTTTGTCTGCAATGGGCATTGCAAATACCATCTCCTTTCATCTTTCAAAGGCTTTTAAAATCTTTACTTATGGTGCTCTTTGGAATTCTTAACCATTAATGGTTTATTAATAGCTTCCCTTTTTTTGTGTTTTGTTTGAGAGCTACTTCAGTCCTCTGAAGTAATAAAAATATTCCTTATTTTTAACTAACAATTTTGTTTTTCATATTTAGGTCCTTAATCCACTAAGAATTAATTTTTCTATGGTGTATGTGAGGTTAAAATCAGTCCCATCATTTCCCTGCTGCAGCCATGGTGACTCACTTTATTGAACAGTAAATTCTTCTTCATTGATCTGTAATTCAGTCTCTGCCAAGGTCAGATTTCTCTGCCACCTACACATTGTGACTCTTCTCTTCTGTTGGTCTCTTTAAATGTCTCAGTCTATAATATACTGAGTTAATAATTATTAGCTAAATAATATAACTTAATATCTGGGAGGGCATATTCCTCTATCAAAAAAAAATTTGACTGTTTTTTGTCCTTTTCTCTTCAATATTAATTTTATAACCAGAAATTTGAATTAATGGTTTTGTTAAGTTACATTCAAGCCTGTTGGGATTTTTATTAGGATTGTGCTGAATTTACAGATTGGCTATACATTTTAGAAAATTATTTAAGCCTCATCTAATATATCATACCTGAAGTAGGTTACAGATAGTTTTAATTACTAATTCAACTACTTATTGTATCAAAACCAATCAATTTGGCAAATAATATTAAATACATGCTTTTTTTTGTATTTTCTGACTCAGTAATTCTACTTGGGAAATCTATGCTAAGATAGAGATCAGAAATGTGCAAAATACTCTACATGAAAAGATATTCTTTGCAAGTTTTTTAAAAAATTAAAATAAAATTTCAGGAGCAATCTAAATATCCAAGGGTTAAATAAAAGTGAATATGGGTATAGGTTATTACATAGGTATTCATAATTGTGTTTACTAAGAATAAAATATGCTCACATTATGAAGTTAAATGAAAAAATAAAAAATTATGAATAAGTTGGCTTTATAATTAAAATCATCTTGCCAAAATAAAATAATACTTCCAGTTCTCCCACATTCGTACTTTTAATTTTTCTCAGTGTCAGTGCTGATTATGTTCTAGAATGTTGCAAAACTGTTTTGTTGGCTTGATAGCTACCAAAGACATATGGATATTACAGGTAATACCATAGCCATTTCAGTATGAAAAAATAACCTCTTAGAATTTTTTTTACTTAAACTAAATTTTATTTAAATACACATACACGTGTCACCATGACACCACCATAATTAAAACATCCTGTTGATTGATTTCTCTTTTGCTACATTTTTCATTTCAGCTCATCCTAGTGTCCAAAAGGTGGTGCTAGTATCATCTGCGTCAGATATTCCTGTTCAGTCTCATCGTACTTCGGAAATTTCAATTCCTGCTGATCTTGATAAAACTATAACAGAACTAGCCGACTGGCTGGTATTAATCGACCAGATGCTGAAGTCCAACATTGTCACTGTTGGGGATGTAGAAGAGATCAATAAGACCGTTTCCCGAATGAAAGTAGGTGCATAGTGTAAAAGCTTGTCATGGAAATGCCACAACCCAGAGGTAGACCAGATCTGTTTGAATCCCTTTTGTTTATCCTAAACTATGAGAGAATGAGGTTTAAAAAATTCTCTATCTGTCAAACAACCATCCAGGGCTAACTACAAAGCATAGAGCTTTCCTTGCATTTATACTGTTGTGATATGATCAGGTTTACTGACTTAAACTAAAGACCCAGTGCATTTTTAAAATCTAAAACTGATACCGTAAAGCTAGGCACATTAGTATAAATATAAACTGGTGTTAACATTTCATGCCTGTTGTGTGATGTAGGATAATCTCCTAAAGTGCCTTTGCAACTTATATTTCATAATGAGATTAATTTCTGATTTTAAAAGTGAATATCTCCTATAACTTTATTACTATACATGTACCATCTAATATTCATTTGTAAAAATTCTTTTTCCCTATTTAGTGTGTGCTAAGTTCTGGGCTGTGAGTGGTACAAGGATACTGACAAGAATATACTAGGTAGAAATTGGGAATATACAATGAAATAATAATAACAGCTCTTGCTAAATTTATTAAGTGCTTCATGTGTGCTGGTCATTTTTCTAAGTATTGTACACATGTTATCTCATTCAGTTCTTTAATAGTCTTGTGAGATAGGTACTGTTTTTATCCCCACATTACAAATAAGTCCACACCGAGGCAGAGGCACTGAGTGCGTATGAGTTGACAAATTACTGTAGCAAGGCAAGAGTCTAATAAAAGCCTCAGGAGAAGTACAGGCAACCTGTTGGGGGAGCCAGGATGAGGAAGGGGATCACTTCTCCAGTGATGGAAAGCAAACTGTGTGGGATTTTGGCATCTGGGATAAAGTGGTGACATTCCTGGTATAGGGAACAGAGTGAATAAAGTCATGTGGTACAGGGGGCACAAAGGACAGTAGGGCCAACATTTGTGCAATTAAGAAATACAGTGTGAAGCAAGGCAGGAAAAGCAGCTCAAGTTCCCTTTGTGAAGGAGCCTGCAGGCTGTGCAAAGCCCTTTGGATTTTTAGTCTGTAAGCAGTTGGTAAGCATCTTTCTTCCCATTTCTTTTTCTTTTTAAAATTGTGTCTATGAACTCATGATAACCATTCTCTGCTTTAGTAGAAGACTAGGATGGATTGGAGGCAAGAAATGCATAAATCAAGGCAAAGAGCCCTTTCTGAAATGACTAAGATGATGCTGTTGCAATTAGCAGAAATAAGGAATAGAAGAAATTGAGTGTGAATGAGGGTTTGAGTGATTTAGTTTCAGACGTGTTGTGGTGGGGAGTCCTTATGCCATTTAGAAGGAAGTGATCAGTATTCACTACCATGTGCCCTGGGATTTAGGATTGAAAGTTGTGAGCAATCCATTTAGAAGTAATATTTGACACCAAAGGAGTAGCCGAAATCTACAAAATGGGTGAATTTATAAAGAGGAAGGACTGGGAAAAAGTCATTTGCAACTATTTGTATTTTTTGTAAATTGTTTTCTAGTCTCTATGACTGTCATTAGTTCTGTACTGAAAACACATGATTTTCCTGATGTTGTTACCATTTCTCCCATATTTATTAGCACTGAGAGACAAACCATCTACAGCAGCAGTTTTTCATGTCTAAGAGGATTTAATTTATAGTTATTCCTCTTAGCACTTTTCTGTGTCACCCCCAACCCTATGACATTAGTTTGTGTTCGTACCTGACACAGAACAGATATGCAAGGCATCAGCAGCAGCAATAACTGCTAATGTTTTCAGGGCATTTTTCAGCTTTTGAAGGGATTTTCCTTATTTAATGTCCTCAGACTGGATGTAATTGAGCTGTCAGTATTTTATTATTTCTTTTTTGTGAAAACAAAAACACAGAGAGGTAAAGCTCCTTGCCTGGTGACTCAGGTGCTAAATGGAAGAACTGAGATTTGAATGCAGGATCCTTGACTTTAAATCATGCACTCATTTTCTGCCACGTTGCTGATGCCTCACTATGCCATAGAGGAGGAAAACAATGACAACTTTGATGTCAGCACAACTGTTTTGCTTATTATTCTTCTCATATGGCTTATTAACCTATCCGAATAATCATTTCTACTTAACAGATTACAAAGGCTGACTTAGAACAGCGCCATCCTCAGCTGGATTATGTTTTTACATTGGCACAGAATTTGAAAAATAAAGCTTCCAGTTCAGATGTGAGAACAGCAATTACAGAAAAATGTAAGTTTTTTAAAAAAAGTTATGTATCATCATCCACTTTCCCTGCAAATGGTGACACACACACACACACACACACACACACACAAACACATTTTCAAAGATTATTCAACTAGAAAGTAATAGTGTTTAATATTTGTTACTCTTTATTTATACAGAAATGTAGCTTTCCCTTGTTTTTATGTTTTGTGAACATAGTTACAATAACCTTATGAAGTCCTTACTTATTAACATCACGACTCTTAAGTAATTACTTACACATTGGGTTTTCTTCTCTTAACTTAGGCTTTCTTTTAGAGGAATAAAAAAAGGTTAAAGGAACTCACAAGAATGCAAATCCTTTCTCTCATTATACTTTATTCTCTAAAATCAGGTCTTACTGTGTCTTTTAACTCAACCCAAAATTCAGTCCACAAATATTTATTGAGCAACTACTATGTGCTTATGTGACTGGCATTAATTTGGGGATACTTTAGTTATAGATGAGAGAAAACAACAACAAAAAATAAACATACAAAACAATAGCAAACAAAGATCCTTGCTTGGGGTTTGCATTCTGGCTCAGAAGCATCTAACTTCTACAAACCCTTCTTAGTGGGAATGTACTACCAATAGCAAACGAAGTCTAAATTCTCAAGAGTGACACCTAGGGATTCTCACAATCTGCTGCCACTACCCCTTTTCTCACTTCAGCCCTCAGCCCGGCCTGTAATTATGCTGTTATTCCTTAAAATATCCTGACATTTCCTAGTCTTCTTACCTTTATTTGCATTGTTTTATTTCTCTTGGCCTTTTCTTCCCAGGTGAAATTCTACGCAACAGCTAAAATGTCATCCCCTTTGTGACGTCTTTCCCTCCTCTTCTGGTCCCTGGTGAATGTTAATTTCTATTTTTAGTTCCTTCTATGGCCTTTCCCCCCATTGCTTTATTATAGATCTTACAACTACTTTAATTGTCTCTCCCTTCCATAGATTGTGAATATCCGTCTTTCTGCCATTGGGCCTTTAACAGTGCCAATACAAATTAACTACCTAATAAATATTTGTGGCAAAATATAAACTGGAAGGATAAATCCTAATATTTGTCAAGGGAAGAAAGTCAGCTACTCTCCCTGTAAAAAGTATGTTTTGATTTCAAAATAGTCATGGTAGCAACAAGGTTATTATAGGAGATACATTAGAAAAGAACTTTTAATGTCTAACAGTGTTGGCTTATTTTTACTAAATACATCATTTTCCTTCTTTTCTCTTTTTATGAATGGATGGATTGTGCCTATTATGGAACTTTGGAGTGAGCTGGTTTCCCTCACATCACAGGGGAGCTCCTCTGCTCTAGTGATACCAAACTATTGACAAGCCATTTCCAGTTTGCTTTTTCTATCATCTTGATGTTTTTTTTTAATTATTATTTTTTCCATCACCTCTCTTTTTGTCCAAAACTTCTTTCAGGTGTTTGTTTTTTGTTTTACAAGACTTCTCCTAAATATCTTCCCTTTCCCATTGAATGTACACGCTCTATTTTCTCTCTCTATATAAATATTTCTATGTGTGTAGTGGTTCTATAACCTTCATCACTCCTCATTATATGAAAAACCCTTCCCAGGGGGAATGTACTGCTACCAATAGTAACCTCGTTTTAGGGCTTAACTCACAGTGAATGGGATAATTTGCCTATTTCTTATTATAAACCTGTGATATTTACTCTCGCTTGATGTCTTTGGTTTCATTTGTTTAATGTTAAAGGATTCTATTAGTAATAGAATTGGTCATAAATACTTTATGTAACTTTTTAACTGACAAGAGAACATTATGATAGACTTGGCCTCTCTTCCTTAAGTTTAAAACTTAAGCAATTTATTTAAACAGCTAAGACAGAATGAAACAGATTGTCTCATTGAGCAAGTTTTAAAGAATGATGACATGTAAATATAACTTAAGGCCTGAACAGCCTTGTTGATAGCTTTTTTTTTTTTTTGAGATGGCGTTTCACTCTTGTTGCCCAGGCTGGATGCAATGGTGCCATCTTGACTCACTGCAACCTCTGCCTCCTGGGATCAAGCGATTCTCCTGCCTCAGCCTCCCAAGTAGCTGGGATTACAGGCACCTGCCACCATGCCCAGCTAATTTTTGTATTTTTAGTAGAGACAGGGTTTCACCATGTTGGCCAGGCTGGTCTTGAACTTTTGGCTTCAGGTGATCCACCTGCCTCGGCCTCCCAAAGTGCTGGGATTACAGGTGTGAGCCACCGCACCCAGCCAGTTGATAGCTTTTATGTTTCACTATAACTATATATTATCCCAAGAACTTTGCCAAAGTGTTCCATGATAACTCAGCTGGAATGTTATCTTGTAGTTACGTTCCTCATGGGCCTGGTACTTAACTATAGCCTCTCTTTTTGTCTGATATCCAAAGCATCTTTCAGCAGTGTGGTTTTAACATTCTACCTACTTATTATCAGCAGGTTCTTGCGGATATTCTGTTATTGTTTGTTAGTACCTCAGTTCAAGATTATGAACTGACTCTGAAGTGATTAATAAAATATTTAAGTTTCCAGCCGGCTGCGGTGGCTCATGCCTGTAATCCCAACACTTTGGGAGGCCGAGGCAGACAGATCACGAGGTCAGGAGTTCGAGACCTGGCCAACATGGTGAAACCCTCTCTCTACTAAACATACAAAAGTAGCCGGGTGTGGTGGCACACACCTATAGTCCCAGCTACATGGGAGGCTGAGGCAGGAGAATCACTTGTACCTGGGGGCAGAGGTTGCAGCCAGCTGAAAGCCGGGATCATGCCACTGCACTCCAGCCTGGGCGACAGAGCAAGACTCTCTCTCAAAAAAAAAAAAAAAAAAAAAGTTTCCTTAGATCTGTCTGTCCTTAAAACCTTGTTAAAAATAGAGAAAGGAGAAGAGAGAAAGCTTGAGGAGAAACAGAAAGAGAGAGAAGGTGATAATGAGTGAAAGGAATGAACAATAATAAAAGAGGAAGGACAAGAGCCAGTATGGAATTTTTATGATGAAGAGCTGCTGGGTGCACAGTACATGAGTCTCTTTTACTTTTAGTGTTTCTCTTGAACTTGAATATATAAAATTCCTTTTAGAGAGTTTTCCTGCTACAGTAAAACAAATGCAAAAAAAAATTCTTACACAGTTCATTTTCTTCTAAAATCAAGACTGCTTTAGAAAATTCTCCTTTGAGGGTAACAAGTGACTATCTCTCTGCCTTAAAGTTCTGTCATGAAGTACTGTTAAAGCCTACCTTCATCAAACCAGGTCTATAAATACAACTGTAAATACAAAATTAAATAGAACAGTATTTTCTTTATAATTGTTTGGCAGTATCAGTTTATAATAGTAGATATTTTCTTGGGAGTTGTTTTAGAGCACTGAAAATAGAGTTCAAGATTTTTTTTTCTCAAACACCGTTTCAGAAATATATCAATTGTATAGGATGGCAGATGTATATTAAAATTCCTTCAAAATGTGTTTATCAGCTCGCCTTCTTCTGTTTATAGACTTATTTGTGATACATTTGATATACGGTATTTTTCTTTCTCCTGAGGGTTACATGTTGGGATTTTTTTTTCTTTTATAATTCTACCCTCAGTGGAAAGGGTCAAGAACCAGTGGGATGGCACCCAGCATGGCGTTGAGCTAAGACAGCAGCAGCTTGAGGACATGATTATTGACAGTCTTCAGTGGGATGACCATAGGGAGGAGACTGAAGAACTGATGAGAAAATATGAGGCTCGACTCTATATTCTTCAGCAAGCCCGACGGGATCCACTCACCAAACAAATTTCTGATAACCAAGTAAGACTCATCAGATATTTTTTGGCAGTATTGTTTTGTTGGATATAATTTTTTTCTATTGTTCACTGTAATTCTTAACAATAGGACCCTGTCATGTTTTTTCCTAAGTTCTTAGAGTGTATAATGAAATTTATATGAAGAATTTGATCTGGAAGATTTTTTTCGAAAAATTTCTGGAGGCATAACAAGTAAGAATGTGCATGTCTCCGAGATTTATAGCTCACTGACTTTTTGCAAGTGAAACACACCCTCAAATCAGCATCTAGAAAGAGAACACTTTCAAGATTCCAGGAACCCTCTTTTGCTCCCTTCTGTACTGTATTAGTCTATTCTCACATTGCTATAAATAACTACCTGAGACTGAGTAATTTATGAAGAAAGGAGATTTAATTGACTCACAGTTCATTTGAGGGCTACTGTAGTGAAGCATGACTGGGAGGTACCAGGAAACTTAAAATCATGGTGGAAGGCAAAGGGGAAGCAGGCACCTTCTTTACAAGGCAGCAAGACAGAGAGAGAGAGAAGGGAGAAGTGCCACACATTTTATTTATTTATTGGAGACATTGTCTTACTCTGCCTCCCAGGCTAGAATGCAGTGGCACTATCTCAGCTCATTGCAACAGCCACCTCTTGGGTTCAAGCGATTCTTGCCTCAGCCTTCCAAGTAGCTGGGATGACAGGCGTGCACCACCACGCCCAGCTAATTTTTGTATTTTTTGTAGAGACGGGGTTCCGCCATGTTGCCCAGGCTTATCTGCAATTCCTGAGCTCAAGTAATCTGCTCACTTTGGCCTCCCAAGTGTCACACACTGTTAAACCATCCGATCTTGTGAGAACTCACTCACTATCACAAGAACAGCACAGGGGAAATTCATCCCCGTGATCCAGTCACCTCCCACCAGGCTCCTCCTTCGATTGGACATGAGATTTGGGTGGGGACACAAATCCAAACCATATTACTTACTTACCCTGAAGGTTATTTTTATTAATAAGTTTTTCCAAGACTTTCATTTGAGGGCTACTATAGTGAACAAATCAGATAAGTAAGTTTAGTTTCCTTTAATGTCTTTTTAACCAAACTGTTTTATCAATTTCATAATAGCAGACATCTTTTTTGTCATCAGTTCAGTTATAGAGTTGATAATATTGAACAACTATGGTATTTTTAAAAGTGCTTTTAAGATTCTCTGTATAAAATTATAAAATATTCTTGAATTGGAGGTTTTGGTTGTGAGGTTATAGTTTGGTATAACATTTATTTGCCCTTCAGCTAGCCTAAGATAGAAGTGTATATTTGTGAAGAATTTAAGAGAGTATATGTAGAAAACAATCGAAAATGTAGAAGTATGTTTTTATTCTCCACAAATGCAGACTTTACTTGGTTACAGTTTTAAAAGCAAGTGGCCAGTTATATGCATTTCTGGATCATTCTCTGTGTTTGTGATACTGCTGACTGTTTCCACCAAATGACTCCCAAGTAATAGTGAAGCCCCTGGCCCCTTAACTAGAGGAATACAATTAAAAGTGATGTCAGTGTTTCAGTTATCATATTAGAACATTATTTTTTAATCAGCAGTGTGATTCTTTTCTTCTGAAACCTTAGGCTGATTTAAAATCTTCCCAATTGCTATAAAAAGCATTATATTAAAGGTTTCAGTTGTCATTTAGATTTCATGGTGAGTACCTTGATCCAGAGACTCTCAGAGGCTGAAAAACTATGTCAAAGAACCAATGCCCGTGGACAAATTCAGCATCAGTTTGGCTATTCAAGCAAATTCTCAGTAAACCTTGCTTGGCAGCTTGATCCATTCAAGTGGTTATCTTTGTAAACACACCTTGTGATCCAGGGGCAAGAGATGGAAGACGTCCATGTTGTTGATCCTTCACGTTTCTCCAGGCATGTATGCAGGAACTCTCTCTGTATTCAGTCCTTTATGACGCATGTCCGTGTAAGGATCAGAGGTACAGCAGAAGGAATGAAAAAGACAAATGGTTTGAGGAAGGAAAATATCTCAAAAAGAAAATGATAATAATCTTGTAATATTGTCATCTATGTACCCGATCACTTTCTTGGACATGTTTCTTTTCACTTCTACTTATTTTGGTTTAAGCTTACATATAACAAAAGGGTTTGCCCCCAGTCTGTTTTCATCCTGTGATATCTGTATCTAAAGCATGTCAAAATCTGCTGGGAGTACTATTGTTTTGATTATACTAATTACTGAGTGACCAAGTCTAACAAACAGACCTGCACTTGCACCTCAGATACTGCTTCAAGAACTGGGTCCTGGAGATGGTATCGTCATGGCGTTCGATAACGTCCTGCAGAAACTCCTGGAGGAATATGGGAGTGATGACACAAGGAATGTGAAAGAAACCACAGAGTACTTAAAAACATCATGGATCAATCTCAAACAAAGGTAAGTCTAAGGCCCTGGCAGGTAAATGTATATTGTCAAGTTGAGAATTTGATGGCTTTGGCTTTCTCGTGGAAACCTGCCAAACATGTGGCTACTACAAGTACATTTTATTATTATGTATTTTATTTTTATACTGTGATGTTCTGAGTTAGTATTATCATACTTAGTATAGAATGTATGCTTATACAATATGTTTTTGAATTTTTACAATGGAGTTTTTTATTTTATTTTTTTAAATCAGCCTAAACCTTGCCAATGATTACATGTTCTGATTGTCTTACGCTCTCAGTATTATCTAGAATACACTTTGTAGTCTTCTGATGGTAAGGAGTGCAGGTGTTTACAGATGCATCAGGGTAATGGTATCCCTAAAGGTAATTGGAATAGCGTGCTATTTGGGTGGGGCATCCTAAGTTGAGGACCAGACACACTTGGATCCAACACTAGATCCCTGAAATAATCTATGTGCATTTAGGATTTTAGTTAATTTACTATCTTTTTTCCCATTACTTTGTCTAGTCAGAGTATTTGGAACAGCCCAAAATAGAATATGTGTTTACAAGAGAATTTTCTGTCACTTGAATCACTTGAACACCTAGAATTTGAGAAACTATAAACAGTGATTAGCATCTCTTTAAGACTGCATATTTATATTCATCATTAGTAAAAAAAGATGTTTACATCATGCATATAGTACTGGGAATGCCTGTGTCTAGGTGAAATTACGCACATCTTTATTAAAATGCAACTGTCTTAAAACCAATTTGGTATCAAAACACATCTATTTTGACGTGAATAAAATGGGTATTAGAGCACTTTATATTCCTGATATATTCCTGCTAATAAAGTATGGCTAAGCATTTAATAACATTTTGACATGGATACGTTTTATACACTTCCAGAGTGTTATTTTTAGTTACAATCTCTGAAGCTCTGAAAACTCAAAGAAGAGGGTTATGATGGCACAATGTGAGGTTGAATGTGTTGTTAGATATACCTTGGATACTGGAGAAAATAAGACTGGGTTAGCAAAGACAAAACTTCACAAGTGGTTAAAGCAGAGTGGCTATAATATTGGTCTTTCTAACATTTTACTACAACTTTTCTCTTTTATTATAATAGGTTATTTGGATTTAGTAAGCATATCATAACTCAGGCAGGGAAGAAGGTGAATTAAAAACAGCTTTAACCTTAAGAGATAGCATTAGGAGATATACCTAATGTTAAATGATGAGTCAATGGGTGCAGCACACCGACATGGCACATGTATACATATGTAACAAACCTGCACGTTGTGCACATGTACCCTAAAACTTAAAGTATAATAATAATAATTAAAAAAAAGAAAAGACCTACAATCAGACAAAGCAGGTCAGAGAATTTCTTTATGGCCATCTCCAAGACAGAAAGGTAGGGGAAGACTCCTGCCTTCAGGAGAGAAAGAAGGAGGTGAAAGGGCAGGAGAAGGTCACAGAGAGAGATTGTTTTCTGAGGCCTGCTTCTGAGCCCTGAGGCCCCCCAATATTAGAACAAAAGGCTATAACAAGTGTTATGGGAGTTATGATGCAGGAACTGTGGATGAAAACATATACATATTACAGTAAGTATGATGAATAAAAATTATTTGCATAATATAGCTAACATAAAAAAAGAGATATAGTCCTTAAATATGCTCTATCTTTGTGTTTCCAAAAATTCCATGTATAAGAGTTAGGACTTTGTTTTCCTTGTAAACTTAACAAAAAACTTATCCGTTAGGAATGTGTGGCCTGCTTTATTTAGCACCTCCAATTCTTCTTCTTCTTTTTTTTTTTGCTTTTACTTTGTAAATATTTTAAGACAGCCTACAGCAGTAGTTGGATTAGATGGAAGAGGCAATTAAAAATGAATTATATTGCAAGGTGATTTTTCATTTATCATAGCTAAGACAATTACAATGTTCCAGTTTCTTTGTAGTTACAAGTGGTTGTCCTTATTGTGTTTTCTCTCTGCATTTTCCGGGGGGTGGAAATAAGTAATTATATTAATATTTATACATGATTTAGATATATTGTTATCTATAAAACAGGGAAAACAGAGCAAAACTGGCTCATAGGATCCCTTCGTGAATGATAACTAGGGCTTCTATATGTAAAGAGAGTTTTCTCTTAAACCCAGTGAACTTTACAATTTTTAACTATTTTAAATGGACATCTTTGTAGAATATATAAATCTTTCTTTGCCTTCTTAAAGCTTGTGAATGTATATTTAACTTTTTTCTGAATTCTTGGTATTATTGTTGCAAAGATAGAATTAAGGAACTTTAATGGATACGAGTGACCTTAGAGTTCTTCTGAACCAGTGTTTCTCAACCTTTCTTTACATTATCGCTTCCCTAAGGAGCCTGTGTAGACTCATCTTCCCATGAAATTTTAATACCATGATATACTGTGTACTGTATGGTTGTGCTTTATACATAAAAAGAATACATTTTTTCACCCTCCCCCTGAAAAGAAATAACCATTTATTACCTCTTTTGAGAATACACGGTCTAATCTAATATTCTCAGGCTCAGAGAAGTTAAGTGACATGTTCAAAGTCATGCAACACAGTCAGGATGATATTTTTCTATACTAAATGGTAATGCTCTTCATGCTGTGAGTTCTGAAGAATTGGCAGTAAATTTATTCAGGCTGCTATACTTTGTGAGATTTGGGGCTTTGTTTTGTGCATATAAATTTTGAGTGTCGTCTCATTGTCAGGCACTGTACTGACCTCTTCACACACATCATTTCATTTAATCTTCACAACAACTGCAGGAGAGAGGTAGCATTTTCATCAGTCCTATGTTAATGAATAAAATGAAGTACAGAGAAGTTAAGGAATTACTCAAGACTACACAGCTTATAATGGCAGAGTTGGGATTGGAATTCAAGCTTGACTGGCAAGTCAGGCTCTTATTGTCTCTAAAAACAGTTTCATTTTTGTTCTTTGAATCAGACTGTCAGCCGTTGCTGACATTCTTGGTGACTGCTTTGTGTACCCGCCTCTCAGTTCTGTCTGTAATTCTGCTTACTGATTCTTATCTGTGTTGAGTTTAGAAGCCATATCAGATGAAAGATACGGGGCCTTTTTTATGCATAATGTAATGCACTCCAGTGCGTGGCCATCACACCCCGTCTAGTGGCTGCTGAGAGGCCTTTTTACCATGGCTGCCCTCTTATCTTCCAGCCTGTTCTGTATATACATCATTGTCAGCCAAATTCTGGAGGGGTGAAGGGTTGTTATACTTGCACATGGAATACTGTGCAGCATGATGTGTGAAGTTCAATATCAGCTTTCAAAGGAAATGTTTTGTATGAATTGCAGTTAGCCTAAATAATTTGGCTATTCACAATTATAAGTCCACAATCCCTTACCTACAATGCCAAAGTCTAAAAACAGCTTTGATAACAGAAATCTTTGAATTGCCATGCAGCTCTTTATTAAAGTCTTTATTTATTCTGGTTAGTATGAATAGCCTTTTTCCTTGCTGCAGAAATATTAATGTGTTTGATTGCTTCCCCAGACCCTGTTCAGGGGTAGTAATTAATATAGTTATTTTCATAATATTAGTTTTCTAATGTTCAAAAATAATCTTACTTCTGAAACACAACTGAATCCTGATTTTTTGGATTCTTTGAACAGTAGGCCTGTCTCTAATGTTTCTAACTAATCTATATATCCTGACCACTACTTTTTTTACTTATAACTTTTTTTCCTTCCATCTCTTAATGCTAATTAACAAATTTTCTAGTGCCAGTTGAGATAGTGATTGTTGAAATGTGTTTATAGCACAGTCAGTGTGGATGCCTGATTTGGGTCTAAAATGCTATTTTAGCTGTATATATTTTGGCACTCCAGGGCAAAAATAACATTCTATATATATATATATATATATATATATATATATATACACACATACACACACACGCACACACACACGTATACACACATGTATAACACACATGTATATATACATACACATATATGTGTGTGTTTATATATACACATGTATACACACACATATAACTATGTATAGACGTGTTTGCACATGCATGTATATACAGGTATGTATATATATGCACACTCATGTATATACACACATAGTTATCTACACTGAAGTATTGTAAAGGAAATGAGACAGTATAACTGTGTGCTATAAATAGTTTCTTAGAAATCACTATTTACTCTGTGTTTTTCTCCTTGTCCTTATCGCATTTTACCTTGCCTATGTTAAGGTATTTCTAGGTTTGTACAGGCAGAACAGAAAGCACTAAGTGTAAGGTATATGGGGCAATCCTTGGTTAAAAGCCCATCTTAGGCACTTGCCTTCTGTTCTAACCTATAGGAAGTTATTTCAACTCACCGAGTCGCCATTTCCTTGATTCTAAAGTGGAGAACATGTCTAATATGTAGGGTTATTGTGATATCAAAAGTTATGTGTAAAAGTTCTTGGTAGGTAGTATATGCTTAAGAAAAAGTTGCCCAAACTGTCATCATATGCTCTTTGATATAATGTCTTTCTGATAAATCCACTGCCTTTAGTCAAATGCACAGTACTTTCTGGGGTTAAATTAGCAGAAGGTTGAGTCATTATCAGTTGTTTGTCCATAGTCATTTCGAACTCTTTCTACTTTAATTAATGATAAAATACTTCATTGTCTGCTTTTCTGAGTGCAGTATAGATATTCTAAAACTTTGTTAACAGATGAAATTTCTTAAAAAATGCAGTTTCCTTGGTTTGCAGAATTATCACAGTTGCTGAATTTACCTTGCAATTAAGCATTTTCTGCCAAAGCAAAAGTCCAACCATCCTGGGAAGAAAAGGTACGGAATTTAAAAAGACACAATTATTTATTTAAAAAAATATTTTATTTTATGTTCTAGGATACATGTGCAGGACATGCATGTTTATGACATAGGTAAATGTGGTGGTTTGCTGCATCTATCAACCCATTACCTAGGTAGTAAGTCCAGCATTCATTAGCTATTTATCCTGATGCTCTCCCTTCTCCTGCCCCCTTCCTACAGGCCCCAGTGTGTTGTTCCCCTCCCTGGGTCCATGTGTTCTCATTGTTGAGCTCACATTTATAAGTGAGAACATGCGGTGTTTGGTTTTCTGTTCCTGCATTAGTTTGCGGAGGATAATGGCTTCCAGTTCCATCCATGTCCCAGCAAAGGACATGATCTCATTCCTTTTTATGGCTGCATAATATTCCTCGGTATATAGGTACCACATTTTCTTTATCCAGTCCATCATTGATAGGTATTTGGGTTGATTCCATGTCTTAGCTATTGTGAACAGTGCTGCAATGAACATACACATACATGTATCTTTATAATAGAATGATTTATATTCCTGTGGGTATATACCCAGAAATGGGATTGATGGGTAGAATGGTAGTTCTGTTGTTAGGTCTTTGAGGAATGCCACACTGTCTTCCACAATGGTTGAATTAATTTACATTCTCACCAACAGCATTAAAGCCTTCCTATTTCTCCACAGCCTCACCAGCATCTGTTGTTTCTTGACTGTTTAATAATTGCCATTCTGACTAGCATGAGATGGTATCCCATTGTGGTTTTGATCTGCATTTCTCTAATGCTCAGTAGTGTTGAGCTTTTTTTCATATGTTTGGTCACATAAATGTCCTCTTTTGAGAAGTGTCTGTTCATAAGACACAATTATTTAATGTGGGAGCACAAATACAGATTTATTCAGTAAGATAACTTTATTTTCTTCTTTTGAAATGGTATTATCTTTCTCATTAATATTTATTAATTAATAATGGCCAGCTAGACATGTGGAATGTATATAGTTTTCAAAAGGTTATTTAAATATTGTGTATAGTAAAGACTGATTTTGTAACTATTCTGAAAACAGGTTAAGTTTCAAAAATTTAATTTTGATTGATTTTCCAATTAATTTTGTTGTATATTTGGAAGCTTCTATTATATCTGTTATTACTTTTTCAGTAATGATGTTTATTGTCCCTATAGATTAATAAAAATGAAGCTTTTTTCAGCATTTATTCTTTGTCCAATTTGGTCAATTCCTTTTAACAGTGATCAGTACAGGATACTTATATTGGGATTGTTTCATAAGGCCTGATAGCAGCCAGGCTCAACCTTCAAGCTCTTAAAAACGAATGCTGTAGCAGCTGTCATTCCCGAATGAATGGGCTTAGGTGAAAAGTACAGGTAGCCTTATCCTCCTAGCATGCCCACCAATATGAGGTTCAGAGATTTGGGTCAGTCAACTTGATTTATCCTCTCGGAAGCTTACTTCTTTCCCTGAAAATCACCTTTATTTTTCAACTTGTTTTGTTTATTTTCTTTGCTAGCATTTGATTTTTAGTTTTCCCTTCCAAGCTGGGAATAAAGCTGGCCAAAAAGAGAAGGGTAAAAATTATAGTCTTCTATATTTTCCTCTTCTGTTACGTTGTTTTAATATTTCAAGTATCATTTTATTACTTTTTTAAAAAAACAATTGCCAACAATGTCTTTGTGATAAATGCCTATGAATGTTAATGTTTTCATTTTGTAAATATCAAACTCAAGCATGCGGATATTTTCTCAGCACATTTAGCTCCATATCAAACAAACTAAAGAGCCAATGCCCACAGAAACAATGCCCACAGTCTTTGTTTTTGTTTTCATTTGTTTCTTTTTCCATTAATTGATTAATCAACCAGTTAAACAAGTATTTATTTAGCTTCCTGTTTGCCAAGCTCTGTGACCAGCCCTAAAGATTCAACCATAAATACACCTCATTCCTGCTCCCAGGAAACTGACATTGCATAGGGGGAGCCTGCAATGTACATAAGTGGTAAATAGGAAAATAATACATAATTATAGGAGGTTGTTTTGGAGGTAAGAGAAATTAAAGAGGTGCTATGTAAGAGAGGGACTTAACTGAGGCAAATTTAGAAAGCATAACTTGGTGGCATTTGAGCTGGTTCTGAAGGTTAAGAAGGAACCATCTGAAGAAAATTAAGTGAACAGCAAATATAAAAGTCATGAGGCAGGAAAGAGCACAGCATGTGGTTGCAATATAATGAATATGATGGTAAGAGCTTGAGATGCGGTAGGAGAGGAAGGCAGAGGCCAGATCATGCTGAGCTTTGTAAGACATGGGGTATTAGTCCGTTTTCATACTGCCATAAAGAACTGCCTGAGACTGGGTAATTTATAAAGGAAAGAGTTTTAATTGACTTATAGTTCAGCATGGCAGGGGAGACCTCAGGAAACTTACAATCATGGCGGAAGGTGAAGGGGAAGCAAGGCACCTTCTTCACAAGGTGGCAGGAAGAGAATTGCTGAGTGAAGGGGGAAGAGCTCCTTATAAAACTATCAGATCTTGTGAAAACTCACTCATTATCACGAGAACAACATGGGGGAAACCATCCCCATTATCCAATTATGTCCACCTGGTCTCTCCCTTGACACATGGGGAGATAGGGGTTATAATTCAAGGTGAGATTTTGGTGTGGATACAAAACCTAATCATATCACATGGGAAGGAGTTTGGATATTAAAAGTACAATAGAAAGCTATTGGAATTGTTAAGGAAGGGAGTGACACTGTCTAATGTGTATATATATTAAAATTTAATCTTTCTGGATCTTATGTGGATAATAGGTTGCTGGTGGGTATAGTAGAATAATTGCGAAGACCAGAAAGGAAGTGATGGTTGTGGTCCAGCTGGGACATGGTGGTCCCCGTGGCTACTGTATGCCAGCAATGATGGAAATAAGATGTTAGATTTGCGATATGCCTTGGAAGTAGAAAAGACATTTTGGTGGATTAGATATATGCCTTAAGGGCTTGGAAACAATCCAAGATGGTATTTTGTAAAAGGATGAGTGGTGGTACCATTCACCGAATTGGGAAAGGATGTGGGAGTTTTGGAAGAACAAAAATTGCAAGTTGGATTTTGTTAAGTTTGAGATGCCTGTCAGATATCTAAGTATATAGGTTAAATAGGCAATTATGTATATTTATCTGGAACTCAGATGTTCTGGACCTCAGATATGAATTGAGAGTTCTCAGCATTCACATTGGAGGTTGAACATGTGGGACTGGATGAGATCACCAGGGAGGGAGTGAAGATGAAGAGGAGAGGGGTATGCTTAACTGAGTCCATAAGGCCTAGGGTTTGGTGATTGAACAAAAAAGGAGGAAGGAGCAAAAAGGACTCAGAAAAAATTTCCAATGAAGTGAAAAAACGCAGATTTGTCATGTTCAGAAATAGAGGGAGGAGAATATCTCTTAGAGGAAATGGAGAGAGGAGAATGTTTCTAAGAATGAATGATCTACTGGATTGAATTGGGCTGAATAACCAAATAGGATGACACAGCACACTATTTTGGTAATTCCACAGCTTGGACATTCCTGGTGATTTTGGAAAGAGCAATTTGGAGGAAGTAATGTGGCTGGAAGCTAGAGAGTGAGATGAAGGTGAAGAAATAGAAACAGTTTGTGGAAACAACTTTAGAGAAGTTTGTGTGAAGAGGGACAGAGAGATTAGGTAGTGCTTAGTGTGGGGGCTGTAGGGTTAAGAGAGTCGATTGACTTTTCTGTTAAAATGGATTATAGTAAAGCATGTTTGTGTGCCTATGAGAATGACCCACTAGATGAGAGACTGATGATTAAATGCAGAGGGGACAAAGGAAGGAGGACAGGAAGGCTTTGAGAAGATAAGAAAGTGAGATTTAGAGAATTGGGTTTGGTAAGAACTGGAATGCATTTTTCATTATGACCAGAAAAGTCAACGAGAAGGTGAGTTTAGATGTACGTGAACTAGACCATTAGTGGTGGAAGATGAAAGGTTCTCCATGCAAGAACTGAGCTTTATGATCTATCGAGCACATTGTCAGTGAAGTTGGAGGTAGGACTAAGAGAAGTTGGAAGAGAGAGGATTGGGTGTAAGTTCAGATCTTTGTGAGTGGGATGGAGAGTTTCCTAGGGTAAATATATGGTATTGCTGGGCAGTAATGAGTGCCTATTTGTGGTTTATATTATTAAATGTAAGGAAAGGTAGCCCTGTTGAACTACTCTTTAATAGCATTCATCTACTCAATGAGGCAATGAAGAAGAATGCAGATGGAAGTGGGAGAAAGATGGAGCAGGGAAGGGTAAGATCTTTGGAAATGAGAGGAGAACAGGATTGCCTGTGGTCCATAATAGTGTCTAATGTGTCCCTTTCTCTGGGTGGTGTCGTTCCTCACTAGAGCTATGGCTTGGCAAACAGACCTTGAGTTGGATTTCAAACTTCACTTCCTCATTGAGGCAGTGGTCAACCTCTATATACAGTGCCCCTGAACCTGAAGCTCAGTATAGGAACATAGTGGATACATGTGTTGTGCTTTCTACAGTGGGATTTTGCCTGGAAGATGGGTGAACAATAACCTGGAGGTAGCAGTGGGGAGCAGGGAGGACCCTTATTCCAGCTTCTCAAACTGAGGCATAAAGGATCTGAGAGAAAAAGGAAAAGACTTCATGAAAAGTTTGCAGGGGACCCCATGCAGTAGCTCATGTCTGTAATCCAGCACTTTGGGAGGCTGAGGCAGGTGAATCGCTTGAGTCCAGGAGTTCCAGACTAGCCTGGGAAATATGGCAAAACCTCATCTCTACAAAAAATACAAAAATCAGCTGGGTGTGGTGACACATGCCTGTGGTCCCAGCTACTAGGGAGGCTGAGGTGGTAGGTTCGATTGAGCCTAGGAGGTGGAGGTTGCAGTGAGCTGTGATCACACCACTGCACTCCAGTCTTGGCGACAGAACCAGACTCTGGAAAAAACAAAAAGTTTGCAGGAGAAATAATGGCCCTATGGAAACTGGTTTCAGTGAAGACAAAAAGGGATTGGCCTGGGGAGATGGAAGGTACAGCAGAGTCTGCTGATCCTAGAAGAGGAGCTCTAGAGCATGGTGGAAGAAGGGTTGGGGAGTGTGTTGGAGCAGACTGGGGAAGGTATTGGAGTTATGATTCAATATTGGTTGACTAATGAAGACCAAATATCTGGTAGTGACTTAGCTAAAGGGGAAATAGGATGTGGTGAGGGAAATCCTCTCAAAGAAATGGCTCTGTGGTCTTGACTATTTATTTCCTGACAATCGCAGCCCCAGGAGAGATGCTCCTTTGGGTTCACAAGGCTGTGGGCAGGGATCATGGGGTAGCAGCAGGGGATTGTGAAATGAAGACTGATTCTTCTTTCAACTGCATTTTTCCCCACAGCATGCTTTAATGTATTTCCCAGGTGAATATTATTTAAAAGAACAAAATTACCTTGTGAAGGTGCTCACTGAAAAGTTTAAGGTATTGTTTCATTGTAAGTTTTCTACCTGCCACTCAAACTACTGATGCTGCTGTTTTTCATTCTAAAAGAGATAAATGTATTTAAATATTATATTAATGTAAAGGTCACCTTTTGAGCACACCAAAATTTGGCAACACACATTGATGGGTTTCCTGAGATGCTCTTTTCATTAAACTCTTTAAAAAGAGAGACATATCTACTCATGTTCGAATACTCTTTTGACCAATTATAAGTAAATGCACAATTGATTAAATAATATATCTTGTAGCTTAAAATATCAAGTATTATTTAACATCTTTAAAATAACATTTTAAAAAGGCAAGTATGTCATGTTTTATTGTGTTACAAAATGATTATAGGCTATAGGGTGTCATAGCTGCTTTTATTACAAAAATATCTTTTAAAAGCTAAGCGTTTACATTTAAAAAAAAATCCTACTTCCCTTTAATGTAAAGTGTTATAAATCTGTCACCCGTGGATGTCCTTAAATCTTTTTTGGGAAGCTATTTATATTTTTAGTTGGTGTCATTTCTTGCAGTAAAGACTTTTATAGTCTGTTGCTTCTTCTGTTTGAAGTAAAAAAAAATTATTTCTGCTAATGTTACCCTTCTAAACTTAAAATGTTGTATCTTTAGGTTTTTAGTCTGTGTTCTTTGTGATTTGTAGATTTAACAAAAGATTTAGAAAAAAATTTCTTTGCCTTTGTCTTCTAGCCACAAATTCCTAAGCTTAAAATCATTTCTTTTCCTGTAACAGCATTCCTTCCCTTGTATTATCTCGTTATTTTTCTCAATACGTCCTCTAGCTGTGTTCTGATATTTCTTGAGACGTAGCAGTCAGAACTGCCAAATATGAAATCTACATTGAGAATCATAGACGAATGCAAGTTCAGTGCTGGATGCGATCTTAGAACTGTTCCACATTAATGCTTCCCAACCTTTTTTGCGATCGGCACACTACTCATCTATTCCCGCCAGTCACCTTTCGTTTACATGCAGCAATTCTTAATGAAGCTGAATTTGAAACTAGGGATGGAGGTGAGAGTGGAGGAACACTTCTAGTAGGTTTTGTGATTCCTGTGATGGATTATGTAGTTTTAAAAGGATCTCTGGAGATTTTGAAATGGGTAATTTACTGATCCAGTACAAGCCCCTTATTTTAAGGATGAAAAAAATAAATTGGAGATTTGAAATGATTTACCCCAAGCCATACAGCTAGTAAATGGTGGAGGTGATAGAATCAGGTCATTGTCTTTTGAGAGCAGTGTACACAAATGGCATTAAAGGTGGTATATTCACCTGTGTAATAAAGTATGAATACGTGTTCCTGAGACTCTTAATTTCAGTGATTTTATTGACTTATGATATTATGATAAATCATGTGGAGTTCCTTGAGAATGGATAAAAAATCTTGTAATATTGAGTATACCATACTCTAGCCTAGGGTCTAATTTTTAAAAGTAAGAAAAAATAAACTGGAGGTGGAGGAAACAACTAAGCTATAGTCTATTAGAAATTTTATATAAATTATATTAATTTCAAAAACCAGAATATAAAATAACATGTATAAGCTATGATTTTAAACTTAAACACGTACATTCATTATAATAATATGAAGACAATTTGAACTGCTATAAGTAGGGTTTGACTTTTAGTATAGTCATTATGTTTAGTAGTTAAGTTTATGATAAAAATTTGATACCAGCTATATATGCATTAAAAAAAAATTCCAGGACACTTATCATTAAATTTCACATTTGCATGCAATAAGCAAAATTAATTGCCTAGTATTTCACCAAATTCATACATGAGGTTAGGGAAAATATTTACTGAGTATTCACTATATCTTGATACATTTATATGTGTATATCTCATTTCCTCCTTAAAATATTGCTGCAATATGGAGATGTTATTCCTATTGCTGTATAAGTTTATTCAGTAAATACTTGTTGAGTTTCTACTGTATGTAGGTCCTGGTCCTATTGGGTGCACTGATGAGCAACAGCTTTAAACAGGCAAGAAAACAATTGCTTACTGTCATGATCAGAGATACAATGAGGAAGGCAGAAAAGTGTCCCCCAAAGTGATTATTCTGGATTTTCTGGGTGAGCCCCATTTCATCCCAGGAGTCCTTAAAGGTGGAGGAGGTGGCAGAAGAGTGGTTCAGAGAGATGTGATTTGAGGACTTTACCTGCTGTTGCTGGATTTGAAGGTGGAGGAAGTGGCTATGAGTCAAGCAATGTGGCAACCTCTAGAAGTTGGAAAAGAAGAGGAACCAGATTCACCCCTAGACCCTCCAGAAATAAATGCAGCCCTGCTGATAACTTGATTTTAGTCTAGTGGAGACCCGTGTTGATCACTGACAAAACTGTAAGATAATAAACTTGTGTTGTTTTTAACCACAAAGTTTGTGGTTATTTATGATAGCAGCGATGAAATACCAATAGCCATGGTAGGGGAAACTATGGGATGCCTTGGGGAAGGTACCATGGTTTTGGAAAGTGTTTGCACCCAGGTCTGGATGGTCAGTAGAAGTTAACTAGGTGGGATGGGGAAAATTAGTGGAGGCTGGAGGAAAGGAGCAGGAGGATATTTAAGGTTAAAAAAAAGTAAAATGTAGAGGTCTGGATGCGACAGAGGCAGTGACCACTCAGAGGATTAATAATTGGTTCATTTTTATAGATAAATAACATATGAAGTGTGAAGTGGGGAGATGCCTCCTGGGGAGGTGAGCCAGAGTCAGATGATGGAAAACCTGTGTATCAGGCAAAGTTTAGGGATGATGAAGACAATCCTTGCCCAAGCACTCATGGCTAGTGAGCGATGGAGCTTTGTCTACCTTAATCCAAAATCCATATTTTTTTACTTATATAACCAGCAAAGTAGACATCTCTTACAAAACAACTAAAATTTGTTTTTCTGAAGGTTTCCTACAAAGTGAATATTTTTAAAGTAGTATCTCTTTTCTCACTGATGATCAGTAGATAATTTGTCAATGGGTGGTCTAGCTTCTGGATTGAGAATGTTCCACTGGTCACCAAAGTGTGCTGCTGAAGTTACTTTACCCAGTGGAATACTGTCTGAGGCCAAGTGCTCATGGTCCCTTAGCTCACTTTTCCTTTGAAGTATGACCTTAGGTTGTCTACCTCCCCTCCTAGCCTTGTCCTTTATACTTGCTAGGTATTTAAATATCTGTCATATAAAAAGAATCATCTGCCTTTACACTTAGGGTTCTTGGACATTTGCATCCTTTTCCCTAGTTTGGACATTCTCAGGGTTTAATAGAATTAATCTGTAATGATCTCTTTTTACATTAGCTGTTGCCGTATAACCTATTATGTGCATATGAATATTCTTAAATAATAAAAACGAATTCTGATTATGGGAAATGAAGGTGTTTGACCTTACTAAATTTTTTAATGACTAAATTTTATATATTGAATGTTCTTAAAGGAGAATCACCTGTGTGTAGTGGATTGATTGCATATGTGCACTCCTTTAATCTTTGTTTTCTAGTGCCTTTTTAGCACAGCCTTCATTTGGCTATTCTTAATGTTTTTTCTGTTGATGTTTTAAAAATGGAAAATATGGGCAGGGTTTGGGGAAGGATAAAACACCACCAACAACAACCACTCAAATTCTAGTGGGTAACTTCTAAATTTTAAAAATTAAAATTCACCTATGATTACAAAAAAACCAACAACCACTAAGCACTGAAAGGTTTATAACAGAATATAGTTCTTTTCCCTCGACTCACTGCAGTCCCCTTCCTAGAGGCAACTATTCTCCTTACCTTCTTCTATCATTTTTACATTTCCATATTCTAAATAAAATGGGTATGCCATCATCTTGCAATTCGTTAGTATTAGAAATTGTCTGCTGATATCCTATTTTGGTAAATACATAGGAAGTTGCTTAGGGATGCTACTGTTCTTTTCCCTGCTTCGTCATTGAATTTTAGGTAAATAAATATACAGTGTTGACATTATTTTGCTTGTCCAAACATTATTACCAGCTAAAAACTGGGGTTTACTATAATTTTGTTTCCTATGTGTTTGTTTTACCTGAAATTAATAATTGCCTTATTTTTATATGCCTAGTTTTCTTTGCACCTATTGCTAATCCCTCCCACATTTTCCAGTGACCTGACAGTACAATTTTCCACAAAGCCAGTCACATTAAGCAGGCTATCACTTCTAATATTGTTCCTTGGTCCTTGGTGACCTCTCTTCTGGAGACATGCTTTCTAGGCCTGCTACACAGCCATCATGCTGGGTATTTGCTTTGCTCCTAGTTTAGAATCCCTGTTGCTTGGATCTCATGGAAGTTTTGTGTTATTCGTTTGTTTTTGCCTTTTTTGTTTGTTTGTTTTGGTTTGGTTTATTTGTTTTCTTCTTGGGGCGATTTCCTCATTTTGTCTGAGTGTATCCTTTGTAAGTTTTGTCACGTTAAAACAGGAATACAGAGTGGTGGCAACGCTGAAGACAGCCCATACCTGCTCCAGTTTGGATTCAGACCCTCTTTTCTGTGATCTCCTCTCACCATTAACAGGAGAGCCCCTTTGCCTCTTCCTGGGTTGGATCTCTTTTTTATGCTTCTCGTATCTTCCTCCTTCTTGATTTGCAAACTGAGTTCTGTGGGGGACATCTAGGAGCTTCTTGAAAAATGGTATGTAGGAGTTATTTTTTATAATTAGCTCAATTATTATTTTTAGTTTTTTAAAAAAAATTTTTACTTTAAGTTCTGGGATACATGTGCAGAATGTGCAGGTTTGTTACATAGGTATACATGTGCGTGGTGGTTTGCTGCACCTATCAACCTGTCATCTAGGTTTTAAGCCCCGCATGCATTAGGCATTTGTCCTAATGCTCTCCCTTCCCTTGCCCCCCACCCCCTGACAGGCCCCGGTGTGTGATGTTTCCCTCCCTGTGTCCATGTGTTCTCATTGTTCAACTCCCACTTATAAGTGAGAACATGCAGTGTTTGGTTTTATGTTCCTGTGTTAGTTTGCTGAGAATGATGGTTTCCAGCTTCATCCATGTCCCTGCAAAGGACATGAACTCATTCTTTTTTATGGCTGCATAGTATTCCATGTTGTATATGTGCCACATTTTCTTTATCCAGTCTATCATTGATGGGCATTTGGGTTGGTTCCCAGTCTTTGCTATTGTAAATAGTGCTACAGTAAACATACATGTGCATGTGTCTTTATAGTAGAATGATTTATAATCTTTTGCATATATACCCAGTAATGGGATTGCTGGGTCAAATGGTATTTCTGGTTCTAGATCCTTGAGGAATCACCACACTGTCTTCCACAATAGTTGAACTAATTTACACTCCCACCAACAGTGTAAAAGCATTCCTATTTCTCCACATCCTCTCCAGCATCTGTTTTATCCCGACTTTTTAGTAATTGCCATTCTAACTGGTGTGAGATGGTATCTCATTGTGGTTTTGAGCTTTTTTTCATCTGTTTGTTGGCCGCATAAATGTCTTCTTTTGAGAAATGTCTGTTGATATCCTTCGCCTACTTTTTGATTTGGTAGTTTGATTTTTTCTTGTAAATTGTTTAACTGTAGGAGCTAATTTTAAAGACATAGCATGGCCGGGCACAGTGGCTCAGCCTGTAATGCCAGTACTTTTGGAGGCTGAGGCAGGCAGATCACTTGAAGTTGGGAGTTCAAGACCAGCCTGGCCAACATGGTGAAACCCTATCTCTACTAAAAAAAAAAATACAAAAATTTGCTGGGTGTGGTGGCACATCCCTGTAGTTCCAGCACTTTGGGAGGCCGAGGCGGGCCGATCACCTGAGGTCAAGAGTTTGAGACCAGCCTAGTCAACATGGTGAAATCCTGTCTCTATTAAAAAAATACAAAAATTAGCCAGGTGTAGTGGCAGGCGCCAATAATCCCAGCTACTTGGGAGGCTGAGGCAGGAGAATTACTTGAACTTGGGAGGTAGAGGTTACAGTGAGCTGAGATCACACCACTGCACTTCAGCCTTGGTGACAGAGCAAGACTCCGTCTCTAAAATAAAATAAAATAAAATAAAATAAAGGAATATTATGGAAAGATTGTCATTTGGTAAATACTTGTATAAATAGTACTCAGGAATATGAAGGTATAAAAAGTTCTGCTGAAATGCAGTTTATAGAATGGGTGGAAAGATACGAAAACTATATAATGTAGTTAAAATACAATTTAAGAATGAAACAAGATCATCATTCAAGGCCTTTTTCCGGGATTCATGTGATTAATCATTGTTTGAAGAGGATTATTGACCTTTAAGAACTCATAACAAGGATACTGAACTGGGATGGAATATTCTGGAAGAGGTAGTCCTTAACCCTTAAAGGAGTGGCAGGATTGTGGTAGGATTGTGATAAATGGAGAGGGTCAGCAGGACATTTTTATGTGGATATAACATTTTCGTGTGGACACAATATTAAGAATATTCTAGAGAAAAAGGAGCACACCACTATTACCTAAACAGAGTATTGAAGAAAACTAGGGGATAAAGTTTGAGAAGTAAACTGGGATCAATTATGGAGGAAATTAAATTCCAGGTGAGGAAATTTGAACTGATTCTGCAAGTTAAGAAGTAAGTGCTAGGATGAGGTTGATGACATTCAAGAATGTCATATAAACAGAATGTTAGTATGTAGTCTTTAGTGTCTGGTTTCTTTGACTTAGCAGAATGCATGTGAGATTCCATGCATGTTGTTGCATGTATCAGTAGTTTGCTTATATTTATTGTGGAATAGTATTCCATTGTATCCCTGTACCAAACTTTGTCTATCCGTATGTAATACCAGCTGGTATTTGGGTTGTATTCAGTTTTTGGCCATTACCAATAAGGCTGCTATATACACTGGCATACAGATATTATGTAGACATATGGTGGTTTTTTTTGTTGTTGTTTGTTTGTTTTTGAGACAGTTTCACTCTGTCACCCAGACTGGGGTGCAGTGGCACAATCTTGGCTCACTGCAACCTCTGCCTCCTGAATTCAAACAATTCTTACTGCCTCAGCCTCCTGAGTAGCTGGGATTACAGGCATGCCCCACCATGCCCCGCTAATTTTTGTATTTTTAGTGGAGAAGGAATTTCACTATGTTGTCCAGGCTGGTCCTGAACTCCTGACCTCAAGTAATCTGCCTGCCTTGGCCTCCCAAAGTGCTGAGACTACAGGCATGAGCCACTGTGCCCCACCTAGACATATGTTTTTGTTTCTCTTGGATAAATACCTAGGGGTAAGATTGCTGAGTTGTATCACTAATGCATGGTTAACTTTACAAAAAACTGCCAGCTGTTTTTCAAAATGGCTGTACTTTTACCTGCAATGTATGAGAGTTGCAGTTACTCCACATTCCTGCCAACCCTTGGTATAGTCATTTTCTTAAAGCCATTATAACATGAAGTAATGTCTCATTGTGGTTTGAATTTACATTTCTCTAATGATTAATGTGCTGAGCATATTTTCATTTGTTTATTTGTCATCTAAACATCTTCTATGGTAACATATAGGTTTAAATCTTTTGCCCATTTTTTAAAATGATATGTTAAAAAAAGATACTGCATCATTATAAAATTAAAAAAAAATGCCAAAAAGTACAAATAGGAAAGTAAACCAACTTAAATCCCAGCACCCAAAAATAACTGTTTGAATATTAAGTTAATATTCCAGACATTTCTCCCTCTATGTATATATACAGATAGAAGGACGGATGGATGGATGACTGGATGGACAGAGAGAAAAAATACATGTAAATAAAGTCTATTAGATATGCTGATTTCTACTGTGATACAATTTGTATACAGTAGTCCCCCCTTATCTGTGGTTTTGCTTGCTGTGGTTTCAGTTACCTGTGGTATATACAAAAAGAAATCTTGAGAAAGAGAGAGATCACATTGACGGAAGTTTTACACAGTATATTGTTATGATTGTTCTATTTTATTATTAGTTATTATCATCAATGTCTTACTGTGCCTAATTTATATTGTAAAAATAGGTATGATGCATGGGAAAAAACATGGTATATATAAGGTTTGGCACTATCTGTGGTTTCAGACATTCACTGGGGATCTTGAAATGTATCCCCTACAGATCAGGAGGGACTGCTGTGTCACAAAATTCATCAGGATTTTTAGTATATTCACCATGTTGGGCAACCATCACTACTCTTAATTTCAGAAAATTTATCATCCTCCAAAGAAACCCCATACCATTAGTAGTCAGCCTCCATTGTCCTCCACCGTGCAATCCTAGGCAACACCTAATCTACTTTCTCTCTATATATGAATTTACCTATTTTGGAAATTTTGTATAAATGGAATTTCACCATATCTGGCCCTTTGTGTTTAACTTCTTTCACTTAACATAGTGTTTTCAAGGTTCATCCATATTGTAACACGTGTCAGTACTTCATTCCTTTTTATGGGTGAATAATAGTCTATGTATAAATATAGTGTATTTTGTTTATTAATTTCTGTCTCAATTTAGGTTGATTCTACTAGTTGGCCATTATAGATAATGCTGCTACAAACATTTGTGTACAGGTTTTTCTGTGGAAATATTTCCAGTTCTCTTGGATTTAAATACCTAAGAGTGAAATTATCGATACTAATTTTTAAAATTGAGTTGTTTTCTTATTATAGAGCTCTGAAGAATATAAAGTTTTAAATGTTGAATTTACAGGTGTGTGTATCTCTTAACTCATATAACTCCAAGATAGCTCTGTGTTCTAATTTTGATGTAGATTTAATGAAGGGTTTATAGAAGCTTATTTGTCCAGTGCATTCTAAATATTACTAAATAAGAAACCAACTTGTATATATATGAATTGTTTAAAATATATAAAGTCAGCTGCTTCAATTATTTTTATTTTGTCTTAAATATTTCTTCAGATATTATTTCTTCCTAGAATTCATTTAGCCACTGACTGTAGGAGTATTTGTTGATATTGTCTTTATGTAAGTCAATACAAAAGGCAATTGTATTGACTTACATAAAGGCAGTATCAACAAATATTCATATAGTCGCTGACTGTATGAATATTTAATCCTTCAAGGAGTGGTAGGATTCAGTGACTGAATAGAATTGCCTTTTGTATTGACCTACAACATATGGGGGAATAATTTAACTTACAATTATGGCTGTAAAATGTAGTTATAATTATTTTATGATATGGATGTGATTTTAATATTTTTATGGCTCTCCCCCTTTCACTCTTCTCAGAATTCACATGATCCCTCCACTAAGGATTATTCAAGACACACATACAGATAAATCTCCCAGTTACCTATGGTGACTTGAATAAAAGGTCCTTTGGGGGCTGCCTGTTAGTTTTTTATTTAGGGGATGCGTGATGTGGAATGTCACACTGTAAGTAATGGAGCCGTGCTGTCATATTGTTACTTTCAGTATTGCTGACAGACAGAACGCCTTGGAGGCTGAGTGGAGGACGGTGCAGGCCTCTCGCAGAGATCTGGAAAACTTCCTGAAGTGGATCCAAGAAGCAGAGACCACAGTGAATGTGCTTGCGGATGCCTCTAATCGGGAGAATGCTCTTCAGGATAGTATCTTGGCCAGGGAACTCAAACAGCAGATGCAGGTAAGTGCATGGGAAACCACACCAGTACTTGTGTTTGCCCTGTGTGCTTTTGATCCCTCTGCATGCAAATGTGTTACCCTTAAAAGGTGAGGTTGTCACTTTATTCTCTTACGAAATCCGCGCTCTTCTGTGAATAATAGGTTTCTTGAAATAAGCTCTATTAGATATTTTTACTTAATGGTAGAGGGGAAAAAACCCACCTTGCTTTATGGAAGTAATAATTGTTTATTTAGAGTTAGAGGCTCACAGCTATTCTGCTTTTTGTCATTTTAAGCCCTATTATGGTTAGCTTTATTGAATCCTAAATTATAAGGGCATTTTCCCTTAATGTGAAGTTGTTTCTTTCTCCATTTATTATACATACTTAATATAAAAGCTGCAAAAGCTCTATGGCTTAGTTTATAACTAAGAATATTAGGCTTGATGGTATTACTTCTATGTCATTAGCTTGATAACTGTGATTGTATATGTAGTCTGAGGTTCAAATATTTCTTCTACACAAAATGTGCTAATATAAAACTTTTCATTTATAAACATTATAAGGAATCTTATGAAATACGTCTGAATCTTTTTTTGCCCTCAAGTAGTTCTGCTTCAGTACTCTTGAACCTTCCAGTTCAAAATCTGATTCATGCGGAGTGTGGTGCCTCACGCCTGTAATCCCAGCACTTTGGGAGGCCAAGGTGCGTAGGTCACCTGAGGTCAGGAGTTTGAGACCAGCCTGGCCAACATGGTGAAACCCCATCTCTACTAAAAATACAAAAATTAGTCGGGCGTGGTGGTGCACACCTGTAGTCCCAGCTACTTGGGAGGCTGAAGCATGAGAATTACTTGAACCCAGGAGGTGGAGGTTGCAGTCAGCCAAGATCGCACTGCTACACTTCATTCTAGGTGGCAGAACGAGACTCTGTCCACTCCCAAAGAAACAAAACAAAAACCTGTTTCAATGGGGAAGTCTCCTTGTCAACCATAGTATTACATCTGATTACTTTATACCATGCCATGCTCACATCAGTTTGACAACTATTATTTCTGATGTACCTGTGAACACGTGTTCCATTGTCTTTTGTTGTTGTTGTTGTTTTGTTGCCCAGGCTGGAGTGTAGTGGTGCAATCTCAGCTTGCTACAACCTCTGCCTCCTGGGTTCAAGTGATTCTCATCCCTCAGCCACCTGAGTAGCTGGGATTACAGGTGTGCTCCACCATGCCTGGCTAGTTTTTGTATTTTTAGTAGAGATGGGGTTTCACCATGTTGGCCAGGCTGGTCTCAAACTCTTGACTTTAAGTGATCCACCTGCCTTGGTCTCCCGAAGTGCTGGGATTACAGGCCTGAGCCACCGTGCCTGGCCTCCATTGTCTTTTGATACATGTCTCCACTTGTCCCAGTTGGTCACATGGTTCTTCAAGGGCAGAGATTATATTATCTGTATTGTTGCCTACGTAGTGCCCTGTGTGCAAATCCTAAGTAAATACTGACTGCTGTCCTTGGACCTTGACTCACCGTTATGAAACTCAGCATTGAAACCTTTTTTAAATCCGTTCTTAGGAACTCTTTTCTCTGAAAACATGAAAAAGACCATTTTGTAAAATGTCAACAAATGTGTGGATCTGGATGAAGGATACAGAGTCTTTCTTTGAACTACTCTGATTCTTACAATTTTTCTTTAAGTTTGAAATTATTTTCACTGAAAAGTTACACAATTTGAAAAACAGATCTTTTTGGAATGAGCTTATTTATAAATTGTCCCTGTGCATGAAAACTCATGGTGTTTTACTGTTGAGTTCTTAAGATTCATTTGTTGAAAATTTCTGTTTAAATACATTGCTGCTTCTATCTTATTCATTGCGCAATACATTTTGTGACTTGGTAATGAGTGTGACCAGGCAAGTATCAAAATTAAATCTGTTCCTTTGACTCACTCTTTTGAGCCTCATGAGGTCACTATAAATGTTAATTGATAAAATATTTAGCCATCATCTGTATTTTAGGAGGTCATAGAGGACTCTAAGTGTGGATAGATGCTAGATTATTTATTTTTTTATGATTTAAACAAGAAAAAGCCTGACCTATAAATGCTCACAGTTAGTTAACTTATGCAGTGGTTTTAATTTCAGTAGCTATCTAGGCTGTGCACTTGAGTAGGTAACAGTTTATACACAATGAATAAAGGAGGCTTTAAATGAACCCTGGTAATGAGCACCAGCAAAACACAGGCCTATTCTAGAGTTTAATGATGTCTTCTGACATATTTTATCTTAGGATATATTCTTACCATAGCTAAGACTCTTCTCAATATTTAATGAATATTCAAACAGTGGAAGACAAATGTAAATAGAAATGTTTAAAATCTTTCAAAATAAAAATATCTAAGCACAGGATTACTTATGGCAAACAGCATCAAGAAAGGTTGCTGATAAAAATATTAAAATACATTATAATGCTTTATAAAATATAATACCTTATTACTTTAGTGTTGCTAAAAATAGTATCTTTTGGCTGGTAGAAAGTAATAAAGAGGACATTTACTAAGAGTCTACTAAAATTCCTTTGTTTAAAGATAAATATGTACATTTATGTTTAGAATGTTTCACATTACGGTAATTTGCATGATTTTTCACTCCCTTGCTTTGTTATTAAATGCTCTTAATTTTAAAGTGTTCTCTCCATTCTATTTTTAAAAAAGTTCCATGGTTTTATTTTCAGCACCTTATAGATAGATGATTGTTAGAGATTTAGTACCTTTTACTGAGTTTTTCTGAGGCAAGAGAATTTTAATTTTTTTATGGTGTTGTATATTGATGATTCTCCTTTTGTATGAGTGAACAGACATTTAAAATAGAAACTTGTTTGGAAATGGAGAGATGTTTGTTGGAGAAAATGACTGTACAAAAGCATGGCAAATCATAACAGAAAAGTTCTGGTGGCATGGTGGTGGCAGTGGTGGTGGTGGTGGTGGTGGTGGTGCACAGTCTTTGTGCACTAAGGAAGATGGAATAAGGAGCTCCGTGTATCTTTGCTGCATGCACAGGATGTGTATGTAGAACTACTTAGCTGACACATTCGCTGTTTATACTTGCTTCACGTCTTATGACAACCAGATCCAAGGCCATGGGAGTATTTCATGAAGATAAAGCAGTTTATTCTATGCTCAGTTTAAGGTGAATCTTGGGTGAATTTTGATAAGGATAGTTCTAAAGCACATGGAAGATGACTAACTTTTGGGAGTATGCTATGATACATGCCATTCTTTTAAGGATGGATGATGATTTGGATTTATGTATCTATGTTTCATTGCCCTGCTGCAAGGCTGTTAGGATTTATTCCCCAGCAGAGGCCTTTTGGCAAGAGAAAAGCCGATTCTCTGGAGCCCTGAAGGAGAGACAAGCTCCTTGAGAACTGAGCAGTCCAGCTCATAGAGGGTCTTAAATGCCATGCAAGTATTTATATTTTAATCCAGTGGCAATGAAGAGAAGTCATAAAGGATAGTAACAAGAGTGATGCAATGGGATTTTTGCTTTATAGGAATTTAGCTGATGGTATGAGGAATGGACTTGAACTAGACAAGAGTGACAGAAGAGAGGCCTGTTAGGATACTCATGTAGCCATCCAGGCTACAGGTAATAATTACCAGAAAGGAGACAATGGCAGGGGTAGTAGATCTAATGACTCAATAGTATACACAGACTAAGGAAGGGGAAAGGCAGATTGCCAAGTGGCATTAGAGCCTAAGACTGGGAACATAGAAGAAAATGTCAGGGCAGGGTTGCAAGTTAGTGGGAAATGTGTGGGGATGGCAAATTTCATCCGTTTTGACTTTGTTGAAATGAAGCATTGGAGTAACATCCAGGAGGAGTTGCCTGGTATGCAGTTGTTACTGTGAATCTATATTCAGATAAGAGTATTTGGCCAAAGATGCAGAAACTTTATTTTTTGCTTTTGTATGAAAGCCCATTATTGACTTCCAACTAGTTTATTAGTTCAAGTGCATTTATTCTTAATGTGCATGTTCATATTCTAAAAGATTGTTATTCTCTTAATTATATTTAAAAATTTTAGCTTTACATTTGGCATTACCAATTAATTGAAATGCTCTGATTCTTTGCTTGGTAAAATCCTGAGTTCTGCTGCCTTTCTGGAGTGGTGTTGTCATGGGTGGCTGGTTTTGCTCTCTAATAATTTACGTTTTAGGATTATTACACTTTTATCTCCTATGTTTGCTTTTAGCCTCATTTTCATCCTCTTGTTCCATAGATGCAGACTTTGATTATAGATTGTTTTAGATTTTCTCCTGTGCCCAGCTCCATGCTTAGCACTGTGTTTGAGGGGTGAATGCCTATCTCATGGGGACTTCATCTGCTGGTTCTAGGACAGGAATTATAGCTTCATACTTATTTAATAACAACTTTCTTGGCATATAATTCACATACTGTACAGTTCATTCATTTAAATTTTACAATTCATTTGTTTCTAGTCTATTCACGATTGTACGGCCATCACCACAATCAAGTTAAATCAAGTTAGAACATTTTCATTACCTCAGAAAGAAACCCCTTCCCTTTACTAGCAATTTCCCATTCTTCCCCGCCAATTCCCTCTCCTCTGAACAATCACTAATCTATTTCTATCTATTTGCCAAATACCTTAACATTTTATACTCTATCCTTTGAATATGTTCTCCACTTTTGGCTTTACACAGATATGGTGACATTGTTAGCCTCACCAGAGGGAGGCAGTGTAGATTCTCAGTATGGACCTGCAGGGGAAAAAAGATACAGGCAGAAGTCCACAGAACACTGCCTGATGAACACAGTTCTATAAGACCCAATAAAGTCGGCAAAGCACTGCTTGATAAACACCGTTCTGTAAGACACAATATAGGACTTTAAATCGTTCTAACATGAAGGACTAAGAAAGGCAAATGAAGTAAAGGAGGAAAAACAAATACTTGAAAATACTGCATTTCTTTTAAAGAATCATGACAACATTAGACAGAGGTGAAATTGCAGCATTAGCCCGGTTACCAGTTTGAGCAGGACACTGATAATGAGCAACATCTGGGTTCTATTTCTGGCTGTGCTCTTTGACCCAGTCATTTAATCATCCAGGGTTATTTTGCACATCTCCTGATAGTACTTTACCCCAGTTGATATTTGCAATGATATTCAGGCTGCAGTAGAGAATATGTCTCAAGTGTGTGTATATATATACACATAGAACCCCAAAATTCTGTACTGGATTTTTATATGATATAATTATGGCCTCATATTTCCTATTCATAAACTTAAAGCAGCTTTATGGCAAATACAATGAGATCATGAAGATGCTGTCTAAGGGGAAATGTGGCAATTTGGAATGTTCAGTAGTCAATTACAGACTTTTAATTTTTTATTAACTTAGCTGTTTAATTAGACAAATCCTAACCTATTCCATTTCTAATGGCTTTCCTTCTAGGCAGGCAGATGAGAATCCACTGGATCGCTCTGCTTTTAGGGTGTCTTAGTCATATAACCGCTGCAAATATTTTTTGTTTTGCTTTATTTTTGTTGTTTTGTTTTGTTTTGTTTTAGGTGATCTTGGGCTGAGACCTGTCTGGGGGTGATTTTTTAGCACTTAATGTATGGGCTGTTGTCATCAGAGTCAGGTGTACCCTTCTGCTCTTCTCAAGATTTATAACAGGGTCTCCTGTTCACTAATTCACAGAGCACAGCTAGAGCTGCATTTATTGGGTAGTGAACATATCCCTCTTTAGAGACGGTGAATACTCTGCTGTCTCTTAATAGAAACCAGCTACAGGGCATGCACCATGGTGGTGGCAGTGATATGTTGAATCCCTGTTCCCAGGGGATGTCCACTTTCTATCTGCAGCTTTAATGTTTCACTTAATATCCTCTTTGGCTACTGAGCACACTCCTCTCCCGCAGCCGGCAGCGCTTGGCTGCTCGACAACTTCCTTCATTTCTGGCCATGCCGGGCTGAGCAAGTGCTGCCTGTGAGCATCTGCTGGGGGGCTTTCTCTGTGGCGTTTGTCTGTGTTTTTTAAATTGAGAAGTTGAAGGAATACCAGCCTCCTTTTTCCTAGAACCTAACCCCCTGTATCTTTCAAATGCTTTCCTGGAAACGAGCATGCTCAGAGAACTGACAAATCATTGTCCAGTGACCGGGAGGAAATGATCGTTGCTCTTCATTTATAATGCAAATTCTGAGGTGTCTCCAGAAGTGTGGTAAACTTAAAATGATGGCTGTGGTGAGAACGTCTCTGCAGAAAGTTGTGGTTTTGTTGCATCGCTTACAAAGGATGGCAGTTTCTTCTCCTCGGTATCAGAAGCTCTGTAAGGTAACTGAGTGATTGAAAATAAGGATCTCGGGTGTCTGACAGTTCTACTGTTTCTCAGGCTCTAAAAACTAATCTTTCAGGTTCTTATCAAGGAAAGATTCCCTTTCTTAGTAACTGATTGTGAAAGCTGTTAAAGTGAATTGCATAATTACATTTTGTTTAAAAATCTAAAACAGGTTTTAGTTTTAGCACATAGTTTATTTTGCAATTGACACAATCTTGTCTTCTGAGATGGGCTAGTGAAATGTTTGGAGAAAATATGATGCAAAACTACTACATTCATTAAGACCTGTTACCTCTCTGGTACTTTGCAGTATCTTAATAGTGAATGGCACGTTAATCTTATGTAAATTTTAGTAAAATTAAAAGAAGAGTGCCAAATAATCTTTCAGTAGATTTTTAAAAAATGTTCCATCGTTTTATAGCTAATTGCTTTTTCAATTAAAACAATTAAAAGACATTTAAAAAAATGATCAGACTGAATTTCATCATAAAACATCCCCTATATTCTTAAATCTCCATATATTATAGTTACACTTGAAGAATTTAATTGCACTTGGATGGATGAATTAAGTAGACTTACAGGAGGCAACTTGTTTGACAGTTGCAAATTTCTAATACTACGTCATCCTGAACATAAACCATTCAATCAGCTGCTGTATTTTTTTAAGTCAGCTGTTATATGTTTGATCATAGTTTTGTTTTGTTCAAACTATGTTGATACTATGTCATTACTTTTGTCAAAATTAGAGTGTTTTGATATAAAAGGAGAGAGTTATAATAGCAATTTTTACACTACCGCAGTACTATATTCCTCCTTCCTATCACATTTTTAGTACCGTTCTCAAGAATGTATCTTGTTGCTCTGTTAGCTGCCCAAACTGATTTGTGATCAAAACAACTGCCTCTAAGAAAATATTATTTTTCTGATGATATACAATATGGCATGTCCAGGCATCTAGATGATGCTTATATGGCAGCAGATTGAGGTGGGAAGCAGTATTCCATTAACTTTATTATATCACATTGTTAATTTCTTACAATTTGGCCAATTAGATATATTGCTGTCTGGAAATTTTTTTTTTTTCCGGAAGTTTTGGGAGACAGATTCAGGTAGTGGGGTATTCTTTTCAAAAATACTTACAAGAGTTTTATTTGCATAAGAAGTTAATTAAAACTTAATGGAACTTAATTAATTCAGTTACAAAATTTGTAAACCTAGTTATTTCAGTGTGTTGTGTTTTGCTCTACTTCAATGGATAAGTTTATTCTGGTAAAACATTTATGTTTTTCATGAAAAGGCAATTTTGATAATAGATAAGAAAAGCTCATTCACTAGTTCATGCTATTTAATTTTTTTAACTACCAGTATGAATGTATAAAGCATTCTTTTTTTTAAGAGCAGGGTCATTTTCCTGATCCGTTTGTGTGTGTACTTTCACAAAACCAAATATTTTTCTAAAGTCGAAGGTATTAAGTTAGTGCAAAATATGAAACAGCAGAAGTCAAGTATTGGAGAAAGTTGCTAATTAGTTTGCTAATTCTACCGCAAATAGGCACAAGTTAAGTCACTGAAGTCATTGGATAAATTACCATCAGAAGTGCTTTTTGGGAAGACTTCTTGATTTATAATTTCCTAAAGATACCATGAAAATTTAAATGTTTAGAATAAATGTTACTTATTTCATTTAGAAAATTAAAATTTACATTATTTGCTGTTGAAATACTATCTTCCACGTATTCTTTCCCATATGCAAAATTAACAACTGCCTGATTAACGCAATGAGAAATGTACAATTCCAGTACATTCCAGCAGGTGTCAGTATAAGGCAGTGACATAGGAGATTTTGCCTAAAGAACTGGAAATCCAGATTAGGAAGCGGCACAATTACTATGAAATAAATAAACTAGTAACAGATAAATTTTATTTGTGTGGTTATATTTTGAAAACGGATCTAAGTTATTGAGCTATATTAATGTAATGAAATGAAAATTTAGTTGTAGACTTAAATATTAACAGTTGCCATTTCAAATATTGATAGAGGTAGCTGTACCAACCAAAAATACTTAATTGTATTTTAATTATCAATAGTCCATGTGTCATACCTAAAAGTTTAAATGGGTTTGACATTTATTTGCTTTAAGACACTGTAAATTCCCTTCCCATTAAATTGTAAATGCTGTCTTGACTTTCTCCTTATTCCTCCCACATTCTCTAAATTTAGTTTCTTAGAAAAAAATGCTTTAAGTTTGTGTATCTCCATAAAAATATAGAAACAGTCTATTGTAAATACATGTAGAGACCAAAATGAATGAGAATAAAATGTGGCATAATCTGAGGGAAATTTGACTATTTAAAATTCATATTGGCATTTTGAAATTCAGTGTCTGAATATTTTTATCTTCTTTTAAATTCCTCTTGAGGATCATTCTTTTTATGTATTATTTGTTTAGTCTTTTGTTAGACTTTTCCCTCTGTGGCAGCTCGTCTTTTCTGCTTATTTTCATACTTCTCTTGTTTGTCAGAAGATAGTGTGTGTGTTACACGAGTAGATATTTGTGTAGAATATTCTCATTTTGTGGGTTTTCTTGTATGTTTCAAAGAGAAGGGAGGAATGAAAAAAGGCATGTCACAGCTCTCAGAGTTAAAATATACTCCCCTCCCACAATCTATTTACACATTCACGTGTATTTTTTGCCTTTAAAAATATTTCTTCTCGGTTATACATCCAATAAAATTTGAGCAGGAAGCAAAAACGTAAGTGCTGCTTACTTGGAGATATAATTAGCAGCATTGAAATTGCCCTGATGACCTAAAATCACCCTACACTGGATGCTAATTTTCTCAGATATGGTTTTGTTTGCTTAGTTTCTTTAAAATTTTCATGCCTATAAAATAATTTTTCTTTTAGTAGAGCACAGCAGAAAAAAAGCTGATGTAAATGATTTGAAAAATAATATTGAATTTAATTTGTTTTTATTGTTACGTGATTACTTTGGGGTGTTTTATATCATTAAATCTTTAGATTAGAACTGGGTTATTTGTGTTAATGTTAAATCAGAAGAGATTTTTATAAGTCCTCCTTATTTTTTTCTTAGTGCCAATTTCTGTAAAATATTTAGCAATTGAGGGCATGGTAAAAAGCAGTTTCCTGTAAAGTAGATTGGGATATGAACATTATAGAAAAATGAGAAAAATTTAAAAATATTTAGTGCTGTAAATTGACTCCTTCATGACTCAGGCATTTTAGAAAATGTTGATTTAAGTGATATAACTTCTATTTGCTTGAATGTATATGTAAATCATTTTAGTTTAAGTGGTTTTAGTCACCCCCCAAACTATTCTGATCATATTTCTTCAGCAAAAATCTTTTAAACATCTAGCTGTATATAGATGTGTATTCATTTAAAAATTATACATATATGCCATGGTGAAATCATGTATTAAATATTAGTAGTGTATAATTTTGTTCTTACTTTCTACTGTTGCCTTTTTGTACCCCAGTTGATTCTTTTTCTCTATGTGGTGTACACAACACGGTTTTGGTGACTAGTCATTTACATACAGAGTGAAACTATGGCTATTCTTAGCCTGGCCTTCTGGGGGGCTTGAGCTTTCAGTGTGGTGCTGATCTCAAAGTCTTCCCCGGAAAACTGTGTCTTCTGTGGTATTAAAGCAACTACTTCTGAATATTCTGTGAAAAATAGAAGAGACTAGAAGATTCCACCTAGCAAGTCACGATTGACCAGTGATGTCTACAAAAGGCTTGCTTTGTGGCTGTGTGTGTGTGTTTTCATGTGTGGACGTGGACAACACAGAACTATGTAGTTGCTTGTAGTGCTAATGAGTAATAGATAATGAACATGAAGGCACATTAATCTCTCAGCAGGTTTTTATGTTCACTGATGAAGTAAGGTCACATATTATTTTTCATCTACATGTACAGTTCCCTGTATTTAGAGGTAGTTAAGGTTGAGTATGTGGTTTTTTAGAAGACATTGAATGGAATGGTGTATTTTCGACAGGTTGAATTTTGTATTTTTTACTCTCAAACATTTCCCCACCTTTGTTTCACAGGAGAACCCTGCTCTCCTTGGACAATTAAATCCTGAAGTGATCCAGGGCAATGGAGATTTACTTTATCATGATCTGATCGTTGAGATGTGTGTATTTTAAGGTCAACTCTTGGATTCCCTCAGTTTCTCTCAGTAACCAACTCATACATAGATTGTTTGAACCATGGAGCTCAGAGTCATGACCCTCTAGTCTGCAAGTTAGAATTCCCACTTGATCATATGAGTTGTCTCTTCTTGGCTTCATGAGAAAGTCTTGGTTAGATTAGTGCAGAAACGGTGTGAAGGTTGAGGTTTAATGGAGAAAAATGGCATATGTAGATGGGTTTGCCTCCATCTAACCCTCTCTATGGATGCTGTAGGTGTGTTTCCTGGGAGCTGTATGGATACCCACACAGACTACTTTCTCTACTCTGCCTTTGTTTCTGCACTTCCTAGTCAGGTCAAGATTACAGACAAAAGTGAGACGGGATCAAGGAGAAAACACCTGCACCCCTGCCTGCCACTATCAGACATGATTCCTGTGGCTTCCAAGAGCACAAGTGCCATTTTAGAAAGCTCTTGGACCTCTGTTTTGCTGTAGTTCCCCAAGTTGATATGTGTTGTCAAAATTATGTTTTTAAAAAGTTATCCAATTAACTAACATTTTCTTAATCAGAAAACTCATGCTATCAATGACTTGGATAAAGTCAATACAGTATAATTAGATCTGATGCAATGCTTTGTCACTCACTTAAAGAATAACTAATACATTCTATAAGATAGCATTTTAAAATTCTTTTATAGCCAAGATATCATTATCATTGGTGCATGTCTAGAAGTGTAATACTAGTACAAATCCGGAACAAATAGAAGGTCCTTCTGAGATGGAGTTGAAGTAGTATTAAGGATACGGATAAAAGGTCTCCTTTATTTGTAGAGTATTATTTGATAATTGTAACTTAAAGGGTTGATGATTTGTGTTTTCCTAGAGGCAAAGTTTATTAAATTTCAAGTGGAAATTTCCTAGCTGTAGGTACTGCTAGATTTTAAATGTGCAGACATAGCTCCTTCCTCTTACTCTTAACTGTGATCACTACCAACTTCTCTTAGTATATTTGGTAGTTTATTTTTAGTTCTCTAAAATAAGTAATTAGTAGAGTTCCTACCATAGAGATAAAAGAATGTAGAAAATGTTATGCCTTGGTAGCTTTCTCAGTTTCACAAAGCTTATTCATTTCTGGGCGAGGTAAATGAGTCCAAATAATTGAAATTGGAAAGGATGTGAAGTGCATCAGAGGGTTGCTTTTCATTTTTCATCTTCTAGTTTGTTCAGTTCTGTGGAACTCTAAAAAGATTAATTTATAACAAAGCTCACTTATAAAAGCAGACAGTGCCTTTTAATGCTTAATAAATAATAGGCTTATGTGAAAGTATGGCTTCATATAGTTAAGCAAGAATTTTGGAAAAACATCAAATGGAAGAAGATGTTGAACTGTTTGCACAATAGACAACTATTTTGTTTTTATTTTAACAGAATTGAGAGAAAAATGGCTGACTACAACAATAGAATAACTGTTAGCTGTTATGATGGGAAAATATCTTGATACTGCTAGTACAGTTTCCTTACATTTTTAGTATTTTAGAGTTTACAATGTGTTTTCTCAGATATTACATCATTAATAAATATAATATTAACAATATTATATTATCTTGTGTCCTTAAGAGATAGATAGGAAAGAAATTTGTTTTGCAAGTCAGCAAGTGAAGGAACATGCCAGTAGTTAGTTGCTCAGCTAGTATGCGGTGCAGCTTGTGTTCAACATAGATTTTCTGCTTCAATAGCCAGTGTCTCTCTACCTGTAATTTTAGATAGAGAATTTTTGGAATTATATTGGGATAAAATGGGTCATTCAGTATAGAAGATATAGAAAGAGAGATTACATTAACTAAGTAATAGATATTGTTTTGTTCTGAATTATTTCCATATGCATTTCCTTGTCTAAAGAAATTTCACCTGCAGTCTCCTTTAAAACATGAGCTGGAGCATGAGAACATTCCATGTTCCTTTAAAACATGGAATTCTGGGGAATGAGGAGATGTTGGAAATCATCTGATTCAACCATTTCATTTTGGACATAAGGAAACAGAGATAGTCTATAATGGATGTTTTATTGCTGACAGCTTTGTTTTTTTCTTTTTTTGAGACAGGGTCTCTGTCACACAGGCTGGAGTACAGTGGTGCTATCATGGCTCACTGCAGCCTTGACCTCCTGGGCTCAAGCTATCCTCCCGCCTCAGCCTCTCGAGTAGCTGGGATCACAGCTACTGTGCATGCCACCACACCGGGCTAATTTTTTTGTATTTTTTTGTGGAGACAGGACCTCACTATGTTGCGCCGGCTGGTCTCAAACTCCTGAGCTCAAGCAATCTGCCTGCCTCGGCCTTCCAAAGTTGCTGACGGTTTTGAGCAGGTGGCTATGTACTTGTTTTCCTAGAAGTTTAAAAGTAAGGAAATATATTCTTTTCAAAACTATTTCGACGTTCGATGTTCAAGTATTGGCTATATAATGTTAAGGAAATAAAGATTTTTAAAAATGAGTTCATTTTGCACTTTCATAAGAAAGATGGATTGGGTCATTTCCATCCATATTAAAATAGTTGGTTCTGGTTTTTGATTTATAACTTAATTTGGTTTGATTCTTAACAGTACAAACGTTAAATTATGTGTTCATTGAACCCAGTTCTCCATACCCACATGTAGTTTTTTATCATTATATTTAAAAGGACATAATAGCTCCCTAAGAAAGAAACTGAAAGGAGTCAACTAACTTAACAGACTGAGTTGTTTAAAATAAGAAATATGTATATTTTTAAAAAATTTAATTCAAAGAACATGTATTGAATGGCTGTCATGCACCAAAGATACGTGCTAAGCAGCATAAATGTAAAATGCAGTGTTGCATTTTCCATGGGAAACAAGGAAGTACAAATATGTTGTTCTGAGGAATTTTAGTCGTTCACACGAGTCTAGCGTGAGACTAAATTCAAACAGTTCTGGCTTTGCCACTTACCAGTTATGTAACCTTGGCAAATCCTTCCACATCTCTGTGTTTCAGTTCCCTTTTCAGAAGATAGGGTTGGAATTAGTCTCTCTCTCTCTCTCTCTCAATCTACACACACACACACACACACACACACACACACACGCACACACACACACATAAGGTTGTTGTAGGAGTTAAATAAGTTAATATTGATAAAATGGTAAAAACAAAGGCTGGCACATAACTGCTATGTGGGTTGGCTACTGTTGTTACCGTTACCACTATTGGTAAGATTATTCTCCCACCTTGATTGAGTGTGGATCAAATGAGATGATCCACCTGACATGCCTAGCACAGTCTCATGTCTCTTGGTTGTGGTGATGGCATCATAATCTTCATTATCTTTATCTCTGAAGTAACCCTTACATCTTAACAAGGATGTTCACATTACAGTCGCCCAGAGAATTTTTCCAAAGGATTCATGCCCCTGCAGACTTTGACTCACTGGGGTTCAGATGCACCCTGGTCACCCCACTGCGAAGATGCCATAAACTCCTGCTTTCAACAGTGAAGGAGAAAATAAATCTTTGAAATTTTCCCTGGGGTTGTTATTTTCTCTGAGTCTCAGCTTGAGGAAATGCAAGAAAAAACTTCCCTTAACCAGTGGGGCTTGTGATAGAAGATCCTGTAGGATGCTCCTCAATTTATGAAGCCTTTTCTGGATTATAGATTAGGCTCTGAGATGGCCCCTAAAAATCTAGTTAACCCACAAAGAAACTGATATAATGCTGATTGACATAAAACCTCATATTAAAAAGAATCCTATTCCATTGCCAGAAACTAAACAAAGCAAAGGAAATAAGTCGTCTTTACTGTGAGTGATACAGGAGGAAAAACAAACATGGTTGCTTAGTAGAGGATGGAAAGAAATACTGAGAATTTTAAATGTACTTCTGGAAAGTATACATTTTAAGAATTATGCTTTTTGGTGCCATCAGTTTTGAGTCTAAACTCACCCCCCAAAATCCAAATTTAGTATTCTTGGTATAAATCTAGTATTAATTATAGCCGGAAAAAAAAAGTTCTTGATTCTTGGCTCAAAAATTTTATAAAATGAAGAATTTTCCTTTTTCTTCAGGGTAAATGTTGCAAGAGTTAAAGAGGTAGAGAAAAGGGGGAACTTTTTTAGTTGAAAACATTATCTGATTGTATATTTACTCTGGGTTCAGAATTTTAAAAGTCTAGAGTGTAGCTGCACCTACCCTGGCATCCCGCAGGCTAGGGTGGTTGTAATATAGAAGTACGGGAAATGCAATTTGCTCTGTAGCTTTGTTCTAGGATTTTATAGCCTTCCTTTTACACTTTACACATCGTGAATGCTTTGTAGGTCATTAATGCTTTTTTTATGTCTTATATTGTGACTTTTTTAAAACAATGTAAATAAAATTCTATTGAGTGACTGCACCATAATTTATTCAGGGAACCCACTATGGTTAGGTAACTAGGTTGTTACCAATGTTCTCATGATAAATAATTCTATGATCCTTATACATCATTAAGTGCATCCTGATTATGTCCAGGGTACATTATTAGAATAGCATAACTGGACCAAAAGGACCAGAACAATGAAAAGCTTTTTAAATTTTTAAATTTTTTTTTTTCATTTTTTAGACAGAGTCTTGCTGTCACCAGGCTGGAGTGCAGTGGAGTAATCTCAGCTCACTGCTACTTGCACCTCCCAGGTTCAAGTGATTCTCCTGCCTCAGTCTCCCAAGTAGCTGGGACTACAGGCGTGCACCACCACTTCCAGCTAATTTTTGTATTTTTAGTAGAGACGGAGTTTCACCATGTTGGCCATGATAGTCTCGATCTCTTGACCTCATGATCCCCCTGCCTCAGCATCCTAAAGTGCTGGGATTACAGGTGTGAGCCACTGTGCCCAGCCAATGAAAATTTTGATATTTATTGCCGGATTTCCATCTTGCAAGGTAGCACCTGTTTACATAACCACTACCAGCTTGAATGCCTGATTTCTTGTACCCTCACAGACAATAGGCAATACCAATTAAAAATATTTTATGAAGTTTTAGATGAAAATCATAACCCTGTTATAGAATATAAACTGAAACCTAGTCAAGTTGAATGATTTACCTGTGTGGGATCAAATATTCTATCCCAGAACTGTCTGAATTTCAGATACTGAGAACCCAGTCACTGTAGTTTCTAAAATGGGATGCAACAAATACAGTATAATAAAACTAGAAGTTGTTTGAACACAGAAGAAGGGGCAGTAAAATCTGAATTTAAAATGTCAGAGAAGTGTTAGTACTAATATGGATCTTGAGGAGTAGATAGAATTTTAGTAGAGCAGAAAACTCTGCGAATAGACTGAATGAGTAAACATGTTACCAGAGGCAAAGTCTTGACTGGGAGCTGTCCACGTTCTTGGTGCAATGAACAAATAATTGAACAAAATGCACAAACAAAGCAACAAAAGAATGAAGCAATGAAAGCACAGATTTTTTGAAAGAAAAGTACACTCCACAGAGTGGGAATGGGCTTCAGCAGGTGGCCCAAAAGCCCTGATTGCAATTTGCTTTAGGGATTTTATTAAACTAAAAAAATGTGGTGACACCCCTAGGTACCCTTAGAGGCCTCCAATTGGTTACAACACCCTATGTGAAAGAAGGATTGGCCTGTGACCAATCAGAGGCTGAAGTTAAGCCTTGGCTTGTGACCAATCAGAGGCTGAAGTGAAGCTTTGGCCTTCAACCAATCAGAGGCATTTCCCATTTGTAGGCTAGGGTAGAGGGATTTTGTAAAGAGGGGAGTCTCTGGCCTCTTCTCACTTGGGCATGAAGAGATGGGGTTTTCCTTTTGGCCCAATTCCAAGAACTCAGCCATGACTTGGCATTAGGCTGCCTGTCTCCAGACCCTATTTTCCTGCCTCAGACATGGAGCACAAAAGTATGCTGATTGTATTCAGAGAACACTGGGTACTTGTCCATCATAAATGTCTACAAAGTTCATTCATTTACATTTTTATATTAATAAAAAAGTTGCCCTTTTGATTGCCAGCTATGTATGCCAGATCTTTTTGACTGTTTCCAAAATTTAGTTCATTTTCAAAGGAAAAATATTTGTGAATATTGGAGATACTCAAACACAGACAGCATTTCCAAAAAGGAATTCTAAAAAAGAAATTGCATAATATTTGTATCTTTAAAATAAGGACATAATTCTTCAGAATGCCTCTTTTAAAGGAAACAGCCTTCTTCTGGATGTAAGTCAGTTTGGTATGGGAGTGACAAAAATGTTATACTTTTATGTTATGACTTAGTTGATGAGGGAATTACACAATATTTCAAACAAAAATGAAAAATAATTCACAGTAGAAGTCAGTCTGTCTATAATTAAATTATAGATTTGTAGAACATTAGAGTTTACGGAAATTGTAGAAATGACTTGACCAATTTCCTTATTTTATAAATAGGGAAGCAGTGCCTTAATATCTATGTAGAGCTTTGCTCTTAAAGTGCTTTAATATATTTTTTTTTGCTGCCCAAGGTCACACAACCCACTGGTACTCCATATTTAACCTCCCAGGAGATTATGGTAGTATCTTTCACTACATCTTATGTGCATTTATTTTTGTGGAACTTGTATTTAACTTTGCCTGGTACTATAATTAGCTATTTATTTCTTTTTGACCTTCTGAATTGTAAACTCTTGAATTTGGGACTATACCGTGTTTTCTAGTTCTGTGGACAAAACAGTATTTGTAAATATTGAATAAATAACCCAAATTTCAATTTTTCCTTAGATTTAAAAATTAATACAGTAAAGCAGAAGTTCTATATACTTTGACTTTAGTTTTTTTCTTTTCAAAATAGTCTTATTGATATATAATTCTTGTAAAGGTCACTTTTAAAATGTACAATTCAGTGCTTTTGGCATGTTCACAGGGTTGTGCAACCATCACTATAATCTAATTTTAGAACACTTTTGTCTCTTCTTAAAAAGAAATCCCTCATACTCAGGAGCAGTCATTTCCTATTTCTTCCCACCGCACTGCCCCAGCCCTAGGCAACCCTGAAGACTTTCTCTTTTTAATATTAGATTGACAGTAAGATTTTGAAACCATGGGATTAGGTAAAAGTCATGGAAATATAATTCTAATTCATTGTGATAAATTTACTACTTTATCTTAGAGAATTTGATAGTTTTGAGTTTTCTTAGTACTATCTAGGGCAGCTTATGTTAAATGCTATGTAAATCATATCTATAAAATATGCACAGTAATGTACTTTTAATAGAAATTATTTAGAATACAGTACAAGTAAAGTATAATGGGAAAAATGCTGAATTTGGAATCACAAGATCTAGATTTGATTCCTTACTTGTTTGATCTTATGTAATGCCCAAGTGACATTATCAGTCCTCAGTTTTGTCTTCTAGACAGTGGGAATAATTTACATTCCACATATTTTAGAAAGCTGTTATAGGACCAGTGTATTAATGTTTATGAATTTGCTATGCAGAGCTAGAGTATTATGGAAATTGAAATATTAAATTTCCTATAAATAAAAACAACAAATAACAATCAATGACAATATTTACCTACATTTGAGTTTCTCACCATGCACTGCTGAAATGCGTTTTGAAAACAGTGACTAACTCAAACTTCTGTGTGTCTCAACTGAGGCGGAAGAATGTTGAATACTAACCACCTGAGGTCTTTCTGCAATGCAGGGTCAGTTCATTTTTCTTCTTTCCTGGGGCACACAGCCAGCTTCCATATTGAGGTACATTCTCTGCCAGTAAAATCATACTATTTCCAAACAACTTAGATTCAAACTGGGGCTACATAAAAGGGTCCATGTCTTCAGAGCAGGACTAATAGCCCCTGAGTCTGCAGCATCTAGTCAAATGAAGTATTTTGAAGTCTTTATTCAATCCAAAATTAGGGCAGCCATAATTTTAGAAATCTATACATTAGTAATCTTAGATGCTGGGAAGGCTTGAAGAAGGAAGATCTTTCTTGAATTTCAATAATAATTAAACATTCTGGTAAATCTCAAATGGTTTTTGCATAATATGTTTTTTGAGAGTGTGATTTTGATAGGTAGTGAATAACCTGAATTAATGACCATAATGACTGAGTGCTGTTTTGCATTAATTCTTGAAACAAAACCTAGATTGCTTCATTACATGGCCTGTCTTTGTGGAAGATCCTTATACGGTGTGGTGGTAAAGAAAGGGGAACATTTGCTCTATTTTGAAGTAATTGCTTCTAATGGAAGCCTAATGACCTATTATGCTTATTTCTAAAAGCTGAGCAGTAAGCTTGATAGGAAGCTAGAGAAAGATTGGAGAAATTAAGTCATATAAACCAAAATTTCAGGAAGTTGCATGTGGTTGAGAATCAGTACCTCATTAGACAACTTAATAATTCAATAGTTTACTTATGCCAAATGTCATCCTTACTGTAAAAGCTGGAGTGATTTCTAGAAATGTGTCCACATCCTTGCGGGTTAGGGTACGGGGCAGCTTCTGGCCAGCTGTCGTCCAGGTGTCTTATGGTTTTTCTGAGTTTCATATGCAGATCAAACACGGCAGTGAGAGTAGAGTTTTCCTGTGGGTATTGAAATGATAACATTTAATAACCTATGGTGACTTTGGATATTCTCAAGTTTAGCTTCCTAATTTTTTCAAGATCAGGAGACAGAAGCTTAAAAGAGTTAATCCTATAGGATTAATTAGTAGTGGCAATGACCAAACTGCAATGATATGGATATATTCCATTTTTGGGTTTCATGGGACTGTACTACCAAAGTGTATTTTATATGTTTCTAATTTGGACTATTGACATCAAATGAATCCAATAGTTGGAGTAAATGATTTACTTGAAGGTGGTTCCAAAAATTAATTAATGAAATGTATCTCTTTAGATAAAACACATATGGTAACGTCTTAACAGCTGTTGAGTCTGGTTGTCAGTATATGGGCATTTATTTTACTCTTTTTTCAATTATTCTGTATGCTTGAATATTTTTATGATAAAATGTCTTATAAGTAACAACAACCCTATTCTAATAAAAGCTTGTCAGATTACTTGAACCCTTGCATACTTTACTGTTGAGCATCATAAAAGAACTTGAAATGCTTTTGTTTTTGGATTCTTCATGTTTCAACTTCAGATGGTGACAAGTGCAAAATGGCTTAAAAGTGCCTTGGCTAGGCACAGTGGCTCACGCCTGTAATCCCAGCACTTTGGGAGGCCAAAGTGGACGGATCACGAGGTCAGGAGATTGAGACTATCCTGGCTAACATGGTGAAACCTTGTCTCTACTGAAAGTGCAAAAAATTAGCCGGATGTGGTGGCACACGCCTGTAGTCCCAGCTACTGGGGAGGCTGAGGCAGGAGAATTGCTTGAACCCGGGAGGCAAAGGTTGCAGTGAGCCGAGATTGCACCACTGCACTCCAGCCTGGGCAACAGAGTGAGACTGTCTCAAAAAAAAAAGTGCCTTAACTTACCTGGCAATAAACATTTATTGAGTCTGCAGCTTTCATTCATTTAGCTCATTTACATTTAACTGAAACACATTTAAAAATTCATTTTTTCCTTTTGCAAAAGCTAGGCATGCCTACTATAAAAGTTTGCAACTTTTCAAAGCATGAAATATGTAGAGTTGATACCCTCATTTATTATATTTTACTAATTCCTGTAGAGATGAGCAACAAAATTGTCCTTTATGAAAGCTGTCATTCTCTAAAATTCGATATAATAGGAAAGTTGGTGTGTAACCTTATTTAACAAGGCTTGCAACTGATAACTTTTGTTGAGACAGGCATGGGGGCCCTTCTTTTGGTGTTGACATAATATCTTTTTGTCTTTCTTATTCATCAAGGTTAGTAGAAAGTTATCAAGTTTCTATTCTTAAGCTCTAGAACTATCCTTGTCTTTATCTATGAAACAAGCATAAACTTTGTCAAAGGAATGATTTACTCATAATAAGTCAATGTAAAGCCCATTCATAACTATACCTTTTTGTTTTGCTTTTCTCATTTCTCTGAGTCATTACTTAAAGCTGGTGCTTTATAATTTGACTTAATCACATATGGTGTGATTCTTTTAGCACACATACTGTTGTTTTTAAATCATTACATTTTAAACTTCTTTATATCTAGAATTTTTACACTGCCAGATAACCTGAATTTTCCCCTGCTTATCTGGTGAAAGAATGATAGGAATTACAATGTTTGAAACATAGGGTTGTTCCTTATTTACTGAAAATTATATGAAACAACATATATCATTCTGGCTTCCAAGGATGAATCTGTCAACGAAAAGAGTCAAACTCTGTAAAATTTGAAGAGATTTATTCCAAGCCAAATATGAGTGACCATGGCCCATGACACAGCCCCAGGAGATCCTGATAACATGTGCCCAAGGTGATCAGGTAGGGAGAAAATAGACATCCATCAATACATGTAAGATGTACATTGGTTTGGTCCAAAAAGGCGGGACAACTTGAAGTGGCTTCCATGTCGTAGGAGGATTCAAAGATTTTCTGATTGGCAGTTGGTTGAAAGAGTTCGTCTAAAGACCTGGAATCAATAGAAGGGAGTGTCTGGGTTAAGATAAGGGGTTGCAGAGACCAAGGTTCTTATTATTGCAGATGAAGCCTCTAGTTAGCAGGCTTCAGAGAGAATAGATTGTAAATGTTTCTTATCAGACATAAAAATGTACCAGACTCTTAATTAATTCTCTCCTGGATAGGGAAAAAGACCTGGAAAGGGAAGGGGATTCTCTATGGAATGTAGATTTTCCCCAGAAGAGACAGCTTTGCAGGGACATTTCAAAATATGTCAAAGAAATATATTTTGGGGTAAAATACTTACATTTCTTTCAGGGCCTGCTATCTGTCATGTTGATATCTTGTTACTAGAGAGATCTGTTTTGTCAATCATAAGGTCGCTGTATTAATGTTAATGCTAGTCAGCTGTGCCTGAATTCCAAAGAGAGGAAGTTATAATGAGGCATGTCCAACCACCCATTCCCATCACGGCCTGAACTAGTGTTTCAGGTTTACTTTAGAATGCCCTTGGCCCAGAGGAGGGATCCATTCAGTTGGTTGGGGGCCATAGAATTTTACTTTTGGTTTCCAAATCAGAATGAATATTGCTAGACTAGAAATACCTCAAAGGTTGTTGGAGAATTTTAAAATGTATTTATTTATTTATGACATCTAGTTTGTGCTCTTGATTAATTGCTCTTGATTAACCTCCCTCGTCTTTAAATTAAATCAAAATTAGCAAATATTTATTGCGGTCTAGGAGAAATCTCATTTAAGGCACAAAGCACTGTGTAAAGCAGTAGAATGTTTTCTTTACTAATAAAGGACAGAAATGGAAGACCAGGAATTAACCAGCCCATGTATTTCCTGATATATACCTGATTTAGTACAGGTGTATTTGGGGAGATGGGGTGGTTGGTTAGGGCTGGAAGAAAGTGAGGAAGAGTACTCAATTAAGTAGTTCTCATGATATTATTTTATATTGAGAAAATCTTTGAGAGGTTAAACAAATAATTAAGGTAATTAACGAAGCAGTGAGGGAAACACTGGGTTGGAGGCGGGAGGTTATTATTCTGGACACACCTTTAACTGTGAGGAGTGAAATGAATATGTCAACTATGCTGAAACTTTTTTTTTTTTTAATCTCTACATTGATTTTGTAAGGTATAAAAAATGTTTTTTAGAAAAACCTCTGAATGTCAAAGAAGTATAATGACAGCTTGAATATGCATATACAGCAAATCACTTATAATTTTGTTTGGCAAATGAAAATAGATTTCATTAGCTTTAAAATAGCATTTACACTTTTATTCTTGGATATATTAAAAAGAAAGTGCACATTTTGTAAAATGTAGTAGAAAGGAAGGAAGAAGAAAATAAAACTTACCAGTTAGCCATACTATTCAGAAGGGAATATTATTAATGTCTTACTTTCATTTCACTCTTCTTTTCTGTGTGTACACAGGCATACCCCCATCTTAACACACATAGCTTTACTGTGCTTTCCAGCTGTAGCATTTTTACAAATTGAAAGTTTGTGGCAACCCTCTGTGAAACAAGTCTATCAGTGTTGTTTTTCCAACAGCATGTACTTTGTGTCTCTGTGTCACAGTTTGGTAATTCTTGCTATATTTCGAACTTTTTCATTATTATTATATGTTATTTTACCCAGTGATCAGTGATCTTTGATGTTACTACTGTAATTGTTTTGGGCACCTCAAACCACACCCATATAAGATGCTGAACTTAATCGATAAATGTTGTGTGTGGTCCGACTGTTCCATCAACACACCATTCCCATCTCACACTTTCCTTGGGCCTCCCTATTCCCTGAGACATAACAATATTGAAATTAGACCAGTTAATATCCTTACATTGGCCTCCAAGTGTTTAAGTGAAAAGAAGAATTGCACAATGCTCACTTTAAATAAAAAGCTAGAAATGATTAAGCTTAGCAAGGAAGGACTGTCCAAAGTCAGGATAGGTCAGGCAGGCCTCTTGCATCCAACAGTTGGCCAAGTTGTGAATGCAAAGGAAAAGTTCTTGAAAGACATTTAAAGTGCTACTCCAGTGAAAACACAAATAATAAGAAAGCAAAATAGCCTTACTGCTGATAGTGAGAACATTTTAGTGGTCTGGATAGAAGATCAAACCAGTCACAACATTTCCTTAAGCCGAAGCCTAATCCAGAGCAATGCCCTAACTCTCTTCAGTTCTATGAAGGCTGAGAGAGTTAAGGAAGCTACAGAAGAAAAGTTTGAATCTAGAAGAGGTTGGTTCATGAAGTTTAAGAACAGAAACCATCTTCATAACACAAAAGTACAAATAATAAGCAGCAAATGCTGATGTTGAAGCTGCAGCAAGTTATCCAGAAGATGGAGCTAAGATAATAGATGAAGGTGGCTACACTAAACAACAGATTTTCAATGTAGATGAAACAGCAGCTTTCAATTAGATGTCATCTGGCACTTTCATAGCTAGAGAGGAGAAGTCAGTGCTTAACTTCGAAGCTTCAAATGACAAGACTATCTTGTTAGTGGTTAATGCAGCTGGTGACTTTAAATTGAAACCATTGCTCACCTACCATTCCGAAAATCCTAGGGCCCTTAAGAATTATGTGAAATCTATTCTATCTGTGCTCAAGAAATGGAACAACAAAGCCTGGATGACAGCACACCTGTTTGCAGCATGACTTAATGAATATTTTAAGCTCAATGTTGAGACCTACTGCTCAGAAAAAAAGATTCTTTTCAAAATATTACTGCTATTGACGATGTACTGGTCAACCAAGAGCTCTGATGGAGAGTAATGCTATTTTCATGCCTACTAATTCAGTATCCATTCTTCAGCCCATGGATCGAGATGATATTTTGATTTTCAAGTCTTATTATTTAAGAAATATGTTTCATAAAGCTATAGCTGCTAAAGATAGTAATTCCTTTGATGGATTTGGGCAAAGTAAGTTGAAAAGCTTCTGGAAATGATTCACTGCTCTAGATGCTATTAAGAGCATTCTTGATTAATGGCAGGAGGTCAAAATAGTGACATTTACAGGAGTTTGGAAGAAGTTGATTCCTACCCTCATGGATCATTTTGCGGGGTTTAAGAGTTCAGTGAAGGAAATAACTACAGCTGTGGTGGAAATGGCAAGAGAAGTAGAATTAGAAGTGGAGCCTGAGGATGGGAATGAATTGCTGCAATCTCGTGGTAAAACTTGAATTGTTGGAAAGTTGCCTCTAATGGATGAGCAAAAAAAGTGGTTTCTTGAGATGGAATCTACTCCTGGTGAAGATGCTATGAACATTATGGAAATGACAATGACAGATTTAGAATACTACACAAACTTAGTAAAGTAGTGGCTTTGAGAGGCTTGAGAAGAACAAATCCAGTTGTGAAACAAGTTCTAATGTGGACAAAATGCTACCGAGACATCTTTCATGAAAGGAAGAATCAATAAATGGGGCAGACAGGAAGAATCAGTGAATGGAGCAGACATCATTGCTGTCTTATTTTAAGAAAATTTCAGTCAACCCTTAACTGAGCAACCATCAAATCAGGGCAAGACCCTCTACCAACAAAAAGGTTATGACTTGCTGAAGGCCCAGATAGATAATCGTTAGCATTTTTTTTTTTTGCAATAAAATATTTTAAAATTAAGGTATGTACAGTAAGTCCTTCCTTAACATTGTTGATAGGTTCTTGGAAACTACGACTTTAAGCAAAATGTCATATAACAAAACCAGTTTTATCATGAATTAATTGATATAAAGAAGAGTTAAATTCCTACAGCATATTTTTTTTTATTTTTCTTTTGAGACTGAGTTTCACTCTGTTGTCAACCAGGCTGGAGTGCAGGGGTACAATCCTGGCTCACTGCAACCTCCACCTCCCAGGTTCAAGCAGTTCTCCTGCCTCAGCCTGCTGAGTAACTGGGACTTCAGGCACGCACCACCAGGCCCGGCTGATTTTTTGTGTGTGTGTTTTTAGTAGAGATGGGGTTTCACCATGTTGGCCAGGCTGGTCTGAAACTCCTGACCTCATGTGATCCGCCCGCCTTGGCTTCCCAAAGTGCTGGAATTACAGGCGTGAGCCACTGTGCCCGGCCTCCTACAGCATATTTCTCATCACAAAAGATCACCAAACTTCTAAATAAAGACCAAAATACTTCTAAAACATTGAATTGTAAGCTATGCATACATTTAAGAAAGATTAGTAAATACAAGTGAGATACTTATTTACCCAGTTTTAGGTGAATCAATGTGTGATGTCTGTCATAGTGGTGGGAGTAGATTAATAAAGGAACAAATGTTTGCAAAGTGAAAATTCTCAGTATTGCCTCCTCCCACCATGCAATTCCAAAACTATCACAAACAAGCACTACTCACTGAACACTGAACACTTTCAGTGCAGACTCCATACAGACAGGGGCCCTGACTGGAAGCATTGTTTTTTCTCATCAATATTATAATGAAACAATGTTGAATTAAATGACATTGAATGAAACAACATTATTCTAGGACCTGCTGTGTATTATTTTTCTTAGACATAATGCTATTGCAAACTTAATAGACTAGTTTAGTGTAAAATAGCTTTTTTATGCACTGGGAAACCAAAAAAATTGTGTGATTCATTTGCTTTGTTGTGGTGATGTGGAACGAAACCTGCAATGTCTCTGAGATACGCCTGTATGCATGTAAAGCATCTTTGCACAAATTTAGAATTGTCTTTTATAGAATTCCTTTTGTTTTTATGAATTTTTTTGTTTGATTCTCCCTAATAGTACTTTATAAGCATATTTGTATTTCTTTAACTATTTTATGTCATATTTTTAGGGCAGTGGTAAACATTCTGTTGCATTTTGTGTTCTGGACAAATAGCTTTCTGATTTTGATCTTATAAGGTTGCAATGAATTCTTTATGCATATCTTTTACTGTAACAAATGATTGTGTTTTGTTAGGATAGGTTTCTCTGTGTATGTGCTGGATCAAAGGTTATACGTCGCAAGGTGGCTTTCCAGAAAGGCTGTCCCAATGTCTACTCCTATAGCATACGAGAACACTCAATCTCGCCATACTCTGATTAGCCTTGAATTTTATAATTTTTAAATCTTTGTTAATTTGAGCATTTTATGCATCAGTGATTACTTGTAAGAATTTTTTGTTATATTTATTGACCCTTTGTCCATGACAAATTGTTTATTTCCTTTGAGGTGGTATACGTGTGTTTGATGTCTCAACACGTGGTTAACATCTCTTTGATGTTAAGAAATGCCAATTACTAGGAAGCAGTTCTGTCATCGAAGTAATGAGGTATATTTTTCCCTAAGTATTTGAGAACAAACTTTCAGTCTTTATCGTAAAAACTTTCGATATTTCATGGAAAAGGTAGACATTCCAATGATTTATTAAAAATACCTAGTCATTGATATATCCACTAGTTCCTAAAAAGAAAGCAGAAGTTACAAGAATGGCCCCAGCATTATTTAAATAACTAGTATTTTTGAGGGAATTTACTTTTATATTTTAATTAATTCAGAAATGGTCTAGTCAACTCTTGACCAGATATACCACAGCAGTGGTATATCAATACTCAGAGCCTCATATGATTTCCATCAAATAAAATGTTTGAATTATAGGGGTGTGTTTGAAATATGATGCTTTCCAGAATATGAATTCTACCTCTGCCTCCTGTCTCTATTTTTCTGCTGCCTTGTAATTCCAGATCCACTGGGCTTTAAAATTAGATACTGTTTTACCTTTGATTATGTTACTTTCAAGGTCTATGAGCCCTTTTCACATCTAGGCAGTAGAAACAGTAATTCATATCTCTGAGCTCGTAAGGTAAACCATGCATGGCCAGGTCTTACCCAGCACATTGCCTACACATGTATAAGGTATGCCATATATGCTGTAGTTATACTCCCTGTGGCCTTCTGAAAAGCCATATAGGATTATGAGAGAAAAAGAAGAGTGTGAAGTGGGGCAACTTCCGCTCAATTATGAATGATGTTGCCTGAAGAAATCAATTAGCTGATTTTAAGGCTTTAAAGAATTAAAAATTGCATGTTGTTACTATACTTCATAAAATTCTAGGCTGATCTGCAAGATTATGAAACTGACTTTAGACTAATATAATTTTTTTAAACTCAGGAGCTTTGTATAAATGAATTATTATTATTCAACTAATGGTGTGTCCTTTCTATCATGAAGAAGTTGTCTTTTTCTGTCATGTGTCTCCCCAGTACAATATGTGGAATACTTTGTAATTTTTTTTCAATTTTGAATATTAAAGTTTGATAGCATAAAAAGGCCAGGCGTGGTGACTCATGCCTGTAATCCCAGCACTTTGGGAGGCTGAGGAAGGTGGATCACCTGAGGTCAGGAGTTCGAGACCAGCCTGGCCAACATGGTGAAACCCGATCTCTACTAAAAAATACAAAAATTAGCCGGGCATGGTGGCAGGCACCTGTAATCCCAGCTACTGGGGAGGCTGAGGCAGTAGAATCACTTGAACGCGGGAGGCAGAGGTTGCAGTGAGCCGAGATTGCACCGTTGCACTCCAGCCTGGGTGACAAGAGTGAAACTCGGTCTCTAAATAAATAAATAAATAAATGAAAAATAAAAGACAAAAAAAAATCACTAAAGTTTGCAAATATTTTGTCTGAGCCTAGTCTCATACTTATGGAAGAATCCACTTCTCACGATATATCGTTGGCTTCCCTGCAGCTCTCTGTTGCTATTGAGTAAAACTCTATTGCCTTGAAAAAGTTATTCCAATTACTAATGAACACAGATCTCTCTTTGGAATGTCTTGGTCATTACCCCTTGGATCTTAGGCTAATGGTATCACCTTTGTACCAGGTCATAGGACCTTCTCAGTTAATCCTATTTTCCGTGACAGTTATATATCCAAAACAGCACGGTACAAAATTTGTAACAAAATTTAATTTTTCATGCATCAAAATTTTATAGCACATCTGCCAAAGGTTTGCTATACACAGAATCACAGCCCTGATATCCAGCATTGGTGTATAATAGGTATTCAGGAGTACTTGATGAGATGAATTAGGATACAATAGAACCACCAGTTTGCTAGGCAGGGCATTGATAATAGAACTTCCTTTGCTGTTTCATTATGAAACTCCAATTCCAGGTCTGTTCCCACTCTTATTTCATTGTGACCGAATAACTTTTCCATTACCATTCAGTTTTGACAAGAGATAACCTGTCAATTATTTGTATAAAATTACTTAGAAGTGAATCAATATTCTGTTTATTTTGTCACCTCTACTTTAAAACGCTACAGTCCTGTTTCTTGCAGCTAATCTCAGAATTTGTTAACTTCAGTGTGGGTGCCATTTTTTTTTGGTATTTCATGTTTTGTATCTAACAACTGAACTTAATACTGAAGTATAAAGTAAGAAATCTTCATTTCAGATTTTCATAGTATAAATGCAGGCTAAGTTTCCTGATATCTAGGATATTTAGAAATTAAGCAGAAGAAATTATTTTGAGGATTTTATGATAGCTTTTTACTCTTATTTTAAATTCTCCTTATCTTTCTTTGTAAATGTTTGCATTTTTGAGTTACTAAAAATAATTTTCAAGTTTTGTACCTGTCTTAGTGGCATTTGTGTCCATACTGCAAAAACTCTTCCTTGGAAATTTAATATAGTATATGTTTTGTGATTTTTTTCATGTCTTAACATTTTAATTTGAGGTTATTTGCTTGTTATAACCAAATGGAAATATATTCTAATTGTACCTTGGCGACCTGAAATGTGACAGTGCAGTGATCGGTGATCATAAATGAACTTAGTTTTATTCAGTACTATTTGTAAAACAATGTTTGACATTGGGAAGTTAAACAACTGATCTCTTTGTTATGTTGATGTGATGACATCATCCTACACAAAACACAACTTCAAATCATATGCAGCTTATCCATGCACAGATGTAATTACCAGTACAAACCAAAAGAGAGAGCAAGAAAGAGAGCGAGCTAGAGGGTGTCTATGACCTATAATAATTAGCATTTTCAGTAACAACATCTGTTGCTGACAATATTGGCAGTAGCACAGGAAAAAGCAATCATTAAAATTAGCTAATGCTCAGTTTAAGTGCTACACAATGTACTGACATTTTCAATATTTTCATTAGTTTTGCATTTTCTCATTCCAGTAAGTATCTGTTTTCAAGTTTGCATGAATGCCTTGTATTATATTAAAAATGTTTCTCAGACCTTCTCTCAAATTGATCTGGGTCTTAAAGCAGTATTTCCAGTGGGTCAAAGTAGCATTGATGCAAACTCTTAGAAATATAGTATCCAACACTCTCGAGTTGGATTCTATAAGTTTGATCTTACATGATTTAGATACTGAGTTAGAAATTCTCCATAACCTGCAGCACACATTTTCCTAAAATCTCATTGTCTTAGCTTTCTTGAGTTTTTATCCTGGAATTTCCATTTGAGGTTTAAGTGCCCATATTAACTTTAAAAATGTAGTGAAGTGTAAGTCAATTAGAATAATTTTACAGGTGACCTGCAATTCCTCACTCAGAGAGAGATCTGTTACCCAGGATGCTTCAGGTGAGCGCCTGTAAGGAGGAGAGAAGTGAGGGGCTGTGGCTCCACCACATGATGTCCTTGGCCTCATTGTACATCCTTTACCCATTTATTTGCTGGTTTGTAAATACGTTAAAGTGAAAGAAGAAAAGTAATTTTCTCTTTAAAGGTAAAACTCACTAGTGAATCAACATTTGAATCATTTACTAAGATACATAAACAAATATGGAGTCTGCAAAATTGCTTATGAGAATCAGTGTTGAGCCAGAAATTATGTTTCTGCAAATATTTTGATGAGCTGAAATATTTTCTATGTATGTCTTGTTAATCCTGTCTTTAACAAACTGGATCTCTGTTGAACCCTATTCTGGGAGATAGTGTGTACTGTGAAAGTGATTTCTGTGGCCCAGTTTGGAAAATTCTGCAAATTATGCTTTCCTTTGGAGCTGCACGATGCACATTATATTTTTAAGGCTATGGAAAGTTCTGCTATTTAACTTTGTTCATCTCAATATTCTCTAAACATCTTCTCATCTCAATATTTTCTAAACATCTTCTTTTCTTCTTCTTTCTTCTAAACTTTTACCGTGGAAATAAGTTTAGGAAATGCTCTTTCTGCTATACCAACATTTCACTGATAATCTTGTTTGAGAAAATTTGCAAAAAGGACCATAGGTTTCACTGGGTAAAGCCTAGTTGTCTGATTTTTTGGGCACTTTGAAACTTTGATGACATTATCCTGGTGGGCTTGTACACTAGACTTTATCAGTACACTTAGAGATGGACGCTCATCATCATGATCAAAATTCACCAAAAACTTCTGTATAAACTACAGTACATTTTTTCATTATTTTGGTAGTTTCTTGTCCAAAGACTGTTGTGCCCATGAATCTGTATAACTTAGAAGGTCAGAGATAAACTGGAAGAGATTGAAACAAGAACAAGGACTGATGAAATAACCTTGCTTTAGAGTGACCTTGTTTTGTTTTATTTGGGACTGTCTCAGCATTAGCATTGAAATCCTCTTGCTCTGAGGAACCCCTCAGTCCCAGATAAAGCAGGATGGTCAATCACTCTACTGCCTTCTAACACAAATCTTGTGTTCCCCAGATTTCATTTTTATCTCTCCACACTAATGTGATTGTTAATTTTGTGTGTTAACTTGGTTAGGCCATGGTATCCGGATTTTTGTTCAAACTAGATGTTTTATGCAGTTATTTTTTAGAGATGAGATTAACATTTAAATCAGTCAACTTCTAGTAAAGCGGATTATCCTCCATAATGTGGGTGGGTCTCATCCAATCAGTTGAAGGCCTTAATAGAAAAGGACTGACCTCCTCAGAAGAAAAGGGAATCCTACTAGCAGATGGCCTTTGGACTTGAAGAGCAGCTCTTCCCTGGGTCTCCAGTCTGCTGACTTATTCTGCAGATTTTGGATTTGTCAAGGCTTTGCAATCATGTGAGCCAATTTTCTAAAATAAATCTCATCAGCAAGGTGGTGGAATAGAAGTTATCTGGCCTCATTCTCTGTTCCCCTCTCTCCCAGAAATTCAGCTAACAACTATCGTCAGGCAAGAATACCATTGTGAATATCCCAGAACTTGAGACATCCACTTGACCACAGAACTGAGAAAAGCTGTGGCTGAACAATAAGCGGAACAGTTTTCTTTGACTGTACCACCCCTCCCCCAAGCTGGGACAGTGGCACACACAGAGAATTTCCCTAGACCCATGGTTTCTACAGGGGGAAAATGAATTGGAGGAGGATATTCCATTTCCCTGCCATTTTGGGTCCCTTTGTGGGAGGGAGATATGTGAAGGACATGAAAAAGTTCTTGTGTGGCTATTTTAGAAAGTTACTTGAGATAGGTTTTATCTCAGACATCCACACATGACCTCTCTATGTGCTTTGCCAGCTCCAATTTGTTTGGATTTGAGAAGAGTAATTTCATCTTGGTATCTGCAACTTTGATACTACAAAGCAAAAACCTATAGTAGTTGCACAAAGTATAAAAAGAAAGGATTCGAAACATACAACCACAGAAAACCAGAAAAACCACAAAGGAAGACAGTACAGAGGAAAAAGGAAACAAAGGATCTAAATTAGAAATCAAATTCCAAAACGGCAGTAGCAATTCTTACCTATCAGTAACTGCCTTGAATGTAAATGGATTAAATTCTTCAATAAAATAACCAAGACTGGCTCAATGGATGGGGAAATAAAGAATAGATTAAACTCTCTATTATAAAAAGATATAGAGTAGCCAAATGGATTAAAGAAAAAGTAAGATCTAATCACATGTTGCCTACTAGAGACTTGCTTTCCTAGTAAGCATGTACATAGAAAGTGGAGGGGTGAAAAAAGATATTTCACACACATGGAAACCCAAAGAGAGCCAGGGGAGCTATACTTATATCAGACAAAATAGATTTAAAGTCAAAAACCATAAAAGATACAAAGGAGGCTATCACATAATGATAAAAAGGTATTCACAGACATAATTGTAAATGCATATGAATGCAACATTAGAGAGCACCTAAATATATAAAGCAATTATAAAATGATCTGAAGGGATACGTAGGCTGCAGTGCTAAGATAGCAAGGGACCACAGCATCCCACTTTGAACAGTGGACAGATTATCCATACAGAAAATCAGTATAGAAACTTTGGACTTGAATTGCAGTATAGACCAAATAGACCTAACAGCACATTCCATTCCACAGCAACAGAATACACGTTCTTCTTAAGTGAACATAAAATAATCTCCAGAATAGATCAGATGTTAGGCCACAAACAAACCTTAGCAAATGTAAGAGTATTGAAATCATATCAAGTGTTCTTTCAGATCACAGTGGGATAAAACCAGAAATCAATAACAGGAGAAATCTTGGAAAATAAACAAATATGTGGAAATTAAACAGTATGCTCCTAAACAGCCACTGGGTCACAGAAAAAATTAGAATGAAATTTTAAAATGCCTTCGGACAAAGAAAAATGGAAACACAGCATACCAAAACTTATGGGATGCAGCAAAATTAGCAGAAAGGGGGAAGTTTATAGCAATAAATGCCTATATCAAGAAAGAAGAAATATCATGAATAAACAATCTAATGTTACACCTCAAGGAACAATAAAAAGAAGAACAAGCTAATCTGAAAGTGACCAGAAGGAAGGAAAGAACAAAGATCAGAGCCAAAATAAATGGAATACAGACTAGAAAAATAAAAGAAAAATTTCAACAAAACTAAGAGATTCTTTTTTGAAAAAAAAAACAAAACAAAATCAACAGACCATTAGCTAGACTAACCAAGAAAAAAAAAAAAAAAAGACCCAAAGAAGTAAATATCAGAAATGAAAAAGGAGATATTACAATTGATACTCCCAAAATACAAAGGATCATAAGAACTGAACAATTATACAGCAACTAATTGAATAACATAGAAGAAATGAATAAATTTCTAGACACACACAACCTATCAAGATTAATCATGAAGAAGGAGAAAACCTGAACAGACCAATAATAAGTAAGGAGATTGAATCAGTAATAAAAATTCTCCCACCAAAGAAAAGCCCAGAATTGGATGACTCCTCTACTGAAATCTACCAAATATTAATGAAGAACTAATACCAATTCTAAGCTTTTCTAGAAAATCAAAGTAGACAGAATACTTCCAAACTAATTTTACAAAGCTAGCAATACAAAAGCTAGACAAGGCCAGGCATGGTGGCTTACGCCTGTAATCCCAGCACTTTGGGAGGCCAAGGTGGGCGAATCACCTAAGGTCAGGAGTTTGAGACCAGCCTGGCCAACATGGTGAAACCCCGTCTCTACTAAAAATACAAAAATTAGCTGGACGTGGTGGCACTTGCCTGTAATCCTAGCTACTTGAGAGGCTGAAGCAGGAGAATCTCTTGAACCTTGGAGGCATAGGTTGCAGTGAGCCGAGATTGCACCGTTGCACTCCAGCCTGGGGGACAAGAGCGAGACTTTGTTTCAAAAAAACCAAACCAAACCAAAACAAAACAAACAAGAAAACAATAGGGCAATCTCCATAATGAATACAGGTGAAAAAACCCTCAACAAACTATTAGCAAACCAAATTCAGGAGCACATAAAAAGAGTCATTCGCCATGATCATTGGGATTTCTCCCCAGGATGGAAGGATGGCCCAACATATGCAAATCAATAAATGTGATACATCACAGTAACAAAATGAATTACAAAAACCATATGTTCATCGCAATAAATGCAGGAAAAGCATTAGAAGCATTTGACCAAATTCAACACCCTTTCATAATAAAAACTCTCAACATATTAGCTGTAGAGGGAATGTACCTCAACACAGTAAAGGATATATAGACAAACATTTAGCTAACATCATTCCCAGTGGTAAAAAGTTGAAAGTTTTTCCTCTAAGATCAGGGGCAAAACAGGGATGCCCACTATCACAACTTCTGTTCAGCATAGTACTGGAAGTCCTAGCCAGAGCGATTAGGGAAGGGAAAGAAATTAAAGGCAATCTTACAGGAATGGAAGAAATGAAATTGTCTCCATTTGCAGATGTCATGATCTTCTGTATAGAAAACCCTAATGATTCCACTAAAAAACTTCTAGGACTGATTAATAAAGTTGCAGGATACAACATCAACATATAAAAATCAGCAGTGTTTTCATATACCTATGACAAATTATCCAAATAGAAAATTAAGTAAACAATCCCATTTACAGTAGCAGCAACAACAACAAAATACTTAGGTATAAATTTAAATAAAGAGGTAAATGACTGTGTACTGACAACTATAAAACGCTGGTGAAGAAAAATTAAAGAAAACACAAATAAATGGAAAGATATTCTGTGTTAATGGATTAGAAGACTTCATATTGTGAAAATTTCCATACTACCCAATGTAATTTACATATTTAACACAATCTTTGTTAAAATTCCAGTGTCATTTTTTACAGAAATAGAAAATAATCCTCAAATTTGTATGAATCCACAAATGATTCTAAATAGCTAAAACAAATCTAGAGCAAGCAAACAAAAAACAAAGCTGGAAGCCTAACATTCCTTGGTTATAAAACATGTTATAAAGAGACTGTAATCAGAACAGCATAGTACTATCATAAAATTGGCATGCAATTCCACGTTGATCCATGGAACAAGATAGAAAACCCACAAATAAACCCACACATTTGTAGTCAACTGATTTTTGACAAAGGTGCCAGGAACACACAATGGGTAAAGGACAGTTTCTTCAATGCATTGTGTTGGGAAAACTGGATATCCACATGTAAAAGAATGAAAGTAGACCCCTATCTTACACCATAGGCAAAAATCAACTTCAAATGGATTAAAGACTTAAATATAAGACCTGAAACTGTAAAATTCCTAGAAGAAAACATGGGGAAAAAGTTTCCTGACATTGGTTAAGGCAGTGATTTTTTTAGTATGGCTGTTCACCAGCAAAAATAGGCAAATGGGATTGAATCAAACTAAAAAGCTTCTGCACAGCAAAGGCAGCAATCAAAGTGGAGAGATAACCTACAGAAGGGGAGAGAATATTTGCAAACCGTACATCTGATAAGGGGTTAACAGCCAATATATATAAGCACTCAACTCAGCAAGAAAACAAATAAACTGATTTAAAAATTGACAAAGTACCTAAACAGACATTTCCCAAAAGTAGATACAGAAATGATCATCAGGTACATGAAAAAATGCTTAGCATCACTAATTATTTGGGAAATGCAAAGCAAAACCACAATGAGATATTACCTCACCCCAGTTAGAATGGCTATTGTCAAAAACATGAAAGATAACTGGTGTTGGAGAAGATACAGAGAAAAGGAAAAGAACTCATATATTGTGAGTGGGAATGTAAATTAGTATAGCCATTATGTAAAATGGTATGAAGGTTCTTAAAAAGGTAAAAATAGAAATACATACAACCAAGTAATCCCACTTCTGGGTCTTTATATCCAAAGAAACTGCAATCAGTGTTAAAGGGATATTTGCACTCTCACGTTCATTGTAGCATTATTCACAATAGCCAAGATAGGGAAACAACAACAAAACATCCATTAACAGATGAATGGATAAAGAAAATGTGGTATATCTCGGTAATGGTATACTATTCATCCTTTACAAATGGTGTAAATCCTGTCATTTGTGATAGCATGAATGAGCCTGGAAGTCATTATGTAAAGAGATTAAAGTCCTTTGTAAAGAATGATAAATACTGTCTGATATCACTTATCTATGGAATCTAATACATTTGAATTAATAGAAGTAGACAGTAGAACTATGGTTATCAGAAGCTTGGTGGGTGGGGGAGGGAGAGAAGGAAGGGGAAATTGTTGATCAAAGGCTACAAAGTTTCAGATAGATAAGAGGATTTATGGCAAACCAAGGAGACACATGAGTGAAAAGAGTGGCTACCAACCAAATCAACAATAATGTGTTATATATTTCAAAATTTCTAAGAGAATAAATTTGAGTTGTCTTATCAAGAAATGACAGGTAAGCAAGGAGATGAATCGGTTAATTAGTTTGATTGATCATGCCGTGTTGTATCCATGTATCACATTGTATCCCATAAATGTGTACCACTATGGTTTTTCAATTACAAAACAAAAACAAAAACAAACACTAAATGCATGTTGTATGATTTCATTCATATCACATTTTAGAAAGGCAAAATTATGGTTATGGAAAGCAGTTCAATTGTTGACAAGGGCTTGAGAATTGACTACAAAGGGACATGAAAGGACTTTCTAGAGTGTTAAAAATGACCTATATGCTGATTGTGGTGGTGGTCCCACTACTGTATACATTTGCCACGACTCATCAGATTGTGTACTTAAAATTTTATTTTAAATTAATTATACTTCAATAAAGCTAATAAGAAACCCCTCCCCAAAGAAAACTGAGGAAGGAACTTATAAAAAATAGTGATATGATTCTCTTGTATTTTGTAAAATTAAATATATATACACGCATTAAAATGTGTTCTAATGCATGTATGCAAACATATATATTTTCAAAACACTATTTTATTTTATCTGACTTTTCCCATACTAAAAGTACTCATCAGATTGTCATTGATTTCTTCTTTCCTCCTCTCACCTGTGACTGTGGGAAAGAATGATTCTCTCATTATGAGTCAGAGCCTTTTTTTTCCTTTTCTGAATTTTTAGTAACGACTCAACACTAGAAGTCTCAGCAGCTTGGTTTGCCTGTCATTAATTTTACCAATGGTTGCAGGTGTAGCCTGAAAGAATAGGTATAATGCTGGTATGTAATGCTTTCTCCTGCTTCTAAAAGGTGCTGTGGGGAGGTGTTGAATGAGATTCATGGTGGTAAACAAGAATATAAATTCAAATATTATCTTAAAACAGAAACAGTAAAGCATGGAGAAAAGATCCAGCTGATTCTAGAAAGAGCAAATGAAGAAGAAACAAGAGTGAAAAGAGTGGCTACCAAATCATAGGAAAAAATACAAGAGTCCCAGGACCTTCCCCCAGTGACAGATTCCTGGGAAGGTTTCCAGTGAGTTTTTGAACCTAACCACTAGGTTAAATACATCCCTTTAGTCTCAGCTCATCTTCCTAATTAAGTACAAATTCGAAAATAATTGTAAGGTTTTCTCAGATATGTGATGGATTACATGTCAGTTGCATCCCATTCTTCAAGCAAAGTAAATGAATGAATGAACAAGGGAATGAATAAACAAAAGGAGCTAGATATTCCCTGAACATTGCGAGCTTCCTTTGGCCTGTGGTGCTTCCATTACCAGCAGCACCTCAGTTAGAATGATCCCTATGAATTAACTTGTAAATGAGGAGGTCAAATGTGCTTTTGCACAGTGGTGTTAAATATGTGGATGAATAAATTCTTTCTTGTACTTTGGGCTATGGAGTCTATGTAGGGTTAGAAATATAGGCTTTTTCTAAGTTGTTCTCCTCTTAGGAAAGTTATTTACATGATAATTAAAGAAGTTTAGAAGCAATTCCTGACCTTAAACAAAGATAACGTGTAGCTTTCAATATATGAATCTTTAAGAAACCCTGAACATTTCAAAGGCACAAATTAGAGCATTAGTCTAAATAACAAACCCCCCTCTTTCCCGATGTTCATTTATAGGGTATAAAATATTTGACAGAAAAGTTGAGATACAGAAAAGATGCTAAATTTCATGAAACATTGTTATGAATCAATTACAGACATTTTAGTTTATTTAAAACAGTTTGTTTGTAACTGTTCAGAAATACTTACATTGAAAGAATGTCCACAAAGCAGTAGATCTGTAGTTTCAGTGGAGAGTCTGTATTATATATTATAATATTATAAAATGACACACTTCTCAATGGCGCAGCTTCCTAGAAGTCATTTCCTATATTACTTGGCCATAATCACTGTTAGTTCAGTTTCATAAATGATTGGACATGATCTTTTAATTCTGAGCCTTCATAAATATGATTTCCTCTGTCTGTTTAGGCTGTTTTCTTTAGGAGTCCACTTGTCTAACTTCAGTTGCCATCTCAGGCATTACTTCTCCTGGGAAGCCTATCTCACTGCCTTTCCCTTTAGACACCTGGACTAGGAGTTTCTCTGTGCTCATATGATACCCTTTAGGACTTTTTCATTCAGTTAGTTTCTGAATCCTTTAGCTCAAACCAGAACATTCTAAGTCACGCTTGATTGCTCATTTTTTCACCTACCCTATGTATTCCTATTTGGTGTACCTCAGCTAGCACATTGGTCTCTGCCTCCAAAGTATATTCTTAATCATCTGTCTCTCTTCATTTTCATGGTTAATCCATCAAAGCCATGCCATTTTATGCAGACAAATGGAGTAGCCATCTAAGTGTTGTTTTTGCTTCTAGTATTTGAAGCAAATACATAACATAAGTTATGTAAGCAAATATATAACATGACATAAACCAAGTCATGTCAGTTCTCTGCTTGAAACAACCCAAAGGCTCCCATTACACTTACAATAAAATCTAAACCCCTTACGCTGCCCTACCAGGTCCTACATGATCAGGCAGGGCCATTTGTCTCTCTGACATTTTTAAATTTTTTAACCATCACTCCTGTCCCCTGGCCCACTGTATTTGGCTCTTTTCTCTTCCTTGTACATACCAAGCCTTCCTACCACAGGACCTTTGCACTAGTGTCTCATTATCTTGAAGCAGTTTTCACTGATCTCCATGTTGTAACTCCTTCTCGGCAGTAGCATTGGACCCTAAGGATGTACAATGTTTTATACTATGTTTAATTCAGTTACTCTGAATTAGATAAGCAGTGGGCCTTAACAGCATACAGGTGAAATCTTGAATAATTTAACAAGTATTGATTCTGAACTATTGTTAAATAATTCACACAGTTAACTATAATTACCATTATTGCTTAAGAACTACTTAATAAAGCAGGGTTTGTGGCTAGAATTTAAAGACAATTTGTTGGATACCTTTAATTTATAGAAATGTATAATGAAGATGAGAGAAATAACTGTTAGCGAATCCTTTGGATTAAACTACAAGCCATTATAATTTGCAGTAGCAAGCCTTGTAATGCTAATGACAAATATAAGTCAGTTTGTTTCCTGTGCACTCATGGATCAGTGGTTACTTCGGAAATTTGTGTTTTGTCTGATAGTTTTTTTTTTTTTGAAAAGCCCTTTTTTAAAAAAGATTTTAAAAATAAAGGTGAATTTCACACAATCTAAAATTAACCAAAGTGAACATCTTTGGTAGCCTTTTACTTTGATTTTTATGTATATTATTATAGTTATTTAATAGCCTCTAAAAATACCCAGAATGGCTTACCACTTCCTTTTCAAGAAAAGAATTCTTTAGTCTCCCCAAATCCTATGCCCACTGGCTCATTGTACAGTCTCTCTGAAGTCTATGCCAGTTCCGCTCTTATAAATTGTGAGCCTGTGTTTCTTGTGCCAGGTTCTATTCCAGGCGCAGGTGGGCATCAGTGCAGCCAGCCCGCCATAGCGTTCTACCACCTGGTGTAGAAATCTGTTAGGAATACGGGAAGACTATTTGTGGCCTTTATTGACTATCCTTTGCCTTTGAATCCGTGAGCAGAAATCTATTATTGAATAAAGTCCCATGAATTCAATTCAAACCCTGCATTATTGATTTTCAAGCAGAATTTGTGCCATAATACTGTTTTACTGTAGTTGGTTACATTCAGGGTCAATAGAAATTATTTCTTGAGATATCAGTGGATAATTTTCATTGGGATTAGTCAGGAATGTGTTCTGTCTTCCATCTGTCTGCACATTGTGAGTTCTTAATGACTTGATGCCACTTTTGGCTGAATTATATCCACCATACCATCACTCTGGTGAGCAAAAAGAGAAGCATTCTGTATTTTACAAATGATATGTTTAGAAACATAACTAAGAATGTTTTTAATCACCCACTGGCCTACCCATCCAATCCCTGCTATCAATTAACTATTCTGAAACCATCATCATGATTTCACATGATATTTCCTCTATTTAAAGTAGTGTAACTGTAAGTCACCTCAATTTGGTATCCAGGTTTGCGTTTGGCAATAAATTCCTCTTGGCAGCCTCAGCAAGTTATATTTCTTAATACTAGATCTGCTGAGGTTATGTATATGGAGACCAGAACTATGAGTATTGATTTATGTTTGCTTTGAACATCTTCCAGTCTAAAGTCATTGTGGCTATGCTTTGTTGATGAACTGCAGGAGATTGCCCTTGGGATTGCATTGAGTGAACTTGGCCCCTGTACTTCTTCAGATCATTTCAGGAGAGTTGAGGTGGACTTCTCTTTAGGAAGGTGTTCTTTTTTTTCAGCTCTTCGTAAATGTCCATCAGTCTTGCTCTGCATAGCCAAGCTGTTGAAGCATGATCACCTTGCATTGAATAAGCTGCACAGAGCTACTGTTCTACCGGGGAGTATGCTTGCAGGGGAGCATAATCTCAAATTTACTGCTACCAACTCAGTACCATGCAGAGCTTGCTTGGGAGTTCAGGGAGGATTGTTTGAAATAGGCAGTTCAACTATTCTTCCAGATAATCAAAAAATCCATCCCTCGATTTAGCAGAACATTGAGAAATCCTTTCCTTTGACTGTACTGTATTGTTTCTCTAAAAGCTTGCTTTGATTAAATTGCACCTGGGTGTTTAAAAAGAGAATACATGTGAGTGTTAATGCACTTACATTGTAATTCAGATGGATCTTTTTTGCAAACTAAATTAAAAGGTACAGAGACCATTCAGAGAAGCCATCTGTCACTATTTGAAAGTTATAATTAGGGTCATAATTTTTAATGTCATTGTCATACATTGGAAAATGGAAGCTTTGGGATATCCACTGGAGGTTTTACCTCTCCTCTACAATGCCACACTAAATTTGGAAATTTATTCAGCTGAAATTTTTTCTTTCAAGTTTAAATATTATATTTACTTTTTATTGATGATACTACTAAGTACAGTGCTTCCTTGAGTGTATTCCTTAATAAATATTTCTTCAATTTGTTTGAATATTTTGCCGCAAACCAGTCTTTAGCTTGACATTTGAATTTAATCTTCCATGTATTAACTAGGCATGTACAAAACACATGCTTATTTATTAGGCATGCACTAACTGTACTTTGGTTACAGACTAAAAGACTTTAGAGTTGGTTTTCAAAATCTATTTGCTTCAAAGAATCTTAGTAGTCAGTAGTTAACCAAGAAACTTTAAAAAAAGAGCCCATTTTAATTTTATTTACCCATCTAGCTATTCATTTATTTGACAGATATTTATTTTTGTGCCTACTATGTACTTGGCACAATGATAACCTTTTCCCAGTTCTTTTACTCTGTTATTATTGTTTAAAGTTTGGAAATTAAAATACTCTATATTATATGCTATATTAGTTAAAGCTAAGCATGGTGCTGTATCATTAAACACAACAATAACAGCCAAATAAAGTTAGAACACACCAAATATGTTTTATTTACATGCAAATATTTAAAATGATATATTTAGGTATAGTATTTGACAACTTTTGTGTTCCTCACATCAGAATTTATATTCTTTCAACAAGAGCCTTTTTAAAGATAAGGATTAAATTGACCATGCATAACTTTGATGTGATTAAGCTATTTGATCTTTTAAATAGAATCATTTGATTTTGCTGACACTTAGCAATAGCCCATTAAGTTAGATATAATTTTTTCGTGATCATAGTAAGTTTAGAGTCATAGATGACTCCCTCGAGGTCTTAGTAGCATATTATGAATTTGGTATCTATGTGATTAAATAAGCACAACAAAATTCATATCAAATTGGTCGATAAACACATTTTTAATATTGTGCCAGACTATCATTATTAATTTTTAAATCAATATGTAGTAGTATGACCACAATGTCATATTCATTAGTAAAGTACAGCTGTTTTTTATGCCATCAGGATTATTTGGCATTTAAGCAGTGCCTTCTACTTTAAATGCCATTATCCTTTGAGGACTCTGCCTATCAATTTGGTCAGTCTAGAAATGCAACTCATTATAGAATGAAGCTGAATAGTTACTGAAGCAGAATACAACTTTACAACCTCTTAAACCAGAATATGGGAGAAAGCCCAATTTACCTTTAAAACTTTTGGGTGTCTACACAGAAAAAGGTGTTAATGTGCCTTGTGAAATTTCTCAATGGTGAATACATTTTTTATTCTATGTGATTTATTTCTGGAGATTTACGTTAATCTTTGTGAAGTTGCTGTGGAATCTGGTTGGGTTTGTCAAAATGTGTCAAAAATGTGAAATATCCCAGTTCTACTAATTTTCTAACACAAAGTTAGATGGACAAAGTTAGATGACAAAGAAGAAGACAAAGTTAGATGGACTCCATAGGAGAGAAGAGGACTTAAAAATGATGCCTTAATATCTGCCCCCATTTTGAAAGTGAAATTTTGCGGATAATGTTTCTGTTGCAGTTGAGTTAGAAATAAGGAAGCATTTTAAAACCAGGTGGGTGATTCAACACTAGACCACCCAGGAAGGGCATTCCTTCTGTAGTAGGAAAGGTCTTTAAACCTAGAGTACCACATCACATGTAATGTGTAAGTGTGGATATTTCTGGAGCTCTCTCCTAGATATCCAGTGTGTCTGCATGAATGTGTCTCTCTTTATCTTTTTTGTTAAGGATGCAAATGGAGAGTTATATATTGGATTCCTCTTGCATCACTTTAGATGCCTTCTGTTTATATTGAGCCTGGCTTATTTGGAGTTAGCTTGTAAATTTAATGAGATCATTGTGATGGCCATGATTGCAGAATGGAAAATGTCACTACTATGTGCCAGTTTGCTTAAATCATTTTTAAGTACCCACCTGTGCTGCTAAACCCTCCATTTGCATTTTATTGGCTACTATGTTTTTGCTCCAGAGCCGGTTCCTTTAACTCTGATGCCTGGGTAAATTAATCAGGGTGTGCATGCCATTGCCCTTTTAGCTTCTGCTCCTGTTCTAATAAAGGCTCCATCTGCTTAATTGGTAGACTTACAGGCCTTTCTTATTTCAAAAAATCACTTTGAAAAAAAGCATAGCTTCTCAAGGGAAAGAAGAACCAGAACTCTTGAAAAATGTATTATTTGGGAGATGTTAAATTTCTGCCATCACTGTGCTGAGATGTATGTAGTCAATGAGAAACAGCATCCAAGATAATACTGGTTTTCTTACTACTTTTTTTCCATCTCTTGTACATCTCTATGTCTGTATTTCATGAAAACCTACCTTCTCTAATCAAGATGTGGTGAGCTGGGGACAAGACAACTCTGGGGATTTACCTGTTATAGACAAACTCTTTACTTTTTTTCTTTTTGATCTGGCTGCCTTCTTGGTGATATTACTATGAGAATGAGGAGGGAATTAAGGATTATTGTTAAGTGAAATAGCAGCTTTGAGGTCTGAAACACTGAGGGAGAAGAAGGAAAAGAAGAGACATGGTAAGGATTCTAAGGAGGCCTGAAGATATCTGGGATTCCCATTCTTTTTGTCCACAGCATACTTAGGTTGGTCAGGTGTAAGTGAGGAGAGCTTGCATAGTAAGAGCAGCTCCAGTGTGGTATTAGTAGGGTTAATGATTGAGTGTGTGATTTACAGTATTGGATCTAAGGGTATCATGAAGTCAGACTGTAACCTTGGACAAACTAGTTAACCTCTTTGGGCCCCAGTCTCTCCATCTACAAAATGAGAGTAATTAATGGTGGTATTACCTCTTAGGGTTGTTGTCAAGATTAAATGAGCTATTACAGGTAAAGTGCTTAGAAAAACGCCTATTTGTAATATTCATTTTTACTAATAACTATTATTAGGAGTGGGAATAGCAATTTCAGTGAGTTATAAAACATTGATTATGAACCATTTTAGAGAACGATAGTTGTTTTATTGCTAATGTGAACAAACCATACTGTATATGAAACTTTTTATGGTTCTCCAGAGAAACCATGTATTTTTTTCTGACTTTGTACCTATCCTTTTGCTTGGATGCCTTTCTTCTAAAAAGTTTTACTGATCCTTCAGGGCCCATATCAAATGTTATCTTATCAGTGAATTGTCTCTCAACCCTTTCAGACGGAATGAGTTTACGCCCTATCTTGGGCTCCCATAGCAATTATCTCACTATGATGCAATTCTCTTCTCAGATTTGTATATTCTCTCCTTGATGGCAATGCAGAGTCTTCTCATAGTGTTAATAATAACATATATAGCCTGTGTATGTGAAACAGGTGGATGTTGCTGATACTTAATTAGGAAAGGTATAGTGATTCTCATCGTGTTCACAAGTCAGACTCTCCTTATACCTCAATCACTGCCATATCTTTTACCTTGCATATGAGACCCCCAGTATAAGAGTGTAATAACTATCTGATTCATTTGCTAGTAATGCTGAAGGGAATTGTTAAGCTGATCTGTTTGGTTTATGGAAAAGATGTTTATTCTTCTTACACCTTCTCTTTTTTCTCCTTTGCCTCCTCCTTCTGTCCTTTTCCACCTCCTCTTCCTCCTTGTCCTCCTTTTTCTTCCTTCTCTCTCCCTCTTCTCCTTTTTTTGGTTATAATTAGTTTATTTAAAGCTCTTGCTTATTTTTGCTCATCCTTAATATAAATAGATCTTCATTGTATTCATGACATGTTTTATCACATTCTTCATGAAATTTTAATAAACAGTTGAATATTTTCTATTATTTATACATATGTGTAATATTACTCTTCTCAAATATACCATTGAATGAGTGTTTTATCTTACAATAGATGGCATCCGTTTTTTTGTTTGGAGACGGAGTGTTGCTGTGTCGTCCAGGCTGGAGTACACGATCTTGGCTCACTGCCACCTCCGCCTCCCAGGTTCATGCAATTCTCCTGCCTCAGCCACCCAAGTAGCTGGGATTACAGGCATATGCCACCACACCTGGCTAATTTTTGTATTTTTATTAGAGATGGGGTTTTACCATGTTGGCCAGGCTGGTATCTAACTCCTGACCTCAAGTGATCTGCCTGCCTCGGCCTCCTGAAGTGCTGGGATTACAGGTGTGAGCAACTGTGCCAGGCTGGATGGTATCTTCTAATCAAGAAAAGATATAAGTGTTTTTATGACATCAAATTTAAGAATAATAGCCAGTTATATATTTGTGGGATCATGTGATAAGAAAAATATACTGGTTTACTATATTTTAGATAGAATAATAATGTGTCTTTTCTGATATCTTTACAAGAATGTTAGAAATCATCTGAATTGTAATGTTGTTTTACCTTATCCAAGGGGAAATAAAGCATGAACATTTATAGGCTTTTATTTATAAATGGACTTTTAAAATATGTTTTCTCACAAAGAGGAAATTTAGCTCTAGAAAACAGGAAAGGATTGTAGGAACTCCCATCTGCATTGGAAAGTGACTGTCACTCTCGTATTGGACAATGATTGTTGCAGATGATACCTGTTTCATTCTGGATCACCTTTGTTTTTAAAATGAGACAAAACTAATTAACAGAAGAGCAAGATTATTGGCAACTCCATTAATATTAGCATAGAGACAGTGCTAGCAACATGGCATTTTAAAGAATTACAGTGGCAGTTCTCCCAATGAGCCAGATTTCTTCCAGAAAATTATAAAGGAATCTCCTAGATAAACTTATTTTCCCACTGGTGTTACTTTATCAGCCTAAGTAGTAGCTCGGTAAATAGAGGACTGAACACTTGAGTTTGGGTCCTGATTTTGTAATTCGCTGTGTGAATTGGATCAAGTCGTTTAGATTCTCTGGGCCTCAAATTTCTTCATCTGTAATATGAGAAAGGTCGAAATAATTGATTTAGCAATATATTTTATCAATCATAATAGAAATATTAGTGATGTCAGTGAAGCTTGTGTATATAAATTCATTTTTTCAATCATTTAAGGAACTTAGATATAAAATACACCTTTAATTCACCTTTGGAAATTTTTTACAAAGTGTTTTATTTGCAAATGACAGTGATAGCAAGAGTTAATGTTTAAGGCTATTTTGTAAATGACTTTAAATGATTCTAAGTACTTGTTACTCTTAACTATGCTGTTTCATTCATACATTGAAATAGATCCCCTTTGGAACACTGGGGAAGACTGAAGATTGCTTTTAATTTCATTATGGCACACAGAATTTAGTGAAGAAAAATGGTAGTCCTCTTTCAGATAGATTACTAAGTCAGCTGTTTGGAAGTCTTGGTGTAAAAATGTCTTAGAGCTTTGCAAGTTACAGAGATAGAAAATGTATTTAATTTTAATATTTCTAATTCACTATTTGCTTTGTTAGTATTTAGATTTCAGTGCTTAAAAAATTATTCACGGAATTTTTTCCTTTCATTCAACAACAGGTTCTATAGCACATCTTGGGAAAATTATCCTGCATTGGTAGGGGACTGAAAGACAGGAAGATGAAAAATACATGATACCTTTAATAATTTTTGAATTTTGAATTTTGGAATTTTAGAGGGCAGATAAAACTATATCTCTGGGGCAATAAAAGAAGACAAGTAGAAGAAAGTAATCATCGAGAGAGAGGAACAAAGTCTTACAGTAATTCAGATTTGGGAGATTATTTCTATTTGGGAAAATTGGCCACCAGGTAGATGTTTTATGCTGGGTTCCTAAAGGTAGAAATGGTGGGAAAGAAAGAAAATGACATTGAGGGCAGAGGGGACAGCTTGATTAGTGGCTTGGGAATGGGATGAAGCCAGTGTTGCCAAGTAGTGTCTGTTAAAAGGAGCATATTGGGAAAATGAGGACAGAAAGGTAAAATTACATCAGATAATACAGGATTTTGAGTTCTTGTCAAAGAATATGAACTTGAGTCTAGATTTGAGCATATTACTGAAGGTTTTTGAGCAAGGGAGGGCATTACTGTGCTTTAGAAAGATTAATCTGGCCACAATTTATAATGTAATACAGAAAAGTAATAGGTGGAAAGAAGAGGGAGACCAGGCATGACGACAGTAAGAGCTTAGACAAGAGTCAGCCAACAACCGAAGAACGGAAATGTCACTAAAAATGGAAAAGCAGAAGTAGATGTGGGCAGTTTGAATTGGTAGAAAATAGCCACTGATACCTGGTTATCATGGGTGTGCGAGAGGAGAGGGAACATTTGGAGATGCTTCCAAAATTTCAGTTCAGAAGATCAGAAGGGTGGCCGGGGGCCATTACCGGGAAGAGTGAAGTGAGGGTAAGGTTGACTGGGGCTGGGCAGAAGGGGCAATGGGAAGGAGATGAGGAGTTTTCGGCTTCATTGACATCTTGGCAGCTAAGTCAGCTCTCCAGCTAGAAATGTGCAGCAGGCAGTGGTGATACAGTACTAAGATAGGATAGGAAGTCAGGTCTTTACGAGAGCATTTCAGTAAATAGCCTTAGGAACTTAGATTAAAAATCAATGCTTGATGAGGCAGTGAGTCTAGATCGTTTTTGACAGTGAAATCAAATACCATGAATACGTTGAGGGAGTAATGAGACAGAGATTTCTTTTTAGAAAAGAGAGCAGAATGTGTTTTCTCTCTGAGGGCAGAGTCAGAAGAGAGGACAAGATGACCATTATAACAGAGGAAAATAGTGCTTCTGAAATTCCATTTCACTTTCCACAGCAGTGGCTAAAATTGAAATTAAGGTACTCTAATGGCTACTAATATTGAATTATTGGATTGGCAATAAAGGCCCTAAAGAAGTACTTTCATTAGGAAGAAAATATCCACACGTCTGGAAGAAATAGTGTGATGCCCCCTGTAAAGAAACCAGTGAATGTAATGTTTCAAATATGGAGCAGCCACAGCAGACTTCTGTAATGCTAGGTGAACAATGAATTAATAGAGTCAGTTTCTTGTTAAAATAACTGTCTTTTGCCTTCATCAATATTTTAGATACCCTTACTGGCTACCTGTCTTATGGAAAGCTATGTAATTATACTATTTTGAGTTGGATTTTTATGGTTTATGCTTTCCATGGAAATTTGATGGGATAATCTCTTTGTGAGGTATTTATCTGTATATTTGATTCCTTAACTTACCTGCGACTTCTTGACTTTGTTGGTTTTCAGAATTAAAAACTTGAAAGAATTTTGTTTATTTTGGCATGTAAAGAATACTGGTCTAAAATCACAACCATTAGAATTCATTTAGATTTTTCAAAGGAAGTGGTTGAAAAGCTGGAGGACTGAGATAAATTGGTGTCATGTTCAGTGAGAAGCTGGCAAATTTATGAAGGAATGTGCTAATGCAAATACTTATGAATTGATTTGCTCTACATATTTTCCCTAGGGCCCCTTAGTCCTCTATTACTTATTAGAATCTTTACCTTGTGTACCACAGAAGTAAACCTAAAGCACAGCCTTACTAAGATTGTTTTTACTTTCATGGGGCCACTTGAATATATTTCGTCTTCCTTTTATGTGACAAAAATAATTGAGGAACATCAAATGATGTTTAATTGTTTTGAAAACATAAACAAAACTGGAGATTTTATAAAGCCTTGTTCTAAGCTTGAAAAGAAGGAAAAAAAATCAGTTTCTGGCTGAAAAGTTTCTGTTGACACTGGACCGAGCAAACAGTTTTCTTTCAGACAGTATTTCTATAGCTGTATCACAGAAATTAGGGCCTGACAGTGACCAGTAGTTTATTTTCATTGCCTCAAACTTTCAAAGAAAGCAAATATGGACTTGTATAGTTATTAATTAAAAATATGTTAAGCAGTGATGGGTGTTTATTTAAAGAATTCATGCAAATCTTGATTTACATTTTAAAACTAGTCTATTATCTCTCACCTTTTCAGTTTGTTTACCATGGTACTGCAAAAATTATTTCAACAAACATCTGAAAAACTCTCCTTATCACAGGGTCAGTAATAAATAGTTTGTTATCCCAAGCATGGCTTTCAGAGACGTCTGCAGGTTTTCTGGGCACAAAGTATCACTCCAACCTCCTTTAAATCAGTTTCCCTCTCGCAGCTGGTCAAGGGCCAGACTAGAGAAGAACCCAAATGACATTCCGACCTCAAACGTGAATCCGCTTTCCTCCCCGCCTTTCTGCACTTCTCCAATTCTACTCCACCTTCATGAGTTAAAAATAATTCCTCTTTTAAGGCAGAAAAATCGGTAGATTTGGTTACATTGGGTTTGCACATGTCCACAGCTGCCTACAGGCCACTCAGTTTCCCCCAACACTGAGATTGCTGCCTCTGTAGCAAGTTTGTGTTGTGGCTTTTCTTTTTTCTTTTGAGACGGAGTCTCGCTCTGTCGCCCAGGCTAGAGATGCAGTGGCGCAATTTCGGCTCGCTGCAACCTCTGCCTCCCAGGTTCAAGCAATTCTCCTGTCTCAGCCTCCCGAGTAGCTGGGACTACAGGCAAGCGCCACCACGCCCACCTAATTTTTGTACTTTTAGTAGAGATGGCGTTTCACCATGGTGGCCAGAATGGTCTCGATCTCTTGACCTTGTGATCCGCCTGGTGTTGTGGCTTTTCTTATACACAAATCACAGTCTGCGTTTGTGTTACCTGCATGTCTCGTTTAGGCATTTCAGTTTGCAGCCTCTGGTTTATATCTTATGTCTTTGTAGATCATTGAGAAATAAGATTTGATCTATACAAACAAAACACTGACCTAGTTTTAGGTCCCATTCAGTAACCTTTTGCCCTACCTCTGTGTGTGTGTACACTATGCGGCAGATGGGGGGTTAGGGGGCTGGGGAGGAGCATGGCACAGTGGGAGGATGAATGGGATAGGGGGGTGGGGTGGGGTAGGGTTGGGGGTAGAGTTGTCTCCAAGAGGAAGATGTTGGGTACAGTTGTGCTTTGCACAAGGGCATTACATCTAAATGGTGTCATTCCCATTGTAAAGGCCAAAGCATTGTCAAAGGGAGTAATAGCTGTTGCATTCGTTTATCAGTTTACTTTCTGTTTCTTCATGTGATTCAGATAAGAGGCGTTTTTAATAATATTAATAACCCTTATCTTTCTGTCTTTGAATTCATTGCTCTATTTTGTAACTCTGTTAATATGATCTTTTTAAAAACTATGGTGAAATATACAAAATATGGCATTTTAACCATTTTAAGTGTACAAATCAGTGGCATTAGAAACATTTACAGTGGTGCAACTGTCACCATTAGCCATCTCTGGAATTTTTTTATTATCTCAAACGGAAACTCTGTTCCCATTAAACAGTAATTCCGCACTTCCTCCTTCCCTCCAGTCCCTGGTAATGGCCACTCTACTTTCTGTACCTGAGAATTTGACTACTCTTACCTTATACAAGTGGAATTATACAATATTTGTCTTTTTGTGACTGGCTTATTTCCTTAGCATAATGTCCTGAAGGTTCATCCAGGTTGTAGCACATTTCTGCATTTCCTTCTGTTTTTTTTTTTTTTTTTTTTTTTTGAGGTGGAGTCTCGCTCTGTCACCCAGGCTGGAGTGCAGTGGTATGATCTCAGCTTACTGCAACGTCCGTCTCCCGGGTTCAAGCGATTCTCCTGCCTCAGCCTCCTGAGTAGCTGGGATTATGGGTGTACAACACCACTCCCGGCTAATTTTTTTGTATTTTTAGTAGAGATGGGGTTTCACCATGTCGGTCAGGCTGGTCTCGAACTCCTGACCTTGTGATCCACCCGCCTCGGCCTCCCAAAGTGCTGGGATTACAGGCGTGAGTCACCTCGCCTGGCCAATTTTCTTCTTTTTTAAGGCTAATTATTATGCATATATCACATTTTGCTTATCTCTTTATCATCTATGGGTACTTGGGTTTTGACTTCTTGGCTATTGTGAATAATGCTGCTATGAACATTGGTGTACAAGTATCCGTTTTAGTCTCTGCTTTCATTTCTTTGGGGTCCATATAAACATGACGTTTTAATCAGATATTTTATTCACCTCTCAAAGCTCTTGTTCCAGTGTTCACTTCCTTTGAAAAATGTGTATGAATATAGTATTCTTTTATTATTGTACTCCTGAGAGGAGGGTGTTAGCCCCTTTTTTTTGAAATGTGTGCAGAACTCCAGTGCTTAAAACTTCCACCAGAAACCATTGGTTTCTATCCCACAAGAATTCCACTGAAATGCTTCTCTTTGGAAGCCCTACTGAGCTGTTTAAACTGTGTTTCTTTAGAGCTTCCAACATTTTCAGCTTTTCCTTGACTTTTTCTCTAATAGACATGCTTTAGTTAAAGCTCCTTCATTCTGAGTTGTTCTGTGAACTAGATTTCATGGTTTACTAACTCATATCCTAAACAGAATCATCCAAAAGAATGCATAGAAACATTCTGTTGATTCCATTTTGGTTGGTATGTGACTATTAAGGGTTCTTACAGTATGGTGAATCTCAGATTCCTCAGGGGGCTCCCTGAGGCTGAGGATGATAGATCTGACGATTCACAACTCTCATCTCTTTGGGATACATTGGTCATTGTTACAGAGTTAAACTGCCCGGGCAGATAGGAGGTTCTGGAGTTGAGGGCTGGTTTAACTGATCAGGGCATTTAACCTGTGTGGCATTGGACCTGTAAAATATGACAAATCTTTGGGCTGGAGGAATAAGGTTCTGCAACTGTTTGATTAATGATTACCCTGTGTATGGAAAATTGATTATTACATTGGTAGCTCTCTTTATGAAATTTTCTTTTATTCTGAGCATGGCCAATAGCAGTACTTATCCACATTCTTGAAAATCTTTCCCTTTGACTGTGACGTACAAGTCTTCATTGCTTACCTTGAATCTTAATATCATGCGTGAGCAAAGTGTTAGCATATTTGCTTATTTGCTCTTACTTATTTTTCAGAAGGTGCTACATAGTTTAAAAAAAAAAAGCAAAAAGGATGTGTAGTAAAAAATCTAGTGTACTGCATCCTAAATGACGCATCATGACCATAGACTGTCACTGCCCTTGCAAGAGGCAGCCACCGATGCCAGTTTCTTGTGTGCTCTTCCAGAGATACTTGCTATATTTTTTATTTTAAAGTGTGGCATACGTACAGGAAAGTATGTAAAACATACATGGACAGCATGAAGAATCATAATTAAAACAATCACTATTCCAAGTTATTGCTGATCCTTAGAAGCTGTCTGTGCCTCCTTGATCAGATCTGCCTTCTTCTCTCAAAAAGTAACCTCTATTCTGAGTCTTGTGATTCCATGTCCAGCAAGGAAGCAGGGATATTGCATCCTAAATGCCTAAGTGTTTAAGTCTAGAGACTAATTCCTTTAAGCATTGTTGGATTGTTCCTGGTGCTTTTGAACTCCAACGTAGATGTTTTCATGTAATCACTGTGCTCCTCATCTGAGCTGAAACTTTGCTTCTGCTTTAGCCATGGCATGATTTAGATATGTGAAAGATAATTCCATCTCCTTTGTAATTTAATTTATTTATGTCATTTTAGGCATATTGCATACCTGCTAATGTAGAATGGAGATCTAGAATATGGAAGACAGTTTAAAACATTTTAAAGCATTCAAATGTGGCATTCTGGCCGGGTGTAGTGGCTCACGCCTGTAATCCCAGCACTTTGGGAGGCTGAAGCAGGCGGATCACGAGGTCAGGAGATTGAGACCATCCTGGCTAACATGGTGAAACCCCATCTCTGCTAAAAATACAAAAAAAATTAGCCAGGCATGGTGGTGGGTGCCTGTAGTCCCAGCTACTCGGGAGGCTGAGGCAGGAGAATGGCATGAACCCAGGAGGCGGAGCTTGCAGTGAGCCGAGATCTCGCCACTGCACTCCAGCCTGGGTGACAGAGCGAGACTCCATCTCAAAAAATAAATAAATAAATAAATAAAAAATGAAGTGGCATTCTGATTGGGAGTTACTAAGCATATATATTATGGGAAGGATTAACACTCAAAAAGAGAGCTTAGTCTTGTTAATTTTCATGCTTTGCTGAGGGCCTGTGTATTAGCCTGTTCTCACCCTGCTAATAAAGACATACCTGACACTGGGTGATTTAGAAAGGAAAGAGGTTTAATTAACTCACAGTTCCACATGGCTGGGGAGGCCTCACAATCGTGGTGGAAGGCAAAGGAGGAGCAAAGTCACGTCTTGCATGGCGGTGGGCCAGAGAGTGTGTGAGGGGAATTCCCCTTCATAAAACCGTCAGATCTCGTGAGACTTATTCACTATTATGAGAACAGCATGGGAAAAACCTTTCCCCGTGATTCAGTTACCTCCCACAACACGTGGGGATTATTACAATTCAAGGTGAGATTTGGATGGGGACACAGAGCCAAACCATATCATCCTGATACAAAACAGGTCATTAATAAATATTTATTGAATAGAATTGAGCTGGAGAGTTTGTTATATGCATATTTAAGTTACTCTGCATACCATTAATATGTTTCCTCGGTCTGTAGGCCTGAAGATTAGGCTTGAGTTCAGTATTTATCTGCTTATGTGTCCTGTGCTGCAACTGTCACCCTCCTTGTCCCTCATTCAGCCCTGCTCTTTCACAATAACCACCCCAAGAAGACTTTTCAGATTTTTTTCATCTGCGTGTAAAAAAAAGAAGAAGAAAGAAGATACTTTTATTATTTTGGTTTTGGTTCTTCTCTCTTCCCTGCTTTGCCTTCCCTTCATACATGCAGTGGTATTAGCGGTCATGTCCCCTGACCTTGGTTGAGGCAAAGCAGAGGGTGTCATATCAGTTGCAGTGGAAAGACCCTTCTCTGTCCTTGTCTGTAGCTGAACCTGCTAAGTGATATTCCCTTCTAGTATGAGGATGGAGTACAAGTTTTTGAGATTGCATTGCTGAAGGTAAAACCAAAAGAGAGAGAGAGAGAAAGAAATAGAGTGAGTGAGTGTGTGTGTGTGTGAGAGAGAGAGGTGTGTGTGTGTGTGTGTGTGTGTGTGTGTGTGTATAACTATTCTTTTGAAGATGACGTGGAACTATTCCTAAGTAACCTCCTGTCTGGCATTCACTTATTTCACCTGGCCAACTCCAGCAGTGCTGATCTTAGGATATCTTATTTTATAGCTTATATTCCAAATATTGGAGGAAAGAGAGGGAGTTTGGAAAGAAGTTTTAGTTTAGAGAGCTCTTAAAGTACTCTTGGCTCATCATTCTTTAAATTCCAAAAATGACTAATTTGTGGGGATACATAATTAAGGAAGAAAAGGTTTTGTGAGGGAAAGGAGTAGCAGGGAGTGCTGAGAGCTTGGCGTATGCATTGGAAAATCGTGGTAACTTAACAGGTAATCAAGGATGTTGAGAGAGGTGCTTGTCATCATTTCAAAAGAGCGTAGAATATTTTATTTCATTTTGTCTACTGTGGATCAGTTCTCCTCTCATTTACTTCTTTTCACATTTCATATTTGGGAGGGCTTTGGGCTCTATCTTCTATTTCCTTCTATTAAAAAAAGTTTTATAAGTTATTCCACTTGGCATTCGGAACACAATAATGTCATACTTCACTGAGGCATACTAATGCTCTGGAAAGAAAGAAAAAGAAGGAAAATTAATTTAGAGGGAATGGAGGCTAAATTTTCCATGGTGAAGAAATTCTGACCTTTTCTGAGTAATCGTAAAAGACTGACATTGCTACCCTTTGGATGTTAAGAAGAAGTCTTTCAGATACCTTGGCTTGTAAGGGACCTGGGAAGCGCCAGGGTCCATCAAAAATGTAAAGACATTTATTAGAACGTGCATATCCGAAAGCTTTCTGAATTCTGTGGGGACCATCTAGCTTTTAGATGATCTTGAGGGAACCAAAGTTGTACTGAGAAAACCCAGTTTCCTCTTAATTCCATCCTATGTGAAAACAACTTAAGTCTCAACTGCACTAAGTTATGAAAATGGATCCTCTTTTTTTAACATTTGGTTTTTGGTTATTCATATTGTCTATATTCTGTTCTATAATTGTATCCAAGTGTTAAAATATATTTTATAAATATACTGACACTGAAAAAGAAATCAAAAGCTGAGAAACGTTTGTGAATATGGCTGGAGAGTCTCAGTAAGATGGGGGACATCTCCTCAAATTGAAGATCTGGGAAGTAAGTAATAGAAACTTACAGACAGATTGAAGTGCAGTTTTTTTTCTACTTTTTTTTTCTGAAAATTTCAGAAATATGAGAAGTGAAATAATAGCAAACATGACTCAGACCTTTATAAATTGTCTTTCTTGACAGCAGAGATGTACAATTTTGTAAAATATTGTCCTCAGTCTTGAACTGCAGAAACTCCTTTCTCTGATACCTGCGGTCTTATTTAACTTTTACATCTTAACAGCAAGAGCATACCCATGATTTGTTTTCACAAATGTTAGAAATACTGTGTAAGAATAGACTTAATTTTATATTGTAAACTTTTACTTTTTTTTTTTGAGACTGAGTTTTGCTCTTGTTGCCTAGGCTGGAGTGCAATGGCAAGATCTTGGCTCACTGCAACCTCCGCCTCCCGGGTTCAAGCGATTCTCCTGCCTCATTCTCCCAAGTAGCTGGGATTATAGGCATGCACCACCATGCCTGGCTAATTTTGTATTTTTAGTAGAGACAGGGTTTCTCCATGTTGGTCAGGCTGGTCTCGAACTCTCAACCTCAGGTGATCTGCCCGCTTCGGCCTCCCAAAGTGCTGGGATTACAGGCATGAGCCACCATGCCTGGCCCAACTTTTACCTTTTTAAAGTATGTTTTTAAACAACCAATAATATTTGGCATAATTTAGTATTTTGCCAGTGCTCCATTGCTTATGTGCAACGAGGCATTTAACAAAATAAATTGGACATATATATTTATAATTATTTTACCTATTCCGTCAGATAGTACATTTCTTAAGGAGTAAGGAAACTTGAAATATAACTCACTACTTCTCCTTTTTATTTTTTTCCTGAGACGGAGTCTCGCTCTGTCACCCAGGCTGAAGGGCAATGGTGCGATCTCGGCTCACTGCAAGCTCCGCCTCCCGGGTTCACGCCATTCTCCTGCCTCAGCCTTCTGAGTAGCTGGGACTACAGGCACCTGCAACCACGCCCAGCTAATTTTTTAGTAAAGACGGCGTTTCACCGTTTTAGCCAGGATGATCTCGATCTCCTGACCTCGTGATCTGCCCGCCTTGACCTCCCAAAGTGCTGGGATTACAGGCGTGAGCCACCGTGCCCGGCCTGCTTCTCCATTTTGTTCACAAAATATTTTTTCCTCAGAAGTGTGGCATTGAATGATCTATTGTTTTGTAGTGAGTACATTATCTCAGTGAACACATAATTTCTTTCAGATAGTCACCAGAGTAGTCATCAAAAGGAAAAGCAATGTGAGTACCATTTAATGGGCTGCACTATACTAATATTCTATTTGATGAATTGACTGCATGTTTTTAGTCATCTATTAGACTAGTTTTCATTCTTTTCCTTCCCTTCGGTATGATAAATTCTTTTAAAATGGTTTTATTCAATCCCAGGAAACTGAAAATACTTGAAAAAATAATATTTTGCAATTTGTCAGAAAATATTTCCTCACTACTTGACTGGTAATCTCAAGCATGATTAGTATAGTGTTTCCTATGAGCTAGAAGGTTTTTGGATTAGAAGTGCAGGAATAGGCATTCTGCCTGCTTTTAAATGTCTAGCTGCACAGCTGAGCAAAAAAGCCCAACCTGGCAGTCAGAACAGGCTGCCCAGGGGAACTCCTATTGTTCAGCCCCATTCAGGCAAACTATAAGATCATGCATAGTGTCCGAGCCAGTGCTGGTGCCTAGTGAGAACATGGACAGTCCAGGCATGGGATGTGTGGATATGCTGCCTTCGCAGTGATCAAGAATTCAGGATTTTAGAGCCCAGTAAATAGCTCATGAGAACTTGGGTTTAGAAAATCTGAACTGCTGGGCCACCCTGAAGTATCTTGAATTGAGGAGCTTGGGTGAAGAAGTTCTGGTATCAGTTGGGGGCCCTTCAGATGAGCTGCCACCTTGTGACTGTCCGTCAGGGTCATCTTTTGGCCATCCCTGGTTAGCGTTGCCATGAGGGTGACAACTAGGAGACTTTACTTGAATGTTCCCACAGATGCATGGCTGGGATGGCGTAGGTTCTTTTCTGTTTCTGGCAGCACTGGCTCAGGATTAGGGTTTATGAAGTTAAGATTAACAGAGACAATAGAAGAGAATCTTGACTTGATAATATGCTTTTTATTTTGTAAAAGCTTTATTGCAATATAATTCATATTCCAAGTAATGTACCCATTGAAATTGTGCATTTCAGTGGTATTTAGTGTATTTATAGAGCTGTACATCAATCACCACCCTCTAGCTATTATCTCCGAATCCCCACTTCTCCCTAGCTGCTGGAAACCTTGGGTCTACTTTCTGTTTGCCATTCTGAGTATTTCATATAAATAGAATCCTACAGTTTATAGTGCTTTAATGACTGGCTTTTTTCACTTAGGATCATGTGTTTAAGGTTTGTTCATGTTGTAGCTTTTGTGGTACTTTCCCTTCTCTTTATTGACAAATAATATTCCACTGTGTGGATAGGCTACATTTTGTTTGTCCACTCCTCAGTTGATGGGCATTTGGGTTGTTTCCATTTTTTGGCTATTCTGAATAATGCTGCTATGAACATTTATGCGCAAGTTTTTGTGTGGTTTTATTCCTCTTGAGTAGAACTGCTAAGCCTGTTAATATGTTTTTAGTCTTTTGTGTATATATGGGAATATTGTCACCTAGTATGAAATGGTTTTTAAAGGCAATCAACAATCTAAAACCTCCAGTTATTTGTGTGTGTGTGTTTTTTTTTTTTTGTTTTTTTTTGTTTTTTGGAGACATGAGACAGGGTTTTACTGTGTCACCCAGGCTAGAGTCCAGTAGTATGATCTGGGCTCACTACAGCCTTGACCTCCTGGGCTCAAGCGATCCTCCCACCTCTGCCTACTAAGTAGCTGGGACCACAGGCACACACCACCACCTCTGGCTAATTTTCCTATTATTTGTAGATACAGGGTTTCACCACATTACCAAGGCTGCTCTCCAACTCTGAGGCTTCAGTGATTTGCCCACCTTGGCCTCCCAAAGTGCTAGAATTAAGGGCATGAGCCACCATGCCCAGCCTGCAATGTCCTTTTCTGAATTCATAGACTTCTCAGTATTACTTAGCAGCTAGCCTTTTTTTTTTTTTTTTTTTTTTTTTTTTTTTTTTTTGAGAGGGAGTCTTACTTTGTTACCCAGGCTGGAGTGCAGTGACACGATATCAGCTCACTGCAACTTCTGCCTCTCGGGTTCATGAGATCCTCCCACCTCAGCCTCCTGAGTAGCTGGGACTATAGGTGCACGCCACCACGCCTGGCTAATTTCCGTATTTTTAGTAGAGATGACATTATGCCATTTGGCCAGGCTGGTCTTGAATTCCTGACTTTAAGTGATCTGCCTGCCTTGGCCTCCCAAAGTTCTGGGAGTACAGGTGTGAGCCATCGTGTCCAGCCTTGGCCTCCCAATGTTCTGGGAGTACAGGTGTGAGCCATCGTGTCCAGCCTAGGCCCCCCTGCTGCCTTTAAAAAAAATTTAATAATTCACATTATTGAAATATTTAAACCTAGTCATTCTTTCCTTTGGCTGTGACTTCTTAGAAAATTATTATTATTTTTTAAATATATGAATGTGATGACTTTTGACACTGTATTTGGGTGTTTATTTATAATTTATATGTATGAATTTTAAGTACCCTAGAATTGAGTGTAATAGTGATAGTATTTTTAAAAGTGGAAATTTTTAAGATATAGTATGTTGCAAATTTTTAATAAAAGTTTCTATTCCATCGAAGTGTAAGCTGTCATGATTTGTTTCATACTTTCTTATGCTTGTAATTAGAGAAAATGTGGCACATATACACCATGGAGTACTATGCAGCCATAAAAAATGAGTTCACGTCCCTTGAAAGGACATAGATGAAGCTGGAAACCATCATTCTCAGCAAACTCACACAGGAACAGAAAACCAAACACTGCATGTTCTTACTCATAAGTGGGAGTTGAACAATGAGAACACATGGACACAGGGAGGGGAACATCACACACTGGGGCCTGTCGGGGAGTGGGGGGCTGGGGAGGGAGACCATTAGGAGAAATACCTAATAATGTAGATGATGGGTTGATAGGCGCAGCAAACCGCCATGACGTGTATACCTATGTAACAATCCTGCACGTTCTGCACATGTATCCCAGGACTTAAAGTATAATTTTAAAAAATAGTTTTAAACTGGTTTCTCTAAGAAAGTTTTTCTTTGATAAAGAAGATAACAAAGAAGATAGATTTTAGCAGCAGAAGTATTCTTTTCCTCATATTTCCAGACATTTTAATACATATTTGCAGACATTGTAATAGTCATCTTTATAGCTCACTCCAGTGCTATACATTGGGATTATAGTTGCTTGCAGTATAGCATTTACATCTTCCTTATTCTTTTTTCTTTGTTCATTCTCTCTTTCTTGAACTCTCATTCTCTCTCTCACTGGTCTTGTGAAAGAACATGATTGGATTTCTGCTTTGAGCTATCTTTAAGTTTGATTACAAACTGTAACAGAGTAGCCTTGAGTTTTTTTTTTAATGGTAACTATTTTGCGATGAGGTGGTTGAAATCGTGCTTCTTTCTTGATTTTTGTTTGTTTGTTTGTTTGTTTTTTGAGACGGAGTCTTCATTGACACCCAGCCTGAAGTGGTGTGATCTTGGCTCACTGCAACCTCTGCTGCCTGGGCTCAGGAAATCCTCCTGCCTCATTCTCCCAAGTAGCTGGGACCACAGGTGCATGCCACCACACCCGGCTAGTTTTTTGTATTTTTGGTAGAGACAGAGTCTTGCCATGTGGCCCAGGCTGCTCCCAAACTCCTGAGCTCAAGCAATCTAACTGCCTCGTCCCTCCAAAGTGCTGGGATTACAGGCGTGAGCCACTGCGCCCAGCCAAGTGCTTCTTGATTTCTATCATATTGTGATGTTCAGAATCTAATGTAGTTATGTGGCCCTTAGATTACTCTGCCCTGTACTATCTTCTTTATTATTTTACATTCATTTATATTATACTTATAAGTTATAAAACAAAATTATAGTTTAATATAAACTATATATAAATCTAATATAGATTTTTACACTATGAAATAATGCACGTTTCTTGAAAGAGCAACTATAGTAGTAGATAGATGTTATAACGTGCAGTGTCTCCTGCCCTGGGATTCTTCACTTCCTAAGTACCACACGCAGAATAACCACTGTTTCTTATACAGCTTTCCAGAAAATTTTATGTATTTTTATACAAGCACTTGTATTCACATACACGTTGTTTAAAAAAAAAAAAAAAAAGAAATGGTGTTTTTCTGTACATGGCATATGTTTCAACATCTTGCCTTTTCCCCTCCACCCTAATTGACATTGGGTAATGATGTAACTAATTTCTGCTTTTCTGTTAGCTTTGGCAGCCAGGGAGCTCCAGGCTCATTTACACTTGCTGGGAGCCCTGTGCTCAATTATAATTGCCTACGATAGCCTCCACTTTCTGATTTAATGTTCTTCTTTTTCTGAATTTTTAAAAAAACTTTTTAAAAAGTTTTATTATGGCTTCTTTACGTGAGCCTTTTAAACAACTTGAGTGAATAGGAGGATTCAGGAATTATGGCTCATAGAAAAGACATATTTAACCTTATGCATCAGACATTGTTAGACACTACACTGTATTTGTATAACTTCAGTGTTTGGAAGCTCTAGATATCAAGATAATATTTAGGAAATTTTCTTTTCCAACATGTTAGTTAGTTCTGAAATACCCCAAATGGTTAATGTAGTTTATAAACTCCGAAAAGCTTTTTATCTAATGAGAGCACTGTTTTAAAAAAAACCACTAATGATTTTCTAGTTGAAACATTTGAAACAATTTTGAAGTACAGGGGACTTTTCTTTAAAACAGTGCTCATTATACTCGGAAGATAAGCTCTTGCGCATCTGTCATCCTTGTTGATGTATTCATACTGTTTTTATTCTTTGAAATATATTTAAATAGAAAAAATAGTTCATGTGTTTTGTCATTCTTTCAGACTGCAGTGTTTTGTTTTGAATGTGGTGAAATTGGTTTTATTACTCTTGGGACTGCTTATCTCTAGGGCCTGGATGCTTCCTTTAAATAGGGATTCACAGGTAGTAAATCATTAGAATTTTTGTTTAACAGTGAAAGAAGTCACTTAACATAGGTCTGTCATAGTTCTGTCTTTGTCACTGTATGTAGAATTTCATAGTAATACAACATCCATTTTCTTAGCAAAAAGTTAGGTCTAGGGTATATCTGTTTGGAAAATTACATCAGAATTGATTTTCAATTAATCAAAGTTACTAAATAGTGCTCTGAGTTACCAGTGGTATTTAAAATTAATTTTGGAAGTTGCACACATACTTTATGTGTATTTTCTTTTTCTTGTATGATAGAATGATATATATTAAATTGTAGTTATTGCTTATAATCCTTTTAGAAGGCAATGAGGCTACTCAAGGAGGCTGAGGTGGGAGGATCGCTTGAGGCCAGGAATTCAAGACCAGCATGAGCAACATAACGAGACCCCGATCTCTAAGAAAATTTTTTTAAAAAGTTAGTCAGGAATGGCTCATGCCTGTAGTCCTAGCTACTTGGGTGGCTGAGGTGGGAGGATTGCCCAGGACTTCAAGGCTGCAGTGAACTATGATCTTGCCACTGCACTCCAGCCTAAGGGACAGAATGAGACTTTGTTTCTAAAAAATAAAATAAAATTATAAAAATAAAAGAAAAGGAAGGCAATGATGTTCTGCATCAATGACAACAACATGGGCAGTGCCAAGATCTTTGATGACCTTACTGCTTACCTCTCCCCAGATTTTACATAATTTTATCTTCCTGTCCCATTGTACACTGACAATACTCTCCTTCAAGTATCCTCACCTCTTGATTTGTCACATACTCTTAATTTTATTGCTACGTTTGGCCATTTTTTTCACTTTTTTTCTTTGTTCACTTTCCTTTGCTCCATACTTAACTAATTTTCCAGATTTCTGTCCTTAAATCTCTTTCATTTTCACTAGATATACTCTTCCCAGGCTTCTGTTACGATCTATTTGCTTTGTCTCCATACCGTAACTCTCTCCTGAGCTCTAAATTATTATATGCAACTGCTCACTGGACATACAAGTTCGTGATTCAACAGAACCTTTAAAACTCAAATCTGTTTCCCTTAGTATATTCCCTTGTTTGTTAATCTTGCTCAGTTACCCAAATGGATATTTAGGTATCATTCTTGAATACATTGTTTCTCTTCCTTTCCACACCCGATCAATCAAATACACAGTCTTATTGCTTCTTACTTTTTTTTTTTCTTATCTTATTGCTTTTATTTTCAGTATTTTTTTGAATCATGAAGCTGTATAAACAGACAGGGTGATCTGTGTTGTGTTAGGGCTGTCTGTGCCATGTTGCTGTGGGAGTTTCTGTATGGAAGAGGGGCATTAACAAAGCTTTGAGATGCCAAAGCAGACTTTCCAGGGAAGAGCATCTGCAGATAATTCTGAAGAATGTGTTGATAGTATCTTGGCCACAGGGCCATGAGGCATTATCAGGGGCGGGAGAGAGGGAGGCTATTCCCAGGAAAGGCTCCAGCATGTGCCAGAGATGATGCAGACAACATTAAGATTTGAAAAAATGGCTCAGTGAACAAAGTGTTTTTGGTTTTGAGAGAGAGAGATTGAGAGACAGATTGAGAGACAGAGAGAGAGAGAGAGAAACCAAGGGATCATGATAGTTATAGTCAAATAGAGGAAGGATTATCTTTTGAAAACGTGTTGGTTCTGTGATACAAGAGGAAGCTAAGACATATCGTGGAAACATCTCCCCCCTCCACCTTAATATCAAGAACAAATTGTGGAATCTAATGTTAATGAGAAGTAGTTCCCCACTGTGTCAGATGCTCAAAGAGAAATTGGAATATACTTATCAAGTATATTATAGATGGAATTGAATTATTGTAAAGAGTAGATTAGAGAGGACCGCCAAAGTCCAGTCCCAAACATGATACATTAAGTGTATCCCTTAGTATAATACCAAGGAACCCCAAAAGCTTTACAGTGTCTAAACTCTATTTTACGTCTTCCTAAACTGATATCATACATTCAATTTATATATTTCTGTACTAAGATCATGAATTTAGAGTTTATTGAGAAATTGCCAGAAAAAAATGTGTTAAGTTTTTATCCCTTAAAGAGTATCTCATAACTTACAGATTTGAGCAGGGAGGTGTATAATCAGGAGTACAGTTTATGTTTGTTTATTCAAAGCTCTGATCTCATGAAAATTGCTATATAAATGCTTGTTTTAACAACTGTTATTATTAGGGGTTTGTATGAAAGTCTGCCAACTTGGTCCCAATATTTATATTATAAATTAAAATGTTTTGAAAAGAACTGCTTCTCAACTGTGATCCTCATTGTTTTTGAAACCTAAAATATACTAATTTTTAATTTTTGCAGTTGAAATAGTTTTTAATGCCAGCAGTCTTTTGGTTATCAGTTTCATTTGAAGACCAGAAGTTCCTGAACAAAGAATATTTATTTCAGATTAATAAGTAAATAAAGTGAAATAAAAGATTTTTTCCTTTGAAATTGAGGAAGATCAGTTATTAGTAGTACAAACTGTGCACTAGATTGTATCTTAGGGTTCCTAACTCATTCTTACCAATGATAATAACTCTGAACCCAAGAGTATCTGAGACAGTTCTCAATTAATTTAAAAAGTTTATTTTGCCAGGGTTAAGGATGCACCTATGACACAGCCTCAGGAGGTCCTGAGGACATGTACCCAGGGTAGTTGGGGTACAGCCTGCTTTTATACATTTTAGGGAGACATAATACATCAATCAATACATTTAAGATTTACATTGGTTCGATCTGGAAGGGTGGGACAACTCAAAATGGAGGGACGGGTGCTTCCAGGTCATAGGTAGATTTGAAAATTTTCTGATTGCCTATTGGTTGAAAGAATTATTCAATGTAGAAAAGAATGTCTGGGTTACAATAAGGGGTTGTGAAGACTAAAGTTTTATCCTGCTGGGGAAGCCTCCAAGTAGCAGGCTTCAGAGAGAACAGATTACAGATGTTTCATATCAGACTTAAAGTCTGTGTTGATGTTAATGCTGGAGGGGTGTAATGAGGCATGTTGACCCCCTCTTCCATCTTGGTTAACTCTGGAACGCCCTTGGCCAAGAGGATTGGTCCATTCAGATAGTTAGGGGGGCATGTAGAGTTTTATTTTGGGTTTACATAACCCATTATGGAAATGATTCCTTGGCCCTAAGGTAATTATAGATTCTGGATGCCATGCTTATATTAAGTAGATACCAAAATGCTACTTTTAGAGTTTGAGTTTCTCTTATGTTTTCAGAAATTCAATTGAGTAGAACTCGTTATTAAGGAAAAAATACTCAAGACCCGAATAATATTGCCATGAATAAAGCAGTTGATTAGTGATTGGTTGACTTTATGCTTTTCAGTTCACAGAAATATTGCTGAGGAATCTTGACACAGGCAATGCAAGTGTTTACATGAATATGAAATTAGCAACTATATTTAGCTATAATTAAAATCTAGTAAGGTATGTAAAACCTGTTTGTCTTTGACTAGAACTTATTCCAAGTTAATGAGATCTCAAACAAGGCATAGAGTGTATGTCCCTTTTTGAAAAGATGATGATATTTTCTTAATTACTGTCTGTGTTTGGGCTGGCCAATTTTGACCCAGTTAAAAAGCTGCAAAAGCGTGGTCTGAACTTCTCTTTTTATTATGGCTAATTTTCCTTTAATTTAGACTACTTATACAAATAGCCAGTATTACGAGCCAGCAAAATTAACAGGTGTGGATTTAATATGTAGTGTGGGTCCACAGAGATTATACTCGTTGTATAAAGCCTAATTTTTTGTCTTAGTTGTCCTTGTCATGTTTAGATCTTATTTCAAGCCATTTCTTTTTCATTTTCTGATAATCTGATTTCATTGTCACCTTAATATCTTCTTTTTTTGTGTTTGCAATCTTTTGTTTTTCTAACTCTAATCCCAAGAGGCAAAAGTAATACATTTTGAGGGATTTTTGAGAAGTTTTGTGCTTGCCTTCCCCTTGTTCAGATAAGTTGTGCTGCAAATGGCTCCATTCCTCCTGTTTTGTACTAGTGACAGGAAAGTTCGTCTAGAGATAAAATGTCACAAATCTGTCCACCTCCTCTACTCTCTCAGGGGACTCTACAACGTCACGTTTTCTTAACTATTTAATTTGTAATGCCTTCTTTATTTTGGGGAAATTACAAAATAGTGACACAGTCTCCCCAGCCCAAGAAGGAGGAGATTTTTTTTTTCCCAGTAGGGCAGTTGTTTTATTTTGACTATATAGTCTTCCCTAGAATTGGGGGAATATATATTGGTATGGTTTTTTAATATTGATTTCCCTGGGTAGATTATATTTATGACTGTAAAATGTATTATTGGATGTGCTTCTCAAATAGATTTTACATAATCAGAGAAATTTTGACCATGAGCCTAATTTAATACTTTTTTGCTCCTTCTGAGTTTACATAAACTTTTTATTTTTCCATGGAGTTTATCAGAATCCCAAATCCTCTGCTTCAGTCTTCCTTTCATCCTGATCTTCAGGATATTTTTCCTGGAGTTATTATTGTTATTTTATAGTATCTATATAGCTACTATTTTATAGTAGTATCTACTATTTTATAGTAGATTGTCCTGGAAAACTTACTGGTGCATGAGAGAAAAGTTCAAGGCTAAACTTAAAGGTACTGGGTAGTCAACAGCTCATGTCTCTATCAGAAAATGATGGAGACTAGAAAGTAACATACATGAGTGGTTATCATTTTAAAACTAGAGAAAGAGTCATGGAAGTTGGTAGGGGGGACTTTAAAGGTGAAAGTTTAGATTATGGTCTATCAGAGAGGAATGGAAAATAATGTATTTTAAGGAGACTGTAAGTATCCAAAGTGTAAGTTAAGGTTTAAAATATTACATTTGAGTAAAACAAGAAGAAAAGAGTTTAACGTTTTCCTGTAAGAGAGTAGGTTGTATTGGATAGTCATGTTGTTCAGATTTTTATTTATTTTGTAAATAGTTTTGTTTTGTTAAAAATTTGTGTTAATTGGGCCGGGCACGGTGGTTCATGCCTGTAATCCCAGCACTTTGGGAGGCTGAGGTGGGCAGATCACCTGAGGTCAGGAGTTCAAGACCAGCCCGGCCAACATGGTGAAACCCCATCTCTACTAAAAATACAAAAATTAGCCAGGCATGGGGGCAGGCACCTGTAATCCCAGCTACTTGAGAGGCTGAGGCAGGAGAATCGCTTGAACCCGGGCGGTGGAGGTTACAGTGAGCCCAGACCATGCCATTGCACTCCAGCCTGGACAAGAGTGAAACACCATCTCAAAAAAAAAAAAATTTGTTAATTTTGCTGAGGTGGTCCTGAGACTGGATCAAAAATTGCAGCACTATATTCTTCTAGAAACATGCACACGTTTTTTAAAATTGCTTTACCTGCACAATTGAGTTCATGATATTTCTGTCGTGTTGCATTTGTAATGTAGTTAATTATTTTCATCATCTTCCTGAAAAAGGCAAAATCGATGGGAAATTTTTCTTCTTAATATTGAGTCACGTATGACTAATTTATATTTACTTTTGCAAAGCAGGGAAATATGTGAATAAGAGGCATGAATCCACAATTGCTGAAGCAAATCAATACATGTGAAGGAAAAGCAAAACCCTGTGTAGGCCTATGTAGAAATCTTATGCACAGAACTAAATGCTTGTTAAGTAAAAATTCCTAATCCTTATCCTCTTATGCCATTTTAAATTAACTCTAAAATTAGTATTGGAAAAATCTCCCTGATTTGTTCAAATGGCTGATGCTTACATGTCATTTTGGATCCAGAGATGCAAAATATAAGAGCTTCATACATAGGTTCAATACTTTTCTAAACTGAACTGGGTTTTTGAATAAAATACCAGGGTATTCCAAATGAATGATTTTTATCTGACTCATTAAGAAGTAAAAATAAATATTTTATTATACATGTAATATGATTTAGTTTTACAAACTGTTAATATCATAATAATCTCAAGAAGTTCTAAAAATGGAGATAATTATGACAGCCATAAAATATAAAGTATATGGAATTATATATTTGGCTATATATTAGTCATATATTTTTAGGGCCTACTTTATATTTTTTTCCCCTGGCAGTGTTTTAGTTACATTTTTCCACAGTGTTTTTCTAAAAAGAAACTGTATCATTTTGTAATTCTTAGTTTGTCAGAGAAACCGACTTTATCTCAGCTTCATTAAAGAGTAATAATAAATTTGAATTTAGTTGATGTAAGAGTTGCCAGTACCAAAATGGAGTGGTTTATGCCAAGCAGTAATAAAATGGAGCCAGGAGGCCATGAAGTAAGGGAGCACACACATGTATGCCTATGATGGAACTTTTCCCAAGAAATTCCTCAGAACCATAGTATTCCAGATAAGCTGCTTGCACAAGGAAGTTTGCCTAACAAGAGCTGCCTTCATCAATGAGCTAATGTGGATTCCTGTAACAAGCTCCTGGAACCAGTGGTCTTTGTTTCAAAACAGTTCATGTGGACTTTTTTTCTTTCAAAAGCTTCCCCTTGCTTCAGCCTCTTTGCATGCACCTGTGGTGGGCCATAGCAAGCATAACCCGAATTGCAATTTCTTGCTATTCTCAATAAACTCTTTGTTGTGGAGAGTTGGTCCCTCTATTGTTTATTTTAGGTTGAGATTAGCATAGAATTTTGTAAAGTCCTGGAGGTATATCCATGCCAGGGATTAAATTGGATTCTATTCCCAAGTAATTTTTGTTCTTGAGGACACTCTAAGGAATTATTTGTGTGTGCTTTAATTATTAAAAATAATTTTGTTTATTCAGTTCAATAGAATTGTATCTTTTAAAATACTTATAGTCCTTAGATACTGTTTTGTTATAAAGTATTTTGTTTTGAAGATGTCTTTAAATTTACTGGCTTCAAAGATAACTTCTGCATTATTCCTTGGGCTTTCCTCTTAGTTCAATTTAGAAGGAACAGAGAAAACACAAACATTTAGGTAAACAATGGAAATAGGATTCACGTCATAAAACGATACTTTGCAAAATTGACAAGGTGGCAAACATACAGGTGATGTTAGTTTTTTGATTAATAACAAGAGACAGAATCTGAAGGGTTAGAGGAAATGCATAAGAATCCGAAAAAATAAAAGGATCTGGAGAAGACACCCTTAAAGGTGATGATCAAGAAGTCTGTGTTGTATAACGGGGCTGTTGGGGCTCAAGGAGAACAAATTTTAAAAGTGGCAGGAGGTATGGAGAAAGCTATGTTGGTGATGTGAGTATTATGGGCTTCTCAAAGCATGGTTCTGACTCTGGCAAAAAGTGGGAGGTCAGAGCAGAGTTGGCTGCTTGTAATGGGAGTGGGGGAGAAAGCAACTCTTTAAAAAAATTTATGTCAAAATGGTATTCAGTGGTCCATCACATTGAATCAACACACCTTTATTGAAAACATATTATTTAGCACACACTCTAGGGGTTCATTTCTCTTATTCTCTGAACTTGAAATCCTTTTCTTGTTGATCTTTCATATGGGTCACTAAACAGAGTCTATTTTACCTGATTAAATAAATGGTAACAAGGCCTAGGTCTACTCCTTCGATTTTACTATATACTTACTTAACAGTTCACTTTGTCAGACTTCTACCCCCTCTACAAGATTAAGAAAATTAGTGGTTACAGTGTCATGCAATTCTATTTGGCTTGAAAAGTTATTGAGGCATGTTTTTCCACCTTTTTAACCTTCATTTATTTAGTAGAAGCATTCCCTTAAGTGTATGATGAGTCAACACTGGTTTTGCCTGACTCCAGTAAAGTCAAAGCATTATTTAATTTAAAATGTGTGCATGTTAAGTTCCTTTCTTAGCATTTAATTGGAGACTTTTTTCCACAGTTAGCTCACCAAAATGTTACTAGGTTCCTCTGTGGCTGTCTACTATTTGAACAGACAAGCAACTAATTAGAATAACAGAACAACATGACTGTCATTCCTCCATTCTTACAGGTTATTTTTAAAAAGAGATTTTGTTTAAAAAGAGAAAATATGTATTATATTAAGGAAATATAAGATCCATACTCTCCTTGAGGCATTTTTTCACTATCCATGCCAACATTCCTTTATTCCCTATCATAATAGCGATCAAGAAATTGGAGGTTTTCCTAAGTCAAGAAAACCTCTCACACATAAAAATTCAAACTGGGAAAGCAAATGTATCAGGGGGCGGCTTTTAATTTGACAAAAGATCTCCTACATTACAAAAGAATTTTTCTAAAGATTACTTTATGTAGACAACTCCCTCAGTGTACCGAAAATCAAAGAATGTTCTACATTTTAAACACATTTTAAAATGGGCACACCTGTTCCTAATATTCTTATGTAAATGGACCTATTTACATGTGAGACCCAATGTGGTGGGTAAATGAAAACCAGTGTGTGAGTTACTCAAGTTTGTTAATGATGTTAGAAATATAGTCAAAATAGCTCAGTCTGCTCTTGCTATGCTATTTTGTCCAGCCAATCTCTCATCCTCCCTTCATCCTAATTCCAGAAGAGAGGATAGGAGTAAAAGCAAAATCTTATTACAAAAAACACACTCTGGAAAGAAAGAAAACTGTATTGGGTAATACTCAGTTTGGGATTTGTTTTCTCCTATCTAGTTCTTAGTACCCTTAGAATTGAGATAATTCATTATTTGACACTCAGGTAGGTTTCGAGTGAACTGATATATTTAATTAGATCCTTAAAGCCCATAGGATTTATACTGGTCATTTCTGTCAATTGTGAATCTGCTCATACTTGTTCCTCATGAAACTATGGAATAATTTTTTTAATGTATTTTCATGTGTCAATCTGAAAAGAAACTTAGGTTCTCCAGAACAGAGGAGTTTATTTGAAAATAGCAGAGGATTATAACCCAGAAAATGTGTGCTGAGCCAGATCACAGGCACATCAAGGAGACTGGGACCAAAGGGAGACTTTTAAAGACAAAGAGAAGTCTTCATAAACTGTTTGTTAAACCAGAAAGATCATTGGTTACAAGGGCTTGCTGTAAGAGTTGGCGACAAATCATTGTTAAAGACATCATTACTAGACAGATGTCCTTGTGCAAGCTGCTTATCTGGAGCTTTGCGGTCTAGGGGAATTTCCTCGCTAAAAGTCCTGTTACAGGCAAATGTGCAGTAAATGCAGGAATGTCTCCTATAAGGCCTTTACAGGCATTTGTGAGTGAGGGCTCCCCCTTCATGGCCTTCCAACTCCATTTGCTAGGGTTTGACATAATTGATTCCATTTTGGTATCAACAACTTTCACACATGGATAGTCCAAAATGGAAGCTCCTGTAAAATAGTACTTTCATATGTATTTTTTCATTGTATCTAGTACCTGTGCCACATAGTGAATGCCTGAATAAAGGACCACATATATTACAGTTGTTAGATTTTCTTAGGGACCCTATTGTTTAAATGACTTATAATAAGCCCTTACTGTGTGATGGTAAACACTATGCTATTTATGTCACCTATACTTCTTACTTAACATTAACACAACTCTACACAGTTTGGAATATTGTTGAAATAATCACTTTATAGCTGAGAGTAAAGCATGTATGGGTTAAACTCTTGCCCAAGGTCAGACAGTGAGTTGACTTGTGTCTTCCCATGTTGTCACTGATGCATCTTCTCCTTTGCTGGCTCTTGTTCCCTTTATTCCTTCAGTAATATAGAGAAACTACAGCCTTTCATTCCCAATAGAGTGAAAATACACCACTCATTCATTATTTTTCAATTATAGTGCAAGGATGAGCAGTTTACCCTAATATCCATTTCTCATTTGGTTGGGAAATTTACCAACAGAGCAGAAAAGCACAGTGGGGAGAGACCTCAGGGGAAACACATACAACTTTGAGATAAATCCTATTTTTGTTTTAATGTTAAAATTTAACTTTTAATCCCTTTGTAGTATTTACACAACTGTCAGTGAAATGATAAATCTTCTAGCTCATTTCACAAGAGGGCAGCACTTTCTTTTAAAATTTAAAGTATGACTAAAAAAAAATACAATCAAATTAACGTTTTCTATCATGAAGTTAAGCTTGAATGATTTACAGGAAGATGGGAGCCTCTCTGTCCTGGGGGAAATTTATGAGTTAAGATGAGTGCAGATCTGCAGGGTAACTTGGGATCCTTAGAAAATGGAACGATGGATTAAAATCAAGCCCTAGAATTTTTGACTTGCAGTTTGAATTTGGAGACTATTTTGGTAACTTTGTAAATGTGTAAAAGTCTGTCAAGATCATGTCTTTCTTTTCTATTATGGCAAAACATGAAGAGTGAATCATTTTAATATATTCAAATTGTTTTTCTCATATCAAATAAAAAGTATTTATTGAGCAATGGTTTTATGTTTAGGATTCTATAGGTCATTTGAGGAACAAATAAATTTAACTTTTTTCTTCATTATTTAAAGAGCTTAACTCCCTTGGGGTGACAAGGAAGGGAAAGCACATTGGCAAAACAACCTGTAAACAAGCCAAGGCAACATGTAAATAAGGTACAGGGTAACAGTACAGCATAATGGAGATGGCCGATTTGGATAGGGAATTGTTGAATTAGGATTTTAATGCAGGGCTTTGAGTAGAAGGTGGAAATTGAATTGGTCCTCAGTGGGTGGATAAAATTTGAATGGATTTAAAAAAAACAAAACACGAGGAGGCTATTATTTAAGAAAATAGAATCCTGTCAACAGATAAAAAGTACAAAGTGCATCAGGGCATGCTAGGAAAGCCTGTTGTTTAGAACATTGTAGGAATGATGCCTGGTAGGTAGGATAAGGCTGTATTGTGGCACCTTGAAAGTTAGGAGTCAGGGCTGCACTCTCCAATACCATTGCCACTGGTTGTATGTGACTATTTAAATTTAAATGAATTAAAATTAAAATCAAAATGTATTTCCCCAGTCACATCATTAGCCACATTTCAGATGTTTAATAGCCATCCTATTATTGAACAACACAAAGATGGAATATTTTCATTATCACAGAAAGTTCTATTGGACAGCACTGCATCACAGTTTAGTTATTTGGGGGTTGGAATATGGAGAATCATTAAAGAAACAGGGAATGATACGACAGTATAAAGAATGTTTGAATTTTAAATCTGTAAGCCGGGAACTTAAAGGGAACTTCTTTTTTTTTAATGTTAAGTGTTTTCGATGGAGCATAAACAGAACTTGCCGGGTATAAGCATTTTGTATAAGTGTTCTAAAAACGGTCATATTTATTTTTGATTTTAAATTAGCTACTAGTATACTAGCTTTAATGAGGAAATAGAAGGTGAGCTAAAGGAAGTAACTTTTTCATTAGTTTTCGAATTCAGTTAGGTTTGTCATGCAGCATACAGAACTTGAGAATACAGAGAGACTGGATTCAGGAATGATGACGTGAAGAAATCCTGTGAGGAGATGTATTAGCTCATTCTCATGCTGCTAATAAAGACAGACCTACCTAAGACTGGGTAATTTATTTAAAAAAAAGAGGTTTAATGGACTCACAGTTCCACATGGCTGTGGAGGCCTCACAATCATGGCAGAAGGCAAAGGAGAAACAAAGGCACATCTTACATGGTGGCAGGCAAGAGAGCTTGTGCAGAAGAACTCCCCTTTATAAAACCATCAGATCTCATCAGACTTATTCACTATCAGGAGAACAGCATGGGAAAGACCCGCCTTCATGATTTAATTACCTCCCACCAAGTCCCTCCCACAACACGTGGGAATTATGGGAGCTACAGTTCAAGTTGACATTTGGGTGGGACACAGCCAAACCATATCAGGAGGTGGAAGAGAAAAGAAGCAAGAAATATCAAAAAATATTAAGATATTTTGATATTTAAGTAGTGTGTATATGTGGGTGTATTAATTGGTGATTCCAACTTGTTTTAAAGTTTCAAAGTTGTTTGAGATGATATGTATGAGATAATTTAGTAATTCAATAACGACTTTTGGTTGTCTACTATATGGTAGAGACTGTTGTAATTTCTGGGGATACGTCAATGAATACAATAGAGCATTGCTATTTTAGGAATGGCTTCACTGATGTGATGAATATTTTATTATTCAATCTGGCTTTTAATAATTACTGGTCATAGGCCGGGTGCCGTGGCTCACGCCTGTAACCCTAGCACTTTAGGAGGCCAAGGTGGGCAGATCACAAGGTCAGGAGTTTGAGACCAGCCTGACCAACATGGTGAAACCCTGTCTCTACTAAAAATACGAAAATTAGCCAGGTGTGGTGGCACGAGCCTGTAATCCCAGCTACTCAGGAGGCTGAGACAGGAGAATCGCTTGAACCCAGGAGACGGAGGTTGCAGTGGGCCCAGACTGCGCTACTGCACTCCAGCCTGAGCGACAGAGCAAGACTCTGTCTCAAAAAATAATAATAATAATAATAATTACTGGTCATTGATAAATCTTTATGTAACCTATTTATATTTTATTTTAAAATTTTGTTGTTAATAATAACCAGTGTTAACTCATAACAAGTTTTCTTTGTGGTAAAAAATGAAGAAATATTTTAAAATATCATACACTTAGTTTCTCTCAAAATATTAGGTTTGTGCAAAAGTAATCACGGTTTTTGCTGTTAAACCAACCGAAATAATAATACTATAATAATATATTTTTAGAGTTTTTATCAATTTTTTTTGATATATATGAAAAACTAGTGGAACCTTCACCTCTGAAAAAGTCAATGCAGGCATTTCTGGTATACATATAATAATAAGAAAGTCTTAATTGTCCTGTAACTAAAACTATCTAAATCTCAATAAATTTTTGTTGAAACAAATGCGCAATTACATAGTACTAGTGAATGTCTTTCTTGATAAGAGTGTTTGCTCAAGTGTTAGAGGAATATTCTACACAGAAAAATCTAGGTTCAGACAAGAGTTCCAGGGTCAAGCAGCTAGATAAGTGTCATAAAGGAAATCATGACACAGGTCGTTTGATTTCAAGAGTGTTATTCTTTCTTATTTATCCCATGAAATATATACTATAGGGCCAGGATGAAATAATACAGATAAGTAATCTAGTTTACATGTAACATCAATGAATATTTTCTCATACAATTAAAACGTTTTCTTTATTGCTTTTCAGACTATCATAGTAGTAGAATGATCTGACTCAATTTTTAGTGAGGAAGTTGTGTTCTGATGACTTAAGTTCTTATCATCCTGAACTATATATAGTCTTTTCTATACCAATGTGTAGTGTTGTCAATTTGCGTGTTGTAAATATCTTCTTCCAGTTTGTGTCTTGCCCTTTTATTTTCTTTACAGTATTTTTTTTAATTTCAATAGGTTTTTGGGGGGCAAGTGGTGTTTGGTTACATGAATAAGTTCTTTAGTGGGGATTTCTGAAATTTTGGTGCACCCATCACCTGAGCAGTGTACACTGTATCCAATGTGTAGTCTTTTATCCCTCACCCCCCTCCCACACTTTCCCCTGAGTCCCCATGGTGTTGTACTTTTAAAGGCTCTGTTACTTCCTAATTATTCCATATTCTGATTTTAAAGTTAAAACACTCTCCAGATCAAATTCTAGATGGAAATTGTACTTTAAATTCCTTTGTTTAGCAATTTCAAATGCAGAGCTTGAGATGACAAGACATTGCAAAGTCCCTCCTACTGTGGCTTAACTTATCCCTAAACAAGAACGTGGCTGATGTCAGTGTCAGATGGTGCTTCACCTGTGGACGTTCATTTCCTTTAATATTTTGTTACAGTAACCTTCATGGCACATAAAGCCTCCTGTCTCTGAACCTGACAAGCAGGGTCCAGGGAATAAGACTTAATCACTATCACAAGAAAATCACGGGAAAGACCTGCCCTCATGATTAAACTATAATTTTCTTTTTCACTTCTGCAACTTAGATCCATGTACGAAGGTGCTATTCACATTGCAGCATCTCTTTAGACACTAGTAGACTCTGGAGCTTTCACTCTGCCACAGTCTAGGTGGGATCACTTAAACCTACTTGAAAGATAAAGTGATGCTTCAATTGCCTGGACAAATCAGGCCAGACATTCATTTTCAAGCGTTATCAATGGATTTTTATAAACATTCCAAAAAACTTTAGACCGTAGTATCACAGTATTAGATGACAATAGGGATACTCGTTTCCTTGGGAAGAGAATAGCTCGAGTTATATAATGCCTGTTTAGACACAAAGTTGTCCTTTAAGTAAGCAGGAGTTACTAGTTATAAAGTAACTTATGACAACAAAAAGGCTTTGTTCTGTCTGTCCCTTAGAAAAGCTTACCATTGACCAGCCCACTGCTGCAGAAAGCTTGTTTCTATTGAGGGCTGGTTTGGTAGTGTTAGACCATCTGGCACCTCAAAACTTCTGAAACTTTTAAAGGCAAAAATAATTGTCTCCAGTAGCATTAGCTTTCAAATATAATGATGCCACCCTTTTTGGAATAGGTATCTACTCAGGAAGGTAAATGTGTTTTACTTGGGTATTTTCTATCTATTGATTTAATTTTGTATGAAAATAGAAACACAGGCTGTGGTGAAATTTTCACACAGTATAAAAGATTGAACATTGAAATGTTTCATTCTAGACACTCAGCTCTCCAGTCCCTCCCTTGCAGGTCGCCATTATTGCTGTATTATAGATCTTTACAGAAATATTATCTGTATCTCATAGATTGTACCTGTACATAACTACATATCACTCCCCACCTTTTTGGCATATACATAGGATATGTACGTGCATACATATTAGAGGTTAATTATTTGCTCTTAGAAATTATCTCCCTCTTGGCCGGGCACGGTGGCTCACGCCTGTAATCCTAGCACTTTGGGAGGCTGAGGCAGATGGATCACGAGGTCAGGAGATTGAGACCATCCTGTCAAATACGGTGAAATCCCATCTCTACTAAAAAATACAAAAAATTAGCCAGGCGTGGTGGCAGGCGCCTGTAGTCCCAGCTACTTGGGAGGCTGAGGCAGGAGAATGGTGTGAACCCGGGAGGCAGAGCTTGCAGTGAGCGGAGATCACGCCACTGCACTCCTGGGCGACAGAGCGAGACTCCATCTTAAAAAAAAAAAAAAAAAAGAAATTATCTCTCTTTTCCATAGTTGTACAGCATTTCATTATGTGAGTCTGCCATAACTTGTTTACCCAGTTACCTTTTCATGGACATATAGATTGTTTTCAGCTCAATAAGTCAAGTAGGACTTATTGAGCATCCTTGTACATATGTCTGTACACATGTTTGCAAATTCCTAGTGATAGAATTTCTGAGTCAAAAGTTATATGCATTTTAACATTTGATGGGCATTGTTAAATTATCCCTTACCCTCAAATTTGGCAGATTCTAATAATCTCTAGGAAATGTAATGACTTAAAGTAAAGGAATTCTTCATTTTGTAATCAGCCTACTGATTTCCATGAAAGGTGCATAATACATTGTCTGTGTTCACTGTCTATGTAGAACTCATTGCTCAGAGCAAACATCTGAAGGAAGAGAGATAACGGTACAGAAAGTAAATATGACTGGAGGGGAGAAAATGTGTGATTGTGGTGCGTGACTTTTTGTGGGAAACCATAGTTGTAAGTGTGAGTGGTTCATGTGGTTAAGTATTAACTGGTTATTGGTGATATTAGTGAAGATGGATCATGATTAGGGAGTTGAAGTAGGTTTAGAGTGTGATTTTGCAGAGAATGCAGAATGGGTTCCTAAGTAAGAAGATGACAGGGACATGGTTCAGAGTTGAAGCAGTAGCTCCACAATGAATGGATTAGCCTCCAAGCATGAGAGAAATCCCACTGCTTAGTATTATACACAAAAGTATAGCTGATCGCGTGGGGTTAGTTTGAACTTCCTCTGTGTTTACCCAATGTTCAGTTCCTTAAATATGTATTCAGATTATAGGAACAATGCCCTCCTGGGGAAAGTACCAGCTTTTTACTTGTGACTGAAAACAGCACTTTCAATTTTGATTTGTTTTGACATTTTAGTTGCTGTTATTAAAATTTGTATTTTAATTTTGGCTTCAATTTACTAAGTCTACATAGCTGAAGAAAACTGGAGAAACCTTTATAAAACCTTTTGAAAACCTTTAAGAGCCTTTTTCCCAGAGCCCTGTGGATTTAGTTGCATATCCTACAGGCTTGTGCTGTCAGTAGACATCTGGAATTTGAGGCTTGGCCTCCTGAGATTGTTTCCCTCTTGTCTGATGCTGCATATTTTTTAGGAAGAATATGGTTTGGAAGCATTAACTTGTCTTGGCATTATTTGTAGTCACCTAATAAAGTGCCGTCTGAATTATTAAATATTTAGAAGGTTGCTGAAGGCTGACTCCTGCACCTGGTTGGCTAATTCAGAAGAAAATCAGCTGGTATTTCTCTTCCTGAACCCCTACCCCACCCACCCATTTTCCTGAAGAAGAAAAAGCTCTTTGAGCCTCTTTGAATGTCTATTGGAATCTTTTGGTTATGTGTTATAGAAAATATATTAAGTATTGAATCTTTTTCTTATGAATCCTAATTTTTATTTCTCCATGACCACCTGTAAAATTATCAAAGTAGATGGCATTATATTGAAGAGACAAACATTAAAAATAATTCTTTGCATACAAAGCATAGTGCCTGAACTTCCTGGGATAAAAGGAGAGTTTTCCCTTTCATCAGGGGACTCAGGCCTCCATCCTTAGATTGAACTTTTTGCCCTTTAGGGCTGTATATTACCTTAAATAGCTACCAGCTGACACACTTTGCTGCTGGCTGATGTTAACTTGAAAGCCGAAATGTATGGACTGGTCTCTCCCTAATGGAACTTCAGTGGTAGAAGACAATGAATTGAAAACTCAGATCATGATTAGGGTCTTGAAGCTATTTTATTTTTGAATTCTAAATCCCAAGTTAGAAGGGTTATGAAAAGGAGAATTGTGTATATTTCTTTCACAAGAAATAAGTTGGATCTTTCTTTGAGTCAGAATGGGCTTACAACAAATAAACTTTTCTCCCCATGCCAGAAACTCCTCATTTTAGTAATGAATAAGCCATGATGTAGCGATTTATGTGTAATCACCTATTGACCTTCCATATGCTTCACTTTAGAGGCTCCTAAGAAGCTTTTCTTTTCTTTTCTTTTTGTTCTTTGTGTTGGCCAATATAAAGAGAAACCTGTTAGAATTTACATAGAAAACATACTTGATCTTTACAGTTTTAAAAATTGTCTTTAGTGGGAAGGGTGCCTTAAGATCCACTATAGGAGTAAGATGTAAAGTTCTTATTTGAGCTGTAAAGAATCTTTTATTGCCTTAATGAAATTACTAAATAGGTCATCTTTTATTATATGAAATATAGTTTTTAAGTACAAAACATTTGTAAATTGTCCTACCCTTTGAAAGTTGTTGGCAAAGCCATACGTATAGCTCTCTTCATTTTGGCATTGGAATGTGGTTTTTATTAAGCAGTTTAGATTTAGATTTTCTTGAGTCCATTGCTGAGTTTTCCTGTGCTTCTCTGTGGTTCTGGAACTTTTTGCTGTCTCATGAAACTCTATGTCTATGTTTGAAACATGGTTTATTTAGCTAGAGATTCCTGGGTTATTCAGTGTTGATCTGATACAGGGATTGGTAGTGTCAAGCATATTCCACCTACTGAGGATTAGTGAACAATTTATTTGCACATTGGCTTAAATTGGGAAAATGTCAACTACTTCAAATGTCATCATCTAATTTATTAAGTCTCTCTGGTGATGTATTGCTTTCACTGGAGGCATCTATTTTTTGTTTTAATAATTACAGGATTACAGGTGATAATGTATCAAAGAGGTGGTTGATAAAAAAGGACTGTAGAAATGTAGGTATATTACCAAGATGATATTTTGTGTACTGACTTTAAACTAAGAAAGTACTCTTTTTTTTGAGACAAAGTCTCACTCTGGTTGCCCCAGCTGGAGTGCAGTGGCACAATCTCGGCTCACTGCAGCTTCGACCTTCTGGGCTCAGGTGATTCTCCCACCTCAGCCTCCCAAGTAGCTGGGATTATCGTCATGGGCCACTACATCTGGGTAATGGAAAGTACACTTTATCTTATAGATATCAAACACAAATTCATGATGAAATGTGCTTTTATAAAAGCAACTCACAAGTCTTTTAATGTATCAGTTATCAAAGAGTGCAGTACTTTTGAGTAATATATTAGATATTTAGCTATTTGAATTTCACAGAATGACTTTGGATCTTTACATGAATAATCTATTTGACTTTAACACTTAAAAAACAACATTTTTAGTTGCTTTCTTGTGTTTTAGTGAGAGTATAGTTACCCTGTAATTAAAATTAGTTAAGAATTTTAAAAAAATCTTTCGAATGATCCCATATTCTTTTGATGATCTGTTTTTGAATATGGATCCACTGAGTTTTGTACTCTTTCTTCAAAAGAAGCTGCCATCAGCTGGGTGTAGTGGCTTACGCCTGTAATCCCAGCACTTTGGAAGGCCGAGGCAGGTGGATCACCTGAGGTCAGGAGTTCAAGACCAGCCTGACGAACATGGAGAAACCCCATCTCTACTAAAAATACAAAATTAGCCAGGCATGGTGGCTCATGCCTGTAATCCCAGCTACACGGGAGGCTGAGGCAAGAGAATTGCTTGAACTTGGGAGGTGGAGGTTGCGCTGAGCTGAGATCGCGCCATTGCACTCCAGCCTGGGCAACAAGAGCGAAACTCCATCTCAAAAAAAAAAAAAAAAAAAAAGAGGCTGACATCATAGCTAGATTTGTCAATATCTTAGTTTTTGTTGCTGCATAACTGTATATAAGGGAGTTTTCGGTAAGTGTCTTCGTTTCTACCTTAGCAGAGGATGTCAGTTCTGAGAAGGTAGCTGATACAAAGGCAACAGTTTCTGGATATTCTACTCTCGAATTCCACAGGAGAACATACTCTTGTTCCTTTCTCCTGTCCAGGACTCAGGTACTTATCAGGCTGATAAAAGTTCCCTTGCTCTTATCTTTTGAGAAGAAGGCCTAATACAAAGGATACCCTTTCTTTTCCCTCATCTTTATGCCTTGTGTTTAACCTTGGGTGTGGATACAAGATATGTGGGACTCTAACAATAACATATCATTCTTGTCTTGTTATAAGAGCCCTTTAAACAGAAAGGGTCTACTTTAGAGAAAGACTATGGTATTCCCTGTTGTTCCACGGAGTTTTTGTTTAATTCACCCTTCTGATCTATGCATGGGGGAATGGAATGGCGTGTTTGCACATGTCCCTGATCCCAGCCATCCAGCACCCTGGGTGGTAGCTGGAAGTTTGCCCAGCTGAGAAAGATTGTTCTGTTTCTCTCCCTCTTTTATTTATTTATTTTTTTTGTGTGTGTGTGGTGGTGGTGATGGTGCTGGTGCTGGTGGTTTCTTTTGTCTTGTATTTATGTAAAAAGTTTATTTGCTGCTCTTCAAAGATCTCAGCATGTGACCCCAGAGTCTTTACAGAACAGGTTCCCTGTGGCCACTTTCTATGTAAGTTTCTTCATCACAGTTCTGATGGTTGGTCTTCATGCTGATGTCAGTGCTGTTTTGATCCAAACTGTAGATTATTTTTACCTGTGAATTTCTGAATAAGCATTAGATTAACACATTTGTTTTTGAAATCAAATATGCGTTGAGGTGAAACACGTTCTGCTAGAAAGCTCATAAAGCCATTTTGCCCCTGGGGACATACAGGTTTTTATGAAAAAATAATGAAAATATTTTAAAAGCTTGTTAAAATTTGTATAGATGGGCATATGTAAAACACATGCTATTTAAATACTGATATGAAAATAAGTTAGGAATGACATAGAAAGAAAAATGATTTGCAAATCCAAAAACTAATACCAACATTGTATACTGTTCCCTGATAGATTTTTAGTTTTTCTGGTGTTCAATGGAATCTCTTATGACCCATGATTAAATAAGTGCTAACGGTATTGATATTTAAGCAACTCATTAGCCCTTTAGGAGATGCATATTCTGATTTTAAGGCTCCCCCCCACCCCGCTTTGGTCTATGCCCTGATGCAAAAAAGTAAACTTACTTATATTAAAATTTACATTATTCTACTTGTGGTAGTGTCACCATTATAAGCACTGCATCTTTATGATGAAACTCTGCCTACAACTAGAGAAACATGTTTCAAATGGACATTTCTGTTATACTTTATTGGTATACTGTATAGCTATGTAATGCAAAAGCAAAATCACATTTGCCTTGGAATGATATCCATAATATCACTACAAAGAATTTATAATTTGGATTGGAGTTTTTTTCTTTAAAGCGATGACACTTAAAACTTCCTGGAAGATGGTGTTTCTCTGAGTGCCAGTAGTAATTTAACATCAAAATGGAAGACACATTCAATGTAGTTATTACTCACATTTTGAGTACAGTAGTTTCTCTCATTAAGTTTTATGTCAGAAACAAGTAAATTCCCTATAAGAAAACAGTCTGAATGACTTTCAGCGGCATCAAAGAGATCAAAACACTTTAAAACTATTTTCTTCATCAGTTGCCTGCTAACACCTTTTTGAAAAATAAAATTAATCAACGCGTGTTTCCTTTTGTGATTTGTATTGTTTTGTACATTCACTCCCTTTTCTTTTCATGGGTTGGCTCCCAATTGGAACATGGAACCTGTGATCCATTCAAGATTGAGACAATGTAAGAGATAGAGAACTGACTTTTGGGGCAGGCAGGCCTCCAGGAAGTGGGAGTGAGCTTTCACTTCAAACTGTGTGAGGGGTGGTGGAAAGGGAGGATGCTGATTAAAATAATAAACAACTGCTGGAAAGAGAAGTTGATTACCACACTGCTGTCAGATCAGCCAGGGGAGCTGCCAGAGCCCACTGAGGCTGCTCTCCCCTGCCACAAAGCCGGCAGAAGGGACTAGATTTGCTGCGAGAGCTTTTCTCTGGACAGACAGAACACCTTTTAAAACAAGTTTAGTTCTGTTGCATTGACAGCATCCCTTAGGCCAGGCTGACCTAGGGAAATGGACTGAAACTAGCTTGGTGGTTACCATAGCAACCCAGGCTGCTGGTGTCTGGGAGAGTGAGAACCGGTGGCCTCTTGTCCTGTGTTTTGGTGTTTCTTCAGCTAAGAGTACACTCCTCCTTCGAACTCTACATAAGTCATGCTCTTTGAAAACTGGCTCTTTACCCAGGATTTTTTTTTTTTTTCATTCTGAAATCGGTCTGAATGGAGGAAGTTGGTAATACTTGGCTTTTTTTTTCTTCTCTCATGCAAGTTTCCAGGATATAGCTTCTTTTTTTGCTGTGTGTAATTGAGACCAAACTCTAAGCTTGGGGCCCGGGAGAGAACAGTTGTGGCCTGCAGGTCATTAGTGAGGTGAGCAGAAGGGAATCCTGGGCTTCCCAGAGAAAGAGGAGACCATGCCAGCCTCGTGGAACACAGCTACCAGGAAATACAGAAGCAGGTCTATTCCTTGCGAACTCCGAAGTCCATGAAAAAACGGACCCACAGTGGGGTGGCTAAAATGTCCCAGCGCAAGCTGCCGCTGCTGCTGATGGACCATAGCTCAAGGGCAAGGCTTGTAAAGGATTTTACAAAGGATTTTAAAGTATAGCCAGAAAAGATACGGTGTTTAGAAGTTAAACGCTGTTGTCTGAAGGAAGTTTGCCGGAAAGATGTAGGCTTCAAGGGCTACTGGACAATGATTGGTCTGAACTTCAACTTACGGGAACTGCTGACAAAATTTGAAAAGGTATGCAGAAAGCAAACTTCATGAATGTACTTTTTTCCTTTCTTTCTTGCCTTTTTTTTTCACTATACATTTAGATAGATGCTCTATTGACTCTTTGGTGGTTTAGTATAATTTATAAAGAATATTCAATTTTGCTGTCTCCTTTAAAGATGTTTTTCAAGTAAAGGGCTAATTAGCAATTACTTCCTTTGGTCAGGAGGGCTTCTCATGATGCCTGTCACTTTTAGAATTCCACATCAGAAGAAACTCTTTGTACTCAAGTCAGCTGGTAATTTAACTGAAACTTCTTTGGAGAAAAAAAAAAGAAAATGAAAATAAAATAAAAATCCAGCAACAAACACTGGGTATTCGTGCCAAAGTCTGACTTCGTAGGCATGGGTTCTGTTCTCCATACCCCTCAGGTTTATCTGTCCAGCCACTGCCTGCCGTGCACTGCCCTGTACAGCCCTCTGCCTGGGGACTCAGCTGTGGGTGGCAGAAGTCGCTTCACAGTGACAGTGGCACATCTGACCTCCGGCTTTTTATCTGAGCGGGTCTGTTTTAAACATGGAGTGCTTGCGTGCACTGTGAAGCTTTAATGCTTGGATTATTAAATGTGCGTGTAGCTCTTTTTTCCATAGGAAGGCTCCTGGCACAATCTAGATGGAGTCTAGCCTGCCAAATACTACCTTACATTTATAGTTAAAACAGAAAACCTCCACATGCGTGTATGCGCTCCTGCCCTCTTTAGCCTTTGGATGCCAAACACCAATCTTCTTCCAATTTCCAGCCTTTAAAGAAAAAGAAAGGCAGAAAGGGGTGAAGTCCTCCCTCACTTGGTATGTAAGTCAATTATTAATATTTAAAAAGCTGTGCTCAGTGGCTTTCACCGTGAATGCCCCATGGTTCATTGCAAGTACAAATACTGTAGAAGCGAGACTGGATTGAGTCATTAAAAGAATAATGGGCTTTTTCTTACAAACCACAATTGCCAGAGGGAAAAGATGCAACATCATGCCATCTGAAAAGTTTGGAAGCTTTTCCAAAACAATTGCAGTCACTGCTTGCCTTTTGATGATAGGAACGTTATGGTGGGACGAGTGTGGAGAGAGAAGAATTTAGCTCTTTGCTCCCTCCTGGCTGCAGTTGCTTCTCCCAATCTCTCTCTGCACCTCTACTGTAACGTAAGGATTAGGCTTGTAACACACGGCGGACTTCGACCTCTCACTTTAATATGTCGTTAAGCATCTAAATTCCTGAGAGTAAAAGACGGTTCTCCCTCAGCTTGCTCTCCACTTAGAAGGGGCGGGGAAGGCAATGAATATCTTCCTTATGGCAGCTGGTAACAGCAGGTGACAAACTTTATGACCATAAAGAGGTCTGTTAGCTTGTTTTGTATAGATTTGTCTGTTTCTTCCTTTAAAGGTATAGAGCATATGTTACATGAATAATTCATTACTTAGACCCCCTGAGAGGCAGTAATTGTGGGCAATAGCTGGACTTTTGTATTGTAATTGCTGCTATTAGTTTTAAAAGTCTAGGTCAGATACCAGGGGTTCCTAACCTGCCTCAGCTTCAAGCCATTTTATTGGCAGAGTTAGAAGTTCTGGTTATATTAGCATGTTTCCCCTTTTAACTCCCATGTCTTAGTATTTGTCTTATTCCTATTTTAGTAGTTGAATTGACAGTAGAAGATATCTACTGGCTTTTTCCTGTCAAAGGCTTGATTTGGGATTTTTATTATTATTATTTATTTATTTATTTATTTCTGTGACAAACGGCGAACTCAAAGAAACAGTCCTGATGTAATTCTCAGTCTGAAGTTCTCCATATATGTGTATTTTTGTGTTAGGCAGTTTTATAAAAACCTATGTGAAAGTTGATCTCTTTGGCCGTATTTTACTTCTAGGAAGTTGTCGTACATGAATGTATTCTTTCCAAAGTGTTATAATCCTTTGCGTATTCTTACAAAATCTGCCTCATATATTGAGACGTTGCTTCATTGGTTTATTGGCAGGAAAACTGGAATTATGGAAAAGTATCAGTACCTCACACTTCTCAAATACAACTAACCACCTTCCCCCAACAAAGCAATAATGCCATTTCTAGGGAAAGACCAAGGCCTACTGCTATAATGCAGAAGCCACAGGATCCCTTCAGAAGCTGAGTAACAGCCATTCTACATGCAGAGGTAGAGTCCCTTTACCCTCAATTCTCAGTCCTGTCTCTTCCTCAGTATTAGTAACCTGTTTCTAGAGAGAATACTAGCCTTAACGATTTACCACTTTTCATATCAGCAGTTGTCATTGTTCAGTCTGAAGTTTAGGTGACCACAGTAGAAAGGGGATTTTGCTGTATTCCTGAAGGAATTTCAGGCTTTAAGAAAACGAGGGTCCACTGTTGGACTAGTAGACTCAAATCCTGATACGCTTAGTAGTTGAGGCCAACAGCTCAGCAGCAGGCCTTCCAGTGGTGGCTAATCTGGAAAGTTATAGACTGGTCAGATCATTAAAATTCCCAGGTGAAAGCAGACCTTCAGCATAACTTTAAGACAGCAGTTTTTTTGTGAAGGTAAATTGAAAGGGATATTTTAGTTGATATTTTTGAATTTTGGAGACATCCAGTGGTTTTGTGATTTTTATTGGATATCCACTCATATAAGAATGTTTGGCATGTGGTTGAGCACCTTGTCTCAGCATGGGTGATGCTGGGATTGTAGTTTCCCAGCACAGGCAGGATGGGCAATTTCTTACATTGGGTACTGATTTCTAGTCTTCTAGAACCAGAAAGGGCAAGGCCAGGAGTCTCTTCCAGGCAGGAAGTATTATGTTCCTACAAGATGACAGCTCATTACAGATTAGGAAGGCCCAATTGGAGGGAACCATGCCAACTCGAGTGGTACCTAAAGAGGAAGAACTTCTTACCAGGGGAGGACGACCCCATACCGAGATGTGCCTGCCAGCAAGCAGGTCCTAATCATCTAACAAAGTGATAAGGGATGAGAAGTTGTGACCATGGGCTCAAGGGTGACTATGGGAAGAGTTCACATTCAAAGTTGACTAGTCCACCAACACACCTCTCTGAGATCCAGCCAATAGGTAGTTTTATTGCCACCCTGATTTTAATTAATTTTTTTCCCTGAAAGTACTTCCTAAAGGAAGTATCTCATGACTTTAGGGACTATTAACATACTGTCATACTTAAGCCATTTGCATTGTGTACTGTATTTCTTTTGTTTAATAGTCACAGAGGATAGTGTAATGGCCAATTTTAGCTCAGTGACATTTTGAGTGACTGTTGCCTTTTATTAATTTATTCAGACCTGCTACTAGATGGTTAATGATAATCGTAGTTCTCTAAGGGATTTTTTGATGTATGTGTCTGCTGTGTGTGTGAGTGCCATTCTCTTAGTACCATTCTCTTGGTGACTTCTTGGGCAAAGATGCTTCCTAGCATTACAACACAGAGAGAAACCACTCAATGCTGAATTTCTTTATGGCATTTACCTCCTTTCACATGACTCTAATTTTTATAATTACAATTTGAAGCTATATTGTATTGCTCAGTTTGCAATATCTCATTTTAAAACAAATGTGTCCTCAATAAGATATAGTAAACACATTTCAAAGTCTACTCATTTATTCCCTACTTAGCAAATATTTGTGAAGTATGTACCAGGTGCTAGTCTAAGTGTATAGATGGAGAAGACATTGATCTTATGGCCGAATGGGAGGATACAGACAAGGACATTTTCAAGGACAACTGCATAATTGAGCAAAAGTAGATGAAATTATAAGAGTAATGATAGCCCTAATCTCAGTACTTGTGAAGTCTCTCCTGGAGAAATTACATTTAAACTGAGACTTAACAGATGAGTTTAAGTTGAAAGAAGGAAATGAGATTGTATACCCATGTGTGTGCATGTGTGTGGCCCATGGGTGGACTTGTGTCAGGGGAAGAAATTGGGAGCTTTCAGGGTAACAGGGACTCCTTTGACACGGGTCAGAAGTTGAGAAGCTGTGTGCCCCAGGCTTGTAGTTTTAAACATTTGAAATGCAATAATTTTTCTCTGGGTTTTCTAACCTGTTCAGTTTTGATTACACGATCTGATTTGTTTGTTCAGTTTTCATTACACTATCTGAGTTTGTTCCACTTAGTAATTTGACTGTTTTCTACTGTGTTGTCTTACCTTTTTTTTTTTTTTTTTTGGAGACATGGACTTGCTGTGTTGCTCAGGCTGACCTTGAACTCCTGGGCTCAAGCTATCCACCCACCTCGAGTCTTACCTATATCATCACAGATAATAGGAAAAGAACATTATTAGCATCGATTTCTTAATTCAGAAATGCTGCTGTAGACCTGATGATACCACCTCTATTGTCAGTCAAAAATGTGATTCAATAGAGTGATTAAAATCTGTGAGATTAGTTGTTGGAAGAAAATTTATAGAATAATAATTAAAATCAATAAATTAATTGAATAATTAATGACAATTACTATCCCAGAAACCTCACACTGTTTCAAAACATATTTACATATGACATAACCTTTGAAGATGATGTTATTTGCTTATTCTATTATTATTTAAGTTATATATATATATATTTTTAAAATCATGATTCCTCATTTTCAAAACCTAAAGCTCTGGCAGTAATCCTGCTGAGCTCCTGATAATCAATTCTGAAATCCAGTCTGACTTTTGAAAGGAATGGTGGATTTATTTTCCTCTAATGATTAACTTTGTTTAGTTAGGCTGAGCTTTGGGACATGATAGCGAAATTGTTCTAACCTCATTTCTTCTTCACCTTCAGGGAAGGGGTCAGAACTCCTTCAGAAAAAAACATCACTGTTGCCACATAAGGTTAAGTAAATAGTTGGTGCAAAAATAAACCAAAATTATTTTAACAAGACCAAAGAGGATGAATCTAGTCTAGCACCCATTTAGTTGTTGAAGACTTCCTGGTGGTACTGTTCTAAATCTGTTTCCTGTCGGAGATTTCAGACAGTTCTGTTTATTATAATGTGAGGAAATATTTTTGCTTACATATTTAAGCAAAATATGTTTTATTTTCATGATGTTTTATTGATTTGTTTTATAATATATATCACATAATTTGTTTATAATGTTTTATAATCAAGCCACTACTTGTAGCTTTATAATCAAGTAGTAGCTTGACTGTGAAACATTATAAACAAGTTATTTGATATACATTATAAAGTGTTTACAGTTATATCTCTATGGGTTATATCATTAGAGAAATGCCCAATTAAGGGCAAAACTTGTAGTCAAATACTAATTATTAAATAAGTAAAAAGTAAATAAATAAATGTTTTCCCGTATTTGTGAAGTTTATCTTGATCTGAATAGTGGGTGTTGTTTAGAGAAAGACTAACCACTTATCAGTGAACCTCAGTGAGCTTTTGTAGCCATCTTCTGGAGGGCTGTTCTGAGGGTTTGCATCTTATGTGTTTGATGGTGTTTTATTTAGAGAAAAGTGTGTAGTCCTATTTTTCTAACTCCTGGCTTTTCTTAACCTTCTACATTATACTTACGTTGTTTTAAAATACTTTCCAAGTGAATCCTTAGGACATTGCTTCTGCCCTGTTTTCAAATGTTAGTTCAACTGCTTGAATATCTTGCCATGGCCCCTCTGTGCACATGACTGGCTTATGTTAAATGCTTGGAAGAGCATTGCTTTGTGCTTCAAGATGGATTACATTCCCATAACTAATTATCAGTAACCATTTTGTGCTGTTTAAAGTTCAGAAGGGCTTGCAGGTGACAGAGGTAAGCATTAGTAGGGCCAGGTCTCCCAGCTGTGCAGTGAGAGCCAGCCCTCTTTCATGGAACTTTAATTTATTGTAGCATTTGACGCCACATCAGGGTCATGATCTGACAGCCTCCCATGCTGACATCCTGAGTTTCAAATCAGTGCATCATTGCATAGTGATCTACGAAGAAACATGATTCATTAACTGCATTTATTTCTAAATTTTCAGTGCAAGCTTAGCCAGGACTTTGCAGTACAGCCTTCTAAATTATTTTAAGTTCCCCCATTAAACTTTTTAAGTGAAGAAATTGCACAAAATGATTACTACATTTCCTTCCAATTTTTCAATTGTTTGGTTTTCTCCTAGCACTATAGTGGCCAATTTGCCAGTCAATCAAGATAAACCTATTAATCCACTCATACATTGATATGTGTATCTATGTGTCATCTATCTACTCTGTTTACATTAGGATCCTTCTATGTAACAGAGACTGTGAGGATACAGAAGAAATATTAAGATGATTTTCTGTTTTGAGGAGCTCTGGGTATATTTGGCAAAGTTAATATGCCACCAAATGTCAAATAAAACAAAATAATGTCTGTGGATTTCCTTTTCTTTGATCACTTGTGGTTTGATTTTCTTCCCAAATTTTGATGATGATCATGTGTGGAAGGGTTTTCCACATACTGAAAATTATATTCCAACATGAACATACGATCACTGGTAGCACAGTTAAAGAAAGGTTTGTGGAACTGCTTATCATCCTTGGTTGGGCCAGCTATGCAGTCCTGTTTCATTCCCATTCGTCATGGTAGCTGGGTTGGAAAACACATCACCTGATCTGATGTGAGAAGGCGAATTTTCTTTATGTTCTTGGAACCCAAATGTCCTAATGTTGTGTATGCTCTTGTGAAACTTAGAAAACTATGCATCTTAATGCACCACTACTACTCCTTCTTCCTCTTCCTCCTCCTCCTCCTTCTTCTTCCTCTTCTTCCTCCTCCTCCTCCTTCTTCTTCTTCTTCTTCTTCTTCTTCTTCTTCTTTCTTCTTTCTTCTTTCTTCTTTCTTCTTTCTTCTTCAAGAAATCCCCCTCTGTCATCCAGGCTGGAGTGCAGTGGCACCATCTCAGCTCACTGCAGCCTTTGCCTCCAGGGCTCAAGTGATTCTCCTGCCTCAGCCTCCCGAGTAGCTGGGATTACAGACATGCACCACCACACCCAGCTAATTTTTTTCTATTTTTATGAGAGATGGGGTTTTCATCCTGTTGGCTAGGCTGATCTGGAACTCCTGACCTCAGGTGACCAACCTGCCTCAGCCTCCCAAAGTTCTGGGATTCCAGGCTTGAGCCACTGTGCCCGGCCTTTTACTTTTTGCTTCTCTTCAATGTGAAAGGAATCAAATAAGTCAAACCACATCAGGATGTTGTGGTTTGAAGTTGTCTTGTGATTTTAGGTGTGGTTCATCGATAATGATGTATAGGAACTTAAACAGGAAATTTGAAGCCAGGTTCTCCTTGGCAATAGAGAGCAAAGAGGTGCCTTGCTTGTCGTGTCATTGAGCTTCTTGAGAAAGATGGCTACCATACAGATATATAGCGTAAGCATAAAATCATTGCAAAACACTATCTGCACACCTTTAAATATGTCTCTTTAGAGGTCTTAAAATGCACTTCAGGACACAAAAATAGAACAGTTGTATCAGGAGATGACACCAAAGAACTTTTCAGCGGAACTTCCCTTTTTCTTTTTTTCACTGAGAATTTCTATTTGGCACATCTCAAACTATGATTATAATGAGACTGCAATTTTCTACACATAATGTTGCACAGCCTGAGAACCTTGAATCATTATCTGGCTCTGTTTCCCAGCTGCCCTATTCACTTCTCTTCTGCACTGCTCTGGGATAGAACTGCCAGTGAAATGCAAAAGATTCAACAATCTCAGAGTTTTTATTCAGCGGTTAGGCCTAATTCTGCAAACTGCAAACCACACTTTGCATTGGACCAGATTTGGTTTTGTCATTTGGGTCAGATAACCTCAGAGATCAATGGGTTTGCAAATTTGGACCATAAATCTTGCAGGAGCTGTCTATTAAACTTTGTGTTCATCTCACCCAGTCTCCAAATCTGACCCTATTAGTGTCATGTTAGACATCTCAAATCCCATCAGAAATAATACTAGGTCAGTGCTGCCAATTCACCTCATGTAACTGACATCTTCCTAACATGCTGATTGGAGTAGTGAGGTGCAAATGGCCCTTCCTTGGGTGTTTCTGGTTAGTGGAGGTCTATGGGTGATTGAAAAACAAGCACTTAGATGCTGGTCCCTAAGCCTGGATTCTTGGTAGAATGCATAGGTGTGCTTACTAGGAGTGAATTTTAAATGAAGAAAAGCATTCTGAGTATTTAAAGTATTCCTATGTAAATTTTCACCCTGCTTATTTATTTATAACAAGAGAAACTTACAATGAGTGAGGCTGTCTTAGTCAGTTTGGGCTATTATAACAAAATGCCATAGACTGAGTAGCTTATAAACCACAGAAATGTATTTCTCTCAGATCTGGGGACTGGGAAGTCCAAGATCATGGCACTGGCAGATTCGATATTCTAGTGAGGGCCTACTTTCTGGTTCATAGGTGTTACCTTCTAGGTGGGTCTTCACCTGATGGCAAGGGCAGGGCAGCTCTCTGGGGCTTCCTTCATAGGGGTAGTAATCTCATTCATGAGCGCTCCACCCATGACCTTATCACCTCCCAAAGGCCCCACCTCCTAATACCATTATTGTCAGGTTTAGGGGTTCAAAAAAAAGAATTTTGGGAGGACACAAGTATTCAGACTATAGCAGAGTCTTATAAAGAAAAGCTTCAGAGTAGAAGGACAATAGAACTATGGTGTTTAGGAGTTTGCTCTCCTTTACTAATTCAGATTCATTGCCTGAAATGAAAGTTTTTTATTTCTGCAGTGAGCTGTTTTACTGTTCATTACCAATGAAAGCCATGGAGACTCACACCACATCTTCATACCCAACTCTGGTGCCTGCTTTTCTGTTTGTAATTCACACTTACTTATGATACATTACTGGCTGTCATGCCAGAGTTAGCTACAATTAGGTTGCTTCCATTAAATTCAGGAGGAAAAGATAATTGCCAAACTAATATGGAGAGTTATGCTGACAATTTTATAAGGGAAGTGTAGGAAAAAAATTGGATAGACACTCTATATCTTAAATTTGTTAGATTTATCTAATAAAAAGAAACTTTGAGTTTAACTTTTTGAAAACTCAGAGAAGTATAGAGATGAAAACTAAACTTATCTGTAATCCTCTTCTATAGAGGTTACACTATTTTTGTTTATTTTTGTAGTCCTATTGTGTATGCGTAAAATTATACACAAATGCATATGCCAATTAAAGTATGTACTTTTAAAAATGAAATTATCATAATATATAGTTTTATATCCTGTTTTTAAAAATATTATATCACCACTAATATATTATGATAGCTTCCACTCTTTTACTCTAAAAACAATCAGTGTGTTAAAACATTTTTATACATAAGTCTTCTTAAGTTAGATAATTTTAACATTTTTATGGCTTTTTAAAATTGCAGTAGTTTTGGGGGGAACAGGTGATGTTTGGTTACATCCATAAATTCTTTAGTGATGATTTCTGAGATTTTGGTGCACCCATCACCCAAGCAGTGTACACTGAACCTAATGTCTTTTATCCCTCACCCCACCTCCCACCCTTCCCCTGGAGCTCCCGGAGTCCATTATACCATTCTTATGACCTTCTGTCATCATAGCTCAGCTCCCACTTATAAGTGAGAACATACGATGTTTGATTTTCCATTCCTGACTTACTTCACTTAGAATAATGGTCTCCAACTCTATCCAGGTTTCTGTGAACGCCATTATTTCATTCCTTTTTATGCCTGAGTAGTATTGTAGTATTCCATGGTGTGTGTGTGTGTGTGTGTGTGTATACATATATGTTTACATTTTTTTTATCCACTTGTTGACTGATTGGTATTTGTACTGGTTCCATATTTTTGCAATTGCAAATGGTGCTGCTATAAACATTCCTGTGTACATGTCTTTTTCATATAATGACTTCTTTTCTTCTGGGAAGATACCCAAGTATGGAATTGATGGATCAAATGGTAGTTCTATTTTTAGTTCTTTAAGGACTCTCCATACTGTTTTTCATAGTGGTTGTGCTAGTTTATGCTCCCATGAGCAGTGTAAAACTTCCCTTTTTACCCCATCCACACCAACATCTATTTTTTTTTTATTTTTTAATTATGGCCATTCTTGCAGGAGTAAGGGGTTATCACATTGTGGTTTTGATTTGCATTTCCCTGATAATTAGTGATGTTGAGCATTTTTTCATGTGTTTGTTGGCCATTTGTATATCTTCTTTTGGGAATTGTCTATTCATGTCCTTAATCAAGTTTTTGATGGGATTATTTGTTTTTATTCTTGCTGATTTGTTTGAGTTCCTTGTGGATTCTGGATGTTAGTCCTTTGCTGGATGCATAGTTTGTGAATATTTTTCCCACTCTGTGACTCTATGGGCTGTCCATTTCCTCTGCTGATTGGTTCTTTTGCTGTGTAGAAGCTTTTTCATTTAATTAAGTCCCATCTATTTATAATTGTTTTTGTTGCATTTGCTTTTGGGTTCTTGGTCATGAAGTCTTTGCCTAAGCCAATGTCTAGAAGAGTTTTTCTGATGTTATCTTCCAGAATTTTTATGGTTTCAGATCTTAGATTTAAGTCTTTGATCCATCTTGAATTGATTTTTGTATAAGGTGAGAGATGAGGATCCAATTTCATTCTTCTACATGTGGCTTACCAATTATCCCAGCACCATTTGTTGAATAGAGTAACTTTCCCCACTTTATGCTTGTGTTTGCTTTGTCGAAAATCAGTTGTCTGTGTGTATTTGGCTTTATTTCTGGGCTCTCTAGTCTGATCCATTAGTCTGTGTGCCTGTTTTTATACCAGTACCATGCTCTTTTGGTAACTATAGCCTTGTAGTATAGTTTGAAGTCAGCTAATGAGATGCCTCCAGATTTCTCCCTTTTGTTTAGTCTTGCTTTGGCTATGTGGGGTCCTTTTTGCTTCCATATGAATTTTAGAGTTTTTTTTTTTTCTAGTTCTATGAAGAATGATGATAGTATTTTGATGGGAATCATGTAGAATTTATAGATTGTTTTTGACAGTATAGTCATTTTCACAATATTTATTCTACTCATACATGAGCATGGGATGTGCTTCCATTTGTTTGTGTTGTCTGTGATTTCTTTCAGCAGCATTTTATAGTTTTGCTTGTAGGGATCTTTTACCTCCTTGGTTAGGTATAATCCTAAGTATTTTATTTTTTTTACAGCTATTTTAAAAGGGGTTGAATTCTTGATTTGTTCTCGGCTTGGTCACTGTTGGTGTATAGCTGTGCTACTGATTTGTGTACATTCATTTTGTATCCTGAAACTTTACTGAATTTATTTATCAGATCTGGGAGCTTTTTGGTTGAGTCTTTAGGGTTTTTTAGGTATACAATCATGTCATCAGCTAACAGTTTGACTTCCTTTTTACAGCTAACAGTTTGACTTCCTTTTTACAGATTTGGATGTCCTTTATTTCTTTCTCTTGTCTGATTGCACTGTCTAGGACTTCCAGTGCTATGTTGAATAGAAGTGATGAAAGTGGACATCCTTGTCTTGTTCCATTTCTCAGGGGGAATGCTTTTAACTTTTCCCCATTAAGTATAATGTTGGCTGTGAATTCATCATAGGTGGCTTTTATTACCTTAAGGAATGTCTCGTCTATGCCAATTTTGCTGAGGGTTTTAATCATAAAGGGATGCTGGATTTTGTCAATTGCTTTTTCTGTGGCTATTGAGATGACCATGTGATTTTTTGTTTTTAATTCTATTATGTGTTGTATCACATTTATTGACTTGCATATGTTAAACCATCCCTGCATCCCTGGTATGAAACCCGTTTGATCATGATGAATAATCTTTTTTATACGCTGTTTGATTCAGTTAGCTAGTATGTTTTTGAGGATTTTTGCATCTGTGTTTATCAGTGATATTGGTCTGTAGTTTTCTTTTTTGTTATGTCCTTTTCTGGTTTTGGTATCAGGGTGATACTGGCTTCGTAGAATGATTTAGGGAGGATTTCCTCTTTCTCTGTCTTGTGGAATAGTGTCAATAGGATTGGTACCAGTTCTTCTTTGAATGTCTGATAGAATTCGGCTGTGAATCCATCTGGTGCGGACTTTTTTTTTTGGTAGCTTTTTAATTACCATTTCAATCTTGCTGCTTGTTACTAGTCTATTCCGAGTTTCTCTTTCTTCCTGGTTTAATTTAGGAGGGTTGTATATTTCCAGGAATTTATCCATCTCCTCTGTGTTTTCTAGCTTATGTGTGTAAAGGTGTTCACATTGTTCATGGTAGCCTTGAATCATCTTTTGTATTTCTGTAGTATCAGTTGTAGTATCACCCATTTCATTTCTAATTGAGCTCATTTATATCCTCTCTCTTCTTTTCTTGGTTAATCATGTTAATGGTCTATCAGTTTTATTTATCTTTTCAAAGAACCAGCTCTTTGTTTCACTTACTTTTTGTGTTTTTTGTTTGTTTGTTTCACTTTCATTTAGTCCTGCTCTGATCTTTGTTATTTCTTTTCTTCTGCTGGATTTGGGTTTGGCTTGTTCTTGTTTCTCTAGTTCCTTGAGGTGTGACCTTAGGTTGTCTGTTTGTGCTCTTTTAGACTTTTTGGTGTAGACATTTAATGCTGTATACTTTCCTCTTAGCACTGCTTTTGCTATATCCCAGAGGTTTTGATAGGTTGTGTCACTATTATTGTTCAGTTCAAATAATATTTTAATTTCCATCTTGATATCTTTGTTAACTGAAAGATCATTCAGGAGCAGATTATTTAATTTCCATGTATTTGTTTACTTTTGAAGGTTCCTTTTGGAATTAATTCACAATTTTATTCCATTGTGGTCTTCTGAGAGAGCACTTGATATAATTTTGATTTTCTTAAATTTATTGAGGATTGTTTTATGGCCTATCATATGGTCTATCTTGAAGAAAAAATGTTCCATGTGCTGATGAAAAGAATGTATATTCTGCAGTTGTTGGGTAGACTGTTCTGCAAATATCTGTTAAGCCCATTTGTTCTAGGGTATAGTTTAAGTTCATTGTTTTTTTGTTGCCTTTCTGTCTTGATGACCCCTCTAGTGCTGTCAGTGGAATATTGAAGTCACCTACAATTATTGTGTTGCCATCTGTCCCATTTCTTAGGTCTAGTAGTAATTATTTTATAAATTTGGGAGCTCCTATGTTAGGTGTATGGACTAATCCTTTTATCATTATATAATATCCTTTCTTGTCTCTTTAGTTTTTGCTTTAAAGTCTGTTTTGTCTGATATAAGAATAGCTACTCCTGCTTGCTTTTGGTTTCCATTGGCATGTAATATCTTTTTGTAATCCTTTACTTTGAATTTTTATGAGTCCTTATGTGTTAGGTGAGTCTCTTGAAGACAGCAGATACTTGGTTGTTGGATTTTTATTCATTCTGCCATTCTGTATCTTTTAAGTGGAGCATTTAGGCTATTTACATTCAATGTTAGTATTGAGATGTGAGGTACTATTCTATTCCTTATGCTGGTTGCTGCCTGAATACCCTTTTTTTAAAAATTGTGTTGTTGTTTTATAGGTTCTGTGAGATTTATGATTTAAGGAGATTATATTTTGGTGTATTTCAAGGCGTTTTTCAAGATTTGGAGCACCTTTTATGATTTCTCGTAGTGCTGATTTGGTAGTGGTGAATTCTCTCAGCATTTATTCATCTGAAAAAGACTTTATCTCGGCTTAATTTATGAAGCTTAGTTTCACTGGATGCAAAATTCTTGGCTGATAGTTATTTTGTTTAGGGAGGCTAACAATAAGACCCCAATCCCTTCTGGCTTGCAGAGTTTCTGCTGATAAATCTGCTGTTAATCTTATAGGATTTCCCTTGTAGGTTACCTGATGCTTTTGCCTCACAGCTCTTAAGATTCTTTTCTTCATTTTGGTTTTAGATAACCTGATGACTGTATGCCTAGGTGATGATCTTTTTGTGATGAATTTCCAAGGTGTTCTTTCAGCTTCTTGTATTTGGATGTCTAGATTTTTAGCAAAACCATGGAAGTTTTCAGATTTTTTTTTTCAAATAAATTTTCCAAACTTTTAGATTTCTCTTCTTCCTCAGGAACATGAATTATTCTTAGATTTGGTTGTTTAACATAATCCTAAATTTCTTGGAGGCTGTTTTTTTTTTAAATTATTTTTTCTTTGTCTTTGTCAGATTGGGTTAGTTAGAAAGCCTTGTCTTTGAGCTCTAAAGTTTTTTTTTTCTACTTGCTCAATTCTCTAGAAACTTTCCAGTGTATTTTGCATTTCTCTGAGTGTGTCTTTCATTTCCAGAAGTTGTGATTGTCTTTTATTTATGATATCTATTTCTCTAAAGACTTTTTCATCTGTAACCTGTGTTGTTTTTTTAATTTCTTTTTTTGAGATGAGGTCTCCCTCTGTCACCCAGGCTGGTGTGTAGTGGTGTGACCTTGGCCCACTGCAACCTCTGCCTCCCAGGCTCAAGCAGTCTTCCCACTTCAGTCTCCCAAGTAGCTGGGACCACAGGTGTATTCCACCATTTCCAGCTAATTTTTTTGTATTTTGGGTAGAGATGGGGTTTCACCATGTTGCCCAGGCAGGTCTCAAACTCCTGAGTTCAAGTGACCCTCCTGCCTTGGCCTCCCAAAGTACTGGGATTACTGGCATGAGCCACCACACCTGGCCATGTTTAAAATTTCTTTAAGGTAGTTTTTACCTTTCTCTGGTGCCTCCTTGAGTAGCTTAATAATCAACCTTCTGAATTATTTATCTGGCAATTCAGATATTTCTTGTTGGTTTGGATTGGATCCATTGCTGGAAAGGTAATGTGATCTTTTGAGTGTGTTATAGAACATTATTTTGTCATATTACCAGAACTGCTTTTTTAGTTCCCCTTCTCATTTGAATAGACTGTTTCATTGGAAAGATCTGGAACTCATGGGCTACTGTTCAGATTCTTTTGCCCCATAAGATGATCACTTGATGTAGTGGTCTCCCCCTTCCCCTAGGGATGGGGCTTCCTGAGAACCAGACTGCAGTGATTGTTGTGCTCTTCTGCGTCTAGCCACCCAGCAGGGCTACCGGGCTCCAATCTGATCCTAGGGAATGTCTGCAAAGAGTCCTGTGATGTGATCTGTCCTCAGGTCTCCCAGCCATGGATAATAGCACCTGCTCCAGTGGAGGCTGCAGGGGAGTGAAGTGGACTCTGTGGGAATCCTTGGTTGTAGTTTGGTTTAGTACTCTGGTTTTCTCGAATGCCAGTTATGCTAGCAGTGAAGTTGTCATGTGAACAGACTCAGGACTTGTGGTTAAGCTGATGTGCGGTAAGCAGTGGAATTAGCTGTTGTTTTCTCCTTTGGAGCAGGGTTGTTCTGTTATGAGTTGCTGTCATAACTTGAGTTGGTTGGCCTCTAGCCAGGAGGTGGTGCTTTCAAGAGAGTGCCAGCTGCAGTAGTAGAAGGATGGTATAATGTTGCCCTATGTTGGCCAGGATGAGTACTCAGGTCATCTCAGGTGATGGGTAAGGCTGTAAAACTCCCAAGAGCTTATGCTGTCTTGTGGCATTTGCAGTGGCAAGTTGCTTCTTTGAAAGGGTCTGTGAATTCTTTTGGTTTTCCTGGTATGTTCCTGTAGTGGTTCTTGGAGCGAAAGTTCACAGTGTGAGTCTCCAGACGCTGTTCTGTCTGCCTAAGCAGGAGCTGTGCATTAGACCTGTCTCCTATCTGCCATTTTCCTCAAAAGAATTTTAAGTCTATGGCTTTTGATATAGATTGCCAAATGTTTCCCCAAAATCTGAACCAATTTAAAAAAAATTTATAATAATTCTAATTTTACTTAAACTGCCCCCAAATGTATTTTATAAAGATAAACTTTTTTTCTTTTTTTTGGCTTTTTCATTTAATACTAGATATAAATAAATTATTGAAATTTCCCAGATAATGCATGCAATTGTTTTGGATAAATCAGTGGGATAATATTTTCTTTTATATTTAGTTATCAAAATAGATTAAGGGCAAGTAAAGTTAGGGAGACTGATTTTCTTTGTACTTTCTTTATACTTAGCCAGAAATTTTTCTGTTACAGAAGAATTAGATTGTTATTTACATGCCAAATATATGTTTTTCGTGCTTATTCCCAAGAATGATCTTTCATATCAATAATAAAATAATTAGGTTGATAAATTTAAGAACCATTTTAAATCAAATAACATCACCTAAATATGTGCATAAAGGCTAGATCTTGTCAAAATTTCCCTCTCCCCTCTTTCTCTGTTTTTGTGTGTGCATAAGCCTGAATATATCAGTTATTCTATGCTTTTGGAAGTATTTTTGCTGACACTTTGAAAGTTTTTTTTTTTTTTAATTATACTTTCAGTTCTGGGATACATATGCAAAATGTGCAGGTTTGTTACATAGGTATATATGTGCCATGGTGGTTTGTTGCACCCATTAACCCGTCATCTACATTAGGTATTTCTCCTAATGCTATCCCTTCCCTAGCCCCTCACCCCACAACAGGCCCTGGTGTGTGATGAAACCGTTGTTACTAGTTTTTATTTCTTAAAGATGATGAACTTGTATATAAAAATATTCTTTTAACATTTTAGAAATAAATTTTATAAGACTGAAAGGACAAACTATTAGTAAATGTTTCAAAATGTGAAAAACACTTTAGTTATAGTTATGTAATATCTTAGTGACCTCTGTAAGATGTAATATTTTAAGGGAAGTTTTACCTATGTGAAAAGGGGAGAGTAAGAGTCTGTTGGATATTAAGCAAAGTTCAATGATTTGGCAACAACAGTTGTATAAGATTTCAAAAATTGCTAATTGAATCTGATATACCAACATCTAACTAGCTGGTACATGACATATAGATTACAATACATTTTTTTAAAAAATTGAGGAGTCAGTGTATTGAACACCTTTTAAAAAATTTCAATTTAAGTTCTGGGATACATGTGCTGAACGTGCAGGTTTGTTCCATAGGTGTACATGTGACATGGTGGTTTGCTGCACCTATCAACCCATCATCTAGGTTTTAATCCCTGCATACATTAGGTATTTGTCCTAATGCTCTCCCTCTCCTTTCGCCCTACCCCCCGACATCCCCTGGTGTATGATGTCCCCTTCCCTGTGTCCATGTGTTCTCATTTTTCAGCTCCCACTTATGAGTGAGAACATGCGGTGTTTGGTTTTCTGTTCCTGTGTTAGTTGCTGAGGATGATGGTTTCCAGCTTCATCCATATCCCTGCAAAGGACATGAACTCATTCTTTTTTATGGCTGTATAGTATTCCATGATGTATATGTGCCACATTTGCTTTATCCAATCTATCATTGATGGGCATTTGGGTTGGTTTCAAGTCTTTGTTACTGTAAATAGTGCTGCAGTAAACATACATGTGCATTTGTCTTTATGGTAGAATGATTTATAATCCTTTGGGTATATACCCAGTAATGGGATTCTGGGTCAAATGGTATTTTTGGTTCTATATCCTTGAGGAATCACCACACTGTCTTCCACAATGGTTGTACTAATTTACACTCCCACCAACAGTGTAAAAGCATTCCAATTTCACCACATCCTCGCCAGCACCTGTTGTGTACTTGCCATTCTAACTGGCAAGAGATGGTATCTCATTGTGGTTTTGATTTGCATTTCTCTAATGACCAGTGCTGATGAGCTTTTTTTCATATGTTTGTTGGCCACAAAAATGTCTTCTTTTGAGAAGTGTCACTTTGAATCCTTTGCCCACTTTTTGATGGGGTTGTTTGCTTTTTTTCTTGTAAATTTAAGTTCCTCGTAGATTCTGGATATTAGCCCTTTGTCAGATGGATAGATTGCAGAAATTTTCTCCCATTCTGTAGGTTGCCTGTTCACTCTGATGGTAGTTTCTTTTGCTGCCCAGAGTAATTGATAGATTCAGTGCTATTCCTATCAAGCTACCATTGACTTTCTTCACAGACCTAGAGAAAATGACTTTAAATTTCATATGGAACCAAAAAAGAGCCTGTATAGCCAAGACAATCCTAAGCAAAAAGAACAAAGCTGGAGGTACTGAAGATTTAAAGACTATAATTTTCAGAATAATAAGAATTTTGGAAGCACTTGAATTTCTTATAATTTAAGGTGAAATGAACTATTTTGCTTGAGAGCAACTCATCTGTGAATATAAAGATATACTGATTCCTAACACTTGCATTATCTATTTGCTTTTTTCTGTTTAGGACATCCAGGCAGAAATTGATGCCCACAATGACATATTTAAAAGCATTGACGGAAACAGGCAGAAGATGGTAAAAGCTTTGGGAAATTCTGAAGAGGCTACTATGCTTCAACATCGACTGGATGATATGAACCAAAGATGGAATGACTTAAAAGCAAAATCTGCTAGCATCAGGTCAGAATAGTCAATATCAAAATAAAAATAATGGGGTGGAAGGGGTAGATACTTGTGATTTTTGTATATCAGAAAGAGAAAGCGCAGCCTTACCACCACTGCTATTTCATCAGAAATAGTTTAAAATTTTAATGCAAAGCCTGTTTCCTTGAGTTATATAGTTCAAGCTCTATTTGTGTCTAATACTCTCTGCCACCTGTTCTAGACTATTCATAAATGTTCATATATTTTAAATCTAACAATACTAGTAACAATACTGTTAGCAACATCTGCTAATTACTGAGTGTTTACCTTGACTAAGTACTTGTTAGGATCTTTACAAATGTTACTTTATTTCGTAATCAAAAAATCCTAGTAAGGTGGGTGGTAACATTATTTCTTCTATGAGGAAGCAGAGGTTTAATGAATATAAGGAACTTGCCAAGTTTTGGGGCTAAGAAGTGCCAAGTCAGAGTTCGAATCTAGATCTTTTTTACTCTTGGCAGTGAACATGTTTTGCTTAATCATGTTGTTTTTATGCCTCATTCAAGATGTATTTATAGAAATTAAATATCTCTTATGGACACTAAAATGGAAAATTGATGATTCATGTCTGCATTTGGAGAGAGTAAAATTAAATAAGGATGAATCTTAGGACCAGAATTCTGACTAGGAAAAGACCTTGAAAATTACCCAGAGAGACAGTATGATTAGTGTTATTGGGGTCAAGAATATTTTAAGATCATATTTAATAGAGAGTGGACAGCTCCTAATTATATATAAATTTAGTGAATACTGGCGGAAAAATATGTTATTGAGCAAAAATCTAAAAGCAGAACATTGGCAGGAAGTCCTGGATCAGCTTTTGTTTTGTTTTGTGTTTTGCCTTGTACCATGTATACAACCTTTAAACCAAATGGTCTTGAATTTGACTCTGACTTTACTATTTACTCACTGATCTTGAACAAACTACTCAGCCTCTTTGAGCCTTGGATTATTTTATTTACAAAATCAGAATAGAAATATTTAACACTCATGATTGCTATGAAGATTTAATGGAATGATTTGATAGTTCCCTAATCTATGTAAATCCTGCCTAAGAAAGCATCTAGTTAAGTATTTTTATACATAAAGGGGCTCACTGGATCTGCCTCAGCTGGTTTCAAGATTTAATGGAGAACAGAATCTTCAATGATTACTTATCATGAATGAATTAAATTTTTTTTTCTAAGATGTATTGAAAGGTTTTTATTCTTCTGGAGCTCAGAGAGTGGAATTTGCAGTTCCTCTTACATGTGAGGAAGGGAGCAATGCAGCATGGACATGGATGCTCTGTGTAAAGTTCCCATTGGGAAATACAATAGGTCAGCATTGGCCAACTACTTTTTCTTAGTAAGAGAAGAAAATTAGGGAGTTCTATGTAGTGAGGGATTATACTTTTTTAAGATTTGAATTTTCAACTGCCTAGATCCCATCAGGTTGCAACTTTCCATTCCTCATAAATATGAACAAAAATATTTAAAATATTAATAGTGAAAAGCATTCACTGAGCATCCAACAAGTCGTCTATGCCAGCAACCTAAGAATTCCAGAGCTGGCCCTAGTGAAGATAGTATACATGGTGCTGGGATTTTCAGAGGTTAGAGAATGACTTATTTAGGAAGAGTAATTTAATGAAGACCTATATCATAAACAGATCATTCTAAGTAAAAAGTTACAGACAAGAAATTTTTGGTCTTTCTTGGGAGTTATTGCCTAAGCCTATCATGACACATTTTTTTTTAACCTGGAAAGAAAGAGCTTATGAACTACAGTTGGAATATTATGTAATAAGTAAGTTAACATTATTTTTAGAAGATGGGAGAATATGCTTGTGGCAGTGGACTTTTGCATTAAGGTAGATCAGACATTCCAGTAAAATGTGATAATAAATTAATGTGATAATGAATTAAAATAACTTTTACTTTGATTAGTCACCTCAAGAGATTCAAGCACTTATTCAAGCATGTAATAAAAACTTATTTCTGTGCTTAAGGCATTGCTATTAATGAGATGTAGTCCCTACCCCTAGAGGTTCACAAATCTGTTCAGATTAAGGTAGGGTCCAAAGCAGAGAGTGGTTACTCTCACTTCAGATGATCAAAGAAGGCTTCATAAAAGAGGTCATTCCTTAGCTGAGCCTTGAAACATATATAGTTATTCCCCAGATAGTCTAGGTGATGACTGGGGAAGGGTAACTAAATTAGGGGCTTGAAATAACACTGTGTTTATATGAAAATCAATACATTAAGTCTGGCTGAGAATACAGTTTGCTGCTGGTGTCATGGGGAAAAGACTATGGCTAACAAAAAGACAGAGGTGTAAGAGACAAGTCATGCACACCTATGTGTAACCAAGCTCCCTTCCATTGTGGATGGAATTGGGAGCCTTTTGAGTAACATGATTAGATTTGGGCTTTGGAAGAATCCCTCACACAGCTACGGAGGATGCCTCGGATAAGCCTGTTCTGAAGAGGGGAGACCTGGTAGGAGACACTTTCGGCATCTAGGAAAGGGAAGAGAGATTGAGTAGATAATTAGTTCACATTGTTAAGGCACTGGTGAGACATCCAGGAGAAGATAGCCAAAGCCATTAGATGGAGATCTGCTCTTCAAAAGAGAGCAGTAGGTGAAATAGACAGATGGGAGGGGGTGTCCAGAGACAGGTGGCAGGTAACCATTGTGAGTTAGTTATTAGAGAGGGTGAAACATTAGAAGAGGGCAAAGAAGTCCAAGAAACTCTAATACATAAGGAATGGTGAAGGAGAGGGAAGCAGCAAGGAAACTGAGAAGTCCCTATCCTGAAGAGGGACGAGATCCAGGAATGCTGTCAAGAGCCAAGGAAAGAGGGATTTCTAAAAGAAGTGCATAAGTAATGGTGCAAGCTGCTTGAGGAAGTGGAGTAAGATCAGGCCTGCAGAGTCCAGGAGCAATTAGAAGGGCTTTGGTGGCCTTTTGCCAGGGCCTTTTTTTTTTTCGGTTGAGGGAGAAATCTGATTGCAGAGGACTAAAGAGACAGAAGGGGAGGTGAGTACGTGGAAATAGAACTGAGTCTACTCAGTCTCATTATCTCAAGGAACTCATCTGTGAAGGGAAGAGGAGGGAAGAATGCATTTGCTCTATTATTATAGTTGATAGTATTGCAAGTTTATAACAGCTGGCAGCTGTATCTGTATCTATATTAACCTGTCCGTGCTTTATAGAGATTAGGTATGGCTTTAAAAATTTTTTTTTTATTTTATTTTTAATGTTTGTGGGCATATAGTAGGTGTATATATTTATGGAGTACACGAGATATTTTGGTACAGGCGTGCATGCAATGCATAATAATCACATCATGGAAAATGTGGTATCTATCCCCTCAAGCGTTTATCTTTTGTGTTACAAACAATCCAATTATACTTTTTTAGTTATTTTTAAATGTACAACTAAGTTATTATTGACTATAATCACCCTTGTTTTGCTATCAAATACTGGATCTTATTCATTCTTTCTAACTGTTTTTTATACCTATTAATCATCACCATTTCCTCCCCATCACCCCCCTGCCCCACCAACTACCCTTCCCAGCCTCTGGTAACCATCCTTCTACTCTATCTCCATGAGTTCAATTGTTTTGATTTTTAGATCCCCCAAATAACTGAGAATAGTCAATGTTTGTCTTTCTGCACCTGGTTTATTTCACTTAACATAATGATCTCCCCTTCCATCCACATTGTTGCAAATGACAGAATGGTGGAATAGTACTCCATTTTGTATAAATACATTTTCTTTATCCATTTATCTGTTGATGAACACTTAGGTTGCTTCCAAATCTTGGCTATTGTGAACAGTGCTGCCACAAACATGGGAGTGCAGATATCTCTGTGATATACTGATTTCCTTTCTTTTGGGTATATAGCCAGCAGTGGGATTGCTGGATCATATGGTAGCCCTATTTTTAGTTTTTTGAGGAACCTCCAAACTGTTCTCCATAGTGTTTATATTAACTTACATTCCCACCAACAGTTCACAAGGGTTCCTTTTTCTCCACATGCTAGACAGCATTTGTTATTGCCTGACTTTTGGATAAAAGCCATTTTTAACTAGATTAGGTATGTTTAGCTAAAGGCGTAAATGATCTCTTCTTTATTTTTATATTTAAAAAATGAATGAGATAAAATTAAAATAGCATGTTTGTTATTACTTGGATATTTATAAAAGATAAAATACTTTGTTATTTAATTTAGCCTCTGCATTTGCCAAAAATAGTGGCACATGGTATGTGTTCAGTAATTGTTAGCTATTATTATTCTCATTGATTACCTCTTTGTTTGGCACTAATTTAAAAGACATAGGAATTCTCTCTACCCTATGTTTTTCTCTCTTGGTCGGTAACGTTGGGGATTTCTGAGAAGATCTCCCAAAACAGCTTCCCCCTTTGCTGGCTGGATTCTGAACAAGTATGAAACAAAGTGTGCTCAAGGGGCACTCATCATGTGGCCAATAGAGAACTCAAATGCCATGTTAATTACTGATAGAGGCCAGGTTGGAGGTGGTAACTTAGAGTGAAGGTGAGTGGGGCTGTCAACCAAACCCCAGAATGAGGCAGAATCACCAGCAGTCACTGGGCAAGGTGGCTTCCCAAGTGAGAAACCATACATGGAAGAGTAGAAAAGAACTCAGTATCTTCATGGCCTGTTGTCAAGTGGACCGTATGGGCTAAGCTAAGCGTGCCCAATTATTCTCCCTGAATTTACAGATCAGATTCGTCACTCTACCTTTGCAGGGACTGTTTCAGGGGTGGAGAGGAGACCGGAGTCTGCTTAGTGAGAAAATCCCTCCCCGAGGAGTGGGAGGAGTGTTCTCATAACAAATCTGTAGAGGCAGTCCACCTCCCAGGCTCCTGACTCCTTCATTGCCTACTGAAAGTGATCACTGTGGAGCACACTGTTCAGCCCTACTTCTCTGTTCTTCCCTCTTATTCCTTTCATGCACAATCTGCCCCTTATACTGCCTTCTATTGTGAACACATTCTCCTATGTCTTAAATATTTCTCGAAACTCTTCCATCACTTTTCTCTCTAAATGTTGGGTTTCCCCTTAATTGCCTACTTCACTTGAAACTCTTTTCAATAGAGGTTAATTTCCTCATTTTCCTCACCTAGCAGCCAATGAGAATATTCTGAATCTTTACCAACTGCTATGGACGCCAAACGGCCTGAATACCAGCCATAAACATCAAATGTGGTGCCAGAAAACACTGCCTGAAAAGGGAGCCCTGTCACACAGGGATAAGAGGGACAATTGCCAGCCTCATTGTGACTCGTTAAGCATTGCTTCTCCATCTTTCAACAACATCTCCTTAGAAGTGAATGCATCCATTATCCTAATCTTTCATCATCTTATTTCTGCTTCTTCCTGATCTATATATAGGACACGCTTCTACATTCCTCATTAATTCAAGTGTCCTTTACTTTTTTTTTTTTTTTTTTTTTTAAGACAGAGTCTTGCTCTGTCACCCAGGCTGGAGTGCAGTGGCACGATCTTGGCTCACTGCAACCTCCACCTCCTGGGTTCAATTGATTCTCCTGCCTCAGCCTCCCGAGTAGCTGGGATTACAGGTGGCTGCCACCACACCCAACTTATTTTTGTATTTTTAGTAGAGACGAGGTTTCATCATGTTGGCCAGGCTGGTCTCAAATTCCTGACCTCAGGTGACCCACTCGCCTTGGCCTCCCAAAGTGCTGGGATTACAGACGTGAGCCACCACGCCCAGCCCCATTTACCTTTTATTCTCCATCCTTTTCTCTGCTATTATTGTTGGTACCAATATCCATATTCATAACTTTTTATATTTTGATTTCCAAGTTTCTTTTTACTTTATCTGTAAATGCCTTTATCCCTGTTCTAAGTCCCATAGACCTTGTCACACTGGGAGTCAGTTAACATTTCCTGTCATCTTGGCATCCCTGAGATAATCAATCTCCAGGAGATCAAGGGCAGACTGTTTTCCAGAGTACACATTTTATTTTATTACATTCGACCTGGCCATGTGCATCCGAATGCAATTGGTTTTCCCCTATTAGTTAGTGAAGAGCCCTCTGTTGTATCAAATCAAATAAGAATTGTTTACAACCTCATCAGTAAGATAGCTCTCCTTCACATTAAAGTTATGAGTCCTATCCAGGGGGGTGCCTTCCTTCATTAGCTTATTATATACTGGACCTGTCTGTCTACTGTTATCTAACTTTACAGTTTTATCCAGTTCATTTTTATTTTTTACTTATTTATTTTTTAAAAGTTTTACAATTTCAATAGCTTTAAGGGTACAGGTGATTTTAGTTACAAGGATGAATTGTATAGCGTTGAAGTCTGAGATTTTAGTGCACCCATCACTTGAGTACTGTACATTGTACCCATTTTGTAGTTTTTTTTTTTTTTTTTAATCTCTCACTGCCTTGGTAACCTCCCCGACCTCTGAGTCTCATATGTCCATTATATCACTCTGTATGCCTTTGCATACCCATAGCTTATCTCCCGCTTGTAAGTGAGATCATGTAGTGTTTGGTTTTCCATTCCTGAGTTACTTTATTTAGAATAATGGCCTCCAGCTCCATTCAAGTTGCTGCAAAAGACATTATTTTATTCTTTTCTATGGCTGAGTGGTATTTCATGGTATACACATACCACATGTTCCTTATCCACTCATTGATTGATGGATACTTAAGTTGGTTCCAAATCTTTGCAATTGTGGATTGTGCTATGATAAACATATGAGTGCCAGTGTCTTTTTGACATAATGACTTCTTTTCCTTTTGGTAGATACCTAGCAGTGGTATTGCTAGATCAAATAGTGGATGTACTTTTAGTTCTTTGAGGAATCTGCTTAGAGATTGTACTAATTTGCATTCTCACCAGTGTTTAAGCATTCCCATTTCACCACATCCTCATCGACATCTATTGTTTTTTGACTTTTTAGTAATGGCCATTCTGGTCAGGGTAAGGTAGTATCTCGTTGTGGTTTTACCAGCATTTCCCTGAGGATTAGTGATATTGAGTGTTTCTTCATATGTTTGTTGCCCAGTTGTATATCTTCTTTTGAGAAATGTCTAATCATGTCATTTGCCCACTTTTTAGTAGGACTATTTGTTTTTGTTCTTGCTAATTTGAGTTCCTTGTAGATTCTGGATATCAATTCTTTGTTGGGTGCATTGTTTACAAATATTTTCTCCCATTCTGTGGGTTGTTTTTTTGCTCTGTTGATTATTTCTTTTGCCGTGCAGAAGCATTTTAGTTTAAATAGGTGTCATTTATTTATTTTTGTTCTTGCTACATTTGCATTTGCTTTTGGGGTCTTAGTCATAAATTCTTTGCCTAGGCCAATTTTCAGAAGAGTTTTTCCTAGAATTTCTTCTAAAATTGTTAATGGTTTCAGGTCTTAGATTTAAGTCTTTAATCCATGTTGAGTTGATTTTTGTATATAGTGAGAAATAGGAATTCAGTTTCATTCTTCCACATGTGACTTTCCAGTGTTCCCAGCATCATTTATTGAATAGCATGTCCTTTTTCCAATTTATGTTTTTGTGTGCTTTGTCAAAATCAGTTGGTTGTAAGTATTTGGCTGTATTTCTAGGTTCTCTATTCTCCTTCATTGGTCTATGAAGACGCTTGATATAATTTTGATTTTTAAAAATTAATTGAGACTTGTTTTGTGGCCTTATGTATTTTGGAGAATGTTCCATATGCTGATGAGAGGATTGTATATTTTTCAGTTCTTGAGTAGAATGTTCTGTAAAAAGCAGTTCAGTGCACTTGTTCTAGAGTGCAGTTTAAGTCCAGTGTTTCTTTGTTAACTTTCTGCCTCAATGATGTGTCTAGTGCTGTCAGTATAGTGTTGAAGTCCCCTACTGTTAATGTGCTGCAGTCTATCTCTTTTCTTAGGCCTAGTAGTAATTGCTTTATGAATTTGGTAGCTCCAGAGCTAGACGCATATATATTTAGGATTGTAGTATCTTCTTGTTGGATTGATCCTTTTGTCATTATATAATGACCTTCTTTGTCTTTTTTTTAACTGTTATTGCTTTTAAAGTCTGTTTTATCTGATATAAGAATAGCTACTACTGTTCACTTTTGGTTGCCATTCGCATGTCATATTTTCTTCCACTTTACCTTGAATCTATAAGAATCCTTATGTGTTAGGTGAGTGTCTTGAAGAGACACTTTGGTTTGTTTTTATCCATTCTGCCACTATGTCTTTTAGGTGGGAAATTTAGACCGTTTATGTTCAATGTTATTATTAAGATGTGAGGCACTGTTTCAGTTATCATGTTGATTGTCACCTAGACACTTTGTTTTCTTTATTGTGTTAGTGTTTTATAGACCCAGTGAGTTTTATGCTTTCAGAAGGTTCTGTTCTGGGGCATAATGCCCTTTCGTTTCAAGATTGAGAACTCCTTTTAGCATTTCTTGTGTGGCTGGTCTTGTATTGACTTGCATATGTTGAACCATTCCTGCGTCCCTGGAATGAAACCTGCTTGGTGTTGGTGAGTTATCTTATTGATGTGCTGTTGGATTTGGTTTACTAGTATTTTGTTGAGGATTTTTGCGTCTATGTTCATCAGGGATATTGGTCTGTACTTTTTTTTGTTAGGTTGTTTCCTGGTGTTGGTATCAGAGTGATAATGGCTTCATAGAATGAGTTAGGGAAGATTTTCTCTTTCTCACCTAACGCATAAGGATTCTTATAGACTCAAGGTAAAGAGGGTGAAAATATATTATATGCAATTGAAAACCAAAAGTGAGGAGTAGCTATTCTTACATTAGATAAAACAGACTTTAAAGTAAAAATAATCAAAAAAAGACAAAGAAGGTTATTATATAATAATGAAATAATCAAACAAGAAGATATTATAATCCTAAATATATATGCATATGACAAATTCCTTTGGCATTTGGCTGTCTGAAAAATACTTTATTTCTCCGTCATTTATGAAACTTAGTTTTGCCGAATACAAAATTCTTGGCTGATGGTTTTTTCTGTTTAAAGAGGCTACAGGTAGGATCCAAATTCCTGTTAGCTTGTAAGGTTTCTACTGAGTCTGACTTAGCAGTCTGCTAAGTCTGCTGTTCATTCGATAAGTTTTTCTTTATAGGTTACTTGATGCTTTTGTCTCAGTGCTCCTCGAACTGTTTCCTGCATGTTGACATTAGATAGCCTGATGACTATATGCTTTGCTGATGTCCTTTTTGTAGTGAGTCTCCTAGGACTGCTTTATGCTTCTTGTATTTAGATGTCTAATCCCTAGCAAGGCTAGAGAAGTTTTCCTCAGTTATTTCCTCAAATAAGTTTTCCAAACTATTTGGTTTTTCTTCTCCCTCAGGAACACCAGTGATTCTTAGATTTGGCCCTTTTCCATAATCCCATATTTCTTGAAAACTTTGTTCATTTATTTTCATTCTTTTTTCTTTAATTTTGTTTGATTGGGTTAATTTGAAAGCCTTGTCTTTTGACAGGCTTTTGACAGAATTTTGACAAGGCTCTGAAATTCTTTCTTATACTTAGTTAATCTATTAAAACTTTTCACTGCGTTTTGTAATTCCTTAAATATGTATTCCATTTCCAGAAGTTCTGTTTTTTTAAATCTATGTCATTAGAAAATTTTTCATTCATGTCCTGAATTGTTTTTATAATTTCTTTATGTTGTTTTTCACTTTTCTCTTGTATCTCCTTGAGTAACTTAATAGTCATCCTTTTGTATTCTTTATCTGGTATTTCCAAAGATGTCATATTCATTTGGATTTATTGCTGGGGAGCTAGTGTGATCATTTGGTGGTGTTAAAGAACGCTGTTTGGTCATATTGCCAGAATTATTTTTCTGGCTCCTTCTCATTGCAGAAGACTATTTATTCTAATTATTTTTGAATTTATTTTTGATTTGACTATGTGTTCTTTTAAATTTCTTTTTCTCTCCTTGAGGATGTGATTTTAATGATTCTAGTTTATTGTAACCTAATTCAGCTCTGCATGCTTTCAGGGGTGAAGACTCTGTATGAGTTCCTTGGTTATAGAGTCTGTATGATGGCTTTCTCAGATACTCATTGTAGTAGTAATGTGCTTGGTGTGTGAGTAGGTTCACTGTCTCCTGTGGCATTGGAATGGCAGTGGTCTCTTGAAGGTTATTTCATTCCCCAGTGGTGTGCACTTATTTATTTTATCCAGTATTTCATTTACTAGGTTGAACAGTTCAGGTTTCAGGCCAGTAGTGGAGGTGTCCATGAGTAAAAACCAAACAGGTGGATAATGTAATACCCAGTGATGCACAGAGGTCCCAGCCTTGACAGAGGCAGCTAGGGGATCTCTCAGGGAAATGCACTGAGGTCTTTTCAGGGAAAAGGGAGGAAGCTACCTCAGCCCTCCTGTCAGGCCAGCAGGAAAGCCCCACTACCCAGTCACTCTCCTGACCAGTTTCCTGGCTATTCAGATGACACAGGTACCTCTTTCAATCTGTAGGAATGCTGATGTTACATATAGAGAGGGACTGTGACTCTACCCCTCATGTAAGCCTGAACCTGGAAGGTACTTCTCTTGTGGGGATGCAGTCACCCCACTGTTCTAGAATGGCTGTCTACAGGTGCACCCACGCCAAGCTCCTGTGGGAGCAGCCCCAGGTGTGTCTGCAATGGTGGGTGAAGGAGAGAAGTCCCGTCCTCCAAGACCCTTCACGAGCACCAGGGCTGCCTGACTCTTGGGGCAGAGCTGCAGACTTTCTCCACTGAGCCCAGCATTACACCCATGCCTCTGCTGAAAGTAACTTCCCACAGGTGGGAATGTCTGGGACTCAAGACCTGCCGTCTTCATTCTTTTGACATTCTTTTGTCCTACAGGTTGCTCCCTTGATGTGGAGCACTCCCTCTTTCCCCTAGGAGGAGGAATCCCTGAGGGCCAGACTACTGTGAATGCTGCTGCTCCACTCAGTCTAGCAACCCATTTGGACTGCCACAGTCCAGGCTGGTGCGGGGGGAATGTCTGCAAGGGATCCAGTGATGTGACCTGTCCTGAAGTCTCACAGCAGTGGGTGCCAGCACCAGCTCTGAGGCGGGTTGCAGAGGAGTGATGTAGACTCTGTGATATTCCTTGGTTATAAATAGCCTTAGTGTGTTGGCTTTCTCACATGCCATGTGTAATAGTAACGAACAGGTCACGTGGGCAGACTCAGGGCCTCCTGGTTAGCCAGGGTGATGCAGGTAATGGTGACGGCCAAGGTCACACAAGTTTTCCCCTTCCTGGTGTGGTGTTATTCTCCTTGCAGATGCTATCATGGAGTGTGTCAGTTGGCCTCCAGCTAGGAGGTGGCACTTGGAAAAGGGCACTGGCTGTGGTGGTACTGGTGGGATTTATGCTTTGCCTTATGTTACCCAGGGGAGGTACTCTGGTGTCCCAAGCAATGGGAGGGGCCATAGAGCTCCCAAAAGTTTCTGTTTTTTTTTTTTGTGTGTGTGTGTGTGTGTGTTAAGCTACCAGGAGGAGTGAAGGGGCAAAACCAGGAGGGAGGTGGGTCAGGCAAGTCCATGCTCTGGCTCTCCACAGGCAGACGCAAGCAGCAGCCCTAGTGGGATTGGAGGACAGTTTGCTGGCTGCTGGGGTAGTGTTCCAAGGAGGAGCACAGCTGCCTCTGCTGCACAGAAGAGTGCAAATGAGGAGTGGGGTGTAGCCAGCAGCAGTAAGACCCACTTAGCTTCCCTGCACTTGGCAAGGCAGGTCTCACATCTGCAGCATTCCACTAGCAGCAACAGCTAGCAAAGTTCCAGCCAGTCTGCACTGAAACTCAAAACTGCCCCAGAGCATAAGCCTTCCCAGTGGAGACGGAAACTCCAGGGCTTTCAGGCCATGCCCATCCTCATCTGCCCATGAAGCAGGGGCACCCAGCTCCTATGCCCACTCAAGTTTATATCATGAATCTCAGCTGGGAGCTTCTCTTAACCTGCGACCCCTGCCTGAGTTAATTGGCTGACCTCCACGAGGTCTCCTGTGAGACAGGATCAGGAATGACTTCCCTTCATCCCTCTGGAGACTAGGAGTGCACACACAGCACATCCCGATGTGGTTCCTTCTCATCTACTCCCCATTGCTCACTACATCAGCTCCGGAGCTGGGTAGGGTTAAGGCCTTTCCCCTGACCTGGATTGCCAGGTTCCCCAGTGGGTGTGTATATCCTGTAGGCAGTTTCTCCCTTTTTCACACTCTGGGGACTTACAATTTTTGGCCTGGCTCATGATATACACTGCAGCCTGCTGCTTCTTTCAGAGGGTCTGTGGTGTCTGTCAGTTTTCTTGTTAAGTTCCTGTGTTGCTTCTTGGAAATAAGTTCACAGTATGAATCTTTACACACTATTTTGTCTTTCCAAGTGGAAGAGGCGTGCTAACAATGCTTCCAATTCACCATCTAGGGAAAAAAAAGTTTTATTCAGTTTATATGCTAGATCTACAATATTTCAACTTGATTATTTATTTATTTATGGAACAGAGTCTTGCTCTGTTGCCCAGGCTGGAGTGCGATGGTGCAATCTTGGCTCACTACAACCTCCATCTCCCAGGTTCAAGTGATGCTCATGCCTCAGCCTCCCATGTAGCTGGAAATACAGGCACGTGCCACCATGCCCAGCTAATTTTTGTATTTTTAGTAGAGACAAGGTTTCGCCATATTGGCTGGGCTGCTCTCGAACTCCTGGCCTCAAGTGATCCACCCTCCTCGGCCTTCCAACGTGCTAGGGTTACAGGCGTGAGCCACTGCACCTGGCCCCAACTTGATTATATTTAAATGCACATCCTCCAGTATTTTCAACTGTCAAATTCTCCAGCTTTTAAACATTTATTCCTTTTTTTTCCTGAATTTTCACATCTTTCTTCTAATCTTCAGTTACTTAAACCCTTCCTCTTTTCAGACTCCATTAATCCCTTCTACCTAGTTTGGAGCCCATCATAAGATACTTCAGCAGTGTCAAGAGCTTGAATTTCCTTTCCCCTTTTAACTTCTTCTATTTCCCAGTCTCTGACATTCCAATGTCCATACTCTCTCTATCCCTTGTCTTTAATCTTGGATTCTGCCTAGTGTTGCACTAGAAAGTGAAAAATGGTAACATTGATCCTGCTATAATTTGATACTTTCTACTTAAAATTGGTATTGTGATTTTCAATGATTTTCTATTATATTCACCACCTTGTCTATTTTATTTTATTTTATTTTTTAATTATTTATTATTTAGATTTCATGTTTATTTTATTTAACTTTTACTTTCAGTTCAGGGTACATGTACAGGTTTGTTATATAGGTAAACTAGTGTCATGGGGGTTTGTTGCACAGATTATTTCATCACTCAGGCATTAAGCCTAGTACCCTATAGTTATTTTTCCTGATGCTCTCCCTCCTCCCATCTTCCATCCTCTGATAGGCCCCAGTGTTTGTTGGTCTCCTCTATGTATCCAAGTGTTCTCATCATTTAGCTCCCACTTATAAGTGAAGACATGTGGTATTTGGTTTTCTGTTCCTGCATTAGTTTTCTCAGGATAATGGCCTCCAGCTTCATCCTTGTTCCTGCAAAGAATATGGTCTTGTTCTTTTTCATGGCTGCATAGTATTCCATGGTGTATATGTACCACAGTTTTTCAATCCAGTCTTATCATTGATGGACATTTAAGTTGATTCCATGTTGTTGCTATTGTGCATAGTACTACAATGAACATACATGTGCATGTGTCTTTGTAATAGAATGATTTATATTCCTTTGGGTATATACCCAGTAATGGGATTGCTAGGTCAAATGGTATTTATGTTTTTAGGTCTTTGAGGAATCGCCTCACTGTCTTCTCAATAGATGAACTAATTTACACTCCAACCAACAGTGTAAAAGTGTTCCTTTTTCTCCTCAACCTTGTCAGCATCTGTTATATTTTGACTTTTTACTAATAGCCATTCTGACTGGTGTGAGATGGTATCTCATTGTGGTTTTGATTTGCATTTCTCTAATGATCAGTGATGTTGAAGTTTTTTTTTTTTAATATGCTTTTTGGCTGCATGTATGTCTTCTTTTGAAAAGTGTCTGTTCATGTCCTTTGCCCACTTTTTATGGTGTTTGTTTTTTCCTTGTAAATTTGTTTACATTCCTTATAGATGCTCAATATTAGACCTTTGTCAGATGCATAGTTTGCAACAATTTTTTCCCACTGTGTATGTTTATTCTGTTGATAGTTTCTTTTGCTGTGCAGAAGCTCTTTAGCTTAATTAGATCCTATTTATCAAATTTTTGCCTTTGTTGCAGTTGCTTTTGGTGTCTTCATCATGAAATTTTTGCCCATTCCTATGTGTAGAATGGTATTGCCTCAGTTGTCTTTCAGGGTTTTTTTTTTTTTTATAGTTTTGGGTTTTACATTTAAGTATTTAATCAATTTTGAGTTTATTTTTCTATATGGTGTAAGGAAGAGGTCCAGTTTCAATGTTTTGCATATGGCTAGCCAGTTACCCAGCAATGTTTATTGAATAGGGAATCATTTTCCCGTTGCTTATTTTTGTCAGCTTTGTCAAAGATCATATAGTTGTAGGCATACAGCCTTATTTCTGAGTTCTCTGTTCTGTTCCATTGGTCTATGTGTCTATTTTTGTACCAGTACCGTGCTGTTTTGGTTAATATAGACCTGTAGTATAGTCTGAAGTCAGGTATCATGATGCCTCCAGCTTTATTCTTTTTGCTTAGGATTGCCTTGGCTATTGTGCTCTTTTTTGGTTTCATATGAATTTTAAAATAGTTTTCTCTAGTTCTGTGAAGAACACTGTTGGTAGTTTAATAGGAATAGCATTGAATTTATAAGTTACTTTGGGCAGTATGGTCATTTTAATGATATTGATCCCTCCTATCCACAAGCATGGAATGTTTTTCTATTGGTTTGTGTTGTCTCTGATTTTTCTGGGCAGTGTTTTATAGTTCTCCTTGTAGAGATCTTTCCCTTTCCTGATTAGCTATACTGGTAAGTAATTTATTTTTTTGTGGCAGTTGTGAATGGGATTGTGTTCCTGCTTTGGCTCTTGGCTTGACTGTTGTTGATGTGTAGGAATGCTAGTGATTTTTGCACATTGATTTTTTTATCCTGAGACGCAGCTGAAGTTGTTTATTAGCTTAAGGAGCTTTTGGGCTGAGACTGTGAAGTTTTCTGGATATAGAATCTTGTCACCTGCAAACAGATATAGTTTGACTTCTCCTCTTTCTATTTGGTAGCCCTTTATTTCTTTCTCTTTCCTGATTGCCCTGGGCAGGACTTCCAATATTGTGTTGAAGGAGTGGTGAGAGAGGGCATCCTTGTCTTGTGCCAGTTTTCAAGGGGAATGCTTCCAGCTTTTGCCCATTCAGTATGTTGTTGGCTGTGGGTTGTTGTAGATGGTTCTTAGTATTTAGAGGTATGTTCCTTCAATATCTAGTTTGTTGAGAATTTTTAACCTAAGGGGTGTTGAATTTTGTTGAAAGCCTTTTCTGCATGTATTGAGATAATCATGTGGTTTTTGTCTTGTTCTGTTTATGTGAAGAATCACATTTATTGATTTGTATATGTTGAACCAACCTTGCATCCTAGGGATAAAGCCTACTTGATTGTGGAAGATTAGCTTTTTCATGTGCTGCTGGATTCAGTGTGCCAGTGTTTTGTTGAGGATTTTTGAATTGATGTTCATCAAGGATATTAGCCTGAAGTTTTTTTGGTTGTTGTTGTGTTTCTGGCAGGTTTTGGTATCAGGATGATGCTGGCCTCATATAATGAGTTAGGGAGGAGTTCTTCCTCCTCAGTTTTGTGGAACAGTTTCATTAGGAATGGTATCAACTCTTCTTTGTACATCTGGTAGAATTCAGCTATGAATCCATCTGGTCCTGGGCTTTTTTCGGGTGGTAAGCTATTTATTACTGACTCAATTTCAGAGCTCATTATTGGGCTGTTCAGGGATTCAATCTTTTCTTGGTTCAGTCCTGGGAGAATGTATGTGTCCAGGAATTTATCCATTTCTTCTAGATTTTCTAGTTTATGTGCATAGAGGTGTTCATAATATTCTCTGATGGTTGTATTTTTGTGGGGTCAGTAGTGATATCCCTCTTGTCATTTCTGATTGTGTTTATTTGAGTCTTCTCTCTTTTCTTCTTTATTAGTCTTGCTAGCAGTCTATCTATTTTATTTCATTTTTTTTTTCAAAAACCCAGCTCCTGGATAAGTTGATCTTTTGAATGGTTTTTTTGTGTCTCAGTCTCCTACACTTCTGCTCTGATATCACCATGCCTATTTTAAAAGATTTTGATCCTTTTTAGTCCCCAAATTCTCTCTCTGCAGGTGGCCTTTTTTTTTTTTTTTTTGAGAATGAGGCCATCTGATTTATACTCTTTATGCTACTTGGAGTATTTAATATGCATTGGTTCTGTATTTCACATTATGCTTTTATTGTGCTAAAGTTGATACTAAAGTTTTATAGCATAAAATGTCATGACAGGGAACATTTGCTCTAATTTATCATAATTTTTTAAAAAGAAAATGTCTGCTAAGATCATAATAACAGCTAATATTTATATGCTAGATCTACCCTAAGTGTTTTACAGGTATTAACTTCTTTGACCATGGTGTGGCCATTGGAACAATGTAATAATATGTGGTTCAATACCATAGGTTAATATCTTAAACGTTATTTTTCAGTCTCTTTGAATAGCCATGATTAAACTTTTTTTTTTTTTTTTTTGAGACAGAGTCTTACTCTGTTGCCAGGGCTGGAGTGCAGTGGCATGATCTCAGCTCATTGCAACCTCCGCCTCCTGGGTTCAAGAGATTCTCCTGCCTCAGCCTCCCAAGTAGCTAGGATTACAGGCGCCCGCCATCATGCCCAGCTAATTTTTTGTATTTTTAGTAGAGACGGGGTTTCACCGTGTTGGCCAGGCTGCTCTTGAAATCCTGACCTTGTGATTCACCCACCTCAGCCTCCCAAAGTGCTGGGATTACAGGCATGAGCCACTGCGCTCAGCCTAAACTTTTTATATGCTAAAATCCAACATGCTACATCTCCTTTAGCATCTAAAACAATACATACAATGATAAATTTCACTTCAATCTGTACAAGAGAAGAATGCTAATGATTTGAAACGTCAGCTAGAAGACAGGCTGTCAGGAACTTTGATTATATTTTTTACTCACTGGAAAAATATGAATTGGAAATACACTAATAAGTTCTCTGCTGTGGATGACATGGGTTTAAATTTTCATGTTAAACTTATTTAATTTGAGATTGTCTTAATTAAATGTCCATTTATCAGCATAATGATGTTTAATATAGATCTTTATTAACATATGGTTTCAAAGGCCAGTAAAATTGTCAAATCTAATGAAAACAGAGTTCAAAGATAAAATTCTATCTTCCCTTTCTTTTATGAGTCTCTTAAAAATTCAGGGCACCTTTTTAAAAGCCCGTAGAGAAGATTAACCTTTAACATCATCATTTAAATCTAATGTTACCACATTTTACAATGTCATTGACACTATGTTTAGCCTTAGATAGTTGCTTTTCCTAACCGTATTGTAAAACTACTAAATTTTTTTTTTTCCAAATCTAATAGAGGAAGATTCAACTGCTCTCTTTTTTTTCTGGTTTCTCTAGTGTAGCACATTCTAATAGAACTTTCTCCAATGATAGAAATTATCTATATCTACACTGGTTAATACAATTGCTGCTAGCCATATGTGGCCTACTGAGCACTTGAAATGTGACCAGTGCAACTGATAATCTGAATTTCAAAATTTACTCATTTTATTTATCCTAAATGTAAATAGCCACATGCTGCTGATGTCTACCGTATTGGAATCACGGCTTTGGTGTTCTTTTCAGCACCATCAGACTGAATTCTGAAGACTTGACTCTTTTCTCCTAATATGTCTTAATTCCTTTCCTGGGAGCAGGAACAATCTTTTAAAGTTACTTGTTGTTCTTGGACTAATTAAGGTATTTTCTTTCATTATAACCCAATTTATAGTTTGGAGATTTTACCATAAACCAAAAAGTATATATATACTTTTGTAGTAAGAATACCAAATTGGACATTTGATTCTGGGTAGTCATTACACAACAGAGGATGGGATATCTGCCAGAGTGGGTGCTCTGTAAATGTTTGCTTGTACTGAGTAAATGAAAAACTGTATTTTATTTTAACCAATGCTCCTTCTCACACTTACTCACACTATTTCCTTTTATATCTGTACACTGGGAGAAGGAATAATAACTTGCTTGAAGATACAGTTTGTTTGAAAGGTGGAGGCTTTTGCTGATTTAAAACAGATATTGGTTTGTAGTTACTTCCATAATTCCTTTCTACTATGCTTAAATGATGAAGTACCGTTTTTATGGGTCTTTACCTTCTAACATGTTTTTGCATTACATTTTTTAAGAATAACTGGTCACTTAAAAATACTTATAGAGTTTTAAAAGTGATTCAATTTTAAAAGGAGTAACTTGCGTAAAAGATATTCTGTAGTAGACATCATCCTAGGTTGATAATACAGTCAATAAAAGTGTTTATTGCTTTGTACATATCAAAGTACTAAAGGAGTGAACTGAAGCAGCTGAGATGTTAGAATAAGTCAATTGTCTAAAAATATGAATGCCCACAGATATGTTTGATAAAGAAATGTTTTATGTGAAGATTTTGAAAATCTGGTTGATCACTAGTTATCAATAGTCTTAGAGAAATTTAAGTTTTAAAATGCTTATAGGATAATTGAGAAAGTACCACTAAGCTGAACGCAAATTTAAAGTTTCTTCTTACAAAGCATTCGACCTGTTGCCCAAGAAAAGGCTTTCATCTTTCAAGATGAAAGAATTAAAATGAAACTAGAACACTGAAGGCTGCTACAGAAGCATGCATTTATTTGAGCATATGGTAGTAATCCACTAAACACATAGTTATAATCTATTTGAGAATAACCAGAACAGATTTGCCAGACAAAGATTCTGGCAGATCAACTTGCTTTTTACTATGAAAAATCAAAGATGCAGAGAAGCACACATATACCAATGTTTTCTTTTTGATTTCAAAGCCACTTCAGCATTTCTTTTAAAAAGTATTGTCTTCATCCTCATAATTAATAGATAGTTTTTCAGATTCTAAATACTGTAAGTTTCAGTAATCAGTTTCATTATTTCTGTGCAGTCAAAGAAGACTGCATTGGAAAATATGTTTGTGTGCATTTCAATACAATAAGTGTTTGCAACTCAATTTCAAAGGAATATAATGTGTGATTTAGTTATTGATTATTGAGTTAAACTACAGACATTGAAGATGCAGGATCAAATCATCTGAAATAAAAGGGCAGGGAACACGTATAAATGTTTTGCACACGGAGACACTCAAGTGCTTCTTGATTGAGGACATCTGATTTCTAGCTGGTTTTGCAATTAAAAATATTGGAAAGAAATTGCAGTAGCTCAGTCAAATTTATTTGCTGCAAAATGGCTTAGAACTACAGAGAATTTTCAGTTAATATAATTGAAATTATTTAGTTCTGCTCTGTGACAAATGAAATTATTAGTTATCAGGGAAAGGTAATTACATATTTGGCCTAAAGTTAATCAATATGAACACAGAAAAGCTGGAGCTCAAGCAGAATCAGGACCTTGTTAACCACAGTTTTGTAAAATGAGTTCAATTGTAGCACCTGTGGAATAAATAGAACTGATCATAAATACAAGAAAATAAATTTTCTAATCATACTGTTCTCAGAGATTTACAAAATGCTTTGAACTTCGTTCTGTATTTAAACTTTTTTTTATTATTTCACACAGCGTTTTTTAATCAGCATATGCTGATGAAAGGCAGACGTGTGCCTTGTTACACCTCTAAACCTCAAAGATCATGGGCAGTCACAGTAATTCCATTTCCCCAAGTTAAGGCACAAGCCCACATTCACAGTCTGCCCTCTGGGATGATGCAGGATTGAGTCAAGTCCAGTTCGATTCCTTGAGTCGCTGGAGTTGTTTCTGACTGATCCATATTTTCAAATCCAGCCCACCAGTGGGCCTGAGGCTGGATAAGTGGGCTTTCACCAGGGCCCTAACAAGAGCAAAAAAGGAACATGTGCATAGATTTACACTCCTATTCTCAAGGGCCTTTGCTCTTATTGGAACCTTAACCATATCAAAATGTATTTCCTAAACATATCTGTGATTATGGAGTTCATAATCTAAGAATCTGAAGGTGCATTTCTGTGTTAAATGCAGAAATTATTATTGAAACAAAGACCTCACCTTTAAATGAGAGTATAAAGTACTGCAGTGACTTTCGCCCAACTGTTCTCTATTCACACTGGTCATTTGTCACTAGACATTGGTCAACCTTAAGCCAAATAGTATCCTGTCGAAGCAATGCCTGATTATTTTCCAACTTTTTGAAGTAAACATTGCTATTCTGCTTTTTGGTTACAACAGAAGGAGTTTTTGGTTACAAGAGAAAGTAACACATCAGTAATTTCCATTCCTAAAAAAGTTAATCAAGACCAGGCGCGGTGGCTCACACCTGTAATCCCAGCACTTTGGGAGTCCCTGGCGGGTGGATCATGAGGTCAGGAGTTTCAGACCAGGCTGAACAACATGGTGAAATCCCGTCTCTACTAAAAATACGAAAATTAACCGGGCATGGTGGCACATGCCTGTAATTCCAGCTGTATTCAGGAGGCTGAGGCAGCAGAGTAGTTTGAACCCAGGAGGCAGAGGTCGCAGTGAGCCGAGATTGCGCCACTGCACTCCAGCCTGGGTGACAGAGCAATACTCTGTCTCAAAAATAAATAAATAAATAAAAATAAAAAATAAAAAAATTAGTCGGTTTTTTTTTTTTTGGAAAGAAAAATACTATGAGTCTGTTGTAAATCCTTAAATGGCGTAAAAATAGCTAAAATTAGGTATTTACTGTGCTCTTAGTGGTTATTTTCCTCTCTCTCTCTCCATGTATAGAGATAAAATGAGAAAAAAATATATTTGGATGTGCGTATATACTATACATAAACTATCAAAACTTGGTTTATAATTGTACATTCTATCACGGACATCCTTCTTGAAAGCCTTCGTTTTGTATAGGTCTGTGTTTTAAATTTTGATAGTTATTACCAATAAATCCTCTGAATATTATAGCCTATTCAAAATAGCTGTTTCTTACAGGAAATGGATATATGTGTGTATACATATGTATAAATATATATATTTATGTAATATATGTATTGTATATATGTATATCATACATATATATGTATATATAATATATTATATATACATATATATATGTATTTACAAGGAGTCAGTCTCTTTTGTGGAAGTAAACATTACTTGGCCAGATAAGATTATTATGCTAAAGGAAGGTAGATAATTTTGTGAATGTAATTTGCATTTCTAAATGTGGTTATTATTATTATTATTATCTCTCAACAGGGCCCATTTGGAGGCCAGCGCTGAGAAGTGGAACAGGTTGCTGATGTCCTTAGAAGAACTGATCAAATGGCTGAATATGAAAGATGAAGAGCTTAAGAAACAAATGCCTATTGGAGGAGATGTTCCAGCCTTACAGCTCCAGTATGACCATTGTAAGGTAAGTGGATAACCTATAGTGAGTCGCTTAATTCAAATTCTAGTGAGGTAGATATTTGAAATACAATTATAGATAAGTATCAGAGTTGAACCAATGATCACAGGATTCCCCCGACCACCACCGTCTGCTTTTAGTTGCCAGTAGACATTTAAAGTGCATACATTGTTTCCATTTGTATTATCTTCACATTTAACTAAATTTTTTTCAAACACTACCAGTATCTAAAGTATAATATTGCTTTTAGCTTATTATGAAGTTTATCTAAATTTCTAATAGGTTTTACAATCATAATATATTGAGGTTTTGTTTTTTTTTTGTTTTTTGTTTGTTTGTTTGTTTTACCAAGTTTCACTCTTGTTGCCCAGGCTGGAGTACAATGGCATGATCTCGGCTCACTGCAGCCTCTACTTCCTGGGTTCAAGCGATTCTCCTGCCTCAGTCTCCCAAGTAGCTGGGACTACAGGTGCCTGCCATCACACCCAACTAAGTTTGTTTTTTTTTTTTTAAGATGGAGTCTTGCTCTGTCACCCAGGTTGGAGTGCAGTGGCATGATCACAGCTCACTGCAACCTCCGCCTCCCAGGTTCAAGTGATTCTCCTGCCTCAGCCTTCCAAGTAGCTGGGACTACAGGCACCTGCAACCACCCCCAGCTAATTTTGTATTTTGTATTTTTTTTTTAGATGGAGTCTCGCTCTGTTGCCCAGGCTGGAGTGCAGTGGCATGATCTCAGCTCACTGCAACCTTCACCTCCTGGGTCCAAGAGATTCTCCTGCCTCAGCCTCCCAAGTAGCTGGGACTACAGGCGCATGCCACCATGCCCGGCTAATTTTTGTATTTTTACTAGAGACGGGATTTCACCATGTTGGTCAGGCTGGTCTCAAACTCCTGACCTCAGGTGATCTGTCTTCCTCGGCCTCCCAAAGTGCTGGGATTACAGGCATGAGCCACCTTACCCGACCTGAGAAAATTTTTAAACTACAAATTAATCTTAAATTCAAAAGTCATCGAGTCATAAGGAATTACAAACTATCTTGTTTGTGTTTAATAAAAGTGAAAAATAAGGACTTGTAGTAAAAAAAAAAAAAAAAGTAATGCAGATGAAGACCATACTATTTAAAATCATTTTATGTGTTTTACTTTTCTGAGCCAAGCCCTTTCTTTGATTACATTTTTATACTGCTCAAATTTCTGTTCCTATGCAAATGTATACTTTTACTCTGATCAGCCAAAAGATATGCTGAAATGTTATCAACTGACACATTAATCCTTAGATCCTTGTGTGATTAAATTTGTGCCTTGTTCACTTTCCATTGATTTCTTTAATATCTCTTTATGCCCATTTTCTTGTATATACATATCATCTTATTTTATTGTATTTTTCACTCCTCCCATGTAATGAAAGTTCTCATTCTAAATCTGGTCATTTTAAGGTGACACTATGATTCTATTTCCATTTTTAAAATGACAAACACGAATGCACACATCTCCTAAAGGAAAATGTCATTTATGTAATAAGTTGCTTTAATACAAAATGATAAGACCCTGAAATTTATTTATTTGCTTTTTGAACCCTTGTGACTAGATTATCAAAATTACCATTTGGGTGTATTTTTTTTCTTTCTACTCGAAGCAGGAATATGATAGAGAAATAGCTCCAAGATAAGAAAAAGGAAAACACTGTTGATGTATGATATGCAAGATAATAATAATAATAGAAGATTTAAAATGACCGATTTAAGAAAATCATATTCTCTCCTTTTTCTAACTTTTACTTCTGTTAATTATTCATACAGTAGTCCCTTTTTGTGGGTTACAGTATTAGGGATGAAACAGAATAACACAAAGCTCTTCTAATAGATGTGCTCTGTAAGGAATACAAGCTGCTTATGGCCATATGCTAATAGTGTTTACTGAAATCCAAATCTTGAGGTATGAAATGATTTTCCTCTTCTGGCCTTAGCACATAAAGTATGTATCAGCCTCTCAGTCTGTCCTGGCTGTATTTTGGCCTCCCTCCCAGCAAGGTAACCTGGATTTAGGTTGTGTTTTGCTCTATCTTAGAGCACTGCAGGCAGTTGCTCTGCTTCAGTCCTTGAGACCTAAGCCTTTAGGTAATGAAGATAATACTGATAATGATGGTAATACAATTGGTTCATTTATTCAGCAAGTATTTATTGAGTGCCTAATATAAACCAGCATATTCTGGTCACTGGTGACTCAATAATGAACAAAACCAGGTTCTTACCTGATTGTGAGAGATGGACACTAGACAAATAGGCAATAAATATATATGTCCTACGGTAATAACAAAAATAAAGCAAGGTCAAGAAGATACAGGAGGATGTGGGATTATAGGCCAAGGTGCTATTTTATATGGAGAAGGTCAGGAAAGTGTCACAAATTGGGTGATTTTTGAACAGAGACCTGGAGTGATGTAGTAAGCACTTAGCAACCCCTCTTGAAAGTAGAACATTTAGGGAAAGGAGGCAGAGAGCACAAAGGCCACAGAGCCTGCAATGTTTGGGGCATATTTGAGGAATAGCTGGGAGACCAATATGTTTGAAAAAATTTAGCCAAATATGGTAGATAGGAGATGAAGCTGGGGTGGCGGGTGGGAGAAAGGGATTCAGATCATTTAGGTCCTTGAATATTCTTTCTTAAGGACTTTGGATTTTACTCAATGAGAGAGGAAGCCATGGAAGTTGTAGGTATCTATAGTGCTGTGATCTAATATTATGTAATAAATAGGTAAATTATGAAGAGTAGAATATAGAGGAGTTCAGCACCATTTCAGTAACCCAAGTGGTGGTGAATTGGAAAAGGGTATAGCAGGAGAGATGATGAAGAGTAACTGCTTTCTGAAGACATTTGGAAAGAATCAACAAAATTTGCTGATGGATTAGATGTGTGGAATGAGAGAATAAGAGCCACAGATGTCAGAAGTCAAAGATTTTTGGACAAAGCAAAGGGAAAATGGAAGTACCTTTTAGAGAGATAAGAAAACTGCTGGAGGAGCAGTCTGGGAAGGAAATGTAAGAGCTCGATGTTTGACATGTTAAGCTTATAGATGTTTAAGCTGTTGGATATATAAATCTGAAGTTAGAAGAAAGATCAGGATTAGAGATGAGTTAGAAGAAAGATCAGGATTAGAGATCAAAATTGTCAGCCTGTATATCAGCCCTGGGATTGGATGAGATCACTTATAGGGAGAGATTGTACGTGATTGTACCAAGGGAAAAAAAATATTCTAAGAAATGAGCCCTGAGAAGCCACAACTTCAGAGGTTGGGAAAATGAGGAAACTGAGAAGGAAGAGCCAGAAGGCTAGAAGAACCAAGAGAGAACAGAGTCCAGGATGCCAAAGGAGGAAAGTGTGTTATGAAGGAGGGCGTGATCACAAGGATCAAATATTGCTAAGAGGTTAAATAAGATGAGGACAGAAAATTAATCATCTCGAGACCATCTTGTTGACCTTGAACAAGAGGTGTTACAGTGGCATGATGGAGTTGGAAGCATGATTGGAGTAGATTCAAGAGGGAATATGAACAAAAGTATAGAAAACCATTTTAAGGACTTTTACAACAAAGGTAACAGAAAAATCAGATAGTAGCTGAAGAAAGAATGTAGGGTCAAGTAGTGGTTTTATAACTCATTGCTGAGTAGTGAATTATGAAATAATATATTAATATTATTTTATTATTCAGCATGTTCTATGCTGGTAAGAATGATTCTGTGAAGTGGGAAGAATCAGTGATGCAGGGGAGAGGATACCAGCTCAAACAGTGACAGGATGCAATCCATTGCACAAGTGGAGCAGTGGGTCTTAGGTCTGTCTGACTCCAAATATATTCATCATCCATTTAAAACCTACTTACCGAATAACTTTTATGTCCTAGCACCATTCTAAGCACTGGAGATATATCCTCACATTTTTGTTTTTGTTTTTACTTGAGTCTGTTCCCTCTTTTTTGCTCTATTATGTCAGTTTCCTAGCTTAGTTTATGAAAGAATATGAAGCCACCTTTTTCACCCTATCTTTTTCTTTAGCTGCCTTCCAAAAATGGACAATAAAGAAATGAATATTAACATATTATTCTCAAGAACTAATATTTTAGTGTATAATGCTAGCTTTCTGCTAAATTAGTACTCGGTATAGATTAGCTGAATAAATTGATTCACAGAATTTATAGAAAAAACCCTCCAGTTATCTGCTTCCTCTAGAACATGACACAGTACAGAAAGGTGTGCTGGGTTTGGGGTAAGCATTCTTTGTAGGTCATTGCTGAAGTCACAGGGCTGGAGGATTCCTTGATTCCTTCCAGGGTAGCCATCATGTATTAATAAGTAAGTTAGTTGCCATCATGTTTGACATTACCCTTACAGAAAAGAAAAACTCGAGGGAAGAAATAAAAGCTTAAAAGATGAATTTTCTGGCTGGGCACGGTGGCTCACACCTGTAATCCTAGCACTTTGGGAGGCTAAGGCAGGCGGATCATGAGGTCAAGAGATCAAGACCTTCCTGGCCAACATGGTGAAACCCCGCCTCTACTAAAAATACAAAAATTAGCTGGGTGTGGTGGCGTGCGCCTGTAGTCCCAGCTATTTGGGAGGCTGAAGCAGGAGAATTGCTGGAACCCAGGAGGCAGAGGTTGCAGTGAGCCAAGATCACGCCACTGCACTCCAGCCTGGCAACACAGTGAGACTCCATCTCAAAAACAAACAAAAAAACCCCAAAACATGAATTCTTCATATTTTCTTTATAGGTTGTGACATTTGCTGTTGCTTTGTGAGTAAAGGTTTGAAAGTCCAGTGTCACATTTTTTAATGTGAGACACAAGATCTGTAATGTAGATAATCTACTGTGAATTGTGTGTGGCCATGGGTTTTAGGGTGCACTGGAGGCAGGTAAGGAGGGTTGTTGGCTCCTCATAGGTGTGATAATTTGGGTTAGAGGTGTGAGTGAGGTACTAGTAGTAGAAAAGGCACTGAGCTAGAATGAGAATACTTTTATTTAAAGGCTGGCTCTGTCACTGATGACCTGGGTGACCCTGAAAAAGTCATTTGACTTACCCAAGCTTCAGTGTATGGAAATAAGTAGTATCTTAGTTCCTTTGGGCTGCAGTAACAAAATACTATAAACTGGGTGGCTTATAAACAATAGAAATTTATTTCTTACAGTTCTGAAGGCGGAGAAGTTCAAGATCAGTGCACTAGTAGATTTGGTGTCTGCCAAGGGCCCACTGTCTGGTTCATGGATGATGTCATCTCACTGTGTCCTCCCATAGTGGAAGGTAGTCTTTTATATGATACTGATCCCATTGATGACAGCTCCTCACTCATGCCCTAATCACCTTCCAAAGACCCACCTCCCAATACCATCACTATGGGAGTTAGGATTTCAACCTGTAAATTTTGGTGACACATAGACATTCAAACTGTAGCAAGTAGTTCCATTTCTACACAGAATTGTTCTGACAATCAAATGAAATAGTGGAAATGAAAGTAATTTAGGAAAAGTAAAGTGCTGAAGGGCAGTGTATAATTTTATTTAATTATGTATATTCTGTCAAAAGCAACCTTCTTTACCAATTGCCAAGAGTAATGTTTTAAAATTACGTTACTATAAATATTATATAAAATATATATAATTAACATTAATTCATACTAATATAAATCTACATTATTACAGTTAGGGCTAATGATTATGCATTTGTAGATTTAGAGCAATATTTAAAGAAGTGTGGTACCTACCCGTAATTATTTATCTTACTGAACATCATCAGTCATAATTATCGAGTAGTCTAAGCATAGTTTAACCTTAGCCTTGCATCCAAGAATTCCCTTCCTAAGAGTTTATTTAATAGTTTTTGGCCAGTGTTCGAACATAAACCTAAGTCTCTAACTTATCCTGAGTCTTTTCTTAAAATCAAAATCTCTTATGGGTGTGTAAGAGATTGCTCTATATTTCAGGGCAGCTTTTTTTTTTTTTAAGTCCTTGAAAATGTCCTTTTCCTCTGCTGTCATATTCCATTGATCAGGAAAAGTCTTTATTTAGTGTATATGCATGTATAATTTAGAATTGTCAATTACTGGACTGAAAGAACCCTAAGAAATAAGAGTCCAGTCCTCTTATTTACGGTAGAGGAACATGAGAGGCACAGTGTAGTTTAAGCAAACCTGAGTTTTCATCCCTCCTTCCCTCTCTTACTTTCATTTACTTACTATATGCCTGGCAGTTTATTTTATTTTTTAAGGAAAAATAGCTTTATTGTGAAAAGAAATCAATTCTCTATTTAAAGCATACATGAGACAGCATCTTTCATTTAGTCCTAAACTTGATTACGTATTCTCATTATAATATTCCAATGACATTCTGCAAATACATTTCAAGTATGTCATCATATACTTATTGGTAAGTATCAAACAAAGCTACTGACTGTGAGGGAAAATGTTCCGTAATTTTTTTTACCTACCCAGAGATACTCATCCCACTGTATATCTGGGATTTTTATGAACATTTACAAATTTTAACAAAATTCTTTTTTTTCCCATTGCATGCATCAATATGCTAAATTCTCCACTACAATCCAGGTAAAATACTGATAGTGTGTGAAAACCCAGTGTATTTTCTAATACTGCCCATGATAGACAGAGTGAAATTACAGCATAAAGAGTAGCCAGGAACCTATACTGTAAACATTATTTGGCTCCAAGTATCTTGCAACAAATAGCTACTAATAGGACTATACATAGCACATAGAACACAGCAATCCTGGATTGTAGTATGCCTGTAAAAAACCCTTTAAAGCATTTTTTCTCAACCTTTTCATCATTACCCTCCTTTTCAATTACAAAAATTAAATTCAAATTAAATTAAATAGCTTTAACTATAAATTTCTTCCTAATGAGAGAAATTAATACAAAAGATTTTGTTGGGTAGGCTGATTTTGGAAGGTCACAATCCATATCTAAGATTTTTTTCACCCCAAGAACCAATTTTTGTTCCCAGTTGAGAATGTAAGGGTTAAAGTTGATGAAATAAATTAAATAGCCTTTAACATTATTAGAGAGAAAAAAACCTAATGGGTAACAATAGAGGTTGAGATAGTTGACTTCTAGACCATCTCTCTTCCATACTTGCTGTATGATCAGGGAAGAAATCATGTCTCTTTATTTTCTTGTTTGGGAGAACACAGGAATAGCATAAAACCTAATAGCTTGGAAAAATCACTTAATCTCACTGGACTCAGTGAAGCTATTAATTGAAAGAATTGGTATAGATCAGTTGTTTTCAATTCTGGCTGCACTTTCCTAGGACATTTAAAAGATATCAATGCTCAGTTATATTTACCCAGGCCAATTAAGCCAGTCTCTGGAGGATATGGGCTCAACCTATAGTGTAAATCAGAATCACCTGATGGGCTTGTTAAGCCACAGATTGGTAGGCCCCACTTTCAGAGCTTCTGATTCAGCAGGTTTTGGGTGGGGCCTGCAAATGTGCATTATCAAGTTCTCAGGTGATGTTATGCTATTGGTCTATTGACCACACTTTCAGAACTGCTGGACTAGGCATTTGTGTAAGAGTGAATGTGTGTGTGTGGTGTGTGTCCCCAGGTGACTTCTAATCTCAAAACTATTCATATAGAAAATTTCAATAAGGTTCTTTTAAGTTCTAGGATACTCAGATTTTAATATAATAAGAGTTGTTAAACATCAAGATGGCTTATAAAAGGAGACCTATGGACAAATATCAACTTCTTGGTCAATTTTCATTAAAAACTCGTTTCTTAAAGCCTTTTACAGTATTTTTTTGAAAATTAACTTTTTTTTTTTAGCTGCATATATGGGTCTTCACTTCACTTTTCAGTAAAGATAACTTATTTGGTTATCAGTGTCTGATCATTTGATAAGACCAGTGGAAGGTTTGGATAGTAGCCAGCTATTTTTTAATTGCTTGAAGAGAATCTTGTAAATTTGTAGTCCAGAGGTAATTCTGCGATTGCTTCAATACTTGGAATTGCAATAGTGTTGTAAGTACTGATTCTTTTACAAGACCATGTATAAACCAAGAAGTCTTCTGTATTTTCCAGTCCCAAAACTGAATCGATAAAAAAGAGTGCCATTTTTTAGATAAAGTGTTTAGAGGCTTTGTCTTTGGCCTCTCATAGTTTCCTTTCTTCTCTAGAGGCTCTGACTCCTCGGGCCTCTGACTCCTCACGCCTTCATCCCCTCTGAGTTCTTCTAGGATCTAAGACACCAGAGAGGTCCTGGTATAGAAAAAAACACAGTCCCTGTTTACATGAAATTTACATTCAAGGGAGATCCTCTGCTTATCCTTAAACTTAGAGTTCCTGTTCTCTGTGTTTTGAGAAATCATTTCCCAAAAGGTTATGGCTGAGCTGTGAACTGCACATTGCTTTCCCAAATCTCAGGTTGTCTTTGCCCAGTCATCCACTTCTGTAACCCCAACTTTTCTCCCTTGGTGTTTTAGTCTGTCTTTTGCTGCTATAACAGAATGTCAGGGACTGAGTCATTTATAAGGAACAGAGATTTATTTGGCTCACACTTTTGGAGGCTGGGCTCACAGTTCCAGAGGCGGGGAATTTCAAATCAAGGGCCTGTATCTGATGAGGGTCTTCCTGCTGTGTCATCCAATGGTGGAAAGCACAAAGGCAAGAGAGTGTTCATGACAGAGAGGAGATGGAAGCTGAACTTATCCTTTGAGCCCACTCCCGCTATAACTAAACCACTCCCACTGTGATAATGACATTAGTCCATTCATGAAGGTCAAACCCTCATGACCTAATCACCGCTTAAAGGCTGCTCCTCTTAATATCAGCACAGTGTCACTTAAATTTCATCTTGAGTTTTGGAGGGGACATTCGAACCATAGCACTTCGTTGCAATTCGGGCAAGCTTTTAGTTCATGTACCCATTTATTTCCAATCTCTTCTTTAAGGGAATATAGAACTCTTTTCAATTATAACATTATGATGTAGCTTTAAACAGAACATAAAATAACTTTTAAGACCAATTTTTTCAGATATGTTTTAGCTTACTGAAATAAAGTTGCTTCTCTTTTCATTTAGTCTTGTCTATTATTATAAATTCTGTTAGTATTTTTTTGATCTCCTACTTTTTAGGTCTTTTCCTTTTTGTAATAAAGTTTAAAAATCTTTTTAGCTACAAAGAACTCTTGTCTTACAGCTCAAAAGTACATAATTAGAATCAATCAAGATCAACCCTCAGATGGCTTGATACTAATATTAGCCAAGGTTTTTTATTCCCTAAAAGTTCCCATAGAAAGAAAGGGACCTTGTACTTGATTTCTAATTCATTCTCTAATCTTAAGGTAATAGTTTGAATTACTTTATTTCAAGCAACACAATACTGATTAATTTGACGTAAACTCTCACTGCTAATTTAAGATGTCTAAAGAATATCAGATGGAATTTTGTGAAGAGACAAAGAACTTAACACTAATTTAATTATTCCAAAAGGTATGATCTCATAAATGCAAGTTTTGAATGCCACTATATACAACCTTTATTTAGGGGTTGATTTATAGAAACTCATATATTCTGAGTCTTTTGATTCCAAACTATCTTTTTATATTCTAGTCCTTTATATTCTAGTCCTTTATATGTACATAAATGATTTAATGACTCCTTTTCAAAGTTACTCTTTGATAATAGTGGTGCCAATCATTTCATTCCCCATCCATCCACCCACCTATCCACACTATTCACCAAATGTCTTAATGTTAAAGTTGATGCTTCTGTACGAAGAGCAATAAGGTATAGCCTCTGCACCTCAGTGATATATTTTAATAATTCCTATTACTAAAAGCCCTGTGCTTGTGGTTTGTTGGCTGTATCCAGAGGGAATACTTTACATTTAAATGTTTAGGTGATGGCTCTGAGATTTCCCCTTAGAATAGGGATATAAAGCAATGCTTTAAAGCATCTCCTATGTTCAAACACCTAGCGGTTATAGATCAAATATAAAAAACAGAAAACCAAACATGGCATTATGGGCTTCAAAACATGACAATCATTCTACAGGCCAGAAACAAAGCAGAAAAGCAAACTAGCTAGTGATGTTGATGCTGCTGGGAAAATGTAGCAGACCCTAGTGATGAGCAGGCAGGAAGCCCCATAGCAAAGACTCAGCTCAACACCCTTCTCTTACACACAGAAATGAGTGATTCACAGATTGGCATCCTTTCCTTCCGTAGTGTAAATGCCCCAGGCACTGCTATTATGAAACTTCAGTGTATTGTTGATCCTTAATTAAATGTGCGTACTTTCTTGGGTGTTTTAATCAGTGTCTCAGAACATTGATATATTTTCAGCAACATCAATAATAAGTACTTTGTTCAGTGCTTCAACAATACATAAACATTTGAGACCTGGGGCCTAGCACATAGTAAACACTCAGTAAAAGGTGGCTGATATCTTTTCCCATAATTGTTGGGAGCCTTTTCTGATAGTTTTGATCATTTTTATTTTGTTTAAAACTATATAGGCTACATGAGCAGTTTTAACTAAATAAAACTGTATTAATACCTGTTATTTACCACCTGGTATAACCCAACAGAACTTGCTTTCAATTACTATCTAGATTAACCCGTCAAATTAGACAAGGGTCACCTTCTAGTCTTTGCAAGTATCAGTTTGGTAAACAGCACACTCATTATTTTTTTCATGTAAGTACATGTTTAATTCCCTCAAATGTTAACATAAATTGCTACTTAAAAAATATGTAGTGTTTTAAGGACTGTTTTAAAATAAATGGATAGGCTTGGCACTGTGGCTCACACCTGTAATCCCAGCACTTTGGGAAGCCGAGGCGGGTGGATCACTTGAGGCCAGGAGTTCTAGATTAGGCTGGCCAACATGGTGAAACCTCATCTCTGCTAAAAATATAAAAATTAGTCAGGTGTGGTGGCGGGTGCCTATCATCTCAGCTACTTGTTGGAGGCTGAGACAGTAGAATCGCTTGAACCCAGGGGGCGGAGGTTGCAATGAACCGAGATCGCACCTCTGCACTCCAGCCTGGCAACAGATTGAGACTCCCGTCTCAAAAAAAAAAAAAAAAAAAAAAAACAGCTTACTAATAAATAATAAAATAAATGGGTAAAGTTGAATCTTCTCATCTAATGACTTCAATCGAATTTTTAGAATCATTTTTGAAGTTTTGAAGAAGCTGAGGTCACTTATATGCAACTTCCCTTTCAAGAATGTGAGCTTATCATTCAGTCAACAATTACCTATAATGCACCTACAATGTATATAGTGTTTGTAATGTTATGGATTTACTCTAGTCAAATGCTCTTGAGTGGATAAAATTGCAGATGCAGATTTTACTGTACAATTTGCACTTCATTTTCGTAACAATGTAAATATTAAGTTATGTAGGAGCAATTATCAGAGCTCTAATACCCTTTCTCCAATAGAATGCATATTTGATGTTAGAAAAGCAAATCTAGAATAATTGAAAGTGCACGATTCAGGTATAATTTCTTGTTTGTGTGTTCTTTCCCTCAGGGCTACTCTGGCCTTTGCTTAACCCAGTTTATTTCCTATATTGAAGCTTTATTATATAAGACTCAGAACATATCTGGCCGTAAGCTGAATTGCCAAGAAACATTAGCAAACTTGCTCATTAAAATAACAAATTCTAACATTGTCTTTAAAACAACAACACCCTACTGTTAAATTTAGGCTGTGTGTGTGTGTGTGTCTGTGCACACGTAGGTGTGGTAGAATTTTTTTACCCTACTAAAGTAATCGGAGACTCTGCCTGAAATTCTATAATTTTGAGGTCTTGCTGTGTTAGAAGGTTGCCTACAGTGGGAAACTTGTCTTTTTCTGAAATTAAAAAAAATTATTTTCCAAGTTCCTCTCCAACCTTTGCCAATCTGTGTTGACTTACTCCTTATTAAACGCTCAGCTCTTTAAGGCCCATTAGTCAAGCTGTTACTTGTGTGCAGGCCTGAAGCAGCAGTTCTGTCAGTGAGCCTGCACCTACCTGCCACACCCCATTTAGTTGTCTGCACCTGGACTTGTCTCCTAATCATAATATGTAATATTGCAACTTTACCCCAAAGGGCCATAGAATGTCCATGTTTAGAGGGAGAGGTGAGACAGCCTAATAGGTGTCACTCTCTGGTGGTAAAATTAAGAGTGGATCACAAATGTAGGCAAGAAACAGAGGCCTGTAAAACCAATGAACCCTTTTGCAAAACAATCATTTTACTGCCTCTGCACATATTTAGCCCAGAGATAATTTATTTTATCTAGCAGTTCATATATTCACTCAGGTTGAAACTTCTATATTGTACCTGATGTTTGCTGCATACTTTGCTAGGTGCCAAGCATGCATGAGTTTGTAAGACTATTTTTGCCATCATGGAGCTCACTTCACTCTCTAGCAGTGATGCAGGCTTGAAAACAAGTAACTACAGTAGATATTAAAAGTGCTGTAATACAGGCATGGACACACAGCCAAGGAGACACGAATCACGATTATTTGTGCTTGGGAAGATTGGGAAAGGCTCCACAGAGCAAGATGCTTTTGAGCTGAAAGATGCCTTGGAATAAGTAAGAAATCACTAAAGGGTGTTACCAAAATGCTTTAGGGAGAAAATCCTCCAAATTAGCCATGGCATGTTTTGGAGTATGCAGTAGAGTAAGGGATGCTGCTTACCTCCTTTTGTGATGATACTTAGAATAAGGCTGAAAGAAGAAAATACAAGTTCAGCACCTAATCCAGTGCCACATTAGAATAGGTACTAATTGAGGATCCCTTAGTGAAATATTTGGGACCAAAATTATTTAGATTTCAGATTTTTTCATATTTTCGAATATTTGCATTACACTTACCAGGTGACCATCCCTAATCAGAAAATCTGAAATTCAAAATGCTCCTAAGAGCATTTCCTTTGAGTAACAATGTTGACACTCAGAAATGTTTGGATTTTGGTGTATTTTAGATTTTGAATTAGAGATACTCAACCTGTATTGCATATATTAGCTGGATGAAGGAATAAATTTATGTGTGCATGTATTTTAAAGAGTACAGGGGGCTGGGTGCAGTGGCTCATGCCTGTAATCTTAGCACTTTGGGAGGCTGATGTGAGTGGATCACCTGAGGTCAGGAGTTCAAGACCAGCCTGACCAACATGGTGAAACCCCATCTCTACTAAAAAAAAATCAAAAAAATCAGCTGGGTATGGTGGTGTATACCTGTAATCCCAGCTACGTGGGAGGCTGAGGCAGGATAATCGCTTGAACCTGGGAGGTGGAGGTTGCAGTGAGCCAAGATCACAGCATTGTACTCCAGCCTGGGCAACAAGAGCGAAACTCTGTCTCAAAAAAAAATAAAAATAAAAAGCAGGGTGCAGTGGCTCATGCCTGTAATCCCAGCACTTTGGGAGGCTGAGGTGGGTGGATCACCTGAGCTCAGGAATTCTAGACCAGCCTGACCAACATGGAGAAACCCCGTCTCTACTAAAAATACAAAATTTGTCAGGCATAGTGGCACATGCCTGTAATCCCAGCTACTCGGGAGGCTGAGGCAGGAGAATCGCTTGAACCCGGGAGGAGGAGGTTGCGGTGAGCCAAGATCGCGCCATTGCACTCCAGCCTGGGAAACAAGAGTGAAACTCTGTCTCAAAAAAAAAAAAAAAAAAAGTACAGGGAAGGATACTATTTTATTACTATGAAAAGCAAAAGAATTTCTGTCTCATTTTTAACATTGATATTTAGTATTCTGATTCAGGCATTATTTTTTATGTCACTGGGGTGGAACCAAAATGAATTTTGTATATTAACTGTTCATTGAGGGATGTTAACCAAAACTTTCAAGGCACTATGTGGGAGATTTTTTTTTAATTTTGTCTGCATACCAATGGAAAGTAAGCCTGTTTTCTGTCTCCTTTTTCATGTAGTTTTATTAGTGCTATCAAATTTAATGAGTGCTCTGCCGTTTTTTGCTGTCATTCTGTAATGATTTCAGATCCATATATGCTGATTTAGCTTTGAAAGCAAGTTGGGAAAAAAGTAAATTACATTCTAGCAGATTTGTCTCATGTTTGCATCATTTATTTTTTTCTGCTTATATTCTCCAGTAAGCAGTTAACTGCTTTTTTGAAACCAAAAGCTAAAGAAGCCTGCTGTACCAGCAATACCTCTAGTTGTTATAATTCAGCTACCCTGCATTTAGGGCCAGCTTCTCAGGTGTCCCATGCAGTCACACAGGGCTCTGCTCTTACAAGGTTTCTGCACTTGGCTTAATGTTCTTCTGCTGCCATCTTGAGATTCTTAGTAATATTTGGACAAGGGGCCCTGTTACACTGAGGTCTGCAATCACATAGCCAGACCTGCTTGCATTGCGAAGAACATTAACATATATATTCTGACACATGTAACACAATATTGAATGCCTCTTAAAACTTGCTTCAAGCATCTTTCCATCTCCTTAGGTAAGGAAGCCATCCTGAGCCCCACTCTGAGTTACATGCCCCTTGTTGTAATTTGTGATGTCTCTGTTTGTTAGTGTTGGCTGAGCTTTGACTAGGGGTTCATTCCAAGACCTCACCTTTCCTGCTGACTTATTAACTGTTCCTCGGACTCTACTTGACTTCTGGAACACCACATTCTCCTGATGTTTTTCTTACATCACTGGTAGCTCTTTCTCAGTTTCCATTCCTGGTTCTTCCTTCTCTCCCCTGTCTCCTAAAATTGGGATGTGTCACTTGTCAGGCCATGTCACCTTCTCTGTGTTCACTCCTTCTTGGGTTTAAAAATGCCATCTATATGCCAAGCACTCCCAAAGATATATCCGTTTACATGTCATCTCTACTTGAGTGTGTAATAAACACCTCACACTTAATATGACCAAACTGGCTTCCTGAATTGGCCCCTATAACATGTTCTACCCAGCGTTCCGCATTTCAGTTGGTAGGAATATTATTTCAGTTGCTTAGGTAACAAATAATAATCACCTTTAGTCCTGCCTTTCTCTCATTTTCAGTCTGTTAGGAAATCCTGTTGGTTCTCTGTTCAAAATATAGAATCTGAATCTACCACCTGTCACACTCCTCTGTCTCTGGAAGTATCAGTCCAGCAACCAGAGTGTTCCTATTAAAATAAATCAAACTCTGTAGGGGCTTCCTAACTTATTCAGAGGAAAAGCCACAGCTCTCGGAATGGTCTGCAAGGCCCTACCTGATCTGACCTACCCCCACTCACACCTTGCTCATTTCCTCTCTTGCTGTTTTTTCTCTGACACACTGGTTTCGGCCACACTGGTCCCTTGCTGAGCTTTCAGTCACAGTGCCAGGCTGTCTGCTCTGCCCAAAATGCCCCTTCTTTACTCAACTTCTCTACTTGAACTGCAGCTCCCTCTGAGCACTCCTTCTCTCTCTCTCATTCTCTCTCTCTTTCCCCCCCTCACCCTTTTCTACTTCTTTCTTTTTCTATAGCATTTATCAGAATCTAACACAATGACTTATTTTCTATGTCTTTTTTTTTTTATGCTTGGTACTCTGGATGCTCGATAAAAGTTGAATGTTGACTGAAAGAGCTATACCCAAAGGGAACATGTCCTTTGGTGTGAATGCTCCTTTTGTCTCTTTATTTCTCAGTAATTCTTTTTTATTCATTTGCGTTCTAAAGAATATTACATTTTGAAAACATTCCTACTTTAAATAGCCAAATATTTAATAAAGGTAATAGCTGACATAGAAGTGTAAGCAATAATCTTGTCTCGAGAGCTAGAAATCATTTCAGTTACATGACATGTTTGAAATGTAAGCAAATTAAATAACACAATGGCACTTTATGCCTTGATATTGTAGTCAGTTCAGAGGTTATCTTTTCTCTATCTTAATACTGCCTAAATTTTCAAATCAAGAATGGGAAAGATTTTTATATAAGGGAAAATGAATTGGCATACCTTTAATTGTTGAGATAGCTTTTAAAATATAGCTTTTTTTTTTTAGCTGTATGTGCTGGATATTGCTAGATTCTTCCAGTGTTTGTGCTTCTCTCTGTTGTAGGAATTTGATACCTTTGAATGCTAGATGAGTTGAGATTCTTAACAAATGCAGGGAGAAGCTTAAACATATGGAGTCTCTCATTCAGTGACTATGTTGTCATGCATTATATTTTATAAATAAATATAGCCCCAGGTCATTGAAGCAAAATATAAAGGGAAAGTTTTATGATTGTTACAAATACAAAAAAATGGGTTTCTAAACACATTTTCTTAATAATGCTGTTCTTGGAAAGTAGTAATTTATTCAATGCTAAATGAGCTCAATTCTAGTGGGCATTCCTTTCTTAAAAGTATAATTTTTAATTATGAAAATAATAACATATTACAGAGTTTATAAAATAAAGAATAAAAACATGGCCATAATTTTATCACCATAACAACCCTTTTCATTTTGCATTATTTCCTTTTTGCATATTTACCTTTTGCATAGTTTTACTTGGGTGCAGAGTTTTTATGTCATCTTTTTCACTTAGATACATGTCATGCCTATTTCTTCACATTGCTATGTGGTCATTATCACAATAACTTTTCAAGGTTGCATAATGGCCTCTATTGTGGCCATATCATAGAACCTAAATATATTCCAGGTGTTGGAGATTTAAGTTTCTTTCAATTTTTTAAAAATCATAAATAATGTTATAATGAACACTTTTGTGTTCGTAGCTTTTCTGGATCATTTTCTTAGGATATATTCCCAAAAGTGAAATTCCTGTTTCACACAATATGACCATAGTAATGACTTTTGATATATTGCCAGCCTACTTTCCCAAATGATCAAACCAATTTTTTGCCTCCAGCAATGTGTGAAAGTGAAGCTTTACCATACCCTGGCCTGTGATTTCTCATTTTTGTTCTATTATTAGTGATCCTTGTATTGTTAGCAGTAAAATACTAGTACTTCGTAGATGTATAGAAATTTAGAAAACAATTTTGGAATATCAGACACCTGAGTCAAGGTTCTCTCCACAAAGAGGAAGAGGAGAACTGGTTTGATGTGTGGGTTAGTCATGCCTAGAAGGATAGGAGAAAAGCTCTCCATGGTTTGTTAAACACATTAGTTGAAGAAATTTATATTTATCCGAAATTAGTGTGTGTGATGTCATCTAGCTGATCATTTATACCTCCTTAGAGAATTGCTTTGCCCTTTTATTCTGGAACAAACCGGTTCACAAAAAAACCGCTGCATTTATTTCTTTGCTTTCTAAGAATCTAAACTGATATAAGAGTCTTGCAACACAGTTTTCTGCTTATGAAATATTTTGGCTTCATCTTGGAGAATCACATAATTCCATTTTTTTCTTTTTCTTTCTTTTTCTTTTCTTTTTTTTTTTTTTTTTTGAGACGGAGTCTCGCCCAGTTGCCCGGGCTGGACTGCAATGGCTCGATCTCGGCTCACTGCAACCTCCGCCTCCCGGGTTCAAATGACTCTCCTGCCTCAGCCTCCCAAGTAGCTGGGATTACAGGTGCCTGCCACCACACCCAGCTAATTTTTGTATTTTTAGTAGAGATGGGGATTTCACCATGTTGGTCAGGCTGGTCTCAAACTCCTAACCTCATGATCCACCCACCTCAGCCTCCCAAAGTGCTGGTACTACAGGCATGAACCACTGTGCCCAGCCTGAGCCACTGCGCCTGGCCCATTTTTCTCATAATTAAATAATTTATCCCTTAGAAGAGTTAAGTCATCTACTTTCAGATGTTCCTGCAAACGGAGGGCTTTGTTCTGGCATTGGTCAACCAAAGCTCTAGGTAAAATGGCTAGAACCTTCCTCTACAAGTAAGAGTGAACAGAGGCTTTGGGAAGAAATTCAGTCTGAGACAAGAGCTGAGAAACATGGTAGAATTTTAGATTAGCATCATTTTAATAGTAATGGGCTGGGTGTGGTGCTCACACCTGTAATCCCAGTACTTTAGGAGGAAAAGTCAGGAGGATCACTTGAGGCCAGGAGTTCAAGACTGGCCTGGTCAACATAGCAAGACTCTGTCCCTATTAAAAAAAAATTAATTAGCCTGGTATGGTGGCATGCAACTGTAGTTTAGCTACTTAAGAGGCTGAGGCAGAAAGATCACTTGAGCCCGGAAGTTCAAGGCTGCAGTGAGCTTTGATGGTGTACCAGCCTGGGCAACAGAGTGAGACCCTGTCTCTTAAAAAAAGTAATTTTTTATTCTACAGCACTGAATAGTTTCAAAATATCTTTTCATTCACTGTCTCACCAGTGAAGTTAGTAAAATGAGAGAGATGATTAACACGCAGAGAATTTAAGGGACAAACCCAAGTAAGGGCCCATGGGCACAGGATGAGTAAGGGTGTGCCTGTGTGGTATGGACTGGACTGTACCTAAGGCTTTGGCTGCAAATCTTTGTCTGGTTTTACTTTACCACAGAACAGTATTTTTAACATCTCCTCATTCATTCATACAAAAATTTATTGGCTTTCCACTATACCTGCTCTGGCACCAATTTCAGCCTTCCATGAGGGCTCAGTCTGGCACCAGAGTCAGGTTTGCAAAGAGGCCATGGTGAGGGACTGTGGTGAATGCTGGATCCCTGTGAGGGAAGGCTGCAGCTCATGCTGGTGGTGCAGGTGGCATTGGAGCCGCATCCCTAAAGGGTCAAAAGGGGTGACCCCTGTGGATTTCTTTGACTTTCACCAGTGAGGGTCAATGAGATTGTTAAGAAAGCAAAACAACACAGATGTTGTCTTGAGATAATAATGTCTTCTATGGGGCTGGAAGGGGAAGACTACTTCCTTCTACTGCGGAGTTGCTCCGTGCTGCTTTCTTCCACAGACCTACTTTGTATGAAATGCTCCCATTTCTCAGGTGTTTTCCTTCCTTGATCCACTTCTAACAATGGCCTCCTGAGGTTCCACATTTTCTTTTATGCCAGCTTATTCATTTTCTCATTCATTAATCCAAAAGATATACTGAGTGCTAGAATCTAATGAGAAAGAGCAGAGCTATTGAAAATTTGAAGCAAGGCCAGGCTCAGTGGCTCATGCCTGGGATCACAGCACTTTGGGAGGCCGAGGCAGGCGGATCACCTGAGGTCAGGAGTTCGAGACCAGCCTGACCATGGAGAAACCCCATATCTACTAAAAATATAAAAAATTATCTGGGCGTGGTGGCATCTGCCTGTAATCCCAGCTACTCAGGAGGCCAAGGCAGGAGAATCGCTTGAACCCAGGAGGCGGAGGTTGTGGTGAGCCGAGATGGCGCCATTGCACTCAAGGCTGGGCAACAAGAACGAAACTCCGTCTCAAAAACAGAAAGAAAGAAAGAAAATTTGAAGCAAAAGCCTTCTGAATTGCAAAGACCATGAGGAGGAAATAGCTTGGCATGTTCTCGGAAAAGAAAGAAGGACTTTGAAGCTAGAAATGAGGGTGTATTAGGAGATGACATCAGACAGCAGGGAGGGTCCAGACCTTGGTAGGAAGTTTAGAATTTATTCTAAGTGCAATAGGAAGCCATGGGAGGAGGGTTTTAAACAGAAGACAGGATCTGATTTATCTATCATTTTAATTTTGTAATTTAGAAAATTTTAAGAAAAGTGCATGTTAGCAAAGTTTGGTGCTTGATACACGGACAATTTGGATAATGGCTTTAGATTGAAGAAAGATTAGGAAAGAGTTGCTATTTAAAGAAGGGGGGTGACCCCAGGATTTATTTCACACCCACATGTTTGCTTTTCTCTGTTCTTAGCTCAGTCCATACGACCAACTGCTAGTTTAGGAGAGAAGGGTTTAGCAGGGATTCCCCCCTTCCCTCCAATTCTCTTAGACCCTGTTTTCTTATTAAAAGATTTGCAGGATCCCATCTCGGTCAGTGATGTCAGCAACCCAGCCATTGTTGTGAGCTGATGCCATGCTCATGAAGAAAATGAAGAGCAGCTGATTGACTTCCAAGTATTTCTGCCCTAAGCCACGCCAATCACTTCTTTATACCGTCTTATCTTTTAATCTCTTGTCTTTCTCACTAAGTTGTAGCAGGTGGGAGAAATGTTCCAAGACCATTAAAGGAGGATAATTGGGAATCTCTGTATAGACATTTAAAGTTGAATAAGCAGCAGTTTATTTGGCTGCCTGGCACTCAGAGGCACACCAGTAGCATCCAAAGAGCACCCTGAGTTCGAAGGAGTCGGAGAGGTGGGACAGGAGGAAGGGTGTCTTCAATAAAGTGAATTCAGGCTCTTAGAAATTCTGTTGAGAATGGAAACTGTGATTTTTAGTAGCTACATTCTGATATTTACAATCAGGTCTTCATTAATCTGCCATTTCAGGGCTTCATTTAGTTTAAGTAAGTATGTGGAAGGTACACAATCGGAAAAGCCATGAGAGACTACATTACCTTCAATGTGTTTATTCTGTTTTCTTGAGTTGCTTTCCACCTTATTACCTCTAAGCTAGTTACAATTTTTTTTTCAACACACAGCTCGTGTGTATTTGAGAAGGTTGACCTCCCTCCCTCCTCTGTGTATTTATTCATAATGAGGCTCCTCGGTACCCCGTGTGTACCTCTTTCAAAGATTTGTGGCACTTAACCACGTTCTGGGCTAGTATTGTTCTCTCTTCCCATTTAGACTATAAGTTTCTTAAAGATTGAGTTTATAGCTGATTGTTGCCTTCTCTTATGCCTAGCGTATTTTTATATATTGTATATATTTGTACTTTAAAATTTTTATTTTGGTGCAAATCTTTGTTGAAAAATCTATTATATACTTTAATGCCACCTAAGGATGGGAGAAAATTTGAATGTTTTCTTTTGGACACAAGATAATCATTGTGCTCTCCAGTTGTTATTTTTGACGCTTGAGGTATTTGGGATTATATCTCCTTCTACTAAACACCTCAGAGCATGCAACTTCTAAAACATGATTTCAGTATTCCCTTTGTTGCTGTTGTTGTTGTTTTGAGACAGTGTCTTGCTCCGTCGCCTAGGCTGGAATGCAGTGGCACCATCATAGCTCACTGTAGCCTCAAACTCCTGGAGCCAAGCAGTCCTGCCTCAGCCTCCTGAGCAGCTGAGACTATAGGTGCATGCCACAATGCCTGGCTAATTTTTGTTGTTGTTATTGAGACGGGGTCTAGCTATGTTGCCCAGGCTGGTGTCAAATTTCTGGCCTCAAGCAATCCTCCTGCCTTGGCCTCCCAAAGTGCTGGGATTACAGTTATGAGCCACCACAGCCAGCCTCAGTTTTCCTTTTTAAAATTACTTTGTATCTTCCTACTTATTCTAACTGATGCTGGTCTACTGCTTGGAGGCCAAAACTTCACTTTATACAGTTTGTCTGGGAGGGGAATTGAAGGTCTTTTCACATATCTTCTACAGGCTGAGCATCCTTTGTGTAAAATTCTTGGGATCAGAAGTGTTTCAAAATTCAGAGTTTTTGGGATTTTGGAATATTTGTGTACCCATAATGAGATATCTTGTGAATGAGACCCAAGTGTAAACATGAAATTCATTTGTTTCAGATATACCTTAGACACATAGCCTGAAGGTAATTTTATACAATACTTAAATAATTTCATGCACTAAAGTTTGTATACATTTGAACCATCAGAAAGCAAGAGTATCAGGTGTGGAATCATTTCAGCACTCAAGTTTCAGATTTTGGAGCATTTCAGATTTGGGATTTTCAGATTAGGGATGCTCAACCTGTAGAATGCAAAATACATAAGCTTTGTGACAGGTTGTCATGTAAGAGCACTTTTAGCTCAATGGCCAAGCCTCGAGTCAGCAAGTAGCCAGATGTCTGCTGCATAGAGAAGTATGTGGTTGCTAGGTGTCTCTCCCATCAACCACAAGGAATCTTTCCCTAACTTCCTTGATAGAAAACATTTTAACAGAAGCAATCACCCTCATTCTTCACTCACTCAGCTCTGAGAGCACCAATCTCTAAGCTAGGCATGCACTTGCCTCAGAGCCTTTGCACTTTCCATTTTCTCTGCCTAGATTGCTCTTTTGCCAGGTATTCTCATGGCTTGCTCCCTCACTTCCCTCCAGTTTTTTTTTTTAAATATCGCTATCTTTCAGATGCCTTCCCTGACCACTTACACAAAATATTACCAACCCTCATCTTCAACCCACCATCTCTCTCCCACTTATCCTGTGTGGTAGATTTTTATAGTAATGAATCATGCCTCCCTGTGTCCACACTCCTATGCAGAGGGAAATTTTTTCTCTTTTCATCAAAAGATAAAGTGCATTTTTCCATTCTCTTGAATCTGTTCTGGCTTCATGACATGCTTCAAACAATAGAATGTGACACCGTGATGTGCAAACTCTAGAGCTTTGCTGTGTAACGTAGGAACCCTTAGACATATGTAACCATTTGTATTTAAATCACAATTAGATACAATTTAAAATTTAGTTCCTCAGCTGTACTAGTCATATTTCAGATACTAAACCATATGTGACTAGCAGGTACCATATTGGAGAGCAATTAGAGACGACATAGGGGGAAACTGAGGTACCCCAGACAATAGGCACTGATGATTTCCAGACATGTGAGTGAGGCTGTTTTGTCCCGCCCTCCCCATCCAAGCTGCAGGATGACTATAACCTCACTAGTAATCCCAGGTGGTACCAGCCAAAGAACAGGTCAAATTGCCAACCCACACAATCATGAAAAATAATTGTCATTGTTTTAAGCTATAAGTTTTATATAGGTTTGATACACAGTCATGATAATGGAAACACCCTTCAATTCTAATGACTGGCAGTAATTTGGAAACCATGCCCTAAGGAGTTACCTCATGGGTGAGGATGTCACAAAATGAGGAAGACAGAGTGAATCCATACCATCCATGACAGTCAGATCAGTTCCTTATTTATCTAAAAAGAGAAAGGGATATTTGCTATTACTAAAATAAAAACCAACTGCAGACTGAAATACTTATTAATAGCACAGACTTAGTTTTACATCAAAAAATTACTACCAGCAATTTGCAAAGTAGATAGTTTAAAAATACAGAACTAACTGAAATCCATTATTTCAATTTAAGGTGAACAGATTGGGTGACTTTGTTATATCTTGCTCTGACATATTTTGTAACATTAAATACATAGTATTTAATTCTGAGAGCATTTCTCCCATAATTTATTATGCTCAAGCATTTATTGAGTGCTGTCTATATATGTCTAGGCAGGTACAATAGAGGATTTCAGATGATTAAGACCTGAAGCTTACCATGCAAGAACTCACAATTTAATGGAGGGGACAGATGCATGGTCAAAATATATGCACATTAACACAGTACAAGCTCTGTTAGAGGAATAGGAAGTGCTCTAGAAACACTGAGGTGGGAGCAGCCACCTTGTTATTGCACATACTGAACACACAGAATGAGCTCTTACTTTGCATATGCATTGGGGATAAAGACTAGAAAAGAAACAAATTAGACTGGGTGCAGTGGCTTATATCTGTAATCCCAGCACTTTGGGAGGCCAGGGTGGGTGGATTGCCCAAGCTCAGGAGTTCAAAACTACCCTGGGCAACATGGTGAAACCCTGTTTCTATAAAAATATATATTAAAAAAAAATTGGCCAGGCATGGTGGTGCATGCCTGTAATCCCAGCTACTTGGGAGGCTAAGGCAGCAGAATTGCTTGAGCCCGGGAGGCAGAGGTTGCAGTGAGCCAAGATCATGCCACTGCACTCCAGCTTGGGCGACAGAGTGAGACTCCATCTCAAAAAAAAAAAAAAAAAAAAAAAAGAAACAAATTACCTAGAGAATTGTTTTGTGTAAAAAACAGAATTATTGTTTTATTTTAATAATAACCTTGTTGAGATAGTATTCCTGTATCATAATATTTACCCATTTAAAGTGTGCCATTCAGGGGCTTTTAGTATTTTCACAGAATTGTGCACCATTATTGCTATCTAGATTCATAACTTTTTTTTTTTTTTTTTGAGATGGAGTCTCACTCTGTCACCCAGCCTGGAGTGCAGTGGTGCAATCTCAGCCCACTGCAACCTCTGCCTCCTGAGTTCAAGTGATTCTCCTGCCTCAGCCTCCTAAGTAGCTGGGACTACAGGCACCCGCCACCACGCCTGTCTAATTTTTATATTTTTAGTAGAGATGGGGTTTCACCATATTGGCCAGGCTGGTCTTGAACTCCTGACCTTGTGATCCTCCCGCCTCAGCCTCCCAAAGTGCTGGGATTACAGGCGTGAGCCACCGCGCCTGGCCCATAACTTTTTTATATTCTAAAAAGAACATCCATACCCATAAGCAGACACTCCTATCCCTCCCCTCCCTCCCCAGTTCCCCAGCCTTAAGCAACCAGTAGTCTACTTTCTGCCTCTCTAGACTTGCCTGTTTGGGACATTGCATGGTAATGGAATCTTACACTATGCCCTTTTCATGTCTGGCTTCTTTCACTGAGCATGATTTTAAAATTCTTCCATGTTATAGCACATATCAGTATTTCATTCATTTTTATTACTGAATAAGATGTCATTGTATTATGGATATATCACATTTTGTTTATCCATTCAGCAGTTGATGGATATTTGGATTGTGTCCATCTTTTGGCTATTATGAATAAGGCTACTGTAAACATTCATGTATGAGTGTTTATGTGGACATGTTTTTCTTTTTCTTCGGTATATACCTATGTGTAGAATTGCTGGGTCATGTTGACAACTCTGTGTTTAACATTTTGAGGACATGCCAAACTGATTTCCAGAGTGGCTGTGATATGGTTTGGCTCTGTGTCCCCACCCAAATCTCACTGAATTGTAATAATCCCCACATGTCATGGGAGGGACCCAGTGGGAGGTAATTAAATCATGGGGGCGGGTTTTTCCCATGCTGTTTTTGTGATAGGGAATAAGTCTCACAAGATCTGATGGTTTTATAAAGGAGAGTTCCCCAGCACATGCTGTCTTGCCTCCCGCCATGTAAGACGTCCCTTTGCTCTTCCTTCGTCTTCTGCAATGATTGTGAGGCCTCCCCAGCCATGGGGAACTATGAGTCCATTGAATCTCTTTCCTTTGTAAATTACCCAGTCTCAGGTATGTTTTTATTAGCAGCATGAGAATGGACTAATACAGGTTGCATTTTTACCATTCCACCAACAAGCATCAAGCTTCCTGTTTCTTCACATCCTCACCAAAAGTTGTTTTTATCTGGAACAGAACTGTTTTGAATGAAAATATAAACTCATTAAAACAGAAAAATTCCAATTATATTATGTTATATGCATTTAAGGTGGCCCATATATCAGTCACGTGATATTAGAACTTAAAGCTGAATGCCACTTTGTAGCTCTGTGTACAAAACAGCTCATTGGAGTCTAATGATCTTATCATTAATGTTCACCAGGTGGTTGGGAAATGCAGGTTTTCTTTTATGTCTAATTGAGAGAGTTAAAGTGTGAAATGATTATATGTATAAAACTGTTGAAAGTTAAATCTATTTCTGACATACAATTAAATATAATTGAAATAGGACAAATTGAATAACAAAATTAAATTTACAAAACAGGATACGAATGGAAATTATCATATGTATGCTGCTTTGTAGGATATTTGGGTGGTGCGTTGGCATGAGGGCCAGAGCCCTGTATTTGTACTTACTTGGCGTGGTTCCCACCTGCCCAGGCTTGCCTCCTGTACTTCCCTACATTGGCATATCAAAGGAGTTCGCGAGACATTTTCCAGCCAGCACCCTGCGCAGAGAGGATTTCTTTTTCTTTTTTTTTTCTGAAGCACTGGAGTTTAATGTGGTTAGGAAGCAAAATACAATCTAAGACTCAGACTTGCTTTTAATGAATCCAGGAGACCTGACAATGATGTATTATAAAAAACAAAAATAAAAATCTGACAATACCCCCCAACTTGTCAGTGGCTTCCCATAGCCCATGATTGGGTTGAGTGAGTCTCAGTGCATAGGAAGCAGTGCAGTGGTCTTTGTGGCCTGACCTCCGCCCACACCTTCAGCTTCAGCTGCTACCACTCTCTGAGTACTGAAGTTTTTGTAGTTCCCTGAGGGCGCACACTGTGACACTCCTGCATTCTCTGCTAGTGTTTAGTTTCCTTTGCTGGGAGTACCTTTCCCTCTCTGCGAGACTCAATTTACGCACCACCTCCCCCAGGAAGCATTACAGATCCCCCAAGGCTCTACTAGGTCCCAGACATGGCATTAGTCTGGGTGCTTTGTTTACCATGCTGAACAAAAACAGAAAAAGTCCCTGGTCTAGTGGAGCTTATATTTTATCTAAGAGAGGGACTAAACAAGAAATATAGAAATGTCACCTCTCTTGCATAGTAGAAGGTGCCAGGTCTAGGAAATACAAAGATAGTTAAGCAGAATAATGAGAATGGGAAATGTAGGGGATGAGAAAGGTGGAATGCTACATTCAATAAGGTAGGTGAGTGAGCCTCACCTTCTAGACACCCTTGAAAAGGATGAGGGAATCTGTGATATGGCTAAATCTAGGGAAAGAGCTTTCCAGGCAGAGCAAACAGCCAGCCAAAGAGATTACTCTATTGTGAGAGTCTCCATGTTAAACTAATAAAATTCCATCCATAAAGGAAGTTGATAGGTTGGTTTTCCAAAGTATCCTTTCTATAGACCAATATATACATATTTCCATTTCAATTTTTGAAATCTAAAAAGAAGTTCCAAGACAAATCTCTCCTTTGCCCTCTTCCCTCCCCACACCCCTGCACAATGCACGTTTTGTGGACTATTAATAGTCTAGAATTCCTAATCAGAAATTACTGTACACCTAAGTTGCACAGATCATATTGTCTTCTTTCTCCAACAAAAGATCTGGATTTGCCTGTAAAATATATGCCCCGTAATAGTTTTATATTTCCAGAGGGCCAGTTCTGCCTCTGCTCTTCCTTCTCTGAGTCATTTGCCTTTATGTCCCGTCTTCTCTGAGTTTTTAATCTTTCCACATTATTGCCTATTGGTGTTTTCTGGTTGATCTTTTGTGCTAAATTCTAAATGCCATTGTGTGAATTCTTCCTCCTATTTGATAAACCAGAGTGAAGACCTGTTCTAAGATCTTCATCTTCTCTTCAGTGGCTTGCATTAAATCTGTACATTCCTGGAACTTCCCCTTCCCCAGGAAGAAATCTAGCACAGGCCTTGCACCGCATTTTAAGAATCTTTACCACTCCTGAGCCAGGCGCGGTGGCCCATGCCTATAATCCCAGCACTTTGGGAGGCCAAGGCGGGCGGATCACGAGGTCAGGAGATCGAGACCATCCTGGCTAACACAGTGAAATGCCGTCTCTACTAAAAATACAAAAAAATTAGCCAGACGTGGTGATGGGGCCCTGTAGTCCCAGCAACTCAGGAGGCTGAGGCGGGAGAATGGCGTGAACCCGGGAGGTAGAGGTGAAGGTTACGGTGAGCTGAGATTGCACCACTGCACTCCAGCCTGGGCAACACAGCGAGACTCTGTCTCAAAAAACAAAACAAACAAACAAAGAAACCCAACAAACTACTCCTTGCTGAGTATGGTGGCTCACGGCTGTAATCCCAGCACTTGGGAGGCCAAGGCAGGTGGATCACCTGAGGTCTGGAGTTTGAGACCAGCCTGGCCAACCATGGCCAACATGGTAAAACCCCATGTCTATTAAAAGTAGAAAAATTAGCTGGGTGCAGTGGCAGGCACCTGTAATCCCAGCTACTTGGGAGGCTGAGGCAGGAGAATCACTTGAACCTGAGAGGCAGAGGTTGCAAGTGAGCCAAGATTATGCCACTTCACTCCAGCCTGGGTGACAGAGTAAGACTCCATCTCAAAAAAAAAAAAAAAAAGGAATGTTTACTGCCCCCATATTTACTGATTAGATTTGGGTTTGGGAAATATCTTGACCACTAAAATTAAAAAAAATAATTTTGCTATATTACCTGCTGGTTTTCACTATTTTTTAAGTAACATGATTTTTCATGTCATTATTATATATTTTTAGGTGATTATGGAAGTAAATGCTAGGAATATTTTTATTCCTCTAGAGCTTCTTGCTCTAACAACATAATAATCTAAGTTAAAGAACTGGCTCAAGACTTGTAAATGTGTATTTTTTTGGATTAAAAATCTTTTTTTTTCTATTTTCCTTGTATCTCTTTTTATTTCCATATATTAAAACTTTAAGTGCCAGATGTATATAATCTTTTTTTTTTTAATTTCCTGAATGTCACATCCTGCAATTTCTTCACAAGCTGCGTTTGTTAAATAGGAGATGATGGAAGGTTTGTTATCCCCGCCCCCACCGCCCGCCCGCCACCCACCAACATAGTCATTTAATGCTCATCAGTGATAATTGCTGTGTGAATTTAGTTGATTTGTGCTTGCTTCGCTGTCAGTCTTTGGTTTTATGGATCTAGGAAGGACATATAAATGTACCTTTGCATTTTAGAGAAAGTTTTATTTTATCCTATATCCTGTGTTACATCACTATATCTTAATTGTGGATTTTTTGGTTCACTTTGCTCTTTCATTTTAAATTTTTTATCAAAGTAATAATTGTATAGTTTAAAAGTCAAAATAATATTTACAATGCTTACACACAAAAAAATAGCATTTTTGTCACTCCATCTCTCACTAGTTCTTGTCAGCTGTACTCATCCCTCCCCATCTGTGAGGGTTAAGCTACACTTTGGTTAGTCCAAGCACACTTTCCAGTATGCTTACCATGTTATGACTTATCTCCTCTATACATGAGTAGGAAAATTATCAGTAATAGTGGTTTCTAGAGTAGTACTTGAGGAGGGTAACGGGTGGCGTGTGCATGCTTCATGGCCTTATTCAATCAAGCACTCTACTCTTGATTTACTGCTAAATCCTCCTTGAATCTTTAGATTTCCTAAAGGCTATCATGAGATTTTCTGGATATAGAAAATGTAGCCCATTAGTCTCTGTCAGCTTCATTACCAGTGTTTTTTTGTGTGTATGTTGCTTAGATCCATATTTTTTATATAAGATAATTATTCTGGTATTTCTTGATTTTTTCATTCTTACCTTTTATTGACTATGGAAGAAAAGGATCTAGCCTGCAAATACTGTAGCATCTCAACATAGTGATGTCAAATACTACTAAAAATTTAGTTGTCTTCAAAAGGAAAGATTTTATTCATTCTAACATATAATGAAAGTTCAGTATTTTAGAAAATAAAAGTCTGACTTTTCATAATAGGTTGCCAGGGAACTACACTGAAGGCAAAATATTAGAGCCAGTAGGTGGTTATGTGTTTAATTTTAAGAGGATAACAATATTAACAAATTCCATTTGGCAACAGCATTAAAATTGCACCTGAGAAAATCTTCGTTACTCTTATCTTGCAGCAGTCGCTGAAGGAGTTTGGTTGTTTTTGTAGGTGCAGGGGTGAAAGTTTAGCTCCACTTCAAGGAACAAAGGTGCTAAAGAGAAACTATTCTGAGAATCATAGATTTGCATGAAAAACCTCACAAAAGAAAAATAGTAATTGCCTCAGCATGAGAGATGGAACATATTTTAAGATAATTGGAGACTGTTTTATATGTGCCCTCATTGGTTTATTTTTGATTTCATGTATGTACTTTGTTTCTGTCGCTTCATTTTTTTTCTTAATGTATTCTAAATAATGTAAAACCCTTCTGAGGATCTTATTGCTACTTGTGAAATTACCTTTCTCTGTATCATTGGATGTAATTTTTTTGTCAGTCAGTCTTACAAGAAAAAAGTATCTTAGCAAAGGCTATTATATTTTATCAATCTGACATCAGTGAAAATCCTAAAAGTACATTTTGTGTAAATTCAAATACACTGTAACAATTTCCCTTAAGTGAATATTTTAAGCTGTTTCTTTTTTTATATACTTAACGTTTACAAAAATTATCTTTTTTCCTTTGTATTTTTCTTCATATCTATAAAATTTACATTTTGGCTTCTAACTTAGCTGAAATACTTGCTATTAGTCATTTTCTTGCTAAGTGTGGTCAGAAGTGGTATAGTTGAAGATGTCCCATAATTTGGTGAACACGTGAGGTTACAAACTCAACTTTTGCTTCTCTTTTGAAAGGCCCTGAGACGGGAGTTAAAGGAGAAAGAATATTCTGTCCTGAATGCTGTCGACCAGGCCCGAGTTTTCTTGGCTGATCAGCCAATTGAGGCCCCTGAAGAACCAAGAAGAAACCTACAATCAAAAACAGGTGATACTGGTTTCTCCACTACATCATAAAAACACATGCTAGGAGAACAAAAAACCCAAAATCAAGTAGGAAATTTCCTTATAGCATTTTAGGATCTAATATTTAAATCTTTTCTTCTAAGTGTTACTTTATTCAAATATGTCATTAATTCACAGATATCTAGATTCTTAAATTAAGAAAATAAAATTTTTGTATACCTCAATATCAATTTTAAAGGAAATTAACTGCAGAAAAAATAGATTGTCTAAAAAGTGTACTGTAACTATAAAAATAATTTCTATAAGAAATAAAAATTTATATTTCTTACATGATAAATAATTGCAAGTAGTAGAAAGTTATTAAAATATAGTAAATATACAAAATATTTCAAGGTCTATAAGTAAGATTACTTTAGATAATGACACACCAAAGTCCTTTCTTTTACAAGCAGACAACATTTCTTTAATTTAAAAATAATACCCTGTGTGTTTATTTACTTTGGCTTAAAATTTAAATAATAACTACCTTACTAGCAAATTTACTAGCGAAAAATATATATTTCTTGTATTTAAACATGTTATGTGATAAATAATTGCAAGTAGAAGACATTTATTAAAATATAATAGTAAATATATAAAATATTTAAATATCTATATGTAAGGTTACTTTTAAAAATGAGAGACCAAATACTTTTCTTTTACAAGCAGACAACATTTGTTTAATTTAAAAATAACCTGTAACATTTATATACTTTAGCTTAAAATTGAAACAGTAACTACCCTACTAACAAATAGCAATATATCACATAGTAAACTTAAGAGAAAATGTGTAATGAATTCTGGGTCCAATATATATCTGTATTGTGATTTTTCACTGCTGACAATAAAATCATTCTGATGCATTTTTAAAAATAAACATGCCATTCAAAATCGTTTTTCATCATTCACTTCACATAGTAACAGCAAACCTGAAAGATTGCCTCATGCTGTGTCCAGCAGTGTAAATCATGAACATTTATTACTTGTAAGGGAAGCATAGTTAGAAAATGCTTTCTTTGACTATAACTGGAACTGGATCAGACATATGGACAGGTAGCCATTTTCCTACTGAATCTTACTCAAGGAACCTTCTTCAGTCCGAATAAATTTCCCATCAAGACCATAATCTTTTTGACTCTCTGAAACTAGTTGTATATATGTGTGTGTATGTATACACACACGTACACACACACACAGCACACTTAACTTGTCTAGCATTTCTTTTTGTTTTCTGCTGGTGGAAACACTGTCTTTCCAGTTAGCCTCCTACAAAGCTAAGTCATTGTTGAGTCTTCCACTTTTCACCAAATCCAGTGGTCTACAAATCACTCATAATTATTATTTCTTTTCTTTTTCTTTTTTTCGAGGCAGAGTCTCACTCTACCACCTAGGCTGGAGTGTAGTGGTACGATCTCAGCTCACTGCAATCTCTGCCTCCCAGGTTCAAGCAATTCTCATACCTCAGCCTCCCATATAGCTGGGACTACAGGTGTCCGCCACCACGCCCAGCTAGTTTTCATATTTTTAGTAGAGACGAGGTTTTGCCATGTTGGCAAGGCTGGTCTTGAACTCTTGGCGTCAAGTGATCTGCCTGCCTCAGCCTCCCAAAGTGCTGGGATAACAGACGTAAGCCACTACACTCAGCCTTATATTTGTTATTTCTATCTTTGAAGAATTATTCCTTTTGAGTACTCTGTTTTATATATATATGTATATATATATATAATGTATACACACACACGTGCATACTCATGTGCACACACACACTGCCATTAATTCCACATTCTCAGCCTTTTGTGTGTAGACTTAGAATAGTTTTAGGCAGAATCCATTGCTACTTTTGGTAGCATTGGTCCCATTGCATTGTTCTGTCATCTGTGTGCAACACGTAGTATTTGCCCATATATTCTCTCTCTTCCACTTTAGTCTACTACTGATAAGTAAATCTTATCATGTAATCATATTCGTGTTTCTCCCCTGATTATACATCTTTCTTGACTTTCCATTGCATACTGAAAAAAAATCTTGGCCTCCAGCATGACATTTATTGTTTCATTTTATGTCATGTTATGTTATGTTATGTTATGTTATGTTATGTTATGTTATGTTAGGTTATGTTATTTTGAGACAGGGTTTTGCTCTGTTATCCAGGCTGGAGTGTAGTGGTGAAATCACGGCCCACTGCACATCAACGTCCCAGGATCAAGTGATCGATTCTCCCACCTCAGCCTACTGAGTAGCTGAGACTACCACAGGCTATCTTTTTTAAAAGTTTTTGTAGAGATGGAATCTCATTGTGTTGCCTCGGTTGGTCATGAACTCCTGGGCTCAAGCCATCTTCCCATTTTGGTCTCCAAAAGTGCTGAGAATACAGCCGTGAGCCACCGTGCCCAGCCTAGCATAATATTTATTTTAAAAATCTTTGGATCATCACCTTGAATGCAAACATGCAGCAATTAGGCATATAATTGAGACTACTGATTAAAGCACACAAATGTGATTTCTGTGCACATATGTTGGACTCTGAAGATATCATTTGCTGAGCTTAGGGCTATTTTGAATATAGCACATTTGATCAAATGGAACACAATCCTTGTACATTACTGCCGTTTGGAAAACATACTGCTTTTGGCTGGGCACGGTGGCTTACACCTGTAATCCCAGGACTTTGGGAGGCCGAGGCAGGCGGATCATGAGGTCAGGAGATGGAGACCATCCTGGCTAACACGGTGAAACCCCATCTCTACTAAAATACAAAAAATTAGCCAGGTGTGGTGGTGCATGCCTGTAGTCCCAGCTACTCAGGAGGCTGAGGCAGGGGAATCGCTTGAACCCGGGAGGCAGAGATTGCAGTTAGCCGAGATAGCAACCCAGCCTGGTGACAGAGTGAAACGCCATCTCAAAAAAAAAAAAAAACAAAAAAAAAAACTTTGCAATTGAAGCCCTCCTGATTTTTCAACAAATTTTTTACTACCGTTTTTATAGTTCCATAACCAATCTATACTATCTACTTCCTTGAATGATTTTGGAACTGTCTTGTCATGGATGTGCTACCTTCCCTTCTTTCATCTTTTGAAGTTCTTTCAAAAGAACATTTTAAGGCTTGCTTATGTCCTTCATATACAATATTAGAATGGTTAAGAGCCTTAGAGATGAACTAGTCCAAGGCTATTTACTTAACAGATGAGACAACTGAGGTCCATCGAGGAAAAATGAACTGCTCAGGTCTCAGCCCAGTCCTGTTGGATATCTAACATATGCAGCTATTATTTGTATTGATTTTCAGATGTTAAAATTTTCTTACTTGCCCTAAGTTGAGGAATCCAGTTTTGAGCATTTTATAACCTATGCAATGCCTGTATATATCAGGTACTCAATAAAAGTTTGATGAAGAGTACATGACTGCCTGAGTAAATAAGAGGTATAAAGAAATTCATTTATTTATTATTCTGACTTCATATACAACCTATTACAAGAACATTTTTATGAGCTAGATGCTTAACAATGATTCCTCTCTCACCCCTCCCCTGGCCACCATCACCATATTTAACAACAAGGAAAATGAGCCCAGATGTCTCATGTACCCCGTAAATATATATACACTTACTGTGTACCCACAAAAATTTTAAAAAAAGGAAACAAGCCCAAACTGTAGAGAATTCTTTGAAAGAGTTGAACTCATCAGTACTTGCTTTTCCTCACAATCTTGAGTCTATAAAGAATAAGTGTAGATGGGAGAAACTGATATTATCAGCAGTAGAGTAATTGGATTATTGGTTTTTAAGACGAAATGGAAATAAACCCCAACTTTTCTAGAATGAGCACTCAACATTTACGAAATTCCTTTCCTATATCTGTCAAGAAGCCCCTGCCCCTTCCCGTCACCCTGAGTCCATTCTTCCATCAGTCTTTGCATCTTACCTCATGCTCCTCCATCTTCTGGGTTGCTCAGGCTAAAATCCATTGGGCCGCTCTTGGCTCCTTTGTCCTTTTGTCACCCAAATCCATTCTGTCAGCAAGTCCTGTCATCACTACATTCAAAAGGTACCTAGAATATGATCCTTTATCACCACGTCTACTATGCTTTCCTGGTCTAAGCCCCCACTACCCCTTGGATGATTGCAGGTTCCTTCAACTCATCTGCCTGCTCTGCCTTTGCTCCCTTATTAGAGATTTCCAACACAATAGCCGTAAGGACCATTTGAATATATAAGTCATGTCATGTGACTCAGAGAAGTCAGATTCTTATAATGGCTCACAGACTGTATGCCAGGGGGTGCCATGTTATGTTTCTGACCTGGTCTCTTATTATTGTCCCTTTCGTTCCACTCCCTGTAGATGTAAGCTCCTTGAAGACAGAGGGTTATTTTTTTTTTCACTGCTGTATTTTGTAATATTTAGAATACTATCTGGTACATAGTAAGTGCTTATTACGTAGTGTTTGAAAGAATACATGCATGAGCTGAGCACTGTGCAAGATGGATAAAGAAGTATAACACATGTTCCTGAGGTTTCAATTTAGTGGGAGATCAAAACTAGCACAGAGCGTGAGAAAGCAAGCAATGTAAAAGTGTCCGTAGTCATGCACTCAGTTGTGTCCTGAGGATTCTAAGTGATGCGGGCATTCCAGGAGAGAAGGACTCTGAGGGTCAGAGTGGAGAGAGGTTGATTCCTGAGCTAGTCTTAGGGGTATGGACAGGTAGGAAGTGATCAAGTTCGGGAAAGAGGAATGGCCATGCTGGGGGACAGAATCCTTAGCAGAACAGCTCAGCCATAAGGAAAGAGCAGCTGTATTTTGGGGAGTCAGTAGACAGCCTGGCCTGGTTGCCAAGAGTCTTGTGCCTGGACGGCAGATGGGGATGAGATGGTTGTATGTACTGAATGGTTCAGAGGACCTGGAAAGGTCCTACAGAGGACCTGGAAAGTCAGGCAGAACATTGTAACTTCATACAAGAAAGAAGGTGCTAGTACAGTTTTGCTTTTTTAAGCTTGGGGAAAAAAATAAGAAGTTCACTTGTCTCATCTTATCCAATTTAAAATCTACCTTCAGTCAGCTTTTCTTGTCTCTTTGCTTCCCTAGGACTTTGCAAAGTTTATAAAAAGCTACTTTAAAGCAGTACAAAGTGTTACATCACTAAAACGCCACATTATTCTGGACTCTTCTCAGTGGTCAGTCATTTAAGGGTTAAAACGATATTATATAATTTTTTTAAAAGTTTCATGAACATTCTAGTCATGCGTCATTCATAGTGTTGGTGAGGAAGTCATTTGGGCATGCATGTTTCAAATCCCTAATAAAATGTCTAGAAAGATACACAGAAAAAAAAAGATACTGGTTTTTGAGTTCTTATTTTACTGTGACATTCAGGATGTTTTAAGCTCCATGTTTTTAATACTACATTTGGGGGGGGCAAGAAAAAAAGAAGTCATGTCAATTTAACTTCATGTTTTTTGTTGTTGTTGTTTGTTTATGATTAGCAATTTTCATACTGCCTCCTTTCCTGATACTATTTTCTATAACGATGGCTGGTTTTACTTGTTAAAAATAAATCAAAGAAAACTATCCATAATAGCTTTTATACTTTTGTTGTTTACCATGACTTATGTACATCTGCTATTAGAAGTAGCAAGCGTTTGAACATTAGTTATCCTGTTTGATGCCGAAGTACTCAATGTTGGAGAGGTTAGATCAGGAAGAAATCAAGTGATTTTTTTCGGTTCTATTTAATAAGCATTTTGTGAGTATGTGATGTGTACCATGCTGTAAGGACATACCAAGATGGAGTCACCTCTTTTCTTTTAGATAACCATTCTAGAAAAACTTTCCTCCATGATTTTTATCTCCAATGCCTTTTTTTCTTCCAGTTCCTTTAAATTTTTTCCATTACTAATTATCTTATACTGTTGTATGTATTTTTAAGTATTTAAAAATCACTATTAACTGACCATTCCACATTAGGTTCCTCCATACCAATCTTATGCTAGGCCTATTTCAATATATTCTTAATTGGCATTTCTCCATTAACATAAATCCTAAAATGATAAACCTAAAGCACAAACCTGGCATGAGGTTTCCTGGAGATAAAAACTGCCCGTAGTGCATGCCATGGGATCTGAGCTCCTCCACCTGGCACAGAAGGCTGCACAGCAATTTGTCCTCAGCTTTTCCATCCGGCCCCACCTTGTGCCTCTCTTCACTCCACTCTTGAGGTTCGCTGGGAGCCAGGCTCCTCACGACATTCTGCAGGTAGTGGTCTTCCTTGCCTTTGCCCCATTGCCCATCCCAGTTTTCTGCCTGTAGGTCCTCTGACCTGATTTCCAACGCTTGCCTCATTTGCCCACGCAGCTGCTGGTCATCCTGCCGGCTCTGCTGGGGCTTTGTGTCTTCCTGGACGCTTTCCCTTCCCGAGCTCTCTGCCATGATTCCCTGGCACCCTGTGGTCTCTCTCACTGTGTTTTCCAATGTCTGTGTCTGAAGCTTGGCCCTTCACTCTTTTTTTAGTGATTACCCTCATTGATGGAGAATCTGAAAGTGTGTAAAAAAATGATCTGAGCAGCCAGGATAGAGATTGTATGGAAAACATAGTGCAGATACTTTTCTTAGATCATGGGAAAGCCACTGAAGTACTTCTCAGAGGTATTAACTTCTGCTGTAGACACTGGTGCGACTGTATGAACTTGATGTCTGATGAGTGATGGGTAAGTAGCAAAATGAAGTGACAGGACAGGGACAAAGATTAATGGTAAGAAATGACTCCAGCTGTCTGACAGCAATGAGGAGAAAGAAATGATAAAAAGATATGCAAGAATCCTAAAATAAAACAAAACGAGGTAGTCTTTGGGACTTTCAACAGTAAAAGAAAACTGAAGCTGTGAATTATGGTATGTGTATTTCTGAAGAAGGAATATAAATCAGTTAAGAGAAGGCATAGGAATTTATATTATATTTTAGTAAATTTTCTTCCAAAATGGTAACCATAAAAAAAATAGGGCTAAATGGGTCAAATGTAGCTCTTTGGAAACCTCAACTACTCAGATTTCTGCTTTTAAATGGCTATTAAGTAAATATGATTTTTAGCTGAACTAAAATTATCTGAATCCTTGTAGAAATTTTACCAAGTTCACAACTTTGTCAGTAGTCCCTGACTTTTGTTTGAGCAATATGGAAATACTTAATTTCATTTAATTTGTATCATGTCAATGTATACTTTTTCCTTTTAATGCAATTGAACTGTTTTTCTTTTGATTTTAATCCCTAGTTTGTATGTGTTAGAAAGTATCACAGTACAACAATCTCTCATCCTTTGCATTGTTCTTTGTACTTTCCAAGCAACTTTCCTATTCATTCTCCTGTCTATCCCAATGAGTTGAGCCGATCATACAGTATGATTTTTTTTTAAAATAAAAACACAAAGACCAAGAAGATATTATGGTGCTGACCAAAGTCATCCAGCTAATGAAAGGTAGATGCAAGAACAGAGCCCTATGCGTCTATGACAATGACTTCCTTAACCTCTGGATTTTGGCTGGCTTTTGACTCATCCCTTCGATTTTATCTCCTCTATCTGTGTTCACTGACAGCCATCTGGCCCCTAACTTCCTAGCTCCTCCTTGATCTCAACGTCTAGAGCCTCTTAAACTTGCATCCATGTTTTCTGGTCTCTCCCTTGTGCTGCCAGCCTCCCCTGGCTGTTCTCAGTACCAGATCAGAATTCCTGTGTGAACCACACTGCTGCACAGTGAAGCTGTGCAAGACAACAGCCTTCACCCACCCCTACCCCCAAACCTCCAGAGGGAATTAGGGAATATTTGTGCCTTCTCTCCTGTTCATTACCTTCAGTTCAGTTTAAAAGTCAGATCTGCACAGGGGAGTTAGAGCCTTCTGTCGATCTTCCTCTCTCCATACCACATACAGATGCAGGCAGGCAGGCACGCACATGCACAAGCACCCCCCACCAAACATACTTTATGATTTAAAGCTAAGGTATCAATCACTAAATAAAACTGCTAACAATTTTATAGGCTATCTCACCTCTAAATGTGTTTAGAAAATTACACAATTCATTGTATACATATGTATGGAGAAAACACCTGTCCTCTTCTTTTGATATTTTTAGATTAAAAAAGAGATTGCATTATTTTATCCACCAGTTTCCTCAGGAATCATCTTTAAAAATTATTCCAGTTAAAGAATTACTGTTACTACAACTACTATTTTATTTAAGCTGCCTGAATATCATTTCTGTTTCAGCCTGGAGCAGTCAATTTTGCTTAATTTAAATATTTTATTAATAATCATAGAAAAACCCAGCTATTACTTAATTTAGTCTATTTGTGCATGTATAGTTGAGTATAGTGGGTATAGTTGTGTATGTGTGTATGTGCATATACAACTTTATATAGTTGTGTATGAATGTATATGTGATGAATAGTTAATAATAATTTTTCAGATGAAAAAGTATGTATGGGTTAATGTTTTCCTCTTTGGTCCTTTGACAGATGGCTATGTATATTTAGTACATAATATGGTATGTAATATTTAACTCAGGGTATACTGTTTAATTTTTAAATATTTCCTGATATTTTAGAAAGCCAAGTATTAAGACTATTTTTCTTCCCTGTAAAATCTCATATATTTTGTGATATAACAAAGAATTTATAAGTGACATATTCAGTCCACTATGTCAGTCCACTTTATGCCAGTATTAGCAAACTTATGCAAATACAATTTCATAGTTATTAAATGAGTGAATATTTGAAATTATTGTATAGTTTAGTAGAAGTTACTTTTATATTCTCCATATAACTTAAGGTTACAACATTATTTTCTTGTATGTAATAAAATGAGGACAAATGACACATTAGTTAATAGAAGTAACTGGGCTAGTAAAACTAATGGGTGTTTTCTCCCAGGGCTTTTGTTTTCCTCACTAACAACTTTATTAATTGGAGCCTCATTCATTGTAAATGACAGGCACACAGCTTCCCTGAGTGTAGGCATGAAGGGGAAGGCATTGGCCTCCATAACCGAGCCACGGTAGAGACATAGCTGACCACAGGGACTGGAATACCACCCAGAAGACTTTTCTCCATGTCGTCTTCTCTGCTTCTCTGTACAGGTTTTCATTTTCTTAGCTTTCCTATGACTGTATAGCTCACAACCTCATACCAGGAAGGGCTCACCCTTCTTTAGATCCAGAATATTCCAGGAGAGGGCTCTGGTTGACTTGGCCCGAGTAACATGGGACTCAGGGACTGCTAGGATTGGCAGACCTTCTTCATAATATCATGCTAAATGGAGGAAGTATCCAATCCCATAAAGGAAGGGGAAAGTGAAAAATGGTAGTAAATGCAGGCATTCCCAACAAGCCAGCATTTCACAGGTGCTGACCATATGCCACACACTGTGCCAAGAAACTTACCTACCTTGTTTAATTGCATTCTCATAATAATTCCTTGAAGGGTGAATACTTACCACCCATTCTACAGATGAGGAAACTGAGAGTCTGAGAGGCTTAGAGGCATACTGTCTTCTATGTGACAGAGCCAAAATACAAACTAAGGCTTATGTCACAAAACTTGATGCTCTTAACTGCCATAGTGTACTATCTTAAACTACTTCCGTAATAATTAGTATTTGTAGCTATTCAATAGAAACAACATCTTATTTTCTATTTTCTTCGATTTTAAAATAATTCACACAGTAATTGAATATGCTTATAACTCTTTGCTTTTCTCTTTATTGTTGCTCTTTCTTCACTGAAATACCACGCTGCATAATGGAATCATAAACAGTTCACTGATTTCCTAACACCAAGGGAGAAGGTGTCTAGGCAATATTAGACTTTGTCTTTTTAATTTTCATATAAAAATTTGAAGTATAAGTAATTGCTTTCAGGCCTATAGACCACGACAATGATTTCATTAGCTTCTCAAGTCCAAATTAGATTAGTAAAGTTGTAATGCATGAAAAAGCGCAGAAAAATATAATGTTACTTTCTTTTCCGGTGTTCTTAACTACAGAGCAGTAATGTGATTTTTCACAAATTAAAGTTCTATAATATCTGTATGAATATAATGCATCTAGTCTTCAACTTTTCTAAAATACAACGAGCCAGCTGAGTAAGCCCATCGATTGGGTAAAAATTTGGAAAATGTTTTTCATGCTAACTCCTACCGTAGTAATAAAATCTCATTTAAATAAACAACAGTCTTCATGAAGAATTATATGATAAAGATTTGTTTGATAGACATAGCATTTTCAATTAATTGTTTACCATCTGTTATGTTCTCTAATCAGTGTTACAGCCATTCATAAATCACATTTGCCTCATAAAAAGATGGCAATCGTTTACACGTGTGTATTTTATTATAATCAGCATCTGAGACATTACTTTCTGATTTAAACATAAAGGACCGGAGGATACAAGACTCTTTTAGCGTGGTATAATGTACTTATGTTTTGTGATTGTTGTTGTTCTTAGTAGAAAACTGGAATCTTCCAAGAATTAGAGGTTTTGCCATTTTTTAAGAAGTATAATCCTAGCAAAGGCATGAATTCTCCTCTTCAATTAAACTCATCACTTATTTTGGCAGTACATAAACATAAGCCATATTTAACTTATAAGAATGGCAGAGAATGGATAGAAAGCTCCAGACTTCTTTGTAGCTCGATCAATCACTAGGGGCTGTGTTTAGCTGGGAAGCAGCCTGCGGAGAGATGGGCAGTCATGTGGCAAGAAATAAAAGACTTTGAATCTAAAACTCCTGTCCTTTGATTCTTGAAAGAGAAAGGGGAGAATTTTCTTCTTTATTTTCTTTTTCTAGTTAAAGATATTGTACAGAGATTGATTTATGCATTTAACAAGTACGTTTTGAGTGCCTACCATTTACAAGGGGGGTGTTCTAGATACTCGGGATACAGTAGTAGGCAAAACAGATGTTTTTTTCCTCCTGAAACATTCTCAGCTTTTCCTCTTTCCTTTTATTGCCACCTGCCTGCCCCCAGTGACCCATCTGTTGATGTCCAGCCCAAAGGAATTCACTTGAATAAATCGCAAAACTGCCACTACTTGGAGGAAATTCAGGGATTATTCCTGAATGAAGAAAATGGAAAGATCTCAGGTTGCTTAGCGAGGCCCTGGTTGTCTGTTCCAGGGTCTCTTTGCTCTTCCTGCTTCTTTCCTTGGAGTTGCGTCTGTCTAGTGGTTGGCCCCTGCTTCTTCCTCCACTCAACTCTGGGCTTATTTACTTTGGCCACTTCACAAGAAGAGTAAACCTTGAATGTATTTAGACTCCAGTTCTGCCTCTATTGACTTCAGGTCAGTGGTGCCATGTAGCTCCCTCCACAGCGTGTTTTGTATTCTGAGTTCCCCTTCATTTGTGTCCCCTCTCTTAATAACTTGCATTTACTATTTGTGGAAGGTAGTCCCTAAATCTGTTTACTTTTGAGGTCTTGATGTTCCCTAAATATATCTGTGTTCTCTTTTCTTAAAAAAAAGAGAAAAAAAAAAGAATTTGAGAAGTCCACTAGCAGCATGGATGAATCTATGCCATCTTTATCATATCCGTATTGAAAGATTTAGGCTACATATTAACAGGTGAATCTGCTCTGAGTAGCCTCTTGTTATTGTCATCCTTATAATTTATTAAATGGACATAATTAGAAGCACTAATCAGCCGTGGCACTTGATGATGTACTTGTAATCTGGCTCATAATGGGTGGTTGTCATCAGTTATTGTACAGAGTAGGAAATGGTCAGGGCCCTCTCAAACACTGATTGAACATTTCAGAGTTATTAGATGGATCTTAATCACTTAATCAGAAAATTAGGAAATAATGTATTTCCCAGTATTTTAATCAGAAACATCTTTTGGTCATGAGGAAAGAGAGAGAGAAATAGGAAGGGGGTAAAGGGAGAGAGATATTGAGAGAGAGCAAGTCAAGTCTTTTCCCTTGAGTTCTTATTGGCTAATCAACCTGGTTTGCTTATGTGAAAATCTCTACAGATATCTAAGCCTCCCAGAGCTAGTTATAAAATAGTAAAAAGGAATGAAAGAGTAATCTTCCTCAAGAACCTACTGTGTGCCACACATGTGCTAGTAGCTTTCTATGTATTAACTGAGGTTGAAAGAGATAAGGAATATATCTAGGATTATGTAACTAGTTAGTATTAGAACTGGCATGCAGTCTCCTAATCTTTTCTTCTACCAAATTGTCCAGCAGTAAAAATGCCAGTTGTGAATTTTTTTCTTTACTTGATTGTTTTAATATTTCCTTTTCATCTTTTGGTAGAATAAAACAATAAGATTATAGATACATGCAAAAAAGCAAATAGTATAAATAAGGTATTTGGAATTACCATACTTGAAATGATTTTGTAAGGTTGATCCTTCTATTTCACAATAGTTTTTTTATAAGTGCTTTACACAGATGTGAGAAGGAGGAAGAAAAATGAAGTGAAAATATGTCCACTTAAAAGTGTAAAGTTGAATGTTCTCAATAAAAAGGAGCACTAAAAATTCAATTCAGTCCAACTCAATTAAGTAATTATATACTGAGGACATACCAATCTCTAGACTGGCTACTATAAAATCAATATGGAAGGAAAGAAAACATTCTTGACATTGGGCTTTAAAACGTAAGTGTAGAAAAGCCACAATGGAGATTACAAATGTTGATATCATAATTGAGAAAAAAATACCATACATATGGGAAATGTTTATTAAACAATAACACTGGGCGAATTCTAATAAATTTCTATCATTATTTCATGGGAGAAACATAGTTTCATTTTTTAAATTTAAAAAATAGCTTTGCATAAGCACTCAAAGGAAGAGTTTTTTTTCCTCTACTATTAAGATTTCTTTGAGATATACAGAGGCTCAACCTTCTTACATAATTGAATTGAGGTAAAATAGACTCTTGAAATAAAATATTTTTCTAGCATGAGAAAATAGGGTTTGCACTTGATAAAACTGGGCTGGGCAGGTCAAGTAACTGGCCTAGGGGCAATGGGCAAAATGGGAGCAGGACTGATTCCAAATCCTAGTCTCTGTTCCTGGTCCAGCTTTGGTTTTTCACCTGCATTCTAAGCAAGTGTATTATAGTCTTTTTCCTCATGGTATAAAGAAGAGCGTGGCATAAATGCTGTGCCACTAATTTGCATATTTGAAGAAGTAAAGGTAATTGGATGACAGAAAACGTCAGGATTGATCTTTCCTTTTTCCTCTCTGCCTTTGTCTTCTTCCTGTTTCTTCTTTCTAAAAGATAGTTATCTGTGGTCCCTTAAATAGCTTTGTAATGCAATAAATAAATTGGTATTTAAAATTATGAAATATGAATATAAAATAAGTATAATATTTATAATACATAATATATAAATATATAATATAAATAAATATAAAAGTATAAATAAGAGGCTAGGTGCAGTGGCTTATGCCTGTAATCTTAGCCCTTTGGGAGACTGAGGTGGGAGGATCACATGAGGCCAGAAGTTTGAGGCCAGCCTGGGTAACATAGTGAGACCTCATCCCTAAAAAAAAAAAAAAAAAAAAAATCACTGTGGCACATAACTGTGATCCCAGCTACTCAGAAAGCTGAGGTGGGAGGATCACTTGAGCCCAGGAGTTTGATGCTGTGAGCCAGGCTTATGCTACTGCACTTCAGCTGGGGCAACAGAGCAAGAACCTGACTAAAAAAAAAAAAAAGGTGTGTATATATATATATATAAAATTTTTAAATATATAGATATATAAAAATTATGTATAATATATACATAATTTTACTTATGTATATTATACATAAATATATATATTTTCTTCTGAGTAGTTGAGTGTATATGTATGTAATATAATTCTACCCTCAAATTTTGGCCAGTTCAATGGGAAGACCCAAAGGGAGGAGAATGGAGAGTGACAGGGCATACACACACACACACACACACACACACACACACACACTCACACACACACACACACACACACTTTAGAGAATAGGAAAGTGACATAGGAAAAAAAAAGTCTTCTGATCTCAGAATTGCTAGCAAATTTATTTGGTTTTCTCATGCTGTTTCCTCTGTCTCTAGCATTAGCCTCTATTACTGCCTTTCCCAATGCAAATTAGATTATCCTCTTATCACTGAGCTTCATTTGCTCTCTGGCCTCCAGTATTTAGTGACTGTGCTCTGTGTTGACACAAGAACCCAGTGGAGTGGAAATGTCCCGTGAGCTTCAGCTACGTGGTCCAGAGAAATCAATTTATATGCCAATAGGCTAGCCACATTCCATCCTGACTACCTGTTAGAACCACCTGGGGAGCTTTGGCATCTATATATCCATGCCAGACCTTACACTGACCAGGGAAATCACTACCTTTTGGGGGAGGGTTCCTGGATTATCAGCCTTAAAAACTCACTCAGTCCCTCACTGTGAGGGTCGTTTCTAACATGACACCGGGGTTCTTCACTGGTGGAGCAGATTCTCTGCTTCTACTTGTAGGTGGGCCTTAGCATTTACCACAAATACCTATTCAGAAAATCTCAAGTAACATTTGTCCTTTGATTTTCAAATGAGAGGACTTTTTTTTTTTTTTAAGAATGCAATCATTTCCCTTTTTTTCATTTTTTTCTGCCTTTTAGATGTTTGAATTTATTTATTATTTATTTTACTCCAAATAGTCATACCTTCATATTTCACGTCGCTTCTTCTTATGTATTTCACAGACTTCTAGAAAGTTTTTGTTTTGTTTTTTACTTTGCTCTGTGCTTGGCTTAAAGTATGCATTCAGCTGAGATTGTTGCTGCACTGGGAAACTATTATTTTGACTCAAAAGTGATTCGTTGATATGTTTCCTTTCTGGCAGACAGATGGTGAATTGAACACAGAGCTTTTCTTTTCTTCTGAGTAGCTTCTTGAGTGGGGATTATGTAATAAATACTGCACAAGGACTGCTCAATCAATAGATTTTTACATTAAGGAAAGATAAAAACGTTAGAGGCAGCAGATGATGTTTTGTCACAAGACAAAGAACCCATGGGCCTCCCTGTGCCAGGTTATTTAATGTCTGACAGAATAAGTTTTTACTTTATCTGAGGAAAATTACCATAATTAAGTTGTCCCTTCTGAAATGAGTAGTGTATTTCTTTTTTTACAGTAGTCAATGCTTAAGATATATTTTTGAAAAAGCCCAAGTGACTTATTAACAAACACAGGTGTTTAATCATAAAAGTTACCACCTCTCATGAGACTGAGAATGATTTTTTTATCTTAGACATAACATTTCATATTTATGTAAAATATATACAATATAAGTATTATATATTCATCATTTTTTAGATATCTTTTTTTTTTTTTTCCTGAGATGGAATTTTGCTCTTGTTGCCCAGCCTGGAGTACAGTGGCACATTATCGGCTCACTGCAACCTCTGCCTCCCGGGGTCAAGCGATTCTTCTGCCTTAGCCTGCTGAGTAGCTGGGACTACAGGCATGCGCTACCATACCCAGCTAATTTTTTTGTATTTTTAATAGAGACGGGGTTTCATCATGTTGGCCAGGCTGTTCTCAAACTCCTGACCTCAGGTAATCCACCTGCCTTGGCCTCCCAAAGTGCAGGGATTACAGGCGTGAGCTACCGCACCCAGCCTAGATATCTTAAAGGTATAAGGATTTAAATAAAGTTTGTCTTTCTAATGATACACTGGCCTTCAGAGAGCTGCTTTCTCAAGAAGCCTTTGCAATCCTGACATGTTGCATGTTTTAGGGCTTTTCTCTGGGCTCCTAGACAGTTACTTGAACCTGTTTCTCTAATTCACTTATTTTTTTTTTTTTTTTTTTTTTTTGAGATGGAGTCTCAACTCTGGCACCCAGGCAATGGCACTGTGTCAGCTCACTGCAACCTCCATCTCCTGGGTTCAAGCAATTCTCCTGGCCCAGTCTCCTGAGTAGCTGGGATTACAGGCGCCCACCAGCACACCCGGCTAGTTTTTATATTTTTAGTAGAGATGGGGTTTCGCCATGTTGGCCAGGCTGGTCTCCAACTCCTGACCTCAGGTGATCCACCCACCTCAGCCTCCCAAAGTGCTGGGATTACAGGCATGAGCCGCCACACCTGGCCTCTAATTCACTTATGTTCTTTATTTATCTTGTACTGGTATATTTAGCCTATCTACCAATTGTGATGTTTTCTCTTCTTCCTTCAGTTCAGCTGCCAAGAGATTTCTGAAGTTTCCCTGTAGACTTCCACCACTTAAGCAGCACAACTTGTAGTTCTGTGGTTGCTAAATATCAATGTCTAGAATTTTTTTGAAATTTAGAGAGACAAACGTATGTGTTCTGTCACCTTTGACTTGGCTTTTATATAATATTTAAATAAAGTCAGGCAGACCAATTTACACTGAGGATGAAAGTTACAGTTTAGGAGAGCTTGCTTCTGTGCATTTTATGGTGAAGTTCATCTTATGATGATCATTTTCCAAGTGATTTGGAACATTTTGAGGTGAAGTGGAAATTGCTAATGTGATGTGTACTGAAAGATGAGATGTTATCACAAAGAAGAATGTGTTTTCTGTCTCAAATTAATGTACAGTTTATGTCAATTGCACTGCCTCTTTATTTGCAGTGGACAGTTGGATACCACCATCAAACCAGCTAGATAGGAAAGGGGTATTTTAAGGTGTAGAAGATAGTGAGGCCCCAGGAGTGTGGAGCCATGCTGGAGACCTTTCTAAGCTGTCTTGAGAATTTCTCCTCAGTGTTGACTGCATTCCTCTGCCCTTGCTTTACCAGCTCCCCATCTCTTATATTTCTGACCCTTGGCTTTGAACTTGACTTTGATTTCTGTCTGTATCCTTTGCTTCTCCTCTGGACTGTTCCAGCCCACATCCTGTGGCCTGTCCATGTGTTATGCCTGCTATTTTTATCTGAAACTCTAAGTTTATTTCAGGCACTGTGGAAGCCCCCTTGCTCTATTACAAACTTAGGATGGTCCTTGAAATCTTGCTATCTTCCTGCTAAAATGTCTGTGGGCTGCAGATGATGCCCTTTATTAAAACTAAACTGCTAAACAGCCTTAGAGAGATGATCACTATCTAAGGTATGTTATTTGTCTTCAGTGATTTATTTTTAGGAACACAATAAATTAATCTTATTTTCTGAGAGTTTTTGCTTATAATTTGTAGTCATTCTTCATTAATTATACTTACCGTTTCTCTTGAGAATACTGAAATGAAAAAGTGTCTTTGGATTTTGTGTAACTGAATTTATGATAAAGAAAAATTGGTTTATTTCTTCTGTTATCTTCTTACATTTCAGTGGCTTTAGAAATATATTAAAGTTCAAAAACCGGGTCAATTTATTAATCTCAGTAACTGTTTTATTCTCCTTTTGAGTGTATGATTAGATGTAGCAGAGAATTCATGGATGAAGTATGGAGAAATTCTCTTACCCTGGACAATTTTTACCCCGGAGTAATTTTTTCTTACTTTTTCTCTGTATTTCTCAGTAACGATGGTAACACTCACACTTGGCTATTAAGAATATATAATCAGACATCCGAATTATTCTTTTTCTTTTTTTTAATCACAGAATTAACTCCTGAGGAGAGAGCCCAAAAGATTGCCAAAGCCATGCGCAAACAGTCTTCTGAAGTCAAAGAAAAATGGGAAAGTCTAAATGCTGTAACTAGCAATTGGCAAAAGCAAGTGGACAAGGCATTGGAGAAACTCAGAGACCTGCAGGGAGCTATGGATGACCTGGACGCTGACATGAAGGAGGCAGAGTCCGTGCGGAATGGCTGGAAGCCTGTGGGAGACTTACTCATTGACTCGCTGCAGGATCACATTGAAAAAATCATGGTCAGCATCATTGTCTTTGAAGGATTTTTAAGAAATGTTTTCTTGTTAAATATAACACAAATAAAGAGAGCCACATATATAAATTGTTATAAGGGATTGTTACAAAGCCAACGCCGCTGCAACCCCACCCATCAGGAGTCAGGACAGGTGCTTTCCATATGACCCTCATTGGGGTTCATTGGAACCCCCTGCCCCCAAATAACAACTAATGCAACTTTTATGATAATTTACATTTATTTTTATTTTTTTATCCAACTGTGCATCTCTAGACAATGTAGATTAGGTTTACCTATTTTTAAAAAATATTTTTAATCCCCAGATTTCCCCTCTCTTCCTTTTTCCTTTTCAGTTTATTTGTTAAAGACACTGAATTGTTTGTTTTGTATTGATTCCCAGAGCCTGGATTTTGCAGAATTGTGTCCATATGGTATAGTCTCCAGGTTCCTCTCTACTCGGTATCTCTTGTAAATTGGTGGATGGAGATAGAGATTTAATCAAAAGCACACTCTTTTACTGGGAACTCTCATCTATAAATTGTATCTTATTGTATATTAATGAAGAATTAGTTTAGCTATAAATTCTGTTTGTAGTCAGGAATTGCCCAAAGCTATGGATGTTAGACTTATGGTTACCTCCCCTTTGGTTCCCATATTCTAGAACATCTCCTGAAAAAAAAGTTAATAAAATTTAGACAATAAGAGTTATAAGAGATGGTTTAAAGTATACCCCAAATCTCATTGACAGTGTAGTCAGATAAAAATAAGTACTGAATTTTGCTAAATATTATTAAATATGTCAAAACAACTGGAAAACGAAATCCTTGGGGGTAATCAAATAATGTTAACTCCCTAAAATTATCGTTAATCATTCTTATTTACAGAATACACACCTTCTGGCAGGAGAAGGGCTTAGGAGTCACACCTGCCAACAGACTTCCAGTTAGCACCTTTGATACTAGCAGATGTTCTGTTTTTATGGCAAGGAAGGCCACATAGTCTTTTATTCTGTTATAGGAAAGTGCAGTCATAACATGATAAATAGGTTCTTTATGCTAGAACACACAGCAGTTCTGAAACCATTTTAAAACTTGCTTTATCTCGAGCCCCTTAATTTGGAAGCTCTTCAAAAACAAAAGATAAACTTTCTTGATAGAAAGACTCCTCATTGCCATATAACACCTGACCATAAAAAGAAAAACAAAAACCAAAGACCTTGTTTGTCAAAGCTTTTTAAATGTTTTAACCTGTGGCTTATATAGAGAAACGTTATTTTTGGAGAGGAAAAATTTGAATTTCTTTTTTGTTCCAAAAGATTTTTAAAGCCTGTCTTGAAGTTATATTCTATTTTTTTAAAGTTTATATCTTTTGAAATAAAATAGGCTATTATTTGAAATTATATGCATCTCAAAACATTTTCTGGCATTTCATTTTTAATCTTTAATAGATAAAAATAAAAAGATGTTGATTTTAAAAGCTAATTACAGTTCTTGAGTCCTCCAAGGTACCTACCCATGGAGAGAATATTAATGCATATAGCTAAAATCCTGACTAAAGAAACCTTGAAGGATTTGAATTCTGTAATTGTTCTCAAACTGAATCTGAGAGACCCAGACCTTTTCAAAGTTCAGACTGAAAAATCCCTTTGCCCACCCTAACCCACCCCTCCTCCTTCCCTGTGCTTCTATATTAATTGTGAATTTTTTACACTTATAATGCCTCTATTACCATACAACTGCTCTTCTTATTTAATTGTATTTTTGTGTTTTTCTGTGTGTGCACATTCTGTCATCTATTAAAATGCCAAATCTGCAGCAATGGAAAAAAAACTATCTCAACTCTTCTTCTCCTTCCATACTGAAGCAATTCCCATGAATTTGTATGCATCCCTTCTTCTACCCTGTCTTTGAAATGTTGGTAGCTGCAGGGTTCGGTAATATTTCTTACTTTACACATGTTGACTTCAAACTTCCACATTCATAGTTCTCACCCTGACTCTAGTCTCTTAAAGAGACTTACAGAGCCTCCCCACTTAAAGAGTGGACAATGTAGAAATGAGGAAACCTGAGGGCAAAGCTAATGGGATGTTTACAACACCTACTACTTCTAAATTTAGTTTGGTACATTATTAACTATAATTTTGTGGCCAATTTAAATTTAAACTGTTTTCTTTTAATATCCCAGTTCCATTATCCATTCTGTGTTAGCTTAATATTGCTCAAATATCATTTTTGTGGGCCTTTGTCAATAGAAATTAATTCTGTCTCTCTTGGATTGCAAGTCCTGTGCTGAATAGTGAGGGTCTATTCCCAAGCAGCTTCCATTCTTTACTGGGAATGTCAAGAATATGGATGCTCATAATTACAATTTCTAAGTGCTCTTAGTAAGTTGTTTTAATGATTCTAGACCTTGCTCAGAGGTGGCATTTGTCAATTCTAAGACTCATTTACCTTTTTTCCTGTAGACTCCACTCTTCCTGCCCAAGCCCTAACCATAGACAGTGATTATAAATGATTTTGACAGGGATAGATCTTACCTCTTGAGTCTGTAATAGGCATTGGTTTCATGGTTAGGAATGTTGTTTCTACTGGCCACTTTCTAACTTAATTTTAAGTGGAAACATGTTAAAATCAAGTTGTTGCATTTGGTGAAAAAATATTAAGGTAGCTATGTTAAAACAGAATAAAAAGAAAATACGAATACAAACTAAAGATAGAATCAACATTAGATATCAGTAAAGTGGAAAATAATGGCATACATTTTCCAGAGTAAACTGCATATAATAAAAAGCATGAAAGGAAATACATAATCATTTTAAAAGTTTGAATTATAATTTTTTTCTTCACACACTTATTTATATTTTTGGGTAACAAACAATGACTTTTTGGTTCTTCATCCAAGTTACTGAAGACCTGAATTAAGTCAGCTGTTGTTGAGTGGGCAACTGTAGTTGATTTCCTCTGAGCTGGCCTTGCCATTTATTTGGAAGTACAATTCCAGGACCCCGCATGTACCAAAACTCATGTATACTCAAGTCCCACATTTCCCCGTGGAACCTGCATGTAGGAAAAGTCAGCTCTCCATATATATATGGGTTTCACATCCTGCAAATACTGTATTTTCCATATGTTTGGTTGAAAAAAATCTGTGCATAAATGGACCCAGGAAGTTTGGTTGAGAAAAATCTGTGCATATGTGAACCCATGCAGTTCAGACCTAAGTTATTCAAGGATCAACTGTATTAACTTTTGTTATATTCGTTTCCAATAATATATTTTTTGTTCTTTTCTTCTAGGCATTTAGAGAAGAAATTGCACCAATCAACTTTAAAGTTAAAACGGTGAATGATTTATCCAGTCAGCTGTCTCCACTTGACCTGCATCCCTCTCTAAAGATGTCTCGCCAGCTAGATGACCTTAATATGCGATGGAAACTTTTACAGGTATCAGCTTATTCCCCTTCATAATGCAGGCTTACACCTTGGGTGGTCTTTAAACCCTACCTCACTATATTACCACTCACCGTTTTCTCTTTCTTTGCTGATGGTATTTGATAATGAATTTAGCATGTGATGACATCAGGTATTTGTCTTTCAGTATCTTGAACCTAAAGGCCTCATTTATTTATAGAGTTTAATTTAATTTTTTGATGTACTATTCATATGATATTTGTAGAAAATTGCAAAAGGTTAAATAAATCACAGTAATTGAAACCTGTGGTAGGTCACAGAAACATTTTTCACATAATGGCTAATAAAGGAGTCATTTTTCTTACTTTCATCATGTATTTTTTTTTTTCATTTTGAAAAATCAGGAAAGTCTCTATTGTTTTTCTTCTAACTGGTTGCTATTTAAATATCTTCCTTATTTTTTCCAGATAGCACATTTATACCAGTGGTGTTTACCTTTAGTTCTTAGATTTTAGCTAATGCAGTTGGTTTAATGACTCTAGACCTTATTTAAATATGCAATTTTGATGTAGCACATAAAAACATTTGAGAGATATATTTTATCATATAATAGGTTTGCTGAATTAATTCAAATATCAAAGCACTCAATGGTTCATATTTTCTTAATGAAATTGAAGAAGTAAGAAATTAGTATACAATATTTTACAATCTTAGTCTTTGCAAAGAGTGTTAATAACCTAAGATTAGTAAAGCAAAATCTGTTAAATTTATATGTGTTTTTCTAGTGGGTGGAACATAGAAATATTTGTTCTTTATTCTTTTTTTTTCTTCTGCTCTGTTTCTCTAATTCATTATCTTCATGTGATGATTCTTATGGTCCATCTTGATTTACTTCCCATTCTATTTCTGTTATCACGATTTCCGAAGATTAGAAGTCGGGGAATATGTTATACTTGAAAGCAGATATGTATTCTGTCATCCTTATCTATGATCCTGGTAACCTCTAGAGCTCAGATGTTAGTTGCTGGTTGGATAAGAAGAGAAAAATCTATGCTGGTGGGCAACACTGTTGAATTGCAGGAGTAATATTTTCTTTACTCATAAAGTGTGGCATTTGAAGGCTTTTAGGCCTTAATGAACAAAGTGCATACTAATGCAATTTAAATAGCTAGCCAGGAGGAACTAGTGCTGTCCAGGGAATCAGACATACACAGTTTCATTTAAGGACAGCTGCAAATGAGATTGTCCCTCTAAGTGGAACAGTAACTAGCATTACATGACCAAGGCTCGAAAAAGGAAATGGAAATGTCAGTAGGCTGTGTGCAGTTGTTATTGATTTGCATTTAGTTTCTCCGTTTAGTAACCCTTTACATTTTCATAATGCAGAGAACTAACTATAGAATGTGTATTTTTAAAAGGCTAGGCATGGGGGCTCTTGCCTGTAATCCCAACATTTTGTGAGGCTGAGGTGAGAGGGTCGCTTGAGGTCAGAAGTTTGAGACCAGCCTGGGCAACATAGGAAGAGCCTGTCTCTACAAAATAAAAATTAAAAAATTACATGTGTGGTGTGGTGTGCGTCTGTAGTCTTAGCTACTTGAGAGACTGAGGTGGGAGGATCACTTGAGGCTAGGAGTTCAAGGTTACAGTGAGCTATGTTTGTGCCACCGCACTCCAGCCTGGGCAACAGAGTGAGACCCTGTCTCTAAAAATAAAACAAAAACAAAGATGTGGATAAAAGATGTAGAGTGTCCAACCTGGGCAGCATAGTGAGACCTTGTCTCTACCAAAAAAAAAAGAAAATTAACCCGGCATGATTGCACATGCGTGTAGTCCCAGCTACCTGGGAGGCTAAGGTGGGAGGATTGCATGAGCCCAGGAGGTCGAGGCTGCAGTAAGCCATAATCGTGCCACTGAACTCCAGCCTGGGCAACAGAGTGAGACTCTGTCTTTACAAACAAAACAAAACCAAAACCAAAAATGTATATTAAAAAAAATACGAAGAGTACATTAATATGCCTGTACAAACTGAAATATATATCTCAACCCGAAGTAGAGATGATCAGATACAAATTTGGAGGAAAATAAGATGTTGCATACTCACATGTCTTTTCATTCTCTGTTTATCTTCTACCACCTCACTCACTCTATCCTTCTAACTATCCACTATCTATGTACTGTCTATTTCTCTCTCTCACTCCCCATATATATATATAATCTATTATCTATCTAACTATCTAGTTTCCTAGGCTTCTTTTTCATTTGCTCCCCATAACACTTTTTACCATCTTCCTTACAAAAGAGAGATGAGTGGTCACTGATCCCATGACCACATTTTGACTTTAGAGGCTTTACAAACAATGTACTGCCTTAGAGGCAATGCAGAGTAACAGTTAGGGCACAGATTCTGGCACTGTATGACCAGAATACGAACAGGAGTGTTGCCACTCACTAGCTTTATATACTTGGATACCTCTTTGTGTTTTAATTTCTTAATCTGTAAGATGATGATAAAAATAACCTTTACAGTTATTGTGAAGACTAAAGCGTTAATTTCTATAAATTGCTTAGAAGAGTACCTGGCACTGTTTACTATTATTTGAGGTCAGAAGGAGTCTTTTTTTTTTTTTTTTTTTACCATTACTCTGATACCAGAGACAGAGAAGGGGTCTAAGGGGTCTATATAAACAATCATATCCTGGGCAATAGCATCATTTATTATAGTCTTTAAAGCAAAAATATTATTAAAGTTATTGTTTTGGAATCAAATTATTTCCTCTGACTTGCATGTCTATGTGTACAGGTTTCTGTGGATGATCGCCTTAAACAGCTTCAGGAAGCCCACAGAGATTTTGGACCATCCTCTCAGCATTTTCTCTCTAGTAAGTACTAATAAACTGGACTGATCGCATTAATTGAATGAATTAGCATTTTCTTTCACTTTAATTGAAGAAGCCGTATTCCTTGCTATAAATATGTTTATTTAGATAGATGCATGTAAGGAGGTACTAACATCAATGAAAATATTGCTTAATGGTTATTATTTATAATAACGTAATGACAACTGAGAAGTCTTCAAGGTGGAAGAGAAATGAACTCATCTTTAGCTATGGTTTCTCATTGGAACGTCTGTTATGATAACTAACATAGTATCATATCATCATTGCTTTGTCATAGGCAAAGATTATGAACTTTTTCATAATAAAGAAATCAGTTTTATCTTTTAAGGTTTTAAATTAATTTTTCTGCTTAAAATGTGCTTATTTAAAACACACCTTCAACTTTCAAAGTAAAAAAAATCATTCCCCATAAATCTTTAAGTGGGAAGATTTTGATTTATTAGGCTCGCTGCGATTATATTTAGTTTTTCTGCTATTCGAGTATTGCGTATGTAGCCAAACCACCTATGCAGAATTTTATGTAATATTTTTCAACTGGAATTGTTAAATTTATGGACTATTCTTGAGATCTTCAATAAACAATTTGAGCTTCTACTTTATCATTCACTGCTGAAGATACTAAAGAATGTCGGATTTATAGTCAACCAGATTGAGTTTAAACATTCATTCTGTCGCTTACCAGACCTGTGAATTTCTGAAGGTTGATTTCTTTGTCTTAAAATACCGTATTACCTATTTCCTCTGATTGTTTTGAGAACTCAATGACAAGGCATATCCAATTACACAAAGCACCTAGCACAGTTCTTGACACAAATGCTTTCAATAAATATTAATTCCTTTCCTTTCATTTCCTTTAGCAAATATATGTAAGAAAGCAATTTGTTTCATTTAATTCAATTTAAGTAAACTTTAAAACTTAGGGCAAAGCTTATTTCTCAATTATGACAGTTTTTTTGCAACTATAACCATAGAAACAGCTAAAAAGTACTATATCTTCTAACTAAATTGATTACATTTATATTTCCTCTTAATGTTTTTGTCCCTATTGATAAACTGCCTTACCTCAGTTAAAGGTTGGGCTTTTCTTTTACAATTTCAAGAATCTTAATCAGTCATTTTCTGCCCCTTCCTGCCCTATACCTCTCTACCTCTCACCCTCCTCACTGCCCCCACCCCTACCTCAACTCCATACAGTTTTTCTGTTTCACAAACCTTAGACCTTAGGTAGTTAATCTTTGGTATACGCCTTCCTGGAATATACTGTGTACCTAGATGCCAGGACACATTTTTAAAGTCCAGATACCATCAATGTTGATGAAGTAAATAGGTTTGCTGTATACTTATTAGATTATTAAGTATTCCAGATTTCTAAAGCTCAGTTTTTCAAAATGTAAAGCTATGTACCAAGACCAAATGAAAGAGGAATTTACAAAATAATTGAGACTGTCTTTACAGTTCTAACTATCAGTTATCTTTAATATTGATGAAATGCTATAGTTTCACCTAGCAATCACTCTCATAGTGGAAATCAAGCACATATTCTTTTGGAAGTGAAATATTGTGAAATTTATACACATTTTTGTAAAAGTCAAATACATGGCCTTGTATTGTCTAACACTGAGAATCCAAGAATGTAGAAGTTATTCAAATCAAAACAATTATTAAAATGAGTGGGGAAGTGTAAACAAAGTCCCAATTAATAAATTTAATAATTGTTATCCTTTGCTGCTTGGAATCTTTGGCTTTATTATATTTCTTGGACTTCAGCCATGGTTATAACAGAAGCCTGTTTAGTTAGGCACAAAATAAAAACTGACCTATTAGCCTGGTGCCAACACTGAAATGAGGTTGGCTCTAATGAGAAATGTAACATACCTACTTCCTCATTTTCATCCCTGTTTATACTTTGGTGGGCATAGATTGAGAACAGAGTGCTTGCCTTTTATAAAGAGAGGAGAAATTGTTGAGTAGAAAAATTGCTCAGCTAGTGTTCAGAAATTGAGATCACATCTGAGCTCGACCGTTTATTTACTGGCTATCACTCTTTGGGCAAGTTATTTTATCTCTACACATTTAGTTCCTCATCTATCAAATGGAACTTTAATGTGTATCTTGCTGGCTTCCTTACCAAAAACATATATTTGAAAATGCTTGGCAAAGTTTAGAATGCTGAATAGTTGTAAGATATTAATGTGACATGAAATTGAGAAAAAAAGTATTGGTGACAACTGGCTACGTGAGGATCTGATGATATTTGCAAAGTATGAAAATTCAAAGTATTATTTGAATTTTTGTATTTGTTCATTTAGCAAAATTCTTTTATGGCACTAAATTCACATGTACTATTCTTCTTAAATAAGTCTTAAAATAATTGGTTAATGTAGGAATAATATATTTTTTATAAGTAAGAAGTAACTAGAATTGTAAAAAAAAAAAAAAAAAAAGTACCTCAATTTAAAAACCCCGTAAAATCTCAGTCATAGTAAGGTCTAGTGCAAAAGTAGGAGACTGGGCTCTCTGTATGTTTCAGATGAAAGTAAGAAATTGGGATTTTTCTGCCTAGACGATTGCCTTGGTTCTTCACAACTTTTTGCCTATTTTTAAATTCCTTCTTTTTAAATGTTATAGAATTGAATTTATTTAAATGCCATCTGTACTCAATAGCTACTCCTGTGACTATGATGCAAAGTAAACAATGTTATTAGTCATCTGGAAAATTCAGTCTTGAAAAATCTAATTTTTAATCTGGATATACCAGGTAAAATTAATTTTGGTTTTAGCTTTATCAAAAATATATATGGAGTACAGTTTCCAGATGGCACTAAGGTTTAAACTGTAGTATTTATAAACAACACCATTTGAAAGTTTAAAAGTATTTTTATCAACAGGTTAGATTAGTTGGCATTAGACCTTGAACCTGTATTGTTTCTTGTTTTACTTCAAATGAATCCTTAAAGCCATTTTTTGTTTGGCCCAGTGGATCTCATAATTATAGGAATCCAGCTCAGAAACCAGAGCAGTTCATTGAATTTGCTATAAAATGTTCAGTTGTTTTGCATTAAGGTGTAAGGCTTTTTGGTTTCCAACGTTTCCAATAATCTCCCTTTGTTTCCTCAGCGTCAGTCCAGCTGCCGTGGCAAAGATCCATTTCACATAATAAAGTGCCCTATTACATCAAGTAAGTTGATTTTAATTCTCCTTTATGATACCAAGAAAATCATGTTTTATTGATAACTTAAGAGGCTTCTCCCCCCATAACTTTTAAAAATAGAATTCAGTCCTATTATCTGAAAGAAACTGTGATATAGTTAATATTAAAAAGAAACTACTTTTAACATGAGACTTATATTTTTCATGTATCAGATTAGGGATATAGGTGTGTTTAGCTGATATATTTTAAAGTAGAGATTTAAATATTTGGAGACAGACAATAAGCTATGATGGCCATACTGTATTCCAGCCTGGACAACAAAGCAAGATCCAGTCTCTAAAAAGTTAGAAAAAAAATTGGAGAAAATGACAGAATTTCAAAATACTCTTGACATAATGATATTTGTCAAATTGTACAAATTCTAAACCATTTTTCTTCCTCTAAGAAAATCCATATAAAAATGTCTTATACTCTTGTCATTTTATTCCACCAATAAGAAATAATGATTTATCATGAAAAAGTGAAATATTGTCAAGTTTTTCTTTGTCTTATAGAAGTTATCTGCATTATTAGCATAGGCTCATCATTCTTTGATTTTGTTGTCCAGTTAGTTTCTCCTTCTTGCATACTGTTTCTTCTTCTTATATGACATTTTATAAGTTTTGTATAATTTACACAGGCTCTTAGTAGGCGTTGATCCTTGGCTTAGGGCTATATATTGTCATGGAACAGAATGATAAAATTCTACTTCTATAGTCCCTTGGAGTGTAACTTAGTAAAGATATTAATTTACAACGTGCTCTAGTGATGAGTCATAGTTGACCCTATTTTATGTGTCAGACGAACAGCATCATAATCATGACAACACTTACTTATTGTCAGGAGACAGCTCTGTCTCAGGTTAGCTGTGTGACCTCAGGTAAGTCAGATGAAGATCTCTGGGCCAAGTTTCCTTTTTATCATTTCTAACATGGGGTGTGGTATCTCCAAAATCTATACAAATGCTAATAATCTGCTCTTCCAGTATACTTCCTGAAAACGTTGTGTGAAGTCCATGTTAGTGAAATAGTCTTTTCTTATAATTTTTTATTACAGTCTGAGATGTAAGCTCAGGGTAAAAAACAGGTTTGCATAATATATAATAAATATAATAAGCAATATACGTTACATTAGCTTATGGGAGTTTAATATTTTTATCAATGTATAACCTACAATGCACTGAGTTGTGAACTGAGTTGGGAACAAGGTATTAAAGCAATTGATTGGTGTCAAATTTGCCCAAGTAAGAATGGAAAGAGGTCAGACGCTGGGTAAGTTGGCATGTCTCTAGTGAAAGAAGATGTGATTATCTAACTGAAAACGTTTAAAACTGTTTACATTTTTATTGTACACTATAACAATAATAATAGTAATAGTATTAGAGAACTTTAATTTGCTTGGTTGAATATTGACTTGAATTTAATATTACAAATTTAGATATAAATCTGATGTACTGTGGTAGGCAAAATAATAACTGCTCCCAACCCCCAAAAGATGCTCACATCGTAATCCCTAGAACCTGTGAAAATGTTAGGTTACAAAGCAAGGGAGAATTAAGGTCGTAAATGGAATTAAGGTTGCAAATCAACTGACCTTTAATTAGGGAGATTATTCTGGATTATCCTGATGGGCTTAATGTAATCCCAGGGGCCTTTAAAAGTGGCAGAGGAGACAGAGATTTGAGAATGCTAGCTACTAGCTTGGAAGGTAAAGGAAGCAGACATGATCCTTGAATGCAGGCAGCTTCTAGAAGCTGGAAAAGGCAAAGAAATGGGATTCCCTCTTAGAACCTCCAGAGAAGGAATTCAGCCCTGCCAACTTTGATTTTATCCCAGGGAGACATTTTTGTAACAGCAATAGAAAATTAATGCATGTACTATACAAAAATCAAGAAGTTCATGCAAATTAATTGAAATTAATTAATTTATTGAATTGACTTAGAGTCCTTTATCATGTGATTTTTTTAAAAATGCAAACTGGATCTAGTTTTTGGGTTTTACTAAATAAAAAAATTAAATATCTTGCTTTATGTTTATATCACGATTATCTGTGTGGTTTGGCACTTTTAAAGTCCATCCTTAATTTTAGCTCTTTTTTAAAAATGAATTTCTGTATGTTCAGGTTAATTATATATGACTGAGAATTGTCTAAATCAGAATTTCTCTAATTCAAAATGTTTATAATTTTGGAAGGATCTGGTAGGATTGTATTCTTGTTCTTGTGGGGCAGAGTTCTTATGGGGCAGATTGGTAGAATAAACGTTAGTTTTACCTGGCTTCCCATTGGCTAGAGCACTATTACCAGCACTGGAAAATAGATATAATATAGTGATGGCCACTATTTTAAATAATAACGTTTAGGACTGTAGCATTTAAAAAAATCTTCTCCATCACCAGTAAAAGATCGGATTGTTTAAAATATATGTAGTTTTAGTGTTAAATGTCTTTTAAGTCTTCCAAATTTTTAGAAATGTGCCCATTTGTATATAGCAAATTCCCATTTTCACAAAACTTGTTTAACCAGGATCTTTCACTGTGTAATTTAACAGTTTATTTCCTCATGAAGAAGGAACATCAAATTCTGAAGGTAGAGTTATAAAAGCCAGTATTTATGTGTGAAGAATTGTTATGAAAACAAAATTTAATTCCCAAATTAATAACCAAGCAAATGGAGAATGAAAAAGCTTTTAATATACACTTCCCTTTGCATGGCTTCAAAAGTAGAAGAAAAATGTTTAAAACAAATTTTGCATGATTGCCATGCAATGAGAATTTCCTGGAGCAAATTAGAATGTATATGGCCAACAAAAAATAATATTCAGGTAGAAATATTCAATGTTTTTGATGTTTAAGTATGTATTCACGTTAGAATATGGCCAGAAAGTTGAAAGGAGACTAGGAAGGGCAAATTATTTTTATGTCATATTTTAATTTTATAGATCACTTAAAGCCCACTTTGATGGCTTCCCACTGCATTTCTGTCTCTCTAGGTAATTCCTTATTAATATTTTGAAGTGCACTGCGGTGGCTCCATGGCTCATGTGTTTGTAGAAAATGAAAGAATATAAATCTGAACTGAAAGAGTCTATATAGTATAAATCCCTCTATTTGTTGATATCTTAAGTTAAAACTAGTCTATATAGTATAAATCCCTCTATTTGTTAATATCTTAAGTTAAAACTAGTCTATATAGCATAAACCTCTCTATTTGTTAATATCTTAAGTTAAAATTAACATTTGAAAATTTTATTTGCTTCCTCTAAGGTAGACTTTCTGAAACTGATCTAGTTATTTCTTTTTTCCTAGTATAGTGCAATGAGAGCTCATTGTATTCAGGGTTTAAGAACATTTAAAATGGGGCCGGGTGCAGTGGCTCATGCTTATAATCCTAATGCTTGGGAGGCTGAGGCGGGTGGATTGCTTGCCCCCAGGAGTTCAAGACCAGCCTAAGCAACATGACAAAACCCCATCTCTACAAAAAATTAGCTGGGCATGGTAACATGCGCCTATAGTCCCAGCAATCAGGAGATTGAGGTGGGAGGATCACTTGAGCCCAGGAAGTCAAGACTGCAGTGAGCCATGATCACACCACTGCACTACAGTCTGGGCAACAGAGTGAAACTCTGTCTCCTTAAAAATAATAATAATAATAATAATAAATAAAGAGAGACAGAAAAAGAAAATTTAAAATGGTTCTTGCTGCCTTCACAATATACAAAAATCTGCCATAAAAGCCAGATCTCTCTCATTGTAAATTTTTGGTTATGTATTTTGCACAAGTTGTTCATTTCCTCAGATAAAAGTTAACTTCCAGGGAATATGAGGGATAAGAGGAATGAAAGCTTTGGGTTCGGTTGAACTTTCTTAATGCATCACATTAACCATGTAAAATTCACCACTTCTCAGTTTGCCACAGAAATAATAATAACATATAATAATAATAAATAGTTGCTGTGGGAAATAATAATGATCATTGTAATAAATTACATTTTTGAACAGTGATTTATTTGCCAGGTGTTGTGCTGAATCTTGTGCATAGATGATCTCTTTTAATTCTCTCATTAGCCAAGTGAAGTATAGGTACTATAATTACCCCCATTTACAGATAAGTCTTAATGAATTATCAATAACTGCATTAAAAGTAATTAATAAGCACACTTACAGCTTGCTTGAGATTACACAGCTGGTAAATAGAAGAGCTACTGTTCAAACCCAGGGATTGTCTACAGCTCCTGAACTCCTCCTGATCACTATGCGGTGCTGTGTCCTGGCCCCAATATTAGTTGAGTCAGAGGACGGAAGTTTTTAGTCCCATGGAAACTTTGAATAGGATGAAGGATTATATTTAGGAAGGAGGATAGTAGTGGAGAAAGTATGAGCAAACATCCTTTCTTTCATACCATAGACGGTTACCATTTACTATGCACCTCCTGTGTGCCAGCAGCTGAGTCCAGCTGTCCAAGGACAAAGCCCATGCTTTTTCCAGTACTCCACACTGCCCTTGTATAGGCTTTTCCATAGGCTAATTTCTACAGGAGGATCTATTTTCTAGATGTTTAAAGCAGTTTCACACTGTGGTCTGGTAATGGACAAAGGTGCTTTTTCATAGATAGGAAGATGTCATTCCCACAGTGCTTGCCAGTTGGACCTTGAGAGGAACTCTGAGGTGGGGAAACACACTCTTTGGCCTTCCTCTATCTTTCCCCATTCACATGATCTGAAGATTTCTGTCAACGGGTAGATTTAAGTATCTGCGAGTAAGACGGCCAACAAAGCTGGCTTATAAGTCCTAAGGGACTTGAAACACAGATGGTTCTCTATACATCCGGCCTGTTGGTAAGTCACAGTATTTAATAGAATTTAATAAGATGTAGTTAGGAAATAAGATTTTCCTTTTTCCTTATAACACCTTCTCTAAAGCCTGAGTTGTTGACTTTTCAGTAAGCCTTTAGTCTTGCTACAGATGACTATTCTGTTCTTGTGACAAGGTGTCACCATCACAATTTAACAATTCTATAGCTCAGTTTTTCCCACTGGAGTCTGAAGTGCAGATGTTAATTCTTCATAGAACCCTAAATACAAAGTACAATAATACACAACACACAGCTTTCATTATGAACATATTAGTAATCTCTGGTTATATATACCATGCATGTCACATTTTCTAAAACTGACATTCCTCAATATTGCAAGAAATTAACCAGCATAAACTTGTCTATATCTATAAAATTTGCTGTCTTACATTTGTTTCCCTTGTTCTAACTCCCCCTTTGAGTGGATCCAAATGAAGATTATCCTCAATTTATTTCATCTCTCTTTATACTTTTATTTTCCATTCTTGTGCCCATTATTGATAATCCTGCAAAGCTCTTTTAGACCTACTCTCATTTCCCAAGGCCACCCTCTAACTGCCCTAATCCTTCAGTAACTGAAAGGAAATGAAGTTTGTAATAGTTGTAAAATCTTGGGGAGCGAGTAGTTGATCTTTATCGCAGTCATACAGTTCATTTGCATAGATTATATATACTTGTCTTGGCAGAACTACATATACCGTCTAGAGGAGAGAATTCATGCATACTTCTTTAGAAGAATTGTGCGCCAGCTTAGGCAATACAGAAGAAATAGTCCTTCCCTAAATATGGGCAGAGAGGAGTATCAGCAAGGCAGTCTCCAAATACTCAGCCTAACAGGAAAATGAAAGCTAACAAAGTGTGTGTAACAGCAACAACGAAGAATTAACATAAAGCATTTTATCATTAACGGTTATAGAAAACTTATCCCAGAACAGAATAAACCCGTAACAAAGGTATAATTAACAATGAAAAATAAACATAGCTCTCTCCAAAAGGGTCCTTACAGCAGTCTTTATTTCTCCCTTCCCTCTTTCATGAAGATGAGGGATGGTATCTTTTTGGTTCCAGTTTTTTAAGTAAAGAACTCTTGGGCCGCACTTTGAATCTCTTTCAAGAACTGGAGCTTGTGGTTTTGGTTTTAATGATAAAGAAGTAAATGAAATAGAAGCATAAGCAAAATGTACTGGAGAGTCTGTCTTTCTAGTAGTCTGTGACTCTGTTTTTACTGAAAATAAATATTTAAAACTCACTGGGCCAAGTCTGCTGATGGGGAGGTAAGAACAAAATTGCTTTATGAAAGAATGTAAGTACCTTAGGATCACTAAACCCCTGGGCTTGGAGGGGCTTCAGATAAATGAGCATAAGCATACCTTGGCTAACTAAAAATCTAAACAGTAGAAAGCCTGCCCTGCAGCAGCCAGCAAACCATCACTGGGAAGAAATCTTATGTATTACTGGTGTCCTAGTTAATTGAGGTAATTTAGGTGGAATTGATATTGTCTTTGAGAGACATTAGGTAGTTAAGGACTTAAAATATCACCTTCACTGCCATTAGTCTACATATTGTTGGGCCATGAAGTAGTATTTTGGCTTGGAATCTTCTAGATTACCCAACTCTATTGCATTATAATGGCACCATCAGCCTTACTGGGCAATTTGATTTTTAGGGTAAGGGATGCAGTTAGTAAAGTTCTACCATACAATGTAGGAAGGATCACTGTGGGGCCATTTAGAGAGGAAAAAAGATATCTATACTTTATAAAGATTACATTTTTAAAACTGCCATTGCAATTAGCAAAAGTACAGAAGTAATAATGTTTAAAATTGTAAAATAAATAGAAATATGCTGATTATAAAGTAAAATAATATAGTAAAAGATTTCGTTTAACCATATAGAAAAAAATAGAAGTAATTAATCCCTGCTTTTAAAAATACATAAAAGAAAGAGATAAAGTAGTAATTTTTTTTAAATAAAAAGCTAACAGCTACAAATCCAGCTTTTAAAAGCAAACTTAAAGGATACAATGATCCCCTCAACTGTTGTGGGAACATAGTCCTGGTGTTAACACCTTCAGATGGGGGCATACAAGGCTCCCCAGGGCCAGTGCAACAACGAATGACCTACAGGAATTTGGCTGATGGTCTGAATCTCCCCAGTTTGGGAGTCACGGAGATGAGGGTAGGGTTGGGTGGGAGGTGGGGTTCCCTATGAATTCTGGGCTCATGTAGAAATATTATCAAGCTAGCGGATCCCCTGGGTTTACTGAGTATTTGCATGTTTATATTTCCAGGCAATCTAGTACCCTCAAGACAATTATCACCTGTCCCTCCCCTTGCACGTAGACACATCAGTTTTGATCATTAATTCTACTACTTTATTTAAAAACAAACACAAATAAACTTTGTCTTATTGTTTTGTAACAAATGTTCTATTAGTCATACATGCAATATTGACATCTTATATTTTGGGGTGTATGGTATGGTAGCCTATTTCTTTATAGTCCTTTCCATGTTTGTATCTTTAAATCTACTCCTGAGTGTGAAATTACTTTAAGTGTATTTTGTTTCAGAGACAGGGTCTCATTCTGTTGCCCAGGCCGGAGTGCAGTGGTGCAACCATGGCTCATTGCAGTCTTATACTCCTGGCCTCAAGTGAACCTCCTGCCTCAGCCTCCTGAGTAGCTGGGACTACAGGTACATGCCACCATGCCCAGCTAATTGGACTTTTTTTAGAGATGGAGTCTTGCTATGTTGCCCAGGCTGGTCTCAAACTCCTGACCTGAAGCAGTCCTCCTGCTTTGGCCTCCCCAAATGCTGGGATTACAGACATGAGCCACTGTGCCCAGCTTAAATGCATTTTATAGTCAAATCCTACGGAATTATTCATTGTTTACAATGTTTTCTTCCTGCCTCCTGTCTTCATTATCATGAGATACTAATGGCATTTTTTAAGGAAGACTCTAAACTTTTGCCGTACCTATTATCAAATAGGATCATATATCTTATTTGAATTTTGGACAGAATTTTTTTTTTTCTTGAAATTCTGACCTCCACGCTTCTTTTCTCTTAAGTTAATTTTTGTTTCTAAAAGTATATCTTTGGATTTCCTGCCTTTAAAAGCTTAGAGGACAGTAGACAGTGTTTGCGAGTGGATGAGGAAGTTGAATATAACCTGAGGAATATATAAGTTACTCCTGCAGCTTTCTCACCCACTACCTCCATCCTCTCCCCAGGGGCTTTTCCACACAGACACACACACACCCACACCCACCCACACACACACACAAGCACGTGCACAGAGTGAGAATCAATGTTACTGATGGGGGTACTCCACATTCTTCCTATATTCTAGTCTTGGGTGAAACAAGGACTGAAAAGATTATAAATTCCAAAGTAAGTACACCACCTCTCAGATCTTTAAGAAGGTGTTACTCAAATAAATGTTGTCATATCAGATTGCCAACATTTGTTTTCACTCTTCATACTTTAGGCAGTTGAATGCAAAATCGATTAGTTGGGAGCTCGTGCTTGATTGCTATATATATGTAACTTCTATAAGTGTACATAAAGTAAATGTTAACAGAACCTGTATTTTGCCTGTGTCAACTTCCTTTTCTGGAGACTTCTGGTTTTCTCATAGTACCTCCCACCTTCTAATACACTGTATAACTTACTTACAGTGTTTGTCGTCTCTTATTTTTCCCCATCCTGAGGCATGGCCACTCCACTTGGCACCATGGAGTTCATTGCTAATAATTATAGGACCAGTTTGAGTGCAGGAGAAAAGTTGGAAGCCAAACAGAAGTGGCTGGAGTGGTGAATGGGACACGAGGAAGTAGATATGGTACAGTACTCATTGGTGAATTTTATCTGTGAAGGAGAGAAAAAAGTGATAACTAGCAGAAAATGTAGATTTGAGGTAGGGGTGTGTGTGTGTGTGTGTTTAAGGATGGCACGTCTGTAAACATTTATATTCTACAAAGGATAGTCTTCTTGAGAGAGGGGTTGACAGTGCAGCACAAGAAATTTTTAAGAAATCATTGGGAAGAATTGGCCTTTAATAAGAAGGGGGACAATTTCTCAGTTAAAGGGGAGAGAGGATAACAGACTGGCAGTTGGAGGGAGGTTTCCTGAGTTGGTGGTGGAGAGAGAAAGGAGTCCTCATCTGGTAGTATTTAGGTTTTCAATGAAGCGTGAGATAAAGTAAAATGATATTAAGGCAGAGAAAGAAACCAGTTTGGGGAGAGAGATAGCAGTAGTGAATTTCTGTTTTGGAGTTTGGGAAAGCAAGTTTATTAGGGAATATAGTGCAGTTGCCAGGAGTTGGACATTTGAGGTTTGAAATCACATATTTTAAAGTAAATTGAGTCTGTCTGTTGAGTGATTTTCTCCAGTTGTTTTTATCCACAGCTGCTCAGGTCCAGAGTAGGCAAGTAATTGAGCTGATCCAGGCCTGGGATTTGCAAGGGGTGAGAGAGAAGCAAGGGCGATGAGGTTATTTGTAATGATTCTAATGATAGACCATGGACTCAAATTTGGACAGATTCATCAAGAAATATTTTAAAACCTTAATTATGCAAATATACTTCCATATCAAGAGCTTAGCTTAAAATGAGACTATCTCTGTTTAAATCCCATTTCTATTATTTACTATAGGACCTCAGACAAGCTATCTAAGCACTCTCTGCCCTAGTTTTTTCCATCTGTAAGATGGAGACAATATTGTCACCCAAGTCATAGAATTGTAATCCAAATTGAATTTACACATAGAAAAAGTTTATCCAAAAAAGTTTACTTGGTACAAATCGAGCATTCAAATAGCATGTTATTACTGTGATTAATATACATCCTGACCTAGTATATTTTACTTTGCACAGCAAAGAAGAAATATTTTTCTTTCTTTGATTGTCTTATCTCAGAGCAATATACATAGTTCTTGTCCCCACATTTGTATTTTTACTTATCTTTAGTTTTGTTCTGTTATATGCCTTTATAATTATAATTGGAATGGAATGATATATAGCAAACCTCAGAAAATCCAGTTATAAGCATAAAATTGGATAGCTAGTAACAAATAAGTATATTTGGGTAAGTGTTAGTTTTTGAACAAACAAGTTGCCTTCTGATCATCCTTTAAGGTTTCATGGAAAAATATGAGACCACTCTAATGAGGACAAATGGGTTTAAGAAGTATCTTCCGCAGAGCAGTCATTTGCCCAGAAATCAATATTTTACCAGCCTATCAAAAGTGCATGTCCTTTGCTGTTGGTTCATTGTGTTACATGTTAGGCAGTATTACAGCACAACTTTTTTTGTTTTATTTGTTGGTACTGCAGTCTTATATTATTTGTGTTTTACTTTCTGTGGCTTATCAGTGTTATATTGTTATGAATAATGATAGGTGGAAGGATATACTACTTCTTAACCTTATTGGCTTAATATTTTAATAATGTCCATAAAATGCAGAGATTATATGTTATCCCAGCTGGGGCTCTTCAGAGTAAGGGGGCACTTTTAATAATTATACCAGGATGCTGATGTGTAATTCCTGTATACAGTCTAGTATAAAGCAGGATTTATACTGCTTGAAGGATAGTTTTCGAAATAGGCAAAAATCTTAACTCTTATACAAATACAAAAAGAGCATGTTTCATTTAACTCATAATAAGGGAACCAGTAAGAAGTTATAATAGGTTCCAAAGAGAATACAAAATGTCACATATTTATAGTGAGATTAGGGATGCTAAAATGAGTTTACCTCTGGACGCAAAGCTGACAAACTGGTCAATATCCACAGGACAATAATCAATTGCATTCCACTGGGCACAATTTGCATTTATATGGACAGAAATCATTTGCATTACTATCTGTTTTCTTCAGTTTGCAGAGTTTAAAATAGCTCAGAGATAATTTAAGCTTTGCAGGATACCCACTCATTTTTTGCCCACAACAAAGACCTTCACAATTTTTCCCTGCACAGGCAAAACTGGATGGCTGGCCAGCCTAGTTACATGTCACATGTTCTCACTATTGTTTGCTTCATATGATTTTGTACTTAACTGTTAATTGCTACTTTGTTTTTTGTGTTTTTTTTTGTTTGTTTGTTTTAATTTTATTCTTGGATAGATTCCCATGGCTGTTGCCTTTTAAAGAGAGGATTTTTAGTAATAAAATCATAATTTTATTTTAGAGCTTATCAAGCTGCACAATATGAAGTCCCACTCCCTGTTCATATTTGAGATTAATTAGAACCCAAGCTGTTGTTATTTTGGGGGAAAATGCTACTTTTATTCTGTTTTGGTTGCCTACTCTGGGAGAACTTCAGGCATTTTGGCAAGAGGAGCTGAGCTATCTGCAGCTGTTCAAATACTTTAAGCCTTTGGGTTCATTGTGGATTTTGCTTTAACCCTCTCCCCCGACTTAAAAAAAAAACAGCAGCCAACTGCATTGCCTGTTTTTTTTATTTCTGTTGTTTGGTAAGCAGCAGTTATACTTTTGTAACCAGAGGCTGTATTTATTTTCTGTGTTGGCAGTTCTGCCTAATGAATCAACTGGTATTGAATTCACAAAGGGAGATGCCCGTTCCCTCCCTCCATCTGTTTGCCAAATGTGTGTGTTCCGTCAGCTCTCAGTAGTGGTTTCACTAAAAAGAGCCATTAGCAAGAGGTGTTCACCTTGAATTCTCAGTCCTCCGCCTGACTGAGAAATAGTGGTATTTTCCTCTTGTGATTCCGTAGGGGTTGTGTGAGGTGAAGACCCACACCTGTAATTCCAGAGAAAGCATATTTGTTGTTTAAGTATAACGTTTGGCTCTACATTACCGATGGCTTTAGTTTGGTTCTTGAGCCTTGGTTTGCTCCATCATGATGGGATGTCTGTCTCTGGACAGTACTGTTGTCGTGGGGATTGAAATTCCCTGAAAGAGAAGACAAGAGATCAATGAACCCTAGTAGGTTCTCTCAGACTGGGAGCCCATGATGCCTTACTGGAATTGCATTACCTCCTCAGCAAATCCTTCCATATTTGTTGGTGATAGGGAGGAAATTCTTTTTGAGACTCTGCATTTCTGTAAAGCTCTGAGCCTAATGATGAATAGTAAGAATTTAGGTCAAACAACTTCAGTACCCGGCTCCATGGTCTTTTGAGCAATTTGTAGTATCACTACCATCAAACCAAAAGGGTGGAATGGTTTTGTTGGTGTTCAGTAGTGGACCATGAAGTAGAAGTATTTGTCTCTGCATTGGAGTCAAGAATCTGGGTAGAGGAGCCCGACAACTTTCCATCTCTTTCCAAGACAGATCTTCACATTGTAGTTACATTATTTTGTTTGAGATCTTGGAATTTCCAGGATACATACCCAATTGCTAATATTTCCGGGATACGTACCCAACTGCAAATACACACTTTAAATATTTTTCAAAGGTAAGTATGAGTTATTTGGGGTTTTTGTTACCTGTGTATATATAACAGTGATGATGTTCTTTTCCCAGTGACATGCCCCAGTTTTTGATATATTACATAGGCTTGAAAAATAATTTCTCTTGAATTTGATTTTATGAATGTTGTAATATCACTCTCTTAGGTACTATGCTGGTTCATTTAGTTTACTAAATAGTTTTATAAGAACTAGGTGTCATTTAAGAAGTCTTTGGAGCATTACTAAATGTTATGAATCTACCCTGACCTAGATAAGGGGCAGTTAACTCTTTTTAAATGTAAGGCCACTGACCCACCAAAGTCATGAACTGTTTACCTAAGAAACTTAATTGAAGCATTCCATTTATGTTTTAACCTCAATTTATTACCCCAAAACTTCCATCTAATGTATGAATTAGTTTTGAAATTTACAGAAAAAGAGAAAGTATAAAACTTGCTTTTAAAGTGAAGAACATGAGGAAAACAATTTAATACATATAGAAAATAATAATACTGGTTAATGAGAGGAAGCTGAGAAGAGGAACACAGAGTCTAAGTGGCAAGAGACACTTGCCTGAGGGGAGTGGGGAATCCAGATACACATGAAGAGAATAAAGGGTAGATTTGCACTGAGGAAAGTTCGACTCTAGGTAGAAGAGGAGGGAGGCTCTGTAGATTGTGGGATGATGTTATTCAGAGTTAAACTTGTTTCTGCAATCTTTGGAAATATGACGAGACTTTTAAGGTGTAGTGACTCCCACAGCACTACTTATGCTGTTGGAGGATTCGTTCTGAATGATAATCTACATCTGTTTAACAGATATGGGTTTATTCTGGAGCCTGCATTGATCTGGCCACATCAAGCCAGGACCAAAGGGTTCATGACAGTCACATTTTATATCTAGGTTTTAATTTGTAGTTTCAGTTCTGTTTGAAATAGGCAAAGCAAAGATTTCATTTGTCTTTTTACAATGTAGTTGCTCAAATGAAATTTATTATTAAAAAATTTTTATTAAAAACTTTTGTATAGAGATGAGGTCTCGCTATGTTGCCAAGCTGGTCTCAAACTCCTGGGCTCCCACCTCAGGCTCCCAAAGTGTTGGGATTATAGATGTGAGGCACCATACCTGGCTAAAATTTATTATTAATATTTTTTATTTTTTTGAGACAGTGTCTCACTCTGTCACCCAGGCTAGAGTGCAGTGAAACGATCTCGGCTCACTGCAACCTCCACCTCCCAGCTTCAAGCAATTCTCATGCCTCACCCTCCTGAGTAGCTAGGACTATAGGCACCCACCACCATACCTGGCTAATTTTTGTATTTTTAGTAGAGATGGGATTTCGTCATATTGGCCAGGCTTGTCTCAATCTCCTGACCTCAAGTGATCCACCTGCCTCGGCCTCCCAAAGTGCTGGGATTTCAGGGAGAGCTACTGCCCCTGGCCAATGTTTCAAATATTAAGTAACAATTGGGCATTGGGTTTCTGAATGGTTGATAATGAGGATAATTTTGCATGTATTTTTAAAAATTTGAAAAAAATCATTTCTACTTGGGTATTTCCTTTTTGGCCTATATGAAGTTTTTTGATTTTTTGTTTATTTTTAAAATTTTACCTTTTTTTTCCAGCCATCAAACACAGACCACCTGTTGGGACCATCCTAAAATGACCGAACTCTTTCAATCCCTTGGTAAGTGTTATTAATAGTAATAAATTAACCTAAACAACTGAGAACCGGTTTTTTTTTTTTTTAAGGTGGATTCTCGCTGTTGCCCAGGCTGGAGTGCAGTGGCGTGATCTCGGCTCACTGCAACCTCTGCCTCCCGGATTCAAGCAATTCTCCTGCCTTAGGCTCCTGAGTAGCTGGGACTACAGGCGCCCGCCGCCACTCCCAGCTAATTTTTCGTATTTTAATAGAGACAGGGTTTTACCGTGTTGCCCAGGCTGGTCTCGAACTCCTGAGCTCAGGCAATCCACCCGCCTCGGCCTCCCAAAGTGCTCCTGTGAGCCACTGTGCCCGGCCGAGAACTGTATATTGTTAAATAGGAGCTAATCACCAGCCTTTCTTACATGGCATATTAATGTTAAAAGAATCATGTCATTGACATTTAAAAGTAGTTAAATTTCTAAGGGCAATGCAGTAAACAGGTATTGCCTTTCTTAGGAGAATTGTGTGGTTTGAAATCATGTGAGCCAAAAAGAGTTGATTTACAGGGAGGAATGTAATTGTAGTTTTTACCTCCTTCGTATTGAGTCATCTTAACCTCCAGCTTTGCACGCAAAAAATATATATAGATATACAATTACAATAGCCAACTTTAATCCACTGCCTTAAATTTGCTTTTGGCTCACTTTTTATTTAGTACGTGCCATCAAATTAGCTCACCTAGTTTAAATTTGTCTAAATTGTTAAAAGCTAAATTCATTTTTATATAAAAATGCAAGAAAACACAGACGAGAATTCCGGTTTTGTTTTAATTTCTAGTGCAATGTGGCTTTCAACTTATTGTTTAACCTACTTCCTCTGGTTGGTCCAGCGGTTTTTTTAAGTTTTCTCTTTGGGTAGCTAAGGAGATGCTAGAGGGAAAAACAGCACCCGAAGCCTCCCTCTCCCATTTCAATAAAAAGGATGCCCCCTTTTTTAATCTCTTTAAATGTTGGGCTTCTGTGTGAGTTTTTTTTTTTGGTGGGTGAAGGGGCCTGCAAAAGTTGGACAAACAAAAGACATAGAACTGGTTTGCTTAGTTTGTAAAATGAGGGGGCAAATTTTGATGATATCTGAGTTTTCTTTTAACTCTACTAATCTCTGATACTCTGTCTTTAGGGGACAAAGAAAGAAATTACAATATCTATTGTTTCCAAAGAGTTGAGTATTGGTTGTAGGATCATTTGAACCAGATCTGCAAAAGGGCAGGAAAACCAAATCAATCAGGATGGGAGGAGCATAGAAATAAGATGAGCTCCATGAATAGTGAGCTGGACAGTGTGGTTGGAAGAAAATGAAGTGTCCTTGGGGCAGATGCCCCTGGAGGAAAATCTCCTTTATTGGGAAAAAAAGGAAGGGCCCTCCGCCTACTGTGCAGTGCATTTAATAAGCCATGTGACAGCTGTGCTTTCTCTTCATCACCTTCCTCTTTTTCCTACCAAAGGGCTGAAAGGGGTGGTACCTTTTCTCACCCATCATAAGGGTCATGGTGACCCTCCTATAACAAAAGACAGGTCAACCAGAAAAGCACAAGAAATTTACTTAATCAAAGTTGTACCTGACATGAGAACCTTCAGAAGACTCAAAGAAAACAGGGAAAAGTGTCTGTTTTTACACTTAGATTGAGTGAGGAATGGATGACTGCATTGAATTGTGATTGGATGAAAGGGTATAATTTAATGATAATAGACTGAGAAGGGAATTCCAGCAAGGCCTATCTATTCACATTCTTCTTGGCTTCTCCCTGCAGCATATTCCTTTCCTCTAGGGACAGGATACCTGTCACAGGAGAATCTTTAGGAGAGAAGGGAGAGGGTCACAGTGAACTTGCTAGATTTTATGGCTTGCTTTGGGGAAGAGAAGTTCTAGTTTTCATGACCCACCTTGGGGAAGGGGAATTCTGGTTTCTATTTATCACTTTGGAAGGAGAAAGAGGGTCAGGAGACAAGAGACCCAGAGGTCAGAGAGACCTTACTACTGAGACCTTCCAGTCTCCTTCATTTCAAAGTACTCAACCCACCATGTTCTGAGCCCTGACACCTGTTGAAAATACTTTCTTAGAATTTTCTCTGTAATATTGCTTTGAGATGTATCTCAACATGGTGCTAATGATCATTTAATTTTTTTCTTAAATATGTGTTGGGGAATTTGGGAGAAGACTTTTTATTTCAGGCAAACATAATATTTTTTCATCATCCAAAGTAACCAAATACATTCTGGGCATTCAGTATATATTCAATAATAAGCCTATCTTTGAATTGTTCCTTTTTCCATTTCAGCTGACCTGAATAATGTCCGTTTTTCTGCCTACCGTACAGCAATCAAAATCCGAAGACTACAAAAAGCACTATGTTGTGAGTTATTCTACCAAAGTTAATCAATCTGTTACTTGAATTGCATTTTTTTTTTCCAAGAGGAAGATAAATGAAGAGGATGGAGTGTTTGCCAAGTTAATCTGGTTTTCAGTGTACCTCACTCAAGGAGTTGGTTTTGTTTCTATAAATGTTTTATTACTTGCCCCATCAGTGTGCAGTACTGAACACATGCCATTCTTACTTGGAGAACAAAATTAACCAAAACACAGGAGTAATGTAAAAAGCTTTTTCAAAAATTGTGCTGCCACCCAATTTAAAAGGATTAAATCAAAGAAAGTATTAAGTCATGTGTTTTCAGTACCTTTTGCCCATTTGGCAGTGTAGAGTTCCAGTTTGTCTCAATACAACTGTATATAAAGAAACACTAAAAAATCACATTCCTGATCTAAATTTGAACTGGCACCTTAACAAGTGAGATAAAAGGCTCTATTTTCTTTTAAATATATCTTGAGACATTTAGTATTATCAATGCATTTTTCCTGTGGAGGATGTGTTCAGAGTGGAATTCTGTGGCAGTCCTTTCATCAAAAGGATATTTCCCCCCCGCAAAATAACCTAAAATTAAGTAGCAGTGTGAATACTTAGCATATAGATTTATGCTATCTGGATTCTATTTGTGGTTGTAGTTCTAATGATTGAGTCTACCCTAGGCCTTGTCAGATAGTTGATGTGGAAAGTGATATTTACCTGTTCTTTTAAGATAGGGTAAATTGAAAAGTTTCAAGTATTCTTCTTTGCTACCTTTTGTTAACTGTTAATATACGTCTAGGCAGTTCAGTGATGCTTTGAAAATTATGCTTTGAAAAATGATACGTTAGGGTTGAAAAATCTGCTCCTTGAAAGTCAATAGAAGTTAGCAATAAATTTTAAGCTGGCTGCATGAAGAATTGAGGAAAGAGAGGTATAATGTCATTGAGAAAAAATAGCAATGCAAAGCTTGAAAATAGGAAAAGCTTAAGGTATGTATGGAAGAGAAGTCTAAAGGGCTGAAAGACACCTCCAGATGAGGCAATGCAAGGAAGAATGAGATGACCTTGACTCTTGCATAATCCACAGAGCCTCAAAGATAATTAGCAGGTGGTAGTAGTTGCAGCAAGTGTTGCAGAATTACCGGGACAAAGAAAAGAAAGCCACCACGCTCTGGCTACTGATCAGTATGTTGAGCGAAAAGAGAATAGGAAGTAAATTATGAACACACAAAAGGGATCTTTGGTCTGCGCAGGAGTCCATGGTGACAGCAGTTTTGAAAGAGGCTCAGCTGCACATCCAGGATCCAGTTGATGGGTCTGGAAGTTCTTCTCAGGCCTGATGGGCTATAAAATGAGGACAAATGACTCAGCCACAAAATTTCCATTGACAGAAGACTGCTTTTTGTCATTATGAACATGGTCCCAGTTTTCAACAACACTTATGGGTGGATAAGCATATTAACACATTTGGTGTTTTCTTCTCTTGGTTCTTTGGATTCCTGAAGAAAAAAAACCCCCTCCTCAGCTCTTCCCCTCAAACCTGAGAGGAACAGAAGGGATGCTTCTCCAACTTCTAAACTAAACGAGATTGGTAATGACAATTAAACAACTAAATGGCAGTTAGAAAAGGGCTAGATTGTATTGGATTTCAAGTATATGAGGTGCTTTTTTCAGAGACAACTGACCTTCACTTTTCCCACAGCCTTCTCCCACTGCCCTCCAGCCAAGGCCTCTGGGCCGCTCCTGGAGCTCATCAGTTTATTATTAATCTGCTTCTTCCTCTCCCTTCCTTTCCGTTTACTAGAAATACCCTGACCCTTTCTCTGCACTGGCTTGTAACCCTTTTTTCCTCCCAAATACTGTTAAAGATTTACCTCTTTTGGAAACATTTACAAGCTAATCCTACCCGTCTCCACGTTTTTTCCCAGTAGTTTATGATTGCCTGTAATAGCAGGTTCTCTCACCTTAGTGACAAGTGCTTGCCTTTGTGTGCTCGAATAATGTTTGGTGGATTGCCCCGTCTCCACTGTGAACTACTTTAGGTCATGGCTGTCTCTCATTATGTGCAAATCCCCACCCAGCATAAGGCAGAGTGCAGTGTCATTGTTCATTCATTTGTTGGGCTCCAAGATTGTTCAGGAGATAAAACAGTATAAAGAGACTTGATTCTCACACTGAAGGAACTCATATTTCAAGAACGTTGCACATGGACCCAATGCCCTGCTTACAAAAGATTCCTGCTGCCCTCAGAATGGAATGGTCTTTGCCTGGCTCACCTCTCTGTCCACCTCCTTCCCTCTGCTCCACCGGGGCATCACCATTTCATCATCCACTTAGTGATAGAAATGGCAAACTCTGTATTCCATTCCTCCTGCCTAAAAAGCACTTGTCTTAGCTCTTTGTATAGGTTGGTGCAAAAATAATTGCAGTTTTTGCCATTAAAGGTAAGTTAGGGTATTTCATTAAAAGTAATGGCGAAAACCTCAATTACTTTTGCACCAACTTAATCCTTCTGTTCTTCCCTTGGCTGGGACACTCATTCCTGTAGGTCTCAATGTTGTCGATCACCTCTCTTTTAATGAGGTTTTCTATGGCTCCTCATAGAACTGTTCTTTTCCTTACATGACACTTCTGGTGTTTGGTTTAGGCACTAAGGCAAAGTGTCAATGGTAATTTTTAATATTCTGTTTATTAGTTATTGTTTGCTTCTCCATCATGGGAGGGATGAGTCTGTGTTCATCTCTACTTAGGACCTCATACAATTTCTGGCACAGAGCAGGGGTTGCTTAGGACACATTGAGTGAATGATTTGAGTTTGAAGGTTATATAGCAGTACTCCAGAAGATGTGTCCAAGGAGATTTATAGCAGCACTTTTCATAGTAAAACTTATTCAATTTGGCATATTTATAAATATAATACAGCAACAAAAATCAATGAGCTAGTAATCAGCATCAACATGATTTAATCTTAGAACTATAAAATTAAATGAAAAAATTAAATGGCAGAAAAAAAATGTGTACCACTCTGTTCCATTTATATGTAGTTCAAACCCATGCAAAACTAATGCTATATACACTTTTAAAAACTGAAAGTGAAATACAAAGGTTAATGGTTACCCCATAATTGTAAGAGGATGTAATTAGGCAGGATTCAAGGAGCTTCCAAGATAGTGGTAACATTCTGTTTTTTTCAGCTGTGTGATGGACTAATGGGTGTTTGTTCTATTATTTTCTTTTAGACCACACATATGTATTTTCTGTTTTCCTTTGTATTTTGATTTTGAAACTTTATGTGATAGGTAATAGCAGAAAAGCAAAAGGGAAGTATGTTCCGAGGAGGGAGAGAGTCCTCTCATTATGAAGAAGAAGGCAGGCTTCCTTGATTAGTGGGCATATGAGTCAGGCTATAAAAGGCACCTGGGATTTAGGCATGGGGCAGTTAATTGGGGATAAGAAGGGAAGGAGTTATCTGTGTGAGAATTAAGGTGTAGATGGTGTTCAGGGAACATCAAGTTATAGAGTCTGAATGGAATAGCTTAGCTATTTTGTCCAATATCCAGAAATTTCCTTAAAGTTAGTTTAGGTCAATTTGAAGGTCATATTTTTCCTGAAATTCCTTTCGGTTTTTTTCCTCAAGTTCTTATTGTGTTGTATTTCATGTTTGGATATTTTTCGTTATAGAATGGGGAGCCATGAGGCATTTTCTGTATTGTGGGAGTTTAGATATAGGGCCAGAGGTGGAAGTATGCTTTAGGGAATATCTAAGAAAGACCAAAGGGCAGAGAACAGAGAATGGGTAAATAGTTCAGGTGGAGGATGATCAAAGCTGAGCTGGCTGGGAGTTGTAGGAGGGGAGATGAGGGTCTGGATTTTTAAGGCTGCCTGAGGAAGAACTGATGACTGGGGGTATTGGGTAGTTGGTAAATTGTGGCAGGTAGAAGAAGGAAGGATGTTAGGATATTTCACGGTTTGCAGACTGGATTTCATCATGACAAGAAGGCCAGGCCTTTATGGGCAGAGGTTCCTGAAAGAGAATTATATAGCTCTTGTAGGGATCAGAGCAATGGGACATGGGTCAAGTGTTGAGGCAGGAGATCAGCAGGAGAAAAGAGAATCTGGAGCCATCCAAAGAGAAGCAATAATAGAAGTAAGGGGAGTGAGTGAGGGCCTCGGGCTCACAGAGTGAAAGGCCAGATGTGAAACCTTGAGCTCTGCCTATATTTCTGGGGAAGAGAAGATAGGGGAAATGCTAATAATAATAATAATAATAATAATAATAATAATAATAAAATAAAAAAATAAAGAATGGCCACATAGCTTGACACCTGGAGAAGTGTCACTGAAGCTCAAGATTGGATGCTTAACAGTGTTCATTGTTTTGCAGAACAGGAGAATGATGATGCATTTCTATTCCATCCCCTGTGCCTTGTATGTGGGATTAAAGAAAAAGTCAGAAAGTTGGATAGAAAATGATTCTGCTGTTTGTTTCATTTGCCACATGACTGAGCTGTCATTTGTCTCCCTTTGAAATGAGAAAATCTTAATCATAATTTTCTGTGATTTAAATGTAGTCAGTTCTTTAAAGGTACCTAAATGTGACACACTTCAGGAAGATTTACGCTTGACTTAGGCACTAAGACAAAGTGTCAGAGTAAATCACTAAAAATTGAAGACATGATAGTCTGTGGGATGTGGCAAATTAGTGTCACAGCTACAGAGTGTATAACCAGGGAGACTTCGAAAAGAAATGCAAGGACAGCCTGATGCAGGAAATGGGCTTTTTGGAATTTGGTCTGTTGTCACCTGATGCCATGTGGGGATCCAATAGCAGTGCTGTGTTACTGGCATAATTAATGTTGGAGTTCAGAAAACTTACAGCCTTTTGGCCATATTTGAGTATGTTCCTTGGTGTCTGTGGGGAGCTGTAGTTCCCTAGCTACTGCCCTTTATTAAACTCTTTCCTTTGTCAGGCACTTTGCTTCTGCCCTCTAGAGGTTTACAATTGAAAACTGTGTACAGTTGACCCTTGACACCCAAAACTTAACATGTTAACAGTCAATTAACACATATTCGATATGCTATGTATTATATACTCTTATTCTACAACAAAGTAAGCTAGAGAAAAGAAAATATTAAGAAAATAGTAAAAGACAAAATATATTTAATATTCACTAATTGGAAGTGATCATCATAAAGGGTCTTCATCCTCGTCGACTTCATGTTGATTAAACTGAGGGGGAGGAAGAAGAGGAGCAGTTGGTGTTGCTGTCTCAGGGGTAACAGAGGCAGAAAGGGTAGAGGAGAAAAGAGAGGCAGGCACATTCAGTGCTTAACTTTAATTGAAAAATCTCCACGTGTAGGTGGACCCTCACAGTTCAAACTGGCGCTGTTCAAGCGTCAACTGTACAGGGCAAAGAAATGAGGTAAGAATTACAGTGAAAATTCCAGATGGTTCTTAGTTTTTTTCTGACACCTTCTCTAACTCATATGAAGCTTATTTGACTTATTTTTGTTATTAGCTTAAGTTTACCAATGATACATTTGACATCTGAAGGAAATGGATTGGTTCATTATCCAGACTTGTATGTTTTATGTTTATCTCTTTAAAAAAAAAAAAAAAATTCTTCCCTGTTGAGTTGTTTTTGAAATCATTTTACTCTGTATGGGTTTAAAGCAGTTCTTTTAATTTGTAGATAACTTAAAAAATAAATTCTGTGTTACTCAGACAGCTAGCATGGACACATTTCATATATGTCTTTAAAAATTCAAAATTATTAGTTATTCAGTGGTTACAAATGGATAAATACAAAGGAAGCTATTTGTTCATTTTAGTTAACTGTCAAAATATGTCATATTTTTTGAGAGAACAGTTTTTGCATCAGGTGAAGAGAAAGAAGTTGGTTTTATATGTATATAACCTTATTTTTTCTCTTTGCCTCTTATTTTTCATGCTAAAAGTTAAATATATAACATATATATATATATAACCAACCAACTATTTTCTCTTTGCCTCTTTTTTTTAATGCCAAAAAGTTAAAAAATAAGAAAAAATAAGATTAGAGTTCTTCTAGTCTAATTTTTTTATGCTAAAAGGTTAAATACAGAGACAGAGAAAGAATTTTATAAAAACTGATGTCTACGAGCAGACCTTAAATTAATGTGGGCTCTAATTTTCCTTACCCAGATGTTTAGATTTAGAAGAGTCATCTCCACACTCAATAAATGTATAGATAGATACATGGTAGTTTGATAATCTGCTTTGTCTCTTTGTTTTCAGTTAGTGAATGAACGACTTAAAATTGATTAAATTAAAAAAATTTGTCGTTTTTATCTAAACTCCTTCGGGCCTTTGCGGGCCTCCCCTTGGGCAGTGTGTGCCTGGACCATGCATTTCTCCTGCCTGTTTCACTGTCGGCAAACACCACTCGTGTGTAAGTCACGCATCACCCACACTGCAGTCCACCATTCCTTAGAGCCTCTGGGCTTGAGTGAATTCTTGCCTTTTCTCAAGCACTTCTCTAAACCTGGAATTCTTTCCTCACTTCATGTGGATCTCTTGTATTTTATCCATTTTTCAAAGCCCATTTCAAATTGCACCTCTCCAGGGAGCCTTTTCCAGTTGTCCTTCCTCTCCTAGAAGTAGTAGCTCTAGCAGAAATTTGCGTATTCCTCTCATAGGGCATGTTTACTCCTCCTTTTAGTAAAGCCATCAGTATGTCTTTGAGAGCAGGGGCTCTGCCTTCGCCTCCTGTGCACACCCTCCTGGCTCTAGCCCCAGCCATGCCTACCATAGATGTTGTACACATGAAGAATAAGGATGGGAACAAATTTGTGAAGACCAATGGTTGTGGGGACTGTCTAGTACTTCTTCTTAGCTACAGGTCACCTCTGTGTCTAGAGTACTGACTGCTCTAGTACTTCTTCTTAGCTACAGGTCACCTCTGTGTCAGAGCATCATCGGAAGTAAACCAGGTTAGGGCCAGTTTGTGACAATCTTATAGATCGGGCTTGATTCAGCAGGCAGTGGAGAGCTGTTATTTTTCTATAAAACCTGTTTTTTAATATGGAGCATCTTCAGTAAATTTTGTATGTAAGGATGTACATGATAAAAGACTGTTTAAGAACAATTAGTTTGGCTGTGATACAAAGAATGAAGAGAGCAGTGCACAGGCTGCTTGCAGGAGTTAAGATGAGGAGAGCAGTGTAATATTTGAGATGCGTTGCCATTTGGAGTAGATTGAGAGATTTATGCCTTGCTACATTTAAAAGCAAAAAGAGCCTGGCAAAGGGAAAGCCAGAAAAAGAAAGTAGGAATAATTAATATTCCAAAGAGCAAAAAATGAGATAAGATTGGGAAGCAACAGAGTTCAGATTCAAAAGTATGAAAGTGTGGTAAAATGTAAGAATAGAAATGTGTTTATTTCTTTAAAAGCTGAAATTTAGCTAAAAAGGATAGATTCTTAAATTGAAGAATCAAGCTAAATACTTGAGACTAGAAATGCCTTTGTTGTGATGTTGTTATGTAATGTAATGTAATGACTGTAAACATTCCTTCTTCTCTCCTGGTTAGTGGATCTCTTAGAGTTGAGTACAACAAATGAAATTTTCAAACAGCACAAGTTGAACCAAAATGACCAGCTCCTCAGTGTTCCAGATGTCATCAACTGTCTGACAACAACTTATGATGGACTTGAGCAAATGCATAAGGACCTGGTCAACGTTCCACTCTGTGTTGATATGTGTCTCAATTGGTTGCTCAATGTCTATGACACGTAAGTTTATATTTTTTCTCATTAAAATACGATCACTGAATGAAATATGTTAATAGAAAATGTCTGATTTTTAAGTGAATTTTTTAATAAGTGCTTTCAAATTACTTTCCCAGTGGAAATATTTATGTGTGTTGTTGAAACTGAATGATTTTACAAATCATTGAGCTTCTTAACAAACAATAGAACAGAAAAGAATGTACATCTTTCATTTTAAAATTTTGCTTCAATTTACAAAGACTGTCAAATTTATAGTATTCTTTGCCAAAATGCTAGGGGAAACAATATAGCTAAGTCCTACTTTCTTCTTGTTTCATAATGTCTCACAGTATTTCTTTTTTCAAAATAAAAAATCTTCTATTTATTGTTATGAATTACAGTAATTTATTAGCTCATAATAATCTGCTCTACAATCTTTGTAATCCAACTGAAGAGTGATTTGAATGGCCATGAACGAGGTAGTCTTTTAATATTTGCTTTATTTGCATAGTGGTTATGTGTGTGTGTATGTATATATATATAATATATATATGGTGTTTTAAATAATTTATGCTATAGGACACTTTAATATCTGTCATTTAATTAGGTACTCACTGTTCATAAAGCACACTCTCAACTCCCAGCATAACTCATTTGCCATTAATTTGGCCCTTTTGAATACGACAGTACATTTGTGAAATAGTCAGTTCTAGAAAGACCTGCTGTGGGCTGACATTTCTGAAACATTAGGAATTACTCATCGTTCTGGTGGGAGGTTAAAGTATGCAAAGATGAAATAAGAAAACTAGAACTGGGCCGGGCACGGTGGCTCACGCCTGTAATCCCAGCACTTTGGGTGGCTGAGGTGGGTGGATCACCTGAGGTTAGGAGTTCGAGACCAGCCTGACCAATGTGGTGAAAACCTGTCTCTACTAAAAATACAAAAATTAGCCAGGCATCGTGGCAGGTGCCTGTAATCTCAGCTACTTGGGAGGCTGAGGCAGGAGAATCTCTTGAACTCAGGAGGCAAAGGTTGCAGTGAGCTGAGATCATGCCACTCCACTCCAGTCTGGGTGACAGAGCAAGACTCTATCTCAAAAAAAAAAAAAAAAGAAAAGAAAACTAGAACTGTTGTTTTGCCTCTCATGCCCAAAAAGTTATTATCTATTAATTAGCTACATGAAAACTTTTATTTACCAACCTTTGATTTAGAGATAAATAAGATAGATGATCATTCATAAATGCACACATTCAGGAGCTGATTGGTTCTGTATAGGAAGTAAATAATGATGACAATAGCTTTAGCAATGAGCTGACTAAAAATCTGGATTTTTTTTCTATTCCTTTTAGTTTACATGTAATAACTGTACATATTTATGAGGTACACAGTGATATTTCAATACATGTATACAGTTTGTAAAGATCAAATCAGGGAAGTTAAAATATCCATCACCTGAAATATTTATTACTTCTTTATGTTGGAAACATTCAGAATCCTCTGTTCTATCTTTTGAACCTGTGAAATAAATTATTGTTTACTATATTCACCCTACAGTGCTATAGAACACTAGAACTTATTCCCCCTACCTATATGTACTTTTGTACCAATTAATGAAACTTTCCCTATCCTCCTCTCTCGATTTTTTTTAATTAGAAAAGTATTTTATCTTTTAGTGTTCACAAATATCATAACAAAGTCTTTCTAAATAATCAGCCACTGTGTGCTTGAGGGCTCTTAAGAAACCTGCTGAAGCATGAGTCTCAGTTACCATAATGAATACGGGATTTGCGATATCTCTGTCTGATATTTTTTAATACATTTCATTTTAATGCACATTTTAAGTTCTCCTAGGGTAAAATATTACCATTAGCCTTAATCCACCATTAAGTTGCTCTTCAATAATTTGAATCCTCAGAAGATACTTTTTCATAGTAAATTCACCAAAATAGTTGGTCAAAGGTGTTTTAACTACAAAACCTGTAACCTAACTTTTACATCCCAGGAAAATTGCTAAATTCATAGAATACTTAGGAACTCCATTCAGTCCTATAGAATATGGTAGAGGTATACATCTTGAACTACATTTTAAGGAAGAACTGGAGAAGAGGTTCAGTTGCCTTCTATTGTCCATGGCTCTGACACACTGTTTTGGTTTTCTGGGGCTGCCATAACAAAGAATGATAGACTGAATGGCTTCAACAAGAGAAATTTATTTCCTAACAGTTCTAGACACTAAGAGTGTGAGATGAAGGTGTCGGCTGGGTTGAGTCTTTATGGAAGCCACTCTTTCTGGTCTGCAGATGGTCGTCTTCTCCCTGTGTCTTCACATGGTTTTTCCTTGTCTGATGTGTGCTCATCTCCTCTTCCTCTAAGGACACCAGTCATATCAGATTACAACCCACTCTAATGAACTCATTTTAACTTAATTACATCTTTAAAGACCCTATCTCCAAATACAGTCCCATTCTGAGGTACTAGGAATTAGGACCTTAACCTGTAAATTTTAGGGGACACAGTTCAGTGCATAATGCACACATATGCTCTTTTCACTGGACAGCCCAAAGGGAATAGTGCCACTTGGTTGGGAGGAAGCAGTGTGTGAAATGGCGTGATTCATATTCTAGGGAGTTAAATGTTGGCACAGTTCCACTTGCCTCCATCAAATGGGAATATGTGGGAAATGCTACAATTTGCCACTGTTTCTCATTTAGAAAGACGGTATCTTGAAATTTCTCATTTTTCATTTTAAAGGAAAAAAATCTTTCAGGACTAATCTCCCTTCTATGAAAAAGAAAGATGGCAAAGACCATGCTGGATCAGAATGGTGCCCATGCAGTGTAGCTTTCTATCTTGGAGAGGAGTATTGGGGATTAATCTATGGAAAAAACAGTTACTCTTGTGACAGTAATGTCAGACGGCCAGAGCTGGTTGCCCAGGTTTCTCTAACAACCATGATTTATTTATTAATCTAAATAATAGTTATTAACTCTTTTCAACCAATAATTTTCTTTGAGAATCAGATAGAAATTACTATCTACCCTCCAATTAGGACATTACAGACTCATACATCTGTGAATCTGAGGAATGGTACCTTGTTCTAACACTTCTATTCATTCAGCCATCCTGACATTCACTCACTAATCATATATCCGTGACTGCCTTCCTTCCTGGCATGTGATACAGCCAGAACTGGTGTTTTCAGCTTCAGCCAGCTCTTGATAATGAGTGATGCACACACAGATCACAGAATTCTCAAAGTAGAAGGATTTGGGGATCTTTAATCCTGCCCTTTTCTCTTTACTAATTGAAAACCTTGCCCGTTGAGACAGGAGAATTTATCTACCTATTGCATATTAGTCATAATTAAAGAACTAGTGTTCAGTCTTTTGATAATCATTTGATTATTCTTACTATATTTCTATATCTAGGAAACATAGCACTTTATTTTAAGTGAACAGTTTTTTTCCAATTTTAACATGTACCCACCTCCTGATATTCCGAACTTTGTAAAAAAAATTTATTTTCATCTGTCATGGATGACAAGCATTCAAATTTTTGGTTCTGGTTGCTGTGTGAGTTGGCAGCTACTTAACATTGGCATCTTAATTTTTCATCTGAAAAATTGAAATAAAAATATCCACTCTGCTTACTACACAAAAGGTGATTATGAAGGGCAAATGAACTAATATATGTAAAAAGTACTTTATAAAGATAAAATTGATTTCATTTATGAATTTGCAGCCTCAGTCATCTTCCCAGATTAAAAGGTCTTAATTTCACAATCTTCCTGCTGGATTTAATGGAAATCAAAAGTGTTTAAATCATGATATAAAGCAATAGTCTGGAGTACTTGGTTTAAATGTGTTTTTTTCTACCAAAAGTATTAACCTCATTTGCAGCAGTGTCATTTGTTCCACTATTCCAAAGATGGTATAATTTTATAAAGTAAATGTCTTTATAGTTAAACCAATTTAAAGAGTTGCCTATGAAAACTATCAGGAGACTAAATATGTCAACACTGGGCTATGTCACTCACTAATATATTTTACTGTCTCCCTCTTGTCTCTCACATCCATGTAGCTTATTTACATCAGTGTCCTTTATTGTCTGGTCCCACGTAACCTGTACAGTTCAGTCAACCAGTTAACCTTGATGCAAGTCTCTGACCCACCTGAATGCATCTTATTTGTTTGTTTTTGTTTTTGTTTTTGTTTGAGACAGAGTCTCACTCTGTCGCCAGGCTGGAGTGCAGTGGCATGATGTCAGCTCACTGCAACCTCCGACTCCCTGGTTCAAGCGATTTTCCTGCCTCAGTCTCCCGAGTAGCTGGGATTACAGGCACGCGCCACCACGCCCAGCTAATTTTTGTATTTTTAGTAGAGGCAGGGTTTCCCCATGTTGGCCAGGATTGTCTCAATTTCCTGACCTCGTGATCCGCCTGCCTCAGCCTCCCAAAGTGCTGAGATTACAGGCGTGAGCCACCGCGCCAGGCCTGAATGTGTCTTATCTCCGATGCTCACACCCCTGCCCCTGTGCCTTTGCTCAGGCTTTCTCTGTGATACTCTATGTTCTCCTACTCGGGACAGTCATGGCATGACATACCTTCTATGTCTGATTTTGGGTTTATCTTCTCTGTCACATGTTGTGAAACTAATGACTACCTACACTAAATCACTAATGATAGGCAGCCACAATGATCTTGTACTTGATGTTTGATTTCCATACATAAAGGATTGTCTCATATGTTTTCTAGTTGTATTCTTATCTTACCTTCTTCAGCTAGTGTGTGAGTTCATCGGGGTAGGAATCATGTCTTCTACTTTTCTCTTGGTCCCAACAGTACACAGAGCAATGTCAGGATCACAGTAAGCCTTTGTAACTGGTGATGGTGTGATGAAGGGGTGATTGACAGCATCAGTTGTCTTCCTGATGATATTCCTTTCTTGTGTTGTGACAGTAGAGTGGGAGTCATGCCTTAATGCATATTATTTTGACCATTTTTCCCTGTAGGGATCACTTTATCCTTAGCCACATTCATGTACTTGTCTCAGCCCGTTCACAAAGCCTTCTGTTATCCTCTGCAAGTCTATTGTCTGACTGGGTCCAGAGAGTAAAAATTTCCTGCTTTTGAAAGGAAACAAACATTGTCTGTTTCATGTGATAATTAGGAAACTTCTAAAAAATATAAAGTAGAAACACAGTTTGTAGCATGGCTGTCTGTAGGGTTAATGTGAAACTAGTGTTTCTGTAATTGTGAGAAATGATTATATTAATTTAGAAATTCTGCTTAGAAGGGCTATGTTTATTTTAATATTAAGTATTAGTCACTACATAGGTTAATTCTGAATGTCATATACCTACATACTAAGGGTTCAGTAAGTTTATTAGATATGATTTAATATAAATTATAAACTCTATCCTATTAAGGGAGTACTTTGAAAATACATTGCACCAATCCCTAAGCACGATTTCCTTTCTTATTTATTGCATATTTTATATGTCATAATATGCGTACAGAAACTTCCTTCAGTACGTATAGTTGAGAATGGAAGAATATCAATTAGTGTAAGTAGTAAAAATATCAATAAAATCAATGATTAAATATAGTTTGGCGAGAAGACTGCTTAAAATTAAAGTTACGTGATACAAATATTTATGTTTTTAAAATAGCACAAATTGTTAACTTTTATACATTCATATACTTATGTAAACTTTTAGTTATGGGTTTTAAGTGTGCTGTACTTGTGTATTAAAAACATATAAGAAAATGGACAATAAAAACCTAAAATGAAAATGGATCCTAAATGTGTAATAATAAAGATAGCAATAAAGCCTTTTTTTCTGGGCTATGTGTTATTCCATAGCAAGGATAATATCTTATTAATTTTTGTAATTATCTTCCAATCCCTAGGACTGGGACTACTGTGACTAACATTTGGTAGATTTCTCAGTAATTCTTTGATAAGCAATGAAATTAAGAAAACTCTGTGGTTTTGAAGATAAAAAAACATGTTTCATCTGGTCGACTTATAAGTGAAATAGAAATGATCTATCCTTAGCATTGTGTAAAACTATGTTCTAATGTTGATTAATTAATACATTCTGGTTTTAATTATAATTTGATATTTCCCCAAATAGGGATTTCACATCTGTCTAAGATCACTGACTATTAAAATTGCAATAGTAATTTATAAAAACTGCATTGACAGAAAATTAACTATATACTGAGGGCTTATAGTTTGCTGAATACTTAAATACCGATATTTATACTTAATTAATACTTAATTACCAATTAGTATTCAGCAAGTTGTAAGCTCTTAGTATATAGTTAATTTTCTAGTCTGTGTTCTTGTTTTTAGATATATCACTAGACTTTTCTTGCTGTATGAAGTCATATATATAGTGTGCGTAGCTCTAGCTGTTTTGAATCTTGCATCTACAATTATTAACGTATAGGTTTAATTCATAGTATTTTTTTTTTTTTTTGAGATGGAATCTCGCTCTGTCACCCAGGCTGGAGTGCAATGCACGATCTCAGCTCACTGCAACCTCCGCCTCGCAGGTTCAAGTGATTCTCCTGCCTCAGCCTCCCGAGTAGCTGGGATTACAGGCATGCGCCACCCGCCTGGCTAATTTTGTATTTTTAGTAGAGATGTGGTTTCTCCGTGTTGGTCAGGCTGGTCTCGAACTCCTGACCTCAGGTGATCCGCCTGCCTTGGCCTCCCAAAGTGCTGGGATTACAGGCATGAGCCACTGTGCCCAGCCAATTCATGATATTTTTAAAGGTGAAATCTTTTCAGCTTTATAATCATCATTTTCATTTTGCTTTAGTTCGTTCTTCTTAGTTTATGTGTTGTGTGCAAAGTGGCTTCAAGCTGTGTGTTCTTCTAGACTTGGCCAAACACCCTGTTAATATATGTCATGAAATTACAGTATTGGTTTAATATTAATTGTTAAAAGTTAATAGAAAAGTTGCATCTTTAAGATACAATTATTTTTGATGGTTTACCCCCAAGAAAATAGATATTCAGAAACAATGAACATGCTGTATATGGTTTTAAATGCATCTAACACATTAACATTCTTATAATTTTAGGGGTCGAACTGGAAAAATTAGAGTGCAGAGTCTGAAGATTGGATTAATGTCTCTCTCCAAAGGTCTCTTGGAAGAAAAATACAGATGTATGTAAGACCTTTCTTATACCAACAGTGTTTTTAGTAATAATAATGATTATAACAATTTATTGGAAACTTAAATTATATAATTTGTTAGTAGTAATAGTTCTCGCTCTTTTTTTAACCCTTACTGTGCCTATACCAAGTTAGACAAAGGGTGGCAGTGCAAAGACTTGGGGCTTTGTGTGAAATGGAAAGCTGATTATAACTAAGAGGTGAGGTGCCAGGATGGAGTGAGACCCAACTACAAATTATACTTCATTTAATTCTTAGAATAATCCCTCCATACTGTAGGCATTTGAGATTTTCATTTTCTGGCTGAGAAAATTAATGCTGAGATAGGTTAAGAATCTAGTCTAAGACTGCAGAGCTGATAAGGGATGGGGCTAGAATTAGATACTAGGTTTTTCTGACTCCAAAGTCTAAACTTTTTTTTATTTCTTTATACTTCCAATGCTTAAAAGAAAAAGATGAACTAGAACCTTTATGGACATAGACGATAATCCTAAATAAATGTATTTTACAGCTGTGACAAAATAAAACATGATTTTTAAATTTTTATTATATTTGGATTTATCAAATAAATCAACAGTGTTCCTTTACCTGTCAGTTAATGAAAGGTATATTGGCTTTGGAAGAGGCTTGTGTTCAGGAGCCAAGGAGACCTGTCTTCAAATCTCTACCACTTAGTAGCTGAGTGTCTTTGGGCAGGTTATGTGATTTCATTGAATATTGCCAACTAAGAGGTAATAGTATTCCCATTTTACAGTTCAAGAAGCTGAAATTTAGCAAATTTTCTTCAACTGAAAAAATGAAGCTAATAATTCCTGCTTGGAGAAGAATTAGGAGTAATGTTTAAGGTACCTAGAAATAGCAGTTGTTGAATAAATGGTAGCAATTGCCGCTGAGTCCCCAAACCCTTAACTACTATCACATATCTTTTGATTTATTTTTGTCCATAAAATGTGAATTTGATCCCACCATGCATATTCCCAGATGATTCTTTACAGATAAATCCATACATTTGTGGGAGAGGTTTAGGGATATTCCATGAATGGAGAGATACTAAAAAACAATAGGATGTTTGATTATAGGCCGTGTAAACTTAGTTAAGTTTTGTGTCTTATGTCAACATGCATACATTTTAAAAGCTTTTATTTTCTGGGATTTCTGTGAGGTTACTGGATTTTGAATTTCAGGTCTAGACCATGATGGCTTCTTTTTTCTACATAGTTTGACAAGAATGTCAGTGAAAAGAAATGTGGATTTATATAAAATGAAAAGCTGATTGTAGGATTAGGAGATAAGGTGCTATGACGGAGTGAGAGCCTAGTTAGCCATGCAGAAGAAAGCTTTGCTCAAGGCTTTTGCTTTGTGGCACTTTATCCAGAATTTAAGTAGTTTTTGGAATCATAATCATGAAAAGATATAATTTCAAAAGCTGAAAACGTTATCTTTTTATAATGATCAGGAAAGGAAAATGTTAATGAAAACATCAGTGTTACAAAATTAGAAATGGATTTTTTGTCATCTCTGATTTGGGGTTTCTTGTGCTTCTGAAACAATTAAGGTTCTCTGATAGTAACAGTTATAGTGTGGAGCTTACTCTGAAATATTTGCAAATTCAACCTCAAAGCTTACATTGTGGATAATTCAACATTAACTTTCAGATTTTGGCAGGGGAAGCAGAAGGCTCTGCCGTGAAATTTCTGATATTTAATTGAATCCAGGAAGTATGCCATTTTAGGACTAATTAAATAAGAAATCTCTTGGGTTTTAATCTTTAATCTAAATATTTACTGCGATATCTAGACTTTGGAATGTCCTGGGGTTTTGTTTTGCTTTTTACTTTGAGGACCTTCAGCAATCTGATTCCAGTTTCTGTGATATCATTATTGTTTCCTTTATTAGAATTAATATTCAAGACAGTTTGCTCTTCAAATGCAATGGCAGAGCCGCCATTCAAGATCATTGGTATCTGTCTGAACATTGATTTTATTAATACAATGCCCAATGTCAGTGTCTTCACTCCATAACACCTTCTTCTCTTGGTCCTTTCCTAAGAATATTCCTTGTTTAGTTTCTAACAGTGCCCTGGCCTTTATGCTTATAGCTGGCTAGCTTCCTTGCCTCATCAAAAACACATTTACAGACCAGGCACAGTGGTTCATGCCTGTAGTCCTAGCTACTTGGGAGGCTAAGGTGGGAGGATCACTTGAGCCCCAGGAATCGGAGGCTGCAATGAGCCATGGTCGGACCACCACACTTCCAGCCTGGATGACAAAGCAAGACCTTAAAAAAAAAAAAAAAAAAAAGTACACATTTTCAAACCATCCTTTTAAATTATCATTAGTATCTCTTCTATGCTTATTTATTAGAATTTGAGTTTTTAGATTATGACTTTCTTATTACCTGCCCCTTTACCCTGACACTGCTTTTTGTATCTGACTATAATGTTGAGAATGTGAACTTTTGTAGGAACTTTTATAAGGATTTATAGAAATATGTCAAAATGTCTAAGGACACTTTTGTCCTTATGTTTTGTGAGTAGTTTTACTTTAATAGTGGCATAGTGGTATAGCCATATGCCTCAAAAGAGGAAAGTTGGGCATAGTTGATCTTGCTGAAAATGTGCACTTTTCTGCAAAGATTATTATACATATGCATCAACTTTTATTTACTTAACAGACCTCTTCCCAGGGACTGGTTTAAAATAAACATCATGCTAAGACTACTGGATAAATATTTTTGTCTATGATAGTCTTATTTTTTTAATGGAAAGAAATAAGTAGAGCTCTAACCAAATCTAAGTGAAAAAATTTTAATAAAAATCAAATTTATCTTCATTGAATTTGCTTTCCCTATGTATGCTTATAATTAAAGCCATACTTCATTATAATTACTGTGTCAATATCACTGAGCTTGGTTCAGTTTGAAATTTCACCACTGACAGTGTTAGATCTAGCATTATATTCCTTATAAAAAGAGAGAATGGACCAGGCACAGTGGCTCACACCTGTAATCCCCAGCACTTTGGGAGGCCGATGTAGGGCAGATCAACTGTGATCGGGAGTTCGAGACTAGCCTGACCAACATGGAGAAACCCCGTCTCTACTAAAAATACAAAATTAGCTGGGTGTGGTGGTGCATGCCTGTAATCCCAGCTACTCAGGAGGCTGAGGCAGGAGAATTGCTTGAACCCGGTAGGTGGAGGTTGCAGTGAGCCAAGATCGTGCCATTGCACTCCAGCCTGGGCAACAAGAGCAACACTCCATCTCAAAAAAAAAAAAAGAAAAAAAAAAAACAGAGAGAGAAAATGATGCATTTTGATCTGATATCAGGTACTGTTTGAAAATAGTTTTAGAATCCAATAAGTATTTACTCTACTTTCTTCTATTCTTGGAAAATGTCACATGAAGAGCATTTAGATTTTAAGTACTTTTGAATTTTTAGAACTTGAAAATTTATTTCCAAAAAGTATTAATTTCTATAATGAAGTAGATTGTTTGTATTTGAAATTTCTTCCTCTTCCAAAAGTAGCTTATCTTAGGATATTAGCTTTATTGTTGAAAATAATATATAATTTTGATCTTCAAAGTATTGTATATGGTGAATAAAAGGTAAACCAAGAGTGGATAAAATAGAAGAGTTTTAATTTTACTGAATTAAGAAAATTATAAAACAAATCAGTTTTTTAATGAATGGAAAAACCTAAAAACTGTATGAAAATATGCACAAATTTTTAAATTTGATTAAATGTATTTCGTTACATGAAGTAAAACAAAAATAGTGGTTATAGCTAATAAGGAATGGGAGACTGGCCCAAAGGAGAAAAAGCACACCTTGTACTTTTTAGTGTTTCTTATATAAAATAGATGTGAGTATAAAAGTCTTTAAGTTATAATATATATACATTTAGTAGAATATTGAATTTAGGAGTGAACACAAAAAGTTTGTAAACAAATCTGTTAAAATTTAAAGGTTTGTTATTTAAGGTACGTTTATTCCTTTGTGTTTTTTTATTTTTTTTTGAGTTGGGGTCTTGCTGTGTTGCCCAAACTGGTCTCAAACTCCTGGCTCAAGTGATCCTCCTGCCTTAGCCTCTCCAGTAGATGAGATTACAGGCATGCACCACAGCACCCAACTACATCTATTCCTTTGACAAGTCATGAAGGAAGCTTTGTTTTGGCTCATTCTTTCTCAATAAGAAGGGGAGTTCTTATGAAGATCATAAAATTAATTCATATGCATTTATTGTATCATTTAAAAAGGAAATTTGCGTTTATTGATTTATATTATATATGCATGATTTATGTTTATATGTATACATAACCCATTCTTGCAGGAACGGGTTAACTACATGCTTCTTAAAATAATCTAATATCATATGTAATGCAGAATATTAAGATCAGAATATTAAGGTCATTGGAATTCAGGAGACAACGAATCAGATTCATGTCCTTCTGAAATTTTTTTAATCTGCATGGTTCAGTCCACATTACCAAAGATATATTTTAAGTAAAAGAACACTGTAGGCAGATCAAAGTTAACCTCTTGCCTCTCTTTGCAGATCTCTTTAAGGAAGTGGCAGGGCCAACAGAAATGTGTGACCAGAGGCAGCTGGGCCTGTTACTTCATGATGCCATCCAGATCCCCCGGCAGCTAGGTGAAGTAGCAGCTTTTGGAGGCAGTAATATTGAGCCTAGTGTTCGCAGCTGCTTCCAACAGGTAAGCATGAAGGATCACTGGTGTGTAGGATGTGTTGGGGAAGGGTTTTGAGGATGTTCTGAGACATGGAATAGGGAACTCGGGCTGGAGCCAAATACTGGAAGACTTTGGGTACCATCCAACAAGTGGTGTATTTTATTTCCTAAGGCTCATTTGCTTCAAAAAATAGCAACCCTTGCAAAGAGACTTGCTGTTTTTCTTTGATAAAATCTACAATCTTTAACCTGTGCCATTAGATTGCTGTTTGTCCTGCCCTTTTCCTGGCCTCATCTCCTACCATTCGTCTCCTTGCTCTCCGCTTTCCAGCTGCACTGTTTTATTTCCTTGATTCCTGCCTCAGCAGTGCCTTTGGACCTGTGTCTGCTGTTTAGACGTTCTTCCTTCCCCATTGCCCACTAACTCCCTTCTCATACCTAATCTTTATTTGATCTTTAGATTTTAGCTTTAACTCTTATATCCTCTGAAAATCTTTCTCTGACCTCTTCAGATAATGCTGTATTTTCCTATTATATTCACCTAATATCGTCCACCTCTTCCTTCTCATACTCAGTGCAATTATAATTACACACTGAATTATATAATTCATGGCTTAGTGTTTGTTTCTTCTCTAGGAACCTAAGCTCCATGAAGACAAGGACTGTGGCTATCATTTTATTGTTGTATCCTGTCTTAGTTCATTCAGGCTGCTGTAACAAAATACCGTAAACTGGATGGCTTTTAAACAACAGAAATTTATTTTCTACAGTTCTGGAGGCTGTCCATGATCAAGGTGCTAGCAGATTCAGTATCTGCTGAGGGCCCACCTTCTGGTTCATTGCAACCTTTCTTGCTGTTTCCTCATATGACAGAAGAAGTGAATGATCTCTCTTGGGCCTCTTTTTTTGTTTGTTTGTTTTGTACTTTAAGTTCTGGGGTACATGTGCAGAACGTGCAGGTTTGTTACATAGGTATACATGTGCCATGGTGGTTTGCTGCACCCATCAACCCATCATCTACATTAGGTGTTTCCCCTAATGCTATCCCTCCCCTAGTCCCCCACCCACTGACAGGCCCCAGTGTGTGATGTTCCCCTCCCTGTGTCCATGTGTTCTCATTGTTCAACTCTCACTTATGAGTGAGAACATGTGGTGTTTGGTTTTCTATTCTTGTGTCAGTTTGCTGAGAATGATGGTTTGCAGCTTCATCCATTTCCCTGCAAGGGACATGGACTCATCCTTTTTTTATGGCTACATAGTATTCCATGGTGTATTTGTGCCACATTTTGTTTATCCAGTGTATCATTGATGGGCATTTGGGTTGGTTCCAACTCTTTGCTATTGTGAATAGTGCCGCAGTAAACATACGTGCGCATGTGTCTTTATAGTAGAATGATTTATAATCCTCTGGGTATATACCTAGTAATGGGATTTCTGGGTCAAATGGTATTTCTGGTTCTATATCCTTGAGGAATTGCCACGCTGTCTTCCACAATGGCTGAACTAATTTACACTCCCACCAACAGTGTAAAAGCATTCCTATTTCTCCACATCCTCTCCAGCATCTGGTGTTTCCTGACTTTTTAATGATCACCATTCTAACTGGTGTGAGATGGTATCTCATTGTGGTTTTGATTTGCATTTCTCTAATGACCAGTGATGATGAGCTTTTTTTCTATGTTTGTTGGCTGCATAAATGTCTTCTTTTGTGAAGTGTCTGTTCATATCCTTTGCCCACTTTTTGATGGGGTTGTTTATTTTTTTCTTGTAAATTTGTTTAAGTTCTTTGTAGATTCTGGATATTAGCCCTTTGTCAGATGGATAGGTTGCAAAAATTTTCTCCCATTTTGTAGGTTGCGTGTTCACTCTGATGATAGGTGTTTTTTGTTGTTGTTTTGTTTTTGTTTGTTTTTTGTTTGTTTTTTCGCTGTGCAGAAGCTCTTTAGTTTAATTAGATCCCATTTGTCAATTTTGCCTTTTGTTGCCATTGCTTTTGGTGTTTTAGTCATGAAGTCTTTGCCCGTGACTATGTCCTGAATGGTATTGCCTAGGTTTTCATCTAGGATTTTTATGGTTTTAGGTCTTACGTTTAAGTCTTTAATCCATCTTGAGTTAATTTTTGTGTAAGGTGTAAGGAAGGGGTTGAGTTTCAGTTTTCTGCATATGGCTAGCCAGTTTTCCCAACACCATTTATTAAATAGGGAATTCTTTACCCATTGCGTGTTTTTGTCAGGTTTGTCAAAGATCAGATGGTTGTAGATGTGTGGCATTATTTCTGAGATCTTGGGCCTCTTTTATAAGGGCACTAACCTCATTCAAGAGGGCTCCACCCTCATGACCTAATCATTTCCTAAAGGCTCTACCTCCTGGTACCATCTCCTAAGTGGTTAGGTTTTTAACATATGAGTTTTGGGGGACAAAAATATTCAGATTATTACATTTCCTGTGCCTTGAACATCATAACTACTTTAATAAATATCTGCTAAAGAACTGAATTAAAATGTCCTGAGTTCTTTTTAAGACAAGATTTTTAAAATATATATACATTAAAGATGTTATTAAAGTATCAGTTTTTTTTCTTTGAGACTATGCATACAAAAGAAAGATGTACGAAGTTTTATAGTGATCTAAGTTACTAATTTTAAGCTGAGAAAGCACTTTCGTTTCTTTTTAATGTTTACTGCATATAAAGACATTTTAGAAATGTTACTACTGATGTTATACATATGCATAAAGTACAAGTCTACAGATATTTTGGCAAAGCATATCCAGTGATTTATCATTGCTAGGGAAAAAAAAGGCTCACACCGTGTCTTTGAGGAGAATTGATGTCATGGGTTATTACATTTTATAATGGCCCTTTTTCTTATTTTAGAAATACAAAAAATATCAAATGCAAATTCTAAATATGATTTATAGTCATACATGTAGGTTCACAGAATGACCTCAACAGCAACAGGAGGATAAAATTGGTAGATATTTAGCTTTGCACATAGGAAAATTACTTAGTATTGGGAATTGAAGAGGGATTGGGGAGTTTTATGTAATTTATCCTGATAAATTCTGCAAAGTACATCCATAGCAATATGCTTTCTGTGTGATGATATAATGGGACTAGAGCAGGACACACAAAAATGACAGCTTTTATTTAGCATTTATAATGGCCTTCAAGTTTGTAAAATTATCGGTGAGTCTTTCACAAGTTTTTACTGTCTTAGATGAAATTTTTTTTTTTTTTTTGAGATAGATTCTTGCTCTGTTGCCCAGGCTGGAGTGCAGTGGCGTGATCTCGGCTCACTGCAACCTCCGCCTCCCAGGTTCAAGCGATTCTCCTGCCTCAGCCTCCCGAGTAGCTGGGACTACAGGTGCACGCCACAAGGCCCAGATAATTTTGTGTGTGTGTGTTTTAGTAGAGACGGGGTTTCACCGTGTTGCCTAGGCTGGTCTCAAACTCCTGAGCTCAGGCAATCCGCTTGCCTCGGCCTCCCAAAGTGCTAGGATTACAGGCTTGAGCCACCACACCCGGCCAAATGAGTTTTACAGAATTATTTATGTAAAAAGATGACTTTAAATTGGGTGGTTTTGGTTTTTGCTTTTGTTTCTTTCAAAATCTGAGTATATTGAAGTCTTGGTATTTTTTTGCTTCTTCCTATGTGACAATTTCTGCTTTTTCTACTCATAAGTTCTAGAATTTTCTTGACTTGAAGAACCTTAAAGCATTGTGACTTAACTGACATGGAAAGAGTTATATAGTTTCCTCTTCTGCACAAATTTTCAGAAGATTATGAAGCAACAACACTAGCTACAGTTTAAAGGAAGGCATTTCTTCACTTTTAATATATTTCTTTTTTCACCAGAATAACAATAAACCAGAAATAAGTGTGAAAGAGTTTATAGATTGGATGCGTTTGGAACCACAGTCCATGGTTTGGCTCCCAGTTTTACATCGAGTGGCAGCAGCGGAGACTGCAAAACATCAGGCCAAATGCAACATCTGTAAAGAATGTCCAATTGTCGGGTTCAGGTAAGGCGTGCCAGTGCTGGAGGAGGCTATTTTCTGTTTCCTTTGTGTAATCTCAGTGGTACGTCCATCCTCCATTCCCATTCATTCCCATTTGGAGGTTTGCTTTCTAAATAAATGGTATGTTCAGTATGTCTCATCTATCTAAAAGTAGCATTTCTTTTTATAACTACTACATGAAGCATATTTTATTATTGTTGCTATTATTATTGTCATTTACACTACTTGGATCAGAACCAGAGATTTTTATGAATGTCTGTTTACTTAGGTCACAGAAATGATTCATCCATGAAAACTGTATGGCTGATTATAAATATATAACCCTGATGGAATTTGGTAAATATTCTGAGGTCTTGGGGTCAAACTTAGTAAGCAGGAAGCAATGTTTAATTACCAGCTGAGAAGTAATCAAATTACTTCGTGTTATTTCTGCCAAGTTTGATGTGAAGTACATTAACCCAGCTTCTTCCCATGAGGAGCACTGCTAAATGCCATACTTTAATGTAATCAGTGTGTCAGACTCTTCAGTTTGTGACCCCAAAGCCGACAGTGCAGAGTCTGTGGTTTGTCCTAAGGTGGACATTTTTGGACATCCTGATCCACTCCTCTTAACATAGGTATGCATTTGACCTCTTGAATATATTATATTTCTCTTCTGGGGGGAATCTGGAAAATAGCCCCAGTTTAATTTGGAAATCTATTATGAAACAACATAAGCCTACTCAGTAGGGAAATTCAAGATTTTGTGTGTGTCTTTTTTTATTTATTTTTTGAGACCAAGTCCCACTCTGTCACCCAAGCTGGTGTGCAGTGGCACGATCTTGGCTCACTTCAACCTCTGCCTCCCAAGTTCACGCGATTCCCCTGCCTCGGCCTCCCGAGTAGCTGGGACTACAGGTGCATGCCACCACACCCAGCTAATTTTTGTATTTTTAGTAGAGACTGGGTTCCACTATGTTGGCCAGGCTGGTCTCAAACTCCCGACCATGTGATCTGTCCTCCTTGGCCTCCCAAAGTGCTGGGATTACAGGCGTGAGCCACCATACCTGGCCCTATGTGTATCTTTTATTCGTACCAGAAGATGAAGTACCAATACGGTGATTCTCTGAGGGAGAGTCAAATCAGGAGGGCTGGGATTGGTGGTTGTTGTATATTGTATCAGTATTAGTATCTTGAATTAAACAGAATTGTTTTCATTTGACTGACTTTATCAGCATAATAGTTTGTATGAAGCATATCATTGCATTCTCTGTGGATGGCTAACATAAGAAATGGAAATTCAGAAGTTCTCTTCTCTCATGCATTATGGTGTAGTTGGGAAGACTAAAGTATTGTGAGGTCAGAGGGCCTTGCTGCTATGCATTCTAAGAGGAGGAAAAGACAGGTAGGTAGTGTGAAGTAGAGTGAGCATTAGCCTGGCAGACAGCTAGGGTAATAGATGACTTCCAGTGGAAGTCAAAGCACAAATGTTGGAAGAAGAAAAATGGTAAAGTCACAGTTTAAATGCAGCAGGGTTCTTGGAATGGCTACATTTGGAGTATCTGGTAGACATAGATGTATGGGAGAGGGAATAGCTGGAATGTGGCAAGGTCAGTCTACTACTGGGAAGATAATTCAAATGAGAGATGTAGTCATCAAAGCTAATAATCACTGCTATTTATTGTTTACTTTATGCCAGACAATGTGCTAAGAGGTGTTATATTTGTTATTTTAGTCACTTTTCTTAGTAACTCTGTAAGATTGGGAGTATTACCTCTACTTTACACATAAAGGAACTAAGACTCCAAGATTAGTCAACTTGCCCAAGGCCAGGCAGCCGATTGTGCAGAGACAAAGTTAGGATTCAAATCCAGAACCCTTTGGTTTTCCAGTTTGTGTTCTTAATCAAGATGGTTTTAAAAAGCAGATTAGATTTTTAGGAGAGAGAGATTTAATATTAAGAAGTAATTAAATGGTATTGAAAAGAGCAATTGATTTAAAGCACTAATTATTAGACCAAAAATATTACTCTGGATATAAACGGTAATGTGAAGCCATGGGAAATATCCAGATTAATTGACTTGGGAAGAGACTGCCATATATAGATATATATAAAATCTGCCATATATGGCCATTGGTATAACCTAGAGATGCCATGAGGGACCATGTTTCTCAGCATCTGATGGATGTAGAGAGTGAAGGAGAGGACAAAATACTCTAAAAACATTAAATATTTGAATGACCTTTAAAGTTTCATTTCTTAAATTAAAAATGACCTGAAGCAACTATGTAGAATATTAAGATTTAACTGAGTTGTGGGACATGGATGTTTATTATATTCTCCCTACTTTTGAATTAACTTGAAATATTTAATAAGAAAAATATGAAAGAGCAATTATAAAGGGTGAACAACCTGAAGTGTTAAATTTCAAGGGTTTAAGTTTCTGCTAGTACTATCAAATTGACCTGTAGATGTCTCTATGATAGAGATGTGAAGTTGACCAGCAGGTCAGAGATTAAGGTTATGGGAGGATATTCAGGAGATAGTGTATTGAGAAGTAGCTGTGGAGTCAGGCTACTTGGATTTCAATCCTGGATCTATTGTTTGGTGCTGAGACTTTGAATAAGATACTTGGCCTGCTTGAACCTGAGTTTCTTCAACTTCAAATTCTATGAGTGTTTCCTCATAGGAATAGTTAATACATGAAAGTGTCTAGGGCAGTTCCTATCACAGAGTAGGCATTCAGTAAATGTTGGCTCTTTTTGTTACTACCAATAACATCATTAGTGTGATAGTAGCTAAACCTGTGAGTGTGTCGTTGAACATTTCCATTAAGTGGAAATGCCAGAAAAACCTGGACAATGATGTTGCTCAGTAAAAGGCAAGATTAGAGAGAGGTATAATAAGGGACAGAACAGGATTCTTCAGAGAAATAAAGATGCATAGTGTGCTTTAGCAAGATGGTAGAGGTGTTAAGTGCATCAGAAAGATTCTATGAATCAGAAGTCATTGGGAATCTTAGAGAGGATTCTATCCGTGTCATTATAAAGATGGCTCAGGAAAATACATAGGCGAATATGTGCAAACAACTTGTTTAAGAAATCTAGCTATAACTTAAAATATGTCAGGATATTGAAAATTGGAAGATGGTAAGTGATATATTGTCTTACTTTTACTTGCATTTATATTTTTCCTGTTTTCTACATTGAGAATATAGTACATCTAAAATTTGTATTTCGAATGAGAGAGAAATATGTCCAGACTTGATACCTGGTTTAGGCACAAGACTGAGCAAGCAAAGGTTTCTTCAAGCTAATGGTGACTTAATTATTGCACAAAGATTACACATGAAGGGAATGAATATAAGAACAATTCCAATAGTAAAATAGGGTCCAGTTGGAATAGGTCTGATTAGTTGTAAAGAGATGCATCTTTCTCTGTGGCTTCAGAGAATAAATGGAAAGACAAGTACAGAAATAAAGATAGAGGAATATGTCTATTATAGAATAATCTTAACTTCATTCAGACTGTCTTTCTATCAAGCTTCTACCCAAGATATATATATATATATATTTCATTTTCCCCGAACTTTTATAAATACTGCTAGAGTTTTTCACTAATTACTTCCAAATAAAATGTTAATGAAATCTTAGATTTACAGAATGTTTTGTAAGCTGGGAATTGTTTCAGTTAGAATCATACACAATTCCTTAATAGTAGTTGCATAAATAAATTAGAGCTTTAGTTTTCTTTCTTGTAAACAGAGTGAAGGTAGGTAATCCAAGACTGTTCTCTGTGACCACCTGGGCCCTTAGCTCTGTTTTCATGCACTGTCATCCCTAACATGTGGCTTCCATCTTCAAAGTCACTTCATGCTAACAAAGTGACTGTTCCCAGTGGGGAGGAAGAGGGAGCATGCCTCTTCCCAGCTAACTCAGTCCCTTGAAATTCCAATTAGAACCCCCACCCAATAACTTTGGTTTTTATTGCACTGGTCACCAACATCAGCAAGAGAGGCTAAGAAACAGTAATTTTCTCAAGGCTCATTGCTAAAATGTGCTAACAGTACAAGGGTATGTTACCAATGAAAAAGAGAGAATGGCTATCTGCCAAGGGAGTATTCAGCAGAAAACAAAATTTCATTTAGAAAGAAGATGTCAGTCATACCTGTCAAGCCATGCTGATAGGCCAAGAGATGTCGTTAGTGTATGTGATTGTTTCAAACCAATAGCCTCCTTGGCAAAAGTAAGCTGGCTGTAGTATATGCAGAATGATTTCCTTAAGATTGATTTGCAAGTGATTTTTCAGGTCATTTTAGAAGCTACTCAGCACTTAGTAGTTTACAGCCACAGAACTTTTAAGTTTTGCTTCCATTTTCATTCTGTTGGTTCTATCATTTAATTTTTTTTCTGTAGATGTGGGTATAATTTATGTTCTTAGTTCTACCAGCAATGCTGACAGAATAGATTTCGGAGAAGATGTTTTCCACTCAGACCCATAGAAACTTATCATCTAAGGTTTTGCTTTTGTAAATAAGATTCTGCAAGTAGAAGTCAATGTGCAGTGTCATTCTTACGCCAGAGATTTTAAAACACCATTTCCATTCAAGGATGCATTGTGATCAAGGCTTTATTTAGTTTTTCCTTTGTTACACAGTATTTCTTGATTTCTTTTTTTTTCTAGTGACTAATTTAAACCAAATATAAAAGTGCTCATTGTTAAAAACTGTATCTTTGTGAGGGAATTTTAAAATTCGTTTCTTATTAGTGGTGTAATTGATATTTTAAAATTTGATGTATCAACTTAATAGATATAATTCTTTTCTTGCCTATCATTTTCCACTCATATTCAAACATTAAAAGAAATCTTCTGACATGCATATTTGTCTCCCTCTCATGTATAAACAGATAGAAGCATGTTTCAGAGACTTGAACTCCAAAATTTTATTTTTTATTTTTTGGTAATTCGGATGAATGAAATTTCTTACCACAAATTTAGACTAAATGATAGTAATGCAAGCCAATAAATTTTCTTTTGTTTTCTCTAGGTATAGAAGCCTTAAGCATTTTAACTATGATGTCTGCCAGAGTTGTTTCTTTTCGGGTCGAACAGCAAAAGGTCACAAATTACATTACCCAATGGTGGAATATTGTATACCTGTGAGTACTAACCCACTGTTTTGTTTTTAATACATTGCCATTGAATTAACTAGTATCTAAAATTTTATTATTTATTTAGACTTAATCTTTTTTGAAAAAATATCACTTTGAAGATTTTTTTTTCTTTTAAGTAAACTCATTTATGTTGAATTAATTAGTGCAGAAAAAAATATTAACTTTTTTAAATATCTGTGTTTTGATTTTAAACTTTTTTGGTAGCAAATTCTTTTAAGAGCTGATACTGACCTACACTGAAAATGATACTATGTAATGAAAAATCATGTTTCTTTTAGACATATTTATGCTTTCATAGTTAAATACCATATTCATATTAGCAAAATACAGAAAATGGAGATATTAAAAATATAGTTCCTAACTCTAGCTCCTGAATAAACTACCTTCTAATTTTTCCATATCTCTGGTTTTAAGATTCTATTTATATTTATATTTATGTATCTTTTTTCCTGATATTTTTCACTCGACATTCCATTTCGTCACACAGTGTAATTTTTTTAGTCATAAAATTTTTAATTGAGTGAATTACTACAGTTTACCTAACCATTCCCTGAAATTTGGACATATAGTTTATTTTCAATTTTCTGATGTTATAAATAACACTCTTACAAGTATCTTTGTGAAGGTAGCTCATTCCAGATATTATGTAAACTACATTGCAATAGAATAAAGCACTATAAGTAGGTTATTTCAGTCAATGAATATGAGTATTTTTTATGGTCAAAATACTTGATGTCAACATTTTTTTCAAAATAGGTTTATCCCAATTTACGTTATTATCACACTTTGTTAAAGTTTCAATTTTACTATAGCCCCACCAGTATTGGACATAAGTTCTTGTTTTTCCTTTGATTTACAGCTATTTTTTCCTGAAGTTATCCTCATGTTCTATTAATAGCTATTCTTTTACTTCCTTCCAAATAATGCCCAAATGTATTCATCAAGCTGTCTATTTTCTTTGGTTTAGGGAATTGAGTTACTTTTTTGGATCATAAATTGACAGAAAGGCTGTAATACTTATAAAATATACACATATAAATCTCACACTCATAGGTATCTTATCTCAAATAAATAAGTGCCCTGTGTATGGAGAGGAAATCTGTAGAAAATATTGCTGAATTATAATGGAGGAAGTGCCCACATCACATTATAGCTTTAACCAGGAAAAAGAAATCTCCCCAAGAAAATTTGTGAGACATCATTTATTACTATTATCAACTTATTCACTCAACAAATTAATATTGAACATTTTGCAGGTGTCAGGCCCTCTTGTCAAATATAAGCAAAACCAGACACTAGTTAAAGTGGTAAGGACAGATTTTAATCAATAATATACTGATTATGCACATGTATTTCTGTTTGTACAGAGGTGACTGGGTGTTTTCAGAAGGGAATAGACTGGGGAAACAAAAGAGGGACTTGAGCAGAGGCAAGGAAGTGAAAAATGACAAAGCATTGGTCAGCATCAGTTCCATCAGACCAGCTGTGTCTGTGAGCTGGCAGTTGTCAGAGTTAGGATTCTACCATTCCAGAGAGACTGGGAGACAGGGGTCCTATCCTTCCTGATGATTACATTTCAAAGAAATGGTTTTCAGATCCTTGAGAAAGACACTCCTGAGTTGTTGGAGATACATCCACATCTCAAAGGGACAGAGGAAGGATTCCCCATTGTAAACCCTTTCCAGTAAATGCCCTAAGAAAGAGTGAGCAGGGACCTGTCTTCAGGTGTTGGCTAGAGTGAACAGTAAATTCTTTTGGCAGTCTGGAGTTTGTTTTTCAGGCAGACGCTTTAAGGGGTCAGATGCCTTAATAATCCCTTTTTTTTTTTTTTTTTTTTTTTTTTTTTTTTTTTTTTGAGACGGAGTCTCGCTGTGTCTCCCAGGTTGGAGTGCAGTGGCGCGATCTCGGCTCACTGCAAGCTTTGCCTCCCAGGTTCATGCCATTCTCCTGCCTCAGCCTCCCAAGTAGCTGGGACTACAGGCGCCCGCCAACACGCCCGGCTAATTTTTTGTATTTTTAGTAGAAACGGGGTTTCACCGTGTTAGCCAAGATGGTCTCGATCTCCTGACCTCGTGATCCGCCTGTCTCGGCCTCCCAAAGTGCTCACGCCTGTAATAATCCCTTTTTTAAGGGTCATCCTAGGGATGTGGCCTTGAACTGTTATAAATTATGTTCATGTTTGTTTAAGTCTTTTAATGGAGAAGTGGGTGGACAGGGATGGACAAAATGATGTGTGCTGAAAATTTGCAGCTTTTATAGGCCAAGGCTTCAGTAGACAACAGAGCTTACAGGAGGCCAACTCAAATTTGGTCAAGGAGAGAATCCTTGTCAGTAATTTCAGCTCTGATAGTGTGTATCAGAGTATACCCAGAAAGATAAGATTGTGGACTTCCTGCTACTCTCCCTTTAGGAGGAAGAATGTGTGAGAATGAACAAGGAAACGAATAAATGGGGTTGTTACACGTTGCAGTAAGTGCCTTTAAGGAAACGAATGGATAATGAGATAGAATGATTAGAAGAGACACTTTAGATAAAGAAATCAGTAAGGTTTATCTGAGTTGACATTTGAGTTGAGACCAAAGTTTGAGAAAGATTCAGCCCTGTAAAGAACTAGTAGAAGCATGTTTCAGAAAGAAGAAACAGAACATACAGTGGTCTGAGTTGGGAAAAAGGTTAGCGTGATTGGGCTGCAGAAAGTGAAGCCTGTTCCCCAAGGGGCGCATGGAAAGGAGCACTGGTTACACAACTGGAAGTGCCCAGTGCAAAATGAAACTGGGGGGCCCCTTGTTTAACAATTATTAAGACTTCCGAGGTGGCAACATCAGAGGAGTAAATGAAGTTCAAAGCCCTTCTGATTGTAGGGCCCTGTACAACTGCATAAGTGCAATATCTTTGAAGCTCACCCTGAGGCTGGGAAAGAGGTGGGTGTAACCAGGGAACAGAAAGAAACCAGGACAAATTTGACAAAAGAGAGACAATAGTAGGAGATGGAATTAAAAAGAAAGGCAACGATCAGATTGTATAGAACCCTGGGGATCATTGTAAGGAATTTGGATTGGGGGAAAATATCATAGTAATATTTACATGAATAGCTATTATAGAAATTTAGAAAACTGATTATAAAATGCTAGTATCAAAATATCATAAAGTAAATATATGTTGTTATAGTAAAGATGTATAAAATTACTATTTTTCTTGGTCTTAAACATATAATAATTCCTAATGGCTTTACAAAATACCTAAACAATTTGAAACCCACATATCTTCAACAGTTGTCATGCAGTAGGTGCATACTTAAGAATCACTGATACACATATGAATTCCACTCTCCAACTACCAATTTTAAATGAAATCTGTAAGTTACCCAAAACTGTTCTTGTTGCATAGTCTTTCAAAAGTCACTGTTTATCATTTCCAAGATTGCAGCTTATCCTGCATTATACAAGGATAGCTTCATTTTTCAAGACATCCTTTGCCCATTTCTGAGGCTTTGTAGTGATCTTATCAACAGCCTACTTATAAATCATCTGTATGACAGGTCACTTTCTGCATTTGACCCTACAACTTTTTGTAAAATAACTAGAAATATATGTAAATTGAATCTTTAAAAAGATATTTGCATTTAATAGCAATGAATGATCTGATTTAACTGCTTTCTGAAATTTCTTTATGTTCACCCACATTCTTTACATTTGCTCTACTCTTTTAAGTTTTATTTATGGTTCATCCATCTTTTACTCAGCATTTCCTAAAGTCATTTCATGTCTGCCTTAGAAAATGAACTCAAGTGTGAATTTGTTTGGTACAGTGATAATAAGCAACACTTGAGTGTTAAATGGATCAGACCTTCCCATATGGACCTTGATGTTTGCATTCCTCAGACTGCATCTCCCTTTTTAGTTAAGAAGATGCTCCAGTCACCTTACTGACTTCATCTCTTTCCTTTTCAAAGTCCTTTACAGCTGACTCTGAATGTTTCTATTTTTAAGAGCTTTCTGCAATTTAGAAACCTTATTTTAAATCCACAAAGCACCCTAAATATTTTGCCAATATATCTGCTTATGATTTATGGTAATGTTTTCCTTTAGCTGTAAGAAGACTAATGGTATATGAATGAACTATCATGACTCATGAAAGTATTTTATGATATTGATAATTTATATATGTATATATAAATTATCTGAAGAAATGTAGCAGAATTTTTATTTCTCTAGTAAATGATTTTTGTCTTATTTCCCCCTACTATTCTATAATCCAAATTTGTACATTTAAGAATTCTTTCATTAGGCTTAATAAGAGTTGATCTTCAAGAGACAGCATGACACAGATGATATTTAATGCCTGTCATCATTCTGTCTCCATATGTCCAAATCCCACCTTCTCACAAAAACAGCTCAACTCCCACTTTGTGTGTGAAATCTCTCCCAGCTCCTCCAGTTTTACCCTCATCAAAGCACTTAGTTCAGGGGCCTCTGCCAATAGCCTCTACTTTACCAATTAGGATTTGATTCTATGTTCCCTTGTATCATTTTCTAACTGTGCGGTGTTTTTGTCTTCTCAATTATCTTTTTACCTCCTTGAGGACTGGGATGACTTTTATACTTTTCTCCCTGTGTTAGTTAAATTTGCCTCATAAAAGCCAGATGAGCTCATATCTGACTTTATAAATACTAGTTATAGAATATTAAAGCTGGAATTAAAGCTCTAAGAGATCATCTAACTTATCTTTATTTTGAAGAAAAAACTAAGTCTTAGAGAAGGTAAGTGGTTTGTGCAAAGTTAATGGTATGGATTTAGTGACTTAACTCCATTAGGGAAATACACACACACACACGCAGTTAGCACATTGGAAAATAGGGGTTTGTGTATATCCTTGCTGGAATATTATGTTTCTTGAATACCCTTTTACATACCAGGCATTTTGCTAGGAGTTGGAAATAGAGAGAAAATTCCATGAAGGAGAAAAAATACCTCTATGTGGAGAAATTCAACAAGACTGTAATATTTTTTAGAATGATTAAGCTTATGAATCAAGACAGTAGTCAATTTTTTTTTGTATTATCCATGCATTAAACCTTTGAATTCAGGGATTATCATTTTTTAAATAAATAGTTATATCTTATATTAAAGATGTTCAGATTTAAATTTCTTTTTTATTTATGATGATTTAATTTCATCGTGAAAATTACCCTACTCAGATCTTCTTTAAAATCATCTTTGTTGTAAGTAACCAAAATTTAATTCAAATTAGAAACATTTTCATATGTTGTTAGAGCATATAAAAGATAGTGTGTGGTTTTGTTTTTTGAGATGAGATCTAGTCTGTTAGTGAATTTCAAGTGTATTATCTGTAGCCACAAGCTGTACATTAGGTCTCCAGAATTTATTCATCATATAACTGAAAGTTTATACCCTTTGACCAGTCTCTTCTCTTTTCCTCCACCCCCCAGCCCCTGGTAACTACCATTCTACTCTGTGCTACTATGAGCTTGACTTTTTTTTTTTTAAAGATCCCACATATAAGTGAGATCATGCAGTATTTGTCTTTCTGTATCTGGGTTATTTCACTTAGTATAATGTCCTCCAGGCTCATCTAAGTTATTGCAAATGACAGAATTCCCTTCTTTTTTTATGACTGGATATATTTCACTGTGTTTTCTTTATCCATTTTTCTGTTGTAGGATACTTAGGTTGATTCCATATCTTGGCTATTGTGAATAATGCTACAGTGCACATAGGAGTATAAATATCTTTTGGAGATAATGATTTTATTTTCTTTGGATATGTACCCAGAAGTGGGATTACTGGATGATATGATAGTTCTATTTTTAATTTTTTAAAAAACCTTTAGATTGTTTTTCATAATGACTGAACCAAAGATAGTTCTTTAAGTTGGAGAGTTCTTCTTTAAATTTCACATGATTTATAAAAGTTCATACAATTGCTGACAGTGAGAGAGAAGTGGATAGGGTTAAATACTAAGGATAATGGAAAATGTTTAGAATAGCTACTAGGGTCAATCTTGAGTCACACAGAGATGAGTAAACTGATTGCTACCTTGCCACTAGAGTGCAGCTGAGGTTAATTGACAAAGATTTGTAGTTTGTGACTCCATCATTGCTCAGCAGCTTTGGAATTAAAAGATGAAAAGTATATTTGAAGGCCAAGGGAGTGAAAAATTCAAAGGTGTTAATGATACTGTGGTTGATTTGAGGTATCCTCATGCTGAAGAAATCCCAAGGTGGGATAAAGGGCTAGACATCAAGATGATGGGGAAAGAAGAGGTTTATTTATAATATAAGAAGTGAGAAGAGTCAGAAGATTCCAGTCAGTGAAAGATTTTTTCAAGTTAGAGATTTTGGACTAAAAGTGGTTTTAAGTTATGATGAGGCCTGGGGTATGGCCATACCCCAATGTGTGACTGAAGTGGGACATAGAAGGTTCTAGAAATGAGATGGCTTTTAGAAGGTCATCACTGCATTTCTAGAAGTGAAGTGACAGATGATAGCCCTGTCTGGCGTTGTGCCATCAAAGGAGAGGGGAAGGGCACATTGGCTTTAGTAGATGAAGCTAAGGGGAAAAGGGTGTGTAGGAGAGGAAAAAAAAATCTTCTTCCTATCTTAGTTTCATAGTTGAGGCTCCTGTAACAAAAGACAGATTAACAAGAGAAAAGCATACAAATTGATTTAATATAAATTTTACATTATATGGAAGCCTTCATCAGGAAGAGAAGACCCAAAGAAACGGAAGCCTGTGTATTTTTATGCTTAGGTTTGATGAAAAGTGGACAGTTGTGTAGAAGTATGATTGAATAAGAAGATACGACCTAATGCTAATGAACTAGGCGAACTTAGCAAGGCCTGTTTGTTCAGATTCTTCTCTGTGTCCTTCTGTTTTCAGTGATAAGGATGTTTCTTCCCTCCAGGAATAAGGAGGGCACCTCTCAAATAAGGGTCTTATGACCCTTTAGGGAAGAAGGGTGGGAGAAGGTCAGAGAGATCTTGCTACGTCTGCTGTTTTCTCAACTGCCAATGTGCCATATTTGGAGGTAGTGTGTCCTGAACCCTTGCCAAGTGTAAACATCCTTTTCTCTTGGTTTTTATGAAAAAGAGATTATACAGCCACAAATGAAAAAGATGATATAGGAAATGGCATTATCATGGGAGCTTCGGGATTGATTCAAGGAGATAGGTTGAAATAGTAATTATGAACAAGATGTAAGGTAATGTGTAAAAGAGCACAGAATCCACTGTAATGGAGAAAGAAAGGTAGATAGATAGGCTGTATGCATATAGTGAGGTACAGTAACCCCATCCATGGAGAGAAAATGTGAAATAGAGCAAGGTAATGGAGGAAATAGTAAAAGGAAAGAAGGAGGAAATAAGCAAGGAAAGGTTAGCCAGGATAGAAAGGTAGTTTGAGAGACATGTTAGCTCAGGGAGAAGAGACAGGATATTTGCAAAATTTTGTAGCTTGAAAGGTCAACAGCATCAGCTACTTCCAGCATTTCAATTGCAAGGGTAGATTCATTGTCAATGTCATAGTTTAGTTGCTGAGCTTTACATAGGACTAGTTTGTACTGGTAACTTTGATGAGTTTAGTGAGAAGAGGCAAGGACAGGAAAAAAATACCTCAATGAGAAACAGCTTATTAAATTAATACCACTCAAAACAGATTTATATTGCAGGTTTTAAGCAAATACAGTTGTTTTAAAAGCAAGAGGTTCAACTGTATTCTTGTTGATATTGATTAATATGTAGGGAAATAAACCAAAATTACATGTTTTCCATGAGAAGAATCATATTTTCAGTGAGAAGAATTACAATTTTCTAGTAAAAAATATCGAATTTCTGTTTTAAAAGATAAATTGTGCCTTTTTTTATGAACTATATGCCATTGGCAAAAATAAAACCCACACACACAAAAAACACCCGAAAAGAACAAAGAAAAAAATATAGAAGCAGTTGTTTTGATCAATCTTCCACCCCTGCCAGCATCAATGTACTTCGTAAGACTATAAAAATAAAATATTTTAAAAATGCTGATTCATTCTTTGGAAAGCTCTACCTTGAGTTAGGGTAGTTTGTTTTTTGGCAGTCTTGTCTCTTCAGATGTGATGTGGGGTGTTTGCCAATATACTGAAAACGCAGCATCACGGCTGTTTATCTGACCTCAGCATCCTGAAGTGGTGTTTCAGCTCCTGCTCTCCTTACATCGTTTTACCAGTAGGTCCAGTGCATTTAGATTTGTCATTAGCTTTTAAGGTGAGGTTTGGGCAAAATCCATTTTATTTTGGATGACTTATCATCCCACTGATTCTTGACTCCTTGGTAATTCTGCTAATGCTAATTTTTTTAGCTTCATATATTTTCATTAGGGCTTGAAAGTCTCTGAGCTTTTCTTACTGATTGCATCCTATCCATGGCATTCAAATGTGTCTGAATTTCAACTTGTTGAAATCATTGAAACTTAAATAAAAACTGAGAAGTTGTTTTATAGTTAAAAAAAAAAACCTGTTAAGAATGTCTTTAAAATAAGTCTTGTGATAATGAAATGTACCGCTTAGCAGTATGCATGTACCAGTTGGGACTACTGGTTTCTATATTTAAGAAGTAACTCTTGCTAATGAGGGTGCTGTTCAACAATGATTTTAGCACTTGTGCATGATCCAAATGATAATGTTTAATTATTCTGTTTGCGTGCCAAGTGACTTTTTTTTATATAACCTTGATTTGCCTCTTTGTAAGCCTTTGTTTTCCTCTGTATGTAACTTATTCATATTTGTAATTAACAATTTAAATCCACTGTTTGGAGCATTAAGGAATTAGTTAATACTGATATCTCAAGTTAAGAAGTGACTCCCCAAAAAAAAGTTGTGGGGAGAATTAAAACAAATATTTTCTGTTTTGTTTTCTTTCTTTATTTGTGGTTCTTTATCTTGTTTTGTTTAAATTGTTTGGTAATTAGAAGTTATGTGTTACGGGATTTAGGTTATTTGGTAGCATTGTAAATAGCTTCCTTTCGTGTGTTGCTTTGCGGGTCTTTGGGGATAATAATAAGAGTCCTTTGAGCTGACCTAGTAAAGCTGTTTATTCAAGGATCACTTGATTATGAATACTGGGGGAAGGGTGTTAGCTTTTCTACATTCTAGATTCTTCTATACCTTATCCTTGCTGCTTCTTGTGATACATATTAGTGAAAAGGGAACTTTCAGCCATGTATTAATGCTTTTGAAGAACAGTAGTGCATAGATTTCAGCATAAAGTAAGATTATACAGTTTGCAATATGAACAGGGACATATAGAAGGATACACGTGCATTCATATAGAGATATACAAACTCAAGCAAAAGATAGAGTAACTCTAAATTATGTTCCATGTGATGTATCTATATTTGTTCTCTGTCAAGGATAAAATGGAAGAAAATTGAAAATTTCCTAACTGTATTTTGGTTGGTAAAATACAATCTCAAAAGTAAAAAATTATTTGATTTCGCCTTAAAAGTGATTTTGTTTAGGGTTTTTCTTTAGGGTTTTGCTACAGATAGATGTATCACAGGGTACATTTTATAATTCAGTGATACTTTCCATATTTTATTTATTCATTTATATTAGTTGGTGGGGAACAAGTAAAAAATTGATTAATTCTTATTATACAGGTAAGTTTTCATTGTTTTACGGCTACTTAATAGCAGTACAGTGGAGTAAAGCACATTTTCAGAATTCACATGCCCACTTATCTGTGTAGGTTCAGTTCTAAAATGTTTTTCACAGTGAGTCACCATCATTAGCTTTCCAAAAATGACAATTTCAAGGACAGCCCTAATTTGTACATGTGAATTTTTATGTGCTTGTTGAAAATCAGTCCAGAGGCATCTGGGGAAGATGGTGGTAGCATGGCATCAGAGTTTTTTTGTTGTTGTTGTTTTATTTTTTTATTTTTATTTTTATTTATTTATTTATTTATTTTTTTGAAATGGAGTTTCGCTCTTGTTGTCCAAGCTGGAAGCAATGGCGCAATCTTGGCTCACTGCAACCTCTGCCTCCCGGGTTCAAGTGATTCTCCTGCCTTAGCCTCCTGAGTACCTGGGATTACAGGCATGTGCCACCACGCCCAGCTAATTTTTGCATTTTTAGTAGAGACGGGGTTTCACCTTGTTAGCCAGGATGATCTCGATCTCCTGACCTCGTGATCCGCCCGCCTCGGCCTCCCCAAAGTGCTGGGATTACAGGCATGGGCCACCACACCTGGCCCAGAGTTTTTCCATGTCTTTTGCCTTTGCCATTTTCCTTCCATTGGTAAAGCAGTTACATTTATAAAGAGACATTTGTAAAGAGAATAACTAGACAGCAAAACTAAAACGTACAATGTTTGCAACCAAACTAGATGACAAGAGAGATCCAAAATAAATCCAGGTGGCGATAAGCCACCACCAGCCACAAAACGTACAAGACATCACTGCCTGTATGAGACGAAAGAGAAGGAAGTGAGGGTGCCTAAGAACCAGATAGCCCCCAAAATAGGCAACAGATATTTAATGGAAAGCTGGCTTGAGAGCAGAGCTAAACCTGGAAGGGTTTTGCCGTGCGCAGAGGCTAGGGTAAAAAAGGTGTGACATTTCTAGAATGCTCTTGCCTGCTGTGAGCTCTCAGACTGGACCCATCAGGGCTTCCTTCTAGAAAGAAGGTCTCATGCTGAGCAAAACTTCTGGGAATAGAATCAATATGGAGCATCTCAAGGCAACAGAAATGAAAGGAGAAGGCCTAGTCCAAACTGTGCCTGCGTGCTGTAGAGCGTATGGGGGAACAGGACCAGGAAGTCTCAAACTCAAGTACTGCTATGAATGGAATGTTTATGTCCCCCAAAAATTCATGGGTTGAAATCTAATCCCTAGTGTGATAGTGTTAGGAGATGGGGCCTTGGAAGTGATTAGGTCATGAGGATGGAGCTGTCATAAATGAAATTAGTACATTCATAAAAGTGACCCCAGAGAGCTCTCTCTTCCCTTCCACCATGGGAGGACGCAGTGAGAAGACGGCTGTGTATGACCCAGGAAGCAGACTCATTGGACCACAGATCTACCAATCCTTTGATCTTGGACTTGCCAGTCTCCAGAACTGTGAGAGATAAATCTCTGCTGTTTTATTTAAGCCACTCAGTCTATAGTATTCTGTTATAGCAGACTGAATAGATTGAGACACATGCTGTAATTGTAAATACCACACAAAAGCAAAAGAAGAGGAATCTCTGTGAAGTTAGAAAAGCTCTCCTCAACCTCATTTTGTTATAAAAGTTTAGGAAAATTAATTATACAACCAAAAAAATGAGCAACAAAAGTATCAAGACCAAATCTCATATAAAGCAATTTTAAGAAAAAGAGATAAGGAACAAAATTATATCACTACAAATAAAGCATGCCAGCGTAACTACTTTATGAATGGGAGGAAAATGGAAAAGTAAATCTATATTTTAATGTTTTCACTAATCATGTGGGTGGTAGTATTGGTATTAGTGTTCTAAGACTATTGTGTACGTAATATGATAAAAAGCAAATGAAGAATTGTGGGATTGTCTAGGTCTATCATCTCTTGTGTCCTTGAGAACCAGATTTTTGGTTTTGGAAAAAGGAGATAGAGGTGTATTAGAAAACAATTAAGTTAAATCAGAAATTTGAATTGGAATCATCAATGTAACTTCAAGAGAAATTTTACCTTCAAATGCATATTTCCCAGCTCTGTGCAAAGAAAAAGCCTGTTAACACTGAAAAGGCCTAAAAGGTGTGCTTGGAACATCTTGTAATAGTAGCTAATAAGGAAGCTGTTGAAGACTGTTAGAGTCACATTAAAAGTTGCCAACTGAACTTGACCTTCAGTAATGAGAATTGCAATAGATTGAAGCCCATCAAATACGTTAAAATCTCATGATATTTAAAATGAACAAAAGCATTGATCATCTTTGGAAAATGATAGGAAACCATTTCATGATACTGAAAATTAGTCAACACAGTCAAATATTTATCCTGACTTTTCTAAATGAACTGTACCACAGAGTACCTAAATGTTAGACATGGTAATGTTTCTTTATAAAAGTATGTATTAGGCAGGGCTGTCTAGAGGGTCAGAACTAATAGGATAGATGTATATATGAACGGGAATTTATTAAGGAGTATTGACTCACATGATCACAAGGTGAAGTCCCACAGTAGGCTGTCTGCAAGCTGAAGAGCAAGGAAGCCAGTTTGAGTACCCAAACCTCAAAAGTAGGGAAGCCGACAGTGCAGCCTTCAGTCTGTGGCCGAAGGCCCAAGAGCCCCTGGCAAACCACTGGTCTAACAGTCCAAAAGTTGAAGAACTTGGAGTTTATGTTCAAGGGCAGGAAGCTTCCAGCACGGAAAAAGGTGAAGGCCAGAAGACTCAGCAAGTCTGCTCTTCCATCTTCTCCTGCCTGCTTTGTTCTAGCCGTACTGGCAAGTGATTAGATGGTGCCCACTGATTAGATGGTACCCACCCGGTTTGAGGGTGTATCTGCCTCTCCTAGTCCACTGACTAAAATATTAATCTCCTTTGGCAACACCCTCACAGACACACCCAGGAACAGTACTTTGTATCCCTCAATCCAATCAAGTTGACACTCAGTATTAACCATCACAAAGTATTCCAAGTAATAAATGAAAAATGAATGATAGAATGACACCATTTTGCAATTCCCAATGAATGGATACGGACACTTAGCATGAACAGCTGCTAAGATCACCTAAGAGAGGTGACAGCTATTATGTGCCTCCTATAACACTGCCAAATACCACTAATTGTCTTGACAAAAGTCTGCTGCATTATCTGGATCAAGTTGCAGATTTGTAGGAGGTTATCAAGAGGACAGACGAAAGTACTGAGCTGTACCAAAAATAGACATTCTGTAAAATCCAGACTCTGGAAAACTCTGCAGGTCAAATTGCCTGAGTTTTCCAACAGACAAACTGTAGGGAAATGGCAGGTGTGGAGGAGGGACCTGTAAATTAAAAGTGATTTAAAATATGTCAGATTTTTTTTAATAAGCAAAACAAATTAAGGATAGACATTGGAGTGATAAAACTATTTTTGAAACATAATTCAAGTTATGTACTACTTCAAAAAATGAAGTTGATGGTAATAATGGAGAGGGGAAGAGAGTTGTGCCTGGAAGCGGCTTCTCGAATGTGCAGCAGTGTTCCGTTTTCCGACTGATAATATTTCATTAAGCCATACATTTTTTTGTGTATATATTTTGTTTTACTTTAAATAAAAAGAATTCTAAAAATAAATCAGTCTAGTCACCAAAATTTTACAAATGGCTGTCTCTGGATGGTCAAATAGCTGGCAATTTTTATTTTATTTTTATTCCTTCATGTATATTTTATTTTTCTTTCTAGTTGTACTTATACCAAACATGTGTTATATACACCATTTAAATCTTTTTTAAGTAGCTGGGACTGCAGGCACGTGCTGTCATGCCTAGCTTTTTTCCTTTTTTTTTTTTTTTTTTTAAATTTTTTTTTATAGAGATGGGGTTTTGCCGTGTTGCCCAGGCTGGTCTCGAACTCCTGAGTTGAAGCAATCTGCCCTCGTTGGCCTCCCAAAGTGCTGGCATTACAGGTGTGAGCCACTGCATCCAGCCTATTTATAAAATGACATTTTAATATAATTTTTTAGAAAACCAACCACGTGGCATCTAATCAGTACATTATTTAAAATGAAGGACAAATTTAGGATGCAATATTAGATATTTTAGTCAATGGCTATGGATTCTTTCCCTTTCGAAACTTAAAACAGTTCCATTTTTCTAGAAGCAGTGACATAGTCTTGTAAAAAGGCTCAAGTTTTCAAGAACATTTTTTTCCTTACTGAATTTGGTTGGAGTCCATCAAAGGCTTAGTGTGAGTTTACTTAGGCTTCAAAAACCTGATGATAATCTCCTCAGAGGCCATGATGGTTAAATGAGATTGAAGGAAAACAATTTATAAGGTACAAGGTCCTATGCTAACCTGTTACCCTTGTGTTTGATCTAATGGGATCTGCAAAGTCTGTTCTCCTTTTCTTACAGAAATAAACAGAAACCGAATCTTCCAAGAAATGCATTTAAAATGTTGGGTAATTTGTGTAGTAATGATTGTTCCTTTCAATTTTATCTTTCTATCATAATATCAAAAGTTATTTCCTTAAAAAAAAGAAAAATGTATTATACCTAGTGTAAAGGCAGAGTTGAGTTTGATTATATTTATTATGGTAAGTGGGTGGTTCTCTTTTTTTTTTCTTTCTTTTTCTTTTTTTCCAAACCAAACCATTACTTTAGCATTTTAAAATAGAGAAATATTAGGTACTACTATTATATAATAAAAATCAAATCGGACCAAGTATATATAAATGTTTTAACATTTTCGGTGCAAAAATGGGTTAAATTCACTTTATTGGCTCTATCCCAGCTGAAGAATTACATTCTGATAACCTGAATATAATCCCTAATTCCTTGGGATGAATTACTTTTCACTTTTTCTTTTAATATTGCATAAAGTTTATGGCAATAGTGAGTTAATGCTCTTAGATTACAACTCTTTGTGCTAGCTTTTCCCCAAGGAAATAAAAATAAGCTATTTCTGTGTGAGTGTGTACTAACTTTTAAAAACATGTAAATATGAGTATTATTAGAAACTCTAATTTCAATAACTACTATAACTTTTGGGGACAGCAAGTAGTTGTTTGTTATTTTGTGCATGGGATAGAAAGGGGTTGTTTTTGTTATTGGTGGTTTTGCTTTGGTCTTTCATGTCTTGAAAATATTTAGCTAAAGAATGTATGCTGTAGAATTGAACTGGCACTTTTGAATAATTTGTCATTTTTTTCACAAGCAAGAGTTCATGTTGGAACTCAAATATAGATAAACTAGAAGAACTGATGCTAAGTAAAAGAAGCAAGTCATAAAAGACCATGTATTATATTAATTTGTTTATATGAAATGTCCAGAATAAGCAGATTCATAGAGAAAATAGATTAATGCTTGCCATGGGTTGTGGGAGGCGAAGGGTCATGGGTACAGAGTTTCTCTTTGGGGTGATGAAAATGACCTGTAATTAGATAGTGGTGATTTTTTTTAACTTTATGAATTCACTGAAAACCACTGAAGTGTAAACTGTACCTTACCCTTTCTGAGGCACACTGGGTAAGGGGCCTGATGCCTTGCCCACCTGGCCTTTTCTCCCACCCACTCACTCCACTCAGGGCTGTGAATTGAAGACCTGGATATGGCTTGAAAACCACTGGCCTAAGAGATCAAAACTTTTACATTGCTAGGTATGGAGTTTACTCCCAAGTAAAAGCTGGAGTCCATTGCTCATTAAGTATTTCTCTATATTAACAGTGTACTAAGAACAGACAAAGAAATAAATTGGGTCATAAATGCTTATTCTTATACACGGGTCCTCTTTATGCATTTCTATTATGGAAACTTCTTTTTTTCCTTCCTTACCAAGACATTTAGGGTAAGCATATCTCTACACTAAATTATCTGCAGTTGTGATAACCATTGCAAAAAATGTGAAAATCGTTTATAGTAGATGATATATCCTTTTGGCTTTATTCTGAGACCCAGATACTGCTTCTCTAAAAGTTTCCTTATTTGCTCCCAACTACAATCTGTTTTTTTTTTTTTTTTTTTTTTTTTTTTTTCCTTTTCTGCCTGGTAAGAGCTGAATACTCTCAAACCATCAGATCTTATAACAACCCTTTTTTCTCCACAGGGTTTCCTTGAATTCTTTTTCTTTTCATGAATACCTTTTTCTTCTGCACTTTTGCTTTGCATTTGGGAAGCCCTATATCCATATAACTGCAGATCATTATGTAGTTAATATTCAGTTATTCAGGAAAAGATGGGTCATTGTGAATCTGATGCAAAGCCTGGTGATAGCATGGGGCTGGCACCTTGTTGCAGGTTGTTTGTTTTGTCAGTGTAAAAACTGATGAATTTTAAATGATAAGTAGCTGCGGCTTAATCATGTCTCATCTCTGCTTTGCAAGCCAAGAGAATCAAAAGTTCCCTTAATTATTGACTAGAAGCAGACATGTTTTGATAGAAGGGGAATGGATAGAAAGTGGCAAAACTATATAAGGGTTAACTCAGAACTTAGTTGTTTTCAAAAATAGTTTGGTTTTTTTTGTTTTTGTTTTTGTTTTTTTCAATTTTTGGTTGGGTGCAGTGGCTCACACCTGTAATCCCAGCACTTTGGGAATCTGAGGCAGGTGAATCACTTGAGGTCAGGAGTTTGAGACCAGCCTGGCCAACATGGTGAAACCCCGCCTACTAAAAATACAAAAATTAGCCGGGTGTGGTGGTGCGCACCTGTAGTCCCAGCTACTCAGGAGGCTGAGGCACGAGAATCGGCTGAACTTGGGAGGCAGAGGTTGCAGTGAGCTGAGATCATGCCATTGCATGCCAGCTTGGGCAACAGAGCGAGACTCTGTCTCAAAAAAATAAAAAAAGTTTCTGTCTGCAAAACAAGTTTCTGTGAGTCCTGGGCATGCATGTTGTGAAGGAAAAGCTGAAGGGCAGGGACAGGGAGCAGGCAGCAGGTAAGCAAATATACTTACCATTCAGTGTCTGTGATTACAAGAAAGTTTCTCTCTCCTTCTCCCCTTCTCCTCCTCCGCCGCCGCCGCCTCCTCCTCCTCCTCCTCCTCCTCCTCCTCCTCCTCCTCCTCCTCCTCCTCCTCCTCCTCCTCTCTCTCTCTCTCTCTCTCTCTTTCTGTCTCTAAGAGGAGGGAGTGAGGTATAATGAGTGGTAGGTTGAGCAGCCAAGTTGGAGCCAGAGGATCATGGGCTTCATTAAGTTCTGTGCAGGTAATGTAAATATTTTAAATGCATCTTCGGAAGGATCACAGTTGATATCTGTATTGTAAATAGAAACTAGAATTGTGATATACAGTAGAAAACTGGGGCTTGGAGAACAATAGTTCATGGGATAGGATGATGGGGTGGGTGGGGTTGGGGTAGTGTTAGTCCATATCACCCTAAATGATTATCAAACTAATCATTTAGAAATACCTAAGGGAACAGTGACATTTTATACCACTATTAAAAATGTAGTTCAGGTAAAATAATTATGTGTCTGCATAGTTGGGAAAGGACAAAGAAATTGACAGTATTCCTTCCCAAACAGAGCACCAATGTGGCCCTGCTCTTTCTCTCTTATTTATTGTCTTACCTTTTTCCCCACTAGAATATATGCTGGCTTGTGTGTAGCCAGCATCGGCTCTATGACTAATTTCCATTAACGCAGCTTGGTTAAAACCATATAATAGCCACAATACTCTGTCATCACTATATTAATAGCAAATTGAAAATTTTTTTAGTGATAAGAACCAGCCAATAGTTTGGAAAAATTAGTTTGGAAAAATTTCAAAACTAATTATACTTTTTGGCCCAAGTTTTAAAATATTGGGGAAATGAACTAGGTATGGTTTATTTTCAACAGAGAATGAAAAAGTATAAACATATCACTGGATATATTTAGTGATGAGTTCTTATTGCCAAGTGTTTTCATGAGACTGCTTTATTTCAAAAATGCATAAAACTACCAAAACTGTTGACATTTAATTGCATCAATTTACATCGGCTCTGATTTTGTTATAGATAGTTATTGCCTTCCATTTTACTGAGAGAAGTGTAATTGTTTTCAACCTTATAGACAACATCTGGGGAAGATGTACGAGACTTCACAAAGGTACTTAAGAACAAGTTCAGGTCGAAGAAGTACTTTGCCAAACACCCTCGACTTGGTTACCTGCCTGTCCAGACAGTTCTTGAAGGTGACAACTTAGAGACGTAAGTTTGATTTTAATATTAAATCTAGTGTGAACATTTATATCTGATGTTGTCTTTTTTATGTTAGTAACACAAGAGAAATTGTTTAATACCAACTGCATTTTAGAGGAGGTAAATGAAACTTGGAATCAGTCTTCACAACATGAATTTTTACAATTCACTTTTGACAATGTCACAGCCAAAATTTCAATTTTAACCTTGCACATGTCCTTAAATTCTAAAAATATGTATTAATATGTCAACCTTAATACACACTGGTCATCTCTTTTGTTGGTCATCTCTTTTCTTTTTAAAAACACTTAAAGTGTGGCATTATATAGTCTTTCATTATTTATTTTCCTTTTTTTCCCTTATGGGCGGTGTTTTACTATTTCTCAGAGTATGTTTTATACTCTTTTTGCATCTCTTTAATATAAATTTATTAATAATACTTAATCTGTTGATTCAGATATTTATGCTAAAATTCTAAAGTATCACATTATGATTCTAATCTGTTTTTTATTGAAAATGAAGACAGCAAACTGAGATAGCTTTATATATTACATAAAATAGAAAAAATTTCAATTTTAACCTTGCATGTGTCTTTAAACTTTAAAAATATGTATTAATGTGTCAACCTTAATACACACTGGTCATCTCTTTTGTTGGTCATCTCTTTTCTTTTTAAAAATACTTAAATTGTGGCATTGTACAGTCTTTCATTCTTTTATTTATTTATTTATTTTCCTTTTTTTCCCTTTATGGGGGGTGTTTTACTGTTTCTCAGAGTATGTTTTATACTCTTTTTCCATCTCTTTAACATAAATTTATTAATAATACTTAATTTGTTGATTCAGGTATTTATGCTAAAATTCTAAAATATCACATTATGTTTCTAATAAATGAAGACAGCAAACTGAGATAGCTTTATATATTACATAAAATAGAAAAAAATTATTCAAAGTGTATAATTTGAGTTGGTTAGCATACATGAAAGTTTCAAGATGGTGAAATTACCATGTGATTATAAAGCAAAGGGAATAAGAATTTATGGCCTGAAGTGAAAAGAAAAAAAATGTTTTTCAATGACCCAGAAAAAATGCAAAGAAGTAATTTTAAGATACTAAACAATTATGTGTTAAGATCAAAATAGATAGATTTTAAATCTTTGAATTGCTTTTTCATATGTCAGCATAAATATTCCTGCTAAGGCCATTTTCTTGTGGTTGAATCTTGGGGAAAATGAACTTTTATTGCTAATCATCAACAGAGTGCCTAGTTGTATAGCATAATGAAGTTCTAGTCAGAGAAAAACACCGTCTCAGATGACTAGAGAAGAGAAACTCAAAAGTGTGAAGTTTTCTACTTTATAAAAAATAGAGAAAATTGTAGTAAGAAGTATAAAAAATGTCAAGTGCAATTTTTGTGAAATGAAACTTTAGCCTTCAGATTCATAGTTCATTTTATTTTGTACATGAGAGAAAATCAGGAAGTAGTAATATTTTAGTGCATTGTGATAGTCAATGTCTCAAACATGTCAAAATAGAAGAATACAGTATTTGGTCTGCAGACCAAAATAGATTTTTTAAAATCCCTGTAGACCTCAAACTTTGCTAAATTTATGTACCAGTTTATCTCTTTTATTTGTGGAATGGCTAAGAAATAGAAGAAAGACCACAGCCAAAGCATAGGAGATACCTTTTTCCCTCTATAGGTAATGTCGTGTGTGTGTAAACAGAAAGAAATACAATGCAAACGCATATTTAGATAGGTCCATGTATAACACATACACATACAAAAGGTAAGAAAAAATTTCAACTGTGTGATTACTGTGCTTGATATCAAACTGTGTACACTTAAGATATATTCTTTCCACTTGATATCAAACTGTACAATTAAGATCTATGTCTTTCTAAACATTCTTTTGAATAGTACAATTTAGAAAAAGTTTTAATAAAGCAATTTCAATTGAAAGAGAGCTGTTCAAATACATTCAGGAACAGTAGACTTTTGGTCCTCTTTTTGATTTGTGGGTATGCTTTTGTCCTTTCCTTCAAAAGGTTGTGTGATAATAGATTCTTATTTGTCTTAGTATCTAATATATGTTTAACTGCGCTGATGCCTTAGGATAAAGACAAAATTGTACTTTTTTTGTATCCCATCCAATTAACCTTTGGAATGGATAATTCTGAGGCACAGAATTATTACTTGGTGCTTTAATTTACGGGATAATTTGATAGGTTTGAACTAAGCGATGTGCCTTTTAATCTTTTGCTAAACCATTGGCATTTTGCATCACAAATATCTACACCCTTTACAGGAATCATGCAGTTAGATGCATATTTTATACTCCTTTAAAACATTTTTAATTTGCCTTTCAATGTCAAAATAATCATTGGTGTCAGTCATCCTATTCTGAGTGACTCTATTAGGTAAAAATTAACAGAAAAGCATGCCAAATAATTTTCTGCTGTGATTTTGGGGTGTAATTCTGAAAATGCCTTGCCTCAATTCATTCAATTGAAAATGAATTTATGAACATTTTTAGTGAGAGGAAAACAAGAGAAAAAAAGGAAGAAGTGTAAGCTTGCATCAGATGCCCCAAGATCCTTTTTGGAAAGATTTATGAACTACTAGATATAGTGGGCAGGTTTTCTTTTTTTAATCCTAGACCAAGCTCTCGGGATTTGATATAGTTCACTTTTCGGCTGAGCCCTTTCTAGTACAGGGCCGCTTAATCTTCTGGTGTAACAATTTATGTGAGTGGGTAATAAAAAAGTTTGATTTTGTTTATTCTCCTATTTGTGGGAGGAGAACATTGGAGAAAAACCAGCGAAGTGGCAAATGTGTTGAAGTTATTTATGAAGCTAATTAGAATTTTCTTTTGCTTCTTTCTTTTTCATCCTTGCAAAATGTAACATTTTATCCTCTGCCCAGTAATTACACATGCATGCATGGAGGAGGGGATTTATGGGGAAAATGAGTTATTACTAAAAGGGAGTAAACAAATCCATGCTAAGGTTTATTCGATTAATTTTATAACTATGCAAAATTTTCCAGAAAATAAATCAATAAATGAGTAGAGTTTGATTAAAGAATACTCCATTGAAAATAAATCTGAGGAACAAGCTAAAATAGTAGCAAAAGTAATTCAAGGGTTGTGAGAATTATTATTGGCTAAAGAGATAGGTTGGTTTCCCTAAAGATTAAAAAAAGTAAAATAGACACCTCTCCCTGGTATTGGTTAAAGGGGAGTAAATGAGTTTAAAGATTTTTTTAAGAGCCTTTGCTATAGCAAGAAACAAATACACTATAAGTTTAACTACAGTTGCAGTTAACATCCGACTAGAAGGAAGTATGACAGCCAAGTTGAGACCTGAAAGATTAATAGGGCTAAGTGTGATGTGTTTGATGTGGGAGGTTGAGAGGGAGAGTTTCTGGTCCAAGGAAGCATTTTCAAAAGCTTGGAGGCAAGATAGTTTCAGAAACTGGGGTGGAAAACTAGCAACAGTGGCAAGAAATGGCAGTGGAGAGAGAAGATGGAACCATATAATGAAGGGCCTTCTAAGCCATGCCAAAGTGTTTGGAGTTTATTCTGAGAGCAGTGGGGAGCCTTTGGGGGTCTTTGAGTAAAAGCAGCAGGGATCCCACTTACCCTGCTCTGGAGCAAATGGATTGAAGAAGGCAGAAGACAAAGAACAAGGAAGAGTCTAATGACAATTTAAGGCACTAAAAGGGTCATTAAGTTCTTCAAAATCTGGGTTTTATATATAAAACCATTATATATATATATATATACACACACACACACACATTTTATATATACACAATATGTATATATAGTATATATATACACATATACAATAAATATGTATATATAGTATATATACACATATACAATATATGTATATATACTATATATACACATATACAATAAATATGTATATATACACAAATATAATACATATGTATATATATTAATATAGTATTATATATATATATATATATATTTTTTTTTTTTTTTTTTTTTTTGAGACGGGGTCCAGTTCTGTTTCCCAGGCTGGAGTGCAGTGGCACAATCACAGCTCACTGTCTCATTGCAGCCTCGACCTCCCAGGCTCAAGTGTTCCTCTTTGGAAATTCCTAGGCAGTATGTGAAGTTGTGGGGGGGGTGTCCCCCCAGCGTTAAGAATGACGCTGAATGATCTGGCTCCAGACATAAGCCTGTAAGTCAAGCAGAACAAGTTTTCTTGTATCAATTTGTAAATTAACTTCTGGGTGAAATTTTCAGCCTCCCAAGAAGCTGGGACTATAGGCATCATGACACCATGCACAGCTAATGTGTTTATTTTTTGTGGAGATGGGGTCTCATTATGTTACCAAGGCTGGCCTCAGACACCTGGGCTCAAGTGTTCCTCCAGCCTCAGCCTCCCAAAGTGCTGAGATTATAGGTATAAGCCACCGAGCCTGGCCTGGGTTACATTTTACATGATACTAAGTGATCCTCTTGCCTCAGCTTCCCAAACTGCTAGGATTACAGGCACAAGCTACCGAGGCTGGCCTGGGTTACATTTCATATAATATCTAAGTATTTGTAGCAGAGTCTGCTTTCTGGAATATTAGTGTGTGATTGACAAAATCACCTGTTCAGCCCCCATGCTGGAGAGCAGGGATAGGCTGCGTTCTGAAGCCTGGGCTAACACACACATTGTTCTTATTTCCAAGCCTTTTTAATGATAGGTTGTAACTATGCAGTTTCTTATTTTCTCCTTTCAGAATTAAATGAAAAAGCGTATCATTTAATCTTTTTTTCTACAAATCAAAATTTTCTGAAGTCAATGAAGCCCAAGGTTTGACTTTTTTATCTCTATTTCTTTTTTTAGAAATTTTTCAAATATATAACAAAACTTGAGAAACCCTTCAGTTCAGTTCTCTACCCTTGCCATTCTCATTTTTTAGGTCATGGATCACTTTTGTGCTAACTGGATTAAGTTAGCAAGAACCAGTCAAGCAATTTGACAGAGCTTTTCCAAGGTTGATTAAGACAAAAAAAATACACACTTTTCTTCTATTTGAAGTTCGTGGCATATGTTTTGCTACACTTGAATTTTGGAAATAATCTCTTAAGCATTTACTGTTTTTAGAAAGTATATAGCATATCATTCACCTGACATTTAACATATTCAGGGTTAATGAAGAACAGTGACGTGGAAATAGTATTGACTAATACTATGTTGTTTTATTGTTATTGTATCTATTTTACACATATGTAAATTAAGTTTACTGACAGTATAGATATTCTGACAAACAGTGTGGATAAATGCCTGGTTCTGCAATGAGAACACATGGACACAGGAAGGGGAACATCACACACCGGAGACTGTTGTGGGGTCGGGGGAGGGGAGAGGGATAGCATTAGGAGATATACCTAATGCTAAATGATGAGTTAATGGGTGCAGCACACCAACATGGCACATGTATACATATGTAACAAACCTGCATGTTGTGCACATGTACCCTAAAACTTAAAGTATAATAATCATAAAAGAAAAAAATAAATAAATAAATAAATAAATAAATGCCTGGTTCTGAAAATAGATCTGAAGAGTCTTAGTTTTTCATCCCAATAAGATAATGTTCAAAAGTCTTTGCTGTGCAGGCATCAACCTGCACTTCACTATAGGAGATGAAGAGAAAAGTAGGCATTATAGATACCTACTTTCTTTGTCTAAGTAGGTATGTATAATAGAAATAGGAGAATCAAGGAGTTTTGGAATAATTTTGTTTCAAACACTGTTAGCTTTTGCAGACTTTAATTAAATAGCTAATTTTCTTTGTACTGTAAATGTTCTGCATTCATTTACTCTCCTTCCTCCTCAAAAAGCTAGGGTTGGAACTAGCTTTTAATTAGGATCAGTTGTTTTCAAAAGTATTTCATGGAGACTTGGGAATTCCTAGGCAGTATGTGACATCCCCAGCATTAAGAGTGACACTGAATGATCTGGCTCCAGACACAAGCCCCTGAGTCAAGCAGAACAAGTTTTTTTGCATCAATTCATAGTTTAAACTTCTAAAAAACTTTTTTTTGAAGAAAATGTATCATGATCTCAGGAAGTTGCCTTCAGTGTTATTTATGATGTGACATTTTTGGTGGGATCTAGGGGTGGTATCTAGGTTGCATGTTTGTTCAATGGGTGTGTGAGGTTGAGGTATTTTGGGTACATCTGGGTTTGGAGGTTTACATTTAAAATTACATGAAGAACAGAAAAGTCTAATTTTATTGCACCTCTGCCATCAACATATAATGTAGTGTTTCATTTTTAACTTCATCTTTCTAACCGAGTTTCTTCTCTAGGAAAAACAAAAATATGATTGCATCCCCCTTGGTATATTATAGAATGGTATCTTTACATTATTCTATAATTTTGAGTTATTTTTGAGCATTCTGGTTTTTTCCCCAGTATGACTGTTTAAAGATGTGTTTGCTATCCTTGAACAAATATCCTGTAATATCTGTGAAAAGGCCCCTGCAGACTCTTGAATACACAGCGACTTCTCTAGAATACACTGTGACTTCTGTTACTTTTGATTTCCCCATGGTGGCTCTCAGGGCAACCACATATATGAGCGGAAGATAATTGAGAATCTCCCCACACCCCCACTGCTTTTGTCTTAAATTGCTCTAAAGTGTTTGTTCTGTGACTTTTGTCTCCCTCTCCCCTCTTTGCAGTCCTATCACACTCATCAGTATGTGGCCAGAGCACTATGAGTGAGTATTCATAGCCCACGTGCAGGAGAGGTGTTCTGATCAGTGGTACTAGCATGGGGGTCTTACTAAACTCTTGGTCTAAAATAATACTTCTATGTTCTGGGTAACAATCCTAGTGGTTTGTTTGCATGGCAGATTCATTACTTAAGTAACCTAACATTTCTAATCGTAACATCTATCAGTATTTGGCCATAAAATTATTGCTTTGTTTTTTTCTTTTAAAGCCCCTCACAATCTCCTCAACTGTTTCATGATGACACCCATTCAAGAATAGAACAATATGCCACACGGTAAGAAACTTTGATCAGAGCCCTCCACTGCACTGCCACCCAGAATGTATCTATGTCTAATTAATCTAATATCATTAATATACCTTGATTTAAGAAATGCAGTTTTGCAGGAGTTATGATTCCATTATATTTGGAATTTGGGCTCTCATATTTTCATGACACAGTTTGCACTTTACCAAACACCTGCTATATATTCTATGAAAAGTAAACCTAAACAGGATGTGATTCTCCAGCTAATGAGAATCCAAACACTGTACAAGCAGGATTTAGATGGTGTAACCAAGTTTCAGTGAATGAAAGTGGGATTGCAGGTATTCTCAGGAGATGGTGCACATGTGAATTACAATATGTAATTAAATTTATGCTAATGCTTTAGGATAGGGGTTTATTTTAGAGTCTCTAAATAATATAATATATAGGCTGGTCTTGATGGTGTGCACAGACTTTCAGAAAAGTGGTGTATACTAGGTGTCTGTGATTCTAGTAACTAGCTTTGCCTAGAAAGGTTAATTCAAGCATCATAAAAATGGTAACATTTGAACTGGGTCTAGGCCAACTAGAATTTCTAGGGGAAAGTCTTGGACTAATGGAATAATATACTCAAAAGCATTGAGCTGGGAAAGAGCATGGTTTGTTTACTGAACTGCAGGTAGGGGAAAGGGAAATAGATGAGAAAGTGAAGAGACAGAAGATGAGGTCTGATAATGAAAAACCCAGCCACTGAAGAGTTGGATCATGTCCTTAGTTAAAGGGAAGTCATGGAGAGTTTTTGTTATGAGAGGAACATCATTTTATTTGTTTGAGAATGTCACGCTCACTTAGATGTAGACAAACTAGAGGGTTAAGGAGAGCCTAGGTCTGGGAGCTCAATTAGAAGATTAGGTCAGTTAGGAGACTTTACTAAATGGCATAAGATAAAGGCCTACAGGCATTAAGGCAGTGGTGATAGAAAGGTAGCTCAACATGAAACGTTTTAGTTTTACAATCGTGTTAGGAGATTTGGATCTTTCTATGTTTTGTCAGAATTTTGACAATTTATAAATGATTAAGGATGTACGTCCAATTGACCATGTCCTATATGGCCATGTTGTCTAACCTCCTTATTTTTATTTTGCAGACTGGCCCAGATGGAAAGGACTAATGGGTCTTTTCTCACTGATAGCAGCTCCACCACAGGAAGTGTGTAAGTAAATCATGAAATTAGTGCTGCCTGGGAAGGCTAGTTCTTGTATTATGGCTGTCAGAAACAATCTTCACTGATGTGGCTCTGAATCTTGATCCCAATCAAAATTATTAAGTGTGGTTCCAAAAATTTCTACGTAGATTTTATGCTTTCAAACCATGATAGTATAAACTCAATATGTTTATTTACTTTGTTTCATATAAGTTAATGAAAAAAAATCTTACATTTGTCAACTTATATACCCCACGAAAATCAGATTGTTTTATTTAGGATAACAGGTGTATATATTCATTCCATTTGTCTTATATTTCTTATTAATTTAACAAAGGTAATTTGACAGAATATGTGCCCTTTCTGTGAAATCCTCTTTCTTCCACTAGCTAACATTTTTTCCATAATATCTGCATTTAGCAACTCTGACCCACACATACTTAGATATATAGTCCTACCCTTCATTGAAAACTGTTAACTCCTCTGCCAATATTTTATTTTATTAGCAACTAAGAAAAGCCTCGTTGACTTTAGAATACTAAAAAGATATTATATACTAAAAAGCTTTCTAGCCAATTATTTTATTTCTGATTTCCCCATATGTGTATATTCCACTTGGTTGTGGAACTTTCTCAGCAAATATTTTATCACTGATTATCCCACTATTGTGTGTACTCTTACTTTTGGAACTTTTTATTCTTTTTTTTGTGCCCTGGAATTCACATTTTTAATCCTGAATAATATCTAAAAGACTAATACTGTCAAGCTTATGTGACTAACAAAGCTCTATTGTGGTTTGGATCTGATGGGAATCTGTAAAGTAGACAGAAAAGTTGTCAAACATAGTAGTTGGGTGTTTTCACTAAAAAAAAAAAAACTATGGAGAGTGCTAGGTTAAAATACTTAAAGTGCTGAAATATAGAATATTCTCTTTCCATATTTTCTAAAACTTGTTTTATTTATTATTATGCTTATAAATAAAAGTTATCAGGAGGTTTTTCAATTTCAGATTTCAAAGATTGCATCTTAATACTTGACCGTAATGTAGTAGAGATTTATACATTATCATTCATGTACTATGAGTGTGAAACAATTCCCAAATCAAAATAAAGGTGTATTCATAATGTTTGTTTCATATTTAACCTACTGGTGTGCATTTCATGTAAAGTAGTTAAGTATCTTGAATCTTTCCTAAATCAACAAATTTCCTCAAGGCTGACCATAGCCAAAGCGTTAAAGGAAATAAAAGATAATAATTCAGAACAAAATCTTACTTCTTTAAAATGTTTTGTCATGCCCTGTGAACACAGTAAAGGTAATGCTCAAATTTAGTATATTGTATCTTAAAATAGGAATAAATACTATTTTCAGATTTAGCACTGTTTCAGAAAAGATTAACATTTTTTAAAAAGAAAAGAAAAAAAGTCAGAAGATTAACAGTCAGATACATTTTAATATACTGTCATTATATATATTAACTCGTTCACCCATCCAACAGACAGTTGTTATTAATATATACCTACCATGTAATGGTATGCTGGAGCCAATTGTGAGAGCTGATTGTTACATTTTCAGGATGTTTGTAAGCTGTTAAACAGAGCCTTTTTAAAAATAATTTATATACATGTATATACAGTTACAATTAAATAAATTAGATTAAAACAAAAACAAAAGTAATTCTCAAAACTCATCACACCCTAATGATTTTACTTCATTTCACTAATATCTATGCCCTTGGGATTATTTGTTATAAACTTGTCCATCCTGCAACCCACAGGCCACATGTGGCCCAGGACAGCTTTGAATGCAGCCCAACACAAATTCGTAAACTTTCTGAAAACATTATAAGATTTGTTTGTGATTTGTTTTTTTTGTTTTGTTTTGTTTTGTTTTTTTGCTTTTTTAGCTCATCAGCTATCATTAGTGTTAGTGTATTTAATGTGTGGCCCAAGAAAATTCTTATTCTTTCAATGTGGTTCCTGGAAGCCAAAAGATTGAATACTCCTGATTCATTATCTCTGTCAGGTGGTGTACAAATGTGTATCTTTTCCCAGTTCCACATTCAGTGAAGTCATGAACTTGAAATTGGCCATGATCAAAGTATTTAAATCACAGAAGTTGCAAATGCCACAAATCAAGGTCTTTTTCTCTTGGAGAACCTGTTAAACATTTACCAACTCACGACCGCCATGCACCCAATACTGCAATAGGTCTATAGATGCAGATACTGTCTCCATGAATCTTATAGGCTAGAAAGGAAATAGATAAGTCATCCTACCAGAAGAACATGATGAAGGCATTTGTGGTAAACAGAATGATGGCCCCCCAAAGATGTCCACATCCTAATCCCTGAAGCCTGTGAATATACTACTTTACTTGGCAAAAGGGACTTTGCCACAGGTTTTTAATTAAAGACCTTGAAATACAGAGATTATCCTGGATAATCCAGATGGCCCCAGTGTAATCCCAAGGGTCCTCATAAAGGGTAGGAAGGAGAGCCAGAGTCAGAGAAGGAGACGTAGCAATGGAGGCAGAGGTCAGAGAGAGATCTGCAGATGCTGCTGTGTTGGCTTTGAAAATGAGGAATGCAGGTGACCTCAAGGTGCTAGATGATGCAAGGAAACAAATAATCTCCTATGAACCCTAGGATGGGCATTATTATGAGTCCTATTTTATAAACAAGGAAGCTGACATCCAGAAAGATAAATGACATGTCCCTGATCACCCATATATCTATTACAATTAGATACATGAGTACGTTCGATTGACTCTGGACAATTTAAAAGGAAATTGATGTTACGAATACTATATATCTTTGAAGGAAAAATTGAGCAATGACATCTCAGGACAGGATAGGACTCATGACGGTTCTGGGGAATCTCAGAAGCGGGAACGCAAGGACAATTCCTTGGGCCATGGCTATCAGGACGTCTCACTCCATCTGCCATCTGCCCTTGGGTGACACTGGAAAGAAAGAATGGGGAGGCTGACTGTGGTTTACACAGGCATTGCAGTTTGCAGATCTGAAACCTAGAACAGAACAATCCTTAAAAGAAAGAAAATCATTATTTTTATTTATGTCTTGTCTACTTTCAAAAGTTCATTGAATGAATCACAGTTTTTTTGTCATCTGATATGTACTAATTTTGTAATCTAGATAGTGTTTACTATGTGTGACTTAACTGTAGTATAATTATATTCCATCTAATGATATTTCCTTGGTGCAAACCTATTATTTTTGCAACATTTTCTATTTTAGCCCAAGACATACGATTGATGTTTAATGTCCCTGATCTGGTACCTCATGTTCTATCTGCATTTAAAGAGTTTGTTATTGGTTTTTACTATATGTAATTAAGAACTAGAATGTATCTATTTTTATATTCAACATTTAGACCTAATAATCTGTGAAAAACACTTAAGACTAAAATTGTATGTTTTATATAAATGATTGTTAAATTCTTATTTTTGTGAAAACTGCCTTAACTCTCTTCCAGATACCATAATGAAAGAATGCAATGATAGTGGGGATGATAATTATAATAATATGTTAAACTCTATCAGCTTCCCCAGAGAAGTGAATCTATATGTATGTTGACAACAAAAATACATCTCAAATCTAATTTTGGCTGGTTTCACTATGGATAGTCAGTCTCCAAATCTTTAAAACAAAAATTTACTTGGTATTAATATTAAGCACTGAAGTTAATCCATGAGGTCAGGTGCTGTAGTAAATGTTCTGAGGGCATAACGGTGGCTTGTGATCTTGGAGGAACTCTACGCCAGGATCTGTGGTCAAATCATGGCCACAAGATCAGCCAGGTAGCTTAGGGGATCCAAGTTTTCTTTTAATTCTTGTTGTCCTTATATTAGTTCTTATTTTAAGTCTTTTCTTTCCATATTTATTATTTTCTTTTAGGTATGTTATTGATAGGTATCATAGAACTAATTTTTTGTTTGTTTGTTTTGTTTGTTGTTTTGTTTTGTTTTTGAGACAGAGTCTCACTCTGTCGCCCAGGCTGGAGTGCAGTGGCACAATCTCAGCTCACTGCAACCTCAGCTTCCCGGGTTTAAGCGATTCTCCTGCCTCAGCCTCCCAAGTAGCTGGGATTATAGGTGCCCACCACCAAGCCCAACTAATTTTTGTATTTTTAGTAGAGATGGGGTTTCACCATGTTGGTCAGGCTGGTCTCGAGCTCCTGACCTCAAGTGATCTGCCCACCTCGACCTCCCAAAGTGCTGGGATTACAGGCGTGAGCCACCGTGCCCAGCCAACTAATTGTTTTTTTAACTAATATTAGAATAAGTTTACCTCTATTTTTTATCGTAACACCTGAGATTACCATCTACTTTAGTTCCATTTTGCATTATCCTTGCTCATTCTTTCTTTCATATGCTATGTGGACAAAGTGCTTTGCCTGTACACTTGAATGACCTGCCTGGTCATATGGATGGATAGGTTAGGACTGTAGATATTGCTCCATTGTCTTTGGACATTTAATATTATGGAAAATAGGAAGCTAAACCTTTTTCCACCTCTGAACATGATTTACTGTTTTATTTTGATTTCTGGCAGATTGCTTGTGATACTTTATCTTTAAAATACAGACATTTTCCAGGGATACATATGAATGTGCTTCTTTTGTTATTATTATTTTTGGGTACTCTGTCTTTATAGTTTCTATACTCAGATCTTTTTCATCCTGAGAAATGAGAAATATTTACAAGATGTTCTACTGAACTCTTATTTTGCTGTTTTATTTTATATCTACTATATCTTTACGCTTTGTCCATTTGTCCTATCCATATGTTAGAGCTGCTCTTTTGTCATGTTTTATCACCTCTCTCTTCACATGAACTTGGTGAGGTGCCTCCAGGCGTCGCTGACTTTGCATTGTGTAATTCACTGCAGCTCATTGGTGTCCCGGTGGTGTTGAGACATTAGTCTTACAGCTTGCTTCTGCCCCGGATAACACAGCTAGGTTTAGGGTGTTGGCCATTTACTTCCTATGAGGAAAATATACACATACACAGACCCATATCTCCCTGCCAGTCTGTTTGATTTAGCTACATGGGAAACTGAGGAGCTTTTGGATTGCTTTCAAGTGCTGCTCTCTGCAGTGGTGCAGTACCCATACTCTCTTCTTCTCGTCCTTCTAAACCCAGGAACAAGCATGGGGTTCTTCTAGAGGTTCCTTCATTCATTTCCCAGTGATGCTGCGTTTTCTCAGGAAAGGGAATCAAAGGATAATGCCGCAGCTTACTTCAATCCTTAACCCACTGGTGTTCCTTATTTCCAGTTGCTAACTGTGTTGTAAGGGTCCCACCCCATCCTCTTTTAAAATTTATTTGATAAAAGCAAGAAGGTCAGGTTAGGTACTTATTATTATATTGTGGCCTTAACCAAAGTATATGACCTTTATTTAAATATATATGTACTCACATACACACATGTACATATCTATATCTATATATTTCTAGAGGGAGAGAAAAAGAGAGGGGGTTTATTGATGAAGAAAGCAAAATAAATCAACAAGTGGCACATCTGAACTTTTGCTTTGGCTGTTTGACAAGCATAATACCAGAACGTTCAGTTTTCTCAATTGCTGAATCTAGCTCTCTGATCTCAATGCTTAGGATAAACCTTTTCTAGGAATTCACCAACTTTCTGATACAATTTCAAGTCCCTTCCTTGTTAGAGTAAACTGCAGTAACACCAAGATGAATTTTCAAACCAGAATTACAAGTACCAGAGGTCTTCCCCAGCATCAAGTGTTACTCATCAGCTCAAGGGCACAGGTAATCTCAAGGCTCTGGTGAAGCTGAGAGAGGCCCAGGACTGCCAGCACCACATACCAGGTTCTTTCTGGCTGCAATAGGATGCTGTCTGACTCCAGAGTAACAGAAGAAGTCTCTAAGGGATGTTTGCAGCCCCCATCGCTTACGCAGGAAGGAGCTGCTTCAGTCATGAGATAGCTCCATTTGACACTCTGATAGCTACATAACTGACATGAGGTTTTCCTGCTGCCCTATCCTGTAAAGCCATCGATTTCCAGGACTTGTTTACCAAAAGCCATGAAAACGGACCACGTGCCATCTGCTAATGGACTGCCCTGCTAGTATTAGCCAGGAGATTGGTATTTGCACATTTATAAGATCTCACTGGATCTCTCTTGTTGAAAGAAGATAAGAAATTCCGAGTCTGCTAGAAAGCATTTTCTTGCCATAAATATATCAACTTTGTTAGACATTCACTTATGTCAGTTACTAATTCAACCACGTTACTGCTATGTCTAGTTCATTAGACAGGTAGTTAGATAAGTGGGAGAACCCACATGCATTAAATGTAGTTTCTTGTTCTAATGCAGAGTGATCAACCCTAAAAATGACCTGCTAATAATATAAAGTAAAATATCTGTAGAGACATTATAAATATCTACAATTATAATTTGTGCTGAGCTATTTAAATAAAAGAACATAAGGATTATAAACCTTGTCATATGGGTTACAAAGCATTTCAAAGTTACTTTCAATGAAATTCTAAAGACAGTGAAGTCAGATGATTCTTAATTCAGTAGTCTTTTAATCAACTCTTTAGGCATGGAGTAATTGATTTTGTCTACAGTAGCTTTTATACTAAATGCTGTTCCTTATTTTTGTTTTTTCTGTTGAGTAAGATATCCCTTCTGAAGTTTATGAGATAGAGCTGTTAGATGAAAGAGAAGCCTGAAATGTTGACTCATGTAATATCCATGCTCTGCTAGATGAACTTCTTCCTAGAGTTTTAAAAGGGAGGTCATGGAGACACTGAGCTCTAAAACAAACTTGGCCCAGCCACTATCCTGTCCATCATTATTTCTACTTCCTTTATGTCCAAAAACATCACCATCCAGATGTGAGCCTCTGGGTCTGTTTCCTTTGTCTTGCTAGGGAAGACGAGCACGCCCTCATCCAGCAGTATTGCCAAACACTCGGAGGAGAGTCCCCAGTGAGCCAGCCGCAGAGCCCAGCTCAGATCCTGAAGTCAGTAGAGAAGGAAGAACGTGGAGAACTGGAGAGGATCATTGCTGACCTGGAGGAAGAACAAAGGTGTGCTAGGCCTGGGAGAAGGAAATATGTCATCCTTTCTTTTGTATGAATTTCACTGTAGCCCCCATTTATTCTCTTTTTCAAGACTATTGTCTAAGAAATCTCAGTGGAGTGAAAATTTTAGAGGATATTAACAAACTGGGATGCTGGCTGCAATACAGCAGCATTTGGGGGTTCATTGATGATGTCTACTGGGACACTTGCTTAAAACTACTATTTTATTCCTGCATGCTCATCCTACTATTAATACACATTTTTATATAAGAGGAACTAGCATGAGCTAAATTTGAACCTCACAGACAATTTTGGAGAGACGATAATGCACGTGGTAGTAATTCTGTTTCTCCCTCTTTCTGTATTAGAAATCTACAGGTGGAGTATGAGCAGCTGAAGGACCAGCACCTCCGAAGGGGGCTCCCTGTTGGTTCACCGCCAGAGTCGATTGTATCTCCCCATCACACGTCTGAGGATTCAGAGCTTATAGCAGAAGCAAAACTCCTCAGGCAACACAAAGGGCGGCTGGAGGCTAGGATGCAGATTTTGGAAGATCACAATAAACAGCTGGAGTCTCAGCTCCACCGCCTCCGACAGCTGCTGGAGCAGGTAGGGTGTGTAGAATTCAGCGTCACACCTCCCCAGGCCATCTGTCCACTGCCCTGGGAGATGATGGTCCAGGTGTCAGGAGAGGCAGAGAAGTCCACTTTCAATTTCTTACCTCCGTAGTTAATTCAGACTGGCTTAGAAATTTCCTTTTACATGTAAGCATATAAATCCTCATTGGCACACAAAAATGTGTTTGCCCAGCTTACAATGGAATTTCCCAGTCTTCTTTAACAATGAAGTTCGCCTCAGCTCTGAACTGTTTGAGAGAAAATATCCTATGACATATATCTTCCCAAATTATACATGGGAAGCATCTGTATTAAGGAACGGCAAGAGACCTGAAATCGGCATTCTAAAGCTTTCTTCCAGTGAGACAAGAATGCTGACTCCAAGAATCATTATTTTCTATTCTCAAGAAATTGAGTTAAAGATGGTTATTAATTTGCTACTATTATTTCCTAACGCTGGACCATGTTTTATGGGAGTTGCTTGCAAGCTTTCTGGATGATAAGAAATACAATTTACATTATGATGAATACATGCATGTATGGAGAATACAAAATAATACTTGCCTTTATAGAGAAATGCCAGCTCTTATTTTCTATTTTCCCCTTCTTCCTCCCTCCCTTTCTTCCTTCTGTTTTTCTTTCTTAATGCTGGTCAGGACCTACTAAATTGATTCTATAACTCATCAGTGGGTTATTGCATTCAGTTTTGAAAAACACTGTTCTTTGAGATATAAAAGAAGCATCAATACAGTTTCTGCCTTTCTGGTGCCTGCCATCTTGTTAGAGATCACAGCAAGATACTTTCATATGTGAAGACACAGCACACTGTAGGGAATTAAGTGCTTGATGGCACATAGTAGTTAGGAATAGGAGTGATGTCTCAGAAGTAGTGATGGAGAGACCTTTGCAGCAGGTGCAGAGAGCGTAGAGTCCCAGCACAGGGGCCAAGAGCTCCTCTCTCTTGAAGAATCCCTGACATCAACATGCATGCCATCTTTTGTCTTTTTCTCTAGCCTGTGCTGTGTGGAGCTCCTATGTGATATAATAGGAGTGCCTTTCTCCAGAAATGATTTATTGACTCAAAGCAGGAACAACTTTCTCTCCAGTGATTCTCTCAAATTTTAGAAAACTACCTTTTCACAGTTGCTCTCAGTCTTCTTAACTTATCAGAATAATTCAAAACAGTGTCATTTCTGCCTTACCTACACATAGATCACTCTTCATAATTTGACCATACACTTTTCTCTATGTCTCTCAGTGTTTCAGAATTTGGGTGAGGCTGTTCAATGGAAGGCTTACTTCAGGGCCTCTCAATCCCACATATTTGGAAAGTAAGAGTTTCCCAAGAGTGACCCAAGACATGGGTTTCTTGAAGCCCTTCGGAATGTTTGAGTCTTACTTAGCGCTAGCCACATACATTGAAAAAGCTACATTTTTCATTCCGCGACTTGAAGTTTCCAAATGGTGCTGTGTAACGGATGGATTTTCTCTTGCAATCTCTTGTTTAGAATATGAAGTGTTAGTGTTAACAACTTAGTGCATAGGTGGAATTGCTGCAGAAGGAAGCTGTGCTCAAAAGCTTTGTCATGGCTGGTTGATGCCCACAGGAGAGCAAAAGGCTTTTCTGTTCACCCTTGCCTTCCCCTACTCCCTTCATCCCATTAGACAGTGCTGCCTGATGGCTCATGTGCCTTGAGAATCACATAGTAATGCTTTTAGAGATAGCTAATATCCAAATGGCTCTCTATATCCAAGACTGCAGAGCTCTTATCTCTTCTAAACAATTTAGGATGATGAATGCTAGAAGTAGATGGAAAATTCAACTCTGATAGTAAAAACTAGCAGAACTACCAGGCTTCAACTAATATAGATTTAATGGAAAAATCTGCATGAAAAACTTGTAACATCTGCATTCCCTATATGATGGCTCACACTTTCTAATTTGACCATATATTTGTCAGCGTATCCGTATTGAAGATTTGTGTGAGTGCCTTTACGAAGTATTTACTAAGTGTCAGGCTGTTCTAACCATTTTAGAAATAGTCATTCTTCACTCCCCTCACAAAACCCTATAACACAGCACTATTATTACCCTCCCCATTTTACAAATAAAGAACTGAAAGCATGGAAGGTTCTACAGTTTTCCCAGAATTACACAGCTTATGAGTGGCAGAGTGGGAATTAGAATCCAGGCAATCTGAATCCATAATCATGCTTCTAACCACTCTCTCCATATTGCCTTGGAATATGAGCTGATTTTGAAATTGGATAAATTTACTGTATTAGAAACCCAGTGCTGATGTTTAAAATATGAGTGAACTATGCTTATGAATTCACTTAACATTAAAACAATAGAAAAATTGAGGGATAAAAATGGTGTTGATAAATGAGTCTGGCAGCATAACCAAGTGGGTTCTTCAAGGTGTCCAAGCGGAAAGAGAAGGACCAAAGCCCCCACCAAGCTGATGCTAAAATTTATGGAAAACATCTGAAGGCAAAGACTTCTATATGATTTAATTATCCATGGTGAGGGCGGGGAAGTTAAAAAGGAAATGTTTTTCCTTATGATTATTTGAATCCTTTCTCTGCTTTAACCTCTGAATGTGGTTCCAGCCTGAATCTGATTCCCGAATCAACGGTGTTTCCCCATGGGCTTCTCCTCAGCATTCTGCACTGAGCTACTCGCTTGATCCAGATGCCTCCGGCCCACAGTTCCACCAGGCAGGTCGGTGTCCCCAGCACACAGCTCCTCTGCTGAGTCTGCTTTGTGCTTTGCCATTAGTTTGTGTTTCCTGTTAAGTAACATTCCCACACACTGGTGCCTTAGGAAGTAAAAGAGTTTTTGTATTTGGTCTTAAATAGGTGCAAATCCATTTCAGCAATATCAAAAAGCAGACATTTTCAAATAAGCTATAATACACTTGTTTATATAATCTGTAGAAGTGGATTGAAGTTTGGATGAAAAAGCCTCCTCTGCCCTTTAGAATGAGCAAGAAATTAAATTATTTGCTTATGAATGATTTTTTTAGTACACTGTCTCTAAAATGTTATATTGGTGCATATTCAGGACTAATAATATTACACCAAACATTATGGTTGTATCTGCCAAGGTGTGGAAATTCATTTATTCACTTTTCTTCGTCCTAGTCCACTTAGACATTGTCTTGCCTGTCCCATCAGAGGCAGCGGTCCCACGCAGCCTGTCCTTGGTCACAGTGGGGACCTGTCACTGATGCTAGGAAGGACTCAGTAAACTAGGTGTTAACCAATGACATTTTGTTATCAATTAAATTAAAATTCTAGAATTTTACTGAGAACGATATATTGTAACCAAATTAATTTCTTGGTGGGATATCTTTTGGTACATTAACCAGAAAAAAATTAAAATGTTAGCTGGGTGCAGTGGCTCCCGCCTGTAATCCCAGCTCTTTGGGAGGCCATGGTGAAACCCCATCTCTACTAAAAATACAAAAAGTAGTCAGGCGTGGTGGAGCACACCTGTAGTCCCAGCTACTTGGGAGGCTGAGGCAGGAGAATTGCTGGAACCTGGGAGGTGGAGGTTGCAGTGAGCCGAGATCGCACCAATGCACTCCAGCCTGGTGACAGAGGCTCCGTCTCAAAAAATATATATATTAAAATATTAAGATTATTTTCATATTTTTTAAATAAGAGAATTATTTCGACTATGGATTATAGGATAAAAAATACATCCTAGTGAAAAGTATCTTAAATAAGATGCCTTTACTTTTGTGGCAGGATAAGCTGGCCTAAGCCGAAGTCTCCAAAAAGAAAGGAGGACAGAAAAAGAAATTGGTGAAATTTTTTTTGTATGAAAACATACCTGTGGTGCAAAAATAATAGATTTCTCATTCAAACACTGAAATAATAAGACCATATTACTTGTTTTTCAGTCTCATATTTTTCAGTCCCCTGGTGTGTGGATTCTTTCTACGCAAACAAACAGCTAGTACGTGTTAATTATGCAAAATTATATTACCACCACTCAAGCAAAAATGTTTTGGGTATATTCCCCTAAAATTGTCCTTGGCAATGGGAAATCTTTTCACATTGATATTTAGAGGCTGGTTGGAGTATTTCCTCCTGAATTTGGGTTTTAGTGGAAGGCTAGACATTAATTTGAGAAGCTTTGTTCTCTTTATTTGCTGTCACAGCGGGAGAGGACCTGCTGGCCCCACCGCACGACACCAGCACGGATCTCACGGAGGTCATGGAGCAGATTCACAACACGTTTCCATCTTGCTGCCGTGAGTATGAAAGATCGCAGCACCACAGCTGCGCGTGTTCCTTCCCTTTCTCTTTTTCTGCATGCGGCCCTTCGCCTTCTTCCTTAAGATAACAAAAACCTTATTACAAACAGGACTGAATATTATTTGAAAATAAGGCAAACATTATATAAGAAAATGAAGCTCAACCTAGATACTATCAAGTAACGGGGGTACAGTCGCAACGCAATTCTGCTCTTTGAGATTTTTCAATATGCCTGATGGGTGATAAAATGAAGGCAAATAAAATAATAAGTCTGGTTTTAAGAAGAAATTATCCTCTTCGATGCAAGCTATCATAAGGAACACATCTTAGTTCAAAGGAGAGCTTTCAGTGGCATGCCAAACAAGGCATGGAAATAGCCTTTCCAGTGTAATTCTCTCTCTTTTCTTCAAACATTGTTCTCCAATGTCATCAGACTCCAGTGCAGAAAGGGATTGTTTTCAGATTTTCCCTTTTTATTCCCGCTGGTTTCTTTTCTCATGGAATAAAATAGTCATTGTATAAAGGCCAAACAATTTAAGGCATCATAGATTAGGACCCTGTGAAGTTTCCATCTGAACAACCAAGAGCCAGAAAATAACCAAATTCCGGGGGAAATTATATAATAATTCTTACTTATTCATTTTTTCCAAGTGTTTTGTCTTCAGCACCTTGCCACCTTGCAATTTTGGCTGAGCTCTCACCTAAAACACTTCTGGTGTTTCTAGCAGAATATATACATACAAGTAAACTGTATATATGTATACATATATATACACACACACACATACAAATATATAAATGTATATAAATTACTTAGTACTATAATTATATTTTAAATAATCTTTGACAGGATTTGAAGACATTATTTGTAATTTTAGAGAGATTTACTCTCAAACTGATTTTAAATCCAGGGCAGTCACTAAAATAAGAATTCATGTAAAGCATAGCCTCTTATTTTACCCTTGTCTGTCATCTCCTTAGAAAATGCCATCCCAGGCTGGGCACGGTGGCTCACACCTATAATCCCAGCACTTTGGGAGGGCGAGGCGGGTGGATCATGAGATCAGGAGTTCGAGACCAGTCTGACCAACATGGTGAAACCCTGTCTCTACTAAAAATACAAAAAGTAGCCGGGCATGGTGGCGTGCACCTGTAATCCCAGCAACTCAGGAGGTTGAGGCAGGAGAATTGCTTGAACCGGGGAGGTAGAGGTTGCAATGAGCTGAGATCGTGCCACCGCACTCCAGCCTGGGAGACAGAGTGAGAGTTTCTCTCCAAAAAAAAAAAGCCATCCGAAATGATGAAAAAGAGATTATCAATTATCAGGAGTGTAGGTAAATAAGATATATTGACTTCATTTAAAAATTATTTACTGTACAGAACTTTGTAATTTTTAAAATACCATCATTAGCAGAATGTGAAAACAGCTATTTAAAATATATTTCTGGCCCAGGTGCGGTGGCTCATGCCTGTAATTCCAGCACTTTGGCAGGCTGAGGCAGGTGGATCACTTGAGGTCAGGAGTTTGAGACCAGCCTGATTAACATGGCGAAACCCCATCTCTACTAAAAATACCAAAAATAATTTGCCAGGTATGGTGGCACAAGCCTGTAGTTGTAGTCCTACCTACTTGGGAGGCTGAGGCATGAGAATCGCTTGAACCTGGGAGGCTGAAGTTGCAGTGAGTTGAGATCATGCCACTGCACTCCAGCCTGGGCCACAGAGACTCTATCTCAAAACAACAACAACAACAAAATAAATAAATAAATAAAACATATTTCTTTGTGAATTTTCAGGAATATTTGCCTGAAGATTATATTATGGTTTCCACCAGCACATGAATATATCTATTTGTGTTTTGCCAGTGTTTCCCAGGTTTTCATTTGTAGATCTACTATAATGCTTCTCAAAGTTTGCAGAATCACATTTACACTACATCAGTCTCCACACCCACCTCCCCACCCCCCAAAGCACATGCATGCATGTGCACACACATATAGACACACTTTTGGCTTTTAGAGTCTCACAAAAGCTTAAGAGGATCACTGAATGCTCACATGCTACCAGATTGTTGCTTATTTTCTAGGCTCTGTAACCACAGTAATAGATAAACTGATTAAAACTAGTTTATTAATTATAATTCAAGGTCAAATTTATTTAGAGATTTTGATTTTCAATTGTATGTTACTTAGCGAGTAGATAAAATCTCATCATAGTCTTTATGAGCCAGAATTAAATTCTTAAAGGAAATTACTTTTTAGTTCAGCTTATACCTAAATAACCTTAATAATTAGTTAAAAACAAATTCTGTACATCAAAGCTGTTTAGAAGTTTTTATTTAAATATCATGGACATTTTCAATTGTAAAAGTCAGTTGGCAGTGACAGCCAGGATGGGAAATGTGTTTCAATATACACCTTGTAATAAATATAAAATATATAATTTCCATATTAAAAATTTTATTCTAAAAATGTGGGATTTTTTCCAAGTTCCATTTCCTAAAGAATTTACTCTTAAATTTTTCTCAAAGTATACTCTGACATCCAGATTTTACAAAAGCTGGACCCATGTCATTTTAAAACAGAACATTATTAAAAATAAATAATCATAATTTAGAGCAAAAATGAATTGTAACAGGTAAATGTATGTATCTCTTTTTATGGCCTCACTTTAAAGGCAAGTATAAAATTCCTATTGGTTGGGGATCTTGTTAGCTGTTCATTGATATTGGTTTCTGAGAGGAGTATACACAGTACCTTCAATGGGACCCACATCACAGAGATTCATCCTCTCCCCTGCATTGGTCCCCTCTTCACCAATATCATTCTCAGTGTTCAGAGAGTGGTTTATGGAGCCCTGAGATTCCTTAATGTTTATTAAGCTTGAATCACATTCGTCAAAAACTCAAAACCTACTGAAATGCAATGATTTCCTTTTAAATATGTTAGTATGTAAAATACCCATAGCCTTCTATCTGATAAAAAGCTGTTGGTTTAAAAGTATTGGTTTGGAGCAGCTGGCTTCATGTTTTCATAGTGTTAACTATGCACATTCACAAATATTTATAATAGTCATAGTTTTCTGAATGAGCATTACTAGTCATGTCTTCTTTTCAAGAATTCAAGCACATCCATGTATGAAATGATGAAAAGTGTATTTTAGAATCCTTTGAAATCTCCATGTTTTAATTTTTGGCTTCTGAAAATTCTGCTATTCATATTTTTTCTCTGGTATTATATACAAGACAGGGACAGCTTTCCATAAAAATAAAAGCTGTATTGACTTATTTATAAAATTGATACATATTTTCATATTCTGCCTGTAATTATTAAACCTTTTAAAAATTGATGCAGAATAGAAATCAGCGTGGGAGGTAGACTCAGTGCCCAGTGCATGTGTCTTTCTCTCTCTCTTTTTTTTTTTTTTTTTTTGAGACAGAGACTCACTCTGTTGCCCAGGCTGGAGTTCAATGGCACGATCTCGGGTCTGTATAACCTCCACCTCCCAGGCTCAAGCAATTCTCATGCCTCAGCCTCCCAAGTAGCTGGGACTACAGGCACATGCCACCACGCCCAACTAATTTTTGTATTTTTAGTAGAGATGGGGTTTCACCATGTTGGCCAGGCTGGTCTCAAACTCCTGGCCTCAAGTGAACCACCCACCCTGGCCTCCCAAACCACTGGGATTACAAGTGTGAGCCACCACACCCGGCCCCAGTACGTGTTTCTGACTTGAGTGAATGATTACATTTTCTAGCTGGGAAGGTTTCCTTGTAGCATTCCTAGATAGTACTCAGAACGTTTTGTAGGATTCATTTGTTCTTTTGTCCCTTTAAAGTTGCTCAGCCAGCAAATATTTTAATAAGCCTTTGTGATTCCCAAAGCTTACCAACCACCTTTGGAGAATTTATCTAAACAAATTGGATTGGCACCCTCCCAATGCCAAGCCAATCCCTTGAGCCCCTGTAACTAATGAGAACTTTAAAAATGCTTGTCGCCAGCATACAATGAATTGATCTTCATGTTAATCTTGACTTTTGATCCTTTGTGGATTAAAAATTAGCATGGCCCCAAATGAATTTCCACTCTTGGCAATCTTGGAATTAAAATGAAACTCTGTATTCATAAATCCTAATTGTGTGAATTGCCTATTTTAACATGACCGTTTTTTAACTGTGTCTACACATTGTTGCACATAACACTTTAGAACTCCTTTGTCTGAATTAATATCCCAGTTGGTCCTGATAGCATCCTTGAATTATGGCCTTTTAAAGTCTTTTTTAAATTATTTATGTTGAGTCTTAGAGCAGAGAAGCAGACATTTCCTTCACTTCCTGGCAAGGAGTTAAGGAAAGGGGTTTAAATGTACTGCCAATTAACAAGTGTACTTACTAAAATTCCCACTGACTGCAGTAACTATTTTTATTTTTTGGTATAAATTTTTTTTGTCCATTTTTTACTTATGTCCTTCAAATGTATGAAATACTGGCAGTAAGCCAACTAATTTTTGCTGATAGACCAAGAAATGCTTTCAAAATTATTTTTGACCCACAGCTATATTTTTACTATGAATTGCCTATGTTTATTAAGCTTGAATGGCATTCATCAAAAACCCAAAACCCACTGCAATGCAATGATTTCCTTTTTAAAATATTTTTGTGTGATTTGTTCAGGCAAATACCCATAGCCTTTTATTTGATAAAAGGCTGTAAGGTTAAAAGTATTGGTTTAGAGCAAAATGGATTAGACTTCTGTCTAGGATTTGGCTATTTGTTATATTTGTTACTTGCAAGAGAAGCATAACTCTGTTTTAAAAAGAGTGTGTAAACCTATGGTGTACTTAATAATAATTCAACTCAGCTATCCCTTGGACACTGTGGAGGTCCACTCTTTTCTCCTGGATGTAACTTACAGATCTGTTAGAACTAGGCTTCTTTTAGCCTGATTTCTCCCCCAAATACTGGGCCTCACACTTTCCCTCCAGACGTTATAGGAAGGGTACTCTTCATGCCTGCTCTTTTTTTCTCACATAGCTCCCAGCACACAGCACATGGTCACTGATGTCCTTTCTCCCACTCAGCATAGAACAGTGAGAGATGGAAGGAGTGCAGCATGCTAGATGACTAGGGACAACTTTTATTTGACCAAGAACAGATTGTTGCCATTACTGGGGGACAGATCTCCTCTTTTTCCTCCAGCATTGAGAACGAGATGATCATGTAGCAAAAGAGGGGACGAAAAGCAGATGCCTTAGAGAAGAGATGGCAGCAGCTGCCCTTGCAAAGCCTGCCAGATCGTCTTCACTGTCATGGGCTCTGGAACCAAAAAGGAATTGAGCTATCTGTGTGGAAAGGAGAATTAGATGCCATATTCTAACTTCTCCGTTGTTCCTAACTGGGCCCATCCAAGGGACTATTATTATCCCAAGTGTCCAGAAGGACACTGAGGATTAGGCCAGCACTTTCCTTGATGCAAGTACTTGGCCACCGTTTTCCTGGGCATTAGGGTCCAGGGTGTGTCAAGGGTGGGTCAAGGGAGGCAGAAACCAAAGACTTATGCCTTCAGTGGTCCCTTGGTCAGAATTAGTACTCAGCAAAGTAAGTAGAACATGCTCTGTTCTGATACATAAACCAAATACACAGTATGATTTAAATAGGAAATGAGATTTTTTGCAAGACTAAGTGCTCAGTGAATGCTTTAGTGTATGCACTAAATCTTAAATCACATGGGATATGAGAAACTAACCAGGAAAACTAACCCTCATTGAAGCATTAAGCCAGGAAAAAAAAAAATATGTTTCTTGTTTTTCCTATTAGCATCCATTTAACAACTGGGCTATTATTACCCTATGTAGAGTGATACCTTCCATGCATTTGCGTGCCTGAAAGTTGGAACCAACAAAGTAACAGGACTGCCATTAAGTGATTTCTTTTGTTTTCTCTTTCAGCAAATGTTCCCAGCAGGCCACAGGTAAGAGTTAATGGGTTGGTTGGCTCTATGTTACTGATCCCAACCTAGAGTAAGCAGATTATCCACCACTGATTTTATTCCTACTTTATTCTCCATGTAAATAAGTAAACTTACTTGACATTTAAATGTTAGTTGATTCTGTACAACAGTTTGTCAGTCTGGGAGTGGGGGGTGGCTCCCAAGCCACAGATACCAAAAATACCATGTGTTTGATCCTTTGTGTTCTAACAGCTTTTTAATGGCATCTTATGTGCTACATAAAGTCACTCTAGATAGATTTGACCACCACTGCTCTCTCAAATGTCTACTTAAGGTGGCTATCACAGAACATTGACCTAAAAAAAAAATGACTGGTACCACAGAGGTGGTTTTGTTACTTTGCAGGGGAAAATATTTCAATTTTTTACTTAAAAATTTGCTGAGAACTGTTGGCAGCTGTAGCCTTATGCCTTTTAGTATTTTCTATAAACCAAAAAGTGTATGAGACAGGGTTACTTTGCCAAGGTTGAGGACACACCTGGGAAAAAGAGAGAGAAGTTTCATTAGGATTTGTAGCCTGTGTTTTGTTTTGTTTTTTTGTTTTGTTTTGTTTTTTGTTTTTGTTTTTTCCCAAAAAGGATTTTGAGGGCTTCACAAAAACGAAAGAGCAGGCAGGAGCGGGTGGAGGAACAGTCAATTATGCATTTGTCTTACGCTCAGTAAATCTGCATTTTATATAATTAAGATAAGGTATGCCTAGAGTAGAAGAAGCAGTCAAATACACATTTTTCTCAGGGTGGGAGGAGAGATGACTTCTAGTCCTGCCTTTGTCCTGTAAAGATAAGCTGTTAATTCACATTGTCAGGGTGAAATTCAACAAAACTCTGTTTTAGGGTAAAGATTTGGGGGCCCTTAGAAATTGCCTTGTGAGCAATTTGTGAGGGAGGTCACTGGCCTTCTATCTTTGCAACTAGCTGCTTAGGAAGGTAGTTTTTGTGTGACTCAGTTCCCACTTTTAATTTTTCCCTTTAGCATAGTGAGTTAGGGATCCTGAGATTTTGTTTTCCATTCACATTTTCTTATCACATACTTTTAGTAATAATGTGCCACAAAGCCACAGCAGCTTTGGAGAACATTTCTTTCATGAACTTGTTTACTAATCTTTTTGAAACAATGAGCCTTCTGAATGATTGTCTTATTGGCAAGAGAGGCTGGGATCTTAACTAAAAGACAAGGGTATGTGAAGTAGGCTAGGGGTGTGGTGAGCTGTGGGTGTTCTCTCCTGCTTGCTTCTGTTGTCTAAGTGAATTGGAAGCCGGGACTTTAGCAGGGAGTGAGGTTGGGGAGGAGGTGTCAGAAGTGCGAGGAGAGACTGGAGGATGTGTGATAGCTTCTTGGAGAATAGAAGAGCAGATGGCCTGGGAAATAGAGTGTGACTACAAGCAGCATTAAAGGTGCCACTCATGAATTTAACATGAGGCCATTCTGCAGGGTTGTAAGTTGCCCTCTAGGCATATTCACGTTCATGAGCACAGGCACCAGAGTGGGCTGAGTATTGGCATTTAAAAAGTTGAAGTTGGGGTTTGACAAAGTGAGTACAGTGATTCAAGGGAAGAGGCAAAGAAGTGATTATAATGATTGAACCAGATGCTTAAGCTTAGTAGCGAAAGGAATGAGGAAATGTCCAGTGTGGGAGACAGAAATAAAGATGGGAGGATCAATGGATCCTATTGTCAAAGGATGGATAAATTGGCAGTTGTAGGAGAAGTAAGCTGTGGAGGTAGAGGTGGTTGTCAGAAGCTGGGTTGAATGATATTGAAATTAGAGGGGTTGCAAGTATTGGTAATGGTCCATATTTGGACCTTTGTGTGAATGGCTAAGAAGGTTGGAGGACAGGACCATTGGAGGAAAAGAGCCTAAAGAACCAAGAAGCCAGAGTGCTGGAAGAATCATCTCCATGGGTTTTGAAATCACTAGCATTTAAAAATGGCTTTAGAGTAGGGGACTTTGAGCCATTTTTTACTTCAAGAAGTGAAGGAACATGACCTACGGAGTCAGTAGATGACTGCATAATGGATTCATATAGTCTGATGATATGAGATTCAAAGCTGGGTGTTTTTAGGGAGAAGAGAAAGAAGATACCCCAGAGGCCCCAATGAGGACCAAGGAAGACTCATGCAGTGTATGAGGAATCGGGGAGAGTGGGGAGGGGAAGTGCTGTGTGAGAGGGTTATGAGGAAAGCTGTGTCTTCAGGTAGATGCAGATATTGATTAGAGCAAGTAGATGCAGGCAGCATTCAGAGAAGGGTTTGGGAACATGGGTTTTGCGGATCACAGGCCACATGACCTATAGGACAGGTTTCAAGAGCTAGGAAGAGTGTGGCATAGGGACACAAAAAGGGGTATGCGGATCTCTATATGACTAGAATACAGGTGATGGAAGGGCAACCAGGAGTCTAGAGCTTTTTAGGGTGGCCCATTAAAATTAAGGATAAAGGGTACAGCGAGGTTAGTCCTGATGGTCCCCAGGTGGAATGAGGCTGTGAGTGACAAAGGCAAGGAGGGAAGAGAGAATCTTTTAAAATCCTCAGATATAATACAAGTGCTCAGAATTTAAAGCAGAAAATTATCTGAGGAGGCCTTCTCCTACTCTGTTTCTAGATTTTAGAAATTGAGTTTACAAAGAGCTAAATGGTTCCCAGTTGTACAGCAACTTAGTGGATGGAGCAAACATGTAACTCAATACAAGAGGTCCCTTTCCCATTTTCTTCCTTCCCTCTCCATGTGTTTTTTCCTGCTCTTCTCTTTTCTTCATTTTTCATGTCTTGGGTCGAATGGAAATTCATGAAAAGTATATATTTTCACCTGGAGGGTTGGGCTAATATTTACATAGCATGATCTTAAATTTTTAGAATTCTGACACCTAAAATGAGCAGTATTGTGTGTCCAATTAATAGACACATCTCTTTCTCAAGGATAATGGAGTATATAGACACAATTCAAAAATCCTCTTGGCTTTATATTTAACATGAATCAGCCCCAGAGTTTCAGTTATCAATATTAATATGTAACAAAATGTTCCTTTCTCATATAGGGTTAATCTCTCCCCTTCTCTGTCCTCAAACCACTTTGAATTTACTGTGGCCAGCACTTACCTCATATTACAATTGAATGAGGCTGCCTGGCTGAGATATCTTCCACACCTGCTTCGCAGGAGGGCCTCCCCTCAGTACAATGCCTGGAACCCATCAGTGTTTGCTGAATTTTTGCTCCCTCTAACATGGCAATCAAATGTTCAAAATGGAGAAGCAAGTGTCTGAAGAATCCAAATTTGAATAGTCATGGAGAATGGGCTCTAGGCCAGAGTCAAATGAGTTTGCTGCTTTCAGCATACCTGGGAAAAGGAGGGGCTCCGTGGGCAGTTTTTCCAGTGGCTTCATTAGAAACATGCTTCCAGGGAGCAGGATAAAGTCCCCCATAAAATAAGGTGTAAAGACAGATGGAATATCTTTCCTGAGGGTCCAGAAAGGCCTTTTATGATTTATGAGGCATGGACCAGTTTGGATGATTTCATTTTAGCATTTTTTAATATTTTTTTCTAATTTCAAAATCCTTTTAGAAGACCAAATGTTTGACCTTCCCTTCAAAAGGTTGATACCACTTCCATGAGTGTGGCCTGGATTTATATTGTCTCTGACCTGGGACATTTAACTTTAACTGGCACCACTGCACACCCTTGGGTTATGATTCCTGCCTTCTCTTCCTCTTCTCTGGACTCCAGCTTGGGATCAAGATGGTTGGCATTGTTAGGGTACCCCCTCTACAGATGACCTCCCACAGTCCCCCAGGAAGACATGGGATATTTTCACCAGCCTCATTCACTCACCATTGGTACCTTCAGCAGAAAGAAATGAAGTCCTCTCCATTTTAACTTAGCTTCCAGCCTGGCCAAGAGAAAAGACTTTCAGACTTCCCTCTAAATCAGCTGCAGTGATAGAAAGCAGACTAGGTAACTTCAGCATGAGAGGGAGGGACCTCATTGCAGGAAGCAAAAGTCACAATAGAGTTAAGATTCCTGAAAGAAGCACTTTTATTTTCTTGAAGAATTGACAGATCTCTGCTTCCTGTAATGTTTTGTGCAAATTTCTGACAGTGCTATTTTCCCTTCCCATAGGCAATGTGAAGTATTCATCCGGCCAACCAATGTTTCCTGACGTACAGTGTTGCCCTTTTCAGCAAATGCCAATTCCAAGTTCCATTAAATCAGAAGCTCCATGGCTCCTTGGCCCACGGTGTTGAGTGCTGACTGTGTGTTCTACTGAAAGAGTAAAACAAACACTGACTATCCAAAGAGAAATGGATATTTTGTTTTTATAATAACCATATATTATTGTTTTCTTCTTCCCTTTCTATGCAAGTGTAAATTAATGAACAGAGAGGTATTTGGAAATGGTAATACATTTGTCACGGATTTGTATAATGTATACAGCATTGGGAAAGTGGGTGGGGGCTTTCTAATATGATACCGTCTTTTTAATAACTGTGACAAAGCTTATGTAAGAATTAGAAGACCACTTTACATTTTTACATTCCTTCTGCTGTTCATATTAACCTTGCACAATAACTTCATTATTTCTTTGACTCTTTTACCACAATGTTTTGGTTATTTATAATTTATCAGCCATATAACCAACTAGATCCCAAATAGATCCATGTATTTGTTTCCGTGATTTGGCCACATTAATAAATTCATAAATTTCAATCAAATATCTTATATATACACACATATGGTTTAGGCTACAGCCCTGTGTATGCCGTTTAACTTTATTTGACGTTGCCCACTTACTTCTTTGCTGACCACTTGGATAACCGTAATAAAAATCCTATAAGCCTAAATGGCATTTCTTTTGGGATATTTTTCCTGCATTTTATTCCCTTTTTATATAAGTAGGAATTAATTATTTATTTTATGTCTTAATCTATTTGATAAAGAAGACTACATTATAATAATCTCAAAGATCGTATTACCAAAGGTTGCCCACTTGAGCATATTTTCATTTTGACACAGAAACAAAACTTAGTACAACCTTTCCTAGTTCCCATGTCTTGATTTTCATCATTACATGCACAGCAGACCTTTACCTATTGTGATACCAGAACACATCATTGTCTTTGGTTCCCTTCAAAGAGAATTTTATTGTTGTTTTGTATTTTCAAGTCCTTAATAGTTCTTGAAACTCCTAGTTGTTTTCTTGCTGAAAGCAGACACACATTTAGTGCACGGCTTATTTTACCTTTCGGGTGAAAGATCAGATGTTTTTATACCCTTCACTTGATCAATATATTTGGAAAGAATGTTTATCAAAAGTCTATGTCACTGCTTCTACAGAAAATGAAATTAATGCTTAGGTGATGGTACCTCCACCTACATCTTTGAGTGCATTCAATTATGTATTTTGGTTTAGCTTCTGATTTAACATTTAATTGATTCAGTTTAAACATGTTACTTCATTAGCAAATGTAGAGGAACCAAAAAAAGGTGAAAATAATATGTTTTGATTCAAACCTAAAGACATAAAAACATAAAGACATTTTAACTTTGGGTTCTCTTTAGCTGGGATCTGGCCAGAAGGAGGCTTAAAGTTAGAAATTGCTATTATTTTAGAATAGGTTGGGTGGGTTGGGGGGCAAGGGTGTCTATTTGCAGCAGAGATATTTTGAAAAGAAGAAAATTGTTTTATATAAAAAGGAAAGCCATGACCACCTTTCTACCTCAGATCCATCTTCATCCATTGCATTGGAAACTGCTTTATGCTGCCGCAGTCTGCAAAGTCTAGGGCTTTTATCAGGCCATGTCATACCCAAGAAAGCACCTATTTAAAGAAAAAACAATTCCCTGAGCTCTCAACTCCAAGTTGTAGATTTGGTGTCTTCCTTGTTCTTACTTTAAAAAGTCATGTGTTAATTTTTTTTCTGCCTGTATTTGTATGCAAAATGTCCTCTATCTGCTATTAAAGACAAGCTATGTAAAACACTACATTGTAACCTTCTAAGTAATAATAAATAAAAAGAAATATATTGCAGTAACAACAATGGGAAGTAAGTATGTAGTTCTTTTGAAATATGTGGTAAAGAACTAATCACAGACTATCATCTAATCTGGTTACATATTGTATTTTTCATCCTGAATAAAAGTAATTTTAACACAAGATGACTTTGATATTCTTCAGCTGGATTCACTGATTGATAGAATCTGAGTTTTGAATGCACATTTATGAAAATAAATAAGATATAGAGATAGCCTGTGTCCTGATACATCTACATTTTTCCCTGCAGTTTCTCTCATACACACTAATACAGTCTCCTGTTGCTCTCATTCTCTCTCTCTTCCCATCTCTTACACATACGTATAATTATATGATTCTCAATTTATTTTCCAGATAGAAGGTTTATTGATAGAGAAAAGTAATATTGAATGTAAAAATGTGTACATAAAACCTGTTGAGTGTTTTAATAACTAGATGCTGTTGACATTAAGTTCCTTTCAAATGTACTTTTAGTTTCATGCTCTCAAATACTGTATGCTTTTTATCCGTACACTGGATTTTAACCACTCTAGTAGGTTTAATCAATTTCTGAAGCCATTCAGTGGGAAACAATGTTGAGAATCATGTTGCTTGATTCTAAAATTAAAAGCTGTCTATGAACTAGAAAAATCATCTAAAATATAATTTGTTAAAATAAAGAAAACCGATACATTCTGATGAACAAACATTTTAAACATCCTGTGTACCACTAAGTAATGCTGACATTAAGCATTCCTGAAAAAACACTTGATTTCCAGCAACTTGTTGACTAGGTAGCTGAAAATAGAAGTGAGAACAAATGAACAAGTTTTGCTTTCATACTGCTGTGGTTTGAATGTGTCACCCACAGTTCATGTGTTGAAAATTTAATCCCCGATTCCATAGTGTTGAGGGGTTGGACCTTTAAGAAGTGATTGGATCATGAGGTCAGAGGTCATGAATGGATTAATGTCATCATAGAAGTGTGTTTGCTATCTCAAGTGGGTTTATTACCAAAGCACGTTGGGTTCTCTCACTTTCTCTTGCATGTTCTCTGCCCTGTCACCTTCCACCATAGGATGACGCAGCAAGACAGGCCTTACCAGATGCTGGCACCTTGATATTGGACTTCCCAACCTCCAGAATGCTGAGAAATAAATTTCTTTTCTTTGTAAATTACCCAATCTGTGGTATTCTGTTATAGCAACACAAAATAGAATAAAGACATATACTGTGCCTTCAAGTTGTTATATGTCACATATATATATAATATATATGTTACAATCAAGGCACAGTATACTATATATACTGTGAAGGCATAGAGATGATAGATTAGATAGATAGATGATAGATAGATAGATAGATAGATAGATAGATAGATAGATGATAGATAGATAGATAGATGATATAGACAGACAGATAATCTTTGTAGTTTGCTCCTGGGTATATTTTCTCCCACCCACATTCACTGTTTCAGTATGCCAGCTTTTTCAAAGGCCTTTCTAAATTCATTAGTGGAGAATTTAATGATAATACAGTAAACCACCACTAACGCTACTACTTAAACCTATGAGTAGGATCCAAAAGCTTCACTGACATACAATGTCAGCTTGTGTTTTTGTGAGGTTAATTAAGTAACCAGAATGAGGCTGCTACAGACAGCAGGAGATAATCACAATTACATTGCATCCACTGCCTATGGTATCAGTTATCTATTGCCACAGTCATGCTGCATGGGAGCCATAAAATCTTAATAATAAGAATTTATTTAGCTCATGGTATATGGGGTTCAGCTACTCTGGGCAGACTCCTGATCTCAGTTAGACTTGCTCACACATTTATGGCCAGCTTTGGATCACTTGAGGGCTCTGCTGATCTTGGCTGGGTTGCACCCAGGTCTGGGAGCTGACTGGCTGTTGACCAATGTGGCATGGTTAACCTAGGATGACTGGGGACACTTGGATGAGTTCCTTGATCCACTAGCAGGCTAACCTAGGGATGTTCTCATGCAATGACAGAAGTGTGGGCATGCAGAAGGAGGCCTTTGCTGAAACGCGGCACATCTTTACTTCAGCCAAATTCTGTTGGTCAAAGCAAATTACACGTCTTGGTATGGGGAATACATTTCATGTCTGTACTGAGAGAAACTGCAAAAGTCAAGGATAAAGGATAGGTATAGCTATAGAGAGCATAATGAACTGGTGGCCATTAGGTTTCATTATGTAAGCCTTGAGATAGGCAAAGCGGAGAACTTGGAGCCAGAATATAAAGTATCCATTTCCTTAGGCTTCATGTCCACTGCTCCAGTGGAAGGAAAAGGCAGTAGCCTCTTTACAGGGGCTTCTTTTAAAACAAAGGTCGAAAAGATCAGCCCTTTCACTCCAAACTAACAAAGCAATTTCAAAAGAAAAAACAAGTAGGAAAATTTATCATGCCTGTGCCTAAAGTCCTAAGAGAAGAAGACCTCAGAACTGATACTAAAATTAGGAAAAATTAAAACAGGAAAGGAAAAAAACTGTGAGAAATGGAATAAAGATGCTACAATAAACTGCTCAGATGAACCTTTGTTCAGGTTTAGCTTTAAAAAATTTTAGCTGGAAGAACACACAACATGTAGGAGGCTCCTCACTTTGACCAAATCAGTAGGGCACATGTGATACAGTGCCCCTCCCAAGGGGCATGTTTAAAAGCATGCAATTTATTTGCACTTTGCATAAACTTACAAACTTAGTCTAATCTCTCATTTTAGAGTCCTTCAAATTGTGGCGTATTTTAGAGTATTTGCAGTTGACACATATGCTTAAATTCAGATATTCTTTTAGAGAGAGCTTCTTTTTTGGTCGTTTTGAATTTTGTGGGTAATTAGGAGAAATGAACTGACAGTTTGCCTTCAGCTTAGCTCTGTCCTCAGACCAGAAATCACAAATTTTGAATTTGTAATTGTATTAGAGTTCTCCAGAGAAACAGAACCAATAGGATGGATATAGATATGTAGAAAGAGATTGATTATGAAATATTGGCTGACATGAATGTGGAGGCTGAGGTGTCCCACCATCTGTTGTCTGCAAGCTGGAAGCCCAGGAAAGCTGGTGGTGAAGTTCAGTCCAAACCCAAAAACCTGAGAACTAGGGGAACCAATGGTGTAAGTCCCAATCTCAGCCCAAAGGCCTGAGAACCCAAAGTGCTGATGTCTGAAGGCAGAAGATGGGCTTCCAGGCTTGCACAGGAAGACAAAATCTGCCCCTCCCCCCACATTTTTGTTCTATTCCAGCCCTCAGTGGACTGGATGATGCTTTCACATTGGTTAGGGCAGTCTTCTTTACTCAGTGTACCAATTCAAATGCTAATCTCTTACACAAACATCCTCACAGACATACCCAGAAATAACATTTTATCAGCTGTCTGGGCATCCCTTACCCCAGTCAAGATGACACATAAAGTCAACATCATAATAAATAAGAAGAGTTTCCAGGTTGCCATGGGATGTAATTATGCTTAGTCCTTGATATTATTTTTTCTAGGGCCATTTCTCAAAAATATTAAAATATTGATTTTTAAATGTTTTGTTTGTTTCTTTGCCTAATTAAGAATAGGAATTTCCCGGCTTCTCCTATAACTGACTAAAACATCCAAGGCCAAGCATGGTGGCTCATGCCTGTAATCTCAGCACTTTGAGAGGCTGAGGCAGGAGGACCACTTGAGGCTGGGAGTTCCAGACCAAACCTGTGCAACATAGTGAAGCCCCTGTCTCTACAAAAAAAAAAAAAAAAAGATTTGTTTTAATTAGGCAGGTATGGTGGTACATGCCTATAGTCCTGGCTACTCAGGAGGCTGAGGTGGGAGGATTACTTGAGCCCAGTAGTTTGAGGTTACAATGAACTGTGATCACACCACTGCACTCTAGCCTGGGTGACAGAGCAAGATCCTATCTCTAAAAAAATAAAATAAAATATTATCCAGTTGGAATGTGACTGCCATGTAATAAATAGAACTGTAAGGACCATTTATTTTCTCTCTTCCAAGCTCTCCTTTATTTTGAAGGTCTGGCTCTTTTGCATACAGGTAAAAGCTTACTCATGTTTCTCTTCAGATCTTTTTTTCTTTTTTTAAGAAGAACAATGCTGTAGATCATCACAGCCTATTTGAAATATTTTATAACTCTATTCCTTTAGTGTTTTGAGAAAGCATGTACTAATTCTTAAATTTATTTCTCATAATATTGATAACAAAAGGAATTCTATATAGCAATTACTGGAAATGTGCCCTGTGAATTTAAACTAATTCTCTTGAGATTAATCATCAAGTATCAGTTCTCTTTAGTTTTATCACCACCCGTAGATAAATTAAGTGGAGTTCCTGAATCAGAAAGCTTAGGACCAAACCCATACATATAAGGACACCAGAGTATATGTCACTGTATTTGTCCTAGCCTCAGAGACGAATTGTTTAGTCATTTTAACTTTAACTGGTTTTGCAAGTTTAAACACGGCTTTATATTAGAGCAGTAAATTGTGGTCCTCATAGCACCCTCCTCAGAATCATCTGGAGTCTGGGTAGACTCTCCCCAAAAATACTGAATATGAAGCTCCACAGACCATGCTCAGGAATCTGTGTTATATATGTCTGCTGGTTTCAGACAAATACCACCAAAATAAGCTATTGATGGTACAAAGCTGTGCTATTTTTAAAAGCCATAAGAGAACAGTCCTTGACAGTTTTTGTGGCATCTCAGAGGGGAAACATCTTGAATGGGATTGCATAAGGAGAATGCTGTAATAGTTGAAGATTGGGAGACATAGCAAGGCAAAGGTTTTGAGGCAAAGATTTTGAAGAATCTTGGGGAAAACAGCTGTTTGATGCTATTGAATAATTTAACAGTTTGATGTTCATACAAGTGAAGTTTTAGAAAATTTTTGGAACAGATAATCAAGTTACAATATAGTCATGATCTTGAAGACAGAGGAATATCAAAGCTATGTTAGTGAAGATAATGAACGCATAAAGTCATGTCAATGTAGAGAAAGCTGCATGGGTGTAAGATGCTTTTGGTTCTCAGCTTCTTCAGCCAGAGTTAAAGGATAAATCATTAATATCTGGAGGCAGGATCAAGCCGCACCTTCACTGCAATTTGGAGTGTCATGATTATGTATTATATTCCCAGGATGGTCTTCTCAACCACTGTAAGTGTCAGGTTTTCCTGTTCCTTTTGTTGGATGATCATTTGTTGGACCGTTACATGGGACAATGGCTGCACAGAGTATGCAAAATCCTGGGGATCACAAATCCAAGTTCTGCAACCTAGAAAAAGAGCTGCTATAAAAATGAGCTGCTGATTAAAGCAGCTCTATTCTCAACCACGACTTGCTCAATTTCATGAACCTCGCAGGCCAGGACTTCTATAGCCTTGGTGATATTGTCTAACTCCCCTGCTAGTATATGAAATGTAGTATGTATGATTCTCTTAATTTTTTGGACTTCTCTCTTGAAAAGAGAAGAAAGTAATCCAGAATGCTCCTTGAATAGTTATGGCTCCAAATCAAGTCAAAATTTTTATCCTTCTTGAAATGTTATCAAACAATCTCTTTGTCCAAGAAAAAAAACCGATTGGCCAAAATATATTCTGATTGATGTCAGAGATTATCCAGAAAGTGGGCATCAGTTTAACAACACAAGGAGCCCCTAATCCAGGGAGTAGCCAAAAATCCAATACTTGTCACTGGGGAACCATCCAATAATCTTTCTTTCTTTCTTTCTTTTTTAGCCAAAATATCCCTATGAAACAATGTTGAACCCTTGCCAAGCAATTTTGAACAATTTTCATACAATTCATCAAAAGTGGCATGACACCAGGCAATGAAATTTGTAGTATTGATATCATTAGATGGAGATAAAGAAAAGGGAAAGTGTGCATTTTAAGAGCTGCAAAAGTTTAAGACAGCCGTCAAATATATACCCTCTGTTTCCAAGTTCTATTTCTGTGAAAGTTCAGTGACAAAGACTAGCTTTCATGAAAGTTCCCCGAATATAGTCTTGGCAGGGATAGGAACCAACCTTTCTAGGTAAGATGTTGATATGTTTTGGCTCTATGTCCCCACCCAAATCTCACCTTGAATTGTAATAATCCCCACATGTCAAGGGCAGGGCCAGGTGGAGATAATTGACTCATGAAGATGGTTTCCCCCACACTGTTCTCATTATAGTGAATAAGTCTCATGAGATCTGATGGTTTTTACAAATGGAAGTTCCCCTGCACAAGCTCTCTTGCCTACGACCATGTTTCTTGTGACTTTGCCTCTCCTTTACCTTCTTCCATGATTGTGAGACCTTGCCCAGCCATGTGGAACTGTGAGTCCATTAAACCTCTTTCCTTTATAAATTACCCAGTTTCGGGTATGTCTTTATCAGCAGAATGAGAACAGGCTAATACAGTAAATTGGTACCAGGAGTAGTTGTAAAGGAACAGAATTCTAAGGATGAATTTATTTAGTTGGTTTTGGGGTTTCTGGAGGTGGCTGCTTAATATTATTAGACCCCAAAATGCTAAGGATTCAACTTCTAATAGTATGGAGAACACTCATAGTTCTTGGCAAGAACTGTTTCGAGGGTTATGCAAAATAAATGCATTCAATACTCCTAATTCACTGCTTGTGAGAGGCAAGGAGTTTAGTGACTCTATACATAACACTTTTGACTATATGTGGAGAACAAAGGAATATAATGAAGTTGGTTGGTTGCTCCTAAGTTCGCTAGGCAAAATGATGAAGGAAAACAATGAACTCAGGGAATCTAACTCCCTGTTCCAGAAGCACATACTGAGCCTCAAATCTGCTAAGATTGCCCTGAGTTAGAGTCTTATCTCCTGTAGAGAAAGAGCTGAAATTGTGGAAAATCAGACACAAGCTCTTATCATGTGAGTGGCTGACCTGCAAAGAAAGGGCCACATGCAGCCTTGCCAGATGTCTACTGTTAAAGTGAGTGTCAACTTGATAGGATTGAATTATGCAAAGTATTGTTCCTGGATGTGTCTGTGAGGGTGTGGCCAAAGAAGATTAACATTTGAGTCAGTGGACTGGGAGAGGCAGACCCACCCTCATCCTAGGTGGGCACCATTTAATCAGCTGCCAGCATAAAAGCAGGAATGGAAAGGGTAGACTGGCTAAGTCTTCTGGCCTCCATCTTTCTCCTGTGCTGGATGCTTTCTGCCCTTGAACAACAGACTCCAAGTTCTTCACCTTTTGGATTCTTGGACTTACACCAGTGATTTGCCAGGGGTTCTTGGGCCCTTGACCACAGACCGAAGGCTGCATTATCGAATTCCCTACCTTTGAGGTTTTGGGACTTGGACTGGCTCCCCGGCTCCCCGGCTTGCAGATGGCCTAATGTGGGACTTCACTTTGTGATCATGTGGGTCAATTCTCCTAACAAACTCCCTTTCATATATACATCTATCCTATTAGTTCTGTCACTCTAGAGAACCCTGACTAATACAAATGTGATAAGGGTTTTAGATTTCCAGTGATCAGTCCTTTTGTGGTATTTGCATTTAAAAAGTTATCTTATTGTTGAATCCAAGTACCTAAGAAGTCAACTAACTCATTACAAAGAAGTTATAGGAAGAGAAGCAGAATATTTCTCAAAGGGATGGTGCACAAACGAAACCGTACATTTGGTTGTATGCCAGTTCTCAAGGAAATTCTAGATAGATATTGAATTTAGACGTAGGAGTGACTAAGAATGCAAAAAAAATATATTAGAAAGAGGTGCCTTATAGATAACATAGTTAAAGGCAAACTGAAACAAGCAAAAGAGGAAACAAGATAGCTAGGAAAATAACAAAATAATTCATTTTAAAGCATGATAGTCTGTGGCTTTGTTTCATAAATCCAAGGTGAATTCAGAAGTCTTGGTGGAAGCTATTTCCTCCCAAAGTCTGTTTATAGAGGTTAACTTGAGGTCTTCACAGAGGACTTCATCTTCCATTTCTAGGATGGTTTATGCTTGACTGAAAGACATGGCTCCAAGAATAAACCCCTTGGATTTTTACTGTCCTGCTAATTGTTAACAGTACCTCAAGGGGTACTGTGCATCAGGGTTTCAGGGCTGTCTTTCTCTGATATAATTTCTAGAAGACCCATTCTCTAGGTTTCAGTTCATGTAAAGATAACTTAGGAGGCAGAAAGACAGCTCCCACCTGTTCACGGTAGGACTAAGTGTATTGCCTGAATCCCCAGCATTCTTTGGCCATGGCTGCTTGCAATTGTGTGGACATATTCCTAAGTCCAGATGGACACATACACTCCTGAATAAGTGGCAGAGCTTTTCAAAGCTCTTGCTAAGCCCCAGTAAAATGGGTTTTCCATCACTAAAGTGATAGATAAATAATTCCCAGGTTTGGGAACACAAAATAAAAAAATATATATTTTTGGCTACTGTTAGAGCTGTAAATGTCTGATGAAAGGCTTCAATCCAACTACAAATTAACAGATATTGATCAGGACATATTCAAAAGTCATCACAGAATGCATATATATGAAATCAATTTGGAAGGGTTCTGAGGCTTGGCTCTTGTCCATGTCCCATCTTTATAGCTTTTATTAGAATTGTGCTGTTGACATATGATTCATGTATCAGAGGACCCTTGACCATTTTGGTAAAGTTTTGCTGCTGATGTTGACTGAGTGTAGAGGCAAATATGTCCTTGCTAGGGTGGATAGTTCCATGTAAAATTTTGCAAACTTCCTTTGCTAATGAGGGCCATCCTTAAGGTGCCTGAAATCACCCCTGGGAAGTTTGCAACTACATATTTCCCAGTATCCTTTCTTTATGCTGGAGTCAAATCCTAGCCTTCTGAAATAGCTTCTTTGAACATACCCAAAGATTTGGCTTCTTAGGGTAGGATCCTTGTGAAGGCTGCCTGAACTCCTTTTGTACAAGTTCCTACCTTATTATAGCTACTGCCTTAAGAAGCATTAGCACACTCAAAATTCCTTTAATTTGCTAAACATTTTTATTTGAGATTTCTACAAAAGTCAAGAACCCCTGTTGGTTTGCAAAGCCTTCCAAAATTGTGAACTACTCCTAAAGCTTGTCCACTCTCAGTGTGTATTTTAGCTCATTTATCTTTAGCTAACTGACAAGCTCTGATGAGAGCATTGTTTTAGCACCTGGTAGATTTTGCTTCTATAAGGAGTCGTATTTTAGGAACAATATGAGACCTGATACAGTAGGTTTTACCTAATATTATATTTTTCTGTTTAGTCTTAAGATATGGTCCATCAACAAACAAAACTAAATCTTGATTTCCTAGTGTAGTTTCTCGCATACCTATTCAGGGAATAGATAGTTTGAAAAGAGAGGTTAGAGAGTCATAGGTGTCCCTGTTTTAAAGAAAATGAAAGAAGAGTTGCAAAATTCAGTAATTAATAGAGATATGCAAATAAAGAGAGAGAAATAGAACTTCTAGGAGGTAAGCTTACTTACTGATAGTTATCGTTTATTTTCAGTGAGAGACAAAGACCAGATATTGGGAGGGACCATCAAGTTTAAAGAACTTTCTAAAAATCAAGTGAACAGAGTCTCCCTAGTTTAGCTGCTGTGGCTATCATCCTTAGGCAAGGTGAGTAGACTTTTGCCACTGAGATAAGAGAGAAACTGTAGTGAGCTTTTGGTCTCTGATTATTCACAGGAAGTTGAATTAGAATACACAGGGCTTATTCAAATCTCTCACATTATATATGAATAGACAAGTTTATGATAATTAGGTTGGCATAGAATGAGATGTTATTGAAGAGTTAATTTTAACTTTTGAAAGGAGTGTTTGTGTTGGGGTTCTCAGAGAAGAGCTTTGGTTACCAAGGGATATAGTTTGGCTCTGTGTCCCCACCCAAATCTCGTCTTGAATTGTAATCCCCATATGTGGAGGGAGGGACCTGGTTGGAGGTGATGGATCATGGAGAAGATTTCCCCCATGCTGTTCTCATTATAGTGAGTAAGTTCTCATGAGATCTGATGGCTTAAAAGTGTTTGGCACTTCCTCCCTGTCTCTCCTGCTGCCATGTAAGACGTGCCTTGCTTCCCCTTCATCTTCAGCCATGATTGTAAGTTGTCTGAAGCTTCCCCAGCCATGCAGACCTGTGAGTCCATTAAACCTCTTTCCTTTATAAATTACACAGTCTTAGATAGCTTTTTATAGCAGTATGAAAATAAACTAATACAGAAAATTTTTACCAGCAGAGTGGGTCACTGTTATAAAGATACCTGAAAATGTGGAAGTGACTTTGGAACTGGGTAACAGGCAGAGGCTGAAACAGTTTGGAAGGCTTAGGAAGATGAGGAAAGTTTGAAACTTCCTAGAGACTTGTTGAATGGTTGTGACCAAAATGCTGATAGTGATACATACAATGAAGTCCAGGCTGAGGCAGTCTTATATGGAGATGAGGAACTTATTAGGAACTGGAGTAAACCTCACTCTTGCTATGCTTTAGGAAACAGACTGATGGCATTTTGCCCCTGCCCTAGAGATCTGTGGAATTTGAATTGAAAAAAATGATTTAGGGTATCTGGCAGAATAAATTTCTAAGCAGCAAAGCATTCAAGAAATGATTTGGCTTTTTCTGAAGCGTACAATCATATGTGTTCACAAAGAGATTATCTGAAATTGGAACTTGTATTTAAAAGGGAAGCAGAACATAGACGTTTGGAAAATTTGCAGCCTGACCATGTGGTAGAAAAGAAAAATCCATTTTCCAGGGAAAAATTCTAGCCACTGCAGAAATTTGCATAAGTAACAAGGAGCTGAATGTTAATTGCCAAAATAATGGGGAAAATGCCTCCAGGGCATGTTAGAGATCTTCTCAGCAGCTCCTCCCATCACAGGTCCAGAGGCATAGGAAGGAAAAATGGTTTCATGGGCTGGGCTCAGGGCCCCACTGCTCTGTGCAGCCTCAGGACATGGTGCCCTGTGTCCCAGGTGCTCTAGCTCAGCCATGACTAAAAGGGGCCAAGGTACACCTCAGACCATTGCTTCAGAGGATTCAAGCCCAAAGTCTTGGTGGCTTCCATGTAGTCTTGGGCCTGTGGGTGTGCAGAAGCTAAGAGTTGAGGTTTGGGAACCTTCACCTAGATTTCAGAGGATGTACAGAAATGCCTGGATGTCCAGACAGAAGTCTGTGCAGGGATGGAGCCCTTATGGAGAACCTCTCCTAGGGCAGTGTGGAGGAAAAATATGGAGTTGGAGCCCCCATGCAGAGTCCCTACTGAGGCACTGCATAGTGGAGCTGTGAGAAGAGGGCCACCATTCTCCAGACCCCAGAATGGTAGATCAACTGACAGCTTGCACTCTGTGCTTGGACAAGCTGCAGGCACTCAATAGCAGCCCATGAAGGCAGCTGTAGAGGCTGTACCCTGCAGAGCTGCAGAGCAGAGCTGTCCAAGGCCTTGGGAGCCCACCCCTTGCATCAGCGTGCCCTGGATGTGAGACATAAAGTCAAAGGAGATCATTTTGGAGCTTTAAGATCTAATGACTACCCTGCTGGATTTCAGACTTGCATGGGCCTGTAGCCCCTTTGTTTTGGCCAAGTTTTCTTAATTGGAATAGAAACATTTACCCAATGCCTATACCCCCATTGTATCTTGAAAGTAACTAACTTGCTTTTGATCTTACAGGCACATAGGTGGAAGGAACTTGCCTTGTCTCAGAGAAGACTTTGGACTTGGACATTGGTGTTAATTCTGGAATGAGTTTAGACTTTGGGGGACTGCTGAGTAGGAATGATTTCCTCTTGAAATGTGAGGATATGAGATTTGGGAGGGGCCCAGGGTGGAATGTTACTGTTTGACTCTGTGTTCCCACCCAAATGTCATTTCAAATTTTAATCTTCATGTGTTGAGGGAGGAATCTGGTGGGAGGTGATTGAATCATGGGGAAGGTCTCCCCCATGCTGTCCTCATGATAGTAAGTGAGTTCTTATGAGATCCGATGGTTTAAAGGTATTTGGCAGTTCACCTCTCTCTTTCTCTCTTCTCTGCTGCCGTGTAAGACATGCCTCACTTCTCCTTCACCTTCCACCATAATTGTAAGTTTCCTGAAGTCTCCACAGCCATGTGTAACTGTGAGTCAATTAAACCTCTTTCCTTTATAAATTACCCAGTCTCAGCTAGTTCTTTCTAGCACTGTAAAAACAGACTAATACATCAGGGATTTGGTTAAGTCATACAATGAAGTGGGATTTTAGGAAAGCTGGTAACTCCTGTATCCAGTGAGATCCAGGAATCCTCTTGTTTCGTAGTTACTTATCTGGAAAAGTTTTGAAAGGCCAAGTCTGTTAAGAGAGGACTTGAGAAAAGTCATATTTGAGGTAATGAACTTTACTTTGACAAAATTGTAACTTCTCTTTGGAAAACTTATGCCCTCTCTGAAAACAGCAAGCAGATACATGGAATCAATCTTAGAGCCCACCTCATCCTTAGAAAAAAACAAAAGGTCAACCACATATTTGAAACCACCTTTGCAAAATTGTGACAGTAAGAGAAATCTGACATCATTGGCTCCATCTTGGTTCTGACCTCCAAGCTGTTCTTAATCATTCCTGGGTGTAGACCAAGCTAACTTTGGGAGGAATTTAGTTTATAGTTTAACCTTAAAGCAGGGATGATAACAGTTCTTACCAAAACTAAACTGTCTTGTAAAAATTAATGAAAGGCCACAATATTAGGATTATGAGAGGGGCCTAAATTCTGATAAGATGTAAGTGTAGCTTCTATAACCCCTTACTGCTTAGGAGTCATATGTCCAGAGGCTACAAGATTTGTGGCTTTCTGAATTGCTCCTGTAGATAACATCTGAAAACCAGAGATTGATTTTCTTGACATCTTTTTCAGACTGATCCCACTGGACTCATGACTTATGACTCAGCTGGTCCTGTGGCCCCACTCAGAGGTGCACTTAGTGCATGAGGACTGTTTGCCATACCCCTATTTCATCCCAAACCGACAAGCAGCAGCCATTCCCTAGCCCTCTGCCCACCAACTTGTCCACAGATACCCTAACTTTTGATCCTTCAGAGAGACTGGTTTGAGTGATAACTCCAGTTCTCCCATGTAGGCCAGTCATGCATCAATTAAACTCTTTCTCTACTGCAACACCATGATATTGGTCAATTGGTTTTCTCTGTGTACTGGGCGAGAAGAATCCATCAGGTGATTACATGTTGGATAAGAACAAGATGACAGGAACATTTAAAGTCATTGAAGTTGCGATTGAAGACTTGTGAAGAGTAGGAGAGTGTCTCAATAACTTCCTTGGCCACAATAGTTAGAGTATTGTTGTTTTTTCCAGGAGAAACCAAACAGGTACTGACTATTTTGACTTAAAGGGACACTAAAACAAACAGAATGCAGACTTGCTACTGTAAAATTGTTAGCCTCAGAAGCCACATAAAATAAAATAGTATCTGAGTTTGCCACTACAAGGTAACAGGGAATAACTATCCCGATATCTTCAACAAATATGTGTATATATATCTGTGTGTGTGTATATATATATGTGTGTGTGTGTGTGTGTGTATATGCGGGTATATATATATGTGTGTATATATATGTGTGTATAAATATATGTGTGTGTGTATATATATATATCCCCAAGGGTCCTCCTATTCATAATAATTGCATAGCTAATTTGAATATTGATTTACCAATGTCTGTGTATCTCAATGAAGCCCACATTGCAGATCTGAAGGAGGTATCAGCGTTTAACCAACAAATGTTCTAGCATTTGTAGACAGCATTATTGGGGCTGAGCCCATCAAGGTTAAGGCTGTGCCATTTAAACCTCAACTCAAACTTGTACAATATCCTCTTAACCAGAGGTTAAAGAAGGATTATAACCAATAGTCAAAAGCCTAAGAGAGAAAGGACTCATCGTACATTATAGCATTCCTTATAATATTCTTATCATCCCTGTTAAAAACCCAGAAGACACACACAGCCCCCAGCGCCACACACACACACATGCACACAAACACATCTATGTGTATATACACATCCGAGGGTGACATTTATGGACAGGAACACAAGGAATGTCTGACAATTGTTAGAGACACCCACCACCTGAGTAGTTTGTTCACATCAAAAGTGAGGTTGCATAACAGAGACAGAGTTTCAGTTTCATAGCAGCATCTCTATCAATACAACAAATTGCAAGGTTTCCCTTTAATGTTTAGAGAAATTTCTCCTTGTGAGTTTCAGGGTAAAACAGGAAATTCAGTGTTTGCTTCCTCCTTGGAGTACCCTCATTGATCATCCACTTTATTTTTCTCCTATAGTTTCTTAGCAAATACAAAACTATTCTTTTTCCAATGTCTTTCTGCTTACAGTAACTACCCATGACTTCATCAGAAGCTCCCTTTGCCCATATAAAATGATGGGTATGGGAGCATCTAGATGTATTTTTTTTTTCGTGTAAAGACATAAATTTATCCTGAGTATTATTCTGTTTTTGGAGTAAGCCTTTTTCAAAACGTTCAATGAGGGATTGAAAGCCTGATAAAAGAACTATTTCCCAGTCTCACTTTCACTTTCAGATTAGATCCCCTATTTCTAGTGTTGATGAAAAGAGTCAAACTCTGTAAAATATTTGTAGAGATTTATTCTGACCCAAATATGAGTGACCACAGCCTGTGACACAGCCCCCAGAGATCCTGAAAACATGTGCTCAAGGCAGTCAGGCAACAGATTGGTTTTACACATTTTAGGGAGACATAAGACATCAATCAATACACATAAGATGTACATTGTTTTGTTCCAGAAAGGTAGCACAACTGGAAGCAGGGCCTTCCAGGTCATAGGTGGATTCAAAGATTTTCTGATGGGCAGTTGGTTGAAAAAGTTTATCTAAAGACCTAGAACCAATAGAAGGGATTGTTGGGGTTAAGATGAGTGGTTATAGAGACCATGGTTCTTATTATGCCGATGAAGTCTCCAGAGAGAATAGATTGTAAACATTTCTTATCAGACTTGAAAAGATGCCAGACTCTTAGTTAATTCTCGCCTGGATCAGGAAAAAGACTTGAAAAGGGAAAGGAATTCTCTACAGCATGTAAAATTTCCCCACAAGAGACAGCTTTGCAGGGCAATTTCAAAATATGTCAAAGAAATATATTTGGGGTTAAAATACTTTGATTTCTATCAGGGCCTGCTATCTGTCATATTGGTATTTTACTGCTACAGAGAGTCTGTTTTGCCAGTCTTAAGGTCTCTTTTAATGTTAATGCTAATCAGCTGTGCCTGAATTCCAACAGGCGAAGGATGTAATGAGACATATCTGACGCTCTCTTTCCCATCATGGCATGAAGTACTGTTCAGGTTTACTTTAGGATGCCCTTGGCTGAGAGGAGGGGTCCATTCAAGTTGGTTGGGGGGCTTAGAATTTTATTTTTGATTTACTCCAGTTTAAGACTATTGACAAAAAGTGGGGAGTGTAGGGGAGGAAAAATCTTTCCTTCTACATTTTTCAGTTCTCAGCTGGGCATTTTGTTACAAAAGACAGATTAACAAGAGAAAAACCAAGCAAGGTTTGTTTACATGTATATTTCATACATACATGGGACAAAGTCTGGGAAGACTAATTCTAAGAGGTGTTTAGAACTTGGGCTTTAATATCTTCTTTAGCTAAAACAAAGAAAGATGGGTTTGAGGGAGGCAAGTTTTGGAACGATGACCAGAAATGGCATGGTAAACACGAGTAAGATTTGTTATGCAGATTTAAGTCCCAGACTTCTCCATTGGTGACAGTCTGACAGTCTCTTGTGATGTAGGTTATACTTCTCTTCCTGGTACAGAGAGGGAAACACGCTTAGATATGGAGATTTTACTTATATATGTAAATCTTCCTTTCAAAGGGTAACTGATAATTCTATTTTCAGAGCTTCTCCTGTGTCTAACTTTTCTAAAAATAATCAGCTCAAAATAACCCTTATGGTCAAGAGGCATACAGATGATCTTTGATTTACAATAGGGGTTCATCTCGTTAAACTCATTGTAAGTTGAAAATGTCCTAAGTCAAAAATGCATGTAATACACCTCACCTACTGAACATCATAGATTAGCCTGGCCCACCTAAATGTGCTCATAACACTTACATTAGCCTAGAGTTGAGTAAAATTATCTAACACAAAGCCTATTTTATAATAAAGTGTTGAATACCTCCTGTAATTTATTGAATACTGTACTGAAAGGGAAAAACAGAATGGCTGTATGGGTACTAGAAGTACAGTATCTATTGAATGTGTATCACTTTTGCACCATTGTAAAGTCCAAAAATCATAAGTAGAAACAATGTAAGTCAGGGACTGTCTGCATTGGGGGTGGTATATTCTAATCTCCTACAGTCATACTTCAGGGTGGCATTTTCTGGCCACCTACAGTCACAAAGCTGATGGACATCTACCTTGGGATATACCCCTGCATTCTGTCTAAAGGTGGTAAAGAACCTGCCATTGAAGTATAAAATAAACTCATCCTTTCTCTGCCTACCAGTCTATCAGAGTCCAGCCTATTTTCACAAGAAAGTTTTTGGGGATAGCCTCCAAAAGACTGTGTTCAACACCTCTAGCTTTTTAAAAAACCCTCTAGATTCCTATGCAATTGAGACTGTTTTGGGGTTACTCTTGAGATCTTCCTGTTCTGCCTATTCTTTTAATTTTCTGCATCTGAATTTCCACTAATCACTTAGTTAATTGGTACAGAACTGGACACACTGGCTTATTTGTTTCTAAAACTATTCTACATTCCTCTGCAAATTTCTAGGCTTTAGAAACTTTCTGAAAATGGCTGTCAGCTCAGACTGAGACCAGAACTCAAAATCAACCATAAGAAGTGAAGGAAACCAAAGTATTTCACCCCAAAATGTGGCTTCCTGGTATAATGTGTATTTGGATTTTTCATGTGCATCCATGTGAAGAGACCACCAAACAGGATTTGTGTGAGCAATGAAGCTGTTTATTTCACCTGGGTGCAGGTGAGCTGAGTCCGAAAAGAGAGTCAGCGAAGGGAGATAGGGGTGGGGCCATTTTATAGGATTTGGGTAGGTAAAGGAAAATTACAGTCAAAGTGGGTTGTTCTCTGGTGGGCAGAGTGGGGGTCACAAGGTACTCAGTGGCAGAGCTTTTGAGCCAGGAGAAGGAATTTCACAAGACAATGTCATCAGCTAAGGCAGGAACAGGCCATTTTCCCTTCTTTTGTGGTGGAATGTCATCAGTTAAGGCAGGAACTGGCCATCTGAATGTGTACGTGCAGGTCACAGGGGATATGATGGCTTATCTTGGGCTCAGAGGTCAGACAGGATTAAAGGTCATTAAAGGCCAAGAGTGGTGGCTCATGCCTGTAATCCCAGCACTTTGGGAGGCCCAGGTAGGCAGATCATTTGAGGTCAGGAGTTTAAGACCAGCCTGACCAACATGTTGAAACCTCATCTCTACTAAAAATACAAAAAAATTAGCTGGGCGTGGTGGTGCATGCCTGTAGTTCCAACTACTCAGGAGGCCAAGGCAGGAGAATCACTTGAACCCAGGTGGCAGAGGCTGTAGTGAGCTGAGATCATGCCACTGCACTGCAGCCTGGGTGACAGAGTGAGACTTCATCTCAAAAATAAATAAATAAAGACCCTTCAAGTTCAACAGATGCCAGAAGAGACTTCTGCCCATCTATATAAAGACCAGAGGGTCGAACCAAGGAGGACAATTATTTTTCTTCCCCTTCCTTGTTATTTCATCTCATTATTTCCTGCAGAAAAAGAGACTGAAGAATGTAACCACACCTGGACAGACTCTTTCACAAGATAATGTCTGTCTCTCAGGCTCATTCAATTTTCAAAGAGAACCATTTATAGATTAACCTCTGTTCCCCAACCCGCTCATTCTCCCTAGTAATCATTCATTGACCCTCATCAGCATTACTTTTATTCCCTTCCTACACCCTGCCCTCTAGTAAAAGGCTATATAAGTATCTGGGTCCCACTGGAATATGTGGTTGGTAATCACTCCGTGGTCCTCCCCTACGCATGTTAATATATTTGCATGCCTTTTCTCCTTTTAATCTGCCTTTTGTTAGTTGATTTTCAGCAAGCCTTCAGAGGGTGAAGGAGAAGTTTTCCCTTGGCCCCTACAGAAGCTTTCCCTTTTCTGTGGAAAAATTTAAGAGCTGGTTGAGCTTTCAGGGTTTATGGCTACTTGGGAGGGAAGGGCAGTGTGTCAGACAGAGAAATAGGAGCAGAGGGAAATGGGGGTGTGTAGTGTGGTGGAAAAGCAATGGCACGATAAAGGCATTAGGTTCGTCATGTGATTTGAGAGTATCGAAAAGGGAGATTGTTTTGTTTTTCACATTTTCTTATGTTTTGGCCAAGAATGTTCTTAGGCAAGCAATTTTGAAATTGGAATTCCTTTTAAATGCTTCCTTATACCAATAAAAATTTACAGACAATTGGATGTTTGAAATTTTGGTTCCCATTAATTCTAAGGTGACTTGCAAATGAACAATTTTGATTATATCAAACTTCTCCCAAAATGACCATTGTACAGTCCTCCCCCCATACCCACAGGTTTCAAGACTGTTGGTTCCACATCTGTGGATCCAGCCAACCATAGGGAGAAAATATCTGAAAAATATAGCATTAAAAAGTACAATAAAATTAATATAGTCCAGGTGTGGTGGCTCACACTTGTAATATCAACACTTTGGGAGGTTGAGGTGGGAGGATAGCTTGAGCTGAGGAGTTTGAGACCAGCCTGGGTAACATGGTGAAATCCTGTTTCTACAAAAAGTACAAAAATTGGCTGGGCATGGTGGTGTGCATCTGTAGTCTCAGCTACTGTGGAAGCTGAGGTGAGGGGATCACTTGAACCTGGGAGGTGGGTAGTATAACAACTATTTACATAGCATTTACATTGTATTAGGTATTATAAGTAGTTTAGAGATTAAAATTATACAGGAGGATGTGCATTGGTTATATGAAATAGTAGACCCTTTTAAATAAGGTACTTGAGCATCTGTGGATTTTTTTATCTGCAGGGGTCTGGAATCAACCACCACAGACAAAGGAACAAATATAATGATAAATTATCCTTGGGGAATATGACATTTTGAAAACTAAACTCATGATTTGAAGTTGGAGTGTAAGAAATTTGAGGCAGATTTCTTACACTCAAACTACAGAATTGGCCCAGATGTTACCAGAAAGGGTCCCAATCCAGAACTCAAGAGAAGGTTCTTGGACCTTGTGCAAGAAATAATTTGGGGCCAGGCTATAGAGTAAAATGAATAAAAGAAAAGCTACTCCATAGGCAGAGTGGCCGTATGGTCTTCTCAACTGACTGTACTTACAGTTATTTCTTGATGATATGCTAAACAAGGGGTGGATTATTCATGAGTTTTCTGGGAAAGAGGTGGGCAATTCTCAGAACTGAGGGTTCCTCCCCCTTTTAGATCATACAGGGTAACTTCTGGATGTTGCCATGGCATTTGTAAACTGTCATGGCACTGGTGGGAGTGTCTTTTAGCATGCTAATATATTATAATTAGCATATAACAAGAAGTGAGAATGACCAGAGGTCACTTTCATCACTATCTTGGTTTTGGTTGACTTCTTTACCATGTCCTGTTTTATCAGCAGGGTTTTTGTGACTTGTAAATTGTGCTGACCTCCTATCTCATCTTGCGACTAAGAATGCCTTACCTAGGCCAGGCACAGTGGGTCATGTCTGTAATCACAGCTCTTCAGGAGGCTGAGGCAGGCAGATCACTTGAGGTCAGGAGTTCAAGACCATCCTGGCCAACATGGTGAAACCCCTTCTGTACTAAAAACACAAAAATGTTTAGCCAGATGTGATGATGCACACATGTAGTCCCAGCTACTTAGGAGGCTGAGACATGAGAATCGTTTGAACCTGGGAGGCAGAGGCTGCAGTGAACCAAGATCTTAGCACTGCAATCCAGCCTGAGTGACAGAGTGAGATTCTGCCAAAATAAAATAAAATAAAATAAATAAATCCCTAATCTACTGGGAATGCAGCCCAGTAGGTCTCAGCCTTATTTTACCCAGCTCCTATTCAAGATGGAGTTGCTCTGGTTCACATGCCTCTGACACAGATGAGATGCGGACAGACAGATATGTGACTGAGACAAACCCTGGGAAAGCAAGTCCTGAGTGACCTACAAAGAGACTTAGACTCCCACACATTAATAATGGGAGACTTTAACACCCCACTGTCAACATTAGACAGATCAACGAGACAGAAAATCAACAAGGATACCCAGGAATTGAACTCAGCTCTGCACCAAGTGGACCTAACAGACGTCTACAGAACTCTCCACCCCAAATCAACAGAATATACATTTTTTTCAGCACCACACCACACCTATTCCAAAATTGACCACATACTTGGAAGTAAAGCTCTCCTCAGCAAATGTAAAAGAACAGAAATTGTAACAAACTATCTCTCAGACCACAGTGCAATCAAACTAGAACTCAGGATTAAGAATCTCACTCAAAACCTCTCAACTACATGGAAACTGAACAACCTGCTCCTGAATGACTACTGGGTACATAACGAAATGAAGGCAGAAATAAAGATGTTCTTTGAAACCAACGAGAACAAAGACACAACATACCAGAATCTCTGGGACGCATTCAAAGCAGTGTGTAAAGGGAAATTTATAGCACTAAATGCCCACAAGAGAAAGCAGGAAAGATCCAAAATTGACACCCTAACATCACAATTAAAAGAACTAGAAAAGCAAGAGCAAACACATTCAAAAGCTAGCAGAAGGCAAGAAATAACTAAAATCAGAGCAGAACTGAAGAAAATAGAGACACAAAAAACCCTTCAAAAAATTAATGAATCCAGGAGCTGGTTTTTTGAAAGGATCAACAAAATTGATAGACCGCTAGCAAGACTAATAAAGAAAAAAAGAGAGAAGAATCAAATAGACACAATAAAAAATGATAAAGGGGATATCACCACCGATCCCACAGAAATACAAACTACCATCACAGAATACTGCAAACACCTCTATGCAAATAAACTAGAAAATCTAGAAGAAATGGATAAATTCCTCGACACATACACTCTCCCAAGACTAAACCAGGAAGAAGTTGAATCTCTGCATAGACCAATAACAGGATCTGAAATTGTGGCAATAATCAATAGCTTACCAACCAAAAAGAGTCCAGGACCAGGAGGATTCACAGCCGAATTCTACCAGAGGTACAAGAAGGAATTAGTACCATTCCTTCTGAAACAATTCCAATCAATAGAAAAAGAGGGAATCCTCCCTAACTCATTTTATGAGGCTCTGATACCAAAGCCGGGCAGAGACACAACCAAAAAAGAGAATTTTAGACCAATATCCTTGATGAACATTGATGCAAAAATTCTCAATAAAATACTGGCAAAACGAATCCAGCAGCACATCAAAAAGCTTATCCACCACGATCAAGTGGGCTTCATCCCTGGGATGCAAGGCTGGTTCAATATATGCAAATCAATAAATGTAATCCAGCATATAAACAGAGCCAAAGACAAAAACCACATGATTATCTCAATAGATGCAGAAAAGGCCTCTGACAAAATTCAACAACCCTTCAGGCTAAAAACTCTCAATAAATTAGGTATTGATGGGACGTATTTCAAAATAATAAGAGCTATCTATGACAAACCCACAGCCAATATCATACTGAATGGGCAAAAACTGGAAGCATTCTCTTTGAAAACTGGCACAAGACAGGGATGCCCTTTCTCACCACTCCTATTCAACATAGTGTTGGAAGTTCTGGCCAGGGCAATTAGGCAGGAGAAGGAAATAAAGGGTATTCAATTAGGAAAAGAGGAAGTCAAATTGTCTCTGTTTGCAGACGACATGATTGTATATCTAGAAAACCCCATTGTCTCAGCCCAAAATCTCCTTAAGCTGATAAGCAAATTCAGCAAAGTCTCAGGATATAAAATCAATGTACAAAAATCACAAGCATTCTTATACACCAATAACAGACAAACAGAGAGCCAAGTCATGAGTGAACTCCCATTCACAATTGCTTCAAAGAGAATAAAATACCTAGGAATCCAACTTACAAGGGATGTGAAGGACCCCTTCAAGGAGAACTACAAACCACTGCTCAAGGAAATAAAAGAGGATACAAACAAATGGAAGAACATTCCACGCTCATGGGTAGGAAGAATCAATATTGTGAAAATGGCCATACTGCCCAAGGTAATTTACAGATTCAATGCCATCCCCATCAAGCTACCAATGCCTTTCTTCACAGAATTGGAAAAAACTACTTTAAAGTTCATATGGAACCAAAAAAGAGTCTGCATCGCCAAGTCAATCCTAAGCCAAAAGAACAAAGCTGGAGGCGTCACACTACCTGACTTCAAACTATACTACAAGGCTACAGTAACCAAAACAGCATGGTACTGGTACCAAAACAGAGATATAGATCAATGGAACAGAACAGAGCCCTCAGAAATAATGCCGCATATCTACAACTATCTGATCTTTGACAAACCTGAGAAAAACAAGCAATGGGGAAAGGATTCCCTATTTAATAAATGGTGCTGGGAAAATTGGCTAGCCATATGTAGAAAGCTGAAACTGGATCCCTTCCTTACACCTTATACAAAAATCAATTCAAGATGGATTAAAGACTTAAACGTTAGACCTAAAACCATAAAAACCCTAGAAGAAAACCTAGGCATTACCATTCAGGACATAGGCATGGGCAAGGACTTCATGTCTAAAACACCAAAAGCAATGGCAAAAAAAGCCAGAATTGACAAATGGGATCTAATTAAACTAAAGAGCTTCTGCACAGCAAAAGAAACTACCATCAGAGTGAACAGGCAACCTACAACATGGGAGAAAATTTTCGCAACCTACTCATCTGACAAAGGGCTAATATCCAGAATCTACAATGAACTCCAACAAATTTACAAGAAAAAAACAAACAACCCCATCAAAAAGTGGGCAAGGGATATGAACAGACACTTCTCAAAAGAAGACATTTATGCAGCCAAAAAACACATGAAAAAATGCTCATCGTCACTGGCCATCAGAGAAATGCAAATCAAAACCACAATGAGATACCATCTCACACCAGTTAGAATGGCAATCATTAAAAAGTCAGGAAACAACAGGTGCTGGAGAGGATGTGGAGAAATAGGAACACTTTTACACTGTTGGTGGGACTGTAAACTAGTTCAACCATTGTGGAAGTCAGTGTGGCGATTCCTCAGGGATCTAGAACTAGAAATACCATTTGACCCAGCCATCCCATTACTGGGTATATACCCAAAGGCCTATAAATCATGCTGCTATAAAGACACATGCACACGTATGTTTATTGCGGCATTATTCACAATAGCAAAGACTTGGAACCAAGCCAAATGTCCAACAATGATATACTGGATTAAGAAAATGTGGCACATATACACCATGGAATTCTATGCAGCCATAAAAAAGATGAGTTCATGTCCTTTGTAGGGACATGGATGAAATTGGAAATCATTATTCTCAGTAAACTATCGCAAGAACAAAAAACCAAACAACGCATAATCTCACTCATAGGTGGGAATTGAACAATGAGATCACATGGACACAGGAAGGGGAACATCACACTCTGGGGACTGTTGTGGGGTGGGGGGAGGGGGGAGGGATAGCATTGGGAGATATACCTAGTGCTAGATGACAAGTTAGTGGGTGCAGCGCACCAGCATGGCACATGTATACATATGTAACTAACCTGCACAATGTGCACACGTACCCTAAAACTTTAAGTATAATAATAAAAGAAAAAAAAAACTTAAAAAAAAAAGAATTTGCATTTCTTTCTTTTTTTAATATTTTAGTTTATTATATTTTAAGGTCTGGGATACTTGTGCAGGACACGCAGGTTTGTTGCATAGGAAAATGTGTGCCATAGTGCTTTGCTGCACCTATCAACCCATCACCTAGGTATTAAGCCCAACATGCATTAGCTATTTATCCTGATGCTCTTCCCCCACCCCCACCCCCTCCAAGAATTTGCATTTCTAACAGGTTCTCCCAGGGCTCAAGAAGCCACCAAGTATCTATTACTAAGTCAAGGATCTTGAGCAGGAATCCTAGTGGGAGCTCTAAGCATGTCAAATACTGATTTCCTAAAAACAAAACAAAGCACCAAAATAACCTATTGATAAGATGAAGCTGGTAATAAAGTACTACTTGACAGTCTTGAATGAGGAGAGCAAAGACAGGATGTATACATATAAGGGTTTGGATTCTGGTTTAAGATAGGTCTTTCAATACAGGATCTTTCAATATTAGGAGTGCGTGAGGGTCATACTATAATAGTTTAGAATTTATTGGCTTAGCAAGGCAAGAATTCTGAGGCAAAATCTTAAGACTATGAAGAGTGAACAGATGTGTGATGCTATCAACGGTAAAGTTGAACAATTTGATGTTCCTTTAAATTGGGTTTTGGGAAGTTCCTGGAATAAACAATGAAGTTACTTGCAACTTTTTTCTTCCTGGGCAAGAGATTATCAGATAGTAAAATCATGTAGACAAAGACAGTAAAATGCTAAAGTAATGTTAGTAAAATCATGTTAACATTGACAACTGTGTGTAGGTAGATTTATATATATATTTATATATTTTATCTCCTTTGGAGCATTGCATATACACAAAATGTAATTATCCTAGTATTGCATATGCAATTGTCATATTATTGATGAAAATAGACTGCAAATTTAGAGATGTCAATATTAAAATCTACTTGCAAACATGCAATTACTATGATTTAAATAATAATTATCTTCATTATAACTTCGCCTTGTACATCACAAATTTTCATTGAAAATTACTTTGTGATATTTATGAGTCTAAGGAAGCCTCATGTCATGGCCAATTTATTTAGCAAGGGTTGGGGGTATTGTATTATGCTAGCAACTGAAACTGAAAATGCAGTGCACACATTTGTTTGAGTTACTTTCAGATAAAAAGAATTTTGGTGAAGGGGGGGAGGAGTGTTTTAATATATTTAAGAAAAATCCTAATAATCATTAATCAACTGAGAAAATGGTTGTCAAATTTTATGAGATAAGAGAGCTAGTCTCAGTAAAGTGGAATCTTCAGACCAAAATCGGATCATCCTGCTCAGCAATATAGTCAGTAAGTTTTGCTTACTTTCAGATATTGATTATCCAAGTGTGTTTCTGGGACCGTCGGCATTAGCATCACCTGAAAACTTGTTGATCTACAAATTCTTGGGCCCCACTTCAGAGCTACTGACTCAAAAACTCTTGGATTGGCCCAACAATCTTGCTTTAACAGCCCTGGTATAGGGTCCAGTTTGAGAATCTCCTAATGTTAGGGTAGAATCCAATTGCTCTGATACACAGATAACAATCTTCTTCTGAATATTCTTTTGAATATTTTGGGCCTCAAAGATTACAGGAACTGAAGAAACCAATTAGTCAATGGAGGCTGAGAGAGTTTGTGCTATTTTATCAAATTAACTATACAAATATTTTTAATTGAGACCCCATACACTTTAGAAAACTATTGTGATAAGTATACTTTTTAAAAGGTAAAATCATGACTCACCTACAAATATAAATGAACATTTAAAGATTTACTCCTTAAATTAAAGTACCAGTAAGATGTTAAAAACCATATAGTTGTGTTTGTCAGATTGGAGCAAAAGTAACAAGGTCAAGATGAGATTTGCAATTGTTAAACATTCGGACACATGAGCTTTCTGAAGGCAAAAGCATAGACACAAAAGAGTAGATAGGTATCCAATCCTTCTATGGAACTTGCAGGCCAAGACAAAGCATAAAAATTGATTAGGAAATCATTAGAAACTTACAAAAGTATTGGAAAAGTATTTCAAATTCATTGTGGTAAAATCCATATTGCAAAATGTATCATTTTAACTATTTTTAAGTGTACGATTAGTAGTATTAAATACATTCACATTCATTTCCAAAGCATTTTCATCATCCCAAATTGAAACTATGAAACTTGGTACCCTTCAAACACTAACTCCTTATCCTGCATTCCCCCATGACCCTGGAAACCACTATCCTACTCTGTGTCTATGAATTTGCTTATTCCAGGTACTTCTTATAAGTGGAATCATAAACATTTGCCCTTTCGTGTCTGGTTTATTTCACTTTGTCTTCAAAGTTCATCCATGTTGTAACATGTATGACAATTTTATTCCTTATTAAGGCTGAATTATATGACATCATATGTTTATGATACATTTTGCTTATCCATTCATACTTCAATAGATATTTAGGTTATTTCCACCTTTTAACTATTGTGAAAGTACATTTTTTAGTAGAGTACTGGGGGCGATGCAGATCACAAGAGACTAATTGAATAAAGAGGTTAGTTAGTATTATCTGTATCAACTCATGAGAAGTATAACTGTGAGAGTGAAAGGGAATGTGGAACAAGCCATGGAGGTATGCAATGTCCCTTTAAATGCAGTGGTCTATATCACAGAAGGTTCTGACCTGCAGGGTGAAAGTGCCAAGATAAGGGAGAAGAAGTGAACCTAAGAGCAAGAAAGACTGCATTTGGAATCTTAATATTCTCTTTCCATCAATCCACATGATACCCAAGAAGAACATAGAATTTAAGAAAGTTCAGGATCTGCTTACTTGGCAGTTAACAAAGGGGGAAGCTTCTGTGAAACTTCACTTTGAAAACTCGAAGTTTCTCTTCTGATAGTTGACCTATATCCAGTCCACCATTAATAGTCTTTTTTGTTTCTGCCTCAATCTTGGTCTCTCTCTCTGTCTCCTTCTCTCTCTGTCTCTCTCTCTCTGTCTCCTTCTCTCTCTCTCTCTCTCTCTCTGTCTCTCTCTCTCTCTCTCACACACACACACACACACACACACACTCAAAACTCAAGGACAAAGGGGAGATGGATCTAATTGTCTAATTGACCAAACATTTTTTTAAAGCCACATAAAAATTACAACACTTATTTGCCTGCAATCACACAAACTTGGTCATCATTTAACACTAAACTTCACGCAAAACAGGAGGGAAGAGTGATGATTTTTAATGCTGAGAAAGTAATTTTGTTTTAAACGTAAGAAGGAGTTTTCCCGTTCCTAACAAAGAACACCCTGTGATCCTACAAACAAGAAACTTTCCTATTATCAATTTTTAAAACATCTAGTAAAATACCACAGCGCAGTACAGGAGTACAATATTTCACTGTTGCCTGGTCTAGGGTCACCATTCCCTTGGTGATTAGCAAAAACTAGGTGTTTTCTTCAGGGAATCATGCGATAATTCATTTAACAACATAATTTCTGAAAACGTTTTAAAAAGTACACATACCTATTACTATTTAATTCTTACAAATATATTTAATTATAGCTGATATTTAATAACTAAGAAATTTCATTCTTTTATACTTTCATATATGACTTTCCCAAGGTAAAATCTGTCCGTAAATTTGGTTGTTTATTAATTGCCTGGTGGCTGTCTAAACACGGGGGAGATGCATTTTATCACTTCCAGATTCCTCAATGTGTTCTACCCTGGCACTTTACTAGAAATAAAAGTAATAAACCTTGTCTTTACTCAACACTTACCATGTTCTTAGACACTTGTTCTAGACCCATTACATACCTTACTCCACTTCTCATAAAATCCTGCAGGATGGCTATTACGGCCATTTTGCAGATGAGAGAACCTGCTCAGCAAGGCTACTTCCTAAGCAGGTAACAGGCTAACCTGGGCTTTAAACCCAAATATATCTCACTCCAAAGTTGTGTTCTCACCTCAAAAACCAGCCTCTCAAAGGAGCAAGTATGCCACAGATAGTTTAACTAACATCAATCAAGTTAAAACTCCAATGAGGCAAGGACATCACGAAGTATGTTTTGGGAATAAGTGTTTTAGGAGAGCTCCATACTTTCCTTCATACTTGTTACAAGAAGGTGGTTCAGATTTAGATAAGCCAGGATGAGTATTTCTATCACTGTCCCCAACTCTTTCACATCAGGGATGTTCTGGGCATCGAGCCATTACTTTTCTCTGTTCCACAGGTGTAGAGGGCTGAGTTAATCATAGCCTCTGATTCATGTCACACTGTTTCCCGGCTTGGCGCCAGACTCCTCTCCTGTTGTTATCTGTCGGATAATTCCCTTTTTTTGCCATTATCCACTTTTCTTCTCCTCCCCCTACCACTAAGGCAAGTCTGATGCCAGCCTTTTATTTTATGTGTTCTTGAAAATGCTTACTGTGGTTTCTGTGCAAGGGTGAGGATGCTGAGGGCTCACCGTGAGGCATAAACCCTGCACTAGAACCCCTTTGGGGTCAAGAATGGGGACTCCAGTCGTGGCTTTGCCCCTCCCCAGCCAAGACATTTTCAAAGCGAGCTATTCTCAATGAGCCTATCCCTTCATCTAAAAACGAGGATAATGCTACTTGTCTTGCCGCTCATAAAATAGTGAAGCTATAAAGCTCACGTGTGGTTTTATCTCAGGAATCATCTGTGCTATAAAAAGTGATGGCTGTTTTGATGTAGCCACTTTTTGAAGATATTCCATGTAGAAGTCTGATTTCAGGCTGCCATAGACTGAGCTGAGTCCTCTGAAAATTCATATTTTGAAGCTTTAACCCACAATGGGACTGCATTTACAGATGGGGTCTATAAGGAGGTAATAAATGCTAAATGAGATTACAGAGTTCTAATCTGATACAACTGACATTCTTATAAGAAAAGGAAGCAACACAAGAGCTCACTCTCTCCATGTGATCACAGAGAAGAAGCCGCATAAGGACACAGTAAGAAGGAAGCTGTCTGCAAGCCAGGAAGAGAGCCCTCACCAGAAACCAACCCTGAGGGCGCCTTCATCTTAGACTTGGCCTTCAGAACTATGAGAAAATATGCCACTCAGGCTATGGTATTTTGTTATGGCAGCCCAAGCAGATGAAAGTGCAGACCCTCCTCTGCAATGTATCATTTGCACCAAAAGTAAACACCGATAAAAGTATGATTCCTAACCCTGGAATGTTCTGGAGTGATAAGACATTCCCACTATGAAATTAATTTGCATTTTACTTAATGTGTGCTAGATGGCACTTTTGGAAGAGAGCCACAAATCAGGGCTGCCGGTTCTGCTGCATGTGACAGCAGAGTGGTGAAACGTTAAAGAGAGGGGAGCTCTCACCAGACCCAATGTCTCAACACTTGTTCCTCCTAGGATGTCCTCCACAGCAACAAAATTCTGAAAAATCTATTTGTTGCTCTTTCTAACACCTAGAACAGGAAAACATAAGAACTGAGAAAGGTTGGTTTGGGTGGCAGGCAGTGAATTCACTAAGGTCCTTGTTCCCCCTTTGATGTCTCATGGTTCAATAACTCCTTTAGCATGAGTGGACACAAATACCATTTCTGGAGCTGCCAATATAATTGATAAAAAGTAGCCAATATTACTAGATAAGCGTCTGACACCAGAATTCCCCTTAAGAAGGAAATTGGTTTTGTGTTCAGAAAAATACCCCATCAGGGTTTGGCCATAGCCAGTGACATGTCATGAGCTCCTGGAGTACAGCTGTTCAGTGAGAGACAAGGAGACAAATATGTCCTTTATTCTGGAAAGGGGGTGGGAAGGGTGGTGACAGATAGAAGAAGAGACGAAGGCGAAGAAGACAGATGAGAGGTTTTGCCGATGGCTGCATGTGGTGTGATAGGACCCTTCCCTAAGACTCCTCGTATCTCCAGCAAAGTTAACATCCCCATATGTATGGTGTGAGTGCATCTGTTATGAACTCAGGTGAAAGGTGAGGCTTATGCCTGGGCAGTGACTGAGGGTGAGGTAGCTCATGTTGTCGTGGTGGTGGAGACAGAAGGTGCCCGAGGCAAGTTAGCAATCAAGAATCAGGAGAATTCATGGTGAGGGGGCCAGGTTGCCACAGGTCTTTAAAAATTTAGTACTTACATCAAACTGACTTGCAAGGACCTTTGCTGACATTCAAACCACAGGAATAGAAGAGAGCCAGATGGTCCCACATTTTTCAAACATCTGAATGGAGTGTGGAGGAATGTCCCTACTAAAATATTTTCAACCGAACCCCATCTCTCATCCTGAGCTTTATGCATCTACCTGGTTGTTTTTTCCAGGAAGTTTGAGTCCATTAGAGGCAAAGTGAGAGATGAGAACCATGTTAGGCTGCAGAAAGGGACACTAAGAAAGCCACAGAGATGCAGGAAATAATGACACAGGAAGCCTGACTTATAGTAGGCAGCCATAAAGCTGGCAGGGGTGACCATCATTTGTCAGGTAAAATAGTCTCTCAAAGCTCCAACTGGTTTCTGCATGCAGAGCTAAGGAATCACTCATCCGGGCTGGGCACAGTGGCTCACACGTCTAATCCCAGCACTTTGGGAGACTGAGGCGTGTGAATCACCTGAGGTCAGGAGTTCAAGACAAGCCTAGACAACATGGTGAAACCCCATCTTTACTAAAAATTCAAAAATTAGCAGGGAGTGATGGTGTGCACCTGTAATCCCAGCTACTCGGGAGGCTGAGGCAGGAGAATTGCTTGAACCCAGATGGCGGAGGTTGCAGTGAGCCGAGATCACGTCATTGCACTCCAACCTGGGCGACAAGAGTGAAACTCTATCTCAAAAAAAAAAAAAAAAAAAAAGAAAAGAAAAAGAAAAAGAAATCCCTCATCTGCCCTGCAGCCACAGCACACACAAAATCATCCACCATATTCAGACATATGGAGCCAACTGGCTATTGGTCTGAGATGATGCATCACTTTCCTAGATCTTTTCATCCTCCCTTCACTCTTTGCTGACAGCAATTTTCTGAGGCTTCGGTGCAGCTTCTTCCTATGTATAATAATACGACATGATTTTTAAATGGTGGTATCATTCTAAACTTTGGAAAAATAGAATTAGGAAGGATTGAGATGGTGTAGGGCTGGTAGTCTTGCACTGAGCTACCAATAAGGACAGAGACAATCTTTCCGACTCCTGACATTTATTTTTTGTGCCTCTCCTGGTAGATGGTCCCGACCAGCTTTTAATCCAATACAGGAGTACAGAAAGGCAAGCAGTGTCTCTGTTTAGATGCTTCTCTTTCACCTCTCATCTCTGCAGACCTCTCTGCAAGCAAAAAAGTTTGACCTCTTTCTTTCCAAGAGTAATTACAGCTCCTATCAATTTTTCCATAAGAAGATAGATATGAAAAAAAAGTGAAAACTTGATGGAGCAAGACTTGGGGTTGAATACAAATGTCACTTCCTCACCTCTCTTTCACATTTCTCTTAACTATAATGAACACACTCCCTTGGAGGCAGAAACCCAAGGCTAGTTGTGACAGAAATTGATATCAAGCAATTCAGGTTCATTGGCACACAAGTGTTATGATTCCATTTCAGGAGACAAGAGGTACCCAGGGAGTCTTCTCGTTTCGTTATAGTCTTATCTCCACCCTTCACTAAGTTTACTTAATTGGAAATTAGAATTGAAATTATGAGGAAAAGGATTTTTCTTTCCCCTTTAGGGCCATCACCTAGTATATATTTATCACAGTGTCCCCTTACAGAAAGATGGAAAGGGCTAGGAGAGAGACAATGCTTCCCTGGAGGCGAACGAATACATTAGGGTTTTATCTTTCCGACAGACACAGGCACTGGGAATATATGCAGAAACCTCCGGAGGTATTAATATGGAGCTAGGCAGACAGAAACATTCTGGCAACTGGCTTCTTTCTATTGAAGTTGTGATCATGTTGAAAGCCTGGCTTCATAGTGAAATTGGTCACCAGCTATCAAACATCTCATCACGGCAAAAAGAAGGGAGACTATGGATGAGGGCTATATGTGGCTCACAGGCACAATGTCAGAGAGACCCAAAACAGGATCGGGGAGGCAGAATCCAGAGACTGGAGGAAGCCCACAATGACTTCCCTTCCCTTGACCTCTGATGCTCTTGATCTCTCCTCTACTCCACCACTGGAGACTGATAGGACCAGGATTTCCGGACTGAGTAAAAACCAGCCATGCTGGGAAGTAAACACTTTATTGGAAATACGAAAGGGAAAATAAAGCATAACAAATATAATAAAGCATAGCAAATATAATGTGGATAAAACAAAATCAAATGTTCAGATGTAGGAAAATAATCCATAGAAACATAGTACTCCTCCTTCACTGGTTTCATACATGACCAATAACCAGTTTTGCCTGATACAGATGACATGAGACAGCACCAGGAGTGTCACTGAGATGCAAGGTGACAGCTTTTGGAAATATTTACTGTGGTTTGCCAACAAGAAACACCCCACTGTTTTCCTAAAACTCACGGAGTTCAAGGTCGGCCTGTTGTGCTTGAAAGAACGCTTGGTAGAAATCCCTGCTTGTTAGCTGACACAAAAGACAGACATTTTCAAACGAGAAGGAGACATGCAACTGGGCATTGCTCATCTACTTTGATAGACATTCAGGAAAACAACATTGCCCAGCATGTAGAAATAAAGCCTGCTTGACTTTTACCATTGGAGTCCTCAGCGTTTGACATTTTTAAAGTAGTTCAGCATCTTAGCCAGGTCAGTCAGAGAATAAACCCATGGGCACAGAAATCCAGAAAGCCTTGTTGGTGGCTATTTTTAAAAATCATGGGTTTGTTTGTTTATTTATTTATTTATTTATTTATTTATTTATTTATAGAGATGAGGGTCTTGCTATGTTGCTCACACTGGTCTCAAACTCCTGGCCTTAAGTGATCCTCCTGCCTTGGCCTCCCAAAGTGCTGGGATTATAGGCATGAGCCACCACACCTGGGCTCAAAATCATGAGTTAAAAATAATTCAGGTAGTCCTGAGAAAATGGGCTGACTGCTGGCAGGAAGGGCTGAGAGCGAAGGCAGCGTTGCTCAAAGCAGCCAGTGGATGCTGGGCTGCCAAGCTCAAGAACATCCACCCAGGACATCTGTTGAAGGGTCCAAGTCGTGAATGTGGTTGCATGGGCCAGCAACTGCCCAGGAAGAGCCACAGCCTGACCTTCAGGAGAATCAGGAAGGTGGGGTGTGCTGTGAACAAGGCAGGCAGTGAGGAAAGCAGAGCTCACCAGGGCCCAGGGCCTTCCTTAGAGGGGCCCTCTGCGCCTCACCTATGAAACATGTAATTTCCAACATGCTGTCGGAACTCAGCGGTCGTCCTGTGCCCAGGAAAGGATAGTTTTCACTGGTACCACATCCCCCTCCTTCTCTGTTAGAGGCTGAATTGTGTCTCCCCAGAATTCAAGTGTTGGAGCCCTGACTCCTAGGACCTCAGGATGTGATTGTATTTGAGATAGGGCCTTCATAGAGAGGATTAAGTTAAAATTAGGCCGTTCAAATGGGCTCCAATGCAACCTGACAAGTGCCCTAAGAGGAGGAAATTGGATTAATAGAGAGCCACTGGGGTTGTGTGTGCACACAGGGATGGCCATGTGCAGAGATGGCCCAAGGGCAGCCACCTGCAAGCCAAGGAGAGAGGCCTCAGGGGACACCAGCCCTGCTGGCACTTTGATCTTGGACTTCCAGCCTCTTGAACTGTGAGAAAACAAATTTCTGTTGTCTAAATCATCAGAATCACCAGTCTGTGATACTTTCTACGGCAGCCCTGGCAAACTAACACATTCTCTTTTTAAGAGCCTTTATTTCCTTCTCTTTCTCCCTTCTGTTTATTGTCTTCCATATGAGGACACAATTTAAAGAAAATATCTCAAATTTGCTTATACTAAATTATAAATCATCTTGAAATGTCCCCTTTCCCTGAGCTATGCTGCTTGAATTAAATTAAAACAATCCCTGCCATGATGCTCAGGAGTGAAGAAGACGTAAGTGAGTGGCCAGGCACCAAGAAAGATGCAGTGGATGCTGCTCCTTAGTAAGCAGACCCTAAACATCAGCTCTCCGCCTCTGGTTTGCCCTGGAGGCTTAGGCTAGAGGTCCAGGCATGCTCTGGGAAACTGACCTGTGTTTCCTGGCACACTATGAATGAAGTACCAGGCCTGGATGTGGGATGCCAGAGCCCTTATTTAAAATCTTCCCCTATTGTTGAAAAACTCCAGTGGCCCCCAGTCTCTCCGCTCATCTTCATTACAAGGAATCTTCAGCAGAAAATAAAGGAAATGATGCATTTCAAGGTCCAAGGAACCTCGACTCAGGCAGTTTGAAATATAAAAGACATCAAAAATGTGAATAATGGCAAGTCCAGGAGTGGAGGAAACTTCAGGTTGATTTCATGACTCAGGCTGTTCTCCCTCTCTTTCGCTTTCTTCAGCATCAACTTCATTCTAGCAGCAACGAGAAGAAAAGGAGAATGTGATCTCCTGTAGCTTTTTCTTAGGAACAAGAAAACTTCTTAGAAGCTTCCTGGAGGATTTTCCACTGCATGTCAGTTTCTGTAAATAAAGAAGGCTGCAGGAGGAAATGGATGCCAGGTAGTGACTAATAATACGCACTACCTTGTCCTCTACTTCTCAGTTATTACCATATTTGAGAATCAAGCAGAACAATAAAGGATAATAGGAAATGGTGTATTGGGTTAGGCCATTTGGTGGTCAAGAGCTTATAGCTACCTCCAGCAAAGGAGTTGCCATGAGACCAATGGCATAAAGAGAGATTGAACTACCAGAAAAACACAAGAGTTTTACTTGAAGACCCAAGGCAGGTCCATGATCCAGCTAGCCTAATTTATTCCAACTTGGTGACTATGTTTCTTTTTGTTCTCTGCTTGTCTTTGTGTATTTTATTTTTATTTCTCTCACTACCCACCCACTAGTTAATTCTCTCTTACTTCCCCATGCCAATTCTATGTAGAAACAGTCTGTGTGACCTGCCTAAGCAGCACCTTTGGCTCTTTATCTCTGAACTGCTCCTGCCTAGCCTATAGCCAGGTAGCCCTTAGGTCAAGGGTCCACTCTGACCCCATCAGTCTTCACCTCTCACTCTTCAGAAGAGGTCTGAGGGCAGAGCAAGAATATTGGCATGTTTAGTATAGTTATTACACATCTCCCTTATGCTAAGAGCAAGTCTGTATTTAAATTCTCTTAAATGCGATTAACACCAAAAAAGGAAAGGGTGTTATGGTCCAAATAAAAATTAAGTACAAGTCTAACATCATTATCTTAAGTAATGTGGCATGTTCATTTCAGTGTGTAAGGAGGGAGAAATGTGAAAGGGCAGGGACAATAATTGTTCGTGCTTACATTTTACCTATTAGACTTTCATTAGATTTTCAGTTACTGTACTACTAAAGCATATTGGTGTATTTAAAGATATTGACTAAGTCTCCAAGCCCCTTCATGTTCACTGTTATCTAAATGCTGTTCTTTCAAACATCATCATGAAGTGCAGAAAAAGGGAATAATGATGCAATAATGTAAAAAATCCTGGTCCATATACTGTTCCTGCAGAATCCTCAGCCACCACCCAAGTGGGCTTACCACGAATGAGCTTTAGCTTCTCTCTCTTCCTCTCTCTCTCCCCCTTGTTCTATGACCTCAAGAAAAATCGAAAGAGATAAATGGGAACTAAGGATGCAACTCCATCATTATTGTACCTCAAATCCTTCTCAAGACATTTACTGAGAGTTTGTTACTGTGCAGAGCCACTAAAATGCTTACTTTGACAAGATTTCATATCTTGCCTAACTGGAGAGAATAAATGCAAGATGAGGAAGGCACCAGCAGAAAAATCCACAAATGCAAGAATGGAGCAGGAGGAGAAAAATCGTCTGTTGAAATTCAGGAGCAGGTGTCAGTAGACGTGGCAGTGGAAGATTTTCAAAGGGGAAAATTATGTTAAACTCAGCACAGACAGAGACAGGTCTTACACATGTTTACTCACTGCAGAGAAGAGGAATATTCTGGACACGGAGCAGACAATCAAGAAATCCTTAATCAACAGAGGAATAGGTGTGAGCCACCATGAGTCGAGTTATAAGGGCTACTGCTGTAATTATAAGTTCAATGGCAATGATTAAGAGTGATTGTTTTGTAGTAATAAATGAAAACTTAAGTTGACGTTTAGGAGATCAGTCAGAAAATGATTGGAATGAAGGCTAGAAAAGTCTGAAGCTGAATGAGCAAAAGAGAAGTGTGAACTCAAGTGGACAGAGTTCATCAAAGCTTAAGATAAAGAAAAGCTCAGTGGGAGAATGAGAGTCATATCATGATGTGGCAGAAATGAAGCCAGACCAGTGAAGGGGTCCTGGTGTGGTCTGATAAGCATAGTCTATTGAGACCACTTGTGCTAGAGACAGTCTGCAGCAAAAAATGTCAGAGATAAGGAGACACCACAATACATGAAAATCATGTGGCACAGTGTCTTGCATCTAGGGAGAACATAATAATATTAGTTATTATCAATATTGCACTAAATTGTCAGTGTCTCAGTAATTACCAGACTTTTAGCCTTTATTTTTTTTTGTGAACATGTACCCATGTACTTAGGTAGCTATTTTTTTTCCTATTGGCTACTGTCCATATCTGTGTAATCCTGAAATAGATGTATGACTTTTTCTATGCTGCAAATATGCCTATTACAGCTATTATGATTGCCTAGGGAAGTCTTATGTAATAAAAAATGCTGTCTTTTCTCTGTGTTAATGCAGAGAAAAGACTTATATATACATTTTTATTTTTCAGCAGGTAGAGAAAAAACACATACAATTGAAACATTAAAGTCTTCCTGCCATTATTCCATCACGTCCACTTTTCCATGGTGACTATCAAATGCTTTCTTGTCCCTGCTTGCTCACTAGCAATTAATTGCTTAGTCCAGTTGATGCCTTGCTTTTTAACACATTCATGCTCACTTGTGAATACATTAGATATACGGAAAAGCTGGTGAAAAATCCTTGGATTTTTGTATTAAAAAGTCAATAAAAAGAGATTTCCTTAGGCAGCACATCAAATCTAGCTGAAGTGGCCATCTGCTTCTCCCTGATGATAGATGGCCACTCAGAATGAATTGTGGTCCTAAGTAGATATTCAAAAAATTTATTTGGAAATTAGATGCTGCCTCTAATTGTATTTTTCCTTAGCTTTTCTCTTTTACATCTTCCACATAAATAGTATGATTTTAAGATACTTTTAAAGAAACTTCCAAATTAAAAATAAACCCATGAGAGTAACACATTTGCAATTAGAGGATCAAGTCTTACTCAGCCAAGTAATCTTTATCTTGACATCTGCTTCCAGATTGAGCACAGCGTTGTACAGTTTCCCTTGAAAGCCTCCATTAAAATATTAGTAAAGGGATTTTAAAGAGCTATAAACCCACAAGATAAAAAGAATGGAAAGAAAGCTACCAGCCGATGCAATATTTCAACAAATGTATGGTTTCTTAACCGGGATTCTCCAGAGTAACACAACCAGCAGGATACCTATGTATATGTTATGAGATTTATTTTTAGGAATTGGCTCATGTAATTGAGAGGGAATGGGTCTGAAATACATGGGGCAGGCCAGCTGCCTGGAAACTCAGGGAGAAACTGATGCTGCAGTCTTGAGGCAGAATTTCTTTTTCTTTGGGAAACCTCAGTTTTTGCTCTTAATGCCTTCAACAGATTGAATGAAGTTGACCCACTTTATCAAGGGTAATCTCCTTTATTTAAATTGGCCAGGGGCAGTGGCTCACACCTGTGATCACAGCACTTTGGGAGGCCAAGGCAGGCGGATCACCTGAGGTCAGGAGTTCAAGACCAGCCTGGCCAACATGGTGAAACCCCGTCTCTACTAAAAATACAAGCTGGGAGTGGTGGCAGGTGCCTGTAATCCCATCTACTCAGGAGGCTGAGGCAGGAGAATGGCTTGAACCTGGGAGGCGGAGGTTACAGTGAACTGAGATTGTGCCACTGCACTCCAGCCTGGGTGACAGAGCGAGACTCTGTCTCAAAAAATATATATAAATAAAATAAAATGAAGCTAACTGATTGTACATGTTAACCACATTATGAAATTCTTTCATAGCAACACCTAGACTGTAGTAATAAATGGGTTAAATGAATGGGTTCTGTAGCCTAGCTAACGTGACACATAAAACTAATCATCACATATAATGACTGACGAAGCAGGGAAATGAAAACTGTAAATGGAAGTGACTGAAGCTCAAAAGGGGCTGATTGTTCTCTCTCTGCCAACAAAAAGCCACACACACACCCCCGCCCACACACACCTGTTCTTATTCCTAAGCACAGAACACTTGGAAGCTAGAATATTGCTACCCTATGTCAGAATTTATGGTGGACAGACACTAAGTGATTTCCAATGATCACTTTCTAGTATTCACATCCTTGTATAATCCCTCCCCTTGCATGTGGCAAGACCTGTAACTTGTTCCTAACTACTTGGCTATAGCAAAGGTTGCAAGATATCACTTCTGTGGTTCTATTACCTTAAGACTTTGTTTTTCAAGAAGACTGTATCCAGAGATTCTCCTTGTGGACATAATGAAATAAGCAGACATGCCAAGGAAGACCACATAGCAAGGAATCGCAGTTGACTTCTTAGAAATAAGAATGACCTCTAAGTGAATTCTACCAACAGTCTGAATGAGTTCAAAAGCAAATTCTTCCCCAGTTGAATCTCCAGATGATAACTTATTTTTAAAAAATTCACCAATGGCATGATCCTCTTAAAGTATATATAAAACCTACAAAAAGCAGCCGGAAATAAAAAGTGACCCTTGCTAGGTTGTAGTATACAAGATCAACATACAAAGATTAACTATATTTCTATAAACAAGTAACAAACAATTGAAAACAATTTTAAAACAAATTTGAAAAAATTTATAAGCAGTATCATTTTACATTGCATAACAAATATAAAATGCCTAGGTATCAAGTTGACAAAAGTTGTGCAAGAAACCGTGTACAGAATGAGACATTGCTGAGAGAAACTACAGAACATCTAAACAATTGAAGTGATATACCATGTTCATAAATCAGAAGACAATTTTCTTCTGATGTCCATTGTCCTCAAGTTAATTTGCAGATTAAATACAATCCCAGTCAAAATACCAGCACAATTTTTCTGTAGAAATTGATAAGCTGATTCTAATATTAATGTGGAAACACAATGCCAAGTATACAGAATAGTCTTTGAAAAGGAAGAACAAAGTTGGAGGTCTTCTACCTGATTTCAAATCTTAAAGTAAAATCTATAATAATCAAGAGAGTGTGTATTGGCATAATGATAGCTCAATAGATTGATGGAACTGGATCCATTCAAGAAATAGACTCAAACATATGGGGGTAATTGACTTTTTTTTTTTGAGATGGAGTTTCACTCTTGCCCAGGCTAGAGTGCAGTGGGCCCATCTCAGATCACTGCAACCTCTGCCTCCTGGATTCAAGTGATTCTCCTGCCTCAGCCTCCCGAGTAGCTGAGATTACCGGCATATGCTACCACACCCAGCTAATTTTGTATTTTTAGTAGAGACAGGGTTTCACTACGTTGGTCAGGCTGGTCTCGAACTCTTGACCTCAAGTGACCCACATGCCTTGGCCTCCTAAAGTGCTGGGATTATAGGTGTGATCCACCGTGCCCAGCCGGCAGTTGACTTTTGACAAAATTGCAAAGACAATCCAATGGAGAAAGGATAGTCTTTTCAAGAACTGATGATGGGACAATTGGATATGAAGATGCAAAAAAAATTAACACTGTAAATAAAAATTAACACAAAATAAATTATAATTCTTAATGTAAAACCATAAGCTAGAAACTTCTATAAAAATGCATGCAAGAAATATTGGTAACCTTGGGTTAGGCAATTCATTTTTTAGATATGGCACTAATAACACAATCAATAAAAGAAAAAATTGATAATATAGTCTTTATCAAAATTAACACTTCTGCTGTTATAAACATACTGTTAAGAGGATGAAAACATTAGTGATAAAGAGAAAAAAAGTATTTTCAAATAACCTGTTTGATTAAAAAAAAAACAAACAAAAAACACTTGTATCCAGAATATATAAAGAATCCTGGCCTGGCGCAAGTAAACTGATTCTCATATTAGTTAAACAATTAGTTGGCCAGGCACGGTGGCTCATGCCTATAATCCCAGTACTTTGGGAAGCCACGATGGACAGATCACTTGAGGCCAGGAGTTTGAGACCAGGCTGGTCAACATGGTGAAACCCCATCTTTACTAAAAATACAAAAATTAACTGCGTGTGGTGGATCATGTCTGTAATCCCAGCTACTCGGGAGGCTGAGGCACGAGAACCACTTTAACTCGGGAGGTGGAGGTTGCAGTGAGCCGAGATGGTGCCACTGCACTCCAGCCTGGGTGACAGAGCAAGACTTGTCTCAAAAAAACAAAAACAAAAGCATCCTAGGAACACAGTAATAGGAACAAACAAAACAAAACCCAATAAAGATGTGCAAAAGATTTGAAACAGTACTTTACCAAAATAGGTATATGGATGACAAACAAGGGTGTGAAAAGTAGCTTAACATCATTAGTTGTTAGAACAATATAAACTGAAACCCTAATAAGATACCATTACAAATCTATTCAAATAGCAAAAATTAAAAAGACTGACTGTACCAAGAATTGCTGGGACTATGGAGCAAACTTCTCTGGCGGAAAAGAATATGTTCATGATTTTGACTGTGGTGATGGTTTCCTGGCACATATATTTGTCAGTATATATGGTTCTTAATATTTTCTCTGCTTCTAAATGCTTCCTTTTGGTAAAGTTTCTCCTTCCCATTTCATAGGATTCTGATAAGCCTGACAATCAAAGGGGCACCTCAACCTCTCTGCCAAGTGAGGCTCACTAGAGACTTTTTTTTTTTTTTTTTTTTGAGACAGAGTCTTACTCTGTTGCCCAGGCTGGAGTGCAGTGGTGTGATCTCGGCTCACTGCAAGCTCCACCTCCCAGGTTCATGCCATTCTCCTGCCTCAGCCTCCCAAGTAGCTGGGACTACAGGCGCCTGCCACCACGCCCGGCTAATTTTGTTTTGTATTTTTAGTAGAGACGGGGTTTCATCGTGTTAGCCAGATGGTCTGGATCTCCTGACCTCGTGATCAGGAGATCACTTCTCGGCCTTCCAAAGTGCTGGGATTACAGGCGTGAGCCACCGCGCCTGGCCACTAGAGACCTTTTTGTAGATTGATTCCGATGTTGGAAGGAAGAGAGCCCAGCTCTTGAGAGCCTAGTGCTGTTGAGGCATTGAGGGTCCTCTTTGCCACGTAGAGAGTGTTGATTTAAAGAAAACCCATGGAAAAAAGCAGGGGGAAACAGAGGGCAAAGGGAAAATAAATCCCCCTGACATTGTTTGAATCCCCAGATTCAGCCATTCCTGAAGCCAGCCATTACCTTGAATTTCCCAAATAAACGAACTCCAAAATTCCCCTTTTAGGCTTAAGATAGTCTGAATCGAGCTTCCGTCACCACAATGAAAAGAAGATTCATAAAATGCTGAATCTGAATTTGTGTCACTACAGGATGGAATCTCATAATCATGGTGACACACTGTCTTACCGAATGTCTTAGTATGCAAACGTCAGTCCAGGGAAAGTGTAGCTTTGGAAGGTAATGTGCAATAAGTAAACTAAGAGCAATGCAGACACACCGGCTATTACACCAATGTGTTTTTTAAATACATAATACAGGGAAACAGAGATGTCAAATAATTTAAGAATAATTCAGAAGCCTGCCTGAAGAATGACATTGTAATGTCCTTTGGAGACAACAGAAGAACACAGAGTAGAATTGTCAAGAGTGGGTCCTGTCAGACTGACCTAGCTTGCATTTCTGAATAAAATGCCTGCCATATAGATTAATGGGGAATTTACCATAACCGAACATTCCAGACAGTCCAGTTTCACTGTTTGACCTTGGTAGAGGTGCATGTTCCCTTGGGCCCTCAACTTCCTCATCTGTGAAATGAGACAATTTCAACATTTGTGTTCTTCAATTCCATAACTTAAAAAAAGGGGGGGGGATGGGGAAGAAAGATGTCTGACTGATGGGCTGGGGGTGGTGGGATAAAGAATTCCCCCCCACCACCCCACTGGAGAGATCTACCAGGGTCCTTGAAGGCTGAATCATCCTCCAGGTAGTGGTCCCTTGACCTTGGCACTATGACATTTTGAGCTGGATAATTCTTTGCTGTGAGGGTTGCCTTGGACATTGTAGGATGCTCGGTAGCATCTCTGGTCTCTACCTACTCTATACTAGTAACAACTCTCCCATCCCCAGTTTTGCAACAGCCCAAAATATTTCCAGACAAAGTCAATGTCCCCTGGGAGGCAAAATCATTCCCACTTGAGAACTTCTAGAGGCTTAGTGATGGAGAGGAGTGTTCAGCGTGGGGATGCTGTCAAGGAAGCAATGAGGCAGGTGGTAGTGGCATCTTAAAAAACAAGATCACAGAGGATCTTGGGGACTTAGGGAGAGTGGTCAGAAGCAAACAGCCTGGTGTTCAATAAGGTCCAGCCAAAGATAGGGCACTTAGGAAAACCAAAGTGCACTCCCTTAGAATGGGGAATACACACCTGAGTGTGACGGTGCAGGGTAAGAGCATGGTGTATCAGAGAAGAACAGATTCAACTGCAAAAAACAAGTGGCAAAGAGGCAATCATGATTTGGGGTGTGGAAGAGGTCATTTTTAATGGCAAATTGGAAGGTTCTCTGTGGGTCTAAACTGGCTGCATCCTGGTCATGAGCCTGTGCTGAACAGGCCTCTGCTACCCCAGCCCTAGAGACCTAGGGGAAGTGATTGAAATATTGTCACACAGGAGCTGAGAAGGTAGGCTCCTCGAGCTAGAGAAGAGGGGACTGAGATTGCCTGATTTGGATGGATCGCTAAATTCAGCCTGGAGAAAACAGGGCCCACTGGCTGAGAGGGTTTCTGGTCTCTACTCCTTCCACCCCACCTCTCGGGGGAGAAGTTCTTCTTTTTCTTCCATTTGTCATTATTATTTGTACATTGAAAATTCACTTTGGCCCATTTCATCTTTGTTCCTTTCTCCTGATCATTTTGCTCACATTAAGGGGCTGACTTACTCCTGTTAAGTCTATGTAGAGGGTATTGAATTGGACCCTTATGTTTAATTTGCTCAACCTCTTTGTCTGGAGTCCTGTCTTGTGCTTGTTGAATGGCACGGGCAATTTAGTTAAAGGTTACTTGGGATGTTGAGTAAGAACTATGTCTTTGAGTACACACAAATATTACAAAAAAAAAACAAACAAACAAATAAAAGAAACAATTGTTGAATCTGCTCTCTCTCTTTTTATAGACATTATGAATCCTTATCTCAACAAGGAGGACCGGCAAAGGGTGGGAAAGATAAATAACTAAATATAAGAGCATGTCAGGGCTATGGGAAATCAAGAATCACAGAATAGTTTGCTTCTGAGAGACAAAAGATATGATGTGTCAACAAAGAGGGGCATGGAGTCTGAAGTTCCAGACATGGCTGTGGGGGTGGCATGTAGGAGCTGGTTGCAAATTTCTTTGCCTTAAGCTGAGACTTCAGGGAAAATGTAATTCTTATTCTCCCTGCATTAGTGATCATTTTTAGACCCCTTGCTCACTAAATAGCAGGAGGGATAAGATGTGTGTGTGTAAGGGGGGAGGATTGATTTAATCCAATCCAGCAGTCTTAGTATGCTAAAGATAGCATATTTCTCTGATTATATAAATAATTCAGGCTCATGGTAGGAAATCCAAATGATACATAAGAGTAAAGAAGAAAGTAAAAATCACTTGAAATTCTACCATTCTTCAGCAGCCACCAAGCACATGTTGCTGACCATCCTTTTGCTGATTCAGTAATTTGAACAGTCTCTCTGGGTTGAATGCTTGAATTCAGATCTTGTTGCCCCTGTTTCTCTTCAAAGCGATGCTATCTGGGTGCACAAAGAGACTTCCTGGGACTTCCTCCCAGCAGAGGGAAGGGGGCCTCAGATCTGCCTCCTCTAGTCTCTGCAGCATGGTTTCTTACCCCTAGTTCCTGCTACCATTCATAGCTGAAGTTGGAGGCTTGTGTAATTCATGGTTACATCTTCCCTGCCTTGGCCAGAGTCCTTGTTTAATTGGGCTCCCCTGAGCTCCTGACCCTTCTGAGTCTCTGGCACATTCTTTCTTTGGCTCTCTTACCTCAAGATAGGCTGAATGCAGGCCCTGTGATGCTGCTTGAGCTATTTTCCCATGACACCAGAGAGGAGGAAGAAGTTCTGCTACCTGTCCGTGAAGAGAGGACAGCTTCTAGATGATCTGTTTCAGAATCCAATAGGATTTGAATTTCTATTCAAAAGTCCACTGCTCAAGTCATTCCCCTCAACGTGTCTGTACCACCTTCTATGCTCTTGCCCAAAACCTGGAGCAGTGACACTGGCTCTGTGGCATCACTGTCTCTCATACCCCACTGCTTCTTCTTCTTTCCTGTCTTCACTGTTCTGTTCTGCAGGGCTGGGAAGGGTAAGCCTCTCCCTATCTCATCGTCAACACTACCCCCTCTCCTTTCCCAGAAGGTATTATGCAGGATGGGGTGAAAAGAGAGATGCACTGGCTTACCCATCAGGGAAATACCATGCTTGTTGAGAGGTGCCAATAAGAGGATGGTTTTGAGTCTCATGATGGCCCCACTGAAGAGAGAATGAAAGGAAATGGATTACTTCCCGAGATGATCAGGTTTTCTATAACATTCATGAAGATTACATGATTTCTCCCTTTCCAGAAGTTTTAAAATGAGACCTCTCAGATTTCATAAATCTGCCTCATTCCCTTTCCTATCAAGGGAAGATGCTCCTGCTTTGTCCCTAAGACACTATGGTCATCAGATAAGTTGGCGGTTTCTCAGGCACCACGTGGGGAGTAGCTGGAATTATTCACACTCTAACCCCTTGCACGTGGCTCAGTGCCTGGCACATAGTTGGCTCTCTGCAAACACTGTTGCAGAAGAATGGGAAAAAAAATGATAGATAAGTTCTGTTCTACATAGCTAAAGTTTATTTTGTTTGAAGACTGAAGAACAAAGGAGACAGCCCTCCAAAGTCATGGATGATTCTGTGAGTCTGTGTACACATTCCCATGGCTAGACAGCATTATATTAAAATCTGTCAATGTTTCTATGCTGTCCACCAAGCTGGCTACTGTGCTAGGTACTGACATCTGTAAACACGTAATTTATATTCTTCTGTCACCTGCATTACACTGAAGGAACATCCCTCGGGTTCACAGAAATTAGTTATCCCATAGGCTGGATGGATGATGAATAGGTGGCTTTTTCACCAGCCCAGCTAGGTTTGGAAAATGCCAGATGCCTTCACTATTCCACCGATGTGTTGATGCACATGATTAAAAAGCCAGGGGCATGCTCAGAGCAAGAGTACAAAAAGCAGACGTTTCTCCCTCAAGGGAGCTGTCTCCAGTGACCCAAGACTGCCATCATGCTGGGATCTGTGATGTCCTTTCTGCTCCCCACCCTCCTGGAGAGAAACCTGGCAGAGCTGCAACCTTGGAGCAAAGAGGCTTCCAGTCTGTTATTTTGACTTTTCTCAGCGGGGTCTTCCTCTGCCTAATTGCCCTGTTTACTCTTCCTGTTCTCTTTTAAAAGCCTGGCATTCAAAGTAGAACTAATTCTGTTTTAAGAGATTGCCAGGAAGCAACACGAAATCTACCTGCTTTTGAGTTTCACATTCCATTTTATTTCTTTCTCTAAATAAAAGCAGGGCATTTTATTTTGCGTTCCTCTGATATCTCCCTCTATTTTCTTGATTCTTCAGGCAGAACTCCCTGTGTTTACCGTTCCATCAATGAGGATGGAAAGAACACTTAAGCTTCTCTTGCTCTGTTGCTGGCCTAAAGCCATCCAGCATCTGTTTTTGGGCCACTAGACAAATCTGGTCACAGCTCTGGGCCTGGAAGTGCATTGGAACGTAGGCGATTAGTTCAGGTTTACCCTGACCGCTTCTAGAGAGTTCTAGGACATCATGAGCATATCATGAAAAAATATCTGGATCTCATTCTCCATTCTTGTCTTTTGCAACTCAGACTACTTCCAGAAAGGTTAACTTTAGGGTATTACTTGTAAACACTCTAAGGAATATGATATTTTACATGTCTTTCAGCATATTATTGATAGGAACATCAGTCAATGTTCCTTCATGTGTTTGTTGTTACAGAATCCACAAAGCCAATTAGAAAGTTGCTTTTCTGGTACCTCCCATTTCTTACAAATACATACTCCTCACTGCTTGAATATGTAGCTTAAGTGTAATTCATCAATTTCAACTAATTAAATTGAAATTGAACACTGTATTAGTTTTGCTAGGGCTGTGGTAACAAGCTACCATAGACTGGGTGGCTTACACGATAGAAATTTATTTCTCATAGTTCAAGGGGCTGAAAGTCCAAGGTCAAGTTGTTCCAGGTTTGGTTTCTTCTGAGGCCTCTCTCTTTGGCTTGCAGACAGCCAGCCACCTTCTCATTATATCCTCATGTGGTCTTTTCTCTATGTGTGTGCACCCCTAGTGTCTCTGTGTGTCCAAATTTCTTCTTCTTATAAGGACACCAGTCATTTTGGGTTAGGGTTTACCCTAATGGCTTTATTTTAAATTAGTCATCTCATTAAAAGCTCTATCTATCTCCAAATATAGTCACAATCTAAGGTATTAGAGGGATTAGCACTTTTAACATATGAATTTTGGAAGGTCAGTCTCAAATCCATCTCCCCGACCAACTGAATTGGGAGGTTTATACAGTGGAAAAGGAATGTAAAACAGGAATTAAGGAGAGGTAAGGAAGCAATTATGAAGAAAGAGGGGCCTGGCATCTCATTGAATGCAGGGATCTGATGAGTTTCAGTCCCTTGCCTGAGGGGGAACTCAGATGAGACAAATGTAAACTACAAGTTTTAAGACCAGAAGGGACAATGTCTGTGTTTATTCAAAACCTCGTAAACATAATTTCTATGGGGCAATTGGGCTGGTTTTGCCTTCACCCATGAACTTGGCTTTTAAAGCTGAACTTCCTGCATGACGGGCCTCCTGTGGCCTGCAGAGCTCCAGTTCCTTCTCCATAGAGCCCAGCCCAGGAAGATTTGGTTTGCAGATGAGAAAAATGAAACAATAAAGATCAAGTGACTTTCCCAAGCTCACATTCCAGCAAGTGACAGAGCCATGATTCAGACCTCTTACTCAGCCCAGCCTTCCTTTCTTTACCCCACGTAGCCCATAGTCAACTATAGAATCAGTTGGAATCAATAACACCTCTGGCTTAGCATCCCGAAGGCTCACATCAGACCTTTAAAAAACATATTTTGAGAAAGTAGCCTCATCGGTCCTAAGTGTATTAAATCGATTTGTCAATTGAGGATAGAATAATTTCTTCTTTTTCTGGTGACATAAATTTCTCACCTCCTTTAGGAAGAAGCATAGAGGAGGAATTCCGTATTTTCATCCTGATACCATTATGATTCCATTGATTAAATGGTGTGTTTCAAAGCCCTTACGGATCAGTCATGAAATTTCTGAGGCTCTGTGAAGGTCAAAGCCCTTTGTGGTCAGCACGTCTTATTTCCACGGGTGAGTCAGAGGTTTTCTTCATGAATTGCCATAGCCTCACCTTTGATTTAAAATATTCAAAAAAGATGCTCTTAGTGTCTCTGATTTTTAAATCTATGATTCAGGGCCTTGTGCACTACTTCTTGTCATGGCCAAAACAGATTTTCTGAGGTTTTCTTTCATGATGAATTAGAAGTTGCTCTTGGATCTGACTTTGATCTCTGCTCTTGGTAGTTTCCTGAAAGTTTCTTCTAATTGATGAGTTAACTGGGAATCAGCCAATATATGGCTTTTATGACAAGGAAAGTTTACCTGCCTTTCTACTCCTATTTGTCTGCCAGGAGGAAATGTGCCTTGAGTTCTCTGAAAAGCAACAGGGTCACCATGGAAAAACAAGTTTTCTTTCTCTATATTTGTTAAATACACATTCTTGAGAGCCCTATATCATAAATAATATTAAATATGTTTCTCCTTATGCATTTATTTTTTAAAGCAATTTTATGGAGGTATAATTAACATAAGATACAATGCGTAATTTTAAGGAAAAAGTTTAATGAGTTTTGTCAAATGTAGAGATGTAAACATCACCGCAGTCAAGGTAGAAAGTCTGACCATTATTCCCTAAATTTCCTTCTCATGCTTTGCAATTAATGGCCACACCCAACCTCAGCTTTAGGCAAGAATGAATCTGCTTTCTGCGATTATAGTTCTGCTTGTTTAGAAGTTTATGTAAATGAAATAAAGCAGGGGTTCTGGAATCTTTGGGGTCTGGATTCTTTTGCTCAGCATTTAAAAATTTTATTTGGTGATTCATCCATGTCTTATGTGTAACAGACATTTATTCCTTTTTATCACTGAGTAATATTACATTGTACAAAGGTAACACCATCTGTTTATCTATTTACACTTCTATTAATTTTTTTGCAAAATAATTACTTGATATGTAATATTGGTAATTACTTGGTATGTAATTTATTCTATTTTCTTGAGTTAATATTTAGGAGTGAAATTACTGGGTTGTGTGGCAAGAGTAATTTAACTTACAGGAAACCATCAAACTATTTCCCAATGTGGTTGTGCCATTTTACATTCCCATCAATAGTATATGAGAGTTCCAGTTGGTCTGTATTCTGACACGTGATATTGTCCGTCTTTTTAATTCCAGTCATTGCTGTGGGTTTATATTATTATCCCATTGCAGTTGTAATTTGGATTTTCTTGATGACTAATGATGTTGGGTATCTTTTCATGTGCTTTTTAGTCATTTTTAAATGTTTGTTTCAACATTTTTCCCATTTCTATTAGGTTATTTTTCTTTTAATTGCATTTACAACATTTAAAAAATAAATTCTAGGTATAAGTTGTCAGATACATGTATTGTGAAACTTTTCTGCCAGTGTGTAGCTTACCTTATTTTTTTTTTATGTTATCTCTCAAAGAACAGAGGTTTTTAATTTTAATGAAGTCCAATTTATCAATTTTTCTTTTATCCTTTGTGCTTCTTGTGTTCTATCTAAGACATTTTTACCTATCATGGTTACAAAGATATTTTCCTACATTATTTTCTAAGAGTTTAGTTTTTCTTTTACAAGTATTATCATTTAGCTTTTTTTTTTTTTTTTTTTGAGATAGAGTCTTGCTCTGTCGCCCAGGCTGGAGTGCAATGGCGTGATTTCAGCTCACTGCAACCTCTGGCTCCTGAGTTCAAGTGATTCTCCTGCCTCAGCCTCCTGACTAGCTGGGATTTCAGGTGCCCACCACCACACCCAGCTAATTTTTGTATTTTTAGTAGAGGCAGGGTTTCACCATGTTGGCCAAGCTGGTCTCAAACTCCTGACCTCAGGTGATCCGCCTGCCTTCACCTCCCAAAGTGCTGGGATTACAGGCGTGAGCCACTGCGCCCAGCCTATAATTAAGCTTTTATGTTTAGGTTAACACTTCAAATTAATTTTGTGTGTAATATGAAGTAGGGGTGAAGTTCTTTGACATTAAAAAAAAATTGTCTACTTTTGCAAACAATATTTTTTGAAAGGGCTGTTCTTTCCCAACTGACACTTTTTCAAAAATCAGTTGACTGTGTATGTGTATATGCCTATTTTTGGACTCTCTTCTATTACTCTGACCTATATTTGTATCTTTACTCCAAAAATATATTTTTGTTGATTTTTTATTACATGTCTTCAAAACCAAGTAGGATAAATCCTACAACTTTGTTCTTAATTTTTTATTTTTTTAAATTTTCAGCCTTTGTATTTCTATAAAAATTGTAGAATACCATTACTAATTTCTATGATAAAAGAGCCTGCTGGGGTTTGGAATGAAGTTGTGATGAATCTGTAGATTAATTTGGGGAGAATGAATAGCTTAGCAATATTGAATCTTCTGGTTCATAAGCATGGTATAGTGCTCCATTTATGTTATTAGTAATTTTTTCAGTAATGTTTTAACATTTTTATTATGTGGGCTTTGCACATATTTTGTTAAATTTATCCACAAGTAGGTCATGTTATTGATACTTTTCTGAAATAAACTTTCATATTTTTAAAAATTTCACTTTTCAATTGTTTTTCCATAGTATTTAGAAATACAATTGATTGTTTGTATATTTACCTTATATCCTGGGATCTTACTAAATTCACTTATTAGTTCTTTGTAACTTGTGGTTTCTGAAGGATTTTCTATATCTGTGATTATGTCATCTGAAGATAATTTTATTTTTTTCTTCTCAATCCACATGCTTTTTATTTCTTTTCTTGCCTCATTGCATTGACTAGGCTGTTTAGTGCTATTTTGAATAGGAAGTAGTGAGAATAGAATCCTTGCTTCATTCCTGATTTTAGGTGAAAAGAATTTAGTCTTCATTAAGTATGAAGCTAACTGTAGGTTTCTTTGATGCACACACACCCCCCCCCCCCCACACACAGAGGTTTGGTATTTCTTAGGTTAGTTTTTATAATTCTCTCAGATTCGATTTGCTAAAATGTCTATTTTGCCTTCATTTTCTTTGGCAATTGAGTAAAATCAAATTTACTTGTTTATTTATGTGTTTATATTGAGGTGAAATTCATGTAACATAAAATTAACCATTTTAAAGTGTACAGTTTGGTGAGACAGTACATTCACAATGTCATTCAACCATCAACTCTATCTAATTCCAAAATATTTTCATCACTCCCAAAGGAGACCCTGTACCTATTAAGCAATTATAGGCAACTCCCAATTCTCTCATACCCCCAGTCCCTGGCAAACACTAATTGGACTTAACTATTCTAGATAATTCATGTAAGTGGAATATACAATGTATGACTTTCCATGTCTGCCTTCTCTAACTTAGCATAATGTTTTTGAGGTTGATTCACTTTATGGCACATATCAGTACTTCATTCATTTTTCTGGCTAAATAACATTCCATTGTATGGATATACCGTAATTTATTTATTCATTCATTTATCCATTGATGGGCATTTGGGTTGTTTCTACCTTTTGGCTGTTGTAAATAGTGCTGCTATGAATATTTGTGTACATCTGTTTGAATATCTGTTTTCAATTATTTTAGAAGTATATTGCTGGGCCATATGGTAATTCTATGTTTAACTTTTTGAACAACCACCAAATTGTCTTCCACAGTGGCTGCACAATTTTACATTTTTACCAGGAATGTATGAGGGTTCCAATATTTCCATATCCTTTTAAATCCCAACAAATGTTGGCACTTGAATTCCAAGTTGGCAGTGTTTTCTTGCAGTGTTGGCACTTGGTGGGATTTAAAAATTCTTTTTATTATACCCATCCTAGGGGGTGCTAAGTGGTATATCCTGTTGTGTTTGATTTGCATTTTCTTAATGACTGAAAAGGGCTACTGGCATTACGGGAGGGATTGCATTCAATCTGTAGTTTGCTTTGGGGAATATTGCCATCTTGACAACTAAGTACTTCAACTCATGAACATAGATGTTTTTTCATTTTAGGTCTTTTTTAATTTCTTTCAGCAGCAATATTTTGTAGTTTTCAGTGTACATGTCTTGTACCTCCTTGATTAAATGTATTCCTAATTATTTTATTCTTTTTGATGCTGTTCTCAATGGATTTTTTTCCTTTCCAGTGAATGTCTTTCATTTCTTGTACTTGCTTAATTGCTCTGGCTAGAACTCCCAATCTAATACTGAATACAAATGCAAAAGTAGGCATCCTTATCTTTTTCTTGATCTTAGGAACAAAGCTTTCAGTCTTTTACCATTGAGTATATTAGCTATGGGTTTTTCATAGATGTCCTTTATCATGTTGAGGAAGTCCTCTTTCATTTCAAGTTTGTTAAGTGGTTTTATCATGTGTCAAATGCTTTTGTGTATCATTTAAGATAATCTTATTTATTTTCCTTCATTCCTTTAATACAATATATTACATGGATTGATTTTTATATGTTGAACCATCCTTGCTTTCCTGAGATTAATTCTACATGATTTACCTTTACTTTTGAAGGATATTTTTGCTAGCTGTAGAATTCCAAGTTGGCTGTGTTTTCTTGCATAAATTGAAAATATTATACCATTGTTTTCAAATGTGCTTTTATTCCCCTGATGTAAAGTCTATAGTCATTCTTTTTTCCTCTGTCTGCTTTGTAATTTTCTGGTCTTCAGCAGGTTTATTATGATGTGTCTTGGTGTGATTTTTGTTTGTTTCTTCTACTTGAGGTTTGTTCATTTTCTTGGATTTGTGGACTTATAGTTTCCATTACATTTGGAAAGTTTTTGTTCATAATTTATTCAAATAATTTCCTACACCCATTCCCTTCCTGTGGGACTTTAGTTGCACATGTATCACACGATGATATTGTTCCAGAGTCACTAAGGAGCTATTTTTTAAAAAATTATTTTTTCTTTTTTCTCTGTGTGCTTTAGTTTGCATAGTTTCTATTGCCATGTTTTCAAGTCACTGATTTTGTTTTTTTCTAAACCTCTTCATCTGCTCAATGTAACAAGACTGCTGCTTTCTTTGTTTTCTCTCCCTGTGTGTCAATCCATGAAGTGCCTCCAAGCAGAACTCCAGAGTGAATGTAGCACTCACCTTGTTTGATTCCTTTTCTCTGGCATCACAGTCTTATACTGTTTGTTAGTACCTGAAGGTAATTGTTTCATATGTTTTATCCAGGTTTTAAGTAGTTTAAGAGGGTAAGAAATTTTGTTACTAGTTACTCCATCATGGCCAGAAGCACAACTCTCCTACTGCTTTCTTTACTTAGTGCGTGAGTAATAGTTTGGCTTCAGCTTTTAACTAATTTCTTTAGTATAGATGTCTCTAAATGGTTAATTGCCTCTGAAATTGATAAATCAAGAGCTCTGTCTCCATGACTTTAGAGATTTCTAGCAGGAAGAAGAGAATATTTGACTTAAATAACTGCATCAAACAAATGCAAAAATTCAATGATTTGTCTGAGGATTTGAGTCCTAAAAGTGTAGGAGAGAATGCACTATCCCACACTTAAGTCAGTCCGTTTGACAACACATTAGCTTCCATTCCTCCTGCCTACAAAGAGCAGGTATTGTCCCCAAGTATTCCAAGAGACACCACCATCGCCAACAGTTAACCCTTTATAATCATTGTCTTATTGCTTTTACTCATATTTCATGTGTCTGTCTATCCAGGGAGCACCATATGTAATTTGATTTAATACACAGCATGTAGAATGAATGATAAAGTATAATCTCAAAGGAATTGGAAGGACATTATTAACAAAAATTAATTATCACAACTACCATATATTGTGTGCCTGCTATGTGGTAGGTAGTATATATGTAATATTTCTAATCCCAATAACCATACTAAGAGGGAAACAGTCAAATTTCCATTTTACTGAGGCAGGAATAGTGAGATAAAGTATTGCTGAGGTCCCAGGCTAAGTGACAAGAAGAGGCAGAATTTAAACTCCTATCAGATATGCTCAGAAGTGTTGTTCTTTCAACTATGTCATATTGATACCAGCAAATTCTGAAAAGGGAACAAAACCATGGGCTCTTGTTTATCTCCTGTTTTGCACTTTGTGGAGGAAAAGCCATCACTCTTCTCTCAGCAACAGTTTCCTATTGTACAGATACTGTTATTTGATTCTATTATTGAAGGCTCTGATAGGATGCTCACACAAAAGGAGTCTCACGTCTTAGCATAGTTTCCTTTATGCCTCCTGAGACTTCCTACTGTTCCGGTCCCAAATACTCCTGTAAGGCCTCCATTCTCATGCCATAGCTCCTGAGCAATGACTTACAGGAGCAACACGGAGACTCCTCCTAGAAAAACAGTGGGGATTCCAGCTTCAGCATAAAAAGTCTATATATATTTTACATCTTGCTACACTCAAATTTTAAAATAATCAGGTCAATAATCATACTCACTAACATTATATCTAATGTCAAAATTGTGTCTTTTGTTAATATAATAATTAAATAAAGACTGTTTAAACCTATGTCCATATAGCTATTCTAAGGGTTAATACAATCTTGCCTATAACTTGGAATATGATGTGAGAATAGTAAGATGTAGTTTGAAAACACTTTCAATTGTCTGAATTGAAAGAAAGCATTGCAGGTACAGAAAACAAATTGAGTCTGCCTGCAAATCACTTGCAGTATGAGATTTGGAGATCCTATTCAAAAAATGCTTTTTTCTCCCTAGTTTTCTAGTTGATGGTCATATTAGCTCCTATCTTTTGTCAGTGGCTCATCTCCAGTTATCTTAGAAATATACCTGAAAAAAAAGAGAAGTTATTTTTCTTCCTATAAAAAAGGCACATTGAGTTATTCCTAGCAGTCTCTAAATGGCAAAGTTGCTTCATTTTCATAATTTACCTGTGATTTTCTGGGACTAATAAGTTATATTTTGGCCATAGACAATAAATCAAATTTGAAAATTACAAACATTAAAACTTCTAGTAATAATGTAAAGATAGAGAAAGTAATAATGGTTTCTTTGCTATTTCTTTTGCTTATTGATTTTGTCTTTGTCAGGCATTTAATTTAAATTATAATTGTAGAATGAGAGTTATCTGTCTGCTACTTTCATCTCCCTACCATATTTTAAGCTCTTTGAGGCAGGGCCATGACAATAGTTACCTTTGTCTCTCATGTCTGGTAGCATGTCTGACAAACGGTCGACACTTGTACTATATATTTAAATAAATGGAAGTTCAAAAATATTTCATTTCCTAAAAATTTCACAAAGAAACATTGTCAGCTTCACTGTGGGAGAGTCACATGAGAGTTTATTGATGGTTCTTCACCATATATAAATTTTGCTAAATTTAAAAATTTTTAAACTAAAAAAATACAACAAATACCTACATTACTGCCACCCAGCATTAGCAGTGGTTACTATTTTATTGTATTTGTTTCCTTTAAATAGAAAAAAACAATCACAGATATAGCGAAGACCTTTTTTAATGGCCGCTGCTCTGGGTTTATGTTCTTTTTTTGCTGGAGTACATCCTCAAGAGAGGTCTGTTAAAGAAAGTTCTTTTAGATTATGTCTATCAGAAAAGTTTTTACTCTATCTTCATTCTTTGCTGGTTAGTATATGATCTTTGATATACAGTTTTCTTTCAGTGATTTGAAGATATTATTCATTCTTCTCTACTTTAATTGTTGACATTGATATATGCGTGGTTAGTCTTATTCCTTCCACGTTAACAAACAGTATTTTATGTCTACTTTCTTCTAAGATTTTCAGTATTCCACTTACTAATTATGTTAGCTGTGGATCTATTTTATCTACCTTGTCTTGGATTAACAAATTCAAAGATTCCTTATTCTGGTGGTTCATATCTTTCATCAATTTTGGAAAATTCTCAGTTGTATCTTAAAATAGTACCCCTTCCCAACATCTCTATTCTTTCCTACTGAAACAGTGTTTAAAAATTAAAAAGATGTATGTTGCATCTTCTCATAGCCTTTCTGTCTCATTATTTCCCTTTTATATTTTCTACTTATTCAATTCTTTTGATGAATTCGGCTACATTCTTGAGCTTGATTTTGCTTTTATTACTTATCTATTTAGCTGTACCTAATTACCCTTTGGCTTATCAACTTAGATTTTAATTTTATAGATGAATTTACATTTCTTCCATAAGTATTTAATAATTTTAACTTTTGAACCTATATTTGCTAATTTTATTTTCTCAGGTTCTTAGGGCATTAAGTCGACTTTTGATTGTGTCTGTTAGATTTGACTTATAAATAATTCTTTCCTTGTGTGTCTTTTATTTCAGAATTGGGAGCTCATGTTTTGTTGTGCATGATTTGTGAGACCTTGTGTACTTTGAAGATGGTATATTCTTCCAGAGAATATATCCATCTCCTTATGTATGAATTATCACCATCTTGGAACTATTTGTATGCTGATTTCTCTCCCTCTGGGTTATCAGATGATATTAGTAGTGTAAATTCAAACTCTAAACTGTATGAACACAGGCATGAGCTCTCAGGGGAGAATTTTTTTCTTCACCAAAATACTAACTTTAGGCAAACAAGAGATCTTGTCATCTCTCTGGGCTGATGGATAAGGTTTTTCTAATCCACCCTTTTATAGGAGCTAGAGCCCATCAGGAGTCGTGGCTTCTTGAGAAGGTCTTTGGTTCCAATTCTTTGCCTCACATGAGCTCAAGGCCTTAATTCCTATTCCTGTGTGGCTGTTGGAGCCCAAGCCCCCTGATAACCATACAGTGCACCTTCACACCGTGCAGCCAAGACATCAACTTCTGCTTGCTGCTTGCTTTTAAGAGTCTTCTTTTTTCTGGCCCATGGGAAATTACTGTTCTTGGGAGAAATTTATTATGTTTTCCAGAATTTCTAGTGTTTTGTAAGGGAAGAGAGTATTTCCAGTTATTGGTAGCATACTGCATTGCCAGAAATGAATGAGTCTATTGGGTTTTCTATATAGATAATCTTATTTTCTGCATTGAACGACACTTTTATTTCTTCCTTTCAAGGATATGTGTATTTTTTCTCCTTGTTTAATTTGCCAGAAACTCCAGTCTTGAAATTAATGGTAATTTCATCATTCAGAATAAGATTGGTTATAGATTTTGGGTAAATTTCTTTAATCAAATGAAGAAAGTTATCTTCTAAACTCAATTTCCTAAAAGCTCTTTTTAAATCACAAATGGGTTTGAATTTATTACATGATTTTCCTGTATGTGTTAAAATCACTACTTTTTTCTCTATTAAACTTTGGATTTTCTAAAGTTAATAGTTTTTCTAAACCATCAAAACATTGATAGTTTTTCTAAAGCTGAATGATATTTTGATTTTTGGGATGAACCCAAATTGACTATGGCATAATTTTCCCTCAAAGTTTTTACTTTAAAAAATTCAAACCTATAGAAAAGTTAAAATCAGTAGTACAGTGAGCAACCATATACCTTTCATGCAGATTTGTGAACTTTTTGTCATATTTGATGTCTTTCTCTCTCTGCATAAACACACACACACATACACACACATCTATCTAATCTATCTATCATCTATCTATCTATCTATCTATCTATCTATCTATCTATCTATATTTGGAACAGTGTTTTGCTGTGTTGCCCAGGCTGGAGTGCAGTGGCACAATCACGGCTAACTGCAGCCTCAACCTCCTGGGCTCAAGTGACCTTCCCATCTCAGCCTTCTGAGTAGCTGGGACTACAGGCACACACCACCATTCCTGGCTGTATCTTTTCTCAACCATTTGAAAGTAATTTATAACCATGTTACACTTCTATATATTTTAGCACGCCTCTCCTAAAGACATTTTCCAAAATTACAACAATACTATTACTCAGGAAATTTATTACATGCCATCCGTAATAAAGGACATTAAATACATTCCCTAATTTCTATTTCTAGATTCAAATATAAATATTTATGAAACACTGTTGCTATGTCAAGCCCACAACTGGCCACAGAATAGAATAAAATGCAAGTGCAAAAATGTATTGTTTGACAGATTGACAGTGACACTTCCATGGGAAAAAAACACAGACCTTGCCTTGGCTTTGGCAAGAGGTAGGTCCCTGCTGACTTTAACAGGAACTACTCCAGGCAAATGGTAAATAGAAAAGCCTTTATTGGAGTGGATGAAAGAGAGAAAAAGTTGGGAGGAGTTGGGAACAGTGTGGCCAGAAACCCTTTTGGGAAATTTTGTCATGAAGAATAGAGAAATAGATAGTGGCTAGAGGGGGACAAGAAATCATGGAGGTTTTTAAAGAATTGGGTCATATTAAGGCATGTTTTGATATCTATGGGAATAATCCAGTAGAGAAGAATGTATTGATAATGAAGGATAAAAAAGGTTAATTGTACAAGTGAAATTCTTGAGAAAGTAAGAGTGCGTGAAGTAAACGGAGCGAGAGCCTGAGCTAGAGAAGGGAGGTTCTTTCATTGTAACAGAAAAGCAGTCAAAGCATGGGCCACGCACAGAGACCTTTGTGCAGGGATGAGGTTGTCTTAGGCCAGATATTGGCAAATGTTTTCTCTAAGGGGTTAGACAGTAACTATTTTAGGCTTTGTGGGCCATGCTGCCTTCATTGCAACTATTCAACTGCCATTGGTGCATGAAAGCAGTCACAGACAGGACATAGACAAAAGAATGTAGCTGTGTTCCAAAAACTATTTTATAGACATTGAAATTTGAATTTTCATGTGTTGCAAAAGAATTTTTCACCAATTGTTAAAACTATAATTTGCAGACCCTGTTCTACACTGATGGCTACTGTCTTTTCCATTATGTGTGAACCAGAGCTATTGTCAGCTGAAAGCATGGAGGGGGGATAAGATGTTAAAATTGGAGGGATGTTACAGAAAATCAGAGCCAGATAGTTAAAGTGGTAAAAAGATTTTATTAGGCTGGGTGTGTTGGCTCACATCTGTAATCCCAATACTTTGGGAGGCTAAGGTGGGCAGATTGCTTGAGCTCAGGAGTTCAAGACAAGCCTGGGAAAAGTGATGAAACCCTAACTCTCCCCCAACCAAAAAAAAAAAAAAAAATTAGCTGGGCGTGGTGGCATGTGCCTGTGGTCCCAGCTACTCAGGAGGCTGAGGTGAAAGGATCACTTGAGCGCAGGAGGCAGAGGTTGCAATGAGCCAATATCACACCATTGTACTCCAGCCTGGGTGACAGAGTGAGACCCTGTTTCAAAAAAAAAAAAAGAAAGAAAGAAAGAACGAAAAACAATTTTATGTAGGAAATATTGTAATAGGAGAAAAGAGACCTCAGGATTGATCTGGACTCAATTCCAAATATAAGTGGGAATTTATAGCCAAGGAGCAAGTTGGGGTGGCAGTTGGGCAAGGTTGGTGGATGGAAAACTACTAAGAGGAGATATTGGCTGGGTGCAGTGGCTCACGCCTGTAATCCTAGCACTTTGGGAAGCCGAGGTGGGTGGATCACGAGGTCAGGAGTTCAAGACCAGCCTGGCCAACATGGCGAAACACTATCTCTACTAAAAATACAAAAATTAGCCAGGCGTGGTGGCATGCACCTGTAATCCCAGCTACTCGGGAGGCTGAGGCAGGAGAATAGCTTGAACCTGGGAAGCCAAAGTTGCAGTGAGCCGAGACTGTGCCACTGCACTCCAGACTGGGTGACAGAGCAAGACTTTGTCTTGGGTTAAAACAAAACAAAACAAAACAAAAACAGAGACCTCAGGGGTTGGAAGAGTAGGAGGAATTCTTGCTAAACTGATCTAATAGGATCCTTGCTGAAGGCATGCCAGGGTGATCAGATATCACTTGGGCGATAGTAAGGAAATGAGGATTTGATCAGACACCAAAGGTAACAGATATCAAGAGTGAATGATTCTTACTCAACTGACTTTGTATGATTCTTGCTGAAACTGGGCTATGCAGCCCTGAAGACAAAGCCCAAGGACAAGGCCTAGTTGAGAAAATGGCTTAGGGGCGACTCACTAAACTTTGGTCAAGGAGAGGCTTTGTCAAGGGAGAGGAGAAGCTATTAAATAATCATTTTGAAGAGAGGCAGATAAAATTTATTAAGGGTCTATAGTAGCACTATTTTGCCAAATTAATTGTCAAATTTCCATTTGTAGTTTAAAAAGATTAAGGTGAGTCTAGTCAGCACAGGAATCTGATTTTCTCCAGAAGCATTCAGCTGATTTGGCAAAGGTGAAGAGTGAGTGGTTACTTAGGTACTATCAGAACTAGGTGTTGCTAAGGGGGTTAAAAGGAGAGAAAGAAGGGCAAGGAAATTAAGAGTATTTGCTCTACTTTGAATCCCAAATAACTTCAGAGAGAAATGCGTACACTAAAGGCATATTATTCAGGGAAAAATAATATGATTGGGGGTTGCAGTGAGGTCAGAACCTTACTGGAATGGAATTACTAGGGTACACTGGAAATACTGAAATTAAGTCTCAGAGAGAGGGGAGTCAAAAGATAGTTTATAAATATGCAGTCCTTCATGATGACAAGATATGGCCATGAGTTGCATGGCTGAGGCGGGGCAGAGAGAAGAATAATTGGGGCTGAGAAACATCAAGAACCTGAAAAAATGTTGAAAATGGATGTTGCACAAGAAATTATGCCAAGATGAATGGTGGAGAGTTAGGCAGCAAAGCAAGTGCCGAAGCAAGGGGGAAAGATCAGGAGACCATGTATGAGGCAAATAGGAGTGATCAGGGGTTTTGAAGTCAGCCGACACGTGGTTCAAAGGGGCAGGTGAAATAATTTTTGTTTTATTTTGGTGGTTTGTTTCCAGAAAGGAAAAAGGACCTCCTGCCTTACAACATCTAGGCACATATTTATTGTTTGTTTTGGTTGGATGCTTCCATGAACTAAATATTCTAAATGAAATGCTTCTTTTTGGGTCTGTTTAAAACTTTTATATGGTCTTCTCATTGATTATAATTCCTTTAAGACCACAATTCTTTTTAACTGTGTCATACAAATGAGAGACCCAAAAGTAGCTAAAACCTCCCTATTCTTTAAAAAATCCAAAATAAAATTCAAAGTAAAGCATGTAAAGAAGAGCTTGGCTGCATATCTGCATTTTATTGGTAAGATGTGTGACTTTCCCTTTGTCCTGTCTCACAAGAATCAATAAGTAACTGCAAATACAACACACAGAAATGGGAAAAAATAATTTTCCTTTTTGTGCTAAAGCCACACTGGTTCTTTTGGTAGTAGAAGACTAGAAATCACCCCAAAAAAGCTCTCTTGCTACAGTTACAAATCACAGCACAATTGTTGAGTTACACAGTATTCGTTGACAGGCTTGGAAGGAATCAATGTGCCATACCACCCTTAGAAGGCAGTGAGGCCATGCTAGTTCACGTTAGGCCTAGGCAAAAAGAGAACTGAAATGGTTAATTGTTTCAGTTCAACATCTGCTAAGCACTTGGGAGTAAAATGTTAAGACAAGGGCCAGATTCTTCATGGACCAGATTCTTCATCAAAAAATTGAAAACTTATATGAAATGAACTTTTTTAAAGGAAAATTATGGAGTAGCATAATTGAGTTGAAAAGAACAAATAGAAAACCTGCATAGACCAATGACCATCAGAGAAATCAAATAGTAACAAAAATTTCTTCCTCACCTACTCACCCACCCAAAAAATACAGTAGGCTGTTTATAGGCAATATTTTGCAAATTTTCAAAGAACAGTTAAACCACATCTTATTTTAAAAGTTCCTAAAAATTTAAAAAGAGCTAAAGCTATCTGACACATTTTTATTACCCTGTTATAAAAACTTGAAAAAGTACAAGAAAATAAAATTGTGGGCCAGGAAATTGAATATAACAATGTATTACAAATAATCATCATAACCAAGGTGATCTATTGCTTTATGAAATGATAGTTCAACTTTAGAATAGCTGTCAATATAATGTTGCATATTACCTGGAGATGAACAAAGAAGAGCCATATGCAGGAAAAAGCATTTGATAAAGTTCAACACCAATTTATGATGAATCTGTTAGCAATAAAAACTTTTAGCAAACTAAGAGCAGGGTGAAACTTCCTTAATTTGCTAAAGGATATATCAAGTATCAAAAGTAAATGTGATGCCTAATGGTAAACTCTTAGAATGTATTTCCATTAAATTTAGGAATAAAACAAGAGGTCTGCTTTTCCTATTATTAAAGTATAGGTCCTAGTCCTTTCAATAAGAAAAGGAAATAAAATGAAATGTATGAAGATTGGAAAGAAAGAGGTAAAACTGTCATTGCTTGAAAATTTTGTCGTCTCTTAAGCAACAAACTAAGAGAATAAATGGGAAAATTCTTTGGGCTAAAAGAGAGCTCAACAATATACAAACTTCAATAACGTTTCTTTATACCATAAATAAGTAAAAAATATAATGAAAAAACAATACTATAAAAAATACATGAGTCGTTTTCAGGAGCTAAACTGCGGCAAAGCTGAGGGTTTAAAAAGATTAACTTCACCACAAGGGGAAAAGTGAAACCAGAAGAGAGAGTCAAACACTGGAATGTTTTCAATTACTTATTCTATGATTGGTTTGCATTTAGACTCCTTTTCTTGAAGCAGGAGCTTAGTCATGTTAATTCTAATAACTCACACCAGCAGATCCTTCTGATTGGAATGCCCTCCCTAGTATCTGCTTAGTGATCTCCCACAAAGACAGCTCTTCCAGTTTTTGGAAGCTCTTGCTGTATCTCATTGATCTATGTAGCTTTAGTGTTTAACACAGCACAATGTTGGGCACATAGGAGAAAGCTTGTCATATCTTTCTTTGTTGACTGTCTGATGCTCAGAAGAGGAAGACTTTTTGTGTACTTGTTTTTATGTTTGTGTATTTGGTCACTTTACTCAATATATTGAAAGTGTTTTGTGGCCAGGCACCGTGGCTCATGTCTGTAATCCCAGCACTCTGGGAGGCCTAGGCATGTGGATCACCTGAGGTCAGGAGTTCGAGACCAGCTTGGGCAACGTGGCAAAACCCTGTCTCCACTAAAAATACAAAAATTAGGCAGGCATGGTGGCACATGCCTATAGTTCCAGCTACTCAGGAGGCTGAGGTGGGAGGATTGCTTGAACCCGGGAGGCGGAGGTGTGGTGAGCCAAGGTTGCACCACTGCACACTCCAACCTGGGTGACAGAGTGAGACTCTGTCTCAAAAAAAAAGTGTTTTTTGTGGTGCTGTATATATGTGAAGAGTCACACATTGGGATTTTGTCTCTAAAAATAAGGTAACTTATAATACTCAGGAGACTACTTCTCTGCAGAAGCTTTAAGCCAAGGATACTGGGTTTGTGTTTGTGATGAAATGTACTTTTCTCTGGAAAAGGCTGAGTAGATGGGTACTTGAAAATAACATCAGGCCTACAGGCTACTGAAAATGTACCTACTCATGGATTCTGTGTAGGCCTTTAATGCTTTGAATGTGAACTGCATACTTAGTCATTCATTTGGAGCCTTCTCTCAAGCTTTTGTTCTGAAGTCATCAAACTGAGACTGAGTTTCCTAATGCTGTTTTCTTCCTTAAATGATCCCTTTCAGTTGCTTCTAATAGAAGATTGCCTTTTCCAAAATGACTTACTCTCAAAAAGGGATACTTCAAGGGAGTTGAGTTTTGCTACACTACTTGCCCTATAGATTTGCTGGTACCTTAATTCATTCCCTTTTTTCTTTATGTTTCTTTTTTTATCCTAATAGGATAGTAACAATAACATATTATGTTTATACATTGTTTTATAGCTTATAATTTTCCATATATTTGAAAATTTAAAAAATCACTTTTTTCTTTTTTGCCTTCAAATAACATCTTACTTGGAAGTTGATACGGTTTGGCTGTGTCCCCACCCAAATCTCATTTTGATTTGTAGCTCCCATAATTCCCATGTGTTGTGGAAGGGAGCCGGTGGGAGATAATTGAGTCATGAGGTGGTTTCTCCCATACTGTTCTCATGGTAGATAAGATCTGAGGGTTTTATAAGAGGAAACCCTTTTTGCGTGGCTTTCATTCTCTCTTGTCTGCTGCCATGTAAAATGTGCCTTTCGCCTTCCACCTTGACTGTGAGGCCTCCCAGTCATGTGGGACTGTGATTCCATTAAAACTCTTATTCTTGGACAGGGGCCGAAAGATGGCCGAATAGGAACAGCTCCGGTCTACAGCTCCCAGCGTGAGCGACGCAGAAGACGGGTGATTTCTGCATTTCCATCTGAGGTACCGGGTTCATCTCACTAGGGAGTGCCAGACAGTGGGCGCAGGCCAGTGGGTGCGCGTACCGTGCGCGAGCCGAAGCAGGGCGAGGCATTGCCTCACCTGGGAAGCGCAACGGGTCAGGGAGTTCCCTTTCCGAGTCAAAGAAAGGGGTGAGGGACGCACCTGGAAAACTCCCACCGAATATTGCGCGTTTCAGACCGGCTTAAAAAACGGCGCACCACGAGACTATATCCCACACCTGGCTCGGAGGGTCCTACGCCCACGGAGTCTCGCTGATTGCTAGCACAGCAGTCTGAGATCAAACTGCAAGGCGGCAGCGAGGCTGGGGGAGGGGCGCCCGCCATTGCCCAGGCTTGCTTAGGTAAACAAAGCAGCCAGGAAGCTCGAACTGGGTGGAGCCCACCACAGCTCAAGGAGGCCTGCCTGCCTCTGTAGGCTCCACCTCTGGGGGCAGGGCACAGACAAACAAAAAGCAGTAACCTCTGCAGACTTAAATGTCCCTGTCTGACAGCTTTGAAGAGAGCAGTGGTTCTCCCAGCACGCAGCTGGAGATCTGAGAACGGGCAGACTGCCTCCTCAAGTGGGTCCCTGACCCCTGACCCCCGAGCAGCCTAACTGGGAGGCACCCCCCAGCAGGGGCACACTGACACCTCACACGGCAGGGTATTCCAACAGACCTGCAGCTGAGGGTCCTGTCTGTTAGAAGGAAAACTAACAAACAGAAAGGACATCCACACCGAAAACCCATCTGTACATCACCATCATCAAAGACCAAAAGTAGATAAAACCACAAAGATGGGGAGAAAACAGAACAGAAAAACAGGAAACTCTAAAATGCAGAGCGCCTCTCCTCCTCCAAAGGAACGCAGTTCCTCACCAGCAACGGAACAAAGCTGGATGGAGAATGATTTTGACGAGCTGAGAGAAGAAGGCTTCAGACGATCAAATTACTCTGAGCTACGGGAGGACATTCAAACCAAAGGCAAAGAAGTTGAAAACTTTGAAAAAAATTTAGAAGAATGTATAACTAGAATAACCAATACAGAGAAGTGCTTAAAGGAGCTGATGGAGCTGAAAACCAAGGCTCGAGAACTACGTGAAGAATGCAGAAGCCTCAGGAGCCGATGCGATCAACTGGAAGAAAGGGTATCAGCAATGGAAGACGAAATGAATGAAACGAAGCGAGAAGGGAAGTCTAGAGAAAAAAGAATAAAAAGAAATGAGCAAAGCCTCCAAGAAATATGGGACTATGTGAAAAGACCAAATCTACGTCTGATTGGTGTACCTGAAAGTGATGGGGAGAATGAAACCAAGTTGGAAAACACTCTGCAGGATATTATCCAGGAGAACTTCCCCAATCTAGCAAGGCAGGCCAACGTTCAGATTCAGGAAATACAGAGAACGCCACAAAGATACTCCTCGAGAAGAGCAACTCCAAGACACATAATTGTCAGATTCACCAAAGTTGAAATGAAGGAAAAAATGTTAAGGGCAGCCAGACAGAAAGGTCGGGTTACCCTCAAAGGGAAGCCCATCAGACTAACAGCGGATCTCTCGGCAGAAACCCTACAAGCCAGAAGAGAGTGGGGGCCAATATTCAACATTCTTAAAGAAAAGAATTTTCAACCCAGAATTTCATATCCAGCCAAACTAAGCTTCATAAGTGAAGGAGAAATAAAATCCTTTACAGACAAACAAATGCTGACCGATTTTGTCACCACCAGGCCTGCCCTAAAAGAGCTCCTGAAGGAAGCGCTAAATATGGAAAGGAACAACCGGTACCAGCCGCTGCAAAATCATGCCAAAATGTAAAGACCATCAAGACTAGGAAGAAACTGCATCAACTAACGAGCAAAATCACCAGCTAACATCATAATGACAGGATCAAATTCACACATAACAATATTAACTTTAAATGTAAATGGACTAAATTCTCCAATTAAAAGACACAGACTGGCAAGTTGGATAAAGAGTCAAGACCCATCAGTGTGCTGTATTCAGGAAACCCATCTCACGTGCAGAGACACACATAGGCTCAAAATAAAAGGATGGAGGAAGATCTACCAAGCAAATGGAAAACAAAAAAAGGCAGGGGTTGCAATCCTAGTCTCTGATAAAACAGACTTTAAACCAACAAAGATCAAAAGAGACAAAGAAGGCCATTACATAATGGTAAAGGGATCAATTCAACAAGAGGAGCTAACTATCCTAAATATTTATGCACCCAATACAGGAGCACCCAGATTCATAAAGCAAGTCCTGAGTGACCTACAAAGAGACTTAGACTCCCACACATTAATAATGGGAGACTTTAACACCCCACTGTCAACATTAGACAGATCAACGAGACAGAAAGTCAACAAGGATACCCAGGAATTGAACTCAGCTCTGCACCAAGCGGACCTAATAGACGTCTACAGAACTCTCCACCCCAAATCAACAGAATATACATTTTTTTCAGCACCACACCACACCTATTCCAAAATTGACCACATAGTTGGAAGTAAAGCTTTCCTCAGCAAATGTAAAAGAACAGAAATTATAACAAACTATCTCTCAGACCACAGTGCAATCAAACTAGAACTCAGGATTAAGAACCTCACTCAAAGCCGCTCAACTACATGGAAACTGAACAACCTGCTCCTGAATGACTACTGGGTACATAACGAAATGAAGGCAGAAATAAAGATGTTCTTTGAAACCAACGAGAACAAAGACACAACATACCAGATTCTCTGGGACGCATTCAAAGCAGTGTGCAGAGGGAAATTTATAGCACTAAATGCCCACAAGAGAAAGCAGGAAAGATCCAAAATTGACACCCTAACATCACAATTAAAAGAACTAGAAAAGCAAGAGCAAACACATTCAAAAGCTAGCAGAAGGCAAGAAATAACTAAAATCAGAGCAGAACTGAAGGAAATAGAGACACAAAAAACCCTTCAAAAAATTAATGAATCCAGGAGCTGGTTTTTTGAAAGGATCAACAAAATTGATAGACCGCTAGCAAGACTAATAAAGAAAAAAAGAGAGAAGAATCAAATAGACGCAATAAAAAATGATAAAGGGGATATCACCACCGATCCCACAGAAATACAAACAACCATCAGAGAATACTACAAACACCTCTACGCAAATAAACTAGAAAATCTAGAAGAAATGGATACATTCCTCGACACATACACTCTCCCAAGACTAAACCAGGAAGAAGTTGAATCTCTGAATAGACCAATAACAGGAGCTGAAATTGTGGCAATAATCAATAGTTTACCAACCAAAAAGAGTCCAGGACCAGATGGATTCACAGCCGAATTCTACCAGAGGTACAAGGAGGAACTGGTACCATTCCTTCTGAAACTATTCCAATCAATAGAAAAAGAGGGAATCCTCCCTAACTCATTTTATGAGGCCAGCATCATTCTGATACCAAAGCCTGGCAGAGACACAACCAAAAAAGAGAATTTTAGACCAATATCCTTGATGAACATTGATGCAAAAATCCTCAATAAAATACTGGCAAACCGAATCCAGCAGCACATCAAAAAGCTTATCCACCATGATCAAGTGGGCTTCATCCCTGGGATGCAAGGCTGGTTCAACATACGCAAATCAATAAATGTAATCCAGCATATAAACAGAGCCAAAGACAAAAACCACATGATTATCTCAATAGATGCAGAAAAAGCCTTTGACAAAATTCAACAACCCTTCATGCTAAAAACTCTCAATAAATTAGGTATTGATGGGACATATTTCAAAATAATAAGAGCTATCTATGACAAACCCACAGCCAATATCATACTGAATGGGCAAAAACTGGAAGCATTCCCTTTGAAAACTGGCACAAGACAGGGATGCCCTCTCTCACCGCTCCTATTCAACATAGTGTTGGAAGTTCTGGCCAGGGCAATCAGGCAGGAGAAGGAAATAAAGGGTATTCAATTAGGAAAAGAGGAAGTCAAATTGTCCCTGTTTGCAGACGACATGATTGTTTATCTAGAAAACCCCATCGTCTCAGCCCAAAATCTCCTTAAGCTGATAAGCAACTTCAGCAAAGTCTCAGGATACAAAATCAATGTACAAAAATCACAAGCATTCTTATACACCAACAACAGACAAACAGAGAGCCAAATCATGAGTGAACTCCCATTCACAATTGCTTCAAAGAGAATAAAATACCTAGGAATCCAACTTACAAGGGATGTGAAGCACCTCTTCAAGGAGAACTACAAACCACTGCTCAAGGAAATAAAAGAGGATACAAACAAATGGAAGAACATTCCTTGCTCATGGGTAGGAAGAATCAATATCGTGAAAATGGCCATACTGCCCAAGGTAATTTACAGATTCAATGCCATCCCCATCAAGCTACCAATGACTTTCTTCACAGAATTGGAAAAAACTACTTCAAAGTTCATATGGAACCAAAAGAGAGCCCGCATCGCCAAGTCAATCCTAAGCCAAAAGAACAAAGCTGGAGGCATCACACTACCTGACTTCAAACTATACTACAAGGCTACAGTAACCAAAACAGCATGGTACTGGTACCAAAACAGAAATATAGATCAATGGAACAGAACAGAGCCCTCAGAAATAACGCCACTTACCTACAACTATCTGATCTTTGACAAACCTGAGAAAAACAAGCAATGGGGAAAGGATTCCCTATTTAATAAATGGTGCTGGGAAAACTGGCTAGCCATATGTAGAAAGCTGAAACTGGATCCCTTCCTTACACCTTATACAAAAATCAATTCAAGATGGATTAAAGATTTAAACGTTAGACCTAAAACCATAAAAACCCTAGAAGAAAACCTAGGCATTACCATTCAGGACATAGGCGTGGGCAAGGACTTCATGTCTAAAACACCAAAAGCAATGGCAACAAAAGACAAAATTGACAAATGGGATCTAATTAAACTAAAGAGCTTCTGCACAGCAAAAGAAACTACCATCAGAGTGAATAGGCAACCTACAACATGGGAGAAAATTTTCGCAACCTACTCATCTGACAAAGGGCTAATATCCAGAATCTACAGTGAACTCAAACAAATTTACAAGAAAAAAACAAACAACCCCATCAAAAAGTGGGCGAAGGACATGAACAGGCACTTCTCAAAAGAAGACATTTATGCAGCCAAAAAACACATGAAAAAATGCTCATCATCACTGGCCATCAGAGAAATGCAAATCAAAACCACTATGAGATATCATCTCACACCAGTTAGAATGGCAATCATTAAAAAGTCAGGAAACAACAGGTGCTGGAGAGGATGTGGAGAAATAGGAACACTTTTACACTGTTGGTGGGACTGTAAGCTAGTTCAACCATTGTGGAAGTCAGTGTGGCGATTCCTCAGGGATCTAGAACTAGAAATACCATTTGACCCAGCCATCCCATTACTGGGTATATACCCAAATGACTATAAATCATGCTGCTATAAAGACACATGCACACGTATGTTTATTGCGGCATTATTCACAATAGCAAAGACTTGGAACCAACCCAAATGTCCAACAATGATAGACTGGATTAAGAAAATGTGGCACATATACACCATGGAGTACTATGCAGCCATAAAAAATGATGAGTTCATATCCTTTGTAGGGACATGGATGAAATTGGAAACCATCATTCTCAGTAAACTATCGCAAGAACAAAAAACCAAACACCGCATATTCTCACTCATAGGTGGGAATTGAACAATGAGATCACATGGACACAGGAAGGGGAATATCACACTCTGGGGACTGTTGTGGGGAGGGGGGAGGGGGGAGGGATAGCATTGGGAGATATACCTAATGCTAGATGACGAGTTAGTGGGTGCAGCGCACCAGCATGGCACATGTATACATATGTAACTAACCTGCACAATGTGCACATGTACCCTAAAACTTAAAGTATAATAAAAAATAAAAAAAAAAAAAAAAAAAAAAAAAAAAAAACTCTTATTCTTTATAAATTACCCAGTCTCAGGTATGCCTTTTTCAGTAGTGTGAAAACGAACTAATACAGAAGCTTAAAATAAATAAATGGATTAAAGAGCTGAGATGCGCAGGTTAACATGTGTGTATGGTAGAGTGTGGGAAGGAAATTATGTCTCAGTGGACTAAGGGCTCTGCCACTTCTAGCTGCATACACCAAACTTCAAAGCCACTGACATATACTTTTACCACTACACTTCAAACTACATAGGGCAGGCATTTTTAATTCAAGTTTTTCAGACAACTGAATTTAAGCAATTTGTTTAAACTCTTACACGTGATAAGTACCAGAGCCAAGACGGGGGCTGACACCTCATCAAACAAACTCAATACTCTTTCACATACACGATAGATAATTATAGCCTGGACAGAAGTGAATCTTACATATGACATGAGTAACATATATACAGTTTAGTTAAAGTTATTATACTCATAAATATTTTTCTTCAATTAAAAATTTGTCCAACTTTTTAAATAAATTGTGTATGTATGTACATACATTTAATGGGCAGTTTTGTAATCATTAAATAGAATTAAGCACTCTCTATATACTGATATAAAATAATTTCAAAGACATACTATTCAGTTTTAAAAAGCAAATCAGAATAGTGCTATTATTTGTGTAAAATGTATGTATGTGTGTATGCATGAATGCATATGATTGTGTCTAGAGTATGATGGAATAAATAAGCCAAAAACTATTGGACACTAATTTCTTCTGGGAGGACAACAGGATGACTGGGGATTAGAAGTTAGAGGGAAAATTTTTTTTTCACTGTATATCATTTGTTGCCTTTGAAATTTTGTACCATCTGCATTTAATCACAAAAAAGTCAGAAAAAGTAATTATTTCATAGAAAAATTTGGTCTATGACAATGTTTTGCTAAGGACTATTTTCTGACCATCAACCATACCAGGTTCCCCATATGTTCTCATGTCATTGTTTATCATATCTTTATTCATTAATTATCAATTATTCAACTATTTTTGTGATTTTAAAAGTTTTTGTTTTTTCATTATATAATGATAAAAGGATCAATTCAACAAGAGGATATAACAATCCTAAGTATATATGCACCAAACTCCAGACCTCCTAGGTTTATAAAATAATTACAGCTACAACTAGGAAAACATGTAGACAGCAAGGCAATAATAGTTCAGGTCTTCAGCACTCCACTCAGTGATCAGCACTAGACAGATCATTGAGGCAGAAAGTCAACAAAGAAACAGGGGATTAAACTGCACTCTAGAACAAATGAACCTAACAAATATTTACAGAACATTCTACCCAAGAACCGAAGAATATACATTGTTCTGATCAGCACATAACCATTTTTCAAGATTGTCCATATGATAAGCCACAAAACAAGTCTCAAAAAACTTTAATAAATTGAAATCATATCAAGTATGTTCTCAGACCACAGCAGAATAAAGCTAGAAATCAATTCCCAAAGGAACCTTCAAAACTACACAAATACATGGAAATTAAACAATCTGCCCCTAAATGATTTTTGGGTTAACAATGAAATCAGGATTGATATTAAAACAGTTTTTTGAAATGAATAATAACAGTGACACAAGTTATCAAAATCTCTAGGATTCAGCAAAAGAGATGCTAAGAGGAAAGTTTATGGCACTGAACGCCTTCGTCAAAAAGTCAGGAAGATCATAAATTGACAACCTAATGTCACACCTCAAGGAACTGGAGAAACAAGAACAAATCAAACCCTAAACTCACAGAAGAAGAGAAATAACAAAAATCAGAGCAGAAATTGAAACAAAAAAGAAATGCAAAATATCAATGCTATGAAAAGTTGGCTTTTTGAAAGGATAAACAAAATTGATAGACCACTAGCTAGATTAACCAAGAAATGAAGAGAGAAGATTCAAATGAGTGCAGTTAGAATTGAAAATGGAGACATTGCAGTTGACACCACAGAAATACAAAAGATCATTCCAGACTACTATGAGCACCTGTACGCACATAAACTAGAAAATCTAGAGGAAATGGAAAAATTCCTGGAAATGTACAATCCTCCCAGTTTGAATCTGGAAGAAATAGAAATACTAAACAGACTAATAACAAGCAGTGAATTGAATCAGTAATAAAAAAAAAATCTGCCAACAAAAACAAGTCCAGGGCCAGACAGATTCATAGCTGAATTCTACTAGACATTCAAAGAAGAATCGGTACCAATCCTACTGAAACTAATTCAAAAGACTGAGAAAGAAAGAATCCTACACAACTCATTCTATGAAGCCAGTATCACCCTGATACCAAAGCCAGAAAAGGACATAACAAAAAAAGAAAAGTACAGATCAATGTCCCTGATGAACATAGATGCAAAAATCCTCAACAAAACACTAGCAAACTGAATCCAACAGCATATCAAAAAAAAAAAATTTACCATGATCAAGTGGGTTTCATCCCAGGGATGTAAGGATGGTTCAACATATACAAGTCAATAAATGTGATTCATCACATAAACAGAATTAAAAGCCAGAACCATATGATCATCTCAATATATGCAGAAAAAACATTTGACAAAATCCAGCATCTCTTTATGAAAAAAAACTTCAACAAAGTAGGCATAGAAGGAAGATACTTCAAAATAATAAAATCCACATATGGACAAGCCCACAGCCAACATCATAGTGAATGGGGAAAAGTTGAAAGCATTCCCCCTAAGAACTGGAACAAGACAAAGATGCCCACTTTCACCACTTCTGTTCAACTTAGTACTAGAAGTCTTAGAGCAATCAGGGAAGAGAAAGAAATAAAAAGACATCCAAATTGGAGCAGAAGAAGTCAACCTATTGGAGAAGAAGTCAACCTATCTCTCTTTGCCAATGATATGACCTTATGCTTAGAAAACCCTAAAGACTCTTCCAAAAAACTCCTAGATTTGATGAATGGATTCAGTAAGGTCACAGGTTACAAAATCAATATACAAAAATCAGTAGAACTGCTATACACCAACGGCCAAGCTAAGAATCAAATCAAGAATGCAGTCCCTTTTACAATAGTTATTTTTAAAAACCCTAGGAAATACTTAACCAAGGAAGTGAAAGATCTCTACAAGGTGAACTACAAAATACTCCTTAAAAAAATCATAGATGACACAAACAAATGGAAATACATCTCACGCTTATGGATTGGAAGAATCAATATTGTGGAAATGACTATACTGTCCAAAGCAACCTACAGATTCAATGCTGTTCCTACCAAAACACCAATGCCATTTTTTCATATAATTAGCAAAAAATCTTAAAATTCATGTGGAACCAAAAAGAGCCCAACTAGCCACAGCAATCCTAAGCAAAAAGAACAAACCTGAAGACATCATTTTATCTGACTTAAAGTTACACTACAAGGCTATAGTAAACAGAATAGCACGACATTATTGTATATGGAGATATATACATATACTATGTAATAGTTCTATAATATATACATACTATATAATAGTTTATACATTATATACTATTCTTCCATAAAAAAAGAATGAAATAATGTCTTTTGCAGGTACTTGAATGGAACTAGAGGCCATTAACCTAAGTGAAGTAACTTCTGGAATAGAAAACCAAACACTGTCTCCTCACTTATAACTGGGAGCTAAGCTATAGGTATGCAAAGGCATGCAGAGTGGTATAATAAACATCAGAGACTCAGAACAGGGAAATAAAAAAGTTAAAAATAAAAACATATCCTTATGATTATTTAATTAATATCAATCTCTTTCACAAGACTGTAAGATCCAAAATGTCAGGACCACATGTATTTTACTCTTTTTATCTTACCAGAAAAAAATTGTCCAAGCCTTAAAAATAGGCAAGAGGTTTCTGGGTATCCTTTCATTAGAGTACTGGGCACTGCCTAGTGCAGAGTTCCCAAAGCCCCAGGCCAGGGGCCAGTACTGGTCATGACCTGTTAGGAACTGGGCCGCACAGCAGGCAGTGAGGAGCAGTCACGTGGCTGAAGCTTCATCTGTATTTATAGCTGCTCCCCATCACTCGCATTACCACCTGAGCTCTGCCTCCTGTCAGATCAGTGGTGGCTTTAGATTCTCATAGGAGCATAAACCCTGTTGTGAACTGTGCATGTGAGGAATCTAGGTTGCACGCTCCTTATGCGAATATAATGCCTGATGATCTGTCACTGTTTCCCATCGCCCCCACATGGGACCATCTAGTTGCAGAAAAACAAGCTCGGGGCTCCCACAGATTCTTTACTGCTGGCTGGCACAAGATGTGTCATAGATGAAGCTAATCTCATTAAAAGAAATGAAGAAACACAGGATAAAATGTGGAAAGTGAGATACACTTGTTTTTAGAATAAAGTAGCTCAGTTAATAATGCTGAGTTGTAGAATTATGATAATAATGGTGAGTTGTATAATTATTTCATTATGTATTACAATGTAATGATAATAGAAATAAAGTGCACAAAAAACGTAATGCACTTGAATCATCCTGAAACCATCCCCTGCCTCCCTGTCTATGGAAAAATGGACTTCCATGAAACCAGTCCCTATTGCCAAAAAGGTTGGGGACCACTGGTCCAGTGGACCCTTTGCAGCTCCACTCTCTAAGTATCTATCTTAGCATTATCAACGTTCTAAGAGTTTGCATCTTTGATTATTTTTCTACTGACCAAGCTATCTTATAGTTTTATATGCATAGAAGTTACAGAAAACAGATAGCCATGCATAGGAATGCAAAGACAAGGTCTTACCTTGTAGCTTATGTTTCATCAAAGAGATAATGGTCAAAACATTACATTTTATTGCCATAAAGGGTATTAACCAGCTTTATATTTATTAACAAATTTATTTCAGCATTTCTGATTTTGTGTGTGGGTGTGTGTTTGTGTATCTGCTCTTCAAATTCTCCTTTGAACCAGTTTTTAATGTTTTACTACTTCCCAAGTCAGAAAGTGTGAAGAACCTGAGATGTTACCTTACTTGCAGAAACATCAGATGCTAGGTAGGATATTAGACTTTTGCTATTCACAGCAATAACAGTGTAACACTGGTTTCTCATGCCCAGCATCATATTGGATGGTGCAATGACAGCCACATGGTTATACCTCTGAGTATAGGGGTTGTACCACAGGAGAGAAACTGCAAAATTATGAAGCAGCTTGGAGCTTATACAGAAGCTGAAACATCTACTCCCTCTTCCCCTCTAGAGAAGGAGAGAGATATTAGTTTTTACCTGGTTATCTTACTCAGAATGTAAACAAGTCCTGTCATGGAAGAGGGGAAGGTCTTTACTCTGGAAAATAAATATTTGGTTCTGGGAGAGATAAAAAATATTGTATTCATCTTGGAATGGGAGCAAGTGTCTTCATCATAAAGAAGACAAACAGCTCCATGAAGGACACCCTTAATATGTGAAAAGCAAATGCTTGGGGGAGGGAAAAGAGGAGGCATTCTCTGTCATTATAGCATATCAATTGTTATGCTAAGGAGACACATACGGTGCAGGAATACTAAGTAACAGAGAGAGGATTACCTTCCAACAGTTCTCTTATTAATAAGTTGAATAGAATCTTTAACATGTATTCATTTTGTAATTATGCAAAAGTCAGAATTTCAGACTTCAGAAGTTTTTTTTTTTAGAAACCCCAATGTTCTTAGTACCCAGCACATAAAAATGTTCAATAAATATTTATTGAATAAATAAATAAGTGAATAAAAAGGTAAGAATTAGTTTTTTTGTATTGTCAAAAATGATTATGGAACCTTAATGATTTAAATAATATTACAGAAAATATCACCTCTTTTTTTTCCTATTTTTTATTGGTAGAACTTGGGAAGTAAGCATTATTAATTAAACTACTTTATTCTAAAAACAGGTGTATCCTGTGTTTCTTCATTTCTTTTCAGGAGATTAGCTTCAGCTATGACACATCTGCCAACCAGCAGTAAAGAAGGGCTTGATGATCACATGTGACACTTTGAGAAAGAAAAAGGGTCTAAATAGGCAACTTCCAAATTCCCTTGATTGTAGTTTATATTGATTAGGACTCTTTTGCTTGCAAATAACAAAAATCAATTCAAACTACTCTAAGCAAAAAAAAGAAAAGAAAATTTATTGGACAGATCATGGACCATGTCATTGAATTTGAGGGCAATGAAGCAACTAGACCTTAGGAACCAAAGTAAAGATTGCAATGCTGCAAGGAAGCCAGAGTCCTCCTCCATCTCACATTTCCACCTCTTCTGTACATCTCTTTCATGACTCTCTCTCACTGCTTTCTCACAGGCTCTATGGCCTTGTATAAAAGAGCTGGTACCTCTTGCTTCCAGATAACAGTTACTTATCGCAGACTAGTGACCTGGTGGGAAGCAGATTTCTTGCTCTCTCAAGCTAAAGAATTGCTTTCCCAATTCCCAGGACTGATTGCTGTCTCAGGCATTGAATCAATGAGACCATGGTGCTTGAGGGTGGGGTGACACACTGTAGAAATGTGTCAGCTTCTGGGGTAACCGTGTGGGTAGCAGAAAAGGAAGTCATTTCTAGAAAAGCAGCATTAGACAATTTAATAAGTGTTCACTAGAGTAACTTTTAAAAACTATTTGTGAAAAAAAGAGACCATAAACTCAGCAAACTAGAAAAGCATAAAACAGGGCAAAGGCTCAGTCTGGTAATGAAGAAGGAGAATAAGAAATGTAAAGTTGTGGAAAAACAGAATAAATGAGACTCAGAGGGAAAATGGAGAAGGTAGAGCTTTTCCAGTGGGGTGATAATGGTGCTTGTGTTTTCCTAGAGGTGTTTGAAAGTCTAATGAACAAAGTTTTAAAAGCATTTTGTCCTCTCATGCGCTGTCAAATATAACTTCCTGCAATGCCAGGAAGATTCTATATCTGCACTATCCAATTTAAGAGCGCATTAGCCACATGTGGCTACTGAATGCTTGGAATGTGACTAATTTGATTGAGGGAATAAGTTTTTAATTAAATTTAATTTTAATTAATTCACATTCAAATAGCCACATGTGGCTAGTGGCTACCAGGTTGGATAGTGCAGCTTCATACCTGATGGACTGAATATCCAGACCATGGCCACACTATAGATAAAAACAGAACTCTGACCCATTACAGACAGCGACCTGCCCAGGAAAAAGCCAAGTCAGGTTTGCATGAAGTCAGACCTCTAAGAACAATCCAGAAAGCCAATCACCCCTGTAACATTTAGCAAAAAAAGACCAGGACTTCAACAATACTTGACAGCTCCCCTATTTTTTGTCACCACTTCTCATTTAGGACCAACCAGAGAAAGCCAAATATGCACCCATATGACGTGCTCCATGATGAGTTAGCCTGCTCCAAGCCTGCAGTCTCTGATCAGGGCACGTTTGAACCCCCTTTTCTCTATTCCAAGCTTTTCCACCCCTTTGTCTGCCTCTGAGTCTCTGCCAAAACATGAGCAACGGTGGCTGACTCCTTTGCTTGTTTCCATTTGGTTAATATTTAATTTCCACATAGTATTGATTTAGTTAGTGAATTCTATTTATGCCTGTATGTGTTACTTGTTTTGGCACATGCCCGTCAGTGCTGTATTTTTATGGTATCTGAATGGGAAACCACTATGTCATAGGGATTTATATATTTTTAAAAATTGACAAAAACACAAGTTATCCTTGATTAATATTTGGGGATATGTACATTCAGTAGTCCCCTTGTATTTATTACATGTGCCCATTTGTAAGTGTATAAATTAGGGTTGCCAGATTTAGCAAATAAAAATACAGGACACTCAGTTAAATTAGAATTTCAGATAAACAACACATTAATTTTTGATTTACATATATCTCATGAATTATTTGTCCTATTATGCCACAATCATTTCATTGTGTATCTAAAATTCAAATTTAACTTGGCATCCTGTCTTTTATCTGGCTGCCCTGGTATAGATGCTCCTCCCAAAGCATGACTGTGTCTCCAGTAGCTGCTGTGGCTGAGAGTGTGCCCAACATCTGCTTCTCATGCAGCCTCACTCTGGCCAGCTTTTATGTAGGGCAGACATCTCAGGAGGAAGAGCCAACAGAACCAGAAATGTTCCCAGACATGTTGCTTCACCACCGTGCCTCTCTTTCTTTCAGCAAACAGGAGAGGTAGGAGAGGAAGGCAGAGCAGAGCACTGGTAAGCTTTGCATTTGCTGCAGAGAGGTGGGGTGCTGGAACACACAGAATCCCCTGGACACAGCCCTATGGGCCCCATGGCATCTGTGCTCTGGTGGTGCAGTGCTGTTGTGCAGGACTCGGAGGGATTTTCTACAGCCTCTCTAATCCTTCCAGGGACCCAGAAATGCATTCGATCTTGATGAATGTGGATAGGCTTCTATTTCTGCCTTGTCTCCTTGATCCCAGCTCAGCACAACTGCAGAGCTCACTCCTTAAAATTTACATTTAATGAGATTTTACTGTGCCAGGCATTGCTCTAGTTTCTAGGAATTTTGCTGAGAATAAGATAGATAAGATCCCTGACACTAAAGAGCTTATATTCTAGTCTGAGAGAAAGATAATAAATGAGTAACAAATAAATGATTATATAGGTACCTGGTAATAATAAATAATATGAATAAAACATAAGCAGGGTAAGTGGAAAATGAATAAACTCAAATGCCAATTCCTCCTCCAAATCATTAAAATGACCTGCTGATAAAGCAAAACTGAGTTTATCACTAATGCAGGAAGATGACTACTATCTTGACAAAGTCTTAGGAGAGCCTTAGAGTGGAAGAGAAAAAGTAGAATATTACCGAGTTCTTGAAATCTGGTTTAAGACAGGTCTTTTAAATGTCAGGGCTGATTGAGAATGGACACAGAGAGGCTTGGGTTTGGAAGAGTAAACTATCAGGCCTCTGAGCCCAAGCCAAGCCATCGCATCCCCTGTGACTTGCATGTATATGCCCAGATGGCCTGAAGTAACTGAAGAATCACAAAAGAAGTGAAAAGGCCCTGCCCGGCCTTAACTGATGACATTCCACCATTGTGATTTGTTCCTGCCCCACCTTAACTGAGTGATTAACCCTGTGAATTTCCTTCTCCTGGCTCAGAAGCTCCCCCACTGAGCACCTTGTGACCCCTGCCCCTGCCCACCAGAGAACAACCCCCTTTGACTGTAATTTTCCATTACCTTCCCAAATCCTATAAAACGGCCCCAACCCCATCTCCCTTCACTGACTCTCTTTTCAGACTCAGCCCACCTGCACCCAGGTGAAATAAACAGCTTTATTGCTCACACAAAGCCTGTTTGGTGGTCTCTTCACACTGACGCGCATGAAATTTGGTGCCGTGACTCGGATCGGGGGACCTCCCTTTGGAGATCAATCCCCCGTCCTCCTGCTCTTCGCTCCATGAGAAAGATCCACCTATGACCTCAGGTCCTCAGACTGACCAGCCCAAGAAACATCTCACCAATTTCAAATCCAGTAAGTGGCCTCTTTTTACTCTCTTCTCCAACCTCCCTCACTATCCCTCAACCTCTTTCTCCTTTCAATCTTAGTGCCACACTTCAATCTCTCCCTTCTCTTAATTTCAATTCCTCTCATTTTCTGGTAGAGACAAAGGACACCCATTTTATCCATGGACCCAAAGCTCCGGTGCCGGTCACGGACTGGGAAGGCAGCCTTCCCTTGGTGTTTAATAATTGCAGGGACGCCTCTCTGATTATTCACCCACGTTTCAAAGGTGTCAGACCACACAGGGACGCCTGGCTTGGTCCTTCACCCTTTGCGGCAAGTCCTGCTTTTCTGGGGGAGGGGTAAGTACCCCAACCCCTTCTCTCTGTGTCTCTACCCCTTCTCTGATTTTCTGGGGCAGGGGGAAGTACCCCTCATCCCCTTCTCCTTCACCCTTAGCGGCAAGTCCCGCTTTTCTGGGGGAGGGACAAGTACCCCAACCCCTTCTCTCTGTGTCTCTACCCCTTCTCTGCTCTTCTGGGGCAGGGGCAAGTACCCCTCAACCCCTTCTCCTTCACCCTTAGTGGTAAGTCCCGCTTTTCTGGGGGAGGGACAAGTACCCCAACCCCTTCTCTCTGTGTCTCTACCCCTTCTCTGCTCTTCTGGGGCAGGGGCAAGAACCTCTCAACCCCTTCTCCTTCACTGTTAGTGGCAAGTCCTGCTTTTCTGGGGGAGGGACAAGTACCCCAACCCCTTCTCTCTGTGTCTCTACCCCTTCTTTTCTCTTCTGGGGCAGGGGCAAGAACCCCTCAACCCCTTCTCCTTCACTGTTAGTGGCAAGTCCTACTTTTCTAGGGGGCAAGAACCCCCAATCCCTTATTTCCATGCCCCAACCCTTTCTCTGCTTTTCTGGAGGGCAAGAAACCCCCAGCTCTTCTCCATGTCTCTACTCTTTTCTCTGGGCTTGCCTCCTTCACTATGGGCAACCTTCCATTCCTCCTTCTCCCTTAGCCTGTATTCTTAAGAACTTAAAACCTCTTCAACTCTCACCTGACCTAAAATCTAAGCATCTTATTTTCTTCTGCAATGCCACTTGACCACAATACAAACTTGACAGTAGTTCCAAATAGCCGGAAAACAGCACTTTCAATTTTTCCATCCTACAAGATCTAAATAATTCTTGTTGTAAAATAGGCAAATGGTCTGAGGTGCCTGACGTCCAGGCATTCTTTTACATATCAGTCCCTTCCTAGTCTCTGTGCCCAGTGCAACTTGTCCCAAATTTTCCTTCTTTCCCTCCTGCCTGTCCCCTCAGTCCCAACCCCAAGCGTCGCTGAGTCTTTCTAATCTTCCTTTTCTACAGACCCATCTGACCTCTCCCTTCCTTGCCAGGCCAAGCTAGGTCCCAATTCTTCCTCAGCCTCCATTCCTCCACACTATAATCTTTGTATCACCTCCCCTCCTCACACCTGGTCTGGCTTACAGTTTAGTTCCGTGACTAGCCCTCCCCCACCTGCCCAGCAATTTACTCAAAAAGGTGGCTGGAGCCAAAGGCATAGTCAAGGTTAATGCTCCTTTTTCTTTATCCCAAATCAGAAGCGTTTAGGCTCTTTTTCATCAAATATAAAAACCCAGCCCAGTTCATGGCTCATTCGGCAACCGTGAGACACTTTACAGCCCTAGACCCTAAAAGGTCAAAAGGCCGTCTTAGTCTCAAAATACATTTTATTACGCAATCTGTTCCCGACATTAAATAAAACTCCAAAAATTAAATTCTGGCCCTCAAACCCCACAACAGGATTTAATTAACCCCACCTTCAAGGTGTACAATAACAGAAAAAAGTTGCAATTCCTTGCCTCCACTGTGAGACAAACCCCAGCCACATCTCCAGCACACAAGAACTTCCAAACGCCTGAACTGCAGCAGCCAGGCATTCCTCCAGAACCTCTTCCCCCAGGAGCTTGCTACACATGCTGGAAATCTGGCCACTGGGCCAAGGAATGCCCGCAGCCCAGGATTCTTCCTAAGCTGCGTCCCATCTGTGTGGGACCCCACTGAAAATCAGACTGTTCAACTCACCTGGCAGCCACTCCCAGAGCCCCTGGAACTCCAGCCCAAGGCTCTCTGACTGACTCCTTCCCAGATCTTCTCGGCTTAGCGGCTGAAGACTGCGGCTCGGTCACCTCGGAAGCCCTGTAGACCATAACCGATGCTGAGCTTTAGGTAACTCTCACAGTGGAAGGTAAGCCCGTCCCCTTCTTAATCAATATGGAGGCTACCCACTCCACATTACCTTCTTTTCGAGGGCCTGTTTCCCTTGCCTCTGTAACTGTTGTGGGTATTGATGGCCAGGCTTCTAAACCTCTTAAAACTCCCCAATTCTGTTGCCAACTTAGACAATACTCTTTTAAGCACTCCTTTTTAGTTATCCCCACCTGCCCAGTTCCCTTATTAGGCTGAGATATTTTAACCAATTATCTGCTTCCCTGACTATTCCTTTATTACAGCTGCATCTCATTGCTGCCCTTCTTCCCAATCCAAAGCCTCCTTTGAGTCTCCTCTTGTAACCCCCCACCTTAACCCACAAGTATAAGATACCTCTACTCCCTCCTTGGCAACTGATCATGCACCCCTTACCATCTCATTAAAACCTAATCACCCTCACCCCACTCAATGCCAATATCCCTTCCCACTGCATGCTTTGAAAGGATTAAAGCGTGTTATCACTCACCTGCTACAGCATGGCCTTTTAAAGCCTATAAACTCTCCTTACAATTCCCCCATTTTACCTGTCCTAAAATCAGACAAGCCTTACAAGTTAGTTCAGGATCTAAGCCTTATCAACCAAATTGTTTTGCCTATCCACCCCATGGTGCCAAACCCATATACTCTCCTATCCTCAATACCTCCCTCTACAACCCATTATTCTGTTCTGGATGTCAAACATGTTTTCTTTACTATTTCTTTGCACCCGTCATCCCAGCCTCTCTTCACTTTCACTTGGACTGACCCTGACACCCATCAGGCTCAGCAAATTACCTGGGCTGTACTGCCGCAAGGCTTCACAGACAGACCCCATTACTTCAGTCAAGCCCAAATCTCATCCTCATCTGTTACCTATCTCAGCATAATTCTCGTAAAACACACGTGCTCTCCCTGCTGATCGTGTCCGATTAATCTCCGAAACCTCAATCCCTTACAAAACAACTCCTTTCCTTCCTAGACATGGTTCGTGCGGTCAGAATTCTTACACAAGAGCCAGGACCACACCCTGTAGCCTTTCTGTCCAAACAACTTGACCTTACCGTTTTAGCCTAGCCCTCATGTCTGCGTGCAGTGGCTGCCACTGCTTTAATACTTTTAGAGGCCCTCAAAATCACAAACTATGCTCAACTCACTCTCTACATTTCTCATAACTTCCAGAATCTATTTTCTTCCTCATACCTGACGCATATACTTTCTGCTCCCTGGCTCCTTCAGCTGTACTCACTCTTTGTTAAGTCCCAAAATTACCATTGTTCCTGGCCCGGACTTCAATCCAGCCTCTCACATTAGTCCAGATACCACACCTGACCCTCATGACTGCATCGTTCTGATCCACCTGATGTTCATCCCATTTCCCCACATTTCCTTCTTTCCTGTTCCTCACCCTGATCACGCTTGATTTATTGATGGCAGTTCCACCAGGCCTAATCGCCACACACCAGCAAAGGCAGGCTATGCTATAGTACAAGCCACTAGCCTGCCTCTTAGAACCTCCCATTTCCTTTCAATCGTGGAAATCTATCCTCAAGGAAATAACTTCTCAGTGTTCCATCTGCTATTCTACTACTCCTCAAGGATTATTCAGGCCCCCTCCCTTCCCTACACATCAAGCTCGAGGATTTCCCCCGCCCAGGACTGGCAAATTAGCTTTACACAACATGCCCTGAGTCACAAAAACTAAAATACCTCTTAGTCTAAGTAGACACTTCCACTAGATAGGTAGAGGCCTTTCCTACAGGGTCTGAGAAGGCCACCGCAGTCATTTCTTCCCTTCTGTCAGACATAATTCCTCAGTTTAGCCTTCCCACCTCTATACAGTCTGATAACAGACCAGCCTTTATTAGTCAAATCAGCCAAGCAGTTTTTCAGGCTCTTAGTATTCAGTGACAGACTAATGGTCTATTAAAAACACACCTCACCAAGCTCAGCCACCAACTTAAAAAGGACTGGACAATACTTTTACCACTTTTCCTTCTCAGAAGTCAGACCTCTCCTCAGAATGCTACAAGGTACAGCCCATTTAAGCTCCTGTATAGACGCTCCTTTTTATTAGGCCCCATTCTCATTCCAGACACCCGACCAACTTAGACTGTGCCCCCAAATAACTTGTCATCCCTACTATCTTCTGTCTAGTCATACTCCTATTCACCGTTCTCAACTACTCATACATGCCCTGCTCTTGTTTACGCTGCCGGTTTACACTGTTTCTCCAAGCCATCACAGCTGATATCTCCTCGTGCTATCCCCAAACTGCCACTCTAAACTCTTGAAGTAAATAAATAATCTTTGCTGGCAGGACTATGCTGAACCTCCTTAGGCACTCTCTAATTAGATGTCCTAGGTCCTCCCAATTCTTAGTCCTTTTATACCTGTTTTTCTCCTTTTCTTATTCCATTTAGTTTTTCAATTCATACAAAACCATATCCAGGCCATCACCAATAATTCTACACGACAAATGTTTCTTCTAACAACTCCACAATATCACCCCTTACCACAAGATCTCCCTTCAGCTTAATCTCTCCCACTCTTGGTTCCCATACCTCCCCTAATCCCGCTTGAAGCAGCCCTGAGAAACATTGCCCATTCTCTCTCCATACCACCCCCCAAAATTTTTGCCGCCCCAATACTTCAACGCTATTTTGTTTTATTTTTCTTATTAGTACAAGAAGGCAGGAATGTCAGGCCTCTGAGCCCAAGCCAAGCCACCGCATCCCCTGTGACTTGCATGTATATGCCCAGATGGCCTGAAGTAACTGAAGAATCACAAAAGAAGTGAAAAGGCCCTGCCCGGCCTTAACTGATGACATTCCACCATTGTGATTTGTTCCTGCCCCACCTTAACTGAGTGATTAACCCTGTGAATTTCCTTCTCCTGGCTCAGAAGCTCCCCCACTGAGCACCTTGTGACCCCTGCCCCTGCCCACCAGAGAACAACCCCCTTTGACTGTAATTTTCCTTTACCTTCCCAAATCCTATAAAAGGGCCCCACCCCTATCTCCCTTCGCTGACTCTCGTTTCGGACTCAGCTCACCTGCACCCAGGTGAAATAAACAGCTTTATTGCTCACACAAAGCCTGTTTGGTGGTCTCTTCACATGGACACGCATGAAATAAACCATGTTTGATGAGCCCAGATGAGCAATCTGTTGATCTGAGAAAAGGAGTTTACTTGAATGAAAGCTAGCGTTGTTTGGATAAATGGACATTGGGAAGTTCCTGAAAGAAACAATCACGTGATCTGCAACTTTATCTTCCTGAGCCAGGGTTTTCTGGAAGAGTGATGCCCTGTAGCTGCAGACAGTGAGCTGTGTGGTTGAGATAGTTTGAATGCTGGGGGCTATTTCAGTTGGTGTGGTCAGGGAAGGCCTCCTAGTTGATGAAACCTTAGTAGAGTTCTGACTGTTGTGAAGGGTGAGCTGTGAGCAGTTCTAGGAAATTCAGCATTCTAGCCAGAGAGAAGAGTCAGGGCAAATCCCTTGGCATGGGAAGGATTTTGAGTGTTGGAGGACTAGCAAGAGAAGCAGGATAGCTGGGGAAACCATTGAGCAAGGAGGAGGTTACTTGGAGATTAGTCAATACATTCCCAACACTAGGAAGAGTTTGGATTGAATTCTAAGGGATATGGGAAGTCATTGATGGTTTTAAAAAGAGGAGTTATCTGATTTACAGGGTTAAAGGACCACTTTGGCAGGAAGACCAGTTAGGAGGCTTTTGTAGTAGTCCAGGGGAGGGCAGGTGGCTTGGTTTTTGGTCATAGCAATGGAGGTGATGAGAAGTCAGTGGTGTACTAGGAGTTATCCTTGACTCCTCTTTTCCCGAACATCTCACATTCAAACTATCTAGCTTCAAAATATAACTCCTAGTATTATGACCTGAATAACTGATTGAAAAGCTATTCCATTTTGTTATGGACTGTGTGTGTTCTCCCAAAATTCATATATTGAAGCCTATATCCCAGTGTGACTATATTTGGATACAAGGCCTCCAGAAAGGTAAAATTAAGGATATATGGGGTCATAGGATAGGATTCTAGCTTAGTAGCACTGGTGTCCTTATAAGTAGAAGGGACACCAGAGATCTCTTTCTTTCTATTCACAGACTAAGGAAAAGTTATATGAGGATACAGCAAGAGGGCAGCCAACTACATTCCTGGAAGACAGCCCTGAAACCAACACTGATGGCACCTAGATCTTGACTTCTGGCATCTGGAACTGTGAAAAAATAAATTTCCATTGTTTAAGCCATGCAGTCTGTGGTAATGTTTTATGGCATCTCTAGCAAATTAATATGCCATGTAATAGTATGTAGAAAACTGTGGAAAGAGTAGATTTGGGCAGGGTGGGAACGTGGGGTAAAAATAAACAGTTCTCCTTGTGGAAATGGTTGTGGATTATATGAGTTTTAAAGTCAGAGTGAAGGATGTTGAGATATAAAGGAGAGAGTCAGTAATGTGTGGCTTTGAGACTTGGATTTTTCTTTTCTTTCCTAAACATCTGACTCTACCACCACTACCCTCCTCCATTCCTGCCTTCTTGAATAACTATTTCTATTATGCCATTTCTCTTCTTCCTATTGAACACTACCTTCTGTGAAGGATTAGCTGTGATGTGGTGTAAAACTCTTTGGACTTAGGCCAGGTATGGTGGCTCACGCCTACAATCCCAGCATTTTGGGAGACCGAGGCAGGCAGATCACGAGGTCGGGAGATCGAGACCATCTGGCTAACATGGTGAAACCTCTTCTCTACTAAAAATACAAATAATAATAATAATAATAATAGTAATAATAGTAATAATTAGCCGGGTGTGGTGGCAGGCGCCTGTAGTCCCAGCTACTCAGGAGGATGAGGCAGGAGAATGGCGTGAACCCGGGAGGTGGAGCTTGCAGTGAATTAACTCACTACACTAAAATGTCATTGAATAATATCAATAAACACATACATTTTTATTGTATGTGGATCGCGCCACTGTACAGCAGCCTAGGCAACAGAGCGAGACTCCGTCTCAAAAACAAACAAACAAACAATCAAAAAAACCTCTTTGGACTTAGTGTTAAGTACTCTGGGTTCAGGTCCCATCTCTAACCCTTACTATCTGTATAGCCGGGGAGTCTTGAGCAACTGATTCACTTAACCTCACTGGCATCAACTTCTTCACCTGAAATATGAATAAAGATATTTACCTTACAGGCTTATTATGAAATAACAACTATGCATGAGAAGAAAATGAGTGTAAAAGCATTTTATGAAGTGAATATCGCAATAAAAACATGTTTATTGATATTATTCAATGACATTTTAGTGTGGTGAGTTAATTTCCTAGGAGTGATTGCATATAAACTGTAGAGAAAATACTTGACCCACGAAAAACACTTCCATTGTTAATGATGCAAGGGAACTTCTGTCTATTCTACTTCCCCAAATCTCTTCATATAAATGAGTGACCAGTCTACCTACCAATGAAATCAGTTTCATCCTCAATTTTCTATGGAGTGAACCTGTTGCAGGACAGATGGGTTCCAAAACTGAGCATTAATCTGGGATGGTCCTTGGCTTTACCCAGGATAGAATTTAAGGGCAAGCCGGATCACCAGTAAGACAGTAATCTTTTGTTGAACAGTACTGCTTCTTGCAGAGAAGTTCTAATCATAGGCAGTGCACCCAGATTTATCAATGTATGGGCTCTTGGCAACTGTATTTGTACTCACTTAAACCCATTTTCAGTTACATGTGAATTAAGAGGCAGGTCAATGCAAATTGAGGGGAAGATTATTTGGAACTTTCTAAGAAAGAGACAGTAACTTAGGGGTTGTTAGAATGGAAAGAGGGGGTAACTTTTGGGTTGCTGTCGTGGCATTTGTAAATAGTCATGGCACTAGAGATTGCTTTCATCGCCATCTGCTGGTTCCTGCTGGTTTCTTCACTTTATCCTGTCTGGACCAGACCCTGATTTGGTTAGCAGGGTTGTGTCCAGAAAACCAGTCCTACTGGTCTCCTACCTCAGATCTATTTCTGTTTATGAACTAGATTGGCTTGCTCTAGAAGATATAATACAGACTATAACATAGAGTTAGAGATTTGTAAGATGTTAAAGAATCCTTAGATATATTGTCCAGAGATGGCAAAATTGCAAATTAAATTACCACTCTCCTATCTTTTGGCCATGAAAGACATTACTTATTTACCAGAGCACATTTGTCTACTAAGCCCTCAATAGCCTCGAAATCATTTTCTTTATGGTATAGAGCCTCTACCATTTTGTTTCAGCAGGAAAATTTTATTTGCCATCTGTGATTCCTTTCATTATACAGATGGAGAAACTGAGACCTTGAGAGGTAATTTGTCTAACAGCATGCTGACTGTTTTTAGTGAATGCCAAAAATACCTAAGCAGGAAGCTGCATTTTTATATATGGAAAATGAATGTACTTATTATAAATGTGCATATACCTTCACACCTCACCACACATATATACATGATTGTTCATTTGACATCTTTTTTTTTCTGATTGAAGATACCCCTAAGGAGGCTGGAGACACCAAAAAATCTTTCTTAACTAACATTGGCGGTATTGAAGCACTGCCTTCTGAGAGAAATGACTTTTGTCTTTTACTTAATTAATTATAAACAGGAATCACTAGATACCTGCAGGTTGTTGTTTGCTTACTTATTACAGCCAAGCTCCGCCATTCTTAAATCTCTTTTAACTCTTAAAAAGGCAGGCAGAGAGGTTTCTTCTCCTTTGATCTTCTTAAGGGCACTGATACATTAAAGGATGCTATGATGTCTCAGACTGCCAAAATATAACACTAATGACACTGTGTGCTCTCCAAACACAACATCCTTCCTATAATATCTTCCCTTGACAGACATAATTACTTGAATCATCCACAGGGGCCTCTTAATGAAACTTTCTGTTTGTAGCAACTTTTGTTTCATTTAATTAGCTGTCTGTATGAGCAGTGCATGAAGGCAGTTGTTTCCTTACACAGGAAAGAATAATGTCAATTCATTTCTAAGGGTGAGCTAAATTGAAGGTGCCTGTATTAGCAGAATCACTTTCTATTTGGATTAAGCAAGCTGTCAATATTGCAGCTCCTATGTTACAACGCTCTTGTTGCCATCTAACCTCAACCTGTGTATGTACAAATATTTCATTAGGTTATTCCTATAACAGGACATTAAAATGGGACTTGTCCTGTCTTTCAATTAAGGCCAAAGACACCAGATGACACCTTCTAAAATGAATTGTAAGTCAGGTCACTGATTGAATGACTCTCAAGCCACATGACTTTTTAAGATCTTTTTAACGATCTAAAAAGTGGCTAGTATTGGGCATGATAAGTAGAATTTGGAGAGGACTTCTTTGCAGTGAGCTATCTTGTTGAGTTCAACCTATGAAATGAGAGAGTGTGTGTAAAGGGGGCAATTGCCCCTAATCCCAAGTCTAGCATGAAAAACTCCAATGGGATCACATTGAGAAATTGATATGCAATCTCTGTAGGTTTTGAATCAGATTAATGGGGCTTGGCTCATGCTTGAGAAGGCTGCAGTAGCTTGTGGTTTAGGAGTGAACTGTCTGTGATAGCACTGCCTTCCTTCCAACTGCAGACCAGTGGGCATGATTCCTAAGGACCAGGTATGGGAACCACACTAGTAATGTCAGCCTGAACTCATTTTAAAAGTGACTGTCTTGGAGGGATTTTCAGTTATGGTAGCATAAAAACATTGGTGAATCCTTTTAGCCAAACTGAACAAAATTGTCAAAAGGATGAAATATTTCCAGGCACTGGACCGACCATAGAGCCCAGAGTGTGTAAACCACAATTTTAGAATCATGTATTCTTAAAAATCTGGAGTGCTTTGGGAAGGAAAGGCAGACATCTATGCCCTTTTGCTTGGGCTGCTCCCATCCTCCCTCCTGCCCCAGCACAGTTGACAAGAAGTATAGTTTTACCAGTGTGGTGCTGTCTAAAAAACCCAGCAGCTTTATTGTCAGAGGGGACAGAATCAATTTGAGAAAAAAGACAAAACCCCATAGCTGTGTCAGCTAAAACTAAAGAACTTGGTAGAAAATAAATGGGGAGGACCTGTAGCTTTGCTTGTCTAGGTTTGTGGTCCTGGTTAGAGTGAGCAGTGAACTAGTAAAAATTTAATAAGAAGATCTTGGAAGAGAAAGAGCTATGAAAGTCCTAAGATATACTTTTCATATATCCTTGGCCTACTGGGAAACTACATTTATCCTAGCTTTATCCTAGCATAAAGTATAAGTTAAGGGACACTTGAAAACTTGCTGCAACTTGGAATGTACTTCCCAGCCCATATACAGATCAATGAACAGAAGGAGGAAAACTTATGGGCTTGAGGGGTTTGAACACAACCTCAATCTACATTATTGTCTGATTACTAAACTGTGCAGTTATAGGAATAACACCTAGGAAGCCAGGGTAAAATAGAAAAATAAAAAGAAAAGAATACAGAATGGAGACATCAGTAGGTACATATTTTTGGGGAGACAGACATTGGAGTTTATGTCCAAGCAAATTAATAAAAAAGTAACACTTGGAAAAATAAAACAGAATCTATACTTGCTACAATTATAAGACATGCACAGAAACAGAGAAGTGTGATTCATACTAAAATAAAACCCAAAACCCAGTTTATAAAAACAGACTCAGAATAGGTCTAAGTGTAAGCTTTAGTAGAAAAATGCTTCAAGGCATCTCTCACAGATATGCTCAAAGAAGTAAAGAAAAATATTGTGACAATAACTCAAAAAATAGGGAACCTCATGAGAGAAATAGAGGCTCTAAAAAGGCCAAATAAAAATTCTAGAGTTAAAAAGATCAATAACTGAAAAAAGAAATTCACTAGATGGACTCAAGAGCAGATTTGAGATGGCAAAAGAAACAATAGCAAACTTGAAGTTGGATATATCTGAAGAACAGAGGGAAAAAAGAGAGAAGACAAATTAACAGAGTATTAGAGTCCTGAGGGGCAACATCAAGTGTATCTGTATATATAATAGGTCTCACAGAAAGAGAGAAAATAAAGAAAAAATGTTTTCAGAAATAATGGTGGCCAGGCACACTGGCTCATGCCTGTAATCTCAGCACTTTGGAAGATTGAGGTGGGTGGATTACTTGAGCCCAGGAGTTTGAGACCAGCTTGGGCAACATGATGAAACCCTGTCTATACCAAAAAAAGAAAAAAAACAAAAACAAAAAACCGTGCAAAAATTAGCCAGGCATAGTGGCATGTGCCTATAGTCCCAGCTACTCAGGAAGCTGAGGTAGGAGGATTGCTTGAGCCTCACAGATGGAGGTTGTACTGAGCCAAGATTGTGCCATTGCACTCAAGCCTGGGAGACAAAGTCAGACCCTGTCTCAAAAAAAAAAAAAAAAAAAAAAAAAGAAAAGTAAAAGAAAAAGTAAATGCCTTGAAACTTCTCAAATTTAATGAAAACAATTTACAAATCCAAGAAGCTGAACAAATACCAAGTAAAATAAACAAAAAAGACCCACTTCTAGACATCATAGTGAAATTGATGAATGTTAAAAACAAAGAGAAAATACTGAAAATAGCAAAAAAAAAAAAAAAAAGAAAAAAGTGACTCATTATATACAAGGGAATGACAAACAATGAATGATTGACTTCTCCTTCAAAACAATGGGGTCCAGAAGGCAGTGGAATGATGTATTCAAAGTGCTGAATGTAGCAAAACTATTCACCAAGGATCCTATACCCAATGATGTATTCAATGATGTTTTTTCTCCCTGTTCATTCTCCTTTTTTAAAATTGAAGGTGAAACAAAGACATTACAAGATAAGCAAAAACTGAGGGAATTAGTTGCTGGCAGATCTGTCCTACTTGAAGTACTTAAGAAACTCTTTCAGGCTGAAAGAACTGATACTGGACAGTGACTGAAATCCATAGGAAGAAATTAAATATGCAAGTGTATATGCATAAAACAGATATACATATATATTTATTACATATACACACACATATGTGTGTGTGTGTGTATGCATGTGTATATATACACATACACACACACATTTTCTCTCTCTTTTCTTCTCTAAAGATGACTCTGGCCTGCCAGATAAGTGGCCAAGCAACAAAAAGCAGGGACAGAAACTCAGAGTGAATCAGGGGTGGTTAGCTAGAGAAGATGACTCTGTGAATCAAGATAATTGCAGTCAGGGGGTTCCTGAAGGGGAGTCTCTAACAAAGGCACAAAACAGCCCTTGGAGATAAGAATGAGCTTTAAATATTTGCTAGATTCAGAGACAATAAAGGCAAGCTAAAGTAGAAGTAGTCAAGAACTTTCGAGTATCCCTTACCTCTCCTCCCACCCTCTGCTTCCATTCTGGCAAAGTGTGAAATAGCAGTCAGTTCAGTGGGGAGAAGAAACCATCCTCCTCCCCAAGTGGCAGGCAGCCTACCTATGCCTGGCTCTAACCTAGGGTGAGGAGGGGATAGGGTGATAGGGCTTACCTTCCAAGCTGGATTGAATTGTGGGTTAATGTTGAACCGGATATTTTTTATTATTGAATTGTTTGTGAATTAAAGGATCTGAAGAAATTTTTGCTACCTGAAAAGGGTCAGAGGGGGAGTTGAGAACCCGCTCATTCAGAAACAGAAGACATTCTACCCTCTGCCCCTACCCAGCAAGGTTAAAGGGTAAGTGGGAGCCAAAAGTAAAGTTCCTTTTATGAACTCATTCTATTCCTCCTGCATGTTACATGTCCAGTACACTTCCCTATTCTTCACCAATTGAGATTTCTAGTTCCTTAATCCTTTCTTTTTTTCTCCTTGTTTGTTCTTTTTATGATTTAACATTCTTCCCACTTCAGAGCAGACTTCACAATTAGTTTCTTCAATCAATTCTTCCCTGTTTTCAATGGTTTCTTCCATTTTTCTACCACACAAATCTTGTAATCATTCTAATCTAACTGGTTTTCTTTCTCCTTCTACAGATGAATTAACGAATAGTAGAGAAAATAACACATTTGGATTCCTGGTACCAGGATCATTTTAATGGTCTTTGGCTTCAGATGGGCCATTTAAACTACTCAACAAGACCTTTGTCTGCCTCTGGTCAGTTTCCTCTGTCATTCACCCCAGAAGTATCATGGATTTTAACTGCTTTGATCAAGTTTCTTATTCCACCCCTGCACTTTCTTCTCTTAGCTGCCGAGGCTGTTGTCCACGTCCCAAAGATAATTGAAGTTGAAGTGGGATGAACTCCAGGCTGACTCACATCTTCACTTCTTCCTCTGTAGCCTTAGAGAAAGAAGTTTCAATTTACAGATGATCTCAAGTTCATTCATCCTCTCCTATCACTTCTATATTTACTCCTCTTTAGTATTTTTAAACTTTTTCCTCTTCACTGACTTCTCAACACCTTGTGAACATAAGAAAGCTCATTGTAAATGAACTCCTCTGCTAGGCCTCTATATTTCTTCAGCCAAAGCCCTGTAGCAAGGCACCCCATTACAACCAAGAATATTGAAAAAGCAGTCCGCACTTTCTGCCTTCATTTATTCAGAGCCCATCAACTCCTCACATTCCTAGAAATGGATGTTCACGCCTTCTAATTGACAGACACATTGATGTTTTCTCATCTGCTCTGTGAGATTTGATAATGTTGATGGCCCCTTCCTCCTGTAGATCCTTTTCTCCTTTGACTTCTAGGATAACCTTTGTATTAGTCAGTTTTCATGCTGCTGATAAAGACATACCCAAGACTGGGCAATTTACAAAAGAAAGAGGTTTAATGGAGTTACAGTTCCATGTGGCTGGGGAGGCCTTACAACCATGGTGGAAGGCAAGGAGGAGGAAGTCACGTCTTACATGGATGGTAGCACGCAAACAGAGAGAGAGAGAGAGCTTGTGTAGGGGACCTCCTCTTTATAAAACCATCAGATCTCATGAGACTTATTCACTATCACAAGAACAGCACAAGAAAGACCTGCCCCCATGATTCAATTACCTCCCACTGGGTACCTCCCATGACACATGGGAATTGTGGGAGTTACAATTCAAGATGAGATCTGGGTGAGGACACAGCCAAACCATATCCCCCTTCTCCCCTGGATATCTTTCTTCTTTTTTGATACTTTGTTTCTGTTTATTTCTGAGCATTTTGTCTTTGGATTTTGATCCTTTTACTCTATATTTTCTCCCTAAATGATATCACTTAATCTCAAAGTTTTAACTGCAGACCCATAATAACCTGGGCCTCTGTGTGTTCAAGACCCTGGACATCTTCACTCAGATTTCCATTCCACTAGCACCACACACACGATGTGTCTAACGCTCATTATCTCATCCCAGCACACATGCATATAAGCTGATAGACAAATGTCTTGCCTAGCTTGGTGACTGGCATCATCTATCATTTTGCTATCCAAGCCGGGCACCTGACATGAACTCGCACCTATCTAATTTACTTCTCCTCCATCTACCCACATTCAATTGATTTCTAAATCATGTAAATTTTAACATCTTGATGTCTAGCCCACACTTTTCAATCCCTGCTCTTATAGTCTCAGTCTTGACCCCCAAAACCTGCATGGACAATTGCTACACTCTATTTGTTTCCACAACTCTGCCAGGCCAAATGTTTTTGTATGCCCTTTCCTGATGAAATATCTTTAATTCCTATGGCTTTCACATTAAAGCTTACATTTCTTGCCAGGCTGGTAAGTCTTTCATGATATCATCTCTATGCCCCTCCTCAGAGTTACCTCTTCAGACACTGCTTTGTGTCCTTTCTCCTCAATACTACCCAGCTCTTTTTATTGTCATGGAATTATTTCTTTTTCCTCAAATCTACAGTGTGTTTCATGCTCTTGACCGTTTGTGCATGTTGTCCCCACTGCTTCTCTGTCTTTTCCCTACTCACTGCTCACCTTTCAAGTCTCAGGATGTTCTCTTCTCTGGCAGAATTTTTTTTTTTTTTTTTTTTTTGAGACAGACTTTCACTCTTACACCCAGGCTGGAGTGAAATGGTGTGATCTTGGCTCCACCCCCCGGGTTCAAGTGATTCTCTTGCCTCAGCCGCCAGAGTAGCTGGGATTACAGGCACGTGCTACCATGCCCAGTTAATTTTTGTATTTTTAGTAGCAACAGGGTTTCACCATGTTGACCAGACTGGTCTCAAGCTCCTGACCTCAGGTGATCTACCCACCTCAGCCTCCCAAAGTGCTAGGATTACAGGTATGAACCACCATGCCCAGCCAGCAGAACTCTTTTCTTCCTCCTTTTGCCCTCACTCTATTCTGTTGACATCATTGTGTCAATTTGGAATTCAGTCGGCCTTTCTGTAAGGTTCCTGGGGGAAAACCTCATCTTGTTCATAACTGTATACATAGCACAGAGCACAGTACCCACCACTTAGGAGGCACTCAATCAATATTTCTTTAGTATAATTGAATTAATGGTCATAAATTGCTCTGTGTCTAGGTAGCAAGCGTCCTTCTCCTCTCATCAGCCATTTTCACTCAGATTTTGTGTAGGGGTCAGGACTGACAGCCTGCCTTTCAACAGGCCCCAAATTTCATCTCTTGAGGAAACTGGGAAAGGAGTCAGGGTGCAGGTGAACTTCTAGATCTTTCCCTGGGTCTCTGTGCTAAGACCCTTCAGTGAGTATTGAGGCATCAGTTCAGGTGGGAAAGGTGACGCTCTGTGATTGCTTTTCCTACTTATTCATGTATTTTAAAAACAAATAAGAATTTTGGAATGCCTGGTCTTCAATTCCAGTCACCATTCTCATGCAGTGCAGGTCATCTGAGGTTCTTAAACTAATTGGGAAATGTAACAGAATGTTCAGTACTGTGTCTTCATTTTCTTTAGAGAAACCAAAACGCGTGAGATTAAATGACTTGCCAAAGGAGATCCCTTAGCTGTTGGTGAAATAAAAAGAAATGCTTATTCTTCTTCTATCCAATCCTGGACCCCATCCTCATATCTTTTTTAAAAAATGGGAAAATGAAATTGGGTATTATGGAAAGGCTCTTTTCAAAGTTCTAGTGTTTTAGAGTTATTATAATCATTTTTTTACTTTATTTACTCTCTTATCACCCAAAGGATATTGATTGAGCAGACTTTGCAAAAGACACACTGCTACATCTGAGACTTGAACTCAACTGGAGCTAGCCTTAAGTCTGATCCTGGCTCTTAGTGGCTGTGTAAACTTAGACCAATCACTTAACTCCCCTGAGTCTCAGTTTCTCATCAGTTGAACTCATTTGGAGGGAGTATAAAAAGACATGATTGACTTTGACCCCAAATGTTTGTTCTTTAACCAGGCACACGTGCATAATAATCTCCAGACTAAGAGTGCCGCAGCATAAAGAAACCATCCCCAGACTGTAGTTCCATATTAGAAGCATGTTTGAGTGCAGGAGAAGGGGATGAGTCAGAAGAGTGAGCAAAGCATTTGAAAAGTTCAGCTGAAACCTAAAGACATTGCTTTAGGTTTTGATTAAGGAACCATTAATTTTATTTTAACAGATTCAAATGGTCTTTTTGGTTCAGCAATGGTAGAAGAAATTGCGCTCTTTAACTAAATCTCTTCCCATCCTTACCTGCTTTTCTCCATTGCCTCTCTCTGTGGTGGCTGTCCTCCTGCAACTGAAGCCCTTTGTTGGGTGCTTATTTTTCACAAACTATTAGCCTGTCATGCAGGCTTATTTTCTACCAGCTACTTCTATAGAATCTGGAAATCTCATTGGTCTAGTTGATAAAGTTACAGCCCAAAGCTCCATAATTCTAGAGATCTAATTCTGGGACAAAAAATCCCTGGCTGGCTGACTTAAGGAAAAAAAGCCATTTGTTATTATTTTGTTCCATCTCACACTTTTTGTAGATTTGACATAACTATACCCTAAAGAAGGGCTGACGAATACTATCAGTATTGATAATTCAAGATAGTTTATGTATTTAATGCATATTAATAAAATTGTATCCTTCTTTTTTCATTTATTTCTTGCTTGTCCTGCCATGCCTGTAAAAACTGTCAAATACACATTCTAGAATCACAACACAGACAGTGTTGATGAGGAAAGACTGCTGAGCAAAGCACCTGAGCTTCCCTAGCATGGTCTGTTCTGTCTCTGGCCCTGGCATCCACCCCAGACATCAAGGACCAAATCAAAAAGACTTAGTTCAGGAAGCAAATGTTTACTTTTATTTGAGGCAGAGTATACCAAAGGCCTGTAGTGATTCCTTTTAGCACTGGAAATCAGGTAAGCTGGAAGGGATTACCCGGAGTGCTAACCCCTCTGTCAGCTCAGGCTGAGTCAAGCAGAAGCCTGACAAACAGCAGCTGATGGCACTCTTACTTTCATTGTAGAGTTGCTTTTTGAGAAGTACGGAATTCAAAACAAGTAAAGGAAGGGTCTTTCTAGTCGCTGCCGTCTTCCAGCATTAGAAATAAACAGGCTGGAATCTTGAGGTTATTCTTGGAAGAAAGTGCTGAAATTAAACTGTCAACCTTGATGCCAAATGATTGTTTTACCTTCTGGATTATGACTAAGAAAAAATTATGGAAACCCAGTGGATCATGATTTTCAGGAATTTCTCTTCAGTTGGCTAATAACCCCTTATGGGCTTGGTTCATTGACCTTAGAATTGATGATGAGGTTTAAAAAATACTTTTAGAAACTATTTTGTAAAAGTCTTTAATGATGGCCAATTATGACATGTTAATCTTAGGTAAAAAGTTTGGAAAGATGTACCATAGAATTCAGGAACATAGAAATAATAAAGCAGAAATCATGGGATTTAGGGAAAAAATGGTGAAGGGATGATCTACTAAGAAGCAAACTGTTTGAAATGGGAGAAAAATCTTCAAGAATTCAAGGCCCCTGACAGGGCCAAAGACAACTAAAATAGGAAATATTGGTTGAAGTAGTTACTGGTTAGCCCTGGGATATTTTTCAAGTACATTTACTTCTGTGATCCAATGCCATCAGAAATACGAAGGACACTGAGATGTGTCTGTGAATCATTCATGAGATGACTTTAAAATGATCTCTTTAATTAGTGATGACAACTGGCTGGTTAGTTTAGGGCCTCAGTGGACTGGATTAGATTAGGTCTGCCAGGGAGAGTATTTGGTGACCCAACACATGGAAGAAAGTTCTCCCATCTCATAAGAGCTGCAGGGCGTGGAAACTCTCTGTCTGAGATAGCTGAAAAACACCTTTTGACTTTGAGAAGAGACATTTTAAAAGTGGCGATGATTGAAACAATGTGTTTTAGGAGAAAAAGACATAAAAGAAATGGACTTCACACAGAGCAAAGACCTTCGTCATATTAAAGAGACAGAAATGAGAAACGATGTGTGTGACTCTCCCAGAAGGCCAGATAATGCACTTTAATAGGGAGTAGAATAAGGTACTGTGTTTTCCACATCCTACATTTTCTCCCAAGATTCCAGCCTCCAAGCCCAAACTGACAGTATCTATGTGATACCTGCAGCCTTTGACCTGTCTCTGAATTGCACTCATAGCAATCACCTCACAATGGCCCAGGAGAGGGCTTGATGATCTGAAAGCATAATCAAACTTTGGAGAGAGAATGGCCCCATAGACACTTTCACAGCAGTCTCACAACTTCCACATTCTCTGTCTATCTCTCTGGTGCCTTCTGTGGCCAAACCCAAACTCCTAAAACTCTTACCTCCCCCAGGCAGGGGTGTCAGAGGTTCTGGCAGGTTGTCATACTATTGAGTTTGGAAACCTTGGACATTCCTTGGGTGAGCCTACTACTATGTTATCCAGCAGTTGTGTATCATAATCTGGGCCTATTAGCAACATTTTAATATATTTATTTGTTTATTAATTAATTTTGTTATTTGCTAATGTGAAGTGATAGCACAGATGGCAAATACAGAATGCCTGAAAAATATTTAACTACTTCTCACTATCTTCATACTCATCACTCTAGACCAGCTCACCATCAATTCTCACCTGGGTTATTTTGATTGTTTCTAACAGGGCCTTGCCTCTGTCCTTTGCCCCCTTTCAGTCTATTCTCCACAGGTGGCAGATCTTGTGAAGACATAATCTGGATGATGTCACTCCTCTGCTCAAGAGCTTGCAATGGCTCCTTATTTCAAAGCCAAAGTCCTTTCAATGGCCTCTGAGGGCTGGGATAGCCTGGCTCCTCACTAACTCTCTCTTCGTCCCCTACTGCTCTCCTCTGTGTTGTCTCTACTTCAGCCATAATGGATGGAGGGAAGGACTGATGAAGCACAGGCGATATTTAGAGCAGTGAAAGTATTTCATATCATAGTATAATGGTAGATACATGACATTATGCATTTGCCAAAACCCATAGAACTCTACTATACAGAGTAAATCCTAATGTAATCTATGAACTTTAATTAATAATAATGTATCAATATTATTTCCTGAAAGTAACAAATGAACCATACTAATGCAAGATGTTAACAATAGGGGAAATTGGTGAAGGCAGGTAGCTTAGGATAATATGGGAACTCTCTGGCGTTTTTTTTTTTTCTGTTCAATTTTTCTATAAATCTAAAATTACTCTTTAAGAAACTATACATTTTTTTAAAAAAAACAGAGGTCTTTTGCAAAGGCAGTGCATTCTTCTAATGTGAGGTCATGGATGGATAAAGGGAAGAAAAGAGTGGAATGAAGATGTGAATTTGGAAGTGACTGCAAAGTGTCATTTCAACCTTCATATATTGAATGGCCTTGGCTCTCATCCTCCTGGGGAGAAGCCTATTCTTGAGTTGATTTTTCATTTATCCGGTATAGCAGACTCCTGTGAAGATCATTTTGGAAAGTCTTGATATCTCAAAGCTATCCACTCAGAGTTCTTCTCTCTGATCTAATAACATAAAAATGTTTAAGGTGGGAGGCTGGCTAGGTGAAATGGAGTCCCAGAGCCAAAAAAGACTTTAAACTTGATCTGTCTTTGTCATGATCCCTGACTGTGCAGATGCATGCTCCATGAAGGAAGGACTCAGCAAGCCTCTGCCTCATCCTGACCTTGGGCCCCAAGAGAACATGTAGAACTCAAGCTTGGTGAACACCTTCCTAGGACATTTATATCTTGGAAGACAAAACACAGACCTTTTTCTCAGGTGTTCTGAAAGGTGGGCTGGTGAGGTCTAGATGGAGTTAAGCAAGTTTGAATCTGGGAAATGCAGATTGAGGCCACATGTCAGAGACTATTGGCTGAGTTTTGGGATTATTACTAAATCTGGAATAGCCCAAGGCTTTTTGGTATCCTGCTGAATCCAGGAGTAGGGGTGAGACAAGAAGGCATTGGGGGTTAATGGAAAAAAAAGAATATCACCTCTCCCTCAGACAGTATATTAACCAGAGTGCAACATGAAGTTCCCAAACATGCTCTCTAATTAATGCCACAACCAATCATTAGCCTCTGAGCTTGGAGGAAATCAGCACTCTTCAAATACTGAAGGAAAGGAAAACAGTCTTTTTGATGATATATTGGTGCTTGCTTTTTGACAAAGTTGTTAGCAAGATGGACTATGACCTGAGCTATATAACAGACCATTAAAACCTCTGAGGAGAATTTTATTACATCCACACTGCCAGTCAATGTCAATGAAGGTCAAGTAAGATTTCTGTTCTTGTGAGACATTGAGCCGTGCCCGGCCATGACTCTGTGGGCAGTTACAAGAGCGTATGTTTAGAAGTTGCTTTCCTAACAGCTAGGAAAGGCTGCCCTATCATGAGCACCCATATGTACCCAACCTCTCATATGCAGGCTGGGGTGAGACTGCATTTTATGCTTGTTTGTTTTCTCTAAGCATTAATGACAAATTTCAGATTGCACACTGATATGATTTGGCTATATCCCCACCAAAATCTCATCTTGAATTGTAGTTCCCATAATTCCCACGTGTTGTAGGAGGGACCTGGTGGGAGATAACTGAATCATGGGGATGGTTTCCCCCATACTGTTCTCATGGTAGTGAATAAGTCTCACGAGATCTGATGGTTTTATAAGAGGAAACCCCTTTGGTTTGGTTCTCATTCTCTCTTGTCTGCCACCATGTAAGACGTGCCTTTTGGCTTCCACCATGATTGTGAGGCCTCCCCAGCCACATGGAACTGTGAGTCCATTAAACCTCTTTTTCTTTATAAATTACCCAGACTCAGGCATATCTTTATCTGCAGCATGAAAACGGACTAATGCACACACAGAGCAATCTTTCAAACTTTTAAAACCTGGTCATTTAATTCTCCTGCTTAAAACCCTTAAAGCCTCCCAGCACTCTTACAGTAATGTTCAGAATCTTCCATGGGCCTCTGAAGTCCTACAGGACCTGACTGCTGCCCTTCTTACAGCGTTCAAGTCACAAAAGACATTCTCTTTGGTGCTTGAATGGCACTAACTGCTCATCCCTCTGTTGGAAGCCTCTTTCCCTGGCACACTCCTCCCCTCATTCTCCTAAGACCGAGATTAATTTCTGCTCATTCTTCACCTATCACGTTAATTGGCACTTTGAGAGGAAACTCCTTGCCTGATATCCCTGAAAGTCAGGTGCCTGAAGTTTTGTAATTATTGCACCCTGTGCATTTTCAAACCCATCATCTCAGTTGTAATCATTCTACTAGATCCTCCTAGATGAGCCTACAGACTCCATGAGGGGAGGAGCTGTTTCTATCCTAGACTCTGCTCTAGCTTTTGTTCCTAGCGCAGGCTCTGGCACAAAGTAGGTGGTTAAGAAATACTTTCTGAAGATTGAATTATTTGTAACCATGACCTTAGTCATTTTAGCTTCCTATGGGAATGGTATACCAAACATGCATTGCTGGAAGATTCTCTGAAGGTATTTTGAGCTTAACAAAGGGATTTTATGATTTTTTTTAATGGAAACAGGCAATAGTAAAACTTTAGCAAAATAAAATTGAAAGGAGAATTAGGTCCTCATGCTTCGGAGAGTAAGCAACTCACCATTTCAGAGCAAGCTGAAAGACGTTTCCCTCTTGCCTCATCCATCAGTGTATTACAATTATGAATTCATTTCTCTCCCTCCAAAGGATCTTGGATGTGGTCTAGTATCCTTCTAAGTGACACCATAAAAAAGGGGGCACCATCATCTTCCAAAAGCAGGGCTGTTCTATGTTCATAATTTAGTATGAAGGGTAGATATCCAGAATGTGCCACCTTCTGAATAGCTAATACTTTTAGGTTCATATCCTAGTGTTTTGTTTGCTAAGCCTCTTGGAGTTCTGAGGAGAAGAGTTTCTGTTCCTAAATTTGATAAAGGTAGAACTCTTCCATCTGCTGAAGGAGGCAAACATCAGAGATGCTTCCTCATCCCACCACTTGGAGACCCAAGTCTGTCTTTGTGAGGAGGAAGAAAAGGCTGTTATCATCTTAGAATTCAGGATCTCAGTGCCATGGACTGAATGTTTGTGTGTCACCTGTTGATATCCTCACCCCCAATGCTATGGCATGAGAGGTGGAACCTTTGGCAGGTAATTAGGTCATGAGAATGAAGCTCTCAGAATGGGCTTAGTGTTCTTAGAAGAAGAGATGTGAGAAACAGATGATCTTTCTCTTTGCTATGTGGAGATACAGTGAGAAAGTGATCATCTGCAAACCTGGAAAAGGGCCCTCACCAGAACCTGACCATGCTAGGTCAAGATCATTAGAACACCCTGATCTTGAACTTCCATCCTCCATAACAGTGAGAAATACATTTCTGTTGTTTAAGCCACCCAGTCTATGGTAATCATAATAGCAGCCAAACTGACTAAGACCCTTAGTAATATCTGTGATTAGCTCTTCTGAGACTCATGAAGAGACGTGATACAGATTATGATATTTTACATGCTTATAAATATACAATATACTAGTGTTTATTAATGTATCAACATTAGATAGAGATCTTTCTGATATCAACATGTATATACTTCTTGTTTAGTAAATTCAGTACTATGAAGATAATTTATGTTTTCTTGAACATTGGAAATTTTCCCATGCCTCCATATGAGTCTTAGTTTTGATTTTCTAGAATTATAATTGCAAATACAGAAACTGCAAAAGACAGGAATAAATATTAAAGACCCAAGGGCATAATCTGAAAGTTTAGTTTTGCCCCTTTAATAATTAATATGAGCTTATTTCTCCTAATTTATTTCTTCCCTCTAAAATTAAAAGCCAGAAAATTCCAACTGAGTAAGTCATCCAAATTGAGGTCTATTTTTTTGAGGTGGGAAATCTTGTCATAAATTTAACAGATACAGTAACTAACTCTTCAACTATGCCTCCTACTGTATTCTATCAAGTTGAGTTTTCTTTAGTTAAACATAGACACAGGATAAAAAAAATTCCAAAACCAAATTCACCTAGTATTTTGATGTTTAGGATGCAAAAATTTTTATAGGGTTTGAGAAGTAGGTTTGTAAACAGATTTTCGTTTTGTGTATGCATGTGATTCTTTCATCCCTAGTAACTCCTTATGGAAGAATAGCTTTCATTTTATTAATAATTTATAAAGGCCCTTTGTACTTGTTGTTCTCTCTGCCTGGAATACTCTCTCCACAAATATGCACATCTCATTTTCTTATCAACTTCAGGTAGGTCTTTACACAAGTATAATATTATCTAAGTAGGTCCTTCCCTGATTGCCTTATGAAGAATTGCAACCATTCTCACTCAACGTTTTCTATCCTCCTTCCCTGCTTTATTCTCTTCATATCACTTATCCCATCTAACATTCCATATATTTTACTTACTTATTTTATTATTCCCTGTGTCCCATAACTAGAATGTAAACTCCACAAGGGTAGAGATTTTGCCTGTTTCCTTCTCTGCTTTATTCTCAGAGCCAGAATACTGCTTATCATAAAGTAGACACTGAGTAAATATTTATCAAACACATTATATCAAATCTTTCTCAGCAATCCCAAGATTAAAGGTTTAGTTTACTGGTTGTTTGAGGAGGGGGTTGGCAATTCATATAGAGAAAACCAAGCTCACTGGCAAGGGTCCCTTAGTGACTGCTGAGGTGAGTGGTCTCATGGGCTGGCAAGTACAGAGATCACCTGTGTGTCACCCAGAAAACACAGTAAACTTGCCATTTGCAGAACTTCTCTGAGATTTCAAAATTACTGTCAATAGCTCTGGCAGTTAGACAAAAATTTTGTTTTCTTTTACCAAGGGTGGCTTTAGCAGATGTAAATTTTTCTTTTAAAAATGGGTAGCGTTTTTCCTTCCATATATTCTTTTAGAAAGTAAAAATTCCATTATTTAGTTTAGAAAATAGAAATTCAATAATAGTCCATACCATAAGGGAGAAGAATGAATACTCCACCTTTTTTGTATGTGTGCTTGTGAAGTTGGACTCAGTTGAATTTTCATGTTGTATTGAAATATTCTAACGGGAAGACAGCACATTTTTGCTCTCTTGGCTCTCTTAATTTAAGTTCATTCTATGATAAATGGATTTGTTGTCCTGGGGCAGCCTCCATGGGTTTAAACTTAAAGGTATTCTTTCTTTCATTTTACATTTAGGTATGATACAGGAATTCAATTGTGTGTAAAATATATTACTTTACATACATAAACAAAATCTAGATATTTTCAGATGACTTGACTTTTGCCCTCCTTCTCCATTGTCTTCTGCCATGATTGTAAGTTTCCTGAGGCCTCCTAGCCATGCTTCCTGTTAAGCCAGCAGAACCGTGAGTCAATTAAACCTCTTTTCTTCATAAATTACCCAGTCTCAGGTATTTCTTTATAGCAGTGTGAAAATAGACCAATACATAGGTGATGGTAGCAGAAATTAAGTGCCACACAGGGAGGAAGCAGCATGAGCCCACAGAAACTGGAAAGCCAGCAGCAGTGAAATCAAGAAAGAAGCCATAGACCCAGAATTGGGGAGAAGAGCTGAGGCACAGTAGTGGCAAAGGCTGGGTGAAAGCAAACAAATCTATAGCTGAGGAAGGATTAGCCCATGGGAGAGAGGCCTGGAAACAAAAAACAACATTAGCGCTATTCAGATTCTCAATGACTTACCAGTTCATGATATTGCAAATTTCATGAGGCCTGCCTGTCTGAAATTGATTTTCTTCCCAATAATTCTTGCCATTTAACTTTTCCTGGAGCTGAAAAACATAACACTGATAATGGATTTACTGAGCCCTCACTTTTTGCCAGAGTTGTTTTAAGTGTTTTTCCAGGATATTCTTTTTCATTTGTGAAGCTATTCTTTGAAGTAGGTACTTTCATTAATCTCAGTTTACAAATGAGAAAATGGAAGCAAGAAATGTTAAATTAACTTGCTGGAGATCACATAGTGATTAGGGAGTAGACCTTGGAATTCAAATGTGGTAGAATGATTTAGAGCCCAGACTCTAGTTGATCATGGGATACTACCTGGGTACGGTTGAGATATGTCCTCTGCATTCCCATGTTTATTATTATTCTACTGCTCACACCCCACAGCCCACCATATTCTTGTTTATATTCTTGGCAACACCCAGAGTTCATAACAAATCTAGAGATCTACCAGCGTGAATCACTAGGCAATCAATTTAAACTCCCTTTTTGTAGGCATATTGTAAAAGGTGTTATGCTAACCCCACTGTTAATGTACCAGGCCAGCTCCTTAGAATATAATGCTTCTCTTTGATTTGTCTCTAAGAAGAGTGATACTCCTATCATAGGACATCCTGTCCTAAATTCCACTGAATTGTTGTCTAGCTCTTCCCCTAGATTTAGGTCTCCTTAGAGTACAAATTGCTTTTTATTTTTTCTCTTTGGTATCTCCCACACTGCCTAGGACAAAGTAGATGTTCCAAAACAGTTCAGTGAATTATTTCAATGCCTTCTTATTTGTACTCCAGGCTACAGATGTGTATTCACACTCTGTTCCAGACTACCTTGGGAATAAGCTAAGTGGTAAATAGAGTCAATAGAGAGGTTATACTGGATTCAAGGTGGCTTTCAACCCAGAATGCTAATATGTAGGCATTAAAAAAATTACTTTGATATTAGAGACAGAAGGACAGACCAAACACTTTGGGTCAAGATCTATGTAATTGAGTTAATAGTACATACTTAAAAATAATACTTTTATTTGCATAGTACTTTATAGATAGAAAAGTATTTTCATTTAAATTGTCAAATTTGATACTCACAGTGTATTTGGAAGATTTATTGTTCCCAGTTTTAAAAACTGTTCCTTACTCAAGGCAGGCAGCCATGTGGGCCAGTGAGGTCTCTCTGCTGTTGCAGGCCTGTGTATCTCCCCACTCCACAGGTCACTGACAGCTCTGCCTAGAAATCCCCAGGACAGGGGTGAGGTAGGGGTAGAGATGGAGGAGGTCCTTCTTCATTCTATTGTAACCTCCCAATGGGTTCACTTTGTCCGCGGCCTAGACACAGCCGATTTCTCAAGACAGGGGAATTGCAATAGAGAAAGAGTAATTCATGCAGAGCCACCTATGTGGGAGACTGGAGTTTTATTATTACTCAAATCAGTCTCCCTGAGCATTCGGGGAGCAGAGTTTTTAAGGACAACTTGGTAGGTGGGGGAAAGCCTGTGAACCAGGAGTACTGATTGGTCAGAGATAACATCATAGGGAGTTGAAGCTGTCTTGTGCTCAGTCAGTTCCTGGGTGGGGACCACAAGATCAGATGAGCCAGTTTATCAATCTGGGTAGTGCCAGCTGATCTATCAAGTGCAGGGTCTGCAAAATATCTCAAGCACTGATCTTAGGAGCAGTTTAGGGAGGGTGAGAATCTTGTAGCCTCCAGGTGCATGACTCCTAAACCATAATTTCTAAACTTGTGGCTAATGTTAGTTCTACAAAGGCAATCTAGTCCTCAGGCAAGAAGGAGGTCTGCTTTGGGAAAGGGCTGTTATTATCTTTGTTTTAAACTATAAAGTATAAACTAAATTTCTCCCAAAGTGAGTTCAGCCTACACCCAGGAATGAACAAGGACAGCTTGGAGGTTAGAAGCAAGATGGAGTCCACTAAATTAGATCTCTTTCACTGTCTCAGTCATAATTTTGCAAAAGTGGTTTCACTATCTGTGATCAAACCTCTGCAATAAGAATGACAGGTGATCGTCTTTCCCCTGGGCGCCACCTCCTCCTTCCATTCCTTCTGAGTCTTCTCCAACCCAACACATACTCAATCAGGATGGAGTTGGAAACAAATTTTGCTAGAAGCTCAGACTTCAGAGGCGATTGTAGCTTTACCTGAAAACTTGGCCTTCCAGAGTAGGGTGATGCACATGAGACCCTTCTCCTGAACTCTTTCATCTCAGTCCCCTCTCCTTTCTTGGCCACCTCCCCCTTCAGCAACTTTTCTAGCATCCCCAACACCTTTCCTTGAGAATCTCCATTAGTCTCCACGTGGAGATACTTCTACCACCATTTCTCCCTCCTGAAACTTTAGCACAACACTAATTTTGGAGATTCTTCTCTGCTCAGCCATTAGCTTTTGAGGAGGGAGACTGTAAGTTATAGTCTTGCAAGTGATGATGGACACGGGAATTTCAAATCCTCTTTAGTCTCGCTACCAGAGATAGGTAGGGAAATTTCCTCACAAGTTTTCCTGGGATGCCAGAACACATTGTCACAGTCAAAATTACTTTCTCCTGGATAATACCATCATCCCTCAGTATCCACAGCTCATGGATATAAAAATCCCCATATGCTCAATTTCCTGATATTAAATGGCACAGTATTTATATACATAAATAAAAAATAAAATTGTAAGCTCCTAATCAACTGAATGGACTCCTCCACCCCCTGGGCAACAGGATCCTAAAGAAAATCTGAAAAACTAGTTCAGGCCATGACTGGAAGACAGGGTTGGACTTGCCTGTTTTACCCTCTTCCCTTTGGAGTTTAGGCACAACTGACCAGCACTAACATTAAGATAAAGATCATAAGAAAAACAGACTTTTTGTAGCAATGAGATAACCAACTCCAGCCTGACTCTGGTATAGCATCATGTGAAAGAGAGCAGGTTCTGGAGGAAATTATTTTACCCCAAACTATATTTTCTTTGACATCTTTTGAAATGCCCCTGTTAAGTCATCTCTTGCGGGGGAAATTTGCATTCTGTAGAGAATCTCCTTCCCTTTCTAGGTCTTTTCCTGATCCAGGAGGTTTAACTAAGAGTCTGACACATTTTAAGTTTCAAAGAGACATTTACCATCTATTCTCTCTGAAACCTGCTACCTGCAGGCTTCATCTACATAACAAGAACCTTGGCTTCCACAGCTCCCCTTATCTTAATTCAAGCATTTCTTTAAGCCGACTTCAACTCTCTAGGCAAAGGTTAACTTTCACAAATTGCAAATCAGAAAATCTTTGAATCCACCTATGACCTAGAAAACCTCATCTGCCACACCACTTTGACGTGTCCCATCCTTCCAGGCCAATGTGTACCTTACATGTATGGATTTATGTCTTTGCTTCTAACTTTTGTCTCCCTAAAATGTATAAAACCAATCTGTAACCCAACCACTTGGGGCACATGTTCTCAGGATCTCCTGAGGCTGTGTCCTGGGCAGTGATCACTCATATTTGGCACAGAATAAGTCTCTTCAAATATTTTACAGAGTCTGGCTTTTTTTGTCAACTTACATAACCTATGCACATTCTTCTGCATATTTGAAGTCATTTCTAGATGACTTATAATACCTAATACAACATAAATACTATGTAAATAATTGTTACATTGTATTTTGTGTTTGTATTCTTTTAAATTACTGTATTTTCTTCCTTCCTTCCTTCCTTCCTCCCACTTTCCTTTCTTTCCTTATTTCCTTCTTTGTTTCTCTCTCTCTCTCTTTTTCTATCTGTGGTTGGTTGAATCTGTGGATGTGGAACCTGTGGATATGGCGACTGACTGTACAGTCAAATATCATATGGAGAAAGAATAGTCACCCTGCCCTTGAAGAATAATAAACTCTGTCATTATTGTAAGAGGCTTTGACTCTTTTCTGAGCTTGGATCAAGTTACAAGAACCTCTACTAGGTGCAAACTGGTTTATCTTTGCCATCCAGGAAGGATGACCCAACCCAGATTTTTTTTTTTAATTTCAAGTCTTTACCTTTTTTTTACACCAAATCCCATCCCCCTCACTCAAGGGAGTGGGGTAGATTGATTCTATCATAGTGCTAAGAAAATAGAACCATAAAGAAATTAAGTGAATTACCAAGCAATGGCAGATGTAAGACCTACATGTCTCCCTCATAAATATTAATTGTGTACTTTGCAAGGGATTTACTGGCAGCTCTGAGGAAACTTCTGATGGTAAATTACTGAATCTATTTGTTGATCTCATTTCTCTATTTCCTTTCCAGCTCCCTTTAAAATAAAAAGTGTTAAATATATTCAAAAGCTCTTGATTTAGAATGATCAGGAGGTAAGGTTGCAAGCTGGAAATTTTTCTTAAATAGCAAACTGGAAATTGCTGAAGACGATAAGGCAAATATTAAATATTCTTAATATAATAGCTTTTTTACAAGTTCCCCATAGCTGATGTTTATAGCATTTGTATTTTGCTTAATTATTTCCTCTATTGGCACTGTGCTTTGCACATGGTAGGAACTCAACTGGAGAATTCGATATATGATTTCATTGAGAATGTTTGAGTAGAATCATCCCAGAAGTCAGACCCTTACCTATAGTATTCAGGCTAGGCCAGCTCACCATCAACCAATTCTGCTCTGCCTTTGAAATTATTTTTAAAAAATCAAGTCATGTGAAAGTGAATGTGTTTATCAGAATTAACAAGATTTAAAACATTTCCCACTTTATTTTTGGTGAGTTCCTTTTCTGGCCAAAAAAAATTCTGGCTCATTATTTTCAAAGTATTGCCTTGCCTAAGCAGGTGTGCACACACCTTCCTTCCTCACTCAGCTTTTCTGATCAAGTCTAAGGATGGTTGTGTTTTTTTTTTAAAGTCCTCACTTTGCCTCCCTCCAAAAGTCTCATTTCACTGTTGCCCAATCTCTTTCCTCCCCCATTGTGTATGTCTCTTCCTCCCTCCCTCTTGTATTTATTATACACCTACAAAAAGTAGAATTTCCCTTGGCGAATGCTTGATAAGTTTGTTTTACCCACCATTTTATGTTTTGGGAATTGGTCTTTTCACCTCTGCCAGCAGCCTCAGCATTGCTGGGGCATATTTCCAGATGTTTAAGGAAAGCAGCGCTGTTTTTGAGCTAAGGGTAGTGGACACTCCCCCACCCATTTTTTTTTTTTTTTTTTTAATCAGATTGGTAAGTGTGCCACAGGCTGGCTATGACCTGTGGTGTCTTTCTAGCAGCCATGAAAGAATGTGGCTGGCATTCAAAGACATTGCTTTCAACCTCAGGTCATTGGAGATGAGGGTGAGCCACATAATAAGAATGCAGACTCTGAGCAGATCCTCCGGAGGGATAGACAATGGAAGGCAGGCCTGAATCGAGCAAACGTTTGTAACAGGATGGTAAATGAGACTATTCTTGCTGGTTTACTTGTGGTTGAGGCCTCAGAGCTAAGAGCAATAAGTGGCAAATACCCTACATTCTAAAGAGGGTGCTTGATGTACCCAGAAGATGAGGATTTCCTTGAGATAAGTGAATGGCTGCCTGTATTGCCCTCACTGGGAGAGGATGGTATTGGATTGCTTGCTAGTCCACCAAGAAGGGAGCTGAGGGCCTACAGAGATGCTCTCTGAGTTGGGAGGGATGTCTTCCAGGGAGGAGACTGCCATCTCAGTCTTCTTCTCATGCCCTGTACATTAAGATGCAAAACATGGGGGCCCCATGCCATTCGGGGATGACATTAGGATCAGAGCAAAGAATGGAGAGAAGGTTCTTGGAGAACTTGTGTCCTGTTCTCCTTGTGCCTCCTAAGCTGGAGTTTCAGAGATTGTGTCTGGTCCTTATCTGGAAAGGGCAAAGGTGAGAAGCTGGCTGACATTGCCCCTGATGGCAACATGAAAGGAGAGGGCCACCTGCATTTTCTGATTTGGCAGGCAAAGGGGCTGGGTATTTTCCTGAGAGCCAGAAGAAGAACAAAGCAAGGGTCAGACCTGAAATGGGTCCCACTCCAATGGGCTGCCTGATCCCAGGAAGGACCCCAGCAGAGAGAGCCTACATGGGGCACACACTGGTGGCAGGAATGAGGGGTTTGGCTAGGGGTCCAGCCAGAGACTACATAGGTCACAGAGACTAGCTGTGAGAGGTCTCTGTAAAGAGGGGGCCAAAGGGTTTTTGGAATTGGCCCAGGAAAGAAAGAACCAACTGTGTAACAGAGGACTTTGTGGGGACAGTTTGTCATGTTTGTCATGATACTAGCTAAGGGAGCCATTTCCCTCCTTCTTTTTTTTTTTTTAATTTTTTTTTTTTTTTTTGAGACAGAGTGTCACTCTGTTGCCCAGGCTGGAGTGCAATGGCACGATCTCAGCTCACTGCAACCTCTGCCTCCTGGGTTCAAGCGATTCTTGTGCCTCAGCCTTCTGAGTCACTGGGATTACAGGCGCACACCACCACATCTGGCTAAGTTTTAAAATATTTTTTGTAGAGACGGGTTTTCACCAGGTTGGCCAGGCTGGTCTCGAACTCCTGACCTCAAGTGATCTGCCCTCCTTGGCCTCCCAAAGTGTTGGGATTACAGGCGTGAGCCACAGCATCTGGCCCTCCTTCCTTCTTTCCTCTTTTGTTTCCCCTCCTCCCAGACACCAGAGGTAGCACAGTGAGATGGAAGGAGGAGGGAAGGATGACAGTGAAGAAATAGTTCCGAAGTGAGGCAGGGCCTGTCCCTTCCTTTCTGCAGGCTCAGGTCAGGAGGCAGAAAAACTTTAAATCGGTTGAGAGTGAAGTTTGACATTAGACAGAACTAGTCTGTTTATCTTAAAAGATGATACTGTTTATTATTAGGTGAAAGACACCAGAGAAACTATGAAATCTGCCCAAGAAATAGAAGGAAAGGCCAACATGAGAAACAATAAAGATTCCTTTTTTTTCCTCTGTACCCTCAACTGTGCCTTTTGTATTCAATAGGTATTGTTACATGTTCTTCCAATAAGTTTTTGAAAAGAACTTTACATCAATTTATTTTATTTCTGTTGAGAAGCCCTCATGACCAGACTCCCTTCAGCATGTTACACCTTAAATAAACAAAAGGCATTCTGAATGGCTTAGGTGGGAAGGGATTGTTGCTGGTTTAAATAAGGACGATTTGAATACCCACTACAAACTTTTCTAGCATTTGCCTAAGATGCTCACCAGTTCCTTTTGGTTAAGCGGTATGGTATCTCAAGTAAAAATGCTCTCTGAGACTGCAAATACAGCTTGGGGGAATTCAGACAATGACTCATGGCCTTGGTCCTTGCTAGAATTTTACTTTACATAACACTACACATTGTTGGGAGTTTTGAAGAAGTTCATTATCTTCCTGTGAATAGGAATGCAGGGGAACTATCTATTTCAAGTTTTATCTTAGGTCGCTTTCAGTGATCTCTTAATCTATTAGATTGGTGCAAAAGGAATTGCAGTTTTTGTCATTGAAAGTAATGACAAAACCTTCAATTACTGCAATTACTTTTGCACCAACCTAATAGTTCAACTTTGGCTTGGCCATGTGCCTGCATGTAGATAACACCCATGGGCTTAAAGAAAATTTAACTGTGGTAAGTTGAATAATTTATTGGGAGTTGATATTCCACATCTCACCATTAAAAGATAATTTTGACATCCACTGGAGACTGGTTCTGAGGTTGTGTAAAGATCTAACCTACAGTGGCACAACTAATATTAGGCTCACATGAAATAAATTAAGTCCCTAAGCAACTAAACTTTAGGGCTTCTGTGAAACATGGAACTGTCTGAAGTGAAGGCTTTGTAAATTGTCCTCTGTACACACACTGAGAATGTTAGGCCTACACCAGGCAATTGTCAAGAAGACCTCTGTCTATCACCTATCTATCCATCTGTCTGTCATCTATCTATCCATCTATCATCTATCTATCCATCTGTCTATCATCTATCTATTCATCTGTCTATCATCTATCTATCCATCATCTATCTGTCCATCTATCATCTATCTATCCATCTATCATCTGTCTGTCTATCATCTATCTTTCCATCTGTCTATCATCCATCTTTCCATCTGTCTATCATCTATCTATTCATCTATCATCTATCTATCCATCATCTCTCTGTCCATCTATCATCTATCTATCCATCTATCATCTGTCTGTCTATCATCTATCTTTCCATCTGTCTATCATCCATCTTTCCATCTGTCTATCATCTATCTATTCATCTATCATCTATCTATCCATCATCTATCCATCTATAATCTATCTATCCATCTATCATCTATCTATCCATCTGTCTATCATCTATCTGTCTATCATCTATCCATCTGTCTATCATCTATGTATCTATCTATCATCTATCTATCTATCTATCTATCTATCTATCTATCTATCATCTATCTATCTATCTATCATCTATCTATCCATCTATGTATATAGAGTTATTATGAGGAATTGGCTCACATCATTATGGAGGCTGAGAAATCTCACGGTCTGCCATCTGCAAGCAGGAGATCCACGCAAGCTGGTGGTGTAATTCAGTCTGAGTTCCAAGGCCTGAGAATCTGGGAAACTAACCATGGGAAATCACAGTTGAAAGGCAGGAGAAGAAGAGATGTTCCAGCTCAAGCAGACAGGTAGGAAAAAAGGAGCAAATTCCTCACCCTCTACCATTTGCTGTATTCAGGCCCTCAGTGAACTGGATAATGCCCACGCAGATTTGGGAGGATGATCTATAGTCATGCGTTGCTTAACCATGAGGATACTGAGAAATGAATTGTTAGACAATTTCGTCATTGTGCAAACATCATAGAGTGTACTTACACAAACTTAGATGGTAGAGCCTACTACAAACCTAGGCTATATGGGATAGCCTATTGCTCCTAAGCTGCAAACCTGTATAGCATGTTACTGTACTGAATTTTGTAGGCAGTTGTGGCACAATGGTAAGTATTTATGTATCTAAACATATCTAAATATAGAAAAGATACAGGGAAAAAAGTTATAAAAGATAAAAATAGTATACCTTATAGAACACTTAAAATAAATAGAGCTTGCAAGACTGAAAGTTGCTTTGGGTGAGTCAGTGAGTGAGTGTGAAGGCCTAGGATGTTACTGTACACTAATGTGGACTGTATAAGTACAGTACACTTAAACTACACTACATTTCTAAAAGAAAAAAAGTTTTCTTTCTTCAATAATAAATTAAACTTAGCTTACTGTAACATTTTTACTTTCCAAATTTTGTTAACTTTCTTACTCTTTTGTAATAACACTTAGTTTAAAATATGAACACATTGTATAGCTGTATGTATTTTCTTTCCTTATATCCTATTCTCTTTTTTCTATTTTTTATTCTTATTTTTTCTATTTTTAAATTTTTAAATTTTTTTTTTACTTTTAAAATTTTTGGTTAAAAACTGAAACACAAACACACACATTTGCCTAGGCATGCACAGATTCAGAATCATCAATACCATTGTCTTCCACCTCCACATCTTACCCCACTGGAAGGTTTTCAAGGGCAATAACAGAGATGGAGCTGTCATCTCCTATAACAAAGCCTTTTTCTGGAATACCTCCTGAAGGACCTGCCTGAGGGTGTTTCACATTCAACTTTATTTTTAATACGTTTTTAGAAAAGCAATTGTGCTACGACCTTATGATGGCTACAATGTCACCAGGCAATAGGAAATTTTCAGCTCCATTATAATCTTATGGGACCACCATTGTATATGTTGTCCATCCTTGACTGAAATGTCTTTATGAAAGTACTTTACTGAGTCTACCCGTTCAAATGCTAGTCTCATCCAGAAACACTCTCACAGGCACACCCAGAAACAATACCCTTCTATCCCCCCTCCCACCACCTACTCAAGTTGACACATGAAATTAACCATCACACTATGCCTATTCAGAAGAGACAGATTGGTGAAGTTCAAATACAGGAAGAAATGTTAAGCAAAGAATAAATAATTTTCTCTTTCTTTTCATCTCATATGGATAAGGCCAAATAATTAAGTATAAAATATGGCATCTAAGATTTAGATTAGACAAAATAAGAATACATTTAAATAAGGATTGCTAAGAAAGAGTGTCAAGTCTCTCATGCCAGGACTGGTTGTACAGCAAAGGCAGCACTCTGGTTTTGATGTTGGCGTAAAAGTCACAAAGGGCAAATGAATGGGCTCTGGAAGTTCATCCGACAAGCTCCCCTACATCCACTACAGCAGGGACAGTACTGATATTCCGCAAACATTCCAGTTTGTGGTGTAGAAAGGTCTGTGAAATGCTGGCTTGCTCCTCCATCACCTTCCACTTGTGTGTGTTGAGAGAATTAAACAAAACTCTCATTTTGGCTGAAACTAGAACCTGGGTTTAAATGTTTTCAATCTGAACCATTTTTCCTAAAGAAATTCATGATAACTTGCACATTCAAAATTAAAATCAAGGGGCTAATTTGTAACGAATTATTTAAAAATCATTAAACGTTTTACTCATTTCCATTTGGGAACAAGGTGCCTATTTTCAAGTCTTAGAAATAGGTATACTCTTTCAGAGAGTCTTCTGGAGCCCAGACTTTTAGAAATCGTAAATGTATATGCCATTAAATATGGTGTTCCTTTTAAGATGTGTAGTTACTGAGTAAAAATCTAATATCCTACAACCCAAACAATCATAATGAAATCCAGTCTGTAGTCCCAGTTAGGTGATTCAATGAAATCATACATGATGAGCTTGTCATCATGAGAAATAGGAAACAGGAAATGTGGATTTCTATTGTGCAAACAATGTCCTTAGGAAAAATATGATCACAGACCAATGAATCTATGAAATAAAGTTATAGTTTTAATATTAGCTAACATATTTATAGAACTTATTGGCATAGAATCATTAAAACTTCTCTTGTAAAAGCATCATTCATTTTGAAAATTCCGCATTATAATTTTCCTAGTGTGATGTAATCCTTTAACCCATTATTTAATATTCATTAAAAAAGACTCAACTTATTTACGTTAGAAGATAGCTTATGAATTACTTTTTCCTAAAGTATTTTCCATAATCAAAGGCAAAGGTTTTCTTTCTTTGCATCAAATGCTTTCTCCATTTTTTCCCACTAACCCATGCTACCAACAATTCTCTTTTTGTAATTTTATTGGTACCTTGAAAGAAGGTGCCATGTCCTTCTGGGTCTCCTCTTTTTATGACATAAATTTAGCTTTCCTGGGCTATTTGTTTGCCATCTCATTTGACTGCTGGATCATTCTGGGCTTTCCTTTGCATCTCCAGGGGGTTGTTATTACTCACCTTGGCCAGGTTACTGGGGAGATCAGGTGCACCTGAGGACCTTTTTGCACTCACTTATAGCCCTGTCTCCTTTTACACCTTGGGCTTACATCAGACACGATCTCAGATCAGATGGAACTTACTAGGTTCTTTGCCTCCTCATATTGGGAGCAAGAATAGCTGCTTGTGTCACTGGCTCTGGCCTAATAAGTTATTGGGAGACAGAAGATCCAGCACCTTCTTTCCCTAGGACATCCTGCAAAGAATCTTTGCTGCTTTTTCCTAATGCTTCACCAACAAGCAAGCAAAAAGGCAGATGCTGAGAAACTGGTGCCTCCTGGAGCTTTGGTTGTATCCTGAAACCAGGGCTTCTTCCTTAGGGTAAGCAAGAACTGTGGGCTGTTGTTATCAAATCAGCTTCATTACATCATAGTCATGCTATAAGGCAAAGAAGCCATCACAAGTATTTGAAGAAGTCAAGATCTATACCTTGGGAATTCTGGAATCCTTTACACATTCTCTAAGCTTTGTCTGACCCTTCTATAAGGAACTAGTAGAAAGTGTCACTGCATCAGTGGTGTCTAGTAAATGTTTCACAACAGGCTTTCTGAAAAAACAAACAAACAAAACTATACATACATATATGTACAAAAGTTTATCACAAATTTTATTTATTTATATGTATATTTTATTTATTTGTGTGCATAGCACACAACTGACAAAAAATAATAAAATACACATATTCTTCATTGTAAATTGATTTTCATAGAATGCTGTAGTTGATATTTGCTGAAATTGTTATCCTTATGTAGCCAACCTGTGGCTGCAATTGATAAGTGAAGGTAGTTCTCATATGAATGTTGTTTAATATTTTTATAGGCATTAATGAGTAAGACAAAAGTGAAATGAAAAAATAAATATGTGTGCCAGAATTTTTAGTGTGTCAATGATGTGAGCAACTCCTTTGCTTCAAATATAGGGAGAATAGTCCTCAATATTTTTGTGCTCTTCACATTGTAATGGCACCAGACATATAAGTTTAATCTGCATTATTAACATGTTTGTCATCACGTTCTCATGTCTAGACTCTCGGAAAAAGAGTAAATCAAGCTCTGATTGGTAGCCACCATGTCCAATTTAAAGCTACCGACATAACATCACTGATTGCAGAGTTGTGAAGAGATACACAATAGCACATCAGCATATATTATTCATTCCATACAGATATACTAGACATAAGGAACCTCTAAGGCATAGACAATAGGAAAATGTAGTTAAATAATTAGGATGTGATGAATTTGGAGGTATTTATCTTTGCTTTTTAATTTTTTATTTTAAATTATTGTGGATACACAACAGTTGTACATTGTTATATTTATTTTTAATAATTCATTTGATTGTAAGTATATATAATTTAACTTTCGATACTGGCTTTATTTAATGACTGACTCACGAAAATCCTGAAATTTAATAACTGGAGCTTGTAAACCAGTGCAAGTGGGCTCCGGTGCACCACTGGCCATAGCTCATGAGTATTAAAAATGTTATCATCACAGGAAATTCGAGCCGGCATGGCTCTGAGGGATCATCTTGTTCATTACTTGTCCTTGCTAAGTGTGGACTCTGATGTGTTGCTGTTTGAATAGGAGACTGTATCAGCAGAGTAAGTTCTGATCTGGTTCCCAGGTGCCCGTGGTGTGAATCACTGAGAAAGCATCTCTACCATACATGGGCACTTTTCTTTGAGGGGAATGGTGGCAGGGGAGTGGTAGCTCTTGATGAGGGCTGTTAGGAGGGTAAGATGCCAGGCCAGCGTCTCTTCTCATGTGCCACACTCTGTGTTATGTGTATGTAGGGAGTGTAAGTTGGGCGGAGAAGAAAGGAGACGTTGAGAAGTTACATCCCGCAACTCAGGACTCTAAGACTCTAAGGCAATTGTGAGCTTTGGGAATGTCTGAGTAACCCTCAGAGAAAAATATTCTCTGTAAATTCAGAGGCAATCAGAGATGAAGCAATGAAATGATATAGCTCTAGGGGAGAAATAAAGTTTCAAACTTGTGATTATGTAAAATGGGAGAGGGAAAAGTTAAAATCATCAATTCCAGCTGGGACTGGAGTCATAGTAGCTAAGAACAGTTAATATGTACTGACTTCCTGCATATTTATAATATGCTAAGCACTTTACATGTATAATTTCACTTAAACTACACAACCACCATATAAAATACTTTTCTCACCAATTTTCACAAAGGAAAACAATAGGGAAACAGGTTGAGATAGGAAAACTGTTGTACAAGGTAATACACAAAGCAAAGGCCAGAGCTAGAATTCATAGAAATCATAAACTTTTGAATCATGAATATACACAGTTATGATTCCTTCCATTAGGTCCCCATGTACTGGGACCAAGAACAGCATTGAGTTTTCCTGGTTAGAGGAGGGTAGAAAGGCAAAGGGGGTGGGGTGGGTAAGAGAGTGGTCCTTAGTTGTCTGGAATATTTATCTATAACCAGCATGAAAAAGGGGATCAGATCCACCATTTCTACCACCATTAAAACACTGGGCTAAATACCACCATCACCACTCCTATGGATTGAATATTTGTGTCCCCTCAAAATATATACGGTGAAACCCTAACCCCCAATGTGATGGTATCCGGAGGTGGTTAGGTTTAATTCAATCAAAAAGGGGGAAACTTATGATGCAATTTGTGCCCTTATGAAAAAGGAGTGTCCCCCTGTTTTCCACCATGGGAGGATACAAGAAGATGCCCTCTGCAAACAAGAAGAGTGTCCTTATCAGACAGCCTACAGTGCTTGATCTTGGACTTCCCAGCCTTCAGAAATGTGGGAAATAAATGTTTGCTGTTAAGCCACCCAACCAAACGTTTGTTAGGTCAATAATAATTTGTTATAGTAACTTACTAAGACAACCACTGCCTCCAGCAATAACAAAGTACTATGAATTACAAAAGGGTTATCAACTCCAGGGGCCCAGACACCAAGACTGAAGACTCTAATCACAGTTCCCTCAATCCAATCTCCTGGAACCACGTAACTATCTATCTTTATAGAACATATTTTTACCCAAAAACCAGTATGAGAGAAACAGAGACAAATGACTGCTGACTGTAAGACTAAAGATAGGGTTTAGTTGAGAAGCTAAGGAGTGTCTGTAGCTGTACGTGGAGTAATGTCTCAGCAGATCAGGCTCTCACCACCTGAACCTCCACTATTAGCAGAGTGGACAAGAAAAAGAGTACAAACCTGTCTAGCAATGGCCCATAGTATGTCCTGCATGGGTTTGCCTTGACTGTTGTCCTGAGTAAGTAATTTGAATTTAGTATTTTTCTCTACTCCTTGTTTGCACTCTCAGCCCCACTGCCACATTCAAAGTGTCAAGACTACTGGCAATAATATTATTTTTATTTTACAAATTATCTTTTAACTTGTTTCATATTTTAAAAATACAGCTCATTATAGCTGTTACTATTGTGATTTTAAAAGCCTCCAAATGCAATTCTGATGAAAAGGATGAAGGAAAAAGAGCCGCTTGCTACTATCATACATGCCAGTTTTAAACATGGCCTAAAAATTCTTTGCCACTCCTCCTACTAGCAGATGGCGTCCACATCCCTTCCCTGCGGATCTGGTTGGATTTGTAACTTCTCTGACCCCTGCTGCCGTGGGTCAGGTGGTGATCCCTGAGGCTAGGTCAGAAAAGGCTGTGTGGCTTTTACCTGTCCTCTTGGAGCTCTCTTTTTTGGACACTCCCACTCAAAACCCAGTCTCTATGCCACAAGAAACTCAAACCACATGGAGAAATGACTTGTTGGTGTTCTGTCCACAGTCCCAGTCAAGCCAGCCTTCAACTCACCCTAGCCCATGCATCAGACATGCAAATGAAGAGACCACTTTGGAAGTGGCTCCCCTCACCCTCGCTGCTCCACTTCTCGGCCTCAGAAGTCTTTCTGGCTGAGGCTCCAGACAATGTAGGGCAAAAAAAAGCTGTCCCTGCTATGCACTTTCCTAAGTCCTTGCCTACAAAATCTGTGAGCATAATAAAACTGTCATAGTTGTATGTTACTAAATTAACAAGGGTTTGTTTTAAGACATACATAACTGGAATACATACCAAAGAAGCATCTCTGCAAATATAAACATTTGAGTGACTTTGGTATATGCAAAATCACTATCACATCCTTGCTCTGTATATTCAGAGGGAAGAATTGCTTGGGTTCTTGGCTTGTGGAGGAGAAGTGGTAGATCCATGAGTGAGAGTCAACCTCTTAGAAAACCAGCAATGGCCTAACGTTTCTAGTTACAGTTGCTACAAGAAACATCAACACAAAGAATGAAGATGGTCCCTGTTATTACTATAATCCTTATAATAAAGGTCCTAGGCTCCTATTTTTACTGTTGTGTTGATTTGGGCTTATTTTTCTATCTTGCTATGCTACAAACACTTGAGACTGAGTGTTTTGGGGTTATTTCTGTATCTTCTTATCCTATCTGCATTTGAGTCTCTGCGTGTCTGGGGTACGTAATGGTAGCAGGCATTCAGAGTAGCATTTGTGTGTGCCCAATGGCAACGTGAAACACAGGCAATGATCACACTTGGCCCAGATCACATACGGAGTCAAAGGGCTCATCTCTCTGATTGCTCCCCAGAGAACACTAGAAATGTGATTAGTGAGACCCACATAATCTTTGTTCCTCTTCCTGGGATGATCAGACCCAGGAAATTGTGTTAGAGCAACTGTGGTTGAAAATCATTCTGCGGGTAGGGGGTTTCTATTTTCAGGCTTCCAGGATGATCTGACCAAAGTGAACTATGTAGGCTGGGCACAGTAGCTCATACCGGTAATCCCAGCACTTTGGGATGCCAAGGTGGGCAGATCACTTGAGGTCAGGAATTTGAGACCAACCTGGCCAACATGGTGAAACCCCACCTCTACTAAAAAGACAAAAAGTAGCTGGGTGGGAGGCAGAGGTTGCAGTGACCCAAGATCACACCACTGCATTCCAGCCTGACAGTGTGAGACGCCATCTCAAAACAAAACAAAACACAAAACAAAACAAACAAAAAACAAAGTGAACTATGAACTATGTATTGAGAAAAATGTGCAAAGGATGCCCAGTTTCTACAGTTGTAACAATATCAAAATTAATTGTCTTTTCTACAAGTGGTTCTCTGCTGATATTTTTTTGAGTGGCTTTTGAATAAAATTTCACTTTTTTTTTTTAAGGAACTGAAAGACTAGGAAAGTAGGTACTGATGTGGGCTTGGTTATATACAAGGTGGTTTGGATTAACCTCTGGGATAAATGGGCCTGCTGCATACTGGTTTAATACAACAACTGGTCATTTTCCTCAGTAGTTGGTTACTTATTTCTAAAGAATTATTCAGCACTATTATTGAATGAAGAAGCCAGTTTCATGTAACATTGTCATAGTCTAGGGCAGATATATTATTAATAATACAAATAAGCAAACATTTACCAATAAATAAATTAAACATTTGCATTATTTACAATAAAAAACGTTTCCAGGAATTATGATTGCTTTAGAGTTCTTCCTACAATTACAGAAATCAGAGAAGTTTCTGGATAGCATGTTAATTTAGCGAAAATAAAATATTGCATCTTCTGGGAAAATCCTCATTAACTGAAACCTTCTTCTAAACATAAACGTGGACCAGTGAAGTAGACATGACTCTTGATTTCTCCCTAAGTACGATTTGCTGTGGGTGGATAAGAAAAAGAATCTTCTTCTCCCCTTATAGGCGATGATCATACATCTCAGTTTGCTCGAGGTGGCAGTACACATTTATACTTGCTTTCCTGAAATATCTGTAAGTAGAATCCCCCTTCACTCTCAAAAGTGTTTTGACGATAAATTACATGGTCCCTCTTATTCACAAGTCCAGGGGAAAAGCTCTGTCCCTCACACATATTCCCTTGGTGGCAGATTCCCTTTGTTCACATGAATCACAGGTCATAGCATGGAGTCCTATACCTAATTTCATTCCTCCTGTGCAAAACAGAATTGATCGAATCTATATTCCCCTTGGTTTTCACTATAAAACTAAATTACCTGCAATTAAAGCCCAGTTTATCTTATTTGTATGGATTAAATGCCTGTGACTTTTACTGAACATTTTCTGAGATTCGTTAAAATTTTGCAAACATATTATTTGCAATCATTGAAGGCTTATTTTAAATATAGTACTCTTGGATGGACTAAGAACTGTTTTCCACATGAATTTCTTAGTTTCAACTGGGCTGAAAGACCAGATCCAGTATAGTTGGAAGAACATCAAATTTGTGGGCTGGAGTTCTATGCTTCAGTTCATATTCTGTCCCATGTACTGGTGGAAAATACATCCCACCAGTATGTGCCCCAGGATTGGCCCAATTTACACCTGCTCTCCAGTGTAGTTATTAAGACTGCCCCCTTTCATTCTCAAAAATATCCTGGTTTAGAAGATAAATAATGTGGTCACCCTAATTATCAGCCATATAGAATCAGGCAAATCACTAAGTCTTTGTGTTTCCATCCCTCATTTGCAAAAAAATTACCCATCTCAGAAAGTTATTTTGAGGAGTGAATGAGAGAGAAAACACAAGAGCTTTAAAACATACTAGCAAGTGTAACCTATTAGACAAGCTTCCTATTTTTCATCCTCCTGCTCTGTGTCTGAAAGATACAAGGATTTGTGGACTTCTTACAGCTGACCCTGATTCTTGCTCTCAGCTGCAGATATTGCACTTTCTATTAAAGGTTCAGCCAAGAAAATGGGCAAGACATTTTTTTCCTTTTCCTCTGGCTAAGCTCTCCACTACCTTTCATCCACACCACACTCATTCCTGCTTCCAAATCTTTCTGCATGTTCTACCCACCTTGTGGAACATCTAGCTTCTCTTTGCCACTCTCACTTTCTGTATTCTTAGCTAAAGTCCCATCTCAAATCACATCTTTTGAAAGAAGTCTTCTGTGAGTATGATTAGGGGCTTGAAGGTGCCATCTATAACTCCTCCCTATGAAGATTCTGGCCAATTAAGTTTAGGTACCAAAAATAAAAAAAAAACCCACAAAAAACAATAGATAGGAATGGAAGCATCGCTTTATTTGTTTGGGAAAGCACATGTGACCATCCAGAGCTCTGATAATGGCTGGAATAGCACGACGCTGGAGTGGAGAATTCTATTTCCTAGCCCAGATCTAGATCTTGAAACTTACATTCTTAGGTGTGCCATGTGTGAGAGAGAAAGAGCAAAAAGAAGAGAGGAATGAAGAGAGATGGCCTTCAAAGCTGACTGAGCCTGCTGCTTAGAAGGTGACCTCAAGCCTTCCCACATTGGAAATAATGAAGATAATTTATTTCATCCTACACTAATCATTCTCTTCTTCAAACACCATTTTAACTTAGAGGTAACATTGCACAGTTTAATGAATTGTTTCTTGGTTGTTTCATGTAGGTCAGTTTTTAAACTGTGGCCATATTGCCAGCTCCCGAACATCACTGGTTAATTCTTTAGGTCTTCAGCATCTTTGAGAAAATCTAGGATAAACATGGCTTCTACTAGATAATTAATAGTTATTGGTCGAATGATTTACTTGCAGGTTTAAATGTTATGTTTGGAGGGAAAATAAGACCCTTTCTAATTTGATAAGATCACATAGTGGGGCTGTCCTGCTAATGCTGATACTACCCTTGTTGCTGTCGTGCTGTAAAAACAATCTGATAGCTTCCACTCCTTAAAAAGAGGGAAAGAATGCTGAAATAATATCAGCAAACACTTCACCAAGCACTTCACGCTCCTGAAAACATGGAAGAGACAAAGCTGCTTCTTCTGAAGAATCATTTTAAGTGCCAGTGGAAAAGATCGGCTCACTGGGCCACAGACTCATCTCCTTTCCTCCTGTACCTGTAGCTAAACCTTATTTCCCAGACTCCTTTGCATGTAGGTGTGGCCATGCAACAGGGTTCTGGCCAATGGAATGTTGGCAGATGTCCTGTGGACCACCTCCTGGCCTGGCCCACAGAAACTTCCTGTATAGGACCTTACACATGCTTTCCCTTCTGCCTGGACAAAGGAAAAGACCCACAGAAAAACTCTGACAGTCCCTGATTGGAGGGTATTCCTTGAGAACCTAGTCCCTGAATTAGGACTCGAGGGAGAGCTACTCAAAAAGGAACACTAGCATTGGGCTGCGAGAGAAACAGACTTATTATTTTGAGTTGCTTGAGAAACTTGAGGTTTACCTGTTAACAGCAGTTGCTGTGCGAGGGCTTGCTTCTTATTGTTAGAATAACCAAGGTTTCCCTTATAAAACTATGACACAAATAACAATGACTGCAGAATTAATTGATTATAAATTTTACCTGGATTTCAGAGAGGTTACAAAGCAAAAAAAAAAAAAAAAAAAAAAAAAAAAAAAAAAGTGCATCTTAGAGTTGATAAAATAGGATAATTCAATATTTCGGTGTTTTTTTTTCGTTTGTTTTCATACCACCATCTGAGTCCCATAGCCAGCTCCTTGAAGAATGGAAAAACTACTGTTTCTGATAATCAGAATGTAAGCTCCTAGAGGATTTAAAATTAACCTGTCTTATTCACTCTCTCGTATTTCTAACATCTAGAACATCAGTTAACACATTGTAGGCATTCAGGAAAACTTGTCAATTGAGGGAAAGATGTCCAGGCTATGGGCAGCATGCGGGCCTGCATGGGGAATGGATTCTCTGTCTGTAGTTAAGTTCTTGGGAAAGTGAATGACAATGAGGGTCACAGATTCAGAATCCAGAGTGATTTGATGAGTTGCATATTTAATGGCATCATCGTGGAATGCATGTCTGCAGTGCTTCTGAAATAGCGTTCAGAGGCAGGACCTGGCCTTACAATGAAGACCCTTGAGGAAATGCTTTAAGACTTCAAAAGGTGTGTTTATTTATTGATGTGCAGTATGATCTTTATGGTCTTCAGTGTTTAAAAATCAGTAAAGCAGTTTGATCTATTTGGCTCTGAATAATTTCAAGTGTGTGCTTTGTTTCTGATGATTGCCTTTTAGGTCTCCTTGAGGAAGTCGCTATGACTGAGAGCGAGGCACACACCATGTCAAGAGTTTCTCCTGCTCAGACATGCCTTGAGTTGGCCTTTTGGGGCAGAGCAGTAAGCAAGGATATAGCAGTGTCTTCCCCATTGCTATATCCCCAGTGCCCATTTTAGCACCTCACACAGAGTTGGTGCTCAATGTATATTTAGTGAATATGTTGTAATTATTATTTAGAATGACTGAATGGATGACTCAAAACTGAAAACTGAATCGACTTCTATCTGGAGTTTGAAGAAAATATTAACCCCCTTTTGTTTGAATGTTTATTATGAGTCAGGCACTTTACATATATTATCTTGCCTAACGTCAGAAGAAAGTACTGGCATTATCTCTATAGGACGGAGGAAGAAGTTGAGACTCAGGAGGACAAGTTATTTTTACAAAATCACAGGGAGACAGTACTCAAATTGAGCTCAGACTAAGCCATTCTTAACCACTTTGCCTAGTTCTTGAGAAATGGTGCACTTTAAGCACTGGAATAGCATCATAATTTCAAGATGACCCAGCTCCAACTGTGCACACTCATACCTTCCTGGTGGAGGAGCTTGACCTCAAGTTAATGAGCCTGAAAGAGAAGTGAGTAACATTCTTTTTTTGAGAAAAATTGTTCCAGTTGTGCAGCACTTTTTCAGCCCAAGGCATCTGTGATACCAGGTGAGGATGAGCAGAGTGATCCACCCCATGCTATCTCTTACCTCAGCTGCTGGTCATCGACAGTTAATTCTAGAGCCCTGTTTATGCAGCATAATATTACAGGCTCAGAGTGACTAAAACATTTGTAAGGACCCAGACTTCTTAAAGCTGCTAGAGGCAGGTCTCCCTGGGAGATGAAAAGATTACAATGTCATCGTCCTTTAAATGATAACAGGGCACTCATGCTTTTCTTTTAACCTGAAGGGAAAATCAACACGTTTTGCCCTGTGGCAGAATAGAACTGGGACTTACATTTCAAAATGATCATTGCTGACATATTGTTCTATGTGCCATCAATTTTTGTTCAGGCACCTAGAATTTGTTTTTCCTCCAGGAATTTGGAGTGATGTGTACACGTCATCCTCTCACCCAATGTTACACTTATTCATAGTGTCAAACTAGCGGCAGATCGAAATGATTCCACAAGTGCTGCAAAAACACAAAGTATTTTGTGTTTCAGATTGGTCAGTAAACACAGAATCTCTCTTTTATTTAGTGCCAGGAGCTAAATTCATGAGATCCTTGATTATTTGTCAGGCAGCAGTTTCTGTAACAGTAGTTTCCAGTGTTCTTTGCAAAAGCTGTGAGTGCAATGTTCACTGTTCTCTGAGTACTTGTCGGAGACCTGGGGAGTATTTTAAACATGATGATTCTATCCAGAAATTTTCATGGAGGTACAAGAGTAACCATGGGTTTCTGATTACGGTGCAGAAGGAGGCATTAAAAAAACCCAAGTGCAAGACAGAACACTATTCTTTTTCATTAAAGTATTTCCACTTTGATTTTTGGCTTTAACAATGATGAAAACAAAATGCAACTACTTAACTAGAAGCAAATCACTTTTTATAGTGTTATGAAAAGAAGAATATGCATAAATATATTGAGGGGTGTCATGGACTATCCTTTGAAAGTATTCTCAATGGGCCAGGCGCAGTGGCCCATGTGTGTAATCCTAGCACTTTGGGAGGCTGAGGCGGGTGGATCACCTGAGGTCAGGAGTTCGAGACCAGCCTGGCCAGTATGGTGAAACACTATTTCTACTAAAAAATACAAAAATTAGCTGGTTGTCGTGGTGAGTGTCTATAATCCCAGCTACTCAGGAGGCTGAGGCAGGAGAGTCGCTTGAACCCAGGAGGTGGAGGTTGCAGTGAGCCAAGATCACACGACTGCACTCCAGCCTGGGTGAAAGAGTGAAACTGTCTCAAAAAAAAAAAAAAAGTATTCTCAATGAAAATAATGTCCTTAATACCTTCCTTAGCTAGTGTCGTGCCTTTGTCTATAATTATATATATTTATTATTACCCTCTCTGCTTATTGGGGTGGCATTCAGAAATAACAAGTATTTCATATGGAATACTGACATTATAATGGGCATGAATTTGTAATCACAAACTCAAATCTGGCCATGCAAGATGTGTTACATTTCTTTGTTGTCAATAGTCTACTCTGAATCCACCTCTTGTCAGGCTAATGAGAGAGAAGCTGGTCATTACAGGGGACTAGGAAGTTCCCAGTTAATTAGAAAACAGTAGCAATAGCAGTAGTAATGACATCCATGTACCTGCAAAGGACATGATCTCATTCTTTTTTTTGACTGCGAAGTATTTCATGGGGTCTATGTACCACATTTTCTTTATCCAGTCTGCCATTGACGGACTTTTACATTGATTCCATGTCTTTGCTATTGTGAATAGTGCTGCACAGGCAAAGATTTCATCAGATGAAGACAACAAAAGTAATGGCAACAAAAGCAAATTTACAAATAGGATCTAATTTAATTAAAGAGCTTCTGCACAGCAAAAGAAACTATCAACAGAGTAAACAGAAACAGACAATCTACAGAATGAGAGAAAATTTTTGCAAACTATGCATCTGACAAAGGTCTACTATCCAGCATCTATAAGGAACTTTAAATTTACAAGAAAAAACAAAAAGTGGGCAAAGGACATGAACAGACATTTCTTTTATTATTACTATTATTATACTTTAAGTTCTAGGGTACATGTGCACAACATGCAGGCTTGTTACATAGGTATACATGTGCCATGTTTGTTTGCTGCACCCACCAACTTGTCATTTACATTAGGTATTTCTCCTAATGCTATCCCTCCTCTAGCCCCCCACCCCTCAACAGGCCCCAGTGTGTGATGTTCCCCACCCTGTGTTCATGTGTTCTCTTTGTTCGACGCCCAACTATGAGTGAGAACATGTGGTGTTTGCTTTTCTGTCCTTGTGATAGTTTGCTTAGAATGATGGTTTCCAGCTTCATCCATGTCCCTGCAAAGAACATGAACACATCCTTTTTTATGGCTGCATAGTATTCCATGGTGTATATGTGCCACATTTTCTTAATCCAGTCTATCATTGATGGACATTTGCGTTGGTTCTAAGTGTTTGCTATTGTGAATAGTGTCACAGTAAACATATGTGTGCATGTGTCCTTATAGTAGCATGATTTATAATCCTTTGGGTATATACCCAGTAATGGGATCACTGGGTCAAATGGTATTTCTAGTTCTAGATCCTAGAGGAATCGCCACACTGTCTTCCACAATGGTTGAACTAATTTACACTCCCACCAACAGTGTAAAAGCATTCCTATTTCTCCACATCCTCTCCAGCATCTGTTGTTTCCTGACGTTTTAATGATCACCATTCTAACTGGCATGAAATGGTATCTAATTGTGGTTTTGATTTGCATTTCTCTGATGACCAGTGATAATGAGTGTTTTTTCATCTGTCTGTTGGCTGCATACATGTCTTCTTTTGAGAAGTGTCTGTTCATATCCTTTGCCCACTTTTTGATGGGGTTTTTTTTTTCTTGCAAATTTGTTTAAGTTCTTTGTAGATTCTGGATATTAGCCCTTTGTCAGGTGGGTAGATTGCAAAGATTTTCTCCCATTCTGTAGGTTGTCGTTCACTCTGATGATAGCTTCTTTTGCTGTGCAGAAGCTCTTCAGTTTAATTAGATCCCATTTGTCAATTTTGGCTTTTGTTGCCATTGCTTTTGGTATTTTAGTCATGAAGTCTTTGCCCATACCTATGTCCTGAATGGTATTGCCTAGGTTTTCTTCTAGAGTTTTTATGGTGTTAGGTCTTACATGTAAGTCTTTAATGCACCTGGAGTTAATTTTTGTATATGGTGTAAGGAAGGGATTCAGTTTCAGTTTTATTCACATGGCTAGCCAGTTTTCCCAGCACTATTTATTAAATAGGGAATTCTTTCCCCATTGCTTGTTTTTGTCAGGTTTGTCAAAGATCAAATGGTTGTAGATGTGTGGTGTTATTTCTGAGGCCTATGTTTTGTTTCATTGGTCTATATATTTGTTTTGATACCAGTCCCATGCTGTTTTGGTTACTGTAGCCTTGTAGTATAGTTTGAAGTCAGGTAGTGTGATGCCTCCAGCTTTGTTCTTTTTGCTTAGAATTGTTTTGGCTATGCAGGCTCTTTTTGGGTTCCATATGAATTTTAAATTAGTTTTTTCCAATTCTGTAAAGAAAGTCAGTAGTAGCTTGATGGGGATAGCATTAAATCTAGAAATTACCTTGGACAGTTTGGCCATTTTCACAATATTGATTCTTCCTATCCATGAGCATGGAATGTTCTTCCATTTATTTGTGTATTCTTTTATTTCGTTGAGCAGTGGTTTGTAGTTCTCCTTGACAAGGTCCTTCAATCCCTGGAAAGTTGGATTCCTAGGTATTTTATACTCTTTCTAGTAATTGTGAATGAGAGTTGGTGATTTGGCTCTCTGTTTGTCTAGTATTGGTGTATAGGAATGCTTTCAACTTTTGCACATTGATTTTGTATCCTGAGACTTTGCAGAAGTTGCTTATCAGCTTAAGGGGATTTTGGGCTGAGATGATGGGATTTTCTAAATGTACAATCATGTCATCTGCAAACAGAGACAATTTGACTTCTTCTTTTCCTAATCCAATACTCTTCATTTCTTTCTCTTGCCTGATTGCCCTAGCCAGAACTTCCAACACTATGTTGAATAGGAGAAGTGAGAGAGGGCATCCTTGTCTCGTGTCAGTTTACAAAGGGAATGCTTCCAGTTTTTGCCCATTCAGTATGATGTTGGCTGTGGGTTTGTCATAAATAGCTCTTATTATTTTGAGATATGTTCCATCAATACCTAGCTTATTGAGAGTTTTTAGTATGAAGGGCTGTTGAGTTTTGTTGAAGGCCTGTTGAATTTTGTCGATGGCCTTTTCTGCATCTATTGAGATAATCATGTGGTTTTTGTCGTTGCTTCTGTTTATGTGATGGATTATGTTTATTGATTTGCATATGTTGAACCAGACTTGCATCCCAGGGATGAAGCCGACTTGATCGTGGTGGATAAGCTTTTTGATGTGCTGCTGGATTCAGTTTGCCAGTATTTTATTGAGGATTTTTTGCATCAGTGTTTATCAGGGATATTGGCCTAAAATTCATTTTTTTTTTGTTGTGTCTCTGCCAGGCCTTGGTATCAGGATGATGCTGGCCTCATAAAGTGGGGTAGGGAGGATTTCGTCTTTTTCTATTGATTGGAATCATTTCAGAAGGAATGGTACCAGCTCCTCTTTGTACCTCTGGTAGAATTTGGCTGTGAATCCGTCTGGTCCTGGACTTTTTGTGGTTGGTAGGCTATTAATTATTGTCTCAATTTCAGAACCTGTTATTGGTCTATTCAGATATTCAACTTCTTCTTGGTTTAGTCTTGGGAGGATGTATGTGTCCAGGAATTTATCTATTTCTTCTAGATTTTCTAGTTTATTTGCATAGAGGCATTTATAGTATTCTCTGATGGTAGTTTGTATTTTTGTGGGATCAGTGGTGATATCCCCTTTATCATTTTTAATTGCGTCTATTTGATTCTTTTCTCTTTTCTTCTTTATTAGTCTTGCTAGCAGTCTATCTATTTCGTTGATCTTTTCAAAAAACAGCTCCTGGATTCATTGATATTTTGAAGGGTTTTTTGTGTCTCTATCTCCTTCATTTCTGCTCTGATCTTAGTTATGTCTTGCCTTCTGCTAGCTTTTGAATTTGTTTGCTCTTGCTTCTCTACTTCTTTTAATTGTGATGTTAGGGTGTCAATTTTGGATCATTCCTGTTTTGTCTTGTGGGCATTTAGTGCTATAAATTTCCCTTTACACATTGCTTTAAATGTGTACCAGAGATTCTGGTACATTGTGTCTTTCTTCTCATTGGTTTCAAAGAGCATCTTTATTTCTGCCTTCATTTTGTTATTTACCCAGTAGTCATTCGGGAGCAGGTTGTTCAGTTTCCATGTTGTTGAGTGGTTTTGAGTGAGTTTCTCAATCCTGAGTTCTAGTTTGATTGCACTGTGGTGTGAGACACAGTTTGTTGTGATTTCTGTTCTTTTACATTTGCTGAAGAGTGTTTTACTACCAATTATGTGGTCATTTTTAGAATAAGTGTGATGTGGTGCTGAGAAGAATGTATATTCTGTTGATTTGGGGTGTAGAGTTCCGTAGATGTCTATTAGGTCTGCTTGGTCCAGAGATGAGTTCAAGTCCTGGATATCCTTGTTAGCCTTCTGTCTTGTTGATCTGTCCAATATTAACAGTCAGGTTTTAAAGTCTCCCATTATTATTGTGTGGGAGTCTAAGTCTCTTTGTAGGTCTCTAAGAACTTGCTTTATGAATTTGGGTGCCCCTGTATTGGGTGCATATATATTTAGGATAGTTAGCTCTTCTTGTTGAATTGATCCCTTTACCATTCTGTAGTGGCCTTCTTTGTCTCTTTTGATCTTTATTGGTTTAAAGTCTGTTTTATCAGAGACTAGGATTGCAACCCCTGCCTTTTTTTTGCTTTCTATTTGCTTGGTAGATCTTCCTCCATCCCTTTATTTTGAGCATACGTGTGTCTTTGCACGTGAGATGGGTCTCCTGAATAGAGCACAATGATGGATCTTGATTCTTTATCCAATTTGTCAGTCTGTGTCTTTTAATTGGGGCATTTAGCCCATTTACATTTAAGGTTAATATTGTTATGTTTGAATTTCATCCTGTCATTTTGATGTTAGCTGGTTATTTTGCCCGTTAATTGATGCAGTTTCTTCATAGCATCAGTGGTCTTTACAATTTGGCATGTTTTTGCAGTGGCTGGTACTGGTTGTTCCTTTCCATGTTTAGTGCTTCCTACAGGAGCTTTTGTTAAGTCAGGCCTGGTAGTGACAAAATCTCTCAGCATTTGCTTGTCTGTAAAGGGTTTTATTTTTCCTTCACTTATGAAGCTTAGTTTGTCTGAATATGAGATTCTGGGTTGAAAATTCTTTTCTTTAAGAATGTTGTATATTGGCCTTCACTCTCTTCTGGCTTGTTGGGTTTCTGCCAAGAAATCTGCTGTTAGTCTGATGAGCTTCCCTTTGTGGGTAATCCTACCTTTCTCTGGCTGCCCTTAACACTTTTTCCTTCATTTCAGCCTTGGTGAATCTGACAATTATGTGTCTCGGAGTTGCTCTTCTCGAGGAATATCTTTCTGGTGTTCTCCGTATTTCCTGAATTTGAATGTTGGCCTGCCTTGCTAGGTTGGGGAAGTTATCCTGGATAGTATCCTGAAGTGTGTTTTCTAACTTGGTTCCATTCTCCCCGTCACTTTCCAGTACACCAATCAAATGTATATTTGGTCTTTTCACATAGTCGCATATTTCTTGGAGGCTTTGTTCATTTCTTTTCACTCTTTTTCCTCTAATCTTGTCTTCTCACTTTATTTCATTAATTTGCTCTTCAATCACTGATATCCTTTCTTCCACTTGATCAAATTGGCTACTGAAGCTTGTGCATGCATCACGAAGTTCTTGTGCCATTTTTTTCAGCTCCGTCAGGTCATTTAAGGTCTTCTCTACACTGTTTATTCTAGTTAGCCACTCATCTAACCTTTTTTCAAGGGTTTTACCTTCCTTGCAATGGGTTACAACATGCTCCTTTAGCTCGGAGAAGTTTGTTATTACTGATCTTCTGAAGCCTACTTCTGTCAGCTCATCAAACTCATTCTCTGTCCAGTTTTGTTCCCTTGCTGGCAAGGAGCTGTGATCCTTTGGAGGAGAAGAGATGCTCTGTTTTTTGGAATTTTCAGCTTTTCTGCTCTGGTTTCTCCCCATCTTTGTGATTTTATCCACCTTTGGTCTTTGATATTGGTGATCTACAGATGGGGTTTTGGCGTGGATGTCTTTTTTGTTGATGTTGATGCTATTCCTTTCTGTTTGTTAGTTTTGCTTCAAACAGTCAGACCCCTCAGCTGCAGGTCTGTTGGAGTTTGCTGGACATCCACTCCAGACCCTGTTTGCCTGGGTTTGACAAACGGAGGCTGCAGAACAGCAAATATTGCTGCCTGATCCTTCTTCTGGAAGCCTCGTCTCAGAGGGGCACCTGCCTGTTTGAGGTGTCTGTTGGTCCCTACTGGGAGGTGTTTCCCAGTTAGGCGACACTGGGGTCAGGGACCCACTTGAGGAGACTGTCTGTCCATTCTCTGAGTTCGAACACCATGCTGAGAGAACCACCTCTCTCTTCAGAGCTGTCAGACAGGGACATTTAAGTTTGCAGAAGCTGTCTGCTGCCTTTTGTTCTACTATGCCCTGCCCCCAGAGGTAAAATCTATAGAAGCAGTAGACTGTGCTGAGCTGCAGTGGGCTCCACCCAGTTTGTGCTTCCCGGCCTCTTTGTTTGTACTGTGAGCTACTCAAGCCTCAGCAATGGTGGACACCCCTCCCGCCATCAAGCTTCAGTGTCGCAGGTTGATCTCAGACTGCTATGCTAGCAGCGAGCAAGGCTCCGTGGGCGTGGGACCTGCCGAGCCAGGCGCAGGAGGGTATCTCCTGGTTTGCCGGTTGCTAAGACTGTGGGAAAAGTGCAGTATTTGGTCAGGAGTGTACCATTTCTCCAGGTGCAGTCTGTCACGGCTTCCCTTGGCTAGGAAAGGGAAATTCCCTGACCCCTTGTGCTTCCCGTGTGAGGCAACGCCTTGCCCTGCTTTGGCACACCCTCCGTGAGCTGCACCCACTGTCCAACCACTCCTAATGAGATGAACAAGGTACCTCAGTTGGAAAAGCAGAAATCATCCTTCGTCTGTGTCGATCTTGCTGGGAGCTGCAGACTGGAGCTGTTCCTATTTGGCCATCTTGGCAGACATTTCTTAAAAGAAGACATACATGTGGCCAACAAGTATATGAAAAAAAGCTCAACATCACTGATCATTAGAGAAATGCGAATCAAAACCACAATGATATACCATCTCACACCAGTCAGAATGGCTATTAATAAAAAGTCAAAAATAAGAGATGCTGGCAAGGTTGTGGAGAAAAAGAAATGCTTCTACACTGTTGATGAGAGTGTTAATTAATTCAACCATTGTGGAAGACAGTGTGGTGTTTCTTCAAAAACCCGAAGACAGAAATACCATTCAACCCAGCAATCCCATTACCTGGTATATACCCAAAGAAATATAAATCATTCTATTATAAAGACACATGCACATGTATGCTGATTTCTTTTCATGTTAGATGGCTTTGGAGTGTTTTCTGGTGTTATGGAAATCATACTAAATGGAAGTTGAATCAAAGAAATATTTAGTTTGCTGAGGTCATGCTGGGTGCCTTCTGTATGTGATTACATTATTGCTCTTCATATGAGTGTAGGAATGGTTTTCAGAAATGCTCCCATGACTAGCTCAGTGTTGAAAACAGTGGTGCAGGACCAGAGGTTGATTGTGATATAAACAGATCCTAGGGCACTGGAAGTATGTGGGTAATGAAGAAAAAATGAGGTTTGAAAAGTTTGGAGCCAGAAGCTAGTCTATGGGAAATTCTTCCAGTTATCAGATGTTTAGCACTGAAGCAATTCTTGCTGATAATTAGTCAAGAAATCCTCTATAAGGAATATACTTGTTAATGCATTATATACAACTATTTGAATATCACATACATTTTTATTTTTAAGCTAAAAGCGTGAGAATATTTTTACTCAGAATATTTGTATTTGTAGCACAATACAAACACTTTCCACGTAGCAGTGCCATAAATATTAAGTACCTCTAAATGCGAAATCATATTTTATGCATCCCAAAAAATTAGCTCAAATCTTAGTATATCTGAGGCATATGTCCTGAAGTAATTTGGAGTCCCAGATGAATTGACATTCAAAATTACCACTAACATTTCAAAACACCCTGAAAAAATAAGTGGTCCAATGATATGCTATATGTATTTATTATTATGTTAATATACTTAATATTAGAAAATTATTATTACACAACTATGGAGCTCATGACAATATGGCAGTAGGCTAAAAATAAATTTGAACTGTTTTTGTACATAACTTAAATTCAAATTAATTATGTACATTGTTATCCAAATTATTAACTACAAAAAAAGCCAGATTCTATGGGAAGAGAAGATTCTCATGGAAGCCAGGAAATGTAATATAAAGACAATCTTGGCAAAAGATAATTTGGCACAAAAAGACAAAATTTGGCAACATGTCAAAAACTCTTTTACTGTAACTGAAACTAAAAATTCTGATGGTCAAAATCATAAAAAAAAAAATCATGATAGACAAAACAAACAAAAACATGAACAGATAATAGGGATGACAACAGAAGAGATAAATAAATGAATAGACTCCCACCCTGTGAACAAAAAGTAGAAGGAAAATGAAAGTAACAGCAAAGAAAAACATAATTTGTATAGTTACCAGTGCATGAAGGAATTTCAATAACAGCTTTATTGGGAAAATTAATTGACTTTTATAAGTAGCATGTTTGTCCTGATAAATGTACTCCAGCATTATTTTATCAAAGAAATTTGTTTCCCTCTTCAAATTATGATGCCAGTAATAATTAGAGAGTTTAACAAATATACAATGGACAATAGAAATATCTTTAAAGTTGGTGTTATGAACAACACCAAAAGAAAAATGTTCAAACTGTTTTGAGATCCCAGCTAGTGAGTCCAAGATAAGATGTTGCATATATTGTATAATTGACAAAGTGTTTTAATAGGCAGACATAACTTCCTGAAAGTCAGGAATACTCCACAGACAAGCGGGTACTGGAATACATATCAATCAAAAACAAATGCACTAGACACCACCTTGAAGAACAGAGAAGAGTCAATTTTATTATTAATGTTTAGTATTCTTTTTAAACATTTAAAAGAGTGGTTATGCCTTTTTTATTGTAATTGGCAATTTATAATTGTATCAATGTTATAAGGTACAAAGGGATGTTATGAATTATAAACATAATATAGAATAATTAGATCAAGCTAGTTAACGTATTCATAACATCACATACATTATAACACTTATTTGTGGTGAGGACATTTGAAATTTATTATCTTAGCATTTTGAAACGTACAATTCTCTAGTATTAACTATATCTACCATGGTGTGAAATAGAATTATAAAAAATTTCCTCCTGTCTGAGATTTTGTACCCTTTGATCATCATCTCCTTATTTCATGCACCCAACAGCCTCTGTAGCCACCATCCTACTCTTTGCTTCTATAAATTTGATCCTTTTAGATTCCATATGCAAGTGAGATCATCTGGTATTTGTCTTTCTGTGCCTGGTTTATTTTACTCATCATAATATTCTCCAATTCTATCCATGTTGTCACAGATGACAGAATTTGCTTCTTTTTAAAGGCTGAATAGTATACCATTGTGTGTATATGCCACATTTTCTTTATTCATTCATCGTTGATGGCCACTTAGGTTGAATCCATAACTTGAACAATGCTGCAATTAACATGGCGTGCACACATATCTTCAACAAATTGATTTCAAACATTTTGTGCAAATACCCAGAAGTGGAATTGCTGGATCATAGGGTAATTCTATTTTTAGTTTACTGAGAGACCTCCATATCGTTGGCAAGGAGGTAGAGAAAGAGCAACGCTTGTACCCTGTTGGTGGGGATGTCAATTAGTACAGGCATTATACAAAACTGTATGGAGGTCCCTCATAAAATGTCTGTTCAGGTCCCTTGTATCAATCTTTTCATTGAATTTTTTTTCTTGCTGTTGAGTTGTTTGAGCTCCTTACATATTTTGAATATTAACTCCCTATCAAAGGTATGGCTTGAAAATATTTTCTCTCATTCCATAGGCTATCTCTGCACACTGATAATTGTTTCCATTACTATGCAGAAGTTTTTTAGTGTGATGAAATCCCATTTATCTATTTTTGCTTTTATTTCTGGTGCTTTTGGGGTCACACTCGAAAAAATCATTACACAGATGTATGTCATGTAGTTTTTCCTTTCTGTCTTCTTCTAGTAGGTTTACAGTTTCTGGTCTTATGTTTATGTCTTTAATCCATTTTTAGTTTAATTTTGTAAATGGTGTGAGATAATGGTTCAATTTCATTCTTCTTCACATGGATATCCAGCTTTCTCATCACCATTTATTAAAGAGATTATAATTTTCCTGTTGCATATTCTTGGCACCTTTGTCAAAATACAATTGTTCACAAATGCATGGGTTCATTTCTGGGCCCTATATTCTGTTCCATTTGTCAATGTGTCTATTTTTTTTTTTTTTTTTTTTTGCCAGTAATGATGCTTTAATTACCATAGCCTGTAGTATGGTTTGAAATCAGGTAGTGTGATACCTCCAGCTTTGTTTGTTTTTTTCTCATGATTGCCTTGGCTATCTGTATTTTGTTTATTTTTTTTGTGGCTCCATATAAATGTTAGGATTTTTTTCTATTTCTATGAAAAATGACATTGAAATTTTGATAGGTATTGCATTGAATTTGTAGATCTGCTTTGTATTATAAATGTTTTAGAAATATTAATTCTTCTAATCCATTAACATGAAATATCTTCCTACATATTTGTGTCTTTAATTTCTGTATTAGTCCATTCTCATGCTGCTAATAAAGACATACAAAAGACTGGGTAATTTATAAAGGAAAGATGTTTAATTGATTCACAATTCCACATGGCTGGGGAGGCCTCACAATCATGGTAGAAGGCAGAGGAGGAGCAGAGGCATGTCTTACATGGTGGCAGGCAAGAGAGTGTGTGCAGTGTGCAGGGGAACTCCCCTTTGTAAAACTGTCAGATCTTGTGAGACTTATTCACTATCATGAGAACAGCATGGGAAAGACCCACCCCCATAATTCAATTACCTTCTATCAGGCCCCTCCCATGACACATGGGAATTATGGGAGCTACAATGAGAAGATGAGATTTGGATGGGGACACAGCCAAATCATATCAATTTCTTTCATCAGTGTTTTATAGTTTTCAGTGTACAGGTATTTCACCTAATTGCTTAAATTTATTCCTAAGAATTTTAATTTTTGTAGCTATTGTGAATGAAATTGTTCTCTTGATTCTTTTATCAGATAATTTGGCATTAGCATACAGAAATGCTACTGATTTTGCATGTTGATTTTGTGTCCTGCAACTTTTCTGTATTTGTTTATTAGTTCTAGTAGCTTTTTGGTGTATTGAGTAGGGTTCTCTCTGTAAGATCATCTAATCAGCAAACAGAGACAATTTCACTTTTTTCTTATTTGGATGCTTTTGGTTTGTTTATTTTGCTATTAGAAGTCTATTCTAGACTTCCAATACTATGTTGAATAGAAATGGTGAGAGTAGACATCCTTGTCTTGTTCTAGGTCTTAGAAAAAAGGTTTTCAAATTTTCACCATTGAGTATAATGTTAGCTCTGGTGATTCTCATATGTAACTTTTACTATGTTGTAATACATTCCTTCTATACCTAATTTGGTGAGAGCTTTTTCATAAAAAGATGTGCATTTTTTTCAATTGCTTTTTCTGCATCTAATTAGATAAGTTGATTTCTTTCATTGATTCTGTTAATGTGATATAATACATTTATTGACTTGCAGATGTCAAACCATCTTTGTATCCCAGGGCCAAATCTCATTTGATTGTGATAGATGATTCTTCTAATGTGTTGTTGAAGTTGGTCTGCTAGCTTTTGTTGAGATTTTTTTCATCTATGTTTATCCAGAATATTTGTGTGTAGTTTTCTTTTCTTGTAATTTCTTTGGCATTGGTATTAGGTTAATTAATACTGGCCTTGTAAAAGGAGTTCAGTGTTCCCTCTTCTTCAATTTTTTGCAAGAGTTTGCAAAATATTGGTATCCTCCTTTGAATGCTTGGTAGAACTTAGCCATGAAGCCATCAGGCCCTGGGCTTTTCTTTGATGGGAAACATTTTATTACTGATTGAAGCACTTCACTTGTTATTTGTCTATTCAGATTTTTTTTTTCGTGACTCAGTCTTGGTAGGTTGTATGTTTCTAGGAATTTATCAATTTTTCCTAGGTTATCCAATTTGTTGGCCTATAATTTTTCATAGAAGTCCCATGATCCTTTGTATTTCTATGGTATTGATGATGTCTCCTCTTTCATTTCTGATTGTATTCTTCTTACCATTTTTTTCTTAGTCTAGTTACAGATTTGATTTTTTTGATCTTCTCAAATAACCAACTCTTAGTTTGATTTATCTTTTGTATTGTTTTTCTCATCTCAACTTTATTTTTGCTCTGGTCTTCATTATTTACTTTCTCTTGCTAATTTTTGGCTTAGTTTGTTCTTTATTTTCTAGTTCCTTGAGGTGTTATGTTAGGTTGTTTATTTGAGATCTTTCTTCTTTATTGAAGTAGACATTTATTATTATAGAAATTCCTCTTAGTATTTCTTTTGATCTATCACATAAGCTTTGGTATGTTGTGTTTCCATTTTCACTGGCCTCCAGATATTTTTAAATTTCCCTTTTAATTTCTTTATTTACTCCATGATTGTTCAGGATTATGTTGTTTAATTTCCACCTATATGTGAATTTTCTAAAATTCCTCCTTGTATTGATTTCTAATTTTATATCATTTTGTTTGGAAAATATTTGATGTAATTTTAATCTCTTTAAATTTGCTGAGGCTTGTTTTGTGCCCTAATATGTGATCTATTCTGGAGAATATTCCATGTGCATTTGAGAAGAATGCATATTCTGATGCTATTGGATAGAATGTTCTTTATATGTTTTTTAGGTCTATTGGTCTAAACTGTAATTAAAGTCCAATCTTTCCTTATTAATGTTTTTGTTGGAATGAACGGTCTTTTGCTTAAAGTGGGGTATTAAAATTTTCCACTATTAAAGTATTGCAATTTATCTTTACTTTCAGATCCTTTAATGTTTGCTTTACATATTTGCTTGCTTCAATGTTAAGTGTATATATTTAAAATTGTTATATCTTCTTGATGAATTGACCCTTTTATCATTATATAATGTCCTCCTTTGTTTCTTTTTACAGTTTTTCACTTAAAGTCTATTTTTGTCTGATATAAGTATAGCTCTCCCTGTTCTATTTGGTTTCCATTTGTGTAGGATGTCTTTTTCTATCCCTTCACTTTCAGTCTATGTGTATCCATGAAAGTTAGGTGAGTTTACCTGCAGGCAGCATATAGTTGGATCTTACTTTTTTATTCATTAAGTCACTCTGTATCTTTATATCAAGAATTTAATCCATTTACATTTAAGTAATTATTGATAGGTAAGAACTTACTACTTTTTGAAAATTACTTTCTAATTGTTTGCAGATACTTTCTTTCTTCCTGTGATGCCATCTTCCTTTATTGTTTGATGACTTTCTTTAGTGGTATGCTTTGAATCCTTTTTATTTTTGTTCTGTACTTCCACAAAAGATTTCATTTTGTGGTTACCATGAGGCATGCATAGACCATATTGTACTTATATCAGCTTATTTAAAGCTTATAACAATGAATTTGACTGCATACAACTCTACATCCCTCCATTTTATGTTTTTATGTCATAATTTACACCTTTTTGCAATATGCATACTTTGATAATTTATTTTAGATATGTTTATTGTTAATGGTTTTGTTTTGTAACCATTGTACTAGAGACACAATTGCCTTACATGCTATCTTTAAAGTTCTAGAGTATTCTGAATATGGCTCTGTTTTACTTATATCATTGAATTTTGTGCTTTCATGTTTCACATTATCAATTACCAGCTTTTTGTTTTAGTTTGAAGAACTCCTTTTAGTAATTCCTATTACGCAGGTTTAAGGTGATAAACTCTCTTAGCTTTTGTTTGTCTGGGAAAATTTTTATTTCTCCCTAGTTTCTGAGAGACAGAGTTGAGGGATAAAGTATTCTTGCTTGGCAAGATTTGTTTTCACCACTTTGAATATGTCATTTCACTCTTCATTGTTATGCAGAGTTTTGCTGAGAAATCTGCTGGTAGTTATATTCAAATTCCTTTGTATGTGATGTGTTTCTTATTATGTACTAATTTCAGAATATTTTCTTGGTTTTTGTTTGTTTGTTTGTTGTTTTTTTTGTTTTTTGTTATTTTTTTGAGATGGAGCCTTGCTCTGTCACCCAGGCTGGAGTATGGTGGTGCGATCTCAGCTCATGGCAACCTCTGCCTCCCAGGTTCAAGCAATTCTCCTACCTCAGCCTCCTGAGTAGCTGGGATTACAGGCATGCAACACTACACCCGGCTAATTTTTATATTTTTAGTACAGATGGGGTTTTACCATGTTGGTCAGACTGGTCTTGAACTCCTGACCTCGTGATCCACCCTCCTCAGCCTCCCAAAATGCTGGGATTACAGGCATGAGCCACCATGCCCAGCTTGTCTTTGATTTTTGATAGTTTGATTATTATGTGTTGTGGTGTACTCCTCTTTGGGTTGCAATTGATTAGAGACCTTTACACTTCCTGTGCCTGGGTGTTGGCATCTATCCCCAGATTAGGAAGGTTTTTGGCCATTATTTCTTTTGATATATTTTCTTGCTCCCTTTCTCATTCTTCTTCTTCTGCAATTTTTAGTATGTGAAGATTTGGTGTCCTGATGGTGTCTCATAATTCTCATAGGCTTTCTCCATTCTCTTTCATTCTTTTGTCTTTTTGTTCCTCTGACTAGGTAATTTCAAGTGTCTGTCTTCCAGCTCACTGACTCTTACTTCTGCTTGATCAAGGCTTCATTGAAGCTTTCAACTAAATGTTTCAGTTTAGCCTCTGTATTTTTCATTGCCAGGATATCTATCTGATTCTTTTTTAATTGTTTCTAGTTCTTTGTCAAACTTCTCACTTTTTTTCTTGTATTGTCTTCAAATTTCATTTAAATTTTGTATCTGCATATTCTTGTAGTTCACTGAACTCTTTATGAATATTATTCATAGCTCCTCATTTTTTTGGAGTCTGTTATTGGAGCTTAATTAGTTTCTTTTGGAGGTGTCAGGATTCCCTCAATTTTGTGATCCTTGTGTCCTTGTGTTGTTGTCTGTATATTTGAGGAGACTGCCTCCTTTTCCGGCCTTTACAGGTGTTCTAAGGTGAGGATATACTTTCGCTATTTAGTTCAGACTGTGATTCTGGAAGGGTCAGGTGGTAATGACACCAGGCGGACAGAGCTTGTTGTGAATTCTCTAGTTGACTGGCCCACTGCCTTTGTTCTGATGTTGGGTGGGCTGCTGACTGTGCTCCACTGTATGTTGAGATTACTGGCTGGGTATTGCTATCAAGTGGAGCTGCTGGCTGGGAATTGTGAGGGATTCTTATCGGGTTGGTCACAAGTTGTATTTCCAGGCTGGGTAATTCTGCTCTTTGAGATGTACAGTTGTGCAGGTCTGCAGGCTAGGCTTGGGGGTTAGGTAGAATTGTTGCTCAGAATAGGTAGTATCAGAGGCTGTGCTTCTTAGAAATGCATGATTGAGGATTGTCTCACTGCTAGGGTGGAGATGTGTGTGGTGAGCTTTCAGCTGAGTTAACTGGCTGTTTGACCTACTGGGTCAAGCAGGTTTAACCCTTCTGCTTCTCTAAGATCAGTGAGGTGAAAGTCTTTTTCCTAGTGTTCCCCATAAAATGAGACTAGAGTGAGCTGCCCAGAAAGCATCTTGGAACGCAAGGAAAACTGGATGACTTCCTCAGGGTCTCTTTTCCCCTTGTAGAAATTGTAGGCCCAAGAAAATCCTCTCAATCTGGCACCATCTAGACTTGGAAGAAGGATGGGGCAGCACAATCAGTATGAGACTGTTCTTATCCTTCTAATTAAAATTTCATTCAATTCTGTGGAAAACGTGGGTGTCTCAGGCTTGTTGCCAAATGTTGGGGTTTTCAAAAGGATGCTCTAGGCTATAGATACTTGCTAGATAAACTTTCTGTAGAGGGTGTGGAGCTTGAGACATCTTATTCTGCCATTTTTCTGATGTCATTATTCCTATCAAATTTTTAAGTGAAGGCCTTTCCCCTTCAGAGAACACAATGAAAAATGGTGTTCTTCAAGTAATGATAATTATTGAAATAATGGGAGTTACTAAATAAATGCTACATTTGATTTGTTTTTGTATGAACACTTGGAAAAAATTTCAAAATGAATAACCAAATGTGCCTTAATTATCCCAAATTATTCACTAGAATTAAATAATGGGAAAACATATAAAGTATTAAATCAGGTAAACCAGACACCAAAAATTACTGTATTATTATAGCATCTACAACAAATGTGATTTGCTGGTTATTATCATGTGCTACTGTTTTCACTGAAACCTCATGAATGACTTTTAAATATTTCACCAGCCAAAAATTCTCTGTATGTAAAAGTGATAAGTGGAATTACTGAATATGCTTCTGGATTATTTAATAATCCAATTAATGATGAGAAGTGACTCATATGAACAAATTAGAAAAAGATTTAAATTTCTTGCCACTTTAAGATGAAATAGTGACTTTAATGATCATATTATAAATGCATAATACAATACTACAATGACAACATAAATGACAAACTGGTCAATGAGTGTTATTAACTGAAATGGTATTTAAGATTGATCGCAGCCAAAGAAAACTTGAAATGACCTGATATCTTACAGCTCACATAAAAAAGAAACTTGATAGAAGTTTTCCTGAATCTGACAATTCAAAAAATTTGCATGATACTACCAAAATGATTTATAGAACTGAAAGAAAATTTTTCAAAGTTTAAATAACAACTAAAGACAATAATACATCAAAATTTAATGAACTCTGCTAGAAGAAAGATTTTTCTACCTTTGCTATAGAAAATTAACAATTGTCATATGAAAAGGCTATCAAAGAGTGCGCAGATAATAAACGTAAGCAAAAATACTATCATATAGGTGGGTAAGGCTCTTCATAAATAAAATATTTATAATTTATTTATGGATTTATGATGCTTTCTATTTTTAAATGCCTTTAAAATGCATAATTTGTTGTGTTTTTTTCTCCTTCTAAATCAATTTTCTCCTTAATTTTGTATTCACAACTTTGTATTTTTTTAAAAAAAGATTCCTTAAATGGTATGCAATTCAGACCCATGAAACCTTTGGTTTGTCCCTGCTCTAATCTTAGGCTTCCTTTCGGTTTGGGACGGTCTCTTCATTTTCCCTCTTTGGATCTTTTCCTTCTTGCCTGGAGCCGATGACAGAAGGCCAGAAGGCAACTTCTGTTATAGGAGTAATGATACTTTTGTCCCCTAGAGCATTGGAGACCAAAAGATTGGGGGGAATGCAAGGAAGGGAGCAGAAAATATTGTGAGAATATTTGTGAGGGGAAAATATACTTCCGTCTTGCATTGTGCCACACTCAGGTGCCTGCCCTTTGCTCTACCAGCTCCCTGATCTCCTATTCATTCGCCATGACAGTCAGAGTAATCTCTAAAGCAAAAATTAAACGGCTAAATGAATGTCTTACTTGGTCATGTGACTTGCTGATTTATTTACTGGGTCCCTGCTCTGCCTGCACAACACTGTGCTGTCCACAAGTGTAGATTTCAAAGGTCTTAGCTTTAAAGATGAACCTTAGGCTAAATGTGGAGGTTGGAGGTGGGGGCTCAGGTGGCCCCTGGAAAACCTATGTCTTTTTCTACTTTATACGCTAGACTTTGATATGATATAAGATTGCCTGAAAGAAGCTGCTAGTGTTAAGGATTTGGAAAATCATTAATCTTAAAGACATTTTAAACTCATGACTTCCAAGGCTTCTTAAGATCTAGCCCAACTTCTGTCCCAGGCTCACTGTTGCCAGCCCACAATATGCATCCTCTATTCTAGCCACCGAAAACTGCTCCTCTGTTCTCAAACATGCCACACTCTCTCCCTTCTGCCTTGCACATGCTCTTCCTTCTCTACGAGTGCGTTTTCTTCCCTTTTTGGAGAGACAAACTCCTTTCACCCTAAGTCTCAGCTTAAACGCTGCCTCTGCCCAGTGCCCCATTCACATTTCCTCTTTCCTCTTTCCCTTGGCAAGCCCATGCAATGATTTATTTATTTGAATCAATTTTGGCACAGGGCTCTGACATTGTCTCATAGTTGTTCATCCAGTTTCCTAATTATGAGTTTTTCATCAGCTCTTGTCCTGTTAATCTTGTATCATTGGGACATAGCTTGGGATTTAATATACAGCAGGGGCTCAAAAGAATTAAATGAATGAAGAAAAGATAAAAAATAAGTGAAGCTAAACTAAACGATATTTATCAAGTTAAAGTCATACTTCCCTGAAAAGGCATTTCTTGAGTTACAAACCCCTAAGTTGTGTTGGTACTAAACAGATGAATTGTGAGCTGTGTTTTGCCTTTATTCTCTTCTGCCCCTACCTGATTCAGACAGCCTTTGCCTATCCACATGATATTCTCTTCTGCTCAGTTCTGGGAATTGTATGATGTAATAGTTCTTTGCTACCAATTCCTTCTATCCTTTGAAATGAGAGCATGCAGAGGATGTATTTGCCTATTTCTTTTTAATGATTTTTCCCCAGCACTTATTTTGCTGCGGAAAATCTAACCTTCCTTCTTTTCAGGTGTCTTAGATCAGTCCCTTTTCTCTTCCTTTGTTGTGTTTCTGAGATAATATCCTCAAAATACTGCACGGCTTAAGAATCATGTAAAGGCTACATTTTTATCAAGATAAGAGAAGGTTGGTTTGAAAATACTTTTATGCAACAAATATTTAGTACAGGCAGAGGTAGGTAATGGGGTCATAGAGGTGACCAGGACAGAGAACATCCCTGACATCACGAAGCCTATAGTCTAGTTGGGGAGACAGGAATAAAGGGCTATCCAGACAAGTGACCCTACTATGACCAAGAATTAGGATTGAGGTAAATGCATGAATGCTCAGGGCACTGTGCTACTCAAAGAGGAGAGCCCTCTGGTCTGAAGTTGTGAAGATGAATAAGGGGGCCTGGGTAATGTGGAGAAGCTGGGTGTAGGAGGGGGAGATTTAGAGACTGATGAAGAAGTGTGTCCAGAAACCCTGAGCTCAGAAGAGCCTGAAAAGTTTGAGGAAGACAAGAAGTCTGTGAGGCAGAAGCAGAGAGGGGTAGAGAAAGTGGCAGGAGACAAGGTTCCTCAACAGAACAAAGCAACCAAGCCATCCTGTCAGCCTTGAAGTCCTTAACACTCTCCAGAGGTTCTTCTCCAGATTAACTTTCTTTTCTATTTTGCTTTTGTTGTTAATTATGAATATAGCAATGGTATGTTTTCCTTCCCCCTCCTCAAATGTAATGCATTTTTGCCATCATACGGGCTATTTAGGCCTCTGTGGGCTAGTGTGGAACTCTGACATCATTTCCGTGTTTTCTTCTAGGGGATAATTCCTCCTGAAATCCAAACACTGTCCATACTCTCCTGGTGCACCCGTTTTTACATTGGTGAGTGCCTGCATTACTAGACAGGTGTCTTATCTGTGATGACTGCTGAGGGGTAAACATTAAACTCATTCTGAATAGAAAATGATAAGCTCCTTCTGCCTGCCAGGGAAATTGTGGTTTTCATAATTTTATTGCTGAAGAAATAGTTGTCATGGCAATAATTTGTATGACTTTGAACAGCCATTGGCTATGTACTGTGAATGGTGAGCTTTCAATGCACCAAGAAAGCACTGCCTGATGAGGATTCTGCACAATGCTTTGTTGGAGGTGGTGTATTTCTCTGGTTTTTGTGACATAATTGATTGAGTCTTCACAACTTCAGGTGATTTCTATAGGTATTTATTTAAAGCCCTTAAGATGTTCCTTATGTCAGAAATTGTTCATTTGCTACTTTGTGCTTTAAGCTCATGCTCAATGCCTTCAGTCATATGGGTTGGCAGTTTGCACCTGTGAGATTCAAATCTTAGCACCTCTGAAATAATTTTACTGAATCCAACTGTACTACTTCATACTCACATTGCTATAAAGAAATGCCTGAGTCTAGATAATTTATAAGAAAAAAAGTCTAACTAGCTCACAGGTCTGTAGGCTGTACAGGAAGCAGAGTGGCATCTGCTTCTGAGGAGCCCTCAGGAGGCTTACAGTCATGGCAAAAGGTGCAGCAGGAGCAGGCACATCATATGAGGAATGCAGGAGCTAGAGAGAGAACAAGGGAGGGAGGAAGTGTCACACACTTTTTTCTTTTCTTTTTTTTCTTTTTTTTTTTTTTTTTTGAGTTGGAGTCTCACTTTGTTGCCAGGCTGGAGTGCAGCGGCGTGATCTTGGCTCGCTGCAACCTCCACCTACCAGGTTCAAGCAATTCTCCTGCCTCAGCCTCCCGAGTAGCTGGGATTATAGGCATGTGCCACCACACCCAGCTAATTTTTGTATTTTTAGTAGAGATGGGGTTTCACGATGTTGACCAGGCTGGTCTTGATCTCCTGACCTTGTGATCCACCCTCCTCGGCCTCCCAAACTACTGGGATTACAGGCGTGAGCCACCGCGCCCAGCCCACACACTTTTAAATGACCAGATTTCACAGTAACTCACTATCCCCATAACTCAAACACTTCCCACCAGGTCCCACCTCCAGCATTGGGGATTTATAATTCAACGTGAGATTTGGGTGGAGAGAGAGAGCCAAACTATATCACCAACAAATATTTTTGAGTGCCTACTATGAGCACGACGCAATTCTAGGCCCTGCAGAAGATAGAATGGACACGAACACACGTGCCTAAAACGATAGCAGCTAAATTTTTAAAGCAGATATAGGCATTACTTGATATTATGATTAATATGGAATAGCCTTACTATGAGTTAGAATTTGTAGCACACGCTACATGAGAGTAAGGTTGGTGTGTGTGGACTGGAAGTCACAGGTGAATTTTCTATACTCCTTTCTGGTTCATTTTCTTACTGCTCTCCTTGTAAACAAGAGGCAGCATAACGTCGTCATTAAGAACAGAGTCTGGGATGTCTCCATTTAAGCAGTTTTTAAAATTTTCTTTGTGACCCAGTTTCCCCCTGTAAAATGATGTTACAAAACTATTTTCTTTAGGGATTCATTTTGGGGTCTAAATGAGTTAGCAAATACAAAGTTCTTAGAGCTGTGATAGTACACACTAATATTACCAATAAAGAATGGTAGCACATTCAGGCACATTTGGCACATCTTGGCTTCCTGATTTAGTACAACTGTGGCTCTTTCTAATCAGTAAATTGTCTCAGAGAGATGGACATATTCGTTTATTCATCCATCCATACATCCAGTAGTTATTTATTCAGTAATCATAAATTGGGAGCCATGGGTTTTGGTGCTGGATATATAGTAAGGGATAGACAGCTTGAGTGAAGGAAGGAGCAAAATCAGTGGTTGTAGCCTTTGAGGATTTCATGGAGAGTAAAATTGCAAAAATAAATGTGGGGATTGATATCAGACCACCACCATTTTATTTTTCCAAGTAAGGATGTTAAAAACAACCAATTATCATTTGGTATCACCATATTTTAACCCCCAAACAGCAAGAAAAACATAATACCAGAATAAATGAGTCTGTAAAGTGAAGTAAATTTATGTTGGGAACAAGAGTTGACTATGTTTACCCGCACATGATAGTGCTCAATAATAACCTGTTGAACAAACATGCCATTTCCCCATTTTCCCCAGGATTTTGCAGACCAAAGAAACTTTATTTGCAGACCAATATTTAGGAGGCTGGGAGAAAATGGGCTTCCAGTTGTGTATTTGGATTAGAATCTACAGACATCTTTTACTTCATGCATCTTCAAGGAAAAAACTGGACAGGAAGGTGTAAGTTTATCCGATTAACAGGTGGTGGTGATTGATGGCCAAATAAAAAAGGTTATTGGAGAGAAGGCTTAGAGTGTTCTTTTACAAATTATGGGAATGAATTTTATTACATAAATCAACATTTTTATGAGTGTTCTGATTTTTATATGCTTTGTGGTTGAGGGTTATATTCCTGAGACTTTAAACAGAAGCTTTGTGGTTGAGAGTTAAAAAATCTCAGAAAGCACACTGCTCGCTCTCAGTAGAGATAACAAGACATAACCATACAGGTGTAAATTGAGAGAACTTTTATTCACCGGGATAATCTTTTATCATTGCCCTTTGTTCACTGTGATCCGGTTTTCAAGGAATGTTCCTATTTTCTCATCTTTTATTCTTTATCTTTCTAGAACCCAGTTATAATAGATTTATGTCAGCAGGATGCTTCCTTTCAAGGCTTATTAGATACTACCGGATGCTACATTTTTTCTCAACTTTAACCAAGGCTGAATAATTTTTTTTCTAAATCATTTGATTTCCACTGGAACCACTGACCAGAAAATGGTTGTAATCCAACTGATTTCTTAAGGTTGAAAGTAACAACATTTCTTTACATATGTTTATGTAAACTGAGGGTGACTGTTTGCTTTTGAAAAGTACCAAAATTTGAAGAACAGCAAATTAGTGTGGGATCAGCAAAGGAAAAGGGTGTACCTCTCTACCTATGACTGTCCTTATAAACTTGGACTTTTCTGGGGCTAGGAGAAGCTGACTTATGAATAGCATAGAATCTGTGAGGAAGAGGTCAAGTTGCAGACTGCAGGAATAGGGAGTCGGATTTCCTGTGAGTAAGAGAGTTTCTTCTTAAAGTCTGTCTTAAGTGAGCAGTGACCGATCCAGATGACCATACTACCGAAGTCCACCAGTTTGACAACCTCAGCTTCTTTGAGACACAGAAATCAAATTGTCTTCAATCAAATGGCATTACAATTATTTAAACTTTCTACTTTTTTTCCAACTCTCCTATTATGAAAATATTTTTATAATTTCTGGAACATCCCTAACACAAAGAAATAGTAAATGCTTGAGGTTATGAATAGCCCAATTACCCTGTTTGATCGTTATGCATTGAGTTCTTGAATCAAACTATCACATGTACTTCATGAAAATGTACAACTATTATGTATCCATGATAATTAAAAATTTTTTTAAATGGAAGAAAAAAATGTATCCTTTTTATAATTAAAAGGTCAAGATCAGGAATATATGTCAAAGACCTAGTTCAGCTGGGGACGGTGGCTCACGCCTGTAATCCTAATCCCAGCACTTTGGGAGAACAAGGAGGGTGGATCACTTGAGGTCAGGAGTTTGAGACCAGCCTGACCAACATGGTGAAACCCTGTCTCTACTAAAAAAAAAAAAAGAAAAAGAAAATACAAAATTCACTGGGTGTGGTGGTGCATGCCTATAATCCCAACTACTTGGGAGGCTGAGGCAGGAGAATTGCTTGAACCCGGAGGCAGAGGTTGCAGTGAGCTGAGATCACACTGTTGCACTCCACTCCTGCATGGGCAACAAGAGGGAAACTCCATCTCAGGGAAAACAACAACAACAACAACAACAACAAAAACCTAGTTCTTAAAGAGCAATACATATTTTCACTCAAAATCTACTTACCTTTGCTCTAGACACCATTTTAGTGCATTGAATTATTTGTTTTGTCAGCCCATTTCACTAGAAAAGGAGTAGGCAGTAGAGGGTACAGAACGTGCAGTTGTAAAAGCAAAGGCTCCAATTATAACTTAAGAAAAAATGGAGCCTGATGCAAGAAAAGTGGCAAAATATTCTAAATTGCAAACATTAAAAAATAATCTCATTCATTCTACTAAGTGTAGAGGCATAAACCTTACTGTTGCTTGATTCTCTTCTCCATAAATGTAACATTATATCTAGCACCTTTTTATTAAGAAGACAAGATGTGTGTAACGTGTCAATTTTTTTTTCTTTTAAACATGTTTAAAACGAAATTTAAGAAGAAACTGTCATTATATGGGTAGTTCTTTGCTTCTGCTGGGGAGTTTTGTTAAGTGAAATACGTTTGTAAGAGACATAGGATTATAGATAAATTTATCACAGCTCTCTCCCCAAAATCTTCTCCTTTTCTCTTCTATAATCACGCCTCTACTTAGGAGTCACGGAGAAGCAGCCAAAGAAAAAGTTACCAGACTAAAGCTGCAGGCCTATTTCATATTTTCCAAGGAAGAAAATGTAGAATATTCATTCTTCTTTCCATGGTGACATCCTTTAGAATCTAAAAGAAAGGCAGGATTTATGTGCTATGGGTACTGATCAAAGCCGACACTACCATTTATTTCCTAAATTGCACTAGGCATGAGCTACCCCAATATGTTTTCTCAGGCATTTTCCTGGTTTATAGTATTTCTACATCTCGATGGCTTTGTGCTACTTTTTTACTGTTTCTCAAATCAGGTCATCTTAGCTACAGCATAAGGAGGCTTGGGTGTCAGGGACCAACTCAAAGCCTCTTTTTCCATGACTTGGTTATTTCACTCATAATGACGTCTGCATTTTTTATCTTCTGGAATATTTGTAATTTATGCTACAGAACTTAATTCATTGTTAGCCACTGGATTCCACTGTAGCTTTTCCATTCTCCTATTCATAGCACTGAGATTGGTTCAGATTATAACCAACGCAAGGGTAACTCACAATACTTCTGAATCACCCACAAAGACTAGCTCAGATCTGTGCACACAGTTACTAATCAGTAAATGTATGATCACCAGTTAATGTATTACAATGTAAGTTTAAGAGGGAACCAAATAAGGAAATGTATGGAGAACTAAAGACATATATGATATTCACATTATCATATTTTGAATAAATTTACATATTATACCATACCTTGAATAAAAAATAATATGGTTAAATATATCAATTTACTTTTTATCTAGACTGCTTACTTGAAATTTCCCTAACTGATTATTAACAGAGATGTCAAGAACTACATTGGTGCTCACACTAACATGGGTAAAACATTGTGAAGTTTAAAAAGGGTTCTATAAAGTCTCTATAGATCTGTATACTTTCAACACCAGGGAAAGATGATTAATTTTATATGTTCTTTACAGTACATCTATGTCCTGTGATAATTATACTACTTATAATCTCTTCTTATCTCCACCCTGATAATAGGTTTTCCTTTTTTTGAGACAAAGTTTCACTCTTGTTGCCCAGACTGGAGTGCAATGGCACAATCTTGGCTCACTGCAACCTCCACCTCCCAGACTCAAGTGATTCTCCACTTATAATTCAAAAAGCAGCAACAACTGCAGAGGTATATTTATGCTTAATCTTGTCCTAAGGTTTAGAAAATTGTCCATAGTACAGGAATTAGTACTGTCTTTTTAAATTGTTGTGGATCTGTACTACTTTTGTAAAATATAATAAAAATGAATTTGAATGTTGTCGTAATGTGAAATTTCTTTTTAAAAGATTTTATTGTAAGTTGACAATTTATATTTGCATATGTTTATGGGATACAAAGTGATGCTAGATCTATGAATATAATATGAAATAATTAAGTCAAGCTAATTTACATATTCATCACCTCAAATACTTATCACTTGTTTTTCTTTCTCCTTTTTTTCTCCACAGCCCCCACTTGGCCTCTCTTACTTATCATTTTTTTTTGTGATGAGAGCATATGAAATGTACTCTTAGCAGTTTTGAAATGTACAACACACTATTATTGTATAAATCACCATGCTGTGCAATAAACGTTCAATAAAAAAGTTTTTTCCTTCCAATTGAGATTTTGTACCCTTTCAATTTTTGTGCTTATCTCATTGCACATCAGTAACAAGCAGTTTGCAAAGTGGTATAAGTCTGAAGATCAGATGAAATAGCACTGGTTTAAAAGACATTATGCTTAAAGGCTTTGCCTGCAATCACCCTATTAAACTACTGAATGTCTCCAGGAATCATGTAGGCTGTGGGAATCTCCAGGTCATGGAGAACAGCCTTTGTCATTAGACAGAACTGGTATATTAGTTCTTTCTCTTCCCTTTGGTAGCTTCTTGTCCACAGGTGTCTTACTTACGTCATTAACCCCAGCTTCCTTATCTCTAAAATGGGGATACTAACTATATCAGCCAGTCAGGGTCTACCTAGGAGACAGAAGCTATGCAGGAATTTTTAAAGGAGAAGTTTAGTATAAAATTATAAACTATGACAGGGGATTGATGCAACGAGGGATTGGCTAAATAGGATATGAAGAGAACTCTGTAGAACACAGGAATAATAGATGTGAAGATCAGCCACTGCCCCTAGGGCTGAGATAGACAGTGCAAAGAAATGACCTCTACAGGGCTGAGCTCTAGATGCCATTGAAAAGGAGCCCTCCAGGGCTGTGGCTCACTGGATGGCAAAGAGCTCACTGTGGTGCCAAGCTTGCAGAACTTGCTGGAATCCACTGCCTGAGGTTCCAGGGGAATTTTCTATAAAACTGCCTGAAAGGGTATCAGGGGAAGCTTCTGGGTACTTAAAAATGGAGTCTGTCTAATCCCGCTTTCTAGTTTCCCTTCCAGAATGTCCCTAGTTCTAACCACACTTTGGTAAGAAGCAGGTCAAGTCCCTGGGTAGAGTGTGACAAATTCTCAAGTCCCTTAAAGATTTTTTTAGAATCTGGGGGAAGTGAGGAGAGAGTGAGGGAGGAAATATAGCTACTAAAAATGTTGAGGCTGTTCTCCAGGAGGATTTAGGGTTCATTTTCAGCAACATGCTGAAAATATGATTAGCTCCTTGGTTTCTAAGCTGCATCCCAAAGGAAATATTAATTTGAATTCTTTGGGCTGCAAGAAACATAAACCAACCCTTCTGAGCTTAAAGAAAAAAGGAATTCATTGGAAAGATATTACGGAAATTTGTTAAAGTACAGGGAGAATTTGGAGTTCCTTCCAAACTCCGGGTGGAAGAAAAGGTCCTTGTACAACTCTGGGGTTTCAGCAGCAGAAATTAATGTCTTCTGTAGTCCAACTCATGAACTCAACTCAGTTCTAGTAAAAATCAGTCCCCAGGCCTCACAATAAGGTATAGGAGAGAGACTGACTGATCCAGCCTGGGCAAGATGGATACCTTGCCTGGATTCTCCACTGATGGACCAAGACACAGAGTCACATAGTATGGTCTTGACCAGCAGAGGGTTGAACAGAGTAGCAAGGCTAGAACTGGAAATGCTGACATCCTTTTGAGCCAGGCAGTCAGTGAAGAGAGGGCTGCATAAAGAAGTTTTACCTGTAGCCCAGTGTTGCTAATAAAATGTTGAAAAACTATCTGAGGGCAGCCAGACCTGTTCCCACAAGTGATAGCTGGTTTTCATTTGGGGATCTTCACTTTGTGACAAGCCGGATTTCCATTTCCATCAGATAAAGCCTGGCAATAATGAACATCTTCCTGATAACTCTCATCACGGTTTTCCAAGGAGCTGAAAATGGTAATTAATGCAAAAGCTGTGTTTATTGGTTCGTGAAATTGAGTGCGTGCCATCCTTTGATACTGTGTCTCCTTGAAAGTGAACGTTTGGGAGGGGGTGGGAAACACACTGCACATTAAAGACTCAATTTATTTGACAAGATGCTACAACAAAGACAACCTCATGTATATGAACATCCTGGCTCTTCCTTGCTTTGCCAAAGTAGAGTTGACAGAACAAGGAACAAGTGTCTTCCCCATTCCCCTCCCTCCAGAGCTCCAACCCCCTCCTTCACATTGCTCTTAATAAGATAGCCACAGGTTTGGGATGACATTGTCTATTTCACTCTAGGACACAGTTTATACTTCATCCCCCCAACTACACTTACTCAGAGTTCTTAGTAGGAGGCTGAGGCGAGCAATTTTGTCTGATGGATTCCTCAAGGCCCTCAAGGGGGCACCAAGGCATGGAGTGCTAGAAGATCCCTTATGCAGCAGAAGAAAATAGGAAACTGTGTTTAAGAGGAATTCTAGGACTGGGAGCCTCGTAGTTGGAAGCTCCAAGTCTCCCTTTCCTTTCAGCATTTTAAGTTATGAGTTTTGGTTGTTGCCAAATCTGCATTTCCTAGGCTTTTATGATCAAATATTAGTCATAATGGGAGTGAAACAAATGCTGATGTGAGTCTCTAAGGAATCTTACACACACACACACACACACACAAATACATATACACACATACTATGCACATGTACATCTCACACACACTATCTGCATGTAGAGCCATACCACGTATACATAAACCATCCACGAAACACAAATGCATGCATTCACATAGGTGCAAACACACTTATGCTACACAATATTACAAATACATGCATTACCCATGTGCACAAACACAAGGCACATAGCAAACATACACATTCACAACGATTCACACCCCCACACAGTACACTCGAATATGCTACAAATATACACATTGCATAATATCAGGCACACATATCACATGCCCAAACATACCTCTATGCCACACATATGACACACACACAAAGATACCCACTCCACTATGTACCACAATGTGGTTATCTCCTACACATTCCCCACAATACATATTCCATAATACACCTCCCAACATACCATATCATACATAACACTTACACAACCACCCATAGCCTGTGTCAGATGTGGCTCATGATCCACTACCCTAATGGTGGTAGGGTGAATAAAGGCCCTCAAGATGTCAGGTCCAGCCAGGCGCAGTGGCTTATGCCTGTAATCCCAGCACTTTGAGAGGCTGAGGTGGGTGGATCACTTGAGGCTAGGAGTTCGAGACCAGCCTGGCCAACATGGCAAAACTCCCTCTGTACTAAAAATACAAAAAATTAGCCAGGTGTGGTGGAGGGCACCTGTAATCCCAGCTACTTGGGAGGCTGAGGCAGGAGAATTACTTGAACCTAGGAGGCGGAGGTTGCAGTCAGCTGAGATAGTGCCACTGCACTCCAGCCTGGGTGACAGAGCGAGACTCTGTCTCAAGGGAAAAAAAAAAAAAAGGATGTCAGATCCTATATCCTGGAACCTGTAAATGTTACCTTATCTGGAGAAATGTTCTTGCAGATGTGATTACTTTAAGGTACTTGAGATGGGGAAGACTATACTGAATTATTTGGGTGGGCCCTAAATGCAACTACATGTATCTTTATAAGAGGAAGGAGAGCGAGGGAACACACACATACACGAGGAGGAGGTAATGTGGCTGAAGAGAAAGATACCAGAGTCATGGGACCAGAAGCCAAGGAAGCCTGGCAGCCATTGGAAACTAGAGGAAGAGCTGGGTTCTTTGAGCAGGCGTCTCAAAGTTTAGGTAAGCTTAGGCAAGAGTTGGAGACTTGGAGCAGAAATAATTGGAAAGAAACTTGAAGAATCTTGAAATCTGAGAACTTTTAGAATTGGAAAAAGCAGATGTTTTTGAACTTGAGACATTAATAATAATAGAAAGAAGTTCAAACAACAAAGACCCATTTGAAATTTTTAGTTAAACAGGAAACTTACTCTTGCAGCAAAGAACACATAAAGGATATTTCCTCCCCACTCTGCTCTAATTTTTAGATGGCCACAAAGGAGCCACCAGAAAGATGAAATAGAGTCATAAGGGAGAGAAAGCCGTGAAATTAAGCAGTGCTGAATTGTTCGTCAAAGGATCCTGGCACGTGGAGGTGAACAGAATAAACTGAATCAGAAATCTATTAAGATTTTTAGTAAATTGTATTGATAAAGTCATCACAAGCTGAGATTTTTAAAAACTGGCATTTATAAATCAGCCTGAAGGCTCCCAAATGACACCAGCAGAACACGGGTTGAAAAAGCTATGTAGGCTTCAAGGAGAACACTTCTCAATGCTTAGTTCAAATATAAAGATAATAGAAAACTCCCAGGGAACAGAGCCAGGGGCCACAGAGAACTATTGACAAGATAAATAAAGCCGAAGCAGAATCAAAGCAATGGATCTCTTCCATTGCTAAGGCAAGGGGTCTATATTGTTTCTTCCTGCGAAGATTTCTTATGGCTGCAGTCCACGGCTGCTAAGTAGCTCCCATTCTTCCCTTTACCCAAAAGAAATTTTAATTGGAATATAGGTCAGTGGCCCATGAGACAACACACACATCTGTCCCTGATGGAGAATGTTCTACACCGCCAGGCACAGTGATTGGATGGGACTTTAGGTCAACATCTTTGGAGAGGTGGTGAGGCATAAAGTGGGTGCTTTATGTGTGGGAAGAAGGCTATATCAGAGAGGCAGGCTGTGGCCGAGATGGCTGGATGCCAATAAATACTTGTACTTCCCTTTCCATATTGTAGCTGGGAGATGGTGCCTTGCCAGGGGCCACCATTACCAGTCTCAGCTGTTTCAAGTTGTGGTCATGTGATCAGTACTCACCAAGAAAATGTGAAAGGAAGAGATGTGTATCATTTCTGGTTTAAGAAGTGAGCATGCCTTCTCTGCTGTCTCTTTATCCTTCTGACTGGATGCAGTAAACCTGAGATCTGAGGAAATACAGAGCCACGAGATGGCAGGAGTGAGGGTCCCTGAATTACTGCACAAGAGGCAAACTTCCACCACCCAGCAACACTCACATTGGGCTGTGACACAAGAGAAAGAAACATCTTTATTAAGCTACTATATTGTAGGATTTATTTATTATAGCATTAGTATATTAGTATTAGTATATTATAGCATTAGCATTATTATAGCATTAATATCACACTAATGCATATATCATATGCACATACCACCTATACACACACACACACCACATACTACTCACACCCACATACACATACATAAAACACACGTATTTTATTATGCCTCACTGGGAGCCTCAGGGACTTCTATGCTGTGCCAATACATGCACCAGAAGGTCCTTATATCCATGATGCTCTGGATCATTGAGGGGATAGTTATACTTAAGAGAACAAGTTATTGATTAACAGACTGATATTGCAGTTTGGGATTTGTTCAAAATACTTTGCTCTCTTGAATCTTCTTTCTTTGTAAAGGTCAAGAGCCCTCTTGCTATACATGAATATGGGTGGATGAGGAGTTGAAATAGAAGGAGGTTGTACTAGCTCATTTTCACCTGGCTATAAAGACATCCTGAGACTGGGTAATTTATACAAAAAAGAGGTTTAATTGACTCACAGTTCCGCACAGCTGGGGAGGCCTCAGGAAATGTACAATTATGGTGGAAGGAAAAGCAGCCATGTCTTACATGGTGGCAGGTGAGAGAGACAGCAGGGGAAACCACCACTTACAAAACCATCAGATCTCATGAGAACTCACTCGCTATCATGAGAACAGCATGAGGGAAACCACCCCCATGATGCAATCACCTCCCACTGGGTCCCTTCCTCGATATGTGGGGATTACAGTTCGAGAGGAGATTGGGTGGGGGCACAAAGCCAAACCATATTAGAGTGAACTGGGATATTAGAACCGGGAGTGGATTCATGCGTAATTACATACGTGGAGAAGAGAGGCAGTTTTCGGAGGTGTCAGTGAGCTGGTAGTAGAATTAGGTTTGGAGGCAGGGCCTGCTAATTCCCTGGTCAATTTTCTTTCTGTCTTACAGGTCTTCTTCCTAATTTGAAAAGCCACTTAAGGCCAGGCACAGTGGCTCACGCCTGTAATCCCAGCACTTTGGGAGGCTGAGGCTGGCAGATCATGAGGTCAGGAGATCGAGACCAGCCTGGCCAACATGGTGAAACCCCATCTTTACTAAAAATACAAAAATTAGCTGGGCGTGGTGGCATGGGCCTGTAGTCCCAGCTACTCAGGAGGCTGAGGCAGGAGAATCACTAGAACCCGGGAGGCGGAAGTTGCAGTGAGCCAAGATTGTGCCACTGCACTCCAGCCTGGCTACAGAGTGAGACTCTGTCAAAAAAAAAAGAAAAATCAAAGAAAAGAAAAGCCACTTAAATCACACTTTAGGAACAAGAGTCAACTGCTCTAGTAAAAAGCTTAGTCCTAGAGGAAATTAAAATGATGGATAACAATGAAATTTGAGATTACTTGTAAGCGGCAATCATCACACTACACAGAGCTTCACGAATGATTAAATAGAAGTTAGCTGTGACAAAGAATCAGTACTCACTCTTCACTCATTATGGGATTTATTATTTTCTAAAAAGTGTTTTCCAATTTGCATTTTTAGTATTGAATTTTTTAAGCTCATTGTTTTTATAAGTTCAAATAAACATTTTAAACATGCCCTGTGACCAATCCTCCTTGAGCTCTGGGCAGATGGCCTTGCCATATTTACAAAGATTCTTGAGAACATCAGACATGAACTGGTTTAAATCCTAACTGCACCTCTAAGCCTGTCTGTATCATTACCGTTTCTTAAACAACTTTAGAAGAATAGAAAGCTCTTTTCTTGCCTAACTCTAAATCCTACAACTGTGTCATGGTTCCATTTCTGTCTAGCTCTTTCTGGAGCTTACCTCATCAACTATTCTCACATTCTTTTTTATGTTTACATTCTCATCTTAGCCTATAAACATGCTTGTGTCTCTTTAAAAACAATTCCCAAACTAAATCTTTAAATCCTGAGCCCACTTCCAGCTAATATCTTGTCTCCTTCCTTCTCCTAATTATCACCAAAGTTCTGGAGTTTTCCATATTCACTCTCTCCACCTTACCTCACTGCATCATGGGTGTTTTTCCTAAGGTTACTAGTGATTTCCTAATTCCAAAGCAGTAAAATGATTTTATTTTGCCTCCTTTGACTTCTCTGTATTACTAATTATTAGTTGTGATTCTCTTCTTTGCTCGCCTGTCTTGGTTCTCCTTCCACCTCTCTGGCTGTACTTTCACCATCTTCTTTACCACCTCCTATTCCCCTTGGGATTTAGGGTTGGAAACAGGAATACAGATAGTATCTGGCTCTTGGGGTTATCATGTGAATGAAATGATATAATTTATATAAAAGTTATGACAAGTACCTGGGACAGAGTTAGTGCTCAGGAAAAATGCAGTCACTACTGATGAGTTTATTTTAGACTGGTCAATTTGAAACATTTGTGACATTCTACAGGTAGTTCTAGAAATAAGGGTCTGGATTTCAGGAGTGAGAGCTGGAGCAGTAGATCTGGATTCATCAGTGCATAAATAGCAACTGAAGATAAGGGAGATTATGAAATTATCCAGGGAGCATATATTTGTCAGGAAAGACTAGGTTATGCTGAGATAACTTCTCCAAGTTTTCATGGTTTTAAACAACAAAAGTTTAATTCGTGCTCATGACATGTGTCCATTGTGGGTCAGGAAGAGGAATTCTGCTCATTGTCCTCATTCAAGAACCCAGGCTCCTTGTCCAGCTATCAACTCAAACAAGGACAGTTACAGTGTCACAGGGAAGAGAGCTGTGGAGGGCCTCATATTAGCAAGAAAGCGCTCTGGTGTTCAAGTGGCCCAAGTTCCTTTTGCTCACAATTTGTTGGCTAAAACTCATCACAAGGTGCACTCATTTAGAAGTAGGAGAAGAAGTGCAATTCAACTGCATGTCAGGGAGATGGAGAGCAGGAAATATTTAATAAGTAGCACCAATCACCACCAGAGTTATGTCTAGAATGGAAGCAAAAAGAATACACTACTTAGGAGAATACATTGGATTGCCTTTTGTTATCTACTACTTATCCCTTCCATAATGGTTAATTTTATGTATCAGCTTGAGCAGGCTGTGGGATGACACAACGGCTGGTAAACATTATTTATGGGTGTGTCTAGGAGGGTAATTCTAGAAAAAATTAGCATTTGAATCAGTAGACTGAGAAAAGAAGATCACCCTCACCAATGTGGGTAGGCACTGTCAAATCTTTTGACGGCCCAAATAGAATGAAAAAGTGGAGAAAGGGTGAATTTACTCAGTCTTCTTAAACCAGGGCTTCCATATTCTCCTGACTTTGAACATCAGAACTCCTGGTTTTTGGGTCTTCAGGCTTCAAAACCTATGCCAGCATCCCCTAACACTCACCACACTCACTGGTTCTCAGGCTTTTAGTCTCAGACTCAATTATTCCACTGGCTTTTTTTGTTCTCCAGCTTGTATATTGTAGGACTTCAGGGTCTCCATAATCTTGTGAGACAATTTCCATAATGAATTTCCTCTTATATATCTCTTTAAACTCCATTGATTCTGTTTTCTGCAGAACCCTGGCTAATACACCTTTCCCGATTCAGTACCTAGTTTTTAAAACCTCTCGGATAGGGCCATCTTTTGTCTAGATGCTCAGCCCTGATACCTCTAAATTAACTATGACTCTCTCATCTCCTTCACTTTTCCTTTCTGATTTAAATATAGAATTCCATCAATTCAATAATGAATATATTGCCTGAATTCATCCCTTTCTCTCTGTCATCTCTGAAACTATTACTAGAGCCTCTAAACTACTTTCAGTTAGAATGACCTTCTGAAACACAAATTTGATCATCCCACAGGGCTTTAAAAATAGAATTTTTTTCTAATGAAGTAATTTTCAGGCTGGAGTAAAGATGGAGTGATGTTGGTTATGTATGAGATTTTCTATCTATTAAAATAAAAACTAAGGTTAGAAAACTTTTAGACAATGGAAAAGTATAAAGAAATAAATGTGCATATATCTTTGTTGTATTTGACACTGTTGCCTACTCCTTTTCGAAACTGCTCTTGTGGTTCTAGCACTCTCTGGTTTTCCTTCCAGCTGCTTGTCTGCCATTTATGACTTCTCTCTTCATCTGCAGGATGCTTAAGTACTGGTGTTCCTTTTGGTCCAAGACTTCTCTTCCCTCCTAACTTTGTATCTCTCCCCTCACAGCCCTTCTCTGTCGCACATACACACAGCCAACACTGACCTCTTCCCTCAAACATCAACTCATACCTCCAACTGCCTCCTGATTTTTTTTTTTTTATTATTTGAGACAGAGTTTCACTCTTGTCACCTAGGTTGGAGTGCAATGGCACGATCTCGGCTCACTGCAACCTCCACCTCCCAGGTTCAAGAGATTCTTCTGCCTCAGCCTTCCAAGTAGCTGGGATTACAGGTGCCTGCCACCACACCCAACTGATTTTTTGTATTTTTAGTAGAGATGGGGTTTCACCATGTTGGCCAGGCTGCTCTCAAACTCCTGGTCTCAGTTGATCCTCTTGCCTTGATCTTCCAAAGGCTGGGATTACAGGCGTGAGCCACTGTGCCTGGCTTGCCTCCTGAATATTTTAATGTTATCTTAGAATGGTAAGCACAGTATGTTCAAAATTTAACTCATTTCTTCCTCTTCAAATATTCCTCTACCTAGTTCCTTATAAGCTGCACAAGCCACAATAATTTTTCCTCTTCTATCCTCTCTATACAATAAAAAAGTACTAAGTACTATTGTTTCTAAACTAACTTTCTCTATCCTTCTTACTCTCTTCTGCATCCCCACTGCCAGAGCCTCAATTCAGGCCCTTATACTTTCCCACCTGTAGAACTGCAATGGGGATTCTTCACGAATCTCCTTCTATCCTCAATACTTTTCTTCCAACATTCAGCTGGCCAGCATATCCTGTCACTGGAGTAGACCAGTTTTTCTAAAACGTAAACCTGATAGTAATGTTACTTAACAATTTCTTAATGGCTTCCTATTGTGTTCAGAATGAAATCTGATGACTTTAGCATGGCACAAAAAGGTTCAATGGCTTGGTTCTTGCTTGCTTGCCTCCCAGTCTTGTCTCCTGCGAATTCCTCAGGAGCACCTGGAAATTCAGAGATACCAGCCTGTGGTCATTGAAAGACAATACTTGGTTCTTTATACGGGTCATTGCTATGGTCTGAATGTTTGTGCCTGCCCCCCATTCATATGTTAAAATCCTATGAATTAGGAGCTGGGGCCTTAGGGAGGTGATGAGGTCAGGACAGTAGAGCCCTCATGAATGGTATTAGTCCCTTTATAAAAGAAGTCCAAGGGAGCTTATTCACTCCTTCCACCATGTGAGGACGCGGTGAGAAGACGGCCATCTTTGAACTATCAAGAGGACCTTCCCAGACTCCCAGTCTATCATCACCTTGATCTTGAACTTCCCAGCCTCCAGAACTGTGAGAAATAAATTTCTGTTGTGACCCAGTTCATGGTACTTTGTTAAAGCAGCCTCAGTAGATGAAGACAATCTTGTGCCATCCCTTCTGCATGGGATGCCTTTTTCTTGTCCTTTTCATCTCCACACACCGTTTTTTTGGGTTTTTTTTGTTTGTTTGTTTTTTCTACAAGGTAGAGTGTGTTCTACTTCTATTCACTGTGCAAGATCCCAGTCTGAAGTAAATTCTTTTCAAAAGTTTTCTTGACACTCCTGAAATTCCTTTCCCTGTCCTGACTTCCTTCTCTGGTTTCCACATAACAGTCTGTATTCACCTTTAAATTTCAGGTGGATTATCACACTGTAAGGTCACTATGTATTAACCATGAATTGCTTGAAGGAAAATACTTGGTATCTCCAGCACCTAGAGCAGTACCTTGCACAAACTGGGCATTCATAATTACTTGTAAACTGAAGGACCAGGCTCAGTGCTCCTATCACATTTTATACATCTTTTCCTCACTGCCTTGTGATTATTTTCTTTTTATATCTTTCTCTAGTACATTATAAAACATTCTCAACCATTTATGCAATTCCACACACAAAATAAGCACTATAAAAATGTTACCTGATGCTGTCTAATGTAAAACTTTTGGTATATTTCAAAATAGTTTTCAAGGTAAGGATTCATTTTAGAGTGTAATATAAAGGATACATGACCTGTTGCTATTTTCATGGTGACCATAAGTTTTAGAGAGGGAAAAAAACTTCACACTAATTTTATAAGAACTTCCTCTTACGCAGTTATTTTAATTTTCTTAGCTTTTCAAGATTGATCCTAAAAAGTATAAGAAGTTGTACCAATGTCTTCCTAAGAGAAATGGAAGAAGCAAGAGGATATAAGAAAAAAAAAAAAAGAAAAGGATGAGAAAACAATGAAGGAAGGGAAGAGAGGAGAGGAAAAAGAAAACTATAAACAATAGGTACATGTGTTCCAGTTCATAAGAAACACTTCAAGATATCCTTACACATATTTAAAAACATATATAAATATTTATACATTTGAAAGAATTGATTACAAGTGCACTAGATCTAACACCAACTTTAACTTGAAAATTTAGTATTTATTAGAAGAAATGAATGTGTTTTATTCCCCCATTGGTTAATATCATGCTTTGTTATATATGACAGTGAACGGGCACTATTTTAATACTGGAATAAAAGAAACACCAGCATTTCCAGCACATCTTAAATGCATATTCACAGTAGATGAGAATAACAAGTGATTTCTGATGTTTTTTTTTTTTCTATTCTGTTCCATTTTTGCATTTTAATGAACACGTTAAATTTTCTGTTTAAGTCTGTTCCGGCAGTTTTGAATTATTTTCTCTGGGAAAATGATTAAGAAAGAAAATCTCTGTTAGGAGAAGAGTGTGCAGTAATATGAATTAATCAAACACAAATGAAAAAGGATTAAATTCCATGAAGGAGCTACATTTCTAAATATTTTTTCTATCTCTTCAATCAAGACAAGGGTCTTTTTCTTAAGAGCTTATAATCTAATTGGAGAGACAGAGCACATACATAAAAAGATGAATGGCTCTAGGGGGAATCCAAATGAATTGTCCAGACAGTAAATGCTACAGATTTCAGAATCTGGAGAAGAGCCCGAAAGCCTAGGTGGCTAAGTCTTGAACTGATCTTCAAAGAAATGAGAGGGGGGATCTTCAACAATGGAGTGTGACTGTTAATGAGCACAGAGTTTGTTTTGGGGGTGATGAACATCTTCTAAAACTATGGTGATAGCTGCACAACTCTGACTATAATAAAAGCCATTGAATTACATATTTTGAATTGATGAATTGTACAGTATATGAATTACATCTCAGAAAAGTTTTTATATTAAAAAATATTAGCTATGGTCTTGGCATCAGTTACATAAATGGGGACTGAGGCTGCTAAGGACATTATGTTTTCCTCTTTTTCTTTCCTCTACTTTTTAATAAAAGGGATGTTGGCTGTGCTTAACTTTACAGTTGAGTTTCACAGTCGCTAGTCCAATGAGAAATTACATCTGAAATAGATGTAGATAACTGCATATCATGAGGAGTCCCTGAATTATTGAGATAGACATAGGGACAGACAGAGGTTTGTATCTCCTTTCTTTAGGAGCACACGGGAACAACTTTCTACAAAGAATACTTACAACATATTAGGTGGAAGCTTGGTGGTATTTCATGGGAGGAAAAGATGGCTGAATAGTAAAAATGGATACAGAATAATCCATTTTTGGCCTATTTTGCTGTCACATCCTGTCTTCACTCTCCTCTGACTCTGGTCCATATAGCAGAGTTGGGTAGGGAGGAAGGGAGGGATGAATTCTGTAGATTGCATTTCCCAGGTTATGATCTCCACTGGCTTCCAGATTGGTTTGGTCAGTAGGAGGCACCAGGGAGACTGGTGGACAAGAAGAAGTGAGAATCTAGGGTACTTCTCACCCTCTCTTCCTGACTTGAACAGCTTCTCTGGGAACAGCTGCATCTTTCCTGTTGCTATAGCTTCTGGCATAGTTCCAGTTTCTTCTGAGTGAACTTAAATCTTGAGCTTTCTACAAAACTTCCTCTCCTCATCCTTCTAGCTAAGATTAGCATTTGCTAATCTATGTGTTTCCTCACCATCCCTTGTGCTATGATCTAAATGTCCCCCCAAAATTCATGTATTGGAACTTGATCCCCACTGTGGTGGTCAAAGAGATGGGACATTTTGGGATGTGATTAAGTCCTGAGGGCTCTGCTCTGAGCAAGGGATTAGTGCCTTATAAAAGGGCTGGAGGGAACTAGCTTAGGCCCCCTTTGACCTTCTACCTTCCACCTTCCACCATGTAGGGACACTGCGTTTTTCACCTCTGGAGGACAAAGTGTTTCCAAGATACCATCTTGGAAACAGAGAGACCCAGCCCTCACCAGACACTGAACTTGCCTTGATCTTAGATTTCCCAGCCTTAGGAAAAGTGGAAAATAAATTTCTATTATTTACAAATTACCCATTCTGCTGAATTTCGTTATAGCAGCAGAAATAGACTGAGACATCCTGTCTTGCTTTTCAGGTCTTCCATCACCTGTGAACCAATTTCCTGTAGAAAGTTCTTTCTGTTTAAAGTATTTTTAGTGGTTTCTAGTTTTCTGTTTGAATCCTTAAACTGACACAGCATGAGCAGAATAAATGTGGAATGAATACACTTAGTATATGGAGAACTGAAAAAAATGAAAAACAAAAGGAATGCAGGAGGTAGAGGCATTTAGATGAAGACAATGAGATTTATTTAAGTGTAGAATTTGGGAAAATATGGTGGTAATGAATAATTGCCTCAAGTATAGGAAGAGGGTTGGGCATTGAAACTGGAAATACAAAATTTGAGATCCATTTCTAAGAAATGAGCACTGAAGCAAAGGCAATAGCAACAGAAAAAATTAATAAGGGTCTGGGCATGGTGGCTCTCGCCTGTAATCCCAGCACTTTGGGAGGCTGAGGCTGGTGGATCGCCTGAGGTCAGGAGTTCGAGACCAGCCTGGCCAACATAGTGAAACCCTGTCTCTACTAAAGATACAAAAAATTGGCCAGGCCCAGTGGCTCACACCTGTAATCTCAGCACTTTGGGAGGCCAAGGCGAGTGGATCACAAGGTCAGGAGATTGAGACCATCCTGGCTAACATGGTGAAACCCTGTCTCTACTAAAAATACAAAAAAAATTAGCTGGGCGTGGTGGTGAGTGCCTGTAGTCCCAGCTACTCGGGAGGCTGAGGCAGGAGAATGTCGTGAACCCAGGAGGTGGAGCTTGCAGTAAGCCGAGATTGCGCCACTGCACTCCAGCCTGGGCAACAGAGCGAGACTCCATCTCAAAAGAAAAAAAAAAAAATACAAAAAATTAGCTGGGCGTGGTGGCCTGCACCTGTAATCCCAGCTACTCGGGAGGCTGAGGCAGGATAATCCCTTGAGCCTGGGAGGCAGAGGTTGCAGTGAGCTGAGATCATGCCACTGCACTCCAGCCTGGTGACAGAGTGAGATTCTGTCTCAATAATAATAATAATAATAATAATAACAAGGAAGAATGTATTGAAGATGAAGGAAAATAAAAGGACATGGAGAGAAGCCTGAGGAGCTGTGGAGGTAGACTATTGAGGAGCCAATAAAGGACTAAAAAGTTTTGTCACAAAGTTAAGGAGAGAATCTGCTTAGTGGTAAGTGTAATCTCATGGAAATTAGGCAAGAGAGATAATGAAGAGAAAAGAGTTAAATGTTAGATAATGCAGGGTAGTCAGGGAAGAGGAAGACTGAAAAGGGTTACTGAGTTTGGTAATGAGGAGGTTACTGATGACCCTGAAAGTGTGATTTTATTAGCAGTGTAATGGCTGATCATGCACTGCCAAATCATTAAGTAGGTAGAGAAGAAATCAGGATTAAAAGTATACAGAAATAATTTGATTATAGACATTTCCCAAGAAATGGAAGATAGAGCTAGTACAGCAGCTAGAAGAGGAAACACAGGTATTTCTAAATTTATTTTTAAGAAAATGTTATAACTATATATATTGGTAGATGAGAGAAAAAATGCCAATGGATATTATGTGAACAGAAATGAAGGAACTATGGAGGATGAATGATGAAATAAATTGCCAGGGAAAATGAATAAAACTGGGTTCAGGACACTGGGAAATGGTTATACTGGGCAAAATGTAAAATATGTGTCTGGAAATAAAAAGTAACAGATACAAATATAACAACATACATTGGAGAAGGAGCATACGCAAGCTTAGAGAGCTTGTGATATGTAGCCTGGCTTGACTGTGGAGATGAGGGTGTCGGGCCACGGGAGGATGTGAGCAACAGCTGCGGTGAGGATTTAAAGAGCAATTCAACTACAAATAAACAAAATGTTGATGAGCAGTACTGACAGCCTGGTTCAGGTTAAAGAGCAAAAAAATCCATGAACTGTGGTGTCAGCAGAGACACAATTGGTGGGTAAGATTAAAGGAATGTTGATGGATAAGGGTAGGTTTGTGAAATAGTAGGCATGGTAAGGGCCAACAGCACTTGATTACCATTTGAACCAGTCAACACAGAAAGTGTTAAGTGAAGGCTGACATCTAGTCTATTGCACTGATAATGTCTCTGTGGGTGGGGTAGGTGAAAGATGATGAGCTTGGCTTATGACATCTTAAGTTTAAGTAGAATTGTCTAGCAGGCAGTTGGAGGTGTTGGACTAAATCTCAGAGTAGCAGATGTAAATAGTGAAGCTAAGAATTTGTATGAGAATTTTGTGATAAAAAAATGTAGAACAAGAAAGTTAGAATGCCAAAGACTAAATGTATGACCATATCTGAGGAGTGGAGAGGAAATGAAGTCTGAGAATATGTAGATACAAAGAATTAAAAAATTTTGCTCAAATGGAAAGTAGCAGTGCTTTCTCTCTAAGTTAAATTTCCCAAACTCGATGTTTTACAAGTGGGACTACTATTTTTGTCCATATCTGCACATTTGCATCCCTAATAGACATCTTGCAGAGGATGCTGAATGGCCCTAATGTTTTTCCACATTTAAAAAGATGAGCCCATTCACAGGGAAGCACACTAACTGAAAGAGAAATTTCTGCAAATGTCTTTTAATAGGCACATTCATGGGTGACAAAGCACACTGAAGATTCCTAGAGTTGTATGTGTAGGAGCTGAATGGATACATTTGGAGGTTGAAAGAGCAAACATGGCGTTGCCACATTCAACTCTTCAAATTCTTCCTTGAAAATTAGAAAGAGGACTTTTCTGTTCCAAGTGCTTTGAAATAGATTATGGCACTGCCGTATTTTCTCAGAAATTCATTGTGGCCTAAGACTACACCACAGTGACTAAGTTTTTTCTAAGGCATCTCATGCATAGATGAGCCAAAATTGTATTCTATTCATCTAGCATAAGCTCTTTACAACATAAAAAGCTCTGATTGCTCAGAGTTGACAGGCTTTTGAAGCTGTAGGTAGCATCCTGGTACTACTCATCTCCCATCCCTAATGGAGTCAAGGCAAAGAGCTTATATCAGGGGCCAATAACAAGGGTGGAAGTAGGAGTAAAGGTTATGTCAATTTCACATAGGAAACTTTTTGAAATACATGTGTTCTGGGATCTCTCTCACTTCCCCACTGACCCCTTCCTAAAATAGAAACGACTTATATTTATCTTAGGATACCTCTTTGTACTTGTTTAAAATAACCTATGCATCAACAATCAATTAAACTTTCTGCTATAAAGAAAAGTTCCTGGCCCAAAGACCTAGAAGCATCTAAATATCACTGTGACAGCCATCCAGCAATTTCTATAAACTGATAGGTCATTTTCTGATTTCAGAAGGAAATCTTAGTTACATAAGATGATGCTTCTATTTGATAGGGCTCAGATCTGCCTTCCTCTCTCTAATCTTACTTCCATGTTTGGTTCAAACCTCCACCATCTCAAGTCTGATTATCAAACTTATCTCTTAATTCGATCCTTACTTTTAATCATGTTCATGCAAATTCGTTTTTTTCATATTCCTATCAAAAATAACTTTTTAAAACACAAATTGTTAATGTCATCTTCATTTACTCAAAAAGATTTGTTGAGCATCATTAGATGCCAGAAATACAATAATGATAAAAAGAAAGTTCAATGGCAAAGACACACAGTCAAGTACTAATAATTACACTGAAGAACACGTAAATATGTAACAAAAGTACATGACCTACTGGGGATGTCAGAAAAGGTCAGCCTGAGGAAGTGACAATGGAGGAGAGAGGTGGAAACTGTGGAGGGTAGATAGGTTAATCTAGATAGAGAAGGCAGCAAGTGCAACAGCGTTGGGGTGGGGGCCCAGCATATATTTGAGGAGCTGAGACAAGACCAGCATGGCCGTAGCCCAGAGAGTGAGGGGAGAAGAGTTGGGAAAGCCAGCAAGGGCCAAGTTATGCAAATTATTACAGGCACTTTTTAAGGTCCTTAGTTTTCATCATAAGAGTATTGCAAAGTAACAGGTTTTAAATACGGTAAAGAAGGAATAAGATTTGCACTTTTTACTAGCTTTTGCTTCAATGTGAATATCAGCTTGGAGGAAAACCAGAGATTTGGGAAGACCAGCTAGCACTTTGTCAACATAATCTAGATGAGAAGTACTAGAAACTTGGACTGGGGTGGTGACTGTTGAAAAGGAGGTAAACTGAGGGACTGGAGAGACATTTTAGTAGTGATCTGTTGACAGAGTGAGTATGGGGATTGAGATTTCATGTCAAAAATGCTGCATATATTTCTGGTTTATGAAATACCACAGATGATGGCAACAGTCACCAGAATATGCAGCACCAGGTGAGAGCTAGGTTTGGAGGGAAACTAGATGTACTGGGTTTGGATATATTGAGTTGAAAGTGACTTTGACATTTGTAAGTTTTAAAATGTTTACTGGCTTCCCATTGCTCAAAGAGTTAAATTGTATCTCTTCAAAGTGAATTTATAAAACCTATGTGATCCACATCCCATGCTCACCTTCTGTCATAATCATATATTCCATATTCCAACCATTCTGAGTTAGTGGAAATGTGGTGAATGCCCTAAGTATTTCACAGATTCATGACTTTGCAAATACTATTACTTGTACTCTGCAGCTCTTTCCCTGTGTTCCCTTCTGGAATGCTGACTTACCTCTTGTTTGATTTTCAAGACTCAAATACCATCTCCCCTGGAAAGAGTTATTTTTAGTTTTTCTCTAACGTTGTATGTGTGTGTAGATGTATATGTTTGTAATTATTTATGATTGTCAATTTATGGGTTTTTCCCACTAGATTGTGAATGCCTTGAGTTTGGGACTGTGTTTTGCTCATTTCTGTAAACGCTGTGTATAGTAGCCAATAAATAAGTTCAATGCTGGAATGAATAAAAAAATGAATTTTGAATTCTTTTTCTTATTTCCAGGAAAATATTTTAAAATTAGACTACTTTTTGTTAACATAACCAGGAACTACTGATATGACTAAAAAATTTGAACTCATGTACCTATGAGTGATTTACATTAACAATACTGAACTAAAGAATTAATTTTTTCTTGCCAAATCAAAAGTAAAAACTCCAGTAAAAAAGCCATAATATGTTTCCTGAAATTTGTAGACTATCATTTTCACATGACCAGGGACTAAAAGCCAAAACCAATATTAAAAGGCAGCATTTTTTAAAAGTTTTTTTTCTGATTATAAAAATGATATATGCCCACTGGGAAAATACAGAAAAGTACAAAACATATGAAATGTAAATATAACTCCAAGACCAAAATAGAGCCACTTTAAATATTTTATTTGTAAATCTTTCCTGTCCTTTTCCTGTGCAAGCACATGCATTTTACCAGCTTTCCTAATGGAGAAAAATGTTAGGCCCAAAGTGGGTATTCCAAGCCACTTTTAAAACTGGCTATTGGAGTTGTTATGTGTTAAATAATGCAAGGAGGTTTTCTAGTTCTCTCCAAGGCCTGTCTCTCCTGCTTTCTCTCTTTAAGCTGTCACAGGTGAGAGGACTAGTCAGGGCCGGACTGGCTCACCTTGGGCAGGTCAGCCATTATCTCTCTCTTTGCAGAAATAAATGCCCTTGGTAAACTCTAAGAGTCAGGTTTAGAGGGAGGTAGTGAATGACCACACTTAGTCTTCAGGGTCTAAGCTGTGTGCTCAGCACAGTTGTTAACAGCCAGCCTTGCTGTGTGGGGGACAACTACTGGGAGTTACTGACTCAGCTACTGGAATGACTGAGTCATACTTTGAGTCAGATTTAATTTCTTATATAGACTTCCCTAAAGAGGCATGTCAGGGGGGCAGATGATTTTTAAGAATGCACTTGTTCATTTCTGGGTTTCCAGGACATATTACTATCTAAATGCACTTGAAATCTTACATCTGCACTCCAACTGTGGATTCAGGGATAAGATGGTGACCACAACATGTGGTACAGGTGAAGGCAAAAGAATGCACAAATCATATGTCATTTTAGCCACGTAGAATGCCACAACAGTGTCTGAGGGATCATTAAATTATACAAACATACACACATATATGCACATACACATATATAATATATACAATTATACATATAAAATATACAAATATACACATATATACACACATTCACACAACCAAAAAAGTAGCTCTGGGCCTAGGATATTTGTCAGAATTATTTCTGTCTATTTTATAGCAACTTAAAAAAAATCCCAAATGTTACCCAAATGTCAGGGATTTGGTTTAGGGCCCATTGCTTGCCTCACAAAAAGCCAATCACTGAGACAATAAGTATTGCCAGGAAAGAAGACTTTAACCAGGTGCTGCAGCTGAGGAGAACAAATCAGTCTCAAATCCATCACCCCAACCAACTAAAATTGGGGAGTTTATATAGTGAGGAAGGAATGTAAAATAAGAATTAAGGAGGGGTAAGGAAGCAATCATAGGGAATGAGGTCTGGTGTATCATTGTCTGGTTGTGGTGATCTGGTGAGGTTTAGTCCCGGGCCTGAGGATCAGTTTCCTGAGGGAGGAACTCAGATGTCACACACATGAATTTCAAACTTTGAGACCAGGAGGGTCAATCACTATGTTTATTCAAAAATCTAAATATCATTTCTATGGGATAATTGGGCTGGTTTCACAAACATGTTTGCTTTACTTTTGTTAGATTTTACAAAATGACAGCATTTAAATCAGTTAGTATAGTTTAATTATAATATGGCTGAGTGATTTGCTAATTATTAGACGTCATTTCCACAAAGCATTCATTCATTCTTTGTTTATTCACTTGGTCACTTGGCTGAGGAGAAATGTTGCAGAAATTGGCTGTGAATACCTTAGATTAGTTTTCAAGGCAACATAAACACAGTCAATATTCTCCTTGCCCTGTCTGTGTCTGTGCCTCAATCAAGCATCTGCTCATGCATGGCTTTAGCAGTTTGCAAATACTTTATTTATGACCCCATGTCCCTATTTGCTTTCCTACCCTGTGAGTTACAGTGAATTTTGTGGAAATCTAAAAAAGAAGACAGCAATGACAAAACACCAAACCCACCACACTGCTTCAGCCTCTCCTGGTCACATCCTAGTCAGAGCCATCCTTACATGCATCACATCTCTGCCTCGGTTTCCCAAGCCCTCCTTATCCGGAAGGCTGTTGAAGATTTGGAGATGACAGTTGTGTTACAAAACCCCATTCTGGGGAGATGGCAGTCTGTTTAACAGAGTCAAGACATTATCAGGTTTCTTTTATTCAGAGGATCTGAGAGGGCTCCTTCCTGTGAAGTGTGAGTCAAGCAAATTAGTCTAAAAAAGTCTTTATCAACAGAGTTGCTACAACCTCAGACCATGGCTCAGAAGCACTCACTGTGTCAGGAGAGCCATTCGACAAAAGGGCCCAAATGGTCTCTTTAGAGTTTTCTTAGCTTAAAGTCATCTGCTTTTCTTATTAAGTTTCCTCTTCTATTTTTTTAATGTTTGTCTTTGTTTTCCTTGAAATTACAATTTTAAAATTACTCAGAGTTACATTATTTTTATGATTATCCCTCCTTTCTCTCCAAAACATGAGTCTTGTTCCATCATTGGTTCCATAGGGCAGCAGAAATGCCATCCCAAAATATGCTACTTTGACGTAAGAAGTATTTTGAGTTAATGGCATTAAAAAAAAATAGCAGATTCAAAAAGGGCATTCTGACTTTCCGTTTTCTTACTGAAAGCAGGAGACAAAACTCTCCTGTGAAAGGTGTGTCCCCTCTGTGCCAGGAAGAAGGAAGGTATTCTTATCATCGGAGATGGGGGGTCAAGGTGAGAGAAATCCATACAAACAACTCTTGCTAAACCAACCATTATCTTTCTAGTTACTTTTCCACAATTAACTGCCCCAGCCCAAACCCTTTTCTAGTCTGTGTTTTCACAATTTACTACCCTTTGTCCTGCCTGGTATGTAAGCTTTTGACTCTAACTGCTTCTTTGGGTCTTCATTTCTCTTGTGAGGGCTCCCAAGCATATGTGAAAATTACTAAGTAAAGTGTGTATGCCTTTCTCCTGTTCATCTGTCTTTTGGCAGTCAGAGTTACAGAGCCCTGGCCTGAACCTAAGATGGGTCGAAAAAAAGGTGTTGCCTCCCCTGTGGTCCTTCTTTGAATAATGTTATAGTCTTATGTAGAGAGAACTTAGGCCATAACATAAATGCAGGTATAATTTTATGCTAATGATTGTTGATGCATATTAATCCCTTAAATTTTTTTCTAATTAAATAAAAGAGTATCACCTCAGCTTCTGAAATATTGCTAGATATATATCTATTTTTCTGTTCAGTTTTTATTTATTTTAATCAACAGGTAAAAAAATGTACATATTTATTGTATACAACATGTTGTTTTAAAATATGTATACATTGTAAAATGACTAAATCAAGCTAATTAACATATGCATTACCTCACACAGTCACATACTTTTTCTTGGTAAGAACACTTAAAGTCTACTGTTAGCAATTATCAAGAATAAGTGAATTGTTATTAATCAAGTTGTCATTTTGTACAATAGATCTCTTGAATTTATTCCTTCTGTCTAACTAAAATTTTGTATGTTTTGATCAACATCTCCCTACTCTCCAACCCACTATTATTAGATACAGAATAATGTAAAGAACCTTTGTATCTATTCAGACTGTGTGTGCCAAATTAATGACACCTAAAAGTTTTTGTAGTTAAAAACAAAGTACAATAAATACTCTGGACATAAAGATTATATTACCCAAAGGAAGATATTGGTAGTAGGTTCTGTGATGGGTTGCCCTGATTCCTTCTTGAGGAACAAGGCAATTATTTGTACATTTTTTACTTTAATTTATTTTTATTTTTAATATTTATTTATTTATTTATTTTTGGAGACAGAGTCTCACTCTGTCAGCTGGTTGGAGTGCAGTGGTGCTATCTTGGCTCACTGCAAACTCAGCCTCCTGGGTTCAAGCTATTTTCCTGCCTCAGCCTCCCTACTAGCTGGAACTACAGGTGTGCGCCACCACGCCCAGCTAATTTTTGTATTTTTAGTAGAGACGGGGTTTCACCATGTTGACCAGGATATTCTCATCTCTTGACCTCGTGATCCTCCCACCTTGGCTTCCCAAAGTGCTGGGATTACAGTCGTGAGCTACTGTACCCGGCCAGGTAAATATTTTATTCATGGAACAAATAGTTTTTTAATGTCTAATATATGGCAGGATAGGGAATAGGACAGACGTGGTCTTTGCCCTCATTTACCATAGACAATCAAAGTAGATGCTTATGGAACAGGAAATATACTTAATGACCAGTATGAGAAAAAAAAGTGCAGGATAATATAAGGAACTTATATTGAAGGTAATATCCCACGTTTTATTTCTAGAATGGTAGAATAAGAAGAAGGCAATTTCTTGAATTTAAGAAGTTTCTTTCATTATTGTGTGAAAAACAAAAGTAGTATTCCAAGGGCACACAGCTTTAGTTGTTTTGCTATGAGCCTTTGATCCTAGCTTTCTCATGGTTGACATCATTTAATTCTTCAAGGCTAGGCCCCACTTCAGGTCTTTTCTGACCATGTTTTTTTACTCTTCATTTTCATCATAGCACTTGCTACTATTAGTAATTGTAGTATTTATTTCTTGTCTAATTTCCCTTCCTCCCCAAATGGCTGGATGCGTGTATTTTCTATTTATTTACATATTATCCGGTAACATTACTATATGGGTCATATAAATTGCTCTGAATAAATACTTTATAAATGAACAGATAAGCAGAACCCATGAGAAAATGAAATAAACTTGATTGCTCTGATTGGTCTACAGAATTTTAATGATGATCTCATCTGCTGGATCACTGTCTATTCAATTATGATGAATGAAGTTCCAAGAGATTTTATTAGTCGATTCGGTCAGGGTCCAATGGTCAGATAAGTTTAGCAATCATTGAATTAAACAAATGTAACTGGATTCCCTTATTGCTGGATTCCTCAGAACTTTTAATATCCTAAAATACATGTGACTCTCTATGAGGGAGATACTGTGTTCAGAATTCTGAAAATTATTTTGATGTAGAAATTTTTCTTTCAGGAAACACTTGAAACTCCATGGGATATAGTTTGGAAAATGCTTGCTTACTTTGTTATCAGGTGAAACCTATAAAGTGAGAGATCAGAGAGCTTTTCAATATAATTTAGCAGTCAGCAAGAGTTAGTTTGCCTGGATCTGATTCAAAGATGGTCTCAGGAAAGCGCTGAAGGATGAAATTACCAGGACAGGTTGTAGGTTGTATTCCCAGTCTTTTGGCATTGGTAGACTTTTGTGTAAAGTTGCTTTCAGTTTCAGCAAAGGCCTCTCCATTCTGGGCATGAATAGAGAAATAACTCATCAATGCTCTGCTCTGCTCCTTGCTGGTCTGACATGTTGCCTATACTGCACCCCAAAGGTTTCCTGTGTTCTTCAAGGTTCATCCTGGTAAGATTGCTGTCTGCTGGAAAATCCTTGCACACATTTGTAATTTTTTCTCAAATGTAGCTTGCTGGTTTTATTCCTGCCTTCTAGGAATCACATATCAATATACTGCATAGCAAGAGGTTCTTTCAGATCAAGAGAAAGATGTCTCTGGAATTTGTGCTTAGAGTCTATCTCCCTGCCCAGTGGGTCCCTAGCCATTGGATCCTGCACAGTGGATATTCTCCCTTTCTGAGTCTAACATAAGATTCTTTGAGTGACAGGCACAGACTGCAGTGCAGTTCCACCTGGCCCTCCACTTTCTGCAGATGCTCAAATGGGCTACTTGTAGAGAAGCTTCATCTATGGAGAGCTCTTATGTGCCTTTGCCTTAATGTGGCCACCATCTGAGAATTCTCCTCTCTCCTGCTGACATTGGTCTTGAGGTGACCTCACGGGCTCACGTCTTTCCAGAGCTATACTCATCTGGAACGGCAGGGGAAGGGAAAATTGGTGAATAGGAGGTGGCCTTCCAGACACCAGCTGCTTCCATTCAGCCTGCACAATACCACTGTCATCTCCCAAGGCTTGTTGACGGCATTCTTACCCTCTTCTCCAGAGTACCCTGTATTCATGCATTACTTGTGTAAGTAAAATTTAATCTGACACCAGCAGCAATCTTCAAATTCTCCATTTGCTTTTATCCTGATTCCAGCCTATCCAGATCAAATCCAACCCTACAACTATGGAAATGAATTCCCCTAGCATGGTGAGAAGTGCCACCTGTCACAAACAAGGAGGGGTTACCGTATAGGTCACTGCTTCCTCCTTTTCAGAAAGTACCCCTTAGCTGCTGGGAATTACTAGTGATACAGTCTGCTTTAAGGACATTTTGATATTCTCTTGAGGGAGGCCATTTTCCCTTGGAGAGGCCAATACTTGAGATTTAAACAGAGAATATAGCATCATTCTGTCATGAAACTGACTCTTTATTTCATTTTTACCTTTAAATCAAACACAAAAGTATTGGAGATGTAAATAATCATTTTTTTCAAAGTGTTTCAGCCTTACGAAGATTTAAGATATTTTCTTCTTAAAACAGGGTTATTGTGAGAAGTAATATAATAAAATATTTAATGTGGCTTGCACACTGCTTCACACATATTCACATATTAGATAATCAGCAAATTTTAACTCTTTTCTCTTTCTTTCTCATATATCTAATGCAAAGAAAATAAAACATTTGCCCCCATTATCCAGATTTCTGTACCAGAACTCATACTCCTGGGTCAGAATTCTAGCAGTTGTAAACTGTAAATTCCAATTCTTCCATAGGTTACACTGGCAATAGGATGGAAGTTGAGTGTTTCTCTTTTGAGCCATAATTTTATACCACTGAATAAAAATGGAAGAGTCAAACTGCACAGACTGATTATTCACTTCCCTGTGTCTCATTGACATGCAGCGGAGTTAATACCTTCTCGTTCCTAGCCTTTCCATTTCAGTGGCCCATAATCTTTTCTTTCTGTAAGGGAGGCAAATAGTATTCTTGATCCTGATTACCTGGATTAACACTGAAAAACCTCTTCAGGCTGATGTCCTAGAGAAATTGAAAAAGTTCCCTGTCTATTTGAAATGACTTAAACTGTGAGGCTGGAACAAAGGAGTCATCTCTTCGATAATCATCTCCTCTTCTTGTCACTCAGAGTCCAATTAAATAAATGATGACCTGATCTTTTGTCAATTGTCAGCAGATCTGGCTTTCATTTTTAATCAGCCTGCACATCATGTGGCCTTTTAAATTGTCTCTTCACCCTTTCCTTTGTCCATAAATATGATGAGAGTGGGAGTTGAAAAGAGTAGGTTTAAGAATAAGATAAATATGCAGATTTCTGTAAGCATTCTTCATATTCTTTTGAAATCACGACTTATCTTTCCTCTGCAAGAATAATTATGCCACTGATTTAACTTGTCAGGACCACTGAACGGCTTCTGAATGCTGTGGGAGCCTTCCAGTCAGGAAGATGTTTTAAGGACTGATTTTTCTCATTTTCACTTCTATTCCTATCTTTAACACACATAGTTTCCATTTAACCACCACGAAAAAAAAAACGCCACATGCTTTTAACTGGAAATTGATTGGGGGGAGGGGAGGGGAAATAAGTGCTTGAAAACAAGGATGCATTGCCTTTTTTTTTTTTTTTTTTTTTTTTAAAGATTTAGAAGTCTGTCCTCATTCGTGGGTGTAGCCTCATAATGGGTATTTCTGTGCTGCTAGGATCAGATGAGTTATGATTCTTTTCTCAAGAAGAAAGTCCTTGACTCAGAGAGGGATCCAAGTCAAGGGGACATCAGGAAAGCAGACTGCAATGTGAAAAGAGAGAAGAAATAAAGATTCAGTAACCTTCGCCCAAACTGATGGGCAGCATTCATTTACACTTAGGAAGAGATTACACTTCAGTCATACCCTCCAGCACAGGCATCAGCAGCTTTTTGAAGGAAGTTTCTGGAAGCTGAAGTATTTTCTGGCAGGACTGCAGATGTCCCAGCACCCTGGGAAAAGGAGAGTTTATCTGTCATCTTTTCTTTACCTTCAACTCAGATGGAAATGGCAGCTTTTAATTATGTGTGCCAGGACCAAGAGCAAAATAATAAAGGAGAGCTAAAAATAACTTGTAAGACTTTTATTTTTAGTAATATGACCTACCAGGTATTCCACTACCCTCTCTTCCAAAAAAAAAAAAAAAGTCGCTAGGCAAAATTGAACAAGACACTTTGATTGCATGGCTGAGTTTCAAAGATAGAAAGGGAAAATCTACGCAACTGGGAAGCTGCAAGTCATAGCTGAGCTCTCTTAGGGGCATTAGCTAGATTTGGTGACCAGGTTTTCATTGCCCTTGGGGGAGACAAAAACCTGGACTCCATAAAATGGGAAATCAACTAACTGCATAGAAAACCACAATCATAACAGTGAAAAGATGGACTGAGAAAAAAAAAAATATATATATATATATATAGTTACCAGCAAAGGTAAAACTATCTGTCATGACCTTGTTGGTGAATGGAAGAAAAAACTCACCTCCAAGAATTTGTAACCATAGGCCTGGCCTCATTTCATTAAGTATTTTGAAAAGATAATGTTTACCTACTGAGAAAACTTGAGGTGATAATGCCCATTAGCGTAGTCACCTGGAGGCAGTAAGCAGAAACAAATGGAAATTATTTCAGCAGGGCCATGCTCTCTACACAGGCCATGAATAAGTGTTTTTGGAAGTTGCAAAATACGAATTTATGTTTCCCCAGAACTTCAAATAATAGATTCCTGAGGTTCACATTTTCTTTAGAGACATAATACAAACAGTGACAAATAAAAGATGAAATAAAAATATGATCAATTTATAAGATACTATGGAGTGAAACAGATAGATTTGGAAAAGAATAAAAATACAATTTCTGAAGATGAAAAATATAATTGCTGTAATTAAACACTTTATAGGTTAAAGAGCAGATTAGACACAGTAAAGAAATTGTGAACTAAAAGGTAGAAACAATGAAATCTAACACAATACAGCAGAAAGAGATAAAAATAATAAAACACATGACAGAGAGATTAAATGATAGAAAACTGAATAAGAAGCTCTCAGTCGGGCATGGTGGCTCACGCCTGTAATCCCAGCACTTTGGGAGGCTGAGGTGGGTGGATCACCTGAGGTCTGGAGTTTGAGACCAGCCTTGTCAACATGGTGAAACCCGGTCTCTACTAAAAACACAAAAAATTAGTTGGGTATGATGGCGGGCGCCTAAGGAGGCTTAGGCAGGAGAATCGCTTGAATCTGGGAGGCAGAGGTTGCAGTGAACTGAGATAGTGCCATTGCACTTGAGCCTGGGCGACACAGTGAGACTCTGTCTCAAAAAAAAAAAAAAAGAAGCTCTCACATACATTTAACATGTATTCAGAAATAGAAAAATAGAGAAAATGAGAGGTAATATTTAAAGAGATAAGTGAGAATTTTCCAGAATCGAAAACAGATATGAATCTGCAAAACAAGACTTAAGTCCTAAGCAATATACATTTTTTAAAAAGAAATCCTCCTGTAAATATTGTCACACATCGTTAGTAGACCAAAACTATTGCAAAAACGTTCTTTACAGAGGAATTTCATGTGATTTTTTTTTCTTTTTCAGTTCAATAGTAAGAATTGGTATTTTGCTACCAATTAGGCCACATTCATCCATTAAAGAAACATTTATTGAGTGCCTACTATGGTCCAGGTATTGTTTAATGTGCTGGAAATAGAGAAGTGAACAAAAGTGGCCAAGTCTGTTGTCATGGAGCTTACATTCATTCAAAAAGTCATTCACTAACTGGCTGTCATGTGCAAGATATTTCTTAAAAAAGACCTGCACTTTCAAAAAAAAAAATGACAATTTTGAGTCAATAATGATTTCTTAATTTTTCTTTAAGAAATTTCTTATTTTTATTTGTTCAGTTAAGAAGATTCCATAAAGAAAGCTAAGAAAATGTTATGAGTAGAACTATACTTTCATAATATCACCACATTTCATAGCATTTTTGCTACTAAATTAATGATATCTGAAAAATTTCTGCCAAAACATTCTACTGAGAGTTGAGGAAATATGAGATAATTAAATTAAATTTAAAAACTAAATCTGTTGGGTAACCATATCTTGCTGGTTAAAGAAATAAACAGGAAATTGAGATATTGAATCTCTAGGGTCTACTTCAAATTGGCTATAAAACTATCTGAAAGCTCAAGGGTAGAGATTGTGTTTGTTTTGCCTGAGTGTTCTATTTCCGGCATGTAGCACAATCCCTGGCATGAAATAAGTGCTCAGTAAATATTGATTGAATACTGCGTTGTGAATGAATGACCACTGCAAGTCAACTAAACCAAATTGTACCATACAAGTCCAGTCAGAAAAATGAAAATCAAAATAAAATGCATTTTTTTTTCTTATTACATTTTAGAAGACTAGAGAAAATAAAGCAAAACACAGGAAAATACTTTGGATTCTTTAAATGAAAATTCCATGGGAATTGAACTGCGATGATTATTACAGTTTCAAATTTTATTATCTGAATGAGTTATTCACTCATTTGTATTAAGTATAAGCATAAGGATAGAAAATCTAGTGTCTGACCATTCTTGTCAAGAAGAATCACTTATTGGCAAACCGTCTGTATTTGGGATAAAATGGTTAAGGCAGTGCCTACAATGTAAAAGAAAATTAAATATAATGGCTAAATAGAATGGCTAACTCTGATTAAAAAAAAATCCTTAACATTTGCTGAACGCTTCAATTTTTTGGTAAGTAGATGAGGCTCTGGATCAGCATAAAACAAAATAAATTTAAGGCATATTTGTGCCAGAAATTTCAGTCTGCATTTTTCAGACAGGAATAATCATATTGTAATCCTACTTGAGATCAAATTAATCTCAAAAAGAAAGTTCCCAGGGGACAAAAAGCACCTTTTTTTTAGCTTTTTGTGCACAGCATCTGGCATTGTGGGTACCATGTGCAGGTACAGTTCACTGTCTCTGTTGCCACTGATACTGGTGAATTAAAGTCCAGGCAAGAACGGAAGCACCACAGCACCACAGGACCACATGGACTTTGAAACGGCAAATACTACTACAGGGCATGAGCTCACTATTTTAAAATTTTAGGGTGAAAGAGGTCCTTAGTAAATATTGAAGCTGATTAGCAATTGGCATAAACATAAAATATATTGGAAACTGACATCTTTGGACCCTAAGCTGGTTTGGGTTTAAAAAATGGATGCTGGTGATAATTTGAATGCAGAAAATCATGTCTAGAGCCTAAGGTGCAAGTAAAGGAAGGAGAAAATGGGTAGCTAAAGTAATCAACACAAAATGCTAAAGCAATTATGTGGCCCAAGTCAAAACAAACAAACAAACAAAAATAAAACTGGCCATGTAGGCCAGTTACCCAGAAGGAGTATAACCCCAAGTAGGAGAAAGCATACATATCAGAGTAAACTGTTAATTACTAACTTTAAAAGGTGAGTATTATCAAAGATATTGGGGACACAGGTATGTGGAGTAAGTGCCAGGAAATTAGTTGTTGGGGGGTGGGTGGTTATTTGAACTATCCTGGGATTCTCTGGACGCAATTTCTATATTGAGGTATCATCATTGGAAAATGCTGAGAAATGATATCTTAACTTTTCCAGAAGACCCAGAATAATCATAGGGACTATTAACTAATTCATTAGGAAGATAGGGAATTTTTTCTTTCCCCAAATAAGGATGGCAAACAGAATTCAAATACTTTTCACAACCTTTCATCATTGTGCTGTTATAATGACTGAAGACACATTGGGTTTTTAATTATTAGCAATCTGGCTAGCACTGCATAACAAAGTTTACTTGCTAATTGAGATGAAATGTGTTTTGTCATCAACAAATTGAAACAATATTGTGTAAGCATGCTACAATATTTATGTCTCTCTCTTTCTATCCTACTATGAAAACATCATTAGTTTAGCACCATTTGGTCATCATAATCTCTCTTTGTTTCACAGCAATTCCAAAGGCATCAAATATTCTGGTGTAATGCACTCAATATGTTGAGCTGCACTTATTAATTTTGGAAATTAAATGGTTATGCTTATTAATGTGAGCTTTCACCACTCTTCAAGCTTTCAAAACTGAATTGAAAAAAATGGCATTACATGAATCTACATTTGGAAAATGTGAATATCGTCAGTGTTCTTTTTTGTTGAGGGGAGGGATTCTTGAAGGGCAAACTAAATTGTTTCTGTTCTATATGCATAGGTTGGAGAGACGCAGCTTATCAAAAAGACGGGAAATAAAAGAGCAGGGTAACCATTATAGAACTTCAATTTAGAATGTTTGAATTTTTGTGCCCAGCGTAACTCTTTTGTGGTACATCTGAAAGTCACAAAGATCAATAGGAGGGGGTTTTAGGAGGCATGCAGCCTGACGGTCCAGCGTGTTGCTTATGTCCAGTTCCTTAATGCCTAAGTTCTCAGGGTTGGGAAAGAGGCCAGACAATATATATTTTTGGATTTAAATGTATTTTAGGTTGGAATATCTTTTTTAAAGGACATGGGAATGACTAGATAATTGGTCTCAGTGTCACCTCTTGACCACAGTAAATGTGTTTTCTCTTTAAATAAATGAATCTAGAAGAAACTACAAAGGAGTGCCCTCCGTTTTAGCTCAGGATTCACGTACTCTGACATAGCATGGAGGAGGAATGTGCCAAGACGGATGAGAAAAAACCATTGGTGAAAAAGTTTCAGATGAATTGTGAACTCTTTTTCACTCTCCATATATATGATGTTTTGGCAAAATCTATAACATTGATGGTCATGCTTTTTAGTTTCTGGCACTTCCTGTAAAGCAAGTTTGTTGGCTTTACCTGGAGAAAGAATTATGCTGACAGGCAGTATCCAGTACTGACCTGACAATTTTGTCTCCCGTGCTATCTGTCATCTTTGTATTCATTTGTCTTAGAGTCATTCTATTCCTTGAAGAAATGAGACTGCCATCTTCTGGTGGCCTTCAGTGTAGTTAGGTGACTATCGTTAATACAGTCATTGTCTTTGCTATAAGATGTTACCCTTCTGCTGTTTATATCATTAAAATATGCTTGTCTTAGGCTTAGGGAATAAAAACTCAGATTTGGCCCACAAAAAGGAGAACTTATCATGTGTCGACATTTTTACCACTTTCTTTTAATGTTCATAACCACTCATCTGTGTTATAGTTTTTACAGTGGAATAAAAAACTATTTTACAATTCATTTCCAGACATTTCAGATCTATGAAAAATTATTAGAATTGCTCATAAGGTATAATAAACATGATTTTGTGTATAGAATCATACGTAGTACAGAACTATGAACATCACCAGTACATGATGCATGCAGATGACTATATAATAATATAGTGTCTACATGTAAAATAAAATTTACAGTGTTTTCTAATTACATAAAAGGCAGCCATATGGCTAAACATATAATGTTAAATGTAATATAATATCTCTACTTTACAAAAGAGATTATTAAAACTCAGATGGGTGCCCCAAGTCATATAAGAAGCAAAATTAAAATGTATAATAATACATTCTGAATCCAAAGCTGGTGTCAATTTCTGCCTAGTTATTAGCCTTTAAGGCTTGTAGAAAAGACAAAAAGCAGGGGAATGCAATAACTTTCTGTAAGACAAATGTATCTGACTTATATTTTTCAGTATGGAAAATTTTTCTATTTTGTTCACTAGTGATTTTCTATTTTGTTGACAGTGATTCAAAAATATTTCTTTCTTGTACCTGCTGCCTCTCATGACATTATTTTTTTGAACAGATATCATGTCTCAGCCAATTTCTTCTCTCTTTTACCAGGGATAATTTAGATAACACATAATTTGTGTTGGAAAAAAACTTCTTTAGTTCTCACACTGATTATCTATCTATATTTCTACTACCTTTTAGCAGAAAGGATTTGAAATGTCCAATATACATCCTGAAGACATGTCGGTTCCTTAAATATTCTGTGAAATCAGACATTAACAATGAGCATAGCATTTAATAAAAAATTGCCTGGAAATTATGTTCATTATCTTTTGTTAAGGTAATTAATACTGTGACTACTAGCCAAGCAACACCAGGAACACAGGCGTATCAAAGTTAAATTCATTAGTGTAATTAACACATACCAAGGCTACCGTAGGGTATTTCAGAAAAGAGGGAGTTAGGTGACAGTATTACTTGCAGGCTGGAGCTAATCACAGGCAGGTCTTCTGAGATACTGGTCAGAATTTGTAAACTCGGGGGTTTTTGAACAATCAGAAGGCTTATGAATCTGGGAAAAGTTAGATCGGTTTATCTGTGGTTTTATCTTGGAACGTATGTCTGAATGGAATGAAAATTGTGATCTTAGATAATTTGCTTCCATTTAATGATTTAGGATACTTTACCTGTTTTGTGAGCCAGAGGACAGTTTTGCAAGTCGATTCTATGTCAGTTCTCAATAGCAGAATAATTTTATTGTTGGAAGTTTTATTCTGCAGAGATAAAATATGAGATTCTTCCTTCTTTTTTTTTCTTTAATTATTATTTATTTATTTATTTATTTTTTTGAGACGGAGTCTCGCTCTGTCGCCCAGGCTGGAGTGCAGTGGCGCGATCTTGGCTCACTGCAGGCTCCCTCCTGGCTTCACGCCATTCTTCTGCCTCAGCCTCCCGAGTAGCTGGGACTACGGTGCCCGGCACCACGCCTGGCTAATTTTGCTGTATTTTTAGTAGAGACGGGGTTTCACCGTGTTATCCAGGATGGGAGATTCTTCCTTCTTAAACAGATGTTTATTCAATTCATTCTTCAACTATTTATAAACTATCAATATGTGGCAGATACTGTGCTATTGCTACATCGCATTTATAATCTAGCTAGCAGTGATTTAATTATATGATTAAAGCAACCGTCATTTAGCTTTTCCAGCTGTGTCTTCATTTTTAAAAAAGATTATTTTTAATTCAATTACCAGCTAATTCATATGAGAAGATATTTGGAGTTTACCTACCGTGGCAGAGACTGCCAACCGACTTAGCCGTATAGGTCTTGATTTGTAGAGGAACACATGGCTACCTGAAATTACAACTTCATTTCTCTACTTTTTGTAGTGAAGTGTGGTCACCTGATGAAGTGATGGCAACAAGATATAAGTGAAAATGGTATTTATATTCCAGGAAGCACGTACAGTGCAAAAGAAGGATGGATACTCTCTTCAAAACTACCTCCATCCTGCTACCCCAATGCCTGGGATGCAGAAGTGATGACTGGAGTTTGATCAGCCATGTTAGGTAATGAGGTAGAATCTATGTGATAAGGATGGCAGAGGAACAACACAGAAGAAACCAGTGCCTTTAAGGATCATTTAATTCCATGGTCACTTCCCTCTAGAATTCATTTACTTGTGCAAGAAATATGTTTATCTTATTTAAACCATTTCTACTTTGGGCTTTCCATCACTACTTTAAGTTTGTTCTCCTCAAGAGTAAAATAAGCAAGAATTAAAGTTATCACAAATAAGCCCTTCCACCCCACCCCTGGAAGGGACAACAGCTGAAATAGTGAATATTTAAAGCTTTAGAAATTTTCAATTATGAGATTGTACAAAGCTTCTTAAATAGCACTTCTTGTATTTTAGAAAACTTTGCATATTTGAACTTATTTGACCCTTATGGCAAATTCATAAGGGAGACAGGAAAAGTACTAATGATCTCATTTTAGAGACAAAGGAACTATGACTCAGAAGAATTATCACATATCCAAATTCATTGAGTGTATTAGTAACACTTCAGAGCTAAAATCCAGCCCATCCCTGGCCCAGAGATTTTTCTACTGCAATTGTTGAACTCACATTTTTCTTTAGCACTCAATAATCGTGAGAAGTTAATAAAGACACTACATTTTGGTAATAGCAACTTAAATTTGAATTAAATCCACAACTGAAATAGGAAGTTTTATCTTTTTGGAGGCACTCAACTAGAAAAGGTTAAGTCTGGGAGTCCTGGGTTCTAACGCTGAGACTGCATACAAACTTGACTTCTTGTTTGTTAAATGAAAGGGATAAAAGTGATTATCTCTAAGGAATACATTCTCTCTAGGGTCTCATCCAGCATAGATACCCTCTGATCAGCTGTAAGACTGTAACCCACATACACCTGTCTGCCTCCTATTTTGGGAGAAACCTTAAAATAATCAGAGAATATTTATTGGTTTAAAAAAACAACAATGCTTCCATTAGATATTTGGGGCCACTCTATTGCAGGAATCCTTACCTGAGAATAAATATCACTAAAGCTTTGTATGAATTGGGAATAATTCAATTTCTGCTAGTTTTCATGGAAGTAGGGTTGCCATATTTAGCAAATAAAAATACAAGATACTCAGCTAAGTCTGAATTTCAAGTAAACAGTGAATAGTTTTTTAGTATAAGTATGTCCCTTGCAATATTTGGGAAATACTTATACAAAGAATTATTTGTTGTTAACCTGAAATTCAAATTTGACTGAGTATCTTTGGTTTTATCTGGCAATCCTACATGGCAGGTACTACAAACTGGCTCGTTCACTATTCAATCTCCTTCTGGTGTATTCCTAGACATGGAAAGGTGTAGGGCATTTTGCATGTGATTTAAGTATGGTCAGTCTGATGTGCTTGTTCAAGACTCAAATTCAGAACTGGGTTACATAGCAAAAGAGGACATGAAACTCCATCTTACTGGTGCAGACCTTACAAAGGCAATGTTCTTCCGGAGCTAACAGATTGTAAGCAGAACTTTCCTGTTTCATAAGCTGCTTCTTGGTCATGGCGGGAGAATCAATTATTTCAGTGGTCCAAATATATGTGGTACATCCTTGAGTATCATCCCTACAAACTCAGCTGAGAGTCTAATTTTTTTGGTCTTGATTCTATAATAAATTGTCTTGATCCTGTAACAAATTCTGTTCTGCTTAAAGTATTTGGAAAAGTTTTATCTTCTCTGTGACTAGACCATAACTGATATCATTACTAAATTATTTTAAATAGTAAAGAAAAGAGAACAAAATGAGATGTTCTCCTTCATTTTTAATCTTATAAACAATACCATAAAAATGAACATTTCTTAAAGAAAAATATATAGTATTCATCAGACCACCATAAATAATTTTATACTTTGACTTATCCAATAAATCATTTTTGTGATTCTTTCAGTCTTAGTTCATATGCAGATGTCATTTTTCATATGGTAATCACAAAGCAGATAAAATTTTACATTCTACTTTTCTCTCTTAACATGCCATAAATACTTTCTGTGTTTACTTAGTTTTCATAATTTTTTAATGGCTGTATAACAGCTCTTATAGTTGACATATCATAATTCCCTTATTTCTGGATGTCAAGAGTTTTAGCCGCTATAAATAATTTTGTAGTTAATAAGAATTTTCATTCTCCTGCATAATTTCTTTCTGAATTATTTTCTTAAGATAAACTCCCAGCAATGAGATAATTGGGTCAAAGACTATTGAACGTTCTGTGTATCTTAAAATGTTTTTCCAAACTGCTTTCCATAGGGAATGTGACAATTTTAACTGGGTGGAAAATTTTATTGATGCCTGAATTAAGGGAAGTCAGTGAAAGCTTAACATCATTCAGAATGTATGCAACCTAGCAGTATACAATCCCCCAACACACAGAAGAAAAATGCATGGAACTTGTGGCAGTGACTATGAACAAATAAAAAACAATATGAGAAAGCTGTCTTTTTAACAGAACACCATTCTCTCTTATTCTTTAGAGGAAATATATTTTGTTTATTTTAGTTTTTAAAAATGTCTTTGTGTGAGGAACCAGGAGTAGCTTTTCTGGCCTAACATCTCATAGTCTCATTTTTCCATCCTTTGTTTCTTATTCCACAAATGGAGCAAACCATTAAGAATAATTACTTTGATTAACACATATTAACACTAAGTACTTATTATTTGGTTTCAGATTTGGCTCAGAAATATTGCTGTTAATATCCAAAATATATAAGCAACTCCTACAACCCTATTGCAAAAAGTCAGAAATATCCAGATTAAAGAATTGGCAAAGGAACTGAATAGACATTTCTCTGAAGAAGACACATAAATAGCCAGCAGGTATGTGAAAGGGTGCTGAACATCAACAGTCATCAGAAAACTGAGATAACAATGAGTAATCACCTCACACCTGTTAGGATGGCCATTATTTTAAAAATGAAGTGTTGGAGAAGATGTGGAGAAAAGGCAACCCTGTACACTGTTGGTGGGAATATAAATTGGTACAGCCACTGTGGAAAACAGGATGGAAGTTCCTAAAAATAATTAGAAATAGAATTACCATTTGATGCAGTAATCCTACTTCTGTGTATATATCCAAAGGTAATAAAATTAATATCTTAAGGCTATATCTGCATTCCCATGTTCATTGCAGCATTACTCAGAATAGTCAAGAAATGAATACAACATAAGTGCTCATCAACAGACAAATGGATAAAGAAAATGTGAGAAATATATATAATGGAATGTTATTCAGCCTTTAAAAAGGGAAGGAAATTCTGTTACTTAGGAAAACACAAATGAGCCTGGAGGGCATTACGCTAAGTGAAAAAAGCCAGACACAGAAACAGAGGGTAAAATGATAGTTGCCCAGGGCTAGCGGGGGGAGGAATTTGGGAGGTATTGGCCAAAAAGTACAAAATTTCAGTTACCCAAGATGATTAAATCCTAGAGTTATCGTCTACAGCATGGTGCCTATAGGTAAAAATATTGCATTGTATACTTAAAAATTTGCTAAGATGGTAGATCTTATAAGAGTGCTTTTACCACAAAAACATAAATAAAGAGGGCAGGAGGAAAAAATATTGCTGTTGACTGTACTGCAATACATAGCTTCCTTCTAGTGTGGTAAAAAGAGACAGGAACTTTATTTTTTTTTCAACTAAACTGTTGTTTAGATTTAGTTACAAAAATTTCCAAATCTGGAGTTTTGTCTCAGTTATTAAATGTAATCGAGGCTTAGACTAAGTTTCCATCTTCTTATTTTCCCACCAAAATTATCCCAATGTAGTTTTTTTTAGGTGTTCAACTCTGATTAACAGAAGGCGTTTTTGGGGAGAGGATTCCTAACATAGAACTTCCAATGCTTAATTCCCATTGGAAGATAGTAATTTTTGTCTCATTTTGAACCATCAAAACAGAAAAGAGTTTCAAGCATCAGATCTTATGGCATGCTGCCATATAAGTGGAAACTCTTTTGGGCAGAACTGATTACTTAATTATGATGTTAGTAACTTTTCTCAGTGTGGTCTGACTCCATTAGGTGGAGGTCAGCAGTTTGTTTTCTGTAAGGGGCCATAGAGGAAAGATTTTCAGCTTGGCTGGCCATACAGTCTCTGTCATGACTATTTAATCTGCCTTTGCAGTGTGAAAGCAGCCACAGAAAATATGTAAATGCAGGAGTATGGATGTGTTCCAATAAAAGTTTATTTACAAAAACAGGCAGCTGACCCATTTAGCCTGCTGGTCATAGTTTGCTGACACCTCACTTAAGGAATGTGGCTTTAGGTGACCTCCAGTAGTAATCCCACTTTGTTTCAGAAATCTCTCAACCCTAGTAGGATTATCAACTTTACAGTGAAAAAAATTCAGTAAAAAGTAAAACTTGGTGTATTAGTGTGTTCTCATGCTACTAATAAAGACATACCCAAGACTGGGTGATTTATACAGGAAAGAGTTTAATGGGCACACAGTTCCGCATGGCTGGGGAGCCCTCACAATCATGGCGGAAGGCAAAGGAGAAGCAAAGTCATGTCTTGCGTGGCGGAAGACAAAGGAGAAGCAAAGTCATGTCTTGCATGGCGGAAGGCAAGAGAGAGCTTGTGCAGGAAATTCCTCTTTATAAAACCATCAGATCTCATGAGACTTATTCACTATCACAAGAACAGCACAGGAAAGACCCAACCCCATGATTCAATTGCCTCCTGCAGGGTCCCTCCCAAGAGACATGGGAATTGTGGGAGCTACAACTCAAGATGAGATTTGGGTGGGGACACAGCCAAACCATATCATTTGGTTTAAAAATGAACTCTGATGATAAACTACAAAGAAATAAAGATTGTGTATAAGACCATTCCGAAGCAATAACAAAGGACACCGATGCCTAGAGGGCAGATCACAAAGTGAGGAGATCGAGACCATCCTGGCTAACATGGTAAAACCCTGTCTCTACTAAAAATACAAAAAATTAGCCCGGCATGGTGGCAGGTGCCTGTAGTCCCAGCTACTTGGGAGGCTGAGGCAGAAGAATGGCGTGAACCCGGGAGGTGGAGCTTGCAGTGAGCCAAAATCACACCACTGCACTCCAGCCTGGGTGACAGAGCAAGACTCTGTCTCAAAAAAAAAAAAAAAAAAAAGGTCACTGATGCCTAGAAATAAACTTGGAAAAGCTATCAAGAATTCGAAACACTTTCAAAAATGGATTCCCTCAAAGTAGATGAATGGCAACTATTGGTCTTCGGAATAACACTCATGTCCTCATTTTGCCATCATATTTCCTCTCTCAGTGTTAATCAATCTACCAACAGTTAGTTGTTAACAAGAGTGAGTACCCTTTGGGCAGTGCTTTTCGCTGTCTAAAGTAAACCAACATGCCTTGACCTCATGAGGCAGAGAGCCAACATTGCACATGGCACACACTCACTTCCATGTGAAAGCCCTGTGGGACTCTGAGAGGTTGAGTCTCTGGAGTGGGTTGGGATGGGGTGGAAGTAGAAAGGTCCAGAGTTCAGAGAGCTGCCTTGAGTTACACACCTAAATGGATAGTACACACATTAATTGTTTTAATTCTACGACTCTGAAACATGACGTTACTCTGCCTCCTTTAGGTTAGGTAGGAAACAAGGTCTTTTTTCCTTTTTTTCTTATTCATATAAGTAAGTGAGAAAAAGTAAAAACTAGAATACTTCCTGTTATTACTAAAGGTGACTAGACATACTACAGATGTATGTCTAGTCATCTTTAAAAAATGGCTCATGAGACACCCGAGAAATAATACCCTTCTGCGCTTACAAATATGCTGCTTGTTCACACAGGAAGCAGCAAAAGCAAGCATCCCTCCAGTGCACAAAATCCCAGATATGAAAACATGATGGAGCCAACAGAGGACACTGATCCTGCTTGCCCTGCCCTCAGGAGCCATGCTGCACATATTCTCCTCCGTTTGATCACTGTCCTGTGGCTCCTCCTCCATGTCATTAGTTCTCCGACAGCTGTTTTTCTTCTCCTCTTTAGAACTCTCTTGATTCTCACTCCCCTCTGCTGTGCCTTGGTGTCTGTACTTGGTTCCTTCTTGGCTTGATCACAATGAGAGATGTTAACTTTTCTTTAAACTGGAGTCGCTTTTCTCCAAATTTCAGAGGTGGAGGTGAATGTGGAGGTGAACGTGAAGGTGGAGAATGACTGAATGAAGCCACAATGTTGCCTTTCCTGGCTCTATCACCATCCACGCTTCATGGGAATGTTCCCTTTTGGAGTCCTGGCTCCCAGGCTCTGAAATTCCCCAAATGATAAAATATCAGAATGTAATGATATACTGAATATACTCCGGTGCTAATACAACTTTGCTGAATTTTAAATTTTGCCAAGTAAGCACAATTGAAAAACAAACAAACAAACAAAAACCCTAAACAACCAAAACAAATAGTAACTGCTATAATCACTATCATTTTATAAAATAAAACATTTTTGACACCTCAAGTAGGCCATACTCTCAGAAGGAACAGTGCCTTAAATTGAATTTACTTTGTTTTACAAAAAACTCACTGCATTGTCCTTATATTTTTCACTTTGCCTCTGACAGCTTATAACTTAATTTTGAATTGGCCCATGTCCAGTGCCTGGTGTTTGGGAAGAACTGGTGTAACGGAAAGAATATTATCTCTGGAGTCAGACAGATCTGGCCTCAAATCCTGGCTTCTACACTTGACATTGAGTGAGTCATAGGACGGGTCTGAGGCTTCCCCAAGGGAGGGAGTGCCTACCAGGTGCTGTGCATAAGGGTGACAGAGTGCGTCTTTCATTCCTGTCTGCTCTGTCTTCCCTTTGTCCTTTATGTATAACTTATCACCAACAGCAAGAAATAAGCAACTTCACCATGAAAGTTATTTTTAAGTATTTTGTTTTTTTATTGATATAATCATATTGGTTATTTGAAGTGTAGCCTTTCTATACACTTACAAATACCAATTAGTAAAAATGACTTGAGCAATTTAAATATCAGGCTCTATAATGTTTTAAACAGTTAGTAAATAAACCAAACAAAAACAAAATAAGTGCCAGGAATGGCGGTTCATGCCTGTAATTCCAGCATATTGGGAGGCCAAGGCAGGCACATCACTTGGGGTCAGGAGTTTGAAACCAGGCTGGCCAACATGGTGAACCCCATCTCTATTAAAAAAACACAAAAATTAGCTGAGTGTGGGGGTGCCTGCCTGTAACCCTTGCTACCCCAGAGGCTAAGGCAGAAGAATTGCTTGAACCCCGGAGGTGGAGATTGCAGTGAGCCGAGATAGCACCACTGCACTCCAGCCTAGGTGACAGAGTGAGACTCCATCTTAAAAACAAGCAAACAAACACCAAAGCAAAAACCACAGAGTCAATGCAGTCTATTCCTCAGACCCTGGGTGTGTCAACTGATTCGGGATCCTCTGAGCTCTCTTCTTGACTGGTCTTCATCCCTGGCCTGCCGTCCTTGGCCTTCTAGCCCTGTTCAGTAAGAATCCTGCCAAGCCAGATGATCAGAAGCCCCGTCACCCCCAACCACTGATATCTAACCAAGTTTCTTTAGTAATTTTTCATTCACTCCCTTACCCTTCCCATTGGCTATAAACCCCCAGCTGCTTCGTCTGTACCCAGAATTGTGTTCCCTCTGGCAACAGACTTGACCCCTATTGTAATCGTCTTAAAGAAAGTCTTTCTTGTTTGTTTAACTCCGTGCAGTGCAGTTTTTCTTTGCCATAGCCCAAACCCACACCATATCGGAAAGAGGTCTTCCGGAGAATGTGAAAGGCCATGTGAAGAATTAACCTCAGGAACCATCAGCTCCAGAGTTTATAAATTAATTTTTTTTTAAATTTCAGGGACCAATATCAGGTGGAATTGTTCTAATCCTATTACCTGGGGGAAGAGAGAAGTCAATTTCCATCCCTAAGGGATAAACTATCATTTTGGAAGGGGATTTTCAGAAGAAGGGTCATTTTTTTTTTCATTCGTGAAATGTTTATTAGATCATTTACATTACCATAATTATTTTTCTAGTGCTCAGAAGACTAGCAAGGAGCCTTCCTTGAGTGCCTTCACTGATGACAGGTTTGTTATGGGTAGAAATGCTAGAGGTTGGAAGTTTCCTCCAGCACCTGTCAGCATTGATATTGCTATTAGTCATTAACTCCCCCCAACTTTTTACTTTCCTGCTACTTCAAATTTGGCCTTCTTTATTACTGAAGAGAAAGGAATGGGCATTAGGTAGGAAAAGTGGTTCAGAAAGTTCACTTTTCTAGAGTTGCATTGTACCTTTCTGTCATAAAGTTGCATGTATTTTTCTGCCGTGGTTTACAGGTCTTTTCAAAATATTGCATGCCATATACAGCTTGGATCCTCTTGTCTCATTCTGTGGCTTAGGTTGCTAACCTGACAGGGTTATTTAAAGGAAGAGAAAAAAATATTTTTCAAAGTCAGTGGAAGCTTTGTAACCATGAGAACATTTGGGGATGAGGCAGTCGGTTCAATCAATCCAGTGTGCTCATGCGAGCAGAGGCCTCCCAAGCTGCTCGTTGTGCGATCAGACTTAAATGGCTTTCTGCCTCGTTTGCAGGACCATTTTCAGTAATACTGGAAAAGAAGAACCTGAAAGACTTGTTTAAGGATTCTCCAACTCTTAGGTAAAGTGAAGTCTGAGAACTGGGGAAGTAGAGGTAAATCAGTCAGATGTATGAAAAACAGAAACATTGCAAATGATATCACGATGATTTGTGGTGGGGCTTATTTTTGCAGTTGGCAGCACTGTGCCTGCATTTGGGTAAATTGGCCTCAGACGAATCTCAGCGGAGCCTGGGTTCTAATTCTGTGGTCTGAACAATGAACTCCTTTCTTGGCCGTCCTCTCCCTTTCAAGTTGGGGGCTAAATCTGAGTGTTTTATTGTTGAACAAGATCCGGTCAATGGTTTTTCATATAAAAGCCCCAATATTTAATAAAACACACTATTCATGTTAGTGGAAATGCTAGTTATCGGCCGGGCGCGGTGGCTCACGCTTGTAATCCCAGCGCTTTGGGAGGCCGAGGTGGGCGGATCATGAGGTCAGGAGATCGAGACCATCCTGGCTAACATGGTGAAACCCTGTCTCTGCTAAAAACAAATACAAAAAATTAGCCAGGCGTGGTGGCGGGTGTCTGTAGTCCCAGCTACTCAGGAGGCTGAGGCAGGAGAGTGGCGTGAACCTGGGAGGCGGAGCTTGCAGTGGGTGGAGTTCTCGCCACTGCACTCCAGCCTGGGCAACAGAGCGAGACTTCATCTCAAAAAAAAAAAAAAAAAAAAAAAGAAATGCTAGTTATCAATACCCGTGGAAAAGAGAGTTCTTAAAAATATAGTTTGAATAAGATTCCTGTCTTGGTTCTCTGCTTACATATGTTGAGGATGTTTAGATACAGGAATGTTTCTATCAGTGTGTTCATTTTGTAGGGCAGCCGTCACAAAGCACCACAAATGGAGTCAAACAGCAGAAATGTATTCTCTTACTCTTCTAGGGGCTAGAAGTCCAAAATCAAGGTCCAGCAGGGCCATGCTCTCTCTTCTTAGCTTCCAGTGGTTGGCAGTGTTCACTGGCATTCCCTGGCTTGCAGCTGCATAATTCTAACCTCTGCCCACGTCATCACATGACCGTGCACCTCTGCGTGTTTGTGTCTTCACATGGAGCTTTCCTCTCTGTGTATGTCTATCTTTGTTTTCCTTCTCATCTTCTAATAAAAACACCCGTTATATTGGTTTAAGGGCCCACCCTATGAAAATATGACCTCATCTTAATTATATCTGCAAAGACCCTATTTCCAAATAAATTCAAGAAATCTTTGGGGGGGTGTGGGGTGTGGCAAATTCAATCCATAACAGAAAGTACACCTCATCTTTTTTAACACTTGCATAATATTTCATAGTAGAATGTACAGTCATGTGCTGCATAATGACATTTCAGGCAATAACGGACCACATATACAATGGTGGTCCTGTAACATTATAAGACCCTATAACTATACCTTTTCTATGTTTAAATCTGTTTAGATACACAAATACCTATCATTGTGTTCCAATTGCCTACAGTATTTAGTAGAGTAACATGCTGCACAGGTTTGTAGCCTAGGAACAATAGGCTGTACCATAGTCTAGGTATGCGGTAGGCTTGATCATCTAGGTTTGTGCAAATACACATTATGACGTTCACACAACCACAAAATTGCCTAATGGGGCATTCTCAGAATGTATTTCTGTCATTAATCAATGCCTGACTCTACATGGTTTATACAATTATTCTTCTAATACTATTCAGGTTGGTTCACCAGTACAAATAATGCTTCAATTTTATCTTTCAGCCCTTCGTTGATTTAAATATTTGTCTATTCATTTGTTGTTTTCTCATCTTCATATTGGAATATAAGTGCTCTGATGTCAGATACTGTATTTTTCTTTTTCATTGTAGTCATTCCAGTTCCTAGCATAATGAAAGGCATGTGGCCAATGAATAAAATATTGTTGTCCACTTATGTAAGTAGTATAAACTTCTGAAGCTAGATTAAAAATTTTGAAGATGCTGCCAAGTTGTTCTCAAAATCAGCTGTACCATTTTACACTCCTGTCATCACCCATTTCTCTATGTGCTTACCACACTGTATATTACAATATTTAAAACTTTCACCAATTTGATGGGTAAAAAAGGCTATTTCATTATCATAAAATAATTGTGTTTTTAAATTGTTTTGCAAACCTACCTGATTCTAAGCTCCTCAAAAGCAGAATAGGTTCATAGATATCCTTATATTTTCTGCGCCTGCAGTCTGGGGCATAGCAAGTACACAATAAATAGCTACTGAGGTTATTTGGCATCCATTTTTGAACTTTTCACGTAATTTTTTTCCTCAGTCCTGCAATAGTTTCCTGTGGCTGCTGTAAAAAATTACCACAAACTGGGTAACTTAAAGCATAAGAAATTTATTTTCTCCCATTTGTAAAGGCTTAGAGGTCTAAAATCAAGCTGTTGGCCGGGCCATGCTCCCTCACCTCTTCCTAGCTTCTGGGGGTTGCTGGCCACTCTTGCCTCACCCCAGTCTCTGCCTTTGCCTTCTCATGGCCTTCTCCTTTGTGTCTGTCATCTTCCTATAAAGATACCCGTCATTTGATTAGGACCCATCTAAAACTCATGTGTATTAGTCTGTTCTCATGCTGCTAATAAAGACATACCTGAGATGGGGTAATTTATAAAGGAAAGAGGTTTAATTGACTCACAGTTCCACATGGCTGGGGAGTCCTCACAATCATGGCAGAAGGCGAATGAGAAGCAGAGTCATGTCTTACATGGCGGCAAGTAAGAGAGCTTGTGTGGGGGAACTCCCACTTATAAAACCATCAGATCTCGTGAGACTTATTCACTACCATGAGAACAGTATGGGGGAAACTGCCCCCGTGATTCAATTATCTCCACCTGACCCTGCCCTGGACACATGGGGATTATTACAGTTCAAGGTGAGATTTGGGTGGGGACACAGCCAAACCATATCATCATGTCTACCCAAGATCTGTAGATGTGGCCTTATTTGTAAATAGGGCCTCTGCAGAAGTACTCAAGTTAGGATGAAGTCACACCAGTTTGGGTGGGCCCTGATTGAATTGTTACCGGGAAGTTCTTAGTCTTACTTGGGATAAAGAATTCTACCAAGAGACAATTTAGCCTCCATGAAAGAGAATTTATTGAAGGAAAATAGGGAGCAGAGAGTTTATTTAGAGAGAGACAGCACACTTTGAAAGATGAGGCAGAGCAGGCTGCTGATAAAGAGTATGAACCCGCAGCTGCCCAACAGTTCTGCTTTGGGTATTTATGATGTCAGATTTTTTTCTTCAAGTTCCCACCTCCGTCTTATGTCTCTGTCTTTTTTCTTTATCTAGTTTTCCCTCTTCTTCCTTAAGTCCCTGCCTTTTCCCTGCCTAGTTTCCACTCCAGGCTTGTGGGACCCTCACTTACTATTAGTTGGTGCACACACGTGGGCCCGGTGTTGGAGCTGAATTCTACCTAATGGCTACATTGCTCACTACCGCCACCCCAGGAAGGCTGTATGGTGGTCAAATCTATACTTATTGCACCTGAGTATCTCTTATCTCTTAGGATTTTCCCCTTTGCCCTAACCTGTACTTATGGTGCCAGCATATTTCTCAGGAATTTTCCCTTTTGCTCTCTTTCCTTTCTTATTAGCATGTACCTAACAACATTCTGACATTTTAACTGCAGAGTGAATGATTATTGGTGCATTTAAAGAAGCATTTCCTTCTGCATATATCCTTCCCCTCATCTCAGCTCATTTCTAACATGCATGTTTCTGGTGATCTCTGGGGTGTGACATTTTCCAGACCTCACTTTTCTCAGGGGCTCCCCACCCCTGCTCATGTCTAGCTATCTGCCTGCTCTAAAAGAATGATTGGTATCTTTATAAGAAGGGGGAAATTATTTAACCCAGTACAAGACCTACAGAATTTCTCACTCCATATCTTTCTAGACTTTTGTGGTTATCTCCATAGCTCTAGTGCCTTGAAGACAGCTCTTGACATCAGGTATCAAAACTTTCATAATTTTCTTTTGGCTCTGAGTTATGACCTCAAGTCTCTGATGTCCTTGACCGTCACCTGCTCTGCAGTGCCTCCCTGCTTCTCAGTTTCACGCCAAAGGAAATGGCTTTTTGCTCCATGCAACTCAGCTAAAAACAGCAGACAGATGACAATGATCCCAAGTACCTGACTCCCTACTGTGAATCCCTGAAGACTGTTTTTTTTCAACAAGGACAAATAATTTTCCTACACAGACTTCTACCTTTTCCTTAGATTCTTGCCCTTTGAAGCCTGAAACTGGTGTAAATGCTAATTTGAAATTAACATACAATTTATGTCTTTGCTAACCTCCCTTGGCTTATTTCTCACTTCTTAAGTAGGGCTCTCACAAATACCTCACGCACGCATTTGCTTCCTTTTTAAAGAACCTACCACTCTTTCCTTCAGATCACATTGAACATATTTAAATTCTCTCTGGCTCTTACGTGTGTGTGGGGTAGTGGTTGTGTGCATGTGTGCAGGTGTATATAAAAAGCAAAGGAATTGGACAAACAGATCTGCAATGTCCTCTTTAGGTTAAGTGCTTGTAAAAGCAGTAGAAAGTACTCATCCAGAAGCAGTCTAAACAGAAGATAATCTCTCCATCTTTCATTGAATTTCAGAAGTTTCTGACAGGGCTCACTATTCAGGGAAAGTTGGTTTAAAAGACACTGGAGCACTTGGTCCCACAGGGGACTACCTCAAAGATTATAACTTTTGCCGGGGTTGGGGGAGAACGATATTGTCGGCCAGTCATTGTGACTCTTTTCATTTGCATGTGGCTGCCAGGTAGCTTCGCCCTGATTAAGTGACCTCCTTTTAGATTGCTGCATACCACATCCATAAGTGGTCTGCTTGTGTTTCTGATCAAGCAATAGCTAAGCAAAGCAACACTACCTGAAGGAGTGCTTCCTGAGATCTTGTGGAGGAACTCTTTTCTTTTTTGAGACAGGGTCTTGCTCTATTGCCCAGGCTGGAGTGCAGTGGTAGGATCATGGCTCACAGCAGCCTCGACCTTGTAGGCTCAAGCCATCCTCCCATTCAGCCTCCTGAGTAGCTGGGACCTCAGCCTCCTGAGTAGCTGCCACCATGCCCAGCTAAGTTTTGTAATTTTTTTGTAGAGACAGGGTTTTGCCATATTGCCCAGACTGGTCTCAAATTCCTGAGCTCAAGTGATCTGCCTGCCTCAGCCTCCCCAGTTGCTAGGATTACAGGCGTGAGCCACTGCACCTGGCTTTCTGGAGGAACTTCATTACACTTCTTACATGAACACTTCCCTTACCAGCTCACAATATCTAATCAGGGTTCACTGCAATTTGAACCCTTTAATTCCTTCCCTGTCTTTCTTCTTCTTCAAATACTTATTAAGCTTCTATTCTTTACCAGTCCTGGGGCTAGAACCAAGTGAGAAAGATTAAAACAAGATGTAGGATCTCCCCCAAGAGACTGAATGTACGAATGGGTAATGGTGAAAGCATATACAGGACACTGACTCACGACCTCTGTAGCAAACAGCACAGGAAGCCAAACAGTAACCTCTGCAGCAGTCAGCCCAGAATGTTCAGAGCATTGCTTATGACTGCCAGCTTTCCTAGTTTTTGGCTCTGCTTTCAACTCAAGACCAAACAGAAAACCCAATATGCTCCCCAGACCCCTATCACATAAGAGGCACCAATTCTATTTAGTTCACTCCTAGCTTCCCCATGCTAATAACTGCTAATCAGAGCAGACCTGACACTTTCTATTTTTGGAAGTATAAAGCCTTTCCACTCCCTTGCCTACCTTTGTGTCTCTGCTAAATGCAAGTGATGGCAGCTGACTCCCTTCCTGCAGTAAGCTCTGAATAAACAACTCATGCTTATTCTCATTCGAGTGGTGGTCTTTGTTTATTTCCGTAGCCCCTTGAGGAACTGTTAGAAGATAAACTTAGGCATATTAAAATTTTTAAGATTTTATTTTAGCATTTAACAATGCATGAATCGAGAAGCATCAGACTGCACATGGTTTAGCATTTCACTGTAGAGGTGAGGGTTGGTGTGAGAGTGAAGAGAGAGAGACTTTTATAAGATATTCGTGGAAGAAAGACAAAGAAAACATTTGATTAGGGTAGAAAGTCCTTAGAGATTACTTGGCAGTTTCTGATTGATAAATTCTCTAGTTTCATCTTACCACTTATAGTGGGCTTCAGTTTGCTTATGTAGGAACTTATAGCACTTGACTGCCCCAGTCTAACGGCCTCGTAGTTAAAAAAAATATTTTTAACAATTTCCTTCTTTTGTCTGCCACTCACTTATGAGAGATTGGCCAAAACTTGAGCATAAGCACACCTCTCTGTCATAATCATGTCTGCTTTGTCTTGGTCTCAGCATGGAACTCATAACTCATGACATCAGACTCATTGAAGAAATATTCCTTTTGTTCATCTTGTTTTTTGTCACTAATCACAGGGAGACCATCTATTGTACTGTTGATGGCTGCAAACATGCATTTAAAATACTTGAGAGAACACAGTGCACCTGGGAGATTAAATGAGGGCTATCAGGAAAAGAAATCCAAGAAGATTGGAGTATACTGCTTAGCCAAGGTTTCCAGAAACCAAACAAGCTAACATTTCTATGGAAATAAAACAACAACAACAACAACAAAAAAAAAACAGGTTAATGACTATAACTCAGTCTGTGTGTTCAGAAGGCAGTTAGTCAAGAAAATGTTAAGATTTGAGCTCAAAGCATATTTTCCTAGTTTGCAGTCTGAATGTCACTGGTTATGGCATCAGGCATCTTGGTGAACTCCCTGAGTGGGCCACATAACATCAGGCCCAAAAATTGTCCTGTGAAATTTATGTCGAATAGTCTTGCTCCAGCTTGTAGGGTTTTGTGAAAAGTTAAGTTCATATATAAAAAAATTTCAAGAACAATGAACATGATGAATCTGATATCTATGAGGGTGTGTCATAGGTTTTTACTGAAACATTATTTTTCTCTGTACAGTTGTCCCTGTATTTAACAAAGAAAATCACAGTAAGACAAATTTGTTTGTGAAATAAGTCATGAAATGTGGACTGATTATTTACATAAGTGCAGCAAGTCTAGAGGTTGACCATATCGCCTCCTTTTCAGGGTGCTTTGCCAGAACTTTTAATAAAGACTTTCAGATTAGAATTTTAAAAGCCTCTTCAGACTAGCAAGCCATGTCAAGAACTTGTCGTCAAACTTTGCCAGCAATACCTATACGTTTAGGTAAATTTCTCTCTTGAGGTCTTTAAAATGGTTTTTACATTTTTGGGCCTTACTTTCATAAACTAGGGAACCCTTAAAGCCAAATAGTAGGCCAATTTTTTCCAAGAACTTTTTTGCCTCCATAAAGTCAATCTCAGTTCTTTAAAACTATCTGGTCATATCTAAAACTATGCATATTCTTAAATATGACATTCCAGTCAAAGCTTTGGTAATATAATTTATGTTTCCAATTATGTCCTGTTACAAAAGCAACTAATTCTTATTGAACTTATGCAAATAACTATATTGCCATGAAAATAAGAATATTTTATGGTTTTTGAATTCTGGAGGGCTCAGGTAGGGAGAAAAAAGTACATGCTTCAATTTTGCTCACAAAGGTATACTTTACCAAATTGCTGTAAGCTATTAGTAGCTTAAGAAAAAAGAAAAAGGTTTTCTTAAATCTTGAAAACATTAAAGAATTAGCAATGTTTCAAACAAAAAGGCCATAAAACCCCATTTTTTTCATCTGTTCATTCACTCCCATGTAATTAATTCTTGTTCTGCTTGATGTGAGCAGTTTCATGAACCAATCGGTTTCTTCACTAGAAGTCTGGAAATTCTTACTCATTCCAATGGCAAAATCCTTAAAGTTAGAAGCTTGTACTTGTCAGTCCTTTTCATATATCTCCTTGAATACAAAACACTTTAAAATTATAATTGCTTGCAAAAGCTTTCAGTAAAATACCAGAACAAAACTGTCTATGAATGACAAGATTTAAAATGGCCATGGTAAAAGATCTGATAAGAGTTCATTACAATGCAATTGATAAGAAAATTTTATCAATTCCGTGACATACAACATTTTAAGATAATAACTAGAATTATGACTGAAAGTTATATCAAGACTATCAGATTTTTAGGAATTTCATACAATTTCTGGAACACATTAATAACTCATCCATATAAATATAACTCAAAGAAAGTTAAATGTCACTTATTTTTTGTCAATACTTTCCATGCAATTTAACACATCAAATAACTCAAATTAGTTTAACATCTCTCCTTTTATAAGAAGAGAGAATAAAGTATTTTGAGATATTCTGGGTCCCCTCTAGAAGCTCCCAAAGTTAGTTCAAAGTCAAAAAGACTTAATTTAGAATTTGATTTTGGTTTAAACTAAATAAAAAGTTTAAATACTTTATTAAACAGGATCATAGGCTAGTGGGAAACTAGAGTCATTCATTTAACCAGACTGATAATTAAAATACCTTAAAAGCAAATACAGAAAGTTACTTAGTTGTAGAAAATCTTAGCTCTTTCAATAGAGAGGACTCAGTATTTATTTTGAAGTAATCAAAGACTGGAAAAAGACAAAAATTATTAATTATTTTAATAAGACCCAAAAGTCATTTCCCTTAATTCTATTTTTAATTAATATATTAATTAGAATTCTTACATTCTAGTAGCTTTAATTTCTAGTAAAAATTGGGAAGTAAGCAATTGTCGACTTTCTGTCACATTAGCATTCAGTAGATTAGCATCATTTTTTATGATTTTTGAGAAGTATCAGCTTCCTCATAGTACAATTTTTCATTGTGGCACAGGAAATGTTTACTAACTGACTCAAATATCTTTAGTTCTTCTATAATAAGCCAAATGTGAATAAGGTTAAACTTATGTTCAGTAATTAATAGGATTCAGTAATTTACCTTATTTGGAAATGATCTAGATAATTTAATAAATATTCATAATTTAACTTAGCAAAACTCTAAGGGTATAAGGTATGAAAGAGATTTGGAAAATTATTTTAGCAGACATATTAAAAACATAATTATTCTTGAAAAGTTTATTTATAAATGTTTATTTCTCTTATGGTTATTTAATTCACTTGTATTTAACAATTATCTTGGATTACTCATTAAAATTTATGAGACAAAAGCTAGCCATTAGACAAAGCTGGCTGGCTATTATCTCAAGTTATTTCCCTGATAACTATTTTTACATGGTGCACATGTTAGGCAGTAGTTATCATGAAAGCAAGAATCCTTAAAAAGTTAAATATGTGTTTTTTTTGTTTGTTTGTTGTAGCTGTGCTGGATATATATGAAGTAGTAAACATTGCATCCATTTTCACAATTGTTCTTGGATAGAAGTTATTTATAGTTCTAGCATCTTAAACATCTAGTAGAGATAACATAAATGCATTTGATTAATAAATCCATGTAAAACAAAAGTTGTGTGTCTGCATTATATATAATGCCAACACTCTGAAGACATTCCTACATTTAATTAAACCAACATACTTTAGCTTTTATTTACTGAAGATTATATCAGATCATGTAAATTTAAATTATTTTGGGTTAGTTCTTATTTTTCTAAGAGGTTAAAGAATACAACATATAAGTGCTTACTTTTTCTTTTAAGTCAATTAAATAGAGCTTTTTAATAAATTAATTTTGACATTAGCGTACAGAGGTAGAAAAATGTATCACGTATGTGTAACATACATAGACATACATGAACATATGAACAGAAGGAAATCTTATAGCTTTCATTCTGAAATTTTAGTATGTTCCAGGTACAGTCATACAAAACTTACTAGTTTGTAAATAAATATCTGGATGTGAATTCTGTTTCTGGCAGATGGAACAAAATTACCTGTCCTAATATCTAAAACTTTTGACTAATATTTGTAAAGGAGATCTTTAAGATTTCTTATTTGCACTTTGTAAGGAGTCTTTAGGAGGCACCTTTTAATTTATTTCATCTTTTAGAAACCTATGCATGATAATCAAAAATACATCTCATTGTTTCTGAGGCATTTGGGATCCCTCTTTTTCTTCAGTGAACTCCACAGATGAGCAATTTTGATTAGGTTAAGACTTCCCCACTGTGGCCACCAAAATTCTAAATTATTTTTGGGAAGGTTTACCTATTTTTCTAGAAAATAATAGGTTCCGAGATGGAGGAATCCCAACTCTCTGAATTTGGATAAACCCATTATCTAAATCTTCTTAGTTATTTCGCGGAATCTTCCTAGATATCTTTCCATGATCTTTCCTGCCTGAGGCCTCTTACTGGACCCAGTTCAGGTTTTGTTAGACCCAATCTGATGTTGAACCCAATATGACTTTCAAATCTAGTCTGGATTAAAAATGATCAGATAAACTACAGGTGCTTGACCCAAGTTGTGGAACTTGTATTTGAGAGTGGGTGCTTACTGAGTGACCTTTGGTGCAGCAAGAAAAACAGTAAGCACAGTGGTCTTCCTAGGTACCTATGTTTGTTTGTTCATTACTCTGAGGGTCTCCATCAGCACCCTGGTCCTCACTTATGACACCAGAATTGTTAAAAGGTAAACTCAGGTATATTAAAATTTTAAAGAGTTTATTTGAACATTTAATGATTCATGAGTTGTGCTGTACCAAACTGCAAGCAGGTTAGCATTCCACTGTGCAGGGATGAGGTGATAGAGAAATGTTTATATGACATTTGCAGAGCAATACAAAGAAAATATATTTGATTGGTCAGAGTGGAACTTGCTCTGTTACCCACGCTGGAGTGCAGTGGCGCCATCTCGGCTCACTGCAAGCTCTGCCTCCCAGGTTCACACCATTCTCCTGCCTCAGCCTCCTGAGTAGCTGGGACTACAGGTGCCCACCACCATGCCTGGCTAATTTTTTGTATTTTTAGTAGAGACGGGGTTTCACAGAGTTAGTCAGGATGGTCTCGATCTCCTGACCTCGTGATCCGCCTGCCTTGGCCTCCCAAAGTGCTAGGATTACAACTTGACAGTTTCTGACAGTGTCTGATTGGTAAAGTCCGTGGTTTCATTTTACTCTTTATGTTGGGCTTTGGGTTGCTTACATAGAAACTTAAAGTGCAGGAGTCTAATGGCCTCCCAATTACGACCTGTTCAACAGATCTCACAGCCTAGTGGGGAGAAACAGTATTAAACATAGAATTTTCATACACTAAGATAAACAAAGCAGTAGAGTTATATATAAAAGGTATAGGGGAGGCAGCAAAAAAGGGAGTAATACATATTTCCTTTTTTATTGATTATTTGATTGTATTACTTTACTTCATTTTTGCTGAAGAATGTTGGAGTGGACTTTAGGGTTCTAATACATTTCACAGGAGAGCTACGTTAATTTGGAGCTGAAGAAGCCAAGGACTGTGGAGAGCATGGAAGCCTCATTAGATAGAGTGACTGCCTCTGGAGTGCATCCTTTGACACTGCTCAACCTACATCTAAAAAACAATAAAGGATGCTACAGTCATGAAGATGTCTGTGGCCTTTTCTTCTTCTTCCTTTCCCTCCATTTCCAAGAGAAAGACTTGCTACTTCTGGATATGCCACCTCCAGTTCATGGGAGTGGCATTACAGACTCCTTTAAATGAATTGTAAAGGCAAAACGTTTTATTAATATGCATATATGTATTAGTCCATTCTCATGCTGCTCTGAAGAAACACCTGAGAATGGGTAATTTATAAAGTAAAGAAGTTTAATTGACTCACAGTTCTACAGGGCTGGCAAGGCCTCAGAAAACTTACAATCATGGTGGAAGGGGAGGCAAACATGTCCTTCTTCACATGGCAGCAGCAAGAAGAAGAATGAGTGCCCAGTGAAGGGGGAGGCCCCTTATAAAACCATCAGATCTTATGAGAACTCACTCACTATCACAAGAACGGAATGCGGAAAACTGCCCCCATGATTTGATTATCTCCACCTGGTGCCTCCCACGATGCGTGGGAATTATGGGAACTATAAGTCAAGATGATATTTGAGTGGGGACACAGCCAGACCATGTATCAATATATTTATATATTCATTCAGCAGTTTTAAGAACAGTTTTTCTTTGAGTTGATTATTCTCTTTTAATAGAAATTTCCCTGATGAAAAGAAAAATTCACTATTGTCAGCTTTAAATGGAGAATCATAGACAGGGCTGTGATGGAAGGAGAGCCTTCTGAGGAAGAGCTGTCTCTGCAGACTTCACTGTTTCTGGGGACAGTCCAGTGGTGAGCACATGGTCTTCCTACAATAGGGTTTTTGTAAAGGTTGGGTATTGTTAAAGAAATTCTGGCTTCCTCAGAAAAGAATGATACAGATTTTGGCTTGTCACTTCTCCTAGAAATTGAAGCTTTCTGGAATAAGTCCATCCATCAGTCCATGCAAAGCAAATGGCCTTCTCCTGCCATATGGGCCTCATGATAGTTATTGCTTCTCCTATCTAGGTGCCAAGAACAAACTGAGTGTAAAAACTGAGAGTCTAAAAAAATTCAGTGGCTGGGGAATTTCCATCAAATGTTTTGACTGCCATGCAAAAAGGGCATGATGATGCAATAATCCCTTTGTGGGGAGGAGGGAGTGCAAAGAGCCCTGGTAATAGAATTTTAATAGCCCAGTGTTCATTTTTGTAAAGACGTTTGATGATTGCAAGCTAAGGTGATCTAATGCATCTACCTTACTTTTCCTTACTTTTTGCATATTCCTCCCACCAGACCTGGGCAGGCAGTTCCTACGCTGGACACAATTTTCTAGTGGCAAGGTTAGCCTGAATATGCCAATGTTGCTGCCAAAGCTGCTGATTCTCTCCTGCTATGACTAAGCCCCTTTAACATGGCACATTATTCTTCTTTAAATATAAGTGTATTTATATTTCGATTGTAGTTAAAATTTGTGGGCCTAGGTATGTCTTTTCAAGATGAATTTGCTTTATTCTTTTCTAATCTTTAAGCCCTGATTTTTAAGTTTAACTCTCAGGGAAGAAATTTATATCAGAGTTTGGAGAGATGCCTCCCTACAGCCCACAAGAACTGCTAAGAACTCTTATTTTTAAAAATAATCTCTTTTCTTATTCACTGATTAACCTGTTTCTCAAGTGTCGGTTCTTATAATTATTCCTTGGTATAAAAGATCAGAGCTGTAATGAAAAGTTTGAGAAATTTCACTCACATACTCTAGAGGGGAAGTTTGATGTTATGCTCTTATTATTGGATCTCTTATTTATCATATAAGGATCCTCAGTGGTATAGTGGAAAGCATTCTTAACGTGAAGTCCAATTACATTGTTTTTTCATCCTTTTATAGTTATATAAATATCAAATGTGCAAATGTCAAACATAAGTGAGTGACAGTTTTGCTAATATAAGGAATTAAACTTAAAATTAAAAATTAAAAATTTTTTAAAAATCTGTATATTAAAGATAATAATACCCAAACCTGATAACCTCACAGGGTTTTGGGGAGGAAAAATATAATTAGTCAAAATATTTCATGATTAGTAATGTGTCCCATAGTCATATTACTTTGATAATAATTTTTACAATTATAATGTTTAGAATACTTACATTTTTGTGGGTACATAGTAGGTGTATATATTTATGTGGAACATGAGATGTTTTGATACAGGCATACAATATGAAATAAGTACATCATGGAGAATGGGATATCCATCCCCTCAAGCATTTATACTTCGAGTTATAAACAATCCAGTTACATTCTTTAAGTTATTTAAAAATATACAATTAAGTTATTATTGAGTATAGTCACCCTATTGTGCTATCAAATGGTAGGTCTTATTCTCTTATTTTTTTGTAACCATAATTCTTAGAATACTTAATTTTTATTTCATAGACATGTTTTGTGGTGCTGCCCAGATTCCTCCTGCAGGATTAGAATGCTTATTTGCAGCTGCTGGAAGGACAGACACAAGATGACACTCAGCTGTCACTGTTACTTGGGAGTTGTCTCAGTTAATGTCATACCCTACTCAAGGTCATACCTCTTTCCAGGGACAGCCCACATCGATGAGTAATTAACCCAGTAATATAAAGGCTTGATCCCCTAGCCTCAACCTGGGACACCCTTAAAGGGCTATCCAAATTCTAGAGCTTCACTGGAGGTCAGCTAAAACATTCACTGGGACTTCGTCACAGCTCACTCTCTTCCTCTGTGAATCCTGTTTTCTTCTGCTCCTTTGCACAGGTGTTGGCTCCAAGACACCTCCTTAGTTAACATTGTGCACATACATCTTCCTGCCAAAGTCTATGTTCCAGAGAACTCAAAACTACAAAGCTGAGTACCAGATTGATGAAAGTGGATGCTGAGAAGGCATTTTAGAGTTGGATGGCCTACTGTCCAGTTGGAACATGGAACTATTGGTGTGTGGAACACAGATAGCTCTTGGCACTAACAGTGAAATTATTTAAATGTTTACTGGTGATGAAATGGGATGCTATACTGATGAAAGTTAATTATACCATTAGTTGGTGCCATGTGTCAGGAATTTGGGAACTATATGGATCAGGCAGCTATTGATAATATTGTACTCTGAAAAAAGATAATTCAAAGCTAAGAGTGATTAATTGTTGAAAAAAGCCAAATTTGAAAGCCAAAGGGCCTCCTTAGCAGCATATAAAGAGGTTCTCATTTCCTTCAGTGGAACAGCAAAGAAAGCAGAAGGCCAACCCTTGTCTTCTCATAAAGTTCAAAAAAAGTTGAACTCTAAAAGAAGGGGGGTCTGGGCCGGGTGCAGTGGCTTACGCCTGTAATCCCAACACTTTGGGAGGCCGAGGTGGGCGGATCATAAGGTCAGGAGTTCGAGACCAGCATGACCAACATGGTGAAACCCCGTCTCTACTAAAAAAATAAAAAAATTAGCCAGATGTGGTGGCACACACCTGTAATCCCAGCTACTCAGGAGGCTGAGGCAGGGGAATCGCTTGAACCTGGGAGGTGGAGGTTGCAGAGAGCCGAGATCACACCACTGCACTCCAGCCTGGTGACAGAGCGAGACTCTGTCTCAAAAAAACAGAGGGGGTCTGGCCGGGCGTGGTGGCTCATGCCCGTAATCCCAGCACTTTGGGAGGCCGAGGCAGGCAGATCACCTGAGGTCAGGGGTTCGAGACCAGCCTGACCAACATGGCAAAACTCTATCTCTACTAAAAATAAATTAAAATAAATAAATCTTTACTAAAAATAAATTATCCAGGTATGGTGGTGCATGCCTGTAATCCCAGCTACTCAGGAGGCTGAGGCAGGAGAATCTCTTGAACCCAGGAGGCGGAGGTTGCAGTGAGGCAAGATCATGCTACTAAACTCCAGCCTGGGCGACAGAGTGAAACTCTGTCTCAAAAAATAATAATCATAATAAAAAAGACTGGTCTGCTATGTCAAAGTAAAAGCCCTGATTAGAAGAGAATAGGACCCTGCATTTAGGATGGAAACTTACGTGTTGAATGTGCATGTAAATCTTGTATCCCTAAGTTCCCCTGAGCCTACAGAAGTGAAAGGCTGGGACTCCTTTCTTGTTTGAAGAGCATTTGGAGGCCTGTCTTTTGGAAGACATCATCTGCTCCCTCAGGATCTTTCCTTCCTGGCTACTAGAGCAATAATTAGGTCAAAGACAGGGCTATGCAGGGTCCTCTAGTAGAGGAAAGGGAGTAATCCCTGAAGAAAATGGGATTCCTGGACAATACATACTAGCAGGAGCTAGAAAAGCACATGTGCGACTGTATGCTGAGGGTGATAGCCCAAGAGGTGGCACAACAGAAATTTAGATAAAAGAGAACTTATCATTAGAGAGCACTCTCTCAGGATACAGAATTTAGCACCTTGAAAGCATCTGGAGATGCCCTGAATGTTCTTCTCAGATGGCTCCAAGAAGTATAGAAAATGCTGTGGTCTGCACAGAGAGACATGGAAATGCCAGAATTCCTACAGCAGACAATGAAAGAAGGAATTAAAAGGTTCAGAAAAATAGGCTTGCTGGAGAGGATATAATACGTAGTTCTGGAAATTCCACCTGATGACTATATTCTGTGGATGTGCCTGAGGGACACGCCATTGGCCATAGCCATGAGGAACGCACTGGTGAGAATGCAGGCAACATCACCGAGAAGCTCAGGGCTGACATCATTATGGGTCATGTCTTCCATCTGTAATGGGAGATTCCATTACAGATTTGGGCTTAGAAATGGCAAAGGGAATCACAGAATCCTGAAAAAAAATGAATTCAGATAGCAGCATGTCACCCTCTCAAGCCAAGTGGACCCAATTATCATAATTAGTGGGAGCAAAGGGGCCTGACTCAAAGAGAGTTATCAAGATGGTTAAACACACCTACAGGCAAAATAGATGGGCAGCCAAAAAGTGTACTTGAACTTGTACAGTCAATGGAAATCAAATTGGGTAATCAGGAAGCTATGAGCAGCTAATTCAATAAAATGTCACAATTCCTTACCAGGTTTCTGGACCTGAAACAGTTTTTGAACCCAGAATTTATTGACTGAAAGACAGGCTAGGTCCCCTGAGGGACAGACCATGCAATACTGGCCAAATGCACCTAGTCATGATTTTCCTAATCCTTCCCCAATGGTACTTACTGCCATTTGTGGGAGTAATTGTGTACTGAGGAAAGAGCAACACCCAAACCTTTTGAGGCCTGATGGACAAGGATCTGAGTTGTTTCCTGCAGACTTGAAACCTGTTAGAGTGGGAGCATTATATGTATCTGGTGCAGCTTATGATAGGTTCAATGGGTCCTTGGATGAACTTGTTATTTATTTTCCTGGGACCCAAAGGTACAATAGACACACTGGGTAATTGTCATAATCCTCCACTCAACCCAACTTCATCTTTGGCCTATGGGGTAAAACTATTATAGCAGGGATGGTCAGGTGAAAATCCCTAAAATGTTCTCCTACCCTCCTTAACAATAATAAATACTGTGAAAAAAATCTTATCTTGGGGTATAAGGGAGAAATGAATGCCTTTCTTAAAGCCCTAAAGTTGTCTTGATCCCACCACATCGCCATTTAACTTACTAGTTTGGACCCTGCAAGTACCAGATTGGTCCTAGAGGGTGGTGACAGATTATTGCAAATTCAACTCAGCAGTGGATCGGTCGCATATACTGTGCTTGAATACATATCTGCAAGATTAGACTAACACAGCTTCAAATACATGATATCTGACCACTGATCAGTTACATGTATTCCTATTATTTTCATCTCTATCCAAAAAGAGGAACAGAAAGAGTTTGTGTTTACTTTAAATGGAAGTTAGTATTTGCCATTTTGTTCCAATGTTATGTCACCTCCTCCAGCTGTCAAATATTGACCAGATGAACGTCCTGTAGAACATCACACTGGTCTCTGTAATGATAATATCATGCTAAAGAGAATGGATAAGCAAGAAATTGCTAGCATGGAGAACTCTGTAAGGATTCATTCTCCAGAGAATGAGCAATCAAGCCTGCAAACATTTAGCGAGCCTACACATTCTCCACACCAGCACATCTCCCCAAAAATGAAGGACAAATTATTCATTTTGCAGCTTCTACCATAAAGAAGAAAGGCCAGTGCGTGGCAGGCCTGTTTGGACTGTAGCTGCAGCATATTCCACACTTGGGAACACTGCTCCGACATGTCTATATAGTGGGTGACACAAAAGGCTGCCAAATTTGAATTAGGCTCAGGGCAAGAAAGGATTCATTAACAATCATTGAACAGGCTTCTGTCTGAAAACACCATTAAATGCAGAAAGTGCAAAGCTTTGACAGCCAAAAGTGGGTGAGGCTGCTCTGCAACATGGGCTAGGTGAGTGGGCAGGCCCTGTGGTGTGAGAGATACTGGTGGAGGGTACATACCACAGGGAGTATTATGGTAAGCCCCTGCTGGGGAAACTGCAGTGCACGTGAGCAGGGCTTTGGAGCAACAAAGAAGAGAAACACAGTTTTTGAAAAACACTTCGTGATACCCCTGGGCCTTAGTAGAACAGAACACCTGACCATGGGCACCAAGTGCTCATGTGGACAGAATTATCCATTATCAGTTAGGTTTGTGCAGACCCACTAAGTCCAGGTCAGGCACATCCAGCAGCTAACTTTTCAAAGGATAGGGGATGTTCATCTGGGATAACTCATAGACATAACCAGGAGCATGAGCAAGCTAGATGAGCATGTGGGTTGGACACCCACTTCTCCACCACTATTGGCTCAGTGCTTCTCTCTCAGCCTGCATTGGTGGTAACATGGGAAAACCTTTATACAAGCTGATAGAAGAGGAAAAAGCCCAAGCAAAGTTCATAGGAGGCTTAGCTGAAAATGGACAGTGGCTGCACTACAGTACAATTCAGGTATGTTCCTGGGTAGAGCTTCAGGCAGTGCATCCGGTATTCCTTGTGGCTCAAGGATGAAACATATACAAACACATGAGTGGAGGTTCATGCTTTGGTTGACTGGCCTGGGTTCTGAAAGGAGAAAGATTAGAAGACCAGGAACCAAGAGAACTGGGAGGAGAGGCATGTGGGTGGACCTTTGATATAAACACCAAAGAGTATATGCCCTGGAGGAGGCACAGAACAACCAAATAGAGAGTTGAAATCAGCCAGCTTCTGTTCTATTTACTCCAGTGCTATCACACAGATGCATGAAATGAATAGTCATGACTGCAGTTGTGGAAGTTCTGCATGGGCCCAATAGCCCAAGAAGGCTGACGGAGCTGACAATGCATTCTCAAACTGCCAGTGGCAGAGACCAATGTTGAGCCACCAATAGAGTTGAGACACCAATAGCATCCCTTGGGAAGACCAATATCTACTTGTGGCATGTTGATTACGTTTGAATACTTCTACCCTGGAAGGAAGAGTGATTCCTTTTTATGGAAATAGACACATATTCCACGTATGGGTGGTTTGCCTTTCTTGCCTGCGGGGCTCCCACCAGCATCACTAGCAAGGACCAAGACAGTGTTTGATTCCCAAGCAAAAATCACACTGCATCAGACCAATGGACACACTTTCCAGCAAAGGAGGTACAGATGGGAATCCAGGACTGCAGAATTCACTGTTTGTGTGTTACAATACCCAGTAGTGCCAGATAATAGAATGGAAGAACAGTTTATTAAAGACACAGCTGAAAGAGTAATTCAAAGGTAATACTTTACTGGGATGGGGCCCCATTTTTTGGAATGAAAATTATTTTATTTATTTATTTATTTATTTATTTATTTTGAGATAGAGCCTCGCTCTGTTGCCCAGGCTGGAGTGCAGTGGCGTGATCTCGGCTCACGGCAAGCTCTGCCTCCTGGCGTCGCACCATTCTCCTACCTCAGCCTCCCGAGTAGCTGGGACTACAAGCATCCGCCACCATGCCTGGCTAATTTTATGTTTGTATTTTTAGTAGAGACGGGGTTTCACCGTATTAGCCAGGATGGCCTCGATCTCCTGACCTTGTGATCCACCAGCCTTGGCCTCCCAGAGTGCTGGGATTACAGGCTTGAGCCACCGCACCCAGCCAAAAATTATTTTAAATAAAAAAATCTCTTAATGGTTCTGTGTTCCCAACAGGTGGAACATATAGTTTCAGGAAACAAGTGTGGAGGAAGAAGGTGTTAACCTTGCTAGCCATTACTCATATTGATCTACTTGGGAAATTTGTGCTTCCCATCCCTGTGAGTCTAGAGATCCTTGTTCTCAAAGGGGGAGCATTTCTTTCAGGTGACACAGCCAAAGTCCTTCTAAACTATAAGCTAAAGCTGCTCTCTGGGCACTTTGGGCTACTAGTACCAAAGAATAGCAAACAAGAAGATGCATTTTCATTTTAGCAGAGGTAAGTGATTCTCATCAGGTGGAGGAGATAGGACTGCTGTTACACATGGGGACATGGAGGAGTACATCTTGCACCCCAGCGATCCACACGCATACTTCTTGGTACTCTTTTGCCCTACATTGACTGTAAATAGACAAGTGTAACCACCCCAGTCAGAGAAGTCAAGGTGATTAGATCCCAGGGATGAGGATGTGAGTCACAACATCAGGTAAATTATTGAGCTGTGGGTGGGAAGAATCCAGACTGGTCAGTAAAGGAGGGACACAATGGGTCAGCTGTGGCCCTGAGATCAACTCCAGCCCTGGTGGGTATGGTTCTCACTGGCCTTCTTCTTAGCTTCACCTAGGAAGGGAGGTACCCTGGAATTCTGGAGAAGCTGCTCCCAGAACCTACAGGAAGAATTGATCCACATGGTGCTAGGGTAGCTGAGTTAAGACAGACAGCTGCCCCGATGTCTTTTCAGGAATGAAAGACTTGCTCCCCAGCTGCTGAGAGTGCTGCCCCAAGATGGTGCCCAGTGGTCAGCCCTCTTTGAGAGTTGCTTTAGCTGAAGGAAACTGACTCACTCAAGGTCACTTTCTTTTTTCCAGGGACAGCTTCGGTCGGGTCCAGTGACCGTCAATTAAAGGGTATAATGAACCTGCCCCTTGTCCCAACTGGGAACAACAATTCTGGATGGTTGCTATGGGCTGACTGAGGCTAAGGGTGGGCTTGCATTGGGTTCTGCTTCTCCTTCTGCGTAATCCTGTGTCATGCCTCCTCTTACACTGGTGTTGCTCCCAATTCCTGTGCAAGACTGGGCCTAGGCTAGCAGGTTTGCTATGTGTGATCAAACCCCACTGCCAAGGGAAGAAAATCCAGCCTGTGTGAAAAAGTTGAAGTAGTTGAGATCTTTTTTCCCTTCTTTCCTGTAAATGTAAAGTTCGGACTGTGAGGAGCTGGGGGAGTTAAGCCATGGGGAACCAAGATGAGAGGTTGTGAAGAGCATGTTTTTGGTTAGAATGAGGTTAAGGTTGGTGGAATTAGAGACAGGGAGATAGAGGGGAAAAATGCATCATTTATGACAAGAAGCCATGAGACAGAGAGAAAGAGAGATTGAGAGCATCCATGGCCTTCCCAGTTTCTGCTTTCCAACTGTAGTTAGTGAACTGTCCCAACTGTTCTTCCTTAATATTCCACTGAATTAGAGACCCACTTCTCCCAGATGTATACAAACAGATTGCTGTATTTTAGTTAGCTGGAGTTGGTTGCAACCAAGATTCTTGACTAGAATGATTGTATAGTATCTTTGGTTTTTGAAACTGTTTTTACATGTGTTTTTGTTTTCATATAAAAACTACTCTAAGCTAATGTTTTAGATGCATAGAATGGAAGTTAATTGAAATTTGTATTAGTCAGATGGTGCCCCATGGAGAATACTCCAATACTGTGTTGTCTAAATTTTTGGCCTAGCAAGGAAAATAGAACTAGGACAGAATTAACATTCACATTATTTTTCTTTCATTAAATGTCTTTAGAGCAAGAAGTCCATGAGAATAAAAAAGCTGCTTCATTTTCCCTACTGAACCATTTTACAAAGGGGCAAGATGGGGAGTAAGGAGCAGAGAGGGAACAAGAATGAAATCATACTAATGCCATTTAATATGAAAAAATATATAGTTCGAATTCTGATAAATTTGTCACTTCTGATTTCAAAAATTAGTCTTCATAGAAAAAATGTTAGTGATATTTGAGGAAGGGTATTGCATCATTTCAAAAATAAATAAGGGAAGTTATTTTAGATGTTGTGCCACCATTTAAAAGTCCATTCTTGCAGACAGGGAGTAGTGGCATTCTGCATGATTTAGTGTGCCCAGAAACTGCCACATAGGTAGGGATGACAGGAAGGAAGGGGTTTATCAATGAACCAGTGGTTTTCAAAGTGAAGCCCCTAGAGAAGCAACAGCAGCAGCATCTGACAACTTGTTAGAAACGCCCCACTGCCCCACCTGGACCTGGCCTACATGCCCCAAGCCCTAACCTCCCAAAAATACTGTCCCATGAATCCCATTGACTTAGGCTGTCAGCTTCTAAAGTTTCTTATTTTTCTTTTTGCAGATTGTTATAGTGTTGTGAGAAGAACTATTGCCTCAGATCTTGTGAATATAGATTATATGTGTTCAGTGCCTGTGGATTCCAGAAAACTGGAGCCTCTTTGCCTCAGCTACACTTAGTTTGTAGTTCATGGTATCAGTTGAGGTTTACACTGCTGGGTTTCTACCCAGGGGCCAGATGGTAGAAGATAGGAAAGGAGATGTGGGGTTGGAAATGCAAGTTAGGATCTTGCTTTAAAAGATTGCACCTTGTTTGTCCATGCATCCTCTTGAAACTTAGTGAATTTTTTTGTGATAAGAATGATTAAAAAAACCTTTCTGGGACAAATATTTTAATCACATTTAATCAAAATTTTGGTCTTTTAACCAAAACATTTTTTATAGACATATTTCTATTGGAAATTAACTAGAATATATACCTGGTACAAGGAGACTACAGATATCTCCTGACTTACTGAGGGGTCTAAATCCATTTTCTTCTGCTAATTAGACCAGCTGCATACAATCTGGATCAAAAATTACCCAAAAGAATTTAAATTCTGAAAGGAAATAGAGCAGGGCACAGAAAATGTATCTGCTTCTTCTCCCATTTTCTTGGTCTTCATAAGTATTTTGAAGTTTTAAAAATATTCTCTATCCAGAGCGATTTCTAGTCATTACTCATTTGTTAGGTAATCTGCCATTGTGTGAGAAACACGGGCATTAAAACACATGCATCTGTCACATAATAATATTGTAAAGGTATTATGTCTTCATTGAGTCTCAAAGTACTAACACACTAATAGTAAGATAGCATGTTAATTAATCACCGACATTAATTGAATAATTTAAAAAACCTATGTTATTATAATCTTTTATTCCCAAAGTCACTTAACATCACTTAAGAAGAGAAAAATGGCTAATGGAATACAATTAAATATATACTATCAAATCCTTTAGGTTTTTCTCACTTTTCTTTAAAGTTGTGTTCATTCTAGTGAGCAACTAGGTATAAGGTTGATTTTAATCTAAATATGATTTCTCAGTTCCAAAAATTTGATTAGCAGTTGGTTCTCTGTATACATAGAGCTGGCCACTAAGAGTACATGTTGTTTTGGCCAGGAAAATGAGTAAGAAATGAGGTTCAAGGTCTCTGTCATCATAATCAGCATATTTCATTCAGCTCCATCTTATTCAGGTGTCCATGCAGCAAACAGTCCATTTCTACCCGGTCCTTCAAACTTTTCATGATCACCCAACCTCACATGATCCCCTGCTTTCACTGTATACTTGTGTGTACTGTTTACTTGATACTGATTCTATACCGCCTTCAATTTAATATCTATTATGTTTTGTCTGAAAGCTGAATTGCAGGCTCCTTGAAGAAGGAAAACCCTCTTCTAACCTACGCATATTAGTGTTATCACGTGCATGGGGTCGCCAATAAGGCTAATAGTGGATTTCTCAACAGAAACCTCACAGGCCAGGAGAGAGTGAAGTGATAGAGTCCAAGTTCTAAGTGATTAAAAAAAAAAAACTACCAATGAAGAATACTTTACTTGACAAAGCTACCCTTCAGAAAGGAAGGTGAAATAGAGACTGTCCCAGAGAAACAAAAACTGAGGGAGTTCACCATCACTAGACCTACTTTACAGAAAATGCTAAAGGGAGTTCTTCAAGCTGGAAAGAAAGGCTATTAATTATTAGGTTGGTGCGAAAGTAATTGCAATTCTCACCATTACTTTTAATGGCAAAACTGCAATTACTTTTGCACCAGCCTAATAGTAACATGAAAACATATGAAAGGATAAAATTCACTGAAAAATGTAAATATATAATCAAATTCATAATACTCTAATACTAACCTACACATTAGAACCATAGCATCTTGTATAACATTACAAAAATGTACAGCTTCCTACACACCTAAATAAATATTTATTGTTTTAATGTACTATACTCCTAACTTCCCTCAAAGATTTCCTCATAGCAAGAACAACAAAATGTTTTCCCAAGAATCTCAGAAGTCATGCAATTCAGTCTTCTAGAGAATGTTTTTCTCTAAGGCATGCTTGAAATGAAAGCTGTAAAAAGAGAAAAGAGACTATTACAGAATTAAGCAGAAGTAAATAGTGCCACATCTCCAAAGACTGTATACATAAGTAAAGAAAGCCAGATGGTCCTCTTCATTAAAAGGATATGAAATTTGATACCAACATGCAGAAAAAAATTGGGTGGTCAGCTTTTCTTCAATTCTAAACTTCACCTTAGATTTCAGGTTAAATTGATTCTCCTGGAAAATTCTTCAAACTTTTTAATGACTCTATAGGGTTTATTTTTGGGGGATCAAGCTAGTGTTGTCCTTGTGTGTGTCATACCTTCCTGACTTTGGAATATTCCATGCTCTCCCTTTTTGAAAGTTTCTATTTTTTTAAGTTTATATAAATCTGTATTTAAAATCTTCTTTCATGTCTTATTTCTGTATTTTTCTCAGCATCTAAAGATAGAGTTCCATGCTTCTCTGTTTCTGCTTCTTTTTTCTCCTTCTGGACTCACTGTGCTATCTTTTCTTATTGTTTGTGTGTACTCTTGCTGTTAATGACTTAAGATATTATTTAATATATTATTGACTTTATTGCTTAATGTCAATATCATACAAAACTATTGTTAAAATTTTGCTATTGGGGTTAAGTATCATGTTCTTCTTATAAGGTGAGAATTAGTGTTAAAGTAGAAAAGTTCTGTCAAAACCTTATCTACACTGGCTGCTTAATGTATGATACTCATAACTTTCACATTGAGAATTAAATTGTGTTAGCATTCCCAGAGGCAATATACTTGTGGAGGATGTAGTAACTAAATATTCATGGGCCCCTAGGCAAGCAGTGCATGGGCTTCAGGGAACCCAGAAACCCTCTGAAACACAGATTTACAGTGTCTGAAATACGACAAATGTTTGTAATTCCTGAGAATTCCAATGATGTAAAGTATATGGAAGCTGTCTGCTCATAAGGCAATAGACTTTATCTAAATTTATTCTCAATTATTTGGACATGCATCCTTTTGCAGTTCTGTCACTTGATCTTTGTGATAATATATGCCACTCTTAAAAGTTTGGTTACTGGCATTTTGGGCTATTTCACTCAATTATCTAGGGGAATGTCATTTCTTCATTTCAAAATTTGTACCAAGGCAAGTGATTGAAGTTATTAAAATGAGTTAGAGCTGCTAATTTTAAAAGCTCAACTGCAGAGATTTTCATGGTATAAGTCCAGAAGTGGTTCAGTTGTGTAGGAGTTTGCAACTCCATGTCCATGTGCCCCTAAGGATCAGTGTATAGGCTTCATGGGGTCCAGGAACCCTTGGAAATATTGAGTATTTGTGCATCTGTTCATTTTTTTTCTAGATAGCAAGTTGATTACTTTGTCATATTCACCATAAGATTAAGAATCATAACCTTGAAGGGAGGCAGCATACGAAACCTGCATGGAGACTTTAGTGTGAAAACTTGTGTTAATTCATTGACAAAGGCCTAGCCAAATAGTGACTCAGAGGAATCTGGGTGCCAGTGCCATTTACCTTAGGAAACACGGTATTTCCAAATGTATAAGGTGAGGGTGTGATGGTGTAGACATTTCTACATCCTATCATTTCCCATTTTATGACAACCTAACAGCACCCAAATGTGGCATTTATTTTAAAATTGACTCAGTCATCTACAGAACCACAGTCGAGGGAAGTACAGAGGAAAGAAATAATTGCTATCCTTCCTTCCAAGCCACCAAAGCCAGTTAAGACAGGACACGCTGGACTTAGGAAAGATTTCTGGAAAGAGACTGCTGGTGCTTTTGCTATCCCTTGTATCAAATTTGTGGGAAGATTCCCTAAGTGGGTTCAAGATGTTTTGGAAAATTACAGAACCCAATCTTCAGGCAGTGGGAAGCAGTGAAAGTTTTGTCTGGATATTAATTGGCTCTGCATCTAATAGGAAATAAAGGCCCAGAGAAACCCTTTTGGCTGTCTCGTGGTACTCTGGATTTTTCCAGCTCAGTGCAATAAATAAGAGTCAAAATACCATCTTGCCTGGAGAAGAAAATCATAATATTTATAGGCTTTAGAACACTGGGGTTTTTTAAGGCTGAATAAAGGACTCTTATGTTGTCTGCTGTGTTTTTCTCCTCTTTCCTATCTTTATTTTTTCCTGATTCTCCTCTTTCAACCCCCCTTTTTTTTCTGTAATGGAGATACTGATGAGGACCCTGAATTTTGCCAGTAAAGTTACAAGATGGTTACTCAAATAAGTTCTCCTGTTAAAACTCCTACCACTGTGTGAATTTATTCTAAAACATTTTAAGACATGATTGTTTTAAGATTTGCTTAAACACCACCAAATAGACTGATATGTTACTTCAGCTTAGCAGGGCTTTTGGGGTTTGGAGGTAGCTCCTAGCTCCTCTGTGCAGGGGAGAGAGGAGGAGTTTGGGGCATCAGATTCAAAATCTCCCAGGCTGATTAGATGGGTGCAGACTGGCACACTCCTTTACTTGGAGTTGGCAAGTGCCCTTCAGATGACCATGGACCAAAGAGCAATTACCTTTCCCATCTTCTTCCAGTAAGTACACACTAGTCTCCAAAGGAAGTGTAATTTGTCCTTTGACTGATTTTTTTCTAAGTGTCCTGAACAAGAGCAGAGTTTGAGTGTCTGGAATTAAGTCCTGGTAGAACATAGGTTCTCCTGTGGTCAGTCTTCCTTCAGAGGATGACTCAGGTGGATGCCCCTGCCTTCCATGATGCTAGCCTTCTCCTGACAATCCTTCTCATAGCCCCTCCCATGCAATCCTCTTTAACCCTTCACTATTCAGTGTTTCCGCCATCTGTCTCTGGACACACCCAACTCGCCAGAGTCTTTGCTCAGTCCCATGTGTAGTTCCAGTCTAGTCTTCAGGTAGCTTGACTGGATGTCAGCAGAGCTTTGTCTGCTCTAACAGGTGCTGTTTCCTCATGGCTGGAGGGGCCTTCTGGTCGTAGGAAAGACGAGTTTGAGATAACGGAAGGTTCTCTTGTTGAAACTTGGCCCAATAACAGAGCTGTGGTCTCATTTTTTTCTAGAAATTTTGGACACAAATAGTATGGTGACCATGATAACTGATTTTTTCTTTCAAAAGTTTCCCAAGTTTAGTTTACATAAGAAATGCTTACTCTCAGTGTTTACGCCCCTCTTTACTCCTATTGTTAAAAAACTATTCTTTGTGATTTTTTATGAAAGTGAAAAATTTGGCCGTATTATGTACAAAAGCATGATTCCTTTTTTTTTCATGCACCCCTTAGCCTCCCATCTCAATGAAGCACACATTAATTGACAATGCTTTTGCATTTCTGACAAATGGCATCTTGTTTCCAAATTTCTCATTAGTCCTCAAGCTTCATCCTTTTAGCACAGAAAGGGATTTTAGTGCTTCTTTCCAAATGAGAAATCATGAGACACAGATTCCTTATACAGTATGGCCAAGGACGCTGTCAAGTCCTTGATGTATTGGAGTTTTTTAATATCCTTGCCATAAGGGGATGGAGTAGGGATATACCCATTTGAAGTCTTGGTTATCAGTTTCTACCTTGCCTAAGGTGGATTTATGGTTTGGGGATTCAAAATCAGGACCAAGTCTTGAATTAAGTTCAGGGCTTGGAGGGAAGCTGTCATGATGTTTAGTGTGATCCAGACATTATCCGGAATTGTTCTCATGGTACAAATTCCCTCAAAGTAGAATTTGATGTATTTCACTGGACATAAACAGTGCATTGTAATATATTCACATAAACAGGTGAATGCTCTCAGAACACTTTAAAAATGATAAAAACCTACCTTACCTTACAAATCTCGAGAGGTATGTGTAATGATGATCATTTAGGAAGTTAGAAAAAAAGACAGACTAACAGGAAAGAATAAGTCATAAGTATAGAGAGCATCTTGGGAAGGGTGACAAAGGAGCTGGCCACACAGGCAGTGAGTGAAAAAATATGGCATTGAGTGTATATATTATAAAATAGGTTATCTTTGTAACTATGTATAAAGCCTACAGAATCTTTGCATAATTTAGTTTCCTTTTTGGTTGATGTTTTAAAATCGATCTTTTAAACAAAAAGTGATGTAGATAATTTTACATTTTTTCTAATTTTCCCAACTGGCTATGTATGATGATTGTATTGTGAGTGAGTCATTGTATTTAACTGAAAGCATCTCTGGTATTAAAATTTCATTCTTGTTTCCTAAGAAATCTTAGTCAAAACAACAGTAACATATTCTCACAAAGGATAGTCTATAAACTGATGAAGTACATTATTCATATGCCACAGTGTAATAATCACAAGTCCATTACACTTCATAGAATACTATGCCCCGTGACAATACCTGTGATGATGAGATAATAGCAGCCATGAGCACTGCAGGGAGGAAGGGGGATGAATCATTGAACAGGCATTATTATCATTAATAATAAACTCTGTGAATAAAGTAACATGGTTTTCATCACTACTGCTATTGCACAGATTGTAGATTTGTTTTCAAAGTTTAAATTGATGACTACATAAAACTAAGAACAGTGTCAACAGAAGTAATGTTTGTAAGTTAATCAATTACAAAAGCCTGGAAAACCAGTCTTTGCTAATTGCTCCAATGCATGGCCTGGATATTGACATTTAGTGGGTAACTGCTGAAATGAAATAACAATATTTTCCAAACAGTGATTTGGAGCCTGAATTGATTCCTGCACATCCACTTGGAGATGCATTCGGCCGGGGGTAGCAGATGGGTGAAGATGGTGGTTGCCTTCCACCTCCGATATCCTATTCAAATCTTAACTTCCTTTGAGTTATATTTCAAGATTTTCCTTCTCCAGGAAGCTTTCCTTGGCTCCTAGACCCTATGCGCTCAGTTCCCACAATGCTTATTATTTGGACCTTTCCTTTCAACACTTAGACACAGACTGCCTGATATTGATGGCCCTTTCCACAAAGATTACGTTTCTTGAAGTCAGAGGCTATGCATTATGGTATTTTTAAATTTTCCAGTGTACACAGCATTATATACAGGGCAGGCACTCAAAAATTTGGTGAATTGTATGCAAATGATATAATTACAGCATATTCAACCTTATGATACCACTTAATTCAAGTCCTAGTTTTCCAGATGAGGAAAATTAAGCCAACAATAGTTAAGTTCTTGCTCAAGATCATATGACTAATATATAATTTAAAAATAATCCAAGCACATCATTTGCTTAGGAAATAGGTGTTTCATTCATGTTCTTATTTAACCTATTTGTTTAGTAAATAAACTTGCCTTTTCACCAGCATTGCAGAATTGTATCTCATCCCTACTACTGCTGGGATCAGTGAGGATTTGATATATTTGCTGCTGTCTTTAGAACTCTGATGCTGTCATTAATATGTATCAACACATTTGCAAGTGCTTATACACTTTCTTTTTCAACTTGATGGTTTTAGGCTTCATTGTGAAGTCTCCACCCTTTGTTGCAATTGGAATGATTGCATCTCTGCTCACATAGAGCTTTGTTTCTGCCTGGACTTTGTTGCTTTCCACAATTAGACCTGCATTGTGATTTGGTGAATAGATGTTTATCTCCCCTACTATTCTGGGGCTGTTTGAGGGTGGAGAATCACAGAGTGATCATCTTGGTTTCTCTATAGCACCTAGTCCAGTTCTTTGAATACAGTAGAAACTTCATAAATGCTGAATAAATTGTTTTGTTCAGTCTAATGTAATGAAATGATAGTTACAAGAGTGTGTTTCTGAAAATCAGGCATTTTTTTCATGAAAATGCTAACCAGAGCCTCTTGCCCACTATTTGAAGAGGAGAAAGAATATAATACAACCTACCAATTTTTTGTGTGGCATCACAAAACAACCTACCAATTTCCTAAAAGATAACTAAACCTAGTAAAATGTCTAGGTAGAAGTAACTACCATGTTAGGAGTAAAAAGCTTAAACATCACTTTCTAATCACCAGTTAATTAGGCTGTTAGTAATGACTGTGTATACAGTAACATATACAGTTTTTATGCCACATCATGAATATTATGTTTATGATAAGGCATAGAAATAAACACACATCAATAAAGCTGTTAGGGAAAAAACAAAAAGTTACAATAAAAAGCTAGTTTCTTGTAATAAATTCTTTGTCATCTACAGCTTGAAAAAAGTTGAGAATGGAGCTGGGGAGAGGGATTGAAGCAGTGGTTTGTCAAGGGTTATGGAAAGAGGTGGTATGAGGAGTTGCTGTGCCTGGGTGACTGTGTTGGTCCCCTTGGGCTGCTGTAACAGAATACCATTGACTGGGTGGCTTATACACAATAGGAATTTATTGCTTACAGTTCTGGAGGCTGACAAGTCCAGATTCAGTGTCTGGTGAAGGCCAGCTTCCCGGTTCCTAGATATTGCCTTCTCACTGTGTCCTCACATGGTGGAAGTGAGGAGGGTGCTCTCTGGGACCTCTTTTGTAAGAATACTAATCCTACTCATGAGGTTTCCATCCTTATGGCTGAATCAGCTCCCAGGGTTCAATCTCCTAACACCATCACTTTGGGGGTTAGGATTTCAACCTGTGAATTTTGGGGAGACACAAATATTCAGACCACAGCAGCAACAACAAGACAAATTTAGGCAAACTCTCAGAATCAGAGGAACTGATACAGAGGCACCATGTTCCTGAGGCTATTTGAAAAGCTCCAGAACAGGAGGTTGTGATCAATCTGCAGGGGAGCTGGTTCAGGCTTTAGGATGAAAAAATGCTAAAAGCAAACAACTTTACTTACTTCAAAGAAAAAGTTTTAAACAGAAATATTGTCATATCACCAATATGTTTCAGCGTAATGTTTGTCACTGCCTCTGCATGACTCATTCTGGTTTGATCATCTCTTAGGGTCTACTCTCAGCACCAGTAACAGCTGAGACACTCACAGCACCATTATACTCTTGGTGATGCTGTACTTTGAGTATAACTTAAGACTTCTATCTGCACATCATGTTGTTAATGATGTTGTAATGAGTTTTGGTGACATTCACATAAAAATTTTCCTAATCACTGTTAACAGAAAAACATTGTTTTGTGTGTGTGTCTGTGTGTGTGTGTGTTGAAAGATACATGTGTTTTGTCAAGTTTGTATATTAAAATCTAAAAGGGAGTTTACTGACACATTGCTCATATGAGAGATATATGTGAAATAAGAGTGTATTATACATGCAGTCTCAGCTTGCCTTGTTCCATTTCAAGGGGTATATAATTCTTCCAAAGGACTAAAATTCTCACAGCAAAATCATTTTGAATTAATCAAGTCATTAAAATATTTATTGAGTACATAGAATGTTTATAGCAGAGTCAAAAGGATTGTGGAGTGAATCAGGCAAGGATTTTGAGATAAGGCCTGTCCAGAATCAGCTCCATCACCTCGTGGGAAATGAGGTGGGGTCCACATAGGAGTGGTGGCTTGTGTCACAGACAGAATAGCTGCATCTGGATGGAACTGGAGGCATCTTCTGGGGTAGTGACAGAAATCAAGCATGAGTATGATCAAGTCTGCACTCTTGTTTAAAAGCAAATTCCCTATTTACGACTAAAGATATTCTCAGAGGAGTAGGGGAGAGGGTAGTTATTTATGTCTGTGAGTTTGGAATTCAGTAGTAAGTGATGACTTTACACTGAATTATTTGTCCTCTGCCTCCCAGGCTCTTTAAGGCCTGTAGCAATCCAGGGATAGTGCTTTAGCCTGAGGCTTTAAGATAGAGGAAATCTACAGGCTTGATAGTTATGAAGTCATCTGTCTTCAGCTCCCCAGAAGAGGGGAGACAGGAGTTGAAAACTATAAACACACCATAATATTTTGACGGGTTAGTTTGAAATCACAGTAACTATGAATTCATGCTGGTTGAACACAAATTTGGAGACTTTAATCCTTGTAAGGGACTCTGCCTTAACACCATGTGAACTGGGTAGGTACAGATTTTCAGAACACAGGAATTAAACAAAACCATAGCTAGCACCTACCATCACTGGTGAGTATGTGCAGTTTGCTTCTTAGCATCCATTCCCCCTCCCACATTTTCTCTGGCCACCATTCCCCATTCTCAGTCACCGGGTGCATGGCTTTGACCTCACTGCTCTCTCAAGGGATGAGTCTGGACTGTCCATAAATGGATCTCTCTCCTTCAGTCAGAGTGACTAGATCAGAGATATCATGTCATACCAGTGGACCGAATTAGATGTTAGAAGAAATCTGTTGGGGCAGCCCTGAAGAAGAAGTTCCCTCTTTCTTCTATAAGGAAGAAAGTCCTCTTTTTCTCTTCTTTGAAAAATGTAGGAAGCAAGGGCCAGAACTAATATGGCGTCTTTTATTGTTACTATTTTTATTTTGTGTTGATTGGTTCTTGTTTTGGCTTCCACAGAAGGAAACTTGGAGCTTCTAAAGGATGGAGTAGGTGTATTGGGGTAGGGCAGAGCAGGCTGCGGTGAAGCAGACGCTATGGCAGAGTACACAGAGAGACCAGGCCCTTGGTGATATTGAGGGGCTACTAGACTAAGCTTTACCTAAAGCTGGATCCTATGTCTGTGCTTTTTATGTTCAATGAGCCATTATATTTATTTTTTTGTTTAAAACAAGTTGAGTTGGATTTTGCATTTCTTGCAACCAGAAGAATATTGATATTGCACCTGATGTTAAGAAAACAAAATTAGCTCCATCCTGCTAACTCCTAGAGCTGACGTGGCAGGGATTATAAACTGCTTAGGAATGAGTAAGACATGAGAATAAGTGAGCTATGTTGTTTAATTGCTTCATGACTCATTTCAAGCATTTTAACGTTTAAAATTTTAAGAATATTAAATAACATATGAACTTTAAAGTAGCTTTTTCCAATTCTGTGAAGAAAGTCATTGGTAGCTTGATGGGGATGGCATTGAATCTGTAAATTACCTTGGAAAGTATGGCCATTTTCACGATATTGATTCTTCCTACCCATGAGCATGGAATGTTCTTCCATTTGTTTGTATCCTCTTTTATAGAGGCCGCATTGCCAAGTAAATCCTAAGCCAAAAGAACAAAGCTGGAGGCGTCACACTACCTGACTTCAAACTATACTACAAGGCTACAGTAACCAAAACAGCATGGTACTGGTACCAAAACAGAGATATAGATCAATGGAACAGAACAGAGCCCTCAGAAATAATGCCGCATATCTACAACTATCTGATCTTTGACAAACCTGAGAAAAACAAGCAATGGGGAAAGGATTCCCTATTTAATAAATGGTGCTGGGAAAACTGGCTAGCCATATGTAGAAAGCTGAAACTGGATCCCTTCCTTACACCTTATACAAAAATCAATTCAAGATGGATTAAAGACTTAAACGTTAGACCTAAAACCATAAAAACCCTAGAAGAAAACCTAGGCATTACCATTCAGGACATAGGCATGGGCAAGGACTTCATGTCTAAAACACCAAAAGCAATGGCAACAAAAGACAAAATTGACAAATGGGATCTAATTAAACTAAAGAGCTTCTGCACAGCAAAAGAAACTACCATCAGAGTGAACAGGCAACCTACAACATGGGAGAAAATTTTTGCAACCTACTCATCTGACAAAGGGCTAATATCCAGAATCTACAATGAACTCAAACAAATTTACAAGAAAAAAACAAACAACCCCATCAAAAAGTGGGCGAAGGACATGAACAGACACTTCTCAAAAGAAGATATTTATGCAGCCAAAAAACACATGAAAAAATGCTCATCATCACTGGCCATCAGAGAAATGCAAATCAAAACCACAATGAGATACCATCTCACACCAGTTAGAATGGCAATCATTAAAAAGTCAGGAAACAACAGGTGCTGGAGAGGATGTGGAGAAATAGGAACACTTTTACACTGTTGGTGGGACCGTAAACTAGTTCAACCATTGTGGAAGTCAGTGTGGCGATTCCTAAGGGATCTAGAACTGGAAATACCATTTGACCCAGCCATCCCATTACTGGGTATATACCCAAAGGACTATAAATCATGCTGCTATAAAGACACATGCACACGTATGTTTATTGCGGCATTATTCACAATAGCAAAGACTTGGAACCAACCTAAATGTCCAACAATGATAGACTGGATTAAGAAAATGTGGCACATATACACCATGGAATACTATGCAGCCATAAAAAATGATGAGTTCATGTCCTTTGTAGGGACATGGATGAAATTGGAAATCATCATTCTCAGTAAACTATCACAAGAACAAAAAACCAAACACCGCATATTCTCACTCATAGGTGGGAATTGAACAATGAGATCACATGGACACAGGAAGGGGAATATCACACTCTGGGGACTGTTGTGGGGTGGGGGGATGGGGGAGGGATAGCATCGGGAGATATACCTAATGCTAGATGATGAATTAGTGGGTGCAGCACACCAGCATGGCACATGTATACATATGTAACTAACCTGCACAATGTGCACATGTACCCTAAAACTTAAAGTATAATAAAAAAAAAGAATATTAAATAACATCGTGGCTTTTTCTTCATTTTTATTTGTCTTTATGACCTGTGACAGAAACAATGGCTACTTTTAATCAGCCTGTGCTTAGAATACTTGAGATAATTGCTCATAGTTTATTCAGGCTTTGGAATTGTGTAAAGCAGACAACCAGAAAGCCAGGTCACTATTGCTGGTTTCATTTATCATGGACCATTTATAATCAGTCTCATACCTTTTAAATGGAATAACCCCTTTTCCCACATTAACTACATCATCTAGAAGAATTCTGGACTGGTCATGGTGGAGGATGAAGGAGAGTCCTGACATTGTCATGTTGTAAATGCCTTGGGCATTGGTTTCTCATGACTGTGTGTATACGTGCATACACGTGTTCAATATGGGTGTGGGAACAAGGAGGGCCAACTAAATTTGAAGTAAGACATAAAAATTAGCAGAAAATGACAGCAAACAGAGTGAAGAAAGACATCTTATAGTGGCAGAATGACTTACCTTCTTTGTCAATGCATCTGAAACTGTCTTGGAAAATCCAAATGAATCCACTGAAGAATTTTAAATTAATGAGAGTTCGAAAAGCACCTGAATCAAGAGAAATGCACAAAAATCAATACTTCTCTATACCAGTGACAGTTGGTAAGCAATTGTAATGGAAAAAAAATTCCATCTACTATAACACCTCCAAACCATAACTAGTTATGAACCCACATAAAAAGAGATATGTAGGTTCCATATTAAGAAAAGGACAAAAGCTTAAGAAAGATACAAAAGAAGATTGGAGTACTTTTTAGCTAGATGGAAGAACTCACTATTTAAAGGTATAAATTCTTCTTAAATTAACCTAACATTAGTATAATTTAAGTTCATATAACTTTGTTTCATATTTTCTCCTATAAATTCTTTCTACGATTTTAGGAAGAATTTATAGGAGAAAATAGCTGTTTTAAGAAGGATTATTTTTGTCTAAATATCAAAGAGTTCTTCTCCTTGCCAAGCCCCAAATTATATAATAGGAGGGAGGGAGAAAGGAAGGGAGGAAAGAAGGGAGTAAGAAAGGAAAGAAGGAAGGAAGGAAAGGAGGAAAGAAAGAAGGGAAGAAGGGAGGGAGGAAGGAAGGGAGGAAGGGAAGAAGAAAGGAAGAGAGAGGGAGGAAGGAATGGAGGGAGGAAGGAAGAGAGGAAGGGATTGGGGAAGGGAGGGAGGAAGGAAGACAGGAAAGGAGGGAGGAAGGAAGGGAGAAGGGAAAGAAGGAAGACAGGGAAGAAGGAATGGAGGAAGGAAGGAAGGGAGAGAGGAAGGGAGGAAGGAAGGGAGGGGGAAGGAAGAGAAGAAGGAAGGAAAGGAGGAAGGAAAGGAGGGAGAAAGGAAGGAAGGGAGGAAGAAAAGAAAGAGAGGAAGGGAAGGAGGAAAAGAGGGAGGGAGGAAGGAAGGGAAGAAGGAAGGAAGAAAAGGAGGGAAGGAGGGAGGAAGGGAGGGAAGAAGGGAAGAAGGAAGAGCAAATAGGAGGGAGGGAGGAAGGGAAGAAGGGAGAATATTCTAGGCTAAGGGAAAAACTAAAGCAAAAACCCAGAGGAAGGAATGTGCTCAATATATTTGCCTAACAGCATGAAGACCCCCAGGCTTTAGCAGAGTGAGCAAAGGAGTCATGAGTAAATTTAGAAAGGAAGCCAGAGGTCAGATTATACAGGACCTCATAGGTCAATGTAAGGACTTGGGTATTGTCACAGGTGTGACTGTGAAAGCAGAAAATGATAAGTGCTGGGGTGAAGCAAGGGCAGGAGCTGAGACATTAGTTGAGGGGGTGACTTTAATATTTGAGAACAGAGGATGGTGGCTTAAGCCACAGGTGGAGCTGTAGCAATGTTATAAATGATTCATTTCAGAGTAGTTTTGAAGGCAGGGCTGACAGGATTTGTGATAGATTGGATGTGGGTGTGTGAGAAACAGAGCACTTAACATGACTTCAAGTTTGAGGCATGATCAACTAGGGGTTAGTTGTGCCATTTTCCTAGAAAGGAAACTCTGGGAAATGGGCAGGTTTTGGAGAAGGAGAGAAAGCAAGAGTACTGAGCTGGCCATGTAAAGTCTGACATGCCTATTACATTTCCACATTGAGATATCAAACTGGCAGTTGCAGAGGTCGATTTAGGTTTGGTGAAATCTAAAGCTTTGGACAATGTGAGGTGCTTTATTGAATAAAAGTAATATAAAGTTATAAATGAAAAATAGCAGAAAAAATATAAATACTTTTCTAGAATAAGAACATAAATCACAACGAACCTCACATTTTATAAAGCTGACAAATATCAAAATATCACTACATTTAGAAACTATGAAATAGTGTCAAAACACGAGGGTTCCCTGATCCCCCTCACAGGATGTGTGACGGGGTGTGGCTCGCCTGTTCAGTTGCTGCTGCTTCAACCCCTGGTGGGAGGGGGAACACACAGATGGGCAGGTGCAGGAGCCAGGGTGAGTGCACTGGGCTCCGGTCCTGTGGTAGTGTCTAGGGCTGGGTGCCCGTGGCCCCAGTGTTACAATGCTCTTTTAGCCTTGCCATCTGCAGATGGCTTAAGTATTAACCAGCTCAGTGAATTCTCTGCCTTTTCACAAGGGCAGAGGGCTAGTGTGACAGCTTTCTGTATCCCAAGCTCTTGCCCAGAGTCCTGGAGGAATCAGGTCACACACGGGCTTGAAGGATAAATGTGGGATTTTATTTAGTGGTGGAGGTGGCTCTCAGTGGGATGTATGGGGAGCTGGAAGGGGGATGGAGTGGGAAAACCATCTTCCCCTGGATTCTGGCCATTAAACAGCCAAACTTTTCTCCTACTGTCCATAGCCGAACTCTTCTCAGTGTTCAGATTCTCCTCTTCTCTCTTTCTCTGCTCCACCATGGCACAGTTAATCTGCTTTCTCCTTGTCTACTCATCTGCTTCTGGAGGCTGGGGTTCAGGATTTCTATGGATACAGGATAGGGGGGTGTGGTGGGCCAAAAGGCAGCTTTTTGGGCATGAAAACAGAAAAGTCTGTTCCCACTTAGGACTGTGGGTCTCCAGTCTTGAGGGTGGAGCCTTTGCCAGAGAACCATCCTCTTCTACCCAGTATTTCCTTGTCTCCTGTCTGTATCATTTTCAGTTAATTTTTTCCTCTAGTATGTTCAATTCAATTTCTTAAAAACATTAATGGAGGTCTGGAAGCATAAATCATGCAACTTTATACACAAATACAGAGGAACTTCCTATTTGTAGTACTTCTACAGAGTTTGTCTTAGAAATACAGGAATTCTGATAAATTCTCATTTGTACAATTTCTATGAGAAAAGAAAAAAGTGTGATACATTTACAGTTACACATACTGCATAATTAAGGATTTTCCTGGTAAAAGAGAAATTTCATTGAGACCAGACATCAACAAAAACCAACCCTGCACTTAAAATTTTGATAATTGGAAGACTGTTCCATAGACTGCCTGATGGCTTTATACATGTCTTTCATTGCTTTTTTTTGCAGATAATAAAATGCACATATTGTGTATTTTGATGGGTTTTGACCAATGTATACACCCCGTAAACCATTATTAAAAATAAGATATAGGACATTTGCATCACTCAAAAAACTTCCCTTATGCCACTTTCTAGTCAATAACCCCTATAGAAGCAACAATTCCTTTGATTTTTATCCCTCTACATTAACTCTTACTGTTCTATAACTTATCAAAGGGATCACACAGTGTGGGATTTGTGTCAGGCTTCTTTTGCTTTTGAGATTCATCCATGTCTTTTGTGTGTATCAGCAGTTTTCTTTCTTTTTACTGTTGAGTAATTTCCCATTGTGTAAATATGCCATAGTTTATTTTTTCATTCTCCTTTTGATGGCCATTTTGATTTTTCCAGTTTTGGGCTATTATGAATAAAGCATCTATATGTGCTTTGTACAAGTACTTTTCTTGATAGAGATTTTCATTTTTCTTAATTAAATTCCTGGGAGTGGTACTGGTAAAACATAAGGTGGCTGTATTTTTAAATTTACTAGAACCTGCCAAATCATTCTCCAGTGTGGCTGTGCTATTTTCCACTCTCAGTAGAAATGTATCCGATCCAGTTGTTCAACTGGATGTATTTTTACATTTTAGTCATTCCAGTGGGTGTGCTATCTCTACACATTTCAAAAGTTGTTTCTTCTCCACTACCCAAATATATCTGATGCTAGGTGTCTGTAAAACATGTTATCTGTGGTCTTACCTCCTTATGTAATGATTGGGGGGAGTCAGCACTCAGGACATTAGAGTATTCCTGGAAGTCACTGCTAAATGAAGCTGGCTAGCAATACCTTAACTGTATCTGCAAGTAACTGCAAATGACAAAAATGTATCCAACTAAACATTAAATTTCTCTCAGTATTAACTCTGTTTTGACAAGGTCATCCTAATGACCCTTGGTCATTCCAACTGTATTCAACAGAAGAGAAAGTATGACAGTTGAGAAGGAGAAGTGGAAAGTGGAAAGTGATAAGTTTATTAAACAACCACAGGTAAAATATATTACTCTGCACATTTTATAAAAACAGATGACAAGTTGGACATATGTCACACAGGCTCTTTAAATGGGCCTGCAAAAGGAAAGGATACTGAAGCTTAAGATTCTTTAGTGTCACAGTTAGGTTGCCACTGGAAAATTGAATAGGAAGTTTCGAAGAGTGGTCAATCCTGGAGGAAAAACCTCATGAGTTAACTTGGTATTTTAAACATTAGGACTGGCTGGGCGTGTGGCTCACGCCTGTAATTCCAGCACTTTGGGAGGCCGAGATGGGCAGATAACAAGGTCAGGAGATCGAGACCATCCTGGCTAACATGGTGAAACCCCGTCTCTACTAAAAATACAAAAAATTAGCCAGGCGTGGTGACGGGCGCCTGTAGTCCCAGCTACTCGGGAGGCTGAGGCAGGAGAATGGCGTGAACCCAGGAGGCGGAGCTTGCAGTGAGCTGAGATCAAGCCACTGCACTCCAGCCTGGGCGACAGAGTGAGACTCCGTCTCAAAAAAATAAAAAATAAAAAAATAAAAAAATAAAACATTGGGACTGTATATGGTCATTTAGGCAATGTTGAAAGCAAAACTTCAGACAAATTAAATTTAACAGAATTTAATTGAGCAAAGAATAATTAATGAACAGGTAGTCCCCAGAACCTGAATGGGTTCAGAGTGACTCTGGGGCTGCCATGTGGTCAGAAAGACATTAAAAATGTTCAGCATGTTTGGCCTGGTGATTTCACTTCCAAGAATGTCTCCCATGGAAAAAGGTATGTACCCAAAGATGTTCCATGACTTACTTTTTTTATATTAAAGTGGCAAATGGGAAAATAAACACTAACAACTTAGCAAGGAATAAATAATAAATATAGGGTCATGATGAAGTGACATCCAGCCCTTACAAATTAATCATATTTTTTCTGCACATCATCTATAATTTTTAAATTGAGTTATAGCATACATCAAGTGTACAAATCTTAAATACAATATTCACTGTATTAAGTGAATATACGATACTCACTGTATTAAGTGAATATACGATACTCACTGTATTAAGTGAATATACGATACTCACTGTATTAAGTGAATATACCATATTCACTTATACTTAATACACAATATTCACTTATACTTAATACAGTGAATATTGTATTTAATTATATATTTCTAAAATTATGTATTGATTTATTTGTTGTTATTTATTTTTGAGATGTAGTCTTGTTCTGTCACCCAGGCTGGGGTGCAGTGGCATAATCTTGGCTCACGGCAACCTCCACCTCGTGGGTTCAATTGATTCTCATATCTCAGTCTACCAAATAGCTGGGATTACAGGTGTGCACCACCACGCCTGGCTGATTTTTTTTGTATTTTTAGTAGAGATGGGGTTTTGCCATGTCGGCCAGGCTGGTCTTGAACTCCTGGCCTCAAGTGATCCTCCACCTGCCTTGGCCTCCCAAAGTGCTGGGATTACAGGCATGAGCCATCATGCCCAGCTGAATTTCGTATGTTTTATACAGATACACCCATGGACCCAACACCATGACAGGACATTTTTAGTATATCAGAAGACTCCTCATATCCCCTCCCAGTGTGCCGGTGTGTTCTAGACATTGAAAGAGTTATACTTCTTATTTTTAATTCATAAATTATACATCCGATTTGTGCACAAGTCTTTTGTGAGCTTGCTTTATTATTAATTAATCCTAATACATGGACATATTCGCCATGTGCTGACAAAATCAAGTTGCTGAACTTAAAAGTTACCATCACAAACTGGGCCATATTACATTTTTCTGAGTTAGTTGGGCCCTTGTAAAGATACAGCCAGGCCCACTTTTTGGTGGCACTTTGATATTGCCATGAGATTTTCCTTTCAATATTTACAGTTATTAATATAGGTTTAAAAAGTGTTACCCATGTGACCATTTTTGACATGTTGAGCAGATTAATGAAATGTGCTTTCTAAAAAAGATAAACTAGTTGACCTCTAACAAAATTTTTTTTCTACATAATGCTTTAAAGTTTTAATTTGATCCAGATAATTGCTTTCTCTTCGTGAGCCCATCCAACCTAAATAAAAAATGAAAAGAATCAGCCTCTTCCAAGTCAAATTCAGGTTTATAACTTCACATGTAAAGTGAAGAAAAAAGGCAATGGAAATGACAAGACAGATTTGGACATGGACTAGATAATCCCTCTCAGATAATAGAACAGATCTTTAATTTGCAGAATTCTTTTTGCTAGAATGATTCCCCTTTAATATTTAAACAATCCTATTGAGTGTGATGAGACTCTGTGAACCTGAGTTACATACTCTCATTTGGGCAATTCATTACAATTTCTTCTGTATTCTTTCAAGTAATTGAATCAACTTAAAAATTTGCCTTGGTGACCAAGTAAATAAGAAACTGCTTGTTAAGAAAGAGTGATTTAGATTTGATGACTGTGAGTCAGTCTCAAAAGGCACTTCTATAAAAAGCGTAAAGTGAAAGTGTTCAAGCATCCTTCAGGGAATTAACAGCAAAATTGAAAATGGCTTAAGAGGGAATAGAAAGTGCTAGAACCTAGAAAAAGCCCTACCAGTCACGTAGGAAGCATTAGAAGTAATGTTAGCGGTCAGAGTGAATGGCACCTTATGGAAGATTTGTTCTACAGTAATCCCTAAAACCAGACATTTCAGTCAATTGGTCTCAGTTTAAATTTTATGGAGCAACGTCAGTTGATTTAGGAATTTACGAATAGTTAGATGTGAAGAGCATAGCAATTGCATTTGGAAAATGATATAACAGTATCTATTAAAACTAAGTATATACATAACCTATGACCTAGCATTTCTTTTATTTTTTTATTTTTATTATTATTATTTTTTGAGACAGAGTCTTGCTCTGTTGCCAGGCTGGAGTGCAGTGGCGTGATCTCCGCTCACTGCAACCTCCGCCTCCCGGGTTCAAGCGATTCTCCTGCCTCAGCCTCCCGAGTAGCTGGGACTACAGGTGCCTGCCACCATGCCTGGCTAATTTTTGTATTTTTAGTAGAGATGGGGTTTCACCATGTTGGCCAGGATGGTCTCAATCTCTTGACCTATGACCCAGCATTTCTACTCCTAGATAGATGCCCAAGAGAAATGAGTTCACACACCCACAAAAATCCATGTGTAACAATGTTCATAGTATATTTATTCACAACAGCCCCAACTGGAAACAACCCAAATCTCCATCAATTGGAATGGAAAAATAAGTTGTGAAATATTCTTATAATGGAACAAGGAAAAAACAACGAGAAGAAAAACTGCAACTACCCGTAATAAAATGGATCAATTTCATAGATATAATGTGAGAGTAAAAGAAGCCAGAAACAAAAGAGTACAAACTGTATGATTATATTTTCATAAAGTTCAAGAGTAGACAAAGTTAAGTTATAGATTTATAAGTCATAACAGTAATCACCCCTGAGTGAGGTATTGACTGGAAAGGGACATGTGGTAACTTCCTGGGGTTCTCTGTCTTGACAGCATAGTGGTTGCTCAGGCATACACGCATGAAAAGTTCACTGAGCTGTGCACTTAGAACTAGTGTACTTTATTGTATGATATGCTTCAATAAAACCAGTTTTTAAAACTAATAACGAAGTCAATATTCAGAGAGGATAATCTAGTCATGCAACCCATAACAATGTTTTGGTCAACAATGGACCACATGTATAATAGTTCCATAAGATGATAGTAGAGCTGAAAAATTTATATCACTTAGTGACAGAGTAGTGCAATTACTTTATTTTAAAAATAAATTCAGTGTAACCTAAGTGTACAGTGTTTAGAATGTCTACAGTAGTGACAGTAATGTCCTACACCTTCACATTCATTCACAACTCACTCATTGACTCACCAGAGAAACTCCAGTCCTGCAATATTTATTCACGGTAAGTGCTCCATATAGGTGTATACATTTTTTTATCTTTTATACTGTATTTTTCTGTACCTTTTTTATATTTAGACATGTTTAGATACACAAATACCATTGTATTCCAAATGCCTGCAATATTAAATTCAGTAACATGTTATATAGATTTGCAGCTTAGAAGCAATAGGTTGTACCATCTAGTCTAGGTGTGTATTAGGCTATACCATCTAGGTTTGTGTAGATACACCATACGATGATTGCACAATGACGAAATTACCTAACGATGCATTTCTCAGAATGTATCCTCATTGTTAAATAAAACATGAATATGCTTGATTTCATGCCTCTTTCTTTCCCACTTCTCAGCTAGATAATTTCTGCTTAGTAAATAAATAATTATATTATCAAATGAACATTATTAAATGGAACCAACGGCAAATTGGCTATGTGGCTACAACTCAGCTGCTGGATTATTGCTAGTCATTGGTAGGAAAATCTTTTGTAAATACTATATTTCCTATCCCTTAAAGCTGGTGTTGTCTATAGCCTTTCATATCATATCATCTGGCTTTTCCAGAATGGTATTTATCAGACTCAAAAACAATAGCAACCCTTTTCTGAAAGAAATCTTCCCATTAGTTTGATTAGCTGTCATCCTGGTTTCATGAGAGTGTCACTTAGGTGCAAGCTCTGTGACTTTTTTCATTCAAGCAAATTCTTATCTCTACTTAGAACTGCTGGGCATTTAATTGATGTAATTTAAAACTATTTCCAGTTGTATTAAACATTAAACAGCATGAAGACTCTCACTAAATGCTGGCGCCCTGTTCTCGGACTTCCCAGCCTCCAGAACCATGAGCCAAATAAATTTATTTTCTTATTGAAAAACAACTATGTATTTGATCTGAAGAATAAGTCAAGGGAAAAACAAAAACCAAGCATAGAAAAGCAAAAGATAAAAAATACCCTTCCAAACTAAATACAAAAGAAGTAGTAGGCCAGGTGAGGTGGTTCATATTTATAATCCCAGTGCTTTGGGAGACTGTGGCAGGAGGATTGCTTGAGGCCAGGAGTTCTAAATATTGACCAGCCTAGTCGGCATAGTGAGACCATGTCTTTTCAAAAAATACAAAATAATTAGCTGAGTGTGGTGGCACATGCCTGTAGTCCTAGTTACTCAGGAGTCTGAGATAGGAGGATTGCTGGAGCCCAGGAGTTCAAAACTACAGTAACCTATGATCATGCCACTTCACCCTAGCCTGGAAAACAGAGTGAAACACTATTTCCTTAAAAAACCCTGAAAAAAAAATTTTTTTTAAGTAGTAGCATAGTACCTGGAAAGCACTAATTAATTGAAATAGGCACTTGCCTGACACATTGTTTTCATCACAGGTAAGTCTGGACTATGATGCCGAGAGATTTCCATCAACTAATTCTGGAACATATGGAAATAAAAAATAAAGCTAAGTCTTTAGTATCATTTCTCAAGGTACATAAGCCTTTTGTATTGATGATATCAAGTGGGGTATTATAATTTGTCAACCTGGGGTACATTTCTGCAAGAAAGAATTAAATTTGCACATGATCCTTAGAAATGCAAAATATAAAATCTGTAACTGGAATGTGATTCCATATGACTATGGATGTGGCCCTTATTCTGAATGAAATAGAATATCAGTCTCTGGGACCTACTTGACCGGTTACTATCTTTATGACTTTGGAAAAATGATTCTTTATATCAGATAAAAGAAGGGGAAACAGAATTTATAACTAAATATTCCAGATGAATAAACACATGCCCTCATTAACTTCTAAACCCTCTGAGCCCCTCGATATACATAGGGGATTGATTCCAGGACCCCCTTGAATACTAGAATTTGAGGATGCTCAATTCCCTTATATATAATGGTGTAGTATTTCCTTATAACCTATGCACATCCTCCTGTGTACTTAAATCACCCCTAGGTTACTTATAATACCTAACACAGTGCCTACACATTGCTGCATTCAAGTGGGTTCAACATAGTACTCAGAGTGTGGCAAATTCAAGTTTTGCTTGTGAAACTTTGTGGATTTTCTTCCAAATATTTTTCAACCATAGTTGGTCGAATCCACTGATGTGGAATCTTTGGTAGAGAGGGCCAACTTACATATAAATAAATAAATAAATAAATAAAGCATAAGCCCACGAAGACAAATAAAATGGAAGAAGTACAGCAGGATTGATATGGAAGCAAATATCTAGAGAAAGAGAAGCATGTGAATGTGCAGTCTCTAATTTAGCAGTGTAGAATCAGCTGAAACCTCAACAAATGTGGATGGGGCACCAACAGGATGCAGGTACATTCTCATCCCACTGGAATTGGAATGATCAATTTTTGGAAGGTGAAGGTGAGTGGTGGTGCTAAGAACAGAAAAATCAGTTCCAAGTTGTATAAGGAGCAGGCAAATCTTTCCAACCCCATCCCACATGCCATGTAGTCAGTTAGCTACTGCTCTTCCACCTGGAAAAAGAGGAGTGGCTTCTCTGGAGAAATGTAACTGGAGGGACTGTATTCTTGGAGCACCAAAAACACCAAGGGGCAGCAGCAAAGTGCTAAAAACCAAAGGATTATGTAAAAGTCTAAAAAAGTCATTACGTTTCTTACCTCATCTCCCCTTCTCTGTGCCCAAATGCTACCTACCAAGTTTATAACTTTCAGTTTTTCTTGATTGGCCAAGGAGAAAAGACCAACAGATGTCGTCATTCAGATAGTTTACCCAAAACAGCCTGATTTCTCCTTAATCACCAATAGAGTAGCAATAAACTATTAGTGCCCCATTATTAAATATGAATGAAACACTAAGCATCCTGGATATTTGAAGAAAACTTCCAATATGAAATAAACAAAATAAACAGAGAGAAAAAAGGTAAGAAAAACAACTAAAGTCATTTAAAACCCATTCATAATTTTCTTCTGAGAAAGTATTGTCTCCATTAATTGAGAAGAGAATGCTATAAATTGGTACTGAAAATAGAAAGAGCTTTTAGAAAATTAAAAACAGAACATGATGGTATGAATTTCAAAGAGATAAATAGAAAAATGAAACACAGAATTTGATAAAATCTTCTGGAAACTAAAAATCTCCTGGAAACTAGGGGTAAAGCACAAAGAGGTGGAAAGCAAGAAAGGGAAAAAATTGGAAGAACAAGAAAGAAGGCGCAATATCTGACTAGCAGAATTTTTAAAAATAAACAGTAAATAAAATGATGGTGGTTGGGGGTGGCTATCAAGAGATAATATCAAGTATGACTTCATATCAAAAGGCCCCACTGCGTGTCCAGCACAATGAGGAAGAACTTCCATCATCATGTAATTTCCACATAGAACTAAGGAAAGGAAGGGACTCACAAATGATTGTGTGACCAGATTGAGGATCAGATTAACACTAGACTTTTCAACAATGCACTGAAACTAGAAAATAATGAAATAATGTCTTCAAAATGTGGAAGAAAAGTTCTTTCCAACCTGGGATTCTATATCTAGATAAATGAGTGTAAATGTGGAATAAATTCATTTTCATATAGGTAAGGTCTTCAAAAATTTTACCTCATCTTCACACATTTTTTCTCATCAAGCTGACAGAACCATTGTTCAATAAATAAATTAATAAGGAGGAAAAAAATAAAATCCATTAAACAGAGGATTCAACACAGAGAAAGACAAAAAGCTAATGACTAAAGGAAGTTATTCGAAAGACACCTGGTTATAAAGGAGAGAGAGTAGCCGGCTTAGATGGTACACATTGGATCAGGAGGACAAAGCCTTCAGGAAGAATTTCTAGAAAGAAAAAAAGTGGATATGTTAGTGTTTCAATCTATTTGTGTTGCTATAATGGAATATCTGAGGCTTGGTAAATTACAAGGAAAAGAAGTTTATTTGGTTCACTGTTCTGCAGGCTGTACAAGAAGCATGTTTCTATTGCTTCTGATTCTAGTGAAGAACTCAGGTTGGTTCTGCTCATGGAGGAAAGAAAAGGGGAGCCAGTATGTACAGAGATCACGTGGCAAGAGAGGAAGCAAGAAAGAGAGGAGGAGGTGCCAGACTCTTTTCAGCAACCAGCTCCCTAGGGAACTGAGAGTGAGAACTCACTCACTCCCATAAGAATGGCACTGAGCCATTTGTGAGGGATTCACGCCCATGATCCAAACACCTCCCACCAGGCCCCACCTCCAACAATGTGCATCAAATTTCGACATGAGAATTGGCAGGGCCAAACAAATAATATCAAAACATAGTAGTTAGATTTCCTGATGTGGTGATTTTTACAGTTCTGTTGAAGATTTGGTAAAGAATTAGTGATAGAAACACACAGAAATTAAGCAAAAAATAAAGTAAAAAAGAGAGAGAGAGAAGGTACAATCCCTAACTTCCAGAAAAATAAAACTATGTAAAAGAAAAGTGATGTTGTCATTGCATATTATGTGGCTCAGCATAATATACAATATATAAAATATTTACAAGGTAATAAGGATGTAAACACTGAACATTGAGAAGAGGGAGAAAGGGAAGTGTGGAAGTACAGGTTGAACAAAGAGTGCCGTGGCAGATTGTATTTTCCATAGGTGGCCCTATCAGTGTTTCCCATCCATATGCTCTTTTCTAATGTGACCTTGTCAATCTCCCATCAAGAGATGGAGTCCAGTTTTACTTCTGGTGAACCTAGACTAAGCTTCGAACCTAGCTGTTGCTGACACTAAGTGACTATTGAGGCTAGGCTAGCAAAGGCCTTGCAACTTATGTATTTTTCTCCTGGAACTCCCGCTTTTAGAGTCTCATCTGTTATATAAGAAATTTGTTTACCCTGAGACCACAGTGCTGGAGATACCACGCAGAGAAAGACCACATATATGCCCACAGGTTTCAGCTGTTTCAGTACTCAGTCATCTGAGTCATCACAGTCCAGACATTAGATATGTGAGTGCAGAAGTCTTGAAGAAGATTCCAGACTCAGCCACTGTCTGACCACTGCCACACAAAGAACCCTGAGACAGCTAGACATGTCTAGCTGCACCTAGTTGAACCACACAACTGTGAGAAGTGGTAATAATTGATTGTTGTTTTAAGCTTTTGTTTTGGGACCGATTTTTATAAAGCAATAGGGGAGCCAAACAAGTGCTAATTCTTATTTTTCATAATTTAAAGTCAAAAAACAGCAAATAAATTACTCAAGAAATAGAAGCATAAGCATATTAGTTTAGAAACATAGCTGGAAATAATACAAAATACAAGAAAAAACTCAAACACATAAAAGTGGTTGTTCCTAGAGAATAAGATTTCTAGGGTAAGCACAGGTGAGACAGAGGATCACTGATCTTAGCTGTAACTCTTATAGCACTATTTAACTTTCAAAGTTAAATACTCATATTTATTTGATAAAAATTAAATTTATAAAAATGGGGATATCTACCCTGCCTACGAATCACACATTGCAAGTGCAAGATTTCCCAGAGTTTATGAGCATGAAAGCACTTTGAAAACTCTAAAATACTATCAATATGTGGCATTATATCTATCATTATTTTTAATTTCCCATTCTGTCTTCAAGCTTGTTCAACAAAAGTTTGAGAAAGATTCAGTTTAATTTATAGTGAAAATATGGGTTCTAGAACCAGTTTTAAACTAAAATGTTCAATCCGAGCCTTAGTTTTCTGACTTATTAATAAAGAATTGAGTAGGAGTGGACATGACATTGAAGAAGTCACTTCCAAAATGTTACAATATTTAGCATCTCTGGGACTCTACCTTAGAGCTCATCATTGCTAGGTTCTATGCTAGATTTAAAATAGTTTAAGACAAGAATTCTCAAAGTTTGGTTCCAGGAGCCCTCCCTATGCACTCTTTAAGTCACTGGGGACCCCAAATAGCTATTGTTTATGTGAGTTATAGCCCTTGATAATTACTTACTAGAAATTAAAAATGGAAAATTTAAAATATTTAACTTATTTTAAAATGACAATAATAAGACCATTACATGTTGGAATATTTTTAATAAAGAATAATTGCTTTTCTAAATAAAACAATTTAATAAGAAGACTGGGATTGTCTTATACCATTGCAAGTTAATGTTGGCTTAACAGACAAGGGCTGTATTATACTTGCTTCTGCATTTAATCCACTGCAATATTACACATTAGGTAACCTCTGAAAACTCCACTGCACACTTGTGACAGAATGAGAGTGAAAAGGGCAACTAATGTCTTACTATTACTATAAAATTGATTGTAATCTCAGGGATCCCCTGAAAGGGCTTTAAGAAGACCTCCAGGTGCCAGATATTAGAACCCCCAGTTTACAACAATGATATGCACTGACTTCAAAGAAATTTAAAGAGTGAGCTTCTAAAAAGTCAATCAGTCTTTAGAAAGTCAGTAGATATAGATCAGAGATGAATGATTTTTCTTTGTTTTAAATGTATAGGTATGAACAGAATGTATCAATGAACTTAGGGCAGCAGCAGCATGTGATGGTTAAGAGCCCTGTCTCTGGAATCAGACATCAGGGGTTCAAATCTTGGCCCTATTATTTATCATCTGTGGCAACTTGGGCAAGTTACTTAGTTCCTCTGTGCCTCCAGGGTTAGTATCAATGTTAAATGAGTCAATATCTTTAAGTATTTAGAATGTGGAATGGTACATAATCAATGCTAACATATATTTGTGAAATAATATAAATTTCTTCCAGGAAAAAAAGTCAAATTCAGCTTATTATGTAAATACTGACCATAGACAGAGGCCCTGGATTCTCTCCAGGCTTTACCACCTGTGAGTCACATGGCCATGGGAGTTATTCAAACACCTGGCCCCCAGTTTCTCTGAGCATCCATTCTTTACATGACAGATGTGAGTCTCAACTGAGATGACAGTTATGAAAGCTTTTGGGGAAAAGTTGAGTCCTATGCTGCTCTGCAAATGTAAACGGTTATTCTTGTTCATATTCTCACCTGTGTGATGATCAGCTTTCTGTGAATGTATTATGATTTTTGTTAACTTCAAGTATTCCTGGTCCTCTTGGATTTCCTTTGGCTTTGGATATCAGAAAGGCAATGATTGGAATATTGTTTTCTCTGCCTCTTGGCATTTTGATTTCTGCTTTCTGGGTAGTGTTCCCTTCCAAAGTAACTGCATTAGGAAGCTTTTGGATATGTGACTTAGTTTTCACATCATGTAACATTTGCTGAGTTTATCAGTCCCCTGAGGCCTCCGCAGGACAGAAGAGGAGAGAGAGACAAAAAGCTCTTACAAATACCATTATTATTGCAATTATTCACTAATGCAGAAGGTGGTTTTATCTTAGATTCAAAGCTTTGCTGGGAGGAGGGAAGAGAGAGGAGCACAGAGCCAGGGAGACTGTGAGCACATTGGCTGGAGATGTTCTAACCATATTGGAAGGACAGGAGGTCACAGAAAGTCTGGTCCCATTCCATCAGCTTAGATCTGAGGGAGATGAAGTGGACATGACAACTGAGCATTCAATCTAGCGGAGCCAACGTCAAGCCCTTAAACCAGCCTAGCCATGGATTTAGCTTGAGCTGCAACCAGGAGCTTAGATTCTTTCAGGACTCAGAGGCCTATAAAATATGGTGCAAAACTTTTTACATAACAAAATCTCCCACTCTTCCTACACCTCTATTCCCATCATGGAACTATGTGGAGTTTCCAGAATCTACTGTGCTCTTTGCCCACTTTTCCTTTGTTCATGCTAGGGCTTCTGCATGGTGTGCCAGCTTTTAGGCCTGGCAAACACTTACTTTTCTTTCAAGACTCAGGTCAGTTGCTAACACCTTTGGGACTCCCTAAGAAAACATAGGTACTTCTTTTTGTTCTACTAATAGCATCTCAACTTAACTTAAAGGCCCTAGGGAATTTATTCATAAATGTTTGATTGACATATATATTTCCACAATAGATATTGAAACGGGAGAATTCCCTGAACCCCTTGCGAGATGTGCAACAGGGGTGTGGCTCATTTATTTGGCCTCCACGTGCCCAAACCTCTTATGGGAGGGGAGCATGCAGATGAGCAGGCATAGGAGCCAAGGCGAGTGCTTTTGGGGTCTGACCCTATGGCAGTGCCTAGGGGTGTTACAATGCTTTTTTAGCCCTGCTGTCTGGGGACAACTTAAGTGTTAAACAGATCAGCGAAGAGTCAGTGTGACAGCCTTTTTGGGTTCCTGCACCCAATGTGCCCTGAATTCTTGTCTGGCGTCCAGGAAGAATCAGGTCACACAGACTTGAAGGATGGCGAATATGGGGATTTTATTGAGTGATGGAGGTGGCTCTCAGGGGGATGGGGAGCTACAGAGGGGATAGAGTGGGGAGAAGATCTTCCCCTGGAGTTCAGCCATCCTGCAGCTGATCTCCTCTCTGACCATCCCCAGCTGAACTCCTCTCAAAGTTCAGATGCATCTTCTCTTCTCTCCTTCTCTACCATGCCGCTCTGCTGCTCTGCTGCTTTGCTGCTCTTCTGCTTATGGAGCCTGGGATTTGGGGTTTATACAGGCACACGACTGGGGGCTGTCTCTGTGGTGGGCCAAAAGGCAACATTCAGGCATGAAAACAGGAATGCCTGTTCTCATTTAAGGCCATGTGTTTCCAGGCTTGAGGGTGGGGCCTTTGCTGGGGAACTGCCCTCTTCTACCCAGTATTTCCCTGCCTCCTGTCCATATCAATATTAAGATTTTTGTGGATAAGGACTCTCACTGAAGTATGCACATCTCTAAAAACTTAACAGCATTCATCGTTCATGTTGGAATACTAATAAATGTTTGCAGAATTAATGCATAACAAATGCCAAGAATGCTATATGTCTGAAGTTTTACTGTAGGGCAAAAATGCTGAATTACTGATGGAAGCTTCCCTTCTTGGATCCTGGTAATCAGGCTGCAGTGTGGCTACTAGCAGGAACACAGGCAGGGAGATGGTGGCCATGTGAGAGCTGTGTTGGTGAGGGTGAAGTCCAGTTCCTGAGAACACTATTGCATAAGAGTGGCAGTGGTGCAAGGGGCTAGGCAGAGAAATTGCGATTCAAAGGCTCCACCTACCCAGCACTGTTTAGATTATTATTGTTAAAATATACCCCAGCTGACAGACCAAATGAACACCCTGTGGCTAAAATGAGACACACCAGAAATGGAATCAAATGCCCATAGCAAGGAGAAGAGTTAATCAGGTACCCCTATATTACCAGCTGCCATAAGGTCTTCTTTCCTGTACTTGAACAAATACTAGTTCTGAAAAACACCTTCAAAACAGCTACAACTGGAAGTTTCCCAACTGACCTGGGTGGACCACCCAGCTCTAGCCAACTGAACTGCCCCCACCCCTCCTTGTGGCCCTACTAGCAACTCCAATTGGATAGGAGACTGACCTTACAAACATTCTTGCCTGATAAACAGCCACAAACTTCAACCCAGTTTCAGCCAGCTCATGGAGAATGTGCAAACTTCTTTATGCTCTTTAGTTCACATTTTGACATAAAATTTCACCTTACTTTAATGTTAAAACTCCACCCAAAAATAAGCACAATATTTCTGTTATGTATGTTTGCCTACTGCCACAGGGGTTGACTTCCCTCATAAATATTCATAGACTTCCTCCAAACCTGCTAAATACACATCTAAGATGGCCCCTGAAAGACATAAATGCCAGTTCTTCCTCTCCCCTCTTCAGAGTGCACTTCCATTTTACACCAAAGTCTGTGTCTTCCCTATCGTTAGATATTGTTTTGTTTTAAGAAAATAAAGCTCTCCCTTTTTCCTTCACAGATCTCATGGTCTTTTGTTAACACTATAAACATGTCGATTTCAGTCAGAAGCCAAGAGGTAAGAAGGCGCTGTGGATGGAACTTGGGCTTTAGGCATCAAAGCCCACCACTAAATAGAAGCCCAGTTTTGGACAAGTTATGTAAGTACATCTGATCTCAGTTTTCTAGTTTCAAAACAGACTTAAACTTTAAGTGAGTGAGGAATTTTAAAAATTAAAGAGGATAGATTTTGCAGTGCTCTATGTACAAATTTCAGCTCAGGCACTGACTGAAGTCCTAGGATGGCATCAGTTTTCCCCTCTTTAAACAGGAATAAAAATAGTTTCTGGATGGTTATAAGCATTAAATGAGTGAAATCACAGAAAATGCTTTCCTTAATGCCTGACGTAAGAGCTTAAGAAGAGTAAGTTAATATTTTTATTAAAAACTATGTAAACGACTCAGCACACAACAAAAATATGTTAACTCCGTCACCCTTCAATATGGTGGACCCTGACCTAGAGGTCAATTAATCTGATAAAGGTTGGATAAATGCAGTGTATGGAAATGTGAGCTTCCTTCCTCCTTTTCTTCCTCTCTTCCTCCCTCCTTCCCTCCCTTCCTCCCTCCTTCCCTCCCTTCCTTCTTGGCTCATTGACAGCATTTGAAACTGCACAGGATTTTGCCCTTCTAGAGCACCTGTTGGGCTTTGCACAATCCAGGAAAATCATGTTCCTATGGTGGTAGATTTCCTGTGGAGTCTGAGGATAAAAATGCCAAAGGGAAGGCCTGTTTCCCGTATGTTAAATGAACGTGTGTTTTCTTCCCAGGAAAACAAATTAAAATATTGCGATGAAGAGGGTGTGCTTCAGAAACTCATGTTCCTGCTCTCCGGTGACTCTGATGATAAATCACAAGCACCTCCACACTGATGTCTGGGAGAAAACCACATCGGAGCTGACAAAATATAGTCTAACTAAAAATAGAATCACAAAATTTTCATCTATATTTTAAAAGTGTGTGGCGGGAATGGTAGGGTCCTGGAGGTGGGAAGGAAGGAGAAGAGGCAATATTACCAGCTCAGGTAGAGCTTCTGCTCCTTTTCCAAGAAGCACTTAAATGCTGAACTGATGACTGAGCCCTTGGCTGGGGACAGCCTGCTGTGGTGTTGGGGCTCGGGTGGATTCCCAGCCTTTCTAAACCTAAATGAACTCTTTTTCCCCCTGGAGCCTGCAGGAAGCCAGAAAAGGACCTCTCTTCTATAGTATGGGAGAGCTGCAAGGTTCGGGAGATTAGCAAGTGGAGCACAGCAGCTTCACCTTCAGTGGGTTGGATCCAGGCAAGCTAGTTAGAAATATCTCAGGGATGCCTGTCAGCTGTTCAGTGGCTTATGAGAATTGAGTGTGGGTAGCTGCTAAGTTCCTTTGGACACATTTTTTATAAGCCTACAAAGTCTACTTTTGGATCTTGACTATGCTACAGTTTCATATGTGTTTACTCCAAAGTCCTAAAAACATTGATGGGGGATAATTGTCCAAATGTAAACTATTATTGATATATTAAGATCTGTATTTATAAACAAATTTTTATTTTGATAGGCTTATCCAATTTATCAGAAATGGGGCCATTACAAATGTTAAGATAGCCTCTGATACTGATAAACAATATTAAAGTAACAAAGGCACAGATCTTTGCTCAGACGGAAACCAGTTGGGTGATTTTACTAATTCATTAATCCTTGACTGCCATCAAAGGCATAGTTGCATTATCTGTCGATAGAATTTATCATAGTAAGAAAACACCTCTGCATTTAGGTAGAGTCATAAGTGTTTATGCAGATAAATATATGCTTCTAATGTATTCCACCAATGCTTTGGAGAGTAAATACCCATAACTAGAGCAAATTGAGGATAAAGTGCAATGCTGGCTTATCCAGTGAGCAGGAGCTCTTCTGTGGGACTTTTTCTTTTTAATTTTCAGAATAACTTTTAAATAATTTGTTTTATAGTTTGTTCAGAACAATTCTCCTTATCTAAGATACTTTTTAAATCATGGTCTGAGTCATAAAATTCCACCTTAACAATTTTAAATTCCCCTGGGTTCTAGAATCAGTTCTATTGCTACTGGTGTAATCCTGTGCAGTCTCTTCCTCTCTTTGCATTTCATTTCTTCAGTGTGAAAATAGGATTGGATCAGAGCTGAACTAGATGTTTAATCAATTGCCCTTCAGCTCTAAAAATAAAAAAAAAATCTTTGTAAACAAGTTCAGGTCACACTGAAGAGAATTTACCCCTCCGCCTAAATAATTCATAGACACCAGGAAAAAGTGATCCACTCATTCTATCCAAGTATCCTGTGTATTCTCAAACTATTTTTGATTGAAATAGAAGATAGGGTGTTTTGCTGAAAGTTTATGAACCAGAATCACAGTCTCAATGGGAAATAGCTGGCACATTCAAATGGACACATTTAAGAGAACTTAGGTGGAATAACTATTTACATAGACACAGGTAGGATTAAAGAATATCAACTAGGTATGGTAGACATCCTAATAAACAATATTAGGAACTGTCACTTACCCTGGGACTGAAGGTTAAGAGGACAGAGTGGATACCAGTACACAGAGGGAGACCTATAACATTAGCATAAGAAAGGACCACTGGACAGGTGCCACAGCCTTGAGCAGGAGGGATGCAGTCATTGCTAACCCGTGGCCCCACAAGAGGGGACCTTCTCCTTCCTCTCTCTGAGCTCCTTTCTGCACCTTCTATTGTTCAAATCTAAAGCCAGAGAAAAGGGAGCCTATGAATACGGCCTGTGTTATTCAGGATTCTTTAGAGAAACGGAGTCAATGGGGTGTGTGTGTGTGTGTGTGTTGTGTGTGTATATATATGTGTGTGTGTGTGTATACATATTATATATATAATATATATATTATATATATATATATATAGAGAGAGAGAGATTTCAAGGAATTGGCTGATGTGATTGTGGGGACTGATAAGTCTGAAGTCTGCAGCCTGTCAATCTGGTTGCAGTGTTGAGTCTAAAGGTAATCTTAAGGCAGAATTCCTTCCTTCTTGGGGTATTCTGGTCTTTTCCCTTAGGCCTTCACCTGATTGAATGAAGCCACCCACATTATCAAAGGTAATCTGTTTTGCTCAAAGTCTACAATTTGAAATGTTAATCACATCTAAAAAACTACCTTCACCAATCGCAACATCTAGACGGTATTTGACCAAACAACTGGCAACCATTCTTATCTAAGTTGATGCATAAAATTAACCATGGCAATATCGACATAGGTCAGCATTCAGGGGCAGGGAGGGTTGGAAAAGGTAGAGAGAGGATCAGAGGGGAGGGGACACAAACAGAATATTCAGCAACCTCTGTATAGCAGTTCTATCAGAATTCCCATTCTTTTTTTCTGCACTTCCTGAAGGTAGGAAGTCGGAGTATTTTGCTCAGCGCTGGCTTCCAAGTGGCTAGTCCAATACCCGGCACATAACATAGAAGTTTCCTCCAAAGTATGGGTTGAATTGACTTGAATATTTTAGAAGCAAGTTCTGAGAAATGAGTGTTCAGTGAATTTTCCCCAGAGAGTAGCAATATCTCAAGAACAATTTGCAAAACAAGTAAATGCCATCACAATTTTCTATCAGCATTTGAGCATAGGACAATGTACCACATCGGATTAATCAGATGTGATCATATCTGCTAAGGTTTAAGACCAGATGACATTTCCAAGCTTCACTCTTTGCCTTATTAATAGAATAACTTTAGTCATTGAACTGGATGATCTCCCATGCTGGCAAAGACTTTAAATTGCTCCCTTTGTAACCATGCAATTATATAAAGGACTGGCTATATTGCTAGGGTATGATGGAAGTCATTTATCAGGTAAATAATTCTTAATACAATCTAGTCTTAATGGCCCACACCTGCTAGGAATGTGACACCAGATTTACTCCCAACAAAGAAATGAGCTGGCAATCAAAATGCATCTTATGTGCCACGTGACAGTGAAGAAAGAATGAAAACAGATAAAGTTGAAAAGACTTGAATAAAGTGCACCCTAGATTATTTGACACATTATTTTTGAGGTCTCTGAATGGTTGTTCAAAAAACTTACTGAAATATTATCCTTTGAGAAGTTATTTTTTTGGGGGCCAGCTTAGTTTGATCATCCTGAAACCAGGAGTAGGGAAAGGTGAAAAGGATCAAAGACAGTCATAGGTCATCTGATGGAGGAAGAAGGGTATCTCCAAGGCCATTGTGTCACTGAGGAGCATGGCAGCTATCAATCAAAATGCCAGTTTAGCTTTGTGCATCAGTTGGTTCTGATAAGCACGTGTTTCTTGTGTCTGTTGCTTTCCTGGTTTGCTCTCCAAATGAGCAGGTCCTTTAAGTGGAAAATTAGCAAGTGGCCATCTGAGAATAAAATGAAAAGAAATATGTAAATACTTCATGCAGATACATGAGGCTTGGATGGTACTGCTTCTCCTATGTTATCAAAAGAAATTGTCTTACAAGGACAGCCTGAGGCTAAATGTGTGAAGTGGCTAAAAGTTGTCACATTATCTTTCTGCACCTGCCTCTGTTCCTCTTCTAAAGTCCTTGTCATCTCCCCAACATCCTCCCAACACGTGCACATGCATCACCCCCACCCCCCAACTCCTGTAGCTTTCCTGGGTCTTATTCCTACAGAGCCTGGTGAAGCTATTTCTCCACTAAGCTGGGGCTGTTGAATTTGTCTCTGTGTCCCCAGGGCTTAGCCCAACACCTGGAATCATGAAAGTGCTCAATAAATCTTTCATGAGTAAAGGAAGCTTCAATAAGATGTTAGATAAAAGAGGCTTAGTCACTTCTGGAGGGAGAGGTGTTTACAATTCAATAAGACATTCTTAAAGCTAGAGCCTCTAATAACAGAATTTCTGGCAACAGGATGGGTGGTGCATCATATCAGGAAGAGGAGCAGCTAGCTTTGCCTGGCAATGAGGAAGTCATGTCCTATACTGCCTATTGTTTGTAAGCAGGAGGCAGCTCCTGCATTTCTAGGACTCTGGGTTCTATCTCAATCCAGGGCATTCAGTCACAGAAGGCTGCCACAGCTGCCACCAGCTCTCCTCTGCTCCAGGGTAAACCAGGGGCAGACAAAGGGTGCCCCTCTTTCCAGTCCTATGAGGAAAGCATATACTAAGATACTCAGCAGCAATCTGGCCCCTTGCTGATACCACCACGTGTGTCTAATCACACTTCTTCTCCAGAATAATTATAACAGTGAAAAGGAGGCTTAGCATGACTAACTCCATCTTTCTCCTACCCCCCAACCCTCTGTGGTGATCTCTTTTGGTTAGTTACTTTTGCTTATTTCTGCACGTAGGCTAAGCTAACTATGGGAGGAATTTAGTTTATAGTTTGCAGTGAGGATAATAACAGTCCCTTCCCCAAACTAGCTCCCAAGGAGATAAGGAGGATGTACACACAAGTAACAATGTTACATTAAATATCTATAGGAGCAATGTGACCTGACCAAGGACAAAGAAGTTTCTCAACCCCCTGGATCCTTACTGGTGCCCAGATGTCTCTGGTCATTGGTCACCTCTTAACCTCAACCCCTTCCCTTCTCCTGCTTCCCCTAACCTAGAAGGAGCCTAAAATTTGTGTTAAGACAGCTCTTTAGGACACTCATCTGCCATCTTCTTGGTTTGCTGGCTATCGGGGGAATCTGCCCCCAATATTTTAACATAGGTTCTTTCTATTTTCCATAAGTGTCAGCCAGCTGAGAAATAAAGAGAAAGAGTACAAAGAGAGGAATTTTACAGCTGGGCCGCCGGGGGTGACATCACATATCAGTAGGACCATGATGCCCACCTGAGGTTCAAACCAGCAAGTTTTTTATTAAGGGTTTCAAAAGGGGAGGGGGTATAAAACAGGGAGTAGGTACAAAGATCACATGCTTCAAAGGCCAAAAATCAGCACAAAGATCACATGCTTCTGAGGGAACAGGACAAAGGCAAAGCAGAACTACTGATAAGGTTCTATGTTCAACTTGCACGTATTGTCTTGATAAACATCTTAAACAACAGAAAACAGGGTTCAAGAGCAGAGAACTGGTCTGACCACAAATTTACCAGGGCAGAGTTTTTCCCTACCCTAATAAGCCTGAGGGTACTGCAGGAGACCAGGGCGTATCTCAGTCCTTATCTCAAGAGCATAAGACAGACACTCCCAGAGTGGCTGTTTATAGACCTCCCCTCAGGAATGCATTCCTTTCCCAGGGTATTAATATTAATATTCCTTGCTAGAAAAAGAATTTAGCAATATCTTCCCTACTTGCACGTCCATTTATAGGCTCTCTGCAAGAAGAAAAATTTGGCTGTCTTTGCCCAACCCCGCAGGCAGTCAGACCTCATGGTTGTCTTCCCTTATTCCCTAAAAATCGCTGTTATTCTGTTCTTTTTCAAAGTGCAATGATTTCATATTGTTCAAACACACATGTTTAACAATCAATTTGTACAGTTAACACAATTATCACAGTGGTCCTGAGGTGACGTACATCCTCAGCTTACAAAGATAACAGGATTAAGAGATTAATCTGTAATTTCTTACAGGTGTAAGAAATTATAAAAGTATTATTTGGGAACTGATAAATGTCCATATTAAAATGAAATCTTCACAATTTATGTTCCTCTGCCATGGCTCCAGCCGGTCCCTCTGTTCGGGGTCCCTGACTTCCTACAACAGCTGGCTCTTGAATAAAGTAACTTTCTTAGCCTCAACAACTTGTCTCTTGACTTACTGGCTGTGGTATGGTGAGTGGTATGAGCTTGAACTCAGCTACACAATCTGCTCTACCAAGTTGACTCCAGATCCATGATTATACCTATGTCTTTATTTCCCATCAGAACCTAGCAGAGTATCTTCTAGATAAAATTTGTTAAATAAAAGATTTTTTTTTTTGCCTGATCGATGTCAATTTGCTGCTTAGAACTAAACATCTTTAAACTTCTGGTTTCCCTAAGGAAGTTACTTTTGTATTTTCCAGTGCTTTTTTTTTTCTGGTTAAAACATTACATATGTAAATTCTTGATTAAAATATTCTCCAGTGACTTCTTATTTTATCAGAGAGTTCTTTGCCAACCAATGTGCTAAAGATGGATGCTGACATACTGAAATTCTGACCCTCATCCCAGCCCAAGGCCCTACAGATAGGGCTCTAGGTAGCTCAGGTCCTGGGTCTAGTTGCCTCTGACCAGCAACAGAATCTCCGTTTCACTCAACTTGCAGTTCAGGTGTTATCATTTTCTTCATATGCCATGATGTGGGGGAAAACAGTTTGAAAATATGGCTCTTCAGCAGGGGCTGGCATTTTTTTTTTTTTTTTTTTCTGTAAAAAGCCAGATAGGAAAGATTTAGGCTTTGTGGGCCATATGGTCTCTGTGTCAACTAACCTCTGCCATTGTAGCATGAAAGTAGCAATAGACAATAATGAACTAATGGGCATGGCTGCGTTCCAATAAAACTATTTAGAGATAGGTGGCAGAATGCAGATTTGGTCTGGGGGCCTTAGTTTGCCGACCTCTGTCCACAGGGTGAAGTTCGTTTCCTTGGTACAGTTGATCTTCCCATGCTCTTGTTCCGGTCTCCACATTAGCCTCATCTTTTCTACAGGCTCAAATGTCCCACACCATGGGAAGCAGTTCTACCTTTTCTCCAGGTGTGTGTCCAGTGTCTCTGCACCCACAGCACCATGTTCACACATTTTCTCACTTTCATGTAACAACATGTTGGAGTGTCTGTCATCTCCATCAGAGTGCAACATCCTGGATGGTTGGGGGACTGTATCATGGTTATATCTGTATCTATTAGACATAGCACAGTACCTGTCATATCACTGTTTGTTGCATGAAGTTCTCACTGTTTATTGCATGAAGAACATGGCAGCAAGGATAGATAGAAGGAAGGAAGAGGGAAGGGAAGGAGGAACAGAAGAAGGAAATAAGGAAGCATTCTCTTTCTGGTTGAACATAGTAAGTTTCAGTGTCTCCAAGGAATATGCATGTCAGAGGAAAGTGTTGGTGACAAAGAAAGGCAAGGAGGGGTGGTAAAGAAAATGAGCAGGTGGTAGATTTAGGGAGAAGGTGTGGCCAATGGCAGGAAGAAGTTGTCTGAATTCTACAAAGTTCAATGGGTGCTATTGAGCCTGCATTATGTCAGAATTACTTGATGTTATCCAAGATAAGCCAGCATCATAAAATGTATTCCTTAAGTGGCGAAATAAAAGGTTACGGTGGCCAGATGCTATTCAGCAACGCATTTGTAGTACCTCTGGGGCTCTAGAATTTATGACAAGCAAATGAACCAGAAATAAATGAACCAAAGCAGTAATAAGGGATGACTGCAAACTACAATTCAATTAATAATATACCTCAATTATGAAGCAAATCTATAAGCCTTATGAATTAATTTCTTCTTCTTCTTTTTTTTCTCTCTCCCCCCTACCCTGCTTTCTTTCTCAAGTTATTTCCACATTTCCCTTGTGGTATTAATAATCATATAATGGTATTTTCTGTATACCACAATCTGGAGTGAAAACTTTCTCATCTTAAAGAAAAGTGCAAAGTTTCATGAGCTAACCATAAGTGTATCATGCTAAGTCATATTTCTTTAATCACTAGGGCTTACCCCCCATATATTTTTAGTCATGGGTAATACATAGTGAAATTTAAGGCATACAGTGTATAACATGCCAAAAATTAGAATGTTATGCCTCTATTCATGCCATAATTTGTACTTCATAAATAATATACTTCCCTATACATCATTTCAATTTGTCCTTAAGATGTGAATATTATATTGATACTGTGAGCCCAGCAAATGGGTTACACCTATTTAGCGGTAATATCTACTGTCATGTTACTATAAGAATGTATTTTTTTCTTTCTGTTATGTCTGAGGTTTTGAGAGAATCTTACTCAAATGTCTCAGCTTTGTATCAGCTACATCATTAGGTACACAAGAACAGGTCTGCAGAGTTGCTTCTGCTAAATATTTGAAAAAGTGGCAGGGTCTTTGAGACCAGTGTGGAGGCAGCTGTGGGAAATAATAAGAGCTTTCTAAGGGTAAATGGGGCTTAGGACACAGTTGGGTTTCCCTAGTCCAGTGACTAACATTCATGCACAGATTGTTCTTTAGATTCCAAACTTGATCATTGTAAAAAGAGCAATGGCTGCTTGGGCCAGGAGTAAACTTTCCAAATTCATGTAGTCCATTCCACGGGCTCCACATAGGATTGAAGCAATTTTTACCAAATCTACACAGAGGTTGAAACAGCATATTGGTCTATAACACAGCTTCTAGTCATTTTCAACTTATGGTAATAGTGCTTCTAATAATAGCGAGCATATAATTTGACAACACATAGGAGCAGTAGTTTAAATTGTATTATCAGCAGATTATTCTTCTCAGCTTTGCTTGATTCCTCTAATATTTATTGTTACTCAAAAACATGCCAGTGCACAATACATTTTATAAGTCCTAAATGTATACTGTATTGATGGAAGTGAAGTTGATTTAGTACACAAATACAAAAAGGTCCCCGCAGTTGTTCTAAAATCAGTTAACCCAGGACACTTCCATCACTGCCAAAGGAGAAACTATTTCTGGCTGTCACTCATGCTTGACTACACCTTGTCAAACCCACAATAAAACTTTTCCTCTCATATTTCCCCCAAATTGGGAGACTACTTAAATTATTCATTGCCAGGTAGAGCACACATTAACCTCAGCTTCTGCCAGAATGTTTGTTTGTTTGTTTGTTTCTGCTGTCGGTTATGCCCCTAGGATAAGCTGGATTTGAGCAGAGGCATCATTTGAGGGCAGTTGGGTAGTAAATCTTCCTCATGTTCTCTGAGAAAGCAGTATTTCACTGGCCAAGAGAGATTTGCCTTTTATTTAACCAGCAACACAATGAAAGCCAATGTTTTCAGCATCAACATTTCCCTTGGCCTAATATATGTTTTAATGTTCTATAAACTTAAATGATTTTAATGGCCTTATGTTCAGTAAACAAGCACATAAACAAGATGTGGAGGAAATTTTCCTTCAATGTTTTTCATTTCAATGCCATGTTTGGGGAGAAAAAATACAATTTCTATATCTTGAAGAAAATATTCAAGCCCCTCAAGTTATCCCTGGAAGACATCAAGGGATATTCATTATCCATTATTAGTATCTAAGAGTTAATATTTATTTAACGTTTACTATGTGACAACATTTGTTTAAAATGTTTTGAATGTTTAAAAATGTTTTGAATTCTTATTAAAAGGCTCTATAAAGGAGATGCTTTTATTATTATTATCTCCATTATATAGATGAAGAAATGGAGGTAAAAAGAGGTTAAATAATTGTTCAAGGCTCTACTATCATTAAGTAGTGGAGGAAGCTCAAACTTGGACTTGCTTCAGAACCTTGTCCTCTTAGCCACTAGGCTACCTTGCACTCTGTCATCTACAGGGTAATGACTGGTGGCAGAATAGGCCACCCCAAATATGCCACTTCCAGATAGTGATTATTTTGAGCTGAGCATAAGTGAGAAGAAGCAGATACAAGAAAAGCTCTCTGTCCTCCATCATTTGCCTAAGAGCAGGACATAAATTTGTAAAGATGTCCCCACTCCCCTCTCCATCAAGAAGAACAGAAAGTGAATCACCAGAGATAAACTCTCAACCCTTAACAGCTCAGAGAAATTTACTTAAAAGACTTTACTAATCAGCTTTACTAATCGTCCATTGGTTACTCCTATATATTTACCTTTCCATAATTTGCTGCCCTAAACACTCAAAGTCCTTTTCTTTTGTCTTGTCACTTCTCTAAAGTTTATTATTATTTTGCTAAGATGCTATAAAAGCCCAAGTTCTAACTACCCCTTCAAGTTACTCATCACTGAGATCTCTCATGCATGTGTGCAATGCACATGTTACACACTTCCATTTGTTTTTCTCCTATTAATCTGTCTTTTGTCAATCTAATTGCACAGGGCTCCAGTTAAAGACCTAAGATGGGTAGAGAATAAAAGGATATTTTTGCTCCCCTAGTGTACCATTTTCATGCACGCCCCTGTGAAGAGACCACCAAACAGGCTTTGTGTGAGCAACAAAGCTTTTAATCACCTGGGTGCAGGTGGGCTGAGTCCAAAAAGAGAGTCAGCGAAGGGAGATGCGGTGGGGCCATTTTATAGGATTTGGGTAGGTAAAGGAAAAAGGGGGGTTGTTCTCTGGTGGGCAGGAGTAGGGGTCACAAGGTATTCAGTGGGGGAGCTTTTGAGCCAGGAGAAGGAATTTCACAAGACAATGTCATCAATTAAGATAGGAACAGGCCATTTTCACTTCTTTTGTGGTGGAATGTCATCAGTTAAGGCAGGAACTGGCCATCTGGATGTGTATGTGCAGGTCACAGGGGATGTGACAGCTTAGCTTGGGCTCAGAGGCCTGACATTCCTGTCTTCTTATATTAATAAGAAAAATAAAATGAAATAGTGGTAAAGTGTTAGACGGTGAAAATTTTTGGGGGTGGTATGGAGAGATAGTGGGCAATGTTTCTCAGGGCTGCTTCGAGTGGGATTAGGGGTGGTGTGGGAACCTAGACTGGGAGAGATTAAGCTGAAGGAAGATTTTGTGGTAAGGGTGATATTGTGGGGTTGTTAGAAGAAACATTTGTTGTGTAGAATTATTGGTGATGGCCTGGATACCGTTTTGTATGAATTGAAAAACTAAATGGAATAAAAGAAGGAGAAAAACAGGTATAAAAGGTTTAAGAATTGGGAGGACCTAGGGCATCTGATTAGAGAGTGCTTAAGGATATTCAGCATAGTCCTGCCAATAAAGATTATTTATTTACTTCAAGAGTTTAGAGTGGCAGTTTGGGGATAGCATGAGGAGATATCAGCTGTGATGGCTTGGAGAAACAGTGTAAACCGGCAGTGTAAACAAGAGCAGGGCATGTATGAGTAGTTGAGAATGGTGAATAGGAGTATGACTAGACAGAAGATAGTAGGGATGACAAGTTTTTTTGGGGCACAGTCTAAGTCGGTCTGGTGTCTGGAATGAGACTGGGGCCCAATAAAAAGGAGTGTCTATACAGGAGCTCAAATGGGCTGTACCTTGTAGCATTCTGAGGACAGGTCTGACTTCTGAGAAGGGAAAGTGGTAAAAGTATTGCCCAGTCCTTTTTATGTTGGTGGCTGAGCTTGGTGAGGTGTGTTTTTAAAAGACCTTTAGTCCGTTCTACTTTTCCTGAAGACGGAGGACCTTAAGGGATATAAAGGTTTCATTGAATACTAAGAGCCTGAAAACCTGCTTGGCTGATTTGACTAATAAAGGCTGGTCTGTTATTAGACTGTAAAGAGGTGGGAAGGCTAAACTGAGGAATTATGTCTGACAGAAGGGAAGAAATGACTGTGGTGGCCATCTCAGACCCTGTAGGAAAGGCTTCTACCTATCCAGTGAAAGTGTCTACCTAGACTAAGAGATATTTTAGTTTTCTGACTTGGGGCATGTTGAGTAAAGTCAATTTGCCAGTCCTGGGCTGGGGCAAATCCTCGAGCTTGATGTGTAGGGATGGGAGGGGGCCTGAATAATACTTGAGGAGTAGTAGAATAGCAGATGGAACACTGAGAAGTTATTTCCTTGAGGATAGGTTTCCACGATGGAAAGGAAATGAGAGGTTCTAAGAGGTGGGCTAGTGGCTTGTACTATAGCATAGCCTGCCTTTGCTGGTGTGTGGCGATTAGGCCTGGTGGAACTGCCATCAATAAATCAAGGGTGATCAGGGTGAGGAACAGGAAAGAAGGAAATATGGGGAAATGGGATGAATGTCAGGTGGGTCAGACAGATACAGTCATGGGGGTCAGGTGTGGTATCAGGAATAATGTGGGAGGCCGGATTGAAGTCGGGGCCAGGAACAATGGTAATTGTGGGACTTAATAAAGAGTGAGTACAGCTGAAGGAGCCAGGGAGCAGAAAGTATATGCATCAGGTATAAGGAAGAAAATAGATTTTGGAAGTTATGAGAAATGTAGAGAGTGAGTTGAGCATAGTTTGTGATTTTTACGGCCTCTAAAACTATTAAAGCAGTGGCAGCCGCTGCACACAGACATGAGGGCTAGGCTAAAATAATAAGGTCAAGTTGTTTGGACAGAAAGGCTACAGGGTGTGGTCCTGGTTTTGTGTAAGAATTCTGACCGGACTAACCATGCCTAGGAAGGAAAGGAGTTGTTGTTTTGTAAGGGATTGAGGTTTGGGAGATTAATCAGACACGATCAGCAGAGAGAGCACGTGTGTTTTTGTGAGAATTATGCTGAGATAGCTAACAGATGAGGATGAAATTTGGGCTTGACTGAAGTAATGGGGTCTGTCTTTGAAGCCTTGTGGCAGTACAGCCCAGGTAATTTGCTGAGCCTAATGGGCATCAGGGTCAGTCTAGGTGAAAGCAAAGAGAGGCTGGGATGAAGGGTGCAAAGGAATAATAAAGAAAGCATGTTTGAGATCCAGAACAGAATAATGGGTTGTAGAGGGAGGTATTGAGGATAGGAGAGTATATGGGTTTGGCACCACGGGGTGGATAGGCAAAACAATTTGGTTGACAAGGTGCAGATCCTGAACTAACCTGTAAGTCTTGTCTGGTTTTAGGACAGGTAAAATGGGGGAATTGTAAGGAGAGTTTATAGGCTTTAAAAGGCCATGCTGTAGCAGGCAAGTGATAGCAGGCTTTAATCCTTTCAAAGCATGCAGTGGGATGGGATATTGGCATTGAGTGGGGTAAGGGTGATTAGGTTTTAATGAGATGGTAAGGGGTGCATGATCAGTCGCCAAGGAGGGAGTAGAGGTATCTTATACTTGTGGGTTAAGGTGGGGGAATACAAGAGGAGGACGCAAAGGAGGCTTTGGATTGGGAAGAAGGGTAGCAATGAGATGCAGCTGTAATCCAGGAATAGTCAGGGAAGCAGATAATTTAGTTAAAGTGTCTCGGCCTAATAAGGGAACTGGGCAGGTGGGGATAACTAAAAGGAGTGCTTAAAAGAGTATTGTCTAAGTTGGCACCAGAGTTGGGGAGTTTTAAGAGGTTTAGAAGCCTGGCCGTCAATACGCACAACAGTTATGGAAGCAGGGGAAACAGGTCCTTGAAAATAAGGTAATGTGGAGTGAGTAGCCTCCGTATTGATTAAGAAAGGGATGGACTTACCCTCCACTGTGAGAGTTACCCGAAGCTCGGCGTCTGTGATGGTCTAGGGGGATTCCGAGGCGATCAGGCAGCGTCAGTCTTCAGCTGCTAAGCCAAGAAGATCTGGGAAGGAGTCAGAGAGCCTTGGGCCAGAGTTCCAGGGGCTCTGGGAGTGGCTGCCAGGTGAGTTGGACAGTGCGATTTCCAGTGGGGTCCCACACAGATGGGACGCGGCTTAGGAGGAATCCTGGGCTGCAGGCATTCCCTGGCCTGGTGGCCAGATTTCTGACACTTGTAGCAAGCTCCTGGGGGAGGAGGTTCTCGAGGAACACCTGGCTGCTGAGGTTCAGGCATTTGGAAGTTCTTGTGTGCTGGAGATGTGGCTGGGGTTTGTCTCACAGTGGAGGCAAGGAATTGCAACTTTTTTCTATTATTGTACACCTTGAAGGCAAGGTTAATTAAATCATGTTGTGGGGTTTGAGGACCAGAACTTAATTTTTGGAGTTTTATTTAATGTCAGGAGCAGATTGGGTAATAAAATGTATATTGAGAATAAGACGGCCTTTTGACCTTTTAGGGTCTAGGGCTGTAAAGCATCTCAGGGTTGCTGCCAAACGAGCCATGAACTAGGCTGGACTTTTATATTTGATGAAAAAGAACCTAAATGCTATCTGATTTGGGATAAAGAAAAAGGAGCATTAACCTTGACTATGCCTTTAGCTCTAGCCACCTTTTTAAGAGTAAATTGCTGGGCAGGTGGGGGAGGGCTAGTCACAGAACAAAACTGTAAGCTGGACCAGGTGTGAAAAGGGGATGTGATAAAAGGATCATAGGGTGGAGGAGCGGAGGCTGAGGAAGAATTGGGACCTAGCTCGGCCTGGTGAGGAGGGGAGAGGTCAGATGGGTCTATAGAAAAGGAAGATTAGAAAGACTCAGTGACACTTGGGGTTGGGACTGAGGGGACAGGTGGAAGGGAAAGAAGGAAGATTTGGGATGAGTTGCACTGGGCACAGAGACTAGAGAGGGACCAATGTGTAAAAGAATGCCTGGACGTCAGGCACCTCAGACCGTTTGCCCATTTTACAACAAGAATTATTTAGATCTTGCAGGATGGAAAAATTGAAAGTGCCATTTTCTGGCTATTTGGAACTACTGTCGAGTTTGTATTGGGGTCAAGCAGCATTGCAGAAGAAAATAACATGCTTAGATTTTAGGTCAGTTGAGAGTTGAAGAGGTTTTAAGTTCTTAAGAACACAGGCTAAGGGAGAAGAAGAGGAATGGAGGGTGGAAGTTTGCCTATAGTGAAGGAGGCAAGTTTAAAGAAAAGGGAGAGTAGAGACACGGAGCGAAGCGGTTCGGGGGTTCTTACCCTCCAGAAAAGTGGGAAAGGGGTCTGGGCGCAGAGATACGAGGTCAGGGCATGGAAATAAGGGATCAGGGTGCAGAGATATAAGAGGTTGGGGTATGGAAATAAGGGATTGGGTTGCAGAGATATAAGAGGTCGGAGCATGGAAATAAGGGATCGGGGCACAGAGATACGAGGTTGGGGTACTTGCCCCTCCTCCAGAAAAGTGGGACTTGCTGCTAAGGGTGAAGGAGAAGGGGTTGGGGGTTTCTTGCCCCCCAGAAAAGCGGAGAAGGGGTAGAGACATGGAGAGAAGGGGTTAGGGTACTTGCTCCTCCCCTAGAAAAGCGGGACTTGCCGCTAAGGGTGAAGGACCAAGGCAGGCATCCCTGTGTGGTCTGACACCTGTGAAATGTGGGTGAATAATCAGAGAGGTGTCCCTGCAATGATTAAACACTGAGGGAAGGCTGCCTTCCCAGTCCGTGACCGGCGCCGGAGTTTTGGGTCCACGGATAAAACGTGTCTCCTTTGTCTCTACCAGAAAATGAAAGGAATTGAAATTAAGAGAAGGGAGAGATTGAAGAGTGGAAAGGAGAAAGTGGTTGAGGGATAGTGAGAGAGGTTGGAGAAGAGAGTAAGAAGAGGCCACTTACCCAATTTAAAATTGGTGAGATGTTCCTTGGGCTGGTGGGTCTGAAGACCTGAGGTCGTAGGTGGATCTTTTTCACGGAGCAAAGAGCAGGAGGACAGGGGATTGATCTCCCAAGGGAGGTCCCCTGATCCGAGTCATGGCACCAAATTTCACGCGCGTCCGTGCGAAGAGACCACCAAACAGGCTTTGTGTGAGCAATAAAGCTTTTAATCACCTGGGTGCAGGTGGGCTGAGTCCGAAAAGAGAGTCAGTGAAGGGAGATGGTGTGGGGCCGTTTAATAGGATTTGGGTAGGTAAAGGAAAAAGGGGGGTTGTTCTCTGGTGGGCAGGAGTGGGGGTCACCAGGTACTCAGTGGGGGAGCTTTTGAGCCAGGATGAGCCAGGAGAAGGAATTTCACAAGACAATGTCATCAGTTAAGGCAGGAAGAGGCCATTTTCACTTCTTTTGTGGTGGAATGTCATTAGTTAAGGCAGGAACCAGCCATCTGGATGTGTACGTGCAGGTCACAGGGGATATGATGGCTTAGCTTGGGCTCAGAGGCCTGACAACCATGTACAGATGCCTTGTATGCAGTTTTGCTAATATCTATCATGGCAATGAAGTAGGTATTGTCACCTTCCATGTTATAGATGAGGATTGTGAGGCTTATCATGACCAGAGGGCTTGCCAGAACTCACATAGCTCATAAGTAGTAGGTTTAGATTTGGGATATTAATTCTGTTGTTTTTTTTTTTTTTTTCACTGCAACCTCTGCCTCCCAGGTTCAAGCAATTCCCCTGCCTCAGCCTCCCAAGTAGCTGGGACTACAGGCATGCGCTACCATGCCCAGCTAATTTTTGTATTTTTAGTAGAGACGGGGTTTCACCATGTTGGCCAGGATGGTCTCAATCATTTGACCTCATGACCCACCCACCTCGGCCTCCCAAAGTGCTGGAATTAAAGGTGTGAGCCACTGCGCCTGGCCATTAATTCTGTTTTTATGATATTATAAGCATCATTCTTTCCAAGAACACAAACTTTGACTCAGTTTAGTGCTACTAAGATGTTTAGTTTTCACTGTGCGTGCTAAGATCTATTTTAGAAGGAGGAACAATTTAAGGCTAATTCTAGAGCTTCCAAAGAAACTTTCCAAGGGGCTTTGCATTTCACAGTGGAAATTACTAATTAAATTTAGGACTAGATTCCCAGGGTGCCTGTAATTGTAAATCGTAACTCAGAGGCAAGCCCTGAGCTGTGGTCATCTTGGACTGGACTGGTTTTCCAAAAAGGCCCCTGGGAATGTAAAAATGGGTGGGGAAGCATTAGGAAAGTACCTAGAATCAGGATGCAGGGCCTATGGAGGTCCTGTAACAGTTTTACAAAATCAGCTGAAAATGGGTCAGAACCCATAAATGCAACTACATAAAACTTGTCCAAGCAGATTCAACTGCATTTGATTTTTTGGGTTGGGCTTTAGGTGATGAATTATAAAAGAGAACTAGTTTGTTCCAATATTTTCATTTACAGCTGCCATACAGATAAAGTGTGTTATGTTACTCTTGAAACACCTTAAAATAATCTTCTCTTTTCTAGAACCAGCAGAACCAAACTTCTAAAATACCTTGGGGAACATGACAGTATGAGTGAAAATCAGGGGTTATTGTATAAAAGCTGAGTTATTCTATTCAGAGGTTTATCATTTATTCAGATATTTTTACAGTGTTTTTCTGCATTAAGGCACAAATAAAAGGGATAAAAAGACAAATATTTAAAATGTCTAGTAGTAATGCTAAAAACAGCAGGAAAAAACCCCCACAATTAGATAACTAAAGTTAAAAAAATAGCTGAAACTTCCGATTCCAGCAGGGCACCTCAGGTGATAATGACATTGCCCTCTGAATGGCACAAAGGGAGCTGGGCTGAATGAGACTGGCAGAATGTTAATAAACCTCTGTGGGTTCAGGCTTTCTATTTACTACAGTGACTCACCTTTGGTTCTGCAGAGGGGCAGAAATCCTCCAACTTGAAGGGCAGGGCTAGCCTTAGGCAAAATTGTGTGGTAGGTGAAGTTGGTGTTGGTTGTTCACCTTCTCCTTTCCACATTTCCCTTTCTCTCTCTAGGTGGCTGCTCCCAGACATCCCTTTCCTTATAGAGTTAGCTGTCTAATAAGATCCTTCAGTCAACAGAAACTTGAGTGTAATTCACCTCAGAACCTTTTTTAAAAGGCAGGATTGAGGGTGGAGGTGTGAATGGCAGAAGAAAGGACCTCAAAACAGAGCCCATTGCTGTAGTTTTTGAAGGGCTGATCACAATTCATTAGTGGGCAATGTATTGTTTTACAAAGCTTTTACTTTAGTTGTTGTTGTTGTTGTTGTGTGTGTATACAGTAAGTGGCAATGAGAACTGTATCTCAAACTGTAGGTAAAGAACATTTGCAGTTTAACAATCTAAACTTGTGATTAACAATCTAAATTTGTGAGCCAGCATGCAATAGTTGAAACCCAGCTATGCAACTACATTTTGTGACTTTGGGCAAGGTTTTTTAAAACCCGTTTGTGACTTAATCTCCTAGTCTTAAATAGATATAATTCAGGGCCTTTCTTATTCCATTTGAGATGCTGTAAAAAAATACCATAAACTGGGAGGTTTATAAACAACAGAAATTTATTTCTCACAGTTCCGGAGGCTGGGAAATCCAAAATCAAGGCATCAGCAGATTCAATGTCTGATGGGGGCCTGCTTTGTGGTAACAGAAAGACTCTCCTTTCAGGATTCTCTAGACCTGGCAGAACCAAGACATTCCTATCCTCTCCAGGTGAAAAGGGTGAGAACCTGGGCTCAGAAATACCTGTAGCTATGCCCCTCTACCGCCATTTGGAAAAACTACTCTGAGAGAAACAAGTTGACCGCAGAGAGACATAAATGGAAGAGACTGGAAAACAGTCCTGAAACCAGTATCACTCCTGTTCTTTTCAGTTTGGTTTCATACTCTCTCTTCTTTTTTTAAACTTGTTAGTTTGACTTGGTTTTCTGTCCCTTGCAACCAAGAAGCCTTGTTAATGGGATATTTGTTTTAGACATGTAAAAAGTAAGGTAGAGTTTCCTCTTCAAAGACTTTCCTTCCCATCTAAGTAGAAATAAATAGTAACTTCTTGTAGAAGAAAAATTTATTCAAAGACCTGTGCTAACATTCTTAAATATCTGCTAGCCATAATAAAGAAATCAATGTACTTTATGTTCTTAGCTCTCACAGTTTAGCCTAAATATTTGCCCTGGCATGCTTATACTGGTCCAAGCAAGCATTAGGTCATCCTGTTCCTCTTCCTTATTTGAAGGTGTTTTTACCTTTCTCAGCATTCCGCAAGTTACTTCCTCCTTCCTTTGTTCTCCTCTGCCTTTGCCTCTTTTAAAAAGTTCTAAGTTGCTAGCCATCAGGACGAATACAGAATATGAGGTCCCATTCCAGCCAATGGAAACCGGACACAGCAGTAAGGTGGATGCGTCAAATTATAAATGACCCTGTCTCCTTTGTTCGGTGTACTCTCATGGCAAAACTGCTGGCGAGTGTACCCCTTCTGCAGAAAGTAAAACAATGGCCTTGCTGAAGAAATTAATGTTCAAATGCTATTTCTTTATGGCACTGAAGAAAAAGCATTTCTGACAGACATCTTAGAATGGATGATTTTGCTGACCCTCCTCTTTCTTTCTAATGCAATCCTTTGACAAATTCTGTTGGCTCTTTCTTCAGTGAGTATCCAGGATTCTGTCACTTCTCACTACTTCCAGAATGACCACCATATTTCTAGTTACTATCACTTTCCCCTGGATTTTTGCCTCCTACCTGATCTGCCTTCTTTCACCTCTGCCCTGCTGTACTCTCCTGCCAACAGCTAGATCTCCCAACAGTTCTAGAAACTGAAAGATCTAGAAAAGCTAGATCCTTTTACAACAATCCCTTCTCCAATGGAAACTCTCCAATGACTTTTTGTCTCACTCAGAATAAAATCCAAAGTCCCTATCATGGACTTGAAGGCCCTTAGTGATCTGACCCCTCTTGATCCCTGACCTCATCTCCATTATTCTGTCCCTTTTCCCACTGAGTTTTATCCATACTAGTCTCTTGGATGTGCCTGGAACACACCACATACCCACACATCTTAGGACCTGAGCTTCCTTTGCAGGGAAGACTCTTCTCCCAGTCAGCTGCATTCCACTCCCTACCTTCTTCAATCAGGTCTCTGCTTGAACATCACTTTATCAGAGATTCCTGTGCTGCCCAAACTAAAACAGCTCCTGCTCCCATTTCAATCTCCATTCCCCTTACTCTGTCTCATTTTCTGGTAACATTTACCAATATCTGTCATATTTAAAAGGTATTCGTTTATTGTCTTTCTCCCATTACGAAATCCCTAAGGGCAGGAATCTCAGCCATTGTGCTATATCTTCAGCAGCTGAAACAGCTCCTGGCACCTGGGAGGACTCTGAATATTTTCAGCATAATGCATGTATGTGTGGGTGAGCAAATCCCTGACCTCACTCCAGGGAGAAATCAAGTTAAATGTACCTGGCTATGAAAGCAAGCAGGTGCAAACAGACATTCATCAGTTATTGCATATAGTACCTCAGATAAGCATTGGGAAACCCAGCCATCTGTGAACTGTGTAAGCGTTGCTGGTCTCAGAAAACAATTTCTCAGTCTCTCCTATGAAGACAGTGGGCAGGACATCAGCCAGCCAACCCAAGTGGTGCTAATAACAGTGGTAACAAAGATCATAAGTTCACATCCTTCTGTGAGCACTTACTCTACAGCCAGACACTCTTCTAAGTGCTTTGCGTTTGTTATCTGATTTAATGACCACAGCAGCCCCATGAGAAAGGTTCTGCTAGAGATGGAATGTTTGTATCCCTTCAAAATCTTTATGTTGAAACATAATCTCCAATGTGGTGATATTAGGAGATGGGGCTTTGGGGAGGTGATTAGATCAAGAGGGTGGAGACCTCATGAATAGAATTTGTGCCCTTATAAAGGAGGCCTCAGAGACCTCTCTCATCCATTCTGCCATGTGAGGTTACAGCAAAAAGACAGCCACCTTATGAACCAGGAAGCAGGCTGCCCTCAGACTTTGAATCTGCTGGTGCCTTGATCTTGGACTTCCCAGCTTCCAGAACTGTGAGAAATAAGTTTCTGTTGTTTATAAACCACCCAGTCTATGGTATTTTGTTATAGCATCCCAAATGAAGTAAGAAAGGCTCTGAATTAAGATTAGGAAATTAAGTCACAAATGGGCTTTAAAAAAACCTTTCCCAAAGTCACAAAACTTAGTTGCATACCTGAGTTTTAATATTACATGCTGGCTCTTATTGAGGGCATTCTAAGATAGCCCACCTCTGTCCATGGCCTCACTTTATCCCTTCAAGTAAGAACACAGACCAGTAAAGAAGCTACCAACTTGCTGCCTGACACTCTGTGTATTTGGGGGAATTTCTGCTCTTTGGACTGGTTAAGAATGCAAAGGATGGGCAGCAGTAGGCACTAGCTTTCCTTTTTGATGCTACAAACAGTCTAGGACAGGAAAAGAAGTGGGCGTTTGCATTGAGAAGACATGACAATCAGCAAATGAGGCTTCACAGCTGAAACCAACTCCACTGAGATTGGTAAGGACTTTTCCTGTTTTTGAAACCCTTTCACAGTTTACTTGTTGTCTACAATAGTCCCTGAAAACAAATAAGGCAGGAAACTAGTTGCCACCCACCTCCTCTCCCCTTACCAGTCCTAAATGTTTGAAGTGAAGGAAAAGATTCCGAGAGAATAAGTTATTAATCAAAGTCAGAAAGATATAAGATGTGAGAGCTTCAGGCTTGAGTTCCTCAATCTTCTTACCTGGATGCAGTGCTCTTCCAAATTGCATACAAAAACATATTTGATTATCTGTATATTCTGTAAAGTAAAATGTTGATAATTCAGTTATTTTTCTTAAGCAGCTTACCAGAATGTGGGATTGCTTTCTTTGACAAAAAAAAAAAAAAAAAAAAAAAAAAAACACCAGGCAAAGAAAAAGATACCAGACAACTCTCAGGCTGAGAAATGCAAATTGCTGCAAAAAAATATTGTAGGAACTATTTTAAGATACCTTGGACAAAAACATCAGCACCATAATTAATAATAAGGTTACAAAAAGAAAAAAACGCTCTGTAAAAAACCAAACCAACCAACCAAACAACCAAACAACAACAATAACAACAGCAACACCCCAAACAAAAAATTCTGTAGCAAATGGAAAGGACAGACATTCATTCTCTGATCTGAGCAGCCCTCTCTACAGAGCATGATGCCCACAGCATTGCCTTTGGATGTCAAGGGCAGTGATCTGACCTGGTGAGACAGGTTAGTCATACAAACCCAATTTTTCATGAATGTTTGTGAAAATTCTCATTCAATTTTGCTCAAGGCAATTTCTGAACTGACAGCAATGATAGACACAGCTTCCAGAGCTTTGTTTTTCTGAAGTCTAGACGAAACATATGTATTTTAAAAAATACCATGCACAATTAATCTTCCTGTTGCAAATGGCTGTACAGTTCACAGATTGAGAATCTGATTCTTTATGAGTAAAGCTCTGAAATTTGTTAATGTGAGCAATTCTCCTCAAGCCTTCATATTTCCTATCAGCTTGGTATTTGTTTCTTAATTCATTCACACTTTCACTCCTCTCTCACTTTAATTCACTAAACCATTTCATGAGTGCTTACTATGTACAGGGCTTAGGCTAGATTGGACAGGATTTCTGCCCTTGGGAAGTTTATAGCCTCATGGAGTATGAATGTTGTGGGTGGGTGAATTCTGCGGCCAATGTTGTTCATGTGGCAAGCCACTAAAATAAAACCTTCACTATCAGCTTGGGTTGTAAACAACATATAGAATATTTTGTTAAGTAAGTCAGTGTCAGCCCATCCTTAAAATCCAGCCTTCTCCTTTTTGCAGTTTTCTTTTTTTCAGTAGTTCTCATTTCCTCTCCAATTATGAGAACAATTAGCTTGAAGTAGACATTTATCTACTGTAAGCAATTCCAAATAGATTTTGGTCTGATCTTTCATCTGCTGCTGACAAACCCTGCATTCAGGTGTAGATGGTTTTGATGTAGATTTTACAGTTTCATATTTCATATTTATTTCTTTGAGTGAGGTAATAATTGTTCCAAAATATTCATTTTAGAAAAATAAGGGCTTCATTTACATCTTGCCTCTTTTGCTTTCTCAAGACTTTCAGACTAATTTTCTAAACTCATTGCTTGTTCTTAAAACCCATAAAGCAATATTCACTATTTGGAAGCTCTTTTTCAAAAAGAGGCAGGGTAGAGGTAATGGGAAATTTTTTTTTTTATCTTACTTATTATGACTGGAAAAGTAAGCAAGAAAACTTAGGTGATGATATTCTATGATTCTCTCCTAATTAGTGTCCATCTGACTTAGAGTTTTTTCTTTTGAATTTTAAAAGAGCAGTCAGTATTCAACTATTGTGACATCTATGTGGACTTTGGAAAAGCCACATAATTTTTTGGCTTATTTGAATTAACTCTGAGCCCAAAACCAACACTGTTTTATTCTTCCTGCAGTGTAACTGGTGCATGAGATAAAATTTTGAAGTTTACATGGCCTCTTTTATAAGTTTATAATCCTGACTGGTTACCTACATCCATATCATCAGCATTTAGATCTTACCTACATAATTTAGGAGGTATAAAAAATATTCACAAACTTCATATTTAAGATCAAGGATTAATCCTTTTGTCTTAAAAATAAATAAATTGCCTGGAATCGTTGTCATTATTTTGACCCAGAAAGGATACCCATTGCTGACCACTTCATCAAAATGGTATTTATCATTAGGATTATTGCTCATTTCATATTTGGGACATGAATGATAACTGAGAAGTATCATGTCTTTGAGGTTATATATTGTTGTGGTAGTTTGATGTTATGACTCTGTGGCCCCATTTACCCATGTTGCATTCATAACACAGGACAGGACAGAGTTTGTCTTTCTGATATACTGGCTCACTTGACATGTTCAAGCAACCTCTCAATTTCAGCCTTATTAGATAAGCACAGAATTTTTGTTACACATTCAATTCCGCTTTAAACCCCTTCTGCCATTGTTCCTTTCCCCTCCCCAGTAACAATTTGTCTTCACCTCCTCTATAAATGCTGCTGTGCAACCCTGCTCCAACTGTGAACTCTAAGGAAAAGTGGTGTCTACTGAAAAGCCCTGGGGATAAAAAAGAAAAAAAAAGAAAGAAACTTAGAACTAGTACATACAGGGATCCACTCTGTAAGTCAATCAAGTAAAATACCTTCACACATGATAAATGAATTCAAATTTAGAACCTAGATAGAGAGGCCTGGCTTTTCATACCAGATGTGGAAGTGGGAACCAGAGGCCCTGTATTATTTTACCTGGTAACAAGATAAGTGGGGTGTGAGTCACCTGGGCACTGGCCTTGTCCTCTCACAGACGAATGGCATCCACAAAGGTGCTGAAACACATTCGTCATATGTTGGTAGACACATCAACATTTAGGAATTGCTTTGAAGATCTTAGGGAAAAGTCCTCTTCTTTTTCTCAGAGCTGCAGGCTCTCAAATACACTTCAAGATTCATATCTAAATGCCACACGGAATATCTGTCGACAGTTACCAACAACATATATTATGATGCCAAGCAGAGCTGCAGGTCCCTTGGTAATTCTCTACTGTCATCTGTGACTACGTCAATCTCGCAAGGTTACATGGCGCCATATTTCCGAGAAGCAACGACGGATATGTGTTTGAGATCCTCTGAACCTGGTTTATCTTCTATTTTGTAGCATACAAGGTGACAAATTCTGCAATATATTTTGAAACTGAGGTTTGTTTTTTGGGAGGAAATGTTTATTTGAAGCATATGGTTATAACACACATTTTAGGTATACCCATGTGTAATATGTACAATGTTTTCCTAGGGAAAATATTCAACACAATTTTTTCTTATGTGCAGAAAATCAAATGAAGAGTTTTAGGGATGCAGAGAGGTCTGAGATAAAACCTCATAAAGAGAGAAGGAAATATAATTGTGTAGGAATATCTAGATAAATTAGCTGCTGATGAGTTTAGCTTCTCAGTAAAAAAAAAAAAAAAAAAAGTTTTCTTTGTTTTATCTCTTCCATCTTTTCCCCAAAAATCTTTCAATATCTATTTTTTAAAATGTTCCTCTGACAGTCTAGTTTGAAAAAAAATGTCAAACCTACAGAAAATTTGCAAAAATAGTACAATCAACACCCATATGTCATTTACTTAGATTTACCAATTGTTAACATTTTGCCACATTTGCTTTCTCTCTGTCTGTCTGACTACTTGATTATACCTTTTAATGTTAGTTGCAGATAATCATGAAACTTTAGCCCTTGATATTTCAATAAATATCCTCTAAGAACAATAACTTTCTCTTACAAAACTATAATACAATGATCGAGTTGATATATTTAACATGATCAATATTATTTAATTTATAGCCCATATTAACATTTACACATCAATCTCAATACTATTCTGTACAGTTTCTTTTTAATCCAAGATCCTATTAAAAATCATACATTGCATTTAGTTGTCCTGTTCAATATGCTAGCTAAGGCATTAGAGGAAATACCCTTAGGAAATACTTCTGTTTGACAGTGCCTTTAAAAAAACCTGCAAAGGAACCTCAATCCTTTCTAATAAAAAATGACCACCAGGTTTGCTTGCTCTCCACATGAACAGTGCCCTTTGCTGTGCTGCCTGTTCTGTCTAGACCTTTCTGGTAGCTCTCTATCGCATCGTCAACCTAATTAATCTTGCCCTTAAGAAAAGGTACTTATCCTGTGTTTTATTTGTATAGGACTGTTATTTCCTCTGAGATGAGAAAGATCATATATAAATCTAGGCCAAATGTTGGCAAACATTTTCTATAAAAACTAGATAGTAACTATTTTAGATTTTGTGGGCCGAAAATTTTCTCTGCCACAACTACTCAACTGTGCTCTTGTAGCATGAAAATAACCAGGAGCAATATGTAAGTGAATGGGAATGGTTGTTTGCCAATAAAACTTTATATACAAAAGTAGTCATTGGGGCCAAGGCACGGTACTCACCCCTGTAATCACAGCACTTTGGAAGGCCAAGGAGGGCAGATTATTTGAGGCCTGGAGTTCGAGAGCAGCCTGATGAACATGGCGAAACCCTGTCTCTACAAAAAATACAAAAATTAACTGGGCACAGTGATGCACATCTGTAATCCCAGTTACTCAGGAGGCTGAGGTGGAGAATTGCTTGAACGGAGTTTGCAGTGAACTGAGATGGCACCACTGCACTCCATCCTGGGCGACGGAGCAAGACTTTGTCTCAAAAGGAAAAAAAAGCAGGCGTTGGCCAGGATTTGGTCCCTGGACAATAATTCGCTCACCCCTCCTCTTGGCTCACCTAAGCTAATAATAAGTGGTAATAATTAAGGAATTATCCTTCTTGGACAACTTAATTTTTTGTTTTTATGTTAGCTGCAGCATTCTGGAGATAGTCTTTTTATAGATAAAGAGTTTTGCCTGAACCTTGGAAACTATGTAGCTTGACTTCAATATATTCACAAACACAAGTTTAAGAAATTATTAAGAAAGTCTCTGCAAAAGAGAAACAGTCTTTATAATGACAGACTATTCAAAGATTTTTATCCACATACAAGAAACAACAAAGTTAGAAAATTCGATTGGAAACCTCAAACTCACATTTTAAAACTGCTATTTTGACCTACTGATATGTATTTCAGGGATTGTAGCAGGTTATTGGGAAGTAGGCTTTAACCAGGGTGGGCAGGGGGTTTTCAGGAAACTGTAATGGTGCCAAAATATGGCCACATACTCTGTCTACACTGGAGACTGGTCTAGCTGGCCTGCCTGGCTGCTGTCTCTCTACTTGCTCAAATACAAAATGTCGTAAAATGTGCAGACGGGACTGGCAGGTAACCCAGGGTTACCTTCTGATAAAGAAGAGCTATTTCAGTGCTTTCAGTAGCTGAATGCCATTCTGCTTCTCTCATTCTTCTGTCCCAAACTTCTGCATTTGGTTGTGTGTACTACTAAATAGAAAAATAGTATCACATTATTTTTAAGTATAATTCTTTAAACTTGAAATTTAGCATCCATATAGAAAATGAGCACAAATCATAAGTTGCACTTACCTCAGTTAATTCATCCTAAGTAAATATACCTGTGTAAGCACTACTCAGATCAATAGATAAAGCATTACAAACACCCAGTAGCTTAACTCATCATCCATCCCAGTCATCCCCTCCACCAAAGGAGACCACTATTGTGACTTCTTTTTTATAGATTACTTCTGCCTATTTTTGAACTTCATTAGTTGGATTTATGTAGTGTGTATTTTTTGGTGTCTGGCCTCTTTTCCTTGTGAGATTAAAACCTTGTGTAGCAATAATTTATTCATCATTGCCATAGAATATTCTATTATATGCATATTTCACATTTCATTTATTCTCTGTTGATGGAAATGGAGTTGTTTCTAGATGTTGGCTTACACAGTTAATGCTGCTGTGAAGTGTTCATTCATGTCTGTTGGTCTTTCGGAGCACATAGTACACAGATGTGGAATTGCTGAGTTGTAGATTCTACGTATATTCAGCTTTGACAGGTACTACCAGTTTTCCAAAGTAATTACACCAATTTATACCCCCAACAGGTGTATGAGAGTTCCGGTAGTCCTTTTGAAATTAGACTGTTTTTCTTATTGACCTCTAGAAAACTTGCATATTTTAGACACAAAAGATTCTTAGGGTGTATATATTGCAAATCCTTTCTCCCATTCTATGACTTGCCACTTCAGTCTCCTAATTGCATCTTTTGATGAGTAGATGACCTTGATTTCAATAGCATTTAATTTATCAGTCTTTTTCTTTGTAGTTAGTGTTTCTTGTGCTTTGTTAGGACAACTTTGCTTATTTCAAAATAAAGAAGATATTCTTCTATGTTTGCTTTGGAATTTTTATCATTTTACCTTTCATATTTCATTCTTCAGTCTACTTGGAAATAATATTTTTGTGTGGAAATAATATTTTTGTGAAGTAGAGGTCAAGATTCTGATATTACAATATGGATATCCAATGGAATCCTTACTATTTATTGAAAAGACCATTCTATCCCTATTACACTTCTCTGTCAACTTTCTTATAAATAAACGATCATATATGGTTCTCTATTCTGTTAAACTTGTTTGTTTGTCTATATTTGAGCAATTACCACACTGTTTTAACTAATGAAGCTTTGTTATAAAAGTCTTGATGTCTGTTATGTAATTCTTCTAACTTTTCAACTTCAAAATTGTCTTGCCTTTTCTTGGCAATATACAAGACTATTTAGCTCGTTAACATTTTTTTCAATCATGTTTTATATTTTTTTTGTGTAAAGTATTTGGATATCTTCCATTAGGTTTATGCATAATTATTTTATTTTAAAAAGTCATCTTATCAATGATATCATTTAAAAATTTTTAGTTTTGTTTTTTGCTAGAATGTAGAAATTTTAACCATGTATCTAATGTCCTTTCTTATTAAGTCTAGTAGCTTTACTTATTACTTCTAATAGCTTACCCCCACAAAGTATAACTACTATTCTGAATTCTATCACCATAGGTTGGTTTTGCCTAATACATTAACTTACTACTTTAATTTTTTTGTTGTTTTCATAGGTTATTGGGGAGCAGGTGGTGTTTGGTTACATGAGTAACTTATTATTTTTATCAGTAGATTTCCTTGAATTTTTTTACGTATAGAATCATGTGTTCTACAAATGATGACCACTTAGTTTCTTTCTTTTCAGTCCTTATATTTAAAATATTTTAAATATTGCCTTAGTACTTTGGTTAGGATTTCTAGTACAATGTTTAAAGGAAATGGAGATGGGGCATCTTTGTCTCATTTCTGATCACTCAGGTAGAAAGATTTTAGTATTTCATCATTAACCCTGATGTTTGGTGAGAATTTTTGTAAATGACCTTTATTGGGATAAAACAAAATTTCTTTTATTTCTGGTCTACTGAGAGTTATTTTATTTTAAAAATATGATCAATGTTAAATTTTAAAAGTTTATTTTAATAGTGTTTTTTTGCTTATGTGGATAAATTATATAGTGAATTCTTAGATTTTAGGGCACTGGTCACCTGAATAGTGTACTTTGTACCTAAACTATAGTTTTTTCAATCCCTAGGCCCCTGTCATACCCCGCTTCTGAGTCTCTAAAATCCGTTATAGCATTTTGTATGCCTTTGCATACTTACAGCTTAGCTCTCACTTATAAGTGAGAACATACAGTTTTGGTTTTCCACTCCTGTGTTACTTCACTTAGAATAACTTATTAAATGTTTTTCCTGAAAGTACTGAGATGATCATATGGCCTTTCTGTTTTATTCAAATAAGTTAAGGAGTTAATTGATTTTTAAATGTTGAAGCAACGTTGTATTCTTGTAAAAACATGAATTTGATCATAATGTATTATGTATTTCATGTACCACTGGATCCAATTTGCTAATACTACATTTAGAAATTTTGCATCTGTATTAATGAGAGAGACTGGCTTTACATTTTTATTTCTTGAAATGTCTTTACCAGCTTTTTGTATCAAGGTTATGCTGTCCTCATACAATTAGCTTTGAAGTATTTTCTCTTTTGTCCTACTCTGCAAAGATTTCTTCTGTAAGATGGTGTGACTTCTCTCTTAAATGCCATAAATAATTTACTTCTGATGTCATCTGAGTCTTGAATATTTTGTTGCAAGGCCTTTTTTTTTTTTTTTTTAAATATGGAGTCTCGCTCTTTCGCCCAGATTGGACTGCAGTGGCGCTATCTCGGTTCACTGCAAGCTCCGCCTCCCGGGTTCACCATTCTCCTGCCTCAGCCTCCCAAGCAGCTGAGACTACAGAGCAAGGTTTTAAATTAAGAATTTTATATGCATATCACACACATATGTATGTAAGTATGTATTTCTTGTGTCAGTTTTGATATTTGTAGTTTTTAAGAAATTTTGTGTACATTTTCAAATGTATTGCCATAATATTTATAGTACAGTCTCCTTATGTTTTTAATGTCCATAAGCTTTGTAGTTATGTACCACTTCTATTACTAGCATTTATAATTTGTTCCTACTCTCTTATTTTTTTCTTTATCTATCCTATTAGGATTTACTAATTTTATTATTCTTTTCAGGGACTAACTTTAGGTTTTGTTAATTGTTTTCTATTATACATTTGTTTCTATTTCAGTTATTTCTACTCATCATCATTATTCTCTTCTACATTCTTCAGGTTTAATTTACCATTCTTTTTTAATTGCTTGAGATAGATATTGATATAACTTTCAGATTTTTTGCTTTTATAACATATGCACTTAAGGTTATACATTTGCCTCTAAATATGGCTTTAGCTGCATCACATGAACTATGTTGTGTCATGTTTTTCTTTATTATTTAGGTAAAATATCTAATTTCCATAGTTATCACCCGCAGCTCAAAAATAAGCTAATGTCTTGAGGGAAAATGTGGTGCAGAATGTGGGCTCACTTCTTTGAGGTTACGTATTCTCTCTCTCTCTTTTTTTTTTTCTTTGAGATGAAGTCTCACTGTGTCACCCAGGCTGGAGTACAGTGGCACGATCTTGGCTCCCTGCAACCTCCACCTCCAGAGTTCAAGTGATTTTCCTGCCTCAGCCTCCCAAGTAGCTGGGATTACAGGCACACACCACCATGCCCAGCTAATTTCTGTATTTTTAGTAGAGATGGGGTTTCACCATGTTGGCCAGGCCAGTCTCGAACTCCTGACCTCAGGTGTTTCTTCCACCTCCAACTCCCAAAGGCCTGGGATTACAGGCGTGAGCCACTGTGTCTGGCCTGACATTATATTTTCTTAAGGATCTTGGCTGCTCAAGTACTGAATGCTTTTGTATATTTAAACTTTTGACTTCCAAAAGCTAAAACCACAAGTTTCTGCTCAGCTTCTGACTATTACACTACATATGAATCAACAAATACCCAGAAAGAAAAAATGGTGGGGCAAATGAAGCAACTCAGTGTGCCTCCCTTCTTTCCAGGATCTGTCACTCTCAAATGTTGGCTACCTTAGTTGCTCTCCCATTTTTTTAAAACTGCTATTTTTAAAACATTTTATTTAGTTTTTACACGTGTTCTCATTGGGAAGGCTGATCTGACTCAGATATTCTATCACACTAGAAGCACAAGTCACCACCTCAAATAACTTCTGAGCTGGGGAAAATATTAGAGATTAAGTAGAAATCTCATAATTGGTCAAATGCTACAAATACTTAGTGACAGAGAGCTAGAATCTGTAATTCTTGATTCCTTATAAAGTAAAACACGTGTGGGAATGTGGTTCCAGGGTCATAGACATGGCAGCTGGGACTACTCATTCTTCTCCATAGTCTTGGCTTTGGGGCAATCATTTTCTAATCCTGTAACATCCCCCAAATGCTCCCACTATGTGAATCTAAATTACACTACTAGAAAAAATACATCCTCCAGCTGTACTCCTAAACTGTCAACCTACAGATATTTTATGAAGCATATGGCACATATTAGGAATTGTGCTAGTACTGCAGCAACAAAGATGAAAAGCACAGATTTTTTTTCTCACACAGCTAACAGTAAAGAATGGGAAAGAGATAAGCCAACAAACAATATGAAAATGACTTCTATGGGGATATAGAAAACATGCAATGAGTGCACTGCTGAAGGAGCAATGGAATTGCCTGGGGAGTTGAGGAAGACTTTCCTAAAAGGCAGGAATGAAATAAGATTCCATGGTAAACAAATAGGAGAATGGAATTCCATGAAAAGGTAGCAGTATGTGCAAAGGAATAGAAATATGAAAGAGTGTGATATGTTTTGGGAAATCTATAAGGCTTTTTTCTTCTCCTTGTGCTGAACTTTAAAGTGCAAGGTGAGATAAAGAGGCCAGCAGGTAGACGGAGACAAGGTCTTGATCAAATGGGTCAAATGATAGGAGACGAGTTGGAGAATGGGCCTCAGACCTGGCAGGGGGAGAGTTTGGTTCACTGTGTCAAATTCTCCTTTGGGGTCCAACGAGATAACTATAATGAGTTCTACTTGAAAGTTATTAATATCTTTAGCAAGGGAAATTGAGAAGAATTGGTTGATGCAAAAATCAAGTCTAAAGTCAGATTGCAATGGATTGAGACATAGATAGAAGGAGAAGACATAGAGATATTCAACGTAGTACTTTTTTTACTTGGCTGTTAAAAAAGGAGTAGCTTTTAAATAAAAATACAACTAAGAAGGTCAATGTGAAACTAATTTAAATTCCATAAATAATATGCATTCACATCCTACTCTGGATTTTCAAAACTCAATATTATGTGGAAATTGAAATAGGGCTAATGATCCCTAAAATAGCAAAAGTAACTTGCTAGAAATTGTTTGCATGCAAGGCAGGCTGCCTTAATGCTCTCTCCCTTAATTGCTCTCTTAATTGCTCTCTCACCTCCTCATGTACTCCACATATACATTCATGAACAAGGAGGCTCTCTCTTCATTTCTTCAACATGATACAAGCATATGTTGAAGGTCAGGCCTCATGCCTGGTGCTGGGGATACAATGGGGGAAAAATAGACTCAGATCATGTCCTCCTCCTATTTCTTTCACAGAATCACAACAATAGAATTCTAAGGGCTGTGAGGAAAAGGTGCAGAATGCTATGGAGATAACAGGCAGATGTAAATTTGTCTGAGGGTTGAGGAAAGTGTGTAGGAAAGACATTCACAAGGATATATAGAGCGTGATGATGATATGGTTTGGCTCTGTGTCTCCACCCAAATCTCATCTTGTAGCTCCCATGATTTTCACCTGTTGTGGGAGGGATCTGGAAGGAGATGATTGAATTATAGGGGCAGGTCTTTCCTGTGCTGTTCTCATGATAGTGAATGGGTCTCATGAGATCTGATGGTTTTAAAAATGGGAGTTGCCCTGCATAAGCTCTTTTTGCCTGCCATCATCCACATAAGATGTGATTTACTCCTCTTTGCCTTCCACCATGATTGTGAGGCCTTCCCAGCCATGTGGAATCATAAGTCCAATAAACCTCTTTCTTTTGTAAATTGCTCAGTCTTGGGTATGTCTTTATCAGCAGCATGAAAACAGACTAATATAGTAAATTGATATCAGGAGTGGAGTGTTGCTGAAAAGATACCCGAAAATGTGGAAGCAACTTTGGAACTGGGTAACAGGCAGAGATTGGAACAGTTTGGAGGGCTCAGAAGAAGACAGGAAAATATGGGAAAATTTGAAACTTCCTAGAGACTTGTTGAATGGCTTTGACAAAAAAATGCTGATAATGATATGACCAATAAGGTCCAGGCTGAGGTGGTCTCAGATGGAGATGAGGAATTTGTTGGGAATTGGAGAAAAGGTGACTCTTGTTATGTTTTAGCAAAGAGACTGGCAGCATTTTGCCCCTGTCCCAGAGATTTGTGGAACTTTGAACTTGAGAGTGATGATTTAGGGTATCTGGTGGAAGAAATTTCTAAGCAGCAAAGCATTCAAGAAGTGACTTGGGTGTGGTTAAAGGCATTCAGTTTTAAAAGGGAAGCAGAGCCTAAAAGTTCTAAAAATTTGCAGCCTGACTACGCAATCGAAAAGAAAATCCCATTTTCTGAGGAGAAATTCAAGCTGGCTGCAGAAATTTGCATGAGTAATGAGGAGCTGAATGTTAATCCCCAAGACAATGGGGAAAATGTGTCCAGAGTATGTCAGAGGTCTTTACAGCAGCCCCTCCCATTACAGGCCCAGAGGCCTAGGAGGAAAAGTTGGTTTCATGGGCCAGGCTCAGGGCACCCCTGCTCTGTGTAGCCTAGGGACTTGGTACCCTGCATTCCAGCCACTCCAGCCATGGCTGAAAGGGGCCAAGGTACAGCTTGGGCTGTTGCTTCAGAGGATGGAAGCCACAAACCTTGGCAGCTTCCACATGGTGTTGAGCCTGCAAGTGCATGGAAGTCAAAAATTGAGGTTTGGGAACCTCTGCCTAGATTTCAGAAGATGTATGGAAATACCTGGATGCCCAGGTCGAAGTTTACTACAGGGGCAGGGCCCTCATGGAGAACCTCTGCAATGGCAGTGCAGAAGGGAAATGTGGGGTTGGAGCCTCTACGAAGAGTCCCTACTGGGACACTGCCTAGTGGAGCTGTGAGAAGAGGGCCACCATCATCCAGACCCCAGAATGGTAGATCCACCAACAGCTTGCACCATGCACCTGGAAATCTGCAGACACTCAATGCCAGCCTATGAAAGCAGCCAGGAGGGAGGCTATACCCTGCAAAGTCACAGAGGCAGAGCTACCCAAGACCATGGGAACCCACCTCTTGCATCAGTGTGACCTGGATGTGAGACATGGAGTCAAAGGAAACAATTTTGGAGCTTTAAGATTTGACTGCCCCACTGGATTTTAGACTTGCATGGGGCCTGTAGCCCCTTTGTTTTGGCCAATTTCTCCCATTTGGAATGGTTGTATTTACTCAATGCCTGTATCCCCATTGTATCTAGGAAGTAACTAACTTGCTTTTGATTTTACAGACTCATAGGCAGAAGGGACTTACCTTGTCTTAGATGAGACTTTGGACTGTGGACTTTTAAGTTAATGCGGAAATGAGTTGAGACATTGGAGGACTGTTGGGAAAGGATGATTGGTTTTGAAATGTGACGATATGAAATTTGAGAGAGGCCAGGGGCAGAATAATCTGGTTCGTCTCTGTGTCCCCACCCAAATCTCATCTTATAACTCCCATAATTCCCATGTTATGGAGGGATCTGGTGGGAGATGATTTAATTATGGGGGTGGGTCTTCCCTCTGCTGTTCTCATGATAGTGAATGGATCTTATGAGATCTGATGGTTTTAAATATGGGAATTGGCCTGCACAAGCTCTTTTTGTCTTCTGCCATCCATGTAAGATGTGATTTGCTACTCCTTGCCCCTTGCTTTCCTCCATTATTGTGAGGCCTCCTCAGTGATTTGGAGCTATAAGTCCAATAAATCTCTTTCTTTTGTAAATTGCCCAGTCTTGGGTATGTCTTTATCGGCAGTGTGAAAACAGACTAATACAGACATGAAATCCAAGAAATCCAAAGGAAGAGTAGGAGTTAAGAAGGCAAAAGGGGAAAATGTATTTGGGGTTGGAGGGGAAAGCATTTTAGCATAGGGGGTGATCTTTGGTAGGAGTGTTGAAGTTGACGAGTGAGTGACCCAGGCAGTAGTGAGAGCAAGCAAGAGTCTTGTGGCTTGTTTTCATGGTTTTGAAAAACCATAGAAAGGGTTTCAGCAGAGGAATGATATAATCAGATTTTAACTTTAAAATACTCTTGCTGAAAGAAGAAGAGATTGGAGGTGTGTGGTGGTGATAGTGGAAGAAGAAAACAGTAAAGAAAATCTTAAAAATTGAGTGAAATCAACAGGATTTTGGTAGATTGGTGAAAAAAAGGTATTAAGGATTGTGGTATATAATAAGCACAGAAGTCAAAAATGTTAGAAACATTCATGAGAAACAACAAAATGAGCCACCAAAGATATATTTACTAAATTTGTAGAATTCTGTTTCCATCTATTCGTATGTCATAGGATGATGATGTTAAATCTAGCATAGCTACCTGATTGTGTATTTGGCTCAAAGGCAACCCCACAAAGGTACTTGTGTAGGATTTGGGTAGAAAAGGGTGAGGTCACCTCTAGAAAACAACACTCTAGGCTCTCTGTCCTCAGCAGAATGCCTGGCCAGAATCAACAGGAGATGCTTCTTTTATGCCTTTCCCGCAAGTGAGCTGGGTGCTGCTTGCAGCTGAATTAGAGTAATATATTTAATCGGCCCGAGAATTTTAGGGCAGACAGATTTTTCCTCCCTCCTTGATTGTAAGTACTCATTTGCTAAGATTTTATTTGTAGACCAAGTTGGGAGCTTGTCTCCCTTATCATTTTAGATACATATTTCAAGCAAATGATCTGTTTCACTTGGTTGAATTGGGTACTATAGAGAAATCTATACCTGCAATGGCAAGATGTGTTCTTATAGGCTAGTGTAGCACCAATTATCACATGTGAGTAGTTATTGGTCAACTCAGCTCCATTCAATCAACATTGATTGAGCATCTCATGTACCAGGCACTGGGTTATGCCCTAGAGATATGTAAAGGTCCATAAGAAATAGTCATTGTCTTTGAGGAATTCATAGTATAGTGAGGAAAGAAATATAAATAGATAATTTTGTTCAAGTCACTTCTCTTTATAGAGGACCTGTTATATCTGCTGCTCTCATTACTATGATGGTACTCAATAAGCCACTGAATTATGAGCTTAGTCACACTAGAATGTGCATCTTCCTCTAGGATGCATAAACAAAATACAGATAAGAGAACTGAGTTGATACTATGCAACTTTCTGATCAGGCCTATGATGACAAAAGTTCCAAATAAAGTTATCTTGGCTGCCACTGAAAACATAGCCTTTTATTATTAGGCCTCGCCTCCAGTTTTTCCCCTATCTTTAACTTTTTTTATTTTTATAATATTTTATAAAAATATATAAAATATACAGTAGGTGTATATTTTATGAAATACATGAGATATTTTGGTACAGGCATGCAATAATCACATCATGGAAAATGGAGTATTCATCCCCTAAGATATTTATTCTGTGTGTTACAATCTAATTATATTCTTAGTTATTTAAAATTGTACGGATTTCTCTTCACTAGACTGATTTCCTTTCTTGTGGGTATATACCCAGCAGCGAAATTGCTAGATGGTATGATAGTTGTAGTTTTAGTTTTTTGAGGAAACTCCAAGCTTTTCTCCATAGTGGTTGTACTAATTTACATCCACACCAACAGTATACAAGACATCCCTTCTCTCCACATTCTTGCTAGCATTTGTTATTGCCTGTCTTTTGGATATAAGCCATTTTAACTGGGATGAGATGATGTCTCACTATAGTTTTGATTTGCATTTCTCTAATGATCAATGATGCTGAGTACCTTTTCATATGTTTCTTTGCCATTTTTATGTCTTCTTTTGAGAAATGTCCATTCAAATCCTTTGCCAATTTTTAAGTCAGATTATCAGATTTTTTTCCTATAGAGTTGTCTGAGCTCCTTATATATTCTGGTCTTTAATCCCTTGTTATATGAATAGATTGCAGATATTTCCTCCCATTCTTTTGGTTGTCTCTTCACTTTATTGATTGTTTCCTTTTTGCTGTTCAGAAACTTTTTAACTTGATGTTATCCCATTTGTCTATTTTTACTTTGGTTGCCTATGCTTGTGGGGTATTACTCAAGAAATCTTTCCCCAAACCTATGTCCTGGAGAGTTTCCCCCGTGCTTTCTTGTAGTAGTTTCATAGTTTGATCTCTCAGATTTAATTCTTCAATCCATTTTGATTTGATTTTTTATATGGTGAGAGATATGTGTCTCATTTCATTCTTCCGCATATGGATATCCAGTTTTCCAATCACAATTTATTGAAGAGACTGTCTATTCCCAATTGTTTGTTCTTGGCAACTTCATTGAGAATAAGTTCACTGCAGATGTATGGATTTGCTCCTAGGTTCTCTGTTCTGCTCCATTGGTCTATGTGTCTGTTTTTATGCCAGCCACCATGCTGTTTTGGTTACTATAGCTCTGCAGTATAACTTGAAGTCAGGTAACATGATTCCTCCAGCCTTTTTTTTTTTTTCTTTAGTTAGAATAGCTTTGGCTATTCTGGATCTTTGGTGGTTTCATACAAATTTTGGAATAGTTTTTTTCTATTTCTATGAAAAATGTCATTGGTATTTTGATAGGGGTTATATTGAATGTGTAGATTGCTTTGGGTAGTATAGACATTTTAAAAATATTGATACTTCCAATCCATAAACATGGAATATCTCTCCCTGTTTTTGGTGTCCTCAATTTCTTTCATCAGTGTTTTATAGTTTTCATTATAGAAATCTTTCATTTATTTGGTTAATTCCTAGGTATTTAATTTTATTTATGCTGTTGTAAATGGGTTTAATTTTTTTATTTCTTTTTCAGATTGTTCACTCTTGGCATATAGAAATGCTACTGATTTTTGTATGACCATTTTGTATCCTACAACTTTACTGAACTGGTTTATCAGTTGTAATAGTTATTTTTGTGAAATGTTTAGGCTTTTCCAAATGTAAGATCATATTATCTGCAAACAAGGATAATTTGAGTTCTTCCTTTCCAATTTGGATGCCATATATTTCTTTCTCTTGACCAGTTGCTCTAGCTAAAACTTCCAGTTCTATTGAATAACAGTGGTGAAAGTGAGCATCCTTGTCATGTTCCAGATTTTAGGGGAAAGGATTTCAGATTTTCCCTGTTCAGTATGATACTCGCTGTGGGTCTGTCACATATATCTTTAATTGTGTTGAAGTATATTCCTTTTATAACCAGTTTTTTGAGGGTTTTTTATCATGAAGGGATGTTGAATTTTATCAAATGCTTTTTCAGCATCAATTGAAATGGTCATATGAATTTTGTCCTTCATTCTCTTGATATGATATATCCTACCAATTTTTTGTGTGTATGTTAAACCGTCCTTGCATCCCAGGGATAAATCCCACTTGATTATGATGAATGATCTTTTTAATGTATTGTTGAATTCTGTTTGCTAATATTTTGTTGAGGATTTTTGCATCAATATTCATCAGGGGTATTGGCCTATAGTTTTTTTTTTTGGGTGTGTCTTTGTGTGGTTTTGGTATCAGAGTGATACTGGCCTCATAGAATGAGTTTGGAAGTATTTCCTTTTTCTCTATTTCTTGAAATTGTTTGAGTAGGATTGGTACTAATTCTTCTTTAAATATTTGGTAGAATTCAGCAGTGAAGCCGTCAGGTCCCAGGCTTTACTTTACTGGAAGACTTTTTTTTATAGCTTCAATTTTGTTATTTGTTATTGATATGTTTTGGGTTTCTTCCTGGTTCAATCTTGGTAGGTTTTATGTGTCTACGAATTTGTACATTTCTTCTAGATTTTCAAACTTGTTGGCCTCTAACTGCTCATAGTAGCCACTAATGATCCTTTGAATTTTTGTATTATCAGTTGTAATAGCTCCTTCTCATCTCTGATTTTATATATTTGAATCTTTTGTGTTTTTTTTTTCTTAGTCTGACTAAAGGTTTGCTCTCTTTGTTTAACTTTTAAAACAACCAGCTTTTTGTTTCATTGGTGTTTTTATTATTTTCTTTATTTTATTTTCATTTATTTCTGCTCTTATCTTTATGTTTTTTTCTTCTACTAATTTTGAGTTTGGTTGGCTCTTACTTTTCTTATTCCTTTAGATGTGTTGTTAGGTTGTGTATTTGAAGGTTTTTTTTTTTTTTCCTTTTTTTTTTTGATGTAGGCACTTCACTCTGTCCCATAGGCTTTTGGTATGTGTTTTTCTTGTCATTTGTTTCAAAAAAAATTTTAATTTTCTTCTTAATTTCTTCATTGGCTGACTAGTCATTCAGTAGCATATTGTTTAATTTCCATATATTTGTATAGTTTCAAAAATTACTCATTATTGATTTCTAGTTTTATTCCATTGGGTCAGAGAAGATGCATCATATTATTTAAATTTTTTGAGTGGTTTAAGAGTTGTTTTGTGACCTAACATATGGTCTATCCTTGAGAATAATCTATGTGCTTAGAAAAAGAATGAGTATTCTGCAGCCATTGGATGAAGTGTTCTGCAAATATTTATTAGATTCATTTGTTCTATAATGCAGATTGAGTCTGATGTTTCTTTGTTGATTTTCTGTCTAGAAGACCTGCCCAATGCTGAAAGTGGGATGTTGAAATCTCCAGCTATTATTGTATTGAAGTCTATCTCTCTCTTTAGCTCTAATAATATTTGCTTTATATATCTGGGTCCTCCAGTATTGTGTGCATATATATTTAAAACTGTTATATCCTCTTGCTGAATTGACTCCTTTATCATTATATAGTGACCTTCTTTGTCTCTTCTTATGGTTCTTGTCTTGAAATCTATTTTGTCTGATATGAGCATAGCTACTCCTGCTTTTTTTTGGTTTCCATTGGTGTGGAATATCTTTTTCCATCCTTTTATTTTCAGTCTATGTGTGTCTTTATAGGTGAAGTGTGTTTCTTGAAGGCAATAAATCAGTACTTTTTTTTTTTTTTGAGATGGAGTCTCACTGTGTTGCCCAGGCTGGAGTGCAGTGACAGGATCTCAACTCACTGCAACCTCCACCTCCCAGGTTCAAGTGATTCTCCTGCCTCAGCCTTCTGAGTAGCTGGGATTACAGGTGCCTGCCACCATGCCCAGCTAATTTTTGTATTTTCAGTAGAGACAGGGTTTCACCATGTTGGCCAGGCTGGTCTTGAACTCCTGACCTCAAGTGATCTGCCCACCTTGGCCTCCCAAAATGTTGGAATTACAGGTGTGAGCCACTGTGCCAGGCCCACTCTACATCTGTTGATTGGAGAGTTTAGTCCTTTGAAATTCAATGTTATTATTGACAAGTAAGGACTTACTCCTGCCATTTTGTTTATGTATTTATTTATTTATTTTTCTGGTTGTTTTATGGTTTTGTCTTCCTTCTTTCTTTCATTCCTATCTTCCTTTCAGTGAAGGTGATTTTCTCCGGAGATATGATTGTTTTTTGTATATGTATCTATTCCATGCTTTTTGTTTTGAGGTTACCATGCGGCTTGTAAATACTATTTTGTAACCCTTTATTTTAAGCTGATAACTGTAGGGAGACCCCCTGAAACTATTGTTATGGGGTAAAAGATGAAATGTCCCTAATTATTGTAAATACAAAGTTGCATGCAGGATTGTGTAAAGACAATGCCAGGTTGGGCTGCCAGAATGAGCCAACAGTGAGCCATGTGCTTCCCCTTGCAGAAAGCCTATGAACAGACGTGCAGTCAGGGAGGTTTCACATCACCAAGATTCCTATCCCAGAAAAGCAGATGTTCATAGCTCTGGGAATGGAATGCGACCCTTGTGGAGAGCTTATAAATGGACGCATGAGGGGGCACCTGTTCATATGGATAAGATAGGGCTATAAATGCCCTTATCTTGCCACGTCTCTTCTAGGCCTCTTTAGGGTTAAGGCATACTCCCTTCTGAGAATTTCTGGTATAACTGGTTGTCTAGCTTCACGTCCTGTTTCTATGGATTGTTTGTAACTAGCTTTTGCTGCAACTGTTACTGCTGATTAATATTTTGCTAATCACAGGTTATGGAAAGACTGCATTTCTGTTTTAAGGCTCTGTTAGAAATTACTGATGCACACACTATATTGTAAATTCTTATCTCTGTATACTGTACTTCTACATAGAGATGTTATGCGTTATGTTAAAGAATTACTTCAACCCCATGTGACCATCTCACCTCATAATCAAATGACCCTAAATCCCTCACTAACCTACCCCTTCCCTCACTAAACTTAATAATAAATGCTAGTATATCCAGTGCATTGGCGGCATCGTGGGACTAGAAGGCGGTGACCCCCCTGGACCCAGCTTTCACTATCTTGTGTGTGTCTATTATTTCTCGACCTGCCGATCCGCCTGGGAAGGAAGAGAAAGCCCTGTTGCTTTGCGGGCTGCTGGCCAGATCCCGCAATAGATAACAATTTAAAACTCTTGGCACAAGCAAACAAACAAGCAAGCAAAAAGAAAACTAATAAAGATTTTACACCTTCACTTCATCCCCCTGCTTTTTAACTCTTTGTTTTTACTATTTATATCTTATTGTACTATGTTTTGAAAAGATGTTGTAGTTATTATTTTTGATTGGTTCATTGTTTAGTCTTTCCACTTAAGAGTAGTTTATACACCGCCATTACAGCATTATTATATTCTGTGTTTTTCTGTATACTTACTATTACCAGTGAGTTTTGTACCTTCAGGTGATTATTTATTGCTCATTAACATCCTTTTCTTTCTGATTGCAGTACTTCCTTTAGCATTTCTTATAGGACAGGTCTGGTATTGATGAAAATCCCTCAGCTTTTGATTGTCTGGGATAATCTTTATTTCTCCTTCATGTTTGAATGATAATTTCACCAGATATACTATTTTAGGGTAAAAGTTATTTTTTCCTTCAGAGCTTTAAATAGCCACTTCTTTCCTTGCCTGTAAGGTTTCCACTGAAAAGTCTGCTGCCAAACATATTGGAGATCCATTGTATGTTATTAGTTCCTTTTCTCTTGCTGCTTTTAGAATCCTTTCTTTATCCTTCACCTTTGGGAGTTTGATTATTAAATGCCTTGAGGTAGTTTTTTGGGGGTTAAGTTGGCTTGGTGTTCTATAACCTTCTTGTACTTAGATGTTAATATCTTCCTCAGGTTTGAAAAGTTGTTATTTTGTTATTTTTCCTTTGAATAATCAAATTTTCCTTTGAATAAACTTTGAATAAACTTTCTACCCCAATCTGTTTCTCTACCTCCTCTTAAAGTTCAATAACTCTTAGATTTTCCCTTTTGAGGCTATTTTCTAGATCCTTTAAGTGTGCTCCATTGTTTCTGATCCTTTTTTCTTTTATCTTCTCTGACTGTGTATTTTTAAATAGTCTTTTTTTAAGCTCACTAATTCTTTCTTCTCCTTAATTAATTCTGCTATTAAAGAGTCTAATGCATTCTTCAGCATGCCAATTGCATTTTTCATCTCTAGAATTTCTATTTGATTCTTTTTAATTATTTCAATCTCTTTGTTACATTTATCTAATAGAATTCTGATTTCCTTCTCTGTGTTATCTTGAATTTCTTTGTGTTTCCTCAAAACATCTATTTTGAATTCTCTATCTGAAAGGTCACATATCTGTTTCTCCAGGATTGGTCCATTGTGCCTTATGTAGTTCATTTGGCGAGGTAGTGTTTTCTTGGATCATCTTGATACTTGTAGTCATTCATCTATGTATGGGTATTGAAGAGTTAGGTATTTATTGTAGTCTTCACAGTCTGGGCTTGTTTGTACCCATCCTTCTTCAGAAGGGTTTCCTGATATTTGAAAGGACTTGGGTCTTGTGATCTAAGCTTGGGTCTTGTGTATCTGCTTTAGTGGGGACCCCAAGCCTATTAACACTGTGGTTCTTACAGACTCATACAGGTACCACCTTGATGACCTGGGTAAGATTCAGAAGAATCTCTGGATTACCAGGCAGAGGTGCTTGTTCTTTTCCCTTCCTTTTTCTCAAATAAATGGAGTCTCTCTCTCTGTTCGGAACCACCTGGAACTGTGAGTGGAGTAACACAAGCAGCCCTGTGGCCACCACCCTAGGGGTCAGACCTGAGGCCAGCACAGCATTGAGGTTTATTTGGGGCCCCAGAGCATTTAGCCTATGATGATGAGACTTGTGGGAAATCAAGTTCTCGCTGCTGGGATTGGAAATTCTCTTCTGGTTAGGGCTTGTTTAAATGCTCACTCTATGGGCGGGCATCAGTTGAATTTGGTTTGGTTTTTCTTTCTGCTATAACGGGTCAGCATTGAGCTCAGTACCTCATAATTGCTGTGCTCTCTCTCTCCCCACACGGAGAATTGCTCTCTGCACCATGACACCCGCTGCCGGATGTTGGGGGAGGGGTGACATTACTGATTCAAGTCTGTTTTTCCTACCTCTTCAGTGCCTTTCTCAGTGATATGAAGTTAAAACCAAGTACTATGAGTGCTCACCTGATTTTTGGTTCTTACGAAGTTGTTTTTTTGTGTAGATAGTTGTTAAGTCTGTGTCCTTGTAGTGGGAGACGGTCAGTAAAGCTTTCTATTCCGCCATCTTGCTCCACCCCTCTCCTGAGTCTATCTGTTACATGAAAAGTTTGGTCTACTCTATTTAAGTCTGGCAACAGGAAAAATTCCTACAACCTCGTACTTTCTCATGGGATAGGAAAGAAAAGACTGTAGACTCCCAGAAGAATATCATAAACAAGGATATATGGGAAAGATAGCACTTAAGTTTCTGCCATTCCAATGACAAATGAAGGGAGGATCTTGCTTATGTTCATTGATACTTGCATGCTTTGATACCCATGTGCTCAAGACATCATTTGGGAATGAGTATTGGGTAAGTATAAGAGATTCCAGCACTCTGAATCTATCATGACACTTGCTGCTGCTCTCACACCCAAGTACTTCTTCTGTTAGATTTTTCTGTAGCTTTCAGATACTCTTAGAAATGTGTGTTAGCTGAGATGTGCCACAATATAGTCATTTCTCATTAACATGGGACGTTTCTTTAAAAAATGACAGCTGGTCATGTGTCTTGTATGGTTTTAAACTGCTGCTGGTTCACGATGATAAATTCCAAAATAATTTAGTCATTAATTATCTAGCTCTTGTTAACCTCACCAGCCTCACCTTCTGCCTTCAAGTTCCTGAAATTTTCTGAACTTTGAATCTCTGAACACATCAGGCCATGTCATATCTTTGTGCCTTTACACAGGTTTCTTTGTCTGCCAAAAGTACTTTTCCCCCAATTATTATTTGTCTATTTAAAATATGATCTCCTTTAGAAAGTGATTATGCTTCTTACCAATAGTTTTGATTCTTTTGCCTTTCCAGGCATATAAAAGACTGTACTTCTCTACTCCCTTAAACTTAGGTATGGCCATGTGACTTGGCCAATACAGTGTGAGAAGTTCACTGTTCCCTTCTGCTTGGAAACACATAAGAGCCCATGCATGACTCTATATATGTTTTTTTCCCTTGCAGTATCAACTGAAGAGGCCATGTGTTCAAGATGATGGAGCTACCGAGTGGCAAATCTTCCCTCAGCCGTGGACCAGTGTGTCACCATATAGAGAACAGTTACCCAGGTGGGTGACCAGACCACACTATAGTAGAATTTGTATAAGTGAGAGATAAATCTCTGCTCTGTTAAGGCCATAAGAGTTTGGACTGGTTTGTTGCCATAGCACAATCTACCCCATCTTGACTGATAACACATGCCTAACTCCTCCAGGAAGATTTACCTGCTAACTCAGTATTCACACAGCATTTTACTAAATAAACATAAGCATAAACATCTGTTTTGTGAATACCACATTATTATTAAATTTTTTATACATCAGTTTTCATCAGTAGACTGTGACTTCTTCAACAACGAGGGCCATGTTTTATTACATTCCATGTCCCCCAAATTAAGCACAGTTTCTGGAATATAGATGCTCCATACATATTCATTGGGACTGAAGTTCTAACCATGGCGCTATTGAGAAATTCATTTGATATTTATATGCTTTTAGCTCTCGCTTGTGAAAATGTAGATGAGAATGACCAGACTGCCCCCTCAAGGTCAAATAAGTTAATAAGAGTGAGAACACTTTGAAAAGTAAAAGGGTAGAAAACAATACATTATCGTTATGAGCTAGGACCAAATTGCTTGGGAAGGCAGCAGAACTGGAAGTTGTCTGCAGGACATATTGGGAGAATGCTTTTGCATTTCTCTTATTTACATGCAATTGTCAATGATTTTCTTTCATTTTTGGGACACACTTTTTATAATAACTGTAGAAGACAGAGGACAAGAGGGTTGCAATTTTGCAGTCCCGTTGATCCTTTGATGGAATTCTTACTCTTCCTTTCCTGTGCTATCCAATCAGTGGCCTGCAGAAAATGATTCCCCAACCAGGAGTTGGACCCAGCCTATTGTGGAGATGCTACTGATGCCCAGCCCATCTCTCACTAGTATTCACGTCTCTATGCACACACACAGCTTCTTACTGTGGCACCTCTAACTTTCTGCTTTCTGCTACAGGAGTGTACTCATCCTGTATGAAATTCGGGTCCAAATTTCCTTGGTACTAATATCCCTGGAAGCATCCCTCTGCCAATAATAACATAGATGTTGGTGGGTAAGTACCCCAACTTCCTTGACTTTTAGATAGAAGAACTCTAAGCCATGTTTTCCAAAGAGTCTTAGAGGAGTCAGAGCCCTGGCTGCCCATAGTGGTACCTGCTCATTAACCCATTCATATTGGTTTCTTCCCTATCCTAGTTTTCTTTTCTGACTCCTTTGCCAGTGATTCCTAGAATCACCCTGCAAATAAACTATTTCCACTCAAATCCTTGTCTCTGGCTCTGCCTTTGGAGAACCCAATGTAAAATAATCCACTTTCCCCATTGCATTTCTTATATTTTAATATAAAAATATATTAACACACTTTGGGAGGCCAAGACAGGAGGATTTCTTAAGGCCAGGAGTTCAAGACCAGCCTGGCCAATACAGCAATACTTTGTCTCTATTAAAAAAAATATATATATATTTATTAATAACCATACAATAAATATAATAAACATATAATTCAAAACATTAAGCATAAAACAAATAAAATTAAATAATATAAAATTAAAATTTACTACTGATTGCTGCACAAATGGACATTCCTTGGGTTTATAAAGATTATTTAGTGCAATGTTTTATCAAAAGTACAAATGCTGTTCCAAGTACTATTCACCATAGGAAAATTTTTTCAAAAGCATTCTTCCCCTGCTTCCAATGAGGCCCTGCAGTCATTAGGGAAATCCTCGAGAGGGTTTGGGATGGTGGAGGTTCTGGCTCTGATCTTCAAGAGGGTGCCAATTCTTCACACTTAAGCATAAGATTTATCACAAATGACACAGGTACCTTCATCCTGAGCACTGAAGCCTCAGTCTGTCTCTTTGTTAGAGTTTCCTTTCAGTCACTGGGAAAGCAAAGTAGAGGACTAGGCCTTTGTCTTCTTCCTTCTTCTGACTTTAAAAGGGCTGATTATGAAGAGAGTCTGCCTTTTATCAGCATTCTGACAGCCGTGGCAGAATTGTTCTTCAAACCTTATTACCTTTTGATTTCTAGCTTCTTCCCCAATATTGTTTTCTACATTTCAGAGAATAAATTAGATACAATTTTCACTATGGCTTGAATATACACTGTGGATGTCTGAGTTAAAGCTTGCCTGCTTATGAGTAAAGGAGGCCCAAGAGAAATAAGACATCACAGAAATAATTTAGCCCCAGAACCACGGCAAGGAGAGGAAAAAAATGCCACGGAGAGTATATTAGTAATTCAAAATATTGCACTTATTTTAGCAAGTGGAATAAATTTTTTCACATGAAATCTCTCAGATTGTAATAAAGACTAATTATTAATAACAAAGAAGCTTTGAGAGGCACGCTGAGAGGGAAAATATATGCAAATTTGGGCTGAGCATATGTGTGCGTGAGTCCCGGCCATTTCAGCCACTTTCGCAATCAGCACTGATGGCAGCGAGTAATTCACATTGATTGCTAAACAGCTGAAGTGATTGAGTCTCCTGCTGTGCAGCAGTCCAGGCATTTGGGGTGAGAGTGCATTTGCTGTGTACAATGAGCGTTGGCAGCCTTTCAGAAACTCTAGCTAAATTTGAAAATGGGTTTGGGAACAATATCAATTTATGCCAAGCCAATTCAATAATTGGTGGAAAAACTAGAAGGGAGCCTGTTTTGGAAATAGAACATTTCCAAATTAGAGGGTTCACTTTCTCATATCATCCTCATTCTGGGGTTCTTCACCATTTGTGAATTGTTTGTCTTAATGGATGATGCTGCACAATTAGTATAGTCATGGTAAATTGTTACCCAGGCATTTCACATTTCATGTGTCCATTCATTTATTCTGTAACTATTTAGTAAGGACTTACTGTGTTTAAAGGTACTATCTAAAATTTACCTAAATAACATTATTGAGGACATGGACTATCTCATACATAAGATTATGATCAGCAGTGGGCTGAATTGAATAAGCCTGGCAGGATCCATGAAGCTGGGTGTATACCACATGTGCTTGTGTGCTCTCTCTCTCCTTCATATACAAATATACATAAACATACATACACACACACTTTCAGGATCCTGAGTGTTCAAGATCAACTTGAAAGTAGCAAAACTATAACAGTAGAAAAATACCTTCATGATTTCTGTAAGTTAAGAGATGTAGAGGGGCTAAGCTGATTCTGCCAGTGACATCAATCTGACTTTCAGCAAATAAATTCACCTATCTCCACCTCAATTTCCTAGGAAGGCAAGGGCTTTCTCTGTTAGTTTTACTACTTTATCCTCAGCTCCTAGAATACAGCCCAGCACCGGTAGAGCTCAATAAATATCTCTTGAAAGAACAAATAAAATAGTTTGATCTCAAATGTCTAGGGTCTGGGCTAGGCCATAAACGAATGGCAAAGATGCGCTGATGGCCTTGGCCTCTGGCATACACTAAAAATAGCTTAGCGACATCCTTGGCCCTTCATCTTGGGCCCTAAAGTTAATCAGAGAGTTAAGCCTCTAGTCACTCCATGATGAGGACTGGTGAGCCCAAGGAAAAGAAGAGGCGGGAGGAGAATCTACCCTGATACTCAGCACAGAATTGGTCTGCATGTAGGGTACAGCAAAATGATTTTGGTGGTGGCAAGGATTATACAGATATGAGTCCGAGCTGTTTGTCAGGGTTTCAGAGAAAAAAAGAAGTACTGAATCAAAAATCCAATAATATCTTTTCTAATTACTTTGGACAACCTGAAGCATTAATTTCTCTGTGATTCCATTGCCTCTCGTACGTACCTCTTTTATTGCCAGTGGTGTAGTTCATTGTCAGTATGTGCTCGCATATTCCTCACAAGGTTATATGTTCATGGGGACTAAGATGTTCAGCACACAGCAGATGCTCAATAAATGTTTGTTTGAAGGATACACTGCCTTTCCTGGGCATGAACATTCACAAATGCTAAGTTCCTGCTTCACTTCATGAACATTTGAGAAGTTTAGTTTTATATTTCATAACGTTTCTTGCCTATCAGGAAATATTTTAATGCAACTTACTCTACAAAGTGGTGGGAGGGAAGATACTTTCTCATAGCCCTCCTCTGAGGCATGTCTCAATTTCACACCTTCCACAGAAGTAATCAATCACTTCTCCTCTACCTTCTAACAATTGATTCTTTAGGTTATCCACAAAACGCACACCATGACCTTTTGAAAACCTTGATGTAAACTTGCCACAAGGACTCTTTTTCTCTCTTCCTAAAGGGAAATTGGATAGTGTTCTTTCCATTGTGACAATATGTCATTTGCAATAAATAAAATCAGGAGAAGGAAAGAAAACATTGTCTTCGTTACAGAGACCAATTCTGACATAGTCAGGAAGTAGTTATGATAATGGTTCATCAGAAAGTGTCATTGAACAAAATTTTTATGGGCAAGGAAACAAATTTGTAAAGCATTGTTACAACTGTCCATCTGCCAGTCATCACAGAAATAGCCTTTTTGTACAGTACTTAAATTCATTCTAGAATGAGCTTTATTTAAATACATTTAAATATGCTATTTGGCATTGTAAGTAGGGAATGGATCCCCAAGAACAGCCTGTTTGGTAATTTATTTTGCAGTGCACACTGTTGCTAGGTGATAATCAGCTCTAGTGTTACTGGAATATTTGATGCATTAGGTCAAAATTTGATGTTTTATACAGGGATTCTATTTGGTGGGGAAGCTTGGACCTAGGTGAAAAAGCAGAGGCTCTTTGCTTCCTTGCCAAAGGGATAGATCTCCTAACTCTGCCTGGTTTATTTCAGCTCACTGAGGATTCTCTAAATTAATTTTTTACCTAAGTTCTCTGGACTAGTTCAGTTGGGAAGCGCTGACTCCCCCAGTTTCACTGTTGGCATCACTAAAGGCAGCTCAGTAGGAATGCTGGCTTTAGTGGGCAATTACCTCTGTTGACAGAATACAGAGAGTCTTGAATCCTAGGGCTTTGAACTTGACTAAAATAACAATAAATGAATTTTCTTTCAGGCTGGACATGGCCAGGTGACCACTCCTTTACATTGATTAAGTGGAGTATTTTAGACCAAGCATGAATATCTTGTTTTACCTCTTTGTATGAACGGGATTCATCAATTTAGTGTAAACAGCCAAATGTAGAATTAGTCAGCTTAGCTATTTAGAAATCTGATGAGAGACAGAAGTGAGTTTTCTTCCTCTTGTTTTTGGTTGTTTGTTTTTTTTTTTTTTTTTTTTTTTGTAAAATTAGTAAAGGGATAGTAATTAAAATATTGGTAAAACGTTTGATTTTTTTCAACAAATTTGTATTGAAAGCCTAATATGAGCTAGATTCTGTTCTGGGCTCTTTAAATGCAAAGACCCTGCCCTGGGAGAACTCACGATCTATTGGAGGAAATATCAGCCGAAAAGAAAATACAGTACAGAGTAAGAATTCATTTAGTAGAGTAGGATGGGAGCATGAGACGGGACCAACTCACTGTCACCTGAGTTTCTAATCTGTGTCATGCTTTCTTGGATAGTTTGCATATATCATCTCATTGCTGAAAGACCCTAACATAACCAAGAAATCATTGAGGATAACAATAACTATTTTTAAAATAATTAACACCTAATAAAGACATTTTCTTGCACTTACAAGAAATATGCCTAAATAATTTAGTCATGGGTGACTCAAATAAGAACATAGACTTGTTTTTTTATCCAAATGGGTAAAGAATAACCAAACAAGATGGTGAGTAGAGTGATACAGAAAGCTAGAGGCAAAGAACTCGAGAAAGGGGATACTAAAAACTCAGATTAATGTAAGAGTAACAGCATTTCTATTTATTCATTTGTTCACAGGCCATGCATGTGTGGAACCCCCATATAATATCATTCATTTAAAAAGGAAGAGACTAAGCCAAGAGGAGACTGGTGAAGAATTGTTTATTTTAGATAACCATTTGGGAAGTTAGAATGAAGGAACTAGGTAAACTTGGGAGAACAACCTGTTTCGATGTTTACTGCCACAGTCTACCATTTATTGGGCACCATGTCTGTGAGAGACACTACAGCTAGATGTGGCAGTACACTAACTTGATTCCACAACACCCCTCCCAGCTAGGCACTGTTAATTCTTCTTACAAATAAGGGTGCTGGGCCTCCCAACATCAAATGATTTGTTTAGATTGACCTTTGGTGGCAGAGCTGGAATATAGACGCAGGTCTGTCTGATTCCTCTAGCTGTATGTTCCCCCTAATTTAGCACTTGACAGTGGGTATAAAAGAATTTTCTAAAGCCAGGGTTATATGGGGCTAACACTTAAAGATGCCCTGGAACAAATCAGTACAAAAACATACTCAACTGCCTAAGGGATGAGCCGGACAGTCATGCCCAAGTTGCTCATTTCTGCCAGTTTGCCTTTGCCTGCTTATTTCTGGGCACAGTCAATGGTGGGTTCTGCATCTGTAGATTCGACAAAATTTAGATGGGAAATATTCGAAAAAATTGCTTTGGCACTGAACATATACAGATTTTTTTCTTATTTTTATTCCCTAAACAATACTGTGTAACAACTACTTCATAGGCTTTATATCGTATTAGTTATTATTAGTAATGTAAAGATGATTTAAAGTATATGGGAGAATGTGTGCAGGTTATATGCAAAAACTATTCATGTATACATATATATATTTACGTCAGAGAATTGAGCATCTGTGGGTTGTGGTATCCACAGGAGGTCTCAAAGTCCCCCAGAGATACTGAAGGATGATTATATATATCCGATAATATAAAAACTGCTCATACTATAATACAGAGTTAATGAGAATGAAATTGCAAAGTCTATAAACAATTAGATAGGTTTTGTTTTAACAATAGCATGTGAAAACACATAACAAATAAAACAAAGTGGCAGATTTTTTTTTTTTGAGATGGAGTCTCACTCTGTCACCCAGGCTGGACTGCACTGGTGCGATCTCGGCTCACTGCAACCTCCACCTCCTGGGTTCACGCAAAGTGGCAGATGTTTTAAACTAAGTTTTTTACAATAAGCAAAAAAAATGTATTTAATGTTCTACTGAAAATAGCCAATGTGTCCTTTATGAATAATTGTGTATATTTTTACAAACACCATTTTTTCCTTCCCTTTCTCATCTTACATTGATTTTATAATCTCTTGAATTGCTAGTTTGTGTAATTGGCTGGTGAAATAATTAGTAAACTTAGGCACACAGTGAAACTCTTTAAAATTAGGAACTCTTGTCTCTTAGCAATGATGCTATGCAGTTCAGTCTTACAAATTTTTCAAAATTGTTGGAATAGTAATAGTGTTTGTTTTCTAATTTTTGTCAATAAAAGAGTCATTGGCTAAATTTTTTTTGAAATATTTGATGTCCTTCAAGGCTTCTCTAAGACCAATTATTTTCTCAGTGGGTTATTTGTGAGATCCCTTCATGATGTATGATTTTTGCTTTCTGTTGTATATTCTTTCATTTTTCCATTTGAAATGTAATTTTCTTACAATCAAAAGTCTTGATCTTCAAGGTTGTAATATAACTTAAAGGATGGTCTGACTAACTGTGATGATGCCATTTCTGAAGAGAAAAACATAAGAATAGAAATTTAGCTTCCTGTTTCAGGACTTTTCAAACCTCAAGAAAATCATTTTACTAGTTTGCTAGAATAGAGAACCGGGCTTATTTTTCAGTTATCCTTGCCTTCAGATAATATGAATTATAAAAAGACTTCTAGGATGGGGTCTTGCTGCCTAAATCAAACTTCTTTCTCCCTTTCTGGTTGGATTTATTTCAAAATGTCTTTCTCTCAGGATTCACTTTGCTAGATGCATACCATGGAGAGAATGCCTGGCATTCAGCTTAAATTGGGATAGGCTTTGTGCTATGACTACTCTCTGGAAGGCTTAGAAAATAATGTCAATGGCCATTTAATAAATAATATGGGGAGACTGAGGGAAAGCAAGACTTTCTTTCAACCTCTGAACAAAGTGGGTAGAGAGGTTGGGGAATGGAATGCCCAACATCACCCCACTCCTGGGGAAAAGGACACGGGCTCTGAAGTGGCAGTTGAGATACAGTGAATGACTGACCTCACCTATAGCCAGAAGAGCATTGCAGCCCTTACAGGGCCTTGTGATGTGGGCAAATAGTTGGCATACCTTGGGGTGAACTGCAAGGCCACAGAGGTGGCTGAATAGTGAATATTTGGGGAATCTTTCTGACATGAGCATTTCTTGAGCCATTAACTTATTGCAAGAGCATCAGATGCCACCCTTACGTTCAGGTAGATATTTTGTCTCCAAAAAGCACTCTGTGAGAATAGCTCATAGGACCGTACTGCTGTGTAAACTTCCAGGGACTCCAGTGGAGATGGTCATGGCATCCATGGCCACAGCTGTGAAGGAAACACCCAGGATGCATAGATCCTGCATTCAAGGATGGAAAGATAATTCATTAAGGAATTTGGAATTCTGTGGAAATTCAGAATTTTTATATGTATTAGGGATGAATTGAGACAGAGATTCACTCTTGAGATATTGGAACCTTTAAAAAAATTTCGAACCACTTGCTTTTATAATATAAAACACAGGAGCTCAGTAAAAAATAGTAGAGGATATGTCCCCAAAGCACCCAGCCTAAGATCAGTATCAAGAAGAGTAGTATATGCTAATGGAGGCCACACTTAGCTCTGATTCCCCTGAGAATCAGGGTACAGAGAAACTGTGGATGTCATAACTCTATGTCAACCACAAGAGTAGAGACAATATGAAAGGAAGCATAACAGTTTATTAAACATGAGTATTTTTCCAATGCTTTAAAACACTTAATTCTGCAGTTGCATAGTAACATAAGCAGCTTTAATTTTCTTGAATGGCCTTACAAGACATGAGAAAAATAATTTTTGAAATGCTCAAATTGGTGGAAACAGAGGGATTAAGAGTCATCTTATTGAAAGCTGGGGACAGGTGATATCCTTTATCTAATTTCTAGCCACTTGATTTTGCAATACTGATGATAAAAAACAATATATGTTTAATGGCATAGTGATAAAATGAATTGTGTTAATCAAATAGTATGTCAATTATAGATTTTATATTTAACAAATCAGGGCTCATGATTTCTATATGAATATTTATCAATGAATCATATGGACTACACCAACACAAACTTTATTTCATATATTTGGAAAATAGGCATGTGTGTGTGCGTGTGTGTGTATTTCTATGTATGTGTCTTTATTGATATGAATCTGGGCAGATGAATAAATGAGTTTTTCAAAAAGCAGGTAGGAATAGATAAAAAAAAAAAAAGAAGTGATTGAATGGTATAGCACTGCGAACCACCCTACTTTAACTTCTGATGCTAGTCAATAAAATATATTTGAAATATCTGGGAAACCTGCCAGATGAGAAATATTGAATATATTTTCAAGTTTTTTTAAAGGTTAGATTGAGGCATATAACAAAACATCCTCAAAGAATGGGAAAAATCAGTCAATCATATGTATGTGGATACAGGATGCAAAGCATCTAGCTATGATTGAATGACTAATTTTCACACTTCCTCTCATCCTAGGCATTTTACCCAATATTTAGAATCATGCAGATAGAGTTGAACTAATAAGCTTTGTAGGATTTAAACATAAATAGATGAAAGAAGAGATAATATCTGTGAAAACATTTTGAGAATTGAAAATGACCACATAAAATATTGTTTTTAATTAATGACTCTGTTAACACCATTAACTATTAAGTCATAGGATAGAAGACAAATGGCAGTTTTCTTGGGAACTTTCTAATAGATTAGATTCCTTTGTTCTGTTCTTACGTGCTGGGCCCATGCAAGTAGGGATGAGAAAGGATGCTGAAAACAAGATTCTGAAGCCATTTCTTTCTTTGTGGATCTCCGCATTTCTTCAATTGTATTTTTGGCTAAAATATTTCCTTTGTGATAAGTTTATTGAATAAATTTGAACATAATGATTAAGAGCATAAATCAAGAGAACAAAATTTGTTTTTTATCAGAAGTGAGACCTTGGGCAAGCTGTGTAATCCCTCTAAGCCTTATTTCCTCACCTGTAAAATGTGGGATAACAGTAATTGTTATTACTTATTTTCTGTAGGGTATATGCTAGTGCTTTCTTACACTAATGCTTACTCTTCAGGATTTATTTTAAGCAGTATTCTATAACAGCCTTAGCATCTCGTCAGCACATAGAATCCCTTTATCCACATAATAATGATTGCATTAAAAATTAGAATCAATAATTCTATTCAGTACATTTGCTGTTCCTTAAAATATAGCAAGTCATGCAATATGTAATCAATATATTCTTGTTCTACTTTCACACTCATCTCTCCAATCTGTCAGATTGAACCACAGTATAGTAGAAGAAGGATGAAGTAAAGTGAGCAAAATCCTTATGTCTAGTCCCTGAAGAGTGCCCACATGCAAGGCAGCAAGACCTCAATGTCTGGGAACTCTCTATATCTGTCATTCTGACCACATGTCACCTCTGCTGGCTGTCCTTTCATTCTCCAGTGCTCAGCCTCTTCACTTACACTGTTTCCATCCCATCTGCTTTCTCACCTCCTGCAGACTAGCTGCAGCTTGAAAATCCCATCTCCCTCAACTATGCTTATTCTCTCTCTAAGGGGCCTTACATGACATCAGAAATACTTAATGATACAGTCTGAGTCATACACATTTGGATTACTGTACCCTCATTTTAGCTTGCCCAACAGTACTAAGTGAATATTCTTTTCGTAATTATAAGACTATGAGTGATTCTGGGCCCCTTCTAAAGAAAGAAGTCACACTCTAAGATAACTTGCCATCGTGAATCTGCATCTAAGCTTTGCCATCACTTTTAATGCAAGTGTTTCAAGAAGGATGACAGGTAGATAAGTAGGCAGACAGAGAGACAGCCATAGACCCAGATCTGGACATGTGCAGGCATAGATATATGGTATAGATCCTAAATATAGTCATGGTTAAAGACAGAGCTCTAGAGTATCTCCTGCCTCATCTGTCCCTGGCTAACTGGGGTGATGAAGGCTGCTGTATGAACCCAGGAAGGGCGGTGGGGGTGTTCCCTTTAACATGGCCCAGCAGTGGTAGTCTTCTGAACATAGGCACAGAAACATTTCCATCAGCTTAGACAGTTCTTTAGACTCACAAGAAACTGAGTTTATTGTTAAGAATGCCAATTTATTACTCTAATTGTAGCTAAAGCTAGGAATGAGGATGGATCAGCCACATGCAGAGGGCATATGAGTGATCATATACAAGTTCATGGTAAGGAAAACACCCAGAGAATGTTTGCCATAAAAATACTTGCACCATATCGATATAGCCTGGGGTAATTTCCCTTTGTACTTTAAGGATATTTATATCTCAAGGGCATTTTGGTTCAACATGGGACAACTCTGATGAGTCATTGTAGCTGCAGGGCACCCAGTGCGGTCAGACAAGGCTGTCATTGCACTTGCATCACAGCTCAAGATTTTCTTCTGCTCCACCTGGCTCTCATGTGAACAAGAGCTGGCCCTTGTGTATTACATTTGCATTTCCTGTATACCTATCTTGGCTGCTCTATTCACTACCTTTTTATACCTATCCATTCTTTTTCACTTTTTTTCTAAAGTTTTGTTCCCTTTGAAGACTCTTGCTCTTAAAATAAGGAGTATCCAAATTCATCACTTAAAAGTCAATCTTTCTACAGGTTTCATCATGGAATTTTTGAATCTATTCTGATTGCACTAGTTATCCTTTAGTGAAACTATTTTTATTTCACAGACTTAGAGTCTCTCGAACTTGGTATGCAACTCTGGGCAAAAGCATTTGAATGTGTTTTTCATTTTGATTAAGAAATGAGAGCACTTTGAAGATACATCCATGATGCTGGCTACCCATAAAGAAAATAAACTGAATGTCAATGGAACAGACAGAGAATCAGAGAACAAAAGAAAGTCAAGAGATTTACCCAAGGTCAGTGAGCACATTTGTTATAGAGCTGAGAATAGATGTCACCTACCTCCTTGGCCAGTGTCCTGTACAATAGATCCCTCTGGTCAATATTTCTTTTTGTGCCATGAAGGGCAGTAGACAAACCTCTTTAGTATAACAAATGTGAGTCCTGGTGCTTTGGCTTTTTACTTGAATTTACTTCTATCCTTAAAATCTTCTTTTCAGTGCATTCTCAGGAGTACTGTAGTTTTAAGTTTTTTTTCTATTTAAACATATATATTTAACTACTACATATATAAGTATATAGTTTAAGAAAATTGAGACAGATATCATTTTACAGATTAGTTACATGTATTAATATGAAAATTCATGCAATTTCTATCCTATCTTCAAGGTACAGTTCAAATACTGAATAATTTTTGTTATTCTTACTCCAACATACCAAAATTAATTATTCTGTCTCCTATAATCCTATATTTATTATTATATTTATTTTAATTACCTGTGCCTTTATCTGGTTTCTTTAGATGCAGATAATTTTTCTTATCCCTATTGGGATCCCTCATCCTTAGTAGTTTCTGGCATGTAGTATGAATTTAATAAATGCTAAGAGAAAATATGTTTATATACACCTTCAATGATTTTTCCCCCTAGATTCCATTGTACTTTCAAGAAGCATCATAGTAGATATGATGCAGACCCAACAATGTAACCCATAATAAATACCACACTTAGGGCTTTCCAGTGCTTACTTTATACGGCATTTTGCTCTTGCAACTGTGCAGCAAGGAAAGAAAAATCTCCTGCCTCTGCCAGTGGTAGGGTAGGGAGAGGGGGAGCTGGCAGAGTGGAAGGGAGAAGCCTCTATGCTTTGACTATTTCTTTATAACACATGGGTAGAATCATTGATTCATTTGCACTCCATTGTTTCTGCTAGGAATGCAAGAAATCTGGTAGGGCTCAGAGAACAATATGGGAATTAACAGAGTGGAAAGGGTTCAGGTGATTAAATTTCAGGATTGACATTTTCTAGAAGGAACAGAATGTGTTTAGTTTACTTCCAAGATTTGCAAGGTAAATTCGAGCCATGAGAACACCACCGAGGGGGTCCTGGTGCTTCTGTAGATCTGAGAGTGCTGCTCTCTGAAGACAAATTGTGGCTCGTGTCTGACGAGGGAGCTGATCAATGGTCAGTGACTAGAATCCGATGTGAGGGCTGAGTGCAGGACTGAGAAAGGAAACAAATCAAGAAGTCAAAACCAGGTTGACAGCCCTGCTCATATAGAGGAGAATAATTTAGAACACAAGAGTATCAATGTGAACACAGTTGGCTACATAATGTGTGTTGATAGGTGCATCTGTGTGGGTGGGGGGGCACTTCATCAGGCTTAACATATATATGAGTGGATACGTTAGGAAGTTAACTACCGCAGGATTAGAAATTTGCACTCTGAAGGATGGTATTTTATGCATTTTGTGTTTTCTTTGTACATTTAATTTATCTGGGGCTCCTTTACTTTTTAAAATAAAATTCCTCTGGAAAAATTCTTCTCTCAATTATGCTAAGGGGAACAAGGAAAATTTTGATTTGGTGACTTTCGAGCCAGTGTTATTGATTGACTGATCACTTGACATGTTGCTGGGCCCCACAACTTTAAAAAGGGAAAAAGCAAAGTCTCATTAAAAATAAAAGGTTAGTCACTGTTGAGCTACTGAGAGGTGAGGTTGCAGAGGATTACATGTCTTCCCAAAGTGAGGAGATTTTATTCCAGTTTGACCAGCCTTCAGATTCCCCACCTTTTACTGAAAACACAGGCCGGTCCCCTTGTAGGGATGATATGTCAGTTTCATTGGTCTACTCTGCTCTGAATTCTTAAAAAGTTTTTGGAAAACTTCCAGGGTCATGGATTACAGCACATCTTCAGAGTGCTTGAACCCATCAGCCAACTATTGTCTAGTCTGTGTGTCCTGATAACTGGCTGAGTAAGTCAAGTCGTCCTGAATCACTAGTGTAGCACAGAGAGTCTGTGCTCTGAGGCCTCCTCTTTTCTCCCACTCTCACTCACAGTCCCCCACCTCAGGACACCCTATCAGAGTTTCATCCTTTAGGGGACATCAGTCTCGGTTGATGAGATACCCTTTCCTGCTCAGGGCTTCTTTAATATCTTTGGAATCTTCCCATTTGAAAAGAGGGTAGGTCAGCTAGGAGCAGGGTTTTAAAGGAGGGTGGTGTACTCTCCTAGGTCCTGGCTTGAGGGTGGAAGAGGAAATATCAAAGAAACCCCTAGGGTGACTCGCTAGGAGCTTGCCCCTCTGCCGGAGATGTTCCTCCTATAGATCTTCTTCACTCGAACTTTAAAAGGTATTCTGTTTGTTTATTCGCTTGCTTTAACATGGAATGCTTTCCCCTCATAGAAGTCTATTTTATAGAAATTAAAAGGTACCTTAGATTAAAAACAATTACCTTTGACTTTACACTTTCATTAAAATTCACCGAATATTTAGCCATGTCTGGCTTAAAAATGATAATGAAGTTGGAATTTTCCCCTTCTTTTCTTGGAAATCACACAAATATTATAAGGAGGATATGAAACAAAAGCACAAATTCCAAATGAAACCTGACTACCAAGTAAGTAAAGGGACTGCCAAAACAAACAGAAATTGAGTAGGGAATGTGTGGGGAGGGAAACAGAGAGAGGACTCCTATATTCGAAAGTGCTGGCTCTTTACATCTCTCTGAGGGAAAGAATACAGAGCAAATCCCAGGTCTGCAACAGCAGGAACAGATAGCCTGTGGTGGGAGTTCCCCTAAGGAGAAGAGGTATTTGCATGAAGCAGAAGCCCTGTACCTGTGCAGAAGAGAGATGGAAACACAGTCCCACAGCAGGGTATCTTCATTAATTTCTGAACAAGTTTACCTACAAACCTTGGTCTTGAAGAGGTCTCCACAGATGTTACTAGACTTCATCCAGGCCACTCTGTTCTGTGCATCTCCTATTGATCCTTCCCTCCCAAATTTATCATACGGTTTATTTTTATTTCTTTTGGAGGCTCTTCTTCCTTTTACTGTTTTTAAATTTTTAAGCAGTGTTAGATAGGATGGTGTCTAGCCTCCCCTTTTTTTTACTTTTCTTTCCCTGTAGTCTCTTCTTTCAAAATTGTTCAATTGCTTCCAGGCTACCCATTGGTTTTGCTGTTACCTGTTGCCACTTACCTTAATCTAATATGGCTTTAATTTTTGCTCAACCATAGTAGTTTCTGGCTTTAAAAATCAGCCTTACCAGGTGCAGCAGCTTAGGCCTGTAATCCCAGCCCTTTGTTTGGCTGAAGTGGGCAGATTGCTTGAGTCTAGGAGTTTCAGACCAGCCTGAGCAACATGGGAAAACTCCGTCTCTACAAAAAATACAAAAATTAGCTGGTGTGGTGCCGCACACCTGTAGTCCCAGCTACTTAGGAGGCTGAGGTGGGAGGATTGATTGACCCTAAAAGGGTCAAGGCTGCAGTGAGCTATGAAGGTGCCACTGCACTCCAGCCTGGGTGACAGAGTGAGACCCTGTCTCAAAAAAAGAAAAAAAAAATCAGTCTTACCTCTAAACCAAAAACAGATCAATTCCTTAAAAAGCAATTCTCCAAAAAACAATTTGCTGAAGCATCCACTGGTTGAATGACAATTGTTTGAATATACAAAAATAACCTCATAAAACATTTTAAAAGAGAATAATTTTCTTAAATGTATGCAACGGATAGGAATATATCCTTATGAATGTGTTAATGAATGCATTTTTCTTGAATATATTCAATGAAAATATAGGAATACATTATAGTTAGCAAAATTTTAAGAGATTTTTAATTTGTTAAAAGCTAAGGGTACTTTAGCCTTATTATGTATATATTCTTCCTTTAAATATATCCATGAAACTATTTTTGAATACATTAAACATATTATTCTTAAGGAAACATCCCAAGTTTCAGCTTGGGATGTCAAACATTTCCAAGTCAAACATTTCAAATTTTGTTTTGAAGTTTTCAGTTTCAATCTCTTCTTTTTCACAATTCTTTTGAAATCACTTTTTGTCTTGTATTTTGACATTTTTAGGGTTCAGGTTTTGCTGTGTGTGTAATGACCAAATTTATCAAATTAATAAAAAATAATCCTTTTAACTATTTAGAAAGTTTATAACAATTAGTATGACACACAATATTTTTAACATTTTTCATGGATTTTGGTATTTTTATTGCATATTGAGGTATAACATGAACACAGCAAAATGCATAAATGCTAAGGGTATATTCAATGGATTTTAACATATATATATATATGCCTGTTGAACCAGATCAAGATCTAGAATATTTTCAGCATCTGAAGACCCTCTCCCTTTCCTTAACCATCTCAGACCTCTCTCTGACCTCTATCTCTCTAGATTAGTTTGGTCTGCTTCTAACAACTTTTAAAAGAATGTTCAATTTGCATCTGTTCGGACTCCCTGCTGCCTCAGTTATTGGAAGCTGGGCAAAGCGAAGGAACTTTCCGCTGGTGAAAAGATGGAGGCTGCCAGTCGCAGGAAAGGAGGAGCCCTAGGGTAGAGTAGGACTGAGACAGAGAGACAGTGTAAAGGCTCCAAAACCCTGCAGCCATGGCTTCCCACAATTCTCCTAGACCCTGCCAGTCTAGTTGATATTAAATATTATAAGCAGTATAAAGAATTAAAATGGCTGGGCGCAGTGGTTCATGCCTGGAATCCCAGAACTTTCAGAGGCCGAGGCAACTGGATCACCTAAGGTCAGGAATTCCAGACCAGCCTGGCCAACATGACGAAACCCCATCTCTACTAAAACTGCAAAAAATTAGCTAGGCATGGTGGCGGATACCTGTAATCCCAACTACTCAGGAGGCTGAGCCAGGAGAATCGCTTGAACACGGGAGGCGGAGGTTGCAGTGAGCCAAGATTGCACCACTGCACACTAGCCTGAGCAACAAAAGCAAAACTCAGTCTCAAAAAAAAAAAAAAACATATATATATATACACACATACACACACACACACACATATATATGTAAATATGGAAAATTGATTTTTTGAAGAATTGATCTTTGAGTGCATTGCCACTCAGTGAATTATTTATTAGATGCAGATTCGGGGTGAGACACTGTAGCCTCTCTTTCTTAAAACAACCAAACTATTATACTGACTGAAGCCCAGTTTCAGAACTGGGAAGGAAGGAATGAGTTAAACACACAGGCTTGGAGGACTACAAGTCAGTAGAGTTCTCAGTTGAATTTCTTCATCCCTCCAGAGAGAATGGTAGCAGAAACAGACTCAGGGGCTTTATGGAGAGAGGAACATATTAACTCCTGACCTACAAGAAAGTTGGGCAGGACTTCCCTGACAGACTTGGTACTAAACAGCTGTCCCAAGACACTGAAGTGAGGATGGCCTCACATAACTCCAGGTAAAAAGTTACAGTTTGGCATCAGAACCCAGTTGTCACAATGATCCTAATTGTTGTCTTAGATCCTGTGTAGAATTGACCAGACCTAATCATAGGTTGCTTCTGTGTGAGTGAGGGTGGGAGGGTGGGAACCAAGGTGAGAGGGAAAATGAGGACAACACAGAGTTTTCAGGCTCCATTGACTGGGTGCAAGATAGTGTCATTTGCTAAGTAAAGATTTGTGGGCAAAATGGAGACCTCAGTTTTTATGAGGTCACATTTGATTTTCTTACAATGTGGCAAACAGGCAGTTGGATTTACAAGCCTGTAGCTGAGAGGAGAGATAAATTTAGGAATCCTCAGCCTATAGACGTTGTTTAAAGTCACGAGAAAAACAGTGTTTTTAGAACTGTGAGTCACAATCCATTAGTGATATTACATCATTTTTGTGAGTTAAGACTAAAATTTTTTAAAAAGTGAGTAGAAATGAATATAGTTTAGGGGAACAGAAAATATCAAAAAGAATTATATAGACTCATAAACGATTATTGTGAGAAGCTGCTAATTTCAGTATATGTGTATACTGAAATTCACATATTCAGTGTGAAATTCACATATTCAGTATAAACACACATACTGAAATTAGCAGCTTCACACAATAATAGTTTATGAGTCTATGTAATTCTTCTTGATATTTTCTATTCCACTATATGTATGTATATATAATTTTGGTATATGTGTATGTGAAATATACACATATTTTTACATATTTCATGTACACATATACCAAAATTATATCTATATCTATAATCATACATATATATGTAAAATTTATATAGTGAAATTTCATATAGTGAAATTTCATTATATAGATAATGTAAGCTATGTGTGTCCAAGTATGCATATGTGTTTGTATTTATTCACATGTATACATATACATATACATCTGTCATATACATGTTGTTAGGGAGAGAGTGAATAAGAGAAGAGGGCCCAGGATGATGAAAGGAAAATAAAAACTTGGGATGCCAATTCACTATGCCAAAAGAAAAAAATTAAGCTGGAAGCTGAGTCATGCAAGAAGCTGCCTTCCTTTTGTTCGTAAGTAGATAGCTACAGATAAAAGGTGAAGTATCTCCAGATAGCTGCTCTATGTTCACCTTATCATATGTAAGTGCTGATTTACTGAGCATGAGAGGAATACATAATTGTCTATTCCCCTACCTGCCCCTTTTCTCTTTGAACATGTGGATTACCATTCCCTCCTTGTTTCCCCTCCAGCCTGCTTTTCTCCATTAAACACTGAAGCCCTCATAATCGTCTTTGGAGAAAGGCACATACTACAGACTGTTTCTGTGACTCTGCATTTATTACTTCTAGGTAGGTCCTTAACTTTGGCAAAATTAAATTTTAAAGTGATGGAGGCCTGTCTCAGATACTTTTTGGTTTACAGGACTAAGCCCTGAGTGACACTAACACCCATAAATGAGGAACTGGTAACTGAGATGGAGTAGCTGGAGTGATGTGATGACTAAATCTATGTGTCAACTTAACTGGGCCACAGGGTACCAAGATAGTTGGTTCAACATTATTTTGGGTGTGTCTGTGTGGGTGTTTCTGGATGAGATTAAATTTAAACCGGTATACTTAATAACACAGATTGCCATTCTCCAGTGTAGGTGGGCCTCATCCAATTTGTTGGAGCCCTGAATAGAACAAAAGGCTGAGCAAGAGACAAGTCATTCTCTCTTCTTGGCTGTCTTCAAGCTAACACATTTGTCTTCTCCTGCCTTTGAACTCAGACTGGAATTTACACCACTGTTTCCCCTGATTCTCAGGCTTTCAGAAGCAGACTAGAATTATACCATGGGCTCTCCTGGGTTTCCTGCTTGCAGATTTTGAGACTTCTCAGCCTCCACAATCATGTGAACGAATTTCTAATAATGAATCCCTGTGACTCTCAATTTATGTATATAAATCCTACTTGTTCTCTTTCTCTGTAGAACTCTGACTAATACACCTGGTATAAGGGAAACTGGAAACAGATGTGTCATAGAAATCAAAAGAAACTGTTTCAAGTAGTAGAGAATGGTCAACTGTGTCTAGTAATGCAGGGAGGTAGGGGAGATGAGGCCAGAACTCTGTCTATTGGATTTGGTTCCCTAGAGATTATTGGTGGACCTTGCCAAAAATCCACTGAGTGGTTTAGTGGAGAAGAAGCTAGACTGGTGTGGGTTGATGAGAGAATGGGAGGGGACAAAGTGGAGACAGGGTGTATGTATGTAATTCTTACAGGAAGTTTGACTCTGGAGGGACTAAAACTGAAGGGGGCAAGATAGTGCAAGTTGGTTATAGTTTAAGTAGAATAGTAATTTAAATAAAATTATTTGTATGAATGAGAGAATGTGGAATATATTTGTGCCTTTACTGCATTACTTGTAGCTCTGATGTTGGTTTCATGGCTTGGATCAAGGAGGGCAGCCTAGGTTGACTGAGATTGACTGCCTGGCTAGCTGTGCTGAGAAGGATCATGAGGCTGTTTGGCAGCAACACTGCTATCCTTACCTTAGATGGAGGCATTGGAAAACAGGTAAATGAAACAGTGATTTTAAAATGATATAATAGTGTTTAGTGGTTAGATTTCACCCAATTGACTTTTAAAAAGGAAAGTCTCATTCACTGAACAAAAATATGTTGAATAACTATATGTCTGGGAAAATCGTAGGCACTGTAAGAAGCAAAATAAAAGATGACATTATGTTGGGCCGGGTGCAGTGGCTCACACCTGTAACGCCAGCACTTTGGGAGGCTGAGGCGGGTGGATCACAAGGTCAGGAGATCGGGACCATCCTGGCTAACATGGTGAAACCCTGTCTCTACTAAAAATACAAAAAATTAGCCGGGCGTGGTGGTACTTGCCTGTGGTCCCAGCTACTTGGGAGGCTGAGACAGAAGAATTGCTTGAACCCGGAGGTGGAGGTTGCAGTGAGCTGAGATCATGCCACTGTACTCAAGCCTGGGCTACAGAGTGAGACTCCATCTCAAAATAAAAAAAAAAAAAAGAAAAAAAAGATGATATTATATTATCAAGAACTTATAATGAAGTTAGGGAGTTAAGGCATATACACACAACCAAATTATAATTTAATGCCTAAATGACTGGCATAGGATTGCTATACACTGAATATTTATGTCCCCTTCCAAATTCATTTGCCCAGTGTGATGGTGTTCAGAGGTGAGGCCTTTGGGAAGTGATTATGTCAGGAGGGTGGAGCTTTCATGAATGGAATTAGTGACTTTATAAAAGAAGCCCAAGGGAGCTTACTCACTCCTTCCACCTTGTGAGGATACAGTGAGAAGATGGCCATCTATGAACCATGAAGGGGGCCAACCCCACACCCAAAATCTACTATCACCTTGATCTTGGACTTCCCAGCCTCCAGAACAATAAGAAATAAATTTCTGTTGTTTTTAAGCTACCCAGTCTACAGTGTTCCATTATAGAAGTCCAAGTGGACTAAGATAAAGCAAATATGGAACATCGGTCATCACAGAAAGTATATTGGACAGATCTAAATAATGCTTCCTTGTGGAGAACTTTCTTTTGAGATACTAGCTAAGCATGCATGCCTTTCATACTCAGAGGTATTTTTAACTTTAAGTTTCATAAAAATTATTTTATGTTCACTAGAAAAGCCCATCTAATCTCAAATCATTCTCTCATTAGCCTATTACATTCTTACAATTAGTTTTCATTGCTTGGGCTTAAGCCCCTTATATAGCTAAATAAATTCCAAATACTCTAAAAGAGGAATGAGGAAACCATCCTATAGGTATTTTAAAAGTTATTTTTTTAAACATGTAAAAAATAAAGAAAGAGTATGGCTGTTTTTAGAGAAGTCTCTGATATGATTTGGCTGTGTCCCCATCCAAATCTCATCTTGAATTGTAGTTCCCATAATCCCCATGTGTCATTGGAGGGACCTGGAGGGAGGTAATTGAATCATCGGGGTGGTTACCTCTATGCTATTCTTGTGATAGTGAATGAGTTTTCATGAGATCTGATGTTTTCATAAGGGGCTTTTCCCCCTTTTGCTCATTGTTCTCCTTGCTGCTGCCATGTGAAGAAGGACATGTCTGTTTCCCCTCTCACCATGATTGTAAGTTTCCTAAGGCCTCCCCAGCCATGCTGAACTGTGAAACAATTAAACATCTCTCCTTTATAAATTACCAGTCTCAGCATGTCTTTATTAGCAGCATGAGAACAAACTAATATAGTACATTGGTACCAGGAGTGGGGTGCTGCTGTAAAGATACCCAAAAATGTGGAGGTGAATTTGGAACTGGGTAATAGGTAGAGGTTAAAACAGTTTAGAAGGATCAGAAGAAGACAGGAAAATGTAGGAAAGTTTGGAAATTCCTAGAGACTTGTTGAATGGCTTTGACAAAAATGCTCATAGTGATATGGACAATAAAGTCCAGGCTGAGGTGTTCTCAGATGGAGATGAGGAACCTGTTGGGAACTGGAGTAAAGGTCACTCTTGCTATGCAAAGAGACTGGCACCATTTTGGCCCTGCCCTAGAGATCTGTGGAACTTTGAACTTGAAAGAAATGATTTAGGGTATCTGGCAGAAAAAATTTCTAAGCGGCAAAGCATTTAAGAGGTGACAGAGCATAAAAGTTTGGAAAATTTGCAGCTTGACAATGCAGTAGAAAAGAAAAACCCATTTTCTGAGAAAAAATTCGAGCTGGCTGCAGAAATTTTCATACGTAATGAGCAGCCAAGTGTTAATCTCCAAGGCAATGGGAAAAATGTCTCCAGGGCATATTAGAGACCTTCACAGCAGTTCCTCCCATGACAGGCCCAGAGGCCTAGGCTGGATAAATGGTTTCATGGTCCAGTTCCAGGGTACCCCCTGCTGTGTGCAGCCTCAGGACCTGGTGCCCTGCATGTGAACCACTACAGCCATGGCTAAAAGGGTCCGAGGTATAGCTAGGGATGTGGCTTCAAAGTGTGCAAGCTTCAAGCCTTGGCAGCTTCCATATGGTGTTGGTTTTGCAGGTGCACAGAAGACAAGAATTAAGGTTTGGGAACCTCTGCCTAGATTTCAGAGGATGTATGAAAATGACTGGATGTCCAGGCATAGGTGTGCTGCAGGGACAGAGCCCTCATGGAGAACTTCTGCTAGGGAAGTGTTGAAGGGAAATGTGAAGTCAGAGTCCCCACACAGAGTCCCCACTGGGGAACTGCCTAGTGGAGCTGTGAGAAGAGGGCATTGTCCTCCAGACCCCAGAATGGTAGCTCCACTGACAGCTTGCACCATGCTCCTGGAAAAGCCACATACATGCAATGCCAGCCAATGAAGGCAGCCAGGAGCAGGGCTGCACCCTGCAAAGCCACAGTGGCAGAGCTGCCTAAGGCCATATGAGCTCATCTATTGCATCAGCATGACCTGGATGGGAGACATGAAGTCAAAGTAGATCATTTTGGAGCTTTAAGGTTTGACTGCCCTGTTGGATTTCAGACATGCATGGGTCCTGTAGCCCCTTTGTTTTGGACAATTTATCCCATTTGGAACTAGTGTATTTACCCAGTGCCTATAACTCCATTGTATCTAGGAAGTAACCTAATGATACCTAATGATTTTACAACCTCTTAGGCAGAAGGGACTTGCCTTGTCTCAGATGAGACTTTGGACTTGGACTTTTCTGTTAATGCTGGAATAAGTTAAGACTTTAGGGGACTGTTGGGAAGGCATGATTGTGTTTTGAAATGTGAGAACATGAAATTTGGGAGGAGCTGGGAGCTGAATGATATGATTTGGCTGTTTCCCCACCTAAATCTCATCTTGAATTACAGTTCCCATAATCCTCACAAGTTGTGGAAGGGACCTGGTGGGAGGTAATTGAATCATGGGGCCAGTTACCTCCATGCTGTTCTCATGACAGTGAGTGAGTTTTCATGAGATCTGATGGTTTTATAAGGGGCTTTTCCCCCTTTTGTTCATTCTTCTTGCAGCCACCATGTGAAGAAGGATGTGTTTGCTTCCCCTTCCACCATGACTGTAAGTTTCCCGAGGCCTCCCAGCCATTCTGAACTATGAGTCAATTTAACCTCTTTCTCTTATAAATTATCCACTCTTGAGTATGTCTTTATTAGCAGTGTGAGAACAGACTAATACAGCCTTCTAAGAGCTAACTTTTAAGCATCTATCAGAAGTAGATAGAGTTAATAAAATATGAAATGTTAATTAGCAATTCTGTAGAAAGAAAATGGGATGACAAAAGAGTCAACATCTTGGAAGGAAAATGAGTGGTCCCAAAGCCTAAATTTCTGGTCAACAACTGGTTTAGAATAGAGGAAAGTGGTTATATACATTCACTCATTTCATCCTGTGAGGTATTTTTTTCATTTTACAGCAGCGGAAAGGATGTATGAAGAGGTTCACTATAACTTGCTCAACATAATGTAGCTACATCTTTTGACTAATTGCAGTATGCTTCTCACATGCTTTACCCAACTCTCTATGGAAACACAAGCATCTCAGGAATTTACTGGTTGAGTGATGGACTGGATCAATTAATTGAATTTTGATTCATAAGCTATTATGGTTTAAGGGTATTCTCTTTTTACCATGGTTTGAAGGTGGGTGGCACTCAAATTTTGGTGTATGATCAACATTTGAGCAAACTGGTAAAATTCAAGCATTTTACCCTATATTACCAAATTAGTCCTGTCTAAAATCTACTCTGGAACAGCAATCAGATTGATTTTGTTATTATCACCTAATGAGATATATATTTAGGAATTTCCCCCATATTTGCAGCCTGACCTCTTCCTACCCTACGAAATACCTTCAATCTTAAACCACCAAACATACTTCAAAATATATAAAAACCACATCCTTGGGGCACCAGAAGCTTGGGCCTGTTGGTGGCATATTAAAACACCCTCACACCGCATAGCGCCACAGGGAATATGAGCAAATCTGAGAACTAATGAAGCTGACCTGTATGCTAGCTTTTGGAAAAACTTTTTTTTAAGTTTTCAGGCAACGTGATTTAGGATTCTTAATGAGTTAGGTTGCTGCCAGAAAAATATTTGGCTTCATTTTATAAGGGAATACACTTCAGTTCATATGTAGATGATGTCATCTCACATGAGAGTTCTCTAATTATTAATACATATGTTCTCCCCATTTGTAAGCACTAATGGTGTGATAGTAAAAATCCTGCCAACATTTTATTATGGCCGTGAGTAACTTGCCTTCCCAGATGTATTATACATGGCAATATGTTGGGAATTAATATTTCTGGTAGGTTTCAGCAATAAGAAGCCTGGATTTCATTCCTGGGAGGTTGAGTAAAGAACATTGTATAACTGGCATGTGTTAGGTGTAATGCTGCCTGGCTGTAAAAGAAACTGGATGAAGCAAGAAGGAGAAATATTTTTTTCCTTTAAAAAAAATATTTCTGCAACCCTATGTCTCCAGTACCTATACCCAGGAGCTACCTAAAGTCAAAATCTTCCACTAATTGGAAAAAAAGACATTGAATTTTTTATATGGTTAGACTAAGAATTAGGGAGCATAATGGGTATTAGTTGTACATTTCACAGTAGAGTATAATGTGAAATGGTGTTTTCTCAGTGCAGGGTATTATATTCTCATCAAGATATTTTTAAACCATCAACCATTCCTCTTCTGGCAGATTTTGTAGTTTGTGTCTCTGCTTACCTGAGATAAAAACTCCATTAAGGGGATTTCTGTGTCAATGATATGGCTTTTCTTGTCATTTCAAATGAAACTAGCTTCTTCTCAATTTTTATACCCATGCTTCAGTGTCAGGGAAGCTGCTCATTTATTGGTTCCAGGCAGAGAAAAAAATGAAAATTGTTTTTGATGACTTAGAAGAATTCTTCCCTGGGACCCCCAGTCTTAGGAGATGCTTTTGATTCCTATTGTCTGAGAGATTTGAGATTCTCTAACTTGAGCTTTTTTTTTCCCCATTCTAGTCACCTTGAAATGCCCAGTTTTAACAGTGACAACCATTCTTTCTTTTCTCCTTCTCAAGTTAGGCTTGTTTCCTTTTCTCTAAGGGTCCATAATACACCTTCTTCCTGACTAGGTCTCTCTCACTCCCTAATTTCTCTAGGTCATTTTCTTCTAACAGACATTAATGCAGTATTCTCCTGCAGCTTTTTCTTTGACTCTCTTCTCTCTTTTCTCGCCCTCTTTAAGGATCTCTTATCTCTTGGTTTATCTCTTTACCTCACTCATGTGAAGGTGGCTTCCATAGGTATTGCTTTCATTCAAGATATTCCTCTACATTTCCTTAAATAAAACCTGCTTATAAGAAAATTTCATATGTATATAAAGAATAATACCATGAATCTCCACATTCCTGTCATCTAGCTTGTCAATATTTTGCCAGTTTGGTTTTACATATAGCAGATCCAAGTTCAATTATATTAGGAAGGAATATATCATACACAGATAGTGCTGTGTATTTTCTCATGAGTCACATAATTAGGCACATAATAACTTGTCTTATGTTATTAATGCTAATATTGATCATTGGGTTCTGTTTACACCAATCTGATCTATTCATTGTCAAGTTCACCATCAACCTAGTGATTTTGGCACTCTTTGATAATCCTTATTTAAATCCACTATTTCATTAGGGGTTAAAAATCCTTATTATATTATTTTGTCTTCATTTACTTGGAATTTTATAAGAATTTTCCTTGATCAACTGTTTAGTTACCCTGAAATACAGTTCATACAAGAAAGACAGTATACATATTTGATTTGTTTGCTTTATTTATGAATTTTCAGAATAATTAGTTGATGCCTTGGCAAACTTCAATACTGATGAGTGAAATTTTTAATTTTGTTTTATTTTCTGAAGGGGTCCATGTCATTACATTCTTATAATTCTTAAAAAATATGTGATATCATTCATTTCTTTGTGGTCATTCTTTTTTTTTATTTTTATTTTTTATTTTTTTATTTTTTATTTTGACAGGGTCTTACTGTTGCCCAGGCTGGAGTATGGTGGCATGATCACCGCTCACTGCAGCAGCCTCTATCTCCTGAGTTCAAGTGATCTTCCCACACCAGTCTCCTGAGTAGCTGGGACTACAGGCATGCACCACTATGCCTGGGTAATTTTTGTATTTTTTGCAGAGAAGGGGTTTTTCCATGTTGCCCAGGCTGGTCTCGAACTCTTGATATCAAGGGATCCACTCACCTTGCCTCCCAAACTATTGAGATTACAGGTGTGAGCCACTGCAACCAGCCTTGCAGTCATTAATCTTTATGCTGCTCATATTATTGCAGATTAGGCTGTGGGATCCTCTCTTAAAATGGGCTTTTGTGCCCCTTTGACATGATCCCATATGTTTGTGCTAGCTTTCTAGCATGATGGTATATGCTGAACAAATCCAGTATATTTCCTGATCAGACCCGGAAGCAATTTTTATCAAGGAGTCCTGGTTTCCTTGAGAGAGAACTGGTATTTAGAGACCATAATGTGAGCTGTAGGAGTGTTTCTTTCTACTGCGTCATTACTTCTGCCTTTTCGATGGAAAGAACTAGAAAATACCCTCATTCTTTTAGAGAGAATAAAATATGAGTTATACTGATATTTCCAACTTAAATATAAGATTACATGATTGCTACTCAAATTCTTGGATTTGATACTTGAATCTCTTCTCTTATTCTAAAAATCTTGAATTCTAATAAAATCAATATAATTAATTATTTTCTTTATCATGGAAAGCATCTATAACGATTTGAAAATAATTTCAAAATTTTGTTAACAAGTCTACAGAATCTTTCAAATTTTGTTGCAGTTATTTTGGATCTTGGAATATATTCCATTAGAGATTTGCTGTTAAGGTACTATGTTTTAAAAGCTCATGAAGTAATTTATTTCCCTGTTTGATTGTGCTGTTAAGGTCATATGCAGTAGGTTCATTTTCTGTGGTCTGGTTTTGATTTTTAAAAATCACTTTTAAATTATTATTTAAATTACGTAAATTAAAAATGTATATGGCTCCAGTCAAAATTATGTGTATAAATTCAGAAAAGTTTGCTTTCATTCCTGTCTTATCCTCCTTTCATTGGTAAACATATCTTAGCCTTATTCTTCCATTAAATCATTGTGAAAATATTAAAAACTACGTATGAAAATTTGATTCTCTCTTTTCTTATACAAAAGTTAGAAAACTATTAATATTGTTCTCCACTTGTATTTTTCATTTAATATATCCTAGAAATTACCAGCATATAGATGTCTTCCTTGTCCCTTTTTACCATTGCATAGTACTCCCTTGAGTGAACATGAATAACATAGTTAATTTAACAAGATTGTTGTAAGACTGCTATTGCTGGACATTTGGCTCTTTCTTTTCTATGATGAACAACACTTTCATGCATAGCTTATATATATAAAATTTTCCCCCACTTAATCTTTGAGATAGAGTCCTAGAAGTGGGATTACTGGGTCAATGGAAAATAAATACACATGTAATTTGGTTATATTTTATCAAATTTTCCTTCATGTGTGTTATATAATTTTGCATTTCTACCAACAATACATGGCAGTACTTGTTTATCCACAGTTTTATCAATGAGAAGTATGGATTTTTTGCTAATTTGATCAGTGGAAAGTAGTTTCTTAGCGAGTCAACATTTATATCTGTCTTATCATGAGTGAGGCTAAATATTGTTTCCTGTGTTTAAAGGCCAGTTGAATTAATTTTTCTGTAAACTGTCCATTTATATTTTTAATCATACTTCTTGTGTGAATTCTTTTTAAAAAGAAGTTCTCAATTTTTAAAAGTTCTGCATGTATTAAATGATATTAGTCTTATCTATAAGTTGCCAAAATATTATATTCAATCTTCTATTTGTCGTGAGACTTTGTTTATGGTGTCTCTTGTTATTCAAAAGTCTTCATGATTAGATTTTCAGATTTCTTAATATTTTAAGTTGCTCCTGGATTTTTAATTAACTGTATTACTTACCAGTATTGGTTTCATTTTGTTTTACATGGAGATCTCTGATTCCTTTCATTTCTGCATTTCTAATTCAAAATCAATATGCCAAAAAAAAAATTTCTCCTCTTCCCCTTCTCTCTAGACTCACTTTCTTCTGTTTACTTCCTTATTTCTATTAATAGTTCCACCTGGGCCAGGGGCAGTGGCTCACGCCTGTAGTCTCAGGACTCTGGGAGGCTGAGGCGGGCAGATCACACAGTCAGGAGATCTAGACCATCCTGGCTAACATGGTGAAACCCCGTCTCTACTAAAAAATACAAAAAATTAGCTGGGCGTGGTGGCAGGTGCCTGTAGTCCCAGCTACTCGGGAGGCTGAGGCAGGAGAATGGCGTGAACCCGGGAGGCGGAGCTTGCAGTGAGCGGAGATCGTGCCACTGCACTCCAGCCTGTGCGACAGAGCCAGACTCCGCCTCAAAAAAAAAAAAAAAAAAAAAAAAAAAAATAGTTCCACCTGATCTTGTCACTTGGGTCTAAAATCTCCAAGTCATTCTAGGTTTCTTACATGCCTTTTACATTCTCAAATAGATTTCTTAAAAATCTGTTTGTGATCTTCTCATCAAGTAGAGGAGAATTCCATTCAATATTGTTAAGATTATAGAAAAAAAGTCATAAAATGCAGTCTGAATTGACATTAGATATTGAGCCTATTTTGGCTTAAAAGTACAATAAATCAAATGTAGTACTTACTAGTCAGTGAAACCAGTAATATATCCTGGAAGAATATTTTGATTTTTCTTAACTTTTATAAATTAATTGAGCCAATAATTATTTTACTTCATTCTCTGAGTGAGTCTTAGAAAAAAATAAATCAATGAGAAATAACCCTCTTTTTAAAGAACCAGCTTTAGGTAAGATGGACAACTCATGACTGTGCCTGCTTCCAATAAGCAGTTAACTCAGAACGGGGCAACTGAGTAATTATATCTTCTCTGTGCTAAGGCCAAACATCCCTTAGAAAAATGGCTCAACAGTCACCAAATTATAGTTCAGAGAAGTCATCAGCATCAAACTGCTTAATAGATACATTGTTTTGCAGAAGAACACCAAAGGAACAAGATATCTTACACCAAGAATAAGTGAACAGAGGCTTGCTGATTGGTGCTGCTTCTGTATTTTTCTCTTTTTCTTATAGTGTCACTCAATAAATAGGCTTACTTAAAAAAAGTGTTTGATATTTTGAAGTTAAGTGTGGGATGCCTGTGGCCAATTCATATATGCTATTGCTTAATTTCTAAAATAAATCCAGGTGTTCAATGTCATTTGGTAACTTTAATTTTCAAGGCAAAATAAAGCTTGCAGAGAGCAGATATTAGAATGTTGTTAGTGGTTCATGTAGATGATAAAATTTGTTGTCAACAAGACCAGAATTTCACTTTCATGAGTTTTCGAGGTAGTTCACACAGTTCTAGGGTTACTGATGCGCTAAAAATTATGAGCAGAATTACCAGTGGGTTATCAAGGAAGTGTTAATTTTTTTTTTCATTTTAAAAGAGCAACTGAAACAGAGTTTTAAATTTTAGTTTAGCATCTTTACATTTAAAAGAAAACTTTTAACTGTTGTCAGCAGTTGCTGAGAGTAAAGATGAGTTTAAAGAATGGAAAAAAAGAGAATAGTACTGATAAGACTAGATAGCAAACTGCTTAATAACTGATGTCTAGGCATAAAGTTAAAAAATTTTATACTAAAAAATTTGTAATTTAAAGTGGCCATTGTTCAGAAAACTTATAAAATAAAAAGTTTATTTGTGTAATTTCATAAATAATGTTAAAAAATAAATACCCAAAAGTACAAGGACATAATGTTAATAAAATTATATAGGCACACTATTGATAGCATTGCTAACTATAGCACTGCCTAGCATTGCCTGACTCTCAATTTCTGTCCATTATTCTACTCCAGATAATTTTGTGCCAGGCAGTGCTGTAGTAATTTGCACATAATTTGGGGCTGACAACAAGTTATGTGCATAGAATCAATGTTAGTCCTGGCACTACACTGTGATTGATGAGGAATCAGTGACGCAGTCTTCCCAATCGGCTAGACCAGATACAGGGCTTCTTTTCACTTTGTTTGTGTGTTATTATATATCAGACATCAGTTTATACACATTATGTAATACAAATAAAACCAGAGTAGGACATTCATGAGTTATATTATTGGAACTTGCATAACAGAGCTTGTGTATGAAGGAAAACAGAGTCTAAAAATAGAACTAAAGCACTTTTGTTCCCAGAATTGTTTTTCCATCAATATAGCAAATTAGATACCTTGATGACTCTCCTGACTAAAACAGGTACAATTCTGGATAAAATATGTTTTGAAAAGCTTTTTAAGTACACTGATGAAAAGGAAGAAGGACGGAGAGGCAAAAACGAAGTTAAACAGAAATTTTGGGGGCCAAGCAAATGTTAATGCTGGCATTTGCTCTGGGGTTATCTACACTGAGACCTTGAACTTTCCTTTTGAAGGCTGTACAAGTAAAGGGGATGGATATGAAGCCTCAAGAGTATATACGATGGAGAACCTGACAGGAGACTCATTTGAAGCTGCGACTCCAGAGAATTACAGTCTTTACCTTAGTAGAGGAAAGCAAGAAGACTTAACCATTTTTACTCTGATGTGAGCTGGAGAAAAAAATAATCTCACCTGAGAATTTATAACTAAATTTATCCTTAATAAAGATACATCATCTTGATTCATTCTATCTATGTGGTCTAAAAAACTTCAAGCAGCAAATTTAGTTTGGTCCATGTTTGAAAGTGACCCCAAGTTAGTGACACAAGCAAATATAAAACCCCTCTGGAGAAACTTAACATCAACCCAGGCCTCAAAGTATTCTCACAGAAATAATTCTAAGGAAAATGAACAGGCTCACAGTAGAAAATCCCAAAGCACACGAGGTCCTGTGAGAACAAGTGAGATGAAACATGAAAACAGACCTGCAAGTACTTCTGGTATTATCAGAAATTGAATTGTAAATGAAGTATGAAATATGGAACTATGGAATATGCCTAAATAAACTGAAAATCTACTTGCCCTTTGGGCAAACAAGAGATAACAAAAAGTAACCTAACACCTTGGAAACATAATCAAATAGAACTTCTAGAAATCAAAAATGTACAAACAAAATTTAAAATTTTATGGATGAATTAAATAGCAGATTGGATACACTGAAGAGGAACTCAGTGAACTGGAATATAGGTCTGAAAAAATTTGGTATACTGATCCAAAAAGGCAAGATGAAAGAAATGAAGGCAGATTAACTCCTACGCTTATGAAGGATAAGAGTGACTCATATATTCTATATATAAATCTATGTAAAAATCTATAAATCTATAATATCTCTATCTATCATCTATCTATCTATCTATCTATCTATCTATCTATCTATCTATCATCTATCTTCCAGAGGTAATTAAAAGAAATAAAATGGAGGAGGCCATGTGTAAGAAATAATGGAGGATAATTTACCAAAATTATTGAAAAGTACAAAGGCACAATTCTTCAGATGTAGAGAACCCAATGAATTACTTACAGAAACAAAAAATCAACACACAGACACACCATCATGAAATAGCTGAATATCAACAAAAAAATATATCTTTAAAGCAGACAGAGAAAACTACAGACCTCCTACAGAGGAACAAAAATCACACTGATTTCTGACTTCTCAAAGGCAACAATGGAAGCCGGAAGAAAGCAGAATAACTTCTTCAACATTGCAAGAGAAAATCACTGCCAATTTAGTATTATATCCCCAGGAAAGCTTTCTTCATTAATGAGGATGAAATAAAGACTTTTCAGAGCTGAACAAAAGCTGGTGAATTTATCATCAGAGGATGCTAGAGGAATTCTAAAGGACGACTTCAACAAGAAGGAAGATATATCTAGGTTGAGTGTTTAAAATAAATGTATGAAAGATGAATAAATATATTAATGCATATGTGGGTAAGTATAAACAAACATGAAATGTATAATAGTAATGATAATAGTGATATTTAATATGTAAAATACTGGACCCTAATAAGATAAGTTCTTTATGTATCTAAAATTATTTCAAATAAAAAGCTTATTAAAAAACATAACTAGGAGAGATCTAGCAAGATGGCCAAATAGAACCCTTTGGGGATCATCCCCCACCCACAGGAACACCAAATTTAACAACTATCCACACAAGAAAGCATCTTCATAAGAACCAAAAATCAGGTGAGCAATCACAGTACCTGGTTTTAACCTGGTATCAGGAAAGAGGCACTGAAGAGGGTAGGAAACACAGTCTTGAATTGCTGACACCACCCCTCCCCCACCCCCTGGCAATGCTATGTGGCATAGAGAGAGAATCTGTGTGCTTGGGGAAGGGAAAGCAAAGTTGCTATGGGACTTTGCAGTGGAACTCAGTGCTGCTCTGTCACAGTGCAAAGCAACACAGGGCAGAATTTGGCTGGTGCCCATGGAGGGAGCATTTAGACCAGCCCTAGCCAGAGGAGAATCATCCCTCCCAGTGGTTGGAACTTAAGTTCTGGCTAGCCTCATCAATATGGACTAAAGCACTCTGAGGTCCTAAATAAATGCAGTGGCAGTCTACGCCACAAGGACTGCAATTCCCAAACAAGTCCTGGTGCTGTGATGTATTCAGAGCCAGTGGACTTGGGGTACATGCAACCCAGTGAGACACTAGCTGGGGTGGCCAAGGGAGTAGTACTTGCATCACCCCTCCCCCCTCCAGAAAGCACAGCTCTAGGGGGAGAAGGAAGGGTAAAAACGGACTTTGTCTTGCAACTTAGATACCTGCTCAGCCATCATAAAATAAAGGACCAGGCAGAGTCTTGAAGCCCCCATTCCAGGCCAGAGCTCCCAGATGACATTTCTAGACCCACCATGGGCCAGACGGGAACCCACTGCACTGAAGGGAAGGACTTAGTCCTCACAGAATTCTCCAACTGCTGACCAAAGAGCACTTGGACCTTGAATAAACATCAGCAGAACCCAGGCAGCAGTTGCCACAGGCAACTGTGTAAGACCCAGTAGCATGCTGGCTTCAGCATGCTGACTTCAGCACATTCCCAGCTGTGATGGCCATGGGGAGACATGCCTTCTGCTTGAAGAAAGGAGAGGAAAAAGAAAAGAGGACTTTGTCTTGCAACCTGGATATCATCTTAGCCCCAGTAAAATAAAGCACCAGGTAGATTCCTAAAGCCCCCTGTGCCGGGCTCTAGCTCCTGGATGTCATTTCTAGACACACCCTGGACCAGAAGGCAACCTACTTTACTGAAGGGAAAGACCCAGTCCTGGCAGGATTCATCACCTGCTGACTAAGGAGCCTTTGGGCCTTGAATTAACATCAGCAATAGCCAGGAAATAGTTGCCACAGGCCTTTGATGAGAACCAATACTGTGCTGGCTTCAGATGTGACCCAATACATTCCAGCAGTGGTGGCCATGGGAGTGCTTCTGTAACTGTCCACCAACTCCGGGCAGCTCAGCACAGAAAGAGAGATTCCAGCTGGGCGCGGTGGCTCACGCCTGTAATCCCAGCACTTTGGGAGGCTGAGACGGGCGGATCACCAGAGGTTGGGAATTCGAGACCAGCCTGACCAACATGAAGAAACACTGTATCTACTAAAAATACAAACATTAGCTGGGCATGGTGGCAGGCACCTGTAATCCCAGCTACTCAGAAGGCTGAGGCAGGAGAATCACTTGAACCTGGGAGGCAGAGGTTGTGGTGAGCTGAGATCACGCCATTGCACTCCAGCCTGGGAAGCAAGAGTGAAACTCCATCTCAAAAAAAAAAAAAAAAGAAAGAAAGAAAGAAAGAAAGAGAGATTCCATTTGATTGGGGGAATGTTAAGAAACAGAACAGAGACTCTGCCTGATAATCCAGGGAATTCCCCTAGATCTTACCCAAGACCACAAGGCAGTAACTCTATGAATGTGCAAGAGCCACAGCGTTATTAGGCTTGGGGTGACTCCTAATACAGATAAGGCTGTAGTGACCAAAAACTTAGATCACAACACCCAATTCCTTTTGAATACTTGGAAAGTCTTCTCAAGACGGGTGGGTACAAACAAACCCAGACTGCAAAGATTAGAATAAATAACTCTTTAATGCCCAGACATAGATGAGCATCCACATGCATCAGAATCATCCAAGAAAAAATGACTTCAAAGCACAAACTGAATAAGGCATTATGACCATCTCTGGAGTGACAGAGCTATGTGACCTTTCAGACAAAGAATTCAAAATAGCTATTTTGGGGAAATGCAACAAAATCCAAGATAACACAGAGAAGGACTTCAGAATCCTATAAGATAAATTTAACAAAGAGACTGAAATAATTTTTAAAAATCAAGCAGAAATCTGGGAGCTGAAAAATTTGATTGGCAAACTGAAGAATGAGTGCAAAAGAATCTCTCAACAGCAGAACTGATCAAGCAGAAGAAGAATTAATGAGCTTCAAGACAGGTTGTTTAAAAATATACAGTCTGAAGAGTCAAAAGAAAAAAGAATAAAATAATAAAGAATACAAAATAATCATGCCTACAGGATCCAGAAAATAGCCTCAAAGGGGCAAATCTAAGAGTTACTGGTCTTAAAGAGGAGGTAGAGAAAGACAGGGGAGTAGAAAGTTTATTCAAAGGGATAATAACAGAGAACTTTCCAAACCTAGAGGAAAATATCAATATTTAAGTACAAAAAAGTTATAGAACACCAAGCAGATTTAACCCAATAAAGGCTACCTCCAGACATGTAGTACCCAAACTCCTAAAGGTGGAGGATAAAGAAAGGATCCTAAAAGCAGCAAGAGAAAGCAAACACATAACATACAATGAAGCTCCAACAAAACTGGCAGCAAACTTCTCAGTGGAAACCTTACATGCCAGGGGAGAGTGACTTGACATACTTAAAGTGCCGAAGGGAAAAAATCTTTTACCCTAAAATAGCCATATCTGGTGAAAATACCTTTCAAACATGAAGGAGAAATAAAGACTTCCCAGACAAACAAAAGCTGAGGGTTGTCACCAACACCAGACTTCACTTGTGAGAAATACTAAAGGGAGTCCTTCAGTCTAAAAAAAAAGATCCCAATGAGCAATAAGAAATTATCTGAAGGTACAAAATTCACTGGTATCAGTAAGTACACAGACAAATACAGATGTAATAACACTGTAATTGTGGTGTGTAAACTACTCATATCTTGACTAGGAAGACTAAAAGACAAACCTATCAAAAATAACAACTGCAACAACTTTTTAAGACACGGACCATATGATAAGATATAAATAGAAACAACAAAAAGGTTAAAAGCAGGAGTGGAGATGATGTTACATTGTGGAGTTTTTATTAGCTTTGTCTTTCCGTGTTTGTTTTGCAAGCAGAATTAAGTAAGTTGTCATCAGTTTAAAAAATGAGTTATAAGACGTTATTTGCAAGCCTCATGATATCCTCTAATTAAAAAAACTATAACAGATACACAAAAAATATAAAACAAGAAATTAAAACATACCATCAGAGAAAATCCCCTTCAGAAAAAGGAAGACAGGAAGGCAGAAAAAAAGAAAGGGAAGACCACAAACAACCAGAGAAAATAGATAACAAAATGGCAGGAGTTAAGTCCTTACTTACCAATAACAACATTGAATGCAAGTGAATTAAACTTTCTAATCAAAAGACAGTGGCTGCATGAATTTAAGATACTGGACTCAATTATCTGATGCCTACAAAAAACACATTTCACTTATAAAAACACACATAGAATGAAAAATAAAGGGATGGAAAAAGACATTTTATGCAAATGGAAATAAAAAAGTGAGCAGCAGTAGCATATATATATATCAGATAGAACAGACTTTAAGACAAAAATAATAAAAAGAGACAAAGAATTTCATTACATAATGATAAAGTGATCAATTTAGCAAGAGGATGTAACAATTTTAAATATACATGCACCAAACACTGGAACCCCCAGGCATATAAAGCAAATATTATTAGCACTAAAGAAAGAGATAAGACCCCAATACAATTATAACTGGAGATGTCAGCACCCCATTTTCAGCACTGGACAGTTTACCCAGAAAGAAAACCAACAAGAAATATTGGACCTAATATGTATTGTAGACGAAATGGACCTAATAAATATTTATAGAACATTTCATCCAATGGCTGGGAATACACATTCTTCTCTTCAACAGGAGAATAATGGATCATTCTCAAGGACAGACTATACATTAGGCCTTAAAAGAGATACTAAAAAGTTCCAAACAATTGAAATAATATATGGTATCTTCTCTGACCACAATGGAATAAAACTAGAAATCAATAAAAAGAAGAATTTTGAAAACTATACAAACACATGGAAATTAAACAATATGCTCTTGAATGAACAGTGGGCCAATGAATAAATTAAAAAGGAAATTAAAAAATTTACTGAAATAAATGAAAATAAATGAAATAAATGAAAATACAACATGCCCAAACCTATGGGATTCAGCAAAAGCAGTTATAAGAGGAAAGTTTATACCAATAAGTGCCTACCTCAAAAACATAGAAAATGTCACCTAATGATACATTTTGAAGAACTAGAAAAACACCAGTGGGTCAATGAAGAAATTAAGAAGGAAACTGAAAAATTTCTTGAAACAAATGGTAATGCAAACACAACATACCAAAACCTACAGGATACAGCAAAAGCAGTGCTAAAAATTTCATAGCTATAAGTACCTACATCAAAAAAGAGAAAAAACTTTAAATAAACAATCTAAAGATGCTTTTTTCTTTTTTTAATTTTTCCTGAGAGACAGAGTTTCGCTCTTGTTGCCCAGGCTGGAGTGAAATGGTGCAATCTTGGCTCACTGCAACCTCCGCCTCCTGGGTTCAAGTGATTCTCCTGCCTCAGCCTTCCCAGTAGCTGGGATTACAGGCATGTACCACCACGCCCAGCTGATTTTGTATTTTTAGTAGAGATGGAATTTCTCCATGTAGGTCAGGCTGGTCTTAAATTCCTGACCTCAGGTGATCTGCCCACCTCAGCCTCCCAAAGTGCTGGGATTACAGGCGTGAACCACTGCGCCCAGCCAGATGCTTCTTAAAAAACTAGAAAAGAGCAAACCAAATCCAACATTAGTAGAAGAAAATAAATAATAAAGATCACAGCAGAAATAAATGAATTTGAGATAAATAAAAACAATATGAAAGATAAATGAAACAAAACATTGGTTTTTTAAAAGGCTAAACAAATTTGACAAACCTTCAGCTGGACTAAGAAAAACAGAGAAAAGACCCAAATGGATACAATCAGAAATGAAAAATGAAACATTACAATTGATATTGCAGAAATTCAAAAGTTCATTAGTGGCTACTATGAGCAGCTACATACCAATAAATTGGCCTGGAATAAATTGACAATTTCTAAGACACATACAACCTACCAAGATTGAATCAGGAAGAAATCCAAACCCTGAACAGACCTGTAACAACTAATGAGATCAAAACTGTCAAAAAGGCTCCTAGTAAAGAAAAGCCCAAGACCCGATGTCTTTACTGCTGAATTCTACCAAACATTTAAAGAATTAATACCAATCCTACTCAAACTATTATGAAAAACAGAGAAGGAAAGAATGTGTTGAAACTCACTCTATAAGGCCAATATTACCCTGATACCAAAACCAGACAAAGACACTTCAAAAAAAGAAAATTACAGGACAGTATCTCTGATGAATATGGTTGCAAAAATCCTGAACAAAACACTAGCAAAACAAATTTAGCAATACATTAAAGAGATCATTAATCATGACCAAGTGGGATTTATCCCTGGGACGCAAGGATGCTTCAACATATGCAAATCAATCAATGTGATACATTATATCAAGAGAAGGAAGGGCAAAAGCCATATGATCATTTCAATTGATGCTGAAAAATCATTTGATAAAATTCAAAATCCCTTCATAATAAAAACCAAAAATAACTGAGTATAGAACGAATATGCCTCAACACAATAAAAGCTATATACGACAGACCCACAGCTAGTATCATACCGAACAGGGACAAACTGAAAGTCTTTCCCCTGAGATCTGGAACACGACAAGAATGCTGGCTTTCAACACTGTTACTCAACATAGTACTGGACGTCCTAGCTAGAATAACCAGACAAGAGAAAAAAATAAAGGGCATTCGAAGTGGAAAGTAAGAAATCAAATTATTCTTGTTTTCAGATGATATAATCTTCTATTTGGAAAAACCTAAAAACTCTACAAAAAAGCTATTATAACTGATGAACAAATTTAGTAAAGGTGCAGGATACAAAATGAACATACAAAAATCAGTAGCATTTCTATATGCCAACAGTGAGAAATCTGAGAAAGACATTTAAAAAGTAATCCCATTTGCAATAATCACACATAAAATACCTAGGAATTAATTGAAGAAGTGAAAGATTTCTATAATAAACATGATAAAACACCGATGAAAAACATTGAAGAGACACAAAAAAATGAAAAAAAAAAAACTCCGTGTTCACAGATTGGAACAATCAATATTGTTATAATGTCTGTTCTACCTAGAGCAATCTACAGATTCAGTGCAAGGCCCTATAAAAATACCAATGACATTCTTCACAGAAATAGAAAAAACAATCCTAAAATTTATATGGAACCACAAAAGACAAAGAATATCCAGAGCTATCCTGAGGAAAAAGAACTAAACTGTAGAAATCACATTATCTGACCTCAAATTATACTACAGAGCTATAGTAAACAAAACAGTGTGGTACTAGCACAAAAACAGACACATAGACCAATGGAACAGAATAAAGAACCTAGAAACAAATCCACACCCTTACAGTGAACTCATCGATGAAAGTGCCAAGGACATACACTGAGGAAAAAATGGTCTCTTCAATAAACGATGCTGGGAAAATTGGATATCCACATACAGATGAATGAAAATAGACCCCTATCTCTCACCATATACAAAAATCAAATTAAAATTGATTAAAGACTTAAATCTAAGACCCTAAACTATAAAACTACTACAAGAAAACATTGGGGAAATTCTCTAGGACATTGCCCTGGGCAAAAAATTTTTTAGTGATACCCCACAAGCACAGACAATCAAAGCCAAAACAGACAAATGGGATTACATCAAGTTAAAAAGCTTCTGAACAGCAAAGGAAACAGTTAACAAAGTGAAGAGACAACCCATGGAATGGGAGAAAATATTTGCAAACTACCCCTCTGACAAGGGATTAATAATCAGAATATGTAAGGAGCTCAAACAACTCTAAAGGAAGAAAACTAATAATCCAATCTAAAACTGGGCAAAAAATTTGAACAGGCATTTCTCAAAAGAAGACAGACAAATGATAAACAGTCATGTGAAAAGTGCTTGACATCTTTGATAATCAAAGAAATGCAAATCAAAGCTACAATGAAATATCATCTCACCCCAGTTAAAATGGCTCATATCCAAAGACAGGCAATAACAAATGCTGACAAGGATATGGAGAAAAGGGAACCCTCGTACACTGTTGGTGGGAATGTAAGTTAGTACAACCTCTGTAGAGAACAGTTTGGAGGTTCCTCAAAAAACTAAAATTAGATCTACCATAAGATCCAGCATTTCACTGATGGGCATATGCCCCAAAGAGTGAAAATCAGTATATCAAAAAGATATCTGCACTCCTGTGTTTGTTGCATCACTGCTCACAATAGTTAAGATTTGGAAGCACCCTAAGTGACCATCAACAGATGAGTGGATAAAGAAAATGTGGTACATATATACAATGTACTACTATTCGGCCATGAAAAAGAATGAAATTCTGTCATTTGCAAAAACATAAATAGAACTAGAGATCATTATGTTAAGTGAAATAAGCCAGGCACAGAAAAACAGACCACATATTCTCACTTATTTATGGGATCTAAAAATCAAAACAAGTGAACTTATGGATATAGAGAGCAGAAAGATGGAAACCAGAAGCTAAGTAGGGTAGTGGGGGTAGAGGGAGGTGGGGATAGTTAATGGGTATGAGAAGGTACTTAGAGAGGGGTGGCTAGCAAGATGGCCAAATAGGAACAGCTCTGGTCTGCAGCTCCCAGCGAGATCAACGCACAAGGCAGGTGATTTCTGCATTTCCAACTGAGATACCCAGCTCATCTCTTTTGGGTCTGGTTAGACAGTGGGTGCAGCCCACAGAGGGTGAGCTGAAACAGGGTGGTGCGTTGCCTCACCTGGGAAGCACAAGGGGTCAGGGTACTCCCTCCCCTAGGCAAGGGGAGCCATGAGGGACTGTGCCGTGAGGAACAGTGCATTCTGGCCCAGATACTATGCTTTTCCCATGGTCTTCACAACCCACAGACCAACAGATTCCCTTGGGTGCCTACACCACCAGGGCCCTGGGTTTCAAGTACAAAACTGGGCGGCCATTTGGGCAGACACTGAGCTAGCTGCAGGAGATTTTTTTTCATACCCCAGTGGCACCTGGAATGCCAGTGAGACAGAACCCTTCACTCCCCTGGAAAAGGGGCTGAAGCCAGGGAGTCAAGTGGTCTAGCTCAGTGGATCCCATCCCCATGGAGCCCAGCAAGCTAAGATTGACAGGCTTGAAATTCTCGCTGCCAGCACAGCAGTCTGAAGTCGACCTGAGACACATGAGCTTGGTGGGGGAAGGGGCACCTGCCATTACTGAGGCTTTTATAGGTGGTTTTCCCCTCACAGCATAAAGAAAGCTGCCAGAAAGTTCGAACTGGGCACAGCCCACCGTAGCTCCACAAAGCTGCTGTAGCCAGACTGCCTCTCTAGATTTCTCCTCTCCAGGCAGGGTATCTCTGAAAGAAAGGCAATAGCCCCAGTCAGGGGCCTATAGATAAAACTCGCGTCTCCCTGGGACAGAGGACCTGAGGGAAGGGGCGGCTGTGGGCGCAGCTTCAGCAGACTTAAACATTCCTGCCTGCCAGCTCTGAAGAGAGCGCTCCCAGCTCCCAGCACAGCGCTCGAACTCTGCTAAGGGACAGACTACCTCCTCAAGTGGGTCCCTGACCCCCGTGCCTCCTGAATGGGAGACACCTCCCAGCAGGGGTCGAGAGACACCTCATACAGAAGAGCTCTGACTGGCATCTGGTTGGTGCCCCTCTGGGATGAAGCTTCCAGAGGAAGGAACAGGTAGCAATCTTTGCTGTTCTGCAGCCTCCACTGGTGATACCCAGGCAAACAGCATCTGGAGTGGACCTCCAATAAACTCCAGCAGACCTGCAGCAGAGGGGCCTGACTGTTAGAAGAAAAACTAACAAACAGAAAGAATAGCATCCACATCAACAAAAAGGATGTCCACACAGAAACCCCATCCAAAGTTCACCAACATCAAAGACCAAAGGTAGTTAAATCCAGAGAGATGAGGAAAAACCAGCGCAAAAAGGCTGAAAATTCTAAAAACCAGAATGCCTCTTCTTCTCCAAAGGACCGCAACTCCCCGCCAGCAAGGGAACAAAACTGGACAGAGAATGAGTTTGACGAATTGACAGGAGTAGGCTTCAGAAGGTGGTAACAAATTCCTCTGAGCTAAAGGAGCATGTTCTAACCAAATGCAAGGAAGCTAAGAACCTTGAAAAAAGGTTAGAGGGATTGCTAACTAGAATAACCAGTTTAGAGTGGAATTTAAATGACCTAATGGAGCTGAAAAGCACAGCATGAGAACTTTGAGAAGCACACACAAGTATCAGTAGCCGAATCAAGCAACCAGAAGAAAGGATATCAGAGATTGAAGATCAACTTAATGAAATAAGCATGTAGACAAGATTAGAGAAAAAAGAATGAAAAGGAATGAACAAAGCCTCCAAGAAATATGGGACTATGTGAAAAGACCAAACCTACGTTTGATTGGTGTACCTGAAAGTGACGAGGAGAATGGAACCAAGTTGGAAAACACTCCTCAGGATATTATCCAGGAGAACTTCCCTAAACTAGCAAGACAGGCCAACATTCAAATTCAGGAAATACAGAGAACACCACAAAGATACTCCTCATGAAGAGCAACCCCAAGACACATAATTGTCAGATTCACCAAGGTTAAAAATGAAGGAAAAAATGTTAAGGGCAGCCAGAGAGAAAGGTCAGGTTTCCCACAAAGGCAAGCCCATCAGACTAAAAGCAGATCTCTCTGCAGAAACCCTACAAGCCAGAGGAGAGTGGAGGCCAATATTCAACATTCTTAAAGAAAAGAATTTTAAGCCTAGAATTTTATATCCAGCCAAACTAAGCTTCATAAGGGAAAGAAAAATAAAATCCTTTACAAACAAGCAAATGCTGAGATACTGCGTCACCACCAGGCCTGCCTTACAAGAACTTGTGAAGGAAGCACTAAATATGGAAAGGAAAAACCGGTATTAACCACTGGAAAAACATACCAAATTGTAGAGACCAGAGACACTATGAAGAAACTGCATTAAATAAAATTTCAGGCCAATATCCCTGATGAACACCAATGCGAAAATCCTCAATAAAATACTGGCAAACCGAATCCAGCAGCACTTATCCACCATGATGAAGTCAGCTTCATCCCTGGGATGCAAGGCTGGTTCAGCATACACAAATCAATAAACGTAATCCATCCCATAAACAGAACCAATAACAAAAACCACATGATTATCTCAATAGACACAGAAAAGGCCTTCAATAAATTCAACAACCCTTCATTCTAAAATCTCTCAATAAACTAGGTATTGATGGAATGTATCTCAAAATAATAAGAACTATTTATGATGAACCCACAGCTAATATACTAAATGGGCAAAAGCTGGAAGCATTCCCTTTGAAAACCAGCACAAGACAAGGATGCCCTCTCTCACCACTCCTATTCAACATAGTATTGGAAGTTCTGGCCAGGGCAATCAGGCAAGAGAAAGAAATAAGGAGTATTCAAATAGGAAGAGGAGAAGTCACATTGTCTTTGTTTGCAGATGACATGATTATATATTTAGAAAACCCCATCGTCTCAGCCCCAAATCTCCTTAAGCTGGTAAGCAACTTCAGCCAAGTCTCGAGATACAAAACCAATGTGCAAAAATCACAAGCATTCCTACACACCAACAATAGACAGAGAGCCAAATCATGAGTGAACTCCCATTCACAACTGCTACAAAGAGAATAAAATATCTAGAAATACAACTTACAAGGGATGTGCAGGACCTCTTCAAGAAGAACTACAAACCACTGCTCGAGGAAATAAGGGAGGACATAAACAAATGGAAAAACATTCCGCGCTAATGGATAGGAAGAATCAATATCGCAAAAGTGGCCATACTGCCCAAAGTAATTTATAGATTCAATGCTATCCCCATCAAGCTATCATTGACTTTCTTCACAGAGTTAGAAAAAAGTACTTTAAATTTCATATGGAACCAAAAAAGAGCTCATGTAGCCAAGACAATCCTACACAAAAAGAACAAAGCTGGAGGCATCACATTACCTGACTTCAAACTATACTATAAGGCTACATTAACCAAAACAGCATGGTACTGGTACCAAAATAGATATATAGACCAATGGAACAGAACAGAAGTCTCAGAAATAATGCCACACATCTATGTGATCTTTGACAAACCTGACAAAAACAAGCAATGGGAAAAGGATTCCCTATTTAATAAATGGTATTGAGAAAATTCGCCATATGGAAAAAACTGAAACTGGACCTCTTTCTTACACCTTATACAAAAATTAACTCGAGATGGATTAAAGACTTAAACATAAGACTTAAAACCATAAAAATCCTAGAAGAAAACCTACGCAATACCATTCAGGATGTAAGCATGGGCAAAGACTTCATGACTAAAACACAAAAAGCAATGATAACAAAAGCCAAAATTGACAAATAAGACCTAATTAAACTAAGGAGCTTCTGCACAGCAAAAGAAACTATCATCAGAGTGAACAGGCAATCTACAAAATGGGAGAAAATTTTTGCAATCTATCCTTTTGACAAAGGGCTAATATCCAGAATCTATAATGAACTTAAATAAATGCACACAAAAAAAAAACCAACCCCGTTAAAAAGTGGGCAAAGGATATGAACAGACACTTCTCCAAAGAAGATATTTATGCGGCCAATAAACATATGAAAAAAAGCTCATCATCACTGGTCATTAGAGAAATGCAAATCAAAACCACAATGAGACACTATCTCATGCCAGTTAGAATGGTGATTGCTAAAAAGTCAAGGAACAGCAGATTCTGGAGAGGATGTGGAGAAATAGGAGGGCTTTTACACTCTTGGTGGGAGTGTAAATTAGTTCAACCATTGTGGAAGACAGTGTGGTGATTCCTCAGTGATCTAGAACCAGAAATACCTTTTGACCCAGCAATCCCATTACTGGGTATATGCCCTAGAGATTACAAATCATTCTACTATAAAGACACATGCACACGTATGTTTATTGCAGTACTATTCACAATAGCAAAGACTTGAAACCAACCCAAATGCCCATCAATGATAGACTGGATAAAGAAAATGTGGCATATATACACCATGGAATACTGTGCAGCCATAAAAAGGATAAGTTCACGTCCTTTGCTGGGACATGGATGAAGCAGGAAACCATCATTCTCAGCAAACTAACACAGGAATAGAAAACCAAACACCGCATATTCTCACTCATAAGTGGGAGTTGAACAATGAGACACATTGATACAGGGAGGGGAACATCACACACTGGTGTCGAGGTGGGTAGATCACAAGGTCAAGAGATTGAGACCATCCTGGCGAACATAGTGAAACCTCATTGTGGGGCTAGGGGAGGGATAGCATTAGAAGTACCTAATGTAGATGATGGTTTGATGGGTGCAGCAAACCACCATGGCACGGGTATACCTATGTAACAAACCTGCACATTCTGCACATGTATCCCAAAACTTCAAGTATAATAATAAAAAAAAAGAAAAAGTAGTTGGAAAGAATGAACAAGACCTACTATTTGATAGCACAACTAGTCAATAATAACTTGATTGTATATTATAAAATAACTAAAAGAGTATAATTGGATTGTTTGTAACATGAAGGATAAATGCTTAAGAGGATGGATACCTCATTCTCCATGATGTGATTATTTAACATAGCATGCCTGTATTAAAACATTTTGGGTTGGTCCCATGGTGTAATGGTTAGCACTCTGGACTTTGAATCCAGCAATCCGAGTTCGAATCTTGGTGGCACCTTTCAAAGGAGTACATTTTGGCCAGGCGCAGTGGCTCACGCCTGTAATCCCAGCACTTTGAGAGGCGAAGCAGGTGGATCACCTGAGGTCAGGAGTTCGAGACCAGACTGACCAACATGGAGAAACTTTGTCTCTACTAAAAATACAAAATTAGCCAGCTGTGACAGTGCATGCCTGTAATCCCAGCTAGTTGGGAGGCTCAGTCAGGAGAATCTCTTGAATCCAGGAGGTGGAGGTTGCAGTGAGCCAAGATCGTGCCATTGCACTCCAGCCTGGGCAACAAGAGTGAAACCCCATTAAAAAAAAAAAATTTCGGGCCGGGTGAGGTGGCTCACACCTGTGATCCCAGCCCTTTTGGAGGCCAAGGCGGGTGGACCACGAGGTCAAAAGATCGAGACCATCCTGGCCAACATGGTGAAACCCTGTCTCTACTAAAAATAAAAAAATTAGCCTGGCATGGTGGTGGGCGCCTGTAGTCCCAGTTACTTGGGAGGCTGAGGCAGGAGAATCACTTGAACCCAGGAATCGGAGGTTGCAGTGAGCCGAGATTGCACCACTGCACTCCAGCCTGGTGACAGAGTGAGACTCCATCTCAAAAAAATAATTAAAAAAAAGTTTCATGTACTCCATAAATGCATACACCTACTATATGCCCACAAAAATAAAAATAATAAAAAACTGGAAAAGTAAAACTGAACACAAATTTAGTAGAAGAAAAGAAATAATAAAGATAAGAGCATAAATACATGAAATTGAAATGAAAAAATATATAAAATATCAACAAAACAGAAGTTGGCTTTTTGAAAAGATAAACAAAATCCACAAACCTTCAGCCAGCCAGATTAAGAAAAAAGAAAGACATCCCAAGTAATAAAATTCACAGATGAAAAAGGAAACAACAACTGATATCACAGAAATTCAAGGAATCATTACAGACTAACATGAGCAATATGCCAACAAATCGAAACACTTAGAAGAAATGGATATATCCTAGACACATACAACCTACAAAGATTGAACTATGGGAAAATCCAAAATCTGAATAGACCAATGACCAGTACTGAAATTGAAGCTGTAATAAAAATGCTTCCAGCAAACAAAAGCCTGAGACTCAATGGCTTTACTGTTGAATTCTATCAAACATTTAAAGAAGAACTAATACCAATCCAAATCAAACTATTCCAAAAAATAAAGGAGGGAATACTTCCAAACTCATTCTACAAGGCCAGAATTACCCTTATATTAAAACCAGACAAAAACACATAAACAAACAAACAAACAAACAAACTGCAGGCCAAACATTGACGCAAAAACATTCAACAAAATACTAGCAAACTGAATTTAACTACACACTCAAAAAATCGTTCATCATGACCAAGTGGGATTCATCCCAGATATGCAAAGATAGTTCAACAAACACTAATCAATCCATGTGATACATCATATCAAGATAATTTAGGAGAAAAATCATATGATCATTTCAATTGATGCTGAAAATGCATTTGATAAAATTTGACATCCCTTCATGAAAAAACCTTAAAAAATGGGTATAGATGGAACATAACTCAATAAAAGCCATATGTGACAGACAGACAGCTAGTATCATACTGAACAGGGAAAACTGAAAGCCTTTGTTTTAAGATGTAGAACAGGACAAGGATGCCCACTTTTACGACTGTTATTCAACTTAGTACTGGAAATCCTAGCTAGAGCAACCAGACAAGTAAAAGATATAAAAGGCATCTAAATTGGAAAGGAGTAAGTCCAATTATTCTGTTTGCAGATGATATAATCTTATATTTAGAGAAAGACTCCACCAAAAATCTATTTGAACTGATAAAACAATTCAGTAAAGTTGAAGGATATAAAATAAACATACAAAATAAGTAGCATTTCTGTATGCCAACAACAAACAATCTGAGAAAGAAACTAAAAAGTAATTCCATTTACAATAGCTACAAATTAAATTAAGTACCTAGGCAATAACTCAATAAAAGAAGTGAACAATCTCTACAATTAAATTTATGAATCATTGATGAAAGATATTGCAGAGGACACAAAAAATGAAAAGATATTCCACATTCATGGACTGGAAATCAATATTGTTAAAATCTCTATTCTATCCAAAGCAATCTAAAGATTTAATGTAATTCCTATCAAAATACCAATGACATTATTCACATAAATAGAAAAAATTAATCTAAAATTTATGTGGAACCACAAAAGAATAAGAATATCCAAAACCACCCTGAGCAAAAACTGGAGCAATCACATTACTGGATTTCAAATTATACTACAGAGTTATAGTAACCAAAACAATATGGTCGTAGCATTAAAAACAGACACATAGAACAATGGAACAAAACACAGAATCCAGACATAAATTTATGCATCTACTGTGAACTAATTTTTGACAAAAGTATCAAGAACATGCATTGGGGGAAACGTTTCTTCAATGAATGGTGCTAGGAAAACTGGATATCCACATGTGGAAGAATGACACTAGACCTCCATCTCTCGTTATGTATAAAAATAAAATGAAAAGAGATGAAAGACTTAAATCTAAGATCCCACACTATGAAACTACTAAAAGAAAACATTGGGAAAACTCTACAGGGCATTGGCCTGGTTGAATATTTCTGGAGTAATACCCTGACAGCACAATCAAAGCAAAAATAGACAAATGGGATCACCTCAAATTAAAAAGCTTCCAAGTAGCAGAGGAAACAATCAATAGAGTGAAGACAGCCCACAGAATAGGAGAAAATATTTGCAACCTATTCATCTCAGAAAAGATTAATAACCATAATACATAAGGAGCTCAAACAAGTCTATATGAAAAAAATCCAATAACCCGATTAAAAAATGGGCAAAAGATTTGAATAGACATTTCTAAAAGAAGATATACAAATGGAAAATGGGCATATGAAAAGGTGCTTAACCTCATTGATCATGAGAGATATGCAAATCAAAACTGCAATAAGATATCATCTTACCCCAGTTAAAATGTCTTTTATCCAAAAGCCGGGTAATAGAGAATGCTGGCAAAGATGTGGAGAAAGGGGAACACTCAAACGATGTTGGTAAAAATGTAAATTAGCACAGCCACTATGGACAACAGTATGGAGGTTCCTGAAAAAAAAATTAAAAATAGAACTGCCATATGATCCAGCAATCTCCTTACTGGGTATATACCCAAAAGAAAGGAAATCAGTATATCAAAGAAATACCTGCACTCTCATATTTATTGCAGCACTATTCACAATAGCGAAGATTTGGAAGCAACCTGAGTGTCCATCAGCAGATGAATGAATAGAAAAACAGTATTCCATTGTGCTACCTACACACAATAGAATACTGTTCAGCCCTTAAAGAATAAGATCCTGTCATTTGCAACAACATAGATGGAACTGGAGGACATTAGGTTAAGTGAAATAAGTCAGGCACAGAAAGACAAACTTTGCATGTTCTCACTTATTTGTGGAGCTAAAAATTAAAACAATTGAACTCATGGAAATTGAAAGTAGAAAGATGGTTACCAGAGCCTTGGAGGGGTAGTTGCAGGGGAGGATATGGAAATGGAGATGGTTAATGCGTACAAAAATATAGTTAGATACAAAGAATAAGGTCTAATATTTGATAGTACAACAGGTTGACTACAGTTAGCAGTAATTTGTTGTACATTTTGGAATAACTGAAGTAGTAAAATTGGAATGTTTATAACACAAAGAAATAATGCTTGAGGTGACTGAACCCCATTTACCCTGATATGATTATTATACATTGTATATCTATATAAAAATCTCATGTATCCTATAAATATATACACATACTGTGTGCTCATAAAATTAAAAATTATTTTTTAACTAAAAAATTAAAAAAACTAACGTATAACAAACAGCACAGCACATTCAAACAAATAGGAAAAAAGTAGAACCAGAAACAGAAAAATAATCCATTGATCCAGGAGAAGGCACAAAACACACACACACATGCATGCATACATGCATGCATGCACATACACACAGGAGAAAAAAACTTACTAATACTACAAAATTAAGATCTAGAAATAAATCCAAATATACTATAATCACAATAAGTATAAATGGCCTTAATTATCTAGTTAAAGTGACAAAGAATATCAACTGGATATAAAAAATATACTCAACAGCATGAATTTAAAATATATTCATCTAATGCATTAGAAGACAGGAGGCTTGAAAATAAATGTTTATAGCAAGATATATTAAGCAGATATTAATCAAAGCAAGGTAGTACATCTATATTAATATCAGACAAAATAGACTTCAAGGCAAAAGTATTATAGAAGATAATCCAAAAATATCAAAAGATTCAATATAGTACATAAAAATAATTTTTTATGGAAGAATGTAAGAATTCTATATTTTTTGAGGCTATCCTAGAAGCTGAGAAAGGTAAGGAAATGGATTTTCCCAGAGAGCCTTCAAAAGGAATACCGGCCATGCTGACATCTTTATTCAAGCCTGTATTAATAGGAAAAGGCAGAAAGGCAAACTTTTTTCTCCAACTATACTCTCAACACAGAATACTGGTCATCAAAATCTGTGGGGTTTTCCATACCAAGCAATTCTTCAGCACCAACTGGGTGTTCTATAATTTAATTCAATCCTGTCACTAACTGAAGTTAGTGCAGACCCTACAGGTTAAGGGCTGAGTCCCTGAAGATTGCCTCATTCCCAACTTCAAATGCCAACCAATATGCTAGGTTGTTTTAACCTGTGCTTCTGATTGACTGACTATAAATCAGAGGTACCATGACCCCGTCTCAGGTTCAATTATTTGCCAGAATTGCTCAGAGAAGTCTAGGAAATACTTTACTTACATTTACCCTTGTATTATAGAAGCATACAAATAAACAGCTAGATGAAAGATGCAAGAGCAAGATAGGGAGGAAGGAGCCTGGAGCTTCCATGATGCCTCAGGGTGCTCCACCTTCCCAGCACCTTCAGGAGTTCAGCAACCTGGAAACTCCCTGAACCCTGTCCTTTATGGTTTTGTACAGAGGTTTTATTATGTAAACATGATTGACTACATCAGTGGCTATTGGTGATTAATTCAGCCTCCAGCTCCTCTTCTTTCCCCAGAGGTTGAAAAGTGAGGCTGAAAATTGCAAACCTTTCTTCACTAGGTTGGTTCCCCTGACAAGTGCTCATCAGGAGGCTATCCAGGATCCCCCAGCTAGTGCCCCGGGATCTAATCAGCGTACAAAAAGACACAAATCACTTTAGAGATTTCCAGGGTTTTAGGGGCTATGTGTAAAAAAAAAGGAGGGGTGTGTAGAGATCAAATATATTTTTCTTATTATATTGTATATCACATTTCTTTATTATATATTATAATATCACAAAGTTCCATAAGAATCATTTCAAACTTTTAGCCTCAAGAATTATAACAAATGTATGTTTTAAGCTATTATATTTGTGATAATTAGAGCACCAATAGGAAACTAAAACAAGCAGGTATTTTATTTAAGAAGAAATATTTATAGCTGATTAACATAACATGATGCTCAAGCTTATTAAGAGAAATTAAACTAAAATTATAATATGATAATATTTCATTACCATCAGATTAGGCAAAAATGAAAATTTAATAATGTCAGATTTATGGAGAAGATATTGATTAATTAGAATTCTCACCCACTTTAGGTGGTATAAATTTTAGGAAAATAGGGGCCATGGGCAGTGGCTCATGTCTGTAATCCCAGCACTTTGGGAGGCTGAGGTGGGTGGATCACCTGAGGTCAGGAGTTCTAGACTAGCCTGACCAACATGGTGAAACCCCATATCTACTAAACACAAAAAATTAGCTGGGCATGGTGGTACATGCCTGTAATCCCAGCTGCTTGGGAGGCTGAGGCAAGAGAATCACTTGAACCTGGGAGGCGGAGGTTGCAGTGAGCTGAGATTTTGCCATTGCACTCCAGCCTGGGCAACAAGAGCGAAACTCCATCTCAATAAATAAATAAATATATAAATAAATTTTAGGAAAATAGGCATTACCTAATATGTGAGTACACACATAACCTATGACCCAACTATTCCTAGGGATATAGCTGAAAAAAACACCATTTCTCTACACATACAACACTTCCGATAGCAAATGTGCTTTTTTTTCCACGTGAAGCAGTTTTATATCTCTCTGGATATCAGCTACATGTCTCACAATTTAATCCAATTCTGACACTATTTACCTAGAGTTAGCATCAGGTCACACAAGTTAAATGCTTCAGTCCCACAAGACTAACACCATTTTTGATGCTAATTGCAAATCTGGGTCTCATGTACTTTTGACTGACTGGCTATAAATCAGAGGCTTCTACCACCCTCTCCTTGAGTTTGATAATTTGCTAGAACAGCTCACAGAACTTGGGAAAACACTTTATTTACATTCCATAGTTTGTTGTAAAAGACACAACTCAGGAACAGCAATATGGGTATATGTTTCATAATAAAAAAGTTTTAAAAATGATTTTATTCCAATGAAGAATACATTTGAAAAGTTGTTTTCTGGTCAGACCATAAATTAAAATATTAATGTTTTAGTATTTTTAGTCAAAATATATTTTGTGGTTCTTAAATTTGCAATTTGGAAAATCATTAATCTTTAAAAAAATCAAAACTTTCTCGTTCATTTATTCTTTAAATGGATATTTATTGATGCCTGTCCATCAAGTACTATAATTTTTCTATTTAGATTATTTGACTAAAAGATAGTCTTTGCTTTAGCTATACAAGATGCAATATTTTTAAAAGATTATATGAATATGCATCTCCACAGATGCCTACATTTCTGCCACAGATGATCAGAGAAAGACCAATTTGTTTGCAAAACAGGTCTAGTCTCATTAAACTTGGCCTGATTATTTACATAAGTGTAGCAAGAACAGTGATCAACCATATAGGCCCTTTTAAGTCTGCTTTTAAAAAGGAATCTCTGATTAGACTTTTAAAAGTGTTCTCCCTGCTAGTAAGCCAAAGACTTGCCATCAGAATTTGCCTGTAATACCTATAAATTTAGGGAAATTCTTCTGTTTTTAAGAACCTCAAAATATTTTTGAGGTTCTTGGGCCTTCTTTCATGAGGGTTGGGAACCTTTAAAGCCAGATGTCAGGCCAATTATTTACAAGGGCCTTTATTGGCTCCACAAAGTCAACCTTAGTTTTTTAAAACTGTCTGATCATATCTGATTCTATGTACATTCTCAACTGTAATGTTCCATTCAAAGCCCTGATAATACTGTATAACCAGAGTTTCCAGTTGTCTCCTGTTACAAGGCAAGCAGATTCCTATTGAACTTATGCAAATAATGATATTGCCATAAAGTAAGAATACTCACAGATAGCTTTTGAATTCTAGAGGGATCGGGTAAAAAGAAAAAGTAATTGTTTCATCTTTTTTCACAGAGGTATACTTTATCAAATTGCTGTAAGTTATAGATAGCTTAAGGGAAAAGAAAACTGTTTCCTTAAATCTGAAAAAGTAAAGCATTAAAGAGCCAGCAATGTTTCAAACAAAAAGGCCATAAAATTAATAATCTATTTGTTCAGTCCCGTGTAATTAATTCTTGTTCTGCTTGATGTTGGGTTAGCAGTTTTATGAACCAATCAGTTTCTTCATTAGAGTCCTGGAAATTATTTACCTAGTTCAATGGTGTGACCTTAAAGTTGGAAACCTGTATTTGTCAGAGTCTTTTTCCTGAATCTTCTTGAAGATGAAACATTTTAGGACTACAGATGCTTGCAAAAGCTTTCAGAGTAAAACAAGTAACCATCTATGGACAACAATGCTTAAAATTGACATGGTTAAAGATCTGATGAGAGAGTTCATTATAATAATGATGAAATTGACAAGGAAATTTGGATATTTCTATGGCATACAATATTTTAACACAATACCAAAATTATGCCTGATAAAGTGTCAGGACACACCAAATTTTTAGAAATTTTATGTAATTTCTGTGACATTCATAACATATCCATGTAAATATAATTCAAAGAAGGTTAAACAACATTTTTTATTTGACAATGCTTCCCATGCAAATTTAACATATCAAATAAGTCTAATTAGTGTGATACCTTTCCTTTTAAAAAGAGCGAGAAAAAATAATTTTTATATATTCCAGAAATCCCTAGAAATTCTCAAAGTTAGTTCAAGGTCAAAAATACTTAATTTAGAACTTAATTTTGTAAAGTTTATAAAAAATATCAAAGGTTTAAAACATTTGATTAAAAGACAAGCACACGTCACTTTGAAACAATAGTCATTCATTTAACCAGAGTGATAATTAAAAGACTTCAAAGGCAATTGCAGAAAGTTACATAGTTTAAGGAAAAATATCCCTTTGCTGTTTGAATAAAGAGGACTCAGTTTTCTTAAGTATTTGAAGACCTAACAACATGAAGCACAGGAAATTATTTTAATAAAACACAGAATTTTCCTCCCAAGCGAGTTACTTAAAGGCAAAGGAAAAACTTTCACAATCAGTTTAAAAGAGAAGATCAAATTCTGGTTGTAGTTCAGTGGACTTTTGATATTAAGGTGATTTTTTAAAATAACTTATAAACAAATCCATTCAAATCTTAGCCACCTTGACCACAGATAAAATTCCTTTCCTAAGATTATTTAATTATTTTTCCACAAACCTACAACTTTATTTTTTATTTTTATTTATTTATTTATTTTGAGACAGTCTCGCTGTGTCACCAGGCTGGAGCACAGTGGTGTGATCTCAGCTCACTGCAACTTCTGCCTCCCAGGTTCAAGTGATTGTCCTGCCTCAGCCTCCCGAGTAGCTGGGACTACAGGCACACACCACCACACTCAGGTAATTTTTGTATTTTTAGTAGAGACGGGGTTTCACCATGTTGGCCAGGATGGTCTCGACCTCTTGACCTCATGATCCACCCGTCTTGGCCTCCCAAAGTGCTGGGATTACAGGCATGAGCCACCACCAGCCCAACTTTCTTATATCTATTCAGTTTTGCCTGTTCTCTTTCAGTGTGGCACAGTTCATGTTTACTTACAGACCCAAATATCTTTTTTTCTTCTGTAATAAGAAGCCAAGTGTAGAAAAACTTATGTTCCACAATTAATGTTTCAGTATCTGATTTGGAAAGTGATTTAGATATTCAATTTAATATTCATTATTTAATTTAACTGAGTAAAACTCCAAGGGAATAAGTTACCAAAGAGATTTCAAAAACTCTTTTCAAATAGACATAACATCAAACAAAGCTAGCCATCAGCAAGTTATTTCCCTATAGGTATTTTCACTGTATGCACGTTAGGCAGCCATCATGAAAGCAAGAGTCCTAAAAAGTTAACTACACTGTTTTTTTTTGTTTGTGCTTGAAATATATTAGTAATGTACACTGCATGTCACTTGCACATTTTCTTTATAATATTAAATATCTAGTAGAGATAAATGTATCTGACTAGTAAACCCAGGTAAAATAAAAATATCAAGCTCATATTATACCTAAAACTGATAACTCAGAAGATGCAACTTTTTTTTTTTTTTTTTTTGAGCCAGAGTCTCACTCTGTTGCCCAGGCTGGAGTGCAGTGGCACAATCTTGCTTACTGCAATCTCTGCCTCCCTCCTGGGTTCAAGCGATTCTCCTGCCTCAGCCTCCCAAGTAGCTGGGATTACATGAGCCCACCACTATGCCGGGCTAATTTTTGTATTTTTAGTAGAGACAGGGTTTTGCCATGTTGGCCAGGCTGGTCTCAAACTCCTGACATCAGGCGATCAGCCTGCCTTGGCCTCCCAAAGTGCTGTGATTACAGGCGTGAGCCACTGCGCCTGACCACAGCTATTTTAATAAATGAACAATATTAAACTAATCTTATTTACCAAAGATTTACCAGTCATGAGAACTTGAAACACATTTTGGGTTAGTTTCTATAATTCCAAGAGTTTAAGAAAAGTATTGATGTGCTACAAAATGACATTTCAGTAAATAAGGGACTGTGTATAAAAAGTGGTCTCATAAGATTATAATGAAGTTGAAAAAGTACTGTTGCTTAATGGCTTTGTAGCATAGTTTTTAGTGCAATGCATTATTCACATGCTTATATGATACTCACATGTTTATGTGTTTTTTTAAACCAACCTAACTACCAGTCATGTAAATTATAGCACAAACAATTATGTGCAGTACATAATACATGATACTGATCATAAATGGAAACTGACCCAATAGTTCCATAGTTTTTTTTAAATAAAAATAGAAATCCACCTTTCTGGTCTTAAAGTTTAAAACTTATATTTGTTTTATCTGAGTTCCTTCCTCAGGAAACAACCTTCAGGCCTCTCACAAAGAGTATCAAATACCTGAAACTCACCAGATCACCACATTCAATGAGTTGGATTTCTTCCTTGCCCCTCCCTAGTTCCTGCCTTCTTACACATTGTTACATTACTTCCCTGCTATACTGAACTGTACTTTTTATCATTATTTTAGACTATACTTCTTGTACTTATTTTTAAAAATTGCTGTAAAACAGCCTCAGGTATGTCTTGCAAGAGGTATTCCAGAAGAAGCCTTATCATCATAGGAGACAGCAGCTTCGTGCATGTTATTAACCATGAAAAACTTCCAGTGGGACAAGATGTGGAGGAGGAAGACAGTGATCTTGATGATCCTTGCCCCGTGTAGGCCTAGGCTAACATGTGTACTTTGTATTAGTTTTTAACAAAAATTTAAAAAGTTAAAAAACATTTAAAAATAGAAAAAAAGCTTATAGAATAAGATTTTAAAGATAAATATTTTTGTACCATTGTGCAACATGTTTGTGTTTTAAGCTGTTACTGTGAAAGTCTAAAAGTTAAAAAAAATTTTTTTAAGTTTATAAAGTAAAAAGAGTAAGCTAAGGTTAATTTATTATTGAAGAAAGTTTTTGTATAAATTTAGGGTAATCTAAGTGTACAGTGTTATAAGATCTACAGTAGTGCACAATGATGTCCTGGTTTTCACCTTCACTTACCACTCACTCATTGACTCAGTGCAATTTCCAATCCTGCAAGGTCCATTTATGATAAGTACTCTATGCAAAAGCCCCATTTAAAAAATATTTTATAGCGTATTTTTTCTATACACTTTTGTGTTACAATTGCTTACAGCATCCAGTACAATAACCTCCTATGTAGGCTTGTGGCTAGGAGCAATTGGCTACACTAGATAGCCTAGGTATATAACAGGCCATGCTGTCTAGATTTGTGTAAATACACTCTATGATGTTTGTGTAACCAAACTCACGGTTGGCTGCTTGCTGCTCGGAAAGCCAGACACTGGAAGTGAGGTTTGGTGGAAGGAAAGCAGGTTTATTCAAGTGGTGGCTGCTTGCTGCTCGGAAAGCCAGACACTGGAAGTGAGGTTTGGTGGAAGGAAAGCAGGTTTATTCAAGTGGTAGCTGCTTGGGAGACAGCCATATTCTAGTCTCAAAAAGCCATCGCAAACTTTCAGGCTAACTAAAGGGGTTTTAAGGGGAAAGGTGGCATGGAAACTATGTGTATGAGTGGCGTAGGGCATAGATCTGCTTCTCATCCAATGGCTATCTTGAGTAATGGACTATCCAGGGGTCTGGTTGGTATCAAGTTATGGATCAACTGTGCAACTGCCATCTCTGCTTCCTGCCTGGATTGTTTTAAGATTAACCTTTGGAGTTCTCCAGTGAACAGGTAGTTAGATATATGTGTAGCAAGAAACAAAGGGAGGGAAGGGTTACTTTTAGAGGAAGCTCGCAAACTGACTATACTGGTTACAGGAAGGGAGGGAAGGGTTACTTTTAGAGAAAGCTAGCAAACTGACTATACTGGTTACATTTGCACAGTGACAAAATCATCTAATGGCTCGTTTCTCAGAACGTATTGTATCCTCGTTGGTAAGCAACACATGACTGTACTTAGTTTATATAATCTCTTTGTTTTCCTTAAGCCAATTAAATAATAAATTGGCTTATATCAAATAAAGCTCTTTTAAAAGTTAATTTTGTCAATACCATCTGGAGGTAGAAGAATATCACATATAGATTACATACATACATAGATGTGCATAAGCACATAGACAGAAGTAAATACATATCATATAAATTCTGTATTAGTCTGTTCTCACATTGGTATAAAGAACTACCTAAAACTAAGTAATTTATAAAGAAAAGCGGTTTGGCCAGATGTGGTGGCTCATGTCTGTAATCCCAGCACTTTGGGAGGCCAAGGCGGGTGGATCACTTGAGGTTAGGAGTTCGAGACCAGCCTGGCCAACAAGGTGAAACCCCATCTCTACTAAAAATACAAAAATTAGCCTGGCATGGTGGTGGATGCCTGTAATCCCAGCTGCTGGGGAGACTGAGGCAGAAGAATCACTTGAACCCAGGAGGCAGAGGTTGCAGTGAGCTGATGGATTGCACCACTGCAATCCAGGCTGGGCAACAGAGTGAGACTCCATCTGAAAAAAAAAAGAAAAAAAAGAGGTTTAATTGACTCACAGTTCTGCAGGCTGTCCAGGAAGCATGGCTGCAGAGGCCTCAGGAAACCTATAATCATCGTGGAAGACAAAGGAGAAACAGATACATTCCACATGCCTGGAGCAGGAGGAAGAGAACAAAGGGGGAGGTGCCACACACTTTTAAACAACCAGGTCCCATGAGAACTCACTCACTATCATAAGAACATCAAGCGGGAAATCTGCCCCCATGATCCAATTACCTCCCTCAGGCCCTTCCTCCAACACTGGGGATTATTAGACATGGGATTTGGGTGGGGAAACAAATTCAAACCATATCAGCTTCTGTTTTAAAATTTATGTCATGTACCATGTACAATAATAAAAAACTCACTGGTAGTTTATAAAATAATATATGAATCAGAATTTTATTCTGGCCAATGAAATAAGACTTCCTTCATTGATAGCTAACACTTTCTACTACTATTTGTGAAAAGAGGTTTTAAGATTTTTTATTTGGCAGTTTCTAAATACACTTGACCCTTGAACAACACAGGTTTGAATGGTGGAGGTCCACATATACACCAATATTTTTTCAACCAAATGCAGATAAAAAATACAGTATTCCTGGGATGCAAAACCCATACCTATGGAGGGCTGACTTTTTGTACATGTGGGTTCCAGGAATGGCTCTTAGGTAAGACAAGGCAAAAAAAAATTACATCTCAAATGCAGAGTTTAAACCTGTGCTTTAATACCATCATTTTCAGAAACAAAGAATGGTGTAGGTAAAGGCCCAGTTAAAATAAGATGGCCAAAAAAAGCAACTTAAACAAAGGTAAGGTTTGTTCTATAGATTTAAGCTGAGACCTCTCCAGTCTAAGAGTTTCTAGTGATTTAGCCCTTTTTTCCTTTCTTGTGCAGAGAGAGATCCACACTTACAAATAGAGATTTACTTTATAGATTGATTTTTTTTTTCCTAACAAAAGGGTCTACAGTAACTGGCTGAAATAGTCCTTATGCCAGAAAGGCATATTTTGGAGACTAATTCAGCTACACAGGCTGCTTCTTAACCCAATCTGTGTTTCTTTAACTAGATTACTGAGTTCAGGGTGGAGTTCATTAATAAGTAGGGCAAACAGAGCATTTACTATTCCTGGACTCAGCATGGATAGACCAGAATCTTTTATAAACAATACTTCTAACCTTTACTTACAGTCAGAAACACGTTAATCCTTTTTCCTTTTTTTTTTTTTTTTTTTTTTTGAGAGACGCAGTCTCGCGCTGTCGCCCAGCCCAGGCTGAAGTACAGTGGTGCAGTCTCAGCTCACTGCAAGCTCCGCCTCCCGGGTTCACGCCATTCTTCTGACTCAGCCTCCCAAGTAGCTGGGGCTACAGGCGCCCGCCAAAAAGCCTGGCTAATTTTTGTATTTTTAGTAGAGATGCGGTTTCTCCGTGTTAGCCAGGGTAGTCTCGATCTCCTGACCTTGTGATCCGCCCTCCTCAGCCTCCCAAAGTGCTGGGATTACAGGCGTGAGCCACCAAACCCGGCCCATCCTTTTTCTTTTCACAAGATTGAATGACCAGTTAGGGTTTGTTTAGTTTTTTAGGAAGTACTTTGGGTTTTAAGAGGTTGTTATTTTCTTAACCCTTTTCTTTGTCTATCTTGGAAGATTAAGTAATTGAATCTTTGATATATTTCTCAGTACCTTCCATTTGGCTTTAGCCATCTATTTTCAGGGTTTACCAGGTCCCAGTATCATGTAAATGTAAGTTGCCAAAGGTCATAGTCTTGGATCATATACTCCAGTGAGAATTCTAAACTTCTTGGCAATTTTATGGAGGTTTCCTTTGGGACAGGAAAACATTTCACTTTTTCTCTGTTCTCAAGATTTTGATCAACACGAGCAGGTGGTTAGAGAAGCACACCTGATTGTTCTGAAGGCCTAACTTTGTAAGGCACTTGTTTAATTTTCTTTTTATTTTTAGGGTGAGAAGGTAAGTAAGCTAAAAAGTTTTGTAGATTCAGAGTAGGCAGAGAAGAATAGAGAGAAAGTGTAGTTGGAGATAAGTCAGTCAATATACTGTTATTTCTAATCAATTAATTGCTTATACTTTTCTTTTGCCTTTTGTAAGGATTTTAGAGAATATATATATTCTCATTTAGTCTTTTAGAAGCTCTGCATGCCAAACATATATTCTCCATTGTTTCTGAGGCATTTGTAATCCCTTTTTTTATTCTAGCGCACCTTGCAAGTGAACAGTTTTATCTAGTTTAAGACTTTCATTCTCTGGTGGATGTGACTCTGAGTTACCTTTGGTAAGTTTCATCAATTTCTCTAGAAAAGCACATATTCTTGGTCTATAGTTCTTATAGGTGAAATTGGCTAGAGTTCCACATGGAGGAGTTCTAGACTTCTTGGATCCAGATGAATCCATGACCCCTGTCTTCTTGTAATCTTACCTGCTGGAGACCTCCCTACTGCACCCAGTCCAGTTTCTGTCTGACACAGTATAACATCTCAAATAAAAAAATAAACTTCAAAACATAGGTTTTAACTGACATTTTTCCCTGAGTGTCCTAATCAGTAAGTGAGGAAGAAAGATACTGAGTTAAAACTCAGTATCTTTCTATTAGCAATTCTCCATTACATGGAAATATAATTTGTTCATCTATTGTCTGGATAGAAAAGGCAGAATGGAAACTAGAAGCAAACCGAAGCTCATACAAGGGAAGAAGTAAATAATGCATAACAAAACAAGATCAGAGTATTTTGATGTCAGATTTTCTAGTTCTGCCATTTGGAGAAACCAGGGTATTGCAGAAATTAATAAGGCAGTATTTTATGGATTGACTTGTTCTGGTAAGAAGAGACCCCCAACTCTTTCATTACAGAGAAGCAATGTAAACTAAGCACCGAACTCCGTATCACTACAAATAGCTATTCTAATCTGCATGTCGGAATAAAATTGACGCATTCATAGTATGTGGATATTTAAAAGAACATTTAAAAGATATGTTTGTAGGCACTTTCTCTGAATAAGGAACTCCTATGTTTCAGCTGCCTTCTCTATACAGCTGAACTCATCTGTTAACAGGATTAATTTTAATAAGCCATTTCTAAGATCTAACAAAAATTAAAGTAGTCCCTGTTTTTCACACTAAACCCAGTAGGAAAAGAATGTTCCCCCAATTTTATAGACAGAAAACTGTACAGAGAGAAATAACGTGTCCATCAATATCATCATAGATGAAGTTGCTAAGGCAAGATGCATAATCAGTTTGTCAGCTCTTGGTATCTTTATAGCAGTTTAGATCTGTTCTTGGTGTTTCCTCTGCCCATGTGGAATTCACCTAAATTTTAGAGGGTTACAGGCCATGGAGGGGAGGATTCAACAGAGAAGCTGTTGAAGAAAACAGGACTATCCACAGGCAGGTATTCCCTGAGGAAATGAATTGGCTTCTAGGATCCACCCCTCTTTCCCAACTAGTAGAAACCATCCTTGAATATGGTGAATAGGTAAGGGACTTCTTCTAGGAAGTTACTTGCACTTGATGTTTCTTTTTTCTAGCCACAGGGTCTCATAATAGCTGGCTAAAAATAGTCTTTATGCCAGAAAGGCATATTTTGGAGACTAATTCAGCTACACAAGCTGCTTCTCAACCCAGTCTGTGTTGAGAAGACTAGGTTTGCGTGTGTGTAAGCATCTACACACACAAACCATTTAACTTAAGGGCACTATGTTTTGTGCCCTCAGGATAAATGGTTTGTATGTGTCAATGATTAGCGTAAATCAGAAGTAGTCCTTGGATACAGAGAAACTTAAGGTATATAGAGGACGGATTCACACTTGTTTCCACAGCAACAGGATTTCCCCCCTGAGCTTAATCCCTAAATGTCAATGTGTTGTTTTCACTCTAAATTTTAAAATCATACCTTAGCTAAATCTAATACCGTTTATAATATTTCGGAATTCTAACAGATATAGATAACCTCAGACCTCACTGTAGTGAAAAAATAAATAATTAGCACTTCTTAGTCCATTTTGGAAGATGTAATAAATGATAAAAATAGAGTTAAAAGACATTTTATTGTTGTTTTTCCTTTTAAATCTTCTGTATTTTTTCTCAGAGGTATAACAGGGCATTTAAATAAAAGTATGATAGGGTGCATCATGCCTGAAACAGTATAATAATGAAGACATTTCTCATGTGTTAGTAACTTACTAGTTCTTGATGACTTTGGATCCAGTCACATGCTTTCTTCGATGTGTGATTTCTAGTAAAATCCCAACTCTAATTCTGTACTGTGTCAAAAACTCCCTAAAAATACAAGTGTTAAAATAATCCCCCTTATTTAAAATTCAAACTTTATACATTTTAAAATATTGAATTTTGGCCACACACTGTGCAGATAACAGTTTTTTATCATTTTCAGGGAATTTTACTGTCATCTATACTTGATATTCACACTTTTAAACATTTCTTTTAAATTCTACAAGGTAATGGTAGTAAGGTGATACTATCCTTTACACTAATCTCCTCTTGAGTCTCCAGAGAAGAGCTGTAAGAATCTTCAAAAGCAAAACAAAAAAGATATGCCCTCCTTAATTGTACAAATATAGTCATTAACAGCATAATGACATTTTGGCCAGTGATGGAATGCCTATATGTCAGTGGCTTCCTAAGTTATAAGATTGTATTTTTACTGTACCTGTTTTAGGTTTAAATAGGTTTTGATGGACAAATCTTTACCATTGTGTTTCAATTGCCTACATTATTCAGTACACAACATATTGCACAGATTTGCAGCTGAGCAGCAATAGGCTATGCCATATAGCCTAGTTGTGTAGAAGGCTATACCATCTAGGTTTGTGTAAGTTCACTCTATGAAGTATACTCTTCAAGTACACTTTATAATGTTTACACAATGATGTAATCACCCAATGATGCGTTTCTCAGTATGCAACCCTGTCATTAAGCAACACATGACTGTACCAAACTGTCAAGGATGGGGCCATATACAGTCTATACCCCTCCATAGGAATTTCTGTAAACACTGGAAATGCTTGACTATTGAGGCCTGGAGCTGTGGAAACACGATGTAGCTAATGGCTCCGTTCAAAAAAATTGTCACTTCTCTATTGTCCTTTTCATTAGTCACTGCCACTTTTCTGTTTTGCCAGTTTCATTTTTCCTCCAGACAAACATCCTGTAAGGCATTAAAAAGAAGGGCAGGAGACTAATTAGTGTGTCAAGGGGAACTAGAGGTGTGGTGAGAAATTCAGAATCTCATTTTCCTTTCCCCCCTTAGAATTGATTTTGCTGTCAGCATTTAAAAAATAACAAATGGATGTGCTTCTATTATTTGATGGAGATAAAGTACTTTTTCCTCTCCAAGTATAATTTGCTGCAAATTCTATTAACCAAAAATATATTCCAGAATCAAAATTATTAAACATTTTGAATGTCTTAGTCTAATTATTTGTGACTATAAAATGGATTGATTTGTATTTGTTTATAAATGTAATTAGGATAAATCCAAATAGAAGTGAAATAAAAGATATATAATCAGATTAGAGTACTTGCCAGAAAAGCAATGATTTTTTTAAAAAGCTCTGCAGCATGGGGAAAATTTTGCTATCTGTTATTATAAATATTATATTTATATAGTTTGTTTAGTTGTAGACTGAATGAGAGGTAAGATTTTGTTGTTACATTTTTCTTTTAAACCATCTCTAGACCTCTTTGCTTCTAGGTAGAAAGTCTTGTTTTGTAGTATGGTTTGTAAATGTTGGCCGGAAGGTGTCACAGGTTAACTCTTATTAATGCTTTTTTTTTTTTTTTTTTGAGGAAAGGAGTGGGCAGGCACCAATTCTGTCTATAAACTCCTTTTATTTCATACTGAGAATAGGCGAGATTTGATTGTTTCACATTGTTATCTTGTTTTGATTGATAGTCACATCCTTCCCATTTGGGCATTAGTGATATGGAAAAGTTAGACTCTTTTGCCAGGGGTGTCATTAATCTGAGTTGTTAGGTATCGATGACCTGAATGTTAACCCTACATGGCAGTTCCACTAATTTGTAAGCTTTTCTGGTTTCTGCTCTTTCCTCTTGTCCTGTTTCCCAAGTGATCAATTTCTGTTAGGCTTTCTGTTTATTTCCAACTGGCTTGCTTTTTTATACAGTTTGATTCAAAGATATTGATTTATTCCCCCTGTCCTTCCTCTGGAATGGTACCCGGATCTTATTTTATTTTATTATTTTATATTTATTTATTTACTACAGTAATTTGGTGGCAAATAATTCATTTCTTCTGTGTTCCCCCCACCCCCCACTTTCCTGTTTTTAGTGATAAATTGTTCGTGCAAGTTATTTTAGTGATAATACACTGTGGTTGGTTAACAACAAACTTTCAGGGTACATGAAGCAGGTGTTCTAGTTTTCTTTGCATGGGGAAGATAGCCCCTCCTTCCTTTCTTTTCCTTCCTTCCTTCTTCCCTCCCTTCCTTCCTTCCTTCTTTCCCTCTTTCTCCTTCCTTCTTCTTTCTTCTTTCCCAGCTTTGCTACAGGAAAGCATATTTCAGTTCTTATAATCGGGCCACAGAAGATACCAGAAGGTGGGAGAGCATTGAGGTTAGGACTCAGAGTGAATCCCCACACCCATAAACCTCAAAATAATCAGATAGGCATAAAGAAAATCAAGAAATTGTCCTTTAAGGAATGGATATAATTTTCTCTGACTCCTTTCAAGGTCTTGTTTTCATCATCATCTGTGGAAAGCTGGACAAACGAGTCATGTTCTTTTCACTGGGCTTTCAACAACTTGGTTAGAAACTAATGAACTTTTATCAATTAAAAAATAATCGCTTTCTCCTAGGGGAGAAGTTAAGGGCAGTTGTTAGTAGTTAGAAAATAGAAGAAAGATTGGGGAAGTAACAAGTGAGGAATGAGGGCAGGCTGAAAAGGAGAATCCATGTGGCTGAGTCCCGGTGGAGAAGCTCAGGGCTTTGCCCCTTGGTCAGCTTCATCTGTTGCCTCATCCTTGCTGTACTACTTGGAGCACATTTCCCAAACTTTCTGACCCCCCGTTTCTTTATTTGTGAATGAAAAAATTATATCTTTTCCCAGAGTTATGGTGAGGATTAAAGAAGATAACATAACCTCTGAACTGTGTCTTCTTGAGGGCTAGGATTTTGTCATTTGCACCTTTCTATGCCTCAGAGTCTAATACAGTGCCTGGTACACGGTAGGTGCTCAGTAAACATCTGGTTGAAGGAAAGAGAGGGCAAGGAATTTAACAGAGTGGGATATTAAAGAAGTAGCTCAGAAAAATAAGCAGGAAAACAGGAAGAAAATGGAAAGAGGAAGCATGGAGAGCTATTTGGACCTCCAGGTTAAAACTGATGCAGCCTGGAGCCCTGGCCTCCCTTCTTATGTCTCCCAGGGAGAGCTCTGTTACTGTCTTTTTCTAAAGCCATCAAAGGGTAAATTGGAAACATAGGATAAAAGTAGGCAGTGACAGCACACTGAGGGGAATATTTCTTTTTAAATGGGTTTATAAGCCAGACCCCACTTCCTCACCTTGTCTAATGCTGATGGTAATTTGTTCAAGTATTCCCATTTCAACCCATAGATTCCTGAGAACTGCAAGGTCACTACCACTACTCACACTGATCCACTTGTGGCAACCTCTAAAATTGTCCAATATATCATTGTTTTATTTAGGCTAGCAAACACGGAGGAGTAGTGGTAAGTCTTGTTCCCTATTTTCTCAGTGATTTTTATTAATCTTCATTTGACACTCTGAGAAATGCATGTGGGTTGTAGACAGCCAGTTCAGAAAGGTCATCTAATGTCAGCTCAGCCCATGGTGCATTGCAAATGAATCCTGACTACAGTGCAGTGGCATTTTGGTGCTTTATTTATCATAAGTCTTGAATAGTTATCTCACACTTCACCCTGACAAATTATATCGTCATTGTGGATTTTGGAGACCACTCTTCTCTATTTACATCAAGATCAGAACTTGATGTTACCATGAAATTTTCTATGAAAAATCTATTTTTGATGTTCATTAGCACCTCGAAACTCAAAATAATAAACCATGTTTACTGATAAGAAAAAGAAGGCATGGAGATGGCCATTTCATTAAATCATTAATACAAGAGATGGCACCAATTAAAACACAACTAAACAACGAAACAGCAAAATTCCCAAAACAAAATCCAGGTACAGGCTGGGCATGGTGGCTCATGCCTGTTCTCCCAGCACTTTAGGAGGCCAAGGAAGGAGGATCACTTGAGCCCAAGAGTTTGAGACCAGCCTAGGCAACATAGCGAGACCTCATCTCTACAAATTAAAAAATAAAATTAGCAGGGCATGGTGGTGCACATCTGTGGTCCCAGTTACTTCGAAGCTGAGGTGGGAGAATCGCTTGAGCCCCTGCGGTCAAAAGCTGCAGTGAGCCGTGATCATGCCACTCCACTCCAGCCTGGGCAACAGAGTGAGCCCATGTCTGAAAATAAAAATAATAATCAAAGTGTATATATTTTTAAAGCCAATGTTTTGAACTAACTGAAAGACCTGTGCATTTGTGGAGAAGAGCATAGTTAACCAAGAAAAAGAAGCTTTACATCTCGCCCAGAGGCACTTGCTACTTCTATTTTGGGGTCATGATCACAGCAGGTTCCCAGTCCTCGCAGAGTGCTGGATGGTCAAGAACTGTGACCTCAGAGCTTTGAGAAGTGAGGGAAGCTGCACTGTTTTCCCGGTTGTTCTTTCAGATCCATAGAGTAGTTCTTCCATATAAGGTGGAAGCATCAGAGTGATGAAGTGCTCCAGTTTGCAGTTCTTCTTTCCATAACACAGTTCATTTCTAGGCTCAAATCTGTTAACTTCATGCCCTTTGTACTTATTATGTTCTCAGCTTTCTAGCATGTAATTTTTTTTTTGAATGAGAAGCAAAATTTGATCCTTCAAAGTGGTTATTCAACACAAAAAAGTAGGCTAATAAGAGTGGAAGAAGACAGGTTTAGTATCAGTGAGTTTTAATTGAACACCTACTATGTTCCAGCACTGTCCTGGGCATTTAAAAACAGAACAGGGAAATGGTAGCTACAGAGGGTTGACATATAGCTCTGTATCCTGGTTATTGTCAAGGGGAGGGTGAATTATTAGTCTTACAGTAAATTATGTTGACATGGCATCTCAGACGTGGGGCCTTTCTTACTTGTTTTCTGTCTTGCACATTGTAGCCTCCTGGAAATGTCAGTGTGATGTTCTGTCTTGCAGAATAATTCACTTAGTCTATTAGAGTGATAAGTGATAGGCCTCTGCTAAAGCAGAGAGAGCACATGGTGCCATTGAAAATAAAACGTCCTTGGCTTCTGTCATTACTCATATACTTGTGACACTGTGTTTCTTTTTCCTTATAAAATGGCCTTTCCTCATGCTGTTGTAAGGGCTGAAAGGTCACATAGGCTTTGGCTTATTGTTTAGAGCTCTCAGAGAAGAACTTATTATTTTTTCATTGCATTTCCTCCCCACTACATTAGAAGCATATCAAATCAGAAAAATCAGGCTAGGACGGACTAAGGGCTTCCTTTACCTGTGATGGACACCACATTTTTTATACTAAAAATCTTGCAAAACTTGGTTTTTTGCACTTAAGAGTAAATGTTTTACTCTGAATGTAAAACTCAGTGTTTTACATTCAGAGTAAAAGACATTTACTCTGAAGGACATTGTGTTCTCAAATATCCTCCTGTTTGTCTTCACAACAGCCCTGTGAGGTAGAAGAATGGAATAAATATTACTGTCATCATCATATAAATGTGGCAACTGAAGCTCAAAAAGAGTACATGTCTTGTTTAAGGTAATTTAAGGATATACTTGATAAGTCTGTAAATATTTGTTAGTCATAGGGTAATTGACAGAGGCAAAAATACAGCTTGAGTTTTTAGCTGTATGTCTTCCCACTACGTTAGTTTTCCACTAACATAAACAACCAGATTCAACATGTTTATTTATTACAATCATGACTGTGTGAGATCTCAAACACAAAAATGTATAAAGTGGAAGAGAATTGTCTCTGATTCAGAAGTTATCTTTCTAGACATTGCAAGCCTAAGCCAAGTAAGAGGTGGTCCCTTGCTTTGGAAATCCACTTCAAAAAATGTTTGCAATGAAAGCTATTACTTCTCACATATGGAAATTGACAATCAAATGATAATATATAACTGGATTATTTACAAACAACCTCTGTCTTACAACAAACCTTTGTTTTTTTTCCATTATTCTAGGTCTTTATCTCATAAATCTTAGAGAGATTTTCCTCTCAAGCTTTGTAGATGTCAGCTCATTACTTGTGACAGTGAGGGACTAGCTAGCTAATCTCAACCTTGGTTCAACAGCAAAGTGAACTTTCTAACCAAGGATGGCCATTCTTGAAAAGACATATCTGGGTCAGTGAGTGCAGGTAGGTGTGCTGTGTTCAATTAACGCAATGGCAGCATACCAAACTGAGATCCTTCTCCTCCTCTCGTCTCCGATGCAAGCACCTGTTCATTAAATCTGCTCATTTCCCCTTGACTTTTGGAAGTCAGCACAAGTGACTAGGAGCAGAATGACTGTATATGCATTTCAAAAACACTTCTGTTAGTGACCGTGTTTTCTTTAAGGTTTCAACCATCTTGCTCTAGACCAGACATTATTTTGGTAACTGTGATCCTTTTGGCACCCTAATAGATGCTTCTATCCTATGTGGACTGAGGAAGAGTGAGTAAAGGGAAAGGGAATTGGCCAGGAGAGAGGGAAGTAAAAACAATTCAAGCACAGGAGACTTCAAGCCCTCAGTAAACATTTCTGTCGTCTTTTCTAATAAGTAGAAACTCATATTTGCATAGTTTATGAAAGAAATTCTCATTTAAGAAGGATATTATTATTCTAATATGATTCCCTTTTTATTGATGGGATAACTGAGACTTGTCAATAAGTAAATTGTCCTAATTCACTCAGCAGGAAAGTAGTGGATACAGCTTCCACCTAGTTCTCTTTTCACAGCCACACTTTTCCTCCACTCTCCTTGCCCTTTCAATTACCATTGGAGGTCCTTCAGGGCAAGGGCTGCATCTTCAATATTGCGACTTTCCCTCCCGGCATATTTGACAGTCTTTGCACACAGTGGTAAATCAGTAAGTGCTGTCATCTGTCTGGTGGGTAATAGTCTTTTGTGAATTAGTGAAATGGTGTTTTTCCTTCTCAGTGTAGCATAGCCGAGTGACCTCATCTGCTATCTGCAAGGCTTGCTGTCATCACAGCACTAGCCCCTGGCTACAGGGCCAGTTTGTGTTCAGAGAGCCATCTTTCAGTCTCCCAGGTACGTGTGGTGGCTCTCAACAGAATTACTGACTTTCAAGCATTTTAGAGGAAGACAAGATTTCATGTCTACAAAAACAAGACAGCAAGAGCTCTGGCAAGCGGACGTCGTAATCTTGCTAAGTTTAGTCTTTATGATGAATCATCTAGAGGCTGTTACTTGCTCTGGGTCTTTGGCTGTTTTATTTTTAGAAAAATCTGAATTTCATTGAAATCCATTTGCTGGTACATAATCGGAGTGGATCCAGTCCAAATGAGGTAATTATGGGTCAGCTGGAGGTGATTATCTCCATCCACGAGATAGCCCCAAGCTAGGAAGCTCTATGCAGGACTTTTAAAGCAACATTTTCTTCCTTGTGACCAATTTTGTAGTTATGAAGCTTTTTAGGGGCTTTTCTTGCGTCATCTTAACTTGGTTTGTTGTCTTTCTGCCTTTTCTTGGAAAAAATAAATCTTATCACCAAAATTCTGTCTGAAACAGTGAGAAAAAAAGAATGTGATTGTGCTGAACTGATACTAATAGGCATGTCTGCTGCGGTCAGGCCACCTTCATTTTGGGTGTCCTTTTTTGAGATTATTTTACAAAGTTTTCCAGGGCAGCTTCAACCCAACCTCCATGATCAGAGAAGAGATTTGACAGGGATACTCTTTCTCTTTAAATTTGGTAGCTCTTAAAGTTCCAAAGAAATATTGGCAATGCACTTTGCTTTATAGCTATTAACAGGAGAAAGCAAATGCAACCATTTTAAATGGGTTACTTCTGCTGGGCTCGTTTTGTCTCTAATGGGTGGGAGGATGCTTGGTGCGGCAGTTAGAATTTCTTAGCTCCTAGCATGTGCTTTTCCCTATGTGTCAGTTGTTTTTCTATTGTTGAACAATCGGCACCTCCCTAATTTTGTCTCTTAATTGACTTTCTGCTTCCCCTTCATCCTGCTTCACTGCCTTTTGATGGACTCCAAACAGGTACTAATAAGTGTGTCACTAACATCACATGCTTAGATCTTCTAGACCACTCACTTGGGGTCTTAGCAGGAAAAAGCAGAAATGTCTATTATCTAGACTGTGTTGGAAATAAGTCCAACTTTTACCAGTAGGGATTGTATGCTATTTCAGAAAAAATTTTTTTCAAAATTCTTTTGGTGACCAGTTTAAGTTCATCACTTTCCTCCCCGATCACTGGCTGCAAACAATTTCTGGCTTCATGTAACCTGGAAATACAACTTCCATGTCCCCTTCTTCTAGCTTTCACTCTTGCATCCAAATTTCAATAAATGTCGTATGTTTGTTCCACTGAAAAGCATCATGCTGTTGTGAAAGAAGATGAATTTGTTAGGTTAGAAGAATATGGCTCAACAGGCTGGGCGCGGTGGCTCACACATGTAATCCCAGCACTTTGGGAGGCTGAGGCAGGCGGATCACAAGGTCGAGGGATCAAGACCAACCTGGCCCACATGGTGAAACCCCGTCTCTACTAAAAATACAAAAATTAGCTGGGCGTGGGGGCACACGCCTGTAGTCCCAGCTACTCGGCAGGCTGAGGCAGGAGAATCGCTTGAACCCGGGAGGCAGAGGTTGCAGTGAGCCAAGATCGTGCCGCTGCACTCTAGCCTGGTGATGGAGCGAGACTCCGTCTCAGAAAAACAAAACAACAACAATGAAAAAGAAGAATATGGCTCAACAAATAGAAGAGTTCTCCATTGATTAAGTAATCTGGGCATTTTAATTTAATCTCTCTCTGTCTCAGTTTCTTCATTTAGGTAATGGGATAATAATATGTACTCCACAGGATCATGGAAATCATAAGATATGGCTTATAAACCAAGAAATATTCTCAAGTTAATAACTGTTAATCTACTATCAATTTATGCATTCGTATGGTCTATATATATGTGGCAAAATTTGGCATTTTATATTGGCATATGTCTTAGAGTTCCTAGGGTCTGTGAGCACAACATGTGTGACCATTTCCAATATTAGCAGAGTAAAAGCAGATAGCAATTTGATATATACCATCCAAGCATGGAGTGGATGAACTAATAACTGAGAAAAAGAAAACTAAATTAAAGAAAAGCAAACCCATGTATTTCTAGAGTCATATATCTGGAAAGAACCTTAAAGATGATGTAATGTTTATTGATTTGTGAAAAAGTAAGATCCAAGAACAAAATAGATATGGACAGGTAGAAAACATTTTGTTATCTGCTCAGTCTCCCAGGCTATTTAGTTACAGACCCGGGCCTGGTCCCAAGTCTCTTGACCTGATCCCTCAGCCCTCATCCTGTCCTGCACATTGCCATTATAACATGCTATTCTTAAGCTCTACGTGCAAGCACATGGAACAAATATGAAAAGGTTCCAATTGGAAGAGAGGAATAACCTAGAATCCAATGTATTTTTGTCATATCAACAATATATAACAATGGAATTTATAGTGCCTGTCATTTCTGTCCTGCCCCTACCTCCCGCAATGAGAGAGGCTGGTTTAGCTCATGTTGCTTCTGTAATCTCTGCCTCTGTCTTTCTGAGATTTCAGATATATTCTTGATTCTGTGAAATGGAAATAAATATTGTTTGTTTTTCTCATTCTGGTGAGAAATGTATAACATCCAGATTTATATTTCTGATATTTATTCTAACGATCTTGAACTCTGGTTTTTAAAATATACCCACACTTGACTTAATAAGCTAAAGTGAACAGTCAGTAAACAGAGGGCCAAATCACCTTCAAGACTGAAGTCAAATGGTTGACTTATTTAGTAATAAGGATGAAGTCCATTCTGCTGTAACCAAATCTACTCTCCTTTAGAGAGACAGAACATTTCCCAAGGTCTAAACCAATCCCCAAAACTTATTTTGGAGAGAAAAGCAGGTGCTGGCAAGTAAACAAATAGCAGTCCTTTGAGGCCTCAATTTCCTCAGAAAAACAGGGACAATAATCTATGAGCAGTGCTAAAGGGAGGAGAGCCGATGAGGTCATGCATTTAATATACATAGCACAGTGCCTGACACATGGGAAATACTTTTTAAAAAACTGTTATTTTTGTTTTAAAACTGGCAGAATTTGAAGATGGGAAAAAAATCTCACTTTGTAGTAAGACAAAGAGGGGCAATATTTGAAGGTTATATTTGATAGGGTGCAGGCATGAATGTATTAACTATTTTGATCAGAGGACACAGAGAATGGGCAGGGTTCAGCTCACCCGTCCATCTCAAACTTTGTGGGGTATTAACTCTAGATGTCTGAGCTGTTCCAAACAGGAAGCAAGCTGCTCATGTAGATCATGTTTCATAGGTGGTGAATATTATTAAAAACCTTTTTGATTCATTCGGTTTTTACTTCAAGTAATTCCTAAACTGATATTTAAATTCAGTTAATAGAGTCTGAATCCAAATGCCTCTACCTCCTGTTCCTTGAGTAGCTAAGGTTCTTGTTTCTGAATTAGTAGTACCTGATTTCTGGGATGGTCTAGCTCAGTGTGGTATTGGCATTGGACAATGGCAAAAAGAACAAATATAGAAAGTCTAGACAAATACTCCATTCCATTTATTAGCGTGTGTCCTAATCTTGTTCCAATTTTGACAGATAAGATACAGTGCTTCTATAAACACAACTGATTATATAGAATGGACATTTGAAAAGAACAAGTTGGAAATGATACACATTTTCATTATTTGTCAAATTTTTATAAACTGACTTTTCCAAATTCATTATTTTATTCACATCCATTTTATTTGACTTATTTTAAATTGGTAGGCTTATTAGTTAAAGATAAAAACAAAAACCCAGACTCAAGGAATCTGAATTCACAGTCCTCTGAAAATAGTATGGAAATGAAAATATAATTTTAGTGTAAAAAGAGTTACAGACTTAACGTACCTCAAAAGATGTCCGTTCTTTTAAGGTTATTTTAATTTGACTAGAGAGGGAAGAGAGGTCATAACTTTGAACTTTTTAAATAGCCTGAAAAAATTAAGAAACTGATATCTCTCTTCTCTCTTCTTCCATGCTTTGGTTCCTCTTTCTCTCGTGCAAGATCTCATTTTGCTGAAAATGCTCATTTCATGTTTTAAAATATTTCCCTTCAGTTTCAGTTCTATTAATAAACAGCTGAATTTTTCTCTTGGCTAATCATCTTTTCCAAGTATTTTATTCCTCATTTAAATTATAAATAATAGATAATCGTCCATCTATTTACTCAAAAAAAGTATCAGGCTCTTGCTGTTTCCCTGTATTTTGAAGATATAAACTGGAGTGAGACTTATCTCTGCATTCAAGGAGCTCATTTACCTCTAATCATTTGTTCTCTTCCAAGTCATTGGACACATCCCCAGCACATTCAGAGTGTCCCAACAATCACAGTTTATAGCTTTGATAACTGTTGATATTCTTTTGTCTTCATCACTAGGATCCTTGACTCTTACTGGTGACATTTTGGTGCCTTCTATTTGCTTGGCTAAACATTAAATACTAAATAAGCCAGAATTTTTAAAAACAAAGATTAGATCCACTCACTAAGCATATAACAGGCATTATTTATCCAGAGATAAGGCTGTGGACACCTAGCATTTTCTCTTTGTTCTGCTATTAATTCTTTGTATAACCCCATCAATTTATCCCACTGCAATATTCTAAGTCTGTTGAGAGCTGTTTGTCAAAATTAAGATCAGCCATAAAATTTTCAGTTTTTGAACAAAGTAGCACAACTAGGTTTATTACAGTGGAGTGACTTCATTACCTTCAAATCACTGATAAAAAACCCCAATTTGCGAAAATCGAATCAATCACTCATTCATTAGCAAATAAAATGCAAAAACATCTACTTTTTACATTATGGACTATCCTGATTTTTATGTATATATCTCCCGTTGCAAATCATTTATTTTCATTGTTATACACAGAGAATATGCTCCTAGAAGGATAGACACAATATGACAATGTTCCACCAACACATGAAATATGACGTGTTAATAAGCATTTAATTTTATTTGCTTTAAAAATAGACAATTTAAATGTTTTACCTTTTTTCAAGTACAAACGGTGTTCATGTAATTCTCCTATGATATCTTTTCAGTCAGGTAGTCAAATGGCTAAACGATTGAAATGAAATTTGCAGACTCATTTAGCACGGGGCATATGTTTAAATGGGATGCAGAATTCCCTCATCCTGGGGAGCCCTCGCTGACTCTCTCTGAATATTTAAGCAGTCAATCTGGTTATGCCATTGCTTCATTGACTAGACAACACTAATTCTATTAAAGCCACTGGAGATGTGATTTAATCAGTTCGCCCATAGCAAATGTTCTATAAAGAATGTGCAACTTCTTTAAAAATGACGAAACTTCTAGAATTAGATTATTTAGCTCAATCTTCTACAAGAATCCTTTTCAAGTTAACTTCGAAATATGGTCATCCAGCTACCGCTTGAGTATGTCAAGGAGTGGGTGACCACTACTAGTTTGTGGAACATTCCATTCCAATGTTGGATAGTGAAAAGTCTCTTACAAGCCTGCTTCCTCTTTCTCAAGGCTGCCATTTAATATTGTGGCCTTAGATAAACTTTTTCAACTTTTCTAAACTTTAACTTCTTCATATACATAATGATCATTTTGATAATACTTTCCTCACAGTGTTTTTCTGAGGATACAATTTTTTTTTTTTTTTGAGATGGAGTTTCACTCTTGTTGCCCAGGTTGGATTGCAATGGCACGATCTTGGCTCACTGCAACCTCCACCTCCTGGGTTCAAGCAATTCTCCTGCCTCAGCCTCCCGAGTAGCTGGGACTATAGGTGCGCGCCACCATGCCCAGCTAATTTTTGTAGAGATTTAGTAGAGATTTGAATTTTAGTAGAGATGGGGTTTCACCATGTTGGGCAGGCTGGTCTCGAACTTCTGATCTCAGGTGATCCACCTGTCTTGGCCTCCCAAAGTGCTGGGATTACAGGCGTGAGCCACTGTGCCTGGCTGAGGATACAATTTTTAATGCCAAGGCTGGCAGATCACAAGGTCAGGCGTTTGAGACTAGCCTTACCAACATGGTGAAACCCCATCTCTACTAAAAAATACAAAAATTGGCTGGGTGTGGTGGCATGCGCTTGTAGTCCCAGCTACTCAGGAGGCTGAGGCAGGAAAATTGCTTGAACCCAGGAGGTGGAGGTTGCAGTGAGCCGAGATCGCACCACTGTACTGCAGCCTGGGCGACAGAATGAGACTCAGTCTCAAAAAAAAAAAAAAAAAAAACTATGTAAAGTGCTGTTGGTACATTTGGTACATACTAAGCTCTCACTCAATACCTGAGAGCTGTTGTTGTTAGTGTTTTTACAACTATGGCATAATTAATTAGATGAAGCAGAAGATAATAAGTTACTTACCATAACTTCAAAGTGCCTTTAGTTAAAAGCAAGGTAGGCCTGAAAGCCAGGTTCCTCCTTTTACAAAGGGTAACATGTGCAGCTTAAAATAGGATACAGTAAAAATGTTCCAGACCATTGACTCCTGGCTTTGTTTCCTTTACTTTAGAAGTTAGGCTTTGACTCTGGCAGTGTTACAGGTTTAACACAATTTGAAAAACTTCTGTATATTATGGGATGTGTGATGTGACAAAAACTAAAAAGTGTAGTTATGAATGTGTTTCAAGGATCCCATCTAAAGACTCTCTTTGCCAGATTCTAATTAGAGTTTTAAGACTCTGCTCAAGTTATTATTCACTTGATTTCTTTCCACGGTACAAATGGTTACAAGCTTACCAACTCACCTGTTGCATGGTACAAATGGCAGTAAATACCATTGCTGGGAAATATCAGCTGAGAGAAAAGTCAGTCTTTCATTGGGAAGTCTGGGTAGCTGGGGCTCTGGAGGAGTTTTCTTCCACCAGAGCAGAGACAAACTTCTCTCTGAATTGATGGGCAGAGTTCTCTCTAGCCACATTTTAACTGAGGGTGTAGCTTTTCCAAGCGTCTGCTTTATGCAAGGAGTCCTGTTCAAACTCCCTGGCTCTTTGGAGCCCAAGATCTTAAATTTCATGACCACCTCAATGTTAAAGCCATTGGCTGTCAGGGCCAATTTCTGGGTCTAACACTTCTATTCTCCAGCTTATCTCAACTTCACCTGAGGTTGCATTCTTTTCTTTTTCATTTGTGTCCCATGGAGATTTTTCTTTCTTCTTACAGGCCTATTTATATTTACTTTGTTTTTCAGTTATGTTTTATGTCAAGTTTCTGTTGTTTATAGTAGGAGGAGTGACTTGCTATCTCAATTCTTAATGTAAGAACTGACAGTGAAAGAACATCTGCTTTGTATTGAACTAACGTGGGCTTCTCAGTATAATTTCTCCTTGCTGGTCTTTCTGCTATATTCTGACATCACCGAAAAGGTCCAGTAGAGATGGAGTGTGGTTGCCATTCTTTAGATGCTCTTCAGTTTTTCAATTACCTTAAAGTGATAGGCCCAAAGCCTAACATCCCAGGGTGTTTCAACCAATGTAAACTAAAGAACTGAACGATACCCTCTTTTGCTCTGAATCCTGTTCTTCCAATGATGCAATCTGTGATTGTACAGGCACATTTTGACAGCTTTAGAAGCTATTGACCCAGAATAAGTTTAGTCAAATAAATTTCTATGGACTGCTGTAATACAGGGTAGACTTGAAGTTTAATTTTGTCGACTGGTTTCAGTCCGTTCAAGTAGATTGAAGATGCGCATTAATTTTAATGGTTTTTGTTATCTATTTGAAGTGTTCTCGTTGGACTATGGAAAAGCAAAAATATCCACAAGTGAAATCTTTGAAACTAATTCAAAGACAACCTAATACTAAGTAAAGAAGGGCAAAACTTTACTAAAACATATTCAACATGTGGCTGACTTGGCCTTTTCACTTTTATTGGCTCAATTTATAGATTTTTTACAAAGGTCAGTGTTTTGTATTCTCTATTTCAGTTCTTCTTTTGATTTTTTTCTTCATCATTAGTCTTATGACTATACCCTTAATTTAACACACAAAATATCCAACCCACATTTTTTTCTCCAAATTTTTTCTTTTACCAGTGAAAATTTAACCCTACAAAATACTTAGTGATAAATTTGATATAATTCAGCAGGTTGTTGCCATTTTTTAAGAAATAGGTGGTGCATTTACTGCCACCTGGTGGAATATTTGAGACGAGAGAGAAATAGAAACTAGATTAGTTAAAAAAAAAAAAAAAAAAAAACACACACATTAAAAATACCTAACGAGGTAAAATTTCTTCACTGAGTCAGTATACTGGTTTACCTGGAGCCATGTAAAATTAATCTGGGCCCATATGTAACTTAAATTAATCTGAACCAAAGAAAAACGTGGGCTTCAATTGTATTTTCTTTGGCTAGTTATTAATTTATTGTCCCAATGTAGGAGGCAATGCTAATCTGATTATAATTCATATTTGATTGTTTAGACATGAAGGCAAATGTCAGAAAAACCTAAAAAACTAGAAAATTTTTTTCTTACGTGTTCTTTATCTTTGATTCTCTGTATTAGTGTTTGTTTGTATCCCTTAGTGAATCAGCCTGATTTTGGCTTGATTCTCTCATCTGTGTTCTACAGTTTGGTCTATCTAACATCTCAACAAACCAAGACAAACCAGGTAAAATTTCCTTGCCGTTCCTCACTTCAGCTTCCATTTCTCCCAAAGTATTCTACATTAGTTTCCTTTTTTTTTTTTAATGAACAAATTGTGAAGAATCTGGTCGCAGTTTTGTGATCTTCCTGCTAAACATCTTGGGATAGCAACTTTACTTTTCATTCTCATATTACACATCTGTATAATTTCAGGGATTGACTTGTTTATGTTCAATGTTCTCTTACAATTCTGAGACTCTATGAAGTCGTGAATAAATTAATTTAAATTTAAATGAATTTGACCAGTTAAAACCCTCTACAACTGTTAATACTGTATTCAGGGCACTAAAAGCTGATAGAATTTCCCAGACTTGATATTAGATTGAACAATTAGCCTTTCCTTAAATGATGCCACAACTGCCTGGTTTATTACTTATAATTTATACCACACTTGTTTCTTTTATTTATCTACATTTATTGAGTCTTTGTTAGCTCCTGGGGTTATAGTCATAAACAATAGGTCAGCAAACAACATTAGGAAGATAGAAATAAACAAATGATTACAGCATACCTTAGTGGTTCCTCAACTTGAATGTTTATAGAAATCACTGGCAATATTTGATAAATTTGTAGATTCCAGGGCTCTAATAGAGCCTGATTACTTGAAACAATTAAATTCCTTCTGATTCAATAGGTCTAAAAGTAAAGCCATAAACCTGCATTTTTCAGAAGTATTTTAAGTAATCCTGATGCAAGTGGTAGGACATACAACACACAAGAAAACTTGATATGAAAAATGGATGTTATAAAAGTAGGTAAGCACAAGGTATAAGGGAACATAAAGAAAGTGTATTTCATTCAATTAGGAGTCAGAGAAGCTGATAAGGAGTAAACCAGGAGAAGGAATGCATTCAAAAAAGAGTCTACGATTTCAAGCAAAAGAATAAGAATTCCATGTGGGAGAGCTTGGCACTTTCAGGGGATGGCCACTAGGTCAGTATTTCTGAAAGGTACAATTTGAGGATGAAATTGATCATATATTCAGGTAAAAAGCAAGTGTCAATAAATTTAAAAGAACTAGTGGAATTGGACAAAATGTCCTGATCATAATGCAATTAATTTAGAAATCGCTAATTTATTTTACTGCTTTATATGAATGAAAATGTGAAACTCACCAGATATTTAAATAATTTTTAGGTCAAAGAAGAAATCATAAGAAAAGTATAAAAGTGACAAAACTTAACTCTAATGAAAATGCTACACATTGGAAGAAATAGGGCAAAGTTTTGAATAGTATTTAGAGGAAATATTAGAGCCTTAAAACATATATTGAAAAAGTAGGAACCTTAGAAATTAAAGAAAGTGGAACAAAATTAAAATATAAGCTACTGAAAGTAAAACCCAAACACAGCAGAACAAAACAGGATTATTGTATCAATTTACAATATTTTTAGTAATTAAAACACATGCACACACGTGTGTATGTATGTTGACTAACGTATTATTTAGTTGAGCGTTTTTAATAATTTGAGCTTTGAGTTGAACTTACGAACTGTTTAAACTTGCAAGTTTTAAACTTCCATACATATGAAGTTTAAAAATAAGGTTTGCAGTTGTTGTTATTGATTTCTAAGTCAATACCTAGGTTGGTACGCCACTGTATTCCACCAGAATGTGATTCCAGCTGTATCCAAGAATATGTATATTCTTTTTCTAAATGAATTTTCATGGGATAAATTGTCATACAAATTAGCACATCATTAGTTAAGTTACAGATCTCAGTGTGCTGCGTAAGATGACTCCTTACAATTTTCCCATCTTTAATCAGTAAGAGAGAGATATGTATTACTACCAGGGCTATGGACAAAGATCTAATCCTATAATGAATATATGTATTATATAAGTATCTTTCTTCATTGTATGTCAATAAGGTAAGGAAAAAACTTATTTCTGAAGTAGTGGTATTAACAAGTAAATAAATGAAGGTGTTATTTTGCCTAAATATTCAACCTCAGGTGATTAGCATAATACCATTTTTATTTCTTTTAATTGTTTATTTCCATAGGTTTTTGGGGAACAGGTGTTATTTGATTACATGAGTAAGTTCTTCAGTGGTGATTTGTTAGATTTTGGTGCACTCATCATCTGAGCAGTAAACATTTTTATTTCCAGTATCAATTATAAAAATAAACATGTTCTGATAGTTAATACAATTGAGATAGAAAGAGGCTGTCTAGCCAAAATATTATTCTTGAATACCAATTATGACCTTATTTCAGTAGGCCTTATCTTAAAACCTTGCTCCTAACACAGTAATGCATTATACAATATATCTGCAGCAATTTATGGTTCATAAATACATTGTATTCATCTGGAATTATAATGAAAAAAAATAGTGACAATAATCCCAGACACTATACCTTTTCTCCCCTTTCATTGCCTTCTATTAGAAAGCCTGTTGGCATTGAAACCATTGGAAGTTTTGGAGACTTTTAAGCTAGGCAGGAAGCCTTGAAAAGTTTATTTAAAAGCTTGAAGAGGGAGACTATGTGAGAAAAGAATTAACATGGTAGACCTGACACTCCTTTTCTTGGAAAGTCCTGCCTGAAAGATTGAGCCTTGTCTGGTATCAGGGAACTTGACTGGCAAACAGCTTTCTACACTAATAAAACTTCCTTAAATGAAACAAGTGGCTCACTGTGCTTACTCCCTAAGTTATTTATATGAACAATACAATTTATTCTGAACACCTGCTTTCTTTAAGGAAATCTGGAATTCTGGTACATGCTAGGCAGAGAATGCCTTTATTACCAGATTACAATAAAAGCCTTGGACACTGAATCTTCAATGGGCTGCCTAGTACATACGTGTTGTCCCATTTCAAAGATGGGGAAATTAAGTGTGTCCTGTGTGACTCCAGTCTTGGAAGCTTGTGCTTGGTTTCATCTGGATTTTTCCAAGTGCCTTTTTGCTTTGCTGATTTTGCTTTGTATCATTTCACTGTAATAAGTCGTAGCCATGAGCAGGATTATATGCTGTGTCCTGTTAGCCGCTCTAGCAAATCATCACGTTAGACTGTGGTCTTGGGGACCACACTCAACATAGTGATATACAGGAAAAATTGACCTGCCATGTAATGTTCCCTATCCATGCTGTTTGAAAGTGGAATAATACAAAGGAAAAAGAGTCATATTTGACCAATTTGGAGTTTATCTGGACTAATAAACACCCTCTAAGACTATAAAAGTGTCTTTTGAAAGTGCCAAGAGTTTCATCAGTTACATACTGAGCAATAATACTAACACCTAATATCATTACAGCATTTCTTACACTAGTCACAGTCCTAAATTCTTTAACTGGATGATGTTATTTAATCTATACAGTGTCTTATAACAGTACGTATAATTAGTCCTACTTTACAAATAGAGAGACTGAGGTCAGAGTAACTAAGTGACTTGCCCTGGTCACACACCTTGTGAGAAGCAGAGGCGGGTTGTGAACGTAGGGAATCTGATTCCAGAGCCTACCCTCTTAACTACTGCCCTCCTGTATTTGGTCCAGACTTTTTCTAATCTGTCATAGAAGGAAGGGGGATTTTGGTTGGAGGGAGAGGGATAGATAATTTTGGAATACAGAAACTTGATTCCTGGAAGGCTTAGATTGTTACTTGCCTTTACTCCATCATACTGTGATTACGGCTACATATTTTTAAAAATCATACACTGAGGACATAAGGGGAAAATACTGGAACTGTGTTGGCCTGAAGGCCTGAAAAGAAGAGGCTGGAAATATAAAGGAAATTAGAAAATAAATTAGGAAAGTGACAAGTATAAAATTAACATATTTAAACAAATATGGCTAGAGCCCAGTGATCTTACTGAAGGAAGAAGAAAGATTTTGGTGTTTGGAAATCCAAGGAAGCTAGCATTGCGAGGCAGAAGAACAGAGAGACAGACACTTCATATATCTCTATCTCTATTATCTCTATCTCTATTATCTCTTTCTCTCTCTATCCCTATCTCTATATTTAGATATATGATATCTATATTGATCTAGATCTATCTATCTATCTATCTATCTATCAATCATCTATCTATCCCTCTGTCATCTGTCTACCTATCTATTTGACATCGAGGTAGGTATCTTCACAGGATACAAAGTGATCCTCTAAACTCTTTGGTGAAATAGTGATGTAGGCTTTCAGGTAAGAAAACTACCGGACTCAAGGGAAAGCATCACAGAATCACGGAAAGGAGCAGGCGGAACAATCCTAAATGCTCATTAATGGATCAGAAATAGTTATTATTTCCAGTGGTCAGAGTGGAGAAGTATTTTTATATACAGGGCATTGGGTAGAGTTCTTAGGAAGCTATTGTCTCAGTATTGCAGCTAAGTTACTCCCAAATTACCCAAAGCGAAAAAAAAAAATGAAAAAACCACCACAAGGCACATTGTTGTAATATTGCTGATATCAGTGATGAAGAGAAAATGTTAAAATCACCCAGAGGATAGAAGACAAGTCAAGTACAGAGGAATGGCAGCAGATGTGACATCAGGAACCACCCAAGCAAGAAGAAATGATAAATATCTTTAAAGTGGTGAAAAGAAAAAACTAAATCTATATCCAGACAATATATTTTTCAAAAATAAAATCAAAATAAAGACTTTTTCAGATAAATAAAAGCTAAGAGAATGTATTACCATCAGATCTTTACTACAAAAAAGGTTAAAGTAAATATTTCATGAAAAAAGAAAATACCACCGGAAGTTTGAATTTACTACACAAAGAAATAAAAAGCATCAGAAAGAGTAAACTTATGGGTAAATTTAAAAGCTTATGAAAATATTTTTGAGAAATTTAATAGATAATAGACTTTTATAAGCAAAGAATAATAATATGTTTCGGCATTTCTAACATATGTAAAAGTAAAACTGTGACAAAATAGCACCAAGGCCAGAAGCAGAGAAATGGAACTACCACAAGCATACTGTTGTAAAGTTCTCATACTATAAATAAAGTTATGCAATATTACTTGAATGTACAAGTTAACAATATAGATTGTAAACCTTAAAGCTACCATCAAAAAAACCTACAAAGAGGCTAGGCTAATAAACCAACAATGGATGTAAAATGAAATATTAAAAAACACTCAATTAGTACCAAAATGTCAGGAAAAGGGGGAAAAACCCTCAAAATTAGATGGGACAATAAAAAATAACCAGATGTTAATTTAAGCCCTCCTTTATGAATAATTCTATTAAGATAAGGGATTAACAGTGTAACTAAAAGGCAGAGGTTGTCAGACTGATATAAAAGCAAGATCCAATTATATGGTGATATAGTTTGGCTCTGTGTCCCCACCCCAAATCTCATGTTGAATTGTAATCCTCAATGTTGGGGGAGGGACATAGTGGGAGGCAACTGGATCGTAAGGGAGTGGATTTATCTCTTGTTATTCTTATGATAGAGAGTTCTTACAAGATCTAGTTATTTGAAGGTGTGTAGCACTTCACCTGTCCCTCTCTCTCTCTCCTGCCAACATGTGAAGATGTGCTTGCTTCCCCTTCACCCTTCCACCATGACTGTAAGTTTCCTGAGGCCTCCCCATCCATGCCTCCTGTACAGCCTGTGGAACTGTGAGTCAATTAAACCTCTTTTCTTTATAAATTACTCAGTCTCAGGTAGTTCTTTTTTTTTTTTTCTTCAGATGGAGTTTCACTTTTGTTGCCCGGCTGGAGTGCAATGGTGTGATGTCGGCTCACTGCAACCTCAGCCTCCCGGGTTCAAGTGATTCTCCTGCCTCAGCTTCCCAAGTAGCTGGGATTACAGGTGCCTGCCACCATGCCTGGCTAATTTTTGTATTTTTAGTAGAGACAGAGTTTCACCATGTTGGCCAGGATGGTCTTGAACTCCTGACCTCAGGTGATCCACCTACCTTGGCCTCCCAAAGTGCTGGGATTATAGGTGTGAACCACCACGCCTGGCCAGGTAGTTAGTTATAGCAGTGTGAAGGTGAACTAATACATATGGCCTTAAAAATTATTTTTTAAACCCCACCAAAAAGTGGACAAAGGACACGATCAGGCATTTTTCAAAAGAAGATATGCATGTGGCCAAAAAGCATATTAACTAAATGCTCAACATTACTAATCAATAGAGAAAAACAAATGAAAACCACAATGAGGTATCATCTCACACCAGTCAGAACGGCCATTATTAAGAAGTCAAAAATTAACTCATGCTGATAAGATTGCAGAGAAAAGGGAACACTTATACACTGCTGGTAGACATGTAAATTAGTTTAGCCGTTGTGGAAAGCAGGATAATGATTTCTCAAAGACCTTAAAACAGAATTACCATTCAACGCAGGAATCTCATTATTGGGTATATATCCAAAGGAATATAGTTTATTCTACCATAAAAACACATACACATGTATCTTTATTGAAACACTATTTGCAATAGCAAAGATGTGGAATCACCCTAAATGCCCTTCAACAGTAGACTGGAAAAAGAAAATATGGTACATATACATCATATAATACTATACGGCCATAAAAAAAGAAGGAGATCATGTCTTTTGCAGCAACATGGATGGAGCTGAAGACCATTATCCTAAGCAAACTAATGCAGGAACAGAAAACCAAATAGCACATGTTCTCACTTACAGGTGGAAGCTAAACAACAAGAACACATGGACACAGAGAGCGGAACACCGGACACCAGGGCTTACTTGAGGGTGGAGGTGGGGAGGAGGGAGAGGATTTAAAAAATACTGTTGGGTACTATGCTTATTACCTGGGTGACTAAATAATCTGTGCACCAAACCCCCATGACATACAGTTTACCTGTGTAACAATGTTGCACATGTACACTTAAATGTAAAAATAAAAGTTAAAAAATGCAGTTTAAATATAAGAAGCAGGTAGTTTAATAGAAAAAAAGATGAAAAATTATGTACCATAAAATATTAATCAATAGAAGACTATATAAAATTAAATACATTTCAAAGCAAGGAATATTACCAGGGATAACAAGGGGCATTTCTTATTAAAAAGGTGTTAAATTATCAAGACATAACAATCTCAAATGTGTATTCACTTAAAAGGAGAGCTTCAAAGTACTTGAAGCAAAAACAGACAGAACAAGAAAAGAGAGACAAATATACAATTATGTTTGGAAATTTTAATATGCCATTTCAATAACTAATAGAAGAGGAAGACACATACAAAAAAACCCAGTAAGAATGCATTAGACTTGAACTACACAATCAACCTATTTAATCTAATGGACATTTACGGAACACTTCACCCAAACAACAATGCACATTTTTGGGGGGCCCAAAATAAGATGGAAGAAGTTTGAAAGGATTGAAATCTCAAGAAGTATGTTCTCTCATCACAACAGAATTAAATGGAAAATAGACATCAGAAACATACTTGGAAAATCTCCAGATATTTGCTAATTAAATAAAACATTTTTTAATAAAGCATGGGTCAAAGAAAAAATTTATATAGTAAGATGAAAAATATTTTGAAGTAAATGAAAACACTACATAACAAAATTTGTGAGATGCAGCTGAAGCCATGGTTAGAGGAAAATTTATAGCAATAAATACTTTATTAATAAAGGCTTAATTCAATAGTAAAAGTGTCTACCTTAAGAAAAGAAGAACAAATTAATCCCCAAAACCAAAAGAAGGAATTAATAAATCTGAGGAATAATCAATGATGTAGAAAACAAAAAGAATATAGAATATCAATAAACCCAAAATTAGTTATTTGTAAGTTCAAAAACATTTATAAAGCTATAGGAAGACTGATGAAGATAAAAGAGATTTAGGCTACCAATAACAGGACTGATTAAAAGGACACCACAACAGATTGTGCAAACATTAGAAGGATGATAAGAAAATAAAATGAACAACTTTGTGGAAATATATTTGTTACTTACCTGAAATAGACAAGTTTCTTGTGAAATACAAATTACAAAAGCTTGCTCCAGGCCAGGAAAATGTCACTAGTTATTTCTAACAAACATTTAAGGGAGAAATAATATTAATTCTGCACTAACCCCTCCTGAAAATAGAAGACTCCAAATCACTCCATGAGGCCAGTATTACCCTGCTACCAAAACTGAAGACAATACAAAAAGAGAGAGAAATACTTATCAATATTTCTCATAAAGATAGATACAAAAATTTTTAAAAACTTTCACAAATCAAATACAACTATATACTAAAAGAAGGATGAATCAGAACCATGTGAAATTTACCAGCAATACAGGGTTGATTTAACACTGGAAAAATCAATCAATGCTATTTGCCATGTTAACAGTCTAAAATATAAAGCATTTCGATAGATGCAGTAAAATAGTTGCTGACTTAATCAGTTCTGTTGCTGGATCTGATGTTAGTAAACAATTCTTATTTTAATCTGGGTTGTGGACATTTCCAGGGTAGGCATGATCAATATAGGAATCTCTGTGCTGCCAATAAATTAAGATTTCTATTCCTGTCATAAAATGACTTCACCATGAAGAAGCCATGTTATTTTTCAATATTCTTCTCCACAGGATAAATAAAGTTCCCATTCAAGAGAAAAATAGTTAAGTCCAAGGCATAAAACAGAAAATGCAATTTATTGTGATGTATCCAGCTAGAGCCTGTAAAGTTGTTTTTGTTTTTGTTCGTCTTCTAGAATAACAAATGCATGAGATAGAAAGTTGAGAACTGGTGAAGTGGCCCCTTGATGTCCCAGAGCGCCTGGCTTTTTCTACCTTTCCACTCAGCTTGCGATTAGATTGTTCATAATCATATCTCCTCAAGGTTGAAAAATGGCTGCTTCATCTCTAGCATCACATCAGTGTTCCATGCAAGAGTAATGGAAAGAACAAAGGGCCAAAGGCGTTTGTCATTCTGCTTTCAATTAACTTTCTGAGAAGTCACACTTCATGACTTCCACTTACATATCTTTAGCTACAAGGTTGTCACTGTCTATGCCCACCTGCAAGGTGGGCTGAGATTTTGGTTTTTAATCTGGAAACATTGATATTACAGGAACAATCGGGGTTCTGATTGTAAGCAATAAAGGAAAATGGGTATTTAGTAGGCAAGAGAGTGTCTGCCACATGCTCTCCTCCCTGCAATCAATGGAGGGCTTTTGCTGAGCAATCAATGGAGGGCTTTTGCTGATGGGCTGACTCCTATTGAAGACATCAGATCTGCATACAAAGTTTTAACCTAGTTAGGTTTTGGATCTTCACAGACCTTGAGAATAATCCTATAATTTCTACAGCAATCTCTGCTTTTTGTTGGTGTAAACTTCGAAGAAAGAGTGCAGCAGTGGTTGTCTGTGATAGAATGGCTGAGGCCTCTCTAGTGTGCAGACTGTATTTGCCCAGACTCACCTAATCTTGACCTAAGAAATATTAAAGAAGAGGGTTTCCTTGTTTTTGAGAAACATGTGGATTACCCCTACGAAGGCTTTAAAATACGAGTCTGAATTATGTCTAGTTAAAATGCTAATTCATCAAAAACTGCACAAACACCAATGATCTAATATTACTTTTTTTTTTTTTACAAGCATGTGGGTACTGGTAAATGGCATCCTGGAATGTTCATCAATGAGGAAATTGTAATCTAACATAATTGCCCACTTTGTCTGAAAAAAAGAATAAATTTAATTTGTTAATTGTGAAGCAGTCTATTGACTTTAAAAATGATAAACATTTTCCAAAGCAACTGTGATTTTTGAGAAAAAACTATAGATATACTTAGAAACAATTAGGAATACAGAAGCATTGCTGCTGAATTAATGAAGTGATGAAAAAAGAGGCCCAGCAGTTCTGGATCTTTTTCATTATTCATCTACTTTGATTTTCTAAGACTTGCAGAATTTTACTTTGATCGACTCTACATGATGTCAAAAACATCCAGATGCAAGTTTAAAAGGTTTTGATATGTTTTAGACATAGCTTTTATCCTTGTACTTCAATTTTCTCTACACTAAAGGAAGGAATGCCTGTTTCTTACCCACTAGGAAGAGATTTCCTTTGAGATCAGCCTGACCAATATGGAGAAACCCCATCTCTACTAAAACTACAAAAATTAGCCAGGTGTGGTGGTGTGCACCTGTAGTCCGAGCTACACACGGGAGGCCGAGACAGAATTGCTTGAACCCAGGAGGTGGAGGTTGCAGTGAGCTGAGCCAAGCCGAGATGACACCACTGCACTCCAGCCTGGGCAACAGAGCTAGACTCCGTCTAAAAAAAAATAACAATTTGCAATCATTAGCCAACTTGGTTCCATTGCATGAACAGCACATAACTTCAGCATGGGAAAAAGCACTTTATCACCGTCATTTTAGATCTCCCCCAAAAAACTTGCCAAATGAAATAAGTTTGGAGGCGTTGTAATTAGTGGAGGTTTAGCTTGGAATAGGTGAAAAGAAAAAAAAAATACTTACAATGGATGCTAGTGATATGCTGGGCCCTTTCATGTGTCTCATGTGGGTTATGCTGTGTTAGGGGTTAGAAGACCTGTTTTCTAGATCTAGTTCTGTCATTAAACAGGTTTGAGATGTTGGACAAAATACACACATTAATGCTTTCACTTCACATTTTTCAGTTACAAAATGAGTCGTTTTCAATTACAATTGATACTTAAATTATAAGACCTAGGATCAGTTCATCTTTTATTAAGTTCTGTTCTCTCAAAAGGAAATGTGGATATGGCACTGAGTTAAAGCAATTCCCTTCGTGGTTTATTATATGTATGAAAGGAATTCATATTCCTCTGGAAGAATCTGACTGGGCTTCTCAAAGCAAGGTACCATTTTGGGTTGGATACGCAGGCATAACTGAACTGAATTCCCTGACTGAAACATGGCATCTAAATCTTAGGAAAATTCAATGGACTTCTTGAGCAGTTTAACAGGCTTAAGTAAGGACTAGGCTTGAATAATTCACCTACCAGAGTCAATACTTTTGCCAGTTGACTAAACAATGATAAAATTTGCCATTTACTTATCTTACACTTTTTACTAGGCACCGAAATTCATTTATATTATTTAGAATCTGCAGAACAAAACCTCGAAAGTGGATATTAATGATCCTATTAGAGCAGATTAATTCTCATAGACATTCACTAATTGTCCATGGCCAAATAATTATTAAATACTAGAGATAAGATTCAAACCCAGGTCTGCTGAACCTTGAAGCCTACGCTCTTTCTTTCACACCTCCAAGCCTAAGTCCTAAGGTTGGAAGGGTGTTAGATTCCTAATAGATCATCCTCCCAGCATCATTTTCACAGGTGGCATATGAATTTTCTAGCATTTCCAAAGTGGTATGGAATGTTCGGATTGTTCTGGGACTGTAGTAAAATATACAAGAATATAAAGTTATTCTAAACACACACACACACACACACACACACACACACACACACACGCAGAGCTCCCTCAAATAGGAATTTACAGGCAAAGATTTATAAACAAGTTTACATTTGACCTGCGCTTGGAGGAAAAGCAGGGTTTTGACTGATAGGATGATAGGATGAGAAATAGAGGGAACTGGGAAATGCTAGTTGTGTTCAGGAAACACTGAAATGTCCTTACACAGAGGAGTGTAGAGGGAGTTATTGCTGAGTTGGGCAATAATATTCAAGGAAAAGAAGGCAAAGTGAGACTTAATGAGTACCAATTATGGACTCTATAGTTAATGTCTCAAGTAGGGGTAGGGTGGGGGTGTCAAGACAAAGAGTATGTGTTTAAATTATTTGACAATGATGATTCATTGATGTCTTTTAAACGGTGTGCAACCAGATTAGTGCTCAGTTTTAGAGAGATTACTCTGTCAGTTGCCTGCTAAATATATTATTCATATAGAGAAAAAGTTGAAGACAGACCTCTTAAAGCTAAATGGAACCCTAATCCATGAACTCATGTAAATATCTTGGATACACAAATGGTTTTCTCTACTCTACCTTACAAGAAGTAATTCACATTTTCTCACTTTTTATGTAATGAATGAATGAATAATTTTAATAAATATAGTATTTTCTGGACACTTAATTATGTTTAGGAGGGTATTCTAAGTGCCTTTATATACATTTTCTTAATCATCACAGGGTTGAATAAGTCTGAGGTTTAGAATGAATTAAGGAATTAGGTGTAGACAGATCAAGGAATTAGGTTTAGACAGATTAAGGAATTCGCCCAAGACCACACAGTTGGTAAATGCTGGTGCTGGCATTTTCACTCATTTGTAAATCCAGAGTTCGCAACCACTGGGACACTACAGAACAGGCTGAGTAAAGAAACCCTTTGCCATTTTGGAAAAAATATCCCTTCTTTTTAGTGGAATTGACATATTGGCTTGGGATGCTAAATCAGCTAAAGCATAATGTCAGGAGCCAGGCTGCCAAAGGCCATTCTCAGGGTAGAAAACCAATAAAATGGGCCCACCAAAAAGGAAGAACATTTCAAAATTTTCTTTAATGAGAACCCAGCAATAATCACTTTGAAAATAGGAAACTGGGCATAAAATACCCACTGGGCTCCCAAAAATCAAGATCCAGCCAAAAAAATATGAGGAGAGTTATGGCGGTATCTCAGTGCTAGCAGCTGGGTAGTGCTGCAATAAGGCAGGTTAAGATGAGAATGTGTTGGGAGGACTGACTCATTCAACTCATCCCGGTGCAGCTGTTCTGAGCTTAAAGATAAGGTTTGATCGTTAAACTCAATTTGCTGTTAAGGTGACTTGTCAAGAGCTGAGGATAATTGCAACTGGATCTCAAGTCTCAATGCTAAACAGTCTTATATGTGGCATCACCCCCAGTATCTGCGGTGACACCTGTGAAGGCCCAGCTGTTTCCTCGGTAGTTCCCATACTTGGGAAAGACCACAGGGTTGTTTCAGGTAGCCTTATGGAGAGGGCTGGCATTTTGGTGAATTCACCATTGGTCTAGTTTCTGGATCTGTAATACTGAGGACCAGCTTCTTACGAGGATAAATCTCAGTGGAATTTATTTATGTTATCCAAATGCACAGGAGGATTACTTATAATTTAGAATTCAGTTATTAATTTTTAAAGCCTCAAATTCTTTGTGGAATAGTTCAGAATATAAATAATGGAAGGCTGGGTGGCAACGTGGAGAGAACATATGGTCTAGATTTAGACAAAAGAGTTTCTGAGAACTTCATTTAGGTAGATAACCTTGAGCAACTTCTTAACAGCTCTAACCTGGAATTTTCCATGAGAAATGAAGATAATATTATGTCATCAGGTTAGTTTGACTCTGGAATACTCAGCTCAAGGGCAAGGGATACTGGCTGGGGAAAACATCACAGGCTGCTAAGGCTGACTCCAGCAATTATAGCTGCGTGCCCCAGGAAGCAGGGCCCCAGAGAAGTAGCTGTCTAGGTACTCATCAGGCTAGGGCATTACCAGGGGTCTCAATTTGGTGGTTGGATCATTGCAGTATCAGAAGGGCTTTCATTGTAGAAAATCCTAGAATGTAGTTTCCTTTACCTCACAAAATGGAACTCTCAAGACATTAAACCATGGCTGTGATAAAATGGCGTTGCGTTCAGAGTCTGGTTCCAGTGACAGAGGAGGAGTGGCAACATGGAACCGAGGAGCCAGGGTACTTTCAGAAGGAGCTCTGTGCACTGAGCCATCCCTTATTAGGGAAGGGTAGTCCCTGGTGCTTCTGTTCCAAGTTCTGACATTGAATTCCTATTCCCGCTGTGTGATGGAAACAAAGTTGTTACCCTTCCTCCTCATCAATGTGGCTAACTTTGGGCAACTGTCAAAGATGAAGACAGGGAGGCAAGGCAGCGTCTGTCAGCATCGCGGCAAGAGACGTTAAAATAATAATAATGAGATTCTAGAAAAGTTTAGGAAAGTAACTGAACCTCACAAAGAGCATCTCTTCCTAAGGCCAGTGAGGTATCTGCTGGGGCCACCTGTATTTTGAGATCTAAATAACATTAGCCCAGGACCCTGTCACAGTTTCTCAGCCTATGGAAGTCACACCCCAAGATTTCTCTGAATTCCTTTCTCTCCTTTCCTCTTTCTCCTTTCCTCTCCTTTATTTTCCTTCGCCTTTTTTTATTTCCCTTTCCCTTGTCCCTTTTCCTTCTCCTCTCCCCTCCTCCCCTCCCCTCTCCCACCCTTCCCCTTTGCCTTCTTCTCCCTTCCTTTTGCCTACTCTCTCCTCTCAATTGCACTTCCAAATAACTTGACTAAATAAATTCCTCTTGTAAGCAACATTCAGAGCACAGGGTATGACTACTTTATGTAAAGGCTGCCCTTGGTATCAAAGCGGAAGGTTAAAGAGCCATTTTCAGAAACTGAACCTAACAACGGCCAGATAAAATGAATGCTGGTCTCCTGTGGAGTTCTTTCTAGAAAGAATCTTAATCTAATAGATACTTTATTTTAAATGTATTTCTTTCCTTTCCTTTCCTGTTTCCCTCCCTCCCTCCCTCTCTCCCTCCTTCCTTCTTTCTTTTCTTCCTCTCTCTTTCTTTCTTGTTCACATTGGCAACCTGGATTATGAACCACAATGACCAAGGTATGGAATTCATCCTCTTCTTCAAGTTTAGCACCCACCTACCCATACAAACACACACTCTCAAACGAAGTGTTAATGCCCTGGTAGACTTTATTAATGATTTTTGGAAATGAGTGAGAGAAGAGGGTCACATAATAGCACTGGGAAAAACATGTGTAATGAAGATCTAGACCATCCCGTCCCTGGAGATTTCGTTACTCCTCTCTTCATCTTCCCTTTCTCACTCTTCTTTACTTATCTTTCCCATTTGCTTTTGGGCACAAATCCCACATATTACACTTCTTTTCTCAAGCAAATCAATTATAATGTCCTTTGCTGATATTCATGCCCTCTGCTAATGTCTCATTTCTCTGAAGGGAACATAAGGTGGTTGTTTTGAGGACCATTTCTTCCTAAGAGATATTCTTATGTTGTCAGAAAAGATAGTAAAAAGAGATGCTAGTGATCAGAATACTGGTGCTTCAACAATTCAGAATTTTCTTTTTTCTTTTTTTTTTTTTTTGGCTGATGTTCAGTAAATACTTACTAGTATTCACTTAACCAACTTAGTTCTTTTCAACATTCTAGCAAAAGAACCTATTACTCCAACTTTATCTAATGGCAGTCACGTATCAAATAGTTAAGCTTAGCTTTCTTTGTATTTATTGTATAAAAGTCTTAGCATATGGATTTTGGAAGACATCCTATTCTCATCAGCAATACTTTTAAAAGAAAATATCTATTAGAACAGGATCCTTTCTAGAAAGAATTCCACAGGAAACCAGCATCCATTTTATCTTGCTGTTTGTTAGGTTCAGTTTCTGAGGATGACTCCTTAACCTTCTACTTTGATACTAAGGTCCGCCTTTACATAACAGTAGTCATACCCTGTGCTCTGAACATTGCTTACAAGAAGTATGGGGTCAAGTTCTTGGAAGTGCAATTGAGAGGGATTCAGAAATATCACTTCTGATTTTGTTGTGCAGAAAATAGTGATTAATTTAACCAGAACTTCTGCCAGAAATATTCTGTCATTGTGTAACAGGAAAGTTTACCCTATTATGATGATGGCCAGGTGTATTTTTTTAAAGAAAAAGTTATCTTATTTGACCACATTAGCAACAAAAATATTTTATACCTGAAATAGTATCCAGATATTGAAGCCTAGGAAAAAGAAGGTGAAGAATATGTAAAATAGCCAGTAGTCTAGAATAAAAGTAAAATATAATGCATTGGATAGGCAGCTGAAATTTTATAGAAGCTTTGTAGAAGAATCTCTTAGAAGAGTTTTGAATTGTAGTAGAGATATTTTTGGAGGTTTCAGATGTCTCAAATAATCTCCATGTAGTTTTACATTACTATACCTTGGAATTGGGAGACTTGTGTACAGCAAGTTGATGTAACATCACAATAGGAAAGATGAATATTTTTATATTCTAAAAACTACTCAAGCATATGAGTGGCACATGAAATATCAAATATCATCCCTCAGTATGGCAATAATATTTCCAGGGCAAAAGCAATTCTTGTTGTCACTTTAGTTTGAATGAGTAATTTTCTGGCCAAAAACATTGCAGATTTTTTTTTTAAGATCTCAGCGCATTAAATAAAAGAAACTGTTAGCTATTTGGAGGTACAAGATTTCATTGGTGGCTTTGCATGCTTAATCATGAACACTTTTCTTCAACTCCTAAAACAATAGAGAAATATCAGCATTAATAAAATACCTTCAAAACACATAGTTTAATTTAAACAATAATTTCCACATATAGAATAGATCCCTGTCATTTTTACTAATGGTGGACCCCCTGCTGTGCTATATTATGGGAGAACCTCTAGGGAAGAAACAAGCGAAACAGGACCAGACTGTGGGCTGAGGCAGAATGTTGGGTGGCAGGGTATGGATCTGATTAAGACAGCAAAGCTGCTTGCTTCCTTCCTCACTCATGGGAAGGGACCAGGAGTCCAAGTCTCTGAATGTGTGGCAACCTGGAATTCCTACTCAGGTGTCACAGCCCTGGGAGTGAGGCTGTTGCATAGCTTCCACTCCCTTTGTGAAGAGTTCTTTTCAGGGTTAGTAGAGCCTGCCTTGTTCTTAACAATGAAAGATGGCGCAAGCCAATGCAGGGAACTGTGAGAAGAGTTCTCATAGAGATAAGCAGGAAGAAGAAAGGCCCAAGTGCCTCAGCCCCACAAGCCTGCTAACTGAGCCCTCGGGGCTGGTCTCCAATCCTGCGGAGAACTAGAATGTCGCAGAAAACCAAGGACCTTAATGGAAGACCACAGAGGCTGGTTCTGACTATGAAGGTGGGGTAGATGGGGAGGTCTAGTTTGATGCCCATAGGATTACATTCCTTTTTGAATTCCCAGGAGTATCTCCAGAGTCATGTTGCTCACTTGGAAGGCCTCCTAATGTCCCAAGTACCTGCATTCTAGGGGCCCAGTCCTGAGTGACAGATGGTGATGTGGGCATCTAGGTCAGGGTTGTAGCTACCAGAGAACAACTGTTTTGATACAGCTATTATGGAATGATTTGAATATATTAATTATATACTTCCTCATAAAAATTACATGTAGAGAAAGTGAAATATGACTGTTAGCTTAAGTTAAAACAGCATCTTTATATTGGCTTTTTGTTCTTACTCCTTTTTTCCCTCAACTTTTATTTTAGGTTCGGGGGTAAATGGGCAGGTTCGTTCCGTAGGCAAATAGCATTTTGTCAGTGTTTGTTGTACAGATTATTTCATTACCTAGGTAACAAGCATCGTACTCGATGGGTAGTTTTTCCATCCTCTCCCTCCTCCCACCCTCTGCCCTCAAGTAGTTCTCCATGTCTGTTCTTCACTTCTTTGTGTCCATGTGTATTCAATGTTTAGCTCCTCATAAGAGAGAACATGCAGGATTTGGTTTTCTACTCCTGTGTTAATTCACTTAGGATAACACAGAGCCTCTAGCTCTGTTCCTACTCCTTTTGATCCTAAAGAAAAGTAAAGTCCACATCCTCTCCCCATGTCCCTGGGGTGGGCTTAACACCCAGGCTTGCAGCACATTAGTTAGGAGAGAATTTGTTCCTGCAGCCAATACTTCTTGCTTTACTAGGCTGGGATACCAAATAACTTCATATTCTCTTTTTTTGTTTACATCAGATGATGTTAAACTCCCATTCTACCTGTTGCTAGAGTATTTCTTTTCTCTGTCTGAGATCTTTGTCTTGTGATAATCGCAGCAATTCCAGGGATGCTTTTTTAGCCCAAGATAGTCCAAGGATAAGGCCTGTTTACTGTTACGTTTGTCACGATATTGCTGCCATATGGGATCACTAAAATTCAGCTAGTCCTGCCAACCTAACATCTATGTTGTCTATTGCAAAGTAGACTGCCTTAAATGGAGCGTGTACCTCAACACTGACCTGGTACTCCAGTAAAATGGTGCAATCCCTGGGTCCCTTTTAAGATGTATTCTCTGCTGACGCACTTCCAAAAATGGGAATGAAGTGTAACATGTACTTGGGTGTATTTGTTTCCCAAGGCTCCTGTAATTATCACAAATCAGATGGCTTAGAGCAATAGGAATTTATTGTCTCACAGTTCTGGGGGCTAGAAGCCTCAAGTCATGGTGTGGTCAGGGCTATGTTCTCCATGAAGGCTCTAGGCAAGGATCCTTCCTTGCCTCTTGATGTTGTTTGGCTGTGTCCCCACCCAAATCTCATCTTGAATTGTGGCCCCCATAATTCCCACCTGTCGTGGGAGTGACTCAGTGGGAGATAATTGAATCATTGGGTTGGTTTCCCCCATACTGTTCTCATGGTAGTGAATAAGTCTTGCAAGATCTGATGGTTTTATAGGGGGAAACAACTTTCACTTTTTTTCTCATTCTCTCTCTTGCCTGCCTCCATGTAAGATGTGCCTTTCAGCTTCCACCATGATTGTGAGACCTCCCCAGACACGTGGAACTGTGAGTCCATTAAGCCTCTTTTTCTTTATAAATTATGCAGTCTCAGGTATGTCTTTATCAGCAGTGTAAAAATGAACTAATACACTTCTTCCTAGCTTCTTATGGTTGCTCACAATACTTGGTGCTTCTTAGCTTGTAAATGCACCACTCCAATCTCTGCCTTCATCATCCTACATGTTGTAAGAGTATTTCTTTTCTATGTCTGAGATCTTTCTCTTGTGATAACAACGGCAACCCTAGGGATGCTTTATTAGCTTAAGTTAGTCCAAGGGTCATGTCTGCTTATTCTCTTCTTTTTGGTGTCCTCTTGTGTGTGTGTGTGTGTGTGTGTGTCTATATCAAAATTTCTCTCCTTTTATAAGCATACCAGTCATTGGATTGGCACCCACTCAATTGACTTAGTCCATTCATGCTGCAAAACCAAAACACCAGAGGCTGGGTAGTTTATAAACAATAGAAATTTATTTCTCCCAGTTCTTAAGAACTGGGGAGTCCAAGAGCAAGGTGCCAGCAGATTCAGTGTCTGGTGAGGGCTCATTGCTGATTCATAGATGGTGACTTCTTGCTGTGTTCTCACATGCTGGGAAGGGTGAATGAGTTATCTTAGGTCTATTCTATAAGAGCACTAATCCTATTCATAAGGGCTCTGCCCTCATGACTTAAATCAGCTCTACGAAAACCCACCTCCTAATACCATCACTTAGAGATTAAGATTTCAACATACGAATTTTGAAGAGACACATAATTCAGACCAAAGCACTAACCCAGTATGACCTTATCTTTATTTGGTTATACCTTTAAAGACTCTATTTCCAAATAAGGCCACACTCACAAGTACTGGGCTTAATTTTAGGAAACATCACAATTCAACACATAAACTCAACCAATAACAGTCTATCCTGTGACCTATGAGGTCACAGAAAGAGAAGGAAGGCTAAATAGGAAAGATGGAAATAGTTTCAAAATTACTCCTGGAAATAAAAATGCAAAACAATTGGATTAGCTTAGCAAATAATTGATCCCTGCCATCAAATTTGAGGAGAGTGGCGAAGAACTACAGAGGAAAATACTGATAAAAATGTAGAAGTTGTCCAGAAAAATCAGAATAAAGCAAGATCTTTGGAGTCTACACAAAAATAGCTTTGGTGTGGGGGCATTACTGAGTGGATCACTCCAGGCCTCTTATGCTTAGAATGGTCCTACCTGAATTTGACCATTTCCTTTTCTTTTAAATCTTGGATGCTTCTCTTCTGTTTCATCAAGTGTTCATAGAAACATATAGTAAAATGTCTGGCTATTTAAAAAAGCTTTTTAAAAAAGTTGTGAGTAGTTGAGAAGATTGAGATCTCTATTTGGAATTTGGGGAATTCAAGTTGATCTATATTTCTGAAAAACTCACAAGGACAAAAATTATTATTCTCTTAAAGAGTAAATACTTTTTTTTTAAATAGATGCCTCATCAACAAACCAATGGGAACTGTTAAAAAGAATTAATTGGGAGGTCATTAGGCTGAAATGGCTCCACTGCTTTGAATTCCTACATAAGCAAACGAAAGCCCAGCTCAATGTAAACAGTAAAACAGCACTTAAGCTCAGAAACCACCAAACTAACCTCTAAGTAGCAACTTTCCACTTTAACCAATCCAATATATTTTCTTTGTTAATTAGCAACTTTCCACTTTAACAAACTCAATATATATTTCTGTTTCTTCTGGGAATACAGTATAAAAGTTTTTCCTCACAACCCCCTGAAGGAGCCCAACCACTTGCTGTCTGGAGCTGCCCAATTCATGAATCACTGCTCAAACAAACTTTAAAATTTTAATGTGGCTAAGTTTATTTTTTAACAAAGCCATAGAAACAGTCAACGAGATGACCTCTACTTTTATTTAACTCAGCATCCAAGGGCAAAATTCAACATTTCTGAGAAAAGAGCAATAGCACAATAGCCCTGAACCAATGCCATATATATATATATATATATATATATATATATATATATATATATATATATATATAAATGTATCTGTGTGTGTGTGTGTGTATGTATATGTATGTGTCTGTATAGTCTCATTACAATAAACAATTGAGAGAGCTAGGGTTTTTTTTCAGGTACAAATTAGCATATTGAACACTGCAACTAGTGATTAGAAGAGTCTGTGAGGACAGGGTGGGAACAAACTAGAAGAGAGTTCAAGTGCAAAGGTCCAGAAGGGCCATCTTTTCACAGATATTAGATTTTTTTTTTTTAATTGTACTTAGTTCAGTCTATTCTCAGCTTGGCATGACCATGACCCTTTGATCCAAGGAGTAGTTGACCTAGAAATTCTAGTGTCTATTTCAAAGGAAGATGGGGTCTGCTGACATGGTCTGGACTGTACAACTTGCCCTCATTTGTCAGTAATCACTACTCTCTGACACTGAGCTCTAACTGTTATCTGTGAATCCTTCTGTGCTCCTTTGCCAGCATCTACATTTTGCCTTTAACTTCCATTGTGATCTACATCCAACACTAACGATCTGTCCTCTGACTTGTTCCATGGTTTCAGCTTCAGAAAAAGACCACTGATCACCTGATTTCCTGCATCTTCCAGATCAACAGCCTGATTCAACTGGTCCTTCTTTGAACGACATCTTTCTATGTCTGCTCATGTAGCCTGATAAACTCCTTAATGGACACTGAATTAAACTCTCAAGTTGGACACTAGTCTAGCTATATGGTTGCAAGAGCATGCCTTTATTCTAAAGGAAGTGAAAAGTTAAAAAATACATTGAGGCCAAGTATGGCAGCTCACATCTGTAATCCCAGCACTTTGGGGGGCAGACAGGTGATTTGTTTGAGCTCAAGAGTTTGAGACCAGCTGGGCAACATGGTGAAACCATGCCTCTAAAAACAATACAAAAATTAGCTGAGCATGGTAGTGCATGCCTGTAGTCCCAGCTACTTGGGAGGCAGAGATGGGAGGATCAGTTGAGCCCTGGAGGCAGAGATTGTAGTGAGCCAAGGTAGCACCACTGTACTCCAGCCTGGCCATCAGAGTGAGACCCTGCCTCAAAAAACAAAAACAAAAAATCCAACAACTATGGAAAAGAATCTTAGCCCAGTTAAGACACTAATTAATTTCCTAATTTCTTTAATCATTTAGTGCAGCACTGTCCAATGTAACTTTTTTCAAAGATGGGGATGTTCTATTTCTGTACTGGCCAATTCAAAAGCCACTAGTCACATATGGTTATTGAGCACTTGAAATGTAGCCAGTGTGGCTGAGGAGCTGAATTTTTAACTTAATTTAATTTTATTTCACATACATTCAAATTTAAATAGCAACATGTGTCTGTGGCTACTGGTTCAGAAGCATGGATTTACTCTATTCCTTTATATTCTGTGACAGAACAATAACTAATTTATTAGAGGCAAATATCGAACTTAATTCATTTGTTATGATAAGATCTTTGTAGAATCTTAAGAAGAAAAGAAAAAAAAAGGCAATGAACTTTGAAATGGGGGTCTAACCATACAGCTCCAGGGCAATGAGTTAAGCTTACCATCATTTACGTGTCGTTGTAAAATGACATATCTATCTTTGTAGCTGCAAGCACACCTCAAGAACTATGGGAAATCTGACAAAGGTGAGAATGTTTGAAACATATTCAGTCACGTTTCCCAGAAGCTGGCTGAGATCCTGGACAGGGTTGAGGACCTAGCCTTTTCTGATGAAAACCTTGTCCCTTGATAAAATTGTTTGGCTCTCATTTTAAACTATTGCAGCAGTTAAGAGATAAAGGAATTATCTTGGCATTTTGAAATTGTTTCTTTTAATTTCTCAGAGTTCAATTTAGTGTTTTCTTAAAAAAAAAAGCTTCATTAGCATTCATGTGCAAAATGTTATTCAAACTTTAAAAATAGAAGATGTTAAAGTTGAGGTAATGTATCTGATTGGGAAATTGAGGACTAAGCTCTGATTTTTTATCTTACCCAAATTCCTACCTAAGGGGTCTAGGGAGTCATGCCCTACAAACTATAAATTCTCATCAGATGGGTTTTATTTCGCCCTGTATATTGTGGCTTACTTTTCAGTCTGACTCTGGCATAACATTATGAGACAAGGAAAAAAAATATTTAACTCCAAAATATATTTCCTTGCCATACTTTAAAATTGCCCTGTAACATCTCTTAGAAAAATCCACATTCTATAGAGAATCCCCTTCCCCCTTGGTTCTCCTTCCTCCCTTCCCAGATCCAGGAGATAATCAGCTAAAAGCCAGGCACCCTTTTAAGTCCGATAAAAAACAATTTACAACTTGCTCTCTCTAAAGCCTGTTACCTAAGAGCTTCCTCTGCACAATAAAACTTGGTGTCCACAAGCCTTTATCTTTAACCTGAATATTCCTTTCTATAGATCCCAGGTCTTCAGACAACCTCAACCAATTGTCAACCACAAAATGTTTAAATTGACCAATAGCCTGGAAGCCCCTGCTTTGAGTTGTCCTGCCTTTCTAAACCAAACTAATGTAATTCTTAAATGTATTTGACTGATGTCTCATGCCTTCCTAAAATACATAAAACCAAGCTGTACCGCAACTACCGTGGGCACATGTTCTCACGACCCCCTAAGGGCTGTGTCACGAGCTGTGAGCACTCATATTTTGCTCAGAATAAATCTCTTCAAATGTTTTACAGAATTTGACTCTTTGTCAACAGGTTATTTTATTCCTAAACTGGAAATCCAAAGAAACAAAGAAAAAGGCCAGTTAAACAGAGAGACATATTACTGACTGCAGAGAGCACTTCCATTGTAAGGCCTGAGAGAAAATATTTTATTATAGTACCAAGATGAGAAACTTCATAGAGAATCAGTTTGATCAACTTTAAGATATAGGGCTCTGGGTTCCGCATGCTTCTGTGGCCATTAAGAGACCCTTTTGCAGAAAAGTTTTAATTAAAGGTAGCTAAATCTGGAATTAGTGTCCTTTATCTTCCTTTTTAATGAGATGACTCTAGAGAAGATGTAGCTGTACAGAGAAGACAGGGGAAAGGAAAGAGGTGAGTTGAGAAATAATTAAAAACATGAAAACTTCTAATATTCAAATGTGATTAAAAATAAGGTGATATAGGCACAAAACCCCCAGTCTTCCTCCTTTCCAGATTCTCCTTCAAGGGCCCCAAAAATCTACAGCTTGTGTGGTTTTGAGTGTCCATAGAATGACTTTCCAGTTATTCCCCAGTTTTTTCAGGATATCCTTGTAATATCCTCATTTTTGTTAGAAATCAACTCCACTGAAACATAAATTTTGGGCAACTTGCTTTGTTCAACAGAATACTGAGTCTGTGTGTCTGTGCAGCAAAGGTGACAGGGTTCCTTCCTTCCTTCCTCCCTTCCTCCCTCCCTCCCTCCCTTCCTTCCTTCCTTCCACCTCCCTCCCTCCCTCCCTTACTTCCTTCCTTCCCCCTCCCTCCCTCCCTTCCTTACTTCCTTCCTTCCTTCCCCCTCCCTCCCTCCCTTCCTTCCTTCCCTCCCTCCCTTCCTTCCTCCCTCTCTCCCTTCTTTGTTCCTTCCCTCCCTTCCTCCTTCCTTCCCTCCTTCCTTCCCTACCTCCCTCCTTCTTTCCTGTCATATTGCTTGCCTGATGTGGGTGGGAATTATAAGATTGACTCAGCAAAAATAATATTTTAATAATTTGGCTTTCAAAATATTTGTGAAACCCACTGTCTCTAAGCCAGGTTTGAATAGGAGCATTGCTGGATTTCCATAGTAAGCTGGGAATCACACAGTTATGAAACCCTCCTCCTCTGTTACCCATCCTCACCTGCATCTCTAAGAGACATAAAAGAATATTTGTCTTTTTATTTTCAAATACTTCTTTTATTTATCTTATTAAGTCTGTATTTTTGCATAGAAATGAGGAAATGTTTTACTGTTTATATCACTGTCACTTGTCAGGCAATTGATTTATTCTATGTGACACTAGAAAAAATAAAACACTAATTTATATTCATGAATTCTCATTTATGCTTTCTAAACAGATATAATACAATCTGTCTAACCTCTCCAAGAAGTTCTAGAGCCCTGTCATCTTGTGACATTTTCTCTCCAATCTAAGTAAAAGGAAAACAGTATATGAAAGGTAAAAATATTATAAATAAAATTGAATAAACTATTTTTCAGATAAACAAAAATTAGAAGCAATTACTAAGTCTTATTTTACTTTCTTTTTTTAATTTTTTTTATTATACTTTAAGTTTTAGGGTACATGTGCACATTGTGCAGGTTAGTTACATATGTATACATGTGCCATGCTGGTGCGCTGCACCCACTAACTCGTCATCTAGCATTAGGTATATCTCCCAATGCTATCCCTCCCCCATCCCCCCACCCCACAACAGTCCCCAGAGTGTGATATTCCCCTTCCTGTGTCCATGTGATCTCATTGTTCAATTCCCACCTATGAGTGAGAATATGCAGTGTTTGGTTTTTTGTTCTTGCGATAGTTTACTGAGAATGATGATTTCCAATATCATTCATGTCCCTACAAAGGACATGAACTCATCATTTTTTATGGCTGCATAGTATTCCATGGTGTATATGTGCCACATTTTCTTAATCCAGTCTATCATTGTTGGACATTTGGGTTGGTTCCAAGTCTTTGCTATTGTGAATAATGCCGCAATAAACATACGTGTGCACGTGTCTTTATAGCAGCATGATTTATAGTCCTTTGGGTATATACCCAGTAATGGGATGGCTGGGTCAAATGGTATTTCTAGTTCTAGATCCCTGAGGAATCGCCACACTGACTTCCACAATGGTTGAACTAGTTTACAGTCCCACCAACAGTGTAAAAGTGTTCCTATTTCTCCACATCCTCTCTAGCACCTGTTGTTTCCTGACTTTTTAATGATTGCCATTCTAACTGCTGTGAGATGGTATCTCATTGTGGTTTTGATTTGCATTTCTCTGATGGCCAGTGATGATGAGCATTTTTTCATGTGTTTTTTGGCTGCATAAATGTCTTCTTTTGAGAAGTGTCTGTTCATGTCCTTCGCCCACTTTTTGATGGGGTTGTTTGTTTTTTTCTTGTAAATTTGTTTGAGTTCATTGTAGATTCTGGATATTAGCCCTTTGTCAGATGAGTAGGTTGCGAAAATTTTCTCCCATGTTGTAGGTTGCCTGTTCACTCTGATGGTAGTTTCTTTTGCTGTGCAGAAGCTCTTTAGTTTAATTAGATCCCATTTGTCAATTTTGTCTTTTGTTGCCATTGCTTTTGGTGTTTTGGACATGAAGTCCTTGCCCATGCCTATGTCCTGAATGGTAATGCCTAGGTTTTCTTCTAGGGTTTTTCTGGTTTTAGGTCTAACGTTTAAGTCTTTAATCCATCTTGAATTGATTTTTGTATAAGGTGTAAGGAAGGGATCCAGTTTCAGCTTTCTACATATGGCTAGCCAGTTTTCCCAGCACCATTTATTAAATAGGGAATCCTTTCCCCATTGCTTGTTTTTCTCAGGTTTGTCAAAGATCAGATAGTTGTAGATATGTGGCGTTATTTCTGAGGGCTCTGTTCTGTTCCATTGATCTATATCTCTGTTTTGGTACCAGTACTATGCTGTTTCGGTTACTGTAGCCTTGTAGTATAGTTTGAAGTCAGGTAGTGTGATGTCTCCAGCTTTGTTCTTTTGGCTTAGGATTGCTAAACTTAATTTTATAATACTTCAGACGAAGAACAGAAAACTTTGGACTGAAACTTGAGTATTACCACAATATGTCTTGCATGTATATATAAATATCTATATTGGCAAACAAGCAAATAAAAATCCAAAAGCAGTCATCAGTAATAACTGGACACATTTAGCTTTAGTAACCCATATAATCAGCCTCACCTGTCAATTTACAACATGGCAAATTTCTCTTTTTTCTCAGAGAGTCTGCAAATTTTTTATCATATCACATATCTTGAGCAAACCAAACCAAACCAAAACAGCTAATGTTTACCTTTTAAAGGTTTTGTTCTTTTAGTTAATGTCATTAATATTCAACAGCTCCTTGTGGAGACAAATAAGGTGAAATAATTTTAAGTCTCAGTTAAAGATCACTTTCGTAGAACAAGCTTCCCCAGCTTCCCAGTTTTGTCTAGGTTCCCCTGTTACATGCTCTTTTTTTTTTTTTTTTTTTTTTTTTTTTAATTTTACTTTAAGTTCTGGGATACATTTGCAGAATGTGCAGGTTTGTTACATGGGTATACATGTGCCATGATGGTTGGCTGCACCTATCAATCCGTCATCTAGGTTTTAAGCCCCACATGCATTAGGTATTTGTCCTAATGCTCTCCCTCCCCTTGCCCACAACCCCCCAACCCCGGTTTGTGATGTTCCCCTCCCTGTGTCCATGTGTTCTCATTGTTCAACTCCCACTTATGAGTGAGAACATGGGGCGTTTGGTTTTCTGTTCCTGTGTTTGTTTGCTGAGAATGGTGGTTTCCAGCTTCATCCACACCCCTGCAATAGACATGAACTCATTCTTTTTTATGGCTGCATCATATTCCATGGTGTATATGTGCCATATTTCTTTATCCCTTCTATCATTGATGGGCGTTTAAGTTGGTTCCAAGTCTTTGCTATTGTGAATAGTGCTGCAGTAAACATACGTGTGCATGTGTCTTTACAGTTGAATGACTTATAATCCTTTGAGTATATACCCAGGAATGGGGTTGCTGGGTCAAAAGTATTTCTGGTTCTAGATCCTTGAGGAATCACCACATTGTCTTCCACAATGTTCCCTGTGACATACTCTTGCAGTCCTCTGTATTTCCCCTCCACAGAACTTTGCACAATTGCAATGCAAGCAACTATTTTTACAATGCTTGCTTCATGGCTGCTTATCATTAGACTGAGCTCCATGGTAAAGACAATATGTTGAGCTTGTTCCTCACTATTCCCCAAGGCTGAACCCAAGACCTCTCTGGGATCTATATTGTACTTTTTCAAAAACACGTTGGACTAATGAGCTACAATTTTTACAAGAAACTTTAAAATAAAATATTTAAAGCATTTAACATTTGCATAAGAACTGCTGTGGGTTGGATTTCTCCCTTCAGAGGGATTTGAATTTGGATAAACCTGCTAAGCTGGACTTGTGCATCACAACACTGGATTCTGCTAAGGGTCCAGAGATGAGCGTTCCTTTGTATTTGTGATTTACATTCTGGAAATGAAAACAGTGAGTAATGTGTGGCTGAAGTATCTGTGGGATGAGGCCAAAATTAGGTTTACTCTGTGACTAAGCAACTTTTTTCAGTAGAAGTTAAAGCTGAGGAAAATAAAAATGCTATCTAAAATGGAAATGAGAGCCATCATGGACCAGAAACGTGGGCAGGCGTAGGAAGCTTCAGAGTTGGAATCCAATTTGAAACAACTTCCCATCACGGCAGGAAAGAACCAAACAAACGGAAATAGAGGAAGAAACTTTGGTGAAATCGAGCTTGGAAAACAGCTTGTTGGTAAAAATATTAACTAAGTCGTTGATGGGTCTGGTGTGTTGGAGTTTTAATGCTGGTTCCTTGAACAATACCATTAAAATACCTGATAAAAAGGCAAACCCAAGCTTATTGCTCATAAAATCAAGGAGAAGAGAAGAAAAAGTCGGAGTATTTATGAGATTTGGGGGTATGGTATAAGGGTTAATATTGGGTGAAAATCATACTAATTAAAAATGGGTGGGTAGGATTTCCAAGAGTCTCGGAGAGTTAACAGTCATTTGATGCTATTTATTGAAAAGTTGGGCAGTCTGATAATAAATTAAGTGGGATTTTGGAGACGTCTCTGAAATAAACAGTGAAGTTATCTGCAGCTTTTATCTTTGTGGGCCAGAGTTTCCTGGAATAGTAAAGCCCTGTTGATGAAGTCAAGGGAATAGTAAAGTCTTGCTAAAAGTCGACAGTAACTTGTATGGGTGTGGGTGGTTTCCAAACTCTATACTCTTCTTCCTCTGCAGCGTTTTTCTATTTTAGCATAAGACCACTTGGAGGAGCATTGGGGGAAATAATGGCTACCTTGTAAAAATCAGCATTGAAAAAAAGTATGCTATCTTTCTTTCTTTGTTTTTTTTTCTTTTCTTTTTTCTTTTTTTTTTTTTTGAGACGTAGTCTTGCTTTGTCTCCCAGGCTGGAGTGCAGTGGCGCGATCTCGGCTCACTGCAAGCTCCGCCTCCCGAGTTCACGCCATTCTCTTGCCTCAGCCTCCTGAGTAGCTGGGACTACAGGCGCCCACCACCACGCCCGGCTAATTTTTTCTATTTTTTAGTAGAGATCGGGTTTTTCGCCGTGTTAGCCAGGATGGTCTCGATCTCCTGACCTCGTGATCCACCTGCCTTGGCCTCCCAAAGTGCTGAGATTACAGGCTTGAGCCACTGCTCCCGGCCGGAAAAAAGTATGATATCTTTCAATCCACCTATTCTATCATGAGCAAGACATTTTTTAACCTCTACTTTGTGTGGCCACTGGAGCTCATGAATTTAAATCTTTTCACTCCCAGATTGCTAATGAAGTAACAATACGGCAATAAGCAAGGTCCTGGACCCAGAGAAGAAGGGAAAATAGCAGATGCTACATTTACCTGTTTAATTCATTTGCTTAGATATTTCGAGAAATATTTGTTGGGGGGAAATTATTTGTAGTAAGAACAGATAGTATAAATGTATAAGGTTAGTTATTCATGCATTATACATAGTACAATAACAGTATAAGGCGTATAATATTTCTGATAGGTATGTGAGGACATGCTTTTAAGTGAACCAGCTATAATTTGTTTTGCCTGATTATATGCTTGGTTAAAAATGACCATTCTCATAATCGAATGAATACCGAATCGAGTAAATGTTGTGATGCAATTTTAAGACATGAAAATGTCTGTAATAAAAGGCTTATTTAATTTTTTTGAAAAAATATCGCAATGTGACAAAATGCATTAAAATGTTTGTCAAGAACTCTCAATGGACTGGAAAGCTAGCAAATCTTCCTGACCTAGATGAGGAGACAAGAAAAACACCTTAAAACTCGAATGGTTACCAAACTGCATGAACATACACCTGACCAACAGGGAGCAGGAGCAGCAACAGTAGCACCAGCAGCCTTTTCACTGTTTTTTTTGTTTTGTTTTTTTGAGACGGAGTCTTGCTCTGTCACCAGGCTGGAGTGCAGTGGCGCTATCTCGGCTCACTGCAAGCTCCACCTCCGGGTTCAAGAAATTCTCCTGCCTTAGCCTCCCTAGCAGCTGGGATTACAGGTGCCTGCCACCACGCCCAGCTAATTTTTTGTATTTTTAGTAGAGGCGGGGTTTCACCGTGTTAGCCAGGATGGTCTTGATCTCCTGACCTCATGATCCACCTGCCTCAGCCTCCCAAAGTGCTGGATTACAGGCGTGAGCCACCACGCAGGGCCTTTTTTGTTGTTTTAAGTGAGTTAGCCAGAACTGTGGAGTGACTGGGATACTGGTGCTGTAGTCCCTTCTCTTGTTCCTTAGGGAATTCCAGGTCTTCCCTAAATGCTTGCCTCTGAGGCTATGTGGTAGTGAATCCATGTAAAGCAGAAGACACAAAATCAAATACCTATAGAGAACAGCAACTTATCATAAACTGAGGAGATTATGCAAAGCACTAGGGGATGATGGCAACTGTGGTGAATTGAAAAAAGCAGCAACTTGTCAGATCTAGTTAATTGTTACCAGGTAGGAATAGATGACCAATGTGGCCAGAGGTTTCATTCTTTCAAGAGACTCTGGCAATTCAGATTTTTATATAGTATTAACAGTTTTTTGTTCATAATGTTTTAATGGTTACAAAAAATCCCACATATATGCAGGCTGAATTTTGCCTGTGGCCTTCAACTTTTTTAATAGCTGAATTCTAAAAACATAATAGCCAATATGTAATCCACTTTTCTCCTTTCCCCTTTCATTTTGCTGAATAGGAAACCATCGATGCTGTTTATTTTGAAGGGGAGACCCTCACCCGAGTCTAGAATCATCCTGTGCTGCCTGTAGCAGGACCTGAATTTCCATCATTAGTGATTATTTTGGCTTTAGGACAGAGGGTCTTTTAGTTATCTGTCAAATATTAAAACATCCCTGGTTGCCACTTTGTTAAGGTAATAAAATAAATCTAATCAATTATAAACTTTTGCTGAAACTAATCAACTAATAGATGATGGAAAGAAAGCAAAGCACCAGGAAAATGATTCTACTGTGTAAAAGAATCATTTGTTCAAAATGCAGATTCCCTGGCTGTAATCGTAGAGATACAAATTCTCAGAATCTAGGGAAGAGACCAAACTGTGTGTTCAGGGAGCACTCCTGGGTGGGTCTCATGTAGCTAGTTATTTGGAAACAGAAAAACAAAAAAGAAAACAAAAGTCCAAGCAGTTGTTCTCAAACTTTAATGTGCCTCAGAATCACATGGAGGGCTTATTATAATATAAATTACTGGTCCACCCTCAGAGTTTCTGATTCAGTAGATCTGGGGTGGGGCTGAGAATTTACATTTCTAGCAAGATCCAAGATGATGTCGCTACTGGTCATGGGACTATACTTTGGGAACCACTGCAAATAATTTCCCCCAACAAATATTTCTGGAAGTCTCTAAGCAAATGAATTAAACAAGTAAATGTAGCATCTGCCATTTTCCCTTCTTCTCTGGGTATAAAACCTTGTTTATTACTCTAAAAGAATGAAATACATGTTAGTTGTATCCACAGTGAACCATGCAGGCCCTGGTAAGTGTATGCAGGAGCTGAAAGTGAGGACGGGAGAGTCTGGAATAGTGCCATCCATTTCATAATATTGCCTTGGGTCTGGCCCTGGAACCCAATACTTAATTGCATTGTAGACTTTGCTCTTGGTTCATTCGTTCATCAACTATTTATTGACACTAACCATGTGTCAGGCATTGTGCTAGAGTTAGGCCCATAAATTAATTAGCTTATTAAATCACCACATAATTAATTTGACAAATATTTATTAAGCATCTACCATTTTCCAAGTCATGGACTTAGTTGATAGTAAAAGACAAATCTCAGCTGCCATGAATCAGAAGCCGTGACTCTTGGCTTCTCTGCTGTCATTCATATTCAGAAGCAGGCTTGAAGAAAATCTTGGTTCTTTCTGTGTAAGCTAAACAGAGCACAATAGAGCTGGTTGGTTGTGTTATCCCAGGGGAATGATCCTCTGCACAGATCCCTGAAGCTCTAAAGGAAGAAGCATTTCTGTCTGAACTGTGCTGTCAGCTGTGGACCTGCGTCCAGTGGGAACAGTGAGCACTTTCCTGTTATGAGCGAGCAGGCTTCCCATGGTCACCACTGTGCTTGGGAGCAGACCCCAGACACACTTTTTCTAGAAATGATGCATTTCCAGTAAAGAAAGGAAATGCATGTAAGGCAGGCTGTGAGAATCTGTGCCAATGCAGCCCTCCTGCAACGTTTCATAGAAAAGATCCTTTATGCTCCATAGGAGGCCTGCCCTTTCTCTGTGTCTGCAGACAGTGGGTAATAGAGGGCATGGGGTCAGAAGCACAGGTTTTTCCCCAGTTATAGAGGCTGCTCCAGATGACACCTGATGGAAAATAATTCATTTTTTCAAATGCAAAAGCTAGGGCTGGAGGAAAACTGGGAGTCTCCTAGTATCTCCATATTGCTTTCTTGGATTCAGACCTCTTTTTACAAGTATGATACAACAATACCGAAGACCGAAATCAAACCTTCATCCAGTCTGGCTTTTGTTTCCTTGGTTCTCCGAGTCATTCAATTTTTAGAAAGAAAGCCTAAAACATAAATTATCTAGGAAACAAATATCAACAATTTTGAACGTGTTTCAATGGGATGGTTAATTTGGCTTCAATGCAGAGATCACTTCCTTGAGATATCATTGTAGCTTTTAAAATATTATATTAATTTTTAAAATCAGAATTGCTTAGTTTGGGATTCTTAAACTGAAAACTCCTTTAGACCTGGATCTGGCTCTTTCAGCTCTGTATCTCTCTAAGACTTGCATATGGTGAACATTCAATGTATGTTTCTTGAATCCTTGTGAGGTAGGAGTGGGGACTTGGACACCCAGTGGTGGAGTTCACCCATTGGACCAAATTGAGGACTAGCTAAAACAGGGACAGGGTGGAAGCAGCTTTTTATAAAACAAGCCCACCAGTGTGCCATATCAATTTACCATTGCCATGGCAGCACCTGGAAGTTACCGCCCCTTTCCATGACAACTGCCTGAATACCTGGAAGTGACCACCCCTTTTCTAGAAATGTCTGCAAAATCTGCCCCTTAATTTGCATATAATTAAAAGTGGGTATAAATATGACTGTAGAACTGCCTCTGAGCTGCTACTCTGGGCCCAAGGCCTATGGCGTAGCCCTGCTCCCAAGGAGCAGTACCTCTGCTCTTGCTATACACTGCTGCGTCAATAAAAGTCGCTGTCTAGGCTGAGCACAGTGGCTCATGCCTGTAATCCCAGCACTTTGGGAGGCCGAGGCGGGCGGATCACAAGGTCAGGAGATCGAGACCATCCTGGCTAACATGGTGAAACCCCGTCTCTACTAAAAATACAAAAAATTAGCAAGGCGTGGTAGCGGGCGCCTGTAGTCCTAGCTACTTGGGAGGCTGAGGCAGGAGAATGGCGTGACACCGGCAGGTGGAGTTTGCAGTGAGCCGAGATCGCACCACTGCACTCTAGCCTGGGCGACAGAGCGAGACTCCGTCTCAAAAAAAAAAAAAAGTTGCTGTCTAACACCACCAGCTCGCCCTTGAATTCTTTCCTGGCAAAGCCAAGAATCCTCCTGGACTAAGCCCCAGTTTTGGGGCTCACGTGCCCTTTAGTACTTACATGACTAAATGAGGAAATGAATGAATATTAGAGTGTCTCATTCACTGCCTTCATTTCTGCATGAGGAAATAGTCTCCAAGGATCGTAGTAACGTCTTCAAGGTATCCTTGCTTGGAGGACATATAATTCACTTCTTGCCTTCCAGGGCCGCATTCACCCCACTGCATCTGCCGGAACCCCGCTGACTCTTACACTGATGTGTATAGTTGAGATTGGGAGTCCAAGGAAAAGTGAGCCAAATCCAGAGGAGTAAATATTTTAGTATAAAAAATTGAAACTAAAAATAACATTATCAGAATGTAGTTTTTTTTTTCTTTTATGGGACAAATATCAGAGGGAAAGTTGGTGAAAATTTCCATTTATAATCCTAGACCCAGGTAAAGATCTCCATAAAACTCCAATGGCCATTAAAACAGTTTCAGGAAAACATATGCACACCTTTTACTACAGTTATTTTAATGGATTTGATAAATTGCATTTACCAGTAGGTGGTAAAATCTCTGTTAGGCTGGAAGGAAGAATATTTAATTTCCATATCTTCCCCAGAAACGACTTAAACTTATATTTCCTGTCCTTGCTGCTGGATAGTAAGGATTGACACAAGTGAATATAAAAACTTGTTTAGTTCAATAATTCTGTTTATCTCCTCCATGCTGCCTCTCAGTGAATAGAACACTCATATGTCAACCCCTCATGGCCTCATCTAGTTCCACCATTTATGCCTCTGAAATACTTCCAACCTGGCCCTCTTTTCCATTTCCTTTGAACAAATGTAGGCACTCACCCCCTCCTTTCTTTCACACTGCTATCAGTTATTGTTTTGAAACATAAGACAGATGATGTCATTTCCTAAAACCCTTACAACAGCTCTCCACTGCCTAGAGAATGGAGTCCTATTGAGTAAGTTATATCACTTCTCTGAGTCTTAATGTCCTCGTCTTGTTAACTCCCTCATGGGGTTAACAAGAGTTGAACTGGATACGTCTATAATGTGCTTGGAGCAAAGAATCCCACGAAGTGCTGAGAGCAGGTTAGTCATCAGCACCATTCATGCTGTTGCTCATGATCCCTTCCCAACCCCCAGGGTGATCACACGTGGCAGGGAATTGCTTACTTCCCACTTTGGAAACCGATAAAGTATTTTTCTGGATTCATGCAGTACTTTGTCCTTATTTGGTTGTGCCTTGAGTTGTTATTAGGGGTTATACGTCTTCATATCCCCCTCAAGTTGATGAAAGCCTTGAGACTGGGAACCTTGTCTGACTCTTCTGTCTGCATTGCCAGTGCAGTGCTTACTTAGCACCTGGCAAGTGCTCAGTAAACATTTGGTGAAACAGAAGAGATTTATCTGTGAGTCATTCAAAGCACTTTATGTTTAAATGCACACATCTTAGAAAATAAATGTAATTTGAGATTACTATCCATTTACCCCTATGTAAAAACTAATTCTACTCGTTCCACAAATATGTATTGAGTATATATTATTGCCAGTCACTGTTCTAGGCACTGAGGATCCAACAACAACAACAAAAAAACCCAGATACATTTCCTGCCCTCATGGAGCTTCTATTCCAGATAATGAAAACAATTAACAGAGAAGATTAAGAACATGATAAGTGTTATGGGTAAAAAGGAAGCAAGGAAAAAGATCTGATGAAAGAGTACTATTTTATATGTGGGTAGTCCAGGCAGACTTCTTTGAGAGGGTAACATTTGAGCAAAAACCCAAGGGAAACTTGCAGCTACCCACAGAGAGCTCCCCAAGCTGCAGGAATGACCAGTGCCAAGGCTATAAGGTAGAGTTCTCCAGGGAGTAAGAGGACTGCATTGTGTGGCTCTAGAACTGTGACTCCGAGAGAGTGGTAGGAGTGAGGTCAGAGGTATTGAAACCTGGATCTTATAGAACCTATGGGTTCATGTCATTCGACTGTACAACTTCTCCCTCATCCTTGCCCCATCAAACGCTAGCCCCAGGATCAACCCCTTACTCTCCAGCAAAGAAAACTTTGCGTCCTGGTTCACAGACTGCCCTTTTCTACCTTTTGTCAGTAGTTCTAGATGTTTGCAACATTCATGAAAACAAAGTGTCCGGCTGGGCACGGTGGCTCACGCCGGTAATCCCAGCACTTTGGGAGGCTGAGGCGGGCGGATCATGAGGTCAGGAGATCGAGATCATCCTGCTCCACATGATGAAACCCCGTCTGTACTAAAAAATACACACACACACACAAATTAGCTGGGCATGGTGGCACGCGCCTGTAGTCCCAACTACTTGGGGGGTTGAGGTAGGAGAATCGCTTGAACCTGGGAGGCGGAGGTTGCAGTGAGCCGAGATCGCGCCACTGCACTCCAGCCTGGCAACAGATCAAGACTAACAGATCAAGATGCTGTCTCAAAAACAAAAAAAAGTGTCCACTGATGCAGTGTTTTTATGAATTTTGCAAACATCTAGAACACAACTCCTGATCTCCTTGCTCAGGTGACCTTTATCTCTTCTGCAATCAGCCACTCTCAACCCGCACCAGGTCATCACTTGGAAACTGCTTTATCAGACACTTTGCACTGTCCAATATATACCCTACCACCCTCATCCTCCACTGTGGCTGCTTTTGGTATCTTAGAGACCTCCAGGCTGTTTTAAAATGTGCAGTTTTGTCACATTTTATCAGTTCCTCTAAGGTGTCTTTCTGGTTTGCTTAGTCCAGACCCCAAACTTGATTATCTGGGCTGATCTCATATCTTTATTCTCAACTTAAACAACATCAAAATTCTGAAGGTAAAAAGAGGTGTAATGAAAAGTGAGTCTCCCTCTGGATCTCTCCCTTCAATAGACAGTTTTCAGTTTAGAAGATAATCACTGTTTTAAACTTCTTATCTATCCACCTAGAAATATGCTATAAAATATGAGCACATAGATTTGTGTATATGTGTCTATAAACAGTTTTTAAGCATTTATATGTGTGTGTATACACCATTTGATAGTACATTAGAGATACTGCCTGGCATCCTACTTTGCACGCTGTAATTTGAAGATTGTTCTGCATTAGTGAATAGGGATATGTTTCATTATTTTTGATGGTTGTATAATATTTCCTTGTCTGCTTACATCAACCTTTGACTTATCACTCCCAGGCTGATGGACTCTTGGCTATCATAGACAGTTCTTTCATGAGAAAGTTTTCATATGTGTCATTTCTCATGAATACTAGCTGCCCACAAGATATTCCTACAAATGGAATTGTTGATTTGAAGTGTATGAACATTTAAAATTTATTTGGATAAATGTCACCAAATAACTTTCCACAAGGGTGTGCCAATTTAAACTCCTCCTAGTATTGAGGTGCCTGTTTACCTGCTAAATGAAAAATGGCATCTCACTAGTGTTATTTGTATTTCTCTGATTATGAGTAAGGTTAACTATCTTTTCATATGTTTATGAGCTATTTGTATTTATTTTTCTAAGAGCAATCTGTTCACATTAAAGTCTATTTTCGACTCGGCTTAATTGCCAAATGTTTGGAGTCAAAACTGTTCTAGTTAATATTTCTTCCCCATTATGTTCTCTGAGTAAACAATGTTACACTTCTGTCATCCTACTGGTTATCTACCAAACAGCTCTGTCTAAATATTTTGCCTAAATTTTTCCCTAGTGAATATTGGTGCTTGGCAGATGTGAGCTGGGGAGAGTGGGGACGGATGGCAGTGTTGTCCCAGGGCAGGTGGTTAGATTGAGCTCAGATCCTCACTTCCATAGCATGTGAAAGTCCACAATTTAGCCCTCTCCTTCCAGTTGTCACTGTACCTGGGAGTTGCGGGGAATCCTACACTCATCTCACTTTCTGCCTCCTGGATCTTTGTGTGACATATTTGGTTTCTACACATCCTCTGGGTACAGGCAACAAACTCACACTCCTTACATCTCTCTCAAGTACTTCCACAGAACTGGAATATTTTTGAATTTAGTTGAATTTACCAAAGCTGTGAAGGTTATGAGACATCACACCTTTAAACACTCTTGCTGTTTTTTTTTTCAGACTCTCTTTTGTATTCTACATCTCTCCCCTGAACTCCTTCCCCTACTTATTTCTCAAGCATAAGTTCCTCTTTTTATGTATATTGTCTTTTGGCGAGCACATTTTTTGAATTCTGCATGACCTTTCCTATATACGAAATGGTATATACAAGTATTTCTTCAAAACAATGCAGTGCCCTTACTAAGATGAATTCCAGTGAATAAAATTTCTTCCATACATGTATATCTGGAAATCTCTCCAATTTTCATATATGTCTCATCTGCTAATACTTGACATAGGGATAGACTCAAGGGCTGTGATGTTGACTTAAATGCCACATAATGCTGGTAGTTCATGAGAAAGAATTTACAAGGTTCCTGCAATGAAAAACATTTTGAGTGAAGTGCAAAGGTCTCATTGATAAGATGTAGGAAGGTGTTCTTCTTTTTCTTATCTAAATTTATTTGTAATGGTCAGTTATAGGTATTCATGCCCAACTTCCATACTGAAGATTTCTGACATTGATATAAAATTCTGCATTGTAGATCAACCCTCAGCTTCTAATAATCTTTGTTCAAAGGTCAGTGCTTTTTAGAATAGGTGTCCTGGCACTAGCAACCACCCCCTGTTTTTTGTTGTTGTTGTTGTTGTTTGTTTTTTTAAGATTTCTCACTGGACTATTATTCCCTGATATGTTTATGAGCCTTTTATTATACGATTTTTCTGCCCCATTCACAACATAGAAGTCATTGGGCATAATGTTTATTATTCAACTTTCTGTCTCCATTAACAAATTTATCTACACACACACAGTCTTCCCTTATTTCCAACAGTCTTAGTGGATGGGCACTTCTTTTCCTTCCCAAGGTCAACCTGTCCCTTTCTACCCTTGACTCCATAAACCTTCTCAGATCTAGCTGATATCTCTCTCACTTACTAAAAAATACAAATATCTCCCCTAAACTCTTAACTTTGAATTCTATCTAGTAATTCCATTATTTCTTCTTTACTTATCAAAATTTTAGAAAGTGCCTCCATCTATCTGTTTTGATTTCTTTCCTCTCCATTCACTCATCTAACAACTGCAACTTGCCTTCTGTCCCTACCAATTTACTGATTTCACCCAGTCACCAATGATCACCTAATTCCCAAATGAATTAAGTTTTCAATTTTACCTAATTGGGCCATGCGTCTGCCTCTGTTGCTGTTGATCTCTCCCCAGTTCTTGAAAAATCTCTTTATTCTTCTTTTCCATAGCACCACTCTCTTTTGATTCTCTGTATGCTTTTACGATGGACGCTTACCCGTGTGTTTTTCATGTGCTCCTCGTCTTTGGTACATCTTAAAATGCCTCTTTGCAAAGGCTCTGTCATTGCCCATTGCCCACTGAATTCTTCTCCTGCTTCTACCTCCAAAATTCCTGTATTTTGTGTGCAAGATTCTATCTTTTCCACTCTCCTTGAGCTATCTCGCCAAATTCCTTGGTGAGATATCTACTACTAATATACTAAAGATCATGAAAGAACTACGCCCAGCTCAAAGCTGTCTATAAACTCCAAATATTGAAGGACAGCCACACATTGACTATTTCATTCCATTGTTCCACAGTCTGAAACTGAGTTCCTCTCTGCCCTGCTTGGTTAGCTTCTATTCCTGCTTTCTCTATCTCTACAGGGGACCGAGGGTGCCAACATTTATTTCCCCAACGTATTAAGCTAACACTCATTTATTTTTTATTTCTTTCTGTACCTTGTTTTTGTTGCAAATCAAAATTGCAAGTTTAATTTCCTAAATATTTCTCAACTCCTCTCCTTTCACTGTGTCTCTGCCATACTACCCTGATTAAAGCCCTTTTTTTCTGTTGACTATCAAATTTCAGCAGCTTCCCAACAAACCTTCTAGCCTCTTTTGTGTTGTCTATCTCAAATTATTCAGTATATGCTAAAGTCATATCTCTATAATGTAAACATGACATTTCATTCATCTTTAAATCCTTGCTATCTCTCCATCTCATTTCTTGTTGCTCCCTTCCTCATGACACCATTCCTCTTATCTGTCATGATGTTTCCTGTCCCAGGCCTGTGTTCAGACCCTCCTATATTAAATGTTCTCACATTCATCATTTTCCAATTAAGCTATTTGGTAAAAGCCCATAACTTTAGATTTGTCTGTTTATACAACTGTCTCTCCCACTGATTTGAATACCTGAGGACAGAACAATGGCAAGGGCAGTGCCTGTCACATAATATATGCTTAATAGTGTCATCAAATAGATGTATCAGGGAATGATTTTGATAAAAATCATGGATTGGGTATCTCAAGGTTAAACTGAACACTGGGCCAATATAATCATTTCACTTCTCTTGGTTTTATTCTCCTTATTGCAAAATGAGTATAATGAGATTAATCACCTTACAGGATTTTTACAAAGATTAAACAAGATAGTACTATGCAAAGCACTTGGCATGGTGCCTGATGTAGTAATTGCTCACTAAATATGACTATATAATACCAACAATGAACTTTTCTGCTTCTACTAGTAATACTGTTGGTTGGCGTTATCAGGAGGGTAATTCGCGAGTCTATTCTTTTCACTCATCACTATTATTAGCTTTAACAGTGAGGAAATTGGCCTTATGGAGGCTCATTTTCTCAATAAGTGAGCTCAAGCATCATGCTGGCTTTATTACTGTTTTTTAACTACAAAGATATTTTACTTTATTTTCCCAATTGGAAAACAGTGAATGGAAGGAGCATCTAAAAACTGCTCATAGCCCCACCATCCAACTGCAACCACTGTTGCCATACAGATTTTTCTCCTGAGGGCTCTTTTTCTACACACACAATGCACACATTGAGGGTGGTTGCAGCTGTTAGTGCTGGTGACCCTGATGTTAATTCTGCTATTTAGTGCAAGGATCATAGGCACCAGGAAAGCATAGATTTAAAGAATCTGTAGGGAAAGGAGATAGGTTTAATCTGAGTCCAGAGCTGAACGAGAACTCAAAATTGAAGATCAGTTAGACCCTCTGTTAGCGTCAGATCCTTCACAGGGCAGAGAAACAAACATTTCTTTGTTTCAGAACTCCAGCGTTAAGAGTTATTGATGTCTGTAAATATTAACAACAATGGTAACTTACTACTTGCTCAGCTATTTAGGATTTCAGCCACATTTAACTTTCAAAACACCATGTTTTCTTATATTACAATTTCTTAATGTGTCACAGTTATTGTTTTTACCAACAGCCATATGTTCTCATCCTCTGGGAGTGAATACCTGCCATTCTTAAATAGATATGTCACAAATTCAACATTTATTTAGCAACAGATATTAAACAATAGGAATGAACTTTCTTTTCAATTTACTAAATTGTGCTAAAACTAAAACTGAAAAAAGGAATCATTCATTTATTATCACTTAAATTAATTCAACAATTATCTATTGCCTAACTGCTGTGTGAGAGCCATAGCTCTGGGCTCTGGTTAAACTGTGATTAACTTATAAGTTTAATGTCTTCAAGGTACTCCCATTAGCCAGGAAACCCATCATAAACACAACAGTCAAATAAATGTAAAGTTTAGGATTGTAATCAGCACATTGAATGAAAGAACATGCATTGTTATAATAAAATGATAAAGTTGGAGGGTATGAGATGGGGGGACCTGCCTTTCCATAGTTAGGGAAGATGCCTTTGAGGAGGCAATATTTCAGCTGAGACCTAATGGAATATAAAGGTCAGCCAGGCATCAGCTTGATAGGCGAGCATTTTGGCTTGGTGACCAGAAGGGGTTTGCTTCCTGGGGGGACTGAAAGAAGCCCAGCATGGCTGGAGTTTGGAGGTGAGCAAAGCAGTGAGCAGCTCTGATGAGGATAGACAAACCAGGCCTGATCACATGGGACCTTGTAGGCCATGTTAAAGAATTTGAGTGTCTCCACATGTACTGTTTGCAAACTCATGGCCTCCCCTTTGATGCTCTGTTCTAGGTGATCGCTGCAATCATTATCTGTCAAACACACCTGTGCCTATGCATAATGTTAGCTTGGTGCTTTAGTGCACACTCATATTCCTTCTGGCTGGAATGGAAATAGTATTAACTTGAATTGGAATGTGTGCTCAGAGACCTGCAAGCAATATAGTCCTGGGCAAGTTTGGAGCCCTACTGGGCCTCATATCTTGTGAAATTATGAAGAGATGAAACAGGATATTTCCCTGACCTTTTTGCAGGCAGGAACGGGAGTGCATGGATGCCAGCAGGGGTGAATTCCATGAATTCCACCCCTCGTGGGAGGAGAAGTGCAGGTGAACAGCTGCAGGAGCTGGGGCAAGCACCTTTGGGCACCAGCAAGAGCAAACTCCATACTGGCCCCACGGCAGCATCTAGGGAAGGGTGCCTGAGATCCCAGAAGCCCCAGAAGAAGTGTTACAGTGCCCTATTAGCTTTTCTGTCTGTGGATGGCTTAAGTGTTAACAGCTCATTGGAGGGTCAGTGCCACAGCCTTTTGCACCGACACTCATGGCACCCGAGTTCTTGTCCGGCATCCAGGAGGAATGAGGTTGCTTGGATGAATTGAAGATGGTAAATGCAGGAGATTTTATTGCTGGTGAAAGTGGCTCTCAGTGGGAAGCAGAGCTGAAAAGAGGACCGTGTGGGAAGGTAATCTTCCCCTGGAGTCCGGCCAGGGACAGACTCTTCTCTGAAGCTGTTCCACCAAGCTGTCCATCTGAAGTCAAGCAGCTTCCCTCGAACATTGAACTGTAGTGCCAGATGTCCAGTTCCTTCTCCTCACTCTGCCAGCTGAGCCTTGGGTTTTTATGGGCATAGGATGGGGGCAGGGCAGGCCATGGGTGGTTTTGGAAAAGGCAACATTGGAGTGGGAAAACAGAGATGTAGGTTCTCACTTTGAGTTGTGGTCCCAGGCTTTGCGGCTTGAGGGTGGGGCCCTCACTGGGGACCTGCCCTCTTCTGCCCAGAATTTCCCTGCCTGCTGTAACTATCAGAGATACATCTCAACATGTTGAGGTGAGAAATAAATAAAATAATACATGTGAACTCTCTAGCATGGGGCCTGATAAAAACCAGTTGTTACTAAATACTAGTTTCCCTTTATCTCTCCACTTATGGAGTTTTTATCTATTCCATTCCATTGTCCTTTTCTAAGCCACAAAAAAATTTTTGGTCATGTACCACTTATTTGCTCTTATCCAATAATTTACTGAGTTTTATTAGTTATCTGTCTGTCTTACTTGTCCCAGTAGATTAGGATGGCGATCATGCCCAAACCTCACAGTGACGAATAATAGCACTAGGCACAGAGGTGATGTTAAGTAAATCTGTTGTGTTTCATTTTATAATACACTAAAGCAAAGAAAATCTTGACTGGCAAACTGTGCAGGATGCAGGTAACAAAAAGGAAAACGAAAATGGATTCCACAATTCCAGGGAAGTTAAGGAGAACCTGCTTAGGGAGCTTGGGGTGGAGAAGAGAGAATGCTATTACAGTAGGGAGAAAGGGCCCTTGATTCATGATGCCCAGTTTAGAGATATCTGTGGTTATGCCTGTGATCCCAAACTACATGGTGAATTAAAACAACCGATTATTTGCACTCCCCATTAGTTCATTAATTCAACATTTATTTAATATTTTCCATTGATAATGTTATATCTTTAGCTATATCTTGGTAAAATATCTGAACTGAGTAATTTAATTTTGGACAGACTAAATATTATGTGAATAATTTTAAAGCAGTGAGTTTTGGCATAGATTTCTTACATTGTATTTTTCTATATGAAATATTATAGGGTTTACACTAATGTAGGTTGTCAAATATATTTGTTTCTTGTACACTAAATCAAGCAATAAGATTTTTAATTGTAAAACATGATAAGCTATATAATTTTATAGATAGAAAAACAATATTTTCAAATTTTTTATTTGAATATTTTGTAGGTATAATTGCTGAGAACCTTCGTGAATTTTGATAGGGCAATATAAATATATAATCTATCAAGTATAAATAATTTGTTCCCATGTGCCTATGTAGAACAGAGATCAGCAGAGTTTGTGGGCCACATTATAGTTATTATTTTATGCTCCTATTTTTAAGATAATTTTTAAAGCATGTCTATCTTAATTATTCAGAGATTTTTTTTTCTGTCCTTATGTTTAACTTTTCTTTCAAGTTGCTTCAAGATAAGCACTTTAAAAGCAGAGTGGTTTATAAAATGAAATAATTCCTTGAATATTTTTATTTTCTTTGTCTCTTTAGTATCCCAGATTGCTATGTCCTTTTAATTTTCAATAAGCAAATTTCTCAGAAGCATAATCATTTGATTTAGAGATTTACATGAATACATTTATCCTTCTAAATAGAATAAAAACCTTTATTATATTAGTCTGAGTATTTCTCCCAGGTATTAAATTTATCTTCAACCCAGTGGTCCAGGTTCCAAGGGATGCCTGTAATTAGATGTAATTACATGTCATATTCATCAACCAGTAGTATTTCAGGTCATGATTCTGCTACTCTACTCCCTAGACCTTTCCCACATTCTCTTCCCACCTCCCTTTTTAGAGCCTCCCTTATGATCCCTACCAAGGAAATGTCTCTAAATTACATCCTACTTCTAAAACTGTCTGGGAGCTACCTCCCATGAGAGCCTATAATCAAGAGTGATAACAGGGGGCATGGCATTGTTTTAATGTCCGTTTTTCCCTGAGGAACATATCTTTAATTTCCAACTTTAAATCTCTGTCTAAAACCCCCTCTATGAAGGTAGCTGCAGTGGGCCTGGCAGTCTTGCTCTAAAGTAGCTTCCTCTGCTTTTGGACTTGAGTTATGTCTCAGTATGCATGATGTGATTCTTCTGGTTTATTTTTTCTTGCAGTTCCTTGGAGTGTAGCAGCCAAAATAAGAGAATGAGTTTTCCACAGATGTCCGAGGCACACTTGCTGGCCTCTTTTGCTTTTTTCAGGATTTTCTAAAAAATAAAAAGTACATGCTTTGGGCCCAGGCAGACTCTGGATGGAGTGTGAGGTCCACACAGGAGTCTATTGGAGATTTGTTTCCATTGTGCACTCAATGTCCTAGAATTCTTCAGAGGTCTCCTGCCAAGAAAGTAGCTGGGGGCAAGGACACTAGACAGCCTAGTTGTCATTTTCCTCCTCCTTTTCTTCCACAGATTTTGCTTTTCATTTCTGTTTTCCAACATTGCAGGTCTTCCCTTGTGGATTGTTTTGAGCTCCTCAAAGGAACCAGTAAATCAATAGTATAGATAGTGGTTTGTTTGTTTGTTAACGCAGTTAGCATCAGATTTACAATCCTCTTGCATTCCTCCCCCAAGTTTTCCTTGGCATTACTAGGCAGACCCAAATTGGTGACTTCCCAGTATTGCAGTGAAGGATGGGCAGATAGGCTGTTGCCATGGAAACAAGGTAATTGCTCAGAGGATGCATCCTGCATGGGTAATATTGAACTAACTGCTGTACAGTTTCCCATTTATTACAAAACATTTACAAGGAAAATGGGATGTGTTTCATGATGCTAAACTGTTTGCCTCTTTTCAAAAAGCTAAGCAAATGGTGGGGCGTGGTGGTTCACACCAGCAATTTGGGAAGCTGAGGGGGGTGGATCACCTGAGGTCAGGAGTTCAAGACCAGCTTGGCCAACAACAGTGAAACCCCGTCTCTACTAAAAATATTAAAAAATTAGCCAGGCGTGATGGTGTGCATCTGTAATCCCAGCTGCTAGGGAGGCTGAGCCACGAGAATCGCTTGAACCCAGGAGGCAGAGGTTGGAGTGAGTCAAAATCATGCCACTGCACTCCAGCCTGGGTGACCAACTGAGATGCTGTCTCAATAAATAAATAAATAAATAAATAAGCCAAGTAAAAATTACCAAGAGGTAACTGATACCAAAAAATCCATTGGTAGGCCACAGGCCTTGGCTGGGTAGAAGATGTCAGTTCTTCTCTCCTTCTGTCTCAGGTGTTTATTTCCAGTGAGTATTGCAGCGATCATCATCTGGCTTGCCTTGCATGGCAGTACATTGGGGAATATGTGTTCTTTTTTGTGCTGTTTGAACATCATTTGGTATTCCTTCCTTTTTGACTTCCTCCATTGCACAGAATGACCTGATTATCTTTTGCCATCATAACTTCCTTTTCCTTTGTCTAATTGTTCATATACTCACCCATAATAACTTCCTTTAAAATGGAAGGCAAATTTTTCCTCTCACTGTCGTTGGATGGAATGGATTTAACTATGTGTTTTAATTCCAATCTGTAAAATGCCTTCATGCATATAGTAGGAGCTCAATAAAGTTTCAGTGAAAATGCCTTCTGAAAAGATGTTTATTATTCTTTGGCTCCAGTCTTCTTATTTGTAAAACCAAAGCCTAGATCAGTGTTTCTCAGCTTCTTGACCTCAGCTCACAAGTGGCTTCCTAGAGAGCATGTCTTCTGGTTAGGGATAATTTTCTTCCCTGGCTCTAGTGCAATGTCATCCCTTTCTGTAGGTTGAGAAAGCCCATAAAATACTTTCTAAAAGTATGTGTATCTCCTCACACAGTTCTCACTCACACCTCGTTTGACAGTGAGACTCGTGATACTAGATCTAGATGACCTTCAAATTCCCATTTGGTTTTGATACTCTGCAATTCAGTGGTACTATTCTCCAGTCACTTCCTTGAAGAAATCAGATCTGAGCAAATTGGCTTGGCGTATCTTTTAGGAGCTCCCAAATAGCACATGCTTACTGTTATTGTTACCTTGCCACATTTTACTGATTTTATTCATCTGTCCTCCTTCAGTAGACTTGCACTCTTTGAGGATGGGTCTGTTTCTAATGTAGAGTTGTTTGCATGTGGCCTAGCATGGGATAACAGCAAATCTTCAATAAGTGTTTGGTGAACATAACAGTTGATTATGTTGATGTAATATGCCGTACAGATTATAGCTTTATTAGTGCATTTAAAGCCGATGCATGTAGGGAGCCCTTACAAACTCTTTACAAATGCGCATGTTGTATCTCCTAAAATATATTTAAGTTTCATGAGGACCAAGAAGGGTGAAGAGACCAACTGGGGTGTTGATAGTGGGTATGCTAGAATAGCCTGATTTGGGAATTTGTTTGTTTTCTTATTTGTGTAACATCCTCTCCATGCCAAGTGTGATTGCCTTGCTTAAGATGGTGTAATATTAACATCGTTGCTTTACAAATGCTAAATCAATTGTTTATCTATGGTACTGTTAATGGGATGGCTACTTTATCCCTTTCTTTTAAAGGCCACAGAACGGAGCCAAATTCTGACACCTCCATTTCCTCCTGTGATGTTACAGAGCCTGATTTCAGTTTCATAAAAATAAATAAAAATAAAATATATGCGCTAATATGAAATGTCAGCTAAAATCAATAGTAATCTATTTCTCTTGCAGCGTGAGTGGGACCCAAACAATCAATTAGCAGTAAGCTTGTCAAAATGCATGGGGCAGAGGTTGCTAGATGCTTCATCACAATTTTATTTGCCCGGAGCATTTGAATAAATGAAGTGAAATGTTTCCGCAAGTCTCTGAATCTTTGATAGATAATTTTTGGACCTCCTGCTGAAATACTGTTGGCTAATTTCCTGCAGTAAATTTTTTCAGTGATTGTCACAACCTGTAGTAATAAATGACATTTTCTCCAATATGTTACTATGCCTCAGTGCAGAGAGATGACACACAGGCTATGTGCATGTCTGTAAGAATGCAGGTGTGTGTGCATTTTTTTATGAAGAAAAATAGCTTCCTCTGGAGATTTTGCTGAAAATTCCATTCCTCCTCTCAAATAGCAGGCACTTAATAAATATTCATTGAGTTGCATTCTATTTTATGCTATCTCTTGGTATTCCCTGCCTCTGCAGGATTGGGGGAACAGAGTGGAAGGGATGATGAATATAGGAAGAAATGCATATGCATTGCACCAATGTAGTCACAGAGGTCTGAATTGGCAATCAGACTCACAAGATGCAAGTAAGCTTTAATGTTGTGTTTCCGTAGCTTTATAGAAGGATACAGGGCAGGAACCTCAGCAGGCACATCATCATCCCATGGGGCTCACCACATACTTAAGTACACAGCCCTTTTTGTCTCCTTCCCCACTGAGAGTATCTGCAGTGTCCCCAGACAGTAGCCGAGCTTCCCACATATCTTTTATATTGTTCTTGTCCCACAGGTCTTAAGGCCTGCCAACCTTTAGCTCCCACAGCCCAAGTGTAGTTCTACAGAGATGACATTCCAAGTTTATGCTACAGCTTCCAAGGAAGCAGGACTATGGAAAGGCACACATTCTCCCACATCAGCCCAAGCAAGTCTGATGAAAACCCTCATACAGTATTAATTTTTTTATTACTTGAATTGCAAAATACACACCAAAGTGATTTTTAAAAAGAGAATTTTTATCTTCCATGGACTTTCATTGTCCAATGGGTGAGGTGCTCATGGGGGACATCTCTCCATGAGAGTGAAATGAAAACTTCAACCATTAAGTGCTTAAGTTACCTATCAGTCCCATAGAATGACTGGTTTGTGCGCCTAACACCCAAACCTGTTGGATGGTTGAATTTAAACCCAAGGAGATCCTTCTTTGTAGTGTCTTTTAACTCATCCTTTGATTCTGGTCACCCCAAAGCTCTCTCAGTCAGAGAAATTTCTCTCCTGTCTAGGAACCCTTGTTCTAAATTTCTGTCTTTCATAATTTTTTACTTCTTCTACCTTGAGATAGAATCTAAAAAACATGTTTCTGGGCACCAACATACAAGTGGGTTGAAAATCTTAGTGTAAGGCTTCACTCAAGAACTGTATTCTACTGAATTGCTTATATAAGACCAAAATTCCTAGTTCAATTTACCTGAGTTGAATGTGATTTGAAGTCTTTTATTTTTTTGGAAGAAAAGATATTCTACAAATACAATAACAATAATCCAAGTTCTACCTAAAAATAAAGAATGAATTAAAAATATAATAATTAAGCTTACAAATTATTCAGGACCAAGAATGGCTTAGAATTTTAAGCCATTCACATCCTGATAATCAGAATAAATATTAATTCCAAAGATGAGTCTGAGCCATGCTTTGCCTCAACGCAGGACAAAATTGTATATTATACCTTTATATGTAGATATCTCCTTGAGATTTTAAAACAGAAGTTTGTTCTCACTTGACATCTTATTTCTCTTGTTGTTTATTACCTTAAATAGAGACTAATATAAATACAGCTATTTTTATGAAAAAAATCACTATTGGAAAATGTGTGAATCAAGCATAGTTCATGAGAAATAAGAAAATGAATGTAATATACATCAAAGTTTTAGGCACAAAAAAGAATGGATAAAAATGTTTAAAACATATCTCAGCATTATGCCCGAATTTATATTGTTTAAAAACATATCTCAGCATTATGCCCAAATTTATATTTTTTACAGTTTTATATACATTATATACAGAAGTCCCCAGTGGACTTCTATAAATGATATGATTACCTTTCAGTGGAAAGCTTAATTTGAGTACATTACTGACATAGGTCAAATTATTTGAAGTTGTGTATTCAGGTAAAAATCGCTGAAATATTATGGATAGCTGAAACATAAAATAAGAAGCATCAATTTGTATGATATTACTAAGTTTTTCTTAGAGTGCAAAACTTAGCATGATTTCCTAAAAGTCCATGGTTAAAAACACATATAAAGTTAGATTATCATAATTTATATATGTCTACTTTTGCTTCATATATGTATAATGCCATTTATAGTACCTCTGTATCTAATGTTTTAATTCCCTATCATTCTATTTTTAAAAGTTTAATAATAATATCCCTATCATTTCTTCAATTTTCTCCATCTAGAGACATTATATAATTCATATCTAACTAATATCAACACAGGATCTTTAATTCTCCATTAAAAAAAAAAACAACATTTTCTTTCAATTGAATTATTCACTAAATATAGTTTAGCATCCTTTTGTGTGTTTGTTTTATAATGAATTGAATGTTTAGTTTGGAACATATGACCAAATAAACCAGTTGTTATGACATCATGGATAAGTTCTTAAATTCCCCAAACTTGCTGCGAGTGACAAAATTACAGTGCAGTTCTGGGGTTTCAGGACGATACAGGAAGATCATGTCTTCAAACAGGATTATCTAGTCAAATTCTTGCCAAATCACCCTGACAAATTACCTCAATGGAGTTCCTTTCTAATGGAGACAAATGGACTCTTCTTCCAAATAGTTTCTGACCAATGTGCTTCAATACATACTTGATAACCCAAGATGCACTTTCTGCTTTAATACCCTGTCATCACTAGCAGAAAATGAATCAAGAAGTTCCCAATTAGTTCCAATTTTGGTTGACTTATAAGAGAGAGGTACATGCCAGCTATTACATCCCCATTCTTGACAGGAGAGATAGGTGTAAATGAAAAATATATCTCTCAAAATCCACTGGTTTCAAGCATACATTGTACATTAATAAGTGTTCTTTCCTTAATCAGCAAATTACAATTTATTATTAGTTCATATCTCCTGACTGATCTTTATCAGTTGAGGGGCTCTGACTCAGCAAGCTTTGAAGAGGAGAGATACACTTTAAGGTGCCAAGTGCTGTTGCAGCTAATTTGTTAATATTTATGGCCTCAATCCACAAGATGAGTTATGTGAGCACATTGCAATTTTCAGTAGACATTTATGAGAGTGTGAGATTTGGAGTAGGAAAAGATAGCTTTGGAAAAAAAAAAAAGAGAAATCACAGATAACAAAATTTTAAGGTAACTTTAAATGACCTTAAAGTAATATGGTCTTTTTTGCATAACAAATAAAAATTGGAAACACGCAAACACATTCATTTAACTTAGACACTCATAAACATTTATTGCCCTTTTAGATTGCTTTACTGCAGCACACTAAATTTCTAGAAACCTAATAACCGTGGCTTGATTCTACTTTTGTAATTAGAACACTAAAAAGAAAATAAAATGGTTTATTTCTATCCAATGTGCTCTTTAACTTGGCTTGCATAGCATCCAGGAAAATTGCTGTTGTTGTTTGATATGGATAGTCTATACATCTCTAGCCATGACAGCATTATGGGCTGCCCCTGAGAGGCTGAAATAATGACAAAGTGTGATAATACATGTATTAAATACAAGCAGTGTTTTTATATGCATTTATAGTAAAACCATTAGAAATCACTTTCTGGGACTACAGTTTTGGGAATGCTGTGAGTTAAATCATATTTTTGTTATGATGAATAGTGTTATGTTGCTAAATAAAACATGAAAAATGTAGAAAATGAGTGTAATCCTTACTCTGTGGCATTATTTTATAATAGCATATATGTCTATGGATAATTTGCTACATAGTTTCACATTTGGTCAAGGTTTAATAAAGGTAAATTTGTTGATTTTAGAAACTCTTGTGTTGTCAAAAAACCCAGAGAACGAGATCTGTCATTGACTCTATGTCCTTTAAGTCAGAAGATACTAGTATGCATATCGAGGCTATGACATTATCCATTATAAAATAAGGAACAAACCAATTATCAGCATTGTGGTATGCAGACACAGTATCAAAGGCTGAGAAGAGCTTCTCCTAAAAATAAATTTCTAACAACAACTTCAGTATAAACAAAAATGATTAAAGAGAAAAAATCATATTTTTTCTTAGAACAAACATATAAAATATATTTCATCATTAAATGAACAGCAGAAATCCATCTCCAAGACAATTTTGCAAATAAATTATATGCATTAACATTTTTCTTTAAGTCAATATAAATTTAAGATTGCATAGAGAAAATGTCTACTGTTCCCCCCATTTCATTGTCCTTGGGAGAGGCGATACTGCAGTCATCAACATTGCAAATGTTATGATTTTATAATCCACATTTAATTTTTTGGCCCTCTGCAGACTATGTCACTGGGAATGGCAGATCCCCACAGGATGCAGGAAAGATAAGTTTTCATCATATGCACATAATTATTATATGGATTCCCCTCTGTCTTAATCTGATTAATGAATGTGATCGTCATACATATCCAAACACAAATAGTTCTTTCCATCTAATTTTGTTGATAAATTTGGAAAGATGATCACCAGATACAGAAGAAAAGCCACAGCACATTCATAATGCTTTGATGGCACTGAGCCTGACCTTGCAGAGAGAGGAGGTTGATGTGCGGAGCAGATTGAGAGCTGATTTCCCATGCCCGTGGACGAGTCTGGCTAGCCTCCTAGACTGTTTGTAGCAGGGAATTTCAGTGCAACCTCTGGCCTCTCTATCCAGCAAATTTGCATGCATCCGCTGGCTGAATTTTCACATTTCACTGAATTTCCATGAAAAATGCGTTTAGAGCAGTATTTCATACCTGAAATACTTTTACATTTAGAATCACTGAATTTTAGATCAGAAAGCTAAGAGAACATTTACTCCTATCCATCATTTAACAGATGATAGCAATGAAATTCAAAAGGTTAAGTGGCTTTTCTGAAGCCGTGAGATTTTTTTTGTGTGTGTGACAAAGCCTAGACATTCTCAATGTTGGTTCAGAGCTCTTTCATTTCCACTCTAGGATGATTCTTTATTAAATAGCTTATAGTATGAAAATCTGTTAAAATGCTGGTATATCTAGACTTTTTAAAAAGTTAAAGTTAAAAGAGTTTTATTTCATTTATGTAAATTATGCAGTCAAATGTACAGTATAGATAAGTCGAAAAGAGCTTCGAATAGATTAACGCATTTGACATTTCAAAGCTTGAGTATTAGTAATCGATTATGTGCAACAAAAGAAAACATCTGTTTATGTATCTGAGAGGTTGTAAGCTCAAAGAAAGCAGAAACCACGTCTAATGAATTTCCACGTTCCTGGTGCATAACAATTTATCTAGTGCACAGTGAACACTTGATATATTTATTGAATGCCTAAAGAAAACATTACATGGTGAAGAATTAAAAAGAATTTAAAACATGCTCTTAATGTATGTTTAAAATAGTTCTGTGACAAAACTGCAGTGATAGATTCCTGGAAGTCCATGTACCTTAGGGACATGTCATCAAAGGAACATTCAGGAAGGTGACAAAGCTGACAACTGGATCAAGAAAAGGGTTTATCATTTAGGAAAACTAGGAAGCTGTATGTGTCATTGCAACCCAAAGGACTTGGGAAAAGAAGCAGATAATCCAATGTAGGAAGAAAAAAGGGATTAAAGAAAAGAAAGAGTGAAGAGGACTGGATACTCCCTAAGTGGAGATATGATGTTGGAGATACTTGGCTGCATCTTAATGAACTCTGGAAGACAGTCTGTCATTTTATTTTGCTTCCAAAGCTGAGCATCTATAAAGAACAGAAAACAGACTCTTAGGAGAAATTCAAAACCAGTAAGGGTGATCAATTCTTCTATATGAAGACTTCTGTTGTGCAAAATTTTTATTTTAACTTTATTTCTTATGAAACAAAGCAAAATAGTTCTTTTCAATCACTTATAAAAACATGTATTCTGGAAAATGTAACTGGACCCCACATAAAATAAAGAGTAATAAAGTGAAAAAGAACAATCTTTTTTTGAAGAAGTTTCATGCTAGAAATGAGATTAACTGTCCACCTGAAATGTAAGCATGGTACTTTTTTTAAATTAAAAAATTAAAACTGTATTATGTAGGTATGTGTATTACAGTAAGGCGAGGGTGGTATAACAAATGTAAATAGTTTGGTGTTCTTGCAGCATGAAGAATGAAAGAGGATGTGGTGTCAGGACCTCACTCTTGATGAACCCTGACTACTTGGAGGATAAACGGATTTCCAATGCCCTTACCATTGCTAGACTTAGTGTTAACAGAAGAAATAAATAAAAGCAAGTGGGAGAAGTTGCATTAGAAACCCACGAGAGTATGATGAAAGATGTTGGAGATTTTGAGTCGGGTGCCTTGGGAAGCTCATCTCTGGAGCTCTGACTGAAACATGCGGCACCTTCAAAGGCAGTGAGCCTCATTTGTACGGTCAATGATTTAAGAGAGATTAAGGATTTTCTCACTTAGTGCATGTACTAAGATGGCTTCTAGAAATTAGATATACCCTACATTTTGCCTCAAGATATTTTCCTTGTCCAGGTAAGTGCTAATGTGCAAAACTTTCTGAAGAAGCACAAAGTCCAAGAGAACTATGCTAACACTACCCGAAGTCTATGAAGCCAACACTTTTTATTATATTTAGGTGTGGAGTGAAAAAACTAAACTAAGTGGTTGAGATATTCATGAAATGTAACCTCAGAAGCTGTGAAATGCTCCAGAAGTGTTTGAGACCGACCATGAGATAAAATGCTAACAATGTATTGGAACTAAACTAAAAGGAAGGTCAGGACACAGCCATGTCTGAATGGGAGATATAAAACACAGTGAATTCAAATTGATAATGCTGAGGCAAGAGATCATTTATTGCTCTTCCATTTTTCTTTTAGGGAACAAGCAATAAAATTGAAATGAATGAGCCAATTTTAAACCTAATTTTCATACAGCATCATTTCTCCTGAAGGTCCACCAAAGATAGAAACCAAAGAGAAAAATAAAGAGAAAAACAACGTAACTTCACCTTCAACTCATCTCGTCGAAGGGGGAGGGCTTGATATCTTGCCTGAGAAATACTCTTTAAAATAGAAACTCTGAACTACAAATGGGTTTTTATTCTTACATGCATACATTCTGAACTTGCATAATAGTGCATAGCTCAGTCTCCACACATACACATGAATACACACACATACACATATACACTCGCACTTCCAAATATGCACTTTACTCTCTCTCTGTCACTCTGTCATCTATCCACAAATCTGTCTATTTATCTTCATTTCTAAGTCATCTAAAATATGGTTTTTGTTCTGCGTGTGATAGTGTTTTTACCCCCTTGTGCTTGTATCTGTTTTTCTCATTGACAACATGTCTGTTTTGATTATCATCTAGCAGATAAAAAGTTGTTGCTCTGAAGAGTTTATCAAGAGATTCTACGTGATTCTTTTTTTGGAAGTTGTCAAGATTGTGTCAAGAACTGTGAAAGGTCTGAAATTTTACCCTGTGTGCAAGCTAAAAGTGTAGCCTACCACAGCTTCGTGGATGCCAGCTGAAGAAATGAAACTCTTGGATCAGAGACAAAAGACTTTGTTATTCACAGCACAACAGGCCTTTTAGGCTTCATGTTCCCATCGATTCCCCTTCCCTCTAGTCCCAAGCCAGGCAGCACAGAGCAGCCCAGACTGCTGCACACACAGCAGGTCTGTGGCCCTGATGAACCAGGGCTGAGGAAACCCATGCATTTACAAAGGCTGTTAGCAAACGTGCTCACACTTTGCCCCAGAGAGACATTATCTTTGTTATCCTGGACAGCAGTAGAAAAAAAATCTGCCCTTTGCTCCAGAGAGAGACACTCTATCTTCCAAAAATCTGTTTGCTCTGTAAACATGCTTGAAAAGACAGTCCAGAACAAAATATTGTCAGTGCATTTCAGCAGAAACATGAGAGAACTATTGAGCCTTGTCTCCCACTATGGACTTGCTTCTGTAGTTCTGAGCATATAAGGTTCTAAATGTTCATTTTTAACAGCCCAAAGGGTAAATATTTAGTTTGCCTGTCAGTTTCCACAAAGTTCTCTTGTCAAACAATAAGTACTGTTTTCTTTTCTTTTTCCTTTCTTTCTTTCTTTATTTAAAGAATCAATCCTGGTACAGAGGCACCAATCTCTCACTTCTGTGTTTTGACCTTAACAACCTCAATAGTTTTTCAAACATGTGCCGTATTTGGGCCATCTCTTTTCTTCCATCATTCGTTCTTTCTTAGGCTGCAGCCCCATGCTATCTGGGTGAACATTCTAGCTCTAGTGTTTTTGTGTTGCCAACATCTACTGCAACTAATGAATCGGGTTGTCTGTGTGTTTGATAAGATCTCAGTAGGTGAGGATTCCAGCACCATTTGATTGTTTCATTCTTGGATTTTTACAGATTATGTAATGCTCCCCTCTTCTCCTTCAAGATTCCTCTAAGTACACCTGTTCCTTCATTTCATATCAGTTTCACACCGGCAAAGGATCATACCACAGGAAAGCAGTGTTCTAGGTACTTCTGTAGAAACACAGGTTCATGTCCAGCTTCCTAAATCTGGGAAAGAAAAAGATTTTTATCTTTCTTTAATTGTATGCTATAAATAGTAAATGCTATTCTTAATGTAATGAAAATGATCACAAACATATCCTCACTTTTGCATTCAGAGAAGTTTGGGCCCCTTCAAAATAAACTTCTTGGAAGTCGTTGACTTATTTCACCCTTTTTTGCTTTTACACAAAATGTGTTTGGCATTGTCTTCAGAATCTAACATAAATTTTTAAAATTTTCTTTCCAAAGTAGCCAATCTTTATCCTTTCATACTGAATTCTACTTTTGGAAATCATTAAAAGTTATTTAGAGCCCAATACAAGAAGTAGATAAACAAATGGGTTTAAAAATATGTGAATACATGTAATGAAACAGATACCCTTGTGTGGTTGATAAATCGGCCCCAAAGACAGTTCTGGCAGAAAAGTTCCAAATGTTTCAGGTTTTCACAGCTTTGGTGGAAATTAAAAGTAGCTTGTCTTCTTCAGAGGATGGGGGATTCCTTCACTGAAAGTATAACTGATGAAAACTTGTTTAAAGTGTACTCTTTTCTATGATTTTTATTCATAAAAACAGGAATCATTTTTAAGATAAAGAGATTATATCAAAACGGAGAAATTTTGTCCACGGACATCATCTGTGCATTGCCAGATCCTATGAAATCACTTGAAGAGTTGCCTACATTGCCAGCAAAATGACTCTGTTAATTTCTCCTTCTTTTATAAACTCCCGTGCTCCTTTGTTTTATCTCGTTTTTGGAAGATATTGTGTTGGTCAGAAACAATGGATATTTGTGAATAAATCCTATCATTCACATGGCATTGAGTTAAATTTAGGGAAATAACCAGTCAGCTTAAGTTTTACTCATATATAAAAATTGGGAATTTTTTTTTTTTTTTCGAGACAGAGTCTCCCTCTGCCTCCCAGGCTGAAGTGCAGTGGTGCAGTCTCAGCTCATTGCAACCTCCGTCTCCCAGGTTCAAGCGATTCTCCTGCCTCAGCCTCCCAAGTAGCTGGGACGACAGGCAGTGTCACCACACCCAACTAACTTTTTGTATGTTTTAGTAGAGACGGGGTTTCACCATGTTAGCCTGGTGGTCTCGATCTCCTGAACTCGTGATCCGCCCGCCTCAGCCTCCCAAAGTTCTGGGATTACAGGCATGAGCCACCGCACCTGGAATATTAATACCTGGTCTACAAGATGATTTTTAGATTAACGAGATAATATATTTGAAGGTAATGGCAAAATTGAAAGAGAATTGATGCTCAACAATTCTCTTTTCACCCTCCCTTTATCTTCCTGCTTGCCTTGCTCAGGATTGTATTTTACATGTCAATTTAATATTTCCTTTGGAACAGAGGAAATGGATGAAAGCCTCTAAGTTTATGGTGGCTGAGCTGCCCGCTTGAAATGTATTCTCAAAGTGCATGCCTACGCACAACAAAGAGGCAGAAGAGATAAGGGGCCTCTTCCTGCTAGCTCCTTCCCTGTGTGGGATGCAGATGAATCTGTGTAACAAGATGGGAATAGAAACAGAATCCACCCCAAACTACTGAGGTGGGCTTCAACCCTATGATGTTAGCCAAGAAACTGTTTAAATACTGTTTCATCCAATATGCAACCCTTTCAGTGGGGGGAACCATCAAGAAAAACATAAGACCCCTGTTCAATGGGGTGAGAGCAGGTCAGCGTAGCAGTGGAGTCATCTACAGAAGGATAAAAGAGCTAAGTTCTCCTTCTCCAAACGCTTACTCAAGCTTCTCTACTAGGTGGCAACTGGGACCCTGTATCTGAGGGGAAGAGGGTCCTGTGCTCAGGAGAATGTTTGGAACTTGGAGGGCGTGGAATGTGGGAGGGAGTAGAGCCCTGGGGAAAAGAGAGTTTTGAAGTTTTGAAGATTTTACTTTTCTATTAATATTTTTTTTTTTCAGACTCCTGAAAATACCTGGAGATTTTGTGGAGTAGCATTAGCATTGCACAGAGTCCTTTTGCCTGAGGTTTTCCCTGAATCCTATCTCCTGGGAACCTAGGAGACACTGTGGGAAAGAAGAGTCCACAGAGGCAAGAGAAATGGCATCCTAACAATCTAAAATCCCACATATAGTCTTTCCTTGGTGATTCTCAGTTTCTACTATTGAACTTCCCTGAGTTATTTCCAGCTATAGAGTGAGGAGGGGGAATTTAAATTCCTCTTTCTATATTGTTTTCTATTGAATCTCGAAACTGTCAGGAAAAGAAAGATAAATTGGATGCTGTTATGGTTAGTCTCTGCCACTGTTTTTTTTGTTCATGCATTGGTATTCTGAGATTGGTCAGCAGTGCAGTTCTAGCCCTGTGGGAGAAACTATAAAAGTCTAAAGGGAAAAGAAAAAAACTGCATGCTAAATTGGGATGGGGGAAAAGAAGAAGGGAATCCCTGTAGATCAAGGAGGGGCCAGTAACCTACAGCTAGTCCCCACTATCAAATTTACCTTTTTTTTTTTTTTCAAAAAGCCTAGTATTCTTGGACATCACATTTTAAAAGAAAGCCCAAAATGAAAATCTCCGTTCATTGAAATAATAAATAACCCTTTCTACTGGCAGAAGTGAGTACAACAAATGGGTCCCAGTACAATTCTACTGATAAGGTTCCTGGGAGCTGCTGAACTGTCAAAACAAGAACACGTAACTACTGAAGCTCAGTGAAAAAAAAAAAAAAAGGTCAAGTGGATGCTACAAGAGAGCCTTACTTTTTAAAAAGATTTAAGGCAACAATGACAACAAAAAATTAGCAGGAGAAGCTGGAGTAAAGTTGAACAATTAGTCTCTAATTATTGTTATCATAAATATTTACTATTGTAAATATAGGTACACCTTTCAAGAAAAGCTTTGTGTTGCCTTTGCCTGTGAAAATTGGACTGCATTGAACTAATCAATTTGATAGTACATGTGGCCTTCTATCTTCAACATAGCAGAAATGTCACTCTCAGGTAGGAGTGCATGGGTAGCATACAATTTTTGAGCCCTAATATTTTCTGTCCAGGGTCTCCTGCTGCCCTTTTATACTGGCCTCATGGTTAGACCTATGGTGTTTTGCACTGTGATTGCATGGGGGCTGCTTTATACCCTCTGTGTGCTCCTGGTGTTTATAGTGAAGGATCGTCCTAGTGGGAGAGCTTTAAAGAGTTCTTTATGTGTTATTCCCTCAGCCACCAAGGGCTGTAAATCATCTTTTCAGGTGTTGGCTTTCCTTGGCTTTCTGGCCTGCCTGGCTGATGGTATGAGGGGACAGAGAGGATGCAACTGTTTTGTAGCAAGTTTCTGAAACTCAGCACATCCTGGAGGCTTTCTTCCACCTTTACCATCTTAAAAGTAGCATTTTAAGGTGACTAGGATGCCATGAATAGCTCTTGATGTGTATTACTAAATAATGTGAAAAATCAGTATCCATTTCAAGGAACTGCTTTATTTCACAAGGCTTTCTTGCGGTGCTCACAGTTCTGGCACAGACTTTATTTTCCATAAGGCTCAGAAAGACCAATAATACTTTGTTGCCATTTTTATTTTTATCAATAAAATTCCTTTGGCTGTCAAATCTTCTGTTAAGCAATGTTTAAGAGTTTGAGCAGCAAAAATGATTGAGGCTATTCTAGAATTAGAGATTCAATTTTATTCCACCCAATGCAAATACTATTCATTGATATGTACCATGTGTTAAGTACCCACCCACAGAGGTGCACAAGACAGAAACCTGGAGACATAGACACCCGCCTACATCAAATCCACCCCCAGCTCTGCAAGTCAGTTCTTCGTATCCATATCAGTCTGGATTTTCCAGAGAACATATATTTCCTATTGGTTCTCTTTTTTGGAGGGAGAATGAGAGAGAGAGACTGAGATTTATTTTAAGGTGTTGACTCACATGATTATGGAGCTGGTCAGTCTAAAATCCATAGGGTAGATTAGGAGGCTAGAAATTTAGGCAGGATTTATATGTTACAATCTTGAGGCAAAATTCTTTTTTCTCTAGGAAACCTCCGGTTTTTGCTCTTAAGACCTTCCACTGACCACGTGAGTCCCATCTACATTATGCAGGGTAATCTGCTTGACTTCAAGCTAACTGATTATAGATGTGTAAATTACACATCCACAAATACCTTCACAGCAATACCTGGGCAAGTATTTGACCAAACAAATGAGCATGATAGCCTAGCCAAGTTGACAAATAAAATTAATCATCACAATATGCAAACTATCTCAGGTTTCTCTACTCTTCATTACCTTTACTGCTGCTATTCTTGTTTAAACAACCAGTTTCTTTCACCTGGACAAATGCAACAGTATTCTACCTGCTCTGTTATCAGTCAGCATACTTCGGCTTATGCTATGGTAACAAGCAAACCCTACTTCTCAGTGCCTTATGTTGGTAAGCTTTTGTTGTTTGCACACTTTACATGTTGGCTCTGGCTGTATTCTATGTTGTATCTTTACTGAAGGACTTGGGCTGAAGGAGCAGCTCCTGTTTGAGTTGTGCTGCTCTCACGGCCAAGGGAGAAAGAATAATGGCAAGACACCATGATGGCTCTTTGCACTGCCACTCCAGTGTGACATCAGTTATTCTGCTTATACTTTATTGGCCAAGGTAGGTCAGAGGGCCACAATTGATGCCAATAGGTAGGAGGTGTATCTTTTTACAAAAAAGGCCAAGAAGTATTTAAAAACAGTAATATACTTACCACAACCTCTCTCTATCACCTATTCTCCACAATGTAATCAGAGATGTTCTTAAAATAAAATTGAATTATGTAATTCTCTGCTTTAAAAAAACCTTCAAATGTTCAATGCTGTATTTGTCAGAGTTCTCCAGAGAAACAGAATCAAGGGGTTCTGTTTGTGTATAAAGATAGATAGATGATAGATAGATAGATAGATAGATAGATAGATAGATAGATAGATTTCTTATAAGTAGTCAGCTCCCACAATTATGGAGGCTGTCAAGTCCTAAGATCTGCAGAGTATGAGAAGACTGGAGACCCAAGAGAGCCAATAGTTTAGTTCTGAAAGTCTGAGAATCAGGACAGCTGGTTGTGTAGTTCTGTTAATAGTTTGAAGCTGAGCAGGCTCAAGACCCATGAAGAGCCAAGGTTTCAGTTCAAGTCTGAAAGCAGGAAAAATCCAATGTCCCAACTTAAATGCCATTAGGAAGAAAGAATCCTCTTTTACTTGGGGAAGGGTCAGGCTTTTTGCTCTATTCAGGGCTTCAACTGATTGGATGAGGCCCACCCACATTAGGGAGAGCAATCTGCTTAATTAGTCTACCAATTAAATGTTAATCTCATTCAAAAACACCCTCATAGAAACACTCTCAATAATGTTTACCAGATAGCTGGGCATCCTGTGGCCCAGTCAATTGACACATAAAATTAACCATTATAAATCCATTTTCAAATTCCCAAAACACTTGATTATAAATTCAAACTCTTACCCATGATCCATAAGGTCATGTTCCTCCAAGCCTCACCTCAGGCCGTATTCCCACATGCTTGTTCTATTGTAACCACAGCACCGGTCAGACTGCTCCTGAAACTCATCAAAATCTTGGCCGCTGCAGTATTTTTATATTCACTGACCTCCTAGGCTGGAATCACTCTTTCTCTGCCCCCTAACGCTTCACATGTCATGACTGGATCTTTCCCACTTTTCTAGCCTCAATTTAAATGCCTCCTCCTTGGAGATACCTCCCTTGACAATCCTATCTAAAGTACCAATGCTCCTTTAATTTCTACTTTCTTTCATTAACCCATTATCTCTGGTAAAGTACCTTGGTTATGTTTCAATAGCCATTTTTAATGATCCAAAATTATTCATTGTCTCTCTCCTCTACTCAATGTAAGTCTCAAGACAGTTATACTTACGTCTGTTTTTCTCACCAATGCCTGTGTAGCCCCAGTATAGCTCATGATACATCATAAGCATTACATAAACACATAGTAAATAAATGAAAAATCAAATGGGCTGTAAGAACTCAGAAATGAGTAAGGCAAATCTATTGGGTCTAAGTATGATTGCAGCTCAATCTAAATGAAAAATTTTTCCAAATAGAAAATAATTAACTACCTTTATAGTTCTCCATAAAAACACTTTTAAAAATGTCTAGTTGATGCCAGGAGTTCTTGAGGTTTATGTGACTATTTATTCTTTAGTGATTATGCAAGGCCAGAGAGGTTGAATGACTACCCTGTAATAATCCAAAGGTTTCTTTAATTCTGACTAATAAGTTTGTACAGCAAGTAAAAATACTGACTTCACTTTGATAGGGGGCCCTAAATTCTGGATTTCCTATTTGATGGTTTATTTTGCCTAGTGTTGGATTGGGTTGGAAATATTGCAAGACTCTTGGAGTCCTCTGAGTTTTATTCATCCAAAAAGCCATTGTCACATACAAAGATTGATCTCCAAGCCTCAGCTTCCTCAGATATAAAATAACAATGACAATATCTCCTTTCCAATGTGTCTAGCACAGGTCTTAGCCCACAGAAAATCTCAGTGGGCTGCAGCTGTTCTTAGGGCATAGGTGGTACGATGAGAAGCCTTGGTAGGTCAGCCCAGAAATGAAGAAGAATTAGCTGGGACTTGACTGGGAAACCTGGGATTCTCCGGTCATAGGACAGACAGAATTCAAGGCAGGCTGACCACACATTTCCAGGACCAAAGTTTTAAAGCCCATGAGGACTGGAGAGAGCAAGATAGTACAAATATTCAGAAGAAACTATGTTAGTGTTTAAAATATGAGGACATGGACTCAAGAAAGAGAAGAAACATCCAGAACTCAGGTAACTAAGGATCCAGGGCACAGGAAAATCTATAAGTCTCATGCAAAGTTCCTGAAACCTTGTTTGATAAGTATCAGCTGGCCCAGACCAAGGGCCCTCAGTGATAGAAATTGAGGTTTCAGTGGCAAGGACACCCGAAGTAATCAGAGCCATAGGTGAGGGCTCAAGCATTATGAGACTCTCTGCATGTTGAAATAAGAGGTCGTCATGGAGGTGATAATACCTTGGCTTTATAGCACTAACATAATGTCCTATTATCTAAGCAATAATAGTTTGACCCATTAAGGATGTAGTATGTATTTGGAGTAAATTGATGTATGTGATAAGTAAAGCCAGGAATAGTTTATTCACATAATTCACCCATGAAGCTGGAGTGGGAGCATTGCATATGCCTTTTTATGTCCAGCCCAGAATTTTACCTTTCATAGTAGGGACTCACAATCAATAAATATCAAAAGTACACAATGGATACCTGACAACTCCACCTTCCTAGAAAGATCTGTGTCCATTTTGGTTGGATGCCTAGTGTAGCCTTGGGGAATTTAGTCAGGAAAGGACCGGTCATGATTCTGGACTGGACACCAATAACAAAACATATTTTCATAAATAAAATGAGTGCATATTTCTTTTATCTAGTGAATGTAAACTATGTTGGCTGTTCAGTTTTTATTCTTATTCCCACTTGTGAATTGATTCTGTGTTCCCTTTTATAACTGATTTTATAATGATCTCCATGTGACATATGTTATTCTTATGTACAAGTGGAATAGGTAGCAGCCCACCAAGTACAATGTGAAAATCTGATGATCCAATTCTCCCACTGTCTCACCCCTGTCACCTCGATTGATTAGACACCAAAGTGAGGTGCTGCTGAGGCTTCTGTGTGATTACAGATGTTACCTGGGAAGGAAATGTGTCGAGTCCTCATTGGTCATTAACACCATCTCGGATAACATCATCAGGGTGAAAAAATGACAGTGTGATGGCTTTTTGTGTCGATTTTTTGTTTTTTATTTTTTTCTAACTATAAGCATTTACTTCTTAAAGAATTGCTATGAATAAAGAAGTTTTGGCGGGGTGCGGTGGCTCACGCTTGTAATCCCAGCACTTTGGGAGGCTGAGGCAGGTGGATCACGAGGTCAGGAGATCGAGACCATCCTGGCTAACACGGTGAAACCCCGTCTCTACTAAAAATACAAAAAATTAGCCGGGCGAGGTGGCGGGCGCCTGTAGTCCCAATTACTCGGGAGGCTGAGGCAAAAGAATGGCGTGAACCCCAGGGGGCAGAGCCTGCAGTGGGCCAGGATCCCACCACTGCACTCCAGCCTGGGCGACAGAGCGAGACTCCGTCTCAAAAAAAAAAAAAAAAAAAAGAAGTTTCTATTAGAAAAAGTTCATTTTACAAACTTCAGATTGTGGTTCTTAACTTTGGTGGCACTTTAAAATAATCTGGGAAGATTTTTAAATCCTTGCACCAAATCTGCACCCCACCAATATGTGTGAAACCCCGGAAGCAGGACCTTGGAGCCAGCGCTTTCTATAAAGCTCCCCAGGTGATTCCACTGGGAAGACAAGGTTGACAACCACTTCTCTGGATGTCCTCCAGCATGAATAGGATAATAACATGAAGCATTTGTAAAGGTTGTTTATCCTTATAGTAGAATTAAGAGATTGAGTAAACCATTTAAAACATAGATTAAAATAAATAATAATCTTTAATTCAGGATACATGGGGACTGGGGATTAGCGGTAAGGGGCAATCCTTTACATGTGTGTGGCCATAATACTTATCTTTAGTAAACTTGTTAATTGTGAAAAGAGAAAAGGGACCAAAAGCAGTAGAAAAAATACATACAATGGTGTTGATAAGAAGAAACAGGTTTGAGTAATAAGATCTTATATCGAATCTTATTTTTCTCATATGACTAAAACAAAATTGTCAATGGAATAATGATTGCATTTACATTGTATTACTTCCCACTTTTTGAAATTAAAATATAATATACATGCTGTAAAATGGACTCTTTTCGGTGTCTAGTTCTGCAAGTTTTGACAAACACAGTTTTGTAACTACCATATAGTAGTTACCCCCTTAAAAATTGCCGCCTTCCTATTTGTAGTCGACCTCTCTCCTCCACCCTTAGACCCTGCCAATCACTGATTTCTTTCTCTCTTTTATAGAGACGGGGTCTCGCTATGTTGCTTAGCCTGGCCTTGAACTCCTGGCCGCAAACAGTCTTCCTGCCTCAGCCTCCGGAGTAGCTGGGACTATAGGTGCACACCACTGTACCTTGACCTCTTTTCTATTCTTCTGGTTTTGCCTTTTCTGAATGTATCGTAAATAAAGTCATGCAGTTTTGTTGTCGTTTTAATAGTAATATTTTAATACAGCATAATTAATGTGTAGATTTTCTGCAATACGTTCTGTAATGATTAGATATTCTTGCCTGAAAGAGAAACCTGTCATCCTTAACCAGGAAGAATTTATTTTGAGAGCTACCTGCACTGTAAACAAACATACAGACCTGGGGGAGGTGAACTGCCTGGGAAGGCAGAATTTACCAATTAAAACCAAGTTCAGTGATAGAAATACTCCACACCAGTCACATAATTAAGCCTAAGGAAATAAAACACAAGACAGAGAAAATATTTTTTTAACTAACAAAAAATAAATGCTTACTTTTCTTGCTAGAAAAGCAATATATAGTAAAAAAAAAAAAGTAGAAGCAAAGGCAAGTAAGTAGAAGGAACTGTCCTCCCACCACCAATTAAAAATTATAGATTTTATCCACAATTTAAAAATATTTCACACATAGTAATACACACACATTTATGTAAATATATAGAAATATATATATTTTACTTACAAAATGGATGTTTTGCATGCTGTTTCATAAAATATCTTTCTCTCAAAGCTTTTTACTGAATTAGGAATTATGAATAGTTTCTGCCAACAGTACATGGTAATGGTTGAAAGTACAGGAGTTAAGAACATGGACTTTGAATCAGACAGACCTGACTATTATCCCAGCTCCTCTACTTACCAGATCTGTGACCTTGAGCAAAATACTGAAATTCTGCAAGCTTCATTTGTCTCACTTGCAAAATAAAGACAATTATACCTAATTTGTAAGTGTGTTGTGAGTATTAAGATAAAATAATACACATAAATCATTTAGCACATTGCCTGGAAAATAATAATTATTCTACCAAGTTAGTGAACAGGAAAAGCTCAGGAAATACTTGAAATCAACATTTTTTTTTTTTTGGAGGAGTTCTCCCATTTTCATTGCATAAAACATATTCATTCCCAGCCCCCAGCTGGAATTTTCACAGACCCCTGACTTTTCTATTCATTGTTAGGTAATTGAGTACTACCTAAATCACTTTAAGTTGTAAACATATTCTCATTCAGAAATTAGGTGGCCTATTACCAGATAATAACCAAAATTCTCAATGTGATATAATGTCAAGTCTTCTCAAAGCCTCTGTTTTGGGGTAGAAGACTTCAGTGGAAAATGTAGTTGTGATAACTTTTCTGCTGCATCGTACTCTTCTTCCATTCCCTGGCTGACTACCCAATTTCTAACACTTCACGTGTTGCAGTTGGAGAGGGAGGAGTGATAACTATGCAGGGAAGGTCTTGCTGGAACTAATGTTGTACATAGGTATGTGCTGTTGGGGCCAGTGGACAGGTGACTCTCTTGGGGGCACTTTATTTGGCTCTTTAGAGGACTCTGCTGGGCCCTCTGTCCTGCAGCTCTCTTGACTCAAGTGAAAGCATCTCTATTTCTGAGAGGCCCTCAGGACTCTTTTTGTCCCCTGGGTTCCGGCTGCTTTTGTTTCTCTGCTCATTATGCAGTCATTTGGAATAGGCTCATGATGAATTCCTCTAACATGGAAAAGCCTTTCTTTCCCTCTGGTCCATGAGAACCCTGGAGAATCCCTTGCCCCAACACAGTGGAAATGCAGGTCACCTCAACATGGAAACATTCTTCTGACTCCATGACTAAAGCTGTTAGGAATGAAGAAATAAAATGTGTGTTATCCCAGTAGTGGGAAAATTAATCCCAGGTTATTACTTGTTCATGACCCAAACAAGTGAAGAGCCAAATAAAATCTATTGAGTTTTCAACAAAACTGATCTGATTTCAAAAACCTTTCCATCATATTTTTCCTGTAAATGTATAGTCAGCGCTCAGTAGATAAACTCTGAATCTGCATCTATGACCAGGAATATAGGAGCCCTGAGAAAAATAGGCAGGATCTATAAAATTGAGTAGCAAATGATTTTTCTCAAATATTTGAGAGAACAACTTACTGTTCAGCCAAATTGTAATTGCAATGATGTCTTTTGAAAATTAACTTAGATTAGCCATGATAATTTTTTCTCTTCTTTTTTTTTGTATCAAACACCAAGCACTCATTAGCTATTATGGAGTAAATATTCTCACTAAATGAAATACCAGTGTTACATCCCAGCCACCTGACTCCTGATAATAAAGCACCACTCCTATCTTGAGAATAGTCCAGTTAAGTAAAATACAGGCTGCACTGATGCCACAGTGTTGGCTCAGATTTAATTTTGAACCGCTCAGTCAATGTACCATGTTAATCACTGCTTATTTGAGTGATAGCATTTTTATTCTATGTCAAGCATTTTATTCTTGACTTGCTGTTTGACCAGAACAGTTGGTCAGTGGTGGAATGGTTTAGAGGTCTTACTTTTTTCCGTTTTCTCACTAAAGCACTCCCTCGGAAAGGCATCTGAGAGAAAGATGTGGAGGTGGGCAGGGCCTTTCATTTGTCTTCCAGTTTTATTACTCTGCCCCTCTTAGGCCTGGCTCACATCCAGTGTCTCAGAGCCTCTGTCTGTCAAGAAGCCAACCTCCTGGCTGGAAAGATATCCAAATCAGGAGACATTAGACTCAGGAGCTGGAAATAAAGAGATCAACAATAAACATGGTGCATTCAGTATTCTATTTCATGACCCTAAGTAATAAACATGAAAAAAACTATATGTCCTCAGGGGCACAAGGCTATAAAGGACTCAGCTCATTGATGGCCTGGTAAAATCAGACTATTATTTCTCATCTTTCCCTTTAGAGGGTTAATTGTCAGAGATTCATCTAGCTGGTAAAGTGTTTGACAAATGCTTCAGCAAAACTTTTTAAAAAGTGCTTTCCAAATCTACTTAACAAATATCATGAATATAGAAAACCTTTCTAAATATAATGGCATATTTCTACAAACTAGCTAGGATTCTTTTGTTGCAAGTAATAGAAACACAATAGGAACCAGCTGAAGCAAAAAGAGAAAGGACATCAGAAAGATATCCCAAAATGTATATAAACACCAAAGCGTGTAACAGAATCCAGAGGGTATAAAGTCCACTGGGCTTCGGAAATGGGCCACAAAAATGGAGCCCTTATGGACACTTGGGAAACCTTCCTTCTATATCTTTTGTTTGGGCTTTTCCCTGTGAATGTAAATGTACTTTTTTCTTACCTTGTGCTGCCCCCAAGTCCACATAGTGGAGTATAACTTTTAAAAAGAATCTACATATTATATGTCGTCATTGAAGAACCCAGGGAGAGTCCCAGTCCTCAAATTCTCAAAGCAAGGATCACATGGCTCAGTGTAAATCGTGCACCCATCCCAGGAATAATCTGTGGCCCTAGTGACTGAGTCATGCTACAAAAGTGCTGCTGTAGTTTAAGATCCATGGATTGAGATCATGAGGCAATTCCCAGAAAATTTGAGATATTTTCCTTGAAACACTTTGTGAGGTAGGGGAGTTTGGGGCAAAATGAAATATTGGCATCCCGTCCTTTCAACTTTTCAGATAGTGAATGCTAACATGTTAAAGTTTTAAACAGAGCTATGAAGATAAAAGAGTGTATGAATGGATTCATGAGAGAATTAAATATGCATAGCTTTGCACTACATTAAAATGCTGGCTGGACTTATTTGGAAAAGAGGCAACACAACAAAAAAGTTAAATGTTGACTCTGGAAATTTTTTGCCTAAATTTGAAATTGGGCTCCACTCTTTCCACAATTGGAAATTGGGAAATTTGCCTAGGAAATTTTGCCTAAATTTGAAATTGGGCTCCACAATTTCAATTGCCCATTGAAATTGGGCAATGCGTCTGCTGTGTGCCCAAATTTCCTCATCCATATAAAGAGAATAATAGAATTGCCCATCTCTATGGGTTATTATGTGATTAAAATGAATTAATATACATGTAAAGTGCTTTGAACAATGCCCAGTGCATAGGAACACTTTAATGTTAATTGCTGTCACTTTTATTTGGATATTCAATATGAGAAATCAGTTCAACTTTTATCTCACCCCACTGAGTTACTGTGAGATAATATAACACCTGATTATTGCTGCATTCGCTTGGACTCAGTTTCTCACATGGGCAATACTGGCTTTGGTGGCCTTTAGTGGGGACTTATCAGACCACTCGAAGTCATTAAACTCTTCAATAAAGCAAATAGTGCAGAACTGAGTAATGTCCAACAGTCAAATAAGGTCTTGCATTCACTTTTAACTTCATGATTCTAGATGAATCTGTATGACATTGGAGCCCTTCTCTTTCACCCATCAAATATTGCCTCTCAAAATTATAGTCATTTTATGCACACATAAAATGAAGAGGCCTTTAGGTTAGGAAATAATAATATACCATTGTTTTGAGCTTCATAAATATGCATATCTGCACATGAGTCTTCAAGTTTCATAGGCTCATGAATAAATGCAGGGACATGGATTTAGCACGTATTTCTTATTTAGTGTTTATGTGCTTGTCCATCTGTTGCTTGATCATTGCATTATAGAAGAGCATTTATACAGCTAAAAGAAAGACTTATTTTACTTCCAAATCTGTTTTCACAAAACAATAGATCCGTTTTCAAAGGCTCGTATATTATCATGGAAGGTTGTTTTGGGACAGGTAACATACAAGAAGCAAATTCACTTTCTTGTTCTTCCTTCACTTTTTATTTCATTCACATACCCCCTACAGACACACACACACACACACACACACACACACACACACACACACACACTTCACACATGGGTAATAAGAAGGTCCATGCTATTGCAGCTATTACTTAAAATTTAAGCAAAAAGCCACCTGCAGGTTGAAATGGTTATTAGGTTTAGCTGTGTCAACAAAACTTACATAGTTATGAGTGTCCTGAATTCATTCCAACAATCTTGGAGCCATATTTTAAAAAAGAACATTAACAAGACAGACTTTGGCCAGAGAGGGACAGCTGTGCTGTTAAAGGCTCTGAAAATTACATATTTGAGAAATAATGAAAAGAACCAGAAACGCCTTAGGCTCTTGTTACTCAATGCTGCTCAATGGTAAAACCTCTTCATGCCTTTAAAAATTACAAGCCACTAGTCGAAGCTTGCACAAATATGCTTCAAAAATCAATTGTATTTAAATGGTATATAATTGTTTACATTCTATAAAAAAATATATTCAATTAAATAGACATTTATTACATTATTTCACAAAGGATTATATTAGGTGCTGGGTGTTGTGAGTGAAGAGGATGGGCTTAGCTTTGGATATGAAGCATTTGAAGGGTTGTCAGGATGGTCATGTATAGCAGGCAATTAGACACATTCTGGTCTGAGTCTGCATAGAGTAAGCAGGGCTAAATGTGAATAGGTGTTAATATAATCTATATAGAAATTATGATTAATGTAATCAGCACAGTGAAATGAAAGGGCCCAGGAATAGAATCATGCTATTGAGTTTGCCTACATTTTAGGGGAATCTGAACTCCTATGTCCTGCCCACCCCATTTACTCCACTAACTTAGCCTGCCACTTGGTGGCTCTAGTCAATTTCAGTTGCGGGCGAGAGTAGGTAGGTGCCATTCTCCCATGGGCAGCTTTAAAGAACATGTGTGTTTCTGTGTGTTTTTGTGTCTCTGTGTGTACAAGAAGGTGGAAGAGCAATATGTTTTTCTGTTAAAAATCGTCAGGAAAGTAGAAGTTCCAGTAAGAACCAGAAAAGTAGAGGGTCATGATGGACACCAAGGAGGAAGAACATTTCAAAAGCAGAGAATGATCAGCACCATTAGATGGTGTGGAGAGAAAGATAACAATGTAAAATGCAATTGACTTGGGTAATTGTTTACTGAAGTCATTCTAAAAAAAGATAAAGTAGGGTGCTAAGGGAAGATCTCATTTTCAAAGCATTGGAAAGCAAACTGAAGTAGAGGTTGACAGCTGTTATGAAGTAAAGTCTTTGAGCATAGCCTATTATTTTAGGAAGTCCCTTATTAAAGGGAAAAGATGAGACAGTAGCTTAATGCAGAGGCAGGATCAAGAAAGGAATTTGTTTTAAGATAGGGAATATATAAAAGTGTTTGTAATCAGAAGAGAAGAAACAAGAGGAAAGTGATGGATTGAGGATGAGGAAACAGGGATGACTGACGGAGCAAAGTTCCAAAGGACAGAAGGATGAAAGGCATCGAGATAACAAGTGGAATAATTATTTTACATAAAGACAAAGTAATTTTTCCTCTGAGACAGGATGAACAGTGGAAAGTATGGGTACCATTCAGAGGAAATCCAAAGTGAAGGGGAGGATAATTAAAGTAGCTGATCCTAAGAGTCTCATGGAAATGCACCCAGTGTTGGGTGCAGTGTTTCCCCTTCAGCCTAGACAGAGGGGGATATCAGCCTGATCAGAGACTCATAGAACTGTGGGTTTGATGAGAATTATATCCGAGCCATGTCAGCATCAAGCAGAATATATATGACTATGTAAGTCAATACTTTTGTATTGAAGCAAGATTTCAAGACCAGGTCAAGATCTGAGCCTTGTAAGTATCACTGGTCCAGTACTGAGCGATCTTCCTTCTCCTGAACCTGCATTGCAGGGCCCAACGTTTCTCCCGGCATGGCTGCTCTCCATTGACTTTCCATGAGCAGTTCTAACCAAGGTCTGCTGTGGTGCCTTCTACTCTTTAAAAACAGCAATGCTTCCAACTCTTTTCGGAGGCTGTTGAGAGAAGTGAGCACACAGTCTGAGAAGACAACTGGGGATGCAAAGTGAAAATAAATTACAACTGGAACAAGCTGAGTTTGAAATTAATTTATACTTCAGTGATAAAGTGAGGAAGGTAAAGCTATTACATACATTTGGTAAAGACTGGGTAATTATGAACAAATTAGAAGTTCTTGTTGGTATCATAAGTCAGAAAAGATTGTCAAACCAAATTATGAGAAGCCTATGCTAATGAATTAAGGAATATTTAGATTTGCTTCTAAATTTTTACCTTTTTACTTTATGCAACACCTCATCATCTAGATAGCCTAAATTTTATCCTTGAGTTAAGTCAGGTCCCTTGCAAGTTGCATCTTATTGCCAAGAATCACTATTACTGGACTGTGCTTTGGTATTTTGCATTGAGATACTATAAAGAGATTTATGAAATATTCTCTTTTTATCTCTTGTAGGAATACTGTTGAAGGTTTTGCTTGCCACAGCAGGCTGCCTCTTTTGTGCAGGCCTATGAAAGTACTTTTTCTTTGTCCTCAGGCATGAACTTGAATTTCTTCTGAACAACTGGAACATTTTGATTCTATAGGCATTGGGGATATTGTAATTGATTGCAATTCCTTTTTTGCTTTGGCCATGTATCTACTGAGAATGCTTTTAGCTACAATTACTTACAATAACCAAGGTAAGTGAGTTTTTAATTTTTTTTGTAGCAAGCAAGTCTAAAAGTAACTGACTGCTGGGGTTAGTTCAACATCTCATATGAGGACAAACGTCTCTGAATTTCTTTCAGACACAGGATGGCTGCTGCAGCTCCATGTATAATTCTCAAACTTCAGTGTGCAACAGAATCACCTGGGGAGCTGAGGAAGTGCCCAGAGGCCCATGGTCCTTGAAAGAGAATAGGGCCTGTGCCTCTTATATGTTTACCGGGTTCCTAGATGATTCCACTATTGACCCAAGCTGGAGAACCACTGCTCTAGTGCCTGCCACTCAAGACAAGAAGGGGAAATCAAAGCATATCTCTTCCTTCTGCACCGTCTGTCTTCTTGGCTAGAAAGAAAAATATTCTGAGTCACTCCAGCCAACTTCCTCTTGCTTCTGCTCTAAAGAAGGCTGAGGAAGGACCTAACTTTCCAGAGATTAAAGAACTCTGCCTCCAAACCCAAAATTTTGCATTAAGGAAGAAGCAGAGGAATGGATGTTGGATGAGTAAAGATGGGTGCGTAAAGATCAGTGGTTTGGGGGCAAATTGCTTCTAGTTATATACAAATGTACTTTATATTTTTTAGTGGTAACTTTATCCTGAATTAATTTTGCTTTCCTATGTTTCTCTGATTTTTCTATTAAAAATATTAGTTGTTACATATTAATTTATATAACCTACCCTCAACTGTTTTCAAAACACTGAATGTATGGTGACTGTCTTAGACGTCCACTTGCCTCATTATCAACAGCAGAATCCAAGGATGGTGAGATTCCACTCCAAGCTGCCCCTGGGCCGCAGTGAGGAAAGTGCCTGCATGCTTCATTTCCCACGTGTTCATGTTCTGGGTTGAAAGCAGGCTGACCGAGTGATTCACAGCATCAAAGTAAAGCTGAGATGCCCCCTTAATTAGACACAACTTGGGATTTGCCTCTTTTGGCAATTCTCCTTTAGCCTAAGTATGAATGCTGGTTATTTTGTGACACATTGTGGCTCTGGCTCATTAGATCAGAATCCTGCTTATGCACCAAAAAAAAATACTGATGCTCTCGCCTATCTCCATTGGAGGTGTTCCTTAGGTATCCATATTATTATTTAGAAGATTCCCAGGTGATTATAATAGACAGCCAAGGTTAAGGGATGACTGCTGTGGCTGGTAGACTCTCTTACCTAAACTCTCTGTTTTGTGTTCTGACTTTGGCTTGGTTCCTCTGATTCTATTCCTAATTTCAATTTCTGTCTGCAGTTCTCACTCCAGGATCTCTGTTCTTCTGTTCCCAGATGTTACCCTGATTTTTATATGTGACAGCTCTTTGAATTCAGGATTGGTTTTCTTGACCCTGCACTGCAGGTTTTAATTAATCCTGCTCTGACATTCTAGTGGCAAGGGTTGACCTCCTTTTTCTGATTCACAGTAGTACACCACCTCATCCCACTGACAGCCAAAAAGTGTGGGAAAATCTCAGGGCTTACAAACTGTGTTTAAGTAGGCAATTATTGACTCTTCAGAGTTGCAATGTTCAATACTCAGGAAGCTTTCTTTATTCCATCCCAATTCACCTAAATGTCAACTACGTTCTAATTTGGTCCCAATCTGTTTCTAGTAAATCTCCCAAATAGCCTCTTGACACTGAGAGCTGGTTGCTTTATCCTCCCAGTTTCTAAACCCAGGAATCTTCACAACTTTTCTCTCTCCTACAGATTCCAAAAGATCATCTTTGTACTGATGTACGGAATTTTTGCTAGCTTAATCTTTACCCTCCCAGATTTTTTTTTTTTTTTGAGTTTTAAATTGCTTTCCTCATCAACTTCCTTCAGGTTCTCGCCCTTCAGGTATAGCCTGTACACCCAAGCTACCTGCAAACAACAAATATGCCTCAAATCAAGGTAATAAAATCAATGGTTAAACACCCAGGCTTTGCAGTCAAGCATCCTGGCCTCAAATTCTAAATCTGTGGCTTCCAAATTGGTTTTCTCACTTGCAATGTGGGGTAATAATAGGACCTAATCTGTAGGATTGTTAGTAGAAAGAAATAAAATGATCTTGGAGGATTTTCTGATACACAGTAAGTGCTGCAGACATTTTAGGTGTTTCCACAGATACTGAGATGGAATTTGCATCTATTCATTTATTGAGGATCGACACCGGTGAAAGGAAGCAGGGAAGAAGTTCAACTGAGATGTTGGCCATGCTGTGTTTTAAAGTAAACATTTCCTTTTTCTCCCTCTCTCTCTTTTTTTTTTTTTTTTTTTTTTTTTTTTTTTTTTTTTGAGACAGAGTCACTCAGTCACCCAGCCTGGAGTGCCATGGTGCGATCTCGGCTTACTGCAACCTCCGCCTCCTAGGTTCAAGTGATTCTCCTGCCTCAGCCTCCTGAGTAGCTGGGATTACAGGTGCCCGCTACCATGCCAGGCTAATTTATGTATTTTTAGTAGAGACGGGGTTTCACCATGTTGGCCAGGCTGGTCCACGAACTCCTGACCTCAAGTAATCTACCTTACTTGGCCTCCCAAAGTGCTGGGATTACAGGCGTGGGCCACCGCTCCCGGCCGTAAACATTTCCTTTGATAGTTACTCTGTGCTGCGTGGAAATGGGCCGTCTCTAGACACTCTCCTCCCCAGCCACCAGATGCTGCCTCAGGGGAGCTTGTGGCCCTGGGTTGAGGACGCTCCCTGCAGGTGAAGGCAACTCTGAAGGATCTGACAGCTACAGGCTGTTGGCAGTGACCCCTCCTGGGCTCTCAGCGGGTCTTCCTTGAAGGAGAAGGCGATGCCTCTCAGTGTCTACCACAGTGTCTCCCTCACTCCTCTGGTTTGCAGGAGAAAAGTGCACCTGTCTGATGTGCCTTAGCCGTGGTGTGCGGGTGGGTGTGGGGTGGTTATTCCTCACATGGCCTATGTTTAGAAATAATATGCTCACAGAAAGGCCCTAATCTCTCAGTTACAAACTACCATAAACCGGTGGCTTACAAACTACCGAAGCTTATTTCTCACAATTCTGGGAGCTGGAAAGTCTGTGCTCAAGGTACTGGCAGATTTGGTGTCAAGTGAGGGCGCCCCCTCCTGGTTCATAGATGGTTGGCTTCCTGCTGTGTCCTCACATGGTGAAAGAGGAAAGTAGCTCTCTGGAGTCATAAGGGTGCTAATCCCATTTCTGAGGGTGGAGCCTACCAAAGGCCCCGCCTCCTCACACCACCACTTTTAGAATTTCAACAGTTGACATTTGGAGGGGTACGAACATTCAGAACACAGCACCTACCAAGAAATCTGTGGACAAACAGGACATTTCAGAAGCCTGAGGATGTGCCTAATTTCAGGCTTTTAGATTCCTGGGCTAGAGTCCAGGTTTTTATTATCACAAATAAGAAGAGAGAGCAGAAGGAAGTAAACGTACAATGGGAACAGGGTGATTTTAAATGCGTTTTGGTCCTCAGGCCTTTGTCTGAGGTAGTTTCTGGAGATTCTGCTAACACAGCCTGTCAGCAAACAACAGCGTTTGTGCACAGAGCTCCCAGGACTCCGCTTTACAAAAATCACTTGAGCTACCATATCATAATGTATATAAAGGCATTGTTTCAATAGCCTGCAAGAAATTTTGGAAGACAAATCTAATCATTGATTTACAGGTTATTTTCCAGGGTAACTAAAAAGCAAAGCTGATTTACTTAAAATGGTCATCCCAGTTTTAGTAAACGTTTAATTTCTCAGGTGCTATGATCTTTGTCTTCATTCTTTACTCTGAACTCAGCAGGAATTGGATTAATTCCTGAAGAAAGATAAACAAATATATATATATATATTTTTATAGGCTTGGTCAAATGTTTTCTGAATCCCTTTGGCCTGGGATAATTGTAAATACACAGCATGTTTAACCTCTATGGGGCCTCACAGACAGGGGATGAGAGACCATTAGATTTTGGACAGTCTATACAACAACCTTCATCCTTGAGGTTGTCCATGATAGCTTTCTTTCTGTTCTTTTTTTTTTTTTTGAAACAGAGTCTCACTCTGCTGCCTAGGCTGGAGTGCAGTGCAGTGGTGCAATCTCGACTCATGGCAACCCCCACCTCCCAGGTTAAAGCTATCCTCCTGCCTCAGCTTCCTGAGTAGCTGATTATAATTACTCACACGCAACACCCTGAGCTCATAATAGGAATCCTAGCCAGGTTGCACTGAGATCTGGTTTCTTTTGGATTAACAGCTTATGGAACAGTCCTCTAGTTGAGGCAAGGAGAGTTGTTACCAAAAGAAAAATGACACAGCTTAAAGTTATCTACATAGCATTATGAAACATGTACAGATGAAATCTCTGGATAAATATAAACCTGGTGAAAACCACCTTACCAAACCCTGTGGCTTTGTAACCTAATGCAGAACTCCCATTCCTTCCCTCATCCCCTCTATCAGTAGATCTTAATGCAATAATTGCCCGAGGGATTGAACTCACATTAGAGGGCATAAGAAAAGGCTAGTTAAAGAGAATTAGCAAAATGTAAAAAAGTTTGCTTTTCAGTGACTCCATTTGAACCTTGCTTAAGTCATTATTGACTTGCTACACTGGCAAATGAACAAAACAGATGTTCTAGCAGAACATTCTGAGGTGGTCTTCTTTGGCATAAAGACCTCTATAAGTTAAAGAGGCTTTGGTGAGAATAAATATATAGATATAAATTAATAGAAAGAAAAACTACTAACAGGCTGGGTGCAGTGGCTCACACCTGTAATCCCAGTACTTCGGGAGGCAGAGTGAGGTGGATCATTTGAGCTGAAGGGTTCAAGACCAGCATCTGCAACATGGTGAAACCCTGTCTCTACCAAAAATACAACCCCCACCCCCCAACAAAATAACAAATTAGCTGGGGATGGTGGTGTGCGTCTGTGGTCCCAGTTACTAGGGAGGCTGAGGTAGGAGGATCACTTGAGCCTATGAGGTGAAGGTTGCAATGAGCCGAGATTATGCTACTGTACTACAGTCTTGGTGACAGAGTAGGACTCTGTCACAAAAAAAATAAAAATAAAAAAGGAAAGAATTCTAACAATAACGACTCATTAACTAGACACTTTCATCAATTAGCCAGTTCTTCACACCTCAGTTTATATTAAAGCAAAAAGGTTGTAAGAGGAAGGTGAGTCAAAATGGCTGTAAAATATGCAGGGGTTGCAATACTAATCTCTGATAAAACAGACTTTAAGCCAACGAAGATCCAAAGAGACAAAGAAGGGCATTACATAGTGGTAAAGGGATCAATACAGCAAGAAGAGCAAACTATCTTAAATATATATGCACCCAATGCAGGAGCACCCAGACTCATAAAGGAAGTTCTTAGAGACCTACAAAGAGACTTAGACTCCCACACAATAATAGTGGGAGACTTTAACAACCCACTGTCAATAGTAGACAGATCAATGAGACAGAAAATTCACAAGGATATTCAGGACTTGAACTCAACTCTGGACCAAGCAGACCTAAGAGACATCTATAGAACTCTCCACCCCCAAACAACAGAATATACATTCTTCTCAGCATCTCATCACACTTATTCTAAAATTGACCACATAATTGAAAGTAAAACACTCCTCAGCAAAATGCAAAAGAACACAAATCATAACAAACGGTCTCTCAGTCCACAGTGCAATCAAATTAGAACTCAGGATTAAGAAGCTTACTTAAAACCACACAACCACATGGAAACTGAACAACCTGCTCCTGAATGAGCAGGGTTTTCACTAATGGGTAAATAATGAAATGAAGGCAGAAATAAAGATGTTCTTTGAAACCAATGAGAATGAAGACACAACGTACCAGAATCTCTGGGACACATTTAAAGCAGTGTTTAGAGGGAAATTTATAGCACTAAATGCCAACAGAAAGCAGGAAAGATCTAAAATTGACACCCTAACTTCAAAATTAAAAGAACTAGAAAAGCAACAGCAAACAAATTCAAAAGCTAGCAGAAGACATGAAATAACTAAGATCAGAGCAGAACTGAAGGAGATAGAGACATGAAAAACCCTTCAAAAATTCAGTGAATCCAGGAATTGGTTTTTTGAAGAAATCAACAAAATAGATAGACTGCTAGCCAGAATCATAAATAAGAAAAGAGAGAAGAATCAAATAGATGCAATGAAAAATGATATAGAGGATATCACCACTGATCCCACAGAAATACAAACTACCATCAGAGAATACCATAAACACCCCTATGCAAATAAACTAGAAAATCTAGAAGAAATGAATAAATTCCTGGACACATACACCCTCCCAAGTTTAAGCCAGGAAGAAGTTGAATCCCTGAATAAACCAATAACAAGTTCTGAAATTGAGGTAGTAAGTAATATCTACCAAACAAAAAAGTCTAGGACCAGATGGATTCACAGCCGAATTCTATCAGAGGTACAAAGAGAAGGTAGTCGCATTCCTTCTGAAACTATTCCAAACAATAGAAAAAGAGGGAATCCTCCCTAACTCATTTTATGAGGCCAGCATCATCCTGACACTGAAACCTGGCAAAGACACAACAAAAAAAGAAAATTACAGGCCAATATCCTTAATGAACATCAATGCTAAAATCCTCGATAAAATACTGGCAAAGCAATCTAGCAGGACATCAAAAAGCTTATGCACCACGAACAAGCTCGCTTCATCCCTGTGATGCAAGGCTGGTTCAACTTATGCAAATCAACACACATAATCCATCACATAAACTGAACCAATGACAAAAACCGCATGATTATTTCAATAGATGCAGAAAAGGCCTTTGATAAAATTCAACACCACTTCATGGTAAAAACTCTCAATAAACTAGGTATCAATGGAATATACCTCAAAATAGTAGGAACTATTTGTGACAAACCCACAGCCAATATTATATGGAATGGGCAAAAGCTGGAAACATTCCCTTTGAAAACTGGCACAAGACAAGGATGCCCTCTCTCACCACTCCTATTCAACATAGTATTGGAAGTTCTGGCCAGGGCAATCAGGCAAGAGAAAGCAATAAAGGGTATTCACATAGGAAGAGAGGAAGTCAAATTGTCTCTGTTTGCAGATGACATGATTGTATATCTAGAAAACCCCAACATCTCAGCCCCAAATCTCCTTAAGCTGATAAGCAACTTTAGCAAAGTCTCAGGATACAAAATCAATGTGCAAAAATCACAAGCATTCTTATACACCAACAGACAGAGAGCCAAATCATGAGTGAACTCCCATTCACAATTGTTACTAAGAGAGTAAAATACCTAGGAATCCAATTTACAAGGGATGTGAAGGACCTCTTTAAGGAGAACTACAAACCACTGCTCAAGGAAATAAGAGAGGACACAAACAAGTGGAAAAACATTCCATGCTCATGGACAGGAAGAATCAATATCATGAAAATGGCCATACTGCCCAAAGTAATTTATAGATTCAATGCTATCCCCATCAAGCTACCAATGACTTTCTTCACAGAATTGGAAAAAGCTACTATAAACTTCATATGGAACCAAAAAAGAGCCTGCATAACCAAGACAATCCGGGGCAAGAAGAATAAAGCTGGAGGCATCATGCTTCCTGACTTCAAACTATGCTACAAGGCTACAGTAACCAAAACAGCATGGTACTGGTACCAAAACAGATATATGGACCAATGGAACACAACAGAGGCCTCAGAAATAACACCACACATCTACAACCATCTGATCTTTGACAAACCTGACACACACAAGCAATGGGGAAAAGATTCCCTATTTAATAAATGGTGTTGGGAAAACTGGCTAGCCATATGCAGAAAACTGAAACTGGACCCCTTCCTTATATCTTATACAAAAATCAACTCAAGATGGATCAAAGATTTACATGTAAGACCTAGGACAATAAAAATCCTAGGAGAAAACCTAGGCAATATCATTCAGGACATAGGCATGAGCAAAGACTTCATGTCTAAAATACCAAAAGCAATGGCAACAAAAGCCAAAATTGACAAATGGGATCTAATTAAACTAAAGAGCTTCTGTACAGCAAAAGAAACTATCATCAGAGTGAACAGGCAACCTACAGAATGAGAGAAAATTTTTGCAATGTATCCATCTAACAAAGGGCTAATATCCAGAATCTACAAAGAACTTAAATAAATTTACAAGAAAAAAAAAAACATCAAAAAATGGGCAAATTATATGAACAGACACTTCTCAAAAGAAGGCATTTATGCAGCCAACAGACATAAGAAAAAATGCTCATCATCACTGGCCATTAGAGAAATGTAAATCAAAACCACGATGAGGTACCACCTCACTCATTAGAATGGTGATCATTAAAAAGTCAGGAAACAACAGATGCTGGAGAGGTTGTGGAAAAATAGGAAGGCTTTTACACTGTTGGTGGGAGTGTAAATTAGTTCAACCATTGTGGAAGGCAGTGTGGTGATTCCTCAAGGATCTAAAGCTAGAAATACCATTTGACCCAGCAATCCCATTACTGGGTATATACCGAAAGAATTATAAATCATTCTATGATAAAGACACATGCACACATATGTTTATTGTGGCACTATTCACAATAGCAAAGACTTGGAACCAACCCAAATGTCCATCAATGATAGACTGGGTAAAGAAAATGTGGCACATATACACCATGGAATACTATGCAGCCATACAAAAGGATGAGTCTATGTCCTTTGCAGGGACATGGATGAAGTTGGAAGCCATCTTTCTTGGCAAACTATCACAAGATCAGAAAACCAAACACCGTATGTTCTCACTCATAAGTGAGAGTTGAACAATGAGAACACATGGACACAGGGAGGGGAACATCACACATTGGGGCCTGTCAGGAGTTGGGAGGGCTAGAGGAGGGATAGCATTAGGAGAAATACCTAATGTAGGTGACGGGTTGATGGGTGCAGCAAACCACCATGGCACGTGTATACCTATGTAACAAACCTGCACCTTCTGCACATGTAACCCAGAACTTAAAGTATAATTTTAAAAAATATGAGATATACATTTTGCAACAAGAGCCAAGCTATTTAGGAGTAAAGGAATTGTAATATGAATTAAGTACAATACATGACATTTGATGATTTTTAAAGATTAATGTCTGTTGCAATTTTTAGGCATTCCATTTTAGCCTAGGTCATTACTGTCATTTTACTTGTCATGGCAGTACCTGAAACCACATCATTGTTTCTATTATTAATCAGATTCCCTAAATTTTCCTTTTTCAAATTTATAATAATTCATATGTGTCCCATCCCTTAATTTGAAATGTTCTTTTTTTTTTTTTTTTTTTGAGATAGAGTCTCACTCTGTTGTCCATGCTGGAGTTCAGTGGCACCATCTCGGCTCACTGCAACCTCTGCCTGCCAGGTTCAAGCGATTCTCCTGCCTCAGCCTCCAGAGTAGCTGGGATTACAGGTGCCCAACACCATGCCCAGCTAATTTTTGTTTTTTGTTTTTTTTGAGACAGAGTCTCGCTCTTTCGCCCAGGCCAGAGTGCTGTGGTACGATCTTGGCTCACTGTGAGCTCCGCCTCCCGGGTTCACACCATTCTCCTGCCTCAGCCTCCAGAGTAGCTGGAACTACAGGTGCCCGCCACCATGCCCGGCTAATTTTTTGTATTTTTAGTAGAGACGGGCTTTCACCGTGTTAACCAGGGTGGTCTCGATCTCCTGATCTCATGATCCGCCCACCTTGGCCTCCCAAAGTGCTGGGATTACAGGCGTGAGCCACCGCGCCAGGTGAATTTTTGTATTTTTAATAGAGACAGGGTTTCACCATCTTGGCCTGGCAGGTCTCCAACTCCTGACCTCAGGTGATCCGTCCACCTCCACCTCCCAAAGTGCTGGGATTACAGGCGTGAGCCACCGCACCCGGCCATTTGAAATGTTCTTAATCGATCTCTTGGATGTCTGCAAGGAAGCACGTGAAAATGTAAGATAAAATATAATCTTCTCACTGCATGAAGGCAAGAAGCCCATTGATGTTGAAGGCATGCATCTTGCAGACATCACCATGCAGTATACAGTACCCATTTGCATTAAGTCAACAAATCCTTTGGAAGTGTGATGCATGTCTTCTGGACAAAAGAAAGAGGATTCCATTTCAATGAGACCTAAAAATATTATGGAATAATAGTTGTATATATGGAGCTTATAATAATAACTGGCTTTCCCAATAAAATATGATGAATCTACAACGGTCTCACACCCTGGTATTTTAATAATGGCATTTGAGAGAAAGGTTTCTATATGTCACTCTTCGTCAATAAACAAATGGTCTTGAAATGCACTATTCTATGAGTTACAGGAACAAAACCTAAAGCGTCTTGGTGGAATAAACTTGAACAATAAAATGTGAAACCTCTATAAATATAAACACAATCCTTGAAGGCAGGAATATTTTCTCCCTCATTCATTTTTGCTTTTCCAGATAACAATTCAGCTCCGATTTTGTATCATACCATATACTTCATTCCAGCTAACAATTAACTTATTTCTGGGTAACAAATAACTTATTTCTGTGAAATGACAGCATGGAGCTGCTAACAATACCTCAGGAAGACATGGTAATGATTTCTCTCGGTGTTAGTCTAAAGAAAAAAGAATGTGGCAAGGAGGAAGTAAATCTGATGAGCATTAAATGGCAGTGTTGCTTTTTGAAAGAAATCACATGAATAATGAATCAAATACATCCGCGAATATATTTAGCTGTGCGTTGTGCAGGTGAATGCAGGGACACGTGCTCCTCTTGCATCACCGGAGCTCACAGCCACCAGCATCTGATCACTAGCCTTTCCAGGAGCTATTTTAAAACAGGTGTGGCATTTTTTTTTCTACCACAGAAACTAAGAAATATTTAAAAAGTTTTGTTGCCTGAATTTACTGAGGCTCTCTATTCAAGGGCAGGGGTGGAGAATATTCTTCAATAAAGGCATATGCCTTTATTTGAAGGCAGTTTGCATTCTTAAACACTATTTGTTCTATGATGGATTGAATTGTGTTGTGGAATAACCTCCTCTGTGCTCTGCCGTTCTCCAGTGTCCCCTTTCAATAACTTGTTTCTGGCCTCTCTAGAGGTTCATTTGTTCAAGAAAGGGCAATAATAGTAAGGACTGAAAAAGTACACTCCAGAGGCAAGCATGCCATTGCTATAATATCTGGGATACTGTTTTTTCACTCTAAATATGTGCTTCTCAATACCACAGCTGTCCGTTATGGGTTAAAGTGTGTATCCCAAAAAGATATGCTGAAGTCCTAAACCCAGGTACCTGTGAATGTGACCTGCTTTGGAAGTAAACTTTGCAAATGCACTCAAGTTAAGATAAGGTCATTAGGGTGGGACCTAATTCAGTATGACTAATGTCCTTATCAGAAGAGGAGAAAAGGCCTGGGCGTGGTGGCTCATGCCTGTAATCCTAGCACTTTGGGAAGCTGAGGCGGGCGGATCACCTGAGGTCGTGAGTTTGAGGCTAGCCTGGCCAACATGGTGAAACCCCATCTCTACTAAAAATACAAAAATTAGCCAGGCATGGTGGTGGGCGCTTGTAATCCCAGCTACTTGGGAGGCTGAGGCAGAAGAATCAGTTGAACCTGGGAGGCAGAGGTTGCAGTGAGCCACCATTGCACTCCAGCCTGGGTGACAAGAGTGAAACTCAGTCTCAAAAATAAACAAACAAACAAACAAACAAACAAATATATAATAAATAAGAGGAGGAAAGAGGCAGACAGGGTCACTCAAGGAGAATACCACATGACAATAGAGGCAGAGATTGGCATGATGCTTTCTTAGCCATGAATACCAAGGATTTCTAGCAATACCAGAAGCTAAGAGAAAGGCAAGGAACAAGTTCTCCCCTAGAGCCTTCAGGGAGAGAATGGCTCTGCTAATAGCTTGATTTCAGACATCTGGCCTCCAGAACTGGGAAAGAATACATTACAGCTGTTTAAAGCCACCTAATTTGTATAATAGTATTTTGTTACAGCATCTCTAGGAAACTAATACACTATCTAAATTTAAATCTCTGGAGTGAGGGGCAAGAAGCCAGTGAGCGTATGGAGACAAACTAGTAATGCATGATGTGGGTATTTGACCAATGGTGTCGAACATCTCCACACATTGGTTAATGAAAGGGTATATTGCAATCATCACTAAATATGTGGGAGGTATAGATTGACAAGGTTTGCGTCAGTTTGTCCAGGGAGTGCTGGTTTCCACTTACTTTCTGGGCATAATAACTACTAGGACTCTTTCACTTTCACAGTATCCCAGTTTGGATAATAAGTTATGACCATTCTCCTTCCTTGTGCACTATTAAGCACTTAGTGAAAGAATACATCTTCATCACTAATCTTCTGTATTTTCGATTTAAAAAATTTCTAGTATCACAGGCAAAATCCCTCTGACACTGCAGTGAATTGAAGATTTAAGATTCCCAGACCCTGGGTCACTTTCAGGCTTAATTCATTCTGGGACCCACAAAATTACACCTCTCGTACTTGGGTCCTCAGGAAATAATGTTTCACTTTGTTTAAACAAGTTGGAATAAACACAACCAGTCATACCTGAGGTGGGGGAGAATGGGGGCAATAACAACTAAATTCAAGTGCAACACAAGTACTCTGAACTATACAATGCCTTTCAGTTACTCTCCAGTGATCGAGATTAGCAATGTGGATCCTGAAAAAGAGTCAGAGATATGGCCCCTGTTTCTTGCTTTGTCATAAATTCTTCCTGACCTTGAATAAATGTATCTTTTCCTTCGGTTTTTCCCACTTGAGAAGTGAAAGCTGTAATAATTGGCTTTTTATTTTCTTGATATATGTTGCTTAATTAGAGAATGCTGGTGAAACGCCTGCAACAATTTGAGAAAAACACTTTGTATGTTCCATGCCTTGGTGATGGACCTATACAGAATTTACTCATCAGAGTTAGAAAGACAGATCAGTTCTCATTTCTTGTCAGTTGCATGCTTGTAATATTACCATGGTGTAGTCCTGGTGAAGTGTATATGAAAAATGACTTTACGCAGTGTCTACCAATCTTTGTTTACTCTTTGTTTTCCTCTCCTATATATTATGTTACATTTAAAATAAAACAATTGACATTGTTTTCTCCTGGTGACTGCTTTTAGCCTCAACTCTGGCTTCTGAAGCTAAAATGAGGCTCCCTGTTTCTTTCTACACTTATGACTGCCTATCTAACACCTTAGGAAGGCATTAGGGGATGTTGCTGACAGCAAAAAGTTGACTTGGAAGGTGGTATTGGGGCAGTAGGATGTTTCCCAGGTATTTGTAAATGTAGGTGTGGGCAGAGCAGTCTGGTGTAATTGTTAACATCAATACCCTGCACTGCTCCTCCTCAGACAGTGTTCATACAATGCCCTTTGAATAGCGGTACCATTGCAATGACAGTATTATATTATACTTTTCTGTTTATAGGTTTGTTAGTTCCAAGAGATGGTGCATTGCTAAAGATTCAAGCTATATTTACTCACATTTTAACTTTTATTTCTAGCACTTTCCTAAATGCTAGAAAATAAGTAGAATTGAATGCACATTTAATAAATGAGTAGTAACCTTTTAAAGAACAAAAATTGGCTGGTTATTTAATCAGTGAACTAGTATGGAGGCTTTGTAATGTGGCAACTTGGCTACACTGACCTGTGTTTACAACATTCCCTTTTTTTCTGAAATTTTTCTTTTCGTGTGATCCATGAGAAATATTCTGTATAAGCTTCAGAGGGCAGAGAGGAAGTAGAATCCATATTGCTTTTAAGCGCTCAAAAGTTTGAGGCAAGGTCATCAGATGCTTTCGTAGCTCACCAACATTGTTGCTAATCTGCTGTCGCACCTCCTTGACATGAGATGGCAGCCAGGACAGAAACTGCTTCACCTGTCCCTAGATCCGCTTTGAATTTCCCCAGCTTGTATGTCACTCCATGATGAAGGGTGCTGGTGTGCCCTGTGGAATACTCACATCAGCAAGTTAGGAAGCACTGAGAACTGAGGCTGGTTCCAGTGTGTTCTGTGGGTCCCAGCATCTGCTTGTGGGCTCTAGCTTGTCCCAGTTTTCCCTCATTCTGTAGCTATCTTTCCTCTGACAGTCTGTGCAGTAGACTTCAAGCTCCAGCATCAGATGCAAAGACAATAGCCTTACCAACACTGCTTAACTTTCACAATTGCACAAGGTCAAATTCCTGTAAGAAATCTTTTACATGCACACACACCCCTTATGTATGCATGTGAATATGTATGTATATATACCTCCTACTGGTTCTGCTTCTCCAGTTGAATCCTGATTGTTACAGCTGGTCTAAGAGACCCTGGAGATAAATTGCTGAAGAGTCCTCTCTCTCTCTCTCTCTCTCTCTCTCTCTCTCTGTGTGTGTGTGTGTGTGTGTGTATGACTGAGACAAAGGCACTATAAGTTAGAGTAATGCTAGCTGTTGGAACAAACATCTTTAAAACAAACCTCAGTAATTTAACAGGTTAAATTTTTCTTGCTCTACAAGTCTAATGCATTTCTCTTTGTTGGGGGAGAGGACACATTTTTTTTCTGTACTTAATTTAGAAACCCAGCCTGAGGAGACCTCTCTATCTCCAAGAAGGGGCTACTGAGGTCTCCCTGGGCAACAGCATTCAGCCAGAAGATGGGATAAGACACACAGTAGAATATGCCTACCTATATCCTAGCCACTTCAGGTTAGAAGTGGCACCTGCCATTCTGCTTATATTGCATTGGTGAGAACTAGTTCCATGACATCACTTTAAACAACTGGTGGAGCTACGTAGTCCCTTCTCAGCTACAATGGCATCATGGAAGGGGAACACAAATGTTTGGGGGAACAGCTAGCTATCATTTCCATACAGAATCTTATGTAAAAAATGTTGATGAAAAAAAAAAACTTAATCATCTTTGTTTATTCTTGAATTTCAGCTTGGTTCCAGACTTGCTTAGGGAAAAGAAAATACAGTGAAATTCAGTCCATAGGGAGAGCCAAAAAACAGATCTGGCCAACTTCAAGATGGCATGTTCCATTGTACCCTGAAGTGAATGGCAGGCAGCACAGCTTGCAGCCTCTTTAGAAGAAGTTCTGGCCCTTGGAGATCAAACTGAAATAGAAATATTCATTTAAAAATTTTGTGCTAACTGCCAAAACCATTAACATCCAAGTTCTATATGAATGTGTCTTGAGGTAGCTGGCCAATTCCTGGAGGCAGCCGTTCCACCTAGCTTTATTCCTTTGTTGCTTGGAGTTGGCTAGCTGCAAGTACGGACATCAATGGCCTAGATTAAGCAGTTATGTACCCAATTTTGGTACATCTTTTGAATAAGTTGGCTGGCTGAGTTTGTAGGTGTTTCTCCTTCTTTCCCTCTCGATTTTGCAGCTTTTGTGCAAAAGTTGAAGTCAACTTCTACTTAAATCGCATTCTGTTTTCTTTAAATATCCTTTATTAAGTATTTTCAGTTTTCTATTTAAATAAATGATCATAGATGTGCGACTTAGAAAAAAATCAGCATCTAATTAAAGCTCACATATGTTTATGCTTTTTCTCCATTTACTCATTTGTATGCAAAATTGTTTTTCATTTTATTTTTTTTTTCTGATTTGATTTTCTATTTTGGCATTTTCCCATGTTTGTTTCATAAGCTGAAATTTTGTGATTTAATAAAAATCAAGCAACTATTAAAGAGGTAAGTTTTACTAAGGATTGTGTTTAATCCAACAAGCTATATATTTGCTGAAAATCTCTCTCTGCTCAAAGAAGTCTGTCTGATAAATTCTTGATTTACTTTATTGACAGTTTTCTTTCTTTTGAAAAGATAAAACAATCTGAGCTATTCTTTTATACTTAATTCTAATCAACAAAGATGTTTAGTGCTATCCGGGTAAGGCCAGATTCAGAAAGAAGAACCATTTTCATCTTAGAGTTTTCGTATCCAAATAAGGGAATGCTGAGCCTGGACAGACAGGTGAACTAAAGCTTAGATAGGCATATATCTATAGTCTCAGGAAAAAATAATCCAATGACCAGGCTTGGAGAGGAAGTAACCCAAGTCTGTGAAAATCTTTCAAAAAGAAAACTTTGCAATCTAATAAAAAAAGATTCATGGAGGAAAAAAGGAGGCATCTAAGAATTTATAGCCATTATTAAAAAATTGTACTTTTAAAGGATACTTAAATAATAGAAGAGAGTGATGAAACCAGCAATGATTATACAAGAAGGGCATAGAGCATAATAACAGTATTAGAAAAAGCTAAAAACCCAGAATCAACAGAACCTTCAAAAAATTCAGTAGATCTACCACATAAAAGGCACTATCCATTAGGTGTAAGGAGAATTGAGACTTGTTAGTCATGCTCTTTCATCTGAATAAATTTTCAGTGAGTTGCTAAGGGAATTAAAATGTGGCTTTAAACTTTTTAAAAAAAAACAATGAAAACAAAAATGGAAGATTTATGGTTTTATCAAGAAATTTAATAAAAATATGAAATAATAGACATAACTTTTTAATTATTATTTTGGTTCATTTTTCTTCACCATAAATAAGAATTATTTCAATTAACAAGATCTAATTTCAATATACAATTCTACGTAAAGAAATATACTACACTAGTAAGAACACTGCTCAGTAGTTGCTCATTAAAAAAAAAAATCTAGTTTTACATGCTGCTGATTCAATGTAAGAAGGCAGAGTAGAAGCTTTCAAACCAACTAATATATATTTAGATTTTACTAATAGGATAGAATTCCAATCATTGTAAATGAAGCTCACATTGCAGTTTGAACTGGTAACATCTAAAGTCTTAGATTTATAAATGAGTACATTGAGTTGCCTGTTTTAGTTGGCATAGCTTATTACAGACTAATCCTTTCAAAGAGAATAATTTACAAATGAACAGAACCACACCCTACACACACACACCCCCCCCCCCCCGCCCCGTTTGAAAACATTGGAACACTCTTTAAGTAGTCATGATTTGAGTTACCACCAAGATTCAAGAAATAAGATAAATGAATTGTTATAGACCGGGAGTCCTGTGAAATCCTTCCCCTTGAGCCATTTTAACCAAAGTCTATAAAGCTGAGAATCTGTGAAGATGGGGGCTGAGATCTTGAGCAAATCTTTCAAAAGTCTCACCTAAGATTCTGAAGCAGGGCTACTAAGGCAATCAAGGCTCAAACGAAGATCTTAGAAAAAGGAAAAACATTGAGGTGAGCCAATAATCTGAACTGCTTTTCCGCTTGAGGCATTTTCCAATTCCTAAACTGCAGAACCAAAGGCTACAGGGCAGAGCAGAAATGTTTGGCTAAGAAGCTGGGAAACAACTGAGTTTCTAACAGTCTCACAAAGGTGATGGTACTAACTTGGAACCAAAGCCTGTCAGGGGAGGAGGGCCACCCTTCCAGTTAGAACTCCTGAATATCTGTACTCTGGGATTAAGTTTTACAAAGAAATTAACTGGTATATACAAAAGATTAAAACCTATCTTTAATCTAGCTATAGCCCAATGTGGATTAAGGTGACAGGCCCCTATTCTGAACGTCCACAAGAAAACAAAATTAAATTCTCTCTGGAAAAACATAAAATTAGATTCAGCCTTCAGTTATCTCCACATCTTTTTATACATAATTATTGGCCTACTGTGAAGACTAGAAAACAGAAACAAATGACTGAAAACCAAGGAGAAAAAAGATAATTAAAAATAGAACCACAGACCACTCAGATAGTGTTAATAGAAGTGGACTTTAATATAACCATGACCAGTAAGTTAAAAAAAAGAGATGATTAGATGGAGCACTTTACCAGAGAAATGGAATCTATAGAAACATTAAATAGAAAATGTATCAACAGGCTGGTGGTTCACGCCTTTAATCCCAGCACTTTGGGAGGCCGAGACAGGTGGGTCACTTGAGGTCAGGAGTTTGAGGCCAGCCTGGCCAACATGATGAAACGCTGTCTCTACTAGAAATACAAAAAATTACCTGGGTGTGGTGGCATATGCCTGTAATCCCAGCTACTCAGGAGGCTGAGGCAGGAGAATTGCTTGATCTTGGGACGCACAGGTTGCCGTGAGCCGAGATTGCACCACTGTACTTCAGCAATTCAATTTTTAAGATTCCATCTCAAAAAAAAAAAAAAATGTAGCAACAAAAAAAAACTTGAAATTAAGTACACAATAAATTGTTTTAATGAAGATTAGATACACAGAAGAGAAGATTAGTGAAATAGAAAACAACTCAACAGAACATATTAAGACCCAACAAAGAGAAACAAAAAAGCAAAAATATATAAGGAAATGCAAGAAACATATGTGGCACAAATAAAGTTACAAGTAATTGATTCCAGAACAAAAATAAACAAACTATAGTCTATAAATTGGCTGCCTATTTTTGCAAATACAATTTATTGAAATATGGCCATTTCTACTCATTTATGTATTATTTAGGAAGTTTTCTGGATTACAATAGTGGAGTTGGCTAGTTGTACTAGAAACTGAATGAACTGCAAGTGTAAAATATTAATTATCTTCCTTTTTAAGAAAAAGTGTGTCAAATTCTCCCTTGAAGACACAACTGACCTCCTCCAGTCAATATAGTTTTTGAATAGCCATACTTTCCCATGGTGTTTTTTAAATTTATTCCTGTAGAAGAAGTAGAAAACAAAGAGCAAGATGGTAGGCTTAAATTAAAAAATATTAGTAATCCAATTGAATGTAATACTCAGACTGAATAAGAATTAAACATGCTAAGTACGTGGTTTTTACAAGAGACATACTTAAATATAATGACACAGAAATATACCACACAAACCTAAGTAAAACACATACACATACACATGCACATGCCCACACATATGCCAAAATGAATGCTGCACAGTTACTATCAATTAAAGTAGAATTTAAGGCAAGAAATATAATTAGTGACAAGAAGTGATGTTTCATTATAATAAAATGGTCAATCTACCAGGAAGATGTATCAACTCTAAATTGAGTGCAAATAATAATATGGCCTCAAAATATGTAAAACAAAAATGGATGGAACTAGTAAGAAAAAATATTCAAATTTCACAATTATTTTAAGTCACTTTAATGCATTTTTCTGAGTAACTGATGGAACAGACAAAATCACTAAATATTACAAATACTTGAAAATACAATTAAGAAACTTGACCTAATCAGCATATATAAATAAGGCACACAACTTCAAGAAACACTTCCTTTAAAATTGCTTATTTTACATTTACTAAAGTTGGCTTTTCATGCAGTCAGTTTCAACATATTTTAACTAGAATTATTTAGCGTAGTTCTCTAGCAACAGTGGAATTAAGCAAAACAGATGCACACAAAAAAGGGAGGGATTCTTAAGTGCTTAAGACTACGTTTGTCGAGGGTCTCCAGGGCAATTTCCAGGTTCAGTGATCTGCTGTGAGGATTCACAGGACTCATCACATTGTCATACTCATGGCTATGATTTGTTACAAATCAAAGGCAAAATCAGCAAAGGGAAAAACTGATGGGGTGAAGTCTAGGGGAAAAAACAGGTCCGACCTTCCAGAATCTTCTCCCAGAGAGGGTCACACATTGTATTAGGGTTCTCCAGAGAAACAGAACTGATAGAATACATATAGACATATATAAGAAGAAACTTATCAGAATTGGCTCACATGATTATGGCCCAGAAGTCTCACATTATGCCATCTGAAGGTAGGGAACCAGGAATGCGGATGGTGTAGTCCAGTATCAGTCCAAAGGCCTACAAATTAGGGGAGCCACTGGTGATGTAACTCCCAATCCAAGGCTGAAGAATCGAGAACTGGAGAGCAGGGGGACACTGGAGTAAGTCCAGGAGTTCAAAGGCTCAATAACCAGGAGCTCTGATGTCCAAGTACAGGAGAAGCTGGATGCCCCCGCCAAAGGAAAGAGAGAATTCAGTCTTCCTCCACCTTTTTATTCCATTCTAGCCCTCTACAGTTTGGAAGATGCCTGCCTATATTGGTGAGATGGGATCTTCTTTACTCAGTCTACTGATTCAAATGCTAACCTCTTCTGGAAACTCTCACAAACACACCCAGAAATAGTATTTTACCAGCGATCTGAACATTACTTAGCCCAGTCAAGTTGGCACATAAATTACCCATCACACACAGGATGCACTTATTTCTTCCAATGAGTTGTGACAACACATGTGAAATGTTGCCAACCAGGAAAACTCATTAAAGACTCAGTGCCCAGGGTTTATATTGGAGGCTGGTCATGTAGGCAGGTTCTGCCTGGCATGTGCCAAAATTTCAGACTCCTAGAAGGAAAGCAAGTATTCAGCATACATCATATTCTTTGTACAGTTTATGCATAGTGAGCCACTCTTATCAGTTGTGGGAATGGGGGAATCCTTCCCCAAATCCAAGTTCTAGTAAATCTTCCAAGGGCCTACCTTGTATTTAGGACTTTCAAAAGATAGCATTCAAGCTTGCTGTGTTAACTCTTTTCTTCACACCCTGGGTCAAAGAAGAAATTACAATGAGAATTAGAAAATATGTTAAATTAAATGATAATGAAAATATGATGTATCAACATCTGTGATGCCACAACAACCATGCTGAGAAATTTCTATCTCTAAATGCATATGTTAGAAAAAAAAAAAGACTAAAAATCAAATCTCGAAGCACTCATATAAATAGATCAGAAGAATAATAGCAACTAAATCCAAAATAATAAAAGCAAAAACCATGCAATAGAGAAAACCTAACTAAGCCAAAAATTGCTTCTTTGAAAAGTTTAATGATAATGAAAAACTCCTGGGAAGACTGATCAACGAAATAAAGGTACATGATATAAATTACAAATACCAGGAATAAAAAAGGAGTCATTATAGATATTTTATATATCAAAAGAATAAAAATATATATTATTACTGACTTTATGCTAGTCAATTAAATATGTAAATGAAATGAAAAATTTCCTTGAAGAAAATACAGCTTATTAACAATGACAAGAAGCATAAAATCTTAATAATAGATATTAATCAAAAGAAATATGTAATTAAAAAACATTCAACAAAGTTCTTAGGTGGCTTTAGCAATGAATTCTACAAACTTTTCAGTAAGAACTAATACCAAATACATATAAACTTTTCTAGAGAATAGAAGAAATTTTTTAAATTCTATTTTTGAGTGCAGCATAACTTGATACTTAGATACTAAACTTTCAGAGACATTACAAGAAAGGAAAATTACAAATGCAAAAATCCTAAACAAAATATTAGCAAATCAAATTCAGGAATATGTAAAAAGGGTAATATATCATAAAAAGTTGGGTTTATTCCCAGATACAAGTTTGGCATAACATTCAAAACTCAGTTGACATAATTTAGTACAGTTATGAAATAAAAGAGGGAAGCATATCATCAGCTCCTTACATGTGAAAAAGTATTTGATAAAATTTAAACACCTTTTCCTTATGCACTATTACATAATCAGTGCAATCATAGTTTGGAAGATATTAAGACTGGCTAAATAGAGTGGTGCTATTGTAGAGAGGGGATGTTGTAAGACATATTCTCTTGTGAATTTATCCACAGCAAATATTAACAGCTTTAGTGACATGTCTATTCTATGTCACTGGAACAGACAATTAATTAATCAGGTGGTGCTTCACTCTTTTCAGCTGCTCATCAGACAAGAAGCCTGATGTTTGCCCCCTTAGCAGTGCTCTTTGTGAGGTGTTTTTTTTTCCCCCAGAAAACTACAAATTTCCCTGCATGTGTGCTACTTACTATAGGAATGAAGCAACAGGTTCTTTATTCCATTGGTGCATGTTAGTTTATCTAACTGAATAGATAAGTCTCTAGAAATAGAAAATGGATCTTAAGAGAATGAGCCACAGGACAGGTATACATTTGCTATGAACTGAATGTTCATGTCTTTTCAAAATGTATGCATTTAAGCCTTAATCCCGAATATGATGGTATTGGGAACCTGAGGGAGGTGGAGAGAGGGGGAGCCCTCATGAATGGATTCGTGTCCTTATAAGATGGGAGATGGGAGAGATCATCTCTCTGCCTCATGAGGACGCAATAAGAAGATGGCCATCTGCAAACCAGGAAATGGGCCCTCATCAGAACCGGACCACACTGGTGCTCTGATCCCAGACTACTTAGCTTCTGGAACTGTGAGAAATAAATTTCTGTAGTTTAAACCAACCAGTCGGCCAGGCGCGGTGGCTCACGCCTGTAATCCTAGCACTTTGGGAAGCTGAGGTGGGCAGATCACTTGAGGTCAGGAGTTCAAAACCAGCCTGGCCAACATGGTGAAACCCCGTCTCTACCAAAAATACAAAAGATTAGCCAGGCGTGGTGGCTGGTGCCTGTAATCCCAGCTACTCGGGAGGCTGAGGCAGGAGAATCCAGGAAGCGGAGGTGGCAGTGAGCTGAGATCGCCCACTGCACTCCAGCCTAGGCGACAGAGAGAGCCCATCTCAACAAATAAAATAAGGCCGGGCGCAGTGGCTCACGCCTATAATCCCAGCACTTTGGATGGCTGAGGCGGGAGGATCACCTGAGGTCAGGAGTTCAAGACCAGCCTGGCTAACATGGAGAAACCCCGTCTCTACTAAAAATAGAAAAAATTACCCAGGCTTGGTGGTGGGTGCCTGTAATCCCAGCTACTCAGGAGGCTGAGACAGGAGAATTGCTTGAACTCGGGAGGCAGAGGTTGTAGTGAGCCGAGACTGCGCCATTGCACTCCAGCCTGGGCAACAAGAGCAAAACTCCATCTTGAAATAAATAAATAAAATAAAATAAAATAAACCACGGAGTCTATGGTATTCTGTTATAGCAGCCTGAACGAGCTAAGACAACATTGAAGCAGAGCAAGAAGAGGTTCAGGAAGATTCTGAGTCCAGAGACTGGGCCTTTGTTTGGAGACGTCAAACTCGTCAGGGGCACCAGTTGGGGTTCATGGTCAGAAGTAGAGGAAACTTATTTTGCTAGGGAGGGAAGAGGAATGCAAAAATAGTGAAAGCGAATCGAAAAGAGAAACAAAGTTCACTTGGAAGAGACCTTGGAGAACATATTCACCTAACATGGGAAAATCAAACACCTTAGGGTTGAGCTGGCTTCATGAAGGTCACATTTGCAAAAGGAAAATAAAACTCCAGTGCTTTGATGTCTGGCAGCATGCTCTCCCCACATTAAAACAAAATTATTACAGCTTCCTATATTCATATTTTTCACACTAATTTGACAACTGTTCATCCAGCCTGCAGATACAGATAAGAATATAATTTCTAACTTAAAAAGAAAATGAAGCACTCAAAATCGTGTTTATGTGCTTTTGGTTACTTTTGTTAAGAAATGAAAAAAAAAAACCAATAGTTTGGGGACAGATACAAGAAATGGTAAATGAGTAGACATTTTGCAACATGTCTTTATCTTCCCTCTTTGACATCTTGCTCCTTGAGGAAAACATTTTGGCTGATTTTTATTTCTATTTCATCGTATTGAAGTGGTGGATGCATACAGTAGTTCTGTAATACACCTTATTAAATGAATAAAGGAAAAATATTTGCTTTAGAAGCCCCTAAAACTCTTTGTATTAGTCAAGGCTTTCCAGAAAAACAAAACCAACAGGAGATGTGTGTGTATATATATATATAGAGAGAGAGATAGAGAGAGAGACAGAGAGACAGAGAAAGAGACAGAGAGAGAGAGAGAGAGAGAAATTTATTTTAAGGAATTGGTTTATGTGATTGTGGAGGCTTAGTAAATCCAAAATTTGTGACATAGACTAGCAAGCTGGAGACCAAGGGAAAAGCTGCAGCTCAAGCCCACAGGCAGTTTGCTGGCTGAGTTCATTTTTGCTTGGGAGAGGTCGGTCTTTGTCCTAGTCAGGCCTTCACTGATTGGATGAATTCTCCACACATTATGGAGGGTAATCTGCTGTCCTCAAAATCCAACAATTTAAATGCTAATCTCATTCAAAAACACCTTCACAGAAACATTTAGTAGAAGGTTTGACCACAAATCTGAGCGCTGTGGCCAAGTTAAATTGGCATATAAAATTAACCATTACACCTCTGTTATCACCACTGTCAGAATTCTCTGTTTCTATTTTCACCCAATAATAGAAGAGTGAAAAATCCAGGCTAAGCAATACATTTGACATCACATAGATATCCTGTCCTCTTCCTCCTCTCACAGAGACTGTTACAGTCACCAAATGCCCATGTGCCCCTATGTTGTAAATGGGGAAGGAAGTCCTCCTGTTGGGGTCTTTACAGATCACTCCAACATAGTCATAGAAATCACACTGGGAGAGGCATATGATATTTAAAAATATCATGCGTTTGTTATACTCACAGGACCCAGAGACAGGAGGCACGGCAAGGCTTGCCACACATGGAGCCAGTCATATGGGTGGAACTCCTGGTGAGCAAGCTCAACCAAGCAGGTGAGGAGGAGAGAGAGAGAGAAAGAGAGAGATGGAGGACCTGCCGGCAAGTGCCTTTACTGGAGATCATGGTGGAGGACACAAGCAAAAGGTTTGAGGGGATTTCACTTGTGTGTTTTAATGTCATTAGGTCACAGTCAGGCGAAGGCAAGAACGGGACAGCCTTATCACACTGTGTCAGGGACCAGCCTTATCACACTACTGTACCTGGTCACCTGGTTGAGGTGCTCACTGACTATTGATGGGGAATGTTGGGGAATTGGGAAAATATGGAGTTTAATAATTTATAATACAGCTCCTCTTCTAGATTTCTGAGCCTCTTTATAGTTGGTTGGGCCTCATGATTGGGTTCTGACCAGTGGAAAATGAACAAAGTGATGGCAGTCGTCTAAAACATCTTCTAGTTCCTCCAGTCCGGTTGGTCATATCCTGGTGGCCTTGGAGGTCATGTGTCCTGGGTAGTATAGCCTCATAATGAACTGGGATATGAAGCCTGTATTAGGTTTTGACTGACTGAAAAAAAAGATTCCGTATTGTATTATGGCTTTGTAATTTCAATTTGCCTGTTACATCGGCTAGTTTTAATGACTTATACCTGCCTTTCCCCTCAAATACTACAATGTTCTCTTAAAACTTGTTTGTGTTGAGTGCCTTGAAAATTGTATTCAGTAAGTGGCTTATCCAAACCACATTTTCTTGGAATTTTCTTATAGAAGGGCACTAGAACCAGTGCTGTGTATTAAGAGGCTGCATACTCATTCTTAACAGTTTTACCTGATGCAATTGAAAATTTCTCTTCCTTACCTGTATATATGCTGCAATCTCATTCCTGGGCTTCTATTGCTACTCTAAATAGTGGATGATGACACTCATTTATTCATTAATGTTCTGAAGTGGCATAGAAATTTTTGTTTATGTTCAATGTTTTGAATATTTACAACAGATACCAAGTGAACTCCTACCATGTATATGAGGAGCTGACTGGGCAGTGACAGAGAGTTAAAGAAAATTCAAGGCCTTGTTCTTGTTCTCAAGAAATCTACCAGTTTGCCAGACCAATGGGACATGCCATTTTATTTATTTTATTTTATTTTATTTTTATGATTATACTTTAAGTTCTAGGGTACATGTGCACAACGTGCAGTTTTGTTACATATGCATATATGTGCCATGTTGGTGTGCTGCACCCATTAACTCATCATTTACATTAGGTATCTCTCCTAATGCTATCCCTCCCCCCTTCCCACACCCCATGACAAGCCCCGGTGTGTGATGTTCCCCTTCCTGTGTCCAAGTGTTCTCATTGTTCAATTCCCACTTATGAGTGAGGACATGTGGTGTTTGGTTTTTTGTCCTTGCAATAGTTTGCTGAGAATGATGGTTTCCAGCTTCATCCATGTCCCTGCAAAGGACATGAACTCATCCTTTTTTATGGCTGCATAGTATTCCATGGTGTATATGTGCCACATTTTCTTAATCCAGTCTATCATTGTTGGACATTTGGGTTGGTTCCAAGTCTTTGCTATTGTGAATAGTGCCACAATAAACATACGTGTGCATGTGTCTTTATAGCAGCATGATGTATAGTCCTTTGGGTATATACCCAGTAATGGCATGGCTGGGTCAAATGGTATTTCTAGTTCTAGGTGCTTGAGGAATCACCACACTGTCTTCCACAATGGTTGAACTAGTTTACACTCCCACCAACAGTGTAAAAGTGTTCCTATTTCTCCACATCCTCTCCAGCACCTGTTGTTTCCTGACTTTTTAATAATCACCATTCTAACTGGTGTGAGATGGTACCTCATCGTGGTTTTGATTTGCATTTCTCTGATGGCCACTGATGATGAGCATTTTTTCATGTGTCCGTTGGCTGCATAAATGTCTTCTTTTGAGAAGTGTCTGTTCATATCCGTTGCCCACTTGTTGATGGGGTGGTTTGCTTTTTTCTTGTAAATTTGTTTGAGTTCTTTGTAGATTCTGGATATTAGCCCTTTGTCAGATGAGTAGATTGCAAAAATTTTCTCCCATTCTGTAGGTTGTCTGTTCAGTCTGATGGTAGTTTCTTTTGCTGTGCAGAAGCTCTTTAGTTTAATTAGATCCCATTTGTCTATTTCGGCTTTTGTTGCCATTGCTTTTGGTGTTTGAGAAATGAAGTCCTTGCCCACGCCTTTGTCCTGAATGGTATTGCCTAGGTTTTCTTCTAGGGTTTTTATGGTTTTAGGTCTAACATTTAAGTCTTTAATCCATCTTGAATTAATTTTTGTATAAGGTGTAAGGAAGGGATTCAGTTTCAACTTTCTACATATGGCTAGCCAGTTTTCCCAGCACCATTTATTAAATAGGAAATCCTTTCCCCATTTCTTGTTTTTGTTAGGTTTGTCAAAGATCAGATGGTTGTAGATGTGTGGTATTATTTCTGAGGGCTCTCTTGTTTTCCATTGGTCTATATCTCTGTTTTGGTACCAGTACCTTGCTCTTTTTGTTACTGTAGCCTTGTAGTATAATTTGAAGTCAGGTGGCGTGATGCCTCCACCTTTGTTCTTTTGGCTTAGGATTGACTTGGCAATGCGGGCTCTTTTTTGGTTCCATATGAATTTTAAAGTAGTTTTTTCCAATTCTGTGAAGAAAGTCATTGGTAGCTTGATGCGGATGGCATGTAATCTATAAATTACCTTGGGCAGTGTGGCCATTTTCACGATATGGATTCTTCCTATCCATGAGCATGGAATGTTCTTCCATTTGTTTGTGTCCTCTTTTATTTCATTGAGCAGTGGTTTGTAGTTCTCCTTGAAGAGGTCCTTCACATCCCTTGTAAGTTGGATTCCTAGGTATTTTATTCTCTTTGAAGCAATTGTGAATGGGACTTCACTCATGATTTGGCTCTCTGTTTGTCTGTTTTTGGTGTATAAGAATGCTTGTGATTTTTGCACATTGATTTTGTATCCTGAGACTTTGCTGAAGTCGCTTATCAGCTTAAGGAGATTTTGGGCTGAGATGATGATCATTTTTTCCCCTTTTACACTTTCACTATCATTATTGTAATCAAATTATGCCACCCTTGACATTCTGTGGTTAAACAAACATTTTAAGGATTAATGGCTTTTCTTAGTCTGTTCAATCTACTGTAACCAAATACCGTATACTTGGTAGCTTATAAACAACAGAAATTTATTTCTCATAGTTCTGGAGAAGTCCAGGATCAAGGCACTAGCATATTCATTCTGGTGAGGGCCCACTTTCTGGTTCATAGATAGTGCCTTTTCACTGTGTCCTCATGTGATAGAAGGAACAATGGGTCTCTCAGTCTCTTTTAAGAATACTAATCCCATTCGTGAGGGCTCCACTCTCATGACTCAATCACCTCTCAAAGTCTCCACCTCCTAATATTTTCACCTTGGGATTAGGATTTCAACATATGAGTTTTGGTGGCAACACAAACATTTAGAAAAATTTAGACCACAGCATGGCTTGATTCATCCTGCCATGGATTTATGTTTTCATCTCTAACATCATTTGATGTGCACAATCAAGATTTCAAGGAATAGGAAGTAAAACCCAAAGATATTTGGAATCTTTTATAATCTGTAGAACAATCTGCCAACAATGAAGACTCTTAGTTAACCTCGGTTGCAATTTCAGTATGTCACCTCTACCCATGTTGTCACTGTACTGTCCATTTCTCTTGTTTCTATTAGCTAAGGCCCAGAACTTGACCTGCTTCTTTAACTAAGGCATATATACTTTTCTACTATATACTTTCATCATACACTATATTTGTCCTTTATCATATTTATTATAAATTTAATTAATTAACTTTACGTAGTTATTTGTAGATCATCTGTCTGCCCTTACAGACTATAAGCTCCATGAAAGCAGAGACCTTTTAATGTCCAGTTTTTGCTACATTTCTAGTCTTTAGCATAGTATCTTGCATATAATATGCTCTCAACAAATCTTTGTTGAATGACCATTGGTAGATAATGGCCAGGATATATCCTTACTACTAACCAGAAAGCATTCATTCAAACAATTCTAATCACATTATCTATGTATCTATCTATTCTCTCCCTACACACACACACACACACACACACACACACACTCACACACACACACACACAGAGAGAGAGAGAGAGAGAGAGAGAGAGAAAGAAAGGAAAGGAAAGGAAAGGATAACCTTTTTCCATACCTTTAGGAGTATACATTTGCATTAGTTAGAGTTCTCTTAGAGGGACAGTACTAATAGGATATATATATATATATATATATAATGTCACTGTCATGTTGCAGAACCTTCACTTCTTTGGTCATGAGGGTTGTGGCATCTGATTGATATATATATATATATATATATATATATATATATATATATATATATATGGGAGTTTATTAAGAAGCATTAATTACACAATCACAAGGTCCCACAATAGGCTGTCTGCGAGCTGAGGAACAAGGAGAGCCAGTCCGAGTCCCAAAACTGAAGAACTTGGAGTCCGATGTTCTAGGGCAGGAAGCATCCAGCACAGGAGAGAGATGTAGGCTGGAAAGCTAGGCCTGTCTCTCCTTTTCATGTTTCTCTGCATGCTTTATAATTGCTGGCAGCTGACTAGATTGTGCCCACCATATTAAGGGTGGATCTGCCTTCCCCAGCCTACTGACTCAAATGTTAATCTCTTTTGGCAACACCCTCTGTTTGGTAATATCTACACAAGCTGAATATACATGTACCTTATGACCTAGCAATTATAAAATAGAAATGAATACAGATATTCACAAAAAGAGAGATACTGAAATGTTAACAGCAGTCCTATTCATACAGCCCCAAAGTAGAAGTCATCTGATGTTCATCAAGAACAGTGGCTAAAAATAAGATACATTTATCCAATGTAATACTATATAATCGTGAGAATGAACAAACTGCAAATATATGGATAAATGTCATAAACATGATATAGGGTGAAAAGAGCCAGATGTAAAAGTATGCATAATGTATGATCCCATTGATATAATATATTAAATTAAGGAACACTAATCTATGCTCTTAGAAGTTAGGATAGTGTATGTACTTTGAGTGGAGATCGTGTAGTACTGGAGGAGAGACTTAAAGGGCCTTCAGGGGTGCTGGGAGTGTGATGATGTTGAGTCTGGTTGGTGATGACATGGATTTGTTCAATTTGTATAAATTCATCTAGGTATACAGTATGATATTTGCAGTTTCCTATGTGTATATTATACTTCAACAATGCGTATTTTTCTTTAAATGAGAGAAGCATCACGGACTAGGAAGCAGAAGACATTTATTTTAGCCCAAATCTTTTTCCTTAAAAGTTATATAACCTGTTTAACTAATAAGGCCTTTCTAGGTCTTGTTTATCTATAAAATAAGAGAGTAATTATACCTACTACGTGGGTCGACAATAAGTAGTTAAAGCTGGTTTGTCCCCAGAGATTTCCTCTAGAGCGTTAAATTATAAATCAATGTGTAATGGACCAGGGAGAAATATAAAGGCTATCTTTAGAAGCTAGGATGAGTTCAGAGCTGCTAAGATCAACAGGAATTTGACTGGAAAATAATGTGTTCAGGAGAACAAGAGTCTGGTCAGCAAAGCCAGCAGAAGCTGGAGAGTTGCAGGACTAAATGTGGAAATGGCAGGCAGTCATCTCGGACACCGGCAGATCAGATGCCACAACCCCCGTGACCAAAGAAGTGGAGGTTCTGCAACAAGACAGTGACATTTCCAAATGTAAAACTATGAAACTGACAAGATGGTTTTAGGTTTCAGAATCTGGTGACATTTTTTAACAAGATGAAGCATCTCCGAAGTGAATGAATGCATTCATTCATTATTTATTAAACACTTATTGACACTGAGGAGGCTCAGAATACACCACCCTAAAGCATGCCACCCTTGCATATTGATTACTTCGAGCTAAAAGACATTGAGAACCAGCCAACACAGGAAAAGCTCTTCACCTCCCACTCAACTGCCTAAAATAAACTATGAAACCCCTTTTGTACAGAGAAACATATACTTATAAAGGAAATTTTCATTAGTAAAGGTATCTGGACCAGGAAGAGAGCTACTCTGAGAGAACTTTTATCAACTGAAAGGCTTCTTTTTATTTTATTTTATTTTATTTAAGACAGGGTCTCGCTCTGTCACCCAGGCTAGAGTATAGTGGCACCATCATAGCTCGCTGCAGCCTCAAACTCTTGGGCTCAAGTGAGTCTTCCACCTCAACATTTCCAGTAGTTGGGACTACAGGCGCTTGCCACTGCACTTGGTCTACCTGAGAGACTTTTATCTGCATAATAAGGTAGTCTTAACTTATCATATATTTCCTCTCCTCACACTCTCATAATGTGTCTCTACTACCCACCAGAAGCCCCAAACTCCTATTCCTTTCTGTAGCTCAGGATGGTGTATAGCCTTCAATCATCTGGCCATTTCTTTGAGTCTCATTTTTGTGTGTGTGAGATTCCCATCTGTAAGTATGTAACTAACATAATACTTGTTATGTATGAATTAACATACTACAAGTTACATACTTATATGTACATACTGGTAAATTGTTATTCTCCTGTTAATCTGTTTTATGTCCATTTAATTTGTAGACTAGCCAAAGGATCTAGGAAGGTAAAGGGAAGCAACTTTTCCCTTCTATACATCACCCTACTTATAGGAAGAGATAATGGGACAGGACCAGCCCTGCCTTCCTGATATCAATAATCTGATAAGGAAGACAGTCATGGATATTAACAGTATAGAGTTAAGCGCTTAGACAGAGGTAAACACAGACTCCTGTGGGACCATTTAGAATGGGTACCTAGTCCATGTTTCCGAATTCAGATAAAGCCCTCTTGAGAAGAGATATTAATATACGAATGACATGTTAGTAACTGAATTTCTGAACCCTCAAGAATAAGGACTAGGCCTTTGACTGTGGCAAAGTTACTATTATAAAAGTCACCTTACGAGACTTCTTGGCTGCCCACCATCAGCCTGTCACAGTTGTGACACAACCTTTGCCTGGTGGCAGTGTGGTATGAAAGGGATGAAGTCAGAGTAAGGGAAAAGAGGCAAAGCAAAAGCTATTAATCTCTCAGGTGTGTTTGAGGATGAGCTTCTGTTATGCCTTCAGCTGTGTTCATGGAGTTCTGTGGGGATTAAATAAAGTATGCATCAAGATCCTTATAAATCCCCAAGTGGTTTATTTATTATTTGCTATTTTTATTTTCTCAGGGATGTTATGACTTTGTTCATTAAGGCTTATTCATAATATGTTTATTTCAATTGACTAAAAAATTTAATAAGCATTTCCTGAGGTGCCTAACACTGCTAGCCAGTAGGATGCTGCAATGAAAAAGCCTCTGCCCAAAGAGACGCAAATCCAGATACAGATGGAAGATGTAAAGAAACATGTGCAGTTTGTGGTGTGCCAAGGTGAGACGGAAGAGAAACTTCTCCTAGGGGCCTGCGGGCCCCCTCAAGCATGGAAAAAAAGAAAATTTTTTGTTCCTTCAAGGAAGATTCCAGGCACCTAGTTAGCCCTGAGAAATAAATAAATGACTTGATAAGTTAAAACAATAGCCAAGGAAGTTAGAATCACAGGATGTTCCCCTACAGAAACTAAAGATGATATCTTAACATATGTCTTTAAGTTGCTTTTCAGAAACCTGGATGTCCGCCAAATGGATTTGCTGTCACATAGACCTCCGAAAAGGGGAAACTGAGGATTGAACTCTGACCACTGTTCTTTGTTCTAAATTTCTTCCTGAGGGACCTGGAAAAGGTCACACCCATGAGCCAGAGCTAACGTTCTTTTCTGCTGACCCCAAATTTTTAGACAAAGCTTCCCCTTCTTAACCAATTGCAAATCAGAAAACATTTGAATCTACCTATGACCTGTAAGCCACCCGCTTCAAGATATCCTGCCCTTTTAGGTCAAACCAATGTGTAATCCCTATATATTGATTTATGGTTTGCTTATAACTTCTGCTTTCCTGAAATTTACTCCTGCTTTTAAAAACCCTTACATGCAAGCCGTCAGGGCATTTGGGATTTAAACTAGAGCTGCCCGATTCTCCTTGCTTGGCACCCTGCAAACAAATGCTCTCCTTTCTTCTGCTGCAAACCTCAGTGTGGCTGTTTTGGCCTTACTGCGCCTGGCGAGCATATCCCAGTTCAGTTCGATAACAAAGGGTGGCTTAGAGGGCTTTAATAAGCCCTAGTGCAAAATCTCCAGCAGCATCTCTAAACCACCCAAATGATCACCCAGTTTAGATAAGTTAGGTAAGTCCATGTATTTGCCAAGCAACTACAACCTAAATGTAATTATCCTAGTTCCAAATACCCACTTCAAGCAAACTGTCTGCCAGATGCCTCCTCTCCCTCCGTCACAGGGTGATAGGTGCAATGATAGATTTAAAAGAGGGAAAGGAGTCTGAGAAAGAACCCAGTTGGGAATCATGTCTGAATTTGATTTGAGGATCCAAGGATCGAAGCACATACTAGGTAGAAAGAACAGTCTATGCCTCAGTATAAAACAGAGATAGCAAGAGCCTTTGGTAGCAATGAGACTAGGAGACAGTTGTCATCCACAGAGACAGAAAAATAAAAGTAATAAGAGTATCAGGTAGAATGCTAAAAAGCTTGAACTTCATCTGTACAGAGGAGGAAAATATCTAGGAGTTTTAATTGACTCAAATCTAAGAAAGAACATTTTGGTTATTTGGAGACTGTACTGGCGGGAAGGCATTAAAGGAAGGGAGACTAATCAAGTCAAGCAAGTAAGAGACATGTTTACTTTGCTCATATTGAGTTTCTTAGTTCTCTTATTCACACTACCTTAAAATCTTCAAGGCATATCAAAAGCTAAGGCACATGATACAGACCATTTCACCTTGCCAGGTTCTTCTTCTCATACTAGCTAGCTTAGTACTGTTTGTGTCTCAGCAAAAGTAGTCGTTGGTGGTGTTTCATCTTAAAGCTATTTTGCAGAAATCCTAAAAATTTTTAGTCATCATCAATTTGGCATAAACAAGTTTTGAGGCCATCTTGCTGGATTTGTTTTTAAATCAGTGTTGTTTTCATAACAGGAAGTAATTCTTGTGCTTTTTTATGATGCATCATAAAAACAACTACTCATTTAATAAGATAATGCAACAAGAGCCTTGGATGCTTCATTGGGTAATGAATATCACAGGATTCTTTCCAAATCAGCAACTCTGAGCAAGAGAAAAACAGCAGTGTTTAAACAGTAAAGAACTTGAATAAGGAATTAATGGGGTGGAGAATTGCTGCTTTTAAGCTGAAGGGATCCCATAACCACCCCTGCAATCAAACAATTTCTATTCAGAATGATTTTTCTGATTGAAGGAAGTGAGACATTCTTGCATGAAACTAGCCTATCCACATTTAACTAAGTGTACCCCCCACCCCCCGTACACACACACATACACACATACACAGGAGTCTCACGGAAGCCAATTTCCAGAGAATGAAGATATAGTGTGCTTTCTGGAATTATTGACCACAGTGAAACACCTCAAGCAATTTCTTGCATTTAATATTCATTTGTCAAGCATTGGCCCTAGACACAAAGCAATATTTCCTCCTTATGCAGTTTATTTCTTTCAAAACCTTGAAGAATGTTGTAAACAAGCCCCCCAGCCCTGTGGTTTTTGCTAAGTCAGAACATTAAACATTTCATCACTGATTGTTCTTAATAAATGTGTGTACATTGGAGACTTTTGTTTCCTAATTGTCCATAATTATAGCTCTTTCACACACTCTAAGAACTCAAAAGACAAAGTGAAAAGACAGCAGTAGTTTAAACCTAGACTGTGTATAAATCAAATACAAGAAAATGAAATAAATGGCAAGGCTTCTTAAAAACAGGTGTATGAAAGCTTTAGTTATTTAAACAACTCATGCTCCCCTCCCCTGCAAGAGTATCTTTTACTTCCAAATCACTTAATGGCACATAGTTCTCAAAACATAAAGTTTCGTGTCACCTGACTCAATATTCAATTTGTTCAATTCAGTAATGCTTCTGTTACTCCTAACACTCAGATTCTTTTCTTAACAACATTTGAACCAAATTATTTTAATAATTTAACTACCAGCTATCTGGTAATGGTCATATTTCAGAAAAGTATTTTCATATATCAAAGTTGGGTATTACTTCCCAAATTATCTGCATCTGTCTCTCATCTATACTCTTTGCCTATGAAGACAAGTTCATACATTAGAGAGTTAATATTACCACATGCAAGTGTCCATCAACACCTGCGGTCATGTGGTTCTACACTGTGCAACTCTGGATACTGTTCATATAGAAGACAATGTGGCCAGTGCTCCCTGAAGCTTTCAGTAATACAGAAAAATGAAAGAATGGTCCTCAGCTATGTGAATGCCACTTTGTTGAAACTCAGTATGTGTGTGTGAGGTGTCAGTAATGGAAGTCCACTGACGCCATGAACAGGAGGGAGGCAGAAATGAAGGTTAAGAACTGATGATGCGGAGTGGCCACATTTGAGCCTAATTAATTCCACAAATAATAGTGTATTTGTCTCACGTTTAGCTTGTTCCTATAAACATATTAGAAACCTTTGTTTTTTCCTTTTAACTGTCTTTCATGGTTCAGTTTGGAAAACATTTTGTGAACCCAGCGTGCTCTCCAATGGCCAATGATCTGGTTAAATTAAACTGATGCTTATTAATTGCTGAGTGAATACAAATGGGATTTACTTGGCAATAAAGCACTCTGTATTAAGTTTCAAATATATGGCTCATTATTCATGGTGGTGCAGAGGAGAAAGTACAGGGAAGGTTTACAGAAACTAAGCTAGGGCCCCACAAGGTGAAATCTATCTTGGAGGCGTTTATCACATTCCAGAGCTGGTCCTCAATTTTGCAAGACCAGAAACCTTGATTTTTGTGAATTCTTCTCTCTCGGGGATGTATTTACATTAGCAAATATATACCAGAATGCTTATTTATAATGACAACTGTGACTGACTGTCAGGTAGACAGGCATACTCACATTGACAGAGCCATACATCCCTGCCCAGTAGGCTGACAACATCGAGCGGCTTTATGCGAAGCCTGCTTGGCCTGCATGCGCTCAGAACAAGGAGGGTTAATATATGAGTTTGATGAAAATAGCACATCTTTGCAATAAATGTACTTTTCAGATGGACTGACACCTGAGCTTCCCTATCTGGGTATGCTTGGGGCATGCTCTTTCCTGGGCAGAATGAATAGGCTACCACTGGTATTAGGGATTTCCTCTGTCACACTCTAGGAATCCCTGTATTCACACAGCACAATACAATTAACCAGGCTTCCGCTTTCTCAGTTACAATTCTGCCCTGATTTCCTAATGTACTGGATCAGCCATGGAAGGAGGTCCTCTAGTTATCATCAGAGGGCCTGCTGCACCCTCCTGAGATGCTCCTTACACATAGTGAATCATTTTTGTACCACACATTCCTGCTACATTGGCTACAGCTAATTAGAACAAGAATTAATGGGCCCGTAACCCAAAGGCAGAGATTTCTGTGCTGGCCAGCAGCCTGTGAGGTAGCTAGATACGTGACTCCTGTCCAAGATGATGCTGGGCACCAGTGACTTTGCCAACCTGTTTAGATCCTCTCACGTGGCGCATTTGAAGGAGACGCACAGAGAAGGAGTCTGGCAATTGGGTCAACGGCAGCAAAAAGGAGGCAGTAGAAGGAATGGTGAGGAGCAGAAGTCGTGAGGCAGCAAAGCCTTAAGTAAGAAGAAACTACCAGATAAATGGGAGAGTAAACTGAGTCTGTAGTGCTGTGAGTAAAAGAAGCAGGAATGGAGAATTGTAGATTCATCTCAGTAGCAATGCTTGGAGGATGGAGCCAAGGGTTTCCAATTCCGGAGAAAGAGATTCTGTTGGGTCACGTCTCAGACAAAAGGCCCTGTTGAATCCCCAGCAGCTTTCTGGGCTCTCTAATCCCTGGTTATGAGGCTCCTGAGAATGTTTCCTGACTTCCTTCCCTGTGATTTCTTATGATAACTGTTCACTATTGGAGATAACCTGAGTAGGTCTTTGCTTCTTACCATCTTCAAAGAGTCTGACTAATAATTCTGAAATTAGCACCAGATCACATTTTATTGAAGTGTCACAGTCACCCATCTCTTAGCGTTTGCTCCCACACTTAATCAATACCACAAGTGGATTTAGCTTGTCAAATGATCGGAGGCAAATTTATTTCCGTACTCTCAGGTAGGATCTAACTGCTGCTGTGGTGTACTGACTCATGTAGAGACAGAAATCATGTAGATTCTATTTAACTCTTCATTTTGCCTACAAGCTGGGTTGCCAAATCTCAGAGTATTTTTGACATCACCCTAATGAGTAGAACTGCAATCTTACTCTTTAAAATACAGTGGGAAAGCAGTTTTCTATTACTAGAAGCCATAACTTTAAGAAGTGACCTGCACTTGGAGTAATAAAACTTTGCTGTAATCATTAATCATTTGCAGCCAAATTAAGCAGAGACTGATTATGACTTCAGTCTTCCACCCAAGAGCTAGGAGGTTGTTTATCTTTTAAGTGCAGGGCCTCATTGGCTGATTATTCATGCATACAATTTTATGACAACAAAATAACACATGAGGATTATTCAACTCTTAACCATGTGGTTGGTATGAGAAAGTACCTGCAACCTGTCCTTTTCACACAATGTAATGGTCAAATCCCAGAATGGAAAACAAAATTGGTAATGATGGAGAATACAAGGGAACCATCAAATACTCTGTAATCGGATGGATAAATTAAAAAGAAGAGTCATAATTTTAGTTGGTCTAATATTTCATCATAAAGAAAACAGAACCAAGATGGATTATGACCATCCTCTCTTTACAGTAGCTACCATTAGCGCACACTCCTCCTTTTCTGAGTCACGCTTGCAATCAATCCACATATTGCCTACACCATGGCAACAGTTAGATGCCACCTGATAATATGGAAATAAATTTGCCTCCAATAGTTTGACAAGTAAAACCCACTTGTGGTATTGATTAACTCCCATCAATGTTGGGCCTACCAAAGTTTCAAGTTGAAGTCATGACCTGAGATTCAAGGGCTGCAATGATGCTAGTCAATGGAAATGCTTAAAATTTCAGCAGAAAGGGAGCAATTGTCCCAAGGGAGAAGGACAGAAAGATTTGAAGGTTTTAGGTAGAATTTGGACAGAAGAGTATTTGACTGTAATAGCTTGGAGCTGTAGAATATCTTTCTCAGAATTGCCTTTCTGGCCACAAATCTGGAATGTTCCTCCTGTTGCTCTGGATTACTTGGCATATGGAGGAAGTGTGGTTACTGGTGGCAATCTTGAGGATTCCCAGGCTACAGGGCTCTGTCCAGGTAAGGGCTCCTTCTTCTCCCTTGCATCAGAGGAGGTAGCTCTGATGTGCGTCATCGCATGCATGGCATGGTGTTGTGGCTGCACTGAAGAAAAAGGAAGAGGCGACCATCATTCCTGCCCAGTCATTCACCCTAATTCACTAAAGTTTAGAGAACACAGGTTTATTAGTCTGTTTTCATGCTGCTGATAAAGACATACCCAAGACTGGGAAGAAAAAGAGGTTTAATTGGACTTACAGTTCCACATGGCTGGGGAGGTCTCATAATCATGGCGGAGAGTGAAAGGAACTTACATGATGGCAGCAAGACAGAATGAGGAAGAAGCAAACGCAGAAACCCCTGACAAACCCATCAGATCTAGTGACACTTATTCACTATCACAAGAATAGCATGGGAAAGGCTGGCCCCCATGATTTAATTACCTCCCCCGAGTCCCTCCCACAACCTGTGGGAATTCTAGGAGATACAATTCGAGTTGAGATTTCAGTGCGGACGCAGCCAAACCATATCAACAGCGGATAGTTCCCTTGTGATATTTTATTAAACAAAACACAGTTCTGTGTAAGCAGATTAATATATTTATTTATTAATTAATAGGTGATTCAATGAATTGATTCCATTGAGAAAGAAATATTTGGTGATTTAGAAATATAGGAAAATGAAATCAGTTTTTGAAAGCGTATATATATATATGTGTGTGTGTGTGTGTGTGGGTGTGTGATAAATTTGATGTTAACCTCCTAATGTAAGCAATATTCCCAAATAAAAATAGAATCTAGCTGGGATGATTTGACTTCCATGAGTGGGAGAATACAGCTGAAAACGTGATATAAGGAGAGCATTGAAAGACATCCAGAGCTTATCCTTTTTTTGCTTCCTTTGTTCTTCTTGCTGTCATATATAATAATAAAATGTCTAAGAAGGATTTTTTATTTATCATGTATTTCAGAACAGCCTCTGTCCTGTAGGGAATTCTGCTTCTGTTTAGGTGTCTGAATGACAGTTAACATTTACTGTTGCAAACAAATTTTTTTTTCTAGAATTTTAAATCAAGTTTCTAGGCTGCTTTCTCCTCATACTCCAAACCTCTCTGGCGAGGGGATCAGAGTTCTTGCCAGTGATTATTTCCCATCATTGCCATCATTGTAGAAACAAATTATAATGCCAGCAATTCAAGGACTCTGACAAACATCCCAGCAAATCTCAGCAGAGGGGGTCTATGTTACTAAATCACACTGAAGCTCAAGGTTCCCTCTGGTGTGTGTGTGTGTGTGTGTGTGTGTGTTTAAATTATGAGGTTTGTGAGCCACAAACTGTGACAACCAAAAATATGTGAACAGGATTTCATATTGAGATGGAAGAAAATTTGTAACAAAGACAATCTCACACTTTAATAATTTATGTATGAACTGTGTAGTATTTTATTTTATGTAAAAATAAGCCAGTCCTATCAATGATAATACATCTTTTATGAATAGGTAAACTAAGCAATTTTGAGATAAACAAAAAGAAAGAAAAGAAGTCAGGGGCAGGAGAGATGTGAATTATAGAGTCAGCAGAATTGGGAAAGGGGTCTGGGTGAACCCTCCCCTCATCCCTGCCAGAGGGAATTGCCTTTGCTTCACTTCCTTCTCCTCTGCGGCGCCCCACAGCATGGAGGTGCTGGATAAACTAGCCCAGTGCCCACAGTGACTGCCCAGTGCATATATCTTATATTTAGCAATGAGCAAAACTGTTTATTAAGAGCTCCCAGAGCACAGGCTGTTGGTACCCCCATTATATTCTTCAGAAAGGCAAAACAAAAAACAAACAAAAAAACCCAAACAAACAGATGCCAGTTTTATGACTCATCAGCAGCTTAGATAGCAGGTGATGCCTCTCTATAGTAAATGAATCAGTAGAAGAAAAGCCTGTCTGCGGGAGGATTTTAATCTCCTTAATTGTTTTATGTGTCTTCTGAATGGTGGTATTGGGAGCCATCTGAAGCAGTGAGGCACCATCATGGCTCAGGTTTCAGCACCAAGTCATAATACTTGTTAAGTCCATTAAAGCTGGGACCCAGATGGTCCTATCTCAGAGCCCAAGAACCATGATATTTATATAAGTTAACAGAACTTCTTCGTGGGAGGTAACTGAATCATGGGGGCAGGTCTCTTCTTTGCTGTTCTTGTGATAATAAATAAGTCTCACAAGATCTGATGGTTTTATAAAGGGAAGTTCCCCTGCACACGCTCTCTTGCCTGCCACCATGTAAGACGTGACTTTGCTTCCCATTTGCCTTTCGCCATGATTGTGAGGCCTCTCCAGCCATGTGGAACTGTGAGTCCGTTAAATCTCTTTCCTTTGTAAATTACCCAGTCTCACGTATGTCTTTATTAGCAGCGTGAGAACAGATTAATACAGTGTATAAGTACCACATTTTCTTTACCCAGTCTACCATTGATGGGCATTTAGGTTGATTCCATGTCTTTGCTATTGAGACTAGTGCTACAATAAACATATGTGTGCATGTATCTGTATAATAGAATGATTTATATTCCTTTGGGTATATACCCAGTAATGGGATTGCTGGGTCAAATGGTAGTTCTGTTTTTAGTTATTTGATGAATTGCCACACTGCTTTTCACAATGGTTGAACTAATTTACACTCTCACTAACAGAGTATAAGTATTCCTTTTCCTCCACAACCTTGCCAACAACTGTTATTTTTTGACTTTTTAATAATAGCCATTCTGACCAGTGTGATATGGTATCTTATTGTGGTTTTGATTTGCATTTCTCTAAAGATCAGTGATGTTGAGCTTTTTTTTGTATGCTTGTGGCTGCACGTTTCTCTTGTTTTGAAAAGTGTCTGTGCATGTCTTTTGCCCACTTTTTAATGGGATTGTTTGTTTTGGCTTATAAATTTGTTTAAATTCCTTATAGAATATGGATATTTGACCTTGTTGAATACGTAGTTTGCAAAATTTTTCTCTCATTCTGTAGGTTACGTGTTTACTCTGTTGCTATAGTTTCTTTTGCTTTGCAGAAACTCTTAAGTTTAATTAGATCCCATTTGTCAATTTTTGCCTTTGTTGCAATTGCTTTTGGTGTCTTCATTATGAAATCTTTGCCCATTCCTATGTCCAGAATGCTTCCAGGCTTTTTATAGTTTTGGATTTTACATTCAAGTCTTTAGTTCATCTTGAGTTGGTTTTTGTATATGATGTAAGTAAGGGGTCAAATTTTAATTTTCTGCATATGGCTAGCCTGCTATCCCAGCCTCATTTATTGAATAATGAGTCCTTTCCTTATTGCTTATTTTTTGCCAGTTTTGTCAAAGATCAAATGGCTGTAGGTATGTGGCCTTATTTTTGGTCTGTCTATTTTGTTCCATTGGTCTATGTGTCTGTTTTTGTACCAGTACCATGCTGTTTCGGTTACTGTAGCTCTGTAGCATAGTTTGAAGTCTCATAGCATGATGCCTCCAGCTTTGTTCTTTTTGCTAAGGATTGCCTTGGTTATTCGGGCTTTTTGTTGGTTCCGTATGAATTTTAAAATAGTTTTTTCTAGTTCTGTGAAGAATGTCGATGGTAGTTTAATAGGAATAGTATTAAATCTGTGAATTGCTTTGGGCAGTGTGGCCATTTTAATGATATTGATTCTTCCTATCCATGAGCATGGAATTTTTTTTCCATTTGTTTTTCTCCTCTGTGATTTCTCTGAGCAGTGTTTTGTAGTTCTCCTTGTAGAGACCTTTCACCTTCCTAGTTAGCTGTATTCTTAGGTATTATATTTTATTTGTGCTGCAATTGTGAATGGGAATTCACTCCTGATTTGCTGTTGGCTTGACTGTTGTTGGTGTATAGGAATGTTCGTGATTTCTGCACATGGTTTTTGTATCCTGAGACTTTGCTGAAGTAGTTTGTTAGCTTGAGGAGCTTTTGGATTGAGACTATGGGGTTTTCTAGATACAGGTTCATGTTGTCTGCAAACAGGAATAGTTTGACTTTCTCTCTCTCTCTTTTTTTTTTTGGATGCCTTTTATTTCTTTCTCTTTCTTGATTGCATTAGCCAGGACTTCTAATACTGTGTTGCATAGGAGTGCACCAGTTACATTAAAAAAAACCTGAACTCCTCTCTACAGCTTCTTCCCTGTTTAGCTTGCTACTATCCTCCTCCTTGTCTCCTGATGTTGCGTCAGGAAAGCCTAAATTTAAATCCTGGGGAAAGAGTCCTTCAGGGAGGAGGAGGGCCAAGGAGAAACTGAGTAAGGAAGGTCTTTGGTTGTCACAGGTAAGAAAGCCCAAGAGTAATCATATATTATTTGTTTTGCAATTATGTTGTTTTACTAACACCAGCACTAATGAAATATAATCTTCCGGGGGAGCAAGAAAGGGAAAGAATAGGTAATTTTAGAAACACGTACAATGTACTGCAAAGTAATGAACTCATATAATCATACATCCTCATGGATTCACAATTCAAAAGTACAAAAATGAATGCTACAAAAAATCTCCTCCTCTCTCTGGCCCTAGCCACTCTCTTCCCCTGTCTGGAGGCAACCAATATTATCAGCTTCCAGTATTTCCCTGTATAGACATGTTATGCAGATACATGTGAACATATACTCTCTCCTGTCTTTCCACCTAGTGGTAGCATTCTTCACATACTGTTCTGCACCTTGCTGTTTTCTCCCAGTGATTAAACTTGGAGGTGATCTCCTATTTGTACCAGGTGAGATATTTCTTATTTTTGTGGGTAAATATGATTCAAATGTGCATATTGGTATAAGAGAGGCAAAGTAAATGGTGCTGATGCTTTTCCCACCTGTGTTTTGCATTAACTGGGAGATTAGATAAGTGCAAAGAAGATGAAAATAAAAATCTTTGTTTTACTGTTAAAGCCTATACTGGAGAATGCAGCCCAAGTGCACAATGCAATGATTTCCTGACACTGAGCCCTCAAATTGGGCATATTTACCAACCCAGACATAGGCAGCTCAAATAGCCACAGGCCTCCCTGCATGATGCCTTCCCTAAAGGGCTCATGACCTGGTGGAGCAGATCTAAATGCTCTGCAGGCAGATCCTAAGTGAAAGCTGGACAAGGGGGCTCAGCTGTACTGGACACAGTTTCTCACTAAACTCACAAATTAGGCAACTCAGGTTAGTAAACAGTGGGCAAGAATATAAGAATGTTTAGGAAAAACCCTTCCTGATGGAAGCAAAAGAGAGTGGCAATAACATCCCCCCATAACCTCAACATTATAAATGTATCATAATTTGATTAGATCGTCACTTATTGATAGACATTTAAGGTGCTTCCAATCTTTTGCTACTGCAAAAATGTAACAAACGTGAATATTCAAAAATGAATAACCGTATACATACAAAATTTCATGAATATGAAATGATAAAATCCTGAATAACTTTGTACATATAAAGTTTCATGGATATGAAATGATAAAATCCTGAATAACTTTGTACATATAAAGTTTCATGGATATGAAATGATAAAATCCTGGCGGTGAAATTGCTGGGCGAAAGAGTATGTCCATTTAAAATCTTGCTAGATATTGCCAAATTGCCCTATATATCAATCTCCTAAGAAATTTGTGAAAAGGCCAATTTCTCCACACACTTTTCAACATGATGTATTAATAAGGTATTAACAAGAGCTTTCATCATTGCCAGTCTAATATACAGAATCTGGTATCATTATGATCCCATAATTTGTTTTCTGTTATTATGAGTAAGGTTAAATACTTATCTTAAATTTAAGTATTTTCATTTTTTAAAAAATGTGAACTGCCTTTTCATACCCACTGTCCATTTTTCTATTGAATTGCTGTGGGGTATTTTTATATTAATTTCTAGATTTTTTATATTTTAGAAACATTTTAATTATCATATAAATACCAAATCTTTTTTTCTGAGTGGTTGTATTCTTTTCATATTGCTTATGTTGGTTTTGCCATGTTGAATTTATTTTTAAAGTAACCTCATTTATAATACTTTTCTATTATGTCTTCTGAATTTTGTGTCATTTCTAGAAAGGCCTTTTTTGCTCGCAATTATTCAATATTTTTCCCATATTTCTTTAAGTACTTTTATGGTTTCATTTATTTATATTAAAATCTTTGAACAATTTGATTCCAATAAGTAAGAATTTGACTGACTGTTTTCCCTCCTGAATGACTATCCCATATCATTTATTAACAAATACATAATAATTTTTTCATTATTTTGAAATTCTAACAGTTATTGATCCCAGGTTAATGGAGTCAGGTAAGTGAATGCAGTTGAAACTTGCAGATAAAACCTTTCAAACTGGACATCATCTACCTGAAAATATTATCCATATAGATTTTTTCTTTACACTTTTAAACATAAAGAAATTTACCTGGATTCAAATTCTTACTCATCTTCTTATAGGTTATGCAACTTTAGGCCAGTAAATTTTTCTGAGAATATGGCTTTGGGCTTGTTGTGAGGGTTATATGAGACAATATGTAAAGTTTGGGAGAATATAGCAGTCATTTTTATTAATTTATTGTTTAATATTATAAAGATCTATTTTAGCTCATCCTGTTACCCTCCCCCTGCAATGACCTCTGATCATGGTAACAGTGCTATCAATTGTATTGCACTTAGCAAACCCTAAAGAAGGACCAAAATCTTTCAGAAATCTTTTCCATGGGCATACTGAAACAGTAGGTCTGCTCCAAATTTTGGGGGTGAATGCTTACATGAGTTACATGGCTGAGCTTAGATATAGCTTAGTAGAAACTGTGTTTAATATTCTTATTTAAGACACAGACTCAGCAGCAGAGACTTAACTTTTGTAGAAGTAAATAGTGAGAAAGGTGTGTTTGGTTACCTATTAAATATACCAAGATAGTTTGAAGGTAGGAAGTAGTGAAGTGATACTGGAAAATATAAAACAGAACTTGTGAAAAATATTGGTGTGCCCCCCAACCCCCACCTCCCGTTTCTCAAATAAAACAAGAAAGAAACATTAGGCACCACAAATATATCTCCCATATTCTGAAATGCATCTAGAACAATAGGTTTGCCAATTTTTCTTAGTATCAGATTCTAGACAGGAATGATGATGAAAACTCCTTTGGTAATCACAACCTTGCTTCCTGTTTAGATTTGTTTTCTCTCCTTTGTGTAAATGAAAAATAGCTGATCATAATCTGTGGCTTCATATTCCAGAAAATAATTACTAAGTGTATCTCAGTCTTTTCTCATAAAAATAACAGGTTTTTTTTGATGTTCTCCTCAAATGTTTGTTGGAGATTATTCTGCTAGGGAAGAACGAGGGAATTAGAACAAATTATCATAATGAGACATAAGGTGAGTTAATCACAGCAAAACAAAAATGAATCATCATTAGTGTTTGGTGAGTGTACTTTGTAATGAATTCAATATTCAGAATTTTTAATTACTCCTCGACAGTGACTCTTGACAAAATATAGCACTTGTGGATAATACCAGTAGATGTTGCATTAATTATGTGATATAATTTGGTGAACTAAAGATTCAAAAGCTTTGAGATATATATTAATGATGAAAGGCAAAATGAATATTTTGCTATTTTGATGATTAATATGTTTTCTGTTCAAAGAAATTCAGTGTTAATGGAAAAGTGACTGAGGTAGAATTACAAAATCATAGAATTTCAATACTGGAATAGACTTTATATATCATCCTGTTCTACCTGCCTAGCTTTACCCATTAGGAAGTCAAAACTCAGATTCAAAGAGGAATTTGCTCGGGTCGTCCAGTGTGCTAATGGTCATGATTAAAGTAGTATCTAGTCCTGAGTCTTAGTCTAGTGCTTATTTCATATCATATTGTGTACTTTTTAAAGCAAATGCTTATTTGAATGACAGTGGCGTAGTATATATTTTGCACTAATTTTTTGTCTTAACTCCTTTACTTATGATAACAGGTTTCAATAGCATTTTCTGACACACAGTGTGGATATGCAAAGACCATATCATGCAGGTTTTTAAATTTATTTTTTTAATTTTTAATTATTTATTTATTTTTTATTATACTTTAAGTTCTAGGGTACATGTGCACAATGTGCAGGTTTGTCACATATGTATACATGTAACATGTTGGTTTGCTGCACCCATTAACTCATCATTTACATTAAGTATTTCTCCTAATGCTATCCCTCCCACCTCCCTCACCCCACAACAGGCCCTGGTGTGTGATGTTCCCCATCCTGTGTCCAAGTGTTCTCATTGTTCATTTCCCACCTATGAGTGAGAACATGCAGTGTTTGGTTTTCTGTCCTTGCAATAGTTTGCTCAGAATGATGGTTTCCAGCTTCACCCATGCCCCTACAAAGGACATGAACTCATCTTTTTTATGGCTGCATAGTATTCTATGGTGTATATGTGCCACATTTTCTTAATCCAGTCTATCATTGATGGACATTTGGGTTGGTTCCAAGTCTTTGCTATTGTGAATAGTGCCACAATAAACATATGTGTGCATGTGTCTTTATCTTAGAATGATTTATAATCCTTTGGGTGTATACCCAGTAATGGGATTGGTGGGTCAAATGGTATTTCTAGTTCTAGATCCTTGAGGAATCGCCACACTGACTTCCACAATGGTTGAACTAGTTTACAGCCCGACTAACAGTGTAAAATTTTTCCTATTTCTCTACATCCTCTCCAGCACCTGTTGTTTCCTGACTTAGGCAATACCATTCAGGACCTAGGCATGGGCAAGGACTTCATGACTAAAACACCAAAAGCAATGGCAACAAAAGCCAAAATAGACAAACGGGATCTAATTAAACTAAAGAGCTTCTGCACAGCAAAAGAAACTACCATCAGAGTGAACAGGCAACCTACAGAATGGGAGAAAATGTTGAACTCTCTCCATCTGACAAAGGGCTAATATCCAGAATCTACAAAGAACTTAAACAAATTTACAAGAAAAAATCAAACAACCCCATCAAAAAGTAGGTGAAAGATATGAACAGACATTTCTCAAAAGAAGACATTTATGCAGCCAACAGACACATGAAAAAAGGCTCATCATCACTGGCCATCAGAGAAATGCAAATCAAAACCACAATGGGATACCATCTCACACAAGTTAGAATGGCGATCATGCAGGTTTTTTAAGACAGTTCGATTTTCAAATCCTCTGTTTTACTCAAGAGTCTAAGTAAAGCTTGGATACAAATTCATTTTTGCACTATCTTACATAGAGTAGACAATGCATAAACATCTCTTGACTGATGCAACCAACTTTCCCCACAATATGCCAGTCACAGAAGTAACCCAGACACATATTCAGTCTGGCATTTCTATAAATAACCAGATGCCCCATTTGGGAAATGTGCTCTATAAATAGCAAGCCTCGTTCTAAAAGGGTACTGGGAATCTTGATTCCTGAAACAGGTCTTTTAAACTCATCCCTCATGCCAAGTGGGGATTAACTTCTGACACTGGTTCCAGATTATTGTTCCAGAAAGGAGCTTTTGCTGAGAGCAGTGATGAGGTGATCAGTGGGAAGCAATTTTGCACACTGAAGCAATAGAGACAAACAGGGTGCTTCTCCTCTCAGGATTTCAGCAGAGCCTCATCGTTTACTTGTCTGAAGACTTCATTAGGTCTTTGCAGGCTTGATATGTGAGTTGAAGATGTCAAAGAAAATTATATATATATATTTGGCAAATAGGGTAGGAATCATCTGGTAGATTGGAGTGGCAGGTGTTGGTACTAATTAAAGACCTGTTCAAAGCAGTTCGCTTGTACATGCTCCTGTCACTTCTCTGAAAGATACCTAGACTTTCTTTAAAGCAATCTTAGTGGTCTCACCAGAAGGGATCATCAGAGGAGAGTTATTGCTGTCTCCCAGTCCACAAACCACTGTCCTCGATGCCTGATGACTTCAGTAGTTTGGTTATAAAGGGTGTATGCTGTGTGGTGCTCCAAACTGGAAATGACTTATCAGAAATGTGTTCATCTCTATCACCTGCCTCAAAGGCAGGCTTGTGAAAGAGGGACCCGAGAGTCAGGAGGGGGCTGGCTTCCCTCGCAACCCACCACCCTCATTCAAATTATGCTTGGTTTGAGAAACTTGCCTTCTGTTGAGTACCTATGTACTAGAAAAATGTCATAATGCAAGGCCACTGTAACACTGCAGAATAGAAAATAAATAGGTATAATTTATATTCCTTTACAGGGGATTTGATTTGAGTCTGTGATTACAAGGTACCTGGCTCTAGGACCTGTCTGCCCTTGTCTTGATGGTCCTGTTACTGTAAAAAGGACACTGGGAGTCATGTTCTTGCATTTCATGGTCAGATTGCTATTGCTAAAGACACAGAAGGTATATTTCTATCCCCAGAATGCAAACAGGAGACTTAGCCTTTCACCCTTATTTTTATTTCCCTTGTATTTTTTTAGCATATGCACACACAGATAAGAAAGGCAATATATAATTTTACTGTTCTTGCCTGATACATAAAACAATAGGTATAAGTTTTCTTACTTTAATATAATAAATTTGTATAACATTTTATGCCTATAGATTCAAATTATATTTTTACAAATATTGTACATACATCTTTTCCTGAAAACTTGAGCCTATGAAATGGAATAATCATTTATGAAGGCATATAATCTGGAATTTGTAAGGTATCCAAGTCAGTATCTTCAAGAATCCAGGCAGCTTCTCATATGTAGGAAGAAATTTCATTTTTATCTATGTCCTTCCCTTTATCTACCCTAATTGGAGGAACTCAAGGTGTTCAGGTAGGTAATATTTTTGTGGTTGAATCATAGGATTTTATGTAGCATATGAAAAAAGGATTAACCTCCATTAACTTCACCTGAGTGCCCCTTGAAGACTTGCTTTGAGACTGATCTATTTATAAAATGCAAGGAAAGGGAGAAAATAAAAGAGAATTTTCTTCTGAAAAGAGAGAAAAGACTCAAACTGCAGCTTTGATAATTATTGTTATATAAGTAAAAATATTTTTGTTTAAAAATCCCAACATCCAGGCTGGCATGGGTGTAGTGGCTAGAGGAACATTCCTTTCATCAATGAGCAGGAAGATCAATCTACCTCCCCCAAGTCTGGGTGGCTTAGGTAGCTGATTAAAAGCTAGCATCAGAAAATGCCCTAAATGATTTTTCAAAGAAATGGGTAAAATCCATCTTTTTGAGTGCAAACATTTCTTATTATAGGATGCCTCTGAATGGCCAGAAATGTGCAAATGACCTTTTAAGAAAGTGGTTGCTGTGTGATAAGTAGAAAGGTGTTGCCAGAAGTTTAACTGAGTAAAGAATGGCTGGAACATCCAGCTTCAGATAGTCTACCTGACTGCAGGATGGAATTACGCACAGCCCAGTAGGAAAGATGACCTTCCTCTTCCACGATGCCATGCACCAGTATTTAAAACCCAGTGGGCCACTGCAGGTATACATTGTGGAAGGTATTGCTGGTAAATGTGTTCTGGCCAACGTGCACAGCCCTGCAAATGCCTCATGATCATACGCAAACAGACACAGCCCATGTTGCAGCTGTAGCAGAAATATATTTAGATATACCATCCAAACACTGTGGGTTTGAGTTTTAGAAACTAAATAATCATGCTTCTTCCTATGTACCCCTTCTCAATCAAGAAGATGAAACACAAATGGAAAAGGTCTCTCTCCTGAGGCTACTTTGCAAGTAAGGAGGCTAGACATGAGGCAAGAAGCAACAGAACTTTCCTTCCTTCCTGAGTGCTAATTATGTATCTCCCAACAACCCTTGTCTTCCATCTTCCTTACTGACTCCTGGGTCACTGATAGATGCAGGTGACATCTAGTTTTAAATTTCTGCTTTCAATTTCATTGTCTTTATTGGCATGACAAGGTGCCCAAGTGTTGCAAAAATTAATACATCATGACTATGTCATAGTACAAGTAGTGTTGGTGTCTGTTTCATATGATTTATTATTTTTGTGACAGTGACAATACTGACTTCTTGTAGGCTGTCCTAGTCTTTATTCTTTTAGCCAAGAATTGTGCAGATCTACAGTTATCACTTACTAACCAAAGTCAATGTACTAGTTTTGATAGTTGGTGGGAAAAGTAATCTCAAACTTTTGTGTGGTCAGGGCAGATGAGGAGACCTGATTCCAGAAGCCAACAGTGCTGTGGCCAAGAACAGGGTCCTCCAGTATTCAAGTCCAGACTCCACCGCTTCTTAGGAGGCAAGTTGCTTAACCTCTTTGAATCTCTGTTTTCCTGTCTGTGTACCTTTCGTACCTTATTTTTATTTTTTTATTCTTTTTTAAGACAGAGTTTCACTCTGTCACCCAGGCTGGAGTGCAGTGGCATGATCTTGGCTCACTGCAACCTCCGCTGCCCAGGTTCAAGCAATTATCCTGCCTCAGCCTCCCAAGTAGCTGGGATCACAGGCATGAACCACCACATCTGGTTAATTTATTTTGTATTTTTAGTAGAGACGGAGTTTCACCATGTTGACCAGGCTGGTCTTGAATTGCTGCCCTTGAGTGTTCTGTCCACCTCAGCCTCCCAAAGTGCTGGGATTACAGGTGTGAGCCACTCCTCCCAGCCTCATACTTTTAAAATTGTATAATGTGAGCATATTTTACTTATTCAGAGAGAAATAAAAGTATTTAAAAAACAAATAGTCCAAGCAGGTGTGATATGCAGCATGCACCAGAAAAGGAAACCTGGAGGAATTGTTTGGATGATATCATAGTAATCAGGTCTGAGATGAAGAGATCCTGCCCTTGGAATTGAGAGTAGACGGGATGGATCATCAAACACAGCCCTGGCTTTGAGGACTGAATGAGGGCAAGAATGCGATTGGGCCATGCTGTGGCAGCAGGCAGGGAACCCTTTCAGGAAGAGGGTCCTTCCATCAGGGCTTTTTCCTCCCAGACTCTTCAGCTCTCACTATTGTTTTCCTACCCCCATTTCCGCCTCCTTTCTTTCTTTCCACCGTCATAGCTGTTCCAATGAATTCCAAATCGGAACTCCTCCTCTATCTTCCTTATTTTTACAGTTTCCACTCATTAGAGACTTTCTAATTTCTGTATAAGATTTCCAATATATTTTAAGGATTTGTCTACCATAATTCCTCTCTTCTGTTTTAGTGGAGTCCAACCCTCTGTCAGTTTTGGCTTCAGGAATGCGGCAGATTATTTACACAGAGTGTGGTAATAACACCTCTTATCCCTGCATGTATTCTCCTGTGACTTACTGCTTCTCCCATCGAGAATTGGAACTTATTTCCCCACACTTTGAGTCTGGGCTGGTCTTGTGACTGGCTTTGGCCAACAGAATGTGGCGGAAGTGACAGTGTAAGAATTTGGAAGCTTCTGCTCTCACCCTCTTGGAATGCTGCTCTGAGACAACCATGTCAAGGTACACTGTATGGCAATGTTGTAGAGAAGCCAGCTTCCCTGACTGCATCCTATGCAAATCACCAGAGATGTGAGAGGGGCCGTAGTTGAACTTTCAGATGCCTACAATGGCATGAATGACTTGGCAGTTGTTAAACCACAGAAGTACAAGAAAATCAATTGCATTATGTTAAGCAACTAAGTTCTGGATGGTGTGTTTTGCATCAATAGAGAACTGAACCAAGGATTCTGATTAAATGTGGTTTTAGATCATTCCTTCTTGTTTGTCATTAGAAGTAGCTGTGAATTCACAAACTGGCCAGGTGGCAGTCACAGTTAAGGCAGAAAACAGCAGCTGAGCAGGTAGAAACCCTGGACCTGTCGCTCCTAAAGCCGTTCCTTCCCATAAATAGCAGCATAATTGGCACCAGCAGTTTTCCTGTAGAAGACACCATTCTTTTCACTTACTGTGCAAATATATACAGCAGAGGTCACAATTTCATTTCTATCTTTTATTGGTAGTTACTATCAAGACCAGTGTACATGCTCCTTCCAATGCTAGATGATTTTCAGTGAAACTTCAGGAATATAGGCATTGACAAGATTTTCTTGTCTGCAAAGAAATGCCTTCTTGAATTAGAAGTGAAGGTGGTTGAGTTGCTGTTGTAACTTCTAGAAGTAAATGATGTACAGAAGAGAAAGGAGACAGAGCAGGAGTGGATCCACAATGAGCCTGTGTCACATCAAATGACCCTTAAGTCTAGAACCAAATACAGCTCCCAGGAATTTGATTTGGAATATGATAGTGCAGGGCACAGAAACTTAACCATCCACAGGGATAAGAGTAGTCACATTAAAAGAGGCAGTCATTTGGGTGAACAATAAGTGGTGGAGACTGCTGTGCAGAGAGCACATGGAGTGTCCAAAGGGGTCAATTGCTGCTCTGGTCTATTGATTTTTTGGAATAAAAGCCCAATGTAGTCAGGACCTCCAATTTTTCAAGAGAAGCTAAAAATGAGATGAATCCATGGAAGTTTTAAATGCTACCTGATAATTTTGGAAGAATGTAAAACCCTGAGAAGGCCTCACAAATCATACCTGAAGGATATCTGTTGGTGATGTCTGATAAATATAGTTAGAAACGGTATTCACTATATTTAAGCGCTGGTAGATTCATGATGTTTAGCAGCTGGAATGCCAACTATAGCCATAATGCTGGGCCCTGCTTGACCAGGGCTTAAACTTTAGTTGCTGGATAATGAGGAGCTATGGAAGATATGGGGACAGGGGCTGGGGAACTGGGGCCATGGAGTGGCACTCAGGTGAGTCTGAGAGACAATGATTATTTCCCAACCAGTGTGGAATCATTTCAGTATCTTAACAAGTGGTAGGGTCTACTCGTATGTACCAGATCCTTATGAGCCCTGTAGCAAAGAGAGTGAGTTCACAGTATCCAATGGTTTTTTTTAGTCTTTTATTTTCATTTCCACTGTTGAAAGCAAAAAGATTAATGTAAAATTCTACTGTTGACTATTATAGCTGTTCTTGCTGTTGTTCCCAAATGGCTCCTCTATTGCCCAGCAATTGTCTCCACGGCAACTACTTATGTTTTTGTAAATCTCAGATTGCAATGAAATGGGGAGGAAGCAAGAGTAAAGGCAAAATCTTTATAAGCCAAGATTTTCTTTTAAACACGGAAAATGTTTCTAATTAAAGTGCAAATCCTTTGCTTCCCAATTTATAGCCATACCTTGAGTGTCTGAGTACTGATTATAACCTAGACAAATGAAATGTCAGCTCGCTCAATCAAATCTTTATTAAATATCCACTGTGTATCTAGCACTTTGCTTGGTGAATCAGGAATACAAAAGAAAAACCAAGCTCTAAAAGATGTCAAAATTTGTTGGGAAAACAAAACAGATAAGAAAGAAATACCTGAATCAAAGTACAAAAAGAGAGTGGATTGATCTGAGTGGAGGTTCATATTGAAGAATGATGGCAGGCGAGCTGAGGAAAGCAGAAAAAAATTGGATTGTTAAGCTGACAAAGCTTACCTTCTGGACCTAAGTACTCTGAGGTTTAACTTAAACGAGTCTCCTCTCTTTCCATAAGACACTGCCACGGCTATTCTCATCATGCCCTATAGTGATTGTTGGAAGCCCAGATTTCCCAGATAATTCTCCATCATCCCAGTACAGGTTGAACATCCCAAATTCAAAAATCTGAAATCTGAAGCACTCACAAATTTGAAACCTTTTGAGCACTGACATGATGCTCAAAGGAAATGCTCATTGGAGCATTCCCAATTTCAGATTTTCAGATTAGAGATGCTGAACTGGTAAGCATAATGCAAATATTCTAAAATCGAAAAAAAATATCCCGAGTCCAAGCACTTCTGATCCCAAGCATTTCAGATAAGGGATATTCAACCTGTATATATATTGTTGAGCATATCACCTAATGTGACCTGATCTATCTCCCTCCCACGCCATTTTCCCACACGCTTGGATTGTGCTCTCTGTAGAACATAGTAAGTCAACAATAACTGCCTCTAACAAACCTCAATCTCTCTTCTGAACATTACCTTCATTCATCATCTAGCTATAACTGAATTTGGCTGCTCCCTGGAGACATTGCCTTGCTTGAAATACTGCCATATAAAGCCTCTTCCACCTGCCTTCACCTCTGAACCCATGTATCAGGATCAGCAGCTGAGTTTATGACCCCTTTGCTCTCTGTTTACTTTTTAAAATCTTTTATCTTCCTTATTTATTAAAACAAAACAAAAAGAACAAAGAAAGAAACCAGGCCTTTTGAAAATCAGACTGCCATATTGCCCCTCCTCCGTGCTATCAGTGGAGACTTCCAGGATACAGCCATTATATATTAACACTGGACCACTGTTGTTTTCTCCATTGTTATTTTTGCTATAATTCTGGGCAATTTCAAATTCCAGGCAGATAATTTATCTAACACATTGACCCATTAGTTTTGTGGCCTCTTCAACAGCAATGATCTTTTACTCCATATGAAACTATGCACTCCATGGATACATTACTACTTTTGTTACTGCCCTAAGTTTTGCATTTCTGAAACTCAATTTCAGGTATCCAACTTCTAAATTCCATCTCTTGCTGGTACCCCTACTACTCACACGTGCACAAAGCCTGAGAGTGACCAATTCTAACCCCTAGCTTCATTATAATACTAAAAATCACATCCAGGGATGGAGTTTTAACATGCCAATGAGGCATGCAACACACGAAGAAGCATGTTATCCAACTGCACAGGCACTGATAGATCCTGCCTCTGCATGCTAAAACATCTCTCCTTTCCTGCTATAGCCCCTCTTATACTGTCCTTCCAGCTCCGTTTGGGAAGCCAGCCAGATAATTTTTCCTCTTATGCTGACTCCCTTGTGCTCAAGCATATAAGCCCCATTAAAGCCTTGTCTGGGAAACTTTTTGGCTTCATGTAAATTCAGAATCTATTGCTTGAGAGCCTAACAGCCCATGGTCGATAACATTTTTAGCTTACTTTTTCTGCTATTGCTAGCCCAACAAACTTTCAAACATTTTGGGACATACAGCCTCTCAACTCTTATCAAATTTACTTCCCTTTATTCCTCTCTTTGTTACCTCTCCTCACTCATAAAAAATGTTTACAGTAACAATATTTCAAACATAAAAGATGAAAAAAGATTAATGTGCTGAAAATCCATTTTTTCATTATCTGAACTAAAATATGAAACTCCTTTTTGATCTCATTTCTACCTCCATTGCCTCCAAAATAACCACAATACTGAATATTTTTTCATGTTTAAATTATCTTTTTAAAATCATTTTCAAGTATACAGTTCTACTTTTAATACACATGTATGTTTCCCTAAAGATATATAAAATTGTTTAGCATGTTTTTAGATTTTATAACAATTGTTTTATACTGTATATATTCTATGAAGTGTCTTTGTTGATCTAAGTTAGGTTTGTGAAATTTACTTGTGTTGGTATGTGGACCTATTTCCAACCATTTCACCATTCTCATTTGTTGTACATTATTCCATAGAATAAATACACCACATTTGATTCATTCATTCTTCTATTAACGGACCTTTGGTTGTTGTTATTGTGGAGGTTTTTTTTTCTATTACAAACAATTTTGATCTTATGGATTCTCTCCTTTAATTTATTATCATGTCACACTATTTAATCTATTGTTTGCCTATTGAGAAAATAAAAATAGCTCACAGCAGTCTGAGTTATGTGAGGTATGCAAAATGTATCAGGCCCAGAGAAACATCAGTCTGGGACTTCAATCATTCCCTCCCTGACACACCCATGCCTGGGGCGGGTAGTTGAAAGGCATTTTGTTCCTTACTAGCTGCCTCCTGCATTGGCTTTATGTCCTGGAATTTGTAATACAAAGAACAATGTATAGCCAATCAATAGCTTATGTTATTTTAATGTAAATTCTTGGTAAAAAAAATTTAGAAACTGCCTCTTCTTTTCCTTTATAAATCCACTTACAACTCATGCTAATCAGAGTGTATATTCAGGGCAATTTGGATCTCTGTTCTCGGTTTGCAATCCTCAAGCTTGGGCCAAATCAACTCTCTATATTAAGTTTGCCTCAGGTGTTTTTTTGTAGATCAATACTACTGGACTCTCAGAATAAACCCAATTAGGCTATATTGAATTTATTTTTAAAAACACTGTGTATTTAGTTTGATAAAATGTTTTCATCTATACTCATAAATGTGATGATATGTGATTTCCTTTCCTGTGCGTGTGCTCTTTAGGGAAGCTTCTATTAGAAAATCAGACTCACCAACTTCATATGAGTTACAGATTGTTCCTTCTGTTTCTATTCCCTGGAAGGGTTTGAATAGATTAAAATTATATATAACTTGAATATTCAGTAGGTATCACCAATAAAAGGCTTAGTATTATGTGTTTTTATGGGTAGATTTAAAATTGCTTATTCAAATCTTTAATGATTGTAAGCCTTTTTCAATTTTTATTTGGAATTAGCTTTAGAAAGTTATAGTTTTCTAGAAAATAATTTACTTCCTCTTAGTTTTCACAACTATTATCCTGAACTTCTTTCAGCATTCTTTATTATCTTTCCAATTTCTCCTTCATGTGTAGTTACAGACCTCATTTCAGATACGTATTTTCTTGCTTTTCCTTTTTCTGCCATGTCAAAGATTTAGTACTTTTTCAACCTTTTCAAAAAAACTGCTTTTGCTTTTTTTGATCCATTCTATGTATACTTGTTTTCAAATTCATTTATTTTACTTTATTGCTTTATTCATTCTATTTTCTCAGTGATTAGTCAGCTTTTCTTCCTCGTAATAGCTTATAAATTTTCAAACAGTCCACTAAGTATTGCTGTATCTATTATTCCAAAAATGTTGCTAGATTGCATTTTTGTTTCTGAAGAGTTCTAAGTATTTTTACATTTCTCTTATGATTATTTTTTTGACCTATGACTTATTTAGAAGAATGTATTTAATTTCCAGATAGATACTTTGTTTCAGTAATTTTGTAGCAGATGTCTACCTTAGTTGTATTGTGATTAAAGTTAATGGATTCTGTGATGTTAATTTTATAAAATTTGTTTTATGCTGTACTCCATAATCATTTTTTTCTAAAACATTTTTTCTACTTTGGAGTCAGAAGCACCACATTTTCTTGTTTTTCTTTCTATCCCACTAGATTTCCCTTTTCAGTCTTTTTTTGCAGGCCCTTCTTTTTCTGTCAAACTTCTACATTTGGGGCTGCCATAGGGACTGGTTCTTAACCCTCCCTTCCATCCCATCTTAAGTGATTACACTTGTGCCATTTCTTTATCTGCCGTCTATATACCACACCTGAATTCATGTATGTAGTTCCTGTTCTCTTCTTTCAAGTTCAAATGCACATATTCAGTTCAATAACTCCCCCTGGATATTGAGGTACAGTGAAAAATGCCTCCTTCTACCCTCACCCCCGAGAAAAGGATTTCCAAGAATCTGTGGAAAAGGTTTCCAAGAATTTGGAAAAAGAGTCTGCAAATATGACTAAATTAATGATCTTGATAAAAGGAAATTATCCTGGATTATTGATGTGGATCCTAAATACAATCATATATGTCCCTGTAAGAGAGAGGCTGGCAAAATTTCTCAAGGACAGAAGAAAAGACACAAAGAAGAGGAGAAGGAAATGTGACCATGGAGCCAAAGAGAACTAACAGCCTCTGGAAGACAGAATTGGCAAGAAATGAATTCTGCCAGAGCTTCCAGAGAAAGTCTGTCTCTGCTAACACCTTGCATTTGGCCCAGTGAAATGGATTTTGTATTTCTGGCCTCCAGGACCATGAGAGAATAAAGTTCTGTTGTTTTAAGCCGTCAAGTTTGTGGGAATTTGTTACTGCAGCCCTAGGAAACTAATGTATATGTCCAATGGGCATCTTTAAATACATCTAATGTATATGTCCAATGGGCATCTTAGTTTCCTGCTTTAAAGCAGAGCTCTCGAGTTCCTCCCCAATCCTGTTCTCTTCTTAGTTGCCATTTCCATTTCCAAGAAATAAGCTAGAAGTGATCCTTACTATTTCTTTTTTCCTCTCTCTACTCAATCAATTCAATAGCATATCTAGTTGACATTACCTTCAAAATCTAATCTAAACATTTTCCTATCTTCTCTGCTACCTCCAGTCCAAGCCGCTACTATCTCTCACCTGGATTACTATGATAGTCTTCTGTAAGAATGCTGCACTTCTAACTTTGCCACCAAACAGTCCATTCTCCACATATGTACCAAAGTTATCTGTCAAAAATGTAAATCAGAATAAAGTCTCCCTTACTTCAAACACTCCAATGAATTTCTTTGGCATTAAACTAAAATCCAAACTACTTAAAAGAACTTGTATGACCTGCCCTTGACTGTCTCCTCTAAGTCTTCCCTGTCCTGTACTCTGTTCTGTCCTTCACCTACACTATGCTTGTTCTAGGTCTCAGCCTTTGCATTTGTTCCTGCCTCTCCCTGGAACTGTCTATCACAGTATTTTTCATGAGAAGATACTAATATCCTCATTATTCAGACCAAATATCACCTCCTCAGAGAATCAGTCACTCTGTATGTCTATTTCTATATCTTTATATTTTTCTAGCTCTATCTTTATCTCTACCACTATCCTATTTCTCTTTCAACCTATTATCTATGTATCTATCTGTCTATCATCTATCTATCATCTATATCTATCTATCATCTATCTCTATTTAGCTATCTATCATCTATCTATATCTGTCTATCTATTATCTATCTATCTATCATCTATCTATCTATCTATCTATCTATCTATCTATCTATCTATCTATCCATCCCTCCATCCATTTGCAGGATTGAGGGTGGGAATAAACAGTGCAGGCTTCTATTTGGCCATCTTGTTCCACCTTCCTATTCATCAATCTATCTTTCTATCTATCATATATCTTTCTTTCTATCAGTCATATCTGGATCTATAGCTATGCTAGCCAATAAACTTTCTGGGATAATAAAAGTGTTTTCCTGTGCTATACAATACGGTGGCAGGAACTATATGTGGTGACTGCCCTTGAAATATTTAGTATGACTAAAAAATTGAATTTTTAAAATTTAACTTTAATCCATTTAAGTTTAAATAGCTACATGTGGCTAGTGGCTACCTTACTGATCACTACAGAGCTAAAGCAAACCCCAATCCAGTCCTTTCCCAAAGCAGTAATTATATATCTTATTGCCTTGTTTCATTTTATCCATAGTATTCCTTAGTATCTGAAATGATCTCATTTTTTCATTTGTTTACATATTTATTTTCAATTGTCTTCTTGCTATGAAGTAAGAGCTATGAGAGCAGGGAGCTCACCTGTTCTAGTCTCCACAGTTTGTCCAGGGCTTAATTTTGTAGTCATAATTATAGCTGAAGCCACGTCAGGAGGTTCCAGCAACTTTGATGTAAATGCCTGACTTTGCCATCATTTAACATGTGATCAGAGATGTTAATACTAGCTAACATTTAATGAATACTTTTACATCAGATTTTGAGTTAAGCAATTAACTTAAATTGCTACCTGACTATACAATAATCCTATTGAGATGTTATTGTAATCTTCACTTTATAGATGAAGAAATTAAAGCTTAAAGAGACTCAGTAATTTAGAATTCAAGTCTAGGTCTATTTGAAACTTAAATTCTTACTTATTGCCACTCGGCAATATTGCTTCTGTTTCTCCAGGAAAAATCTAAAAATTGAGAAAGTTTAGTTTAGATGATGTTTTACTTTTCTTTAGCATTAATATTTCTGTAACTCTATGACTTAGAAAATAATATTTTTTTTTACAGGGTCCACAACTATAGCCATAGGCCAAGTCTGGCGTGCTTCTTGTTTTTGTAAATAAAGTTTTATTAGAACACACGTATGCTCATGTGTTTCTATATTGTCTATGACTGTGTCTATGCTACACAGGCTGAATAGTTGTGATAGAGAATTTATGGGTTGCAAAGCTTGAAATAATTATCATCTGGCCCTTTACAGAAAAAGTTTGCTGACCATTGTTATACGTGTTTAAAATAGTTGTTGTTATACATTTAAAAAATCGTTGATTCTCTATGTCTAAGTCTTGGTTAGTAATCAAACCCAAATTATAAAATTGTACTGTGGCCGGGCGCTGTGGCTCACGCCTGTAATCCCAGCACTTTGGGAGGCTGAGGCAGGCGGATCACCTGAGGTCCGGAGTTTGAGACCAGCCTGACCAACATGGAGAAACCCCATCTCTACTGAAAACACAAAATTAGCTGGGCATGGTGGCACATGTCGTCTTATGGCAAGTTTCCATATAGTAATTAATTTTTTGCTGTTATTAATTGTCCTATGTATCTTCTATAATTTTTTAAGTAATATATATTATTTTTCAAATAATTTGCAAAGCAATACATACTTACTTTTGATTTTTAAGCAACATTAGTATTGTTTTAAATTCATTACCACTCTACCATTTAGAGGCAACTATTATTTTGTGTTGATACACTTTCTTTCAGACCTTTTATTTTTACATTTAACATTATACTGCTTCTGTGTGTGTGTGTTTTCATGGAACAATTTCGAGGTCATTCTCTGGATGAAAGTGGTGACTTCTTGTATAGATCATTTAATCCCTATTTTTGAGGGGTTTAACAAACTGTGACACATTTCACCTAAAACACAGGCACTCAGTATGATCTCATCATTGTTTTATCTCCTTCTAGAGATTCACATCAAAAATATATGAGAGAACAATAGGTAATAGTATCTGGAGCACCTGCGAGTTCAAGTGAAAATAGACGCTTTGGTGTTTCTGTATTTTATTTGATCCTGAAATCACAATGACCATACTGTTGTACTTATTATTGATGGAATGAAAAGCATGCAAAATAAAATGCTGCATTTCATATTTGGCAGTAACTTTTGCGAGAGGAAGCTATCTACTAAGAAGTTGTATCATGTATGAGTTTTCTACCAGAGAAATGTTAGTCTGCCATTTATTTCAGAGATATTTGAACCTAGTGTTAAAAGTAAAGGATGTGGGACAGGTTCAAATTCTCCGTCTGCTAGTCACTAGCGGTGTGACCTCAGGCACTTTCTAACCAGTGTGTGCCTCACTTTCTTCATCTATTAAATGGCATAATTATTAAACTAAGTTCCTAGGGTTATTGTGAAGACTCAGTGATTTAAAATATATAGAAGAGTACCTGAAGCAGCAAATAAGCTTAGCTTAGCTATTCATTACTAAAATTAGATCACAGTTTTGGAGGGAGATTAAAAAAATAATTTTACTTTTCTTCCTGGTTTCCATTGAAACAGAGGCTTTTTATTTTATTTTATTTTATTTTCTTGACGAAAGGACTCATCTAATCTACGGTATCACTGGTTCATATGATACATGTAATGCATCCAATTTGAAGTAAGCTTTCAAATTCCAACACTATGCAATTGGGAGAAGCCTTGGATGCTATTCATACTGTTTTCCTAAGGATTTTAATTAAATTGGCTCTTCTTTTTCATCCTTGCAGAATCTTCAGAAAAATATCTCCTTTTAGCAATCTAAGCACCTCTCTCCTTTCTCCCTATGGCTAATTTTCATTTTAATTGTGTCCTATAGGACATAGCTAGAGAGACAGCATGGCCCAGGGCCACATTTCTGCCTGACTGACAAAGTGAGCAATGAAGCTTGAACCAGCTACTGAATCTTTCTGAGTATCAGTTTGCTCAGCTCTGAAATGAATATGCTAATAATTATTCTTTCTAGCTCACAGAGGTATTGTGATGATCAAATGAAATATGATGAAAGGTATAAATACAGTATTGTACCAATATATATTTATAGCAATATTGTCACAATCCCATTTTTTTCCACCCACATACATTTACAATTCTAGAAGGGCTACTGGTTTGCCAATATAGTCCCATGGGACTGCAGTGACCAGTGGACAGCAGGTTGTTGAGCATGGTACAGTTGCCCATGAACAGCTCTTCCAATTGACCGATGCCAAACTGACATTCACTGAGGCAACATGGCTCAACAGAGCAATAAGAATGCAGCTCCCTAGTGCAAATAATGGAAAAACATATATGGAGAGAACGGGTGTTTTTCTAGGTATATGAGGAACAACATCTGGAAAAATTGAGGCAAATGGGCTTTTCCCACTTGGCTTAAATTAATATTGTGATAACCCAGAACTGAATTTCCTTAATTATTTAAACACCTCTTTGGTGAGAGACAGTGGCAGAAAGGGCACGGAACATAGTACTTTCCAGAAAATTGTCCTCCTTATTGTTATCCTCCATGCAATGGGCTTTGCCAGCAAAGTAAGCTGGCTTGATTCAATCAGTAAGGCTATTAGATGGCACAGGCTTAGGAGACTGAAATTTGATTTCTCTTGCTCAGGGTATAATTTCTCCCTGTCAAATTATAGTTTCATGTGGGTTTTGCAAACTGCTATTAGAATCTGGGATCCCTCTAAAATAGTTAAATGTTCTATTTATCTTATTCATTTATTGGCTGTGTACATATTGCCCACACACTGGATCAGACCCTGAGACAGGTACTGAAAACACACAGCAACTTTCATGGGTTTACACTATGGGGTCCATAGTATTTTTATCCTGCTTATTCCCAAAAGGATTTTGAGTAGTATGTATGATTAACGCCAAAGTAAAAGGAAAGAAAGAGAAACAAAGAGAGAAAGAAAAGAATTAAAAATAAAAATGACAAACCATACAATAAAAACACATCTAGAGTTGCTTACCTGCCCCTCCAATGAGCTAATACAATCACTATTCTTTGGAAAGTGATATGACTTGTTTTATCTTGGCTCACTAAATAAAAAGAGGTTTAGTTATGTTTACATAGCAAATATTCCAATAAACTCTTCCTCAACACTGCCTTACAAATGTTTCTGGAAAGGCAAGGGTTTCTCTGAAACTAAATGTAGGGGAGTCATTGTAATCCTTGTTTTATTACAGAAACATTGTTCAAATAGGCAAATGTGGTATTGAACTTTTTAAAAGGCAAGGAGTATATATGACTCTAACCCAGTCAAGTGGTTTTTGTTTGTTTTTTTGTAGAGGCCTGAAATAATTATGGCTCAGCTGTTTTTAGGGTCACCTTCTTTCATACAAGGATAAACTTAGACAAACTCATAAATAGATGCTGTATCCTTTGGACAGATTATCTTAAGAAATAATATTCACTGAGCAAATATATATAGTATTCTTGTAATTTAATCAAACCCTTTAATGGTCTCAGCATGCAGTATGTTTAAAAATCCTTAATGAGTGCTTTTGGATTCATAGGCCGAGTATGAATTGATGAGTGCTCCAAAAAAGAATCAAATATGGGGAAAAAATTAATAGGCAGATTAGAATTTGAAGGCAATAAAACTCTCTCATTTAAAAGATAGCGTAAAATAAAATTTATACTCTGAGGATGTCACTGCTCTAGACATTAATCAAATAAATAGTTTGACAAGTCCTGGAAGTCACCAATTAGGATGAATACTAAATTATTCAGGTGGCAAGAAGTCTTTTCATGGGTACTTTCATACTTTCATGATGTCAGAAAATTGATCACATATTTTAAAGCAACTACACAAGCTACACTTACTGAATGTCGACTGATGAAATACCCAGAATCCATGATCTATAGACTGTATAATTAATAAGGGTCGGTAATATTTAATGTAGATTCACTAAGTGACAGAGATATTGCTAAGTGATCTACACAGATAATCTACTCTCTGTTGTTGTAGAAAATGTTGTCTCTTCCCATTCCAGGATCTTGTGTTCCAGAGATACAATTTTTCACCACTGTGCTTATAGGATGAATAAATAATAAATAATATATGATTAATAATAAAAGAATGTAGTCTTTCATTCCCAAAATATTAATTGGTATTTACTATTATGTCAGGCACTGCACTAGATGCTAAGCATTAAAGAGCCTCTGCTGTCATGCAATATAAAGTTAAACACTTTCATCTAGAATATTCAGCACACCCACCCTTAACATCAGCAGGGCCTGGGGCAGGAGTACAAATGGAAGTCTACAAGCTGTTGTCTGAATATTTAAATGTTACATGTCAAGCTCACAATCTGTTGAGTAAAATATGTTCTATTCTCCTAGTTTGACAAATATACTTTCATAATGCCCTAGGACAGAGTCTTATTTAGAATTCTTGAAATCCTGTGCTGGAACATAGAGGTGAGGACCTCTATGTTCTCTATGGTGTCCCAGCACCCAGCCCCTAACTGGGATAGGCTTTTCTTCTCACCCTTGGCTTTCTGTCACATCAAGAGGTGCCTGACATGCTTGCAAGCCCTGACTCTGCCATCATGCCTGCACACAGCCCCCCTTTGTTTATCTCCTAGGCACAAAGGCGATCCCATAAGTGGGTTTCCCATACTCAGAGGAATAGACCCTGGAAGAGACTCACAGGGCCCTGGAAACAGGCTTAGGACACTGGGTGAGAATGTCCAATTCTTGGGTATCCAAGCACAGTTTTGAATGAGGAGGGTCTGGGCTTCTGGTGACCATGCGGTGTTAGTTCCACAAACTCCTACTCTAGGGGGGCAGGAGAGGGGCTCCCAGTAATGTGGGTGTCAGGTGGAGGCAAGGGTGGGATGTCTATTTCCTAATTCTAAGAATGATAAACGCTGTGTGTAAATAAAAGCTAACCATCTGTATTAGTTTACTTTCATACTGCTATGAAGAAATACCTGAGACTGGATAATTTATTAAAAAAAAAGGGGGGGGGTTTAATGGACTCACAGTTCCACATGGCTGGGGAGGCCTCACAATCATGGCGAAAGGCGAAGGAGGAGCAAAGTCGCGTCTTACATGTTGGCAGGCAAGAGAGCCTTTGCACGGGAACTGCCCTTTATAAAACCATCAGATCTCATGAGACTTATTCACTATCATGAGAATAGAATGGGAAAAACCCACTCCCAAGATTTAACTACCTCCCATGTCCCTCCCGTGACACATGGGGATTATGGGAGCTACAGTTCAAGATGAGATCTGGATGGGGACACAGCCAAACTATATCACCATCCCAGTAATTTCCTTAGCATACCGTGTGGGCTACCTACCTGTAGCTCACCCCTTAGCTTTACCCATAATGACCTCTTGCAAGAACACCAAAAAACCCTGGAACTTTCTGGAGTGTGCAAAAGGACTCCATTCACCATCCATCTCTCACTCTGCTAACTCCTGCTGAAATGCTAAGCTTCCATTCTGCACAATCCAGCCCCAAAAGCCTAATAAGAAAAGGACCACCATTCAAACACCAGGAGAGTTACACCTTTGTTTCCCTCCGTGCTAACATTTCCTCTCCATGTGCCACTGTCTCCTCCTTTTATTTATAAATGTTCTCAATATTAATTTATAAATATTCACTGATAAATATTCTCAATACTAAAAGACACGTGTTCTTGGCCGGGCGCAGTGGCTCACACCTGTAATCCCAGCGGCCGAGGCGGGCGGATCACGAGATCAGGAGATGGAGACCATCCTGGCTAACACGGTGAAACCCTGTCTCTACTAAAAATACAACAAAATTAGCCGGGCGTGGTGGTGGGCACCTGTGGTCCCAGCTACTCAGGAGGCTGAGGCAGGAGAATGGCATGAACCCGGGAGGCTGAGCTTGCAGTGAGCCGAGATCGCGCCACTGCACTCCATCCTGGGTGACAGAGCAAGACTCCATCTCAAAAAAATAAATAAATAAAATAAAAGACATGTGTTCTTATATTTTCTAAGATAACTTTCTAATATTCTAAAAGAAGGTATCTCTTAGCTAATGTTCAAGAGGCTGATATTTAAGACATTCTCAGTCAAATTTTAGTCCTTAAAGTATTTTGGAGAATAGAGTCTCCCAAAGCCAAATGTGGTTGTTTTGCCATTCCTATGCACACACTTTCATCTTTTTTGTATCATAACAAATTTTGCAAACTAAGTTGGAATGATAGCATTCCCTGAACGTAGTTTGATCATCATTAATAATTTTTATTTGGTGACTTTCTGTGAGAATATAAAATGGAATAATATATATACTATATAATAGAAAAATATATATGGAAATTTGCATTATATCTGTTAAATAATCAGCACTATTAAAGGATTACTATTACTATTTCTAATATTATTTTAATTCTTCTGTAAGAAGTAACAGGAAGCTCTAGTCAGATAAAAAAATTCAGGTCAATAAACCACAGACTTTCCAGCTTTAGTAGTAAATATTCTCTTGAACTCATTTTATAATTGATGTCAATTCAGAAATAGTTTTATTCCTATATTATTCTTAGGCTGCTTAATTCTATTCTATTCAGCAACTAACCTTTGTTCTCATGATGCTCCGTAAATTAATCCTTTTGGATCGTGAATTAGCAAGCCTCCAAAATAAAGTGACAGGTTAATTAAATTATGCAAGGAAAATGGTTTTCCTTTTTTGTTGTTGTTGTTTTTGTTTGTTGGTTGGTTTTGTTTTGTTTTTGAGACAGAGTTTTGCTCTTGTTGTCCAGGATGCAGTATGATGGCGCGATCTCGGCTCACTGCAACCTCCGCCTCCTGGGTTCAAGCGATTCTCCTGCCTCAGCCTCCTGAGTAGCTGGGATTACAGGCACCCACCACTATGCCCAGCTAATGTTTTGTATTTTTAGTACAGACAAGGTTTCACCAAGTTGGCCAGGCTGGTCTTGAACTCCTAACCTCAGGTGATCCACCCACCTCGGCCTCCCAAATTGCTGGAATTACAGGCGTGAGCCACCGCACCCAGCCCAGAAAACGGTTTTCAATTCTACATCCCAACAGAGAGGAGAGGGACATTGAAAATTTATGATTACATCAAGTCTACTAAGTGTTCTTCTCTGCATTTTCTATCATTGCCTCATAACAATTCTAGGTCTAACGACAGAGCAATCACTCTAAACTTTTAATGATATGAATATCATCAAATTTGGCCTGGTAAAGCCATATAAACTCCATCAATAAGAATTTTACTAGCAAAACCTTCTCAATGAAAATGCTAAGGTCAGGGAGTTTATCTCATTAGAGATGTCATTTTCTTAATTTGCACCACACATCTTATGGGCAATCTGGCCAGGTGAGTAATTATATATTCACACACACTTGAGACACTTTCTTTGGGAATAAACTATATTTTTAAATAGTGATTTCTTACCATTTTCCTCTATTAATTTGATTGTTGTTAAGAATATTATTGCCTCTGTGAGAAGAACTAGAGTAGTTTGGTCATAACAGTAGATATAATGAATAAATCATGCATCCCTCTTAGACTTTAGCATGCATTTTAGATTTCTGAGAGCATTATTTGAAAACCAAAACAAAAATCAGGAAGCAAGAATGCAGTTGTTCAAATACAGTGATCATGAAAATAACCACTGGTTCATGAGTCTCAGCCCCTAAGGAAACCTCTTCATTCTTAATGAGAATCCATGTGCCTCAGGTAGATTTAATGCACTTTGCCTTTTTCTTTCTCTTTTCATTTTTCATCAGCAAAGGATTTATATTTATAGATAATTAGATGATGTCAGCCATAGGCAACTTTGTGAAGTTTTCTTTTCTGAGATATTTCCAAAATGTTTCCTGTCTATGACACTTTCTCTTCCCTAAGGAATTCTCTCTCTTTGTTTCTCTTTGCCCCAAGCACCCACACGCTAGCCCAGTGCTTTTTGTTATTGGGGAAAGTAGTTAATCTTCCAGGCGTATTTGCAGACTCTGAAAAGACCTTGGGCAGGAAATGTCTTACATGACGGAGAGCATTAATAAATGTAGAAAGGCAGCCCTCCTGGATAAGCAAGCCGGAGGACATTTCTGGGGAAATAATGGCTATCAGGATGCTGGCTGAAGAAGTTACAGGGGAGGCAGCAGCCAGGGCTTGATGATGAAATCTGAAGCACCAGCCTGGGTCTGCTTTTACCTTGATGGACTCATTGATTCACACAACTCCTGCATGCTGAAAACAAGGCTTGTGGTATGGGGAAATTACAAACTGTTCCCTTGTATGCATATTATCATTTAAAACAAAATTATTTTAAAAAACATTTCTTATTACTTGAACACTGTGAAATGCTTAATCATTAGCTGAATTTAGGGATTTGATGATTTTTTTCTCCCTCTACCCAGAGGCTGTTGGTCTTGATAGAATAAAAGGAATGATGATTAGAAATTTAATTATGGTTCCAGTTTAAAGTTAATGTTTTAGGAGGTTGTGGTCCTGAAGTGAAGGACACAATCTAAGCTCCTTGGGATGACATAAAACGCCCATTGTGACCTGATCCTTGTTCATTTCTAACCCTATTTCTTGCTGTACTCACGTATAAATCATTTTCCAGCCACACTAAATCTCTTGTAGTTTTATAATACATGATGCTTTCTTTTACCTTTGCACAGAGTTTCCACTGATTCCCACGGTGTTCTTCACTTGAAGAATCTGATCTTTGTAACAAAGCATAAGTATATGGACTTTGGAGTGATTTCCCTGATCTTACTCTTATGAGTGTTAAGTATGTATATGTATGAGTGTATACAGTTCACATATATATGAAAAATCTTTACAGATACTGTTAGTTTGTGTTTCTGTCAAGTCAAGAAGTCAAATAAATTCTGTTTATATGGGAAACTTTTACCTAATAGTTTTGTTTTTTTTTTACCTAAAAAATGTCAGAAATTTTTAAAATTTCTGAAATAAAGTTTTCATAACTATTCAAATAGTTCAAATTAGTCTACTAGGCTGCCAGACACAAGTTGACATTTGCATTCCTATGCACATGAAAAAAAATCAGTTAACAGATTAATTTTGAGTGATTCTAATCATCCTACTTTGGATAAGGTCCAAATAGTCACTCATGACCCATGGAATGCAACATGTACAGAACATTCACTTATTAGTCTAACTAGGGAGAAGAGTCATCTCAATTATGAAAGTCAAACTTATCTAATATTTCAAATAAAGTGTTTTTTTTTACCTTAGGGCATATAAATTAATTTAAATTGTGCTCACTGGAAATTGAATGCCCAAGACCCCATTTTTTAAATGTGTGACAGTAATTAACTGGTGCATCAAATATTTGTATATTGATGGACATGTCTGAATCACTGACAGTATTTATAAAGTTTACTTTCAATCTTGTGACAAACCAGACTACCTTCCATTTTATGCACCTATCTAATGCTTAGCCAGCTACATGCAATGTTGCTCCTATTTTTCCCATCTGGAGTTTATTTTCCCCATCCCGTATAATTCCTTGCCATCCAGCTGGAAGTCTCCATAGCCCTATGTCAATATTTTAGTTGTGTAGCATTCAAACAACTTTTTTATTTGGAAAGAATCCCTCTTGATATAAATCTTGATAAGAAACAATGTCCTGCTTTCTATTAAGACATCAACAAAGTCAGTCAACGGTTTGATTCTGTATCCAGAAACAGCTGGCCCTAGCAAAATGAGAGAAAGAATGATTGCCATTTTTATTATGATGCCAGCTTGGAGACAATGTCATGAGAGATGGTGGTGCAGAACTGCTGGATGTGTTAGATGCTCTGAACCAGCAAAGTATGGAGTAGTCAGTTTCATGTCAGAATAAATGTGTTCAGAAAACAATGATCCACTCACAAAATATTTACTTCCTATTCTTGCAACTTTGGATTTCTGGATTTTTGGAGTGTTAATATTCAAGGAAGAATTGTTTCTCCCAGTGGATACAACAATTATTCCTTAGATTTGGAATGAAATGGTTTTGCAGGTGGGTTTCCCCAGGAAACAGAATACGAGATGGGGCTTAGCATACAGGTTTATCAGGGAGTGTTCTGGAAAGCCACACCTGTGGAAGGGAAAGAATAGGAAGCAGGACCTGGCAGAGGGGAAAGTCACACTGTGTTGTAGCTTCAAAAGAAGCCTCAGCTGGCCCTATAGGTAGCTAAGCTCGGTTGATCCTTTAACATTGCCCTAAATTGGGTAAGAACAGGGTCAGTCCTTTACACCTGTGAGGCAATCAGTTATTGGATGTGGACCACCCTGAAAGGGGTGTGAAGTCCAGTGAGATGGCTCTCTTTAGTGGAGGCAATCCCCAAAGCAGCTAGATTTTTGGGTCTTTTATTCCAGAAGAGAGATTGGGACAGTGCATCAAAGTGTCCAACACAGACGGCTGACAGTCATTACGAAGCTCATGCTATGGAAAAAAAAAAAGTGAACGATAAAATTTTAATCTTAAATAAAATAAGAACTAAACTTAACTATTAGGTGGCCAAAGATGACTGTTTCACCAAGGGGAATGGAGGGAGGATTTACGGAACTGAGAAAGCCTCTGGGGTACTAGTCCTACTGTGTTCAATGGAAAAAGCTAACAGAAGACTACTAGTTATACAAAAATGGACCAACAAAGACCAAGATCCTTCCAGAATAAAACTTGGAATCACCCAGCGGGCTTCTTAAAATTCAGATGGCTAAGCCCTATGTGCAAAGGTTGCAATGCATTAGGGATGGGTTGTGGTTGGAGAATTTCCATTTCTAACCAGTTCCCAGATGATGATAATGCTGTTGGCCTAGGGAGACCTGGTGGCACAGAGTGGCTCTGTATTAGAGACTGTTGAAGTGAAGTTGGGACAGGTCTAGAGATGGAAGGGATTCTAGTCCTGGAGTTGGGTGGCTGCAATTTTTGACAATACAAATAATAGTTACATTAGACAAGAGCTTCTTATTTTAAAGTATTAGTATGGGGATAAAGGTGAAAATGCAGCTAGGAAGCCAACCATAGTAACATATTTTGGAATATTTGACATTTTTCCTACCCAAACTTCAATCGTCTTTCTTGTTTCAAGGGAACTCCCTTGTGCAAGTCTTAGTAGAATAGGGAGTTTCATTTCTCACTGTGGAAACCAAAGGAAACCAGCCAGGCTTGCCCTCTCCCTTCCCCTTGAGACCTGGAAAATGAACTGTCTTTTAGCTTGGCTGATCGGATATACCTGCCTGAGACTTTGAAGCTTGTGGGAGTGATCCAAAGTGCACAGGACTGTCAGAATTGGTTTGATTGATGTGAGACAGTCTATGAATGACTCTGCCAGGCTGAGGTTCATTCATTCATGGATGCAGTGTCCCCAGAAGCAGTTGTGGCTTAGAGAAATGATGATCTGGTGGCTTCTTGGTCAGATTTTTGCTGCCGCATAGTCTTAGGAACCATCTTGTTTCCTGTCTGTCTTCCCAGACTTGCCATCATTTTTTCCACCACTTCTGACAGCCCCTTTATGTTCCCTCAATAATTCCCCATTTCAGTTAAGCAAGCTTGAGTTGGACTCGGAAGTTTGCATCCAAGAGACTTGACTGACACACTCTCCTTTGTCCAGAGAGATGTTAACATAGAGCTAGCCAGTCATGCTTCCAATTGTCATAGAGATTAATTCCAGCTGGATTAATGTTGAAGAGCTATTTCTGAATGAGTTTATAGAACTGTATTAAATGCCTTTCATTTTGTTGTATTTTGTTTCTCCTCTGAGTTTGTGAGCTCCTTGCACATTAGAACTGTCATTTCGTCTTTTATTCTCTACAATCAACTAGCAAAACATTTGAATATGCGTGATTTGGAAGAAGGAGGGGTATCTGCTTGCCTCTGCATAAATGTCACCTCCTTAGAGAGTCATTTCCTCACCATCTCTAGCCAGCCCAATGCTAGTCAACTGTCTTTCATTATCCAGGTGTTTCTTTCTTTAAAACTTTTATCACTCTATTAAATTGTATTGTCTATATATTTGTTAATGTATTTATCTCTATCCTGTCTTAAATGTGTGCTCAATGAGAGCAGCATCCTTCACTGTAGATCAATCTGCCTGGACAAAAGATTTAAACAGCTCCCTGGTTTCAATAAAATTCTATCCACACAAAGTATTTTGAGTTTGGCTACAGTGACCAAACAGGGAGAGTCATAAGAAATAATCACATTTTTTCAAAGCACAGCCATTTACCATGTCAATGGCTAAAGTCTCTCCCTCTTTTTTTCTCCCTTTCCTCTTTTTTTCTTCCCAAGGAGGGTAACAAAGTCTTCTCTTTGCCTAATGCACAATATTTAGAAATCATCCTTTAAAGCCTGAGCAGACTGCAGGATCCTATTTTTTACCTTTATTTGTCTATCAAAGTGTTTCTTTCAAAATCGCTTTTCCTAGAAAAAAAGGGAAAACAATTTCTCTAGCTTGATACATCACTATCTAAATTCTGTCTTTACCTATATTACTTTTGCCACAAACTCAAAATTAGTGGAGTCAAAGTGTATATGTTCATACCAAAGCCTATGAGTGAACACTGAGGGAAAGATATTAGGTTGGTGCAAAACGATTGTGGTTTTACCATTATTTTGAATGGCAAAAATGGCAATTACTTTTGCACCAACCTAAATATTTTTAAGTTCTTGGTGACTCCCCATATAGACATTTCGCTGAGTACTTGAGTCTGATTCTGGCTGCATCACTGACCAGTAAACAAATCACCAGGAGTTTTTGACTTGCATTTTCTTGCTTATGAAACTAAATAGAGTGTATCAATGGTTCTTGCATCAAAATTGGCAAATACATAGATGGAAGTTGACAGATGGCCTTTATCCTTAATAAAAGGTGACTCATAGTTTAAAACTTTATTAGGTTTAGCTGTATGCAAATGAAAGAACTCATCATTGGATGTAAGCTTAGCTACTTGTGTTCAGATATGCCTACTTTTGATGGAAAACTGATTATCATCAACAAACCTGACAGAGATGATAACAGGAGGATTAGCACAGAGCTTGAGAAAAACAGCACAAATCCTAAAAGACTGCATTTCAACTGGGCTGATAAACTGCCATCTCACAGAGCACACAAGTGCTGCCTTCCTTTAGGCAAAGATAATCTGGGCCTGTGAGCTTGGTGTTAATTTAGCAAGCAGAGAGAGAAAAAAAATGAAGAAAGAGCTGTAGTTGAGTGGACTTTTAAAGTCTTTCCAGAGTAGAGCAATGCCAATATCTGCAAAAATAGAGTTTTTAAAAAGATATTTTAAAAAGACTCTCATGGAAAGCATGACATCTGGCATCACCCTGCCTGGATTGGTCTTCCAAACCCAGCCTGGTGTCCGAGATGTAATCTCCACTCCCTCTTTCACTGTTTGTTTCAGTCAATCATAAACTCTTCCCATTAAACTTTGTTTACTTGTACCATTTCTAATAAATTCTACCCTCTCACCCCTCTGGTCTTTTTTCTTTAATAAATCCCCTCCTCCACCTCCACCTCAACCACCACACCCACACATTCACCTGAAAAAGCACAGACAGAAAAAATAAAACCTGTTTTATAGGCTATTGATTGATGCCTGTCTGAAGAGAAGCAGGATGGCCATGAAAAACATAGGCAGTTGCACATCTATGTTTCACAGAGCATGGCTGCGCTAAGCCTCATGGTGAGTCTCCCACTTTGCCTTCTTCTGCTGGAAGTTATCTCTTCCTAATTAATTGGATTAGCCACCTTCTCCTAACTTGTTTTAATTTGTCTGTTTTAAAACATCTTTGTGATAAGTGTGGCTGTTCTAATGATGCTACTATTCTAGTGGCTGGTCACTTTTTTACAGAGATGAAATGCTAGGGAGAGGAAGAAGAACGTGCTCATTTGACTGTGAATCCAGCATTGCCCCTGAGGGATGTCAGTGTGCTTCTGCGTGACAGAACAAATGCAAATCCAATCAAAATAGCTATGCTTTTTATGAACAGGAAAAGTTTGAGGCAGAAATAGACACATTCAAGAAAGAGAGAGCAGTTACATAAAACCTAAACCAGCTTCAGAATGTAACTGCTCAAGAGGTGTAGCTATTTTTGGTTCTTTAACAGGTTTAAGCATGCTAACAAGTTCCACCATAAACAGGCACTAAAATGGAAACCCCCCAGTTATAATGACATAATGTGCGGAAATAATTCACCAAGGCTCAGAAGTAAGCATGACAGAGAAGTGACCTTGCACAGCACCATTCAGAGGTCACAGATAAGGAGCTGGCCCTGTCTGGCTGGAGCTGGAAGAGGGATGAAGATGTGCAGGGACCTGCAAGGTAGGACTATGGGAATCAGGCAGCTAACGTACTGCCACTAACTGGTAAAACCAAAAAATTAAATTAGAAAAAGCTTGAAGTTCCTATTTCGTGACCCAGTCCCTAGATGGTGAGCAGTAATAATTATGTCTCTAATGCACCACAACTATCTTAGGTCACATGCTGCTGTTTTGTGAAAACTTTCCTTCTATTTCCCTCTAGACTCTCTTTGATGTTTACGTTTCCTGTATTTCACCTGCACAGAAATGTGAGCAATGATAAAAAGGGTCTTTTACTCTATTTTCTCGAAGCACCTTTTCACAATCTATTTTGTTTGTTAACTCCAATAAACAAATACATCCCTCCCCCAACCTAGATACACAAGATTTTGGATAAACAAGACAAAATTCTGCCAACAGGCTATACAAAGAACTGTGAAGAGTCTGAGATTGTACTTAGCTTATAACCTAAGAAATTAGTCTGCTACCGTTTCATGAATGCTGGCAGAAGTGAGACTCCTGGGTCAGAGACAAAGAACGTTATTATTCATGGCAAGGGGAGCAGCAGAAGGATCAACATATTTGTATCAGTTCTCCTTGCCTTCAGACCCCACTGGGGTAATGTGGACAGGCCCAGATGACACCAGCATACTCAATGGGTTGTAATATAGGAGAAGAACCCTGAGCTGAAGGAACTCAAATCTTATGATGGATAGTCTCCAGAGGGAGACATTACCTTTCTTATAGAGGATGGTAAGAATGCCCGCCCTTTGCTCTGCAGAGAGACATCTCTGTCTTCCAAGGCTATTTGCTGTACAGGCTTCCTTGAAAAGATTCTCCAGAGTAAAAGACACTCTGTGCCTCTGCTTGCAAGATGTGCAGGACAACATGTTACCCCACGGAGAATTAACTCCCAACAGATTACCTGGCTCTGTTTCTCATTCCCTTCCCATGCCGTGCCCCTGCTTCTTCACTCTTTCCACTGTAAGATCCCACTGTGCCCTGAGCCCACCCACTGCCACACTATACTGTACTTGCTTACTTATAAGCCTCTCCAATTTGACTATAAGCTTCTTATGAGATGAGACTCTATAATTCTTCTTGGCATCACCAGTTCAGCCCAGTGTTTGACCCTCAGGACTCAATAAATGTTTTACGAAATAATGAATGAGTCAACATCTAGAGAGTTGCTTGAGGGCAGAGGGTGTATTTTATACAACTTTGTATCACAAACTGTAGCTCCAAAAATGTTAATTTCATATAACAGAATTACTATTGTAATAAAATTAAATGATAAACATTTTCCAAACAGGCTAATGAAGTCCAAACCTCTAGACCAGGTTCTCAAGATGAAAAACAAAATTGCCCTCACACATCATAATTGCGTTTCACAGCAACATCACTTTGAAAAACAAAATATTTTAAATATTGTTCGTTTTTTATTGTTTTTAAATAAGCATGTCTTCAACATATTTTTACAGTTTTTACCATAAATTATTTTTCAGGGTATCTTAGGTTTTTTCTTTGATCACAAACATTCTTTATATAAAACTTGTAGGAATAGTCTTCATCTTTGCAAAAAAATATGTTCACAACAATTTTTCTTGAAACACACAGTCTTTGATTTCCCCACCTTGGATAAAGAAATGATGCTATGAATTATTTTACTGGCCTTTTAACTCTGCTAGAAGAAAAACAATAGTGTGTCAAAGTTACCAGCAATGAGTTTTGGCCTCAGTGCTTGCAATTTCACAAGAAGAGATAGAGACACAGGAAGCTCATACCCCCTGCAAGAGACAGTTGTTTTTCACTCCAGCTTATGGCTGCTAGGCAGACACGGGGGTCCAGGGCTGTTTGATCTCTTGACATTGCAAGAAGTGTTTAAAATTTAGATTTTTATTTGAAAGCTCCTAATTTTTACCTGTTGAGCATTTATTTATGGAAAAAAAATACATTGTACAAATCTCTCAAACCAGTCTCACCCCTGGGCCCCAGTTTTCTGTCTCTGAAAGTTTGTGGAACAGAGAATAAGACAAGGTGGCGTGTGGGCGACCCCACGGCAGCATCAAGGGTTGAGTGTTAACAGCTCCCGAAGCCCCAGTGGGCCTGTGTTATAGTGCAGCATGCTCTTTCAGCTTAGCTGTCCTCAGGCCGCTTGTGTTAATCAGCTCAATTAGACCCTCTGCCTTATTGCAAGGACAGAGGGCTTTCCCAGGGTTCTTGCCTTAGTGTACCGGAAAAATCGAATCACTCAGGGGCTTGGAGGATAGGTGCGAGGTTTTTATTGAGTGGTAATAGCTCTCAGGGAGGTGGATGAGGAAGACAGAAGCTGGATGGAGTGGGAAAGTGGTCTTCCCCTGGAGTCAGGCCACCCAGTAGTGGCACTCTCCTCTGGCTGAACTTCACATGGCACCACTGTAGATGACCTGCTGGTATCTGCTGGTGTGTGCCGGTGTGTTCTGCTAGTGTGTTCTGCCCGTGTGTTCTTCTCGATGTCCAGCTGCTTGTGTCTGTACCTGCTAGGGTCTCGGGGCTTTTATAGGCACAGGATTGGGGGCATGGCGGGCCAGAGTGATCTTGGAAAATGCAATATTTGGGCATAAAAACAGGAGTGCCTGTCCTCACCTAGGTCTGTGGGCACAGGCCTGAGGGTGGAATCCTTGCCTGGGACCCCACCTTTCTTTACCCAGCACTTCCTTGCCCCCCTCCTGTATCATTATGATGCATAGAATATATGAGGAACATTCAACAATTAGACCCAGATCTTGCCCCGAAGAATCTTCTAGTCTATTAGCAATGTATCATATAAAAGCCAGGGTTGCATTTATATGCAAGGGTGTTTAATTTATTGAGTTATTTGCGGTCCTGTAATCTTTGTAAGTGCCCTTCCTGGAAGAACCTTCCGCCTGAGACTTTCTAAGTCTTTCAGAGAAAGTTTAATGACAAGGCATTGGCCTAATTTTATCCTATAAAGAACAGTCAAACAGCAGTTAGACAGGTACGAGCACAACAGTAACCCACACACATTCACATGCACAAGAGACAAAATAACCCTGGGAGGAGAAAACATAGGCCCTATGGGGAAAGATTCCCTAGGAACTCAACCAGAGTCAGACGAAAGCCAGCCCTGCCTCAGGACAAGCAGGGCTTTGCGGAGAACTACAGGTGGGACATTGGATGATGTTTCCCAGAATAGCTTTCCAGCTTCATCCATAGACATCAGGCAAAGATGAGAATGTGTATGGCTGATAAGGTTTGGCTGTATCCCCACCAAATCTCATCTTAAATTGTAGCTCCTATAATTCCCATGTGTTGTGGAAGGGACCCGGTAGGAGATAATTGAATCATGGAGGTGGTTTCCCCCATACTGTTCTCATGGTAGTCAATAAGTCTCATGAGATCTGATTGTTTTATAAGGGGTTTCCTCTTTTGCTTGGCTCTCATTCTGTCTTGTCTGCTACCATGTAAGACGTGCCTTTCACCTTCCATCATGATTGTGAGGCCTTTTCAGCCACATGGAACTATGAGTCCATTAAACCTCTTTTTCTTTATAAATTACCCAGTCTCTTGTATGTCTTTATCCAGCAGCGTGAGAATAGACTAACACAATGGCCTAGGGATAAAGAAGTGAGCCTTTGAACTCAAACAAATCTGTTCCAAACTCTGTCTCTTTTACTTACAAGCTGAGTGGCTTAGGCCAAGTGACTTTATTTCCCTGAGCTTCAATTTCCTTGTCTATAAAATGGAAACAATAATAATAATAATAATTAATAATAAGAAGAACCACATGAAACTTTGTGAGGGTAAAATAAGACAGTACTTAAACTCGTGGAGTAGATTCCAGGGCAGAGACGGAATAGGGGATGTGTGGATAAGTTGTGGTTTGCAGTGAAGCAAGTTCTGCAGTCTGCAGAAGAGGGGCAGAAGAAGGACCAAAGAGCAGTGTGGTGCCTGAGGTGAAGCCCAGCTGAAACAAGCAGACAAAAAGGACTTGGTGGAATGACGGCTCACTGCATTGTTTGCAACCATTGCTTAGACCCTTGTGGTAAAGAAGAAATTTGAGTATATTTTTTCTTTTCACTCACCCATTCTCTTGGTTATGAAACTGGCAAAAAATCCCTTAGAAACATCCAGAAAAAATGCAGCCTGAAATTAGCAAAATGAGTTTATAAAACCAGGGCTGTGATAGGAACATTTAATGTTTTGGATGACAGCCTTTAGAATGTTTAGGCTTCTCTGGGTTGGTTATATTTTAAGAGGTTTTAGAAAACAAACTCTTGGGTAAAATTAAAGACAGCCTTAGGTTCTTAACCTGGCTTAACAACTAATTGTTTTGAATAGGACAATTGATCACTCCCCGCTTCATGTTTGCCTTGCGGAAAATCGTAATCAATAATATTTATATTTGCCATCTTTTTGAAAATAATGAGTAGGTGAATATGATACAACAAGAATTTAGCATCTGGAATAAAATGGGTAATAGAAATTCTAGATTGCATGTATACATAATTGCATATATATAAAATCAATACTTGATTGATTTTACAGAGGATAAACCTTTAACTAAAATAGGGTACACATCACTTTCAAAAAGAAAGCAATGATACACTATCTTTTTGATAATGTTTAAGAAGATTGGCAAAAAGAATTGGAGTGAATCTTTTCTAAAACTTCTTACTCCTGTGGATATGGGCCAGTCCAGAAATGAAGCTCTGATTACAGTAATGTTAATGGTGGCAAATGCACCATTTCACTTAGATTTTCTAAAGCTATCAATACACCGAGTTGGTTTTTTCCTTTTGTTTTTCTTTGACTCTCAAGACCATGTTTCACTGCATACCTATGATAGCATCATCTCTTGGTCCAAAACATTAAAGGAGGAAGCATCAAATTACTCATGAATGATGCTAAATAATTTACTATAAGATATATATGTATGTATATATATATTATGAGTAGTGTGTATATATACATATACACTATGAATATATATTACTATGAATATATATATTCATAGTATATAAGATATATATGTGTATGTATATATTATGAGTAGTATATATACATATACACCATGAATATATATTACTATCTATATATATTCATAGTAAATTAGCATCATTATATATAATTATATATATATATTCATATATACATAATTCAGGAAAAGAGCATGAAATTTAGAATATATAACTCTTGAACAAGGTAAATGCTTCAGAATGTTTCCAGCATTGAGGAGCAAAACAGGAAGAATCAGAATCTAACTCCAGGATAGTGGTTAAAGGAAGACAACACTTTTAATGTCTACAAATTATGCATTTATTACGAGTGTAGTTATAGACTTTCCATTTTAAAAATATGAAGTGTTTTGATGATGTTTTAAATAATTAAGAACCCTACATTATTTTAACAAATATAGTTATTTCAGACATGGAATTTATGATAGACAGTCTGAGCTAAATATTTTCAATTGACAGCACTCTGAAGGCCTCTCAATAAAATATAACTAACTAGATGCTGGATATAATAAACTTTGTATTATGTTTTGGTTTCTCAAGAAAAAAAGATAAATTTATATTTCCTCCCTCTCCCTGAAAAAAATAGTGGGCTGAATCCAGAGTTTGAAACAGTGAACACACAAAAAAACTGAAAATGTGGTACATATATACCACAGAATACTATGCAGCCATAAAAAGAATGAGATCATGTCCTTTGGAGGGACACAGATGGAGCTGGAAACCATTATTCTTAGCAAACTAACACAGGAACAGAAAACCAAATACCACATGTTCTCACTTATAAGTGGAAGCTAAATGATGAGAATATATGGACACACAGAGGGGAACAACACACACTGCAGCCTATTGGTGATCGTGGAGAGTGGGAGGACAGAGAGGATCAGGAAAAGTAAGTAATGAGTACTAGGCTTAATACCTGCATGATGAAATAATCTGTACAACAAACTCCCATGACACAAGTTTACCTGTGTAACAAACCTGCACATGTACCCCTGAACTTAACATAATTTTTTTTTTAATTGCAAAGACCTAGTTGTTCCGAGGCAAATGTTGAGAGTGTTACTGTGATTGAGAAATTCTAATGTACCCTAAGCAGGATGAAACAAAAGAAATCTGTGCCAAGACACATGATGTTGAAACTGTAGAACAATAAATTTTGATAAAGAGAAGAACTTAAAAGGCAGGCAAAGTGGAAAGTGAAATAACCTACAAAGGATATGACAACAAATTTCTTGATGGAAATAAAAGGAGCTTGAAGACAATGGAACGATATTTTCACTTTCTTTGATCAGCTTGCTATCCCACAGGAGAGTCTGCTGGCCCAATACATAGATGATATCACACTGACTAAAACTTACTGACTAGATGTCCTAGTAAGACCTTTGCCAAACCTTCAGCGGGCAAATCAGATCATCAGGGGTAGTTTCTGGGCCTTCCTGAGAAACATGTGCTGTGAGAAATCAACTGAGATTACACCTTCTGTGTGTAGGCAACTGAGAAAATTGGTGTTCATTTCTCTTTGGGATTTCTCCTAAGAATCAACCACTTTGGTGTTGCAGACAGCTGGAATCATTGATTGTGATATCCGCGCTTCCAGATTTTCTTAAGATAGCATGCTGACAATGTCTTTTTCAATGGTTCCAGTGGGTGTGTAAACCTTTAATTCTCTCTAATTAAAATGCATAGAATTATTTTAATTTTTCTGCTCAAATCATGATTGAAACAGTCGCTTTAAAAAAAGGAGGGAACCCAAATTGTTTCAAAAAGAAAACTCTGCTGCTTTTTATAGCAGATACTCATAAGATAAAGCTTTAGAAAAATAAATAAAAATTTAAAGAATGTTAATAGCAGAAAAGGTGGAGTTTAGGCCAAAAAGCATTAAACTGCACAAAAAAGGACACATGATGATGTTAACATTCTGTTCAAAATGAAGACCTAATGCTTTTGAATATGTTTGCACCAAGTAACATAGCATCAAGATTCATAAATCAAAATTTCAGGAAACATAAGGAGGAAGAATTAGAAACAGACTAGTTGCCCCAACTTTAATTTATTTATCTTGGTTAGTGATTTAAAAAGTGGAAAAAAATAACAAGCACAAAAGGTTTAATAACATATTTAATCAGTCATATCTGATTGATTAAAACTTAATTTTAAACAGAAAATTGAAAATACATACATTTTATTAAGTGACCATAGAACAATCATAAAATCTGAACCTGTATGAGGGCACAAAGAAAATCTTGATGAATCTAAAAAGTAGGAATACACAGATGCTATTCTCTGTTTTCCATTAACTAAAATTAGCATTTAATTACAAAACTAAGAAACAAAAATATGAGTCCGGGTGGAACTAAACAAACAAACAAAACAACAACAACAAAAACCTTTTAAGCAACCCTCATGTCAAAGAGGGAGCACAATTTAAAATGAAAGAATTTTAGGACGTGAATGTAGTTGGAAGCAATTATCCTCAGCAAACTAACACAGGAACAGAAAACCAGACACGGTATGTTCTCACTTATAAGTGGGAGCTAAATGATGAGAACACATGTGGGGAACAACACACACTGGGGCCTGTCAGAGGAGGGGTGCACAGGAAGGGGGAGCATCAGGAAGAATAGCTAATGGATGCTGGGCTTATTACCTAGATGATGGGATGATCAGTGCAGCAAACCACCATGGCACATGTTTACCTATGTAACAAATCTGCGCATCCTGCACATGTACCACTAAACTTAAAAATTGAAGGAAAAAAAAGAGTAAAACTCCATAATATAAAAACCAATTGTACAAGAGAGAAAATTACCACAGCCAAAAAGTATTTTCTGAAAAGATGAATATAACCAATAAACTAGCAAAACTGATAAAGAAATAAAGAGAATGTCTCACACGTCCCTGTGAAGAGACCACCAAACAGGCTTTGTGTGAGCAACAAGGCTGTTTATTTCACCTGGGTGCAGGGCGGCTGAGTCCGAAAACAGAGTCAGCAAAGGGTGGTGGATTATCATTAGTTCTTATAGGTTTTGGGATAGGCGGTGGAGTTAGGAGCAATGTTTTGCGAGCAGTGGGTGGATCTCACAAAGTACATTCTCAAGGGTGGGGAGAATTACAAAGAATCTTCTTAAGGGTGGGGGAGATTACAAAGTACATTGATCAGTTAGGGTGGGGCAGAAACAAATCACAATGGTAGAATGTCAACAGTTAAGGCTATTTTCACTTCTTTTGTGGATCTTCAGTTGCTTCAGGCCATCTGGATATATACGTGCAGGTCATAAGGGATATGATGGCTTAGCTTGGGCTCAGAGGCCTGACAGAGAACAAAATTACCAATCACCAATATGAGGAATGAAAAAGAAGACATCATTACAGATCCAAAAGACATTAAAATGTGGTAAGGATATCAGGAATAATCTTTTTTTCTTCTTTTGAGACTGAGTCTCACTCTGACACCCAGGCTGGAGCACAGTGGCATGATCTGGGCTCACTGTAGTGTGATCTGGGCTCACTGTAACCTCTGCCTCCTGGGTTCAAGCAATTATCCGGCCTCAGCCTCCTGAGTAGCTGAGATTACAGGTGCATTCCACCACTCCTGGCTAATTTTTTGTATTTTTGTAGAGACAGGTTTTCACCATGTTGACCAGGCTTGTCCTGAACTCCTGACCTCAGGTGATCCACCCCCCTCGGCCTCCCAAAGTGCTGAGATGACAGGCATGAGCCACCATGCCCGGCCAGGAATAATCTTTTTAAAAAGCAATTTGGCAATATTTATTAAAACTGTAATTACATATACCATTCAACTCAGAAATCCTACTCCTTGAACTCTAATGCATAGAAATAAAAACACCAACTGATAAACAAATCTCTCATGTATACGGAATATATCCAAAGATGTTTATTGCCGCAATGCTCATACTTGCAAAAAAAAAAAAAAAAACAAAAACCCATGAAAATAAAAATGAATGTCAACTAATTGGAGAATGGAATATTAGGCAGATATAGAAAAGAATAAGGCAAGTCTATGATGTATAATGACAAAAGGAAAATACATTAGAAAGATTCTGAAATTTGTTTTTAATTAATTAATTTTTTAATTTACATGTAAAAATCATGTATTTTTTTAAAAAAGAATTTTGTTGTGAGTTGAACACTAAGATCTGTACCCTGTTTATTGCAGTTAAAGAGATGCTCAAAGACAAATTAATCATTTTAAGTGTCTGCATCCATAAAAAATGAAATAAAATAATTAAATAATTATAAAAGAAAACTGAAATAAAGCAAATTTTAAAAATAAATGCATAAGTTAATTAGGAAAGAAACAAAGAGTAAATAAATTTGTCAACGAAAAGAGCCAAACTGTAAAATATTTGAAGAAATTTACTCTGAGCCAGATATGAGTGACCATGGCCCATGACACAGCCCCCAGGTGGTCCTGAGAACATGTGCCCAAGGTGGTCGGGGTGCAGCTGGGTTTTATACATTTTAGGGAGGCATGAGACACCAGTCAAATACACTGAAGATATACATTGGTTGGAAATGTAGTTCAGAAAGGCGGGACAACTCAAAGCGGTGGGGCAGGGCGCTTCTAGGCTACAGGTAAATTTAAACATTTTCTGGTTGACAATTGGTTGAGTTTGTCTAAATATCTGGGATAGAGAGAAAAGAAATGTTCAGGTTAAGATAAAAGACTGTGGAGACCAAGGTTCTTTTGAATTCTTATAGTGGTTGCTCTTAGAGACAATAGATGATGAGTATTTCCTATTCAGATTTTTAAAAGATGCTAGATTCTTAGTTAATCTCTTTAGAATTGGGAGGGCATGGAATAAAAAGATCTAACTATGTTAATAGAGATTCTTTACAGATGAAAATTTTCCCCCACTAAGAACAGCTTTGCAGGGCCATTTCAAGATATGGCAAAGAAACATGCTTTGGAGTAAAATATGATGATTTTCTTCCTTGTGTCGTAACGTTATGGCAGAGTCAGTTTGGAAAGTAAGTCACGATATATAGGGTTAAATAAAACTCATCTGATGAGAATTTATGGTTTGTAGGGCATGACCCCAGACACCTTAGGAATCTGGGCAAGATAAAAAAAAAAATCAGAATTTAGTCCTCAAATAGAAAGTCAAGTCTTTGACAAAACTGATAAAATAAATGATCCACAAACTAATCTAATAAATAAAAAAGGAGTGGAAGTGAAGAAAGCACATATATACAAGATAAGAAAGTACATGAAAATGATACAAGAGTTAAGAAGAAATTACTTAGGCAGATAGGGAGGGTATGGAAGTCCTTGTTAAGGTTTATTCTTAATGAAAAGCAGCCCCAAATCACTTTCCTTTCAAAGTACAAAGAACAGCCTGTAAAATCGAGCTGCAGACATAGATGTTGGCAGTTGTGCCAATCGTTCAAAACGGCGGCTCTATCTTCCCTTCTCTGTCAGCCACCTGTACAGTAAGGAGCAGACAAGATGGCACTGGCCAAGGGGAAAGTTCATTTGCATAGAATTAGGGTGGGGCTGCCAGCCTTATCTGCGAGCTATGTGAATGTCAAACCTGATAGAACCAATCTGTGAGCACTATGTAAATCAGACACTGCCTCCTCAAGCCTGACTATAAAATTCGAAGCATCTACCCCTGGCCAGTTTTTGGCTCTCAAAAGTCCCCTTTCACTAGGGAGAGAGCTGTTTTCCTTTTTCTTTCTTTTGCTGTTAAATCTCCACACCTAAACTCCTCGTGTGTGTCCCTGTCCTAAATTTTCCTGGTGTGAAACGACGAACCCCTGTCTGCCTTACCCCAGACAAGGCAGCTGCTTCAAAAAGAAGAACTATACACCAGCCATGGTGGCGCATGCCTGTAATCCTAGCACTTTGGGAGGCCGAGGCTGGCAGATCATGAGGTCAAGAGATCAAGACCATCCTGACCAACATGGTGAAACCCAGTCTCTACTAAAAATCAAAAGTTAGCAGAGCATGGTAGTGTGTGCCTGTAATCCCAGTTACTCAGGAGGCTGAGGCAGGAGAATCGCTTGAACACAGGAGAATCACTTGAACCCAGGCGGTGGAGGTTGCAGTGAGCCAAGCAGTGGCGGGCTCCAGCCTGGGTGACAGAACAAGATTCCATCTCAAAAATAATAATAAAAAAAAGAACAACTATAGAATCAACGAATATGGAAACTATTTAAATATTTCTTTTCTCAATTTAATGCAAATCATTTTGAAAACCAGTATGTATAGACTTTTAAAAAATATAATTTAATAATAATACTGGTGAAAAAGGTTTGCAAATGTAAGTGGAATTATTTCCAGAGCATCAATTTAAAAAAAGAGTAAAATAACTATTTCCAGAAAATGAACCTAATGTAAATGGTTTTACAGAAACAATTTAATATGGCTGGGTGCAGTGGCTCATGACTGTAACCCCAGGACTTTAGGAGGCGAAGATGGGTGGATCACCTGAGGTCAGGAGTTTAAGACCAGCCTGGGTAATATGATGACACCCCGTCTTTACTAAAAATACAAAAATTAGTCAGGCATGGTGGTGAGTGTCTGTAATCCCAGCTACTTAAGAGGCTGAGAGAATTGCTTGAACCGGGGGAGTAGAGGTTGCAGTGAGCCAAGATTGTACCATTGCACTCCAGCCTGGGCAACAGCGAGAGACTCTGTCTCAAAATAAATAAATAAATAAATAAATAGATATTTAATATGTCCTATGCTTTTGAATTCTTTCTAAACATGTAGTAGTGGAGAATATTTTCAAATGCTTTTTATAATGTGATTATAATATGTAATTTAAAACCTGAAAGTTTTTTCAATTAAAAATAGAAGTATATTGATGTAAAAACTGTAAATAAAATATTAGCAAATATCCAGCAGAAAATTAAGAGAATATATGTTTCATGTTTATTTTATTAAGGGAAGGGTGATTCAATATCAGTAAATCTATTAATATAAATTCATACTATTAATTCATCTAAGAAAAAGAACCTTGTGATTTCTTTCATAGATGCTGAAATGTTGACAAATTTATTCAATTTTTGATAAAGATATTCAATTAAAGAATAGATGGAGATTTTTCTCCACATGATAAAATATATCTATCTGACCCCCAAATCATCATCATGCTTAATTTGGAAATACAAGACCCACTAAAGTTACAAACAAAAAAGTATGCCTATGTTCACTATAATTATTTAGCATTCTATTGGTGGTACTGGCCAATGCAATTAGACGGAAGAATTTAAATGCACAGAAATTGGAAAAGAGGAGGAAAACATTATTTTATAATGTGTAGATGATGTAGTTTTGGCTAAAAATCCCAGGAAAATCCACTAGGGAAACGCCTGTAAATAAAAAGAAAATTTAGTGAGTGGCATGGTACAACATAATGTATATAAATTAAGTTTTCCTATCCCCAACCCCCCCAAGAACATTGAAAAATACAATGAGAAAAATAACCCATTTATGATAGCAGTAACAAATTTAAGTTCCCAGGAATAAACTTCACAAGAATTATGTAATTCTCAAGAGTAAACTGAACATTACTGAGAGACACCAATAATGTCTTGAACAAAAGAAAACACTGTGTTCTCAGCTAGCAAGGCTGAACATCATAAATGTGTCAATTCTTCCCAAGTTATGAATGTAATATAATCTTCTCATATACAAAGAGAAGTGTGAGGACAGACTCCGAGAATACATAGGCTGACCCTAAATTTTATGTAGAAAAAAAATCATATATACATAGCCAGTAGATTCTAAAATTATTGAAGGGGCAGCTAGACCTACTATATATTAATACATATTATAATGCCTCAATAATTAAACAATGTGGTAATGAAACAGAGACAGAGCCATGGCATAGAATATAATGGCCAGAAACAGACCTAAATACATAGGAGAATTTAGTATATGGTAAAAGTGGCATTTTAAAATAATGTTCAAATTATGGACCTGTTAACAAATATGTTGAAACAGCTATATAGGCTTCTAAAATTAATATAATGACATTTGACCCATATTTCACACTGTTCATCAGAAAAAAATTTAAATAGACCAAAGATTTACATACCAAAAGTGAGATAATAAATGTACTAGAAGTACTATAGAAACTATATGTTTCTTTATAAACTTAGAGTGAACTATAATTCATAATTTATAAATTATAAAAGAAAAGTGATATATTTGACCACATAAAATAAAAGAAAATTGTATGGCAAAATAAAACATGTAGGTGAAGGCAAAATAAATAAAAAACTGGGAAAATTGTTTGCAACTCATAGACAAAGGGCTAATCTAACACAAAAAGTGCTTTTAGTGGGTATGAAAAAGACCAACATTGCTATTAAAAAAGCAGGTAAAAGATATGATCAAACAGTTAACAGAAAAGGACCTACAGATGCCCCTAAAACTCACTGAAGTGTTCTTAATGTCTTAATCATATTAAGATAAGTGAGATTTAAAACTACATTTTCACCTTTCAGGTTGATAAATATCTAAAAGTTTGATAATGCCTTCTCAATGACTTTGAACATTCTCATGTATTACTCTTTGGAGTTTAACTTGGTCCAATCTTTTATAGGGCAACTTGGCAAGACATTTAGAAATTCCAATTACATAGACATTTTGTCTCAGAAATTGCACTTCTGGAAACTTATCCTAGGGATGGATATTTTTTCACATGAAATAATATCCAAGGCAGGTCTTGGATAGAAAAATATTGGTAATAAGAATGTACATCAGTAGGACATTGATTCAGTAGGGATATGGTGCAGATAGTAAATAACAGTAAGAAGACACTGCTATAGAAAACTCTCCAGTGTACAGTGTTAAATGAAAAAAAGCAAGAAAAGAACTGTGTGTATGGTTTGAAGGCTGTTTTGTGTGTAAAAATGGAAAAACTTAATAACCTATATTTAAAATTTTACCTAAAATAGTTCTAGTAGGATATATGAAAAACAATAACAATTATGTACCTAGTAGTACATTTCTAAGACACATTTAATAATTAAGAACAAAGAAAGTTTGGACTACAAAATTGCTTGAACCCGGGAGGTGGAGGTTGCAGTGAGTCCAGATTGTGCCACTGCACTCCAGCCTGGCAACAGAGCAAGATTTTGCATTTTTTTTTAAAAAAAGAAATAATACATATCAAGCATTTTTTTATGCATGTGTGTATGTGTGTGTGTGTGTGTGTAGACATAAGGTAAATACCAGAGAGAGCTTGAATAGCAGACAAAATAGACTTTAAGACAGAAAAATACCATTAGGGACAGAGAGAATCATTACTGTATAAAGATAAAAATTTCACCTCATCAAAATATAAATATTCTAAACTTGTACACAAATGAATTATCCTCAGCATATATAAAAAGAGATTTGAAAAAATTCAGCAACATGGTTGAAGATTTAAGGATTTAAATTTGGACAAAACCATTAATAAGCCTGATTTAATGTAGATGTATAGGTCAGTATCCAATGAGAATAAATTACTTTCCTAACAAAAAAAAATGGAATGCTTTTAAAATGAGTAGATCCGTTTGTAGCCTTGGATTTACATCACTATTCATGGATCCACTAGTAGTATATCTACTATTCCACTAAATAAGTCTCAATAATTTGAATTTTTGTATAGAATGTATTTACTGTCTATAATGCAACTAAATTAGAAGTCAAAAGCAAAAAGAAATAAACATCTCCATGTGTACACAAATGAAACATAATTTGAAATAACCTGTAGGACATAGAAAAACTCAAAATGGAAAATACATAGAATTGAATGGACTTGTCTTTTGATTTTTACATTTTTTTTTTAAATTTTAGATTCAGAGGGTACATGTGCTTGTTTGTTACATGGATATTACATGCATGCTATGGTAAGGATTGGGTTTCTAGTGTACACATCATCCAAATATTGAACATGGTAGCCCATAAGTAGCTTTTCAACTCTAACTACCCTCCCACCTTCCCCACTTTTGGAGTTCCTGGTATCTGTGATCTCCATCTTTATGTCCAAATGTACGTATTGTTTAGCTTCCACTTATAAGTGAAAACATGATATTTGATCTTTTAATTTTTTTAATTGTGGCTTTTTGTATGTTTGCTTTGGTATTTTTTTCTCTTAATTTTGAATGCAATCGCAAATTATTTCAAGTAAAAAAGAACAGCAGAATTTCTACTTAGTACCTATAAAATAAAAGTTGTGTTATAATTTTAAATATTATAACGGAAATGATTGAACAATGATCAGTGCAGTTTAGGAAATGAGAAACATCTAAATAACTTGATTTTAGTAACATTTAAATTTATTTTAGAAAGTAGGCAAAAAGTGAAAGTCAAGTACTTCATGGAATACTTTGCAAGGAGATTTTAAAGATGAAATCTAACTCTGTTTTACAGATAAGGAAAATTAAAGCTGAGAGGAGGTGTCTTATACAATCTTCCACAGCTATCTGATGTCAAAGCCAGCATTCTAATCAAGACCTCTTGATATCAGTAGTCATGGGCTCAGACAGACATGGGTTCAGGTATCGTTTCCATAACTTACCTAGCCGAGAGCCCCAGTTTTCATATCTGAAAAAGGGGGTGGGGAGGAAGTTAATCATACTTATCTCCAAAGTTTTACAATTTGTAAAATTTTATGAAATATTACAGGTGTGTAAAGAATGCTCATTTCTTTAACCAGATAATAACCTTTCCATGAAACAACACTGCCTTTGAGAAACTTGTTTCCATAATTGAAAAATAAGATGACACCATGCTCATCTATTTTTTAAATGGATTTGCGTACAAGTTATATTTTTATACAAATGCTTCTTCACAGATATGCTATACAATTTGAAATATCTATTTGTGGTTGAAAATAAGACCGTAAACAAATATTCTAGGACAGAGATTTATAAAGCATTAGTCATAATTATCTCTGGTTATCACTTGACATTAGGAAGCTTTTTTCTTGGCTATTTCCATTTCTAGTATTTTGCTTGAATCAACACCTTTATGCATGAGGTCAACCAAGAGCATTGAGCACACATAGCAGGTAATGTTTTTAAGGGGGTTCAGTTTGCCAGCAGCTAGTTCCACAGTTTATTTTCCCAAACTCAAGGGTTTTAGTTAGGGGAGCTCTTCCAGAGACGTGCTTTCCCTGTAAGACTCCCTCAGAGTTGAAGCTGAAGGATAATTTTTCTCTCATTCTGGGAAATATCAATAGAAACCACAAATTGGCAGGCAAGATCTCATTGCATTCTTAGGTCAACCCCATGAAAATGTCTCTGCCACTAACGCTTTTCCTCTGAACTTTCAGTCTCCGTCTAGATCATGGAATTACTGAAAAATGTATAAGCCTTGGGTTTACCCTGACCAACTGACTCCATGTTCCAGGTGGAAGTTTTAGGCCTTCATCTTTTGAAAGCTCAATTTAGACTCTGGTAGGAATCAACAATTAGGAATTAAGCCATAGGTTTTCTTTTATTCTGAATCACAGCACTGATAATGTCATTTCTCTGCTCAAAATCCTTCAATGGCTCCCTTTTGCCTCAGGAAATAAGTACTAACTGCTGAGGTTGTCATTCGCCTTACACAGATCATCTGCAATCTCTGTTTCCCTGTTCCATATCCCACAGCCTTGTGACATAAACCCACAGCTACAGACTGAACATGTTCTCATCTTCTCAAATGCCTGTCTGTCGATCAGCGGCGTTGGCATCACCTGGGCGCTTGTTAAAATGGTAGATCTTGCTGCCACTGTCACCTTTCCTCAATTCAGAGGTTTAGAAATCTGCCTTTTTAAGAAGCAACTGTGCTGAGCCTCAAGAAGTTCTCTTGTTCCTCCTTATGCTGCTGTTTCCTCATCTGGCATGTCCTGCCCCGCCTGTCAGACTCAGAACAGCCCTGAAGGCTCAGCTCAGAGTCATCTCTTTCCTTCAACTATTTAATGACCCCTCTACTAAATAAGCTTCTTTTACACAAGGCCCCCCATATTCAGCATCTGTTGTCTTGTATTGTGTCTTTTGTGTTGTCTCTGCTAATACATCCCTGAAGACAGAATCTGTCTCTGCTGTGCCTCCGTTGTGCCTAATGCAGTGACTTCTTTGAGGTACAGAATGAGTGCCTATCTTTGGGATTGAAATGAACACAAAAATGGGGTGGAACCCAGGTCAGGTAGAGAGCGTGACAGGGCTGAAATAGGGGTGGGGTGGGGAAGGGGCACCAAAGGTGTCAGACTCTCAGGGGGTGAGGAGGGACTGGGAACTTGGCAGGGCTAGGACTTCTCCCAGAGCTTTAGATTGGTAATCCAGGAAACTGGGATACATACACAGAATATAACTGTAGAGGAAATAACTTTAACTATGTACAGAGTCTGCATAAAAGGAGACTAAACCTCCATAATTGTTTACTCTGGGACTATGGGTGCTTTTATCTTTCTAGCTATCACTTCATGTATACATATATATGTGTATATATATGCATGTGTATGTGTGTGTATATATATATATAATATAAAATTTTCCCCCTAAGTTTTTTCAATAAACAATTTATTTTTTTACCATCATATAAACAGTTGTTTTTTGAAAATTAATTATTGTATGTATTTGAATTTTGCCCCAACGTTACTCTTTAATTAGGAAAGGATTCCTATGTCTGCATTATGTTAGTTCATTTTAACATTCAGTCAGCGAACGCTTACTAAACCATTTCAGTTGCCAGGAACTTTGTGAGAGCCCGAGAATAGCAGGATAGAAAACACATGATCCCTGTTCTCACGGAACTGACAGGCTGGTGGAAGAGCAGACACATGTGCAGAGCAGTTCAACACAGTGTGATAAAGACAGGCACATGGGATGAGGAATCACCTGGCTATGCCACCTACTTCTGACCCCACTGGTGGAGGTCTGTTGGATGCAGAGAGACCTCAGTGGTTGAAAGGGCAATGAGAAGTTAATCAGCTGTAGGGGAGAAAAAAATGTATTTTTCTCTACCCATGCTAGGTTCATGGCTGAGGCCTCTACTGCAAAAATCAAATTAATAAGACAAAAGCCTACAAATTTATTTAATATATGTTTCACATGACACTAGAGTCTTCATTAAAAAAAAATTCAAGGAAATGGGTAAACTTGGCTATTTTTGTGCTAGCTTTAACGAAGAGTAGACAGTCCCAGAGAAAGATGACAGGCGAGAAAGTGAGATCCAATGGCGAGAAACTTGGGGGAAACTCAGCAAGGCCCATTCAGAGTCCTCTGTGTTCTTTCTTTGGAGGTAAGGATGTTCCCTTCTTCTGGGAATAGGGAGGGTGTCTCTCACATAAAAGTCTTATGACCTGCTTCAGAGAAAGGTCTGAAAATCCCTCTGGATTCTATGAACTGCATCAGGGAGGAAGGGCAAGGGAAGGCAGAGGGACCTTCCTGCTTCTGCGGTTTTCTCAATTCTTTCAGATTCAAATATTATGTGGTAGCATGTCCTGAACCCCATCACAGCCCTGGAAATGAAGGGATAGGAGTTCCTGATAAAGGAAACAGCAGAAGGGAAAAGTCAGAAAGCAGCATTTGAGCTCTGGGAATGCTTCTATTCAACAGGGTCTGGAGCAGCAGCAGTGAGCAATGAGGTGGAAGAAAACAGCTATGGAGACCCTTGTCAGTCATGGCATGAGGGTTGAACACAATGTTCTCTATTTTTTGTTGCAAAATATCATTTTGCTGTTTATAGTGGTCTGATAGTTAAAGCACAGAATATTTATACCACAAAGCTCCTGTATAAAGTTGTGCTTCTGTAGTAATTGAGAAGGAAACTCTAAGTTGCTTCTGAACCTGGTTCCTCATCAGAATCACCTGTGAGTCCTTGAAAAATTACACATTCCCTGCCCCATCCCAGATAGGGTTTTAAACTGTTACTCAGATAATGCTAATAAGTCCTGTTGGAAACTACTATTTTAGAGTCTCTGTTCTTAGCCCTTTCTGCCATTAGAATTGGTGGGAGAACTTCAAAGCCTGCAGATGTCCAGGCAAGCCCCATTCTCAACGGTTCCAGTTCATTCATCTGAGATAGTGCCCAGATATCTGCCTTATAAAAATTTCCAGGTGATACCAGTGTGCAGTCATGCCTAAGGACTACTAATGAGTTCAGACTCTACTGTTGCACCAAATAAGATGCAGTCGAAGCTAATGATCCATTAGAGAAGGAGGAGCCAAATAGGAAGAACGGAGAGGAGAAGGGTGTACAGGAAGCCGACAGGTGGGTGTGCAGGATGCATGCTGGTTAAGAACACCAGCTTGGGGATTAGACACAAAGGGTCTGAACTCTGCTGGTTTTGATGCATTGATCAAGCTACTTAACCTTCCCAAGCCTCAATTTCCTCATCTGTAAATGAGATTGATGATATGGCTGTGGCATAAAATGTAATATTCTTAGCACCATGCAGGTTAAATGTTATTTATTAATATTAAGAAAGTGTTTAAGCAGGAGGGAGTATTAAGTGTTCCCAAAAGGTTAAATGAGATTAGATCTAAGGTTTCCAAATAAATGAACCACATGAAAATCACACTCATCTCAGTAAGAGCAGGAGAGGTACAGTGGTAGGGATGAAATCCAGAATTGATTCTAAGCCTCATTTCTATATACATTTGGAGATCCAGAAAACTACAGACTTGTACTACATAATTTTACTGTCTGGTAAAAACCCCTTATATAACTTTAATATTAAGTCCTCATTTGTATTAAGAACTAATAAATAAAATGACTCTATGAAGATTATTTTGACATTGTGTCCTTCATTTTCAAAAAGAACTAGTATTTAAAAATGATTATATGTGTAAGACCTGTGCACTTTTTGTGAAGCTGCTATTGAGGGCATCGCTACTAGGTTGTATAATGCCACTTAATTCTATTTTTCCTTAGAGATCAGAGCCTGGTTTTTCTCCCCATGGAAGAGCATACCACACTCAGGGCAGCTGTGCAGGCCAATGGCGGTATTAGCAGTCTACCTCAACTCTGTACCCAGACCACTAAGCCTGATTCTGGTCTGGCCTCTTCCTTGTAGCAGATCTTCAGTTTAGGTTCCATTCCCCTTCTGTATTCCTTTCCTCAGATTTGGCATTTGGATTTTCTTCTGGCTTTCCAGGGCACTGAGGTCAAGCACAGGCTTCAATTTCAATTTGCTCCCTGCCCAAGTCTGGGCAGCTGAGACCCCCAACACCCTCTGCTGCCTCCCAGACTGCAATTGCAATCATGCCAAGAAGTGTGCCTAGAGGGTGCCATTTCCCAAGACACAATACATGACAATAGTCCAAATGACTAATAAGGCATGATTTTAAAAAGCAAATAAAAACAAAAAGCAAAAACACTAGTTTTGACACACTAAAAAGACATTTAAAATGGCAAATATTTTGACATCTACAAAATACAAATATGAAGCAGTATTACATGAAAAATGGCTCAATTTAACATACAGTGATTATTAATATGTAGAATGGAGTTTACATACATTGGCAAAATAGGAAGATAATTTAGAAAGACATAAAAAATTACAGTTAAATATTTGTCAGACTTTCTTGCTCTGCAAAAATGGCTTAATTGAAAAGAGATCAAGCTGGAAACTACTTGACCTGTTTTTGTTAAATCAGCCTTCCTAAGACCACTTTACTAATGGAAGCAATTTGTCCATCAAATCTTTCACCAAAAGACCAATTACTTTTTAGGGTATGCAATGAATTAGCATTGGCTTCATCTCTTAAATCACTTTTGCACTTCTAAATAAATGGCATTTTTGACTTCTGCTATTTGTTAATCAGAACCATAAAAATCAAATCTCAGCAGATCAGAAGTAAATTTTTATTTGGGAACTCAAAGAGAGGTACTCTATCTCAATGAAATGCAGAATTGGCTGCCTATAAAATTAAGCATTGGAGTTGGAAAATAAATTTTAAAGAAATTATAAACCACTCCGCATTTGTGATGTATATTTATACTAAATAAATGGGTAAATGCATGGATCCTAATTGTCATTTTCCATTTAACTAAAAATAAATACACTACTTGCCTTGAAAATTCAATAAAAAATTCAACCCAATTGTATTTTCTATACGTTTATATGATCGAAGCTTAAGATTCGACCATAATACTTCATCTCACTGGTGCGCATGACTATGGGCGTGACTGCTTATACCCTGCAAAAGAGGTCTTACTCCAGGCTTAGCACCCTATTCCCATTCCGGCACATGTTCACTCTGTCTTCTGAGCCTACCATACGCCTTTACCCAGGGACCTAGTTTGTGCTCTCTGACAGTGCCCTTTGAACTGAATGTAGCTTTGGGGCTGCCTCCTCGGCTCCCTACCTCTGATGTCAGCTCCAGCATCAGAAGATGAAGCCCCGCTGCTTGCTGAGTTGGGAAATTTGATATTTACTTCCCAACTGGGTGAGCAAAGGGGCTTTACACTGTTAAACATGCACGCATGCACATATACACACACACGCACACACACACGCACACACACGATAAAGGTATTAGAAAAATTACCCTAGGCATAACAAACTCTTGAAATACAACTTCCTTCCCAATATTTACCTTCCTCCCCTCGTCCTTTACACTTGACTTCTCCCTCTTTTCTCCTTTAAGGTCCTACTCTATCAATTAGCAGTTCTCTCTTCTCTCTTCAGTATTTTCTTCTTTACCACCTTTTAATTTTCTTACCACTACCTTATCACTGTCAATAGCACCACCTACATGACCCAAATTGTAATGTCATCTTTACTTTCTCCCCCTAATGGCTTACTTGCCAAGACAATGTTGCTTCAATAACACTATGGAACGAAAACCACCTCTTTCCATTGACAGCCTGGAAGTCCTGAAGGGACTTTAAATTCAATTTTCTCAAAGTAATTAATTTTACCTTCAAATTAAAAGTTCTAGACTATCCTTTCAGTTTATAGTTTTGCCTTAATCATCTGTGATTTAAAAACAACTTAGGAATCAGATTTGACTTCTCCGTTACACTATTAGATACCAGTTGCTCATAGAGTTGAAATCTAAAATGTCATTTATACTTTTGCTTTCTTTTCCATTCCCACCTTATAGTTGTTAAAAAAAAAAAAAACCTTTAGACAAATTAAACATAACAGATATTAGTTGAGCAAACAACAATACATGAATCAGGCAGTGCTCTGAATCAGAAGAGGTTGAGATAACTCCCTCCCACAACATGGCCAAGCTGCATTTATAAACAGAAAATGAAAGTGAGGTACAGAAACAGCTTGACTGGTTACAACTTTGCCTTTGCTTTACTTGAATATGGGCTGATCAGCTGGCAGCCTGTGATTGACTGAAGTCTGGCTGCTGTGATTGGCTGAGACTCAGCTATTTATACAAAAGTAGACTCCCGGCTTTCAGTTTAAGCACTATTATAAGTTAGGTTGCAGTTCTTCACATAGGGACTCAAAGTACAGAGGCATCCTCAGGCCAAATTTAGTTTAGCTTAGCACACTTGTCATCACTTCGCTAGCACCACACTTGATAACCCTGGTGAGATCACAGCTGGCCATAGACAGTGACTGCCACAGGGAGCAAACACCACACTTTCCCATTCTGCTTCACTCCCACGTTTAGAGCCAGACCTTTCCTTTGTTCCTTGCTGCACAGCTGGAATAAGGCAGTGGCTTTTAGTGAGGCTTCAATGAGGGATCAGAATAATGGAAACAGTGTCTTTTCATCCACTGGACACTGGGAATAGCACCTAAGCTGCTTTCAGGTCCACCAGACATCTTTGAGATGTGAAAAACACAGTAGTGTCTGGCTCTATGGCTATTGCAAGACAATTTCATGGTATTTCCCAAAGTTTGGACTATTTTGATAAACAATAGAACAACAACCTTATGAACTGAGTGGGGAAAAAAATCCCATAACTTTGCAATACTATGTAAAACCATATAATTCTAATTTACTTAGGCAGAGAAACTGGCATCCCATCTTCACATTTACAGAGCAATATTCTAAAAGGCAGAATGCTATGTTAACTCTTTGAAAGTTGGGAGCTGACCTACCTTTAAAGAGGTTTTAGATTTCGCTCTTTTGGCACCATTGAAAAGGCTTTAGGCATTTTCAAAGAGGGAGAAAATGCACTGACATCGTTATCATATCAATTAAAAAATACTCTGTCAAAGGAAAGCCTTTAAGCGATTCTCCTCCACTGATGCTCTTAACTGATTAAAAGGTTACCTTAAACTTTACTAATTTTGTGCCCTTAGGCCTACGAGAAGCACCTAAAAATTCAGTTCTGTCAATATTCCTTCTGAGGCTCTTGTGCCCAGTTTATTGGGGGATAAGAAAGACTCAAGATACTGTTAGCATTGAAACAATCCAGGAAGTTGGACTAATCTCTCCTGGAGTTGCCAGAAGCTTCCACACATTACTTAATAAAAACTGCCTTAAAGTGTGACCAACATGAACACCCTGAGGCAGTTTTTTCTTTTTTGACAAGTGCCAGAAGCTTCTATCATAATGGAGATTTAGCACAAACACAAGAGGTCAGGTGTCTACTGTAGGGGTTTCTCAGCAGAGCAGGACATTTGAGCCATTTCTAAAGAGGAAAATAACAAGATCAGGAAAGGCCTAAGGGCAAATACTACTTGTCAAGCCTTATTATCACCATGGGAAGGAGTTGCATTTTTAGAACTTTCCTCTATAGTTGAAACCGTTGTCTTTCAACTGAAGACGAGACATTTCAAGCTATGATAATTATGCCAGTGAAACAGCCTTTTACCCTAGAATGACTCCCAATTTTTATCAAGTGCATTTACTACACGGTTTGATTTGGATACGGGGGATTGGGAAATTAGTATTTTAATACAGCTACATACATGGCAGCCCACTACCGACATTTTTCTTTTCTCTCTTTAAAAACTTTCATTATTTCATTAGTGTTTTATACATTCATTATAAAACACAAAAGAGTATAGAATTAAGCAAAAAGAAAATATCACTGTGAAAACACTACCTTGCTATCCTGGCCTAATATTTTAGTATATAGTATTTTTCTGTGTAATATTTTAGCACAAAACTTTCTAATTTTTGTCTATGCAAATATGTGCACATAAATTTGAATTAAATATCTTAAAATAGTACCATATTATCTATGTATCTACATATCTATATCTAAATAAGCATTTTTTTCAGTAATATAACCATCTCTTCATGTCAAAAATGTAATCTGACATTAAAATTAATGACTATACACTATTTCAAGTTATGTTGCATCATAAATCACTTAGCCAATTCTCTATTGCTTAATATTTTGTTTAGTTATCAGTTCATATAGGCTAGCTTATACTGTGTTAACAAATAACCACTTAATTGCAGTAGTTTTACACAACAAACTTTATTTCTTGTCCTGCTACATGTCCATTGTGGGTTGGCCAGAGGCTGAGAGTGCTCCATGTCGACTGCACTCCATGATACAGGCTGACACAACAGCCACCAACGGGTTTCTGCTTGTCAAGAGAGAGGCAAAGAGAGTTTTGTAGGGTGCTGCATGGGCAATGGAGGTTCTGCTCCTCACAACTGATTGACCAGGACTTGTCACATGGCCTTAACCAGGCACAAGAAGGCAAGCAAGTACAATCCTACCATGTTTTCAAAACTGAGATTGAATTTCATTAAATTGTTGAAAAATAAATTACAGATGACTAAGGAACTACAATAAGAGTTGCAGCTTTTACAACAGGTACACTAAAAATGAGAAAACTCAAGTTCAGGAATGCTTTGAGCCTGGTCCAAAGACAATCAGCTCATCAGTGTGTAAAAGAAAATAAAATCTCAGGACCCCCAAACTTGCTATGCCAAGGGGAAAAGTTAAGCCTGGGAACTGAGTCATTCAACCCTTCCATTCTTCTTTCTCTAAACATATAGCTGTAACTTCACAACTCTGTTTCGTAGCAGTATACATAAGCCAGTTTCCCACAACATCAAAGGACCTTATACCTATCCATGTGGACACCCTCACAAATTGCTCGCAAGGAAATTCCTTGCTGGCCCCTGGATCCTTTCAGGATACATAGCTTCTTATAAAGCAAACACATGCCAGTTGTAACCTTAGGTCTACAGCCTGAGTTAAACTTCTCAAACTGAGTTCTGTTAGACTCACACTGACAGTGTCCATTAAGAGCTTATGTTGCCAGGTAGCAAACAAGGACAAGATGAGATCAATCACTCTTCCACCTACCCTGAGACAGCTGTATAATTGACTCTTTCCTCTGCTCTCTCTTTTCAGTGTTTACCTGGTCTTATGTAAAACGTGATTTGTTGATCAAGAATTAGAGCCTCACAAGATTGTAACCATTTGCCTCACTGCCTACCCCCATCGTCCCTTCCTCCCAGCACTGGCACGCTCTCTCCCCTTAAATACTGAGTTCACAAAACCCTCTTTGGAAAACACAGGTCACAGGTGCTTCTGTGGCTTGTGTTTTTCCTGGGCACAGTCTCACACTTTGACCCAACAAACTTCTGCTGATTGAGACACTTGCCTCAGTCATTCATTTTTTGGTTAAACAAGTGGTTGTGTCAAAATTCACATATGTAATGTGTCTGGGGATGAGAGCCGTAAATTCAGTCATATGCTATCTGGAGAAGAAAAATGAGATAAAGCCTCATCTACGTTTCCTTTTAAAATTCTTTTTCTCATACTTAAATTTTCTCATTGCTCCAATTCTTCTAGAAACCATTATCACCAGAGAAAATTACTTAATTTATAAATTTATAAATCATAGCCTGAGCCTTGTTTCATGAGTATTAAATCAGCCTTCAACCTCTGGGTACATAATTTCCAACTTTTTGATTACATCTAATTACAGCAATAAAAATACTCTTTCTTTAGGGTTTTAAATTTAGCATATCTTTCTTCCTCTTAAATTTTTTTTCAGAGGCAGATTAATTTTAAAAATTAATAACATTTATAAAAATGCCCCAAGTTCAGCTGTCTTAGCCTGAAAAAGGTTTATTTAAATAAACTTCTAACTTCAGGTATTGACCTGTATTTATATACATGCATATGTATTACGTACATATTATTTATATATTCTAAGCATGTCAAAATTGCATTATATTTGTTGCGTTAAGACTTTTAGTTCTATCCTCTGTCCTCAGTAAATTTATTGGGTTTCTTTTGTTGTTCTATGAAATGTTTTTACGTTTACTTTTAACTTTTTTACTATAACATTTTTCCATGTGGAATTTTAGGCTTTTTTTCTCATATTTTGCTTTATTATCAATTCTCTAGTGCAGTGTTGAATATTTTACTAAAGCAAAATTAATGCGATTAAGTTCAAATTTGGACCTTAAACATCATTCAGATGTTTAAATACATATATACTATGTACACACAAACATTATATATATATTATATATGTGTAATTTCCTTTTATCATTGTAAGAGACAGTTTGAAGCACTAAAACACTGTAAACAAAAAATATTATTCATGATGATATTACCAGAAAAATATTTAACTTCTGGCACACATTCTCCAGTACTTAAATAAATTTTTAACATACTGGAGGGCATATCATAAATTAAAATGTTACATCATTTACATTTTACTTATAGGCATTTTGTTGTATTATACTTTTATAAATATAATTTGAATGGAGGTCAAATATTCCATTATATGACTATGCCAACTTAGTTTCCCTCACATTAAGTATTTAGGATATTTTTAGGTTAAATTATGCAACAATTATGTTTTTTAAAATTAACTCCTCTGTGTACATATCTTTGGATATCTTTCCAACTATTTCCTGATAAAAGAGTCCTAAATGTGTGAAACAAAAGGTATCATATTTTTAAGTCTCCTGGTGCTTGTGTTGCAGCTTTTTCACGCCTATTGTTCAGTGAGTTGGTGGGGAGTGTTGCAACTCTTTTACCCCCACGACCAGTGAGCTCTGGGTTCTTGTCTCATGACCAGGAAGAATAAGGGATGTGGACACCAGAGAGTGAGTAAGGCAGAGTCAGATTATTAAGCAACAGAAAAGTTCTCAGCAAGGAGAGGAGACCCAAAAGAGGGTTGTTGGCTGCAGGGCTAAGTTCAGGGTTTTTATGGACTTTGAAGTGGGAGGAGTGCATTGACTCCAAGGGACATCTTGGAGAAAGCACCACTCAGAAAGGGACACAGTACTGAAAAGAACCAATTGGAGGTAGAGGTGAAGTCTTGGCCTGCAACTAATCAGGGGCTGAAGTGACATTACACATTATGCAACTAAAGATTTGGCCAGCACCAATCACAGAAGGATAGGTATATGTAAAATACGTGAAAAGTAAGGAAAAATTGGGAGGAAGCACATGAAACGGACAAAGCCATGCCAAGGAGAGAGAAATGTGTGCAACAAAGGGGTGGAATTTGTTCATCTGGGTTCATAGAGTAGGCGTCTCCATTCAAGGAGACAGGCTTTTTCTTACCTGGGGCCTGCAGCTTGATTTTCAGGCTGTTCTTGATCTGAAGGAGTTTCACCCAGGACCAACCCTAACCACCTGCATGATTGTTTTTTTTCCTTCCTACTCTCAGACGTATTTATATGTTGTTTTCTAAAGAGATTGTACTAATAGAGATGAGTACCTATTTCACTCTTCCTGGACAACATTGAATAGGGTCTTTTTTTAAAGTATGCCAATGAGATTAATAACTAATAAAATAAATAATTTTAATTTCCAGTTCTTTGATTACTAGTGAAATAAGTCTATTGTCATGTTTTTAAGCTATTCCTATTTAGTCTTTCATGGCTTGCCTATTAGCAATGGAGACTAACATCCTAGTATTTTCCTTTTTGTCTGTGTGAGTGCTTTACATCTGAATAATGCTAACCAGGTGCATAATGGTGGCAAATCCATTTTTCTGGATAGTTGGTTGTTTTTAAGTTTGTTTTAAAACTGCATTCAGGCAACCACTTCCTCACAGAGGGCAGATGGCGGCACCTCTGCCCTCACAGTTGGGCCATGCAGTAGTGTCACACCCGGGCGGCTCACCAGCTTCTTCCAGCATGAAGATGACCATGGCCTGAGCTGAGTCCTGTTGGAGGCCTCAAGGGGTCTCCTGACTCCCCCACTCTTCAGATTGTGAGCAAGAACTGGAGGTGGCAGTCAGCCCCGGGAGGGCTGGCGTCTGGTCAGGCTTTTGTCTGTGGCCTGTTCCCACCCTTCTGATGGCTGTGAGCACTGGGGAGAGAGTGGCCAGTGTGGGGGAGGCTGAGGTCCTGCCTTGATGTTCTGAACAGGTGAAGCTCGATCATCCTGGGGAAAGACATAGACCAGCTGTGTGTGAACTTGGAGCCAGCAGAGGAGCAAGTTGGAAGCTGATGACCCCTTCTCCAAGATGAATGTGGTCAGAAACACTGGGATCAGAGCCAGTGAGATGCAGCAGGAGGCTATCAAGGAGACAAGGTGCATTTCCATGCTGCCGACCCTGAAGGCAACGAATGGAATGAGGATAAAGTGAAGATTTTCTAAAAATTGATGGGGTAACACAGAAAGTTCTCAGGAACCTCGGAGACCACTGGTATCAGGTGGAAACCAGTCCACTCCCACAGCACAACCATCTGTTCCACTTCCAGTGGCTGCTCTGGGTCCCACTGTGCTGTCCACCCCCATGGGCTGCCGGGCGCCTCCTAGAACTTTTACCCCCTCCTGCAGCCCCTGATATCACATCCCTCTGCATCAGTACCTGGCTATGGGCAGGTTCCAGATGTATTAAAGATTTGCTCTAATAGGAAAAAAGAAAAATAGAAGAGATGGAGAGAGAGAGAGAGAAAGGATGGGGGGCAAAAAAGGATTCGATTTAAATATTTCCTATTGACATTTTGAGTTTACTAAAAGTGACTTCTGCTGTGATCAGTCTGCTCTTACGCCCATTCAGTGAACTTGTTTTAGACAGTATTTTTTTCATTCTAGAATGTTAATTTAATTCTTTTAATAGTTTCCAATTCTTTGTTGAAATTTTTCATATTTTCATTCATTTTGACCATCACTTTCTGTATGTTACTTAGCATATTTATAGCATATTGAAATTCTTATCTCCTATGTAAGATTACTTTGAAGTCCTTGGTTCAATAATTAATTAGTAAAACACAAAGAATCAGGGACATGTTAGAAGCTGTGAACACTGCAATCAACCAACATAACATAATTTGCATTAACAGAACACTGCTCCTAACAACTAGAGAATTTTTTTTTCAAGGGCACATGAAACATTCATCAAAGTAGACCATATGATGAACTATGAAAAGTCTCAATAAATGTAAAAGATTAAAATTAAAATCACATAGAGTATGTACTCCTACCACAATGTTAAATTAGGAACCAAGAAAAATAAAATAATTAGAAGAACAAGTAAAGTAGAAAAAAAGACAAAATACAAAATAGTAACAAAGTTAAAATTGGTTCTTTGAAACATTTAAGGATATTTTGAATAATACCAATAAAATTATTCACAGAAAGAGAAAAAACGTGAATTACTAATGAAAGAGTATTATTGCTATAGATCTTATGTATATTAAAAGGACACAAGGGGATATTACATAACTTTTGAAAATACATTCAACAAATTAGATGAATCAGGCAAATTCCTTGAAAAACACAAATTATCAAGACAGATACAACAAGAAAGGGAAAATTCAAATAGGCCCAGATTGCTTTGAATTCAATCAAAGATTTAAGATAGGAATAATACCAATACTACATAAATTTCAGAAAACAGGAGGAGGCAATGTTTTTCAACTTAATTTATGAGGCCAATATACCAAGACTATGATACCAAAACCTAAGAAATAACAAGAGAAGACAATTCATAAACATGGACTTAACAAACACCAGCTGTTTAAATATAGCAATACTTAAGTAGGCTAGAACACCATGACCAAGTGGGGTTTTTCCAGGATTGCAAGGATTGTTTCATATTAGGAAATCAATAAATGCTTATTAGAATAAAGAAGGAAAGAAAACCCCACATGATCATAGATGCAAAAAACGTGCTTTGGGCAAAAGCCAACATCCATTTTAATTCCCATTTCACGTAAAAAATTCTCAGATAAAAGGAAGTGAAAGAAGCTTCCCTAATCTGATAAAGGGCATCTATCAAAAAGCTACAGCTAACACCACACTTTAAGTCTTTTCCCCTAAGATTATAAACAAGACAGAAATGTCCACATTTACACTTTTTTTCAATATTTACCAGAGATCCTATAATTGTAAGGTAGGACCCACCCCCTAAACTAATCCTTTACGAAAAATAAAATAAAAAATTGACTACACCAAATGTTGACAAGGATATTAAACAACTGAGACTCTCACACATTGCTGGTAGTCATGTAAAATAATGCAACTTATTTGGAGAATTGTGTGGCAGTGTCTTTAAAATTCCAACATACAACCACTCCATGATCCAACATTTCCATTCCCAGGTGCTTACCCAAGAGAAGCAAAACATGGGTCCACATAAAGACTCGCATGTAAATGTTCACAGCAGATGTATTTGCAATAGCCAAAAACAATGTAGATGTCCTTCAAGAGAAGATAGGATAAGCAAATTGTGGCATTTTTATGTAACAATACAACTTAACATTAAAAAGGAATGAACTGATGATACACACAGCAACATGGATGATTTTCAAAAACAATTTTCAACAAGAAAGGCAGGCACAAAAGAATACATATTGCATCCTTCCATTTACATAATGTCCAAGAAAAGGCAAAACTTATCTATGGATATGGAGGCCAGAAAGTGGATGGCTCTGTTGAGGCGGAATTGACTGCAAAGTGGATGAGGTAAATTCCTGAAACGATCATATTGTTCTGCATCCTGTTTTCATTTGCTGGTTACACGGGTATGTACAATTACCAAAACTCACTGAAGTGAACACTTGCGTTGTGTATTTTATTACATGTAAATTATAACCCAATAAGAAAATTAAAAGAGATCTCAAATCCATTATTCAAAAAGAAATTTTTCCATAAATACTAAATCCATCTACAAATATCTATATTTATCAGGCTTCCCTCACTACTTTCTGTACTACTATATCATGTTCATTGGAATTGTGCCTAAAGAAATAACACCCATCCATGGATGAAGAGCATGGCAATGATGAGTACATGTAGTTGGATGCCAAAATATTAAAAGACATTTTTCTTCATTTGAAAAATAGTTTCTATATATGCTAGCCAATTATTTACTGGTTTTCATAACATCTGGTGAAATTTCATCTATGTACATTACATCTGTTTTCTTCAGTCATAAAATATTTTCTTCTGGATAAGAACTCTTTTATCAAATTGGATGAAAATACTGTACAGATATTTGGTCAGAAAAAAAACTCCAATTTCTGTAAAATAGTTCACCAGTATAATCTTTGTCTTAAAATTGTTTTATAATATATAAAATATAGTGTGATGATATTAAACATAATGAAATAGCTGTTATACATTACAAAAGATAGTTAACAAAGTAAATCAGTGATATCTTGCTTTGTGTCTGCCCTGGTGGTTACATATTTTGGAATGAGTTGCTCAAGTTTGAACCCAAGAGAGGGTGGAAATTCCAAGAAATACAATTTTCTTATTAGATTTTTTTGATCCAATTTAGCATAAATATATGACTAGAGCTTAAATTTAGAGACCGTCTGCCAAGAGGATTCATTTTCTTTGGAGAGGAGAGCATGTTCGGACTCCTTTCAGAGCAAAAACCATTGGGAAATAGATGTGCATATGTGAGTTTTATAATCATAGTTAAAAACAAAGCTTTCTCTAGACATTCCCACTTACAAAATATTTGTATAAGCCATTCGTTGATAATAATAGGGGAAAAGTTGAATAGGAGGTTGAAGAAAGAATAGGATGAAAAAAATGCAAGTACTGTTGGAATTGTTATCTTGCAAGTGATAAAGGAAGTTGAAGTAAAATGAACCTTGAAACTTCATTTCTGATTCTTTCGTGTGGTTTAAAGCAGGAACAAATGAAGCCAGGTACAGAATGTCTTGCTTTATTCTGATGTACTCTGGCATAAAATCATAAATGAAAATACAGCAATATAACATCGAGTTCTGCTTCAGAAATAGAGTTACATGCATTTACCTTTATAAATGATAAATGAGAAGCTATAACTGAGAAAATCTCTCTTGGCTATCTCAAACAAAGCATGGCATGTAAATGATATTGAAAATAAGTTATTTCTCTTAAAATGTTTGAATTGCTTTTTAAATGAAAAGTAAGATTTAGTGTAATTAATGCAACAATGCAAACATATATAAGTAATAATTCGTACATTCCTTATCCCTGAAGGTAACCAAGGTTAGCCTGGTGGCTTAGGTTGAATTCTTCCAGAAGCAAACCCTGAAACAATGTTTCAGAAGCAAATGATTTATTAAAGATTTACTCCCAGGAGCAAGCAGAGGGAATGGAGGAGAAAGGACAGAAATGGGGAAGGAGTCAGGCAAGCATGTAATTTCAAGTCCCTCAGAAAGATCTGTAGTATATGTAATGCTTTGGGAATGTCTCTGCTTAGACGCTAGGGTTTTGCACTCAGTCCACTACAAAAGCCACAACTCCCAGGTATTTCCAACTATCTTAAGAATGAGTTAGCTCCAGTATCCAAAGTAATCTTCCAGTGTCACAGGTGGATCTCAGCACAAAGCATGCTGGAGCTGGGATGGGTGCACAGAGCTGCCAAAGGATCCGGGGCATCTAGGTGAGGAGCAAAATTGTCTGATACACCTGGGATATATCCTTCCATGCATTTCCACCCTTCTCTTTCATGTGTTGTATTTGTTCATTCTTGCCCTCCTATAAAGAAATATCTGAGACTGGGTAATTTATAAAGAAAAAAGTTTTAATTGTTTCACAGTTCCACAGACTACAGGAAGCATGGCCGCAGCTACTCAGCTTCCAGGGGGGCCTCAGGAAACTTTTGATCATGGTGGAAGCAAAGGGGAAGCAGATACATCTTACATGACCAGAGACAGAGGAGGGGGAGGTGCCACACACTTTTAAACAACCAGATCTTGTGAGAACTCTATCACGAGAACAGCACCAAAGGGATGGTGCTAAAATATTTATGAAGGATCCACCCCAGTGATTCAATCACTTCCCAGCAGGCCCTACCTCCAACGTTGGGGATTCCAATTCAACATGAGATTTGAGCAGAGACACAGATCCAGACAATATCATATGTCTTGTGACTACTTACGTATTGAGTCTATCATTTAAATAAAAACATAAGACACAAGATTTCAACTTTTGTCTAGTCAAAATATCTATTCTAGAACATAGAAACATATGAATACATTTCCTCTACTTACAGATTTCTGAAAATGCTTTTCAGCTACTATTGATAGCATCCACATATCTTTTTCTCCTTTAACATATAGATCTGTTATATCATGTTGATAGATTCTTAATGTTGTCATTAAATAATGACAAGGTTACATTTTATTAATGCTGTCCATTCCTTGTAGCCATGACAGAAATTGAGGTTGCTGTTCATAATATCCATAGCATTGGTCCTTTCTGTATGTTTGTCTTTGTCCATTTTCTTCCTCCTCTTAGTATCTGGCCTGAAAAAAAAAAGTGAGAGGGGAGAGTCTTGAGATTATTTTACTTTGTATTTGTATGAGATCTTAGGTAAGTAGTCAAAAATGACTCCTAGCTATCAAGTTAATAAGGGAAAATTGCAAGTCCCTAGTTTTTCTTCTTTCAGTTAAATGTAGCTTACAAAAACGTAAACGATAACAACAAGGGACTATTAACAATATCAACAAAGGGACTGACTTTGCTTTAACAAGATGGCTGTTGTAAGTTGGATTTCTGGGAAAGCAGCCTCTGAGACACAGGGTTATTTTTTAGTGATAATCATGGGATCAACACCTGTGGGGGCATGGAAGGAAGAAGGATTGGCAAAGGGAAAATGTGGTCTAAGATTCAGTGTCAATAAAGGCATAAGCTAACTTCACAGTAGGCTCTAAACTGGATCAGCCTGCAGAGTTGTGGTCAGTTGGGGCAAGGAGGTTGGACTTTATAACCCCTCATTGATCTGGCATTGGCTGCAGGCTACCTCACGGCAGGTGGGGAAAGCAACTCTCTTTAGGGGAGAGTAGTTCCTGGGGAGTGCTGCCAGCTAACACTAGTGGCACTCCCAGCAGCTGGGAGTAAGTCCTTCAGTCCTGAAACATGCATCCTGAAATATGCATCTGGATCCTGAATATGCATGTGGATATGCATCCAAGTACAGATCATCACTAACAGAGGTCAAAAAAGCAGTTCTATTTACCACTTTCTCTGTATTTCATAGAAGAAAGAGCATCATATTGGAAAGTCTAGAGTAAACTTTTTGAGGAAAATGTTTAAGAGATAAGTGAAGAGATAAGACAACGACTAGGCATCTATGAGGTCTCCATAAGAACATAAATCTTATCTGGAGAAATTGAGAATACAAAGAAAAAAATACTAAACTACTGTCAATAATCTTCTAAATATCAAGGAAATGTAAATAGCATCGCATGAATAAAGGTTTTTCAGATGTTTAGAATAAATAAAAGTACATTCAGAATTATACAAAATGATAAGAATTTTTCTCTTAAAGAACTTTAGAATGGACTAAAAATCACTTATACCCATTTAAAAAATAACGTGGAGACCTATGGGAGCTGGTGTATGTCTTTGAGAACAAATAATGCCCTTTTTAAGGGAATTACAAAGGATGAAGAGATCCTTGCCTTCAATAGTTTTCTGTCTAATAAGATGATCTGCTTTTTGACTGAATAAACTAAAGCCACATATTTGGTTTGGAATTTTGTAATTTAGTTCTTCCTTAAATATAAAGCTCATCTCAACAATGGCTGGGTTGTTGAAAAAAATAAAAAATAAAAAAAGGTCATTTGTAAATGACCAAAGCTTTAGAGTATTCTGATGATATAAATTAAACTCCCAGTTTTTTACTGAGTTTTTGTTTCATAGATTCAAACAAAGTTACCAAATCTGGGTGTGACTGATTTGTTTTTATGTTACATAGCAAATACTGCCAAAGTCACAGAGGAATGCTTTTTATTTATCTGGGCATTTTTATATTTTTAAACTTTTTTCCAGGCAAAAATTGGACATAATTTAAAAATACCAAGCTGACGGTGTTTCTGTACACAGACTTTCCAGTCTTAAAAACCTTCATCGTATTTAAGACAATGAGTAGCTTGAATTTTCCCATTTCACACTCTTTACAAATGACCATTTATTTAATTACCCATTGCTTTCTATCTATAAATCTGTCTCCTTCTTTTTTCTACTTTTTTTTTGTTCCATGTCATGCAATGTTTGTTATCTATCAATTTTTCTTATTCAGTACTTTTTGTATTCTCCTTCCAGTCCCCTTTTAGCCTGAAATCAAGAATTTAAAATTCATTGTGTAGTTCAGACTCATGTAAACAAAACTATACTCCAGGGAGATTTCATTCAGATCTCAAATGCATTCCAGTTTCTACTATCTTACCAGATACTGAAGTAATGAACAAAATTGCTAAAGAGCTGTACTTTAGTACTAAATTCAATAGAATATTCTTTAAAATAATAAAAAAAAGATTTTAGGGAAAGGTGTAATCAATAGTAAACTATATTCAGATACTACTTAGCATAAAATCCAAGGTAGTTGTAATTATTTTAATAGAAGCATAGTGCCTAGCTCAGCGTTTTGCTCAGACTGGGCACTGGAAAGATATGTTAAACAAATAAGTGACTTCATTACAGTGGTGCCTGCTATACTACGTATGGACACTATTGATTTTTAGTCTGTGCTACTTTGTGAGAAAAACTATATTTAAAACGAGGGAAAAAAAGCTTTTGTATATCACCCGAGAGTTATCGAAATCATGTGAATTATCAAAGCTTTCCTACATGTAGGAAACTTAGGAATCATTTTAAATAGTTCCAAGAGCTTTGAAATTAAGAGTTTCAATCATATAATAGAGCTGTCACTAGATATTCCATTGGGAGTTTGACCTGTTAAAGCTATCTTTATATAAAAAGAAAAATTCAAAACTTTTTTTAAAAGTTCTTCACACTTAATAACTGTGTTTACAACACTAAATAAGTCTTAAACACAGCCACTTGTTTGTGCTAAATATTTGTCCTGAACAAGGAGGAAAATAAAAGGCCATATTCTGATGTGTGATATCAGTTTTCAGGCAGGTAGCTGCAGTTTAAGTAGACTTAGAGAGAGATGAAAAAATGAAAATTAGAAACCAGGGATATGAGCCAGACATGGTGCAGATAATCTTAAACCAAATTTTGTCATCTCTCATAATCAGTGGGATTTTTCGTTCCTTTTCTTAGACTCTTTTGGGTGCCAGTAACAGAAATCTACTTAAAGTAGTCTGTTTTATTTAAAAAGACTTTTTCAGAGTATTGACATACTTTAGGGGATCTAGGGGCAGATAATGTCTTTGAGCCTCACAGAGGACTAGAAGTGGCAATGGAAAAGTCATCAGATACCCACTTGTTTTGGGGCAAAATTTCTTGGCCAAACCCAAGGGAAATATTTCTTCTTAAACTAGATCTCCAATGAAGTAACTGTTTCCTTTTATAAAGTAGAAAATTTGTGATTGGGAACTATGAGAAACAGACAATTGTCCCTAAAGTTTTTCAACAGAGATAGCTTTGTTCTGTTTGCAGGATTATATTATATAGTAAATGATATTCTCAAGAAAACGCCTACACACTGAGACAAAGACCTTCCCTCCAACACCTTCTACATCTCAAACATTGATGATGAGGGTTCTGCATGCTAGGAATCACATCAAGCTTCTTCAGACATCCTCAACAGGGATTAAAGAGGCAGCCCACGCATAGGGACCTAAAGCCACTTTTCTTCAGACTGTCCTGCCTCCACCAACATAGATCAAGGGGGAGTTCCAGATGCCATCTCTTCTTGTCTCCTGACACTCACTGTGTGTCTGTCTTCCTTGACAATCCCATGAACTGTTTATTCTAGTTTTGTCAGGCACCAGAGGGAGAACCCGATGTCTTGGTTCTTTGTCATTGTCTCCTTTCTATCTATTCCCACTGTCTGGGGGCTGTCATCCAGCCAGGGATTACCACACCTGGTTCAAATAGAGGAAGACCTAAGAAAGACATTTGCTTTCATAGTAACAGCAGGGAAAAAAAGAAAAAATCAAAATTACAATTTTTATTAAGCTTTGAAAAAAATATGGACCCAAAATAAGTTTAAGAAAATAAATTCCAGAGAAGGATGAAATCACCGTAGATGAGATAAGAGTCACAAAATTTGTGTTCCTGGAACCAAGTGCCAAGTTATGGTACAAGCAGGCAGAGGAGCAGGGGAGACTGTGATAGATGCGGGAAGGGTGGTTTTCTGTCAGGTTGAAGAGGTTGGACTGGAAATAAACAGAAGGGAAGCTATCAGAGGTGACAGAAATGTTGTTTGTATTCATTTGGGTGTTAACTACACAGGCATATATATTTGTCCCACCTTATCCAACCGTGATCATAAGATCTGTGCATTTCACAATTAAACATACATTTTTTAAAAATGAAGTAAATAATATAGAGGGGAATAGCCTGAAACAAAGATGGCAGGAGGTTCATGGTTATTGAAGCTTGGTGGTGAATGCTTACAGATTTGATATACTGTTCTCTTTATTTCTCTTCTCTGTCTAAACCCTTCAGAGATTCTCCACTTCACTACTAGTAAAAGCTAAGTTCTCAAAACAACCTGTGAAGATCCACAGAGTTCTTTTAGAACGGCCCTCTCCTGTGATCTTTCTTGACCTCATCCCTTATTAATCTCTGCCCTGTTCACTCTACTATAACCATATACTACAGCCACTGCTAGCTGTTTCTTGAAGTTACCAGGCATGTGCACTAGTTACATCTTTGCATTGGTTGTTCCATCTCCCTGTTGCCCCCTAACCCCAGATAAAACCCAGACCAATTTCTTTTTTTTTTTAATTGTGAGATTGATGCATTTTAAAAAATTATTATTATACTTTAAGTTCTGGGATACATGTGCAGAACGTGCAGGTTTGTTACACAGGTATACATGTGCCATGGTGGTTTGCTGCACCCATCAACCCATCATCTACATTAGGTATTTCTCCTAATGCTGTCCCTCCCCTTGCCCCTCAGCCCCTGACCGGCCCCAGTGTATGATGTTCCCTCCCTGTGCCCATATGTTCTCATTGTTCAACTCCCACTTTTGAGTGAGAACATGCAGTGTTTGGTTTTCTGTTCCTGCGTTAGTTTGCTGAGAATGATGGTTTCCAGCTTCATCCATGTCCCTGCAAAGGACATGAATTCATCCTTTTTTATGGTCTCATGGTATTCCATGGTGTAGATGTGCCACATTTTCTTTATCCAGTCTGTCATTGATGGGCTTTTGGGTTGGTTCCAAGTCTTTGCTATTGTAAACAGTGCTGTAATAAACATACGTGTGCATGTGTCTTTATAGTAGAATGATTTAAAATCCTTTATATACTCAGTAATGAGATTGCTGGGTCAAATGGTATTTCTAGTTCTAGATCCTTGAGGAATCGCCACACTAATTTCTTACAAAATATTAGTTTCTCAATTGGGCCTACCTTCACATCTACATTTAAAAATGCAACCCCCTCTTCTCCTCCCTTTGACTTTTTTTCAAAGCATTCATCATCTTTTTTTCTTTTCTTTTTTTTAAGATGGATTCTTACTCTGTCACGAGTGCAGTGGCACATCGGCTCACTGCAATCTCCGTCTTCTGGGTTCAAGCAATTCTCCTGCCTCAGCCACCTAAGTAGTTGGGATTACAGGCACCCACCACCATGCTTGGCTAATTTTTTTATATTTTTAGTAGAGACGGGGTTTCACCATGTTGGCCAGGCTGGTCTTGAATTCCTGACATCGGGTGATCTGCCTGCTTCGGCCTCCCAAAGTGCTGGAATTACAAATGTGAGTCACCTCGCCTGGCCCATTCATCACCTTTTAACATACAAACACTTTCCATATTAATGTTAACTCTCTTTTGACTCGTGAATGTAAGCTCCAAGGGGACAGTCTGGGAGAAATGTTTTATTTATTTTCATACTGCAAGTGCCTAGAAACAATGCCTAGCACATAATTGGTGTTCCATAAATATTTGGTGAATAAAGGAACAAATTATTTCTCAACCTTATTCTGTGAAGTTTCCTTGCTTGATAAGCAGTGAAGGTCTCCTACCTCCATTTTTCAGAGTACACGAAGAGTAATTTCTCCATCCTTGAGGTGTAGTCACAACCTGGACCCTCCTCCCCAAGAAGCCATTATTGTCAATGATGACGGCCAATTTACAATTTTTCTTTATCAACTGGGCACTGAAAGAACTTATAGGAATATTAGAAAATATCAAACATGCAAATATTCTCATGATGGAACAAAATATAATTAAAAATGGTTAATTCTTGTGTTTTCTTATGTTGTGTATAGTCAGGGATTTCCTGATAGACAGAACCAACAGGAGTGAAACAGAAACAGACAGAGAGAGACACAGAGAGCAAGAAGGAGAGATAGATTTATTTTAAGAAACTGGCTCACGCTATTGTGGAAGCTTGGTAAGTGCAAAATCTGTAGACAGAACAACTGATTGGACACCTAAGGAAGAACTGCAGTTGCAGTTCGCTGGCTGAATTCCTTCTTTCTTTGGGGAGGGCAGTCTTTGTTCTATTAAGACCTTCAACTGACTGGATGAGGCCCCGCCACACAATGGAGACTAATCTGCTTTACTCAAAATTCACCAATTTAAATTTTAATCTCATCTTAAATTTAAATTAAAAAAAAAAAAACACCTTCACAGAAACATCCGGAATAATGTTCGAACAAGTATCTGGGCACCTGGCCCAGCCAAGTGATGTAAGGTACCCTTCATGGCATAAACTTTCCAATTCCTAGGCTGTTTATTTTCTGCCAAACTTGTCTGGTGATAGTTCTGCAGGAAAATTTCTTTTCTTGGGTAAACAAAAGGTTCATTCTCTTCCCATCATTATTTATCCATGTTGTGCATGCACATTCTCTCTCTCTCTCTTTCTCTCTCTCGCTCCCGCTCATACTTCTGCACAGACTCATTCTCTATTTGTGTTTTGCTCTCTTATTCTCTGGCTTTTACTCTATTGCTCTCTTGGCTTTGCTCATATTTTTACATCATAGTTGATGTAAAAGATGTACATATGCATTTTTACATCATATTTTTTCTCCCTGAGGCCAGTTTCTCTGCTTGCTTGTCAATATACAAGGTTTATTATGACTGACCAGCCTCAAACTTAAATGTTTTCACTAGTCCAACACCTGCAGCAAACTTTTCACCTTCTTTCCATCTCAATATGCAATTCCTAGGAAAGAGATTCGTTCAACCTGGTCAAGTTGCCCAATTGAACTTGGTCAAATTGTTTGTCTTTGCCCAGAGGAGTTGGTGATGTGTGGCTTATACTTGCTGGTTGGGGGTTTGGAAACAGCCTGAGATGGAAATGAGGCAGTTTGAGAAATCAAAGTAAAATCCTAAGTCCCCCAGTGGACTGAACATATCCTCTTTCAGCAAAGGGGACCCCAGAGAAACCTTAAAAACTGAGTGCCCAGCCACGATGACACAGGAAGTTGGACATACCTGTTATACCACTTTCTTGCTAACCACCATTAAGCTTTCTTTCCTAAGGGTTAAACAGAAATTAGCTTTTTTTGAAAGACATGTTCCATTGCTGATTTCAACCATCAGCCTGACACTGCCCCTCCCTTTTTGCAGTTTCAATACAGCAGCTGACAGACATTCCTTCCTGATAAGAGACCACCGACCATGGAATAATTGGTGCCAGTTTACAGAGGCTGTGCACTGAGTGCCTTTGTGTCCTCTACTTCACCTTTTAATGTATAGGGCCTAATTGCAATACACTTCAATGTTAAATCTGCACCCCAAAGTGAACATGAGACATGTAATGTACATGCTAGCTTAGACACATGTGCCTGCCCCCCCTTTGTAAATAAATATTCATGCTCCTCCTGTAATCTGTTAAATATGTGTACTCAGCCAACCCATTCAGCATAAATTATTGTCTCATCTTTTCCTCCCTCGAAGTGCCTGCTTTTCAGTGTCAGCTGGAAGTTCCCATACCCCCGCTTGAGAAATACAGTTCTCCTTTCTAAATTTACAGATTTTGTGACAGATCCCTAGATTCCCCGTGATTGAAGATAATGCATGCATGAGCCCATTGACAGCTCAGTTGTCTTGCCAGCTGCACTGGGGAAGAGTAAGTCCCAAGATCTCCCACTTTTAGGCTGAAGATCTTGTAGACTTTATTTCTTCCTACCTCTCCCTTCCTTCTGGACCTTGGAAGAGATATTGCTCTTGGCCCTGGGTCTTAGGTTGGGGGCAGGTGGTGGGGGGCATTTCAACTTAACTCAGTGGGGTCCTCAAAGGGACACCTTTGGTAAATGCTGTTATGGGGAACCTGGGTTCTAAGGGAACAGCCTCTGGTCAGCCACCATCAGAAACCCTGGTGGCTTACATGTTTAAGAACCAGGGAAACATTCTTTTGAATATTTGAGATCCTGACTAAAGCTAACCAGGAGGATTTAAAGCTTTGTTGGTCACAATGGGGGAACTTTTGACATGCTTAAATTAGTTTGTTTATTGGCACAATTAGAACGGAGAGGGTTTGGACCTCTCAATAGCAGTGTGAGACCTTTTGTAATTAATTGGTATTATGAGAACTCTAAACATGTTCTGGAGTCTCCGATGGCCTCTTCAAAGGAGACAAATTCAAGGCTGAAGGAGTCTAATTTGAAACTTGACCAGTATATTTAAAAACTTGAGAGCTACCTTGAATTAGATTCCAACCTTGAGGCAGAGGAAGATGCTGTGTCTCCCCATTCTCCTTCTTCTACTGCTCCTTTAATGCCAGCAACAGTGTATCCTTCTCTGCCATCTTTCACCCTTTCTGAGCTTCCTTTCTTCCCTTCCCCTTCTTCCCTAGAGTCACCCCCTCCTTTCCACACCCCTCCAACCCTTCTCCTTGCCCCCTTACAAGTTGCTCAAATTCCAGGGGGCCACCAGGCAGTAGAGTCATTCTCCTCCCTCTGGTCTAAAACTGATCTTGTGACTATTATCAAGGACTTCCCTAACCCTAAAACAGACTCAGTTGAATTTGAACACCATTTTGGCTTCATTATAAATATACATCAACCAGGCCTTCTCAGTGGTTGTCAATTGCTCCAGATGTTAGTGGGACTATTTTAGCCAGGGAATAGATCAACCATGAGGGTTTGGCACACCCTAAAACTGATCTTGTACTTATGTGGGAAGCAGCCTTTAGGAGGGCTCAGGAGGTAATCACAGAATTAATTAAGGCCATCCTAGTAATTTTTCCATGTCAAATAGATTGGAAGGCTATTCAATGATATATGCAGAAAAGGGATGAGCCAGTCTTTGATTTTTTTTTCAATCAATTAAAAAAACTTTCAGACAGAATTCAGGCATCAAAGATTTAAATGATGATAATGCCAAGCTTTCCAACTCATTTTTTCTTTCAGGTCTCAATGAGACCTTTAGTACTCTGGTCAAGCAGATTAACCAGTACTCCAGTTAAGCCATGATTCTGGCTGGACTCTAAAAGGCCTCATGAATTGGCTTTCGTGTTCAACAACCTCTCAAAAACAACAGAAAAGGAAAGATACTCGAGTAGCTAAGACACTCATTGCCAGGAATAAACTGCAAAACTCATGGCCCTACACATTAAGCAGAATCAGGGGCTTTCCACTAAACAACAAGCCCCATCTAAGGAGCAAAAGACACAGCAGAGCCTGACATAAAAAAATTACAGATTGTTATTTTTACAGGGAAGTCTGTCACTTTAAACAGAATTGTGAGAAATAGAAAATGTGGCTCCAAAAAAAAAAAATCCTGATCATCATAAAGAAAACTAATTCTTTTCCCAAAGTAGACTGACGCCAGAACAGTTTTTTTCCCCATTATAAGAATAGGGGTACTACGACGAAGGGAAGAGAATTTTTCTTTTCCTTGTGGTAAATTCAGCTGGGAGAATTTGATCTTCAAATCAATAATCAAACGGTCTGAACTCAAATAGATACTGGGGCCACTCTCTTAGTGCTTAACCCCAACCCTTTATATGTCCACCACCCCAAAGCTGCCAGGGTTTTTGGTGGGGGCTGACCAGTGACTGTTCCTTAGAATCTAGGTTCCCCATAACAGCATTTTATGCTATGGTTGTAACCAAACCATAAAAATGGTCAGGGTCACTAATCAACCTATGACTATTTTTTTTTCTTTTTTTTTTTTGAGACAGAGTCTCATTCTGTTGTCCAGGCTGGAGTGCAGTGGCGTGGTCTCGGCTCACTGCAACCTCTGCCTCCCCAGTTCAAGTGATTCTCCTGCCTCAGCCTCCCAAGCAGCTGGGACTACAGGTGTGTGCCACCATACCTGGCTAATTTTTTGTATCTTTAGTAGAGACAGGGTTTCATCCTGTTAGCCAGGATGCTCTCGATCTCCTGACCTTGTGAACTGCCTGCCTCACCCTCCCAAACTGCTGGGATTACAGGCATGAGCCATCACGCCCGGCCCAACTTATGACTATTTTTAAGGCAAAGCCAGGGCATCCTCATTCTTGTTTCCTCTGCTCCTCTCCGTATGATAGAGAGAGAGAGTTCCTTGAAAGGCATCAAGTTCATATTTCTTTTTCTCATGAGGGAGGGACCATTCCAGAGGTCTGTCCTTTGGACATCTTGACCACTGACCTTACTCATGTCTTTCCCATGTCAGTCATTAGCTTCTCAGTTGCCACTGAGCACCAGGCTTTTAAAAAACTGCCTGATATACTCTGGGCCAATCTAACACTGATATCTGTCTGATTCACTCAGCACTGCCAATTACCATACAGATAGAGCCCAACAAACCTCTACCTAATATAAGACAATATCCCCTCAATCCTGAAGCTTTGGCCAGAATAGAGTCCATCCTTAATGATTTCCTCTCCAAGGGCCTCATAATCCCCTGCATTATCCCTTGTAACACACCCGTATTACGTGTCTGGAAACCAAACTGAAAGTGATGGAAGTTTGTTCAGGACTTTAAAGATATTACTAATATTGTTATGCTTTGACACCCTGTTGTGCCAGACCCACACACATGACTGTCTGGCATACCTTCTAACACTCAGTGTCTCTCAGCTACGGATCTCTGTCGTGCCTTTTTCAGCAGCCCTGTCAATCCAGAAAGTCAATTTTTCTTTGCCTTCATGTGAAAGGGCCAATCGTTCACTAATATAGTCATTCTCTGGGAATATACAGAAAACTCCACTTACTTTTCTCAAATCTTATGAGTCGACTTACAGGATATAAGCTTCCCTAACAATCCTACCCTATTATAATACATTTATGCTCTCCCTCACAAGATGCTTGACTTACTGACACTCTTCACTTGCTCCACCAGCTGGCCCTTGAGGGACACAAGGTCTCTAAAGACAAGCTACAGTTTTGTCAGAATTCTATTAAGTTTCACAGACACCTATTAACCCCTTCAGGGCTAAACAACAACCCTTCTCACCTTTAAGGCATTTTTCCTCCCCTCTCTCCACTATCAAGCAGCAGCTTGGAGGGCTTCTGGGACTTACTACAGAGCTTGCGTTTCCAACCTGTCTTTAATGGCACAACCTCTATATGCTTTACTTAAAGTTTTCTCCTCTGACCCCCTATTTGAACCTCACAAGGTAGAGAGGTTTCAAGGACCTAAAAGGTCAGTTGGCCTCACCCCCTACTCTGGGACACCCAAATTATGATCTCCCCTTTTCCCTTTTTGTCCCAAAACAAGAAGAAAATGCCTTGGGAATCCTAATTCAGCCCTATGGGGGTAACAATCAGCCCATTAAGATTAGAGCCAATAATTCAATTCTGTAGCTCTACCCTATCTTAGGACAGTCATGGCCATTTTCACCCTCATTAAAGCTTTAAATCTACTGAAAAAACAACGAGAGCCCCTCTCACTATACATGTTCCTTATTCAGTTGAGGCCCTTCTCACCCTGCACCACACTCAGCATCTTTCAACTAGTCCACTGACCTGCTATAAGACACTTTTCTCCTCCTCTCCTAGCCTAGCCATAGCTCACTGTAACCTCCTTAACCCCGGCACCTTCTTTCCTTTACCAGAAGAGGTATCCTCCATGACTATACTGCTTTTATAGACATCCTTCTCTCACCACACACAGACTAAAGGAAACTCCCTTATTCAATCTGAATTTTATCTGGTACGCTGATGAGTCTTTTATCAGAGATTCTGCTGTTTCCTACTGGGCAGGCTACATGGTGGTTTCTCTGATACAAACCATTAAATCAAGCCCTCTGCCAGGTGCCTAATCTGCCCAACAGGGAGAACTGCATGCCCTCACTCAAGCCTGTCCACTAGCCACATATAAAGGGGGTAATATTTATACACACAGCAGACATGCCTTCAGAGTTGCCTGCGATTTCAGCAAGATCTAGAGCCAAAAAGGATTTCACACCTTTTCTGAAGAGCCTGTTAAGAACGAAGACTTTGTTCTGGTCCTCTTGGATTGGTATCAGGCTCCTCAAGCAATAGTCATTATCAAAGTCCAGAGACATTTCTCTGACAAGACATAGGACAGCAAAGACAATTACCTAAGAAGTGTGGCAGCTCCAGCTCCTGCAGGGTGACTCCTTCCCCAATTATGGCTGCTCAACCCACTACCCCTCCTTCTTCCTGGGCTCCTTCCTCTCCCTCATTCCCTTTCCCATCTGAAGATCTCTTCTCCAGACTCTCACTATTTCTAAAAACAGTTTCAGAGGCTGAAAGGAGGAATTAGATAAAACAAAATTGTTCTTTAAACCCCCAGACAAAATTATAGGAAAGTCCAAGTAGACATCCAATTGTACCCAGCACTCTTTAGAGACCGACTTTAACCTTCATACAGAATCTGACCTATTGCAATCCAGACAAATGATTCAATGGAGCAGACAATACTGTTGGAGACTTTCTCAGGTACATAAACTTTGCAATGTCTGCCTTCAGGTACATAAACTTTGCAATGTCTGCCCTCAGGTACCTGGAGTGATTCTCAGGTCCATAAACTTTGCAATGTCTGCCCTCAGTAAACCCCTAAACTCTCCTCCAAGTTAACTTTCACTTCCCTTTACTGTAATGGCAAGTTGATTTCATTCTGTTATTGCCACCCCATGGATGTAAATATGTTCTTGTAGTGGTGACGTTTATTCTCATTGAGTTGAGGCTTTCCTTTACAAACAAGTCACAGCTATGGTGGTGGCCAAATACTACTTGAGAAAACCATTTCTACCTGGGATTCCCTTTGAACATCACAGATAGGGGAGCTCATTTTACCAGCCAAGTACTGAAACAAGTGTTTAAAACCTGGCCCATCCCACAGCACTTTCACTGTGCCTATCATTCCAGTCCTCTGGGCTAGTTGAGCAGACTGATGAAATCATTAAAAACCATCTGGCAAAAATCACAAAAACATTTCATGTGTCCTGCCTAAAGCTCTTCTGCTGGTATTACTGATTTTGCAGTTCACTCCCATGAGAAAACATTGACTTTCTCCTTTTGAAATTGTTACTGGCTCGGTTTGGTAGCTCAGGCCTGTAATCTCAGCACTTTGGGAGGTCAAGACAGGAGGATAGCTTGAGGATAGGCGTTCACTACCAGCCTGGGATAAATAGCGAGAACATGTCTCTACTAAAAGTGAAAAAAATTTAAAAAGTTAGCCAGGCATGGTGGCACATGCCTGTAGTCTCGGTTACTTGGGAGGTAGAGGCAGGAGAACTGCTTGAGCCCAGGAGTTCGAGGCTGCAGTGAGGTATGATGACGCCATTGCACTCCAGCTTGGGCAACAAAGCAAGAGCCTTAAAAAATAAAAAAGGGGCAACAGAAAAGAAAAGAAATTGTTATTGGTTGGTCTACGCCTTTAGAAGAAGAAATGTTATCTCCTACCCAATTACAGGGGGAACTCCCAGCTTATTGCCAGAAGCTCTTCAAAGCTGTAGGCATCAACCACCACAAGGTGGGAAAATCTTTTTACAGCTTCCAGTGAGGCCATAATCTCCAGTCTCACCAACTCCAACCTGGTGGTTACATATACTGGAAAATACATCAGTTAAAAGACTCCATTTAGCCCCATTGAAAAGGCTCTTATCAAGTATTATTGACCAACCTGTGTGCTGTTAAGTTACAAAGAATTTACTATTAGGTACACATATCTCATCTGAAAAAGGCAGCAATCACTGCTGAGTCATGGACATTAATGTCTGTATCTGACACCAAACCCAAGTTGATCAAACCCTAGTACTTAGGCCCAAGGAAAGACAACCACAGTGAACTTCATAACACTCTGAACCAGGCCTGTACTGAGATGAATTTTTATACTCTCCTTGTATTGGTTATCACATTTAGTGTTTTAGGAATGTTTACAGTTATCATTTTCTTACATAAAGTATTGAGATACCCACCCTCACCTTGCTAAATGCACATCTATTTTCTAATTGTTTTAATTGTTATATCTGTAGAAATTTTATGGATTTTAGACATTTTGCACCATGTTGAGATAGGCCTGTGCATGCCAACAACTAGACACCTATAGATAATTAAAATACTTATGAGCTCCCTCTTCTGCAACAGTCAGAATCTGACAGGATTTATGGACTTTCTTTTAAGGGCATGGTTATTTGTTTTCTTTATTAGTAAGGTGCTCTGTTATCTCAAAGACAATCCCAAAAGCTTGCCTGATAGCTCTCCTGAGTTTGTATGAAACTTGTGATTTCTTCTTTGGTTTGAATTTTTAAATAGAATGTTTGTCTCTTTTTTTTTTCTTTTATGGACTTAACAGCCTTTTCTCATCTCTTTGTAATTGTCCCTTTATGTCAAGGTATAAAATGACATGATAATTATTTAGTTAAATTGTCTCAAAGTGTTGCCGCTGGAGACAATTTAACAAATTATTAGATTTGTCAAGAGCTTCCTAAATCCATTAACAATAAACATTTGCCATTAATAATACCTGTCATCTCCCAAAGTGCTGGGACTACAGGCGTGAGCCACTGAGGCGGGCAGATCACTTGAAGTCAGGAGTTCAAGACCCGCCTCACCAACATGGCGAAACCCCATCTCTACCAAAAACACAAACATTAGCTGGCTGAGGTGGTATGTGCTTGTAGTCCCAGCTACTTGGGAGGCTGAGGCGGGAGAATCACTTTAACCCAGAAGGCAGAGGTTGCAGTGAGCTGAGATTGTGCCACTGCATTCCAGGCTGGGTGACAGAGTGAGAGTCTGTCTCAAAAAAAAAAAAAAACCATCACAGACTTTCTCCAATGTTCCTGACATCACCACTTATCTGGACTAATTTCTTTTCTTGTCAACTTTCTGAGTCCAATTGCTTGCACACCCAAATATTACCACCCCCTTTTTAATCTATCCCATGTTATTAATGTTAGAAAATCACTGTATACCACAAGACTTCCTTGATCAATGAACTACTGGGTAGACAGATAACACATTCTAGATCAAATAAAGAAAATTTAAAATTTGTCCCTATTATGCCAACAATACTTACGTTTACAATGTCATGTAAATGGATTTTAAAAAGTTTGCGAGAGAGGTGACTCATGGTTTAATTTAGTCTCATTGGCACTTCCCATTATTTAGTTCATCAATAAACATAACTTTGGGACTATCACTTGCTCTCCCCTAGGTTGTGTGTTTATATGTGACATAAGAGCTGATCCACTCATACTGGGGTGGGCACACCACTGCCTCAACAGCCTACACAAGAAGATTCTTGTTTGATGGGACATGTTGTAATCAAATAAAGAAAGTTTATTTTTCCATCATCTCCAACTATAAAAGTTTTCCTGCTTTCAACAGACTAAAAAGAGAATTACTGGGAGTTTCTCAAGAGACTTAGTGGCAGAAACTCTGTGTGTAGCAGTTCCTGGTTATGGGATTTATGCGAACAGAAAAAAAATCTATCAGCCACTTCAGGGCAAATTGCTGAAAAGAGTGCAAAAAGTATTATGGAACAACAAAAGTCTCTAAATTATTTGACAATTTAGAGACTTCTGGCCCAAGTGGTTTTAGACAATTGGGCTACATTAGATTTTCTCTTAGCCAAACAAGAAGGATTCTGTACAATGGCTCATACCTCCCTTTGTATTTATGTCAACCCTTCAGGTGAGGTAGAAACTCATATAGAAAATATTTCCAAATAAACCAAATGGTTACAAAAATTACGAACTACAGACGCCCTCAATAATCTTTTTGGCTATCTCCTGACTAGATTAGGAATCTGGCTTCAATCCATTTTACAAATCCTGCTATTATTATCCTTGCTATTTTGTTCCTTTTTTTCTGATAATCAAAATGCTTATGTTCTGTATAACTATTACAAATTTGTAACTGAAACCAAGATTTTTGTGGTTTTGATTTTTATGCTGCTTAAAAGGTTTTAAGGGTTGATGAGTGCCTGCCCACTCCCATTCCCATCTGGCCTAAAACATTTAATTGGTTGTAATTCTTTTGGCTCTAAGTCCCTTGGCCACAGGGATCCCACAGATGGATTGGGTAATCCCAGGGAAAGTAGCCAGATCACCCGGACAATGATATGAGATGAAATGAAAGTTTGGGCATTGATGCTGACTGACAAATCTTGGCCAAAGGCATAAATGAGAAATAAAAATAAAATCCTAAGACACCCAACCAATTGAATTAATCCCCTCTTGTCCAAGGGGAACTTAGATAAACCTTAAAAACTGATGACACAGAAGGTCAGACAGAAAGTCACGTCTCATTATACTCCCTCCCTCACTAAAGCCCATTACCTCTTTCTTAAGAGTTAAACAGAAACCAGCCCATTCAAAAGATTTGTTCTACTGATGATTTCCATCAATTGCCTAATATTGACCCCCACCCTTTTTTGTGGTTTCAGCACAACAGCTGGCCTTCCTTCTTGATAAGAGACCACTGACTATGGAGTGGTTCTGATCAGTTAACAGAGGTTGCTTACTGAGTGCCTTTGTGTCCTCTGCTTCAACCTTTGACATACAGGGACTAACTGTATTAATTTCAATGTTAAGTCTCCACCCCAAAGTGAACATGGAACATAGGCAACATCCATTTTTGCTTACTATGCATGTACATGACTTTCTATGTAAATATTCATAGCTCCTCCTATAACCTGTTAAATATATACTTAGCCAAACTGTTCACCATAAATTCTTGTCTCTTCTTTCCCTCCTTCAAAGCGCTTAATTTTTGGTTTCATCCGGGGCTCTGCTTCCCGCCTACAGGTTGTTACACCCCCATCTTTAGAAATAAAGCCCTCCTTTCTAAACTTACAGATTTTGTGACTTTTTGGTTGACAAGCTTATCCATAAAACAATGTTCCTGCAGAATGAAAAAAATGTTAGATTAAGAAATGTTTAATAAAGTACCTTTGACTTTACTAAAGGGTTTAATAATTGAATAAAGTTCTTAATACAATATTGTAATAATACATCAGCAAATTAATAGAACAAATATATTTCCATTATCATTATGTTTTATTTGTCCTTTGCACTACAATCAAGCCTATGAAAACGGGTAGGGGGAAAAAAACACCTAAAGCCCAATATGACAAAAAAATTAATGTAATCAATTAAGGAGAAAATGAAAATATTTGTGATTTATGCAGCATTTGTCATATGCGTATTTGTACCCATCTTTTTATATATCATATACACAAGTACTCTATTTTCACCTTAGCAAGATCTGTGATCTCTCTGTTAAGGTCTGGTGCCTAGAATGGCAAAGAGTGTTCCTTGAGTATGAATGTACATTGTTAAGGATGGATAGTAATTCTTATTTTATTTCCAATTACTCTTCTTGTTGATGCTCAGAATGTATTTGAATTTTGGTTCAACCATGTGTCAGACACAATGTTAATTAAGCATGATCCCATTGCATTCTACCCCAAAGTCCCCCAAAACTGTGAACTAATATGAGGCTTAATGAAATTTAAGATGGGACTGACATTACACAGTGAGGAATGAGGTAAAATTAACCCCAAACCTCTGGATTTCATGGGCTGAATCTCCATCAATAGACTTGATTGCATCCCAAGTATTTCATTAATGGACATTGCTTTATCATGCCTAAGGGCTATCAATTTACATCTGAACATCTTTTTGTGACAGAAGGTAAGGCAGGGCTTAAAGAATGATCATGGCAAGTCAAAAGGATATGGGAGCTGCCTCAAGTGGCTAAATCTGGGATATTTTGAGCTCCAAATTAAATAATAAGCCATTGAGTAAAATAATAATTAGTGAGTCAATGCTAATATAAATAAATGAATAATAAAAGAGAGAGAAGGAAACACTCTTCCTAGATTAGAAAGTCATCTCGTACATAATTAGAAAAGCATGATTTGACAATCATCAGAAAAATAATGGGTTTAAGAAAGAATTATTAAATAGATATTAAAACTAGTGGGTGAGTGTGGGGAATAACGGCATATTTGCAAAATCTGAAATTACCTCTCCCAAAATACTTCTTAATTGCAAAGAGCTAGGTAGTAACTTGTAAATGGGAGAAAGCTGGCCAACATAATCTTATCCAAGTCATCAAAATGAATGATGCTCTAGTGAGACAAATGGACATCATATGCCTGATAGATGAGCTGAGGACATAGCATGACTTCTGTGGAATTTCTGCCAGAAACATGTAAGTTGAATCTAATTATGAAGACACTTCAGCAGAACTCAAATGAAGGGAATTTCCACAAAATAACTGACTAGTACCCTTCAAAGGTGTGAAATGTCCTGAAAAAGAGAGAAATCTTCCAGATTAAAGGAGATAAAGATGCATGACATTACTGTGCAGTGTCTGAGATGGCACCTACTTATACTACACAGATTAAGATTGGACAATTGACAAAATTTGCATAGGTTAGTAGCTTAGATAGTGATGTAGTACCAATATTAATTTCCTGATTTTGGTAATTATAGTCTGATTAAGTGAGAAGATATTCTTGTTTTTAGGAAACTCCCTAATGTATCTAAAGGGTGAAGGAAAATCATGTTTTCAGCTTATTTTTAATTGGTTCAGAAAAATAATTTGGTATAGACAGAGAAAGAGCAAAAGAGCACAGGCAAACGGATTAACATTTGGTCTACCTGGGTGAATTCTTTGTATTATTCTTGAAACTCCTCTGTAAGTTTGAACTTAGGTCAAAATATTAAAATGAAATGAAAAAGTTACATTTCTTAAAGAGTTAAATCTACTTTATATCTCTACATATGTCTGAGTTACTTTCTATGTAATAGCCTAGAAGTGAGACGTCTATTCTAAGGATATGTGCATTTGCAATTTTAATGCTAAATTACTCTCTTGAGCTGTCACTTCAAGTTACATTTCCAGTAGTGTAGAGAATTCTCAAACTTCTGTAACTTTCCTCAAACCTGATACTATTACACTTCAATGTTTGCCACCCTGGTAATTAAGAAATTGTATTTTGTTATTTTTAAAATATTTTAAAACTTTGTGGGTACATAGTAGGTATATATATTCACGGGGTACAGGAGATGTTTTGATATAGACGTGCAATGTGAAATGATCAAATAATCACATCATGGAGAATGGGGTATCCATCACCTCAAACATTTATCCTTTGAGTTACAATCCATCCAATTGCTCTTTAAGTTATTTTTAAATGTACAATTAACTTAGTATTGACCATAGTCAACCTATTGTGCTATCAAATAGTAGGTCTTATTCATTCTTTCTATTTTTTGTACCCACTATCCATCCTCCCACACCCCGTCCCCCCAACCACCACCCCCTGATGCCCCTGCTCTACACTACCCTTCCAAGCCTCTGGTAACCACCCTCTTACTCTCTATGTCCATGAGTTCAATTGTTTTGATTTTTAGATCCCACAAATAAATGAATCATGTGATGTCTTTCTGTCCTGGCTTATTTCACTTAACATAATGATCTTTAGTTCCGTCCATGTTGTTGCAAATGATTAGATCTCATTCTTTTTATGGCTGAATGGTACTTCACTGTGTATGAGTACCACATTTTCTTTATCTGTTCATCTGTTGATGGGCATTTAGTGTGCTTCCAAATCTTAGCTATTATAAACAGTGTTGCAACAAACAGGAGTGCAGCTAGCTCTTTAATATAATGATTTCCTTTCTTTTGGATATATACCCAGCAGTGGGATTGCTGGATCATGTGGTAGCTCAATTTTTAGTTTTTTGAGGAACCTCCAAACTATATTCCCTAGTGGTTGTACTAATTTACATTCTCACCGACAGTGTACGAGGGTTCCCTTTTCTCCACATCCTCGTCAGCATTCATTATTGCCTGTCTTTTGGATATAAAACATCTTAACTGGGGTGAGACGACAGTGCATTCTAGTTTTGATTTGCATTTCTCTGATGACCAGTGATGCTGAGCACCTTTTCATATGCCTGTTTGCCATTTGTATGTCTTCCTGTGAGAAGTGCCTATTCAAATCTTTTGCCCATTTTTTAAAATCAGATTATTAAACCTTTTCCTATAGAACTGCTTGAGCTCCTTATATATCCTGGTTATGAATCCCTTGTCAGATGGGTAGTTTGCAAATATTTTCTCCCATTCTGTGGATTGTCTCTTTGTTATTTTCATTTACACTTCTCTGATGACTTTTACATTTGAACATATTTTCATATGTTTTTAAACACCCAAGTTTTTTATCCCATGGATTGTCTGTTCATACCCTTTGTCCATTTTAAATGTTTTTATTTTTATATTTTTCTTATTGATATACAGGTCTTTATATACTCGTATTTATTTTGTATGTAAATTGTTTTTTTAAATGTGTACATGTGTTTGTCTAAAGCTTTTTTTACCTTTTGAGGGTCAGAATAAGGGCATATACCCTGAAAAATTCAAATTGAAGCTCGCCCTTCATTCAATCATGTGCTGAACTGATGCTTGCAGGAATCCTGAAGTATTGCCCTGATTACTTTGCACTTCGTTTCAATGGTAGCCCTCTTCAGTAAATTTCTTTTAAATTAACACCAAAGCTTCCTATTTTCTGATTCTTCATTATATGGTAAAATAGTCTCAACAACATTGTCAATCCTGAAAATCCAAAAGAGTAATTGAAGTCTAATTATATCCTTTGCCTTCTGGAAGACATGCAGTCACAATTTGCTTTGGGATTTTGTTTTAAAGTATAGGTCCTTTCTCCTCACACCTTCTTGAAAGATTGCTGCAGGAAGCTGGTTTAAATATAGTGGCTTGAATATTGCAGATTTAAAGGAATATAAATAACCTGGAAGTGTGATTTTGAAATATAAGCAAATTGATCTTTTTCTTTCCTAAAAGATGTAAATACAATTTATAAAACTTTGTGTCCACAAACTGCATGATGATTTTTACAGGAAAGTAATGAACATCTTGAACACTGTACTTCCAAATTAAATATGACATTAATGGGCACCATTTAATGCAGCTCAGCTCTGCTCTGATGGCCATTTTAATTGGATTGCTGCTGTTGTGAATAGAAAAGTTGCTGACAATGTTAGAAAAACTAAGCTTACACAAAAGTACCACCTAAGAAGATGTTGGACTTGAATTTGCACGTTTAATCAATCAAGTTAGCTCATCTTATACCTCTTCCAGAAATGCAATTTTTATATACATGTTGTTAGACAAACACACAGTGGCTCATTGTGAATTCTACGGCCTATGTTCTGATGACAACTAGTCTTTTTCCTGAACTGAATGTCTGCGTGTCTGCTGTGGCTGCCGGTTACGTCATATAATTACCAGACAGTCCTTTCATCCTAAGGCAAGACTTTCTCCTGGGGACTATAAGTACATGAATGACACCCTAGAGTTAAATATAAAATTTAAAAAGGATGAAATTCATGCCAGAAGCAGAAATGGCAGAGGTAATGTTCCCTGATAAAGCACTGTACCATGTAGACTGTTCTTTCTAAATAAGTTTTCAACTCTCCTTTTCTAAATTTTAAAAAATATAGCAGCAGAAATATGCAAAATCATTTTTTAATTCCAAAAAGCAAGAATCAGGATTATTACTTTATTTAGGTTGCCTCTGAAATAAGTTGTTGAATTTGATGTCAACTTATAAACTTGGGCTATAACCATATTGGAGAACTACTAGAGTAAAGAAACTTCAGGTAAGAAATAGTCATTCTGGAAACTGTTGAATAGCTGTTTTCCAGGACATCACCATTGTTGGTAAATATCTTATTTTATTATAAGCTGTGCAAGTGTTTATACCTACTTTACAACTTTCTCTCAATCTTATTATTCCATCAAAATTGTTTGAACTTGACCATTCCTGAACATTAATTGCTTATGAAAATCTCTTAGAAGAACTATTTAATCATGGAGATACCTACACACACACACACACACACACACAACAGACAGACACACACACACACAGTATATTATTTAAACTCTGTCTTTATCTTTTTTACACCATGCAAATATACAAATAATTTGTTTAGGTTATTACCGCAGGCTCTGAAATAATATTCAATACTCAATAGTTAAAGGCTGCTGCCACCATAGGCTGCTGCCACCAAAGTCTGCTGCTTTTTGTATAACCAAAGTATTTCTTTTTAATCTGATTAGTTTTGAAATGAACTAAAATCACTCATTTTCATCTTCCACAACAGGAAGGTGGCCATGGCAAAGTGATCATGTAAGTTCCTAAAGTATCTAACAATATACAAGAAGCTTCAAATAACATTTTTCTTTTTACATACAAAAATTAACATAATGCTAGATCTATAGTTCAGATGGCAGTGCTTCAGAATAATGGCACTGTTATTGAAACTGCATCATCCATTGTAATTTAATTTCCACTCTTAAGGCGGTAACAATTACATGTGAAAGTGGTAGTAAGAATGATGTCTGATAAGGCACTTTGGTGGATGTATATACATACATTATAGTTGCTTTTCATCTGACTACAATTTCTTCCTCTAATGGTAGCTACCAAGTTGTCAGATAAACTGCAATAGCCCAGGCAGGTGGTGTGAACACAGTGTAAACAAAGACACTTGGTCAGAGACTGGATTTTCAGGAAAACCAAATGTCTTAAAAGTATGAATATAGCAATTATTTTTGACTGGTGTTACCTTCAGGCTAGAAAACTTCCCAGAGATAGGCGAAAGCAATGGTTCTCAAAGTATTGACCCCACCAACAACATCAACATCACCTGGGAAGTCATTAGAAATGCAAATCCTTAGGTCACATTTCAGACTTAGTGAATTAGAAACTCTGGGAGTAGATATGTTTTAATAAGCCCTTCAGGCTATTCTGCTGCTGCTGAAATTTGAGAACCACTCATCTAGAAGAAGCAATCATTTGCCAAAGGAAATAGTGGAGATTAGGCTGTAAGTTCTGTGGGGAAGGAGTTAGGGAAGTGGTGGGAAATGCAGGATCGTGCCTCGTGGTAATGCAAAGTGCACAGATGCTGACCGTGCGATCCCCAGCTAACCCAGGGTCTTATTTCACTAATCCCTGTCTTTGGCAGTAAAGTTTTCCAAATTTGAAAAAGAAAAGCCACTGTGATTGGTACAGATGATAAGGAACATTTGAGATCTCTTTCTGATGAAACCATATCCATATATATGGCCATGATATATTGAGACAAAAGACATACACTAAGTATTTAAAACACTGGCTGTAATTTGAGCAATCTTAGGCATTTACACTAAATTTGGCATAGTACCTGTATTTGTCATAATATGAGCTCTGGACCTACAACTAAGAGACTCCTGTCAGGGCCTACTTAATTCTAGAAGAGCCTCTAAAATTAGCCATACAATTTAATAATATTTCAAAGGGTTATCTTGTCTCATTGACATAATGAGAGCAAATCAAAAAAAGGCTACAGCATAAATGTATATTTAGTGCAAGTTCTGCACACCTATGCAAAATGTAAGAAAATTACCAGCTTTCCTATAATTGTGAGGAGTTTTCACAATTTAAAATTCTAGATGTACTTCATGAACTAAACTAAAATGCCATTTAGCAGCTTTTTCAAAGTTATGAGTCTAAAAGTTATTTCCCTTTATAGCTTTAAATAAATTTTATGGTTCAAATAGAAAAGATGTTTTACAGTTTTGTTGGTTACTAGAATATGAACCTTTTATTCATATCAGACATAGGGAAAGGCTACTAAAATTATTCTTAAAAAATTGTCGTCAAGTCAGGAAGTTATAAATAGATACACAAATGATACTGTCAGTTTGACTGAAGCTTGTTTCTAAGATCATTTTTCAATATCCTCTGGGTAAGGTCACATGTTTATATAGCTAAATAGCTAAGTTTTATATAACCAGTTTAAAGGTCATTGACATAAGATAGTTATGCATTTAATATTCCCTTTGGAACTTAAAGCAATTTTTCATAATTAAAAACATGAAACTTACTTCCTCATCTTCATGCCATTTGAGGACATAATTCCTTATTTCTCCTTTTTGCCTTAAATTTGAAACTCTGCCTGTTATGAGCCTCAGTGTCTTGCTGTCCTTTGGAATATATCTCTTATTTCTGTGCCTACTGCACACCATTGGGGTTATTTGCTATTATACAAATAACACTACATTTTGAGTGAGGCATTTTCCATTGTCCACCCTCAGTTAATTATCTGCTCTTCTTCATCCTGCTCTGTGTCCCAGGAGGATGACCAGTAACAGCTGTACCACCCAGCACCCTTTCTCTTTGGCTTTGATTTGCATTCAGCCATTATAGGCCATGTGTGGGAGAGAAAGATGTACAAGAAGGATGAAGTTCATGAATTGATTTTCTTTGGCCCCTCTATGCTAGGTTGAGACCAGTTGGTTGTGTTTTCTACCAAAAACCACATTGTCAGGGCTTCCACTACAATTATGTTACTCTCTCTGGGTTTTAGAAATGGTTCTCTCCTCTTTCTGCACTTACTTTGCTTAGCCATGTTAAATTCTCCTCAATGACCCACTTAAGTGGGCCATCTCATCCTACCTCATCCGTCAAGTCTGAGAACTTGATTGATACAGTTTTAAACAGATACCTGCTGGGCACACAACAGCAAATGGGACAAAGTGGTACTGTCTTAGTCAGTTCAGGCTACTATAAGAAAATGCCTTGGGTAATTTATAAACAGCAGCAATTTATTTCTCACAATTCTGGAGGCTGGAAAGTCCAAGATCAAGGCACCAGCATATTCAGCATCTGGTGAGGGCTCTCTGCTTCCTAGATGGCACTTTCTAGTTGAGTCCTCTTTTATAGGAGCACTAATGACATTCTTGAGAGCTCCACCCTCATGACCCAGTCATCTCCCAAAGGCCTTCCCTTTTAATACCATTTCTTTGGGGTCTAGGTTTCAACAAAATAACCTTGGGGAACACAAGCTTTCAGACCACAGCAAGTACTAATACCAAAAAAATTATTTATTTTGCCCTTTAATGGATTTTCAGGAAATTAGAAGTGTTTATATCACAGTGCCATATCTAATTCTAGTCTCAGAATTTCTAAGCAAAAGAAAGATCAGAGCAGAAGTATTAATTATCCTTTAAAGAACTTGATAGGAAAATAAATTCATGCAAGCTGTAATGTCACATGTCTGTAGAGCAACTTATGGTTTATTAAGTCCTTTCACACACATCATCTCACTTAAAAAAACAAGTCTGGGAAGTGATCACAAAAAAAGAAAAAAATTGACTTCATTACTTTGCAGTTTGGGTACAATATTTTATTCTTTAGAGACTATCTATTTCTCCATATAGGTAGCCATTTTTATGTATATGAGGTTCATGTATATATAAAGCACCTTAGTAGAAGTCAATAAATATTGCTTCCTTTTTCTAATTCCACACTCAGTATCTAATTATGCTATGATGTTTAATAATATATAAATTATTGCCTGGATTTTAAAATTTCAAAGAAGTGTTCTATGCTTGAGGAGCTTGCAATGTAGATGGGGAGCAAATTATACACTACTATTTTTTCTATTAATTATTTAAAGTATCACCATAAAGCTTAGTGGCTTAAAACAGTAATACTCACTTATTATTATCTTTCCCAGTTTCTGTGAATCAGGAGTGTGGAAGTGGATTGGCTGGGCTTTCATCTACTATATGAGCTAGGGGGACTCTGATGATTATTTACAGGGGATCTCATGTGGTTACTCCTCTTGGCTTGAACAGCGCTAGAGAATCCACTTCACTGAGGTTTACTCACATGGCTGGCAAATTAATGCTGGCTAATCCGTTCCTATCCATACTGACCTCTCCATAGGGCTGCCTGAATGTCCTGATGACATGTCTTCCAAGTGAGTGACCAAGGTGAGCATGTCTTCCAAGTGAGAGAGCAAGGTGACAGTTACTATGCGTTTTATGAATGACCTGGCTTGAAACACATCATCATTTCTGCCACACTCTATTGGCCCCAAAGGTCAGCCTTGATTCAATATGGGAGAAGGGTATAGATGTCAGGAGCCTCCTTGGATGCTGGCTACCACATACACCTAGGAAATAAAACAATAACACAATCGGGTATCCAAATGAGGATTAATGAGAGACGGTGTTGCAAGAGCTAAATCAATGTTGCTCGAAATTGTAGAAAAGACCTAAAGGCTGAAGTGGCACTAGATTTGAAGAATGGTAAGATTTGCAAATGTGGGGATAGAAGAAGACATGGGGGAACATGAGTTTTCCTGGAAAATGTAACAAAGAAAGAATGACCAAGTAGAGTGTGTCTGAGAATTACTGAGAAGAGTAATCCTAAAGAAGACTAATGAGAGGTTTGAGGGCAAATTGGAGCCCTATTGGGAATTAAGAGTTTAATCCTTCGAGGCAATAGAAAAGCCTGTGACTGACATGATGAAATTAATACTGTAAGACAATTAAAATAAGGACATCTTTGGAGTTATTTAAATTTGAAGGGATAAAGACCTAAGTAAAGTTACTGCTGGAAGTTGTCAATGATAAAGAAATAGGTATGTATGTTGGAGACATTTTGAATGAAGAATTAACAAGGGCTAGTTATGGACAATGCCCGAGTAGAGCCAATATTGACTTTGTGTCTTCAAACTCAAGTAACCTGGAGAATGAGGGTGCTAATGGTGAGAAACAGAGAAGCTAGCTTTGGGGGATGAAAGCAGGTGGTAAGACAATATGCTTGCTGAGACAAGTTGAGTCTGAGGTGGGACAGCCAAGTTTATAAAGACATATTAAAACTGTATCTTCATTTGCAGCCCCTGCTATTACTTAGGACTCTCCCCAGCCAAACTTACGATTCTTAGAAAGCTGTGGGCCCATTAAAAATAATTCTTGTTATTGTTATGAATAGTATATTTCACAGAGCTTTAGCAGATGACCTGACCAATTTTCTCTAATAACATCACAGTTTCATCAGGCAACATGGGAACCCAGAAAACAAGAGATATGAGATAAAGGAAGCTAATGAGGGAGGATATGTGAATCTTTCATCTACTATATGAACTAGGGGGACTCTGATGATTATTTATGTTTCCTCTGTGAGAATGCCTGCCACAGAATAATAGAAGCAGATATTATCTATGCATTGTCAATTTTGAAACAGAGGTCAAAAGGACTACTTGACCAGAGTCACTTATGATCAGTAATCAAGTCTCATGATTATAAAAGATACCAGCTCTTTCTATGATGACAATATACATTCCCTAATAAGTTTATTTTTGAACTGATACATAAAAGGTGCAAATATGACATTTTCCTTGATACTGCTCCTGGCATAATGACTTGATTGATTTAAGAATGGAAACAATCATCATCAAGATATATTTGCTACATATCTAATTATACATTGAGCTGAGACATAATCACTTGAAACAGTTCAAATGCACTCAGACAAAATGTGATCAATTTTACAATATTGGCACAGGTGGTCAGTGTGACAACTCATGAAATCAATTAACTTCAGAAGGGAAAAAATGAGGTTTGAGAATGGTAAAAAAAAAATTAGAATGTAAAATTCTGCACATTCCAGGCATTTTAAAATTATTTTATTAGAAAATTAGAAAATTTTCAAACATAAACAAAAGTACGATACCCATGGACCATTAACCAGCTACAAAAATCATCAACCCACACATGCCAAGCATTTTATATATGTTACTTTATACTAATACTCAAAGAGCGTAAGAACATCGCCTAAAACTATTCAGTTAGTATGGAGTAAAGTTGAGGTTTGAATTCATGTCTATGTGAAATCAGCCTCTCGGCCCTTTTTACAATAGTAGGTATAGAACAAGGGGAAGGTGTGTCTTCTAAAACCACCTTTGCAGGTACAGACTTGACTTGATAAAGAATTTCATCTGACTGGGTGTGGTGGCTCACGCCTGTAATCCCAGCAATTTGGGAGGCCGAGGGAGACGGATCACCAGGTCAGGAGTTCGAGGCCAGCCTGGCAAACATAGTGAAACCGTCTCTACTAAAAGTACAAAAAATTGGCCGGGAGTGGTGGCGGATTTTGTAGTTTGAAATTATCACCATACCCTGTAAAGTGAAATCCAGCACTTGAAAGAAGGCAGGAATAGAGTTTTATGAATTGTGCTAATAGAATCTTAATAGTAGACAAATTAGAAAGACTTCAAAGATGTGGTCCATTTTCCAGCCCGTGGTTGAATCATCTCTACCATATCTCCACCAAGAGCCCCTTCAGCACTCAGGGTGACCGTGCAATCATTCTGGAAATGTTATGTTCTTACTGTGATGCTAAGAAACTCTTCATGAGATAAAATTCAGTGAGTTTTGATGTATATTTTGATATTCCTTTGAGAATGTCTGTAATCCCAGCTACTCAGGAGGCTGAGGCAGGAGAATCTCTTGAACCTGGGAGGCAGGGGTTGCAGTGAGCCAAGATTGCGCCATTGCACTCTAGCCTGGGCGACACTGAGAGACTCTGTCTCAAAAAAAAAAAAAAAAATTCATCTTCATCTTGACAATGCTGGCATACATACACATTTAGATTACACATAGAATAAACATAATTTTAAATAACTACATAGTTGAATATCAAAGTACACATAATATACACACATTCCTCACAAATATCTTTAAATATCACAAATATCTTTAATCTTTAATAGATGGGTCTGAAATGTCAATAGGCACCTTACAAAAGCTTACTGAATTAAGTGTAAGTACTCCATGGGGGACAAATAAGAGAGAAAATAAATTACATATCTGGTCATATCAACTGATTTTGTAGAATTAATTTTTCCCTTTTACTGAATTCCTTTAGCTCTCAACATTGTTCTGGCCAAAAATCAATTATATACTCATGCTTAGATTATAATCTGCTAAAGTATGGGGATCTTTTCAGATTCACATTTTTCAAAATTTAGAATATATTTACTGAGGGATTGAACAAGTGGATTGAGGCTTTGGATGCTGTTCATTTCTCATCTATTCTATTGCCTAGCAGTAGAGAGAAAAGTATAACTTCTGTCAGAATTGTGCTAAATAAATGAACATCCTGTTGTGCTTGTCATAGTTGTATGGAACCAGAAAATGTGATTTTGCAAGAGGCCCTGAGATGGTAGGCTTTGTCCATGACAGTGGCTAAGGCAACAGAACGAGCGGAAGGCATCTGGGGTCCCCTGCTGGTTGGTTTCCCTGCTGTAATTTTTTGAGCCCTACCTCCAGTCCACCCCTTACTACCAGCTCAGAAGATGTGAAGGAGTCTATAGTAATTTAGATATGGTGACAAAAGGCAGGATTTGCTCTTTATGACATCAATTTTCTCTTTTACTAAGGGGGATGAAATCAACAGTAACTGTGAAAAAAGAATAGTATCAGCATAATGCACAGAATCGGGAAAAACAATTTTCATTTTGAAGGTGACTACATTGAATCAGTTTAAGTAAAATGATGTTGTTAAATACAGAGAATGTCTACAGGGAGGTCTTGAAAGTCGCGGAGAAACTTCGTAAAAATGTAGTTGCCTGGTTATATTTCAGAGCATGATTCCCAATTAAGAGCAAAGAGCAAGCCAAATTATTTTCAAAAGCATTCACAAGGGCCATTAAAGGTTTATGACAACTTTATATAATGAAGACTTGAAGTTTTGTTTTGTAGTTTGAAATTATCACCATACCCTGTAAAGTGAAATCCAGCACTTGAAAGAAGGCAGGAATAGAGTTTTATGAATTGTGCTAATAGAATCTTAATAGTAGACAAATTAGAAAGACTTCAAAGATGTGGTCCATTTTCCAGCCCGTGGTTGAATCATCTCTACCATATCTCCACCAAGAGCCCCTTCAGCACTCAGGGTGACCGTGCAATCATTCTGGAAATGTTATGTTCTTACTGTGATGCTAAGAAACTCTTCATGAGATAAAATTCAGTGAGTTTTGATGTATATTTTGATATTCCTTTGAGAATGTCTTCTCTTATATTGAGTGAAAATATTAACCCTGTAACTTCTATCTCTTGGCCATAGTTACAAGGCTTTGGGGTCCTGACAAATGGCTTATTTTCACATAAAAACTCCTCGCAAGTAGACGGAATCATTTACACACTTTTTTCCTCCGTGGCTTGGAAGCCTACAGTGGACAAATGGAGAGGAGTGGTAGGTTGCTTAGGCAGTCTCTTCCAATTTTCCCCTCCTTGTACTTGGCCTCTTCCCACTCTCCTTCTCTAGATTGTCTTTCCCTTCTTTTTAGAGATGGATTCAGTGGGAGAGAGGGATGGTAAAGGCAGGGAAGTTTACTTGACTGGTACTGCCATAATATGGTGTGGGTGCTAGCTAAGCTTGACGCTGCTGGATTCCAGTCCCCTGCACCTGAGGTGATCTTCCTCTTGGGCAGGATGGAAGTACTCCAGACCAACTCCTTCCACACTCAGTTCTGCCTTCAGCACAAGTACAGCCATTCCCAGTGCAGCCCTTTCTTTTTTGCTGTCCTGGATAGCTGGCCAGCCACCATCTTTTGCCTTTTGGCTTCGTTAGGTGTGGATTTGATACCAGTCTCTCTACTTCATGAACTCTGAATTTCTAAATTAACCTTCCCAAGTGGCTTTCTTGATGCCGGTTGGTCTCTGCTTGAAGTGGGGAATATGCACAGGCACACATCTCCCCTGCCCTGTGTTGGGGATGGGGTGGTAAAGAGGAATATGCACAGGCACACATCTCCCCTGCCCTGTGTTGGGGATGGGGTGGTAAAGATTATCATAGCAGTTGATTCGCTTCTGCTAAAGAAATTATCTTCAAAACTAATCTAGGCTCTTTGCAAATTCAAATCCTAAATATCTCTAGATTTTTCCCCGTCTTTATTTTCCTTTTAATTTCTCATAGAGGATCTATTATACTTTGAAATATTAAGAGGAATGCTTATCACCTCTCTTTTGTCCTCCTCCTTTGAGTCTTCAGGCAAAACTAAGGCAGAGAGTCCTGTGTTAACATCCTATTACTCTAACATCACCATTTACTCTCTGTCTCTTCTCTACCCTCTGACCTGCAAGTCCAATGTGGATAGCAAATTCTCCTGGACAGCACTTTCCTCCTCAACCCTGAATCCATTCTGTAATTTCTCCTCACTGGACTTCCTGCCTTTGAAAATATGTTATCCTTCCCTCTGTCTACCCACTAGCTGCTGTCATAGCTCATTTCAGTTTATTATTTAGTGTCTTATTCTAGAAAGTTCTATTGTGGCTTCTACTTTCTAAAAAAGGTTATTTTTTAAACCATTTTTCTTCAAGGACCTCTTTGGCTCACTTTCCCCCCCGTATCCTACTTTGTCTCGTTTCTTGTTCACTCTACCTGTGCACTCCACCTAGATTGCTTCCTTTGTCAAAACTGGATCATGCTCTGACCACGCTGTCACTTTAATCATAATCACCAAGTACTCACTGAATAGCTACAGAGTATTGAGCACTATTCTGGGAAGCATGCAAGTTCAGGGAAAGTTAGGGTTTGCCTATAGAGAATTGTGCTTTCATTGGCTAGAACAGAACACATCAAAAGAAATGGAGAACATTCAATATGTTAAAATGTGTGGCCTGACAATGTATGGTTTTCACCTGAGCCATACTGTTGGCTTTCATAAAATTTAAAGACATTCTGAAATCTCTCCTGATCTGTGAAGTCGTTCCGCATTTCTCAGAGAAGGATTACCTGTTTTACTCTGATAATTTTCAACCTGATAGGTCCACAGATACTCTAGCCTTCCACTACTAACATAATTTTTCCCTGAACGTGCACATAGGATAGGCTTTGAATTTAGATTTTGCACATATTAGTTAAGTCGTTTTACTTCCAGTTATATCTGTGCCTGATATTTTGCTTCTAAATTGTTGAGTGAAGAATCAGGTTCTTATTTCTTTTCATTCTTTTCCATCATATAGACTTATGAGGTGTTCAGAGCTATGTGATGATGATAATAATGTTAATAACAATAATGATACCTCCCATTTGTGTTACACTTTACGAAGTACTGTAATGTACATTATCTTATCTTATTCTAAAAATGTGCCTGTGATGATTACTTTGTTCCTCACTCTTCAGAAACTGTAATAGCTCCTCTGCCTCCCACCAGCTTTGTTGCTGACACTCCAGAGAGAACTGCATCCCCCGAGTTCTGTTGCTCAGGTAACTCCCCAGGCTCCTAAGCCCATTTGCTTATGCTTCTCTGACCCCAATTGCAAAGCCATTGATTTGGTTTCCATTCTTGCTCTCCATTCTGTTCTCTAGACTGGACACAGTCACATGCTTCTTGAGCCTGACTTACACCAGAAGACTGGCTTTGGTTGCACTGTGCTCTGGGCCCTGCAGCTGAATGGCATCACCACCCACTCCCAGCTGCAGATCATGAAACCACTGTCTTGATCCTGCCCACTTAGGGATGGAGGTCATGGGTACACTTGTCAGCAAAAAGAGAAATATAAAACTCCCAGCTTAGAGCTCCTAAATGAGTTGTTACTTTCTTTCTAAATAGAAGCAGGAGTTTAGGATACAATATTCCCAGTGAAGGCTATGCATCTTTTTCAAAACAGGCAGGCTTTTTTTTTTTAATGCAGATTGTCATTAACACAACAATTTTCTAACGTTTGTGATTATCTTAAACACAGAACTATGTTAGTTGATGCCCAATCTCACAACTTGGAATTTTCTCAATGCTTTTCTTATGAAAATTTGACCACTATAATTATGGCTTTTGGTTTGTATAGGATTTTATATGGATATACATAGCTCCAGTTTTCACGAATTCTTCCTATTACCCAGAAGTAGGATATATTGAGCAACAAGGGTGTCAATGACTTGCAAGAATTAAAAACCAAGCAGATAAATAGAGGAATGGCAGAAAGCCTGAGGAATAAGGATAACGTAGGGAGATGGAGCACAGAGAGTTGAGTGTTGCCTCTATAGGAACAGTTTGCACATGGCAGCTTTTAGCCTAGATAAGGGTATTTATATTCCAGAATAAGTTGTCCCATATTTCCTGAGAGAAAACTGTTTTGACTGCTTTTACTTATAAGTTTAGAGCATTACACAATATACTTTTATTTTTATGTTATTAAAATATAGATGATTTGTTACACAATAGACAAACTGACAACATTTTGAGGGTGATTTATGTTTAGGGGGTCATAGGAAATGTACACTGATTTCTTAATTTTTTTTTTTACTGTCATTATATTCCCAGAGTAAATATATCTTGTGAAAAGAAAGTTAAAATAATTTTTAAAACTGTAAGAAGGGTTTCTACAGGATGTTTAGGGGAGAGAAAATTTTCCTCTGTTGAGGAATTGAATCTCTTCCCCTAATGGCTGAAATCTCCCTCATAGCTAAGCAGACCCAGCCTTGGCCAAGGTGATATGGAGACCTTGTTGGCGTTCCAGGAAAGCTTAGGAAGCTCGTTATGCTGGGTGTGCAGCTCAGCGATTAGATAAGATTCCTCAGAGGTTTTAGTTGCTCTTCGCTTATTTCAATTTGGCTTTCTCCTCAGCTGGGTCCTACTTAGCTTTCCTAGCCTGTGTGACTCTTTGGGTTTTCAGTAGTACCAAATCCTACAGAAGTCTGTAAAACTGTATTGCTGTTCTTCACGTAGGAAAAACACTTTTGCATTTTGTGCTGCAGAATACAGCTCTCAAAACTGCCCGTCTCATAGATGCCTTGACCCATTAGCATCTCAGGCAGTTGGTTTGTCACTTTTCTTCCATTTTATAGCTTTTAAAAATTAATGTATTGAGTTCGTCAGGCTCAGGGGCTAAAATTCTATTCAGTAAGTGTGTTTTCATGGCATAGTGCATTAATATATGCAGGCAGGAAAAATAACCCTCCCAGAAAAGAACTTTAAGATGAAATTTCTAGCTGAAGCTCCAATATAATTTGACTCTAGGTATAACTCAAGGCAATAACTTACCAATTTCATCACTCCATTTTACATTCATCTTTTTCTGGTATTTTCTTAAAATTGAGGGGGTGACTTTTTTCTGAATATAGACTTTTCTAGTATGCTACCAACTTTCAATCCACCTAACCTCAGCCACACAGTTGAGGCGGCTGCCTCCAGACTCCACAGCTGAATCCTGAATGCAGAAAGTCCTCCCCATGGTCACAACCTTCTAGGCTGTGTATGGCTATATTTTCACACACCTCGAGAGCGGCTCTTTGATATAACAGCTTCCAGCAGCTGAGCCCCACTCCTTCAGCTCCTTCAGGTACTCCCTTCCACCTGGACCCCATCATCAAGATGGAAACTACAATCTCACCACACTGCCCACTCCCTCCCTCACACCCCTGATAATTCACTGCTCCCACTTGATCCTTCACCACCAATTCCAGTCTCTGGTGACTTCATTCAGATTCATGAGAAGAGGAGCAGAGCCAGGGGAAAAGTCTGTAGTCACCTGGGCCGGCCACTGCACATTTCTGTTCTCCATCTGTATGTGATATGCTTCTCAGAGGCCTTTGCATCACCACTAATCTACTGCACACAAGCAACCACTTTTCTATACCTGCTCCTCAGGAAATGCTCTGAGAGATCGGAGACAAATGGATGCAAATTCCCACAAATTCTTCCGCTCAGTGCTAAGTGTGTCCTGCTCAGTTCTTGTTCACTCTTACTTTTTCTTTTCTGCAAAGCTTCTTTCCAGGAATATCTCCTCCATTGTGTGCTTCATCCCAACTGCTGGGTGCAGGTGAGGGGAAAGGATGCCTCAAGTGGGAGAGTAACAGGTGCTGGAAAAGAGAATCTCTGCTGTGACCACTGCCCAGCCATCCAGAAATGATGCCAGGACTGTTTGTCACAGAGGAAGCTTTGAAGACTCTATTGGAATGAGACTTCTCTCAGGAAGGGGGCTTTAGCAGACATGTGTTGCTGTGGCCGCCCGCTACCAGTTCTTCCTTCCTTGGGTAACAACACCCTAATCATTCTTTGGGAAACTAATTCTTCCTCAGTCTTGATGGGACTTCTGATCAGGGTACTCCATTCCACTCCGGCCAAAGGATGGGCTCATGACCCCGCTTGACTGAATCTGATTTTTAAGCAGAATGACATATAGACTGTTGCTCTGATTCAGACTGCCAGTGAATGAATGTCTCTTCATTCCTGAAGGTGAGTGCCCAGAGCTGCTCTGAAACCTGGCTCTTCCACTTTTCTCCTCAATTCCATGAAGTATGCTATGTAGTTAAAAATGTCTTTTTAAATTAAGTTTACCAAAGTCTGTTTATATTCCTTGGAAAATCAAAGAAGTCTAACTGTTATGGAACTTGAATATGGTGTTGAGAAAAGGCATTTGACTGCGAGTCAGAGGCCTTTGGTTCTATTTCCAGTTCCACTAAAGACAGCTACAATTATTTTGTTCCCACGTGACTTTACCTGCAGAATGAGGATTCTCAACAGGAAGAGGCACATCCAAATCTCTTGGGTGGCTTTTTAAAACTATACACACCCCTTGCCCAAGCAAATTCTGTTAAATGCCACCCTCCTCCGCTCCTTTCCCCAGCAGCGCATGGCCTCACCATTGAACAGTACAGTACAGTGAGCCACAGTTTCTAACAGAAGCGTGTTATAGCCCTCAGATGTGTTGGATGGAAAAATATTCTACTGGGCTACAATATTTCCAAAAGTCCTTCCAGGTCTAATATCCTTTGAGTTGATGAGAACTTTTTCAAAAATACAACTATATCAGACAGGTTATGAAAAAATATTTAAAGCGCAGGCAGATGGAAACCTAAGAATAGAAACAGAAATCAAATCTCAAAAATTGGAAGAATGGTTGCAAAAGATTTTGATGTGAATTGCCTTAAATATAATGATCAAACTTGTAGCAAATGTATTGGTTAGAAATCGTGAGACTCCTCATATTTTTATTCTCTAGCACAAGGGCCTTCAATTTTGTGAAAGACTACTACATTTGGAAAAGAAAAAACTTGTCTATCTTTGACACATTATGTGTTTAGAAATTTTCATTGCACTAAAGTCTAAAATTATCAATGTGATCATGTAATAACTAACATTCAGTGTCTAACAGAAAAAATTTTGAGGAGTTTGACAGAAAACTACTAATCTAAAAGAACTTGGTAAAAAAACCATTCTGAATAATTTACTAATAATTAATGAAATAACTATTACAAATATGAATGATACAAACAATAGTTTAAATAAATCAAATATACGTTAGTGAGCTAAAATGAAACAAACATTGAATAGTTAATATTTTAAAGAAATATTGAAATCAAAATTTAAAATATATTTTATTAAGGGCTGTCATTTAGTTTTTTGCATTGCTGGCTTCTTTTACTGGAAAATGTTAAGAATATTGAAATCAAAACCATGGTCTCTGCCAGTCAGCTTTGACACGATCATCTTCTGAGAGCCAAATTAAATATTTATAATGAATATGCTTGATTTTAATTAAATCATCTCATTTTTTGTGTTCTCTTTCTCTTATACACATTCATACACATGTAAATCACCACCACCACCACAGTATTCAAGCCAATAATATTTAATATTTACCTATTTTGCCACTTAAAAGAGCATATTCTTTGATATGATACTCTTTGCCCCTAAAGTTTCTTCAGATCATATGGAATATACCCATATGCTTATGATATTCTACAATTTCTGCAAATTTTTCACCATATGGTACTACTAGAACTTTTAAAATTATGTCTTATGCTGGCTGCATCAATAATTTCAGTGGTTTATGCATGCATATAATTATGGATGTAACTTCATCCTCTTCATTGCTTTTTGTATACCTTTTATAAGTTCTTTTTATAACAGATAAAAAACATTTGTTCAAATAAATGAGGTCATTGAAATTTAAAAGCTAATCATGAATCTAACTAGTTCCTTGCCCTGACCGTGAACATCCACTTAGAAAACTTCTAATTATTTCAACAATAATTACACTGGCAGGAGGACAATGGAGTATATAATTTATGGTACTAATTATACTATTTAAGTGTCTACATCTTACTGCCTTAGTTCATTTTGTGCTGCCATAACAGAATACCTGAGACTAGTTACTTTATAAAGCACAGAGATTTATTTCTTACAGTTCTAGAGAGAGCCCTCTTACTGTGTCATCCCATGGCAGAAGGTGAAAGGGTAAGACAGCATGAATACAAGAGAAGAGAGATAGAAAGAGAGAGAGAGAGAGAGATCCTTTTATTAGAAACGCACTCCCAAGATAACTAACTCATTTCTACAATAATGGCACTAAATGGCATTAATCCATTTATAAGAGCAGAGCCTTTGGGACCTAATTACCTCTTAAAGATCCCACCTCTCAGCACTGTTGCACTGGAAATTAAGTTTCCAACACATGAACTTTTGGGGATACATTCAAGCCATAGAATTGACCTAAGCAAATTCTCTGAGAACCGAAGCTGGGGTAACACTGGATGACTGCACAGTGGTAACACTAACTGTTTTTGCAAGCTCTCTCTTTTTTTAATTTTATTTTACTATTTCACCAACAGGTGATAAAATACAGTATATGATATGCTGTAAATAGACAGTGAAGGACTAAACAAGAAGAATGATACTTTGTGAGAAGATTATATTCCATAGTTTCATGTGAGGGGTACTCGAATTTTCAACCTTGCTTTCTGGCTACCTTTGAATAACAGACTTTTTTTCATGGTGTTGCATAGTATTTTGGAAGTAATGAAGGGAGTTTCCTACCATTATGTTTATGCATTTGTATATCTTTGTAAAGGAACATTATGTTTATGTATTTGTATACCTTTGTAAAGGTGAAAATAGTATTACAGAATAATTTTAATTTCTGTGGACGTTTAATTTCTGCACAAAGATGTTTATAAAAATTTTAAGGACTACCACTAAAGAGAAGTTGTTTAAAAAAAATTTCACAGTTCAATAAGAGGTTAAAAAAAAGCAGGAGAAAAAAAGAGTAAACCAAAAACTTAAATAAGATGGTAGAAATAAGTTCAAATATGCCAGTTATAACAATAAATATAAACAGACTAGCTTTTAAAGAAAGATAATATGTGATTTGGATTTAAAATAAAACATATGTGCTATCTATAAGAGATATATTTTAAGTTAAAAAAACAGGCTTTCAACAAGATGATTGGACAAACTACAGCTGAAAAATAGTAAACCAAATAACATTAAAATCAGCTAAAATAGAATTTAAGGAAAAAATTATAAAAAGAGACAAGTGAAGATACTAAACTATGATTTTTAAAAAGCCACATAACCATACCTTCAAAGTATATAAAGTGAAAACTGATGGATTTGTAAAGATTTTTTAAATCCACAGAAGTATAGATTTTAAATCACCTGTTAAAAATATTAGGTTAAATAGAATATATATGAGGTATATATATATATGTAGAGAGAGAGAGATAATATATATACATATATAAATATACAATATAGTTATACACATCTCTATATATTAATATAAAATATATTTATATTATAAAATTTTTACATAAATATATAATTATAGAAGTATATAGATCTCATACAAATCTATATATTTGTATACATGATATATAAATATAACTATATATAATTATAGATTTGTATAATTATATTGTGTATATAAATATATATATTTATGTGTGTATATACATATATAATTAGATAATTAGATATATAATATGAAAGTCCCAGTTTTGTACTTTTCATAATTGGGATACACTATTTTTTCTTTATTTTCTTATTCTTTTCTTTATCAAAGAATTTCTCCTTACAGATATGTCATATACTTCCTGTAATCTTTTGTAAAAAAAAAATCTGAAATATCAGTTATCTTTGTGTCACTGGAAACCAGAAATGTTATTCAAACTGCACTCTAATCCACATAAATTAATCGCAAGTCAGTTCACCTTTCTCAAAAAAACTGACCTCACTGACCATCAGAAAAATTAACGACACTTAGGCAGGGCTCTAAGGGTTTTCAGCTACTACCCCAACTCTATTACCACCATTTTTATATGTGAAATTGATTTTTGCTCAGTTTTATTGGCAGTACAATAAAACAGAATTTTGTTATTTTTATCCTACTATTCCCCTATTCCTTTCAACAAGGTTGTTTTCCCTAAATTCCTCCTAAACTGAAATTATGAAGCCACAATTAATCAACAAGGTAGTATCAATCAATAAGGGTCCTGTTGTTTTTAATATTTAATCACTAAAAATTTTTTTTCTAAGCCATGACTCACTCACTTTTACCCTAAAATATTTAGCCTTGCTTATGTTTTATATGAATATATATTTGTCATATATTGTCAATATAATAAATGATCATTAATTTAATTAGGGCTCATTTTACTAAGCTTAAAGATGGATTTAGACAAGTAAAATATATACAAAATATATGGTCTTTTCTCATACTCTCTGCCTGCAGACCCTCAACACCTTTCCTTTTTCTTCTTTGTTCTCTTTAAAATTTCTTCTCTACTTCTCCATATTAATAATATTCAATAGACCATCATTTTTCAACCTTGATATAAACTTCCCCAATTTCTTCCAAAGATTGTATTGCTTCATCCCTCTGAAAGGGAGCATGTTTTACAGAGGAGGCAGTAATTTCTCAGCTTTGATTATCAAATTTTATGTTTTGTTTATATTTTCTTTTCCCCTAACATGGCTGTAGTTGTTTTACGCAGATTTTGACAAGAGGGAAAGGGCTTTCCACCCAGATGTGGTGGCCTTGACTGTCAAGTTTACTAAAATCAACCATGGAAAAACTATGAGATGGTACCTAAGATATGTCCTGTCATATGGAAGGGGGAAGCCTGTTCCCCCTGGCCACAGTGCTTGTGGAAGAGAAAAGAGAGTCAGAAATAGAGGAAGCAAGTATTCACACATTTGGTTGCAAACTTTCCCATATGCACAAAACTTCCAGGGAGTAAAGAAGGATAAGCTGAAGGGTTTTTACCCACTTCCTGTTTTGAACTTCAGGTGGAGATGCCCACTCCCGGTGACCTTGCCAATGTGGGATGGCAATAGACAGCATAGCTAGTGGTCAGATTACTGAGTTGGGGGGTAATCTCAACACAGCTTCTACCACTGTTTGGCAAGGAAGAGCTCCGTAGTTCCTACATGTTCCCCCAGTCTCCCAAGTGGAGATTAAGAGGGCAACTGAATAAACAGATAGGGAAATTTCCAGGAAGATTCAGGCGTTAGTATTACTTAGGATAATTCCACAGCTAAGAACTGTAGAATATGGTATTGGGCTGGGGACAAAGTAGGAATCTCTGCCAGAAACCAGAATGTCTCTGATATGAGATGAAGCCAATGGGGCCCATCAACAAGGTGAAATAGCTATGTTCCCCAGAGCACTGCCTAAACTAAGTGAACATAGCATGGGTTACACCACCCATGCTCTACAGTGGCAGACACCAGCAAGAAGCCCACAGATAGGACCAGCCCGACCAGTCCGACCACACTTGGTGAATACCAACCAGCTATCAGCTGTTCTACAAAAATCCTGGCACCCTTCATCAACCCTGCAGGACAGTAAACTTTCTCTTCATTAGAAATACTGTCTCAGGCAGGAGGAGGAAAAATAGAGAAACAGCTGGATGAGGGATGTGACGTTAAGTTGACTAAATGTTTGAGAAAGCTTGTTTTAAACTGAAGGAGATTAAGCTGGAAGAGAAAGTAATAGCATTAATTGGAAATATTAAAATTTATTTTGCCCTAATATCTAGCAAAATGTGGTATTCATAAAGATAAGTTATAGAGAAATAAGTAACGAAGCTTATAGAGGTGTAGAAGTGTAAATGATGAGTGTATTCTACTGTGTGAAGAAATAATTCACAGTGTATATATGTGTAAAAGTGTCAATAATTATGTCTGATCTATTAGATATAGATCTAAATATAGATTGCTATGGTCTCAATGTTTATGTCCTCTCAACATTCATATTTGGAAATCTAATCCCCATTGGGATGGTATTAGGAGGTGGGGCCTTTGGGAGGTGATTAGATCGTGGCAGAGGGGCCATCACGTGTGGAATTAGTTCCCTTTTTTATAAAAGAGACCCCCAGAAAGCTGCCTTGCTCCTTCCACCACGTGAGGATGCAGAGGAAAGGCATCATCTGTGCAACAGGAAATGGGCCTTCACCAGACACTGAATCTGCTGAAACCTTGATCATAGATTTCCTAGTAACCCCCTAGAACTATGAGAAATAAATTTCTGTTGTTTAAAAGCTACTCAGTGTGTGGTATTTTGTTATAGAAGCCCCAATGGACTAAGACTATATTAGATATATAGACATAGATCCATATCTATCTATGTATTTATTTATCTAATCTACGTACTGTATATAAAAGGCCACATATCTATATACAGTACAGTACCATATGCGATTGAGATTGTGTGTGTTTTCTCATACATAAAATTTCAATTAGTAGCTTTGGATGTAAGTCTCCCTTCCTTCCTTCCTTCCTTCCTTCCTTCCTTCCTTCCTTCCTTCCTTCCTTCCTTCCTTTCCTTCCGTCTCTCTCGCTCTCTTTCTTTCTTTGACGTAGTCTTGCTCTGCCGCCCAGGCTGGAGTGCAGTGGCGTGATCTCGGCTCACTGCAACCTCTGCCTCCCAGGTTCAAGCGATTCTCCCACCTCGGCCTCCTGAGTAGCTGGGATTACAGGCATCCACCACCACAACCAGCTAATTTTTGTATTTTTTAGTAGATATGGGGTTTCGCCATGTTGGCCAGGCTGCTCTTGAACCCCTGACCTCAAGGGACCCACCTGCCTCCGCCTTCCAAAGTGCTGGGATTACAGGCCTGAGTCACCATGCCTGGCTATAAGTCATTTTCTGAATTTCATGTTATTTTCTGGAAATAAAATTACTAGGCCAGTGGAAATGAGTATTTTAAAGACTATTGGAATAGTTTGCCAAAGATAGCTTCTGTACCTAAATCAATCCATTCCTTTAAAATTGTCAGATATTTGAGAATGGCAAAAAAAAAAAAAGAAAAACTATATAAATCAAATATTGCATTTGTCATTTACACTTTCGTTATTGTGAAGGCCAGATTTCAGGCTGTGGTTTGATTCTTCTGAGGTACTTGCTCTTTATTGAAGACACGTAGCCACTGGCTGTAAGGTAGCACTGTGTGATTGCTTCATGTTGTCTTATTTCTGTCCAGCTGAAAGATATTCCTTTCCACTCACAAAGACTGCAGTGAACTTAGGTATTACTATTAGATACTTTCTCCACCAAGTCTCAATGTGATCAATCGCATGAGTTTCACGAAGATCATTGCTTGCTACTCAATCAAAATCCATTGTTATATATTTTAAATTATCTATTTAAAAAGCCTCTGGAGGTATTAAAATCTTTATACAATTTTTAAAATTATGAATAAACTTTGTAAAAATATAGCAATATTTAAGTGCTATAAGCTATTTCCAAGCAGTTTCCATTGAACTCTTCTCTGGTTGATATTCTAGGCATCAAGCAGCAATCTTCACTCTCAGGAAAGAACCAATTCACTATTGGCTGATGTTCACAGCAGGCCAGGATAGGGACCCATCACTTTTTCCTCCTTATTACACGCTGTCCTTTCCATTAGAATCATGGCAGTCTTCACACTGCTCCCTTTGCATGTATAACTCATCCTATGAGTCAGGCCTTGAATTTATTTATTCCAGTAGGCTCCTAAAAAGCTTTCTCCTTTGGCAGTACAATCTCTCAAAACCAGATTCACATCAAAATAATTTTCACAATCGATATTGTAGCACATATTATTCCACAATGATTTTTTAAATTAACAGTGTAGCATATATTATTCCAAACATCTGAATGGATTAATTTTACTTCCAGAGATGGGATACTAAAGGGTTGAAAATATAGAAGAAAAATAATGTCAAAACATATAAAACTATGCATCCTTATAATCATGAGGAAGAGAAATATACATACCTGTATACAGAGATTTTTCTTGTTTTATTTGCAATTACACTGTGTAAAAGTTTGAACATCAAGTTCTTTTACACTGGAGTTTCTTAAGCATAAAACTGTAAAACTCAGAGAGGCAAAGAACTGAAATGAAATTTAATTTTTAAAAATTATTAAAATATTTTACATGTGGCTTTTCCATTTTTAAGGTACACTTGTATTTCTTTGCTTTCATCTACATTCTTAATTGACTTCAAAGAGACTGTATTTTATTCAATATCTGTTTATATCTTCAAAAAGTTCCTGAATCATCTTCAAAATGCAACTCAAATGATGACCTTACTGATCAAAGAGAATTATTTCTCTTCTTTTTAGTTTAGGTGCATAGATACATAGTTCTTTCTGAATAATAAAAAGCTTTGAAAGGGGAAAGAACATTTTTCTTTATATTTGGTGGCAATTTTGACTTTGTATAGTCATTCATGGAGTTCAAAGAAATTTAAATGGACAGAGCACAGAAGTATTCCTGACACAGCATCATTCAACAAATTCCATCCTGTGCTCATTCTGGCAACCTTAGACAGCCAATATCAAGTCCACACCCCTCGTTTGCTCTCCTATAGCTAACATAATATTGTTTTTACAAAACCAATGACTGAGAGATATGGTAGGTGGAATTGGGCATGTGGAGTCTGTGGGGAGGGAAGATAGCCATTTTAAATAGGGTGGTAAATTCTGAAAGATGTAAAGGAGTAAGTCCTGTGGATTTCGGGGCAGAGTGTAACAGAGTAAAACAGCTGATGCAAGAGACACAGGTCAAAGGGTGAGAGTGGCATGTCTGAGAAACTGCAAGGAGGTCACTGGGCTAGAGCAGAGTGAGCCTGAGGGATGTGGTAAGAGATAAGATTATCAGAGAGGTAATGGGGGTGGAGGTGTCACAGTGCGTCTCCTAGAAACTTGAAAGTTCGCAATGAATGAATCTGAGAGCCAATAGAAGAGTAAATAAAGGAGTAGTGTTTTAAAATCTGATTTTGCTTTTCAAAATAGGATATACAGGGTCAAGAGTGAAAGAAGACAGTCTAGTTAGGAGACTATTCAATTAGCACAAGAAAAAAATGATGATGGCCCTTACTACTGTCTTCTCATCAGACTATACTTTTTCAATATATAACATGTCTCTTTGTTCTCTTCTATTCAAAGCTTTTCATTTGAATACTGATTTTATTAAATATTCATGCCTACTTTCTTATTGTTAGTATTTGCCTGAAATTTCTTTTTCAATATTTTATTCTCAACTTTAAATCACATTTTACTTTGTGTCTCCTTAAGCCAGGAAGTACATCAGTATTTAGTTTACCCAATCTGAGTGTCTTCAAACAGGAAAACTTATCCCATTATCATTATTTAATAGTGGATATTTATAATTATTTGTGACATTTTATTTTATATTTTCTGTTTACTGTGTTTTCTTTTTTCCTATCTTTTTGTGTTGATAGTTTTTTTTTTTTTTTTGGCTGTTGTTGCTGCTGTTCAATTTTATTTACTTTAGAGTTTCAAAAATTATGCATCCTAATCTTATTATTTGAGTGGACAGCCCTCAAAATCATAAGACACATAATTTTGTATTTTCCTTACTATCTTAAATAAATTATTTGTATTTAATTATTATCTGTATCTTTTATAAGTTCTATATCACTGTTCCTTTAGTTTTCCAGTTATGTTTTTGTGATTTTTGAATCTGTCTTTCTCTACCTTCATATGCTCTGATATTTAACTTTTATTTGCCTCTGTCACCGCACTGAGCACTTTTTATCTACACCCACCTTCTTTGCATAGCTGAACCACTCCTTCCCAACGAGCGGTTAATCTATTGTTTTGAACAGCATTGAACATCCAGATGGAGCTCTCTCTCATTCAATAAGCACTAGCTACTCCTCATTGTAGGAGAATCATCATCATAATTTTTAGAAAAGGATACAATTATCCATATCACATTAAATTATATCATTTTCCTTCATCTAGAAACGGAGTTTATAATGCATACATACTCACACACACAGCTTATGTTTATGTGGGCTTTATTTGAGGAAAAGTGTTTTACTTTCTTTGCTGTGGCAGATGGTTACATGTCGTTTTGTAAACATGGTGAGGTAGAAAAGATACTGCAGAAGACCTTAATATCGACAGGCAACATACACCTTATCTTCTTCATTGCACAGTAAGAGCCTCAAGGACCATTTGGAAGCCTGCAGAGGCAGACACTATATTTTCTTTGCTTCGGCACTTATCATTAACGCAGAGAGCTACCCAGCTGCTAGTGCTGAAAAGCTATCCTTAGGGAAGAATTTCTGTCAAACAGAGCACCGTTTCTTTAAAACCACGTTGCCATTTGTATTCAGTACAAGAGAGCTCATAACCAAAAGAGCCAACTGAACTTTCCAAAGACAAATGAGTCAGTCAATGAAGTATTTTTAGATAATCACTAGATTCTTAAATTATTCTCAAATATTGTAGACATGAATATTAATTTACTCTATTTTGATGATCAAATTTACAAAGAAAAAAAATACTCTCTTCATCCCCAGCTTTCTTCTGGCAATACTGACCCTCTCTCTGTTTCCATTTCCTAGAATATTGTTCACCTTAACCATCCAATCTAACCAAGTAATGTTTTCATATTATACTTATTTTAGTTCTTAAACAAAAATCTACTATATTTTAATATATCTATCAATTAATTCATTTATTTGCTTATCTAATTCCTGTTTCCTTCTTAAAAGCAAGGTTCTTTTCTATATTATTTGCTTCCATATCTCCTGCATCTAGAACAAGACCTGGTATATATAGCAGGTGATTAATCTATATTTCTCAAGTGATAAAGAATATTACAATGTTCTGAAATAATTAAAAAACTTTAATTTCATCATGATAAACCTTAGAAAAAAATAAAATTGTCAATCATGTCAAAATTCTGAATATTATAACATTTTATTTTAAAAACTTCTAGAACCTAGAGTTATTCATTCTTTGTAATCATCTTTAGGATTGCCAAAATAATGCAAATTTAATTTTTTTAAATGTAACAAGAAATACATGTACATTATTGTGAAAACATAAGGATCTCTTATAGAAATTGTTGATGACTTTTTTTAAAATTAGGAGAATTTTTAAACATTTTCTTACAAAATAGTTAATTGTGAGATTTGTTTTTGTAAGTAGAAAGCATATAGGATTGTGATATTTTAATGGCTCAGATGAAAATCAAATTCCCTTAAAAAGTTATCTTTGTGACTAGTAGAATTCTTCTATGCAGGTTAAAAAGATGTTTGAAGGAGGCCAGGCACAGTGGCTCACACCTGTAATCCCAGCACTTTGAGAGGCTGAGGCGGGCAGATCACCTGAAGTCAGGAGTTCGAGACCAGCCTGGGCAACCTGGTGAAACCTCTACTACAGATACAAAAATTAGCCCAGCATGGTGGTGGGCGCCTGTAATCCCAGCTACTCGGAAGGCTGAGGCAGGAGAATCGCTTGAATTCAGGAGGCAGAGGTTGTGATGAGCCGAGATGGCGCCATTGCACTCCAGCCTGGGCAACAAGAGTGAAACTCCATATCAAATAAATAAATAAAAATAAACGATGTTCAAAGGAAAACAAAAGAAATAAATAATCCCCAAAATGAGAAATGGCATTTGTTATCAACATATTTCATGTGGAAACAGGAGTTAAAAATGGATCATTGGCCCAGAGCGGTGGCTCACGGTTGTAACCCCAGCACTTTGGGAGGCCGAGGCGGCAGGATCACCTAAGGTCAGGAATTCGAGACCAGCCTGGCCAACATGGTGAAACCCCGTCTCTACTAAAAATACAAAAACTTAGCTGGGCGTGGTGGCGGGCGCCTGTAGTTCCAGCTACTCGGGAGGCTGAAGCAGGAGAATCGCTTGAACCTGGAGGGCGGAGGTTGCAGTGAGCCGAGATGGCGCCACTGCACTCCAGCCTGGGTGACAGAGCAAGACTCCATCTCAAGAAAAAAAAAAAACAAACCATTAATAGCATACGAGGCAAAAACCTAGCAATAAAATACAACAGAAGAGTAGTGGAATAAAATTTCTTGTTTATTTAATTCCATCTGTCTGATATCTGAGATTAGGTTTCTAAAAAGCAGTGAATTTGCTCCTCTTCAACTGAAGATGAATATGAAAAATGGAAAGACCAAAATTACTTTCAGATTAATTGATACTGAAGAACTAAATCTAGGTGCAAAAGAATGCTGAAAAAATATTCATAGTTTCAGCCTCAGAAAGATGTTTTTCAGCAAAATATAAAATTATAATATAAAACACGAATGTTAAACTATTAATTATAAAATCTGAAGATTTTCCAGATATATCTCATCTCCAATCTTCTTAACTTCAAACATCAGAGCTTAAAAAATAGAGCTTCTGGTTTCCCTTGGGCTGATTGTGGCCACTTAATTTCAAATACTCCCCCAGAAAACATGTATGTCAACAAGAAGAACAAATAAAATCACCAATAGCCTATGACAATAGCAGAGAGATAGAAAATAATTGAAATGTTTAATTCACATGTAAGTAAACATTGCTGTTTCACAGACCAGGGTCAAGGGTCAAAGATTTTGCAAAAGAGAACAGAATACACTAGAGTCCTAATAGCAGAGAAATACAGTTATTAAAATATTAAGAGTTACCATCAAGAGAGGAGGATTGCATCCTGAATGGAGGAATACCAACAAAAGATCCAAAGCCTGGTACATCAGAAAACTGAATATAGGAAATAAAAAGAAAGCAGCTTACACAGGAAAAGAATATCTCAGAGATACTGTGAGTTAGGTTCCAAACTGCCATGGAAAGGCAAATATTGCAATAAAGTGAGCCACATAATTTTTTTGTTTTTCCCAGTATATATAAAAGTTATGTTTACACTATACTGTGGTCTATTAAGTATGCGATAGCATTCTGTCTAAATAATGCACATACCTTATTTTAAAAGTACTTTATTGTTAAAGAATACTTATGATCATCTCAGGCTTCAGCGAGTAGTAATCTTTTTGCAGGAGGAAGGTTTTGCCTCCAGGTTGATGGCTGCTGACTGATCGAGTGCTGATTACTGAAGATGGGTGTGACTGCAGTAATTTCTTAAAATAAGACAACAATGAAGTTAGCCACACCGATGGACTCTTCCTTTCATAAATAATTTCTCTGGAGCATGCCCTGTTTTTTGACATAATAGCATTTTACCCACAATAGAACTTCTTTTGAAACTGAAGTCAATCCTTTCCAACGCTGTCTTTGCCTAATCAACTAAGATTATGTAATATTCTAAATTCTTTGTTGTCATATAAATGATGCTCACAGCATCTTCACCAGGAAGAGATACCATCTCAGAAAATCACATTTTTTATTCATCCATGAGAAGCAATCCCTTTTCTATTCAAGTTTTATCATGAGATTGCAGCAATTCAGTCACATCTTCAGGAGCCACTACTGACTCTAGTTCACTTGCTATTTCTACCACACCTACAGTTGCTTTCTCTTCTGAAGTCAAGTCTTGAACCTCCCAAAGTCATCCATCAGGGCTGGAATCAACTTCTTCCAAACTCCTGTTAGTGTTGATATTTTGACCTCCAATGAATCAGAAATGTTCTTAATGGCATCTAGAATGAACTCTTCCCAGAAGGTTTACAACTTACTTTGTCCAGATCTACTCACTATCTATGGCAGCTATCACCTTATAAATGTATTTCTTAAAGAATATAACTTGAAAGTCAAAGTTACTCCTTGATCTATGGGCTGCAGAATGGAGGTTGTGTTAGCAGGCATGAAAACCACATTAATTTCCTTTTACATTTTCATCAGAGCTCTTGAGTGACCAGCTACATTGTAAATGATCAGTAGTTTTTTGAGTCTTTTTTTTTTTTTCTGAACAGTAGGTCTCAGCAGTGGGCTTCAAATATTAAATAAACCATGCTGTAAAGAGATGTTCTGTCTTACAAGCTTTCTTGTTCCATTTATAGAGCACAGTTCAAGTAGGTTTAGTGTAACTCTTAAGAGCCCTAAAAGTTTTAGAATGGTAAATGAGTATTGTCTTCAGCTTAAAGCCACCAGCCATGTTAGCTCCTCACAAGAGTCAACCTGTCCTTTGAAGCTTTAAAGCCAGGCATTTTTCCTCCAACATAAGGTGATTTCATCTACATTGAAAATCTGTTGTTTAGTATAGTCATGTTCATCAAACATCTTACCTTGATCTTCTGGAAACTTGCTGCAGCTTATAATCAGCAATTGTTTTTTTACCTTGTACTTTTATGTTACAGTGATGGCTTCTTTCTTTAAACCTCGTGAACCAAATTTTTCTAGCTTCCAACTTTTCCTCTGCAGCTTCCTCACCTCTCTCAGACTTCATATAATAGAAGAAACTTAGGGCCTTGATCTGGATTAGGTGTCAGCTTAAGGGAATCTTGTGGCTAGTTTGATTTTCTATCCAGACCATTCAAACTTTGTCTATATCAGAAATAAGGTTGTCTCATTTTCTTATCATTTATGTATTCACAGATGTAGCATTTTAATTTCCTTCAAGAACTTTTCCTTTGCATTTTTTGCATTCTTGTCTCACATAACTTGGCTAACAGCTTGGTACAAGAGACCTAGCTTTTGGCCTATCTCAGATTTAGACATGCCTTCCTCACTAAACTTAATAATTTCTAGCTTTTTATTTAAAGTGAGAAAAGCTTTCACCGGGCTTAGTCTATTTATATATAATGTAATTGTGATATTTGGGGATTTAAATCTGTCATTTAAAAAATTTGTCCCACATTTTATTTTCTTAGCTTATCTTTTCTTTTTATTCTGTATACTCCTTTCATGCCTTCTTTTGGATTCATTTTTCTAATCATTCCATCTTCTTCCCACCTTCTTATTAGCTTTTTAGTTATAAATGTTTGTTATTTTAATGATTATCCTCATGTCTAGCTATATTTAAATGGACCTTTATACATTCTTTTTATAGTTTAAACCTCATAATACATTACAGTAAGCCTTCACTTATCATTGTCAACACGTTCTTGGAAACTGAGACTTCCAGTGAAACACTGTATAACAGATCCAATTTTTTCCCTCATTAACACTGTAAGAATACATTGAATAAAACAATATTATTTGAAAACCTGCTAAATTCAAAATTTTCAAAAACCTATTAATAACATTAAATGAGGACTTACTGTGGTTTTGTTGCTTTAAACAGTGAATGTATATGTACATTTAACAAAATACGTACCAGTGTTCTTTATTCTTTCTGTTTGTATGTAGTTCCAGCTGGGATCATGTCCCTTCTACTGGAAGGGCAGAAATTTGTTATTATTATTACTATTAGGATGATGATTATTAGTATTTGTTATTGCATCTCTTCTAGCAAAATATTATTTTTCTTTTTTTAAAAAAAATCTTTATTTTACCCTCTTTTTTTGTGACAGATATTTTCCTTGGGTATTGAATTCTAGATTGACAGTTTTTTTCTTTGGACACTTCAAAGATGTCATTTCACCGGCTTCTGACTTCCATTATTTTTTGTTGAAAACTTGGTATTACTGTTGATCTTTTGAATAATGTATCCTTTTTCTCTGAATGATTTTCAATTTCTCTTTGTTTTCTTCTCTTTTTTTTCTCTCTCTCTCTTTCTTTCTTTCTTTTTTTTTTTTTAGACAGGGTCTCCTTCTGTCACTCTGGGTAGAGTACACTGGCACAATCACAGCTCACTGCTGCAGATTCAACCTCCTGGGCTCAGGTGATCCCCCTACCTTAGCCTCTACTCTGTCTAATCTGTTGATTAAACCCTATATCAAATTCTTAGACAATGAGTTCTTGTGAGATCTGGTTGTTTAAAAGTGTGTGGCACTTCCTCCTCTTTGCTTTTAAGTAATCATTTTTATTTCTGGGATTTCTATTTGATTTGTTAAAATAGAATCCAATTCTCTAGTCAAATCTCCATCTTTTCACCTATTGGCTTGAAAATATTAAGCATAGCTATTTTTTAGTTGAGATATAATTTACGTAACATAAAATTCACCATTTTAAAGATGACAAATCAGTGGTTGTTACTATATTCACTATGTTGCCCAAGCACCACCACTACCTAATGCCAGGGCGTTTCTATTACTCCCAAAGAAACTCCACAGTTACTAGCAGCCAATTCTCCCCTTTTCCTGTCCTCTGGCAACCACTGATACAGTTTGGGTTTTTTTCCCCTCTAAATCTCATGTTGAAATGTAATCCCTAATGTTGGAGGTGGTGCCTGGTGGGAGGTGATTAGCTTATGGGGCAGATCCCTCATGGCTTGGTGCTGTCCTCAAGATAATGAGTTCTTATGAGATCTGGTTGTTTAAAAGTGTGTGGCACCTCTTCCTCATTCCTTCTGCTCTTGCCATGTGATGTGCCTACTCTGGTCCCACCTTCCATCATGAGTAAAAGCTCCCTGAGGCCTCCTCAGAAGCCAGGCAGATACTGGCCCCATGCTTGTACAGCCTGCAGAAGCATGAGCCAATTAAACTTCTTTTTATTTACTTATTCATTTTTTAAAAAGATGTAACTAAAAATTTAGACATAGTCAATCATATATGGAAGAAGTGAGGGAAGCAATATGAAGTATAAGGTATAAATGAGTAAAATCCTAACATACCCTATAGAAAGTAAATTGATTTATCAAGAGGAATATTATTTTCACATGAGAAGATAAATACCAGAACAAACAGTTAAAAACAAAGTGATTCTTCTAGCAAATGGCACAAATCAATGAAATGGGACAAATCAATGAGAGAAAAGAGGGAAGAATTTATATATATATATATATATATGTTTTATAGAAGTATTTAACAATTATTTTCATGTAATGCTTTCACCATAATTTTTAAAATTTTAATAATCAAGAAATAATGAAAAATAAAAATAGGTTATAAATTATAGGCAACTGCAGAGAATGTGGGAATTATTCTGATTTTTTTTAATTTATTTTTTTAAATTATACTTTAAGTTGTAGGGTACATGTGCTTTTTAAATAAATTACCCAGTCTCAGGTATTTCTGTATAGCAATGCAAAAACAGACTGATACAACTACTAATATACTTCTATTTTAGATACTTAATATATGCGAATCACACAATTTTTTTTTGTATCTGGCTTCTTTCATATAGCATGATGTTTTCAAGGCTCATCCATGTTGCAGCATGTATCAGCCCTTCATTTATTTTTAAGGCCAAATATGTTGCATTGTACAGATATATCACATATTGTTTATTCAGTAATCAGTTAATGGATATTTGGGTTGCTACTGCTTCTTCACTATTATACTGTTGCCATAAAAGTTCATAGACAAGATTTGGTGTGAACGTATCTTTTCAATTCCCTTAGATATATATCTAGGAATGGAATTGCTGGGTTTTATCATAGTTTTATGCTAAACTTTTTGAGGAATAGCCAAGTTATTTTCAACAGTGTCTCTACCATTTACATTTCCACCAGCAATGCATTAGGGTTTCAATTTCTCCACCTCCTCACCCACATTTGCTATTGACTATCTTTTTTACTGTTACCATCCTAGGGGGTGTCGAGTGCCATCTCTTTGTAGTTTTTATTTGTTTTTACCTAATTATTAATGATGTTGAGCATTTTTTTGTGTTTATTGGCTGTTGGTATATCTTCTATGGAGAACTGTCTTTTCAAATGAATTATCCATTTTTAAATTTGGTTATCTTCACTTGTTCAATTTTATTTCTTTTTTTCTACTCCTCAGACTGGGTAACTCATCTAAATTGACCTATTTTCAAGTTCACTGATGCTTTCTTCTGACCAAATCTCTTGTTGAGCCTCTCTAGTGAATTTTTTATTTTATTTGTTTTTTTTCCTACTATAAAGTTTCTATTTGTTTTTTCTTTAGAATTTCTATCTTTTTATTGATATTCTCTATTTGGTAAAACATGTCTCCCACATTACTTTAATTCCTTAGGATTACTTTAATTATTCAGTTCCTTGGGTGTTTTTAGCTTTTCAGACATATTTAAAATACCATTTTTGCTGAAAAGACATTTATTTGATATGTGATATGGTTTGGCTCTATGTCCCCACCCAAATTTCATGTGGAATTATCATCTCCACGTGTTGAAGGTAGGGCCTGGTGGGAGGTAACTGGATCATGGGGGCAGATTTCCCCCATGCTATTCTCATGATAGTGAGTGAGTTCTCATGAGATCTGATGGTTTAAAAGTGTGTGGTACTTCCCCCACCGCCCCCCTCCTGCCTCCATGTGAAGAAGGTGCTTACTTCCCCTTCGCCTTCTCCCATGATTGTAAGTTTCCTAAGGCCTCCCATTCATGCTACTTGTTAAGCCTGCAGAACCATGAGTTGGTTAAACCTCTTTTCTTCATAAATTACCCAGTCTCATGGTCTCAGGTAGTTGTTTATAGCAGTGTGAGAACAGTCTAATACAGCATGTATTTTCCCCAAATAGTAAAATAAACTGACCAGTGGATCAAAATAATTTAACCTAAAAATGAAAAAAAGCTATTTGATTTCTCAATAAGAAAATACGCTGATCAAAATTTTCACCAAGAATCAGTTGAAAATGTTGCCACCTCATTGGCATTATTTTGGCTGCTCACCTAGGTGATTTCACTGACCTAAAAATAAAACATAAAAACAAATAAACAGTCTCTTTCTCCATAAAACATTAAACCACCACCATCAAAAGCTGATTCTATTTATGTCTACATATGAGGGAGCCTAGACTCTTGAAATAGTATAATACCAAGACAGACCACAGCAATTGCATGGTTGCTGAATCTGATTTGTCAAATATCAGCTCAGTTCAATTCAGTCCAGACCTTGAAGGTGACATGCTTTGTACATCAGGCTCAGCTCTTACCTGTTTAGGTTACTTAATGGAATTTTGAGTAATTTTAAAACTACATTGAAAATGAAAAAAATTAATATGCTAGAAATCAGAATGCAAATTATACATTCATTTTAGGATAAAACACAAAACTGGTAAGACATTTCATGTTTGTGGCAGGTTTGCTTCATGACGCAATCCATGGTATCCTGAGAGAAACATTGTTCACTCTTACCTCTTTTCAGGTGGTGTATGTGTGTGTGCACACATGTGTGTGTGGGTGGACAGGCAAGGTGCTCTGGCTTGGGTTTTCTGAAGTCAAATCTAAAGAACAATCAAGTCCAAGACAAATGATGTCATGGGACAAGGTCCCCAGTGGGAAGTGAGGTTTATGGACAAGAGAACGGAAATAGAATAACAAAAGAAGCTGATTTGGAGAAGCAGGGTGCAGGGCTGACAGTACAGGGAGGTATTCTCCCTGTCCTGCTAACTGTAATTGTGTGCTTATCTCTCCCCCTGAGTTTAGGCTATTATATGCTGAGTCTGGGTCCATAGGTAAGGCTGCACACAAAGGTAGGTCTTGAGTTTCACACAAAGAGTTTAGGTATTCCCAGTGTAGATTCTCCTGAGAAGGGAATAATTTTTTTTTTTTTTTAGATGGAGTCTCGCTCTGTCACCCAGGCTGGATGCAGTGTCATCATCTTGGCTCCCTGCAACCTCTGCCTCTGGAGCTCAAGCGATTCTCCTGCCTCAGCCTCCTGAGTAGCTGGGATTACAGGCACACGCCACCACACCCAGCTAATTTTCGTATTTTTAGTAGAGACGGGGTTTCACCATGTTGGTCAGGCTGGTCTCAAACTCCTGACCTCGTGATCCACCCGCCTCAGCCTCACAAAGTGCTGGGATTACAGGCATGAGCCATTGCACTCGGCCAAGGATAATCTTTTTAAAACTATTTTAACTTTTATTTTAGGTTCAGGGGCACATTTGCAGATTTGTTATAGAGGTAAACTTGTGACTCAGGGATCGGGTGTACAGATTATTTTATCAAGCAGGTACTCAGCATAGTACCCAATAGTTTTTTTCTTCTTTTCTTCTTTTTCTTCTAAACCTCTCCCTTTTCCCATCCTCTGCTCTCATGTAGGCCCCTGTATCTGTTGTTCCCCTCTTTCTCTTCATGTGTTCTCATCATTTAGCTCCCACTTACAAGTGAGAACATGTAGTATTTGGTTTGCTGTTCCTGCATTAGTTTGCTAAGGATAATGGCTTCCAGTTCCATCCATGTTTCTGCAAAGAATACGATGTCTTTCTTTTTATGGCTGCATAGTATTCCATGGTGTATATATACTGAATTTTCCTTATCCAGTCTACTGTTGATGGGCTTTTAGGTTTATTCCATGTCTTTGATATTTTGAATAATGCTGCAATAACATACGTGTGCATGTGTCTTTATGGAAGAAGAATTTATATCCCTTTGGATATATACCCAGTAGTGAGATTGCTGGGTTGAATGGTAATTCTGCTTTTAGTTCTTTGAGGAATCACCACTCTGCTTTCCATAATGGTTGAACAAATTTACACTCCCACCAGCAATGTGTAAATGTTTCCTTTTCTCTGCAATCTCACCAGCATGTTATTATTTTTTTTTACTTTTTAGTAAAAGCCATTATGACTGACAAGAGATGGTATCTCATCATGGTTTTGATTTGCATTTCTTTAATGATCAGTGATATTGGGCTTTTTTTCATATGCTTGTTGGCCACATGTGGGTCTTACTTTGAAAAGTGTCTGTTCATGTCCTTTGCCCTCTTTTTAATGAGGTTGTTTGTTTTTTGCTTGTATGTTTGTTTAAGTTCCTTGAAGATTTTGGATATTAGATATATTGTCAGATGCATAGTTTGCAAATATTTTTCCTCATTCTGTAGGTTGCCTGTTTACTCTGTTGATAGTTTCATATGCTGTGCAGAATCTCTTTAACTTATTTAGGTCCCATTTGTCAATTTTTGCTTTTGTTGCAATTGCTTCTGGCATTTTCATCATGAAATCTTTGCCAGTTCCAATGTCCAAAATTGTATGTCCTATGTTATCTTTCAGAGTTTTTATAATTTGTTTTAAATTTAGGTCTTTAATCCACATTGAGTTGATTTTTGTATATGGTTTAAAGAATGGGTCCAGTGTCAGTCTTCTGCATATAGTTAGCAAGTTAGCCCAGAACCATTTGTTGAATAGGGAGTTATATTAGCCTGTTTTCATGCTGCTAATGAAGACATACCTGAGACTGAAAAGAAAAATAGGTTTAATGTACTCAGCTCCACATGGCTGGGAAGCCTCACAATCATGGCAGAAGGTGTAAGGCACATCTCATATGGTGGCAGACAGGAGAAGAGAGAGAGCCAAGTGAAAGAGGTTTCCCCTTATAAAACCATCAGATCTTGTGAGACTTGTTCACTACCATGAGAACAGTATGGGGGAAACTGCCACCATGATTCAATTATCTTCCACTGAGTCCCTCTCACAACAAAACGGAATTATGGAAGCTGCAATTCAAGTTGAGATTTAGGTGGGGACACTGCCAAACCATATCATTGCACCCTGGCCCCTCCCAAATCTCATGTTCTCACATTTCAAAACCAGTCATGCCTTCCCAATAGTCCCCAAAGTCTTAACTCATTTCAGCATTAACTCAAAAGTCCACAGTCCAAAGTCTCATCTGAGACAAGGCAAGTCCCTTCTGCCTATGAGCCTATAAAATCAAAAGCCAGTTAGTTACTTCCTAGATACAATGGGGTACAGGCATTGGTTAAATACAACCATTCCAAATGGGAGAAACTGGTCAAAACAAAGGAGCTAAAGACCCCATGCAAGTCCAAAATCCAGTGGGGCAGTCAAATCTTAAAGCTCCAAAATGATCTCCTTTGACTCCATGTCTCATATCCAGGTCATTTGACGTAACAGGTGGGCTCCCACAGTGTTGGGCAGCTCTGCCCTATGGCCTTGCAGGGGACAGCCCTTCTGGTTGCTTTCACGGGCTGGCATTGAATGTATGCAGCTTTTCCAGGTGCATGGTGCAAGCTGTCCGTGGATCTACCATTCTGGGGCCTGGAGGATTGTGCCCCTCTTCTCACAGCTCCACTAGGTGGTGCCCCAGTAGGGACTCTGTATGGTGACTCCAAACCCACATTTTCCCTCTGCACTGCCCTAGCAGAGGTTCTCCATGAGGGCCCAGCCCCCGCAGCAAATTTCTGCCTGGGCGTCCAGGCATTTCCATACATCCCCTGAAATCTAGGTGGAAGTTCCCAAACCACAATTCTTGACTTTCATGCACCCACAGGCTCAACACCACATGGAAGCTGCCAAGGCTTGGCACTTGCACCCTCTGAAGCCATGGCCCAACTTGTACTTTGGCCCCTTTTAGTCATGGCTGCAGCAGCTGGGACACAGGGCACCAAGTCCCTAAACTGCACACAGAAGAAGGACCCTGGGCCCTAGCCCACTAAACCATTTTTTCCTCCTAGGCCTCAGGTCTGTGATGGCAGGGACTGCTGAGAAGACCTCTAACATGCTCTGGAGACATTTTCCCCATTGTCTTGGTGATTAACATTTGACTCCTCACTACTTATGCAAATTCCTGCAGCCTGCTTGAATTTCTCCTCAGAAAATGAGTTTTTCTTTTCTATTGCATTGTCAGGCTGCAAATTTTCTGAACTTTTATGCTCTGTTTCCCTTTTAAAACTGAATGCTGCCTGGGTGTGGTGGCTCATGCCTGTAATCCTAGCACTCTGGGAGGCTGAGGCAGTTGGATCACCTGAGGTCAGGAGTTCAAGACCAGCCTGGTCAACAGTAAAACCCTGTCTCTACTAAAAATGCAAAAATTAGCTGGGTGTGGTGGTGCATGCCTGTAGTCCCAGCTACTCGGGAGGCTGAGGCAGGAGAATCACTTGAACATGGGAGGCAAAGGTTGCAGTGAGCCGAGATTGCATCACTGCATTCCAGCCTGGGAGACAGAATGAGACTCCATCTCAAAAACAACAACAAAACAAAAACAAAAACAAAAACTGAATGTCTTTAACAGCACCTAAGTCACCCCTCGAATGCTTTGCTGCCTATAAATTTCTTCTGTCAGATACCCTAAATCATCTTCCTCAAGTTTAAAGTTCCACAAATCTCTAGGGCAGGGGCAAAATGCCACCAGTCTCTGCTAAAACATAACAAGAGTCATCTTTGCTCCCATTCCCAACAAGTTCCTCATCTCCATCTGAGACCACCTCAGCCTGGATTTCATTGTCTGTATCATTATCAGCATTTTGGTCAAAGCCATTCAACAAGTCTCTAGGAAGTTCCAAACTTTCCCACATTTTCCTGTCTTCTTCTGAGCTCTCTAAACTGTTCCAACCTCTGTCTGTTACCCAGTTGCAAAGTTGCTTCTATATCTTCATGTATCTTTTCAGCAGAACCCCACTCCTGGTACCAATTTATTGTATTAGTCCATTTTCACACCACTGATAAAGACATACCCAAGATTGGGAAGAAAAATAGGTTTAATGGACTCAGAGTTCCATGTGGCTGAGGAAGCCTCACAATCATGGTGGAAGGTGCAAAGCAGGTCTCACATGGTGCCAGACAAGACAAGAGAGAGAGCCAAGCAAAAGGGGTTTCTGCTTTAAAGAACCACCAGATCTTGTGAGACTTAATCACCACCATGAGAACAGTATGGGGGAAACTGTCCCCATGATTCAATTATCTCCCATTGGGTCCTTCCAAAACTCAAGGGAATTATGGGAGCTACAATTCAAGATGGGATTTGGTTGGGGACACAGACAAACCATATCAGCAGTCCTTTCCCCATTGCTTGTTTCTGTCAGCTTTGTCAAAGATCAGATGGTAGTAGGTGTGTGGCTTTATTTCTGGGCTGTCTATTCTGTTCCATTGGTCTATGTATCTGTTTTTGTATCATGCTGTTTTGGTTACTGTAGCCTTGTAGTACAGTTTGAAGCTTCACAAGGTTATTCTTTGTTCTTTCTTACTTTTTTTTTTTTTTTTTTTTTTGAGATGGTGTCTCGCTCTGTTGCGCAGGCTGGAGTGCAGTGGCACCATCTCTGCTCACTGCAAGCTGCGCCTCCTGGGTTTATGCCATTCTCCTGCCTCAGCCTCCTGAGTAGCTGGGACTACAGGCACCTGCCACCACGTCCAGCTAATTTTTTTTTTTTTTGTATTTTTAGTAGAGATGGGGTTTCACCATGTTAGACATGATGGTCTTGATCTCCTGACCTTGTGATCCACCTGCCTCAGCCTCCCAAAGTGCTGTAATTACAGGCGTGAGCCACCACACCCGGCCCCAGCTTTGTTATTTCTGTTTAGGATTTCTTTGGCTATTCAGCCTCTTTTCTGGTTCCATATGAACCTTAGAATACATTTTTCTAGTTCGGTGAAGAATGACATTGGTAGTTTGATAGGAATAGCATTGAATCCAGAAATTGCTTTGGGCAGTATAGCCATTTTAACAATATTGATTCTTCTTATCCAAGAGCAGGGAAGTTTCTTCCATTTGCTTCTGTCATCTCTGATTTCTTTGAGCAGTGTTTTTTAGTTCTCTTTATAGAGATCTTTCATCTCTCTCATTAACTGTATTCCTAGACATTTTATTCTTTTTGTGGCAATTGTGAATAGGATTGTGTTCTTGATTTGGCTCTCAGCTTGGGTGCTGTTACTGTATAGGAATGCTACTGACTTTCATACTTTGATTTTATATCCCAAAACTTTGCTGAAGTTGCTTATCATTTCAAGGACCTTTGGGGCCGAGACTATGGGGTTTTTTTTAGATATAGAATCATGTCATCTGCAAACAGGGTGATATGGTTTGGCTCTGTGTCCCTACCCAAATCTCACCTTGTAGCTCCCATAACTCCCATGTGTTGTGGGAGGGACCTAGTGGGAGATGATTGAATCATGGGGGTGGGTATTTCCCATGGTGTCTCGTGATAGCAAATGGGTTTCATGAGATCTGATGGTTTTAAAAACGGGTTTCTCTGCACAAGCCTTACCTTTTTGCCTGCCTCCATTCATGTAAGAAGTGACTTTTCCTCCTTGCCTTATGCCATGATTGTGAGGCCTCCCCAGCCATGTGGAACTGTAAGGCCAATTAAACCTCTTTATTTTCTTTTGTAAATTGCCCAGTTTTGGATATGCCTTTATCAGCAGCGTAAAAATGGACTAATGCACAGGAATCGTTTGACTCCCTCTCTTCCTATTTAGATGTCTTTTATTATATTTCTTTAGCTTGCTTGACTGCTCTGGCCAGGACTTCCAATATTATGCATGAGTGGACATCTTTGACTTGTTCTGATTTTCAAGAGGAATGCTTCCAGCTTTTGCCCATTCAGTACGATGTTGGCTGTGGGTTTGGCATAAATGGCTGTCATTATTTTGAGGTATGTTCCTTTAATACCTAGTTTATTGAGGATTTTCAGTGTAAAGGGATGTTGAATTTTATTGAAATCCTTTTCTGCATTGAGATAATCAGGTGGTTTTTGTCTTTAGTTGTGTCTATGTGATGAATCACATTTATCTATTTGCATAGGTCGAACCAACCTTGCATACTGGGGATAAAGCCTACTTGACTATGGTTGATGTGCTGCTGTACTCAGTTTGCTAATATTTTGTTGATGTTTGCATCAGTGTTCATCAAGGATATTGTCCTGAAGTTTTCTTGTTTTTGTTGTGTCTCTGTCAGTTTTTGGTATCAGGATGATCCTGGACCCATAGAATGAGTTGGGGATGAGTCCCTCTTCCTCAATTAAATAGCTTATTTATAGATTTTTTTCCAAAAAGTCCAATGTCTGAGCTTCCTCAATAACAGTTTCTGTTTATTGCTTTTGTTTCTTATGCATTAGCACGCTATCTTATTTCTTTGCATGTCTCATAACTTTTTGTTTAGAATTGGACATTTTGAATTATAAATATGGTAACTCTGGAAATAAGATACTCTCTTCTAACCTAGGTTTGTTGCCACTGCTGCTTATTAAAGCAGTTGTTGTTTGTTTGTTAAGTGACTTTTCTGAACTAATTCTCCAAAATATTTTTAGAAAATTTAGATTTTTTTTTTCATTCATGGCTACTAAAGTGTGTGTTCCATTAGTTTAGTGGTCAGGTAATGATTGGACTGAAATTTCCTTAAACACCTGGAACAAAAGAGTTTCCCAGTGTTTACTAAGGTGCTGTGTGTGTATATTAGGTCACACCTCAACACTCACTCAGGCAATTTATAAGTCTGCCTTAGCCTTCATTTTCTGTTTCTGTAGTGTGTCAAGAGTAGCCAGAGGTGAGAGCTTAGAACTTTCTCTAGTTTTTTTTTCTAAGTATGTACACAGCCCTAGGCATGTGTGGCCTTCTAGATTCCCAGAAATGATTAATCTTTATCACCTCAGACAGCAGCAACAAAACATTTGCCTATAAATTTTTCTTTGACAAATGACCCTTAGATAACAGCTTTAGCATTAGCACTGGTCCAGTTCCATCCAGGTGAAATAAAGACAGACATTTGAGCTTGTCTTCCAGGTAGTCATCATATACATCAAAACAAGTAAATATAATTGTTTATGAGTAAGGTCTATTCTGTTTTATCCAGTATAGAGAATCTAGGCTATAATTTTCAGAAGAATAGATTACGACTGAGATGGGAAGGGGAAGTGTAGGACTGGGGTATTCTAAAATTCTACAGAGCTTACTGTGCTTACTAAGACTAAGCCATTTTTCTTGAATAAGCACTCCTCAGGGCTGCTAGCCTTTGGTTAATTTCCAGAGTTCTAAAAAAGTTGATTATGACAGTTCTGACCTTTTGTTTGTTTGTTTTTTTGGAGAAGTAAGCTTTCAAAATTCCTTACTTCACCATTTTCACTGACATCATTATAATCATAGTTATAAAAAGTCTACTTTTGATATCTCCATGTAGCAGTTAAAAATGGCTATAAATTCTTTGGTGCTCCTCTCATTGAGAGGTGGGGTCTATGTCTTCTTCCCTTCAATCTGGTTTATGCTTAGTATAGCAAAAAAAGCACATGTAAATGATGCTGTATACTTTTTTAGGTTATGTTATTGGTGGTCTTACACCTTCTGCCTGACTCTTTGGGGATGACTATAATGGGGCAAACCAGTTACCACATAAGTTTAACTATACTGAGAGAACAATGGTAGAGAGGCCATACAAAGTTGCTCTTGTTAACAGCCCAAGCTGAGCCCCAAGCCAACAGTCAGCATCGGTTACCCAGCCATGTAAATAAGCCACCTTGGATGTACAGCCCAGTAAAGTCTGTGGGTGATGCAGCCCTAGCCAACATGTAACTGCAACCATATAAAAGACCCTAAGTGAAATAGCAAAGTTGACCTCTTCCCAAATTCCTGACCCTTAAAATCATGAATATGTTCTATGCCACCAAGTTCTGGTATAATATGCTATGTAGCAAAAGTAACTGAAACACTATGATATCAAGTTCTGGTATAATATGCTATGTAGCAAAAGTAACTGAAACACTATGATAACTAGATCATCAGTGGGCCTGTTTCTATCATTTGTTTTTTCTCTTGGTTTTCAGTTTGGTCATGTTTGCAATATGCCAGGTAATTTTTGTTGAAGGGCAGATATCATACATGAAAAGTTGTGGGAGCACTGTGTGATGCTATCTTCTTCCAAAAAGTATTTAATGTTGGTGGATTTCCTTGATCCAGCTGATGGCCATCAATTTCTTCTTTGCTCTTATTCATATGACCTAGCCCTGGGTTTTTCACCAGGGTCTCACCTCCTTGGCAGGATTACTTTTTTCTCTCTCTCTCTCTGGAAACCTTGATCCTGCCAAAAGCTCCTCTTGCCTTTTGAGCCTCTTATCACTTCTTCTGCTTGGTTGCTTGGAAAATCGTCCCACACATGCATAACTTTGGAGTCAACAAAATACTCAAAAGGATGCCTCAAGGTAGAAATTGTACACAGTATGTCAGGTTCACATCTGTATATGCTTTTCCTCTGAAATCTTTGTCCTGAAATTCTGATTATCTTGGATCTTTTTGATGCTTTCATATAGTTGTCCTTTTTTGTTTTGTTGTATTTTAATCCAGCTTTAACAGGTGTTGTTGGTAGGAGAATTAATTAGATACAAGTTACTGTGTCATATTTTACGTTATGCTACAGTAGTTTTTTCTAGAGTATGTTAAGTACTCTGTATTTACTTTTAATTTATTATATGTCTCTTCAGTATGGTACTGAGAGCAAGAACTTAGTTTTGTTTACTCTCTAGTCCCAAAGCCTAGAAATTGGCTAGTGTAAAAAAGATAATAAATATTTCTGAAGGAAGAAATAAAAGAAGGAAGGAAACCAACAGGCTTATTGCTTTTCTAATAATTCTTTCACCCAGGTACACACTTGGGAAACTTTGTTTAAAGACTTTTATTTATCCTCTTCAATCAATATATTTTAAGTTTATTCTACTTCCCTACTTTGCAATTCTTATGAGCCAATAAGTTCTAGTTATTCCATATTTTAAATATCTTTCCAATATTCCCTTCCCTATTTATCCTTGCTACCCTAGATTTGGAGTTTCATTATCTCTCACTTTTTTACTATATATATCTGCTAATTGGTGCCTTACCTCTAGTTTTCTTTACTTTCTTTCTATCTCTGTCTTATTTACAGTTTTCAGTATTTTTCCCAAACACAGATTTTATTTTTTTCAGGGGTTTAAAAATGCTTAAAAATGTTAATGGCTCAACATTGTCTACAAGAATATACACTGAACAATAGAAACACTGGATTTTGTTTGCATGGAATACAAGAAACTTCAAACATACCTTACTGTGAAAGACAAGAACTCTTTAATAAACCTTAAAATCATCATAAACTTCATTTTAAAGCACCTAAAACTCCAAGAACATAAGTATGCCACTGTGATTTTATGCATAACTCTTGATTGACAAAAAATACTCAGAGGAATAATTATTCAATGAATATAAGAATTCAGCTGAAGAAGAAAGTGGGATATAAACATAACAAATAAATGTATTATTTTGTTGGTTAATAAGTAAGGCTTGAATTCATATCTTGTTTTTAAAAATTCTCAAAAGACGTCAAACTGGTAGGACTTCTTATATTTGATAAACTATTGGAATCAAAAAGATAAAATTATATTATATTCTTGAATACTTACTATGTTTTCCGTGTCAATTACTGCCTAATTCTTCAGGACATAAGTATGTATAAGATACAATTTCTCTTTTTCTCTCAAAGGGCACAAGAGTAGTGATTTCACATAAGTGATTAATTGAAGTAAATACAGTATTGTGATTATTTTCCATTCCATTTTTTAATTTAAAAAGTGCTTATTAAAAATGTGTAAAATGGTTAAGCCATCCAAATGAAGTATTCCTTCATTTGTCATTGGTTTTCATGCTCAATACTCGTGTCTTTAGCATTTTCTATCTCATTACCCAAACTTATAGGAAACCACAATGTAAATCAAATTTTCCATGGAGACTACACTGGGAAAAAGACAAGAGAATTTAGGGAACCATTGCTTTAAAGGGCAGGGCAAAAGAAAGAGACCAGCAAAAGAGACATCAAAGGGGTCAGATTATTAAAGAAGAGAAAGGAAGGGATTTTTAAGCTTCCTTACCTACAAAATACAAACAATAACATCTAACTTGAGGAACAAAGAGTTAATGCAAGGGGAGAACTTTTAAAATAACGCTTGATGTTTAGTAAACATTTATAAATATTGCTGGTTTTGTTTGATTGAAAATAACAATAATTTGGTGCTCAATCAGCTACATCTACAGCTAGACCATAAGCCAACTTCTCTATCACTAACAGCAAGTACCTTACATACCTGGTCTTTGAACCATTGCTTATCTTATTTACTTAAATAGGAAAATGAAAGCACAGAGATGATACATAGACTAAACATTTGAAACTTAAAAGATAATTTGTACACTTATTTTTAAATAAAGAATAATCTAAACAAAGTCTCTTCCTCTTTTTCAAAACATTCTCTTAGTTGTTTAACTCATGAGTTACACCGATGCTGTCTACAAATAAGCAATATGAGATTGCAGTGTAAAACCATGGGCCTCAGCTAAATAAATAGTACAAAATGTAAGTAGCAAAGCTTTGAGGGCCAGGGATGTGCTTCGTATCTATTTTCTTTGTGATATTTTGTTTTATGTGAGAAGCTTTGCGGGCTTCATGTTTCACCTAAGGAGTGATGCAGAATGTCTAATGATACCTGTTAACAATTTTGTCAGGGCTACTGTGATTTATAGACTATTTACGTTAACTGGTATTATGCTGTTGACATATTTAGACACCCATTAAAATTTTTTTAAAACATTTAAATCAAGTGATTGGAGAAATGCCAAGTGCAAGGTTTCAGGTGGTGAAGGTATTTCAGGAATGACAGCACCAAAAAAAAAATAATTAGCAAACCCTTCCTCATGAGAGCTAATTTTTACTGGGCCACGTGCAGTCTATTTTTATACAACCAGATGCCCCCTTCAATGTAGTCTTATTTTTATTTACATAGAAAAGTTATTTATAAAGTTGACAGAGATCCGTCAACTTGTTCTAATTTTGTTGAGAAAAAATTTGCCAGAATCATGTGGTAGCATCTTTTACCCCATTTATCTAAGTGTCTCACTTTGTGAGGTGAGTTGGTCTAACATAAAAGTTGGAAATAGCAAGCCCCCGCACAAGCCCATGGGGAAAGAGCTTTGCTACCCAGTTCCAGATGTTCACATCACCCACTGGCTAATTAGCACTTGAGCACTTTTTTCAGTTTGGTACAGAATTTCCAGCTAGTGCAATCAATGAACCTTTTCTATAGCTACTTATTTAATAGTATTTTTCTAAATTTCAGATTTTCAATGGACTCTTCCTAACATAGTCAAACAACTCTGACAAAGAATTTCCTTTAAGCTTTGATGTTTGCATATATTATTTCTAAGAGAGAAAAAGCCCTGTTAATTCACTATAATAGGAAATGGGTTTTTATTACAAAGTTATTTTAATGATTAGTTATTCCATAATGGCTATATGAACAAAGACAATGGATATATAAAAAGGAACTCAATTCCATAGTAATAAAGAAAATGCAAATTAAAACCAAATGAAAGAATATTATATAGCTATTATAATAATTAAAATAAAAATAATAGACAACACAAGTCTTAAAGAGGATGTAGAAAAACTGAAACCAGGCCTGGTGTGGTGGCTCACACCTGTAATCCCAGCACTTTGGGAGGCCGAGGTGGGCAGATCATGAGGTCAGGAGATCAAGACCACCCTGGCTAACACAGTAAAACCCCGTCTCTACTAAAAATACAAAAAATTAGCTGGGCGTGGTGGCGGGTGCCTGTAGTTTCAGCTACTCGGGAGGCTGAGGCAGGAGAATGACATGAACCCGGGAGGCTGAGCTTGCAGTGAGCCGAGATCGCGCCATTGCACTCCAGCCTGGGAGACAGTGAGACTCCGTCTCAAAAAAAAAAAAAAAAAAAAAAAAGAAACTGAAACCATTGGTGGGGGTATAAATTGGCACAACCACTAACATAATGCAGACTCTATTAATCCAGAACTCCCCTCCTAAGCATTTACCCAGCAGAACTGTATATGTAGTCTCACCAAAAGGCACATACAAGAATGATCACAGCACTATTACCTTTCATCCTTTTGGGTGATTCTTTCCCTGACTTTGGAAGTTTTCTCACATGCATACTCTGATCAGTAAGCAGCTAAATGTTCTTGGGGAAATTCTCTGCAAATCTCATTTTCCTTTTACAGTCCTCTTCTCTCCTGTGCTCTGTACTGGTAACTGCAGATGCTTTATTCTGCGTGAACTCTCAGCATCATCTCCCTACCCTGGGTAGTCCAGCAGGCTCTGTCTTGTTTCCTCCTCTCTATACCATGACTCAGAAATTCTCTAGGGTAGTAAGCTGGAATAACTATAGATAAACATTATTTGTCTTCCATCTCTCAAGGACCATTTTCCAACACCTTGTAAACTGCTGTTTTATATACTTTGTCTTTTTTTTTTCCTTTTTTAGGCAGTTGGGTAAATCCATTCCTTGCAAGCTTAGGAACATCAATTTTACCTGAAAGAAAAACTGAAGGCCAATCTATGGTTCCTCTGGATTAGGTGTTTGCTTGGCAGACATTTTCTCTAAAATCAATAAAGTCAGCCTCTCACTTCAAGAAAAGCAACTGGTAGTACTTGTTATCAATGATACGGTTTAATCTTTCAAGTGAAATTTAGAATTTTAGAAAACGTTTATGTGCCACCATTAACTTCACAGTTGTCCAATACATAAATACTTACCTGATGAAATCAGTGCTGATCTTACTGCACATGATTTTTGAACATTGCATAATGAAATGTGTCAACATGGGAAGGAAAGGTCTGTATTACTTGCTGCATCACTATTTTTCAAATGACCAAAGCATGATGTTACAAAATCATGCATTTGTTACCAAAAAATGCATTGGTAAAAAAATCCATTGTAGGTACAAGATAAAACAATGGATTTTACTGTAACATCTCACTGAAATTAAGTTTTAAAGAACTAACACTTCTTGAGTTTTGATGTAGCATCAAAGATGGGAATACATAGCTATTTGAAATAGCCATTATAATATTCTTCTCTTTTCCAAATACAGGTATATGTGTAGTCAGATTTTCTTTATATTCTTCAATTAAAACAATATGCTGCAAGAGACCGAATTTAGAAACTGATATGAGAATCTAGGTATAGTCTATAAAGCCGGACATTAAATAGAATTGTAAAATGTAAATCAATATCAATATTGTTGCTAAATATTTTTGGGTTTAGAAAGCATAGCATTTGTTAAGAAAAATAAGTTATTTGTGTTAACTAGTATTGGGTTTATTTTTTAATGAATTAAGAATTCTAAATTATTTTTTAATTTTAATTTGTATTACAGTAAATATGAATGTATATCAGCACATATGAAACATATAAAACACATATCAGCACAGTAAAAGCCTTTTGATCGCCATTGATTTTAAGGAGTGTAAAAGGTTTCTGAGACCAAAAGCGTTGCGAGCTTCTGCTCTAGAAAACCACGGATAGAATGCTTCTTTTCAACTCCTCTTCATTATTGTTTTTTCTTTTGAAATTTTCTTGCTAGCATTCTCCTTCCTGTGTCAGTACAGCCCTTCGTTCTTCTTTGGTCTACCCCTCTCTTTTACACCCTGGCTCTCTTAACAGTTGCCTGCCAGGCGGTTCCTCAGGATTGAGAATTTACCTCCATATCCCATTCTCCAAATCCAGACATCAGCCTCTGATGCTAAAACTATATTCCTGCAATTGTGGGACTACCCAGATCTCTGTCCTTGCCCTTATCAAATACGTTTCCATCTCCACAAAATCACGCTCTTTTTCTTTACCTGCTGTGTGACCTTTGTTAACCTGAGCATCTCCAAGGGCCTTTTCAGTTCTGTATTTTTACCATCTGCAGCTAATATGTCTGCTTCTGTCTAAATTTCAGATGTTGTTCTCTATCAGTAGAGAAACTGGGAGGCCGAGGCGGGCAGAGCACGAGGTCAGGAGATGGAGACCATCCTGGCTAACATGGTGAAACCCAGTCTCTACTAAAAATACAAAAAAAAAAAAAAAAAAAAAAAAAAAAAAGCCGGGCGTTGTGGCGGGCGCCTGTAGTCCCAGCTACTCTGGAGGCTGAGGCAGGAGAATGGCGTGAACCCAGGAGACGGAGCTTGCAGGGAGGCGGAGCTTGCAGTGAGCCGAGATCACGCCACTGCACTCCAGCCTGGGCAACAGAGCAAGACTCTGTCTCAAAAAAAAAAAAAAAAAAAAATCCAGATTTTGACAAATTAAAAATAAATGTATATTTTCAAGTAATGTTTGAACTTAAATATTTCTGCAGAAGTATTGCTTATTTTTGGTGAATCTCTAGGAGTAAAATACACTTACCAATAGGGCTGAATGTGTGCACACTGGGTATAGGAAGCTGCTTTGGGATATGGGGAATCTCCTGGTGCTTTGCAAATCAAACTACTTATGTGAAACTCCATTCTTTCCCTCTTAATTGCAATGACATAAGGCTTTTGTTGAACTTGTTGGTTTTAGGTAATGGGTGATCAGGACTTCCAAGCTTTTTGTATATTGTAACATGTAACTGAAGGACTGTAATCCTATATTTATTGTTAAAGTTGTTTTCCAAAGTCTCATACCTTTGAAGTATTGTTTCTAAAACTTCTGATGCTGTTTACTTGTCCAACAGGCCCACAATCTCTTCCTGTAATTTATCCCAGTGCTCACACATTATGCCCAGAACAGCGTAATGTCATCTTTAAGTATGATTATCTCTATGAAATTATTTTTAATCAGATTACTTTATTAAAAAAATAGTACATGAGATTAATCCCTGAAGTTGGTTAAGAGAATGGAGGTGGGCGGAAAAAAGATTCTCATCATTTAAAGCTTTCCACTCAGATGATTCCCCGTTCCCTGTTGTTTTGAAATTAAATTTTTAAAAAATTCTCAGAGGTTTTTGAGAGAGCCAATTGTCTGTTGTTGCTGTGTTTTTTTCTAATAGATACACTGTCATGTGGGTTTTTTAAACCAAAAAAAAAAAAAAAAAAAACAAACAAACAAAAAGATAACAAATAAAACCCTCTTGCTGTAACTTGCCCCTGGTGTTCCTTAATTGTATTGCAGCTGTGCAAAGATTAGATTAAGGAGAGTAGAATTTCCTGAGGAAACTATTTCCTTTTTAATTCCCTCACTGTGTCTGCCTCCTCATTTCAGAGTCTGGCAACTTCAGGATAGCAGACCAAAAAGTACTTAATTCATGAGTGCTTTTTATTAGCATATGGCTTCATAATTATTACCTAAAGACCCAGAGTAAAATACTGATAAACCAAGTTCACCCTCATGTGTCACTGTTGCTTATGCTCTTTTCCTATAAAAAGCTCTGAGAATTATTGCCTTGAGGGAGTATTGTGTTCTCTTAACTTAAAAGTATTTTAAAGTTATTTCATGGTGTTGTTTTCTTTAACAAATGTATTCTCATTTGAGTGTGTCTAACGCATATATTTAAAATAAGAAGAAAGGAGAACCTAACCACATCCTATGAGTTTTTCATCTATTATTCCAGCTGAAGAGAATTACTCCCATCTGTTCTTGACACTTTCGTTGATTCCATTAGTATCTAATAATATGTCTGTAGTATTAAATCAAATTGGTCTTCTATGAAAGATTTCAAAATTCAGCATGTCACTTCCTTCTTAAGAAGATATTCAGGTGCTCCTGTTTTCAATAATATGGTAGATTAGTCACACAGAATAATCTTCCCAAGTGCCAGAAGTGGTGGAAGTAACTAAATTGCTGGAAAAATATTTTAAAATGTGTATAACATCATTCCAAATGCATTCCTGAACTTTCAGGAAATCAAGAAATTTTAAAAGCCCCCCAATATTCTAATGATACCAGGAAACCAGATCAGCAAGCCCCAAAGCTGGTTTTTATCTTGTGGATGACTACCCATCTCTAGTTATCTCGAGCTTCCATGGTGGTATGAGGGGTATGGGAGAGGGGAGATAAAAGACAGCATGTTCTCAAGATAGTGAACATAATAAAAGATGACCCCATAGACACTGGACTCACAGTAAAAGTGAGGATTAGAACTAAACACTCCCAGTAAAAGTAAGAATTAGAACTAAACCTTGCTATGCAAAGGGGATACTGAAAAAATTTTCGTATTTCACATCAAGTGCCAAGTGGAGAGAAAAATTCTTCTTTGATTTTCTATAATCCCAAACTAGCCCTTGCAGTGGGCTTGAGATCTGAATTCACACTACCTGGGTGATTCACACAGACATATACGAAACTTTACACCCATCAATGGCAGAATCCTCTGTTTTTTCAGAACACATGGAACATTCATGAAAATTGATCCCATGCCATATCCATAAATTTAACTTCAACACATTGCAACGGGTTGGTATATAACTCATCTCCTTTGACCTCGGTGAAATTAAATTGAATATTAATAACAAAGAATTACTAGAAAAACTAAATATGTTTGGAAATTGTACAATTGTGTGCAAAAATTGTATATATGTGTATGTGCATACATATATATGTGTGTGTACACATATATAAACATAGATATATGTGTGTGAATATATACACACATATACACTTATTTATATCAGTGGTTGAAGAGAATGTGGTAATAGAGATATTGACTCTAAATATGTGGGCATATGGGATTACTTAAAATTGTGTTGTGGTAACAAATGGAATTTGGAAAATATAGAAGTATAATTTAAGTGTATTCCCCTCAAAATCAATATATATTAAATTTTGATAGTAAATATATGTATGTTAATTTATATATTCATAAGTGAATAAATAGTGCTTTCAAATGTAAAAGTGAAAGAAAAAAACAACTATTTACTTACATGATTTAGAATTTTCATTTTACAATATAAAACTAAAAAAATTTTTTTCTTTTTTTGAGACCGAGTCTCACTCTGTTGCCCAGGCTAGAGTACAGTGGCGGGATCTTGCCTCACTGCAACCTCCGCCTCCTGGGTTCAAGTGATTCTCTTGCCTCAGCCTCCTGAGCAGCTGGAATTACAGGTGTCCACCACCACACCCAGCTAATTTTTGTATGTTTAGTAGAGACAGGGTTTCACCATGTTGGCCAGGCTGGTCTCGAACTCCTGACCTCAGGTGATCCACCCGCCTCGGCATCCAAAGTGCTGGGATTACAGGTGTGAGCCACCGCATCCGGCAATAACTAAAAAATTTTCAGTATATAAAATCACTTTATTTTACAGTACTTGTTTCTCCAAATATTTTAATGTTAGTGAATAATTCATTGATAACAAGATAGTCGTTTGTTTCATATTCTGAAGGTTTACTGGTAAATTATTCATAAGAAATATAGGCTTTTACAAGTTTTCTGAAAAATTTTTACATTAAAACATTCAGACATGAGACTATAAATTTATAAATTCTATGAATGATTCCTTGGGACTATTTGAATATTCAGTTTTAGAAAGCAAAATTCATGTCTCTACTAATCAGTGTAGAATGAATTTAAAATTTCCCAAGATACCCCTTGGAGAATAAGTCATAATGATTTTGATATTTTTTAGCAAATTACTGCCATTTTTTAAATTAAAACCCTCTGTTGTGTTGTTCATATTGTATGTAAATGTGCACACTGAAGTGGAGAAGAAGGGGGATGCATAGTGAGTTACCAGTTACCTGCATGGCTGTCAGAAAGTGATTTATGAGGTAGAAGATCTTGAGGTGAATTTACTGCTATGATAGTAATGACCTACTTATTGCAAATAAATGTAGAAAATAAAACAAAGTATAACAGAAATTACCAATTGCCAGCCCATGGTAGTTACCCTAACCTTAAAATATTATACTTGGTACCCCAGTACTTAGTAAGTGCCAAATAAAATTTTTTGGATGAATGAAAAGACGTTTGCATGCTTGCAAAAACACTAATCTATAGTTGAAGCATTTGCACTCCTTAGAATCTTTAAGAAGGAAAGAGACGAACAGAGAGATTGAGAGAAAGAGAGACAGAGAGAAAGAAGGATAAAGAAGAACTTTCCAAAGGAATAGAGTTTTCCATCTAATGAAAAATCCAGAGTGTGCTCCTCCTGCCACAAATCCTGGATTATTTCATTTGACCATTTCCATTCCATTTTTTTCTCTTAATGAATATTGACAATTTCTACAAACTTATTGGGGCTTACTATGTACTAAACAGAGGAAAAAATTAAGAGGAATTGGAGGTAGAGAATATGGGTGTAAAAATTGCAGGAATTTGGTTTTATTTACAAAAATGTGATACATATTTACATGAACAACAGAATGAAAAGAAAACAAGAACAAATAAATATTCTTATTTTTCCACTAATTTTCATTCTACTGTCGGGTAGCATTATATGTTTGTTCATACATCTCTCCCAATATAGATCACCTTGAAATTTTCAATGTATATATTTTAGATATTTCTATCTTGAGCCACCTTACAGATGTTATAAAGGAAAGTAAGACAACAGTATAAAATGGAAATATTAAAAATTCAAATAGACTATGAGAAAACAGAAGTTTCAAAGTTTAAATGCTCATATTTGATTGTTTATTATGTGCTAAGTGAGGTTTATGAGTTTAACATATATTAGCTTGCTTCATGCTCACAACAACCTGATAGGTTAGATATAATAATTTTTCTTACTTTATAGATAAGAGAAGCACAAAATTAATTTGCCCAAAGTTTTTCTGCTAATAAGTCATCAGAGTTGAAACAAGATAATTCTGCCTTTGGCTGGGTGTGGCGGCTCACACCTATAATTTCGACACTTTGGGAGGCTGAGGTGGATGGATCACTTGAGGTTGGGAGCCAGGCCAACATGGTGAAACCCCTTCTGTACTGAAAAAACAAACATTAGCAGGGCATGGTGGTGGGTGCCCGTAGTCCCAGCTACTCGGGAGGCTGAGGCAGGAGAACTGCTTGAACCTGGGAGGCAGAGGTTGCAGTGAGCTGAGATCATGCCACTGCACCCCAGCCTGGGCACTAGAGTGACTCTGTCTCAAAAAAAAAAAAAAAAAAAAAAAAAGAAAAGAAAAAGAGAAAAAAAAAAGATAATTCTGCCTTTAATGTATCTTCTGAAAAACTGCTACCAGTGCATCTCTTTTGCATTCCCAACACCTAATTCACTCACTTAATTTTTATTGCATGTATAGAACAGTGATGATCATTCTAAGACATTCTAAGAGGCCAATCAGAACCCAGAGGCCAGAGAAATGAGATGACATACAGAGGCAGTCAGATGGGTAAATGGCAGGGACTGGAATTCCTTCTCCTGACTGCCAGATATGGGCTCATTTTTCTTCTTAGCAGCCAGTCTGATAAATGTTATGAAAATATGTGATTCACATGATAAAACCTTTGTATTTGTGATATGTGTCAAGATACAGTTGTCTGAATGTAGAGAATTATTAAGATCTATTCAAATACAAATGTAATACTGAGTAACATAAATAAAACAAGAAACTTATTAGACAATACTTATGAAATCTATGTAACTTGTATCAGCAATGCCTTTCATATAAAATGAAATATTCAAAATATTCCAGGCTTCTGAATCCAATTAGTATTATTAATATTAATACCCAAATCCAGAGAGTTTCAGTGCTACACTCACCTATGTGGAAAGTCCAGACCTTTTAGGAGTTCTCATTCTTAGAGTATTTCAAGGAATTCCCAATGTTTTACTTAAGTATATGTCCATGTGTTCGTCTATCATTAGTAACGTGTTACTTGTGATCTGCCACCATTCCTCAGTGCCAATCCTTGCCAATTCTCCCCATGCAATGATAAATGTTCCAGAAAAGTGAGGATAATGGCCATTCCCTCTGTGTTGAGCTCGGTTGGGAAGGCCGAATGCTATTTTGTCTCTCAGTATTTCTGTGCTTGAAGAAAAGCTCTATCTATTCTTATACACAGCCATTCTTCTCCCCAGGTGCTCACAGGCAGAGAACAACCATTTTGGTTCTATTCCTATGCTGGATTTAACATGCAAGATGGCTTTTCCTCTTGTGATGAATTTATCTCTCGAGGCATTAGGATATCATGTATTAGATTTAGTCTTGCCTCCTATAAATCACGATGGCAGTTACAAAAGTCTCCCTGTAGCTGAACCCCTAGTTTATCAGAGCGGGGGATAGATACATTGTGAGAAAGTGGAGTTTGGGGGAGATAGGAAATGGGGGTCATCTAATTTCACAGGACAAATTTATCCATTGACCAGTCCAACCTGGTCAGAGCACCTGTTTACATGTATATGGAACCAAAAAATCCTGATGAAATAGATATCTACCCCCCACCCAGTTCTGTTGCTGTTGCCAGGCAATTTCTTCACTGATAGTTCTTTAAACACTAGCATAAATTTCCCTGCTTTAAACACATTAGCAAAAATGTGCCAAATATACATTTTCTTGGAGAGAACACAAGGAACTACTAAGTTTTCTTGCAAAAACCATCAAAGTTCAATTTCTCCAGACAGACATTCTTCATAGTCTTGGAAGCAGTCACCTATGTACATTGTAGGTAAACAGGTAGGCCCTTTGGAAGTGGAAAGGACTTTGTTTTGAGTCTTCCACCTAAATTCATGTCACAGAAAAATTGCTCACCACTTATTAAAATGGTAAAGAAGGCTTTATTCAAGACTATTGCAATAGAGGAGACAGATGGAACATAACTCTGAATACAATATGGACAAGCGGGGATATGTAGCCAATGGGCAAAGAGAGGGGGTCAGTGGATGGGAAATTACTAAGAGGCGATATCAAGTATAGGGAGATTCTTGTTAAAGGCAAGCCAAGGCTGAGGCCTAGTTGAGAGAAGAGGGCTCAGAAGAGTCAGACAAAAATCTGGATAAGGAGGGAATCTTTATCAATCCCTGAGAACAATGGTCAGAATGGATGCCACTAACCAGAGTTACATTCAGGCTTTGAGAATCATGCTCGAAAAGTTCAGAAATGTAGAGAGAGGTTGTTTGTTTATTACACTTCCATATTTATTCATCCAAATTGTTCAAGTGGTAATTTTCCAATCAACTCAATATCAAAATGTCTTAATTTATGACTTTTTAAAAAGGTCATAAAAGATTCTGAAATAGGAAATTATTTAAATAATATTCAAATAATTTGATAATAATGTCCCTGGATCCTCCCCAAATATTTATGCTCTTACCTATTTATTTTTTCAATGATGGCTACCATCTTACTGCTATCTCCTCTTTTACTATACACTTCTTTTAGTATACTATACTATACTATACTATACTATACTATACTATACTATACTATGTGATAAGATACAATACGATACCTCTATTCCCTATCTGCACATATAACTTTGCCAACTTATCACAGATTTATTAATTTAGAAAAATAATCTGGAAAAAAACCTTTTTAATCCTTTATAATCTACTTTAGGAAGTGGTTTCCATAATTCATAAAATCATGCAACAGCTGAAAAAGGCTTTAATGATCATCTTTTCCAACCCTCTCATTTAGCAATTTAGGAAACAGAGGTCCAGACCAGTTAGTATTTTAATTAAGTTTGGTAGTTAATACTGAACTAAAAATAAACATAGAATTCCGTATCTTAAGTTTAACATTTATTCTAGTAACAAAAATAGACTTAAGAATTTTTTTAAAGGCTTGGACTAAGCATAATAGAAAATACTAGTTCCTCCTGCTCCTCTCAGAGGAGATAGGTAAGGACTCATTATCACCATCTTTAGCTATAAAGGAGTTGATATGGTGTCCGAATTAAGGAGTTTCTTGCACTTTGTACATCCTGAGATTTACACTGAATATGTTATTTACCAAGAGTTCTATTCAAATATCATTGGAAATTATAAGAAAAGCCTTAAACCAGAAGTAGAGAGATTTGTAGCTTTTCCGTGAGATTGTCACTAACAAACTGTATGATACTCCAAGTTTCTTAACCTTCCTGATCACAGTCTTCCCAACTATAAACTAAGAAGAAGATATAATTATTTAGGTTTCCTACAGTTTGAAAATGCTGGCTTTTAATCTTGCACTAAACTGGATGGAGGTGGGTAAGATAAGTATATATAAAGAAAACACCTCACACTGGGTTAGTGCACAGTATGTCCTCAATACAAAGTTTGGGAGTTAAGGGAATTATTACCCTTTGTTTCCTGCCCTCCCTTCCTCCCTTCCTTCCTTCCTTCCTGTACGAGAGGGAAGATGCAGAATGGGGAATGATGGGGAGCCTGGGTGGGCAGGTGAGCATCAGTGTTAGTGAGCAGACTGCCTTAGACTCTAGACCACTTACTTGATTAGAATGTTAGGATACACTACTTGGGTCCTAAGGGAAAACAGTATAAAATCAGTTAAAAATTTTAACTAAGAGAAGGAATATTCTCTTTAACAAATCCCCAATGTAATCAGTTTTATAGCTTTAATTTTCAAGATTCAAATCTAGACATATTCTCTTAAAAAAAATCCTAAACTTCATGTAGATCTGATATATCAAATATCTAACAGGAGCATATCGACATGAAGTATTAATGGAGAATGGTAATTAGTGGTTTTTATTCCTCATTCAGTGGCCTTACTAATTAGCAATCAAATACTTTGACTGAATTATGGCCTGTTTTCTCACCAGTTCCCTCATTCATCAGCCTAAGTATTTAAATCCTTTTTGTATTCTCAACCTTTATCAACTATGATCTTTCTTTTACAGTGGGATCTAAGTATCCTTAGAAGACTAAACAATATTTCTAGCCCAAAGCAATGTCCCTGTCTAATTTGAGCAGTTGAGCAAAAATCACAGGCAATAAGTCAGTTCTTGTGTAGAAGCCTTAGTCACTTGAACTTGATTGAAGTGTGTGATGGACTTTTCTTTGCTTGGAGTGCACCATAGTCAATACAGTCAGGATTGGAGAATGTATGTGAATAACAGGCAGTTGGGAGATTTTCACATTTGGGGAGCAGTTTTAAAAGGCAATGCCCCGATGCTATCCCTCCCCCCTCCCCCCACCCCACAACAGTCCCCAGAGTGTGATATTCCCCTTCCTGTGTCCATGTGATCTCATTGTTCAATTCCCACCTATGAGTGAGAATATGCGGTGTTTGGTTTTTTGTTCTTGCGATAGTTTACTGAGAATGATGATTTCCAATTTCATCCATGTCCCTACAAAGGACATGATGACGAGTTAGTGGGTGCAGCGCACCAGCATGGCACATGTATACATATGTAACTAACCTGCACAATGTGCACATGTACCCTAAAACTTAAGTATAATAAATAAAAAATAAAAAAATAAAGGCAATGCCACAGTTTGTGAAAGCCACAGAAAAGTTGTGAGTGAAACACAGATGATGAGATTGAAGGAGAGACACAACCTGTTCTTTTTCCACTCTGGAATGGGCTGCATTCATACATAATATCTCTGTAAGGTTTAATGACTAAGCAACAACCAGAAAACCCAATACCATATGTTGTGTACAGTGTCACAGGAAAAAGAGACTGTTAACTGTCTAAAGAGAAAAGGCCTCTTGAGGCATCTGAAAGTGACTTTCTGGAGGAGAGAAAGGAAAAATAAATAGAGTCTCTGAAAAGACCAACAGAAGAGATGGTGAGTGCAAGCAAAAATGAACTGGTTTCCCTAACTTCCAGCAAAGTATTTGGGTTGAGGCAATAGTGAGCCCCAGCTATGAGAAGGCACAGCAGGTTCTTGAGGTGCTGGGACAATAATTTCAGAGGGACTTTAAAAAGGGGAAAAATCTTCAAGGACAACCAGGAAGTTTAACCATGACAAAAAGAACCTTTGCCACCTGAAAGCCAGGATATGGGCGTGTAAAGGAATTGGGACATGGCACTTCCACATATCACAGTATGCAAAAGCGTAAGCTCAGGGGCCAGGCTGCTGGATTCGAATCCCAGTTCTGCTCCTTACCAGCTGTGGGACCATGGGCAAATTCCTAAACATCTCTTTTCTTCAGTTTCCTCTCAGAATAGTGCTTGGCACTGTGAGTACATATTCACTACCATTAAAATACCGACAAATGTGTATTGTTTTATATAAATTTATGTTTACTAACAAAACATAACTATGCTGCAAAAGTTCCTGTCTTGTACTTCAGATATTTCCAGGAATGTCAGATAGAAGAAAGGAGACTATATCAAGCAGGGTATGGTACTTAAAAAGATCCAAGGAGATGTGTGTGTTTGCATGTTGCAGGGGGGTGGGGTGGGTAGGATCAACCCCGTGCAACAAATATATCATTCCCTTTTTGCATGAAGTCAAATGGGAAATTTACATAAAAGACATTGTATACAAATTTATTACATAAGTATATTTTTCCACAGGGAATATCCTTTCATCAATTCTCAAAAGATTAGGTATTTCTAGCTTACTTATCCGTAAGCATTTTTATAAAGAATATTTTGTCACATACCTACCTTGAGCAACTAATTAAAAGCAATGAATCTTGCTCATAAGTTAAAATATAGCTTGGTATTCAACCAGCTATGACTCCCACAGATGTCAGTTGGAATTCTTATTGAGGTGGGAATGACAGTCAGTCCAGCCAGAACCCAGTAAGTCTGTGTGTCCAAAAGGCAGTCTTCCTCTTACTTGCCACAAGCATGTACACTATGTCAACACATCTCTGAATCCCAGTGCAAGAGTTTTCTGGACCCATCAATCTATCACTACCAACAACTTGTTGAAGACTCTTATTTAAAGCCTCAATAAAGATGACTCCTTCCTGCTTTTGTTCCAAATGCAAATCAAGTAGATAAATGTATGTAGTATGGCAAATTGAGTTACACTATAGTTGATTTAATACCAAGATTTCTTTCCGAATATTAAAATGTCATATTCATTTGCTCACGCTTCTAGTTATTCTTTCTTTACATCTGTATTGGTTTAATTTTAGTTATATAAAAAACATTTTATTTAAAAAATTCAAGCACAGAAACATTACACTGTAAGAATAAATAGTCCAATTTCACTTTAGGTGAATCTCATTCCCCTCTTCACAGGTAATGAGGGTTAACAGTAAGTAGGCTGCAATTCATTTCAGGTAACTTTTCTTTTTTCTTTTATTTGCTTTTGTTTTATCTTCTTTTCTTTTTTTTTGTTTTTACTTTTTAATTTCTTTTTGAGGGAGAGTGCAAACAAAATTCCTCACTACCACAAATTATGCCTTGGGTTTTCCACATTAGGGGAAGTCACAGGGGTCAGAACATCCAGAGTGCAATGGATAAGCCCACTCTGGGTAAACCACCTTCGTAATCACAATATCTCACCTGCCTAGTAAGTATCCCCAGATCACCTCCCATGCAATATGTAAGATATATACACATGCATATATTTATATATGTGTGTGTAAATGTATGCACATACATACATATAATTTTGTTTTTAATCACATTTTTTACCAAATGTCATAATTCTATACTTAATATCACAATTTACTTTTTCCACTTTTCAATATGTGCTGGAGATCTTTCCATGCTGGCATATACATGACTGGTATATATATAAATCTATGTAATTATTCTACAGTACAAATATACTGCAGTTCAACTACCAATGGATGTGTAGGTTGAGTGTAGTTTTGTTAACTATCAAATCTTTGTATTTGCATCTTTAGGCAAGTGGGGCTTATTTCTCTAGAAAAGACATCTAGAGGTAGAATCACTGGCACTAGAAAGACTGCACATTAAATTTTTGTAAGATTCTGAAATTTTTCTCTGCAAAAGGCTGAATCAACTTAATATGGTTTGGCTGTGTCCCCACCCAAATCTCATCTCGAAGTGTAATACAAATTATAATCCCCACCTGCCAGGGGAAGGACCTGGTGGGAGGTGATTGGATCATGGGGGCTGTTTCCCCCATGCTGTTCTCATGATAGTGAGTTCTCATGAGGTCTGATGGTTTTATAAGTGGCAGTTTACCCTCTTTCTCTTTCTTTCTCTCTCTCACCTGCTGCCATGTAAGACATGCCTGCTTCACCTGTAATCCCAACATATCAAGGGAGGGAGGTAATTGAATTATGGGAGCAGATTCCCCCATGCTGTTCTCGTGATATTGAGTTCTCATGAGATCTGATGGTTTTATAAGGCAGTTTTCCCTGCTCTTGCTCACTGTCTCTCACTTGCCACCATGTAAGACATGCCTGCTTCCCCTTCTGCCATGATTGTAAGTTTTCTGAGGCCTCCCCAGCCATGCAGAACTGTAAGTCAATTAAACCTCTTTCCTTTATAAATTACCCAGTCTCAGGGAAATTCTTTATAGCAGTGTGTAAATGGACTAATACACAACTTGTACACACCTACAGAGTTATTCAGCACTTGTTTTACATCATCATTACCCACTGTGGAGATTATTAAGCTTTGTAATTTTTTCCTACCATGATGGGAAAAAAATGTATCATTTTCTTTTCATTTACATTTTCCTGCTTGCTAATGAAGTTAAGCATCTTTTAAAATGTTTTTCAGCTATTTTTAGTTATTTAGTTCATTGTATAATTTTTAATTTCATAATTTATGGTCCCTATGAACTGTGGTAAATAATCTTTTGACAGTTACATGTGTAACATATTTTCTCCCAGTCTGTCATTTTTCCTTTATTTATCATAATTTTATCATTTGAAAGTTTTAAATTGTTATATAGGTAGATATGACAACTGTCTCCTTTACGAATTCTGAATTTAGGGTTTTCTTAGAAAACCCTTCAAAGCCCTAAATTATAAATAAATCTGCTGTAAGTCTGATGGGCTTCCCTTTGAGGGTAAGCCAACCTTTCTCTCTGGCTGCCCTTAACATTTTTTCCTTCATTTCAACTTTGGTGAATCTGACAATTATGTGTCTTGGTGTTGCTCTTCTCGAGGAGTATCTTCGTGGCGTTCTCTGTATTTCCTGAATCTGAATGTTGGCCTGCCTTGCTAGATTGGGGAATTTCTCCTGGATAATATCCTGCAGAGTGTTTTCCAACTTGGTTCCATTCTCCCCGTCACTTTCAGGTACACCAATCAGACGTAGATTTGGTCTTTTCACATAGTCCCATATTTCTTGGAGGCTTTGCTCGTTACTTTTTATTCTTTTTTCTCTAAACTTCCCTTCTCGCTTCATTTCATTCATCTTCCATCGCTGATACCCTTTCTTCCAGTTGATCGCATTGGCTCCTGAGGCTTCTGCATTCTTCACGTAGTTCTCGAGCCTTGGTTTTCAGCTCCATCAGCTCCTTTAAGCACTTCTCTGTATTGGTTATTCTACTTATACATTTTTCTAAATTTTTTTTCAAAGTTTTCAACTTCTTTGCCTTTGGTTTGAATGTCCTCCTGTAGCTCGGCGTAATTTGATCGTCTGAAGCCTTCTTCTCTCAGCTCGTCAAAGTCATTCTCCATTCAGCTTTGTTCCGTTGCTGGTGAGGAACTGCGTTCCTTTGGAGGAGGAGAGGCGCTCTGCTTTTTAGAGTTTCCAGTTTTTCTGCTCTGTTTTTTCCCCATCTTTGTGGTTTTATCTACTTTTGGTCTTTGATGATGGTGATGTACAGATGGGTTTTTGGTGTGGATGTCCTTTCTGTTTGTTAGTTTTCCTTCTAACAGACAGGACCCTCAGCTGCAGATCTGTTGGAGTACCTGGCCGTGTGAGGTGTCAGTCAAGGCTACAGTAACCAAAACAGCATGGTACTGGTACCAAAACAGAGATATAGATCAATGGAACAGAACAGAGCCCTCAGAAATAACGCCTCATATCTACAACTATCTGATCTTTGACAAACCTGAGAAAAACAAGCAATGGGGAAAGGATTCCCTATTTAATAAATGGTGCTAGGAAAACTGGCTAGCCATATGTAGAAAGCTGAAACTGGATCCCTTCCTTACTCCTTATACAAAAATCAATTCAAGATGGATTAAAGACTTAAACGTTAGACCTAAAACCATAAAAACCCTAGAAGAAAACCTAGGCATTACCATTCAGGACATAGGCATGGGCAAGGACTTCATGTCTAAAACACCAAAAGCAATGGCAACAAAAGCCAAAATTGACAAATGGGATCTAATTAAACTCAAGAGCTTCTGCATAGCAAAAAAAAAAAAAAACTACCATCAGAGTGAACAGGCAACCTACAAAATGGGAGAAAATTTTCGCAACCTACTCATCTGACAAAGGGCTAATATCCAGAATCTACAATGAACTCAAACAAATTTACAAGAAAAAAACAAACAACCCCATCAAAAAGTGGGCAAAGGATATGAACAGACACTTCTCAAAGGAAGACATTTATGCAGGCAAAAAACACATGAAAAAATGCTCATCATCACTGGCCATCAGAGAAATGCAAATCAAAACCAAAATGAGATACCATTTCACACCAGTTAGAATGGCAATCATTAAAAAGTCAGGAAACAACAGGTGCTAGAGAGGATGTGGAGAAATAGGAACACTTTTACACTGTTGGTGGGACTGTAAACTAGTTCAACCCTTGTGGAAGTCAGTGTGGCGATTCCTCACGGATCTAGAACTAGAAATACCATTTGATCCAGCCATCCCATTACTGGGTATATACCCAAAGGACTATAAATCATGCTGCTATAAAGACACATGCACACGTATGTTTATGGTGGCATTATTCACAATAGCAAAGACTTGGAACCAACCCAAATGTCCAACAATGATAAACTGGATTAAGAAAATATGGCACATATACACCATGGAATACTATGCAGCCATAAAAAATGATGAGTTCATGTCCTTTGCAGGGACATGGATGAAATTGGAAATCATCATTCTCAGTAAACTATTGCAAGAACAAAAAACCAAACACCACACATTCTCACTCATAGGTGGGAATTGAACAATGAGAACACATGGACACAGGAAGGGGAACATCACACTCTGGGGACTCTTGTGGGGCGGTGGGAGGGGAGAGGGATAGCACTGGGAGATATACCTAATGCTAGATGACGAGTTAGTGGGTGCAGCGCACCAGCATGGCACATGTATGCATATGTAACTAACCTGCACATTGTGCACATGTACCCTAAAACTTAAAGTATAATAATAATAAATAAATAAATAAAAATTATAAATAAATATTCTCTTTATTTTCTAAACATAATTTTATATTTCTGTACTTTATGTATAATTGTTTGGTTTATTTCAAAATAATTTTGTGAGGGTGCGAGGTAGGGCAAAACTTAATTTTATTTCCAAACTGTCAAAAAGTTGTCCCACTACTATTTATTAAATAGCCTATTTGTTCCCATTAATTTCACCACAGGGTAACATATCACATTGCCTTTGTCACATATTAAATTTTCCTATGTAGCTGGATCTGATCTTATACTCTTTTTCTGTGCAGTCAAGCTGCCTCTTCCTGAACACCTGTTTAAGTAGGGTAGGTTTAGCTGCTATACAGCTTTACACTATGTATTTTTTAATGAAATTGAGCAAATGCCACTTTTTGATATTTTCAAAATAGTCTTGGCTATTATTACATTTTTCTCTTCAATTGAACTTTAAATTAAACATTGCAAGGTTCACAAAGAGTTCTTTTAAGATTTTATATGGGATTGCATTAAATTTATAGATTAATTTGGGGAGAAATATCATCTTTACAATGTTAAATATTATCTTTCAGGAACATGCTATGCCTCTGCATTTATTTAGGCTGATTTATATATCCTTCAAAGAGTGTTACACTGTTTTTTTGTAACAGTCTTTCAGATCTTTTGTTAGGTTTAATTCTCCCTGTTTTTTATTTCTGCTGCTATTCTGATTGGGATATTATTCCATGACATGTTCTAATTGATTATTACCCTATATGGAAATATTATTGTGTATTAAATTTTCCTTAGTTTTAATAGTTTTTTTCAGTTTAATCCATATATTTTGGATATATGCTAGTTTAATCCTTGTGTAACCAATGAATACATGTGTCTGTCCTGTTTATATTTGTCTTTATGAAATTTTGAATAGGAATATTGAGAGTAGATACTATCATATTCTTCCTGACTATATGATAGCCTTTCACAGATAAATAAGACATAATGTCCCAGGGTTTCGAATTTCCTGTTACCTGTTTTATTCAGAGGACAGTCATATTTCTATAGCTGAAAAATACTTACAAAAATATGATACTGTGCATGAATAGCAATACTTCAAATCACTTTAATCGCCGTACATTGTAAGTTCCTCATAAAAGCCACCAAAGCTAAAATACAGTGTGTTCAACAAACTTTTATTAGACTGCCAACTGAAATTATTATAATAATGTAATTCTGGCATAAACTTTGACTATATTTTATTCCATATTATAGTTTATCTCATATAAATAGATACAAATGGATATATAACAAATATCTAAAATATAATCCCAATAGCAAAATAACCACCATGTAACCACATTCAAATTCAGAATGTCTGTGTTTTGATCCATATGCAGAAGAATAAAACTAGACCTCTATCTCTCATCATATACAAAAATCAAATTAAAAAAGATTGAAGACTTAAATCTAAGGCCTCAAACTATGAAGCCACTAAAATAAAACATTGGGGAACCTCCCCCAGGACTTTGGACTGGGCAAAGATTTCTTGAGTAATACCCCATCACAAGCACAGGAAACTAATGCAAAAACTGGACATATTGGATCACATCAAGTTAAAAAAGCTTCTGCACTGAAAAAGAAACAATCAACAAAGTGAAGGAACAACCCACAGAATGGTAGAAAATATTTGCTAACTATCCATCTGACAAGAGATTAATAACCAGAATACATAAGGAGCTCAAACAACTATATAGAAAAATAAACTAATAATCTGATTTTAAAATGGGCAAAAGATCTTAATAGACATTTGTGTTAGTCCATTTTCATACAGCTATAAAGAACTGCCTGAGACTGAGTAATTTAAAAAGAAAGAGGTTTAATTGACTGACAGTTTCACATGGCTGGAGAAGCCTCAGGAAACTTACAATTATGGCAGAAGGCAAAGGGGAAGCAAGGCACCCTCTTTACAAGGCAGCAGGAAGGAGAAGTGAACACAGGAGGAACTATCAAACACTTATAAAACCATCAGATCTCATGAGAACTCACTCACTATCACAAAAATAGCATGAGGGAAACCACCCCCATGATTCAATTACCACCACCTGGTCTCTCCCTTGACATGTGAGCATTATGGGGATTACAATTTAAGATGAGATTTTGGGTGCAGACACAGCTAAACCATATCAACATTTCTCAAAAGAAGACATACAAATGGAAAACAATCATATAAAAATATGCTCAACATCATTGATAATCAGAAAAATGCAAATAAAACCTACAATGAGATATCATCTCACTCCAGTTAAAATGGCTTATATCCAAAAGACAGGGAATAACAAATGCTGGCAAAGATGTGAAAAAAAGGGAACTCTCACATTCTTTTAGTGGGAATGTAATTAGTACAACTACTATAAAGAACAGTTTGGAGGTTCTTCAAAAAATTAAAAGTAGGGTCATACAATCCAGGAATCCCACTCCTATGTAGATACCCAAAAGAAAGCAAATCAGTATATTGAAGAGATGTGTTCATTCCTATGTTTACTGCAGCACTATTCACAATAACCAAGATTTTGAAGCAACCTAAGTGTCCATCAACAGATCAATGGATAAAGAAAATATTGTGTTTATACACAATGCAGTACTATTCAGCCATAAAGAAGAATGAGATTCTGTTATTTACAACATCATGGATGGAACTGGAGATCATTATGTTAAGTGATAAAGCCAGGCACAGAAAGAGAAACTTTGCATGTTCTCATGTATTTGTGGGAACTAAACATTAAAACAATTGAACTCGTGAAGACAGAGATTAGAACTATGATTCCCAGAGGCTGGGAAGGGTAGTGGTAGGGGTAGGGGGAATGGGGATGGTTAATGGGTACAAAAATATAGCTAAATAGAATGAACAAGATCTAATATTTGATAGAACAACAAAGTGACCATGGTCAACAATAATTTATTGTATATTTTAAAATAAAAGAGCATATTGGAATGTTTGTAACATCATAAAATAGTATATGTTTGAAGTGATGGATATCCCATTTTCCCTGATCTGATTATTATACATTGTATTTCTGTATCAAAATATTTTAATGTACCTCATAAATATATACATCAACTATGTACTCAATAAAAATTAAAAATTAAAATTTCTTTAAAAGAATATCTATGTTATGAGATTTATACAAATGAACTCATGCTGTATGTAGTCCAAAATATTTTGCCATTCTAGTATTATGTAGGTAAGAGTCATCTTTGTTGTTGCAAATCATTATAGTTCATTTATATGCCCTGCTTTTTAATATTCCATTTAAAATTGACTAGTCAATAATTTATTTTTATATTTGCCATTTTAAAAACACTTTTGACTGTGTCTAGTTTTCTGCAATATTAAGAATAATGCTATTGAAGTAATTATACATGTTTTCTTGCATGTGTGTACGATTTTCTCTAGGACATTCCTTAGAAGTGAAATTTCTAGTGCAAAAAGATTTTGAATACACAAGTTTTATAATGCTTACTATAGATTTATTGGAAGATACACTTTATGCACAAAAGGAAGTTCTCTTTTAGTCCTAATTTACTAATAGTCTAGCATAGGTAGTTGTTGAATTTCGTTAAATGCTTTATCTACAGTGAATATTAGCTATTCATAAAATAATACTATATAATAAACCACCCCAAACTCAATGTCTTAAAGCAATAATTATTTCTACTCATTCATATATCTGTGGGTAGGTTGCAGTTAGCTCTTCTAGGCTGGGACCATATGTATTGACTCCAAGTTATGGGTAGGATGTGGTCTGCTCCACACCGCTCTCTTCCTCCCTGAAGTAGCAGGCTAGCTGATAAAAGTTCATTTCGTGGCAATGGCAGAAACACAAGAGTCTTGTTTGGTATCAAAGTCATTGACCTCATAGACAGAACACATAATCATAACATTAAGTGGTAAGATAACTCAGCTGCAAAACTGTCAAGGCCTATTGTTTTCTTTGTTGAAAATGTTTGAATCTATTGATTGATCAATATATTCAATGATCGTAGGAGGATTTAGGCACTTTTTCTTGAGTCAGTTCTGGTAAATTATATTATTTATGGAATTTATTCATTTTATACATTTTCAAAATCATTGGCCTCAGTTGAGAGGTGGAGTAAGATGGTGGAATAGAAAGCTCCACCTATCATCCCCATCCCTGCATCCCTCACAAGGACACCAAGTTAACAACTATCTACACAGGAAAAACACAATCATGAGAATGAAAAATCAGGTGAGCATGCATAGAACCTGGCTTTAACTTCATATCTCTGAGAGAGGCACTGAAGAGATAAAAAAGACAGTAAGACAGTTCTGAATTGCCAACACCACTCCTTCCCCACTCCCCACTCCAGGCAGCTGCAGCATGGTGTGAAGAGCCTCTATGGGCATTGGCGGAGAACATAGCAATTCTGAGGCACTGAACTGGACAAGAAAACCAGACAAAGTGAGCTGATGACCACCCATACAGGGAGAATTTAAATCAGCCCTAGTCAGCAGAGAATCATTTATTTCAGCATTCCAAACTTGAGTGCCCACAAACCTCACCACCTAGGGCCAAAATGTTCTGTTTCTAAGAAAACTTGAAAGTCAGTCTAAGCCAAAAGGACTGCAACTCATTGGTAAGTCCTAAGGCTGAACTAGGCCCAAAGACAGTGGACTAGGGAGGCATGTTACCTACTGAGACACCAGCTGGGGTGGCTCCAGGAGTGCTGGCAATGCTGGCATCATGCCTCCCCTAACCGCAGGCACAGCTCAGTTGGGTACTTTAAGAGATGCCTTCCTTCTGCTTGAGGAGAGGAGAGGGAAGGAGTGGGGAGGACTTTGTCTTGCATCTTAGATACCAGCTCAACTACAGCAGGAAAGGGCATCAGTCAGAGTCATGAGGCCCCCATTTCAGGTGCTACCTCACAGATGACATTTCTAGACATACCTTGGGCCAGAAGGGAACCTGCTTCCTTGAAGGAAAAGACCCAGTCCTGCCAGCATTCATCACTTACTAACTGAAGGACCCCTGGGCCCTGAGTAACCAGCAGTGATACCTGGGTCCTACATGGAGGGCCCTGGTGAGCCCCTGAGACTTGCTGGCTTCAGGTGAGACTCAGCAAATAATCAGCTGTGGTGGCTATGGGGCAAAACTCCTTCTCTCTGAGACAAGCAGAGGGAAAAGCAAAGCGGACTTTGTTTTGCACCTTAGGTACCATCATAGCCACGGGGGGTAGAGTACCAAGCAGGGTCATGGGGTCCCTAATTCCAGGACTTGACCTGTGGACAGCATTTCTGGAGCTGCCCTAAGCCAGAGGGGAGACCACTGCCCTGAAGAGTGAGTTCTGGGCGAAGCAGTATTCATGACAAGCTAACTTAAGAGACCATGGGCCTCAAGGGAACATCAGAGGAAGTCTGGCAGTACTCCTCATGGCCTAGGGTGGTGACGGCTATGGGGTGAGGCTCCCCTGCCTTTGGAAAGGGGAAGGAAGAATGACAAGAACTGTATCTTGTGTTTTGAATGCTAGCTCAGCCACAATACAATAGAATACGAGATAGACTTCTATCTAATCTCGTCCAAGACAACAAAGGCGATACCTCTACAAGTCTGCAAGAACCACAGTGTTACTGGGTTTGGGATACTCCTTAAAGCAGAAACTGCTTAGATCACAACACTCAAGTTCTTTCAAATAATTTGTGAAAAGCCTTCCCAAAAGGACAGCTACAAATAAGCCCAGATGGTGAAAACTACAATAAATACCTAACTCTTCAATTCCCAGACACTGAAGAACATCTAGTAGCATCAACACTATCCAGGAAAACATGACCCTACCAAATGAATGAACCAAATAAGGCACAAGGGAACAATCCTGGAGAAACAGAGATATGTCCCCTTTTAAACAGAGAATTCAAAGTAACTGTGTCGAGGAAACTCAAAGATGTTCAAGATAATGCAGCGAAGGAATTCAGAATTCTATCAGATAAATTTAACAAAGAGATTGAAGTAATGAAAAAAAATCACATAGAAATTCTGGACCTGAAAAATGCCATTGGCATACTGAAGAATACATCAGAGTACTTTAGTAGCAGAATCAATCAAGCAGAAGAAAAAAAAATAGTGAGCTTGAAGACAGACTATTTGAAAATATACAGAGAAGACAAAAGAAAAAAAGAATAAAAACAATGAAGCATGCCTACATGATCTAGAAAATAGCCTCAGAAGGCCAAATCTAAGCGTTATTGACCATATAGAGGGGACAGAGAAAAAGATAGAGGTAGAAAGTTTACTCAAAGGGATAATAACAGAGAACTTCCCAAACTGAGAGAAAAATATCAATACCCAAGTACAAGAAGGTTATAGAACATGATGCAGATTTAATCCAAAGATGACTACCTCAAGGCATTTAATAGTCAAAACTCCTGAAAGTTAAGGATAAAGAATTCTAAAAGCAAAAAGAGAAAAGAAACAAATAATATATAATGGAGCTCCAGTACATCAGGCAGTAGACTTTTCAGTGGAAACCTTACAGGCCAGAAGAGAGTAGCATGGCATATTGAAAATGCTGAAGGAAAAGAACTTTTACCCTAGAATGATATAACTGGTGAAAATATTCTTCAAACATGAAGGAGAAATAAAGACTTTCCCAGACAAACAAAAGCTGAAGGATTTTATCAATACCAGAGCTGTCCTCCAAGAAATGTTAAAGGGAGTACTTCAATTAGAAAGAAAAGGACATTAATGGGCAATAAATAATCATCTGAAGGTAGAAAACTTAATGGTAGTAGCAAGTACACAGAAAAACGGAGAATATTATAACACCGTACCTGCAATGTGTAAATTACTCTTATCCGAAGTAGAAAGACTAAAGTGTGAATCAATAAAAAATCATAAGTACAACAATTTTTCAAGATATAGTTAGTACAATAAGATATAAATAGAAACAATAAAAAGTTAAAAAGTAGTGGGTATGGGACCAGCGTGGTGGCTCATGCCTGTAATCCCAGCACTTTGGGAGGCCAAGGTGTGTGGATCACCTGAGGTCAGGAGTTTGAGACGAGTCTAACCAAACTGGTGAAACCCCATCTCTACTAAAAATACAAAAATTAGCCAGGCATGGTGGTGGGTGCCTGTAATCCCAGCTACTCAGGAGGCTGAGGCAGGAGAATCACTTGAACCTGGGAGGCAGAAGTGGCAGTGAGCCAAGATTGAGCCATTGCACTCCAACCTGGGTGACAGAGAGAGACTCCATCTCAAAAAAACTAAAACTAAAATAAAAGACTTAAAAATGAGACCTAAAACCATAAAAACCCTAGAAGAAAATCTAGGCAATACCATTCAGGACATAGGCATGGGCAAAGACTTCATGACTAAAACACCAAAAGCAATGGCAACAAAAGCCATTGACAAATGGGATCTAATTAAACTAAAGAGCTTCTGCACAGCAAAAGAAACTATTATCAGATTGAACAGGCAACCTACAGAATGGGAGAAAAATTGTGCAATCTATCCATCTGACAAAGAGCTAATATCCAGAATCTACAAAGAATTTAAATAAATTTACAAGAGAAAAACAAACACCCTCATCAAAAAGTGGGCAAAGGATATGAACAGACACTTCTCAAAAGAAGACATTTATGCAGCCAACAAAATATGAAAAAAAGCTCATAATCCCTGGTCATTAGAGAAATGCAAATCAAAACCACAATGAGATACCATTTCACATCAGTTAGAATGGCAATCATTAAAAAGTCAGGAAACAACAGATGCTGGAGAGGATGTGCAGAAATGGGAATGCTTTTACACAGTTCATGGGAGTGTAAATTAGTTCGATCATTGTGGAAGACAGTGTGGCAATTCCTCAAGGATCTAGAACTAGAAATACAATTTGACCCAGCAATCCCATTACTGGGTATATACCCAAAGGATTATAAATCATTCCACTATAAAGACACATGCACACATATGTTTTTTGCAGCACTGTTCAAAATAGAGACTTGGAACCAATCCAAATGCCCATCAATGATAGACTAGATAAAGAAAATGTGGCACATATACACCATGGAATACTATGCAGTCATAAAAAAGGATGAGTTCATGTCCTTTGCAGGGACATGGGTGAAGCTGGAAACCATCATACTCAGCAAACTAACACAGGAACAGAAAACCGAACACTGCATGTTCTCACTCATAAGTTGGAGTTGAACAATGAGAACACATGGACACATGGAGGACAACATCACACACTGGGGCCTGTTGATGGTTGGGAGGCTAGGGGAGGGATAGCATTAGGAGAAACATCTAATGTAGATGACGGGTTGATCGGTGCAGCACACCACCATGGCACATGTATACCTATGTAACAAACCTGCACGTTCTGCACAAGTATCCCAGAACTTAAAGTATCATTAAAAAAAAAAGTTTAAAAAGAAAGTAGTGGGGATGAAGTTATGGTGACTATTTATTAGTTTTCTTTCTGCTTGTTCATTTGTTTATGCAAATAGTGTTAAGTAGTTATCAGGTTAAAATAATAAGTTATAAGAGAGTATTTGAAAGCCTCATGGTAACCTCAAACCAAAAAACATACAATGGATACACACACACACAAAAAGGAAGAAACTAAATAATATCACCAGAGAAAATCATCTTTACTAGAAGAAGACAGAAATGAAAGAAGACCAGAAAACAAATAACAAAGTGGCAGCAATAAGTTCTTATTTATCAATAATAATATTAAATGTAAATGGACTAAACCCTTCAATCAAAAGACAGAGACTGGTGAAATGGATGAAAAAACAGGAGCCATTGATCTGTTGCCTACAAGAAACATACTTCACATATAAAGACACACATAGACTGAAAATAAAGGGATGGAAAAAGATATCCCATGCCAATTGAAACCAAAACAGAGCAGGATTTGCTATACTCATATAAGACAAAATAGATTTCAAGACAAAAACTACAAAGAAGTTGACTTGTAGACAAAGCAGTTGACTACATGGGATAAAGGGGTCGAGTCAGCAAGAAGATAAAACAATTTTAAATATATATGCACCCAACATGGGAGCACCCAGGTATATAAAGGAAATATCATTAGAGCTAAAGAGAGAGATAGGCCCCAATACAATACAATATTAACTGGAGACTTCAACACCCCACTTTCAGCACTAGACAGACCTTCTAGGCAGAAAATCAAGAACAACAACAACAAAAAAAGAAAAACAGTCTTAATCTGTACTATAGACTAAATGGATCTAAATATATTTACAGAACATTTCATCTGAGAGCTTAAGAATACACATTCTTTTTCTTAGCACACATGGATCATTCTCAAGAACAGACCATATGTTAGATCACAAAACAAGTCTTAAAACATTTCAAAAAATTAAAATAGCATAAAGCATCTTCTCTCACCACAATGGAATAAAACTAGAAATTAATAGGAGGAATTTAGGGAACTATACAAATACATAAAAATTAAATATTATGCTCCTGAATGACCAGTGGGTCACTGAAGAAATTAAGAAGGAAACTGAAAAATGTCATGAAACAAATGGTAAGGAAGACACAACATATCAAAACCTGTGGGATACAGCCAAAGCAGTACTAACAGGGAAGTTTACAGCTATAAGTGCCTACATCAAAAAGAAGAAAAACTTCAAATAAACAATCTAATGATGTATATTAAAGAATTAGAAAAGCAAGAGCAAACCAAACCCAACATTAGAAGAAAAGAAATAGCATAGATCAGAGTAAAAATAAATAAAATTGAAATGGAAAAAAATACAAAACATCAATGCAACAAAAAGTTGGTTTCTTGAAAACTTAAAGAAAATGGACAAACTTTCAGCCAGACTAAGAAAAAAAGAGACAAGGTCCAAGTAAATACAATCAGAAATGAAAAAGGAGACATTACAACTGATACTGCAGAAACTCAAAGGATCATTAGAGGCTACTATGAGCAACTATATGCTGATAATTGGAAAATGGACAAAGTCTCAGATATATGCAACCTACCAAGATTGAACCCAGAAGAAATCTAAAACCTGAACCCATCAATAACAAGCAACAAGATCAAAGATATAATAAAAAGTCTTCCAGTAAAGAAAAGCCCAGGACCTGATGGCTTCACTGTTGAATTCTACCAAACATTTAAAGAACTAATACCAATCCTACTCAAAATATTCCAAAAAATGGAGGAGTAAGGAATATTTTCAAAGTCATTCTATGAGTCCAGTATTACCCAGATAGCAAAACCAGAAAAAGATACATAAAAAAAGAAAGAAAGAAAACTACAGGCCATTATCTCTGATATTGATGCAAAAGTCCTCAACGAAATACTAGCAATCCAAATTCAGTAATACATTAGAGAAATCATTCATCATGACCAAGAGGGACTTACCTCTGGGATGCAAGCATAGTTTAACATATGCAAATCAATCAATGTGATATATAATATTAATCAAATGAGGGATAAAAACCATATGATCATTTCAATTGATGCTGGAAAAGCATTTGATAAAATTTACTATTGCTTCATGATGAAAACCATCAACAAACTGGGTATAGAAGGAACATACCTCAATATAATAAAATTCATATATGACAGGCCCACAGCTAGTATTATACTGAATGGGGAGAAACTAAAAGCCTTTCCTTTAAGATCTGGAACACAACAAGGATGCCCACTGTCACCACTGTTATTTAACATAGTACTCTAAGTCCTATCTAGAGCAATCAAAAAAGAGAAAGATATAAAGGGCATCCAAATTGAAAGGAAGAAGTCAAATTATCCTTGTTTGCTGATGATGTAAACTTACATTTGGAAAAACCTAAAGATTCCACAAGAAAACTACTAGAACAGATAAACAAATAAGTAAAGTTGCAGGATACAAAATCAACATACAAAAATCAGTAGCATTTCTATATGCCAACAATGAAAAATGTGAGAAAGAAATCCAAAACAGTAATCCCATTTACAATAGCCACACATAAAATTAAATACCTTGGAATTAACCAAAGAAGTTAATGATCTCTATAATAAAAACTATAAAACCCTGATGAAGGAAGTTGAAGAGGACACCAAAAAAAATGGAAAAATATTCTATGTTCATAGATGGGAAGAATCAATATTGTTAAAATGTCCATGCTATCCAACACAATCTACAGATTCAATGCAATCTCTATCAAAATACCAATGACATTCTTCAAATAAATAGAAAAGAAAATTATAAAATGTATATGGAACCACGAAAGACCCAGAATAATCAAAGCTATCCTAAGCAAAAAGAACAACATTGGAGGAATCACATTATGTGACTTCAAATTATGTCACAGAAATATAGTAAACAAAACAACATGGTACTGGCATAAAAACAGACACATAGGCCAATGTAACAGAATTCTAACTTCTTAAGATGGATTCTGTTTCTCTTCTAACATAAGCATCTGTAGCTATACATTTCCCTTTAAGAAGCCTTTTCATTTCATCCCATATGTTTTATATGTAATATTTTTAGTTGTTATAGTTGTTATAAGTACTTATGATTTTCATTATGATTTCTATTTTCACCATAAATTATTTGAAACTGTGTATGTTTTCTTAATTTTATTTTTTACTTTTAACTTCATTGCATAAATACCAGATAATGTAGTCTGTATGATAATAATTTTACGCAAGTTATTAAGATCTGCTTTTGGCTTGATTTGTGGTCAGTTTCTTTGTATGTTATACTATGTGCTTGTTTCACTATGTACTTTTTGCTTGATTTGTGGTTAGTTTCTATATATGTTCTACTCTGTTCTCTAATTTGTGAGGTGCTGTGTTTTAAAATATTTTTTAAAAGCTTGTTATCTGTGTCACTTAAATTTTTGTCTTTACTGATTTTTGACCACTGGTTCTATCCATAATGAGAAACTATGTTTATCAATAGTGGAGAGAAGTAGATTGACGTCTCCCAGTAGTAAAGATCTGTCCTCTTCTTTCAGTATTATTATCCATTTTTGCCAAATTTTTTTATTTTAGTAAAATATATATATAAAATAAAATTAGCCAATTAGCCATTTTAACTATATATATATATGATTTAACTATATATATACACATATATATGTGTATATATATATATATGATTCAAGGGTATTAATTGCATTCACAATGTTGTGCAACTATCACCACTATCTTTTTACAAAACTTTTTTATCACCCCAAACAGAAACTCTATGACCATTAGCAACAACTATGTATTCCCATAACCTCTTATCTACTTTATGTCTGTACAAATTTGCCTATTCTAGTATTTCATATAAGTGGAATCATACAACATAGGTCCTTTTGTGATAGACTTATTTCACTTAGTACAATGTTTTCAAGTTTCATCCATGTTGTAGCATGTTTCAGAACTTTATTACTTTTTATGGCTCTATATGCCACATCTTGTTTATCTTTTCATAAGTTGATATACACCTGGTTTGTTTTCATCTTTTGGCTATTGTAAATAATGTTGCAATGAATACTGGCATACAAATATCTGTTTGAGTCCCTGTTTTCAATTCTTCTGGGTACCTACCTAGCAGTGGAGTTGATGAGTCATATGACAATCCCATGTTTAGCGTTTTGAAGGACCACCAACTATTTTCCATGGAGGCAGCACCATTTTACATTCTCACCAGCAACATAAAAGGATTTCAATTCCTCCACATCCTTGCCAACACTTTTAATTTTCTTTTTTAAAGAAAATTATAGCCATGCCAGTAGTTGCAAAGTGGTATCTCATTGTAGTTTTGATTTTCAATTTTGTAATGATTAGTATTGCTCAGCATCTTTTCATGTGACTATAAGCCATTCATATATCTTCTTTCAAGAAATATACCATTAAATTGTTTGCCAGTTTTTAATTGGGTTGTCTGTCTCTTTGTTTTTCAGTAGTGTATTTGTTCACACTGCTATAAATAACTACCTAAGACTGGGTAATTTATTTAAAAAAAAAAGAGGTTTAATTGACTCACAGTTCTACAAGCTGTACAGGAAACATGGCTGAGGAGGCCTTAGAAAACTTTCAGTCATGGTGGAAGAGGAAGCAGGCACATCTTACATGGCCAGAGCAGGAGGAAGAGAGGGAAGGGGGAAGTGCTACACACTTTTAAACAAGCAGATCTTGTGAGAATTAACTATCACAAGAACGATCCAATCATCTCCCACCAGGGCCCCCTTCCAACATTGAGGATTACAATTAGACATGAGATTTGGGTAGGAACACAAACCCAAATCTTAACAAGCTGTAAGAGATCTTTTTATATCTTGAATATTAATTCCCTATTAGAAATATGATTTGCAAATATTTTCTCCCATTCTGTAGGTTATCTTTTCGATTTCTTCACAATGTCCTGTGATGTACAAAAGTGTTTGACTTGTACAATCAAGTCCAATTTACCTTTTTCCTTACTATATCTTGAGGCTACTTAGAGACACACACATATCAAAATGATAGACCTTTTGATTAAATGAATCTTTTCAATTGTATCTGATAATATTTGACAGCTTATTGTCATTTGCTTATTTTTATGATTTCCTCCTATTTCTTTAAATATCTCTTTTACAACTATGGGTAATTCTAATCTTTAGTCTTTTGGGGTTTAAATGTATTAGCAATTATTTCTGGTAACTCTTCTTCATGGCAGCTTATTTCCTTGTTTATTTGGTGATCTTTAATAATGAGCTCATAATTGGATATTTTTATGTGGAAAACCTATGAGTCTAAACTGGAGTTGCATGGGCCAAAGAAAATTTGCATTTGCATCTTTTGAAAGTTAAGAGCATTTGTGCGCTGGGAACAATCTAGCCCCTTAAAGTTGTGTGGACTAATGAAGAATTTCCACTATCAGCATTTCCACCTTCAACTGTCACAGGATTTAATCTCCCAATGGATGGTAGCACCAGAAAAAAAACAATTGCCCTCAGGGCAACCTTGGGGCTTTCTGTGATTGCTTTTTGTTCACTAATCTTTTATATCCTTTGGATAGTGGAGAAGGATGCCCTCAAAGATTTCCTTTATTTTTTACTTTTAAACCAAAAATAAATTAAAAGGCATATTTGTTCCAAAATAAAAGTTTATTTTTCATTTGTTTGTTTTTTAAACTGGAGAATTTTCAGAAAATTTATTCTGCCATATTGCCAGAAGGGAAGGTCCAAAATGATCGGTTTCTAAATATCACACTATTTCGAGGATAAAATAGATTGTTGCTTCAGGGAAAGCATTACCAGTAGCTGCCCTTGATGAGCTTATTAAATGCTAGGTTTTGCTCATCAGGGATGCTAATTTAGTAGCCTAATTGTTATAGTTAACTATAAGGGGCCACCTTGATAATGGATCATCTGGCCCCAGTCAGGTCTTCAGATAACTGCAGCCCAGGCCAAGACCTGACTACAATCTCAGGAGAGACCCTGACCCAGAACCACTCAGCCAAGCCGCTCTCAAATTCATGACATGCTGAAACTGTGGGATATAAGTACTTGTTGTTATTTTAAGCCACTAAGTTTTGTGATAATTTATTATACAGAAATGATAACTAATACATACTGTCATTATTAAAATATTAAGATCCATTATTTTTCTAACAGAAAATGTGTACATATAGTCTCTAGATTGAAATCAGTCTGATGCTGTAGTTTCTTTAAGGATAATTTAGTGAGACCATAAACAACATATTTGGATGAATACATAAATAAGGACCAAACCATGGTCATTCACTAAGTCAATCATACAAATGCTTAGAAGCAAATCTTATGCCTGACTCAACAGAAAAATCTACACTACCTGTAAAAAAAGGCATCATAAGAAACTGACAAACATGTTTCTTATTCTCTTTCTCTCAGGGGAACTACAAACATCCAACTAACAGAGTTCTTCTGTGTTTTGTGTGCACATTTACATTTTCTCCTGAAAAATAAAAGCAGTGCAGAATTTGCAAATGATAATTTCAGATTCACGGTGATTTCAGTAGCACTATTAGTTGTGGCAATGATAATAAATTATATCGTTAGTTAACAGAATGCCACTCAGCAATTTTTTCCAGCTTTAACACTAAGGCTTAAAAGAAATTATGCTGGAAAAATGCAATTTTTTGCTTGATCTACTTTTTATTACAGCATGTAGGTGACAATAAAGGCTGTTAAAAGGTGGTATGTTTGATCACAGTCCATGGGTACCAATAAAGAGCCTCTATTTATTTAAATAAAAGTAATTGCTGCTAGTGTAAAATGAAAAAGATACTCTATGTAATCTTTATTTGGACAAAATGAGGACTGGGCCATTAGTAAGCATAATGCATGAAAACCTCACATGCACTTGGAGAGAAGCCTTTGTTCAGAAAAAAATGGCAACATTCAGCTACTTGAAGCAGAAATTTACTGAAGCCAGATGATAGAAAATACAATGAGAACCCATTTTGCTTTACGAATCTCTGTTTTAGATCAGCATTAACAACTACAGTCAACTTTTGGCTCTCTATTTGTCACTCAGCCATACTCTTTGTTTCATTGCATTGATTATTTATGTCTTAAATTATAGCTATTCTTTTTTTTTTTTCTGTGGCTTAAAGAACAGCTTCAAGGGCAAGCATGAAAGGAAATTTCTGAATTGAGTGAGTACTTGGCTGTGCATGCAGCTCCAAAAGAAATAAAACTGTTTGTTGTCTTGACACACACCTTAGGATCAATTATTCTCTCAGTTAACGTAGGCCTCATCAATTTATTTTCTGTATACTGGCACAGTATTGACACGATGTTAATGAGAAAAGCAAATGGGAGAATGTAAGCTCCTCAAAGTTTCTTTCTTTTTTTTTATTTTTTAAAAATCAACAGTGTCTTTTAGCATGAAATAGCCCTTATTATTTAAACCTGCCTCCTAAAGTTAAAAGTAGCTTTGACAAGCATTCAATTAAATCTTCTGTAGCACATAAGCCAAGTGTCTAGCTAGTCCATGTTTGAATTCCTCCAGCATTACTCAGCTTTCAACAAACACAGGTAGCTAATGTTTAGTCATCATAAATGGAAGAGTTTCTATACCTCTCTGAAACAAAGATAGCTAGCTTGGTTTTCTCCCTGCTTAAAACAAAGCTGGAAACTTACTCAAAGTTTTTTAGCCTCTTATATTTGAGGTTAGAATTTAAGGAGGTAAATCATCAATCTGCCATGTCCCTGAAGACTAAAATGTAACTGATGATATTATTTCATTTATTCTCTTACCTAAATGTAATGACTAGAACAACCTCATACTGTTGAGGAAGTGAATCATCCAGAGATAAAATGTGTTGCTATGCTTTAGGGTGACTTTGAATCAGAACTCAAGAGAAGAGAAAGCAATTTCATATTAGTCAAGAACAAGCTGTGATGTTAAACAAGGATGCCCAAGCACATAATTCCACACAACAGTCTTGAAAACACTAGCTTCTCAATCACTTCTTTGTTTTGTACCCAATTTATCTGTCATGCTGTTTCAGCTAACACCATGATCAAGCCTTTCATCTCTAGTTTGTTGCCAAGGTATCTCACACATTCAGTAATGACTTCAGCTCACTGGAGGCTTGCCTCACGAACCCTAGCCCTACTTGGGTTTCTAAAAGTCTGTCTGAGATGGAGAAGAAGCATTAAGAAGTTAATACATCTAACAAATATATCTTTCTAATGAGCAGGCTATACCTTACAACACCATGCAAAAATTTAAAAAGATATAAGTCTATCTTGCTACATGACAGAATTCAGCTTTTAGATTAATAGGCTGGTTCTTTCAGAAACCATCACAGTATCATGTCCCTGATCAGAAACAGCTGAAAATTCTATTTTAGTAATTCTGAATAGTAAGTAGATTTTCTGCTGTTCTTCTGTAATGATTTAGGATGCAGACAACTGTGTTTAGGTAGCAAGTTTTCAGTCCTGTGATACATTTAGTTATGCTTTGGTTTCAGGCCCCCTAAATATACTGACCCCTGTCAAACAAAGCCTTAGAAGGTATACTCATGATTTTCTGTTTTTTTTTCTAAAAGAGCACCCCAAATATTTTATGAGCTTTAGTCCCCATGAAACCTAGATCTGCCTGTGCACTTATTTGATGGACTAGGTATTCTGGAGAATTTTTTGAAGATCCATGTTCACCACCCCCAAAAAGATAACAATCCTGTTGAAGAAATAACATATATACACACCAAAGAATCATCTGTTAGTATGAGAAAGGTATAGTGTTTGGAGTCAAAGACATAATCTCCAAATCCCAGCTCTGCCATCTACATTCTGTATGTAATTATAGGACAAATATATTAACTGCCGGATCCCTTTAAATCATGCAAAAGACAGACATAAATCACTGGATTGTTCAGAGGATTAATAAAAACAAATATGCGAAAACAAAATGTCTTGCATTTACCATGTCCACATAAATGTTATTTGAATCATCGTATCTCAGGTTTTATGAGACCTTAAAGAAGATCTATTCAACATTCAATATTTGGACCCTCTCTATAATATCCCCAAGTCATGGTTGCCTATCTTCTGCTTGGCTATATCCAGTGATAAAGACTAAGGCAGTCCACTTCATATAATTAATTACTTAAATATATGGCATAAGAGTTTCTGGTTTTAATTTTTATTGTTTTTGTTTTATTTTGGTATTCAGGTATAGATGTCTGATTAATGACATTAAAAATATATATATATTATATATATATAGTGTATATACTAACATTGAGGAGTGAGGTATTGGCTAGAAATTCCCTTTCAGCTCTCTCCCACATGCTAAGGTACTATCACAAAACCAATGAAACAGTGGGTTCCCCAGCACACATTATAGCCTGAGAATGGAAAGTTGCCTGAGATCCAATTTTGGGCCAGTATATAAAATTGCAATAGAAAAATGTATAAGGCCTGAGAAGGAATGGTAAGAGTGAAGAGGGGCAACAAGGTGAGAGTAGTGTCATGGAAAATCAAGGAGAAGTTTCAAAAGAGGACATAGTAACATCAAATGCCACTGAGATATTATTCTACAACATGTTCTGATAACTATAAACCAGATTCGGGATCCATGAGATCACTAGTGAAGTGGTGGGTAATTGAGTGGGAGTGAGTTTTGAAGCCAGAGCATGAAGACAAAAAGCAGAAACTCTTGGCCTTTACTGGCAGGGGGTGGGAGAGGATAGCATTCAGGCAGCACTTCAGAGAGAGAAGTGAATGAACTACAAACCGCAGGGAAGGAAGCAAACAGGGTTGAAAATACCTACAGAAGATTAAATGTCACATGGAGTGAGGTGTTGGTCCTGGGACAGAGGATAAGTGATGAAATTCAGAGCATGGAAGTCTGGGTTAACCTTAAAGCAGAAAAGGGATGTTCTGCCCTTGCAATGAGAGAAATAAAATATGTATTAGTCTGTTTTCATGATGCTGATAAAGACATACCCAAGACTGGGTAATTTATAGAGAAAAAGAGGTTTAATGGATTCACAGTTCCATGTGGCTGGGGAAGCCTCGCAATCATGATGCAAGGCAAAAGGCACGTCTCACGTGGCGGCAGACAAGACAGAATGAGAACCAAGTAAAAGGGGATTCCGCTTATAAAACCATCAGATCTTGTGAGACTTATTCATTACCATGAGAACAGTATGGGGGAAACTGCCCTCATGATTCAGTTATCTCCCACCAGGTCCCTCCCACCACATGTGGGAATTATGGAAGCTACAATTCAAGATGAGATTTGGGTGAGGATACAGCCAAACCAAAGCCAAGAAATTTCATGCTGTGAGCCGTGGGTTGGCTGAGAGTTTCTAGGCACCTACTAGTATGTAGACCAGGGCAGCAACTGCTGCCAATACTTAAGAGTTCCAAATAGAACCTTCCAGAGGGGTTGCCCCAAAAGGTAAAGCTAAAGCTGCCAGCTGTAGCAGGCTGCAGATGAAGGTCACCCCAGAAGGACTCTTCTCAGGTACTTGAGGTGGGAGGTGCTAAGGATACTCACCTCTAAACATTATCTTTTTATTTTTAAGTCAATGTTATTATGCATATTTAAGGGCTACAACATGATGTTATAGCATACATTTATATAGTAAAATCATTACTAGAGTAGATCACATTAACATGTTCTTCTTTTCATATAGTTAGCTATTTTTCCTCTGCTATGACAAGAGCAGCTATAATCTACTCATTTAGCAAATATCCCTAATACAATACACTGTTTTTAACTAGAGTCATCATATTTTACATTAATCTCGGGACTTGTTCATCCTACATAGTTTCTACTTTGTATCTTTTGACCTACTTCTCCCTTTTTTCTCCCCCAAACCCACTAACCACGGTTTTATTGTGGTTCAGTGTGCTATCTTTATATATTTGACCCTATTTTTTAAGATTGTACATATAAGTAAAATCATGCAGTGTTTTTCTCTGTGTGTCTGATTTATTCTTCTAGATTCATCCATGTTCTGGCAAATGAAAGAATCCTCTCCTTTTTAAAGCTGAATAATATTCTATTATACTATTATACATTACATATGTATAAGAGTTTATTTTTTAACTTTTATTTTAAATTCAGGGGTACGTGTACAGGATGCGCAGGTTTGTTATATAGGTAAACATGTGTCATGGGATTTGTTTTACAGATTATTTCATCACCCTCTTATTAAGCCTAGTATCCATTAGTTGCTTTTTATCCTCTCCCTCCTCTCACCCTCCACCCTCCAATAGCCCCAGTGTGTGTTGTTCCCCTCTATGTGTCCATGTGTTCTCATCATTTAGCTCCCACTCATAAGTGAGAACATTGTACTTGATTTTCTGTTTCTGCATTAGTTTGCTAAGGATAATGGCCTCTAGCTGCATCCATGCCCTTGCAAAGGATATGATCTCATGCTTTTTTACGGCTGCATGGTATTTCATGGGTTATATGTACCACATTTTCTTTATCTAGTCTAACCTTGATGGGCATTTAGGTTGATTCCCTATCTTTGTTGTTGTGAATATTGCTACAATGAACATATGTGTGCATGTGTCTTTACAACATATGGATCATATGTTCCTTTGTATACATACCCAGTAATGGGATTGCTGAGTAGAATGGTATTTCTGTCTTTAGGTCTTTGAGGAATCGCCACACTGTCATCCACAATGGTTGAACTAACTTACACTCTCACCAACAGTGTATAAGCATTCCCTTTTCTCTGCAACATCGCCAGCATCTGTTATTTTTTCACTTTTTAATAATTGTCATTCTGACTGGTGTGAGATGGTATCACATGGTAGTTTTGATTTGCATTTCTCTGATGATCAATGATGTTGAGCTTCTTTTAATATGCTTCTTGGTCGCATGTATGTCTTCTTTTGAAAAGTGTCTGTTCATGTTCTTTTTGTTTCTTGTAAATTTATTTAAGTTCCTTATAGATGCTATATATTAGACTTTTTTCAGATGCATAGTTTGCAAAAATTTTCTCCCATTCTGTAGGTTGTCTGTTGACTGTGTTGATAGTTTCTTTGGCTGTGCAGAAGCTCTCTAGTTTAGGTAGATTCCATTTGTCAATTTTTGCTTTCATTGCAATTGCTTTTGGTGTCTTCATCATAAAATCTTTGGACATGTGTATGTCCTAAATGGCATTGTCTAGGTTGTCTTCCAGGGTTTTTATAGTTTTGGGTTTTATATGTAAGTCTTTAATACATCTTGAGTTAATTTTTGTATACGGTTTAAGGAAGGGGTCCAGTTTTACTTTTCTGCTTATGGCTAGCCAGTTATTGCAGCACCATTTATTGAATAGGGAATTCTTTCCCCATTGCTTGTTCTTGAAAGGTTTGTTAAATATCAGATAGTTGTAGGTCTGTGGTCTTATTTCTGGGTTCTCTATTCTGTTCCATTGGTCTAGGTGACCGTTCTTGTACCAGTACCATGCTGTTTGGTCACTGTAGCAGCATGGTATAGTTTGAAGCCTGGTAGTGTGATGCCTCCAGCTTTGTTCTTTTTAGTTAGGATTGCTTTGGATATTCAAGCTCTTTTTAGGTTCCACATGAATTTTAAAATATTTTTTCTACTTCTGTGAAGAATGTCAATGGTAGTTTGATAGGAATAACATTGAAGCTATGAATTGCTTTGGGCTGTATGGCTGTTTTAACAATTAAGATTCTTCCTACCCATGAGTATGGAATGTTTTCCCATTTGTTTGTGTCATCTCTAATTTGTGTGTTTGTGTGTGTGTGTGTGTGTGTGTGAGAGAGAGAGAGAGAGAGAGAGAGAGAGAGAGAGAGAGACTTTATTTTCCAAGTAATATTGATTAAAAATATTTAGACATTTATTTTTAACCCCACAGTTTAGCACTCTTATTTATATGGCTTTAAAAGTTATAGCACAAGATCTTTACATTAAGGATTGGGGGAAAAGATTCCATTAAAAAAAAGCCTGATAATTATATACATGTTTTTCCCTGTACTTTATTTTAAATACATTAATTTTTAAATGATGCTCATCTTTTTTTCATCTGGTAGTAAAATACTAGTGCAACTTTCAATCAAAATAAAGTTTACCACAGAGGTAAATAAATTTTCCCAGTTGAAATTGGCACTTCGGCTGCCATTAAATAAAATTTCTTAACCTAACTTAAGCGAAAAATAACTCGTGGTTGTTATTATAGGCAAAAATATAAAGTACTATAGCATTAGCTGCATTGCTCCTTATGACACAGACTTTGAAAGAACCAGATGCTTTACAGAAGTTTAGCTGGTTTTGAAACGGCACATGGGTGTGGATTTTCTTTTCTTAACATTCTAAAAATTTTGCCACCACCCCTCTCTCTGTTGCAGAGATAGCATCTGTGACTACTGGGGTAGACAACAACGTTTGTTCCAACGAAAGAAAGCCAAAATTTAACTGCACAGTAACAATGCAATGTTCGTCATGCAGCCTTGTGTTTCCTATATAGTCAATTTTCTAGCATGTATTAGAATACATAAACTTGTATTCTAATGATTTAAGTTTGATTTTATAATATGAAAGAAATTTGAGGAAGAACATGACCTGGGAAAGAGAAGAGGGAGAATTTTTACCACAATGAAAATAGATACAGTCATATGCAACCTTGTATTAAGAATATAATCCACTTAAGTTTCCAGAAATGTACTTCTCAAAACTCCCCTTAATTTATGGAACAGATCCCTCCTCTGTGGCATTGAGCTGGGGAAGAGGAATCAATTTGTTTCAACAAAAACAATTCAGCACAACAACAAATAGCTTAACTTTGGTCCACTTGTCTGTTAGCTTAAGGACAGTCATACTGCCCATAATCCATTCAAAAACCCAACAAGTAAATTTAAAAATATATTCATGTGTAATTTCATTCTAAAACCAGAACATAGCTGTTCTGTCCTCATTCTCTGCCTTTTCAGCTTCAGAATCCACTGTTGGCTTGCTCTCTAATCCTCAGCATCTTCGTGATCTTCCCTGGCAGCCTCAGCAGCATCTGCTTGGCTAGGTTCTCTCTTCTCGGTTCATAGATTTCTGGGGTCACGTGGTCCAAGTCTGCTTCTAGAAGTTCAGTTTGTACTTCCACTGGCACCTGATTTATCCATTCAAAGTGAAGCTTCTCTACGTGTACTTCAGTACCTTCTTCAGTCTGAATTCGACCCACTTCTAGATAACTTATTTGGACCTGCTCTGGAAGCACACTCATGTGTGAACAAAGTACCTGGCTGTCCTGGAGCAGATCTGGATGGACGTGTTCCACAGTCACTTGTGCTGAATCCACAGTCACTTGTGCTGAATCCACCTGGACCTGAAGCAATGGTAGCACACGCACCTTCCCAATTTGTTCTATAATAGTCATTGATATGTCACAGGTTCAGTTTGCACACGTTTCTACTGAAAGAACTTCTTCCATTACTAGACGCTCTGAAATAGTGTCACTGAGAAGCCTCATTAATTTATTTCCTTGCATAAACCACAAGTCACATAAAGAACAATAGTTGGGTTTACACCCAGTGTGTATTACCAAGTGATCTTTGAACTGGTCCCAGCTGTTAAACACACTGTTGCAGACATGGCATTTATAGAGCTTCTTTCTTCCTTTTTTGCCTCTACTCCAGTTTGGCATGCAGTGAGGTGACATTTGAGGGTGCTATTTCTAGCAAATCTTTCATGACAATTTGGACATTCAAAAGGTTTTTCACCTGTATGTTTTCTAAGATGTTCTTTAAAATGTCCAGAACAGTCAAACTGCTTCTCACAGTACTGACATACATAAACTTTCTTCCCAGTTCTTTGCTTCTTAGTGACTCCACCTTCTTCAAGATGGTAACAATTTAGGTGCTGTTTCCATGTGCTCTCCCAAAGATACCTTTCATTGCATATTTCACACTTGAAACTCTCAGTAGAGTGTGACTTCATGCGTTCCTTCAAATGATAAAACAATTTAAATGAACCATTACATTTCTCACAATGGAACAAGTCCTTCACATGTGACAACTGACATTCCACAGTTTCGATACTTTCTACCTGTATGCTTGTAGGGTCAGATGCATGGCCATCTTCTTCTTTAATCTGCCCTTTTCTGTCACTTTGATGATACTTGCTGGTAATATCTGCCAACAGTGCTAGAGCAGAATCATTAGAGGAACTTGTGTTCTGTGTGTACTTTATGGATGCTTGGCAGAATCCACTTCCTCTAATGTTTTGATGCCTTCACCTTCACTTCAATTGTGCCTTCAGCAATCTCTACCTCAATTTCAACAGGTTCTGATTCTGCAGATGGCAATGATTCTGTGATAACATTTGAAGTTGCTGCAATCTTCCTTTTATTTGGCCACCTTTTTTCTTGTGGTATTTTCCTCTAATGGAGCTGAGTTTTCTTTGTTCCTGACTTCAAGGGCTTTCATAATGAAGCAGGAAATTTTCCCCGACCCCTTCATGGGTAGGAACTGGTGTGCAGGTGCTGGGGCTAGCCGGCCACTTCGGCACCAGCTGAGGCAAACTCTACTCATTGGAACCGGTTGCACTCAACCTGCCACAGGAGGGAGCATGCAGGTGAGCGGGCGCAGGAGTCAGGGCAAGTGCTTTTGGGTGCTGGCAGGAGCAAAACTCTATGCGGGCCCTGTGGACTCCATATCTGGCAGGACCCTCCATCCCCAGCTGGACTCCTTTCTAAAGCAGCACCATCAAGCCGTCCCTTTGAAGTCAAGCTGCTTCTCTCTGATGTCAAACCAGTCTCTGATGTCCAGCTGCTTCTTTTCTTCTCCGTTCTCTGCCAATGGAGCCTGGGGTTTTTATAGGCACAGGATAGGGGGCAGGGCAGGGCATGCTTGGCTTTGGAAATGACATTCGAGTGGGAAAACAGGAAGGCATGCTCTCACTTTGGGTTGCTGTCCCAGACTTGAGTGTGGGACCCTTGCCGGGGATCTGTCCTCCTTTGCCCAGAATTTCCCTGCCTCCTGTCCCTGTCAATAACTTCTAGCATTTGTACAACTCTGCTGCTTTCCATACATCATTGGCCTCTTCTTCTCCTGTATCAATTATTTTGCTGTATATGTGAACTGAATTAAATTACAAAAGGTCATTTTACCAACAACTTCTATCTCCACCAAAGGTTCCTGGGTAAATTGAAAGAATTTATAGAAGAACTTACTGCAAGCAGCCAAAAGAGCCTTGTGAGCCTTAAAATGGTGTCTGTTGACAATCAGGATGATGTCAGTAAACCAGTCCTGATCTTGCTGTTTATTTAGTCAGTCGAGGGTCATCTGATGATGTTCAGGAAACTTTTGAAAACATTTCATCCTCTCTTCAACCTCCATGGCCATCAGGTTGCCCTAGTTCATGGTCTGTCCTCCTTCTGAAGCAGGAAATTTTCCCTGGCCTTTTTGCAGGCAGGAACTGGAGTGTGGGTCTTGGGGCTAGCTGGCTGCTTTGGCACCAGCTAGGACAAACTTCACTCACTCGAACCCACTGCGCTCAACCATTCAGAGGAGGAAGCATGCAGGTGAGCAGGTGCAGGAGCTGGGGTGAGTGCTTTTGGGTGCCGGCAGGAGCAAAATTCTGGGCGGCCCCCACAGTACCATCTAGGGTGGCGTACCTGCCACCCCCAAGGCCCCTGAGGGCATGTGTTATAGTGCTCTTTTAGCTTTGCCATCCACAGATAGCTTAACAGCTCAGTGGGGCCTCTGCCTTTTCACATGAGGTGGTTGTTCTCCACCAGCAAGGGCAGAGGGTCATTGTGACCACCTTCATCCACACCTGTGGCACCCGAGGTCTTGTCTGGCATCCAGGAAAAATCAGGTCAGACGAGCAAATTGAAGGAAGGCGAATGCAGAGGATTTTATTGATGATGAAAGTGGCTCTCAGAGGGAAGGTGAAGTGAAAAGGGAATGGAGTGAGAAGGTGATTTTCCAGGGAGGACCGGATTCTTCTCTGAAGCAGTCTGATAGCTGTCAAGCCATCCCTCTGAAGTCAAGCCGCTTCTCTCTGATGTCAAACCACAGTCTCTGATATCCAGCTGCTTCTCCTCTTCTCCACTCTCTCTGCTGATGGAGCTGGGGGATTTTATGGGCACAGGATTGGGGGCAGGGCAGGCCATGGGTGGTTTTGGAAAAGGCAACATTTGTTCAGGAAAACAGGAATGCATGTTCTCACTTTGGGCTGCTGTTCCAGGCTTGAGGGTGGGACCCTCGCCAGGGACCCATCCTTTCCACCCAGAATTTCTCTGCCTCCTGTCCCTATCACCTCCTCTCCTCAAAGCCTCTCATTCCATGCTTTCCCTTCTCATGGCATAATGTACCCCACACCCTTCCCTACCCCTCCATTTCCCCACAAGAGCCAGGGTTCTCCCTCTTCTCAGGACTTGCTGGTGCAGGTGTGCTCAGTTGGACACCTGGGTGGCCACAGTACCACTAATTTCTTTGAGCAGTGGTTTGTAGCTCTTCTTGTAGAGATCTTTCACTTCCCTTGTTAGCTGTAATTGTGATGGGATTTGTTTGTGATTTGGCTCTCAGCTTAACTGTTGTTGGTGTATTGAAAGGTAGCAATTTTTACACATTGATTCTGTATCCTGAGACTTTGCTGTAGTTGCTTATCAACTTAAGAAGCTTTTGGGCTGATATGATGGAATTTTCTAGATATAGGATCATGTCATCCACAAACAGAGATAGTTTGACTTCCTCTCCTCCTATTTGAATGCCCTTTATTTCTTTCTCTTGATTGATTGCTCTGGCTAGAACTTCCAATACAATGTTGAATAGGAGTGGTGACAGAGGGCATCCTTGCCTTGTGCCTGTTTTCCAGGTGAGTGCTTATAGCTTTTGCCCATTCAGTGTGACGTTGGCTGTGGGTTTGTCATATATGGCTCTCGTTATTTTGAGGTATGTTCTTTCAATACCTAGTTTATTGAGAGCTTTTAACATGAAGGAATGGTACAATTTTATCAAAAGCCATCTCTTCATCTATTGAGATAATCACGTGGTTTTTGTCTTTAGTTTTATGTGATGAATCACATTAATTGATTTGTGTATATTGAAACAATCCCAAGGATGAAGCCTAGTTCATCATGGTGGATAAGCTTTTGATGGGCTGCTGGATTTGGCTTGCCAGTATTTTGTTGAAAATTTTTGCATCAATGTTCATCAAGAATATTGTCCTGAGGTTTTCTTTTTTGTTGTATTTCTGCCATGTTTTGGTATCAAGATGATGCTGGCCTCATAGAAAAGTTAGGGAGCAGTCCCTCTTTTTCCATTGTTTAAAATAGCATCAGTAGGGATGGTTCCAGCTATTCTGTGTACATCTGGTAGAATTCAGCTGACAATCTGTCTGGTCCTGGGCTTTTTTAGGTTAGAAGGCTATTTATTACTGCCTCAATTTCTGAACTCATTATTGGTCTGTACAGGGATTCAATTTCTTCCTGATTCAATCTTGGGAGAGTGTATGTGTCCAGGAATTTATCCATTTCTTCTACAGTTTCCAGTTTATGTGTATAGAGGTGTTTATAGTAGTCTCTGGTGTTTGTTGGTATTTCTGTGGGTTCAGTGGTAATATCCCCTTTATCATTTCTGATTGTGTTCATTTGGATCTTCTCTCTTTTCTTCATTTGTCTAGGTAGTAGTCTACCTATTTAATTATTTTTTTTCAAAGAATAAGCTCCTGGCCTTGTTGATCTTTTGAATGTTTTCTTGTGTCTCTATCTCCTTCAGTCAAGCTCTGATATTGGTTATTTCTTGTATTCTGTTAGCTTTGGAATTTGTTTATTCTTGGTTCTCTATTTCTTTTAGTTGGGACGTTAGGTTGTTAACTTGAGATCTTTCTATCTTTTTGATATGGGCATTTAGTCCTATAAATTTCCCTCCTAACACTGCCTTAGTGTGTCCCAGAGATTCTGGTATGTTGTATCTTTGTTCCCATTAGTTTCAAAGAATTTATTGATTTCTGCCTTAATTTCATTATTTATCCACAGTCATCCAGGGGCAGGTTATTCAATTTCCATGTAATGTATGGATTTTAGTGAATTGCTTAATCATGGTTTCTAATTGCATTCATTGTGCTCTGCTCAGAGAGACTGTTTGTTATGATTTCAGTGTTTTTTTCTGCATTTGCTGAGAAGTGTTTTACTTGTGATTATGTGATTGATTTTAGAGTAAGATATTTGGCAATGAGAAGAATGTATATTCTGTTGCTTTTGGATGGAGAGTTCTGTAGATACCTATCGGGTCCCTTTGATCCAGACCTGAGTTCAGGTCCTGAATATCCTTGCTAATATTCTGTCTTGATAATCTAACATTGTTAGTGGGATGGTAAAGTTTCCTCCTATCATTGTGTAGGAGTCTAAGACTCTTTGGAGGCCTCTAAAAACTTGCTTTATAAATCTGGATGCTCCTGTGTTGGGTACATATATGTTTAGGATAGTTAGCTCTTCTTGCTGAATTGAACCCTTTACCATTATGTAATGCCCTTCTTTTTTATAATCTTTGTTGATTTAGAGTCTGTTTTGTCAAAAACTGGAATTGCAACCCCTGGGATTTTTTCTTTTTTCTGTTTTCCATTTGCTTGGTAAATTTTCCTTCATCTCTTTATTTTAAGCCTGTGGATGTTATTGCATGTGAGATGGGTCTCTTGAAGACAACATACTGATGGGTCCTGGTTCTTTATCCAGCTTGCCACTGTGTTTCTTAATTGGGGTATTTGTCCAATTTATATTTAAGGTTAGTATTGTTATGTGTGGATTTGATCCTGTCATCATGATGCTACCTGATTGTTTTGCAGACTTGTTTATGCGGATGCTTTATTTATTTATTTATTTATTTTTAGATGGAATCTTGATCTGTCATCCAGGCTGGAGTGCAATGACACAATCTCAGCTCACTGCAACCTCCACCTCCTGGGTTCAAGCGATTCTCATGCCTCAGCCTCCCAAGTAGCTGGGATACAGGCATGTGCCACCACACCTGGCTAATTTTTGTATTTTTAGTAGAGATGGGGTTTCATCATATTGGCCGGGTTGGACAGGAACTCCTGACCTCGTGATCTGCCCACCTCGGCCTCCCAAAGTGTTGGGATTACAGGCGTGAGCCACTGCGCCTGGCCTATGTGGCTGCTTTATAGTGTCACTGGTCTGTGTACTCCAGTGTGTTCTTGTAATGGCTGGTAAAAGTTTTTCCTTTCCATATTTAGTGCTTCCTTTAGAAGCTCTTCTAAGGCATGTCTGGTGCTTATCAACTCTCTCAGCATTTGCTTGTCTCTAAAGGATCTTATTTCTTCTTTACTTTTGAAGCTTAATTTGGGCAAATATGAAATTCTCAGTTGGTACTTCTTTTCTTTAAGAATGTTGAATATTAGCCTCCAATCTCTTCTGGCTTGTAGAGTTTCCACTGAGAGGTCTGCTGTTAGTCTGATGGGCTTCCCTTTGTAGGTAATCTGGCCTTTCTCTTAGTATGCCCTTACTATTGTTTCTTTCATTTTGACCTTGATGAATCTGATAACTATGTGTCATGGGGATGATCTTCTCCTGGAGTATCTTACTGGGAATTTCCTGAATTTCCTGCATTTCCTTACTCTGCATTTTCGGAATTTGAATCTTGGCCTGTCTAGCTAGGTTGGGGGAGTTCTTATGGATGACATCTTGAAGTAAGTTTTCCAAATTGGTTCCATTCGCTCCATCTCTTTCAGGTACACCAATCAGTTGCAGATTAAGTCTCTATATAATCCCACATTTCTCAGAGGTTTTGTTCATTCCTTTTCATTCTTTCTTCTCTGTTCTTGTCTGCCAGCCTGATTTCAGAAAGACAGTCTTCAGGCTTTGAGATTCTTTTCTCTGCTTGGTCTATTCTGCTATTAATACTTGTGATTGCATTATAAAATTCCTGTACTGTGTTTTTCAGCTCTATCAGATGGGTTACGTTCTTCACTATACTAGCTATTTTTACTGTCAGTTCCTGCAATGTTTTATCATGATTTTTAGCTTCCCTGCATTGAGTTAGAATGTGCTCCTTTAGCTCAGTGAAGTTCATTCCTATCCATATCCTGATTTCTCCTCCTGTCATTTCAGCCATCTTAGCCTCAGCCTGCTTCTGAACCCTTGCTGAAGAGGTAATGTGGTCATTTGAAGGAAAGAGCACTCTGGCTTTTTGAGTTTTTGCATTCTTGATCTAAAGGAGCACATTCTTTTGCATATTTGTGGGCTTATCTACCATCAATCTTTGGGATTGCTAACTTTTGGATGAGGTTTTGGGTTTGTTCTTTGTTTTCTTTTAACTGTCTGGCCACTTTTCTATAGGGCTGCTGAGGTTTGCTGGGCATCTGCTCCAGTCCCTAGTTGCCTCAGATTTTCCGGTACCTGGAGATATCACCAGCGAAGCCTGCAAAACAGCAAAGTGGCAGCCTGCCCCTTTCTCTGGGAGCTCCATTCCAGTGGGGTACAGACATGTTGCCAGCCCAAATGCACCTGCAGGAGGTCGCTGGAGACCCTGGTTAGGAGGTCTCGCACAGTCAGCAGGAATGGGATCAGGGATCCACTTAAGGAAGTGATCTAGCCATGCTTTCCTAGAGTAGCTGTGCTGTGCTGTTGTATTGCTTCCATCTGTGGTAAGCCTGGGCTCTCCAAAGCCTGGAGACCGGAACAGCTAAGTTGCTGAAACAGCAAAGATGGCAGTCACTCTTTCTTCTAGGAGTCTGTCCCAGGAAATTTTCAAACCTCAGTTGGCCAGAGAACATCGACCCAATTGGCTGGAGGCCCTAGTTAGGAAGTCCTGCCCAGTGAGGGGGAATAGATCAGAGACCTGCTTAAGGAACCACTCTGTCCACACTTTTGTAGACCAGCTTTGCCTTACTGTGGTATTGCTTCTGCCCCAGTAGGCTTGGGCTTGCCAAAGCCGGCAGGCTGGAACAGCAAAGACAGTGGCCCTCCTCTCCTCCCAGGTACTTCATCCCAAAGAGAAATCGAAACTCTGTCTACAGGAGAACACAGGCAGAGGTGGCTGTAGGCCCCAGTTTGGAGGTTCTGCCCAGAGATGATGAATGGATTGGGATCCTGTTTAAAGAAATGGTCTGGCCAAATTTTTGTGGAGCAGCTGTGCTGTGCTGGGGGATCCCTTCTTTCCCCAGTCAGTCTGGACTCTCTGAAGCCTGCAGGCTGGAAAAGCTGGGTCATTCAAACAGCAAAGATAGTGGCCCACCCCTCCCATCAGGAACACCAACCTGTCCTGGGAAGGCACAACACTATTGCCAGGGACTGGCTGGAATTCCAAGCCAGTGAGTCTTATTCTGTGAGGCACCATGGAAGTGGGACCCTCAGACCAATGCTGCTTGGACCCCTGGATTCCACCCCCTTCCTAGGGGTACGTGTGGACCACCTGCCTTCCTGAATTGCAGTCACTTTTACCAGGGATCCTGGAGCCAGAATATGTAAAGCTCCTGAGACTCTGTGCACACCTGAGTAGCTGCTCTGCTGAGACTTCACACAGCTCTGTGTGTCAGACTGAAGGCCCCAGTGGAGTGGGTTCATGAGGGAATCTCCTGACACGAGAGTTTCAAAGGTCTGTGGGAGAATCATGGTTTCCCAGGGTTGCACATTCATTAACCACTTCCCTAGGTAGGGGAGGTTCCCTTGGCTCTGTGTCATGCCTGCATGGGCTGTCACTCTGCCCTGCTTTTCTCCATTCTCCCTGGGTTGAGCTGTTTCCTTGATCAGCCCCAGTGCAGGTACCTGTATGTTTCAGTTGAAGGTGCTCTATTTTCTGCCCCTTTTGTTCCTCTCCGTGAGTGCCATGCACCATAGCTGCTTCCAGTCAGTCAACTTGGCCCCACTCCATCAGAGTTTCTTTATCCACTCATTCACTAATGGATACAAAGGCTTTTTTCATATCTCGGCTATTTTGAAGAGTGTGAACTTTATCTTTTAAATATCTTTTAAAAATCTGTCAATTTCTCTCTATTCCCTCCACCAAGACCTAATTTCAAACTCCAATCTTTTCTTCGACAGACAACTGGCTGCAGAATGCCTCCCAATGGGTCTCTCTCATCCGTTTTTGACCCTTCCTGATGATTCTTCACACTATAGCCAGACTAAACTTTTAAAAATATAAATCTGATTATGGGTAATTTCTGAATAAATTATGGGTAATTTCTGAATAAAATGTATAATGCTCTCACTCAAGATGAAGAAAAAAATTAACATGGCATACATGGCTTTTCACAACCTGACATCTTACATCTACCTTATTTCTCATCTGACTCCTTGCCTCCTCTTTCCCTGAGTTCCAATTAAGTTGATATTTTTTAGAATCAGACAGCATAACATGTTTTTTCCTAATTCATTCTGTTCCTTTTACCTATTCTGCCCTACCTGTTATTTAGATTAAGTTCAAAATTCATTTCCTGAAGGAATCCTCCTTGTACTTCTACATACTCCCATACGTCTTATACTTTCAAATCATAAGTTTATCATGGCTTATAATTATCAACTTTTGCAATTAATTAATTAATGTCTACCTCCTCAACTAGACTATATGTTTCTTAAGGGCAGCATTCAAGTCCATTTCTATTCGTTGCTCTGTATGAGCAGAAACACAGTGTCTGACACATAGTAAATACTCAGAAATATTGTTTCATTCATGCATGAGTGAGTGAATTAATGAATGTTAGCACAGTGGCTTTTAGATAGGAGTCTTGCCTAATGGAAGACCATCACTCATACTCTACCAATTTTATTACTGTTTTATAAAGATCAAATAATACTCCGCAGAGAAAACATTTTTATATATTGTCTTTATAATGGTTGTAAGGGAGTCATTGATACAAGTGTGTATTTTGGAAAAATGAATTAATTTAACCAAGATAAAGAGTTACATTAGGGATGCCTGTAGTGTGATCTCTCTTCTGCGTCTTTTCTCTGTTCCTGGAGCACGAAGGTGAAGGAGCCTGGTTGATGATTGCTTTTCCACTCATATCCTGACAACATAAAAATGTTTCTTCGTAACATCAAAAGATGTGTTTTTTTTTTTAGCCCAATGGCATTTGAACTCAGAAAAATTATAGTTCCCAAGTGAAATAGACTTTGGTATAACAGACATCTGCTTATATAACAATTTATGTAATTAGAGCTGGGTAAAAAGAATTTGTGAGCCAGTATGACAGAATTTTCTTGAAAGCTATAGAACAATCATTTATATGGATGTTCCAACTATTTAGAGAGAGAGTCATCAAAACATCCTTCATCAAATCTATTTGAGTGAGGTAAATAAAATAGGAGTGACAGAGTCTTGATTCCAGAACATGTCAATTCTTCTTTGTTTGATTTTCTACAGCTTGCATTTTGATGTTGTAGTCCCAGTAGGGGTGAGAAAACTGCAAAAAGGAAACTACTTGGAAGTAGTACCTTCAGCCTCACAATCTAAGCAGTTAGTGGCTAATTATTTACCTCAGTATCTGATTTTAACTGCACTCAGCCACTCAGATATGTGGAACAGAGCTGTCCACCAGCAAGGACACAGAGGGCTCCTGACAATCCCCCTCCTGATCTATCCCCATCAGTAGACAAAGGGAAAGGAGGAGAATCAGGTCATTTTCTTGAGAGTTCCTGTTTCTGCTACACAAAATTTGCTCATATGAACAAACACATGGCTCCTGAGACCCACAGACCTTATATTAAATATATTTATGAAGCTCCCCCACTGTGTTCCCAAAGGCTCAGATTCTTACCTTCTATGAATGAGCAGAGCTAACAAATTTCTCTCTGGCCTGGGAGAAAATGACCTTCAACTATAGCTGAGTCAAGCGTAGATCTGGAAATTGTCTTCAAAAATTACTTGCTCCCACAGTTTGTCTTGACCAGCTCTCTCCCTTCTAGCAAATGTCCTCAGGTTTGGTTTGTGGGAAATGTCAGGTAGGTTTGATGTGTAGATTCTATTTATTGGTAAGAGTATAAAGTGAAGATGCTAGAATAATTTTACAGTCAGATTCATCAAGCATTTAAAGGAGCTTTATTCCATGTGTGTCAGTATTCAATAACACATATAATATTTGTAATAATGCCAACTAACATTTTCTGAACACTCACAATGTACCAGACACTGTGGAGAGGAGAGGAGAGGAGAAGACTTTTACATTTTCACTCTCAACTTTTACAAGCAAACGTTGAAGAGTTTAGTGCTATGAAGATGAAAACCTCTGCTACTACTGAGTCATAATAATAATCACAAAAATCCCAATAGTAAAATGAATTTGGAAGAAACCTGGACAGTAAAAACTTTGGAATTTTTCTTTGTGCCCAAATTGTGGGTCCAGCAATATTCCTGGTGGCATCACAGAATGTTGTATAAAATACAAACTGAGTGGCCTTGAATTTCTTCAAGGTGGAATAGCCTTGAATGGTCATATGTTTTCTTACTCTTGTCCTTTTGGTTGTCCCAATTAATTATTCTATTTTCCGAATGTTTCCTATCTGTAGTATTTTGTGGCCACCTGGTCGGTCTCAGTGCCATTGCTTCTACTGCCCTGGTATATAATTGACATAACTGGTAGACTTGTGTGTCCCAAAGCACAAAGCTGAGCTTCACTCAGAAACTTTGGAGGAGTAATTTCTTATTTGAGTACAATTATTCAGAGCATGCCTATTATTACATATTGGGCAGAAGTGGGGGAAGAAGGAGTTACGAAGATTGTCCCACTAATTAGTAACACAACTATTCAATGCTTATGAAATTTTTCTTTCCTGGGTGAGCTTGCACCAGTCGTCACCCATCTGCCATCTTCTACGAGATATAATAAGGTTAGGGAGATATTTGTGTCTTACTTTTGTTTTAAGTAATCCAGAATCCCAAGGCCAAAATCTAAAAGAGGACAGGGATAGATACAGGTAGAGGTGACAATTGTCATTATTATTGTTCTCATTTTACAGATGTGAAGGCTTAGACTGGAAGACTTTAAATACTTGTCCAAAGTCTTAGTGCTGGAGTAAAAGGAAGAGTCTCGAATTGAACCCTAAACAGCTAACCTCTAAACTCTTGCCCTTAAACAAAAGAGTGAAAAGGAGCTTTTATTATCTAATTGGGCATTGGGAGAAACACTCTTAAGCAAAGCCCAAAGGCATGAGCACAAGTAAAGGTAAGAGTTTGAAATTGGTATAAAGCACATAGCTAAACCTTTGGAAGTCAATTAAAGGAAAGGCAACTGTGAAGGAGATTATTTAGAAAAAAGAAATGGGAATTCTCTGACATCTGGGCATCTTCTTGCTGTCCTGTCCTGGGTTGCCAGCTAAACTGAGCCCAGCCAAGCTTCTTGACTCCCTCCCATGGCTTCCATCTGCCACACAGCTCTGGCCAAGGCCAAACTCAGCCTGCCTTATTTCCAGAATTCCTTGCTTCTGCAAAGTCATCTCGAAGTGAGCCATAGAGCAATGTCCTCTGAATGACTGCACAGCCCCCAAATATATGACTTTCCTGAAGAAGAGATGACAGCCAGCTGAGGAAGCTGCTCACTGGGAGGAGGTGCATACTCACTCACCTGCAGTCTCTTCCCACATCCCCGAGCAGCACATGTCAGCTGTCCTCTTCTCATCTGGAAAAAGGAGGAGAGGAGTGGCAGCTTATTAAAACCTGGCACAGTGCCAGCCTTGCTCAAGATGTTGTTATTCAGTCTTAGGAAACACCTTGAAAATAAACAGTGACTGTTTCCTATCATGTATATACGTAGTATTTAGCAAATTAGAAGTGCTTAATAAAAGTCAATGAATCCTAAATAAATCATGACTATTAATATATTTATTTGTTTGATACAAACTGGATGTACAAATCAATAAGAAAATTAATATTTTGGAATCTTAAGGCTTTCACTGAATAATTATTACATTGAATTGAACAATGATTTTAATGCAGATTCATGATAATATTCATGATGAATACATATTAAGATTATTTTGAATACATTGCAGAGCACAGATTCCAAATGAAAGGACAATTAATTTTTAGCTTTAGCTTTGCCATAACCCATTTAAATGTTTTTAGTGATGCTTCCATAACCAGCATAGCACATAATTTATAAATGAAAATGCTAATCTACAGACTATCATCTGTCCTTTCTATTAAAATTATTAAATAAATGCTAGCATTGATATGATACAAGATGTGTATAGAGGAAAGCTTTAATGTAAGAGGGCTCTTTTCAGGTCTATTTATTATTGACTTTAAAAATTTTTTATTTTGAAATAATTTCAGACTTATAGAAAAGGTGCATGAATAGTACATAGAATTTCTGTATATCTATCTAGATCTCCTAACAGTTAACATTTTCATATATGTGCTTTATTTTTCTCTCTTACACACACACACACAAACACACACACAAATATGTATGTATATATACGTACAATTTTTTTCCTGAACTATGTAAAAGTAAGCTGCAGCCATGAATCTAGGATGTTCCATTACCACCTACATAGTCAGTATATTTTAAAATTAAGATATTAACAATATTATTCAGTAATATTATCAAATCTGCAGACCTAGTCATATTTCACTGGTTGTCCCAGTGACTTCCTGTAAAACAAAACAAAACAAAAAACCCTACACTTATTTTTTTAAGAGCAAAGTCTTAGTTGTATATCTGTATCAAGCTAAAACTAGTGTATGGATTAATATGAAATGAGATTCAGTCAATACCACTGTAGGACCATATATGTCCCTGAAAGATTAAGGAATGTGATTATTTTCTTAATAAAAATTATAATGCATCACCAAGATTAAATGTTTCTGCTATTAATATGTGTAGTAAGAAATAAATGAATGAAAAAGTTAAAATTTAATAGTGCCACTTTGCTTTTAAACATTTTAAACTATTTACCACTAATGACAAATCATTTTCAAAATTCTAGTAGAAGTTCCTAGTTGATTGAACATGAATGAGATGGAATTACTTGGACAGAAAGCCAGCCAAAAAGGGCATCACACTAGGAGCTGTCTAGCTTTGAGCTCTACTCTGAAATGCAGCCCCTCTAGGTGGTTTTATTACTTACAATTGGTAATCTACTGTCAAGAAATGATGGAAAAAAAGAGACAGCAGCTGTGTCAAAGGACTTCACGCTACAGTTTCCTTTGGTTTAGGGAGCATAGTTGATTTGTGTTATAGCAGAATATGGTATATAATGTTTATTTTTGTTTTTAAATGAACTCGACGTAGTATGAAGAAGGAAATCTAATCAGTGATGTTGACATATAAATTATTAGATAACCTTTGCAAAGAATTTGCAATAATTATTCAACAACCTTATCTTTTCATCCAGGAATTCCACTCCTGGCATTTTTGCTCAAAGAAATAATCCTAAGGACAACAGACGCCTTAGACATGACAGTGTTCATTATTTCATGATTCATAAAAGTAAAAACAAAAATAAAACACCTAAAAGTCTAAAAGCACAGGAAAGGCAAGGTAAATTATTGTATATACACAAGATAGAATGGTATACAGTTATATATAAAATCTATTAATTAAAAATTAAATATCTATTAATTAAAAGTACTTATGTTGAGAAACTTAGTAAAAAAGAGTTTCCAAATTGAATATATAATATGAGCTCAAGCATATGGAAAAGAAAATACAAAGAAAATAAGTCACCCTGTAAGCAGAGGTTGTATCTGGGTCATACAAATACTGTGCTGGCAGTGAGCAGGCCTAGAGGGCATGGCCCAGTCTCCAGCTGCAGTCCTTGGATCTGATTAGGATAGCTGAAGCCAAGGAGGCCACACTGACCAGCCTATTTCTGATCTTGTTTCAGACTGGCCCACTCTTCAGTTCCTGATTTTGTTAAACAAGGTAAGAGAGAATAGACGAGAAACAAGCAAATAGGGTCCAGGATGCTTGCTGTGAACACCATGAAGAGCATCTAGGCCATCCTTAAGCAGTCAACAGGTGCCTGGTATATGAAATTGTTGAGCTTTTTAAATATACAGACATTTTCCACCTCCAAAGTGCTGAGATTATAAGCATGGGCCACCACACCCAGCCAAGACTGTGGTTTTAAAGAAAGAGATGAGATTTTAAATCACAAGTAAAAAAATCAAATACTTCATATCTTCTTTGCTACAAGGTATGCATTTTTATTTCACCTTGGTTATCTCAATTCAATTTTTTTAAAAGAAAGAAAACCTTTTCTTTTCCCAAGATGGTGACAAAAAGACTTTTAGGATGCCTCGGCCACTTGGAAACAGCAAAATAGTGTGTAAAAATCAACCCTGAGTTTTAATTCAAAAGGAAAGGTGACAATTTGCAGGAATAGCAAAGGACACCTCATACATACTCTGGGAAGGAGAAAGTGGGCAAGCAGCCCTTGCGACAGCATTCAGCTGAAAAGGTGTGTGGGAGGGGCAGTCAGTCTCCCTTGGTGATTCACCTTTCCACTAGGGATATGTGCCAAGGGAGGGCACCCTGTTTCTCTCAAGCCCTAGAGATAACAGTTAGGGAGAGGCTGAGAGATAGAGAGATGGAGACACTGGGAAAAAACTGCATTGTCCCAGACCCAGGACCAAGAGGAGGATGCCATTTTCCATCCAGGCTTATACAAAGGCAGTCATTGTTTTGCAACCTGGAAGCAATAGCCACAGCAGGCATTTAATTTTGGGCCAGAGACTGGGGTTCTAGCACTGGAGTAGGAGAAGGGTTCCCACTGCCAGAATTGAGTGGTGAGTATGGAGAGTGTCCCAGCAGTAGATGCTAGAATTAGGCTCTCTCTCACCACAAGACCAGTATGGGAGGAGAGTTGTTGAAGCTGAGGATTCTCCTGGAGGGCAAGACTTGCAGCCAGGGACAGCTTTGTATTCTGGGACCAGTCTGTGTGTGTCCTTGGTGGGTGCCCCAGCCTGCTCCCTTGGTCAGTGGGGAGACAGTGCCCCACTAGCTCCAAGGAACAGGAGGGAGGTGGACCCCACTTCCTTGGAGATCTAACCCCCAGTACTAAGTGGCCCTAAGGGAGAGAGGTGCATAGCCTGCCAAAGCCCCCTTGAGTCAAAGAAAACTTAAGCATGGTGCCAGCCACATAAGGCAGCACCAACAAAGCCTGGAAATGAACTTAAGAGTTCATCTCTCACCCCCAGCTTTCTTCTTCAGTGCACTGCTGTCGACATGACAAAAGGTCTTCCAGGTGGGGCCTGGGGAGTGTGGACTGACAGAGGCCACTTCCTGGGCTTCTCCATTGGCTCCACCCCCACCAAAGGTGAGCATGAGCTGAGGGAGGGTGCTTTTCATGCTTCTCCATTGTTTCTGCCCATGCTAAGGGTAAACACATGCAAAGAGCCTCTTGCTGGCTCTTACTTCTCAGCATCATCTACTGGCCGGAAGCCTGAATTACACCTCCAAATAAAAGTAAATCACTACAATAATAAACTTGAGGAAGACACTGCATATCTGCAACCAAGGAGCCCTTACAGAGCCTTGGTCCTCTGAAAGCACCCAGAAACAAGGCAAATCAATGATACACAATAAACAACACAGTCATACCCTCAAGGGAAAAAAATAACAATAAAAAATCAACACTCCCCATCAAAACAATAGCAAATTAAAAAGAAATAAGGAGAAATGTCAGCTCCCTCAGATGAGAAGGAACCAGTATAAGAACTCTGGCAATACAAAAATCCAGAGTTTTTTTTCACCTCCAAAGGATTGTACTAGCTTCCTAGCAATGATCCTTACCAGAATGAAATGTCTGAAATGACAGATATAGAATTCAAAATGTGGATGGCAAAGAAACTCAACAAGATACAAGAGATAAGTTAAAATCCAACACAAACAAGCCAGCAAAATGATCAAAGACTTGAAAGACCGCATAGTTATATTAAGAAATAACCAAACAGAACTTCTGGAATTGGAAAATTTACTAAAAGAATTTCAAACTACAGTTGGAAGCATTAACAACAGACTTGACAAAGCAGAAGAAAAAAAAATCACAGACTAGTCCTTCAAATCAACCAAGTCAGACAAAAATGAAGAAAAAATTAATTTTAAAAAATTAACAAAGCTTTTGAGAAATATAGGATTATGTAAAGCAATGAAACCTATGACTTGTTGGCATTCCTGAGAGAGAGAAGAAAAGTAAGCAACTTGGAAAACATATTTGAGAATATAATTCAGGAAAATGTCTCTAATCTGGCTAGAGAGGTCAATATGCAGATACAAGAAATCCGGAGAAGTCCTGAGAGTTGATATATAAGATGAACATCACCAAGGTACATAGTCATCAGACTATCTAAGGTCAATGCAAAAAAAGAAAATCTTAAAGACAGATAAAGAAAATGGCCATATTATCCTTAAAGGGGAACTCAACAGACTAACACAGACTTTCTGCAGAAATCTTACAAGCCAGAAAAGATTGGGGGCCCATTTTTAGCATTTTTAAAGAAAAGAAATCCCAGCCAAGAATTTCATATTCCACCAAACTAAGCTTCATAAACAAAGTACAAATAAAGTCTTTCCCAGACAAGCAATCACTAAGGGAATTTGTTAGCACTAGACTGGCCCTATAAGAGATGCTTAAGGGAGTGCTAAACATGGAAATGAAAGATGTTTGCTACCACGAAAGCACACAGAAGCACATAGCCTACGGACCCATAAAGCAACTACATAATCAAGACTACAAATCAATTAGCTAAAAGCACTACGAAAGGAACAAAACCACTATATCAATATTAACCTTGAATATAAATGGCCTAAATATTCCACATAAAAGACACACACTGGCAAATTGGATTTAAGAAAACAGTATTCATTCTTCTGCTGTTTTTAAGAGATCTATCTCACATGTAATGAAACCCATAGGCTCAAAGTAAAGGGATGGAGAAAAGTCTATCATTCAAATGGAAAACAAAAAGGAGTAAATGTCACTATTCTTGCATCATATAAAATATACTTTAAACCAAAAACAGTGAAAAAGGACAAAAAAGGGCATTACATAACAATAAAGGGTTCCATTCAACAAGAAGATTTCACTGTCCTAAATATATGTTTACCCAACATTGGAGCACCCAGATTCACAAAACAATTACTTCTGGACCTAAAAAAAAAAGACTTAACGCAGCCACACAATAATAGTGGTGGAATTCAACACCCCACTTACAGCATTTGACAGCTCATTGAGACAGAAAACTAACAAAGAAATTCTGGAGGTAAATTCAACACTTGACCAACTAGACCTAATAGACTTCTAACAGAATACTGCACCCAACAACCACAGAATATACATTCTTCTCATCTGCATATGGAACATACTGTAAGATTGACCACATGCTCAACCATAAAGCAAGTCCTCATGAATTAAAAAAAATCACAATGATACCAGCCATACTCTCCAACCAGAATGGAATACAAATAGAAATCAATACCAGTAAGAACTCTCAAAACTACATAAATACATGGAAAATAAACCACTTGCTCCTGAATGACTTTTCAGTAAGCAATAAAATTAAGGCAGAAATGAAATATTATTTGAAACAAATAAAAATGGAGACACAACATACCAAAACCTCTGGGACACGACAAAAACAGTGTTTAAGGGGAATATTTATAGTGCTAAATGCCTACATTAAGAAGATAGAAGGATTTCAAATGAACAACCTAACCTTGCATCTAACAGAATTACAAAAACAAAAACAAACAAAAAAATAAAACCAAAAAGACTAAACACAAAGCTAGCAGAACAGAAACAACTAAAATTAGAGCAGAACTAAATGAAATTCAGACCAAAATGATCAACAAAATGAAAAGTTGTCCTTTGAAAGGATAAACAAGATTGATAGACCACTAGCTAGATTAACAGAAAAAAAGAACATTCAAATAAGCACAACCAGAAACAACAAAGGTGACATTACAACCTCTCCAATAGAAATACAAAATATATTCAGAGACTACTATGAACATATCTATGTGCACAGACTAGAAAATCTAGAGAAAATGGATAAATTCCTGGAAACACACAACTTCCCATGATTGAACCAGGAAGAAATAGAAACCCAGAACACACCAATAACGAGTAATGAAATTGAATCAGTAATAAAACACCTACCAATCAGAAAAGGCCCTGGACCAAAATCAGAAAAGGCCCTGGACCAAATGGTTTCACAGCTAAATTCCACCAGATGTACAAAGATCTGGTACCAATTTATATTCCAAAAAATTGAGGAAGGGGGATTCCTCCCTGACTCATTCTACAAAACTAGTATCCTGACGTCAAAATCTTGCAAAAAGATAGCAAAAACAGAAAACAACAGGCAAATATCCCTAATGAACATAGGCACAAAAATCCTCAGCAATATACTAGCAAACTGAATTGAGCAGCACATCAAAAAATAATTCGCCATCATCAAGTGGGCTTTATTCCTGGGGTGCAAGGATGATTCAACATACACAAATTAATACATATAATCCATCACATAAACAGGATGAATTATGAAACGATATGATCATCTAAATAGACACAGAACAGCATTTGATAAAATCCAACATCCTTTCATGATAAAAACCCTTAACAAACTAGGCATAGACGGAATGTATCTCAAAATAAAAGCCATGTGTAACAAACCCACAGTTAACATAATACTGAATGGGGAAAAGTTGAAAGCAAGCTCCAGTTCTTGTCCCCTAAGAAGTGAGATGAGACAAAGATGTCCATTCTCACCGCTCCTATTCAATATAGTAGTGGAAGCCCTAGCCAGAGCTATCAGGCAAGAGAAAGAAATAAAAGGCATTCAGATTGGGAAAGAGGAAGTCAAATTATTATTGTTCACTGACAACATGATCACATACCTACAAAATCCTAAAGACTTCTCTGGAAGATTCCCAGATCTGATTAGAAACTTCAGTAAAGTCTCAAGATACAAAATAAATGTGTAAAATCAGTAGCATTTCTATCTGCCACTAACATTCAAGGCAAGAGCCAAATCAAGAACATAATGCCATTTACAACAGCCAGAATAAAGCGTTAAGTACAAAGGAATACATCTAATCAAGGAAGTGAAAGATCTCCACCAAGAGAACTACAAAACACTGATGAAAGAAATTGTGGATGACACAAATAAATGGGAAAACATCCCAATGCTCATGGATTGTAAGACTCAATATCACTCAATGACCATATTGCCCAAAGTAATCAGTCCCTGTCAAATTACCAATCTCATTTTCCACAGAATTAGAAAAAAAATCCTAAAGTACATATAAAACCAAAAAATAGCCTGAATTGCCAAAGTATGCCTAAGCATAAAGAACAAATCTGAAGACATCACCTTGACTGACTTCAAATTATACTACAAGTCTACAGCAACTAAAATACCATGGTACTAGTACTAAAATAGACACACAGATCAATGGAACAGAATACAGACCCCAGGCCGGGCATGGTGGCTCACGTCTGTAATCCCAGCACTTTGGGAGCCGAGGCAGGTGGACCATGAGGTCAGGAGTTCAAGACCAGTCTGGCCAAAATGGTGAAACCCTGTCTCTACTAAAAATACAAAAATTAGCCAGCTGTGGTGGTGGGCGCCTGTAATCCTAGCTACTTAGGAGACTGAGGCAGAGAATTGCTTGAACCCAGGAGGCAGAGGTTGCAGTGAGCCGAGATTGCACCACTGTACTCCAGCCCGGGCAACAGAGTGAGACTCCATCTCAAAAAAAAAAAAAAAAAAAAAAAAAAAAAAAAAAAAAAAAAAAGATAGACCCCAGAAAGAAAGCCACATACTTAAAACCAACTGATCTTCAATAAAACCAACAAAAATAAACAATGGGGAAAGAACTCTCTATTCAATAAATGGTGCTGGGAATACTGGCTAGCCACATGCAGAAGAATAAAACTGGACCACTATCTCTCACCATATACAAAAATTAACTCAAGATGTATTAAAGAACTAAACATAAGACCTGAAACTATAAAAATTCTGGAATCTGGGAAAAACTCTTCTGGACATTGGCCCAAGCAAAGAATTTATGACGAAGACCCCAAAAGCAGACACAACAAAACAAAAATAGACAAATGAGATTTAATCAAACTAAAAAGTGTCTGCACAGCAAAGAAATAACAGCATAAACAGACAACCTTCAGAATTGGAGAAAATATTGACAAATTATGCCTCCAACAAAGGATTAATATCCTGAGTCTACAAGAAACTCAAACAACTCAACAAGAAAAAAACAAACAACTTCATTAAAAACTTGGCAAAGGACATGAACAGACATTTCTCAAAAGAAATATAAGTGGCCAACCACCCATGAAAAAAATGTTCAACATAACTATTCATCAGAGAAATGCAAATTAAAACTACACCAAGATACCATGTTACACCAATCAGAATGGCTATTATTAAAAAGCCAAAAAAAAATATTGGCATGAATGCAGAGAAAAGGGAATGCTCATACACTGTTGGTGGGAATGTAAATTAGTTCAACCTCTATGGAAAATATTATGGCGATATCTCAAAGAACTGAAAATAGAACTATTAGATCCAGCAACCTTACTACTAAGTATCTTACCAGTGGAAAAGAAATTATTATAGAAAAGTGATTTCAGGAGCAAACTCTCAAGTTTCGATGCCTGGGATTATTTATCTAACCTGGTTAAAGTTGATTGCAGTAATGACTTCCTTGATAGCAAAAATATGAATATTGATTATTCATGACATGCAAGTGATGAAGTACTTACTTAAATTATAAACTGTAGTTTTAGAATCAAGTGCCTACTAACTCTCTTTTGACAGAAGAAGCCAGCCATCTCTCCTATCTAATTAAGCCACCATCCCTATAATAGAAAACTCTCTAATGACCTTACTGGATTAATTAGAATAGGATGGTCTGTGCTGCAATAACAAACCTAACAAAAGTTTATTTCTGTCTCCTGCTACTTGTCCAACGCAAATAGGCAAGGAGCTCTGTTTCTATCTATTGACTGAAGCTCAGTCACCTCACAGCTGAACTGGTGGTGCACCTGGTAGTTTTCACAGTGGGAGAGAGAGGGAGAGGTTCCCAAACCAGCTCTTACATGCCTCAGCCAAAAAGTGTCACATATGATTTCTCTTCAAAGCACATTTTCCAGGATTAGTCACATGGCCCACCGTAATTGCAAGGAGTCTAAAAAATGTAGTGGAGTATGCGGATATTTGATGAGAATGGAATATCTCTTCCACTTCACTAGAGGCAGTTATCTTGCAAGGGAGTGTTGGTATTTCTTGAGAACTGCCCCACGACCCCATATTGCCTCTGGGTTCTATAACTAAGTCAGATACCAGCAAACCTCAGGGACGTGAGCTCAGAGTCAAAGCCAAGGAGAGACAGATTATAAGTTAAATAACTGAAGGATTCTCTCAACTGCACTGGGAAAAATATGGGGAGTATGCTGGGAATGAATTCTGAGGGTACTAGATCAGGAAAAAACAAACAAAATGCATCAAGTCAAATTTATTGATATATGTACATTTACTAAAAACTGTGGATTCAGTGTGTTAGCTGAAGCAGATAGATGTGTTTTTAGATAGATAAATACTATAACAGTTATATTTGCCTGGAAACTAGACTCAACCACATTTCCTTCAATAATATAGAGCAGTGTTTCTCAACTGGGGGAAATTTTACCCTCCCTCCCCAAGTGACATTTGCCAATTTCTTGAGACATTTTTCATTCTCATAACTAAGAAGAACTGCTGGGTAAAGACCAGAGATGCTGTTAAACATTCCATACTGCACTTGACAGTCTCTCTCCACAAAGAATAATTTGCTCCAAAATTATCAATAGTGCCAAGGTCCAGAAATCCTAATATAAAGAAATTTGAAGGCTCCACTGACAAAAACATTTGAGTGGATTTATCACAGCAAGCCACTCATCTACTCCTACCTATGTCACCTAGGTTGGCCTAAAGGACATTCCTTCTCCAATCAAGATATTTAGAAGTACATTGCTGGGGAGCACTTGCATATTTGGAAAGCTCTGCACTAGCTGCCTTCTGCAGACAGGTAATTACAGTGGGAAAAACTTCCACTGAAATGAATTGATTCCCTGAAATAATTGTGAATGATGGATCTTGCAGTATAGAGGCCACTCAGTAGCCAAAGATAAGAAGGGTACGGGTATTGTTGGTAGAAGGGCTGGAGCAATAATCAGAGAAAAACAAACATCCTTGGTAATGACTACAACTTATCATGACGTCTCTAGAACTGAAATCTAGAACTGAAATACGGTTTTCTAGAGAGAAAGCAATGGTGATGCCTAAGATCAATTTTCTAGAACTGAAATAAATGGGTGGCCTACTGAAATCTTACTTGGTCTGTGTAAACCAAAATTTCTAGGTATTGTGAACACAGATCAGATTGGGGCCTCTCTTAGCCTGTTTGGTCTACTGTAGTAGAATACTACAGACTGAGTGGCTTATAAACAACAGAAATTTATTTCACGTAGTTCCAGAAACTGAGAAGTCCAAGATCAAGATGCTGAAAGATCCTGTGTCTGATGACAGGCACACTTCCTCATACACAGAGATCTTCTCTAACCTCACATGGTAGAAGGGGTGAAGTGTCTCACTGGGGACTCAGGTTTTATAAGGGCACTAATCTTATTCTTGAGGGCCCTGTCCCCATGATCTAATCACCTCTTGAAGTCCTCACATCCTAATAGTATCACCTTGGGGGTGAGAATTTCAACATATAAATCTGGGGGGACATAAACATACAAACCACAGTAAGGCACCACAATTTATAGGTCTTAACTAAATTAGACTAGAGCCAGTCCACAGGTTCAAGCCCTTTGTGTGAAGGAAATACAGGTCACCTTGCGAAAGGATCCAAAGACAAACCATGCATTTGTACAGTGTATTCTCTTCTTAGCTTTCTCCAAAGAAATCTGCCTCCATTTACCATGGTGACTATGCACTGGGCAAAGGGGAAATATCAATACATTTTAAGGATTGCTAGACATTGGCTGTGAGCTGATACTCAGACATCAAAGGATCCAATGCTACTAGAAGCCAGTCAGAATGGAGACTTACAGAGGCCAGTTGGTAACTGTCCTTCTCAAACAGGATAATTAACCAAAAGTTACCATACCCTTGGGAGAGCTACAATAATTATTGCCACCATGAAAGACTTGCAAGATGCAGGGGTAGTGGTTATTACCGTATTCTCATTAACTCAACATATGGATAGAACTTTGAGAGAGATAGTGAAGATGGACAGTAAAGCATCATAAATCAGGTGATGACTGCAATTGTAGCTACTCTTCTCAAGGCACAGTCCTGGGAAGGTGAAATAATTTCTAGGAAAGAAATTGAATTTGTAACCAAGTGGAACATTTCAGGAGCTCAACTAGAAATCAACCTTGCCTCTCTGAGGACCTAGATGTCAAGATGAACTAGGAGTTCAGTCAATGCCTAGTGATTAAATTAGAGGTGAAAGGCTGGCCAGAAAACAATACTGGTGGCTAAGATCAAGATAGGGATGGGAGAACAGAGAGCATCAAAGAGACTGATAGCATTTAAATTTGGGCCACCACAGCAGAGCCGTGAGACTATGAGATAGTTTTAAGTGCATCTCATGTGTGTCCAGAAATTATCTCACCTGAACATAGAAAAATATGAATGGAGAGCTTCTGTGGGACTCGAATAGAGAAGTATATGGCCAGAGAAATGAAAGCAAGTGATAGACGTTGGATCTCAAGAGGATGAACCTCAAATAGCTTTGATCTGCCAGGAGTGGGTATAAAAGGATTGTCTCAATGGAAAACCATATGGCATTTTCTTAAAAGGTTAAAAATAGAACTACCATATAATCCAGCAATCCTGCTTCTGTATATTTATCCAAAAGAATTGAAATCAGGATCTTGAAGAAATATCTGCACTTTCATGTTCATTACAACATTATTCACAATAGCCAAGATGTGAAAACAACTCAAACGTCCATCAGTAGATGAATGGATAAGGCAGATGTGATATATACATACAATGAAATGTTTGTTATTCAGCCATAAGAAAGAAGGAAATCCTGCCATATGTGACATGAATGCACCTTGAAGATATTATGTTAAGTGAAATAAGCCAGTCACAGAAGTACAACTACTATACAATACCACTCATACAAGGTAGCTAAAATAGTCAAACTCATAGAAACTAAAAGTAGAATGGTGGTTGCCTAGGGGAGGGAGAAATGGGGAGTTGTTTTTCAACATGTATGAAGTTTTATTTTTGCAAGATGATTAAGTTCTAGAGATCTGTTATACAACATTGTGCTTATAATTCACAGTACTGCTCACATAAAAAAATGTTAAGAGGGTAGATCTCGTTATGTGTTCTTACCAAAATAAAAATAAACAAATAAATAACACAGGAACAAAAATCACAAACAAACAAAAAGGGTCACCTCTGGCAAGTGGCAATGAATACCTAAGGTAGCCCCATGCTTGGGGGCTTCCCAAAGAGCATCACACGTTATTATAAACAGAGTTGCTCAGATGTGACTTATCCCAAGATGTTATTACTTTCATATGACCCATTATCACAGGCAGAAGAGCTTCGAAAGGCATAATGTAAGAACTATTTAAATAGCAATAGACATACATTACTTCTGTCATTATAAAAGACTACCTAATTTATATGATTGGTAGGCAATATCTTTAATATGCTCAGTTCAGCAGTGTCTGCGAAGGGAACAATGAAGCACTAAGTGCATAGCGTATTATCCCCAGGAGCCAGGCAGGCACTTAAAGATGCACATTAACATTTTTTAGGCCCTATTTGAACAGAAATATGGGTCTTCTGGAATTATGGTGAATTATCATGAACTCAATTAAGTGGTATCTCCAATAATATCACGTGCTACATTACCGTGATTAGACTTCTATTACTGGATCTAAAAAACACAAAAATAAAAATCTGAACACTTTATTTCCAGAAAAAAAAATTTTATCCTTCAGTGAAGAGATTCCTAAGGCCACGCCAATTGATAACTTAAAAGTTTTGCCTCCTGTTATCACCATGTAGCCATAAAGCCTATAAACTCTAATACTAATGCAATGTTTCTCCAAAGGGCTGAAGAACTTGTTAAATTGCCTTAAAAGCACAGCTTATTTCTGGAAAGTGGCCTAAGCATGAAGGCGAATGTGTTTACTTGCCTACATATAATGAACCATACATCATTTTCTCAATATCCCAGTTACTTACACTAGAAGTTTTTGGTTAGGATAAAGATTGCTGTTTTATGTTCTCAGCGAGAAAAGTTTGATTTCAGAGAAGTAGAGAAATGCACTTTGCTTTTGGGGTGATTTATTTTGGGCACCTTAATTTTGAGTCTTCATTCCAGAATGCACTCATCTCATCCTTTAATAGCATGCCTACTGTTCAAGCCACTCAGCCAATTCTGAGAAAGGATTAATCCATTTCAACATCAGCAGCAAGATGGACACTCCAGTACAGCAGATGTGCACTCTTCTCTGTAATTACTTTCAGCTCTTGCTTTGCCCTTTCCTGTCTCTTTGAAATTTAACATTAATGGAATCAGAATGGCATTTACCCAGGGATCAGTTCCAGATTGTGTGAAATGCACCAAAAAAAAACAACAAAAAAAGAGGTTTTGACATAGTAAGTCTACTAATCGCTTTTTGTGACTGGAATTACCCAACAGTTAGCTTTGAGTAGAAAAGATTAAGAATGTCACATATTTAATCTGAGGAAAGAGAAATTAATAATCCCGCTTCTATTCCTGCCCCTTACTATCAAACACCATATTAGCCAAAGCTAGAACCCTAGAGTAATAATCCAGAACTCTGACATAGCCTAGAGGATGGCCATTCTATGGAAACATAAATGGTGCAACTGTGAGATGCCAACCAGACATACAGAAGTTGAGGCTGAGTTGGGAGCCAGAAAGGTGGAGCAGCAGTGAGAGAGAAAGAGTAAAGTTTGAGTCCAAAACCATAGCAAAAATGGATTTGAGGAATGTTCCAAATCTCCCACACTCTGCTGCCAGAGCCCAGCGTTGCATGAGAACTGAATGCTAATTTTCCTTTTAAGGATAATAGCTATATTTCCTTACTCAAGTACTTTATAAATGTCATAAGGTGAAGAAAATTTTATTATTTAAGCAGTTGTCTCCTAAATTCCTCTTAGAAGAATCATCTTCCTTTGGAGAAATATCTTGATAATTGATTAGGAAAAAAAGCTCTACTAGGGCTCTGTATTTTTAGTGTCTTCCAGATTTCAGAGAAGGGAGAAACCTTCTCTATTTGATGCACCATGGATATTTAACTCCAGAAAGTGAATGGTAGAGAAAAGACATGAGAGAGTGAGGAGTAGCAACATGGAGGGCAACCCAGACCTGGAGATGATTAAATGCCCCTGAGATATGGTTCAAGAATAGAGCCGCTAATGTTTTCCCTTCAGGGTTGGTGTTGCTAATGGAATCCCCCCTCCAACTTCACTCTTCTCCCCACCAATTTTCAGTAAAAATCACTGAATCACGAGCCTTTAAATTGCATTTTTAAATTAGAAATGTTTTGAAGACTGCATAGGAAAAAAGAGAAGTTTTCACTGAGGATGTCAGAATGCAGGGAAGAGGCAGCCAAGGAGCGCACCACAGAGGGGAGCCACAGTGACCCCAGAATGTAAGTTTCCAGGAGGTGGACAGAGATTTCGAGAAACCCTTCAGACTTTTGAAGATTGTAAAACTCGCAAAGGAATAAGCCAATTTGCCAGTCTCAGATCTTAAAGAGCAGGTAGGTTCCAAGTTGACATCTAGAAAAGAAAGCCATCTCATTCAATCCTCATAGAAAGATCCTATCATTAGCCACATTCTGAAGATGAAGAAATGTAGGCCCAGGGTCATTCCCAACATCACTAATTTAGTAAATTGCAGAGGAGGATCACAAAACTATCCCAAAGGACATGACCTCAACCAGTATAATACAAAATTTTTTTGCCTCATATTTTGACACTGAATCCTCCCTTAGTCAAATCCTGTCCATCCTTTAAGGTTAGTTTTCCTTCCCCAAACTACACTGACTTCTTATACTCTGAAATTCCACATCCCCCATTGACTCTTTAAAGTTCTTTCCTGAGTATAAATATAATCATGGCTCATCCATCTTTTGTGAAAACAAAAGAACTTCTCCAATTATGTTTTCCTACTTCTATTTCTCATAATTAAAATCTTAAAATATCACTGTACTTTTTCTCTTTTCCATTCACTTTTCTGCCTGTTGCATTTGCCTGTTGTCCCCACCAAGGCAAGGGGTAGTCTCCTAATTCCAGTACTCAACAGACAATTTCAGCCTTCACCTCATTTGCTTTCTTTGAGCATCTGACACTCTTCACAAAGCCTTACCTCCATCACTGTGGGACCTCTTAGATTCATCTCTCTCCTTCCTGTACTCTTCTTCCAGCTACTGCTAAAATTCCGTCGTAGTCACTGGTGCCTGCTACTCTTAATCTCTCCCTGGAATACTTATCACAGATTCTGTAGATAAGGCTTATATGCTTGTAAGGGAGCCTCCTGAAATAGAGACACGTTGTTTTGTACATGTGCATTTTTTCCTAGCCAAAGTATTCTCTCACTCAATAGTGTTCATTTTCACAAATATTTATGAAGGAAATAAGTCATTAAAAATAAGTCACAAAGATCTTTGTGAAATAATATTAGGCAATAAGCTATGAACACGATAAATAAGCAAATGATAAAATATCTTTAAAGGACTCCAGGAAAAATAGAACAAATTAAAGGGGACCACAAGGGCCACGGGGAGGATTGGGATGGCTAAGGGACAGGTAGTTAGGGAAGACTTCATCAAGAATGTAATGGTTATTCAAAGACTTAAAAGACATGAAGAGTTGCCATGTTTTTAATAAGTCAATTAGAGGGAACAGCAAGTTCCCTAAGAGGGGCAAAAATGATGGTAAAAGAGAAAGTAATTTTAAATATAGAGAATTATTCCAGCTTGTGTGTTGATGGAAATGATTGATCAGAGAATAAAAAATTTATGAGACAGGCAAAAGGAGAGATTGCAGCAGCAATGTCCTTGAGTAGGCAAGAGGTTGGGAGATCTGGCATATGGAATGCTTTCAACAGAAGTGTGGAGACTTTACTCATAATAATACACAAGAAAGAAAGGTATGTGTGCTGGATTCTGATGGGAGTTAGGTATAATGAAGGGATTCTATAGAAGTTTTCACGTAAATTCTCCAATTTTCTCAGTGAAATAAAAGGCAAGTTCATCTCCTGAGAATGGGGAAGAAATGGAAGGTAGGCATTGAGATTTTGAAAGCAGAAAAGAAGACATATTAATAAAATAGCCATCTAGTATAATAAAAGATAAAGAAATCTTGCCTGATTACCAGGCGATACTTGAAAGTCCAAATTGAAATCCAATGTCAAAAATATAAAAATGTGACCAGTTGCCATGGTAGTGTATTCTTTTCTAGCCACAATCATTTGAACAGGTGCAGGCACAGATAATAGGTGAAGGATTGAACTTAACTAGGGCTATTGCTTTATCAAGTAAGTATAATGAAGCAAGAGGCAACAAATGATTAGAGTATTTGACCATGGATTTAAGGTGCAGAAGCAGAGACTGTGAGCCCTGAAGGGGCAAAGGATGGTAAAAAGACAGTAGATGAAAAAGGTAAAAACTCTAGATTGTTGGTCCCAGTAGGGGTAGAGGAATTGTCAGAGTTAATATACTAGAGGGAATGAGCTGGAAATATAGGAAGTAGTGGTTGGAGATTAGGATGAATAAAAATAAGATTTTGCAGGGATTGGATGTATTGATAATGGCAATGTCTACAGCATGACTGTGTGACCAATGAGGTTTGTCAAAGAACTTAATAGCTACAAAATGGTAAAGATCCATGTCTTTATATGCTTTCCACATTAGCTATTTTGGCCCTAAGTATAAGTATTGCATGTTTGTTTTGTTTTGTTTTGTTTGAGACGGATTCTCCCTCTGTCGCCCAGGCTGGAGTGCAGTGGCGCGATCTCGGCTCACTGCAAGCTCCACCTCCCGGGTTCACGCCATTCTCCTGCCTCAGCCTCCCAAGTAGCTGGGACTACAGGCACCCATCACCACGCCCAGCTATTTTTTTGTATTTTTAGAAGAGACGGGGTTTCACCATGTTAGCCAGGATGGTCTCGATCTCCTGACCTCGTTATCCGCCTGCCTCGGCCTCCCAAAGTGCTGGGATTACAGGCATGAGCCACCGTGCCCGGCCAAGTATTGCATGTTTTTATAACTTTCTGTCTACACATCCAGCTTAGGTACTCTCTAACTTTTGGCCATCTCTACTTGAATGTGGAATAAGTACTTCAAATATAACATGTCCTGGGGTTAATTCACCATTTTCCCCTAACCATTCCCCCCCCAACAACTGACCCAGATAATGGCATCATTCATCCAATCCACTTAAGGCAGAAACCTGGACTTACTAGACTCTTCTTTCCTTCCCTTACCAACAACATTAAAACAATTAACAGTCTCCATTGATTTAATCTCTTAAATCTATATTTTAAACAGTCCTCTTTCTCCAGTTTCACTCCTGCAGGCTAAAATTTATATCCTCACAATCTTGAAATTTGATTATTATGGCAATTTCTCAGTCTCTTTGCTATGGTTTTGTTCATTCTTAAACCTGTTTTCCATATTCCCTTAGAACATTGCTTCAGGATAAAATGCACACTCCTTAGTGAAACGGAATAGCTGCTTATTATCTTGTGCTTGCACTATTCCTCCCTCACCTTTTGCTAATTACCAGCACACCACAATCACCCATGTTGAACTACAATAAACTCCTCAAAGACACTCTCTTTTTTTATAACTCTTTATCTTTGCAAAGGTAGAGTCTCTACTTTTCTTTCTTCCAAGAATGCTCATCCTATCCCACCTCCTTCATCTGGCTAACAATTGCTCATCCTTCAAAGACAATTCAAGCATGCTCTGTTCCAAAAAGCCTTCTCAGGGGTTGTTTGTAGGTTTAAGATATGCACCAATATGTCACCAAAGCATCCTATTCTTATCTATATTCAGACATTTTCATATTGTAAATTTTACTTTGAATTTGCGTGTTTTCTCTCTGGACTGTGAGTTCTTGTGGGCAGAACTTTGTTTTTTCAGTTGAACTTTCTATAGTTCTTAATACTCTGGGCACAAAATAGGTAATCAATGTGCATTTTCAAAATAAATGATTGACACAATTCTACAATTTATAGTGTTTTAGTGATATGGGTTCACATACTGGGATCTCAATTACATGAAAATTCAAGGGGAGGACAATTCTTTCATATTTTGCTTTATTGTGTTTTGCAGATACTGAATTTTTGCAAATTGAAGGTTTGTTTCAACCCTGCATTTAGAAAGTTTATCAGCACCATTTTCCAACAGCATGTGCTCACTCCATGTCTCTGTCATATCTTGATCATTCTCACAATATCCCAAACTTGTTCACTATTATTATATCTGTTATGATGACCTGAGATCAGTGATCTTTGATGTTAATATTTTAATTGTTTTGAGGTACCATGAACCATACCCATATAAATAAGATGGTGAACATAAGACATACATACATGTGTTCTGACTACTTCACAGACTGACTGTTCTCTCAACTCCCTCCCTCTTCTCATGCCTTCCTATTCCCTGAAACACAATAATATTGAAATTAGGCCAAGTAATATCCTACAATGACCTCTAAGTGTTCAAGCGAAAGAAAGAGTCCCATGTCCCTCACCTTTTTTTTCATAATTTCAACATTCACTTTAGATTCAGTTCAGGTGGCACATGTGCAGGTTTGTCACATGGGTATATTGTGTAGTGGTCAGGTTTGGGATACGAATGATCTTATGACCCAGGTAGTGAGCATAACACCCAATAGGTAGTTTTTCAGCCCTTGTCCCCATCTCTGTCTCCCACCTCTAGTGGAAGGAAGTCCTCAGTATCTACTGTTCCCAACTTTATTCCATGTGAACCCAATGCTTAGCTCCCATTTACAAATGAGAACATGTGCTATTTGGTCTTCTGATCCTGAATTAATTCACTTAGGATAATAGCCTCCAGCTACACCCACGTTGCTGCAAATGATATTATTTTTTCATTTTTGTGGCTGCATAGTATTCCACTGCATGTATGTACTATATTTTCTTTATTCAATCCACCATTGATGGGCATCTAGGTTAATATCTTTGCTATAGTGGATAGTGCTGCAATGAATATATGAGTGTATGTGTCTTTTGGTAGAATGATAACTTTTCCTTTGGGTATATACCCAGTAATGGGATTGCTGGGTCCAATGGTAGTTCTGGTTTAAGTCCTTTGAGAAATCTCCAAACTGCTCTCCACAATGGCTGAACGAATTTACATTCCCACCAAAAGTGCATAAGCATTTCCTTTTCTCTGCAGCCCCACCAACATTTTTCACCTTTTTATGACAGCCATTCTGATTGGTTTGAGATGGCATCTCATTATAGTTTTGATTTGCATTTCTCTTATTATTAGTGATGTGGAGCATTTTTTCATATGTTTGTTGGCCACTTGTATGTCTTCTTTTGAGAAGTGTCTGTTCACATCCTTTGCCCATTTTTAAATGAGATTACTTGTTTTTTGCTTGTTAAGTTCCTTATAGATTCTGGAAATGAGATCTTTTTCAGATGCACAGTTTGTGAATATTTTCTCTCATTCTGTAGGTTGTCTGTTAACTCTATTGATAGTTACTTTTGCTGAGCAGAAGTACTTTAGTTTAATTAGGCACTACTTGCTGACTTTAGTTTTTGTTGCAGTTGTTTTTTATAATTTAGTCATAAATTCTTTCTGAAGGCAGGTGTCCAGAATGGTATTTTCTAGCTTTTCTTCTAAGATTCTTACAATTTGAGGTCTTACATTTAAATATTTAATTCATGTTGAGTTAATTTTTGTATATGGTGAAAGATAGGGATCTAGTTCCATTCTTCTGCATATGACTAGCCAGTTATCTCAGCACAGTTTATTGAATAGGGAATCTTTTCCCCATTGCTTATTTTTGTTGACTTTGTTGAAGATCAGATGACTGTAGGTATGCAGCTTTATTTCTGGGTTCTGTATTCTGTTGCATTGATCTATGTGCCTGTTTTTGTACCAATACCATGCTGTATTGTTTACTGCAGCCTTACAGTACAGTTTGAAGCTGGGTTAATGTGATGCCTTCAATTTTATTTATTTATTTATTTATTTATTTATTGCTTAGTATTGCTTTGGCGATTCAGGGTCTTTTTTGGTTCCAAATGAGTTTTAGAACAGTATTTTCTAATGTTTTGAAGAATGACACTGGTAGTTTGATAGGAATAGCATTGACTCTGTAGATTGCTTTGGCAGTATGTCCATTTTAATGATATTGGTTCTTCCAATCCATGAGCATGGAATGTTTTTCCATTTGCTTGTGCCATCTTTGATTTCTTTCAGCAGTGTTTTGTAGTTATTCTTGTAAAGATATTTTAACTCCTTCATTAGATGTACTCCTAGCTATTTTTGTGGCTGTGGTAAATGGAATTGCATTGTTGATTTCGCTCTCAGCTTAAACACTATTGGTGTATAGAAATGCTACTGATTTGTGTATCTGGATTTTGTTTCTTAAAACTTTACTATAGCTGTTTATGAGTTCTAGGAGACTTTTGGCGGAATTTTTAGGATTTTCTAGGTGTGGAATAATATTTTCAGTGAGGAGAAATAATTTGACTTATTTCCTATTTGGATACCTTTCATTTCTTTCTCTTGCCTGATTGCTCTGGCTATGACTTCTAATACTATGATGAGTAGGAGTAGTAAGAGAGATCATCATTGTCTTGATCCTGTTCTCAATGGTAATGTATCCACATTTTGCCCATTAAGTATGATATTGGCTGTGAGTTTGTCAGAGATGACTCTTATTACTTTGAGTTATGTTCCTTTGATGTCTAGTTTGTTTAAGGTTTTTTTATCATGAAGGGATGTTGCATTTTATTGAAAGCTTTTTCATTGTCTATTGAGATGATCATATGGGTTTTGTTTTCAATTCTGTTTATGTGGTGAATCACACTTATTGATTTGTGTATACTGAACCATCCTTGCATCCCAGGAAGAAAGGCTACTTGATCATATTGAATTAGCTTTTTGATGTGCTGCTGGATTCAGTCTGCTAGTATTTTGTTGAGGATTTTGGTATCTATGTTCACCAGGGATATTGGCTGTTTTCTTTTCCCTGGGTCCTTCCCAGGTTTGAGTATCAGATTGATGATGGCTCCATACAGTAAGTTGCAGAAAAGTCTTTTCTCCTCAGTTTTTTGGAAGTTTCAGCAGAATTGATACCAGCTCTTCTTTATACGTGTAGTAGAATTCAGTTGTGAATCCATCTAGTCCAGGGCTTTTTTGGTTGGTAGATTTTTTTATTATTAATACTGATTCATTTTCAGAGCTTAATATTGATCTGTTCAAGATTTCAATTTCTCCCCCATTCAGTCTTGGGTGGGTGTCTGTTTCTGGGAATTTGCCATTTCTTCTAGATTTTCTAATTTGTCTGCACAGAGGAGTTTGTAATAGGTTCTGAGGAACTTCTGTATTTCTATGGGATCGGTTGTAATGTCATCTCTGTCATTTCTGATTATGCTTATTTGAAAGTTCTCTCTTTTTTCTTTGTTAATCTAGCTGGCACTCTGTCAACCTTGTATATCCTTTCCAAGAACCAACTTTTGGTTTAATTGTATGCATTTTTGGTTCTCAATTTCATTCAGTTTTGCCTGATTTTAGTTCTTTCTTTTCATCTGCTAGCTTTGTAGTTCGTTTGTTCTTATTTTTCTAGCTCCTCTAGTTGTGATATTAGATTATTAATTTGAGATATTTCTATTGCTTTTTGATGCAGGTGTTTCGTGCTGTCAACTTTTTTTCTTAATACTGCTTTTGCTGCATCCCAGGGATTTTGATATGTTGTATCTCTGTTTTCATTTACTTCAAATGATTTTTTGATGTCTGCCTTAAATTCATAGTTTACCCAAAAGTCATTCAAGAGCAAGTTGTTTAATTTCCATGTATTTATGTGGTTTTGAGAGATCTTCTGAATATTGATTTCTATTTTATTCCACTGTGTTCTGAGAATATATTTGGTATCATTTTGATTTTTTTAAAAAAATTATTAAGACTTACTTTATAACCAAGGATGTGGTCAATCTTAGAGTACGTTCCATGTGCAGGTGAGAATAATGTATATTCTGTGGTTGATGGGTGGAGTGTTCTGTAAATGTCTATTAAGTTTAATTGGTCAAATGGTGAATTTAAGTATACAATTTCTTTGTTGGTTTTCTGCCTCAATGATCTGTCAAATGCTGTCAGTGGGGTGTTGAAGCCCCCCTCTATGATTGTGTGGCTTTCTACATCTTTTCATAAGTATAGAAGTACTTGTTTTATGAATCTGCCCACTCCAACACTGGGTGCATATATATGTAGAATAATTAAGTGTTGTTGAATTGAATCCTTTATCATTATATAATGCCCTTCCTTTTTCACTGTTGTTGGTTTAAAGTCTTTTGGTTGCTATTTAAGAATAGCATCCTCTGCTCATGTGTGTGTGTGTGATAAATTTTTCTCCATCCCTCTACTTTGAGCCTATGGGTGTCATTACTTATAACATGGGTCTCTTAAAGACAGCAGAAGGATGGGTTTTGTTTTGTTTGTTTTCTCCAACTTGCCACTCAATGTGTTTAAGTGGGATGTTTAGGCATGTCTCTCAGTTTAAATTAAAAGCCACAAATGATTACGCCTAGTAAGAAAGGCATGTCATAAGCTGAGAAATGCTGAAAGTTAGGCCTCTTGTGCTAGTTAGCCAAGTTGTGAATGCAAAAAAAAAGTTATTAAAGAAAACTAAAAATGCCACTCCAGGGAACACGCAAATAACAACAAAAAAAAAGTGAAACAGTCTTTATGGCTTATATGGAGAAAGTTTTACAAGTCTGAATAGAATTTCAAACTAGCCACAACATTCCCTTAAACTAAAGCCTAATCCAGAGCAAGACTGTCTCTTTAATTCTATGAAGGCTGCAAGAGGTGAGAAAGCTGCAGGAAAAAATGTTTGAAGCTAGCAGAGGTTGCTTCATGTGGTTTGAGGAAAGAAACCATCCCCATAACACAAAAGTGCAAGGTGAAGCAGCAACTGCTAATGAAGAAGCTAAAGCAAGTTATCCAGAAGAACTAATTAAGATACCTGATGAAGGTGGCTACATTAAACAACAGATTTTCAATGGAGAGGAAGAGCCTCATATTGGGAAAAGAAGCCATGTAGAACTTTCATAGCTGGAGAGGACAGGTCAATGCTTGGCTTCAAAATTTCAAAGAATAGGCTATCTCTCTTGCTACAGGATAATAAAGTTGGTGATTTTGAATTGAAAACAATGCTCATTTATCATTTCAAAAATGTTAGAGCCCTTCAGAATTATGTTAAATATCTGCCTGTGTTCTATATATGCAACAACAAAGCTTGGCTGACAGCACATCTATTTACAGCATGATTTACTGAATATTTTATGCTTGCTGTGGAGACCTACTGCTCAAGAAAAAAAATATATTTCTTTTCAAATATTATTGACAATGTACCTGGTCACCCAAGAGCTCTGGAGCTATACAAGAAGATTATTAATGTGGTTTTCATGTCTGCACACACATCTATTCTGGAGCCCATGGATCAAGGAGTAACTTTAACTTTAAAGTTATATTCTTTAAGAAATACATCTCATAGAGCTATAGTTGCCTTAAATGGTGATTCCTCTGATGGGTCTGGGCAAAGTAAATTGAAGACCTTCTAGAAAGGATTCACCATTCTAGATGCCATGAAGAACATTCATGATACATGGAGAGGAGGTGAAAATATCAACATAACAGGAATTTGGAAGAAGTTAATTCCAACCATCATGGATAACTCTGATGGATTCAAATCGTCAGTGGAGGAAGTCACTGAAGATGTGGTGAAAACAAGAAAATAACTAGAGTCAGTCGTGGAGCCTAAAGATGTGACTGAATTGCTGCAATCTCATGATCAAACTTCAGCAAATGAGGAGTTGCTTTTTATGGATGAGCAAAAAAAGTAGTTTCTTGAGATAGAGACTACTCCTGGTGGAAATGCTATGAACATTGTTGAAATGACAAGAAAAGATATAGAATATTTTCTAAATTTAGTTGATAAATCAATGGCAGGAGTGGAAAGGATTAGCTCCAATTTTGAAAGAAGTTCTGCTTTGGGTAAAATGCTATCAACCAACATCACATTATACAGATAAATCTTTTATGAAAGGAAGAGTTAATTGATATGTCACACTTCACTATTGTCTTATTTTAAGAAATTTCCATAGCCCCTCCCACCTTCAGCAATCACTACCCTGATTATTCAGCAACCATCAACACTGAGGCAAGATCCTCCATAGCAAAAAAGGTTATGACTCTCTGAAGGTTCAGATGATAATTTATATTTTTCAGAAATAAAGAATTTTAATAAAGATATGTACATTTTAGACATAATGCTATTACACATTAATAGAATATAGTATAGTGTAACCCTAACATTTTACACACTGGTAAACCAAAAACTGTGTGTGACTCTCTTGTGATATTTGCTTTTTTGAGATGGCCTGGATCCAAACCCACATTATCTCTGAAGTATGCCTGTATATGCAAAAGGTTGGCAACACAGAGCAGGCATTTGGTAAACACTGCACAGCATTGATACTGCTCAGGCCATTCAAGCTTAGGCTCCAGGCTCAGTAACTTCCTTTCCCGGTAACCAGAGAAAATTGCTTTTCTACATTAAATTTACATGAAACAAAGCAGCAAGTGTATATGATGCCTGAAATAAGTAAGTACTGAAGCTCCTAAATGCCATCTTCTATCTTTTTTGCAATCAAATTGCATGGGGTTATTATCATTATGTGATAAATTTGGTAAGAGACTCTTGAGAGGGAAACCACCAAAGAAAATGATCATCACCTTGAGGTTCAAAAAATAAACAAAGCGAATTCTCTGACTTCACTTACTTAGCCAAAGGTTCTCAACTTCCATCTGCTCCTTCCCCTGCCCAGTCAGTTCTGAAGCAGAGCTACAGTAGCTGAGGACATCAGCACAACCACCTCCAACAGAGGCCACCCTGTTTATGCCTTTCCCCTACTTAGGAAGTACAGTGGGATGCCTGTGGAGGGACCAGTGTGGCTGGAACAATCTGGGCTATTCCCTCTAGATCAACAAATGGAATTTATAGTCAAAAACAGAGGGATGAGAGGGTAATTGAATTTAAGGGTTTTAAAGTTTATTAACGAATTTACATTCGTTTTACTTCATTCACCATTATTGAATTTCAAATTAGTACACACCTAATACTGAACTGTGCTAACTAGGCACTGGGAGTGCATAGCAGAAGCCATTGATACAGAAGTGTAGCAAGGGAAAGCTTGTTGTTAAGAGGCAGGCAGACCTGAGCTTGAATTTCTACTCTGCTTTCAAAACTTACTACCCACATTATTGTGCCAGTTACTCAGTTTCTTTGAGCCTGAATTTCCTCATCTATAAAACAAAGAGGATTATGTCTCCCATAAAGAGCCATTGTGAAGAGTAACTGAGATCACACCTGTAATGTGCCCATAGCTGACAATCAGTAAAGAATACCTGCTCTCCCAAGGAGTTTACAATCCACCTGGGAGGCAGAAATTTACATAATTAACCATAATAAAATGTGATAAATATTATTAAGCAAACCTTATGGAGATAGAGACAAGGGAGTAATTAATTCTTCTAGAAGGGGTTGGCAAGGAAGGCTTTACAAACAAGCCTCTGGATTTTGCTGTCTGATGCTAGTATTGACCCACCACTCACCTCCATAACCATCAAACCACTCACCTCCATAACCATCAACTTACAAGCTTGCTCTTGTAGCTCCTCTGTAAAAAGTATATAACTAAATCTTTCCTTGATCCCACACCTCTCTATAGCTAATTGCTCATTTCTTTCTCTCCTTTGCAGCAAAACATAGAAAGATATGGTGTCTCCACTATGGGAGTTCCGTCAGGCTGGTGGGAAAAATTTTAAGATGAAGTTATAGGATATAAACACAAATCTTCTTGGAAGGCTGGAAGGTTTTTGCAAAAGTCTCAGGATAGGATTCTGGCTGAAAGCAGCCTAATTCTTTGATCATTTGTGGGCAGGATGGCTCCTTGTGGGGAAGGTAACCAGGTTGATTACCCTCTAATGGTGTTGACTCAAAGCCTTTGTCATTTAATGTGTGCTGAATAAATGTTGGCATCCAATATAAACCCCAAGGACAAGCCATAATAGAATGTGCCCATTCCATTCTTAAAAATATGCTCAAAACACAGAAAGGGGGATTATGGGTAAAGACCCTGCAACACTATTGGCACAAGCTTCATTTACCCTTAATTTTTAAAATTTAGATGACAAATTTCAATCAGCTGTAGAAAAGCACTTTGCTAAAACCTCTTAAGACATAAAACCTGCAGTTTTATGGAAAGATGTAAACAATAATGTATGGTGTGGTTCAAATGAATTGTTAACTTGGGCAAGAGGATATGCTTGTGTCCACATGCCCTCAGATCCTCTTTAGAGTCCAGCACAATGCATCAAACCATACTATGGCATAGCTAAGACCCAACCCGGTACCATAAATGAAGGAACTGACCCTGCAGGACCTACAGCCCTGGATGATGCAGCTTCCTCAGGTGACACAGGCCCCGGACATTATGCTGAAGAAGACAAGTCAGAAGACTCAGCAAATTCTACTCCAGACACAGACACCATTCACTCCAGATAATTTATCCCTTTTTTATTCTCTCACTGTGCCTGCTACCTATACCTGTTACACTCTATTAAGCTCATCTTCTAAATCTGCCTTTTTTCAGCCCTGTTATCTGGGCAGACACTCCCTTCCCAGCTTCTAACAATGCGACTGCTTGGCTGGAAGGGGTTAACATACCCCCAGTGGGGTTCCTTAGTAACAGCACACATCAAACTGAAGTGCCAAGTAACACTACAGGTCACTCTTTGACTGGAAAAGAATGTTGCTAATTATACTCATGATTGTCTTATGTTATTTGCTAATTCTAGGATGCAAACCCGGAATAAGAGCAATGACTGCCTCGCCTAACAGACCTGTTGCTGCCACATCTGTACATGTTAGTCAACAGAACCCACTGCAGAAAAGACAGAAAAGGGGGAGATGTGGGAGTTCAGTCAGGCTGGTGGGAAAAATTTTAAGATGAAGTTATAGGATATAAACACAAATCTTCTTGAAAGGCTGGAAGGATTTTGCAAAAGTCTCAGGATAGGGTTATGGTTGAAAGCAGCCTAATCCTTACCTTGAGTAAATAAGTTAGAGCAGATACACAGGAATGTAAAGGAGTTTATCTAAATAACTTATTTACTCCTGTGGTCCTAAAACTAACCTTTGATCATTCACGGGCATGATGGCTCTCTGGTGGGGGCGGGGGGGGGGGGGGTGCGACGGCGGTGGGGGGGGGTAGGCAACCAGGTTGATTACCTTCTAATGGTGTTGACTCAAAGTCTTTGTTATTTAATGTGTGCTGAATAAATGCTAGCAGGGCCAGTGAGTCAGGGCCGTGGCTGCAACTCTTTACAGCACTCTCCTTGGAGTCTGTAAGTGGCCCGGACCCTCAGCTGGACTGACAAGCATAATATCTGTGTCAGTGTATGTTATTCATCTGTTGTTGGGTCAGGGTCTGTGGGACAGACCCCCGTACTCCACCTCCCTGTATTCTTCAACCCATTCCCATCTGTCTGATGTCCCTTCCACTGAAATATTTTGCCCTACCTTGGCCACTCTTTTCAGGTTTCCTGGCTGCACTTCCTCGCGAACACCTAGTCCAGCTCTCTTCCTTTCTCTCTACATTCCCTCCTTTAGACTACCTATCTAGTCGCTTACTTCAAGTACAATTTGTCCCTTTATGACCCCTAGATGTATATTTTCAGCCTTAATCTCCCTCTTAAGCATCAAACTTATATATTCAATTGCTTATCTGACATGATCATATCGATGTCTAACAGGCTTCCCAAACTTAACAGGTCTAACACAATTAACGATTTTTGCAAACCTCCCCCAACAAAACAAAACACAACAAAAACATACCTGTTTCTTTCTTACTCTTTCTTGTCTTGGAAAAGACTATCAGGAGTCATTGTTGATTCTCTTGTTTCTTCTCCCTCTATTTCTGATCCATCATCAAATCCTGTTGACTCTATTTCCTTGTTCATTTCCTTCCTCTCCTCTGTAACTACCACGGCCCAAGCTATTGCCATCTTTCACCTAGACTCCTGCGATAGCCTCATAACTCATCTTACAGTGTCCAGTTTTGCCCCACTCTTCTCTAATCTCCAGCCAGTAGTCAAAGTAAGTCTCATAAAATGCAGATCATATGCTACTCCCCTTTTTAAAGCCCTCCAATGTCTTTTCATTTCATTTGGAAAAATACTTCAGCTCTTTGCCAAGAACTAAAAATCCCTATGCTATCTGGCCCCACCTACTTCTCTGCCTCCATCCCCTACCCCATGCTCCAGACACAAAGTGTGTCTTTAATATCTCAAATGCATGAGCTCATTCTTGTTTGGGGAAAATTTGAATTTGTCCCTTGCAGTACTCCACCCTCAACCTCTTGCATGATTGGGTCTACTTCATATATCAGGTGTTAGGTCAAATGTCTCCTCCTCAGAAAAGTAACTCCAATCATCCTTCCCAGTAGATCCCTCCACCTCTCCCCGACCAATCACTTTCTGTCAAGCCCACCATTTGTCTTCTGCACATCACTTCTTTCTTTCTGAATTTATGATATTTGCATGCTTGTTTATTGTTTCTCTCTCTATCTCTAAAACATAAGATTCAGGATAGATTGCATCTTGAGCTACCTGGTATATTGGTGTATCTCTAGCAACTAGATCACAGTATGAGATTTGAGAAACACATAATGGTTGCTGAATGAATAAAGATAGTTCTGAAAGCCTTTGTCAAGAGGAGTTGTTGGATTAATTAAAATTAAACTATAAAATTTGTTATGGTTTCACTTACTTATTCCCCTTATTCCAATAATAAATATAATTGAGAATCTGCTGTTTGGTGAAAGGAGTGGTAATGTTGAAGTGATTTTACTCACAGATAATCTTTGTGCTCTTGCAAGAGTAGTCATCTGTTAATGGTAAGCAATAAGGGCACAATTTAGGCTGTCAGGGTACTTCAGGGTACTTCACCTGGCTCTGAATGGGGCCATGCATGAAACAATATATTTGAGGCATTTATTTACCTTGAGTGAAAGTGAGAGTGTACATTATTTTGAAACTTTCTCCTAGATCAAAAAGAAGTTCAAGACAATTCAGAATGTTTTATATCTCTGCAAATGCTAAAGAAAACCATACCCATTTTACAGAAGTTAGCCTAGCAACTTAAAGGAGGGGGAGGAATTAAGAGATAATTGAAAGCAGTCATTTCTACAAAAACATATTCAAAGTAAATCAGGAACACAAAGCCTTTTCTAAGTTATGCACCTCTTAGGAGTCCACATGTATCTATGCAATGAAAGGTTCAGTCAATGCAAGCGTGGGGGCCAGGTCCTCTGCAGCTGCAGGAAATTGGCTCACTTTTGGTGAAGGAGCAGATGCACTAGCTCTCCTCCCCTAACTGCCCAGTGAGTGAAGCTTTTTAAAAGTCTAGTAATGCAGTTCTGATTTGCTCTATTTTGAAATAAATTGTACCTCATTTGTGATCTTGTGAACTCTAGAAAACTACATCCCTCATAAAGCATCATTTGGTGATATATCTGCATCTGACTCTGAGACTAGAAGGCACAATAAGTTCAGTTTCCATGTCATCAAGTCAGGTTACCTAAAGCTTGTTTAGGTACCACCTCACCTCTAGGTCCAGTGTACTTTAGATGATCACTGGCAATGTTGAAAGAATGCTTCACTAACAGAGCAGGCACATGATATTGTGTCATTATCAGCCACTTCACACAACCAATTTGACATATGATCGCTCTTCATCTTTTTATCTCCTTCCCAGGTAATTTATTACTTTCATATTGAAAATTCAAACAACAGAAAAAGAATAGATGAATCTTTCTTCCATTGCCCCATTACTCCAAGCCAGTCAACAGCCGCACCCTTGGATCATGAGACACGCGGCATTAAACAAGCCAGGCAAGGCTCCAGAGAGTCCATTTGTAACATCTGTGTAACCATCGCTTTAAAATGGACAAAGTAAAAGTTGCTTTATTAAATTCTGACAACCCTCAAACAAAGTGAATACAATTCAAGGTGACACTTACTGTCAAGGAAATCTTCCTTCTTCCAGGACGGTGTTTTTCAACACTCTGCACATTGCAATCACCTGGGGAGTTATTTTTTAAAATACATTGAAAGGTTATAATTTAATTGGTTTGAGGTGGGATCTGATTGTGGGTATTTTTTTAAAGCTCTCCCAGAGGTTCTGATGAGCTGCCACGGTTGAGAACCACCACAGTAGGTGGGTGAGCAGGCACCTCCAGCTTCCAGAAGACCCAGCGAGGAGCTTGACTGGAAAGTGCAGACCCCAGCTTTGCAGCACTGACTGTCAGAGCCAATAATAAGCAAATAAGGAACAATAAAGTAAGAAAAATAGCTCAATTAGCACTAAAAATCAGTGAGGTAAAGTAGATCCATTCTACAGTTAGAAGGTCTTAATCACAATTGTGTCATGTCTATAGTAATTTTGGGTAAATTAAATTGAGTACAAATGCTCTGTTTATAGTTTCAATTGGTGTTTGCTTCTTCTGATGATGCTCTTGGTAAGTTCACTTTCACTTTGTGAATTTACCTTTTCCAAATTGACTTTCACAGGAGTGGAACTCCCTGAGTCACTCCTCTGCCTGAAGCCCTGCTTTGATGTGTTTAAGGTAGGGGAAAAAATCCTTTTAAATGAATTTCAACACTATGTCAAAAGCAGTTTAAAAGTTAGAAAAATATTATCATAAAATTGCTAAAGTCAGTAATGTTTTGAAGTTTCACAGCAGCACAATGAACAGTTGAAAGTATCGCTCAGTATGTATTTTGTGGTTCTTTGTAGCCTACTGGCTTTCCAACTTTATTCCTAAGAGTCCTTTTGGAGAGGCTACTCTGTTTTGTTTTTGCCATTTCTTTATCCAGACTCTCTCAGTTCATTTCTAGGATAATAAGTTTGATAGTTTGATTGTCTCCCTTTCCCAGGTTGGTTTTTTTTTTTTTTTTTTTTTTTTGGTTTTTGGTTTTGTTTGTTTGTTTTTTGAGATGGAGTCTCACTCTGTCACCCAGGCTGGAGTATAGGTGTGCAATCTTGGCTAACTGCAACCTCCAGCTCCCAGGTTGAAGCAAGTCTCCTGCCTCAGCCTCCTGAGTAGTTGGCATTACAGGCCTGCACCACCACGCCCGGCTAATTTTTGTATCTTTTAGTAGAGACGGGGTCTCACCATGCTGGTCAGGTTGGTCTCGAACTCTTGACCTCAAGTGATCCACCCGCCTCGGCCTCCCAAAGTGCTGGGATTACAGGTGTGAGCCACTGCACCTGGCCCCTTCCCCAGGTTTTTATGTTCACTCACTCACTCACACAAACCTGGGCTGTCCACTTACGAAGCAGACACATTGGCCAACCTTGGTGGTCACTGAGCTCTCCCCTGAGAGTGGGCAAGGATTTGTGCAGAGTCATCCACACTCAGCCCCTTTGTCCTTCTTGGAACTGTGGAAATAAATGAAAACTAATCAAATGAGAAAAGTAAAGGCTATTTATTCAGAGCTTGCTATAGCAAGGGGCTCAGACACCATCACTTGAATTTTGGCAGTGACTAAAAGGCATACAGAGGAGTGGGAAAGCTTTATCGTGGAAAAAAGAGGAGGCTTCAGGTGTGCCCTGATTGGAGGTTGTTGGCATGGGAAAGCTGTAGGTGGGCTCACGAGAAGTGGGGCATCCTATGTGATTGGCTAGGGGTACATTTTTGGCTTTGTCTGGTTGGTCCTAAGTTAGATATGAGAACAAAAATTAGGGAAGCCGTCAGCTATTAATCAAATTCTGGCCATTTGGGGCCAATTGTTACAGGAATTATTGTTTGGCATCCTGGATTGTTACTAGAGATAGCAGTTTAATTCTCTACAAGTCTGATTTATAGGAGGCTGGTTTCCTGGGTTGTATATGGTAGATAAGGAGTTGGTTTCCTGGATAGGTTGCTACAGGTTGTAGGTCAAAGTTTCCTTTTTATATATGGTCTCTCCATTGTCAATTTGTATATTCAATCTCTCGAAACCAATAGAACATGGGTTAGGGTGGCTATTTAACCCTGTGCTTTCCAGCCTGTCTCACATCCTGACTACGGTGATTAGACACAAATACTCTGATAATTATACTCATTAGACATAACTTATTTTTATAATGCAGAAACACTAGGAAATGGCCTAGAAGTATTCCTTTAGCTACTTCTTTTATTGTTATATACTTCTTGGTTATCCTAAGCTTTGGGTTAAAATATAAAGATGGACCTGAAGGCAGATGTTGTCCAAGAGGTTTTTTTTTTTTTTTTTAACTTTAAGTTCCAGGATACATGTGTAGAATGTGCATGTACGTTACATAGGTATACATGTGTCATGGTGTTTTGCTGCACCTATCAACCTGTAATCTAGGTTTTAAGCCCAGCATGCTTTAGGTATTTGTTCTAATGCTCTCCCTCCCCTCACTCCCCACCCCCCGACAGGCCCCAGTGTGTGTTGTTGCCCTCTTTCTGTCCATATGTTCTCATTGTTCAACTCCCACTTATGAGTGAGAACATGCAGTGTTTGGTTTTCTGTTCCTGTGTTAGTTTGCTGAGACTGATGGCTTCCAGCTTCATCCATGTCCCTGCAAAGGATATGATCTCATTGTTTTTTATGGCTGCATAGTATTCCATGGTATATATGTGCCACATTTTCTTTATCCAGTCTATCATTGATGGGCATTTGGGTTGGTTCCAAGTCTTTGCTATTGTAAATAGTGCTGCAATAAATATATGTGTGCATGTGCCTTTATAGAAGAATGATTTATAATCCTTTGGGTATATTTACCCAGTAATGGGATTGCTGGGTCAAATGGTATTTCTGGTTCTAGATCCTTGAGGAATCGCCACACTGTCTTCCACAATGGTTGAACTAATTTATGCTCCCACCAACAGTGTAAAAGCGTTACTATTTCTCCACAGAAGAGGCCTTTTTTTCTTACATGCTTTGAGTTCATGCACTGTGGGAACTTAATACATGTTTAGTAATAACTTGGAAATAAGAAGAACTTGGAAATAAGAGCTATGGAAATCAACATGCCTGAGCAAATAGATTTTGGATTTCTTTGAATGTAAATCAGAGAATACTCAGGCAGCTCTTCATCAAGAGCTCCTTACTGTCACACTCTCCATCCTCTCTCTCCCTCTTGCTTCTTAGAGCATCACTTATCAATGACAAAGCTTGAACAGCAATCAGCAATTCTGGTTTCATGAAGTGGAGTAGGCTTGATCGCCTTTCCAGCTGAGCTCAGAGTTAATAGCTGACAAAGGCACAGGCCAACATATACTAAACAAGTAAATTGTATAATTTCTTTTGTTTTCAGAATGTCTAAGTATTGAAACAAGTATTGAACCAGATAATTCATTTGGGATAAATAAAAGTGTTTTTATGCTAAGATTTAGTTTACAATTGACCCTAGGTTTAGCCAGTGAATGGTAGCCATATACAGTACTAAACTCTAGCTAAACACTTTTAAATACATTCTTTGGAGTAATTCACACAATCATATGGCACATACATTATTTCCATTTCACAAATGAAGTGTCTGAGACTCATAAAAGCTCAAGGGAACACAGTAAATACATTGCACAGCTTTTGTTCCATGTACCAGAAATCCTTGCTTAAGAGCACATGTAGTATGGAGTTACAGAGACAGCTCAACCCTCAGAGGCCAGGCACAGTTTTGTACATACGAGAGCCCTTTCCATATTAGCTAGCAAACTTTCCTTCATACCATCACCAAATGATAACATACTCTGCATTATGATAATACAAGCATATATAATAAATTCCTTCTACATAAACACAGATCACATCATGCCTCAGGAAGCAAAATCATGGCATGTTTATCAATGCTGCTGCCAAAACTGTCACTAAGGATACAACAGTGCCATATTCCCCACTGTCACTTCAACTTTGTGGTTAATTTAAAATCACTTTTTTCTTTTGTTATCTTTAGTTCTCCTCCAGGCATCTTATCAGTACCTGTTTATATGTAATAAGGTAGGGGATTTTTAGTTTTTAGAAGTTGACAGTAGCATTCATCGTACAGAGAAGAGATCCACCAATGTTCAAAAAATTACTTGAAACCCCTAGTTGCAGTAGAAGCTATGACCTTGGAGGGCCTAAATGTAAGGATTTGCCCTGCCAGAGATAACGAGGAGAATTTGTTGGTTGCACTGGAGAGGGAGAACAGAGCTAGAGAAAGACAGAAAAGGAGAGAATGTCCATCGTTGTTTATAATTCCTTATGTCTTTCCAAAACACTTCAAGCCTAAACTACCAAAACTCTCACTGTGATTGGAACTTTTATGAAAATTGATGAAGGGACTATAGTTTTGGTCCCAGTCCAAAGAAGAAACAAGATAAAAAGTCAAACTTAATTGTATTAACCATGACTTTTTGTTTTCCGTATTTTGATGCTTTGACATATGGGGTCTTGCTGATCCTGAAGGGCTACCTCTCCCAAGGTTAGCCAATTCCTAGGGATAGCAAACAATTCACCCATAAGTACACCTTTCAAAGGACCAAACAATCCATGGTCCACACCTCCAAACTACCTTTCTTATCAGGCTCTGGGCCACTATCCACCCACCTTAAACATCCCAGGGCCAGGGATCAGGCAACTCGAAACAGCTACTATGACTCAGAGCCTGGAATTATTCAAACTAGACAATCCTTCACCATTTTATCCTGCCTTAGCTGTTTCTTCCAGCAGAAACCACAATAAAGGCTCTTGCCTAAAGTGACCCCCGCCGTGTCTGCCTCCAGCCTGACCCTGGTGCTTCTCCTGTGGCCCCCATGGCACCGTGCCCCCTCCTCTTGAGAACAGTGAGTAACAAACTGTCTTTTCAATGACAATTGTCTCCTGATCTGTTGCCCTTGCTGTATCTCAAACTTTCTATTAATACACTGAACTTTAAAACACTGGTGGAAAAAAACTGAAAGGAAACTACAAGGAAAAAATATGTTGGAAGTTACTGATGCTGTGAAAGAGTTCTGAATTCTCAGAGCTCAGCTTGGGTTGAGCCAAAATTACTTTAACCCCTGAGAGGGAAGAAGACCCCATACTTGGTTCTGAAGAAGTTATCTTTGCTTCCCCTCAGCACTACTCACCTCCCTTCCCTTGTTACTTGGTGTGAATCACTAACCCAATAACAACCTCAACAAATTTTTTTCATGACACCAGGGATTCTCATATGTATGTTAGAATCCTAGAGCAGGAAAGGATCTTACGGTTGCACATTTTCAGCTCTGAACCAAGGCATGAATCTCCAATCCTAGACTCCTGGTCAAGTTTGATCTGAACTCAGTGATAAGTAAAGAATAAAACATTTTGCTTTTTAGGGAAATTTGTCTTTTACTAGTAAAGACGCATTTCAGAAAACAAATTTCAAACATTTTACAAAAATGAAAAAGATTAAAAACTAGGGGTGTGGTAAATTCAGAGTCCTAAAATCACTTCACAATTTAAATTACTTAGAGGACAGGTGTATATGATAGAAATTACCTTCCATTTCCTTTTAAAAGAATGTATTAAAATATTGAGTAACTATAATTATGCTAAATCTGTTCTCATCTCTGATTCATCACAAAATGAATGAGTAATTCAAAGCCAAATATAAATTTTGGCCTATAACTTGCAGAACTGTCAGCCTTTTCAATTGTATGTGAGGATGCAATACTCTTTAACATACACACATGCACACACATATATGCACGCATTCCATTTTCCCCCTAATTTTAAAGATGTGAGCAGATGCCTTGTGACCCAGAAAAAAGCATGTATGAAAACAGTTTAATCAAGAACTAAAAATAACTTTTTAACTATTTGGGAATATATATATCTGTGTGTGTGTGTGTGTGTACCAAGTATATGTGTAAATATATAATTATATAACATACATACATATATAATAATATATGTGTGTATATATATAAAAACACCAATTTGTGTGTGTATATACATATATATGTGTATATATATATGTGTGTGTGTGTATATATATATATGATTGGTGTTCTATATTGGAATAAATCATTAATGGTAAGCCATTTAAATAAATGAAAATACTTTGGGTTATTTTTACCTAGCAAGCTGAAATTTTCTCAAGGCAAATTTGTATGCAAACAATCTATGTTGTTCAACTTTAAAAAAATTAATGATTTTGTAAGTAAATTACCTCATTTTCAACAAATGCTTCCAAAGTTGCCAATTGAAGGTGTCAAAACGAGTCAAGAATTCCTGAATTTTCATCTTTGTATTCTCAGCATTGGCACAGTTATCTGTCATATTGTGGATACTAAAGAGATGTTTTTAATGACTGAATGAAGCAGAATGAAGACCATACTTGCAATGATGGCCATAAAATGATGAGGATCCTCCAGAGGCAGATATGAGACAAATTAACATGAGTATCTTTAATTTTGATATATTACAAAAAATTCTTGTGCACAGGAATCCGCCCAAATGACATAGAACTCTGATTGATTTCTGTACCTTGAAAGGCACAGAAAATTATATAGCAGAACATTATACATTTCCAAGTAATATGTCGATTTTTGGATAATTTTTCTTACATTTTTTTTAAAACCTCACTTTTACATATGAGGAGATGATGCTTTAAAAAAAAAAGAGGCAAGGCTTCTCAAATAAAGCATAGAATTGTTTGAAAGGAATTGGAGACCAGTGTGCAATTAGTGGAAAACATTATCAGACTACAATATAAAACATAACTGAAAGGAAAACATTGAGTTAGAAAGTCAAAAGTCTATGTCTTCACGAGCATATAGGCACTAAAACTTCTGACTATTTCTTCACCATGAAAAGCACTGTTAAAGATCAGAAGGCCATCTTTTTTCTCTGCTTCCCAAATTTCATGTAGGATACTTGCATCCACCTTCCTGAATTCCCTTTGCCATAAAAACTGTACAGATTCATCTCTTCTTCCTCTTCAAAAAGAAAGTTATGGCATGCTGACACAGCTTGCCTTTTCCTGGTGGACAAGTGGATTTCAGCAATGAGTGAACAGTCATGCATCCTGGATTGGGGGCTATACAAAGTCATCTTCAATTCTGACTGAAGTGTCCTTCAAGATGTCTAGGAAAGGGGCAGCTTAAAAAACGTATGCAGGTGAAAATAGTATGAGAAGATGTTGGAATATAACAAAGTCAACTGCTGAGGCAAAGACATTTTACTGAAAGCCCAAAATAGTCAGGGAATGAAATACTTTTCATAAAGCCAATTAGAGCATATTCACCTGATGTCATTTGGTAGGTAATTGAAGCCAGGGACCCTTGTTAGTCCCCTCTGGACAGTCAAATGTTGTTTTGGATTCTTTAGTCTATGATACTTGGCTTTATTTTTTGTTAGTTTGTTTGCTTCCTTCTGCTTTTTTCTGTTTTTGTTTTCTGTTTTTGTTTTTGTTTTGTTTTGCTTTGTTTTTGAGGAGGAGTCTCACTCTTGTTGCCCAGGCTGGAGTACAGTGGTGCAATCTCGGCTCACTGCAACCTCTGCCTCCCGGGTTCAAGTGATTCTCTTGTCTCAGCCTCCCGAGTAGCTGGGATTACAGGCACTTGCCACTACTCCCAGCTAATTGTTGTATTTTTAGTAGAGATGGGGTTTCTCCATGTTGGTCAGGTGGGTCTCGAAATCTCGACCTCAGGTGATCCGCCCACCTCAGCCTCCCAAAGTGCTGGGATTACAGGTGTGAGCCACTGCACACAGCCAGCTTCCTTTTATTTTTGTATTTTGTTTTGTTCATTATGTTTGCATTTCTCACCAATTCTCATTGCTATATTAGATTTATGAGATTAAAAAGATGAGCAATATGGCCTTAAAAAAGATATAAACAGAATAGAGGCAAAGGATGCTCTTTTTTTTCTTAATCATGAAGAATGAACAGCACTTATAGTAATCAATACAGTCAAAATAAATTACCATCAGTTCAAAGAATGATTAGTGAATCCTGAAAGGTGTCTACACAAGCAAAAATAGCATTATAAAAATAATAAATCTAGGCCAGTGTCAACGCCAAACCATAGAATGAAGAACATAGCCTCTTGTCAAAAAAGGTCTTGATGGAAGTCACCCAAAACACCTTCTCATTTTCCAGATGAGAATTCTGCAGCTCAGAAAATTAAACGACTCGCCCAAGGCCATACAATTAATTTTGGTAGAACTAGAAAAAAAAATAAAGTTTACTGGTTCCAAATCACCTGCTCTTTCTATCAAAACAGGGTCTTTAATAATTTAAAGAAAAAAAGTATTTGTTTTATATTTAGTTTTTCATTAAAGAAGGGGTTTCTTCAGGATATGGGAGAAATGTGGATATTAAGAATATATTCCAGGCATCTCCTGAATACTAAGACATTGACTGTATTGATTACATGGATTGTAGATTTTCTAGACCACTCATTACATTGGTCTTTGTCATGTCCTTTCTCTCCACTGGGCCATTTTCCCCCTAGATTTCCAAGAACCGTGAAAGGAAAAAGATGGATGTACACTCCAGTACAGTTTGGGACTTGTTAGTGGCTCACTTGGAAATCTTAAAGGAACATTGAACATGGGGAGCCAAAATGGGATGTTGTATTTCTCAACTTCACCAACTTCTGAAGACATTTATTTAACAATTAGCTATAATTAATCTTCCTAATTTTGGTGACAAAAATTGATGAGAAAAAGCAAAGCTTCCGGTGAGTCTCATGGTGACTGAGCTCTGCTGAAAGAAAATGGACAAATTATTAAGCTAGAGTTAAGTCTGGCAGAGGAAAATTCAGCAGGCAGAACCCAGAAAATCAAACTGGACAGGCTGAATTGTCTGATGAATGAGTCAGAAGTGGGTCTGATTCCCTAACCTCCATCAGAAGGGCCACAGCAAGCTTGCTGCTCACAGATTGCTAAGCTGCATTGGCTGCTGGCAGAGGACAAAGTCGGTGAAAGAGTGAGTCGGACTCCACCTGGGTTTGTGAATTTTTTGCAGTTTGCAACCCCATTTTCTCAATAACTGGGCTGCTGATATTTATTTGTTCACTCTATTAATAAAAACCATGCTGCTCTCAGCTCAGTAACATTGGACAGAACATAGTTCACTGCTTCCTTGGAAAAAGCAAAATAGCCAGCAATCAGAATTACCCAGAACTAATTGGTAAATTGTGTGGGGAGAGTACAGGTTATCAAGTTCAGGATCCAAGTTCAGTCACAAAGTGTGCGTTAGGCAGAAAGCCTGATAAACATCCTGTACTAAAATATTATAATTTTTTTTTTTACTTCCTAATAAAAGTGATAGGTTTAGTGCTTTTTAACAGCAGAAACTGGTATATCTGTGGCAACCTTGAAGCCATAGCAGGATGTAGGATGATAAATCACTTCAAAAGGAGTGGCTTTTGCTCAGATCAGCCCACCGGCAACAGGTCCTCTGAAGCCTGGACTAGTATTGCTTTTTTTGGAGAGAAATAGTAAATGCTCAGCAGCTTGGCTCTTTTCCTGTGTGGGTTCCCAGGGTAGGACCCCTGACTAACTTTTTTCACCAAAATAACAATCTTCATAATCACAGACAAAATGACATGTATCACTTGAAAGCTTTAAGCATATTCAGTTGTGTTTAGAATCATAAGGTTGAACAACATTGCTAGGATCTTTGGTTAAAATACCATCTTGGCATTGCCTTTTCCCTTACCTCCACATTCAATAAATCTTCTACATTATCACTTGTGAAGCCTAAGTATCTCTGAAGTCTATGCAGTTCTTTCTATCACCTCTACCATTATCATAATCCAGTCCACCATTATCTTCTTCCTAGACCACTAATTTTCCTCCTTACATTCACTCTTATTACTTAGAAAGAGCTGCAATGAAATCTCAGTGGCTTACAACAACCACCATTTGTTTTTGTCACTTGAGGTCAGTGGGCTGGCTTAGTTCAGGTCTGCTGTATGTTTCATCCTTAGACCAGCGGCTGTGTGGGCATACTCTTCTAATGACTTGTGCAGAGTCAAGAAGCCAAGTCAAATCATACAAGCACAGCTAAAGCCTCCGCTCATGTCACATCCACTAACATTCCGTTGGCCAAGCAAGTCACATGGCCAAACCTACCATCAAGGACATGAGGAAACATATTCCTCGTAAAATAGTGGGAGAGGATGCAAAGTCACAAAAGTAAGGATCTATCGTTCTATAACTGTGAAAGAAGTTCAGAATTAGAAGTGATAATACAGTTCACCACACTACTTATTCTTTCTTCCCCAAGTCATACCAGAGAGTTCTTTTAAGTAAATAAATCTAAATAAACATGTCACTCCTCTCCCCATCCACCTTAATGGCTTCACTACCATTACAATAAATGTGCCCTATAGAGCCCTGCAGGACCCTAGCTGCTCATTGCATCTGCCTCACCTCTTAGGATCTTTCTCCTCTACTTCCCAGCTCCAGCCATACTAACTTCAGTTATAACAAACTCTTTCCCAACTAAGATATTTGCTTATGACATTCATTCTGTCTGTAACAACTTTCCTTCCCTTTTTCTTCGTGTACACTTAGATCTGAAGGGTGTCACTTTCTCAATTTTCCTTGACCAAGGATGTTGAGTCTGCTTGTTAAATACTCTCTGAATGCCTTCTAATTCTCCCTTATTGCTCTTATCACATGTGTTAGTCAGGGTTCTTTAGAGCAACAGAATCAATAGGATATGCAGATGTATATGAGAGGATATTTATTAGGGGAATTGGCTCATGCAATATGGAGGCTGGAAGTCTCACTATCTGTCATCTGCAAGCTGCAGAACTAGGGATGCCAGTGGCATAGCCCAGTTCAAGTCTGAAGGCCTGAGAAACAGGGATGCCTACACTGTAACTCAATCTGAGACTGAGGCCTAAGCACCTGGGAAGCTGCTGGTGCAAGTTCCAGAGTACAAACGCTGGAGAATCTGGATCTCTGATATTTGAAGGTGGAAGAAGATAGGTAACCCAGCTTTGGGGGAGAGAGAGAGAAAGAAAAAAAGAGTTCTTCCTTTTCTCTGCCTTTGTGTTCTATCTGGGTGCTCAGTTTATTGGATGGTGCCTGCTCACATCAGTGAGGGCAGATCTTCCTTACTCAATCCACTGATTCAAAGTTCAATCTCTTCCAGAAATAGCCTCACAGATATACCCAGAAATAATCCTTTACCAGCTCTTTGTGTATCCCTTCACCAGTCAAGTTGACACCTAAAATTAACCATCACATCACAATTGTAATTAATTTATATTTAGTAGTCTAATCATTGTCATGATTGCTAAAATGTAAGCTCCATGATTGTAGAAACAGTGTTTAGTTGAGGGAGTGTGTTATTTTCTTATCTCCAGTGTTTTGTCATAATAAACACTGAAACATATACTTATGGAATGAATTAAGGCAGTAAAATAATATAGATATAGACATATAGACAGATTCCTATATTCCCATATATAAGATTGTATACATTTTTCCTTCAATGATCTTCCCTCCTCGTTTTACCCCTTCAATACTTCTTTGTATACTAAAACAGAAGAGTTTAGAATTTGGAGCCCTGTGTTTACATCTTAGCTCTGCCATTTAGTAGCTGTGTAGGTCAATAGTTTAATCTTGTTGAGCCTTTCTTACTCTATAAAATAATAATTTCTACTTTGCAAGGCTAAATCAGGTATGCATAAACAAATACTCAACCAGTTGTTCCCTTCTCCATTCTTGCCCTGTAGTCTAGTTACCATGCTGGAATATTGCAGTTTCTGCTGACATTTTCACCTGGACTTGCTGACAGCTATAAATAAATCAAACCTATCAACTTTCTATCAAAATTCACAACCCATCCTAACCTCTATTCTGGTTAACTTTTCAACAGTTTCAAATTCAAAATCTGGAAAGCATTGTCCACTAAGCCTTCCTCTGCCCTCTCCCTTCAGATGTACTGTACCCACTCCATCTCCTTGGTCTTTTCTACTCCCTCTACACTAAACTAACTCTGGCTCTCCTTCTTCTGAGACTTCTCCTGGGTTTTCCAGTAACTCCAGGCTCTGGTCACTACAGTTCAGTGGCCACATTTATGTTGAGCAGATATTCAATCAAAAATCTCCAATGATAAGCAAAGTTCATCAGCTGACCACACAATATGTGCATCATAATGAAACTTTTATGGGTTTAAGCCTTTGGGTGTACATGGAAGCACATTCTACAAGAAAAACAATAAAATATAGATTCTATCTAAATGAACAGGATCTGAAGCTCTGTGTAGTGGATTGAATAATATATACCTTGTAAAATTATGTTACACATTTTTACTGTATAGGCTACCTTGATGAATAGAGACAACTATATCTGTTTGACATCTGCCTGTTACTTTTAGTTCTCTCTTGCTATTGAACAGAAAATAACCTTGAAAGATAACATAAGAATCTTCAGGGCAAATTACACAACAAGAGGACTCAGACCTAAGGAATGATGAAAATGTATGTGTGGTGATCCACAGACACTACCTTGGGTCATCAAGATATTTATTTTCCTTTTAAATGTTTTTCCTACATTATTTGATTGTATATAATAATAATGCATGATTTTTAGAAGTAATGAAAACACTTATTTTATAAATCCTAGTAACGACCCCAAAACTAATATTCTATGACTTTCCTTTTTCTAATAAATGAGACCCAAATACTCAATTGTGTCCCCTCAGGCCTTTCCTGCTTCGGCTCCAGATGATTTTTCCAGCCTTTGCTCTTACCATGTTCCTTGGCACTCCCACATGCTGCAGTGAAATCATGCTCTTTATTTCTGTCTCCATGTGGAGCTGGAATGGTCATTCATCCCCATGACTTTGGCAAGACTCCTCAATTTCAACAAAGGTGCACTGACCTTCTTCTCTTTCTGGCAACCTCTATAATATTTTAATGAGCTTCCAATCAAGAATTCAGTTTAACTGCACTTTAGAGACTCATGAGAAAATGTAGCCTCAAACATTTGCTCTCTAACTTCTATTAAGAGCCCAAATAAGAAAAGTATTACTCTTCACTATTCCCGGAGGACATTTACTTATTCCTGCCTAGATGACTTTGCACAAAGAATCTTCTCATTTTAGTCCATCACGGTCCTATCTACGGAAAACTCGGGCATGACAAGGTCCTTGGGAGCAGCCTTTGTAGTTAACTCATAACAACCTTGAAGCGGGACATTGGTAGGTCTAATTCCAGAATACATGAATAATAAATGGATATTCTACCAAAGACGTCATGGAAAGATGGGAAAGAAGGTACACATGGTAGCAACACCCACTTCAAACCCAAATTGATTGCCATTGATCCCTCTCCTTTTTCTCCTAAAAGCCTCTACCCTGAAGACACCTCATCTATCTTCCCTTCTCTGTTGCCTTCTGCTGCCTTTAAAAGTCCTCTTTGTTTTCCTAAGAGCTAAACTCAGCTCTCACTCACTTTGCTTGCTCTACTCAATAAATCAACAGCCTAATACATACGTCTGCACTTTGGTGGTCTCAGTTCCCACTCCAAAGAGAATTATCAGAGTATACATCAAACAAAACAAGGCTCTTCTTAAAGGAAAATTCTACTGCTAAGGAGGTGCTACTTCCCTGATACTTCAGATCTCATCTGAAGCCCTGTGTAGCTAGTTGAATTATGTACCCTGTAAATTTACATTGAGAATTGTTACAAGGAATAGAGATACCTTTATCTGTTTTGGCATCTGCCTAAATGTGACTTTTTGGTCTCTCTTGCTAGTGCACAGGAAAATTCTTCAAAGATAACATAAAAACCCTCAGGGCAAAATTACTCAGCAAGAGGCCACAGCCCCAAAAGTGATAAAACATATGTGTTGTGAGCCACAGACACTAACATTCTTGCCCCCTGCTCAATTCTTTAAATGTTAATCTATCTGTTAAAGACAAAAGGCTATTTTACTCCAAATGCCATCCTTATTTTTGGTTTGAAATTTATAAGCCTACTTATCATTGTAAAAAAGTATAAAGCAATATAATTCTGTTTTGAAGAATTAGAAACCAAAAATTGTTTTTATGATTTATATGAGGCATTTTACTTGCAATGATGTAATCCTTTGTCAGAATTTTATTTACATACACTTGCCTCTAGACGCAAGTAATTGGAACAGAGTATTCATGAGGCAGAACTGAGGAGTGAGGAATATTTTACTCTTCAACTTCACTGACAATAAATTGTCACACTTCTTAGTCCCTTGCCAAAAATAAATAAATTCTAACACTATAAACGCTGATATTATAAAACATTCCTAAGGAACATATGATAGAAACCTATCCATTATGGTAGCAGAGCTGAGCATAGGAAAATTGCTAAGGGAAATTGCTTCTAGGTCAGCTGTACCAGAGGGTGCCTTGTGATGAGCCGACTACCTTCCCTAGCACAGACTTATGGTCACAGTGTCCTCTGTCCCAAAACAAGAGAGTGTGTATGTGGCGGTAGTGTGCAGAAGCTTTGCAAAAGCCATGTGGCCACGAAAGCCATGTGGCTCTGCTTCTCTGCTGCTTCCTCATGTACCACACACCTCAATATTCTCCATCGCCTGCCCTGACATAATCTATAATACCTGAGCAAGAGCAGATGGGGTAGGAATGACTCAAGGAGTCTTCTAACTTGAATTAATGTGAATCCCCTGTATGTTGAAGAGTCCAGTAGAACCGAAAGTTCATAAAGTGGTGTATACTTGTATAGCTTTTGAAGGAACTCAAGAAACGTCACCCAGAAATATGCCACATTGGTCTGCTGATTACTTCAAACTGAGGGAACTTTGGGAACAGCAAATGCAGGGAGAGACTTTCTCTGAACTTACATCATTTGCCTAAAGACCGATCCTACAAAAGGAATGAAATGGTCATGAATCTCCTTCCCAGGAATTTTATTAACCAGGGTCAGGGGATTAACTTGGACCACAAGAGAGGAGACGAGAGGGCAACACAACATCCCAAAACCATTTACTCTCCTTTAAGTAGCCTATATCCTTCCTCCTCTCTCTCCTATGAAAAGGGGATATAAGCTTTTATACCTCACCGGGTTTGGGGGTATTCACTTTTATTTCATGTGATATCCCTGTGCACATAATGAATTTGTACACCTCTTATTAGTCTGCCTGCTATCAATTTATTTCATAGACTCAATTATCAAATCCTCAGAAAGTAGAGGGAAAGTCTTTCTTCCCAAACACTTTCAACCTCCAAATCAAGAAACTCCCTAAATCCAGTTGACTATTAAATGACACTGGTTCATACTGTGCATGATTACTTATACAAAGATTTTCTTCTGCTATGCTGCTCCTGAATCACCAAGACCAACTCCTCCTCTTCAGCCTACTCAGTATGAAGACAACAAGGATGAAGACTTTTAATGATGATCTACTTCCACTTTATGAATAGGAAATATATTTCCTCTTTCATATGGTTTTCTTAATAACATTTTTTATCTATTTTATTATAAGAATAAACTATATAATACATATACAAAATATGTGTCCTTCCTTCCAGTAAGGAAGCCTTACTGATACTATAAACAGCAATATAATAGTCAACAGTAGGGTATTAGTAGTTTCATTTGGGGAAAATCAAAACTTACATGTGAATTTTTGACTGTGCAGTGCTCCTAACCCCCACATTAATCAAGGTCAACTGTACAGCGAATAAGGTCTCCTGCCCAGAATTCCAGAATTCCATGTGTGAGAGACTTCATACCTTCAAGTCAAATGTCTCCCACAGAAGTCTGAGTAAAATATGGTATAATAAAATTTGATTTTGATTTCTGTTTTCAATGATATGACAGGTTATATACCTTGAATGGCTTTTCTGTTTAAGACACAGAAAATGTTTTCCTAGGAATCATTTTAAATGCACTGTTAACACACAAAAAAAGTTAAGAACAACAACAAAAAATAAGCAATCCAAACATCCTAAAAATTAGGTGAAACAGTAAGTCTGAGTGGTTGCCAAGGCTGACTTTGCCCTGAGGATTTCTGCTGAAATATGGAGAGGAGAACTCAAGTTTCTGATGTAATAGTGGCTTAGTACACAGGAAACAGTAGAAAAATTCCAATGAAAGCCTAGTAAAAGGTTCCTTTAAAAAGCAGATACCTAAATGACATTAAAGGGAAAAGTAAATTTTCCTGGCTTGATTTTGACACTGGATGAAAGAAAAAATATATATACTCTGAGGATCTGAGACCTCAACTTGGCCTTCAAATGGGTTTTGCCCCAAATTTGCACTTTCTGGTCCAGAAATCTTGGTTAAGAATTACATTTAAAATGTTTTTGAGTTGGTTGTGTCACTCAGAAGAGACTGACAGAAATAAATGTAAATCTTCTCTGGTAATGTCAATTTCAATACTGACCAAATATCTCACACAAATGTAATCAAGGAAAATAAATCATTAACAGCACAAAATCCAAAGGATTCACACGAATAAGTCACCATGAGGGATATACCATAGAATCAAAATAAAGGACATGAAACATTACGTTTTATGTACTTAAACTTTTTTGTTTTTTGTAAAAGAAACTTGGAAGCATGAACAAAGAGCAAGTCATAGTAAAGAATTTCTAGATTCAATATAGAACCAAATAAAATTATATTTAGGTAAAACCAAATAATGAAAATTTAAAAATTAAACTAAAAACTTGAGACTAAATAACTGAATAGATTCCTATGAATACAGAATCAGATAACTAGAGCACAGCTATGAAAAAATTTGATGCAAAATATGAAAAATAGATTGAAAGAGAGAAGATAATGACAAGGGCTATAATAATGCCTAATTAGATATTCAGAAAAAGATGCTTAAAAATCGGAAATATACAATATTTAAAGATTTTTAAAGGCTGAGAACTTTTAAGAACTATGGCAGGATCTTCAGATCCCAGAAGCCAATACATCTCAAGTAGAATAAATGAAAATAAATTATATTTTAGACACATAATAGTGAGATTGCAAAATGACAAAGAAGAAACACTTTTAAAAGCTTCCAAGAAAATACAGATAACCTACAAGGGAATGACAATCAGAGTGATTTCTGACTTAACATCAGAAAGAATGAAAACCAGAAGATTGCAAAAAAGTAGACTTACAGAAAATCACCGTCAGCCTAGATTTCCTTAAGCAAATCTGTCTTTCAAAAACAAATAGCAAAGACAGATTTAGACAAAAAAATGAATGTTAATTTGCCACTAAAAGATTACCCACTAAATGTAATAAATATATGTATTTTGAGCAGAAAATGATTCCAGATAGAAGATTTGACATGTAAAAAGGAATCATGTGCAAATATATTGATAAATATGTGAGCAAAAGTAAGAACCACTGACTGTAAAACTATTAAATTAATGGCTAGTTTATGGGGAAATACAGGCTAAAGCTAAAATACTTCCTACTAATAGTATATGTTTCTACCCAGGTATGGGCTTTGGACATGGGCTCTGACAACTGATTTTTCTAGTCCAGCAAACATTTCCTCAGAAAGATTTGTTAATTTGATTTTATCTGATTGGTTATTAAAGAAAGACAATCATTGGTGGAATATAGCATGTGCCAATTATATGTTAATTAATTAAGAAATTAACCTTTATCTAACCACTTAAAATACTTTACATCTGATATGGTTTGGCTCTGTGTCCCCACCCAAATCTCACCTTGAATTGTAATCCCCATAATCCCCACGTGTCAAGGATGAGACCAGATGGAGGTAATTGAATCATGAGGTCAGTTTCGCCATGCTGTTATCATGCTAATGAGTGAGACTCATGAGATTTGATGGTTTTACAAGTGTCTGGAATTTCCCCTGCTTGCACTCATTCTCTCTCCTGCTGCCCTGTGAAGAGACGCCTTCCACCATGATTGTAAGTTTCCTGAGCCTTCACCAGCCGTGCATAATCGTCAGTCAATTAAACCTCTTTTCTTTACAACTTACCCTTCTTGGGTATTTCTTCATAGCAATGTGAGAATGGACTAATACAACATCTGTTTCAAGAAATTCATTCTGGATATCCTTTCAAATTGAACCTTTATTCCCATGCTCCTCCTCAGTAGCGTGGCTAACGAACTCACCAAAAACACTAAGGCAACTAGTCTTGTATTGCTTAATTAGGGCAGGGGATGGAAGGACATTTGTGCTGTCTACCCTCCAATCCTTTGCCCAGGGTAGACACTGCTCATTAATCATGGCACTGTTTGCTGCAGGGCCCAACTGGCATCTCAGAATCTTTCTTAAATGCTCCACACAAGCCACTGCTCATCAATCAGAGCTAGCATTTCACATCAAACCTAGTTACCTTTCCCAGCTTAAAGGCTGCTGACTTTATCCCATATGGAAAATGGTTTGTGATTACTACTTCTTTTTTCAGCTGTTAAGAAGAGAAATGCCATTTTATTATTTGTCCTGGAGACAGTCTTTTACCCTTTGTTGCTGACAAATAGTTACATATATATATTATTATATTTAGTGTATATATATTATATATATAGTAATATATATGTATATAAATACATATATATTACTTGATATATATATCAAGTAATAATAACATTGGCTTAGAAATTCACATTGGCATGGGCAAAGTAATCTGATTTTTAAGTATATGCACTCTATATTTGCTTATAAACAGTTGTACAAAAATTATGTTTTACTATATAGACCTCATATTTGTATAATGCTTTACAGTTGTCAAAGCACCTTACCATAAATTTTTGTTCCAAATTCTAAAGCAAATATATGTTCAGCAATGCTATGTGACAAGAACTGTGCTGGCTGCTGGGGATACAAAAGTTCTTGCCCTCTTGAGTTTACAGCTGAGTAGGGGAAATAAAAACATCCCCTAACGATGGAAGTACAGAATGACACTTTCTATGGTGAATACTAAGGGGGGTAGTATGATGTAGTAATTTAAAGTATGGACCTCAGACCCAGAAAAACCCGAGTTTTTCTGCACTTGTTCCTCAATGTACCAGATACCTGACCTAAAGCTCTGTATTAGTGAGGATCTTCCTGAAAAACAGAACCAATCAGATGGATGGATAAATAGATAGATAATAGATAGATAGAGAGATAGATGATAGATAGATAGATAGATAGATAGATAGATAGATAGATACATAGACAGAGAGACAGATTGATTTACTTTAAGGAATTGGTGTCCTAGTTCATGTTCTGTTGCTACAACAGAATACCACAGACTGGATAATTAATAAACAGAAATTTATTTAGCTCATGGTTCTGGAGGCTAGGAGGTCCAATACAAAGCAGCCAGTTCTGGCAAGGGCTTCCTTGCTTTCTCCTGATATAGCAGAAGGCATCACAACGTGAGAGAGGAAGAATGTGCTCCTCATATAGCCACCAGTCTCATCATGCGGGCCTATTTGATCTTATCTAATCCTAATTACCTCCCTAAGGCATCACCTATAATCAGCATATGTATTGGGGAACACATTGAAACCATAGCTCATATGATTATAGGAGCTGGCAAGTCAGTCTGAAATTTAAATTCTGTTGGAAACTGATTGTGCAGTTTGGGTTCCAAAGGCAGTCTCAAGGCAGAATTTCTTCTTCATCTGGGGACTTCAGGCTTTACTCTTAAGGCCTTCAACTGATTTGATGAAGACCACTTACCTATGGAAGGTAATCTGCTTTACTCAAAATCTAATCATTTACATGTAAATTACATCAATTTATCACCATAGCCTAGCTAAGTTGACACATAAAATTAATGATCACAGGCTCAGTTCTTCATCAGTAAATGGGAATAATAATATCTGCTTCACAGGATCCTTGAATGGTTTAAATGGGATCGTTCTATTAGTGTTTGGCACAGTGTCTACAAGAAAGACCATGCTAGCAATCATCATGTTAGCATCATTGGTGTTAGTTCATCCTCTGCTCCTCTCCCTGGTAACCCTGGACCAGCTCCAGGGCAGAGATCTCAGCCATGCACAGACTTCCCCTCCTCCCAGCCTTTGTGCATATGGCTTCCTGTGCCCAGAACATTTAAGCCAGTCTTTATACATGAACTAGGTAATCTAACTCTAACATGGCCCATAAATTAGGTTGAGCCAGGAAAAACTGGCAATCTTTGACCATCTTTGACTTAAAATCAGCAAGTTTATATGGTTCAGTTTAATAAAATTGAGCTACTTGCAAAGCTATCAGTGTGGATTAAAATGAAACTCTAGGCCAAAATCCAAAAATAATTGAAAGTAAATAGGGAAATTAAATGTTAATCTGCAAACAAAATCTCTAAAATTCCTTTTCTTTCTCTGTCTCTCAACACACACACACACGCATATGCACATACTTACAAATAGTTGTGTGTGCTTGCATTTTTCTATTTAGACAATATATATTAATAGATATGTATATGTATTTATGTATCACATGAAACAAGGCCAGTAGCCCAATCTGTTCCTCTAACCTAACTTGGCTTTGCTCTCTCATCTATTCCACACACTCCCCCCACCTTCTGATTTTATTCCTTTGTTTTTCCATAAGTAGTTCCCTGACCTTTCTGATGTAAACAACTCAAACTTGTGCCTACCTAACAAAGACACAGCCTAGCAAAGAGGACAGCTCTGTAATGGAGGAAATTAATTAAGACACACATTAACCTTTTCTTTTTGCTGTTATAGCATTTTATGCATACATAATCTATCTCCAGATTCCATTATTTTTTCTCTGCTTATATTTGTGTTCTACAATTACAGCCACTCTATTAAATGAAAATAAAAAACAACACATTTTTACACATTAGGTTTTTGTCCCATGACTGTATTTTTAAGAAATAATACTTTTGTGAATAGAACACATGATAAAAGCATGCCAAGATTCCCCAGGCCTCAAACTGTGCCTGTGCAGATCCCTTCAGCTGACAAGTTAGAGAACACTCTTCAATTCATCTAGTGGGAAGGAGGGTTAACCACTACTGAAGTATTTTAGTTTTTCTCATTTCCTTGTGCAAAGCCAGCAGGTACAAATTTATTTCTGATGAGCAGAGAACTTGCAAAGGTTACTTGACCTTGATGTGATAGAATTTTCTGAGCTCAGAAGATAAATAGCTTGTCTAAATTCCCCTGCTGGCCTCACCATCACTTTAAGGTTAATAAGGGAGTATTTAGAAGGCAGAAAGTATTTAGAGCTCTGGGAAGTGAAGTAACAAGAGAAGGGAGAGAAACACTTATAAACATAAAGTAATACTGTACAGGGAAAGAGAGCAATTTCATTAATGACTTGAGAGCAGCCTTTGGCATTAAGCTCTATGAAGGATTCCTGGAAAACTTTGAGAAGCAGACCACCTTAAAGTGCTCAGCTCATCTTATTATATTCCCAAGGCAGTATTCTCTTTGGAGTGACCATCACCTGTTTGCTGAGAAAAGCTGACCTTCCTCTCATTAAAAATATATGCAACCATATCACATAACAGCTTATGTCTCTGATTTCCATTCTGTCTTTGAACATATTTTAAGTATTTACAATAATAGTGTGTTTGTAGTTTTATTTATTTGTAGCAATTATTTAAGAAAATTTGGTGGTGTATATATGGAAATATCATACACGATCATGTAAAAAAAGCAAGTCAGAAGACTTTCAGCTCTTAACAATTCATGTTAGACATGGGTTCCATTCTATCTGCAGTGAAATGATGCATTCATGGCAAAACAGAAAATAAAAGTAGAGCAATTTTAGCAGATTATCTGTGCATATTTCACTATATACACACAAAAGATCTCTAAATATTCAAGCATCATATCTTCGCAAGAGTGTTTTATTCAGTATTTCAATTCATAAATTACATATTTTGAGAGTAACTTCTCAATTCACTTACTGACAGAAGTTCCACAGAACCATTGGCTGAAATATAAGCTCAACTGCAAGGAAATAGCAAGAAGCAGAGAGTGAGGGATGAGAAATTACCCATTGGGTACGATGTACACTATTTGCATGATAGTTACACTAAAAGACCAGACCACCACTATGCAATATATCCATGTAATAAAACTCTTCTTGTACCCCCTAAATCTATAAAAATAAAAATGGAGAAAAATAAAAAATGGAAAATTTTTTAAGAGGAAGGAATAAAGAAAAGATAATAGGAAACAGATAAAATCTCAAGACTAAAGGGTCATGTTACCTTCTGTTTTACCAAAATTGTGATTCTACATGTTGTTGAAGAGAAATAACTTACTAGCCTATAAAATTAACAAATGTGAATTTTTATTTATTATTTTATTTTTAAATCGCCACATAGAAATTGTGTATATTTACTGTGTGCCCACATGTTGTTTTGAAATATGTATACATTGCATCATAGCTAATTCAAGAAAATTAGCATATGTATAACCTCATATACTTATTTTATTGTGAGAACACTTAAAACTAGTCTACTGTCTCAACAATTTTCAAGAACACAATATTTTGTTATTAACTATAATCATCATGTTGTACAATAAATCTCTTGAACTTGTTCCTCCTACCTAAAATTTTGTATCCTTTGACCAACATCTCCCCAAACCGTCCTTGCCTCTCCAGCCCCCGGTAACCAGCAGGGGTTTTATTCCTTTGTTTTTCCATAAGTGGTTCCCTGACCTGCTCTCTATTTTTATGAGTTCAATGTTTTCAGATTCCACATATAAGTGAGATCATGCAGTATTTGTTTTCTGTGACTGGCTTATCTCAATTAACATAATGTCCTCCAGGTTCATCCGTGTTGTCACAAATGACAGGATTTCCTTCTTTATTAAGGCTGAATAGTATTCTATTATTTATATATACTACATTTTCTTTATGCATTTATGGATAGAAGCTTAGATTGAGTTCATATGTTGGGTATAGATCTCGTGAGACTTATTCAGTACCATGAGAACAGTTTGGGGGCATGATCGTGAGGCCTCTCTAGCTTCATGGAACTGTGAGTCCATTAAACTTCTTTTTCTTTATAAATTACCCAATCTCAGGTATGTGTTTATCAGCAGTGTGAAAACTGACTAATACAGGTATTGAGAATAATGCTGCAATGAACATGGGAATGCAGATATCTGTTTGACATACTGATTTCTTTTGGATATATACCCAGAAGTGAAATTGTTATATTATATGGTAGTTCTATTTTTAATTTTTTGAGGAAGCTCCATACTGTTTTACATAATGTCTGTACTAATTTACACTCCAACCAACAGTGTACAAGGGTTTTCTTTTCCCTGCACCCTCATGAGGTATATAGTAATATCTTATTGTGGTTTTGATTTGCATTTCTCTGATGATTAGTGATTTTGAGCATATTTTCATGTATATGTTGGCCATTTGTACGTGCTTTTTGAGAAATGTTTATTCAGATCCTTTGCCAATTTTTGATCAGAATTTAGACTTCAATAAGAGATAAGATGACTAAAGCCCAAGTTACTAATGTTGTAGATACGGTAACTGCTTAAAATGGATTATTTTCTAATATAATCAGCCTTATGCAGAAGCAAAGCCTGTTGCTACAGTTCCTAGCCCTCCCTGGACCATCCCTTTCCCCCACCTCCACCCCTCTATTATGCTTTTATAAGGCTGGTGGGCTGGTGCATCAAGTTCCATCATTACAACTCTGTGACTGGTAAAATGGATTTACCAGAGAGGAGAGATGGTCATTATTTCTCCAGTTTATGTCTGTGAGCCAGGAGCTGGCTGAAGGCAGAGATGTTGTCTTCATTTTCACAATTCCAGAGGTAGGCAAAATAGTTTAGTAAAAAGAGATCATCAGTAACTTTGTATAAAATATAGAAGTGAATCAATCCCAGTCATTCCTGGGGTGATTTAGTTTATCTCATCCTTGACAATCAGGAATCTATCTGGAGGGTGGTTATGATGGGAAATAGACAGAAGGTGAACAGGCAATGCCTAGAGCCTAGGGCATTATCCAAACAGACCAGAACTGAGTGGACTATAGGTCCTGGAAAGCCAATAATCAATAGAGCAGAGGATTTGCAAAAATAAACAAATCCTGGTTCATCCTAGTTTTCACTTCTTGACTATGTGATTTTGGCCAATTTCCTTTCTTAGACTTGGTTTCTATTATCAAAATAGCAGACTTTGTGAAAATTAAAGATAGCATAAGCCTGTATGAAGCTAAAAATAACGGATAGAGACTAAATTATTTATAATTATTACAGTTATCTTTAATATCATTAATGTCAGTAAACAATTACCCCCAGAAAAGATGAATTTTTTTTAAATGACAGTAAAGTGGAGACAAAGAGAAAATTTCTTCTTCACAATTTTGCCTATGGATGGCTCCTTTCCAATAATACTTTCTCCTTTTTTTTTTTTTAAAAAAAATGGTGCTATTAACACGTAAACACCAAATCACCACGGTAAACTAATTGATACCAACTTTGTAAGATGCTAATTCCTACCCTCCCCACCCTCCTAAATTATCTAAGACTGATTTCCCCAACAATTATAGTAAGCACACTCTGCTTTCTGTGGTCACATAACCCAAACTCTTCAGATGCACAATTCATAAAGCCAGGATTTGTTTTGTAATCTAAGTAGTTATGAAATGATTAAACAAAAAAAGTTTGGCTTGGTTCAATTGTTTCAGTGAGAGGTTCACAGGTACCATAAGCCGTTGAAGTTGAACATGCAATAATAATAGGAAGGCAAGTTCTCAAATGTTAAAGTACATTCAGCCAGGTTCTTCTTCACATCAAGTACTTGGACAAGCAGTGGCAAGGTGCTGTGGGTAGACCTGGGCCTCAGAAATCACCAAGAAGGGCAATAGTGAGGTCAGCAGCAAAATCCACATAGAATGAACAATTTGCCTCAATGATAATTCTCCTCGCAGTAAATCATTTCTGCTTAGGCTATATTCCACCAATTTTGAATCTTTTTGATGCAATCCACACTTTTCCAGGAAATCCAATCATCAGAAATGTCTCATAGCATATGAGTCATAGAGCATTTATCATATAATAAACTGGAACTTATTTTTCCAGTTAATTAGGAAATATTCAAATCAATTTGTAAATCAGGGGTGAACAAATTTCTTCTGTAAAGGGCCGGATAGAAAATATTTTAGGCTCTGCAAGCCAGGTAAACTCAATTCTGTTTTCACAGCACAAAAGCAGTATGTAAATAAATAGGCATGGCTACTTATTTACCAAAATAGGTGAAGGGCAGGATTTGGACCACAGGCCAGAGTTTGCTAACCCTGGCAAAATCCATATCGACATCTAAATCATGCTATACAAATTAATTTCCAGTTAATTAATATCTGGTTGGAAACTTTATGAAACAATTGTGTGATTTTTCACCATCTCCAAGTAACTTTAGTAATTTAGTAATTTGAGTACTATGATTATATGAGGTGCTTATCTGCTTAATGAATAAAGGGATGTCAGGTATCAAAAAGCAATGCTTCAAACATGCCATATAGCTCCCTATCCTGTAAAGTTTGTAAGCTCTGTGAAGCACATCTGCCACTGTATTCTGCTGACACTTTATTATTTAATTATTTTAATAACCAATTATTATTATTTTTATCATTGTGTGTTGATTTTAAAAATGTTTCTATTGTTACCATAAAACTAGTTCATTTAAGAAAATGTACAGGGTGCATCAATCTTAAGGACAGATTTGTTCTGTAATTTGGAATTTTTTACATTTTACAAAATTTATATAGTACATATACTGTAGTATATGTTTCCACACCCTAAATTGTGTGGGGCAGTCCTGCAAGCTCCATTTATGGTAAGTGTCCTATACAGCTATAACCATTTTTTATCTTTTATACCTTTTTTTTTTTTTTTTTTACTCTAACTTCTCTATGTTTAGAGGCACAAATACCAATTGTGTTTAAATTGCCTATGGTTACATGTTGCACAGGTTTGTAACCTAGGAGCAATACACTACACCATAGAGCCTAGGTATGTAGTGGGCTATACCATCTGCTATTGTGTAAGTATACTCTATGATGTTTACACAATGACAAAATAGCCTAACAACACATTCTCAGAAGGCATCCCCATTTCTAGGTAGCTCGGGACTGTACAATAATATTCTATATTCAGTTTTGTCTCCTGCCTTATTAATGAAGACTTTTGTATATTTTAATTTGAAATGGCATTTCTCATTTTGCCAACATACAGCACTGGAACAAAACAAGGGAAGACTGCAGCAGAGCCCTACCCTATTAAGGACACACAAATGGTAACCATTCTTATAAATGATAGCCATGAGTCAGGCAACCCCTAACAATAGGCCCACTGTTTTTCTCCCATTCTGTGACATGTATCTTCTCTTGTCTGTGTAACTGTTGCATGATTGAATGCATGAACTACTTCCCAGTACATAAATCAATTGTGAGGGCAGTGATAATCATGAGATGAATTAAAGTCTTTATATCAGACAGTGTTTCTCGTTTTTCTGCATGCAGAAACCTGGTTGTTGTTTACATGTTGCAAATTCTAAGATCTGAAATTACACAGTTCTAATGAGAACACATGGACACAGGAAGGGCAACAAACACACCAGGGCCAGTCGGTGGGTGGAGGGCAAGAGGAGGGAGAGCATTAGGACAAATACCTAATGCATGTGGGGCTTAAAACCTAGATGACGGGTTGATAGGTGCAAACCACCACAACACATGTATACCTATGTAACAAACCTGCACATTCTGCACATATATCCCGGAACTTAAATTTTTCCAAAAAGTATACATTTTTGAAGAAAAAAATGCAAAAAAAACTAGCTTTCTTTTGATTAAAAAAAGTAAAAAAAAAAAAAAGACAAAATATGTATACATTGTTGAATGGCTCAGTTCAAGTAATTAACATATGCATTACCTCATAGCCATTTCAGTTTTTTGTAATGAGAACACTTAAAATCTACTTTTTAACAATTTTGAAGTATGCAATGCATTGTTGTTTCCTTTTTTTGTTTTAAAATGTCCTTCTGGAAACATTTTATTTACCTATAAAAGATGCAGACACGTTACACCAAAAAAGAAAAAAAAAGATTACAGTTCTTCAGGAGCCTTTGGTATAGCTGGGGTGAGATAAAACAAATACCAAAGGATGAATAACAGCATTGAGTATCATGCCAATTTAATAAATTAAATAAATCACTACAGTAGCAAGTATTAAATAATAGTCCACAAACTCAAGTGTGCAAGAAATAGCACATATATTTCTTTTCTAGAGCAAGTTAATTCTGGACCAGACTGAAAGGAAATTCAACTTGAGTCATGAAGAGGGCCTGAGTTGATGTAGAATTCAGGTCTGGGGAGGCCACCAGTCCCCTGCCCACATTAGTTATTCTGTGACACCATTTTCCTGTCTGCATGATCTCTTTAGACCCAAGGACTCTGCTGCTTTGAAGGCTTTCTTAGAGTTTTACACTCCATGGAAAGGCTGAGTGCTGGCGCATTGAAGTGTTAAAGACTTTTTTGAAGACTATGATGTGGAAAACGGTGATGAGACTGGAAAATGGTGATGAGACAGGAAAATGTGAGCAAAGTTCTAGGCTGATTGGTAGAGAAGGCCTGTCTGAGGGGGTGTGTCTTCTGCTTGCACCATAGAAGGTGAGATCAAACGTCCTACTCAAAACTGGTTTCAATGTGGATGAAGCCACACAGGCATTGAGAGGGTTGAAAAGGTTTATTTACTCACATAAAGAGGCTTTCAGTGGAGAGCAAGGCAGACACTCGAGCTGGTCTGAAACGGCTTGAGAAAAGGAAGAAGGATGTGGCTTGATTTTGTGTTGCAGTTAGAGGGTGGGGCCCAGGCAAGGGTCCCCAGGTGTGGTTGGGGCTGTATGGTTCGACATTTCCCCTGTACCTGTGTGGAGTGAATGTGCCGGTTTTCTTATTGGCTTGCCCAGAGGAGTGGGACTTGAAGCTGTCCTTGGTTAATCATAAAAAAATGGAGTTCGACTCCTTGTTCCAATGAGGCATGTTAGTTGAGACCGAAGGATGAAAGAACTGGAGGAAGAGCATCCCAGACAAAAGGAATGCACGCAAAAGCCCACGGTGGTGAAAGTCCTTGAACGTTTGAGGAACAGAAAGAGGCCAGAGCGGTGGGAATCTGGCAAGCAGAGGAAGATGCGGTTAGAGAGAGCAGAGCATGCAGGGCTCACTGAGTCACGGCTGTGAGTTTGGATTTCATGGTAAGTGCAATAGAAAGCCATTAAAATCTGGTAGCTTGACATGAAATCAGGATTTTATTGCAAGCTTGATAAAACCTGATATCTACATATAGTCAAATAGGAAGAAGAGACAAATCAATGGAATGAATGTCTCTAACATTATTTTATTTATTTTGAGATTGTGTACCCAGATAAACCTAACTCTCTTGCACCAAAGAGTTTAGCCTAAAGTTTAGGACAGGTTTTGGAATTCTGCAAAACTTTTCCCACCTCACCCCCACCCTCACCATAGTGACCACAACACTCTATGGCTACTGAATAAATAATTAAACATAAATATAGGGAAAACATATATACATTTGAGTAGTAAACTAAGTACACTTTATATATGCAGTCCTCCCTTGGTATCCCTGAGGAATCGGTTCCAGGATGCCCAAGGATACCAAGATCTGTGGATTCTCAAGTCTCTGATATACAATGGTGTAGTATTTGCATATAATCTATGCATATCTTATCATCTACTGTAAATCATCTCTAGATTACTTATAACACCTAATACAATGTAAATGCTAGGTAAATAGTTGTTATGCTCCATTGTTAAGAAAAGAATGACAAGAAAAATGTCTGTACCTGTTTAGTGCAGACGCAATTAAAAAAAAATTTTTTATTCTGCAGTTGATTGAATCCATGAATGTGTAACCCACAAATACAGAAGGCTAACTGTATATATTCAAATATCATATATAAATACATACATGTGTTCATATATATACACATGCATCTATATGCCTGTGTATATCTACATACGTATGTGCATTAAAAGAAAAATTGCAGACAAAATAAAATTAACAGAGTTTATTTGAGCAAAAGGATTTATGAATTAGGCAGCATTCAAAATCAGGAGAGGTCCAGAGAACTCCACCCAACAGCATGAGCAGTGAGGCTTTAGAGGCCAAACACAGAAGCAAAGTTGAGAAATCACCTGACTGGCTATAGCTAGGCATTTGCTTTATTTGGCCACTGTATGATCAGTTAGCTGCCTAAAATTGGCTGAAGCTCAGCTGTTTGTGAAAGGCGGAAAACTGTCTATTTGTTACACGAAATCTGCTCCTAAATTTTGGTTTATGTATAAATTAGGTGGCAGATTTTTATGTAGGAACTCAAAGTATGGAGATGGCCTCAGGCTATTGGCCTTCTGCTTATTTAATTTAACTCACATGCAAATATGTATGAGTACACACATACACAGATCTTGTGGGTATGTGGGGGGGGCGGGGCAGGGGGTATGGAGGGAGCTGGGAAGTGTTGTAGTAGACACTGACATAAACTAACATCAGAGCCAGATCTTACATTCAGCTGGAAGGGGATCTAGCTACCCTGCAGCAACTTAAATTTCCCTGATGCTTATTTCTGTTTGTACCACTGCTCCTGTACTATAGGGCTTGGGCAGTTTTCAGCCTCATCCTCTGTCAGTGGGCATCTCTCAAGAGGCCTCCCTGATAAAGACAGCATTAGAGCACCAAACCTGTACAGCTCATGGGTGACTCTGTCCCTCTTCTTCCTTCTCTGTCTCATCTAAATTTTGACTTCTCTGTTTGTCTGCAGCCTTCCATCTGCTTCGTGGAGTGTCTCTTCCCTCTCTCAGCTTGGCATATTCAGACTGACCATCCTTTCTATTAGCATGCCCATTCCATGATCCCACAAGGTAGCACCCTTGGTTTTTGACCTTACCTGCTGTTTGACTCTGCCCAGAAAATGGCACAGTCCCCTCACATGGCACTAACAACTGGTGTTCATGGCAACATGACCCCATGTGATGTACCAGGCGCAAATGAGAGGTTTCAGCAGGGTACCCGTGCAGCCGTATCTTTACCTATGTACTCAAATAAGGCAGCTCTTTGTGAAGCAGTGGGGAGGGAATCTTTAGGTAGTAAAAAAATATATGAACTAAACTTTAGATTCAAACTGAAACCCTGGAAACCCTGTGATCTTAAAACATGTACTTGCTTCTCTGCCTCACAGCACCAGACCATCTGCCAACCTCCTTCCTGAGCAGAGCAGTTGCCAGGGCCACGACCAAGAAACTTCACAGTAATTTATTTGCTCTCTGAGCCAGACAGAATCCAGGGACCCAGAAAGGAAAGTCCTGAGTGAGGATGAGAGCACTGCTTTTTTTGGAAAGAGCTTGGCCCTCTAAGATCCACATAATCCTGGAAGAAAGGTGGGTATCAACCTGCCCAAATGGTCCTGGGATGACTATCCAACTTCCTTATCCCTGAGGGGCTCTGGAAGGTCAGAGCAGGTGAGCTGAATCCTCTATGTGATGAGGCAAAGAAACAGAAATCAAGAATGTGGGCACACTGTGGACCACTGCTGCATAAGATATGAACCCCGTAAAGCACTGGTGTGCTTATTCAGGAAAAAATATGGAAATCTCTCCTCTAAGGCAATGTTTGGGTCAGTGAGCACTATTTCCATATAAGAATGGATGTTCCTTGAGGTTAGGAACAAAAATGAATGGATGAATGAATGTAGCAGTAACTCCGTAACCCAAGTCAGCCTCTTCTTAGGTGAATGATTTACCAAAATTATCTGCATGGTACATCTCCAAGGAACACCTGAGTAGAGTAATACAAAAGGCAGTGACAGAAAATTGGGAGGCTCAAGTGTTAGTCTCGGATCTGTTATTAATTCTGTGACATTAAGAGAACCCCTTCACATATTTGCTAATTTTCAAACTTCTGAAACTTGAGGGATTTGGACCAAAAGAGCTCTAAGCCTCTTCTATCATTAATATTATATTCCATTCCTTTCTCAAAAATTGTTTTGGTTTATACTGGAAATGTTAACTGCCCCTCTGGACAGTTCCCGGTTTGTGGACAGTTTTCTTATTCAGATATGCTATGTTTGCACACCACCTGTATCTTGAATTTTCTCCACCACAGTGTTCTGGTCTGAGTCTGTTCTCTCACCTGTATAATGCCCCTAACACCTTGTTCAAGGTGAGAACAGTAGTCTCAATTGTCTGCTGACTGGTGATCACCTTGACTACCATGTCAATTCCTTTTCTAAGCATTAACCAGTGAAGGTTATTGAAGGTGAGTTGCTTTTATGTGGCATAAGCTTAAGAGAGCAAAAAGACATTACCAACACTCTAAACAGCAAAGAACATTCTGAAAGGATCTAGGGCCACCTTGCAAAATGCCAGTAAATCTTTGGTTCTTAATAGGGGTCAAAAGAAGCTACTAAAGTTTCACTTTTTTAAAAGATGGGATACTCTGTGGTGTTTTAGATTAAGAGTTTTAGGCTGCTGCCTAAAGACAAGAGTAGAATAGGACCTAAAGAAATCTAGTAAATTAGGAAAGAAAATTGCCTGATGCCTATGTCAAATTCATTCTCGTTTAGTAGTTCTATAAAAGGACAGCAAGTATTTTCTTTCTTAGAAATCACAGAAAGAGTAAGTTGACTTTGGTAAAGGAGAAACATGCTTGGTGCACTTGCCATAAACCCGTCATTTATGAGTTAACACTCTTTTACATTCATGTCCTAGGCCCCATCCTACTGAGTCTCCCCAAAATCTAGGGAAATAGGTGCAGCAGGAAGACCCTCAGCAGTTGTTACACAGTATCCCATTCATGCAAACTTTTCTTAAACACTGCAGTGACCCAGAGCTCACTACCCATTGGATGGATCAATACTTTTTTTTGACTAACCTATTGTATTTTTGAAAAGTTCTTTTGGAAAGTTCTTCCTTAAGAACTGTATTTTTCTCTAGGTCACTTTCAAATGCTGCTCCTCAATCTTCCATATTTTTTATACTGTCTTAGCTGGGATAATGAACACTAGCTACTGCCACACACAAGCCTCAAATTCTGAGTGGCCTAAAACAACAAAACTTTCTTTCTTGCTCAAGTCAAGTGCAATGTAGGTTGGAAAGCCAGATCTATTGTGTAGCTTCATCACCTGGAACATGCTGCCACAGCAGGCTAAAAGCAATTTGGCAAAGGCGGATTGGTTCTTACTGACACAGTCCACAAGTGTACCAACACACCTGCTCCTAGCCGGTTGGCCAGAACTAGCCACAAGGCCCCAGCCTAACTGTAGGGATCCTGGGACATGTAAGAAAACACATGGAATTTAGTGGATGCTAATTGTATCTGTGAAACTGTTTCCCCAACCAAGCACACTGATTGGAAGGATGAGGCAGGTACTAAGATTTGATGCATCAAATTTATATTGAATCCTGGAGCAAGATCATGCCAAAGAAAAGCTAGTGCTCCACATTCTGATCATGCAGAGAGAGCCCAGCCATCACTCTCTCAGAGTCTGACATCCGGCTCTGCTGTCTTTGTGCAGTGCCTAGAATAAGATGGTCAGCAGAGGATTTATGTATCTCCTACTTTCCCTCTTTTCTGTGACTTTCCTCCAGTACAGGCTGAGTGTTTAGAGGGCCTTCTTGCATACTGTCCAGCCATTTACAATTCCTGTTTCCTGGGAGCATTTCATCCTCATATCTCCAGACATCAAGAATTTGACAGTATGAAGGAAGGATGCCACATAATTAATGTCATTTATGTTAACTAAAATCATGTTATCTAAATGTATTATGATAGCTCTATAATAAGCGTACTGTTTTGCATTTCTGGTATTCCCAAATGACTGGGCATGAGATTATATCTAGGGAATAGATGTAAGACTTCTTCACTAGGCCAACGAAACTCTCTATTTCAAGTGAGAAACTGAGCCTCAGAGAGATTGAATGATTTATTCATGTCCTGTAAATGGTAAAAGCAGAACAGGAACCCAGGACATCTGACTTTTTTTTTTTTTTTTTGACGGAGTCTTGCACTGTCACCCAGGCTGGAGTGCAGTGGCATGATCTCTGCTCACTGCAGCCTCTGCCTCCTGGGTTCCAGCGATTCTCCTCCCTCAGCCTCCCTGGTAGCTGGCATTGCAGGCACGTGCCACCACCACGCCCAGCTAATTTTTGTATTTTAAGTAGAAACGCGGTTTCACCAGGTTGACCAGGCTGGTCTCGAACTCCCAACCTCAGATGATCCACCTGCCTTGGCCTCCCAAAGTGCTAGGATTACAGGCATGAGCCACTGCGCCCGGCCTGGAATATGTGACTTCTAATCCAGTGCAAAGTGCTTTGTTAAGAGCATGCCAAGAACTGGATTCCAATCTCCTCTGTGCTATCCCTTTTCAAACATCAGAATGCCAATCTGACTCTTCAGAGAAGAAAAAGAGAGACAGCCAGGCCCACTCATAATAGTACCTGTGGTGTCAGCAGCAAGCCAGTAATAGGCAGTGGCAAATGCACATTTACATTATGCAGAAATTAGGAGCATGATGAGGACAATAAGAGGCCTTGGATGGAATAATTGCTTCCCTGTAGGGTGTTCAAGCCACTCTAGTTTGCTGGTGCCCAGACTGTAAATGAATTTGCACTGGAGGTGTGAATGCAGCCAACACAATGGAATTGAAAGGGGAGGAGGCAGCCATAGGCATGGAGTTTTCAAAACCAAATAATATGTGAATTGTTGAAATGCTGTTCAGGAAAATTCACACCACTTTAAACACTTCCGAGTCAGAGAAAGGAAAAGCAAAATAGCACTATGGCATGGACTCTGTCCTGATTCCTGCAAATTGTGAGTAGTCAACATCCACTTTTGTAATAATAGCCTGGATTGGTATATCAAAAGCCCTTGTTAAGCAGCCGTGAATTTTGTAAACATGTTTTACTCTTTCACTGGTACTACCATCATTACATGATAGTAACTGGGCAGTCCATTATGTTGTGGGGTACAATTACTCAGGAGAGAGTACATTCATAACAGTACATTCAGATGACCTCATATGCCCCCAGCATGCTATCCCATGGCAGAATCAGGCATCGGATTACAAAAAGCTTTGGACAAAACCAGAAAATTCATGAGACCTCAGTGGCAATGGCAAATGCATCATAGGCAAGAAATGAATTGATTTTCACCTATGGCATTTGCATGTTAATCTTGTAATCTCCTCTAGTTCTTGATCATTCTGGAAGGCAAAGCGATCTCATTTGTCCCCATCTAAATGCATTGTTTAAAAGCCCCCTTTGATTTATATAGTCCCTGCCTTTTTATGCATAGCAATAATTGTTTATATTTGAGTTTTTGCATTTATATGGCCCGATTTTAACAATGTATTATTTGAGACTTTATGGTGTTTGTAAAGTAGGTTAAACAGATATTATTATCCTCATATTTTAAAATAAGGAAATGAAATGTGAGAGTCAGTAAAGTTAGGTACTTTGCCTAGTGTATTAGTCAGGGTTATCTAGAGGGAAAGAACTAATGGAATATATATATATATATATATATATATATATATAAAGGGGAATTTATTAAATATCAACTCACATGATCACAAGGTCCCACAATAGGCTGTCTGCAGGCTGAGGAGCAAGGAGAGCCAGTCTGAGTTCCAAAACTGAAGAACTTGGAGCCCGATGTTCGAGGGCAGGAAGCATCCAACACCGGAGAAAGATGTAGGCTGGGAGGCTAGGCCAGTCTCTGTTTTCATATTTTTCTGCCTGCTTATATTCTAGCTGCGCTGGCAGCTGAATAGATTATGGCCACCAGATTAAGGGTGGGTCTGCCTTTCCCAGCCCCTGACTCAAATGTTAATCTCCTTTAGCGACACCCTCACAGACACACCCAGGATCAATACTTTGTACCCTTCAATCCAATCAAGTTGATACTCAGTATTAACCATCACAAGTCCAACCCTTGTCAACTTGAACCCATACACATCTCCTGAGATCATACATAATCTTCAAATAAAGACAATAATAAGGTTATAATTACGCCTAACATAATACAACTATCCTTCACACAACTGAAACTCACCAATCCCCAACCCAAAGCTATTACATAAAGTTAACAATATTTAAATGCTGATGTGAAGTCAATAAATCTTATGTCACATGATAAAGGAGAAAGGAAATGAAGATATTTTCTTAGTATACGTGTACACATGCACAAACATGTTTTTAACAAAAGAAGCAGGAAATACTCATGACAGTTACAGTCCTCATTTCTGCAGCTGGTCATGTGGTTGTAGCTGGTATTAATGACTGCCTTCTTCTACTACCCATTCTGTGTTCCCTTTGCCTTCAGCAAGCACCTCAGCAGGTCATAGTTTCTTTCCTGGTGGAGTGACCCAAACCTTCATTCTTGAAGCATCTGGGTCATTTGTAGTCCTGCCTGGATTGGGCTCTTGTAGTTTCCCATTGACCTTAATCACAGGGCATGGTAATACTAAGAGATGCCCTAATGGATCTCCTGTATTCCATGCATACTCTTCCTTACCTCCGTTGTGGAGTAGTAGACTGATTTCATCTTGATATTCCGGGTCAGTCACCCCAGCCAACACTGTAACTCCCTTCTTACCCTGTTGACTTAAAGGTAGGAGGAGACCAAAGTGTCCAGGTGGCAATCATAACTTCCAGTTTAATAGAATTGTTGTTGTGTCTCCTGGTGGCAGCATTCCTCCCTCTGGAACTAAGACCTCTAGGCCAGCAGAGCATAATGTCAAGGGAACAAGAAGCAAATATTTTGTTAGTATATCACTAGTGGTGATGGTGAGTGGTGCCACTTCCACTTCCACCCCTTGATTCCAGGCCCCGAGAATCCTGGCTATGGGAGAAACTGTTCCATATATTGGATGCTGATTCAGAGCATACACGGCCTCCTGGAGAACTTAGCCCCAGTCCTGCAAAATATAGTCAGGTAGTTGATGTTTTAATTATGACTTCAAAAGGCCATTCCACTTTTCTATCAATCCAGCTGCTTCAGTATGATGGGCAACATGGTAAGACCAGTGAATTCCATGAGCATAAGCCCACTGCTGCACTTCTTTAGCCGTAAAGTTAGTGCCTTGGTCAGAGGCAATGCTGTGTGGAATACCATGACGGTGGATAAGGCATTCTGTGAGTCCATGGATGGTAGTCTTGGCAGAAGCAATGTGTGCCAGATAGACAAACCCATATCTAGAGTAAGTGTCTATTTCAGTGAGGACAAACCTCTACCCTTTCCATTATGGAAGAGGTCCAGTATAATCAACCTGCCACGAAGTAGCTGGCTGATTACCTAAGCAATGGTGCCATATTGAGGGCTCAGTGTTGGTCTCTGCTGCTGGCAAATCGGGCACTCAGCAGTGGCCGTAGCCAGGTCAGCCTTGGTGAGTGGAAGTCCACGTTGCTGAGACTATGCATTACCTCCATCCATGCCACCATGGCCACTTTGTTCATGGGCTCATTGGGCAATGACAGGGGTGGCTGGAGAAAGAGGCTGAGCGGTGTCCACAGAATGGGTCATCCTATCCACTTGATTATTAACATCCTCCTCTGCTGAGGTCACCTATTGGTGAGCATTTACATGGGATAAAAATATCTTCACAGTTTTGTACCACTCAGAGATGTCCATCCACCTACCTATTCCCCAAATTTCTTTGTCACCAATTTTTCAATCATGCTTCTTCCAAGTTGCTGACCATCCAGCCAAACCATTGGCTACAGTGCATGAATTAGTATATAATCACACATCTGGGGATTTCTCCTTCCATGCAAATGCACAACCAGGCGCACTGCTCAAAGTTCTGCCCACTGGGAAGATTTCCCTTTATCACTGTCCTTCAGGGATGTTCTAGAAAGGGGCTATAGTGCTGCAGCTGTCTACTTTCAGTTGGTGCCTGGATATTGTGCAGAACCATCTGTGAACTAGACCCTAGTCTTCTCTTCTTCTGTCAAATGATCATAAGGAACTCCCCATAAGGCCATTGGTGCAGGCTGGGAGAGAAGGCAGGATGGCAGGAGTGGAGACCACGGGCATTTGAGCCACTGCCTCATGTAACTTACTTGTGCCTTCAGGACCTGCTCAAGCCTGATCACATATATACCACTTCCATTTGATGATGGATGCTGCTGTGCATGACCCACTTTATGGCTAGATGGGTCAGAAAGCACTCAGTTCATGATAGGCAGGTCAGGTCGCATGGTGACGTGATGACCCATATGCAAATGTTCAGTTTCCACCAAAGCCCAGTAACAGACCAAGAGCTGTCTCTCAAAAGGAGAGTAGTTATCCGCAGAAGATGGCAGGGCCTTGAACCAAAATCCTAGAGGCCCCTGCTGCGATTCACCTATGGGGCCTGCCAAAGGCTCTGAACAGCATCCCTATCTGCCACTGACACCTCAAGCACCATTGGATCTGCTAGGTCATATGACCCAAGTGGCAGAGCAGCTTGCACAGCAGCCTGGACCTGCTGCAGAACTTTCTCCTGTTCTGGAACCCACTCAAAACTGGAAACCTTTCAGGTCACTCAGGGCTGGAGTAGCACACTCAAATGAGGAAGGTGTTGCCTCCAAAATCCAAGTAGGCGCACTAGGCGTTATGCCTCTTTCTGAGTTGTAGGAGGGGCCAAATACAGCAACTTATCCTTCACCTTAGAATGAATATCTCAACAGGCCCCACACCACTGGACTTCTAGAAATTTTACTGAGGTAGAAAGTTCCTGAATTTCAGTTAGATTTCACATCCTCTGGCATGCAAATGTCTCACCAGTAAGCCCAGTGTGTTTGCTACTTCTTGCTCACTGGATCCACTCAGCAGAATGTCATCAATGTTATGGACCAGTGTGATATCTTGCAGAAGTGAGAAGCAATCAAACTCTCTCTGAATAAGATTATAACACAAAGTCAGAGAGTTGATATACCCCTGAGGTAGGACAGTAAAGGTATATTACTGGCCTTACCAGCTGAAGGCAAATTGCTTCTGGTGGGCTTTATGGACAGGAATAGAGAAAAAGGCATTTGCCAAGTCAATGGCTGCATACCAGGTACCAGGAGATGTGTTAATTTGCTCAAGCAATGAAACCACATCTGCTACAGCAGCTGCAACTGGAGTCACCACTTGGTTAAGCATACAATAATCCACTGTCATTCTTCAAGATCCATCTGTTTTCTGCACAGGCCAAATGGGAGAGTTGAACAGGGATGTGGTGGGAATCACCACCCCTGTGTCTTTCAAGTCCTTGATGATGGCACTAATCTCCGCAATCCCTCCAGGGATGCAATATTGTTTTTGATTTACTATTTTTTCTAGGCAGAGGCAGGTGTAATGGTTTCCATTTGGCCTTTCCCACCGTAATAGCCTTCACCCTACTAGTCAGGGAGCCAATGTGGGGGTTCTGCCAGCTGCTAAGTATGTCTACACAAATTATTCATTCTGCTGGCACTGGGGAAATGACCACAGGATGAGTCCGGAGACCCGCTGGACTCACTGTAACTCAGACTTGAGCTAAAACTCTACTAATTACCTGAGCTCCATAAGCCCCCTACTTTAACTGGAGGACCATAATGATGTTTTGGATCCCCTGGAATCAATGTCAGCTCAGAGCCAGTGTCCAGTAGTCCCCTAAATGTCTGATCATTTCCTTTTCCCCAATGCACAGTTACCCTGGTAAAAGGCTGGAAGTCTCCTTGGGGAAGTAGTACGGGAGAAAGACTCACTGCATAAATTGTTGGTAATGTAGTGGGATCCTTCCTCAAGGGGATCCAGCCTCCCCTTCATTCAAGGGGTTCTGAGTCTGTAAACTGGCTCAACTCTTGAAATTGATTGAGGGGCCATGATTCTCTGATTTTATAATTCAAATTACTCTCTTGTCCACTTGACCTATAAGTTTTCTGCTTGTATAAATTAAGTAGGAATGCAGTAGGTTTCCTATCAATTCTACTTCTAAGAACACCATGATTAATCAGCCAATGCCAGAGCTCTACATGAGTCAGACTATTCTGATTGCTGCTTTGCCTCTGCTGTCCATTATGGTAGCTACACCCACCTTGCCTTTGACAGTTGAGTGCTGCCACTTGGCCCCTGCCACCTTGCGATCCAATTATTCCCATTGTATTTCAATTTTGTAGTTGAGTGACTGTGGTTCCCACTGTTAGATCTGACATACAGAGAAGAGCAATTACAGGGTTCTTCAAAGATGCAGGTGCTGCCCTCACAAATCTATTTCACAAGGCATTGGTCAAGGGTATATCTTCTGGACCCTCCCAGGTGGGATGAGTAGGTCTAAAGTGGCTAATACACTTCCCCATCCCAAACTCCCTAAGCCTTTGGATCCCTTCCTCTATATTAAACCAAGGAAGATCAGGCATTTCCAACTCACTCACAGTGGGCATCTTTTAGTCCACATTTCCGCTAACCAAGCAAATAAACTATTAGAACCTTTTTTAACTCCTTGAGCTGCAACATTAAATGCAGAGTTCCTATTTAGTGGGCCCAAATCAATAAATTTAGCCTGATCCAACTCTATGTTCCTTCCACCATTATTCCACACCCTTAATATCTATTCCCATGCCGTTCTCCATATTTCTGCTTATATAAATTAGAAAACTCAAACAGTTCTTTTCAAGTGTAGTGCACCTCCTCATGGGTCGTGCTCTCAACATCACCTCTAGGGGCCTGCTGGGACTTTAGTCTAGTTATAGGTCTAGAAGCAAACAGAGCTGTTGGGGGTGGCTCCTGAAGAGAATCAACATTATCTTGCCTGTCAACTGCCTCAGGGGAGGCCACCACTGTGTCCTCAGGCAGCACAGGGTTTATTTTCTCAGACAAAGGTGGAAAGGCTGATGGCAGCATGGGTTGGGGAGGGGATGTTGCCACTACTGGGGATGGGGAAGCTGTTTCCTCTGGCAAAAAAGGTAAATCAGAGTTTACAAACTCAGTGTTCCCAGTTTCATCAGGGTCTTCCCACACATCCCCATTCCTGGCTGCAGAGTCCCATTCATTTCCAATCAATGCCCTCATTTTAACAGTAGACACCTGGCGAGGCAGTGCACACACCTTTTGTTGCAGGTCAGCCACTTGCATGATAAGAGGTTGTATCTGTTTTTCCGCAATTTCAGCTCTTTTTCTACAGGAGATAAGACTCTCACTCAGGGCAATCTTAGCAGATTTGAGGCTCAGTATCTGCTTCTGAAGCCGGGAGATAGAATCCCCAAGTTCAACATTTTCTTTCATCACTTTTTTCACTGAACTTAGGAGAAACCAACCAGCTTCATGATGTTCCTTGTTTCTCCACAAGTTGTCAAAGGTATTATGTATAGAGTCACTAAACTCCTTGCTTCTCATGAGCAATGAATCAGGAGTGTCAAATGCATTTATTTCACATAACTCTCTAAACAGTCACAATAAAGACTATCAGTGTTCTCCATACTATCAGAAGTAGATCCTTAGCATTTTTGGGTCTAATCATATTAAGCAGCCAACTCTAGAAACCCCAAAACCAATGAAAGAACTCCATTCTTAATATTCTGTTCCTCTAGAACCATTCTTGGTACCAACATCTATAGTAGTCAGTGTTCTCTAGAGGGACAGACCCATTGATTCAAGCGATTATCCTGCCTCAGCCTCCCCAGTAGCTGGGACCACAGGCATGTGCCACCACGCCTGGCTAATTTTTGTACTTTCAGTAAAGATGGAGTTTCACCATGTTGGCCAGGCTGGTCTCAAACTCCTGACCTCAGGTGATCCACCCACCTTGGCTTCCCAAAGTGTTGAGATTACAGGTGTGAGCCACTGCGACCAGCCTCCACCACCTTCTTATCTTTACCACCCCACAATTCCTGCCCAGGAAGATGGTCTCCTCTGGCTGGCTAAAATTACAATTCTAGAATTCTTAGAACCAATGCTACATGGGGAATGGAAAGAATTAACTCCTGGTAATCAAAAATTTCTGAAAAATGCTGCTCTCCACTGTTGCACACTTTATTTCCTTTTGTTGTCCAATTAATGAAAGATTAGTAGAAAATAGTCTGGAAATGAGGCCTTAGGGGCAAGAAATTTTCTTATCAAGACATCACAGTAACTGTAATCAGTTAACAGTAATTTATGCAATATCACAAAGTACAGATTGGGCAGTTTAAAACTAATAAACAGGAGTAAGTAGCAACCTTGCTGGAAACAGAATTCTAGAAACTCTCAACTTAGAATCCTGTATCAAGCAAAGTTTTATTTCAAACATGAAGGAGAAATAAAGACTTTCCCAGAAAAACAAAACCTGAGAGAATTTAACATCAGACATGTCTTACAAGAAATTCTAAAAAGAGGCCTTCAATATGAAAGGATACTAGTGTGCAACAATAAATCATCTGAAAGTATAAAACTCACTGGTAAAAGTAAGTACACAAAGATAGAATATGTTAATACTTAAAACTTGTTGTGTAAAACATTCATATATTTAGTGTAAAGAATAAAAGACAAACCTACAACAATTTGTTCAGAGATAGACAATATAAAAAGGTATAGAGACAAAAAAAGTCAAAAAATGTAAAAATTGAGTTAAAGTGTAGAGTTTTTTTAGGTTTCTCTTTGCTTTGTTTTTCTTGTGATTAGAGTTAAGTTGTTATCAGTTTAAATTGGTTTTAAGATGTTTTTTACAAGCTTCATGGTAACCACATTGTCAAAACCTATACTAGATACACACACACAAAAGAAAAAATAAAAAGCAAGAAATTACAACATTCTGCCAGAACAAAATCACTTACGCACAAATAAAGATAGCAAGAAAGGAAGAGAGGACTAACAAAGCACTCAGAAAACAAATAACAAAATGGCAGTACTAAGTTCTTACCTATCAATAATAACATTTCATGTAAATGGACTAAATTCTCCAATTAAAAGACATAGAATGTCTGAGTGGATAAAGAAGTAAGATTCAATTATATGCTGCCTAGAAGAAACTCACTTCACCTATAAAGACTATAAAGACACATAGACTGAAAATGAAGGAATGGAAAAAAAACTTTTCCATGAAAATGGAAACAAAAAAAAAGAGCAGGAGGGGCTAGCATGACATCAGATAAAATAGATTTCAAGACAAAAACTATGAAAAGAGACAAAAAAGTAATTATACAATGATAAATGGGCCAATTCAACAAAAGGATATAACAATAGTAAATATATATGCATTCAATGCTGGATCACCCACATATATAAGGCAAACATTATTAATGCTAAAGAGAAATGTAGACCCCCCCCCAATACAATAATAGTTAAGAACTCTAAAATTTCACTTTCAGCTTTGGACAGATTATATAGACAGAAATTCAACAAAGAAACATCAGGCTTCATCTGTACTTAGGCCAAGTGGACCTAAAAGACATTTACAGAGCATTTTATCTAACAGCTACAGAATACACATTCTTCTTATTAGCACATGAAACATACTCCAGGATAGACCATCTGTTAAAGCATAAAACAAGTCTCAAAAATTTCAAAAAAAATTGAAATTATATCAACTATCTTTTATGAACACAATGAAATAAAGCTAGAAATCAATAACAAGAGGAACTTTGGAAACTATAAAAATGTGTGAAAATTAAACAACATGCTACTGAGTGACCATTGGGACAATGAAGAAATGAAGAAGAAATTTTAAAAATTTCTTGAATCAAATGACAATGGAAACACAAGATACCAAAATCTATGGGTTATAGCAAAAGAAGTACTAAAAGGGAAGTTTTTAGCAATAAATGTCAACATCAAAAAAGTAGAAAGACAAAAAAACAACCTAATGGTGCATCTTAAAGAACTAGAAAATCAAGAACAAGCCAAATCCAATTAGTAGAAGAAGAGAAATAATAAAGGTCAGTGCAGAAATAGAAGAAATTGAGACTAAATAAATATAAAAGTTTAATGAAATTACAAGTTTTTTTGAAAAGATGAACAAAATTAGCAAACCTTATGCCAGACTAACTTGAAATACAAAGAGAAGAGCCAAATAAATAAAACTAGAGATGAAAAAGGAGACATTACAACGGATACCACAGAAGTTAGAAGGAAGATTAGAGACTATTATGAACAACTATATGCCAATACATTGAGAAACCTAGAAGAAATGGATAAACTCTCAGACAATAGAACCTTCCAAGATTGAACCACGAAGAAATAGAAAACCTGAACAGACCAATAACAAGTAATGAGATCGAATTAATAACAAACAGTTTCCCATCAACGAAAAGTCCAAGACCTTATGGGTTCACCTGTTGAATTCAACCATTTAAAGGACTAATACCAATCCTACCCAAACTATTCCAAAAAATTTAGCAGGAGGAGAAGTAAATAGTTATCCTTTTGGAAAAACAAATACTTTATCAAGGTATAATTGACATAATAAACTGTATATATTGAAAGTATGTAATTTGGTAACTTTTAGTTTATGTAAACTCCATGAAGTCATCCCTACAAGATACCTTATTCCCCTTTATATTCTCTCCCTCCAAATCTTTACACTCATCTTCAGGCAAAAGCAGGAGAAGAAGGGCGTCTCAGCTCCAGAAGAAAAAATAATTTGCTCATATCCTTCGCCCACATGTTCTCACTCATAGGTGGGAATTGAACAATGAGAACATATGGACACAGGAAGGGGAACATCACACACCGGGGCCTGTGGTGGGGTGGGGGGAATGGGGAGGGATAGCATTAGGAGATATACCTAATGTTAAATGACGAGTTAATAGGTGCAGCACACCAACATGGCACATGTATACACATGTAACAAACCTGCATGTTGTGCACATGTACCCTAAAACTTAAAAGTATAATAATAATAATAATAAAAGAAAAAATAATTTGCATTTTCTCTACCTTATTCTCTCTGTACTCTTGGCTGATTAGATAGTGCCCACCCACATGGGTTGAGGACAAATCTTTCTTACTCAGTCCACTGATTTAAATTCCAATCTCTTCTGGAAACGCCCTCACAGACATAGTCAGCTATTTGGGTATCACTTAATCCAGTGAAGCTGACACATAAAATTAACCATCACAAAGTACATACACATTAAAGATTGGCATGTCCTGGAGAATTGCCCCTTATATCATTATGTAATGCATACCTTTATGCCTGAAAACTTTCTATGCTTTGAAGCCTATGGTATCTGAAATTAACATAGCTACTACCACTTACTTTTACAGGTTTCTTTGAACAATGATAGCATGGTGTAAATTTATCCGTATTTTAACTTTTAAACTATTAGTGTCTTTCTGTTAAAAGTGCCTTTTTTATAGGCAACAAAATTGGGTTTGACAATATATGCCTTTAAATGAAATATTAAGCTCACTTACATTTATTGTGATCATTGATATGGTTAAGTATAGCATGTTGCTATTCACTTTTGGGTTTTGTTCGGTTGTATGTCTTAGTGTCTTTTTTCCTCTTATACCTCTTCTTTTCTGTCTTTTGGATTAATTTAATTTTATTTGCATTCTGTCTTCTCCTTTTTGTTGGCTTTTCAGCTAATTCTGTACTGTTATTTTATTGGTTGCTATAGGTTTATATTAGTTATCTCTAACATATAACAGTCTATATTCAAGTGGTATTATAATAATTCACACATAATATACTAACATTATAATAGCATACTTTCATTTCTCTTGTGTTTACCTTAAAGCTTTGTACATTAACATAGATTATAAGCTGCAGACTACATTCTTAAAATTTTTTTAAAGATTCAATTAAGTTTCAAAATATTTACATAATAAGAAAAGGTTATTATAGATTTACCCATGGAGTTATCATTTTAAGCATTTCTTGTTTCTCTGATTAGATCCATACTTCCATCTGGTATCATTGACCTTCTGCCTGAAGGACTTCCTCCAAAATTTCATGTACTATAAGGCTGCGAGAGATGAATTCTTTCAGATTTTCTTTTTTCTTTTATACAAAACAAGCATAATTTATAATTTATGATTTATTAAATGATTAGCATTTGAAATACAGCTTAAAATATTTAAAACCATAAAGAAATCTAACAGTAACCTTGAATAACACTATTATTGGAATATCTCAGTCTGATACTCTTGTATTCACATTTAATTGACTGCTATATTTAAGAATGGCATTTTATTTTTACTATATCTGAATTCATATAAAAGCAAGTTATATTGTTTTTTGATTACATCTTATTTATTTACTTTTTTAACTTTTATATTTCAAGGGTACATGCACAGGTTTGCTATATAGGTAAATTTCAAATCAAGAGGGTTTGGTGTACAGATTATTTCATCATCCAGGTAATAGGCATAATACCTGATAGGTGGTTTTTCAGTCCTCACCCTCCTCCCACCCTCTACTCTAAAGTGGGCCCCAGTTTCTATTTTTCCCTTCTTTGTGTCTATGTATACTCAGTGTTTAGCTGCCACTTATAAATGAGAACATGTCGTATTTGGTTTCTGCTCCTGTGTCAATTCACTTAGGATAATGGCCTCCATCTCTAGTTATGTTGCTGCAAAGGACATGATCTCATTCTTTTCTATGGCTGCATAATAGTCCATCATGTATCTGTACCATATTTTCTTCATCCAGACTACCATTGATGGTACTTAGTTTGATTCCATGTCTTTGCTTTTTTGAATAGTGCTTTGATGAACATAGGCATGCATATGTCTTTATGGCAGAATGATTTATATTCCTTTGGGTATATATCCAATAATTGTAATGCTGGGTAAAATGTTAATTCTATTTAAATTATTTAAGTAACCACCAAGCTGCTGAACTAATTTACATTCCCACTTGCAGTGTATAGGTGTTGCCTTTCATTGCAACCTCACTAACTTCTGTTATTTTTTGACTTTTTAGTAATAGCCATTCCGACTGGTGCAAGATGGTATGTCAGTGTGGTTTTAATTTGCATTTCTCAAATGATTAGTGATGTGGAGGGTTTTTCATGTTTGTTGGCTGCGTGTATGTGTTCTTTGAAAAAGTGCCTTTTATGTCTTTTGTCTGTTTTTAATGGGGTTGTCTTTTGCTTATTACTTTTTTTAAGTTCCTTATAGATTCTGAATATAAGACCTTTGACAGATACATAGTTTGCAAATATTTTCTTCCATTCTGTGGGTTGTGTATTTACTCGGTTGATAGTTTATTTTGCTGTGCAGAAGCTCTTTAGTTTAATTAGGTCTAATTTGTCAATTTTTGTTTATTTTGCAATTGTTTTTGGCATCTTTGTCATGAAGTCTTTGACAGGTCCTATGTCCAAAATGGTATTTCCAGATTTTCTTCTAGTGTTTATTCAGTTTTAGGTTTTACATTTAAATCTTTAATCCATCTTGAGTTGAGTTTTTATGATGTAAGAAAGGGGTCCAGTTTCATTCTGCCTACAACTGGCCAGTTATCCCAACACCATTTATTGAATAGGGAGCCCTTTCCTCATTACTTGTTTTTGTAAACTTTGTCAAAAATCAGATGGTCATAGATGTGCAGGCTTTTTCCTGGGTTCTGTGTTCTATTTCATTGTTCTACAGTGGAATAGATAACCGTAGGTTGTAGCATAGTTTGGAGTCAAGTAATGTGATACCTCCAGCTTTATTCTTTTGGCTTAGGATTGCCTTGGCTATTTGGGCATAGATATGTTCATAATAGTCTCTTAAGATTTTTTTTGTATTTCTCTGGGGTCAGTGGTAAGGTTCCTCTATGTGTGATGTTAGGTTGTGAATTTGAGATCTTTCTAACTTTCTTATGTGGGTGTTTGGTGCTATAAACTTTCCTTTTCACATTGCTTTAGCTGTGTCCCAGAGGTTCTGGTTTGTTGTATCCTTGTTTTCACTAGATTCAAATTTTTTTTTATTTCTGCCTTAATTTCATTGTTTACCCAGAAATCATTCAGGAGCAGTTGTTTAATTTCCATGTTATTGTATGATTTTTTAGCAATCTTGTTAGTATTCATTTCTATTTATATTTTGCCATGGTACAAGAGTGTGGTTGGTCTGATTTTGTTTTTTTAAATTTGCTGAGAATTGTCTAATGGCTAATTATGTGGCCAATTTTAGAGTATGTGCCATGCACAGAGAAGAAGAAGGCACATTCTGTTGTTTTGGGATGAAGAGTTCTGTAGATGTCTGTCAGGTCCATTTGGTCCAGTGTCTAGTTCAGGTCCCAATTATCTTCTGACTTGTAGGATTTCTGCTAAATGGTCCACTTTAGCCTAATGGGGTTCCCTTTGTAAGTCACCTGCCCCTTCTCTCTTAGCTGCCTTTAATATATTTTCTTTCATATTGACCTTAGATAATCTGAAGACTATGTGCCTTGAGGGTGATTGTCTTGTATGGTATCTCTCAGAGGGTCTCTGGGTTTCCCGAATTCGAATGTAGGCTTCTGTAGTGATACTGGGGAAATTTTGTGGATGATATCTTTTAATATATTTTCCAAGTTGCTTGTTTTCTCTCCCTCTTCTTCAGAGACACCAATGATTCATAGATTTGGTCTGTTTACATAATCTCACAGGTCTCAGAAGTTTTGCTACTTCTTTTTTATTATTTTTCTTTATTTGTGTCTGACTGAGTTAACTTGGAGAACCAGTATTCGAGCTCTGAGATTCCTTCCTCAGCTTGGTCTATTCTGTTGTTAATTCTTGCAGTTTCATTACAACATTCTTACAGTGTGTTTTTTCAACTTTATTGGATCAGTTTGATGGTTTCTCCACATAGCCACTTTGTCTTTCATTTCCCGTGTTGTTTTATTGTATTTTTTAGATCTTTGGATTGGATTTCAACTTTCACCTAAATCTCGATGATCTTTGTTCCTATTCATCTTCTGAATTCTATGTCCGTCATTTCAGCCATTTAAGCCTGGTTAAGAACCATTGCTGTGGAACTAGTGTGGTCATTTGGAGGTAAGAAGACACTCTGGCTTTTTGAGTTGCCAGATTTCTTGCATTAGTTCTTTCTTATTTGTGTGGGCTGATGTTCCCTCAATCTTCAAAGTTGATGTCCTTTGGATGGGTTTTTTTCTTTTATCTTCTTTGATGCCCTTGGGGTTTTGATTGTGGTATAAGATGGGTTCAGTCAACTGGCTTCAATTCTGGAAGATTTCAGGAGTTCATGGCTCGGCTCAGCACTCCTGTGCTGTGTTTTCTAACTCTGGAGGGCTGGTAGTGGGTGCCTGGCTTTGTTCTCTGCCCCCTCGAGGTTAGAAACCTGTTGCACTGAAGGAGCTAAATTGTTCCTGGTCCACTAGCCCCAACATTCCAATGGCGGGCGGGGTGGGGTGTGCCAGCCAAAGCACTTTGTAGGAGGAGTGGCATGGGATCCATGCTTGCTCACATGTGACAGCAGCCATGGTGGCAAAGTGGGTTGCATACAAGGCAGCTGGCCCAGTGCACTGTCAGGAATGGGACAGACGCATCCATGCATGCATTCACAGTGGTGATGGAATGGCAGAGTGCCCACATGTCAGCAGAGCTGCAAGAGGGATGCCTGTATCCGTGCACACATTTGCACCAGTGGCAGTGGCAGCACAGCAGGGGTGGGACATTAGTGCAGGCAGGAGCACTGGCATCCATGCACGTACTTGCCCTGGTGGTGGCAGTGCTGGTGCAGTGCAGGCAGGGTGGTGGGGGGGTGAGGTTCAGCGTCTGTGCATGCACTTGTGCCAGCAGAGGCAGCAACTGTGTGGTTTGCTAGCAGGAGTGGGTGGGGCAGCATAGTGTGTGTGTGTTCCTTTCAGCAGTGGTACCATGGGCTATCTGCACACATGTCCTATCAGTGAAGAAGTGGGGAGGTTCACCCATGTGCATGCATCAGCAAAGCAATGGGGGATGGCTGTAGGACAGTGCATTAAGCAAAGTGTCACGGGGAGGTTGAAGTGGGGTGGGGAAGGCTGCAGGTGAGCTTGTTGTGTCAGTAGGGTCCAGTGTGCTGGTGCTCTCTGATGGTTAGGTGTGGTCTGCCAGCAAAGGAGGTATGATGAAGGCCCCTGCGAAGCACCCTGATTGGGCATCCAAGGCTGTAATGCAACTGGATGTGGCCAGGCTGGGGCCCTGGAAGAGGTTGGCAGACAGAGGTGAGCTCAGATGGAACTGGCCCCATCCCACAGTCAAGATTGCCCTGCTCTGTACAGTCTTCCAAAGGCTAATGCCACATAGGGGAGTTTGGCCAGCCCTGGGGATGGGCATCGCTGGCCATGCTCCACTGTAGCCATTCTTATGCCAAAACCTCTGGGCTCCACACAGGCTGGAATCCTGCTCCTACCACCTTTCTAAGAGGTTGTCTCTGCCAGCTCAAGTGTCCCTGGGGGTCATGGGTTCTCCTGCAGCTAGGATTCCATAGGTCTGTGGCAAGAGTGAACCACTCTTTACCTGATCAACTTAACTCTCCCCCATGAGTCACTGAGGGTCAGGAGCAGGTCCTGGTGTTCAGTAGCCCCACACAGGGTTCCCAGCTTCCTTCCCCTTCAGTCCAATGTCTGCATCCTCCCTGCATCCATTCTCAATGCCTTCCCTCTGAAGATCTGCTAGGAGTGTGCCAGTCTTCCCAATGTCCTCGTCCCTCCATGGGAGATGTCCCTCCAGGCTGCATTTAATTGGCCATCTTGGCTCTCTCTCTTTCAGATTTTCTATATCAAAAATATCATTATTTTGCCTTTAAGGATACTTTATAGGATAAATATTTTCTTGGTTGATTATTTCCTTTCAGTACACTAAATATATTGCTCTACTGTCTTCTTAATTATATAGCTGATGATATATATTCCAACATTCTTTTCATTCTCTAACTATAATGTACTGTTCTTCTCTGAGTGCTTTTAAGATTTTTTTCTTTATCACTGATTTCTTATTATCACTGATTTCTTTAAGACTTTCTCTTCATCATGAGTATGATGTATCTTGGTATTGTTTTGTTTATGTTCATTTTGTTTAGAGTTGATTGAGTTTCTTGGATCTGTAGACTTATAGTTTTCATCACCTTTGGAAAAAGTTTGGTCATTATTTCCTCAAATAATTTTTTTTACTCTCCTAAGGGACAGAAATTACCAGCATATTATGCTTCTTGAAGTTTTCTCACAGCTCAGTAATGTTCTTTTCATTTCTTTCCAGTTTCTTTTTTCTGTCTGAGTTTCATTTTAGAAAGTTTCTATTGTTGTATGATCAAGTTCACTAGTCTTTTCTTTGGCAATGTCGAATACCATTCATTGTATTTTTCATTTCACTTTATAATTTTCATTTCTAGATGTCTATCTAGGTTCTTATGTCTTCCTTCTCTCAACTTTTCTAATATCCTTGTCTACTGAATCTAACATTATGAAGTCTTATTTATGGGTTATATTTTCCTGTTTCTTTGTATATCTGATAGATTTTAATTATATATCAGATACTGTAAATTTTATCTCTTTGGGTGCCAGATATTTTTGTGCATTTATAAATATTTTTGAGTTTTGTTTTGGTATACAATTAAGTTACTTGGAAACAGTTTGATCTTTTGGGCTATTGTGTTTAAAATATATTAACCAAAATTGCAGCAGTCTTTAGTTTATGGCTAATTTTGCCTTGTTCCCGATGCAAAACCCTTCTACGTATTTATCCAATTTTTCATGAATTATTAGGTTTTCCAGTTTGGCTCCTAGAAACAGGAACTACTCCAGTCTTGTGACTGGGAATTTTCACATCTAGTTTTATCTCTCACTGTAGTCTTACCTTTCTAGTCCACTGTCCCACAAACTCTAGCTCTTTTGGTCAACCTGGACCCTCAGCTTCATCTCTTCAACTCAAGGAGTCTCCTAGGCTTCACCCGGGTTCTACCTTCCCGGGTTACAGCCTAGAAACTCTCTTAAATTGGTAAACTGCAGTAGTCAATGGGCTCAAGTCATTTGCTTCTCATCCCTTAGGGGATTATTGCTTGATGTTGTATCTTGAAAATCACTTTTCCATATATTTTGTCTAGTGTTTTGCTTGCTTAATGTGAGATGGTATTTTTCCTGTTATACCATCTTCACAGCTCTTCTGTAAAAAAGAATTTAACGTTTTTTTTTTATCATTATGACCTTAGAAATCATATTCTTTCAAATATTTGAGATAAACTTTGGTGCTTAGAATAGGGGCTTGCCATATGGAATAAGTAAGCAACATACAGGTTTAATAGCAGGATACTGTCAATATCAAAATATCTTTTTAGAACTGTTTATCCTTTTAAATTATATTAATTTTCTGTATCATTGAGTCTATAGCCAAGGTATCTATTTTTTTGAGCATCATTAAAATGAAAGAAAAGAGCAGTGAATACCACTATATTTGAAGGTAAAGTGATATGGGTAAGTTATACAAAAACTCAAAGACGCATGCCTTCATTTAGATCTTTATGGTGTTCCCCAAAATGATCCTTCCTATTTAGTTAATAGTAGTTTCCAAGCATCCTCCACAACCCTAACCTAACTTGCAAACAGATAATTTTAGAAATTAAAAAAGGGATAATTGTAGATATATCTTCAACCCAAAAAAATGCATTCTGCTTACTCTACTTAAAATGAAACCTCACATGATTTCTGATGGTCCTTACCGGCAATCTCCTTAAAAAAGTAACTGATGATCAATTCTTATTCCTCATATTATAGCTCCCAACCTGATGGCAATGTTACCCAAATCTACTAATTGCCAAATTCAATGACTGTTGTTAGATTTTTTTCATTTCCTTTTATATATGACCTCATTGAAATGTTTGAAACCCTTGAAAACTCTTATCCTCTTGAAATATTTTTATTCCATTCATTCCATTCACTGCTCCTCAGAGTTCACTCATTATATGTCACCTAGACTGTTACAATAGCCATGTAATTATAGAAGGCATTCAGTAACTGGTAATAACATAATATAACAGAACATAAAAACAGGCAAATTGGAGATGCCTCATTTGAAAGAAGCATTGTCATCCTAACATGTTGTGTTTTTTTATTAATTAGAAAAGTAAACCAAAAACTTCTTTCTATTTTGTACTCATTTTATTCAATAAAGAACTCTGTTGCAAATGGTTCAGAGTATATGAATTACTAATATGCCTTGAAGTGTTATTCCTCATGCAGGAAGAGGAAGAGTGATTGCCTGATGTTTACTCTCACAAACACACTTTATAATCCACAACAGAGGACAAAATATTGAGAAACAAGTTGCAGAAGAGTGAAAAATATTCTCTGCCCAGACTGCTGTGTTTATTCTCCTGCTGTGATCCATTAGTAAACAGCTGTTCCTTGACTTCTGGAGATAAGATTTCTCTCAGTACAGCAAATTGAGGACAGAAGGGACTCATTTTTTCAAACAGGTGAAGGAAGGGCCAGAACATGATTTATAATTCCTTGCAATGTATCACACAAATTACATAACCAATTCATATATTCCAATTTTCATTACTGAGCAGAATTTTCACTTAATCTAATTTGTCTATCTTTTCCAAAAGGGAAAAGAACAAGAATTTGGGTTAAAGAAACTTTTAGTGCTTTATGAAACATAACAAAATATCTAAAACCTTGAAAGGCATGCCATTTTTCTAAATAAATTTATCTTATTCTCAATAACTCAACTGATGATATTTGGAAATGAAGATTTTATGTTGGTGAAACCTTATAAACAAAACTTCTGATTAATATTATGCATGTACGAATCAGACAGTAGAGTGGGAAAGTACTAACAGATTCAATTATCTTTCATTCTTTTGCAAAATTTATAAAGGACACACTTATCAATTGCTGACAATGAACACCAAAAACCTCAGAGTATATGTCTCTGATGAACCAGAATGAATTACACAGATGCCTGGAATGTCCCAATAATGTGCCTTTATTTCCAAATACAGGATTTTGTAAACCTCATTGAATATGGTATTGATATGTTTATCATCTGGGAAAAATATAATATTGTGGTTTAACATTCTTTAATATTGGAAAGAGCCTAATGAAAACCATGAATACTGTAGGGAAATAAGTTAGATTTACTTTAGAGGCCTGTTTATTCTTCATTTAACAAGAATGGACAAATCATACAATTCATGGATTAATTCATTAGAGAAGAGAATTGAAATTCTTCATTTGGAACATGTTTAACTTGGGAGAATTAAGTCATTTTTGAGAAATGTCCTTCAGAAAACCTGACTCCAATTTTCATTACTAATTCAAAAATTAATTCAAAGGTAATTGAAATTTGGGAAAAGTGTTAAGAAAAATGTTAAAGTATGAAAGTTTAGAAAAAAATCACATTAATCAGCGCTCATTGTTCTATGTTGTTTTTTCCTTTGAGCCATACATGCATTGTATAAAAACACTCCCATTTTGTCAATATAAAATCATCAGCATTATTCATTCAAACTATTTTTGAGCACTTACTACATGCCAAGAACAGTGCAAGACGTTGAAGAGTTTAAAATGATTAAAGTATAGTTTGTGACTTATGTTTTATAGTCTATAAACTTAAAATTTCACTATAAAAGGGAAACAGGTGAAGATTCAAGAACAATATGTTGTGCCAAACAAATCAAGCCCATAGGAATGGAGAGAACACATGGTTATTTGAGCAGGGGAACTTTACTATAAGGAGTTTTTAACTAGTAGAAGGTAGAACTACTACAAGTTATGGAAGAGGATTCTAAGAGGTCCAGGCATGGCACAAGCAAGAGAAACTACTACCCCCAGGCTGAGGAAAAGTGGAAAATAAAGGAACTGATAACTAGGAAAAGGCCCTGCCCCAACCCTGGCTGTGATCTAGATCTCTTCCAAAATATTCGTCTATGACAGGAACAAGGCTTGCTGGTGACAAATAATCTTGCCAGAAAGAAAGGGACAGTGCTGTTCTCTAGAAGCAGCCCAAGTTGCTGGAGTGTCTGAGCCATCTGGAGCTGATTTACAGAAGCAGTTCACCATTGCCAAAGGGTGTGAATGGATTAGAGCTACTTGGAAGAGGCTGTTCATTAGGAAAGTATGGCCTGGTTACTTTACTTATAAAGTATTTTATTTTTAATAAAAATAAAAATGTTTCCATTTTTATTGAAATGGGCTGAGTATCATTGCTGGGGAATGTGCACAAGGAATATTGGGGATGATAAAGAAGTAGATTATCTGAGGTAGCAATCAGACAGAGGGATTTTGTGAAAGACGTGTTTAATGAGAATTTGTCTGAAGACATGGTGTGCAGTGTGTCACTGTCATCTTTCCAATGCCTCTGTAAATCTTAAGTAGAGACTACAAAACTAAGAAAAAGAAAATAATAATAAAATGGTGAGTTGAATTAGATTTCATTTAAAAACTAGTGAAGGGTCTGAGTTTTACCAATTGTTTAATGTTAAGCCAAAAGAGGATCAAGTGTATGAATGAAAAGATTAATAATATCTGGAAGATGGCGAGGACCTCAATCTTGGTGATGCCCTGTATAGCAGCCACTGCATGCAAACCATCCAAAAGACCACCAGCAGCCGGAGAGTGGATAGCAAAGTGGTATCTGAGACCAATGACACCAAAGTTCTGAAGCATTAAGCCAGCAGAAGCAGGGTACCCTTTGGGGAGCAGGAGGCCAATGAAAAGTTCAGAGGTTAAAAAAAAAAAAAAAAGAAAAAAAAGAAAGAATACTCCCATCCTTAAGATAAGAATTTTTAAAACTAAACAATCTGAAAATCAACAATCTCTTCAGAGAATCGAGGTCATAGGGTAAACCACCACACAAATTCTAGAAAGACAACAGAATACAGAGAAATATTGCCAAGCTCTATTTACCCAGAGCAGGAGTTTCTGGAGCTACAAATTATAGAAATACTTAAACACTAATTTTGACAACTTGCTGTAGACTAAGTATAGACTAACATGAGAATGAGAAACTCCTACAGGCCACAGTCTTGGGAAAATCTTCACACTTTTGTGGGTTTTACGTCTAGGAATCTCAACAGGTTCTCATGGTCAAGAGCCAAGAGAAACTCCCCTCACAATTCTGTCAGGGGAAGAGGGGAGTAGCCATTTTTAAATATACCAACTATTCTACATAACAAGAAAAAGATTTTACCAGAGCCTAATACACCTGGGGAAAGGGCACTTATTCTCCTCCAGCACCCTCTAGCCTTCGTATCTCACTTAAATGGAGGGCAAAAACTGAAAAATAAAAAAAAAAAAAGAAAATTGTGCCATTCACAAGCCAATAATACAGGCCCACAGGCCCAATAAAAGACTGAAATTTAACCGTAAGATTATAGATTACTTCCCCTTCCCCATACCTAACTGCCACATCTACAGGGTCCCTATATAATAATAATAGATTGCACATTAAAGAGCTGCAAGCCACTGACTTAAGGTAAACTTCTTAGGGAATTCTGAAGATAACAGGAGAGACCAGAACAAGGACATTAGAGGAATCTGAAGTCTCTGGCACGTACAGCAAACATGAAATACATCCTATCTCCTGGTCAGATTAATATAAAACCTCACACTAAAGGCCCATTTACCACAGTTCCTTTTACCCAATACATCATGCTCAGCTTCAAAAAATCATAATAATAACAGGCATACTAAAAGACAAATAAGAAAAAAACAGTATAAAAAGTTCAACCTAGCATCAAAGCCAGACTAAGATATGGCACAGATTTTGAAATATCAAACAGAAAATTTTAAATATTTATGATTAAAATGTTAAGAAATCTAATGGAAAAAGTTAATAACTTGCTAGAATAGGTGAATAACATAAGCAGAGAGATAAGAACTCTATGAAAGGATCAAAAAGAAATGCTGGAAGTAAAAAACACTAACAGAAATGAAGAATGTTTTTGGTGGGTCCATCAGTAGATTGGGCACAGCCAAGGAAAGAATCAGTGAGCTGAACTGAAATGCAAAGATTAAAAGAATAAAAAAAGAATAAGATGTCAAGAACTGTAGCAAATTTCAAAAGGTATAACATAGACATATTTGGAATACAGGAAGGAGAAGAAAGGCAAAATAAATAAAAAAAACTATTGGAAGTTACAATGGTTGAGAAAATTTCTGGAATTAATGACAGACATCAAATCATACATCAAGGATGGTCAGAAATCATAAAACAGGGCTAAATAGCAAAATGCCTACATGTAGACAGATCATCTTCAACTCTAGAAACCCAAAGACAAAGAGAAATTACTAAATTAGGCCAAGGGGAGGAAATAACTTTACCTATAGAAAAACAAAAACAAGAATTACAGGAAACTCTCATCACAAACCAACAAAAAGTGTGCAGTAAAGTATTTAAAGTGTTGAAAGAACAAATCACCAACTTAGAACTCTACATTCAACAAAATTATCTTTAAAAAGTGAAAGAGAAACACTTTATCAGGCAAAAAGTAGGTAATTCAGCAGCAGCAGACCTGCACTGTAAGAAACGTTAAAAGAAGCTCTTCAGAAAGAAAGAAAATGACCTAAGTCAGAAATTCAGATCTATATAAAGAAAGGAAGAGATACATTTGTTAAGGTAAAATAAAATATTTTGTTACAAATTTTTAGTTGTTTTAAAAGATAACTATTTTTATTTTATTAATAATAGTAACAATATACTAGATGAGTAAAGCAAATGAAAAAGGTAAAATTAATATTATAAGGATGGAAAAAAGAAACTGGTAATATTCTGTTACAAAATACCTATACTACACCTGAGACTGTATAATGTTATTTGAAGGTAAGTTTATATTCATTAGAAATGCACATTTTATTGTATTTTTTTTAAATTATACTTTAAGTTGTAGGGTACATGTGCACAAAGTGCAGGTTTGTTACATATGTATACATGTGCCATGTTGGTGTGCTGCACCCGTTAACTCGTCATTTACATTAGGTATATCTCCTAATGCTATCCCTCCCCCCTCCCCCCACCCCACGACAAGCCCAGGTGTGTGATGTTCCCCACCCTGTGTCCAAGTGTTCTCATTGTTCAATTCCCACCTATGAGTGAGAACATGCGGTGTTTGGTTTTCTGTCCTTGCCATAGTCTGCTCAGAATGATGGTTTCCGGCTTCATCCATGTCCCTACAAAGGACATGAACTCATCCTTTTTTATGGCTGCGTAGTATTCCATGGTGTATATGTGCCACATTTTCTTAATCCAGTCTATCACTGTTGGACATTTGGGTTGGTTCCAAGTCTTTGCTATTGTGAGTAGTGCCACAATAAACATACTCGTGCATGTGTCTTTATAGCAGCATGATTTATAATCCTTTGGGTATATACCCAGTAATGGGATGGCTGCGTCAAATGGTATTTCTAGTTCTACAATGGTTGAACTACTTTACAGTCCCACCAACAGTGTAAAAGTGTTCCTATTTCTCCATGTCCTCTCCAGTACCTGTTGTTTCCTGACTTTTTAACGATCACCATTCTAACTGGTGTGAGATGGTATCTCATTGTGGTTTTGATTTGCATTTCTCTGATGGCCAGTGACGATGGGCAAGAAATGCATATTTTAAACCCTAGGACAACCACCAAAAAAGCGTTTTTAAAGAAGCATAATGATACATTAAGAGAGGAGATAACAATGGAATAATAATAATAAAGCCTCAAATAAAAAGAAGGAAAGCACAAAAAGAAGGTAAAAGATATAAATAACAAGCTGTAATAAATAGAAAACAATAACAAATATAGCAGATATTAATTCAACCATATCAATAATCACTTTAAATATAAATAATCTAAACACACCAATTAAAAGACAGAGATTGTCAATATAGATAAAAACAAGACCCAACTATACACTGTATTCAAGAAACTCACTTTAAATATAAAAAGTCAGTTAGGTCAAAGCAAGGGGATGAAAAAGATTTACCATACCAACAATAAATAAAAGAAAGCTAAAGAGTACATATTAATTTCAAACAAAGCAAACTTCAGAACAAGAAAAATTTTCAAGGATAAAGGAGGACATTACATAATGATAAAGGCCTATTCTCCAAGAAGACATGACAATTTAATTTGTATGTACATAACAACACAGCATCAAAATAATGAGACTAAAACTGGTAAACTGCAAGAAGAAATAGGCACATCTACTTCAACACACCTTTTCAGTAATTGATAAATCAAGCAGGCAGAACATCAGTAAGGATTTTTTTGATCTGAACAACACTGTGAATCAACTCGCTCTAGTTGATATTTACAGAATTCTTCATTCAACAGCCACATTATACAAATTCTTCTCATATTACATAAAACATTCACCATGACAGATCATGTTCCAGGCCATAAAACACACCTTAACAAATTTTTTAAATATAAAAATTATATAAAGTATGTTTTCAGAACAAAATGGGTGTAACTAGAATTTAGCAACAGAAACAGAGCTTGGAATTCCCAAATATTGAAAGACTAAACAACTCACTGCTAAATAACATATGGGCCAAAGAAAAAATTCTCCAGAGAAATTAAGTTACTTTACTCTAAAACTTATCAAAATCTACAGGAAGTATCAAAAGCAGTGCTTAGATGAAAATTTTTAGCATCATTAAATGCATATTATTAGAAAAAAGAAAGACCTAAAATAAGTAATCTAAACTTTCAGCTTAGGAAAGCAGAGAAAGAAGAATGATTTAAGCCTAAAGTCATCAGAAGAATGGAAATAATACAAATTAAAGCAAAAATCAAAGAAATTAAAATATAAAACAATAGAAAAAAGCCACAAAAGCTGGTTCTTTGAAAATATAAATAAAATAATAAACCTCTAGCCAGGATAGCTTAGAGGGAGAGTGAAAAAGAGAACACAAATTACCAATATAAGTTTTTTAAATATGTTGTTATTACTGATCCATGGCTACTAAAAGCATAAGAAAGGAATTCTGAAAAAACAACTCTAGGCCCACAGATTTGATAACTTAGATGAAATGGGCCAGTACCTTAAAAGACATAAAATACCAAAGCTCACACAAGGAGAAATGGATATTCTGAATATCCTTAATATGTAGCTATTAAAAATCTATTTAAAAAATTAAATCAATAATAAACCCTCAAGAAAAAAAATATAAGGTTCATTTCTTATTGAAAGAATTGGTAGAATTTAAACTTGTTCATTGGTAAATTATCCTGAGTATTACAGTAAGAAATGATACTAATTTCCCATAACGTCTTCCAGAAGATAGAAGCAGGGAGAATACTTCCTAACTCATTCTAAGATGCCACATTAGCTTAATGCTGGAACTCGATAGATATTACAAGAAAGAAAAATCACAGGCCAATATCTCTCATGCACAGACATTAAAAAAAATCTACAGTAAAATATTAGCAAATTTAATGCAATAATATACAAAAAATTCTACACCATAACAAAGTTGAATCAATATCTTTGTATATACATTTTAAAAATACTTTTACTCAATTATTTTTAAAGAAATATTCCTAGAATTAGAATTGCCAGATAAAAAGGTATGTACACTTTGAAGAATTTCAATGAATATTTTAAAAATTATTTACAGAACAGCCAATTTAATTTTTATTTCCATCACAAGAATTTAGGACAGCTATTTAAGCCATTATACATGTTCCCTAGTGAATTACCATGTTTAATTTCCCATTAGGTTTTTTTAATGGTTTACATAGTGAGGATTTATAAAGATTTTATTATTTTATAACTGAACTTTCTTCTGTAACATTTGTCTTTTCACCCTTTTTTGATGTTTTTGTCCCAATTTTTTTTTCTTAACTTTTAGTAGTTAAAAATCTAAATATTTAATTCATGGTATCAGACCTTAGGCCATACTTTTAAAAATGTTTTTCTTCTAGTCCTTTGTAATCTGGAATTCATTCTAAGATTAGCAGAGATCTGTCTCTTTTTTTAATCATTTGTTATCTTGGAACTATAATTTGTCTATCTCCCCACTGGCTTTAGTTTTCAAGTGTATTGTTAATTAAAAATTCTGGGGTCTATTTTGTATTCTCTATTTTATTCTTTTGATATGAACTTCTGCTCTGAAATCAGAACCATCTTGCTTTAAATATAAAAAGCCATGCAAACTTCAGAACAATGAAAATGATCATGGCTAAAGAGGGGCATTACATAATGACAGAGGCCTATTCTCCAAGAAGACATACTATAGGAATAGATATTTCTACTATGTGCTATCTTTTTACTTAAAAAAAAAAAAACTTATAGCAACTCAGATTGCTTTATCCTTTTAATTTAATCAAATTCTCAAAAAAAATTTATATTGATTTATTTTAAATTTAATTGCAGTTTAGACAGAATTAACATCTTTACACACTCTTTTCATAGACTTTGTCTATTCATTTCAAATAGACAAGGATATATCCATTTTATATTTTTTATTTCATGGTTTCATTGCTCTTTTAAATTATATATATGGGAGGGTTTAGCCAATTATGATTCTCAAAAGAGAGCAAAGCTACTGTTTTTGCATATTGATTTTGAAATGTCACCTTTCAGCTCATTATTTTCCAGAGAATTTTTTTTGAAATAGATAGTGATATTATAGCAAATAATAATAACATGCCTTCTTTTACAAGGGATTTTATACTTTATTTTTTTCTCATTTTCTTATCTTTAATGTCTTGGCTAGCATTTTCAGAACAATGTGCAATAATGACAACAATAGTGTGCATCCTTGTCAGCATTTTGATGTCAATGGAAACACCCCAGTGATGAATAATGTTGGCTGCTGATTTCTGGCCTCCAGAACACAGAGCAATAAAAATAGATGTTAGTAACAAAATGTTAACCCAAAACAGTAAAATCATTGGAAAATTAAAAGTCCTAAACAACTAACAATATTCCTTAAAAGTCAAGGAAGTATGTTTGTATCTTTATGTTCCAAGACTACGTATTATCTTATCAGTAATACTTGTGATTAATCAAATGTTTATTAGTGTTTATTGTGATCGACAACTAATTTTTACACTTTGCTAAACTACACTATTAGATTTCCTGATGAAGTATGTTTGTATGATAGGTAATTGTGCAATTTGTAATTTTGTACTGCTTTTATATGTTGCTGAATAAAATTTGCTAACTTCCCAGAAGCAATCACCTTCTACTTCTTCCACTATTGTTTTGGAGAGTTCCCTCCACATCTCTAAACAATATGCATCTAATACATATTGTCAATAATATTACAGTTTCTGCTGATTATTCTGTTAGATGAAAATCTCTTATGGTTCCTTTACCCATTTTCCCAGTATTAGTATACTGTAAGTTTTATAACATATATGTAAACAGAATATTTTTGTCATTATAACTCTGTACTCTTGAGTATATTATAATTTAATTCCCCTTCTTTTGGTTCTTCCTGGAGTCATATATTTCTTTTTTAGTTCATTTACTTTATTTTCCTTAATGGCCTCCTACACCTTTATTTTCTATTAATGGCTTCCTACACCTCCCACATTTTGCAAAAACATCTCTCCATATAATTTTCTACTCTGTCACACTGATAGTTCATTAGTTCTTGATATATCCACACCCTTCGTGGGACTCTCACATTCTGCTATCATTTGGACTAGATTCTCTCTAAGCCTTCAACACACTCATCCTAGGCCTGCCTACTCTTTACTTTCTTCTACGTTGTATATGCTCTCTCCGAGATCTTATATCTTCTTCATTCTGGTTTATTCACTTGTTTTGATGGAAGTACATTCTTTATCATGTTACCAAGAGATGCTGCAAAGGAGATAAATTCTTAGAGACTTTATGATTCTGAAAATATCTTCTTCTACACTTACATTGCTGGTCAATTTGGCTAAGCCTATAATTATTTTCCCAATAGAAGATTGCTTCATTGATTTCTAGTTTCAAATCATGATTTTGAGATGCTATTATTATTTCAGATCCTTTGTATGTGACCTGTTTATTTTTTTCTTTTTGGTAAGTTTTACAGTATCTGAAATCATGATTAAAGGTTGTGATATGGCTCTTTTCTAATTTTTTTGTGTTGCATAATCAGTGGGCTTCTTGTTTTTTTAACTTTTCTTTTAGGTTTGGGGGTACATGTGAAGGTTTGTTACATAGATAAACACATGTCATGGGGATGTGTTGTACAGATTATTTCATCATTCAGGTACTAAGCCTAGTACCCAACAGTTACTTTTTCCACTCCTCTCTTTCCTTTCACCCTCAAGAAGTCCCCAGTGTCTGTTGTTCCCTTCTTTGTGTTCCTGAGTTCTCATCATTTAGCTCCCACTTATAAATGAGAACATGCAGTATTTAGTTTTCTTTTCCTGCATTAGTTTGTTAAGGATAATTGCCTCCAACTCCAGGCATGTTTCTGCAAACGACATAATCTCATTCTTTTTTATGACTGCATAGTATTCCATGGTATGTATGTACCACATTTTCTTCATCCAGTCTGTCACTGATGGGCAGTTAGGTTGATTCCATGTCTTTGCTATTGCAAATAGTGCTGCAATGAACATTCACATGCATGTGTCTTTATGGTAGAATGATTTGTATTCCTCTGTGTATATACAAGTAATGGGATTGCTGGGTCTCATGGTAGTTTTGTTTTTAGCTCTTTGAGAAATAATCATACTGCTTTCCATAATGGCTGAACTAATCTATACTCCCACTAACAATGTATAAGTGTTCCCTTTTCTCTACAACCTCACCAGCATCTGTTATTTTTTTACTTTTTTTAATAGCCATTCTGACTGGTGTGAGATGGTATCTCACTGTGGTTTTGATATACATTTCCCTAATGATCAGTGACGTTGAACTTTATTTCATATGTTTGTTGGCCCATGTATGTCTTCTTTTGAAAAGCGTCTGTTCATGTCATTTGCCTACTTTTTAATGGGGTAGGTTGTTTTTCTCTTGTAAATTTGTTTAAGTTCTTCATAGATAATATCTATAAGATAGTAAAAGATAATATGATGGATATTAGACCTTTGTTAGATGCATAGTTTGCAAATATTTTCTCTCATTCTCTAGGTTGTCTGTTTACTCTGTTGATAGTTTCTTTTGCTGTACAGAAACTCTTAAGTTTAATTAGATCCCAGTTGTCAATTTTTTGCCTTTCTTGCAATAGCTTTTGGTGGCTTTGTCATAAAATCTTTGCCTGTTCCTATGTCCAGGATGGTATTGCCTAGGTTGTTGTACAGGATTTTATAATTTTGGCTTTTACAATTAAGTCTTTACTCCATCTTGAGTTGATTTTTGAATATGGTGTAGGGAAGGGGTCTAGTTTCAAACTTCTGCATATGGCTAACAAGTTACCCCAGAATAATTTATTGAATAGTAAATCCTTTCCCCATTGCTTGTTTTTATCAGCTTTGCTGAAGATCAGAAAGTTGTAGGTGTGCAGCCTTACTTCTGGGATCTCTATTCTGTTTCACTGGTCTACATTCCTGTTTTAATAGTAGTACAATGCTGTTTTCGTTACTGTAGCCCTGTAGTACAGTCTGAAGTCAGGTAACATGATGTCTCTAGCTTTGTTCTTTTTGCTTAGGATTGCCTTGGCTATTTGGGCTATTTTTCCAGTTTTACATGAATTTTAAGATAGTTTTGTTCTAGTTCTGTGAAGTACGTCATTGGTAGTTTGGTAGGAATAGCATTGAATCTATAAATTGCTTTAGGCAGTATAATCATGTTAATGATATTGATTCAGTGGGCTTTTATAATCTGAAAATGTATGTCTCTCAGTTTTGAATAATTTTCTTTTACTATGTCTTTCATAATTTCTTCCTCAATGTTTATTCTGTGCTCTCTTTAGGTAATTTCTACTAATTAGTTACTGTACTTCTTTTATTAATACTCTGAAGTTTTTTTTCTTTTCTTTATTATTGTCCTTCTTTATTCTCTTTGTTCTGCTTAGTGGAAGACTTCTTTAACTTTTATCTTGCAAGCCCATCATTGAATTTTTAATTCCATCTGTCATATCTTTAAGAGATCATTCTATTTTTTCTGATTAATTCTTCTTTATAGCATTCTCTTCTTTTTGGGTGGATACAATAATTTGATCTTTTAAAAATATTAGTTATAATTCTGCTTCTGTATGTTTTGGTCTTTTTCTTATATATTGGAATCTTCTATATATGAACATCCTTAGTTATTTGCATATATTTAAGAATAAAAAACTAAAAATCTCATTAGATTCTGCTTTACATATATAATTAGAGTCCTTTGAGCATGGATTTTATCTAGGACAATTGAGTGGGTAAATTTCTTTTTAATGGATCACTTAAGTATTAAAAATAAACTATCATCTGTAAACATTGTATGTTTCTCCATTTACACAAATTTCCCTCTATATTCTTTAACCAAAAATTGAACACTGTTGCATTTTTCTTCATAAATTACAAGCATATTTCTTTGGCAGATTAATTTCTGGGCAAATAATAGTTTATGTTATAAAGTTTTTTCTCCTTTTAAATTGTATTTTCTAACATGTCATTTCTGGATATAAAAATGAGATTGAATTTTACCTGTTGATCTAATAATTGGCAACATCATTGAACTCTCAATTTTTCTAGGTTTCTTTATATTCTGTCTTATTTTTCATGTGGACAGCCATATCATCTGAAAATAGTAACAATATTATTTTCTTATTTCTAATTTTTCCACTTGTTATTTCCATTTTTATCTTTTTACATTCACTGTGATATCATCTTCTCTGTATTTATTGTTTCAGGTGGGTTTGGCTAGATCTCAGTCCCCTGCAAGGTTTCTAACAGAGTTCTTTGTACCATCCCTACCTAGTTCTCTCTTATTTCCAACATCAGAAAACAGTATTCCCTACATACAATGATAGCAGAGTTTTTCACTGGTCATCTCCCAGTCTGTCCTTCCACCTCCTCACACCACTGTTAATCCGCCTAAAGTGCTGTCCTTTCAAAGAACACTAAGCCATTGTTTTCCTATCTTTTCAGTTATTTTCTCCTGAGTTTTACAATATCTGCCTGATTTGTAGGTTACTGGCAATGGTAGTTGCTTAGGAGTGTGTACCAGTTATCAACTTATTGCTTCTCAGTTCCAATCAACCCTTCTTTGTCTGTTTGTGACACTAGGACATTTTTCCCTCACCAGTTGCCTTGATATTAAGCTTTAACAGTAAAAGGTGCTGGAGAGACACTGAAGGAGGTGCTTTCCTCCTGGAGTTTGGTGATACCTTCTCAGTTGGCTCCCCAGCAACCTGAAGCACAGGACTTCCTTTAGGCAGTTTATCCTGACAACCTAGAGGGCCATTACCCAGGACAATATCCAAGCAGGTGGCTTCTCAATGATTTCTTCAGCAGAGTGTCTTTCATGGATGGCTTCACCTGTCCCTCAGAGGGCACAGAGTTCTGACAGCACTTTAACAAAGTCTCCACTGTCCAGAGGGTCATGGCTGTACCCTTTCCAATGAGATCTGAATCTGTCCCCAGGTTGGGGGGAGGCAGATGATGGGATCTTCCAGACTTGCTCCTTACTTGGAGGCTCTGCCTTAGCCCTAGAGGCAGGGCTGCTACCATATCTGTTATCCCTTTATTTATTAGAGTTTTGTTGACTTTTTAGTAGCAATTCTCTGTTATTATTAACACTTATTTATATTAAATTTTTCCTGTTTATATGGCTATGTGGGATTTCTGTCTTTTGATTAAACCCTGAATAATATAAGGTATAACCTTTTTATTATCACTTTATCTACAGACCTATGGTGACCATACCTCTCAGAATCCACTTCACCTGTTGTTTTTCCCCTTTTTATTTATTTGTTTGTGTGTGTTGTTTTTGTTTTTGTTGTTGTTTTGGCCAGGTATTCATTGGGACTTTTCTACAAATATAAAAATAAGAACGTGACAGTGGTGGTAGTAGTACAGCAGGGTTTTAGAATTTAGGGATTGGAGTGAATTTAATCAGATTTCTATTGGGAATCTACTCTTAGGGAAGAACTTACAGGTCTTAAAGGATTACCAGATATCTAAATAGGAATATTCATTCCTTTGTTCTGTGTGTGTATGTGCATTTCCCAACTAAGTGTTTTGTAATGCTTCTTGCTCCCCAGACCTTATTAACTTACGATGTTCAAAGCATAATATCAGCGTGATGGCAAGGCCTATTTAGAGTGTTGTACATCATGGAATATTAAAGGAAACATTTATCCTTCTGTGTGGCTAATATGCACCTCTTCAAAGTAGAAACTGAAACTTTCTTTTCCAGCTTCCGTGCAAGTAGAAACTAGTCATGTGACCTCTTTTTGCCAATCAGGTATACTCTCATGAGGGATGAATCCAGGTATTGTGTGAACTAAAGCTTATACAATTATAGGCGCCTCTTTTAAGAAAAAGAATACATTACAAATACAAAGTAATGCACAAAATATATTTATTTAAAATGAGAAAAGGAATTACAATTAATTATAAATTTGAAAAAGTTGACAAATTACTAACATACATTTTTAATTAAATGACCTCTTGTCATACCTGTATAAATGCTCTCTTTCCCGTGTTACATGAATTCTCTTTGCCTCTTCATGGGAATATATTATTTTCTTATTTTCTATTTAAAAATTAAAATGTATTTTAGTCTTCCCATTGATAAGTTAGATCAATATTTGTTTTTTATTTATTTGGGATGTATACAACATTCACACACAAATGTGCTTACTGTTTGTAGTACTGCCATAGGTCAACTTTATTAATATTTATTAATCTTAATACATTCTAGTTCATGGATTCCCATCAATACAAGAAAAATATATTTGTTGCATTGATAATTATACATGTCACATTATGAAGTGTATATCTAATAAGAGAAAACTTTCCTTTTGACTTGACATTGACGATAACCAGATCATCTGCTTACAATATTATAGATCTAATGACTGGAAGAATTTGCCCCAGACTAGCTTCCGATTCAATCCTTGTTCTCCTCCATTACCCACACACCTATGGTGGTGCCCCTACAAGACACATTCATATTGTATGGCCTCTGGCCCTGCAGCTTTGTGTCATAATGCCAGATGAGTCAGTACTCAGTACCATGGGCAACAGGAATTTTTCTGGAAGCCATTCCTATACCAGGATGGTTGTCAATAGTTTAGTTTAATTCCTCCCAGAGTGCCTCAAAACTACACAAACATATCCCATTAAATGCAAAGTAAGTATCCTAATTTCATTTTCTGTTAGATTCCAAAAATTCTTGGGGCCACTTCAAAACCATCTGACATAGGAAAAAGTGTTAGGGAGGGGAAACTGAAATAGAAGAAAACAGCAGTCTTAACTTATTGAGATTGGAATACCTTACTTTTCCACATTTTACAAAAATGTGTGACCCAAAGGAATACATTACTTGAACCACCCCCGAGGTTTTGGAAGGAATCCACGCAAGTCAGCATAAGCCTCAGTAGCTTCATGGAAATCCTGCCTCTGTTCATGAGATCAATTTTGGAAGACAGCTCTGTGAAGAAGTAAGGCTCCTCCTAGAATTCATTTCAATGAAGTGGCCAGAGAGATCCCAAGTCCAGAGACAGAATAACAGGAGTCTTCATGCTGGCATCTCTGCCCCAGTTGGCAGGGCACTCTGAAATGTCTATGCTTGGCAGTGGAAATGACAGCATCTGCTGAGGTCGCCCAGTGGTGCAACTTGGGCATCATTTCTGGCTGTGACATCCCCAAACCTACGAAATTCTTTTTTCTGCACAAACTAAACTACTTAGAAGATAATCTGTTATCTCTAAATTAAAAAAAAAAACTGTTAAAGTAAATGAGCCTGACCCCTTCAACCTGCAAATTGTCAAAGTAATTGGACGAGAAGTTATTCTTGCCTGAACCCTGAGCCCATCAGGTTCTTTTGTATGTGCTCTGGAACTGCATTCTTTCTTTCAAAGCACTCATTTCAGTTTTATTGCACATTTTTATGTGATTAATTGACATCTGTTTTCCAAAACATTAAGAATCCTGAGATCAGGGACTATGTCTATTTTAGTTACTGGTACTTATCTCCTGGCATGTAGCAGGTGTTCAATAAATGTTAACTGAAAGAAAATGAAAGTGCTTATTAAATGAATCTACTTTCCTCTTTTATATTTGTACCCTGCACTTACCATTATTACCACATTTAACACATTCTATTGAAATTATCTGTTTATGCATCTGCACACTCTATTAGATTATAAGCTCTTAGAAGGCCAATATTATTTCCCAACTATCTAAAAATCTCCTGTTAAGTACTCAACACATGTTTATTGAACTGATCTATGCCATTAACTGGAAATTAGTATCTCTGCCATGAATCCCAAATGGCTTACTTAACTTCTTTGAGAGTCCACGTTTTTTTATTTGTAAAGAAGCTATTCTAGAGATGATCTCTTAGAATACTTACCAGTAACATGTAAAAGTTATATGATTCTAAATACAAAATATATTCTCATATCTCAAAATGCTAACAATATCTTAAACAATTTAAATGAAAACAAAAGGCCTTTGGGGTCCATTTGAAGATATGGGAAGAAATTTCATTAAAATACATAGGATGAAAATGTGTTTATTATTTGATTTTTGCTCAACAGATTTATAGACAATAAAATGTTTGTTCAGTGAAGCCAACTTGAATAGCCATTAAAAAGTTTATGCTCTTTTGGGACCATGTGGAAAAATTCCAAAAATGTAAGTGTATTATTTTAGAAAATAAAGTAGTTTGTCCTTCTTGGGAATTTTAGAAATATTATTATGCCTGCTGGATAATATTACCATATACAAAGATCTGAAGGTTTCTTTCAGGAATTTAATATCATACTCGAAAAATAACATATTAGATGTTTGGATACCTTGACTATTTAGTATGTCTCACTTTTAACAAATTTGATTTCTACTAAAGAATAAAACATATGTATATTTGAATGACTCAGTTGTAGCTTTCACTGGCTCTTATAAATGCAAATTTTATATTGAGTCTGCAAAAAACCACCACTGGAAAATCCAACCCAGACACAGAAAAGTATCTTGAAATAGTCTATTAACATGAAATAATGTTTTCCCCATAAATGAAGGCTTTCTCCCATTTAGTTTTATTGCAATCTCCAAATTAAATAATTAATGAGCAATACTTTACTGAAAACTGTACAGTAGTTAGTGGCACTTACTCCAGAGCCTGAGAATAAGTTTCATAAATCAAATAGTTAATCGGAATCTTTCAAAGAAATAGAAGAGAAAATGAAGGCAATCTGAGGGGAGAATGGGTAAATGAGAGTAGCTGCTGTATTTTCTTCTCACACCGACATGCAGAAAATGTCCCTTAGTCAACAATATAAAAATAGAATAAAGCATATTACCTCTAGCTATTTCCAATTTCCCTTTTCAAACAATTGTGAGAGTGAAAAATATAAGGTATGTGGATGGTTTGCTAAAAAGATCTAACATTGAAAAACACTAACAGGGACCATGAAGCTTTAAAGATCACCCTGCCTAGACTGCCACCATATCTAATGGAGAGGGGTAATCATTGTTTAATGGAAAAGCAAGAGAAAAGCAATTTTAAATTAAAATTTTGCTAGGGAAAGGTTGTATATCCTTTGGCCTACTTATTTAAGAAAACTTATACCTAAAAGTCAGAAAGTGCCTTTAAATGCCAACTTGTATTTTATTTTCCTTTGAGAGTCAGCTTAGAGTTTCCAACAGCAACAACAATTATTCAGCAATTCAAATTCCAACAACAATTTCCATAAGAGTTATAACATGCCATACTTGGTAACTAAAGCATCCTTTGGCTTAGCATGTTCTTATCTGAGTATTTAAAGGATTTTTTTCTGTTCCTGTCTTTTATAGAAACAGTAAAAAATATACTCGTGGGCACTGCCCTTTCAATGCCACTCTTGTACCTGATGCTATAACACAACAGTGTACTTCCAAGCTTAGGCTGTTCTATTATCCTTCTCTCTTGTCTGAAACAGAGCTACACTGGAATTCTTGATTCTGACATTCAATCGCAGGAAAATGTAGGAGTATGATTGTGCTGACTGTAAATCTCAAAAAGGAATGCAAATGGCTCAGAGGTAGACCAACCTCACTGTAATTTAGGAAATCTAACAATCAAAAGAGAATATTCTTAAGCAGAGAAAGACACATTTTACAGCACTGCTTTCCAGATACAAAAAAGGAATGGGGTTCCTTGGTATCAAATTTTATATCATATTTTAACATTTATGCTTAAATAAACTTTAAAAGATTAAAAATCAAAAATAAAAATAATTCATGGTTAAGATGAAATTAAAAGTCTGCTTTCAGACTCAGAAGAAATAATTCAAAAAATGATACATCAAATCATGGCACATTTAACAAGGTTAGGAAGAAACTGTAGGGGAAAAAAAACTACAGGAAATGTTCATTGCATCTTGGGTTCATTGTTAAAGAAATAATATATAATTCTAGCTATTAAACTCCTAGCCTTTAATCCTATAGGATATTTCTCCAATCAGGTGGCTGGCTATGGAAATTTATTTACACCAATTGGTAATTCCCTTAGCAAAAGTTTAAATTATTATGCAATTTCACATTTCACCAAAGAGAAAAACAATGAAAACGAAATTTATAAACAAAACCAGAAAAGTTTTACTCCACATGAAGGAAAAAAAACACAATTGCTATGGTTCTTGTATTCCCTATTCAGCTACTTCAGCGCTGTGCATAAACTTTCGTAGTCAGCACACACGTAGAATTTAATATGGCATTTCTTAACTGTTTATTTTTCTAGACATCTTCATTCTTTTTCCCAACTAGTATTTCTTAACATATAGGAAAATTAATACTCAGTCCCCTGGTATAAATAAAAAATTTATGCTTTTAAAAGCATGTATTTACATTTTATATTAAATTTTTATATTTAAACATTAAATATTTCTTTTTGTTTATAATATTTATTTTTACATTTAAATATTAAATACTGTATTAAACTTTTAAATGGGAAATATTTCTAAGTTGCTAACTAGAATCCATTTGAGCTATGCTAAAACATGAATATTTGCTTCATAGTTTTTTATTGAATATTTTAAATGTTCTTTTTCTATTTAAAAAGCTATGCATGTAGTTTGAGTTGTCATCAATATATATAATTATGGGAGTCACCAGGAATCCTGTACTCTGTAAGGGAAAATGCAGGTCCCCTCTGGTTAGTCTAGAAATGTTTCATGGAAGAGCAGAAATTTGGTGTCAGCTTAACAACAGGAGAGACATACTTTGGCAGATTTGTTTTGTTAAATTAAATTAAAATGGACACTGGGCCTAGAGACTCTGAGCAGACAAAGCCACTTAGACCTCATAAGTAACCTTAGTCTTGCTTGATTAGCAAACATAAGTGAAACTTAACTTGAGCTATTTCTTGTAAATGCCTATATTAAAGAAAAATTAAACTTAAGGATAACCAATCAGAAGCTGACAAGTAATTTATATAATTTAGGAGCTTTTCAGCAGAATAGACAAATAAGGCAACTGTATAACTATAACCAATCAAGTATTTTCTTGACTTTACTTCCGTGTTCACCCTATAAAAGCCTCTCCTTGTGTTACCTGAGCTGAGCCTCCAAACCACTCCTGGTTTAAAGCTGCCTAATTCATGAATCACTGCTTACTCAAATAACCTCGTTAAAGTTTTATACCTCAGTTTACCTTTTTACAGTTTGAAAGAGAAAAAATATCTAATTAAGGCTTATGAGGCTGTTTTCCTAAAGGTTTGCCATTTGGACTCAAATGACTGTATCATGGGAGCTTGGGACAGATTTGTCTAACATGATCAAAGACTCATGAATCAAAGAATAGAAACCAAGAAAATTTAGTTCCAGGCTTGCTCCATGAGGCTCTGCTGTACAGTATGTGACTCTTTGCATTCTGAAGAACATAATCAGCAACAAGTCACTGCAAAGCTTTGACGGCAGATGGGAAAAAGCATTTTAGGAAGAATTTTTGCCCCTTTTAAGGGGTAAAACGATAGGTGAAGAAAACAACGCCAACCACACAATGACAGTGGAAATTGGAAGGCAGGTGAAGTCAAGGAGTCTGGGAAAAGTGGGAGAGGTATGAGGGGAAAAGATGAAACAAAAATGAAATTTGGTCTTGCAATAAAGTACATGTACAGAATAAAGAATGCAGAAGAGGTAAAAATAACACTAGCCTGTGGCTTGAAACAGGAGACTGATGATGATACCACTGCTCTGATCAACAGTGGGGCAGAGCAGAGGACATGGAAAAGAGATACGTTACTGTTCTTTGCATCTCCCATTGCCATGGAATTGCCATCCCCATCTGTCCTGTATTCAGGGTACTAAAAATCCAGAGAGTGAGCAGGTAAAAGGAAAATTACATTTATACTTCAAAGCTCTTGCTATCATGTGAGGCCAACGCTTACCATGTTACTGCCTTGCTGTTTCTCTCCTGTCCTTAACACTCTGTCACTGACAATTGCCCCTCAGGCTGTTGTTTCTGAGTACAGCAGCAGTTCTTTAGCTGTGATGTCTCCTTCTATTGTTTTAATCATCTATGGTCCCAAAATACTACATACAATTTTCCACACAAAAAGATATTTCGAGAGAGAGAGACCACATTCACATAACTTTTATTACAGTATACTGTTATCATTGTTCTATTTTATTATTAGCTATTGTTAATTTCTCCTTGTGGTTATCGTTGTTAATCTCTTGCTGTGCCTAACTTATAAATTAAACTTTATCATAGGTATGTATAGGATGTATAGGAAAAAAGTATAGTGTTTATAGGGATCATTACGATCTGCAGTTTCAGGCACAAGCATGCATGCACAGACACATACACCTTCCACAGCCAGAAAACAGTATCAGAATTAAATGTTAAAAACTATTTCATTAATTTCCCCTTAATGTTATTTTGTGGAATGACTTTTGCTTTCTGTACTTCATCATATGAAAAATTTCTTTGTAATCCCTTTCATTTGTTTCACCCATACCACGTCATAAACAGTTCAAGATCCCGGTAAATGAGAAGAAATGTTCCTATTTCATCCTTAGTCAATCTACTCTCTACTGTGGTACTAAAGAAAAAAAAAATCACAGTCAGTTCAACCCATTTTTAAACAACAGACATGCAAAAGAAGAGCTGTTTGGGGGTCCTGGATTAAGTTTGCTGTATTTTCAAAGAGCCATACACTGTGCTGAAGGAACAGCAATGCAAGCATGCCATGGAGAAAAAGGCAAAATAAAAAGAGCTACTCTCAGAGTGAGCATCTAAGAGCCAGCTCCCATTATAAGCTAAGTACCTCTACTTTGGGACAGACAACAGATATCTAAGTAACCCAAATATTGAACTGACTTAACCAAATAGGCAACAAATTATATCAAAGAGAAGAAATGAAATAGCAGGGAAAATAGAAAACTACTCAGGAAATTGTTTATTTGAGAAATGTGATCATAGTCACAAGAATGCTTGTCTTTAATGTATTTGGCTAAGACATCATCTTAGCAAGCAGCTGTTGTCCTTTGAAACAGTAAAAAGAAGGAAGTTCTTCCAGTGGGAGAGGAGGTGATGGTATTTTAGTCAGAAGAGTAAGGAAATAGTAAAATCCTGGCATGTCTAATACACTTGCCTTACATAATGCTCTAAGTCAATTAATTTGATCGGACTCTATGCTGAGCTCAAAGTTAAAATAAATAGGAGAGCAGAACTTGACCAGTGAATATACCTAATCTAACATGGCCAATAGAATTAAGTCAGCCGCCAATAAACTTGGAACTGGGTCCAGGAATGAACAAAACTTAAAAATTTAACAAAATTTAAATTTGTTTTACTACCATCAGATAAGATTTTTGTCAGGTTTGTTTTAAACTTTAATGTGTTCACAAAGAATTGTGAGTAAAAATTTCACATGGAAGGTACATGGGAAGATCATAATTTATACCTAATCAAGACAGTTACATAAACTCTAAATTATTTTAGGAGCTGATTCTTGTGGGAAAGATGGCTTATTCTCTCCTGCAAGCTATGGCTGCCTTTCTCTTTTGAAGTTCTTATTAGAGAAGCTATCCATGGCTCATTCCATTTGACTTCAGACAAGTTATTCCAGTGTTTTCTACACACGTAATGTGAATCCCTGAATAGCTACAGAAGGGTTACAACTTGTTCGGCTGTACATTTTTTAACTCTGTCTTCTCTCAGGAAAGTGCAAGAGCCAATTGAACATTCAATTTTCTCTTTGAGTGTGGTAGGACTTTTGGACTCTCCCCTTGTTCTTTGGTGTCCTTTAAGGAAAAACAGGAAATTGGGAATTGACATAAATCAACAATTGGAAACAGTTACTTTGGAAGGGACCTTGGAATTTATATGATGAAATCTTTCATCCATTTATCAATCCTTTTAAAAACATTTTTGGGCCGGGCACAGTGGCTCATGCCTGTAATCCCAGCACTTTGGGAGGCCGAGGCAGTTGGATCACGAGGTCAGGAGTTCAAGACCAGCCTGGCCAAGATGGTGAAACCCTGTCTCTACTAAAAATACAAAAATTAGTGGGGCCTGGTGGCACGTGCCTGTAATCCCAGGTACTTAGGAGGCTGAGGCAGAGAATTGCTTAAACCCGGGAGGAGGAGGTTGCAGTGAGCCAAGATCGTGCCACTGCACTCCAGCCTGGGCGACAGAGCAAGACTCCGTCTCAAAAAAAAAAAAAAAAAAAAATTTGGAGAGAGTTTTCAATTTCGGCTTTGAAATCTTTTAGTGGCAGGAAGCTCCTTATCTCACAAGGGAATCTATTTAACAATTTTCCAACTCTGTTTAGAAAGTTGTTTCTTAAAAGAAGTCAAAAGCTACCGCTCTAAAACTCCTAACCATGAATCTTACTTCTGCCCTCTAAAGCAAAAAGTGCAAAGTAATTGCCTTATTTATATAGCAATCCTTCAAATATTGAAAGACTCTTATTTCCTTGCATAGTCTTCTCTTCTCCATGCTAGTCATCCTAAGCTACTTTCTATGTATTTCCACAATTACATCCACTTAACAAAGTCGTTGTGAGTACTCAGTGAGTGAAAGTTCTGCACAAAAGCTGGAAGGTAGTAAGCATGTTTACAGTTGTTCAAAATGTGAAATTACTGGTACAAAAAGATTTCTAGGTCTTGTTTTCTCCATCTACATTTCTGAAGAAATCAGAAATCCTTTTGGGAACACTGTCTAATTTGTAAATATTGAGATCCTTCTTCAGACTTGTTGAGTAGAACTTAATGTAATCTTTCAATTGAATAGTGGTCAGAGCAAAAGTCTTGCACTTTACTTTTGATGATCAGGACCTGAGCACTCACTGTATCCTTTTGTGTGTAAGGAATCAACCCATCATTTTGTTAGCCTTTCTGGAAGCAACAGAAAATGGCTAGCTCATTTAAATGCCCTAAATTATTTTCATTTGAACTACTACTAAACCAGTTTGCTTCCTTTTTTAATTTTGCAACATTTGATAACAGTTCTATAATGAGCTACAGGAAAATTAACTCATGACTAAGATTTAGATTTAATTTATTTATCCTCTATTTCTGTCATTAAAAACAATAATTAAAGCATATATGAAAAAATAGACCACGAACAGATAAAATATATTCTGTACTGACAAGTATCTTTGTGAAAGTAATTCCTAGAAAAAAAATTGGCAAATGTTTCAAATTAAACTAAGATGTTTGCTTATGGACACCTTAAAATCACCTTGCAAAGAGATTTATTTTGTTTTATATCACTTATTATTTTGCATGAATATTCAGAACTATTTAAATATCTAGATAAGAAAACAAATTTTATTTAGACAACTTCGATTTCTGCTTGCCAGTAATTATATACAAGACTCCTTTGCCTAGTTGGTTTCATATATAATGATCAAATACCTTCCAAAGATAGCCATCTCCATTTTCCACTCATCAGCTTAATAGATTAATAATATTCAAAAATTTCCTGTGTTTATAGGAATAGAAATATTTTAAGTAATGGGCCAACAAATTTTATTACCTTTGGAGAAAGTGATATACTATAAATAGAAAAAAATTAACAGTTGTTAACTTCCAAAGGAAATATTGTCAATGTAATAACAATACATTGTCTGCAATTTTCTCTGGAAGAGAGAAACCCACTATTTAGACAAATGTAACAGGTCACTAAGTTTGCTTAATCTTTTAGTTGTAAGTTTTATTTATTACTTTCTGAGAACTGCAGCTGTTTATATGTTCAACAGAATATAGGAAGAAGAACTGGTGGTCACATCTGGTTATTTACTCCATTGATACTAAATTATAAAGACAGTATAATTAGCCAAGTTGTTGAATTATCTAGAAGAAGAAAAAAAAACACTTCTCCATCTGTGAAGTTTTAGATGCAGGGAAACCATGTTGATGGCTTGAACTCTATTCTTGCTTAATGATGAAAAGAATCTGCCATTCAAGTCAACAAATAGGCATGGGGACATTTTACAGATGTGAGACAATCCTCCAATATTTGTGCATATTTGGTGAAGAATAAAAGGCAATTCTATTTTTAGAGTATCTTAATTTCCAAATGATAGAATTTTACCCTGAAACATGTATATTTCATGACATTTCACCATTTTTTGACATTTATATTACTAGTATTCATGAATGTCAGCTTCTATATTATGCAAGTGCTATAACATGACAACTATTTTATTTGCGTATTTATTTATATCTCTGTTTTTAAAGAAATTAGATTTGGCATTTTATAATGGATCAAACAATATTTCAGGATGAAAATTTAAAATAAGACAGATAAATGGGTAAAATGGGTAGAAATACAAAGCAGAGAAAGGAGTAAAGTTTGTTCAAAAAACATGCACTCATAATCTTAGTTGCTGGTGGGAAGAAGAAAATAATTACTTGTAAGCCTCATGGTAACACAAATTATCTTTTTTATTTGCTCAAGAATAACAATTATGCTTTATTCTTTGGCCAGAAAACAATTTCTTTCATGAGGTCATTCACTGGGAGAATACTGTGAAATGTAATACAATCAACAACACAGGCAAACCTCAGAGATACTGCAGATTTGGTGCCAGACCACTGCAATAAAGTCAGTATCACAATAAAGCAAGTCACACAATTTTTTTTCATTTCTCAATGCTTATAAAAGCTATGTTTATATTCTATTGTTATCTATTAAGAGTACAATATTATTTATATATATATTATATATATTATATTATATATAGGTACATATATATTTTTATATATATATATATATATATATATACACCTTAAGTAAAAATACTTTATTGCTAAAATGCTGATAATCATCTGACCTTCAGCAAGTCATAATCTTTTGCTGGAGGAGGATCTTGCCTCAATGTTGATGGCACTGACTGATCAGGGTGGCGGCTGCTGACTGATCAGGATGGTAGCTGCTGAATGTTGGGCTGGCTGTGGCAATTTCATAAAATAAGACAATAATGAAGTTTGCCATATCCATTGACTCTTCCTTTCATGAAATATTTCTTTGTAGCATGTGATGCTGTTTGATCACATTTTACCCAAAGAAGAACTTAACTCAAAATTGGAGTTAATCCTCTCAAACCCTGCCATTATTTATTAATTAAAGTTATTCAGTATTCTAAATCATTTGTTGTCGTTTCCACAATGTTCACGGCATCTCCACTAGTTGTTAACATCGCAGGAAGCCACTTTATTTGTTCATTCATAAAAAGCAACTTTTCATCTGTTCAAGTTTTATCATGATATTTCAGCTATTCAGTCACATCTTCGGACTCCACTACTGTTTCCAGTTCTCTTGCCATTATCTAGCATATCTGCAGTTACTTCCTTTACTGAAGTCTTGAATCCCTCAAAGTCATTCATGATGGTTGAAATCAACTTCTACCAAACTCCTTTTGCTGACATTTTTACCTCCACCTATGAATCATAAATGTTCTTAATGGCATCTGGGATGATGAATCTTTTCAAGAAGATTTTCAATTTTCTTTGCCTAGATCCATCAAGAGGAATCACTATGGAAGTTACAGCTTTTTGAAATATTCCTTAAATAATAAGACTTAAGGGTCAAAATTACTCATTAATCCATGGATTACAGAATGAATGTCGTGTTGGCAGGCATAAAAACAACATAAATCTCCCTCGACATATTTATCAAAACCTTTGGGTGAGCAGGTATCTTGTCAATAAGCATTCGTATTTGGAAAGAGATCTTTTTTCTGAGCAGTAGGTCTCAACACTGGTGTTAATATACTCAGTAAACCATATTGTAAAGAGATGTACTGTCCTCCAAGATTTGTTGTTTTATTTATAGAGCACAGGCAGATAAGATTTAGCATAATTCTTAAGGACCTTAGGGTCTTCATAATGATTAATGAGCATCTGGCTTCAACTTAAAGTCACCAGCTACAGTAGCACCTGACAAGAGAGGCAAACTGTCCTTTAAAGATTTGAAGCCAGGCATTGACATCTCCTCTTTAGCTATGAAAGTCTTAAATGGCATCTTCTTCTAATAGAAGGCTGTTTTGTTTACATTGAAAATCTGTTGTTTAGTGTACCTGCCTTCACCAATGATCTTAGCTAGGTCTTCTGGATAACTTGCCACAGCTGCTATATCAGCACTTGCTGTTTCACCTTGTACTTTTATTTTATGGAGACAACTTATTTCTTTAAACCTCATCAACCAACCTCTGCTAGCTTCAAACTTCTTCTCCAACCTCCTCGCCTTTCTCAGCCATCATAAAATTGAAGAGAGTTAGGGCTTTGCTCTGGATTAGGCTTTGACTTAAGAGAAAGTGTTGTGGCTGGTTTGATCCATCTAGACCACTAAAACTTTCTCCATATCAGTAATAAGACTGTTTTGCTTTCTTACTATATCTGTGTATTTGCTGGAGTAACACTTCTAATTTCCTTCAAGAACCTTTTATTTGCACTTAACAACTTGGCTGTTTGGCACAAAACGCCTAGTTTTCAGCTGACCTCGGCTTTCAAAATGTCTTCCTCACTAAGCTCAATCATTTCTAGTTTTTAATTTAAAGTAAGAGACATGCAACTCTTCATCTCACTTGAGCACTTAGAGGGTATTGCAGAGTTATTAACTGGCTTAATTTCAGGATTGTTGTGTCTTAAGGAATAGGGAGGCCTAAGGAGAGGGAGATGAGGAAATGGCAAGTCAGTGGGGCAGTCACAACTGCACAACATCTATCAATTAAGTTTGCTGTCTTATACAGGCACAGTTCATGGCACCCCAAAGCAATTACAATACCAACATCAAACATCACAGATCACAAATCACCATAGTAGATAGAATAATAATGAAATTTGAAATATTGTGAGAATTGCAAAAGTGTAGACACAAAGTGAGTACATGCTGTTAGAAAAATGTCTCCAGTGGATTTTATTGATGCATGGTTGCCACAAACCTTTAATTTATAGAAAACACAGTATCTGTGAAGCACAATAAAGGGAAGCACAGTCAAACAAGGCATCCCTGTGTACTTAGTACACACAGCAAGCAATGTCTTTCATAGGGTTATTATTTTTTATGGCCATCAGTATTAGCCCATGATGGCAAGCCAAAACAGGGTTGAATACATGCAATTTTCAGCAAGCATGATATGGTTTAGCTGTGTCCCCACCCAAATCTCATCTTGAATTCCCACATGTTGTGGGAGGAACCCAGTGGGAGGTAACTGAATCATGGGGGCAGATCTTTCCTGTGCTGTTCTCATGATAGTGAATAAGTCTCACAAGATCTGATGGTTTTACAAAAGGGGATTTTCTCTCCATAAACCCTCTTCTCTTGTCTGCTGTCATGTGAGACATGCCCTTCACCTTCCGCCATGATTGTGAGGCCTTCCCAGCCACATAGAACTGTAAGTCCATTAAAACCCTTTTTCCTGTATAAATTACTCAGTCTCGGGTATGTCTTTATTAACAGCACGAAAACAGACTAATACAGTAAATTGGGGTACCAATTTACAGTATTAGTACGGTAGAGCGGGGTGCTGCTGTAAATACCTGAAAATGAGGAAGCAACTTTGGATCTGGGTAACAGGCAGGGGTTGGAACAGTTTGGAGGGCTCAGAAGAACAGGAAAATGTGGGAAGTTTGGAACTTCCTAGAGACTTGTTGAATGGCTTTGACCAAAATGCTGATAGTGATATGGACAATGAAATCCAAGCTGAGGTGGTCTCACATGGAGATGAGGAACTTGTTGGGATCTGGAGTAAAGGTGACTCTTGCTATGTTTTAGCAAAGAGATCGGTGGCATTTTGCCCCTCCCCGAGAGATTTATGGAACTTTGAACTTGACGGAGATGATTTAGGCAGAAGAAATTTCTAAGAAGCAAAGCATTCAAGATGTGACTCGGGTGCTGTTAAAGGCATTCAGTTTTAAAAGGGAAACAAAGCATAAAAGTTTGGAAAATTTGCAGCCTGACAAAGCAATAGAAAAGAAAATCCCATTTTCTAAGGAGAAATTTAGGCAAGCTGCAGAAATTCGCATAAGTAATGAGGAACCAAATGTGAATACCCAAGACAATGGGGAAAATGTCTTCAGGGCATGTCAGGTCTTCACTGCAGCCCCTCCCATCACAGGCCCAGAGGCCTAGGATGAAAAAGTGGTTTCATGGGCCAGGCCCAGGATCCCCATGCTATGTGCAGCCTAGAAATGTGATGCCCTGCATCCCAGCTGTTCCAGCCATGGCTGAAAGGGGCCAACATAGAGCTCAGGCCATGGCTTCAGAGGGAGCAAGCCTCAAGCCTTGGCAGCTTCCACGTGGTGTTGAGCCTGCCAGTGCACAGAAGTCAAGAATAGGGGTTTGGGAACCTCTGCCTAGATTTAAGAAGATGCATGGAAATGCCTGGATGCCCAGGTAGAGGTGTGCTGCAGGGGCAGGGCTCTCATGGAGAACCTCTGCTAGGGCAGCGAGGAAGGGAAATGTGGGGTCAGAGCACCTACTCAGAGTCCCTACTGGGGCACCACCTAGTGGAGCTGTGAGAAGAGGGCCACAATCCTCCAGACCCCAGAATGGTAGATCCACTGACAGCTTGCACTGTGTGCCTGGAAAAGCTACAGACACTCAATGCCAGCCCATGAAAGCAGCCAGCAGGGGGGCTATATCCTGCAAAGCCACAGGGGTGGAGCTGCCCAAGGCCATGGGAACCCACCTCTTGCATCAGCGTGACCTGGACATGAGACATGGAGTCAAAGGAGATCATTTTGGAATTTTAAGATTTGACTGTCCCACTGGGTATCGAACTTGCATGGGGCCTGTTGCCCCTTTGATTTGGCCAATGTCTCCTATTTGGAATGATTGTATTTACCCAACGCCTGCACCCCCATTGTATCTAGGAAGTAACTTGCTTTTGATTTTACAGGCTCATAGGTGGAAGGAACTTGCCTGGTGTCAGATGAGACTTTGGACTGTGGACTTTTGAGTTAATGCTGAAATGAGTTGAGACTTTGGGGGACTGCTGGGAGGGCATCATTGGTTTTGAAATATAAGAATGTGAGATTTGGGAGGGGTCAGGTGTGGAATGATATGGTTTGGCTTTGTCCCTACCCAAATTTCATCTTGAATTGCCACATGTTGTGGAAGGAACCCAATAGGAGGTAACTGAATCATGGGGGCAGGTCTTTTCTGTGCTGTCTTCATGATAGTGAATAAGTCTCACAAGATCTGATGGTTTTAAAAAGGGGAGTTTCCCTGCACAAGTTTTCTTCTTCTCTTGTCTGCTACCATATGAGATGTGCCGTTCACCTTCCAGCATGATTATGAGGCCTTCCCAGCCACATGGAACTGTAAGTCCATTAAATCCCTTCCTCCTGTGTAAATAACCGAGTCTCGATTATGTCTTTATCAGCAGCATGAAAACAGACTAATACAAAGAGGACAGGCTAAAAACACAACATTTTATAGGATGTTACTCTGCTTTAATATAACTAAATACTAGTATTATATAGAAAGAGAAATCGTTATTAAAATGCTTAAAACAAAATAAGGCACAAAATGAAGATACTGATAGTACTTTCATTGAATAAATTACCCCATTCATTGACTTACAGGAAACAATAAAGTTCTCATGTAATATTTTCTTCACATTTCTCTTAGATTGAAATATACATTAGATCTGGCCTGGTGCTGTGGCTCATGCCTGTAATGCCAACACTTTGGGAGACCAAGGCAGAAGTGTCACTTAATCCCAGGAGTTTGAGACCAGCCTGGGTGACATAGTGAGACCCCCATCTTTAGAACAAACTTTTAAAAATTAGCCTAGTATGATGGCAAACACCAGTAGTCCCAGATACTCAAGAAGCTGAGGTGGGAGGCTCACTTGAGCCCAGGAAGGTAGAGGCTGCAATGAGCTGTTATCGCACCACTGTACTCCAACCTGGATGACAAAGCAAGATCCTGTCTCAAAAAAAATTTTTTTAATTAAAAAACATAATAAAATACACATTAGATCTGAACACAGAATCCAAAGAGTACCTGGCTTAACTGTCATAGAATGGGCCAAAGCCTGTTTGCCAAGCACTGTTTACAGTTTCTACCTAATGATGTTATAGCTCATGTTATAGTACAGCACATTAAGAGAGGTTCTATGAAAATGCCTGGAAGAAGCACCCTTGAGGACTCATGAAGATGCCTCAGAGAGGGTGTCTTCAAAGACCCAAAGGATGAGTTGATGCTCACCAGATATAGATAGGAGGGAAGAGGATTCCAGGCAGAGGAAAAAATATGTGCAAAACCCCAAGGATACAAAAGATTGTTGAACCTTTAAGCAATTCACTGTGGCTAACAAGCACTTTTGGGAGATGGTTATAAGAATGACAACAGAGATTGGAGAGAAGGACACAGTACAAATCGTAAAGACCCTCATATGTCTGATATGGTTTGGTTGTGTCCCCACCCAAATCTCATCTTGAATTGTAGTTCCCATAATCCCCATGTGTCATGGGAGAAACCCAGTGGGAGGTAATTTAATCAAGGCAGTGGTCATCCTCATGTTGTTCTCATGATAGTGAGTTCTCATGAGATCTGATGGTTTGATACAAGGCTTTTCCCCCTTTTGCTCAGCACTTCTCCTTCCTGCTGCTATGTGAAGAAGGTGGTGTTTGCTTCTCCTTCTGCGATGATCATAAGTTTCCTTAGGCCTCCCAGGCCATGCTAAACTGTGAGTCAATTAAACCTCTTTCCTTTATAAATTACCCAGTCTCAGGTATGTCTTTATTAGCAGCATGAGAACAGACTAATACAATGTCACATTAAGGATTTTTTACTTTTTTCTGAGAACAACGAGGAGCCATTGAGGAATATTGAGCAAGAAAGAGACAGTAGTATATTTGAAGTAGAAAGGTCTCTCAGGCAGCAGTGTCAAGAATGATCTTGAAAGGGGTAAGGATTACAAGAGGAAGATAAGCCAGGAAGCTTTAACAATCCAGGTCAGCGTGGACAGAGGGGAGTAGTTATATTTAAGAGATATTTAGGAAGCATAATGAAAGTAATTTGTCAAATGGTTAGGAGGGTGGTAAATGGAGGAGAGATGGCAAAGATGGCATTCAAGTTTCTAACTTGGGAAATTAGGGGAAGATGTTGCCAGTGTCTGCTCAACAGAGAAAGTATGGGAGGTCTGGCAAAAAAAAAAAAAATTGGGGAATATTGAGTTTGGGAGATATTCTGAAAGATGTTTTGAAACAAATTGATATATAAGCCTTGTACTCAGAAGAAAGCAGTGGAATGGGGATTGAGATTTGGATATCATTACTATAGACGATGATTGAGAAAATTCTGGTTTAAACTGGCAAACACACTACTCCTCCTGACATCTGAATGGAAATTACAATATAAAATCTGAAGACAGAAATTCACCTGCAACAATGAAGAGGCAGTTAAGAAGGATTACTAGCAGATAAGATAGCTCAGGACGATAGAATGATTTTGGAAGTGAGCTGATGGAAAGCAAAGGAAGATGTGACTCAGAATACCTTATGAGGGGATGCAGTACTGCAGGAGAGCTGGGCACTCATAAGCTCACTGGAACCTTGAGAGTAACTGGGCTTAAATTCTCAGTAGTAATGGAATCTAGGATAGTTAAGAAAGCTAGAAATGGGGTGGAGTGGTAATCATAGGTCTGTCTGGCAATGAAGATTATGTCCCCACCAACATTTCTTTTTTGCCTTCCTCACAATTTAAAAAAAAAATTAAGAACACAAAAAGAAAAAGAGGAAGTATATCTAAAACAACTCATAATTATAGTTGTAATCATGTCAACATGAAGGAAGTATAAATACCAGTGAGCATAAGTCAGTGTTAAAGATCTCCGTTGTAAGGAGGAAGACATAATTATAAAAAATAAAAAGCAAGAAGAGACACATAGAAAAGGTCAAAACATTTTTGAAATAAAAAAATGAACAAATGCAAACAGGTCTAAATATTATCAGAAATCCTAACATATAAACATGGCTTAAGCCCCTGAAACATTTGAGGTGCTGAGCAGTAATTAGCATCATTTAAACACCAGTCTATAAAGAATGAGGGATACTCACTTTGTTTATCCACTATGGGTGTAAAATCTCTGAAATTGTTTAGACCAGTGGTCCCCAACCTTTTTGGAACCAGGGACCAGTTTTGTGAAAGACATTTTTTCCATGGACAGGGAGGCAAGGGGAGTATGGTTTTGGGATGACACTGTTCCACCTCAGATCATCGTGCATTAGATAGATTCTCATAAGGAGCGTGCAACCTAGATCCCTCGCATGTGCAGTTCACAATACAGTTCACAATCCGCTGACAATCTGATGCCGCTGCTGATCTGACAGGAGGCAGAGCTCAGGCAGTAAAGCTCACTGACCTGCCACTCACTTCCTGCTGTGTGGCCCGGTTCCTAACAGGCCATGGACCATTACTGTGGCCTGTTAGGAACTGAGCCACAGGGGTTGGAGACCACTGGTTTAGGCCTTATTTCCATCTTTAGATTAGTCATTTAATATTAAGAAGGCAGCAATAAGGATTTCTATCAAATAAAAATATATAATTCCACTTTTAACCATTTTATATACAGCGAACAGTAAATTCTATTCAGTGAATTCTGAGTTTTCTCTCACTAGAAATTGATAAAGTCTTGATAAGTATGGTAATGACAATGACCTGTTCTGTTCAAGGTCCAGCTCTCCATTCTTTCACTGTCTAGTTTCTGCTAATTTTCTCCTTTATAATCCACACCATTCTGGTGCCATACTAGTTCATTTAATAGTAATTGCATATTGTTCAGTTTTTAAATAACAGCAATTTTTTCAGCCTTATTGAGGTATAACTGTCAAACAAAGATTGTATTATTTAGGGTTTACAATTATACATACATTGGGAAATGATTACCACAATCAAGCTAATTAACATATCCATTATCTCATATACCTCCCTTTTTTATGGTGAGGACACTTGTGATCTACTGTGTTCTTAGCAAATTTCAAGTATACAATACATTATTATTAATTGTCATCATCATGTTGTAATTAATTAGGTCTCCAGGACTTATTCATCTTAAAACTAAAGGTTTGTACCATTTGACCAACATCTCCTCTTTCCTCCAACTTCTCAGCCCCTGGTAACTACCATTTTATTCACTGTTACATGAATTTGGCTTTTTAAAGATTCCACATATAAATGAGATTATGAAGTATTTGTCTTTCTGTGCCTGGCTTATTTTACTTAGCATAAGGTCCTCAAGTTTTAACTCTGTTGTTGCAAATGATGAGATTTCCTTCTGTTTAAGGCTGAATAATATTCCACTGTTTATATATCCACCACATTGTCTTTATTCATTCGTCTGTCATTGGACACTTAGTTACCATACTTGACTATCACAAATAATGCTGCAATGAACATGGAAGTGCAGAAATTTCTTCAAGATACTGATTTTATTTACTTTGGATATATACCCAGAAGTGAGACTGCTGAATTAAATGGAAGTTATAGGTTTAATTTTTTTAGAAAACTCCATATTGTTTTCCATAACGGCTGTACTGATTTACATTCTCACCAAGACTGTGCAAGGATTCCTTTTTCTCCACAAACCCTTGCCAACATTTACTATCTCTTGCTTTTTTTTTTTTTTTTTACATCCTAACAGGTGTGAGGTTGATATCTCATTGTGGTTTTAAACAGTATTTCCCTAATGATTAATGATGCTGAGCACCTTTTCATATACCTCTTAGCCATTTGTATGTCTTCTTTGGAGAAATGTCTTTTCAGGTCCTGTGCCCATTTTTAGATTGAGTTATTTGTTCTTTTGCTTGTGACGTGTTTGGGTTCCTTATGCATTTGGATATTAACTTCTTATCAGACATACTATGGTTTGCAAATATTCCATTGTGTAGGTTGCCTTTTCATTTGTTTTCTTGTTTCTGTTACTGTGCAGAAACCTTTTAGTTTGATGCACTTCCACTTGCTTATTTTTGCTTTTGTTGCCTGTGCTTTCAGTGTCACATCTAAAAAAATCATAGCTGAGACCAATGTCAAGAAGTTCTTCCACTATATTTTCTTCTAGGAGTTCTACTGTTTCAGGTCTCATGCTTAAGTCTTAACCTATTTTGGAGTGATTTTTGAGGACAGCAATCATTTTCATTTTTATATTATTAAAATATGTCCTTTAGTAATGTTGGTATAATGCCTGATATAATAACAGTACAGGAATTCATCCTGTCTTTTATTTGAATGGCCCCAGTTTTCTGTCTGTCTCTGACTACTCTTTCAATAGTTCTCTTTTACAAGCTAAACCTGTAAATGGGAAACTCAACCCAATCTGGTCCCTTTTTTCACATTTCCACTCCCCTCCAATCTGCCTGGTTTCTTTCACTCTCTCTAGTCTTCAGGTAGTTGTTTTCTGTAGTGTTGTCCATTGATTTGTGCTTCCCTCAAATTCAAATGTTGAAGTCATAACCTCCATTACTTCAGAATGTGACCTTATTCAGAAATCAGGTGATCACAGATATAATTAGTTAAGAAGAGGCCATATTAGAGTCGAGTGGGCCCAATTCAATGTGGCTGCCATCCTTGTAGAAATGGGAAATTTAGACACAGACTCCCATACAGGGAGAACACCATGTGAAGATGAAGGCAGAGAACAAGGTGATGCTTCTACAAACCAAGAAACGTCAAAGGTTGCTGGCAAACCACCAGAAGCTAGAATAGCGGCATGGAACACATTCTCCCTCGCAGCCCTCAGGAGGAACCGGCACTGCTCACCCTTTCATCTCCAACTTCCACACTCCAGATCCATGCCAGGAAAAAATTTCTGTTGCTTAAGCCTCCTAGTCTGTGGTACATTATTACGGCTGCCCTAGCAAACAGATGTACTGTGAACAGAGATTATAATGTGTGGTTCATTAAGAGCTTATTCCACCAAATCAGAAGTAAAACTATCTTTACTTGCCTCAGAATAAGTTCACCTTCTCTCTGTCCTTTAGTTTCTTTATTTGTAAAACAGGGATAATATCCCCTAGCAATTTTGGAATGATAAGGTAGACTGATACATGTGAAGCACTTAGACAATACCTATAACATTGTATGCTCTCAATGGTTATTAGCTACTCTTGTCCTTCACTCATTTAACTATGTCAGGCTCTGTTATAGGCACTCCAGGTACATCGCCGAACAAAACAGATATAAATTTCTGCCTTTATAATGCAGTGAAGCTTACATTGCAGTGACAGCATATAGAAAATAAAATAAGTAACTTATGTAATATGTAGGCCATTAATAAGTTCTATGAAGAAAAATAAAGCAGAGACTGTGGATTGGGAAGGCTGAGATTGGATCAGGCCATCTTTTATAGGGTAGTCCAGGGAGGCATCACTGAAGGAGGGAGAAGAGTGAGCCATGTGCATACCTGGAGTAGCAGCATTCCAGGTAAAGAGAACAGCAGGAGCAAGTGCCCTGAGGCCAGAGCCTGCCTGGAATAGTCAAAGAACAGCAAGAGGGCCAGTATGGCTAGAGCAGAGTGAGAGAGGTGGAAGGCAGTAAGTAGGAGATGTGGTCAGGAGGTAACAGGTGACCAGATTGTACAGGACCTCAAAGGGCTTTGACTTTTACCTTGAGTGATGTGAGAGTCATTGGAGCTTTTAAACACAGGAGTGACAAGACCTGAGTTACATTTTTATCAAAGCATCCTGACCACTATGTGAGAGTAGGTTTGATAGAGGAAGGGGCTGGGAGGGAAGGCCAGAAACAGGGAGACCAAGTAGAAGACCATTTCTGAAATGTAGTCTTGGGATCACATCGGCTCTGACCAGGGTTGTTCAGTAAAGGAGGAAAAACACAGATGCTATAGATGCTTTAACAGAATTTCTGGATGATTTGAATGTGACATTTGAAATAAAGAGAGGAGTCAAGGATGACACTGAGGTTTGGGCCTGAGCAGCTGCAAGTGTATTTCCATTAATGGAATCAGGGAAGACTTTCAGAACAACGACTTAGAGAAGCAAAGAACAGAGTTGTTGTTATGGTTGTTCTTCCTCTTTCTTATTATTGTCATTATTGCTATAATGAGGGTAGTGTCATCAATCCTTTCCCCTTTATTCTCAGTCTCATCTTCTATCAGTTTTCTTCTTTTTCTAGCAGGTACTCAGTGACGGCACACCTATGCCATGATTTGCTCAGCACGTTACATCTAGCTGCTCCCTTTTCCTACTGCGATCTAGTCCCACAGACAAATAAGTGGACACAGCACATCTCTTTCCCAGGCACATAACCTTGAATCTCCCCCTCTGCTTCTATAGTCACACCTTCTCGCTCTCACCACCACAGAAAACACCTGCCTTTTCTTCTTTTGGAAAAGACACTGGTCTTTGCTTTTTCTCATTTTAGCCATTTTTCTTCCTCTTACTACAATTTTTATTAATCCTTGCACCACTTCTTACCCACTAACAATACTGTCTGCTCTCATTCCCATTAATTCTCCTATGACATCTCAATATCACAATAAATCTCCGAACCTTTCTTTCTGACTTATCCTTTACCTTCGGTCCCAGTTACAACTCTTTGCAATAGGAAAAAGTCATTTGATGTCTGTGGGTCTGTTTGCTCCTCTGTAAAATAAAGGCATTAAATGAGATTATTTCTAAAGATACTTTCAGCTTTAACTTCTGATCCAACTGATTCTGCGTTTAGCTCTTCAGTGATTTTTCATGTGTGGCAAGTTCCATTTCATTTCCTATTTCCTAACTCACTTTCAAATCTCTCCTTTCATTACTTTCTTATCATTTCCAAAGTCTTGACCACATTTTTCATCATTATTTCTTACACCAAGCCAAGTGATTTTTACCACACCTTAATGATGGTCAAAAGAGAGTGTTTTGTGTTGTGTTTTACATTTTTCCTAATGCTGGCAAGCAGAATGATAGAAGGATAATGTTTCAAGTCTGAAAGAAAACAACCTCATTCAGACTTTCCTTCACCATGAATGAGATCTTCTTATGATTGCCTTTGAGAAATCCGTGATTGAAAAGTTTTGTTAAACACCAGTGACAAGCAGCTAATAGCATAATATCTGCTTTGATTTTCTCAGACACACTCTAAGTTTTCATCCTCACTTCTCTGTGGTCCTTCACCTTTGACTTCCTTTATCATGTAACTGCCAATTTTGATCGGTTAATTGAAAGAGGAAGAGTGACAAGAAAAATAAACAATTTAGCTCAGTGGATTGCCCCCTTTACAAATAAGGAAACACAATTTGTCCTTCTAGATTTCAGACTAAGCTGATAACATTTTAAAAATCCTGTACAGAAAGGTCTTTTTAAATGCTTTTATTTGCCAAAAGTTTTGGGTGATTTTGAAATACATTAGATATCCCATTCATTGAGGAAAAAGACAGTTTATTCCAAAACATTCTTTCATAGTCCTAAACTGATTTTGTCTATCAGAGCAAAAGGAACAAAGGTAAAAATCCACCTGAAAAAAGATCTTTGTATCATGGAAATTATGAAGCTGGATTTCTTAGACATTAAAGAAATTCACAGACCCACATAGTTTAAAAATTTAATTTTTAAGATTAAATTTTCACAACACATTATGACTGTAAATGAGTTACCTGAATACCAATTATTACCTCTAGTTATTTTTAGCAAGGGAGCTGGACTTCACTTTACTTAATGCTAGCTTATAAATTTAACTTTGTAAAATTATAGTGGAAATGTGTCCTGGCTAGCTGCCTCTGCCCAAAGCAAATGTCATCTCCCCTAAGTGCCACAGTTATATCTCCCCGTCCTCTGAGCTCCACTGAAACTTACCTTGTATCCTTCTTGTCCCCCACGCCTTCTAAATAAGAGTCTCTTGCATCTATCAATATGGGTTGTGGAAGAAAGGAAGGTGCAGAAAAATAAATACGCATCATAGTTTAATTAGGAAAGTAAGGGCTTTGAATCAAACCTAGCTTTGTATCTCACTTCATCTATTTATTCATCATGTGACAATAGACAGTTGAGTTAACCCTTCTGACCCTAGTTTCCCCATCTTTATCATGGAGATAATGAGACCTTCTTCATTGGATATTGTGAAGATTAAACTGGATATGATTATATATCACCTTGCACATAGAGGCTCTCAATTAAAAACACACTTCTCTTTCTTCTATTCTAGCATATCATTCATAGTCCAATCCTGCATCACAGTTGGTTGAATGCAGGTCTGTTTCTAGGCAGCACATTTTTGAAGGCAAAGTTGTTCATCTCTGTATTTCCTGCAGAACCTAGGGTGATGAGCTGCATAGTCTGGAGGCACAGGAACTGCATATTATACTAAATTGAGGGCTGAGCCAGGATGGCCAAGGCTGTGAAGCAATTATCCATGGATTTGGTCATTTGGGCTCTTTTGGTAGTATAGTTCCTCTCATGAATTTCCACTCTGGTCTTAAAACAGTCCATCATGTTTTTAAATTAGCTTGCACAAAATACAACTAATTTCCTAGATTCTTTGGCAACTGATCAGAATACTATTCTATGTCTCGCTATAGAAACTCCTGCAGGCATATTGACCATACCCTGAGAAAGACAAAACTGAATGCACTACATGATGCTGGGAAAACAAGTTGTGATGAAAACAGCGCTGAGTCAAATAAATATAGATTATTAACTCCAGCTTGCCCTTGATTGGTCATGAGACCTTGGACAAGCTACCTATGCTCATTAAGCCTCAATTTAACTTCTTGACATCTCAACTATAAAAAACAAGGGTATTTTTTGCTTTGTTTGGCAATTTTGAGGAAAAACAACAACAAATGAGAGATAATTCTACTTTAGTTGTTACACAGGGTTGTTGGGTAGAGAAGGAAGGTGATGCCTTGGAACAGACTTTAACAACTGTGAGGCAGGATAAAAAACAAGTCCGGAAAGCCATCACTTTTTGACCACAGTGAGCTCTTCTTTTGTAACGGTTCAGGCTTCTAACCTTATTTCCTCCTTTGGCAACTGACCAGCTCACGCACACATACTAGTGATGAAATCCACATAACTCCATATCTTTTCCTCTGCATGGCCAAGAGTTTCAGTGCAACAGGAAAGTGCTGTCACAGATCCATCGTGCAACACACACAGTGCTGTAAAGCAAAGGCCTCGTCCGCCTGCAGGCAGCAGGAACTGCACGCATTACCCTTCTGTCTGATGTACAGCCTAACTGCTTCATGCTTCTTCTCATGTGTTGAGTCACAGCTTTCTTGTAGAGTATTTCAAAAATACAGCCCCAAAACAAAGCATAATCGAAAGTCATCCCAGGTGAAAGTGGTTGGCTTGGGGGAGGTCACACAGTCCTTTCAGTTCAGGTAGAATCCTTGTTTCTAGGTCATTTGACCAACATCATCCCAGGCTCCTTAGGGAAATCAGGAGGGGGCAGAAGCAGGCTGACCAGCTACAGGCTACACACAGAAGAACGAACCTTCCCAAATTTCTGGAAGAAATCTTCTTGTGCCCGGGCCAAGGCCTCTTCGTCAATGTAGACAGCCGGCCTCTTGGCCATGAGGAAATACTGCACCTTCCTCAGATTCCAGCCCATCACATACTGGAGCCAGCCGCAGACAGCCGCGGTGGAGCGGCCCACCCCAGCGTTGCAGTGCACATACACGATGTGTCCCTTCTCCAGCAGCGCATGCAGCAGGCACACCGCCTGGGGCAGCATCTGTACTCGGCCTGCGGTGGGGAAAGCACAGCACACATGTGAATAACTAAACCACCAGATACCACCGCTGAGGTCTCCTCCAGCACAGCCTGAAATCACAGGGCTGCACACGGCCAGGCAGGGATACGAGAGTTTGCTTTCTTTCTGCATTGTGAAGGAAAAAGTGAGACCATTTTACAATCTGCTAATAGCAAAGTGGAAAGAGCATTCCAGAGGCCAGAGGCTCTCTCTAATCCTTCCCTGGGTATTGCTGTTCCTTTGGGTGACTTCGCCATCCATGCAAATATCCCTCCAAAGAAAAGTGACCTATCGCCTGTCATCAGAATGCACTTTCACATGAAGTTTTTGCAGAGATTGGTCAGAAATTTAGAGGATTCAAAAAAAAAAAAGAATAGTTGTCAGGTCTGGCCACCTGAATTTCAGTAAATCCAAAAGTATCTTCCAGCTAAATGTAAAACACAGAAGCGGCCCATAATAGTTAAAGGAATCAATCTGTTCATTCAACATACACTCATTTTCATTTGTTCAATGGAATGGCTAACATCATTCGATACAGATGGATAACCAATTGTTCATTTATTCCCTCAAGATACAATGAATACTAAAACTGATTTAATTTCTATGTTTTCAGGAAATTATATAATTTGGGGTTTACTTCAAGTTTACCATTTTGATTATTAGATTATTCAAATATCTTCTCATCACGCCAGGAGAGGACATGCTATGCCCTGCTGAGGCCTGGTAGACTCTGCTCCGCTCTCTCATCCCGTGGGACAGAGAAGCGCCCCACAGTCACTTCCTTGAGCTCCTGGATGCCTGAAGTTTCTCCTGCTCACAGGTTCTCAGTACAGAGATATTTTGTAAGTTGGGTTTTTTGTTTGTTTTCAGCGGGTGATCAATGTAAATTATTTCAAAGGGAAAGGAAGAGGGAAATGAGAAAGCCCTCTTTTGAGGGCTCATGACTTGGCATTCTCTAGCTACAGGAACACAGTGGCCCGAAAGGATCCTCCAACGGTCACACACAAGAGTCCTGTGTGGCTTTCACGTTGCCATCCTTATTGGATGACCAAAGAGATGGGAACACCCCTCCCTCGAAAGATTTCACCTGGGGATCTGCCGTGAGGCCCAGAATTCTCCCATGACAGCCACTCCCATGTTTAGACTTCCCTCTTTAGATGTCCTTTGGTGAAATACAAGTGCCCCTGAAGGAGCCAACACAACACACTGAGATGAGGCATCAGCACCTGAGAAGGACAGAGTTTACCAAGGACCACAGTGTGGCTTGAAAGGCCTCTCACTGGCCATTCCACCCAGCCAGGCATCATCCTCAGCTTCAGGCTCATCAAGCTCTGAGAAGGAGCAGAGTCCACATGGAAGCCAGGATAATATTCTAATCTTGTTGCTGGAGCTCTGTTAACCCCCTAGTGAAGAGATCTAAGACTGCATGCTCCACACAACAGTTTAGAACGTTTGTACCTGGAATGCCTTCAGGCAGGGAGGACACGGTTTCAGTTCCTTGAGCTCCATCCCTCTCTGGCCTGTTGCCATACACTGTTGTTCCCTGCCTGGTCCCCATGGGCATTTGTATTAGAGTTACCAGCTTCTATGTATATCTGATTCCTCATAGTCCAAACTGAACCATGAACTTTAACCCATCTAAACCACCACACCTGATTCCACGGCACCGTGAGATTACAGCGAGGTGGGCCTGCCACTCAGTTACTCATGGTGCCCTCCTAGAGACACTAAAATATCACTGGAGATGCAACAGGATGGTGAGAGCATCATGTGTGACAGCAAGATGTCTCAGCATGTCTCAGGGAGAGCACTGCATGGCAGATCCACTATTTGCGCTGGGGGATCAGAGGACCAAAACCTCCAATGTATGATGGATCAGCCCTGCTGAGAATGGAGAGGCCTGCTCCACTGTGGGGCTTCTGTTCTGCTGAGGGTATGAGGGGTTCACTCCAGGGAAAGCTGGGTGGGAGGAGAACTCTGCTGCTCGAGCTGGAAGCGTAGGTTCTTCCTGCTCCTGCCACAGCTAGCATCACATGGCAAGCTCCCTGCTGTGCCTGTCTCTCCAGATACTATGTGCCTTGGCAGGAAACAAAAAAGAATCATTTAACGTAGGTTCAGGCTTGCCTCAGATGCCCAGTATGTGAATAGCCCACAGTGGTCATTTGCAGTAGGAGCTGCTGGACTCAGAATCCCAGCCCCTGGCACTCGGCACATACAACATCAGTGTAACCAGCCTGCAAACAAGATCTTCCCTGGTCCCAGTCAAGATCCCTTCCCCAGACCTGTTCTCTAGCCAGAGGTTCCCCTAGGATGGGTCTGCACCAAATAGCACAAATGATGCAATACATTCCCCTTTTCATTTTATGTGTAAAATATTCTTCAAGAGGTATGTACACAGTTTAGAAGTTAAAAAGGGGCATGTGTTAGTTTGAGGTTCTGTGATCTCAGGCACACACTCCTGAAAGGTACATGTCAGCTAACATGCAGAAGCTCCCAAGGATCCCAGCCTCACACAGATTTCAGCATTGGGCACAGCCATCAGTGATCTTCTCCCGGAATGACTCAACCATTTCACTGAAGAATGAGCAAATGTTTAATCAACATAAAGAATAAATACTTAAGAAGGGTATCAGAGGCCAAGCGCGGTGGCTCATGCCTGTAATCCCAGCACTTTGGGAGGCCGAGGCGGGTGGATTGCCTGAGGTCAGGAGTTTGAGACCAGTCTGGCCAACATGGTAAAACCTCATTTCTACTAAAATTAAAAAAAAAAAAAAGGCCAGGCATGGTGGTATACGCCTGTAATCCCAGCTACTCAGGAGGCTGAGGCAAGGGAATTGCTTGAACCAGGGAGGTGGAGGTTGCAGTGAGCCGAGATTGTGCCACTGCACACCAGCCTCTGGGAGAGAGCAAGACTCCATGTAAAAAAGAAGGGTACCAGAGAAGTAGCTGGTCCAGGGTGCCCACTCATCTCAGCCTGGCCACAGCTGGAGGCCTGGTTTATTTTGATCTCCTGTGACTACAAATCACCCTCTTTGGTTGATGGTAGATAACATTTATTGAGCCCTTTCTACCTTCCCAGCACTCCCGTAAGCATTTTACACGCACTAGCTCATTTACAACCACCTCTTAACAACTATGAGGTCAGCACTGTTGTGATCTTCAATTTATATATGAACAAATTGAGCACAGACATTTGCCCAAGGTTATTCCTTAAGTGGCCACTCAAACTCAGCCAGTGTGACTCTGAAGCCACAGGTCTTAACCACTGTACTGTGGTCCTTCCCTAATCCACCTGGTTAATGGTATTTGTTGGCCCCCATCTTGTCAATCTGGATTCTCAGTCAGTCCCTCTGCACTCACTTACCAGCCCATGCTGCTGCTCTTACCCTGGGTGAGAATAATATCCTCCTTGAGGATTAACACCTCTGCCCCACCCTAGAGGAGCCCTCTCAAGAGGACCATGTCCCTCTGCTTGAAACCCATTCTAGGAAGTCTAACCTAATATGTGACCCACTAAGGAATAAAAAGAGGGTCCCCAGGAAGGTTCATCTTGATGTACCCAGCTCAACAAAGCCAGTGTCAACCAGAGCAGCTATAGATAGGCTCCACATAGAATTTAATTTGATAAGACATTTCCACTCTTAAAAACAATAAAACCTCAAGAAAAGACAGAAATCCAGATCTTTTAACATAAAGTATTCCAAACTTTAAATGTTGACAACTAAGTTGAAAAACTGTAAATCCTTTGCAGGTCAAACAAGACATTCTACCCTCTGAGTTTCTGACTCTGTAATTTAATACAGGCCCTAGTTCTCAGTAGATGCTCCATACACACTCATTAAGTCCATGAATAAACACAAGACTAGAAAAACAGCAATAAAAGCCTATTTGATCTGAGACACTACTAAGCACTTCTAGCCTAACCTGTGGTTCACACCAGCTCCAGGCTAATCTGACTCTGGACCAACCAAAAGCTTCCTGAAAGCACCATTGAGCCAGCCAAGGTTGTGAGGAGAGGGAGAGGTAGAGCATTTGGGCAGGTAAGTCAAGTAGCCTGAGGTATTAGGGCCTGAGATAAAAGAGAGGGGTCAAAAGGCCCTAAAGATATGCTTTATCCAAGGTTGATCCTGAAAGAAATCTGCAGCTTTCAGCCTTTCTCTTTCTCTCTTTCTCTCTCTCTCTCTCACACACACACACACACACACACACACACTTTCCTTTCTTACTCCAGGAGCAGATATATGATGAATATATTATTTGGGGGGCATATTTTTTTCCATCTTTGAAGTGTAATATAGATAGGATCTACATTATCTATAACATCCTTTGGTAGAAACTTAAAGACTTGGAACTAATCCTACAATTCCAACTTTGTGATTTTCAAAGCCCTTTCATATCAATTATCTTATTCTACTGTTATAGTCCTGTAAGGTGGAAATTACTATCCTCATTTTCTTAATGCAGGAACTAGCCTGCCGATATCCTCCCAGCTACCCAGTGGTGACAAGGCTTACGCCCAGTTGTTTTGGCTCCAAGGTCAGCATTTCCATGCAATGGGAGAGCTGAATTCAGTGTGTTGAGCGAGGGAAAGGAAGTCAGACTTTGACAACAGAGGGGTAGCTGAGGACTTCATGAAGCCTGTGAACTCATTTGGGAGGCAAGGGTAGACATTTGTTATAAATAGTGCTGCAGTGACAGAGGTCAAAACACAACCTGAATACCTTCTATGCAAAGAAAATTTTAACGAGCAGATTTGTTTCATTTTGTTTTGTTCAGGTGAGTGTTAGATTTGGCAGATTTTCATTCCCTAGGTGAAAGACACAAACCAAAATGTTTATAAAAGATTTTTAAAAAAAGAAATCTACACCACCATTCCACATATGACAAAAGCATGCAAGAGTAAGGATCGATCACACGATTGATTGTAACAGGTCTGTGACAACTAGCGGTGACAGTCAAGCCTAACAAATTGTCTTCTTTCTCAGACTTCAACTGAGAGCATTATGCTGCAGCTCAAAACACTTCCAACTGGGTTTTTCTCTAGAGTTCTAAAAATATTCAGCTGATTAATCTATGTGTTCATTGGGCTAATACTGTGAGCCACAGACATTGGTCTATTGGTAAAAAGTTCCCCTGCCACTCAGAAGTGGTTATTAACCCTTAGATTACACCCCCAGGTTAGGCCAAGCCAAAGAAATCCATTAGTCGGTCTTATAGCTGGGCCTTTATCATGTGGAAGCTTGCATTTTGCAGCTCAAATGCCGCTGCACTGTCTCAGCCTGAAAGAAGCTATGCTACTGCACTAACAGTTACGACTGTGACCTGGTAACCCACTGACCGCAAAAAAGGTTCGTGAATACAACTACAATGGGTCCTTGGGGATACAGTTTTCCCTCAGGCTTCTGCAGAGTCCCAAACTATCAAGCAAATTACCTATCTGTCAGCAGAGCCTTCAGGTAATCAGCGTGTAGGTTGGGATGGGATGGCGGGGGATGCGTGGCACAGTTGGCAGCCTAACTTCTCCCAGCCTCGTCTCACATCATTCTCCAACAGGATAACAATGCTGTCAAATCAGATTCAGAGATGCTAACATCAAAATGCTCTCTGGAAGCTACAGTCCTTCAAATCCTAACTATCTTCTCTGTTTTGAAACCAGGAAAACCAGCTGGACAAGGTGAATATCACCTAGATTCAACCAGTGTGCATCTTCGCAAATGAAGTTTTTCTTTTTTTCTTCCTTGAAGAAGGGCAGAGCTCTTACAGCTAAATCATGCTTCCTTAGGTCAGGTTACCAAGAGGAATAACCAGACTGTCAGCAGCTCTCTCCACCTTCAGGAACAAACATTATACCCCATCCCCAATGGCAATTCAGCTCAGACACAGATCAACAAAGGGGCCCAGCCTGGCCAGGAGGACCACCTGAGATCCATAAAGGGCTGAGGTGGGCAAGGTCCAGAAACGTAGATTTCCTGTGGTCCTCATGGTTTTTTATCTTGCAGACCATTCACTCTTGGGGAGACAAGCTACTTCCCTTGCAATTTGTAGGCTCTGCCTAACTCCAGATGATCATGAACATAAGGGGTTGAAATTGCATGGGTCTGAAGAACCTGCCTGAAGCGTCTGTGTAAGAATGCAGGGAGAAGCTTCATAGCTGGTAAAGTTGCTGTCTGGAGCAATGTTCTAGGTCCGACTGCCGGCCTTGAAATTCAGAATGGGCCTCTTTTTAGTTCTATGACATGGGCAATAACTTTTTCATGCCTCAGCCTCTTCGTCTGCAAAATAGAGACAGCTACAATATCTGCCTGGAGTCTTATTATGAGAATTAAATAAGCTAATTCTTGTAAATTGCTTAGGAGAGTGTTTTGTACATAATATACATTTGGGGGAAGAGGGCTAAAGATAGAAACGTCTCTGAGCTGGATATCACTGTCCTTTCCCCAGCAGAGGAGGTCATCAAACTCCTTAGCCTCTCCCATTTCCGAAGCTCTCTGCTGCCCCCTGCTGACAGCTGCTTGATACTATCGGTGTAACTTGGTTCTCTCCTCTGCCGACTGTAGTTATCTCTACTCCTCTTCGACAAGTATCCTATTCTACAACCAGGCTAAAATTCCTATCATTCCTCTAAAATTCCATGCTTCTGTGCCATCGCCTGTGCTGCTGCTTCCCCCTAGCATGCCCTTTCTCCCTCCACATCTACCTATCAAAGCCATGCCCACCTCAAGTGCCATGGCATTCATGCAGCCTCCCTTTGTCGCTCCCCAGAATGTGCTCTTCCCATGCATAACCCTCCTCCAGCACGGTCCTCACTCCTCTCTTACCCATTCCCCTCTGTGCTGTAATTAGTGTCGAACTCGTCTTACTGTACAACTGCTTCTTCCTGCTATAGGATAGCGTCTAAAGTCCTTTTTGTCGCTCAAATCCTGCAGGATCATCTTTCCTCGTTCTCTGATCCAAGCCACATTGGTCTTTCAGTTTTTGCAACACTCTGTGCTCTCTCCTGCCACAAGGATTCTTCTAAGCTGCTGCTTCTGCCTGGGCCACTCCCTCCACTCACTCTTCCTCCAGCCCACCCTCAGATCTTAGCCCAAACACTACTTTCCAAGAAAACCCTCTTTGACCCCACTTCTTGGCCTGATTACCTGTACATAATCTCATAGCAATATCTATATATTTTTCTAACAAAAAATTCATCACAGTTTTAAACTTCTATTTTTAGTCATTTGATTAACATTTGCCATCCCTATAGGACAATGCACTCCGTGGGGGCAGAAGTTGTGCCTGTCTTTCTTTACTGCTGTGTTCCTAGCTACTAGCATAATGCCGCATACCCAGTACATACACAATAAATATGTGTTGAATGAATAAACAAAGAAGCCACATTAAACAGAATCTTAGCCACAGTGTCAAAACATATGTATTATATATATTAAATCTAAAATCTTATATTTATTCCATTTCTACCATTCATTTTTAAGATATTAAATTATAGATAGACAGACAGCAAGGGTTTCTCTGAAACACAGCAAGGAGGCAGAACAGTTCTGATCCTTACCTTCGGTGCTCATATCTGGTGTTGGCATCCAGATGTAGGCCAAGCCTTCTTCCCTATATAGTTTAATCATAGTGTCTGGAGTCATGGGCTCTGGGTAGCGGTTACAGCCTGAGGAATTCTGTACAATATCCCATTCAGTCTGGAAATTCATTACAGCTGTAATCCCCAATTCATGCTTCAGTTTGATGGTTACATGTTCCACCTGACGAGGGCAGCTACCCAGCCAGATATTTGGTAGAATTCTAATGAGAACATATGGAGACAACTATCACTAGTGTTGTTCTGATTTGAGGTTTAAGGAGCTGCATAAAACATGTAGTATTAAAATATAACTAACCTTTAAGTCTGGCACAGGAAAAGCTAGATATTTTAGAATATGAACACCAATGTTATTATTGAAAGAAAAAGTACTGGTGTTGCTGCTTTGGGGAAAGCAAGTATTTCAATTAACTAGAACGCCAGGAAATGGACATTTGCAAACCAAATCAAGCAATATATTAAAATAAGTCTACCAAGTTGTACTTATTCCATGAATGCATATATGGTTCCACATGATAAAAATCCATCAATAGACTTCAAATGCTAACAAATTAGAGGTGAAAATTCCTGTAATTATATAAATAAATTCTGAAAAACAAATTTCAGCAGGCATTCCAGTTTAAAAGTCTATGTAAATATTTCAAATAGTATGAGACTTTTAAAATATGCTAAAGAACAGAAGCTAAAAAACAACAGACTTCTTTTAATAAGATCAGAATCAACATTAATTCCATTAGTACCTAGCAGTGTTCTATAGGTTTCATCTAATGTTGCAAGGTAAGAAGGAGAAATAGCAATATAGTTTCCTTTTGGAAATTATCATTGAGGTTTATTATAGAAAAAAATAATGAAATGAAAAAGTTAAAAACTCAGAAAAATTTTAATAACCCTTTAGACAAGAACCCAAGGAGAAAAAACATAAAACACGCTTATCTGGCCGGATGCAGTGGTTCACACCTGTAATCCCAGGACTTTGGGAGGCCAAGGCAGGCGGGTCACCTGAGGTCAGGAGTTCGAGACAAGCCTGGCCAATTCTACTAAAAATACAAAAATTAGCCAGGCGTGGTGGTGGACACCTGTAATCCCAGCTACCGGGGAGGCTGAGGCAGAAGAATTGCTTGAACCCGGGAGGCGGAGGTTGCAGTGAGCCGAGACTGCACCACTGCACTTCAGCCTGAGTGACAGAGTGAGACTCCATCTCTTAAAAAAAAAAAAGTTTATTCTCTCCTGTAGGGTAAGCAGAACTCAAGTTTTAGAAAGACAGTGGTGGATCTTCATTAGAGAACTGGGCAATTGGCTTCTCATGTTAACAATGTTGACAACAACAGCCAAAAGGAAAAATGTAAAAACCAAAAAAGAAGCTGGGCGCAGTGGCTCACGCCTGTAGTCTGGCACTTTGGATGGCTGAGGCGGGGATTGCTTGAGGCCAGAAGTTCCAGACCAGCCCAGCCAACATGGCAGAAACCTCGTCTCTAGTAAAATTACAAAAATTAGCTGGGCGTGGTGGCACACACCTGTAATCACAGCTATCTTGAAAGGCTGAGGCCTAAGAATTGCTTGAACCCAGGAGACAGAGGTTGCAATGAGCCAAGATCACACCACTGCACTCCAGCCTGGGCGATGGAGCAAGACCCTGTCTGAAAAAAAAAAAAAAATTAAAAAAAAAAGATTTCGTATAACATTTAGTAACAATTGTATGATGTTAGGCCAAGTTATTTATCAACTCTAACCTGTTGGTGTACTCAGCTTTAGAATGGGTCTAAAAATAACTCATAAAAATCTTGTAAGGAATAAATACAATTAATGTACCTGAATTGGACTGAAACCGTGGATGCACAGTAAGTGCAAGCGGATTTCATGTGTAGCTATAGTGATTTACTTATTTTTGTAATTTACTTTGCATTGCATTGTAAAGATTATTCAGTTAATTCTTCATTGTTTCCTATATTCTTCATTTGAATGCTACAGAGTAGAAGATACCCTATTTTTTTGTATGAAAGCTAGCTTTTTTTGTTTTTTGCTTTTTTCCTTTTGGTGGTGGTTGTCATTGTTGATGTTAACAGGAGAAGCCAATTAACTAATCCTCTAATGTGGTCATGACCCATAATCAGTGAAAATTATCTCATAAGATCTGGCACTATCTGTCTAAAGCCTGAGCCCTGCTTCCCCTACAGGAGAAGAACAACTTTTTTTTTTTTTCTACTTGTGTTCTTCTCTAAAGGGTTATTAGGAATTTCCTTGCAGAAATCTTTATTGAGGATTATTATGGGAAAAAAATGATAAAAGAAAAGTTAGAAATGGCAAAAGACTTAATGGTGATGAAAAGAGGGGCATGAAATCCAAGGCCTTCATCTTATCCCTGGATCCAGATAATTCTTAGATATTCCACTGGACCCAGTGTACTGAGAGAAAGACCTTGAGCAAGGACACTTGCAGGGTGCCCAAGAGCCGAGCTTCATCAGGACCTGGATAGCTGAGTATTCAGGGGGAAACGTCACACCCACTTGCTGATTGCCCCTTCCCTCTGGCTGTTGAGTGAGACCTGCCTCTAACTAGATGTCCCATCCCTCTTTCCAGATCTTTCAAAGATCCCTTACCCAGGGACCTGCTGGATGCCTAGTGAGGTGATAGTGCTGGGCTCACGTATGTATACTTTGGGGTTCAACTGAGCACACTAAAGCTCCTAAGCTGGAAAAGAGGGAAGTGGACACTTCCGTTATATAACCAAGAAATAGAAACTATTATAAGACAGTAATTTTTGTTTGTTTGTTTGTTTGTTTTTTTCAACTGGCAAAATTTTAAAGAGGACTGGTAAAATATTAAAGAGAATTTCATGACAGGCAAGCTAAAATCCAAATACCACTCAGCATTTTCTTGAATATTGCACTCTTTGAGTGGGTACTAGTCAGTATTTCGCTAGTCGGTAAATGCCAAAATAAAATGGCTGGCTGATTTTTCACACAGGATTGCATAAAAGCTCAAGAATAGTTCATAGAGATACACAAAGGGTAAATTAGGACATTTGAGCCTGCAATATAAGAAATCAGAGTCAGCATATCCCAAACCAGAGTCAGTCTATAGAGTCACATGTTGTTGCTAAAAGAGGTGTTATTCTATCATATCCTTCAGCCCTGGCCTTCAAATGTTTTTAAGGTGATAGGGAAACTCAGAACAAGTCAAAGATAAACAGGCCCAAAGCCAGTAGCTTAACACATATATCTCACACATAACATTTCTGATGGAAATAAGCCCTTAAAATATACATCCAGACATGGTGGAAGTCAGAGTCCATATTTAAGAAATGAGTATGAACTAATTTCTGCTACTTTAAAACAAGATGTTCTAAACCTAGAGACAGATAACTAAAGATAAACTCTGAAAACAAACACTATATTGAAAGATAGAAAAGTAAGGTTATAAAGTGATTTGTACTGAATCATTGTATGGGATGCAGAGACAAAGACTGGGCCTGTTGGAAACAAACACATCAATGGATTCTGCTTAATCAGACAGCTAAAGTGCCCTTCATGTGCATCCTATTTCAGTTTGTTTTCCAAAAGTAGGTGATATATTTCTAGTTATAGGATTCACTGGGGGTAACAAGATGCATGATATGCTTTCTAAAAAGTAATTAAACTTTTACTTATCCATTCAAAAGAGGATAATTTGATACCATTAAAAATTCATTTTTACTCATCTCATCTCAGTTTTAGTCTTCTTTTGGTATCAATGTTATTTTAAACAATTTTTAACATCAGGATTTTTAGGGTGAAAAGAAGCCTGTTGAAATATGAGATTAGAGAATAAAAATTCTCTGTAAGAGTAGTTTTAATGCAAGGCATACCAAAATTCAAAGATATAATGGAATAGAAGTTATAGCTTACAATTATAAGTTATATCATAAAACTTCCAGAGACTTGTTTCATAAATAATCCACTATCAATCATGAACTCAAGAGATTTCTGGCAGCTCCACTATAGACTATTTGGAGGTAAAGAGACGCCAACTAAACCAACAGGGTATTGACACTCAGTCAGCTCAGGACAGAAGTTTTCAAACCTGGCTATGCATTCAAGTCACATGAGGTACTTTTATAAAAACATCTATTACCAGGATCCACCTCAGAGATACTTATAGAGAGGCTTGGGAGTTAGGCCTATAATTCTGTAGGTTCTTTGATTTTTGGTCTGTTTAGAAATTAACTAGATTGTGTAAGCAGCAGATTCCAGAACCACCACCTTGGACCACCAGTCCAAGGTCTCCATATGCATGTAAGAGAAGCTTAATATATAGAGCCCAATATCTTTTTTAAATATCAGTAAAAAATATGGAGATGAGAAAAAATGGGCTTCCTCAGTCTGACATATCTACAAATTAAGGTGAGTTCTTATCTTTGTCCAAAAAATAGTGTCAAGACTACAAATAATTCCTAGAGTGAGAAATTATTTGTTATGAGAGACAATGTATATCCATGTGTTTAATGCACAGTACCTTCTAACTGGTCAAAACTAAATCTACTTCTGAGCCACGACAAATATTTAATATAGTCCTATGCATAAGAATGTACTTTTGTAGAAAAAAAATTATTAACTAGGGTTTTGACTATTTCTGCTGTGCTATAATCAGATTATACATAAATAAAATCTACCCTAGTAGTATTACAACTTAGCTAAAGACCAGGGGAAAGAATAGATGGCTGACATTCTGGAACCTTATTTTCTTAGACTGCAAATCAAAATCAATTTAATTCATTTGAGTGAATCTGGATTTGTGGTTCCAGGTAATCATATCATAATACTACGGTATTTGTTTCACCCATCAGGCTTGGGCCTGTGGTCCAACAGCTACTGAAGCGTATGAATCAGACGCTCAACTGTCAGTCAAAGGAAGCCTCACTGGCACATCAGACAGAATGACCATCCAAGCACTTTGTAAAAATCACCACAGGGTATCGACAGAAGTGGGTGTCTAAAAGACAAAAGGTATTGGGAGACAAGTCCATTCAACGGACTTCACATTACAGCTTCCATCACTAATGGCCATGAGAAATGGCAGAATAACCTTTTCCTAAAGGTGAAAATCAGCATTATTTTGTGTCCATCGAAAGAAAAAAAGATGAGGAAAACCACAGGAATAATGGAACCAGCTTTTGTTTATTTATCACACCTAAAGACTCCAACTGTTGAACTGCAGTGCCCTCTTCCTAGCCATACAAATGGAGCACCATTTCAAAAAATAGAGAAAATCGATTTTGCTGAAGCTCTTAACAAAACCCAGCTAAGAATTTAAAAGGAAAGAAAAAAAAGCACATTTCCTAAGTTGGATAATTGTGCTGCATTTATCTTATTTAATATTTTACGGGCAATTCAATGAGAAATTAAAATATGAACTGGCTCTTAAATAATGAGTAAAGGGAAAAAAAAGTCTATCAGTCCTATAATTTAGATCTCATTAGTGGGAAAGCAAGAGAAACATTAAAATCAACCTCTAGTAAGCTCCAGGCTTCAGTAGCACATACAGCTCCTTCTGCTGAAAATTTGTCCTCTAGCATCCAGTGTTAAGTTATCAATGCCAAACTTCTACCCCAAAAGGGTGCTTATAACAGGCTCCAGTTGAGGCTGAATAACTACTCAAAGACAAATTCCAATTTAGAAAGTGATACTAATTAGCTTCTTTATTAAACCATAGTTTTATTATAGTTTTTTATGAGTCATACACTATGTATATAGAGCACAAGTTAATTTCTGTAAGTCCAGTTCGTTTCTTACATTTTGGGGATGTACTACGTAGTTTAGAGCCATATGAAAGCAAATAATTTTTGACAAAATGCTCTTTTATTTTCCATATTATGAAATGCCATATCATTAATTATAAAGGCCTATTATGTTGACTTGTGTCCCCCTCCCCAAACTCCTATGTTAAAGTCCTAACGCTTAGGAACTCAGAATGTGACTGTATTTGGAGACAGGGTCTCTACAGAGGTGATCAAGTTAAACTGAGGTCATCAGAGTAAGTACTGACCCAAAATGACTAGTGTCCTTATAAGAGGGGGGTTTGAACACAGACACAGAGGGAAGACAATGTGAAGATACAGGGAGAAGATGGCTTCAAACAGATGCTGCCACTCAGCCCTCAGAAGGAGTCAACCCTGTGGACACCTTGATCTCAGACTTTCAGCCTCCAGAACTGTGAAATAATAAGCTTCTATTGTTTAAGCCACACTGTCTGTGGCACTTTGTTAAAGCAGCCTTAGCAACCCAATAAAAGTCTAAACATTCAGGCTTAAAATAGAGTCATTCAATCATCCAGACTCTTTTCAAATATCCATACACCAGACGTCCTTAAAGCATTGTAATAGATCTTTTTTCACCATTCATCCTGATGTTTGGAATTCTTGCAAATACAACTAGCATTTGATGGTAGTTCCCAAATGCTCTCTTTACACAATACTACCCTTCTTCCTTCCTTCACTGATGTCCTTCCATCTATCACCTGCGCACCTCCCACATGAGGGAAAAGATCACCAGACCCCGACTAAAATGACTGAAATACGTGGGCCCCTTCTTGATCTAATGATTTGGTACTGAAGTTCTGGGGTGTCTAGGTTTAATAAATGTGGTATAGTCCTGGGTCCTCTTACATGACTCTCAGAGAATGAACCTCAATGAAGAATCCCTTGATGTAAGAGCACAGTCTCGCAGACTGACAACTTCTTAAGACTGAGTACAAGAGAGTTTGGCCTTCTTGTTTTTGAGCACATATAGCCCTGAAATTTGATCTATATGCCGTGTCAATAGATTATAATTGTAAATAAGGCAACTAGCAAACTTTGCTTCCTTAAAGTCAATCATGAGGCAGCACAAAGATTGAGGCAAATAACCAGGCTACGACTTGGTTACCTTGATACAGATTTAAACAAAATGTGCCTTGAAAATAGACTATTGGTTTGTTAATGTTGTTTCCAATGCTGAGCATTCTTTGAAAAGTTAAAATGCCATATTTAATTTTTTTTTTACTTAGTGAACTTGAAAAGACTTGTTTAAAATCAATCCCTTGCATACTGAATTAGGAAGCACAAAAGACCAAGGAATAAAAAATTAAATATGTGACTTTTCTTGTATTTGTTTTAAAGAATCTGTGGATTCAACAAATATGAAATGATGCCTGCTTTTTGCCAGTAATTCAACCACCAATAGTGAGCAACAGTAAGCAAGACAAAGTATGCCTTCATTTGAGCCTGCACTCTTTGAGGAAGACAGGCAACAAACAAATACATTTACCAAATGTATACATTAGATAGAATTAATTTGTAATGTGCTTTTAAGGACATAAACATGGAATTAAAATAGAGAACTACAGGGGAACGAGATTTTAGATAAGACAGGAAGGTGCTCTCTGAAAAGGTGACATTAAAACAGATCTGACATCAGAAGAGGCAGATACCCAAAGTCCTTTTTAAAGCGAGAGTCAGGTATACTTTAGGAACTGTGAGAAACCTAGGGACATGGAGTGTGGTGAACAAGGAAGAATATGGAATGAGATAAATATAAAATGACCAGGCAATGCCTTATTGATATGCTAGGGAATTTATATACTAATATAAAAGCAATGAAAAACCAATGAAGGGTTTTTAGGTAGAAGAGTGACATGGACTTAGAGCTTTTAAATGGTGACTCTGGCAGTGATATGCAAATTTGATTGGGTAGCAGGTGTAGCAGAGACTAGAGAGGAAGAGGGAAGACCTTTCGGATGGTGATGGCTCAGAATACAGTTAGTGGTACAGATAGAGAGAAGTGGATAAGTTCAAGATGTACTTTAGCAGTAGAACCAACAGAACTTGCACATTAATTGGATGCAATAGTTGAGGAAAAGAGAAGATTTAAACATGACCCCAAGGTTACTAAAGCAGTATGATAATCTAAATTTTCTTAATCAGGTCTACTCTCAATAAAACCAATATCTACAAGTTTCTTTACTATATATTTTTACAAGACTCAGAGTTCATCAACATTTTATTTATTAGGCATCATGTTAATGGCCTGCATATGGCCCAAAACTTGATAATATCAAGCTATTCAATTCCTTTTGTTTTCCCTCAAATCTTTATTTTTATTATGGAAATGTTAATAAAGTAGGGTTTGATTGAAGTAAAAACTTTATACACTGGATATGTAGCCCATCAAATTTAAGGGTTAAATTTAACTGGTAATTTATGAGTTACATTTAATTCATGTTATAATTTATGGTTTAAATTTAACTCATATAGAAATATCCACTGTAGACAAAGTAGTACACAATGAAACAGATTGATTTATGTAATCAAGTCACTAAATAGATTTTTTAAGTTATTCTTTGGACTTATGGGTCTTTATTCCAGCTCCAAAACAAAAATGAATTTAGAAAACAAGACAGTTGGAAAATGAAAATATCATGATTTTCTTCCTTTTTTAATGTTAATGTCTTCTTCACTGCCAACTATTTAATTTGTTGAAATACAAGGAATTCCTGGGATAAAAAGGGATTCCATTAAGTACTTTGAGCAACAACATTATAATTTTCTGAAAAAAAAATAGTTTTGGATAGGTGTATGATTATTATTCATCTAGACCACTGCATCTCCCATATTAATGTGGAGATGAGTCATCTGGAGATCATGCTAAGATGTAGATAGTGATGTAGGACATGTGAGCTGGAGCCTGAGAGTCTGCATGTTCACGAGCTCCCATGTAACACCCATGCTGCTGGCCCTTGGACCACAGTTCGAGTATCAACAAATACTCTAATAATTTAATCTAAATACTATTATCATATTATTATACATTGCAATGGTGCAGTACAGTTCATAATGTTCAGCTATACTGGGATGTTAACTAAGTAAGATCCTCCTGCTAAAGCAAACAGAAAGACAAGCATTGTATCTCTGTTGTTAATGCTAATACTAACCAGGCTCATTATTGTAAAAAATTCTACTAACTATAGATGATTTTAAAATCTCTTTTGCCTTTTTTCCTTGAATTCCCAGTGAGCAAGCTGCAGGAAACCAAATGGTTGTGTTTACAGAATCACCTTCCTTGGTTCTAAATCATTCCCCTTTTCTACTATTTACAGTGCTCATTGACCTCCTGATAGAAGCCTAAAATTGTGCTATATTTTGAAAAGCTGCATAAGTTTTTTTATATATGGATGCTGAAAATTTAGGAAAATACACATAAGACTTAAAATTTATGGGGCATCAAATAATTTAAATGGTTGAAAACTGACACAATTAGCAGTGCTGCAGTCAGGGATGTCAAAAATTAGATAAGGTTCTAGAAAGACAAAGAAACACTTCCTCTTCCCTATGAGATGTGAGTAATTAGGATGGCAGGAACAGAGGAGAAATATTATATTTTTAATTAAAAATATTATAATATTGATGCTTCCCAAATCCCTGGGAAGTTTTGCTTCTTTCATTCATCCTGAAGTCAGAGTACAAAGAGTATACTTCATGACATGAGAGAGAAGTCATGATAGCTACTACCTACCAAGGATATGAAAATCAGAAAGGCCTCTGTCCTCCTTAAATTACCCAAGGATCCTGAGGATCCATAGATATGGGAAAACAGATACTTGTCAGTAATACTTGATCTATTTACTTTATTACTAAGTAGGAAAGATTGTAAATTAGCAATTAGACATGTAGCATAATACAATTAACAAGGAGAATTAAGTACCAATCCCACCCAAACTGAAACTGTCATATTTAAGTTGGTATCTCTCAAACAACTCTAATCGTCATGAGTGCATTTGGTTACACATGTTCCTGTATGCAGTTAATTCATCCTGGCAAGACCTTCAGAATACAGTTTTATTTAAGATCATCTCTTCTAATGAGCATACCTAGCTTCTACTGAGTGAAGTGCTTAATTGGTAAAAATTGATCTTAAATTTTTATCAACTAAAATTGTCTCTTCCACATTTCATAGCCCAGGACATTCACATTTCCATCTTATGTTATGCAAATGTTTCAATATTTTCAAAAGTGTTGTTGTTGTTGTTATGAGACAGGGGCCCTTTATTGCTCAGGCTGGAGTACAGTGGCACAATCACGGCTCACTGTAGCCTCGAATTCCTGGGCTCAAGTGATCCTCCCACCTCATCCTCCTGAGTAGGACTACAGGCATGTGTCACAATGCCCAGGTAATTTCTTTTCTACTTTTTTGGAAACGAGGTCTTGCTATGCTGCCCATGCTAATCTCGAACTCCCCACCTCAAGTAACCCTTCTGCTTCAGCCTCGCAGGTCACTGGGATTACAGGGATAAGCCACCATCCTGGCAAACTTTTTTTTTTTTTGAGACAAGGTCTGGTTCTATCACCCAGGCTGGAATGCAGTGGTGTGATCTCAGCTCAGTGCAACCTCTGTCTCCCAGGCTCAAGCACTCCTCCTGCCTCAGCCTCCCAAGTAGCTGGGACTACAAGCATGCACCACCACTAATTTTTGTATATTTTGCAGAGACAGGGTTTCGCCATGTTGCCCAGGCTGGTCTTGAACTCATGAGCTCAAGCGATCCACCCGCCTCGGCCTCTCAAAGTGCTAGGATTATAATAGGCGTGAGCCACTGTGCCCGGCCCTGGCAAAACTTTTAAGGACATTTATTCTGCATTCACGACTGTGCTTAATTGTGTGGAAACCTCATCTAAGCTTGGAGTTCTCATCTAACGAGAAGAGTCTGGTTCTCAAATTTTCTGATATCTAATTAATTTTTCCCTTAAACAATGTAAATTATCCATAGACTCTTATTAAGAGCATTCACTCCAGCAGCCAGAGACCCAGCACCTAATGAGTCCCACCTGGCACAACTGTTGTTTCACTGACAATTTAACACACAGTTTCTTTTTTCTTTTTTTGAGATGGAGTGTTGCTCTGTCACCCAGGGGTGCAGTGCAGTGGCGCGATCTTGGCTCACTGCAACCTCCACCTCCTGAATTTAAACAATTCTCCTGCCTCAGCCTCCGGAGTAGCTGGGATTACAGGCACGTGCCACCACGCTTGGCTAATTTTTTTTTTTTATTTTTTATTTTTTGTATTTTTAGTACAGATGGGTTTTCACCATGTTGGCCAGGCTGGTCTCGAATTCCTGACCTTGTGTTCTGCCCACCTCGGCCTCCCAAAGTGCTGGGATTACAGGCGTGAACCACTGCACTTGGCCACATACACTTCCTTTCATTCTCTATTGAAAATTCCATCACTAGGTGATTGCATGTATCCTACTGATCACCCTATTACCCTACACACATTTATTCTTACCATGCTTCCGTCCCCTTCATAAACTGTGTCCCTCACATGCCTTTTAAGTGTGAGTGTTTCTTAGAGTTCCAAACTCTGGTCTCCCTTCAATTTATACACTCCTAGATATCTCACTGACATACATCGCTTTTACTGTCATCTATATGCTGGTAAACTCCAAATCCGTTATCTCTAGCTCAGACTTCAACCCTCTATTGGAATTCTCTCCTGCCTATCCCATTAGAGTCAAATGAACTCATCTTCATTCTCTCCTCCTCTTTGCTCCCCACCTACAAACGTGCACGATTCTTCTCTGTGGTTCCCAGTCTCCAGGAATTGTGCCACAGCCACCCAGTCATGTAAGCCAGGAAACATCGCTTGTCTTCTCCCTATCCCTTCCCCCAGAGTCATTAGCCCACCATAAAAGTCAATTCCCTAAAGACTTGTAGAATGTTATTTCTTTCCTTCAGATTCACAACCCTTAAGAAGTGAATTATATCAACAGCCTCCAAAATGACCTCCCAGTCTGTCTCCCTTACACACTGTCACTAGAGTGATCGTTTTAAAGCATAAAGCATGTGAAACCCACTCCGTATCCTAAAATACTGAGCTGAATACCCATCGCTTTTATATAAAGTTCAATCTTTTGGCCTGACTCTTTGGAATCTGACCCCTACGTGTGTCACTAATCCCATGTCCCCCATATGAACCTCAATTTAGGGCAGATATTTGTAATTTTCCTAAAGAGCCATGCACTCTCCTTTCCCTTCCCCTTATTCTGCTATCATTCCTCTTGGAACACATCTTCCATTGCATTCCCCTGCTCATCTATTCAACCAAGCCTACTTGATCTTCCTTGATCTCCAATAGGCTCACTTCGCTCTTTGCTTCTTTGTGTTCCCATGGCATCTTATACATACCTTTGTAAAGATATGTGCAAACAATAACACATCTTTATTTCAGGCTCTGGCCTCTCTTGCTCTGAATTATGAGTTTTCTTAAGCATTTCATCGTCTGTATTGTGACTTCCTAGAGAACAAGGATGCTATCTTATTCCTCACAGTACCCACGGCACTTAACATTGCATCCAGCATATAGTTAAAAGCAAATACAAAGGAAGGAAGGCAGGAAGGAAGGGAAAGGGAAAGGGGAAGGGGAAGGGGAAGTGAAAGGGGAAGAGGAAGGGAAGAAGGAAGGACTTTACTAACTCAAGATATTCTAGAGGGTTCATTCAGCTATCACCAATTGAAAAGCACTTCTTTGACTTTCACAAAACTGTGTTGAAGACATTGTCAACTGTTTTATCCCAAGGATGTATGTGTTAAATTATTTGTTGAATTTAGCTCAAAATAACAATTTTCTCTGCAGACAAATGTGAAAGCTGTTTTTAGTCAGAATATAAAACTATGTAACTCAACATGTTTCCTTTCTTGCTTTAACTGCCAGAAAAAAGACAAATTTAGTGTTCAATAGTAGTAATTAGACCGCCTCAAATCCCTGGTAATTTCTATTCTATTTGTTCTCATAGATGGTCTATTTCTATGCTAAATTCTTTTACTACACATTATTTCTTCTTTAAAGTCTTCTGTTAAAAATGATTATATACTTGTAAATAGGTGGTGGATGGTGGCAAAACCTAATTCTCCAAAACACTTTTTCTTCAACCTTAAGTCTCTTGAATTATGACAGCCACATAAAAGGTAGAGACCAGCCTCTATTTGAACCAGAGAGATTCATAGCAACCTAACAGAATCCCGAGTCCTTGGTCAGTCTAGTTCTGCAGCTGTGTTTGTCAATCCAAAGGTCTCACTTAAAATGTACTGAATATTACAGCCACCCATACAATTCATCTGCAATAAAGTTTCATTCATGCTTGGAGTATACTCACATTTTTATTAATTATAACCCATGGACCATAACCATAAGTTCCATTTCATGCCACGTAGTATTTTAAATGTTAGCTGTTAACGCAGGTGGACAAGTTGAGTAGTAATGACAAATGTGATTCTAGAGCAGTGGTTCACAGCCCTGGCTACATGCTAGAATCTCTTGGAGGTCTCCTTCAAAATATCTCTGCTAAATCCTCAATTAAGTTCAGAATATCTGAGGCAGTGGCGTGGCACCCAGAATCATTTTGTCTAGGCACTCCCAAATGATTCTAATGTACATTAAGGTTTAGGAATCACTGATTCAGAGCCTGGGAGAGAGATCACAGTTGCAGAGAAAGATGTGTCATCTTCCCCTTGTTGGGGGATTGCCTATCAGAATTTTAAAAGTGAAAAAAAATTCTACCTTTAAATATCAAGCTTTGTATTTATTTACCTCATTGAAATGAAACTGGTCATAAAAATCTGAATGAAAAAGGGAAGTTAGAGGTGATTATTCATTTTCAGAGGATTTTCTTTCTTGATAAAGGATTCATTTAAGCATTTCTTCAAGTACCAAGTAGTGATTTAATTGATTTGTAGACTTATCTCAGTTATTAATTATGCTTGTGACCTTTGCAAAGTCATTTGAACCTCTCGTGGCCTCTCTTTTCTAATGTGTACACTGAGAGAACTGGATTCAATAAGTGGTTTCCCAGCTTTCACAGTAATTCTCATAGATTTCGAGATGTGACATGGAGGTAGGAAGGTGGCTCAGAGCTGGAGCCCTGGAGCCAGGCTGCCTACATTTGAATCCTGGCTCCACTAAGTATGTCACCTTGGACAGGTATTTTACCTCTCAGTGCTTCAGCTTCATCAACTATAAAATGGGATTAATGCATATCTCACAGCATTGTGAGAATAAATGAAATCATATAGGTAAAAGCATTTAGAATGGTTCTGAGCGCTTAGCAAGCAGTATTAAAGCATTAGTTACTATCCTATTATGAATATTATACCCTAAAAAAGTCAGGGACTTAAGAATACTAATGTGTTGGTAAGCCTATATGATGGGGGCAAACTGTGTAACACGTCAAAAATATGTTTGACCAGTTAGCTTTTGGTTGTGCGAAGACAGCTCTCTATGGGAACATTCTTTGGGGAAACCTGGACCACATGACTGGTATGCCCCTTTAAACTCTAGCATCATTTAATTCATTTCTGTGTCTTAGAGAGACCAGAAAACTATAGCTCATGGGCCAAATTCAGTCTTCCACCTATTTTTGTAAATAAAGTTTTATTGGCACACAGCCACACTCATTTGTTTACATATTGTCACAGCTACTTTCCCACTGCAAAGAGTTGAGTAGTTGCAACAGAAATCATTTAGCCTAGAAAGCCTAAAATATATACTGCCCAACTCTTTATAGAAAAAGTTTGCTGATCCCTGCCTTAGATGTATAATGTGTCGGGAAACCCATAGCTCTACCCCATAGTAAGTTAATCATCATGGCAAATTTTAAGTTATGAATGGGCATTTCTATTCCATCTACCCAGTTGCCTGTAGGGAGAAAAGAAACGTTCATCAAATACAGGGTACAACGAGCAAGTATCTATGGGGGTGGAGGCTCTCAATGATAAGGATAAGCATCTGCTGGAAAGGATAAAAGATGAGGATCACAGATAGAAGAGCTGCTGATGGGAAGGAACAGAAAGCAATTAGGAAAACAGAAGGCAACTTGAAGGCTTTGGCCCTGGTTAAAGATGCTTTTGTATGATGAGCACTTTCTCCTCTCATTTCCCCAATAGTCTATATACCTTCTCAAAAATATTGATGTCCTTGACCGGGTGCGGTGGCTCACACCTATAATCCCAGCACTTTGGGAGGCCGAGGTAGGCAGATCACCTGAGGTCAGGAGTTCAAGACCAGCTTGGCCAACATGGTGAAAGCCCTGTCTGTACTAAAATTACAAAAATTAGCTGGGTGTGGTGGCACATGCGGGTAATCCCAGCTACTCGAGAGGCTGAGGCACAAGGATCACTTGAACCCAGGAGATAGAGGTTGCAGTGAGCAGAGATCATGCCACTGCACTCCAGCCTGGGTGACAGAGTGAGACTCTGTCTCAAAAAAAAAAATTAGATGTCCTTTATAATTACTACTATTAATCAAGTACAATCCTAGGAAATTGTTTTTGTTATGCTATTTGATTCTTAAAGGATAGGTATTATTATGCTAATTTTATAAATAAGCCAAATTCTGTAGAGCTTAAGCAACTTCTCCATATCTAATCAGTGGTTAACCTTGTAGTCAAACCTACTTTTATCACTCTCAGATTTTCTACTGTGCCTCAACTAAAATTATTCAGTTCTAAAACATCACTTAAAGGCAGATAAATGTTACCTAAAATTCTGATAACCAGAATTTCTTAGGCACTGTGCTAGACAATTGTTTATCGTTGAGCAAAGCTTTACAATTTCTACTTATGCTAATTATCTCTTGCTCTCCACAAATTTAGCTCTTGGGTAGGGCTGTGGGAAATGGAAAATGGAAAGACAAGGTGCAGTAAAGAATCTGCCGCATCCTGCATGGATAGCAACCCTGATGAAATTTATCTTAACATGAAAGAAAGGGATTTTATTCAATATGAATAGAAACACAGGAAGCAATTGAAGAATAGACAAAAATGAACTGTTTGAAAATGGCAGCTGCAAACCTTATCTCTTATATTCCATTGCTACAAAGACTAGTCAGCTTTTCTTAGCCAAATGTGAATTAGAGGAAATATAATTTAGTGTTTAGAAAATATGCCTAATTTACCACCAAAGCCATACAATTTGTCTTGAAGTAAGGAATTCTACATCAGCTTTTTAAAATGATGGTGATTAAGTAGACTACAATATACTTCAAGTGTTCTTTTCCTTTCATTATTTGTGGCACCCTGATGAAAAGTAATTATGCTTTGGCGAATTTTCCTCTTAGATGTAATTTGGACCACTTATCTAAGATTCTCAGAAGGGAGCTGACTTGACAACTAAAAGAGAACACCTGTTTCTATCAACGTAAAGGAAGCTGGTCCTGAGAGTCTTTTCCTCTACTTAGCAACGCACAGTGTTTCTGCAACCAGAATTATTGAGTGAGGTACTAACGAAATGCCTTCTGTATCCAGCATTTTAATTCAAAGAAATCAGGAATTAAACGGTATACTTTTTAGATTTACATGAGGAAAGAAAGAAGAATGCTCATGAATATAAAATAACTGAAAGAGAAAAAGGAGTGGGAAGTGTAGCAGTGATTAACAGTGCTAAGATATACAGATATCCAGCCCTAGAGACCAACACACCCTCAATAAGGATGCCCCTCAGCTACTCAGGTGGTTAGGAAAAATATTTCCTAGTTTGGGATTCTGTTATTTTATTAAACGGGTCAAAGGGAGGTCTGCAGAAGATGTTGTATGTTTTATTTCCAAGAATGTCTGTGTGTGAAAATTCTATCCGCCCTCTTCTCATTGGTATTTAAAGTAGGCAACTGGCATGATATTTGTTGTTCATAAAAGAAGGATGGCTCCATCACATTACTGAAACACTAAATAATTCAATTTTCTGACTAGGAGCTGTGGAGCTTCAAACTTACTTATAAGATATTTTATTTTTTCCTTTTATGACCTATAAAAAAGCCTGTACAGCTATTACCTAGTTTTTCCATCATGTTTTAACAAATACCGAAAAGCACTTTTACAAATACAAGCATTTGGTTTCACTGCATTCTTAAGTTAAACATTAACAAGTAAAATAAAGATAGTGCCAAAGACCTAACACATTAAATTTAGGTGGATCTACTGAAAATCAATTAATGGACTTCAAAAAATTTTTGCTTTTCTTTGCCTCTGTTTTGCCACCTCTTTTTGTTTGTTGTTAATGGGATTCTAATTTTCTGATGGAAACTGTTGAAAGGAAATGCTGCAACAAGTAATTTGGGTTATCCTTGTGACACATTAGAATTTTTGTATCCTGTCAATTTTCTGAAGGTGTTTACAAGACAGAACATATGAACTTTTAAAGACTTTGTACTAAAATGTAATATACATTAAAAATACATGAGTACCACTCAATTATTTTAGAAACTAATATATCCATATAGCCAGCACCTAGATCCAGAAGCAGAACTTTTGCCAGCCCCTAGAACACTCCCCTCATATTCTTTGTAATTACCACAAGGATAACCACTATTCTGACTTAAAATAGCACAGATTAGTTTGGCCTATTTTCATGGGTACGTGAACTTCTATTACCTTACTTAATCTACAAGCAGAAACACAGGCGTGGAGACATGAAGCAATTTCTACAGTGTCTTGCAACTCTTGAAGAGTGAAATCTAGGCTTTTCATGTAGTGTGCTTCTACAGAACTGCCTGCAGCCTCTAAAAGTCCTCCTAATAACCAATGAAGGGAGGAATCTAGATGACCAGCCTACCTCTTTGTATGTTAATTTCTGACTGCTTTAAATATAAGGATTAAAAGATATTCCCTTTCCAAGTCTTTATCTATATCAGAACTTGATACTGTGCCACTGAACTCTAGGAGCTCACCATCTAGGAAAGAAGATTAAATATGGAAAGAGAAAGTAAGACAAGAGATGTACAATAATCATCAAGCCTTTGGCTGATTTTTTTCTGCTCAAGCCACATCACTTGATATGGTTAGGCTTTGTGTCCCCACTCAAATCTCATCTTGAATTATAATCCCCACCTGTTGAAGGAGGGACCTGTAATCCCCACGTATTGATGGAGGAAGGTGATTGGATAATGGGGGCGGGTTTCCCCCATGCTGTTCTTGTGATAGGGGGTGATTTCTCACAATATCTGATGGTTTCATAAGGCAGTTTTCCCTGCTCTTGCTCACTCTCTCTCACCTGCTGCCATGTAAGACATGCCTGCTTTGCCTTCCACCATGATTGTAGGTTTCCTTCCACCATGATTGTAGGTTTCCTCAGCCAGGTGGAACTGTGAGTCAATTAAACCTTTTTTCTTTATAAATTAGCCAGTCTCAGGGAAGTTCTTTATAGCAGTGTGAGAATGGACTAATACAGCACTCAACTGTTATTTTTTTATCAATCAGTGTTCCCCAGAGAAAGAACAAATAGGACATGTGCATATGTATATTAGGAAAAGAAATTTATTTTCAGGAATTGACTCCCATGATTACAGAGTCTGGCAAGTCCAAAACCTGCAGGGTAGGCTGGCAGCTGGAGATCCAGGGAAGAGCTGCAGTTCAAGTCCAAAGGCAGTCTGCTGGCAGAATTCCCTCTTCTGGGGAAGTCAGTCTTTTCTTAAGGACTTCAACTGATTGAGTGAAGCCCACTCACATTATGGAGTGTACTCTGATTGAATCAAAGTCTACTTATTTATATATTATTCTCATCTAAAAAACACCTTCACTAGAATAATGTTTGACTGGCTATCTGGGTATCATGGCTTAGCCCAGTTGACACATAAAATTAACCCTCACAGATGCATATTACATGCGGCCTCCTAGGTGCTCTTCTGATCTTGTCTAGATTTATTTAATTTATATATTGCTGCTGAAATAGCCAGGCCTTAATGCCTTATCATTTTAAGTAAACAGTAAGCTCCAGTAGGGCAGTGAGCTTTTCTTGAACTTCTTTTATCTTCCACTGTCCTGATCTCAGAACTCACTGTATATCTATTGATCAAGTGATATGTATTATTAAGTGTAAATTTTAACATTTTCTACACAGACTATGCAATTTTTTTTTTTTGAGACAGAGTTTCACTCTTGTTGCCCAGACTAGAGCACAATCTTGGCTCACCGCAACCTCTGCCTTCGGGTTCAAGCAATTCTCCTGCCTCAGCCTCCCAAGTAGCTGGGATTACAGGCATGTGCCACCATGCCTGGCTAATTTTGTATTTTTAGTAGAGACAGGGTTTCTCCATGTTGGTCAGGCTGGTGTAATCATAATACTGTATTAAAGCACAGACAAGCAGAAAATCATTTCAGGACTAGGCAGCAGAAATAAAAACATACTAATTTCACTTTCTGTGTTATGGAAAATTTTCTCAATTGTAGGAAATAAAAAAAAGTTTTGATCTGCCATACTCAAAGTCCAACCGAAATTCCCAGTTGCCTACAGAACTTTACAAAGTCTGTCAAGTTCATTATACCTGATCTAGATTCTAACTCCTTTATTTCCGCAGAAACGGTAGGTATAAGTAACCTGTTCATTGATATCACTTCCTCATTATGTAAAAGGAAGTTTAAGAAGAAAATAAAATGGAGAGTTTAGCTTATGGCTTGATAACTGTCTACTGAGTTGCTAATATTAACACAAAATCTATTTCCATTTAGTTTGAGTCCTGTATTTCAATAAAATTGTTTTTCAAGGCTCCTGAAGTTTCAGTTAATATTTCTGTGTTTCTAGATTCTCTTACTTCACTTGTATAAAGTTGAACTTGTACAAATTTGGACTTTTTTTTACCGATGATAGTATTTGTTCATAAGTCTATTTCCTGCCCTAGACTGTCAGCTTCTTGAGTGTACATTATTTACGACTGTGAGTGGTTTTTTTCACACCCCAAAAATGCACGCATCGTTTTGTTTGATTTGGTTTTGTTGAATTTGTGTGTGTGACCATGTGGAAGCACAAGCAAACACATATCATGCTTTGTTGACACTGTAACAAATCTAGACTTTTCTAAGTTCCAGGATCCTGGTATTTCAAACAGTGTGATTTTGCTGTGGAAAAAAAAAAAAAAACAAAAAACCAGGATTGGCTTTTCCAGTGGTTTCTGACCATTATATGCTATAATATCTATTTAAGTGCCCAAATGTCTATTGTGGTACATGTTGGATTCTGTCCAAATGACCTAGAGAAGTGCAGGGTAGCTATTAAGTATGTAAAAGTTACTTGCGTGTACCTTCTATGACCAAGAAAAAAATCCAAAGAACTGTTTAGTAATTTTGGAGGATCTACTCTGTACCCAGGCACTGAAATAGGTTGCAAGGATACAAAGGTAAATAAGATATAATTCTTAATGTCAAAAAGTTCACAAAAAAGTGAACTTTAAAATAATATTAAAATAATATTTGAAAGGCAGAAGTCGTAATATGTTTTTATATTTACAAAACAAAATTACTTTTAAAAATAATAATTTAATATGAAAAGGGCCAAAATTCATGAGAAATATGGTACCTGAAGAGGATGTTGCTTGTCAGGTTTTAGACATTCCTAAAGCTTTAAATAAGAGTTTCTTCAGGGATTGCCATAGATAAAAATATTTTGTGTGTTTTTTTCTATTGAAATGGTCCCAAAAAAGCTAAAGGATATACTAGGTGGAAAAAAAAGGGAACATAACAGAGCACTAGCATTCACTAATTCGAACACTGTTTTTAAGGTAAGTTATAAATACATGAATGTGTGACCCTGGAATTAGCTATATCATAAGGCAAGAAATAAGCTTAGTTCTTAGTGTTTGGAAAGTATTTTGAGGCTGTATTACTTCTATTACTGGATATCTTCAGGGGTTTGATCCAAAAATGCAATCCAAAGATTCATCTAAGACCTATATTTTCTGCAAGATTTGAAACGGAAATGTTCAGAGCAAGTCAAAAAATCCACTAATATGCAAGAGTACAGAAGTTATATCTTTAGTTTTCAAAAATCTATAATGATGATAAAAATGAAGCCACAGGAAGAGAAGCCTCAAGGGGGCTGACTAGAGACATCCAGCACTCACTTCCTCCACAAAGAAAAACTAAACTAGCAAGTAGCTAATCACATTTTGAATAAAGCATCTAAGAGAGAACACTTGAGTTCAACAGAGAAGTCACAGGAAATACTGGAGACATGGAAGGAGAGGGATGCCAGGAAGCCAGCTCAGGCCAGATGGGAGCCCAGAGAGCCTCCACAGTGTGGAGAAAGGGTAAGTGAGAGACCTCCAGCAGTCCACATCCCCTCCACCAACTCCTGCAAACCTCACCACAGGAGAGCACCTAGACCCTAGTGGGCCCTGAAACTAACATATAGTCTTTCTATGGGAAAATTAACATGCATCATTAAGTAACTTTAATATCGAGTAAGCAAAGTGTGGACATTGAGATTTGGCATATAACAGTGAATGAAACAAACAATATCTCTACCCTCATTACCAGGGAAGGATTCACAGAAGAGGTGGCATTAGAGAGAGGGCTTGATCAATATCAGGTTTTGGCAACATGATGACATGATGTCAACATCATAGAAAACGGTTGACATGATTATAGTGCTATTGCCAAAGGAGTTGTATGAAGCTGAATGGGATCATTTTCTCACCCAGCATATCTATTTATGTTCTTATTCTCAGGATACCAACTACAGTACTGGAAGTGCTGGAAAAATTCTTGATTTACAAGACTCTTTTAAATTCCTTTAATGGTCTGGCAGCATGGAATTTGTCCAGTCTTATAAATGAAAATGTACTACTAAAGATAAAATATTCTCTTTGCTTTTATGTTTATTTATTTTTAAAGAAAAGCTAGAAATTTTTTCAGTGTTCACTAACAAAATCAGGCAGAATTCGTGTTACAGAATTTCAATAACAGATTTAGAATCAACAATGAAATTTGAAGAGCAAGAAATTATAATAAGGAAAAAAATAAGCCCGTCATTTTTCCTTTTTTTTTTTTTTTTTTTTTGAGATGGAGTCCTGCTCTGTCACCCAGGCTGGAGTGCAGTGGCAGGACCTCGGCTCACTGCAACCTCCGCCTCCTGGGTTCAAGTGATTCTTCTGCCTCAGCCTCCCGAGTAGCTGGGACTACAGGCGAGCACCACCACGCCTGGCTAATTTTTGTATTTTTAGTAGAGACGGAGTTTCACCATATTGGCCAGGCCAGTCTGGAACTCCTGACCTTGTGATCCACCCACTTCAGCCTACCAAAAGTGCTGGGATTACAGGCATGAGCCACTGCACCCGGCCTTTTCCTATTTTTTATTTGAAAAATTTAATCCTTCTGATTATTTTTCCAGGCATGCATTTAAAAATTTTTTTACAAAGGTTCTTCTTCCTATTTAACTGACAGGATTTATTCTCACTATTAGATTCTATTTAATTTTTCTTTCTGACCTTAGTCTTCTTTCATTTATAATCTTCTCTGTTTCCTTTATTCAGTTTCCTCCTTCTTCTATGCTAGTCACTCTTAATTATTTGTTCTGTAATAACAGATGTGCCTTTCAATACAAGTGGCATTTTTCTAACAACCTCTTTGGTCAGTGGTGGTCAGAGGCTGCCACAGGGCAGATTTTTATTAGAACTTTAGGAACACACAGCAGCCTACTGTTAATATTTTCAAGTTCATTTTAAGGAACAATTTCAAGTTCTAATCAAAAGACTGTCATTTCACTTTTAAGACAGTAGAAGATTTACAATCTCTGTCCCCAGAGTCTGCTGAACTCAGACTTATGGGCACTCAGGTGATGCGTTTCTTTGGACTGCCCTTCAACTTTGTCCTAAAGTGATAATACCAACCTCCCGTCAGCTTAGTATATCATAAGACTGTTTGCTTGCTCAAGTGTCTGGAATAAAACTTCATTACCTTCTTTTTTCTCAGTACACTAGCTATGTGTACCTTTATGTGCACTCTGTATTTACTATTTTAATGTTCCCCCTAAAAAGCTATCTGCATTAGCAAGAAAGCAGCCCAAGACAATATCTTTAAATAAGTTGAAGAAATTAGTCAGGCCAACAAGATAAAATACTTTAAGCCAAGTTAGATAGTAAATACTGCCTGCATCTGTCCACGCATGCAGTCATTCTTTAGCATCTATTTATTTTGCATTGTATTTATAGATATTTTCCATTCAATGACTGACCTGTTCTACACTCTATAGCATTTGTTAAATTCATGGCCTTCTTATTTTTAATGAGGATCTGTAGCTTGAATTTACCATTTACAGCACAATAGATGTGACTTTTGCTCCTAAACTCATTATTTCTGTCTCTCATTACTATTACTAGAACTCTGAGACATTTTCTATCAGAGATTTAGTTGTTTTTGTTAAAAGCAGAAATCCCAGTGGATGCTTTTCCTATTCTTTTCATTTAAAATACAACCAAAAGATCTTACTTCAGTCTTATTCTGTAATAGCATAGTTCACTGAATACCAGATGAAAGTTATGTTATTTTCATTAAAATACAAATTAATAAGCAAGACAAAAATATCTACTCTGGAATGACAAATGCCTTTTAAGGCTATTTCACAAATCAAAATAAGTTAAAAAAATCTATCTTGCTTTTATAAGTTAAAGTAGTGAAAAGACACAGTAGTTTTCTAAATTTAAAATTCAAATCTCAAAAATGGTTTTGATTTTTAAATAAATTAATATTAACTCTTAGTCTTGTCAGTGGATTAGCTGCCTTTCTATACTTTTTTTTCCTATTGTGAAATCTCCATTTTCCTATTGTGTTTATAAATATTTGTTCCTTAGGCTTAGATACTTTTTCATATAGCAATTCCAGAAAGATTTTTCAGGCTGTAAAGTTGGATATGCATGAGAATTAAATGATATAAGAGGCGTTAGTTAACTCATTCAAATAGTTTCAAAGGAGATGTGAAGGAATACCATCCACTTGACTTACAAACTAAAAATGATTAATATAGGTCACTTCCTAGAAGCTATTACTATGTCTTTGGTCAAAAAATTTACCATAAAATTTTCAAGTAAATGTTAATCCAAATATTACAATCCCCACTAACTTTCTGTGTGATATCTAAAATTATTAACCAACCAATATTCCCACAAGATAGGGTGGGATAGGGTGGGAGGATTCACGTAAACTACTGCATGAATCATACACTCTGGAATTGTGCAAAGCAACAGTCCTATACCCAATACTCTATGAAACTTGATTCTTTAATAATGATAAGAATCTAAAGCACAATTTTGAGGCAGCATTGTACTTTACCCAGAAGGCTTTTTCTGTACTTCAACAGTATAATTATTGAAAAGATTTTATTAGGATAAGAAAATCAGAATATGAGGTAAATACAATTTTTGTTCATTTCCTTACTTCATAAAATTTTAAGTACCATCAACTCTCCCTTTATTAAAAAATAATTGTTCCTTAAAATTAAATATTAACTAAATTTGTGAAAGCAAATCACATACTAAATATAGCAAGATTTAAACTAGAGATCAATTAAAGAAAATAAGTTGAAAAATCACAGAGAAGTAAAAAGTCACTTAATTTTGTTAAATTAAGTTTGGCCTAAAGCTGCCTCATTACATATTTTAAGTTTGTCCTAAAGGTTTACCCATGCATAGTGAACTGTAACCTAACTGGATGTGTAAACAGACTGTAACCTACTCTTGTACCAACCACAGAGTTCCAGCCAATCGCAGGCACCCAGCTGTTCAAACTGTGTTCAGATAGGCTAAATGCTAAGCTGTAATCAATCCAGATGTTTCCGTACCTTACTTCCATTTTCTATACTTCATTTTGCTTTTTTTTTAAATCCATAAATATCATCCAACCATGTAGCAGAATCGCTTTGAACCTACCTATTCTGGTTGCAGGCTAGGGCAGGTGGGAGGTGGGGAGCTGATTTGTGAATCATGCTTTGCTCAATTAAACTCTATTAAATTTAATTTTTCTGAAAAATTATCTTTTAACAACGATATTAAGATCTTCATAGTAATACATATTTTATTTGTCTCTAGCATGAGACTATTAGCTTCTGAAGAAGAGACTAGGCCTTGTTTAACTTTGTACCCCAATATCTAACCCAAAATCATTCCTCAGGTATTGTTAATTCAGGCCGAAAAGAGATCTCCATAGCTCTATCCTGAGAATGTGGACTTGTCTAAATGTAAGGGAAAGCAAAGTGAAGAATACCTCTGTGATAAAAGCAAATACCATTTTATTTTATTATTATTGAAGTTGAAAAACTTTAAGAATACCTAATACAATACTGGGAACAATAATACATATTTTATTTGTCTCTACCATGAGACTATTCGCTTCTGAAGGAGACACTAAGCCTTGTTTAACTTTTTACTCCAATATCTAACTCCTAGCAAAATGTAGGCACTCAAAAAACATTTGCTGGCTGAGTGCGGTAGCTCACGCCTGTAGTCCCAGCACTTTGACAGGCAGAGGCAGGCGGATCACCTGAGGTCAGGAATTCGAGACCAGCCTGGCCAACATGATGAAACCCTGTTTCCACTAAAAATATAAAAATTAGCTGGGCATGGTGGTGCATGCCTGTAGTCCCAGCTACTCGAGAGGCTGAAGCAGGAGAATCGCTTGAACCCAGGAGGCGGAGGTTGCTGTGAGCCAAGATCACGCCACTCCACTCCAGCCTGGGAGACAGCAAGACTCTGCCACAAAATAACATAAAATAATAAATTTTTTAAAAAATTGCTGAATGAAAAGAATGAAAGCAGATCAAAGTCACCTAATCAGCATATTTAGAACACAGTACAAAACGTTTTAAATATGTGTTTAGACTTGGACTTCAATCTCATATCGTGGCCAGTTAATAAAGTATCAAGAAGACAATAAAGAAAAGGGGAAAGGGCACTAAAATAGGAAGAGAGGACAAGAAAAGACAGAGAAGGTTAGAGAGGGAGACAGGGCACAGCAACAGAGGCCCTGAAAAACAAAGTCGGGTGCGGGTCCGAGAAAGAAGTAGACTGGAAATCAAGACAGTGGTAGAGAAGAAAAGAAAGGGGAACAGAAGGGGCAAAACCTGATAGATGAGGCACATTCCTATGTAAAGTTTTATAAACGCCCTTTCACAATCTGCAGTTCACCAGGCCACAAATTTCAGCTTTTAAACTTCTCATTACTCATCTTTGAAGTGTGAATTAACTGGTGCATTACTGTATAGAATCTTGAGTGTATATTTTTTCTACTTTTGAATTTTTCTAGTCATAGTGACCAGAACAAAATCATGCCTCAGCTATTATTAATTCAGGCTGAAGAGGAATCCCAACCCCACTGCTCTATCCTGAGAATGTGAACTTGTTTAAATGAAGGGAATCCTTTCTGAAAGTGAAGAACACCTTTGTGATTAAAAACAAACACCATCTAATTTCACTTTATTTAAGCTGAAAAGCTTTCACAGTACTTAATACAATACTGGGAAAATGGTATGTAATCAGAATGATACTTCTAAACTCAGCTTTTTACGTATTCTTTTTTCAGTAGGAAATAGTGTTAAACAATCTCATGAAAAAGATTTTGAAACTAGGCATATGAATGTTCAAATCTATTTTCCAACTTTTACTCTACTTGATTTATCCCTTTTATTCCTTCTTAATTCACAGTATCGGATTTGATTATCCTAAGTTAAAGAATGGCTCTTGAAACCCCCTCAACTGTAAATAACCATTACTCCGGCTGAGCATCTTTGATCAATACATGTGATCACTGATCTCTATCATAATGGTTCTTTCACATTCACTGCATCTCTGGGCTTTGCTTTCTTTGGAAAGATCTGAAGTAAAAAAAACTCATCATTATGGCTATAAGCAATAAGACACACAAAAAGCCCTATTTCCAAACGTCTGGTAACATCAGAAACAACAGATTATTCAGAGTAAAATTTCAAGGGACAGAGCATGCTTGGAAAGGAAATGGGTTTTTGAAAAAACCATTTCCCCACCTACTGTCACAGAATAGCTGAATGAAAACTGGTCAAGTCCAGATGAGAAGTCTGTGTTCCTCCCTTCTTCCCACTTCCTTCTCTGTGTTCACTTCTCTCTCTTTCTAATTTGTCTAAGAAATGACTAGGAACAAACTGTAAACATACAAGTAGCTATATAAATGTAAATATACTACACTTGGCACCAAAAAAAATCATTCCTGATCATTTGTATAAACCTATTATTTTTATAACAAATGATCATTTTTCTAATTAATTTATCATTTTTGATATGCTGAATTTTCTTTCCTGATTGATCATTAATTTTAGCTTTAGGTTTCTCATTCTGCCTAAAACTAGACCAAGAAAAATTAGCCTGAAAATTGTTCAAAAAAATCATTTAATGATACTTGTTAAAGCAAGGTAAGGTAAACTTAGGATTGATTATGACTGATCATGATAGGTACAGAGACTAAAACAATGGGATTTTGTGGTGGAGGAGAGAGACTGGGTCACCTCCGAATACAGCATGAGCAAGTAGGAATTTACAGTCAAGGAGCAAGGTGGGGATCAGTGGATAGAAAATTACTAAGAGGATATATCAGGGGTAAATGGGATTCTGGCTAAACCTAGCCACAGGATTCTCACTAAAGTCATGTCAGGGGGATCAGATATCAGTTGGGGATAATGGAAAATGAGGAACCCGATCAGATATCAAGGATGGGGTTCTTGCTAAATTGACTTAGCTGGGTTCTTTGCTAAAAATGGATTTTACAAGGAAAATGCTTATATAGGCCCTTTTACAGGTGGTCTAGGAGGAGGTTCAGGGACCTGACTAAAGTTTGGCCAAGCAAAAAATTGCTGTCAAAATACAATCTTAAGACCTTGGAGAGGTCAACATTTAAATAAATTTCATTGGTGACTTCCTATTTAATGCAACTATGGGTCTGAGCTTCGAGATTTTACACATTTAAGTTTCCATAAAACTTAGCATGAGGAGTCATACCTAATATAATTAGGTTGGAATAGCAGTAAAAAAAATGTGACATACTCTGCACTGTAAAATCCTCTCATAAAATGCCTTTCTCTAACATCAAGTGCCTATTCCTAATGGGGTATGCAGTAAACATGTCCAACTGGGGGGTATAGCAATGGAAATGATAGCAAATAAATTAAGATTAATAATAATTGCCTCAGTAAAGCTAAACAGGCCAAAGAAGTCTTATAGAAGAAAGGGGTGTTGGGACAGGATCTGCAATCTAAGAAAAAAAGGATAATGAGACAAGCAATTAATATAATGGTCAAGATAATAAGATGGAGAAGGACAATGAGGTGAGTTAAACTACAAGGCAAATGACTGAATAAATAGATCTTTTTAAAAAATGGCATGAAGGTCCTTGGAGAGAAAAAAAGGTTTCAGGTCCTTTTTATAATTAATTCAACTTATCTAGACTTATATGGAATATATAAGCTTTAAAATTTGATTAATGAAAATAGGCACGATTTTTTTTGGCATTCATTTGTATCCTTTTTTATGTTTTGGTCAGAAATTGATGATAGACTACTCTGGGGCAAGAAAGTAGAGACCCTGTCTTGTGAAGATACAATAATTAAGAGGTGGATGGAGGAGAATCTGGGAATGGCAGTTCTGCTACTTATTGGCTGCTATGATCCCAGAGCAGTACCTCCATGGCTTTCGTTCCCACTTTGTTCATCTATAGCATGAGGGGACACTGTGTAAGATGACTTTTCCCTCGTAGTCAGAAGTAGCTAAGGGTTATAAAGCATTATATGGTTTTACTTGCCCAGTATATTATTTGTAAAACATCTAAAATCTACTTCCTATTTTCATCAGTGTGGATCCCAGAGTCCTGCTACAGGACCATCAAACACACCATATGGTCTTTGGATAGAAAATAATTCTTTCATTATACAAGGGAGAGCCTGTACAAGTAGATGTTATCAGTGTATACGTGTGTGTACATGCATGTGTGTATATATGAGTGAGTGTGTGAGTAGGTCTGTGTGTTGATACACTCAGTATTTTTTTCAGTGTAATGTTTATACCTGCTAATGAATCAAGCTGATATTTTCATCACTATTGACTCATTTATCAGGAACAATAAGTCTTCATGACATCCAAAGAGAAAAATTAAAAGGACTTAGAAAAAGGAAGACAGGAAAGGCATTTTACAACTTATCAAAACAAGATAATAAAGAGTTCATGTTTCAAAAAAAAGTCTGTGAACAGAGAAGTTATAATAGGGCCTTTATGATATAGAAATAGGTAACAGCAAAATTAATTCTAATACATAGTAAGTAATATATGCATTTTGACTACTGGTTTTTAACTGAACCCTCTTCCAAGGGTTTGATAATCCTTCCCATCTGTTCCGCAAAAGAGTAGACTATGATCTAAGAAACAAGTCATTTGAAGCCAATTTAAATAATCATAATCAATGAATGGCAAAGTGACCATAATACACCTTCTGAAAACAAGATATAAATATTCCCTGATGTGTTCACTGACCCTAATATAATCAGCTGGGCTTCCTGAAGCAGACCTTCCATAATGGTTCGCATAATAGATTTAATTCTAGCACTGAAAAACATCATATAAAATTTCCAGTCTGCCAAGCTTCCACTTCAGCATGTTACTTAGACTTCTTTCTGATCCGGCTAGCGTCACGTAGAAAACCCTGGAAAAAGGCTAGCCAAGCTTGTCAAAAATATTCTGTCTTCTGTATTTGTTATAAGAAAGAATAACCCTTCTTTGGTTGTCATGGCCACTGTCATATTGGAATTGGGAGAGTTTTATTTTAAAATTCATGAGTCAGTACATTCATATTCCATTAGTCACCCAGTCCATATATCTCATTCAAACCTAAATCTTCTCTCTCTTCTCATTATCGTCTGATGACCTTGCTTCCTATTTCACTGAGAAAAGAGCCATCAAAAACCAAACTTCCACATGCTCTCACTGCTGATTCAACCTACTGGATCCATGCCCAAGTTCTCTGCCTTCCTCCTAGGACCAGAGATGAATCGTTTATTCTCCTGGTTCGGTTCACTCTTGCTTACACATAGATTTTGCTCCTGCAGTTCTCTCCTTTCTCTTCTTAATCATTAATTTTTCTCTACTCTCTGGGATAATGTTTATTAACATGAAAATATTCTGCTATGGCTCCCACCTTATAAATTTCCTTCACCTTTCTAACCTTCCCTCATTGCTCTGATCTCTTTTGTAGTAAAATTCTATATTTTACAGTAAAACCACCATATCTTACCCACATCATTCATGACTTATAATAAATCCAGTTTGCTTAATTTATATGATAAAATCATTATCTTTCTTACCACCATTCCTATGATACAACCTGAGATCTAGCAGTCAAGCTCTCTCCTTTCCAGTCTTCCTTTCATTCACCACTGGTCAAGACATTTCCATCACCATTTAAACAACAATGCTGCTGATAATACACGAGGGAGCACAAAAATACAGCTGCTTCCTTTACAATTGTACTGATTCCGGAACAGCATGGTCTGCCAAAACTGATTTATTTCTTCATACACTTTAGCTGATAGGTTCTAAATGACTCTTAAGAAACAAGAATTAAGGGACTATGCTTGCACTAGGCCCTATTACCATTAAAATGCTACTAACACTAATATTCTTTGATATGGTGTTGAAAATAAATCATTCTAATATAATGATATATATGAGATAAAATATGTATTTTGCTTAATATATTTAAATATATTTCTCTTATATAAAAATATATTTCGAAAACATAAAAGAGGATATCTAGCAATTAATTTGACCGTATGAACAGCATTATTCAGATAGAAAAAAGGTACTCTTAGAGAACTCTCACACGCCCAGTTAATACTCAATAAAAATCATTCCCCAGTCAGAAGAATTCAACAAAAAGGAGAAGCATGTTGTTTTCCTTTCCTACTGATATGAACAATTGTAATCTTGGTCTTAAGATTTAAAAGAATCTCAAATCATTGAATCAGATGGAAATGCTAATTGAAATTAGTGTCTATCTTTGCCCAGTAATGTCTTGACTGTGAACTATAGAAGCAGGACTATGTAATTAGGTCCCATTGCACACCAAATTCTGTGGCTATTCTCTGTTTACTCCAAAAAAGATTCTTGTCGAAGTTTGATTTATAAATGCGAGCAAAGTAAAAAAAAAACTTATCATTATACAAGAAGTGTATACATACTTATTAAAAATCATTTATATACTGGCTATAAAATATGTGTATTTCCAAATATAGCTGCTGTAGAGCTGGACTCTTGAGTTGAATGTACGTCTTGAGCTACAAAAATGAGGGAAAGCACCATCTTGAGGCACAACTGGAATTCAGGCCTTTGGTCCCTGGATCTGAAAGCAGAGAAGCTGATATGGAGTATAGTCATTGTGAGTCAATATTACATGTTGGCAAAATGTGATATAAGCCTTAGCTTTTGAAATTAACATTGACATTAATCAGGTGTTAACCTTGATTATTTCCAGAACTATACTTTTAATAGTCATCTAGTTCAACCAGCTCACTTTGCAAATTAGGAAATTAAAATTTCTAGAACTGTTACAGGATTGTTCCAACGTTACCCATGAGTAAATGAGAGAGCTGAGGCTAGAACCCTAGCTCCTTAGTCTGTCTCCAAAGTAATTAACTTCATTCATTTAAAAGAATGCCAGATAAAATAGTATTTTTAAATGTGCAAAATTATTGTTCTATAGTGTGTAAAATAATTTTGAGTTTCAAAATTTACTGTATAGAATTTCTTTCTAAGCCAAAGAAGGTAAAAGTATAAACATGCTTTTACAATACATTTTCTAAACTGTAACATTTTTGAAAGAGTGTGAAGTGTGATGTTCATAAAATCTAATTTATGCCTCTTGAAGTGTATTTAATTGGCAATAAGCCTTTTCAAGGAACAGAAATTACAGTCCTTAACCACTAACATCTCATTAAGTTAGTTATATGTGTCCTTTAATGCAAATATCCATTCTTTTGCATGAAAAATAATTCTATTGAAGAGGGTGGTGTAGTTTGGTCCTAACTGTAGCCTGAATATAAAAATGCACATTGATTTTTAAAATCTCATTCTAGCATGAAAGAATCTTACCTGGGCCAAAGAAACATAGTACAAGCTAAATGTGGATTTAATATTTATTGAGCTATTTACCAAGTTTTATATTTTATTTCGTTTATTTTATTGCACACAAATTGATTCCACACATCTAGAATCTTTCACCAAATTCTTGACTCTTTCCCCAAATCCCTTTAAAACACAGGCCCCTAAGGTCACAGAAATGAAAAGACAGTAACAATAAAATTATAGAAGTTGGAAAGCAATTGGTTAATTGTTGAAAAATTTAACAGAGCTACAACAAACAACAAAGTCCTAATGCCAGCAGTAGGGAATGGTGAGAACTAACTACAATGATACTACGGAATCTCCAACAGGCTCAGAAATGGGTACCACCAGATACTTTTAGATATGAGAAAAAGAAATAAGAACTAGTTGAAAGCCTGTTTAAGAAGCAGCCAGATGCCAGATTCACTTTTACACTCTCCTCAGCTGGGAAACTTTCCCTCCCCAGTCCTAGCAAAAGACGAGGTTTATTCTCTTGAAAAGGTTAAAGAAGTCTCTGGACTGGGGGAACCCCGGCACAAGGAAGAAACATCACAATAAAAACAGAGGAATTAAGTGTATTACGTACATTGGAAGCAGAGATCCCCTCAGCCAGCCTCCTACACTCAGGTCCCAGTACAGACCTTCACCCTCCAGGCAGGAGTTTGGCAAAGCCTTGTCTAGGAAAAAAAAGTAGTATAGAAGGAAAGATCTAAAGATCTCACATCAGAGGTTTCCCATCTAAATAGGGCAGTCAGATCATGTAGTCACACACCCATCTATATACTCAGAGCCTCTAATCTGTGCTTTTGTCTCCCACACTTAAAGAGAAGCAAAAAACTAAGAATTTCCAGGTACCAGAGGAAATCCTCTAATGTGAGCTATTGAGACAAACTGAAGAGAAAAAAATACATTAAAACAATTTGGAACACACAAAAACAATGTCAGGGAAAGAAATTTGTTTTTAAAATTAAAAAAAAAACCAATTGTTTGCTGTCTCCCTAGAAATAATCTAACCATGATAAAAACAGAATATTTTTTAAAAACTCAAACTTATTTTCCTCAAAAATAAATAATAGCAGAAATACAAAACTAAATAGGAGTGTGGGATGATAAACTTAAGAAAAATATCTTTAGGAATCCATTCCAAGATGGCCGAATAGGAAGCACTCTGATCTGCAGCTCCCAGTGTGATCGACGCAGTAGATAGGTGATTTCTGCATTTCCAATTGAGGTACCTGGTTCATCTCACTGGGACTGGTTGGACAGTGGGTGCAGCCCACGGAGGGTGAGCCAAAGCAGGGTGGCGCATTGCCTCACTCAGGAAGTGCAAGGGGTAGGGGGATTTCCCTTTCCTAGCCAAGGGAAGCTATGACAGACTGTACCTGGAAAAACAGGACACTTTCACTCAAATACTGCACTTTTCCCATGGTCTTAGCAACCAGCAGACCATGAGATTCTCTCCTGTGCCTGGCTCGGCGGGTCCCATGCCCACGGAGCCTTGTTGACTGCTAGTGTAGCAGTCTGAGATCAACCTGAGAGGCTGCAGCCTGGTGGGGGGAGGGGAGGGCGTCTGCTATTGCTGAGGCTTCAGTAGGTAAACAAAGTGGCCAGGAAGCTCAAACTGGACAGAGCCCACTGCAGCTCAGCTTGGCCTACTGCCTCTATAGACTCCACCTCTGTGGGCAGGACATAGCTGAAAAAAAGGCAGCAGAAACTTTGCAGACTTAAACATCCCTGTCTGACAGCTCTGAAGAGAGCAGTGGTTCTCCCAGCAGTGGTTCTCCCAGCATTTGAGCACTGAGAACGAAGAGACTGCCTCCTCAAGTGGGTCCCCGACCCCCGTGTAGTCTAACAGGGAGACACCTACCAGTAGGGGCCAACAGACACCTCATACAGGCGGGTGCCCCTCTGGGACGAAGCTTCCAGAGGAAGGATCAGGCAGCAATATTTGCTATTCTGCAGCCTCCACTGGTGATAACCAGGCAAACAGGGTCTGGAGTGGACCTGAAGCGAACTCCAACGGACCTGAAGCTGAGGGACCTAACTGTTAGAAGGAAAATGAACAAACAGAAAGAAATAGCATCAACATCAACAAAAAGGACATCTACACCAAACCCCACCTGTAGGTCTGTAGGACGAAAGGTAGATAAAACCACAAAGATAGAGAGAAACCAGAGGAGAAGTTAAAAATTCTAAAAACCAGAGCACCTCTGCTCCTCCAAAGGACTGCAGTTCCTTGGGGGCAATGGAACAAAGCTGGACAGAGAATGACCTTGACAAGTTAACAGAGAAGAAGGCTTTAGAAGGTCAGTAATAACAAATTTGTCCGAGCCAAATGAACATGTCCTAACCCATCAGAAGGAAGCTAAAAACCTTGAAAAAAGGTTAGACAAATGGCTAACTAATAAACAGTGTAGAAAAGACCTAAAATGACCTGACGGAGCTGAAAACCATGGCACGAGAACCTTGTGACACATGCACAAGCTTCTGTAGCCAATTTGATCAAGTGGAAGAAAGGATATTAGTGATTGAAGATCAAATTAATGAAATAAAGTAAGAAGACAAGATTAGAGAAAAAAGAGTAAAAACAAACAAAGCCTCCGAGAAATATGGCACTATGTGAAAAGACCAAATCTACATTTGATTGGTGTACCTGAAAGTGACAGGGAGAATGGAACCAAGTTGGAAAACACTCTTCAGGATATTATCCAGGAGAACTTCTCCAACCTGGCAAGGCAGGCCAACATTCAAATTCAGGAAATACAGAGAACACCATGAAGATACTCCTCAAGAAGAGCAACCACAAGACACATAATTGTCAGATTCACCAAGGTTAAAATGAAGAAAAAAATGTTAAGGGCAGCCAGAGAGAAAGGTCGGGTTACCCACAAAAGGAAACCCTCAGACTAACAGCAGATCTCTCTGCAGAAACCCTAAAAGCCAGAAGAGAGTGGGGGCCAATATTCAACATTCTTAAAGAAAATAATTTTCAACCCAGAATTTCATTTCCACCCAAACTAAGCTTCATAAGTGAAGGAGAAATAAAATACTTTACAGACAAGCAAATGCTGACAGATTTTGTCATCACAAGGCCTGCCTTACAAGATCTCCTGAAGGAAGCACTAAGCATGGAAAGGAACAACTGTTACCACCCACTGCAAAAACATGCCAAATAGTAAAGACCATCGATGCTATGAAGAAACTGCATCAATTAATGGGCAAAATAGCCAGCTAACATCATAATGACAGGATCAAATTCATACATAACAATATTAACCTTAAATGTAAATGGGCTAAATGCCTCAATTAAAAGACACAGACTGGCAAATTAGATAAAGAGTCAAGACTCATCAGTGTGCTGTATTCAGGAGACCCATCTCACGTGCAGAGATACACATAGGCTCAAAATAAAGGGATGGAGGAAGATCTACCAAGTAAATGGAAAGCAAGAAAAAGCAGGGGTTGCAATCCTAGTCACCAATAAAACAGACTTTAAACTAACAAAGATTAAAAGAGATAAGGCCATTACATAACAGTAAAGGGATCAATTCAACAAGAAGAATTAACTATCTTAAATATATATGCACCCAATACAGGAGCACCCAGATTCATAAAGCAAGTCCTTAGAGACCTACAAAGAGACTTAGACTCCCAAACAATAATAATGGGAGACTTTAACACCCCACTGTCAATATTAGACAGATCAACAAAACAGAAGGTGAACAAGGATATCCAGGACTTGAACTCACCTCTGCACCAAGCAGACCTAATAGACATCTACAGAACTTTTCACCCAAAATCAACAGAATATACATTCTTCTCAGCACCATATCGCACTTAAATTGGCCACATAATTGGAAGTAAAGCATTCCTCAGCAAATGTAAAAGAACAGAAATCACAACAAACTGTCTCTCAGACCACAGTGAAATCAAATTAGAACTCAGGATTAAGAAACTCACTCAAAACCACACAACTACATGGAAACTGAACAACCTGCTCCTGAATGACTACTGGGTAAATAATGAAATGAAGGCAGAAATAAAGATGTTCTTTGAAACCAATGAAAACAAACACACAACATACCAGAATCTCTGGGACACATTTAAAGCAGTGTGTAGAGGGAAATTTATAGCACTAAATGCCCACAAGAGAAAGCAGAAAGATATAAAATTGACACCCTAACATCACAATTAAAAGAACTGTAGAAGCAAGAGCAAACAAATTCAAAAGGTAGCAGAAGGCAAGAAGTAACTAAGATCAGAGCAGAACTGAAGGAGATAGAGACACAAAAAAACCCTTCAAAAAAATCAATGAATCCAGGAGCTGGTTTTTTGAAAAGATCAACAAAATTGATAGGCTGCTAGCAAGACAAATAAAGAAAAAAAGAGAGAAGAAACAAACAGACACAACAAAAAAATGATAAAGAAGATATCACCACCGATCCCAAAAAAATACAAACTACCATCATAGAATACTATAAACACCTCTATCCAAATAAACTAGAAAATCAAGAAGAAATGGATAAATTTCTGGACACATACACCCTCCCAAGATTAAACCAGGAAGAAGTTGAATCTCTGAATAGACCAATAACAGGTTCTGAAATTGAGGCAATAATTGATAGCATACCAACCAAAAAATATCCAGGACCAGATGGATTCACAGCCAAATTCTATGAGAGGTACAAAGAGGAGCTGGTATCATTCCTTCTGAAACTATTCCAATCAATATAAAAAGAGGGACTCCTCCATAACTCATTTTATGAGGCTAGCATCATCCTGATACCAAAGCCTGGCAGAGACACACACACACACAAAAGAGCATTTTAGACCAATATCCCTGATGAACATCGATGCAAAAATCCTCAGTAAAATACTGGCAAACCAAATCCAGCAGCACATCAAAAAGCTTATCCTCCACAATCAAGCTGGCTTCATCCGTGGGATGCAAGCCTCATTCAACATATGCAAATCAATAAATGTAATCTATCACATAAACAGAACCAATGACAAAAACCACATGATTATCTCAATAGAAGCAGAAAATGCCTTCAACAAATTCAACAGCACTTCATGCTAAAAACTCTCAATAAACTAGGTATTGATGGAACATATCTCAAAATAATAAGAGCTATTTATGACAAACCCACAGCCAATTTTATACTGAATGGGCAAAAATTGGAAGCATTCCTTTTGAAAACCGGCACAAGACAAGGATGCCCTCTCTCACCACTCCTATTCAACATAGTGTTGGAAGTTCTGGCCAGGACAATCAGTCAAGAGAAAGAAATAAAGGGTATTCAATTAGGAAAAGAGGAAGTCAAATTGTCCCTGTTTGCAGATGTCATGATTGTATATTTAGAAAACCCCATCATCTCAGCCCAAATCTCCTTAAGCTGATAAGCAACTTCAGCAAAGTCTCAGAATACAAAATCAAAGTGCAAAAATCACAAGAATTCCTATACACGAATAATAGACAAACAGCCAAATCATGAGTGAACTCCCATTCACAATTGCTTCAAAGAGAATAAAATACCTAGGAATCCAACTTACAAGGGATGTGAAGGACCTCTTTAAGGAGAACTACAAACCACTGCTCAACAAAATAAAAGGGGACACAAACAAATGGAAGACCATTCCATGCTCATGGATAGGAAGAATCAATATCGTGAAAATGGCCATATGGCCTCAGGTAATTTATAGATTAAATGCCATCCCCATCAAGCTACCAATGACTTTCTTCACAGAATTGTAAAAAAACTACTTTGAAGTTCATATGGAACCAAAAAAGAGCCTGCATTGCCATGACAATCATAAGCAAAAAGACCAAAGCTGGAGGCATCATGCTACCTGACTTCAAACTATACTACAAGGCTACAGTAACCAAAACAGCATGGTACTGGTACCAAAACAGATTTATAGACTAATGGAACACAACAGAGGCCTCAGAAATAACACCACACTTCTACAACCATCTGATCATTGACAAACCTGACAAAAGCAAGAAATGGGGGAAGGATTCCCTATTTAATAAATGGTGCTGGGAAAACTGGCTAGCGGTATGTAGAAAGCTGAAACTGGATCTCGTCCTTACACATTGACTTAAATGTTAGACCTAAAACCATAAAAACCCTGGAAGAAAACCTAGGCAATACCATTCAGGACATAGGCATGGGCAAGGACTTCATGATGAAAACACCAAAAGCAATGGCAACAAAAGCCAAAATTGACAAATGGATCTAATTAAACTAAAGAGCTTCTGCACAGCAAAAGAAACTCCATCAGAGTGAACAGGAAACCTACAGAATGGGAGAAAAATTTTGCAATCTACCCACGTGACAAAGGTCTAATATCCAGAATCTACAAAGAACTTAAACAAATATACAAGAAAAAAACGAACAACCCCATCAAAAAGTGGGCAAAGGATATGAACAGACACTTCTCAAAAGAAGACATTTATGCAGCCAACAGACACATGAAAAAATGTTCATCATCCCTGGTCATCAGAGAAATACAAATCAAAACCACAATGAGATACCATCTCACGCCAGTTAGAATAGTGATCATTAAAAAGTCAGGAAACAACAGATGCTGGAGAGGATGTGGGGAAATAGGAATGCTTTTACACTGTTGGTGGGAGTGTACATTAGTTCAACCATTGTGGAAGACAGTGTGGCAATTCCTCAAGGATCTAGAACTAGAAATACCATTTGACCCAGTGATCCTATTACTGGGTATATACCCAAAGGATTATACGTCATGCTACTATAAAGACACATGCACACGTATATTTATTGCGGCATTATTCACAGTAGCAAAGACTTGGAACCAACCCAAATGTCCATCAATGATAGACTGGATTAAGAAAATGTGGCACATATACATCATGGAATACCATGCAGCCATAAAAAAGGATGAGTTCATGTCGTTTGCAGGGACATGGATGAATCTGGAAACCATCATTCTCAGCAAACTATCACAAGGACAGAAAACCATGTTTTCTGTGAACTGCATGTTCACATTCATAGGTGGGAATTGCACAATGAGAACACTTGGACACAGGGTGGGGAACATCACACACTGGGGCCTGTCACGGGGTGGGGTACTGGGGGTGGGATAGCATTAGAAGAAATACGTAATGTAAATGACGAGTTGATGGGTGCAGCAAACCAACATGGCACATGTATACCTATGTAACAAACCTGCATGTTGTGCACATGTACCCTAGAACTTAAAGTATAATAATAAAAAACAAAAAAGGAGAAGAAAAATATATTTAAAAAGAAAAAAAAGAAATGCAAAATATAAAAGACAAGAAAATTGAAAACTCAGGCCAGAGACCCAATAATTCAGTAATAGGAATTCCAGAAATAAAGGGGAGGAAATTATCAAAGAAATAATTGAAGAAATTTACTTCCAAAGAAGTAAGTTTTACTTCTTTGCAGAATTAAAGTCTTCTGCACTGAGAGCTTAGCAAAATGGATAAAATGGACCCAAACCAAGACATTCATCATGGAATTTCACACTATTGGAAATGCAAAGATTCTGCAGGCTTCTTCGTTTACGGAAGTAAAAACAAAAACAAAAACACTTGAACATAAAAGATTGGAAAGCATAATGGCTTTGACTTCTCAATAGCAACCTTGAGAGCTGTAAGTTCTTCAGAGGAGCTTTAAACATCTGCGAACTGTTTGGTTGTTAAATAGCATTTACATAGGCATATGAATATACACGTGGAATACTGATCTCATGAAAAATAACGCATTACTATATTGGGAAGACTGAACAATAGGATGGATGTGGGAGAAGGAGAAGAAAAGAGAGCTACATATTCATATTTCAAGTTGTAAAGTCAATAGATAATACCTAGATCTAAAACCAAACAGTAGTAATATAATCATATTATTTATCATTTACCTGAAGTTAAGTAGCAAATTATCAACTTAAAGAGATGAAAGTGACTGCCTGTGGAAAGACAAAATTGGGAGAGGTTGGGTGGGGGAAAGAAGAGGGAGAAAGATTTATTTTTCTCATAATAAAACTTGTAGATCTGATAAATTCTTTAAACACAAGTTTAAAGAATTGGCATGTATACCTTGGCTAAAAATCAAAAACTAAAATGTAACACATAAACCTCTCTAGATAAATCATAACATGGAATGGGTGCTAATTTCTTTTTTTTTTCCTGCGTAAGCTTCATTTATTTATTTATTTATTTATTTATTTATTTTATTATCATTATACTTTAAGTTTTAGGGTACATGTGCACAATGTACAGGTTAGTTACATATGTATACATGTGCCATGCTGGTGTGCTTCACCCATTAACTCGTCATTTAGCATTAGGTGAATCTCCTAAAGCTATCCCTCCCCACTCCCCCCACCCCAGAACAGTCCCCAGAGTGTGATGTTCCCCTTCCTGTGTCCATGTGTTCTCATTGTTCAATTCCCACCTATGAGTGAGAACATGCGGTGTTTGGTTTTTTGTCCTTGTGATACTTTGCTGAGAATGATGGTTTCCAGCTTCATACATGTCCCTACAAAGGACATGAACTCATCATTTTTTATGGCTGCATAGTATTCCATGGTGCATATGTGCCACATTTTCTTAATCCAGTCTATCATTGTTGGACATTTGGGTTGGTTCCAAGTCTTTGCTATTGTGAATAGTGCCGCTATAAACATACGTGTGCATGTGTCTTTATAGCAGCATGATTTATAGTCCTTTGGGTATATACCCAGTAATGGGATGGCTGGGTCAAATGGTATTTCTAGTTCTAGATCCCTGAGGAATCGCCACACTGACTTCCACAAGGGTTGAACTAGTTTACAGTCCCACCAACAGTGTAAAAGTGTTCCTATTTCTCCACATCCTCTCCAGCACATGTTGTTTCCTGACTCTTGAATGATTGCCATTCTAACCGGTGTGAGATGGTATCTAATTGTGGTTTTGATTTGCATTTCTCTGATGGCCAGTGATGGTAAGCATTTTTTCATGTGTTTTTTGGCTGCATAAATGTCTTCTTTTGAGAAGTGTCTGTTCATGTCCTTCACCCACTTTTTGATGGGGTTGTTTGTTTTTTTCTTGTAAATTTATTTGAGTTCATTGTAGATCCTGGATATTAGCCCTTTGTCAGATGAGTAGGTTGCAAAAATTTTCTCCCATTCTGTAGGTTGCCTGTTCACTCTGATGGTAGTTTCTTCTGCTGTGCAGAAGCTCTTCAGTTTAATTAGATCCCATTTGTCAATTTTGGCTTTTGTTGCCATTGCTTTTGGTGTTTTAGACATGAAGTCCTTGCCCATGCCTATGTCCTGAATGGTAATGCCTAGGTTTTCTTCTAGGGTTTTTATGGTTTTAGGTCTAACGTTTAAGTCTTTAATCCATCTTGAATTGATTTTTGTATAAGGTGTAAGGAAGGGATCCAGTTTCAGCTTTCTACATATGGCTAGCCAGTTTTCCCAGCACCATTTATTAAATAGGGAATCCTTTCCCCATTGCTTGTTTTTCTCAGGTTTGTCAAAGATCAGATAGTTGTAGATATGCGGCGTTATTTCTGAGGGCTCTGTTCTGTTCCACTGATCTATCAAAGGATAACTGTAGTCTCTCTATGGAGACAGGTGCTTGTCAGCTTATATATGCATCTGAATATTGAGAAGTACCAGAATGTTCTCTTTTACATGACATGTTCTCTAGGTTGCCATATGTCCTAGCATTCCCAGTAAAGTCCTATTTTTATACCCCATGTTCAGGCTAATTATGTAAAGTACCTCTTTTTACTCTCAAAGCATCCTGGTTGGAGAAAATTAGGTGGCTACCCTAATATTGCTCTCTCACACCTCTCTATATGTACACTTGCTATTTGCATTAGTCCGTTTTCACTCTGCTAATAAAGACATACCCAAGACTGGGTAACGTTTACAGGAAGGAGGTTTAATGGACTCACAGTTCCACGTGGCTCGGGAGGCCTCACAATCATGGTTGAAGGCAAGGAAGAGCAAGTCACGTCTTACATGGATGGCAGCAGACAAAGAGAGAGCATGTGCAGGGAAACTCCTCCTTATAAAACCATCAGATCTCATGAGACTTATTCACTATCACGAGAACAGTATGGGAAAGACTCGCCCCCATGATTCAATTACCTCCCACTAGTCTCTCCTACAACACATGAGAACTGTGGAAGCTACAATGCAAGATGAGATTTGGGTGGGGACACAGCCAAACCATATCGCTATTCTTCTTACCTTGAATTCCCTTTCCCAAATGTCCTGAGAAAAAGATGGCTTCACATTTCTGTTCAAGTTCTACGTCCTCATAAAGATTTCCTTGAATTAAAGATTTTTCCTGTCCCTTTTTACACTACATATATAACTTCATTACAGCAAATATTTAACTGTATTGCAGCTGTTTACATGTTGTCTTCCACTACAGCATAAGTTCCATGAGAGCAAGGATCATGTCTCTCCATTGTTGATGGTCCAGCACTCAACATGGGCTGCACAGAGTAATCCACACAATTCTTACTGAATAAATGAAGTTACCATTTATCTTATTATATAACATTTAATTTTTAGATATATATGTTCTAAAAAGCCTTATCCTTATAAAGGATATTGGCAATTCCATTCTGATATGATTTATCCCAACCATAAAAAAATTCTAGGCATAATTCCATTCCTATATTCAAACTAAAGAGTGAGAGTCTGTAATTACAAATTCTTAGTTGAGTTTGAATACCTCCTTTGTATAAATGCTCAAACATATAATCTACTTGTCTGTATCTATTTCAGCAGCTAAGATAAATTCACAAATAATCTTAGCATTATACATTGTCAGATGAACATGGCAAACAGATAGAATTCGATGTTTTCAATTTAATAATGAAATATAAAATGCCTTTCTGACTCTTTTCTTTTAAACTGAATTCAGATTTTCATCTTACCCAGTTTCATGTGAAGGTGAATTATGCTGGAATTTTTAAGGGGAGTTAGACTGAAACAACTGAAGGTGCATTAAAATATTCCTTTTCTATTCTAAACTACTGTCCTTTCACACATGTAAAAATCACATGGAGATGTTGAAAAATAAAGATTCCCAGGACTTGGTGTGTGTGTGTGTGTGTGTGTGTGTGTGTGTGTGTGTGTGTGTGTGTGTGTGTGTATATTAGATTATATATTATACTCCAGGTATACATACACATATATTATTTATTATATTAATATATAATGTGTTATATAGTATACATACATTTTAATATATTACTATTTATAAGCATAGATATATTTACACCTTGCAGTGGATAACAGGTTGAATTACCTGAGAATTCAGTAGGATAGAGACTTGGATGTAAAACTATGTTGCTTTAAAGAAAATAAAGAAACGTAAGCTTTCTTGCACAGTTGAGTATATGAACTAAGGTTCACTCTCACCTGCACATACAGCTTTGATACTGTAAGTGAAGCTGAAGAAATACTTTATTTAAAAATTAAAACATCAACTCAGAGAGCAAATTTTCTCAGAGTGAGAGGTGTACCCCACAACAGACCCTGCCTGTCTTTTCATTCAGGGTGGGGCAGAGGAAGTATGCAGGTGGGTTGTCTGATTAGAGTCTGCTGAGAAAGATAGGATCTGCCCACCTGAGCACAGCTTGCCCCCAACACCTCTCACAGGTACAGAGGCCAGTAATAGCAGAGGAAAATTATGACAGCCATATACAATAATCAACCTAATCTTTCACATAGTAAATATGAACAACTAATAATCATGTTACCTAAAACAATAATAACACAAAAAAGAAAGATCAAAATGAATGAAAAACAATTGATTCATGAGGAAAAAGTATAGTTCCAGTAAGAGAAGAGAACTTAAAAATAACTCTCATTAGTATTCTAAGAAAGATTCATGAATATACTCATTCATAAACAAGAACAAACTAATATGCAAAAAGTGAATAACAGAATAAGTAAAAGTCCATGAAAATTAAGAATACAATTACCAAAATTAAGAAAAAAATAATCGATAGTTGAATTGGAAAAAAAGAAGCCTCTCAAAATATAAAGCAATAAAAAAGATGACAAATATAAAATGTAAATCCAAGAGGTCCAACATCCATCTAAGGAGTGTCTCTAATGACAAAGAGCAAAGGCAATCAAGGAGAAGAAATAATCATTCAGTGGAAAAAAATCTCCAGAGCCCAAGACATGACTCTTCAGAAAAAAGGGTTCATTCAGGAAATGTGGTTCAGGATCATTTAAAAGAACCCATAAACATATCCTCATTAAATGTCAGACCATCTCAAGAAGTGTTGCTTCTCATTCCTTTCTCTGGATCTTCTGCTTCTCCTTGACTTCTAAATTGTGTGAACCAGGGCTCAATATTTTTGCTTCTTCTCTTTGTCTCTTCTATACTTCACTCATTTACTATTGTCTCATCTAGACTCAACATTTTGAATGCTATCTATGTCTTGATAACTGCCAATTTTATATCTTTATTTCCAAGCTCTCCATAAAATTTCTGACATCAAATCAATTTCCTTCCTGTAATCTAACAGACATTTCAAAAAATGACTAAAGTAGAACTTTTACCTCAATCCCTACTTCAAATTGCTCATCTCCTAGTCTTCCCCATCTCAGTAAGTGGCAACACCATTAATTCAGTAGCTCAGGCCATAAAACACGAGACATGCTTAACTCTTGTCTTCCTCATTCTATGCATACAACCCATCAGCAAAGGCAACATCTACCAGAAGTTTGAAAGAAAAATGTGTTCAAGAGGACTATTAATTCCCTAAAACTATTGTGAAATTGCATTTTCTCTCTCTTTTACCCCTCACAACTCTGTTTATATTAATTGTATCTCTCATTCAAAATAACACATTCTTTAAGAATATGAGAATGCATCTCCTTGTGTATGGTACAAACACTGTAAGTTCTACAATAAATAACACTTACATAATATTTTAAATGTTGGCAATTGCTTTCAAATTTTAAATAATCGAAGTGTGAAAGACATTTATATTTACTAAGTTTAATGTAAATTCTATAAGCCTTGAAATTATAAAAGTAATTTAAAAGCAGGAGTTAGTAGGTGGAAATAGATGTGGAAAAAAATACAGGAACAAAAAAAATCTCTACTCTTACAATGTAGGAAACTAGGAGACACTGTGAAAAATTGATGGGTCAAGACATAGAATTTGTATGATGGTAAGTAACAATGGAACTTCTCAAAAAATGCCTGGTAGGGACTGGAGTGGGGAGACAGGACAAGTATGAGAGATGTCAATTTCTTATGTGTAATAGAGGGGAATCAATAGCTATTTTTAAACTGGTACATTAACAAGCAACACATATGCATATTGTTTAAGATTTAGATTTAATCTCAAGAAAAACTAACCCTTTATAAAGTGATTAAAAATAATCACTTCTGATGAGTGGGAAAGGAGAAAAGGATAATAAGCCTTATGTTTTATTTAGCAACCTCCTGGTTTAGGAATTAAATGAACAAATAAATCAAAATATTAACAAATAATAAAGCAGATAATCACATTCAATCTAGTTCTGTGCCTGTATTTTCACACATATTTATTTGAATAAGATTGTATAAGGAAATACCAATTTTTGTTTCACTGGTAGTCAGTAGCATAAAGGACACAAATATTAATTTAGTCTATTTTAGTGTAGTTCTTATTTTTAATCCACTACATAAGTACACAGATTGGTTAGCTACTATCTGGTCAAAACATATTGATGCTAGGGTATGCATTTATTAAAGAATTCTATTTTTAAAATCCTCCACATCTAGACCCAGAAAATCTCACACACTGATTCACTGTAATTTTCTCCTCAAAGTACTACAGGCCTATAGACCCCTCCAAAGTGAGACACTGCAGTTTCGAACACAGTAAATATTTCCATTGTGCTAATGCTACCTCTTGTCCTACTTCTATGCCTATAAATATAGCACTATTTTTACCTTGAATAATGCATGGCTTGGTGGCCTGCAATATTAAAATAGAAGTCTGTTGTGTGCTTCATTTCATTGGTGTGCCCAGTGGCCTCAATCCAGTGTCCTATTGGGAGACAATACACACCATCCACCAAGTTGTTTTCATTGTAAGTACAGCAACGGTCATGATGAGGTCCATTGCCTAGAACAAGAAAAAATGATAAACAGAGCAATTAAATCAGTGTTTTGTTTAAATATCCTCAAAGCAGCTGATACAAAATTAATAGCAAGAAAAAAATAAACATAAAGCTACTTAATCTACACATTTCAGTATAAACAAAAAAGACTAGAGTGAAAAACAGAACGGTAGGAATTTGTAAAGAGCTACTTAGGAAAATCAGAGTTTTTTACTCCCTTTGAGTACATGGGTTATAAAAAGCATGTTAACTCTTTCAGAGCTTCATGGTACCTCTCAGTGCTCTAAGAGGCCATTATGAATCACTTTGCAGCCTGAGAAGCTCCTAAAAAAAGTTTTTAAAGCTATTAATGCCCCTGTATTATACACTTCTATCTTTCTGGTATGCAAATTTACGAATAAACTCAGGAATAAAGTGTTGTAGTATCAGCTCAACAAAAAAATGCATAATTATAAATAAATGCATTAATAAGTAATAAATGACCACATCAAATCTACTTTACAGGTAAAACAGTTATTATTATTGTTTTCAAATGAGGAAAACAAGTCTCACAGAGATTAACTAGCTTGCCCAAGGTCACAAAACTAGTAGTGCGGAGCTAGTAGCACCTGCCTCTCCTAGTCCCCCACCTTTCTGGCGTCTGATGCCTTTGTGATGCTCCCTGCTGATGTCACATGCACAAAGACACACCATCTTCCTTCCAGGGCCATGGATCAAAGGAAGCAGACACACATCTCTAAAAATATTATTTGCCTATTTCACGATTCTGCCCAGTATCAACTACACTAGTTGCTATGGTATGAATGCTTTTGTCCCCCCGAAATTTATATGTTGAAATCCTAACACCCAAGGTGTTGGTATTAGGAGCTGGGGCCTTTAGGAGATGATTAGGTCATGAAGAAGAACCCTCACAAATGTGATTAGCTCCCTTATAAAAGAGGAGTGAAAGAAACCCCTTGCTCTGTTCCACCATGTGAGAACACAGCAAGTCGTCGCCATCTATGAACCAGTAAGTGAGCCCTCACCAATCACTGAATCTGGTATGCCTCAATCTTAGACCCCCCAGCCTCCAGAATTGTAAGCAATAAATTTCTATTGTTCATAAGCTAACCAATATATGGTGTTTTGTTTATAGCAGCTCAAATGGTCTTACATACTAGTAAACCTTGATTTCTACAAAAATTATAATTCATACATTATTTTTACTACCTTTTTATCATCCCATTTCAAATCATGCCTTTCTTTATACTACCTAAGTATAATGTACTGTAAGAAAGACATATAAGCAAACTAAATGCATGAGTGGTTTACAGAAATAAATCACATTTGTTATGAATACAAAAATGTGATTCATTTGTTCTTTTCTCCTTGTTCTGTCTTACAAAATATTTAACCTAAATTTGCTTGGCATAAGCTCTCAAAAAATCCTTAAATTATTTGATGTTTCTTTGAGATATAACTCCTTCCATCAGACAGAAGGTACAGGATGACTCTCTTAATAAACCATTACTGATCTTCCTAGATCATTCTCCTCTTTTTTCTCTTAATGGATTTTTTTTCTCGACGACTACAAGGTGCTGCACCATATCTCTATTAACCTTCATTTTTAATAGATAAAAACCAAACTACACTAGCAACCTCACTTCTAGAAACATATCCAACAGAAATATTACTAAGAAAAAAGAATTTCTGATGCATACAGAGATACATGCATACAGTAATACTATTTTAATAGAAAATACTGTAAACCATATAAGTTTTTTTTCATTCTTCTACAGATATTTATTGAGACAGGTACTGTGCTAGGTCATGTTAAGAACTCAGATATTTATCATAAGAGCAACTAAAAATTTGAAATATTCTAAGTGGGCATGTAACATAACCAGATTTTATTTTAAGGATACCTCTCTGGCTACAGAGTAAAAAAATAATTCAAGAACAATCAGATAGAAGCAGAGAGTCCATTTAAGAAACTACTATATTGGCCTAGGTAGTTTATGATGAAGCTTGGTCACAGACTTTGAAAGGATTATGCAGATTCAAGAGGGAAAGGCCACAGGACTTGGTGATTAATTGGAAAACGAAGGTGAAGATGAAAGGGGATTAACAATGCCTCTTAAGCTTCTAGTGAAAATAATTCAATATACAGTGGCACTATTCACTGAGATGCAAAATCTGAAAGAGGCTGTAAGGAAAGATCATCTATCTAGTTCTGGCAATGTTGGGTTTGGAGTGCTCTTTAGATATCCAAAAGGAGTCCTCAAAAGAGAGCTGGAGTTACTCATTTGACATTAAGACCAGAAATCTGAACTAAAAAAAATAAATATATGAGTAATTTGAGTGTAAATGGTAATTGAAATAGGAACATAGATGAGTCACAAAGAAAAACAATATTAATAAGGAAAAAAGTTCTAGAACAAAGTCTGAAAGTTTTTCAATGTTTAACAGCCAGAGAGAGAAGGATAAACTTACAAAAGATGAATAGAGAGAGGAGCTGAAAAGGAAAAGTAGGAGTGACTAAGTGAAGCAGCAGAGCATGACTGAAAGTGTAAACATAGACTACAAACTGGATATGGTTACTTCTAGGAAATGGAATTGGATGGAGGGGAACTGTCATAGTCAAGTGTTTTGAATTGATTGGATTAGTTACAAGGAGCGGGTGTTACTTTTTTAGTTAAATAAAACAATATCTGTGGCTCCCATTGGTCAGTATAATTGACTTACAACAATTGAATTATTACCTATTAAAAATATAATTGTTGAAGAGATCAAATATTCATAAATTACAATGGTCAAGAAGAATTATTTATGTATCATCATCTTCATAAGAATTCTTCATTCCTAGAGTGATTTCTTTAATTACTCATTTTTACACATTTATGTTTTAGGCAACATTTTTAAAAGTCTTTCATGGATAGTAACCTGAGTTATTCAAAATATGTTCTAATAGTTAAAATGTCTTTTAGAGGATGGGTTATTGTCTTTTTAATTTCACCTAATGAAATGGCAAAAATGAATAGTAAAATAATTTTGGTTTTGGAGATTTCTGCATGGAGAACTATGGAATAAATGTACTTTTCCCTAGTCCTCCCACTAAGTATAATTTAAAACCCTGAAAATTATAAATAAACAAACATAAGATAACTTTGAAAGACAAAGAGAAGAAGACAGACTATCCAGGGACACTGAGACCTAAGAAAAGACCTAAGTATTGAGTTCCCTGCATTTTCTTTTTGCCTTATATATCCCAGACTTAGATCTGAAGAAGCCAGCAACCTGGTAACACAAGGACAGAAAAAGAAAACATGACAAAAGTCCATTCTCTCTAGCCAAATGAAAAGACAAGCCCAGCCAGACAGAAATCTGTTTGATAATAACTACACTACTCCAGTCAAACCCACTGAAAAAATGTGGCCCCACACCCACTCAGGCCAGCAAAGGCCAAGCATGGGTACACTTCCACTTTTGTTTGCCAAGCTGTATTGCGGTGCCTCAATCCACTCACTATCATGGTGTCAGAGAAGGATGAGTAGGGGTCTGAAACTTTCAGCATCATCCTTGGCAATATAGTGGAGTCCAAGTGGAAAGGTGGACTTCCACCTCCATTTGGCAGTAACGAGGTGCCCCTTCTTTCCACTGAGATCGTGACAAAGGTGACCTAGTGGAAAGTCAAGATTTCCACCTCCTTCCCACCCGACCATCAGTGGATGCCATGTAGGAAGCAGTAACAAGGCATTCCTCCCTGTCTCAGCCAGGGAGCTATCAATGGAGGCCTAATGGAGAGTTAGAACTACCACCCCACTCAGGGAGGAGTCTGTTTGGTTTGGTTATGAATGGAAACAGTGTGAGGAACCTGGGTAATAAGGTGGGACCTCCATTCTTCTGCTGGAGTGGTGTCAGAAGAATTCAGTTAAAATCAAAGGTTTGCATAAGAGCTAACCTCATTACATAATACCCAAAATGTCTAGGTTTCAATAGAATGTCACCCATTATACCAATAACCACTAAGATCTCAAACTAAATGGAAAAAAAAAAAGATGCCTGATAAAGGCCAACACCAAGAGAACAATGATGTTAGAATTATGTGATAATTATGTGATAAAGATTTTAAGGCCTCAGTAACCCATTAGAACACATTTCAAACAAATGAAGAATCGGAATGTCTCAGCAATGGAATAGAAGATGAAAAGAGGAACTAAATATTAATTTTAGAACTGAAAAACACAATATTTGAAATTTTCAAAACTCAATAGATGGGTTTAAGAGCAATATGGAAGGGACAGAGGAAAGAATTCACAGACTTCAAGATAGAACCATGGAAATTACCCAATCTAAACAGCAAACAACAGAAAAGTAGGCTGAATTAAAAAAAAAAAAAAACAGACACTTAGGGACTTGTGGTACTATTAACAGAAGATCTAAATTTATGTCACTGGAGTCTTGGAAGAAGAGGGAAAAGATAGTAGGGCTTAAAAGTACTTAAGAAAATAATGCCGGAAAACTTTTCAAATTTGGCAAGAGGCAAATCCTACAAATTCAAGCAGGTGAGCAAAGTCCAAACAACATAAACCCAAAGAAATCAATACTGAGACATGACATATTTAAACTTCTGAAAACTAACGACAGAGAAAATCATAAAAGTAGCCAGAGAAAAACAGCAATGTAAAGGAAAAAATATTCTAATATGAGCAGATTTCTCATCAGAAGTCACCAAAGGAAGTGTCATTTTTCAAGTGCTGTAAAAAAGAACAACTGTCAACCAAGAATCTTACTTTGTGACTATTTCCTTCAGGAAAAAAAGGGAAAATCAAAACATGCTCAATGAAGGAAAACTAAGAAAATTTTGCCGCTGAATTATCTTAAAAATGACTAACAGAAGATGTCTAAACAAAAAGAAACTCTTTGAAAACAGGAAGAATGAGCACAGTAAACAAAATTATAAGTAAATAAGCAAACATTCTAACATTGTCTGATGCTATTCTACATGTATGTAAAGTAAATATTTAAGGCAATTATATTGCAAATGAGGAAGGACAAACGAATGAAAAAGGAGGTAAGTTTTCTAAAATTCACTCAAACTCGTAAAAGGTTGATACCAGTCAACTATGATGTTAGGTATATAATATACATAATGTATATAGAAATTCTATGTGTAAATCAAAACAGAATTCTAAAAAAAGTTCAATTATGAACCAGACATGCCACACAATCACAGAAAAAGGAGGAAGAGAAAACAACCAGAAACAAAAAATAAAATGGCAAACTTAGGCTCTAACATACCAATAATTATGTTAAATAGTCTAAATACACCAATGAAAATACAAAAGTTGGCAGAATAATTTTTAAGTGAATCAATTATATGCTGTCTAGAAGCAATTCACTTCAAATTATATACACAGGTGGGAAGTAAAAGCATAGAAAAAGATATACTATGCAAACATTAATCAAAAAGCAGGAGTAGTTATATTACTATTATATAAAGTATACTTCAGAGAAAAGAAAATTACTAGAGAGGGGAAATTATACAATGTTTAAAGTATCAATCTAACAAGAAGACACAGCAACTTTAACTGTGTATATATCAAACAGTAAGGTGGTTAAATACGTAAAGCAAAAAACTGAAAGAACTGAAAGAATTTTAAAAATCCAGAATTATAGTTTAAGACCTCAACACCTCACCCAAAACAATTGTTAGAACAATTAGACAGAAAATCAGCAAGGATATTAGAAACCTCAAGAACACCATCAACCAACATTATCTAGTTGACATTTATACAGCACCCAATATAGCAGAATGCACATGTTCACAGTACATAAACCAAGATAGAACATATCCTGTACCATAAAACAACTTCAAATTTTTAGAAAATTTAAATCATACAAATTGTGTTTTCTGACATTAACAGAATTGAACTAGAAATCAATAATAAATAGTTTTAGGTTTTATATTTAGGTTTTTAATCTGTTTTGTGTTAATTTTTGTATATGGTATATGGAAGGGGTCCAGTTTCAATCTTCTGCATATGGCTAGCCAGTTATCCCAGCACTATTTATTGAATAGGGTCCTTTCCCCATTGCTTATTTTTGTTAACTTTGTCAAAGATCAGATGGTTTTAGGTGTCTGGCATTATTTCTGGGGTCTCTATTCTGTTCCATTGGTCTATGTGTCCATTTTGGTACAAGTACCATACTGTTTTGGTTACAATAGCCTTGTAGTATAGTTTGAAGTCAAGTAATGTGATGTCTCCAGCTTTGTTCTTTTTGCTTAGGATTGCTTTGGCTATTCGAGCTCTTTTTTGATTCCATATGAATTTTTAAAGTTTTTTCTAATTCTGTGAAGAATTTTATTGGTAGGCTGATAGGAATAGGGTTGAATCTATAAATTTCTTTGGGTAGTATGGCCATTTGAGCAATATTAATTCTTCTTATCAAGGAGCATAGAATGTTTTTCTATGTGTTTGTGTCATCCCTGACTCCTTGATCAGTATTTTACAATTCTTGTTGCAGAATTCTTTCATGTCTCTGGTTAGCTGTATTCCTAGGTATTTTTTTCTATTTGTGGCTATTGTAAATGGGATTTCATTCTTGATTTGGCTCTCGGCTTGGATGCTGTTGGTATATAGAAATGCTATGATTTTCATATGTTGATTTTGTATCCTAAAACTTTGCTCAAGTTGTTTATCAGAACAAGGAGCTTTTGGGTAGAGACTGTGAGGTTTTCTAGGTATAGAATCATATCATCTGCAAACAGGGATAGTTTGACTTCATGTCTTCCTATTTGGATGTGGAGGCAATCATTCTAAGAGAAATAACTTAGAAAGTCTAATACCACATACTCTCACTTATAAATGGAAGCTAAGCATTGGATATACATGAACATACAGAGTGAAATAATAGACATTAGAGACTTCAAAATGTGGGGAGGTAGGAAGAGGTGAGGGATGAAAAATTACCTACTGGGTACAATGTACACTATTCAGGTGACAGACACACTAAAAGCCTAGACTTCACCACTGTGCAATATGTCCATGTAACAAAACTGTGCTTGTACCCCTAAATCTGTAAAAGTTAAAATTAAAAAATAAATTTATCAAAGTTAAAATTTAAAAAGTAAACATATAAATCGCTCACTATGTTGGGATAAACTAATCTGTATTTTTGGTAGAAAAGTAGAAAATTATTGGTTTAATTAACAAAAACATCTATTTCTTCAGAACAGTTTTAGCTACTTTGTTATTTGTTCATCAAGGCAAGTTAGGTGATTTCAAACGAAGTGAGTAAATGTGTAGGAGTAAGGGAACTGCTGTCTGGCACTCCAATTAAAGCCACAGAAATAAGAAACCCTAGAATTTAAAAACTCACAACTAACTCATTATTTTACATAGTTCTATAAGTTTGAGAGTTTCGGTTAAAATATGTGTATTTCTTAATAAATCCAGAAGTTTTGAAATTATATTGGTTAAATATCTATTGGATAGGTGTAGTCTCCTTAAGCAAAATAAATTTTACAATTCTTATTCATATTATTTTATTTCAACTATCCTCTTTGGATTTTAATTATTTTAAATGTTTCATTTCTAGCATATGAACATAAGCTTTGATTCTAACACATTAATCTCTAATTTTAACTATTAACTCACCCACATCTGATCTCTCTCATGCCCCATCTGTTACTACCTCGGAAGCTATTATTGCATAAAGTTGCACAAACATGATATAGTCATTACAAACTCTTCGGCACTTTGATGTTCTCTTCTAATGGCAAAAACAAAGAAATAAAACGCACAAAAAATCTTTTTGTTCAACCAACTGCCTCTCTGAGATGATGAATCCTGTTCCAGTTGAGCACTTTGATGAATGGCAAAATGCAAACGTAGAAAATAGCTGAGTTCGGGGGTAGTCATAGATACAGCTAAACTGTCCTTCCTAATGAAATGGAAACCTGAGATACAATCAGTGAAGGAGAGGATGAAGTAAGAGGTGTTAAGATTGACAAGAAGAAGGAAAGGTGAGATACAGAAAGAGAAGAAAGAAGATCCAGCTAGAAAAACTATGTAAGAATAAAAGATAGTCAAAATACCCTGATCATGATACCACCAAAGAGCAGTAAATGGCAAGCATCTTTTAAGATTTAATGTGAAGTTTTATGCACTTCTGTAATATTTCTCTCTTCTCCTCCTCCCCAACTGTCAGTACAACCTACCACATTCACAAACAGATTTCTAGAGTGGAAGGAGAGAATACAGTTCCTGAGATAAAGAATAAGGGAATTCATCATCACTAGTCCTGTCTTATGGGAATTATTAAAGTGAGTTCTTTAAGCTGAGAAAACATACCACTAATTAATAACATAAAATACATGAAGGGAAAAAATTCAGTGGTATCAGTCAGATTCAAAATAGTCTTTTGCTTGAAAGGTGATGTGTAAAGCAATTTTATCTCTAACATGAGAGTTAAAAGACAAAACTATTAAAAACAACTGTGGCTTTGATAAATTGTTAAGGGATACAAATTACAAAAAGTTGCCAACTTTGACATCAAAATCATAAAATGTGGTAGGGAGGAGTAAACATGGAGAGCTTTTGTATTTGATTAAAGTTAAGTTGGTAACAGCTTAGAATAGCCTGTTACAGGTAATGTTTTATGTAAACCTCATGGTAATTGCAAAGCAAAACCCTATTATACTTCCACAAAATATAAAAATAAGGGATTCAAGACATATCACTACAGAAGACAATCAAACCACAAAGAAAGACAACAAGAGGAAGAATAAAAGATACACAGAACAACCAGAAAACCAATTATGAAAAGGCAGTAAGATAAGTCCTTACATACTATAATTACCTTGAGTGGAAATGGATTGAATTCTCCAATCAAAAGATATAAAGTGACTGAATAGATTGAAAAAGCAAAACATAACTAGATGCTGCCTACAAAATACTCACTTTACTTGTAAGAACACACGTAGATGGAAAATAAAGGGATGGAAAAATATATTCCATGCAAATGGAAGCCAAAAGAGAGCAGAGGTAGCTATATTTCTATCAGACGAAAAAGACTTCAAGTCAAACATCAGTAAAGAAAGAAAGACAAAGAAGGTAATTATATAATGATAAAGGTGTCAATTCTTCAACATTTATAAATATATATACATCTAACATAGTAGCTCCTAAATATTTAAGGCAGTTATTAAGCAATCTGAACGGAGAGATAGACTGAAATACTGTAATAGTAGGGGACTTTAACACTCCACGTTCAGCATTGGACAGAACATCATTTTTTAGACAGAAAATCAATAAGGAAACATTGGACTTTAATTACACTTTAGACCAAATGGACCTAACAGAAATATATGGCAAAGAATACACATTCTTCCCAAATATACACAGAACATCCTCCAGAACAGATCATATGTTAAGCCACAAAACAAGTCTTTAATAATTCCAGAAGACTGAAATCATATCCAGTATTGTTTCCTACCATAATGATATGAAACTAGAACTCAATCATAGGAGAAAACTGGGAAAATTTACAAATACGTGGAAATTAAACATGCTCCTGAACCACTAATAAGTCAAAGAAGGAATCAAAAGGGAAATTAAAGAACATCTTCAGACAAATGATAATGGGTATACAACATATCAAAACCTATGAGACACAGCAAAGGCAATTCTAAGGAAGTTCATAACAATAAATGCCTATATCAAAAAAAGGAGAAATTTCAATTAGACAGAAGGAATAAGTTTTTGAGATCCATTGCACAGTAGGGTGACTAAAGTCAATAATATATTGGAAGTGGCTAAGAGTATAAATTTCAAAGGTTTCTCTCCACATAAAAATAAGTGAAGTGATATGTGTTAATTAGCTTGATTTACTTATTCCACGTATATACTCATATCAAAACATTACAATGTACCCCATACATGTATACAATTATGATTTTTCCCTTAAAAATATCAATAATAGAAATAGGAATTATAAAGACAAATAAGTAACCCATACAGCAATGATTAAAACAGGTACTAGAATTAGAGATAACAGGGTTTTCTAAAATAAATGAAAATATATTTGATAAGGAAGTTAGAATTTGGAGGATCAGGAAAGAAAATATCAAATATGATAGTATGATCCTAGTAATGAATCAAACATCTGGCACAGGTAGGGGTATGTGTGTGTGTGTGTGTGTGTGTGTGTATGTGTGTGGTGTGTTTCAAGGTAGAAAACTGATTACTATGATTATTGTTATTTTGATGACAAATAATATTGTGAAATTTTGGATACATGAGCACCAGCCTTTCTGTACATCTGTATATGTAAACTTGGCTAGCTCTTTTAGTCAAAAAATGAGCCACACAGCCTAAGACAATTACTGCACAGAATTATGGTAGAATTACACCTCAGTGGGCTCATAACTTGGTGCATAATAGGTTGGCCTCATTTGTTATCGGGGGAAATTCAGCCAGATATCAGGCAAAATTCACCCCCGATATTTCACGTAGGTTCTTTTCTATTTTCCCTAAGTGTCAGCCGGTCTGAGAAATAAGGGACAGAGTACAAAAGAGAGAAATTTTAAAGCTGGGTGTATGGGGGAGACATCACATGTCGGCAGGTTCCGTAATGCCCCCGGAGCCGTAAAACCAGCAAGTTTTTATTAGTGATTTTCAAAAGGGGAGGGAGTGTACCAATAGGGTGTGGGTCACAGAGATCACATGCTTCACATGGTAATAAGATATCACAAGGCAAATGGAGGCAGGGCGAGATCACAGGACCACAGGACCAGGGCAAAATTAAAATTGCTAATGAAGTTTCGGGCACACATTGTCATTGATAATATCTTATTAGGAGACAGGGTTTGAGAGCAGACAACTGGTCTGACCAAAAATTTATTAGGCGGGAATTTCCTCATCCTAATAAGCCTGGGAGCACTATGGGAGACTGGGGTTTATTTCATCCCTACGGCTCGACCATAAAAGATGGCCGCCCCCCGAAGCGGCCATTTTAGAGGCCTACCCTCAGGGACGCATTCTCTTTCTCAGGGATGTTCCTTGCTGAGAAAAAGAATTCAGCAATATTTCTCCCATTTGGTTTTGAAAGAAGAGAAATATGGCTCTGTTCCGCCTGGCTCACTGGCGGTCAGAGTTTAAGGTTATCTCTCTTGTTCCCTGAACATTGCTGCTATCCTGTTCTTTTTTCAAGGTGCCCAGATTTTATATTGTTTAAACACACATGCTGTACAAACAATTTGTGCAGTTAACGCAATCATCACAGGGTCCTGAGGCGACATACATCCTCCTCAGCTTACGAAGATGATGGGATTAAGAAAGTAAAGACAGGCATAGGAAATCACAAGGGTATTAATTGGGGAAGTGATAAGTGTCCATGAAATCTTCGCAATTTATGTTCAGAGACTGCAGTAAAGACAGGCATAAGAAATTATAAAAGTATTAATTTGGGGAACTAATAAATGTCCATGAAATCTTCACAATCTACGTTCTTCTGCCATGGCTTCAGCCAGTCCCTCCGTTCAGGGTCCCTGACCTCCCGCAACAATTTTTTCTCAACAATTAGAGTTAAGGTCATTCAAATGCTTATGAGAACATAGACAAAGGTCCTTGAGACATTTGTTATGCTTCAAATTCTATGAGAAAATAGACAAATGTCCTTGAGACAGTTGTTTAGCAGTCCAGTATGACGCGTTAGCCCTCTCAAAGGTAAGCTCAAGGCGTGCAGAAAAAGGAAACAGAAGGAGTGATTGGCAAAGCTTAGCCTTGGATTCACTATCTGCCAAGCCTCCAGTGGGGATCTTTGAGGGAAAACTCCCAGAAGGACCTTGATCAGTTCCAGCTAAGAATTTTAAGGGAAGACTTAATTAACAACTGTCAAACCATACAGAGAAGAAAATAGTACAACAAAAAACTTCCATGATTAGAAAAAGACATGGATGAAATGGAGGCTTATACCAAGTTAATTTGAAGAAACATCATAGAAAAAAAAAACAAGGTAAAAGCAAAAGTAAAATTTAATCGTGCATTTTTAAAAATACTAATAATTGAATATCCCATTGTTATGGACTGTATTGTGTCTCCCCCACCCCAAAATTTATATAATGAAGCCCTGACCTCCCAATGTGATTATATTTAAACACAGGACCTTAATTAAGGTAAAACAAGATCACAGAGTGAAGTCCTAATGCCATTACACCCCATAAGAGGAAAAAACACCAGAGATCTCTCTCTCCTCAAGCACACTGAGGAAACACCGTAAGGATACAGGCAGATGGTGGCTATCTGCAAGCCAGGAAGAGAAGCATTACCAGTAACGGAATCTGCCAGCACCCTGATCTATGACTTCTAGTCATCAAAATTGTGAGAAAATAAACTTCTGTTGTTTAAGCCATCCAGTCTGTGGTATTTTGTTATGGCAGTCCTAGCAGACTAATACATTCATATATGCAAAATATTCCAATTTAATCCAGTTAATAATCAAGTATGATTGAGAGCTTGTTATGTATCCAGTCCTATGCTAGGAAGGGGTAATAAATGAAGTTTAAAACATGATTCCCACAATAAATGAACATCTGTTGATTAGATAAAAGTTATAGGAAGCCATTAGTGAGTGAAATGAAACTAAATTATGAAAATAATTTTAAAACTGTATGTTAAATGAAACATGAACAGAGTACCAAAGGATTGCAAATAGGCCTCATCTCAAATGCCACTTTCCATGTATGATGACTGAAAGGCTATGCTGAGTTGTATTCTAAGGATCAACTGGCTCACCGGGAGAGAAAAATTATGATAGGTTTGTGGTGTGCATATGAATGTAGAAAACTAAAAATGGACTATGTTGGAGGAGGTAATATCAGTATGGGCTAGAATTACTGAGAAAGGATTTATAATAGAGGGAATGGGTGCTATGCTGTGATGAACAACAGGATATGCTTTAGACACATGACAAAGAGTACAAGAATGTATGAATAAGTATGATTCAAGTTAGGAAATGGATAAGAACAAATCTGTTTATTTCAGTGGGTAGAGTGACAACACTGGCCCATAGGATGTCCATATTACTGACTGAATTCCAAAGCCAGCACTGTAAAACAACTGGATTTCATGACTTGGAAAGTGAAGAACAGAATTACACATCTCTAACCATTACTGTATTTAAGAAGGCATTTTTTAATGCAAAGCATTTACATTAGTTAATGATTCATGATGATAAACATATTTCAAAATAGGAAGCATTTCAAAGGTTGTAGATTATGCTGAAAAAATTCCACAGTGGCATTACCAGACAATTATGCTTTCATTTAAAATTAAACACAATAACAGAGCTTTCTTGAAATATAATTTTAAAATCAAATCTGAAACTCAGATTATTCTTAATAGGCTTGACTCAAACCATCAAGATTGAATTATTAATAATTCATTCAATGTGATAATAATCTAAAGAGATGCCAAAAGATTTGACCACCTAATTTGATGTGATCAAATCTTTTGGCAGTTTATTATACTATGACTAAAGATCAACCTATTAAAATGTGCCATCTCTGTATTATTGGAAACATTTGCTGGATACTGAAATTTACTTTCTATGTCACATGCAGAGATGTTTATTTTTCTGTTTAATAAATTTTGATTTAATTATTCTAATAATCTTTAATGTTGATTTTCCTACTGTCATTAAAACAATTTTCATGGCAGTGTCTAGACTTTTGTTGTTGTTGTTAAGACTGGTAGTTCATTTTTTTTCCTTCATGGCACTCTCAGAATTAACTAGAAATTTCCCTATTCATAGCCTGAACACAAATCCAAGTCATATGTTAAAAATAGATAAAGCATCTATATCAGTATTAGTCTCATTGTATAAGCAAATTTTTCTAACCACATTTTGCTACTTCATTTCGTATACCTTAAAGCCCACACACACACACAAAAAAACCTATCTTTGTGCACTTAAATATACAAATAATGCTGAGGCAGAAGGAGATAACTTCCCTAGTAGCTATATCTCAACAGTGTCCAACATTTAGTTGCAGAGAACACAGAATATAACTATTCATCCCGGAACTCTTCAGAACATTGAGAAATATTTTACATTTAATTCCATCCTAACCCAGCTAGCTAGGTAAACATGCATTTTGGCAGTTTCATAGTAAGAACATATTTGGCATAAAATATGTCTTCAATTAAGATTTTCCAGAATGTGGACTAAATAATTTAGTAAAACACTCCCTTGAGCTGATCTAGTTCTGCTGCAAAAACCATCCCTGATAGCTTCACACATTGCTTTCTTCCATGGCAAAAATATTTTATGAATATTAAGGGCATACAGTTGACATGAATATCACATATGCATTGGAAAGAAACTAGAAATATACAGCTAGTTGAAATGGAGGATAAAGTGACCAAATACAATCTTTAAAGATGAAATTGAGAAACTAGGTTGTTTTAAATCCTTTTAATAAGACATTATAAACTGAAAATAAAAGAGGGCGTAATCCTGGCAATTAGATTATCCTAAAATTTGCCATAATCATAAACTACACATGTATAAGAAACAACGGAAGAAGAATGTTCTTTCTTTCAGAACTATGTCTGATTGCAAGCAACAGAAAATCTGGTTAACAGTGACCTAAACAAATATTAATATAAGACTCTGTCTTACATAACTAGAGGTGAGAAGCCAGGTAGCCCAGAGCTGGTCAACACCAAGATCTTCCTAAATGTCTGCTTTGCCGTCCTTCACATGCTGACTTTTGTCAAGCTTCTAACCTGATGTTCATAGGGTCACCTCTAGGCATCATGTCTGGAGTCCTAACCATGAAGAAGGGTGAAGGACCATGCCAGCTAAGCCTTTGTTCCTTTTCATGAGAAAAGCAAAAGCATTCCTGAGAGCCTTGCCTTCCCATATCTCATGAGCCAGAACTAGGTGACATTAACATCCCTAGGCCAATTGCTACCCAAGAGGAATAAGATTACCATAACTGGTTATAGCAATGATTCATTCCATTGCTACCTAAAGAAATCAGGATTCTGTTGGCTGCGGAGAGTGGAGAGAAACAAATAACGGTGATAGTGATGCACTGGAACACATTATCTTTCTCCAGCAAATAATTTTGGAGGATAAATCATATTTCCTTAGGCATCACATCTCCACCTGATTTAATTCAAAACTATTCCATGTATTACATTTTTAATTGCACCTGATTTTTATTTAAACAAGTCAGCAGTAAAAGTAGAAGCATTTTAATGTACTTTTAAAACTTGCCAATTGCCACACACACACAAAAAAAAGTGAGCAAGAAAGAGAGTACCAGTTATTTGTCTAGTTCTTGATTGTGTCTGGCTTATACAACCTCTTCGCTATAACACAGAATCTTCTTGTTCTATTCCTGGCTTTAAATCTCCCCAAATCCCTCCTCTTCCAGGTTTCCAATCATCTCTGCCCCACCAGCATCTCTTATTGCCTTCTCTTGCCTCTAGCTAGCCCTGTGCTCACCCAGCACTCTTACTTCCCTATCCATTCTTCAGCGTCCTGCAATATGGCATCTGCACTCAATGCTCTACTGAAAAAAAACTTTAAACAAAGTCATCTGCTAGTTTCCATAATAATTTTTCACATTTCTTTACCTGTGTGCAATACTTAATGAGAGTGACCACCCTCTGTCGAAACTCTCCTTTATAGGTTCCGTAAAACTTCTTTCTTGAAAGACAGTATTTTATAGCAGTTAAGTGCATGGGCTCAAGATTCAGACTCAGACTTCATTCCAAGTTGTATGATTTACTCTTTGTAAACAGTAATGAGAAAATCATTTAAGCAAACTGTGTCTGTTTTCTTATTTGCAAAAAAAAAAAAAAGAAAGAAAGAAAGAAAAATGCCTATCTGCCTCATAGGGCTGTTGTGAGAGAATTCAATGAGATAATCCATTTAAAAGATTTAACATAGAAACTATCACAGTTGATGTTCAACAACCAGTAACAGCTCTTAACTATTACCTTACACCTCTTCCAGTCCTCCTAGTCTTTGCAAAACTGTACACTAATGCAAAAGAGGTATACTACTAAAACAAACTCAAATTATTTTAACAATAACCTTGTTCAGACCTATATGTATCAAGACAAGACCATAATAACAGTAACTCCACTTGGGCTTATGTGTTTCCAAGGTACAAGATTTTTCAGTAACTCACATAGTTTACAATTTCTGCCCAACCCCTGCCCAACCATGCTAGCTTTACCCTAAAACTGAAACTACAAACTCTTTTCTCTTTGACTTGTGATCAATGCAATTTCTCTTGTTCTCTATTTTTATAAAATAACTTAATGCAAATGTAAGAGTTAACTTTTATTAATCTCTTCTTATTGGTTTATTCCTATCTGTGGGACAAAATATTTTGAATAGTGCTCATCTTAAACAAAATACCAGCTATCTCTCCCAACTTTCTCTTATCAGCAAATTTGATAAACATGTTTCTTTTTTTTTTTTTTCTGAGACGGAGTCTCGCTCTGTTGCCCATGCTAGAGTGCAGTGGCACCATCTCACTCACTGCAAGCTCTGCCTCCTGGGTTCACACCACTCTCCTGCCTCAGCCTCCCAAGTAGCTGGAACTACAGGCATCCGCCACCACGCCCGGCTAATTTTCTGTATTTTTAGGAGAGACGGGGTTTTGCCGTGTTAGCCAGGGTGGTCTCGATCTCCTAACCTTGTGATCCGCCCGCCTCGACCTCCCAAAGTGCTGGGATTACAGGTGTGAGCCACCACATGTGACCTTAGATATTCTTTAAAAAAAAACTTCCTTTTTTTCTTCCTGAAAACAACAAAGATTTGGCACAAAACAATTAAAATGTTACATAGCATTTTAGCCATTTAAAAATATTTATTCTATCTACATCAAGTTTTATAAACAACTTTAAACAGCCTAATTTTTCAAGGCAACTACTCTTTTATACAGAATACAGTGATTATGTCAGTTTAAAAATTGCACTGATAGTCTCTTTACAAGTGAAAACTAGCAATCCATTATGCTGCTGAATGACTCTGATCTTCATGCTGTAGGATACAACTACTCTAACACATTTATGCCATTACTTACCTCAAAACCTTAATATCGACAAAAGTCAGCAAGGAATTATTCACCAAGCTTTACAAGTATACTTTTCTTACTTAACTCATCTTGTGGGACTAATTTTCTAGGAAATTCTGACACAAAGTTAACTGATATGAAACCATGATAAAGTGTTTCTCGAACATGTCATAAACATCAAGGATTTCACATAACAACTGTGTGATGATCTTCTGAAGATAGGATAAAATAGGCATCACTGGTATTATCAGTTAAAAAGGACATCCATCAGCTTAATTTTAAAAACATTATTTTAAAATTGTCATAAAGAACCAATAGCAAGATTTTTGTAGGTTATTTTTAACTACTTTTAATTACCTACATCAAAGTAATCTGCTTACATCTGAGCAAAATTAAGCTATCTAATACATATTCCCAAATGAAGCAGAAGTTCTTAATAAATTGCTAAGCTTAAAGAGACTGCCGTCACATTTACTTCATTAAAGATTTTTTAAATGAATGGTAGTGGTTTATCTGAACTGTTTGAGAGAAAGGGAGTGCATGGGATGAGAAAGGAGAAAGATAAGGTTGGGAAACAATGAGGTACTTATTTAAAATAGTTATCAAATTTTTTTCTATAAGATTATATACAAACTATAAAAATTACAGTAGAGTGCAAGTGAAATACTGCCACCCAGTGGAAACAGAATATAAATAAAGTATTCAAATTGGAAAAGATTTTAAGAACTTCCTATCGCTTTTCATTTGGAATAATAGAGTTTAATAATTTTCAAAGTATTCTAAAATGTATTGTTTCTCAAAAAATCCAGTGGGACAGATAGCGGAAGTGTTAGTACATCTTTTCCTGAGTCTAAATTTCAAGATTAAATGACCTGACAGTCCTATACTTATATAGCAAAGCAAGGACTGAAGCCCAAGGCTGCTGGCTCTCAGTTCACTGCTGTTCACACCATATAACTCCTCCTAAAAAGCCTTTGACACCTCCACCTTTGTCCAAATATTGTACTTCATAGAGGATAAAACTGAGACTCAAAGATTATCACATCCAAGGGTTCTTGGAAAAATAACCTGAGGCAGTACCCAAATGGTATTAATATTCTTAGAAGACTTCTAGTTTTCCTTTAAAATTCCTTTGAGATTTGTGTACTATTCCATAAGATAGATGTGTCTGTTTTAATTTCTAAATAATGCTTTTTTCCTCAAAGGTCTTTTAGAAAAACTCATGCTTTAAGACAGCGTTGCATCTTTATCTCATGTTACAAATTTCCAGGCACATAATCACATTGAAGAAGGAAGATGGAGTGTATTCCAGTTTGAAATTTCTGGAAAGTGCCTTGCTCAAGTTCATATATTTATCAAGCATTTAATGAACATCTGCTACATGACAGGCATTGTTTTTGGTCCTAGGGCTTGCTGTAATAACAACCCCAAAGTATCAGTGGTATAAAAGAGCAAAGGTTTGGGCTGGGCACAGTGGCTCACACCTGTAATCCCAGCACTTTGGGAGGTCAAGGTGGGTGGATGGCTTGAGCCCAGGAGTTCAAGACCAGCCTGGGCAACATGGTGAAACCCTGTCTCTACCAAAAACAAACAAACAAACAACAAAATATAGATATATAGATATAGATATAGATACAGATATATAGATATATAGAGAGATAGATAGATATACACATGCACACACATACACACACACAAGTTAGCTGGGAATGGTGGCGCACACACCTGTAGTCTCAGCTACTTGGGAGGCTGAGGTGGGAAGGTCACCTGAGCCAGAGAGGTCTAGGCTGCAGTGAGGCAAGATTACGCCACTGCACTCCAGCCTGGGCGACAGACTGAGACCCTGTCTCAAAACAAACAAACAAAGAAAAAGTGCAGGGGTTGGATTATCTCCCATGTTAGAGTTCATTATAGATTGGCTAGGGGCTCTTGTTCACATTGTCATCATCTTCATGCTGACCATCAAGGCAATCCCTATTTGAAATAGCACCAATTTCTTGGCAAAGAGAAAGGAGAATGAGGCAACGCAACAGGAAATGACACACAGCACTTCCTCTCATATTTTACTGGCCAAAGCAAGCCACATAACAAAGATATACTTCTTCAACAGAGCAAAGAAGAACAATCTTCCCCTGGGGAGAGGACATGGATACTGGTAAACAGTAATCGCCTGCCATGCTCCAACATTTCCAAGATATACCAAGGAAAGATGGTGCTGGGTAACATGGAAGAAAGAGATCAGATCTCTCTGTATATGTGATGTGAATTTAAGCAATTTATTTAAATATGAAAAGAAGGGGTTTGCATAGAAGGCTGGAAGACTTGGAATGTTTAGGTTTCAGATATTCAAGATGCAAATGACTACATATTAGACAAGTAGAGAAAAGGTATTTAGAATGTTTGTGAGTATAAATTAAGACTCAAAGTCCCAGTTCTGGACATAGTACTTTATCAGTGTAAATCCATAAGAGCTGCCTGTATCCCGTGAAGGATCCCACATCTTAAGAGGAATTACACTGTAGGGTTGCTTATTGGGCATATACACAAAACTATAGCCAGGTAGGTGGTGTGTCAGAGCCTGATGTACAAAACTTATACCTAGAATCAACACATTAGGTTACCTAATTTATATATATGTAAACCTGCAAACAGTTGAGTGAGGACAACAAAGCCAGAAAGTGCACTAACCACATATATAACCGAAATATGTAACTTCACTAAACTGCATGCTATTTTTATAGCTCAATAACATTTGCTCCAGCTGGAAGGGTGCATGTTGTTCTTTCCCTCTGCCAATGCTGGAAGGTTAAGTCTCAGACAAGAAGCTCTAACGAAAGCCTTTATACTAAATCCAATCAACACTGATGGCCTAGGTAGCCACTGGAGAAAAACAGAGCAACTATACCTACAATGCACTAAAAGACCATGGCAGACAACACATAGAGATTAAAATAATATGCCCTTGTACTCCTAATCCAAAGGAATGTGTATACGCATGTGTTAGTGTTGTGTATTAATAAGATGGTTTTGTTCAAATACATTCAATAATTTTATATTGTATAATTGCTTGCTAAGTTTAAGAATTATATAATAAATATAAATTATTTGAAGAGGCCACTTGCTATAGTTTAAGTGTTTGTGTTGCTCCAAAATTTATGTTTAAACTTAATCCCCAATCCAATGATATTGAGGTAGGGACTTTTGGAAAATGATTAAGTCATGAGGGCTCCACCCTCATTAGTGGGATTAGTGTCTTTATAAAAGGGCTTGAGGGAATGAGTTCATCCCTTTTCCCCTCTGCCATGTGAGGCTGCAGCAAGAAGGTATTATCTTGGAAACAAAGAGAAAGCCAAATCTATTAATACTGGTGCCTTAATCTTTGACTTCCCAGCCTCCAGAACTGTGAGAAATAAATTTCTTTTATTTATAAATTACCCAATCTAAGGTATTTTTGTTATACCAGCCTGAAAAGGCTAAGACACTACTTCTGATTGGTTTCCATATTATTACACCAAAGTCAATGTAGTGAATGTATCATGGTTTATTGTAGAACTAAAACTGCCATGATTTTGTCAGAAATCCAAGAAAATGGTACAGTACTAAGACAGGAAGTGGCAGGGGAAGAGCAGGCAAAAGTAAATAATTGCCAGATTGTGAGAAACCAGAAAGACCATACTAAGAAGTTTAGACTTATTTTATAGGAACTAGGAAATCATCTGATATGGTTTGGCTGTGTCCTCACCCAAACCACATCTTGAATTGTAGCTCCCATAATTTCCATGTGTCATGAGAGGAACCTGGTGGGAGGTAATTGAATCATGGGGGTGGGTTTTTCCCTGTGCTATTTTCGTGATAGTGAATAAGTCTCATGAGATCTGATGGTTTTATAAAAGGGTATACCCTTGTACATGTTCTCTTGTCTGCTGCCATGTAAGATGTGATTTTGCCCTTCTTTTGCCTTCCGCCATGATTGTGAGGCATCCTCAGCCATGCGGAACTGTGAGTCAGTTAAACTTCCTTCCTTTTGTTATAAATTACTGAGTCTCAGGTATATCTTTATTAGCAGCATGGGAACAGACTAATATAGTAAATTGGTATCAGTAGAGTGGGGTGCTGCTATAAAGATACTTTAAAATGTGAAAGTGACTTTGGAACAGGATAATAGGCAGAGGCTGGAACAGTTTGGAGGGCTCAGAAGACAGGAAGATGTGGGAAAGTTTGGAACTTCCTAGAGACTTGTTGAATGGCTTTGACCAAAATGCTCATAGTGATATGGACAGTGAAGTCCAGACTGAGGTGGTCTCAGATGGAGATGAGGAACTTCTTGGGAACTGGAGTAAAGGTCACTCTTGCTATGCCAAGAGACTCGCACCATTTGGGCCCTGCCCTAGAGATCTGTGGAACTTTGAACTTGAGAGATGATTTAGGGTATCTGGTGGAAGAAATTTCTAACCAGCAAATCATTCAACAGGAAGAAGAGCATAAAAGGTTGGAAAATTTGCAGCCTGATGATGCAATAGAAAAGAAAAACACATTTTCTGGGGAAAAAATCCAGCTGGCTACAGAAATTTTCATAAGTAATGATGAGCCAAAGGTTAATCACCAAGACAATGGGGAAAATGTCTCCAGGGAATGTCAGAGACCTTTGCAGCAGCCCCTCCCATCACAGGCCTGGAGAAGCAGGAGGAAAAAATGGCTTCCTGGGCTGGGCCCAGGGCCCAACTGCTGTATGCAGCCTAGAAACTTGGTGCCCTGTGTCCCAGTCCCTCTAGCCATGGCTAAAAAAGGCCAAGGTACAGCTCAAGCCATGGCTTCAGAGGGTATAAGCCCAAAGCATTGGCAGCTCCGGTATGGTGTTGAGCCTGTGGATGCATGGAAGTCAAGAATTGAGGTTTGGGAACCTCCACCTAGATTTCAGAGGATGTATGAAAAGCCTGGATGCCCAGGAAGAAGTTTGCTGCAGGGGTGGGGTCCTCATGCAGAACCTCTGCTAGGGCAGCGCAGAAGAAAAATGTGGGATTGGAGCACCCACACAGAGTCTCCACTGGGGCACTGCCTAATGGAGCTGTTAGAAGAGTGCCACAAACCTCTAGACCTCAGAATGCTGGATTCACCAACAGCTTGCACTGTGTGCCTAGAAAAGACACAGACACTCAACAGCAGCCCATGAAAGCAGCCAGGAGTGGGGCTGGACACTGCAAAGTCTTGCATCACTGTGACCTGGATGTGAGATATAAAATCAAAGGAGATCATTTTGGAACTTTAAGGTTTAATGACTGTCCTATTGGTTTTCAGACTTCATGGGGCCTGTAGCCCCTTAATTTTGGCCTATTTCTCCCATTTTGGACTGGTGTATTTACCCACTGCCTGCATCCCCATTGTATCTGAGAAGTAACTAACTTGCTTTTGATTTGATAGGCTCATAGGCAGAAGGGGCTTGCCTTGTCTCAGATGAGACTTTGGACTGTGGACTTTTGAGTTAATATTAAAATGAGTTAAGACTTTGGGGGACTGTTGGGAAGGCATGATTGGTTTTGAAATGTGAGGACATAGGATTTTAGAGGGGCCAGGGCAGAAGGATATGGTTTGGCTGTGTCCCCACCCAAATCTTATCTTGAATTGTAGCTCCCATAATTCCCATATCTCATGGGAAGGACCCAGTGGGAGGTAATTGAATCATGGGGGCGGGCTTCTCTCATCCTGTTCTCGTGATAGTGAATAAGTCTCACAATATCTGATGGTTTTATAAAGGGGAGTTCTCCTGCACACACTCTCTGGCCCGCCGCCATGTAAGATATGACTTTGCTCCTCTTTTGCCTTCCAACATGATTATGAGGACTCCCCAGCCATGTGGAACTGTGAGTCAATAAAAGCTCTTTTCTTTATAAATAACCCAGTCTCGAGTATGTCTTTATTAGCAGAGTAAGAACAGACTAATACATCATCTAAATATTTTGAATACACATGTGACATTATCCCATCTGTATTTTAGAAATATAATTCTAGTAGCTTGTAGAGGAAGGATTGAATAGAGAAGAAACACAAAGTAGTTCCTGTAGAAGTTCTTTAGATCATGTAGAAGACATAAGGAAACAATCCAGGGCAGAGGCAGCAAGATAAAACTCAAAAAGATTGTGGGATTGACAAAAACAAGAAATGGGGAAAGGATTCCCTATTTAATAAATGGTGCTGGGAAAAATGGCTAGCCATTTGCAGAAAGCTGAAACTGGATCCCTTCCTTACACCTTATACAAAAATTAATTCGAGATGGATTAAAGACTTAAATGTTAGACCTAAAACCATAAAAACCCTAGAAGAAAACCTAGGCAATACCATTCAGGACATAGGCATGGGCAAGGACTTCATCTCTAAAACACCAAAAGCAATAGCAACAAAAGCCAAAATTGACAAATGGGATCTAATTAAACTAAAGAGCTTCTGCACAGCAAAAGAAACTACCATCAGAGTGAACAGGCAACCTACAGAATGGGAGAAAATTTCTGCAATCTACTCATCTGACAAAGGGCTAATATCCAGAATCTACAAAGAACTCAAATAAATTTACAAGAAAAAAAACAAGCAACCCCATCAAAACAAGTGGGTGAAGGATATCAACAGACACTTCTCAAAAGAAGACATTTATGCAGCCAAAAAACACATGAAAAAATGCTTACCATCACTGGCCATCAGAGAAATGCAAATCAAAACCACAATTAGATACCATCTCACACCAGTTACAATGGCGATCATTAAAAAGTCAGGAAACAACATGTGCTGGAGAGGATGTAGAGAAATAGGAACACTTTTACACTGTTGGTGGGACTGTAAACTAGTTCAACCCTTGTGGAAGTCAGTGTGGCGATTCCTCAGGGATCTAGAACTAGAAATACCATTTGACCCAGCCATCCCATTACTGGGTATATACCCAAAGGATTATAAATCATGCTGCTATAAAGACACATGCACACGTATGTTTATTGCGGCATTATTCACAATAGCAAAGACTTGGAACCAACACAAATGTCCAACAATGGTAGACTGGATTAAGAAAATGTGGCACATATACACCATGGAATACTATGCAGCCACAAAAAATAATGAGTTCATGTCCTTTGTAGTGACATAGATGAAGCTGGAAATCATCATTCTGAGCAAAGTATTGCAAGGACAAAAAACCAAACACCGCATGTTCTCACTCATAGATGGGAATTGAACAATGAGAACACATGGACACAGGAAGGGGAACATCACACACCAGGGCCTGTTGTGGGGTGGGGGGAGGGGGGAGGGATAGCATTAGGAGATATACCTAATGCTAAGTGACAAGTTAATGGGTGCAGCACACCAACATGGCACAAGTATACATATGTAACAAACCTGCACGTTGTGCACGTGTACCCTAAAACTTAAAGTATAATAATAATAAAAAAAAAGGATTGGGGGATTGAAATATTTCAACTGCAGAGTCTCTAACAGTGGTCTTCCAAACCAGTTGATTATCAAAAGCACCTGGGGAAATTATAAAGTTTGTATTCCCTGGCCAATCCCAGAACTATTAAATTAAAATTTAAAGGATGTGGCTGAAGAAATACTCATTATACCGCAGGAGCTTGTAATACAGACAGCCCAGCCTACAAAAGTTCTACGTTTCCACACACTTGAATGACTGAGCTTCAGTGTCTTTAAATCAGGAACACAGAAAAAGGATCTTACAGAGATTGATAATGAGTTGAGATTTGAATATATTGAATTTAAACTACTTATAAGACTCCCAGATGTAAAAGTCTTGTAGACAAGAGGATATACAGGTCTGGAGCCCAGAAGAGAGATTAGAGCTAGAGATACAACATCCTAGGATTAGATAAGGTCCTCCAGAGAAAGAATTTAGCTTGAGATAAGAAATGATGTCATGAAAGAGCTCAAAGAGCACCTAAATCTAAGAGTAGTGTGCAGATAAATGATAATATTAGAGTTGGCAAAGGAAGGATAAATATACCTAACAGATAATTCCATTAAATCAAACGTCTTTTAGAAAAGTTGATATCATTTTTCATTGGACTAATAGAGCTTAATAATTTTCAGGGACTTTAAAATGCATTTTTCCTCAAAAAAAATTTCCAGTGGGAAACATGAGCGGGTCCTCAAAAAGTTCACAGAAAATGCATACGTGGAAAAACTATGCACAGGTTTCAAAATTTTTTGGAACTAAAATTAACTTATACTAACTTGCTATAACATATCTGAACAAGGTCTAGTTTGAGGCACTAAGAAGAATAAGGCATCAGTTTGAAAAGAGCCCCTTTAGAGCAACATGAATTCTGCTTAAAACTGAAGCAAGAACACACATCAAATTTATGGTGAAGTTCAGGTGGAAGAATGGTGAAATCATTGATGCTTTACAAAAAGCATCAAAAGTTTATGAAGACAAAGCCCCAATGAAATCAGCATTTTATGATAGATAATTCATTTTAAGAAGGGGTGAGACGATGTTGAAGATGAAGCCTGCAGCAACAGACCATCCACATCAATTTACAAATAAAAATTCTTCTTGATAGGAAGAGGACCAATAATTAACAGCAGAAACAATAGCTGGGTCAGCTTACACAATTTCTAGCTGAAAAATTAAAGTTGAACAGACTTTCCATTCAATGGGTGCCAAAACCATTGCACCCAGATCAGCTGCAGACAACAGCAGGGCTTTCAATGAAAATTTTAAACAAATGAGATCAAGCTCCTGACGCACTGCTTTGAAGAATTATAACAGGAGCTGAAACATGACTTTACCAGTATGATCCTGAAGACAAAGCACAAGCAAAGCAATGGCTACTGAGAAGTGAAAGTGGCCCAATCAAACCACAAGTTGATGGTCAAGAGAAGGTATCATGACAACAGTTTTGGAGATTCTCAAGGCATTTTTCCTATTGACTTTCTGGAAAGCAAAAAAATGACAGCATCTGCTTATTATGAGTGTTTTGAGACACTAGCCAAAGCTTTAGCAGAAAAATGCCTGGAAAAGCTTCATCAGAGAGTTTTTCTCCACCATGACTATGCTCCTACTCATTCATCTCATCAAACAAGGGCAATTTTATGAAAGTTTCTATGGGGAATCATTAGGCATCCACCTTACTGTCCTGATTTGGCTTGGCTCTTTCTGACTTCTTTTTGTTTCCTCATCTTAACAAATCTGTAAAGGGCACCAATTTTTCTTCAGTTAATAATGTAAAAACAAGACTGCATTGACATGGTTTAATTTCTAAAACTGTCAGTTCTTTAGGGATAGACTAATAGCTGCTATCATCGTTTAAAAAGTGTCTTGACTGTGATGGAAGTTACATTGAGAAATAAAGTTTGTGTTTTTTATTTTTATCTTTTAATTCCATTTTCCACAAATTTTTTAAGCTCCCACTTGTAACAGATGTGTTAGTACATCTTTTCCTGAATCTGAGATTTCTTTACCTGTTACAATGAAGTAAAGCACTGTACGAAACTAATGCGTGCATTTCACACTAAAAGCTTCAGTGTCCTGTCCAAGTTAGGTGCATTGACTGCTTATTTTGTGGTTTCCTATTGCCCATCTGAGGATTATCTGGAACAATGTCATCTGAGGTGATTATTTTAAAAACCTGGACCCTTTCAACACAGCAATGAAAAGGCAAATAAGCCCACTGAAAATGGGCAGAGGATTTGAATAGACATTTCTCCAAAGAAGATACATACACATATGTGTGTACAGAAGATACATATGTGTGTATCTTCCATATTGACATACAGCCAATAAGTACCTGAAAAGATACTCAACATCATTAGTCGTTAGGGAAATCAAAACCACAATAAGACCCCATTTCACACCCTCTACAATGGCTAAAATTAAAAATACACAAAATAACAAGAATGTGGAAAAACTGAAACTCATACACTGCTGGTGAGTGGAAAACAGTGCAGTCACCTTGGAAAACAGTTTGGAATTTCCTCAAAAAGTTAAACATAGAGTTACCATATTCCACTTCTGGGTACACACCAGTTCCACTTCTGGGTACATACCCAATACAAGTAAAAACATATGTTCACACAAAAACTTGTATGCAAATGTTCACAGCACCATTATTTTAAAAGTGAAGACAGCTTTTACCTCCATCAACTGGTGAGTGAATAAAGAAAATGTGACACACCCATACAATGGAATATTACTCAGCAATAAGGGTTAATGAAGAACTGAGACATGCTACAACACGTACAAACCCCAAAAACATTAACATTAGTGAAAGCAGCCAGTTACAAAGGGCCACATATTGTATGACTCCATTTCTATGAAATATCCAGGACAGGCAAAGCCCTAGAGACAGAAAGTGCATTCGTGTTTGCCTGAGGATAGGGAAGGGAGGAATAAAGATTGACTGGTAATGAGCACAGAGTTTCATTTTGGAATGGCAAAAATGTCATAAGTGTTGATAGTTACATAACATTTTGTGAATGTAGAGTTCTCTCTCAGTTCCCATGAGTAATTGGTCCCAGGACCACCAGCAGATACCAAAATCTGCAGATGCTCAAGTCCCAGATATAAAATGGCATAGTATTTGCATATAACATACACACATCCTCCTGTATGCAGTAAGCCCTCAATTAACATGGTAGATAGGTTCTTGGAAACTGTGACTTTAAGTGAAATGATTTATAACAAATCAATTTTACTACTATAGCGAAGTGATATAAATAAGGGTGGAGTTTCTATGGCGTATTTCTGGTCATAAAAACATCACCAAACTTCTCAATAAATACCACAAACACTTCTCATATTAAACACTGAAATAAATGTGAGCTATACACATATTTAAGAAAGATGAATAAAGACAAGTGTATTAGTCCATTTTCACAATGCTGATAGAGACATACCTGAGAAAGGCAATTTACAAAAGAAAGAGGTTTAATTGGACTTACAGTTCCATGTGGCTGGGGAAGCCTCACAATCATGGCAGAAGGCAAAGAGAGGCAAGTCACATCTTACATGGATGACAGCAGGCAAAGAGAGAGAGATCTTGTGCAGGGAAACTCCACCTTCTAAAGCCATCAGATCTCATGAGACTTATTCACTATCACGAGAACAACACGAGAAAGACCTGCCCTCATGATTCAATTACCTCTCACTGGGTCCCTCCTATAACAAGTGGGAATTCAAGATGAGATTTGGGTGGGGACACAGCCAAACCACATCAACAAGTAAGAAAATTATTTAACCAATTAGTGGTGAGTCAGTGAGTGACTGTGGTAATAGTCGTGGTGATGGGTTATATCAAGGAACAAATGTTTGCAAAGTGAAAAAGGAGCACCTCCTGCCACTGCTCAGTTCTAAAATGATCACAAACAGGGAGGCTCACTGAGCACTTTGGTAGCACATTATTTGTTGTCAAGCATTTGTATGATTATCATATACTTTACAGATTTCTGTTTGACAATAATTTATATTCATTTCTTCATTCATTTACCAACCCAATTATTCCAGTTCAGGATCAAGGGTGGCCAGATTTCATTCCTGCAAGTGCTAGACAGGCACCCACCCTAGACAGGACACCCTTCTATGGCAAGGCACTCATACACAGGTACACTCACTCTGACTGGGACCATATAGACATGCCAAAGAACCGCACAGGGACAGCTTTGAGATGTGGGAGGAAAACAAAGGACCTGGAGAGAACCCACACAAACACAGGAAGAACATGCAGACTCTGCAGACAGGGGCCCTGGTAGGAAGTGATCTTTTTCTCATTAACATTGTAATGAAACAACATCAAATGAAAGATGTTATTTGAGGATATGTTGTACTTTAAATCAGGGGTCCCAACCTCTGGCCAATTTCCTCCCTTAGGAACCAGGTCACACAGCAGGAGGTAAGCAGGCGAGTGAGTGAGCAAAGCTTCATCTGTATTTACAGCTGCTCTCCATCACTCACATTACGGGCTGAATTCTGCGTCCTGTCAGATCAGCAGCACAGTAGATTCTCAAAGGAGTGCAAACCCTATTGTGAACTGCACTTGGGAGACAGGGAGACATCTAGGTTGCGGGCTCCTTATGAGAAGCTAATGCCTGATGATCTGTCACTGTCTTCTCCAACCCACAGATGGGACCATCTAATTGCAGGAAAACAAGCTCAGGACTCCCACTGATTCTACATTATGGTGAGCTGTATAATTATTTCATTACATATTACAATGGAATAATAATAGAAACAAAGTACACAATAAATGTAATGTGCTTGAATCATCCCACAACCATCCCCACCTCCCCAGTCCATGGAAAAATTATCTTCCACAAAACTGGTCCCTGGTGCCAGAAAGGTTAGGGACCACTGCTTTAAGTCATCTCTAGGTTACTTATACTATCAAATACCTAATGCAATGCCAGCACATCACTCCACTCATGTGGAATCAACATAATACTTGGCAGACAGCAAATTCAAGTTTTGCTTTTTAGAATTTTGCGGAATTTTTTCCTGAATATTAGATTGGTTGAATCCACAGATGCAGAATCCATAGGGACAGAAGGCTAAGTGTCCTAAAAACCACTGAACTGTGCACTTTAAATGGATGAATTCTATGGTATGTGAATTACATCTCAGCAAGCTGTTATAAAAAATATGAATTCCCAGGATCCACCCATGAAGATTCTGCAGGTCTGTGATTTAAAAAGCTCCCAAAGTGATCCTAATGCATTCCAGGACAGGGCATCACTGGTGTGGCCTAGAAAATTTACTAGAAAGTTGTCTGATGTTTTATGTTTGACAGAAAAGAAAAAATATCAGTAGAGACTGCTCGAGGTAAGCCATGCAGCAAGAGAGGTGATCCCTGCCCACGTCCTCCAGGTCTCAAGAAAGAAGATCCTACCCCTATCCTGGAGTGGCCACCCCACAGCCTCCTGCAGCTGCCATTCCCACGCTCCTCACAACTGTGGCAGTCTTCTCACTCAGGATTCCTTCACCCCAAAATGCATTCATGCAGCTCTCCCCTCATCACCACCACACACCCAGGGAGCCCCACCACAAAAAGCTTAAACATCTCTGAAACCCTCCAACTTTGGCTCTTTCCTTGCCATTTTAATAAAATCAGCCTTTCTCCTGTCTCCCTCACATGGAGTATAGAGCCTGAGCATCCATTTCTTCTTGGATTCAGATCAGATTTTTAAAAACAGCTTTGTTGTTGTATTTATTCCCATAATTGCAACACAAAAATAAATGAGAAAAGATCCTATTTTTCATTAAATACCAAGTTCAAAATACTAACCCTACTATAAAGTCTTCCCAACCGCTTTCTTCCTCCTGAATTCCCACCCAGAAGAACTTCTTCCACAACATTGCATATAGGTACCATTCCTTCTGAAACTATTCCAATCAATACAAAAAGAGGGAATCCTCCCTAACTCATTTTATGAGGCCAGCATCATCCTGATACCAAAGCCGGGAAGAGACACAACCAAAAAAGAGAATTTTAGACCAATATCCTTGATGAACATTGATGCAAAAATCTTCAATAAAATACTGGCAAACCGAATTCAGCAGCACATCAAAAAGCTTATCCACCATGATCAAGTGGCCTTCATCCCTGGGATGCAAGGCTGGTTCAATATACGCAAATCAGTAAATGTAATCCAGCACATAAACAGAACCAAAGACAAAAACCACATGATTATCTCAATAGATGCAGAAAAGGCCTTTGACAAAATTCAACAACCCTTCATGCTAAAAACTCTCAAGAAATTAGGTATTGATGGGACGTATCTCAAAATAATAAGAGCTATCTATGACAAACCCACAGCCAATATCATACTGAATGGGCAAAAACTGGAAGCATTCCCTTTGAAAACTGGCACAAGACAGGGATGCCCTCTCTCACCACTCCTATTCAACATAGTGTTGGAAGTTCTGGCCAGGGCAATTAGGCAGGAGAAAGAAATAAAGGGTATTCAATTAGGAAAAGAGGAAGTCAAATTGTCCCTGTTTGCAGACGACATGATTGTATATCTAGAAAACCCCATTGTATCAGCCCAAAATCTCCTTAAGCTGATAAGCAACTTCAGCAAAGTCTCAGGATACAAAATCAATGTACAAAAATCACAAGCATTCTTATACACCAATAACAGACAAACAGAGAGACAAATCATGAGTGAACTCCCATTCACAATTGCCTCAAAGAGAATAAAATACCTAGGAATCCAACTTACAAGGGATGTGAAGGACCTCTTCAAGGAGAACTACAAACCACTGCTCAAGGAAATAAAAGAAGATACAAACAAATGGAAGAACATTCCATGCTCATGGGTTGGAAGAATCAATATCGTGAAAATGGCCATACTGCCCAAGGTAATTTACAGATTCAATGCCATCCCCATCAGGCTACCAATGCCTTTCTTCACAGAATTGGAAAAAACTACTTTAAAGTTCATATGGAACCAAAAAAGAGCCTGCATTGCCAAGTCAATCCTAAGCCAAAAGAACAAAGTTGGAGGCATCACACTACCTGACTTCAAACTATACTACAAGGCTACAGTAACCAAAACAGCATGGTACTGGTACCAAAACAGAGATATAGATCAATGCAACAGAACAGAGCCCTCAGAAATAACGCCGCATATCTATCTACAACTATCTGATCTTTGACAAACCTGAGAAAAACAAGCAATGGGGAAAGGATTCCCTATTTAATAAATGGTGCTGGGAAAAATGGCTAGCCATATGTAGAAAGCTGAAACTGGATCCCTTCCTTACACCTTATACAAAAATCAATTCAAGACAGATTAAAGACTTAAACGTTAGACCTAAAACCATAAAAACCCTAGAAGAAAACCTAGGCATTACCATTCAGGACATAGGCATGGGCAAGGACTTCATCTCTAAAACACCAAAAGCAATGGCAACAAAAGCCAAAATTGACAAATGGGATCTAAATAAACTAAAGAGCTTCTGCACAGCAAAAGAAACTACCATCAGAGTGAACAGGCAACCTACAAAATGGGAGAAAATTTTCGCAACCTACTCATCTGACAAAGGGCTAATATCCAGAATCTACAATGAACTCAAACAAATTTACACACAAAAAATGAACAACCCCATCAAAACAAGTGGGCGAAGGACATGAACAGACACTTCTCAAAAGAAGACATTTATGCAGCCAAAAAACACATGAAAAAATGCTCACCATCACTGGCCATCAGAGAAATGCAAATCAAAACCACAATGAGATACCATCTCACACCAGTTACAATGGCAATCATTAAAAAGTCAGGAAACAACAGATGCTGGAAAGGATGTGGAGAAATAGGAACACTTTTACACTGTTGGTGGACTGTAAACTAGTTCAACCATTGTGGAAGTCAGTGTGGCGATTCCTCAGGGATCTAGAACTAGAAATACCATTTGACCCAGCCATCCCATTACTGGGTATATACCCAAATGACTATAAATCATGCTGCTATAAAGACACATGCACACGTATGTTTATGGTGGCATTATTCACAATAGCAAAGACTTGGAACCAACCCAAATGTCCAACAATGATAGACTGGATTAAGAAAATGTGGCACATATACACCATGGAATACTATGCAGCCACAAAAAATGATGAGTTCATGTCCTTTGTAGGGACATGGATGAAATTGGAAATCATCATTCTCAGTAAACTATCGCAAGAACAAAAAACCAAACACCGCATATTCTCACTCATAGGTGGGAATTGAACAATGAGAACACATGGACACAGGAAGGGGAACATCACACTCTGGGGACTGTTGTGGGGTTGGGGGAGGGAGGAGGGATAGCATTGGAAGATATACCTAATGCTAGATGACAAGTTAGTGGGTGCAGCACACCAGCATGGCACATGTATACATATGTAACTAACCTGCACATTGTGTACATGTACCCTAAAACTTAAAGTATAATAATAATAAATAAATAAATAAATAAAAACATTGCATATAGGTTTCAGACTTCTGCTTTAGTCCTTACTTGACAATAAACATTTTTTCCCCTCAACTAAAAATACCTCTTAACCTCAAGGGCTGTAAATTTTTCATCTTGGTATCCCAGTACCTATCACAATTCCAGGTGTATAACTGAGCTTCCAAGTTCTTCCATGAGTTGAATAAGTGAATCAAATACTGATTCTGATTTGTTAGGGTTTTAGTTTTCCTAACTGAAGGTGCAAAAGTAATAGAGATCTCTTCTCAGTGGTTAATACCAAAATAACGATTTAAACAATACTAAAATTTGAGGTTTAATAAAGTTAACACATTTTTGTATTACCAGAATACCTAGAAGAGTTTTTAGTGTTTTTTATGTTTCATTTGGATCATATCTCTCAACATTTCTCATCTCTAGTTAGATTGATTCACTAATGGATTCTAAGTACATCCCTCTAAGAGATAACAAAACTTCTTCAACCACAATAAAAAGACAACATTATCAAGCTAAAATTTCAGATTCAAACTTCTAACCACATTAAGTAAAGACTGAAGTCTGTGCAAAACAGCATACATAGCTCTGGAGTAAAGAACTTTTTAAATAAGTATTTCTTTTATGGGATACTTCTTCATTGTAGAGAAAACATGAGACATTGTCAAAACTAGGAAACACAAACCAATGACAAAATATTGTCAATATTTTTATATAAAATAGTTTTACTTCCATTTACAAGCAATACTCATATACATTAAGTGAATTCTTCCTCATAATTATTCTGAACTAGTAAGTGTTAAAGCAACACTTTAAACTAATGTCTTTTTGTACAACATTCAGAATTATTTTTACCTCAGAAGTCCATGGGTGAAATTAAGGATAGCTCTAAATCGAAGATGATGGAAATAACAGTGTGACCCCCAAATATTGTTTTCCATGTGTGGGGTTCCAGATTGTTCCAGTTCTGGAATTGTACCAAATACTGATTGTCATATTCATCAAACAGACAGACTTTTGCTGACTCCAAACAACAGAGATGGTAATATTTTGGTATTTTATGGCAAAAGGCATGAATGTAAATGTTATGCTAACTTCTTCCTAACATACAGAGTTCATAAAATCTACAAATATAATGTTGAAAAATGTTGGTAATAGATCAAACCATGATGAAATTTCTCTTTGCTCATAGAAACAGTATTGAGCCTTTTGACTAAGGTTTAAAAGACAATAATTTTATAATAACCTGACCGGGTGCAGTGGCTCACACCTGTAATCCCATTACTTTGGGTCACCTAGGCAGGTGGATCACTTGTGCTTCAGGAGTTCGAGACAGGCCTGGGCAACATGGCGAAACCCCATTTCTACTAAAAAATACAAAAATTAGCTGGCCATGGTGAAACATGCCTGTGGTTTCAGCTACTCAGAAGGTTGACATGGGAGGATGGCTTGAGCCTGGGAGGTGGAGGCTGCAGTGAGCCAAGATCATGCCACTGTACTCCAGCCTGGGTGACAGAGCCAGACCCTGTCAAATAAAAAGGAGAAAAAAATCATTCCCTTAATTCTCTGAAGTTTTACTTAGCTAAAATTCAGGATAAAACGCTACATTCATGTGGCATTACAATTTACCATTTAAAAACAAAGATCACGGAATTGAAACTGTTGGGCTTCTCACTCCTGTATGTACTGGCGGCACTACAAGCCTGAGCTATCTGGACTTTGCCCAGGATGCCAGCATCAGAGCAAAAAACTTAGAAGATATTCCAGATAATGAAACTCAAATTGGTGATGGTGTTGGAAAAATAAAACATTTTAATGAGCTTACTGGAACAGAAGTCCTGGGACCAACAATGGTACTAAGACTTCTCACACCTGGTGAAGGCCCAGCCAGTCAGTCAATCTTGACCTGTCAGCCTTACCACAGCTCTTTCAGAAAAAGGTACAATCTCCTAAGACAGCTCTTATCTCATTGAACTATCTGTTTACTGGCTTTCTGCAAGCACAATTCATTCTCACATCTCAAACACATGAGCATTCACTCTCATTCATTCACAATTCATTCTCATATCTCAAACACATTCACTCTCACATCTCAAACACATAAGCATTATTTTTACACAAATAAAAAATCTCTATCAGATGCCTATTATTTCTCTAGACATCATAAAATATGTTATACTGGTTTAAGCTTATACTTTATTCAAACTATTATTTTGTTTCTGGTAGGTCACCAAAGAACACTTCATAACATTGTAGCTGCTTTACTACCTTTTGGGGGGAAAAATTCATAACTTTTGTCTCTTCTCACCTGTGAGCATGCAACACTACTTTCTTTAATTTGCCCTAATATTAGAACCTCCATTCTGCTTCTATGGAACATGAATAAATCATCTAAAAGTAACAAGTAATATCATTTCAGTTATCATTAACCCTGGTAAATGATGGAAGATCAGATACGGGGGGAGATAGAATGAGAAACTGTAGCAATTTATACACCTGGATTATTTTAGTCTGGCATAATTTTATTTTGGATTTGTAGAAGACTTTGGTTTAATCCAAGAGTAAAGGAAAAGGCTTTTCATTTGGATTTGAATGTACTTCTTGATAATGTTCTCAAAAACTCTGAATCATTTTGGCTGAAACAACACATTAAATGAATATTTATTTTGGAAAAGAAGGATGGGGAAATTAAGAGAAAAGTCAAGGAAAAGGACCAGTTGGAATAAACAGAGTCTCTACTCACCTCCCAGTTTTGTTGGCATTTTCTCTCAATTCTCTTCTTACTGATAATACAAAGATACCGCACAGCCAACACAAACACAAAGAACTTCTCCCTAATAAGTTCTAGAGCTCAGAGTTTCTATATGGGATATTAAAATTTACTTGCCAAATTTCCATGTCATGCCTAGTAGAGGTAATGTGGTATAGAAGGGAATACTAAATCATAACCCGAAATGTTAGAATAATTTGGTGAATGAAGTATTAGAAAAGATTTACTCTGTTATGCGTTGAGCTGTGTCCCCCAAAATTCATATAAAAGTCCTAACTTCTAGATCCTCAGAATGTGATCTTATTTGAAGATAGGATGTTTACAGTGGTAATAAAGTTAAAATGAGGTAATTAGGGGTGGCCCCAATCCAATATGATTAGTGCCTTTATAAGAAGAAATTTGGGCACAGAGACAAAAAGAGAAGATGGTGTTAAGAGGCAGGGAGAAGATAGCCATCTATAAACCAAAGAAAGAGGCCTGGAACAGATAATTACCTCACAGCTTTCATAAGAAACCAACTCTGATGGCACCTTCATTTTGGGCCTTTAGGCTTCAGATCTGTGGAACCATAAATTTCTGTTATTTAAACCACCCAGTGTGCGGTACTTGATTATGGCTGCCTTCGCAAACAAATGTGTTATTTTAAAGACATAAAATTTCATGTTGATTTGTTTAATCTTCTTAAATTATAATAGATTATTTAAGGATTCAAAATTTTTATATCAAATATGCTCTAACATAAATGCTGTAGCACAAAAGGTAATATGAAATGAAGGTAAATTACAGTTTGTGCAGGACAAATGAAAGAGTGGAGTAAAAAAATAGTGATAATTTGAAGGCTGAATTTATGGCCATTAAAATCTAAGAATATAAAACCTCATCCAGAGTATCACTGAGTGGGGACATGTCAATCTAATGGCACATTATAATTAGAGTTAAGGATTTTCAGCATGAAGGAAGAGAGTTCCAAAACAAATAATCTAATTTCACAAGAAAGATATAGTTTAGACTATATACATATGCATACACACAGAACACAAAAACACACAAGTATACCAAAAAAATTAGAAATAAGTTAAATAACAAAATCAAGACTTATTATTTTGCAAAAAATTTAAGAATATGCTGGACAAATACCTGCCTGCAAAATTTTTTAAAATCAGTAGAGATTTCTGTTCCTGCCAACAAAAAGAACAACTAGAAAAATTGCAAAATTCATAAAATAATTGTTTTTGAATGTTGAATAAAGGGCAGTACAGGACTATAATCCCTAAGAGAAGAAAACAAACAAGATGAATGATATAAATGCCATGGATTTCTGACTTCAGGGCATTTCCAAACCATGACATAGGGATGTGGGACTTTACTCTCACATTTGGGGAGAACAAAGTGAGAGTTAAATACCAGAGATGAGAAAGCTATGCAGACAAAGAAGTCCATAAATCTGCATAAAAGTTTCCTAGATTCTTTGGCTGCATGTCAATCTGTGGATGCATAACGTAAACTTTGACAGAGTCATACAAAGAACAAACAGCAAGAAAAGAAAAATTTCTGAAAATTGTAAGCCAGACAACTTGCAGAGCTTACACAGAACTGGGAAACATTTTAGTCTCCACCAGACAAAGTGAGGAAATCTTGGGGCACTGAATACATGAGGCATTCAGTAAAGAACCCAGAGTTCATTGCTTAATAGTGGGGCTGCACTAACCTTCCTAGAGACCTGCCTTTGTAAACCTTCAAGAGGAACCTTACATAGAACAAGCTAATCCACAAGTAACTTAACTGTCAGAAACTAATCCAAATTCTATGAAACAATGGAAATTACAATGGCCAGCATGCAAACAAAAATCAATAGATACAAAAGTTAATTTATTTCCTAGATATCAGCAAAGAACAACTGAAATTTAATTGTTTAAGGAAAACTAAATATACTATTTAAAATAGCACACCAAAAACCCTTATGTATAAATCTAACAAAACGGGAGAAATATTCTATGTTCATAAGTTTGAAAACTCAATATTGTTAAGATGCCAGTTCTTCTGAACTCGATCTATAGCTTCAACACAAAATCACAGCAAGCTATTCTGTACAAGTCAACAACTGAATCTAAAAAGTATTTGGAAAAGCATATGACCAACAAGAGCCAACACAATTTTGAAGAACAAGAACAAAGTTGGAAGATTCACACTACACTATTTCAAGATCAGTATAAACCTACAGTAATGAACAGAGTGTGATACTGGTTTCAAAAAAACCAGACATATAGAACTGAATAGAGAGCACAGAAATGGACATATGCAAATAAAGTCAGGTGGTTTCTAATAAAGACAATTTAAAAAATAATGGACAGTATTTTCAAAAAACGGTGCTGGAACAAGTGGATGTCCATATGGGGAGCAAAAAGAACCTAGCCACAGACCTTATATAAAACATAAAAATTAACAGAAAATGGCTTATAAATATATACATATGTAAAAACTTCCAAAAATAACATAGGAGAAAAACTAGATGCCCTTGGATTTGGAGAAGAGGTTTTTTATTCAATACCAAAAGCATAATCCGTGAAAGAAAAAAAAAGTTGTTGGATTTTATTAATAGTTTTGTTTTGCAATGGACACTGCTACAATAAAAAATAAGTCACACACTAAGAGAAAATATTCGCAAATCACCCATCTCTCAAAGACTTGTATCCAAAATATACACAGAACTCTTAAAAATCATGAATTTAAAAATGAAAAGATCTGAACAGACACCCAAAGAATATATACAGATGGCAAATAAGTATATGAAACAATGCTCAATATCATTTATTACAGAATTGCACATCTAAACAATGAGATACCACTATGCACCTATTAGAGTAGTTAAAATCCAAAACACTAACAACATCGACACTGATGAAAATGTGGAACAGGAACTCTCATTCTATGCCAGTGGAAATGAAAAATACTAGGCCACTCTAAAAGACGGTTTGGCAGTTTCTTACAATGCTGAGTAGTCTTATCACATGATTCAGCAAATCCACTCCTAGATATCTACCCACTGATATAAAAATTCATACCTACACAAAAATCTGCACACCACTGTTTATTCATAATCACCCAAACCTGGAAGCAATCAAGATGTCTTTCAATAGGCAAATAAACAAAATGTGGAGCATACATATAATGGAACATCATTCAGCAATAAAAAGAAATTACAGCTACAGAAAAAAACATAGATAGATATTAAATATATTGTTAAGTGACAGAAGCCAGTCTGAAAAGGCTACACACTGTACGATTCTAATTACTTGACATTGTGGAAAGGCAAAACTATGGAGATGGTAAACAGATCAGTGGTTGCCAAGGGTTTGAGGAGTGGGAAGGGTTGAATAGACACAAGACAGAGGAGTTTCTAGGGAGGTGAAACTAGTCTAAATGAGACTATCATAATGAATACATGACACTGTGCATTATCAAAATCCACAGAACTTTATATTACAAAGAATATATTTCCCATATATATACATAATTAATATAAATGTATATTTCTTTGTTTTGCCAGCTAAGAAGGCCTACAAGCAACAATATCCCAGAAGGAAGAGGCACACTCACTGCCCAGATCTTGATTTCTAATACCATTCTACAATAAAATCAAACAGAGCTCCTTGGAGAAATGTCCAATTTTAGTGTGGAGGAAGGAGACATAAAAGATGATCTCAGAGCACCTTGTAGTGCCAGAAAGTAAGGAAGTGCTCAAAAACAAACTAAAAATCACACACACAAAGATGGGGGGATGTCAAAGAGACACAAAAGAGAAGTCACTGAAAGAGTTCTCAATGGCCAAACCTGAAATAAACTGAACAAGAAAATAAAGTAGTAAGATATTTAAACCGAAGTATAAAATAATATCCGTGAATTCCTATATATATAAATAATTGAATAGGTAAATAAATGAGGGAGAAGAGACAAATCCTCCATATAAATACATTCCAGAAAATTAATGTAGATATTCTGCCCTCAAGCAGGCAGAACATAACTTCTCACTTTTTAAACGTGAGCACTGCACAGTGACTTCTTCTGAAAGACTACAGTATGGAAATTTGGGGAAAACACAACTTTTACAGCAGAGAAAACTAACAAATATGACTTCAACTACATGATCAAAGTCATCACAAACGGTAGTAAGTCATGTTAATAGTATAGATCCTTGATATGATGTAATAAGGAAGGCACTTTACTTTGATGGTCTTCCCAAAAACCCATAATCCAAGTCTAATGATGAGAAAGAAACACCAGAAAAATCCCAATTGAGCAACTTTCTGCAAAATACCTGATGAATACTATTCAAAACTTTTAAGGTCATTGCAGAAATACATAAAGTCTGAGAAACTATCACAGTCATAATAAATGTAATGTGGTCATATAGATAAGGTATTGGAAGAGAAAAAGTATGTTAAGTAAAAATAATGAAATATGAATGAAATCTGGATCCTAGTTAATAATCATGTATCAATATTGGTTCCTTAATTATCACAAGTGTCATACTAATATAAAATATTAACAACAGAGGAAACTGGGTAAGGAGTATATAGGAACACTCTGTACTGTCTTTGCAACTTTTCTGTAAATCTAAAATTATTCTGAACAGTTTATTCTTAAAAATACATGTAATATAATTTATCATACCTTAATATAATCCACAAATAAAGCTCAGCTATGGTTACTCAAAAAGGCATGGAAAGAAGTAGTCAAATACTACCAATAACTGTTAGAAAAATTAGTCAATAGAAACCACACCCAAATATGACATATATAAGGAAACGAGAAGATAAGGACGCTGGCTATATCTTCAACATGGTCACGAATTTAAAGAAAAACATAAGCTAAATGAGAACAAAAGAAAAAGATGCACAAGAATACTGAATGGAACTTCTACAGATGAGAAATACAGTATCTGAAAATAAAATTTCACTGGATGGGATTCATAGCAGATTAGACCTAGAAGAAAGCCTCAATCTTCTTATTTATATAACAGAGAAATGAATATCTGCCTTGCAGTGTTGTTGTGAGGACAAAGGGTAATTTAATTGAAAGCACCTAAGAAGTAATTAGCCCATGATAAAAAAAAAAAACTCCATCTGTTTCTGTTCTGTGCTCTATTCATTCAACCAATATTTACTGAGCAGCTACTATGTATCAACTACAATTGCAGGATATAAAAGAATGAATAAAATACACATAGTCCCTACACTCATAGAGTTTACAATCTGGTAGAAGACAAAAACCAATAAATACACAAATAAATGTTGTACATGATATTTTTGTTTTAAACTGTAGCATGCATTGTTAGCTGCCTACCTAAAATCTACTCTACTCATTCTTCTTGGTAATCACTACCCTAATTTTTTTCAGGGAAGGAATGTGCTGGCCTAAATAAAGCACTTTCCCAGTGATATGGTTTGGATTTTTGTCCCCACTCAAATCTCATCTCTGAACAGTAATCCCCAGTGTTGAAGGAGGGGCCTGGTGAGAGACGATTGAATCACGGGGGCAGACTTCCTCCTTGCTGTTCTTGTGAAAGTGCGTTCTCATGAGATCTGGTTGTTTAAAAGTGTGTAGCACTTCCCCCTTCTCTCTATTCCTCCCGCTCCAGCCATGTAGGACGTGCCTGATTCCCCTCTGCCTTCTGCCACGTTTGTAAGTTTCCTGGACCTCCCAAGCCATGCTTCCTGTACAGCCTGGAGAATCATAAGTCAATTAAGCTTCTTTTCTTTATAAATCACTCAGTCTTAGGTCATTCTTTATAGTAATGCAAGAACTGACTAATACAGAAAACTGGTTCTGGGAAGAGGTGCATTACTATAAAGATACCTGAAAATGTGGAAGCAGCTTTAGAACTGGGTGTTGGGCAGAGGTTGGGACAGTTTGGAGGACTCAGAGGAAGCAGGAGGATGAAGGAAAGTTTGGAACTTCCTGGAGACTCGTTGAATGGTTGTGACCAAGATGCTGATACTGATATGGACAGTGAAGTCCAGGCTGAGGTGGTCTCAGCTAGAGATAAGGAACTTACTGGGAACTACAGTAGTCACTCATGTTGTGCTTCAGCAAAGAGACTGGCAGCATTGTGCTCCTGCTCTAGAGATTTGTGGAAATCTGAACTTGAGAAAGATGATTTAGGGTATCTGGTGGAAGAAATTTCTAAGCAGCAAAGCATTCAAGGTGTGGTCTGGCTGCTTCTAACAGCATATGCACATATTTATGAGCAAAGAGATTATCTGAAACTGGAACTTATACTTAAAAGGGAAGCAGAGCATAAAAGCTTGGAAAATTTGCAGCCTTGCCATGTGGTAGAAAAGAAAACCCCATTTTTAGGGAGGAATTCAAGCCAGCTGTAGAAACTTGCATAAGTAAAGAGGAGTTGTATATTAACAGCTAACACAATGTAGAAAAGGCCTGGAAGGCATTTCAGAGACCTCCATAGCAGCCCCTCTCACCACAAGCCTGGAGGCCTAGGAGGGAAAAATAGTTTCACAGGCCCAGGGCCTCACTACCCTGTACAACCTCAGGACACTGCTCCCTGAATCCTAGCTTCTCCACCTCCAGCCTTGGTTAAAAGGGTCCCAAATATGTCTCAGTCCACTGCTCCAGAGGGTGCAAGCCATAATCCTTGGAAGCTTCCATGTGATGTTAAGCCAGCTGGTGCACAGAGGGCAAGAGTTTAGGCTTGGGAGCCTCCACCTAGATTTCAGAGGATATTTGGAAACACCTAGATATCCAGGCAGAAGTCTGCTGCAGCAGCAGAGCCCTCAGTGAGAACCTCTACTAAGGCAGTGCACAGGGGAAATGTTGAGTTGGAGCCCCCAAACAGAGTTCCCACTGGGGCACTGCCTACTGGAGCTATGAAAAGAAGGCCACTGTCCTCTAGACAATGGTAGATTCATCAACAGCTTGCACTGTGGGCCTGGAAAAGCCACAGACACTCAATACCAGCTCATGAAAGCAGCCATGGGGGCTGTACCCTGCAAAGCCACAGGGGCAGAGATGCCCATGGCCTTGAAAGCCCACCCCTCACATCAATGTTACCTGGGTGTGAGACATGGAGTCAAAAGAGATTATTTTGCAACTTTAAGATTTTACGGCTGCTCTGCTAGGTTTTGGACTTGTGTGGGGCCTATAACCCCTTTGTTTTGACTAACGTCTCCCTTTTGGAATGGGAGTACTTAGCCAATGTCTGTACCCCCATTGTATCTTGGAAGTAATTAAGTGGTTTTGATTTTACAGGCTCCTAGCCAAAAGGGACTTGCCTTGTCTCAGATGAGACTTTGGACTGCAAACTTCTGAGTTAATGCTGAAATAAGCTGAGACTTTGGGGGACTGTTGAGAAGGAAAGATTGTATTTTACAGTGTGAGAAGGACAGGAGATTTGGGAGGGGCCGGAGGTGGAATGATATGGTTTAGATTTGTGTCCCTGCCCAAATCTCATGTCTGAATTATAATTCCTAATGTTGGAGGAAGGGCCTGGTGGAAGGTGATTAAATCATGGGGGTGGACATCCCCCTTGCTATTCTCATGATGATAGTGAGTAGGTTCTCATGGGATCTAGTTGTTTAAAAGTGTGTAGCACTTCCCCATCTTTCTCTCTTCCTCCTGCTCCAGCCATGCAGATCGTCCCTGCTTCCCCTTCATCTTCTGCCATATTTGTTAGCTTCCTGAGGCCTCCCCAGCCATGTTTCCTGTACAGCTTGCAAAACCATGAGCCAATTAAACCTCTTCTCATTATAAATTACCCAATCTCAGGCACTTCTTTATAGCAATGCAAGAACTGACTAACACACCCAGTCTCTTCTGCAGCAGAGATAGTCAAACACAATAGTTCTGGCCAATTCTAAACATAAAACAAAGTGGGAGTGTGGAGGTATTCTGGTGAACATTTGCTTCCTAGATCATGGGGAATACCTAAGGATGACTCTTCCACTCTTCCTTCTTCTCCCTTATTCCACTAAATGCACATGTGATGAACAGAGCTGCAGCAGCCATCTTGTTGCCTTAAGGGAAAAGCCAAGAGAATACAGTGTGACACTGCACGTGACATCCAATTTAGGCATATAGTCCTGAGCTTCTTGTGGGAAAGCCTAGCTTGACAGAGTCAATTATCTTGAGAAAATAAAGCCAAGACCTGAGAAAAGCAAATCTGAGAACAAGAGAGTGAGAGCCAGAAAGCAAGTGAGGAGAGAGAGGCTGTACTCCATGCTTCTGTCAGTTTGGTTACATGAATTGATTTTTTAAAATTATTTTTAGACTGGTTCACATTCAGTTTCTGTTACTTGCAAAAGAGTCCAATCCAGCATAGTTAATGTGATTTTTAGCCTGTAATAAGTGATATAAGAAAAAGGAACAGATGTTACGAGAAAGAATCAGTAGGTAGTTAGGGAGGTCTTCTAGAAAAGCAACATGAAAGAGGAAACCTAACAAATAAACGCATGTCAGCCTGGAGAGGAGTTGAAAGAAAGGTTTCCCACCTGCCTCCTTCAACCCCTTCCCATCACCAACATGGAATAAGCATGCTCTAAACACAGTAGGGAAAGGGTTTCCTGGAAAGGACCCTAGTGTGGGTATAGGAGCTGGAGATTGGGTGAAACAAATCCTGTGATGTCTACAGACCCACACGACAGACCTAGAGGTAAAAAAAAAAAGGAAACTCCATTCAACAATAAAATATACTAAATTATCCCACCTCATGATAAAGTTCTTTTTACTTTGCCAATGATAACGATCTTAAGCCTGCTGGCTCCCCAGCCACACACCCTGAGCGGAATTTTATCCTTAACAAAATCTGCCAAATTACACAGTATTCCATGGAGTGTTCTCCCATTTAGAGGAGGTTTTCAATAAACCTAACAACTTCAACAGAAAACCAGCACAGCTACCCCTACTGATCAGCATATCCTTCATTCATAAAAATGAATGGATATCCAAGGACTACCAGATACTGGAGAAAAATCAATAGAATAAAAAAGCCATCCTGAAAAAACAATTGACTACAGAGCACATGTATGTTTATAGCAGCAAAATTGACAATTGCAAAGATATGGAACCAACCTAAGTGCCCAATGACTAATGAGAACACAGGAACACAAAACCAAACACTTCATGTTCTCACTCATAAGTGGGAGCTGAACATAGAGAACACATGGACACAGAGAGGGGAACATCACACACCAAGGCCTGTTGGTGGGTGGGGGTTGAGGGGAGGGAACTTAGAGGATGAGTCAATACGTGCAGCAAACCACCATGGCACATGTATAATACTTATGTAACAAAACTGCACATTCTGCACATATATGTCATTTTTTAGAAGAAATTTTTTTAATGAACAACAAAAAAAAGAGAAAGAAATCATAGAAAATTTCCCTGAGTTGAAGGAAACAATTCCTGGAATTTAAAGAGCCAACCAAGTGCCAAGTGATAAAACAGACTGCTAACAGGAATGGGCTTAGTTTCACATTAGAATTATCAGCCACAGCTGATAATTATCAGCTAGAAATTACTGAGGCAAAGTCTTCAAAGGAAAAATTATTTTAAGACCAGAATACTGTACCAAATGATCAATCAAGTGGGAAAGCCAAATAAAGACATTTTAGGAATTTGAGGGCTCAGATATTTTCTCTCTGATTTTACCATTTCTTGAAAATTTTCCAAAGAAATGATTAAGGTTTTTAAGAAAGAGGAAGATATACCATTTAAAACAGTGCAACTAACATAGGAGTTCGATTGTTTTCTTTAAAGTCTCAGGTTTACAGCTAAGACTTGTGTGTGTGTGTGTGTGTGTGTGTGTGTGTGTGTGTATGCCAAAGTAAGGAAGGGAGAGGAATGTGTAAGTAAGCTATTTTTCTTATCCTCTCATATAGGGGTAACTTCCTGCATAATAGGATTATAAGAATGAACTTTCTATGTAATAGAAAGTCAACAGTCAATATTTTATATAAAACTGATACATATATCAGAAACACACACACACATATATATATATCAGAAAGCCATATATTAGTGAAAAGTGAAAATTAGAACAGGAATCCTAATTCTTCAAGGAAAAAATTCTATTTCCAAGAAATAAGCAATATGCATTCATCAAGTAGTGCAATTAAGCTAGGACATTGTGAGAACTGGTTTAACTCTTCTGTTAAAAAAATTAATAACAAATTTTTAAATAAGTTGTAGAAGAACATTACAGTCCAAATATGAAGTAAAACAAATTCTAGTACCATTTTAAGTAAAATCTGAACATGATTTATAGTGAAGAAAAGAGAATTTTTCCTTGCAGTGGTACAGTTTTCATGTCACAAAATTTTATTTCCTCGTTTACGAGTCTAATTGCACTACGTGGTTTCCCAATAATCATAGTAAAAAATAATAACTAGCCCTTATTTAACATTTACCACATGTCCTCTTGTAAGTTCTTAATATATATCCTATTCTACAAAATACAGTTCATTTATTAGGCAGCTTGGTCCTTTCATTGTGAGCTGAGGTGACACGCCTCAAATCCCACACTGGTTGGTGAGCCCAGGCAATCTGGCTCCAGAATCCTTGCTCTTAAACACTTGGCTACCCTGCTTCTCATAAAGCTCTCTGTTAATTTACGATGTTTAGAATCAGTCTATTTACCTTAAACAAGAAGGCACTGTAACAATTAGAAAATAGAATATAAATTATATAAAACTTGATAATGTAAAAGTCATAATAAACCAAAGTGAGACAGGAAGAAATTGTAATATTTTTCTTATCTTCTCTTATAGGAGTAACTTCCCAGAAAGTCAACAGTCAATTTTTAATACAAAACTGAAAATAATTCCTGCTTGGATAGTAAAGAAAAATATTTATCAAAAAAACTGAAAATAATAGTAAAAAAAAATCAGCAGAGAAGACAGAGAGTGAACTTGAGCTAAATTCCTCATATTTCATAACAGGTGTGATGGTTAATTTTATGGGCATCCAGTAGGTGTCAATATCTATTGCCTAATTTTAACTTTTAAAATTATATATAACTTATATGGTAACTATTAGAAAAATTAAAAACAAAAGTTTGTGGTACCTTAAGAAATAGCAACATAAGCAAACTATTAACGGCATAGGGAGGACTATTAGAAAGGCTAAAGAACTAGGGAAAGGGAAGATGTTTGTTTCACACCATTTCCATTTTTATTACAATTATCAGATATTATTTTAAAAAATAATTCTACAATACTATGAATAATAGTAATACTCTGTAAAGAAAGGATAAACTGAAGAGGGTATCCTTCAATTCTGTCATGGTAAAATAACAGACCAATAAATGCTACCAGACCATAAGCCCAGTGAGGTAGAAAAGGAGAACAAGGATAATATATAAACACATTCCACTCTATCTTCTTTACTGATTCTTTGTTTCTACATCATTACAGGCTAAATGGCCCATTTTTTTTTTCATATAAACTTCTAAAGAGACATTCATTTCATTGACTTCAACTATTGAGCCACACCCACTCCAGTCTACAACCTTGCACATTTCCTTTAAAGAAAGGGGCTGTCTCAATTCAGACACTGTTGGCGGGAGCCGACATTAGTTATCACCCTTTTAGGGCATAATTTAGCAGTCTTTAATGAAGTGTTAAAAAAAATGACTGCATTTTGACCTAATAATTTCACTTCTTTGAATCCACTCTGCAGAAACACTCCCGAATGTTCAAAGATACCTGTAAAAGGAATTTCAATTAAGCCACTACTGTTTACGACAGAGGAAAACTGAAAAGAACCTAAATGCACATTGGTAGATGCAGAATAATTTGTTGCCATTTAAAATATACATCTACATGTAAAATACATATCTACGTGTAGTGACAGTGAAAGATGTCCCTAACATATTGTTAGCCAAGAAAAGCAAAAATTCAGAATTACTATATAATTTTTGTAAAAAAAAAAAGTATATGCATATATCACATACATAAATGTGTACAAGCAGTGTGCTTAAGATGTGTGGAGGAAACACTGTAAGTTTTCACTATGTACATTTCTTTATTATTATTTTACAACCAGCATGTATTGTTTTAGTATTTTAAGAAATCAGGTCATGTCTCAATTGTCATATATCTGGGATTTAAAAAGAAAAAAAAAATCCAAAAAGGGAAATATTCAACGTCTTTCCATTAGTTCATTCTCAATATCTATGAAAAAAATCTAAGTAGCACGTTGCTGTCTAGGATTAGCGAAAACGCTAGTTTCGTTGGTTGGGTCGTTTGGGGTTTTTTTTAGTGAATTAGAGCAGGAAAATGAGGACACAAAACCCAACTAAGGCGGAGCTGGGCTGTTGAAGCCATCAGCGGCGCGCGGCCGGGCAGCCAAGGGACCCGCGAAGAGGGGACTCGGAGGTCGAGGGGCACTCGGAGGGCGAAGGGGGCCCCGGGCGGGAGACGAAGGGCACTGGCCCGTGACGCAGGCGCGGTTGGAAAGAAGCTGAGGACTGGGTGTGCGGAAACCAGGTCAGAGGGGCAGGCAACAGAGTGGGCGGAAAGGCGGCCGGGAGCGCTATACGGGTCTAGGGAATCAGTAGGAAGCCGGAGGCGCGGCTGGCGGCGACAGCGTGGCCGGCAGAGCAGGGTCAGCCCAGGTCGCCCGGGGAGTGCGCAGGGACGCGGGCAAAATGCCCGGGACGCGCGCCACCGGGGCCTGCGGGGCCTGCCCGAGGCCGAGGCCCCGGTTGGGGGTGCGGGCCGGAGCTCCCGCTCTGCGCCGGGGGCAGGCGTCTGCTGGCAATACCTTCCCAGGAGAGCTCTCCTCCCGGCTCCCGCTTCAGGAACTTGTACCAGAACGTGTCCACGCGGCCCGGCTCCGCCCCGTCCTGCGCCGCCTCCTCGGCCGCCAGCTCCACCTCCCCGAGCCACAGGCCCGGCTCCTGCAGCGCCAGGGCCCCGGCGCCCGCCGCGGTGCCTGCCGGCCTCAGGCGGACGGCACCGCGCGGCTCCCAACGCCCCAGCTCGGGCCGCGACCCCACCACCAGCAGCTCCGGCCGGGCGCCGGCCACGGCGGGCGGCACCACCACCCCAAAGCGGAAGCGCATGGCGGGCGGCGGCGGCGCGAATACCCGGGCCCGGAGTCCCCGCGGCCGGCAGGCGCGGCCCGAGCACCAGGCGGCCGCAGCGATTGGGCGGTGGTGTGGGAGCCCCGGGCACCGGGGAGAACACGTGCTGTTCTGCGCCTTCTTTGGGATGCATCACGCGGCTCCCGAGCCCAAACTTCGTCCAGGCCGGCGGGAAGGGGTCAGCGGAGCCACCAGCTGCCTCTTTGTGCCCCGCAACCCCGCGGGCGGTTGATTTCCACCTGTGGGCGCTGGGGACACGCGACCGGAAGAAATGGAAGAGAAAACGGGGTTCGGGGAGGGAGGTAAACTTCTAAGCCAGGCGATCGTCCAGTTCTCTCTCCAAGAGACTGGAAATTAACTTTATGAGGATCATAAGGAAGGGAATGACCTCTAGACAGCCGCCTTCTAATTGTGAAACGGGGGAGGATCTTGGACCCGGTCTCTGGAGCGCTCCCTATCTTAACCAAGTCACTTACTCTAGCAGGTCTCAGGTTCTTTGTCTGTAAAATGAGGGTGTAAAATAATGATCTTTCTAGACCCTACGAGCTCTGAAGGATCTCTGATTGGTGGAGATCACCCAAGACCCGGAGCTGATGCAAAACATTACCTACCATTCCCTTGTCTGAAAAGCCACATCAACTTTCTTTTTTCAAAAACTATATTTTTAGTATGTGTAAAGTAAGTTTGGAGTAAATACTTTCAAGTCCTTTTCAAGGTCAAAACAAAAACTAATTCTGTGACTACAAATGTATGCTTTTTTTTTTTTTTTTGAGACAGAGTCTCGCTCTGTCCAAATGTATGCATTTTTTAATGGAGTAAATTAAAAAAAAACCTTTGTTTAAAATTTACTTTCAGCAAAAGTCAGCATTATTTTTTCAACTTAAAACTTTTTTGGGTTTTAAGTTGAAACAGGTTTTTTAGCTGTCTGGCCCAAATCCAAAATACGTATATCTTGGTGGGGAACTTCAATTTGTCTCTGCCATAAGACAAACGAATGTCCTGATACTTTCTGATTCTTTAACAAAATTATCCTTGTATTCTTAGGTTTATATATTCACTAACATTTAACATAACACAAATCTGTTACGTGAATTAAAGACACACAAAGGCATTTTTACCAGTGTTTGGAAGTTTGTGAATAGTAAAGGGGAACAGGCCAAAATTTCATGCGTTGAGGATATAAGTAAAACAGAAAGTGCAAAAATGTAAACTACACAAACTCAATCTCTTGTGGAACAATTAGAAAACTAATAATACATTTTACTCTTGAATGTTGATATTCCACTCGAAGTTTGGCTGGTTGCTAAGCTTAAGGATAAACACTATGAAAAATGTGAAGACAGAAGGGCTGGCCAAACACAGCTGATTCGGCAGCAAATCACACATTAAATCACAGTGGCATGTGAGTCGGTTTATTCAAATTGCTGTTAAAAGATATTCTTAGAGTAAGTTTAGGAAAATAAGAGTCATTTGGCGATGCAGAGAGGATTTTGTCTACAGTGGAATCCAGACTCCGGTGAAAGTTCTCATTCCTTCAGGACCTGGGAGCTAACAGCTCCGGACTTTCTTGTGCTCCACTGTGCTGCCTATGTTGTGTGCTTCCCAAATGGCATTATTCCCACCAGCTCTTCCAGAGTGAGTTCTGCCCATTCTGTAGATGAAACAGTAGCGGAAAAATTAAACAATATCTTTGCTCAACGGACATTGTTTCCTTTACTCTTCTCTCATCATAAAGAAGTTGAAATAATTTTAACCATTGGAAGAAGTAACCCTCTTAAGCCCCTAAACAAAATATGTAATAGCTTATTTTATGGCAAGGATTTAAATAAGGTATAAATTGGATAGCTGCACTGTGTAGTAAGTAAAATGCAACTGGAAAGGAGAACAAGACCAAAATAGGGCTTAAGGGACATATATCAAGGCCTTGATCATATTTTGACGGTCAGTCATTTGGATGTATAAGTATTAACCATGATAATATCCATTGAGCCTATATTATGGGCCAGGCACATGGTTTTTGTACTCATATTATCTTATTTAAGTCTCTCACCAATCCTATAAGGTAACTACAATTGTTACCCCCATTTTTAGATGTGAGGATACTCCAGCACAAAAGGGTCCAATGAACAGCCCACAGCAAGGAAGGGGCAGAGCCAGGGGCTAAAAGGCGTGCATTCAGCTTATAGATATAGATACAGATATAAATTCTGATAAGGAAAATCTGTTTCAGAATGCATATAAATTCTAGCATATTTAAATGTTATTCTCTGTCAGCTCTTAATTTAAAAAAATTAAATTCCTATCATTATTTCTTGTGACTAACTTCATCCTTAGGAATTAAAGAACAGATGAATCATGAGTGGCAGTCTAAACGGATCAATGACTCTGTAAAGACTCATATATCTTAGCATTTGGAGAGGATTTGGCTGCAGGTTCTTGGAAATTATAATTTGTATGCCTTTTTATACCTATGTGTTGGCAATAGAAACAGATTTAAGAAGCCAAGGTGAAGAATTTTACCAGTTTTTAAGTTGTGTTAGTTTTAGATCTTTTTCCTTGTTGGGTCCTCCATATGAGATTTCTTTTTACATTTCGAAGAATCATGGTATTTATTAAAAGGGATTATTTATGAAATCCATTTGAGGTCAGATTCTTGATGCTATGGGGACAAGCTAAATTTAGAGCAAGAATCAGTCCAGTAGAGTAACATAATTCTGATAATAATTTTTAAAAGACCAAAACAATTTGTTGTCATTGAATTTCATTTTTATAATGCTATCTTATATATAACTATAAACTTTCCTGAGGAATGGGTGATAAATTCAAACATAGAGTTTCAAGATCCAATTCAAATGTAAATTCTTTTGAAGCCCCCTCAGGGAAAGCTATTAGTTTGATCTTGGGAGATTTATGTTTTCTGAAGCAATCTTTCACTAGTCAGTGAGTTATCATAAATCTTTCCTTGTAGTATTTTATATGTGTATACACATTCACTGATGTAAACCATATTTTATCCACATAGTTCAGGGACTGTTATAAGTATTAGTTTATTACTCAACAAAACATATCTAAAAGTTAAATGTGTCACATATACTATGCAATTTTGTAGCAATAAAAAAAAATCCCTTTCAGACAGAGTTTGAATACAGCTTAAAAACTTTTGCATGTTACAGCTAACTTTTTTCTGGATTGAAAAAGTATGGCTTAGGCTACCTCATAAGTTGGGGTTCCCATGGGTTAGAAACCCCTTTGGGAATCTAGAACAATAGAAGGATATAAACTAAACTAAGGCTTTGCCCCAAAATCCCACTACATTCCTCAACTGTTGTAAAAATTCATGTCTTTTTTTGATACATACAAAAATCTCGTCTCCTGTCGATTCCAATAATTCCAGTTCCCATCCATACCACCGTAGAGAAGTTTTGCATCTTCAGTGCATCACCACCGGCCTGTTTTGTCATTCTTCTTTCTTTACAATTTACATTATTAAAATATTAATTTTTAGGAATGCTCCAAGCATGAAATTACAATGAAGCGTATGCCCTTTCAGAAGACATTGACCTGCCCTTTCCATCACACACCTCCATCATTGTAAAATCTACATCTCCTCCCCTTCACTTCTCCTTTGAAAACCTCTACTCAACAGGTCATTCAAGCCTGGGTTTTCCTAGGCAATGACCTAAAATGACTTTGCCTGGGGAAAGTAGAGTGCCAAGCCAGGTGGCTGGACCTCAAGGTTAGAGACACTGGTTTAGAGCTTCCTTCAGCTGTAAAAAGATCCTCCTAGGTGTGAATAACTTGAATGGCAGGCTGGTTAATACCCTTCCCAAACAGAGTGGAGAGCATGATAACTCAACCCTTAGGAATAAAAGAATGGTGGCTGGAAGGGAAGATTTGAAACTCCCAAAGGAACTTTCAAAGACTTTGAGAAAAAGGAAAGAGGCTAGCTGAAAGCAGAGCTTACTCATTTATACTTAAATAGAGAATGGAGACTGTTGGCAGGGCAAACCTGATAAGTACTTTTTAAAAAAAATTATTCTACTTTAAGTTCTGGGATACACGTGCAGAACTTGCAGGTTTGTTACATAGGTATACACCTGCCATAGTGGTTTGCTGCACCCATCAACCCGTCATCTACATTACATATTTCTCCTAATGCTATCCGTCCTCTAGTCCCCACCCCCCGATAGGCCCTGGTGTGTGATGTTCCTCCTTGTGTCCATGTGTTCTCATTGTTCAGCTCCCACTTATGAGTGAGAACATGTAGTGTTTGGTTTTCTGTTCCTGTGTTAGTTTGCTGAGAATGATGGTTTCCAGCTTCATCCATATCTCTGCAAAGGACATGAACTCATCCTTTTTTATGGCTGCATAGTATTCCATGGTGTATACGTGTCACATTTTCTTTATCCAGTCTATCACTGATGGGCATTTGGGTTGGCTCCAAGTCTTTGCTGCTGTGAATGGTGCTGCAATAAACATACGTGTGTATGTGTCTTTATAGTAGAATGATGTAAAATCCTGTGGGTATATACCCAGTAATGGGATTGCTGGGTCAGAGGGTGTTTCTGGTTCTAGATCCTTAAGGAATCACCACACTGTCTTCCATAATAGTTGAACTAATTTACATTCCCACCAACAGTGTAAAAACATTCCTATTTCTTCACATCATCTCCAGCATCTGTTGTTTCCTGACTTTTTCATGATCGCCATTCTAACTGGCATGAGATGGCATCTCATTGTGGTTTTGATTTGCATTTCTCTAATGACCAGTGATGACAAGCTTTCTTCATATGTTTGTTGGCAGCATAAATGTCTTCTTTTGAGAAGTGTCTGTTCATATCCTTCACCCACTTTTTGATGGGGTTGTTTGTTTTTTTCTTGTAAATTTGTTTAAGTTCCTCATAGATTCTGGATATTAGCCCTTTGTCAGATGGATAGATTGCAAAAACTTTCTCTCATTCTGTAGGTTGCCTGTTTACTATGACAATAGTTTCTTTTGCTGTGCAGAAGCTCTTTAGTTTAAATATATCCCATTTCTCAATTTTGGCTTTCATTGCCATTGCTTTTGGTGTTTTAGTCATGAAGTCTTTGCCCATGCCAATGTCCTGAATAGTATTGCCAAGGTTTTCTTCTAGGGTTTTTATGGTTTTAGGTCTTACATTTAAGTCTTTAATCCATCTTGAGTTAATTTTCATATAAGGTGTAAGGAAGGGGTCCAGTTTCAGTTTTCTGCATATGGCTAGCCAGTTTTCCCAGCACCATTTATTAAATAGGGAATCCTTTCCCCATTTCTTGTTTTTTTGGCAGGTTTGTCAAAAATCAGGTGGTTATAGATGTGTGGCATTATTTCTGAGGCCTCTGTTCTGTTCCATTGGTCTATATATCTGTTTTGGTACTAGTACCATGCTGTTTTGGTTACTGTAGCCTTGTAGTATAGTTTGAAGTTAGGTAGTGTGATGCCTCCAGCTTTGTTCTTTTTGCTTAGGATTTTCTTGGATATACAGGCTCTTTTTTGGTTCCATGTGTAATTTAAAGTAGTTTTTTCTAATTCTGTGAAGGAAGTCAATGGTAGCTTGATGGGGATAGCATTGAATCTATAAATTACTTTGGACAGTATGGCCATTTTCACGATATTGATTCTTCCTATCCATGAGCATGGAATGTTTCCCCATTTGTTTGTGTCCTCTCTGATTTCCTTGAGCAGTGGTTTGTAGTTCTCCTTGAAAGGTCCTTCACATCCCTTGTAAGTTGTATTCCTGGGTATTTTATTCTCTTTGTAGCAATTGTGAAAAGGAGTTCACTCATGATTTGGCTCTCTGTTTGTCTATTATTGGTGTATAGGAATGCTTGTGATTTTTGCACTTTGATTTTGTATCCTGAGACTTTGCTGAAGTTGCCTATCACCTTAAGGAGATTATGGGCTGAGACAATGGGGTTTTCTAAATATACCATCATATCATCTGCAAGCAGAGACAATTTGATTTCCTCTCTTCCTAATTGAATACCCTTTATTTCTTTCTCTTATCTGATTGGCCTGCCAGAACTTCCAGTACTATGTTGAATAGGAGTGGTGAGAGAGGGCATCCTTGTCTTGTGCTGGTTTTCAAAGGGAATGCTTCCAGCTTTCGCCCATTCAGTATTATATTGGCTGTGTGTGTGTCATAAGTAGCCCTTCTTATTTTGATATATACATTCCATCAATAAATAGTTTATTGAGAGTTTTTAGCATGAAGCGGTGTTGAATTTTGTTGAAGGCCTTTTCTGCATCTATTGAGATAATTGTGTGGTTTTAGTCATTGGTTCTGTTTATGTGATGAATTACATTTATTGATTTGCATATGTTGAACCAGCCTTGCATCCCAGGGATGAAGCTGACTTGATCATGAGCATGGTAGATAAGCTTTTTAATGTGCTGCTGGATTCTGTTTGCCAGTATTTTATTGAGGATTTTCACATCGATATTCATTCAGGGATATTGGCAGACACCAAGCTGGCTATAGGAATTTTTTTTTTCTTATCCCAGTGGTGCCTGGAATGCCAGTGAGACACAACTGTTCACTCCCCTGGAAAGGGGGTTGAAGCCAGGGAGCCAAGTGTTCTAGCTTAGTGGATGCCACCCCTACGGAGCCCAGCAAGTTAAGATTCACTGGCTTGAAATTCTCGCTGCCAGCACAGCAGCGAAGTCAGCACAGCCTGAAGTCAACCTGGGATGCTTGAACTTGGTGGGGAGAGGGGCGTCTGCCATTACTGAGGCTTCAGTAGGCAGTTTTCCCCTCATAGTGTAAAAAACTGCCACCGGGAGGTTCAAACTGGGCAGAGCCCACCACAGCTCAGCAAAGCCACTGTAGCCAGACTGCCTCTCTAGATCCCTCCTCTCTGGGCAAGGCACCTCTGAAAGAAAAGCAGCAGCCCCAGTCAGAGACTGATAGATAAAACTCCCATCTCACTGAGACAGAGCACCTGGGGGAAGGAGCACCTGTGGGCACAGCTTCAGCAGACTTAAACGTTCCTGCTTGAGGTCTCTGAAGAGAGCAGCGGATCTCCCAGCACAGCACTCAAGCTCTGCTGAGGGACAGACTGCCTCCTCAAGTCGGTCCCTGACCCCCATGCCTCCTGACTGGGAGACACCTCCCAGCAGGGGTCGACAGACACCTCATACAGGAGAGCTCCGGCTGGCATCTGGCGGGTGCCCCTCTGGGACAAAGCTTCCAGAGGAAGGAACAGGCAGCAATCTTTGCTCTTGTGCAGCCTCCACTAGTGATACCCAGGCAAACAGGGTCTGGAGTGGACCTTCAGCAAACTCCAGCAGACCTGCAGCAGAGGGGCCTGACTGTTAGAAGGAAGACTAACAGAAGGGAATAGCATCAACATCAACAAAAAGGTTGTTCACACAGAAACCTCATCTGAAGGTCACCAACATGAAAGACCAAAGGTAGATAAATCCACGGAGATGAGGAAAAACCAGTGCAAAAATTCTGAAAATTCCAAAAACCAGAATGCCTCTCTTCCTCCAAAGGATCACAGCTCCTCACCAGCAAGGAAACAAAACTGGATGGAGAATGAGTTTGATGAATTGACAGAAGTAGGCTTCAGAAGGCGGGTAATAACAAACTTTTCTGAGCTAAAGGAGCATGTTCTAACCCAATGCGAGGAAGCTAAGAACCTTGAAAAAAGGTTATGAGAATTGCTAACTAGAATAACCAGTTTAGAGAAGAATATAAATTACCTGATGGTGCTGAAAAAGACTAGTACTTTTTAAGAACTTGAACCCTCTGTAATTCACTCTGTGCTTATTTTTCCTAACCACTATATGTGTGTTATATTAAAAGTATTTTCAACATAAAACTGGGCTGCAGGCAGAAGGTAAGTTTGAAACATTCTTTTACTTCACCATCAGCTGGAAGAAGAAGAGAGCCCAGAGAGGAAGATAAGAGTTGGTAGTAACTGGAAATGGGAAGTCTTCGGTGAAACCCTATTGACCTTCAGTGTGAGAGAAAGGATACACCAGAAGTTGAGTAATGACCCTGGGCTTCCCCTAAACTCTAGTTCTTACTAGAAATTTGTGGATTCCCTGGAAATGCAAAAATAGTGTAGAGGGAGGTAGCGTACCCATATTTAACTAGTGGACACAGCTATTTACTCAGATATATACACTTGTCCAAGCATGCACTAGAACCTAAGTAAAGTATAATTTTCTAAAATGACTCTCATGTATGTAAATTAATGAGAGAACCAGCAGGATGGTAAAGCTGATTCAAAGAGAATTTTAAATACAATGTATGTAGGCACTGAAAGAATGCTAGACAATTACTAGGTTAGATACAAAATTGATTAACTTCCTACTGGGCAATTAAACTGTAACATTTGGATATATCTTTTTTACCAGATAGGAATCCCTTGCACCTTTAACAGATAAACACCTACAAGATTTCATACATAACTTTGGGGGTTGGCCTCAATCAATAGTAAATAATAAAATACACCAAGGCACAAATAATCTTATAAAGAATAACATAACTCTGCAGTGACCCCAATGGAGTACTCCAGCATGCAGGACATGCAGTCAACCTGGCACTTTAAGGCTAAAGCTCAGATACTTTTTAAACAATATGTAATAATACTAGTAACTTTCCATTTATTGAGCTTTTATCTACTAAGTGCTAGGCACTGGGCTATCTTACCTACTTTATCTCATTTAATCCTCTCAACATTTCTCTATGTGAGAAGGTTGGGTCTGATCTCACATAACAAAGGGCTTGCAACCAGAATTTGGGACAGGCAAAAAACAAGAAAGGAATGAAGGTAGAAGGAAGCTGTATTCCAAGTCAGGTACCTGCATCAACAAAAGCAGAGGCAGGAAATTTTAAAGTATGTAATTTTAGAGTAAAAACAAAAGAATACAGATCTCTAAAATTGTTACTCCAATTTAATTATATGCAAACATACATTTTGGCTTACTCAAATACATTTTAGACTAATTAGGTACTTTACATGTTTCACATAACACTATTTGTTACAAAGACAATAGGTAAAAAGACAAAGATGTTATAGTAGTTCTATGAAGAAGAACTGGAAAAGAAAAGAAGTAAATATGTCTTGGATGTTTAATGTCCAAAGAGATAATATCAAACTTATTAAAATCAAGAGATGAACCATTTCATACACCTCACTTTAATATGAAAACATGAGTTCCATTATACTATTTCACAACCACAGAAATCAGCACATTGTAAATTGTTATAATCTGTTTGCTGTTACCTTCAGGAGTGAGTATGTGAGTACATGCACCCACATGCTTGCCAGGCAAACAATTTCAATCATTGCAAGACTAATACGTATTTAATAATCTCATTCAGTCATCAAATCTTTTCAGTATTAGGTTAGATACATGAGACTGTTTTTTATAAGTAAATATCTTTGGGAAACAGCAACATTCTTTTTAGAAATTGTGATTTATTATTACTCTGAGGAAAGGATTGATTTCGCAGAATCTTTTATTTCTGGCAAATGTCCAGCTCTAACTGCACTGTAGTGACTACATTGCAGGGGCACTAAATTCACCTGAAAAAAAAGTTCTGTGGTTTAATTAAGTTTGCATGTCCAAGTTGGAGTAGCAATCGATTCTATGATTTAATTTTGAAATTCTTCCATAAAATAAATGGAAGCATAATTGATTTCACCAGATTAATGGTTATTAATATTTAGTCAATATAATTAGGTGTACCTGGGCTAGAAAATTCAAAGAAAAATCTATTGTATTAAGAACTGCAGATTTTAAAGAGCACAAAGAACCTCTGTGCTCGAGCCTCTTTGATGTACAAGAAAACTGAGGCTGTTTTATAAGTTGATCAGTTTGTTTTCATCTATAAATTTGAATTCCTAAAATATGAAGGATTGTCGGAGAGAGATGTTTACCCAGTCTCTTCATCCTTACTCCTTTCTTTGAAAGACTATGAGTTACCCTCAAGTGTCCATGATACATGCACCAGAAATACACAATCCATGACTGAGAAGAATAATTCGATTCAAGAAAAGATGTCAGTGATATTTTGGTTTTGCGAACAATATAATCATAGAGCTTTTTCAGAATATTCTCTACCACTCTAAAAGCAATGGTTGCATGCACAATCAGTATTTTTAACCCCATTCTCCTCCTTGGGATATTCCAAGGAGTAACATCGTCCTGGGATACTGTTGAAGAGCAGTCTTAAAACTTTTAGAAGCAGGAGAATTTATTATGCTACCTTCTTTCCAAGTCACCCCTGTCCGAAAATGGAAGAGCATCTTTGGCATTTTTCACCAAAGTAAAAATCATGGTCCATGTGCTCAGTAGGTAGGTCATCCTCAGTACATGTTTTTTTACCTTCTAGGTGGACAACGGCCACTCTAGGGATCCAGTGGTAGGTAGGGATTGATCTTGAAGCTGCCCTTTACCTATTTGCCCTTTACCTACTCACCCTTTACCTATCATTTATCCTTCACCTGTTTACCAGGGGAGAGCCAGCACATACCCACTCACTTGAAAGGAATCTCTCCTCCCAACTTCCAAAGAGCAAATCATTCCCCACCCCATATTCTCTTTCTCTGTATGCCAAGCAGCTTTTTTGAAAAAGGCTGAAACACTAGGTGTATCAGTCAGGATTAAGTTATATTTTGGCAACAAATGTCCCCAAAAAATCCATGATTTAACAATCACAAGAGTTTTATGTCTCAATCATATCACATGCCCATCTTGGGCTGGCTGTATCTCTGCCTTATATCATATTCACTCCAGGGCCGTGGTGGATAAAATAGAAGCCTCTAGCTAGAATTTTGTGGGTCATTGAGACAGAGGAAAAAGAAAAAAAAAAGATGGCTCTTAAAGATTTTGCTTTGAAGTGATGCAAGGCAATTACACTCATATTTCATCGTTAGAGCAAGTCACATGGCCAAGTTGTTATTCAATTATTCAGGAAAATATAAAGCTATTCCTGAAAAGGGCAGCAAATATTTGTGAATTGTAATACCATCATCCACATCAGGGAGCAAAAACAGTAGGAGGCAGTTTCAGATTCACAAGAAGTATTACAAAAGGGATCTACCTTTCTTAAGGAGAAAGTGGGGGAAGGGGCTGAACATACATGTTGGTGACCAGAAAAATGCTAAATGTAGAGTGGTGAGATGTACCTTTTTAAAAGCATACAATTTACTAACCAGCCTTAGACTTATAGTAGATGAATAAATAGAAAAATAGATGGATAAATAGCTAGGTAGATAATGGAGGAATAAATGGATAGATAGATGATAGAGAGTAGAGATAGATGATAGGTAGGTAGGTAGATAGAGATAAACACTCAAACACTCATACAAATTTAAACATAAAATATAAAACTCTACATGTTATTTTAGATTAAAGTTGTTCATTTAATTTTTTAACTAAATTCACAGGCATTATGCTCTTAAGTTCATACTTTTAAAACAGAAGTTTTGATATAAATGTTATTTTATTATCTACTTGAGTTGAACATGTAAATATAGAGTTTTCTATAATTTTGGAATAACGTTTTGCATTTCTCTGGAATCTACTTAGCTGCAAATTTACAATAAGATTTTTATAATGCTACTTTTTTTTACAGTGTTTGTATTTCCACTTTGAATCATTGTTTTCTTTTCATCTTGAGTGATGCCGTTCAGTTACTTGATTTGACGTGGGTATAGACTCTCCTAAATTTCAGAAATGTAAGTTAATTTATCTAAACTTTTGTCCAATTTTATCCTTTGAAAACTCTGGCTAAATTCTCATCTTCTAGAGAACATAGAATTTTAACATTTTTATGTTTGTGAAATATACACAAAAATGAAAGTAGGAATCTTAATAATTCAGTTTCTCTTCTCTGTGGCCACTGGATTACTTGTAAGTCCCTGGAGACAATGAGAGGTGAGATAATAGTAATTCATTTAGCTCTAGTATAAAGATAGTGATAGAAGGGAAAAGTTTGTTTCCTCTATTCCTTCAGAAAACGCACAGAACTATTTCATTGTGATTAATTGTGGTGAGGCACAAATGTGAAAGCCAAACAATCTGGTCCTAATTTTTCTTTAAAGCAATACATCTGTCTACACACATAGAAAAACAAATAATAAATGAATTCAGCAAATTTGTAGGATACAAACTAAATCCTATTTCAAATATACTAAAAATAGTCTAACCAAAGTGTAGGACTTGTACACTAAAAACAACAAAACAGTAGTTGAAATATTACTGAAAAAAATGAAGAAATCTAAATAAATGAAAAGATATCCCATGTTCATGGAACAGAAAATTTAATAAGATTTGAGCAGTACACCTGAAATTATTTGACAGATTTAACACAAAACTCCAACTGCCTATTTTGCAGAAATGAGCAACCAGATCTTAAAATGCATCTGGAAATTCAAGGGTCCCAGAGTAGCCAAAATCATCTTGAAAAAGAAGAACAAAGTTGCAGGGCATATATCTCCCAATTTCAAAACTTAATACAAAGTTACAGCAATCAAGATAGTGTGATACTGGCATAAAGATAGACAAATGGACCAATAGAATAGAATTGAGAGTCCAAAAATCAATCCATACAGTTATGGTTAATTGAGTTTTGACAAAGTTGCAAAGATCATTCTGTGGGGAAATAGTGCTTTAACTGCTTCAACTGGATGAGTCAATGCATGGTGCGGGGACAACTGGATATCCATGTGCAAACTAATAAATTTGGATCCCTACTTCATATCATACACAAAATTTAACTCAAAATAGTTCAGAGACCTAACTGTAAGAATTAAAACTATAAAACTCTTAGTAGGAAAATAGCTATAAATCTGCATGATCTTGGATTAGGCAATGGGTTATTTTAGATATGATACCAAAAGCATAAGCAACAAAATTAAAAACAAATAAGTTGAACTTCATCAAAATTTAAAAAGGACACCATCAAGAAAGTAAGAAGACAACCCACAGAATGGGAGAAAATGTTTGCCAATCACACGTATTTGATAAGAGTCTACTATCTAGAATATATAAAGGACTCTTGCAACTCAACAACATAAAGAGCACCTGATTAAAATGAAGACAAATGATCTGAATAGATATTTCTCCAAAAAAAAATACAAATGGCCATTTAACACATGGAAAGATGCTCAACATCATTAATCATTAGGAAAATGCATACCAAAACCACAATGAGATACCATTTAACACCCACTAGAATGGCTATAATTTTCTTAAAAGAATAATAAGAAGTATTGGTGAGAATGTGGATAAATTGAAACCCTCCTACATTGCTGGTAGGAGCATAAATGATGCCACTGCATGGCAAGAGTCTGGAAGTTTCTTACAAAGTTAAACATAAAATTACCACATGACCAAGCAATTCCACTCACTGGTAAATACCCAAGAGAATTGAAAAGAAATGTTTCCACAAAATCTTGTACATGAAAGTTCGTAACAGCATTATTTATAGTAGCCCAAAGTTGAAACAACTCACATGTCTGTCAATGATGAATGGATAAGCAAAATGTGATATATACATTTAATAAAAGAAACTATTCAGCCATAAAAACAAATGAGGTATGTTACATGGTGCAACATGAATGAAACTTGAAAACATTACGGTAAGTGAAAGAAACCAGACACAAAAAGCCACATAATGTATTATTCCATTTATGTGAAGTTTCCAGAATAGGCAAATACATGTAGAAAGTTGATTTGAGGGTTGCCAGAAGATGAGGGAAGAGAGAAATTGTGACTAATTATGCATATATATATATGGAATTTCTTTTTGGAGTAATGGAAATGTTCTGAAATTAAATTGTGGAGATTATTGTACAACACAGTGAATGCACCAAAAAATACTGAATTGTACACTTTAAAAATATAAATTTTCTGTTATGTGAATTATACTTCAACAAAAAATAAAGTAATGCATCTTTATAAATGTTTGATTATTTTCCTCTATCATTGACAATGCTATTTGATATTATAAGATCCCACAAGTCATAGCCCTCATCTATTTGAATCATTTTGATTCTCAATGTAGAGGGAAGAGAGACACAATTAGATTATCTCAGCTACTACAGCTTTATGTGAAACAGAGACAAGAAGGCCTCACAAAGACACAGAACCAAAATATTGTTTAAAATACAACAATTGTTGTATTAGATCTGAAAGTGGTTCTGGTGTCTCCACAACTCTAATTATTGTCTTCTGAGAAACTGGCCACCTTTGATCTCTCCTCTGGTGTTCTGCCTTTGAGTATCAGTCAGCTATTTTCTCTTTTGCCTTCTATTGCTCTTGCTATGCATAACTTTGTCTTGAATGTCTCTCAGTCAGATTCCTGCAGAATAAGCATGCAATTGGCTCATCCGACATATCCAGTGAGATTATCCTTGATTGGCAGAATGCTAGCTCCACACTTCCTACAAGAACACTGGCTACTCTACAGATACCCTCTATATTCTGGGAAAAGATTTCAGTATCATATAATATAAAGTAAGGAGAACTCTATGTATTTCTTCCCAACATGGATATTCTGATGTTTTCATGAGAAAGCATCAGTCAAACCCAAATTGAGAGATATAATGAATAAATCTATGCTTTTTAGAAATGGCAATACCACAAGAGACAAACCAAGGCTGAGGGACTCATCTTGATGAAGACAAAAAAAGACATGACAACTAAATAAGATTTATGATTCCAAATTGGATCCTGAGCCAGAAAAAAAAAAAAATGCCATATTGGGCCTCCCAGTAAAAATGTAAAAGAACTACAGGTTAGATAATAGTATTGTATTGATGTTAAGTTTCCTAATTTTGAAGATTGTACAAAAGTCATGTAAGAGTATGCCCTTTTCTATTAGGAAATGCACTGTGATGGTTAATATTGAATGTCAACTTCATTGGATTGAAGGATGCAAAGTATTGTTCCTGGGTGTGTCTGTGAGGGTGTTGCCAAAAGACATTAACATTTGAGTCAGTGGACTGGGAGAGGCAGACCTACCCTCAATCTGGGTGGGCACCATCTAATCAGCTGCCAGGGCGGCTAGGATAAAAGCAGGCAGAGGAACATGGAAGGACTGAACTGGCTGAGTCTTCCGGCCTTCATCTTTCTCCCATGCTGGATGCTTTCTGCCCTCAAACATCGGACTCTAACTTCTTTAGCTTCTGGACTCTTAGACTTACACCAGTCATTTGCCAGGGGCTCGCAGGCCTTTGGCCACAGACTGAAGGCTACACTGTCGACTTCACTACTTTTGAGGTTCTGGAGCTCAGACTGGCTTCTTTGCTCCTCAGCTTGCTGACAGCCTATTGTGGGACTTTACCTTGTGATTGTGTGAGTCAATACTCCTTAATAAACTCCCTTTCATATATATATATATCCTGTTATTACTGTCCCTCTAGAAAACCCTAATACATATGCATTAAAAATTTTTGGTGAAATATTCTCAAATAGTTTCCTAAAATTCATAAAATTTATGTATATATGATATGCATATATGATATGTATTTGTCATATTAGGATATATTATATATAGCATATATTTATAAGGTATATTCATAATATGTATGTAGTATTATATTATGGGCACATATATATTTAATATAAATTTATCCAATACATACATATAATCACATAAAGAGAAAAATATTAAAAGAGAGAAGATAATTGTATAGCAAATGCACAAAACATTGCTGGTTAGAGGATCTGGGAAAAGAGCATTCAGAAGTTTTTTGAGCAATTCTTTCAACTTTTTTCCAAGTTTAAAATTATTTTAAAAGAAAAAAAAATTTACAAATGGATAATGAGCTATGTACAAGGAAGCACTAAAAAAGGGGGTCATGGTCATGGCTAAATTATGATCCAGATTAAGTGTACCAGTATACCTTGGAGATATTGTGGATTTGGTTCCAAAGCAGCACAATAAAGTGACTATCACAACAAAGCAGGTCATGCAAATTTTTTGGTTCCCTGGTGCATATAAAAGTCATATTTATACTACATTTTAGTCTCTTTAGCAGGCAATAGCTTTGTGTCTAAAAAAAGTACATGCCTTCATTTAAAAATGGTTTATTGCTAAAAATTGGTAACAATCATCTGAGCCCTTAGCCAGTTATAGTCTTTTTCCCAGTGGAGTTTCTTGCCTTGATGTTGATCTGCTAACAAATAAGGCTGATAGTTATCAAAGGCTGGGATGGCTGTGGCAATTTCTTAAAACAAGGCGGCAATGAAATTTGCCACATTGCTGGACTTTTCATGAAAGATTTCTCTGTACATGCAATGCTGTTTGATAGCATTTTCCCCACAATACCACTCCCTTCAAACTTGTAGTCAATCTTCTCAAATTCTGCGACTATTTTATTAAAGATGTTTATATGATATTTTAAATCATTTGTTGTCATTTCAACAATGTTTATAGCATCCTCACCAGGAGTAGACTCCATCTCAAAAAACCACTTTCTTTGCTCATCCAGAGAACCAACTCTACATTTGTTCAAGTTTTATCATGAGATTACAACAGTTCAGTCATGTTTTCAGGCCCCACTTCTGAATCCAGTTCTCTTGTTATTTTCACCACATCTTCAGTAATTTCCTCCACTGAAGTCTTGAGCTCTTTAAATCACCTGTGAGGGTTGTAACCACGTTGTTCCAAAATTCTGTTAATGTTGATATTTTGACCTCCTCCCATGTATCACAAATATTCCTAATGGCATCTAAAACAATGAATATTTTGAAGAAGTTTCAATTTACTATGCCCAGGTTTATAAGAGTAATCACTCTCAATGGTAATTATAACCTTATGAAATGTATTTCAAATATCTTAGTCACAAAACAATTCTGCTTCATCTACTTGTGGCAGTCTTTCTCAGGTCCAATAAATCACTTGGATACTGCTTGTAAGAAAATGTGGAACGATAGTCTTTTCTCCAATGATAAATATTTGCTCCAATAATATAAATTTTACACTTTGCTGATTCATTGCCTCTAAAAACCCAAAAAGTTTTCAGATTGAAGGCTGAATCACATTGTACTCTTTTTAAAGACATTTTGGAGGGCAAAATGTCAACCCATGTATCAACAACCATGCACTTGACTCAAATGAAGTGGGAACAATATGAAGAGCTGTGACCAAGTTGCCATAGTTGTTGACCTGAGATAGGGGTCAGCAAACTTTTTCTGTAAAGAGCCAGATAGTAAGTATTTTAGGTGTTGCAGGCTATATGACTGCTGTTGCAACTACCCAACTCAGCCTTTTCACTACGAATGCAACCATATACAAAATGTAAGGGATTGAGCATGGTTGTGTTACAATAAAGCTTTATTACAAAAATAGGTGCAAGCTTTAGTTTTTTGACCCCTGATTAATGGAATGGGCACATGACCTAAGCTGGCACGGTAAGATTCCTCCCTCAACTGGAGAAGAAAAGTGTTTAAAATATCAGACTACAACCAAAACTGAGTGCTACTTGCAGCCAACTTTCCAGCCTCATGGGGACAACTTGGCTGAAAAAATGGAGCTAACATATTGAAAGAAGCAAATACAAGAGACAGAATCATCTCAGTATTCAAGGATGTGAATCATTTTTTTTTCCTGAGGTCAATGCTTCCCCTGACCTTTCTGTGCTTTGGTTACATTAATCTATATCGTCCCTTTCTTGGGATAAGCTGATTCAACCTCTTTCTATTGTTTTATTATCCCTGGCTAAGTAATCTTGGTAGAGTTACTTAAACTCTCCAGATCTCAGTCTCTTCACTTAAAATATGTGAACAAAAATGAACCTACTTTACCAGATTTATATGGACATTAAATGATATATGGGAAAGTGCATAGAGCAGTGTCTGGCAAATAAAAACACTAGGCAAGTATTGATTATCATCATCATTATCATCAAACATTATTAATAGTTTGGTTGGTTCTGAGAATATAACATGTATCTAGAATATTATATTTGCATTAAGAGAGAGGAGAGTTCGTCCACAGAGGTAAACCTTGGCAAATACAGCTCATTAATTTTTCTCTTCATAGTAAAGATTATAGTGGCAATGGAGGGAAAGACCTGTCAATAATATGGATTATAAGACTGATATCTTCAGAATTCAGGAATAAATGTGCTAAATTAAACAGAAGCATGGCCATAAAAATAAGCAGTGAAGCCTACGTTTATAACACAAGGGCTTAAGTCAGATTGATTTATTTCTTAACTAAGTTGTTCTTCAGTAAATTGGAATTTGGCAATATATCTTATTAATCATTAAAATACAACCAGTGCTTCAATAGTTTGAGATGCCAGATAGAAACTACTTGTGAAAATCCAAACCATAATTAGAGCAAGTTAAATAATTCATATCTATTTTAAAACATTTAAAACATCCATTTTTTGATAATCATTTCTTTATTCTCTTTATAGTTTTATTTCTCACATATACATTTATAATACGATTTTGTTTGGCTGAGGCTGTCAGCATCCCACCCATAGCCCTTGCTTTTAGCACTTCAATGCACACAGCTCTCAATGCCTAAGGTCTTTGCCCAGGAGCTTTCACTTGCTGTTAAAGCACACTTTGTTGTGCAACTGGACCAGAAGTGCTGAAAAATACCCATAGAGCACCCTTCAACAATGACGGATGGGAATTGGTATAAATGTACTCTGGCTCCATCGTCTCCTCTGCTGGGACAACTGAGGAGTGCTTCACACTGGCTCTCTGAGTTTATCTAGTGGGGTTAAGCTCCAGTTGTCCACAGTGGTAGTTGGTTATCTTCCTCGCCTTCCTACTAGGGTTGCCTTCATCCCACAAATAAACCATATGCACTTAAATCCTGATTTCAAAATCTGCTTCTGGGATAATTCAAACTAAAATAATTGATATCATACATTGCTCTATGGAGCAAATCTTCAGGATGGGATTCAGAAATTGAATAACTCCCTGGGCATAGAGCAACAAGAATCCCATTCCTAGTAGTATAGTATCAAATCTATAGACTCTCATTTGTGGAAGATTGGGTTCCCATACTTACGTAGTAGCTGTAGCATGAAAGAGACCCTACCCTCTTTGCCATAGCCAGAGGGAAGGCTGCTGAAAATCAGATGCAAGGTCTAATTGTGGAAGTATTTAAATTTCAAATAATGCTAAATTCACAGCCCCAGCAATTCTCCTATGCCAAATACAGAGTCGTCATAAAGAAGAAATGGGACCCAGAGACCTGAAACAGAAACATCTGGTCTTCTGTGCTTGAAAATCTTGAACCTTTAGATTATCCTGACCCCTCTGTGCTATGTAAGACCTCCACTCCCCCATGCTAGATAGCCTCTCCTTGCTTGGAGATCATGCAGAAGTCTCACTTAAGGAAGATCCAATATATAGATAACAAAGACAGAATAATAACCGAGGAACTCTTTCTCACAGATATCTGTGGTGATATCTAATAGCCATGGTGTTTTTAGAGGCAAGATGGGTAGGCATCCAACAAAGATGTTGCATGACGTGTACAACCTATAAGAACAAGAGCAGAGCAGAAGACAGTCATTAGTCACCATAATAGAAAATTGTTTTCTTACTCAATTTCCAAACCAGAATCTATTCTGAAAACTAGAGCCCTTCAATTGAAGAGAATGCTAGATCCCCTTCCCCTTAAGGAAGAATTTTGTAATGCTACAGCCAAGTACTTAAATAGTGCTTTCCCCATTCCTTCCCACTTAAGGGATATATGGCCATTTACCCCAGTCATTCTACACAGAAGAAAGGAGCACATCCATGACTTTTAAAATCTGTCCTTACTTCCACTAACGGCTTGTACAGCAGTTACTAGGGTTATGCCTCAACACAGCCTTACTGGCGATGAACTGCTCTTCCATGAGAGGAAACGAACTATGTACCAAACATTCTGCATGGCCTGGCTAATATGCATAAGCAGCAACTGAGAGGATATACCTGAAATTGAGGGAGTAGAATATAAACTGGATAAGGGTGAACTCATTGTGAAGGGCACTCTCCTGTAACTCAAGATATAGCATCTCAGCAAGGACTTGTGGAGCCAGTCCTAATGCACTATTGGAATGGATCCTTGGGATTTGGGGAAAAAACACAGCATATAGTGAATGAGGCAAGATGTTGAAATTGCCTAATAGGAGTATTTAGAAAGGGATAAAAAGACAAAGGAATGAACATGCTGTAATGTATTCAGAATATAGGACCAGAGAAGCTACCAGCTGACCCTGTCTCTGGAGAGGGCCCCAAGAATACTCAACTTAGATTGGCTCCTTGACTCATGGAGTAAAATCATCATAACATAAAAGGTAGTAGAAAACAGTAGAAATCCTTGAAACTGCCTTCACTTCAGGCAAGACAGTAAATTAGAAACAACCAATCCTGGATGGAATGGCAGAGATTAATATCTCTCTCAAAAGTGTAAAGGATACAGGAACATCATATCTCCCTCTAATTCACCAATCTGGCGCTTGCGAAAACCATATGGATCATGATGGATGAGAGTAGACTACATCACAGTCTTTCTGGGACTCTGGTAGCTCTCCTGATCTCAAGCACAATATAGTCCAAAGGAACCTCAATCCTCTAGACATTTCTCAGAACATCGCCTCCAGCCACAGTATTTGATGCAATCATTGGAACTGAGGATCATGAAGTTGCAATACTCCAAATGCCCTTGTAAGGCAAATGCACCTCAGAGGACTGGATATAATCCCTTCAAAGATTCAAGGGCCTGCAACACTAATGGAGGATTCAGAGATTTAGTGGTCTGTGGAATGCAGTAAAGGAAGTAAAGGACAAGTTACTGCATGTTGCAATTCTTACAATTAAGAAAGAGGAATTTCATAGTTATTTAGTAGATCTCTTTGGGTTGTGGAGAACATATACCACATTTGAGAATATTACCTCAGGCATTTATTGCATCATTTGGCAGATTGCCACTTGGGGTTGGGCCCAGAACAAGAAAGGCTCCATAGCAGTTTCAGTCTGTGGTATAAATAACAATGCCTTTGGGAACATACACTCCAGCCAATCCTATTACACTAGAGATGTTCAAGATAGACAGGGATGCTGTGCAGAGTCTGAAAACCCTGAAGCAGGGCTCTAACGAAAATTGACAAGAAATAGTGTATAAATATCTCAACTTCATTACCCCTAAAATAAGTTAATCCTGGTGCATGTTTTTCACTGGCTCTCTAGTGTTACCATAATGGGATTAAGTTGCAGACATTCACAGTGGTTAAGTGGTTTGAAAATGCACTGCTTCCCTTCCTTGTCTATTTCCTCACCCTTAAGCTTTTTTTTTTTCTTTTTTTTTTTTTTAAAAAAAAAGACAGAGTCTTGCTCTGTCACCAGGCTGGAATACAGTGGTGTGATCTCGGCTCACTGCAACCTCCACCTCCCAGGTTCAAGCGATTCTCCTGCCTCAGTCTCCCGAGTAACTGGGACTACTGGCATGCACCACCAAGCCCAGCTAATTTTTGCATTTTTAGTAGAGATGGGGTTTCACCATGTTGGCCAGGATGGTCTCAATCTCTTGACCTCATGATCTGCCCGCCTCAGCCTCCCAAAGTGCTGGGATTACAGGCGTGAGCCACCGTGCCTGGCCACTCTTAAGCTATGTTTTGTCCCTCCCAAATAAGCTACTTAATTAGACCAAATTTGCCCATTTTTGTAAGTTAAAAATGGTTGAAGATCTGAAGTTTCATATGTTTCAACTTAATGCTTGAACTTGAATCCTTTATTTATGGTTTTGTCTGGAGCTACCAACGCTAAATAATTAGTTTCGCCTATTTTTTGAGTTTTGTATAAATGGAAATCATACTTCATGTATTCTTTTGTAACTTATGTCTTTTGCTCAATATGATGTTTTTCAAATATCTACATATTGTAGCATGTAGCTATGTTTCAATTATTTTTGCTTATGTATAGCATATTCCACTATCTGAAGACCTCATACTTTTTAAATTTTATTGTTAGCGGATACATGAGTTATTTTCAGTATGGGATTATTACAAACAGTGAAGCTAATAAAATCCTGGTTGGTACATCCTTATGTATATTTGCACAAGTTTCTCTAGGGTTTATACCTAGGAGTAGAATTGGTAAGCCATAGAGTATGTCCATATACTATCTGTTTCTTAAAGAATATTCAAAACAGGAAAAAATAACCTATACTGGGAGTGCAATTTAGTGTGTACAGTAGCTTCCTAACCTCTAATTTCTACACAGCATACCTCCAGTGTGTGAATTGTAATGCTGTTCAGCCCTGGGAAGGAAAGAGGCAGAAGCTTTTGATTCTTCTTAGAGCGTACCTTTCCATATTTGCTTCTTGAAGAGCATAATCTCCCTAAGTTTTCTCTTTTTTTAAACAAATAAAGCCAATTCCTTTTGTCATTTCTTCATAGGGGCTATTCCCAATGCCTCTAACCATATTTCAATTGCTTTCTTTCAGAGTGCCTCCAAATTTTCAAATCTAGGGTCACCATGCAATTTGTTATCCACAACAGGTCAGTTTGGGGAATAGAAAGAAGTGCTAAAATAATGAACAGTTTTAACTGATTTACCACAGAGGTAAACTAGATCATCCCAGGCAAACCAAAATGCACTGTCTCCTTATTCATATAACACTAACTGTGTGTGTTCTCAAATCAAGTAAGGAATGCCTATGGAGGACTGACTTATATTAAATATTAAAGAAGAGTGGTCGGCTGCATTACACACTCCTATTTGTAATCCCAGTCTCAGGGACTTTCTTATGACTATATTATGCATAAGTAACAGCACATAAACAGGAAGGGCCAAATATTGGTCTCTTCGTGGCAATGAGGTAATTTTACCTAGGTTTCAATTGTGTCCTTTAGGGAAATGGTGACTGTGTATTTAATCCTCAACTTAGTAATAAACACAAATCTCAATAGTATTTAGTATTCAAAGGAGATTTTTCAAAGGTACTAGCTGGTTGCTAAGTAACTATGAGAAAGAAAGTGAAATAGGGAAGATTTTCCCAGCTTCTCTTGTATTTACTGATTCAGAAAACAGTTCTCTTTTACATAGGACTTGTCTGACAATTTGTACTTGGAAAATTGAAAGTGTGACATTTCTACAAGCAGAAATATGCAAAAACTATTTTAGGCACAAAGAAATACCACAGGATTAGTATTTGTTTTTACAGAACAGTCTATCAGGCATCTCACTGTTTAAAAAACTGAAATGTCTGGATTAAAATGCAAAATGTTTGGGGAAAAGTCTAATTGCCTCAGAAATATTTGGATTTTCTCAAGTAGTTTGTTAATAATAATACTATTGCTAAAAGCCACTAATTACTGAAAAGCTACCTTGTGGTTGTCACTGAGTTTCAAACTTTGGTTACATTATCTAATAAAATCCCCTTAACAATTTTGTAAATTAGAAATTTGCTATTTAAGATAATGAAGCTCGAATGGTTAAATAAATTACTTCTCAGTTCCAAGTTAATAAATGGCTGAGCTGATACTGGAACTCAAGATCATTTAACTACAAAGGTCTTCTATTTTTTTATAAAATATTCTGAGGCTCCAATTTTGTTTGCTGCATCATAAAAAATGCTACAGTTCAAATAACATTAAATTAATCTAGATAGAAAATATACTGCCAAGTCTGGAGGATACTAGGTTACCAAAACAACAATTCAAAATGATGTCAATAGAGATGTGGGGGCCAGCTTTTTAACAAATAAATTTTATTTTGTATATTTGAGGTTTACAACATTATGTTATGGGAACTAAAGGAATAATAAAATAGTTACTATAGTGAAGTAGATTAACATATCGATCACCTCATGTAGTTATTTTTATATCCTTTTTTGTTAAATTTACTTATTTAACAAAATCTCTAATATAATACAATTTTATTAGCTATAATTCTCATGTTGCGCGTCTCTAGATGTCTAGACGTGCTCACTCTACATATCTGCTACTTTGTATCCTTTGACCTATTTCTCCCTATTTCTTCCTTCTCCCGCACCCCACTGTTCTCTATCTCTGTTTACAGTCGAGCATCAATAATGATGTTTTAGTCGACAATGGACTGCTTATACAACAGTGGTCCCATAAGATAATAATGGAGCTGGAAAATTTCCATAGTCTAGTGATGTTGTAGCAGTCACAATACATTACTTAAGTGTTTGTGGTGATGCTGGTGTAAACAAACTTACTGTGCTGCCAGTCATGTGAAAGCATAGTACATTCAATGATGTACCACACATAATACTTAATAATGATAACAAATGAGTGTTACTGGTTATGTGTTTACTGCATTATATATTTTTATTGCTAGTTTAAAATGTACTCCTATGTATTCAAAAAAAGTTAACTGTAAAACAGCCTCAGCCAGGTCTTTCAGGAGGTGTTCCAGAAGAAGACATTGGCATCACAGGAGACGACGGCTCCACAAGTATTATTGTCCCTAAAGGCCTTCCAGTGGGACAAGATGTGGAGGTGGAAGACCGTGATATTCATGATCCTGACCCTGTGTAGGCCTAGGCTAATGGGTGGGTCTGTGTCTTCATTTTTAACAAAAAAGTTTAAATAGAAAAAAAAGCAACATTTAAAAAATAGAAAAGCTTACAGAGTAAGAATACAAGGAAAAATTTGTTTGTGGAGCTGTATAATGTGTTTGTGTTTTAAGATGTTATTACAAAAGAGTCAAAAAGTTTTTAATTAAAAATGTATATAGTTAACAAGATACCGTAAATTTAGCTTATTATTTTAGAAAGAAAAATTAATAAATTTGGTGTAGCCTAGGTGTACAGTTTGATAAAGTCTACAATAGTGTACAATAATGTGTTAGACTTTCACATTCACTCACCACTCACTCACAGACTCACCCAGAGCAACCCCGAGTCCTGCAAGCCCCATTCATGGGAAGTGCCCTATAGAGGTATGCCATTTTAAAAAACCTATTATGCCATATTTTTACTGTACCTTTTCTATGTTTAGATACACAAATACTTATCATTATATTACAATTGCCTACATTATTAGTACAGTAGCATGCTGTACAGGTTGGTAGCCTAGGAGCAATAGGTTGTGCCGTGTAGGTGTGTAGTCTGTAGTAGGCTTTACCATCTCGGTTTATGTAGGTATATTCTATGCTGTTCACACAACAATGAAATCACCTAACAATGCATTTCTTAGAATATATCCCCATTGTTAAGTGATGCATGGCTGTATTTGACTGTTTTATTTTGGATTCCACTATAAGTGAGATCATGCACTATTTTCTTTCTGTATCTGGCTTACTTAGCATAATGTCCGCAAGGTCCATCCACATTGTAGCAAATGGCAAATTTTTAAGGCTGAATAATATTTAACAGCATATGTATCACATTTTCTTTATACAGTTGCCTGTTGATGGATACTAGGTTGTTTCCATATCTTGGCATTGGGAATAATGCTGCACTGAACTTGGGAGTGCAGTTATCTTTATGAAGTGCTAATTTCAGCTCCTTTGGATATATACCTAGAAGAGGGATTGCTGGATTGTATGGGAGTCCCGTTTTTCATTTCTTTAGGAATCTCCATACTCTTTTCCATAATGGCTATACCAATCTGCATCCCCACCAACTGAGTACTAGAGTTCCTTTTTCTCCACACCCTTGCCAATGCTTATCATCTTTTGGATAATAGCAGTCCTAAGCATATGACTAAGAAGAGTGGCTATTAGACCCTCTCAGGGGGTGGCGGGGCAGGGAAATGAGAGAAGAAAATTTAATTTTGAAATTAAAAACTAGTGACTTACTGACTTATTTAAGTCTAGATTTTAAAGTATTCACTAAGCACCGAATAGGGGCGCAGCCAACATATCAAAGCATTGATATTCACCAAGAATGAAGAAGTTTTAATGATGGCTACCATCTATGATTAGTCCAAACTCTGCCTCTATTTCTTAGATGGTTGCAGAAAAAGCAAAAGAGTCCTCTAGATCAGAGGTTATCAAACTCTGCCCATGGGCCACCGGCCTGTTTTTATAAATAAAGCTTATTGGGATACAGCCAGGACCACTAGTATTTTGTCTATGGCAGTTTTCACACTGCAATGGCAGGGTTAAGTAGATACAATAGAAACCAAATGGCTTCCAATCCTAAAGTGTTTTCTACCTTCCTTTCTAAAAAAATGTTTGCCCACCACTGCTCTAGATCAGAGTTTCTCAACCTCAACACAACTGACATTTTGGGCCACACAGTTTTCTGTTTTGTGGGGCTTGCCTGTGCAGGTGCTTGGCAGCATTTGTGGCCTCTGCCCACTAGATGCCAGTAGTCCTCCAGCAGGTGGGCCAACCAAAATATCTCCAGACATATTAGATGTCCCCTGGGGATAATGTCACCCCTATTGAGAATCACTGCTCTAGATAAGCAGCATTTTTTTTCCAAGCTTACTGCAAATTTCTGACACAAATTGATCTTCCATATCAATCTGCATAGAAACATATGAAGGAGCCAACTTGACAAAATCTTTATTGAAAACACAGAAATAATTTAAAAACAAACAATCTACAAACTCTCACCTCTACCCAGTCTGCCCAACAAAACATACTTGTACTCATACACCCTGTCTTCTCTCTCTTACAGTAACTGTTGGTCCTCCTTTCTAAGGCTAATTCCTCCATCCCAACACAATCTCATTCTCTCTTAGCTAATCAAGGACTTCACTACAGTAACTCTTTCCCCACTGCATCACCAATTTTTCTTTACTAGATCAGATCCATTAATAACATGTAGCTATTATTTCTCAAATCTTAAACAAAATAAACCTTCCTCTTCCTCACATCCCCTTCTAGTTACTGTTCACATTTCTTGGATACCATTTATAGAAAACCTCGTTGAGAGCAATGAGAACACATGGACACAGGGAGAGGAACAACACACACCAGGACCTGTCACGGGCGAAGGCGGAGGGAGAGCATCAGGATAAATAGCTAATGCATGCGGGGCTTAATACCTAGGTGATGGGTTGATAGTTGCAGTAAACCACCATGGCATGCATTTGCCTGTGTAACAGACCAGCACATCCTGCGCATGTATCTGAGAACTTAAAATAAAATAAAGTTTTTTTAAATGAGAAAATCTTGCTGAGAGATGTAACCCTTCAGATTCTAGAATTATGATGAATTCAAATGCAGTGCATAAGAAATCGATACCAAGATCTATCTAATGAAACTGAAGGCCAGATGCTATGGTACAGGCCTGTAATCCTGGCACTTTGGGAGGCCAAGGTGGGCAGATCACTTGAGGTTAGGAGTTCGAGACGAGCCTGGCCACAATGGTGAAACCCAGTCTCTACTAAAAACACAAAAATTAGCCAGGCGTGGTGGTGAGCACCTGTAAGCCCAGCTACTTGGGAGGCTGAGATAGGAGAATCACTTGAACCCAAGAGGCGAAGGTTGCAGTGAGCCGAGATCATGCCATTGCATTCCAGCCTGGGTGACAGAATGAGACTCTGTCTCAAAAAAAAAAGAAAAGAAAAGAAAATGAAGAGCACCAGTGACAAAAAGGTTAACTTAAAAGCAGTCAGAGGGGGAAAAAAAAGCAGTTAACCTACAAAGGAAACTATTGATTTCTTATAGCAACAGTGAAAGCCAGAGGAAAGCTGAATAATATCTTGGCAGTGCCTGGGCAAGGAAAGGGTGCTGCCTACTCTTGAAGGCTCCACTGAAGGGTGAAGCCTCCACTGAAAGGGTCGCATCCTTCTGCGGTGCTAACTTAGTTGTATCATCTTTAAAAGACAAATAATGACAGTTAACACAGTACTTGCATTGCTTACCTTATAGTGCAATCACTTCATGTTGCAACAATGGAGGTAGTCTGGTCTCAGCATCTAGGCGGTAACAATTCATCTATATCCTGCTTTTTGTGATATTAGAAGCAAGGGTACCTGCTTAGAATGAAAGGGTGGAGATGCTTCAGGCAGGGAATAGAGAGTGGCTCAGTAGCTCTGCATCCCCTTTACTGTTTTGTCTAGAAAATACTCTTTTGGCAGCCTGTGTTATGAGCACTTTGACAGTACTCAGTGGAAACAATGAGCTAAAAGTTTCTGCATACTCTTTAATCCCCAGAGTACCTACAGCACACAGTATACTTCCCAAAAGTGGTGTCTGTAACTCCAAGGAAACGCAAATTTAAAAAGTAGCAGAGCTGCATAATGGTAGAGAGTGATGATGTCAATACAATAATGCAATATGAAACACTATTTTTAGGAGGATATTTTAGGAAGTAAATATTTCAGTAACCTGAGGCTGCACTGTCTTCAAGATCTCAGCTCCAGTGTTTCTTATAATTAATTTGCTAATAGTGTCAAAGATTCAAAGTTTGACATCAGTCCACTATTTCAAGTTCATCCCTTTACAAACATCATTTCCACTCATTTGGCTTTCCAGAAATGTTTAGTGGAGTGGGAGATAAAGGAATGGATGTTAAAGTCAACAAGAATAGATTAATAAATAACCAGAAGTCTATTTTCTGTGCCACACTCATTAATGGTGGACTATCACTGCTGCTCCTTTTACTGTTGCAGGATTGTGAATGACTGAGAGTGCTTATGAGTTGTAATGTTGTAATCAATTTTGTTTCATTTTTAAATTTTAAAGATGAATAAATGTTTAATTCAGAAGAAAGCAAATATAAATGAATAAATTATCAGTGGTGGATCTTCTTTGAAGTACACAAATGAGATTAATGCTCTAAGCACTTCTGTTCATAACACACAGTATTGATCAAATTAAGAGCAGGCAAAACAAAGCACAGGTGAAAATTCCAAAACCCTGTTTAGGTTAATGACATTAAAATCTGTAAACTTTACATACTGGATATTTTAAATTGAGATATAAGTTATACTATAACATTCATCTTTTAAAACGTATACAATTCACCAGTTTTTATACACTCACACAGTATTTTACCACCCCAAGAAGAAACCCCATACCCATAAGCAATCACTCCACATACCCTTATACTTCAGCCCTTATCAATTACTAATCAATTTTCTCTACAGATTTGCCTATTCTGGACATTTTACATAAGTGGAATAACACAATATATGGCCTTTTTTGTGTCTGGCTTCTTTCACATAGCCCGATGTTTTTAAGGTTTATCCAAGTTGAGGCATGTATCAGTACTTCATTCATTTTTTATTGTCAAGTAGCATTTCATATATGAATTGATATAGTTTGGCTGTGTCCCCACCAAAATCTCATCTTGAACTGTAGCTCCTATAATTCCCACATATTGTGGGAGGGACCCAGTGGGAGGTAATTGAATCACAGGGGCAGAACTTTCCTGTGCTGCTCTCTTGATAGTGAATAAGTCTCACAAGATCTGATGGTTTTATAAAGGGTAGTTCCCCCACATATGCTGTCTTGCCTGCCACCATGTAAGGTGTGCCTTTCTCCTCCTTTGCCTTCCCCCATTATTGTGAGGCCTTCCCAGCCATGTGGAACAGTGATTCCATTAAACCTCTTTTTCTTTATAAATTACCCAGTCTCAGATATGTCTTTATTAACAGCATGAGAACTAATACAGTAAATTGGTACTGGTAGAGTGGGGTGCTGCTGTAAAGATACTTAAAAATGTGGAAGTGACTTTGGAACTGGGTAACAGGCGAGGTTGGAACAGTTTGGAGAGCTCAGAAGAAGATAGGAAATGTGGGAAAGTTTGCAACTTCCTAGAGACTTGGAGGGTTCAGAAGACAGGAAGATGTGGGAAAGTTTGGAACTTCCTAGAGATTTGTTGAATGGATTTGACCAAAATTCTGATAGGGATATGAAAAATGAAATCCAGGCTCAGGTGGTCTCAGATGGAGATGAGGAACTTCTTGGTAACTGGAACAAAGGTCACTCTTGCTGTGCAAAGAGACTGGCAGCATCTTGCCCATGCCCTAGAGATCTGTGGAACTTTGAACTTGAGAGAGATTATTTAGGGTATCTGGCAGAAGAAATTTCTAAGCACCAAAGCCATCAAGAGAAAGCAGAGCAGAAAAGTTTGAAAAATGTGCAGCCTGGTGATGCAGTAAAAAAGAAACAAACATTTCCTGGGGAGAAATTTAAGTCTGCTGAAGTTTGCATAAGTAACAAGGAGTCAAATGTAAATCACCAAGACAATGGGAAAAAATGTCTCCAGGCCATGTCAGAGACTTTCATGGCAGCCCCTCCCATAACAGGCCTGGAGACTTAGGAGGAAAAATTGGTTTCATGGGCCTGGCCCAAGGCCCCAGTACTCTATGAAGCCTTGGAACATGGTGCCCTGTGTCCCAGCTGCTTCAGCTCCCACTGGGATTAAAAGAGGCCAATGTACAACTCAGGCCATTGCTTCAGAGGGTGCAAGCCCCAAGCATTCACAGCTTACATGTGGTGTTGGGCCTGCAGGTGTACAAAATCAGGAATTGAGGTTGGAGAACCTCCGCCTAGATTTCAGAGGATATATGGAAACACCTGGATGCCCAGGCAGGAGTTTGCTGCAGGAGCAGGTCTCTCATGGAGAACCTCTGCTAGGGCAGCGTAAAAGAGAAATGTGGGGTCAGATTCCCAACAGAGTGCTCACTGGGGCACCACCTAATGGAGCTGTGAGAAGAAGGCCACCATCCTCCAGACCCCAGAATGGTAGATCCACTGATAACTTGCACCATGCACCTGGAAAAGCCGCACACACTCAATGCCAGCCCATGAAAGCAACCAAGAGAAGGGCTGTACCCTGCAAGGCCACAGGGGCAGAGCTGCCCAAGGCTGTGGGAGCCCACCTCTTGTATCAGCATGACCTAGATATGAGACATGGAGTCAAAGGAGATCATTTTGGAACTTTAATGTTTAATGACTGCCCTATTTGATTGTGGGCTTGTATGGGGCCTATAGCCCTTCATTTTGGCCAGTTTCTCTCATTTGGAATGGGTGTATTTACCCAATGCCTGTACCCCCATTGTTTTTGGGAAGTAACTAACTTGCTTGTGATTTTACAGGCTCATAGGGGGAAGGGACTTGCCTTTTCTCAGATGAGACTTTGGACTGTGGACTTTTGACTTCATGCTGAAATGAGTTAAGACTTTGGGGGACTGTTGGGAAGGCATGATTGGTTTTGAAATGTGAGGACATGAGATATGAGAGGGGCTGGGGCTGAATGACATGGTTTGCTGTGTCCCCACCCAAATCTCATCTTGAATTGTACCTCCCATAATTCCCACATGTTGTGGGAGGGACCCAGTGGGAGGTAATTGAATCATGGGGGTGGGTCTTTCCCATGCTGTTCTCAGTATAGTGAATATGTCTCACAAGATCTAATGGTTTTATAAAGGGTAGTTTCCCTGCACATGCTCTCTTGCCTACTGCCACATAAGACGTGACTTTCTCCTCCTTTGCCTTCCACATGATTGTGAGTCTAGGGCTAGGGGAGGGAGTTCCCCAACCCCTTGTGATTCCTGGGTGAGGAGACACCCCACCCTGCTTCGGCCTGCCCTCTATGGGCTACACCCACTATTTAACCAGTCCCAATGAAATGAGCTGTGTACCTCAGTTGGAAATGCAGAAATCACCCACCTTCTGCATTGATCTCACTGGGAGCTGCAGACTGGAGCTGTTCCTATTTGGCCATCTTGCCAGCCACCTCAAGTTAATTTTTTTATACTGTGAAAGGTAGGGGCCCAGTTTCATTCTTCTGCATAAGGGTAGCCAGCTATCCTAGCACAAATATAAATTTAATAAAGTTAACATCTTTGATAAAATTGATGGATTTATTGAAATACATGAAATACTGGACCTGATTCAAAACGTAGAATTCTAAACATCTTTTTATATCTACAAAAGAAATTGATTCCCAATTTTACAAACCCTTCACATAAAACTCTAAGCCCAATTAGTCTCTCTGGTAAATTCTATCAAACAGATTAGAAATAAATAATACCAACCTACAAAAACTCTTTTTGAAAATATAGAAGGAAGAAACACTGCTTTTCAATTCTTTTTATGAGGGCAGCATAATCTCAGTACTAAAACCTGAAAAAAATTGAATAAGAAAATTATGGACCAATATATTTCATAAACTTTGAAAAAGTCCTTCATAAATTATTAGCAAATCAAATCATGCAGTACATAACAATGGCAATACAAAATAATGAGGTGGACTTTATCTCAGAAATTCAGGGTTACATTTGGAGATCAATCAATGTAATTCACTGCAACAAAAGAAAAGTAGAAATATTATGTAATCATAATATTTTTTGATTGCAGAAAAGCCATTTGATAAGATTCAGCATCCGTTTGTGATAAAAACAAAATCTCTCAGCAATTAGGAATAGAAGTTAAATTCCTCAATTTGCTATACAGGGAGTGTGTAAAACCTACTGCTAACATCAAATTTGATGATTAAGTGATAAAGACTTTTACTTTAAGATGAGGAGAAAGGTAAGGATGTTTGTCTTGCCATTTTTATTCCATATTGAACTGGAGGACTTATTAAATAGATAAAGGCAAGAAAAAGACAGAGATAAGGATTGGAAAGAAGGAGATGAACTGTGAAGCTGAGCACTGTGTTTACCCTCTGCCAAAGGCTCCATATAGTATCCCTATCTACTACTAACACTTTAAGCAACTTCAGATCTGCTGGATCATATGGCCCAACTGGCACAGTAGCTTGTACAGCAGCCTGTACTGCTGCAGAGCCTTCTCTTGTTCTGGGCTCCAATCAAAATTGATAGTTTTTGAGATCTTACAGTAACTGGGTTGGAATAACATACTCAAAAGAGATATATATTGCCTCCAAAATCCAAAGAGGCCTGTTCGGTGTTGTGAATTTTCCTTAGCATTAAGAGAGGGTAGATATAGCAACTTCTTTGCCTTGAATGGGGTATCTTGACATGTCCCAGACAACTGGATTCCTAGAATTTTCACTAGGATAACTGCTAATTTTTGTGGACTTTTATTTCTTACTCATGTACAAGCAAGTGTCTTACTAATGTGTCTAGATTAGTTGCTAATTCTTGGTCACGAGTTCCAATTACATATTATGGGTTAATGTGTGTCCCCCAAGAAGTCAAATATTGAAGTTCTAACCCCCAGTACCAGAATGTGACCTTATTTGGAAAGAGATCTAATTTTAAGATCAAGTCATGCTGGAGTAGGTGGACTCCTAATCCAATATAACTGGTATCCCCATAAAAAGGGAAATTTTGGAAATTTGGACACAGAGATGCACATAGGAAGAATACCATGTGAATATGAAAGCAAAGATAAGGATGATACAGCCACAGCCAAGGAAAACCAAAGACTGGCAGAAAATCACCAGAAGCTGAGAGAGAGGCTTCATAGTCATCCCACATCTACTCACTCCTGGCCCCAGAAAAAAATAGTGATCTTCTATCACCACAAGTTTCTTCTTGTTCTAGAGTTTCATATAAATGAAATAAGGAGTGTGTAGTCTTTCCATCTGGATTCTTTTTCTCAGCTTAATATTCGGAGATATTGTTTGTGTATAGTAGTCCATTATATTGTATTGCTGAGTAGTATTTTATTGTATGGTTATAGCATAATTTGTTTATTCATTTACTTACTGGTATACATTTGAGTTGTTTTTGGTTTGGAGCTATCAAGAACAAAGCTGCTATACATTTGTATAGTCTTGCTGTGGACACATTTTTATTTCTGTTGAGGAAATACCAAGGAGAAGAGTTGTTGGGTTATGTAGTAAGTATACAGTTACTTTTAAGGAAAAGATTATTAAGATGTTGGCTATTCATTGCAGTCTGAAATAATAACATTTATGTGTAAATATCCAATAGGTATTTTGATATATATATACACATAGAACTATAGATTGAGATGTATTCCTATTAAACAGCATCAATACTGGAAAAGAGTACAAAATAATAAGTTTAGACATGGATAGCCATAAGTGGGAAAAGAAGGGTCAGGAAAAGGAAATCAGCAAAATAACCAGAAATTAAAATAGGAAAATTAGAAAAATATGAAGTCATGAAGTCAAGAAAGTTAAGACAGGAGCATAAATAGGACCAAAATTTCTAGAGGTGGCTGGGCGCAGTGGCTCACGCCTGCTAATCCCAGCACTTTGGGGGATCAAGGCAGGCGGATCACTTGAAGTCAGGAGTTCAGGATCAGCCTGGCCAACGTGGAAAAACCCCGTCTCTACTAAAAATATAAAAATTAGCTGGGCATGGTGGCATGCACCTGTAGTCCCAGCTATTCAGGAGGCCGAGGCAAGGGAATCACTTGAACCCAGAAGGCAGAGATTGTGGTGAGCTGAAATTGCACCACTGCACTCCAGCCTGGGTGACAGAGTGAGACTTTGTCTCAAAAACAAAAACGACAATAAAAAATTTCTAGAGGACAAGGAAAATTGCACTTCATTGGTACTAATATTTATATTTTCACCATTCTTATAAATTATTTTCTCTCATCCTGATGAAATTGTCATATGGCTTTCCTCTTTTGCCTGTTAATATGGTGAATTACATGTATTGATTTTCAAAAATTAAACTAAGCTTGCATTCCTGGGATAAAGCCCCCAGAGCCATAGTGTAATCTACTTTTAATATATTGTTAGATTTGATTTGCCAAAATTTTGCTGAGAATTTTTGCATCTGTATTCATGAAGGGTACCGATCTGTAGTTTTCTGTTCTTGTGGTGCTCTTTCTTGACTTTAATGTTGCTTCATAAAATGAGTTGGGAATTGTTTTCTACTTTTCCATTTTTCTGGAAGAGTTTGGACAGAACTGGCATCATCTCTTCCTTAAAGGTTTGGTAGAATTCCCCAATGAAGCCACCTGGGCCTGAAATTTTCTATGTGGGGAATTGCTTTTCTTGTTTGTTTGTTTGTTAACTATAAATTTAATTTCTGTAAAATACATAGGGCTATTCAGGATAGCTATTTCTTCTAAGTAAGCTTTGGTAGTTTATGTTTCAAATACTTTTTCCATTTTATCTAAATTGTCAATTTTGTTGGCATGAAGTTGTTCATATCATCCCCTAATTTTCCCTTTAATGTTTAGCATCTGCCGGGAGATTCCCTTCTCTCATTCTTGATATTGGTAATTTGTGTTATCTCTTTTTTCCAGATCAGTCTGGCTAGAGGTTTGTCCATTTTATTTATTTTTTTTCCGAAGTCAGCTTTTAATTTCATTAATTTTCACTATTTTTCTTTTTTTATTTTATTGTTTTCTAATCTTATCATTATCATTCCATTCTTCTGCTTACTTTGTATTTATTTTTTCTTTCACACATTTCTGAAATTCAAAGCTGAGGTATTTATGGCCAGGTGCAGTGGCTCATGCCAATAATCCCAGCATTTTGGGAGGTCGAGGCAGGCAGATCACTTGAGCCTAGGAGTTTGAGACCAGCCTGGGCAACACAGCAAGACCATGTCTCTAAAAAAATAAAACGACAAACACTTAGGTCATTAATTTCCGACATTTCTTTTATTTTCTCATATAGGAATTTAGTGCTATAATTTTTTAAAGCACAGCCTTATCTTTACATTTTCACATGTTGTGTTTTCAATTTTGTTGATTTTAATGTATTCTCTTTTTTTTTTTTTTTTTTTTTTGAGACGGATTCTCGTTCTGTTGCCCAGGCTGGAGTGCAGTGGTGCGAACTCGGCTCACTGCAAGCTCTGCCTCCCAGGATCACGCCATTCTCCTGCCTCAGCCTCCCGAGTAGCTGGGACTACCAGCACCCGCCACCACGCCCGGCTAATTTTTTGTATTTTAGTAGAGATGGGGTTTCACCGTGTTAGCCAGGATGCTCTCGATCTCCTGACCTCGTGATCCGCCAGCCTTGGCCTCCCAAAGTGCTGGGATTACAGGTGTGAGCCACCGCGCCTGACCTTAATATACTTTCTGATTTTTATTTTGATTTCTTCTTTGACAACAGGTTATGTATAAGTATGATATTTAGCTTACCATATTTTTTGTATTTTCCAGACTTCTTTCTGTTATTGATTCCTAATTCTGGCCAGAAAACATACTCTGATTTGAATACTTTTAAGCTCATTAAGACTTGTTTTTAAGGCACAGAATAGTGTCTGTTTTGGTCAATGTTCTGTGTGTATGTAAAAAAAATGCCTATTCTCCTGTTGTTGTGTATAAGTGACATTTGGGTCAAGTTGGTTGATGGTGTTGCTCAAGTCTTCTACACACTTATTGATTTTCTGTCTCATTGTCCTGTCAATTATTGAGTGGTGTTGAAATCTCTTACTGTAATTCCAGATTTTTGCATTTCTCTTTCAAATTCTGTTTTGCTTCATGTGTTTTGAAACTGTCATTAGCTTCACAAATTTTGGTGACTTGACCCTGTTATCACTCATTATCACTGGTAATATTTTTTGCTTTGAAATCTATTTTATATTTATATAACTACTTCAGCTTTGTTTTTATTAGTTGTAACATAATATATGTTTTACACACTTTTACTTTTGACCAACTTATATCTTCATATTTAAAGTGGGCTTCTTTCAGGCAGTATGTAGTTTGTTTTTGCTTTTTTATCTAATCTGAATACCTTGCTTTTTTACTGGGATGTTTTGGCCACTGAATTTTACTGTAATTATTAGAATGGTTGAACTTATATCCAAATCTACCATCATGCTATTTATTATTTCCCTATCTATTCTTTCTTATGTTTATGCCTCCTTTTGAATTTGGTATAATTTATGATTCCATTTTATATGTTGTTGGCTATACCTATTTTTTCTTTTCTATTTTGTGGGGTGAGGGGGTTGCTAAAGTTTTAAAATTGCATTCGTTTTCTATTATTGCATAACAAATGACCACAACCTTGGTGACTTAGAACAATCAAGTCTATTATCTCATATTTTCAGGAATATAAAAGTCCAGGCATAATGTGGCTGAATTCTTGGCCCAGGATTTCACCAGGCTGAAATGAAGATGTCAGTCGGGGCTCTAGTACTAATCTAGAGCTGTGGGCCCTCTTCTAAGGTCACTGGCAGGATTCACTTTCTTATCATAGGGTGGAGGTCCCAGTTCTCCTGTTAGCTGTCAGCCAGGGACCTCTCTCAACATTTGGAGGCCGTCAGTTCATAACATGGATGTTTGCTTTCTTTCTGGCCTACCAGAATACGTCTCCATAATTTCCTCTTTGGTAACCAGCCAGAGAAATCTGTGCATTTAAAAGTCTTGTGTGGTTAGTTCAGGTGCACCTGGATAATCACCCTATCTTAAGGTCAGTTGATTTTGGTTTGGGATCCTAATTACATTTATACTTCACAAGAGTATCTAGATCAGTGTTTATCTGAGTAACTGACAAAAGGTTTGTGTATTCCCCAGGCCAAGAATTTTACCAAGGCCACCTTAGAATTCTGTCTGGCATTGAATTTAACACAATCTACATTCAAGTAATATTATATCACTAACAATACTGTAAGAATCTTATAAAAAGTATGCTTAGATTCTCTATACAAGCTTTGTGTTTTTGTCATACATTTTACTTTTACATATATAAATTTCTTTGTATGCATACCTTACAAGACATTATTTTATTTTAAGCAGCGTGTTATCTTTAAATACCTTTTTAAAATAAAAAAAATTAATATTTACTCACACATTTACCATTTCTGCTGCTCTTCATTCTTTAGTGCAGGTCCAAATTTTCATTTTATATTATTTTCCTTCTGCTTCAAGTATTTTCTTTATCATTTTCAAAATGTAGTGATAAATTACATTAGTGATAAGTTATTTAGGTTTTCTTTAATTTTTCTGCTATGTTATATAGTTTTCAACTTGGAAGACTTACACATCTTTCATTAAATGTATTCCTTCACATTTTTTATTTGTGCTATTGTAAATGGAATCTTAACTTCCCAATTTTTATATATAAAAATACAATTGACTGTTGTATATTAATCTGGAGTTCTGTACCTTTCTTTTTAAAAATTTTTTAAATTTTACTTTAAGTTCTAGGATACAAGTGCAGAACTTGTAGGTTTGTTACCTAGGTATACATGTGTCATGGTGGTTTGCTGCAGCTATCAACCCTCCATCTAGGTTTTAAGCACCGCATCCATTAGCTGTTTGTCCTAATGCTCTCCCTCCCCTTGCTCCCTATCCCCCAACCGGCCCCAGTGTGTTGTTCCCCTCCCTGTGTCCATGTGTTCTCATTGTTCAACTCCCACTTATGAGTGGGAACATGCAATGTCTGGTTTTCTATTCCTCTGTTAGTTTGCTGAGGATGATGGCATCCAGCTTCATTCATGTCCCTGCAAAGGACATGATCTCATTCCTTTTTATGACTGCATAGTGTTCCATGGTGTATATGTACTACATTTTCTTTATCCAGTCTATCATTGATGGGGATTTGGATTGATTCCATGTCTTTGCTATTGTAAATAGTGCTGCAATAAACATACGTGTGCCTGTGTCTTTATAGTAGAATGATTTATATTCCTTTGCGTATATACCCAGTAATGGGATTGCTGGGTCAAATGGTATTTCTGGTTCTAGATCTTGAGGAATCACCACATTGTCTTCCACAATGGTTGAACTAGTTTACATTCCCACCAACAGTGTAAAAGCATTCTTATCTCTCCACAGCCTCACTAGCATCTATTGTTTCTTGACTTTTTAATAATTGCCATTCTGACTGGTGTGAGATGGTATCTTATTGTGGCTTCGATTGCCATTGCTGTAATGATCTGTGATGAGCTTTTTTTTTCATATGATTGTTGGCCTCATAAATGTTTTTATTTTTGAGACATATCTGTTGATATCCTTTGCCCACTTTTTGATGGGGTTGTTCATTTTTTTCTTGTAAATTTGTTTAAGTTCCTCGTAGATTCTGGATATTAGACCTTAGTCAGATGGGTAGATTGCAAAAATTTCCTCCCATTCTGTGGGTTGCCTGTTCACTCTGATGTTGTTTCTTTTGCTGTGCAGAAGCTCTTTAGTTTAATTAGATCCAATTTGTCAATTTTGGCTTTTGTTGCAATTTCTTTTGGTGTTTTCATCATGAAGTCTTTGCCCATGCCTATGTCCTGAATGGTATTGCCTAGGTTTTCTCCTAGGGTTTTTATGGTTTGGGGTTTTACATTTAATTATTTAATTCATCTTGGGTTAATTTTTGTATAAGGTATAAGGAAGGGGTCCAGTTTCAGTTTTCTGCATATGGCTAGCCAGTTTTCCCAGCACCCTTTATTAAATAGGGGAGCCTTTCTCCATTGCTTGTTTTTGTCAGATTTGTTGAGGATTAGATGGTTGTACATGTGTGGTATGGTGTTATTTCTGAGGTGTCTATTCTGTTCCATTGGTCTGTATGTCTGTTTTGGTACCAGTACCATGTTGCTTTTGTTACTATAGCCTTGTAGTATAGTTTGAAGTCCAGTAGCGTGATGCCTCCAGCTTTGTTATTTTTGTTTAGGATTGTCTTGGCTATATGGGCTCTTTTTTGGTTCCACATGAAATTTAAAGTAGCTTTTTCTAATTCTGTGAAGAATGTCAATGTTAGTTTGATGGGAATAGCATTGAATCTATAAATTACTTTGGGCAGTATGTCCATTTTCATGATACTGATTCTTGCTATTCATGAGGCTGGAATGTTTTCCCATTTGTTTGTGTCCTCTCTTATTTTCTTGAGCAGTGGTTTGTAGTTCTCCCTGAAGAGGTCCTTCACATCCCATGTTAACTGTATTCCTAGCTATTTTATTCTCTTTGTAGAAATTATGAATGGGAATTCATTCGTGATTTTGGCTCTCTGCTTGTGTATTGTTGGTGTATAGGAATGCTTGTGATTTTTGCACCTTGATTTTGTATCCTGACACTGCTGTAGTTGCTTATCAGCTTAAGGAGTTTTGGAGAGATGCTAGGGTTTTCTAAATATATCATCATGTCATCTGCAAACAGAGGCAATTTGACTTTCTCTCTTCCTATTTGAAAATGCTTTATTTCTTTCTATTGCGATTGCCCTGGCCAGTACCTCCGATACTATGTTGAATAGGAGTGGTGAGACAGGGCATCCTTGTCTTGTACCAGTGTTCAAAGGGAATGCTTCCAGCTTTTGCCCATTCCATCTGATATTGGCTGCGGGTTTGTCATAAATAGGTCTTACTATTTTGAGACATGTTCTATGAATACCTAGCTTACTGAGAGTTTTTAACATGAAGGGATGTTGGATTTATCAAAGGCCTTTCCTGAATCTATTGGGATAATCGTGGTTTTTGTCATTGGTTCTGTACTTGTGATGGATTACATTTAATTAATTTGCATATGTTGAACCGCCTGCATCCCAGGGATGAAGCTGACTTGATCGTGGTGGATAAGCTTTTTGGTGTGCTGCCTGATTCAGTTTGCCGGTATTTTATTGAGGATTTTCACATTGATGTCCATTAGAGATATTGCCCTGAAGTTGTCTTTTTTGTGTGTGTATCTGCCAGGTTTTGGTATATGATGATGCTGGCCTCATAAACTGAGTTAGGGTGGAGTCCCTCCTTTTCAACTGTTTGGAATAGTTTCAGAAGGGATGGTACCAGCTCTTCTTTGTACCTCTAGTAGAATTTGGCTGTGAATCTGTCTGGTCCTGGGTTTTTCATAGTTGGTAGGCTATTAATTACTGCCTTAATTTCAGAATTTGTTATTGATCTATTCAGGGATTTGACTTGTTCCTGGTTTAGTCTTGGGAGGGTGTATATGTCCAGGAATTTATCCATTTCTTCTAGGTTTTCTAGTTTATTTGCATTAAGGTGTTTATAGTATTCTCTGATCGTAGTTTGTATTTCTGAGGGGTCAGTGGTGACATCCCCTTTATCTTTTTTATTGTGTCTATTTGATTATTCTGTCTTTTCTTCTTTATTAGTCTAGCTAGTGGTGTATCTATTTTGTTAATTTTTTCAAAAAACCAGCTCCTGGATTAATTTTTTTTTTAAAGGGATTTTCGGTCTCTATTTCCTTCTGTTCTGCTCTGATCTTAGTTATTTCTTTTCTTCTGCTAGCTTTTGGATTTGTTTGCTCTTGCTTCTCTAGCTGTTTTAATTGTGATGTTAAGGTGTTGATTTGAGATCTCTCTAGCTTTCCGATGTGGGCATTTAGTGATATAAATTTCCCTCTTAACACTCCTTTAGCTGCATCCCAGAGATTCTGGTATGTTGTCTCTTTGTTCTCATTGGTTTCAAAGAACTTCTTGATTTCTGCCTTAATTTTATTACTTACCCACGAGTCATTCAGGAGTAGGTTGTTCAGTTTTCATGTACTTGTGTGATTTTAAGTAAGTTTCTTAATCCTGAGTTCTAATTTGATTGCACGGTGGATTGAGAGACCGTTTGTAATGATTTCAGTTCTTTTGCATTTCCTGAGGAGTGTTTACTTCCAATCATGTGGTCGATTTTAGAATAAGTGCCATGTGGCACTGAGAAGAATGTATATTCTATTTATTTGGGGTAGAGAGTTCCGTAGATGTCTATTAGGTCCACTTGATCCAGGGCTAAGTTCAAGTCCTGAATATCCTTGTTAATATTCTGTCTCGTTGATCTAATATTGACAGTGGGGTGTTAAAGCCTCCTGTATTATCGTGTAGGAGTCTAAGTCTCTTTGTAGGTCTCTACAAATTTGTTCTATATTCACTTCTTTTTCCTAGTTGTTTTGAGGATCCCTTAGAATTTTCAATGTAAATAATTATATCTGCAAGTGAAGGTAATTATATATCTGTGTTGCATTTTTTAAATGGTCGCATTTTCAACTTATCACAATCTTTTTTTTTTTTTTTAAATGGAGTCTTGCTCTTGTCACCCAGGCTCAAGTGCAATGGTATGATTTCGACTTACTGCAACCTCCGCCTCCTGGGTGCAAGTCATTCTCCTGCCTCAGACTCCTGAGTAGCTGGGATTACAGGTGCCCACTACCATGCCCAGCTAATTTTTGTATTTTTAGTAGAGATGGGGTTTCACCATGTTGGCAAGGCTGGACTCGAACTCCTGACCTCAGGTTAACCACCCACCTCAGCCTCCCAAAGTGTTGGGATTACAGTCGTGAGTTACCATGCCTGGCCTATCACAATCTTTTATTGTTCTATTTGACAGCATTGGAACATCACTGCTCCAGTTATCAACTTACCCCTATTATTTGTTTAATTGTTGTCATAAATATTACATTTAAATACATTATAAACCCTATGGTACTGCATAAAAGGTTTGCTTTATATATTATGTCATTAAAGTAATTAAGAGAAGAATATATCGTCACATTTGCCAACATACTTATCATTTTAGGTGATCTTCATTCATTTCTATAGTTCTAAATTAACATTTTGCATCATTTATTTTCATTCTGAGGAACCAACTTCAGCATTTCTTATTGTATATGTATATTAACAATAATTTTAGTCAGTGATTTCTCCATGTCTTTATTTTACCTTCATTTTGAAGAATAGTTTGCTAGGCACAATTATAGATTAACAATAGTTTTTGTTCAAATCTTTAAAAATAACATTTTAGTGTCCTATCAAATGATTTATTTTTATTTAAATTTTCTCAGGAAAAATAACCCATCATTAACATCTTTTTGCTTATGTATATAATATGTTGTTTCAGATGCTTTCAAAATTTTGTCTTATCTTTAGATTGAGCAGTTTAACTATGAAGTGCTTAGTTTCAATTTTTAATAAATTGATCCTGCTTGGGACTCATTTGAACCCCTTGAATATTAAAACTGATGTCTTTAAAATTCAGAGGGAAGTTCTCAGGTCCTAGTTTTCCATATCCTTTTTTCTGCTCCATTCTCTCACTCTTCCCCTTTTGGAATTAACATTGTATGTATATAAGACTCCTTGATATTATTCCACATATCTCTGAAGCTCTGTTTAATTTTCTTCAATCTTTTTTTCTCTCTGTTCTTCATACAGGGATAATATAAATAATCTTTCTTAAAGTTTATCGACTTCTTCTTCTACCATCTTTAGTTGGTTATTATTCCCACTAGTATTTATTATTGTGAAACAAATTACCCTAAAAATTTGCAGCTTAAAGCAATGTACATTTATTATCTCACAGTTTCTGTGGGTCATGAATTCAGACAGAGTTTATCTGGGTCCTCTGCTTGATGTTCTCTCACACGGCTGAAATCAAGAAGTCAACCCAAAGTCTATGATCTCAACTGAAGACTCAGCTGGGAAAGCATTGACTTCTAAGCTCACTTCACAGTTTTTGGCAAGATCCAGTTCCTCACTGGCAAGCAAGAAAGAGATTCTAATAGCAAGATGGAAGCCACGATGTTTTGGAACCCAATCATCAAATGACATACAATCACTAGTCATCTTCCATTGGTGAGAAGCAAGTCACTTGATCCAGTCTACACTCAAGGGAAGGGGATTACATAAAAGCATGAATACTACGAAAAAGGAATCATTGAAGATCATCTCAAGAGCATTCATACAACATCATACCATAATATTAATACTATTCAGTGATTTTTCATTGTAGTTATGGTAATTTCATATACTCACATACAGATACATACAAATGGAAAATCTATGTGAATATATGTTTATGTTAAGCTGTTGCAAAGTCCTTGTCTGCTATTTATAACATCTGAATTACCTTGGGGTTATACCTATTAACTACTCTTATTCATGAGCATGGGTCACTTTTTCCTGTTTATTCACAAATCTGGTGGATTTTATAGGATACTAGATATTATGAATTATGAACTGTAAAGATGACTCTGGATTCCATTTTGTTTCTTTGAAAAGTGAGTTTTGTTCTAGTGGGCAATTTACTTCACTGAATCAAACTCCAATGTCCATTTTTTCTTCTGTGGAATGTAGCTAAAATCTCTACTCATTTTTTTCTGCTTCTAGCTGCTGTTTGTTTTTGCTTGGCTCAATGGGCTGTCACCTGCACATGCATAGTTTGGTAGTCAAATATTTAGGCAAATTTTATACATAGATTTTGATGCTTACATTCTTCCTAGTCCCTTCTCTTACAAGATTTCCTCCTTAACTTTCTGGCCCCTTCTAGACTCGACTCTATCTTTTTACAACTTAAGCCAGTAAGGCTATGGCTTTCTGTGATTCATGCAAATTTCACTTGCAGTACATTTTTAAAGGGTAGACCTCTCTCCACTTGATGGCTGGTTTAAGACCCTCTGTAGTATCTTCAAACAGTTTTCTTTAAATGTTTGGCACTAATTTTATAGTTGCTATCTGTCAGAGAGTTGGTCCCACAAAGCTACTCAGCCATTGCCCTAGTAATTGAATATTTAAACATCTAAGTAACAGATGGCTATTAAGGTTTCAAAATAATTACCTAGATTATAGGGGAGTTATGTCAGCAGGAGGGCAAAATAGAAGATCCCCCAGCATCACTTCCCCCACCCCACACACAAATACAATTAGAAATTATTCAAACACCAGAATACCACCCTGAATTTGCAGAACTTAGGAGAGAAATAGAGAAACTCCCTGGGCCCACAGAATCAAGAAAAAACAAACCAGTAAGAGGAACAATTATTTCAGACTGCTCCGCCATCTCCTTTTAAGCTGTCATAATGCCACTCACAGAGAATTTTTACAGATCCATTTTACTGGAAGTTGGAGGAGAGAACTGGAGGTTGGCATTTGATTTCCCCATGAGTCTGAGAATCTCCATGGGAAGCCCACTCTGATCCTGTCCCATGGGAACCACTGGTAGTGCCAATTGGGCTGAACCATCTGGAGTGGATTGAGGACAAAAAGCAAGGGTACTGATTACAGCAACTAGTGTGTGGATCTTGGTGGCTGCTATGTGCTCTGGTCAGTGGCGATGCCACACTGAGGAGACTGATTGGCACCATAGTGTGGCGGGGGTGCAATCCTCAACAAGGCCCAAATCCCTGGCTGGATTTCCCACAATGTCCAGGTGTTTGCATGAAACCTTCTGATGAGCTAAAACAACTAAAAGGTCAGTGAATAGGTCTAATGCTTCCTTAAGTCTTCCCCAAACTGGGAAACAATGGTAGGGCAGTGCTTAAATTTCAGTGCAGAGTTTAAATTCCAGTGCTCACTATATGTCTTCTCCAGGTCAGAAAGCAATAGTAGGCCAGTGATTACATTCTAATATTAAGTAGCAAATGTATAATACCACCAAAGAACACCTACAAAAAGTGGAAGAGTTGGCTACCCCATCAAATGTGCAAGCATCAACATAAAGAAACAAGGATTGTAAAAACTCATGGAAATCTGAAACCACCAAAAGAAACCAGCAATGTACCAGTAATGAACTCCCAAAAACAAAATATCTAGAAGATGTCTGATAAAAAATTCAGAATAATCTTTTAAATGTTCAGGGAATCACAAAAAGATACAGATAGAAACTGAATGGAATTTGGAAAACAATCCAGAGACAAAATTAGAAATTTGATAAAGAAATAGAAACAATTTTTGAAAACCAAGTAGAAATAAATAATACAATAACTGAAATTTTAAAAACTCATTGGAAAGTTTCAGCTGCAGAGTTGATAAAACAGGAAGAATTCAGTGAGTTCAAAGACATAACATATGAAATTACCCAATCAGATGAGAAAAAAGTAAAAGTAATTTTAAAAGAGTGAAGGAGGCCTATGAGAATTATGGGACAATGTCAAGTGAATTTTAGGAACTCTGCATACTGTGAGTTCCTAAAAGGGACGAGAGAGAAAAAGGCCTAGAAAGTATACTTAAGGAAACAATGGCTAAGAACTTCCCAAATCTGAAAAAAGATGGTAGCATCCAGGTACAGGAAACTCAGAGATCACCAATAAAATTTAACCCAAAGAGATATTTCCCAAAGTACATCATAATCAAATTATCAAAAATCAAAGACCAAGAAAGGATACTCAAAGCAGCAAAAGGAAAACAAAAAATCACATTCAATGGAGCCCTAGTGCAGCTTTCAGTGGATTTCTCAGCAGAAACCCTGAAGGCCAGGAGAGAGTAAAATTGACATATTAAAAAAAAAAATCTCTCAGCCAAGAATACTGTACTTAGCAAAGCCAAACTTCAAACATGAAGGAGAGATGAAGACTTTTCCCCAACATCCCACAAGAGCCCTGGGCCTCTCTTTCAAAACCATTATGACCTCAAGACTTTGGTGCTCTGGACCTATAATGGATGTGGCAGCCTAGATCTCTGAAATGGCTTCAGAGTCATTCTACCGTTGTTTTGATGAATACCTCCTGGCTTCCCTCTATCCACACGAATCTTACCAATGGTTTCTTGGACACACCCATTGTTTTCTCTCCTAAACTTGATTTTTGTATTCTTTGCATGGGCAGCCTAAAAGTTTCTAAATCTTTACATTTTGTTTTGTTTTTGGATTATATTTATATATTTCCATCTTCAAATTGTCTCTGTCTCCTTGCACTTTACTAAAGCAGTTAAGAGAAGCCATGCAGTACCCTGAACACTTTTCTGCTTAGCAATTTTTTCCATCAAATATTCTAGTTTATCACTCTTAAGTTCTAACTTCCACAGAGTCCTAAGATACAGACACAACTCAACCAAGTTCTCTGCCACTTTATTACAAGGATGGCCTTTCCTCCTGTTTCCAATACCTTGTTCTTCATCTGCATCTGAAATGGCAGAGTAGTCTTCACTGTATTTCTACCAACATTCTGTTCACAGCCACTTAAGTAATCTATAAGAAGTATAAGGTCCTCTCTGCAGCTCTCCTTTTCTTTTAACCCTTTACCAGAATCACCCTTTCGCCCCACTCATGGCAATATAGGCTTTTTCTAGCCTGCCCCTACCAACTGTATCAGCCTCTGCCTATTACCTAATTTCAAAGTCACTTCTACATTTTCAGGTATTTGTTATAGGAACACCCCCATTTATCAGTACCAATTTCTGTCTTAGCCCATTTTGTGCTGCTAAAACAAAATACCACAGACTAGGTAATTTTTACAAAAAATAAATTTATTTTCTCACAGTGCTGGAGGCTAGGAAGTCCAAGATCAAGGTTAAATAGGCAGATTTGGTTGTCTGGTGAGGGGTGTATCCTTCAGAAAGGAGAAATGCTGTGTCTTTACATGATGGAGTTAAGTGAGTCAAATGCTAGACAAAGCTTTTTTTTTTTTTTAAAAAAAAGGTCTTAATCCCATTTATGAGGAAGCAGCCCTCATGGCTTAAATCACCTCTTAAAGGCCCTGCCTCTTAACCCTTTTCCTGTTTGCTGAGAATACTCACCAGTGGTGCTTGCAGCTGTAGCAATTACCCTGAGATAACTTTGCTATGAAATATCTCACTCTTATTATTATTTTCGCATTGCTCTAGCATATCGACTTTGGAAACAAAAGACATCATTCTATTTATAGCATTCTACATTTAGTAGTGGTATTTTCATTTACAAAATACAGTTATTTGCATTCACTGAAAATGTCAAATCCTAGAAAATGTAGCATTTCTACATGTGATGTTAACATCATTCTGAACAGTTGTTGGCCAAGGATTCATTTGATGAATCTGATTTTTCTGAAATAGACGATTCTGATGATCTAATCAATTCTGATATTAGTTCTGTTTAGAAATAATGCCAGCCAAGAACAGTTTTTATATTTTATTTTCACATTGGAAAATCAAGTCCGATTTGCTGCAGCCTCAAAGAGCATGTTTAAGTAAAATTAAATGAGTGCTGGCCATGAGCTGCATTTTTAAAATTCTAAACAGGAAAAGGGTTAATACTATCTAATTGGCAAGACCTGAATTTTAGAGGGGAGACATTCAAACCACAGGGGTGAAATTCCATTTGGTAAATTCTAGCTCATTTACCAAAAAACTCAAAAACTGCTAGTTTTGAGTAGGGTCTAAAGCAGGAGAAGGCTCCGCAACACGTCTAGGCTGCTGTGCAAGCTGCTCTGCCACTTGGGCCATATGACCTAGCAGCTCCAAGCGTACTTGAGGTGTCAGTGGCAGATAGGGATAATGTTTGCAGCCTTTGGCAGGCCTCCATAGGTGAATTGCAACAAAGGCCTTTAGGATTTTGGAGCACTGCCCTGCTGTCATCCACAAATAACTACTCTCTTTTTGAGAGACAGCTCTTGGCCTGCTACTGAGCTTTAGTAGAAACTGAAAGCTTGACCACAGGCCACCAAGTTACCATGTGACCCAAGATCCCTATTATGAACTGGATATTCTCTGATCCACCAAGCCATAAAGTTAGGCATGCACAGCAGCACTTCATCATCAATGTAAGTGGTATATACATGATCAAACCCAGGCAGGTCCTGAAGGCACAAGTAAGGTCCATGAAGAAGTGGCACAAATGTCCATGGTTTCTGCTGTTGCTACAATGGCTCCTCTTCTCAGCCTGTAGCTGTAACCTCATGGGAAGTTCGCTATGATCAACTGATGGGAAGAGAAGACTCAGGCCTGGTTAATAGATAGTTCTGAACAATATGTGGGTACTACTGACAGTAGACAGCTAGCTGCAGCTCTACAGCCCCTTTCTAAGACATCTCTGAAAGTCCAAAGGTGAAGGAATATCTTTTTAGTGGGGTAAACTTTGGGCAGTGCCCCTGGTCGTGTGCTTTGTGTGGAAGGAGAAAGGGCCAGATGTGTGATTATATACCAATTCATGGGCTGTAGTCAATAGCTTGGCTGGATGGTCAAGGGCTTGGAAGAAACATGGTGAAAAACTGGTGACAAAAGAAATATGATGAAGAGGTATGTGGATACACCTTTTTAAATGGGCAAAGGACATAAAGACATTTGTGTTCCATGTGAATACTCACCAAAGGATGGCCTCAGTAGAGGAGAATTGTAAAAAACAAGTAGGTAGGATGACCCAGTCTGTAGATACAGTAAGTCTCTTTCCCCAGCCATTCCTGTAATTGTGCAACAGATTCATGAACAAAGTGGTCATGGTGGCAGGAATGGAAGTTAGCGTAGGATCAGCAACACAGACTTCCACTCACAAAGGCCAACCTGGCCATGGCTACTGCTGGTGCCCAATCTGCCAGCCCCAGAGGCCAACACTAAGCCACTGATATGATTAGCCAAGCATATGGTGGCATGGCAGGTTGATTACATTAGACCTAATAGACACTTACTCAAGGTATGTATTTGTCTTCTCTTCATGCAATATTCTGTTAAAAGTATCATCTGTGGACTTACAGAATGCTTATATATATATATATCCTATTATATTTATTTGTATTACTTTACATATGTATGTACACACACACACACACACACACACACACACACACTAAGAGGAGTTTATTATTAACTTACACGATCACAATATCCCACAATAGGCTGTCTGCAAGCCTGAGAAGCAAGGAGAGCCAGTCTGAGTCTCACAACTGAAGAACTTGGAGTCCAATGTTTGAGGGCAGGAAGCATCCAGTATGGGAGAAAGATATAGGCTGGGAGGCTAGGCCAGTCTCACTCTTTTCATGTTATTCTGCCTGCTTTATATTTGCTGGCAGCTGATTAGATTGTGCCCACTAGATTAAGAGTAGATTTGCCTTCCCCAGCCCACTGACTCAAATCTCTTTTGGCAACACCCTCACAGACACACCCAGGATTAATACTTTGAATCCTTCAATGCAATCAAGTTGACACTTAGTATTAACCATCACAAGTCCACCCCTTGTCAACTTGAACCCATACACATCTCCTGAGATCATACATAATTTTCAAATAAAGACAATAATAAGGTCATAATTACACCTAACATAATACAACTATCCTTTGTACAACCGGAAATGTACCAATCCCCAACCCAAATACTATTACATAAAGTTAACAGTACTTAAATGCTGATATGAAATCAATAAATCTTATGTCATATGATAAAGGAAAAGGAAATAAAACAAGATATTTTCTTAGTACAAGTATATACAGGCACAAATACGTTTTTAACAAAAGAAGGGAGGAAATCCTCATGGTAGTTACAGTCCTCGTTTCTGCAGTTGGTCATGTGGTCATAGCTGGTACTGATGACTACCTTTCTCTACTACCCATTCTGTATTCCCTTTGCCTTCAGTAAGCACCTCAGCAGATCATGGTTTTTTTTCCTGGTGGGGTGACCCAAACCTTCATTCCTGAGGGTTCTGGGCCACTTGTAGTCCTGCCTTAATTGGGCTACTGAGTTTCCCATTGACCTTAATCACAGGGCATGGTAATACTAAGAGACGCCCTAATGGATCTCCTGTATTCCATGCATACTCTTCCTTACCTCTGTTGTGGAGTAGTAGACTGATTTTATCTTGATAGTCTGGGCCAATCACCCCAGCCAACACTGTAACTCCCTTCTTAGCCTGTTGACTTAAAGGTAGGAGGAACCCAAAGTGTCCAGATGGCAATCTTAATTTCCAGTTTAATGGAATAATTGTTGTGTCTCCTGGTGGCAGCGTCTCCCCTTTGAAACTAAGATCTCTAGGCCAGCAGAATGTAATGTCACAGGAACAGGAAGCAAAAATTTTGCTAGTGGATCACTAAGGGTGATGGTGAGTGGTGCCACTTCCACTCTTATCCATGGTTATAGTATCTCATACAGCATTGCTTCTGACCAAGAAACTCATGTCATAGTGAAAGAAGTGCAGCAATGGGCTCATGCTCATTGAATTAACTCAGCTTATCGTGTTCTCCATCATCTTGAAGCAACTGTCTTGATAAAATGGTGAAATGGCCTTTTACAGTGCCAGCTAGATGATAACACTTTGCAAGACTGGAGCAATGTTCTCCAGCAGACCACAATTGCTCCAAATCAACACCCAGAATATGGTACTCTTTCTTCCATAGCCAGGATTCATGGATCCAGGAATCAAGGGGTGAAAATGGGTGTGGCACTACCCACCATTACCCCTAGTTACACACTAGCAAAATTTTTGCTTCTTATTCCCACAACTTTATGCTCCACTGGCATGGGTGTTTTAGTTCCAGAGGGATAAATGTTTCTACCAGGAGACATAACAATTCCATTGAGCTAGAAGTTGACTGCTATCTGGCCACTGTGGGCTCTTCATGCCTCTGAGTCAGCAGGCTAAGAGAGGAGTAACAGTGTTGGCTGGGGTGACTGATATGGACTATCAAGGAGAAATTGGACTGCTATTCTACAATGGAGGTAAGGAAGAGTATGTCTGGAATACAAGATATCCCTAGGGGGGCTCTTATTACTACCATACCCTGTGATTAAGGTCAGTGGGAATTTATAATTACCCAATCCAGGCAGGGCTGCAAATTGCTGAGATCCTACAGGAATAGACGTTTGGGTTACTCCATCAGGCAAAGAACAATAACCAGCTAAGGTGCTTACTGCAGGCAAAGGGAATACACAACGGGTAATAGAACAAGGTAGTTATAAATACCAGCTACAACCATGTGGCCGGTTACAGAAACAAGGGCTGTACAATCTCTATTTTGTTAAGAATAGGTTTTTGTATATATACACATATATGAAGCAAATATCTTTGTTTTCATTGCTTTCTTATCCTTTGTCATGTAACATAATATGTATTGAGCTTGTATAAGTACTGTTAATTTTACATCACAGAATTTTAGTTATGGGATATTAGAAAAGGAGTAAACATCATTCAAGAACTTTACCTCCTCTTCTGGGGAAAGGATTCGTGAGTTTTTGATTTTGCACAAGATAGCTGTATTGTTATTCAGAGATTAAGTATGATAAAGAGATGTGTATGGGTGCTAAGTTGAAAAGGGATGAACTTGTGATGGTTGATTTTGGGTGTCAACTTGACTGGATTAAGAGATATCCAGATAGGTGGTATAGCATTACATATCTTCAGTGCTTCAGTAGGCACTAAGCCCATCCCCCTTCTGCTGAAAGGAAAACAAACCCAGGTGTTTTAGCATTCAATTAGAATGACTGGACTGCCCTACGTATGTCCATGAGGGTGTTTCCAGTGGAGATAGGCATTTTAGTCATTGAACTGAGTGGGGATGATCTGCCATCAATGTGGGTACGCACCATCTGATCAGCTGGGGTCTTGGATAAAACAAAAACATGGAGGAAGGGTGAATTCTTGCTGTCTGTCTTCTGGAGCTTGGGCACCCTTTATCTTCTTCCCTTGGATATCAGATCTCCAGGTTCTCTGGCTTTGGGACTCCTGCACTCACACTGGCAGCCCCCTAGGCTCTCAGGCCTTAGACCTCATATTGAGAGTTACACCATCATCTTCCATTCTTTGGTTGTGAAGTCTTCAAATATGATCCAGGCTACTGGATATCCTGGTCCTCCAGGCTGCTGGATCTCCTGGCTCTCCAGCTTGCAGATGGCCCATCATGGGACTTCTCAACTTCCACAATTGAGTGAGTCAATTTCTCTAGTTAGATAGATAGATAGATAGATAGATAGATAGATAGATAGATAGATATCTCCTATCAGTTCTGTCGTTCTGGATAACCCTGACTAAAACAGTAGCTTTACAGTTGAAAAAAAGAGGCAAAAGATAGTTCTGATTTTGAATTGGCTCCAGTTTTTAATATTCAGGTAGATTAAGTGAAAATTTCCTCAACGTTTATGGTACACTTAAATAGGTGTGATTCTTCTTATTCCTATACACATACTCATTTGCACTGTGACTTTGTTGCTCCTTCCATCAAAGGGTATAGAGCCTATTTCTCCACCCCATGAATCTGGGTTTGGCCATGTGACTGCTTTGGAAAATGGGACATTAATAAATGTGATGAGCAGTGGCTTGGAAAGGGGTTGAACGTAGGGGCTTACACTCCTGCTATTCTTGTTACTGCCCTGTAAATAAGCCTGGGCTAGCCTGATGGATGATGAGAGACACATGGTGTAATCATCCCCATAACCCTGGCCAACAGCCTGCCAACTGCCAGATGTGTAAGGTGATCTTAGATCATCTAACCTCCAGCCGACCCATCAGCTGACCACGGACGTGAGCCAATTGGGAAGACAACAGCCAAGTCAGGCCAACCAGAAATGCTGAGCCAACCAATCATGAGCTAATTATATTGTTGCTTAAACAACAAACTTTTAGGATTTCATGTTATGCAGCAAAAGCTAACTGACACGACACTATTCAATCATTTTTCATTATTAGATTAACAAACCTCTACTGAATGCCTTCTGTATTAGTGTGTTTTCATGCTGCCAATAAAGACATACCCGAGACTGGGAAGAAAAATAGGTTTAATGGACTTACAGTTCCACGTGGCTGGGGAAACCTCACAATCATGACAGAAGGCAAGGAGGACAAGTCATATCTTACATGGATGGCAACAGGAAAAGAGAGAGAACTTGTGAGGGGAAACTCCCATTTTTAAAAGCACCAGATCTCATGAGACATATTCACTATCATGAGAATAGCATGGGAAAGACCCACCCTCATGATTCATTTACCTCCCACTGGGTCCCTCCCACAACATGTGGGAATTGTGGGAGTTACAATTAAAGATGAGATTTGAGTGAGGACACAGCCAATCCATATCATTCCACTCCTGGTCCCTCCCAAATCTCATGTCCTCATATTTCAAAACCAATCATGCCTTCCCAACCATCCCACAAAGTCTTAGCTCATTTCAGCATTAACTCAAAAGGCTAAAGTCCAAAGCCTCATCTGAGATAAGGCAAGTCCCTTCCACCTATGAACCAGTAAAATCAAAAGCAAGTTAATTACTTTCTAGATGAAATGGGGGCACAGACATTGGATAAATACACTCATTGCAAATGGGAGAAACTGACCAAAACAAAAGGCTAAAGGCCCATGCAAGTCCAAAATCACTGGGGCAGTCAAGTCTTAAAGTTCCAAAATGATCTCCTTTGACTCCATGTCTCACATCCAGGTCATGCCAATGCAAGTGGGTTCCCATGGTCTTGGGCAGCTCCACCCATGTGGCTTTGCAGGGAATAGCCCCTCTCCTGGCTGCTTTCATGGGCTGGCATTGTCTACGGCTTTTCCAGGTGCACAGTGCAAGCTGTCAGTGGATCCACCATTCTGGGGTCTGGAGGACGGTGACCCTCTTCTCACAGCTCCACTAGGCAGTGCTTCGGTAGGGACTCTGTGTGGGGGCTCTGACCCCACATTTCCCTTCTGCACTGCCCTGGCAGAGGTTCTCCATGAGGCCTCTGGCCCTGCAGCAAACTTCTTCTGCCTGGGCATATCCAGGCATTTCCGTACATCCTCTGAAATCTAGGCAGAGGTTCCAAACCTCAATTCTCGACTTCTGTGCACCTGCAGGCTCAGCACCACATGGAAGCTGCCAAGCTTTGGGGCTTGCACTCTCTGAAGCAATGGCTCAAACTGTACCCTGGCCCCTTTTAGCCATGGCTGGAGTGGCTGGGACGCAAGGCACCAAGTCCTTAGGCTGCACAGAGCAAGGGGGCCTTGGGCCCAGACCATGAAACCATTTTTTCCTTCTAGGCCTCCAGGCCTGTGATGGGAGGAGCTGCTGTGAAGACCTCTGACATGCCCTGCAGACATTTTCCCCATTGTCTTGGGGATTAATATTCAGCTCCTCATTACTTATCCAAATTTTTGCAGCCAGCTTAAATTTCTCCTCAGAAAATAGGATTTTCTTTTCTGTCACATTATCAGGTTGCAAATTTTCCAAACTTTTATGCTCTGCTTCCCTTATAAAACTGAATGCCTTTAACAGCACCCAAGTCACCTCTTGAATGCTTTGCTGCTTAGAAACTTCTTCCACCAGATACCCTAAATCATCTCTCTCAAGTTCAAAGTTCCACAGATCTTTAGGGCAGGGGCAAAATGCCGCCAGTCTTTTTGCTAAAACATAACAAGAGTCACTTTAGCTCCAATTCCCAACAAGTTCCTCATCTCCATCTGAGACCACCTCAGCCTGGATTTCATTGTCCATATCATTATCAGCATTTTGGTCAAAGCCATTCTTCAAGTTTCTAGGAAGTTCCAAACTTTCCCACATTTTCCTGTCTTCTTCTGAGCCCTCCAAACTTTTCCAACTTCTGCCTGCTACCCAGTTCCAAAGTTGCTTACACATTTTTGGGTATCTTTTCAGCAGCATCTCACTCTACTGGTACCAATTTACTGTATTAGTCCATTTTCTTGCTACTGATAAAGATATATCTGAGACTGGGAAGAAAAATAGGTTTGATGGAGTTACAGTTCCATGTTGCTGGGGAAGCCTCACAATCATGGTGGAAAGCAAGGAGAAGCGAGTCACATCTCACATGGATGGCAGCAGGCAAAGAGAGGAGCCCATGCTGGGAAACCCGTTTTTAAAACCATCAGATCTCATGAGACTTATTCACTATCATGAGAATAGCATGGGAAAGACCTGCCCCCATGATTCAATTACCTCCCAGCAGGTCTGTCTCACACGTAGGAACTGTAGAATTAAAATTCAAGATGAGATTTGGTGGGAACACAGCCAAACCATATCACCTTCTGTTTGTAAGGCCCTCAGCTAGGAATAGAGATGCAAAGCCACATAAGATATGGTTTCTACCTAGATGACTCCATAATTATAGTATATAGATACCAGCAAATAGATAATGGCAGTGCAGTGTGATTATACTGTAAAATGATATGACTTTAAAACAAATGAAATCCAAACTGGAAACATAGATAAAAGATGATTATCTGTTGGAGATGGTCTAGGTAAAAAGCAGATGAGATCAGAATTGGATCTTCACCAATGAACAAGGAAGTTAGGGGAGAACATTCTAGGCAAAAGAAATAGCATATGTAAAGGCTCACAGACATTGAAGGGTATGAAGTGTTTGGGAAATAGTGAGTAATACAATGCAGCAGAAATGTAGAGTGCAAAGTGATGGAATAAGAGAAGGTGGATGATTAAGGAAATTCAGGTCAAATAACCTATTTGGTGAGAAGTCCTAACCGTTGTAGAAGTATCAAAATATTAAGAAGAAATGAATACGGTAAAAAATCATAACAAATGTGTTAGTGTATGAATTATCACAACTATTACCTTCTCATTTTCTTTGATTTTGGACTCTTGCAATGTGTCAGTAAAGCTACTGTACTGCTACTTGTCTATGTTTATTACCTTATCAACCTCATTCTGTTAAGTTCATTTAATTATACTTATTGTTGTTCAACTTGAAGCATACAAACCCTTTAATTCACATATATACCCCCAACTATATGAGAGGCACTGTTATCTGCAAAGCAATTTAACTTTTTTTAAAAGATTGATTTGAACCAATGGTATGAAGCTGGCTCCTTAGAACAATGGAAAATAATTGGTTTAAGGTGATTCAAAAATACTCCCTTCCCAAAGTCATGGAAGTAGTGACACATTCCTTGAGTAGCAGACTACTTATGATCATGTGTGCTTTACTGTGCTGAAGAACATCTCTTTAAGATGTTTGGAGAAGAATTATGAGAAGAACCACTTAAAGTGATTCTATGCCTAAAGGGTCCCCTCCTCTGAAACTTATCCGTTTGTCCATGTGTCTGGCATAGTTACTAGATGATGAAAGAAAAAAGAAAAAAAAGAAATTACCTGTGAAACTTTCAAGCATGAAATAACCTTCCAGAATCAAGCCTACACATTACCTGGCATGAGTATTCAGTAAATGCTTGTTGAATGAATGACACACTGATAACGTCAGCTTCCATTTCTCCAAATATAAAATGAGAAGCTAAATGATCATTAGAGTTCCTACCAATCTTAAGATTCAAATAGTTTTTTCCCCACAAGACAATACAAAAGCATAAAAATGTACACATCAGTACAATTTATTTAGTCTTACTCTAATACAAGTTGCATTTGTTCTTTAAAAGAAACAAAGTATAAAACTATAAAAAAAATCACCTTGAAAATTATACAAATTTTTTTCAAAGCATGATTTTAAAAACACATCTTTAAAAAGCGTGATTGGGATGTGCCACAAGGAATCATAATAAATTTCAAAAGATAAAAAATAAACATTGACACAGAAGTCAATCACTCAGTCACAGAAGTTTTAAATATAAGGAAATTTTGATGAATTACAGCTTTATTTCTGCTGCTGTCAGGAGTACGTCTACGATGGGATTCACAAATTTTACTAGAACTTTAAGCTGCATAGATTTGTCATGTTACTAATGCTATAAATTAATTCTAAACCACGGTTTGGGCATTTCACAAACGTTGAGAACACTAGTTTTTGACTTTGGTAATGATTGCAAATATCAAATTCTTTTCTTTTTAATTGTAATAAAATACACATCAAATACACCATTTTAAAGTATACAATTCACTGGCATTTTGGCACATTCACAATATTGTGCAACTATCCCCACTATCTTGTTCTACAATATTTTCATCAATCCAAAAGAAAACCCCATACCCATGAAGCAGTCACTCCCATTCCCCCAGCAACCATGAATCTGATTTATCTCTATGAATTTACCTATTCTGAATATTTCATATAAATGAAATCATATAATATGTAGCCTTTTGTGTCTAGCTTCATTCACGTAGATTTTTTATCCTCCAAAGAATATCACATCTTTCTGCATTTAAGGTAACAACATTTATGTAAATCATGAGAAAAGGAAGCTAAATGACATCTTAGGTAAGTCAATCGGTGCAATGACCTTTCAGAATGCAGTTAAAGTTTTCAATACTGAGTAGTATTCAAACATTGATCAAATGAACAATACTACTTTAACATTTTAAGTGCAAATAAAAATCTTTAGAATTCATCTCCACTGAACTATTAGCCATTCAGAATAAGTTATTTCATATGTCATGGCTGTCATGACAAAGCTATTGGAATGTTGTAGGGACCAATACTGTTCTCTCCATATTTTATTTAAAATACAGATTTTTCAAAAAGTCATCAATTGATATAAAAGACATCCAGTTGACATAATCATTCATTGGGTAATTTTACTCTTGAGCAGATACAGTGCCCATTATTTCCATGGTTTGATTTCTTTCAATCAAATAACACGGTTAAACCTGAATGTTGATACTTGTTAGATTCAGCAATACTTGCTGATTTTTGAAGAAAAAAATGAAAAAAATTTGTTTCTTCATGGGTGAGCTGAGAGAGACTTTAAAACAAGCATGATAAGTTACTTAAATCTAAAACTACTGACGAAAATGACTAAATTCAGGGTCACCTCACCAGAAAACTAATGTCATGGGATAAAGAAGCAATAATGACAATATGGAAAAGAAGATTTCAACAGAAAAAAATATCCTAGGACAGCAGAGTGCAGGACCCCTTTTTTTCAATTTCAATCTTTTGAATATTAACAAATTGTTACTGTTCTTATGTCATCAGACTTTAAAACTACTAAATACTAATATAACAATGTTACTTTTTTACTGGAAGGGGTATTAAAAAGCTGTCTAACTCTAGTCAGTTTCTCTGTCAAAGAATAAACAAATATATCAACCTATTTGCCTCACATCTGAGAAAATTTCTAAAAATTTATATTAGAAAAGGGTAGAAATTAAATCTGATGAATTTGCCTTTGTTAGGAGCAATTGACCTAATTTATTGGTCTTAAGAGCAATTTGACCTGATTAATTGGTCTTAAGAGTTCAACACAAATGCAGTTTTGTTACTTTCAAATACACGAAGAACTAGTAACCACCACAAGAACTAGCTACATATTGAAGAACCATTCCCTAGTATTTGCATGCAAATGGGTTAATAAAATGATTTTGGAGATGCTTAAATTTTTACCCAGTATTTGCCTTATGTTGTCAGTTCACTTCAAAAATGTCTTCTTCATAGTAAAAGACAGACACTTCCGTCCAGCTTATCAAAAAGATTGAAAATTATTTTTAAAAAAGGACTTTGCATCAATGCATTTTTATTATATTTTATAGAGCATGTTCATGAATATTCCTTATAACCCATTTCTTTGTAGTTTATTAATGAAAAGTCACTCTCCACATAATACATTGAAATATAAAACAATCTGAATACAAAATGCCAGTTTTGAAATGTGCTAAGGTAACAAAGCACCTCAAGATGTATCGCCATTAATACATCTCAAGGTGTACTGGCCAATTATGAAGATTATATATGTCAAATAAACATGTATAAGCAATTTATTTAAAAAAGTTTAATCATAGATGCAATAACCTACTTGTAAAATTCAGCAAGAGGCCCTCATTTCGCAAAGATTTTCAGAGCAACATACCACACTTGGTTAGTTAGTTTCCTTTTGGTATTGCTCCAAAATGCTTTCCAAAGCAGTAGGAATCAAATATCCTAGGCAACATTTTCCAAATTTCCTTACATCTAAACATCTCTTTTCTTCCTGCATTCGTAAAGTGAAAAAGTGATCTATGTAAAGACATAATTCTCTCTCAAATATCCCAGTACACTAATCACTGCCTAAATTTTGAGTACCTATTTTCTCATCCATAAAATTCAAATTTGAAAGGTTTTATCTCTTGATCTCACTTTAATCTTTTAAATAAAGGGAAATAATTATGTAAAAGATGACTTCAAAAGCAAGCCATCTTTCCTTTTCCCTTATTTAGAAAGGACTTCATTAGAGTTGATCTTTTCTGAATTCGAACTTTGCTTTTTTGGAAATCAGATAAATCCTGTCAAACCCCATTATTAAATTATCTTAAACACCATCAAACAAGTCACTGATGAGTTGATAAAGGTATAACTAATATTCTCTGCTTCCTAGACCTTATAAGCATCTTAAGTAAGACTACTTAACAGCAACGTTTAGATAACCAGTCAAACACCTATCAAAGAAATTCTTTCCATCAAAAGTCTGTCCAGAGAATGAGGGCCAATTGCTTTCTCTCTACTGCACTTCTAAACAACCAACTCTGCAAGCTCCAATCACATCACCAATGTGGCATGTCATGCATGAAACAAACACATTTTAAAATATTTGAATAACTTTTCCTTAGGAAATTTTAAAATTAATAAACCCCATGTCTTTTCAGGTTGGGATGCAAAACATGAAGAAATCTGTTTTGCTTCCAAACACCTAAAACTAGTCAAATCTCCACAGGTAAAACTGTTATCAATATACTAATATAAACTACCATATCTTCAAGGGATATGGAAGTTTTGCTGAAAATCCTATTATCAGCAACATTACTAAGATCCCAACATCCAGTGTTAAAGGACAGATATTAATAGCAACAACATTGATGAGATAGGCAGCACAGAGTCAAAGATCAAAAAAGATTCTATACTACTTGTAAACAAGAGATCCAATCTTTCATAACATCTTATTGATAGGGTTGAAAAGATCCCTAAAAATATTTTTTGTAGGATTTAATCCAATATTTGTCTACTTCTACTCTTCGATTACCCTACAATTTGAATATGTTCACGACTCTACAACCACTAAACAAGAGAATGAGATGACTAGGCTAAATGTTACTGCTAATGAACTAAAATTTGCACTGCAATTTACCTTGAACAGAAGAAACACTAGTAAAATTTTAGTAAAATTTTAAATACTAGTAAATACTAATTTAAAGAATACAAGTCCAACAACTACAGTACCCAGTGTATTTTGTCATATGGCTGTAAAACTGAGACAACATATATAGTTTAACCATTAATAAATTACCATTACTCTGACTTTTGGATTACACATATATTTATACAAACACACACAGGTACACACATATATCCACTCCAGTAATGCACCAGAGGGTAGCTGGCATGACCCAGGCTTCCCTCTAAGTTCTAATACTTTACTGTGCATTAGAATCACCTGGAGATCTTGTTAAAACAGATTGTTGGCTCCCACTCCAGAGTTCCTGATTCACTAAGTCTGGAGAGAAGCCTAATAATCTGCATTTCTAACAAATTCCTAGGTGTTGATGTTCCTGCTGGTCCAAGGACCACACTTTAGGAACCACTGCTGTTAAGATCTGTGAGTCTCAAAATCTAGAAGAAAGAGTGAGAGAGGGAGAAGGGAAAGGGAGAGGGAGAAAGATTAAGCTAACAGGCAGTATTGAGGAAGGAGGCAGAGGACAAAAGTGAATTCAAATACTTCCCTCCATCCCGATGCTTGCCTTTTACCTTGCTATTTAGCAAAGACTAAGGAATCAATGATGACTTCTCAAAGTACAATCTATTAGGCCAACATAAAAACCTTTTCATACTTAAGAGGAGAGACAGATGGTTTCCATGACAACTTTTAGAGCTATAACCATGCTAGAAACTCTTCCGCCTTTCAGTGCACCTAGGTGGTATTACTTTCGAGACACTGAAGGATCAGAGAAAGCTAACTAATGCGTGTCTCAAATTTTAAAAAAATTAAGGTTCACTAGTAAAACATGGGTGAGTAATGATGATAATCAACAACTATCATAACATGCAGAAAATCCACATTACAGAAACAATATGATTGTGTTGGAATTTGTCAAACAAGTATTAAAATTTTATTTAAATGAACGTTTTTAAGTTATTGAGCCATGTTAAGGGAAAACATTAATTTTATTAGAACTTGAACAAATGTTTCACAAAGAAAACATTTTAACAAAATGGTATGGTGGCATAACAATAACAAAAAAGAGAACAGCAAAATGTGTAAAAGAAATATAAGGTGGAAAAATTGTTAAGTATCTCATAATCCAGTGTGGAAATAAGAAGTCTAAATTTAAAAACAATGAATTTTAAAAAGTATAACTATAAAACAAAAGTTAATGCTTGTGCTATCCTAACCACAGACACATTCTTCAGCAAAACTTTAAAAGGCAGAGTTACATTTTATGGTATCTAATATCTTTTTTCTGTTTTTTCCACAGAAATAGAGACTGTTTATTCAATCTCACAGTTGAAAAAGGAATTTTAAGCACTGAGAAATAAGTATTCTACTATTTTAAATGACTGGTGAGGCAAAACAATTGATTAGTCTTTAATGCTCTGTTTTTCAACTGTACTAAGGACTTGATCCAACCAAAACAAATCTTAAGCTTCAGAACTCTCTAATGCCCAAGGAACGCCTCTGCCTGATTGCCATATAAGGGAATCAAGAACCTAGTAATCGTGGAGTACTCTCAGGGACAAATGTAGGAAGAGAGGACACAACAGAGTTTTCACAATTTTAACAAGTAATCTGTCACCATTTCAGACTACCAAATGCTAATTTACTTAAGACAAATTATTTAAGTATATATCCCCACCTTTGCAATTTATTTCTAAATACTGATATATTCATTTTTTAAGCAGACCACATCAGGTTAATAATGGTATAAATCAATTTGAAAACTATAATAAACTACTTCAAGAATAGGTATTTTTTTCATTATACCTTGATCATTATGCAAAGATGCAATTCTTACTTTCTTGGTGGTGAAGCCTATGGGAAATTAACTTGGAAATGTTTCAAAGAGATTGTCAACCAAGACAGGTTTCTACATGATTGTCATTTTACAAAGATAACAAATTTCACGTTTTTAAATGTCTTAAAACAACATAGTTGTAATGTTTATAAACATCAAAAGGCAAACATTTAATAGTCAAGCCCTTTGCATTCTGAATATTTGAAATTTACACAATACGCCCAATTCAAACTTAAAATGAGGTATATTTTCTTTTAAAACATTAGATAACTAGCAAATATATAATACCAGGAGCAGTTTCAAATTAAATTATATTCACAGGCTTGCTTTTTGTTTGTTTTTGCTTTGTCCTGTCATATAACACATTGCGATGAGTCTTCGGATGTGGCATCTAACAAAAAAGAAAGCTGCACATAGTCACTCTGTGTGTTGAGTTGTAAGTATATGAGATAAAAACATCTTTGTGGATTATTTTTAAAACATGATAAACTGCATTACCAAACTTTATGATTTTACGTATGTAAGTATATATTAGAGATCATTTGTGCATTAACAATTGTATAGGGAAGCACTAAAAGACAAAAACATTATAATGATATTATGGCAGTGCTTAACAAATTCAGAATATTTTTATATGAAAAACCTATGCTGTAAAAAATCTGAATCAAAATTTTGCTTTTTGATTGCATGGGTTGCAACCCACAGAAAACAACAAATAAATTGGTCAGGATTTTTTTAGTTTAAGAAGCAAAAATTTAAGAACCAAAATATGCACACCACTGAAAATACTAATTCTTAAAATTATGTAGCTAAAAATTAAATCACCCTGTCCAGCAAGTTCCAAAAATTTCACACATTTCAAACATTAAGGCAACTTTTTCCAACTAAACAGTACGTTATAAAAATAGATGTCACTTCAAAACATTATATACACAGTGACAATAAATTTAGCTAGTTGTAATATTTAATACATTAATAAAGTTTCACATATTACAAAGAAATTATACTAGGTGCTTGCATATATGTGCAAGTAATATTACAACTTTTAAAGTACAGGTTTTAAAACTGAGCGTAGTGAACGTCCTTCTTTAGTGAGTTCTCGTGTCACACACATACATGGCAAAGGGATTGCTTCCTCTCGTTTCTCGACAACATTGTAACTGCATTTCTTCAAGTGGTCTGCCATGCTTAGGATGTCAGCAAATTTCCATTCATTAACAGAACAAAATGCAGTACTAAATCGCCATACCTACAAGAAAATTCTACTTTAGATTTAAACAAGTCAATTTGTAGAGAATCAAAACACACTTTTTGCTCCTACTGCATACATTTCTGCTATTATAGAAGCATCCAATATAAAGTTTCAAATAGCTATAAAATTAAAAATTGGTAAATCCTTTTCGACACAAATATATCTGTCAAATATTTACAAGGTAAATCACTTCTATGACATTATGACTTCAATAAACCTAAAAACAATAAAAGACAAAACTCAGTATTAAAAATCACACCCAATCTGGCTTACTAAATGATTTTTAAAAACTCAAAACTGCACAAATTCAGAGCCATTTCCTAAAATATTATATACTACACACTATTCTTTCATACTCTCCGATCGGCTATCTAGAACTAATCACACTCTGGAGATACTGACAATGCAAGTGTTATTTTTTTTCTCCAAGTTTTTCTCTCCCATTCCTATTTATAATATCAGTACTAAAAAATACCCTAGAATATTGTGTGCCAAGGTAAGCTTATTTTTCTGCTGTTCACAAGTACTAAAGGTACTTAGTGATATTCAAGTACTTCAATTTGTTCAAAATGGCTCTGAAATTTTATATAAAAATAATATTTGTAAAGTGGATCCTATTTTAGTCCATATCATTGTAAAACATGTTTCTAGGCAAAATACTCACCTGCCATCCCTATTCATGTCTGTAGGTAAAAATATTAGCTACTTCCCCTTTTGTCCACCCAACTGCTCTAGGCCCTGAAGCACTGTCAAATTATTAGTCCAGCAAAAGACTGTGCCCCAAGCCCCTCATCTTTACAAATGAAACATAAAGCTACCTGAACATAAGTAACAAGCATGAATGCAGAGCAGGACAGACCTAGATAACAAGCATGAATGGGGTAGGACAGGCCTAGCCATGCCTGCTAAGTTTATCAACAGGCAAATGTCTAATTAGGGAACAATTTACACACGTTGAACTGCAGATGCTTTAGAACAAGCTTGTCTAACCTGGGGCCTGTAGGCAGCATGTGGCCCAGGACGGCTTTGAATGCAGTCCAACACAAATTCGTCAACTTTCTTAAAACGTTATGAGATTTTGTGTGTGTGTGTGTATGTGTTTTTTTTTTAGCTCATCAGTTATCGTTAGTGTATTTTATGTGTGGCCCAAGACAATTCTTTTTCTACCAATGTGGCCCAGGGAAGCCAAGAGATTGGACACCCCTGCTTTAGAAAGTGGCAGATTTAAGAAAAACCCTCAGCATTTATTGCTTCTCAGGAAAGCATGGTAATGTCTTCTCAGGGTGGCTAGATGTGGGAAAACAATTATTTGTCAACTAGCAATAGAAAGTCCCCATTGTTCAGCACAACGGTACCCCCGTACTCCTTAGGATTATGATCAATTACCCTTTATGGAGTGATTTCCCAGGAGTCAGTGAAGGCCTAGTGATAGTATAGATGTCACTAGCCTCCCTTACCATTCCCCATGCTCACAAAGCTACAAAAGGAATTAGGAGTTTTCTTTAAGCTTGGGCAGGTGAATTAGCTGAAAGATTCAATGGAGACAGGCAGTCTCTCTACTTCCATACAACTGAGAGTCTGGTGAAACAAACTCAGGAAAAGCAGGCAAAAGAAAATGTATGACTCCCACCTGCTGATGACAAGGTTTCTTAGTAATGGATCCATCTTTCATTCAAGTATGCATCAAGTATTTACTCAGTGCCTACTACATAGTAGGTACTATGCAAGGCAGTATTTTGGTTCCCTGAGAGTCCCACTTCTCAAGGAATTTACAGTCTAGTGACTGAAACTGAAAATTCATCAATCAATTTCAAAAGAGTTCAGTGAGTGCTTTAGTAGAGGTTTATCACCACAGGAACACAAAGCAGTGCAACAACTTGTCAGGTTATGGGTCCCAAGAAGCTATCTTCAAGACGTAAAACCTGAAGAGTAAGCGGGACATAGCAAGAAAGATGAAGATCACAAGATCGAGAAACCGGCTTCCTAAGTCAAATTAGTTGGCCAGCTTACTTAACCTCTGTTTCTTTGTCTGTAAAATGGGTACAGTGGATTATGTAAGTTAATACAAGCAAAGTACTAATGCACACTGAGTAGCATATTGCAGGTGCTCAAGTGTGAGAATTAGGGATGGCATATTTTAAAGACTTAACGCAAGAAAAAACATCAGGGAACTGTAAGTAAATCAATGCGGGTACAGTATAAAATGATAGGAGGAAAGTGAAAAGATAAAGATGAGATTATGAAAAGTCTCAAATGTTTTATTAAGGAGCTGGGCTCTATCCAGGGGTGATGAACAAATATTAAGGAAGTTTTTAAGCACTGTGGTGACAGTGTAAGAATTGTATTTAAGAAAATATATATCACATTAGCTCTTGTGTAGAGAATATATTGGAGAAGGGCCCAAATGGAAGTAGGAACCCAGTTAGAAGGAAGCTGTTGTTGTAGTCCAGGAGACAACTACAGTTGGGACTGAACTTGGGAAATGGCAGTGGAAACAGAAAAGCAAACCTGAGAGGTTTCAGGACTTCATGATTATCTGAATAAAAATAAAGGGGGGAGAAAAAGCAGCCAACATAACTCCTAAATTCCTGGTTTAGGAAACTTGGTGATGATGGTGCCACTTTCTCAGACTAAGAGGGGGAGGACTGGAGTAGGTTGGATATGTTGAGTTTGAGAAAGCTATAGGGTAATCAAGTGGAAATGTCCAGTAGATGCTTGTATATAGTGGTTGGGAGTTCAGTGGAGCAAATGGCTAGGATACAGATGTGTGAGTAATCTATATAAATGATGGTGAGTTAAATTTGAAGAGTAGGTGGGATTTTCTGCAGGAATGATTATAGAATCCCCCCAAAAATTTCACTCCATATGTCAATACTAGTAGGCAAAGATAAAAAGAGGCCATACTAAGACTGTCCCATCCCAAAGGGACGAAAAGATACAAAATCATATGGAAAACAAAAATACACACAAACACAAGCAGTAGCAACTTTCTGCCATCAGAAATTCCCTTTTGGAAAAAAAAATCATGAAACAATTTGTGTGATCATTTATTGGTCAAGGCCTCAGGGAAACCAAGTGGATGTAGTATTCTGAAAAATCAGTGCAATGAATGAAAGAAAACCTAAAGGTGCTACGAATAAAGTAACCAGAGTTTGAATGCTGTGCAACTAAATGTAAAGTTTATCACAATTGTTTCCACTTTAGAAAATGTAAAAGTTTCATATTATAAGTGTTCAAAAATAAAAAAAACCTTCAATCAAAGATATCTGTAATGCCTTCCAGTTCCTACTGAGTAGTGCCAAATAGAAGCTGAGCAAAAGTAGGGTATCACAGAAGGAAAATGGTGTAGCTTGGATTTGCTTAGGTCTGCCTCTATCTCCAGCTCAAGTTTCCAACACAATATGCATCACTCCTTTGGACTCTACTAAACCCAGAGTCCCCACCCAAAATATCAAATCCTACTGCCCTACTCTGTTCTCACAGAGGCCTAAAGCATCTCCTCATTCATCCATTTATGTTCCTTATTCCCCATATCATATACTCCTCTGGTCACTTTAATATATGACCACAGTAGTAGTTGTAACTTATTCTCATCTCTTGCTATTTAGGTTATACCTGAAACAACCAAATCATAGGAACAAAATTGCCATAAAATGGAGAGACAATTACAAGCAGGAAAAAAACCCTCTTCTTGCTTCCTCCATTATCTTATGGTGCACATTTTTCAGATGGAGTCCAAATTAGAAGATGGTAACATGGACCCAAACAAAGAGAGTTGTTATAGAAAAATTGAGAAACATAAGTGGTCTCTGCCATATTAGATTATAATCTAGTTCTAGGAAATCAGTAGTAAACCTATAATTATGGCAAACAATTCTAACTATCCTAGTTCATTATTAATTACCATTAAGAAAAAGTCTGTCATCACACTGATTTAGTAAGTTTTAGGGAATGGTCAATTTCTCAACAAGATATTAATTGTATTAATTCAGCAGTATTATTAAAGTCCTCTTTATGTCAAATAAGAGGTTGTAAAGATTACACTAACCTTTTCTTTTATCTGCCATGATGAATTTCCTTCTGGATACTTCCTTTTCCCCCACTGCAGTATGACCATGCCACGAGACTGAAGCAGGCTGCCACACACATCCCTCATTAACTTGGATACACATGAGAGCTGGCATAAGCTGAAGCCATCGAGAAAGCCTGCAATATGCTGCAGGACCTCAAAAGGAAGACTACTTAGATGGTCATTATGTAATCCCAACACACAGTTTCTAGCAGGCTCCACTAATACTGTAGATACACATGGCTGAACTCCAAATGACCTCAAATGGCGGTCATGTATAATCTTTGCTCCTTGTATTGATGGACAAAATCTACGCTGAGAATAGGTACAACCATAGTAAGCTAAAGGGCACCTCTGTTCCATCCAGCCATTGAGTCCAGCATGAATGTCACCATGCACATTCTTAAAGTGGGAAGAAAATTCTTTCCTTCTAAATAACTGTCCACACACAAAGGTAAACATTGAACGCTGCTTGGGTTGGTACCTAGCGACACATTCCAATACTAAATCCAGCCCAAGTGTCTGAAACGGACTTGGATTTGAAAGCTGTGGGTTGGCATGATCACAAGCTGAAGCTGAAGCTATCTCCCCAACCATTGTACTTGTAGCTAATATTGCAGATGGAAGTGAAAAAGTCTGAGTCCCAACGTCAATGTGATAAATATCAGCCATGCGGCTATCAGATATACCCCTCCCTCCTGGAGAATCTCCTAGACAAAAAAGCAATGCTGCTGTGATCAGATCTATTCCTTGGAGGCCCATAGGATCTTCTGCAACTTCCAAATCTGATGTATCTACTGCTTTATCTTCCTTTGGTTTAGACCAACATGAATTAGAAAGAAAATTGAATGAAGGAGCATGACTGAAAGATAAGACATCCACATTCTTCACGTCCCCTAAGTCTACTTTTTTCCAACACAATTCACCTTCACCCTCATCATCTGGCATGAGGATATGCTGAACTGTGCCATTAGGCAAAGCACTGGATGGTATTATTTCCCTAAGTTGTGCTGCCACCGCAAGTGAGCTGGAAGGTTTTGAAGTGCCATCTGATGATGCCACACAGTCTCCATTTGTTAAGTTACTTTGTTTTGAATCACCATGTAAATTCTGATTCTGGTCTATGACCTGGGTACATATATTTTCCAAAGGAAAGCCATTACAAAGAGCAGAAGTGTCATAAGAACTTGTATTCAAGTCACATAATAAATCACTTGAACCATTTTGTTCAGACTGGGCATTCTGATTTGTGTCATTGTAGTCAATTCCACCTACTGCTCCTATTTCCTCCTCATAAAGATGATCTTGGTCTTTCAAGTTTTGATCCTCTAAGCTTTCTCTCGCATCTTGCTGTTCATCCATGTCATTTGGGACACTTGTATTTAACATGCCAATGTCTCTTGTAGCAGTATTCAGGATATCCAAAGCAGCAGCCAAACTTCTGGTTGTTTCTACAGTAGCTTGATAAAGTGCACCATAAGATTCTTCATCAACAGACACCAAACCATTAGCATGTGGTATTTCTGGGACACTTGATTTAACTGAGATTTGTTCTCTAGGTTTGGATACTTTATCAGTTGCTTTTGACATCATGGTGGCTACTTTGAGGGATTCTAAGAGCATCCTTTGGTCTTGAAGAGCCAAGGCCATATCCAATTGTGCCACTTCATCGACATCTCTGCTTAGATTTTCATATGATTTCCGGTCTGCATAACTAACTGGCCATCGATTCCATTCCATAGTACAGCACACCACACTTGCAGGACACATTTCTAGATGTTCAGCAACTTTATTTCGGGCCATGGTAAATGGACATCCAAAGTCACTATTTAAGCAAGGCACTCGTTCAAATGGACATAAAAGTCGATGTTCATCAGCTTTACAAGAATGGAAAACTGCACCACAAACCAATGGACAACCAATCAAATCACAGGAAATCCCTGGCTCTGGCCTGGTCATGCACCGTCTACTGACACAATTCACACAATGGGAATGCTGCAGCTCCTCCTCCATAATGGCCAGTCCAGCTCTGGTTGATGAAATGGAAAAAGATAAGAAATTAGCCAAAAAATGGTTGATTTTTCAAAATTGTTTAATAATTAAATCACTAATGTATCTAATATCTTGGTTTATTTTAGGATGACATATATAAAATAAACATACTTAACCAGTTAATTTTACATATAATCAATGTCTTGAAAGGATGTAAGCACTTACATTCTAGTAACAATTCAATACTGTGGAATGTCATAAGGGCTCATTTTTATATACTATATAACAATATGCCTAAAAGGGCAAAAGTTTCAAAATATACTATTTAAATTCTAATACTGTGTATTATATAATGTTAAAAACAAGTTAATGTGTATTTTAGATTTCAGAGTGTTTTTCACTTTTACCTTTCTAATTTCAACTAAACTGATTTTGATTGTACCCCACATTTCAGAGATCTTGTATTACTAAAAGAACAATATGAATTTCATGAATATATTTAAAACTTTCTTAGAAGTCTTTTTTTATTCCTTCTAAATGAATTCATTTAAGATTTCATCTATTGATCTCTCCTTCTATATATGCCTTAATAAATTCTGCAACAAATTAAGTAAGTCTTAATTAGAACATACAAGGAATTTATCCAGAAAATAAAAGTTCAAGCTCAAGCTCTGTGGCTGTGGGCAAATCACTTACTTTTGAGGGCCACATTCATTCATTAAATGCCTATTTATTGTTTAACTATCATGGACCATGCACTGTGTTTGGTGTGGCAATATAAAGATTAGCAAGTCACAGTGCCTCCTCTCAAAAAGCTACAGCAGGATGTCAAAGACAGTAAAAAGTGTATCTCGTTTTTATGTGGTCAATTTGACAGAAGTAAAACGGTACCAATAGAGAAGATAATAATCAATATGAGTAGGGATTAGAGAATAAATCACAGTAGTCTTGAAAGAGAAGTCTTAAGTATGGGACGGTAAACTGGTAAGAAAGAGAGGCATTCAATGCAGAAGTAATAGCATATGCAAATACAGAAAAGCATGAATTAGCAAAACCTCAAGTTCCCTAGTATTGCTAGATCACAGGGGAAAATGCCAGGTATCTGTAAGAGATGAGGCCAGAAAGGAATAAGGCAAATCATGAGTGCTTTATGCTGCTCCAAAGAGTTCACACTTTTACAACTGGAAGTCACTGAGAATTTTAAGCAGAGAAATAGTTCTATAAAATAACATGAATGGATTATAGATGTCTAATGGTCTTCCCTGCTTTAAAATTTCCATCATAACTTTTATAAAGAAAAGTTTTATATGAAAAATAAAAGTCTAACCATAATATATTGACATAATTATAATTATTGAGCCCATTCAATGTATTTTTAGTATAATCAACTTCTTTACTGGTGTGTTTCCTATTAGCAATAAAAACTTTAAAAGATTATTTAACCTTTAAAAACTAAAATAATAGTCACGGTGGCTCAAACCTGTAATCCCAGCACTTTGGGAGGCCAAGATAGGAGGGTCATTTGAGGCCTGGAGTTCAAGACCAGCCTGGACAACATAGCAAGACCCTGTCTCTACAAAACAAAAACAAAAAAATTAGCCAGGCATAGTGACATGCACCTGTAGTCCCAACTACTTGGGAGGCCAAGGCAGGAGGCTCAAATGAGCCCAGGAGATTGAGGCTGCAGTAAGCCATGACTGCGCACCCCTGTATTCCAGCCTGGGTGACAGAGTGAGACTCTGTCTCAAAAAATAATAATAATAATTGAAATAATAACATAATATCCCCCCTTTACCACCATTTTTTTTTTTCTTATCCGGTCAAGCTTTCAAAAGAAAAACTGAAAACCAAAAAACTTCTAATTTCCTATATATTCTTTAACTCTCTATTCTGGCCCTATTTTTACTACCCCTATTAAAACTGCTCTGCTGAGAACCTCAATACTAAATCTGGAGAGCATATTTTTCCAGACCCCATCTTCCTTGGCCATGGTATCGTGATGATGACTAATCCCTTATTTTAGGACTATTACATCCTCTTACTTTTCATGATGTCACTCCAGTCTTTCTCCTACCCTTAGTCTTCTTAACTATTACTCAATAATAATTACTTAAATATTGCATTTCTTCAGGGCTTGTGTCATTTTTTGCTTATTCTGTACATTCTCCCTGGGTGCTCTCATTTTCTCCAAAAGTTTCAATTACCATACATAAGCTGAAAATCCGTCTATACATCCTGCCCAGATTCCTCTTTCAAACTCCTCTTCACTCTCTACAATGGATTACTTATGATATACTTCTACTTGTATATGGCACAGGCAACTCAGTTCAACATTTCCAAAATTAAATTACATTGTAGTAGACAAGAATTTTCTGGATAGGAAGGTGATTCTTATCCTGTTTCCTTCACCTCAGTGCGTAAGAGATTGTTAACTCTCTGACGTATTTTTCCATAAAATCTATCTTGGCTCCAGGTAACTAATTAATCACTCCTTAATTGCTATTATCTTTTTCTCCAGTTGAGGTATGAGTTTTCTCAAACCAAAATAACAAAAGTGTACCTGAATCATCATCAACAGAGCTTTTCTTGACTCAGTAGAAAAGTTCCGAGTTGATATTATGGTGTTCAATGATGTCAAAGAAAAGACAAGGTACATATTCAATGCCAAACCTATATTTTTTAATTGTGTTAAAAACTACAAATTATGAGTTGAATACTTTTAAATGTTTATCTTCATGAATTTTAGACATAAGTATAGAAATATATAAATAGACATACTAAAATAGTCATATAGAAATAAAAGACTAATGACAAACATTTGTAAATTAACCAGACATTTAAAGAAAAACTTTATTAAGAATTACGACAAATCTTACTGAGTGATTAGATTGTGAAAACAGCTGTAGCTTTCTTATTTTGCAGGAACTAGACTGAGTTGATCTCACATGCTGAAGGTTACAAGCTTGACTGTTACTAAGGGAGAAACCTAAAAATACAAGCAGTTTCACCAGAAGTAACCAGTGCTCTCAGAACTTTTAGGGACACTTTATGTTACTGTACACACCATCACATGACATCATCAGGCAAAACACATCTTAAAAACATCACTTAATTCAAAAGTGCTTAAAATAGCAACTGCTTGCAACAGGGTCTGAGTTAAAAGCAAAAACAGCAATAATTTTCAAAGGTAGAAGGAAAGTAGTCAAGCTTCAAACAAATAGTCTCTTTTACACTACCCATCCCCCTTTGAATAAGGTTTAAAAAAAGCATCCATAGCAACAAGTTCATAACATTTATTATTTTCTGAAGTAGACTTAGAAGGAAGAGAGAACAGTAATTATGTACCTATTTTATCCTTCTTTACACATCTTTATAACAACCTGGAGGAAACTGAGGTTCAGAAAGAGCAAGTGATCTGCCCAAGGTCATCTACCTAGTAAGTGGCAGAGCTAGGACTGTATGTTCTAGCTCCACGTCTGATCAACATCCATGGACAATAACAGGTATGTTTACTTATAAAAGTTTAAAAAAATAAGGCAGCACTTCTGTAACTGGTGATCCAATGTTAAGATGTTATGTGAAGAATGGAGATTACACAACTTTGCTCGTAGTTTATCCCAACACTTAATCACTCCTGTGGTCAAGAAAGTCTTTTGGTCCCTTCCAATTATAATAGCATTTTACTCTGCTTTGAATATATATGTTTTAAATTATTTGAAGAATAATTTACATAGATAATGCTCAGTATAAGTGTATGGAACAACATTATATTACTAAATTTAACAATTATTAAAATAGCCATACAAATGAGGAGTGAATTTCAATTCCATTTTCCTATTAACTATATTAAGAAAAAAGTTAAGAAAATACAGTAGTCAATACTCAGAGTATTCTGGGAATAGAATCCTCAGCTTCAGAATTTAAAACTCTCCTAGATTCATCCTCTTCCTAATCAAGACCACTACTATCAAATTAAACATGCCTTTATAAAGTATTTTGCAATTGCTTGTAAATCCTGTAAAACAGGTTTAAAAACATCAATCTCTTATTTATCAGTTAACAGTGACACAGTAGGCACAGTAGAAAACAACTAACATCTCTAATAATTTATATTTGAATTGTTGGAAAAGTTTCGCTGGACCAGAAAATATTAGTAAATCATCAAATGTTTTCAATTCTTTCAATTTTCTCTAAGAGAAGTTATTTGCCAACTCATACTCTGTGGCTGACAAGCAATTCATTAAAATAGTTCTAAGACATGGCATTTTCCCATATAATGAAATGAGATCTTGTCATTAAAGGCATAAATATATTGCCCTCAAAAAAGCATTTTTAAAAAATTCATTAAAATACATAAGGAGGTAAGTAAATATAAAGAAGTGCAAATTAGCATGATTTTAAAATATAAGAGTCATCTAATGTATTCAAAATAACCTGCTGCCTCCAGGCTGTTCCTAATGTCTGCCTCTACCTCTAACACACAGACACAGACACACATCCCTTTACCTCCCCACACGCCCCTGCTGCCTCAACCCTAAGTCTTGGCTTACCTGTTACTCTTCCACATACTCCAAAGACAAGGTAATGGATCCCATATTGTGTGTACTCATTACACACTGTCTTTTTCCTTGGTAATACTAGTGACAACTCTAAGTAAGTCATCATTCTGTATAATATCTATTTCCACAGGAAAGCTATAAGCTCCATGAAAGTCAGAATCATCTCTGTCTCATTCATTCTTATGTTCCCTACATTCAAAATTCTGCCTCAATTAGAGACTCATTTGTGTTAAATACACGAAGAATTATAATATAAGAAAATAATGAAATGGACAAATGAGATTCTTCATTTCACAGAAAACTACATATTCCACATAAAAATACCTTACAGATCTGGCATCAATCAAACTGAATCAAAATTACTTCATTGTACTGGCCATAAAAAGTCAATGGTGCTCAAACACATGTTGAGCACATAAGTAATATGTTCCAGGCATTATATATGGAGTAGGACAAATCATCTATCAAAAAAAGCAAATCAAAGAAAGTCAGTTTCAACCCTCCACTGTTTTAAAATTTTAAATAATTATAAGAGAAACACAGGAGGAAGCATTTACCTTATATTTTTCCACTATTTTAATTCCCTCATCAACCCTGCAGATCAATTACTGGAAAAAATAATGAATATAGAAGCACTGGGTTCAAAAAGAAAGGAAGGGATTAAGGTCTGCACATGCAAAGGTGCCCGAATAGGGTAGAGAGTGAGAAAAATAAGTTTAAAATAGGAAGTGCTATCAGCCTACAGCTTAGTATTACAATTAACATGGTATTAGATAAAATATACTTAAAACAGTAATATGCTGTTCCAATGTAAGGCTGATATAAAACTATAGACAGATTTGTTCAATTAATTAACCATTTCTACAAGTTAAGTCCACAAATGAAATTTCAAATTTGGCAATCAGTTATAAGCTCTTCCAGTGCACATCTCATCCCTTGTAAAGTCCAGAGATATTAGTGCATAGTACCTCTGCTGACTGATCTGTTTATCAGGTGCACTCAGCTTTAAAAATCATAATAAATCTATACCCTAGTTAGGCATCTTATCTTACTGTTTAAAAAGAGGTGGGGTTGGGGGGCGGTGGTTAGACAAAATCAAAAAGGCATTATCCTTAAATTCCCAACTCAAAGCACTAGCTTCCAGTCCCAAATGGCTAAATGGATTACAATGTGTACATTCTTTTATTAAACTTTCGTTCTTTTTATTTATAAAATGGATGACCTAATTATATGGACCTTTTTCATGTTTTATTGTTCCAGATAAAATATATCAAAATATATATCTTTCATTTCTAAATAGAGTCATGGTCATGAGTACCTTATTCCAAAGCGAAATCTAACTACTTGCAACGTTCTCCACTAAATAAGTAAATGAAATCACAGACTTACATGAGAAATTGAAATAGTATTAATAAATATTTAATACTCGGACTAGAACCTATTTGAGTTGATACTCAGATAAAAATAATCCACCCAAACGGTAGAACTCAGTTTATTAAAACAGGTAACATGACATGAGGGAATGGGCTTCCAAAGAGTCTCAGCTTAGTGACCTTGAGGCAATTACTTTACTCTGGAAACAATCTAGAACTTTACAAAGATTGTTTACAATTATGTGTGTGTCCAATAGGATATAAACATGTAGTTCTCAGAAACCAGATGTACTTCGATTTGCACAACAGCCACACTTATATACACAAAAATTTTACGTTTAATTATTTTTATGAGATCATTAATTAAATGCAATCATATGAGGAACTACCTAGTAATAACATTACCCATTCTTTAAAAAAAAGATTTTCACAGACTGGGTTTTAACTGATCCGCTTGTCTGTATCTAACATCTAGCTACCTAAAATATAGAAGCAACTTGTCTAAGGCCAATCTCCTCTATTTCATCACACTGAATTTGAATTTAATTTATATTTTATACAGCCTTTGACTCAATTGTTTTATGTCAAAAAATTCTACAAATACAATGACATTCCATAATATGTACTAACTCCTTTTATCAAATAAGCAGTCTTAGGAACTGAATTAAAATATTTATCCAAAATCATACAGAATAGCATAGCGCTTATCCATTAAAATATTCACATCTTAGAAACATGTTATATCAAACAGTAAGCATTAACCAATGCCTATTTTGGTGACCTTAAAGTACCTCTCTATACACGTTAGCATTACTTATATAATATTGCTTTTTAATGATATATTAGGACACTTTTTAGAAGAAGTCTCCCAATGCTAGACAGGGAGAAATACTGGATTGAAATTAAATACCTAGTACACTTGGTATACATTAAAGTTTGCCTATATTTGAAACTTCAGTTCTCTTACAGCATTCACGAAACTCCACCATTTCCAGAATTAAAAAAAAAAAAAAAAGTTACGTCACGGCATTAAAGTGCTAGGTAAAAACAAATTGGCAATTTAAAAAGTTAGCAAAACACCATGTTATCCCCAATTAAACTTTTGTGATGAGAAACAGTGACTAAGCATGAAGAAGAGTGATTCAGCGGAAACCGCATATTGAAATCTAACCCTCTGAAAAATCCTAAAGGTTTATTTTATGCTACTCTTTTCCTTTTGCCATGTCAACAATTGGACTGCTTTGGAAAACCTTAGTAGGAGCAAATGCAAAACCTGTTAATATAATTTCCATAGGTCTCTAAAGAACAAACAGTATTGAAATTTAGCAAATGGAAATTAAAATTTAAAAAGTTTGGGATTTTGTATTAAAAGAGTTTTAAATTAATCTACACCGATATCAGAATGCCCATAAATAACTTCATCTTGGATCAGAGTCAACGAAGTAATCATGGAATAAAAGGTCAATTCGTTCCCAAGCATCTTTTATCTGGGACTTACGACAGGGCTCAAAAAGAAAAACAAGAGAAAGGGAGAGGGAAATGGAGTACTAGGACATTGGTAAACACATACTGTTTTGCCTCTTTGCCTCTATACTCCCAAATATACCCGTTAAAAACATACTGGCAGATTACTTTGAATTCAGCACGCGCTCTATAAACCCCTTCCAAGCAAAGGAGTTCCAAGGCGCAGGTCTTGGAACAACACAAATAACCTCAGGTCTGCAAAATAAGGAAGTTCCCCTTTAATAAGGACCGAGGCTAAGGCTAAGATCCTCTCACTTCCATGAATGGCAAAGTTACCAACTTTGCTCATCCCGTGCAGACAGTGGACGATGCCTCCCCAGTCTTACTTTAACCCATTTGTCCCCAAATAACCCAAGTTTCTAAAAACCAGACGGAACGAGAAGCTTAGGGTTCCCTAAGTTTAACTCCTCCTTCGTCCCTTCCCAATACAAAGACACACAAACTGGGGGGGACACGGAGGTCGGTGCCCTCGAGGCTTAAGTCGCCATTTGCTGACCTCAACGGCTGGCCCGGCATGCGGCCCGGCGCGGACACGAGCGCCGCGGACGCCCTCTCAGGGCGCCCGGACGGCCGACCCGGGACGCGCATGGACCGGGGTCAGCCGCCTTTCCTCTGCTCCAGGGCGGGCCCGTCAACCCCACGGCCGCCAGCGCCAGCGCCTCGGTCCCGGCCGCGGCCTCAAACTGCCCGGCCGCCGCCTTCGTCCCCGCCGCAGCGCGGACGGCGCCGGCCTCCCCTGCGGGCCTCCCGACACTCACCGGCCGGCGCGGCCGAACCGCGGCCCAGGCCCTAGCTGCCCTGGACGCCGTGCCCAGCTGCTCCGCTCTGTCCAGGCGACGCTCCGTGCCCCAAACAGCCGTCCGAACCGCCGCCTCCGCCCCTCTTCCCCAGCCGGGCCGCCGCCTTTTCTCTTCTCCCGGCCTGCTCCAGAGGCAGCCACCCTCCTCGCGCGCCCCGCCCCGCTGCGCCCCGCCCACCCGGCCCGGCTTCGGCCGACAGCTGGGCGGGGACGCGCACGCAGGCCCGGCGGGGACGCGCACGCCGCCCTCTGACCCCGCAGCGACGTGGCTAGAGTAGGGTCTGGAGAGAGCTCCCACTGTGGCGAGTCCTGTCGTTGGATTCCCGCGGCGCCCCGTGGGCTCCGCCCCGACGGTGCTACCAAACCCTGTTCGATTTTAGAATCGTACATTCCCAGAGGGAATCCTAGACCCCTCATTTTACAGTTGAGGAAACAGGCCCAAGTAGCATGACTTGTTCGCGCCGCTAGTCGAAGGAGCAGCAGCCCCGATCCCTTGACTCTGGGGCACTGCTTTCCCTTTAGCTCATTTTTGGAGGAAATGGGTCAGCCCTTGCTCGCCCTTTGGTGATTGCCGCCACAGGACTTCCCGCCGGCTAACTCAGCGTGCCCAAGTCCCGTGACTTAGTGCCAGGACGGTGCTGTGACCCGTTATCCCCTGTCGGGTTTTACCTCCCCCTGGGAGAGCTCAGCCCTGGATCCCGGCGTGCGGCGGAGCCTCTCTGGAGCCCGGACGGGACAGCCCACCAGGGTCTGCTTCTGTGAGGGGCCGAGGCGTCATTCCGCGAAGGTAATTAGCTGGGGAGGGGACTTGAAGCCGCTTTTGCAGTGTACCTTACTGGGGAGTAAAGAAATCCCACAGGGCTGTATCAAAGAATGGATGGATGTCCACGCCTCCGCTACCACCACCAAGCCTTGGTCTACGGCCGAGGGACAGTGATTCCGAGCTCTGGGTGGTGGGAGGCGCTCACCCGCCCCCACCCCTCTGTCGGGGACTCCTGCCCACCCCTGTCGCAAGAGAATTACAACAAAGGGAAGATGGTTGTAATCCTGGCAGTGGGGATGGGGGCAGAGCCAGGAAAACACTGTTGTCATCCTTTTTGTGGCTGCATCTTTACCCCTTGCTGTTGTGCTTTGGGAAAGAGAGCGCACACATAACTTGCTATCCTACAGAGAAATGACTCTCAGACCTGTGGGTTTTTCAGATCCGTAAATTAAACAAAACAAAACAAAAACTGAGTTAGGAACTTAGATTACAGAGTAAAGGTTGATTCCTTAAATGATTAACTTTTTGAAAAATTATCTGTTCCCCTTATTTTGCCTGATTTGGCTGTAGACAGGCTCTGGTCCTCGGTTCAGACCTTGAGAGCCACTGTCCAGAGAGCTACATGGTCAGGATGGGGAAACAGGCAGGATGGCCCAGTGGGAGAGGATGTAGGTGCTGCTACACTATAGCCCCGCTCAATGCTCACTGTCCTGGATTGAGTCACAGACCTTTCTTTTGCTTTAGTTGTCCTCTTATAAAGGATCTAAAATAGATTATCTCTAGAGCCCTTTCCAGCTTTAAAATTCTGTGAATCTCTAATTATACTATTGAGATCTGGGGCTTTACCTTTTACTAAGTCACCTAGCTGACACTAGGTCACCCTCACCCGCCTGAAGTTGAGTCATTCAGGTTGGAAACCTCATTGTCTTCTTTGTCCCTTCATCTCAATAATTTTCCATGTCCAGACAATTATTTAAAATCCTTTTTTTCTTTCACCTTCATCCCTAGTTACTGTTAAATCAAGTTTAGCCTAAAGCAGCCTCCTGACATATTTTACGTTCAGCCTAAAGGTTTCTGTGTACACCGTGAACTATAATAAGTGGAGGAGTAAACAGACCATAGCCCACACTTCTGTCAGTCATTGAGTTTGGCCAATCAAATGTAGCCAGTTCTTCGAACCTTGTTCAAATAAGGCAAACCCCAACCTGTAACCAATCCAGCTGTTTCTGTACCTCAGTTCCGTTTTCTGTATGTCACTTTCCTTCTTCTGTCCTAAATCATCTTCCACCATGTGGCTGCGCTGGAGTCTCAAAGCCTACTCTGGCTCAGGAGGCTGCCTGATGCGTGAATTGTTCGTTGCTCAAATTCCTTTAAATTTAATTTGGCTGAAGTTTTTTTTTTTTTTTTTTTTTAACATTACTGTCTTAAACAAATTTGGATGTCTGTTGTTGCCTAACCAGTCCTTTCTCCTGCAGTATCTCCTATCTCAAATCCCCTGTCAACACAATTCTTCCTAAGACACCCATTTTATCTTGTTATTTTTATATTCACCTAGCTGGGATGATGTTTTAGTATGTGTATTAGTCAGGGTTCTCTAGAGGGACAGAACTAATAGGATAGATACACATAAAAGGGAGTTTATCAAGTATTAACTCACACGATCACAAGGTCCCACAATAGGCCATCTGCAAGCTGAGGAACAAGGAGAGCCAGTTTGAGTTCCAAAACTGAAGAACTTGGAGTCTGATGTTCAAGGGCAGAAAGCATCCAGCATAGGAGAAAGATGTAGGCTGGGAGGCTAGGCCAGTCTAGCCTTTTCATGTTTTTCTGCCTGCTTTATATCCTAACTGTACTGGCAGCTGATTAGATGGTGCCCACCTAGATTAAGGGTGGGTCTGCCTTTCCCAGCCCACTGACTCAAATGTTAATCTCCTTTGGCAGCACCCTCACAGACACACCTATGATCAATACTTTACATCCTTCAAGCCAATCAAGTTGACACTCAGTATTAACTGTCACAGTCTGTTTATGCTGCTATAACAAAATATTACAGACTGGGTAATTATAAATTACAAGAAACTATAATTATAAAGAAGAAAAATTTATTTTCTCACAATTCTGGAGGCTGGGAAGTTCAAGATCAAGGCATGGGCAGATTTGGTTGTCTGGTAAACGTCCCATCTGTGCTTCTAAGATAGCACCTTGAACACCTCTTCCTCTGGAGAGGAGGAAAGCTCTGTCCTCATAGCAGAAGTTGAAGGGACAAAAGTCAAATTCCCTTTGCCCAGCCCCCTTATAAGGGCATCTAATCCCATTCATTAGGGCAGAGCTCTTAAAACTCAGTCACCTCCCAAAGGCCATACTTTCCAACACTGTTGCATTGGGGTTAAGTTTCAACATGAATTTTTGAGAAGGGGACAAAACCATTCAGACCATAGCAGATGGCTATCTAGAGCCCATGAGATACAGTCTCAACTCCTGTCTGCAGTTGCTCAAAGTAAATCTTTCATTGTAGCCTGATTTGTTTCCTTCTTTTCTCTACCAAACACTATGCACAGTCCAATTCCAAGCCACCTGTGATTATACAGTATAATAATAAATCTGAGATTCCTCCTTCTTAACTATACATCTCTAATACCATGTCCTCTGTGAGAGGACTCTGTAGCAAATACTATCTGTTTTGAGCACTTTTATATGTACCAAATGGCACTGTTACCTTTTTCACAAATCTATATGTGAAACATATAGATTCACATGTAGATATTGGCTCACAGATTATCTCCCAAATTCATGGGAGCAGATTTTGCATCACTTTAATATGTTCCCCAACTATCTAGTATACTACCATGTACATTGTAGATGCTTAATGAATATTTGTCATTTGAAAAATAAAACGTTTACTTTTCCTGTCATTTCACCCCATCCTCATTTTCTGTGTATCTTCTATTTACCTTCTATTGGTGCCTTTCCAAGAGAATGTATCAAAGTGTAAGGTGAGCAGAAAGAATGCCAGAAATCACAAGTTTCTTTAAATATGCCCTCCTCTCTAATATACATGTATTTTGACATAGACTTTTAGAGGAAAGCTCTCATCTGTGTGACTTAGCCACTCAAGAGAAGTGATGGGGACCCTGGAAATCTAAGGTTTTTTAAAAAAAGGAGGAAAGGGCAATATTAGGTTTGACCTACCTGCTACCTTAGAGGAAAGCCTTGCTTGTTCCTCACATAACACCCCACATGCTGTCACATACAGGCTTGGACAAGACCTAGTGGCTCTTTCTAGAGGCTATACCCAAGTTGAGGAAGGAATAAGAACTACAAAAATGACACCACAAATACAAAGCCTAGACACAAGACTAGACTGTAAGAGAGAGAAGTTGTCAAAGAAAATAAATTCAGTTGCTAAATAAATTCAGCAACCAGACAAATGGCTCTTCCCTTTGTTCAATATTAGGTCAAACAGACCTATGTTCAAGTAGGTTTTCTTTTCCAACTAAACCAGCCTGTACTCAGGTAGCCCAGGGCCAAGGCAACAGATAAGTTAGGACTAAAGTCTAAGTCATGTTCTAATTAAGGAAAGGATCATTGCCAGAGACAAGTGTGATTGGGTGGGGGCTGATTTGCAGCTGTGAAATCATGGGACAATCAGAATTACCAGCTGGGACTGTGGTGGGAAATACCATTCCTCTTTTATGATATGCTCCTACGGGATTGCAAGAGAGAAAGAGCCGGTTTGAATCACCTAATTCCCAGAGTCTAGAATCTAGTAGCTATAATTATATTTCCTATATAAGTTCATTTGAAGTATGAGGAATATGATAATTAACATACAATTATATGATAATTTGGAAGCAGCCTGCCAAGGCTAATATTCATAACCCAAAGTCAACCTTGCAATTTTATATAAATTATCAAGAGAATTTGAACCAAGGCAGCCTGGAATATTAGAAAAGCAAAAGACCAAGGTTTTGTTCCTGTACACCACAGACTTGCTCTAAGACATTGTTGAAATTATCATGTGCATTTCAGTGTTTCACAGTTTGAGTTATTACAATTAGATTTCTTAATATAGTGTCTAGCATACAGAATATATGCTCATTAAACAAATAAAGAAACAAATGAAAAATCCCATTCCCTGAAAGGTTGTACCTCAAAGGTGTGGTATCTGCATTTCGGGAAGCTAGCACTTATGGGTACTAGTCTGTGCTTAAGCAGATGTTTAGGTAGCCTTCTCTCATCTCTTAGATGAGAGGACATCTAAGAGAGGACATCTCTTAGATGTCCTTTCAGATCAGTTGTCTACAAATACATATGTGACTTTGCTAAGCAAACAGCACTTTCTGATAGTACATTTTTAGATAATGTTTAATATCTATGTATACATTTCTCATTATTCGAAGAAATTTGGTATAGATTAAATATCTGGGAGAAACCACTTCTAATTTACCCCATAAATGGCCTCACTATTTAGTTCTCAGTTCTACTATATTCTCTATTCAATTGAATTTGTAGCAAAGTCAAATGCCTTCATATAAATGCCATGCTGGTAACAAGAAGAGGGCTCAAAAGAGGTTGTTGGGATCAGACAAGTACATTGTTACTGAGTTGTTACTTAGCTCTAGTCTAATAGCTGGTGCCACATGTGAATGGAAGAAATGGTGGCAACATATTTTCTGATCATTTTTAAAGCTCCTGGAAATTCATATAACTATGTGAAACCACATAATGCGGTTTTCAAATTTTTTAAAAACCCTGCATGGGGAAAAAAATCTACCACAAAAAAGCCTACAGCTTTATCACCCTTGTTTTAGTGACTCATCCAAAAGGTGATAAAACAGAAATTTGTATTTATTTCTGTGCCTAGCCTGGTTTCCAAACCATTTGAGTCTCATTTTCCTCTGGAGGTAGATTTCCTATGCTTAAATGCTGACTCCTAATTCTTGGTAAATTATTTAACCTTTCTGTCTGGGAGAAAGACTCTCAGATGGCCCCCAAAGATCCATGTCTCCTATGTTCACACATAATCTCTTGAATGAGGACAAGAGCTATAACTTGCTTTTTAACCAATTAAATATGTCAAAGGTGTTAGGATATCACTTTCATGTCTACGAAAGATTCTGACTTTTGTCATGCTAGCAGACTCTCCCTCTTGCTGGCTTTTATGAAACAAGTTGTCATGTTGGGGAGGCCCACATGGCATGGAACTGAGGATATTCACTGTCAACCATCAGTTAGGAATCCAGGCCATCAATTCAATATCCCAAAGGAACTGAATCCTGCCAACAACCACCTACGTGAATATGGAAGCAGATCCTTTCTCTATCAAGCCTTCAAATGAGACCGTCGCCCTGGCCAACACTTTGAATTGCAGCTTTGTGAGAAACCTTAAAACAGAGGCCCCCACTAAGCCATGCCCTGATTCACAGAAAATGTGAAGTTGTTTAAGCCATTAAGTGTTTGATCATTTGTTGTATGGTGATAGATAACTAGTACATCAGATCCTACTTTTCTCATCTCTAAAACAGGAAAGAATAGTGTTCTCCCCTGCCCCAGCATGTGCTGTTTTGAGAGTTGAATGAATTAATATCTTTAAAGTACTTAGAACAGTGCCTGGCACATGTGGGCACTCAATAATGTTAGGTGTCTTTTCCTCAGCCAGATCCTAGAGGTAGTCAAGTATCTTAGCAAAAAAGGGTAGTAGGCAGAAGCAAAAGGGGCTGTCTTTGTGCAGCTTCAAGCTCAAGTGACGAATTGTGACATTATTTTAGGCAGAGGAAAGTTCTTTCCCACTTGTGTTCCACCATGGGGCAACTTTGCTGCAGAGACTGGTAGAGCTGTAGGGGCGCTACAGAAGCCAGGGGAGCTGTGCCCTTATCAGGGTAGCTGGTTGGCCTTGCCCTCGATGGACTGGGCAGTGAAAAGGAGACCCAAGCACAAGATCATAAGTGGATTTAATCTTGAGCACTTCTAACAAAATCTCTGGGAAAACTCAGAAACAACTGAGTCATCCTGTGCAATGGACTTCTGAGAGAGATTGAGTCTACTCACTAAGATTTGTAGCCGAAGCCAGGTGCGGCGGCTCACACCTGAATCCAGCACTTTGGGACGCCGAGGTGGGTGGACTACTTGAGGTTAGGAGTTCAAGACCAGCCTGTCCAACATGGTGAAAACCCATCTCTACTAAAAATACAAAATTAGCCGGGGTAAGGGGCACACACCTGTAATCCCAGCTACACAGAAGGCTAAGGCAGGAGAATCGCTTGAACCCAGGAGACAGAGGTTTCAGTGAGCCGAGATTGTGCTGCTGCACTCCAGCCTGGGTGACAAAGCAGGACTCCATCTCAAAAAAAAAAAAAAAAAATTGCAGCTGAAACCTCTGTTAAGCCTTGTAGTTAAGCAAGGCTGATAATCCCAGCAGGCAAAGGGACAGGGTCTGTTGTCTATCTAGTTTATTCCTGTATTCTCAGAGCCTAGGGGATATGATATACTCAAATAAATGTTGGTTAAATGACATTTGTGTTACACACAAATAATTGTAAATTGTTGCTTCATATTTTGGGATGGCAGCACACTTTTCATAGACCTTTCTCTGACCTTACATTTTGACAATAAAGGAAAGAAAATGTATTATTACATTGGGATAGAAACTTACCTGCACACAGCTACTTTGGGACATTTCAGGGTACAGAAGCAACGTGGTCTTCAAGGTCAATGGATTATTTTCCACTCCACTGAAATATCTAAGGTGACAAGCAAGCTAAACTAATTTGTCTTTCTAAGACACAATATTTCCTGAATAAATAAAGTAACTAGCATTACTTTTATTTATCCTTAGTTATACAAAGTGGTTCAGGATGTATTTAGAGTATTAAAGATGGGACTGGGACAAGAGAAAGAAATGTGTACATGCAAATCAATAATTAGGGGTTTATATTAATATCACTCAATGTAGATCAAGTTGTTGCAGTAAGAAAGACTATATCGCATAAACCTTGAAAATAAAAAATGTAGATTTGGGGGAGTTTTTCCACCAAAAGAAGAATTGGATGTCTTCCAGAGCATCGATGAAGGAATGGTAAGACCTAAAAGGAAACTCACTTTCTAATTTGCTTTTCCAATATGCAAAGGGTTAAAAAGCGTGCTCTCCATTCATATCAGCTTACAAAGCTGAAGCTAGTACCTGGCAAATGGCCCCCTGATTCATCTCTAGACTGACTTCTTTTGAGGGAAAACAAAACTCTAGGAAAGGTATGTTTTCTTTTCCTCTTCCTCAAAGTTGGGAAATCTGAGGTCTCTCCAGTGGTGGGTATTGAAAGACAAGTCATCTGGGTGGAGCACAATGTTATCAATTTGTTCCTTTGGTAATTTATGAGGTCTTGTGGAATCACCTATTAAAAGCAACCCTGGAATAAGCAGTATTTCATTTAGAATAATGGACAATTGGTAGCAGAAGAGGATCTGAGGCATGGGAATAGGAGATTTCAAGGGCTTCAAGATGGTGAAAGAATTAAAAGGGAAGGTGGAGGCCTCCAAAGTCTAGCCCTGTATGTGTACTTCCTATTTATTGCAAAGTCTTGAGAAGCAACGTCTTCCACTCAATAGCCCTGTCTGTTTCTCTGTTTCTTTTTTCTCTGCTTCTGTATCTGTGTCTCTGGTTCTTTTTTTAAATATGAATTACATAGTAATATGTGACATATCAAAACTACACAGGTTGCAACTCTGACATCATCCTCAATTTGCCTTGACACCCTGGAGCAAATTTTTATCCATGTAGAAGTTTCATTGGGTTTCTGGATGCAAAGGAAGAACCAAAGTATTTACCCTTAATATCCTTTTTATAGATATCCTGGAGCCAGCTTAATTGGCATTTAATGCCCCTTAGGCATTATGACTTTTCATATCACTCATATTTCATAAATAGAAAGGGCAATAAAATCAATTTCTGAGCCAGAACCAGAGTCTAGGACCACTGACTCCCACATAATGTGATTTAATTAACAAGATATTGAGAACAAACACACTCAAACAAAAACTAGATTAACTCTACATTGACTTGCATTTCACTTATAAGATTCTTAGTTTCATTTCCAACCTGAAATGGAAAGATCTAAAGCAAGCCCACATGAGTCATACATTAAAGCCTATGTCACCACAACCCAAATGGCTTGTCATCTTCTCTGGGTGTTTAATTTGTCCCCAAGTCTCTCTCAGACACTCCAGAGCTGAATTAGCTTGCCACACCCTGATTCTGCTCACCCACTTCTCAGTTTATCTTATGCAGAGAAATATTATAAACAACATATGCTTCTATTTATTTCCCTCCTTAGGTCACACAATAACATTCTTCAGAGAAATAGAACAATCTAATGCCTCAGTACTAAGATAACTTCAGTTGCTTCCCACATTTGGTTAAATGCTCTTAATGTTTGTAAAAGAACATAAACCTTTGTGAAGTAGGGGGGAAAAGACTTCAGAAGGAAACAGAAGGCAAATTATACTTTACAGAGCTAGATGATGCAAAGTACATCAGAGTAAATGCACATGATCTAATTGTGTTGTCAAAGTTCATGGTTTAGAAGACTCTGACTTGGCATAATAAGAACAGCAACATGAAAGCTTCCTTGAGTTTACCTAAGAAGTCTGAAAATATATGGATCTTCAGATCTGGGACAGAGTGGGGACAGCAGGGAAGTGGATGATAAATAATCTACTGAGAAGAGGGATCTGTCACCCAGGCTGGAGTGCAGTGGCGTGATCTCGGCTCTCTGCAACGTCCTCTGCCTTTCAGGTTCAAGCAATTATCTTATCTCAGCCTTCTTAATAGCTGAGATTACAGGTGTGCGCCACCATACCTGGCTAATTTTTGTATTTTTAATAAAGACGGATTTCGCCATGTTGGGCAGGCTGGTCTCAAACTCCTGACCTCAAGTGATCTGCCCGCCTAGGCCTCCCGAAGTGCTGGGTTACAGGCATGAGCCACTGCGCCCAGCCAAGAAAGTCCTTTTTATTGCTTATAGGGTCCTGTGGCATAAGGAAAGCTGTGAATATCCACAATAACTTCCAGCCTCAGCCAGATTTTTTTTCAGTAAGAGCAGGTGCCTGGAAACAGAAGGGCTGAAACTAGATCACGCAACAGGTGATCACACAACAGGTTGGGAAAAATATTTCTACTTTCCACCTTCTGCTCTTGCCTTAGGCCTTGAAGTCCTGGCTTCGATACAATTCTTTTGCTTTGCTATTTTCACTAGCAGAGGCAAGTTCTTCCCCCAAAAAGTTGTGAGTCCATTTTGATAAGTAAAACTGAACTAAGCTAATTTTAGGTGAAGTGCCCCCCCCCCCATATTTGTATAATGCATTTAAAATGATTTCAAACCATTTTTTATAACCACTTGTTGTAAGTTCACTATCAATCTTGTGAATTACTCAAGTTATCTCAAGAAATAGGGACGAGCATTTAAGCAAGATACCCAAAGTGTCACAACATAGAATTGGATGTACAGCTGTGTGTGGTCTCCTGATTGCATATTTGCCCTCTTTCAGGAACATCTGAATTCACAACAACAACAACAACAACAACAAAAAACTAGCAAATAAGTTAGATCTTACAGATTATTAATTCTTTGATTTTATTTGATAAATGCAGACAGCAAATGCCTGTCTGAAGCCAGGGTGTTATTCATTGGCAGTGTCAGAATAGCTGGGACTTAGCAGACTTACTGTTTGGCAACCATACCACTGTGATGTAGCACCTTGCATTAAAAACAGCAAAATGCCCTACAGTCCCGATGCTTCCATTTTCAGAACATTTAGATGGCTATCCTTCTAGAGTTGTGCAGTCCACAACTTGCAAATCCAAATAAAGTGGCCATGTATGGCTTATGTCTATATTGTTGCTACACATCACATATAGGCTGATTAAAGATCAAATTTCCTTGCTTGTAAGTAAAATTATGGCATCTCAAGGTGGAAAAAAATTGTTTAAACTAATGAGACTATGCGTGCCTGAAGAGAAGAAGAACGGGGATAGATAATTAAAGGAAACTTTGGTGGTGACGAGATTAGGAACTAGGTCCTGAACTTACCCTACAGACATCTGGGGTTTGTGAGCCAAGGACAAGAGTTTAGTGAAATGGGAGAGACATCTATGGTAACTATGGGGACAAGTAGAGCCTAGAAGGGGAAACAAAGCAAAATACTTTCTTCACATGTTTACAGTGGTGTTCAGATTGAGGTGGATTAGAAAGATAGTTTCTAATCTTAGATTGAAAGGCACCTCAAGAAGCCATCTCTGTTCTGGTTTTTTAATGTATTTTTAATTTAGGGAACAATGGCTTTGTCTCATTTTATACATAAATCCATTTAAGTAATCAACCACGCTATAATAGGGTTCTACTATAAATCATATGAGAAACAAACATTACTTACTATTTTTTAACACAGGAAAAAAGTCTTTTAAGATCATGTTTGGAAATATGACATTTAAGGTTTTAAAAAAATTTTATAAAAATTCCAAGAAAAATATTCCATTTACAAGAGCTGCAAGAAAAGTAAGATACTTAGTGACATGGTTTGGATCTGTGTCCCCACCCAAATCTCATGTTCAGTTGTAATCCCCAATGTTGGATATGGGGCCTGGATGTTCCCCTGGGTACTGTGTTACAATAGTGAGTGCGTGCTCAAGAGATTTGTTTGTTTAAAAATGTGTAGCACCTCCTCCCTCTCTCTCAGTCCTGCTCCTGCTGTGTAAGAGCCCTGCTCCTGCTGTGTAAGAGCCCTGCTCCCTCTTTGTCTTCCACCATTCTTGGAAACTCTCTGAGGCCTCCACAGAAGCAGAAGCCACTATGCTTCCCGTACAGTCTGCAGAGCCATGAGACAATGAATCTTCTTTTCTTTATAAATTACCCAGTCTCAGGTATTTCTTTATAGCAATGCAAGAACAGACTAATACACTTAGGAATAAACTTAACTAAGAAAGTGAAAGATCTCTACCCTGAAAAACTACAAAACATTGATGAAAGAAATTGAGAAGGACACAAATAAATGGGAAGATAACCTATGTTTGTGGATTGGAAGAATTAATATTCTGAAAATGGCCATAAAACCCAAAGTGATCTACAGGTTTAAGGCAATGCCTGTTAAATATCAATGATATTTTTTACAGAATTAGAAAAACAATCCTGAAATTTATATGAACCACAAAGACCCTAAATAGCTAAAGCAATTCTGATAAAAAAGAAGGAAGGCTTAGACATCACATTATGTGACTTCAAAATATGCTACAAAGCTAATGTAACCAAAACAGCATAAAAACAGAAACATTGACCAATGGAACAGAATAGAAAGCTCAGAAATAAATTAACAAACCTACAGCCAACAGCCAATTGATTTTCAACAAAGGTGCCAAGAATCCACACTGGAGAAAGGACAATCTCTTCAATAAATGGTGTGGAGGAAAATTGAGAAAAAGAAAAGTTAAAAAAAATTAAAAAGTCACATCTCCCGCATGCAGAAAAATGAGACTAAATCCCTACCTCTCACCGTATACAAAACTCAGTTAAAATGGATTAAAGACTTAAATTAAAGGCTTGAAACTATGAAACTACTAGAAGAAAACACAGGGGAAACATTTCATGATGTGGGGTTGGGCAAGGATTTTTGAAATAAAACTTCAAAAGCACAAGTGACAAAAAAATGAGATTATGTAAAACTAAAAAGCTTTTGTACAGCAAAGGGATCTATAAGCAGAGTGAAGGGACAGCCTACATGATGGGAGAAAATATCTGCAAACTATCCATCTGGCAAGGGTTAATATTCAGAATATATAAGGAGCTTGAAAAACTCAACAGCAAAGAAACAAATAACCTAACTTAAAAATGAGAAAAACACCTGCGCAGACATTTCTCGAAAAAAGACACAGAAATTCCCAACAGATATATGAAAAGATACCCTAATCATCAGAGAAATGCAAACGAAAACCACAGTGAGATACCACCTCACTCCAGTTAGAATAGCTATTATCAAAAAGATGAAACAAGTGTAGGCAGGTATGTGGAGAAAAAGAGACATTTACACACTGTTAGTGAGATTGTAAATTAGTACAGCCATTATGGAAAACAAAGGTGCCAAGAGTATACATTGGAGAAAGGACAGTATGAAGATTCCTCAAAAAATTAAAAATAGAATTACCATATGGTCCAACAATCCCACTACTAGGTATATATCCATAGGAAATTAAATCAGTGTGTCAAAGAGATGTCTCCACTCTCATGTTTATTGCAGCACTTTTTACAATAGCCAAGATATGGAATCAATCTAAGTGTTAAACAATGAATGAATAGATAAAGAAAATGTGGGCCAGGCATGGTGGCTCATGCCTGTAATCCCAGCACTTTACGAGGCCGAGGCAGGTGGATCACCTGAGGTCGGGAGTTGGAGACCAACCTGACCAACATGAAGAAACCCCATCTCTACTAAGAATACAATATTAGCTGGGCATGGTGGCTCATGCCTGTAATCCTGGCTACTCAGGAGGCTGAGGCAGGAGAATTGCTTGAACCCGGGAGGCGGAGGTTGTGGTTAGCCGAGATTGCGCTATTGCACTCTAGCCTGGGCAACAGAAGTGAAACTCCATCTCAAAAAAAAAGAAAAAGAAAGAAAGAAAAAGAAAAGGAAAATGGGGATACCATTCTATGATTAAAAAAAAAGAAATCTTGTCATTTGTGACCATATGGATGAACCTGGAGGACATTATGTTAAGTTAAATAAGCCAGACACAGAAAGACAAATACCACATTGACATGATTTGGCTGTGCCCCCACCCAAATCTCATCTTGAATTGTAATTCCCATAATCCCGACACAGAAAGACAAATACCACATTGACATGATTTGGCTGTGCCCCCACCCAAATCTCATCTTGAATTGTAATTCCCATAATCCCCAGGTGTCATGGGAGGGACCTGGTGAGAGGTAATTGAATCATAGGGGTGGTTACCCCCATGCTGCTGTTCTCATGACAGTGAGTGAGTTCTCACGAGATTTGATGATTTTATAAGAGGCTTTTCCCTCTTTTGCTCAGCCTTTTCCTTGCTGTCGCCATGTGAAGAAGGATGTGTTTGCTTCTCCTTCTGCCATGATTGTAAGTTTCCTGAAGCCTCTCCAGCCATGCCAAACTGTGAGTTAATTAAACCTCTTTCCTTTATATTACCCAATCTCAGGTATGCCTTTATTAGGAGCATGAGAATGGACTAATACACATATGATCTTACTCATATGTGGAATTTTTTTAAAAGTCAGTATCATAAAAGTAGAGAGTAGAACAGTGTTTACCAGAGAACGGGGAAGGAAGAGGGGATGAGGAAGATGGAGAGAGCTTAGTCAAGGACTCAAAGTTGCAATTAGATAGGAGGAATACGTTCTGGTGTTCTCTTGCATAGTAAGGTGACTATGGTTAACAATAAGATATTATATAATCACAAAATTGCTAGAAGAGAGGACTTTGAATGTTCTCACCTCAAGGAAATGATAAATACATGAGGTGATGGATATACTAACTATCCTGATTTGATTATTAAACAGCATAGATATGTATCAAAACATGAAATTGCATCCATACATATGTACAATTACAACGTGTCAATTAAAATATTTAAAAAATCGATATCTCTCACGGAAGTCCAAGTTGTTTACTGATACTGGTTCTGAATTTGTCCAGATGCATTAAACACTTGATTGATATTAATATCAACATTAGACTCAGAATGGGCTGCTAACGAGCCAAGAACTAAGGAATTTAGTTCTTGTCATTGAGGTGCACTGGGGGAGAAAAAAAGCAATGCAATTGGAGTCAGTCCCTGAAATACAACCACTTGAAGAATGCACTGTCACAGGGGACAGCCGGGCCAATACTTGTGTCCTGTGAACTCGAGAGGCCATGCTCTGCTTTGACCTCTCCCAATCTGTTTGCCTCTGGCTGCACCACTGCGCTCTCTTCCCAGCTCTCTCTGGCATTGCCACTGTTGGCTGCCTCCTGCTGTGGCCCGAGCCATGCTGGCCTTGGTCCACTAGTTTAGTTGTGACCCTGTGCCTCATGGCCCTGGCTCACTTGCTCAGCCTCTTATCCTCCTGGACTCTCTTGGGAATAAGAACAGAGGAATGCTAAAATACTGAGGACAAGATACATTTGGAGGATTTTTTTTAATTAATGAAAGTTACCATTGCAGTAGCACCATGTAGCATATAATTATTAAATACTCTGTAATAAGATCTTACATATGTGTCTACTATCTTCCCCTCTGAATACATTTATATTTTCAAGAGTTTGAAGCAAGATTACATGAAATAAAATTCATGCAATAGTGATACTAAATAGAAGAGTAAAATCTAAAACCAAAAGGCAATAAACATTTTTAATAATAGGCAGCAACAAATGACAGAAACTTACAGAGGTCTACTGTTTGTACCAAAGTTTGTACCAAACTTAAATATTTAAGGTTAGTTTAACATTTTGTGACCAATATGTGTTAATAATGGCTCAGGAAATAAGGACTTCATACCTTAATTATCAAGGTAGAAGTAGCTTAGTGGTAGAGCAAGTGTCTGGAAGTATGAACTGATGCCAGACATGATGAATTTTCAATTAAGATATCAGCAGTTATGCTCAAACCCTCCTGGGAAGTGAAAAAGCAACTTTTATGCTGTGAGTTTCCATATTTGCCTTGGCTCCTCTAACATAAATTCTTTCTTTCTGTATTTTTTTTATAGAATCGAGTTCTGTTTTTACAAAATCATTGCACATTAGAAAATGTTTCATTAGGTAAAATTTCAAACACATTTAAAAGTAGAGAGAGTAGCATGCTAAGCACTCCTGTACCATTACCCAGCTTCAATAATTATAACCTCGTGGATAATCTTGCTTCATCAGCACTCCTTGCTCTGCCCATCTAGATTACATAGAAGCCAATTCCAGGCATCATATCATTTCCTTATGTATCTCTAGGAGGTATAAACTATTTATGTAAATATACCAGTAATACTATCACAACACCTTGAAAATAATAATTCATTATTATAAAACAGGTCAGTGTTCAAAAACTTCCAATTGTCTTGTAAAAATTTTTTAACATTTTAAAATCAGAAACAAAATTAAATCAATGTACAACCAATTGTAATTGGTTGATTTGTCTTCTAAAATTTTTTTTGAAATGGAGCTATTATTTATATATGGCACTATTCACCCTTTTAAGTATACGATTTTATAAGTGTCGACAAACATAGTCTTGTAATCACCATCTCAGCCAAGATATACAATATTTCTATCACTCCCAAAACTTTTCCTGTGTCCCTTAGTTGTCAGTTCTCCCTACCCTCAGGCCCTGGCAGGGACTAAGCTTTTTTTTTTTTTTTTTCTGTCTCTATAGGTTTGCCTTTTCCCAAATGTCATACAAATGGAATCACACCATATAGCCTTTTGAGTCTGGCTTCTTTCACTTAGTATATTGTGTTAATGATTAACCTATGTCACTGTATGTATTAATAATTTCTCCCTTTTTATTGCTGAGCAGTATTCTGTTATGTGGATATAACACAGTTTGCCTCATCATCTACCTGTTGAAAGACTTTTGGGTAGTTTTTAGTTTTTTGCAATTATGACTAAAAGCTCTCTAAACATTAATGTATAGGCTTTTGTATGAATATAATTTTTAATTCATTTAGGGAAATATCTAAGAATATGATTGCTGGGTCCCATGGTAAGTACATTTTTAGCTTTATAGGAAACCACTAATGTTCCATCTTCATTCTCACCAGCAGTGTGAGAGTTCCATTTGCTCTGCAACCTCACCGGTATTATTAAACTCTAACCATTGTAACAGATATAAAGTAGAAACCTGTTGTGGTTGTAACTCACATTTTTCTAATAAGTGATGATGTTGAGCATCTTTTTATGTGCTTATTTGCCATTTATATCTGCACTCTGGTCAAGTGTCTGTTTGGTTTACTTGCCCCTCTCCTGCTTTCTTTGTAAAGAGATGGGGTCCTGCCCTGTTGCCCAGCCTGGAGTGCAGTGGCATGATCATAGCTCACTGCAAACTTGAACTCCTGAGCTCAAGTGATTTTCCAACCTCAACCCCCTGAGTAGCTAGATGTGCTCCACCACTCTTAGCTAATACTTTTAGTTTATGTAGAGATGGGATCTCACTATGTTGCCCAGGCTGGTCTCAAACTCCTGGCCTCAAAGAATTTTCCTGCTTTGGCTTTTCAAAGTGCTGGAATTACAGGCATGATCCACTATGCCTAGCTTATTGCTCATTTTTTAAATGGAGCAGTTTTTCTTAATATTCTTTTGAAAATTCTTCATATAGCCTAGATAAAAGCACACTAGTAGGTGTGATTTATAAATATTTACTTTGTCTGTGGCTTGTATTTTCATTCCCTTAACAATGTCTTTTAAGAGTAAACGTTTTCATTTCGATGAAATCCATGTTAATCTCTAGATTCTCCCTTTCTCTTTTATAATTCCTAAAAATGTATTTTTTGACGCAACCAAGCCGTGGGCCACACACTGCAATTAGTTGATGTATCTCTTAAGTCTCCTTAACCCTTCTTCTTCCATCTTTCTCACTCTCTCTCTTTTTTAATCCCTTGAAATTTATTCATTAAAGAAACCAGGTCATTTGTCTAATAGAATTTCTCTTACTCTGAAGTTTACTGATTCCCACCACTCCCGTATTTCCTGCAAACTGATAGTTAGATCCAGAGGCTTGATGAGAATGAAGTTCAATTTTGTAGTAAGAATACTGCATAGGTATACTTCAGCCAGGAAGCGCATATGTCTGATGACTTTTGGGAACATTAGCAGCCATTAAAGATTATGGCTATTTATATATTTTTGTCAAGCAACAACAGCTGTAATCAAATTCTGTTTCTTCTTGAGAATTTTATTCATCTCTTACTATAATTTGACAAAAAAGTGCTATAACATCTTATAGTGTAAGAAATACTCTTCATATAGTATTTTGATTGGCCCTACCAACAACTTATTTAATAGACTTTACTCTTATCTCAGTTTTTCCCATGAAGTTACTGCAGTTCTGAGACAATAAATAACTTTTCTGAAATCACATGCAGCCAGAAGAAAGGGAATTTTATGAACCTAGATCCCATGTTCTTTACATCAGAAAATATTATCTCCTTATCAATTATATGTCATTGAATCATTTGAAAATTTTCATTGAGCACCTGTTATCTATTAAAACACTAAAAGTCAAAGTGGTTAGTAAAACTGACATTGTCCCTACCTGCATAGTGTTTACAGTGTAGTTGGAGAGATAGGCATTAAATAAATAATGACATACATAAATACCCAATTATCACCTCCTGTGATAAATGCTCTCATATGTTTGTTTTAAAGATATTTTAGAACAGCTATTTTATGAGATATTTTTAAATTGTTATTTAGCCTGATTCTTCATCTCCCTATCACCATTTCAGAAGGCTTACACTATTACTGAAATAAATGTTTTCCTGCCCTTTGAAATGGAAGGAAAATACCTTCCCCAACACACATATGACCTCTATTCAACACTGAGAAAGTAGTAGAATCTCATGAAGTATATATTTATTGGTTAACCAGTTATTTAACTAGTCTTATATATATGTTAGTACTTCATTTCTACAGAACTTAATTGTCTTTAAAATTTGCCTAATCAGGAAAGCAGCCAATACCCCAGAAGCCAAAAAGGACTAAAATAGATATACAAAGAACAATCAAAATATATAAAAATACTCTGAAACAAAATGCATACTTTTTTTCATAGAGGGATTCCATTTAACCATTTAAAACCTAAATTCTCTTAAAAATATGAGAATTTTTTGCACACAGTAGTTTTGAGTGTGGCTTTTTAATATCTTAACCTACCACAGAGTAGAGGCCACAAATTGAAATGTGATAATAGGATTGAAATAAGCACATATACTAAAAGCAAGAAGAAAGAATTGCCTGAGAGTCTGGGGGAAGAGGAGAAGGTAGGAAAATTTAAACAGAAAATCTTCTAAAAAAGCCACACACCTGTCTTGTGACTACACATTTCTATCAGTCCTGAGGGCAGTGCTGTAACTGATGTTTATAATAACATTCTGTAGCACATCAGAAAAAGTTGACATGTCCAATGAATTCTGTTTAAAAAGATAGAAGCATGTGTATTTATTAAAATTACTATTTAAAATGGTTAAAACAGAAAACACAGCCAAACCATTTTAAAGCTAAAAGAGTAACCCTTAGTTACCTACATTATGTGGCTTTTTAGATTTAATTTTCAGAGGTTTGTGAATAGTCAGGTTTTCATTGGAAACTTAGAATCATTTCTAAATGAAACCAATAATTCTTAGCACTCTGGTTAATCAACTTGTATTGACACAGATCCTCGAGGACACTCTCAATTCAAAGTCAAAAATCACGTTTTTTGTTTTTGTTTTGTTTTGTTTTGTTTCTTTTGAGATGGAGTCTCATGCTGTAGCCCAGGCTGGAGTGCAGTGGCATGACCTCAGCTCACTGCAACCTTCACTGCCTGGCTTCAAGTGATTCTCCTGCCTCAGCCTCTGGAGTAGCTGGGACTACAGGCGTGTGCCACCATACCTGGCTAATTTTTGTATTTTTCAGCAGAGACGGGGTTTCTCCATGTTGGCCAGTCTGGTCTCGAACTCCTGGCCTCAAGTGATCTCCCCACCTTGGCCTCCCAAAGTGCTGGGATTACAGGTGTGAGTCACCGCACCTGGCCAAAATCATCTTTATTAACTCACCTCTATTTCTTCAGCATTGGCTCAAAATGGAGTTTATCCATTTACAAGACTAAAATCCTTTGACTTCCTATTTAAGAGTGATCTGCTCAGTGTAGTTCATTCAACACACATTTACTGAGTGATTACTATTTGCCAGGCTATGACTATTCCTTTATGAGGAATAAGAAAGTACGAGGTAAAACTGGTTTACTGTTTCACTGCTATATTCTCTTTCACATAAATGACAAAAAAAGATGTTAGAAACAAGTTCTGAATTTTTGCATCATTTCTGATCTATTGTAATCTATTGATTTATTAAGGATGCATGGGCCAAGTTTATGATTTCAATATAAATAGCAGGCTTTCAATGTGGATTCAGAGACTTTATCACAAAGCTACTTGCAAACATAGAGTGGGTAGGAGCTGATAGATTAATTTCCACTCCTAATTGCAATTAGTAAATTGTCACAATGATTGTATTGATAAAATGCGTGTTTTCTTGCCATAGCAAACAGTAAAGGACACATTCTTATGGGAATGACAGGTGGCTAATAGCTTAATCTACTAACTAGTGACGTAAAATAATAATATATAGTACTATTTAATAGTAATTATAATTATTAATATTATATAATGAAATATAATGTATAATAATATTCCCTGATGATTACCAATGATACCCCAACCCAAACTGTCATTTGGTGTCCAGTTGATGCTTTATAACCCCACTGTGATGAATAAATTATTTAACATTAGCAACGTGGTAAGTTCTCTGGGATAATTCTTTCATGGCTACCTTATCCAGGCAGGCCCATCCAGATACAGGCTGCTCAAAAAAGAACTATTCTACAGGCACCATACATTTCTCATAAGTACTTTTATATGCATGCATGATACAATCACAGTGTAGGACGTTTAACAGAAAATTGGTTACATTATTTCTTGTCTCTCCCCAAATGAAATCTGGGACATTATGACAATTTATTTTTCTAAGGATGATCTTGGTTCTGCCTATTGAAATTTCCTCACTCACCTCCAAGAGGAAGGGGGATGGCTTCAGAAAATGTCTTTAAGTGTTTTTATTTTTCACAAGTTATTTATTGCAACACTAGCTCTTCCCTGCAGGAAGCTATATAATTGTGTGCTTAATTGGTAACATAGAAGAATTCCTAGCTACTTCCTAGAGAATATACTCTTGAATTCCTTGTCACTCAAGTATCTGTTAAAAACTCAACCATGGGAAACAATGTCCATGGATGCCTTTGGGAAAATACACATTTTACCTATTATTTCATCTTTTTTCTCACTTTGTCAAGTAGTAGGTACCCCACAAAAATTGTTGATTGAATACATGAATAAAATCTTTCATTGAATTAAATCTCTTAAAAGCTGAAACATGTAACTCCAGAATATATTTTTTGGCCCCCTAGTGAATTGTTGTTCCTGAATTCTATTTGGTGTGATGCTCTGGACTTGCACTGATAATTTCTCTTTGCAGCCTCCTATGGAACTCAAGTTATTACATATCTCACTCTCTATAAACTACCTCAACATTTCTTTTCTGGTGCTAATGTGAGGAAGATAAGGCAGGCTTATCTTGAGAAATGGATTTGCTTTTATTTTACGGATATTATGAATTGGGTCACCAATCAGATTTCCCTTTTCCGATTCACTGTCATAGAGCAAAATTTATAGCTCAAAATGACAGTATGATTGCATCTTTCATTTAACTCATTTCCACTTCTAGTTTTTGCCCCCATGTTTGTTTTTCCTTATTTATTCTCATAGAATTTGTAGTTTATGATTTATTGGCATATTTTATTTGTAGCTTATTGCTATATTTTATGTTGCCCTTTAAAAATCTTAAATCTCTTTTGAAATAAGATAAAGTATTGATAAATAAAGTTTAATCCATCAATTAAACAAAACATATTCTATTGTATAGAAGAATCTGACAGTTGTTAGTCTGCACTTTTAAAAGCCACTGAGACAAGACAATCTTGGGAAGAATATTTATTATTTGTCTACTAACCACCCCTGCCTCCCTCTGAAAAAAAAGCAACTCATTCTTCTGGAAACTACTCCTCCTTCCACTGCAACTCTGCCTCCTAGAAATGTTGAGGACTCTAAGGATGGGTAATCAAACGAAGCCATTCAAATCACGGGCATTCCTTGGGTTGTTTTTGTTGTTTGTTGGGGAGTTGGTGTGATGTGTGTTAGGCAATCTTGTCCTGTGATGGAATTGAGATGTAAAACTTAGGAACTGTCAGTGATCATATTTCCTGCCACGAAGAGAAAGACTGACTCAGTGTGAGACAAAGTTGGCACAGAGGGGAGGCGGGGAAGAGAGAGAGAAAGAATGTAAGTGAGAGAGAGAAAGTAAATGAAAGAGAAACCTGGCATCATTCAAGTTCCTGACACATTCAGTTCCTGAGACCCAACTCAGTGCTTTCTTTCACATGGTTTGGATATTCACTGCTTCTTTAGATTTTGGGAGATAACAAATTCCTCTTTCTCAATATGGGTTCAAATTGGGTTTCTATCACTTTCAAGCAGGAGTCCTTAATGATAGATGCTGCTTTCAAGCTTTATTGTGAAAAATTTTGGCCCTAATCCTCATCAGCCCCAGTCTACTTTTGTGCAAGGATATAATTTACTCGTCAACTTGAAAAGTCTGTATCTGGCTCTAATTTTCATTTGAAAGAAAACCAGTTTTTCCTCTTAATGATATGGTATATAAAACATCTGAAGTTTGTTTTGGAAAATACTAATATTGCAAGCATTTTTCAGTTAACTCAAACTCAAGTTTTTTGCTCTCTTGATTGTGTCAAAAGTTGGACTTGGACAGTGGTTTCTGGAGATACGGGAACATGATAACTAGCATTTTCCACATTGTTTTACTCTATCTCCATACCAAATCAATAGAAATCTACATGCCTGGATGAATAGAATGGAAAGAATGTGACTTTAGACCATGAAGACCCAGATTCATGTCTTAGCTTTACATGACCAAGATCCTCAATCTCTCACAGTTCCCCTAGGAAACTTCTAGAAGAACAGTAATATGTACCTCCCAACATTGTTAGGGAAAAAATATGTAAAGCCCTAATACAGCGTCAACATATAATAGTGGGAGTTATTGTCACTTTATTGGCTCACTATAGAAAGACCTTTCAAAAACTTTAACAATTTGCCTTCAGCTTTTATTCAGAATTCATACCCTCCCCAACACCCACAAGCTGTATTTATGTATCTTCATCCTTTGTACTAGTATTAATTACCTAATCCTCTTTATAGAAATATCCTTACACTATACTCCCTCTTAGAATTTTGTCCTAGAAGAATAAAGACATATCTAAATTGCTCATTTTCTTTTTATGTTGATAAAAGCATGTGAACTCATCCTGTTCTCCCTCCTTATCTTCTTTCTTTTTTCTTTTTTTCTTTGACTATCAGTAAAAATAGAGCTAAATTTAATGCTCAATTGCATAAAACTAGATTAAACTACCTACTTATTACCTCCTTAATTATTTAAAAACATTATTGTATTCTTTCATTGGTTATGTTGTATGTGTGACCTCAAGTAAGCTTACATTATTCTTGGGAGTAGGCATCAGTGTATAAATAATAAATGCAATAAAGGCCTACACTATTTTAGCAACCCTCAGATGAAGAATGACTGAGCCAAGAGTGTGAGGGTGGTAGCCCTTGTGTTTGATAGCTGTTGGACAAAGTGCTCCGGCTCCCTACAGATCACCCTTCAGGCACCAGTTCTACATTGGCTGCCTCCTATTCTCCCTTCTGGTCAGGCTTTGTGAGAGGCACCCTGTCTTTCAGACTCCACAGTCCATGTAGCCCATTGCCTGCCAGCTATGAAGGAAAACCACAAGGTAAAAACTTCTTCAACTTGAGTCAAAGTGTTCACAGCTAAGGGCAACATCAGACTCAGGGAAGGCTATATCTACTGCTGGACATGCAGTAGACACTGGGAGAATTTATATCTTTCTAAATGATTTGGACTGTCATTAACCTACTCTCTGAAGAAGACTTGACCCCCCTTTGTGTCTTGGTTTTTATGACACCTACACTTGTTTACCCACCATCTTTGTCCATTTGCATTCTTGTAGCAAAATACCACAGACTGGGTAATTGGAAAGAACAGATACTTTTTAAAAAAAATAGTTATGGAGGCTAAGAAGTCCAAGATCATGGCTCTGGCAGGATTGCTGTCTAGTGAGGGCTGCTGTTTGCCTCCAAGATGGCACCTCACTGTCATGTACTCCAAAGGGGAGGAGTGCTGTGTTCTCATATCAGGGAAGGGACTAAAGGAGGCAAAAGGGCAAATTTCCTCTGTCAAGCCCTTTTAAAAGAGAACCAGATTCCATGAAGGAGGGCAGAGCCCTCATGACTCAGGGACCTCCTAAAGGTCTCAACTCTTAATACTGTTGCATTGAAGATCAAGTTACAACATGAATTTTGGATGGGGAAAAACACTTAACCCACAACACCACCTGCATCTCCAACTAGAACAAGACCTGCTTAAGGTTAGAAGCTGTGTCTTACTCTTCTCAGAATCTTCAGCGTACCCTACAAACCTAGTACATGGTTTACACAGTATGTTGAAGGAATAAACATATCCTCAGCATAGCAAGTTGAAATGCTTAATCATTTGCCACCAATAATAAAGTGTAAATAGAAATTATTCATTACAATGGTATTTTGTTCTCATTTCCAGAAATCAGATTCATGCCTTTTGTAAAGAATGTGTAGTCTCAGGATAATAGAGTCCTGCACTTAAAGGGAGATAATGTCTAGAAGAATCAAGTTATCTTTGCAGATGTTTTGATATATCTGGAAATATCTCTAATAGGAAAATGAAAGCCAGGAAGCTTTTCTGGAACAGTAGGTTTTATGTTGCTACTTAAAATATTCTGTGCCATTGTTCAACTATATGCCATCCCAGCAATCTTTGAGTTTTAAATATTTGGCCCCTAGAGAACCACTTGGGTCAGTTGCTGTCTGGTCACCATCCCATTCTAAGACTGCCCTTCGGGTTACATACACTGATGCTACCAAGCACTGATGAACTATCCTTATATAAAAATAGAAAGTACATTCTAGAGGTGAAACATATATACATATCTTTTTAAAGTAATGTTTAAGAAAACTATCTTATATTTCCAAATTCCAGAGGCTGTTTCTTGACAATTTCTGAGATAAATAAACCACACATTCTTTTAAGTCAGAAGCAGCAAGTTTGAATTCGTCAATGGAATCTTCACCTACATTATTTATCTATATCTTATCATTATATATGTCAGTTAAAGGAAGGAATTGGTATGACTATTTTACTAGAAAAGTGGTATCTTCCAAAACTGATGAGGAAACCTGAGTGAAAGCTCAATGGAATTAATTTCTTTATTGGTGTTTTCCTGTTTTAGGAAAGGTTCTTAACATGTTAGTAATTTCAAATAACTCTCCATAGCTGTTTCATTTTTTAAAATTATAAAATACATTCTCTCAGCTCCAAATACTTCCTGTCCTGTGACTATTGATAATTGGGGTTTGAAGGTTCAAACAAGATCAGAATAGCTTACATTGGAGAAAGTGACTATCACAGTTAATTTTATGTGTCAGCTTAGCTAGGCCACACCACCTAGATATTTAGTCAAACATTATTTTAGATGTTTCTGTGAAGGTTTTTTTTAGATGAGATCAACACTTAAATCAGCAGATTTTGAGTAAAGCAGATTACTCTCCATAATGTGGGTGGGCCTCATCCAATCAGTTGAAGGCCTTAAGAGAAAAAGATGAACTTGTGGAAGAGGGATTTCTGCCAGCAGACTGTCTTCAGACTTGAACTGCAATACCGGCTCTTCATTGGCTCTTCAGCCCACCAGCCCACCCTGCAGATTTTGAACTTGTCAAGACTCCACAATCATGTAAGCCAATTTATTACAATAAATCTCTCTCTGTCTCTCTGTATCTCTCTCATTTCTTATATATTATATATAATTTATATAATATACAATGTTATATAGTATATATAATAGAATTAATATATAATTAATATATAAAATTAATTATATATAATTTATACATTTATACATTGTATATGTAAATAATTATATAAAAAGAATTATATATATATTTTAAAATATAAATAAATATTACACCAAATCTTTTTCATTATATACATAATATATACATTAATTATATAATTATATTACATATATTTATATAAATTATATATTAATTGTATACATTAATTACATCTAAATCACATACATAAATTAATATTTAATTTACATATATAAATTAATATTTAATTTATATATAAATATTAATTTATATGTTTATATAAATATAAATATCTATGGATAGTATATTAAATATAACAATATTGTTATAATTATTTAAAATATAATAATTAGACAAATATATAAGTATATAAATATATAATTTTATATATTAATTATATACAAAATTATATGATATAGTGTGTATAAAATGAGAGAAAGACAGATTTATTGTAATGTTAATTTATTATTTCTTTATATATTAAAATATATATTTTGTAAATATAATATGTAAACCTTCCATATATTTATTTATGTGTATTTTAAAATATATATCATATATTATATATTTTATATATGAGACATATTATGTTCATGTGTTATATTTTTATATATGACATGTATCATATAAATATATAATATAAAAATATGTAATGTACATACATACATATACTATATATAAATATGTAATATACATGTACACACACTTACACACACATATGTATATATTCTATTGATTCTGTTTATTTGGAGAAACTTGACTAATACAGTGACCTTTTATCCTATTTGGTCAGTGGAATCTGAATGGCCTCAAAAAGTGATGTCAGGTAGACTCTTCATTTTATTAGTCTGCTTTAGTAATCTGTTACAATATATTACAATCTTCCAATTATAATTATATTATGTAACTACATATATTAAACATTAAGAGAAGAAGCTTGTTAAAGCTAGTGTTGGTTTGTTGCTAAAACAAAATACCACAGGCTGGGAAATTTATAAACAACAGACATTTATTTCTCACAGTTTGGAGGCTGAGAAGTCCAAGATCAAGGTGCTGACACATTTGGTGCCTAGTGATAGCTGCTCCCTGCTTTAAGTAGGCACTACTTGCTAAATCCTCACACGGAGGAAGGAGTGAAAAGGGAACAGAGAATGCTGTCTTCACATGACAGAAGAGAGGGAAAGGCAAAAAGGTGCTAGAGCACTCCCAACTTCTTTTATAAGAGCATTAATTCGTGCAAGAGGATAGAGCCCTCGTGGCCTAATCAACACCCAAATTCCCCTTTTCTTAATCACTTTGGGCTTTAAGTTCCAACATAAGAATTTTGGAGGGACACCTACGTTTGAACCACAACAGCTAGGAATAATTTTTAATTTATATATTTCAAAAATTTGGCATCTTTGTTATGGAGCAGGCAATTGCCTGTATACTGGCCAATATACTTTTTTTTTAGTTTAACAAGTGTGTATTAACTGCATGCTTTTCTGCGCACTGCAATTCAAGCTATGATTTTGGGTTGAAAAGCTCTCGTGGTTTGGGTTGTGACTATTAGCACCTCACTGTAATACAGACACAGAAGTGATCCCCTGATTTAGCCATTGTTCTACCAGGAACTTGTTTCCCAGGATTTTTGCCGACAAACTTGCATTTCAGTTGCCTGTTTACTCCTGGAAGTGCAGATATGGACAACTGGAAGTGCTGGAAATGCTGGTCCTGGACAATTGGTTTGATGTCAGGTAGCTTCAGTTCTAGGCTCGACCGAGACAACACAGGTGCTTTTAACTTCCCCACCCCTCGCTGCAGGATATAGCAAAATCAGCAGAAGCAGAGCCAGGCAAAGACAACTTTTTATTTTTTCTCCCCTCTTTCTTTCTTACCCGTCCCCATCATGTTTTAAATGAATTCTCTGTTCCAAAGCACATGAGCTCCTTCCCAGAGGCTGATAGTCTCTCAGTTCCTCTGGTCAGTGCAGGCCTTTCCCATGGGTCTCAGCCAGGTGTTTCTTCTTCATGCACCATGTGCCCATTGTCCACTGAAGTGGGTCTAGGGGAATGGACAGGCAGGGTAAGTGGAAGGTCTAGACAATGGAACAAACCAATGGAGCTGCATTGCAGCTCTGTGCGTTTGCAGCTCTGTGAATAGGTTATTATGGGTTCTTTTTATATCTAAGCAGCTGACTGCCTGTTGTCAGAATCAAAGATAAATGTAATTATCAAAACCCATATATGCCAAACACCCTCCATAGGAAGCAGTGGTGTGCACTGATCATATTTTTGATCCAGAAACCAGTCTTTAATTAGAGAAGCTCAGGTAGAGGGAAATAACACTTCAATATGATCAGGTCTATCCAGTGAAGAAGGAGTGGGTGAGAAAGCCCACCCTGAAGGAATCAAATCCTCTCTCTGGGCAGCTCTCCAACCTCTAGCTCTACGGACCTCACTTTTTGAATGGGAAAAGCCCATAGTATGGCCCAATTAAGTCAAAAGATGGTATCAAATTGTGTTAAAAAATAAAACTCCTTTTAATTTCATAAGGAAGAGATTCCAAATCACACTTCTAGAATGAATAGGAATTAGAGGGAATGTTATGGAATCAACTCATATGAGAAATATTCAGCCTCAAAGATTCTGAGAATATCTGCCTTAACCAGTTGAGAAAGAAGGTAGACTGTTTCCTTTTTTAGTCTTTGCTCTTTCACAACCGTGGCAGTAGGGGAATTGTTTAACTTGTGAAATGCCTTTTATACAATCTGCTTGGGAAGGCATTTTGTTTATAATGTGATAACTGTGCCAGCTTTCAGAATTCCTTTCTTTTGTTTTTAAGGTCTAACATGAAACACTGAATGTTCCCTGTCTTCACCGCCTGTTCTCCCTCCTCCCGCTGCCCCTGCCTGCTTTTTCCCTGCCTCCAATCCCATAGTCAGCTATCAGAACAACAGATTACAAGTAAACATCTATTTATTGAGCACTCATGGAATAAAGGGTTTTTTTTCTAAGTTGTGTACAGAGATGAATTTGTCAACATTTTATTAAAAGTATCTGAGGGAAAGAAAGTTTCGAACGATACTAGGGATTTTTAGCAATAAGCTTGAGAGCTTGGGGTCATATAGCACAATGACAGGTTCCAGAAACAGAGACCTGCTTTTTAATTTAGTTAGCTGCCTAAATATCATTCTGTTTCTTAATTTGTTTTCTTTGCCAGCTGTGTCAGCTAATTAACTTCCATTAAGATATATTATGAGCAAAGTTTTGTTTTTGTTTTCACTACAGAGAATATGTTAACTCACAGTTACTTGAATTTAAAGTAACTAAGTCCATTAAGATGTATTTTAATAGTTTGGTTACTGGGAAAACATTTTGTGATTTTAAGCAATTTGTGTTGGTAGAAGGGCAAGATGATCTTTTCCCTTCTAATAGCATAATAACATATTCTTCAAATACGTAGAAAATATTGTGAAAAAGTGTTTTCTAAAGATGCTTATCTATTTTGGCTACCAAAAGAGAAATGTTTTCTGTATTTGATTTGCCTGTGTAGATGACATCTGCAAGATATTTTGGCTACCAAAAGAGAAATGTTTTCTGTATTTGATTTGCCTGTGTAGAAGACATCTGCAAGATATTTATTTATTTATTTTTACTTGCTCTGCACTTTTTTCTTCTGGAGAAGCAACCCATTTCCTACTTCAAGGTCAACTAAATTCAGGGTCAATCAACAAGGTCAGTCAAGTGCTCATTATTCATCTCCAAACTGTGATCAAGGATGGGCAGGTAGCTCAAATCAGGTTGTAATTCTAATTGCCAGGATGAGCGGTGTTTGCTTTCACTGTAATCTGCAGCTGTAAGAATAATGGAGCTCAGAGGCACTGTTTTGCCAAGACTTGGAAAATCTATATATTAGTCCGTTTTCACACTGCCATAGCAAACTGCCCGAGACTGGGTAATTTATAAAGGAAAGAGGTTTAACTGACTCCAGTTCAGCGTGGCTTGGGAGGCCTCAGGAAACTTACAATAATGGTGGAAGTCAAAGGGGAAGCAAGGCACCTTCTTCACAAGGCAGCAGGAAGGAGAAGTGCTGAGCGAAGGGGGACGAGCACCTTATAAAACCATCAGATCTCATGAGAACTCACTATTACAAGAACAGCATGGGGGAACCTACACCAGTGGTTCAACTACCTCCACCTGGTCTCTCTCTTGACACATGGGGATTATGGGGATTATGGGGATTAAAATTCAAGATGAGATTTGGATGGGGACGCAAAACCTAACAATATCAACTTATGAATGAAGAGCACATCAAGGCAAGCAGATCCAGAGGTGAAGAAGAGAGCCTGATGACATTGCATGGTCTCCTCAATCTATTTGTACCTGACCCATGACAGACTGCCCACTTACTTAAGATGATAAATTTCCTCCTTTCTGTCTGTTTCCTTAGGGTAATTTGAGATATATTTCTAGCCTAACTTTGAGAAACTTCTAATATGCCCATTAATCTTTAATTAAAATGTAGTATCATATAGTCATATTTTGCCTAATACATAATATGATTTCCAAAACTTTGTCTAGATGGGAAGCTTACCAGACTTCCAATAGCAAAACTGTGATATATTTAAACTATGCCGTGGAGTACAGATCACTGTAAGAAATCTCAACAAAACTGAATATCTGTATTTGTGTCCTAGATTTTTTTTTAACTCATTATTTTCAATACTGTTTATGCTTCCCAACTCAAGAGTGCCTAGGAAGAATTGAGAAGACATGAAAACATGGATTTTACTTGATCAAAAATTAATAATCCTGTTTTCAACACATACTGACTTTCAATGTCTTGGGCATTGTTTCATCTGACTGAAAAAATGAATTTTGGACAAATGAGAAATAAATGCTAAGACCCAGTCAGAGTTCAACTATCAATTTTATATTACTTAAAAGCCTCTTCTGTCTAGATTTAGCTTAGTATATGTCACAGCCAGTGACAAGTCACTCATATGGAGAGGACTGCCAAGTCACCACGCTACTCAACTGTTGTACAAATTTTGCTCCTAACACCTTGCCAAGTTGTTGGTGACTGTGCAATTTATACTCCAGAGAAAATTTCGTTTGTCATTCTTACTTGGTTAACTTGCCCATGAAGTTTGTCATTAATAACTTGAATTCTCTGGATCTAATACCATTAAAAATAGAAGCAAGAATCCCAGGATGCTAATTCTGTCCAATGAGTCACTTTTTATTTCTGCCAACGACCCCCTAGGGAATCAGTCTAAGGCTTAAATCCTATAAAAGCCATGGATGAATTTTCTAATGGGTGATGCAGATGGGTGTGGAAGTGTGTGGCTTAGGAGGAACTTGTGAGATGCAGAATAAATGGCAAGAGAACACTTGCTATCAACATTCCTCCCAGCCACCTTTTAACATTTTAATATACAGGAGACAGTATTATGAATAGAATATAGAGCACATTTGTTAAAGAAATGTTAGCAAATCACTTTACTTTCACTTTTTACTTTTATTAAAAATTACTTTTACATTTTACTTTTATAAAAATGTCAGTATAACCTGGTCAACATAGCAAGACCCTGTCTCTACAAAATAAATAAATAAATAAATAAAAATAGCTGGGTGTGATGACTCACGCCAGTAGTCCTAGCTACTTGGGAGGCTGAAGTGAGAGGATCTATCACTTGAGCCAAGAGGTGTGAAATTACAGTGAGCTACGATCATGTCACTGCACTCCAGCATGGGTGACAGAATGAGGCCCTGTCTTAAAAAAAAAAAAAAAGAAAAAGAAAATGACAGTATGCTTCCTAAGCATGTTTGTTGTGGAGATAAAATGAAGATTCAGAATATAGGTGAAAAGTGTTTGGAAATGGAGTTTCAAGGAACATGTCCTTCCATCATGATCTGGTCCCACTTGCCTCTCCAATCTTTCTATTCATCATTATCTGCTCCCATTCTCCCAAACTCTATACTTAGTCCTAAATACTTTCTGATCTCTTGTGCTTCGGGAACCTTTACAAATACTGTTCTGACCCAGTGTTCTCCCCTTTCCCCCAAACCCCGCCAAAATCTAGCTGCTACTCTCATTGTTCAGGTTCCCATTCCTATCTTGCTTTCTTCATCTCCTCAAACTGGATTTTAGGTATTTCTTCTTATGGCACTTCGTTTATTATGTTTCGATTGCCAGTCTTCTTATTTCTTCCCTTCAATAGTATGGCTTTGCACATATCATCAGACCTAGATTAATGAGAAGGACACTCCCAGCTGTGTTCAAGTTGGATTATTAAAGGCCTATAATTTGACTAAAATGAATATGACATACAAAGTTTAATCTAGGTTTCTTCAGAGATAATATTCCACATCTTCAGTATTCCCTATCTTCAATTCCTTTCTTGTGTAATGATCACAACATGGGTTTGACTTTTGAAAATCAGGCGTGTAACTGAGTAGATGTTGTATCAATGATGATAGTGATAGGTCTTCCAGATTAAAAGAGAACACTATTTTATGTGGTCTTAGAAATGCAAAAGTTCTATTCTATGTGTTTAAAATAGTAGCTCAGAAGATAAACATTCTAGGCCAGGCCCAGTGGCTCATGTCTATGATCCCATCACTTTGGGAGGCCGAGGTGGGTGGATCGCCTGAGGTCAGGAGTTCGAGACCAGCCTGACCAATATGGTGAAACCCCGTCTCTACTAAAAATACAAAAATTAGCTGGGCGTGATGTCATGCACCTGTAGTCCCTGCTGCTTGGGAGGCTGACACAAAAGAATCACTTGAACCCGGAAGGCAGAGGTTGCAGTGAGCTGAGATCATGCCACTGCATCCCAGCCTGGGCGACAGAGCAAGACTCTGTCTCAAAAAAAAAAAAAAAAAAAAAAAAGGTACGAGAAATATTCTGTTTAGTCAAATGGGCTGAATTTATTTGACCAGCATGTGCAGCAAGCATATTGTAGGGAAAAACTAAGAGCCTTCTTACTAAAAACCTTCTGTTGTAATCCCTAGGTCTTTAATGACCCCTCTGGTGGAGGCCCTGAATCTGGTGTGTAAAGGGCAGATTAAAGATTGAGAAGGGTGCAAAGCATCCCAATTTGTGTTCAACTGCTTGCTTCCATTTAATCACACTTGCAGGTTTTATGACTAGTTAAACATCTTTTCATTTGTACTTGAAGATTAATTTTTTCTAAATCAATCTTCTGTGAGAAGATGGAGGGAAAGACTGCTTAGGTTTTTCTTTATGCTCCAACTGTACACCTTGGAGAAATATTTATGGTTCACCCCTGGCTCTTCTTATCTAAGGGAAGTAGCCTTGCTAACTCAGGAATGAACTTTAGACATCCTCAAAACCTGTCCTCTCACAGTCTGAGTGAGAAAATGGCCCAGAAAGTTCAAGAACTTCTCCAAGATGGCAGAGACAGGTTTAGCACCCAGATGTCCTGGGATCTCTCCCGAGCCCCTCACTTTGGCTTCTGATCTTTCACCACTTGATCTGGTCATGTTGTGGAACTTTATGTCCTCCAGGTCTGTCTTGGAGTTACTGGTGTGTAATTCCTCATTAACAAGTCTTTATAATCTGCCAGTATTTATTTACAGCCTCTCAGGGGTGATAAAGACATATATGATGGATATTTGTTATTTGAGGAGGGATTTTACCTTTAAAAATAAACTAAATAATTTAGAGGTAATTTGTAAGCAATATAGGTAACTCTGTTTTCCATTTTTTCCATTAAATGCTGATAAATAGCTTTAAAACAATAAAGCCAGTGTTGGTGGTGGCTTAAAAACAACCTCTAAAGGTCCTTTCAGAAAAGGAGTTCAAATAAGTTTAAATTGATTTCTTACTTATTTTAATATGTGAAAAAAATCGTATAGTTTTATAAGCTTTGTAATGTCTTCACAGAATTATGATTTACTACCAAGTATAATCTAAATTTCCACAGGATGGTTAGATTTAATTGAGGTATCATCATTCTACAAAGCCAAACTTCTGAATATCAGGATGTTCTAGTTGTGTCTACAATAAGCCAAAGAATTTAGAGAATTCTGCATTTGAATTTAGGGTTTTTCTTATGATTGGCCTAAGCATAAATATTTCATATGTTTTTCAAAAAAGAGACAATTCCAGAATATTTTTTCTTTTCAAATTTGTGTTTGGTCTAGTGGGAAGCATATATGCTAAGAAACAGAATTATAGATCTTTTCTAGGCAATAGAAAAATTATACACATTTATATGGGTTTATATTGATGTATGTTCCTATTGGAAAAAAATTGTCTTAATTCGTTCTTACTGGCATAGCAAAACTAGATAATCCCACTTTGCCAGTTACAGTGACCTTCTTTTACTTTATGGATCAAATAGGGGAAAAAGTTCTTGGCAGTAGCTGAACCTATTTCTGTTTCTGGAACACAGTTCCACAAAAGACCAACTTTTAAAGAAAAAATGAATAAAAACTAATAAACAATATATGTTCCTCTTCCTGATTCAACCTAGAAGCAGATGGAGAGGCCATGGAGGCAAGTCCTGTGCTTCTATAGGCCTGATTCCTGTTTCTAAAATTGGATCTAATTCTATCAGTTTATGTCTCCTGGGAAACAGACACCAAAATGTAATTACAAGAGCAAGAAATTAATCAAGAGTAATTCCAGTGAAAGATAAAGGGGAAAAGGGAGTAGGAATAGACAGGGAAAGACTCAGACTGTGATGTAAGTCTGACCGCTGTGGAAAGGAGAATAGGAAGGAAGGAGGATTGGATATGACTAGCCTTAAAGGGCAATAAGTATAGTACTGATAAAACCTCGGCCAAGCAAAAGAGAGCTCTGGTGCAAACATTGACAGAGGAGGAGCTCTGCATAAGGGGCAGATGGCTAGGCCCTGGTACATCATAGCCAGGCATTGGCTGGGAGCTATCCAGCCTTCTGAGGGCATTAGAGCTGGAGGCTCTCAACTGACTGCACTACTCCAGGTGAATAGCAAGTTCTTTTTATCTGAGGGGTGCATCTTGACTTCCCATTAGTAGTGAGAGATATTCAAATTTAATATTTACACTTTTCTTGGAAGGCACCTTTAAAGATTTCTTTTGTAGTCTGCCTTATCCTTGCAAACTATGGGGATACCTTGGGCATATTAAATAGCATCAGAGTAAAGTTGGGCTCCTGAAGTCAACTCATTCACAGGAGTCATATCAGTATCCTGCATGCCATTGTTTTCTACTAAAAAGCCCCAAACTGGAAGTTCTATGTTTTACACAAGATAATGAGGTGCATTTGTAACACAAATTCTCATTGCTAAACTGAAGGAAATATAGCAAAACTGTCAAAAGTAATATGTACTAATCATCTTTTGAATAATTGGAGCAAAGCTGAGATTGTTACAAAACATGATTGGTTGACGTGCTACCAGGGACATTTCATGCCCTGTGCAGTTCTGTGAAATCAGTTTGGATTGTGGTCTTCTAGTCCCCATTCTCTTTTTTTTTTTTTTTTTTACTAATCCAGCAATCCATCCTCAGTTGATAAAAAATTAATTTTAAATCACAGAGGTCATTTATAGCTAGTGTATTAGTCAGAGTTCTCCAGAGAGAGAGAGAGAAATTGTGAGGAATTGGATCCCACAATTATGGAGGCTGAAAAGTCTCATAATCTGCAAGCTGGAGACCCAGTAAAGCCAGTGGTATAATTCCAGTCCAATTCTGAAGGCCTGAGAACCAGGGGAGCGGAAGGTGTAAATTTCAGTTCAAGTGCAGGAGAAGACTGATATCTCAGCTCAGGCAATCAGGCAGGAAGCAAAGGGGAAAAATTCCTCCTTCCTCCATTTTTTTTTTTTTGTTGTTATTGTTCTATTTGGGCCTTCAACAGGTTGGATGGTGCCAACCTATACCTGTGACAACCATCTACTTTATTTATTGAGTCCACTGATTGAAATGCTAATCTCATGTGGAAATACCCCAATGGACGCAGCCAGAAATAATGTTTACTCTGAGCACACCATGGCACAGGCGAGTTGACGCATACAATTAACCATCACACCTAGGAACACAGGAACAATCAATTCTGTTAAGGGGACTCAGGGGACCAAGAAAGGAAATATGAGATTTTGAGAAGGAAGGAGACATTTGCAAGGCTAGTGGGGAGGGGCATTTCAGGCAGAGAAAACAACAGTAGCAAGTCCTGGTCAACACGGAAGTCCAGGACATACTACTCAGGAAATAACTATTTTTCTGATGTGATAGAGAGACAGACAAACAGAGAGAGAGAGAGAGAGAGAGACAGAGAGAGAGACACAGAGAGAGAGAGAGACAGACAGACAGTCTGTGTCTGTGTGTTATGCGTGTGTTTATGTTGTGTGTGTTTTGTCTGGCAGGGAAGAGGGAAGAGGAAGAGTGGGTGGAATGAAATCATAGAGAGTGGCTAGAAGAGCTTTATTTTGGTTCTCATAGGTTTTAATTAGTATCTTACAAAAGCTTTTTTGTGCTGTCCTTTGTGATGACAAGTGGAAACTTCTCCATCACAGATCTACTCTGCTCAATACAGTAACTTTTAGCCACCTGTGACTGTTTTATTTAAATTTAACTAAACTAAATTAAAAATTTCATTTCTCAGTTACACTATTCACATTTCAAGGGTTCAATGCCCATGAATGTCTACTGGCTATTGGATGCTACAGACAGAAACATTTAGATCATCACAGAACATTTTATCAGACAGCACTAGATGGACAATCCACAACTCAGCATTTTGCAATCATTTCTGTCCTAAAACAGACTAAAGAACTTTGGCAAGAGAACTTAATGACAGAATATTGGGCTATACCCAATATTCTCCCTGCATGCATATATGAGTACTGCTGCAAAAATAGTTCAGAGATTTTCTTTGCATCTTCTGAGAAAAATTGAACTCCTACATGCACAGAGCTGTGATAATCGCTGATTTTCATTTTTAAACAAATTTAAAGGCTAATTGAGAGAGATTATTATAAGAGGAGGACTCTGGAATAATACTGCTGGGCTCATATTTGGTTCTGTCATTTACTAGGTGAGAGACCTTGGAGAAATAACTTAACTTCTTGATGCCTTGGTTACCCCACCTATAAAATGAATATAGAAACACAACATTCCCATAGAGTAATTATAGAGATCATATTAGTAAATATATGTCAAGAATTACAATAATGTCTGGTGGATAATATATGTTTTTAGCATTAACTAATATTATTACTAATCAGCCCTTTTTGTCAAGTAGGCACTAAATAGCCTAGTCTCTGAGCTGGATTTATGAGTCTGATTATATCTCATCATGGCAAGCATTCAATATCCATTTATTATTGTTGTTGTTATTATTATCTTTCAAATGGCAGTGTTGCCAGAAGGCAATTAGTAGTATTCTCACAAGGCCCTTGTCCTGATACCATCACTGTGAGAAAGAGGATTCTAACATATAGATTTGAGGAGTATACAAACATTTACACTGAAGCAATATGTTGAATATAAAATATTTCTAAAAATCTAGAAAGGGATAAATAAGATTTCTACAAACAAGGTTTTGTTTTGCTTTGTTTTTTTGGCTGCAAAATTTTGTGACAGTGACTTCTGCTTTCTGGCAAAAGTGGAAAAACAAGAATGGATTTATCATGCTGTTTGAAACAAATTTAAAAATCCAGCAAAATATATGAAACAATGGTTTTCTGGACAGTGGCTATCAGGCAATGCAGGAGAGTGATACCACAGAGAGAGAAAACAAACAAGATGAACATCATGTTTGCCCCAGATTACTTCCTTAAGAGCATTTTCAGGTCATGACACAGGGGTGGGGATCACTGGTAGATTCCAGCAGATTCCCTAGGTTGAGAACAGGGAACTAAGGGTCCAAGGATGCCCAAGTAGCTGGAGTTCAGAAGACAGAGCGTTTACAAAAAGAGAGTTGCACCAAAAAGGAATCCAGGAAATAGGCAACGAACAAACCCTGACTTATAGCTGAGTACCAGTCAGTGCTCACATGTGAGAAAACTACCTGAGGCCAGGAAAAACATTACCTGAACGAATCAGAAAGAACAGTGCCTGACATTCACAACGGCTGAGAATTGTTCTTTTTTTCACCAGCCAAAGTGGAAATTTTCATAATTCATGGGGCACTGTGTAGAGTACTCAAGAAGGTCTTGCCTCAGTAAGTGGGAAATAATTAGACCTTTACCTAGCACTGCTTCTGACATGTCTATCAAATCATAAAAGTAAGATTCCCCAAAATCAAACCGTTTTCACATAATTTAACTGCATCTCAGAACAATGCTCAATTGTACTTATAGGAATATTAGAATGCCCAGCACCCATAAAGGTAAAACTCACAATGTCTTCCTCCAGCGAAAGATATTCCGGCATGCACTCATGATTTGGCTCTCTGTTTGTCTGTTGCTGGTGTAGAAGAATGCTTGTGATTTTTGTACATTGATTTTGTATCCTGAGACTTTGCTGAAGTTGCTTATCAGCTTAAGGAGATTTTGGGCTGAGACAATGGGGTTTTCTAGATATACAATCATGTCGTCTGCAAACAGGGACAATTTGACTTCCTCTTTTCCTAATTGAATACCCTTTATTTCCTTCTCCTGCCTAATTGCCCTGGCCAGAACTTGCAACACTATGTTGAATAGGAGTGGTGAGAGAGGGCATCCCTGTGTTGTGCCAGTTTTCAAAGGGAATGCTTCCAGTTTTTGCCCATTCAGTATGATATTGGTTGTGGGTTTGTCATAGATAGCTCTTATTATTTTGAAATACGTCCCATCAATACCTAATTTATTGAGAGTTTTTAGCATGAAGGGTTGTTGAATTTTGTCAAAGGCTTTTTCTGCATCTATTGAGATAATCATGTGGTTTTTGTCTTTGGCTCTGTTTATATGCTGGATTACATTTATTGATTTGCGTATATTGAACCAGCCTTGCATCCCAGGGATGAAGCCCACTTGATCATGGTGGATAAGCTTTTTGATGTGCTGCTGGATTCCTTTTGCCAGTATTTTATTGAGGATTTTTGCATCAATGTTCATCAAGGATATTGGTCTAAAATTATCTTTTTTTGTTGTGTCTCTGCCTGGCTTTGGTATCAGAATGATGCTGGCCTCATAAAATGAGTTAGGGAGGATTTCCTCTTTTTCTATTGATTGGAATAGTTTCAGAAGGAATGGTACCAGTTCCTCCTTGTACCTCGGGTAGAATTCAGCTGTGAATCCATCTGGTCCTGGACTCTTTTTGGTTGGTAAGCTATTGATTATTGCCACAATTTCAGATCCTGTTATTGGTCTATTCAGAGATTCTTCCTGGTTTAGTCTTGGGAGAGTGTATGTGTCGAGGAATTTATCCATTTCTTCTAGATTTTCTAGTTTATTTGTGTAGAGGTGTTTGTAGTATTCTCTGATGGTAGTTTGTATTTCTGTGGGATCGGTGGTGATATCCCCTTTATCATTTTTTATTGCATCTATTAGATTCTTCTCTCTTTTTTTCTTTATTAGTCTTGCTAGCAGTCTATCAATTTTGTTGATCCTTTCAAAAAACCAGCTCCTGGATTCATTAATTTTTTGAAGGGTTTTTTGTGTCTCTATTTCCTTCAGTTCTGCTCTGATTTTAGTTATTTCTTGCCTTCTGTTAGCTTTTGAATGTGTTTGCTCTTGCTTTTCTAGTTCTTTTAATTGTGATGTTAGGGTGTCAATTTTGGATCTTTCCTGCTTTCTCTTGTGGGCATTTAGTGCTATAAATTTCCCTCTACACACTGCTTTGAATGTGTCCCAGAGATTCTGGTATGTTGTGTCTTTGTTCTCGTTGGTTTCAAAGAACATCTTTATTTCTGCCTTCATTTCGTTATGTACCCAGTAGTCATTCAGGAACAGGTTGTTCAGTTTCCATGTAGTTGAGAGGTTTTGAGTGAGATTCTTAATCCTGAGTTCTAGTTTGATTGCACTGTGGTCTGAGAGATAGTTTGTTATAATTTCTGTTCTTTTACATTTGCTGAGGAGAGCTTTACTTCCAAGTATGTGGTCAATTTTGGAATAGGTGTGGTGTGGTGCTGAAAAAAATGTATACTCTGTTGATTTGGGGTGGAGAGTTCTGTAGATGTCTATTAGGTCCGCTTGGTGCAGAGCTGAGTTCAATTCCTGGGTATCCTTGTTGACTTTCTGTCTCGTTGATCTGTCTAATGTTGACAGTGGGGTGTTAAATTCTCCCATTATTAATGTGTGGGAGTCTAAGTCTCTTTGTAGGTCACTCAGGACTTGCTTTATGAATCTTGGCTTCAAAGACAATAAAATACCTAGGAATCCAACTTACAAGGGATGTGAAGGACCTCTTCAAGGAGAACTACAAACCACTGCTCAAGGAAATAAAAGAGGATACAAACAAATGGAAGAACATTCCATGCTCATGGGTAGGAAGAATCAATATCGTGAAAATGGCCATACTGCCCAAGGTAATTTACAGATTCAATGCCATCCCCATCAAGCTACCAATGCCTTTCTTCACAGAATTGGAAAAAACTACTTTAAAGTTCATATGGAACCAAAAAAGAGCCCGCATTGCCAAGTCAATCCTAAGCCAAAGGAACAAAGCTGGAGGCATCACACTACATGACTTCAAACTATACTACAAGGCTACAGTAACCAAAACAGCATGGTACTGGTACCAAAACAGAGATATAGATCAGTGGAACAGAACAGAGCCCTCAGAAATAATGCCGCATATCTACAACTATCTGATCTTTGACAAACCTGAGAAAAACAAGCAATGGGGAAAGGATTCCCTATTTAATAAATGGTGCTGGGAAAACTGGCTAGCCATAGGTAGAAAGCTGAAACTGGATCCCTTTCTTACACCTTATACAAAAATCAATTCAAGATGGATTAAAGACTTAAACGTTAGACCTAAAACCATAAAAACCCTAGAAGAAAACCTAGGCATTACCATTCAGGACATAGGCATGGGCAAGGACTTCATGTCTAAAACACCAAAAGCAATGGCAACAAAAGCCAAAATTGACAAATGGGATCTAATTAAACTAAAGAGCTTCTGCACAGCAAAAGAAACTACCATCAGAGTGAACAGGCAACCTACAAAATGGGAGAAAATTTTCGCAACCTACTCATCTGACAAAGGGCTAATATCCAGAATCTACAATGAACTCAAACAAATTTACAAGAAAAAAACAAACAACCCCATCAAAAAGTGGGTGAAGGACATGAACAGACACTTCTCAAAAGAAGACATTTATGCAGCCAAAAAACACATGAAAAAATGCTCATCATCACTGGCCATCAGAGAAATGCAAATCAAAACCACAATGAGATACCATCTCACACCAGTTAGAATGGCAATCATTAAAAAGTCGGGAAACAACAGGTGCTGGAGAGGATGTGGAGAAATAGGAACACTTTTACACTGTTGGTGGGACTGTAAACTAGTTCAACCATTGTGGAAGTCAGTGTGGCGATTCCTCAGGGATCTAGAACTGGAAATACCATTTGACCCAGCCATTCCATTACTGGGTATATACCCAAAGGACTATAAATCATGCTGCTATAAAGACACATGCACACGTATGTTTATTGCGGCATTATTCACAATAGCAAAGACTTGGAACCAACCCAAATGTCCAACAATGATAGACTGGATGAAGAAAATGTGGCACATATACACCATGGAATACTATGCAGCCATAGAAAATGATGAGTTCATGTCCTTTGTAGAGACATGGATGAAATTGGAAAACATCATTCTCAGTAAACTATCGCAAGAACAAAAAACCAAACACCGCATATTCTCACTCATAGGTGGGAACTGAACAATGAGATCACATGGACACAGGAAGAGGAATATCACACTCTGGGGACTGTTGTGGGGTGGGGGGAGGGGGGAGGGATAGCATTGGGAGATATACCTAATGCTAGATGACGAGTTAGTGGGTGCAGTGCACCAGCATGGCACATGTATACATATGTAACTAACCTGCACAATGTGCACATGTACCCTAAAACTTAAAGTATAATGAAAAAAAAAAGATATTCCGGCATGCAAAGAAGCAAGAAAACATGACCCTTAATAAGTAGAATAATCAATCAATTAAAACTGACACAGAACTCACACGTTAGAAATAACAGACAAAGATATTTAAAAGGTGTTATACTCCATGTCCTTCAAAATTAAGTAGAGACATAGTACTTATCAAAATATTCAAATTAAAATTTTAGGAATAAAAACTACAATTAGTGAAATTAAAAAACACACTAGATAGGATTAATGATATGTTAGACATTGCAGAAGAAAAGATTAGTGAGTTTATTTATTTATTTATTTTGAGACGGAGTCTTGCTCTGTCACCCAGGCTGGAGTGCAGTGGTGTGATCTCGGCTCACTGCAAGCTCTGCCTCCCGGGTTCACGCCATTCTCCTGCCTCAGCCTCTGGAGTAGCTGGGACTACAGGCGCACGCCACCACGCCCAGCTAACTTTTTTTTTTTTTGTATTTTTAGTAGAGATGGGGTTTCACCGTGTTAGCCAGGATGGTCTCGATCTCCTGACCTCGTGATCCACCCGCCTCGGCCTCCCAAAGTGCTGGGATTACAGGCATGAGCCACCGCGCCCGGCCATAGATTAGTGAATTTAAAGACACAGCAATAGAAACTATCAGAAATGAATCATAGAGACTAAAACAAATTTTAAAAATCTTAACAGAGCATCTGAGAGCTGTGAAAGAACTTCAAGTGGCCCAGTACATCTGTAGTTGGAGTCCCTGAGTGCCAAGTGATAGGGGGAATGGATAGAAAAATAATGGCCAAAATATTTCCAAATTTGAGACAACTAAAATCTATAAATACAAAAAAAATGAAGAAACAACACCAAGACACAATAAACAATTTGTTCAAGACCGGTGATAAAGAGAAAATCTTAAGAGCAGCTCAAGGAAAAAGAAACACTATCCATACAGGAATAAAGATATGTATAACAGATTTCTCAACAGGAATAATGTAAGTGAGCAGACAAGAGAGAAACATCCTTAAAGTGCTGAAAGGAAAAACACCTTTAAACTGCTAGACCTAGTAAAATAGCTCATTTTTTTAAAAGTGAAATTGGAAGAACTTAGAGCTAGCAGATCATCACTACAAGAAATGTTAAAATATGTCCTTCAGTCAGACAAATGGTATCACATGGTATTATGGATCTACACAAAGGAATGGTAAGCACCACAAACGATAACCCTAAGAGTAAATACCTAACATTTTTTCCTTTATAGTTATATCTTCTAAAAAGATAACTGACTATTAAAACAAATTACAATGCATTCTGAAATTTATAAAAAGTAAATAAAATGTATATCAACAATAACATGAAGACTAGGAGGAGAAAAATGAAATGTACTAGTGTAAGTCTCTTGTACTGTACATGAAGTGGTATAATATTGCTTGAAGATAGACAATGGTAAGCTAGTAATATGCTGTAAACAACCACTAAAACAGGAGCAATAACAACAATGACACAAACCACATCAAAATAACTACATCTAATAAACAAAGAATTTTAAAAATATAATTAATACAAAAGAAGACTGGAAAAGAGAAAAGGGGGAACAAACGACACATGGGACAGAGCAAAAACAAACAGCAAGGTGATAGACCTAGGCCTTACAATATCAACTATCACATTAAATGTAAATATTGTAACTGCCCCAAATAAAAGGCAGAGATTATCAGAGTAGAAATAAAAAAATAAGACTATATTTTGCTTGCAGGAAGTGCACTTTTACTCAACCATAAGAAATCAATCAACACAATTAAAACATGTGTACAATATTTGCACAGACCTTCCACCAAAGATACATGGATGGCAAAGAAGCATATGATATGACATACAATATCATTAGTTATAGGGAAATGCAAATCAAAACCACAATGTGATACCACTATAGCCCTAGTAGAATGTCTAAAATTAAGGAATGACTATACTAAGAGTTGGTGAGGATGTGAAGAAACGGGAACATTCATACTTTTTTGTGTGTGGAAATTTAAAATGGTATAGAGTTTGGAAAACAGTTTAGCAATTTCTTAAAAAGGTCACCACACCTACCATATAATCCAGTCATTCTACTCCTATGAATTTACCTAAGGGGGAAAAAGCTTATGTTTACACAAAGACTTATTCATGTATGCTCATAGCCATTTTATTTGTAATAGTCAGAAACTGAAAAGAACATAAACATCAACAGATGAATGAATAAATATATTGTGGTGTGGCCATAAATGGAAAGTTACTTAGCAATATAATTTTTAAAAAAGGTTTATATATGAAACAATTTGGATGAATCTTAAAATAAATATACTTACTGAAAAAAGCCATACCAAAAAAAGTGCATGCTGATTGATTCCATTTATATAGACTTCTAGAAAATGTAAAATAATCTCCAGTGATAAAAAGCAGATCTGGTTGGGAAGAGGGGAATGAGTAGAGGAAAACAAGGGAGAGAGGGATTACAAAGAAGCATGAGGAAACTTTTTGGGGTAATGAATATGTTCACTATCTTGACTGTGGTGATGGTTTCATGGATGTCAAAACTTATCAAATTTAACATTTTAAATATGTGCTGTTGATGAAATGTGAATCATACCTCAGTAAAACTTAAAACAACAATGGTTTTCTGCTGAGCCTTTCTTCCTCTTCAATATTCAATAAATGTGTCACAGAACTACAGAAACCTTAAAGGTTCAAAATGCTAATGCCGGATGAAAGAATAATCTGGCATACTTTCAACAGGCATAGAGAACTGGAGTGATATGGTACTTTAGATTTCACGGCTCTTCATGACTGCGCGGATAGAAATGGACTTACTTGTGGTTGATCTTGACTTTGCTTTTCTCATTAGTCTGTATTTTTATGTAATTCATACCATATTAAAATGATAGTTTGATATTAACAAATATGCTTTTAATTATTATGGACTAAGTATTCTGGATAGTATAAAAAATACAATGCATGCAAAACAACCCAAAACTTTTCCTTGGGAGATCTTTGTATGTACATGTACTTATAGATGATCAGATAAAAACAAAATGTATGTCTAACCAATTTTGAAGAAATGAATCCCAATTTTAAATTGAGTAGAATGCTAACAACTCAATCTCACCCAATTAACCTGTGATATTAATTGTAATTTTCTCTGGAAGTTTAGTTGTTACATGTCTCTAATTGATCTGTATTTATTTTAGAAAGTGTTAAACTGTTCAAATGTTCAAATGATTGATAAATCATTGATTTTTATTTAGTATGGCACTAGACATCAATTAAAGATTTTATAGTTCAATTGCACATTGAACTATACATCATTATTATGTTCAGAATAACTTATCCATGTAGACAAATCGATGAGTGGAGATATTGACAGCAAATCAGAAATAAAATTGTCTGCTTTACAAAAGGTAATGTTAGAATGTATCAATTTCAAATAATGAAATAAATTTGTAATGCCAAAACAAAGAAATAAAACGGCAACCATTGTAAAAGTCACAGATCAAGCAGCAGCAAGACTTCAGTTAGAATGAGTAAATGATAGTGAAAATTTACTGAATTTGCTTCTAAATTATGTTGTTTCTGATTCCAAACCAATGTAAAAAGTTGTGAAGCTGTTGTAACAATACCCAAGCAGCTTTGTGGGCTGTAGATACCATAATGAAAAAGAGTAGCAGAATGTGTTGGAATGGCAAGAAGAGGAGAAAGTGCTTTGGGTCTTAAATTGAATTCTCTCTATGTTCTTTCTGAGTGGCAAATGTGAGTATGTTTTACAGATACATTAATGGTGTCTAAGGTGGGTTTTTGTTTAACCTATATTAGTCTCTAGACAACAATTAGCTTTTTATAATCTAAATTTGAATTTTATATGAATATAATTGCCTATACTGCTAACATCATTTTGAAACAGGCATTTATAGTTAATGAATTAAAAGTGTATTTCTTACAACTATCATACTCAATGGTGAAAACCTGAAAGTTTTTTCTCTAAGACCTGGAAAAAGGCAAGGATGTCCACTCTCACCACATCTATTCAATATAGTATTGAAAGTCCTAGCAAAAGCAATCCAGAAAGGAAAAGTAAAACTATCTTATATCATGCACATAACATGACCTTACATGTAGAAAATCCTAAAGGTGCCACAAAAAAATTGTTAGAACTAATAAGTGAACTCAGTAAAGTTACATTACAGTACACAGAATTAATATGCAAAAATTTGTTGTGTTTCTACACACTAAACAACCTATCCATAAAGAAAATTTAAAAAATATTTATAATAGCATCTAAAAGAATAAAGTACTTAGAAATAAACTCAACCAAGTAAGTGAAAGACTTGTACATTGAAAACTACAAAACATTGATGAAATAAAATTTAAAAGATACAAATAAATAGAAGGACATTCTGTGTTCATGGATTTGAAGAACTGATATTGTTAAAATGTCCATACTTCCCCAAACAATCTACAGATTCAGTGCAATCTTTATCAAAATCCCACTGGCAATTTTCCAGAAATAGAAAAAAGAATCCTAAAATTTACTTGAAACTACAAAAGACTCCAAATAGCCAAAGAAATTTTGAGCACTAAGAACAAAACCAGAGGTATCACATTCTATTACATCAAAACATATTATAAAGCTACAGTAATCGAAACAGTATGGTACTGGAATAAAAACAGATATATGGGACAATGAAACAGAATAGAGAGCCCAGAAATAAACCCACACATATATTGCCAACTGATCTTTGACAAGGATGCCAAGAATATACAATGAGGAAAAGATAATCTATTCAGTAAATGGTGTCGGGAAAATTGAATATCCACATGTAAAGCATGAAAGTGGGCCCCATATACAAAAATTAACTCGAAATGGATTAAATACTTACATGTAGAACTGGAAACAATAAAAGTCTTTAAATAGAGGAAAAAGTTTGCAGACATTGGACTGGGCAGTGATTTCTGGGATATCACACCAAAAACACAGGCAAAAAACAAAAAATAAACAAGTAGGATTACATAAAATGTAAAGCCTTTGCATAGTAAAGAAAACAATTAACAAAATGAAAAGGCAACCTAGGGAATGGGGGAAAATGTTTGTAGACTTTAATACCTACAACAATAGAAAACAACAACAAATAACTTGATTTAAAAATGGGCAAAGGACCTGAACCAACATTTATCTAAAGAAGACATACAAAATGACCAATAGGTATATGAAAATGTGTACAACATTACTAGTCATTAGTGAAATGTAAACGAAAACTACAGTGAGATATTACCTCATACACGCTAGACTGGCTATTATCAAAAAAAAAAGGAGAACAAGTGTTGGTGAGAATGTAGAGAAAAGGAATTCTGTACACTGTTGGTGGGAATGTAAATTGGTACAGCCACTATGGAAAACAATATGGAGATTTATCAAAAAATTAAAAATAGAATTGCCATTTGATCCAGCAATCCCACTTCTTGGCATATATCCAAAGTAAATTAAATCAGTATCTTGAAGAGATATCCATCCTCCCATATTCATTGCAGCATTATTCACAGTAGCCAAGATATGGAAACAACCTGTGTTCATTGACAAATGAATCGACAAAGAAAACATTATATACATGTATGTATACATATACACACACATACATGGATATAGATGTAAATGTAGACACACACACATACACACAGTGGGATATTATTCAGCCCATAAAAAGGAGGAAATTCTCCTATCTGTGATAATATGGATGAACCTGGAAGACAGTATATTAAGTGAAATAAGCCAGACGCAGAAAGACAAACACAGCATGGTCTCACTGATATGTAAAATCTAAAATAGTCATACTAATAGCAGCAGAGAGTAGAATGGCAGTTGTCAGGGACCAGGGGTGGGAGAATGGGGTGATGTTGGTCAAAGGTTGCAAAGTTTCATTTATGTAGGATGAGTAGATTTTGGAGAGCTACTGTACAAAAATGGGGCCTATGAATAACAATACTGTATTGTATATTTTAAAATTTGCTAAGATGGTAGAGCTTGTGTTAAATGCTGTTACCAAAAAGAAGGCCGGGCGCGGTGGCTCACGCCTGTAATCTCAGCACTTTGGGAGGCCGAGGCAGGCAGATCACGAGGTCAGGAGATGGAGACCACGGTGAAACCCCGTTTCTACTAAAAATACAAAAAAAAAAATTAGCCGGGTGCGGTGGCGGGTGCCTGTAGTCCCAGCTACTCAGGAGGCTGGGGCAGGAGAATGGCGTGAACCCGGGAGGCGGAGCTTGCAGTGATCCGAGACTCTGTCTCAAAAAAACAAAACAAAACAAAACAAAAAAACAAAAACAACAACAAAAAACAAAAAGAAAACAAAACAAAAATGGAGGAGGAAGAAACTTTTGGAGGTGTTGGTTAAGTTTATAGCATTGATTGTGGTAACAGTTTCATGGGAGTATACTTTTCCCCAAACATAGCAAGTTTACATAATAGCAAATATTGTGTCTTGTTTTTATGTTCACAGCATTTTGCACAGAGCTTGGCAGTTACATAGTAGATGTTGAACAATTTCTTCTGTGTTTCAGCTGTCAAACTCTGTTCTGAATGTGTGAGGTACTGTATTTATCTTTGAAACAGTATTTTCATTTCTGTGAAGTGCAGTTTCCTGTGTAATACTAATAAAGGGGTATAATCCTTATTTTCCTATTTTTTAAATCAAATTCTCATGAGTGTCTTAGAAAACCCTCTCACATGCAAGGTATAAGATTGCTTCTTTTTTCTGGATTTTAGAACTAGGTAGGCATGATGTATTATTAGTCTTTGTATTCCCAATGTCTGACACATAGTATATGCTCAGTTTATTTTAGTTGAAAGATTAAATGAATGATTAAGAGCAAATTGTGTAGTGTCCAATGTCACTGGACAGGAGTTTGAATCTAAGGATATCATGTATTGAACAATTATGTATGAGACCCTGTGCTAGAGCTGAGGATACAAAGGCGAATACAGGAATCTATCCAGCCTGAAAGAGGCAGATATGCGAACAGATCAATTATATATCTCATTGGAAGTGCTGTACCCCAAGTATGAATGAAGATCTATGGAATTACTAGTAAAGGAGACTAGATGATACTTGTGGCGAGACTTGAAAATGAGAGACTTGATTGCCAATGATTTGATTTACGCTAATCAAGGACAAAAAATCTTTAGAATAACATGTTGAACTTAACCAAGCCTGCTTGCAAAAGGGTAGACATAAATAAGATCAGGTTTCCAAAGGAATGGATGGATAAATGCAGATATATTGCAATGTATTTCCTGAGTTTAAGTTGCATAGCTCCTTCAACAAACAACTATTTTGAGTGATCTGGATAAGATTGACAGTGGTAATTTGTCATTTTGCAATAGCCCATGTTATTAAGAAGACAAAGAGGAAGGAGAGCATTCTGAGTAAAAAGAACAGCTTATGCAAAGGTGCACAGAAGTTGAGAGGACAGTGAGCTTAATGTGACCAGAGTTCTTAGGGGAGAGTGTCTGAGATGGACTGGGCTAGTTAATAAAGGACAAATTTTTCCCTCTTTAGGAGTTCAGGACATGGTCAATGTCAAAGAGGGGCCAGTAAATGTTTGTAATTAGGGAAGAGACATGATCAAAGTGTTTTCGAGAGGGTAAATTTCACAAGCAGCATCTTCTGGCGGCTTCTTCCTACTGTCCTTAGTAATTCATTAAGGAGCTGGCTGTCAGAAAGCAGGACTGAGACTCGGTAGGATATAAGTCAATGAAGAATTATGATTATTCATAGTGTATTACTAGCAAATTGTTGCTAAATAGATTTTGTTAAAATATCTTGTGATATGTGCATATCTATTATTTATCCACATAAGTAATTTGCATCATGTGAGTGTCTGGCTTGTGCTGTGGTCCCAGGAAACCTGCAAAGCAAACCATCATATATAAACTTACATTTCTTTATGTGAGTGCTTTATTATTTCATCTTGTTGACAGATTAGATCACTTCCCCTCTCCTTGTCGTATGACCATAACTTAAGACAAATCTCTTAGGTCTATCATCTATATTCTCACTTTGTCATTTCTTTATTCTTCATGTTTCACAATTCCTTAATTTAGACCCTAATTTGGGTTTCTTAATGTTTATTCCTTAGAGACATTTATTATTGAATAAGCCCCATAATTTTTACTTGTGCAATTCAAATCTCTAAATTGAAAAAGATGATAAAAAACAAATCAAAAAATTTTTAAAGTAAATAAAAAACAATTCACAAATCACCAAATCTCTCAACTGTAGAATGGCAGTTGTCAGGGACCAGGGGTGGGAGAATGGGGTGATGTCATGAAAACAAAATAATGCCTGTTCCTCAAAAAACCTGTGGAAATAAAAAATTAAAAATTAAAAAATAAAAAATAAAAACAGCAACAACAAAACAATAAAGCCTCTTGGAAAGAGGCTGTATTTAGCAATCTGGTACAAAGAAAGAAATGTTGGTTTTTTTTTTTTTTTTGGGTAAGCCACTTAGCTTATGAACAAAATAATAGCCCATGAATTAAATTTTAAAATGTTTGGAGAATAAAGCTAAGGTTAAAAAGAGAGAGAGACTGCATTCTTTCCAAGTAAAAAGCCCAAAGGGACCAAAGTTTGATGATGCCCTAGATTCTGTGACAGTCTACACTGAAATAATTATTTGTTCCTTTTGAATTGCCACGTTTTAGGTCATTAGTAGTGAGCAAATGTATTAATGCCACTATCATTTTTTGCTAATGTTCTTCTTTCTTCAGCCTAGTAATTTGAAACTATCAAATAAAATTTATAAACACACACACTCACACACACACACACACACACACACACACACACTTTGAGATCATGGTGCCTTTCTATTTATTTCTAGTATGGAACATTCAGAAACATAAATTGTAACATTTTTGTAAACTGCTATAATTTCATTATTTGGATTGAACATCTTCTTGCCCATAATTGTGACCATCTCAGGTACCTGGCTTAAGCCTGTTAGTTCACATATTGGCATTGCTATAGATGGAATTATTTCCCCATGCAAATTCAACTATTGAAGTCCTAACCCCTAATGTTATGACGTTTAGAGATGGGGCCTTTGGGAGATATTAGATTTAGATGAGATTATGAAGGTGGGGCCCTCATGGTGAGATTAGTGCCATTATAAAAAGAGATACCAGAGAGCTTTCACTTTCTCTTTCCCATGTGAGGACATAGAAGTAGATGAAAAGATGGTTGCTAAAAAGAGTTCTCACCAGAACCCAACCATGTGACATCCTGATCTTGGACTGCCAGCCTCCAGAACTGTGTGAAAATGGATGAATAAATGAATGAACGAATAAAATCTATTGTTTCCACTGAGTCTATGGTATTTTGTTATGGCAGCCTGAGCTGACTAAGACCCTGTTTAGGAGATTCCTGTCAGGATTTAGAAGCAGACGTTTAATTTCCATCACAGTTCAAGCTACTAGTCCAGCTGCAATAAGAAGCAACATGCATTTGAGTAAGTTCTGAAGCGGGCTTCATTTCAGGAGCTGTGCCTCAGTATGGGCAGAGGCCCGGGCAATCTCTCCAAGAGTTGGGTTCAGCTGCATCTTGGCTTACTGGCTGCCTCAGTGAGAATTTCTAAACAAAGCAGAATAGCAGGAAACCTCTGACCAGTTTACCTTTTATGCTTTCATTTCCTATTTTTTTTCTTTTTGGTAACTTTCTTTGACTTAAGGTGACAAAAGAGCACCTTTTGCAGAAGCTAGGACAATGTGGTAGAGTGAAACAAACCTGAATTTGGTGTCAGAAAGTCTGAGATTCACATCCAGGCCCTATTTGGAAATCTATGCATTTATGCATCCTTCCTCTGGTGATCTGATTCCATGGAGCTATTTTACAACTCTTTGTTGAACTTACCTGGTAGTCACACAAATTCTGTCCTGTGCACCACAAGCTCTATTGACTTCCCTCTTCCTCACCTTTATCCCCAAGGGGGAAAAACAGTTGCTTTCATTTGCCATTAATTTCAACATTCTTTTATGCCATATAAATTTGTGCTTCTTGACTTCTTTTTTGAAATGGTTGTAACATCTGTCTGCTTCCCTCATTGAATGTGTTAAACAAAATCTTTAATGTCTATTCATTTTTATATCTGTATGAAAGTCACACTTTAACCTTTTTCTGAAAATTATTTTTTAACACCCAGCTTCCTCATTTGGAAAATGGGGATAATAATAACTCTCTTATCCTCCTTTCTACATTTCTGGGATTAAACAAGTTATAATTAACTGGATTGAAATGATCATTAAGGGTTGAAAATGTGTCTTATCTACTTTTGTTTTCCTAACACCTTGGAAAGAGAATCTGCAAATCAAAGTGCTCTTTATGATAAAATACTAGACAAATAGGACGTGGTTTTATCATTATCAGACATTATTAGCAGCATGAATGGCAGCAACCTCTGACCTCCTTTTGGAAGTGGCCAGAGGGTTCATGTCAGGTAGCATTCAAAGAGCCAAAGGTGTAGAAGTCTCACGCTGGGCCAACAGGGACGTAGATACTCGACAGTGGTTTCCAATTCCAGGGAGGAGGCCACTTATGGAAGAGAAGGCTTAAAGGAGACTAGAAGATTTGCTTCTTGAGTTCTGGGTCCTTTGCCACCAGAGATTCAGGGAACAAAAGTGTTTTCTCCACACAAACATTAGCTTGTCTAGTACACAATCACTTGTCACTTCTGGCCTTTGCCTGTGCTGATTGATGGGGGAAGGTAGACAGAGAGGGGACAGGGGCAACATTTCTGGTATGCAAAAATCTTACAGTGAATATAAAGATTTGTCAACACACTTCAAGGTTGCCAACAGATTGGCCAGCTCTGTATTCTATTATCTATATTCAAAACACTTCAGTTCCAGCATATAAAATCTAAAACTTTTAAATGGGAAGTTAAAGCTCAAATTTGAGGTCACTATAGGGGAAATATTCTCTGCTATTTTTTAACTGTTTCAGTATTTTTAGTTTCACTTTTCTACTCTTCGTCACTCTCTGATCTCAGAAAGAACAGGTGCACTAAACATCTTGTTCATGAACATTACCAACTCAAGGTTCACAGGAAGGCAACTTGCATTCATTAGATGAGTATCCAAATTCATCCCTCTATCACACCGTAGTAGACTGATTAATGACCCCCAAAATATCAGGTCTTAATCCCTCCCTGTACATGTTATCTTATATGGAAAAATGACTCGTATAAAAGGAATTAAGCAAAGAATTTGAGATGGGGGAGATTATCCTGGATTAACCTGGTGGACCCTCCATGCAGTCACAGGTGTCACTATAAGAGAGAGGCAAAATGAAACAGGAGGATCACTTGAGTCCGGGAGGCTGAAGCTGCAGTGGGCTGTGATTGCACTGCTGAACGCGAACCTGGGCAACAGAGTCACACGCTGTCTTCGAAAAAGAATATATATATATATATATATATATATATATATATATATAGAGAGAGAGAGAGAGAGAGAGAGAGAGAGAGAGAGAGAGGTGAAGGAAGATTTGACACAGACAGAAGAGAAAAGGCACTATAACCACAGAGGTAGTTTGGAGTATGTCACCATTAGCACCAGAAGCTGCCCTGGCAACACTTTGATTTTATCCCAGAAAAACTGATTTCAGTTTCTGCTCTCCAGAACTGAGAGAATTAATTCCTGCGGTTCTAAGCCACTCAGTTCATGGAAATTTGTTACAACACTCACAGGAATTAAATACAGATACCTCCACAAAAACTCTCTTCTAGACTAAAAACAAAACAAAACAACTTTGCCAAGTGCATTAGTTTGCTAGGGCTGCCATAACAAAGTACCACAAACTGGGTGGCTTAAACAACAGAAATTGTTTTTCTCACAATTCTAGAGGCTAGAAGTTTGAGGTCAAGTTGATTTATTTTGGGTTGATTTCTTCTGAGGCCTCTTTCCTTAGCTTATAGATGGTGCCTTCTTCCTGTGTTCTGACATAGTTTTCCCTCTGTACCTGTCTGTGTCCAAAGCTCCTCTTCTTGTAAGAGTGGCAGTCCAATTGGATTAGGGTCCACCAATATGACCTCATTATACCTAAATTACCTCTTTAAAGGCATTGTCTCAAAACACAGTCATATTCTAAGGCCCTGGGGGTTAGGACCTCAACATACAAATTTTTTGAAGTGGAGATACAATTCATCCCATAATGCCAAGTAACATCATCTCTGTTTCTACACATGAGGAATGACCAAAGCCCACAACTCTGCTTAATATCACACAGCTGATAAGTTATGAAGCTTGGATTTAAACCCAAGTTGCTCTGACTTCATACCTGAGTTCTAAAAAAAATGTATTTGGGGGTAGAATTAACTTTGTTCAATGTTATTTTTTATTAGGAAGTTTTAATAGGTCACTTGTTTTCAGTCCGGCTAAGATGAGGTTATCAGTGTTAAGGTAGGACACAGGAAGACAGTCAATGAAAATTAAAGAATCAAGAGAAGATAATCTAGCTTTCTTAGAAGAGTACTGTTTTTTATACTTCATCCCTCTAGTCTTTTGCTTAGTATATTCAATCTGAAGCTGAAGAAGGATGTACAGCCTCAGCCGTCAATTGTTGCAATATAACAAAGAAGTCTACTGTGAAACAATCATTCTGATAGCTGATTTCTTGAAATGTCATTTTTGGGACAAATGTAAACATCTACAATGAACTATTTGTTATTTTTAGGAAAAAGTTAAAAATATTGAATTATAATTGTTTGCTTTATTATTCTTAAATAATAATGCCTCTCATATTTATTTCATGAGATATGAGTATGTTTAGTTTCATAAGAAACTGCTAGACTGTCTTCCAAAGTGGCTGTACCATTTTGCATTCCCACTAACAATGAATGCTTTACATCCTCACCAGCGTTTATTGTTGTCAGTGTTTTAGATTTTGGCCATTCCAGCAGGTGTGTATCAATATCTTGTTTCAATTTGCATTTCCCTGATGCATTCACCATCTATTTCCTTTTTTGAGATACCCGTTAAGGTCTTTGGCTCATTTTAAATCAAGTTGTTTATTTTCTTATTGTTGAGCTTTAAGTATTTTTATGTATTTGGATAACAGTTCCTTATCAGATATGCGTTTTGAAAATATTTTCTCCCATTCTGTAGCTTGTCTTTTCATTCACTTGACAGTGGCATTTGCAGAGCAGAAATTAGTTTGAATGAAGTATAGCTTATCAATTCTGTTTTGGATTGTGCCTCGGGTAGTGTAGTCAAAAAGTCATTGCCAAACCCAAGGCGATCTAGATGTTCTTCTATGTTATTTTCAAGGAGTGTTATAATTCTGCATTTTAAATTTAAGCCTGTGATTCATTTTGAGTTAATTTTTGTGAAGGGTATAGATCCAGTGATTTGTGTATGGATGTCCAGTTGTTCCAGAACCATTCTTTGAGAAGACAATCTTTGCTTCATTTTATTGCCTTTGCTCTTTTATCAAAGATTATTTGGCTATATTTATGTGGGTCTATTTATGGGTTTTCTATTCCTTCCATTGATCTAGTTGTCCTTTCCTTTACAAATACCACACTGTCTTGATTACTATAGCTTTATAGTAAGTCTTGAAGTTAGATACTATCAGTCTTCTGACTTTGTTCTTCTCCTTCAATATTGTTTTGGCTACCTTGGTTTTTCTTTTCTTTCTTTTTTTTTTTTTTTTGCCTCTCCATATAAACTTTAAAATTAGTTTGTTCATAGTCACAAAATAATGTGTTGGGATTTTACTAGGGATTACGCTGAGCCTATAGATCAGGTTGGGAAGAACTAAGGTCTTGAGAATATTGAGCCTTGCTATCCACAAACATGGACTATCTCTCCATTTATTTAGTTATTCTTTGATTTTTTTCTTCAGTGTTTTGTAGTTTTTCTCATGTAGATATTGTACATATTTTGCTAGATTTATACCTAAGTATTTCATTTTTGGGGGGTGCTAAGGTAAATGGTATTACATTTTTAATTTTAAATTCTACTTGTTCATTGCTGGTATATAGAAAAGCAATAGAATTTTATATATTAGTCTTCTCTTACAACCTTTCTATAATCTCTTATTAGTTCCAGAAGGGTTTTTTTGTCAATCGTTTCACATTTTTTTTTTTTTTTTTTTTTTTGAGATGGAGTCTCACTCTGTCGCCCAGGCTGGAGTGCAGTGGTGCAATCTTGGCTCACTGCAAGCTCTGCCTCCTGGGTTCACACCATTCTCCTGCCTCAGCCTCCTGAGTAGCTGGGACTACAGGCACCCACCACCACACCCAGCTAATTTTTTTGTATTTTTAGTAGAGACGAGGTTTCACCATGTTAGCCAGGATAGTCTTGATCTCCTGACCTTGTGATCCACCCGCCTCAGCCTCCCAAAGTGCTGGGATTACAAGCTTGAGCCACTGCGCCCGGCCTCAGATTTTCTACATACATGATCATGTCATCTGTGAACAAAGACAGTTTCATTTCTTTTTTCCCAGTCTGTATACCTTTTATTTCCTTTTGTTGTGTAGCATTAGCTAGGACTTCAAGAACAATGTTGAAAAGGACTGGTAAGAGGGAGTATCCTTGCTTTGTTCCTGATCTGAGAGGGAAACTTTCAAGTTTCTCACCATTAAATATGATGTTAGCTGTAGGGTCTTTGTAGATATCCTTTATCAGGTTGAGGAAGTTTCTCTTTATTTGTAATTTACTAAGAGTGTTTATGAAGAATGGGTGTTGGATTTTGTAAAATGCTTTCTTTTTGCACCTACTGATATGTTCATGTGATTTTTCTTCTTAGGCTCTTCATTCGATGGACAAAAACCACAAGATTATCTAAACAGATGCAGAAAAGGCCTTCAATAAAAATCCTCATTCCTTCATGTTAAAAACTCTCAATAAACTAGGTATTGAAGGAACATACCTCAAAATAATAAGAGCCATTTATGACAAACTCACAGCCAGTGTCCTTACTGAATGGGCAAAAGCTGAAAGCATTCCCCTTGAAAACCAGCACAAGACAAGTTTGCCCTCTATCCCAACCCCTATTCAATATAGTATTGGAAGTTATGGCCACGGCAATCGGGCAAGAGAAAAAAATGAAGAGTATTTAAATGGGAAAAGAGGAAGTCAAACTATCTTTTTTTGCAGAAGACATAATCCTATATTTAGAAAACCCATTGTCTCAACCCAAAAGCTTCTTAAGCTGATAAGCAACTTCAGCAAAGTCTCAGGATAAAAAATCAAAGTGCAAAAATTGCTATACACCAACAACAGGCAAGCCAAGAGCCAAATCATGAATGAGCTTTGATTCACAATCGCTACAAAAAGAACAAAATACCTAGGAATACAGCTAACAAGGGAAGTGAAGGACCTCTTCAAGGAGAACCACAAAGCACTGCTCAAAGAAATCAGAGATGATGCAAACAAATGGAAAAACATTCCATGCTCATGGATAGGAAGAATCAATATTATGTAAATGGTCACACTGCCCAAAGCAACTTATAAATTCAATGCTATTCTCATTAAATTACCACTGACATTCTTCACATAATTAGAAAAAACTATTTTGAAATTTATATGGAACCAAAAAAGAGCCTGAATACTGAAAGCAATCCTTAGCAAAAAGAACAAAGGTGGAGGCATCAGGCTAGCTGACTTCAAACTATACGACAGGGCTACAGTAACCAAAATAGCATGGTACTGGTACAAAAACAGACACATAGACCAATGGAAAAGAATAGAGAATCCAGAAATAAGACTGCACACCTACAACTGTCTCATCTTTGACAAACCTGACAAAAACAAGCAATGAGGAAAGGATTCCCTATTTAATAAATGGTGCTGGGAGAACTAGCTAGCCATATGCAGGATATTGAAACTGGAACCTTCCTTACGCCTTACACAAAAATCAACTCAAGATGGATTAAAGACTTAAATGTAAAACCCCAAACTATAAAAACACTAGAAGAAAACCTGGGCAATACCATTTAGGATATAGGCATTGGCAAAGATTTCATGATGAAAACACTAAAAGCAATTGCAACAAAAGCAAAAATTAGCAAATGGGTCTAATTAAACTAAAGAGCTTCTGCACAGCAAAAGGAACTATTAACAGAGTAAACAGACAACCTACAGAATGGGCGAAAATTGTTGCAATCTATGTATCTGACAAAGGCCTAATACCCAGAATCTATAAGGAACTTAAACAAATTTACAAAAAAAAGCAACCCCATTAAAAAGTGGGCAAAGGACATGAACAGACACTTCTCAAAAGAAGACATACATGTGGCTAACAAACATGAAAAAAGCCTTCACGTCACTAATTATTAGATAAATGCAAATCAAAACCAAATGAGATACCATCTTACATCATTCAGGATGGTGATTATTAAAAAGTCAAAAAATGACAGATGCTGATGAGGATGTGAAGAAAAAGGAACACTTTAATACTGTTGGTGGGAGTGTAAATTAGTTCAACCATTGTGGAAAACAGTCTGGTGATTCCTCAAAGACAAAGAGGCAGAAATACCATTCTACCCAGCAATCTCATTACTGGTTATATACTCAAAGGAATATAAATCATTTTCTTATAAAGACACATGCACATATATGTTTATTGCAGCACTATTCACAATAGCAGACATAGAATCAACCTAAATGCCTATCAGTGATAGATTGGATAAAGAAAATGTACATATACAACATGGAATACTATGCAGGCATAAAAAGGAATCAGGTCACGTGCTTCGCAGGGATATGGATGGAGCTGGAGGCCATCATCCTTAGCAAACTTACACAGGAACAGAAAACCAAATACTGCATGTTCTCACTTACAAGTGGGAGGGAACAAAATGATGAGAATACATGGACACATGGCGGGGAACAACACACACTGGGGCGTGTTGGAGAGTAGGGAGAGGATCAGGGAGAATAACTATTGGATAATGGGCTTAATACCTGGGTGATAGGATGATCTGTGTAGCAAACCACCATGGCACACATTTACCTATGTAACAAACCTGCATATCCTGCACATGTATCCCTGAACTTAAAATAAAAGTTGGAAATAAAAAAAAAAGAGTGATTATGTCAGGGACTAGGTGGTAGCTGTGGAGATTATGAAAAGTGGTCAGAGTCTAGATGCATTTTGAGGGTGGGCTTGATTGGCTGGTGGATTAGATGTGAAGGATGAGAGAAGAAAAAGGTACTAGGATGACTCTAGAGTTTTTGCCTTGAACAAGAAAAAAGGATGAATGCCATTTACCAAGATTATAGAAAATAGCCAGTCTGTTTATTCTTACACTATCAATTGACACAACTTCCAGTTAATAAGTTCATTTTATTTTCTGAAAGTTACAGGAGAAGACTTTACTGGTTATGACCTTATATTGCTTTAATGGTCATCTGTAGCCAAAATCATGGACATAAATTCTGACGAGGGTTCCTGGTAAGCCTCCCATTCCTGCTATGAGAAGAAACCAGCATGCCCATGCTTCCCAGCAGCATACTGTAATTGCTAAGTGTCAATGATGATGTCAGTTTTAGTGTCTCAGTAACAGTTGTTAGAGGAAGGAAGGAAGGAAGGAAGGAAGGGAGGGAGGGAGGGAGGGAGGGAGGGAGGGAGGGAGGAAGGGAGAGGATGAAAAAAAAAAATGAAAAGTTAGAAACTATGTAGTCCCAGCCTCTAGAAGCCAGAGGCATGAGGTCTACTTAGGGTCCTCTTGAGACAGGTGAAGACTTTTCAGTGTCACAAAATTAATACCACAAAGTGATATTATGTTAGTATTATGACATCAAAATGTGTGGGCAGGCTGGGCACAGTGGCTCACGCCTGTAATCCCAGCACTTTGGGAGTCTGAGGCAGGTGGATCACCTGAGGTCAGGAGTTCAAGACCAGCCTGGCCAACATGGGGAAACCCCATCTCTACTAAAAATACAAAATTAGCAGTGCATGGTGGAGCAAGCCTGTAATCCCAGCTACTTGGGAGGCTGAGGCAGGAGAATCATTTGAATCCAGGAGGAGGAGGTTGCAGTGAGCCGAGATTGTGCCATTGCACTCCAGTCTGGGCAACAAGAGTGAAACTCCATCTCAAAAATAATAAAATAATAATAATAATAATAATAATAATAAGTGGGCAGATGTCATCTACACCATAGTTTCAGAATGCAATAAATTCACATTTAAAAACCTTGAAGTACACCGTATCAAAACTTTACTTCATCTTTCATTCTTATGTGATTCAGTTGATAGGCTGGAAGAACAATGAAAGTGAGTTCCATCATGCTGCCTGGTGTCTGTGTCCTTAATGATAAAGACTTTGAGTGTATTTGCAAACTCTCTGTTAATGACAGCATTTTTTTTATTCTAAACTTTATTAAGGTATAATTGACATACAAAAATTGTACATATTTAAGGTGTATAATGTAATGTTTTGATATACATATACATTCTGAAATGATTACCAAAATCAAGATAATTAACACATCCATCACCTCATAGTTATCCATTTAGCAAATCCTTTACTAGGTGGCAAAATTGATTTTAAAATCACATTTTTATCCCCTTGAAATTTTTTCATCTGTAAATTTTCAAGGGCAGTCTTTTAATAGAATACAAACAGCTCATTCCTTATGTGGCTCCAAGCTGGCATTTCAGCATTGGGTTTAAACTTTAGAGCAACATATGAAAATCTCCTGAATAAACTTGTCAATGATTATGGTCATCAAAACTTAGTATGATCAAGGAAACTGGTTTTTGCATAATATTCTGAATATTTAAACTCCACAGAGCTTGAATAAATGAAGTACAAATTAAACATATCGATTTTTTTCTTTTGGTACAAGGTCTATGTTATTGCAGATTAGCATCCCAAATCCCAAAATCCCAAATTTGAAATGCTTCAAAACTGAAACCTTTTGAGCACTGATATAAGGCTCAAGGGAAATGCATTTTGGATTTCAGATGCTCAATCAGTAAGCACATAATGCAAATATTAAAAAATCTGAAATCCAAAACACTTCTGGTCCCAAGATATGGGATACTCATCCTGTACCATGGTAAATGGTTAGTTCTTCCTTGGCTTATGCCAGTGGTTCTTGATTTAAGCCCCAGGAGATATTGGAAATTTCTGGAAACATTTTTGGTTGTCAAAGCTTGGGGGTGGAGTATGTTTCTGGCATCTAATGGGTAGAGGCCAGGGATGCTGCTCAATCTTATAATGCATAGGACAGGGCCCAGAAGAAAGAATTGGCCTGGCCCAAAATGTCAATCAGTAGTGCTGAGGTTGAGAATTCTTGACTTAGGCCATAGCCATTCCACAGCTCAAGTCACAGTTGCATTCCTTTAGCTGAACCTTACAGTTCAGTTGTTCTACTCAATATTTGAACGCTGAAGGAAGACTGGCCCTCTAGGGTTGTATTTCTAGAACAGGGAGAATGTAGTACTTCGAGGTTGCATGCTTTAGAATTAGTCATTATGTGAGTTGGAAGACCATTTGATTCTTTATTAGAAGTTAGCAAGTGTGCCAGATTAGACCTTCACCCAAGAACGTCATGAGGGTTAATGAGAGGTTTTTAAAAGATAATAGTTATCTTTGTTTCATGTTTAACAACTTTATGCATTGGCTGGTCATTCCAGCTCCACAGAAAGCTCTTCAGTTGAGTTTCAATTACAGCCCGCAATTCCAGATGCTACAACATTTTAACTGTGGCTGCCAGATATCAGTGAGATTCACAGGCCTGGAGTACAACATTCTTTACAATGTGTGCTTCATATTTTGAAGGCCATCTGTCTCATTTTCATCTACAATTGGCTCTGCCGAAGTTTTGCATGCCAAATCATATTTTTTAAAATAAGCTTTTGTGCTACTTTAAAAATGTTTCAAAAATATCTTCGAGATACAATTCACACACCCTGAAATTCAGCCATTTAAAGTGTACAAGTCAGTGGTTTTTAGTAGATTCACAAAGTTGTGCAACTATCACTACAGTCTAAATTTAGAACACTTTCATTACTCCATAAAGAAACCCCATGCCCATTAGCAGTCACTCCAGTTCCTCTCCTAGTCCTGGGCAACCACTAATGTAATTTCTGTCTCTAAAGATTTGCCTGTTCTTATGAGGAGGGGCGGTGTACACCTCTAGTCCCAGCTACTTGAGGAGGCCAAGGCAGGAGGATCATTTAAGCCCAGGAGTTTCAGGCTGCAGTGAATTATGATATGGCTACTGCACTCCCATCTGGGTGACAGAGTGAGAACCCATCCTCTAAAAAAAATAAAGATTTCCCTATTCTAGACATTTCTTATAAACAGAAATATACAGCATTTTGGGACTGCCTTTTTTTCACTTAGCATAAGTTTTTAAGGTTCATCCATGTTGTAGCATGTATAAGTATTTCATTTCTTTTTTGTCCAAATCATATTCCATTAGAAGTATAACCATATTTGATTTATCCATTTATCATTTGATAGGCATTTGGGTTGTTTCCACATTTGCCTACTATAAATAATGCTGCTATAAATATTCACATACAAGTTTTTCTGTGAACACGTTTTCATTTATCTCCATTATTATTATAGGCTGAACTGTGGCTCCACCAAATTCATAATTTGAAGTCCCAACCCCTAGTATCTCAGGATGTAACTGTATTTAAAGATAAGGTGTGTACAGAGGTGGTTATGCTAAAGTAAAGCTGCTAGGATGGGGGCTCTAATCCCGTATGAATAGTGTCCTTATAAAAAGCCATCAGGGGCCTGTCTGCACAGGGAAAGACCATGTGAGGATACAGAAAACAGCCATCTGCAAGAAAGGAGAGAGATCTTAGAAGAAAACAGACCTGCCAGCACTGTAATCTTCAACTGCCAGCCTCCAAAACTGTAATAAATAAATTTCTGTTGTTTAATTTACTCAGTCTGTGGTATTTTGTTATGGCAGCTCTAGCAGACTATTACAGGTAAATACCTAGGAGTAGAAATGTTGGGTCATGTGGTAACTCCATTTAACACTCCAGGTACCTGCCAGACTGTTCATATGAGTTTTTGTATGAATATATGTTTTATTTTCTCTTAAGTACATAGGAGTGGCATAGCTGCTAGGTGTATATTTAACTATTTAAGACACGGATAAATGGTTTTCCAAAGCAGCTGTACCATTTTACATTCCTACCAGCAATGTTTGAGGGTTCCAAGTTTCCGTATCCTTAACAAAACTTGTTATTGTCTATCTTTTGACTATAGTTCGAGGACTAAGCTCTGATTTTTATCTTGCCCAAATTCCTACCTAAGAGGTCTGGGGAGTCATGTCCTACAAACCATGGATCCTCATCAGATGGCTTTTATTTGACCATGCATATTGTGACTTGCTTTTCAATCTGACTCTGGCGTGACATTATGAGACAAGGAAATAATATTTAGCCCCATAATATATTTCCTTGCCATGCCTCGAAATTGCCCTGCAAAGTCTCTTGTGGGAAAAATCCACATTCCATAGAAAATCTCCTTCCCCTTTTATTTTCCTTCCTTTCTTTGCAGATCCAGTGGATAATCAACTAAGAGCTAGGCATCCTTTTAGATTTGATAAGAAACATTTTACAACCTACCCTCTCTCTGAAGTCTGCCATCTGAGAGATTCTTCTGAACAATAAAACTGGTTCTCCACAATCCTTTATCTTAACCTGAACATTCCTTTCTATTGATCCCAAGTCTTTAGACAAATTCAACCAATTGTCCACCCGAAAATGTTTAAATTTACCTATAGCCTGGAAGGCCCCACTTTGAGTTGTCTCACCTTTCTGAACCAAACCAATGTATTTCTTAAATGTATTTGATTGATGTTTTATGCCTCTCTAAAATATATAAAACCAAGCTGCACCCCGACCACCTTGGGCACATGTTCTCAGGACCACCTGAGGGCTGTGTCACGGGCCATGGTTGTTCATATTTGACTCAGAATAAATCTCTTCAAATATTTTACAGAGTTTGACTCTTTTCATCTACAAGTCATGTGGTGTAAAGTGATAGCTCATCGTTTTCTAATAGACTATTTTCTAGAGCAGTTTTAGGTTCACAGCAAAATTGAGCAGAAAGTACACAGAGTTCTCATATACCCCTGCCTCCCCCCAACCCCATGCACCCCATGCACAGCCTTTCCTACTATCAATATCCCACATCACAGTTGTACATTTGTTTCAAATTATGACACATCATTATCCAAAGTCCATAGTTTATATTAGGGTCCATTTTTGGTGTTGTACATTCTATGGGTCCAGCAAATGTGTAATGACATATATCCACCCGTGTAGTAGCATACAGAAGGCTCACTGTCCTAAAAATCCCGTTTTGTTTATTCATTCCTTCCTCCTCTCCAAACCTTCATATTTCGGTTTTGATATCTACTTTACCAGCTGCTAAAGCTGTTGATCATCTTTTCATGTGCTTATTGGTCACTTACATATTATCTTCTTTGGAGAAATGTCTATTCAAATCCTTTGCCCAGTTTTAAATTGGGTTATTTGTCTTTCTGTTGTTGAATATCACTGCTTTTTAAGGTTGAGTTTGCTCCCTGCCAAGGAGGAAAACCCATGACTTTTGTCTACTATGAGAAAAACGCTAATACTTTATTATTCTGGAGAATGGCTTCCTCAGGAAATTCACTGTTCCTTTCTACTTGAGATTCACTAAATGTTAATGAAGCCACTTTGTGGTTTCGGAGCAGAGCCATCATTTTTCTTGGCAGCCAGATTTATAGGACTCCAAAAGAAACAACCAGCATTAGGCAGTATTAAATAAAATTTGGAGATAAAAGCTAATCAGTGTGTATAACAATTACTGATATCAAAATCAAGGAATAAGAATCAAATAGCACTTCTTACTGTTCATGGACTTCAAAAGATTTATATGAATTTGGTACTATTAAAACTTCCTCTAAATTTAAATATGAAACAGATGGGAATAATACAGTTACATGAGAAATATTAGTCATTTCTCAGTGCTTATGAGCTGGGTCCCTTTGGTGGACAGTATTTGTGCAAATGTTTTAGTAACTACATGACTCTGCTCTGTTGTGAGCCATAGTTATCATATTTTTATTTATTCTAACCAGTTAAATTACTATTTACTGAACACCCACTGCCTCTTGTACTGAAGTCATTAAATTCTTTGATACATTTTAAAAAAGAAATAGTTGCTTTTTCTCTGTTTACTAACTTTAAAAAAAAAGAAAATAACACCCCCCATCCCTCCTTGTATTTCTTAGTTGGCTGAAGATATTCTGGAACTTAACACCATATATTTTGGGAGAAAGAAAAACAAACCTAAAACAGAAAATACCATAGTTATTTAAATATAGGACTTAAACTCTTGAAGTTTATCTGCACTTAAAAAAATTCTTTTCTTTTCTTAAAATTTTTCAGAAAGGATTTCACTATCTCCTTTGATAGTTTATTCTGCATTCTAAAACTCTCTTTTCTCATGGATAATCAAAACCGATCCTATAGGCGCCTCTTCCGTATTCAGTAGAAAAGGTGACTAGCGGCCGGGTGCGGTGGCTCATGCCTGTAATCCCAGCACTTTGGGAGGCCAAGGCAGGTGGATCTCCTGAGGTCAGGAGTTCGAGACCAGCCTGGCCAACATGGTGAAACCCCGTGTTTACTAAAAATACAAACATTATCTGGGCATGGTGGTGGGTGCCTGTAATGCCAGCTACTCGGGAGGCTGAGGCAGGAGAATTGCTGGAACCCGGGAGTAGGAGGTTGTGGTGAGCCAAGATCGCACCATTGCACTCCAGCCTGGGTAATGAGTGAAACTCCATCTCAAAAAAAAAAAAAAAAAAAGGAAAAAAGAAAAAAAGAAATGGTGACTAGCTTCCCCCCACCATCTTGATATAATGATGAAATTCTTCACGCCTTCTCTACCCAATGAGGGAGAAAACAAACATGAAAATATTGCAAGACACAAGACTGAGTACTAACATTTGTTGACAATATTAATTTTCTCAATGTTTAGGTTTCTGAAAATAGAACATTTACTGTTGACTTTTTCCCTCATGTTACCAGGTGTATCTCCAAACATTCTAGAAACTTCATGAGATAATAAATTATTATTAAGCCTAAATTAGGTGCTTTATCTACTTTTTGACTGAAAAAATTGAAACATGGAATAAATTCATTATTTAATATTAACATAGGTCTACATTTCCTCTGCAAAATTCTTGACCCATAACTGCCAATTTTAAGATTAAAAATACAGGCTGAGTGCAGTGGCTCATGCCTGTAATCTTAGCACTTTGGGAGGCTGATGCAGGAGGATCACTTGAGCCCAGGAGTTTGAGACCAGCTTGGGCAACATGGAGAAACCCTGTCTCTACAAAAACTACAAAAATCATCCTAGTGTGGTGGCATGTGCCTGCAGTTCCAGATACCTGGGAGACTGAGGTGGGAAGATCACCAGACCCTGGGAGGTTGAGGCTGCGGTGAGTCATGATCATGCCACTGCACTCCAACGTGGGCAACACAGTGAGATCTTGTCTCAAAGAAAAAAAAAAAAAGTTGAAAAGGAAACAAAAAAACTTTTCAGGAAGGGTACACATGCAAAGCAAGCCTGGCACGTAATGAGTATAAATTAGAAACTATATAAAATATATACATTAGAAAATATAAGTTAATGTATATAAAATAGAAAATACACTTTTTTGGTTAATAAAACAAAATGATGTGAGGTTATGAAGAAATTGTATAATTTCTTAACTGGCTTTGAAAGCAATTTCAAGCATCCTAAAAGAGTGCTGAGTGATAAAAACTTAACTAGAATAAAAGCTTCTCACATTCGTAAGAGCAACAATTACTTCTCCTCCAGTGATCTCCAAACTTATTTAATTACATATCTCACCAGTAAAAGGTTTGTGCAACTATATATCCAGTGCATATTTATTTAAAATGTAAATAGGTTATTAGCTATTTCTATTTTAAAGCACGCATAAATTATAGTTGGAGTAAAACAATGTAAAATATTGTGCTTTTACTTACTAACGGGACAGAATCTTTTTGCTGTTATTAAAACATAGATTTTTAGTTTTTAAATAAAAACAGGCTATGGAATATATTTCATTATTTAAATTCTTTGTTGTTGTTTGTATTAGTCCATTTTCATACTCTTATGAAGAAATCCCCAAGACTGGGTAATTTATAACGAAAAAGAGGTTGAATTAACTTACAGTTCCACATGGCTCGGGAGGCCTCACAATTAGGGTTGAAGGTGAAGGAGGAGCAAAGGCATGTCTTACATGGTGGCAGGCAAGAGACTGTGTTGAGCATGTTGTTTTTGTTGACACATATGAAGAAAATCCTAGGGCCCTTCAGACTCCTTGGTCTTGGAGATCCCTAAGGACCACACTTGGAAACTGATGGTCTATGGCAATGGGTCCTTTTAGGCCTTGAATCCCTTTAAGAATCTGACAATATGAAACTCTGTCTCTAGGAAGCTGCTGGAAGGTACACATCTTGGGAGTTTGCCCTTTGAAGCTCACCTGTGGACCTTTTTTCCTTTCGTAAGTCCACTGACTCCGGTTAGGAATGCTTGGTCTGATAAGCGTCCTTTTTATGTAATGGTGGATAAACTGCTTTTTCCAATACCTACACATACAGTTTCAAAACCAAGGAGGAAATAAGATTGAAAAAAAGGAAGTAAGGAATAATGGAAGAAAGGAAGGGAAAAAAAGAGAGAATTAAAAGGTGGTTTACTATAATCCCAGCACGTTGGGAGGCCGAGGCAGGTGGATCGCTTGAACCCAGGAGTTGGGAGGCCGAGGCAGGTGGATCGCTTGAACCCAGGAGTTCGAGACCAGCCTGGGCAACATAGCGAAATGCTGTCTCTACAAAAAATTAACCAGGTGTGGTGATGCATGTCTGTAGTACCAGCTACCTGGGAGGTTGAGGTGGGGAGATCACCTCAGCCTGAGAAGTTGAGGCTGCAGTGAGCGGTCATGGCACCACTACACTTCACCCTGGGTAACAGAGACTGTGTCTCAAAAAAAAAAAAAAAAGGTGGTTTACTCAGTAGAGATCTTTATCTTGCTTGAAAGGCAAAAGCCATTTTAAGAAGGAAACTTGCTAAATCTTCTCCTGCATGCGTAAATAGTAATCCCTTAAAAATAAATCACTGCATAAACGAGATGACTGCTTGAGTCATCATTAACAACTTATTAAAAAGACAGAAGTGCCTCTTACAGAGGTGTAAAGTATTTATTTGCACCCTATCATGCTGGCAGAAAACCTGGGAAGGCAAATCTGAGTGCAGGGTAGAAAATGGTCAGTTGCAGAATATAAACATTAACATGATTATAATTACGGACTTGAGAAGTGAAAAGCACTGTGGAAGTTTTAGGTAAATACAACATTCCACACTGATGCTTTCACAGTTTAATAGCGGATTCACTTATAAACATTCTGATAAAGATCAGAAACTAAAATGCATTCCTGTTTAAAACACAGATTTGCATTTACCAAAGAAGACATAATTCTGTGACAAAGGAAAATACACTCAACATTATCAACAGGCAATGATGCTCTCAGTTAATGGAAATTTTTACAAAGGCTCTGGAAAAATAACTGGAGATAGCAGTTGTTTGATTATGGGAAGCCAAGAGATCAGAAGAGGCATGAGGTGCCTTACGGTTCTGGGTAAAGAATTAGGGACATGATGCAGTAAATGTTAATTAAATAGTCTTGGCAGAAAATGACCACAGGTAATTTCAGTAAGTATATCCTAAATAAATAATAAAATATGCAGAAATGATTTCTAAGGAAATTTGAGCACAAATGTTTGCTCATTAGAACACTGGAAGGGTCAGTAATCAGAACTGTGTGCATATACAAATCACAGGTCTGGGAAGATCCCATAGGTCGAAAATGTGTCCTTGGACAAATGGCTCCTCTAATAGGCTATCTACGGGGGTGTGGAGCATTAAGAGCAGGTTTACTGGAGAGACAAAGGTAACAATAGGGTTTGGAAAGGTAGACCATTTAAAAAAGGCTGATTTTTTGATAAGCAGGGAAAAATTTATTGATTTTAGTAATAGTAGTGACCTATACAAAGATCATTATACAGATAATGGAGGCTGTTTTTTAATTTCTATTTTGCAGGAAAAGCAGCATAAGCTGCAATAAAAATTTGGTTTCAAGATAACAAAGTCAGTCCCCAAAAATCAGTATTGAGAGTCACTGACATTAAATGATGAAGATACAAGGATGGTGTGGGGACCTTTACTCTTCAAAGATGAGCTATACATTCCCCTGAAAAGGCTGTCTGAAGACAGGGGAAGGCTGGAGATGGCAACTTTGGCCTCTGCCAAGTACTCGTGCTATTTTCTGTATGTGATACTATCTGTTTTGTAACTCAGAGGCAACACCACATACCTAGCATAAGGCTTGAACTCCCTTTGGGGTTATCAATTACTTACATAGCCTTCCTCTAAGGGAAGGCTTGCAAGTGGTTCATATTCGACCCTTCCATGTGATAAGCATTCATGTGGGCTTCACAATGTAACAGAGGTACACAGAGATTCTTGTAAACAGAAAATTTTATAAAACTGTTAACTGATCTCACTTTGAAGAAGTCTTACTGACTAGATGTCATTTATCAGAGTAGACAGGCTTAAAATGCATTGCTTTTTACAATTACTATTGTAATTGTAAACTATACTGTTGTAATGCATTTTTTTGTTTTTGCATTGGTTTTTAATTCATTTAATTGGTTTACACTCATTTTTTTTTTTACATTCCATTTTTGCATTTGTATGCCAGTTAAAAATTATGAAATGGCACATTGTGGGATTTTGTTTAGCTAAATTCTAGAAAAATTGAAAGATACCTTTTATTCGACTTAAGCCTGAGGTTATTCAGCATGGTGATCTCTGCATTTTTGAAAGGTTGTCTCGTCGTTTAATAAACGTAAATAACTTAAGCACATTGGAAGAGCTATTAAATGAGAGCAGATTAAAAAGACATGATTTCTTACTTTATCCACCTGACAGGATAGCTTGCGTTGGTGATTAATCTTGCATTGTTAAATTCAGTTCCTAAATATTTAGGTAAGTAGTTGGTTTGATCATTATTTGTAAAGTATTAGTAGTTGCATGTTGAATTATCATGTTAAGATTTTTAGTTTGTTGTTCATGTGATATGAAAGATAACAATTCCTAAAACTGAATGCATGCATGGCTTATTCAGCTCAGGTCACATACAAACAGAAATGTGATGCTGCAATAAACATAGCAGAGCTATCTGGGTTTGAAGCAAAAAGGCTATGAAGTTAGGTATATGCACTTTACATTGTATGTATCTTTTTAGTTCTAGTAAACTCATCTGGAATCATGTTACAGAAAATGATTCTCCAGGTCCAAACACATTTAAGTTTAATGACTGGGGCTACTCTAACAATTGCGGCTATCTCATTTTGTCTCATTGGTTCATTAGCATAGCACCCATTTACAAACAACTACTTCTAAACACAGTAATATTTCAGAGGCTATAAAATAATAGAGAAAGAAAACTTAAAAAATCCTTTGTTTGCAGCCAAGAAAATGGAGGATCAGATTTGTATTTGTTTTGAACAATTGGAAACTGTCACAATTGTTTTTAAGATGTAATAAATGTATATAAAATATGGGATTCTATAGTATTAGCCATTTTGATATCTTTTGTTGAAAGAAAAAACCAAAAAACCCCATATGTTCTAAGGCTCAGAAATCAAAGAATTCCACAATTTTCATTTCCACTAAAATATTTATTTAATTGATATCTTACAGAAATAAATAAAAACAGTTTTTGTCTAATACAGATAGGTTTTTTATATATATGTAATTTGATTTTACAAAATTGAAGCATATCAAATTGTTTTCTCTAAAACATAGCTCAGAAAGGAATAGTAGAAAACAAACACAAAGAAATACTGAAATAGTCTCATTTTTAAATTATAAGCATGGGCCTTCTGAATCTCAGCATGACATGTTATTAGTAAAAGAATGTAAGATATGGAGTCAGGGGACCTGGGCTCCACTGTTTACTTGCTACATGTCCTAAGAAAGTTTCAATATATCTGAACTTCAGTTCTCTACCTTTAAAACAGGAAAGACATTAATTATATCAACTTCACAAGATTGTTGGGTAAATTAAACACGTAAATGTACAGGAAAGCTCTTTTTAATATGTGAAGAGCTATAAAAATAACAGTTTGATTTAATTTCATATAAAAGAATCAATGGATACCTCCTTTTAACTGAAGAATAAGCACCAAAAGCATGTGTGTGTTTTCTTCAGTTGAATTACATCACTCTATAAACCTAGAGTAAGAAAATGCACCTTAACTGAGCACCAAAGCCTCTCGGACAAATGGGATCCAGGGAATGGTTCTATGAGTTTTCCAGGCAGCTAACTGGGAGCTAATAAGTCCTGAGGGTCAAAGAGGGTCCTTTAAAACTCTGAAGGCTCAAAGAAAAGGAAGCCAAATAAGAACATTTGTATTACATCAAATGGCTAGGATGTAACAAGCTACTCCTTATTCAGCAATTTCAAAGTCCATTAATTCCTCACAGAAGAAGAAACACTTGGTTATTATCACTTGCAACGATTCGCTTATGTGAACATGGCATTCTCTTGTTCAAAAGGTCAAAGACTCGTGCTTAAGGGAGGAACAACTGGAGTGAAATAACAACTCTACCATGAATTCAGATATCACTGGCTAAAAAGTCTAGTTACACAAGAACATGGGAAAGAAAAAGAATCCAAGACATCAGTATAATAATGATTAAAAAAAACCCCTGCCATATTTCCATGTTATAATAAAACAAAATCATAAAAACTGCAATATTTACAGATACATCAATCTTACAACATATAAAAACTTTAACAATAAGAAAAATTAAGAGTAGGGAAAGCAGATAATTTTAAGGTAATCATTAATACATTAAAAAAATCTATTTGGAGTTAACTGTTTACACTAACACCACTTTACACATAATAGAAATATGAATATTTTCATTGTTTTTGTTTTCAGTAGCAAGATGCAGAAGAAAGAAATAACTGTCTAACATTAACTTATTGTAAGGAGTTGTATTACCGCAAAATTACTAGGTGTAAAGTTATGGTATAAGCCTACTCAAAAAATGGGTTAATATAATTCACCATCTACTTAAAATATTACTAACAAGATATTGGTGAATCATGTGCTAAAGATACTGAAGGCCCTTCCAAAACTGAGATCTATGTTTGTTGAATATACCAGGTCATATAAAACTAGACTAGTTTACTTTCTTATTCCAACTGTTTTTATGAGTGATCTTATCATAAGAAAAGTACACATTACCTCTCTTAATTCCCTTGCATCGTCAGATATAGATACTATTTGGGACAAAAAATAAATGTTTTATTAGGAGTGTAAAATTAAGAATCTTTATAGATCTTTTGGAAACAGTATATTGAAAAGGACTCAATAAGTACTAGGCCACTGTATAACCAGAACAATAAACAAATTCATTCAACTAGGAACAGTGTTACTGTTATCTACTGGGTTTTTAAAACTTGTAACTTTGCTCTACAGCTATGAAAGTTTATTAATACACTAAAGTCCATGGAATGAATCAAGTGTAGTTCATTCAAGCTCTTCAGTTTCTTTGGTAAATAGGTCTGCCAGGTCAGCCACAGTCAAGACAGAGGCCTCTGAATGCTTCGCTGATGAGTTCGTGTGACTGCAAGGTTTTCCAAATGAGCACAGTCAGAAAGAAACCCCAAGCCATCAGCAATTATATTTGTAGTAATATGAACTAGACACATATTTTTTCTTAAGTTTTTGTAATTGGGATATAAGAAACTCCCAGAGGAAAGCAAGTGATAAAATCTTTGTTATACCTTGTCAAAGTGAAGATTTCTATATATTACTTTTAGGGTTTGTCAAAGTGTTTTTTCTCTGTGCAATTAATAGAACAAAGAATAAAACCCTTGACTACTGCTACTAAGGCTCTCACCTTACAAATTACCTTCTTACCACCTGAAGTTAATTTGTTTCAAGAGAATTTCAAACAACTCGTAACTGCTATTTTATTAAAACAACCTAAATAAAAATCACTGAAGTCTGATACACAAGGAAAACAAGAACTTTAAAAAGCCTTCATGTTTTAGGTAAAAAGGCCCTTGTGGAAGCCTCTTTCCTTCCCAGAAACCATCAATGGAAGAAAATTTCTAGTTTCAAATTGCTTCTTTGCTATGTGACAATCCCTTCTAAGGCAATAATCTCTTCCTTGGGTACCATCCAATCCTACCTACCTCCTAAAGATGTAGAAAGATTTATGTTTTCAAAAAGATTTAAATAAATTATACCATAAATATTAGAAAGTTCTATGATTCCAGAGTCAAGCTTTTAAAATTAAGACTGGTTTAGTCTCTCTGCTTTTGTTCTGTCTTTGGATTGACACCACAATTAACCTTAACAAGTTTTTTTTTTTTTTTTTTTTTTTTTTTTTTTGAGACACAGACTCGTTCTGTTGCCCAGGCTGGAGTGCAGTGGCACGATCTTGGCTCACTGCAACCTCCACCTCCAGGGTTCAAGCGATTCTCCTGCTTCAGCCTCCCGACTAGCTAAGACTATGGTGCGTGTCACCATGCCTGGCTAATTTTTGTGTTTTTAGTAGAGACGGGGTTTCACCGTGTTGGCCAGGCTGGTTTAGAACTCCCAGCCTCAGAAAGTGATCCAATGTGGCAAAGGAATGTAGGATAGTTTATATTTACATGTTATAATTAATAAATTAATTCAAATATACAAAGTCTGGAGCACTGACTGGGAAACAGTGAAAAGGCAAAACGTCAGACTTTGCTTTTAAAAACGTATTTGTGCTATATTTTTCGTTGTCATCTAAGTGAAGAAGTTCTAAAGATACTAACTTTTAACAGGAAAACCTTCCCCCTTCTACTTGTGGTAAATTATTACCTACCTCCTCTCAGCAGTTTTCAGCATTGCCTGCATTCTTTCTTCTATTGTTGCTTTAATTAAGAATCTGTGTACAATAGTAGGTCTAAAAGGTACAGAAGAATTTCAAGCTTAAAAACATAGTAAAACAAATCAGTACAAACCGACTTCACATTTTATATGCTATATTCATCAGTCAGTTGGTGCCCACTTGTGGCAGGTGCTGGGAGGGGTTCAGCAGCGAATAAAATGAACTATTTAATCTCCATGAGCTGACATTCTAATGAGACAGACAATAAACACATAAAAGAGTAAGACGGTTTCAAGTAAATATAATGCTGGGAGAAGAGGCTGACATGCAAACTGAAAAAAGAGTGATGGGAATGAGGCCAGTAGGCAAAGGAGGAGTAGGAAGAATATCCAAACAGAAGAAACAGCACATACATACACAGTCCCCGGGAAGGGAATATGCCTGGAACAAGCATAACATGTTCAAGAGGCCAAAAGAAGGCTGGCATGGCAGAAGCATCCTGTAAGCGAGGGAGAGAGGTGAAAATAAGGGTGGAGAGATGTGCAGGGGCCAGGTCACACAGGGCCTTCCAGGATGTGACCAAGCATTTGAATTTTATCGTGGTTATAATGGGAAGCCCTTGGTGGGTTTGTATGCATGATGTGATGTATACCTGACTGTACTTTAGAAATCCCTTTGGCAACCGTGTGGAGGATGTACTTCTTGCTCAGCAAGAAGAGCACCAGAGAAGCCAGTTAAGAAGTCCTGTAGTCATCTGGGTAAGTAAGGGTGGATGCACTATGATTGTGTCAGTGGAGATAGCAGTCAAGTAGATTTGGAATATCTTTTGGAGGTAGAGCTGACAAAACTTAAAAGATGACTGGCATGTGAGATGTGAAAAGAAAAATATAGAAGAGTCCGAGATTTCTGATCTGGGCAGGAACAGATGACAGTGCCACATTATAAGATGGGGAAAGCTCAGGGTGGGAGTGAGAGTGCAGAAGCAACACAGTTTTGTTTTGTCCATGTGAAACCTATCAGATACCTATTAGACAGGTATCCAAGGTGAGTCCAGAGATGTGTGCAGAGCTAGAACTGGATATATGCACCTGGGACAGGAGCTATATGGGCATGTCTGGACTGGGGGATATACACCTGAGAGTCATCAACCTGTAAAAGCTACCTAAAGCCCTAAGACTGGAAAAATTCATCCAAGGGGTGTAGACAAAGAACCCTCAGACCACTGGCAAGAAGTAGGTCACTAAAAATGTTATAAGTCTCACTTCAGTGATATGGTGGGGAGAAAATCAACCAGACAGGTTGACAGAGAATGGGGGATAAAAAAGTTAAAAAAGTAGAGATGGAGGTAGGATGTATCAGAGTGTTTTTTTCTTTCTAAAGATGGATAATATTAAGACATATTTATGGGGTAATATATGACAGGTTGAGTATCCCTAACCAAAAACCCAAAATCCAAAACTTTTTGAGTGCCAACGTGACAAGTGGAGGATTCAACACCTGACTTCACGTGATGAGTCACAGTCAAAACACATTAAAAACGTTGTTTTGTGCACAAAATTATTTAAAATATTATATAAAATCACCTTCAGGCTATGAGTAGAATTTGTATATGAAACATAAATAAATTTCATGTTTAGACTGGGGTTTCATTCCTAAGATATCTCACTATGTATATGCAAATATTCTAAAATCTGAAAAAATCCTACAGGCAAAACACTTGAAGCATTTCAGTTAAGGGATGCTCAACCTGTACAAGGGAAATGTACACCTGTCCTTGAAAAATGAGAAGGAATGGAGTCCAGGACAAATGAATGGATGGCTTTTGAAAGAAAAGGGACACTTCTGCTGTAATAAAAGGGAAGGCATATGAGGTACTTTCCTGCTTATTACTGGATGACATATCCATGCTTCTGCCTACTACCAACCCCTTCCTCCACTTCAGTGTTCGATCCCATATCCTCTTGCCTACTCAAGGACATTGTCAAGCATTCTCCCTGTTCTCCTCCCTCACTAGTTTTTGTTGTCTCTAATGAATCATTCTCTTACTAATTCTCCCATTTGAAAGGAAAACAAAAACCTCTCTCGATCTCATTCTCTTCCTTTTCTCTGCAGCAAAACTCCTCAAAATACTAGCCTTACCAGCCACACAGAAGCAGCACTGCACTATGGTTAAAGCTTGTACTGTGAAGGCAGAATGGCTGTGCCTGAAATCTGCCACCGCTTCTACTAGTTGCCTGACCATGGGCAAGTTACCTAACCTCTCTTTGTTATACAAATATTTGTTAAATAAGAAATACACAAAATCCCATTTTCTCCAAAACTAAAGTCAGGCTGTCACCTCTACCACTTAACCTGGTTTTGATCTCCATGTTGCTAAATTTAATGATCAATTCTCAATCCTTATCTTCCTTGACATTTTTCATAGCACTTGAAACAGGTGACCATAACCTCTTCTTTGAGGTACATTTTTTACTTGGTTCCTAGGACACTCCTGTCTTCTGGTTTTCTTCCTAACTCACTGCTTGATCTTTATTTGTTACCTTTGCTGCTTCCTTCTCCTCTCCTAGAACAGTTGAACTTTGGTGCCCTGGAGTTTAGTCCATGGTCCTCTATCTAAACTCTGTCTCTATCTAAACTCACCCCTAGGTAATCTCATTCAGTCTCGTGACTTAATGGACTTGTACATCTAGTTACAGAATAGAAATCTCCATTTGGATGTCTGTTCTTCCCTTACCAAATCTGCTCTACCCTGTAGACTTCTCCAGCTCAGTTGAAGGTTACTTCCTCCTTCTAGTTGTCCAAGCCAAAACCCATGGTGTTATCCTTGACCCTCTCACACCCCATGTCTAGTCTGTCCAAAAGTACTATCAGTTCTATCTTCAAAATATATCCAGAACCTGACCACTCCTCACCATGTGCACTGCTACTGCCATGGTCAGGTCACCTTCAGCTCTCACCAGGATGACTGCAATAGCCTCCAAGACTCTCCCTGCTTCTACTCTCCCTTGCTCCCCTTCACTCCCACCCTATCACAGCACTCAGAATGATTCTTTTAAAACTTAAGTGAGATATGCCAAGCCTCTGTTCAAAGCCTTCCAATGGCTCCCGATTTCACACAGGGCAAAAGCACCGTCCTCACAGTGGCTTCCTGGGCCCAATGTAATCCCTCTCCCCACTGAGCCCACTCACTTCAATTCCTGCTTCTCTCCCTTTTAGCAACTGTAGCTCCTTGCTATTCTTCTAACATACCACACTCCTGATTTAGGGCCTTTGCACCAAAAGCACTGTTTACTTGAACATTCTTTCACAAGATAGCTGCATGACTAACTTTCCCATTTTCCCATTTCTTTCAAGTCCTTGCTCAGACTTTCTCAATAAGGCCTTGCATGCCTTCCTGCCCAAACACTGCACTTTTACTTCCTCACCCTGCTCTACTTTTCCAGCTCCTAACATAGTCCAGATTGTACTTAGGTTTATTGTTTACCACCTTTCTGTCTACCAACCCCGCTACAGCTAGAATCACACTCCATGAGGACATCTCATGTTCCTAAAACAGTGCCTGGCACACAGAAGATACTCAATAAAGATCTACCAAAAAGTATGTGAGTACTGATGCAGGCAGACTGTTCAAGTTGATGATGGAAAGATGAGGTACTTCTAATCTGATTGTATATGTTTCCCCTGTATGAGGCAAGATCGCCATGGGGAGGAAGAAGACAGACTTAAGACAGACTCCTCAGAAAGTAGAAAAAAACATATTGACTTGGGAGGCATAGTAAGATTGTTGGGTAATGCTGAATGGCCTTTTGGACTCGTGGTTTTAAATATGAGACTAGTCCAGCCTATGCTTTAAAAGAACATTGGTAGGACAAAAAATCAATATTTAAAAACACAGAAGAAAACCAACAAAAAACAAGTAAGACATGACTGCATTTTAAATGCCACTTGGTGGTATGTTAGAACAAGCCCACATTTATTACAGTTACTTTGCCCTATTTGTTAAGAGGTTTAATAAACATGTCTCTTTCCTGTTTTCAAGTAAGCCCTGTATTTTCTCTCCCCGCTACTTCTTACAGGGCAGTCTACATTTCTGAGTATGACACAGAAGACTTCATCTCCTGCCGATGATCTCTTTCTCATACTTTATACTGCAACAATTCCAGACTCCTTACAGTCCCTAGAAATGTCATGTCATTTCCCACCATTGTATTTTTGCATATATAACTCTCTTGGGCTGTGTGAATACCCTTTTCCAGCCAACTTTGAAATAATTATTCCTTCAAGACTTAACACCATAAAGTCTTTCCTGACTCTGTAGGGCCCGAGTGATCATTACCTTCTTTTGTTAACACAGTCCTTTTATCATTATACTTTTGCACATTCTACCCCAACACTTTAAGTCATGCTTCCTGTACTACACAGTGACCTCCTTGGGGAAATAAATTATGTATCATTCAATTTGAATCTTCAGTATTTAGAATAATGCCTGACATACAGTAGGTGCTCAATAAATACTGATTTAGTAAGTGCTTATTATGGATGTGTTTTTTTTCTTTTTTAAACATCAAAGACTTCTAACATCCAGAAGGTAATACATTTAGCAGGCCTTATCAAAGATAACTGTCTATTCTGATATATGAATAAAGGTAATACATGCCATATAATAATATTCATTATTAGGTTTGCTTTGGGCCTTAAACTGAATCTAATGATCTCTTGGAGCTGACCTAGGGGGTGTCTTTTCCTAACGTTAAGAATTTTAAAAGGAGCCATTTATTTTCAGTCATGTACAAGGTATGTCTTCTTTTAAACACGGGACTACTTTAGACAATCAAAACTCCATTCTCCTCAAAGGCATGATGGATGCCTTCAACTTTGTAGCTGTCTTAAGTATTTCTAACAAGCTTTTTTTTGGATAAAGTGATAAGGTTTTTGTGGGAGGGAAGAAAAAAATTGGGACAATTTGGGGGTTTGCTTCTTGGAGAGAAGGGAGGGTTGGAAATCTCATGCCTTTTAATTAAATAATTAAAAAGTTATAAATAAATAAGTTATAAAATAAATAATTAAAAAATGTAGTATCTAAGGAAGTAATTAAAAACAAGTAGGCTATGATGAACATAAATGAAGAGTTTAAATACTGATTTGGTTTCTCAGAAAACTGAAGCAAATGTGACTGATTCTAATTTTAGTCCTTACTTTGTCTGTCCAATTCGGTGCACCCTCCCTATGGCCTGAAGCTCATGGGCAGGGTTCAATATGGGCTCCACCAAGAGAACATGAGTTGCTTCAATGATAGTTAATCCATTAGAACCTGTGTGCAGGGGCAGCAGCAAAATATTGATTTGGGGATCACGTTTAAATGCTGAAAGGTTCTCCTAAAAAAGAAAGGTACATTTTAATTTTAGCTGGATCAGTTAAAATAAGAGCAGTATGTAATAGCTCACTTTAAAGATGTCTAATGCTATCTATTACTACTGTGAAAGGTAACAGCTAAGAAACTTAAATGCAAAATTACCAACTTTAGAAAATGTAAACTTGTCGCTTGATTTTAATTATGAAGAAAAGTATCATATAAGCTCTCTTGTTCTTCGTAATATCTAGAGGAATCACAAGACAGATGCATGTAATGCATGCAAATTAAACTACATGAGGTTAGAGGAAAAAGAGAAAAAGAAAGAATGTGCTAGAGTGAATGTGAGATAAGAGACATGAATCTGCTAAATTTTCATTTGGTCTCTGTGTGTGCCTGAGGTCATACGCCTGTCACTGTGCTGAGCATGATGTAAGGATAACTGTGACCACATGCAGTTCTGCCTGACAGTGACTTTAGAAACTAATCCTTGGGGTGCGAGGCCCCTGTCCATTCAAAAGGTATATCATAGGCAATCTTTTCCTGTACTAAAAAAAAAAAGAACCTCAAGTTGGGAGATCTTTAAAAAACCAATGGTCTTGTTATATGCTGAAAATACCTGCAGTCTCTGCTTTTAAATGTTCACTTTATAATTAATCAAGAACTCAGACCCTGTTTATGTGGCTTATATGGCATGAGACAATAAATGTAAGTAAGCTAGTTAACAGCAGTTTAAATTTGCAACTGTATCTACTACAAAAACTGGAGTAAAATCTTAACATACCTGAAATGTCTTAACACGACTGATTTGTGCAAATTCCATGTTGTTGTCAGTAAGAGCTTTTGAAATAATATCTAATACATCTTGCCACTAGAACACATAAAACAATAAGAAAACCAATATTTACACGTAGCCTTTATCTAAGGGTATCTGAAAAGGAAATAAATCAAAATGACTTTTATACTGGAGTTACGCAAATAAAACCAAAACCAAAACCCTCAAATGTAGTACCATCCATATTATTTAGCTCTATCTGAAACACTAATTTTGTTTTTTTGTTTTTTTTTTTTTTGCATCAAATGCTGGTTTTGAAAATGTAATTAAGATAAACAAACAGTAGAAAATACATAATGGAGTGCATACTGGAATATAGTTACTTAGTTTTCGAAAATGAAAACTAGGGGTTTTACTCAACATTTTATTCAGTAGATTTTCTTTTTTTAAGCCAAATTTTTGTGAAATGAGACTTTCAAAGTCAGAAATTCCAATTTTAAAAATATTAAACTAAGAAAATCCTTAAATGAAACTAATAAAAAATCATGAAATATAGCTATACAAATTGCCTTGTGAAGCATCATCACATTTCTCTAAAAATAATTCTATCTTCTCTAAAAATAATTCTATCTTATGGATTTGGGGAAAAAAATCTAAGAGTAAACATCAAAAATTAGTTCTCAGCTGTAAACTGATTAGAGAGGGAAAATCAGTTCGAATTAATATTGAGGATGAAAATGTTGATTATACCGTTGAGAAAACGAGTGCTTTGGCCCCTGGATCTCTAAGCTGTATTTTCATCAGAGTTCTGACCACAGCTTCCACTTTTGTAGAATGGCTGCCCTTTGAACACACACAAAAAATACACATTACTACTAAAAAATCTAGTTAAGAACAGAAAAGAAAAGCAATATAAAGTACTTTTTATTATCAAAACTATAAATGCATCAAAACAAATTATCAGGTGCATATGTGTTTACTCTTTTTCATTTTGTGTTTGCTGGAAATTTTCTTTAGCCTCGAAATGTAGAAGTCATTTAATTTACACCCAGACATTTGAATGTAAAAGCATGCCAGAAAGTCATTAAGTGCTATGACCCTGAACATAAGATCTTTTAGTTAAGTAGGCAGGTTTTATAGTTACAAAATTTTGTTACATTAGATTAGCAGAAATGATATTTTAAAACACTCTTCATTTATTCTCCCTTTCTTCAGATATTATGTCATTAGAAATGTTAAGAATACAATGAATCAAAACTCCCAATGTAAGCAAACAGTGAAGGATCCAACCAATGGAGAATGTTTTCTTGCAAGGGTATTACCAAAAACAATGACAGAGGTACAAATGATGCTCACTTAGAATGAGGCAGATTCATACAAAGCTAGACACTTAAAACTGTGTGTGTTTTTTTTTGCATCTTCCATAACCATTTCTATCAGATGAGGATGAAAGTGAAAAAATGATTTTTAAAATGGAGAAATAAGAAAATGAGGAAAATAGTACAAGTATTTCTATAGCCCTCAATGAGAAAGTTTTCCTTCTGGAGTGCTCTTGGAGATGGTATGACAGAGAAATTAAGGTTATGGGATTTTGAATGAGACAAATTTAAGTTCAACTCATAGTTCTGCAACTCACTAGTTATAGTTTCTAATCCTGTGTGTTTCCTCATCTATCAAATAGGGCTGAATGATAATTATATCTCTTTCCAAAGGTGGCTGTGATGATTGAATGAGAAAATGTATACGAAGCATTTAGCCTAACATCTGGTAAGGAGTAAACACTCAAGAACTTATTATCTTTCTGAGATATTAAATATGAGCACTATAATGACCTAGATTATACCACAAGGGGGAGCAGATTTAACCAAAAAGAAGGAAAAATATTTCCACAGCAGCATAAACCCTCTCCCTCAATCCTCTCAACACACTTTTACATGAAGAAACATTCAAAGGTAAAAATATAAACAAAACAAGAAAGAAAGCTGTACTAATTTTAAGCCAGCAAGATAGAATAATGGAAAAAGTTTTAAAATCCTCATGCTAAAATCATGATTCTACACTTATTTTCTCTGGGTATGTAGACTTTCAAGTGTACTTGCAAGATTAGAAATGTACTACAAAGAACCTATTTCAGTCTAATAATTATCTCAAACAAGAGCAAAGAGAAAATAGGAAATTAGTGTAAAGGTGATCATTTCAGAATTTAGACAAAAACATCCATGTTCCTTGCAAGGTCTTACTTTTAAAGCTATTTCAAGTGAAATACCAGGAAAACTATGAATCCTTCCACTGATTAATTTGTTTCTTACTAAAAGTTCAAAAAAAATGTAGAATAAATTTTTTATAATCAACATTTCTAGTACCGTAGTGCTAACTCTACGTAAGAAAAGAACAGAGCATTTGCTTTTATCAAAGACTGGCCAGTTCAGTGGTAGTGCTCAATGATCCCTTCCAACCACTACAGTTCTGAACCATTTTGTCCCAATCTAGTTACTTCCTACTTTCCTAGCAGAATATGTTAGGATACAAAACAAGTCCGAAAACAAAATCAAGACTGAAATTACATCAAGTATCTTCTCTGACAATGGAGTGAAACTAGAAACCCATAATAGGAGGAATTTTGGAAAATTAACAAAAATATAGAAATTAAATAACATGCTCTTGAACATTCATTGGGTCAATGAAACAATTAAAAGGAAAAATTAAAAATATCTTGAGACAAATGAAAATGGAAATACAACATAACAAAAGGTATGGGAATTCAGCAAAAGCAGTTCTAATAATGAAGCTTATATAAATAAACAACTACATAAAAAAAAGAAATGTTCTAAATAAACAACTAATGTTGCACCACAAGGAACTGGAAAAAGAAGAGCAAAGTAAGCCGAAAGTCAGCAGAAGGAAGGATATAATAAAAATCAGAGCAGAAATAAATGAAATAGAGATCAGAAAAAAAAATACAGAAAAGACTAATGAAATTCTTAGTTGGTTATCTGAAAACATAAACACAATGGACAACCCTTTAGGTAGACTAAGAAAAAATAAGAGTAAAATTTAAAAAATTATAAATGAAAGAAGAGACATTAAAACTGATACCACAGAAATACAGAGAATCATGAGACTTATGAACAACTATACGCCAAGAAATCAGAAAATCTAGAAGAAATGGATAAATTCCCAGAAACATACAATCTACCAAGACTGAATCACAAAGAAACAGAAAATCTGAAAAGACCAGTATGTAGTAACAAGATTGAGTCAGTAATAAAAAGTCTCCCCTCAAAGAAAAGCATAGGAACTAGTGGTTTCACTGGTAAAGTTAAACAATCATTTAAAGAAGAACTAATACCAATCTTTCTTGAACTTTTATAAAAAACTGAAGAGAAAATATTCTTAATTCATTTTACAAGACCAGAAGTACTCTGATATCAAAGTCAGACAAGAACACTATAAGAAAACAAAATTACAGGCCAGTGTCTCTGATGAAAACATGCAAAAATCCTCAACAAAATACTAGGAAGCCAAATTCCACAACACATTAAAAGGGATCACTCACCATGATCAACAGGGATTTACCTCTGGCATGCAAGGATGGTTTAACGTATGCAAACCAATAAATGTGATACACCACAGAATAAAGGAAAAAAAAAATGATCATCTCAACATATGCAGAAAAAAATATCTGATAAAATTCAACATACTTTAATAAACTCTCAACAACTTAGGTATAGAAGGAATGTACCTCAACACAGTAAAGGCCATAAATGACAAGCCTACCAGATAGCATCATACTCAATGGTGAAAAGCTGAAAGCTTTTCCTTTAAGATCAGCAAAACACAAATGCCCACTCTTGCCACTGTTATTCAACATAGTATTGGAAGTCTTAGCTAGAGCAATTAGGCAAGGAAAAGAAATAAAAGGCATTCAAACTGCAAAGGAGGAAGTTAAACTGTTTGCAGATGACATGATCTTATATATACAAAATCCTAAAGATTCCACCAAAAATCTGTTAAAAGAAATGAATTTAGTGAAGTTTCAGGATACAATAGAAACACAAAAATCAGTAGCATTTCTATACCCAACAATCAATTATCCAAAAAGGACATCAAGAAAAAATATTTTATAATGTCACAAAAAAATGCTTAGGAGTAAATTTAATCAAGGTGAGAGACCTGTACACGAAAACTATGAAACATTAATAAAAAAATTAAAGAGAACACAAATGGAAAGACATATGTTCATGAACTGAACTAATATTGTTACATAAATATTAAATAACACAATCTATAGACTCAATGCAATCCCTATTAAAATTCTGATGACATTTTTCACAGAAATAGTGCTATGATTTGAGTTTGTCCTCAGCAATACTCATGCTGAAATTTGATACCCAGCATAGAGGTTTTGGGAAGTGGGGCCTAGTGGCAGGTGTTCTGAGTCATGGGGGTGGATCCTTCATGAATGACTTGGTGCCATTCTCTTGGTAGTGAGTAAATTCTCTCTTGTGCAAGACGAATTGGCTCCTATGAGGGCAGGCTGTTATAAGTTTCCTCCTTTTTGTTGCTCTCTCTTTGTACCTGTCTGCTACCCCTATGACCTCCGCCATGTTATCATGCAACAAGGAAGCCCTCACCAGAAGGGCCATCTCCTTGAACTTCCCTGCCTACAGAAAAAGGAGTTAAATAATCCCCTTTTTTCTTTTTGAGACAGGGTCTTGTGCTGTCACCCTAGTTGGAGTGCAGTGGTGTAATTACAGCTCACTGCAACCCTGAACTCCTGGGCGCAAGTGATCCTCCCACCTCAGTCTCCCGAGTAGCTGGGACTACAGGTGTGCACCACCACACCTGGCTACTTTTAAATTTTTTTTGGTAAAGACAGAGTCTTATTATGTTGCCCAGGCTGGTCTTGAACTCCTGGCCTCGAGTGATCCTCCTGCCTTGGCCTCCCAAGGCACTGAGATTATAGGCATGAGTCACTGCATCTGGCCATAACTCCTTTTATTTCTAAATTATCCAGTCTCAAATATTCTGTTATGGCAACATAAAACAGACAAAGAAAAATAGGAAAAACAATTCTAAAACTCATATGGAACCACAAAAGACCCTGGATAACCAAAGCAATCTTGAGCAAAAAGCTAGAGATACCACACTCCCTGATTCTAAAACACATTTTAAAACTACAGTAATAAAAATAGTATGCTACTGAAATAAAAACAGACATACAGACCAATGGAACAGGAGAGAGCCCAGAAATAAACCCACACTTACACAGTCAACCAATCTTTAACAAAGATAAGAAGATCACACAATGGGGAAAAAACAGTCTCTTCAATAAACTGTGCTGAAAAAACTAGTTATCCACATGCAAAAGAATAAAACTGGACCCTTATCTCACCGCATATACAAAAATCATCTCAAAATGGATTAAAGACTTAAATATAAGACCCAAAACTACAAACTACTTGACAATGATCTTGGTAAAGACTTTTTGGATATGACCCAAAAAACTCAGGCAAGAAAAGCAAAAAGATAAATAGGATCGCATTAAAGTTAACAAGCTTCTGCACAGCAAAGGAAATAATCAACAAAGACAATCTACAGCAAAGAAGAAAATATCTGCAAACCACACATGTGATAAGGAGTTATTATCCAAAATATACCAGAAACTCAAACAACTCAACAGCAAGAAAACAACCTGAGTAAAAAATGGGCAAAGGACCTGAAAAGATATTACTCAAAAGAAGACATACAAACAGGTAACAGGTCTAGGAAAAGGTGCTCAACGACCCTAATCATCAGGGAAATACAAATTAAAACTACACTGAGATACACCACCTCATTCCTGTTAGAATGACTATTATAAAAAAGACAAGAGATAAGTATTGGTGAGAAGGTGGAGAAAAAGGAAACCCTTGTACACTATTGGGAATACAAATTAGTAGAGCCATTTTGGAAAATAGTAAAGAGGTTTCTCAATATATTAAAAATAGAACTACCACACAATCCAGCAGTTCTATTTCTGGGTATATATCCAGGGGAAATTAAATCAGCATGTGGAAGAGATATCTGCAATCTCAAGTTAATTTCAGCATTATTCATGGTAGCCAAGACATGGAATCAATATAAGTGTCCATCCACTGATGAATAAATTTTAAAACAGGTTATATATACACCATGGAATATGTTTTTACCTGACAGTAAATCGATCCTGTCAGGTGAGATAACATCTATGTACCTGAAAGACACCATGCTAACTGAAATAAACCAGGCACAGAAAAGACAGATACTGCATGATCTCACTTATATGGGATATCTAAAAACATTTAACTCACAGAAGCAGAGAGCAGAATGGTGGTTACCAGAGGCTGGAGTTTGTGGGGGAAGGGAGTGGGTTAAATGGTGCAAAGTTTTAGTTAGACAGAAGGAACAGATCTAAAGATCTATTATACAGCATGGTGACTACAGTACATAATAATGTATTGTATACCGTTGTCCCTTGGTATTCATGGGGAGTTCTAGGATCCCCATTGGATATCAAGATCTGCAGATGCTAAGTGCCTTACATAAAATGATAGTATTTACATATAGCCTACACACATCCTTCTGTATACTTTAAAATCATCTCTGTATTACTTACAATACTGAATACAATGTAAATCTTACGTAAATTATTATAGTGTCTTTTAAAAATTTGTGTTTTTTAAATATGCTGTATTGTGATTTTTTATTGTTGCTGGGTTTTTCTTGAGTATTTTTTATCCGTGGTTAACTGAATCCGCTGATGCAGAATCTGCAAATGTGGGGGGCCAACTATACTTGAAAACTGCTAAGAAGGCAGATTTTAAATGTTCTTATCACAAAAATTGGTTAAGTATGTGAAGTGATGGGTATGTTAATTAGCTTGATTCAATCCTTCCATAATATCTACATATATTAAAACATCATGTTGTATACTACCATAAATATATACAATATTTCATTTGACAGTTAACAAAGAACCATATGAGGAACTGGATATACAAAGATGAAAAAATACACTCCCTTGTCTCCAAATACATAACACTCTAACGCGTGTTACAGAATATGGAGAAAAACATAAAAGGATGGTTTATCTGCTGGTTTGGCAATTGAAATGAATGTTTTATACCGCCTTAATGCGCACTACACACATTCTACTGCTCTTTTTCATGTTTCTTCTATCTTAAATATGTAAATAAACTTGGGTTCAAATCTGCCAGCTTCTGAGAAGACTATTCAATGTGGTTACTGCTATAGAAAGCAAATATTCACATTGTTAAAAAAAGATAAGATTAAAACAGGAAAAAGGGAATGGGTTACATATAGGCAAGGCTGCTTGCAAAAAAGCAAAAAAGTAACAAAAGTTAATGTGGATACCAATCTATTCCTGTGCAAGCTGTTAACACAGTATGAACATTCTCAAGACAGGTAAACTGGTAGCCTCTGGCAAACTCATTATTTAGCTACAGCAGTAAACAGATGCAAAGTTAAGCTGGAATGTTATGCATTAGGGAAGAGTGTACATGGGAACAGAAATCCCATACAACTGCTAGATAATCTCTTAATATATTAGGTTGATAAAGTTGTACTTAACTATAAGCACCTGTGTCCTCTTCTGACATTACTGTCCCTTTCCTTACTCCCATCCTTTCTCCTTAGTCTCTTCAGCACACACACACACCCTAATCCTAACTTTGTGCTTATTGCTTGGTTTTCCTTCATGTTTCTGAAACATTAATGACCAAGGTCCAGCTTTGGAATAACGACACAGCTTCTGCCCTTTACCCTCACTGACTGTATCTTTGCCGTTCTTCTCTCTAAGGCACTAATTCTCTCTAAGGTCAACTAGAGAACTCGGATGGGAGACATACAAAGTGTTACCAGTCAGCGCAAGGCTGTTATCTCTCCTGGTTTTCTGCTCAAGTCAGCAGCCAGGAGAATTAAAATATTTAAAAATAAAGAAGTGAAGTAAAGTGAAGTCTTTCACTTTCTGGAAAATAAAGTACAAAGTTAAAAGCTCCAGAATTTGGGGCAGGAAGTCAACACACTGAAAAAACAGTAGAGACCCACTAGCGCCAAAGGCCAATAAAGAATATTTCTAATGAAGTTTGGCCTGGAAGTCACTTAGTAACACAACTCAAGATCAGAAATGTCATGTGGCTTCTTATCTGCTCTAACAGGTGCCACTAACTTATTTTTATCACAGAGTTAAATCTGATTGGAATAAGGTGTTCTATAGTTGCAGCCTCCTGTTGTAAAATGTGGAGAACCTAAACTTTGAATTACAAGTTGTTAAATGTGTTAAAATGACAGAAAATTCAGTTTTGTTTCTTTGCCATAAATTCAGTAGACTGAAAAAAATTCTTCTAATAAACCAACCAAGTAGCATCTGATCTAGATTTTAATCCTCTCCCCTCCAGAATGAGATGACCTATTTTACCGATGTAATTTCAGAGGAAGGAAGTACTTTTCATGCACTGAAGACTTATTATTGGGGAAAAAAGAGGGCGCAATATTAATGGTAAAAATCTGAGTATTGGTGTAGAAAGATACACTGTAGCTTGGCTTTACTCTAGACTATTCAATTGTTTACACAGACTATTCAATTGTTATCCATCCATGCATTCAAATACTTACTGAGTGCCTATTATATGCCAGGTATTGTTCCAAATGCCTCATACAAAATAGTGAATAAAACAACATCCTTACCTCATGAACAAGTCCTCTACCTTTTAATGGAGTTTACACTCAACAAATGATTTTTTCATAAAGATAAGTTTTAGTTTATATCTTAGAAGTCTCTACTGTGTGTTCAATTTATTGCAAGCTATGGCTAACTTTAACATGAGGCTAACAGTTCAGAATTACAAGTATTAACTTGGCCAGTGAACAGAAATAGAAATGGTATTTTTTTTGCAATTATATTTAGTCATGACATATTTTAACAAAAAATATACAACTGCATTCCAAATTTACCAGTTAATGTTCATGTTATATAAAACGTATATAAGAATATTTAGATAAATATATTTAAATATAATCACTTCTGGATTATATTTACCAAATTATTTTATTCCTATTTTAAACTCAGAATTTCATAATCAGTTTTTTTCACTCAGATGTTTATTTTAATTATATTTTAAAAGTGTGAGTCAGATGTCACAAATGATCTTTATAATTGAGCAAAAATTCAAATAAAAAAAACAATAGAATTCCACATGTAGAGTTCTACACATAGTATGGCTAGGCTTCTCTGTGAGTTGGAATGTAGAGATACAGAGTTTTTTTCTCTACAAAAAGGCTGTATAAGATATCTCTATTATCAAGAGATATGCTTGCTAAAAATGCAGATTTCTGGACCACATCCCAGGTCTAATGAGTCAAAGTTTATGGAGATAGAGCCTGAACAAAAATATTTATTTTAAAAAGCAGGCCAGTTGATGGTCAGATACTTAAAAGTTTGACAAAAAAAGCAATTGTGTAGCATGTGGTGGGTGGGAAGGGTACTGTATTGCTGTCACTATAACTATGTAGTGGCTGTATCTATTTTCTCCCGGACGGAAATTTCTTATTATCTAAGACTCTTGACCAGTATATAGGGTCAGGGTTTCCACTGGCAAAACGCTTTGTATAAAACCTAGCCAAATGTAAGACACAGGGAACAAGACATGTGGGCCATATGTTCTGCCAGGAGGCCTACTTCACCATCCAAAATGCCTGGCAGTTGTCAGAACTTGCAAGGGGAATTTTGTTTACTTTGTGAGATGCTCAGTAGGTTCCAAAGGTCATTTAGGAATACCATCACACTGTTGCTAGGGAAGAAATGGTCTTCAACTTAAGTGCATCCACCGAACAGGACATTTGTGATCCCAGTATTCATTTTATATCTATGGTCAATCAACAGCATTCCTTACATTGTAAAATCTCTTATTTCCAAGAAATACTACTTAAAAATGTCTACTACTAATAAATAATAGTTTTATGCTTTCCAAATATCTTTTATCCACAAAAAAGCTATATGATTAAGCATTATGTACGATATACAGTTTGCTATGTCTGAGAATCTTGACATAAATACAGTGAAATAACCATTTCAGAAATAAATTTTATATTTCAGATAATATAAACATTTCAATTAAATAAAAAATTACTTGTCAGTATTGCTTGTTAAAGATCAACGATTTGATAATCAACAGTAATATAAAGAAAAAAACTAGGTTTAGAAATAATTGGAACTAGTAGTTTCTAAAATTTGAAAATAATGCCTTAATTATTTACACAAAGCCATCTTTATTTACATACTAATCCAAAATAGGCAATATGATCATTTATGTGGAAGTTTCAGAGAGTCACAAGAGAGGGGTGAAGTCTCAGAATACAATAAGCTGATGTTTCAAGGAGGAAGTGACAGACAGCAGGCCACAAATGTGACAGAAGTCAGAAGAAGAAACAGGAAGCACAAGGCAAATGTGGCAGACACAAATGGTAACAGAAAAAGCAGTGAAGAGCCAACCTAAACATGGCGTGAAGCAATGTGACGACGTCGAGGAGGGATAAAATTTGCCCGCACAATGGTACAATAGTCTTATGTTTAAGAAAAGGAAATGTAATTACATGTGCATCTATGATAAAAAGGGAAATTATCTTTAGTAAATTCTATAATCTTAATTTTTTTTAAAAGATGCTTCAGTTAATTCACGTGTTCATCAATACTCATGAAAGACAGCGAGAAGTGAGAGCACAATAAACAGTATTTATACACCGATATCCCTGCTCCAACAGCACAGCACATGTAACTGTGCCAATCTCTATCCTGGGTGTCTACGAAAGCTGCCATAAAATGAACAGGTGTTTGGATTTGATGGGCTCAATGACTCAGTTTCGTAGAGGCTGTGCTGTTTACCGGTAGCTAGAGCAATCACTTCCTTAACCTCTCTGCGCAAAACCTGACACAGCAGTTCTTTCTTATGCCAGTTCCTTGTACTGTGATGCATGCTGTCACCTAAGGGTGAGCCACCTCTTCTTAGCCACAAAGGCCATCTGTGGCCCTTGAGATGCTGTGGCCAGAGGAAGAGAAAGAAGAGAAAAAAGGAAGGGCTAAGAAAGACTATCTTTATGGAAAGGAAAGGAGAAACTATAGGGGTGGGAAGAAAGGGAGAGAGGGACTGGGAAGCAGCATAGCTCCTAAGTGCAGGCAGGATAAAGAATAACTGTCAAATGCCTCAGGGCTGCACCATAAGTCACCTACTTCTTCATTCAATAACTCTTTGGTATTTGCTTTAAAAATACAGTCCTCCCTCAGTATCTGTGAGGGACTGACTGCTTCCAAAACCCCTGTGGATACCAAAATCCCAGGATGCTCAAGGCCCTTATATAAAATGATGTCATATTTGCATATAACATACACACATCCTCCTGTATACTTTAAATCATCTCTAGATTACCTCATATAATCCCTACACATCATTTCATTTGCGTGGATTCAATGTAAACTCAGCATGCTGCAAATTCAAGTTCTGCTCTTTAGAACTTCATGGAATTTTTCTTTTTCCAAGTATTTTTGATCTATGGTTGGCTATATCCACAGATACACAGGGCTGACTGTAAAATGTATTCAGGGGATTCACAGAGAGGGAACAGGACTAGATGATCCTTAGGTCATGATGCTCTCATCACGTATCCTTGCCTGTTCTGTTATTCCCATACTGTCCTGCACTTCCTTCCTGCTTGTTTACCCTCTAATTTTTCTCCTTTCACTCCTGGACCTTTCACTGGCGCCCCCTGGAACCCGTATTTTATGAAACAAATTGTTTCATATTTTCTACCTCTTGTAGAAATACTGCTCTTCACTTCCCTGCTTTAATTAGAACCTGGCTATCCTCTAAGCATACTGATCTCTCAGCAGCCCTTTTGAGTGAAGGCTTTGAGTGTTGCATTTGAGTGCTGGTCCACAAATGCAGGTTTCAGAGCATTAGTTCTCATTTGTGTAACAACTTCCATTTTTTGAGCCCCCTGAAGCCCAGTTATCCCAACTCTACCCTTTGCTATAATTTATTGAACCCTACCCTACATTCACTAAAGAACTTTGGTGCCTAATTTACTCTATACCTCAACTCTAGATATTACATACTGTCTGCTTGGACAGCTCATCCAAAATTCAGGTCTCACTGTTTCATCTTCTAGCATCTTTTCTTCTCCACCTCACTTGAGTCACCTACTTCTACAGTCACATCTGGCAGACCTGTCCTCTCTGGAATGACTATGATCTCCCATTCTCAGATAAGAACACCTATGCTTATATCTTTTGTGCTCAATAGCCCAATTTATACCTGTTATTTGACTTCAATGAAACTCTACTTTCTATACATCAACATTCTCCTTCTTTTCAAGAAACTTGTATTACAAATTATCCTTTCTCCTATATCTTAACAGTCTATCCTTTTTTCACTGGAGACTAAACATGCTCAAGAATCTTTTCTCTTAAACAGAACAACAACAAAAAAGTGATGTCTTTCTGCTTTCATATGTTCTGGTTACAATTCTGATTCTATCTCACAGTTAAGTTTATGAAACAGTTGGGCATTTTTTCTACTTGTTGACTTCCTGCTCATCCCGCAATCCCTCCCAATCTGCTTTCTGCCTCTACATTTGTATTAAAAGAGCTCCTTCTAAAGTCATCAGTGACCTCATTAGACAAATTAGTCCACATTGTAGTTGATCCACCTTCAGCACTACTGTCTCCTCACCGAAGCAGAGCTTCCCTGTGGTCTTTGTTGCCAGCGTACCCCCCTGGATTGCCTGTCCCTAGTTGCTCCTTCTCATTTTCCAGCCCTCCCAACTTGATTCAATCTTTTAAAGTTATGGACTTCATAGGACTCAATCTGAAGCAAACTTTTCTATTAGTGACTCCAAATTTTGTATCTCCAGCTCCACATATCAACACTTTTCTGGATAGTTCTACTTGGATGTCTTAGGCACCTTAAATATGATATGTCTAAATGTATTCCTCTTCCAAATATCTTGTATCATTAGCTATACCATTACCCACCTGCTTATTCACATCAGAAACGAGGGGTGATCTATGAAATTTCCTTCACTAATGCTGCCAACATTCTCTAACTTTATTCTAAATATGTCTAGAATATACCCACTTCTCTCCATTTCTACTGCCATCAGCCAAATCAAAGCCGCCATTACTCCTGCTGTAGCCTCCTAAACTGCTCTCTCCAAATTTCTTCTGCTCTATTCTGTTCATCATCTGTTTTCCACACGAGAGATCTTTTTGAAATCCAAATGTGATCATGATACATCCCTGCTTATAATATTTAATGGCTTTCTCCTTAAATAAAAACAAAATTCTCAAATGTTCAGGTGGCCCTTCAACATCTGGTCCCCTAGTTAGGTCTCCAGGCTCATTCAACTGCATTCTCCTTGCTTTCTACACTTCAGCCACTCAGATCCATTTGAGTCCTTGTCTTAGGCTTTTCCATGCACTGCTCTCTTCTGGTTTTCTTTTTCTCTGTCTGGGAGCCGACCTATTCTCTCCTCAGGCTGACTAATTCATCATTCATCCTTTAGATACCTGCTTAACTGTCGTTCCCTCAGAGACTTCAGGTTTTTCCTTTTTCTCCTTAAAAAACAAAACAAAAAAACAGGATACATGTACAGAATATGCAGGCTTGTTACACAGGTATCCATGTGCCATGGTAGTTTGCTGCACCTATTTAGCTGCCCTCTTAGTTCCCTCTCCTTACTCCCCTGCCCCAACAAGCCCTGGTGTGTGTGTTGTTCCCTTCTTTGTGTCCATGTGTTCTCAGTGTTCAACTCCCACTTACGAGTGAGAACATGTGGTGTTTGGTTTTTTGTTCCTGTGTTAGTTTGCTGAGGATGATGGCTTCCAGCTTCATCCATGTCCCTGCAAAGGACATGATCTCATTCCTTTTTATGGATGCATAGTATTACATGGTGCATATGTACTACATTTTCTTTATCTAGTCTATCATTGATGGGCATTTGGATTGGTTCCATATATTTGTTATTGTAAATAGTGCTGCAGTAAACATTTGTGTGTATATGTCTTTATAGCAGAATGATTTATATTCCTTTGGGTATATATGCAGTAATGGGATTGCTGGGTCCTATGGGATTTCTGTTTCTAGATCCTTGAGGAATCACCATACTGTCTTCCACAACGGTTGAACTAATTTATATTCCTACCAACAGTGTAAAAACGTTCCTATTTCTTCACAGCCTTGCCAGCATCCATTGTTTGTTGACTTTTTAATAATCGCCATTCTGACTGGTGTGAGATGGTATATCATTGTGGTTGTGATTTGCATTTCTCCGATGATCAGTGATGAACTTTTTTCATGTTTGTTGGCCACGTAAATATCTTCTTTTGAGAAGTGTCTGTTCATGTCCTTTGCCCAATTTTTGATGGGGTTGTTTTTTTCTTATAAATATGTTCACATTCCTTGTAAATTCTGGATATTAGACCTCTGTCAGATGGGTTGATTGCAAAAATTTTCTCCCGTTCTGTAGGATGCCTGTTTACTGACGATAATTTCTTTTGCTCTGCAGAAGCTCTTTAATTAGATTCCCTTTGTCAATTTTGGCTTTTGTTGCAATTGCTTTTGGCATTTTTGTCATGAAGTCTTTGTCCATGCCTACGTCCTGAATGGTACTGCCTAGGTTTTCTTCTCGGATTTTTAGGGTTTTGGGTTTTACATTTAAGTCTTTTAATCTATCTTGAGTTAATTTTTGTGTAAGGTGTAAGGAAGGGGTCCGGTTTCAGTTTTCTGCATATGGCTAGCCAGTTTTTCCAGCCCCATTTACCCAATAGGATCCTTTCCCCATTGTTTGTTTTTGTCGGGTCTGTCAAAGATCAGCTGTAGATGTGTGGTATTATTTCTGAGGTCTCTGTTCTGCTCCATTGGCCTAATGTCTGTTTTGGTACCATTCTGTTTTGGTTACTGTAGCCTTGTAGTATAGTTTGAAATCAGGTAGCATGATGCCTCCAGCTTTGTTCTTTTGTAGTGCTTATCACAATTATAACACATTAATTATTTGTTAACATTTGTGCTTCCTGCCCCAACTCAAACTCCTTCACCAATCTCCACAAAAGTAGTAACCATATCTGTTTTATTTATGTGTATGCTGCGTCTATGAGGCCTAGCACACTGCCTGTGTGCTAGTACGTGTCCAATATATATGTGTGGAATGAATGGATGAATGCTTATTCTAACTGTGGAATTCTGTTTATCCCAACAGACTAAAGAGCAATATAACTGATATTTTCAGGTTTTACTCAAATAACAGCGAAAAAAGAGCAATTAAAAGTTCTTTAATGCAGCTACAGTTTTCTTGGGAGAAGGGTACCCTAATAACTGCTTAACTACTGGTAGTGAATTTCAACTTGTAGCTGATTCTACTTAAAAAACACATTACTTAAAAGGGAGGAGTACAAAAACTCAGAAGGAATTAATAAAGAATACTTCATCTTGCTTAAGAGTCAACCCCATCATTCTCCTATTCTCATTCTCTATTCCTTAAAGCCCACATTTGCTACTAAATTTAGATACCGATGTGTCCTTTGTTCAAGTTTGGTTAGAAAAAAATATTAAAAAAGCATATTTAAGGAAAAGAAAGAGCAAAATAATCTTGGCTTTTTATTAAATACCCCTTAAAAGCAGTAAATCCAATTACAGATCCAGTCTGGATATCACATTATAGTAATTTTCTTAAAATTCTGAATGAAGCATGGAAAAAAATTAGGAAAATAAAGCCAAAATTTGGCTTTATCCTGGAATATCAATCTATGCTGTTTAAAAAGCACATTACCGGCCGGGCGCGGTGGCTCACGCCTGTAATCCCAGCACTTTGGGAGGCCGAGGCGGGTGGATCACGAGGTCAGGAGATCGAGACCATCCTGGCTAACACGGTGAAACCCCGTCTCTACTAAAAATACAAAAAATTAGCCAGGCGTGGTAGCGGGCGCCTGTAGTCCCAGCTACTCGGGAGGCTGAGGCAGGAGAATGGCGTGAACCCGGGAGGCGGAGCTTGCAGTGAGCCGAGATCGCGCCACTGCACTCCAGCCTGGGCGACAGAGCGAGACTCCGTCTCAAAAAAAAAAAAAAAAAAAAAAAAAAAAAAAAAAAAAGCACATTACCTCTTTCTTGTAGCTGTCTTCATTAGCCAATTTATTTTATCCTTCTGTTTAGTTAGACACATCCTTTTTTCCTTACATTCAGGGATGTGTAAAAGAATGAGGAAAACTCTTTCTTTAAATAAATCTCTAATGTAACCAGACCTCTGTCTACTTGTGGTGGATAGAAATATTATAGAGGATAGGAAACTGTAATTTTAAGATGTTACATTTTAGTCACAGTGTACATGACTATCGCTAACCATATTTGAATAAGTGTTCTGTGTTCCTCCCACAATTAAAAATTACATGGTTAAGCTGAGGCTTTCAGGCAGTGTATCTACAGACAACAGTGGCGTCTACCTATTCACTGTCAAGCTTGTTCTGATGTTCATGCTTTCTTAATCCGATACTGCTTCCTATATTATATTGCCTTACCTATGCTTCTATGTGTTCCTGACCTACTTTACCTTCACAGGGATGTCCTCCTCCTGGTTTGCTTTCTCTGAGGTAAAGACATACGAGATTTCTTTGTGAGATGTGGTCTGGCGGCAGATTGCACACTTAATGGAGCTTCTGTGAGATCCCACGCTGTATTGTTCAATAATTATAGAAATGCATTCATTACAGAAACAGTGACCACAGGTCAGTACCGCCCACTAAAAAGAAAACAGAACAAGCCTTAGTGCTATCAAAGATGCCTTACAATTTATAAGTATATTAAAAAGAGATTCGCAATTTTTCCTCCTAAAGATTTCATGACATTAATATTCTTTGTCATAAAGCCAAGTTGTGCCTTCAAATTAATTTTTTATTCCAAAGTAAGTTTTCATAATCTTTAGTTCTGTTTATCCTAAAAGTGAGTATGATAGTCAGTCACCACTACTTTGTAGAAAGGTGGTGTTCTCATTTCTGTATTTGGGAAGAATGTAAATTAGTCCTTCAGCACTCTAACAACAGATATAACAGAGGGACTCAGAATATTAATTTGGAGATAATATCATACTCGATATGTTCCATTTAATTTAAAAAACAGATTTATATTTTCACACATTAGAGCACTTATATAGAAAATAATATGGGATAGTTAGTATCTCAAATTTATTTTGAAAATGGTTCTGGTTATTTAAAAAATTACAAACAAAAAGAAATTATTATTATTACTATTATTTTTTAGACATTCTTGCTCTGTCGCCCAGACTGGAGTGCAAATGATGCGGTCTTGGCTCACTGCAACCTTGCAACCTCCACCTCCAGGATTCAAGCAATTTTCCTGCCTCAGCCTCTTGAGTAGCTGGGATTACGAGCACCTGCTGCCATGACCAGCTAATTTTTGTATTTTTAGTAGAGAGGGGTTTCACCACATTGACCAAACTGGTCTCGAACTCCTGACCTCATGATCCATCCACTTTGGCCTGGGATTACAGGTGTGAGCCACCACGCCCAGCCAAAAAGAAATGTTTAAGAAACCCCTTGTCCTATTCGGGAAAAATAAAATAATCCTCTCTGAATCTCTGCAACATACCATGGAGACTTTTGCCCTCTTTGGCAACGAGAGACGTAAGAGCAATAGATTTAGTCTAGGTGTAAGTTCTAAAAGCTATGGCATCTTATAAATGTAGATTTAACCGTTTTCATCTGGTAAAAACAATAAGAAAAACTGAGTGTCTTTTGAGTGACAAAGCTTCTAAATACTTAAGCTATGTTTTTTTAAAGATTTGGACATGTATGGAAAGAAAGTGCGTACCTGGCCCACTTGAGATTCTTTGCTGGATCATCTAAGATGCTCTTTGGAAAAGAACTCACATTGAAAGAAGAGAAAATTGAGGTATATAAGCTTGGTTTTCAAACCACTATTTTGCCTATTATCAGCTAATACTATTCCTACTGTTCTCTAGCTGCGCCTCTGCCAGAGTCCACAGGAGTTGAGACTAATGAAATTGAAGAGCTGTTTTACTAGCATTTTTGTATGACACAGAGCAGCACTATATTGTACTTTATGTACCTCTAGTGCCACTGGGGTACTCTACCGGAAAGGAGTTTTGTGACCCACTAGAGCTCAAATGGACCAATTAAACATCAAGACAGGTCCACCTACATGTGCAATGGAGAAGAAGCAACGAGATACCTGGCACCTGAGCATTAGGAGTGACAGGAAGCTGACTGACCCAAACAGAAGAGACAAATGGCAATGCCTCCAGGCGCATCAGCTGGTACATATGGGTTATCTCTGATAGTCTAATTTAATAGCCCTAAATTAGAAGAGGGGGAGAACTGGGGATCCAAAAAGGAAAAAAAAAATACGGCTACTATATATTGTAAGTATGAACAGAGCTTGAAAAGTATTTTTATTACTATTATTGAAATCCAATATGGTCTTCCAAGTGCAGGAAACCTACGTTATGCTAGAATTAAATGAACTAATGTATATGAAAGAATTTTAAAAACTGAAAATGTTTAAGACAAAATGAAATATCTGAGACAGTCCAGTTGTATAAATCTTATTAAAACTAAAAGCAAAAAATACTACTTTATGTCATGATTTCTTCCATTTTTATCACAACTTTTATCAGTTTCATCACTGACTTTTGTCAGAAGTAACCAGCATTTGTACACTACTATTTTGCTCAGTTTCCAATGTAGTATCTCTCCCTTTAAGATGTATTAGCAAATAAAGTATTCTTGTGATCTCACCTTCTCCACCAATCTTGGAAACCAAAAGGTACTTTCTTCTTGATTATTACTGGTCAGAATATGGAATGCATATATTTACCTTTCAACTCTCAGTTCCATAGAAAAAAACAGCCAAGACTATCTCTACTTCTTCAACAGTAATAGGCTTATCTTTCAAATTTTCAAGAGCAATGAATAGTCTGATATATATATATATATATTTATCATAGAAAGCAGAAACTTGTATTTTCATAAATTGCAGTTCTCCTAGAGGAGAATATGGTTCTACCATGTTTATAGACATTATGTATACTAATATTCACAAAGGAATATATTTAATATAGTGGTCTACCAAAATCACATCTAAATTTCCCTAGGAGAGATTAATTTGTACTCTGAAGAACAAGTATTATGAGACATTAATACTGGCAAGTAAGAACTATGATTCTATACTAATGTAATACCTTAAGTAAATCTATGTGTGTTATATTACATTTCTGTATAATTATTGAATAACTATGTTAACCTGACAAAGTCAAATTACTGGACACAACCTTGTGACTGGAAACAATGTTCAAAACTGTGCATCTTTAATGAAAAAGATGGCGTCATTCTAGAAATATTTTTTCACTTCCCATTTAAGAAAAGCATTGCTCAAACATCTAATCCTAAGCAAGTCACCTAACCTCTAGTGCTATCTTTAAGATAATGGTAATACTTGCCTTTCATAGAAACTAGTGGTGAGAAAAACAAGAGAAAGATTTTATGTAGAAACCTTTGAAAACTGTAAGGTATTTTATAAATGCATGTGATGTTTATCATAATTTTACCTGTTTTCCTAGCTGTCGAGCACAGATTGGACAAGGTTCTGGATTAACACCTCCCGATGTTTTATCTTGAGACTATCCAAAAAAGAATTAAAAAATATATTAGTTACGTTTTTACATATAAAACCTGATACATGTTTTGCAACTCATTTATGGAAGTGAATACTGGCAATTACAATTTACATAATCTAACAATTTAGATGACCCATCCATCTCTATATTACCTAACAAGCTTATTCCTGAGACTTCCTTACAAATATCATTTATTCAAGGAGTGAACAAAAAAATGAAAACAATTTTAATCACACAGGTTGAATATCCCTAATCCAAAATCTGAAATCTGAAATGCTCCAAAATCCAAACTTTTTGAGTGCTGACATGACAATCAAGGTAAATGTTCACTGGAGCATTTCAGGTAACAGATTTTCAGATTAGGCATTTAAACAAATTGAACCAATGAATTATTCTTTTCCTCTGTTAATTATTGATTTTTATAAGTAAATCAATAATGTATGTATATATTTGCAGTTCTATAATGTCCATTTGATCTTACCATATAGATTCCAATTCATTTTACTATGTTGTCCACTCTTCCTTTTTACATATAATAAATCACCTACAAATTTAGTGGCTTAAAACAAACATATGATTCCCAAGATTCTACAGGTGATTTGGGGATGGGCTGAGTTGGCTGGGGTTGGATGGTCTATGATGGCCTCATGCTCATGTTTGGCAGTTGGTAGGCTATCTGGTCTGCAGGGAGGGCTGGGCTGAGCTGAGGGCTCTGCTGCTCAAGAAAGTAAACTAGGCTTTTTGAGATAGTCTCATGGAGTTCCAAAGAGCAACAAGAATGGGAGGGTCATTGCTGTAGCACTTTGTAAACAATCTACCATAATTCACAACAGCTCTTCTTTTCCAATATGTCAATAAAGAGTTGACATTTATATAAATGGTGAGATTATAAATATTTTAGGCCTTGTGGGCCATATGATCTGTGTTGTAACGACTCAATTCCGCTAATGTGGCATGAATGCAGCCATAGACAATACGTAAATGAATGAGTGTGACCATATTCCAATAAAACTTTACTTACGAAAAAAGGCAGTGGGCTGAATTTTTCCCATGCATGGTAATTTGCAGATCCTTAAGTTAAAGAAGTTATAAATTTTTCTCTAAGCACTGTCACATATTTTTACTTTCACTCAGTTCAGAGTATTTTCTAATTTCCATTTTGACTTCTTCTTTGACCCATGGGTTATTCAGAAGTATCCTGTCAATTTCTATTAAACTTTTAGGGATTTATCCAGTTATCTTTCCATTACTGATTTCTGGTTTAAATTTCTCTTCAGTCAGAAAACATACTCTCACATACTTTTAAGAGCTGCTTTTTGAATTAGCATAAGGTCTATTTTGATAAATGTTCCACGTACACCTAAAAAATATGTATTCTGAAGCTGTTGGGTGTAATGGTCTGTGTCAGTTGGGTCATATTTGTTCATTAGTGTTCAAATGTTCAATATCCTTACGGACTTTCTTGTCCATTCCTCTGAAGGAATCTTAAAATAGATTAAATTATCTTAAATAATTACATTATTTTAATAAATTTTATAAATTTTAATAAACTTATAAATAAATTTATAATAAATATAATTATAAATATATTTTTGGCAGAATTACAAATACATAATTATAAATATAAATAAAATATAATACAATTATAATAAATTTTAATAAATTTAAATAAATTAAATTAAATCTTAAAATAATCCTCTGCTTACCTCTTTCCTTTGTGCTACTGACATATATTTTAGTTCTATATAAGTTGTATAACCCATAAGACAGCATTGTTGCTTTTAAATAGTCAATATCCTTGCATATTTATCTACATATTTAAGCTTTTGCTCTTCATTCCTTACTGTAGTTGCATCCTTCAATCTGAAATAATTCTCCTTCCATCCAAAGAAGTTCCTTTAATATTTATTGTGATGTGTGTTAACTGGAGATGAATTCTTCCAGTTTGTGTTTGTCTGAAAATATCCTTATTTCACTTTTTTTTAAAAAAAGGAAATTTTCTTTAAGTATAGAACTCTAGGTTGGCTGTTTTTTTCTTTTAGCATTTTGAAGATGTTCCAATGTCAACTGGTTACATAGAGAAACTATGGAAAATACCGAAACATCTTTAAAGGTGAAAAGAAAAACATCTCTATGTAGCCACCAGTTTTATTAGTGCTCCTTTGTAAGTATTAAATGTTTTATCTCTCAACTTTTTTTATTTCTATTTTTCATTATTTTTGGTTTCCAGCAGTTTGACTATGATGTATCTAGGTAGTATTTTGTTTTTTTATTTCTATTTTTCATTATTTTTGGTTTCCAGCAGTTTGACTATGATGTATCTAGGTAGTATTTTGTTTTTTTCTTTACTTATTCTGCTTAGTGTTTCTGAACTTCTTGAATCTTTAAGATATTTGTCATAATTTTATCAGTTTTAGAAAATTCTCAGCTATTATCTCTTCAAGCTTCTGTCCTATTCTCTTTTCTTCTTGAACTTCAATTACAAGTATGCTAGATCTATGAAATTACAAGTATGCTAGATCAAACAACTGTGTCTCAAATCTCTTTTGCCCTATTTTGTTCTTTTTCTATCTATGCCACTTCAAATTGGGTATTTTCTATTGTACTGTACTTGAGTTCATGAATCCCATCTTTTTCTGTGTCTGGTCTCCAATGAGTTTTTGATTTCAGATACTGTATTTCTGCAGTTCTATAATGTTCATTTAATCCTACTGTATAGATTCCAGTTCATCTTATGTTGTCCAGTTTTCCTTTTCCTTTCTTTCACATACAGGTTGAGCATTCCAAATCCAAAAATCTGTAATCTAAAACGCTCTAAAATCATAAACTTTTTGAGTGCTGATGCAATGCTCACAGGAAATGCTCACTGGAGCATTTCCAGTTTTGGATTTGAGATGTTCAACCTACATAAAATTGTTGACAGATATTGTTAAAGTGCTTTTAAGAAAAGCTTATATAAATTTATATTTCCATTGGTAATGCATAAAATGTATCCATTCCCTGCCCTTTTTCACCACTGGGGTGTGTAATCATTTAAAAAATCTGTGCCTAATTGTTGGCAGAAAATAGCACCTGTGTAATTTGATTTTCCATCATTATAGATTAAATGCTTTTTCTTTTATTAATAGCCAAATTGGATTTTCTTAGGTAGAATATTTATATCCTTAAAATTTTAGGTTTTAAAAAATATTTTAACATATAAACAATGACGTACAAGATAACTGTCTTTTTATTTTGACTATCATATTTGAAGCATAGAAATCTTACATTTAAAAAACTTATGCTCAGGAATGTTGAGACATTTTTCCTGTTATCTTTTTTTTTTGAGATGGAATCTCACTCTGTCGCCTAGGCTGGAGTGCAATGGCGCAATCTCAGCTCACTGCAACCTCTGTCTCCCAGGTTCAAGCGATTCTCCTGCCTCAGCCTCCTGGGAACTGGATTACAGGCGTGTGCTACCATTCCAGCTAATTTTTTGTATCTTTAGTAGAGACGCGGTTTCACCATGTTGGCCAGGCTGGTCTCAAACTCCTCGGCCTCTCAAAGTGCTGGGATTACAGGCGTGAGCCACCATGCCCAGCCTGTGTTATCTTCTTAATGTTAGCAATTTGCATGAAACTTTTTAATTTTTTTCTTCTTTTTATCTTTCAGAATAAGTGTTGGTAATCATAACAGTAATAATGATCTTAATAATATTAATAGCAGCAAAAACCTAGAAAGTGCTTAATAGATCAGAAACTACTCTAGCATTTTACATGTATTAATTCACACAATCCTCAAGACAGCCCTATACTATAAAGTAGTGTTGACATCATTCTCATTCTACTGATGATGCGAGGAAAGGTGAATAACTTAAATAAAGTCACATATCTAGAAAACAGTTGAGTCACGATTCAAAATTGGGCTGTCCAGTTCCAAAGTCTACCTTCTTAGTCGCCATGCTATATCTATAATGAATGTCTAACTTTTCGTTTTGTCTGAGATTTACTGATTCACTTAAGTATATGTTATACCAGTTTCCAGAAGAATTCAAATCTATATCTTGTCCTCACTTGCCCTATCCAAATATTTACTACTATATCTTGCCCCTAGAAGGTTCTCTGCCAACTAGCAAAATATGAATTCCTGCAATAAAATGAAATTATATTTAATCAATGACCCAATTCATCAGTGTCCAGTATAATACTCAGATCATAACTCAGAACATGTGTTTTGAATTACTTAATATTTGAAGTCTACCTTTATTACCATGTACTCTGATTTAGTAGCTTTCCAAACACACTTCAGTTTCAAATAAGAAATTACGACATATTTTTGTACTGATGAATGAATGCATGTGTATAAATTGCATTATGCCAGTTTCACCGAGATATGTTTTAATACTTTTACTATTCAAGGCTTTGAACTACAGTCCATTTACATTGTTCTCTACTATCGAGTGCATGCCTTCTATATCATCTGCATAATAAATTTCTATAGATACAATATTCTTTTGTGATCTCTGAAGCTATTGTAGAGACATAGGTAGTGTTCTGACTCATATAACACAAAATACTAATTACAACAATTTGCACCATTAATTATGAAAGGAGTCACTAAAGTGGTTTATGATAATGCAGCATAGGAAAAAGTAGCATGTCTTAGAAACAATACCTTCTCCAAATTAGTTAGGTAAAGAAGCTGCCCAAGTTTTTTCTGAAGCTGTGATGTAGCAACGGCTTTATCATTTAGTAGTTTTATTCGGTTTTGTTCTACCTAAAGAAAATAAAAATAAAAACTTCTTTATTCTTTCAGAAAGACAGTTAAATTATATTAAATATGGACAATTCTCCAGTAATACAAATGTATTCTGTTTTTTAAAAAAACCTATTTACATTGTAAAACACAAGTTTTCAAAATGGATACTAGATAATATATTTCAAATGATTTTTTTTTTTTTTTTTGCTTTATGAAAGGCACAATTCAATGCAGAGTTCTTTTAAATAGGAAGTGTCCCTATGTACCTGAAGTCAGATAAAAATAAACTCAAATTCTATTATGTACCATTTTTTTCAGTAATACATACACGGGATAAAGAAAAGTTAACTGATTTGTTGCTCTGGCCTCAGTGATTTCATGAAATCCAGGAAAGAATTTCTCTGCCCTTCTTTCCTCTGTCCCCCTGGTAGAATACAGCAGACAGAGAAGGAACACTCAAACAAAACGAATTTATTTTCTCAGAAAAACTTCTTCAGAATTCACATTTAAGTGAGATAGTATATAATGAATATATCTAAATTTTTCCAAGTTACAGTCTCCAAGCTGTACAGAAACAGACTTAAGGCACTAAACAAATAAGGAATAAAAATGAATTATAAAGGAAATAATCTTTTAATGGAGAATAAAAGAGATTGGTGGAGTAATGTTTTTAAACCTGAGTTACAAAGTTATTAGACGGTAAGCTGTTAATATTAGTTCATCATTAGCAAAAGAAACACTGCAAAAGAAAAGGTTTCAGTTGTTTTTAAGGAAGATTTTTCTAGTTCTGATAAAACTGAGGTGACAAAAATCTCTAAAATGTGACTGAGAATATCTACTGGTCTTAAGCACATACAAGGTTTTAAACTCAAAAACAGATGAATGTGCAACCAAAGATGCCCCAAAATAGTGAACACTAAGCATGTAATAGATATGAAATTGCTCATCTTTGACCATTTTTGGTCTACAAAGACAATTTTCTATGGGTCACATTAAAAATGGAGATTAAATACACACTTATAGTAGAGCTCAGTGCCCTGATTCTGCCTTTTCTATGGGTCTTAGATATCTGTGACATCTGCTTGCTGTTCCCTTTTCTGTGATTTACTTGCCAATTACCTCATGTGGTTCAATGATATGAAGAACAGGCGGATTAGGCTTTGGCTCCCTAGGATCACGCACTCTTAGTCGTTCTGTAGCCATTGCAAGTTCATCAACAGCAGACACACGATTCCTCAGAGCCATCCAATATTCATGAAGCAACTGAAGGAACAGAAAAGACAAACACAGTGGTAAAGCATGTAATTAAAACTGGTTAAAACCACCAAGATGTGCCTTAAGCAAAAGTCTTCAATGAGATCTTACACTTTTTCGCTATGTGTCTAACGTACAAGTAGTTCCTGGGGTCATTTTTAGGATGAAATGTGAATGAAAAAAATCTCTATAGGACACTGCCTCTTTAGATTCTCAGTAACAGAATATAAAGATTTCTTGCTAAGACCAAAAATCTTTATAAAGTCCAATTTTAGGCTGACAGAATCTCTTCTGTTTTATTTTTTAAAAATAGTTTTATTATAACATATTTCACATATTCAACTATGTATAAATGGCAACAAGAATACTAAAATATACAATCAAGTACTCATCATCTAATTGAAGAAAGAATAATATGAATTCCTTGGAAAGGCTCTGTGTGTTCTTTCTCAACTGTATCACTCTTTCCTCACATATTCCTCCTTCAGTACCCAACCATGGGGCAACCACTATTCTGAATTGTACTTATCCTGCTACACTTTTCATTGAACTTTTACTATGTGAAACATATTCTTAATAATTCAGTTATATATGTTTCTGAAATTCACAGAAATGGTATCAATCAGTATACATTTTTTGACAGGCTCTCTTCACTGACTTTACATTTTGAGGTAGATCTGGTAGATATGTACAGCAGGAGCTCATTCAATTGCTCTTCTGTGAAAAGGTCTGCAAAGTTATGCAGAAAATATGTACCAAGACCTGGGAGAACTGCACAATAAGCTCTCTTCTGGACAAAGGGTATGTGGCCAAACTGAGTCAAAAGGAAGAATACAGGGGCAACTGATCATCATACATAACACTTCTTCCAAGGCTTACTGTAATTAACTGTGTTAATGTGCTTTGTATTCACATGAGTAATGTGTGAGAAAAACATTATTATAAACCCATGATTTTGATGTTATAAATGTATTCCCCAATTTATGACATATGAACTGATAGTACAAATAACTATCTCTCTGCATAAAAATTTTTATCCTACTTTAAAAAGCAAGACTTTTAAAAAAAGAAATTGAATAAAAATGTCATTATAAATAAAACACTTCTTTCCTTCCTCTACCTATGTCACCTGTAAAGCAGTACAATGGATAACTAATCCAAATAAAACAATAATTGAAAATTAATGAATTGTGAAATCTCAAGTACAGAGTTATAATATGATGGAATCATTAAAGTACAAATATGAAAGGGCATATCGGGCTTTATTCATTGGAATGGTTTCCAAACTTATAGGATAAGAAGTATTTACTAGGTTCCCCAATCTTTAAGGTAGCTGATGCTTGCTTGTTATTCACAGAACAAAAACAAAACTCTAATTTCATATAATAGCAGTGGAAGATCAAGCTAATAATAGAATGAACACACTTTCACGGCTAAACAAAAAGTTTCATATAAGTTCCAGTTTAATAATGATTTTCTTTTAGTAATTTAATAAATAGAATGTCTTTGAGTATTATGGTATTTGCTATCCTTTTATTAAAACAGTTACATTTCAGGCAAAGAGAAATTATGCCACCTCAATCTCAAAAGAAGATTTTAAAAAACTGGAGAGAGAAAAAAAGTAGCAGTTAAAATTGATGTAAAAAAGAAGAATTTTTAATTTTGGAAGGAAGTTTTAAAATACTATACCTTATATTCCTTCTTCCATGCTTCAAAGAGATCCATTGAAGTGCTTCCTTCATCAACAAATTCAACATCAAACCTATGTGATTTTGCAAATGATAGTATTGCTTTCATAGATCGCTCTGTCTCACTTATTGCCCAGAGACCCCGGGTGGTGGTAGGTGCTCGATCATCCACCAGTCCTTCTTCATCTTCTATCATCTCCTCAAATATTGCAGTCTGGCCTTTGACTCTGAAAACATACCAGAACAAAACAACAGTAACTGGTATCAGTGAGTGAAAAGCAACCTTCAATGTGAGTTCTAAAAGAACATGTTTGCAAGTCTTTGGAAAAACCAAAGCAACCTTGAAAAAGCTGAAAACATCATAAATTTGGCCAGTTTTTTTTTTTTTAATTCTATTATATCCACTGTAATAAACAGAAAGCTACTGATTCATTTGCCATAACAACACAAAAATCTTGTTTTCTTCCTTGACATGCAGAAGTGAATGTTTGGCAAGGAAATATGTGAGGAAAATTTCTATTTTAGAGAAGTTATATCTGTTGGAGATGAATAAACAGAATTTGGATAGAAACATGAAGAAATGTATTATTTACTTCAGTAATAACAGAAAAAGATTTGACCTAAAATAGAATAGTAATACACCTGGATGAAAGTGGACACATTTATTATTCTAACAAGCTTCCCTCTGAGAATCCAGGTGTTTGTGACAAGGTTTACTTATGGTTTCATTAAAGTAATAACATATTTGATTGTGTCATTCTTTATTCTTGAAGAAGTTATGCCGGACATTATGAGTTCTACCTTGAATAGCAGTAAAATGCTAGCAAAATCTGTATAATTCAAATCCACTGGACTCTAGAGTCTGGGATTTTACCACTCCACAAAACTGCATCTCAATTAATTATATATTACTACACTATGAACATTTAGGGGGTAACTTCTGGATAGGTAAAACTGGGCATATTAAACAATCAAATACCAAAGGTGTACTAATCAATTTAATTAAAGAAACAATATAATAAAGGTTACTGTGGGGGAAAACATAGTCTTATATCACATAACTGAGTCTTGCAAAATGTTTCATTTTCTTGATGGGTAATAATCAAATAGAGAACTTACGTGTTGGAAAATAGCTTTGATTCATACTCTGTGAACAATTCATCAGCTTTACAAAAGACACAGCTGAAAAAAAGAGATTAACAGAAATATTCACAAACATAACCAGCAATCTGGTAATTTTAAGGAGAAACTTAATATTTTGACTTCATTTTTCTTTCTACTAGATATGCCATTTTAGAAAAAACCAATCACATGGTTTTTCATACCTTGTCCTTGAGACTTTATTTTTCTTTAAATTAGATTAATACATCTCTTTCTACTTCTGTCTCAATTAAAATGAAAAAACCTTTACTATATGAGTCAATTGTTTCTTCTCTAAGAAATCTAGCTTAAAGAAATGGTACCATTTCATTGTATGATTTCTTCTATTACCTACCAGTTGAGAGGAAGTCTGGCTGGTCGGAGGTGGCAGACTGTTGCAGACTCAATAACGTTACGAGATGGAGGTCCCTCCAGGTTTTTTACAGCCTCTCTTACTAGCTTCTGGCATTTATTTAGCTCTTCCATTTGTGTCGTAAGTAAGAACTGAAGACCTCTGCAATCACGGAACCTGATTCCCACACCAGCACCACACACAATACAAAGAAAAGAATAATAGGTCAATTTCCTCAAATTCAGAAAATGGTTGCCAAACAAAGTGTTAAAGAAACTGCTTTTTTTTTTTTTTTTTTTTTTAACAGCAACATTTGAGTGAGTTTTCCTTCAGAGTGTATTCAAAGTATAATATTGGGCTGTCTACTGTAAAAGATACCAAAAAAATTTGATAGTCCTGTGCTCAGGAACTGAAAAAGAGCATGAAAAATGTATGTCTGTCTCAGGTATCTTTGAAAGTGTACGACTGCCACATTCTTCCGTTTTAAGCCTGACTACAGATAGCCTTCCTGACATCCTTGCTCTATATGAGGAGGTGCCTGCAGGATGAAACATAAAAGCAGAATATTGGGAAGAAAGAAGAAAAATGGCTAAGAGTTATATTCCTTGGTTGAATATATATATATGTATGTATACTTAATTAAATCTGTAATTATGCACTATATACGAGGCACTTTGCCAAGCACTTTTCCTGTATAATTTCAATAGTTACTAATGTGCTCACACTATGAAGTGTAAAATATTAAAGTAACTAAAGTAACAAAGGTATGTCGCAGTTAGGAGTTAAACCCAATTATAGTACCTATAACCATTTTGATAAACTGTGAATAAAAAAGGCTGCAAAAAAGAAGTATGAATGTGTCTGTATAGGTTTATGAATGGAGAAAAAAAGCCGGTAATAATGAGAAATTAGAAACTAGAAAATACAAGGATTTCTTTGCTTTTAAAGTTATGAGTAGATACTTTTTCTTCCTGTTTTCTTACTTCTCTGACATAGAAAGCTTGCCAGTTTGTTGCTTGTAGTTGCTGGTTATTTCATTTCGCACTCGCTGAACTAGCTCCTCATCAATAGTAAATTCTATTGCTCTGTGGATCACATTTAGCCACCAAGGAGAATTAGAATGAATCTGTAAAAAAGGTAGCAGTTAATCAATTAATACATTTTTTTTTAGTACTCACTAAGCTTCCATCACTGGGCAGGGTGATGCCAAAATTCAAAGAAAGTAATAAATGCTATTCTCAAAGGGACTATCACAGAGGGGAGACGAGTATACATATTCCATGTAAAATGCTCGCTTCCTCTTTTGAAAATATAATTAAAGAGAAACCCCTATTTCCTAACTACTCTGGATAAATGAGAATTTATTGAATGCATTTATATAACAAAGCTGTAACTAAAAAAACTGTTTACGCCAAATGAAAATTCAATACTCAATCTATATATGTGAAAAGGTCACAGGTCTCTTTATCAGCATAAGAAAGAAAGCCTTCATTCTAATCTTTAACTGAACCAGATTCCACTTAATGAATAATCCACAATAACTCACAAAATTATATCCCAGAATACTAAATAATGAATGAATTAGAAAGACAAAAATTTGCAACACCTGATTTAAAAACTGAAAATAAAAGTGTATTTGTGTAACCTCTTTAGATTTTGCTGCTGATTTCATAAAACTGAAATTTTAGAAATGACAAGTGGTATATATTCTGCAGGAAAAATACCTGTGGTTCTAATGTATTAACATTTTAAAACATCTCAGAAACAAGATAAAAAGGAGGTTATAGAAGTCTTTACTTTCTTCAAAAGACAACTGTTATATACTCATGGTAAGAGAAAACCCATGAGTTCAAAAGAAAGAGAACTCAAAATAGTTGACTTATTTATGCATCTGTTCATTCAACCAATAAATCATTGCTAACAGTAAAATAAACTTGTATTGTGGGTCAGGCAATGTGCTAGGTGCTAAGGATTTCAAAATGTATAAGAAATTCAAGTTTCTCCCCACCAAAAAACCAAAACTCAAAATGATATCTGGAGGCAAATACAAGTAAGAAACACTGCATTTTGGCATACCTTTCTTTGAAGCTCATGGATGGTCTGCTGCACAGGATATAAAGCTTGCTGGGCTTCAGCAACTTCTGTATTACACTTGCTCATATAGTGCTCTCGCAGCTGTTTGGCCTGTGTTGAAACAGAGAATATAAACTTTCACTCCCAATCTAGAATATAATTCAGTATGACGTTTCAAGAAGAATGGGTCATTTTATACATCTAAAGCTACTTAACTGCATTTAAACATAAAAGTACAAGTATACTGTAGAGAACATAAAATTCACGCTAAAAATTCCTTATATATGGAAGTTAACAAAATTTACCTGTCCAAGTAACAAAATTTAAGAAACACCGAAGATTTGTTTGCCAAATTTTTATTTAAATTTTTTTTTTAGTTAGAATAAGCAAAGAGGGGAAAAAAAGAACAGTAATATTTCAAATGATAGGCAAAGCAAAGACACCTTTCTAAAATTTGGCTAATTTAGTTATTAAAATTTCTTAGTTACTGCAGTTTAAAAATAATCCTTGAGAATACACAGTAACACAGGTGTTAGGAACTGAATTTTGTTTCCCCAAAATTCATATGCTGAAGCCCTAAGAAAGTAGATTTTAAATGTTCTCACTACACACACACACACACACACACACACACGCATGCAATAAAAATAAAGAGGTAATTGATTTAGTTTGATTTAGCTATTCTAGTGTCTACATACATCAAAACATCAGTCTCTACTCATGAATAGATAAAATTTTTGTTAATTAAAATAGTTTACCAGGGCACCTCCGCCCCCAAAACAACCAGTGCAAAAAGGCTGTGCTTATTTATATCATCTCATTTTTTATCCTGTTGACTCAAATAAAGCCTCCACTTATAGGTTCGATACATTTCAAACATACCTACTCTTTTGATTTTAGCTCTTTAATGTTTAACAACAGCAAAAATCCCTGGAAGAATCTGCATAATAAGCTATTAACAATTCATAGTAAAATAATTTATAATATCACTCTTTTCGATGTCATTCTTTTCAAAAAGAGGCGACACTTTTTGTAGAGGAAACTTCTTTGGGAGAACTACCACCAAAAATTTGACTTTATTTACCCCCTTAAAAATACACAGAAATGTGGAGAAAGTGCAAAAGTTTGTATATTTACTAAGCTACCTCTTTTGTAGATCTGCCATGAGATCAAAGTTTCTTTTTTAAAACTCATTTATTTACATCCCATTCTGTTGGCTACCAACAGCCATATCTACAACAAGCATTTATCACATAACTGCAGGTAGATCAGCAGAGAAGCCAAATAATACGTACTGCTGCCATTCTCTGCTACCCAAAATCACAACAAAATTTGAAACATCAAAGTAACAGGAAAACATGATTACATTTATTTGTATGTTGTATGTCCTAGGATATATCAACTATATGGAGCATAAAGTTTGAAGAAAATATACTTTTATAGACAGAATGAAAAAAATAATTACCTCTTCCTCAAGTCGGCCATCACGCAAGGTAGGTGGTATCCCTGGGTGCCTGGCTATCAACAATTCCATCAAGTTATGGGTAGCATGAAGTCTCTACAAACATATCAAAGGCAGTAATTATGACAGTCAATGCAGAAGACTCTGAAGAGAACCTAATATTAATATGGCACACAGAACACTAACACCACATTAAGATCATATCACCAAATACTTTTCCTATAAAACAATCTGAGTACTACCACTTTGTTTTCTTTACTCAAGGGCAGGGTGTTAATGTCTAGGACCTGCCTTTTGTAACCCTTATCCATGCAGAATATCAGATTTATATTTAATTTTTCCTCTCCCTCCACTTTTCCACATGTTCCTCTAAATATCCACTCTGGTACTTGTGAACATGTTAGTCAGTCCCAAGGTCAATATTCTGAATGGTAATGACATCTTACCTGGGACTCAAACCTAAACTTGCCAAAATTAATAAACCCATCTCTACTTCTTATTTAGCTAGAGAGCCTTGTCTATATGAGTCAATGACAGATCCAAGAAGGGAAAGAGAAATAAGTGTTATAATTAAAATATCCAAATCTCCCTAAAGACCTCTAAAAATTATCATTAGATAGGTTTTATTGCTTAGTTCCTTTTCTTTTTAATGAAAACCATGTGAATAAATATGTTGATATTCATATGTCAAAGTGATAAAACTGACCTACTCTTGGAAGTACAAGTACTTTGAGCTATTTTTAACTGTAGCTTATATAGACTTACCTTGTCAGGCTTGTGCCCAAAACTTCCCTGAATGGAACAGTAGTGATTCTCAAATGTTAGTGTACATACAAATCACCTAAAATGCTTATTGAGAAGACTGAATCCCAAGTTTCACCCAGTGATTATTATGACTGTTTGTTACCATTTATCCTCTTAAACATTCAGAAAAATTATTTTGTAAAAAAAACAAACAGAATACCTATGAAACTGTTTAGTCTTTACTTACTTGAAGTGAATCAGTTTTGAGTTTTCCTTTGTGTTCCTCCGAGGAGCGCAACACTTCTCTGTACAATTCTGCTGCCAAGGCATACTCACCTAAAGAATTAAAATGTATTTAAAGCATACGAGAGTCACATATTTAGCTCCCAATGTCATCTAGTTGTCCATTATTTAAGAATACTGTAAAAATAAAATGTAATGATTATAACTTTTTTTAAGTAAAGAAATTTGACTTGGTATTAATATGATTGCCCAAGTTTTAAAAAAGGCTGAGTACAGTTCCTTCTTTAATTCCATGGAATATAATGTTCTTATATTACATTTATAATATTTTAAAATTATACTGAAATATGTTTATAATCAAACCTGTTTGTAATGTTTTGAGATTATGCTATTGGATAATCTTTTAATTTAGACAAAAAAATTTCCTCTTGCTGAAGTTAAAAGGTGGCAATCAGTAGTCATTATGATGTTTGAAATTAAGGATAAACTTAAGGTAATTATAGATTATTTATTAAAAAAAAAATTTAAGACACTCCAACCAACCTACACATAGCGATCAGAAAAATATACTATTCTTGGTAGCTATTATTGTTCTTGGTATTAGGCCAAATAATTTGCAATTAAAAACTTCATGTCAGAAACTCAGGGATCTCCCTCTTCTTCTGGTCACACAAATCATGGTCTGAGATGTATGCTGTTTTCTACTGTTCATAATTAGCACCTCATTCAAATAAAGCAATTCAAAAAGTATCGATTAAAGCACAGTCTGGCAAAGTATGGCCCATGGGTCATTTCTACCCTCTGCCTATCTGTTGGGCACATCAGCTTAGAATGAATTTTACATTCTTAAATAGTTGAAAAAAATTCAAAAAAAATATTTTGTGACGTGAAAATTAAATTTCAGGGTCCATAGTTTTATTAGAACCTAGCTCTGCTCATTTGTTTTTATACTGCCTGTGGCTGCTGTTGTACTACAACAGCCAAGCTGATAGTTGTGCAGAGATCTTATGGCTTGCAATGCCTATGTATTATCTGCTTCTTTACACAGAAAGTTTGATGATACCTCAATAAAGTAAGAGATGAACATTTTTAATGGCTTGAATAATAGAATCTATCTTAATTGCTGCTTGTAAAATTCAAGACAGGTAAATTATAAATACTATTAAAGTAAAAACCTAACACTGGCAAAACCATGCAATCCATACCAAAAAAAGGTACAAGATGTTCTAGCTTTTATTTGCTGAGAAAGTTTTTTTCCTAAGTATCACACATACTTTCTTTTAAAAAAAAACTTCAAGCTGGTTTTATGAATATCATGTAATTAGGACCATGTTCATAGTTACAATGAGCTATATATATAAGCAAACCTTTGTAAATTTTGAAGTTGGTTCTTTTTTTAGCTCATATATAAGTTTACATACATATCTTAATTTTGGTAAAATATACATAAAATTTACCATCTCAGCCCTTTTTAAGTGTGTAGTTCAGTGGCATTATGTATATTCAGTGTTGTGCAAAACACCTAATTTAAAATAAATTTTTGGAACAATAGCTCTTATACCATTGCTTTATATCTAGTTCTATTAGTTAGCTAATACAAAGCTTTCTAAAACACACATTATCAAAGAACTGTAGTCAGCCAATTTCTATTCCCTTTAAATAAGGGAGAAGATTATTTTCACAATAATAAAGTTACTTTATAACGTAGGCATTAACATTCATTATCTTCACAGTGAGTTCTCTTTTTTTAGTTAAGAGTCTTGATTAAAGCTTTTCAAAGGACATTATGAATTCTATCAGTATTTATACTACCATTTGTAGAGAATAATTCATTTAACAATTTTCTCTTCATAATTACCATACCTTTTAAAGAAGGTATAGTGATTAAACTATAATGTAAAGCAGCTGAATTTGATCTATTCGTTATAATACCTGGTTTTGCATGTTTACTTTTAAAAAGACATGCTTTCTGAGGAAGATTAAAAAAAAAACCCATATTCAATGTTATAAAGGTTTAAGTCAAATTTGGAAATACCCATTCTCAGCCACTTGATGGCGCTAACATTTCTAAGAAAACTGGTGGATTTGATATTGTCAAGCTAATTTTCTCCAAAAATCATCTGCAGAAAACACAATGTTCAAAATTGGAATAATAAAATGTGTTTAATACCAGTCAAGGAGAATCTCAGAATATGTATTAATGTATCATACGTATTTATTTACATATAATATAAGCAAATCTTTTTAGAGTTTGAAATTAATTTTAGATTTCTTTTAAAAGTCAGACCTTCACTGTCTGATCTTCACATTAGAAGAATCTAATTTATGTTAAGTTATATATGTAATGTTACTTTAAAAAATGAATATTGTTTAACACATTACTATGAAGTTAATAAAAACTAAAAGCAGCAAATCTATTACAATTAAGTTGAAAATTACAATTCAGAAGGAACATATCCTCTATTAATGGACTTTCTGGTGGCGGATTTCTCTTAATAATCAACAATACACTGCTAGCTAAATTGAGGACTTTCTAGGGAATGCCCTAGAGGGAAGATTTGCACACAAAGTTACGTGTACTATATGTGAACAATTTAACATGAATATATAATAATAGGCCCTTTTCTATTAGATATTGATAACAGAATTTACATTGTGAGCAGGTTGAAAGTGGTAAGAATCTGAGGTAACCTTCATATTACCATAACCAATAACATCATTCTTCATCTCTGTTTTTATAACGTTTTCAATGTGCTTCTACATTTTGTATTAAGAACAATAGTTGAGGTAAGTAAAGCACCTGTAGTATTTTATTGACAAAGACACTGAAGTTCGGAAATCTTGAACAATATATACCATTTCACAGGGTTCCAACTGCAGCATGTAAGAAGGCCCACCCTATTCAGTTCTTGTCTAGAGCTATTTCTACTCAGCTTCTGAGAATCCTTATAACTCTACCCAAGTATCTAGCACAATAAGAGACACTTTCCATTTCTGGTTCTATTATGCTAAAGAGCTAACAACTACAGACGGGCTACTCAAAGAGGCTTAATGTAAGAAGATTTATATACTACAAAAAGCACACATTTCTTTGGGCAACTGATTTCTTTGTACTTCATTTGCTCTTTTTTTAAAAATTTCTTAAGGTAGCAGCTGAAGTCTCCGATATGAAACTTTTTTCTTTTCTAGTACATGTTTAATGCTATGAATTTCTTTTTAATAACTGATTTGCTGCATCCCACAAATTTTGATGTTTCATTTTTATTCACTTCAAAGTATCTCCTACTTTCCCTTTTATTTTTTAACCCAAAGGTTTAGAAGTGTGTTATTTAATTCACAGCATTTGCGGACTTTCCAGTTTTCCTTCTGTTATTGGTATCTACCACTGTGGGCATAGAACACACTCTGTAAGCATGAATCCTTTGAAATTTACTGCCTTGTTTTACAGCCCAGAATATGCCCTATCTTCATATACATTTAATGTGTACTTGAAAACAATGTATATTCCTCTTTGGTTGGGTAGTCAATAAACACTGATTAGGTCAATTGGTTGACAGCGGTGTTTGAACTATGTATGCCCTCACTTATTTTTTACTTATTCTATACATAACTGAGAGAGGGATGTAGAAATCTCTGACAATTACGCACTTGTTTATTTCTCGTTATAATTCTATCAGTTTTTAGTATTTATTTTGAAACTCTTGTTTTAGGTACATTAATATTTAGAATTTTTTTCTCTAGTGATAAAAGTAACACCCTTTATCCTTGGTAATATTCTTTGCTCTGAAATCTACTTTAGAAGTTCCAGTGGTACAATCAGTTAGCAGGCAGTATTAATAAGAAATCTATTTTACTTGATAGAAATATAGTGGCTTTATCATTCTTTTGATTAGTGTTAACATATCTTTTTTCATCCTCTTACATTTGCATCTTTAAATATAAAGTAGGTTTCTTATAGAGAACATATTGATGGTTATTGTTTGTTTTTAATCCAGTCTGACAATCCAGGCCTCTTAATTGGGATATTTAGACCATTACAGTTTACGTGATCACTGATAAGCTTGTTTTTAAATCTACCATCTTGCTGTTTGTTTTCTAATCATCTCATTTGTTTTTTGCACCCTTTTTTTTTTGAAGATTTTTAATTTATTTATTTATTTACTTATTATTATTATTATTATTTTTGAGATGGAGTCCTGCTCTGTAGCCCAGGCTGGGGTGCAGTGGTGCAATCTCAGCTCACTGCAACCTCCGCCTCCGGGGTTCAAGTGATTCTCCTGTCTCAGCCTCCCAAGTAGCTGGGACTACAGGCGCATGCCACCACACCCAGCTAATTTTTGTACTTTTAGTAGAGACGGGGTTTCACCATGTTGGCCAGGATGGTCTCCATCTCCTAACCTTGTGATCTGCCTGCCTCAGCTTCCCAAAGTACTGGGATTATAGGCACAAGCCACCGTGCCTGGCCTGATTTTTTATTTTTTCTTTTTATCTATTCTTTTGGATTATTACCTCTAACTCCTTGTTGTATGTTGAAGTGGTGGCTGTAGGGTGCACATTCTTTGCCTTGTCACAGTCTACCTTCATATAATATTATACCTCTTCATATACAGGATAATAATCTTACAATATTATACAACCACGTCTCCCCACACAGACTTTGTATTATTGCTTTTGCACATTGTACATTTACATGATATAAAACCCACAATATATATATATTTTTTTCCTTTGGGGACTCCAACACATTTATATTAGGCCATGTGAAGTTGTCCACAACCTCACTGAGGCTCTTCTCAAAATTTTCAGTCTTCTTCGTTTTTCATGTTGGAGAGTTTCTATTGCTATTCTATACTTTGACTTTCTTGATTTTTTTCTTAGGTGGTGTCTAATCTTCTATTTATTAAGTGAATTTTCTATATTAGACATTGTAATTTTGATTTCCAGAAGTTTGATTGCATGTTTTCAAGGTTTCTACTTAACATGTTTCATCTTCACTCTTGAACCTATGGAATACAGTTTTAATGTTTCTCATATTTATATGGAAAGGTGTGTCTATATGGTGCTTATTAAAAGTGCCAGTTATATAACTTTGCTTCCAGCCAAGATAGAGTAACAGACAATGGATTTACTCTTCCCTGTGAAAACTACAATAACAGGCAAAATATACAAAATGACAGTTTGTAAGATATTAGACCTAATGCAAAAAAAGTGATCCGTGAGAGATGGAGAAGCCACTAATACTCTTCCATGTAAATATAAGATGCTCTTTCTAACCTGCTTTAATTTTGTGCATAATATATAACACTATAACTTTATACATATACGTTCTGTGTGTGTGTGGGAGGGTGTGTGTGTACTTGTCACCCTCTGTAAGAATTTAAGGTCTGCAAGATCAGAGAGTTACTTTATTTACCATATCATTGTTACCTAGATCAGGTGTGGCACACAAATATTTGCTGAAAAAATGATCCCACAAACTATTATTTTTAAACCAATGAACAATAATTCCTTTAATGTGTCAAAATTTAACCATTTTTCTATTTCTAATCATTTTGACAGTTTACAGTTGTTTACTATTAAACTATTAAAGTCTAAGATTAACAACTTAAAGAGAAATCTGTGTATCCTCATTTCCTTAAAAAAGAACTAAAAATGGAAATGTTTGGTTAAATCATATGTAAACTTTGAAGGTTTTCAAAACGTTCTATGAAACTGCTCTCTATTAAGTTGAACCTATTTAAACTATATTCAGTAGTGTGTGGGAGTATCTTTTTGGGGGAAAAATCCCCCCCCCCCCCCAAAAATCAAAATCTATTTTTTCTATAATTAACCTTCCTCAGGAAGTGTTTGAAAGAATCAGAGATAACGCAATCACCTTCTACCTTTAATAATATGAATGCCTGCTAAGCCATTGAGAGCACAAACTAGCTGTCGATGTGCTTCTTCACATTCAGTTCCACATTTCTTCTGCAAAGATGTCAGCAGCTCTTCCATTGTCATGGTGCTAAAAGAAAAGGTAGACTGTTCAAAACTAGAAAGAAAATCCCAAGTGTTACTTCAGTGGGAGTGTTATATCTCACATGATCAAGAGTGTATGAGACTCGCAGTTTTTGTGGTATCTCTAGCATTTTTTTCGCCTCAATTTTTACCATTATTTTTTCCCACATAAGTACCTTTATTTGATCACATCTTTCTTTAAGTTTTTCCCATTTCAGTAAAGGGAGAATGAAACTAGAAAAATCTTCCTCAAGTACAAAGTACAGCATGACATATTTGAAACATTACAGGTATTAAAATGTAAGACTGACTCTGAATCCCAGCACTGCAACTTAATTAGAAAACCTCTTTGAGCCTGAATATTTTTTTAATCAGTAAAAAATGAAGATCCTCTAAGGTTAAATGCCATTCCTTCAAAAGGCTGTCTAACCTTAACCATTCATATATAAATTGTTTTCGGACTCTAACTGTACACAGCAATTTGTTCATATATCTTTTGAAATTTACTATGTTCACTTCATATTTTAGAAATCTATACTTTTCATCATTTCCCTTATTTGTCTATAACCTGCTTAAAAGCAAAGACAAAACTGAATCCTCTTTCTATCTCTTATAGCCAAAGGCCAGTTTCTGAGTTGCAGTCTGATTCACAAAAACTTTCTGGGACAATAGAGTATTATGAACACAAATTTCTTAATGTTCTCAGAATGAATAATCAGAGAGATAGAAAATATTTAACGGTAATCTAACTCCCTGATGTGGGAACTATGAAATAAAGTAAGAGCAAAAGCCTTTCATATCTGGAGTACAACCAAAACCCTAAATAACAAAATAATTTAAAAAAAAAACCTCAACAATAATCCTAATTTTAAAAGAAGTGTTCAAGGCCAGGTGTGGTGGTTCATGCCTGTCATCCCAACAGTTTGAGAGGGTGAGACAGGAGGACTGCTTGGGGCCAGGTGTTCAGGATCAGCTCAGGCAACATAGCGAGGCCCTGTCTCTACAAAAACATAAAACAGGCCAGGCGTGGTGGCTCATGCCTGTAATCCCAGCACGAGGCTGAGGGGGGTGGATTACCTGAGGTGTGGAGTTCAAGACCAGCCTGACCAACATGATGAAACCCCGTCTCTACTAAAAATACAAAATTAGCCAGGCGTGGTGGCACATGTCTGTAATCCCAGGTACTTGGAGGGGTGGGGCAGGAGAATTGCTGGAACCCAGGAGGCGGAGATTGCAGTGAGCTGAGATTGTGCCACTGCACTCCAGCCTGGGCAACAAGAGCAAAACTCCATCTCAAAAAACAAATAAAATAAAATAAAATAAAAAAGCAGCTGGCTGTAGTAGTGTGCACTTGTAGTCTTAGCTACTTGAGAGGCTGAGGCAGGAGGATCACTTGAGCCCAGGAATTTGAGGCTGCCACTGTGAGCTATGATCACACCACTGCACTCCAGCCTGGGAAAGAGACCCTGTCTCAAAACAAAAAACAAACAAACAACAACAAAAAAACCACCAAACCCACTGCAAAAAGGAAATGCTTAAAACCATGAAAATAATTCTGGTAATTCTCCATTGCAAATGAGCTTCCATACCAAAGAAAACCCTCTACACCATTAAAGATAACTGACAACTCAGTTACATGTCTCTGAATGAAACTGTGGGCCTGAAATTTTGTCTATTATGATATACTAACTGCAATTTTAAAAAAGTTGATAATAAAACCTTTTTTGGAGTGGCAAGAACTCTCCACGAACAGCCTGTGGGTGACAGCAGGCCTGTCTGAGCCTCAGCAATGGATACAGGATAGAGGTGACAGTCCTTCTGTCTAGGCTGCTGAGCTTCAGAGCCCAGTCAGAAATCTTCCTGAGTTTTACCACCGCATCCTGGCAGCACACCTCATGCTGACGGTGATAGAAATGCCTTTCCACTGGAGAAAAGTGGAGCCAGTGTATTTCTTCGGTTTGTGGTGGTATTTGGATCTGTGAAAAGGAGCAGGAAAAAAAAAAAAAGGTATCATCTAAAAATTTAACTTTCCATCCCAATTGTTTCTTTTCTCTTATAGTACCTTTATCAATAAAAACTTATTGTACTGACTTGGTCAATCACATCTTTCTTTGCAGACCTCCACAGTATCTTGGCAATAAAGCTGTAGAGATGCTGAGGATTCTTCTTGCAGTAAGGCCGATAGAGAAGTCGAACCCACCAGTGTTTGACACAGTAAGGTTCAATACCAAGAAAGACCACTAACCCAAAAAGATCTGAAAAGAAAAAATAAAATACATTGAGGATAACTCTATTACTTCATTACTAGTTTGCAGAAGCTTTTCTACAGACATTACACAGCACATAGAACTTTCCATGAATTAAAATACAGGCTGTATAGGCTCTTAAATCTGAAATTCAATTCCAATTCCATTTATACTTATTGAGCATCTATTCTGCCCTAGGTTTTGGGCTAGGTGCTAAAATAATGTTAGATTTATGCAACCATTCATTACGTAAAGCTTATACTTAATTCAAAAATCTGAAATTGTTATCAGAAGTTAAACCAAAAAACCACTCAACTGAATGTACTTGGTAAGACATATATAAGAAATACCATGCTCTGAAACCAATAGATGCAAGATTTGCTGGATTGGAAAAAAGAATTTCTAATCACACAGATGACATGAAGAATATTCTCTGATGCAATATTTCTCATACCCTTTATCTAATAATTCTCCTAGAAAAGAAGCCTAAGAGAGTAATAAAAATATAGATAAGATTTACTTACACAGTGATATTCATAGCAACAATATGTAGAAAAATGACTCAAATAAATAAATTATGGTAATCCCACAAAATAGAACTATTTTTCTTTTCTGACTCAGCATGCCTTGTATTTGTTAGCTTTAGAGCATGGGACTTCTTGTTTATCTCTTTAGCGGGCACAGTCAATTTTATATTCTATTCCCCCCCACCTGCCCACTTAACATACCCTAAACAGTTTTCCATATATTTATTTGTGAGGACTTAATGAAAAACTGCTTTGGATATGAAGTGGAAAAAAAAAAGGAATATAAAATTGTGCATGCAGAATAAGCTCAAATATATAAACATCTATATAGAAAACATCTTCAAATGAAGACTATAAGTGTAATTTTATAATTTTCTTTTTGTTTTTTTGAGACAAGGTATTGCTGTTGCCCAGGCTCGAGTGCAGTGGCACCATCTTAGCTCACTGCAGCCTCAACCTCCTGGGCTCAAGTGATCCTACCTCAGCCTCCCAAGTAGCTGAGATCATAGGTGTGTGCCACCATGCCTGGCTAATTTTTTTATTTTCTGTAGAGATAGGGCTTCCCTATGTTGCCCAGGCTGATCTTGAACTCCGGGGCTCAAGTGATCCTCCCACCTCAGCCTCCCAAAGTGCTGGGATTACAGGTGTGAGCCACCATGTCCGGCTCGTAATTTTCTTTATACTTTTATGTACAGTTCAAATTTTTTCACAATGGGCATATATTCTCTTCAGAAGCCATAAAATAATAATAAAAATATCCTTCCCACACCTACAACACTTATTCTGAAGATGATCAACAAATATTTAGATTGAATTAAGTTACCTTGATGGTTGCTGGGAGTTAGCAACATCTGAAGGAACCAATGCATCACTGCTATGCAAAGGTCCACAGATTTATATTTTTAGCTCAAATCAATGCAATTGCTATATGTTACCTCTTTTTTGAGGTCTCAAAGCCGTCTCAAACTCAACTTGCCGAAATCTCAAATTCATAATCTTTTTGCACACACGCTTCATCTTCTTTTTTTTTTTTTTTTGAGACAGAGTCTTGCTCTGTCGCCCAGGCTGGAGGGCAATGGTGCAATCTCAGCTCACTGCAACTTCTGCCTCCCAGGTTCAAGCGATTCTCCTGCCTCAGCCTCCCGACTAGCTGGGATCACAGGCGTCTGCCACCATGTCCAGCTAATTTTTGTATTTTTAGTAGAGACGAGGCTTCATCATGTTGGCCAGGCTGGTCTCAAACTCCTGACCTCAGATGATCCACCCGCCTCAGCCTTCCAAAGTGCTGGGATCAGAAGTGTGAGCCACTGGCCCATGCTTCTTTTCTGGTAGTATTCACTGGGGAAACCAGTCACCATTCATGGATTTATGCAAGTCAGAAATCTTGGTATCTCCTGATCTGTCACTGAGGCTTGTTAATTTTGCCTTATCCACTTTTTTCTGTTACCTTTAGGACAAACCTAGTCCAAATCAAAAGTGCCAGCACCACTTGCCTAGATTACTTCTTATAGACAATCAATTAATATCCTAACATCCACTCTTACCCTCTTCTAAGCCACTCTCCACACTGCAACTAGAGTGATCTTTTGAAATACAAATCTAACCACAAAATGACCCCCAACCACTGTGTTTAAATCGTTTCAATAGCTCCTACTACTCTTAAGAAAAAAAATAAAATTCTTTAACAAGGCAAATAACATCCTCCATGGTCCCATCTCTACCTACCTAGTCTCTCTATCCACCATCATCTCCCTAGCTCTTTACATTCTAGCCACGCTATTTCTGCCACATGATCTATTTACATTAATATTTTCTGTTTCCTCTACAATAGAGGATTTTTCCTTTTCCTCTTTACCTAGCTCATGTTAATGTTTCAGATCACAGCTCAGTTGTCAGCATCCCAATTGTATGATGTTATAGAACAAACTATTTTTTTAATGAAACCTGTTATAGTTAGAATTTTCCTTTTTTTCATTTGTGAAAGTTATCTCAATTGCAATTTAATATTTATCTAAGTATTTAAGAAATATTTTAAGAAATATATGTTCTCCTCTAAGCTGTAAGCTCAATAGATAAGGGATCGTATGTACTTTTGCTCATCATCTGCTATGGTTTGAATGTATCCCCCAAAAGTTCATGTGTTAGAAGCTTAAACTCCAGTGAATAATATTAGGAGGTGGGGCCTAATTATATGTGACTCAGTCATGAGGGTGGAACCCTCATGAGTGGATTAATGTCATTATTGCAGGAGCGGGTTAGTTATCTCAAGGGTTGGTTGTTACAAAGCGAGTCCAGCCCCTGGTGCTTCTCTCTATCTCATGTACTCCCTTCCACCTTCCATCATGAGATGATCCTCGCCAGTTGCCAGTGTCATGCTCTTAGATGTGCCAGCCTCTAGAACTGTGAGTTAAACAGACTTCCCTTCTTTGTAGTTATCCAGTCTGTGGTATCCTAACAGCAAAAATCTGACTGAGATTCTATCCTACCTCACAAAGAAATAAATCAAATACATAAATAATAACAAATGAAATAATAAATGCATCAAAGTACTTGTTAAAGTCAATACTTTCGAAGACATTAAAATAAATAAATGACTACATAAATGGAAAATAAAAACAACAAAAGCAGAAGTAGAGGCAGCTATCATTCATTGAATATTTAATATTTGTTAGGTACTGTGCTAAATCCTTTGTATACTTCATCATAATTCATCTTTAAAACACCTTATTTTATAGATAAGAAAAATAAGGACTTAAATGTTTAAGGAATTTGTTTATGGACATACAACTAATCAGTCCGGATGTAAACCCCAGTTCTTATATTCCCCAAAGCCAATGCTTTCTATATTATACAAATGAATACATTATGTAGACATAGGGTGTGGCGGGTGGAAGGAGTTAGGAAGCGTTCTTCCATATTTGACATCCCAAGTAGATGACATATTTCAGTCTGGCAATTTCTGAAGACATTTCTGGGTGTCAGAATTGTAGGAGTGCTACCAGCATCTAGTGGGTAGAAGCTAAACATCCTAAAACATACAGGACAATTCCCAAAGAAGAATTATCTGGCCCCAAATGTCAATATGGCTAATGTTGAGAAACCCTAGTTTAGCACAAAAAGAAAACAAATGAGACTTCCATGTCCAAATACAACAGAGTAAGTCATGAGCAGGCTAACATTCCTAGTGTGACAACTAGAAAAAAACCATTTAATTGCAAGAATCAGAAAGATACCAGAGAGATATGGAAGTGAGGAAGAAAGACAAAATTCTAGAAAGTCTGGAAAAGCTCTTTTGGAGCTGACTTGGAACACGACGAAACTTGCCTTATTGTGCAAATATATTCATGGCTACAAATACATGTCAAAACTTCTCAAATGTGGTATTTTAAACATTTAGTTATACGTCATTTATATCTCAATGAAGTCCAAATAGCTCATTAAAGTTGGTTTTTAAAAAATTAGGAATTTGTTGAATGGTGACAGGTGCTCAAAACACTTGCCAACATCTTATATCTCCAAAAAAACTGACCCAGGAACTAAGAAATTATTGCTCATACTCTCTCAACATTAAAATGAGAAAAAGTAACTCTGATAGTCATGTACTCTTTTCTGTACCCTCTCAGCTAACTTTTGAGCTGGGTAAGATCTTAGACCTTATTAACGCCTAAACATTTACAATTTCGACAGTTTCCAAACATGAAAGGAGACCACTAAATGTGGTCCTTTACTGAACGTAATATTATTCTATAAATATGTATCTAAATGTAACATTTAAGTGATGCAAATATTTAAATATATACTAGAAAATATTACTAGAAAACCTTTTCCTCCTAAAAATAATCATTGGAAAACACTGCTTTTAAAGGTCAAAGTAATGGATACTGAGATTTTTGTTTTAGCAGAGTGAGTTATGCTGCTGAAAACATACGAAAACTTGGATTTTCAGAAAGATAAGTTTTGAAGATGAATATTTACTACAGAACTCCAAGTATGTTTAAATTTTGTAATTTAACTACACTTTAATAACAACTTTTAGGGAAATACATAAAACAAGATTTAAACTTTTCATTTTAGATATTCATAACTTGAATAAAGGTTTTAGAAATGCAGTGTCCGTTCTACTGTGATATTGAATAAGATTAAGGTAGAAGGATCATTTCAATACATGTGTGGAGAGGAGGAAAAAACTAGACACAATCTAAATGCTCAAGTAAAGGAATGGTAGAAACAATAATGGTATATACATATAGTGTGACATTATAAGGCTACTAATAACTTATATAATTACTAAAATTATGGCCCTAGTATTCCTGGGTTCACACAATAAAAATTATAGTCTCCATTTTCATAGACACAGTTAATTGAAATTAATTCCCTTTCTCTCTTTTTCTGCCACTCCCCACCCCCCGCCCCCACCCTTTGTTTCTTTTTGGGTTAGATTCTTTGTTTTCTACCTATGACTTTGGAACTCTAATTTTAATTCAGACCTATATCTATGCTGTTTAGGCAGGTACAATAATTGTTCAACTTAAGGCAATGAGACCTCTTAATATATATCGGTCCTCATATACATAAACAGAAAAATCACCTGAGTCCCATTTAAAAAGATAAATGCTTGAAACTATTAGGAGTCAACTATAAAGATATGAATCATCACTTCAATAAGGACTGCAGCAAAGGTTAAGCATAACAATACTTTTCTCTCTAAAAAATGAAGCTTTTCAAATGCATGCAATACGTGAGGAAACCATACATTACCCTCTAATCCTCTCTGTACTGGAGTGCCACTGATACACCATCGATTAATCCCACTCAAACGCTGGGCCATTTCTGCAGCCTGATGAGAGGGAAAAATGAAATAAAAATGGAATCCAGAAAACCACAGAAAGAACACAGAAGTCAGGCATACTCATGAAAAACAGCCCATTAAAAGCTACACTTCTGGTGAGATGTACCTACTTTTATTTAACAGTTATCACACTCAATGTTGAATGTCATATTCAATGGACCATCTTCCAGTACAGTGGTTCTCATTAGTGGGAGGCTGCCACGCAGTCCCCTAAAACAGAGGGGTAGTTCAAATACGTACAAAATGAAAAAGCCCCCTGAATAACTGATCCATGCCCTGCATCACTCTATCCTCCAGATATACTAACAGACATGATTCATACATTCAGTTCAGGTTACAGACTGGCCAAAGACAACAGAATAAAGACATATGACATTCAAAGGCTGAATCAAAATTCTGTCCTCTAAAGTAGTATTTTCTGTTACCATTTGGCCTCTGATTTAAAAGACTGTCAAAGTCAACTTTGGTTCAAAGCTATCAGAGGCTACACGATGAGCTCCCAGTTAGCAGAAATGCTTACAGAAGTTCCTAAACACAGTTTACTTTGATCTGCATCATATATAAACAGACATCTTACTGAAAAATATATATTTCATATAGAGCAATGAGTCACAGAGTACAGAACTAATTTCAAAGGGTTATGTAGTTCAAAGCACAAGAGAAAAGCATAAGTAGTGTTTAATAACAAACTTTTGACCAAAATCAGTACTACAGGTTAACTATGCTTAAACTATTAAACTACTCAAGTTCCCCTAATTCCTTTTCCCCCTTCTTCCCCAGCCCTCAAAAGATTTTGCAGAAACTCTCACTTTTACTGTGGGACACTCAACCATCTGAGCTTCATCAAGGCAGATCCTCCACCACTCCACAGCTACCAGGGGGCTCGGGATAGCCATATAGCGCTTCTGGTTCCGTAGGCGACGCCCATCCTCACTATTGCTATGTGGGATATCGACATAATTTAATTCTGAACGCAGTACATCATAGGTAATGATAACTATATCCTGTTCTGCCAAAAAATGAGGTTGTAAAAAGCCATCTTTCTTCACTCCTTGATATACCTAGGAAATAATCAATACAGGCAGTTATTGCAAAAAGGCCCACTAAAGGCAATGAAATATTCACTCATTTATACCCTTACTAAGTCCTCTCTATTTTCTTAGGAGCATTCATGCTATGAGACAGATCCCATACCTGTTTGGAGAAAGACATGTTTTAGTGTGGAAGATGAATTACATAACTGATGTGCAACAAACTGTAATAAATGTGAACATGACAGCATCACAGTGGAAAGACCAATTCTGTAGCGGAGAAGGTAAAATCACAGAGGAGTTAAAACCTGAGGTATATCTTAAAGGTTCTCATAGGTGGCAAAAAGAGAAAAGGGCTATATGTATGTAGGAGGATAGAATCAATAGCATATGTGAAAGCACAATGGTATGAAAAAGTAGAACAATAAGAGCTATTATTTATGAAATGCCTTTTATGTTTCAGATACTGTGCTAAGCATTATCTCCAAACTTCAACAATAATTCTGTTGGTGGTTGTTAATATTCCTATCCCACACATAAGAAAAATAAAGTGACTTGCTCAAAACTGATGGAACTAAGACTCAAAGCTTTGCCTACCCACACAGAATAGAGCTTCTTAACAGCAAAAATTGTTTTGCTTATTACAGTATTCTCCATGCCTATGTAAAGTGGATGAAATATAAAAACCTTCAGTAACACTTGCATGGAAAGAAGGAAGAATGAAATTAGTGAAGGGTATTAATATTAGGAAACAATAACATTACTATGTGCCCAGTACTTGACAAAATCATATCTTCGCAAATGACTGGATACTATTTTTAAAACTCAGCAGTTCCTGGCACATAATAAGTGGTCAATAAAGATTTGCTGTATAAGTAAATTCTTATTTTACAGCTGAGGTAACTGAAGCTTTAGAGGATGATTTTGGAGCTAAGAGATGGCAGATCAGATAAGCAGCTCCTATTACACAGTGCTGCCTTTGGATTGCATTTCTCTCTGAAGACTATAAATGCTTATACCAAGAATTTCTCATTTACATACTCAAGAACTTTTAAAAAGCTTCCACATCTTTATACTCGAAATGCTTTAACTGGTGAAATTCTGATGTTAGAAAAGAATAACATTGTACTGTTCTAGTTCTTAGTCTCAATTTTTTTCTTTAAGCTTTGATTTAACATTACTATTAAATCATTCAGTTACTTTTGAGGATAAACAACAAAGAAACAAAGATTAGGAAACTATCATGAAGAAGCAAAACTTTACATTTTCCTCTCCCTCTTTAGTCCAAGTGGCCTTACCAAGACTCGAAGAGATGACGACCTCACGTGCCTGTTGATCTCATCCACCCACTGGTGACAGATGGAACTTGGAGAGATGATCAGAGTTGCTCTTGTTGACACTGGTTCCATTGCAACAAGGCAGTGGGGGCAGTAAAAAGGCTTGATCTTCAGATTTTTCTCATCATAATTCACACACTTTGCATGTTGCCACAGGTGACACTTCAGGCATTGAACACGAGGCTTACGATCTATCTGATCAAGTTCACCACATATGCACTCAAAGCGGTAATCAGAGGTGTTAAAGGGACTCATGGTATTAGAAGGTGGTACATCACTATCAGCAGGATTTAGAGATTCAGCACAGTCCTCTGTTTCATGTTCTTGGTTGAATTCAGAGATACATGTACTTTTAGACATAGCAACATCAGTTATTCCAGAGTCGCTAGTAGCTGGACAGTGACCTTGTGAATCGGGATTGATAAATGGTTGTCTTTTTCCTTTTTTTGTGGATGGAACAAGCTTTTTCCTCAATTTACTGCGATTTCTCCTGGACTTATAATAATAATAGTAAGGATCATCATCATCATCCGAGGTGTTTGATGGCAAGTATTCAGAATCTGTGTCCTTGTTCCCTGATTTTCTAGTTTCTTTCTGAATTTTCCTTGGACTCCCTACTGCCTATGAAAAAAATATTTAATTAATTGATTGCAACTAGTTGCATTTCTGAAATTAAACTCCTGACTTTATGTAAGTACTTCATATAATTATGTAGCAGCCAGTCTTTGCTACCCTTTTCCCTGAGGAGAATCACTCCTGATAAGTGGCTTCCAATCTGCCCTCTGTAAGGACTCTCACTTTATCTCAAAACAAAAGGAAGGCTCTACAAGTGTCAGATTTGGAGAGAGGAAAAATTAGAAAGATAAAGGAAGCTACTGATATTTTGTTATTTACCTACTATGATTTAGTCTGCCTAAATCAATACAAGACTAGTACTTTTCGAGTACATAAATATACAAATTAGGGCAACTACAAAAACACCAAGTACTAAAATATAGCATCCAAAGAAAGTAAAAGATAATCCACTGGTTACTGCAATTAGCAAATTGATTCCTTCTTTCCTTCCCTTTTCTACATATGTCCTCTCTTACAATTACTTATTAAATGCCAATTCTGTGCCAGTAGTTGTGTTAGATGCTAGGGACACAAATATGAACAATATTTGGCCCCCGGTCTCAAAGGGGTCTACTGGAAAAGTGAGAACAGTAAAAAGTAAAATGATGCTATGGGAACACCTAAGAGGGTTGTACAACATAGTGGGAGTATGATAGGCAGGTAGTTAATAGGGACAGCTTCCTCCAAGGCATATCAGGGCTGAGGTCGAACAGGGGAGTTAAGACACAACATGTAATCAATGGCATTAACTGAGGGAAATCTTCTAGTTTTGGTGGTAGCAGGATTACCAAAAGCACAGTTCACTGCTGTCTTCAGTGCTACCCAAGGATAATATAGACTCCCTACAGTCTCGTTAACTCAGTGCTCAATGGCGCCCAGGCTGGAGTGCAGTGGCGTGATCTCGGCTCGCTACAACCACCTCCCAGCCGCCTGCCTTGGCCTCCCTAAGTGCCGAGATTGCAGCCTCTGCCTGGCAGCCACCCCGTCTGGGAAGTGAGGAGCGTCTCCGCCTGACTGCCCATCGTCTGGGATGTGAGGAGCCCCTCTGCCTGGCTGCCCAGTCTGGAAAGTGAGGAGCGTCTCTGCCCGGCCGCCATCCCATCTAGGAAGTGAGGAGCGCCTCTTCCCGGCCGCCATCACATCTGGGAAGTGAGGAGCGTCTCTGCCCGGCCGCCCATCGTCTGAGATGTGGGGAGCACCTCTGCCCTGCCGCCCCGTCCGGGATGTGAGGAGTGTCTCTGCCCGGCCGCCCTGTCTGAGAAGTGAGGAGACCCTCTGCCTGGCAACCGCCCCGTCTGAGAAGTGAGGAGCCCCTCCGCCCGGCAGCCACCCCGTCTGAGAAGTGAGGAGCGTCCTCCCTCCTCGTCTGGGAGGGAGGTGGGGGAGTCAGCCCCCCGCCCGGCCAGCCGCCCCGTCCGGGAGGTGAGGGGCACCTCTGCCCGGCCGCCCCTACCGGGAAGTGAGGAGCCCCTCTGCCCGGCCAGCCGCCTCGTCCGGGAGGGAGGTGGGGGGGTCAGCCCCCCGCCTGGCCAGCCGCCCCGTCCGGGAGGCGAGGGGTGCCTCTGCCCGGCCGCCCCTACTGGGAAGTGAGGAGCCCCTCTGCCCGGCCAGCCGCCCCGTCCGGGAGGGAGGTGGGGGGGTCAGCCCCCCGCCTGGCCAGCCGCCCCGTCCGGGAGGGAGGTGGGGGGATCAGCCCCCCGCCTGGCCAGCCGCCCCGTCCGGGAGGGAGGTGGGGGGATCAGCCCCCTGCCCGGCCAGCCGCCCTGTCCAGGAGGTGGGGGGGGCACCTCTGCCCGGCCGCCCCTACTGGGAAGTGAGGAGCCCCTCTGCCCGGCCAGCCGCTCTGTCTGGGAGGGAGGTGGGGGGGTCAGCCCCCCGCCCGGCCAGCCACCCCGTCCGGGAGGGAGGTGGGGGGGTTAGCCCCCCGCCCGGCCAGCCACCCTGTCCGGGAGGTGAGGGGCGCCTCTGCCCGGCCGCCCCTACCGGGAAGTGAGGAGCCCCTCTGCCCGGCCAGCCGCCCCCTCGGGGAGGGAGGTGGGGGGGTCAGCCCCCCGCCGGGCCAGCCGCCCCGTCGGGGAAGTGAGGGGCGCCTCTGCCCGGCCGCCCCTACTGGGAAGTGAGGAGCCCCTCTGCCCGGCCAGCCGCCCTGTCCGGGAGGGAGGTGGGGGGTCAGCCCCCCGCCCGGCCAGCCGCCCCGTCCGGGAGGGAGGTGGGGGGGGTCAGCCCCCCGCCCGGCCAGCTGCCCCGTCCGGGAGGTGAGGGGTGCTTCTGCCCGGCTGCCCCTACTGGGAAGTGAGGAGCTCCTCTGCCCGGCCACCACCCCATCTGGGAGGTGTACTCAACAGCTCATTGAGAACGGGCCATGAAGACAATGGCGGTTTTGTGGAATAGAAAGGGGGGAAAGGTGGGGAAAAGATTGAGAAATCGGATGGTTGCTGTGTCTGTGTAGAAAGAGGTAGACATGGGAGACTTTTCATTTTGTTCTGTACTAAGAAAAATTCTTCTGCCTTGGGATCCTGTTGATCTGTGACCTTACCCCCAACCCTGTGCTATCTGAAACATGTGCTGTATTCACTCAGGGTTGAATGGATTAAGGGCGGTGCAAGATGTGCTTTGTTAAACAGATGCTTGAAGGCAGCATGTTCGTTAAGAGTCATCACCACTCCTTAATCTCAAGTACCCAGGGACACAAACACTGCGGAAGGCCGCAGGGTCCTCTGCCTAGGAAAACCAGAGAACTTTGTTCACTTGTTTATCTGCTGACCTTCCCTCCACTATTGTCCTGTGACCCTGCCAAATCCCCCTCTGCGAGAAATACCCAAGAATGATCAATAAAAAAGAAAAAAAAAAAAATATATAGACTCCCTACTCCAGAAAATAAATTTTTTGTCTTTTTCTTGGTGGCCAAGCTGGTAGCTCCACATTTTGACTTGTTGTCATTAATCTTTATTTATGATTGCAAATATTATAACTATTTTCCTAAAAGCAAATTGAAATTACTGGCCCAACAGAAGCAGTTTTCTAACAAAATGCAGAAATTGTATAAGATAATAATATAAAGAAAATGAGAATTTAGAAGTTCCAGACCTGCCTGGGTAACATAGTGAGAACCCCGTCTCTACAAAAAAACAAGAAAAATTAACCAGGCATGGTGACATGAGCCTGTACTCACAACTACTTGGGAAGCTAAGGCAAGATGACAGCTTGGCACAGGAGTTCAAGGCTGCAGCTAGCTATGACCACTGCATTCTAGCCAGGGCAATAGATGCCTTGTGTCTTAAAAAAATAATAAAAATAAATAATACAGAAGATGCTTTATACTCTATAATACACTTAGCCAACTAGTTTTTTAATTCACTCAATAAATATCTGAGTATTTGTTATGCGCCAAGCATTATTCTCTGGGTTTAATGATAGCCAAAGTAAAGTTACTCTCATGGAGTTTATATCCACAAAGTAGAAAGTAGAAGTTACAGATATAAGTACTTTTCCTATTTTTTTATCTTCAGATCGTAAGAGTTTCAGTTTCAAGTTGGGATCTGTCAATGTACTCAGTAAGGTATCACATACGTGTACTTAATATAGAGCTGAACTTAAGCTCTGTTACCTGCTTTTTTGTTTTATCACATATATCCTCTTCCTTGTAATTCTTTCCCAATGTAAAAGTCCCAGAAAAACCATGGCCTTTGATCTGTTTCACGAGACCTTCAAAAATTAAACATTTCAGCATCCGTTTCAAAAGACTCCTGTTCCGTTGAACATCGTATCTATATATAGAACTGACATACTTATAGATGGAAAGGATGGACACTCCTTTTTTTCCATTCATTTCTTTCACAGCTGTCAGTATCATCACACGTGTAGCTAAATGTAAAAGGATATGCTAAATCAGTCAAAATAATTAAAATGAAAAGAAAGTAAAACTTGGTTAATCTTAATCTGCATGAGGACTGAGTTAAGAAAAAAATAAATCAAAGATTTATTACAGCAGAGTGCCATTTTGAAAAAATATGTAATAAAAATGTATCTCAGCATATTAAGAAACAAATTACTGTAATAAAAATAATCGAAGGAAGAATTACTCATATTGAATTGTTAATACTATAAAACAACAATCATTCAAAATTATAAAAGAAAACTCTCACAATTATTTAAGTATACGCTACCATTAGTATGCGAAACATTCATTTCCTAAAAGATAAATAAAGCCTGGTTTAAACTGTAAGCTAAAGAGATTTAAATATAACAGACTGAGCAAGAACTACCTGGGCCAAGTCAAACAAAATAATACATCTTTACTTTTGTTAAGATATTATGACTTGTAATTGAATTCATTTATGAAAAGCATATATAACTGTAAAAACAATTATTTATAACAATTACAAGATATCTCTAAGGATTGCAAGAACTCTAGCAAAGATCACTATAAGAAGGTATTTCCTTTAAGAGATGTCATACTTACGAGGGCATTGAACTTTTTCTTTTGGTTCAAATTCAATATTCTGGATTTCTGTCTCTTTCAGTTTTCCTCCAAAATAATGTGACGGAATAAAATAATTCACCACTTTTCCCTGATACAAACAACAGTCAGTAGTTACACAGTGTTTTGCTTTCAGTATTCTGAATTGCTTATTGAAATTAACTTTCCTTCTTTATGGAAATGCAAAACAGTTCTAAAAAAATTGCAAGAGAAAGGGCCAAATAGCTGTAGATACATACACAGTTTTATTTCTGAGTTTACAGCTAGCTATCACTTAAAAAATTGTGCATATTATCTTAAATTACCTAAATGTTATGTGTGGAACCTCTGAAATTAACTTTTAAAGGTATATTTAAATATAAAATTAACCCATTGAATTTATAATAATATGAAAATAACTTGGAATTAAAATAGTAATGAGTAGGAAATCTCAGAAAGAAGTTACTGATAGTTAAGTCAATATATTCCAAGTCATTTGTCTACGAAGAAAACATTTTTTTTTTAAAATTTTCTACTCAAATCTGAAAGGCTAATTCTGCAGACTTGACCCTACTGAAAGATAACATAATGCTAAAGCTGTGAGACTGGTGGGTCCTAGAGGTAATTAATTATAATTATACCTTTAACTACTGACTTCATTTCAGCAAGATTTAATGTAAGGGCTGATTTCAGATTTCATTACTAGAAAATATGAGCTATATACTATATTTGCCTTAGTGGACTTTGTTTCTGTAAACTCTAAAATTTATATTTTTAAACACAATTATGTATTTTGGGACAAGGACTTGAAGTTTGTTTCATTTAGCAATCTATTTACTAAGCTACTTGTTCTTTAACAAAGTTCTAATTATTTGGTTCTAAGATTTATATATATGAGATTTGTATAACATTTTTAAATAGCTCTTAAAAATATTTAGTAGTAATATGGAGACTTTATTAGTGACAAAACATTTGAGGAGTCAACAGTACTTTTGTAAAGGAGTTTCTCTGCCAACTAGAAGGAAGTTCAGTAAGTGATCACAAATTCTCTTCCTAGTTGGCCAACATTACTTAAAAAATAAACCTTCTGGGTCACAAACACCCCATTCTTTCTGCCCACTTGAAGTTAACTAACCACTAATATAAATCACTACCCACAGAGTGAACAGAAAGTGTTGACTTAAGTGCCAAGCAAATGTTCAACATACGATGCTTTTCGAGAACATATGTCCCCTGCTTTTGCAAGCCCTACTATACCCCTCCTACCTCGGGAAGAGTGAGAGCATCTTGCTTGACATCTTGTCGAGTATGTGTCAGAATCAGAGCCAAAACCTCCACTGTCTTTCCAAGACCCATCTCATCTGCTAAAATTCCACCAAGCAACTGCGGCCCAGAATTTGGGTACTCACGAATGATGCTAAGGAAAAAAACAAGATAAATCACATCATAGGAATGTGAATACAAATTACAATGTTCCTAATTACTTTTCCTAAAGAGAACTGGAAGCAATGCATAAACTCTAAGTTTATTGAAACTATATTTTAGGGCAAAACAATTCAAACCTTAGATTACAAACATTAGAACTGTGATAACCAAAAAAACTGCCTGAGCTGACAAGTAACTGTGCAGAAATGAGTGGTAGTTAAAAGAGAACACGTCTGCCTTCTTTCTATGACCTTTATGAATCTATGAATAAAAAAAAATACAAAGGGCAATAACTACTGATTCATTCATGATGTTTAATGATTACTAAGAAAAAATAAAACTGGCCCCATAATAAACAAGATAATATTTTTACTTTGAATAATAATCTCTTTAAATCCTGATAACTAAGCACCTTAATGTCTATTATTCCAAATTCATTTACTGAAAAATGACAAGTGCTATTAATTCTAAATCTATCCTATCCATAGATATGTCTAATAAGACTTCACCTTTGATTCCTTCATGAGGTAGAGTCAAAGTTACAGATATGCTAACAATCTCAGACAGTTTTTCATTATATTTATTTTTTAAATCAAGATATAAGTAAAATTTTGCCTTACCAGCCTGTATATGGATTATAGTAGAGTTTCAGACCCTCAGATGTAACAATCTCTCGCCATAAGAAGTGCAGGGCACTTTCTAAAGAAAAATATAATCATAATAACAAATTTTTGTTTTCCCTTCAGTCAGATAATCACATTAAAAAAAGAATAGGTTAACAGTGAGGATACTCTGGCATAGTGATACCCATATTCTTGTGAAATCTCATTCTGGAAAAGCCACATACTTAACACATGAGTAAAAAGCTAAAAGTCCCTCTATTTCTTTTCTTCTGATATTACTCTTTAGCTCCCTTTGTTTTGGGCACAAATCCACATCAGCAAATAATAGGACAGATAAGCAAAGTGTGGCAGATTACAGAGAATTAACAGGAAAACTAATACATATAACCAGCTCCTACCTGATGAATGAGTCTATTTTTAATAAATCTTGCAATAAATTATATGAAGTCTTTGAATAACTCAATAGACATATGCTAGGTGGCTAAATACATTTACCCGAATCAGACCTGACCTCTTCTACGGGTCTGAGAGTGGGAAGAAAGGCTTACTTAACTGGGAAAAAAATATCTAAAACCATAACTCAGAAGTGCTGAGTTTGTTTCTACCAGAATCTTCCACTAGCCTTCTCCTTAATATTTTAACTTATTTAAACCAACTGCCAAATAAGTAGCATGTCTCTACCCATCAATGAAACAGCAAGTAATTTTTAATTGGCTTTTTTAGAGATTAATAGATATTTTATATTTTTATATTCTAGAATAAAATGGCCATTAAAAATTCAAAAAACTATAGATGTTGGCACGAAGCCAGTAAAAAGGGAATGCTTTTACACGGCTGATGGGAATGCAAATTAGTACAATCTCTATGGAAAACAGTATGGAGATTTCTCAAAGAACTAAAAGTAGATCTATCATTCACTCCAGAACACTACTGGGTATCTACCCAAAGTGAAACAAGTCATTATATCAAAAAGTCACCCATGCTTACATGTTTATTGCAGTACAAATTCACAATTGCAAAGATATGGAATCAACTTAAGTGCCCATCAACCAATGAGTGGATAAAGAAAATGTGTGTGGAGGGGGGCAGGTGTGTATACACACCATGGAAACCATGGAATACTATACAGCCACAAAAAAGAATGAAATAATGTCTTTTGCAGCAACTTGGATGAAAATGGAGGCCATTATCCCAAGTGAAGTAACTCTGGAACAGAAAAACAAATACCACATGTTCTTACTTACAAGTGTGAGCTAAGCTATAAGTACATGGGGGCATACAGAATAGTATAACGGATACTGGAGACTCAGAAGGGAAGTGAGGGATAAAAAATTACATAGTGGGTACAATATACACTATTCAGGTGATGGGTATACTAAAAGCCCAGACTTCACCACTATGCAATTCATCCATGTAACCAAAAACCACTTTTACCCCCACAAAGTTATTGAAAAAAGACAGCAATAAAGAAGTGGCATAAATGCCTCCCGTAAAACTACTACTTTCATAAAAATACTCAACAGATGACATTTTATTATTGTAAAGAAAAAAATGCAAAATCTAGGAAAATTCATCACACATAAGTCTCCTACTTTTGTAAATTTGCTTTCTGTCACCAACATTCACCATTACCTTGTGAGTTTCTTGCAGATAGTCAGTAAGATTCCCACTGGACCAGATTCTAAAGAGCAATTCTTTGTTTGAAAGGAATGTAAAAAAAATTTCTTGGTTTTTAAAAATTCCAATTGAGGCAGGATTGATTTCCTTTTGGCAAGAAAAACCAGTACAAACTTTTATGAATGAAGAAACTCACAAATTCATTTTTCTAGATTTCAATTTTAAAGAATTTCTTAGAAAATAATTTTGTTTATGGCACCCATTCTATCTTATACTTTCAGGATGTTTATTTTAATGATCAATTTCACCCTGCCCTAATTGTCTCTGATGTAATCTCTCTAATCAATTGGACTTTCTTTAAACATCTTATTCTTACCAGTAGCAGGACTGCTTCTGAAACACTCTTGTTGTAGCATCCAATTGACAGCCTCTCTTTGGTAGGGTCTCAACACAGGGATCAATGCAGGATGCTGGACATCCACTTGGATGGACCGCGTTTCTTGCTGATGTGTTTGTTTCACAAAGTGATACAGCTCGTCAATGTCTTGTCCCTCTGGCTCACTCTCTGGATCATCTTCATCCTCTTCCAACACATCTGTACATCACACAGCAAATGTACTCAAAAACTGATAGGTTTTTTCTAACTATAAGCAATTCTTATTCTAAGAGCATACAATGAACTTGCCCAACTCTGGGGCCTTGCTCAGTGTGTTTTGTCACTGAAAGGCCCTATCTTTAATTCTTCATTAATCAAAAATCTACTCATCCATTCTTCAAGAAAGTTTAACTGATACTTTTTCCATGGCATTTTCTTTTGTTTTCCCTGGCTGGAATTATGTTCTCCTCTGTGGATACAGTATTATTACATTGTAATCTATCTGGTACTGCAATCATTTATGTCCATTGGTCCTTTCCCCAGGGTAACAAAGGCAAAGTTTTTCATTTTTGTAGCCCCTCAGAGAAGCTGACACGTAGCTAACACGTGTATTGTCTATTGTGGATGTTTTATAAACATTTGAGGAACTCAATGTGAATACTGTTTGAAGTTTATATAGGAACAACTTACTTTACTTTTGTAATTTTAACATACAAAATCCATATGGAGACATAACTGTTCTATGCCCAATAAGAAATGGGTTCTCATTTTATTTCTTATGCTAGAAAAGGATAGGCATTTGGTAGCAGTAGCAGCCAACTGGAAGACAAGTGATTATGTTATTAATGCAAATTTGTAAAAACACTAAGTTCACTTGGTGGGCACAATTGTTCTGTGGAAGAAGATTTATACTTACTATAACATGAAAAAAGTAATAAAAACCTTGAACATATTTACAAACTCCTTTCAGCTAACGGTTCTTTATTAAAAACATAATTCTTTCAAGGTGAAAAAGTATATCATTTATTTCTGAATTGCTTTGAAAGAGGCCTATATACTTTTATAGGACATACCTCATAACTTCTAAAACTAAAAGATCACACCAAAAAATTCACAACTTATTTTTTTCCAATAAATATGCCATGTAAAATTTCCAAAACTTCACAATTAATGTACAGCTTTATGCTCGGTTGTTTTAGACTTTTACTATAATTATATAATCTAAGATTAATAGCTAAATTTGAAGTTTTCCTTAGATACCAGGCTTTAAAATGAACAAATTGTAATATTTTTAAAAGGCCATTAAGTTTAAAAACTCTAGATGTACTTAAATTCATTCCTTCTAATCCCGAAACCAGAGATTTCCTCATTTAAAGTATCTAACTTGCAAAATGATTTACTATTACTGATATTATAAAGCATTGCAAAGAATGTACTAGAGAAATAACAATCGAAGTTAGAAACTGATTTTCAAATACTCCAGTATGACAATGTTCTATAATTTGCACCTGAAATAATGCTGACCCACCATGAGCAGAACTTGGAGAATTTGGGCTGTTTTTCCAGTAGTGTTGATGAGCTGCACCAAGCCATCCACACTCTCCCAAGGTGACCAATGGCAGACAATTCTGAATCTGCAGTCCTGACCAAAGATGCAACGTCTTGCCAAGAAACAGAGCAAAGTTATCTGGTCTTTATGGGAATCAGGCTTTTGAAATTATTTGTCAGACTGCAAAGGAGAGGTGGAATAAACGCCAGCCAAGAATTTCTGGCCCATGACAAAATAAAAGCACAGGAATAATGCAAAAATCCCAACCAGCTCAGATCCCTTTAGACTCTGCCTTTTGACTTGCATATTGACTCCACAAATATTTCTTTAATATTTAATATAAGGTAAGCACAGAGTTAACCAAAGAAACAAATTATATTAGTGGGTGCATTTCAAATAAGTATAATTTGCCATATAATCATTTAATTTTTATTATGGCTTTATTAGCTGTTTTTCTGATTGTTATGTCCAGGGGTTAGAGGAAAAAACTCACAACTCCTAAGTAATAGCAATTTTTAAGTTTACTGTAAATATTACCTGGAATAATAGAATTGTGTAACTTTTCCATTACTTTCTTCATGAGCTGATTGAACTTTTTCATTCTTGAATTTGCATCACTCAAGAAGTCTAGTTTTGCTAGGCCAGCTTCCAAAAGATAAATTCCAACCTACAAATAATTAATCAAAATAAAAGTAGTTTCATTTGAAATATACCATTCTTTATGAGGACATAAGCAAGAAAAAATTAGCATCACTACTTTTAAAGGTATTCATAGCATGTGTGACACAAACAATAAATACATACCTACCAAATTTCCCCCACGTGTTTCATTTTCACTAACAAATTACAAATGTAAGTGCCTACAATGTACAATTCGAGTTGCTGGAAAAAAATATTCCCCTAACTGAAATCGAACCTGGGAGAATGTGATAAGAACACCTAGTTCTATCTACCAATGCAATGATTCCCAAAACTGATGAATTAATCAGTCAAGTTTGTTAAAAATGCCGATTTCCCCAGAAGATTATGACATACATGTTAGGAATATTCTGCACAGTTAGGTTTGGGCATCCTCATTACTGAATCAAACACTAAAACGTGTAAAAAAACAGACCTTGATTAATGTGAATATTTTGACCCTAGTGAAGCAATGTGGTATGAAGTTTTACAGTTGAAAGACTTGATTTTGAATACTGGCACTGATATTTAGAAGCTAAATGAATTTGAGAAAAATAACCTATTGATTTTGACCCAAGTGTTCTCATTTACAAAATGGAGAGAAGTCCATCTTAAATAATATAACTATAAAAGTTTCTAATGGTAGACACTCGATAAATGTTAATTCCCTTTACTTCATGTTGACTATGTCGTACCTGAGTCCCTAATCACTGAGAATCTCATATTCTTTCACTACAGAACAGGAATCCACCAGCCTTACACAGAAATGAATGACAAAGAGTGTATTTCATTACTGCTAGTATTCTGTCTTGGCTCGCTTGGTGATGTCTTACTACAGCAGCAATAAATGTTTAAATATTTGTAAAATTCAGGATCAGGAAAAACAGAATAGATTAACACTTGGTCTGTAGGGAACGTAGATAGAACACAGATATGTGAGTCATAAATTGTTACATACTTGTTATCACTGAGCCACAATTTTGGCAAAATCAGTAAAGAGAGGGAATGTTTGATTACATAGTTTCACTGTACAGGGAAAAATTAATTGGAATCTAATAATTCTAAATGTTCTCCTTTCCTTCTGACAATTCTAAAACTATAAGGTTATCGACGCAAGAAATATATGAGACAGTTTTCAGTTAAACAACATGAAATTAACGTTTTAAATTTTCAGATTTAGCATAAAAGCATATTAACTTGCTTCACAGTTTACAAAGTATACTTTCTTACATTATCTGGCCTGATTTTCAACACAATTCTATGCTGTAAGAAGAATGGGTATTATTTACATTTCATAAAGAAACTGAAATTAGAGCATTTAAATTATTCACATAAAGTTATTTGGCCAGTGAATGACAGAGACTGAAATAAATTACAAATTTATTCATTCATCTACTGAAAATTTAGGTACCAGGTACTTTACTAGGCTGTAAAGATGAAAGGCTTCATAGTTTAGCAGAGGGGAATGATCTAAAATGTTAAGTATGTGACAAGCCGCCAAGGCCAAAAAAAAAAAATCTACCAGAGATTCTGAGGAGAGGGCACATAATACTACCAACAGATTTAAGAAACGATCTCCCTAGGTGAATTAAATGCTATACTAAATATTAAAGAATAACCAGGAATTACCAGGGAAGGAGAAGGGAACAACTCAAGCAGAATTAACTATAAGAGCAAAAGCAAAGACGCAGAAAGTCAGTGTGGTATATGGAGAAAATAAATCAATTTGGAGTTTCTGGGACAAAATAAAAAGCAGAGTAATAAAGGGTAAGGCTCAAGGGCTTGTCAAGGGAGGAACTTGTGTGCCAGATTAGAAAGATTATACTTAATTCTGTAGGCAGTAATGGGTAGAATTTCATTTGCATTCAATCATACAATTCCAGAGACAAAATCGAAGCATTTGAAAAGGCAAAATAGCAAACAGATAAATGGTTAAATGACTGCTGCAGTAAGAGGAACTGATGATGAGGACCAAAACAAGTCACTGAAAGTAGAGATGGAAGATCTTGAAAAAGTGTAGCCTGAAAATGATTAGTTGTAACATACTTTGAATAGTTATTAAAAGCTTAAAGTGTACTTTGAAACTTAACAATGAAAGGCTTATTGCTGGCTTTTCAGACTTCTCTCACAAGTTAATTTAAAAGTGGACTGCCAATGTAGAAGAGCCTCAAAAAAGACACCACAAAAAACAGTACCTTGATAATGTGATTTCCTTCTGGTTTCTGATAGAGTTTTATTCTTCTCTTCTTTTGTAGCCACTCCAAATCTTCTAACATTTCACCACTGAAGGATGACTCCACCAGAATACCCTTGTCACAAATACTCATTGGTTCTTTTTTTTGTTTCTCTACATCTTCACCTTTTGAATGAACATAAATCAGGAACTGATTGCTTGACTCTGAACTCATCAATGTAATACTCCTTTCGGAAAAATTTTCAATTAAACTCTGCGCAGGAAGAAGCTGAAGAGTTAATTCTCCTAGAAATGCTTTCCAGGAATTATCAAAATGATAGGGAGAAATCACAATATTTAACTTTACAGACAAAGGGGAAAAAATACCAACAGTCTCTTCTTTTTCAATTGGTTTTGAGAAGCTCACCACTTTTGAACACCTCTTCTTATCTCTGTGAGCCACTTCTTCCTTTAGACTATCACTTAGAATGATATAATGAGCAGAAGAGGTATCTGAACCTGGGCAGGGCTGCTCGTCATCATCACTTATGATGATAGGTTCATTCCTTCTGTCCTCATGCATATTCCAATGAAGCTGCTGCCTCTTTTCCTCATCTACCCTCACTGGAGGAGCACGTTTCCGTCGGCTGCTCATTTTCAAGTTTTCTTGGCTGGTAACTGTGAACTCTAGAGGACAAATGAAACAACAGGAGGTATAACAAGAGATGATTTAGTATTTAAGGGTAACCAGATGAGAAATTCAGCATAAATTCATAGCCCATAAACATAATATGAAATCTTCTGTGAGATATAAGGCAATGAGTAATTTTTTACCAGGTCATTATGACTAAGGAATGAACATATTAACCATAATCTCATTTATCAAATAAATTCTAATAGCTTTGCTAGTCTTTAATAGATAATTTAGTAAAGGCAATTTGTTGTATAAAATAAAATAAATTGTAGAAATACATTTAATAAGCAATATAATAGGAAGGTAAATCTCTCAATCCCAAGTAATTTAACTGCCCCCCTCAGAACAAAGCCCAACAATACTTAAAAGAGAGGAACAAAATCTAACACAAATGTCTGGCATCAAATCTAAAATTATCAGGCATGCAAAAAAAATGAAAATAAAACAGAAAAATAAGACCCATTACAAGAAAAAAATCAAAAAGCCCCAGAAAAGACACAGATGATATAATTAGCAGAAACAAACATTCAAACAGCTACTGTAAATATTCTCAATATGTTAAAGGTAGAGGAAAACATGAATATGACAAAGAAAAATGACAGATATACAAGTGACTCCTATAGAATTTATGCAGATGGAAATGCAACATCTAAAACGAAAAACACATTGTATGAGATTACCAGCAGATTAGAAATGGCAAAGAAAAAAAGAAGCGGAATAAGCTTAAACAATGGAAACAACAGTAACAACAGAAACTTAAAAATGAAGTAGAGATAAACAAAGACTGAAAAAACAATAAATAGAACATCAGAAACCTACTGGACAATGTTAAGGAGTCAAACATGCATAAAACTGGAATCTCAGCAGCAAAGAATGGAAAGGATACAAAAAACTTTTTGAAAAAATCATGCATGAAAATTTTCCAAATTCTATAAAAACCATCAACTCAGAAAACCAAGAAGCTCAATGAAACCCAATCAGGGCAATCATAAAGAACAATCACAATAAGGTATGCCATAATTAAATTACTGAAAAGTGAGGACTTCTCTCCAGATTGGCCCTATTTCTCTGGTTTAGACACTGCTCCCACCCCACAGCTCTAAACCCAGCAAAATATCTTTCAAAAATGAAGGTGAAAAAAAGATCAACAAAAGCCAAAAGGACTTATCACCTGTATACCTACAATCTAAGTAATGTAAGAAGCGCTTGGGTAGAAGAAATACGACATCAGATGGAAATCTGGATCCACACACAAGGAAATAAAAAGCAAAAACAAAAAATATGTGTATAAATATAGTAAACTTTTTTCTTGATTTTTAAATTTCTGTAAAAGATAACTTACTATACTTTCATTCTGAAAATTTTCAAGCATACATAAAAATTTAGAAAATAGTATAACAGTATAATCACAGATCTATACAGTGTACTATGTTCATGGACTAGAAGACTCAAAATGTTCAGATGTCAATTTCTTAGTACTGACCTATAGAAAAGCAATCCCGTTCAAAATTCCAACAGGTTTGTTCTGTAGAAACTGACAACCTGATGTTAAAATTTATACTAAAATGCCTACAGTACAGGAAAGTCAATATAATTTTAGAAAAGAAAAATAAAGTTGAATGACTTACACTGATTCCAAGACATATGTCAAAAGAAATAAAAATGGTGCAGTAGTGGTGTAAAGACCAACATATAGATCAAGGGAACACAATAAAACGTCCTGTAGTGGACCCACACATGGATGGTCAATTGATTTTTGAAAGAAGTTCAGAGGCAGTCAATGGGAAAGGTATCCTTTTAGTAAATGGATACCAATATGCAATGAAATGAAGCTTTACCTCATAAAATGTAAGAATTAACTAAAAATAGATAATAAACTATAAAAGCTAAAACTAAAACTTCTCAAAGAAAACAGAGGAGAAAACCTAAATGACATTGGATTAGCCCAAAAAAAAAAGGCACAAAAATTTTTAAGCAGGAAACAAAAACCATAGACTATGTAAGAATGTGATAAACTAAGTTTCATCAAAATTAAATATTTTGGTTCTTCAAAAGATACTGTCATCAAAATATGACAGCAAGTCACAGATGGGAGAAAATATTAGCAAATCAAGTATCTGATGAAGGATATGTTTGCAGAATATATAAAGAACTCTCACAAATTAATAGTAAGACAAACATTTAAAAAAGTCAAAAATTTTGAATAGACATTTCACCAAAGATGACCTATAAGTGTAAAATAAGCACATGAAAATATTTTCACCAGCATCAGTCATTAAAGCAATACAAATTCAACCCACAAATCACAATGAGATGCCACTATTCATATACTAAAATAGTCAAAAATTTAAAACACTTAGAGTATGGCTCAAACAGAACTGAACTCTCCAACATTTGAACACAGCACAGTCACTTTGGAAAAGTATCAGTTTCTAATAAAATTGAATATAACTTACTATGCAGCCCAGTAATCCCTCTCTTAGGTATTTATCCAAGAGAAATCAAAACATAAATCCACAAAAATTTAAACTTGAATGTTAACAGCTTTACTATTAAAAGCCTCAAACTGGAAGAAAACCCAAATGTCCATCAACTGGTGAACGGACAAATTGTGGCATATTCACACAATGGAATACTATTCTGTGATAAAAAGAGACTTCTGTAAAATAACCTGAATGAACTGTTAGAGCATTATGCTAAACTGAAGAAAGCTAGATGTGAAAGACTATATACTATATGATTCCATTTACATGAAATTCTAGAAATGGCAAAAACCTGATTGCAGAAAGCAGATGAGTGGTTACCAGGGGCAAGGAAGTATAAAGAGGTGACTGACAGCAAAGGAGCAGGAAGGCAGGCTTTGGGGTGACATAAATGTTCAACACATGATTGCAGAGTATACATCTGTCAAAACTCATCAAATTATATACTTTAAATTGAATTTTCTTATATATAAATTATATCATAAAGTTGATTTAAAGAGCAAAAACAAAAAGATGCACAAGATTTAGAAATTTTAATATTAAGTATAACTTTATTCAATAAATCTGAAAAATCTAGATAAAATGATAAATTATAAAGTGATAAAATTTTGCTAACAAAATACAAATGAACAAAACTGGCCCAAGAAGGAAAATATGAATAGACCAATAACCATAAAAGAAACTAAAGTGACATTATTTACCTGCCTAAGGTCTATCCTCCTTCCCTGATGACTGAACCTTTATTTAGGAATAAGGTGGCCCTATGATTCAAAGGAAGTGGTTTCCTTGGCACCTCCAAGGAAGTAGTTTCTAGCTACTATTGGCCAAAGCAAATCCAATAAGGTAGTTATTGGCTGCATGTGACTACTTAACTTTCAATACAGTTATGCATTGTATAATGACATTTTGGTCAATGAGGGACCAAATATTACAGTGGTTCCATAAGGGAGCTGAAAAATTCCTATGGACTAGTGACATCATAGCCATTGTAACATCATAATGCATTTATTTATTTATTTATTGAGATAGAGACTCACTCTGTTGCCCAGCTGGAGTGCAGTGGCGTGATCTCTGCTCACTGCAAGCTCCACCTCCTGGGTTCATGCCATTCTCCTGCCTCAGCCTCCTGAGTAGCTGGGACTACAGGTGCCTGCCACTATGCCCAGCTAACTTTTTTTTTGTATTTTTAGTAGAGACGGGGTTTCACTGTGTTAGCCAGGATGGTTTTGAACTCCTGAACTCAAGATCTGCACGCCTCAGCCTCCCAAAGTGCTGGGACTACAGGCATGAGCCACCGCGCCTAGCCGCATTACTTTATTTTTTAATAAACTTTGTGTAGCATAAGTGTACAGTGTTTACAAAGTCTACAGAAGTGTACAGTAATGTCCCAGGCCTTCACATTCACTCCCTAACCCAGAGCAACCTTCAGTGTTATAAGCTGCATTCATGCTAAGTATCCCACAAAGGTGTACTATTTTTTATCTTTTATACCATATCTTTATTGTACATTTTCTATATTTAAATATGTTTAAATATACAAATACTACGGTGTGACAACTGCCTACAGTATCCAGTACCGAATACACTGTACAGGTTTGTAGCCTAGGAGCAGCAGGCTGTACCATAGAGCCTAGGTGTGTAGTAGGCTGGCGGTACCACCCAGGTTTGTGTAAGTATACTCTAAGATGTTCACACAACAAACTTGCCTATGATGCATTCCTCAAAACACAGCCCCATCATTAAGTGATGCATGACTATAAATAAAATTACATGTTATAAACTCAGCTCTTCAGTCTCACTAGCCCCACTTCAAGTGCTCAGTAGCCCTATGTGACTAGTGGCTACTGTACTGGACAGCACAAATATAGAGCATTCACATAATTGCAAAAAGTCTATGTATCAGACAGTGCTTGTTTAAGTCAATCATGAGAATTCTATTCCCTTAGCCAGTGCTTCACTTATGAATGTGCAGGTGATGGATTAAAATCAATCCTTGGCTATGGTTAACTACTTTTAAAGCATCTTATCCTCTCTTATCTTAGTGGAATAATATAGAAAGCTCTTAATTTCCTAAGTGTTTATGTTTGTCCAGTTTTCCTCAAAGCATAAGCTGGAATACTGAAAGTGGGCCACTCTGCAGGAACTTTAAAAAGTTATGCTATAGTAGCTTATCAGTTAACTACTGCCACAAACATGCTGTGTAACACACTACCTCAAAGCTCAATACCTTGATATAGCAATCATTTATTCTCATAGATCTGCACATTAGCTGAAGGAGGCTAATCTAGGCTAGGTTTCTGGAAAAGCAGTTTGGCTCTGCTTAATGTAGTTCCTATCCCCTCTCCTTGGATCAGCAAAGTAACTCAGGAATGTTCTTTATGGCAACGGTTGAGGTGTATTACCGCAAATCCAATCACACAAGTAGTTTTCAAAGTGCTTAAAAACCACTAAGGTGCCACAGACCAAAGCAAGACATATCCATGGACCCAATGTCAAGTGGTGAAGAAATATACTACACCTCTTTACTAGGTGAAACTGCACATGGCAAAGAGCATGGATATGGGGGGTGGAAGGGTAGAGGGAGTGTTGGAAGGGAATTGGGCCAGTTATACAATGTATCACACTAACCATAATAATATTAACAACATGGTTATTGTGGAATCATTAACTCTGAAAACCCAAAAAGCAACTGTCTAGCAGAGTCTCACATTAGCAAAGCGATGTGGCTTAAAGGTGAGAATGCAATGCTTTGAAGTCTGATATTCATTCTAATTCCAGCTTTGGCATTTACTGACTGTGTGGCATTGGAATAGTTATCCAGTCTTCTGTGCCAATTTTCTCATCTCTAAAATGGGGATGATAGCAGGATTGTGGTTAGAAATAATTTAAGTACAACAGCAGTACTAGAAATTTGGCCTGTATTCCATAAATGGTAGTTGCTACTTATCATCATCCTGAGAACACTCTAAACCAGCAGTTCCCAACCTTTTTGGTACCATAAATGGGTTTCATGGAAGACAAGTTTTCCATGGACCGGAGGAGAGGGGTGGGGTGGAGAGGGGGTTGTTTAGGGATGAAACTATTCCACCTCAGATCATCAGGCATTAGATTTTAATAAGAAGTGCACAACCTAGATCCTGCGCATATGCAGTTCACGATAGCGTTCATGCTCTTATGATAATCTACTGACTGTTGATCTGACAGGAGGCACAGCTCAGGTGGTAATGCTCGCTTGCCCGCAACTCACCTCCTGCAGTGCAGCCCGGTTCTAACAGGCCACGGACTGGCACCGGTCCATGGCCTGAGGGGTGGAGACCCCTGCTCTAAACTACATTTCACAATAACCAAACTGTAATGTCGCAGGATGGGGGACCACAGATTAGTGCTTCTCAAACTTGGCTGCACATTAGAATCACCAGGGGAACTTAAAAAAATCCTGATGTCTAGCCAACTAAGTCAGAATGTCTTGGAGAAGGGCCCAGGCACTACTCCCTTTATTTTTTAGAATCCCTAAAAAATTCCAGGGTGCAGCCAAGTTCAAAAAACCTTGTTATGGATAACCAGCTGCCAACTAAAATCCACTTATTTCCACTCAAAGTATAGAGTAGTTGAGAAATGACTGCCCAGCTTGGTTTGGTCCTGTGACCAGTCCTAGCCAATGGAATGTGAGAAGTAATATGTGCCATGTTTCCCACAATAATTTTGTAACAGATATATTACTAAACCAGAAAACATTACTTCAACTATTTATTCTGTTCTCTGGTAAAACCTATCCAGTATCTTTTAAATCATGTACACCATTATAATTTGCACATTCCTTCAGATGTATTCTTTCAACCTGATTCTTCCAATATTAGTGCCTCAAGGTACTTATCAGTGATAATGATAAACTGCAGAAAAGTCAACACCAGAATTTCTAGCAATGCTCTCCCTTTGTCCAGTTCTTAACTGAGTAAACATTCATGATCAAAAATCAACCAACCAAACAAAAAGCTCCTGGTTTTGACTGAGTCTTTACTTAAGGAAATCTCTATTCAGGGTTAACTTCTTGAACCAAAGAAAATAGTATTTGGTCAAATATACTTATGAGTAAAATGCAATTTGGCAACTAATAAGTCAAGTACTGGTGAAATTCTGTATCTAACCACGTCCCATATTCTTCTGGTTTTATTCATACCTTATCAGTCACAACTACTTCTTCCTCCTCCTTAATTAGCAGTGTTTGGGTAAAACGTAATTATGTGAAGTTTTCTATATGGACCGCACTTTTACTGTCTTGTATTTAAATATAAAAGCCTTTTGCTTGAATTGCTTTTATGCCTGTCTCCATCCCAATCTTCCCTGGAAAGGCTTCCATGACTAGAGAAGCTGAGTTAAGGGACTCTCTCTCCTCGATCCCAACTGCTAGAGTGTTCACTTTGAAAGATGGGCAGGAGTAGTATCCCATTCAGTGTTGTACTCCCAATGCCAGGTCAGTGCTAGGAAGTAAAGGCATACAAAAAGGGTGAAACAAAGATCTCTAATTCCGTGGATGTATTCCCTCCTTTTGAGGACCTAATGGTACTTTACTCTTATTTCTTTTTGAAGAAGTCTCTCTTATCCACATTCTAGAAGACTATAGGTATTATGAAACTAGTATTTCTGAGAAAAATGACTAGAACGAGGCAGGGAAAACTGCCTGAACTGTATCTTTAACAGAAAACAAGGATGGAATGCTAGAAAAATAAACGTAAAATGTTACATTACTAAGACAATCCAACAAATGAATAACACAACTTAAATTCACATTTTTTCCCTCCAAAATATTATTTCCTCTTTAAAAGATACACACAAATCCTGAATTACAACAAATCCATGGTAGATCTGGGTTTAGGCTATTAAGGGCAAAAAGGATTACATACTTGCCATATTCCTGTCCAAAATGTTGTCTTATGGAAATGAAGCCCACTCGTTACTAAGTACTAGGAAGCTCTTAATGACCCAGAGTTAACATAATATTTTCCTTTTCTGTAGAAATAATTCCAGCAAGGTGAGAGTATTTTCTTCTACTGAATGCTAAAATATGTTAGTTACATAAACTTTTTAAATGCCCTCATAAGAAGCTTTTTCACCAGCAAATTGTTTCCCCTAAATCTTACTGGCCTAAACTCTTAATAATAAAAGCTTTGTTTTAATAATTCTGTAAGTCCAGCTCCTTTCGGGTGGACAAAGAGGATATACAAGAGCATCTCTCAGAAGTAAACTATTTTATTCTCAATTGCCAGCTTACTGGTTAACTGGTCCTTCAAAGCTCTAGAAAGTGCAGGTTATCGAGCACAGACATAATCATTACAATACTGCTCAGGACTGCTCTGTCTCCAGCATGTTTACTAATCATAAACTAAATAGTCTTTTTTTGTGACAGTAGAGATATCATGGATCGTTTCTATTCAAGAGTTTCATCATTCCTACTAATGCCCACTGGAATAATTTAAAGTAACAGTAATAACTTTATCTTATTTTGTTCAGAAAAAGCCCCAAGTTCCTTAAGTTCCTTAAGTACAAGTTGGAAGGCATCAAACATCTCGGATTTCTACCTCGTGCTAATGTCAAACTACTTGGAAAAAGGGTACAAGCTTCCTGGTCATTATTTAACTGATCATTATACAGTGACCATTAATCATCAAACAACCCCCTATCTTCGTTCATAAACATAGCAACTACCAGTCAAACTGTACAATGTGAAAGAGTGGTTCTGAATTCGAATGTAATTAATCTGCCTCCAAAGGTAACGGAGAACTTTGAGTCGGACTGAGAAGCCTCTGCCTCCCCTTTTACTAACACAATGCCGCGCACAAAGAAGGGAGGCGGCGACCCAGTTCCAGCCTCCGGGGGTAGATCTGCGGCGCACGGGGATACCCACTCAGTTATCTTCCGAAAGACCCACAAGCGGCTCCCGGAGTCTGAGCGGGGCTGTCAGCGCCGGATCGCTCCCAGCAGGCCGAGCAAACAAGCGACCGCGAGGCCGAGGAGCGTGACGACGGACTCCCGGATCCTAGTGTGTTGGACGCTCGAGACAAACACCGCAGGCCCCAGTGCATGAGGAGAAGCACAGCCTCCTTTCCCACGACCCCACTCTATCCCCGGAGGGACGTGGTGGTCCGGGGTTCGCTAGTCCGGGATCGGGAAGGGGTGGGGAAGACTCGCGCAGCGGCTCCCTCTCAGCCCTTGAGCTTCCCGGGCTCCAGGACAACCAGCGTCCTCCCTCCCTGGTCCCGGAGGCCAAAGACCACCTCCCTCCCTCCCGACCTCTGACCCCTGACCTTCCATCACCCAAGCGCCTACCCAAGCTGGTTCTCCGAGCCTCTTGAGTCTCTTTGCACCAGGCCTGCGCTCCTCTACAGACCCAGCAGATCACGGGCACGCATTCGCCACCCACCGAACATGGGCTTGAGGTGGGCACGAGCGCTTTTTGCCGGAACGTGTAGGGGTTCCCCGGGAGACCCAGAAACCACGGCGCCTAGCTGCCGGGCGCGCGCTGTAGCGTGGGGTCAAGGCGAACGCGCTCGTCAGAGCACCCCGCCCCCTTTCTCCTGCGCTGGCTTCATGAGTCTCTTCTGCGCAAGTTCACACTGTTAAAAACTTGCTGAGGATACAGTGGAGTCTCGCGATAGCTCTGCCCCACGCCATTAGAGAACACAGGATGGCTGAATGCCCGAAGTAGGGGGCGGGGCTCCCCTTGAAGCGAAGGGCGTGTGTGATTTGTAGCTCTAATAAAAAGGCAGGGGCCAGGAGCGGTGGCTCACGCCTGTAATCCCACCACTTTGGGAGGCCGAGGCGGGCGGATTTCCTGAGGTCAGGAGTTGGAGAACAGCCTGGCCAAGATAGCGAAACCCCGTCTCTACTAAAAATACAAAAATTAGCCGGGCGTTGTGGTGCGCGCCTGTAGTACCCGCCTGTAGTCCCAGCTGCTCGGGAGGCTGAAGCAGGAGAATGCTTGAACCTGCGAGGCAGAGATTGAGTAAGCCGACATCTCCCCACTGGGTGATAGAATGAGACTCCGTCTCACAAAAGAAAAGCAGAAAATAATTCTGCAAAAGCATCTATTTTACTGCTATAAAGCAGCCACTAAGTAGGTACGAATAAAGCTTCTCCCCCTCAAAAACAGACTTTAAAGGGAAATGTGAATAAATATTCAAAGATGAGAGAAACTGTTAAATACATGTGTTGCGCTGAAGCTGGCCTTCCACTATTGGTCTTTTTTCCTCTCACCTCTTCCTCACAGAAGTGAGCTTAATGTTGGAATAACCCTGAGAGGCTTCAGGGTCAGGAGCCTGTGAAATAACCCTCAGGAAACACTGGGGACTCAGTACTTAGTTAGTGAGTACCTAATAGCAGCTTTTCTGCTGTGGAGGCCTTTTGGGTTGTGTGACCACAGAAGCACTTGAACTAAGTTCTTGCCCAAGTGAATATCGGTTGTAATTGTGTTAGACAGTCCAGGGTAGTCCATATTTTACTTAGTATATTCCTTTATCACAGATACGAAGCTGTTTCCATAAGCAAATCCCCGCCTCCTTTTATTTTGCTTCCCTTTATTGTACTTTGCAGATAATATGTTTTTCTATAAATTGAAGTTTTCTGGAAACCTTGACTCAAGCAAGTCTGTCAGCATCATTTTTCAAGCAGCATGTGTTCACTTGCTGTTCATCTGTTATGGTGATCTATGATTAGTTATCTTTGATGTTACTATTGTAGTTTTTTGGGAGCACTACAAACTCTGCTCATAGAAGGTGCTAAACTTAATAAATGTTGTGTGTGTTCTGAAAGCTTCACGATTGGCGCCTGTCTCTCTTCCTCTCTTCAGGCCTCCCTATTCTTTGAGACACAACAATATTGAAATTAGGCCAATTAATAACCCTACAATGGACTATTAAGTGTTCAAGTAAAAGGAAGGGTGGCACATCTCTCACTTTAAATCGAAAACCAAAGGAATTTAGTGAGGAAGCCATGTCGAAAGCTGAGATAAGCCAAAAGCTAGGCCTCTTGTGCCAAAGTTAGCAAAGTTGTGAATGCAAAGGAAAAGTTCTAGAAGGGAATTAAAAGTGCTACTCCAATGAAAACACAAATGATAAGAAAATGAAACAGCCTCATGCTGATATGGAAAAAGTTTTAGTGGCCTGAATAAAAGATAAAACCAGCCTCAGCATTCCCTTAAGCCAAAGCCTAATCCAGAGCAAGGCCCTAACTCTTTTCAGTTCTGTGAAGGCTGAGAGAGGTGATGAAGCTGTAGCAGAAAAATGTGAAGCAAGCAGAGGTTGGTTCATGAGATTTAAGAAAAGAAGCCATCTCCATAACATCAAAGTACAAGGTGAAGGAGCAAGTGCTGATGTAGAAGCTGTGGCAAGTTTTTCAGAAGATCTAGCTAAAATAATTGAAGCAGGTGGCCACACAAAACAACAGATTTTCCATGTAGATAAGACAGCTTTCTATAGAAAGAAAAGGCCATCTAGGACTTTCATAGCTTCAAAGCTTCACAGGACAGATTGACTCTCTTGTTAGGGGCTAATGCAGCCAATGACTTGAATTTGAGGCCAATACTCATTTATCATTCTGAAACTCCTAGGGCCCTAAAGAGTTATGCTAAATCTATTCTGTCTGTACTCTATAAATGGAACAACGAAGTGTGGATGACAGCACATCTACTTAACAGCATAGATGTACAGAATATTTTAAGCCCACTGTTCAGACCTACTGCTCAGAAAAAAAAAAAAAAACATTCCTTTCAGAATATTACTGCTCATTCATAATGCACCTGGTCACCCAAGAGCTCTGATGGAGATGTACAAGGAGATTAATGTTGTTTTCATGCCTGTTAACACAAAACCCATTCTACAGCCCATGGATCAAGAGTAATTTTAACTTTGACATCTTATTATTTAAGAAGTAATAAGGCTATGGATGACATAGATAGGAATTCCTCTGATGGATCTAGACAAAGTAAATTAAAAACTTCTGGAAAACATCCACCATTCTGTATGTCATTAACAACATTTGAGATTGATGGGAGAGGTCAAAATATCATTAATAGTAGTTTAGAAGAAGTTGATTCCATCTCTCAGAGACTCAAAGTGTCAGCTTTGAGGGGATTGAGACTTCAATGGAGGAAGTAACTGCAGATGTGGTGGAAACAGCAAGAGAGCTAGAATTAGAAGTGGGGTCTGAAGATATGATGGAACTGCTGCAATCTCATAGTAAAACTTTAACGGATGAAGAGTTACTTCTTATAGATAAGCCAAGAAACTGGTTTCCTGAGATGGAATATACTCCTGGGAAGATACTGTGAACGTTGTTGAAATGACAGCAAAGGTTTTAAAATATTTCATAAATTTAGTGGACAAAGCAGTCCAGAGTTTGAGGGGATTGACTTGAGTTTTGAAAGAAGTTCTACTGTGGGTAAAATGCTATCAAAGAGCAGTTCATATCATGGAGGAATATTTTGTGAAATGAGTCAATTGCTGCAGCCAACTTTTTTAAGCAATATTTTTTAAGCAAGTTTTTTTTAGCAATAAAATATTTTTAAAGTTAAGTTAGATACTTTTTTTAGACATAATGCTATTGCACACTTAACACACTACATTGTAGTGTCAGTGTCACTTTTATATGCACTGGGAAACAAAAAAAATATCCTGTGACTTACTTTATTGCAATATTTGCCTTATTATGGTAGCCTGGAACAAAACTTGTGATATCTCCAAGGTATGCCTATAGATGGAAATCAGTTACCTTATTCCAGGATTTATGAGGCAAGCTGGAAAAAGTAGTGCTAATGCTGGAACAGTGGGCAAGTAGGATCCTCCTTCCTTGGCAAACCAATCATTTTATCAAATACAAGGTGATGTAACCTTGCTTCTGGAAGTGTAATTTGCAACTTGCTATTTAAACATATGATGTGCTGAGTAAGGTTGTCTTTGATAGTTTTATGTCACTTCTCATCATTGGAGCAGATAATTAGGCCCAAAGTTTGGCTGAGTCTATCCAACTAGTGCTAGGCAGAAATATTTAAAAATAAGCACAGCATCATTTCACCTTTGTTCACCTTGATTGGGGTAATTTATATATGTAATCATGGTAATGTCCATGCAAGATATTAAACTTCAGATCCAGTTGTCTGTTGTATGGAGATGCAGTTTCAACTATAGAGATGGAATTCTGTATACTACCGTTCAGTGATTATAATGAAACAAAATTCTTTTAAATTTTCCAGTGTTCAATCCTATATTTACCAAACGCTCTGCATATTCTTTGAAAAATTTCTCTCTGGAATAATATTTTTCATCAGAGCTAATTTCAGAAAACATGGTTCATGATTGCACCTTGGCTCTCTGGCAGCTCCCAGCTGTGAGACACCTGTTCACCCCTGAGTACACTGAGTTCATCCACCTATTAGATGCTAGTGATCTAATGACATTCCGCAAATCAGAATGAACTGATTGGACATCGTGCATCTTGACAGTGAATAACTCAGTGTTCACGGAGTTCATCTGCTCCTTCTTGAAACTATAATATGAGATCAGTTAGACCACTTTCTTCCTTGTATGGTCTCACTAGCTTTAGCTGTAGGTTCATTTTCTTTTAGGGACAGTGGCTTTATTCTAGCCATACCCCTAACTGGGGCATCTATTTTACAAATGAATATTCTAAGTTGTTCTCAAGGAGGAGGACTAGTTGAGAGGGAATAGAGGAGTTAAGGCAAATTTAACTCCCTTTAGGGACAGAAACAAGATAAATGATGATTTATCAGTGAAGAACTTTATATTTTGCAAAGCCCTTTTATGTTTATTTTTTTATTTGATTCCTAGACTAGTAATAGGCTTTTAAAATTTCCATTTTACAGGAGAGCAATCTGAGACTCAGAAATTTGGTAATTTGCCACAATTTAGCTGTAAGAGAACAAGAGGACCTAAAACTCTTTATTCCTCTGTCTAGGCTATTGTCTCTTATTACTAAATCATGTTGTCTATCAAATAAAAATATACAACTTAGTCCTCAAACTTACTAAGTAATCATGGGCAAACTGAAGGCAAGAGGTGTGTCATTACTTAATGACATAGGGCTTGTATATCAACAATAAGGATCATTCAGTACAAACACTGTGTTCTGAATAGATCATTAACAAAATGACTAGAGAAATTTATTCTGTATTCTACCTACCTTTGCCAGCTCTCTGGAAACAAAGTAGGTGGCCCACCCAGTATGATTGGGGATTCCCAAAAATGACTCCTTGTTGCCAATTCCTACTACCAACCTGTCTTGGGACTGCTTTCCCTTCTGACAAATTGAAAATATTAGGATCAAAGTTTCCGCTATTCTGGAATGAATTACAATGTCCAAAACCACTGGTAGAATGCATGTAGTACCAAAAAAAGAGTGGGAAGAAGAAACATGGTCTTGGAAAATTGGTGCTAGCAGGGGTCATCAGCTATGCTGAAAGGAGTGGTATCAGATCAACCAAACATAAAATGGTACCAAGGGTTGGACATGCTTTGCAGGAGCATGAGCAGGATATATCAGGGACAGGAGGTGTGCGAATTGAACCCAAATCCTCATTTTTAGAACTCTACAGCTTTTCCCTAGACTAGACCTGGATAGATTTAATTGTTAATTTTGTTTCATTTTTCCTTGATGATTTACAAGTTGGATTGGTTTCAAGTCCAAAGTTTGTTCGGTCTCCCCTGCTGCAAGCTCAGCCTGAAAACTAAAAACTCAAGCTGTGTTCCTTCTGCCTCTCATAACTTCTAAAGCAAAACTTGTAGTCTGTACACAAAATGCTGCAATGGACATGAACCTATGACAGTGTTTGTTTTAGGTGTGAATAAAGCAACAATTTAAATTAGGTAAAAGCAAGAAGGTTGAAGGTGAATCTGCTGGTAAGGAAAGATAGGAGATTATATTCAGTGTTTAACAATGAAGATAGTATAATCTGTATCATAGGCTCTCCTTCCCGCCGTCCCAGACCCTACCCACCCTCCATACCCAACTGTTACTTTTTCCCCTAAGGCATATTTTTTCAATTAATCTTGTCAGTATGGTGTTAGGCATTAAAGAATAGGAATATTGTCGACGACTCTGTCGATACTTATGACTCTGAGTAATATTTATTATGCAGTTTTGAGATCTACAAGTAAAATATTCTCTGAGTATTTCAAGGGTCACAATCGTGTCATTTTGAGGTACAAAAATAGTGGATAGCACTTTCAGAATGCATCTAAGACCTCAAGAAATCTTTTTTTTTGATGTGTATATATAAATTTATTATACTTTAAGTTTTAGGGTACATGTGCACAACGTGCAGGTTTGTTACATATGTATACATGTGCCATGTTGGTCTCCTGCACCCATTAGCTCTTCATTTAACATTAGGTATATCTCCTAATGCTATCCCTCCCCCCTCCCCCCACCCCACAACAGGCCCCAGTGTGTGATGTTCCCCTTCCTGTGTCCATGTGTTCTCATTGTTCACTTCCCACCTATGAGTGAGAACATGCAGTGTTTGGTTTTTTATCCTTGCGATAGTTTGCTGAGAATGATGGTTTCCAGCTTCATCCATGTCCCTACAAAGGACATGAGCTCATTTTTTATGGCTGCATAGTATTCCATGGTATATATGTGCCACATTTTCTTAATCCAGTCTACCATTGTTGGGCATTTAGGTTGGGTCCAAGTCTTTGCTATTGTGAATAGTGCTGCAATAAACATACATGTGCATGTGTCTTTATAGCAGCATGTTTTATAATCCTTTGGGTATATATCCAGTAATGGGATGGCTGGGTCAAATGGTATTTCTAGTTCTAGATCCCCGAGGAATTGCCACACTGACTTCCACAAGGGTTGAACTAGTTTACAGTCCCACCAACAGTGTAAAAGTGTTCCTATTTCTCCACATGCTCTCCAGCACCTGTTGTTCCCTGACTTTTTAATGATTGCTGTTCTAACTGGTGTGAGATGGCATCTCATTGTGGTTTTCATCTGCATTTCTCTGATGGCCAGTGATGATGAGCATTTTTCCATGTGTCTTTTGGCGGCATAAATGTCTACTTTTGAGAAGTGTCTGTTCATATCTTTTGCCCACTTTTTGATGGGGTTGTTTTTTTCTTGTAAATTTGTTTGAGTTCATTGTAGATTCTGAATATTTGCCCTTTGTCAGATGAGTAGGTTACAAAAATTTTCTCGCATTTTGTAGGTTGCCTGTTCACTCTGATGGTAGTTTCTTTTGCTGTGCTGAAGCTCTTTAATTAGATCCCATTTGTCAATTTTGGCTTTTGTTGCCGTCGCTTTTGGTGTTTTAGACATGAAGTCCTTGCCCATGCCTATGTCCTGAATAGTATTGCGTAGGTTTTCTTCCAGGGTTTTTATGGTTTTAGGTCTAACATTTAAGTCTTTAATCCATCTTGAATTAATTTTTGTATAAGGTGTAAGGAAGGGATCCAGTTTCGGCTTTCTACATATGGCTAGCCAGTTTTCCCAGCACCATTTATTAAATAGGGAATCCTTTCCCCATTGCTTGTTTTTGTCAGGTTTGTCAAAGATCAGATAGTTATAGATATGCGGCATTATTTCTGAGGCCTCTGTTCTGTTCCATTGGTCTATATCTCTGTTTTGGTACCAGTACCATGCTGTTTTGGTTGCTGTAGCCTTGTAGTGTAGTTTGAAGTCAGGTAGCGTGATGCCTCCAGCTTTGTTCTTTTGGCTTAGGATTGAGTTGGCGATGCGGACTCTTTTTTGGTTCCATATGAACTTTAAAGTAGTTTTTTCCAATTCTGTGAAGAAAGTCATTGGTAGCTTGATGGGGATGGCATTGATTCTATAAATTACGTTGGGCAGTATGGCCATTTTCACGATACTGATTCTTCCTACCTATGAACATGGAATGTTCTTCCATTTGTTTGTATCCTCTTTTATTTCACTGAGCAGTGGTTTGTAGTTCTCCTTGAAGAGGTCCTTCACATCCCTTGTAAGTTGGATTCCTAGGTATTTTATTCTCTTTGAAGCAATCGTGAATTGGAGTTCACTCATGATTTGGCTCTCTTTTTGTCTGTTATTGGTGTATAAGAATGCTTGTGATTTTTGCACATTGAATTTGTATCCTGAGACTTTGCTGAAGTTGCCTATCAGCTTAAGGAGATTTTGGGCTGAGACGATGGGGTTTTCTACATATAGAATCATGTCGTCTGCAAACAGGGACAATTTGACTTCCTCTTTTCCTAATTGAATACCCTTTATTTCCTTCTCCTGCCTGATTGCCCTGGCCAGAACTTCCAACTCTATGTTGAATAGGAGTGGTGAGAGAGGGCATCCCTGTCTTGTGCCAGTTTTCAAAGGGAATGCTTCCAGTTTTTGCCCATTCAGTATGATACTGGCTGTGGGCTGGTCATAGATAGCTCTTATTATTTTGAGATATGTCCCATCAATACCTAATTTATTGAGAGTTTTTAGCATGAAGAGTTGTTGAATTTTGTTAAAGGCCTTTTCTGCTTCTATTGAGATAATCATGTGATTTTTGTCGTTGGTTCTGTTTATATGCTCGATTACATTTATTGATTTGCATATGTTGAACCAGCCTTGCATCCCAGGGATGAAGCCCATGTGATCATGGTGGATAAGCTTTTTGATGTGCTGCCCGATTCAGTTTGCCAGTATTTTATTAAGGATATTTGCATCGATGTTCAACAGGGATATTGGTCTAAAATTCTCTTTTTTTGTTGTGTCTCTGCCAGAAATCTTACTCATAATAATCTTAACATAAAATGATGCTTGCCAGGAAATGAAGAACCTTTCCAAAGCTTCCGTTCACTAGCAGGGCAGCGCCATGCTCTGACTTCCACATTTGTGTGTTGTTTAGGTCACCTTGGGACAATGACAAAATTAGAACTGAATTCTATTTCCTTTAAGCCCTGTTAAATTTCTGAACTCCTCATTAGGCCTTTAAATAAATTTAAATACTTAAATATTTTTAAATACCACACAGTAATAGTATATAATTACTAATTATGTTCTTTTGTCTGTTTGTTCATTTGTTTTTTAGGATGGGGTCTCACTCTGTCTCCCAGGCTGGAGTGCAGTGGTGCAATCTCAGGTCACAGCAACCTCTGCCCCCTGGGTTCAAGCGATTGTCTTGCCTCAGCCTCCTGAATAGCTGGGCTTGCAGGTGTGCACCACCACACCTGGCTAATTTTTATATCTTTTAGCAGAGACAGGGTTTTGCTATGTTGGCCAGGCTGGTCTCGAACTCCCAACCTCAAGTGATCTGCCTGCCTGGGCCTCCCAAAGTGCTGGGATTATAGGCGTGAGCCACTGCACCGGCCTAATTATGTTCTTATGCCATAACACCCCCATGTTGACTATGAGCTCCTGGGAGTTCATTTTTAAAAAATTAACCAAACCATCCAACCATCTCAGGTAACTCCAGTGAAACCAATACAGAGACAGATGTTTGGGAACCACTTGAGCAGATGATCTCCAGCTTATGAACTAATTGATTCCTGGTTGGCTAAAAAAGCGAGCTTATGTAAATCAAACCCTTATTTCTTGTAGCCACAATGTTATAAACTGGGACTTCATTCCTGGAAATCTGTTTCATACCTTTAACATACCAAAAGTGTCATGAAAATAAATAGAAAAAAACCCTCCACAAATACAGGTGTTAACAACCGTATCTTAAGTACATGAAACAAAACTCCTAATTGGAAAATATATCCTAAATAATGTTTTGAGAAAATTTTCAGCGTTGATTAAAATGCCTGAAGTGTCTTAAAACATGATTTCAAAGAAGTTGGGACTGAATATGCCTTTTTTGAAAAATAAATATTTCAGAAATGAGTATTTTTAGACATTCTTCATGTTCCCAAATACTATTGAATTACCTTAAAATTTGGAGACCTCTGAATTACTCAGCCTTTTGAGTAATTGTTATTTTAATGAAGTCTTCTCTAGCTATATAACATGGTTCTCTATTTTTTGACAGTACTGATTTTTTGAAATGATATTTCTCTTGTCCAGAAGGAGAAGAATGTAGCCAAGAAGACAGATTAAAACATAATTGTCCAATGGGTTCAAATAGAATGAATTGACAAGGAAGACAATTCACCAGTTGTGTTGTGCTGATGGGAATCACTTTTCTGGATGGGTCAGACAACGTAAAGCTTTCTAATTTTCCCAAATGATAATAAAGAGATTTGGGTGCCTCAATTATTTCCCTCCTTTCCTGTGGGGTACTGTAAATATAATAGTTGTGAGTTCATTAAGTAAAAGTGAGTTGCAGAAGTAAAGACCAAAGGAGTTTCCTTAGGATTCACATCATTTAGGGCTCTTTTTTTCCCTTACAAATAGAAAAAGCATACAGAGGCCGGGTGCAGTGGCTCACGCCTGTAATCCCAGCACTTTGGGAGGCTGAGGAAGGCAGATCATGAGCTCAGGAGTTTGAGACCAGCCTAGCCAATATGGTGAAACCCTGTCTCTACTAAAAATACAAAAAAACCTAGCTGGGCATGGTGGTGCGCACCTGTAGTCCCAGCTACTCGGGAGGCTGAGGCAGGAGAATCGCTTGAACCCAGGAGGTGGAGGTTGCAGTGAGCCGAGATTGGGCCACTGCACTCCAGCCTGGGCAATAGAGGGAGACTCCGTCTCAAAAGAAAAAAAAGAAAGAAAGAAAGAAAGAAAGAAAGAAAGAAAGAAAGAAAAAGAAAAAGGATACAGAATCAGACCCTTGTCCAAGACACTGAAATTTAATGGGGAAAATCATAAAGATAAATTTTATCACAGTGGTTATATATTCTGCAATACGTGGGGTGAGTATTGAGTATTTCCTAGCCAAGGGCATAGTTCTCAAATTTCTAGTAGAATGAATCAGACTCTGCAGACAGGTTAAAAATCTTTGACCCAACACTTACTAGCTGCATGTCTTTGGACAACTCATTTCTCTTTTTGAGTCACAATTTAAAAAGTATAATTGGAATAGAAACACCTTCTTTAAGCTTATTGTGTACTGTATGCACATTTGCTCATATACAAGGTGGAAATTTTTTTGCAATTTTCAGAGCTGAAGCTCAGGAAAGCAAAAAAGAAAACATCTCATGGTCAGGGTTTTTCAACCTCAGTGTTACTGACATTTCGCATGAGATAATTTGTTATGACGGGCTCCCCTGTGCATTGCAGGATGTTTAGGATCATCCCTAGTCTCTACCCACTAAATGCCAGTAGCAACCCCCGACCACAGTCATGACCATCAAAAATGTCCCCAAACACTGCCAAACATCCTCTGGGGGATAAAATCGCCTCTGGTTGAGAATCACTGAGCTAGATACTTGTATCTTTGAATCCTCAGTACCTACCAGATTACCTTGCAGACAGTAGGTGTTTAATAAATGTTTGTGTTAATGTAAGTGTTCACAACTGGGTTTTATTGGTAGGTAAATACCACTGATATAGACTTTGAAACTTTCATCTTTGGATGGAATATTCAGATGCTTTAGCATCATGTCCACTCTTTAAATAAAATTTGTCTAAATTATAGTTATCTTTTCTAAACAGATCTTGATAAGTGAAATGAGCTCATTTACTCTTTTCATATGCTTTTCTTGTATATTTCTTAATGTTTCATATTTACTCACTAAGTTATATGATAGATACTGTGATGATTTATTTTCTATACCTCAGCCAATGCCAATAATAATCCATACAGTGCAACCAACTTTGATGTAATTTCACATGTATGACATGACTTCATTTAAAGATTTTCTTTTCATTAATTATTATATCAATTTAAAGTTTTTATAAAGCTGGCATCTTTTAAAAAAATCTTAGATTATTAAATTGATGGGTGATTTTGATTAAATGAATCTTCATGTGGACAGAGAAAAAGGTATGATGATTTACTCAGGATTGAAAAATCCTTGGAACAATATAGAGGATTTGCATTTACTGTATTGGGAACCTTAAATATACTGTGTTATCCTGGATTCTGAAGGGACACATTGAAAAATTGTGTTTTAAATTACTAAAGCTAGGATGTGAAAATGTCAATAGACATTTAATATTGATAACAATTAATATTATCTATTAACAATAGATAATTAACATTAATTAGTATTATCAATAGATAATATTAACCTAACTTCTTCTGTGGCAGTAAATTTTGTGGAATACGGAAAACTGTCTAAAGCTATTCTCTTTAGAAGTAACTCTTTTAAGATTTTTATTTTTGCTTGATTCTATCTTGGAAGGTTACTAATAGTTTATTTTGGGGGGTTTATCTAAGGGAGGAGTAGAGTTCTTAGCACATAGGAGGCATGGAGTAAATTTCATTGTTCTACTCTCTATTCTTTACTCTTCTCAGCCCCAATGTCTGCTTGATGACCAAGTTCTGACCATGAACTTTCATTATCCTAGTTCATATTGCCTTAGTCCATATTCCCACTGGAGTACTGCAACAGATTAAAGGTCACCCTGCCTCAAGTCATGTGCCCCTCTACTCAATTCCTTTCCACATGTCAGTATTTTTTTAAACATATCTGATTAAATTATTTCTTCTGCTTACTATTCAATAACTCCACATTTCCTTCAAGATAAAGTCTAAATTCACTTGATCAGTAATGAGTTTTCTGACCTGGCTTCTACCTATCTGCCTTTCTTTATCCTTCATTATGTTCTTGAATTCTGTACTGAAACCATACTGGGTTACTTGAAGCTCCTCTAGCACTGTTATCTCCTCTCCAGGTATGTATACATGCTTCTACTTCTGTCTATAATAATCCCATCCATGGCTGGGTGTGGTGGCTCACACCTGTAATGTCAGCACTTTGGGAGGCCGAGGCGGGCGGATCACGAGGTCAGGAGATGGGGACCATCCTGGCTAACACAGTGAAACCCCGTCTCTACTAAAAATACAAAAAATTAGCTAGGCGTAGTGGTGCATGCCTGTAGTCCCAGCTACTCGGGAGACTGAGGTAGGAGAATTGCTTGAACCCGACAGATGGAGGTTGTAGTGAGTGGAGATCATGCCACTGCACTCCCGCCTGGGAGACAGAGTGAGACTCTGTCTCAAAATAAAATAATCCCATCCAATTCAGGCCAGCTCACAACTTTTCACTCCTTTCAAACTCACTGGGCCTTGTTTCAGACTACCTTGCCTTGACTTTCCTAGTGTGAGTTACTGTGCTCCTTTTTTTGTTTTCTCAGTATATTGTGGAGGTGCCTCTCATGACATTTTTGGCACTGTACTGTAATTGGCTATTTACTTGTTCATCTCATTTTTAGTAGACTGTAGGCTCCTTGAGGGCAAGGGATATGTCCTATTCATCGCTGAATCCTCATTAACAGGGAGCCAACTCAGTCAATAAATTTAAGTTCTTCTCTTCCTTCTGTTCCACGTTAGGATCAGAGGACATATTTATTCTGAACATGGTATGTTCAGCTTCATTTTCTGGATTCTGGAGGTTGATGTGAAGAATGGTAAAAATGATTCTGATTGCATTGAGTGACCTTATCCTGAGGGTGAGAGAACTGCTTGTTGGAGGGGCTAACCTGTTTGCATCTGTCAAAATTATACTGTCAGCCTAGCTGACTGCCCTGTGGAAAAGTATTTATCTTAATATGAAAAAAGTAGGCATCTCTTAGATAGTACTGTCCAATAGAAATATAATGTGAGCTACATATGTATTTTAAATTTTCTAGTAGCCAGATTTAAAAAGTAAAAAGGAATAGGTGAAATTAGTTTTATTAATAATTAATTTAATTAAGAAATTTTATTTAGCCCATTATACTCAAAATATTGTCATAATATAATTGTATTTTTTATTGTAACATATAATCAATATAAAAGTTCTTAATGAGATATTTTATATTCTTGGTTTTTGTACTTGATCTGTGTAATATGGTTTCTATTTTATTCCTATAGCACATCTCAGTTTAGACTAGCCACTTTCAAGCACTTAAGAGCCACATATGGCCAGTAGCTACCATATTGGACAGTGTAGCTTTAAAAGCTTAAGTAGAACATGTTAACATAGAATAGGACTGCAAACATTTCCAGGGTTTTCCTTCAGAATCCTTGATGCTGAACTGAGATGTCAGCCCCTTAATGAAGGAGAAAACTAAAGAACAACAGGTCACAGGATTGAATAGTAAGAAGAGTGAGGAAATATACATGAATGGCATCACGGATCTGGTAGGTCTCAAGAAGCAAAATCCAATTAAGAGAAAGTCCTCTTAATCATGTTTGACTAAGGGCCAGATGGCCTGATGTAGCACTTTCTAGATTGTGTGAGATGCCAACAAAGGTTCCAGGGAAAAGGGTTAAGTGGCCAAATGTGTCTGACTAATAATAGGTTAAGTAGGTGGAGGCATAGCAGGTTTTTTCCCTGAATGATTTGCAATAGTTTAAAAAATATATGTATAGTTAAAATTATACAAGTAGTCCATGAATGTATTCACTTAAAATACTATGAAGTCCCTCCTAGATGCTTAATCCTACTTCCTACCCAAAGTGTGTATCATCCCAAATTTTATTGCTGTATTGGAAAAGATCTTTCTAGATCTTTTTCTATATATTTACGAACACACATATGCACTTAGAAATACTTAGAGTGTTTTTTGTTGGATCATACCATAATAGTGCTCCTCTTTATTTTTTTCATTTAACAATATATCTTGGATTTCCATATTAGACACACACACACACACACACACGCACACACACACACACATAGCAAGTCAGGGTTTCAGCATAAAATAGAATGCGATTGAAATGGTTCAAGAGACTTTAGTGAGGAGTCTACCATAGAAGAATTGGCAGGATCGAGGGAGCTAACATGAGAGAGTGTGCCACCCAGAGACTAGCAACAAGGGAAGCAGTTATTAGCCCTGACCTGAAGAGGGAAGAAGAAATAATATTACTTACAGAGAGAGCTGGCTGTCCAAAGGGAGCTGGAGTCTTAGAGCGTTGCAGCTGTGATCAGAAATGAAGTACCAAGCAGGGAGAGAACAGGTGAGAAATTGTCTGACCTGTCTTCCTATCTTCTACTGGTATCTCCTGTTGGCTGAATATCATGGAAAGCCAGCTGTGATGCAGCTCAGGTGATGAGTTTATAGAAATCAATCTCTCAGGGAACAGTTTAGAGCAGAGAAAGGCAGAAAATGTCTCTTGGGATCGAGAAGAAACGGAGACCAACCAACTGTCACTATTGCCTTTTTTTTTTTTTTTTTTAGAAGGAGTGTTGTTCTGTCACCAAGGCTGGAGTACAGTGGTGTGATGTTTGCTCACTGCAACCTCTGCCTCCTGGGTTCAAGCGATTCTTCTGCCTCAGCCTCCCGAGTAGCTGGGATTACAGGTGCAAGCCACCATGCCTGGCTAATTTTTGTATTTTAGTAGAGATGGGGTTTCACCATGTTGACTAGGCTGGTCTTGAACTCCTGACCTCAAGCGATCCACCCTCCTCGGCCTCTGAAATTCTGGGATTACAGGCATGAGTCATGGCGCACAGCCTAGACAACTGTCATTATTGCCTTTCAAAGTTGCTATGCCGATTATTCTCCAGCCACCAGTATGTGAGAATACCTGTGTCCCCATAGAGCTGTGAATACTTGAGATCAAAGATTCCAGAGCTTTTCTTAGCTATTTGACCTTGGAACTCTTTTTTTTGTTCCTAAAATGCTAGTAACATCTTGTTGACAAAATATATATTGGGAAACATCCATCTACTAGATAGAATAGTCTTTGGAACCATCCACTTAACAGCTGTGTGACTTTGGTCAAGTTCCTTAGCTGCTCTGAACTTCAGTTTCTTGGAATTAATAATATCTACTTTGCAGGGTTCTTGACAAGACTAAATGTACTTAGGACAGTATCTGACCCATAGTAGAAAGAGAAAGTGGTAGCTAAAAATAGGGATTGTGGGAACAGAATGTATTTTACCAGGTTTTTAAGGATAAATTTCTTTTTCAATTTTTAAACTTTTCTACAAAATTTCCCTGTGGTCAGAGAAAGGTCTGCTATGTCATAGGAACCTCAAGATGTGGCCTTTGAAGCCATCTAGCACACTTGTGAAATGGGTTTTATCTTTTAAAAATCACATAAGTAGGCCGGGCACAGTGGCTCATGCCTGTAATCCTAGCACTTTGGGAGGCCAAAGCTGGCAGATTGCTTGATCCCCACAGTTTGAGACCAGCCTGGCAACATGGCGAAACCCCATCTCTATTAAAAAAAAGATAAGTGAAAAGCATGTAAGTATTATGTTCAAATCAATAATTTATTTTCTAAACTATAAAATATATTTTAATTGTCCAAATATTAATTATATTTTAATTTTGCCCAAGACTTCATGTAAAAAAATTACCATTTTACATGAAGCCTTTGGGCAAAATTTGTGAACAAGAAGATATGCCTTCTTTATATCATAGTTTCAAAGTAAGTTGCTAGTTATGCTACATTGAGGAACTCAGCTAGAAGCAGTACTGCCTTATTTATTTAAAAATTACTTCTGAGTGGAGGCGGAAGTTTCAGTGAGCCGAGATCGCACCACTGCTCTCCAGCCTAGGCGACAGAGGGAGACACCATCTCAAAAGAAAAAAAAAAATTACTTCTGAGCATATATTGAATGTGAGTCACCATACTAGGAACTGGGAATAAAATGGCAAAATAGACAAAATTTTTCTCCTTGAGGAACTTAGAGTTGAATTGGTATAGGCAGATAACAACAAGCAAATCAACACAGAAGGAAGTTGATTATGGAAGTGATATTTACTCTGGAGAATTTTATGAAGAACCCATGCTGAAGTTTTTTTTATTATTATTATACTTGAAGTTTTAGGGTACATGTGCACAACGTGCAGGTTAGTTACCTATGTATACATGTGCCATGTTGGTGTCCTGCACCCATTAACTCGTCATTTACATTAGGTATATCTCCTAATGCTATCCCTCCCCCATCCCCCCACCCCACAACAGGCCCCAGTGTGTGATGTTCCCCTTTCTGTGTCCATGTGTTCTCATTGTTCACTTCCCACCTATGAGTGAGAACATGCGGTGTTTGGTTTTTTGTCCTTGCGATAGTTTGCTGAGAATGATGGTTTCCAGCTTCATACATGTCCCTACAAAGGACGTGAACTCATCATTTTTTATGGCTGCATAGTATTCCATTGCGTATATGTGCCACATTTTCTTAATCCAGTCTGTCATTGTTGGACATTTGGGTTGTTTCCAAGTCTTTGCTATTGTGAATAGTGCCGCTATAAACATACATGTGCATGTGTCTTTATAGCAGCGTGATTTATAATCCTTTGGGTATATATCCAGTAATGGGATGGCTGGGTCAAATGGTATTTCTAGTTCTAGATCCCTGAGGAATCGCCACACTGACTTCCACAATGGTTGAACTAGTTTACAGTCCCAGCAACAGTGTAAAAGTGTTGCTATTTCTCCACATCCTCTCCAGCACCTGTTGTTTCCTGACTTTTTAATGATCGCCATTCTAACTGGTGAGAGATGGTATCTCATTGTGGTTTTGATTTGCATTTCTCTGATGGCCAGTGATGATGAGCACTTTTTCATGTGTCTTTTGGCTGCATAAATGTCTACTTTCAAGAAGTGTCTGTTCATATCCTTTGCCCACTTTTTGATGGGGTTGTTTGTTTTTTTCTTGTAAATTTGTTTGAGTTCATTGTAGATCCTGGATATTAGCCCTTTGTCAGATGAGTAGGTTGCAAAAATTTTCTCCCATTCTATAGGTTGCCTGTTCACTCTGATGGTGGTTTCTTTTGCTGTGCTGAAGCTCTTTAGTTTAATTAGATCCCATTTGTCAATTTTGGCTTTTGTTGCCGTCGCTTTTGGTGTTTTAGACATGAAGTTCTTGCCCATGCCTATGTCCTGAATGGTATTGCCTAGGTTTTCTTCCAGGGTTTTTATGGTTTTAGGTCTAACATTTAAGTCTTTAATCCATCTTGAATTAATTTTTGTATAAGGTGTAAGGAAGGGATCCAGTTTCAGCTTTCTACATATGGCTAGCCAGTTTTCCCAGCACCATTTATTAAATAGGGAATCCTTTCCCCATTGCTTGTTTTTGTCAGATTTGTCAAAGATCAGATGGTTATAGATATGCAGCATTATTTCTGAGGCCTCTGTTCTGTTCCATTGGTCTATATCTCTGTTTTGGTACCAGTACCATGCTGTTTTGTTTACTGTAGCCTTGTAGTGTAGTTTGAAGTCAGGTAGCATGATGCCTCCAGCTTTGTTCTTTTGGCTTAGGATTGACCTGGCGATGCAGGCTCTTTTTTGGTTCCATATGAACTTTAAAGTAGTTTTTTCCAATTCTGTGAAGAAAGTCATTGGTAGCTTGATGGGGATGGCATTGAATCTATAAATTACGTTGGGCAGTATGGCCATTTTCACGATACTGATTCTTCCTACCCACGAGCATGGAATGTTCTTCCATTTGTTTGTATCCTCTTTTATTTCTTTGAGCAGTGGTTTATAGTTCTCCTTGAAGAGGTTCTTCACATCCCTTGTATGCTGGATTCCTAGGTATTTTATTCTCTTTGAAGCAATTGAGAATGGGAGTTCACTCATGATTTGGCTCTCTTTTTGTCTGTTATTGGTGTATAAGAATGCTTGTGATTTTTGCACATTGATTTTGTATCCTGAGACTTTGCTGAAGTTGCCTATCAGCTTAAGGAGATCTTGGACTGAGACGATGGGGTTTTCTAGACATACAGTCATGTCATCTGCAAACAGGGACAATTTGACTTCCTCTTTTCCTAATTGAATACCCTTTATTTCCTTCTCCTGCCTGATTGCCCTGGCCAGAACTTCCAACACTATGTTGAATAGGAGTGGTGAGAGAGGGCATCCCTGTCTTGTGCCAGTTTTCAAAGGGAATGCTTCCAGTTTTTGCCCATTCAGTATGATATTGGCTGTGGGCTGGTCATAGATAGCTCTTATTATTTTTAGATACATCCCATCAATACCTAATTTATTGAGCTTTTAGCATGAAGAGTTGTTGAATTTTGTCAAAGGCCTTTTCTGCATCTATTGAGATAATCATGTGGTTTTTGTCATCGGTTCTGTTTATATGCTAGATTATGTTTATTGATTTGCATATGTTGAACCAGCCTTGCATCCCAGGAATGAAGCCCACTTGATCATGGTGGATAAGCTTTTTGATGTACTGCTGCTGGATTCGGTTTGCCAGTATTTTATTGAGGATATTTGCATCAATGTTCATCAGGGATGTTGATCTAAAATTCTCTTTTTTTGTTGTGTCTCTGCCAGGCTTTGGTATCAGGATGATGCTGGCTTCATAAAATGAGTTAGGGAGAATTCCCTCTTTTTCTATTGATTGGAATAGTTTCAGAAGGCATGGTACCAGCTCCTCCTTGTACCTCTGGTAGAATTCGGCTGTGAATCCATCTGGTCCTGGACTTTTTTTGGTTGGTAAGCTATTAATTATTGCCTCAATTTCAGAGCCTGTTATTGGTCTATTCAGATATTCAACTTCTTCCTGGTTTAGTCTTGGCAGGTTGTGTGCGTTGAGGAATTTATCCATTTCTTCTAGATTTTCTAGTTTATTTGCGTAGAGGTGTTTATAGTATTCTCTGATGGTAGTTTGTATTTCTGTGGAATCTGTGGTGATATCCTCTTATCATTCTTTATTGTGTCTGTTTGATTTTTCTCTCTTTTCTTCTTTGTTAGTCTTGCTAGCGTTCTATCAGTTTTGTTGATCTTTTCAAAAAACCAGCTCCTGGTGACGTGATGGCGGGTGCCTGTAATCCCATCTACTGGGGAGGTTGAGACAGGAAAATGGTGTGAACCCGGGAGGTGGAGCTTGCAGTGAGCTGAGATCGTGCCACTGCACTCCAGCCTGGGCTACACAGGCAGACTCCATCTCAAAAAAAAAAAAAAAAAAAAAAAACAGCTCCTGGATTCATTGATTTTTTGAAGGGTTTTTTGTGTCTCTATTTCCTTCAGTTCTGCTCTGATCTTAGTTATTTCTTGCCTTCTGCTAGTTTTTGAATGTGTTTGCTCTTGCTTCTCTAGTTCTTTTAATTGTGATGTTAGGGTGTCAATTTTATATCTTTCCTGCTTTCTCTTGTGGGCATTTAGTGCTATAAATTTCCCTCTACACACTGCTTTGAATGTGTCCCAGAGATTCTGGTGTGTTGTGTCTTTGTTCTCATTGGTTTCAAAGAACATCTTTATTTCTGCCTTCATTTTGTTATGTGCCCAGTAGTCATTCAGGAGCAGATTGTTCAGTTTCCATGTAGTTGAGCGGTTTTGAGTGAGTTTCTTAATCCTGAGTTCTAGTTTGATTGCACTGTGGTCTGACAGACAGTTTGTTATAATCTGTGTTCTTTTACATTTGCTGAGGAGTGCTTTACTTCCAACTATGTGGTCAGTTTTGGAATAGGTGTGGTGTGGTGTGGTGCTGAAAAGAATGTATATTCTGTTGATTTGGGGTGGAGAGTTCTGTAGATGTCTATTAGGTCCGCTTGGTGCAGAGCTGAGTTCAGTTCCTGGATATCCTTGTTAACTTTCTGTCTTCTTGATCTGTCTAATGTTGACAGTGGGGTGTTAAAGTCTCCCATTATTATTGTGTGGGAGTCTAAGTCTCTTTGTAGGTCTCTACGGACTTGCCTTATGAATCTGGGTGCTCCTGTATTGGGTGCACATGTATTTAGGATAGTTAGCTCTTCTTTTCGAATTGATCCCTTTACCATTATGTAATGGCCTTCTTTGTCTCTTTTGATCTTTGTTGGTTTAAAGTCTGTTTTATCAGAGACTAGGATTGCAACCCTTGCCTTTTTTTGTTTTTTATTTGCTTGGTAGATCTTCCTCCATCCCTTTGTTTTGAGCCTATGTGTGTCTCTGCATGTGGGATGGGTTTCCTGAATATAGCACACTGATGGGTCTTGACTCTTTATCCAATTTGCCAGTCTGTGTCTTTTAATTGGAACATTTAGCCCATTTACATTTAAGGTGAATATTGTTATGTGTGAATTTGATCCTGTCATTTTGATGTTAGCTGGTTATTTTTTTCGTTAGTTGATGCAGTTTCTTCCTAGCCTTGATGGTCTTCACAATTTGGCATGTTTTTGCAGTGGCTGGTACTGGTTGTTCCTTTCCATGTTTAGTGCTTCCTTCAGGAGCTCTTTTAGGGCAGGCCCGGTGGTGACAAAATCTCTCAGCATTTGCTTGTCTGTAAAGTATTTTATTTCTCCTTCACTTACGAAGCTTAGTTTGGCTGGATATGAAATTCTGGGTTGAAAATTCTTTTCTTTAAGAATGTTGAATATTGGCCCCCACTCTCTTCTGGCTTGTAGAGTTTCTGCCAAGAGATCAGCTGTTAGTCTGATGAGCTTCCCTTTGTGGGTAACCCGACCTTTCTCTCTGGCTGCCCTTAACATTTTTTCCTTCATTTCAACTTTGGTGAATCTGACAATTATGTGTCTTGGAGTTGCTCTTCTCGAGGAGTATCTTTGTGGCATTCTCTGTATTTCCTGAATTTGAATGTTGGCCTGCCTTGCTAGATTGGGGAAGTTCTCCTGGATAATATCCTACAGAGTGCTTTCCAACTTGGTTCCAATCTCCCTGTCACTTTCAGGAACACCAATCAGACGTAGATTTGGTCTTTTCACATAGTCCCATATTTCTTGGAGGCTTTGTTCATTTCTTTTTGTTATTTTTTCTCTAAACTTCTCTTCTTGCTTCATTTCATTCATTTGATCTTCCATCACTGATACTGTTTCTTCCAGTTGATCGAATCAGCTACTGAGGCTTGTGCATTCGTCACGTAGTTCTCGTGCCTTGGTTTTTAGCTCCATCAGGTCCTTTAAGGACTTCTCTGCATTGGTTATTCTAGTTAGCCATTCATCTAATTTTTTTTCAAGGTTTTTAACTTCTTTGCCATGGGTTCGAACTTCCTTCTTTAGCTCGGAGTAATTTGATCATCTGAAGCCTTCTTCTCTCAACTCATCAAAGTCATTCTCTATCCAGCTTTGTTCCATTGCTGGTGAGGAGCTGCATTCCTTTGGAGGAAGAGAGGCACTCTGATTTTTAGAGTTTCCAGTTTTTCTGCTCTGTTTTTTCCCCATCTTTGTGTTTTTATCTACCTTTGGTCTTTGATGATGATGATGTACGGATGGGGTTTTGGTGTGGATGTCCTTTCTGTTTATTAGTTTTCCTTCTAACCGTCAGGACCCTTAGCTGCAGGTCTGTTGGAGTTTGCTGGAGGTCCACTCCAGACCCTGTTTGCCTGGGTATCAGCAGGAGAGGCTGCAGAAGAGCGGATATTGGTGAACAGCAAATGTTGCTGCCTGATCATTCCTCTGGAAGTTTTGTCTCAGAGGAGTACCCAGCCGTGTGAGGTGTCAGTCTGCCCTTACTGAGGTGTGCCTCCCAGTTAGGCTACTCGGGGGTCAGTGACCCACTTGAGGAGGCAGTCTGTCTGTTCTCAGATCTCCAGCTGCATGCTGGGAGAACCACTACTCTCTTCAAAGCTATCAGACAGGGACATTTAAGTCTGCAGAGGATTCTGCTGCCTTTTCTTTGGCTATGCCCTGCCCCCAGAGGTGGAGTCTACAGAGGCAGGCAGGCCTCCTTGAGCTGTGGTGGGCTCCACCCAGTTCGAGCTTCCTGGCCGCTTTGTTTACCTACTCAAGCCTTGGCAATGGCGGGCGCCCCTCCCCCAGCCTCGCTGCCACCTTGCAGTTTGATCTCAGACTGCTGTGCTAGCAATGAGTGAGGCTCCATGGGCATAGGACCCTCTGAGCCATGCGCGGGATATAATCTCCTGGTGTGCTGTTTGTTAAGACCGTTGGAAAAGCGCAGTATTAGGGTGGGAGTGACCCGATTTTCCAAGTGCCATCTGTCACCCCTTTCTTTGACTAGGAAAGGGAATTCCCTGCCCCTTGTGCTTCCCGGGTGAGGCGATGCCTCGCCCTGCTTCGGCTCATGCTCAGTGCACTGCACCCACTGTCCTGCACCCACTTTCTGACACTCCCCAGTGAGATGAACCCAGTACCTCATTTGGAAATGTGGAAATCACCTGTCTTCTGCGTTGCTCATGCTGGGAGCTGTAGACTGGAGCTGTTCCTATTCGGCCATCTTGGCTCCCCAGGCTGAAGTTTTAATAGGATGGTTTTATTGTGTTTTAAATAGGATGGTTAGAAAAGGTTTTTCTGAGGAATTATCATTTTAGCTGAGTACTAAAGAATGAGAATAAGCCAGTTACTCTAGGCACTTTTAGGCAAAGGGAATTGCAAGAGTAAGGGTTCCAGGTGGAAGAAGTTATTGGCATATTCAAAGAACAGAGAGGATGTGTTTGTTGTGCAGTAGATACTTGAGGTAGTATCATGTGATAAGGAATGAGTAGGGAGAAGCCAGATCATGTGAGTCTTTGCAGATCATGGTAAGGCATTTGAATTTTATTCTATAGGCAATCTAAAGATGGTACAATTTTTAAGCAGGGAAATGATATTATTTGAATTTAAAAGTCATTTTGACTGTCATATGGATAATGGATCAGAGAGGCATAAAAGGGGAAGAGAGGGACCAGTTAGAAACCAGATTGGAAAAATGTAAAAGGAGCAGGTAGAGAGAAGTAGGTGACTTTAAAATATATTTGGGAGGCAAAATTGGCAGAATTTTGTAATAGAATGGATGGGGGGAAATGAGAAAAGGAGGAGTCAAAGATGACATAGTTTTGAACTTGAGCAAGTTGAGTCAATGGTAGTGCCATTTGCTGAAATGGAGAAGATTTGGAAAATGAAGCTTTGTCTTCTTGTTGGACATATTAAGTGTTAAATGACTGTTAAAATATCCACAAAGGTATCTCAGGGAACAGATAATTGTACATAAGTAGAAGGAGTCATTATCCCAGTGGGTCTAATCACCTGGAGGGTTTGTTAAAACATCAGTTGCTGGGGGCCACCCTTAGAGTTTCCAGTTCAGAAGCTCTGAGATGAGAGCTCTGGAAAACATGCTTTTCTAATAAGTTCCCAGGTAATACTGATGGTGCTGGTCCTGGAGCCACATTTGAGAACCACTACATTAATATGACAGTGGATAAGATTACCTAAAAAGAGAATGTGGGTAAGGAAACAAAAAGGACATGGGATCAGGCCTGGGACCTTCAGAATTTAGATGCCGGGACAGAGAATTATCCAATTTTTGACATTATCCTCTTCCAAACCTCAAGCAAACTTATTTCTCTGGGTCCCTAACAGCTAGAAAAAAACAGGAAGTTCTTAACTTTAAAGTAATAATTGAGGAATTTTAACAGTTTGAATGACCCTCATCAAAAAATGATTCATTTGTAATAAAATTGATATGTATTTCATTGCATTTCAATCCTTTCAAAAGAAATTATTTATGTAGGAAAACTTTTTAGCCAAACGATATGAAAATGGCCAGAATTTTTTGTTTGCTCCAAATATTTTGAACGGAGAGGTTTTGAATTTTGATTTACAAGGGTGTGGGAGATAATGTTTTCCCAGAGACCAGTGAAGAAGTTCATGTTGCTTTAATGCCTATTTTCTCCTGTGCAGAATATTTGTTCAATTTCTTTCTAGTTGGATGTGATGTATTAAAATCAACCTGAAAAGCATAGATTTGTCTCATTAAGGGGGATAATTCATAATGGATATGTTGGCAGAAATGAAACATTTAATCAACTACTTAAAATAAATCCAAATCATCAGTGATTATTACACTGATTACAAATGAAACATTATGTTATGTAGGACAGAATATTTATGAAAGCGTGCTTTCAGTTATTTTGAATACAGATATGCATTTATAAAACATTTCAGATTGATTAAGGTTTCTCTACCCTAAAGGACCAGTTTTAGTTATTAAATTTCTCATTATCCTCATCCCTTTGATGGTGCACATTTCAAGGAGATCTAATAGAATATTTCTAAAGTGACTGCTGGCTATAAAAAGTTATTAGAAAATTTAAGATATTAAAATGAATAATGGGAAAACCCTATATTTGCAGATGTAAATAAACCTTGCTTTTAGGTTCTTGAACCATATGCTTTATTTTCTAATTAGAGATAAGTGTAACTACATAAAATCAACAAAAAGTTTCATTGCTATTATCTCTATTTTATGAGTTATTTTGCTATTTCAGTTTTCTTTTGTAACCTGGTATATTAAAGTCATTTGTAGCAAGTATCAAAATACCAATCTAGACCGGTTTCCTAACTTAGTCTGAGCTTGTCCTTATAATTTGATATCCTTCAATTTCTTGAGAAATTTGGATGCTTTGCATTTATGGGATCAAGTCTCACAGGAAAGTGTTGATCATCCACGTTTTGAAGAAAAATGCTGTGGCTTGGTAGAGACCCTGCCTGAAAGTTATAGGAGGCTTTGTTAGTTTAAAATAATTCACAGAAGAAGTCAAAATATACATGGCCAAATTCTCTACAGAGTTGAGTTCTCTGCTACTTTATTGCTAATGCAATGCCAAGGAAAATATATGAAGTCTATTTGGCAGAAGCACCGTAAACAGGCACTGTAAGAATACCAGCAATATGAGAATAATTTAGAGAATACAGGAAATCCACACCCCTTCCTCTGTCTCTAAATTATTCCCTTTTAGCCATCTTCTTGGTGTTTGAAACTATATTAGTATACAAATATTTATTTCTTTGAATTAAGATATCACATATGCAGAAATCTTTGACACATGATAAATACTGTTCAGTAAATGTTTTACAGAATTGTCTGTCAAACACTACAAATTCTTGGGAACATAAAGTTGAATGAGGTAGCATTTTTGTCAATGTTCTCACTGTCTAGTAAGGAAAGGCAAACCTGTTAAAAACTGTGTAATGAACTTTTGTATGTGATATGATAGAAGTGCAGAATATTGAGAGGGCACAAATGAGGGTATGATAAACTCTATTTGTTGGGATGTTTAGAAATTCCTTCATAGAGGAAATGATAATTGTGTGTTGAAGGATTAATAGGTATGTTCCAGGTAAACAGGGATCTAGGGTATCCTAGACAAGAAGAGCCTCTTAAATCTGGAAGGCCTGGAAATGGAAAGCAGACTGCATTATTTAAAGAGATTGCAAGCTGCTGGACACACGGGGAATGAAGAGTGAAAGTGAAGAGGTGGTGAGGCATGGACAAAAGATGAAGTAAGATAGGAGAGTAGCTAAGTGTTTGAGTGTGGAAACATTTTATACCATGACAAGGCATTTGGAATTTATCCCATTATCCATATGGAGACATGGAATTATTTTAATCAGGGAAATGATATGATCAGTTTTGTGTCTTACATAATTCTAGTCATGTTATGGAAGGTGGAACAGATGGGAAGACTGGAGACAGAGAGACCCTCAGGGCACCATCGCAGCTGGGGATCTCATGTATGAGGAGTTGAACTAAGGCAGCAATGGAGAGGAGAGGAGCTATCGAGAGTTGGGCAGTGCTTTTCACAGAAATAAGGAGTACATCAGCAGGTCCGATTTGGAGAGAAAGATGATTTCATCTTTGGCTGTGTTGAGGCTCAGGTATTGGTGAACACGCATTCACATAGGGGCACTTGATTTAGATGAGTTTAATGACTAAATGAATGACTACATGAGCATGGGGCTAGCAGAAAACCTGGGCTGGAGATAGAGATGTCATGAGCACATAGTTGGTAGTCGAAGTCAAGGGAAAGGCAAAGTAAATCAGTGACAACTTGTAAATCAGGAAGTGATGAGGACTAAGAATAGAACCCTGGGGAACACCACTAAATAAAGAGCAAATATAGGAGTAAGAGCTTAAATGAGATTGAGAAAATATGAGCTGAGTGATAGAATGGGAAACCCAGAAAGCATAAAGTCACAGAAACCAAGTGGGGAGAGAGTTTTAATGATGAAGGAACAGTCAGCAGTTAAATGCTGGGGAAAGGTCAAGTATACAGGAACTAAAAAGATCCTATGGATCTTTTAGGAAGCCATCGATGACTTTTTTCTTGGAGAATTTAAGTAGTGGTAAAAGGGGAACTTGCTTGCAGTAGGGCTGAAGATTGTATAAGAGGTGAAGACAAGGGGTTGTCCAGTGTAGAGTCTTCTTTCTTGGAGGTGGTTTTGAGAGATACAGCAAGAGATGAAGAAGAATCTAGGATCAATGGAAGAATTTTTGTTTATGTCTTAAATTGTTTGTTTTAATTGGGGAGAATCTGGAGAATGATTATAGGAAGAGGCTCAAGGGAAAGATGCATCAAAGAGAAAATTTGAAAATAGAGACGTCCTAGAGCTGGTACGATGCAAAAGCACAAAAGGGAACAGCCTAAAATAGGATTTCTGTATTATTCTTGCCGGAGTTTGAAGTCCATTTCTGCCTTCAGCACCACGGTCTTCCCAAATAGGGATCCATCCTGTGCTATTCATTCCATTCCCAGGCAAATCTACCTAAAATAAGCACTGAACTAGGAATGAGGAGACCTGGATTCTAGTCTCACATCTTGTCCCAGTGAGTTTTATAATCCTGGGTAAGCCACTTAACTTCCATGGCTCTCAGGTTTCTTATTTTTTGAAACTGTACCAGTTGAGTAGGCTTTTTCCAGGTCTCTCTTTCTGTTTCTTTGACTGTTCTTGCATACTAAAATGTAAACATATCTGTTAACTGAAAACAGCTTAAAAGCCATCTGTCTTCAGGGTCATTTGTATTGTAATAGTATTCAAAAGCTTTCAGAAAAGTTCTAACAATGTGGATTCCTGATACAAATAAGAAGTGGGAGATTTTGGAGGGCATTATAACTTCCTGGTACCCTGGAAATCATACCATGTAGACACTTTTTCTCATGTATGTAGAATTGGCCCTGCTTGCTTGTGTTTAAGATGAGAAGCAAGCTAAAGAACAGTCATTACAGTTTGTCCCAGACCTTGGGAATAAGGTAACTTTTCAAGCCTACTGGTAGTAACAGCTAATGATAACTACATCTTTCCAAAAATTCCTTGTCAAGCCAAAAGTGTTGGAGTCATCCCTGATTCTTAATTTCTTAAATTTCATCCCATGTTCAGAAAATGCTTTTGGCTCTACCCATAACATACATCCAGAGACTGCTCATTTCTCACTATCTCTACTGCTACCAGCCTGGTCTAATTAAGGCACCATTATCTTTTGTCTGGATTATTGTAGTAGTCTCCTAACTAGTCTCACTGCTTCCACTCATGCTTTTGATAAGTGTATTCTTATCAAAGCAGCCAGAATTATCTGATTAAATCATAAGTCGGATCTTTCCTCTGTTCACAATCTTTCAATGGCTCCCCATTTGGGAAAAAAAAAACAAAAACAAAACAACCAAAGAACCAAACAAATCCTAATGGCCTACAAGGCTCTACGTGAACTGGTTTCCCATTTGCTTTCTGACCTCATTCCCTACTGCTCTTCCCCCACTCTCTGTTCCAGACAAAATGACTTCCTGACATGTCTTCAGTCACATCGGGTACCCTCAAGCCCTAAGGCCTGTCACTGGATGTTTCTTCTGCTTGGAATACTTTCACCGATGTATTCTCAAGGGTAACTCCCTCAACCCCTTAAAATCTTTGTTCAGATGTCACCCTCTCAGTGAAACCTGAATACCCTTTAAAGTTACATCCCACTCTATAGTATTCTCAAGGGAACTCCCTCAACCCCTTAAAATCTTTGTCCAGATGTCACCCTCTCAATGAAACCTGAATACCCTTTAAAGTTACATCCCACTCTACGGTGTCTACCTTACATTTCTGTTCCCTAACCTACAGTTCTTACTTTCTCAAGGGTACTTGTAGCATATTATGTAATTTATTTATTATGTTTAGTGTTTATCTTCTGTTTCTCCTTGGTAGAAAGAAGTCAGAGGTTTTTGTGTGGTTTGTTCATTGATGTATCCCAATCACTTAGAAAAATACCTGGCATATAATAGGTACTCAATAGATATTGATCATTGGTAAATTCATAATAATAAAAATAACAATGGTCACTTACATTTACATAACAATTCAGAGTTTTTAAAACACATTTACTTTATTTTTAGAATGTTTTAGTAAATATAAAAATATCTTGGGAGAGGGTAACCCAATAAAACCAGGTAGAATGAGATTCACCAGGGAAAGCAGAGCCCCAAGGGACTGGGAGAAAGGGTATATACATTTGACAAGCAATGACCCTGCAAAGTCCAATATACCCAGATGCTTGTGTGAAAAGTAGCCAGTTGAATTAATGATTTGTTGGTTAGGGCTATAGAAAACAGGAAGATCATTCCAGAGGTGAGGTTAAGAAGGCATGAAAAATTACCATTGCCTAAATCACAATTTCATCTACATCTGCACCATTTTTGGACATTATAATCAGAGAATATTGGTGTTGATTGGTAAAGACAGCACTAAAGAAACAGGAAAATTGGTTTACTTTTAAGTCATGCCCAGATTCTTATATATGCCTTATGCATTGAGCATACAAGAGGGAAAATACTATTTTGTAAGCAATTTGAGAATAACAACATAGGGGAATAGATACACTGGAAGACTGGGGCCTTTCTTTTTGAATGAGTACATTTTGTTTCTGATATATAGCCTAATGATTCTTTAGTGGCAACAGAAAAAACATCCCAAACCAATTTTGTTTTTGAAATATTAGCAAATTTAACTTGAGAATAGCAGCATTGGAAATATCTGTCTTATATACCTGTGGGAAACAAAAATGGCTTCAACCTCCTTCAAGAAACAAATATTTTATTTCTGCCTACAAAGATAAAATCTCCAACCAGAGAATAACCATTTACTTTTAGCTGCAATAACTAGACTAGGATATGAAGCAACTAGACAACTGGGATAGCTCCCTTGGTTAGAAAGACCTAATGCTGTATTTTATAAATTCTACCTGTGGTTATCTATCACACTTAATCAGTTTAATAAAATGAAAAAAACTGATTTTATAACTAGAACATGTGCTATGAATAAATTAAAAGTAAAAGATAATTCAATATATGATTATATGCCACTTTTTCTCCAAAGTAAATCTGAATGTGTGTGTAGTTTGTAGAAAGATATTATTTAAACTTAGATATTCAGTTAGAATATAGAAAGTAACATCTAAAAATATATCATAAACATATTGAATTAACCGTTGTTCTTTTCATATATATGATAGACTAAATTTAATTTTTAAAAAGCTTTTCCTTGAAAAAATGTACACGACATAAAACTGTTCTTGTAAGCTATTCTAAAATATTTTGTTGCCTTTACCTGCAAAGAAAATTTTTTAAAGTAAGAATTAGAACCATGTAGTGATTTCTCCCAAGTTTAATACTCTATACCTCTGAAAAGTCAGACGTTCAAATTATTGAATTCTTTTTATATGATAACCTTAACTCCAAAGGTTAGTCTAACTCTAACTTTTCCAGTTGTAACACACCCTTTAGAACTTTATTTTATTTTTTCATTGAATCTGTATTCCCAACTCTAGGAACTAAATGTTAAATAACTTGAAAATAAAATGTTTAGTTGTTTTTTTTTTTAAAGTTGTTTATTCCCAATCCCTTGAAGTCACAACTATTAAAGACAATAAGACCAATCAATAATTATTACAGAAAACAATATTTAGCCTCTCACAATGGTAGAGAGATTTTCATCAAGGCAGAGTGTATTTGCATGTCCTGATATCTCGAAGGAAGTTATTCAGAGGTAAATATAATTTTTAAATAAAAAATGCATGGCTATTAATAATTTAACTGAATTTTTTAAAGCATGAGTTATCTTGGTTAGGAAGGATTTTACATGCAATTAACAGAATTCCTGATGAATTTTGGCTTAAATAATAAAGGCAAGAAGTCTGGAAGAAAGTGGCTGCAGGTTTGCTGTAGCAGCTGGTTCGTACATTTCACTTTGTTTGCATCTGCACATTTTCGTTGACTTTCCCTTCATGGCCTTAGGACAGCTACAGCAGCTCTAGGCAGCAAAAACTACACACTAGTATCTCAAGTAGAAAGAAAGGGGCAGGGGCACAAAACTTTCTTCTTGCAAAATCTTTGTATCTTGAAACAAAATTTTTCCCAAAAGTTTCCAAACAGACTTTCCTTTAGGTCTCATTGAATGTAGCTGTTGTCACATGGCTATCTCTAGCTCCAAGGAATATGGGAAGGAGAGTTTGTAATGAAGGAGAATAGGAACATGGGATTTCTGTGACTGGTTTATATTATTCATGGGTCATTTTCTAGGGCTAGCAAAAAGTTCTACCTTCCCTCACATCAAGGAATCTTAGCTACCTGAAAACAGCTGAGATTCTTTTAGCTAATACTTGACAAGATATAAAGTAACATTCTTCCCTGTTGCCCCCAGCTAATGGCTATGACCAAAAGTTTAAAATAAAACTAAAATGTATTCCTTCTATTACATTCCAAGACCCACCAGCAGTTGGGGCCAGCCGTCGTTCTTTAGGGCTCACTGAGATGTGCCAGTTCCAAGATGAGGCTCTGACACCACGCCCCTGCCCACTCATTCATAGTCATTACAAGGGAGAGGGAGCGGGATTTGGAGAAATGCTGTGATTGTGAACAAAGTGTATTCTCTCCTCTCTCTCTCCTCAAGGCCACAGCAAGAAGAAGATTGGCATTTCATTTCCTGAATGGTATCCACTCACATCTACCTCTTAGATTTCTTGAATCCTTTGGTAGCATAGACACAAGTGATCAAGTGAGCTCATAGAAACTACTAGTCACATTATCTAATTTTTCTCTTCTCTCTTGGAATATATGCTTATTATTTGGGATTATTTCATTGACTTGTGTGCCCACCAGTTCTGAATAGTTTTGTGGGGCACAGTTGTTAGAGGTTAATGGTGATACATTTGGGTGCTATTTGGAAGTGTTTCAGATTGGGACTTAGGAGTATCCAGATTATCTCTTCTGTCCTTCTCCCCTCCTTAAGGGTTTCTACACAAATCACATATTTAAGAAACAATAGCAGAATGGGGATCCAAGAACCGCATAAACAGTTACCGTGCATACTTCCAATAACCCTTTGGTAAAGTAGAATTGGGGTATGCAACTTAGACTCAAGCCCTAAGCGGTGATCATATTATATTTTCTTCCATTCCTCATATGGTTCAGGTATGCTCAATAATGACAGAATCAGCACAGGGAAGAGGCAAAGAGAAGAAAAATGTGTGTGAAAAATAAATATTTCTGCCAATAGAGCCACAGCCCTAGCTTGGGTTAGGATAAGGTTGTAAGAAGGTCTTTGAATCAAATGCAGAATTAAATTTTAAAATGAACACAACCAAGTTTAAAAAATCGAAATCAGACTGTTTTAATAACTCAAAGCAGCTAAAAAGATATATAATCTAGATAGGATAGTGAGAGGTTAGTCCCTCAGAAGGAAAAGGAAGTTCAACAAAAGAGATTTGGTATAGCTTTATTAAAAAAAATTTCATCTTTGTAACTCAATGAATTCTCCAATAACCCAGTCATATAGGTCTGTTTATTGTGTTGTTTTTATGTCAAGTACATGGTTGTCATATCTGTGTTGGAGTGTATGCTTTTATATAAGCATATATTGTAGGTACATATGAATTAATTTATTATTAGTTACAAACTCAATATCTAAAATAGAAAACATATTAAAGGGCAGCACATTATTTAAATGGACACACAGCACAGGAACCCTGGTCCTGGCCCACGAAACCATTTTTTCCTCCTAGGCCTTTGGGTCTGTGATGGGAGGGGCTGTTGTGAAGACCTCTGACATACCCTGGAGATATTTTCCCCACAGTCTTGGGGATTAACATTCAGCTCCTTGTTACTTATGCAAATTTCTGCAGCTGGCTTGAATTTCTCCTCAGAAAATGGGATTTTCTTTTCTATTGCACTTTCAGGCTACAAATTTTCCAAATTTTTATGCTCTGCTTCCCTTTTAAAACTGAATGCCTTTAACAGCACCCAAGTCACCTCTTGAATGCTTCACTGCTTAGAGATTTCTTCCACCAGATACCCTAAATCATCTCTCTCAAGTTCAAAGTTCCACAAATCTCTAGAGCAGGGGCAAAATGCTGCCAGTCTCTTTGCTAAAACATAACAAGAGTCACTTTTGCTCTGGTTCCCAACAAGTTTCTCATCTCCATCTGAGACCACCTCAGCCTGAACCTTATTATTCATAACACTATCAGCATTTTTGTCAAAGCCATTCAACAAGTCTCTAGGAAGTTCCAAACTTTCCCACATTTTCCTATCTTCTTCTGAGCCTTCTAAACTGTTCCAACCTTTGCCTGTTATCCAGTTCCAAAGTCGCTTCCACATTTTCAGGTATGTTTTCTGCAATGCCCCACTCTATTGTTACCAATTTTCTGTATTAGTCTGTTTTCATGCTGCTGATAAAGACATACCTAAGACTGGGCAATTTAGAAAGGAAAGAGGTTTAATTGGACTTACAGTTCCACATGGCTGGGGAAGCCTCACAATCATGGCAGAAGGCAAGAAGGAGCAAGTCATATCTTACATAGATGGCGGCAGGCAAAGAGAGAGAGCTTGTGCAGGGGAACTTCTCTTTTCAAAACCTTCAGATCCCATGGGACTTATTCACTACCATGAGAACAGCATGGGAAAGACCTGCTCCCATGATTCAATTACCTCCCACCGGGTCCCTCCCACAACATATGGAAATTCAAGATGACATTTGGGTGGGAACACAGCCAAACCATATTAATAGTCATTGATTATTGCAAAATGTTTGGAATATATATAAAAGTCAGTGTTTAAAAAATATTTCTTTAATGAATGAATGAATGAGGGGCATTTTGCTTTGAGTCATTCAATGGACTGACTCCTGGACTTCCTAGTATTATGTCTTATTATGTCTCAGACAAAATTTGAGCTCTTCCTGTTGAAACAGAGACACTTAGCAAATAAGTTTTCAAAGCTATTTGAATGCTTTAAAAATAACATATTCAAAAAAAAATAACATGTATGCAGGACAGATATATGAGCACACAGCAACCCTTTTATTTTGAAGCTTCAAAGTGAAATCTATAATTACAATAAGGACCTGACCCCAAATTAAGAACTGAAAATACTTAGCAACCAGTCAGAAGAACAACATATATCCAGAAGCTATTTTCCTTAGCAGACTGTTTCTATGTTGAAATCTGTAATTGGCAAAAACAAAATAGAACAAAACTACATACGGAGAGGAAAATAGCCAGTTTCAATTCCTCTGTATCTTATAGACTTGTACTCCCTTGTTTTATGCACCCTGGAGCAGACTATCAGAACTTGGTAAAATTTCTGACTTGGAAATCCTAAAAACAAATTAACTACAAGCAAAACAAGATCATGCTAATTTAGATATAAACTTTGTTGGAGACAGTAGATAGTACAGATTACCTTTCCCAGTCACATCAACACTTGACTTTATCCCGAAATATAAGTCCTCCTTTTCTTCCAAGCTAATCTTGTTTCCCATTCCTATAATGCCTTTTAGCTCTCAAGTATAATATGTCCTATCTGGAAAGCTGTTCTCCCTGAAAAAACGTGTATCTTTTGACCAACTCATGTTTCTTTCCCCCCTTTTGAGACAAACTCAAAAATTGCCTCCTCTCTCAAGTAATCTCTGACTGACGCCCTTTGACCAGGATCCACTGCTAAGTGTCGCTTTAGTTCCTATGTGTCTAAGAAAATATTTGTCATTTATGGTGATGTTGCTTTATGTTGTTCTTACACTTTTCTTGCATTTTTATATTTGGAATTTTCATGTGATTTTTAATAGAATACCTCAAAAGTAATATCTGAGAAGAAAAAGTGATGTAGGTAATTTGGTTTTCTAGGATTATCTTATCACTTGGTTAGCATTAAAATGATTTGATTTTGCCAGGCATGCTTCTCAGAGTATATTAGAATAGTGGTTCCTGATCAGGGATGCTGGGAGCATTAGAGTCTTCTTAAATATCATTTCATGGTCTATCAGAAAAATTTGTATTTTAAAAGAAGTCTGGCCGGGCGTGGTGGCTCATGCCTGTAATCCCAGCACTTTGGGAGGCCGAGGCGGGTGGATCACCTGAGGTCAGGAATTTGAGACCAGCCTGGCCAACATGGTAGAACCTGGTCTCTACTAAAAATGCCAAAGATTAGCTGGATGTGGTGGCAGGTGCCTGTAATCCCAGCTACTCGGGAGGCTGAGGCAGGAGGATCGCTTGAACCTGGGAGGTGAAGGTTGCAGTGAGCCAAGATTGCACCATTTCACTCCAGCCTGGGTGACAAGAGTGAAATTCTGTCTCAAAAAAAAAAGAAAAGAAATCTAATGGATGTTTTGTTTCCCGAAGGAAAGGCTACCACTTAGGCTAACTAAACCATTAGGGTTCTTTGCTTTTGTCTAGATGATGTTAATTTAACAGGATATTTTTGCATTGTTTTAAATGAAGTGGTGCAATTCTTTGCATCCATGAAGGTACAATAAAAGACATCTTGATGGTGAAAGGATTGGTTACCATACAAATAGACGCTCTTCAGGACTTTGTTATGGGTAGCACGTATTCTGCAATTTAGATATCTTATAATGATAATTTATATTTAAAAAGATGCTTCAACCCAATTTTTTTCTGTAAATACAACAATTAGAATAACAATGCAACTTTAGACTGCTTTCTCAAATAACAATGGTTACATATGTGGTGTCTTATGCGTGATAGGCAGTCTTTGGCACTGTTCATTCACAATCTCATGAATCTTCAAAACTATTCCATGAAGGCATTGTTTGTATCTTAATATTAAAGAGATGAAGGTTGAGAAGACATGAGTAACTTTTTCAAGGTTAACAAGTAGGTAAGCAGAAGGGCTAAGATTTGAAAGCAGATCCGTCAGAACCCACAGTGCTTACTCATTCAACTATTGTATACGTATATACTTTCTTTCTTGGAAAAGTAAATAGACAAACTTTGATAGGATTTAGAAGAGATATAACATGCAGACAAGAGGGTTGTCCTGTTAGCTCTAAATTTTGTGTGTGTGTGTGTGTGTGTTTTTTTCCATGGGTGGTTGGTTGCTTTTCTATCAAGAAACTTGATTTGAATTCTATTTTTTGCATTCTCTGCTTCTCTAAAAGCATTTCTTTATCTCTGCCTTTCCCTGAATTTTGAGCTGTTTAGTTCATGAGTGATGATTTTAGCCTCATATTCTTTCTAACTAGTGATTCATTATATCTGAACCCTGTATATAGCATCCTATTTCTTAGTGACGTTTACGAACTGTTTTGTTCTCCTCTCAATGAAAACTGAAAGAATAGAAAGTTAAAAAAAAGTATATTTGGTCTCACTCAGTATTGGAGCAAGCTTTTGCTACTGTAATTATGTCCTCTAATAAGGTCAGGGTTATTGGATGACTAACATACCCATGGAAGTATTTATTTACTACCCAAAACATTTGTTATACTATCTTTTCTGATCTTTTCCTCACCAAGTCATTCTTTCTAGGAAATGTGGCTCTATTTTAAAAATAAACATTTTCAGCGCATTTGGAGCTCAACTGTTCTTAATGTTGAACAATCTCCTTTCTTCTGCCTTCTTTCAGGTTAATTGAGTATTTTTTATGATTCCATTTTATGCTCACTTTTGGCGTGTTAGTTATTCCACTTTAAAAATTTTTAAATGATTGTTCTAAAGTTTATAATAGACATCTTTAACAGCCTGTCTTCAAATAATATTGTAACACTTCACAGAGTACGAGAACCTTATAAGAATATACGTCAGCGTATTTCCATTTTCTCCCTTCCATCTTTTGTACTGCTGCCGTACATTTTCCTTCTACATTTGTTTTAAACCACCCAATACATCATTCTTATTTTTATTTTAGACAATTATCTTTTAAAGATGTTAAAATAAGAATAAAATTCCTTTTACATTTGTACTTATTTTTGCCATTGCTGGCATCTTTCCTTCCTTCATGTAGATCCAAATTTCTATCTAGTCTCATTTCTTCTACCTGAAGAATTTTCAACATTACTTGTAGTGCAGGTTTGCTGAGGTGAATTCTCTCAGCTTTTGTTTGTGTGAAAAAAGCCTTTATTTTGCTGTTATTTTAAAGGATATTTTCCCTTGGTGTAGAATTTTAAGTTGACAGTGTTTTATTGTTTCATTTTGTGCTTCAAAGGTGATCTTCATCGCGTTTTGGCTCCCTATTTTTATTTTATTTTATTATTATTATACTGTAAGTTTTAGGGTACATGTGCACAATGTGCAGGTTTGTTACATATGTATACATGTGCCACGTTGGTGTGCTGCACCCATTAACTCATCACTTAGCATTAGGTATATCTCCTAATGCTATCCATCCCCCCTCCCCCCACCCCACAACAGGTCCCAGTGTGTGATGTTCCCCTTCCTGTGTCCATGTGTTCTCATTGTTCAATTCCCACCTATGAGTGAGAACATGCGGTGTTTGGTTTTTTGTCCTTGAGATAGTTTGCTGAGAATGATGGTTTCCAGCTTCATCCATGTCCCTACAAAGGACATGAACTCATCATTTTTTATGGCTGCATAGTATTCCATGGTGTATATGTGCCACGTTTTCTTCATCCAGTCTATCACTGTTGGACATTTAGGTTGGTTCCAAGTCTTTGCTATTGTGAATAGTGCCGCTATAAACATACATGTGCATGTGTCTTTATAGCAGCATGATTTATAATCCTTTGGGTATATATCCAGTAATGGGATGACTGGGTCAAATGGTATTTCTAGTTCTAGATCCCTGAGGAATCGCCACACTGACTTCCACAATGGTTGAACTAGTTTACAGTCCCACCAACAGTGTAAAAGTGTTGCTATTTCTCCACATCCTCTCCAGCACCTGTTGTTTCCTGACTTCTTAATGATTGCCATTCTAACTGGTGTGAGATGGTATCTCATTGTGGTTTTGATTTGCATTTCTCTGATGGCCAGTGATGATGAGCATTTTTCCATGTGTTTTTTGGCTGCATAAATGTCTTCTTTTGAGAAGTGTCTGTTCATATCCTTTGCCCACTTTTTGATGGGGTTGTTTGTTTTTTTCTTGTAAATTTGTTTGAGTTCATTGTAGATTCTGGATATTAGCCCTTTGTCAGATGAGTAGGTTGCAAAAATTTTCTCCCATTCTGTAGATTGCCTGTTCACTCTGATGGTAGTTTCTTTTGCTGTGCAGAAGCTCTTTAGTTTAATTAGATCCCATTTGTCAATTTTGGCTTTTGTTGCCATGGCTTTTGGTGTTTTAGACATGAAGTCCTTGCCCATGCCTATGTCCTGAATGGTATTGCCTAGGTTTTCTTCTAGGGTTTTTATGGTTTTAGGTCTAACATTTAAGTCTTTAATCCATCTTGAATTAATTTTTGTATAAGATGTAAGGAAGGGATCCAGTTTCAGCTTTCTACCTATGGCTAGCCAGTTTTCCCAGCACCATTTATTAAATAGGGAATCCTTTCCCCATTGCTTGTTTTTGTCAGGTTTGTCAAAGATCAGATAGTTTTAGATATATGGCATTATTTCTGAGGCCTCTGTTCTGTTCCATTGGTTTATATCTCTGTTTTGGTAACAGTACCATGCTGTTTTGTTTACTGTAGCCTTGTAGTGTAGTTTGAGATCAGGTAGCGTGATGCCTCCAGCTTTGTTCTTTTGTCTTAGGATTGACCTGGCAACGCAGGCTGTTTTCTGGTTCCATATGAACTTTAAAGTAGTTTTTTCCAATTCTGTGAAGAAAGTTATTGGTAGCTTGATGGGGATGGCGTTGAATCTATGAATTACCTTGGGCAGTATAGCCATTTTCGTGATATTGATTCTTCCCACCCACGAGCATGGAATGTTCTTCCATTTGTTTGTATCCTCTTTTATTTCACTGAGCAGTGGTTTGTAGTTCTCCTTGAAGAGGTCCTTCACATCCCTTGTAAGTTGGATTCCTAGGTATTTTATTTTCTTTGAAGCAATTGAGAATGGGAGTTCACTTATGATTTGGCTCTCTGTTTGTTATTGGTGTATAAGAATGCTTGTGATGTTTGTACATTGATTTTGTATCCTGAGATTTTGCTGAAGTTGCTTATCAGCTTGAGGAGATTTTGGGCTGAGACGATGGGGTTTTCTAGGTATACAGTCATGTCATCTGCAAACAGGGACAATTTGACTTCCTCTTTTCCTAATTGAATACCCTTTATTTCCTTCTCCTGCCTGATTGCCCTGGCCAGAACTTCCAACACTATGTTGAATAGGAGTGGTGAGAGAGGGCATCCCTGTCTTGTGCCAGTTTTCAAAGGGAATGCTTCCAGTTTTTGCCCATTCAGTATGATATTGGCTGTGGGTTTGTCACAGATAGCTCTTATTATTTTGAGATACGTCCCATCAATACCTAATTTATTGAGAGTTTTTAGCATGAAGTGTTGTTGAATTTTGTCAAAGGCCTCTTCTGTATCTATTGAGATAATCATGTGGTTTTTGTCTTTGGTTCTGTGTATATGTTGGATTACAGTTATTGATTTGTGTATGTTGAACCAGCCTTGCATCCCAGGGATGAATTCTCCCTTTCAAGTGCCTGTTTATCTCAGTGGTATTTCCGCCTTCCCCAACTCTTCCCAGACATTCTTTTAGGAATTAAGGATGTGATCAAACACAATCATTGACCTCATAGAATTTTCAAACTAGTGCTAGATATTAATTGATCAGATTGAGCAATAGCACCTTATATTTGCCATCCCTGACTTCAGAGTAGTATCTCCTGCTTTTCTTGTACCCAGCTGTTGTGGTATACTAAGTGTTGCTTTAATTCAGAAATTTTCTTTAGCTGGAATTTTACACTCCTCCTCTTCATTAAATAAGAGTGGGTGGAGTTTATTCTGGATTGTGTGTGTGTGTATGTGTGTGTGTCTAACAACAGAGAGAGAAGTAGAGAGGAAGGGAGGGAGGGAGGGATGGGGAAGAGAGTGAAAGTGGGAGAGAGAGAGAGAAAGAGAAAGAGACAGAGAAAGAGTAAGAGAGAAAGAGAGCAAGTAATAGAGAGAGACAATGTGTTATAGATAAGAGGGACTTGAATCTGTTAATATGCTGAAGAGGGACGAGTAGAGAAGGTATAATTCGTGAACTTGGGACTTTTGGGAGAAAAGAGGGAATGGAACCTAAGATATAGAGGAATAATTCACCTTAGGAGAAGAGTGGGACACTATACTTCCGAGAAAAATTAAAATGGAAAATAAGGATGGATTTGTAGATGGGTGAGAAATATTGAATAGGATCCTCTTTGATAGTCTTTATATGGTGGGGGGAAAAGTCAACTGAGATTGAAATAATGTTATGGAATAAGGATTCCAGAGACACTGACGAATTTTATTTATTAGTATTATAGGAGACTAACTGGGGCCAAACAAAAAGATTGTTGATCAGTGATGAGGGACCGCTGAAGTTGGAGACCATGACTTTAGATAGCAGTGATTCATTTCATATATGTTAACCAAATCTGTATGTCCGTATGTCCAGCTATGACCTCACCTCTAAGCTGCAGACCCACATTTGCTACACACATGCACCCATCCCCTCACGCACCCCTTCAAACACACACACCTGGACTTTTCACAGGCTTAACATTTCCCAAATAATTCATTATTTCACTCTTCAAAAACTTCACGCTACTTTCTAAATTCCTAATGGTGATAAAGGGTAATTAAGACCTATCCAGTCTCCCAATTAAAAAAAAATACTAATTCATCTGAATATTTATTGAGCAGTTGATTGCTCCAAGAATAATGAATTTATAGTAAAAAGAGAGGTTTGAATCCTGTCTTCAAAGAGCTTATGAAATTTATAACCACATCATAGACAATTACAATGTCATTCTTGTTTGTTATATTGTAGTGTCCTCTTAAAACAGTAATCAGCAAACTGCAGCTAATGGGCCAAATCCAACCTACTGACGGTTATTACATGGATTGTGACCTAAAGCTTTTTTCTTCACTTTTTTTATAAGAGTGAAATTCAAATTACATAAAATTAACAGTTTTATACTGTACATTTCAATTTCATTTAATACATTCACAGCTACTACCTATAGCAACTTCTAAAACATTTTTGTCATCTCAAAAGAAAGTACCACATTCATTAAGCAGTCATTCCCCATTGTTTCCCGCCACCCCCTCTTCCCTGGTGTATTAGTCTGTTCTCACACTGCAAAAGGACATACCCGAGACTGGGTAATTTATAAAGGAAAGAGGTTTAATTGACTCACAGTTCCGCATGGCTGGGGAGGCCTCAGGAAACTTACAATCATGGCAGAAGGGGAAGCAATCATATCTTTCTTCACATGGCAGCAGGGGAGAGAAATGCAGAGCAAAGAAGGGAAAAGCCCTTTATAGAACCATCAGATCTCATAAAGACTCACTCACTGTCATGAGAACAGCATGAGGGAACCACCCCCATGATTTAATCACCTTCTGCAAGGTCCCTCCCCCAACATGTGGCAATTACAATTCAGATTACAATTCAAGATGAGACTTGGGTGGGGACACAGAGCCAGACCATGTTATTCTGCCTCTGGCTTTGGCCAAATCTCATCTTTCTCACGTTCTAAAACACGATTATGCCTTCCCAACAGTTGCCCAAAGTCTTAATTCCTTTCAGCATTAACCCAAAAGTACAACTCCATAGTCTTATCTGAGACAAGGCAAGTCTCTTCTACCTATGAGCCTGTAAAATAAAAAGCAAGGTAGTTATTTCCTAGATAAAATGAATGATATACAGGCATTGGATAAATACACCTATTCCAAATGGGATAAATTGGCCAAAACAAAGGGGCTACAGGCCCCATGCAATTCCAAAATCATACGAGGCAATAATTAAATCTTAAAGCTCCAAAATAATTTCTTTTGTCTGCATGCTTCACATCCAGGTCACGCTGATGCAAGAGGTGGGCTCCCAGGGACTTGGACAGCTCTGCCCCTATGACTTTCCAGGGTACAGGCCCCCTCCTGGCTGCTTTCACAGGCTAGTGTTGAGTGTCTGCAGCTTTTCCAGGCACACAGTGCAAGCTGTTGGTGGATCTACCATTCTGGGGTCTAGAGGGCAGTGGCCCTCTTCTCACAGCTCCACTAGGTAGTCCCCCAGTGGGGACCCTGTGTGGGGGCTCTGACCCCACATTTTCCTTCTGCACTGCCCTTGCAGAGGTTCTCCAAGATGGCTCCACCCCTGCAGCAAACTTCTGCCTTGACATCCAAGTCTTTCCACATTTTCAGATATGTTTATAGCAGCACCCCACTGTCTGCAGTACCAATTTACTGTATTAGTCCATTCTCATGCAGCTATGAAGAAATACCCAAGACTGAGTAGTTTATAAAGAAAAGAGGTTTAATTGACTCACAGTTCTGTATGGCTGGGGAGGTATCAGGAAACTTATAATCATGGCAGAAAGCACTTCTTCACAGGGCGACAAGAGAGAGAATGAGTGCCAAGCAAAGGGGGAAAAGCCCCTTATAAAACCAACAGATCTATTGAGAACTCACTCAGTATCATGAGAACAACATAGGGGAACTGCCTCCATGATCTAATCACCTCCCACAAGGTCCATCCTCCAACACATGGGGATTACAATTCAGATTGCAATTCAAGATGATATTTAAGTGAGGACACAGAGCCAGACCATATCACCTGGCAACCAGCATTATGTTTTCTGTCTGCATAGAATTACCTCTTCTGGATATTTCATATAAATAAATCTTGCAACAGATGACCTTTTGCATCTGACTTTTTTCATATAACCTAATGTTTTTGAGGTTCCTCCACATTACAGCACGTATCTGTACTTCATTCCTTTTTATGACTAAATATTATTTCATTATATGTCTAAATCACATATTATTTACCAATATATCCATTGATGAACATTTGAGTTGTTTTCAGTGTCTGGATGGAGTGTGTGTGGAGAGGATGGGGCAGGCAGGAAGGAAGAAATTGTTGTGAATGGTACTGCTATGAATATTCATCTACCTGTATTTGTTTAAGTCTCTGTTTTTAATAATTTGGGGTATATACCTAGTGGGGGAATTGCTGGGTAATTTGGTAATACTATGTTTAATTTTTTGAGAAACTGCCAGACAGTCTTCTACAGCGGCTGCAACATTTTACATTCCTGCCACCAATGCAGGAATGTTTCAATTTCTTCACATTCTCACCAATACTTGTTATTTTCCATTTTTAAAACACCATCCTCCTGGGTGTGAAGTGGTATCTTATGGTTTATATTTTGCATTTCACTAATGGCTAATTGTGTTGAGCATCTTTTCTTGTACTTGTTGGCCATTTGTATATCTTCTTTGAAGAAACATATATTTAGGTCCTTTGTTTGCTTTTTAATTTTTTTTTTGTTATTGAGTTATGAGTTATTTAGCTATAAGAGTTCTGAATAGTACATGCTCATCAGGTATGTAATTTGTGAATATTTCCTATTATTCTATAGGTTGTTCACATTCTCAATAATGTATATTGATGCACAAAAGTTTACAATTTTAATAAAGTTCGACTTACCCATTTTTTCTTTTGTTGTTTATGCCACTGGTGTCATATCTAAGAACCCATTGCCAAATTCAAGGTTATGAAGATTTATCCCTATGTTTTCTTCTGTTTCATAGTTTTAGGCATTACACTTACGTCATTGATCCATTTTGAGTGAATTGTTGTATACACTATGAGGTAAAGATCCAACTTCATCTTTTGCGTATGAATATTCAGTTGTCTAAGCACCATTTATAAAAAGACTATTGTTTCTTCATTGAATAGTATTTTAGTCCATTTGCATTGCTATAATGGACTACCTGAGGCTGGGTGATTTATAAAGAATAGAAGTTTATTTGGGTCACAGTTTTGCAGGCTGTACAAGAAGCATGTTACTAGCATTTGCTTCTGATGAGGGCTTTAGGGAATTTCCACTCATGCTGGGAAGCAACTAAGGGAAGAAGGTAAAAAACAGGAGGGAGAGGTGGAGCAAGATGGCAGAATAGAGGGCTCCACTGATCCCTGCTTCCCTTGCACAAGGAAATTCTGCAGCTGAAAAATGCAACTGGTACACTGAAGAATGTATCATAGCCTTTTAATTGTTGAATTGATCAAGTGGAAGAAAGAATTAGTAAGCTTGAAGACGAGCTGTTTGAAAATACACAGTCAGAGGAGACAAAAGAAAAAATAATAAAAAACAATAAAGCATGCTTACAGAATGTAGAAAATAGCTTCAAAGGGGCAAATCTAAGATTTATTGGCCTTAAAGAGTATATACAGAAAGAGATATGGGTAGAAAGTTTATTCAAAGGGATAGTATCAGAGAACTTCTCAAACCAAGTGAAAGATATCAACATTCAAGTACAAGAAGGCTATAGAATACCAAGCAGATTTAACCCAAAGAAGACTACCTCAAGACATTTATTAATCACATTCCCAAAGGTCAAGAGTAAGGAAAGGATCCTAAAAGCAGCAAGAGAAAATAAAACAAATAGCATACAATGGAGCCCCAAAACACCTGGCCGCAGACTTTTCAGTGGAAACCTTACAGTAGAGGAGAGATTGACATGACATATATAAAATGTGGAAGGGGAAAAAAAAACTTTTACCCTAGAATAGTATATTCTATTAAAATACCCTTCAAACATGAAGGAGAAATAAAGACTTTCCCAGACAAACAAAAGCTAAGGGACTTCATCAATACTAGCCCTGTCCTACAAGAGATGTGAAAGGAAGTACATCAATCAGAAATAAAATTATGTTAATGAGTAATAAATAATCACCTGAAGGTACAAAACTTGCTGGTAGTAGTAAATACATAGAAAAACAAAGAATATTATAACATTGTAACTGTGATGTGTAAACTACTCTTATTCTAAGTAGAAACATTAATGAACCAATCAAAAATGATAACTACAACTATTCAAGACATAGTCAATACCTTAAGATATAAATAGAAACAACAAAAAGTTTAAAAGCTGTGGGATGAAGTTAAGGCTTAGAGTTTTTATTAGTTTTCTTTTCATTTGTTTGTTTATGTGAAAAATTTTAAGTTGTTACTAGGCTAAATAATTTTTTAATTTTAATTTAATTTAATTTTGAGACAGAGTCTCACTGTGTCACCCAGGCTGCAGTGGCGCAATCTCGGCTCACTGCAACCTCTGCCTCCCGACTTCAAGGGATTCTCCTGCCTCAGCCTCCCTAGTAGCTAGGATTACAGGCATGCACAACCATGCCCAGCTATTTTTTTAAAATTATTTTTAATAGAGATGGGGTTTTGCCATTTTGGCCAGGCTGGTCTCGAACTCCTGACCTCAAGTGATCTACCTGTTTGTAAACCTCATGGTAACCTCAGATCAAAAAACATACAATAAAGACACAAAAAATACAAATCAAGAAACTAAATCATATCACCAGAGAAAATCACCTTCACTAAAAGAAGACAGGAAGGAAAGATAAAAGAAGGAGAAGAACACCACACAACCAGAAAATAAATAACAAAATGGCAGGATTAAGTCCTTACTTATCAATAATAATGTTGAATGTAATGGAGAAAACACTCCAACCAAAAGACATTGAGTAGCTGAAAGAACTTAAAAAATAAGACTCTATGATCTATTGCTTCAAGAAATACACTTCATCTATAAAGACATACACAAACTAAAAAGAAAGAAATGTAAAAAGATATTCCATGCAAATGGAAAGCAAAAAAGAGCAGAAGTAGCTATACTTAAATCAGACAAAATAGATTTCAAGAAAAAAACTATAAGAAAACAAAGAAAACAAAGAAGGTCACTGTATGATGATAAAGGCATCAATTCAGCAAGATGATTTTAAATATATATGCACCCAACATTGAGGCACCCAGATATATAAAGCAAATATTATTAAAGCTAATGAAAATGATAGGCCCAACACAATAATAGCTGGAGACTTCAACACCCCACTTTCAGCATTGGACAGATCTTCCAGACAGAAAATCAGCAAAGAAACATTGGATTTAATCTGCAATATAGACCAAATGGATCTAATCGATATTTAGAGAACATTTCATCCAATGGCTGCAGAATACACATTCTTTTCCTCAGCACATGGATCATTCTCAAGGATAGACCATATATTAGGTCACAAAACACGTCTTAAAAATTCAAAAAAATTGAAATAATATCAAGCATCTTTCCTGACTACAATGGAATAAAACTAGAAATCAATAACAAGAGAAATTTTGGAAACTGTACGAATACATGGAAATTAAACAATATGCTCCTGAAAGACCTGTATCTGGAAGACAATGAAGAAATTAAGAAGGAAATTGAAAAATTTCTGGAAACAAATGATAATGGAAACACAACATACCAAAACCTATGGGAACAACAAAAGCACTGTAAGGAGGAAAGTTTATAACTATAAGCACCTATATCAAAAAAATAGAAACACTTCAAATAACCTAAAGATGCACCTTAAACAACTAAAACAGCAAGAGCAAACCAAACCAAAAATTAGTAGAAGAAAAGAAATAATAAAGATCAGAGCAGAAATAAATGAATTGGAAATATAGAAAACAATATGAAAGATAAATGAAAGAAAAAGTTGGTTTTTAAAAAGTTAAACAAAACTGACAAACTTTTAGCCAGACTAGGAAAAAAAGAGAGAAGACCCAAATAAATAAAATAAGAGATGAAAAAGGAGATATTACAACTAATACTGTAGAAATTCAAAGGATCATTAGTGGTTACAATGAGCAACTATATGCCAATAAATTGGAAAATCTAGAAGAAATGGACAAATTTTAGACACGTGCAACCTACCAAGATTGAATCAGGAAGAAATTCAAAACCCAAACAGACCAATAACAAATAACAAGATCAAAGCCATAATAATGTCTCCAAATAAAGAAAAGCCTGGGACCTGATGGCTTTACTGCTGAATTCTACCAAACATTTAAAGAAGTTCTAATACCAATCCTACTCAAACTATTCTGAAAAATAGGGAGGAAGGAATGCATTTAAACTCATTCTTTGAGACCAGTTTTACCCTGATACCAAAAACCAAAGACACATCAAAAAAAGAAATCTACAGGCCAATACCTCTGATAAATATGGATGCAATAATCTCCAACAAAAATTTAAACATTCTCAAAAAAATACTTGCAAACCCAATGCAACAATACATTAAAAAGATCATTCATCATGACCAAGTGGGATTTATCCCTGGGATTCAGATTGTTTAGCATATGCAAATCAATCAATGTGATACACTGCTCAACAGAATGAAGGACAAAAACCATATGATCATTTCAATTTATGCTGAAAAAGCATTTGATAAAATTCAACATCCCTTCATGATAAAAACCCTCAAGAAACTGGGTATAGAAGGAACATACTTTAACTTAATAAAAGTAATATACTTCAGACTCACAGCTAGTATCATACTGAATGGGGTAAAACTGAAAATCTTTCTTTTAAGATCTGGAATACAACAAGGATGCCCACTTTCACCACTGTAATTCAACAGAGTGCTGAAAATTCTAGTAAAGCAATCAGAAGAGAAACAAGTAAAGGGCATCTAAATTGGAAAGAAAGAAGTCAAATTATCCTTTTTGACAGATGATATGATCTTATATTTGGAAAAACCTAAGGATTCCACAGGAAAACTATTAGAACTGATAAACAAATTCAGTAAAGTTGCAGGATGCAAAATTAACATACAAAAATCAGTAGCATTTCTATATGCCAACAATGAACCATCTGAAAAAGAAATCAATAAAATAATCCCATTTACAATAGCCACAAATAAAATTAAATACTTAGTAATTAACTTAACCAAAGCAGTGAAGGATCTCTATAATAAAAATTATAAAACACTAGTGAAAGAAATTGAAGAGGACATATGTTCATGGATTGGAAAAATCTGTATTGCTAAAATGTCCATACTACCCAAATCAATCTACAGATTCAACACAATCCTTATAAAAATACCTATAGCATTCTTCATGGAAATAGAAAAGACAAACCTAAAATTTATATGGAACCACAAAAGACCTAGAATAACCAAAACTATTCTAAGCAAAAAGAGCAAAACTAGAGGAATCACATTAACTAACTTCAAATTATACTACAGAGCTATAGTAACCAAATAAGCATGATGCTGGCATAAATACAGACACATAGACCAATGGAACAGAATAAAGAACCCAGAAACAAATCTACACACCTACAGTGAATTCATTTTCGACAAAGGTGCCAAGAACATGCGCTGGGGAAAAGACAGTCTTCAATACATGCTGCTGGGAAAACTGGATATTCACATGCAGAAGAATGAAACTAGACCCTATCTCTTGCCATTTACAAAAATTCGATCAAAATAGATTAAAGATTTAAATCTAAGACCTCAGGCTATGAAATGACTACAAGAAAACATTGGAGGAACTCTCTATGCAAGACATTGGCCTGGGCAAAAAATTTATTGAGTAATACCCCACAAGCATAGGCAACTAAAGCAAAAAAGGACAAATGGGCTCACATCAAGAAAAAGCTTCTGCACAGCAAAGGATACAGTCAACAAAGGAAGGAGACAGCCCACATAATGGTGGAAAATATTTGCAAACTACTTATCTGACAAGATATTAATAACTAGAATATCTAAGGAGCTCAAACAACTCTATAGGAAAAATGTAATTATCCAGCCAAAAACTGGGCACAAGATCTGAATAGACATTTCTCAGACAAACAAATGGCAAACAGGCATTTGAAAAGGGGCTCAACATCATTGATCATCAGATAAATGCAAGTCAAAACTACAATGAGATATTATCTTACCCCAGTTAAAATGGCTTATATCCAAAAGACAGACAATAACAAATTCTGAAGAAAAGGGAACCCTGATACACTGTTAGTGGGAATGTGAATTAGTATAACCACTATGGAAAATAGTTTGAAGATTCCTCAAAAACACTAAAAATATCACTACCACATGATCCAGCAATCTTCCTATTGCTGGGTATATACTCTAAAGAAAGGAAATCAGTATATTCAAAGAGATATCTGCACTCCCATGTTTGTTGCTGCACTGTCCACAATATCCAAGATTTGGAAGCAATCTAAGTGTTCATCAACAGATGAATAGATAAATAAAATGTGGTACATATACACAATGGAGTACTATTCAGCCATAAAAAGAATGTGATCCTGTCATTTGCAACAACATACATGGAACTGGAGGTCATTATGTTAAATGAAATAAGAAACGCAGGAAGAAACATCACGTATTCTCACTTATTTGTAGGATCTAAAAGTTAAAACAATTGAACTCATGGACACAGACAGTAGAAGAATGATTATCAGAAACTGGGAAGGGTATTGGGGGTGGATAGGAGGTGGAAATTGTTAATGCGTACCAAAAAATAGCTAGTAAGAATGAGTAAGACCTACTATTTGATAGCACAACAGGGTGACTATAGTAAATAATAACTACACTTTAAAATAACTAAATGAGTACGATTGGGTTGTTTATTACAAAAAGGATAAATGGTTGAGGAGATGGATACCCCATTCTCCATGATGTGATTATTATGCATTGCATGCCTGTATTAAAACATTTCATGTACCCCATAAATATATGTACCTACTATATACCTACACTTGAAAATAAAGCATTTTAAAAAATGCAACTAATTTTTGTGTGTTGATCTTGTATCCTTCGACTTTGCTAAATTTGTTTATTACCTCTCATAATTTTTTGTGTGGATTCTTTAGAATTTTTTATGTATGTATTTTGTAAATATCCATTTTTTTCTATGCACAGGAATAGTTTTACTTCTTTTTTCCCAATTTGAATGATTTTATTTCTTTTTTCTTGTCTAGTAGTCTTTGGCTAAAATGTTCAGTGCATTACTGAATAACATTGGTAAAAGTGAGCATCCATGTCTTGTTCCTGATTTCAGGGAAAAGGCTTTATGTTTTTCACTATTGAGTATAATATTAGCTTTTTTTTTCTTTTTTAAATAAATGTGCTTTATCAGGTTGAGGAAGTTCTATTTTATCTCTGATTTTTAAATTAAATTATTTTAATTATTAAAGGGTGTTCAATTTTGCCAAATGCTTTTCCTGTATAAATTAAGGTGGTAAATTTTTAAAAATTTCATTAATGTGTTATATTACATTGAGTGATTCTTGTATATTGAATAACTTGCATTTCTGGGATGAATCATGCTTATGGCATGTCATCCTTTTACTGGGCTGCTGTATTCAGTTTGCCAATATTTTTGAAAATTTTTGTATCTATATTCACATGGAATATTAATCTCTTAAACTAATAAAAATATATTATGAAGTAACACCACCTTATCTTCAATAGTATACAAAAACTTTGCTCCCTAGAGCTCTACCACCCCCTTTGTGTTGTTTTCACAAAATACATTATGCAGTGTGTGTTCATTGACATGGATTTGTGATTATTGTTTTATACTTGTGGCATTAAATCATATAGGAAAAGAAAGAAGAGTTCCAAACCAAAAATACAATAATACTAATCTTTGAGTTTACCTATGTGGTTATCTTGACCAGTAACATTAATTCTTTGTATGGCTTCAAGTTACTGTCTAGAGTCATTTCATTTCCATCTGAAGAATAGAACTCCTTTTTAGCATTTATTATAGGGCAGTGCTACTGGTGACAAACTCCCATAGCTTATGTTCATCAAATAATATATCTTAATTTTGTCTTCATTTCTGAAAAACGGTTTTGCTGAATATACAATACTTAAATGACAGTATTTTCTTTCAGCATTTTAACTCTGTCATTCCTGTTTTCTGGCCTTTATTGTTTCTGCTGACAAACTGACTGCTAATGTTGTTGAGGATTCCTTGTAACTGTAAATTTGCTTTTCTCATGCTGCTTTCAAGATTTTGTCTCTGTCTTTTACTTCTGACAGTTTAATTGCAATGTGTTTTGGTATGGAACTCTTTGTGTTGTCCTTTTTTTGAGTTTGTTCAGATTCTTGGATATCTGCATTTGTGTCTTTATCAACATTGGGAAGTTTGTGACCATTATTTCTTTAAATATTATTTCTGTCTCTTTCTTTTCTCCTTCTGGAACTCCTATTATTTGTATTATTGTACACTTGATGTTGTCCCATAGTTGTTTGAGGCTCTATTTATTTCTTTTTTGTGCACCTTGGACTAAATCATTTCAATCGACCTATCCTCAAGTATGCTGATTCTTTCTTCTGCCTGTTCAAATCTGCTATGCAAACACTTGTGGATTTTTCATTTCAGTTATAATACTTTTGAGCTCCATTTTTTATACTTTTGCTACCTTTCTTTTATAATTTTTATCTCTTTGTTAATATTCTCTACTTGCTGAGACATTGTTATTTTGGTTTCGTTACACTCTTTTTCAATGGTTTTCTTTAGCTCTTTAAATATATTTAAGAGAGCTGATTTAAAGTTTTTTTCTAGTAAGTCCAATGTTTTTGCTTCACAGGGTCAGTTTCTGTTCATTATTTCTGTGATTAGGGCATATTTCTTATTTTTTTCATACTTTGTATTTTTTGTTGCAAACTGGACATTTTAAATATTATAATGTGGACCTCCGGAAATCAGATTCTCCCCTTCGTCAGGGTTTGGTTTTGCAGTTTTTTGTGGGTTTTAGTTGGTTGCTTGTTTAGTCACTTTTCTAAGTTATTTTGCGACTTCTGTAGTCTTTGTTGTGTGTAGTCTCCAATCTGTTTCTTTAACTTCTATTCAGCTAGTGTTTTGACAGAGTTTTCCTTAAATGCCTGGCTCCAAAAACAAAATGGAACAACAATAACAAAAAAGAAAACAAAAGAAGGAAAGAAGGAAGAAAATGTAAAAAAGAAAATAAAGAAATCCTCCTATGCTTTGCAGCTTTTGCTCCTTTGGGACACTCCCAACTCAGCCAGGGTGTTTACAACTCTGCCTTAGCCTTCACTTCCTGCTTATGCTAAATCTAGACATGAGTCAGTGGTGAAAGCCTAGAGTGTTCTCAGATCTTTTCTAAGTGTGTGTTCTGCCCTGGTCATGTGCATGGTTTTCTAAATTTTCCTGTTTACATGGGTGCTTTTCAATGCCCTTATTTCCGAAGAATACTCTCCTTTTCTTCTCATGCTTTTGGCATGTCTATTGTTTACCTCAATTGGAATCTCTTGCCTCAGGTGGTAGTAGGTTGCTCATTTGACTTACAATATTTTCAGAGAATTCCCTCAGCATGGCTCCTTTTCCACCTGAGAGCATTCCAGTTTAGCTTAAACAAAGGCAAGCACCTTGTATCAGTCCCTTGATAGCCCCTGGAAAGTCCAAAACTGATAAACACAATTTTTTGAGAACAGGGTCTTCTCTGCTTTCTTACAAACCAGAGGCCAGAGTCCCACACTGGAAATGTGGGCTTCCTACCCTCTTCAATATCATCGCCAAGCTTAAGAGGGAGTTGGGCAAGAGCAAGTATAAGTGCCCTACCATTTTCCTACCATTTTAATGATCCTTTTTTTCTTGATTAAGTATTTGCTTGATTGATATAAATTGTTATCTGTTTTTCAGAGTTCTAACAAAGTTGATTTTGACAGTTTTACTTGATTTTTTGGTTTTTCTATGCTGAAATGGGCCCTTGAAGCTAGCTATTCCACCATTTTGGCTAACATTATCTCTATAAATGGTTTTATATTTTAAGACTTAAAAAAACCTTTTATTTTAGGTTTGGGGGTACATGTGAAGGTTTGTTACATAGGTAAACACATGTCATGGGGGCTTGTTGTACATATTACTTCATCACCCAGGTATTAGGCCCAGTACCCAATAGTTACCTTTTCTGCTCCTCTCCCTTGTGTCTCTCTCCCTGCAGTGTCTGTTGTTTCCTTCTTTGTGTTCATAAATTCTTATCATTTAGCTCCCACTTATAAGTCACAACATGTGGTGTTTGGTTTTCTGTTCCTATGTTAGTTTGCTGAGGATGATGGCTTCCAGCTTCATCCGTGTTCCTGCAAAAGACATGATCTCATTCTTTTTTATGGCTGCACAATATTCCATGGTGTATATGTCCCACATTTTCTTAATCCAATCTGTCATTGATGGGCATTTATACTGATTCCATGTTTTTGCTATTGTGAATAATGCTGCAGTGAACATTGGCATGCATGTGTCTTTATGGTAGAATGATTTATATTCCTCTGGGTATAAACCCAGTAATAGGATTGTTGGTTCAAATGTTAGTTCTGCTTTTAGCTCTTTTGAGGAATTGCCATACTGCTTTCCATAGTGGTTGAACTAATTTACACTTCCACCAACAGCATACAAGTGTTCCTTTTTCTCCACAACGTCACCGGCATCTGTTTTTTTTTACTTTTTTTTTTTTTTGAGATGTAGTCTCGCTCTGTTGCTCAGGCTAGAGTGCAGTGGCGTGATCTCGGCTCACTGCAAGCTCTGTCTCCTGGGTTCATGCCATTCTCCTGCCTCAGCCTCCCCAGCAGCTGGGACTACAGGTGCATGCCGCCACACCTGTCTAAATTTTTTTTTGTGTTTTTAGTAGAGACGGGGTTTCACCGTGTTAGCCAGGATGGTCTCCATCTCCTTACCTCGTGTTCTGCCCACCTCGGCCTCCCAAAGTGCTGGGATTACAGGTGTGAGCCACCGTGCCCGGCCTTTTTTGACTTTTTAGTAATAGCCATTCTGACTGGTGTGAGATCGTATCTCATTGTGGTTTTGGCTTGCATTTCTCTGATGATTGGTGTTACTGGGCTTTTTTTTCATATGCTTGCTGGTGGCAAGTATATCTTCTTTTGAGAAGTGTCTGTTCATGTCCTTTGCCCACTTTTTAATGGGGTTGTTTGTTTTTCTCTTGTAAATTTGTTTAAGCTTTATATAGATGCTGGATATTAGACCACTGTCAGATGCATAGTTTGCAGATATTTTCTCCCATTCTGTAGCTTGTCTGTTTACTCTATTGATAGTTTCTTCTGCTGTGCAGAAGCTCTTAAGTTTAATTAGATCCCACTTGTCAATTTTTGCTTTTGATGCAATTGCTTTTGGTGTCTTTGTCATGAAATCTTTGCCTATTCCTATGCCAGGATGGTATTGTCTGGGTTGTCTTCAGGAGTTTTTATAGTTTTGGGTTTTACAATTAAGTCTTGAGTTGATTTTTGCATAAGGTGCAAGAAAGGGGTCCAGCTTCAATCTTCTGTACATGGCTAGCCTGTTAACCCAACACCATTTATTGAATAGGGAGCCTTTACCCCATTGCTTCTTTTGTCAGCTTTGTCAAAGATCAGATGGTTGTAGATATGTGACCTTTTTTTCCAAGCTCTGTATTCTGTTCCATTGGTCTATGTGCCTGTTTTTGTATCAGTACCATAGGTAACCAGGGAGGTGAAAGATTTCTACAATGAGAATTACAAAACATTGCTCAAAGAAATCAAAGAAGATACAAAGAAATGGAAAAACATTCAATGCTCATAGATAGGAATAATCAATATCATCAAAATGGCTATGCTGCCCAAACCAATTTACAGATTCATTGCTATTCCTATCAAACTACCAATGACACATTCTTCACAGAACTAGAAAAAAAACCATTTTAAAATTCATATGGAACCAAAAAAGAGCCCAAATAGGCAAGGCAACACTAAGCAGAAAGAACAAAGCTGGACATATCAAGTTACCTGACTTAAAACTATATTCCAAGGCTACAGTAAGACATTTTTAAAAATCAAAAGAATACTATTTTATGGCCTGTGAAAATTATATGAAATTCCAAGTTTGGTGTTCATAAATATTTATCGGGACATGTCTACATTCATTCATTTACATATTATCTATGTCTGCTTCAGTGCTACAATAGCATAGTTGAGTAGTTTTGACAGAAATATTGTGATCTGCAAGCCTGAAATATTTAGAATCTGACCCCTTACAGAAAAAAATTGCCAGCCTGTTTTTAAACCTCTCAGCTTCCAGTGTACTCTCTACCTCTTCTAGCCTCCAAATTGTTGTTGTTGACATCTTTGTTCAAAATAATTTTAATTTGTCTCAAATCTTTTTAATTTGATCTACAATGTGCTTCTCAATTTGACCCAACCTGCTGCTTAAGCCTTATCTCCCATCCCTTCTCTAGGTTCACTCTAATTACATTACACTTCTTACTCTTTCCCTTAAATGGCATGTTTTTTTTTTTTCATGAATGTTTATGCATTGGCATATGCTTTATTTCTTGGGATACCCTTTTAGACTTTTTTAACCTGTGAAATCCTGATTGTTTCTCGAGTAGGTTGAATAGTGGCCCCACCACCCATCCCCCAGCCCCAAGAGAGAAGCCCACCTGGAACCAGTGAATGTGATCTTATTTGGAAAAAAGGTCTTAGTAGATGTAATTAAGGTAAAGACCTTGAGGTGAGATCATCCTGGCTAGACCCCATATCCAATGACAAGTTTCCTTATGAGAGAAGATAAGGGGAAAGGACATACAGAGGAAGAGGTTATACAAAGACAGAGGCAGAGATTGGAGTGATGTGCCTACAAGCCAGCAGCCATCCTGTGTTAGGAATGACACATGAAACGTGTTCTTTCTCAGAACCTTCAGAAGCAACCAAGTAAGCTAACATCTTAATTTCAGATATCTGTCCTCCAGAGCTATGAGAAAATAAATTTCTGTTGTTTTCAGCCACCGTTTGTAGTGATTTGTTATAACAGCCCTGGAAAAATAATACATCCTCTAAAAAACCCAGCTCAAATGTCATTTTATGAAGGATTATCTGATTATGTGCTGATTCCTCTTTTGTATTATAGCATTTACCAAATTTTATTTCAATCTATTTCTTCAACTCTTTATCTTCTCTAAACACTCTGAACTTGTCCAGGCTAAAAATAAGCACTTAGTTTTATTTTATCCTTCACACTTACCATGGTATCTAGCATACAGTGACTGCCCCATATTTATTGAATGAATGAATAAATAAATAAATTATAATAGAATATCAGATGACATAGTAAGCCTTGCTTAGAATCGGTTTATCGGTATTCTATATTTGGTTCTGCTACTTAAAAGTTTGACCACATGACACTTTGATCCTCAACTTGCCCATCTGCGTACTATGAGAGTGGAACTAAGACTTTTCCCAGCTGTGAAATTTTAAGATATCTCATTTCTTTTGAGTGATTTCTTTCATGTCAGTTTCTGTTTTTGTGATTCAATGTGAAGAAAAATATCTTTTAGATTCTTCAGGGAAAACTATCACACTTCTAACATGTTTATGAGATACATGCATAGCTATAAATATAGTATGTTTAAAAATATTTTAATGATTCCTCTCCCTTTCTTTTGTTTCTGGAGCAAACCCAGAAATAACATGATAAAAATATATGAAAGAATTTCTGTTGTTACATCCACAGCAAACAAATTTTGTGGCTTTAAATGGTGAACTTGTATGTTTTGATAGTGAATCTAGTGTTGAAACTAAAATTTTTTCAGGATACGCTTTGTAATAATTATTAATCATTTGAGGTGTACATATTACACAATAATACAAAAATAGATGCATATAAAATACATATAATTTATTAAAAATACAAAGTCAATGTAATGTGCCAAACTAATTTATTGTTTGTAATCAGCTCTGAAATTAGTTTTCTTTTTGTATATAACTCAAACTATTTATTTTTTAATGGTCTGTTTTCAATATTTCTGGTGTGGTAAAATGCTAATGCATCAGTCAATTGATGATATAAGCACTTGGGTATCCACATGTGAGGAAAGCAAGTTAAAAGCCAACAAAACATATTGTTTGGACATTATTTGCATCAGTGAAGATGCACCTTTATATAGGCCCTTCTTCAAAGTGCTTTTAAAACTTTGACTTAGCAAATCACTTGCAAGATAATTACTCCCACAAAGAGATAAGAAAACAGAAATGTCAGTATAGTCAAAGAATGAAGACTAAAAGTAAAATTACTAGATGAATTGGAGTCAGAAGTTGAGAACCCAGCTTTACAGTGTAGCCAAGTCTTGTTCAAGTCTTGTTCTGAAAGAAATTAGGAATCCTCCTAAAAGCTAATTAGTTTGGAGACCACTTAAAAACCACCCTAGAACTTAAAAAAAGCACTACTTGCCTAAAATGGAAGAAAACCTAGAAAGTCCCTTGCATTTCAAGCTTGAATCTTTTCTTGCATGCTGGTCACAGAATTCTCTTTCACCTTTTTAAATACAACTCATTTTTATTGAGACCCTATTGTGTGCATGGATCTGTACCATTGATTACAAGTATGCAATTTGATCTGATTCTTAAAACCAATAGTTCTGTAGTCGTCTTGATTATGTGAGGCATGTACGATGCAGATATTTTCTTGGTGCTAATTAAAGTGGCACAGTTCAGAAGGGATCGGAAAAAGCAGCAATCAGTAAAAATAGATGTTTTCTGAAGGCCTCCAAGCAGAAGAAGGGGCTAGAGCTGGGCTTTCCAGGAGGGGAGAGACCAACCAGCATGGCAGGGAGAAGACAAGCCTGAGATAAAGAGGTAGGAATAAGAGTAACGTTCATGGAGGGAGTGGAGGAATGCGTAGGTAAGTAAAGTGGAGTACAAGTTAGGTTGGAGAGATCCACATTTAAATCATCCTAGAAATATCGTGTTGTGTTCTATAAAGTCTTATGAAAGAATAAACTATTAATTGAAAGGAGCTCATGGTTCTTTGAAGTAGAAAATCCCTTTATGAAATCTAACCCCCAATTTATAAAATATTGGGAACAAATTATTTGGTCTATTTGGATTTGCACACATACTGCATATATCACAAGTCTCCCTATACAGGTATTAATATATCTCAGCAGCATTAGTACTGATAACTTCATTTTCAAAGTTGGAATGTACCTTAGTTCATGTAATTTCACTCTTGTACAATGTTTAAATTACTTAATTAATTTTGGCATTTATTTTTTATTTATCCTGCAGCTATACCAGCATTTGTATTTTCTTATCTCTTTATGGGAATATCAATTGATAGGTTAATCTACTGATGGACTGATTGATTTTCTGCAGTCTTTCCCAATACATTCTCCAAAGGTAGTTGAAGACATTCTTGGGAGTTACAGGACTTGAATTAGGAATCATGACCTATAAAACTTGTGTATTCCATTAATGTCTCCATTACATTTGCTTTTTTTGCTTCCTGCAATAAGAGAACAATTTTCATCTAAAGCTTGAATTGCCTCAGGAATGCGATAAGAGTTAACCTCATTCACACTAATAGTCAGGGAAGAATAAGGGGAAACAGTTACAGATTTTTTTTAAGGTCATTTTTAAATATAATATAATCTCAATCAAAATTTAAAATGGGGATGTCCTATGTAACCAATGCTTGCTAGAGTTGAATCAGTAGAAATAAAAATCTCTCAGAGAGCATTGGCCCTATTTCCTTAAGATGGTCGCTCCCCTATAAAGATGTTATAGTTGCTCACTTTTACTGTTGCAGATATATGTACTGAATTTGACATCTACTAATCAAGAGACAAAAGAAGCCTGAATTTACCTTGTAATCCCTGGGCCACAGAAGAATACTGTCAGGACTATTTTAAAGTCTTTCTCCAAGCTGTGTTGTGGACTAAATTTACCTTCCCTTCTATCCTTGGGGACATTGGTCATTCAAATCAGGGCACTTTTGAGAGTGAAAGGGAGTGCTACAAAATAAAGCCATGAATGAATCTATAAGAGGTATACACTGAATCTGTTCTGGGCAAACCAGAACATAATTCTGTCCAAAGTAGAAGCCTCTTCTGTTATTAATTATTTCCCATATTATCTTCTGACAGCTATGAATATGAGCTACACTGGCTCAAATTCCACCCTGATCCTCTCAAACTCTTCTAAAACACATTTTAGATTATAAATCCATGATCAACAAGCTTCCTTCACTCTGTTGTAGTGGTCTCGTCCACTAAAAAGCTGATCAGACACTTCAATGATCATTTGACATTCATCTGTGATACTTAACTGCAGGGTACTTTGGCTTGGCTTTTCCCTTAAGGACCCTCAGTATAAGTATAGTTTATCTTTCCTTTGGACCCATCAGATTATCCAGAGAAGCATCTTCTAACTGCCTTCACAGAAGGTGTTATGCAGTTGCTAATTCTCAGAAAGATGAATAGGGGAAGAGGGCAGAGAAGTGGATGTAATCATCAGTATTTGAGCATTCATTTGATCTCCTTGTTTTCAGTATGACACCACCACACTCAGCTGTGCCTGATGTCTCCTGAGCAGGCACTCTTTGTTTTACCCTATCCAGAGAAGAGATTTCTACTCCTGGGAGTAGGAGAGTTACTTGGCTATATGGAGTCAGTGAGGCAATCTGAGGATCTATTTGTTTTTCAAACTTCCAACCAATTCTCTTATTTTTGCCTTCATCCTGACCTCTACTTTTAGAGGTAGCTGATGCTACCAATTTCTTTTATCTTTTTGAGATGGAGTCTCATTCTGTCACCCAGGCTGGAGTGCAGTGGCACGATCTTGGCTCACTGTAACCTCTACCTCCCGGGTTCAAGTGATTCCCCTGCCTCAGCCTCCAGAGTAGCTGGGACTGCAGGCGCTTGCCACCGTGTCCGGCTAATTTTTGTATTTTTAGTAGAGACAGGGTTTCACCACATTGGCCAGACTGGTCTCGAATTCCTCACTTGTGATCCGCCTGCCTCGGCCTCCCAAAGTGCTGGGATTACAGGCGTGAGCCACCGTGCCTGGCGCTACAAATTTCTTAATGTGGGTTCTATGATATAACTGAAATTGCTTATGAATTTTCTCACTGCCAACCTAGAATTCACCTTGCTTGAATCTTCTCAAGCAGTCACCTTTTTATCATATGTGTTTTTGGCTTACTTTTCCCCTGTTTTCTGATTTCCTTTTCTCTTTCCCTTATAGTTTCAAGCCTTAAAAACCTGTTCATTATCATTTTAATGACAATACAATAAATTTATTAAGGGAACAAAAGTAAATGAATATGTTTGATTTTTCTTCTTTTTCCAGATTCAAACAGCATTTTAAAATTAGATTATGTTTTACTACTTATTAGTATTTAGGAATGCGGTCAGTTTGGTATATTGGATTTATATGTAGAACCTCTGCTGAACTCTCTTGTTAATTCTAAAAATTAGTCTGTAAAGTCTCTTGGGTTATTCTGTATCCAATTCAGTATTCAACCCACCCCAGTCAGTCTTCCACTCCCAACACTTGACCAAAATTGCTCTTGCTAGGGCTACCAATTTTCCCTATTTTGCTAAATCCAGGGGATTCTTTTCTGTTGTAATTTTAATTGGTGCATTTCAGCAACATTCCATACAACTTACTCATTCCTTCTTCTTGAGGTTCCTTTTCTTCTTGACTTCTTTAGCATCTTATTCTTCCAGTTTCTTTTCTGTTTCTTTGGATGCTTGGTCCCCTTTGATGGATTCTCTTCCTTTAGCCACTTGGAGTTCCTTATTTTGTTCCTTGGCTCTGTTCTGCTATCATTGTTGTCATCACTATCACTAACAGCAACTGTCATTGACATCATTACTAATATATAATTAGCTGTCACAACTGCCACTACCCTTTCAGATTTCTAATCCTTTGAGCTTGAAAAACCAACTCTACAAATTTCCCAATTGTTCAAGCAATTGACAAATCTACAGGCATATCATGACTTGTAGGGTAGGAAAAACAAGGTTTAAGCCCAAATATGTTAATTACAATAAATGCAAAACATCTGATAAATTCTTATATTTTAATCATCAAGAATTATTCTAGTAATAAGCTTACTTCAAAGTTTCAGTCTGGGTTATAGGTGGCTAACTAAACTAGACAGTATGGTTTGGTTAGGTCAGACAGCAGAATCAAAATGGATGATTCACAACTATATTAATTATACAGCATCATGTATTGATTATTAAATACTTATATGGTGAACTGGGTTGGCTGGTTTGATTATTCTAAGGCAATCTAGTAGAAATCCAACATATCTGGGTAGTTGAAAGGGTCTTATTCAAGTATGAAAAATAGCTTTATTATTAAGCCTGCAAAGCAATTTTTTCATTAAAATTTGAACCTTAGTGAACTTTAGACCTATTTCAACAAGATACTACCTTCTCTATCACCAAAGAGCATCATTGTCCTTATATTATAATAATAATAATTATATCTGCCATTTATATTGAAAACGATCAGTCTACTAAGCACTTCCATTTAATTCTCAAAATAACTCTATCAGGATAAGCATGATTATTTCCATTTTATTGAGGAAAGTGGGATTTAGAGATGCTGTCACTTTCTCATTTGTTTTCAGTATGACACTACCACACTCAGCTAAGCCTGATGTCCCTTATAATAAGTTATGTTCATAATAAGTTATGGAACTGGGATTCAAACATAGGTCTGATCTGACTGCAATCATAGATCTGGTCTGACTGCAAAGTTACTTGAAACTTTGAAGTAAGCTTATCACTGTATACATATATATATATATATAGTGCATATTTGTGTTTGTGTGTATATGTGTGTGTGTGTGTGTGTGTGAGCGAGAGAGAGAGAATATTTTCCACTTAATCTTTTATAGCTAAATTTTCTATTAGGGTTCCCACTTGCTTGTATTTTCCTTCTGAATTAATATCTATCATTTGATCGTAATTTTGTTTCTTGAAAATAACCTAAATTTCTTGGTAATCTTATGGGCGCATGTCATAAATGATACTGAAACAATTTTCTTCTTGAAATAAAATTTTTAATTTTGGGCATTTATAGAAGTATGATTCTAAATCTCAAACAATAATTACCATTTGTGTGAAGAATCATGTGCATCCATGCAAGTGTGTATGTGTGTACATATGTACCTGGTTGCAGTAATTCTTGTTATACTACACATAGTGGTAAATAAATATAAAGGCATTCAGATGTTTAAAAAACATTGTAAGATGCATTTGCTCTGTTTCCTAATTCTCATGCCCTGCAATCTTGTTTCCAATGCTATTCCTTGTCATAAAAGTGATTTGATAATATCAGACAGGCTACATTTTGATAAATTTAATGAACTATTTTTAGTCCTTTGTGTTCCCACCTCTTCCCTCAACTCTTACACCTTAGCCACTCCCTCCTTCTTGAAGTACTCTTTCTCACTGGTTTATTGACCTAACATTTGTTAGTTTTTATCCATTTCTGTTGCTTCTCAATGAACTTTGTGGGCTCCATTTTCTCTGCTTTTACCATATCTAGGCTTTTTTTTCTTACCCTGGATATTCCATGGGTCATCTTATCAATTTCTGTGATTTATTTTTTTCCAAGATTCCCCACAGATATTTCATTGATACATATCTCATTTCTGACCCCTAAATGCGTACAAAATTACTTATGGGAGCATTTCCTTTGCCATGTCTCAAAGGCAGTTTACTGAGTCTCAAATGAAATTCATCATTTCCCATTACCTTGCAACTCTTCCTCTCCTATATTTTCTATGTCAGTAAATGGTACCACTATCTGGTAACTTGTGCCAAATTCCAACCTGGGGAGCCATTTCTTATTGCTTTTTCATGCTCAATCTCTATAACATCTCATTTTTTATTGATATCCTTCTAATTTTTACATCTTTATACATTGTCACTGCCAATGCCTTAGTTCAGTTCATCATGATCTCCCACTTTGATTACTCATAACTTATTTTAAAATTAATTTTATTGATGTGAAGTATACTTTAAGTAAAACAGATAAATTTTAGTTTATAATTCCCATAGTTTTGACAATTGTATATACCTGTGTAATAACACTCCCATCAAAATCAGGAACATTTATATCACTCCAGAAGATTTTCTCTAACTCCTTTCCAGTTGATCTTCCTAATCTCATGCAAAGGCAATCACTCTTCTGATTTCTATTTGTGTAGATGACTATGACTGTCCTTGAACTTTATATAAATTGGATCAAAGAGTATGTTCTCTGGTGTCTTTTGGTCAAAATAATGCTTGTGAGATTAATCTGTTTTGTTGCATGAATCTGTAATTTTTTTTTTATTGTGGAGTAGTGATCCATTGTGTGATGATATGACATTTTGTTTATTTATTCTCTGGTTAATAAAAAGGATAAAGGATGTGTTTCAGGTAGGGCAATATTTTGGTGGTGTGCTGATTGTATAACAACTATATTGTAGATTTTCTGTTGCAGTGAAGTAGGAATACAATATATTTCTGTTTAAACAGGAATAATAATTTAATTTGTTGTGTAGGTGAAACTGTAGTAGGAAAGTCTTTTTTACTGAAGGCTTTTATGGGATTTGAAAATTTAGATACTTTGCTTGCTTAATTGTTCAAAAGTTGGCTGTGAGACTGTGCAAGTAGGTTACTGCCTTTATTAGAACTGTTATAAAAGATGGCTATTTTAAGCAAATAGAACAATCACCTGTAATGTTTATGCCCTCAACAGATGAAATGCCCAAGGGAAAGGAATTCAAATTTCTTTATTACTTAAGCATTTTCTGAGAAGAGCATCAGTTCAAAGCTTAAGGAAAAATGAATATAAGTAATACTTAGCTCAGTTTATATGTTTTGTTTTTATTACACTCAATTTATGAATTTGGAATAAAGATAGTGTGATGTGGCACTGCCACTAATTTATTATCTAAGCTCAGGTATGAAAACATTCTTGGTGTCTCAATTTTTTCATCTATAGGATTCCATAACATGCCTATTTTGCTTATCTCATATGATGATTCTGAGAACATTTTCAAATAGTTACTTTCAAATTATATAGCCACAACATTAGGTAAAGGTTAGCTTACATTTAATTATCTTCTTTTTACTTTTATAAAACTTCATTTTCTATACACTAACATATGCAGCACAGTGGTGAAAATGGTTTTATCACATTGGGAACACATTTTAATACTTCAAATATAATGAAGTTTGTAGTGTAAATATGGTTCTAAAAGGCTTAATATTAATTAGGCTAGTTACTTGCACTTGAGAAATAGTTGCAATATAATTACTCTTTCTACACTATATTAAAAATAAATGAGAAAAGTCTGTAAACTGCTTGACTTTGATATTCTTAGAGAAAGGCATTGACATGAGATGATAATTTTAATGTTCAGAAAGAATGTATCCATTCATTTATTCAATGAATATTTGAGCACCTATAATGAACCTGACAGTAGGCACTGGGGATACTGCAGGTAATAAAACAGACAATAGCTGCAGCCTTCATGGTACTTCCAGAATAATGTGTTTGTCTTATTCTCCTTAATTGCAATTTTAGATCAATTTTTAAATTTATTTTTTCTTTCTTTTTGAAGTAAAAAAGTTTTTAAAATTGATACATAATAGATGCATGTATTTTGAAGTACATGTGATATTTTGATACACTCCTATAAATGTAAAAATTAAATCAGTATAATTGGGATAGCCATTACCTTAAGTATTTGTCTTTACTTTATGCTAGGAACATTCAATTTCTTATCTTCTAGGTATTTTGAAATGTACAACATATTATTGTTAACTATAGGCACACTTCTGGTCTATCAAGTACTGAATTATATTTAATACTATAAACATAGATGTTTGGACAGTTGTGGCAGAACAGTATGTGGCCAAATGTATGTGTCCCAGTCAATCTGCATGAGTCCACAGAGCCATTAATGATTTTTATTCACTTAGGGAAGTTGATGCTTTTGGTCCTATCTCTAAATATAGTCCTATGTATAGTAATAGCCTAATTAATCAGTCCAATACAACAACTGAACACATAGTAAATTTGGCTTTAGTCCTTATCTTTTAAAGCATTTTCTTTACTTTGTTAATCATCCAAGTTTTATAAAAATGTTTCCCGTTTCTTAAAGGAAGAGATTTTAATTTCCAATTGATTTTGGTTCAGAGAACAAAGTCCAGTAAAGATATGGCTGTTTCTCCCTTGATTCAAGCAATATAGATAGCCAAATTGGATAGATAAACTGAAAATTCTCAGTGGGGCTTGAATTATCTTGCTGACACTATGAATTAAATATAAGAATGTAAGAAATGTTATACTCAATTAAATTAATTGTCCATGGAGCATGATAGTTTATGGAAAAGCATAATATTTACTCTCCACAACATTGATCTATCTTGAACATCCATTATATTCCCTTAGTAATACACTACATATCAATGCTCTACAAATCAATTTTCTGCAAAGACTTTTTGATCTCATTTCTATTTTCAGTCACTACTACCTTTTTAGTAATGAGTTTATTACCACTTGTGTATACTTCATTTGCATATGTAAGTAACTCCATAAATGTTACTTTCCAAAATACCCACTAGAGTATACTATAATTTGAAATACAGGCTTGATATGGTTTGGCTTTTTGTCCCCACCCAAATCTCATCTCAAATTGTAATCCCCAGGTGTTGAGGGAGGGACCTGGTGGGAGGTGATTGGATCATGGCGGCTGTTTCCCCCAAATCGTTTTCATGATAGAGAGTTCTCACAAGATCTTTTGGTATTATAAGTGGTATTTAATACACTAAATTGTGTATTAAATAAGTGGCAGTTTCCCCTGCTCTCTCTATCTCCTGCTGCAAAGAGAAGACATCCCTTGTTTCCCCTTTGCCTTCTGCCATGATTATATTTCTTAATAGCAGTGTGAGAAGGGACTAAAACAGGAAATTGGTATCAAGAGGCAGAGAGGGGGCACTGCTATAAAGATAACCTGAAAATGTGGAAGCAACTTTTGAACTGGGTAAGAAGCAGAGTTTGGAACAGTTTGGAGGGCTTAGAAGAAGACATGGGAGGCAGGAAGATGTAGGAAAGTTTGAAACTTCCTAGAGTCTTGTTGAATGGTTTTGACCCAAATGCTGATAGTGGTATGGACAATGAAGTCCAGGCTGAGGTGGTCTCAGATGGAGATGAGAACTTACTGGGAAATGGAGCAAAGGTCACTCTTGATATGCTTTAGCAAAGAGACTGGCAGCATTTTTGCCCCTGCCCTAGAGATCTGTGGAAATTTGAACTTGAGAGGGATGATTTAGGGTCTCTGGCAGAAGAAATTTCTAAGCAACAAAGCATTCAAGAGGTGACCTGCTTTTTTCTGAAAGTGTGGTTATATATGTTCCCAAATAAATGTTTGAAACTGGAACTTATGTTTAAAACAGAAGCAGAGCATAAAAGTTCGGAAAATTTGTGCCCTGACCATTTGGTAGAAAAGAAAACCCCATTTTCTGGGGAGAAGTTTAAGCCAGTTGCATAAATTTGCATAAGTAATGAGGAGCTGAATGTTAATCACCAAGGCAATGGGGAAATGTCTCTAGAGCATGTCAGAGATCTTCAAGGCAGATCCTCCTATCACAGGCCCAGAGGCCTAGGAGAGGTAAATGGTTTCATGGGCCAGGTCCAGGGCCCCACTGCTCTGTGAAGCCCTGGGACTTGGTGCTCTGTGTCCCATTTGCTCCAGCTCCAGCTGTGGCTAAAAAGGGCCAAGGTACAGCTTGGGTCATTGCTTCAGAGGCTGCAAGCCCCAAGCCTTGGAAGCTTCCATGTGGTGTTGAGCCTATAGGTGCACAGAAGTCAAAAATTGAGGCTTGGGAACCTCCACCTAGATTTCAGAGGATGTATGGAAATGCCTGGATATCCAGGCAGAAGTTGGTTGCTGGGGCAGGGCCCTCATAGAGAATCTCTGCAAGGGCAATTCAGAAGGGAGATGTGGGGTTGGAGCCCCCACACAGAATCCCCACTGGGGCACTGCCTAGTGGAGCTGTGAGAAAAGGGCCGCAATGCTCCTGACTCCATAATGGTAGATCCACCAACAGCTTGTACTGTGTGTCAGGAAAAGCCATGGGCACTCAATGAGAGTCCGCAAAGGAGCTGCCCAAGGCTATAGGAGTCCACTCCTTGCATCAGCATTCCCTCAATGTGAGACATGTGAGACATGGAGTTAAATGAGATTGTTTTGGAGCTTTAAGATTTAATAACTGCCCTGTTGGCTTTCTGACTTGCCTGAGGCCTATGGCCTCTTTGTTTTGGGCAACTTCTTCCATTTGGAATGGGAACATTTACTTCATGCCTGTACCTCCATTTTATCTTGGATGTAACTAACTTGCTTTTGATTTTACTGGCTCATAGGTGGAACAGACTTGCCTTGTCTCAGATGAGACTTTGGACTTGGACTTCTGGGTTAATGCTGGAATGAGTTAAGACTGTGGGGGATTGTTGAGAAGGCATGATTGGTTTTGAAATGTGAATGGGACATGAAATTTGGGAGGAGCCGGGGTGAAATGACATGGTTTGGCTTTGTGTCCCCATCCAAATCTCATCTCAAATTTTAATGCCTAGGTGTTGAGGAAGGGACCTGGTGGGAAGTGATTAGATCATGGGAGCAGTTTACCCCATGCTGTTCTCATGATAAGTGAGTGAGTTCTCATGAGATCTGATGGTTTCATAGTGGCAGTTTCTCCTGCTTTTCTGCCACTGTGGGAAGCTCTCCCTTGTTTCCCCTTCACCTTTTGCCATGATTATATTTTTTTTATAGCAGTGTAAGAATGACCTAATATAAGACTTAATTCATCCCTTTGTTTCTTTTGTCTGATTCTTGCTTGCTTCTTATCTCTCCCATTTGAAGAGTTTAAATTTCTAGCTGATTTTATGTGGAAAACTTTATATCCTTTTGCTCTTTTATAGCCTAGACTCATTATTCTATGAAATACTTTATGATGGAAAGCAATGATAATTATGCATACCTTCATAAGGAGGGTGACTACAGTTTTGTAGATGGGTAATATTTACCTTATTACCATATCAGGATGGTGAACATTCTGTTCTTATTGTTACAGCAGCACATTAAATCATTGTTTTGAGATAATAGTTCAGATATTGTTTTGATTTTGATCTTGATCTCCACTAAATAGTGTATTAAATAGATTTCCCAAACCTAAATACTGATAACACTTTTTTTATCCTGCTACAAATCACATACTAGATTAGACATTCTTTTGATTTTGATCTTGATCTCCACCACATTGTGTATAGATTTCCCAAACCTAAATACTGATAACAGTTTTTTACCCTGCTACAGATCACATACTGATTGTAATGTGATTTCATACTAGTACTGAATATTCATACTAACAATATTTCTGGATTCATGAACCTTTAGCATTCTTTGAACTCTTATAGATTAGTGTATTTACTTGTATTTGCTAGTTTGTATGTAGCTCATTGTTGCAGTAATCCCCTTCAATCCTACTGGAAGAACCATCCCTTAGATGTCTGCACATGTATTATACCCTGCCTCCTATGTGAAGTCTTCATTTATAGAAAGAGAAAGTATATTTGGGTGATCGTGTCTTCTTTTGTCTCAATGCCTTCTTCTTTGATTGTTTTTGTCCTGGTACCTTCTATAGTTAGCTCTTAAATAATTATCACTAAATTTAATTGATCATTTCAAATTAATACATTTGAAATTTTTTTTAACACTTTTTGTATATGCCTGCATCTGGCATGTTATAATCCTCAAATTCATCGTCTTTAAAATGATTAGTTTCAGCCAGCCTGAATGTATAGTTTTTACTTGGACTGTAAAATGAATTTGAGAACCAATAAATCTGAACATTTAATTATTCCTTCAGTACAGCAATGTGATATATTAAAGATGTTCAGCTTTAGGAGCACATATTGAAACTAAATGTGGACTTCAGAGACATTACTTTCTTTAATGCTGAAAATCATAATTAAGGGGTATATATAAACAGAAATCTTTGCACATTCACTATATCTCTGGAATATTCTAGGAAAGTAACATTTAGAGCTTATCACACTCTAATGGGCTTATCTAAAATTGAACTTAAGTGGCTACTAGAGGAAGTCAGATACTATGGGACTCTGCATACCTGTGGCTTGCTGTTCTTCGAACAGACATATTCCTAGGGTAGAAGCAGAGAACCATTTAGTCCCATATGTGATGATCAGAACTTACCTCTTCCCATTTTCCTTATGTAAACATGTGGCTACTTCCAGAATTGAGATCATTTAGTCTAAAAAATGTGAACGTTGTTTAGTGCATTATTTGTGGAAAAAGAAAAAAATATATTCTCTTTGGGCTGTCTAAAAATAAAAATCCAGAAAACTCTGACACTTAGGGAAAAAAAGATCAGAACCAGAATGAGAAAGACCTTTTGTTATTGACTAGAGGTATTGTTTTCCTTCCTAAGTTTCATGGAACACACTGAAGAGTATTTGAAACTGCCTCATGTGGTTTGTCCCCTCCAGTCTGACATGGCACCATTCCATAATATAATAATGACCTGAGAAAGGCGATTATAAGCTGACCCATAAGGGACCAACGTAAGCTGATCTCTCTGCTCTGCAGATGACACAAATAGAAAGCTTTGAACAAGAGTAGAAAGACACACTGTCACTTGTCTTTTCCCCTGAAAAAGCCGGGCCACATTCTGCTCAGCCAACATGTTCCCAGAGGAATGTGATTTAACTTCCACTTTTCACACAGTCAGAAGCAACACCATAGACCTGTAGGGAAGGTGATGGCCGCCTGGGAGGAACTTGGATAAGTATTTGTCACTCCAGTATTTTCATGTGACCTGACTCTCATTCTCAATTTAGTTACATCTTGACCTGAAAATACAGCCACAATATGCCTCTCTTCATTTGGCATACCTTAATTCATAATGGGCATGCCTGTCCTTTCCCTTCTCCCACCCTATGCAGCCTCTTCCTGATTTCCCTTGCAATCTACTAATAGAGCCTTTCTTTAGATGTCTATACATGTGTTTACACTCTGTTTCCCTCTGTAGGGACTTTACTCGCAGAGAGAGAAAATATATTTGAGTCCCTGAGATATATACAAAGATATCTACCCCAAAGCAGCCTAGGCAGTTCTCCACTTCTGTGGCCAGATTGTCTGACTATTCACGTATCTGGCAGCTTCTATACGACCCCTCATATAGTAAAGGAATTAATATTCCCCACTTCCTCCTGGTTTGTCTCCCCTCCTCCCTCTATCAAACGACTGATTTTTATACATGAGATAATAGACAAGCCTTGGGTGACCTGTTTTTTTTTTTTTTCTTCCCTCCCCCTCTTTTTCCCTTGCGGTAAAATAGTGCCGAAGAAAGAGGGCACTAGTGTACAGCCCAGATCGCATCCTTGCACCGTCTGGATTAGAGCTGAGGCGTCTGCAAGCCGAGCGTGGCCACGGTCCTCTGGCCCCGGGACCATAGCGCTGTCTACCCCGACTCAGGTACTCAGGTATGTCTCAAGTCCATGTCCTCCAAACAGACTCAGGTGAGCGGACACTTCCTCGGGTGAAACCCACCCACAACGGCAGACAAAGTCCCAGTCTATCAGATTTTCCTCCGGGTCCCAGGCGCATTCTCGCTTATGTATTTCTTTTCGTCCTGTATCCTCAGGAAGAGTCGGGACCAATGGGTGCCTGGGTTGTCTTTCTCCTTTTTCTGCCTCACCTCCTGTGCTCTCCTCGCCCGCTCCCATAGCCCCCTTTTCGTCGACTCTCACCTTGAGAAAAGGAGCAGGGGAGGAACGGGAGAGGGAGCCAACTTCAGCCCCGCAGGCTGCTGAGATTTGGCGCCTCTGTCCCCAAGCGGGTGGGTTTGGATATATACCTGCACAAGCGGTGCAAGGTGACGAGAATGAGGGCGGAGGGGCGGTGGGGACTCGAGTGGAAGGGAGTGTGTGTGTGTGTGTGTGTGTGTGTGTGTGTGTATGTGTGTGTATGGGTAAAGAACTCAGAGGAGGGAGGTTGAAAGAGCAAAGCGGGTCAGGGAATTGCAACTCACTGGTCAAAGCGTCCCTTGCAGCCCTGCCGAGGAATGTCTGGCTGGACCGAGCACTGTCCAGGGTCCTGAAGGCGGCAGGGCTCAGGCTGCCGCGGCGAGAGCAACCCGGAAGCTCCCCTCCGTTCCCTTTCTAGCAACTATGCAAACCCCAAAGCAAGCGCAAGACCCCCTCTAACCCGTCCACCCACCGCGGGAAACAAGTTACCTTATCTGCACCCCTTCTTCTTGAACATACACAGCAAGCCTGACTTCTTAGGGGGGAAACATACCAAACTCCTCCATACGGAGACTTTACCAGGCGTTGCCTTAGTAACTAATGTGGATTTTCTTCAAGCTGGCAAATTTATATTTACAGCTGATTGTATGTCAGGGCTTCTTCAACCCCTCAAAATTAAAGTAAAAGGTGCATCCTTTGTTTACATTTATTTTAAAGTCGCGCTTCCACCTTTACAATGAGTTTCCAAATTTTCTTCTGAAAAAAAGTTGATCTTTTCCAATCCGGAAAGTTCTCTTGGGTTGAAGGACCTAGCTCCTCCCCTCCTCTCTGCTCACCTTCCCCACAGCCCTCCAAGTTAGAAAGCATGACAGTTTTTAGGGGACCAGGAAACGACTTAAGGTTGGAGGAGCGGGCGAGTTGGCGGGGCTCTGCGCCGCCTGGACCCGTGAGGACAGAGGGGGCAGGACACCCCGCCTTCCTCAGTGACCACAGCTGCGCTCCAAGCTGTTCCTGCAGCCGATATCAGGATGTGCCGAAATGAAACGGACAAGGCAACTGTTAACATTACAGACCCCAGAGTTTTAACACAGGTCCTCTGATGACAAGGTTGTGATTTTTCTCTGTCTTTTGTCAGCAGCATCTAGCTCACCGCTGCCTACACGACTTCCACTGTACTCTTGATCAATTTACCTTGATGCACTACCGGTGAAGAACGGGGATTCGAATTCCCTTACAAACGCCTCCAGCTTGTAGAGGCGGTCGTGGAGGACCCAGAGGAGGAGACGAAGGGGAAGGAGGCGGTGGTGGAGGAGGCAAAGGCCTTGGACGACCATTGTTGGCGAGGGGCACCACTCCGGGAGAGGCGGCGCTGGGCGTCTTGGGGGTGCGCGCCGGGAGCCTGCAGCGGGACCAGCGTGGGAACGCGGCTGGCAGGCTGTGGACCTCGTCCTCACCACCATGGTCGGGCTCCTCTTGTTTTTTTTCCCAGCGATCTTTTTGGAGGTGTCCCTTCTCCCCAGAAGCCCCGGCAGGAAAGTGTTGCTGGCAGGAGCGTCGTCTCAGCGCTCGGTGGCCAGAATGGACGGAGATGTCATCATTGGAGCCCTCTTCTCAGTCCATCACCAGCCTCCGGCCGAGAAAGTGCCCGAGAGGAAGTGTGGGGAGATCAGGGAGCAGTATGGCATCCAGAGGGTGGAGGCCATGTTCCACACGTTGGATAAGATCAACGCGGACCCGGTCCTCCTGCCCAACATCACCCTGGGCAGTGAGATCCGGGACTCCTGCTGGCACTCTTCCGTGGCTCTGGAACAGAGCATTGAGTTCATTAGGGACTCTCTGATTTCCATTCGAGATGAGAAGGATGGGATCAACCGGTGCCTGCCTGACGGCCAGTCCCTCCCCCCAGGCAGAACTAAGAAGCCCATTGCGGGAGTGATCGGTCCCGGCTCCAGCTCTGTAGCCATTCAAGTGCAGAACCTGCTCCAGCTCTTCGACATCCCCCAGATCGCTTATTCAGCTACAAGCATCGACCTGAGTGACAAAACTTTGTACAAATACTTCCTGAGGGTTGTCCCTTCTGACACTTTGCAGGCAAGGGCCATGCTTGACATAGTCAAACGTTACAATTGGACCTATGTCTCTGCAGTCCACACGGAAGGTAGGCATTATATTTGGGAAAGAAGGGTACTGAGAAAGTCAGGGCAATGCATGATGTGCTTCTGGGATCATAGTATTGTTCCTGTTTATTTCTAGCACTGTGGGGAACGGAGTTTACCCTTCTCAGTACTGCCCACCCAGGCATTGCCTTTTATTCTCATTTCCTTACAATTATAGTGTAGGAAAATTGTACCCCATAGAATATCTGAGGATAGTAGGAGCTGAAAGGGTATCAAACTTTCCATGCAAAGTGTCCAGCAGTAGATTTGACTTGAATACTTGTTTACCCTCATATTTTGAGTTTGCGTTTGGAAGGCTTATTTGTCCAAGGTGTTATATTGCCCTTCAGTGACTGGCTATGACTTTCCAGGTGTAATGAGTTAATTCAGTGTGAGTGATTGGCAAAAAGAAGTTACTATTCCACAAATAGGACTTCAAAGCTTTATCTTTCTTTAACAGTCGAAGATTTTCTTTGTCCTCTTGTACCCCTTCTTACATATCCAAAACTTTCCTGTGAATGTAGGATTAATGCAGTCATCTCCCTCAGTATATCAGAAACTTATATTTTTATTTCTGGAGTACCTTAGTTACAAAGAAAAAGTAAGTAATTTAAATAATGTATTTTCTTCTTACTTTATAGGCTAAAATCATCCAGATTCCCTCACTCCCCCAAGAATTATCTTGTTTTATGAGAAATAACACTGGTGACCACTTGGATTTGAGTTTTGGTTTCTAGTCTTTTTTCTTCTAACACAATGAACTTACGTATTAGAATTAAAGTTAGATCAGTTATAAAATACTAATGAATGGATAGCAGATATTAGGTTTATAATGTCTTTCTAAAATGCAATAGATTAACCTAAGGTTAAAAGCTTGATTTTTCCAGAGACTTATGGATGTGAATTTTCAAAAATTTTTTATATAAAGATTTTCTAGACTCTCTTCACCTTAGGTTATATACATTTTTTAATAAAAGGGGATTTCTGAGCTCAGCTACTCTTAAGTCCCCCAGTAGGTTTATGAAAAAGCTGAAGCCCTGGTTATAAATTAACATCTAGGACAATTCACATGTATAAGCTGGCAGAAGAAGACAATCTTGCTGGTATTTCTGTATTCATATTTCTTCAAGTCAAATGATTTTCAAGAAGCCATAGACATGGCTCCATGTTTTTTAAATATTTCCATAATATTCAGTTACTGGTGTGAGGTCTGATTATAGAAATTGACAGCATCCATAGTGAAGTGATTATATGGTTATCATTACTGAAAACATATACTTTATAAAGGGAACAGAATTTTCAGAACAAACATAAATGATATAGGATTACACATTATAATTTCAGATTTTGCTTTTGGAAAAAACTATCTGCTGTGATATTATAACTTTATAACAACTGACTTATGCTTCTGAAGCTTGATTTTTAATCATGAACTGCATATCTCTTTTTGAACAAAAATTCATTACTTTTTTAAGACTCAAAGTATTAATTCCTTATATTTTAATATTTAACTTTACTACATGTTAATGTTTAGCATAGTTTCTTTAGTGCTTGCTTAAATGAAACATCCTGAAAGAGCAAGTTACAATGTGTTAAATATCATCATTGGATAGATCCAAAGACGATGGCAAAGAGAATGGCAAAATCTAGATTGAATGTGATTTATTTAAATATTTAATAATATTTCCCCCATTGAGCTAGATAATTGATTATTAATATTGGAAGTATAAATTCTTTCTTCAGGAAGAAGTAATGCTTCATCATTTTTAAACAGTGGTTTTATTTTCCATATTTCATTATAAGATTGTTTTATTTGGTGAGAGGTGGCTAATAGTGGGTTGCTTTCTGAGGAGTAGAATTATGTTTTTGGAAAATGAATTGAACATGTTTTCACTAATTTTGCTGCGAAAGGACTAATATTATAATTTTGCCCATGTGTTAGTTTGGATTACTATGTTTCCTTTCTGCCTTCTGATTGGTGTTGTATGGCAAAGACAATGTCTCCGTACTATTACAGTAATTGATTCCAGACTACATTGTGTTCACAGAACAGCATCATAGCAATATGTGGGGTTTATTTTATTACCAAGCAGTTACACCATTCACCTTGCCATTCATATATAATACCTTGTTCTTCTCAAAGGGAATTAGTTACTTCTCTTATTAAACGTAACATCTGTAAAAACTAAATTGCATTTCTTTCCTTCTATCTGGAAAGGAATTTTGTGTAAGCTCCCACTGAAGATTCATTTTTCCTGAGGTTTTGCCCTCCTGCTTTTCAGGGCCCCATAGTGTACTGGCCTACAGGCACTTTCTTGGATCATTTAGTAATTTTACTGCTTTCAGACTGATGGGGTCGCTTATTGGTGACAGTTCCCTGTCAAATATCAGAGAAGACCACATATCAGGGTTGTCTCTGTCGTCTGAGCACTATTCAGCAAGGAAGCCAGTTTGTCTGGATATTGGCAACTTAGGGCTTAGAAATTCTGGGGCCTCTCATGACCTTCATCTCTCCTTTCCAAATCAGCCATTCCCTAGTCAATTCATTATCATCGTTTCTTTTATTAGAAGTTAACCAAGAATAGTTAATACCAAAAACACTAAGTGACTGGACTAGTGTACCTTCATTTCTGTAGTTAATTGTGAGATTATCTTGAAATCATATAGTTTTTGAATGGTACAGTTGTTTTTATATTACTTTTTTTATATTGAAGCTAAACTTGCAGATATTTTCTGTTTTGTTTTGTGTTTTAACCAGTTACAATTTAGTTTTTATATTCTTTTACATTCTTTTCAATCTTATATCATATTATTTGTACCATACTTGATACATGACAATTATCAATTTACATAAAATGAAAGAAAATCAGTACACATAAAGTTACCTGCAATGCAATAGACTCTCCAGAAATTGTTCATGATTGGCTCTGGAGGCAAATGTTAAGATGAGTCTGTCAAGGGGGAGGCAGGATACTGGAGTAATGGAGCCTTATCCACAAATAAAGTTTGAATGCACTTTGGAGCAAGCTGCCTACCTGGAATGTGAGTCTTTAAATATGCTAAGTATATAGTAGAGAAATAGCCTACCACCGATAAGAATATCTCAGCCAAGGACACTGTATTTTGTTCTTCTGATAAAATACAGATTCCCCGTCAAAAAAACAAATTTATTATTTCAAATGATTTTTGAAAACAGTACTTAAAAATAACTGTAGTTAATAAAATTCGAAGCATTGAAGAAGTCCAATAAGAATGTTCTTTGAGTTTGTAGCTACAAGAATTTTTTTTGAGTGGATAAATTTTCATTCATTACTTTTATGTATTTATTTATTTGTCTTAAGCCTTTCTTCTAGTATTTTGTCTCAGATACTTAGATAAGTATTGATATAATAATGAATTTAGTGATGCTGCTTCCCTTATTAAAATATCCACTTTAAGGTAAACTTTTCTTTCCAGTTAGATTTTGATGTTGGTGTAACATTTTTTTGACGTTTGCTTACATTTTATATAAAATTGGCCTTTTTGAGCTTCTTTCCAAAATCTGATTTTTTCCTTTTTAAGTACTTTTTTATTTGATATAAAACAATTAAAAAGTCTAGTGACATCAGAAAAAAGTCCTCCTAAATCATAAATACATACTTTAATGCAATTACCTGTAATAATTTTATATCTACTAAATATCATATTTCCTATCTATTTACCAGTAACTTTCTATATATCTTTCTTGTCTTGATTGCAACCTACTTCAAAGGAAATTATCTTAATACATTGCTCATTTTATCATATAGTAAGAAATAGGAGTGTTTTGAAAGGTTATTCAGGCCAACTAATAAAAGATGCTTAGAACATCACATTACATGCTTGCCCACGCTCAAAGCTTTCTAATTGTGATTAGGGTTTCTAATTAGAGTAGGAGTATATCGGAGTTAAATTGAGAGCAGAATTTCACCTGAGTTTTAGTCAGTTCTTCTATATAATGACCTAAAACAGATTTCTTGAAGTTTCCACCAATCCTTCATTGAAGACTAGGAGTCATCCAAAACATTCAAGCTTCTTTTCCATGTGACATTTATCATCAATGAATAATCTCTCTTTTGTAGTATAGCTCTCCAGTTCCTTCACTCATGCATTTCATTTTTTACTTCCCTTACCATCATAGCTGACTAGAGTAGATCTTACATCAATTAACATCCCAAGGTCTTTTCAGAAGTGCTGCTATTAAGCCATATCTCCTTCCTTTTATGCTTGAACAGTTATTAATTTTGTTACTGTTACCATTAGATTCAAGAGGAGGACTTGAATTTTTTTCCCTTTAAATGTAAAATTATTAGCTTCAATCTGCCTTTCTAACATCAGTAAGTTCTGGGATTTTGATTGTTTAATTTATCTTAGTATTCCAGCTTTGTGTCTCCAGGATTTAACTGTATACATTAAAACCTGAATAAGATAAGGGTCGAAAGTAAAGTCTCAAACCCTTTCACGAGCAAACTACCTGGCTAATTCTGGTGTTCACTCAGCCTATTATGAATTCCTTCTATATAGTGCTTTTCCTCCTCATACTATACTACCTTGCAAATGTACAAATGGCTATATGTAGTTTAAATGAAAAGTCATCACAACAGATGACTTTAAAGATTTACTGCATAAAAACTTTAAATAACAATTTTGAAGACTTAATTTCAGTTACTAAGTAGTTTTTACTCTAAGGGGAGTGCAGTTTAAATACATGTAAAGTAAGTAAAAGCAATCACAGTATAGACATTTATAAACATGAGTTTATTCAATTGTAGGGAACTGAAAGAATGTATTAGTGGTGCAATTATCTAGAGAAAACCTGGAGAAAAGGGAATTTTGGTTAGAGTTTTGTTTGGAAACATAGCATTTGTAAAAGAGGCAGTATTGAAAATGCTGTAATGGTGTGAAAAAAACGGATTTGCTTATCTGGAGGAAAGAGTCTGGGCTAAGAACTAATAATAAAAACAGAAGTAAGTCCTAATATTCTGTGATTACATCAGTCTTTATAGACATGGAGGACAAGTAATGGAGAATCTTGAAGCGTGTGACAAAGAGTTTTGGTTTCAAGAAAGATACATCCAAGCACAGTTAGACATGTGAACTTTGGCCAAGAGAATATATATTATTGGCAAAAGTTGGTGAGTGGACGAAAGAAAAGCCAGATATTGTTACGAGATACTTTATTTGTAATTTTTTAACAAGTGTTCATATCCAAGTAAAACCTTGTTTATCCATAACCTTGATTCTCTAGCTGTCTACTTTACACTTGAGAGTTGGTCTCTTTAAACACCAACATTTGCATTCAAAACATTTTATGAGGTGATCTTTGCAAACACTACTGTAAGGTCCCCTAACTTCTTTTAAAGACAGTGCTCAATTTAATGGACATTTCCCTTGAACATACCAAGTTATTGTGAACATAAATTGTTACCTTGTGCTGGAATATGGTGGTAATCTTGGAGCCTGTTAAAAAAAATATAAGGCCATTTATTATTACTCAAAATGGCCACAAATTGCCATACTTAAAAATTTTTATCTTTATTTTTTCTTTTATACCTTGGCTGGATTTATTAAACTCATTTTTAAAGTCATTAATCAGTATTTAGCAAACAGCTATTATGTGCATAGAATTAGAGTGAAATCCAAAGACGAAAAAAATGACACTTTCATTATTTTGAGTAAGCTTGAACTCTTTATGATTCCTTTGCCACACAATCACCCTGTGACTACATTTATCTTGCTGCAAATTTTATAAGAAGCTTTCCTTCATAGGGTAGGTGGTGATGGCAGCTTCCATTTTATGTTTCTACCGTGTGGCTTGGCAGTAGCCATCCTTCTACAAGTATTAAAATTTTTGCCCTTATGATATAGGGAGCTAATATACAATAACTGCTTTGTGGATTTTCAATAACTGGGCAGTGACTGGAGTGATGGGTTCACAAAGAGACTTATCAAAAGTCGTGTTTTCGGCATACACTTTTTTAAGAACACAGAGGGCTGGGGAACCACATCCAGAAAAGAATAGTTTGGTGAACACCTACAACCACTAAAAAAACTCATGGCACATGCTGTTCTGATATATGTTGGAAGCAGCCTGTCAGTAGGAGAAGGTTGTCAATTTTCAGAGAAGCTGTAGTTGAAAACCAGAGTCAAGACAAGGCATAAAGCCTTGTCAAAATGTCACTGTCTTATGCAACAGAGAGTTATCATTAGATTCTAAAATTATATAGAAATATTTGCTACTTTTTCCTGTTTAATTGTTCTCTATGAATGTCTACAACATTTAAAATCTTAACTTACATGAGAAATTATAATTTTAATTACCTTCGGTATTCCAGAAAGCTTTACTCTCTTAAACTTAAGGTATTGTAGTACCAAATAGAACATTAATGTTTTTATGAAGAGAATTGCTTCTCAGAAATCTCCAAATATCAATTTTAGGATTATCTATTTTATTTATTTCATAGCCAACAAATTAAATATTCAAGGCAATTATCTAAATATCCAGGTAAAAGCCTTAATTTGTAGTTGAAGCACAGGATTTTGAGAGGCAGAAATTCTTTGATTACCTAGTAACTAATTTGCCTTCTAATAAAGACATTTATAAATAAACACATGTGACTATTATGCATCACATATTTTTCTTGGTGCTAGTAACACATAAAGTAATAAAAATCACAATAATAATAACTATTATTACTACTAATATTTGTTGGAAGAGACATAAATATATAGACAGTTATAGGCTCATGGGTTATAAAGAAAATGTTTAATTACTGTTTTGAAAAATGCACAAAACATATGGGAAATACTGTATGCATGCACATCTCAGTTTCATTTGTAAAATGGGAATTATAATCACTACCATGTTATATTCCTCACAGCAGCTTTTCAAAGAACAAGAAGATGGTACCCATAAATACGTTTCAGTTGTTTTTCTTAAACTGCCACCAAAGCGATGACTTCTTCTCAGCTGATGAATATTAAGCAAGTCCAAGAAGCCAGTTAATTGGATACAGATTTTCGACCCTAAACCTAGTAATATAAGATTAAAATGAAATTCATGATTAAGATAAAGGTGTAGCATCTACCATAGACTTTAGGGAACTTTCTTGTTACAAATGAGAAAACAAAAGCCCAGAAAAATAAAACAAAATGACTTGCTCAAGATCATAAAATTCATCAGCAGCAAAGCTAGGACTAATTTAGCTTTGTTTTAGATACTTTCTCAAGCCAAAGTTTTCTTTCTTTCTTTCTTTCTTTCTTTCTTTCTTTCTTTCTTTCTTTCTTTCTTTCTTTCTTTCTTTCTTTCTTTCTTTCTTTCTTTCTTTCTTTCTTTCTTTCTTTCTTTCCTTTTTACCCCTCATGCACTCCTCTCTTGTGAGGTCCATACTATTTAGCTCAACTGTGTCTTTCCAACTTTGCTGCTGTCATTTAGCAGCTTCCAGGAGACTCCTCTTCTGAAAACTCATTCTGCTGTTAGTCTTCCTCTTAATGTCAGCTCTTGCCTTAGTTTTGGATGGCTCCAACATTCATGTGTTTGTCCCATCAATACCTATCCTCATAGCTCATTGATTTCAGCTCTGTGTTCCTTGCCTTCTCTTCAGCAACCCACTTACCCTGACCACAATCTGGTACCCTGGCCTTGCCAATAACTATTTTATCTATAAATTTTTAAACATGAGAAAGTCACTGAAAAATAGAAGCCTCTCCTTTTCTTCAACTTCTTTTGCTCCCACCTCACCTGCTCTCCGCATTTCTCTGGAAGGTCTGAATAAAGCCATTTTCTCAGCTGATCTGGTTTCCCTTCTGCATCTGAGCAACTCTACCTCCATATTTGTGCTTGTTATCATCTTGTAATAAAGGTCCTTTCGCAGAGAAAATAAACTTTCAATGTAGAGTGACTACTCCACATGAAGCTCTATTTCAGGAGATTATAAATTAACCATTTTTTTTTCTCCAGCTCCTTCAGGGCAGAAATGTAAAATAAGACCAGAATTAAACACCTTGTTAAAATGAAAGAAGAAAGGATGCCTTCTCTATGAGGGTTGTGGTTAACAGTGGGAGATGACACATGGTCAGACATCTCTGTGACACCATCTCTACCACAAGTAACTAGAAGTGGTATGGAGTGGATAAGGATGAGAAAATTAGAGAAGGGTGGCTAGAGTTGAAATCCAGAGATCTGGAATAGGATTGACTCAAGGGATTAATAGAATTAGGCATGCTTAGAGAGCTATCAGGGTGAAGTATACAGAAAACAGTCCCCTAAGTTTATTATACAGATAAGATGCAACAGTGCTCCATATAGGGCTAGGTAGATGTAATAGATGTAAGATGTCATTATTGTTGTCATGCTATTCTAACCTTAATTAGGAAGATGCCCTTAGCTTAGATGAGCCTGTGTGAAGTAAATACAGGGAAGTTCTGTGGTGGAGATGTGAAAATAAAGAGGGAAAATGCTGATTTACTAACACTGAGTGGCGCATATTCAACTTCTCATTCTCTCCCTTTATAAAAATTGCACTCACAGCATGTGGCCCTCAATGCAAATCTTTTGATTGGACAGCATATTCCACAGCTATTGTTAAACAATCAGAGACAGTTTCCTCTGTTCTCTGTGGTGCTATAACACACTTTTTAATTTGTTTGTTATAAAAGGTAGAACAAAAAAATCAATAAACAAATTGCTGATAGTATGTTCAAGAGAAAAAACTTTATGAAAGATTTTAAAAGGTTATATGAGGATATTGAAATAGTGGAAACAGCTTATAATAAAGAAATTCAATATCCCTTTTTTTCGATAAATAAATACATTATTTGTTATTTTCAGGTTTTGGTTAACAGGTACTACTCTACTGGCAGAGAAGAAGTCATGTCCAGATTCCTATCTCAATTTTTATGTTTTGTAGCACATTCTTTGGTTTGACCAATGCTATAGTCATTGAGGAGTAGAGATAGTGGAATTATAGTCTTCCTTTTAAGAAGTTCACCACATAGTGATTACTATTCAGTTTGCTAAGTGCAACCATAGGAGTAGGCATGAGGTAGAGAGACAACAGAGAGAACTGTGATTAGCTCCCTCTGGTCCAGGGAAGAAGTGAGGGAAAGCTCATAGAAGGTCCCCAGAAAAGGTGACATTTGAAGTTCACTATATCCGAGGAAACAAAGGAGTAAATTCAGTAAAAGCACTGACATAGAAAGCCAAATATGCTCAGGGACCTCTAAGAATATCATTAACTCTAAAGTATATGTCCTGGGAAAATGAGTGGGGAAGACCAAACTGAAAAGAGAGAAAGAGCCTAGGTCATGATGGGACATACTTATCAAGCCAAGAAAATTAGACTCTTGGAAACATGGTGAGCCAGTGAAGAATTTTATGCAGGAAGAAATCAAGATCAGATTATATTTTGGAAAGGGCATCTGGAAAGCTTTGGAGAAGACAGATTAAGAAAAGGAGTCAAATTGGAAATTAGGAGACAAATCTGAAGGCCATTGATGGTTGAGGGAAGTGGAGAAGGAAAGGCCAGTTCAATTAATTAATTTTGTCAAGAGATGATTAGAGTTTTACTAAAGAAAGTGTCAATGGAAAAGGAGAGAGGAGAATGAATTTGACTTTCTATGTAGCAGGGAGGTTAGTGTTTAGTGAATGATTGGTTATGAGAATCAAGGAAAAAGAGAAGTCTAGAATAAGCCCCAGGTCTCTATTTTGTAGGAATAAATAGGGAATAAAGAGAAATCGCAGACTGGGAAAAAATTAGTTTAGGCTGTTTGAGTTTGTGGTATCCATTGGACAATAAAGTCAACGGATCCCATAGGCCACCGATCTGGAAAGAGAGTTATATTTGAAATTTGTCAGAAAATATCTGGTTAAAACATGAAAATTGATGGGATTGCCAAGGGGGTAAGATATAAAACACAGAAGATGGTCAAGGGCAGTACTTTGAGGCATGTGAAATGAGAAAGAGTCTACAGAAAAGGGAAAAAGAAGGACAGTTTAAAAAGTAGAAAAAGAAACAGGAAGAACCTCATGTTATGAAAGCCAAGGGAGGAGACAGTTTTGATAATAGAACAGTGACAAAGAAAGCCGATGGGTAAAAGAGGAAGAACTATAGAAACAGTGTTCTGTACTAGTAGCGATACATGAGACTGTGTAATTTATATGCCACAACAACAGTATTAGAATGTTCTGAATTTTTATACTTACTTTTACCTGTGAATTTTATGCCTTCGGATGATGTTCTTATTGCATGTTAGTGTCCTTTTCTTTCAGATTGAAGAACTCCCTTTAGCATTTCTTCTAAGAAAGGTCTGGGGGTGATGAATTCCCTCAGTTTTTGTTTGCCTGGGAAAGTATTTATCTCTTTTTTATGTTTGAAAGTTAGCGTTGCTGGGTACAGTATTCTCAGTTGACAATTTCTTTTCTTCAGTGCTTTGTCATCCTGCTCCCTCCTGGCCTGTGGTTTCCGCTAAGAAGTCTGTTGTCAAACAAATTGGAGCTCATATATGTTGTTTTCCTTTCTCTTGCTCCATTTGGGATTATCAACTTTTGAAAGTTTCATTATTATATGTCTTGGGGTAGTCTTATTTGGGTGAAATCTGTGTGGTGTTCTCTACCCTTCTTGTACCTAGAGATTTATATTTTCTCTAGGGTTGGGAAGTTTTATTGTATTATTTCTTTATGTGATCTTTCTACCACTTGCCCTTTCTCAACTCCTCCTTGAAGGCCAATGACTCTTAGATTTGCCTTTTGAGGCTATTTTCTGGATTTCAGAGGCATTCTTTATTCCTTTTCTTTTTTTTTCTTTTTCCTCCTCTGAATGTATTTTCAAATAACCTGCCTTCAAGCTCATTAATTCTTTCCTCTGCTTCATCAGTTCTGCTGTTTTAACCCTCTGATGCATTTTTTTTGATTCAACTAAAGTATTTCTCAGTCCAAAATTTCTGTTTAACTTTTTAAATTAATTATTTCAATCTCTTTGTTAAATTTCTCTGATAACTTTATAAATTGCTTTTATGTGTTATCTTGGAGTTCACTGAGTTTCTTTAGAATTCTTATTTTGGATTATTGACCTGAGAGCTCACATATTGCCATCTCATTGGAGTCAGCCACTGGCTCCTTGCTTTACCCATTCGGGAAGGTTATGGCTCCCTGTTTGCTGGTGTTTTTTATGAATGGATATCTGTGTCTTATTGAAAGGTTAGTTATTTATCCCAGTCTTCATTCCCTGTGTTGGTGTGGTCTGTCTAGTGATGTGTATTTACAGGTTCTATGCTGGTTGCCTGTTGAGTCCCCTTAGCCCTAGACAGCTGCCTTTATTTTGGCACTAGGTGGTGCCCTAGGCCCAGGTTTCCCACAGCTCTCACAAAAGTTGGAAGCACTGCCCATTCTGGATTGGGGAGAGGGGTCTCCAAGAGAATTTCTCAGCTGTTTGGGAGGCTGACTAGGAGTTTATGCCCAGAAGACTCATGAATGTGCCTCCTACAATGTGTTGCTGCTGAACCTCCTCTCTGACTTGGTATCTCCTTTGTCTTCTGCTCACAATTTTTCACTTCTCTGTGGCTTCAAGGATCTTCACAGCCTCAGCTTTGAATTCTGTGTTATTGGTGATGATAATCTTGACACTAGATAGTTTTTTTCGGTTTTCTGTGAGGAAGATTGAAGCCAGATTTCTTCTACTCCACCATTTTGGTGATGTCGTACCCATAGACGGAGTAGCTTATAAATAATAGAAATTTATTCTCTCACAGTTCTGGAGAAACTGGCATGTCCAAGATCAAGGCACCGCAAGTTTGGTGTCTGGTGAGGGCTGCTGTCTGCTTCCAAGATGGTGTCTTGTTACTGCATCCTCCAGAGAAATGAACTCTGTGTCCTCATGGTGGAAGGAACAAAAGGGCAAAGGGGGCTTAAGCTAGTTCTCTCCAGTTGTTTTAGAAGGCACTAATCCATTTTTGAGTGCAGGGCCCTCAATGACTCAATCAAATTCAAAAGTCTCTATCTCTTAATACCACCATAATGGAGATTAAATTTCAAAACATGGATTTTGGGGGACGTTCAGACCATAGCAAGTAGCCTCCACTTCCTCCTAGCTCTGTCTTTCCAGTAGTGTGTCAATTTATAAATCAATTGGAAGGGCAGAAGCCAGGAGGAAGTGGAGGCTGCTAATATGCATCCTTGTTCCTGAGAAAGGAAGATGAGAGATCCAATGATAGCTACAGAGAGATGTACTTCTAAGTAAAATAATCCTTTAGGAGGGGAAAAAATTAAGCAGTTTTAAAGGCTGATGAAAAAGAGTGAGTAGAAAAGGAAAGTTTGAAGATAATTGATCAAGCAAGGTTGCTGAGGAGCCACGACAAAGCTGTGGCAGGGCTAGCCTTGAACAGAAGGCTTTTCTCTGCGTGGTGATGTAGTGAAGTTCGGGAAAGAGGAGAAAAGAGTATTTGAAAACAACATTTGGTAGCCTTTATTTTCTGAATTATTCAATGAGGGAAATGGAAAGAGAGAAGAAACAGGTCAAATACAAATAGAGCATATTTTTAGAGGAGCCAACTGAGATGAGAAACCACATATTCCTAGTAGTGTTAGTTCATACTATTTTGACATTCTCTTCACTATTGTACAGCCCTCAGTTACAAGCAAGAAGTCTCAGCTTTCATAGCAGTTAATTAACTTGGCCACCTACTGGCCCAATGTCCAAAAACACCAGAATCTTTCTTTAATTTACTGCAAAGGCTACTAGGTGCCCATCAGAGATCAGAGCCAAGAATTATCCTTTATCCAGATCCTGTCAAAGGGCCAGATAAGAGAACTGATATTTAACAGTGTCATCTGGGAGATCATTACCAACCTCTCTGTATGAAAGTAGGTTTCCAGGGGCCACCCACAGTGGCTCATGCATATAGTAGCAGCACTTTGGGAAGCTAAGGTGGGAGGCTTGAGGCTAGGAATTTGAGGCCAGCCTGAGCAATATAGCAAGACCCCATCTCTAAAAAAAAAATTAAAAAATAACCGTGCATGGTGGCGTGCACCTGTAGGAGGCACCTGTAGGTGGAGGCTAAGGAAAGAGGATTACTTGAGCCCAAGAGTTTGAGGTTGCAGTGAGCAATGATGCATTCCATTGTGTTTCAGCCTCGCCAACAGAGTGAGACCTTGTCTAAAAAAAATTAGGTTTCCAGAATATTACATACTTGACTTTGTTTAGTCTTCCTGAAGAATTGCCTTTTCTAAGTTACATGTTAATATTTTACTTTTTCATTTCTTAAAGGTCAGAACAGGGATTAAAAATTTAGACAATGCTTTATCATTTTCATCTATTTTTTGTTGAAGATATTGCCTGTGCTGCTTAATGCAACTTGTATAAATTCATCAGAAACATATTATTTTTAGATTTAAATGTTATGATAGTATTTGTTTCTCTTAAAGAGCTAACATGTTTCATCTTAATTGGTAATGAGAACATTGCATTTTCTGTTTATCTCTTGCCTACCAGGAAGCTCAAAACTAAAATTAATGCTCAATCACAGAACATATTCTAGCTTATGTGCATAGATACTAGCTTCTTCCACCTTACTTCAACGGCATTAATTTATACTTTTTTATAATTGTAAAATATCTCAACTCTATTTTTGGAAAGAGTCAGGTTATATATATGTATATATATATAAAGGGAAGTGACCTCCTCGTAGGTGTATATCTCAACCAGAATTTCTGTATGCTATGAAGCAGATGGTAATGACAGGTGGAAAGTTTTTTTTAAACTGTGGAAATGGGAGGTAAGTTAGACTCATAGTTTAATACGCTAAAGATGAGAAGATCTAGTGTGTACAGAAGAATCCTTGAGTGTTGATCACATAACAGAAGAGAATCATACTTTTTCAGACTATTTGAAATTCCTTTCTTGGCTCAGATGCTCACCCGTTCCTGCCATTTCCTTCTTAGTGCATTCTGGAACCTGCCATGAGGCTGTGTTTGGACATTTTGTCCCTTTTTGACAGGGCATATGTGTGGCTGAAACATTCTGTCTCTCTTCCATGTTCAACCTCGATATGGGTGCCTCTGTGGATTTATAACAGTCTCCCGTCCTGTTTTCCCCTTTTCTCATCTTTATAATAAAAATAAATAAAATCTGGGAAAGGCGAATCTGTTTGTAAAGTGACTGCTCAGTGAGAAATGGAGAGGAAGCTTGCTTTTACCCATCTTCTAACTTCTCCTGGTGCTCTCATGCACTTCCCTGGCCATAATTACTTGTAGTCTGGCAGCCAGTTTTGTTGAATGTTCTAGGTAGGCTCAGTACCTATGATGCTGTCTTCTACTTCATTCTTGTTTGCCTTAAGGGCAAAATGATGTAACTTGGGAAACCGAGCTTGATATAGGATGAGAAAATGGAAGACACCCTATGTCTCTTAAACCTGTTAATAAGGTGGTGATTCAATCACAGAGAATAGGGGGAGGTGCCGTGTGTTGATACATGTGAGGGATAAATTACTCTTTGGCTAGAAGCACCAAATTTGAAACCATGAAAAGGCAAATTCATTTTTTTGGTCTATGTCGGTACATGCTAAAGGAAAGTTTAGTATGAAATATCTTTGATATGCCATTTTAAAAGTAAAATCTTATGTGAAAAGAAATTGCCTCTTAAAAATGAAAAAAAATATCGAGTGAGTGATTAATTTTTTGAAGTGCTTATATTCTGCCTTTTACAAGGTTATTTTAGGCTCTCCTTGGTACAGAGGAATGCAGTCAAGGAGTCTTAAACCTTATTGTTCATACAAATCACCTGGGGAGCTTCAATTACAGATTCTGACTTAGTAGATCTGGGGTGGGCCTAAGTGTCTGTCTCTACAGGCTCTCAGGTGGTATTGATGCTGCTGATTTCTGGACCGCAATATGGACAGAACCTCTGGAAGCCCCTTCTCATAATTTACTTCTTATGACAGTGTATTGTAGATGCTTTCCCATACATTTATGAATTATTTCCTGCAAAATCGTTTATATATGTTTAAGAGAAATGTTGTTTGATTCTCACATAGGAAGAAAATGGATTTTAAAATGTGCAAATTTAAAAAATTATAGACAAGATATTTATCTATTCATTTCTTACATTTAATGATTTTAAAAATATGCATTAGCTAACCTGAATAATTACTGAATGTAGCATTGTAGTTAATCAAACTTCTGGTTACATCAATGCCTTCTCCCACTAGAATACTTTGCCCCCAAAAAGTATCTGTCCTGGTGGAATATAAACTGCTGGAAAGTAAGATCTTAGTTTTGTTTCATTCACTGATATTTTTTCAGCAATTAAAGTAGGGATTCGGACACTGTAGACACTTGGTACACATTTGTTCAATTGAATTAAGTACGGAAGGCTTTTGTTTCAAATTCCTTTTCTGCCTTAGTAAGGGGTTTGATGATTTAAGAGCTTACAGGGCTTCACATCAATTGTTAGTGCCTAGTACTGTAAATGTAAATGTAAATGAAACAGGATGATGGATTATTTATTCAACTTCCAAGAACTAACAACATTAGAAGTTTTTGTTTTTACTAAATTTGTTGTAGATTATTTTTCTTTTGCTTCTTTCTCACCAAAGTGGAATACAGCAAAAAAAAAAAAAAAAATCAAATTAATTGCATGTTTTGTGGGTAGACTCTACTTATTATCACTCTTCCCTTTTTCCCTTTTTAATCATTGAAGGAAAAATCATTACATTTACTGGCAATTAAAGCTCACAGATGTTATATTTTTCTCAATCTCTCTCTTTATATGAATACTGGTATCTAGTACCCTCTCTTCCTTTTACACTTTAGCGCCCGTGGGCAGCAAGAGGTGTACTGAGTAGGAGGACCTGGATTTGATCTCACGTCCTCTGAGAACAACCTCCATGACTCTGGACAAGCCAGGAAACTGCTTTAAGTCCATCTATCTTCTCATCTATAAAGAGTCTGTCTTGCCTTTGCCTTTCTTACACGCTTCCTGTGAGACCCAAATAGTTGATGTGGAAGTACTTTGGAAACTGTATACTTTTATATACATACAATTAGCTGCATTATATTCTACTATAGCTTGTATTGTTATTTTCTCATTTTTATTATTAATAATTCCTCCTAGCCTCTACATTTACCAGAAAGTTATAAACAACCACTATTACTCAGCATTTATTTAAAATGATAGATTATATGCTAAAAGAGAGTATCTAAGTCCTTGATTTGAAAAGAAAGCTTAGATGTGGGGTTACACACAGCTAGTTCCTACAAGATGCATGATGCATGACTATCATTGTAGCCCAGCTTTTTCTCTCTACAGCCTCTGAAGGATCTCCTGATCATTGACATTAATTTCTTCATATGCTCTGCCTACTGTCTGATTTTCTTCCACCCTTACTCTTTGTAGGTGGGCTTGAAGGGTAACCCTCATATTCATATCAGTAAGCCAACAAGTTAGTCAATTTATTTTATAAAAACTGTTCAACTAATTATTAGGCAGTGCACCAGGCTTCAGATATTAAAAATGAATCCAGGTGTGCAGAGGCCAATAAAGTTTGGTAACATAAGCAAATATATGTAAAAAATTATCCAGATATTTTATTACAGTACAGTAAAATAATATTTTTTATGTTTCCAAATTTTATGGGTACCCTGCAGTTCTTACCATTGTTTTTAGTCCAGATGGAGGGCTAGAGAAAGGATTATTGCCACATCATTGTGAGAGGGTGTGAGGTCCAAGGGAGGGACAGGTTACTTCCAGTGGGGATATTGGTAGGTATTTGAAATAAGAGGCATTAAAACTGGGTCTTACATGATAGCTAGTGTTACAAATGCAGAGCTATATGGAAAAAGAATCTCACATCAATGAAATCATGTAAATCAGGGATCTGAGTAAGGTGCTAACAGGTATGGAGAGAATGGTGAGTGGTTTAATTCATCTGGAGCAGAAGGTAGTTACAGGAGAGTTGTGGAGCTGGTTGGAAAAGTGGACCCAGATGTCAGAGTGCTGAGAATGTCAGAGTTTGAATTTGTCTTCCATCTGCTATGTTAGTCAAAATAGAGTAGACCCTCTTTTGCAAATTTCTACCAAAGACTGATAAATAGGGATTTATTTTTAACATTTCCTGCCCACTCATTTTTCGGGTTCTTTTTTCCTCCTTGTAGCATTTGTGTTAGAAAGCGACACCTTTGCAAGGAAGCCACCTTCTTTGTTTGTCTAGAAAAACATCATTAATCATACAGTCCATTTACATTTCCAGAGCAACATAAATATTTGATTTTAAGAAGGATACAGGCAAACGTATTGCAATGTTTTGCAGCTAGAGTTGCAGCCTCTGTGGACATGTGGCCCGCCTCTCAGTGAAGCAAAAGGCATATCACAAGCTGGTTTCTCAGCTGTGAAATGCCACTACTTAGGTCACATGCCTCAGGAAAAAAAAAAAAAAAACCTGCCAGGAGCAACGCCTTCTTCTTGGCAGAGAGGCGTGCCACCTGTCACCCAAACCTGCTGTCCCCTCTAGCATCATGCACAGATAACTTTGCTTCACTTCTGCATGTGGGGAAGTTGTGTTCTCTGCCTTTTGCAGTGTATTTCTCCATGGCATTTATCTAGTGGATAATTTACTTTGAAACTTATTGAATTGGGGTTTATTGCCCATACTTATTGGACAAATCTTAATCCAGAAGAATGGTTATAACCTAGAATGACACTGGGTGAAAATTTGAATTGTGTTTCACATGAAAGATGGCATATAACAGGCATATTTCCACCTGACACCTAGCTATGATGCCACCCTTGGTGACAGAGCAAGATCACTCCTTGTGTCACTCCTTAATAGCATGCATGGGTTCCTGGAAATCAGCCTTAGTGAACACATTCCGGATCCTTAGAACCATGCCTCATCAACTCTTAAGGCATAGAAAACGAGGAACATAATTCACATATTCACAAGCAGGTAAAGCACTCCATACAGCGTGTACCATATTTTAGATTTCCTCCATATCTTTGTAAGGTCTGATATGGGGTTAAGCACAAAGTGCTTAATTAATATTTGTTGAATGAATAAGCAAATATTGTTTTGTTAAGAGGCAATCTAATAGACATTTGGGCTGGCCAGGGTATTGGAATTCCTTGGCTTCATGTTTCTCTAGGAAGGACCTATGTAAAACCTCACTGGGACTTACTTTTAGGAAGAGATGCATGTTCTTACTGCCATAATAATGCCATCTTGGCACAAGTGTAATACTTAAGAGTTAAAGCATTTTCCTTTGCATTTTTGAGTGATTCCAAAACATATGCCATTAAAACCATTAAAACATATGCTTTTTCAAAACATTTCAAATATAATTCTTATTTTTGCCCTCTGTTTTTGTTATGGGTTGATTGTGTCCCACCACACCCCCCAAAAAAGTTGGAACCCTAATGCCTGATATCTCATAATATGAGCTTATTTGAAAATACGGGCTTTACAAAGGTGATTTAAATGATAAAGTTAAAATGATATCATTAGGGTGGGCCCCAATCCAACATGATTAGTGACCTTATAAAAAGAAGAAATTTGGATACAAAAAAAGACACGCACACAGGAAGAACACAATTTGAAGATGAAGACGGAGATTGGGGTGATGCATCTGCAAGCCAGGGAATGCCAAAGATTGTCAGCAACCACCAAAAGCTAGGAGAAGGCATGGGACAGACTCTCCCTCACATTTGTCAGAAAGAACCAATTCTATCGACACCTTAATTTCAGATTTTTAGCCTCTAGAACTGTGAGAGAATAAATTTTTGTTGTTTAAGCCACCCAGTGTATGCTACTTTGTTACAGCAGCCCTAGAGAACTAATACAGTTCTTTTGAGGCTATTATATTGTAAAACCTGCTCTAGGTTTTGGTACTTTCTGCATGTGCTAAAAAAAAAAAACTAGTGTTCACGGTGCAACTGATGCTCATCTTTTTATCGACTATTAATTGCTTAACTTTTACCTTCCCCCTACCATGTGAACCACCACCTTCTACTCATAAATGGTAATATAACTCAGAGGTATGTTATTGTGATGGCTAATTTTAGGTGTCAGCTTGACTTGATTAAGGGATACCCGGATAGCTGGTAAAGCATCATTTTTGAGTAGGTCTATGAGGGTATTTCCCAAGAGATTCACATTTGAATCAATGGGTTGAGCAAGGAAGAGCTGCCCTCAATAATGAAATAAGCTAAGGACCTGTATAGAACTAGAGATGGGACCCCCCTTTTCTCCTTTTCTTACACGTCAGTACTCCAGGATTTACGACTTTGAACTCCAGGACTTGCATCAGTAGCTGCCTAGATTCTCAGGCCTTTGGCCCTGTACTGAGGGTTATGCTATCATCAGCTTCCCTGGTTCTCAGGCCTTTGGACTTAGACTGAGTCACATCACTGGCTTCCTTGGTTCTCCAGCTTGTAGACAAGTTACTGTGGAACTTCTCAACCTCCATAATTGCATGAGCCAATTCCCATATGAAACCTCCTTTCATATCTATCTATCTATCTATCTATCATCTCATGTTGGTTCCGTCCCTCTAGAGAATCTTGACTAACAAAATTATTATTATTAAAAAATAACAACGATGGCAGTACCATGGATTGAGTATTTATTGTGTGCCAAGCACTGTGCAATTGTTCAATGTTCATTGCTTCATTTGGTCCTCTCGATAACCCTAGAAGGTAGATACTATTATTATTCTTGGAAGTTTAAAAATGATCATCTAAGTCATACAGGTAAAAAGTGGCAGATGCAGGGTTCAAACCCAGTGAGTCTCATTCCAAAGCCTTAGTGTCTGATTACTACATAACATCTCCTGTATAAGGAGACACTAAGATTCATAACAGGCTTATGAGTTTTGAGCTAGATATTGTCAGCATTTTTAATGTCTAAGTGAGTAAGGAAAATGTAAATAACTGGTGCAAAGACTGTATTACCGTGAGTGAGGGCAAAGTCTTTTTAAAAAATCAGGTCCTGGAGCTATATTGCATTCAACACACCTGTTCTTGTCAACCAGAAGGACATAGCCCAACTCATTACCAATTCAGAAAAGGATAAAATAAATGCACACTGGGTCTTCCTTTTCTGTTTTCTTCATGTGTGTCTCTCTAGAAAATGTGTGTCTCTCTAGAAAAGGCAATTCTACTCTAAAGCTTGCTCCTGTTTGGCTGCAAGTAACAGATAGAGGGAGGCATTGTCAGAGGGTAAGAGTAGCTACACACTGATTTGTTTTAAAGCACACTTGATCCTTGAAAAACCTTCAAACACAGTAACTCCTGGAAATGATGATAAAAAGACATGCCTTCTTTTCTTCTGTATTTAGAACAATTCTATAATTAAAAGAAACAAACACATCCATATTTCTAAAAACAAGGGATATTTTTAAGTGGGGGGAGGGGAAGAAAAGCTATATCTTCTCTTTGGAAATTTCCAGGGCATTAGTAATGGGAGTTTACTGCATTTTTAAATTTGACAATACTCTTAGCTGCTCATTCTCCAAAGCAGAATCTACACACTGCCAATTAATTTTCCATTGTAGTGTTAGTTCATGCAGAAGCCAGCCTCTCTTATTTAGTCCCTAGTGTGATTATGGCATATGGCTATGAGATTCCTGTTTGTTTGTTCATTTGCTTTTGTGGAAGGAATTCTGGTATTAGGCTCATTTGATTGGACCAAATAAAGCTGATGACCTGTGAACCTGTGATCCAGTGAGGAGGATACATAGAGTCTATGGTTTCATAACAGAGCGTTGTAATCAACCCTTCCTGGGAAGGTCTACCAGTGACTTTGGCTTACCAAAAGAGCTACTAGCCTTTTAAATTTTGGTTCCTCCATTTGTAGTTATAGTTCAAGCAGACACATAATAAAAAGTTTGGGTATGAAGGAGGGGGATTAGTGGTTAATAAGGAGACTTGGACTCAGACACATCTGCTTTCTTACCCTATCTTAGAGCCGTGTGACTTTAGGTGAGTCACTGAGACTCTCCAAACCTACTCCTCAAATCTGCAAACCAGAGATTATAATTGTACTTACTTCTCATGCAGCTAACAAGATAATGGCTAGCATATAATAAGAACTCAATAAAATACATAAACATACACACATAAGCTAATAAGGTGGTGGTCTGATATTGTGTATCCTACAGTGGTTAGCTTCTATTGGAAGTGACTTCCCCTCCATCTGTAAATATGATACAGTGCTCATCCTAAGTCTTTTTCAGAGACCTACACTGGAGCTAGCACATAATTTACTGATAAAGGGGAAAAGAGGAGGTTTCATATAGAGAATAGTCTGAGAGCCTCTTAGGCATCTAACTGCTCCCATCCCTTGACTGCTTTGCATCTGGAAAATTTGGAGTGTTTAATATGCTCCTATTAAAAGGTAATGCCTTTGGAAAATATAGTACTTAAAGCTATTATCAGTTATGACTTCAAGATTTTCAGATAAGTGTTTAGGGGGTCATGACAGAGTAGTGCCTGCAGCGGGGAGCCAGTCCTTCACAGGCCAGTTGGAAGACATCAAAGGTTATTCCTATTTCATAATTGTTAGTTGATTTTAGCTATGAACATATGTATAGCATTTCCTGAAGTTTCCTGAGAATCATCTTTAATCATCATCACTATTGTTTCCCAAGCACCCTTATATAATCTTCTTGGTTTATATAAACTAATGGCTTCTACTCTGTACAAGATTGCGATTTGAAAAGGCACTGGGAAGAAAATACAAGTTGCAAAGGATGGTGCAGGCTGAAGTCATGTCAACAAGATCATAAGGCTGAAACCAGATATTTGTAATGCTGTTTGTAACTTTCTCGAGAGTAAGATATATCTTATATCTCTTCTGATTTATATAGCACTTATTACAACTCCTTGTACATAGGCTGAAAATGTTAGTTTAAATAAATTAACATTACAAAGTAGGATTTTTTTAAATTTTAAATCAGAGTTGTGAGGCTGTGAGGAAAACATATTCTTTATTTGTCTGAGGGAAAGAATTAGAGATTGGGAGCAATTTCTGTAACCAAACTTTCCTCAATATTATATTTACTTTATTAGATTCCATTTTCTTAGTCATTTATGGGCCATAAATTCAGCCTCTCTGTTGTTTATAACTTAAGTTTTTATTTTTTAATTTTTGTTTAGGGCACTGGTCGTCACTTCTGGCTGCTCATTAGGTTTATCTAGGGAGCTTTAAAACCTACAGATGCCCAGCCCCAGCCGTGGAGGCTCTGCTGGAGCCTGGAAATCAGACTCAGGTGTTCACAGCCCTTCCCATGGGGAGAAGGATGGGGAGTTAGGGAGAGAAAGGGCTAAAGAGTGGGTCTAGCATTGCAAATGTATAGGGGGAGTCTGCCTAGTATCATCTGGTATCACCTATCCCATCCCACTCAGCCATGGGTCTCGTTGCCATCCTTGAGCACATGAAGGATGTACCCTCATTAATGCCTTGGTGTTGGCTGTTTCCTCCAGCTGAAATCCACTTTCTTCAGCTATTTTTGTGGCTGGCTGCTTCTTTTCATTTAGATCTTAATTCAAATATCATTTCCTCAGGAAGCCCTTCTCTATATAAAGTATAACCCTTCCCCTTTCACTTTCTATCCTGTTGCTTTGTTGTGTTTACTTTGTGCCATTTCCTACTACTGGAAATTATCTCATTTATGCAATTCTTTACATATTTGTTGTTATGCTCACCTACTAACAGGACACCGTCGTATTTCCAGAACCTAGAACAATGCCTGATGCCCCCAAAGCTTGCAGTATACATTTTTGAAATAAAAAAACGCGGGGTTTTATGTTTGTAACAGGACAGACAAATATGTGACTAGACATTGCTAATTGACTTACGGTACCCTTTCTCCCAGATTCTGTAACATAGTTCTCAGCACCATTCTCAGTTATCCATCATTAGCCTTCAGATGGAAACTTCTTTTATACCTCTGGTTTAAAAAGTAATTTTTTGTACCTAGCTTATTTCATTTAGGAAATTAAGGCTCAAATAGGTTTAGCAAATTTTATTTTTTTATTCTTTCTTTTAAATCATTCACTTCACAATATTTATTGAGAATTTAGAATACAAGAAGCAATATTTTGTACAAGGTTTTGCCCAACATGTCTCCAGAACTTTGATTTTGTGCTATGCTTGGTCATAATATATTTTTCAATATATATTTGCAGAATTTAATTCAATAGAGAGCTTAAAACTGATACATAAATTACTTTATGTAAGGCATATATGACAAATGTAGGTGGGATGATTATAGTGTAGATTATAGGATCGACTTAGAGGCTGAAGGGATTTCAGATTATCTATTCCAGGAACCTCATTTTGCAGATGAGGAAGTTAAAAACCGAGATATAATAGTTTGTTTTTCATGCATGCTTGAAGGATGAATAAAGGACTGATGGACTGAATCCTGCTGAACGTTATGTGAGTTTTTTTGTGGCACAGCAGATCTCTGAACCCAGTTCTTGGTCCAGAGCTCTTTCATCCCCACCTGTGATCCCCAAATGCATGCAATTAGAAACGTCTGGGGATATTGCAAAACATGCTGGGAATGGTGTTCTGGGACTCAAATTTTTATAATCCCCTTCCTCCTTAGGTAATTCTGCTGCACAGCCAAATTTGGGACCACTATGTACGTGATATTATTAGTATATGAATGTGCCTCAGTTTTAACCGAAGAGATAAGGAGGTTCCATATAATGTGTGGAGAATATCATTTGTAGGACTTTCAAAGAAACCCTCTACTTTTTGCTTAGCTACACAGTACCAGTCTGAGCTAAATCTCAATAAACTGAAGACTTGCTTCTGACATTTAATTAAATCCAACAGTTATTGACTATGAGAGTTAAAAAATGAATAAGATATACTTCTTAATATAGATTCTTTAAATTCTGCTTAAATAGAGGACAATAAATTACAGAACCTTGATATTCCCCTGAATTTTAGATGATCATGATTTGTTGGGCTGTCAGCAATGTGTCTTATACCTTGCAAGGTGTACAGGGATGTTTGATTTGTTCTGATTTACTCTCACATGCAAGTATCAGCTTTTTCACTTAAACTGTCATGGAATTATCTACCAGTACTCAAAGTACTCTTTCATTATTTACATTCTCTGGATGATTGGAAGAAGAAATGGAAAACAAGCATCATATTTTTTCTCTCCCATATTTTCAGATTGAGCAGTGATATATTTCATTACATAAAATATAATAATTATAAAACAGATTTAATTTTTCTATGGAGGTAGCAAGCTGTTTCCATAGCAAGCTCTGCTTTTCCTGACCAGCTTTCCCTTTCTGTACCTTACATTTTATCCAAAATTATCTGTCAGCAGTAAAATATTCTATCCATAGACAATTCTCTATATGCTCTTCACAGAATGTTGGGCCTAACATAGTTTATGTCAGGGGGCATAGACATTCATTTCTCACATTTATGGAGAGGAGAAAGGGAAAGAAACATTTTAGACAGTTGTTAGACTCCAACAGCCATTGGGAGATCCAATGTACACTGGGTGCAATATATATTTTTATATTTGTTTTTTAATGCTCTACCAGAAATGTTTTATAGAAAGAATAGGACAAAGATTCAACTGACAGAACAACATATGTGTGTATAATTTTTCCCCAGAGGAAAAAACTAGGGATTTTAAGGAGAGGGAAGTCTGTGTCATTGTTAGTGTCAGCGACAGTTGTCTCTCTTATCTGCTATGGCAGGGAAGATGCAGGGGTGGGTGTGGAGGGCAAGTGATGGGTGCGGGTAATAACTGGGGGTGGAGGGGAGCTGAGTGCTGGATGAGTGAGGAGATAGGAATGGGGCGATTTGCCTTTGGTTCACTCTAAGCTTCCAATAAATGTAGGAATCTGCATTTCTTGTTCATACTGTGTTACAGGCAATTAATACAGTACCTGGCACATATGAGCTATTTTTTTAAAACATGTTGAATAAATGTATACTTGAAAATGTATGTTGAATATCTGCTTACAGAATTATGCCATACTTTTTGGGAAAAGTTAAGGTTAATAAATAGGATGAGTGATATTTAGATGTGTGTATTGCTTCTAGCATAATATTATGGATATAACTGGCACATAAGGAAGTTCTGTAGCCCAACCTCTAGCATGGATGTTGAGTTAAGTCTTACATATTTTAATATTTTAAATACATTTGAAATAACTAACCACACCTTTTTTTAATTTTTAGGAAAGCGTGCTCTTATTTTCATTTTCCATTAAACAATTTTTCCTGAGAATGAGAAATTTCATCCAAAATCAAAGTTATTCCAAAATCATGACTTTCAATTCCTAACATGTCGTGTTAACTTTATTATTCTTTCTTTTATAGATATCAACTCTTGGATTGAAATTTTAAATGCAAATTCAATGAGTCTTTCACTGAGTGGTATGTGTTTGTGTTTGTGGGAACAGAATTGAAGGGCTGGGGAGGTGTGCTTCTTTTCTGACAGCATGTAGGCAGCATGTAGAGCAATAAATAATTTCCCTCGGCAGCTGTAAAGTTGGGTAATATGTGGTTTTACATTTATAAATCAAATGGAATATAAATGATTGCCAACTAAAATGAAAACATAACTGTAATGAAATAACTTGAGGAAATGGAAGCTGGATTGCCAGTAGGGAAAGAAATGTGTATTTACTTTATTTAGTGAATTTTAATGAATTGTATTTATACACATATGCTTATTAAATAAAAAGTCGAAACAATTGAATTTACTCAATTACTAAATTGATTTGAAGGGAAGCAGTTAGAGACTAATCAGTGAGAAGAACCCTCCAACTGATTCATTGGTTAGTTAACATATTTACTGTTTATATGAATTCAGTCTCACTTAAAACCATACAAAGAATGCTTTCAAAAATAGCCAGATTAGAACTCATATTTCTCATCTTGGTGGCATAATGGGAAAGTTGACATGTTTGGAATGCAGTATCTTTCTATATAATTAGCTATTTTAAAAAGTTTATTTTTCTAAAACTATCTCACACAGGACAATCTGGACACAGAAACCACAGGTTCTGACATTTACAGGGACACACAGGTGAGGCTACAAGGGTAACTGTGCAAGAACCTGAGTGAGTGGGAACTGGCACCCTCTCCAGCCAACTGTGGTCATGGGAGAAGGTAGACCTGCTGTTGCCAGGTCTCTTATTTAAAGAAAAAAATAGAAATCAGAAATTGTATGTGAAACGTCCCTGTCTTTACATTGCAGCAACTAATTAATTTTTTGAAACACCATATAGATCCAACAAAGCCTAACTGTGCCCAAGCTGCTAGTTTGAGAGCACTGCCTTAGATAGTCAAGTGTAGTGGCAAGAATACAACCATTAGAACTGGACTTCCTGGGTTCTAACTAAGCAAGAATTTAATGTAGAACCTTCGGCATGTCACGCTTTTACTCAGGGCCTTCTCATTTTTAAAATTAGGGATTTGTGCCAAGTGATATGTAATTCAGTAGCTTTTAAACTTTCGCAACGTCTGTGCTTTCACAAGGAACAGTAACTGATCTTCAGTCATTAACATTTTCGTTTTCACTGTGAACTATGCGATTTCTCCAAATATTTGAAATCTGCCTACTATTGGCTTCTCTGAGAGTTGTTTATGAACATTTGTTGAAACTGACCAGAGAAAATACTGTCAACTTGTCTCTGAGTCTAAGCAAATTGTTAGCAGAGTTTCAGTACTTGGCTATCTCCTGCTGTAGTAAACATATTAATAAGCTCTCACCAGAAGAACTGTGAACAGATGCAGTTCTTGAAAACACAGTGTCCTTGTCACATTTACTTGTCTGTCTCTCCTAGTGAGCAAGGCTTGCTTGTGGTATCCTAGTAAATATTCTGTTTTTTATGTCATAGCCAGATCATAGTTCAATTCAGTACAAAAATCACTGTAACCAGTATCTTTGATACACAGAGCCTAAGTCATAAGGGAAGATACACAATGCCATGTAATGAGAAGACTTTTTATCTTTTTCATCCTGTCACACAATTTCTTGTATTCTGTGACACAATTCCTTGGAGCCAGAAATAAGGATAGTACATTGCCTTTGTAGCCACTTTTCAATGTAGAACTTCAGATGCTTCAAATACAATAAATGCCTCTACACAACATCTTGTATCATAAATTGGGAACTATCCCCAGTGTAGCGGAATAACCTAGGCATCACACATAAGCACCTCTGTCTTCACTGATAACTAGCTGAGTAACCTTGAAAACGGCATACCTTTTTGAATTTCCATTTTATCTTTTATAAAGATGCTACATTAAAAAATGTGATAAGGTAGTTGAGAGGATCACAAGAAAGCAATTAGATATGAAAGTGCTTTGCAAAAACATAGAGCACTGTATATCAGTGAGATAACATACCAATCAATCTCTTAACTCATTCAAACATAAGGAATGGAAGTACAACTTGAATAAAGCAGCTTGTTGAATCCTAAAGAATTGCATAATTCTTTGGGATTTGGAATTGACCTCCTTGTTCTCTCCTACCATTCCTTCTTTCCCCATTTTAAACCATGTCTTATTTCTCAACCATTTAATTAATTTGTGACACTGAGTATATGGAATCAAACTCAGAATCTCAGAGAAAAAGATTTGATATGTTCCCTGAAGAACTCTAAAGAATATTACTTTGGTTTGACTTTTTAATTTTTTTTAAGAAATTTTTTATTTTCATTGGTTTTTGGTGAACAAGGAGTATTTGGTTACATGAGTAAATTATTTAGTGGTGATATGTGAGATTTTGGTGCATCCATCACCCGAGCAGTATACACTGAACCCAATTTGTAGTTTTTTGGATTTACTTTTTTAAAAGAGTTATATATTTAATATTCATTTTTTCCGTCTCTCTGGACTTCTTCCAGTTTTTCCACATCAGTGTTAAAATTGAGGACTTCGGGTGATTGTAACATCACATACAGAATTATGTAGATAACGAGCTGTCATCTTCTTTTTGCGTATTCTTACATGATAAACAGTTTCCTAAGTTTCCACCTAGTCTCAGTATTCATGATTTAGAGTGGTGGCATGATATTCTATAACTGGCTATACAGGCGTACCTCAGAGATGTTTTGGATTCAGTCCTAGACCACTGCAATAAAGCAAATATTGTGATAAGTGAGTCACACTTATTTTTTGGTTTTCAGTGTATATTAAACTTATGTTTACACTATACTATAATTTTTTAAGTGTGAAATAGTATTATGCCTAAAAGTGCATACCTTAATTAAAAACAGTTTACTGCTAAAAAATGCTAATGATCATCTGAGCTTTCGGCAAATTTTAATCTTTTTTGGTGGCTGAGGTCTTGCCTTGATGTTGATGGCTGCTGACTAATCAGGGTGGTTGTTGCTGAATGTTGGGGTGGCTGTGGCAATTTCTTAATATAAGACAACAATAAAGTTTGCCACATCAATTGATTTGTCTTTTCACTAACGACTTCTCTGTAGCATACCATGCTGTTTGATAGCATTTTACCCATATTAGAACTTGTTTCAAAATTGGAGTCAATCCTCTCAACCCCTGCTGCTGCCTTGTCAACTAAGTTTATGTAATGGTCTCAATCATTTGTTGTCATTTCACAGCATCTTCACCAGGAGCAGATTTTGTCTTAAGATTCCATTTTCTTGGTTCATCCGGAAGAAGTAACTCTTCATCTGTTCAAGCTTTTTCATGAAATTGTATTAATTCAATCACATCTTCAGCCTCCACTTCTAATTCTAGTTCTTTTATTGTTTCCAACACCGCAGTGACTTTCTCCATTGAAGTCTTAAACCTCTCAAAGACCTTCATGAAGGTTGGAATCAACTTCTTACAAACTCTTAATAATGTTGATATTTTGAATTTTGATCTTCTTTAGTGAATCCCAAATATTCTTAATGGCATCTGGAATGGTGAATCACTTTCATACAGTTTTCAATTTACTTTGCCCAGATCCATCAGAGGAATCACCATCTATGGCAGCTATAGCTTCATGAAATGCATTTCTTAAATAAGACTTGAAAGTCAAAATTAGTCTTTGATCCATGGGCTGCAGAACGGATGTTGTGTTAGCAGCCATGAAAACAACATTAATCTTCCTGTACGTCTCCCTCAGAACTCTTGGGTGACCAGGTGTATTGTCAATGAGCAGTAATATTTTGAAAGGAATCTTCTCTTTTCTGAGCAGTAGATCTCAGCAGTGGGCTTTAAATATTCAGTAAACCATGCTATAAACAGAAGTGCTGTCATTCAGGCTATATTGCTCCATTTATAAAGCACAGGCAAAGTAGATTAAGCATAACTTTTAAAGGCCTCAGATTTTCAAAATGATAAATGAACATTGGTTTCAACTTAAAGTCAACAGTTGCATTAGCCCCTAACAAAGAAATCAGCCTGTCCTTTGAAGCTTTGGAGCTAGCATTGACTTCTCCTTTCTAGCTTTAAAAGTCCAAAGCTTTATGTAGTTTGTCTGCATTCAAAATCGCTTGTTTAAAGTAGTCACTTTCATCAATTATCTTATGTAGATCTTGATAACTTCCTGCAACTTGTACATCAGCACTTGCTTCTTCATCTTGCACTTTGATGTTATGGATATAGCTTCTTTCCTTAAAAATGGTTTCTTTCCTCAAGAACCAACCCCTTCTAGCTTCAAACTTTTCTGCAGAATCTTTCTTACCTCTCTAAGCCTTCATAGAATTGAAGAGAGTTAGAGCTCTGCTCTGGATTAGGCTTGGCTTAAGGGAATGTTGTGAATGGTTTGATCCTTCCAGATCACTAAAACTGTCACCTTAACAGCAATAAGGCTGTTTCACTTTCTTATCATTTGTGTATTCACTGTGGAGTAGCACTTTTAATTCCTTTCAGGGACTTTTTATTTGCATTCACAACTTGGCTAACTTTTTGGTGAAAGGGGTCTAGCTTTTCACTTATCTTGGCTTTCATCATGGCTTCTTCACCAAGCTTAATCATTTTTAACTTTTGATTTAAGAGGAAGATGTGCAACTCTTCCTTTCACTTGAACATTTAGAGGCAATTATATAGGTTTCTGTGTTTTTTTTAAATTTTTATTTCAGGCTCAGGTGTACATGTGCAGGTTTATTATATAGGTAAATGGCGTGCTGTGGGAATTTGGCGTACAGATTATTTGATTGCCCGGGTAATAAGGATAGTACCCAACACGTAGTCTTTTGATCCTCACCCTCCTCCCACTCTCCACCCTCAAGTAGGCCCTGGTGTCTGTTGTTCCTTTCTTTGTATCCCTGTGTACTCAATGTCTAGCTGCCATTTATAAATGAGAACATGCGACATTTGGTTTTCTGTTCCTACATTAGCTCACTTAAGATAATGGCCTCTAACTCCATCTACGTTTCTGCAGAGGACATGATCTTGTTTATTTTTATGGCTGTATAGTATTCCATGATGTATATGTAACACATTGTCTTTATCCAGTCTATTACTGATGGACATATAGGTTGGTTCCATGTCTTTACTATTGTGAATAGAACTGTAATAAACATATGCACATGGGTGTCTTTATGGTAGAATGATTTATATTCATCTGGGTGTATACTCAGTAATGGGGCAGCTGGGTTGAATGGTAGCTCTGTTTTAAGTTCTTTAAGAAATCACTGTGCTGCTTTCCACAGTGCCTAAACTAATTTACATTCCCAGCAGTAGTGTATAAGTGCTCCCTTTTCACCACAACCTTGCCAGCATCTGTTATTTTTTGACTTTTTATAATAGCCATTCTGACTGATGTGAGATGGTATCTCATTGTGGTTTTGATTTGCGTTTCTCTAATGATCAGTGATGTTGACCAACTGGCCTAATTGTACTATTATTGTGTCTCAGTGAAAGGAAAGGCCTGTGGAGAGGGAGAGAGATGGGGGAATGCCGAGGCAGTAGAGCCATCAGAAAACATACAACATTTATTGATTAACTTTATTGTCTTATATGGGCATGGTTCATGGTGTCCCAAAACAATTACAATAGTGACATTCAGGATCACTTATCATAGATCATCATAAGAGATATAATAATAATGAAAAAGTCTGAAATACTGCAAGAATAACCCAAATGTGACAGAGACACAAAGTGAGCACATACTGTTGGAAAAATGGCACTCATAGACTTGTTCTATGCAGGACTGCCACATACCTTCAATTTGTAAAAATGCAATATCTGTGTTTGCACATTGATTTATTGTGCATCACAGATATTGCATTTTGAATGCCTGTACTGAAATGCCCTTTATTAAGCCAAAATTGACAAATGGGACCTAATTAAACTAAAGAGCTTCTGCACAGCAAAAGAAACTATCATAAGAGTAAACAGGTGACCTACAGAATGGGAGAAAATTCTTGCAATCTATCTATCTGAGAAAGGGCTAATATCCGGAATCTACAAAGAACTTAAACAAATTTACAAGAGAAAACAAACAACCCCATCAAAAACTGGGTGAAGGATATGAACAAACACTTCTCAAAAAAAGACATTTATGCGGCCAACAAACATGTGAAAAAAAGCTCATCATCACTATGATGATGAGTGATGAGAAATCACTATGATGATGAGCTTTTTTTAGAAATCAAAAACAATGAGATACCATCTCATGCCAGTTAGAATGGCGATCATTAAAAAGTCAGGAAACAGCAAATGCTGGAGAGGATGTGGAGAAATAGGAACACTTTTACATTGTTGATGGGAGTGTAAATTAGTTCAATCATTGTGGAAGACAGTGTGGTGATTCCTCGAGGATCTAGAACCAGAAATACTATTTGACCCAGCAATCCCATTACTGGTTATATACCCAAAGGATTATAAGTCATTTTACTATAAAGACACACACACACGTATGTTTATTGCAGCACTGTTCACAAGAGCAGAGTTGGAACCAACCCAAATGTCCATCAGTGATAGACTGGATAAAGCAAATGTGGCACATATACACCAGGGAATACTATGCAGCCACAAAAAGGGATGAGTTCGTGTCCTTTGCGGGGACAAGGATGAAGCTGGAAACCATCATTCTCAGCAAACTATCACAAGAACAGAAAACCAAACAATGCATGTTCTCACTCATAAGTGGGAGATGAACAACGAGAACACATGAACATAAGGAGGGGAACATCACACACTAGGGCCTGTTGGGGGGTAGGGGGCTAGGGGAGGGATAACATTAGGAGAAATACCTAATGTAGATGATGGGTTGATGGGTGCAGCAAACCACCATGGCACATGTATACCTATGTAACAAACCTGCACAATCTGCACATGTATCTCAGAACTTAAAGTATAACAATAAAATAAAATAAAATAAAATGCCGTTTGTTTTAAGAATTCAGGATGTTTATAGTTTTTGGTTTGTTTTTGTTTTTCCTTCAATTTATCCAGTAGTGTGCATATATCTTTTAAATTTTGTTTTATTTTCTCATCCTTTCTAATCTATTTTTGTTCTGTATTCAGGTTTGTCCACTTCATCATCAATTTATTTTTCTGTAATGCCTATTTTGCTAGTTTTCTTCCTCCACTGTGATTTGTTTTTGGTCGATTACTCTGTTTTTCATTTGTCTACAATCTGCTCTTATTCTGGCCTGCCCTCAAATAATACCTGCTTGAAAACCTCATTTTTGAACATTAAGTAGATATTTTCTAAATTTATTTTATATTTCTTCAAAACACTATTTTTGAGGTTCTCCCTCACCCTTGCCATGCCTTTACAGAGTTTTTCCTTTATTTTTGTGCTATAAATGTTCTTTTATGGATCCTTGCAGGCTATTTTTTCTTTTTCCTTCGCATTCATCTTTGAGTGAGGCTAAGTCCAATCGGATGTGATAGTCCAAAGCAACCAACAGTCACCTTTGCTTAGACTTTTCTTAGAGCTACCATTGTCTGCTCCTCTAAGAGCAACCTCCTCTGGCAGATTTGAGGTTGGAGAGCAGGCTGATTTCAGCGCACCCAGCATAGGCTCCAATGCGAAGTACCACCAGAGCAGTGCCTCAACAAGTTTTAGTTTATCTTCCTGGCTGTGAATGAACTAATTAGAATTCAAGTTAACGGGAAAATTTTTTGAAATGGGTTAACAGAACTCTGATTGCTAGTTATGCTGTTTTTAATCGAGTCTCATCAATTTGGTAGTTTGTAGAAATGTTGATTAGATTCAGCATTGAAGATTATTGAATTGAATATTCAATTCAACATTGATATTGATGTTGAAGATTATTTTATTTGTGTTAGTTGCTTTCAAGACTTACTAAGATTTTTTCTCAAATCGGACATTTTCTTGGACATCTTAATAGGCATTTGGGACGGGAGCTTTCTTACTTTTATTTTCTTGTTTCTGTAACTTAGTTTCTACATAATAAAAAAACCAGAATTTCATTTGTTTGCTTTTCTATGTCACATTGTGATTTTTTTTTCCTTATTTAATTCTGTATGCACAGTGAAATCAGGTCATTTCTTAAGGCTATAGTTTAGGCTTTTGAGCACTGAAGCCATTCATAGACTGCATGATATTAATACTATATATTAATATCAACATTATGAATCCATATTGTAGCTCTTCTGTTGCATACTGAAGTCATGGGCAGTCACACATGTCAGAATCATTGCAAATCCTGTATTAATGGAATAGGAGTTCATGATATTTAAATATATTGCATACTCAAGTACAGCCAAATTATTATCTATGCTAATTAAGAGATGCAAAGTCACAGAAATACAATGAAATCTGGAAACTATGCATTATTTTGGATTCATTTGCATTATAACTTTTGACTTTCTTCATATTTAGATAACTAGAATCTCTCCTAAACTTACATGCAAATTAACTTGGATTTTCTGAAAATATACCAATTGCCTAAATTAGCATGTTAGTTTGCAACAAAAAAATAGAAATCCAGGATATATAATTCGAGGTAGATAATTCTTAAAATAGATAATCCACAAATAGTTAAGAATTAGCAAGTCTTCTTTATGAATCTGTAAAAATTCCTGGCGTGATGTGCATGTGTGTGCACAGGTATATGTTTATGTGTATCAAAAGTATAATTAATGTGAGGATTGTAGCTGTGTATTTTCCATAGTGTTAAGTTGAACAATAGAACTATTACCTGGTTTTCATCTTAATACTTTAAGTCTACTTTTATAGTTACTTTAACCTAACTTAAAATTATTTCATAAATAAATACATTAACCAATATGAAATTTAATACTAAACCCTGCAATTCTGTACCAATGTTTTAGCCATGCTTTCTCCATTTTCAGAAAATATTAAAACATATGACAACATTTGTGTCCAAATCCATTTGGATTATTCTTTTTGCTAAAATATGATAATGCTTTTCCTGATTATCAGTATATAGTATCTGTTCTACTTCCTTGATCCACTAATTTTTAATTTCTCACAAAGAAATCAAAATAAAAAACAAGGGGTCAGATTTGTTCTTTTTTTTTTTTCCCCCAGCTACTGGAGAGGTTGAGGCAGGAGAATCGCTTGAACCCGAGAGGTGGAGCTTGCAGTGAGCCGAGATCGCACCACTGCACTCCAGCCTGGGCGACAGAGTGAGACTCAGTCTCAAAAAAAAAAAAAAAATTTGTTCTTTTTATATCTTCTCTTTTTCTTAATGAATATTTGATGAGCCTAATAGTTACAGAATTTTTTTCGATATTGAGTCTTATACTTAACAAACCATCAATATCTAAATACTAGATGGCAGTTTGCACACTGTTTTACCTTATTGAAGATAATTGTCAAAGTTGCTAGATAATCTTCAAAGCCCTGAATTTTTATATTGATTTACACTTAAAGTTTTTCCTTATAAAACTGTTTTAATATTAAAAAAATATAATCACTCCCTAAGCCTGTGTCATCTTTCAGTTATGAACCCTTCCTTGATCTCTAAACAACTACTTTAAATGCAGGAGAAAGCCTTCTTAATGTGTACCCTGTAAAAAACATATTCAAAATTTTCTTTATTATTATGTTCTCTATGAATTCCTGGTGTTGATTTTGGAGGAAAATGTAATGGTCTTGTGCTGGTGTAGGTTCAGGCTATGTGTGAACCACATTCAGATCTAGCTGTACTCAGTGTCTCAAAACCACATTAATAGGTAGCCCTGCAAAGTGGTAATGAGCAGTTTCTGAACGCAGGTGGCCTTTGGTCCAAATCCTGACCCTGCCACTTACCAGACAAGTTCTTGAACTTCTCTGTGCTTCTGTTTCTGAATCTGTAAAATACAGATAATAATCATACTTATCTTTTAGGGTAATTGACTGACAAGTACATGAGATAATACCTGGCACACAGTATATTGTTACAGAGTTTGCCACCATGATTACTACCCATTCAGTGCAAGTGAGGTACCCTATATAAACTACATAGCAAAACAGGACATCTGTTGCTGGGCCTGAGCTGTTCAGCCCCGTAAACAAGGATAGAAGCAGGGTAGACCCCTCCTGATCCACGTGGAATGAGATGTTCAAAGTAAAAGAAGGGAATTGTTCAGATAGGAGAAGGCGGAAGGAATGTTGGGTAAGTACAAGCAACAGATGTCCACTCCATATGGGGAAATGTTGAAGGAATCATAAAGGGGAAAAAGATTGTATTGTCATTTTCATTAGCAGAAGTACTATTTTGCAAAAGAGATGTTAGTCATGCTCCATGTGGTTGTATAAGTTCAGAATAGGACATGCACATAAGACAGGCAAGAAGTCAGATTCCCATGACTCAAAGGAAAAAAAAACCTGATTAGAATTCGAAATTGAATGAACTGTATTGTAAGGCTGTGAGATGCATGTTGCTTGAGACGGCTTTTATTTCTTATTTTTTCTTTTTCCCTTTTCCAACTTTTATTTTGGAACCAGGGGGTACATGTGCAGATTTCTTACAAAGGTACATGTGCATGATGCTCAGCTTTGGAGCACAAATGAATCCGTCACCTAGGTAAGAGAGTATATTACCCAACAGACAGTTTTTTCAACCCTTGTCCTCCTCCCTCCTTCCTCTCTCTTGTATTCCCCAGTGTCTATTATTCCCATTTTTGTGACTATGTATACTCAGATTTTAGCTCCCATTTATAAGTGAGAACACATGGTATTTGGTTTTCTGTTTCTGCGTTAGTTCATGTAGGATAATTCTTTCCAGCTACATCCATGTTGCTACAAAGGACAAGATTTTTTTAATGGTTGTATAGTACTCCATGCACTACATTTTCTTTATCCAATCCACCATTGATGGGTACCTGAGTTGATTCCATGTCTTTGCCATTGTGAATACTGCTGCAATGAACATATGGTTGCATGTGTCTTTTTGGTCGAACAGTTTATTTTCTTTGGGGTAGATACCAGTAGTGGGATTGCTGGGTTGAATGGTAGTTGAACTCTCAGTTCTTTGAGAAATCTCCAAATTGCTCTCTATGGTGAATGAACTAATTTACATTCCACCAACAGTGTAAATGTGCTCCCTTTTGGAGGAAGTTTTTAAGCAGAGGTCTAAATCACTCCTTAGAGAACAGGTTTTACATAATAATAGACAGACAGACAGAGAGAGGGAGAGAGAGAGAGAGAGAGAGAGAGAGAGAGAGAACACAGTAAATGCATAGTAAATATGCCTAAATCTATGACTTCTACAAATGTGGGACATTTAGGGAAAGAGCTCAGATCTTTGAGAAATTGCTCTGTTATTAATGGTTGTATGATACTCAATCTTCCAAATTTCTAGTAAAAATGTTAACATATTTATTCAGTTCTTAACTTTTCTAAGCTACAGTCTGGATGTAATTTTATTTTTGTCTTCACATTTAACCACATAAGTATAATCCATGCTTACTAGAGAGTTCAGAAACGTAGCTAATTCTCAAAACCCATTTTAGTTAATATTTCCAATTGAACTGGTGAGTTTCTGTATTACACCCCTCACTCTGGCATTAATGAATTTCGCTGAGAGAACAATTTGATTGATTAATTGATCTCACGTTAGCAAAATAACTAAATTTGCTCGTCAGCAATAAGAAAGGCTGTATTCCTTAGAGAGTAGCACATGAATTAGAAACTTGGTTATTTGTCTATTGCTTATTTATGTTTCCAATATGATATATGCCTTAAATCTCCTGTGAAGGTAGGCAGTGTATAAATTAAATTTATGTTTTATTTTAGACACATTCCAACCACTATTATTGTAAAGTCTTAGACATATATTTTGCTTCTGGGTAATTATTTGACAGTAATTTAGAGAGCCAATTACTAAACATATAAATATCCTTCTGAAATCTTTAAATTTTTTTGGAATGGAACAGGACAGTTAAAGAAATTAACTATTATGCTTATCTAAGTAGGAAAGAGTTAATAAATAAATAACCAAACATGATCCTTAGTAAAGTAATTTAAAGTAATCTTAAACTATTAAAATGATTTCAAAATACCTATCTATCACAAGTTCATTGTTATACAAATAAAAGCCTAAGATAAGGACTGGGCTTAGATTTTTCTTATTTTTTAAAAAAGCCTTCTTACATTCTTAAAAAAACGAAACAAAACAACAAAATAAGTTTCCAAAGATAAAGACTTTGAAAGAGAATTCCTCAAGTTATTATGCAAATAATTCTCAAAATGTTGTGAAAATAGTTTCCCAAACCTGGTAAGTTTATATTGTGACGTGATAAAATGAAATATAACTTTTAGAATTCTCATAATAGAGAAAATAATCTGGTTTTATCTTTCTTTTCACTGATTTTATTTTGATCAGCTCTAATCATGTAATTTCAGGGTTTTAGGGGAAAAGTTGTAATGCGCTTTGCATTTTAAAAGGTCGCTTATAGCTTACTTACAAAACAACTCTGATATTTGGCAATAATTGTTAGAATTCATGGAATGTGTAGATTAAATATCATTGAACCTTCAAATAATTTTTTTTTTTTTTTGAGACGGAGTCTCGCTCTGTCGCCCAGGCTGGAGTGCAGTGGCACGATCTCAGCTCACTCTGCAAGCTCCACCTCCGGGTTTCACACCATTCTCCTGCCTCAGCCTCCTGCGTAGCTGGGACTACAGGCGCCCGCCACCTCGCCCGGCTAATTTTTTGTATTTTTAGTAGAGACGGGGATTCACCGTGTTAGCCAGGATGGTCTTGATCTCCTGACCTCATGATCCGCCCACCTCAGCCTCCCAAAGTGCTGGGATTACAGGCATGAGCCACCGCGCCCGGCCTCAAATAATTTTTTAAAAGACTTTGTCATTGTGTTAAATTATGTCTTTGCATCCACAATTTTAACTTTATTCCCCCATTCTCCTGAGGGTAAAACTAAAATCTGTCCACAAGATAGAGAGAGAAGACCAAGGAATGTGGCAAGTCTTGAGGAGGGTCTGTTTAGAATTAAATTTCAGGCCAGAGCTAATCTACAGAATGAATAATCAGGTAACTGTTAAATGATTTGTCTTGGAAAATAATAATTGCTACAAACCTATGGTACAGCCCATCCAGTTGAGAGTAATATCAGAAAAGCCTCATTTATTTCATGAATCAGAATAAAGGCAAATAATTGGCTTGAATGTCTTGAGGGCAATTAAAAAGTAGCTAAATGCTACTTTGTGATTTTAATTACTTATCTGAACAAAATAAAATTTTCACGTAATAGCACCTCCTCATTTAAAAAGCTACCTACTTAATCCAACAATCCTTGAACATCAATTGATACATATTTTAAAAATCATACTTTGAAAATGTAAGCCACATTTCCTTTTAAATTTTTAATATGAAATTTATGTTTCAGATTGGCTATGTGAATTTTTCTGCTTCTTGATCTATGTGTTTGTTATGAAGCTTCTAAATTCCTAAATCTCTGAACTGTTAAACTTATGATCTTTTGATGTCAGTGTTCCCCAAACATCAAATCACATTTTGACTTTTGAAATATAGAGATTATCAGACTTCTTTGTGGACCTATTGAGGGAGAATATCTAGGAGTTGAGTCCCAGCATTCTATTGCTTTTTATGTTTCCTTGTGACTATGATCACTTATATTTGGGAGCCCTTGATCCTGTACAACACTGAGCATCTCTGAACTTACTGGTTATTTTGAACATTTTATTCAATATCTTTCATCAGTTTGTAAGCTTCTGAATGGCAATGCTCATATTACATTACATTACATTACATTACATTACATTATGACTGAGTTTCAAAAATCTTCTAAAGTAACTTTTATATGTTAAATATTTTAAAAACTTATGACCATCTCTAGATTGTGTTATGAGTAATAGGAATATGAAATCTTTTAAAAATATACAGATAAGGTTTTGATATGTTTGAAATGTCTTTTATTTTATTTGTAATTGTTAACATATTATTCTGACTCCCTGGAGGCCAGTTTTCAGGTGTAGTTCGTACCCGATCCATAAAATTCTTTTCAAAAAGTCCATGAGTTAAGTACTCTTGGCTGTGTTTAAATAACACTGTCAATTCCCAGTTGAATTTAAAATATGCCACAACATTTTCATATGATGAAAGATTCCTAACATTAGCTTAAGAAAGTTATGAAAACTACTGGAAAGCCAATGAAGCAATCTATGTTGTGCCTTTTTTGTACTACCACCGCTATCATCACCACTATTTCTACGACCACTATTTTTTACTATATGCTAAATGCTATGCAAGTTGTTTTAAATATACAAACTCATTTTATCTTCATAACGACTCCACTCAGGAGGAAGAAATTGAGCATTAGATAGTTTCAGTAGCTTAGCCAAGGTCATTCAGCTATAAGATGGAGGAGATGGGATTTAACTAAATCTCCACACCTTTATCTCCCATAATAAATACCCCAAAAGTCTAATAAAAATGTTTATCTGTTATGTGCCAATTTCTGTGTTTGGCTTTGGAGAAACCAAAATAAATAGGACCTGGTTGCTGCCCTTGGGAAGCATAAATCTCAGAAAAGTTTCTGAAAACACTTCTTTATCTTTCCTCCAGTGCTCTTAAAGTCATTTTTTTTCTCTAACAAGTTTATTGCTCAGTGGTGGTCACCAAGTCCAATTTTTTAATGTTATTTAAAAATATCCAAGAAAGCTGTCATACAGCTGAAAGCATGCAGAATATAAGTGAGAGAATTACATTAGGAAAAAAACTGGGCACATTTTGAGCACTCAATATGCATGATTTTATTGAATACTTATGACAGTCTTATGGTATGCGCTTTATATAAGATTTATGAAGGGGAAAAATGAGACTCCTAGAGGTTAAGAGATATGACCAGACTTGTAAGCAGAGATGCCAGGATTTCAGTCTTATCTAGTGATATCCAAAGCTTTTGCATTTCCAATTGGATCACAGCATCTCCCACATAGTTTTGGTACATGATTTCTAGTCTGGGAGAAGATTCCCTATGGAACCTGAGGTTTATAGAGCAGCAAATTTTCCTACTATACCAGGTAGATTAGTAGAATGTATGTTAAAATAGGTTCACTGTACAAATATATAAAATTAAGAGGTAGCAAAACCAGACTTAAATAAATTTGGTTAGAAATCCTTCCAGTAAGGAGTGTTTCTTAACCTATTTTGTCAATTTTTGGCAGCAGAATCATGACCTTACTAGTCATTCAGGAATCCACTTCAATTACCAGGAAAGACTTCTTAGCTTGGATTTTACAATAAAAATATTAGTTGAAAATGGCTAAACCCACACCGTGTAATAACCATTAACACTTCACTGAAACACAATAACTTGTAGTAATTAAAGTACTACAAGGCAGTACCTATTAGCAGTATAAACTGCTAATTTTAATTCACTAAGAAACTATCGAAATAATTAGCCTATGGGGCTTGGGAATCACTTGCTTTTTGTGTATCTGGATTTCTTTTCCAAATTTGCGAGTCATTCTGTTTGATCATGCTGTTCTTGTCTCATCTTGGTCTGCTTCTTTGCATCAAGTTTATTATTACATTGACAGGAATTTCTTGGGTTTTGTCCACGTGATTATTATTCAAAGGTCACTTAAGTATAGTCTTTGTCTCTTCTCTTTAAAAGGAAACCTTCTAAGATACTTTCTGTTAGGCAGCTTCCGTCTAGTTCTCTTTGCTATAGTGCACTAGCACTAGTACTGTGCTGGGTTGCTACCCACAGCCTGCATATTCTTTTCTGTGGTAGAAGGAAGAGATTTTACTCTGCTTATTTTCTGGTAGAAGAAGAAATTCCAAATAGAAATCTAAGCTAGAAATGGATCTCCTGTTATCAAGAACCATGGATGCATTATCAACTTCATGCTTAATATAGTTATATATCTTCACTTACTTAGGCAGTTTTACTCTTTAATCATATTTCTCCTAAAATCATGTAGGCTTGAAAGGCAAGACTTTTTGGAAGAGCATGGTTTCTTTAGAAAGCATGAAGCATTACTAAAATCTGTTACTTTTTAGTTGTCTCATCTTGGGTCTCTGAGATGGAGATTAGCCTGCAGGAAACTTAATAGGAATGTTCTTGAGATCCACACTTATTGGGGATGGGAAGGAAGGGAGACAGGATAAGGTAGGGGACTGTGATACAGTCATGACAAAACCTTGACCAACCCAATAGCAAGCTCTGAAACTGAAATACTGTACCCATCAGGGCTGTATTTGGTTAGGGCAAGGAGCTGGGCCTTTAATCCTGTGTGTTTACCAGTCATTCAATGGAGGCTGCTACTGAAGTTAGTATGACCTTGGCTGAGGCAACTTTTTCAATGGAGGGAATTCTGGAAACAAATTAACAGCTGAGAGCTGTCCCAGTAGCTGGGGAATAAATCCCTCAGTGCTAAAGACAGGATCTTGGCAGCACAATGCAGCATTTGTGACACTAGCGTTTCATGAAGAGGAAATAATGACATAGATTAGGCCAATCTGTCTCAACCATTTCAAATCATTCTTCTTTTTGATAAACGTAAAGCATTATTTTGATAGACCTCCCTGAGGAAGCAGTGGTGTTGCTCTGGTTGATAATCTGCATTCTTTGTATCTATCCACTGGACAAGAATATACCCTGAGCCCTGGTATACATTAAGAGATACTTCTTTTCCTTTGCTTTCCTTCTCTCTTAATTGACCTTCTCAGATACTTCCATTAGGGCATCTGAGCTGTAACATTTCCTAATACTTTTCTGCAAAATGACAAGATAATATCTGTACAGTGATGTTGTGATACCCCTCCCTCCTTTCATGCATTATTCTATAATATCCTGCACTAAATGCTCACAGAAGATCAAGTGATTGATGTATAAAGAAGAACCAATGGATAAAACTTTTTACTTTCAAAAGTTTTTAGCAAGATTCCGCATCAAAAGCAAAGTATATAAATAAACAAAACTTAAATGTTATTGTCCTGAATAGAGTACTAATTCTTTTTTTACTGTATATATTTAAGGTGTATGACATAATTTGACCATATTTGTGAGGTCAAATGGCATATATAGCTATTAGATATAGATTATATAGGAATATACGTTGAAATATGGGGATTATTAATTTATGCCAGATAGAGGAAGGAAGAGATTGTGTGGGTGAAAGAATTAATTATAAAGCAAAAGACAATAAACTGCTAAGGTTTCAAAGGAAAAATTGGTGATAAAAGCAGAAACTGTCTATAAATTTCTGAAGACGCTTGATATATTCTCCAGCAAACATTCATTAAGTTTTCTTGATGTGCTGTGCTATATGCTAGGTGCCTGGGATATGAAGATTAATAAGAAATGGGACTTGCTGCCAACCAAATTACTATTTAGTGGTAATACACAGGGAAGATGTGCACAGGGGTCTCAGTGGCCACCTGAATATGTATACTCAGATGCTTACACTCTTAGGTAACGCTCCTCAAACTTTCCCAGCTTCTACTCTATCTTTTTTTTTTTGGGAGATGATGATGATTATAGGTTAGTTAATTATCTATAAGGGAAATTGAATATTATATAATAATTATAATAACATATCTCAGGGTGTGCTTATTGGGACGGGATATGTATTACTCTGATTGCAGAGACTAGGGAGAAATGATGGATCTGTAAGGAAGATAAACTCATCAGCATGCCAAACCCTACGGTAGTTTGTTGTCTTTGTTGGCTAGAAGGGGGCTGAGGCTTAAGAAGTCAAAACATTTTCAATGTGGGTTAGAACACACATAGTTAAAGCATCCTTTCTTGTAAAAGGAGAGGATTGGACTTTAAAGTAAGGCATGGTGTAGTAAAATGTGGATCTGAGATAAGAGTCAAAAGACTCTACCACTTGTTTGCTATGCAAATGGCCAACTTGTTAAACTTTACTTTTCATTTGTATTTTGGTACTAATATTTGGCCTATTTATATAAGAGGACCAAAGGACACAACCATATACAAATATAATTTTAAAACTTTTAAGTATAATGAAAATGCAATAAATTATAAAATTATAGATTATAACCCACCAAGTGTCATCAAAATCCAAGTGGTATTGTAGAGTGTTGTCTGCAAAACTGGTAATGATGGGGGAAATATGACAAAAAACTTTACAAGTATTATAAGTGATAATTAAAATGGCCACAAGAATATTAGGCATTATTTGGAAAGGCACAGGGAAAAATAGCTACAACTGAGCAAAACCTTGTGTATCTGTATCTGGAATGATGAAATTCTGGAATTGCATTGTGAGGAAAAAATAAACGTGTGGATCACAAAAGTAACTGGCCACGAATGTAATCAGGTAAACGTAGAGATGTCCATATGTGGAGAAAAAAGAGATATTGACACTATTTAGAAATATTGATCCTAAATAGTCTCAAAAAATGGTAGTTAACATAATGTATGAATTCAAGTCTATAAAAATCACCAAGATTAAGGATCATGTGAATGTTTTATCAGTACAGGAGTACTGGATTTGTGGAACAGCTATCCCTTGATGTCTGAAAGAGATATCGAGATAAAAAGACCTACTTAACACAGGAGGTCATTATCCTGGGGGAAACAATGTACCAAATGTTGATGGATAAGAGATATCAAGACCAGATTGCCTCACATTTCTTCTCCTCCTCCCTAGAGTGGGGTTGGAGTGGTGTGGGCAAGATTGTGCAGCCTTCATCTCGAAAAGGTTGCAAGGGTGTACATTTCTGTGATTTTTCCTGGTTGTTTCCTAGTCACCTGCTTTTCCACAGGAGGAGTTTAAGAAGAGTAATAAGGATGATGATGTGTGACTTCCGTGCTCCCTGGCCTCTCAGTCCTCAGGCATCCCCCATGCCTGAGAACTCACAGGGTTATTGAGATTCCCTCAAATTCAGAGTCACGAATCTGTGCCTACATTAGACTCCACCCAGAGACCTGGAAGTCTTTTCGTCTCAGAATGGATTTGTCAGTCGTGGGATATTTTGTGAGCATTTCTCCTGTGCCCAGGATTGCAGTCACCTTTGGCTTGGGTAGCCACTTCCTGGCAGGTTTCTTTATTAATAAATTTTTGTTTGCTTATAGAAGTTAGTCTCAAATGAATATTGCCCAACAAGCCTTATTCTTAAATTTCTTTGGCCCCTTTTGCTTTTGGCTGGGATTACTTGGACTTTTTGTAACAACAATTTTTATTGAATACTAGAGAGTCATAAATCCGACACAAATATCCCACAGGCAATGCTTATTTACTTTCACATAACAGTTTAATGACTTTAAACCATGGTTCTGTGACAAGTTAGAGAAGTCCAAAATACCTGTGCAAATTACATATAATCAAGGGCTGTGGCACCTTAGTGAAATACAGTTATGCTGCCAAATAAGAGCATTTAATTCATAGAAATTACAATTTGCTTTTCTATGCCTATTTTACATCTTTTTACCTTTTATCATTTGAATGAGGATCAATTTTCCAGAGTTCATATGCTATGAAACAATGTAATCATATATCATAAACTGGGTTTCTTTGATCTCAGTGCTCTGTTGCTTCCTGATAGTGTTCCATCAAAAAGAATTAGATATTTGCCCTTTGCAAATAACAAGGAGATATTTGATATACTCCATAAAAGAAGATATATTATTACCTTGATTGACAAAGCAAACTCACAGCACAATTATTGTTAGAAAGCCCAGTGTTACACTCTAAAATAATAAAAAGCACAACTGTTCCTTATTTATTTAACAAATTATTAATTGATCATCTACTATGTGTCAGACACTGTGCTAGCTCTGACAGTTCATCAGTGAACAAAATTGTTTGTCCTCAGAGAGCTGATATTCTCCTGGAAAAAGGCAATAAAGTAATAGATAACTAAATTGTATGATATTTTGTACGCTAAATGCTGTGAGACTACAGAGCAGGGTGAGGATGATGGGGAGAACTGGAGTGGATTACATTTTAAGTAAAATGGTGAAGATAGCTGCATTGAGGAGATAGAATCTGCATGAAGGACTGAAAGTGAGTGTGTTAGTTTCCTAGGGTTGCCATAACAAAGTACTACAAACAGAATAATTTAAAATAATAGAAATGGATTGTCTCACAGTTGTGTAGGCTAGAAGTCTGAAATAAAGGTGTCAGCAGGGCCATGACTCCTCTGAAACTTGTAGGAGAGAATCCTTCCTTTTTTCTTCCCAGTTTCTGGTGGCTCCTGGCACTCATTGACATTCCTTGGATTGTAGCTGCATCACTGCAATCTCTGCTCCATCTCTTCACATGGGCCTCTATTTTGTGTGTGTCTCTGAGTGTCCACTCCTCTTTTTATAAGGACAGCAGTCATATTGGTCTACTCTAGTGACCATAATCTTAACTTGATTAAATCTACAGAGACCCTATGTCTAAATAAGGTCACATTCATAAGTACTGGGAATTAGGACTTCAACATATCTTTGTTGAAGATCAAACAATTGTGTCTCTGTGGGGGACAAAGTTCAATCTATAACTATGAGATAATTAGCCATGCAGGTATTTGTGTTTGGGGTCCAGGGACCAGTACAAAGGAGCTGAAGAGGGTGCATGACTGGTGTGTTTGAAAAACTTCAAGGAGCTCATTTTTCTTGCATAGGGTTAGTGATGAGTCGAATAGACGGCATGAAGTCTGAGAAGAACCAGGAGACAGCCTGGCGAGGGACTTGTAGGCCACTAGTGATCTTGGCTTTTTAATGCAAAGTGGAATAGGGAGCTTTAGGGATTTGATTTATGTCTTAAATGCTTCACTCTGTCAGCCGTGTTGAGAATAAATTACAGAGGTAAAGGAAGATGCAGCGAATGTGATTAGAAGCAATCTGATCGCAATATTCCAGTGAAGGATGATGTGGGCTTGGGTCAGGGTGGTGGCAGTAGAAGTGGTAAAAAGTTACTGGATGGATTCTGGGTAGATTTTGAAGATATAGCTCGAAGGTTTGCTGATTGTTTGGATGTAGGTGTGAGAAGGGAGTCAAGGGTGAATCCAAGGATTTTGACATGAGTAACCGGAAGGATGGAGTTGCACTGAGTGATATGCAGAAGCCAGTGGAGCAAGTTTGGAGGCAGGATTAGAAGCCCCATTTAGGTCATGTAATGTACAAGATGATTGGAGTGGAGAGGTTGGATGGTCAGTTTTGCATAAACAGTTGAAGTTGAGGTGAGAGATCTGACAGAAGAGCTGCCTCTTGCTAGATAGTATTTGTGCAAATTAGCACCGGGCAGTTCTTCAGGACCAGTGACTCTCTGGGTCAAATACATTAACCCAGCTTCTCCTTTGCCTGAAAGTCTTCAGGCTGTGTTATCCCTGCGTATACCCTCCATGGGAACTATATCCAACAGGCTGCTTCTTTCTTCCCTTCTTCACAGGAAGCCAGGTCCTGGCTTTTTATCCCTCTAGTCAGAATGACCTTGGACAAATCTAGAGAGGGTAGGTGTGTAAAGGCAGTGGATGACAGAGACTGATAGTAGGATATTTCGTTATTTTGGAATTTGAATGAAAAATAATAATTAATTTACTTTTCTCATTTTCAATTAAATTTGTTATGGATTTTGTGATTGAAGCTACAGTATGGAGTGATGGATACATATTCAAAACAAAAATATTTGGGGCCTGATTTTCCAATCACTAGACTTGAAGACCACTGTGAATTCTGGTTCAAATACAAACATGAGCTATGTGTACCACCATTGCTAAGGCACACACAGACAGATACATGCAACACCTCTGTTCCTTCCGAATTTTATTTGGATGGGGCACTTCCTGGTGGTACAGGATGGTTAGCTCCACCTCGGTGGTTTCAGTCAGTGGCTGCTTTGTTCCAGAGGCACCCTTCTGCACTCCTCTCCTTACACTGCTTTTTCTGAACTTCCCTTTCCCATCTTCAATTCAGCACTCAGGAGACAGACATTTTCCTCAACACAAAGACAAATTATGAAGCAGAGTGGTGCGGTAGAACAAGCACTAGCTGGACTGAGCATCACAGATGTCAACAGATTTCTGCTGAACTTTGGAAAGGAAAAAAATAATAGCCAATTACCGACTGATTACAAATATTGGAAAATTAATTTTTTATCTGGATAGTGAAGGGGGAAAATCTTACTTAGTGTTTATTACCAGGCAATTCGGAATAAATTTCCTTATCTTTAAAGATTATTTCTAAATTATCTAGCTCATTCATTTCCACAAGTATTTGCTAAATGCCCTCATACACCAGGCCCTGGTATGGGCATAGAGGTAATTCTCTATTTCACTTTGGTGGAAGGACTTGGTCTAAGAGGTCAAGACAGGGCAGAGGCAACTCAATGCTGGCTCTGCTGCTTCAGGTGAGCCAGGAGGGCAGCTAATGAAGATGGCAGAACCAGAGTAGATGTGAAGCTGAGAAAAGGAAGGAAATGTAGACAGCCCGATAAAGGTGCGCCATATTAAAATGAGACTCAGTTTTGTTTCAGCTCCTTTGACAAAGCAGATGTTAGCTTACTTGACACATTCAACAAAATATAAGCAAAAGAACACTATTGGAAAAAAAAGATTTCCTTTGTCGCTCTGTGTGATGAGAGGAGTAAGCATTGTCAGCAGAATTTTCACATGGGCTGGGAATGTTTCCTAGTGTTTAGTGTAACATCACATTGACAGCATCTTCATTATTATTCAGGCTGAGATCTGCCGGTGTGATGGAAGTTGAAAGACAGGATTTTTGTTGCTAAATTCTTTGCCTGTGCCGTGTCTGAACTGCCTTCCTTATGTGTTGTTTTTAATGGCAGTCTGAAAGACCTCAAGATGAATAACTCACTTGAAATAGCAGCTGTGGAAATACATTGTTAAGAAAGAAAGAGAAAAAGAAAAAGATTCTGGCTGTTCAGCACAAGTGCTAGCTAGAACTGGCATTTGGATATGTGGGGTCTACTGAGCATGATTGATAGTTAATATGCTGGGAAAGAAATATTAAAGAAGATGAAGGAGATGTATGTGTTACCATTCCACTGGCATAAAATGTGGATATAGAGGTTAAGAAAGACTGATTATCACTAGATAATTTATAAATATATTTGGATACATATACTTGGGTAAAATTGTTCTATTATTATTTATAGAATGTTATACAGTATTTAAAATGAATAATTTCAGCAGGAACTTAATAAAACAATGCGGTGGGATCACTTTAGTGATTCCAATCATGTAGTTTGTTCTTGTAATTTTACGATACTGTTAGAACATAGACAACGGTGTGTTCTCCTCTCTCTGTAAATAGGCTGTTTCTGGCCTTCCCTTTCCCATCCCCACCATCCCCACTGTTGTAGGAAAAACCAGGTTCTTGTCACACCACCAGGAAAGATGAGGCTCGTAGACACTTTGAAGAGTGGGGGAGAATGGAGTTTATTGGGCAAAAAGGAAAAATCTCCACAAAGTGGGAGGGGTTCCTGTTAACAGGCCCCCATCTCACAGATTGAATCCCAGGTTAGCACACAGGAACCGGAGGGGCCAGGCTCCTCCTCCCTGCTCCCTGCAAATCTCATGAACTTCCTGAGGCATCACCCTGTCTTCCCAGTGCACAGGCCAGTTGGAGATGATCAGGGGAGCCCTTTTTACTTGGCTGTCTCAATACCATAATCATTATCACTGTGGTTGCCCAGAAGCATTTGTTGCAATGCCCGTGGGCTGGAAATTAGGTTGAGCAGCATGCAGTTTCAGAAGTGATTTTTAGTTTAAAGGCAACATTCCATTCAGCGCCTCGGATGTGTGATATGTGAGATCCAGCTTTGAGGGGATAGGTGGGGATAAGAAGGCCATCTCCATTGAGTGCAAGAGAGGAAAGGGTTAAAGTAAAAAGGGGGTACTCTGCCAAAGAAAGGACCCCAAATTTATCTTCTTTATTGGAGCAGATGGATGGAGAACAGCTTTTGTGTTTGTTTTTAAGTTGTTGAAACTTTATAAGAAACACCTCCATTAGTAAAAATTTATTGTCCTGTCTCAATTATGGAAAAGATGATACTTTTCTTTAACTCTATGAGAGAAGACTTTGGTACAGATGAGAGTGTGTCGAACCTCCCTCCTCCCATTTTGTATGGTACCTTGGCATGGAGAGCAAGTACTCCAAGGTATTGAAATGTCTTTTTCTTCCTAAGCAGTCAATGAAAGAGCCTTGTCTTTTCAATCACGAGAATATAGAACATTAGTAGCTCATGAAATGTCAAAAATGAAAACCAGACTGATGTTTTATAAAGCCAGGCGTTGTAGAGGAACTATCAGTGGAATTTTCATTTTCATTGCCCGTGCAGGCAAATCCACCATATCTCTTTACAACTATGGATGGGTTAAGAGGTTGTTAAAGGTTTAAAAGATGCCTGGATTTCATTTTGTATTTTGCTCTCATTCTCTTCAGTGAAAATGGGGCTTGGAAGGCTTTCAGAATTCTTCACTATAGGTTTGCCCCAGTGACAACCCATAATTTTAAAGTGAGCATGCACTGGCAGATTGTCACCAATAAAGTAGGTAAGTGTGAGATTTTGGTGGCCCAAGGACTCGGAGCATCTTCAAGAAATTATTAGTCAGAGGCAGCTTTATAATTTTCATTGGGGATGGTGATTTGACTCTGTTACTGTGTAGAAGAGGCTGGCGTGGAGGGCGATATAGCAATTAAGTTTACCTACCATGTTAGAATTGTGAATGTAAGAATTTTATGTACACTAGCCTATGGGTTGCATAATAATACTTTCAAATATTATTTTCCTCTTTTTTCCTCTTCTGAATATGCTGTCTTCTGCCTTCACTGCTTCAATGAAGGGATGATACTACAAAACACAAAAACAGAGAAATCAGGTCTTACTTTTTGTGTTTCTAATGCCTAGGTCCTGGGGAGATAGGATGTAAAAATACACGTGACACAGGGAGAGCCAGTTCTTCATTCCTCATGCTAGAAAAGGTCCTTAACTGATGAGAGAAGGGAGGAAGTTACAAGGTAAGCAGAAGAGTAAAAGATGTTGAGGGTTCCTAAGCAAGGGGCCCCTACCCTAGTTCCCTGGTCAGAGTCTGTGGTCCTCAGGTAATTCAGGGGAATCTGAGAGCAGAGAGGATCCAAGCCTCGTTGGTGTGGGATGGGGTTGGGTGGGAAGACAAGAGCAGTAAAGGGAGTAGAAAGGGGAGGAAATGCAGGTAGCAAGACTAATTTTTTTGTGTGTTCCCAACTGTGGGTTGGGAGCAATAAAGTAGAAGTGGCTGCACGTGGTGTCTGGGCAGACAAGGCTTAGATAATTTCATAATTCTCTGTATCCCCCAAAGGATGGGGACAGCACATGGCTGTGCATGTGCCCAAACATAGCCTTACACATTCCTACTGAATTTCCCACACCCACGGTGGAGTGGGAACAGCTAAATGTTTCCCAAGTGCCCAAGGGGGATGTGGGAATGGCTCAGAGACGGCAGGCCCTGGAGCAGCCTTGTTGCTGGCAGTGAAGCATGATGGAGTAACATCCATGAATAGATGACCCAAGTCCAGGAAGAATAAGGTCCGTCTCAGCAAAGCATCATTTAAAAGCTGTGGAGTCTCCAAAGTACTTGGAAATAAAAGGGCATCTTGACTGCAACTTGCTCTAAGTATGAGAGGGTGTGGGTGGGAGAATGAAAAACAACTGTGATAAAATGCTAACATTTGGGAAATATGGGGAAGGGTATACAGAACTTTGTATTTTCTGTAAATCTGAAATTATTTCAAAATAACAAGTTAAGAAGCTACAGAGAGAGGCCAAAAAATAAAATAAAGCAATGTGTTTAGAGCAGACTGGGTCATGTTTGAGATCTGCAGAATATCATTTATTCAAAAAGAGCAGCCCTGCAGTACTGAATTAGTAATAGCTAGGGGCCCACCTCTTCACATCTGAAAAGAGAAAAAGAGGAACGGCTCACAGAAGCTTGGGGACATGTCACGGCAAGAGTGGAAGCAGAGTGTTAATTTGTTTTAAGCTGAAGTTAATATAAAGTGAAGTGAATGGCTTGGAGCAGCCCGTAGTTTGCAGAAAGATGAGTTTTGGAAAATCTTGAGCTTTTGGTAAGTAAGTGGCAAAATGTCTGATTTTACCTGGAAGCACTTTTTCAAATTAAATTTAATGCCTTTCTTTATTATTTAATTCATCGATGAATTGTACATTAAGCAGTGTATAATAGGTGTTGTGCAAGCTAGGTTGTAGCTATGAAGATTTTCTTTCAAGATGTCTTTGAGTCTCTGGTGTGGCAAACATATGAATCCAACCATGAAATAATAGAATTTAATAATAACTATACAAAGTTTATAAGTAAAATACTGTGGCAACAAAATAAAAATTATTTTTATTGGAGGGACAAGAAAGGTTTTGTGGAGAAGTGACATTTTAGCCAGATTTTGAAGGTCAGTGGGATTTTAGCGAGTAGAGACGGGGAAGTTAAAGTTAGTTCTTAGGAAGAACATATGCTGAAATGCAGGCATCAAGAAATGGGTAGATGGGGGCATTCTTCATAATGCTGCTTTGAGACTAGGAAATAGGTAGGTGGAGTGGATCTCAAATCTAGAGTCATTATCTCCCTTAAGGAATTCTGTGATTTTTTGTTCGGTTGGTTTCTTTTTTTGAGACAGAGCCTTACACTGTCACCCAGGCTGGAGTGTGGTGGTGCAACCTCGGCTCACTGCAACCTCCGCCTCCCAGGTTCAAGCAATTCTCCCATCTCAGCCTCCCATGTGGCTGGGATTACAGGCACCCACCACCATGCTGAATTAATTTTTGTATTTTTAGTAGAGACAGGGTTTCACCATGTTGGTGAGGTTGATCTCGAGCTCCTGACCTCAGGTGATCCACCTGCCTCAGCCTCCCAAAATGTTGGGATTACAGGCATGAGCCACCATGCCTGGCCTGTGGTTTCGTCTTTTTAAACATTTACCTTCTTTCCTATCTGGGATTTATTTTGATATCTGTTTTGAAGTAAGAATCCCATGTCATTATCTTTAACCCCTTCCTTTCTCTACCTCTTCCCATATCCAATCAATCACCAAGTTCTATCAAATCCATCTCTAAATGTTTCTCAAATATTTTTATTTTCCCTATCCTCATCCTCACCTGTTCAAGTTGCAATCATTTTTTACCGAATTGCTCCAACAGCTAGAACTGGCACTCATATTTAATCCTCCTCTGATACATAATAAAAAGTAGTTTTTTTCTAATTCTGTGAAGAATGTCAATGGTAGTTTGATGGGAATAGCATTGAATCTATACATTACTTTGGGCAGTATGGCCATTTTCATGATACTGATTCTTCCTATCCATGAGGATGAAATGTTTTTCCATTTGTTTGTATCCTCTCTTATTTCATTGAGCAGTGGTTTGTAGTTCTCCTTGAAGAAGCCCTTCACATCCCTTGTTAGCTGTATTCCTAGGTCTTTTATTCTCTTTGTAGCAATTGTGAATGGGAGTCCACTCATGATTTGGCTCTCTGCTTGTGTATTGTTGGTGTATACAAATGCTTGTGGTTTTTGCACATTGATTTTGTATCCTGAGACTTTGCTGAAGTTGCTTATCAGCTTAAAGAGTTTTTGGGCTGAGATGATGGTGTTTTCTAAATATAGAATCATGTTGTCTGCAGAGACAATTTGACTTCCTCTCTTCCTATTTGAATACCCTTTATTTCTTTCTCTTGCCTGATTGCCCTGGCCAGAACTTCCAATACTATGTTGAATAGGAGTGGTGAGAGAGAGCATCCTTGTCCTGTACTGGTTTTCAAAGGGAATGCTTCTAGCTTTTGCCCATTCAGTGTAATAGTGGCTGTGGGTTTGTCATAAATAACTCTTTTTATTTTGTGATATGTTCCGTCAATGCCTAGTTTATTGAGAGTTTTTAACATGAAGGGATGTTGAATATTATTGAAGGCCTTGTCTGCGTCTATTGAGATAATCATGTGGTTTTTGTCATTGGTTCTGTTTATGTGATAGATTGTATTTATTGATTTGTGCATGTTGAACCAGCCTTGCATCCTAGGGATGAAGCCGACTTGATCATGGTGGATAAGTTTTTTTGATGTGCTGCTGGATTTGGTTTGCCAGTATTTTATTGAGGGTTTTTGCACGATGCTCTTCAGGGATATTAGTCTGAAGGTTTCCTTTTTTGTTGTGTCTCTGCCAGGTTTTGGTATCAGGATGATGCTGGCCTCATAAAATGAGTTAGGGAGGAGTCCCTCCTTTTCAATTGTTTGGAATAGTTTCAGAGGGAATGGTACTAGCTCCACTTTGTACCTCTGGTGGAATTCAGCTGTGAATCTGTCTGGTCCCAGGCTTTTCTTGGTTAGTAAGTTATTAATTACTGCCTCAATTTCAGAACTTGTTATTGGTCTATTCTGGGATTCAACTTCTTCTTGGTTTAGTCTTGGGAGGGTGTATGTGTCCAGGAAGTTATCCATTTCTTCTAGAGTTTCTAGTTTATTTGCATAGAGATGTTTTTAGTATTATCTAATGGTAATTTGTATTTCTGTGGGGTCAGTGGTGATATCCCCTTTTTCATTTTTTATTGTGTCTATTTGATTCTTCTCTCTTTTCTTCTTTATTAGTCTAGCTAGCAGTCTATCTATTTTGTCAATTTTTTTTCAAAAAACCAGCTCCTGGATTCATTGATTTTTTTGGAGGGTTTTTCGTGTCTCTATATCCTTCAGTTTTGCTCTGATCTTAGTTATGTCTTGTCTTCTGCTGGCTTTTGGATTTGTTTGCTCTTGCCTCTCTAGCTCTTTTAATTATGATGTTAGGGTGTCAATTTGAGATCTTTCTAGCTTTCTGATGCGGGCATTGAGTGCCATAAATTTCCCTCTTAACACTGCTTTAGCTGTGTCCCAGAGATTCTGGTATGTTGTGTCTTCGTTCTCGTTGGTTTCAAAGAACTTCTTGATTTCTGCCTTAATTTAATTATTTACCCAGGAATCATTCAGGAGCAGGTTGTTAAATTTCTATGTAATTATGTGGTTTTGAGTGAGTTTCTTAATCCTGAGTTCTAATTTGATTGCCCTGTGGTCTGAGGGATTGTTTGTTGTGATTTCAGTTCTTTTGCATTTGCTAAGGAGTGTTTTACTTTCAATTATGTGGTCAATTTTAGAATAAGTGCCATATGGCACTGGGAAGAATGCATATTCTGTTGATTTGGAGTGGAGAGTTATGTAGATGTCTATTAGGTCCATTTAATCCAGAGTTGAATTCAAGACCTGAATGTCCTTGTTAATTTTCTGTCTTGTTGATCTGTCTAATATTGACAGTGCATTGTTAAAGTCTCCCACTATTATTGTGTGGGAGTCTAAGCCTCTCTGTAGGTCTCTAAGAACTTGCTTTATGAATTTTCCTATTTTTTTCTAGATTAGCCCACAAATCCTCAGGATTATACAAAACTGTACTTTGAAGAGAAATGACAAATAGTTACTTTTCTCTTACAGAAGCATGTTAAGTGTCTCCATTTAGTCATGCCATTTTTTAAGTCTCAAAGGAATATTTGTAATTTTTGAAACTATAAGAAAGTATAAGTGCATATTTATTTAATCTCTGGGCAGAAAATGATTTTCTAAATATTAAAGCAATGGAAGAACCAACAACAGAAATGGCTGATTGATATAACTACATAACAATAAAAATATCATAATATTTTTAAATACAATAGTGCATGTTTAAATACATTATAAATAAAATTAAAAGAAAAGGGAGAAACTGGGAGAATAATTTAAGGGTTATGCTAAATGGCTTCTGCTTTGCCACATAAATAAATGACACAAAACAGTAAAAGAAACACTAATGCCTCAAAGAAAAATGGAGAAAGAACTTGACCAGTTTTCGGAGAAGAAATTTAAGATGGTATAGACTATTCTTTCACATAATTCTGATTCAAACATGCCTCTGAATGACCAGCTGTTTTTAGATCACTTGTAAGTCTCTTTTCTTTAGGTGAATAATACCTAGTAGGTTTTTAAGCTGACTAGACCCTTTGTTAAATATAAGTGACAAGCTTTAAAAGTTTTATTTCAGTATCTTCTCAGTGCTTTTTAATTTAGATCTCTTGACAAAAAGAAATAGAGGGAAGTGGTATCTTCTATATTTCATAAAAAGAGGAGAAAAACTTTGCTACTTAATCGACTGTAGACATGTATAAACCACTGTTCTTTTCGATTATACATTAATCTCAACACCCTAAGAGTGTACTGGCATTTTTCTTTATTGTCATCAATCAGTGGGTTACACATTTAGTTGCTTTGAGGATTTAGGATTTAGTTGCTTTGAGGAATTAGGACTTGAGTTTTTTTGGATAACTTCCTTTTAAAGTTGAGAATTATACTCTGATATGACTGCTGAAAGTTCATGGAATTTGTGAGTTTATTTAATAGAATTTGAGAAAGTTATTGCTTTGTGCTGCCATACTCTATGTGACGGGGATATAGAAATATAAGCTGTGCCAGCTACAAAGACAATTCGGGGTATGTGAGTGGAATAGAGTGCATTCTTATGTAGGTGATTTGATAGTGGAATAGTATGTATTATTATTAGATTTGAAAGGAGCCCACACATAGTAACTCTGTACCTCTTTCTAGTTTGGAAATGATTACCAAGGAATGAGGGAGCCAGTAATTAAAGTATCATTTTCGTAAAGGCTAAATTAGTTATTTGACTTGACCTATGGTGATAGCTATACAAACTCTGATTTGCTCCTCTTGCCCAGGTCATTTCACTGAATCACACATGTCTGTTTAAAACTTCAGCTTTCTCTCTGAGGACAAAACCTGTCCTCATGTTTACAATATAAGCTACAACACAACTTTACAACAGATTAGTGGAAAAGTATGTGTCTCAAGGCCAGACTACTCTGTAAGAGAAAGGGTGCTCATTTGCTCATTGCCAAAGCTGCTAATCAGGTAAGTCACTCCTCTTATTTTGGAGAGGAGTGAAGGAGGGGCTGGGTACTATTTACACCTCTGGACTGGCATTTTCTATCCTGGATAGGATATAAAAAGTAGGAGATAAATATATTGATTTTAATACCTAAGTTTCAGGTCATCTGGGGGTGTGATGTCTCTCTCTCGGGGGAGGAGATCATTAATGCGTCCTGCTCTTCCCTTCATGAACTCCTTTTCCCAGTACCAACAATTGACCCTTAGTCTGTCTTCTGGAACAACTGGTAGGCAGTGCAGATATGCAGTGGATCAGAACTGCACATTAGTTAAATCAATTCTCAGACCTTGCTGTTAGCCAGGGATAGTAGTCATTCCCTACTCTAATTCTCATCCCAAGTATGTCTAGCCTCGTGATCAATATAGCTCCAGGAATGTTATTCAGGGAGATAAATGGCAGCGTAAAGATACTCCAGTAATCTATTATGATGGCAATATATAAATGTCCCTAAGTGCAGATTTCCCCCCTTTAAAAAATTCCCATGTCAAAGAGACATGAAAATTATCTTTCGTCTGAAATTCTAAGATCCAAAACTTTTATGTTAAGTTTAAAGAAATCAACTTTCAAAATTTATGTTATCCAGTTTTTCTTTCTGTCCAATCTCAGATAGCGGCATGTATTCCACAGTCTAGACAGAATTCAGTTTTTTAATCAGCTTCAGTTTGAGCTGCCTTGTATTGGAATGAGTAAGGTTCTTTCATTCCTAAGCCTCTCCTGTGTCTTAATTATTTTATCTTTTTATTTTGACCTAATTGTAGATTCACATGCAATTCCAAGAACTAGTATGAAGAGGTCCTATCTGCCTGCACCTAGTTTTCCCCAGTGATAAATACTATCTTACATAACCACAGTACCATGTCAAAACCAGGAAACTAACATTGGCGTTGGTAAAATCCATAGACGTTATTCAGATTTCACTAGCTTTACGTGCACTTGTGTGTGTGTGTCTGTGTACGCGCACATGTGTGTAGCTTTGTAAAATTTTGTCACGTGTAGATTCATGTGGCCCTCACCACAATCAATGCAGACTGCTCCACCATCACAAAGGTCCTTTTTGTTTGTCCTTGGTGGTCACACCCACACTCTCCACGCTTACCTCATCTCTAACCCCAGGCAACCACGAATCTGTTTTCCATCTCTATAATTTTGTTATTTAAAGAATGTTATATAAATGAAATCATACAGTATGTGACCTTTTGAAACTGAAGTTTTTGAGTCGGCATCATGCTTCTGAAATCTATTCAATTTGTTGCGTGCCTCAAAAGTTCATTCCTTTTTTTGGTTGAATGGTATTCCATCACATGGATTTACACAGTTTGTCTTAACCATTCCCTGTTGGAGGACATTTGAGTTGTTACCAGTTTTTGGATATTACATGTAAAGTTGTTATGGACATTTGTGTGCATGTTTTAGTGTGAACAAACTGTACATTTCTCTAGGATAAATACCCAGAAGTGCTATTGCTCATTTGCATGCTGAGTATATGTTTAGCTTTTTAAAGAAACTGCCAAACTATTTTCCAGAGTAGCTATATCATTTTACATTCCCACTAGATATATGAGTGATACGTTTTCTCTACATCCTACCAGCATTGGTTCTGTCACTATTTTTTATTTTAGCTATTCTGATATGTGTACTAATAATTCACTGAGGTTTTGATTTGTGTTTCCCTAAAAGCTAGTGATAGTGAGCGTCTTTCCCTGTGCTTATATTTTATGTGTGTATTCTTTCAGTGTAATGTGACAATATATTTTTTTCTGATTTTCTAATTGGATTGTTTGATTTTTGTTTTCTACTGTTGAGTTTTGAGAGTTTGTTATATATTCTAAAAATATGTTCTTTGCCAGGCATGTGGTCATGTGCCTCATTTTTAAAGTTCGAAAATAATACTGAGACACCTGATATTTCAAGACCAACTCCATAGCCATGAAATTTTAAGAGCCAAGCAAAAATTTGAGTGATTGGAGCTGTAATCCCAGGCAAAATAATTTTCCAGAACCTAGTGTTTAGTCTAGTGCAGATTCCTGTTATTGTTGCCAAAGATGCTAATGGAAATTCCTTGATATTTGAGGAAAGGAAGGTGGACAGAGGCAATCTTGTTTTAAGTCTTACCAGGATGCCAGTGGATGTCATTGGTCCAAACACCATGATCTAAAAATTTAAACTGAACTGTAAGAAATTACTAATCAAGATGCATTTACCATAAATGGGGAGAAAATCCACCTATCTATAAGCAGGTCTCCCACCACAGTAGCTGCCCCCGTGCCTCTGGCTATAAAAGAGGCCTATGGAATCTTCTTGCTAGGGGCAGTTTTCCCTTGTCCCCACATCTGTTAAATCAAGTGCTACATCCCTAATGTATTATTTGTAATACTTTATAGTAATCAATATAAGTATAAACACATACCAATTTACCTAGCCTCCCTAAATCAATGAAATTCAACTTTAGTGGAGGTGCAGACCCATGATGGCCATTCTTGATGTCCCACCTTTGTGTAATTTCTTCTTCTTGAGTGTGGGCAGGGTCTGTGACTGGCTTCTAACCAACAGAATATGGCAAAGGTAAAGGGAGGTCACTTCTGTTATTGTTCATTATGTAAGCCTCTGTCTGGCTGGCAGACTCACTCTGAGACTCTCCTTGCTGGCCTGATGGAATAAGTGGCCACATTGATGAAGCCCATCTGGCAAGGCACTGTGGACCTACTACAGGTAAACTTTGAGAGGTGAGGGCATTCTCTAGCCAAGAACCAGCAAGAAGCCAGAGAGCTCACTCAGTCCTTCAGTATCAAGGCAATGAATTCTGCCAGCAAACTGAGTGAGTCTGGGAGCAGATTCTTTCCCAGTCAAAACATCAGATGAGAATACAACCTGGATGAGACCTCAACTGCAGACTTATAAGGCCCTAAGAAGAGGCCTTAACTGTACCTCTCAAATCATGACCCACAGAAGCTAAGGGATAATGTGTGTGTGTTGCTTCAAGTCACCACATTTGTGATAATTTGTTACCCAGCAATAGAAAATCAATACAACTTCACCCCTACCCAGATTTTATTTATTTTTGCCACGGAAACAATAATGAAAAATATTTTTATTCATATATCTTTATATATTGATGCCTGTATTTTATGGATAGATTTTCTAGGAGTGTGGTTACTGCATGTTCTTTTAAATTTTAATAGGTGATGCCAGGTTGCTTTCTAAAGAAGCTCTAATGATTCACATGCTACCAGCAATGTGTAAGCGTATCCTTTTTCTTTTATTCTTACTAGCAATGGGCCCTAATAGAGGTTTATAAATCCTTTCAGTCTCAAAAGAATAAAGAGATATCGCATTGTTACTTTAATTTAAATTTCACTGCCTACCAGTGAGTTTAAGCATTTTTAATGTTTCCGGTTACAGGGGTTATCTCTTCTGCAAATTGCTGTTTAAAACTCTGCCAATGTTTCTCCTCTATTTTTTATGTCTTTTTTATTGTAATATGTATTATAGATATTAAACTTCAGACCTGTATGTTGCAGATTTTTTATTCAAATCTACTTGTTTTCTGTTGACTTTGTTTATGAAAAATGTTTTATTGTAAAAATGAAAATTTTTGTTAATAGCATCCATGTCCCTTCTGTGTGTGAAGCTATAGTAGATCTTTGAAATCCAAGCCCTGATTTTTGGTTATTCCAACAGCAAATTGTAGCCTCCTTGAGGCCATGGGTTTAGAGAGCAACTCTTAAAACCTTGCCAGCAGTCTTCATGATGCCAATAGGTTAATTTATCCTAAATTCTATTTTTAACTCTTGTTGTATTTCAAAACAAAATACAAGGAAATGCAATTTGGGGCAGCATATTTAGTACTATTTACCTATTCGTGGTATGAAACATACTTTAGTAGGACTCTGTGGACTGTAACATAGCTGCTTCTGCATTTTAAGACCCAGCCTATAGATTTGATTAAGAAATACAATAAAATCAGCTAAGCTTGAGCTTCTCATAAGTGCCTACAAAGTTTTTACACTAAAATGTGGCCTACATTAAGATTAGCCTTTATTGGAGCAAAATAAACTATCTTAACTGTAATGTAATCCCTGCCCCATTGGGTGGCTTTAAGCCATAGCTGTGCCAGCATGAGTCAGGGCAAGTTCAGCCACAGAAAACCACACAGACTATGATTGCTAAGCCCCACACTCCCTCAACAATTAAAAATCAGCCACACAGTGACGATAAAAGCCACAGAAATCCAATGAAGTCCAAACCCAGGTGGCTTAAGGTTACCAAGGCATTGAGAGCTTCTAGCCTCCTTCCCTTTCTTTCTAAGCATGGCCCACATTCTGGCCCGTGGTTTATTACTGAGAATTTCCAATCCCTGAACCTTTAAGTTAGGGCTGAAGAGAATTAATCAATGACATTCCTCTTCACCTCCTGAGTTTGGAAAAAAAAACCAAGAAGAACATACAGGAGTCCAAACAGATGATGGGGAAAATATCTGATACTTTATTGATGATAAATTAGAGAATGCCACTTGACCTATAGCCACACTCAGTCTTTCTATTCTGCTCCCCCAACCTGTGAATCAAACTTGTCTACTCACAATATCAGGCCTTAAAAAGACAGAACTGCCCTGGTCAGGAATGGGAAGAAAAGATGTGTGTCCTGAAGACTTTGCTGTCTGAAAAAAGAGAAAGAAGCTGAACTGTTTGAGTTCCTTCTTCCCATTGGCAGGATCAAAGAAGTCTTTCCTCCCTTGGGCTAGTGTAGGCAAGGAGGCAAAGAGTACCCTTTCAGGAAGTAGAGCTCCCTCTCCACTATGGGAAAGTGAGGAGGCCGGGGTGAGTGAGTGCCCCTCCTAATATTTTGATAGTGTATTCATAAAAGCCTCTTCATAGCTGATGGGGTCCTTAGCTCTAATAGGGATTTAGGTAGAAGGTTGGGAACAGATGTGTGACATTGAAGCTGAGCTTTAACAGATGAGTACAAGTGTGCTAGATGTTTGGTAGCTAGAGTGGCATTTTAGACAGAAGAACAACATAAATAAAGGGAGAGTCATAAAATTGCCCAATGTGTTCAGGGAGCAGCCAGGGAATCCAGTGTGGCAAGGACACTGGGGAAACTGGCTGGAGCTGAAGTTTTGAGTAAGGAAATCATTTTTACAGTATTTATATTTTTGAAGAATAATTAGTAGCTAGAGTGATGAAGGACAGCTTTTAAATGTAGATATGGGCCTCAGCAGTTTGTCATGAAGAATTGTGAAAAAGTCTATCTGAAGAATTGTGAAAAAATCTATCTCTGCAATCTTAATAGAATTCAGAAACAAAAATTCAAATTAATTGGGGGGAGTTAAAATAGTTAATACTATCATATGTGATTGGAGTTGCTTTGCAAACTCAGAGAAAAGTCAAGCTCAGGAAACACAAACATGGTGGCATCTTTGGACTGTTGAGATTCCATGCTGTCATCTTTCATTTACCCAGTATCTCATCAGTCAACCAGGCTGTGAATTTTTCTTTGAAATAATTTCAAAGACATGCTTCACTTTCCCATTCCCCGAATGTCTTCATTGTTTTGGCTGCTATTACAAAAATACCATAGTTTGGGTGGCTTAAACAACAAACATTTATTTGTCATAGTTTTAGAGGCTAGGAATTCCAAGATCAAGGCTCCAGCAGGCCTGGTATCTGGTGAAGCCCTGCTTCCTGGCTTGTAGTAGACAGCTACCTTCCCCTTATACCCTTACATGACCAGAGAGTGAGCTCTAGTATATTTCTTTTATTATCAGGACACTAATTCCGTGAAAGGATTTGCCTCCTGACACTCCTACTGGGGACTAGGGTTTCAACATGATTTTTGGGAGAATACAAACATACAGTCCGTAACATCAACTATCTTCACCTTTTGCAGGTATCCATTACCTCAAACCTTGGTCATTTTTGCCTGCATTAGTCATTTTAAAATATTAACATTTTTATGTGGTTTTGGTATTGTATTATCTTTAGAGATTAGACTCATGGTACAGTCTGTCCTTCCCTTCATAGAACTGGTTGAGAATTTACACATACAGAGTCACATAGGCATGGAGTATGGGTATTTGTTTTACTCAATGTGTGCCTGGATCAAGGACACTGGCAGGCTTTCTGACTCTCCCCAGACTGAATTTATCCATCTTGTCACAGGTCAGAGGCTGTGATGCACATCTGAGAGGGCTTACTGCATGGAAGCTGGAAGCCTGGCCCCTGCTGCATCTGAAGAAGCAGAACCAAGAGGAAGCAAGGGAAGAGCACAGAGCCTATTTCTAACTTTTGAGGCAATGTGACTCCCACTGGAAACATTGTTCAATGAAAGTTAGGATCTTATTGATTTCACCAAATTGATTTGTTTTTCTCTGTCCAAGAGGAGGAACAATTTACAGAGTAGAAATAGAGTATGAAACATTGCTGGTAATGTCACTGGTTCTTTCTCCTTTAAGAGATCAGAATATAATTTTAAGTTTTGATTGGGGAAAGAACATGGGGTGAGCAGGACTAGAATTTTCCACCACATTATTCATCTTAGGTATTATTCTCTAAGTTTTAGGTATATGCCTTTTATTTCTAATTTGGAATCTTCCTGAGACTAGAGCCCACGTATATTGCTTCAGGTTATTCCCATACCAATAAATATTCAGAAAAGAAACAGATTTAGCTGGAAATATGCAAAATGCCATGTCAGATGGGAAAGCCTTGCTGTCACTAAATAACTATGTAAGATTGGCTTGAATCCAATGCTTCCACGTCTTTGGAAGATTTCTGTCAGTTTCCCTCTTTCTTGTGATCTCCTCTGACTGCCAGACTCTTGTTTCCACCTTTGCTGTCTTGGCTGTGCATGCAGTTAATTCAGAGATGATTCTCAGAATATTGGTTTGTTGGTTTACACACACTCAGAGCATTTGTGAGTACACTGGATTTTACTGTTGCTAGTTAAAGGGAGGAGTCCCTTGATGCATAGCTCAAAAACAGTCCATATTCTGGATTCCTCCTCTCTAACATTCTTTGTGGCTGGCCCTCACTGAAGTTTCCTGTCTTAGTTCTAGCCCCATACATCACACTGTTTTATATCCTTTTGTGAACCTCTCTTTTTTTCTTTTATTGTCTCCCATACCCTCTTTTCATTTTTTCCTAGAAATTCTAAATACTTCAGTCTCAATTTTACTATGAAAGTGAGCTTTCTCCAGCTCCTTTTCTCAAACATGCAAATATACAAATCCATTAAGGTGCTCAATAAAGGACTGCCAGGAACAAAAAGCCACTCTCCTTAGGTGCTTACACGCCCTATGAATATAATTAGCAGGTTTTTCTATTATAATTAGAATATTATCCTCACATTTCTAGGTCGATTTTCTCCTACTCGAATAACAGGGGAATGAATATTAAAACTGTATTAAGAAGTCTCAGAGTTCATATCATATCAGGCCTCCTAAAATATAGTAAGAAAATGAGTTTGATAATAAGTAAAATTTTGCAGAATTTTGTTTAGAGGCTCAGAATTTAAACATTCTCTTTTGTTGATAGTGCTTATAAAAACAACCCCTAAGTATTTTCTGATAATAATTGGCTACATGACTTTCTTAGATATAAATAAAACTAGGGACAATGAAGTCTTTAACAGAAAAGAAGGATTTGTTAACCTTATTAAATTAGGATTAAACACAATGAACACCAGGTCTCTACAAGCTAGAGAAAGTGCAAAGTATGAGAATGCAGCACAAAATTGTTGAGAAAGTGTGAGTGCTTGGAATGGTAAATCTGTGGTGACTGTCCCTTTTCCTGGCTGGGGAGCCTGTCCCTCTAGGTTATAAGCAACCAGTAGTCCTGGTCAGGGGCATAGCTTTTCCTGGTCATTACTACATTAACATGGAACTGAGGCCTTACAATTCTCTATCATACTTGTAATTATTAGCATTTCTATGCCATATGTTCTGGAATCAATCACAAAATATTATCTTTGCATGACTGCTATAGGGCGTATTACTCGATTTTCTTTACTGTTTTAATTATACTATTTGGTAACACTAGCAAGTCTGAATTTTAAACAACTTCCTTAGGTTACCCTGTGTATGTGTAATTAATCATTTCATTGTTATGGTATGATGACAAATACTGAAAGAAAGTTATTCTAAATGGAGCATAGTTATTCTAAATGGCAAAGACTCAGAGACTCATTTTAGACTATAATTATAATCTTGCAGTGGAATAGGAGAATAATCAATACTCATTAGATATGTCATTGAGAATCTACTATAGATTCATGACTAAACTCTCAAATCCCAGAAAATGTGCTGAGAATCATGCACTAGTTTAAAGAGGGAGACCAGGGTAGTGGTTATATTTTTAAAAAGGCTGAAGTCATATATGAGCTGCCACAAGACAATTCCTCCAAAGATCCAAAGGTAAAGTTTCATAGATAATCAAAATAAAAGGCTATTAGTGAATTCAGATGTTCATAGAGTTGTATATTATTCAATAAATGATCAAGCAGATAAAGATGCACATATGATCAGCACTAATATGAATGTATATGTATCACTGAAACTGAAGTTTTAAGTCACTGTCCATAGAGTGAGTCTTAGATAACCCCATAATGTCCTTATAAAACTCAATCTTGCCATTAAAATTGCATGTGATGCCTTAAGTTTGCTGGCATCACCCAAAGACAACCGACATGTGATTCTGATTCCACACCAGTGTGAACTCCTGTTCAGGCCCCACTTCTTCTGATAGCAGGGTGTACCCCACTGGCTCTTGCCTATTTAGTCCCTTATGGTCAAATGGTGAGCAGATTGATCACTTTAAGGCAGGGGGAACCAACATATCTGTGCTCATTTTCATGGCATTCTTAGCTATTTAGTGAAGCACATGGAAGCTCAGGAATGGCAGGGTTTTAGAAGCCATTTGTTTTCCCTCTGCTCCCTTTGTGTTCCTTAAGGTGCAGATCCATCTTTCCTATCTTCCAAAAACTCTGCATGAGTGTTCCATCCTTGCTCTGTGAAGCTAGAAATAGTATCTCCTCTTCTCAGAAATATCTTCATATTTCTTCTGTGCTTCTTCTTTATCACTTATCACGACCTGCCTGGTAGCTATCATGTTCCTCTCTCATCCCTTAGTATTACAGTGTATTCTGTGAATCATCTTTGTATGCCTGATAGGACTTGCACAGTCTGGCCCAGGGTAGGTTTCAATAAATGTGTTGGATGAATGATGAGCTGCAATTCTGCCATGAGATTCATGAGAGTAACAGACACTGAATTATTGTACAGCAGCTTATGGTGGCATTTTATACTCTAAGGTTGGAGGGAGCTTGACTTAGAAGCTTCTTAGCATCTCTAAAACATCTCTGCCAAGTGATCTCCCAGCTTTTTCTTGAACATCTCCGGTGATGGTTAACTTGACTCCTCTAGAGGCAGTCTTTTCCATTTCAGACATGTTCTAATGTGGCTCTCTTCTCCTCTTTCCTGACAATATTTTGACCTCAAGACGCAGATTTATTATCAACTCAGCTAAGGGTACTTTAACTTCATAAGGCGGAAAGTAGTCTCTTGTTTTAATCAGTCTCAAGCCTAGAGCTATCCAGATTCTTCCTGTCTTTGCTGAAATTTTCTTCAGATACTTTAGTTTTTGTAGTTTTGTTTTTTCAAACACACTTATGGAGATATATTTGATTTTATAAACAAAAACCTGCACACATTTAATGTATATAATTTGATGAGTTTGGAAGTATGCATACATCTGTGATGCTATCACCATTCTTCTTAAACTGTTATTTCCCTTCATGGATTCAAAGGGTTGGAAGAGACCTGGAGATTAGCTAGTTCAACTTAATTTTCTGATGATCCAATGGAGCCTAAGTAAGAGGAAGGGACTTGCTAAAGGTCACACACCTTACTTTCAGCCATCAGCTATACAGGAAAGGAGGCTGCATTCCCAGCTGCTGGCCTGCTTAAAGGACCCAGTGGCTACTTTTCCACAAATTTCTTATATGCAGTAATACCGTATGCTCCAACAGAAGCTTTTCACTTTTGAGCTACAATATTAATCTCATGAACTTAATCACAAGCATAACAAATGGTTTTTCCCTCTTAATCCCTTACTTGTTCACTTGCTGGTGTATCACCCATGACCAGGCAGACAACTGTTTGTCTTCTGTCAACTGATTAAGGAGTGATATTGGATGGGTGCTAATTCTTAGGAAGATGAGAGAATCAGAAATTCATCATAGGAACATGCTTGAGTAATAAGTTTGATGATATCATTTTTAGCTGTGAGATAGTTTTGGTTCTCATAAAAAGGAAAATCTGTTATAATTTTAAGTAGCATTTAATGTTATCTACTGAAATACATTTGGGTTTAGTACAGGAAACAGATGATATTTGGTCTGAAAACACTCTGTGAATTTACTTCTTTTTCACAGATCGTTGCTTACTTTTTTAAAAAATTTTATGTTCTACTATGCCAGGGAATGATAGTTATGTTAGATTATGTAACTGGCAATAGTAAATTGAGGAAATAAAAGATTTGGGTTAAAAACTGGTTCTGCTTATGAGGAACATACTCCAAAATGTTGATATTATACATACCTAAACTTTATTCAGGAACTAAAATACAGACAATCTGTGGGATAATATGATAAATTAAATTTTAGGGAGATTTTGCTTAATGGGGGGTTTCCAAAGTAAATTATGATTTTACTCTTTTCCTCATCTTTCAGACATGCCACTTCAGAAAACTCTTTGTATCTGCATTTTAAAATATTGCTTTATTTTAAATTCATATTCTGGATAAATTAGTTGATTTTTGATGATTCTAAAAATTTTTGGTAGAAACCAGTTTTAATCCTGTGAGTAGAAAAATATGTATGAAGATGTGGGATAGGTGTTTGCTAGTACAGGGTAGGAAGTACCTAAAATAACAAGTAAGTGTCAGTGAGGAAAATTTGTTAAATAGAATTTCATAAATAATTCTGGAATGCATTTGCAAAACTACATGCTGGGTCATATTTTTCTGTCTCACGTTATAGCCAGTTTAACCCTCTTACTCTAGAAAAGCTAGAGCTATTTCTGTGTTCTCAAAGTTGGGTTCCAAATTACCTATCCAGTATCTTCCCCCTCTACATTTTCCACAAAATGAACGCTCCAGCTTCATCAATCTCCTTTAAGATCCTTGAGCATATCTAGAACTTCCGTCCTCTGCTATCGCAGTTTCCTCACTGATGTGCCCAAGGAGCTTGTTCAAATTCATGCATTGTTGAGGGCCAAATCTGGATCATCTGTCAGTTTCATTCAATGACAACCTGTCCTGATTTACACAGTCAGAATTAAATATTCCTACAGCATATTACTAACACCTCTATTTATTGCTTATACCAGCTTTGCCTTGTGATTAGTTATTTCATATTGATCTACTGAACTTAAATTCTGTGATCTCCTTATTGACCACAGATTATTCCTCTGTTTAGCACTCCTTATTCTTATCCCTGTTACAATTCTTATTATGGTGCACAAGCTCCATAAATATTTATAAAACTGATATTAATTGAATAAAATATTGTCTAGAGGTCTCAGTCATTCTTCAATGAAACGGAATGATTATTTTAGCTGATTTGACACCATTGTACCAAATTAATCTTCAAAATTGTATACTAAAGAACCAGGGAGACAATGAAATATCTAAGATAGAATCATTTTTAATATATTGGCATGCTAAACTTTAGAATGTATGATCAAACCACTTATTTCAATAGGATAACATTTAACCAAATGCCTTGGTAAGTTGCTTACCCATCTCAAAAGGATATTGATAATATTGTTCTATAGAGAATTTACATAAAAAGGCTATGATTACTGTTAACCACAAATAGTCCTAAGTAGTAAAAATATTGCCTGAAGTATTTCTGAGTTGAAATAAAACATCCAGATTATAATAACATTTTTCTTTTTTTTTTTAGGTATGGTCTTTTAAAATAAATACTTTACTATTATAATTGTCATGCCTGTTGTTTTGTGTTAGATGTATAACTAAACGTGTTGTATAGATTATGGTCAATAAGTTATTGGGTAAATGTTATTTTCCTACTATTACCTAAAGTTAATCTTACCACCTGATATGGTTTGGCTGTGTCCCCAACCAAGTCTCATCCTGAATTGTAGTTCTCATAATCTCCACATGTGGGAGGGACTCGGTGGGAGGTAATTTAACCATGGGGGTGGCTACACTCATGCTGTTCTAGTGATAGTAAGTTCTCATGAGATCTGATGGTTTTATAAGAGGCTTTCCCCCCTTTTTCTTGGCACTTCTCCTTCCTGCCATCATGTGAAGAAGGGATTGTTTGTTTCCCCTCCTGCCATGATTGTAAGTTTCCTGAGGTCTTCTCAGCCATGCCAAACTGTGAGTCAATGAAATCTTTTTCCTTTATAAATTACCCAGTTTCAGGCATTTTTTCATAGCAGTGTGAAAATGGACTAATACACCACCTATACTTTTTTCACACTTTTCATTGAGAAATGTAACTTTCACAAGGAAAAGTACATACAACCCATATTAACAGTTTTACAAATAACTATAAAGCAAATATCTGTGTCGGTTGGGTGTGGAGGCTCATATCTGTAATCCCAGCACTTTGGGAGGCCAAGGTGGGTGGATCACTTTGAGCTCAGAAGTTTGAAACCAGCCTAGGCAACACAGCAAAACCCTGTCTCTAGAAAAAATACAAAAATTAGCCAGGTGTGGTGGTGTGCACCTGTGGTCCCAGCTACTAAGGAGGCTGAGCCTGGAGAATCACCTGAACCTGGGAGACAGAGGTTGCAGTGAGCCAAGATCACTCCAGTGTGGGAACAGAGCGAGACCCTGTCTAAAAAATAAAAGCAAATAATCTGTGTTAAAACTACCCAGACCAAATAGAACATTTCATTTAAAAGATCTGGAGTATCTACTGAGGGCAGAGGGAAAGGAAGCTAGCCAAGCACAAGCATCTCCCTGATTATCCCTGCCAGTTGCAAACTCGTTCCTTTCCTCTACTGCTTATACTATCCTGGCTTTATAGTGTTAATGTCTTCTCTTATCTTTATAATTTCCCTAAGGAAAAAGACAAATTTTTCTGTTTTTGAACTTTATATAAGTGGGACCATTTGTATGTATTCTTTTGTGGCTTGTTTTTCTTAACCTTAGGTTGGTAAAATATATTCATGCTGTTGTATGTGACTTTAGTTTGTCCATTCATTTTTAATACTATACAGTGTCCTTTAAATGAATATACCACAGTTTATTTATCCATTCTACTTCTAAGGCAATTTGGACTGTTTGCAGTTGGGGGCTATTTTGAACAATATGTCTTGGTGCATGCATTTCTCTAAGGTATATACTTAGCAGTGGAATTGCTGGGTCAAAGGGTATGTGTGCCTCAACTAGGCTAGAAAACACCACACTGTTTCCAGAGTGCATGTATAAATTTATATTTCTACCAGCAGTGTATGACAATTCCTACTGCTCCAAATCCTGACCAACAACTGGTATTTACTTTTGCATTTTTTCCCAATCTTAAGAGTGTTTAGTGCTAACTCATTTTGTTTAATTTCCATTTACTCTATTACCAGTTAGGTTGAGTACCTTTTTAAAAAACAGAAGTTCATTGGTAATTTGGATTTTCACTTTTGCGAAGCTTCTGTTCAAGTTCAGTTCTTTGCCTACTCTTCTATTGAAGTATTGTTTTATGTGTATTTCTCATTGAGTTTACTGTGTATTGAGTATTGTTATAAAGCCATATGATAAGCAGATGTTCTTAACTTTAATGTAGTTAAAATTATCTCTTTTTCTTTATAATGACTACTTTTTCTGACTTATTAAAGATCCCCTGTCACAAAATTATGAAGATATTTACTTTTACTCTCTCCTCAAAGTTTAAAAATTTTGCCCTTTCCACTCTGGTTTTTAATTGATTTTATATATGGATACCCATTATTACAGTTCCAAAGATTAAAAAGTGGCCTTCCCCATTGCTCTGGAGTGCTAATTTATTATAAATCAAGTGTCCTTGTGTGTGTGAAGTTGTTTCTGAACTTAAAATATATTTCTTTGGTCTAAATATCTATTCCTGCAATAAACATCCACTGCCTTAATTACCATAGCTTTATATAGGTCTTGATAACTGGGCAAGTCCTTTCTGCCTTATTTTTCTTGGTTAACTTTGGCCTTTTTAACATACATATACCTTTGAAAATCTGCTTGTGAACTTCCACATGCACACTAAAATAATCTGCTGGTAATATGAAATTCATTGAATCTATACATTCCTTTCAGGAGAGAGTAGTTGCACACATATAATCCCAGCACTTTTGGAAGCCAATGTGGGAAGATTGCTTGAGGCCAGGAGTTCAAGACTAGCCTAGGCAACATAGTGAGACCCTGTTTTTAGGGAAAAAATGTTTTTAAAAAGCTGGGCATGTTGGCAGGCTGCCAAGTACACAGGGGGCTGAGGTGGGAGGATGGCTTCAGTCCAGGAGTTCCAGGCTGTAGTGAGCTATGATTACACCACTGCCTTCTAGCCTGAATGACAAAGTGAGAACCTATCTCATAAAAAAAAAAATCAGGAGAAATATTTACAGTCACAAGTTTTTCAATATGTGAATTTGCTATATATTTCATTTTTCTGAAGTCTTCTTTAATGTAATTTAATCCCATTTTATGATTTTTTCTGTAGTAGCCTTATATATCCTTGTTGGACTTCTTCCGAGTCACCTGATATATTTTCATACTGCTATATAAACCCACCTTTGTCATTGATCATAGCTCATCAAAATCTTCCTAGACTTTGCTTATCATTTCTTTTCACTAACTTGTATTCTCACTGTTTTTTCTTCCACTGAGCTACTCTCTTTATTACATGAACATAATTTGAACCCATTATGTACCCATTGTTAAAAGCCCTTCAGTAGCTCCCTATATACTCTATGTCTTTTTCCTTTCATGGCCAATGATTTAGGCATGATGGGCCATGCTTCTGTCTCTTCCTTCTTACCTTTCAGCCAGTCATTTTCCAACCTGCTGTGATTTGATTGCTTCCACCACCACATTGCAACTGCTCTGCCAGAGGATCCTCTCACAATTAAAGCCAAGGACTATTTTTCAAGGTCCTTATGTTGATTTTTCAGCACTGTAGAACATTGCTATAATGCTAAAAGTATTAATAGTAGCCATAGTAATTATAACTAGTATATATCACTGGTAAATGTCACTGGTATTATTAAGACTATACTTATAGCTATAATTATAATTATAGTAATAATAACACTATAATTATATGTTATTACTGTAATATATAATTACTATAATATAATTATAATAATACATAATTATATTAATAATAATATGAGTGATAAAATTAATACCAACTTACTGAGTATCTTTTGTGGGGCAGCACTTTAGAGCCACTACTTTTACAAACCAGATATTATTATCAAAGATGAGATGGCCTTTCCATTGTCCAAGGTCATGAAGAGTAAGTTCTACAGGGAAGTCAGCCTCATGCAAGAGTCTAAACTCTGCCCAATACTTGTCTCTGCCTTAAATCCACAGATCTCGCTCGCCTCTTGTTCTCCTTTAGTCCATCCTGCCTCTTTTTCATACTCTTTTTCTCTGGGTTCTCTTCCACCGCCCATATCCTCAATCTGGCTCCTCACCAGGGTCTTGCCATTGGTCCTTTTCTCACTCTTCCTATCCTTGCTTGTATGATATCCTCTCCCACAACATAAGCTTTCACTTAACATACCAACTTCATTATATCTAAGACCTAGCATGGTGCCTGTCTTGTAACTATTGAATGGTAAACTATCTTATATCTTCATTGGTTGGAGTCTAGACATCCCAGCTCAATATTTATAAAACTGAGCTCATAAATCTTTTTCTCCTAAACTTCCTTCTCCTCCTGTGTATCTTATCCTGGTTAAAAGCATCACCCTTTATCCATTTGCTCATTCCAGAAAACTGGTAATCATAGTACTGTTTTTATCATGCCAGCCTCAGAAATCTCTTCTACCAATGCAGATTTCTTTGCATTCTGGTCTTTAGTGACCCATCTCCTGGTGCTGTCCCATTTGGAGCACTTATCACCTTGATATATTGATGATTTGATGAACTAATAACTGCAGATTTTACCCTTTTTGGGATACAGTAACTATTTTTTCATATATTGAAAAATAATTCTTTCAGTTTAGCAGCTTACATTTTGATATTGCACAACAGAGTATCATACAAGTACTCACTGATTTTTTTCAACACTTTTAGGTGTCTAAAATTATGGAAGAGAAAACTTGTAAAGAAACTGATATTCAAATGCTTTGGAACTTAGTTGAGATTTTTGCAATTTCTTTTTCAATGTTCACAAAAGTGTGGCTGAGAACATCAGACTGTGTGCTTCATTAAAGTTAATGGGTGAACAACCAAATATTTGGGGATACCTCAGTTTTTTCAAATGGAGTCACATTAAATTCTTGCTGCAGGGGTTTCTCTGTGCAGTTTCTCTGATGGTTTTTAGGGGTCTCTTGGATGGCGTGGCTGTCCTTCTGCAGTGCCACAGGGAACAAAACTGAAGTTGTTAAGTTAGAACAGATACTTTTATACCAAACATGGTGAAATTGGCAATTGGCATTTTTGCATAATGATATAAGTATATTTGACGGCATTGGAAATCCTAACCAGCATTATATATAACTTAGGAGATTGGTTAATGAAAAATTTTTAACAGTGTTTTATATAGTGAGGGACACCATGATGTGTAGTTTGCTATTGACAGTGTCACTCTTGGCTGTCAGAGCCCTTCAGGGATTACCCAGGCCAAAGGGGTCACGCTTTGCTTTGAGACAGGTGAAGGGACACGAAGGCCCAGCTCTGTCACACTCTCTTGGCACATTCTGTCCTCAGAATTCCCTATAGTGTCAGCTAAGGTTTCTGTTGAGACTGTCACAGCTTGACATCGTCCTCTGCCCAATCTTCCTTCTTTCTCTTTCTTTCCATTTCCTTCCACAGGCACTGATTCTGTAATAAACATCCTGTATGCTAATCTTCATCTTAGAGTCTGCTTCCAAGAGAACCTAACTTGCAACTCCCACCATGTAAAAGTTTGATGCAGCTTTGCCAGAGAAGCATAACATTAATGGGAATGCTGTGAGGCTTTTCCCTAGAACAGGAAGCTCACAAAGGTTACCAAGTAAACAGATTCATTCATCCTGGCAACATTTACACATCCTTCTCAGGGATGCAGAGATGATTAAGGCAAGATTCCTATTCTCTGGTGAGGGAGGTAGGCACAAACAAGTGTTCACAATACAACATCATAAGTGCTATTGTGGAGGATTGCACAATGCGCTTAGGGAACACAGATGAGGGGGCAATTAAAATTGCCCAGGTATTCTGGAAGATGAGGAAACATTTGATCTAAACTGAAGAAAAAAACCATCTGATCTGAATTCTCTTTCCTAGGAAAGAGAATGGTTTGGGAGTTGCTTGTTTTGCAGCTGTGTAAGATGTCTGGGGAGAAGCAAAGAGCTAGGCTGGGATGAGGATGAACAATGGCAGGAAGTAATGAAAAATTGAGCTAGGAAATAGTTTGGGGCCAGAGCTAAAGAAGGAGTGGTTGCCAGCTGGGCGCGGTGGCTTACGCCTGTAATCCCAGCACTTTGGGAGACCGAGGCGGTCGGATCACGAGGTCAGGAGATTGAGACCATCCTGGCTAACACGGTGAAACCCCGTCTCTACTAAAAATACAAAAAATTAGCCAGGCGTGGTGGCGGGCGCCTGTAGTCCCAGCTACTTGGGAGGCTGAGGCAGGAGAATGACGTGAACCTGGGAGGCGGAGCTTGCAGTGAGCCGAGATCGCACCACTGCACTCCAGCCTGGGCGATAGAGTGAGACTCCGTCTCAAAAAAATGAAAAAAAAAGAAAGAAGGAATGGTTGCCTAGTGACAATGTGTAAAATGAGGAGATAACGAAAGATACCTAAAGAAGACCAATGTTTCATATGGGGAGCATTAAGGAAGAGCAGCTAGTGAACCACTGGAGAACCATCAAAGTGGAAGAAGGAAAACTGGAATATTGCTGGAGAGTAGAGAATTTCCGAAAGGCAAAGGTCAACACTGTTACGTGCTCTAGAGATGTTCAGCAGGTTGAGAACTTCGAAATAAGAAGCCCTCGAGCTCTAGCGAAATGAACACATAAGTGGGGATACATTCATAAATGCAACACCATACTGTAAAAAATGACTACAGGTTCATCTGAGAAAAAAGGATAAATTTTGCAATGTGATATTGAGTGAGAAAAGTTAGGTCTTCTACAAAGATGGGTTTAGTTAAACATGTAGTGCTTGGGGATACTTGTATAGGTGACACAAACGTAAAAGAAAGCTAGAAAAATGGGTCTTTGTAAGGAGAGAGGGGGTAATGATCTGAAGTAGGCATGAGGGGATCTGCTGTGTTCTGGTAAAGTCCTCTTTCTTGACCTGAGTGATTTTTTATGGGTATTTCCCTTGGGATAAACCTTTGGGCTGTATGTTTCTGTTTTGTAAAGTTTTCTGTGATGCAATTCATATTTTCCAATAAGTAGGGTTTTAAAATAAGCAATTGGAATGATTAATTTCAGAATCATTGTGACTTTTGATGAGAAGTTTGAGTAGAATGTTTGGTGGTAGAAGTCTGATTGTCCTGGGTTGAGAAACTGAAGGAACAAAATCCAGAAATGTGAATTATTTCTTTTGTATGTTGACGGGAAATAGAAAAAGATAATGTAGCCCTTTGGAGTAAGTAGCCTTTAAGCTAGTAAACTTAGTACTCCCAAGGCAAATACCCTTAGTTAAAATCTATAACTCATACAAGTAGATAGGAGTAAGTTATAAACAACCAAATGAAACATTAGTAGTAAGTGATGAAAATGCATGGTGGCAAGCAAATAACAATTTTTTATAAATCAGGTTTTTGAATAAACTTTGTTCATATTTGTTATTTTGTGAATACATAAATGATTCCTAGAAACTTGGAGTTGTAACATGGGACTGCTTGAAAAAAAAAGATAAACTATCTAAAAGGACAGGCAATTCAATATATGTCAATAATCATTTCAAGGCACTAGAATCTTTGCTATGTTAGTGTTTTTATAGTTTTAGCATAGTATATGTATTTTGTGATATTTTTGATACAGCAAAATATGACACATTTAACTTCATTAAAAACAGAATTTTGAAGTCCACACTTCAAAATTTCTTTAGAGTCAAGAAATTAAGAATAACAGGAGACCTTTAAGGTAGTTCATTTAACTTGCTTATTTGACAGATTGGGACTCCACAGGCTTGGAGACTCAATGTCAGTACCCAGGTCACACAGTTAGTGGAAAGCCTAACTAAATCTTGGGTCTCTCACCTCTCACTCTAGTGATAATTCCACTCAGTACCTTTGAGCAATATCTCATAAAGCAAATCTTGTTACCTAAGATTCTAAACAGCGTCTAGGGCATTGTTATAATAGAATTTGGTCTGTACCAATATAAAATGTTCTGTATTTGGAAATTGTTTTCTTTCAAGTCATAATTCTAAAAAGGTTTAATGCTTCATTAAGCATAATTTGTATTTTGTCATGGGGTGGTAACATTTATTTAGGGGGAATTATCTCTTTTGTAAAATGTGATTAGAACACCACTTGATTAATGGAAATTCTCTTTAAATGCAACTCATAATACAGGCTTAAATCCTGATATAGAAGGTCAACTGGATCACCTTGTCACTTTCTATTAATATTACAATATGAAAACTATTGTGTTGCTTCATTACAGACCCTTAAGATACCTTTGTGGATGGCAAGTGCTTCTGCTTTCATCATAGATAGTAGGAAATGAATTCTTGGCTATAAAGGTGGTGGGCCCCAGACAGTACTCCCCATACAAACTGCAGCCTTCAGAGTTTATTTACAGTCTGCCCCTATGCTTATAGGAAAGTTATCCTCTTTGAACAGTAGTGTCCCACATGACACATCATAGAATGCAAGGCAAAACTTACCAATTCAGTTCACATCAGGATTTTTTTGTAACCATTGATTTTGTTATAAGGGGCTACATCTCTTAAAACAAGAAATTTGTATTCAGCAGCCTGAAGGTCTTTATAGCCATTGACCTTCCCAGTGACTGCCAACAAAATCCTTTAGTTTATCACTTCACTGAGCCATGTCATCACTGAGAATGCTCAGCTCATTTAAATTTAGTTGACCTCGTGGTGTCATTCCTTATGTATAAGAACTAACAAACACCTTTGCCACACTGTAGGTGCCTTGAAGGCAGGTGATGAGGCTGGGTAACTCAGCTATTTAGCATGACGATATGCACGGAGTGAGCTCTCAGTAATTATTAGCCAAACAATGATAAGTGCTTTTTACTTGTATCACTTTCTTGATTCTGTACTTCCAAGAGTAGCGAACTTACTCTTCGACCTCTGGGTAGCATTTGACAATAGGATTATAAGTGCTTTCTCCTTTGGCCTCAGTGGCCCTTTACTGTGCCTTTAGTCCAGTAGGTTGAATTTGCAATCTCTCCCTTGACATCATTCCTGCAATGTTTTGTGCCTGTTAGCAGGAAGATGGCCTTCTATGACTCCTTCTGTTCCCTCTCCTCTAAGATTAAAATGCATTTAGCACATTCTTGAATTTTTTCTATGAATATTTATGTCAAATACTACTATTATTGTATATAGGACAAAGTAAAGAAATATAATAAAGGTACAATACATAAAATAAATAGAAACATCCAGGTGTAATGTAGTAGTATGCTCAATTAAATACATATTTTGTTGTTGTCTTTCCAGGTAGTTTTTTTTTTTTTTTTTATGGTTTTAACATTCCTTGACTTACTTACAACGCTTTCAGACACTGAAAAACAGCCACAGGGCCTGGCTAGGCTGAGATCCCTCAGAGGCTTCCTGCAGGCAATTGCAGCTTTGCCTATTACTGGCCTGAGGTGGCTGTTCTTACTGGAGACTTCACCCCTTCAAGCCCAAAATGGAACTGCAGTTGTCCCCCAAATTCTGAGCTCTCCTGGGAACTCAAGAAATCCCTCTCAGTAGTTGTTGATTTCTATTCCTTTTAATCATCTTTCATTTGCATTTATCTCATAAACCAGTAGATGTTTGCACATTTGACAGGTAAGTTTGGGGAAAATGCATACTTTAATGTATCCATGGAGTCTGCGAGGTACCTTCCTATTCCCCTCATCTGAGGGCCTCATTTTCCTAAAAAGACTTGGGATTATCTGAGAGGCCACTTCCCTAATATAAGGGAATGCTTTTTCCCTCCTTATAGTTCTCTCTTTTTGATTCTCTAATTATTGAGTCTTAATCATAAAAGTTTCTTATTATGAAATTATTTACTTATATCAGCTGGCATTAATTGTTTTCTACTATCTATCTCCAATTCATTTTCTCTACTTTATGCTGAAGATGTCTTTGGCTTTCAGAGAGATTTACATTTTTCAGAGTGCTTTCAAATATAAATGTATATAAATATATGTGAGAATTTCTCATTAACCTTCACATTGACAGTGTGAAATAGGTAAAGCAAGTTTTACAAATGTGAAAATTGAGAGTCAGAGAAGTTATGCAACTGCTAAGTTGCCTAGCTGATAAATAGATATGTTCACGCTGAAATTTGGGTGTAAGGATTCAGAACACAGTGTTCTTCCATTATCTTCTACCAGCATGATCTCACCATTATATGGTCTTGCTGTGTCCCCACCCTAATCTCATCTTGAATTGTAATTCCCACAATTCCCATGTGTCATGGGAGGAACCTGGTGGGAGGTGATTAAATGATGGGGGTGGGTCCTTCCCATGTTGTTCTCATGATAGTGAATAAGTCTTACAAGGTCTAATGGTTTTAAAAATGGGGGTTCCCTCCACAAGCTCTCTTTTCTTGTCTGCTGCCATGTGAAATGTGCCTTTCACCTTCCGCCATGATTGTGAGGCCTCCCCAGCCACAGGGAACTGTAAGTCCAATAAACCTCTTTCTTTCATAAATTGCCCAGTCTCAGGTATGTCTTTATCAGCAGCATGAAAAATGGACTAATACAGTAAATTGGTACCAGTAGACTGGGGTGCTGCTGAAAAGGTACTCAAAAATGTGGAAGCAATTTTGGAACTGGGTAACAGGCAGAGGTTGGGACAGTTTGGAGGTCTCAGAAGAAGACAGGAAAATGTGGGAAAGTTTAGAACTCCCTAGAGACTTGCTGGATGGCTTTGACCAAAATGCTAATAATGATATGGACCATACAATCCAGGTTGAGGAGATGATGAACTTGTTGGGAACTGGAGTAAGGTGACTCTTGCTATGTTTTAGCAAAGAAACTGGTAGTATTTTGCCCCTGCCCAGAGATTTGTGGAACTTTGAATGTGAGAGAGATTTAGGGTATCTGGCAGAAGAAATTTTTAAGCAGAAAAGCATTCAAGAGGTGACTTGGGTGCTGTTAAAGGCATTCAGTTTTATAAGGGAAGCAGAGCATACAAGTTTGGAAAATTTGCAGCCTGACAATGCAATAGAAAAGAAAATTCCATTTTCTGAGGAGAAATTCAAGCTAGCTGCAGAAATTTGCATAAGTAATGAGGAGCCAAATGTTAACCCCCAAGACAATGGGGAAAATGTCTCCAGAGCATGTCAGAGGTTTTTATGGCAGCCCCCCCAATCACAGTTCCAGATGCTTAGAAGGAAAAAGTGATTTTGTGGGCAGGGCTCAGGGTCCCCATGCTGAGTGCAGTCTAGGGACTTGATGCCCTGTGTCCCAGCCACTCCAGCCTGGGCTGAAAGGGGCCAAGGCACAGCTTGGGCTGTGGCTTCAGAGGGTGAAGGCCTCAAGTCTTGGCAGCTTCCACATGGTGTTTTGTTGAGCCTGCGAGTGCACAGAAGTCAAGAACTGAGGTTTGGGAACCTCTGCCTAGATTTCAGAAGATATATGGAAATGCCTGGATGAACAGGCAGAAGTTTGCTGTAGGGACAGGGTCCTCATGGAGAATCTCTGCTAGGGCAGCGCAGAAGGGAAATGTGGGATGGGAGCCCCCACGCAGAGTCACTACTGTGGCACCGCCTAGTGGAGCTGTGAGAAGAGGGCCACTGACCTCCAGACCCCAGAATGATAGATCCACTGACAGCTTGCACCATGCACCTGGAAAATCCATAGATACTCAATTCCAGCCCACGAAAACAGCCAGAAGGGAGGCTGTACCCTGCAAAGCTACAGGGGTGGAGCTGCCCAAGACCATGGGAACCCCTGTCGTGCATCAGCGTGATCTGGATGAGAGACATGGAGTCAAAGGAGATCATTTTGGAGCTTTAAGATTTGACTGCCCTGCTGGATTTCTGGCTTGCATGGGGCCTGTAGCCCCTTCGTTTTGGCCAATTTCTCCTATTTGGAATGGCTGTATTTTCCCAGTGCCTGTACCCTCATTGTATCTAGGAAGTAGCTAACTTGCTTTTGATTTTACAGGCTCACAGGCAGAAGGGACTTGCCTTGTCTCAGAGGACACTTTGGACTGTGGATTTCTGAGTTAATGCTGAAATGAGTTAAGACTTTGGGCGACTGTTGGGAGGGCACGATTGGTTTTGAAATGTGAGGACATGAGATTTGGGAGGGGCCAGGGGCAGAACGATATGGTTTTGCTGTGTCTCCACCCAAATCTCATCTTGAATTGTATCTCCTGCTGTTCCCACATGTCATGGGAGGAACCTGGTGGAAGATAATTGAATCATGGGGGTGGGTCTTTCCCATGCAGTTCTCATGATAGTGAATGAGTCTCATGGGATCTCATAGTTTTAAAAATGGGAGTCTCCCTGCACAAGCTCTCTTCTCTTGTCTGCCGCCATGTGAGATGTGCCTTTCACCTTCCATCATGATTGTGAGGCCTCTCCAGCCACACGGAACTGTTAAGTCCAATAAACCTCCTTCTTTTGTACATTGCCCAGTCTCAGATATATCTTTATCAGCAGCACGAAAATGTACTAATACACCCTACTATCCCACAGATGGCATGTGGCTTCCCATCTGTTTGTGCTCACCTAGCTCCTTCTCTCAATGAATCAGAAGACCCACTTTCCAAGGCTCCATTCAAGTCTCCCTCCTTCCTAAAAGCTGTTCCTGACAAAACCAGTCTAGAGTTATTTTCTGTAAATGCTTGTTATTTAAGGCATTTATTTTGTATTTTCTCATAGGCTGTTTTGTATGGTTATTTAACTATGCCAAACTAGATGTTTAGAGATAAGGGATCAAACTGAAATGAAACCAGGCAAGAAGTACCTAGTTACTGACATTTATTAGGGGTCTTAGGAATTGCAATTTGGGAGACATAAACTCAATAGACATTGAATTGTGTTCCTAAAGGAGGAAGGAGAGAGAAGGGTTTTAAAGAAGAAAGAAGGTAAAAGTTTAAAACATTACAAAAGTTGCTTTTCAAAAATCATGATTGGCTAGGGCACTGTAAAGTACATGAGTCCATACACAGCTGGTTGCAAGAGTGGTTGGCTAAATTAAGCAATGTTCCAGGGTGCTGTGGTCTTTGTGATTTGGACCAGTTCTAAAGTTCACAAGAAGTTCCAGGTACACCTGTCTGTGAATGTGCAGAAGTTTCTCAACAAAATGGCTCCAGGCTCCATTTTAGATGTTCTGAATCATAGCACAGCCATTTCGGAGATAAGATTTTGTGGGGAAAAAAAGTGGGATTTGGAGCCATCTGGGTTTGGGTTCAAATCCTGACTGTTACCTACCAGCTTTCACGACCATGGGTCCCTGCTAACTGATTTGTAAAGTGGGGATTTATTCAGAAAAACATTTACTGAATGCATACTATATCCCAGGTGTGCACACCAATGAACAAGACACACAAAGACTATGAGAGAGATAGGCAAGTAAAACAGATTGTCAAGAGTTGCAAGCAATATTAAATGATTTTAAAAATAAAAACAGTTAATAACATAGCCACAGCAGAAAGAATCCACATTAGAGAAGGTGGTTGTAGAAGGCCTCTCTTTGAGGAAGATGATACTTTACCTGAAACTTAACTGACGTGTAAAGCCAGCCTTGCAAAGATGTGATGAGGAGTTGTTCATGCAGGATAACTTAAGGCTTGAGATAGCCTGGTTTATTAGAGGAATAGAGAGAAGGCCAGTATGGGTGGTTGCTGAAGAAGGAGGCAGCGTATCATGTGGGGATTTTAAGCAGTAATTAGGAGTTTGGGTTTTATTCTAGTTGCAATAAGAAGTCAATGAGAAGGGTAACAAGGCTCTCTGGCTGTTGGGGGTGTTGAATGGATTAACACAGAAAAGCTCGTGATACAGTGCTTGATAGTTAACACTTTAACTGTTTAACATATTTTTATTCTGCTTTCATATGTGTTTTATTATTAAAACTACACCATTAACTTCTCAAATACAGGGCCTATATATCATGCCATTGCATGCACAATGTGGCACTCTATGACACACATAACTTGATCAGGCTTGTTAGATGTGAGTGTTACCCCAGTGCACCACTAGGCAACAGCTTTTTCCATGCAGATGACTTGCACTGTTCTGAGTAATTCAGCTAAGCTGCCTGATTCTGCCCATTTAACATCATCTCATACACATGAGGCTATCTGATGAGTCTGTAATAACAACTTGCACACAGTGGAGTGTGTAAGCATGCATAATTCTCAGCTTAATCTATATTTAATTACCATTCTGGAATAACATTCACTTTTGTATGATTATCTAAAAAAAAGAAAAAGAACAACACAAGTATAAGGAATGAAGAATTTACTTAGCATTTTGGAAAGGGACTATCTTCAGAAAAGTTTTTTTTTTCTTTTTATTTGCCACACCATCTGCTTTTGAGATAAGCAGAACTAGTGAGTTCTCTATTGAGATACATACTGTTACTTAGACTTTGAAGGTTTATTTCTTCTTAGAAATGCCAAGTGTTTAGATTTTTCTGTGCTTTAGAGCATGTATTCTTTTTCTCTCTGACAGAATAGAGATCAAGATAGAGACCCCTCTATCTGGGCTCCCTTGGTAAATGTTTCTTCCTGAATGGAAGTCTCCCAAGAGGTATTTGTCACTGTTTCTATGCATAAGAAGTAGGAAGATTTTTGTATTTTTCCTTTGTATGTTCACATTAAGATCACTCACTCAGGGACATGCACTGATTTTTAAATTGTCTGCTGTTTGGAATTAGAGATGCCTCTTGGGTTTTATGCAACTTCAAATCTGAGCCAATTCAGCTCCCCTTTGAATTGGTGGCCCTTTTTGTTGTTTATTCTCATTTTCTTCATAGAAGGTCACCTTCAAATGATTAATAGGTGCACTAGCTTGAGCGTCAACACACATTTAAAAACATTTGTTTGATTTTCAGCCATCTAGCTCACTTTGGAAACAATCAATAGACAGGGTAAAACTTTAATAAGTTAAAGGCAACCCAGTATTTTGTATTATTCTGTTTTCCTCCTCTTAAGTCTTCAAGCTCCATATTTCCTTTCGACAAAAACATCAAATAAAGTCCAATAGTAAGAAAGTAGCAAAGAGACTAAATTAAAAGTATTCTTATTCCTTTGATATACTCAGTCTTTAATTTAAGTGTGATTTAATTTAACTTTTGTCTTCTAATGGCAATGGAAAATTCCTGGGGGAACAGATCATGGCATGTCCTTGTGTTTCCTCTACACTGCCAAGAAACACATCGTAGATTGAATAGACACTCAACAAACACATAGTAAATTCAGTAGAATATTTTGAGACACTAGATTTGCATTGTTATTTGATGACTCCCTGCTGCAACTTAAAGCTTCATGATATTCCACTTGTGACAGTAATTAAACTATATTTAACTTCGGAGCCCTTGAATTTGGCATGCTGCAAGGATAGAGCACTAACAAGGCCTTATCTTATGCTGAGTACACTGCTGCATTTATGCTGTATAATTCAGGCCCTCCAGAAGAAAGTATATGTACTCCTTATTTTAAAGACTGAAGACTTAAAAAGTGAGAATGCAAATGAGGATAGCTTCATTTCGTTCCTCTTAAATCTGTGTAGTGCAGTACAGCGTTTTTTGAAGCCCTTTACTGAAGGTCACTCAGTGTGAGGCTAGTGATGTTTTGATGTCTAGAGCACTGACAGTTTTTCCTCTCCAAATTTTTGCAACAAAGCCTATAAGTGACAGTGAAACAAATTATACTTTTCAGAGAAAAGGTTTCATGAAAATAAAAATATGATTCATTTCTCTCAGAGGTATTGTGATAGATTTTGACAAACCATTAGCCTGTATCTTTTTCTCAGAAGAATGGGGGTGAGTTCATGGCTGTTTGGGGAGAGGTTCTTTGGGCCACCGGTCCTCAATCCTTGCTTAATTCTTTGCACACTGAGAAACACTGTGTGGACATGATTTCTTGCCCTAAACCTTGAACTGAGCCATGTACTCCTCCCAAATCAGCTTCCCTTAATACAGTTTTGGATCTACATGCATGAACTCCTCCTACATAATTACTATATTTGTTGACACGTGTTGAAATTGAAAAGGGAGAGGTAGATGATGTATATTTAACATTTTGACCTGTGGACTCTGATGCGTAATATTTCTACATCGAGAATTTGGAAAAGATGATCTCATTTATTAAAAACAGTTATGCTGTTAGGAGCATTGTTTTTAGATTTCAGAATAGAATACTAATGGTTGTTTAGAATCTATTAAATAGGCAAAAAACTTTAAATAATCAATACTCAAAGTTACAAAGAGTTTGAAGATGGTATTCTTGTATATTGATGATATTATTGCTTTTCTAATAATTGGAAATCAAACTGGGATTTGTTCTAAAATTAAAAATGTGTATAATCTTTTCCCAGGAATTCCATTTTCTGAGGAAATAACTGAAATTATGGAGAAAACTATAAGCATGAACAAACTGTGTGAGGTGTTATGTGCAATTGCAAAACCAAACCAAATCAAAATCCAAATAAATAATAGTTGTAGAATGATTATGAAAATTAAGATGCCTTCACTCAGTCGTATATTATGAGGCCTTCAAAATCATGGTAAATTGGTATCATAAACATGGTAAAACTGTTTATTGTACAATAGTAAGTAAAAGCAGGCTGATTTTCAAATTGTATTATTCTAATACTATAAGCATCAGACTGGATAGAAAGGAATGTATTAAAATTATAATATTAGTTGTGTTTGGGTGATGGGGTTATTCATTTATTCATCCAACAAATAGACTATATAAACTACATATATTTTCATTTAATTCTTGTAAGAGCTCTGCAAATTTGCATTGCTATCCCCATTTTAAGGATTAAAAATACACAAATAATAAGAAATTTAGATTAGATGTTTAGTGTTCAAGTTTGTTGTTCAGTGATCATTCCAATACTGTGGATATAAGGTTTATCAAAGGCTTACCTAAGGACTACAGGACATGAAAATTCTTTCAAACAACCCAGAAAATCTACACTTTCAGATACTAAGATTATAGTTCGGGTCAAAAATCTGATTGAGACAATTGCTATTTGAGAGAGAAAACTGAGTAACCTCCTTCAAACCTACAGATTTGAAAAGTAATTGCTTTTGACTTTAGGTATGTTATTTTGTTTCTCTATAGTTCAATTTCCTCATCTTAGAATGCTCATAAGAATCACAGGGCTGTTTTGAGGATTAAATGCATACACACACACACACATATATACATATACTATACATGTACTATATAGTACATATGGAATATTTGTAAATATAGACTTCATATATAAAATATTATATATGTATAGTCTCTCACACCAGAGCAGTGCTTGACACATAGTATGTTCTCAACACGTGGCAGCTAGTATTGCAATTCTGTTGCTCTAGTTGTAACTTTACTTTATAGTATGCTATGCACTACCATTCTTTATTCAATATTTCTTGATTAAATTATCTGCTTATTCCTCAAATTAACTTCAGTCCTAACTGCCAAATTTCATTTTAAAAACTGGGAGTTAAGCTATGGAGTTATTAAAATACTGTTTTAACAACTCTATACCTTAATTACATAAATATATAATTTTTTAATACCGTCTTCCCATTCATATAGGTCTGGCATATTTTTGGTGTTTATTTCTAGGAGTTACAAATTTGCTACTCCAATTGTGAAGTGGAGATTTTTCATAGTATTTTACATTGATTTATTAGAAAAGCTATTGATTTTGATTGGATATTCTTGTATCTGGTCACCATTATGTGCTTTCATTTCAGTTCTAGTTGGTTTTTGAGATTATTTTCTTGTATTAATGAATAGACAAACAAGTGGTCTGCAAAATGACATTGATTTTCCTTTGATATTTAATGATCGATCTCTGTTCTTGTCTTATTGTATTGGCTATGTACAATTCTTTGTAATTACATTCATAGTAGATATATTTGTTTCATTTAAAATATTTTCTGCCCAGGCTGGAGTGCAATGGCGCAATCTTGGCTCAATGCAACCTCTGCCTCCTGGGCTCAAGTGATTCTCTTCCCTCAGCCTCCCAAGTAGCTGGGATTAAAAGCATATGCCATGATGCTTGGCTAATTTTTGTATTTTTAATAATAGTAGAGACAGGGTTTAGCTATGTTGGCCAGGCTGGTCTTGAACTCCTGGCCTCAAGTGATCTGCCCACCCAGGCCTCCCAAAGTGTTGGGATTACAGGCATGAACCATTGCACCTGGCCCCCATTCATCAATTTAAGAGAGATATTTATTTATTTTTTAATTCAGTGTAAAGTTTAAAACTAAGGAATTAGCCTTGAATTTTATCAAAGACTTTTTCCTCACTTCCAAATGATCATGTCAGTAAACAGTTACAACACTGAATCATATTAATACATTTTTAATGCCAAATGATCATTGTATTTCTAGAATAAACCCTATTTGGTAATTGAATAATATTCTCTCAATATCCTTCTATATGTGCTTTACTCATATATTGTACTTAGGATTTTTACATGTGTTTTTCATAAGAGATAAAATCCACAGTGAATTGAGTGTGTATGTGTGTATATATTATATTTTTCCAGTTTTGTTATCAGTTTCACATGCTTTTATAGAATCAAAGAATGTATTAACTTTCATTTCTTACCGTTGGTTGAAGATTGTAGCTTTGATAAAATTTACCAGTTAAGTCATCTAATTTCAGTACATTTTGTGGAGAGATAAGTCTTTTACATTTTTCAATTTTTTTCTACCCATAGTGATCTGTGGTCACTAATTTATGAAAAATTTCCAACTTTTGTTTTGTCAATGTGAAAATTTACATTATTTTTTGTACCATATAGAATTTCTTATTTTGGCATAAAATTTTATCTAATTTTTAAGCACTTGACTATCTTTACCATAATATTTCTCACCACCCCCACTCCCATTTTTATTTCCAATGTGGTTTACTTGCATTTTCTTTTTATTTCCTTGAGTAAATCTGGAAGAAGTTTGACAATATTTTTAATTTTTTAAAGTCTTCTATTGGTTTTATTTTTGGTGTGTTTATTTTAATATGTTTTTTATTCTATTCTATGAATTTCTGTGTTTTTGTTTATAAGTTTCTCTTTCAATTTTCCTTGGATTTATTTTGTTTTTTTTTTTAGTTTCTTGAGTTTCATGCTTATCTATTAATATTTTGATAATGCTGAATTTGGATCAAAAATTGTATTTATTGTATTCTCTGCTATATTACAATGAGGAATATAAAATATTTATCTTTCTATATAATTCTTTTTGCTCTAAACACACTTTGTTATTAATATATGGCTATTACTCCCTTTTTAAAATTGTTGTTGCTGGTATTCATCCAGTGGATACATCTAACTCTTCATTTCTTACCTTTCTGTAACATTTCATTTTTTATTGACCTATTTGTTTATTTATTTTATAACTTGCATATAGCTGGATGTTTGTTAAGCCAATGAAGAAGTTTCTGTTTAATAGGAACATCTAATTTATTTGTTTTTCTTGTGATCACTTCTATATTTTATTTTCTTTTTGCACTTTCATTTTATGACTTCTTTTTTTGTTTATTTTTACTTATTTTAAGGTCAAACTGATTATGTTTCACTATCTACTACAAAATAGTTTAGGTATTCTTTTATTACAATTCTGCTAATGTATATATTTGTATAAACATACTGAGTTTTCCTATCAATTTCAAAGCTCAATATCTATAGCCTCTATAAGACCCCCCCATTTGCACATGTACAATAGAGCTTTAACATATTTATTTTCCTTTCCCTTTGCTCTCTGCAGGATTTTGTTAAAAATCAAGAATTTAAGTTCTTGATTACCATTCTTTTACATTATAGATATTTTACTTTGACTATTATTTTAGCATGTAACTACTTATAAACAATTATTTATTCAGCTTTGTATACATATTACACAACTTGCTTACCACTATTACTTAATACACTGTCTCCTTTTGTTTTGAATTCATTTTTGATTTTGCTGCAATGTAGCATAAAAAATTTTTTTTCAAAAAAGATGCATGAGTAGCAAACTTTGTATGTCTTTAGATATCTGACATACATTTATTTATTTATTTTTTATTCTTTTTTTCTTCTTTTCTTTTTTTTTTTTTTTTGAGTCGGAGTCTCACTCTGTTGCCCAGGCTGGAGTGCAGTGGTGCGATCTCCGCTCACTGCAAGCTCCACTTCCCGGGTTCACGCCATTCTCCTGCCTCAGCCTCCTGAGTAGCTGGGACTACAGGCGCCCACCACGACGCCCAGCTAATTTTTTGTATTTTTAGTAGAGACAGGGTTTCACTGTGTTAGCCAGGATGGTCTGGATCTCCTGATCTCGTGATCCACCCGCCTCGGCCTCCCAAAGTACTGGGATTACAGGCGTGAACCACTGTGCCCGGCCTATTTATTTTTTATTATACTTTAAGTTCTAGAGTACATGTGCACAACGTGCAGGGTTGTTACATACGTATATATGTGCCATGTTGGTGTACTGCACCCACCCATTAACTCGTCATTTACATTACGCATATCTCCTAATGCTATCCCTCCCCACTACCCCCACCCTGCAACAGGCCCTGGCATGTGATGTTCCCTTTCCTGTGTCCAGGTGTTCTCATTGTTCAATTCCCACCCATGAGTGAGAACATGCGGTGCATGGTTTTTGTCCCTGCGATAGTTTGCTGAGAATGATGGTTTCCAGCTTCATCCACGTCCCTACAAAGGACATGAACTCATCCTTTTTTATGGCTGCATAGTATTCCATGGTGTATATATGCCACATTTTCTTAATCCAGTCTATCATTGATGGACATTTGGGTTGGTTCCAAGTCTTTGTTATTGTGAATAGTGCTGCAGTAAACATACATGTGCATGTGACTTTATAGCAGCATGATTTATAATCCTTTGGGTATATACCCAGTAATGGGATTGCTGGATCAAATGGTATTTCTAGTTGTAGATCCTTGAGGAATTGCCACACTGACTTCCACAATGGTTGAATTAGTTTACAGTCCCACCAACAGTGTGAAAGTGTTCCTGTTTCTCCACATCCTCTCCAGCACCTGTTGTTTCTTGACTTTTTAATGATTGCCATTCTAACTGGTGTGAGATGGTATCTCATTGTGGTTTTGATTTGCATTTCTCTGATGGCCAGTGATGATGAGCATTTTTTCATTTGTCCATTGGCTGCATAAATGTCTTCTTTTGAGAAGTGTCTGTTCATATCCTTTGCCCACTTTTTGATGGGGTTGTTTGTTTTTTTCTTGTAAATTTGTTTGAGTTCTTTGTAGATCCTGGATATTAGCCCTTTGTCAGATGAGTAGATTGCAAAAATTTTCTCCCATTCTGTAGGTTGCCTGTTAACTCTGATGGTAGTTTCTTTGGCTGCACAGAAGCTCTTATTTTAATTAGATCCCATTTGTGAATTTTGGCTTTTGTTGCCATTGCTTTTGGTGTTTTAGATATGAAGTCCTTGCCCATGCCTATGTCCTGAATGGTATTGCCTAGGTTTTCTTCTAGGGTTTTTATGGTTTTAGGTCTGACATTTAAATCTTTAATCCATCTTGAATTAATTTTTGTCTAAGGTGTAAGGAAGGGATCCAGTTTCAGCTTTCTACATATGGTTAGCCAGTTTTCTCAGCACCATTTATTAAATAGGGAATCCTTTCCCCATTTCTTCTTTTTGTCAGGTTTGTCAAAGATCAGATGGTTGTAGATATGTGGCATTATTTCTGAGGGCTCTGTTCTGTTCCATTGGTCTATGTCTCTGTTTTGGTACCAGTACCATGCTGTTTTGGCTACTGTAGCCTTGTAGTATAGTTTGAAGTCAGGTAGCGTGATGCCTCCAGCTTTGTTCTTTTGGCTTAGGATTGACTTGGCAATGTGGGTTCTTTTTTGGTTCCATATTAACTTTAAAGTAGTTTTTTCCAAATCTGTGAAGAAAGTCATTGGTAGCATCATGGGGATGGCACTGAATCTATAAATTACCTTGAGCAGTATGGCCATTTTCACGATATTGATTCTTCCTATCCATGAGCATGGAGTGTTCTTCCATTTGTTTGTGTCCTCTTTTATTTCATTGAGTAGTGCTTTGTAGTTCTCCTTGAAGAGGCCTTTCACATCCCTTGTAAGGTGGATTCCTAGGTATTTTATTCTCTTTGAAGCAATTGTGAATGGGAGTTCACTCATAATTTGGCTCTCTGTTTGTTATTGGTGTATAAGAACGCTTGTGATTTTTCCACATTGATTTTGTATCCTGAGACTTTGCTGAAGTTGCCTATCAGCTTAAGGAGATTTTGGGCTGAGACGATGGGGTTTTCTAGATATACAATCATGTCATCTGCAAACAGGGACAATTTGACTTCCTCTTTTCCTAATTGAATACCCTTTATTTCTTTCTCCTGCCTGATTGCCCTGGCCAGAACTTCCAACACTATGTTGAATAGGAGTGGTGAGAGAGGGCATCCCTGTCTTGTGCCAGTTTTCAAAGGGAATGCTTCCAGTTTTTGCCTATTCAGTATGATATTGGCTGTGGGTTTGTCATAAATAGTTCTTATTATTTTGAAATACGTCCCATCAATACCTAATTTATTGAGAGTTTTTAGCATGAAGAGTTGTTGAATTTTGTCAAAGGCCTTTTCTGCATCTATTGAGATAATCATGTGGTTTTTGTCTTTGGTTCTATTTATATGCTGGATTACATTTATTGATTTGCGTATGTTGAACCAGCCTTGCATACCAGGGATGAAGCCCACTTGATCATGGTGGATAAGCTTTTTGATGGCTGCTGGATTCAGTTTGCCAGTATTTTATTGAGGATTTTTGCATCGATGTTCATCAGAGATATTGGTCTAAAATTCTCTTTTTTTGTTTTGTCTGTGCCAGGCTTTGGTATCAGGATGATACTGGCCTAATAAAATGAGTTAGGGAGGATTCCCTCTTTTTCTATTGATTGGAATAGTTTCAGAAGGAATGGTATCAACTCCTCCTTGTACCTCTGGTAGAATTCAGCTGTGAATCCGTCTGGTCCTGGGCTTTTTTTGGTTGTTAAGCTATTAATTACTGCCTCAATTTCAGAGCCTCTTATTGGTCTATTCAGAGGTTCAACTTCTTCCTGGGTTAGTCTTGGGAGGGTGTATGTGTCCAGGAATTTATCAGTTTCTTCTATGTTTTCTAGTTTATTTGCATCGAGGTATTTATAGTATTCTCTGATGGTAGTTTGTATTTCTGGGGGATCAGTGGTGCTATCTCCTTTATCATTTTTTATTGCGTCTATTTGATTCTTCTCTCTTTTCTTCTTTATTAATCTTGCTAGCAGTCTATCAATTTTGTTGATCCTTTCAAAAAGCAGCTTCTGGATTCATTGATTTTTTGAAGGGTTTTTTGTGTCTCTATCTCCTTCAGTTCTGCTCTGATCTTAGTTATTTTTTCCCTTCCGCTAGGTTTTGAATGTGTTTGCTCTTGCTTCTCTAGTTCTTTTAATTGTGATGTTAGGGTGTCAATTTTAGATCTTTCCTGCTTTCTCTTGTGGGCATTTAGTGCTATAAATTTCCCTCTACACACTGCTTTAAATGTGTCCCAGAGATTCTGGTATGTTGTGTCTTTGTTCTCATTGGTTTCAAAGAACATCTTTATTTCTGCCTTCATTTCGTTATGTACCCAGTAGTCACTCAGGAGCAGGTTGTTCAGTTTCCATGTAGTTGAGCAGTTTTGAGTTTCTTAATCCTGACTTCTAGTTTGATTGCACTGTGGTCTGAGAGACAATTTGTTATAATTTCTGTTCTTTCACATTTGCTGAGGAGTGCTTTACTTCCAACGATGTGGTCAATTTTGGAATAAGTGCGATGTGGTGCTGAGAAGAATGTACATTCTGTTGATTTGGGGTGAAGAGTTCTGTAGATGTCTATTAGGTCTACTTGGTGCAGAGCTGAGTTCAATTCCTGGATATCCTTGTTAACTTTCTGTCTCGTTGATCCGTCTAATATTGACAGTGGGGTGTTAAAGTCTCCCATTATTATTGTGTGGGAGTCTAAGTCTCTTTGTAGGTCTCTAAGGACTTGCTTCCAAAGATCAAAAGAGACAAAGAAGACCATAATGGTAAAGGGATATATTTATTTTTTAACTTAAATAATTTTGTCTAGATAAAAATCTTTTTCCACCGGAATTTTGTAGTTGGTCTTTGCCCCCTTCTAGGCTTTTATTTTGGAGATTATATAATAATTATGATGCCAGTTTGATTTCAGTTCTTTTGTAGTATTTTCTTCTTCCTTGGCAAGATAATGTTTGTTTCTCCTTATCTTTGGAGTTTTCAAATTTTATTAGGTGGTATCTAGATTGCATTCCACAAATTTGCCCCACCCCCACTGCAACATTCCTATAAAAATTTTATGAAGTGCTCACTCTCTGAAGATGTTAGTGTTTCATTATTTCCAGTAAATTTTCTTTTATGAATTTCTTCATCATTTTCTGCTTCTTACTTTTCTCTTGATAGGTGTCAGTTCCTTTGGTTCTCTCCTCTGTGACTGCTTTTCTCTTATCATTTAATGTTTTCATTCTGTTGCACTGAACACTGGAGAATATCTCAGCACAAACTTCCATTTCACAAATTAGCTTTAAGCCTATATCATTCTGATATTTGGTATTCATTTTAATTTTACGTTTAAATTGTCTTATTTTTAATTGCTTCTTTTTAAGAGTAACTTCAATCATTTTTGTGGGTGTAATTCTTTTCAAATCTCTAAGAATTCTCTTTAGTTTAAAGTTTTCTGTGATTTCTTTTTTTCTTTTTCTTTCTTTTCTTTTCTTTCTTTCTTTCTTTTTTTTTTTTTTAACTGAGTCTTGCTCTGTCTCCCAGGCTGGAGTGCAGTGGGGCAATCTCGGCTTACTGCAACCTTTGCCTCCTGGGTTCAAGCTATTCTCCTGCCTCAGGCTCCTGAGTAGCTGGGATTACAGGTGCACACCACCACATCCAGCTGATTTTTGTATTTTTAGTAGAGATGGGGTTTCACATGCTGGCCAAGCTGGTCTCCAACTCCTGACCTCGTGATCTGCCCACCTCGGCCTCTCAAAGTGCTGGGATTACACGTGTGAGCCACCGTGCCCGGCCTGTGATTTCTTTTATTAACTTTGTTTCCTCAGATATTAGCTCCTTGGTTTGGTCTAACACCAGTTTTCACGTTGTTAGATTTTCTGAAACATACTTGTATTTCTAATTGAAGGCTGAGATTGGTAAGCAGTGATGGTTAGAGATGATCTTCCCAGCGAAAGTGATTACAATTCTTGCAGAGAGTGAATTTATATTCTAATTTTAGAGCAGCTTGGTAGGAAGAGAGAGTGCATGTTTGGACCAGGCAAACCTTCTTCTAGGTTACCCAGAGAGTTTGCTTGATGGATGCAGGGGCTGCCTCTTCACAAAGGGACCAGAAGTTATCTGGAGCACCACTGGAGTGCTCTCACTCTTTTGCCCCAAAAACATCTGTAAGTTTTCTATGGTAGAGTCTCCATTTTATTTACAGAACTCTAGGCTAGAGGCTCATGATATAATCAGCAGTACAGCAATTCTGCAGCTCACCATCCAATACCCAACTGTGCCTCCAGTCCCTGCTGTCTTTGATCTTGGTGTTCTTCATGAATTCTGAGAGGAACACTCACTTTGCTAGTAGCCTTCCCTCATGTCTTTTCAATGCTACAGGTTCAGCTCTATTCGATTTTTACCACCAATCTGATCCCATCTGCCTTAAACCTTCTAGAAATTCTCCCACTGTTCTGGTCTCTGGCTGGCATCCTTCCCAGGTTTCTAGCGCTACCATGGATTCATCCTTATTTTTAAATCTCTGCTGTTATTTGAGTGGCATCATGGAAACAGGCAAGATTGATACATATGCTCAGATATCCATCATGAAGCAGAAAAACTCTTTCGAGTTTTAGTAATAAAACTTGATTTCTTCTAAGGAATCAGCATAGTCGAGTTTACAAAACTCATCATTTTTCTTTTGATTTCAGCTTTGAATAACAGTTTCAGAAATATTAAGTGTTTTGTCACATGTTTGTACACGTATTTCTATATCTTCATAACTATGCAAATTCAACATTTTTCCATTTTACAGATGAAAAAATAAATACTTGGAAAGTTTTAATTAGTAAGTGATTTGAACAATGTAATGCTTTCCAAAATCATACTTTTCCAAAGGATAAATTGATTCAAATATAAAACACTGAAGACTTCATAGCATAACTTAAACTACTAAGTTTTGTGGTTTAGTAATTTCAATCAGGACTAGTTCTATATAATAATTCAGTAATAATTTCTTCATTGCTGATTTCGAAGAGGACATTAAATGTTTGCACTGATTTTGGCAGAGATTGTCTCTAAATTCATTAAATATTTAGTTTTTCCAGACACATTATTCTATTGACCATTTTTCTTATCCTTTTAGAGACAATGATCACTACAATATATTAATAAATGTGTATATGCTTATAATATTTATATCTGTATCACAGATATAAGGTGATATATTGGCAACAATTATCTTCATGATCTTAGTATCAACCATACCTATTTCTGTGGCATAAGAATTGGTTATACTACAATATGGTACAACCATATACCTATATACTACAAAATTGATATATATTACAATAAACATTTCTGGAAAACTAAACAAAACAGTTAAATGATAATATTCATCAATAGAAATAAAACAGAGCATTTTTATCACTTTAAATGCATGCTTATCTTTTTAACAACTCATCTGTGGTTATCTAAAACTTCAAGAATCCATTGCAATGCACTTCTGCAGGTTGACATTAATAACCACAGAGCTCTGGGAGAGAAACATTGCTTAGGTTTCTTGAAATATGAAAATTTTTAAAATTCCAGTTCCTCATTTAAACTAGAGAAAACTGTTAGTGATGTGACTAAAAACTGTGTTAATTATGAAATGCTAATGACGTCATGTAAGTGAGTTAAAAGGATTCTTTTAACATGATTTACCATTGGTGTTACTTGTTGTCACTCCAAATAGGTTTGAGATCAAGAATGACCCAGGCTAGTTTTTATATTTCTTTGGTAACTGCCACTTACCAAATCATGGAATCTGGAATTAAGCTTGAAACTATTTGCACGTTCTCTAAGGAAAAAAAAAATGGAGTAGATGAAAATATCTTTATCACTCTCAACACCCAAATAGTTAACTTTTTATTTTCAATTGATATTTCAACTGTAACAATTAAACATACACAGGAAACATATCTTAATTTAGTTATTAAATGTGACTATATGTTTTCTCTGCTTTCTTGTCATGGTCAGCCATTTTCAAAGCCCTTTGTGTGGGTATAGCTGGTATTTAGAACATAGGGATATTTTTTCCTCCTCCCTTCCTCCATTCCTTCCTTCACTCCTCTTTCTTTTCTTTCTTTCTCTGCCCCCCCTCAACTTTCTCTCACCTTTTCCACCCTTGTGTACTTTCTCTCCCTCTACTTTCCTCCCATTATTTTTTATTTCTGGCTGTCATCATTTGATTCTTAGACTTAAGGTATAAATTATAAATTAAGAGTGTAGGTCTATATGCTAAGTATATTTGAGGCTAAGGTAATCATTTTGTGTTTATCACATTTAGTAGCACTTTAATCATCTAAACTCTTTTATTCTTCCCCCCTCCTTTTCTCCATTCTGAGTTGCTATTTATGTGAGTGCTTATGCTTGCATGTGTTTTTTTCTAATTCACTTACTCAGAATTCTTAGTAGTGGTCAATTATTTCTTCATTTTGTTACCTGGTTCTTGAAGGAAGCAGCCTATTCTGAAAATGTTTAAAAGAAATGAAAATCAAAATAACCTGAAAGTGAATTCATGGTATAATTTGACTGGTCAGAGTACTATTTGTCTTATTTTCTTAAAGTTCAGATTGTTTTCTAATTACATTTTTGTTTTTAATCTGTTTTTTAAAATTCTGATGAAGTGATATATTTCTATTCATTTCTAGTTACAGCCAGAAACTAGAGAAAAATGATTTTCAGAACCAAAAATTTCTGCTTTATATTTTTGTGGAGACCTTTAGGGAGGCATCTTATACCAACAAGGATCAAACATTGACCAAAATTGTGGAACAAATTGAATTAATCTTAATGAAGACTGAACTAAACACAAATATTTGAACCACCACTTGAAAAAATACATTCTTGACAATGAATGTTTATCTTTTATTTGTGATTATGAACATAGTTCATATTGATGACATAATATTTCTATAATAGAGAAAAATATAAAGGAAAGAAAGAGCAACCATAACCTCATCACCAAAAGATATTTACTACAACAATTGGATATACTGCTTTTCTATATATTTTTGGTGCACATATGTTTGTATACAAGTATACACATATTTTAAAACTTGCTGTGTATATAGCCAAGCCTTTAAAAATTATTAATATAATTGGTTCAACTGGAAGCAAGCTCGTTTTCTAAAATTACTAAACCAGAGAATCAAAATATTCTTTGAACTAAACAATTATTTCATTTTAAATCGATCTATTACAGATACATTTTTCAAATTCTTAAGTATTCTTCTAAATAGTCTCATTAGTTGTATCATATCATTGTAATTTTAATCATTAAGGGACAGGAGAAAGATTCTCCTGTGTGTTTTGTTGTTGGAATCCTAATTTTATTCATTAATTTTAGAAGCTCTTTTTAAAAAAATTGTTATGAAATCTACTGTTGAAGAAAGTTTTAAATTTGCTCTGAAGAAACTATTTTAAATTTGCTGCTGCCAAACTGTTCTAAGATCTCAAACTAATGCAATAACCCCTCTTATGGAAATAGAACTTAATAGCTGTAGTGTGTGATCCATTTGAGCTGAGCCTCTCAGGAGTAGGTGTGGATTCAAGGTTGTTAGATATGATTTGGAGAGCCTTTTAAAATAAAAATATACAAAATTATATTACACTTGGTGAAGGTAATAAAAAAGTATTTCCACAAGTACGTTGCTAGGGCCCCTCCCAGTGTCTTGAAAAGAGCCCATGTAAGTGAGCAGCCCTGAAGCTTAGAGCTTTCTTCATATTAAATTTGCCTTGACTCAGGAGTTAACATTAATTTTCATTTCAAAAGCATAGTTACATTTTACAAATTACATTACTGAAAATCGATTTATAGTTTCTGTGGAAAGAAATGGTAAGGGCATGGTGGGGAGAGCCAGGGGCTACACTGAACATCCTGCAGCCAAGAGTAAGAGAGGGGTTATGTACCTGAAGTTTCAGGTGATGGCCTCATCAGTGACATATTAATAGAGAATGATGGCAAATGTTCAGAAATCAGAAAAGGCAGTATAAGCTGGTAGTGAAATGAGGGGGAAGATCTGAAGCAGAAATAGAAGTGCCCATCTCAGGATTTCAGAAAGTAATCAGAAAGGCCTTTCCCAGGGAAATGCAGGTGATATTGTTCATGGCTGGTGCTCACTCCTGAAGTTTGATGGGTGGGAGCTCCACTTGGGCTCAAAGGATCAGACACGGGGTGCAATAGACCTACAATGTAACAATGAACCAGAAATATTCTCAGTTTAGCTGGGCATTCTTGAGTGAGACAACTTTCCATCTTCTAAATTGCTGAAGAAGCAAAATTTGAAATCAGAAAATCTGGGTCTTAGATCTCCTGCTAACTCTTAGGAGCTGTGTAATCTTTAGCAAGATTTCAATCTCCCCAAGGTTCAGTTTCCTTATTTGTAAAATAATGATATTAAGTATTTTTCTGGTTGTCCATTGATATGTAACAAATCACTCCCAAATTTAGTGGTTTAAATGATAACATGCATTTTTGTCATGATTGTGTAATGTGAGCAGGGCTCAGTGGCATAGCTTGTCTCTGTGCTACTGAGAGTTAGCTGGGGTGGCTCAAAGGCTGGGGGCTGGAATCATCATCATTTGCTGAGTTTGCTCACAAGCCTCCCTGGCAGTTGACACTGGCCGTCTGCTGGAACCTCAGAATGTGGCTGGAAGGTCTACACATGGCCTCTCTACGTGGCTGCTTGGCTTCCTCCTAGCCTGGTGGCTACTTTCCAAGGGCAAGTATCCCTAGGTGTACAGGAAAAACCTGTAGCACCTTCATGACTTAGCTTCAGAAGTCATCCAGGTAACAGTCACAGACCCACTATCATTTAAAGGGAGGGAGCAGGGTCTATGTCTCAATGGAGGAGTTATAATTCACGTTGTAGGAAGAACATGTGGAAGGGGATATATCCCTGGGGCCATCTTTAGAAAATGCAATCCTGCTGCTAAGATAATAATAGGATACGTTTATCAAGAGCATTTAATATGTATCAAGCGCTAAGAGGTTTACATACATACATCACCTCCTTTAATTTATCACCAAACACTCTGAGGTAGGTACTGCAATTATCATCTCTATTTTTGAGATAAGAAAAATGCAGCATAGGGAGTCTTATTTCACCAATAATATATTTAAGGTGTGGAGTTGAGATTTGAACCCATGTCTCTAGAGTTTGTACTTTTAATCCTTCGCAGCAGTTATTTTCAGGATCAAACAAGAACATATACATAAAAATGCTTTGTGAATTCTAAATTTGCTATCCAAATTTAAGTCTTTTTAAAGGAAAAACTTTGGGAAACTTTTTCAGAAATATTAATATTTTAGATTTCAGACACACAATGAATGTGTGTCTGGTTGGCTACAAAATTAATATAACAAATAATATTGTAATATTTTTGGTGTTTCCAGAGGTAAACTTCTGAGAATCTTTCGTTTTAAAAGAATTGTCTATGATCATTCCACTCTCTCATCCCAGCATCCTTGGCCATTTCCCTAAAAGTACAGACCATCCCTTGCATTTTCATTATGAAATCAGAGAATGTTAGTTAAAGCTGTAAAAACCCTAAGATTTTACATGGCCCAACTAGCTTTTGTATTCCCAGAGTCTTTAGATGTGGTTTCCAGAAGCTTAAATGACTTTTGAGAATAAATAATGATTTCAGTCACTTTTTCTCCCTGATATTTTCCGGTACATGTAAAATTTCTAGCAGTTTAACTTTACAGCCCTAAAGAATGACTGACTTGGGGTGAAAATTTTCTTTTTAATTTCTTTTGGTGGTTAAATATTTGAACATTTTATTGGAATTTTTCTTTTTTCATCTATTAATATTTAACCAAATAGCAATATGTGTGTAGTACAGGAAGGAGAATAGAAGATAACATTCCCATGTTCCTACAGCTTGCATTATATAGAAGCAGCCTCCAGAAGCAGTGACTGGTTTCAGAGTAGCAGGCACTTACTATCTAGGATATATGGCCTTCTTCTTGAAGTGCAGTGTTTCATTAAACAAGACAAAGAATTCCCGTGTGTGTGTGAGTATGTTTGCGGCAGGGAAATCAATTCCAATTATACCACACAATACCACATTCTTGTCCTACGTGAAGCCTTCTATAAAGAGTTGTGGGCAGGAAAAAGCCAGAACCTCCATGGCAGGTGTTACTGCAGTTCACTGAGAGGCTGCACAGAGCAACTTGGGAAGATGAAAAGGACTTGTGGCCTTTGATTCATCTTGAGCTGAACCTTAGGCTGAGTTCTTAGTGAAGCTAGGCCACTCTAAGGCTGTTTGAGATAGAAGGTTGTGATTTGATGGCACCTGCACATTGTTAAAGGTCCCAAACTCTAGCCTGGGTCTGTTTTGCCTGGTCATTATTAGGATCTCCCTATGGCAGACACTTCTGCAACAGAAAGGGCCCAATTTGGTTTCTGAATGTTGTGCCAGTCGGGGCTTCTCTGACTCCCCAGGGAATTCAAGTTATCATCTCAGTATCATGGTGTGTCCTGAGCCTGGACTCCTAAGGCTAGAATCACAGATGTTCAGATTTTTTATTTTGTTTTTCTATCCAGAGCAAAAATATCACTCAGAGCACCATTTTGCAACTAGACATTCTTGGTGGTCAGACTATACAATTTCAGATGTATTGGCTTTAGAAAGGCAATTGTAGGAAAAAAATACCAGTCGTCAATACTCAACCCAATGCTTCATTGTATAATTAAGATGATTAGTGTAATTGGAAGTCATGGGGAATTCTACCACCATATAGTTTTAACTCACACTGCAATGGCTGAAGATCCTGATACTTCACTAAAATTTCACTTTTATTACCACTGTTGTTTTCTGAGACTCTAGATTTAGTTTTTTCTTTCTTTCCCTCCCTCCCTCCCTTCCTTCCTTCCTTCTTTCTTTCTTTCATAAGAAAAAGACAAATAATTTTGTGAAGAATTTTATCAGTCAGTACCCTTATGAGTTTTAACAATTGTGTATTTCCTGAAAGTAAATAATGAAAATAAATTTCTTAAGAAAAATAGGTGGAGGATGTTAGATAGTTAAGAGAAAGTGAATATTGGACAGTTGAGAATTAGCTAACTAGTTTTATTTTATATTTTTAAGTTTTAATATTTTTATTTAAAGTACCATGGTAGGTAAAGCTCAATACTGTGCTAAGATTTAAAGAAAACTTTATGATATGCCTTTCTTTCACCTCAGTGAACTCACCATTTACTATATTTTATTAATAATAAATTTATTCAGTATTTCCAGAAGGTAAAACTCCAGAGAATCTTATTATTTTTGTACTAAAATTTCACTAGTTTCACCAAGAAAAGTCTGAGAAAGGAGACACCTAATTTTTGAGAAATGCAATATTAGGAAGCAAAAGGTTTTATCTGAGTTTAGGCTGTGACATTGTAGTGCAAGAGTAATGCAACTGTAAGGCTAGCCCCCCTCTCAAGTTCCTTCTAATTTCTAGAAGGAGATAAATATATGCACGAAAATTTATCTACCATCATGAGTCTTCAACCTTCTTTGTTAAGTAATTCTTCTTAGTGTAGAATTAGCACCATGAGCACTACTGATGATCACAGATGGACGTTCTTGCCACTTTTTGAGTCAACCTAACAATAGTAAACTGGGAGATCCAGGTATGTTCTCTTTCCCCCAAGGCCTACCTCTTCTCCCTGGAGCAAAGTTACTCCATAATAACTATTAAAATATTACATTATGTTTCAGGAGTTAGAATAATTAAACAATGTCTACTTCTCTAGGTGCTGATTTACTCAGTTAAGACCTAGGCACTAAGAAGATAGCACACATTTCATTGATTATGTCATTGAGCAGTGGCTGATGATGAATTTGTCTGTACTGTCCTAGAATGTTGTAATTCTCAAGTAGAATTTTAGACCTTTTTTCATGTGCTTTATTTCCCGTTTTGTATAAAATTCTGAATGATAACCTAGAATTTTTTGTGTGGCAATGTGGTAGAAAAAGTGTTATCCCCAAAATTAGGAGCCCTGGGTTTCAATGTGATCTTGGGCAGATTTATTTTTCTGCACCTCAGCTGTAATGTGAAGATTATGGATAAAATAATATCTAAGTCTCTTCAAGTTTTAATATTATATATGATATGGTATATATATATAATTTTAATAAAATGCAGAAAATACACACATACACACTGCCACTTGCAGAGGCTCTAGAAGGGCAGTGATACCTCCACTCGGACAAAGAGTTTGTCCGGCAGACTAATCATATATTTGCTGACTGAATTGGTCAACAATTGCACGAGAGTGAATTTATTCATTTAACAGAAGTTATTGAATGGAAACATTGTTTAGGCACTGTTCTGGACAAAGGTGATACAGACATGACCCTTATCTTTAGAAAGTGCACACACCAGTGTGGTATGCAGGCATCAAGCAAACAACCACACATCCATGGTTATATATTTATCTATGTCCAACCGTAAGTGCTGTAAAGAGAATAAACAGAGTGTGGTGAAGAAGCCAAGATAGGGGCCACTTTATATAGGATGGCCAAGGAGGACCTCTATGAGGAAGAGACAGAGCTGAAACCTGGATGATGAATAGGAGTAAGCCTAGCAAAGCCAAAGGAAACAAATGAGTGAAGTCTCCTGGCAAGGAAAGAACTTGTCACATTTGATAATGAAAAGAAGTCCAATGTGGCTGTAAAAGTGAACTCACAGAGTGGAAAGAAGTAAGGCCGGCAAAACAGGGATACTGGAAGTCACATGGAACATTTTAAGCCATAAAGGAGTTTTGGACTTTATCCTAAGTGTCAGGGGAAACCACTAAAGAGATCTGAGCCAGTAAATAATTTGATCCAATTATGTTTAAGATAGCTATGATTTCTAGGTTGAGAATGGATCGGAGAGGAAAAACAGTGGATGTGGTGGGGGTGGGGGAACCACATTGAAGGATATGGCAATAGTCAAGGAGAGAGCCAATGAAGACTTACATTAAGGTAAGATAGTACAGATAGATTCAACATATCATTAAGAAGTTGACAGATTATAGGTGAGCAAGTGTAAGGAAATAAAATGATTTCATTATGAATGGGCATATGGAATATATCTAAGTTAACTTCCATTAAAGACAACTTTTTCATGTATCACATGCACAGGTGTGCATGTGTGTGTGGGTGTGGGTGTATTTGTAATTGTCCCACATTTTATTGTGTATTCCTCTCCTCTTGTTTTGTTAACTGAAAATATCTGTAATTTACTCCTATTTTAGAATGGGTCCAGGAAACAGACATATGATGAAGGTATAGTTTTGATGACTTTATTTCCTAATCCTTCAGAATCAACACCTACTTTAAAACCTAGTATAGATTTTTTTCCCTGGGGAAGTCTGTCTTATTCTTAACTGGGTATAGATATTCTCTCCTCTGGTCTGCACTTCAGCACCCTGTACACAGCTACAATCATTCCTTTGCAGGTCTCACTCTTCCAGAAACCTATGAATTTATCTAATGCATGGGATTTCTTCCATTTGTTTGTCTCCAAAGGCCTAGTTCTACCTGGCATGTACATGCTGGAAAACACTGAACAACAAAGAGATCATATTGATTCATAGGATGTAATAGTTGTCTTTCTATATCCTCTGGTGATAGTGTGAAAACTGAAGACTAAAGAGTGGCTTACCTGAGTTTTTCATTTCTGCTATAATCTCTCTGAAATGAGTCAGAGACATTGGAGGCTATCATATGGCAGGCAGTCATAGAGCTTGGCAAACTGTCCTTGGAAGAGCTAAATCAACAATACCTATGTGGTTCATTAACTTAAAGCTTTTGGAATTGGAAGGAGCCTCAGAGGAGATCTAGTCCTACAACTGACTCACTCTGTACTGCAACATTACAGCCAAATTTGTCTAAAATGCTGGATTCCTAATTTTGGGCTTCTCAGAAATAATGTCTCTTTTCTTAGTTTTTATTGGTGAAAACTAATGATGACTTAATAGCAAAAAGGAAAATTAGACACTAACACATTCTCATTTTTTGGCTACTAATTAATTAAATTGCATTTGTATACAAGGACAGGGGAAAAGATATGGCATATAGATTAGGGGAGATGACAGAGGATGATTTCCATTCTGGTTCTTTGTGAACTATTCCTTTCTATTTTATTTATGTATATCTTTAACCTTCATATTCTTATGAAAACTACCTGTCTTCCTTGCCCATCTTGTTCCCTCTCAGGAGTCCTCTTGTCAAAATGTGCTGTGAAGATTTTAAATAATGGACATTAGAACTTCCCATCAGAGAGTGTTTGATAATGATCTAAGGATGATCAAAGCACCTGGGACCCAACTGTATGTGGAATTGACAAAATCAACCTTTTGTGCAATCCTGTGCTTTGCAGCCCTCACCTCCTTGGTAACGTGATGTCTCAGCTGCCTGCTGCCTTCAGAAGGATCTGTGGAACCAAAGCATGTTAGGATATCAGGGCTTTAATGGGTTACCTCTCCTAGGATCATTTTTCTTTTCAGGAGCAAGAGAAAAGTAATATCTTGATAATGGTAGAATTTCTTAGGTTAGAAGGGCCCCTGACATCATTTTCGATAACATCATATGTAAGTCTTATCCTCAAAATCCTGGCCTGTGGAGCAGATAAGATGCCCAGTGACATTTACTGGCTTGTATTCTTGGCACTTCATTGACTTGGGCTTGCCCAGTGTTCCACACAGGCACAGTGTGTCACCCCTCCCTGTGGTCTACCCGCTATAGATGCCTACTCATATGTCTCATTCTCCTGCAGCATATTGAATACCACTGTGGGCTCTGGAGTCTCACTGCCTGGGCTGTGTTCTCCTCTCTCCCATTTACTACATGTGGGAATATAAGGAACCTTTCTGAGCCTCAGTTTTATTGTATGCAAAATGGCATGTTGTGGGTTTCTGAAGACAAGGAGATAATGAATGTAAAGGGCTTAATTTGGTACCTAACACATAGAGCTCATTAAATGTTTCCAAAACAAATAATTACAAACTCTCATATGGTACTGTATTAGTCCGTTCTCATGCTGCTAGTAAAGACATACACAAGACTAGGTAATTTATAAAGGAAAGAGTTTTAATTCACTCACAGTTCGGGGTGGCTTGGGAGGCCTCAGGAAACTTACAATCATGGCAGAAGAGGAAGCAAACATGTCCTTCTTCACATGGTGTCAGGAGAGAGTAGTGCAGAGCAAAGGGGAGAAAAGCCCCTTATAAAACCGTCAGATCTCTTGAGAACTCACTCACTATTAAAAGAACAGCATGGACCGGGTGTGGTGGCTCACATCGGTAATCCTAGCACTTTGGGAGGCCATGGCGGGCAGATCATGAGGTCAGAATATTGAGACCATCCTGACTACCACAGTGAAACCCCGTCTCTACTAAAAATACAAAAAATGTAGCTGGGTGTGGTGGCAGGCGCCTGTAGTCCCAGCTACTCGGGAGGCTGAGGCAGGAGAATGGCGGGAACCCGGGAGGCAGAGCTTGCAGTGAGCCAAGATGGCACCACTGGACTCCAGTCTGGATGACAGAGCGTGACTCCGTCTCAAAAACAAAACAAAACAAAACAAAAAGAACAGCATGGGGGGGACCACCCCCATAATCTAATCACCTCCCACGAGGTCCCTCCCTCAACATATGATGATTACAATTCAGATTGCAACTTAAGATAAGATTTGGGTGGGGACACAGAGCCAGACCATATCAGATACTTACTATATGATAATATTTGCATATGTATAAATTATTTAATTCTTATTGATAACCCTAAGAGGTGGTTACTATTATGGCCATTTTATAGGTGAGGGAGCCAAAGCACAACGAGATTAGCTGACTTACCCAAAGTCTCATAGCTAGTAAATAGTAGGGAGTTAGAATTTGAGCCCAGGACTCTCTGCTGCCAGAGCGCCTGCTTATCACCATTCTGCAATGCTATCTCTCCTATAGATGGATGACATCACTCCAAAAGTATTGGCAAAGCCATTGGAAAACTCCTCTGCACAATCTGAATCCAAGTGAAATGCAGGTCTGACTAAGGCTCTGTGATGTGAAGTGGTGTGGAATGAGCCTTTCCTACCATGATGCAGAAAACCTGGGCTAGACTTACAGACACATACTAAGAGATGTCGGAGGTTACTCAGTGTAACTCCTTCACTTCACATATAAGAACACTGTAACCCAGGGCAGTGCAGGAACTTGCACACAGTCATAGTTACATTGAGGCAGAACCAACCACTGGTTAGGTTTCCAAGGGCTTTTATTTTATTTTTAATTTTCATGGGTGCATAGTAAGGGTATATATTTATGGAGTACATAAGATATTTTGAAAGAGGCATATAATGCACAGTAACCACATCAGGGTAAATGGGGTATCCATCACCTTAAGCATTTACCCTTCATGTTACAAACAATCCAATTCTACTCTTTATTTTAAAATGTGCAATTAAATTATTATTAACTGTAATCACCTTGTTATCAAATACTGGATCTCATTCTTTCTTTCTATTTTTTTATACCCATTAACTATCCCCACTTTCCCCTCACCCCCCAACTACCCTTCCCAGCCTCTGGGAACCATCCTTCTACTCACTATCTCTAAGAGTTCAATTGTTTGAATTTTAGCTTTCACAAATAAGTGACAACATGCAAAACTTGTCTTTCTGTGCCTGGCTTATTTCACTTAAGATAATGACCTCCAGTTCCATTCATGTTGTTGGAAATGAGAATATATCATTCTTGTTATGGCTGAACAGTACTTCATTGTATATATATACCACATTTTCTCTATCCATTTGTCTGTTGATAGACACTTGGATTGCTTGCAAATCTTAGTCATGGTAAATAGTACTGAAATAAACATGGTAGTGCAGATATGTCTTCAATATACCGTTTTCTTTTCTTTTGGGTCTATACCTAGAAGTGGGATGCTAGAATATATGGTAGCTCAGTTTTTAGTTTTTTGAGGAGCCTCCAAACTGCTCTCCATAGTGATTGTACTAATTTACATCCCTACCAACAGTGTATGAGGGTTCCCTTTCCTTCACATCCTCACCAGCATTTGTTATTGCCTGTCTTTTGGAAAAAGCCATTTTAACTGGGGTGAGATCTCTTTGTAGTTTTGACTTGCATTTCTCTGATAACCAGTGATGTTGAACACCTTTTCAGATACCTGTTTACTATTTGTATGTCTTCTTTTGAGAACTGTCTATTCCGATCTTTTGCTAATTTTTTAAAAGGACTATTAGATTTTTTTCCTGTAGAGTTGTATGAGCTCCATATATATTATGGTGATTAATCCCTTGTCAGATGGGTAGTTTGCAAATAGAGCTGATAAAGAAATTCAGTAAAGTTGCAGGATACAAATCAATATTTAAAGCATTAGTACTATTTATATATGCCAACAGCAAATAATCTGTCATGTGGGTTGTTTCTTCACTTTGTTGATTGTTTTCTTTGTTGTACAGAAGCTTTTTTTTTTTTTTTTTTTTGAGACAGAGCCTTGCTCTGTCACCCAGGCTGAAGTGCAGTTGCACAATCTCAGCTCGCTGCAATTTCTGCCTCCTGGGTTCAAGTGATTCTCCTGCCTCAGCCTCCCAAGTAGCTGGTATTACAGGCATGCACCACCACACCCGGCTAATTTTTGTATTTTTAGTAGAGACAGGGTTTCGCCATGTTGTCCAGGCTGATTTTGAACTCCTGACCTCAGGTAATCCACCCGCCTTGGCCTCCCAAAGTGCTGAGATTACAGGCGTGAGCTACCATGCCCGGCCGCAGAAGCTTTTTAAGTTGATGTATCCCATTAGTTCATTTTTGCTTCGGTTGCCTATTCTTGTGGAGTATACTGAAGCAATCTTTGCCCACTCCATATCCTGGAGAGTTTCCTCGATGTTTTATTTTAGTAGCTTTATAATTTGAGGTCTTAGATTTAACTCTTCAGTCTATTTTGGTTTGATTATTGTATATGGCACACTGGGGTCTAGTTTCATTCTTCTGCATATGGATACCCAGTTTTCCTAATGCCATTTATTGAAGAGACTGTCCATTCCCCCATTGTATGGTCTTGGCATCTTTGTTAAAAATAAGTTTATTGTAGATATACGGATTTGTTTCTGGATTCTCTATTCTGTTACATTGGTCTATGTGTCTGTTTTTATGCCAGTACCATGCTGTTTTGATTACTATATTTTGTAGTGTATTTTGAAGTCAGGTAATGTGATTCCTCATTTTTTTTTCCCTCAGGATAGCTTTGGCTATTCTGGGTCTTATCTGGTTCCATAAACATTGTAGGATTGTGTTTTCCATTTTTGTGAAGAACATTGTTGGTATTTTGATAGGGCTCACATTGAATTTATAGATTGCTTTGGGTATATGAACATTTTAACAACATTAATTCTTTCAATTCATAAACATATTTTTCCATTTTTTGTGTCCTGCTCAATTTATTTCGTCAGTGTTTTATAATTTTCATTGGACAGATTTTTCACTTCTTCGGTTAAGTTAATGCCTAGGTATTTAATTTCATTTGTGACTACTATAAATGGGATTACTTTTTGATTTCTTTTTCAGATTATTTACTGTTGGCATATATAAATGGTACTAATTTTTTAAATATTGATTTTGTATCCTGCGACTTTACTGAATTTCTTTATCAGTTCTAATATTTTTTTGATGAAGTCTTTAGATTTTTTTCAAATATAGGATTGCATCATCTGCAAACAAGGATAATTTGACTTCTTCCTCTTCAATTTGGATGCCTTTTATATCTTTCTCTTGTCTGATTGCTCTAGTTAGGACTTTCAGTACTATGTTAAATAACAGTGGTGCAAGTGGGCATCCGTGTTGTGTTCTAGATCTTAGGGGAAAAGCTTTCAGTTTTTCCCCATCAGTATGATACTAGATGTGCATCAGTTGCATATCGTTTTTATTATGTAGATGTATCATCCTTCTATACTCAGTTTTTGAGATTTTTTTATTATGAAGTGATGTTGAATTTCATCAAATGCTTTTTCAGCATCAAGTGAAGTGTTCCCTCCTCCTCTATTTTTTGGAATAGTTTGAGTAGGATGGGTATTAGTTATTTAAATGTTTGGTAAAATTCAGCAGCAAAGCCATCAGCTCCCAGGCTTTAGTTTTCCGGGAACATTTTATTACAGTTTTGACCTTCTTACTTGTTATTGGCCTGTTCAGGTTTGGGATTTCTTCCTGGTTCAATCTTGGTGGGTTGTATGTGTCTAGGAATTTATTTATTTCTTCTAGGTTGTCCAATTATTGGCATATAGTTGCTTATAGTACCTTCTAATGATCCTTTCTAATCTCTGATTTTATTTGAGCCTTATCTGCTTTTTTTTAGTATGTCTAAAGGTTTGTCTATCTTTTCAAAGAACTAACTTTTTATTTTATTGATCCTTTGTATTGTTTCCTTTGTTTTAATTTCATTTATTTTTGCTCTGATCTTCATTATTTATTTTCTTCTACTAATTTGCGGTTTGATTTGCTCTTGTTTTCTAGTTCTTTAAGATGCATACTTAGGTTGTTTATTTGAAATGTTCTTTTTTTTTAAATGTAGACACTTACAGCGCTAAAATTTCCTCTTAATACTGCTTTTGTTGTATCCCATAGGTTTTGGTATGTTGTGTTTCCACTATCATTTGTTTCGAGAAATTTTTCAATTTTCTTCTTAATTTCTTTATTGACCCACCAGTCATTCAGGAGCATACTGTTTAGTTTCCATTTTATATAGTTTTCAAAATTCCTCTTGAGTTCTAGTTTTATTTCATTATGGTCAAAGAAGATACTTTTTACAATTACAATTTTTTTGAATTATTTAAGATTTGTTTTGTGGTCTAATATATGGTCTATCCTTGAGAATTATCCATATGCTGAGAAGAATATGTATTCTGGAGCCATTGGATAAAATGTTCTGTAAATATCTATTATGTCTATTTGATCTATAGTGCAGATTAAGTTTGATGTTTCTGTGTTGATTTTCTGTATGGATGATCTGTCCAATGCTGAAAGTACAGGGTTGAAGTCTCTAGTTATTATTGTACTGGAATCAATCTCTCTCTTTAGCTCTAATAACATTTGCTTTATATATCTGGGTGCTCCAGTGTTGGGTCCATATATATTTACAATTGTTATATCCTCTTGGTGAATTGACCACTTTATTACTATATAATGATCCTTGTCTCTTTTTATAGTTTTTGTCTTGAAATCTATTTTGTCCAATATATCTATTTCTGTTCTTTTATGTCTTCCATTTGCATGGAATATAGTTTTTCATTACTTTATTTTTAGTCTGTGTGTGTCTTTATGGGTGAAGTGTATTTCTTATAGGCAATAGATCATTGGGTCTTATTTATTTTAATCCTTTCAATCATTCCATATCTTTTAATTGGAGTGTTTAGTCGACTTAACATTCAATGTTATTACTGATAACTAAAAACCCACTCCTGCCATTTTGTTATTTGTTTTCTGGTTGCTTTGTTCCCTTCCCTTCCCTTCCCTTCCCTTCCCTTCCCTTCCCTCCCCTCCCCTCCCTTCCCCTGCCCTCCCCTCCCTTCCCCTGCCCTCCCCTCCCTTCCCCTGCCCTCCCCTCCCCTTCCCTCCCCTTCCCTCCGCTTCCCTCCGCTTCCCTCCCCTCCCCTCACTTCCCCTCCTCTCCCTTTCTCTTCCCTTTGCTTCTTTCCTCTCTTCTCCTTTCCTCTCCTCTTCTTTTCTCCTTTCTTTCTTTATTCTTTCTTTCTTTCCTTCCTTCCTTCTTTCTCCTCCCTTCCTTCCTTCCTTCTTTCCTGTCTACATTTTAGTGAAGGTGATTTTTCTCTGGTGGTATATTTTAATTTCTTGCTTTTTATTTTTTGTATCCGTATTATTATTATGATTATTATTTTTTTTTGAGACAAAGTCCCACACTGTTGCCCAGGCTGGAGTGCAGTGCACGATCTCAGCTCACTGCAACCTCTGCCACCTGGGCTCAAGTGATTCTTGTGCCTTAACCACCCAAGTAGCTGGAATTACAGGCATGCACCACCATACCAGGCTAATTTTTGTATTTTTACTGGAGATGGGGTTTCCCCATGATTGCCAGGCTGGTCTTGAATTCATGGCTTCACATGATCCACCCACCTCAGCCTCCCAAAATTCTGGGATTATAGGCATGAGCCACCACACCCAGCCTGTTATATGTTTTTTGGTTTGAGGTTACCATGAGGCTTCCAAATAATATCTTATAACCCATTATTTTAAACTGATGAAAACTTAACACTGATTGCAAAAACAAATTAACTAACAAACAAGCAAAGAGAAAACTAATAAAAACTCTACGCTTCAATTTTGTCTGCTTTTTAACTTTGTTGAAAAAGTTTTTAACTTTTTTTAACAGAAGTTTAAAACCTTTTTGACTTTTTGTTGTTTCTATTATATCTTACTGTATCATTTATGTTTTGAAAAGTTGTAGTTATTAATTTTGATTGGTTCATCTTTTAGTCTTTCTACCTAAGATGTGAGTCGTTTACACACCACCATTACAGTGCTACAATATTCTATGTTTTTCTGTGTACCTACTAGTACCAGTGAGCTTTGCACCTTCAGATCGTTTTTTATTGCTCAGTAATTTTGTTTTCTCTCAGATTGAAGAACTCCCTTCAGCATTTCTTGTAGGACATGTCTGGTGTTGATGAAATCTCTCAACTTATGTTTGTCTGAGAAAGTTTTTATTTTTTCTTCATGGGTGAAGGATATGTTCACTGAATATATTATTATTCCAGAGTAAAAGATTTTTTTTCGTCCTGCATTTTAAATATGTCATGACACTGTTTCCTGGCTTGTAATATTTCCACTGAAAAGTCTGCTGCCAGACATACTGGAACTCCATTGTCTGTTCTTAGTTATTTTTTTTTTTCTCTTGCTGGTTCTAAGATTTTTTTTTGTCCTTGACCTTGGGAATTTGATTATTAAATGCCTCGAAGTAGTCTTCTTTGGGTTAAATCTGCTTGGTATTCTATAACTTTCTTGTACTTGAATGTTAATATCTTTCTCTTGGTTTGGGAAGTTCTCTGATATTATCCTGCGAAGAAACTTTCTACACATATCTCTTTCTCCATCTCCTCTTTAAGGCCAAAAACTCTTAGATTTGTCTTTTTGAGACTATATTCTAGATCTTCTAGGCATGCTTCATTGTTTTTTATTTGTTTGTCTCCTCTGACCATGTGTTTTCAAATAATCCGTCTTCAAGCTAATAAATTCTTTCCTCTGCTTGATCAATTCTGCTATTAAGAGACTCTGATGCATTCTTTGGCATGTCAATTGTGTTTTTCAACTCGGATTTCTGCTTGATTCTTTTTAATTATTTCAATCAGTTTGTTAAATTTGTCTGATAGGATTTTGAATTTCTACTCTATGTTACCCTGAATTTCAGTGAGTTTCTTCAAAACAGCTATTTGGAATTCTCTGTCCAAAAGGTCACATATTTCTGTCTCTCCAGGACTGGTTCCTGATGCCTTATTTAGTTCATTTGGTGAGGTTATGTTTTCCTGGATAGTCTTAACGCTTGTGGAATTTTGTTGGTGGCTGGATATTGAAGAGTTAGATATTATAGTCTTCAAGGTCTTGGCTTATTTGTCCCTGTCTTTCTTAGGAAGGCTTTCCAGGTATTCAAAGGGACTTGGGTGTTGTTATCTAAGTTTTTGGTCATTGCAGCCATGTCTGCATTAGAGGGCACCTCATGCCCAGTAACACTGTAGCTCCCGTATAAGTACCACCTCATAGAGGTACCACCTTGGTCGTCTTGGATAAGATTTGGAAGAATTCTCTGATTACCGGTAAGAAACCCTTTTTATCTTCCCTTACTTTCTCCCAAACAAATAGAGTCTTTCTTTCTGTGCTGAGCTGCCTGGAGCTGTGGGAGAGGTGACACAAGCACTCCTGTGGCCACTACCACTGCAACTATGCTGGGTCAGACCTGAAGCTAGCACAGCAGTGTGGAACTCACACAAGACCCACTGTAACTACTACTTGGCTACTGCCTATGTTTGCTGGGCTCACAATCGGTATGTGACAAAACAAGTCAGGCTGTGTCCTTCCCTTCAGGGTGATGAGTTCCCCCAGGCCTGGGTGGATCCAGAGATGCCATCTAGGAGGCAGGACCTGGAGTCAGAAACCTTAGGGATTTACCTTGTTCTGTAGTCTACACCGGCTGCGCTGGCACTCAAGCCACAAGACAAAGTCTTTCCCACCCTACCCTCCCTTTCCACAAGCAGAGGCGTTTCCCCCCATAGACCACCACCACAGGCCTGCAGACAGTACTGCCACGCTACTGCCTATGTTCACTCAAGCCCTACAGCCCTTCAGTCAGCTTGTGGTAAATGCTGTCAGGCCTGAGACTTACCCTTTCAGGGCAGTGGGCTCTCTTCTCACCCAGGGAAGGTTGAGAAATTCCACCCAAGAACCAAGGCCTGGAATCAGTAACCCCACAAGCCTGCTTGGTACTCTAACCCACTGTGGCCAAGCTGGTACTTAGGCTGCAACACAATGTGCTCTTCACTTTTCTCTCTGCTTTTCTCAAAGAAAGTAGTCTCCCATCATAGCTACCACAGCTGGGAATGTGCTGGGTCACACCCAAAGCCAGCACATCTCAGTCTCTCCCAGGGCCCATGATGTGCGCTACCTTGCTAGCACTACTGATTATTCAGGGCCTAAGAGCTCTTTAGTCAGCAGATAATGAATCCTCCAGGACTGGGTCCTTCCCTTCAAGGCAATGGGTTCTCCAAGGGCTTTTAAATTCACTACATTTACTTCAAGAGGTCCTCACGTTCTTTGAATTAAAGGAAACTTTTCTTCCATACCCTAATTTCCTTTTGACCCTGGGTAAAATCTATTTTGACTTAGCTAAATGTTATTTTCTACTGATGACATAAAAGATATATAAAATGTGGGGTTAAATAGGAGGAGACTGAGAGCTTAGTAATAGGGTTGAATTGATTCCACCAAGCATAAGGTGGCTACAAGTAGCTGCTTGGAGGGATAGGAGAACAGCTGGATCCTGATGAATGTCAGTCCAATGATGCTGGGCAGTATGTCTTTCTGTTAGTTCAGGTTCACCTGATGAGCTTGTTCTGGAAGTGGTCTTGTTTTGTCATATGTTGGGTGTTTCTGCAGGGCAGTATCTTGTTCCCTGTTTTTCAGTGACTGCATACCTAAAAATGAATATTGGCAAAAATGAATCTGCAGGCAAGATACATTTTAAGTGGCTGCACAACAAATGCTTTCTCCTCCCCTACAGTAATACACTTGTAAAAGAAATCAGATTGGGAAAGAAAAAAGCTGTTGAAAAAAATCTGCTAAGCAGGTGCTTACTTTGAATACTGAGAATATGAAAAATGTTTTGACATGAGGCTACAGATTATGAAAGAGTGCTGATTCATATTGCTCTAGAATCACCAAATGCTTATGCTATAAGAAACCTTAGAGGTTTCCTAGTACAAACCCTGTATTTTGAACATGAATAAAGAAGACCGAATGATACCCAGCTCAAGGTCATAGCTAGTTAGAGGCAATCAAGACTCCTGGCTCTCATTCTGAAAATTTTATTGGGAAATTTCATATTGTATTAGCCTACTTGGGCTACCATAACAAAATTATTACAGACTAGGAGGCTTAAACCATAGAAATTTATTTTCTCACTGTTATGGAGCCTGGGGAGTTGAAGATCAAGTTTCCAGCAAATTTGGTGTCTGGTGAGAGCTCTCTTCCTGGCTTGCAGATGGGTACCACTTGCTGTGCCCTCACAGGTTCTCACATACTTGGTTTCTGCTCATAAAGAGTGTGAGCACTTTGGTGTCTCTTCTTAGAAGGCTTCTAATCTTATTGGATCAGGGCCCCACCCTTATGACATTATTTAACCTTAATTACCTCCTTTTAGGCCCAATCTCTAAATACAGCTACATTGGATTTTAAAACTTCAGCATATATATTTTGTTTGGGTTATGATGGGAGTGGAACTTGTGGCTTTATAGAAAGAAGAGAGACTTGAGCTACCACACTCAACCTCTTCACCATGTGATACCCTGTGTTACCTCAGGACTCTGCAGTGTCCCCACTAGCAACAAGGCTCTTACCAGATGATGCTTCTCAACCTTGAACTTCTCAGTATCCATCATTATAAGAAATAAATTACATTTCTTTATTAATTACTCAGTTTTAGATATTTTGTTGTAAGCAATAAAAAACAGACTACAACAGAAAATTGGCACCAGGAGTGGGGTTGTTGCCAATAATGAATACCTGAAAATGTGGAAGTGGCTTTAGAACTGGGTAAGAGACTGGAAGAATTTAGAGGAGCAGGCTAGAAAGATCTGTGTTTTTATGAACAGAGCATTAAGAGTGATTCTGATGAGGGCTTAGAAGACAAGAAGATGGGGAAAATCTGATACTCCTTAGAGGTTGGTTTAGTGATTATGACCAGAATGGTAATAGAAACATAGATCGTAAAGGCCATTGTGTTAAAATTTACAGTGAAACTGAAGAAAAAAGTATAGGAAACTGGAGTAAATGCTATCCTTTTTATAGATTGGCAAGGAATGTGGTAGAACTGTGTTCATGCCCAAGGGCTTTGTGGAAAGTCCAACTTAAGAGTAATGATCTAGAATATCTGTCAGAATAAATTTCTAAGCAAAACGGAAGAAGCTGCATGGTTGCTTTTGGCTGCTAATCCCGAAATTCAGGAAAAAAGGAATGATTTTAAAAAAATACATAATTAAAAGGGAAGCAGAATGAAAATATTTGGAAAACCCTCACTTTGGCACATAAAGAGTGAAAAAGTATGTTCAGATGAAGAAACCAAGGTTGTAGCTCAGCAACCATATGGTGAAGATATTAGCACAGATAGAAGGAAGCTGAGTGCTACTCCTCAGGACAATGGAAGAAAGACCCCAAAGGTATTTCAGATATCTTTTAAGCTGTCCCCCCATCACAGCCCCAGAAGCCTAGGAGAGCAGAATATTCCCAGGGGACAGGCCCAGGACTATCTCTATGAGCTAGCTGCCCAGGGCCACTTCAGAACTCTACTCTCTGTCCCCAAGCACACTGTGCAGCTGCTCAACTATGGCTCAAGTAGCCCTAGGTACAGCTTGCACTGCAGCTCTGGTAAATATATGTTGTAAACTTTGGTGGCGTCCACATGGTGCTAATTCTGCAGGCTTGTAGAAAGCAAGAGCTGTGGTGGCTTGACATCCTCCACCTAGATTCTACAGGATGTCATGGAAAGCCAGGAGTTAAGGCAGATACTTGTCACAGGGATAGAGGCACTGCAGAGATATCCCACTAGAATAATAATGAACAGAAATGTTGGGTTGGAGCTTCTGCAGAGTACTCACTAGGGCAATGCCCATTGGAGCCATGAGAGTGGGACTGCCACTGAGACTTCAGAACTATAGAGCTACCAGTGTGCAGTGCCAGTCTGGGACAGCTAGGTGTACTGAGCCCAGTCAAACCATAGGGGCAGGGCTGTCCTAGGTCTTGGGGGCCCAACTCCCCTCACTAGTGTGCAAAGGACACTGGACATATAGTTAAAGGAGATTCTTCTGAAGTCTTAAGATTTAACGTCTGCTCTCTTGGGTTTCAGACTTTCCTAAGGCCTCTTAACACTTTCTTTTGGCTTATTTCTTTTTGGAATGTAAATATTTGCCCTGTGCCCATGTACTACCATTGTATCTTTTTTTTTTTTTTTTTTTTTTTTTTTTTTTTTTTTTTTTGAGACGTGGCGCCATCTCGGCTCACTGCAAGCTCTGCCTCCCGGGTTCACGTCATTCTCCTGCCTCAGCCTCCCTAGTAGCTGGGACTACAGGCAACCACCACCACACCTGGCTAATTTTTGTATTTTTAGTAGAGACGGGATTTCACCGTGTTAGCCAAGATGGTGTCCATCTCCTGACCTCGTGATCCGCCCACCTCTGCCTCCCAAAGTGCTGGGATTACAGGCGTGAGCCACCGTGCCCGGCCTACTATTGTATCTTGAAATTAGATAACCTGCTTTGATTTCACATGTTCCCAGATGAAATTCTAGACTTTGGACTTTTGTGTTGGTGTTGGAATGAATTAAGACTTTGGGGTGATGGGATTGGAATGAAGGTATTTGTGAAGGACATGAGTTTTGGGGACCGTGGTGGAATGTTATTGTTTGAACATCCCCTCTGAAACTACGTTGAAACTTAATCCCCAATGTGGTAGTATTGAGAAGTAGAGCATTAAGAGGTGATTAGATTAAGAGGGACTGCCCTCATGTGTAGAGTAAGCCTGAGCTAGCATGTTAGCACATGAGCACACACAAATTACTCACCATGTGATGCCCTGTGCCAACTCTGGGACACTGAAGTGAGTCTCCACCGGTAAAGAGACTCTCACAAGATGCTCACCATAGACCTTGGACTTCCCAGACTCCATACTTTAAGAAATAAGTTCCTTTTCTTTATAAATTACCCAGTTTCTGGTATTATTTTATAAGCAACAGAAAACAGAGTAATACAGTCTTCATATTTGACCCTCCATTGTTACCACATGGCTGCTACACCTCCAGGCTCAAGTCCATTTACTGGCTAAAAAAAGAAGAGACAAAAGGCTTAAGAAGCAGACCATCTGCCATCTGACTTTTTCAAAAATTTCCCAGAAGCTTCACTTGACAACTTCCGCTTAAATCTCATTGCCTGGAACTGGGTCACTTTGCTTCTCTAGCTACAAGGGCATCTGGGCAGTTAGGTGTTTTTGGCTATGCCCGGTCACTCCAAACAAAAGTGAGTATTTTTTATTAAAGAAAAACTGAGGAATAGATAATGTATAGAAAACTACCGGAGTCTGAAACATAGAACGTGTTGTAGGTAAATAATTAAGAGCCATAGGCTTTAGAGTCAGGCACATCTGAATTCAAATCCCAGCTCTGACAGTATTTGGGCAAGTTACTTAAGTTCTCTAGTCCTCAGTTTCCTCTGTAAATGGAGAGAATTATGACAAATAAGGCGACGAAGTTGTGGTAAAGATGAAAGATGATAATTAAGACATAAGGTCTCCATAAATGCTAGTGTTCACATTATACCACCGTTTTAGGATCACAAGGCATTTGTGTTTCTTATCCTCCCTGGACAAAGTCATACTTTAATTTCTTTTAACTTTAGTGAGACAGAATGTTCAGAATACCAAGACTCAGAAGCTGGTGAAACAGGTTTTATTCAGCATTATTTACTATTAAAAATAATTATTCTCTCTGCTTCTAGCCCTTTGCCTAAAGGGAAGTCCTCTATGAGCCAGCCATCCTGTGCTCAAGCTGAAGTGCTTCCTTGTGTTGGAGAAGAGGTGACTAGGCCTGCAGCCTAGCCTTTGTAGGAAATTTACAACAAACAGAGAGGGTGTCCTGAGTCCTGTATATTTTTTCTTAAGGCAGAGGCTCATAGATCAATAAATCTACATCTCCCAAATTCAGTCTCATTGAGTCTTCAACTTAAAAAAAGAAAGAAAGAAAAAGAAAAAAAGAAGACAAATTGCTTCTTTAGTAAATTAGGGCTCTCACATCAGATTTCAGGATTTCTATCAAGAAATCTGTATGTATTACACATGGTCTTTTAATCTAAGTATGTAGATATCACAGAAAGTGGCACATAGCCTATGGCCAACTTTACTTAAAGGCAGTCACTACAACATTAGTATTTCTTATTTCCTTTGGGAAGAAAAATTGTTATGTAGGCATTATGAGCGGTTCAATTCCCTTCTGGAAAAATTTCCCAAATACCCTGTAACGGCTGTGCTTGGCATGGCATTCAGTTTTCATCCCTATGTATTTTTATTTCAAACTTATTTATATTAACAAATTAATACCTGATTATTGTAGATAACTTAGAAACAAAAAATATTAAAAATATAAAAACACAATTACATATAATTCTATCATCTAAATAAAACGATTGTTAACATTTTTATACTTGTTCTTTAAACTTTATATATGTAAATATATTGATATATATTTTTAAAAATTGGATTTATATTTTGCATTCTATTTTAAACCACGCTGACACTTAAAAATATGACATAAATGTTTTCCCTGACATTGAGTACAATTTTATATCATCCTTGAAAATGTTTGCATGCATTATTTTTATAAATACATACCAACCTCCTATTGTTGGAAACAAATTGTTTTCTGTTTTTATTATTTCTAATATGTGCTGTGATAATTTTTGTGACTGAAACTTCATGGAAAATGAAATTATTTTCTGAGTCAAAGGATATGAACATAATTTAACATACTTCATAGTATCGATATTAATATTACAAATTTTTTACCAAAAAGATGAGAAAAATGTATTACACCATTAACATGAACTCTTGCCAACAGTGGATATTATCATTAACAAGTATATGTAGTTTTGTGTGAGCATGTGTGTGTGTGTGTGTGTGTAATTTGGAGGTAATTTTTCTGAACTTGTTGTTGCTATATACAACCTTCCTGTTTTTGATTATATACCAATACCACATAGGTAAGGATAGTGGACAGGTGAGATAGAATTGCTCCTGTGAACCTGTTTCTTGCACGTGGAAACCACAGTGGGAAATGCTGGGTTTTTTTCCAAGAATGATGATCTCCTTTTGTATTTTTATACCACTTAGATTTTGCCTTCTCTTAACTTCTTTCTCCATTTCATAAATAGCTAACTGAAGTTAGAGAATCAATGAAGTGGATCATTGTGTGAAGCTCTAAAATGGATACAGTGAGGCATGAGTGTTTGTAACTTAAAGAAGACTCAATGACAGAGGCTGGACATAGATAAATGTAGACTTTCAATACATCTTAAACCTAAACACTAAAAGCCCCAAAATAAGAAAGAGAAGGACTTTCTTTGTGCAAGTGTGGCAGAAAGTCATGGACACAAGGTGACCATGAGTGGACAGTGAAGCACTGCAGTAAAGAAACAATCATGAGCTTAGGTTTTATAAATAGGAACATGGGCATAAAGCTAAAGCTACTGGGTCAGTGCTAAAGCCTTATGTCCACTTTCAGATTCTACAGCTGTAGAAAGACGTGGAGAATATTCCCTGCACTTTTCTTTGTTCTGGGAAATTTAAAGTCATTATCACATATAATTTAATAATCATGATGAGTTTTTTGGATGTGCATTATGACCTCCATTTTACACAAAAGGGACCAAAACTTAGAAAAGAAAATACTTTAGGGTTATCCAGCTCTTTACTGAGGATGCAGGATTCAAACCAGGTTGATTTGCCTTTAAGTCTCATCCTCTCAATCATTTAGCTGTAAGGCACGATGGGAACACGATGCTGAGAACACAGTGAAGCAAGAGGACAAAGATTACTTGGCCTCTATGCTATTACCTAAAGAAAACACCCAATTTGTAGTAAATCTCCTTCTTCTACTTGGGTGCTATACTTGTGCCTGCCAAAGCTGGAACAGAGGTGAGGCTGGAAAATTGCTTGTAAGATTCTTTTATTCTCTTTGATTGCCCTGTGTGAGGCAGCTCCTTCACTGACCTTGAATATAAATTTCCTTATATGCCACCACCTGGGAACACCGGGACAGGTGATGATTCACTCACCTCTGACTGACCAGACCCATCATGCTGACTGTGTTAGAGGACTCAGCAGATGTTTGGATGGAGGCAGGAAACCCATAACATTTTCTAGGTATTAAGTGGCAGAGCAGAACCAAACAAATTAAAAGGCTGCCAGGAAAAGTGAAAGTAATAGGGGTTGTTTCTCTGCTGGGGAAGAGAAATCTGAATTATGACTTCCAGAAGGGCCACCTCCCCTCTCCCCAAAGAATAATTTAAACCAGCTGATATCTGTCTGCACTGAGAATAAAGAGGAAACAAACAAATTTAGATTTTATCGTAAGAAATTTAGGTAAAAAAGAATTTCCTGATAGTTATAGATGTTGAGTATTACAATAGTTTTCCAGAAGGTGCTGTGAAATCAATTTTATTCACAGAAATTCTTATTTTTGTTTTACCTTTTATTACTCATTAAAAAAAATTTTTTTTTTATTTTTGGATACATAATAGTTGCCCATATTTATGGGGTACATGTGATATTTTGACGCAGTCGTACAATGTGCAATGCTCAAATCTGGGTACTTGGGATATTCATCACTTCAACCATTGATCATTTCTTTGTTAGGAAGATTCCAATTTTACTCTTCTAGTTATTTTAAAATATACAATAATTTTTGTTAACTATAGTCACCCTATGGTGCTACTAAATAGTAGATATTCATTTTATCTAGCTGTATTTTTGTATTCATTAACCAACCCCTCTTTATCTTCTCTCCCCACTACCACTCCCAGCCTCTTCTCACCATCCTTCTACTCTATCTCCATGAGATTTAACTTTGAGCTCCCACAAATGAGTGAGAATATGCAATACTTGTTTTTGTATGCCTGGCTTATTTCAGTTAACATAATGTCCTCCAGTTCAATCCATGTTGTTGCAAATGACAGGTTTCACTATTTATTGGCTGAATAATATTCCTGTATAAACACACACACACACACACACACACACATACACACACACACACACACACACACACACACTACATTTTCTCTATCCATTCATCCCAGTGAAATTATACTTCAAATATGAAGGAGAAATAAAGACTTTCCAAGAAATATTTTTTAAATGCGACATTCTCTTGTTTGTCCAAGATGTCATAGGAGGCAAAGTAGTTGGTTGACAGGGAGTGATCTGTGACCCAAGGGACCAGACCAGGAATGGATTCATCATCACAGGAGAATGAGAGAGACTACATGAAATAACCCAGCAATTAAGAGTGTCTAGAGTATAAGATAGCAGATTCTCCAAAGGAAAACCATTTATTTTCTAGTGAAAGTGTACAAACAAATATCTACATATTTTCTCTATATGAATGTTTCCCCTGGTATAACTGATGTGTAAATATGCAGGAATGAGCAATGTTGAATACAGTTGTTTGACCAAGAAAGTATTTGAAGATGCACTGACAGAATTTGAACTAAGTGCTACATGATGGCTGAAATGTTACTTGAGCCACCAAATGGAGCTCAGATTGTTTTAAATATATCCTCAATATTTTAGGAGTGGAAAAAAAATCAATTTAAAGCCTAGTTTTCAGTGACTACTTTTTTGCCATGATGGCAGTTCATACAGGTGATTATGAAATGCAACACAATCTGTTTCATGGCTCAATGAAACTTAGCCACTAAGTCACTATAAATCAGTTTTTCTGAATACATTTCCATTTTTCCAGTTGGATAATTATGTCTGACTTTTCAAAATCATACATAGTTTAGAGAACTCAGAGTTGCAGCCATTATTTTCTCTCCTGGGATCCCATTTTACCCCCATTTTCAGTGCCTATCTTAACTTTACTCTGGTATAAACAATCATGTCCACTTCTATTATTTTAAAATACTTTTATGATTATTCAAATAATAGGATTTCTTTGTAAGCTCCATGTGTTCTCCTTCATAAATATCCCATCAGTTCTGTTTAGAAGTTAGTTTTAGAGCATATCTTGATGTAACCTACCCTCTGTAAATATTGTCACATAACTAAGATAAAAATTAAGATTTTTCAACATATTAAATTGTGTATGTTATGGGCTTTGTCAGACGCTGTTCTTCCCTTTCTCTTGTACTCTCTAGGTTTTAGGCAGGATCTTAACAGTGATAAAGTCTGTTATAAAATCTTCTACAATGCAGCAACATATAGCACATTACCACGTTGCAATCTTGTAGGGGTATGCCAGAGGCCTCACTAAAGATCTTTAAACAGAGTGTCATTCTGTAAATCATGAACCTTCTGCTCCATTGGGTCTTCTCTACTTACTGCCTCTAAAAATACCTCTTATGGATTCACATTCACTCCCATTCACCCTGAATGCCAATGCCTTGCTTGGCATCAGGCCCATTTTCCTTCTTACTTTTCTGAAGAGGTGTTCTCTGATTACCTCTGCTCTCCCATCCTTAAATCTAGGATGACGGTAGTTTTTATTTTTCATGTAGCATATATGGCTCAGTACTGCTGCTGTATTTTGTGTGCTTGTGTCATGCCTTCACATCTATACTGTAAGTCCATGGAGGAAGCAGTACAAAATGGTGGTTATGAGCAAGAATTTCCAATTAAGATCCTAGATCCACCACTGTGTCCCTTTGGGCGAGTTACTTAACTTCTTTGAGCTTCCACATCCTCACTTGTAAAAGAGGGGTTATAACTTCTATATGGAGTTATTATGATGAATAAATGAAATGCTTAGGTGTTTATCCCAGTGCCAGACACATAGTAAATTTTCATCAAATTGAAGGGAGAGTCAATGTCTAACATTTCTTGGCAGCTCTTAAAGGGCAGAGCACAGGGAATTTTTCAGGTTAAGAGTTCAATAAAACATTTGCTAATCCAAAGAAAATATGCAGCTCTCTACCGGCCCGGAGTGTTTACAATTACATAGCCTTTTTATTTCTTAAGTGTTTTATTATAGATCACTTTTTTATATATTCACAACTTTCTTTCAGAGCTACAGATACTAGACACAGAGAATTATCTAGATAAATTCTTCAAGCCAGCAAAAGCAGGAAGAAGCCTAAGTGGCAGAATGGGGTAGGGGAAAGGCAGAGGGTGGGCTCGTGGCTGAGTGTACTATCTTCAGCCTGACATTGCTTGCTCATGACCTGGTAGATAGCCAAAGAGCACATGTCCCCTAGTTTCTTTCTCTTTATGAAGAATCTGCTTATATTTTAAGACTCAGAACAAGTGACACTTTCTTTAGACAGTTTTCCTGATTCTTAACCCATAGCACTTCTATTAGATACTTGCAGTTGTCCTTGTCATGTCATTAGTTCTATTTTTAGTAAATGAAAGTAATAGAATGTTAAGCTCAATGGGAGGTGGTTTCCTTTTCAGTTTGTATGCTCTTTGCATCTAACACTGTTGTCAATACGATGCGTATAATGGGGTTGTTTTGAGAATCAACTAAGATAATGTGTACAAATACAATTTTTAAAGTAAAGATTGATAAAAGGACAAGTTCTTTCTACATTAGTGCTGCACTCATGGGAATTTATATGTAAGTTTGGAGCCTTTTAGGTATCATGAGAGAAATGGAGAGTTTAAACATAGTCAAATGCATAATACTCAGCTCTCTATCAATATGTGTAGTTAAGAATTGCTGTTCAGATGAGAACACGTGGACATATGCTGGGGAACAGCACACACTAGGGCCTGTCATGGGAAGTGGTGCAGGGAGGGAGAGCATCTGGAAGAATAGATAATGGATGCTGGGCTTACAAGGTGATGGGTTGATCTGTGCAGCAAACCACCAAGGAAGGTGTTTACCTATGTAACAAACCTGCATATCCTGCACATGCACCCCTGAACTTAAAAGTTGAACAGCAACAACAAAAAGAATTGTTCAAACAAGAACATATAAATAAAGAAATTGGGACAAACATTTCATGAAACCAGTTAACTCATCCAGACATTTTAGATTATGAAACATACATGTTTAATTGCTTTTTGCTACTAACAGAAATAAGAAGTAACCTAAGAATCAGGACAGAGCTGTTCCAGTTCTCATATCAATAAGCTTCATGCCCATTGGTGAGATATTTCACCTCTCTGTGCCTCAGTTTCCTTGTCTATAAGCTGATCTGTTTTTCTGAGTATGCCTAAGGGTCTTTATTAGGTTTAAAACACAAGGATTTTCTTATTCTAATGCAAAGAGCATTCTTGTTCGTTTAACCTGCATGTGTTTTCAAAAAGGAGCAAAATCTTTTTTTTTACTGAAGTCCAAGGGTGGGCACCCTGCAGTTTAAAATCATTCTCCTTGTAACACAATCTTCTGACAGGCCGACAGTGACTTCTGCTGAGAGGGTCTGCTAGTGATGTCTATTTACCTTGCAGATTCCTGAACCTGCATGTATTGTGAGAAAGTGGCATCTGACTTCCTTCCTCGCGCCCTCTTCTGCAGATGAATAAGCCATTCGCTGGCCAGCTGTGTGTGGTTTTCTCCCTTGTAATCAGTCAACGCCTGTCTTTTGAGTCGTGACATGTTTCCACAGTCTTTGGAGCTGAGGATTTTGTGATGTGTTAATGCTTCTTTTGGGCTTCACTGGACTGAATTAGGTTACTGAAGGTGGTTGAATTAAGAGAAAAATGCATTAATTTGATCATTTAATGTTATAAAAAAGGAAATAAGAAAGCTTCTTTTAAAAAATACAGGAATGTCTTATTAGATTTAATTACAATGCTCATGAAACTTTTACAGATGTTGACATTGAAGTCCCAAGTCCTTTCTGAATACTCATATTTTTACAATTATTTTCTTAAATAATTGCTGCATTTACCTGATATTTATCTTAAAAAATTTTGAAAACTACTGCCAAATTGTGCACCAAAAGTTAGAACTGCTTTCACCAACAGTGTATATACTTATACCTTGCCAACACTGAATATTATTAATCTTTGAACTTCTAGCATTCTATTAGGTAAAAAAATAATGTTTCATTTTAAAGGTACTCTATTGATAGCAAATACTGTTCAGTGATTTGTTTAATATGCCTGTTACCCACTTTTACTTATTTTGTTTAAATTGCTTTTGCTTATAACTTTTGCCCATTTTTCCATTGGGCTGATACAACAAATGCACCTTTGCTGTGCATTTAAGTATCTAGAACTATCATGAGTACATCATTGAAAAAGCCATAAGAATATTTTCTCGTGGAGATTACATTCTAGGGGAAAAAGAAAAATAAAACAATCAGTAATATGTACAGCAATGCACCAGTAATGACATTTTGGGAAAAAATGGGCCACCCATATATGATTGTGGTCCCACAATCATAATAAGATTATAATATGGTACTTTTACTGTACTTTCTCTATGTTTAGATACACAAATACTTACCACTGTGTTACAGTTGCCTACAGTATTCAGTACAGTATCATGCTGTTCAGGTTTGTAGCCTAGAAGCAATAGGCTATTCGATATACCATAGGTGTATAGTAGGTTATGCCATCTATGTTTGTGGAAACACACTATAATGTTTGTACAATGACAAAATCGCCTAACAACACATTTCTCGGAACATATCCCTGTGGTAAAGTGTCACATGACTATACTGAGATAAAAGCATGGGGAATGACCAGGATTTACTTAGAGGTTGCTTTAAGCTAACTGATCAGGAAAGGCTTTTCAAAGGAGGTGATATTTCTTTCATGATATGACTGATAAGATCACCCAGTAGCACAGCATCTTTTCAGGTGATGGAAATAGCATGCATGAGTTTGGGGTATTCCCCCAACAGAAAAAGAGAAAAGGCTCCTGGGATGAACCTTCCAATTTCTCCAACCTCATCTCTTCTCACTTTCCCTCCCTCACCTTCTCCAGTCTTATGGAGAAGCCCATGCACAGCCTGGTAGTCCAGGGAAAGGAGTTTCCATTTTATTCCAAGCATGTTGGAATGCAAGTGTAGCTTTCTGTAAAGGAGTGACAAAATCAGATTTACACTTTAACAGATTACTCTGGTTGCTAGGTGTGAAATCAATCACTGAGAACAAGAATGGATGCCGGGAGGCCAATCAGGAGCCTAAGGCACTTGTCTAGGGAAGAGCTGATATTTACTTGGTGTAGAGGATACTATACTTTGCCCACCCAGATTTCCTTTACCTGCTGTGTGTGCCAGTCTCCTAGCTACCATGAAAGTAGGCTTCTATCGGCCAGGCACAGTGACTCATGCCTGTAATCCCAGCACTTTGGGAGGCTGAGGCAGGTTGATCATCTGAGGTCAGGAGTTCAAGACCAGCCTGGCCAATGTGGTGAAACCCTGTCTCTACTAAAAATACAAAAATTAGCCAGGTGTGGTGGCACATGCCTGTAGTCCCAGCTGCTCAGGAGGCTGAGACAGGAGAATTACTTGAACCCAAGAGGCGGAGGTTGCAGTGAGCCAAGATTGTGCCACTGCACTCCAGCCTGGGCGACCAAGAGTGAGACTCCAGCTCAAAAGAAAGTAGGTTTCTATCAGTCCCAGTTGCCAGCTTCCTGGGAGGCAGTACCTGGTCTTCCTTCTTGTGGACCTTAGCCAATGATTGACTGACAAGGGGATCCCTTGCCTGGAGGTGGGGTTAACTCTCTGGTGTAATGTGCTCTAGCACTTTATTGTGTTGTCAGCCTGAAGCTATTCTTTAGCTTAAATGATGTTTCTGCTTAGCTCTTTCCTACTGTTCTTCCCTGCTTCTCTTTGCCTTCTCTTCCTCAATAAATTACTTGAACAATAATCTTCATATTAGGCTCTGTTTTTAAATAACCTGACCTAAGACACAGTTTAGAGTGGCAGAGGCTGAAACAGAGGAGAGAGAAAGGATTAAGAACATTCTAGAGATAAGGGCTACAGGAATGGTCCTGGAATGTGAGAAAAAGACAGAAATAAAAGTAGTTCTCAAATTTTGTTATTGCACAACTTGGTGGGTAATGGCATCATGTACTAATAGATGTCTGGAAGAAGTAGATTTGCAAGGTAGAGAAGGAAATAATTTTATTTCAAATATGTTAAAAGTGTCTATAAATGGATACCATCAGGTAGGCAACTAAATAAACCAATCTTTTGATCCCAGGGGCAGTCCAGTCTGAAGATCTATATTTGGGATTCAACAGTGGCATTCAAATATCATTTGAATGCATGTGACAGAGTGGGAGTACCTATGGTGAGAGTATAGATGAAAAAGACAAAATTTCTCAGGATTGAGTCCTGGTATGACAATTGGAGCAGAGAAAGAAAATCCAACAAACATACTGAGGAGTGACCAGTGAAGTGAGGAAAACAGGAGAAGGTTGTATCACAGAAATAAAGAGAATAAAATGTTTCCAGGAGGGTATGGCCAACTGTTGAATGCAACTGGGTGGTTGATGAAGACAACAGATCACAAGATATGGAAACAGGGAGATTATTGCTGATCTTGACAAGAGAAGATTTTGATAAGAGAAGATTCTGAGGTGATGGGTATGCCTATGTCCAAACTCATCAAGACGTATACATTAAATGTGTACAGTTTTTGTATATCAATTAGAAGTCACCTAAGACAAAGAGAAAAAAATGCTAAAAAGGAAAGAATAGAAGAAGCAAATACATTGACGTAGGCAACTATTGTTGCTATAAACAGGACCAAAGAATGGGTAACTCAAGAGGGACAATGAGGTCAGGGGTATTTTTCTTTTTGATTGACACTGATAGGAAGGAGAAATTGATTATCCAAGAGAGGGAACGACTGTAGGAGAAACTCCTTGAATAGACAAAAAGTGATGGGATCTAGTGTCCGTGAGCAGGAGTTGGCTCTAACCTAAAGTAGACACAGTTCAAATTTACAACAGAAATATTGATAGATAATATAAATGCCAGTGAAGAAATGTTTATAGATGTTGTAGTGGGAGGCAAAGCTAGTTTTTGATCGACTGTTTCTATGTTCTTATTGAAATATGAAATGACGACCAAGCCAAAATGGGGAGTGGGAATGGTTTTGGTAGTTTGGAAATTTGAAGAGAGAAGAGTAAGGATGAAATAATTAATGAAATATTTAATATTTAATCATTAATGAAATAATTTCTTCCTTCTGTAAGAAAATTTACTTACAGGAGTGATATAGTATAATTTCCTTGTGCTATTGAATATCCCTTTTGGTATGTGTGCTGATGAATTTTAAATAAAACCATTCAGCAAGGTTGTGTCTTTTTTAGCCATATTTAGGTGCTCAGGTGTAGACATGGAATAGGTAGATGGTTGGGTTTAACTAGCATTAATGTCAGGAAAACATAAGAGAGTTAAGGAATTTGCAAGAAGCAATTAAGAGGTAGACTATGAAATCTAAGCTGGGCTAAGAAGGAAACAAGAGGGAGGATGGAAGGAAAAAATAGGAAGGTTAATGGATTTGAAATTTTGATGAGGTTGAAAAAGTGCTGCAGTAGAGGTAGTAGAATATATGAGTTTGTATGATAAGATGAGGTAGCAGAGATGGATGTTTGACATCCACATTCAGAGGTATTAGAAACATCTGTGATAACATGGTCAAAACTGTGACCCTGGACATGTGTGGGTTACAGGAAACATCAGTGGAAGGGGAGAGTTTGAGAAATCGTGAGGGCGTGGTATCAGATGTATCATCCACATACAAGTGAAAATCCCCAAACTTCGGGAGAGGAATAGAGACACAGAGGCTCATAAAATGGGGGCTAAAATCATCAGTGGAATAGAGAGACAAGGAACTTGTAAAGTGTAATATTTATCTCATTGATTTCTATGAGTTTTCAGTTTTTTGAAGTGTATTTTATTACAAGAATGCTATAAAACAAAAATCAAAATATAAGACACAAACCTCTCATAATCCCATCACTTTGTCAGAGGATGGTGGATTTTGACAAAGCCCTATAGCTGTTTCTGGTCTGCTGATCTCTGGCCTGGCCAGGTGTTCCATTTATTTTGCTTACTCATTCTTCGTGGAAACGTTGCAGGACTTTATGTTACCAAGAGTGTCTGTCTCTTAACCTGGCAGCCAGCTGAAGCAAGTCCTCAAATAAACAGAGCTTCTCTTCATGCTCCTTTGACCTCCCTAGTCCAATGCACTGATCTCTCCTACGTGGTTAAAATCTGGGACAAGAACTATTAATAATGGTTGTAAAATAGGGCAGCAGTCCTTCATTTTATAAAACATGTCTCATTATAGGTTCCCTAGCTCAGATCGTCTCTCGTTATTTCCACAGAGTTGATTGTCTGGTTACATTTGATTACTCTCTTTAATCCATCCAGATCTTCCTTCAGTCTCAGTCATATTTACAAATTATTTGGCAAGTCCGTTCTCTCCATTCCTGTGACTAACAAGTTGTTATTCCATTGTGTAAGTAGTGTTATTGCTACAGTTGTCTTGAACATCTGCTGATTGTTTCTGGACAGGGAATTATGGGGAGAGCGGAATGGACGCTTTCAAAGAGCTGGCTGCCCAGGAAGGCCTCTGCATCGCCCATTCTGACAAAATCTACAGCAACGCTGGGGAGAAGAGCTTTGACCGACTCTTGCGCAAACTCCGAGAGAGGCTTCCCAAGGCTAGAGTGGTGGTCTGCTTCTGTGAAGGCATGACAGTGCGAGGACTCCTGAGCGCCATGCGGCGCCTTGGCGTCGTGGGCGAGTTCTCACTCATTGGAAGGTAAGTTTCTCTCTCTCTCTCTCTCTCTCACACACACATGCACACACACACTTTGAAACACATATGCTTGCTTTCACAAAACTAGACTTGCTAACTCCAAAGTGGGAGAGATGTGCAGTGCTGAGCTGAACATTAGTTCTGGATCTCACTGTTAATGTGAATATTGGCATCTTCCTGCTAAACAACAGCAGAACAAGGCTCAGGAGGGAGGATTGGTTAAGCCCAGGAGTTTGAGGTTACAGTGAGCTATGATTGGTGCCACTACATTCTAGCCTTGGTGACAGAGTGAGACCTTAACTATAAAAAAAAAAAAAAAAGGAAAGAAAGAAAAACAAGAGCAGAGCAGCATATAACAAGATACTGATACTTTTTCAGAAAAAAAAAAAGATGGAAAGCTGTTTGGCAGAATATGTCTTGATCTGGAGAATTATTCGTTTCACTTGCTTTCTCCACACCCAAGCCGATGCTTATGTCTTCCTACCTCCTAAACATGAACATCTTATTGAGATATCAGTGGATAAAGGACAGCAGTGAAAATGGAAAATATGTATTAAGATTTGAAATTTACAGAGTTGGCTAAAGACAAGTGAAGATATGCAACGGAACTGTGGAATTTTATAATATATCATCTTGTCACATTTATGAGATAGCTAATTTTGATGCTTTCTGCATGTGATTTCTGGAATTGCTGGTGGTGGCTCCCAAAATTTCTGTTCTCTTTCTAAATCACGTGTACTTGTTTGGCAATAGATGGTCATCATCACTGGATTTTTCATAGGGCTTTTGACCTAACAGATATCTTGTTTAATTTGCCAGCTTCTAATATTGCATAAATAACCTGCTCAATTTTCCCCAGGAACCTACTGAGTTTACCTGATCTTTACTGATCTTCAACCCTATCACACTCATCTTCCGAAGCTCTTTGTCTCTTCCCATCTCTTCTTCTGGGTACACTACAATCATATCACACCCATTAAAGAGCCTCAACCACTGATCTGCTCTGGAAGCTAGGTAGTACTGGTGTGGACATGCTCACTGGACCTTTCCCTTCTGTCTTTGTGTTTATAATAATGACTGCAGTTCTAGGAACACTAACTTTGCCATCACCTGGAATTAGAGGTATAAGACACTTCAGGGACTTTTTAAAAGAAAATAGGATAGAAATACAAATAAATGAATAAAGAAACAGAGATACTCTCCAAGCATGAGGAGGTGTGGAGCCAAGGTCAAATTGTAATTCATGATTAAGATAATTATTAAATGTGGGCAAAATTGGCACACTGGCACACAGAGTCAACTTGGCGTCTTCAACATGGTGCAGTTTTTGGAAGCCAATACAATGTTCATAAGAAAGCAGGTCTTCTAAGGAGTATTTAAATAAGAAATGTTATTTCTTTTAGGAGTGAAAAGAAGGTAAGCAGTATTGTTGAAGTGTTACGTAGAGTAATATATGCACCAGGACAGAGGGTGTCCAGACATTCAGGCCTTTCCATTACTCTGTAACATGACTGCTTTTAGGAAGGTTGCTTGTTTTTAAAAAATTATCATATTTATAATTTACAAAACAACAATAGTCTGTTTTGCAGAATTTATTCCTTTTATAATATCCTCAAAAAAGGCTATCTACCTGGGTTCTGGAGATATTGAAAAGATGTGGCAAACCTGTGAGCTTCGGGGCATATAGACTACCTAATTATGAAACATAATTACACAAAATTGTGCGGTGTGTAATTGGAGTGTGAAAAATGTATCCTGTCACCATTGTGAGCTGGACAAGAATAATAATGGCAACTTAAGTCTTTCTAGCTCTTTTATTTTACCTCCTAATAATGCAATTGAACTCATACAAGTATTTCTGAGAGTCGCACATGTGTTTGTTTATGTGCTTGTCTATGAACAGGTCAGCTACATGTGATGTCTACCTCTTTTCCTCTTACCTGCCCCACCTCTGCTGGATTCCACTGACATATCCGAGGGAGCTATTGTTGCAATGAACACCTGAGCTTCTGAGGACACTGCTTTCTGTGCTAATAGTTACGGTCACTGATGCATGGAATCATTGAGATGACAAAGCTATACCATACTCTTTGCCAAGTGAAGGAAAGTGTCTCTCTGTTCTTCTGGGCTACTTTCCACGAGTGTCTATCAAAATGGTGTTGGCGTTTAATCTCGAATCTTAGAGAATTTTAATGAAAGCAGCCTTTAAAATTTTTTTTGCTCACGATTTTCTCTCCCTTCCATGACATTCAGATATGAGTTCATAAGGAGCTGAGCTGGGGACAGAGCCAAGTAGTGAGACGATGCCATCCTTAGAAGTAGCCTTCCCTTCAGGTGGCTGATTCCCTCTCTTTATCGGGGATGGATTCTATCCTAAATGCTGCTCTGTCACTCATGTCAATGGACATGTGGTGGGCTTGGTTCCCTCATGTCAGCAGACATGTCCAGAATAGCTACAGTTTAACCTCAAGCTACAACTTCTAGCTACATTAGTAATGCTGTCAAATATATCTCCCTCCCTTTCTAAGGGATTTTATCTACCAAATGTTGAAGTTTTTTGAGATCAGAAGCCATTGTTTGGTTTCTTTCATAACACACGGTATGATTCTGGCTACTGCCAGAGTCACAAGAGGGGCATTGTGTAGGTGGTCATGAACTTCTTTTCATATAGTAAATCATGGTGTAGATAGCAGCAGGAGAGATTTGGTTAAAAAAAAATTAGGACTTTTTAAATGAAGACCTACATGCCCTCGTCTCCATGTCTGTTACTTTCTCTCACACTTCACATGCAATGTACCTGGAACTCTTCTTGGCACTACCATCAAAACATATTCAGATGTGGACAACTTGTCACCACTTCCTCTGCTATCATCCTGGTCCAAGCCACGATCATTTTCCCTTGGCTTATTGTGATAACCTCAGAATTGGACCTCTTGGCCATCTAGTCTTAACATAGAAGGCAAAGTGATCTTCTAAGAAATTAAGTCAAGTAGTGTCACTCATCACCTTACATGCCTAATGCCTTAAAATGACCTCCTATTTATTTCATAACAAAGTCATTACAAAGGCCTTCAAAGCTCCATATTTGACCACTTGGAATGAGCTGCTGAGAATGGAATAATGAACTATACTGATAGAAAAATAGACTTTTAAAAAAGGAAGTCCTCATAGAGAATAAAAATATTATATATTGAAAAAATGTGGTGGTAATGAAAAAACAAAACAAAACAAAACATGGACTAAGAGTTCTAGCTATGCCATGAAGCAATTATGTGATCTTATTTACTTAGTAGCTTTTTGTCTTGGAGCCTATTTTTTTCTATTAAAATAAAGTATTTGGCTCCACATCATCTTTAAACATTTTTCCTGTCCTAGAATTTATAATATATTAAGACAATATGACTAATCTAAGATCAGTAGGGATGTATTTATAGACTTATCTAATATTATTCATTAATTTGGGCTGATCAATTTTTTCACCAGCCACTTTGTTAAAACCAGAATTCATAGAATAAGCTGGTCAGTATTAGGATAAATCTGTTGTTATGAAATATAGCCAGCAGCCCCAGGGGAGAATCAAACCTTTGACTTTGAATAAATTAGCATAGTATTCTTACCAAGCAAATTAACTAATCACAATCAAGTTAATCATTGTGCAGAAGAATCATTTCTTCTTGTCTCTATGAAAGCTTTATTTAAGATGCTTCTCAGAATTATGCTCACTATAATAATAATTGCAATAATGATTGTGATGCTGATGATGTACCTGCGTCTGATAATACCTGTTTAGGACTTACTATATATAAGCACTGTTCTAAGAACTTTGCACATAACTCATTTAATTGTCACAACAATGTGATAAGATAGGTACTAATATTATTCCCCTTTCAATGTACGGAGTACAGTAACTTGTCAAAAAGTGCTGCAGTGCCAGTGCTGGGATTTGAAGTTAGGGACTGCAACATCAGAATCTGTGCTGTTAATTAGTAAGTTTGTGGGGTAATGGAAAAACAAAACAAAACATGAGATAAGAGTTCTAGATTTACCATGATTGTTTTGTTTAAGAGATATTGGCATTAATCTTAGTTTCCTTTTAACTTGCTCTCCCTTTCAGAGATTTATTTCACTGTTTAGAGTCACCTTCTTTGGGAAAATCAGCTAAAGTATCTCCTATGAGAAAATTATTTTACATTTCTAGTTATTCTTTATTTCTTTGCATTCTTTTATTTCATGCTTAGTTTTAAATATTTCCTATGATAATTCATTAACGGATAACTAATTTAACCTCTTTTCCAGCTCATTTCTTTATCTTAACATGGGACTTTACAATGTCATTCTCTTTGCACACCAGGCTTTATCTATAGAACTATATTTATGTAGAAGTCAACTTGGAATGAGTGCTATTTCTCTAAAATTCTAAGTTATAATTATTAAAATTCTAATAGTTAACTGATGGATCTGTTCTAATTCTTAAATTTTTTTTATCTGAAGAAAGTAAAACTGAGAATAATTTATGTGTATGAGCACAAAAAATAGCTACCATTTATTGAGGGTTTGGTAGGTACTAGGCTATTAATATATGTTGTCTCTAGTTCCAAAAACAGCCCTGAAAGGTTGACTTGAAAAGCAGAGAAGTTCAATAATTACTCCAAATTCCTAAGTTTAATAAGTGGTGGAGTCAATATTCAAACTTGCTACTGAACCATATTATCATATACATATATAGGTATTGAATTGTAACCTCCTCAACTGTAGGAACCAAGTTTTATACAGTTGTTTATTTTCCTTCATGCCTAGCATAGTGTTTTGGTATGATAACTTTTTAATAACTACATCAAAAAGCTTGATAGCTAGTAGAGAGAGCATGTAGCCTCATTATGTGACCCCTGATTTCCCTTTGATAGTCTAGAATCAGTAAATTTTACCTAGTTTGGTAAGGGTTGATGCTCTTCAATCAGCCTGTATCTGAACAATTCGTCTGTAAAACTGGAACAACAACCCATTTAGGTTGTCTTATTTGTCTAATCACAAAATGCCTGCTTGCCTGGTGAGTCATCACTGGGTCTCACTAATAGGTCCCTTGGCGGTACCTTAGCTCCACTAAAGACACACTATTCTTTCAGGGTGAGTGAGAGCCTCCTGACTTTAGTCCTTTGCCTAGTGTTGGCATTATCCTGAGCCTCCACCCTGGTTTCCTCATCTTGGAAAGCCTTTACTGTAAGTTCACATTCTGCCTTGTTAGGAGTCTTTGACTAGACATACTAGGTGTACCATATTTATTTATATATTTGCTAGCCCTTTTTACTGGATTATGACTACATCTTTTGTTTTTTTTACAGTTCTTGCATTTCCATTGCTTGTCCCTTACTACTGTGTGCTGTTTTATCTATTGCTTCTCGCAACTCTGTGATCTTCTCACTCATTAGGCCAACTTTCTATCACTCCTCACTGCAGAGAAACACCACCCCCAGCCCTTTAGCTAAAACTTGATCCAAGAAAATTTTATTCTCATGCTTTTTTAGTTGAAACACAACAAACACATCAAACACACGTGTAAAAAATGGTTGAAATGGAGCAATTGCTTTATTTGGAAAGAAGACTACAGTTTCATTTAAAAGCAAATGAAATACTTGGTTTTTACTGTGTACCTTTTGGGGTCTTTTTCTTTCAGAACACACATTTGGGAAAGTGACCTCTATATCCTTGAAATATAAGATTATATACCACAGTGTTATGTTTCATATACTTTTTAAAAATAAAATATGAGTTATTTTAGTTTCATGTTTCCACTATGGAAAAAAAATGGGGAAAACTCTAAAGTTTACAGCATTCAGGAAAAATTGCAAAGATTTTATTTTAAAGAGAATGTGGACTTTCATTGAAGTGTGACATCTCCAAAAATGGATTATAATCAGAAGGCCAGCAAGGCAGATAAGCATTTTCTGATGCATAATGGTCATGACTTACAGATATACGACTTGGCCTTTTCTCAGCTCCCAAGGGCGGGAAATTATTACAAACCTGCAGACAGGCTATACTTTTCTTAAAACACTACTGCTCTACAGACAGATTAATGAGAGCTTTGTGGAAAATTACACTGCTAGAAAAAGACTGAGAAATGTTGCTTGGGAAGGAGAAGGAATTTTGTTTAGAATACTCTGGAGAATAAATATTATTTGTAAGATATCAACAGGTATCGTGTGTATAGATCTCTGACACAGAATTGGTCAGGATTTCCATAATAACTGAGGTGGTTGATATACCTTAAAGTTGGTAATTATAAACCCTTCCTATATTCTAACACCTATAGTCTCATGTTTCAGATACCGGACATCTGAAACCTGAAAGATTCCACTTTCATGGTCTTTACCGGCCTTTAGGGTATTAAAACATTGAGGAAAAGGATTTCTGGTGCTGTCTGCGTCTGTATGGCACTACCCAATTTGAATAGATGGAAAAGGATGTCATTATGATTTAGCTCATTTTGTCTTTGATGCTGATCAGAGACAATATGGAACTTATCTTAACATGTTCTTGTAGCACTTGTGGCAGTTCCTACCTGGGTTTAAATCAGAATCAGCAGACACACTTAAAAATAGATTCCCTGATCTCACCTTAGACCATCAATACAATTTCTTGGTCAGGACTTTGGACCTTATTTCTTTTTTTATTTTCCCCATCTGATGAATTAGCTTTCAGAATCACTACCTTATGATGCCTAGATCAGGGATTTGCACTCATGTGGCATTCACTATGAATTAACTGCTTATAGGGCATATTTGAAAGGGAAGACAAAGTGAAAGGTTAACTCTATTGTCCATTATTCTACCATTTCAGCTCTGTTTTTTTCTTTCTTGAAATTTACTTGCCTTCAAGGTTTTTGTCTTAAACTACAGATACATTTGAGATTAGTAAATAGTAGTCGGAGTAGTAAAAAACAATTTGCAGTTCTCTTTATTTCCTGTGTTGGTGTCTTCTCCTGCTGCCCAAATTGGCCTACTGACCTGCCCTCTGAAAACACAGTCATGTTCCAGTTTTCTGACTAATCAAATTGCAAAGTAGGAGCATTTAAACATAACTCAAGGTTATGAGTCTAGAGTTGCCTGGGGCCTACCAATGAACTTTCTCTTGCTAATTACCAGAATGGGGTCTGATGACTGAATTGTTCCTTAAGTTAGACTCTCTCCATAACCACTTATCTGTCTACATCATAAAACTGGGGAGGTTTTAAAAACTTTAGGTTTTGGGCTCCACCTTCTTCAGATTCCAGTTTAATATGCCGGGGAAGGGACTTAGTAATTTATATGTGCTCTTCAAATTAGCTTTATTAAATTCACCAATTTTATGTGTTTATTTGATGCATTTTGATAACTCTATACAGTGACATAAGCACCAAAGCAATCATGATGTAGAATGCTTGCACAATGTTTCTTAGTACCGCCTTGCAGTCTCTCCTCTGCAACCCCTGGAAACAGGCAACCACGGCATTACACTTTGGCTTTTTCTAGAATTTCACATAGAAGGAATCATACAGAATGTAGTCTCGTGTCTGATTTCTTTCAATTGACAAAATAATTTTGAGATTCCTTCATGCTCTTGGGCATATTACTAATTTCCTCTTTATTGTTGAGTAGGATTCCATGGCATAGATATATCTCAACTTGCTTATCCATTTACCTATTGATAGACATTTGGATTGTTTCTAATTTGTAACTATTTTGAATAGTCCTGCTGTGAACATTCTTGTACAAGTCTTTGTGTGGACATGTATTTTCAATTCTCTTTAGGAACTATCTAGGGGTGAGATTATGGGTCATAAGTGTATGTTTAACCTTGTCAATTACTGTATAAGAAATTGACTATTTTCGAAAGTGGCCGTATAATTTTGCAGTTCCACCAGCAATGTATGAGAGTTCTAATTCCTCCACATCTTCACCAAAATAGTATTGTCAGTCTTTTTACTTTTAGCTATTCCAGTGGGTGTATCGTGGCATCTCTTTGTGGTTTTAATTTGCATTTTCCTAATGACTAATAATGTTGAGCATTTTAATGTACTTATCTGACATTTTAGTATCTTTTTTGGTGAAATATCCTTCACATCTATGTCCATTTGGATTTTCAGGTTGTTTATCTTCTCATTATGGAGTCGCAAAAGTTATTTATAATTTCTGGACACAAGTGATTTATCATATATGTGTATAATAAATATTTTCTCTCAATATGTGTCTGAAATTTTTATTCTGCTGAGTGTCTTTGGAAGATGAAACATTTTGAATTTTAACAGTGTAGTTATCAATTTCTTCTTTTATGGTTTATACTCTTTGTGTTCTATCAAACATATTTTACCTCCTCCAAGGTCACAAACATTTTTCTAAAAGTTTTATATTTTTTGCCCTCATATTAGATATATGACTCATTTGGGCCTAATTTTTTATATGTTGTGACATAAGGGTGAATGTTCTTTTTATGTAAGAATATCCCAGTCGTTTGAGAACATTTTACTAGAAGAAATATTATTTCTTCACTAAATTAACTTGACATTTTGTTAAAAATAATGTAATATATGTGTGTGTTTATTCTTATCTTAGATTAATTGAATTTTTAGCATTCAATTTTATCTCTATTTTTGGCTTACTAGCTATGACAATTATTTTATGAATAGTTGATCTATGGTTTAAAATATACTTCTTTACGTTGTTATTGCCCATGTCCCAAGAATATTATACTGCATCACATATGATATAAGAAGTTTATGATAGTAAATTTCTATTTCTCCCTGACTTTTGATTCTATTGTTATTATGTATTTTATTTCTATATCTATTCTTAAACTCAAAATACATTGTTATTTTTGCTTAAATAGTGAATTATCTTTCAAGAAATAAAAAATGAGAAAAATTAGCTTCTATATTTACCAGTATAAAAACTATTTATGACCTTCTTCATTCCTTTGTATTAATCCATATTTTCATCTGGATTATTTTTTTTCTGCCTAAAGAATTTCGTTTAACATCACTTGTGGGACTTATCTACTGAGACACATTTTCTTGTACTTTTTGTTTTGCCTGCAAATGTTTTAATTTTGTTTTAATGAAAGAAAAATGCCTAGTATAGAATTCTAGGTTGATAGTTGACTTTTACGGTCAATACTCTAGAGATATTACTTAATTATACTTTGACTTGCATGGTTTCTGATGAGAAATCTGCTGTACTTCTTTTTACCTTTGTTTCTCTAATATGTATTATCACTGAATGCTCTTAAGCATGTTTCCTTATCACTAGTATTGAGTCATTTTATTATGATAAGCCTTGATGTAGTTTTTAAATATTTATGGGACTTGGGGCTTATTGAACCTTTTAGATTAAGTATGATCAAATTTGGAAAAATGGCCATTATTTCTTCAAATATTATTTCTGCCTTTGCTGTTATATTCTTTCTAGCTGAGATTCCATTTATATGTGTTTGACTTCTTGACATTTTTACATAGAAATTTTATCTATTTATTTATTTTCCACTTTTTTCTTTTTCATTTTCAACAGTTTCTATTGCTATAACTTTGAGTACACTGATTTTTGTTTTGCAACATCTAATCTGCCGTTAATCCCATCGTGTATTTTTAAAATTTCAGATATTGTATTTTTCATCTCTAAAAGTTATACCTGAGTATTTTGTTTACTTTCTGTTTCTTTTCTTAACATGGTCATTCTTCTGGGATATATAAAAACATATTTAGAGTAGTTGTTTTAATGTCCTTCTCTGTCTTGCCAGGCAGGCTTTCCACTGCAGTTTATGGGGTATGTGCTGTTCTCAGTGTTGTGTAAGTTCCAGGATTTGTTTGTTCTATGTTTTCCAGTGAGTCTTTCTCTCGCCTTAGATATTTTCTTCTCAGATATGTGTACATCAGAACTTAGCTAAAGACTGGAGGGAATCCCTCCAAAGATTTGTTTTTCAACCCACTTTTCTCCTTTTTGGTACTCTGTCCCAGTAAGTTTACCTGCTTCAACCTTCCCAAACTCTGATCCCTGTTTTCTTATTTTTTGCTGAATTTCCCCCGCCCTGTTCTGCAGCCTAGAGACTACCACCAGACAGTAACATGGGCAATTTGGTTCATCTCTTTGATTTTACTTTTCTGGAGAATTATAGTCCTATATTGACATTTATACAATGTCTGATAACAGTTGGTTCATATATTTTATTTCATGTTCTAGTTGTTGAACGCAGGAGGCCACCATTTCACATTCCTACTAGCAATGTATGAAGCTTCCACATACTAACCAAGGCTTGTTATCATTATTGTCCTTTTTATATAGCTATCTTAGTGAGCATAAAATGATATCTCACGTGGTTTTGATTTGTCTTTCTCTAATGTTTGTTTATTTGAGAATGTCTTTATTTCACCTTTAATTTTGAAAAATATTTTTGCTGGATATAAGATTCTTGGCTAACAACTTTTTTTCCCTCCAGCATGGTGAATATGTCATTCAACTGTCTTTTGGCCTCTTTTGTTTTTCATAAGGGATTACTTCTGTATATTACTGTGGTTTTCTTTTTATATGATCAGTGGTTTTTCACTTGCTGTCTTCAAGATTTTTCTCTTTATTCCCATGTAACCATTTTTACTGTGCTGAGCCTTAATCTTCTTGTGTTTATCTTACTTAGAGTTCATTCTTGCATATGTAGATAAAAGATTTTTCAGCAAATTTGGAAAGTTTTCAACCATTATTGCTTTAAATATTTTTTCTTCTCCTTTATCTTTCTCCACTTTTTCTGGTACTCTTTTTATATGTATGTTGGTACACTCACTTAAAGGTATCTCACATTTCTCTGAGGCTCCGTTCATTTTTGTTTTTATTGTTGTTCTATTTTCTGTCTGTTCTTTGGGTTTTGTAATCGTTATTGATTCACTCAATATTTCTTCTGCCAGTTCAAACCTACAGTTGAGCCCTTCTAGTAAACTGTTCATTTTCTTTATCTTTTCAACTCCAGAATTAATTTTGGTCCTTGTTTTTTAATAACTTCTGCCTTTTGATTGATAGTCTGTATTTAATTAGACACTGTCATTATATCATTTTTTTTACTTCTTTAAGCATAGTTTCCTTAGTTCTTTGAATATATTTATAATAGATACTTCTAAGACTTTGTTATAGCTGACATCTGGTCCATCTCACAGGCAGTTTTTTGTTGCCTGCTTTTTTTTTGCATGTATGTGAGTCACACTTTTTAAAAAAAAAATCTCATTTTTGGTTAAAAACTGGAAATTTTGTTAATATGTTATAACAATTCCAGATACTAATTCTGTTCCTCTTCTCTGGGGCTTGATTTTGTTATTGTTTATATTTTTTGTCTTGGGTAGATTATTTTATTGAAGTCTATTTTTTGCAGTGTGAAATCAATTGAATAATCTTTTTTGAATTTGTGCTGTGTACTGGGGGCATTTTATATATGAGAAAACCATGGCTGACTGAGGGTTGATGACTTATCCAGAGCCACTTACCTAGTCACTACAGCAAAGATATTCAAATAAAAATTTGTCTAGCTTAAGAGTACTCTCCTGTGTAAGTAGGGTACCGTGTTGAAGGTTGCAGAGGAAGTGTGTATTTATTTTCTATTTTCTACTATAATAAATTACCACAAGGTTAATGACTTAAAAATACAAAATTTTAATATTGAGTTCTGGGCCCTCACGTGCCAAAAGCCACCTGGTGTGGCAACTGCACACCACTCTGCATCCTACAGCGTGGATCCTCTGCATGTGCTTTTGGGAGATGAGCTCACTGAAATGGCCATGTCCAGTCAAGGACACTTTGAGGGAAATTTTGAGTCTCTGGATCTTGCAGAATTTGCTCAAAATCAGCCATGGGGGAATAAGATGTTTGGACAGGAATCTGGATCTCTGGCTAAAAAGTATCCTGTGGCAACCCAGCTGTTAATTGGAAGCTTCACTAGATGATGCATGGAGTTCATATTCCAAAAGGTTGAAAATTGGCTGCAACAGCTGTGGGGGGTGAATTTTTTCTCCTTCAGCTTGCAAGTCATACTGAGTACATCAAAGATGACTGGCAACAACTGGAGGAGGACATGAAGAAAGCAAAAGAACAGCTGAAGATCCATAAAAGCAATCAGATACCTACTGAGGTCAAGAGCAAAGCTGAGGAGGTGGTGTCATTTGTGAAGAAGAATGTTCTAATGACTGGGGAAATTTTCAGAGGTCTTCTGCTTGGCATGGCATCATAAGGAGGATGACCTCATTTCTATTGTTCTTGTTTTTTTTCCAGCCACCAGCCTCTATACTCCATCATAGGGCATAGAGCCCTGCCTCTTATTTTCCCATGACTTCCTCCCTGCTGTGGCAAATCCAAATGGCTTTGGGAAGCATCTGTTGGTATAAGTTAATATGGTCCTACCTTGAGCTTGATGGTGGCAGAAGAGACAATAGATATTAGTTCTCCTTCCAGTCACTATTAAAGATATGCTTTACTCAGAAAAAAAAAGGAAAAAAAGCTCTGGATGCCAAAAGTTTGAAATGAGTGTCACTGGGCTAAAATTAAGATATTGGCGTGCCTTTTCTACGTTCCTTGGATTGTAGAACTCTGCCTACATTCCTTGGATCACAGCCTTCTTCCTCTATTTTCAAGCCAGTAGCATTGGGCTGAGTCTTCCTCACACTGCCATCTCCCTTGTTCTCTCTTCTGTTTCCCTCTGCTACTGTTAATAAGCATTGTATTTACATTGGGCACACCTGTATAACTCAGGACATTCTCCCTAATTTCAGACCAGGTGAATAGAAGCCTTTATTTTATCTACCACCTTAATTTCTCTTTGCCGAATGTATTCACTGGTTCCAGAGATTTGAGCATGGACATCTTTGACTGGCTATTATTTTGAGCGGAAGGTCAAAGAGAGGACAGGTGTTAGTAGTCTGTGGAAAAAGCAGTATCTAGGAAATATTTGGTAGAGGAGTGAGGGAGCCTTAAGAGATTGGTAGATTGAGGGAAGAACTTGATAGAAAGTAAGAATCTTAAAGCTATATGAGGTGAGGGATAGCCAAGAAAGGTCTTAGCACAGTGATACTCAATGTGGGGTTGGGATGAGGGCATTATATTTCCACAAGGCAGCATATGAGTCTTAGAGGGTAGGTTAGTGGTCTGAAATTAAAACAGTATTTTTTGTAGTCCTAGAATTTGTTTTTGTCATATTTAATGGCATTTGAATTTAAAATACTGAAAAATGTATAACACTTTATACTTTTCACAGAAAGAGATAGGTTTTGGAAGAGTAGAGAAACACTAACTGATAAGTTGATCAGGGAGATAGGATCAGAAATAAATAAGTAAGGCTGGATTTTGAAAAGAGAGGTGACATTTCTTCCTCTGACCCAGGAGAGTGAGCGAATGACAGGCTGGGTAAAAGTTTGGATGGACTTTGGTAATAAACGGATTCAGAAGCAGGTGTGCTGCAGTAAGCAAGTTCTTTGACTGGAAAACTCTTGATTTTGGCCTGATGCAGCGACTCACGCCTGTAATTCCAGCACTCTGGGAGCCCAAGTGGGTGGATCACCTGAGGTCAGGAGTTCAGGACCAGCCTGACCAACATGGAGAAACCCCGTCTCTACTAAAAATAAAAAAAAAAATTAGCTGGGCATGGTGGCGCCTGCCTGTAATCCCAGCTACTCAGGAGGCTGAGGCAGGAGAATCACTTGAACCCAGAAGGCAGAGGTTGCAGTGAGCCGAGACTGCACCATTCCACTCAGCCTGGGCAACAAGAGTGAAACTCTGTCTCAAAAAAGGAGAAAAGAAAAGAAAAAAAGAAAGAAAAAGAAAAAGAAAGAAAGAAAGAAAAGAAAAAATCCTATCATATCATATCCTATCAATCCAATCCTATCATATCCCATCTATTTTTGTGAATAAACTGATTTTGATGAATAGTAAAATAATTAAGAGCCACTGCCTTAATCATTCTAGACAGTAAAAATAAATAACTTCTCTCACTGATGGATGATTCCAGAGTTTTATCTAAATTCTGTGGAATGGTTGAAAATTGCAGAATAATTTTTTTCCCGAGGTTCTTTTTTTTTTTTTTTTCGAGACAGAGTCTTGCCCTGTTGCCCAGGCTGGAGTGCAATGGCACGATCTTGGCTGACTGCAATCTCCACCTCCTGGGTTGAAGTGATTCTCCTGCCTCAGCCTCCCAAGTAGCTGGGATTACAGGCACCCGCCACCATGCCTGGCTAATTTTTTGTATCTTTAGTAGAGATGGGGTTGGCCAGACTGGTCTCAAACTCCTGACCTTGTGATCTGCCCACCTTCGCTTCCCAAAGTGCTAGGATTACAGGTGTGAGCCACCGCACCTGGCTCTTCCTTGAGGTTCTTACTCAGAGCTGTAGTTTCAGTTATGTTTATGTCAGGTGTGTTCACATATTTGGAAGAATATGAATCCTTACTTGTTATCTGACATCTTATCTCTAAGAGATAAATTTTATCTCTAAGAGATAAAAATTTCTATACATTTTTAAGACAACATTGAAAGTTGAAAAAAATCATGTCCTGAAAATTCAGTTTGAGAAATTTTTACTCTTTTTTCCTAGTGTTAAATTTTCCCTACACAGGTATATTCCCTGGAAATTGCTATAGGCATTTTTTTTTTCAAAAGGTAGACACAGCTTCAGGGATGTGTGGAAACACTACACAATAACTACTGGATATGACTTTATGGGCTTCTGGATTTAGCATTCCTTTCTAATAGAGAAATATGAATATTATTTTTTTCTCCTTGCTCATCAAATATAGCACATTATATAGTTCTTAAATTTTACTCTAGTCCATGCCTGTGGGGATTTCAAACCTAGATAAGTGCAAAGGAGCTGGAATTGCAAAAATTGTGTCAGTAAAGAGGTATACTGTGTGTAGTTTGCTGGTATGTTTTGCCAAAGTAGAATATTGAAAATTATTATATCTATGTACTGAGTTTGGTCACTACATACTATTGGAAAATTTTATATTGTTATACAATCACTTAATTAAGCTTATAATTTCCAAAAGATAAACAAGAGCTCATTAACTATGTTTTGGGTTATTAGATTAGGAATGTTTACACTTGTATCCCCAGGGCTTTGTGCCTTGAATTTTCTTTAAAGAGAGGAAAGTCTTGGCTGAGGCTGACTTTCTGTGGAGAAAGACTTGTGAAATGCAAATGGTTTTCATCCATCCAAAATCTCATTATCTCAAGGCTCGATTTGGGAAAAACTTGCTTCCAAACTCATTCACTTTGCCATTGCCATGGTTCAGATTCTTGCTGGCTATTTGTTGGAGCTAACAGTTTCTTGCCATGTGGACCTCTGTGTGGGGCCAGCCCAGGTGAGATCTGGCTTCCCTGAGGTGGGGGGCGGATAGAGAGAGAGAGATCAAGAGAGAGAGAGGGGAGAACATCACGGTCTTTGGTAACTAATTGTGGAAGTGATATCCTGTTACTTTTGCCATATTCTATTCATTAGAAGTAAGTCACTAGGTCCAGCAATTCAAGGGGAGGGGAATGCACAAGGGAATGAACACAAGGAGGCAGGATCATCTTAGAGGCTGCCTATTATGGTGGTAGAAACAGACCCATAGTATTTGCATTTGGAAATCACTTTTTCTGATTAAATATGCTTGGCTGTTAGTCATTTTATAGTCTTGCTTTTAAAGCTATTATGCTAATGAGGTTAAAGCAGAAATCAGAATGAAAATTTTTCAATGACACCATTGGAGGACATACATCCCCTGTGCTAGTGTTATCACTTGAGTTTTCGAGACTTATAATAGATTCTTGTTACAACCCCTACTTTCCTTGAATGTCATCTATTTTAAAAGCTTCAGGTAAAGCCTCTCACCAGTTGTCTGGACATGTCTATATAGATGGTGTTTCTTTGCTGGGTTTATTGTATTTTCCATGTGACTTTGAGGAGCAGTCTATGAAAAACAGGAGTATTTTGCTTTACAGAAGTGAGTTTTTCCTTCAAAATGGTAAATAGTAAAAATAAAACAATACAATACACATAAATACAAATGCAGAATCCATCTCATAAATCCAAAATATCCTCCTCTGGGTCATTGGAAGTTTTTAAAGTCACAAACTGGCGTTTTCAAGTCTTCATGCACAATTCATATGGTAAGGAAAAAAAAAGATGTATATGCTATACCTTACTAGCCAGATGAGAAAGGCCGACCATCTTCCCTATAGTTGATAGGGTATGGGTTACATTAGGTTATAAAAATATATTGGTTGTATTTCACAGAGCTTACAATAATACTCGGGTTGTCTAAACCTGTATGTTATAATAGGCCATTGTGGTTTTGGGGAAACCTCTAACCCTCTTTCCTCACTTTAAAAGAGAGACAAAAATTCACTAACTATAGTAACTATCTCCTAAGTTATTCTGAAGATTAAATAATAAAATATAATCATGATAAGGGCACAGTTTTGTTTAGCTAGCTTTTGAAACTCTAGCGCCCTTTCAACAGTGCTTTAGGCTTCATAGGTATTCAGTTAATTCTTAATATCAAATAATGTGTCCAGTTCAGTACCTGATACACAATGAATTCTCAGTAAATGTTGACAATTGTGATTATTCAACAATAAAATAGATTTCTCTAGGTGTCAGCAAGGATCCTTTAACTGGCAATAGTCAAGCAGAGGTTTTGAAACACCTATTAGGAACTGGAAGGGATTAATAAATTAGGAAATTTATTGATGTGCTTGACTTTAAGTCATGATGTGTTATAATTGCTGTTTCAGAATTGTTGGTTTAATATCTTACCTGTTTTTGAGGATTACAGTGAATAGCTGTAATTTGAATGTCTCCCCATGAGCTTCTCTGGTCAATTGAGGTAAGGAAATCAGTAATAAAGACTCAGAGATCTTAATGTACTAAAATTTTGGTTTAGTTCACTTGGCTCTGTCTCCTGTAGAATCAACAGCTCAAAATATTTGAAAGGAAAAAAGAAGTCTGTAAGTTTTCCTTCAAGATATATTACATATTGTATATTTTCTAAGCAACAATGAAGTTGTACTATTCTATACCAAAATAATTATTTGATTCAATAAGTTCTTAGAAGAGGATTAAATATTTTAACGAGGTTACTTCTCTAAATAAGCAAAAAATTACATCAGATAATTATTCATAGAATAATTTTTAACTAGCATCCATAATAGAAATACCTGCATTCTAACTCCAGATTGCCCATTCATTACTAAGAGAACTTGAGTAAGTTACTTAACCTTTCTCTAAAGTGATACCAATATTAACATCTCTCATATTAGGGCTATTGCGACCTTTATGAAGAAAATGGAATTTAAATGTTTAACAGAATTCCCCTGCATGCCATTAGACCAATATATATTAGCTACACATTTTAGCCTTGTATTACTAAATGGACTCAGCCTGAGCTTTCTTTTCTTCTTTAAGCCTTAAGTATTTGGCTTCAAGTTTGTATCTCATTTTCCTAACAGAGGACCAGGAAAGGAAGCAGCAAAGTAAAGTAAGTGAGTCCTTTATGTCTGACCTTTAGTCCATTGTTTCAATATATGATTTCCTAATCTCAACCCAGGGGAATAACTAGAACTGACATGTATTCCCAGAGTGACTTCCTCTGACAACTCACAGCAGGCTAGAATAGAATAGAATAGGCTGAGTTAAAAATTTTAGATTATCTTCATTCTCTTTCTGCTAGATGTGTTCTGAAAATAGTTTGTACAAGTTAAGTTTCACTTCTTTCCTCTAGGATATTATTAAAGGTGTGTTTCTTTTAATTTGGCTCTCTTTGATTTTTTTATATAGCTTAATATATGTATTTTTTATACTCAATGTTCTTAAATTCCTGGCATTCAGTTTCAGAGCTTTTAATCACACTAAAATCTGATATTCACTTTTGCAACTTTTTGAAGCTGGATAACTTATGAGTACTGTTTTGGAAAAAAATGAATTGCATTCCTTTCTCAGTTATCATTATTTAAATGGCATCTCTGCCTTCACTGAATTTTTTTCTTTTGCTGTTGCTCTCATTAAATGCATTTTTGCAATTTGAGTTTGACCATTTCTTGTATCTGCCTTGAAAAATGCATTTTAAAATTGTAGACAAGAAAAATGCCTGTGAAAGATCACAATCTCATATTCATATAAGCACTTGCTCATCATAGGTCTGCAGAGATTATTTTTTATAACAGGCCTACAGAACTCTTTATTCTGTGTATTAATTTGATAAATTTTACTTTTTAGATGAATTTTACTATTCTTGGATTTACAGAAAAACTGCTAAGATAGGTCAAGAAAGTTCCCCTATACTCAGCACTCAATTTCCCTTAGTAAGCTTTAGTAACATATTTTATTAGTAGAGTACATTTGTTACAATTAATGAATCAATATTGATACTGCATTATAACAAAAGTCTGTTTTCCGCAGATCATAGTTTTTACTTACTGTCCATTTTCTGTTTCAGAATACCACATTCTCTTTAGTTGTCATGTCTCCTTACACTCCTTTTGGGTATGACAGTTTCTCAGACTTTCCTTGCTTTGATGACCTCAATAGTTTTGAGGAGTACTGGTCTGGTAGTTTGTAGAATGTCTCTCATCTAGCACTTGTCTAATGTTTTTTCTCATTAGTAGACTGGTGTTATGGATTTGGGGGATTAAGACCACAGAGGTAAAGTGCCGTTTTCATCATATTATATAGGTTGAGTATCCCTTAGCTGAAATGCTTTGGGATTTTGAATGTCTTTTTGATTTGGGAATATTTTTTCTAAACACAATGAAATATCTTGGGGATGGGACCCAAGTCTAAACATGGAAATTAATTTATGTTTCATATACAACTTATACACATAGCATGAAGGTAATTTCATACAATATTTTTAATAATTTTGTGCATGAAACAAAGTTTGTGTACATTGAACTATCAGAAAGCAAAGGTGTCACTATCTCATGTCTTCTGTGCTCAATAAGTTTTAGGTTTTGGGACATTTTGGATTTTGGATTAGGGATGCTCAGCTTCTATCAACATGACTTATCCCTGCTGATGTTGATGTTGAGCATCTAATTTTTATGTATTTTTAAAAATTTCTCATTTAGAAGCCATTCTTATTTGGATACCAAATGTCTATGCTTGTATATTCATGTTTGGGACTATCTGCCCTAGACCAACTTGTGTACTGTTCATTATGTACATCACCCACTGGCTGGCACTGCTAAGGTGAGGCTGGGTTAGGAACATCCCTGTGATTTAATTCAAAGATGTTAATCTACCCACAACAAGGCCTCTAATCTGGGCTGGTGGTATAAGAATGGGAATCGATTTTAATGCCTTGGAAGAGAAAATAGACAGTGAGAAATAGACAGTGGTCAGAACCCAGACATATGGACTTTTTGTCCTGGAAGTAATCCATTTTCAGATAGGAAATACAGAGTACCAGACTATAAACCACTGGCGAATCTCAAATATACAAATCGGGAGAAAAGGGTATATTGAAGAAAATAAATCAACACTCTCACATGCGCATGTGTTCTCAGGACTAACACTGACTAGTGCAATCCAGACCTAAACAGCAAGATTCCTTTCAGATCCCACTGCCTAAAATGCCATGCCCCCGCTGGAAAAGATAAAGTTTTACTTCATCTTGACTTTATCTTGACTTTGAGCTTGCAGAGAGATGACCTTATGACCCCAGCCAGCTAAGCCTTTGGAGAAGGAATGGGTGGGTATCAGTGTAGGGTCAATTGATTGAACTTTCTGCTCATTCATTTATATGAGAGAAAATTAAAGGACAGGGTGCCTGTTGTTTAGATTGTAGAGTCAGTAAGTAGCATGCCCAGAATTAGAACTCAGAACTTTTTTTGTTGTTGTTGTTCTGAGACGGAGTTTCGCTTTGTCGCCCAGGCTGGAGTGCCGTGGCGCGATCTCGGCTCACTGCAAGCTCCGTCTCCCGGGTTCACGCCATTCTCCTGCCTCAGCCTCCCAAGTAGCTGGGACTACAGGTGCCGGCCACCATGCCCAGCTAATTTATTTTTTGTATTTTTAGTAGACGGGGTTTCACTGTGTTAGCCAGAATGGTCTCGATTTCCTGACCTTGTGATCCGCCCACCTCGGCCTCCCAAAGTGCTGGGATTACAGGCGTGAGCCACCCCGCCCAGCCCAGAACTCAGAACCTTTATTTTCTTTTTTTGTTCTTTATTCCTTCATCTTTTAAGAGTTTGAAAAACTCTTCTTTTCCCAGCACTTTGGGAGGCCGAGGCAGGAGGATTGCTTGAGTCCAGGAGTTCAAGACCAGCCTGGGCAACACAGGGATACTTTGTCTCTACAAAAAAATGTAAGAAAAAAATTAGCTGGAGTATGGTGGTGTGTACCTGTGGCCCCAGCTACTAGGGAGGCTGAGGAGATTCGCTTGAGCCTGGGAGGTCAAGACTGAAGTGAGCCGTGATCACCTGGGTGACAGAGCAAAATCCCAACTCACCAAAAAACAAACCAAAAAAACCAACCAACCAACAAACAAAAAACTCTTCTTAAAAGATTATCTGTATTTTTCTATCATTTCTTAACTTTAAGTTTATTTTATGCAGATATTAACTTCTTTTAATATTATAGACCAAACTATATAAGAGATTTGCTAGATTTTGTTGCTGCTAGTGTTAGGTACCATATTTTCCAATTAAGGATAGTTTATTTTCACTGACAATATGAAGTAAAACTAAGATTTGGTTTATTTCTATTGTTTATGCAAGAGGAAAAGTTATCTTAACTGATTTTTACATAATGAGGTTATACTTAGATGATTATCTCTTTTAAAAGCAGAGGAACTTTTTTTTTCATCTTTACAAGTTAGAGCTCTTGGAGGAATAAATGTGAAATATATATTGTGTGGAGTGATCGTTGATGAAATTCCTTCCTGATTATTCTATTTAAGAAAGAACTAAATCTTTTCTTCTCTTTGTCATATAGGTTTTGCAACCTTGATCATTTTTCTTTTTTCTTTTTTTTTCTAAATCCAAAGGGATTGTAACAACCAAATGTCACGAACTTAAACTTTATTAAAATTGGTTTTCTTCATAGGACTTTCATTAGCTTCTCATGGTTTACTCTTTCCAACCCACAGCCTAGTTTTACTTTTAACACACTGCACTTTAGGTTTAAAATGATCTAATAAAATAGTGCTTCTCTAATATGTGGCTTTAAGCAAAGTCGACTCTTGAATAAGAACTCACTTACAGCAAATATTTTAAAAAGTGGACCTTTCTGGTTAGCTCTAGGTATAATGGCAGGAGATATAACCTTAGTATAACTAGAAATAACCTCAATGTGATAACACACTTAAAACCCATAGGATTATGAAACATATAATTATAAGAGAAATTCTGCTGAGGAGCATTTGTGCCAAAGAAGAGATGACACTATTTTCACTGCCCATCAACTGAGGATAATTGACAATAACACACCTCAGGTACATAAATAGATTTGCAGTGCCCATGGATAACATGCATTTCAGCAAGAGATTGCTGTGAATACAAAATGAACTTAGAAAGAGGCTAGGAAACTGGAAATGTTCACACATAACTTGCCACCTTTAAAAAAAAAACAAAAAAACCACAACAAAAATCCACAAATTCTCCAAAGAGTAATGGTGAGAAATGAAGTGTTTGAGGCACCGAATAAGGAAGTATTTGTGATAACTTCAGTTCACTAAATAAAATATGTCCTATGCCACCATCCTAGGATATGAACATATTCAAGATCAGGAAGAAAACTCAAAATAACTTTCAATCTTCAAGTGAGAAAAAAACATTTCAAAAAGAAGATCAAGGTCCTTAACTCCTTATTGTATTGAATATAAGTTCACTCTGCCATGATTACTGTTGTATTTTGAATATACCTACAGCACTTGATCTATAATTATCACTTAATATATTTTGTTGAATGACTTCAGAAGGAAAATATTGATAGAGAACTGAATTATGGGATAATGTTAGAAATTCATAGGTTGATCCAAAATATTATTATAGCTCAAGCTGTCAATTTCTCCTTTCTTTCAAATAACTAGCAAGTAGGGTACTTTTGTCTCCTTGTCGTTTGTCAATGTACTAAGGACTAAGTGCCTGAGTCTATTACTAGGTAAGAAAGAGAGGTGAATAAATATGGGATCAGAATGATTAACAATGAAAATCAATTAGTAATCATTTTTCAATAAGATTTATTAATTATAAGTAGGATGAAAGCAATATAGTTAATAAGAGCATACAGAAGATTATTCTTGGAACACACAGCAGTGGAATTTTAGGGATGTAAAATAAGAGATCATTAAAAAGGAAAAGCAATTGAGAAAGGGTAGTTATTTTATTAATAAAAAAGTTGTGAAAGGTTATGTCAAACATTTCCACAGCTTGCCTAAGAAGTTCTTATTTTACTGAAAGTAAAGGAAATGGATTGGACATAACATGAAAATTATTGGCCTATTTTGTTAACCTTTTCATCCACATCTCATGTACATAGAATATAGCTTAAAAATTATTTTGTGGTGCACTGTAAGCTTTTACAACACAGGGTCTGCAAACAGATTTATTTCATTAATAAGAAGGAAAGACAAGAAGCTTGATTAGTAGACTGTTTTTTCCTCTAGCAAATTGTTTCTCTTTGAAATACATTGTCTAGAGTTATTTTTAGTAGAATTCTAAACGACAGGTGGATGAAACTTTTTCTTTTTTGAATTTGTCTTGATTGCAAGAAATTATCTAATTTCATCCCTCAGTTCCCCCCAAGTCAATTACAGCTGTACATGCAGTGCTATCTGAATTGGAAATATACTTCAAAACTCATTCATTTGCATGTCTATTAGGAGAACAGGCAAAATTCTAATGACAACAATTACTTGCCCTTTCCTGATGCTCTTTAAATAAAGTACTTTGCAAACTGTACATACATTTGCCTTAAAATGTTATATTACCCATACATGGTACATTCTCAGAAAGACTTCTTAGGTTGGATAAATGGAGTGCTACCTCCATCATTGCAGATTTGAATACAAGTTATTGTTGTTTTTTTTTTTTTTTCTGGAGTGGAATGAGATGCAGTAGTTTACAACATGAAACAAGACATACATACTGGTGTTAAGTCAATAAAACATTCCACTGATGTTTTCTTTGAATATAGAAACTAGCCAAAGATCAAATATCCTAGACAAACTGAGTATTAATATTTTCTCATAAAATTAGTAACAGAAATACCTGCTTTGTCAGGTATTTGTTGAATTTGTTCAATTTGTCAGGTATTCTATGAATTTGTTCTTAATTCATAGAATTAGGGTATGAATTTAGTTACTACAGTAGAAATGAAACTAAAGTAACAATCTGGAGGCAGGCAGTTAAGGGCTGGTAGGACAGCTCTACCTCATGAGGTCTTCTAAGATTCAGGCTCCTTCACATTTGTCATTCCATCATCCTCTCTGGAGTTGTTCTCATCTGCAGGGTTCAAGATGGCTTACCATATCATCTATGGTCTAGTCACTGGAAAGAGAAAAGGAGACAAGTGGAGACCTCCTTCCTTTAAAGGAAGGACATGAAAGTTCTACATATTCATCACTTCACATCCCATTGACAAGAACTTTGTTATAACATGCCACATTTAGCTCCATGAGAGATTGAAGAGTTTATTCTTTCTTTTGGTTGTCCATGTGCCCAACTAGGAACTCTTATTATTTAACAATAGGAGAATAAATTTTGGGAGACAACTGTCATTTTCTGTTCCACTTCCCAGCTCTTAGGATTGTGGTGAGGGTCAAATAAAGTGACGGAGGTAGAGGAGATATATTAACTGATAACACAGTAAAGTAAAAATGGTAGTTACTAGTCCTGAAATCAGCTACTAGGACCTGAGTGGGAACACAGCTCTGAATTTTAGTTTCTATCTATAAAAAGACGGCCAGAATAGATGATCTCTATGTTCCTTTTCCATGCCTTGTATTATGGTCTTAAAGTTCTTTGTGTCTTTCTTAAGTAACTGTGTGATTCTCCTCTAGAACCTTCATGTATAGGCTGATTGCTTGGTTTTATGTTGTCTAATTCAGGTACGTTTCTCTCCTTCATCAGTTTCCGCTCCTTAGTCTGACTCCTAATGTTGGTGGTTCCAATATCTACCCTGACTTCTATCTCTTGCATATGGCATAAATCCTCATATTTTTCTAAGTTCTTTGTGCAGTTTCTGTAAAGATAGGGACATAGCTGAAAACAGGAAGATGTATCTCAGGAACTGCAGCAATAATCAGGCCACTTAGTCTGTAAATCACACTTGGAGTGGGCAATTAACTAGGTCTCCTCCCCACTGAGAACCCTGAAGCATTGTAAAATGTAGGACCTGGAACACTGCTGGATTTAGCCAGGAATTCAATATTTAAATGGGTCACCTCGGACATATGATAGCACTTGCCAGATGATAAAAAAAGGTTTAACAGTATGATCATAAATCTTGGGTCCAGCCTGGGCACTTGGTTTTTCCCTAACTTGTTTTAAATCAGTTTGAAAAAGACAGAGGGGGAGATAATTATGATCACAGAATCGTTGAATCAGAAGAAAATATAAAGGTCATTTCACTTAATTTCCCTCCGGAAGAAGCACTCTCTCTCCAACTTCCCAAACATGTTTATTTTATTTTTGCTTGATTGGAAACTCACTGCCTTCTGAGACAATCCATTGTTCTATTGTTTACAATACTGATAAATTCTGTAATTGTGGCTGATAAGTTTTTTCTGTTTTTTTTTTAATTAACTACCTGTGGATTATCTGAATGGGCCTCATGGACTGCTGTGATAATATACTAAATTTTATTCTTCTTGAATCAGAGTTTCGTTACTTAACACTAAAATGCCGGCATGAATTCAGTACCATTAACTAAATTTTTATTGAGTCCTGTGGTAAGCAAAGCACAGATTTCCTATACCTCTCTATCTTGTATTAGTCTGATAGGCTATGCTATGCTGCAATAAAAAACAATCTTAACATTCTAGAAACTTAAATCGATAAATATTTATTTATTTTTCATGTTATATATCATCTCAGATGTGTGGGGCTCTGCTTCATCTCATCCTCATGCAGGGATGTAGCCTGATGAAGCCTTCATGATCAACAAGATTGCTCTTTAACATAGAGACAGGAAAGGACTGTGTCAGAGTATTTCCCTTAAAAATGTTTACCTTGAAAAGACTACATAGTTTCCACTCACATTTCCCTGGATAAAATTTATTTTATGGAAAGGAAATGAAATAGTACCATGTGTGCTGGAAGGTGGAGAACCAGAAATATTCATTCTCCAGTAAAATGTTAGTAACAAACATGTAATATCTGGTCAACAAAAGGTCAGCTTATTTTTATTTCCATGCGCACAATACATTAACCTCTTTAAAAAGGAGGTAACCCAAAAGTACCACTCAGTGACGGCACAAATCTTCTAAATCATGACATCTGGATGATATGCAGTAGCCTTAATACCAGGTCTGAATATAACCCTTTTTGATCTGAACACATATGAATTAAAAATGTACATTAACTTCCTCTCACAGTCCAATATACGCTGACCAAAGTAGAATAGGATAATTTGAATAAACATTCCACTTTGGAAAAAGAATAATAAAGGAACATGGGGCTAGTCTGGCCTAGAGCAATTGTGCTGTGCCATACAGCCAAGACTGTGAAAGCTGCCTACCTTGAGGTTGAAAAATATTCCTTGCACAGACCCTGATTTGGCTACCTGGGAGTAGCTCCCTTGTCCTCTGCTCTCTGTGACCCTTGAAAGATTCCTTCCTTTCTGTTACCCTTTGTAGGCACCTCTGAAAAACTAGTATTGGAAAATATGCCTTCTTTCAGGCCTGGGCAGCTTTCCACATCCACTTTCTGCTTACAGATGACTGACAGCTTAAGGATTAATTTAAACCCAGATCAGTGACATTCTCTTTCAGTCCAGATTGGTGATTTGTGGTGATTTGGGAGTAAAATTCTCTGAAAACTTTGTGGGTGTCCTACCTATTTGATTCCAATCAGCGTTTGATGCTAGCAATCCCACCCACAGTTCTTAAAATACATTTCTTAGGACAGCTATATTCTGTAATTTTCTTATCCACATATCTCTAACTATTGTCCATTGCAGATACTTTGAGCCACTTAGGCTTAGAGAGAGTAATACCATTAAGCTCATTTTCTGGGACGCATACCTTTAGTTAGATCTCACGCTGAGATACCTTATCCACTTAGTGCTATAGACATAGTTTTTTTTCTTTTTTTTTTAAATTTTGAGACAGAGTCTTGCCCTGTCACCCAGGCTGAAGTGCAGTGGTGTGATCCTGGCTCACTACAACCTACACTTCCCAGTTTCAAGTGATTCTGCTGCACCAGCCTCCTGAGTAGCTGAAATTACAGCTGGTTTTTTTTTTTTGTATTTATTTTCATTTTTATTTATTTATTATTATTATGTTTTTTAGTAGTGACGGGGTTTCACCATGCTGGCCAGGCTGGTCTCGAACTCCTGACCTCAAGTGATCCACCCACCTTGGCCTCCCAAAGTGTTGGGATTCCAGGTGTGAGCCACCACACCTGGCCTATAGATATACTCTTAATATGACAATTGCCTCTAAGACTGATTTTACTTTGCCTTTGATGTTCAAAGACTATGAATTTTACATTTTTGCTGTTTGGGCTGGAAATCAGTTGTCTCTGTATTCCTGAATTCAAGGACACAGATTTCTTTTTCATTCTTGATTCCAAACCATTTTGTTTTCTGACCAAATTTCTTATAATCCCTTGCCAAATGCAGCCAATAGCTACCTACACAACACAGATACTGTTTCTTAGCCTCTTTTCTAAGAGTCCTGAGTTTACTGGGTACATGATCTGTTTACGAACTTACTAAAGGTTAACAGTTTTACTAGATGTTTTCCTACTGCTTAACTGATAACAGTTTCTTCCCTACGTACTGCTTAATTGCAAAGCCACAGATCATAGTTTTTTTTGTTGTTGCTACAGCTGTCTCCTTTTCTTGTACAAATGTCTACATCAATCAAAATGTACTAAATTAGTTTCTGGTAACAAACACCCACAACATTTTAGTGATTTAAACCCACAGAGGTTTATTTACTGTTTGCACTACGTGTACATTGGGCTATAGGGGTTATATTGTACATTGTCCTAACTCAACTGTCTAAAAAGGGAGTCTTCCTATTTGGAGTACAACTGGGAATTATGGCAGATGGAAGGGAACTTTAAAGGTCTCTACCTAGAAATAACAAATGTCAGTTATATTTACCTTTTATTGGTCAAAGAAAGTCACATGGCCACATGTGATTTAAAGGGAAGAAGAAATGCAATATTACTATGTATTTAAAAGAAGGAGAACTAGAAATATCGGTTATCAGCATTAAAGACTACCCTGCTTCTTTTAATTTTGATAAAAGATTGGTTGATTGTGTTTAAAGTCTAGAAGGTCTGAAGCTCTGAAATGCTAGTGTTTTCACAGGTAACAACCAAGTGTGATTTCATTATTCAAATGTCTGTAGGGCTAGAATATATTAATCAACTAACTATTATAAAATATTTATATAATATCTGCTAAATTTCAGAAGAAAAGATGAATCCATTATAAAATAAATGAAGACTGCATCAAGAATATTTACTTGCTAATACAGACAGAAGGTGTTTTGTTTTCCAAATGAGGACATTTATAACTCATACCGTATCACGAAGTTTTTGATCAACTAGAATTTGCTTCTCATTTTCTGCTAATCCCCTTACTTGTATGAGAGATATGCATTAGGGCACATTTATAAAGATGTCATTTAAGTGTCTTAGAACTTTTAAAATTTGTCCATGGCAAAAGATCATATTCTTTTGAATGATCTATGGTACCCATCAATGCACCAAGTAGAGGGGAGGCAAAGACATATTTCACGGACAACAACAAAAATGGATGTTCTCTTATTACTGGGTTAATTTAATTGAAATGTAATTTATATTTGCTAACAAACAAGAAGAAAAATATCTACAACAATTAGGCACAAAACATATATATATATAAAATTAGCTATTTTGCTTTTTTATAAAACAACACAAACAACAAAAGAGTAAAACTATATAAAAGAAGCCAAATGAATAGATGAGGTTTTGGAAATAATTTTCTATAATTGGTAAGAACAACCAGGCAAATGCAGCATCTCATGAGGTCTAGTACAATAGTTGTTTATTTATTATTATTTATGTTCTATTTACTGTTAAAAACTGAATATCCAGTTAGTAAAATAGCAAGCCTTTGTCCTGTGCAGAGAGCGCTTTCTTTTTAAAACTAAGGTTCATTATGTTTATCTCTGCACATAATTATCACAGTCATTTAAAGTGTTTCAAAAAAGGATTAATTTTTCTCTTACAGCTACCATACATTATAGAATTAATGGGAATCTCAAAAACCCCTGTGGTCACTGTACCACTGAGATGACTGAAATAGCCTTTTCTCTGATTTTCTTTCTTCCAGGGATCTTTTCTTTCAAATCCATCCTTTATCCCACTGTTAAATCATTCTTTCTACACATCTTTTTTTCTAAAAATCCTTTTTTGTTAATATGAGTTCAAGACAAAAACAATTTTGATGCCCTATTTTTTGTAGCATACAGTCTAGACCTCTTGTAGTAGCACTCAGGATCCTTCACAGATGTTACAGTCATTGCTTTTCTCTTCCAAGAGAATGGCAATTCTCTATTGCTACCTCAGTTGCCACAGGCATCCCCATTTCTGGACTGAAATATTGTACCTTCCCTTGCAATTTGTACTAAAACTTAAAATCCAAGAAGACTCCCATGAATATTATCCTACTTTTAAATGTTAATGTCAGAATGTTTAATTCTCCCCATACCCCAATAACTTAAACATGCCCAATTATTAAGTAATGAGATGATTTCATAAGCCAAAGAATACATTTTTAAATTTCTTCACCGGACCAAGCTTACAGTGAATGCTGACGAAACGTTTGCTAGTTTTTTGACCATGTAGCATTGGCTTATTTTCCATCTCCCAGCAAATTCATAAATTAGCCACAAAATTAGACTACCCATTTTAGTTCCTCATTCTCTAGAACCAGAAACTCTTTTAAATCTAGAACTTGCTGCCTCACTTCCAAACAACAGTAGTAGTTACACATTTCTCTTTTCCCTGGCTTTCTGCCCTCATGTTTTTTATCAGTTTTCTTATTTGTTGATTCACAATCCAATTGTTGAAAACATAGTCTATGCTAAGCTACTGTGCTAAAAGCTGGGAATGGAGAAATTATCTCCTCCTTAAAGGTCCATAATGTGGTTGAGAGAGAGAAGCTAAACCAATATGCACAATAATGTTATGAGTGTTTAGACTAAAATACAATTGAGTATAATGGGAAACATTTGAAAGTCAGCAAAAGAATTCCAAAGCTCCTACTTCTTAATTGTTGATTTTTTCCCTAAGTATCATTTTCTTGTTGTTTCACTTCATTAAAGAAACTTTTTCATTCCTCTTAAGCCTTAAGATCCTTGATCTGGTTCCTATGCAATGGACTATTTTTCCTGTTTTCCTCAGTGACCTGGCCTGCTTTTTGCTTTCTGTGGCATTCCCACCAGCTTTTTGAGCCTCGCTCAACTCTGGGTTAAGCCACTATGACATCCTGCTGCTTTTTCCATCTGTCTATAAATTCTGTAGCAATTCCTATTCTGATTCTAAATATGAGCCTAATGCAATGAGTGAGTTGACTTCTTCGACTCTCTTGCCTCTGAACTCTTTTTTCATGTAGTGCTTTCTATGAGCATTCTGGTCTGTCGACCTGAAATATTGATACTCCCACTTTCATATCATTATCATTATGCTTCACATGTTAGAGGTCTTTATATATCCCAAAGTCATTTACATTCTCCTCATTAATAAAAACCTTCAGTACAAGTGAAGATAGGCACTTGATTGCAGTGTTGTAATTAGTAGGAGAGTTAGGATTTAAATCCAGGTGTTCTGATTTTAAGCTCCATGAATCTACCACATTCTCTGCAGAAGCAGCGTCATGGCTCTCTCCACTACGATTCTATCTGCTGTGAAAACCTTCTCTAGACATTGACCTTCCACCGAGGTAGCATAAATCTTTCTTCTGCTAATAACACATATAATTCTTGGATATATTTTAACTAATCAAAATCTTCACTGTTAAATAAAGGAAGGGAAATCCCATGGTGCCAAAGTCAAAGGGAAATTTAAAACCAGAATTCTATGTTAGAGTGTTTTGCTTTGGCAACTCAAAGATGGGAGGGCAGGAATGTTAGATTAAGTTCGGGTATAGGGCCTTGGAGTTGTTGACTGGAGTTCAGTATCCACTGGGGAACAGAATCTGTGACCTTGGATTCAATTGAAGAAATGGGAATGAATAACCATGCTAAAGCTGGACCTTTACAAGAAATGGAGTAAAAGAGGAAGTGGGGAAAATTTTCACTTCTGCCTGAGAAGCACCAAAGAACTTGACTCTACCAAAATCCTAGGTGGGAAATAAAATTTTCCAGTGAAAAGCTGAAATCCTAGGCCAGAGCCACAAATAAGCATGGAGTCTGAAGTTAGTTTATAAATGTTTTGTTAGACTCCTCAAGCCAAGCTACTAATTTTAAAACATTTTGAACTAGTAAACATCCTGGGAGTGTTAAGAAAGCAAAGATGAAACAATTATGTAATAACCAAACTGGGGTCCATGAGATTCTTAAGGGAAAAAAGTTTCACTAAAAATGAGCTCATGAGAAAAAGTAGAAAGTACACGAGGCGATATCACACCTTGAGGGAGTTGGCCAACACGAATTCAGGAGGAGCAGCTCTCTCAAAACGAGATTACGGAACAGCCACAAAGAGGCTGGGTAATATTTACTGCACAGTTGAAGTAACTTAAAAAGTAAAAAGAGGAATAGAATCACAAATAATAAGAAAAGACAATTTTTGGTCACCATGTTTTGTTGTTTTTACCTCTTCAATGGTTTTTTGGCTCTGTCTCCTCATCTCCATCCGTATTGCCACTACTTCAGTTCAGGCCTTCATCATTTCTCATTTGGATTACTGCCACAACCTCTTAATTGACTTTATTGGCTGAGCATTGCAATTTTCTCTCTCCCCAATCTTGTTTGTATTCCCACTTGTTCTTCACATTGCTATGTCAAAACACATCACCCCTCTGATTTACGTATTATAGGCTGATTTTAGTCTTTGGGATGCAGTTCAAGCTCCTTGGAATTGTATTCATAGCTCCTTAAGATTGGACCCTAGACCACCTCTTCAATATCATCACACAGCTGCCTCATCCTCCATGCACTTGCCATTCTCTCTCTCTCACCTCTGTGCCTTTGCATGCTCTATCTCTGCTGTTTGGAAAGGTCTCCAAGTCTCCTTTGCCTAGGTCAGTTCCCCTTTCAGGAAGCTTCATTGATTCATCTTCTCCACAGCCTCTTCCTTAGTCTGGATTAGGCTTCTTGCCATCGTGCCCCCATTCCTTTCAGTGTCTTCTCTGTCATGGCATTACCATGGGTGTCATGATGGTCTGTGGACCGGGGTGATCCCTACTGGATTGTGGGTTCCTTGAGGGCAAGGACCAAGTCTTGCTTGTATTTGCTTCCCGCACATTTGGCATAGTGTCTGGCACAGGTGATGAAGCCTGTGCTATTAGTGAGTGAGGTGGTTTACTGGATGGTTTCCTCTTCGGTGATTCCTCTCTGTTTAACCCTATTACTGATTTGATTTCCAACTTAAGCTGAAGCCTTTCTCAGCTATCTTTCTTAAGTATTAAAAGTGGATTTGATTTGCTTCTAAGAATCCTCCGTCCCTAGTTTCAGGGTCACATCACTGTCCCTTTATGATCGTCTACAAGGGGTCACACTTGACAGTTTTACCTAAATAATTACATAAAGGGAGAAAATATTGAATCCTTTCTGTTTTCTATCTTGTTTCTTTAATTAATCTTTTTGTTTTGTGTGATCTCTTTTGCTTTTCCCAATTTCTCTTCTTTTTTTCAGATATTTTCTTCATTCCCGTATCCATCTTTGGTTGGATCTTTTCTGTTTCCTTTCTTTCATGCTGACACTAAAAGCAATCTATCACCTTTTGTTCTTTCCTGTCAGTCAATCTCTGGTCCGTGACAGATTAACGTTGACAAGCTTTTGTGCTGAATATAAATGGTTTCTCTCTGTGTTTAAAAGGGAACACACAGCACACAAACAAGGTGGGGAAAGGACTATTTATCACATAAGAAGTTGGAAAAATTGGGATAAACATATTGATCTATTGCAATCTTTTGTTTGTGCTAAGACCAAGTAAGTAATTATTCAGACTACTTACTAACCTCCTCACAGTTTAAGATTGCTTAACTTTCAGTGTAAACAAATTTTATTGTGGTCTAAGACAATTTCCAAATGCTAGCGTTCACTTATTGAAAAGGGGAAAGTCTGTGGAATAATAATGTTCTGCCATCCTCCTTTTAATGAGAATGGTTATGGTAACATTTTGAAATAAATATATCATAACAACTATATAACAGTATGTTGAAATAGGATAAATGGGATTATTATCTGGGTTTACAATTAGCATAACCAAACTGTAGAATAATAATGGGACATACTTGGAGGAAAATGTTATCCTGGTTAAAGAAGCTGGGCACTAAAATCTACACAGCTGGGTCAGAGTTCTGGTTCTATAATTTATTAGGCACTTGGCCTTATACAAAACCTCAGGTTCCTCATATGTCAATTAGGCTAAGGATTAAAAGGAACAATGTATTATTTAGCATGAATTCCTGGCATATAAAATACCCGATATATGTAAGTATAAAATTAAAATAATGATTGTCGTTAGCTTATCTCTCTCATCCTCCTGTTCCCTTCATTATTGTCATCCAACTTAAATGCCTACTTTCAAAATTTTCACTATTCTTACTCTTTCTAAACCAGTAACCAGCACATTTAAACTGTGTTGTGACCAATTAGTGGGTTATGAAGTCTATTTACTGATCTATATTTTTAAATGTAATACAATAGAAAATATTAGAGTGAATTGTATGTACTAGCAAAAAGTATTTTTGTGAAACTTTTTAGTTATACATATGGTCTGACTGACATTTTAAACAGGCTTTTCTGCCTGCTATATGGACTGTGGGCTCTAGGTGGGCACAGCTGGAAGAAGGAGCTTTTACTATCATCCAAGTGAGTGATTGTGAGGAAGATGACCGGCATGGAAGGAATAGTTGTGGGTGAAAAGTGGCCAGATTATGGATAGAGTTCATGGTAGAGGCAACAGGTTTTGTTAACTACTGGATGTAAGGTAAAAATTTTTTGTTGTACCAAGCGACTGGAAAAATGGATTTGCCATTTTCTGAGATGAGGATGCCCCTAAGTGGGGTAGGTTTGTGGACTAGAACAGAGAAAGATAAATTTTGAGTATATTAAATTTAAGATGCCTATTATTATGGATGTGAAGATGTTAAATAGACAGATATACAAGTCTAAATTCAAAGGTGAGTTCTGGGCTGAAGATGCACATTTGGGAGTCATTAGGATATATATACTATTTGAGATCATGTATCTGGATGAGATCATCAAGGTTGTGAGTGGAATTTAGAGAAGGGATGTGGTCCAAGGACTGAACCCTGGGGTACTGTGACATCTAGACCATGAGAAAATAACTACAAGCAAGTAAAGAGACTGAGACACTGCAGCCAATGAGAGGGAGATTAACACCTAGGAGAGTGTGGTGTCCTGAAGCCCAGTGAAAAAAGTACAACTGGAGTGAGTGGTCACCTGTGTCAAGGGCTGTCAGTGGATCACAAGGTGGAGATGATGTATTTAGCCACTGATGCTTATTGATGATGCACACAAGCACCATTTTGGTCGGGTGGAAGCAAAACTGTGAGATACATATTTTGTGTGTGTCAGGTTTTACAACATGTAATTGTTATAATGCAATACATTTTTTGTTCTTACCTTTTTTTTTAACATCATGTTTTTAAAATGCATTCTAGGTCATACGTCTAGGTTGTTGCTTTTTACCTGCACATTCTACTGTATTTTTAACTCCATTTCTCTGATGATGGAGACCTATGTAGTTTCTAAGTCACTGCCCTAGTGAACTTTCCTGTCCCCTTTTAGTCTTGTGCTAGTATTTCTCTGGGGTACATACCTAGGACTGTAACTACTAGGTCTTAGGACATGGACATTCTTCATTTTTATGAAATACTGCCAGATTTTTTTTTTTAGTATTAGTAGCTGAACTTGTTTACCTTCTCTTCAACAGCATAAGGAAGTTCAATATCTTCATAACTTTTTTTTACACTTGGATCTAACTCCTTTTTCTTGATATTTTTGTTATTCTAATGGGAATTCTGTGGCTTCTCAATGTTTTAATTTGCATATCTCTCATTACTAATAGTTTAACAACATTTTCATATTGATATTGGCAATTTGGGCTTCTTCTTTTATGCACTTGCCTACTCATATCTTCTTTGTCCAGTTTCATGCTATCTCCATTGAACCAGCTTTCTCTTTTTTAGAGTCTTCATTATCCACTAATGACATCTTCTTTGTTGTTTTTTTGCCGGTTCCCATGACACAAGCTGCCTCTCTTTATGATTCCAGAGTCTGTGTTACAGTTCTCTTCAGTTACCTTAAGCCTTCAAATCAATGATTTAATATCCAGCTAACACTGTAATGTTATATTTCCTTAACTTTCTCGACTTCATTGGCCAAGTCTCTAAATGAGCCAACATCAGGGGCAACTTTTGCAACGTTCCATTTTTAATCTTTCAAAATAAGAGTTTCTGTTTTTACAACAAACATTTTGCAGTAATGTCTGGAAGCAGCACTCCCACTATTTGACTCCCTGCTGAGCTTCCCAACACATGCACCAACATTCCTTAATCCCCATTTGACACCCAGTTGCAGACACAATTCTTTCCAGAAAGAATGTAAGGAACCAAGCCAAATGTTTTCCTCTCCAAGAAGCCGCACATACCTACACTGAACTCACATGGCACTAAGTAGATATTGTCCCACAGGTCACTCTTTGCTTCGGTTCAACTGTCCTATAAAGTTATCAATTGTTGGAGGGCGGGCATGTTAGCATAAACCAATATAACATGGGTGTAAAGACCTTGGATCTTAGGCCTGGTAGTCTTGGTTCAAATTCTGACTCTGCCACTTAACAACTTAGTTTCGAGATGTTACCTAACCTCTCTGTGACTTGGTTTATTACATCATTGTTGTAAAGAATTAAATGAGTTACTACATGTAAAACACTTAAAAGAATGTCCAGAAGATTTTAATCACTCCATAAATGTTACCCATTACTCTAAATGTTGATATCCGCTCTATTTCCATTCCAGTGACATGTTGTACATATTAATAGTACATGTTTTTAAAATGATTTGAATATGAAAGCAATATATTACAGATAGTGGGTGAAATGAGAACTAGAAGTAAAAACAGGAACAGGAAGCTAAGAAAGCTTAAGAAATACAAGATTAAAGTGGTAGTTTAATTTTAAATTATTGATTTGAAGGCTCAAGAAAAAAAGCACGAAGATGTAATTGCAACCATCTTCTATTATTCATTTTCTATTTTAGCCTTGGCCCATAAAAATGAGAACTTCACAGATAATAGGAGAAAACTTTTCACCTATCTCTTCACCTCCTCAGACCCGCCGTTGAGGAGGAAGGCTCTACTGATGGGTGAGATTGAGAGGATTACTAAGTATGACTGCTTGAGCCCTGTTTTTGCTCTTTCTTTTCACCCAGCCTTCCTGCAGGCAAAGTCTCTTCTCTTCTCCTCCAACAGTAAGTGCACAGGGGCAGGACTTGACCCTGTGTGGGGAGATACCCATACCAGGGGAAGTAGGAAAGCCTATGTTTGCCCCAGATGCAAACTAAATTCTCTAATACAAATTTACTAGCAGTGAGGCTGATGTTTTGATTCTTTTCTGACTTCTGTGTTTTATCACTTAGTTTGCCCCTTGAGAAGTCCCAATAAAAGGGAAGATGCACAGCAAGATAAAGAAAGGCGATAGAGAGGGAATAAACATGGAGAGACAAATAGAAAGGAGCTGGACAGTGGTAAATGAAAGGATGGAGACATCTTCATTTGTTTCATACAGTAGGAACATTCATAGAATTGCAGTGCTGGTGACTGATGAAGAATAGATTCAACAGCAGGAGGTACTGAGAGAGGGATAGCTACAAAAAGGGACCACAAGTCCTAATTTGGCTGGGACAGTCCAGGTGTATGTCTACAGTCTTAGCATTTTGTTCAGTTTAGTATTTTCCTGAACAAAGGTATCCCAGTTTGGATAATTAATTGTATAGTCACCACAGGTGTGGTGGAAAGAACAAGGCTGTTGTTGGTGCATGATAATGGAGAAAACCATAGATGAGCAGTTTCATGAGGAACGTGATTTTTAAGTGATGGGTAATTATATGCCTTTAGTTTTAAATGCCATCTGAAAATTGGATGTCATAACCCTTCTTTGAGGAAATGTTGTCATTAACACAAAGATGGTCAAAGAGACTATTTCCATTTATCTAGTTCAGTGGATTTTTCTTTTTTTTTTGACAGAGTCGCTCTCTGTCGCCCAGGCTGGACTGCAGTGGCACTATCTGGGCTCACTGCAAGCCCCACCTCCCAGGTTCACATCATTTTCCTGCCTCAGCCTCCCAAGTAGCTGGGACTACAGGCACCTGCCACCATGCCTGGCTAATTTTTTGTATTTTTTTTTTTTTTTTTTAGTAGAGACGGGGTTTCACCATGTTAGCCAGGATGGTCTTGATCTCCTGACCTCATGATCCGCCCACCTCGGCCTCCCAAAGTGCTGGGATTACAGGCATGAGCCACCATGCCCGGCCGTTCAGTTGTTTTTAAAGTGTGATCCCTTTAAGGGGACCCATATTAGTGCCACCTGGGAACTTGTTAGAAATGAGGATTCTCAGGACCCATCCAAACCTACTGAATCGGAATCTTTGAGATTGGGGCTCAGCCATCTATGTTTTAATAAACTCTCCAGGTGAATCAGATGCACAGGAATGTTTAAGAGCCAGTGGTTTCATTTATATATAATAATTGTGAAGGCAGAAATATGACAGTGCTATAATCTGTCAATCAATCATTTGTTAAGAATCTATACAAAGCCCTGTGTTGGGTGCTTTATTCTGTGAAAGATACAAGAGAACACAAAGATAGTAAAATAAGCATTCTCTACCCTTGAGAAGATTGCAGTTGGGTTGGGGAAATTGGACCTACACCCATAAGAAGTTGTCTAATAATAGAAAATGATAAATAAGTAGGCAAGCTAAAATGTCTATTGGAGTTCAGGAGAGAATTCCCAAAGGGAGAGCACAGACAGGAGATACTTTGTGGAGGACATAGAACTCAGAAACGAGAACAGGTGGGAAATAGCAGGAACCAGGAGAGTCTAACTGGGGAGATAAGATCAATTTTCAGCAAACAATGAGTAGCAACTGAAGAGAACAGTGTTAATGCCAATAGGGCTCTGTATTGGTCTTATTGAAAAAAGGATCCAAGGTGAAATGTTTTCAAAACTTGAGATTAGACAAAATTAAACAAGTTTCTTTTACTGCATATACTTCTCGGAGTCTTTAAAATGCTAAAGAGCAATGTGGTGCTCCAAGAAGGATTGTGGCATTTACCAGTTGACTTATGGTCCTTGGAGCAGCAGATGCCAAAATGGGATAAGGTCCCTGAAAACACCTCTGAAGGGGAAAGCTCCTGAATCATCTCAGCTCTCATGGGGTTTACCAATGCATCCAGCATGCTGGCCACCTCTTGCTTATCCTGTTCAACCCAATTATGTCATTGATCAAATGGATCAAAATGATGTTCTGTGGGATGTCCAGACAACCCAGATCTTTTTAGACTTTATTATAAGAAATGATAGGAGAAAAGTCTAGCCTTGAGGCACAACTGTAAATAAATAGTATTGTTCATCCTCTGTGAATGACAACTGTTTGTGATTTTCTTTTCTATTTGTAATGAAAAACAGCATATTTATCAAAAGAATGTCAACATATGACTTTTAAGGAGGTATCTGTAATAGTCAAACTCATAGAAGCAGAGAATACAGTAATAGGGCATTGTCACTTAATGAGTATAAATTTCTTGTTAGAATAAATGAGTAAGTTCTAGAGATCTGCTGTAAATAGTTAGCAATACAGTATTGTACACTTCAAAATTGTTAAGATGGTAGATCTCATGTTAAGTGTTCTTACCACAATAAAAACAAAAAATAAAACAAAGGGATACAAGGACACTTGGGGAGGTGTTGCATATTTCTATTACCTTGATTGTAGTGATGGTATCACGGATGTTTGCACATATTCAAACTCATCAAATTGTATACATTAAATACATGCAGTTCTTTGTATATCAATTATACCTCAATAAAGCCATTTAAAAATCAGCAAAGCCTTTCTAATCTGCTTTAGCAATGCCACATCCAGCATAGCAGCTGAGATGAGGACTATGACCTGGCGGAGTCTGTGGTAGTCTATAGTCATTGTCCAGGTTCCATCTGGTTTCTGCAAGAGCTAGTTCAGGGAATGAAGTGGAGACGTGATACAGCATTGACCCTGCCTCCTTTAGGAATTTAGTGATGGCAATCAGGTTTAACAGTCTCCCACTCCCAGGATAAAAAATATTTTTAATTTACTAAATTTCGGCTAGAGGTGGGGGAAAGTCTCAGTGGTTGCTACTTGGTCTTTTCCAAGACCAGAGATCTAATACAGTGGTGACTTCAGCTGCCAAGTATGTTAGTAACAATTGTACACTCAGGGACTGAAAAAATCACCATTGGGTAGGTCCATAGACCTAGTGGGCCCACCTTAAAATGGACCTGAGATGAGACTTATTTATTACTTGGTCATCACAAGCACCTACTTAAACAGAGAGGCTATAATAATGCTTTGGGTTTCTGAGTATCAACTTCAATTCAGACCTTATATTCAATTATCCTTGAGATGTATGGGCATTCCTTGTCCCCAGTGTACCATTATATGAATATATGGCGGAAGGACCAGGGAAACGCTAAGTCCTTCCTCCCAGGGACCCAGCCAATTCCTCAGTAAGATGTTTCCAGATCTGAAAATTGGCTCAAGTCTGTGAACTGAGCAAAGGATAGTGACTTTCTATTGAGGTAATTCCCTTCAGCCATCCAATCCTCCATTCTTACTTTTTGCATTTGTTACTGTAATTTCAGCTTCCTGGCTTAAGAGGAAAAGCACTCTTCCATGGCCTCTATTATTCGGGGCCCTATTATCCTCATGGATATTAACAAGCCCATCTCTGTGACTCCTCTCCTAGACCAGGTCAGCAGAGCAGAGTTACCATTGGACAATTTTTGTGATACTAGTGTCCCTCTCACTAGTGTATTCCTGATAGTGGCTGGTGTGTCCGCCAGGCTTCCCATTGAGCTCAATTCTCTGAGGGGTTGTCTAACTGCACATAATATATCCAGCATAGCATGCCCACTTTGCTCAGGTCTTTATTCCTTTCTCTGTCATTTGCCAAGGCAACTCAAGCAACTCAAGCACATTCAGCATTGGTCATTGCTTTCTCTAGGCTTCTAAGAGCTACCCTAGTCAGTATTCCCTGTCTCCCAGTGTTCTTGCTGGGATAGTAAATTCTGTGGACCCAAGTCAATGAATTCTTACTTATTCAGCCTTAAATTATTACCCTCTCAATTAAGTTACCTCAAAATTCAATTACCCAGAGGTAATTCCCAGGGTCCTGCCAGTATAGCCTAGCTAATTCTTTCAGCTTTTTAGTATATCATCTCTTTCCTTGCTTATCAGACTCACTGTATTCCTAGCAGAGTTATACTGGGATGTAGCCTATTATCTGTCTGACTGCCAGTAGAGGAGGTATGGGGCAGTCCCTGAAGTGGGTATGACTGCATTGTCGGTGGGGAGGTCTCTGCTGCAATTTTAAGCATAAGAGAAGTGCTAACTCTCACCAGGTATGGTGGCTTATGCCTGTAACCCCAGCAGTTTGGGAGGCCAAGGAAGGCGAATCACCTGAGGTCAGGAGTTTGAGACCATCCTGACCAACATGGAGAAACCCCATCTCTACTAAAAATACAAAATTAGCTGGGCATGGTGGAACACGTCTGTAATCCCAGCTACTCAGGAGGCTGAGGCAGGAGAATCGCTTGAACCTGGGAGGTGAAGATTCGGTGAGCCAAAATCTTTAACTGTTTCTAGGGAAAAGTGTACTACATCAGCAAACTTTGAGGTTTCAGAGGGTCTGCAGAGCTCACGTCCTCAGAGGCATCCATCCAAATGTCTTTATCTATGTTTCAGGGTTCCAGATTTTCCTGGAACTAAACTAAAATTTTCCTGGGACTTGAACTAAACATAGATTTGCCTTGGCTGAGCATTAAAACATTTCTGGAGCTCTGCAACTCTAACAGTTAAGTCTTCAGCCTGCTGCTCATCTGTTTGTGCCGTTCACTGCAGGAGGTACTAGTCTCTTGGCAAGCTACCAGTAAAGCTCCCTTGCTCTCATCTTTTAGTCTTAAACTGCTTGTCATGGTTTTCAGTTTCTCATTATCCTTCTGCAGGGCATCAATCCAACTTAGCAATAACCAGACAATGCCTTATTCTCTAGAGATTGTTCCCATGATCTCTATCAAATGCCTTTCTGCTCACACCAGGCGTATTCCCCCATACATTTTTCCTAGATCACCTAGTCTTTAGTCATTGGGTCACTGCCTCCTTCCAGGAACTCTGCATTGGCCCTATATCATGCAGGAGCATGCATATATTCTTTGTCTTCTTGGCAGTAAGTGAGCCAGCATCCAAACTCTATTTTTCCATCTGTGTTCTTGTATTACTTCTGGGACCCCCTGTGATAGTTCAGCTGCTCTAAGAAGTACATGCCAAGATGGGATTAAGTATGCAAAATAATTTTTTGGTGGGGGGGATGGTGAAAGCAAATGAAGGATAAGGGGAAGGGAGCATAAGGTGGAGAGAGCCTTCAGGCCACAATGCAAATCTGAAATCTGTAAAAGAGAGAGAAAGAGGAGAACTGGGTAGAAAAAGAATCAAATTGCTACGCAGTTCAAATAAAGTTTTGGTCAGGTTCATTTGGAACCTTGAGTCAAAATTGTCCATTAGAAGCATCTTGTGTCTTTTATTAGTTCTTTTGCTCTGCTCATTTCTTGGCTGTTAGAAACTCATAGGGAAACATGAGATTCCCCATGTCTCAGGGCAGACATGGTGGTGGATCTGTGTTCCCACCAGAGATCTGAGTGGTGCATTTCATGGCTGTGAAAAGTCTTGCATTTTCAAACTTCTTTGATCATGGACTTTACCTGTAAAACATCTTTAAGGGATGTTCAGTGAAATATACTTTTTAAAACTCTGGGCTTTATATTTGTGTTAAAATTTGAGTTGCTGATATAAATTAACTTAGGAGTGCACATGATACCTCTTTTAACGTCTGTGGTTTTCACTGCTTTTCTTTGGTCAAGAGAATGCTCTGTATTTTTACCATATTTTAAAACAAAGGTCTATATAATAGATTACTATGTACCAGAAAATGTTCAAGGATTCTGTCTCAGTCAGCTCAGGCTGCTATAACAACATGATAAATTTGGTGGGTTAAACAACAGGTATTTTATTGCTCACAATGGAGTCTGAGAAGTCCAGGATTAAAGTGCCTGCCAATTTGGTGTCTGCTGAGGACCCTCTTCTGGGATTGCAGAGGGCCATCTTGCTATATCCTCACATAGCAGAGACAGAGATCATCTCTCTCATATCTCTTTTAGGGACACTAATTCCATTCAGAAGAGTTCCACATTTATGACCTAATTACTTCCCAAAGGCCACGCCTCCAAATTGTATCACATTGGGGATTATGGCTTTAGCATAAGAATTTTGGAGAGACGCAAACATTCAGTCCATATCAATTGTTCTGTATGTTAACTTGTAACAGTACATTTGAGACAGGCACTCTTATTATCACCACTTTACAAGGGAAGAGGCTAAGGCTTCAAGAAGTTACATGACTTGCCTAAAAATCACATAGCTAGTAAGTGATTGTGCCACTTGTAAGTTGTGCAACTTGTAAGTTGAACCCACAATGTCTGGCTCCAGAGTCAGTGCTCTCAACCACTGTGCAATGCTGCCATGTGGGCATTCCTGTGTTGTCTATGGCTCTGCAGAAGAGTTTTGGAAGCTAATGCTGAATGTGACTTAGCAGGTTATTGTTAATGAAGGACCCTGAGTGGCTGGTGCAACGTAACTTGGATGACTCAGATAAGTGGGACTCTGATAGCCAGAGAGTGCATCCCCCAATGAACACATGTAGAAATATGCACTCCATAAATATATATTATTTCCACCATGGATAAATACATATATAAACCTGTATGCACATGCTTCATACACATCAATATATCATGTAGCTATCCCATGCCTTATAATATGTTCATTCTAAGTATACACAGTCAGAACATTTTTAGTACTCCCATAAATGTATTAGTAACTGGTTAGTATGGGATATGTCGGGTTTGAAGCCATACAGACTTTTACTCTAATTAGCAGTGGGATCTTCAGCAGGTATTTTTACATCTTTGGGCTTCAGTTGTCTCATCAATAAAAGCAGCTATCATCATACCTATCTCACAGGGTTGCTCTGAAGATCACATGAGAGAAGAGAGGTAAAACTGCCTAACACAGCTCCAGTACTCAGGAGAGCAGTGAACATTGTGTTAATTTGAATTAAATATCATTTACAATTCTTAACACGATGGAGATTTCTAATGATTATTAATAAAATGAACGTGGATTATGTTAACCTGAGCTGGTTTCAAAATATGTACCCTGCAGTTTCTACTGTGAAGTCCAGCCTTCTCGTTTTTCTCTAGGCTAAAATCTTCAGGGGTCCTGAATTATCTTCTTAGCACTCTCACTGGTCAGCTGTGTGATTCTAGACAAGCAACTTTCCACTGTTGTTTCTGAGTTGAGATTCTCAGATTCAGTACCATGGAGAAGTGCTGGGTTGGCTGCAAGAACTTCAGCAGAAAACTTTTTAAAAATTAGTCGAAGGCTCTACCTCAGTGATTCTGTCTGATAGCATTTTATTCCTTAGGATAATGCTAGCTACTGTAAGAAATAAATCCCTGAATTGGCCGGGCGCGGTGGCTCACGTTTGTAATCCCAGCACTTTGGGAGGCCAAGGCGGGCGGATCACGAGGTCAGGAGACAGAGACAATCCTGGCTAACACGGTGAAACCCCGTCTCACTAAAAATACAAAAAATTAGTCGGGCGTGGTGCCAGGCGCCTGTAGTCCCAGCTACTGGGGAGGCTGAGGCAGGAGAATGGCGCGAACCCGGGAGGCGGAGCTTGCAGTGAGCCAAGATAGTGCCACATCACTCCAGCCTGGGGGACAGAGAGAGACTCCGTCTCAAAACAAATAAATAAATAAATAAATAAATAAATAAATAAATAAATCCCTGAATGTTAGTGGTTTAATGCAGAGGAGTTTATTTCCTGGTCATGTAACAGTCTGATGAAGGGGTTACTGCCATTTGTGCCGCTATTCCCTCTATGGGGGTTTCATCTTCTTTCATGTTGTTGCTCTGTCCTCCACCAGGGCATTAGAGTCCTCTGTTTCCAGCTAGCAGACATAGAAAAGTGAATGTAGGAGTGCATGCAAAGTGAGGCACATCTCTTTCTCTTAGATTCATCAACTAGAACTTAGCCTAATTGTGCACCTAGGCTCAAGGGGCTGTGGGAGATGTAGACTCTGACTAGATAGTCCTATTTCAGGGACAGTTTTATGCTCAAAGGAGGAGAACTCATTTCTTTTGTGAACCTCCAGCTTTCTCTACCATGGCCAGACTTGTGACTCAGTGAACTTGATGGCAACCAAGATTATCAGACTATATGCCTAAAGCACAGTATGTATAGAGGAATCTTACTTAACCATTGTTTAACAAGGGTTGTAAAACTTTTGGAAACTCTGAAACTGGAATTCATATCCTACATTTGAATTCCACGGCAAAGAGAAAACCAGAAAATATTATGAAAAACTTTATCTCTCATGTAAATTCCCACAATGTTGGATGTTGGAGCATTAATTGCTGTCACCCTTTGCTAATTCCCTTATCCTTTGGGTATGTGGATAGCAAAAATCTTTTCAAATAAAAAGAAGTATTTTATTTCAATCACTATACCAATGTGTTATAAGAATAAACTCACTTGTTCTTCAGCACATGTAGATTGTGTTATTTTTGAATATAATGTTCTTATTGAGTGTTAATTATATGCACCTACAGCTTTCAAAGAAGTGATAACTAGATACTGTCAAACTGATAACAGCCAGTCTTCTCTCTGGCTTTATGCATGTGTTAATTTATAAGGTGGATTAGCAGGAACTTCACAAGCCCTTTATTTTTGGTCTGCTTGGTGATGAGAGTGATGAAAGAAAAAAATGCAGATATATTGCTTCTGTTTAAAATTTCATAATAAGACAATGGGCAGAAGTGCTCTAGCACAGAAGTTTCTATTGATGAAAGCATTTGCCAATTTACCCTAATTTCCTGAACATTTACGGTTAGCAAAGAAAGTACACATAAGCACAGAAAAATCTATTTTTATTTTTCTATGATTTTCTTAATTTACACCCTTTAATTTGGAAAAGACCCATTTAACTGTGCTTAAAATTATTTGCAGGGCACGGTCTATTGTTAACATTTTCATGTAACTTCATAGGGTCCAATGAAATGGGTGCAGAAGGTGTAGCCCAGGTATCACATTTATAGATGGGCCTGGTATTAGAATATGCCATGTCCATGTTCAGAACTTCATTTTTTAAATAAATTTCTTGAAATTTGTGATGATTCAGAAGTAATTCAGATTTAATTTAAATGTTTCTTGTAAGGTTTGCTAAATAAAATACTGCCAAAAAGGTTGGAAGAGAATATCGAACTTTAAAGCAATTTAGAAGCCTTGGTTGTGTGCTTTTGGGATGCTCAGGTTCATGGACAAACACAGCAGGGACACTTTTGTGCACGCAGAGTTCATAAACAGGGCTAAGGGAACAGACCCAATGTGTAAGGCAGGGGCCTTATTTTCAGCCACTCTGTGGCTGCCCTTGAAATTCATGTAATGCTTTAAGATATATCCTCACATTCTATGAGGACATGGGCTTTGTTTCATAGGTTCCTTGAATTTCAGTAGAGTTGGCCCCTTTACAGTGTTATGTAATATTTTGTTATTGAATGAATATATGAAAATGCATGCATTAAAAATGTCCAATGACTTCATTTATATTCTGCATTTAATCTATTTCTAATTAGCGAACTTTTAAGTAATGCGAAAAGTGGCTTCAGGATAGTTTGGGGTTCAATTAAGGACATGTTTTAGAGTAAAAAATATCTATAATACTCAAAGATTTTGTTAGAAAATGACAAAGGAGGTCATTGAGTTATGGTCCCTTTTTCCAAAAAGCTAATTTCTTTCTTTATTGTGATCTACTGTTTAATATTCTTTCATAGCATGCAAAATTTATTTTAAAAGGTAATGTTCATTTTATGGAAAACTTTATGGTGTTCTGGCTTTTTCTATTTATTTTCCTCATTCCTTTTTGAGGACTGATTTAACTCAGCATGTATGTTTCAGGTGAGTGAATATTTAGGAAGCAAATTCTTAATAGCTAGATGATCTGACAGTGAATATTCGAAAGGATAAAGCAACAGAAATAACATGGTGAACATTTCAGGAGCCTGGTGAATTATTATGCAGAAAGTTTTTGAAACTTTATTTTTCGTTAAGTTAGTCTGAACCTGAATTGTTATCATAACAATGCAGCATATTCTTCTGTCTAAGGAGGTAAGTGAAATCAGATTTAAAAACTCAATAACTATACCTAGAAATGGCACATTAAAACTTAATTTTATTTTCTCCCTTTTAAGCAAGACTCAGCCCTTTGTCCACTTTCAGTCCTGTTCTGGGGCACACACTTTTTCTGAAGGCAAGCTGAGAGCACTTTGCATTGTAAGCAAACTGAGGTTCAGCCTTACCCTGCCCCTGCCCTGATTAATATCTGGACATTTACCTGGTTCTCCTTTTCCCACATGCTCCAAGCAAAAACTTGCAGGCATGTGCAGAGTCACAGGCAGGCTCTCCCAGGGAGGCGGGAGTAGAGGTCCATTAGCAGGCAGCATCATCATGTTCTCTTGATCTCTATAGGTTCTGGGACCTTTAAACCTAGGTGGAAGGTGATTAAAGAAAGGAACAGATTGATGTATGTCATAGCAGAGAAAGAGAAGTGGGGACATCTGCCAAGCATGGTCAGCATGGTTTCCTATATTCTAGGAAAGCTAATCAGGACTGTTTCTGTAGGACCTGTATCATTTGAAATCTTTTCTGCTTTTGAGTATAAGGCAGAAAGATGTAGTCAGGAGCAACAGATAGAGAAGCAGGAGGTAAGCCCAATGACTTGTGGGGGAAGAGAATGTTTACAGTATACACTTGATAGGGAAGGCAATTTTATTCCTGTCTTCCCAGATCATCCCCACTTCTAGTTCCTTACTTTGTTGCTAGATGCTCCCATGAGAGGAAGGAGGAGTTGCTATCCCAGGCCTGGGATTTTGATACTATCAGTTGCCAGGGTTATCATTCCTTAATATTACAAAGTTATGCCTATTTATTATTATCTTCCTGGTTTTATGCAGCAGAGTGGGCAGGTGGTCTTAGGGTCTCAGGGAGCTTGATTAAGAGGCAGCCTCATTCTTGTATTCTCTGTCTCTCTGTCTCTTTCTCCCCCTAAAATCTACTTGATCTTAGATACAGACTTGGACGTTTGTTAGTTTCTTCAAATAGTGTTTTTTTTTTCTTTTTAAGTTTTATCTTAGGTTTGGTGGTACATATGAAGGTTTGTTACATAAACACGTGTCATGGGGGTTTGTTGTACAGATTATTTCATCACCCAGGTATTAACCCCAGTACCCAATCTTTTGGGTACTTTTGGGTACCCAGTTATCTTTTCTGCTCCTCTCTCTTCTCTCACCCTCTCCACTAGAGTAGACCCCAGAGTCTGTTGTTTCTTTCTTTGTGTTCATTAGTTCTTATCATTTAGCTCCCACTTATAAATAAGAACATGTGGTATTTGGTTTTCTGTTCCTGCATTAATTTGCTAAGGAAAATAGCCTCCAGCCCCATCCATGTTCCCACAAAAGACATGATCTCATTCTTTCTAATGACTGCATAGTATTCCATGGAGTATAGGTACCACATTTTCTTTATCTAATCTGTCATTGATGGGCATTTAGGTTGATTCCATGTCTTTGCTATTGTGAATAGTGCTGCAATAAACATTCATGTGCATGTGTCTTTATGGCAGAATGATTTACGATTTATATTCCTGTGGGTATATACCCAGTAATGGGGTTGCTGGGTAAATGGTAGTATACTTTAAGCTCTTTGAGGAATTCACCATACTGCTTTCTACAATGGTTGAATTAATTTACACTCCCACCAACAGTGTATAAGTGTTTGTAATAACAACTCATTGTGGTTTTGATTTGCACTTCTCTAATGGTCAGTAATATAGAGCTTTTTTTTTCTTGCTTGTTGGCCACATGTATGTCTTCTTTTGAGAAGTGTCTGTTCATGTCCTTTGCCCACTTTTTAATGGGGTTGTTTGTTTTTTCTCTTGTAAATTTGTTTAAGTTTCTTAAAGATGCTGGATTTTGGACCGTTGTCAGATGAATAGTTTGGAAATATTTTCTCCATCAGAGCTCTGTATTAGCTACTTGCATAGTTACTAGTTAAGTAGTACTTCAATTCCTATTTTTCTGCAGAGAGGAGTAATGGGCAGGAAAAGCTAGAGACACTCCCAGATATTTGGCCATAATACTATCACACACCACCCAAACCCCATCTTTTAAAATAGGCAACTAAAAGTATAGAAAGACAATTTGTTTTGATGACAGGGGGAAGAAGATATTTGGGGTCAAACAGACATGTGTTTGAATCCTTGCCTAAACTTAGTGACTAGTTATTTATTACATTTTAAGTTGTTGGTCTGAGCCTATTTTCTTATCCCTAAAATGGGGTTTGTAATATTTTCCCTGAAGAGTTGTTGCAAAAGTCGCAGATAATACATTCCATTCTTTGACATATAATAGACATGAATTTATAGGCATTTTTATCTAATCAGCTTCTGAGATTTTTCCCTCCTTTCCCCTCTTGCAAAAGACCTCTTTCTCTCTTTCATACACAACAACCCTCAGGCTGCCTGTCATCCTTCTCTGACTTCTCTTTTTTTCTTAAAGGTTGCCCTGATTCACTGTCATCAGACTTCATTTGTATATACCTAGAGGCAGTTGAGGGCTGAGTAAAATAGAAGGACATAAGTCTTGTGGGCTTACAGTGACTTAGATAATACAGGCATATGACATAGGTCACCTCTCTGTCAGGCGACTTCATGATCCTTGTTGGTGACCCAAGAAGGCTAATGGTATAACATGCTTTCAAACTGATAATTCTTACATATCTTTTCAGCTTTTATTTAGAGTGAACAGGTGAAGTTTCTATTGAAAAAAATGTATATATTTTCTGTGTATAATGTAGTTTGTTGTATGTAATGAAGCAGTAAAAATTGTTTTAGAATTATCTTTCATTTCACAATTTTAAGTCATTCTTAAACAAGTAACATTGGTTATTCATATAGACAAAGTGTTAAATATGTTCCCCTTTCCACCTCTTTATCTGGCTATTAAAAATATCATCTAAATAGATACTTAACCTTATTTCTGGACTCTGCCAATCTTTCTTCATTCTACTCATGTCGGGGTCTTGATCATTTATTGTCATTATGCATTTTGAAGTTGTTAGGAATTTTACCTTTGAATTTCACATATATATGTATTTATACATATATGTATGAAATGCACACACACATAAACAGACACACACAAATAGTTCTCCCTAGAAGAAAGATAAATTACTGGCAGCATTTTGTCAATAATAATAATTCATTTTGTGTTGCAATTTTGAATAGTCTCCAGCTCTCAGTTTAATTTTTCCTTTTAAATTTTTATAAATGCCAGTGATTATAAACAGCATAGTTTATTTCTTTAAAAACCCAAGATGACCTGACTAAATAAATGAAATTTTGAAAATCGGTAAAAATGATATAAAAATGTCATCTATGAGTAAAAATATTAATGATATATACTAACCTTAACATATTACTTTATAATTTCTTTATAGTTACAAAACAATATCATATTTATTACTCTATTCCTGACAGCAAACCTATAAATTAGTTATTATTAATATTTTAGACAAGAAATAGAGACCTAAGTCATTTCATTTATCTAAGAGTATGAAGCTAAAGTTGGCATGACCAGGACTGAAATCTAAATCCTTTAGATCCAAATCCTATGCTCTTTCCTGTGACCATGTTTCAGGTAACAGATATTTTTATTTTTAGAAAATTGAGCAAATGCTCCAAATCTTAGGTTAAGAGTCAGAGAGGCAAGAATAGAAAATCGTCCACCTGGGATGATTTGTCCTAGAGAGTGCAATTAACTTGCTCCCAAAGTGTTTTAAAGATCTGGGACATTTTTGATTAAGTAGGTGAAGGTTGGTAAAATTTGCCAACTTTTTCCATTCTGACTTCGTTCACTTCTTTGTACTTTAAATGTGATTTCCTAGAACCAAGAAGTAATGAACCATCACATAAAAGGCTGACAGTCCATGGTGGCTTCAGGCACATGAGATACCTTTTATTCTACTATATAGGGTTTCAGAAAAAAAAATTATGTATAGATTTGAAAGATTCATGGAAAATGGTTTGGAGGCAAGTTACACACAACAGAATGATGGTTAGGGATGGAAGGTATATTTCATTCATGGAAAGGAGATGTTTGAGACGTTATCATTGAGATGTGATATCAATTATTTAGGATTTTGTACATTTACATTACAAATCAAATTGGTATCGTTATTTTGGATTCAGTGATTCAATGAACCTTAGTGTTACTGATGAGTAGTAGATACTTTACTCTCAAAACACTTTCAGATTGTTAGGCAGCAGTGGGGAAGATTGCAAGGAAAGCAGAGGTTAAAATAAGCCTTCCAGGTTTAAGGGTCTTGGTGCTCTTAAAAAATGTAGTGGTACTACAATAAAATATTTTAACAGAAAGGAATCTCAAGGAGTAAGGCATTTCTACTTTGCACATGGGATTTTATACAAAGAACAACCATGCTGTATTTCCTGAAGTTAATGTTAATTTCGAATTATTAGCAATTACATTTTCAGATGCAATATCATAGGAGTCTCTTGGCTTTTTTTTTTATTTATTTTTATTTTTTTATTTTTTTATTATACTTTAAGTTTTAGGGTACATGTGCACATTGTGCAGGTTAGTTACATATGTATACATGTGCCATGCTGGTGCGCTGCACCCACTAACTCGTCATCTAGCATTAGGTATATCTCCCAATGCTATCCCTCCCCACTCCCCCCTCCCCACCACAGTCCCCATAGTGTGATATTCCCCTTCCTGTGTCCATGTGATCTCATTGTTCAATTCCCACCTATGAGTGAGAATATGCGGTGTTTGGTTTTTTGTTCTTGCGATAGTTTACTGAGAATGATGGTTTCCAATTTCATCCATGTCCCTACAAAGGACATGAACTCATCATTTTTTATGGCTGCATAGTATTCCATGGTGTATATGTGCCACATTTTCTTAATCCAGTCTATCATTGTTGGACATTTAGGTTGGTTCCAAGTCTTTGCTATTGTGAATAATGCCGCAATAAACATATGTGTGATCAATGGAACAGAACAGAGCCCTCAGAAATAACGCCGCATACCTACAACTATCTGATATTTGACAAACCTGAGAAAAACAAGCAATGGGGAAAGGATTCCCTATTTAATAAATGGTGCTGGGAAAACTGGCTAGCCATATGTAGAAAGCTGAAACTGGATCCCTTCCTTACACCTTATACAAAAATCAATTCAAGATGGATTAAAGATTTAAACGTTAGACCTAAAACCATAAAAACCCTAGAAGAAAACCTAGGCATTACCATTCAGGACATAGGCGTGGGCAAGGACTTCATGTCCAAAACACCAAAAGCAATGGCAAAAAAAGCCAGAATTGACAAATGGGATCTAATTAAACTAAAGAGCTTCTGCACAGCAAAAGAAACTACCATCAGAGTGAACAGGCAACCTACAACATGGGAGAAAATTTTCGCAACCTACTCATCTGACAAAGGGCTAATATCCAGAATCTACAATGAACTCAAACAAATTTACAAGAAAAAAACAAACAACCCCATCAAAAAGTGGGCAAGGGACATGAACAGACACTTCTCAAAAGAAGACATTTATGCAGCCAAAAAACACATGAAAAAATGCTCATCATCACTGGCCATCAGAGAAATGCAAATCAAAACCACTATGAGATATCATCTCACACCAGTTAGAATGGCAATCATTAAAAAGTCAGGAAACAACAGGTGCTGGAGAGGATGTGGAGAAATAGGAACACTTTTACACTGTTGGTGGGACTGTAAACTAGTTCAACCCTTGTGGAAGTCAGTGTGGCGATTCCTCAGGGATCTAGAACTAGAAATACCATTTGACTCTTGGCTTTTATACTCTTAGAATTTTTCAGTGACTCAGCAGATTGAGTTGCAATGTCAAAAGGAAGGAGTTGAGAAGCATGGCCTTGAGGGACAAAAGAAAGAAAACCAAGTCACGGAAGCTTTGCAATTTGTCCAAAATTTTCAGCTTCTAAATCTATGTTCTTGAACTGTATATCCTCAGAGTTCTATGAAATCAGGATAACAATAACCCGAATCCATAATGTTACCGTAGTATTTAACTAGAAAATAAGTGATAAGTGCTTAACACAGTATGAAGCAGACACACTGCAAGATGCTGTAAGGTTACAATGAAACTAATTAGGCTTATTAAACATTCTATGCCTTCTTTACCATACCACACAGTAATAACACAGACAATTTAGTACGGGGACCAGAGTTGGTAGAAAAGCTGCTGCTCCTTTGTTCTTGCAATGTCAGGGAGTGCTGGATTTTGGGTAGGTGTTGCAGGAACAGGGATAGGAGTTTGAGGTAGGTGGAAGAGGGAGGAAATAGAACAAGACCCAGGAGCCTGCCCATGACACTGTTGTGAAAGTTAACATCCTTTTACCAAACACCCTGAGTCCGCCTACTACCCCAATGTTAGGAAAAGTATTTGAAAAAGGGCTCATTCATTTACAAATTCTTTATTCTGAATTGATAGTTCTCCAAAATAAGGGAGACTAATTTCACGGCAGTCCCCCAAATGCAGGGGTTGCTTGCATGGCATTGAGAACCATGCTTCTTACTCCAGTGGCACATGGGCAGGGTTGTGTATGCTAAAGAATGGAGATTCATAGCAGGAATGGGGAGAGACCTTTAAAGCTCACAGTAAGTTAAGCATATGGGTAAAATAGACTGCCTGTTACACACACCACCCTCTTATGTGACCCTTTCGGAAAAAAACTTCTCAATATAAGGAAATTATGACCTACTCAAAGCAGTCATCTCCCTGCTTTCAGCTCCACTGAGTTATTCAACTTCTGTCAGTGTAACTTTCTATTTGAGTTATATAGGGAAGAAAAAAAAAAACATTTGGCTTAACTTGGTATAGTATTTTTCAAAATTCAAGCATCCCTAGAGTTCTTAGAAAGTAATGAGCATTGAGTTTGTCTTTGGCCCAGAGAGTTTTTATCCACTGTCTTGGAAGAAGTTGAAAGTTCTGACACTTGATCATTCATACCTGGTGACTTGTTTGTCTCCAGTGAAACTCGAAGAGACAACCCAGTCTCTAATGATAGAAAAAAAAAAAAAGGAAAGCAAAGAAAATGTGTTTTCTTAACCACCATTATAGGAGACGGACAGTTCATATTTTAAGGTAAAAAATGAAATTTTTCTTGGGTCTCTTAAATGGGGGAAGTTTGATATTTAATCAGGTTAAAACTATTATCAAATAAGATCATTTTGATTATCCGGTGACTTTTTGTTATATGACATCCATTAGGGGTTCAGTTTAATTGCTAAGTAATGTGTTGGTGGCTAGAACATATTTTATTGAGATCTTATTTGAAAAAGCATCTGTAAATTTTCATCAAACATCTAAAATTACATCTTTCGAAAATCCATGACTATACTTAAATTTCTATGAGCTAATTGCTCAGACAATAAACAACAATAAGTAATGAACAACAGTATTTGTTTCCAATCTTTTTTCTAAATGTTAATTATACAGTTCTTTTTTTTTTTTTTTCAATTTCATTTTTAGATTCCACTGACTGGCTTGGCTCTCAGGAACTGGGCTAACCCAGAGAACAACACATGTATCAGTCAGGGCTCAACCAGAGAAAGAGAATCATTAGGAGAGGTACATATTAAGAGATTTATTGCAGTGAATTGATTGACACAGTTGTCAGGGCTGGCTAGGCAAATCCGAAATCGACAGGACAGGGCATCAGGAAGGGCAGGCTGGAACTCTTGGGAACTAGCAGAAGTTGCTGTCCACAGGTGAAATTTATTCTTCATCAGGGCAGCCTCAACTCTACTTTAATATCTATTAACTGAGGGAATCAGGCCCACTCAATTATCTAGGAGAATTCCCTTACTAGAAGTCAATTGATGATGGATTTTGAAAATATCAACAAAATGCCTTCACAGCAACATGTGGACTGGTGTTTGATTAAATAACTGGGGACTGTAGCCTAGCTAAGTTGACACATCTAAAGACCATCACAACATGTCAGCATATAACTGATCCATGTGAATAGCAAAGAATTAATACTAATTGACTATTTTATTCAAACAGGGCTTATCTTTGCATTCCCAAAAAGATTTCATTTTGAAGATGCTTCAGCATTGCCTTCTAATTCTCAGTATAACCTCAAATAAATAAATCAGTAGGTGACGCGGGTTGGGTTTTCATCTGTAGAAAATCTCTGAGTTATCTAAACCAGATATTAATGCTCCAGGCCTATAAATATCAGCACATAGCTGCTATTTGGAGGACATGGGATTATCTTCTTTTCTTTCTCCAACTTCTTTTTAGTCTTAATAGGGGAAACCATTCTTTCATGGAATTGATTATTTGCTGCTATGGTAAAGAAGTAATAGGATTTTTTAAAATGTATAAAATAATGTTGAATACATGATGGCTAAGTTCCCAGGCTTGCCCCTACAAACTCAGTTCAAAGATCAAAAACTGGACCCTTTAGCTGTATACCCCCATCTGGAGAGTTCTTCCTTAAGGCAACTATACCACAAACTTACAGCTAGTTTATGAAGTATATATACACCCAACTGATATCACTTCCCTGTGTACTCATTTGTTAAATTGTTCTATTTTTAGTATAATAATTATTTCTAATTGTTTCTCATAAGGTAACGTTTATCGAGTTTCTACTACATGCTAGACTTGATGCCAGATGCTGTGGTATAAAACCACAAAGGTAAAGGAAACAGCCTTACAGAGCTTAATTGCGCATTCAATTTGGGGTAATTGGTATAATAAGGGAAGTAGAAAATTCCGTAAGAGAATATATGGGGGCACCAGCGAATTTCTAATGATTTTTTTTTCTAGAGGAATTAATAGCTAAACTGAGATTCACTTGGTTTAGGGCAGGAGGGAATGGAAAGGGCAGGAGGAGAGGAAGCACATGCATGAAAGATAAGAAGTGAGATAGCATGATGGATTATGAGAGAGGTTGTATCAGGTTGAAGCATAGAATTCAAAATGAGAGGGTTGGAGTGTCCAGAGATGAGATTGGGTGGGGGGCGGTAAGTAAAGGCCAGATATTAGAAGAAATTAATTTTAATCTTCACCTGCAGAAAATCAAAAGGCATCAGAGAGCTAGAAGTGAAAAAGCAAGAAGGGGGCAGATTTGCATTTTAGAAAAATCTCTGTGCTTGTAGTATAGATGACAGATTGAAGAAAGGGATCCTGTAAATCAGAAGGTAATGGATGTTTCAGTTTTACACATTATTGTACATATATTCCCACTGACTAGTCCAGTGCTTGAAATAGAGTAGGCATTGATTTATTAATGTATTCTTTCATTTCATTCCATATGCATTAGTTGCTTAACTGCTGTGTTAGTCAGGTTATCCAAAGAAAGAACCAATAGGAGAGAGAGAGAGAGAGAGAGAGATAGATAGATAGATAGATAGATAGATAGACAGATAGTTGGATGAAAGGGGATTTATTGGGGGAATTGGGTCACATGACCAGGGAGGCTGCAAAGTCTCATGAGAAGCTGTCTGCAAGCTAGAGACCCTGGGATGCTGGTAGCATGTCTCAGTACAAGTATGCAGGCCTCAGAACCAGGGAAGCTGATGGTGTAACTCTTAGTGTGAGGCAGAAAGCCTAAGAACCTAGGGGGCCATTGGTGTAAGTCCTGGAGTCCAAAAGCTGGAGGGCCTGGAGTCCCAATGTCTGAGGCAGTAAAAGAAGAATGTCTCCTAGCTCCCAGAGAAAAAGAGAGAGTCCAATTCACCCTTTTTTCTATTTTTTTTGCTCTATCCTGGGTCTCAGCTAATTGAATGGTGCCTGGCCACTTTGAGGGTGGATCTTCCCCCAGGCAGTCCTCTCAGACTCATAAGCTGAACTATTCTGGCAATACTCTCATTCTAGATATTCCTTAATCCAGTCAAATTGACAACTAAGATTAACCATCACCACTGTTCTCTCTAATACTCCATGCTATATGCAAAGAAGATAGTAAGTACTAAATTAGACTGGCATGGTCTAAGCCATAATGGGTCTCATGGGAGAGGGAGATAAACAATAAATTAATGAATAAGATAATTATATATTGTGCTAAACTCCATGAAAGAAAACAAAGATTGCTCCGATAGAGAACAGCATGTGCTACTTTAGGTAAGGTTGTCAGAGAAAACCTGCTTAAGGAGGTGGTAGCCTTAAGATAGAAATTGGAAAATGAGTATTTTAGAATAAACCACAAAAAGTAAAATCAGGTGGGAGCTATTACAAAGACCCAAAAAGGATATGATAAGTATCAATACAATAGGTCAGTCCTCAGAGAACTCATAATTAATTAGGGGGTGGAGGCAGACTAGGGGAATATATTTGTAGTACAGTGTGAAGAATAATAGAGTTATGTCCAAAATGCTACAAGAGAATATAGGAATAAATACTTCTTTTGGATATATATAGAGGAAGTCTTCACAGAGAGGGTAGAATTAGATCCGCTTTTGAAAAATAGGTAGGACTTCACCAGAGAGGGAAATGCATGAAGTTCAGTGAGGAATGGCCAGTCTGAGGGCTGAGCTTGAGTAAAGGCATGAGAGATGCAACAAAAAAGCATGGTATTCATGGGAACAGTGACAGGACTAGATGGGCTTTAACATAGAGTCTGTAGCAGACAGAGGGCTTGTGATCTACCTTGCTCTGAAAGGATATTCTTACTCTGCTAACCCAGAAATACACCTTATAATGGAGCTGGACTAAAATAGACCCATTTTATGATGGTGCCTCATTTGACTTTTCCATGGTCTGACTGCAATGCTCAAAGTTTGTCACTCTATAGTTGTTATTGTTTTGTATAAAGTCCACTCAAACCACCATTTTTGCCTTTAAATAGTTGTCTGGCTTTCCAGAGTAACCAACATAATACGTTACTAAACATGTCCATTAATAATTTCAATTTAGTTTTAAGAGTGTAAAGGGATCTCAAAGTCTTCTAATTTGGTCTCTTCCTTAATGATAGCTAGTCTTAGGATAATCAAGCATGTATTTATTTTTCCATCTATGTCAGTATTTCTCTTTTTTTGTCTTTTCTCTCTGGCCCTTGTCTCTTTTTTCTCAACCACTCTCTGTCTTCTTTCTGAATTGCTTTTCTCCATCATACTTCCTAATGTTACAAATCTATAGCTGCCTCCCCAAAAAACTTGCCCTTGCAAGAAGCAACACATAGATGTGAATAACGTTCTAGAGATATCCTGATTTTTGTGCCCTTACTCTTAGGTCTTATTAGAATAGTGTTCCTATAAGCAGTGGCCTTTTAAACATATTTTTAATAATATTTCTGATATTTTAAAAATGTGTTTTATCATTAAAAAGCATTAACAACAACACCAAAAAGTCTTCTCCTTTATGATGTGCTTATTTCACAGCACATGCCTGTATCAAAACATCTCATATAGCCCATAAACATATATACCTATTATGTATCCACAAACTTTTTTTTTTTTTTTTTGAGACAGAGTCTCGCTCTGTTGCCCAGGCTGGAGTGCAGTGGCTCGATCTCAGCTCACTGTAAGCTCCGCCTCCTGGGTTCACGCCATCCTCCTGCCTCAGCCTCCTGAGTGGCTGGGACTACAGGTGCCTGCCACCATGCCCGGCTAATTTTTTTGTATTTTTAGTAGAGACGGGGTTTCACCGTGTTAGCCGGGATGGTCTCGATCACCTGAACTTGTGGTCTGCCCGCCTCAACCTCCCAAAGTGCTGGGATTACAGGCGTGAGCCACTGCACCTGACCAAACATTTTAAGAAAATACTGTATATTCTAGAAAACTTGTTCTAAAATTGTTCTGTAAATCTGACTCTATGTATGTATTAGATTATATATATGTATGTATATGTATGTATCAGACTCTAGTATGTATTAGATTTGTCCAGTTGAAAAATGTGCTAATACCATTGTGCCTTAATTTTGTTTTCTTTTTAGGTAAATGTTATCAACTGTAGAGACTGAAAATTAGGAATATACCAAACATCATTAAGAATTTTAATGCTTTTTTCTTTCATTTAAACAATATAGTTTCAATAAGCTTATATCCAGTTTATAAATCTGAAATAGATAATTAGTGGTAAAAAAACTTAGCAGACTTCTGCTTTGAGAACAGCATCAAACATTGCTGTTTCAAAATGCGACTTAAAATCATCTGACCTACATTGTCATCTTCTTTTGAATGGTTTTTATTGCCATGTTAACAGCTTGATCTGAAGTTCGTCTTCTTTGGCCTCCAGTGGAAAAATATCATTCGGGTGACTGGTTCTTAGAAAAGTTTATTGAAGTTGGCTACACAATTTAACAGTGTAACAGAAACTGGGGCTAATGCAAACTGTGGCTCGAAGGGGCAGCATTTAGCATGGAAGAGTCCTGTTCCTCTAAACTGTAAAACATTCACAGCAGAGTCACCGTGTACTTTCAGAAGCCACCTCACACGCTGAAGTCAAGTTATCACTCAATAAATTGTTGAGAACATTTCATTGGCAGTGAAATCTTTTAAGAAAGCTTTTCCAGCTAAGCACTACCTGCTGGAGGCCACCTGTTTTCTGAGCAACAAGGTACCCAATCAAGGAACCCAACTTGGTTTGGGTTTCTAAGGCATCTTTCCAGATACTATAGCATTGAAAAGCTAGAGACAATTTGGTGCAGGTGAAGTCTAAATATTATGAACAATGATTATTTATTGAGACTCCATTAGTAACTCCATTAATAGACATATATGTCTATCACTATGTTATAAAAAAGTGGATAAGACTGGAGGAGCCTTGTGGGATCTATACTTAATTTGAGAAGACAAGCATATATAATTACCTAGTTATATTGATTCTTATATTTAAAGAGTGCAAATGAGCCATAGGTCAGTGAGGTAGGAGAGGAGAAAGCAAAGTAATGAAAATTTCTCATTCATTATGACACACAGAATACCTACTAGAATAAGTTAACCTTTGTGTACGTTCTTGTCGGAAATCTCTGTAGTGTTGCTGCTAAATGGTAGTGAGTTCATTGTCAAATTTGTTGCCCAGAGAGCAATACCTTGAGTTGGTGCATTGACTTCACTTGCGTTCTTCTCGACTGATAACATTGTTTTATTTACCGATAAAAATCATGATTCATAAACATAGCACAGGTTCAACAGAGGGCTGAATTAATATTTTAAGGCATTTGTCTGAGCAACTAAATAAAGACACAGCCTGTCTTGAAAGGTCTCTAAGATTATTATGCTCTCATAATATTTAGAATAAGAGGAAGATTATGCCAACAATAGAGTCATTCATTTATTCAAATCAAGAGAGGAATGTAGGTGCCTACTGTGTGCCAGGCACTGGGGTAGGAGCTGAAAGGCAACATTTACTAAGACATGGCCTTTCTTTTGTGTGTTTTCAGCAAGAATATGCATGCAGAGCCCATAGTCTATATGAAGTGATAGATAACATTCTTAATTACAATATAAAATGACAGCATTAATAGGTACAAGTAAAATATGTCTGGGGAGCATCAAGAATAGAGGAATATTTGCAAGGTGAAGGCTTCCCAGAGAAGGTGACTTTAGAGGCTTATCTTGAAGGAAGAATAGATGTTGTAAGGCAGATAGGCTGTATTACAGTAGTAGCAAAATCATTTTATCATGTATATTTTGCCAACTATTTTGTTACACATATCTTTTTTTCTTTGCAATACATTTTATTAATTATCCTAATAACTCTGTGATTCAGGTACCATTGTCATCTCCATTTTAGAGAATGAAAAAAGTACCAAGTATAGAGAGGTTAGTAATTTGTCAAGGTCTCCCAGCCCGTGTGTGGAGAGCGATCACTGCTGAGCCTGATCTCTTATCCACCTAAATGAAACCATGTATCACTGTGCTTGTGAGAGGAATAGACACAAGGGTTGTGAAAAACTTAGCATGATTTTCTGGCCCTGGTTATTACAATTCAGTTGGGTGAGACTGTGAGATCTTGAGAATAAGGTCCAGATCGTATGCTTCTTTTACATCCCTTTCAATGCCCTATATAAATTTCCTAGATAATTATAGACATGAACTCTTTTTATGTGTATGTGTGAAAATATTTTTGAAGCAGAAAATCATTTACAGATACAAAGTACAACTTTTAAAATATTTGGGATAAAGATGTTCTCTGAAGCAAGTTCCTTGCCATTGATTCATGAGTATTGAGTCTTTACTAAGGAAACTTTGCAAAATCATAAATGATACATAAATAAGTGATGTGCTTGCAAGATTCTGACAAAGTCAGTTAGTATCAAAAAAAGAGACATAAATAAATTAGTTCCTTGTTGAATAAAATGTATGAAAAAAATCAGAAGAATGAACCTTAAAGGATTCAGATCTTCGCTTAATTATATGGGTAGTGAAATCTAACTGCCATAAAAAGTCAGCTTCTGTGAATACATCCACAATTCCAGATATAACAGCCTGCCTTTTGCTGTGACATTGTTTATCAATTTCTGGAGGCTCACTAGGTGCATTTAATATTTAAATACAAGGGAAACCAAGAAAAGAAGACATTCTTCCTGCCACACATATAGATTATAACATATCGTTGTGGAAATAATATGATAAAGACAACATCATGGCTGCACCACCATTAAATCTGTTCTCTTAGTTCTTTAGTGGAAAGATGTGGAGTCACCTACCCACGGTTTGCTTGATTTCTTCATCTTTGAAGAGCTAAATTATGTTATGTTTTAGAAATGATTTTTTGATTTCTCTTTTCTCCAAATCCCTTGATTGCTCAAGCCTGGGTTATTTTTAAAAGCTTTAGATTTTCTTTGCACTCATTTCTCATTTAGAGTTTGAAATGATATGATCAAGTACATCTGCCTTAAGAAATAGCATTTAAATCAAGATCTGGATGAATTTGAAGTAGTTTTTTAAAAGTAGAGAGCATTTTATTAACTAAGTTTCTGCCCATGGGAATATTTTAAATGTGTGAGGATAAAGAGAATATGTTATCTTCCCAGCAGCTGGTGTGAGAAAGCTTGTTGAGAAGAGGCTTTGATAAAGCCACCAGGGGGTGAGAACAATACTTTGGAGTCTTGGGTAGAACTTATGCCTAGGTTTCATGTAAGGAAGAGAGTAGCGCTGAAAAACGAAGAATGAATGAAATAAGAGTTAGAATGGTCAGTGTGTGGGACAGCCCAGAACGGCGGTTTTGAAAGTGTAGGACATATCCCATTAGTAAGTCATGGAATCAGTTGATGGATGTCAACCAGCCATTTAAAAAAAAGGGGGGAGGAAGAGAATAGGAAATATTGGTATGTAAGACATAGTGAAGATTAATAATTTTTAAGGAAATATTTGCATGTCACATATAGTGAGGATTAAGTATTGTTTTGTAAAATGTTTCAATTTTATGTGTGTGCATATGTATTGGGTAAATATATTTCTTATAGAATCTTGGTAAAAATAAATTACAAAAAATGGTCTACAGAGAAAGGGAATGTGAATTAATGGTAGGACAGGGGCTTTCTTTGGGGAAGAATAAAGCTAAGAGTTTATAAACCCTTTCCATCTCTCTGGCAAAAACTTCAGTGAATTCTACCTTGTTACAAATACCTCCAATAAAATGAATCTTGTTTTGTGTGTGTGTGTGTGTGTGTGTGTATGCACTTGTGCACACATATGGGAGTGTATAAGCTTAGTATTATGAACAGGGAAGGTATCAAGGAGGTAGAAAAGAACAGATGACCGTGAGTACGTAGAATTACATATCTGTGTATATGGATATGTAGAATTACGTGTGTGCGTGTGTCCATATTTGAGTGTCTTTAATGTATCCACATATCATGGATACTGCATTTAAATTTTTGGATACATTTAAATAATATCATCTGTAGGTGAGAAACTAATAAATTTCAAATAGCTTTATTGAAAATGGAAAGCAGTGTAAATATAAGTAGTTACTTAATTATTCAATTTAATTTTGAATTCTGTCACTTGAAATGAGATGTACGATTAACTAAATGTGTATTATCAGGTCCAATGCCAAAAGTCACTTTATTTTTAAGAAGTTTTTTTCACATTGCTGATTTTCAATGTACTATCAGAAAGATTGTCAGAGTATGCTATTTTTAATATTTTTTCACAAAAACATTAGTCTGAAAAGTCCACCTATGTGCAAGAGTGTGAGTTCCTCTGCATATATATCGCAATATTTTGTGTTAGAATTTAATGTCATGGTTTACTCTGTTTTCTACAATTCATTATCTTCATCTGTAGATTAAATAATTTTAGGAGTATTTCAGAAACTGCTGAATATTTTTTAGCATCTTCATTAAGACAAATATTTTTCCTTTTTCCTTCCTCTTACCCATTCTTCCTTTATATTCTTTCCTTCTTTTCATACATAAACTGAGTTTCTCCCATGTGCCATAAGCTGGGAAGACAGACACTGTCCCTGTCCTCATAGAGTTACAGTAAAGGGGAAGGACAAGGTGTGAGAGCGCACATCACTGGGCATCTGGCATAGAAGTAGGGGTTTGGAGGAAGTCCCTGGGTCAAATGACATCTCAGATGCTACCTCAAGTATCAGAAATGCATGACCAGGCAAGTCAGAGCTGGGATGAGGTGAAAGTGTTATAGGAAGAAGAAATAGCATGTGCATAGGGTGGGTGACAAGATGAACATGGGAGAGAGAGGTAAGAGATGACCACAGAGAGGTGGGAAGGGGCTACATCTCGTTATGAAATCTACTGAAACCAGGTAAGAGTCTGGTTGTGTCGTAAAAGCAATGGGGACTTGCTGATGGCATTTACGCCAGCTCCACTTGAGTAGGAATATATTTCTGAAAACAGCCCAAAGCCAATCAACATCCAGTGTAGACTTAGACAAGAGGTCAAGAAATTTTTTTTTTGTAAAGAATCAGAGATTTTTTTAAAAATTATACTTTAAGTTCTGGGATACATGTGCAGAACGTGCAGGTTTGTTACATAGGTATGCACGTTCCATGGTGGTTTGCTGCACCCACCAACCAATCCGTCACCTACATTAGATATTTCTCCTAATGCTCTCCCTCCCTTAGCCTCCCACCCCCTGACAGGCCCCAGTGTGTGATGTTCCCCTCCCTGTGTCCATGTGTTCTCATTGTTCAAATACCACTTATGAGTGAGAACATGCAGTCTTTGGTTTTCTGTTCCTGTGTTAGTTTGCTGAGAATGATGGTTTCCAGCTTCATCCGTGTCCCTGCAAAGGGCATGAATTCATCCTTTTTTATGGCTGCATAGTATTCTATGGTGTATATGTACCACATTTTCTTTATTCAGTCTATCATTGATGGGCATTTGGGTTGGTTCTAAGTCTTTGTTAGTGTGAGTAGTGCTGCAATAAACATATGTGTGCATGTGCTTTTATGGTAGAATGATTTATAATCCTTTGGGTATATACCCAGTAATGGGATTGGTGGGTCAAATGGTATTAAATAATTTAGGCTTTGTGGGCCATGTAGTCTCTGTCACACCTACTAAACTCTTGTTGTGCTATGTACACAGCCATAAACCATTTGTATACAAATGAGTGAGATGATGTTCTAATAAGATATTACTTACAGACATTGAAATTTGTATTTCATATAATTTTTATGTTCCACAAAATACTCATCTTTTTATTTTTTCTCAACCATTTAAGAATGGTTCTTAGGTCATAGACCACACAAAAGTAGGCTCTGAGTCAGATTTGGCCCACAGACTCTAGTGTGCTGAACCCTACTCTATAGAGAAACTCAGGTGTGTAACCTAGGTAGCAACATTTGGGTGGTGCCTGAGGACACCTACAGAGTAAAGCACCTGGTTAATCCTTGCTTCTAACTCTAATTCTAATGGCTGAATGCAAAGGTACTTTAGGTATTATGTACAATTGTAAAGACTCTTAAGATGATGCCTTGGAGGGACAATACATATTTTTTATCTGTTCTGATATGTTTAAGGAGAATTAATGTTTTCTAAAACAAATCAAGTCTTCAAGTGTTTTCACATGCTAATGATGGAAACAGGCATTATAAGAAAGATATACATGATAAATGTATTAGTTTGGGTTCTCTAGAGAAAGTGAACCAATAGAACATGTATATTTCTGTGTGTTTGTGTGTCTGTGTGTGTATGTGTGCGTGTGTGCAAAATCCCAAGATCTGCTGCTGGAGACCCAGGAGAGCCAGTGTTATAAATTCCAGTCTGAGTCTGAGTCTCAAGGCAGAAGACTGATGTCCCAACTAAAGACAGGCAGAAAGAGAGAGGAAAGGAGAGACAGAGAGAGAGAGAATTTTTTCCTACTTACCTTTTTTAATCCATTCAAGCTGCTGATGGATTGGTTGAGGCCCACTCACTTGGAAAGAGCAATCTGTTTTTCTCAGTATACTGATTCAAATGTTAGTTTAATTGAGAAACGCCCCCATAGATGCACCCTAAAATAATGTTTAACCAAATATCCGGGTACCCTGTGGCTCAGTGAAGGTGACACATAAAATTAATCATCACAAAAACAAATGAGTTTCTAAGTCAGAATGAGATAATTGGAAGGTCTGGTTACTCTGAAGAGTAACATTAAATTGGGACCTTCAGATGAGTGAGTTAGGTAGCGGAGTCATTGGGGGTGTTGAAGGCAGGTAAGAGACGTTTAGATGGGGGAGTTATATATCTTTGAATCTAGTACAATGTTAGAGCGTAGGAAAGATCAGAAGAAGTACCTTATTTCTATCTAGTAATGTAGAAAGCCCAGGAACTCTTGGTGTCTCTCTATTATCTGGCCAGAGTAAAGCCAGCTGTAAGCAACATATAGCTGTAAGCAATTTACAGCTGGCTCTACTATGGCCAGACAGTAGAGAGATGCCAATACCCAGGTATTGTAAAGAGTAGATCACCGGCGCTATTCAGTTTTTCAAAAACAAGAACTCTTTTTAAGTAATGAGCTTCCTGCACCTTTGTACACACTTATGCCCCAGTCTTATCTAAATAACATCTCAGAGAAAAGAATAATCCACAAGAAAAACTTTCCATCTAAGCCATATTTATGTCCTGATTTTATCCTTCAGAGCCCTTGCTTCTTGAAAAACACTCCAGGAAGAAGTCATGATGTTTTTTTCACATCATTCTTTCCATTAGATTGAGGTAGGGAGGACCTGTGACCGACCACAGGCAAGTAGTTTAAAGACTTTTCATCTGCAAGCTCTAACTTGGTTTCACTGACCTCAAGACATGTGTTTGAGAGACCATGAACAAAGGATTTCATGCCAAAAGGAGGAAACAATAAAAAGTCATCTCTATAACAGCTTTGAAAAATGCCAATTTTTTTCAGGAATATCACTAAAATATACTTGCATAAGAACAGTTATTATTGTGGAAAAAGCAAAGCAATTTCATTGCCTTGGCACCACCTCTTTAGCATCAACGGAATACCCTTTCTCCGCCACATATTTCATGTGCTATAGTAAAAGAAATCTACTGAGATTCCAGGTTTACATTTGCAGTCTTCATACACCACATGCACATTCTGATATTCTTTCATAGATGTTGTACCCATTATAACTCATGTCCCATCACAAGAAAGTGAGTTTTAATTTTAAATATTTTAAATATGAATATCATAATTTACTGTTTTCATGTAGTATTAACATTGTTCCTTAGAGCCCAGGCATATAATGTAGTTTCCTGACATTATAGCAGATCCATTTTTAAGGGTGGAAAAAAACCCAGTATCTTCATTACTTATGAATAATTTGGGCCCTCCGGAAATCCAGCTGTGTTCCCATAGAAACCTCATTGGCCTAGATGTGATGTCATTGGCCAAGAAAAGCTAAAATTCAACCACTGTATTACAAATTGTTAATTCAAGTAAATATTGAATCATCTAATTACTGATTACAGATAAAACTTTCCCCAATTCTTTAAGAAGTTCAGAAAATATCCATTAAATATGATTGGTCAATAATGAAATACCAGAGTGAGGTGGGAAGTGTTGGCTGAAATGGTGAAATTTACTATTTTTTTAAATGCAGCAAACAATTTCTGAAAATATATCTTAGTGACAAAACTATTTTAATGATGGTTATAAAAGCTAAGTACAACTTGCTAAATTAGTTCTAATCTTATCCCAACAACAGAAGGGGCTTGTAGCTATTATGTTTTCTAGATAAAACTCAGAGGGTGCCATCATAAGGCAACTTTATTTTTCACAATGGCTGTTATCTTTAAACTTGCATTAAAGAGTAATAATTTTCTTCTAACCTTAAGTGACAGAATAAGCTTGACAGCTTAGATAATGAAAAGTCCTACATTCACTTCTTATCACAAGAGTCTGTGTTTCGTAACATGTCCAGTCCGGTGTAATAGTAAACAACTTTGTATTTTGAGTAACATGAAAGTTTCTGCCTTCCCTTGGAGAGAGCCTGGTAAAATCGAGAGTCCTCAGTCTGACTTGGGGAGGCCTTTAGGCAGTTTTTTTCCTTAGACAGTAACATCTCTTCAACCAACAACTAAAAACTACTGTTTCAAATGGAAGGAAGCAGGGAGAAAAGTCAAGAAAACATAAAAGGTCTTCTTTGACAGACACTGGTCAGTTAGTATCAATCCTCTGTAAAGCTACTAGGACTCAAAGCTGACTTTTCTCTTGGGGCAGTTTCATGGATTCTGTGGAGACCTTCTCCCCAGCCCAAATACAGGAGATGCATCCCCTTCAAATGGTTGTTTATTTCCTCCATCATCCCTGAGCATCTGGATACTCTTCCAATTTTTCTCTGCTAAATTCTCCTTAGCCCTCTAGGTAGCACTTGTGGGAAGACTTAAGAAAATTTCTCAGCCTTGTTTTTCCTTTTGTATGACCGATATCTGGTCCCCAGGAATCACAGTGGCTTTGAGTCATCATGTGTGGGAGTGCAATCCTCTTGTTTCAGCTCCTTCACAGACAGCTCCAGCTTTTTACCTGTGAGATGTCTCAGATATGGTAGCTAAAAAGATTAAGGAACGTATCTTGAGTAATCCTGCTGTTCTCTTGAAGATCTCTCACTAGTTTAGGAGAAAGACCAGGAAGATAGGGGAGGTACCACAGTATAATAATCTCCAGGGAAGTCCTCCCTTTGATATTCAGCATTCTGTGGCCAATTCAACTGCAACCGTATCAAACTCCTGATATGAAGGAAAGGAAAGGATAACAAAACTGGTTTTTAAACAACACTTTTAGAAGTCTTGCACAGGCTATACTTCATTTTCATTTTGAAGTATGTATTTAGAATCTATTTCCTTGGGACTTCAATCAGAAATATAAAATAGTTTCCCATTTTAACACTCAGATATAGTAGCCATTAATATTCTTATTTGGAAAATAAATTACATTCTAATAATAAATTAACACCAAATTTAATAATGAAAATAAATTTAAGTTCTGCCTAATTATGAAACTATTTTATGTGAGCACTGAGTACACTCTTAAATAATGGGATTATTAGAGTATTTGTATGTTCATCAAAATAATAGAAATTTTATGTAATTAAGTTAAATTCACTTACCAAAACAAATGAATATAGGATATTTTTAAACCATGCAATATATTAGTATAAATGAGTATGGCAAATCTGAACAACTAGATAAATTTCCTTTCTTTGCCTACAATGACTCAACCAGATGTTTGGCTTCAGCTTTGTTATAACCTGGAATGCACCTTTGTTTGCTTCCAAATCCCTTTGTGATAACTGTGTTGTAAATATCCTTTAGAGATGAGTGTGAAAGAATGACTTTATCCTGAAACTCAAGGGCAGGTTCTGCTTCATTTAAGCCAATCAGTAAAGCCATTTCCTAGCTTCATGATTGGCTAAGGGATAGGGATAGGAGACAAAATTTGGACGAACAGGGCAAAAGGAGAAGGTCATTGGTGATTTCTGGGAAAAGCACTTCCTCCTTCTTTCCAGAGAGCAATTCAGGGAGTTGCTGTCTCTTCCTAATGGACATGAACTGAGGAAAACTGTAGCCCTAGTATTATTTTGGTAGGCATGTTGCAATTTCAGGAAAAATCAACTTCAAGTGATAACAATACTGTGAGAAACAAAAAAGAGATGAAAAGAAACCAGAATTTTCATGCCTTTTGGAGTGACTGTAATAAAACTAGCCCAAAGTATGCTCTTCCTTTGAACTCTTTAGCTATCTGAGCAAGTAAACTCCCTTTGTTCTTCAGGAAAGATGTAATAGATTTTCTGTTGCTTGCATATGAAACCATCTGGAGTGACAAATGCCTGCTCAGAACATTATCTATGTATCACTAGCAAGCTCACTATTAGGAGTATAATTGGGTGTGCATTATTTCTACCAAAGGCATGTGAGTGGTCTTAATTAAAACCGCTTCTGTATTTGTGTTCTGATCATTTATTTGCTCTACAATTGATTGGTAGGTGGTTGGTTTGACCAATTACTGCTCATGCTGTTTCTTCTACAGTCATTGTTAAAAATGCTCTAATGGACAGACTTGCAATATGGGCACCTGTGATTCTATGCTAACTTTGCTGTTGATCTCTGAACACAAGTCCTAGATGATTCTTTTTCACTCACTCCCCATGCTCTGCCACAATATCTGTTACTGCATTTGCTCTTTTCTTCAAGATTGTACCATCGAGAGACAAAGTTTACCCTCAGTAAATAGGAGAACTGTTCAGAACTGTTCATTTAAAGAAATACACCCTGAGGTTATATACAAATAATCCTCCAGACATTTTAATAGAATAAGATTATCTCAGTGTTTTATTAATTTTATTATATCATTTCACTAAATATCTATCATTTATCTATCTTTAGTGCAATTATATCAATTTTATATAAAACTATTGTATATAACATATAAATATCTAAAATATCTAAATACTTAGAAATATCTAAAACATACAGAAATATATGTAGTATATAATGTGTGTGTGTATATCTACACACATACACACACACACATACACGTATTTATTACACAGAAAGTCTTCTGCTTTCTGGCCCCACTTTAACAGTGGGGTTTGGGGATGAACCTACATTGACACATCATCACCCTAAGTCTGTAATTTACATTAGGGTTCACTCATGGTATACATAATTTACATTAGGGTTTACTCTTGGTATACAATCTATGTGTTTTGACAAATATATAATGACATGTGTCCAGCATTGTAGTATCACACAGAATAGTTTCATAGCAATATTTTAAAAATAGCATTTATTGGACTAATTAATCTGTCTCCAATTTTTGATTTGACAAATAGGAACTAAGAAATCTTAGAAGAGACCTTAGAGATCCCATCAGCGGACTATGGTTCTGATTCATGAATGCTTAATATGCTACTAATCTATCAATGCTTCATATGGACCAGTCTCAGTAATAACAGAGATGCCAATTAAATAAATTGCAACTATGGCTTCCTATGAAAGGAAACAGAAACATAGGCAGCCTCCTTTACAGAATGGGGAAATCTTTTTATTTTGAAGGGAAAGCATATAATGCAGAAAGAAGCACAATTAAATATCCATTGCATCCAAACTGAAGTCATTGTGTAAACGAGTTGTGCACCACTATTTATTTATGAAGGTATTGAACATTCATTCTGGCAAAACAATTTATTCAGTTTTAGAGGGCATTATTATGAGTTCATTAGATTTCTATAATCTGCACTTCTTAGAGATTTTTTTCTTTTGTTGTTGTCAAGCGAGACCACGATTGAAACACTTACTCTAAAAGTTTTCTCTGACATTTATCTCTTCTATGGTAAATTGTACAAAATGTTAAGGCCTCATATATACTACAAAGCATTTATCAACTGTTGAGTAGAACCCCAAACTAGTGCCTTGTCCTTCTGGCATCACCTTCAGAGCCCACAGTTGCTGAAGAGGATTGATTTTGATCAGTGTTTTAGTCTGTTTTCTTTCGCTGTAACAAAATACCATAGACTAAGTAATTTCTAAAGAAAAGAAATTTGTTTATTACAGTTCTGGAGGACAGAATGTCCCAGAGCAGGTGCTGGTGTCTGGTGAGGGCCTTTGTACTGCGTTATCCCATGGCAGAAGAGCAGAAGGACAAGCATTTGCCTGCAAAAGAAAGGAGCACCAGGGGTTAGGCTCACTTTTATATTATAACAACCTGTTAATGTGATAATGAACCCATTCCCAAAATAACAAATTAATCCATTCATGAAGGCTCCACCCTCATGACCTAATCACTCCTAATGCTGTTACAGTGGCAATGAAATTTCAACATGATTTTTTGAGGGGACATTCAAACCATAGCAACCGGGAACCTAGGTTTGTTTCTTAAGCTTAATTAGTGCAATGACAGTTGTAACTCTGAAGGATATAACTCTCCTTCAACTGACAATGTAGATAAATTGCATTATAGTAATAGTATATGTAATATAACTCAATCATAAGTTTATTGCAGTCCACACCCTGTCAAAGACTCTCTTGAGATGCTTGATATTTGACAGTCTACCTCGCATATGAACTATTGATTCCTGTAGCTTCTCCAATTTTATCTTTTTATCAATTACATCATCTATAAATGCGGCATCTAAACTTTATTATCTTTATGCTAATTCCATACTCCTTGCTTTATTGTGATCTGCTTACTCTCCTCTTCAACTCCAATAAATATCTTTGTTTATAATTTCTGTCTGCCAACCTAGGAAACATAATCATTATGAAATGGTAAAAGAGATTTTTAGTATGAGGGTGAGGGTGTAGAGAGTACATAAACATCCTTTCTTTTAAGCTTATCCATGTTAGCCTTTAAAGGAGGAAATATGCTTTAGTAGCAGAAAAAAGTCAATTCTAAAATTGTATTTATTTTTAATTTTTGGAAAATTGTGTTCCTATGACACTAATGTATAGAGTTAGGGATGGGGTTTCTCCATGTTGGTCAGGCTGGTCTTGAACTCCCGACCTCAGGTGATCTGCCTGCCTCAGCCTCCGAAAGTGCTGGGATTACAGGCGTGACCCACCATGCCCGGCCAAACTTGTGACATTCTGAATAGTGTTGCACAGGTTAACTTCTCTGGGTACCAATGTCTTGGTCTGTAAAATTAAAAGGGTAGCTAGTGGTGATTTTCATACTAGATCAGTGATTTTTATGCCTCTTGGAGCCATAGGGACCGGAAGGAGCCTCCTATTAGCCATTAAGAGAGAGCAGAATAGAGAGGGCATGAGCTGGAGCTGTTGTGCTGCTTAACTTCCTCACCACCCTTTCACAAAAGTAACCAAAGTCACGTTAAACTTTACCCACTGAGTAAACTTTCTTCAGGATTGTTTTTGAATAAGGGATTCTTCAATGTTTACAAAAATGGAATAAAAGTCTAAGAATTCTTCTAGAGTCCCATAATTCTATGAATTTATGTTTTGTCCTAAAAATCTCTTCTACATTATATTCTCCAAAAATTATGGGAGTAAGCAAAATGTTATAGGGATAACACCCAAACAAAATAGTATATATTTGTAATAAAAATAACTATCATGTACTGAGTGTTTATGCTAAGACTTATATACACACTTAATGAATAAACCCATTTAGTGCTCACAACAGACCTATAAGATTGGCACTATAGGCATTATTTCTAAGATCACATAAATATAGAAGGTAGGATTTGAACCCAGGCTGACTTGCTCTAGAGCTCTAACATTTAACTACAATTATGTATACTTTCTGTCTAATATAAGACATTAGAAGCACAAGGCAACATGTCAGTTGCTCTCAGGAATAAATAAAAGGACTGAATTATTTGGGAAAGTTATGAAAAAATGCTTAAAGTGAAGCTCTGTAGATCAAATATTATTGGCATTGCAAGACTGAAAGTGGTTGATACATTGTTTACAACACTTTGCATACATTGTTTTCTACTAAGCTGCTGAAAAGCAATACATAAATAACCAAATAATAAAATTTCAAGAGAATGAGAAAACAAGTTATAGGCTGGGAGAAAATATTAACAAAAGACAAATCTGATAAAGGACTGTTGTCCAACATATACAAAGAACTCTGAAAACTCACTAATAAGAAAACTAATAACCCAATTAAAATATGGGCCAAAGGCCTTCATAGTCACCTCACCGAAGAAGGTATACAGATGGCAAATAATCATATGAAAAGATGCTTCACATCACATTTCATCAGAGAAATACAAATTAAAACAAAAAAGAGATATCACCACAAACCTATTAGAATGGCCAAAATCCAGAACACTGACAACACACAATATTGGCAAGGATGTGGAACAACAGGAACTCCCATGTTTTATTGGTGGGAATGCAAAATGGCACAGCCACTTTTAAAGACAATTTGGCAGTTTTTTACAAAACTAAACACACTCTTACCGTGCAATCTAGCAGTCACACTCTTTGGTATTTACCCAAAAGAGCTGAAAATTTATATCCACAGAAAAACCTGCATATGGAAGTTTATAGCAGCTTTATTTATAATTACCAAATCTTGGAAGCAATCAAGATGTCTTTTGTAGTGAATGAATAAACTGGCACATCCAGACAATGAAATATTATTCAGTACTAAAAAGAAATAAGCTATCAAGCCATCAAGACACATGAAGGAAACGTAAGTGCATATTTCTAAGTGAGAGATGTCAGTCTGAAAAAACTACATACTATATAAGTCCAATTATTTGAGATTCTGGAAAAAGTAAAACTATAGAGACAATAAAAAGATCAGTGGGTACCGAGGGTTGAAGGCAGGGAGGGATGAACAGGAAGAACATGGAGGATTCTTAGGGCAGTGAAACTATTCTGTATGCTACTTTAATGTTGGATACATGTCATTAAACATTTATCCATGCCCATACAATGTGCAACACTGAGAGTGAATTCTAAAGTAAACTATAAACTTTTGGTGATTATGATGTGTGAACATATCCTCATCAGCTGTGACACATGTACCACTCTGGTGCGGGATGTTAATAATGGGGGAAGCTAAGCACACGTGGAGGCAAGGCTATACAGGAAATCACCATACCTTCCACTCAATTTTACTGAGGATGTAACATTGCTCTTAAAATAGTCTTTAAAAAGGAGTGGATTTAAGGGCAACACTTTAAATGTCTTTCCACAGCAATGCCAAGTCAAATTCCACTGACCGGAATTTGCAGTACTATGTTGAATATGGTGAGAGTGGGCAACTTCACCTTATTCCTGATCTTAGGGGAACAGATAATTTCAACAAAGAGATGAAAACTATAAAAAATCAAATGGAAATGCAAGAAATCAAAGGCAAGATGACAGATTTAGTTTTTAATGATTAAATATAATGTTAGTTGTGTCATGTCATATACTATATCAGGTTCAGGAAGTTATCTTCTGTTCCTAGTTTCTTGAAAGTTCTTTCCATGGAAATCATCATATCTTTGTTTTCTTTTGTGTGTTGATATGGTGAATTATATTGACAAATATCTGAATGTTAAATTAGCCTTTTTAATTATTTCATTATACCTTACTTTAACCATGATATATTATTATTTGTATATATTATTGGATTTTTATTTGCTTATAATTTATTGAGGTTTTACATCTATATTCATGAGGGAAATAGGTCTGAAATTTTGTTTTCTTGTAATACCTTTGTCTATTTTTTCTGTAAGCGTACATCTTAGCCTCATAAAGTGAATCAGGGAGTGCTGTCTCCTCCACTACATTCTGGGAAAGTTAGTGTAGAATTGGTATTATTTCTTAATTAAATGTTTGGTAAAAGTCACTGGTAAAGCCACCTGGTCCTAAAGTTTTCTTTCTGGAAGTACATCGCTTACACATTCAATTTTTTAAATAGAGATTAGACAATTTAGGTTATTTATTGGATAAGCTTTGGCAGTTTGTGTCTGTATTAGTTTGCTAGGGCTGCCATAACAAAGTACCACACACTCGTGGATTAAGCAGTGAAAATTTATTTTCTCACAGTTCTAGAGGCCAGAAGTCAGAGTTCAAGGTGTTGACAAGGTTGTTTCTTCTGAGGCCTCTCTTCTTGGCTTGTAGATATCTATCTTCTCTGTCTATCCACACATCATCATCCCTTAGTCCAGGTAGTTTATGTCATAATCTCCCCTTGTTTTTAATTTTTAAAAATTTTTGACTTTTGTGGGTACATAGTAGATGCATATATTTATATGGTACGTGAGATGTTTTGATACAGACATGCAATGTGAAATAATCACCTCATGGAGAATGAGATATCCATTCCCTCAAGCATTTATCCTTCTTGTTACAAACAATCCAATTATGCTCTTTTAGTTGTTTTTAATGTACAATTAAGTTATTGTTGACTGTAGTCACCCTGTTGTGTTATCAAATAATATGTCTTGTTAATTCTTCTAGTTTTTTGTACACGTTAACCATCCCCACCTGCCCTCCAGCTCCCCAATACCCTTCCCTTACTAGCACACTAGTTATTTTGCATTAAGGCTCACCTATATGAGTTTATTTTACCTTAATTATCTCTATGAAGGCCCTATCTCTAAATGTAGTCACATTCTGATGTACTGGGGGTTGGGACTCCAACATATGAATTTTGATGTGACACAATTCATTCCATAACAGTGTCATTCAAGGAATTTGTCTACTTCATCTAAGTTGCCAGAATTATGAGTATAGAGTTGTTCATAGCATTCCTTATTAAACTTTCATTCTGTAGAGTTTAGAGTTGTGCCTCTTCTTTTATTCTTGGTGGTGGTATTCCGTGTCTTTCCTCTCTTCTTGATCAATGGGGTCACATATTTAGCAATTATACTGTCTTTTCCAAAAACAGCTCATAGTTTATTTTGTCTATTGTTTTTCTGCTCTCAATGTCATTGACTTCTGATTTTATCTAAATTATTTTCTTCTGTCTAATTGCCCTGGGTTCAGTTTTCTCTTGTTATATTTTCTTAAGCCTGAAACTTAGATCACTGATTTGTAATCTTTTTAAATATGGATACTTAATGCCACAAATAGCCCTCTAAGCATTGCTTTAGCTGCATCCAGTAGTATGCTAGGTTCAACGTATACTGGCTCATGAGAGCTAATTGTGGAGTCTCTGCCCAACTCCATTTTCTGTGATGTCAATCATGATGGAAACATTTACAACATGAAAACTGGCAAATGCTACAAATCTGTATCTTTTTTTTTCTCAGAGAGCTGACTGTTGAACATTTACTATGACGGTGTTCTCATATGTCCTATTAATTTTGGTAGATCATGTTTTCATTTTTACTTAAGCCAAAATATTTTCTCATTTCTCTTTTGATTTCCTCTTTGGCTCATGAGTTATTTAAAAGGGTGTTGTTTAATTTGGACATATTTGAACATTTCCCCAGATATCCTTCTGTTACTAATTTCTAGTTTATTTTACTCATAATCCAAATACATACTTTGTGTAATTTCAATTTTTAAAAATTTGTTTGTAATTAAAATATAGTTTACTTATAGTCTAGAGTGTTCCATGTGCATTTGAAATAATAATATGTCAAACTATAGTTAGATGGAATAAAAATATCTGTTAGACCAAGCTAGGTCACAGTGTGGTTTAGCTTTCTATATCTTTTAAGTTTTCTTTTTATTTGTTCTATCAATTACTAAGAAAAGAGGGTTGAAGAATTCAACTATGGGCATAAATTTGTTAATTTCTTCTTTCAATTTTAGAAAGTTTTTGCTTTATACATTATAAGGTTCTATTATTAGATCCATACACATATAGCATTGTTATATTTTCCTTATGGATTAATCCCTTTATCATTATGTAATGTTCTATATTTCATTTGTTTAGTAATTGTTTTCAAGGTTCATTTATGTTATAGTTGTACTTGATTTCTTTTTATGGCTGAATATTATTTCACATTTTGTTTATTCAGTAATCCATTGATTGGCATTTTGGTTGATTTAACTTTTTATTTTTTTTACTTTTAACCTGTTTCTTTCATACTTTAAGTGAGTATCTTTCAGGTAGCATATAACAGCATACAAGTGTATCTTCCTTTTACATATTCTGGCACTCCCTTTCCTTTTAATTAGTTTATTTTCATCATATTAATTATGGTATAATTGTATTAACATTTGTTATCTTCTTAGATGCTTTCCTATTTGTTATATATGTTTCTATTTCTCTTATTTCTTTGGGATTGGGTTTTCAATGATTCATTTGTCTTTATGATTGTCTTATTATTTATATCTGTCTGAATTTTTTTTTTAGTGGTTGCCATTGGGTTTATAATGCTCATCTTTAGTGAAAATATGCCTTCTAATAATTTTATACTACTTCATATGCAGTGTAAGGACATAATAACAGGAAACTTCCACTTCTTTCCTCTCATATTTTGTGTCATATTTCTCATAAATTTCTTTTGACATATTTTATAAATTCATTGCAACTATGTTTGCTTGTGACAATTATCTTTTAGAAAAACTAAAATAAGAAAAAAATGAATTTTATGTTTATCTTGATTACTAGGTGTTTTTTGAGACAGGGTCTCACTCTGTCACCCAGGCTGGAGTGCAGTGGTACCATCTCAACTCACCACAACTTCTGCCTCCCAGGCTCAAGCAATTCTCATGCCTCAGCCTCCCAAGCAGCTGAGACCACAAGCATGGGCCACCACGCCCGAATAATTTTTTGCATTTTAAGGAGAGACATGGTTTTGCCATATTGGTCAGGCTAGTCTTGAGCTCAGGCAATCTTCCTACCTCAGTCCCCAAAAGTACTAGGATTACAGGAGTGAGCCACCGCCCCTGGCCATTTATCCAAATTTCTTTTTGTCATCATATTCCTCTGCCTAAAGAACTTCCTCTAACATTGTAGTGCAGGTCTGCTGGCAATGAATTCTCTCTCTCTCTCTCTCTCTTTCTCTCATTCTTTAATTTTCCATTGTATTTTTGAAAAATATTTTCACAGGGCATAAAATTCTCACTTGACCATTTTTTTGTCTTTCAACAGTTTAAAGATGTCACTCTATTGTATTCTGGATTGTAAAATTTATGATAAAAATGTTTTTGTTATTCCTATCTTTGTTCCTCTAGATGTAATATATTTTATTTTCTGGTTGTGTTTGATTTTTCAGAAGTTCGAATATGATATGTCCAAGGATTTGTGTGTGTATTATGTGCTCATTCCTGTTGTTAGTCTCTGAGCTTATTGTATTTGTGACTTCGTGGATAAAAAATTCTCTGCCATAATACCCTCAAATTTCATTTGTTACTTTATTTTCTCCCTCCAAGATTTCAATTATGCATGTTAGGTTGTTTGGTGTTTTTTTCACAGATTTTGAATATTCTGTTTTTTTCTTCCTTGTGTTCAGTTTGATTGACTTTTATCCTTTATCTCCAATTTTACAATTTTACTTTCAATTTCACTTCAGTTTTCAGTCTAATGATGAGCCATCAAAGACATTTTCATCTCTGTTACCTTGTGTGTGTGTGTGTGTGTGTTTCGGTGGTGGTGTTAGCATTTTCACTTGATTTCTTCCTTATAGTTTCATCTCTTTGATGAAATGATCTATCTGATCATGTCTGTTGTCCACCTTTTTCACTAGAGCCCTTTACATATGTATCATCATTAAATTAATCTTCCTGTTGGATAGTGACAACATCTGGGTCATGTCTGTGTCTGGTTCTGTTATTTTTTCTTGCTTCTTTGTGTGCCTTATACTTTTTGTTGAAAGATATGCCATTTTTGGTAAGAAATGCAGAGAAGTAGCATTTTTGCTTGGAAATGGGTTTGCCTTGTTTTTAGGCAGGCCTTTATTAGTATGAGTTATGTCATTCCTGTTTGGAGTTGGACAGAATATAGGCTTCTAATTCTTCCAAAGCAGTCCTCTGTAATAGAAATATAATACATGGTACATACATGATTTTAAGTTTTTAGTAGTGTTGTTTTCAAAAGTAAAATAAAAATGCAACATATCCAAAATACTGTCATTATGACATGCAGCTCTACTCACATTTCAAGTACTGAATAGCCACATGTGGTTTGTGACTATAATATTGGACCACAAAATTTGAGTATTTTCTGTTTTAGAATGGAGGTTTGTTTGCTAGAGAGTTGTTCTCAATGGTTTTTCCACCATCACCTTTAGGTTTTCTTTTAATACCTGTCCTTGGAGAAGTGTTCGTTCTACATTTTTGACGTTCCCCTAGGAGTACACTGCTGTTACTTGTTTCTCTGTGACTGGTGGTAGGCACTAGGGGAACATTCTCCAGTATTCTGGTCTAGCTTCATTCTTAGGCAATCACTTTGTCTGCATCTCAGGGATAGAGCCTTCTCAAGGATTCTTCTTCTCCCTTCAATAGGCTGGGCCCAGTATATATTTCTTTTCCTCCACAAGGGTGAGGGAATTTTTGTTGTTGTTGTTGTTCCCTTCCCTCAACAACACTGGGTCATTATCTGCACCTTAAGGATGATGATATTTTCTTCATTTTCCAGAGTCTTAAGGTCTTTGTCATGGAGAGATAGGAAAGAAGGATCCAGGTAGGCCTTCATGCCTTTCTTGCAGGGCGGCTGTTCTGTTCCTACAGGCCCAATAGAGACATTCTCAAGATTTTCACCCTGCCCCCAGTCAAGTGTAGTGGCATCCAGTGAGGTTTGTGAAGAGTCTGGAAGTGGGTCAAGCTCCCCAAGTGTTTTTGGTTCCCAAGGGCTGTATGCTGTCACAAGAGTTTACACTTCACCTTTAGCAAGCTGCTCAATTTTAGTAAAATTTGTCTCACTGGCTTGAACCGCACTGGGTGTCTAGCATCTGCCTTGGCTCATCAGAGGCTAGTGTGCTCCTTAGAAACACTTGTTTTTCCTTAGATTTGAGCTTAGTTGGTTGCTTTGTGACTCAGCTATCTAGTAGATTCAAGAACCATTGTGATTTCTGCAGATTTTCCTATATATATTTTTAAACTTAAAGGTGAAAGTTACACTACTTTCAGCTTTCTGTATAGCAGGAGGAAATGGGAATTCCTTGATGCTTATTTTTGATAAGTGTAACTCTCCTATTCCCACGGAATCTCTCATGCATTTTGCTGAAAATCATGGATATGCAGAAAGTAAAGCCTAGCTTTCAAGGGATTCCTTAAGTCATAGTTTATTATGCTTTGCTGTATTAAGAAACAATGTGCTTTTGTTTGTTTTTCAAATATAAATTATTTGTAAAATATTTTTACAAATAGTTATTTATAAAATAATTTTATGAATAATTGTTTATTTATAAAATAAATGTTTAACAAATAAGAATATTTGTTAAATATTCTTTTTTATCTCATACTTTCTCCTTCAGAGAAGCTGATATCCAGATAAAAGGAGGACTGTCCCTTACCCCACTTCCAGATATATTAGAAATCAATGATACAGACATTTCTTTGTGACTGGAGAAATGAGAGTTTGATCAGTGTCATTGGTGAACAAGCACAGTAAGACCAAGCAGTGTCAATCTTTGTATCCTCTTAGACATCTGAAGTCATGCCATCTGATAGGGTGACTTATGATTGGGTATTCAGGGTTGATCCAATTTCATTGTTTTACAAGGGCGTTAAGTACAGACTATGTACTCAAGATTTATGTAGCCAGCTATGCTGGGTGCTGAACATAAATGTTTGAAAAGTATTTGGACAAATTGTTTCTAATCTGACACATTTCACCTCCAGGTATTGGTTGTTGCAATGACCCCTGGTTACAAATCACAGCTGCTAACTAATGGGCACTATGAGCCTGTGGCTTCACTGACACCATCATTTTTTGTGTGTATTTTATGTTGTTTTTGCTGGAGCGTGCGTGACAAGTTAGATCCAATCTGTCTGCTCAGCAACAAGCAAAATGACAAACACAACGTAGGAAATACTGTTCACATTTCCAAGATTGTTTTCTATCATTTGGTTTTACTAATATGCTAACATTCAGAAATGATAAATAAATGAAAAATGGATAGGACCTTGAAAATGGATGATTTTTATGATAACTATAAGCTGACAGCATTATTTTTAAGTGGACAGTTGTTTGCATTCACATTGGTTATTCATTTTACATTTAATTCACTCACCTCTCTCCAAAAGGTTACAATGCTGTGAAATAAATTAGCTGTCACATTTTACACCAGTAGGTAGTAGAGGAGCTGCCTCCCTTTCTGGAGCTGGATTTTATAGAAAGAAGTGGACATGTGATATGACTGGTATTTTGTTTCATTATCTAAAAAATTGTTTTAGAAATGAAGAAAAAGGGTACATACCCTTCAGTAGACAGTGTTCTTCCCACTACAGTTGCTGACATTTTGTGGAAGACTTTCTCTGTAAGTTAGAGGTGAATTTCTGTGTATTGTATATCCTTAATTATTCCTATTGGGAGGTGTAACTTTTTCTTTTTCCCTATGACTGCCAAATCCCTTTTCCACAGTGGTGCAGCTGTGCTTGGGAGATGCTCTGTTTGTTTCTTTAAGTTGAAGTGAAGTGGACAGATTTATGATTTTAATGAAATATCTTAAGCACAGGAAATATGCATTTAACACATTTTATGCTCTTTCCCTAATATACACCCTTGCCTCTCCCACTTTTCACAAAACTCCTTGTAAATAGAAGGTTAAGCTTAAAAAATATGCCCAATAAGTGCACATTGCATTAATAATTCAGTTCACGTGAGTATAGGAAACTCTGCTAATGATAACATTTGACTATGAGATTCTTCCTTAACCTTCATACCTTTCCAAAAACCTTCTAAGTTTGACTCCAGAGAATGCAAGAACTAAAGTATCATGCCATTCTTCTACAAAAGACTTATAAATACTCACCATTGTGGCTGTTATTAATATTCTTTTGTTTTAAAGAGAAAGGTATCAGCTCCTCTCATTTCAGAGCAAATAACACAACTGTAAAAGCTGTTGCCAAGCAACCTGAATTCACAGCTCAGATGGGCTGAATTGTTTATATCCATATGTGGATAAAACTGACCCACTCCTTCTCTAAAAAATGTATCTACGAAGTCTTTGAGATATTTCCACTAATATTTTAGGCTGTAGGTCATGGCATTACTATTCTGTAGGAGGTTCTGAAATTAACACACACACTATCTACACTGTGGCATTGCAATTGCCATATTACATTATAACTATCTGGTTTGGGGTCTGTTTCCCCATTGAACTGTGAGTTCCTTGTGGGCAAGTATTGTGTTCTACTCATCATACAGGCAGGTTCTTTATACATAGCCAGGACTTCATCAGTGTTTGACGGATGCATAAAAAAATGATTTTATGCCAGTGTCTGTGCTGTACACTTTCTACAAAAATATTTTCTTACTAGAACCTGAAAGAAAGAAGGAAACTGTTCAATTTAAAAATCTACCAATATGAAATTATAATAAGCACAAACTGAAGCATTCAGATAAAAATATTAGAATTATAAACACATTTTAGAATTAAAAGAAACTTTGTGGGACATTTAATCTAATGGTTCTCATCTGAATCACACCTGGAACTTATAAGTTTTGAGTGACAGTTTGAAATGAGGTATCCTTTTTTTAAAGTTCCCCCAGGAGATTCAGGAACTGAATTATCACTGATGTAGTCCAACAGTCTCCATTTGTGGTGGAGAAAATGGCCCCAGAGGAGTGAGAACCGCGAGGTCATGAGAAGAGCACAAGCTCTTGGGTCACCTGCCTATCAAGTGCTGTCTGACTGTAGCCATCTCTTCCTCACTGTCTATAAAATGGAAATAATACTTACTTGTGAGATGTCTGGGGAAACTTAATGATATGACCTGAGTAGTGCCTTAGAACCATGCTGGTGGTAACCTGGCAAGGACCATCTCTTCCCTTCACAATATCCTCTGAGTTGCAAACACGTTGTGAAGAGAACCTTTGTTGGCTGACTTCCAAACACTTCAGGACCATGTAGAACCGCACAGGATACCTCTGGCTCCGACGTTTTGACTGGAAAGGAGCAAGCATTAATCATATCTGTCAGGATCCCTGCAGAATACTTATGAGGCATCATCCAAAAGGGTAAATTAAGAGTGTTAATAAAAGACTCTTTTCAAAGGTGTGGAGAGGTTAAGGGAACCACCGAGAAACTGTGAGGCAAGGCAGGGTTACCAGACCAAGGGGTCATAGTGGTTACTGGAAACTGGTACTATCTGTGGCTGCAAGAAATGGATTCCTGGCAGGAGCTGGATCCAAATGAGAGGAACAGAGCTACTGGCCAGACTGCAGCCTGGCAGGAAGGGAGCCAGGAAAAGAATCTCCCTCTCCTCCTACTCTCTGATTTTCTACTGGCAGTCACATTGGCTAAGTTAGAGAAGGAAGATGCCCATCCAAAGCAATTCTAAGGGTCAATCTCTGGTGACACAGAGCAGGATGAAGAAGGATGGAGAAGGCTCTGGAAGGGAAAATAGAAGATATCTAGGCAATTTCCAGTCTTCTACTTTATGCTGGGTACTTTTTAAGCAGGATGTCTTTACAAAACGTTTTCCTTTGAGGCTTATTCAGTTGAATATAAATTACCTAAAAATGACTGACATTGTGGTACAGTCTTCCTTGCCAGGAATTTACATGTATACCTACTAACTCTACCATGAATAAATGTTCCTAGGCAATGAAACCAAAACTTGACTACTGAATGTGGGTCCCCTGGAGAAGAGACACAGTTTTCAACTGAACACAAGGCCCCTTTGTTGGAGTAGATTCAGGAGGGAAACCAGCCTGCAGGGTCTACTTGCCAGGGATGCAGAATAACCAAAATCTATGCCTGCCTCAGCAGCTGCCTGATTTTCCTGAGCCTTCTGTTCACCACTTTATTTTCAAATTTATCCATCTAAGAAATGAGAAGAACACCTGTGCCTCATTACACGATTGAGATTTTTGAGGGAAATGAGGATCATTCTTATGGAGGAAAGATACTGTCTACTTAAATGCAAAGTTGAAGAGGGAGGCATTCTGCTGGTGCTAATTTTCTTCAACAAATGAGACATGTGTAAGATACCGGATGCTTTGTTACCTTTACTAAACCTTTCTTGGGAACCTGGAGACTGAAAGATGAATAAGGTTGCCTCTACCTTTGAGGAGTTCATGGCCTTGTGGAAGGAATCAGAAATGAAACATTTCTTAAAAGGGAATAATATTGGATTGAAGATCTTGGTATTCTTTTGTAATATTTTCCTGCATTTATTTTATTTAATGATACATGTATTTATTTTTGTAAATGATGGTCTCCATACACTCTTTCAGCACTTCGCATGCATTGGGGTTGCCAAACAGTCCCTCTTGGCTCCACTCTTCCCTGGCAATTCCCTCCCTTAGGTTCCCAAGGTTCACTAACTGTTTAATATCCATGCCTTGCTTCATTTCTGACACTATTTGATTCTCCACCAGCTTTCAGCCTTGTTCTGAATAATTTATCCTAACTCAGTTTTTTATTCTTTTATGTTATATTTCTGTAAGAGCCCTACTCAGTATCTTCATCCCCATTTCCACTTGGCAGAAGAGAGATTTTATATAGAGATTTTATATAGTGGTTTTATAAACCTATAAAATACCTACTGGGCACCTGCAGATAGTAAATATTCTGTTACTCTTTTCTTTTTGTCCAGTGGTGAAGGTTTCTGACTGTTCAGTAACCAGGATGTTAGGACCAATAACCAGGGAAGCCTTAGGCTTCTAAAAATTTAGTTATGAAGTATCTTACAGCAATATCAAAAGGACACAAGGACCTGTGTATTGACTTGAATGTGAGCTGGGGCTGAAAAGGAATAGTATTCCAAGGAGCAGCATGTGTAAAGGCTCAGAGTCAGGAATGGGCAAGCTGTGTTCAGGAGCACAGTGACAGCATCACCCTATATGGGGTTAAGAGCTCCAGGTGAGATGTGATTACACCACCTACAATGTATTGTGTGACTACCATGTGTCTAGAGCTTTGCCAGATTGTTTACATATATGAGCTCTAATCCGCACAACACAGAAACCTGTGTCACACAGCTAGCAAGCAGTAGAGCCCTCTTCAATACTCAGCTCTGTCTGCTTTCAAAGCCCAAAATTACACCATGGCAGTTTGCTGCCTTATTTCCTAAGTAATATAGGATTGATGAAGGAGGACCAGATGTTGAGGATTTTCGAGAACCAGAAACAGAGTATGGAAAAGACCTGGTAGACTTTAGACACCAATCTTCCTGTGAATAATTTATGGAAGAATATTTTCTAAAATGATCACATGCCATCCACCCAGATTCTCAAATGGTTAAACATTTTCCAGTTTTTTGACTTTGAAAATAATTTTCAATCAGCTTCTATAAAGCCAGTTGCATGAAATTCCTGTGCTCTGTCGACACCCTTCTGAATCTGGTCATTACTTTTCTCTATTCATTACCTGAGAGGTAGTAGGGAAAATACAGAAAATGAACAATGGGTAGCTTCCACCGTACCTCCGTCTATATTGCAAGCTCTTTGTTGTAATGCCGCTCTATCTGAAGGCCTAGAATATTTTCCCTTCTCCATTTCCTCTCCTCTTTAAAAAAGAATTTTACAGCACACCAGACATGAGAGACTTTGTAATGATTCCATCTGAGATATAGAAATTGCTTAACATAGGGAAGTGAGTGCTTGTGGATTCATGTTAGCATTCTTTATCTATGGAGAATACGTATGCTACTGTGTGTGTGTTATTTAGGTTAAGCTATAACCCATGTACTTCAAGCATTCTAATCAGTTATGCTTAGTCCCAGAGAGGTCACCTGACCTTTAATTAAGTAAGCCAGAGGCAGCAGCAACAAACCTTTCAGCAATCCAGATCTTAACACAGGAACCTTGGCTAAAAGACATATTGAATGCAAGCCATGAATTTATATTAGTGAAACTGTTGTCTTAATTAGCATGAAGAGTGTCATAAGTGGCCTTTCATCAGTGAAATAAAATGTATTCACAATATACGCATCAGCTAAAATATGTTAAAGATGCTCTAAATAGGGTTTAAGTATCTAGTAATGTCTGTAGTCAGGACCTCAAGAAAGTTCCTGTACTCAGTTCCTAAGTGGTACTCTGTCCAGCCATTACTTTAGGAGTGTTTCTGTTTTCTTAATGGAAACCAGAGGAGTAACAGAATCCTATCTCTGGAATGTTCTTGTGTCTGCCTTGAGTAATTCTTTCATGCCAGAATTATAGAATAGTCAGAGCACCTAAAAATGACAAGAATGGGGGCTTCTTTTACAGAATACAATGTAAGAACAGTTCTGCCTTCTTCGTTATTGGGAGTGATTTTCAAAGGGGAGGGAGTGTACGAATAGGGTGTGGGTCACAGAGATCACATGCTTCATGAGGTAATAAAATATCACAAGGCAAATGGAGGCAGGGCGAGATCACAGGACTGGGGTGAAATTAAAAATACTAATGAAGTTGCATGTTCCACTGGGCACGTGTCGTCATTGATAACATCTTATCAGGAGACAGGGTTTGAGAGCAGACAACTGGTCTGACCAAAATTTATTAGGTGGGAATGTCCTCATCCTAATAAGCCTGGGAGCACTACGGGAGACTGGGGCTTATTTCATCCCTATCTCCATCCGTATAAGACAGACATTCACAGAGCAGCCATTTCAGAGACCTCCTGCTAGGAACACACTCTCTTTCTCCAGGCTGTTCCTTGCTGAGAAAAAGAATTCAGCGATATTTCTCCTATTTGCTTTTGAAAGAAGAGAAATATGGCTCTGTTCTGTCTGGCTCTCAGGCAGCCAGACCTAATGGTTATCTCCCTTGTTCCCTGAACATAGCTGTTATCCTGTTCTTTTTTCAAGGTGCCCAGATTTCATATTGTTTAAACACACATGCGTTATGAACAATTTGTGCAGTTAACACAATCATCACAGGGTCCTATGGTGACATACATCCTCGGCTTATGAAGATGACAGGATTAAGAGATTAAAGTAAAGACAGGCATAGGAAATCACAAGAGTATTGATTAGGGAAGTGATAAATGTCCATGAAATCTTCACAATTTATGTTCAGAGATTGCAGTAAAGATAGATGTAAAAAATTATTAAAGTATTAATTTGGGGAACTAATAAATGTCCATGAAATCTTCACAATTTATGTTCTTCTGCCATGGCTTCAGCCAGTCCCTCTATTTGGGGTCCCTGACTTCCAGTAACACTTCGTAGTAAAACTCTGTTCAGTAAATGTCTAGGTGTTTGGCAGAGGGAGGTAACCCTCAAACACCTCAGATTTTGGGGGTACACTGTTACAAATAAAAAGAACCAAAAAGTTGTTCGATCAGTTGGCAACAGTTACCTTTCCTTCTATTCCAGCTACTTCATTGGCTAGGCAGGATTTTGGGGTAGCCTACGAATCAGACCAGTACTGATAAATTCTTATAGATATATTTGTTTTAAGTGCTAGTTAACCATGTGTAATAGAAGTTTTGTGTCAAACTCCTTGCTAGGTTGGAGACAGCCCATAGTAGCAAATTGTTTATTTCCTAGCAACCCCTAATAGTCCTGATTAGCAAGCTCTCATTTATTTACTCAGTTTGGGAAATAGAGCAAACCAGACATGCAGCCGTGAATTCACTAATCATTCTGTACTGTGGCCATCAGCAAACCTTTGGGTAGTTCTCAGCTACTGCTGATAATTCAGAATAGAGCAGTTAGCTATTGCAAATTTGATGACTGTGAGTGTTTTGCCACTTCTGTTCTCAACTTAATTGATAGTTGCTGCCTTTATTATGAATTATTAACAATAAGAGTGAATTTTGTTGTTTAGTAAAGTGATAAATTGTTCTTTTGTTCTCAAGGTTAATTGCGGTCCCTATGCCCTGTTTACGCTTTAACGACTCCCAATGGGAGCAAGCAAACAAACAATTGAAAATATAAATTTAATTGTATAGAAATGTAGCATAAAATAAAGATAAAAAATTCATTTGTGTTCAGGGGCAAGAATGATGATATAAATGTTCAAGAGATAGGTTTAAGCTCATACAAAAAAGTAGGAAGTGTGGCAGCAACAAAAATCATTTCTACTTCTTTTCTTCCTGAACTGTTCAAGTACAAACAGTCTCTGGGCTCAAGAATTATACCAGGCAAAACATTAGGCATGAAATTGATGTTTTCTAAAATTTCAAGGTTTCTACAAATAAACACCTTGATAAAGAAATGAATATTCTATGTGCTTAAAAATACTTATCATAATTACTATTTATTGATACTGTTACCAAAAGTGATGCAAAGATTGAAATAGGTGGTTTTAAAAGTCAAGGACAGATGATCAGATTTTATACAGGTTGAGATAATTATAGCAAGATTATAAAGAGTAGTTAAATATTCAAAACCTCCATTTTCCCACCACAAACATATAGTGAATACATTCATTTTCTCAGAGTGCCTACACTTCATAATTTCAAGATTAATGCTCATATGACAATTATTCATTATAGTTAAAAGTAAAATATTATTGAGAACCCTCTAAGGAACAAAATTCTTTTCTAATAGCTATAAACCAACTGTTTAAATCTTATAAGAAAGAACTTTCATTTTCAACTGTCTATTATTTGTGGTCTTAGTGTCTTTCAAAGGATGTGACTTGTGAATATTTCTCTTAGCAATACAATAAGATAGAATGGCTATTTTATTAAATTGTGTTCTGCAAGCCCTGTTTCAATAGCATAACTTGTCTCAATCTTCCAGTTTCTGCTGTTAAAAATATGTAGCTTCTGATGTACACTCTTATTCTAAACATAGATAAATTAAATTAAATTATGCTTATAAATTTTAAATTCTACAAATATTAGAGTCAACAACAACAAATGAACAGGGCTGTCTCTTTGTGCTGTCTCTTTGTGCTTGAAGTCTTGGCCTGTAACATTCCAGGAGGAAATTCTTGATCACTAGCAGTTATACTCCAGAGAGCAGGCATTTGGACAAATTTGCCTTCAACAACTTAGCAACAGATGAGTCTGTACCTACTGTTCAGATGACACTGCCAGGGCTTGACCAGAGTTGTTTGCTGTAGCTGAGAGCTTTGGTGACAGATTCTTTTGATTGGAAAGTTGGTAAGATTCCTAGATCAGGCTGCTATGGAGGGGCAGGGCTCAATGGGGACCTCGCCAGCCAGGTGAGGTGGCTGATGGCTCTTTGTAATAGCTTTGGAAGGTACAGCTAATGATCTGTAGGAGTCAGTCTATGGATGTACACTCTCAGCAAGAGAAGATCAAAGGCTAGATTATGCTGAGAGCCAAGGGTTAAGTACTATTTATTAATAGCTATACCTTGAACAGAATCCACAGAAAGGTCAGAGACTCTCACCGAGAGTGGGAAGTTCACCATGTTCTATCACAGCCTATCTGTTTCATATCTGCTATTTCTAGAGAAATGTGTCATCTAAAATGCAATGCAATAAAACAATGCAGGCTTTGCGTTATTTTTTTAAATCCAATACATGAAATAGGTATCTGGATAATAGCAGGTTCTTGATACATATTGTACTTTGATGAAACCAGATATATTAACAGAGACTCTTTTGGTTCCAAGTTATAAAAGTTTTTGAGCTAACAGGTGAAAATGGTGAATTTACAAGGTATCTGGATAATAATAGGTTCTTGATATACATTGTAGTTTGATGAAACTAGTTATATTAAGGGAGTCTCTTTTGGATCCAAGTTATAGAAACCTATTTGAGCTAACTGAGGTGAAAATGGTGAATTTATAATATGGGGGAAGGCCACATTCAGGAATCAGGAAAATAACTGGTATGAGGGACATCAGTATCAATAGGATGTTCTTACATTCCTGCTCCCATGCAATATACTTCCCTCTCTCTGTAGGCCAGTTTCTCTTCTTCTTCAGTCCACAAGGTGTAACGCACGGCCATCAGTAGGCAGCCGTGTTTACATGAGACAGGTAGGGTCAATCTGCTGCTGAGAAAAGATTACTTTCTCAGTCCTCATTCTAAATTCTCTGGGGAGGGAGGCTGTGTGTTACATATATATGTGTGTATATATGTATATATGTGTATATATATGTGTATATATGTGTGTATATATGTGTATATATATGTGTATATGTGTGTAAATATATATAAAATTACATATTATATGTAATTTAACCATATAACAATATATAGTAATATATTACATATTATAATATGTTACAGTATGCTATATCACTAATATAGTATATATAATATATACATATATGATAAAATCTGCCTACATTTTAGAGCCTCATCAAGTTGTACTAAGAATGAAAGAACCTCTATTAGATGTTTCCCTAGGAATCTTTTGCTGGATGCTGGGTCTTAAGAATTGGGAAGGATGCTCTGTTCTGGGGGAAATACTAGATCTTTAGACAAAAGCTTTCTCCTTAGTAAGCCTTCCTCCTTTGCTTCCTCCCTTCCTTTCTCCCTCCCTTCTTTTTCTTCTTTCCTTCCTACAGGAGCAACCCATACCAGTGTAGCTGCTTTCATTCTAAAAAGCCCTATTGTGATAAGCCCTTAGGCATGGTGAATGAGAAGAGTTGCAAAGATACAAGAAAGCTGTATAAATTACTGTCAAGATAGGTGGATTGGATTGTGATATGGTTTGGCTCTGTGTCCCACCCAAACCTTATCTCAAATTGTAATGTCCATGTATCGAGGGAGGGACCTAGTAGGAGGTGATTGCATCATGGAGGTGGTTTCTCCCATGCTGTTCTCGTGATAGTGAGGGAGTTCTCATGAGATCTGGTTATTTGATAAGTGTCTGGCACTCCTTGCCCCACTGCTGCCATGTAAAGAAGGTCCTTGCTTCCCCTTTGCCTTCTGCCATGATTGTAAATTTCCTGAGGCCTCCCCAGCCATGCAGCACTGTGAGTCAATTAAACCTCTTCTGTTTATAACTTACCCAGTCTCAGGTAGTATCCTTATAGCAGTGTGAAAATGGACTAATACAAAGAATTGGTACAAGGAGTGAGGTAGAATGTGGAAGCAACTTTGGAACTGGGTAACAGACAGAGATTGAAACAGTTTGGAGGGCTCAGAAGACAAGAAGATGTGAGAAAGTTTGAAACTTCCTAGAGACTTGTTGAATGGTTTTGACCAAAATGCTGATAGTGAGATGGACAACAAAGTCCAGGTTGAGATGGTCTCAGATGGAGATGAGGAACTTATTGGGAACTAGAACAAAAGTCACTCTTGCTATGCTTTAGCAAAGAAATTTTCAGCATTTTGCCCCTGCCCTAGAGATCTGTGGAACTTTGAACTTGAGAGAGATGATTTAGGGTATCTGGCAGAAGAAATTTCTAAGCAACAAAGCATTCAAGATGTGACCTGGCTTATTCTGAAAGCATTCAGTTACATGCATTCACAAGAAAATGGGTTGAAATTAGAACTTATGTTTGAGAAGGAAGCAGAGCATAAAGATTTAGAAAATTTGCAGCCTGACCATGTGGTAGAAAATAAAACCCCATTTTCTGGGGAGGAATTTAAGCCTGCTGCGGAAATATTCCTAAGTAATGAGGAACTGCATGTTAATAGCCAAGACAATGGGGAAAATGTCTCCAGGGTATGTCACAGACCTTCACATCAGCCCCTCCCATTACAAGTCTAGAGGTCTAGGAGGGAAAAATGGCTTCATGGGGTGGGCCCATGACCCTGCTACTCTGTGCAGCCTTGGAACTTGGTGTCCTGCATCCCCGCAGTTCCAGCTCAAACAGTGGCTAAAAGGGGCCAAGGTACAGCTCAGCTGTGGCTTCAGAGCATGCAGGCCACAAGCCTTGGTTGTGTCCATGTGGTTTTGGGCCTATGGGTGCACAGAAAACATGAATTGCGGTTTGGGAACTTGCCTAGATTTCAGAGGATATATGGAAATACCTGGATGCCCAGGAAGAAGTCTACCGCAGGGGTGGGGCAGAGACCTCATGGAGAACCTCTACTAGGACAATATAGAGGGAAAATGTGGGGTTGGAGCCCCCATATGGAGTGCCCACTGGGGTACTGCCTAGTGGAGCTGTGAGAAGAGGGCCACCATCCTCCAGACCCCAAAATGGTAGCTCCACTGACAGCTTGCACCATGCGCCTGGAAAAGCCAGAAGCACTCAATGCCAGCCCATGAAAGCAGCCAGGGGGTGGGTTGGGAGGGCTATACCCTGCAGAGCCACAGGGGTGGAACATCCCAAGGGCTTGGGAGCCCACCCCTTGCATTAGTGTGTCCTGCTGACATGGAGTCAAAGGAGATTATTTTGGAGCTTTAAGATTTAATGACTGCTCCACCAGGTTTCAGACTTGCATGGAGCCTGTGGCACCTTTGTTTTGGCCAATTTCTCTCATTTGGAATGGGAACATTTACCCAATGCCTGTACCCCCATTGTATCTTGGAAGTAACTAACTTGTTTTTGATTTTATAGGCGCATAAGTGGAAGGGGACTTGTCGTAGGTGATACTTTGGACTTGAATTTTTGAGTTCATGCTGGAATGAGTTAAGACTTTAGGGGACTGTTGGGAAGGCATGATTGGCTTTGAAATGTGAAAAGGACATGAGATTTGGGAAGGGCCAGGGGTAGAATAGTATTGTTTGGCTCTGTGCTGCCACTCACATCTCATCTCAAATTGCAATCACCATAATCCTTACATGTCAAGGGAGGAACCTAGTGGGAGGTGACCAGATCATGGGGACAGTTTCTCCCATGCTGTTTTCATGATAGTGAGTGAGTTCTCATAAGATCTGGTTGTTTGATAAATGTCTGGTGCTTCCCCACTAACCATCCTTCCATGATGTGAAGAAGGTCCTTGCTTCCTCTTTGCCTTCCACCATGATTGTAGGTTCCCTGAGGCCACCCCAGCCATGCAGAACTGTGACTCAATTAAACCTCTTTTGTTTATAAATTGGTCCTAATTGTATTAGTGTGTTTTCACACTGCTATAAAGATACTGCCTACTCAGGATACTTCTTTTTACAGAGGAGAAAACTGAGTCACAGATAAGTGAAACAGCTTGACCAGCATCATATGGTGAAGCCAGGATTGGACCCAGTGAGTCTGGTCCCAGAGCCCATTCTATTATGAACCCCATATCTTTTCAGTGTAGGTACAGTGGCATGATAATTATGTAGCTGACAGATTTAAGGGTATATTGCTGGAAATGTTTAAATAAATCAGAACTATAAAATTACATAAAGGTGAGAAAAATTACACCATAATTTCCTGTACTTCTTTTGGTTCTAAGGTGACAGATGGGACTATTTTAGCAAGACAAATGTCTTAAAGAACTTCGAGGTTTCTGACATTTTACTTTTCAGTCCAGATGCAATCCTTTGATTAATGAAGTTCTGGTTTTAGTTTCCCTAATTTTCAGGCTTACACATAAGGTCCTTGGAAGAATATACAATAAGCCTAAGTGAAAACGTTAGTGGCCATCTATCTCTTTCTAAATGGGACCATTTAAATGATTGCAGACAGATAATTGCCTACATTAAAACCATAAAATATATTATGAAACTCCCTTCTTTGGTCCTCTTACAATCAGGCGTCTTAAATACCGACTCCATGTCTATTATCCCTTCTTTCTCCCACTCTAATTTAATTGGTGTAAGTTCCTAAAGCTTCATCAGAAAAATACCTTCCAAAATTTCCCAGTCCTCTTTCATAGTGCTTTTCTAACCCCAAGGTCCTTTTATGTTTGTCCCTGCATTCATTCCATTTTCAGACATCAGTGCCACATTCACAAATCAGCAGACCTAGAGAAAGTAGATCATATATTATTCCCTTTTGAATTATTTGTGACCTAAAATTTAAATATTAGAAGTGAGGGGCAGCCTTGCTATATATATCTGGCAGGTCCTACTTGAAACTACCTTAGGCCAAAAGCAGCAGATGCTGTGTTTCACAGTTGTTCAGAAGCATGGCATTTAAGTAAAGACACCTTGTCCATCTAATCTCTTCTCAGCATTTGACTTGGGCACACGGATAAGGGCAGATTTGTGAGTATGATCCTCATAAATCGACTCCAACCATATCCCTTATTTACTTCTGTCCCTTCAATGGCTTCCTATCTCATTCAAAGCTCATGCCCAGATCCTCTGTGACCTCGTCTCCACTGATGGCATTTTTCAACCTTGAATCAATTACTCTTTCTTGATTTTGCCCAGCACATTCTTACCAGGATGCCTTTGACACTGTACTTCTCTCTGCCTGAATTGCTCTTCCTCATATATTCCCAGGGCTCATGCCTTCACCTCCTTCATGGATTTTTCTCAAATACATCTCAGTGAAGCTTTCCCTGACCACCTTCATAGAATTGTAACCCTCTGTCCTGACACTTCCTTACATTCCTCTTTTTCCTTCTAAGAAGTTATCACTATCTAACATTTTATATATTTTACTTATTTTTCCTTATTAGTTTGCTGTCAAGAAGGTAGATATTTTTGTTCATTTTATTCACTGGTAAAGTGAAAAAAGGCTAGAAAAGTGCCTTGAAAAGAGCAAGCAGCAAAATATTTGTTGACTAAATAAACAAGCAAAGATTATACATGCAAAAAACAGAGGTAATAAATAAGGGTTTGATTCACTTTTTAATAATGTTTGAAAAATATTTGGGGAGACTTCCTGAAGGAGGTGACATCAAAACTAGGGTTTTAAGGATAAATTAGGCTGGGTGTGGTGGCTCACGCCTGTAATCCCAGCACTTTGGGAGGCCAAGGCGGGTGGATCAATTAAGGTCAGGAGTTCAAGACCAGCCTGGCCAACATGGTGAAACTCTATCTCTACTAAAAATAGAAAATTAGCCAGGCATGGTGGTGGGTGCTAAGGCAGGAGAATTGTTTGAACCCGGGAGGCAGAGGTTGCAGTGAGAGCTGAGATCCCAACACTGCACTACGGCCTGGGCGACAGAGCAAACCTCCAACTCAAAAAACTAATAATTTTAAAAAAGGATAAATTAGAGTTTTAGAGTTTTCCAGCAGGACAAGTTAGAAGTGGAAATTTTACGTAGTTGAAAAAACATGTGCAAAAGCACTGATACAAAACTATGTGGTGCATTTAGAATACCTTAAGTTTAAAAATATTGATAAATTGGTTGGGCACAGTGGCTCACATCTGTAATCCCAGCACTTTGGGGGGCCGAGGCAGGCGGATCATGAGGTCAAGAGATTGAGACCATCCTGGCCAACATGATGAAACTCTGTCTCTACTAAAAATACAAAAATTAGCTGGGCGTGGTGGCGTGTGCTTGTAGTCCCAGCTACTCGGGAGGCTGAGGCAACAGAATCGCTTGAACCCGGGAGGCAGAGGTTGCAGTGAGCTGAGATTGTGACACTGTGCTCCAGCCTGGTGACAGAGCGAATCTCCATCTCAAAAAAAAAAAAAATTGATAAATTGTATGCTATTAAAATAAAAATATTAGAATTTATTATTTAAATCATGGAAAGTGCACTGGGAGTTTTAAGCATGAGTGATAGAGAATTATGCTCTGTTCTGCTTTTATAAAGATCCTTCAGCAGCAATATGAAGCATAAATTTGCAGAAATTGAGGATTTGTTTAGAGATTTAAGTTAAAAGCATTAGCAACAGTCCAGGCTTCAGTAGATGAGGACTGTACTATAGGATGGAGGGACAGGGATGGTAACAAAAGAATTAACATTATAAATGATTGATTGAATGATTTTCTGTGAATATGTGCATGTTTTGGGGGGAGATTTAGAGGAGTGAAGGAGCTGAACTTTATTGTTGATGAAAAATGGGGTTGTTCAGCTGAATTACTCAGTTTATTTCTTATTCGTTAACATTGATGTATTTCTTGGGGTAACTCCTAAGCCGTTCACATTCATTTTATGTATCTTAAGAGTTCCAGAACTCTGGTTTATTGGTTAGGGAATGCAATTAGTAGGATAGACCTTTGTTTCTTAAAATCAATGAAAAGATCAGCAGAACACCCTAAGCTGTATTTTTTTCTCAAGGTGCATAATCTGAAGACCTTGTGTAAAACCTCGACTCCTGAACTTTTTCCTGAAGTGAACAGAAAATTGTTGATTTTAGTTCACTCAAACAAAATAAGAACTATTCACTGACAAATCTTCTGCATAAAATTATTCTGTATGTGAAATACATGGCTGTCTGCTATTGGCAGCTCAGTGTGCATTGTTCAGTAGAAAAGACATAAACTTTGAGTCACAGGGACACAGGCTAAATCCCATACCTGTGAGATAATCTTTGGCAAAATTACCAGGCCACCATGAATCTTACTTTTCTCTTCATAAGACAATATTTTACTTTTTTTTTTGAAAACCCTACATCCCAGGATAGTTATGATGTTTAAACTAGATAGTGTGTATGTATGAGTTTGAGGGTCCTTTGATTCTGAGTACAAACAACTTTGGCTAATTAGGAAAATAGGATTTATTGGAAGGAAATCAGGACTTAAATTATTGACATGAAGCCAGAGAATGGGCAGAAACGACGGCAGCAAGAATCACAGAAACAGTCTCATAGCTGAAACAAACTGGTCTGGATGCCACTGCAAGAAAGAGTGTGTGCTAGCTGTTCCTGTTTTTCCTCTTTATGTGACCTGCTTGAGACTCAGTCCCAGGAGAGAGTATCAAATTGGCAGATTTGACCCCTTCCAGCTTCCACACTGGAAGGAAGGCCCTGGGGTTTCCATCCCAGCAAGACTCTAGACGTTCAGACAGAAATAATTCTGCAAAAGGAAATTGGGATGCTGAGAAGGAAGAATGGATTCTTGCTAGACAAAAACATGAAAGTGATGCCTTTAAAGTGATTTATTAAATTGATGACTTTTGACGTGTTTTGATCACAATCCACAGCAAGAAATGCATTTTACATCATGACCTAGGAGTCACATATGTATATGCATGTTTGTATTTCTTTATAACCAAGAAAGATGTTTCTTTTCTTACCAAGCTTATTCTTACCATATATGTTGCTCTGTTTTTTCTATTTTATTCTATTTCACTTTTTAAAAGCCCAGCCATGCCCCACTAAATTGATTTCATAACTTATGAATGGTTTACAATCTACAGGCTGAACACATTTTGTTATAATGTATATAATATTAGTACATTGTACCAAATATTAGCAAACTGTAAATATCAGTTCTCATATCATCTTCCCCCTTTACTTTGCCTCCCACTCTCCCATGAAATAAAATCACAGTCAGTGACGGAATGACCAAGATATCTGCAGCCTCTCTCATTTTATTGGCTGATGGCATAGTTTTAGTCATAGTTTCCTGAAGAATAGAGTTGTATCAATTTCAGAACTTTTAAGAGATGTGGCATATAAATAAAAACGGTATGAATAAAGAAATAGTAAAATGGAGAATGTGAGATAACTTAAGCCTCAGCAAAACTACAACCCTCTTCTTGAAATATCATAGTTTTCTGCTCTGCACACAAACATCTGCTGTTGCTCCCTGAAATGAGATTCCTGAGGCTAAGCACACCTTTTCTTAATCTTGACTGTATTGAAAAACCTATTTGGATATTTTTGGTACAAACATATATTTTGGCCTAAGATGTTGAGTTAATTGGTTTAGAGGTTTGAGGCTTGAATTAATGAAATAATTGACTCTATTCTTTATTTTTTATTTTAGTCTTTCACCAAAGCATTATTAGACTCATAATACATTTGACCAAAGATCTTCAATCTAATATAATTGGATAATTTACTGTAATTATTTCATTTTTAATGATCCCCTATCCCATTTCCTAGGAGAACTGTGGCAATCTCTCTCTTCAAACCTTTAGTGCTTGATGTATCCTTATCAAACCAGGAGATGATTTCCCTAACTTGCATTTGAAGCCTTCCTCCCTGAGATTTCTCTTTAGAATCCCTCAAATTTTAAGGTGTATCATTTCTCCTGTGTCTGGATCTCATTCCTTTTGGCATCTCCTGGTAGCCAAGTTCTTGAATTTGTCCTCTTTCATTTTCTTCTTCAAACCGGCCTTCTCTACTGGCGATATCATCTCTTTTTACAAATGTTCTCTGATGCCCTAACAAACTATCTGAACACTATTGCTCAACTTTCCTGTTCCCACAAGCTACCATTCCATAACTCCATCTTTCTTCACATGCTACATTTTTTTGAAAGTACTGTATGTACATTTTGCTTCCATTTCATACTATCCACTCATTCCTCTGTCTCTAATCAAGCATTCACTCTTCAATCTACTAAAACTCTTCCCTAAGTCTCTCATGACAATATCCAAGATGTGTATTTGTTTCAGTTGGTTTCCTTGTTGTGACACTATTCTGGTGCTTTGACTCAAGCTGTATCCTAACCAGTAGGCATTTCCCAAAGCCCTCTGCTGACCAACCTTCTTTTTGGTAGAGGGGCGAGATACACTTACGTCTACTGGCTTGGATACAGCTTGAGTCGAAGAGAATAGGCAAATAATTGAACTTTGGTTCAATCTGGGATCTGCCACTGTGAGCTATGCCATCTTGCCTAATTGTCCTACCCTTCTCAGCACTGTACAATGGAAATAATAGAGCCCATATCCTAGGATCTTCTGAATATTAAATGAGAAAATATTGGTAAAGTGCTTAGAGAGTCCTTGGTTGGTTTTCAGTGTCAGTTATCATTTTCCCACCAGGGAAACAGAGGCCCTTCTGTTGCAGATGGAAGAACACGTTTTTCAAATTCATGAAGAGTGAGTTCCTCCACTATACCACCCTAGGCCTCTATCTGGCCCTTCACTCCTCCCCCAGTGTGTCTGGGGAAAAAGTCCTCCTATGTAGCTTAACTCCTTCCATCTTCCTTTCTCTCCACTCTCCGCCTTTATGCCCGAAATTTTGTAGAGGACACTGTGTATGATAAGTTTATCTAAGGCTAGGGCTCTATATTAGGAAGTTGATTGTGTTGCACTCCTAAGCCATCATCTTCAGCACTTTTGGATTCATCTGCCATCTCCTTTATCTATTTCAGTTGATGAAGAATTTGAGCAGAGAAAAAAGGGTGGTGACCCTGTGGACCTTCTCAAACCCCAACACTTATTGATATTTTTCCCCTACTCCATTGGATTCTCAACTCCAGGCTTTCTCTACTGTGGTCCATCCTATACAATGCTGCTTGTCATCTTCCTAAAGTCCTCACGAAATTGTTTCCTTTACAACCAGAAAAACTGCTCCCTGTTATTTACACAATTGCATGTGGATTTCCCAGGGGTGTTCATGGCCCTCCACTGCAACGTCTAATTTCCCCACTGCTGCTTTTGTGTTACTCCATGCTCCAGATGAGCTAGATGTTTTCCTGAACAGCACATAAGTTTTCTGCCTCTGTGTTTTGTTTTATGCCATTTTTTCCACCTAAAGAATAGTCTCTCATCCTTCTTTATTTTTTGAAATTCTGGAACTTAAGTCCATCTCTTCTGCTATCATCTTTTCAGTAAAGGCCTTCTCTATCCCCATTCTGATATAATTCATTTGTTCATTAGCATGTATTTTTCAATTCTCTTATGGCATATAGACACATATAAGTGTATATATAGGCATCCTTATTTTAAAATTTATAATGGGACTGGTTTTCACCTTATACAATCAGATCATAACCTGTTTAAGGACAGGAAATACAGCCTCTTGTTTTTAAGCCCCATAGTGGCTGTGTAGCATTGAGTATTTAGCAGGGAGTCCTGTAGTTAATGAGTGCTCATTAAGTCACTAAGTATTTTATGATTTAAATTGAAATGAGTAGTCAGTGTATTATTCAGTATTCTCCAGCAAAACAAAACTAGTAGAATACATACCTATATGTGTGTGTCTGTCTGTGTAATATGTGTGTGTATATATATGTATAATTTATATGTGTGTACATATATAATATATATTACATATAATTTCTTATAAAGAATTGACTTACGTAATTATAAAAGTTAAGAAGTTCCATGTTCCGCTATCTACGAGCTGGATACCCAAGAAAGCTGGCGGTATAGTTCTGAGAACCAGATGAGGGCAGGAGAAGACTCGTGAACCAGCTCAAGCATTCGGGTGAAGACAGCAAATTTCCCCTTTCATCTTTTTGTTCGATTCAGGCTCTCAATGGATTGCAGGATGCCTACCCACAGTGGGGAGCAATCTGCTTACTGATTCCCATGATTCAAATGCAAATTGTATTGGGAAACACTCTTCAGAGAGACATGCAGAAATAATGTTTAATCCGAGCACCTCATGTCCCAGTCAATTTGACACATAAAATTAACCAACACATCCAGGATACACACGGAACACACTTTCCATCCGTTTGTTCTTTCGTAAAAAAAAAAATAGTTTTTTTCTAAGAAAATACTTGTGGTTTTAGTAGCAGAATTAACTAAACTGCCCAGCAGTTACTGTTGTATGAGCAATTTTCTTCAGGTTTTCAGGTTGAAGAAGCTGGTTTAAGATTTTACAACTTCTAATAGAATTGAAGACGTTGAAATGCTGGTTTGAGGACTTGCCTTATTTCTATCAGCAGCAGTGATATTCATGCAAAATTTTCTTTGAAAATGAGCTCCTAAGCACTTTAAAAATGCTTTGGGGTGCATGTTTTCCTGAATTCATCCTATAAAATATGTATCATGTGCCTATATGCACATGACTGAGCTAAACTTGATTTAAAAAATCCTAAATGCAAAGGTAGGCAGCCTGCTCTACCCAAGAGGGTTTTTTCCTGGCACTTTGCCTTTATCAACCACAAATATGCTCATTCTTTCCTCTTTCTGCCTTATTGCAGTTCACTTTCTGCCTCTTTTTGTTTCTAAGTCTCCTTGATATCTTGCCCTCTTTTGTTCCTATGTATTTTATTTTAGTCACCCTTTTTTTTGAGATAGGCCCTTGCTCTGTTGCCCAGGCTGTAGTACAATGGCATGATCATAGCTCACTGCAGCCTTGAAATCCTGGGCTCAAGAGATCCTCCTGCCATGGCCTCTGAAAGTGCTGAGATTATAGATGTGAGTCATGGTGCCGGGCCTTTATTTTATCCCTGACTTACCTGCCAGAGGGTTTGCTCAGGGGCCCCATGTGTTAAAATATTTCACCAAATTTACCTCAGTTGTAAAGCCTCTGAGAATACCAGAGAGATCACTGGAACCAAATAGCCTAGAAGTTGACCTTAATACATGCAAGACACTAAATCCACGACAGCAGGGGTCATACCTACCCTACTTACTATCCTAGCTGCAGCATCTTGTTCAGTGCATTGAAATAATAGATATACATTTGCTGAACAATGACTTGTCAAGAATGCTAATACATGAAAAAGCCCTTTGTATCCCATCTAGAATACTGAAGAGTTCTTGCCTGGCTGTACTCCTGGGGCTGGCAAAGACTTTTCTGTCTAAGCTTCCATGAGCTGTCTGCCCAGTAAATTTGGACTGTTCCCATCACCTGGGCATATTCATGGTTAAAGGTTAATACTCCTAGAGAACCCTTTCCCTTCTACCTCTTTCCTTGACTTACTCTTATTAATCCATCAAGTCCTAGTTTAGACAATCAATTTTGATGAAATTTAAATGTAGGATGGTGGCCTGATCTCAGGTACTACTGTGTTTTTCCTCTCTCAGTGCTTATCACACTGACTTTGGTTTTTAATTGTGTAAGAATACTTAAAATAAGATCTACCCATTTTACAAAAAATTTAAGTGCATTATATAGTATTGTTAACGTTAGGCCCAATGTTGTACATTAGATGTTTAGAACTTATTCATTTTGCATAACTGAAACTTTATACCCATTGAGCAGCAACTCCTGTGCCCCGCTGGCAGTGGCAGCCACCATTGTACTGTCTGCTTTTATGAGTTTGACTATTCCAGATAGCCCATATTAGCAGAATCATGCAATAGTTGTCCTTCTGTGATGGCTTATCTCACTTAGCATAATGCCCTCTATGTTCATTCATGTTGTTTCAGATGGTAGAGTTTCTTCTTTTTAAAAGCCAAGTAATAATCCATTGTATGTATATATCCCATTTTCTTTCCTCGTTCATTCGTTGATGAACATTTGGGTTGTTTATATATCTTGGCTATTGTGAATAATGCTTCAAAGAACATGGCATACACTATCTCTTTGTGTTCCTGATTCCAGTTTTTCTGGATATATAACCAAAGGTGGAATTGCCAGATCATATGGTAGATCTATTTTAAGAACTTTCATACTGTTCTTCACAGGAGCTGTATCATTTTATATTCCCATCAACAATGTAAAAGCATTCCAATTTCTACACATTCTCACTAATACTTATTTTATATATATATATATATTTATATATATATGTTAGTGACACTATTTTATTTTTATTATTTTTTATTATACTTTAAGTTCTAGGGTACATGTGCAGAACGTGCAGGTTTGTTACACAGGTATACATGTGCCCTGATGGTTTGCTGCACCCATCAACCCATCATCTGCATTAGATATTACTCCTAATGCTATCCCTCCCCTAGGCCCCCACCCCTCAACAGGTTCCAGTGTGTGATGTTCACCTCCCTGTGTCCTCATTGTTCAACTCCCACTTATGAGTGAAAATCTGTGGTGTTTGGTTTCTTGTTCCTGTGTTAGTTTGCTGAGAATGATGGTTTCCAGCTTCATCCATGTCCCTGCAAAGGACATGAACTCATCCTTTTTTATGGCTCCATAATATTCCATGGTGTATATGTGCCACATTTTCTTTATCCAGTCTATCATTGATGGGCATTTGGGTTGGTTCCAAGTCTTTGCTCTTGTGAATAGTGGTGCAATAAACATACATGTGCATGTGTTTTATAGTAGAATGATTTATAATCCTTTCGGTATATACCCAGTAATGGGATTGCTGGGTTAAATGGTATTTCTGTTTCTAGATCCTTGAGGAATTGCCACACTGTCTTCCACAGTGGTCGAACTAATTTACACTCCTACCAACAGTGTAAAAGAGATATTTTTAATAGTAGCCATCCTAAAACGTGTGAAGTTGTATCTCATCTCCGTTTTGATTTGCATTTCCCTGATGATTAATGAGCAGCTTTTCATAAATCTGTTGGCCATTTGTATGTCTTCTTTGGAAAAATGTCTTAAGTCCTTTGCCCATTTTTTAATTAGGTTATTTGGGTTTTTTGGGTTTTTTTTTGTTTTGTTTTTTTTTTTTTTTTGCAATTGAGGTGTAGGAGTTTCAATTGATTTTTCTATTTCTCCTTTGACTGTTAGCTCTATTTGGGAAGAAAGCTTCTCTTTCTTGCTCACCTCTATATTTTTAGCATCTAAATACTGCTTGGCAAAAGCTGGGGTAGAGACATTGAGTGAAAGCCATTAATTGAAATTTTTAAATGGGGACTTTGGCTTAACCTGGCTAGTCATTCATGCTGTTATCTAAACTTACTTGAAAAAACAAGTGGAATCCCAGGGCGTTTGACCAAGCTGGCTGTACTGTGAGTGAGGAGTCAGCAAGGATTAACGAGCAAGCTACAGACTGTGGAATTATGGAAAATCTGAAGGACAGTGTTCAGGGATGAAGCAAAAATAAAATGCCAAGGAGAAAATCCAACTGAAGGATCTGTCTGGAGTTGATGAGCAGAAGTGGGTGTTATGCAATGGGGACTGAAATGAAAGACACAGTGACATTGTAAATGAGTAGGAAAGGAGGGTAGGCTGAAGAACCCAAATGCCTTGGAACCTGGTCTAGGAGTTGTTTTGTGGATCTTCTAATCTGGAGCATAGAGTGAAGAGAAGGAACTGTTTAAATGTGCCAGTTCAAACAGGATAGATGTTGTGGTTCTCAATTTCCCAGAAAATGCTCTTTAACATGGAGAAAAAAAATCAAGATTTTCTAAACTAATTCTGACTGTAAACCATTGTCAATCTTGGATAAATCTTCATTAATTTAACATTAATTTAATTGAGAACTAGTTGGCATCTGACAGGTACTTTCTCACCTGGAATAGACCAAAACCTAGAGATCTGTAGGAAAGTAGCCCTAAGCCTAACTGCCTTATTATTGTTATTATTAAGTTTCATATGTGATTTGAATTAAAAACCAGTATTGAGAACTGCTGGCATGTATGATCTAATTTAATCTAATTTTAGCATATGGGCTTGAGATGGTCTCCTAAAATGCAGAGAAAAAAAATCAAATAAATAAAGTAAAGCAAAAGCAGACTATAGATATGAAAAAAATAGAAAAGAAATGTAAGCTACAAATTATAGTCATTTTCTCAAGAGAGGACAGGGCATTAGAACAGAAGCAATGATTTGAAGCATAGTTTTAGAAAGTTACAAAGGAAAGCCCCCTTGAAAGGGCACGCCATGTTTCAAGTGAAATAAATTTAAAGAGAGACACCTGGGCACATTCTTGAACTATCTAGGAATTTCAAAACATAAAAAATTCTAGTAGAAAACAAAACAAAAAAAAAAAGAAGGAAAAGACACAAAGGTATAAACCCAAGGTAGCTTCAGGTTTTTATGATAGAAGAAAATGTAAAAATGGCCAAGAATTTTGTGAAAAACAGTGTGTTGTTATCTGCACCCAGTCAAGATGTTGTCCTCATGTGGAAGAAAGGTTAAAAAAATTATTTAAAATCTTATGTAGAAAAAATTATCTTGACAACCTGCTGAAAAATTGTATAAACATATTCGCCATCTGACTAGATTTTAGGAGTCATTAGATTTTCATCTCACAGCATATACCAAAAGTATCTTAAGTAAATTAAACTATATGTGTGTGTCTCTATTTATAATTTACTTCATGTATATATATGCTAACAGAACAATGAAAATATACATAAATATTTCAAGGTAATGCATGAATCAAAAAGGAAAGTATTCATAACACTGACTCTTTAAACATCTGTTTACAACAGAAATCATCATAAACAAAATGTTTTAAAAACCAACAAAATAAGAATGTATATATTATACACTCAACATGTATATATTATATTCTCTCTGTGTATGTGTATGTATATGCATACCTATATACACATATATAAACACAATACACACACATATATACATCCAAACTATAATGATGTAACAAATATGAAACATATGGAACCTTGATGTGGGCAAATGACATGAAGAGGAATTACAAATCTAAAAGTAAGTATATTGATAAATATTTGTTGAGTAAATGTTTAAACCCCAAATTTAAATGTATACATATATATATTTACTCATAATGAACAATTTAATAATAAACAAAGGCAAATTAAATAAACGACCTAATGCAATTTGTCACCTGTTAAATTATCAAAGATTCAAACAGCCATCCATATGGTATTTCTCATGTTGGTAACTGTGAGTAGATGAACATCTTCACAGTACCACACTTACTGCTGCTGAATGTAAATAACACTATCAAACTGGCAATATGTATTAAGAACCTTTAAAATATTTATTTCTTTTGACTCAGTATTTCCCCTTCTTGACTCTGTTCTTAGAAACGTATCAGGATACTGATCAAAATGCATGAAAAACGGTGTCTACTTCAGTGTCATTTGTAGTACAAAAAAATTTAGAAATGGATAAAATGTCTAGCTATTGGTTAGGAGAAAATATTTTTGTTACAGCTATAAAAACATTTAAAAACAATTTTTCATGATGTGAGGAATAGTTTATTATATAATTATAACTAAATCACTGAATGTGAAATTATTAGTATGATTGCAGTTTTGTAAAGGAAAATAGATTATGTTTTTAGGAGATTGGAAAGAATTAACCAAACATAGTGCTATTATTCTCTAAATGGTGAGATATTAGGTAATTTATATGTTATTCTTTATGCCCTTTACATATAAAATTCTAAGTGTATGTGCAAAAAATTATAAAATAGCAGGGAAGTATTATTCAGTAAACAATGCGCTGATAAATAGCAATTTAAAAGCAATTCAGATTAGATCTTTATCTCGTACACAAGCATACATTTGCTTATTGCTTTAGTACAATATTTTCTATGTCTGTCTGAATGCCAGCACTGCAACATTTTGTAGCTTGATTATTTTGCATTTCAATTACTACAATCTCTACAATGTTTTAGGAAAAAAATAACAGAATGGCTAGTTTAATCTATTATATAAATCTAAGTACACATTTATAGAAAAATCAACTATTTCATTTATAGTTGGATCTTTAATTTTCTCATGAAAAAGGAACTAGGCTAAGGCATAGGTTCTTCACTTTTTGCTGTAATGACATTAAAAGTCAATTTGAGAGAATGCGTGCTAGTCTTTTACTGTTGGCAATATACAGCAATTGCATTACCTTAGAACACTGTTCTTTGCAGAATGCATGCTCATTGGAGAGTTAATTAATGTTAAATTAACATCTTAATGAAAATTTTATATTAATACTGCTCTTGTTCCTAAATAGTCATTTAATTCTGATAAATCAAGGAATTCAATTTTTGCTAAATAAAAATCACCATCTTGGAAAGCATGATGCTGCAACTGAACATCTGCTGTATTTCTGAAATTCAGAGCTACTATTAAAGAGAAAATACATTCAGTTTGAGGACTGTGTGGTTTGGAAATTTTGCTTACTGTCCTATAGAAGAAATCAAACGGTGTTTTCAGTGTTCTAAAATGAGCCATTAGATACTCCAATTTAGTTATAGATATGAAAATGGTATACTGTATTGCTCACATGATAGAACTTTAACAATATTTCTATCATAAATTTAATAAAAGGTTTAGCCCAACAATAAAAACATGACAGTAAGATTCTTAATGCACAGTATAATAGTAAGAAGATAATTTTTAATTAAAATTTTAATCCAAATGAATTTAAATATTTCAGTGCAATTGAAAATTAAGTATGAGTTTTTTGTTGTTTTTGTTTTTGTTTTTGTTTAGATTCGGGGGTTACATGTGTAGGTTTGTTACATGAACATATTGCATAATGGTGAGATTTGGACTTCCACAGTACCCATCATCCAAATAGTGAACATTGTAACAAAAGGCAATTTTTCAGCCCTCATCCCTCTGCTACCCTACCCTCTTTTGGAGTCTCCAGTGTATATTATTTCCATCTTTATGTCCATGTGTGCCCATTGCTTAGCTCCTACATGTAAGTGAAAACATGGAGTATATGATTTACTGTTTCTTGGTTATTTCACTTAAGATAACAGCCTCCAGCTCCATCCATGTTGCACAAAAGACATGATTTTATTCTTTTTTATGGCTGCATAATATTCCATGGTATATACATCCCTCATTTTCTTTATTCAAGTATCACTTGATGAACACTTAGGTTGACTCCATGACTTTGCTCTTGTGAACAGTGCTCTGATAAACATACAATTGCAGGTATCCTTTTTATATGATTTATTTTCCTTTGGGTAAATACCCAGGAGTGAGATTGCTGGGTCAAATGGTAGTTCTAGTTTTAGTTCTTCAAGCAATCGCTACACTGTTTTTCATAGAGGTTATACTAATTTACATTCCCACCAACAGTGTATAAGCATTCCATTTTGCATGCATCCTCACCAACATCTGTAGATTTTTTACCTTAATAATAGCCATTCTGACTAGTGTAAAATGGTATGTTATTGTGGTTTTAATTTGCATTTCTGTGATGATTAGTAATGTTGAGCATTTTTGTATATTTGTTGGCCACTTGTACATCTTCTTTTGAGGAATGTCTGTTCATGTCCCTTGTTCACTCTTTAGTAGAGTTATTTGATTTTTCTTGTTGAGTTGTTTGAGTTCCTTGTAGATTCTGAATATTATTTCTTTGTCAGATGTATAATATGCAAATATTTTCTCCCATTCTGTAGGTTGTCTTCTTATTCTGTTGTTTATTTCTTTGGCTGTCCAGAAACTTTTTAGTTTAGTAGTCTCATTTGTCTATTTTTGTTTTTTGTTGCATTTGCTTTTGAGAGCCTAGTCAAAAATTATTTGCCTAGGCCAATGTCTAGAAGACTTTTTCCTGGGTTTTCTTGTAGCATTTTCATAGCTTCAGGTCCTACATTTAAGTATTTAATTCATCTTGAGTTAGTTTTTGTATATTGTGAAAGATAAGGACCCAAATTCATTCTTCTTATGGCTAGCCAATTTCCCCAGCACCATTTATTGAATAGGGCATCCTTTGCCCATTGTTTATTTTTGTCAACCATCATTGTATGTGGCTTTACTTATAGGTTGTCTATTGTGTTCCATTAACCTCTGTGTCTATTTTTGTTAACTATTTTAAAAAAATACATATTAGAGGCCGGGAGTGGTGGCTCACGCCTGTAATCCCAGCACTTTGGGAGGCCGAGGTGGGCGGATCACAAGGTCAGGAGAGCGAGACCATCTTGGCCAACATGGTGAAACCCTGTCTCTACTAAAATACAAAAAATTAGCCAGGCATGGTGGCGCGTGCCTGTAATCCCAGCTACTTGGGAGGCTGAGGCAAGGGAATTGCTTGAACCCGGGAGATGGAAGTTGCAGTGAGCTGGGATTGCACCACTGCACTCCAGCTTGGTGACAGAACAAGACTCTGTCTTAAAAAAAAAATACATATTAGAGAGTTAACTTTGAAAACTACAATATATGTTAGTAAACATAAAATAATCCAGCATGAAATGAGCAAATAATATTTACAATAAAATTTAAATATTTGCATGCAATATTTGATTTTGAATTATAACTTAAATATAATTTAACAGGGTGTTGATAAAGTTTTAGTTTTCTTAATACCTTAAATTCTCATTCTCCTATTCATTTTTTTCCTTCCCTCAATCTCCCAGGAACCCTTTTGTCTTAATTAGTTCCATCATATTTTGACCACTAGAATTAATCATCCAACAAGAATGAATTGTCTGTCGTTCTTCAGTCTTTTCTTTAATATCAGCATTTAATTAATCACCAGGTTCTACAGGAAACTCCTCTTTCCCTGATATCCCAGCTTCACTTATCTCCATCCACACTCCCGCTGTCCTAGTGAAGAACCCTATAAATTCTTATCCAATTATTCTCTCTTTGTAACTTGTTCAAACTTGGTAACTTTGTAACTAGCCTTACAGCAAGCCCTGCTCCCATCCATTCACCGTGTGCTAACGAAGGGCTCTGGCTAGAAAACAACTCTGCTAGTATCACCACCTTGTGTCCATCTTTTGTTGGCTTCCCATTCAAGGTCCCTGTTGAATAGCCTTCCAAGTGTTAGAGATAAAGAGCAAATTCCATAACAGGATTTGTTTTTAATTTCCAACTTTTATGTTAAGCTTAGGGGTACATGTGCAGGATGTGCAGGTTTGTTACATAGGTAAACACGTGCCACAGTAGTTTGCTGCACAGATCATCCCATCACCTAGGTATTAAGCCCAACATCCATTAGCTATTCTTCCTGATGCTCTCCCTCCCCCCACCCTCCAACAGGCCCCAATGTGTGTTATTCCCCCCATGTGTCCATGTGTTTTTATCACTCAGCTCCTGCTTATGAGTGAGAACATATGGAATTTGGTTTTCTGTTCCTGCATTAGTTTTCTGGGGATAATGGCTTCCAGCTCCAGCCATGTCCCTGCAAAGGCCATGATCTCATTCCTTCTTATGGCTGCATAATATTCCATGGTGTATATGTACGGCATTTTCTTTATCCAGTCTGTCATTGATGGGCATTTAGGTTTATTCCATGTCTTTGCTATTGTGAATAGTGCTGGAATGAACATATGTGTCCATGTATCTTTATAATAGAAAGAGTTATATTCCTTTGAGTAATATACTCATGTATTAGTCAGGGTTCTCTTAGAGGGTCAGAACCAATAGAATATATATAGGGGAGTTTATTAAGTATTAACATACACGATCACAAGGTCGCAAAATAGGCTGTCTGCAAGCTGCGGAGCAAGGAGAACCAGTCTGAGTCCCAAAACTGAAGAACTTGGAGTCTGATGGATTGAGGGCAAGAAGTATCCAGCATGGGAGAAAGATGTAGGCTGGGAGGCTGGGCTGGGCTGGGCTGGGCTGGGCTGGGCTGGGCTCGTCTCGTCTCGTCTCATCTCGTCTCGTCTCGTCTCTTCATGTTTTTCTGCCTGCTTTATATTCACTGGTGGCTGAGTAGATTGTGCCCACCAGATTAAGGGTGGATGTGCCTTCCCCAGCCCACTGACTCAAATGTTAATCTCTTTTGGCAACAGACACACTCAGGATTAATACCTTGTATCCCTCAATCCAATCAAGTTGACACTGAGTATTAACCATCACAAGTCAGTAATTGGATTGCTGGGTTGAATGATATTTCTGCCTCTAGGTCTTTCAGGAATTGGCACACTGTCTTCCTCAATGGTCATAACAAGACTTTTGAAGCCCTGTGAATTCTGATTCATTCTTGAAATTCACCCCTTTTTTGACCACTTCTGCTAACCACTTTGCTTTCCACCTCTACTAAACACATTCCTCAAGACTTGACATGTTTTCACTTATCTCAAGATTTTTGTTTTTACTTAGTAAGGTGTAAGTAATTGACACACATTTTTTAAAATGACTGAACATATAAAAATGTTAAGCCCTCGACCTATAGTAACTTTCCATTGCCACTTCTCAGCACTTTACCTCACTGAGTCCTATTATGTCCACCTATGTTTATGTTTAAGAAGTTCACTCCTTCATGACTTCTTTTCCAAAGGCTTTCTTAATTCCTGGTGCTGTTTCTTCTGGGTAGGAGCAATATTGCTCTATCTATACTGACTACATTTGTATCATTATCCATTTACTTATTTGTCTTTCCTGCATTCCTTCATTATAAGTATTTATTAATACTTGTATCTTCAATGCCAGTCACATGCTTGATAGTATTAGGCACCCAGTAAGTGTCTGTTGAATAATGAGATAAATGAAAATTCTGGTGTAGAGATTTATAAAATACTCTATTAAAATCATCCTTGACCACCATGAGTCAGCTCACATACTACCTCCTACAATAGAACTTTTCTGATTCTTTACCATTGTCAACTGGATATGACCTTTCTGACTTTGCAGCCCCTGCAGTACTTCAGTTATCCTCTCTTAAAACTCATAATGCTCTAAAATTTTTATAGAACCACAAATGACTTCAAATAGCCAAAGCAATTTTGAGCAAAGAGAAGAGAGCTGGAGGCATCACACTTCCTTGACTTCAAAATATACTACAAAGTTATTGTAGCCAAAGCATAAAAACAGACATAGACCAATGGAACACAAGACAGCCCAGAAATAAACCCACACACTTACAGCCAACTGATTTTTGACAAAGGCACCAAGAACATTGAATAGAAAAAGAACAGCCTCTTCATTAGAGTTCTAATTTTTTTTCCCTAGACTTACAAAAGGTACTCAAGATCAGTAAGTACAGAAAAACCAACAACATATGTATTCCTTAAGGAAAGAGGCTTGTTTTTATCCACCCTGACTGCTTCTTCTGAAGCAAACCAGGTGACATGAGTACATGTGACGTTAAGTAAATGATAGCATTATAATTTTATCAATTGACCTATAAAATAAGTATCCCCAATTTGCATTAAGGGGAGCATCAAGCCAGATTTCATGTTATACTTGAATGAAAATTCAATAATCAGTGTCTAACTTTGCATGTCTCTAATGTATATTTACACGTCCTTTTATAGTTAATAAGAGGATTCATGCTTCATATGTCATTTAAACCTCCTAAAAATTCTATGAATTAGCACAGGTTTAAAACACTGATAGAAAGAATGGAGTTCACATACACACTTCACAGAGAAGAGAATCTGGATTTTGGCTGGTTGTTTCAGAAGACAATTACCAGGATGTTTTATAGCAGGGGTCCCCAACCTCCAGTCTCAGGTTGGTACCAATCTGTGGCATATTAGGAACTGGGCTGCACAGCAGGAGGTGAGTGGCAGTGGTGAGCAAGCATTACCACCTGAGCTGGCCTCCAGCAGATCAGCAGGGTCATTAAATTCTCACAGGAATGCAAACCCTGTTGTAAACTTCGTATGCAAGGGATCTAGGGTGCGTGCTCCTTATGAGAATCTGATGCCTGGTGATCTGAGGTGGAACAGTTTCATCTGAAAACCTCCATGGAAAAATTGTCTTCCATGAAACTGGTCCCTGGTGCCAAAAAGTTTGAGGACCATTGTTTTAGAGGACAAAGTGTGAGAGAAAAATGACCAGGATAGTGAGCAAACTCATTAGGAATGGTTGAAGCTTGTGTGCAATAAATACTTGCTAAACTGGATTAAATGGAATAATGTAATGTTTAAATAAAAAAAAACAAGAAATGGGGGGATCAATTTGCATAAAATTCAGACAAAAAATGATGCTGAGGATGCCTAAGTTTACATATTTTTTGCATATGGTATATTAAGGTTTTATGTTTTTGTCCATCACAAGGGCCTGCTAGCTGGAAAAATTAGATTTAGGTAGGTTGAACTTTTTCCTTAACAGTGCATATTTCCAAGAACTCCAAAGAGAAAAGAGAGAGAGTGTATAAGCAAACAAGGCACTTGTGACAATTATTTCCTTTAAAAAAGATTCAGGGATCAACACTTTTTTCTTTTATTTTTCAAAAAGAGATGATCAGCATTCAGAATATTTTGAAAATAAAACAATGCAAAACTCAGCAAGTGTGTTTTATCCAGTTCAATGTCTGTAAATCTTTTATTAAAACTTCTTCTGCCTCAGACAGAAGAACCTTCTACATTATGTCAGGATTTCAAGAGCAACATTGGAAAGATATGTTGCTTTCAAGTGATTTTTTTCTCCCTAGTTAATGATTATAGGGAAGGCTTTCAGAACAAATATAGGAAAAAAATCAATCACCAAAGGATGAGTTGTGCTCTGGACCCAAGGCAGGAGTTGCTGATAACTCCCCATGACCCCCAACCCAAGGTTTGAATTCCTCCAACTTTCCTTCTCTACTTTCTCTTTTGTGACACCTGACATAGTTGGTCACAATGTTGGTGACCAAGAAAAAATTAACTGCCCTAAACCACTTGGAAATTGAAACTACAAACTAATTTTCATGAACACCATTTCAGGGAGGAATATATTTATGTAGTCTCCTAATTGCAGAGTTTTTAATATTGTACCCACTAAAGATTTTCTTTTCTGTCTTCCTTCCTTCCCTCCTTCCTTCCTTCCCTCCTTCCTTCCCTCCTTCCTTCCTTCCTTCCTTCCTTCCCTCCCTCCCTCCCTCCCTCCCTCCCTCCCTCCCTCCCTCCCTCCTTTCTTTCTTTCTTTCTTTCTTTCTTTCTTTCTTTCTTTCTTTCTTTCTTTCTTTCTTTCTTTCTTTCCTTCCTTCCTTCCTTCTTTCTTTCTTTCTTTCAAGATGAAGTCTCACTCTGTCACCCAGCCTGGAGTGCAGTGGCATGATCTCAGCTCACTGCAACCTTCACCTCCCAGGTTCAAGCAATTCTCCTGCCTCAGCCTGCTGAGTAGCTGTGATTACTGGCACATGCCACCATGCCCAGCTAATTGTTTGTATTTTTAGTAGAGACAAGGTTTCACTATGTTGGCCAGGATGGTCTTGATCTCCTGACCTCATGATCTGCCTGCCTCAGCCTCCCAAAGTGCTGGGATTACAAGTGTGAGCCACTGTGCCTGGCCAGAGTTTCATTTTTTTAAGTAAGCTCTAGTGATATCCAGTTGAGAGATTGCCAGGGCTCCCTGGCCCAGAGCCTAGAACCAGACTGTAATGAGGTAGGAGGGTTTTACTATGGCTCAGGAAAGAGACTTGTTGGGAAGCTGGTGGAGGTGGACAGAGGAGGAGGCTGTGGAAAAGGAGACAAAGGGGCCTCTGAGGGAATCCTGGAGAGGGAAAGAGGCTTAGGAGTTCAGAAAGGCTTCTGAGAAGTAGGTGGTCTTTTGAACATTTACCTTATTCCAACTCGAGTTCTAAGTCTTTTGAGCTTTGCCTGTCATTAAGTTTTGTAAGCATAGAATTGCATTTTCTTAAATGTAGGCAGTTTGTTACCTTAAAAATTTCTAGCCTTGTTTGTAGAAAAGGGCGAAGAGCAGCTGCCCAAGTGAGCCACCTAATTTTCTCTGTGAGGACAGTCCACTAAATGGCCATGTTCAAAGGAATCTCACAATTCACAGCTATTGCTGCATAATGATTTATGAGCCAAATCACTCACCCATTAGAAGAATGAGTCTTCAATGGTCAGATCAAACATAATTTATTATCTCTAATGTCTGGTAGTCTTATATTTTTCTAACACTTTGCAGCTTTTATCAGGGTATGTATTCCTGCCTGTGGCCACAGCACTGAAGAAAATGGCAGTTCCTTTTCAGTTTTGTCCAATAATCCTCCACGTTCCTGCATTTCATCAGTGTTTTCAGTGTTCCAAGACTGTGTCCAGATACACAGTAGAGTTAGATTTGCCTTCCCTTATGGATACGCATAAATACCTCCGTTATGGATATAGATACATAAAGTAAGTATTTGGCTATTTTCTGTAATTAGAAAAGATTTAAGAAAGCCCATTTTGCCAAAAATATATCATGAAGGGTGCTTGGGGAGTCTTTTGAGCTCATCATTTAAAGAAATACAAATTATCCTTAATGAATGAACATAATAATCTCCTAATACTTTAGCTGAGATTTATTTTATCATATAGGTTTCAAATCAGCAAACATTATTGGTTGCATTTTATATTTGAGATACAAAGTTATTTATGTTGTGGGACCTGAAACTAAGTAAACAGTTATCCTTGAAACTGGGGACCTTTTAGACTACGAGAATGAGTTTCTCAAAGTCTGTCTTTTATAGTGCCTAGAATAGTAGAACTGATAAATAGTGTTTATTGAATAAATACATTACTAAATTATTCCAGTGGATTTCCCATGCACACAAATATCTATGATCAATACAGTACATTAGGAACACCATGAGAATACTACAAATATTTTGGCAATGAGGAGAGACAAAGAGGATTTGTAAAGGCTTCATAAAGGATGTTTCATTTAGCTCGATTGTTGGATAGAATTGAGGAGGCTTCTGTGAAAAGGTTGTGGGAATTTCTACTGGGGTCAAGAGTACCAAAAAAGACATAGATAATTTTTTTAAGGGTAATCCTGTTCGGGAAATCAGCTAGTGCCTGTAGTAAAGCAGGACAGAGAGTGAAAAACAAGGATTGCAACCATGAATGGAATCCTGGGAGAGCCTTGTAAAGGAACATAGACATTATTCCTAAAACAAGCAATCAGGAGCTCCTGAAGTCTTTTCAGCAAGAGTATGACTATCACAGTAACCAAATGAGATCATTGGGTACCAGAGAAGAAAACACAAAATGATTTGGGGGCAAAAGACGGGTCTCTCTTCCAGCATGGTGGACAAAATTGGCCTAGAGCTCTGTGAATCCAAGAAGAATGTTGTGTGACTTGTTCTTTGAATACTAAGTGTCTACATAAGAAGATATTCTTGTGCCAAATATACTTTTTCACCAAAATATAATGCCCTCTCCTTTTTGGTCCTCTGGTATTTGAATTAGCTAATACCTTTGGCAAATGTATTCTGATATATAGTATCCTGGTGAATAGTATGGGGCTTCCTTGGTGTAGGGGCCTCCTTGGTTTAAGGTGAACACCCTTCAGCTGATGGATTGAAGGAATGTGGAAGATGTGAGGCCTGCTCTGGGAAAGACAAGCCCCAGCGGAGAAGGAGAAAAAACCCACAGCTTTTATTATGTGAGAAAAGAAGTCAGTCAAAGGAGGTATTCTTCAAACACAAAGCCAAAGCACTGCAAAAGAATCTATGATTATTTCTTAAATAACTTTTTGTTAATGCTACTCCCTAGGTGTCCTAAAATCTCAGCTAAATGTTTTGAAATCTGGCCATGTTTTCAAAGAGCAGAAACACGCACAGAGTTGATTCTCACTCTTACAAGCTCTAAGTGATGCCTAGGGCTTAAGATGCACCATTCTTACAGAGTTACAATAGTAGTCACATGATCTCTGTTAATTTCCCGTGATGAAGACTTAGAAAGTGTTTCTTTTATAAACCAGAGGGTAAATACAAAATGTCCCCTTTAAAGGAGGCTGCTAAGAGGTACAAATGATTGGACTCAGTGTTTTGGAACTTGCTCTATTTTTTTCCAGATGGATAATTGTTAAAGGGTTATTACAAGTAGTTACATGAAAAGGCAATTATGAGGAGGCTATGAACAAATCTGCCTTCATTTTGATTTTAATATTGGAGCAGTCGTGGTATTTGTTGTGTGTTCCTGGTAATGGAATTCAACCTTTTATCTTTTGTTAAAATGTTCTTCAATAATATGTGATTATGCAGATGCATAGGAATAAAACATGTATTACAGAGTCCATCACTCTGCAATCGTTTTTGTATTATAGCAAATTTCAAGTCTTTCTTACTTTATGTAGCTACAATAAGAATGTAACTTTGGATTTGCATAAGATACGTATATGAGTGCTTTTTATTTATTAAAGCCATTCAAAGAGGAACCAAACACAGGAATATCAATAAGATTTCTTTTGAATAAGTAAAAACTTGGGGAAAAATGGCAAATAATCTGGCACTTTTTAATATTCTACATAATTTTATCTAAATGTTGTCAATTCAATTAACATAATTTTTTAAAAACTTGCATAATTACAATACATATTTTCCAGATTTGTGAACTATTTTCAATAAAATCAATTTATATAGGCTACTTTCTAAGAATATTGCAAAGAATATCACCTCCATACCGTGAAGAAATCAGTAAAATAATTTGTGGAAGTGATGTTTAATTTCATTGTATACATAACATCTAATTTAGTTCCAAAATATTCTCTGAGTAGGACAAACTCTTGTCAATTTTGTTAATTATTTTTGTTCTCACAGTATTTAAAATATGCTTTAAAATTTTTGCAAAAGAGAGATGTTTTCAACTATTTTAAGATTAAATGCATAAAGCAGAGATTGCAATTATGAAGCTTATTTGCATGCTTCAGAATGTTGAATATATATTAGTTATTAATATTTATCTCATTTCAATGATATAGGCTTGAAATAGTAAAAGAATGCCTGCTTTATGAATGAAGAAAACAGAGGATAACATAGCTTAGCTCCTGATAAGACCCTTTGCTTTAATAGTCGCATGACACAAAAATGCATCAGGACCAAGATGTCAATGTCTATGCTAAGAAGTTAATGTCCAGACAGAAGACACTTAGCTAACTAAAAATTAGCCGGGCTTGATGGTGGGCACCTATAATCCCAGCCACTCAGGAGGCTGAGGCACAAGAATGGTTTGAATCCAGGAGGTGGAGTTTGCAGGGAGCCAAGATCGTGCCACTGCACTCCAGCCTGGGTGACAGAGTGAGACTCTGTACCCAAAAAAAGAAAAAAGAAAAAAATTAAAAAGAAAAAGATGGCACTTTGCCAAAAAATGTCTGTTGAAGGACTGCAGTGAGCATTGTGGAACTGCAATGAGCTAAACTAAGTGGATGCTTATTTCAAAAAGCGAAACTGACAGAGAGAAAAACAAAACAAAACAAAACATGTAAATACCACAGAGCTTCAGAGGTGGGAGGTGTCACCACAAATTGCAGTGGGCAGGGCACAATTAAGCTAGACCTTTTAAGGTGGGTGAAATTTGGATTACAGGAGGAAAGAGGTAAGGGCATCTAAGTGAGTGAATGATAGCTGGGGGTTGCTAGGCATGTACATGGGACAGTTTGTACATGCAGGAACTCCAGAAGAGGGGGAGAGCTGGGTGAGAAGGCATGAGAATCAAGTTCATTTCATGGACTCCTCAATCTCTTTTGCTCTAGTTTCCCCCAACCGGGTGCCCCTGTTGTTTATTTATCTCTCTCACTCTCTGTCTCTCTCTCTCTCTCTCTCCCCCTATCTCTTTCTCTCTTCCCTTCCTCTCTCCTTTTTCCTATCTCTATCCCTATCCATAAGTCTATCTTTAGCTCTAGCTCTTACTAGAATCCAATCAGCCTCCAAAGCCAAGACAATTCCTTTGTTTAAAGTTTCACTCTTTCATAAACAAAATTCATTTTTTTCTGCTCTAAACATTTTTTCTCATTATTTTCTCTTCTAGCACACTGTTCTCACCATCTAATATTGTCAGTGTTTTACTTTAAAGAGTCAGCACAGATGATACTGAAATTCTGTACTTATTTAGTTTTATCATTCCATATAATTTATTAAAAATTATTCTGCATTGTGGTTTTGCACACATTGCTGGAATTTTCTTCTGATCAACCAATGAGTCTTGGGTCTGTTGAAAATATTATTTGTACATCTTTTTATTTTCCAATAGATGAGGAAGAGAAGAAAGAGGAGGAGGAAGGCAGAGAGAGAGAGAGAGAGCACAAAGGGTAAAATCATTAATGTTATATCAAGCAATTTAAAAGTATTTTAGACTCTCTGCCAGAAGATTGTGAAAACATAGTGCAAGGTTTATTATTATTATTTAAGTAACACAGTCATGTTATTGGCCTAGAGCTATCTTAAAATTTATTTTAAGCCCATTATTTGTGGTTATTACTGGGTACCACCAGTACAGTGAAAAGAATATTAGAATAGGCATAAAAATGGATTCTAATTCTTCATTCACTGCTATGTGATTTTAGTAATATAAATTTATCTCTCAGAGTCTTGAGTAATACCATCATTAAAAGAGAAAAGAAATTATGGCATTCTTACATTAGATAATCTAAAAATTTCATTCCAGACTCCAAATTATGTAACAGAATTTTTGTTCCCCTTCCTCTAAAGCAAATGCAATTTGCAAATAATTTATATTAGGAATTCTATCCTTCCAGTTGTTATTATAGAACATAATTATTCCTCATACATTTTATGTTAATGATTTTAGTGCATGAATGGTTTTATTCAAGACTCATTATGCCAATAATTTTAAATTATAATATGTAGAGACAAAGAAAAAAAATTAACAGGCAAAAGATGAAAGCTATCAGTCTGTCAAGTCTAGACACCAGAACAATTGTAAACACTTCGATTTTTTTTCTTCCAGAGAAAATGAATTGTTAGTTAAAAATCTTGACCAAAGAACAAAATAGTCTAATAATTACATGGATTTGTACATTTTATCTTAATGTTCTTGAGTGTAAAGTTCTCCAGAGGCAGGGCACGGTGGCTTACGTGTGTAATCCCAGCACTTTGGGAAGCTGAAGTGAAAGGGTTGCTTGAGCCCATGAGTTCGAGACCATCCTGGTCAGTATAGTGATACCCCCATCTCTACAAATAATAAATTAATAAAAATTAGTTGGGCATGTTGGGGCAAACCTGTAGTCCCAGCTACTCAGGAGGCTGAGGTGGGAGAACAGCCAGGGAGATTGAGGCTGCAGTTAGCCATGATTGCACCCCTGCACTCCAGCCTGGGCAACAGAGTGAGACTCTGTCTTCAAAAAGATAAATACAATACAATACAATATAATACAATACAATAAAATACAATAAAGTTTCCCAGCAAGTTTGGTGTGTGATTGTTTGCATAGTGAATTCTGTAATATGAGTGTGTGCTCAGGAAAGGGTTAATTTGTTCATCTTGGGTTAACTCTGGGTTGCTCAAACCCTGCAGACTCCTAAGAAAGGCCTGTCTGCCTTTGGAATGCCCCTTGGTAGCTCCTGGGAGATGAGCTAAACCCTTGGAATATTCTGCCTGACAAGAGTGTTTCTATTGGCCTAAGGCCTTGGGCCACCCAGCACCAGTTAGATCAAATAGTTTAGGCTAACAGTATGATCTATGGTGAAAACTGATTTTGCTTTTGAGGGGTTAGAGACTGAGTAGCCGAGGTCACCTGACTGACTCCCAATTAAAAACCTTGGACATCAAGATTTGAGCGAGTTCCCCTGGCTTACAGACTTTGGCAAATGTTTTTACACTTTTCGAGAATTAAGACTATCCATGCAACTGCCTTGGGGGAAGACACCTGGAACCTTGCTCCTGGTTTCCCCTGGACTTGACTTCTTACACTTTTTCCCTTTGATGATTTTAATCTGTATCCATTTGTTACAATATATTGTAACTGTGAATGTTAACAGTTGTTCAAGTCTCATGAGTGATTCTAGTGAATAGTTGAGACTGAGGGTGAATTGTGCCTGCCTCACCCCAAAGTATGGTTCAAGACAGTCTTTTAATTAATAATATCACTTTAGAAAGCTTTCCTAAATAATTAAATTAATAATATCACTTCAGAAAGCTTTCCTAAAATGCTTCTAAAGTCAAGCAAGATTTTTAAATTAAAAGCTTAATAGTTAACTTTAAATTACATTAAGAGAAAAAAATTTACTGAAAACATACTATCTTTAGGCTATCTGAGATTTTTAAGTATCTATTACCAAGTTTTCAACTTTCAGTGATTCCAGATCATTTGGATTCAAGATTAAAGTGATTATATTTTTTCTCTTTGATTCATTATTATAATACCCATTTGATAAAGAACCCCAAAAGAAATATCATTATATACCTTCAAATCATATTTATTTGGAAGACTCATTAAAAACCAGAAGCTATGCTGTGTACTTTAAATATATTATCTTTAGTTTTTAATTTTCAGCATAATCAGGTGATATAATATTAATGTTGCTTTATATGTGAGAAAAATTGGGCTTAGAAAGTTAAAGAGATTACTCCAGGCATACAACTGGAAGTGGCATAGAGAGTATTTGGATTAGGGTCTATTAGGAATTAAGTTCATGCTTGTTCTATTGTGTTACTCCATATATTCACCCTTAATGACATGTTACTTATTCTCTCTCTGGTAGTAGAGAGAATAAACTGCTTGTACATCAATTTTGCTTCTTCCAGCTGGGCGTGGTAGCTCACTCCCGTAATCCCAGCATTTTGGGAGGCCAAGGCGGGCGGATCACCTGAGGTCAGGATTTCAAGGCCCGCCTGGCCAACATGGTGAAACTCCGTCTCTACTAAGAATACAAAAATACAAAAATTAGCCGGGTGTGGTGGTTGATGCCTGTAGTCTCAGCTACTTGTGAAGCTGAGGCAGGAGAATCACTTGAACCTGGGAGGCTGAGGTTGCAGTAAGCCGAGATCACGCTACTGCACTCCAGCCTGGGTGACAGAGTGAGACTCTGTCTCAAAACAAAACAAAAACTTTGCTTCTTCCTTAAATATTTAATGGAAATCAACAGAGAAGTTATATAGAGCTAGAGGTTACGCCCGGCTAATTTTTTGTATTTTTAGTAGAGACGGGGTTTCACCATGTTAGTCAGGATGGTCTCAATCTCTTGACCTCCTAATCCGCCCGCCTCGGCCTCCTAAAGTGTTGGGATTACAGGCGTGAGCGACCGCGTCCAGCTGAGAATGTTTTTTATTGCAAATTCATTTTTATTAACAGATATTGTAATTGTAACCTTTAAATTCTTCCTGAGTCCGTTTTTCTATTGCGTCTACCAAGGAATTTTAAAATTTCTTTTAAACTGTTAACATTATTGGCATAACATTTTTATAATAATTTCTGTTCCTTTTAATGTGTATGGAATCAATAGTGATTTTTAATTCATTGCTATTATTGATCATTTATATCTGCTCTCTGTCTCTCTCCTTCAGTATATCTAGAGGTTTATAAATGCTGCTAATAATTTCAAATAATGACTTTTGGTTTCTTTGATTTGCTTTAACTTCTATTACATACTCTCTTTTTTTACATACTTTTGATTTAGTTTGATATTAATTTGCTAGGTTACTAAAGTTGAAACACATTAATTTTAAATATTTGTATTTACCTCTCATATGCATTTAGAGATATAAAAATTTTTTAACCACTGTTTTAACTGTATTCCATAAATTTGAATAGACTGTGTTTTAGTTATTATTCAGTTAAAAAATTTTCTATTTACCTTTGACATTTGTTCTCTAACCTGTGAATTATTTATGTGTGTTGCTTAATTCAAAATATTTGGTGATTTTTCCAGATTGTGTTATTATTGATGTTTATGTTTAATTCTGTTGTGGTGAGAGAACATTATTTGTATCACTTAATCCTTTGAGTTTTAGTGAGCTTGTGGCCCAAGCTTTTACTTATATAAAAACACCATTTTTTTGCCATCATTTTAAAATAATATTATACTGACTATAGAAATGTAGGTTGATGGGTTTTATTTATTGATTTTTTTTCACCACTTGCCTTCTTGCTTGCATCATTTTTCTATGACAAGGGTGTGATAATTCTTATTTATTGTTCACCAGTATGTAATTTATCTGGCTGCCTTTGAGATTTTCTCTTTTACTTTGGTTTTCAGAAATGTGGTGGGACTAGGTGTGGTTTTCTTTGTATTTATCCTGCTAGGACTTTATTGAACTTCTTGGATGTGTGGGTTGATTTCTTTTGGTCAAAATTGACAAGTTTCATCATTATTCATTCAAATACTTTTTTCGTTCTAATTGCTCTCATCTTCTTGGACTTCAATTATGTGCACATTTCTGCCACCCTGAACTATGAATTTTATTTCTTCCACCCACCAAGACCCCAGCTCTCTGGTGTGTCTAGTGCTGTGATTTGGATAATGATCCCTGGTGGAAAGCTGAGGTTAATGCAGAGATCATTTTGTGCAGCTCCCCTATCCCAGTGATCATAGCCCTGAGTTATCCATTGTTCCATCCTTGAAAATAGCTACTGTAGATATTTGTCAAGTTTTAGTGTTATTTAAGGGAGAACTTAACACATGATGACTATGATTCTTTCATAACTATTGCTCTGATTAGTATCATTCTGTTTGGAATCTCAGTGTTTCTAGTTTGCTAATATAACCTAGTTGTAAGGGGCACAACTGGATTAATAGTTGAATCCCTTAATATACACAGAACGCTATGGGCCCAGAATTGTATAATTTTTCTTACCTGAGCACATGCACATTTTCTACATAATGGATTGTATCTCCTTTCTCTTATTTTTACTCATTACTTCGTTTACATTTAGTTTGTTTGAAAGCAAGTTCTCATTCTCTCACTCAGGCAGGAGTGCAGTGGCATGATCGTGGCTCACTGCAGCCTCAAACTTGTGAGCTCAAGCAATCCTCCCACCTCAGCCTCCCTAGTAGCTGGGACTAATGACACTAACACCACCTAGCCCAGGTAATTTTTTTTTCTTTCATTTTTTGTAGAGATAGTGTCGGACTATGCTGCTGAGGCGGGTCTTGAACTCCTGGCCTCAAGGGAAGTCTTCAGCCTTGGCCTCCCAGAGTGCTGGGATCATAGACATGAGCCACCACACCCAAGTAGCATTTTTTATGTCTTCATTTTTTAATGCCAACCTCACCCATCCTTTCTTTTCTTGCCTTTGGAAGACAACTTTATACTAAGAAAGCTACTTTTTTGTTTATAGGTAACTTATTGCCTAGTTAAGAACTGACTCAAATTTCAAAATAATGCTCAAAAATTTAAAACATACAACAACAAAAACATTTGGAAGAATTATTTTCTCATTAGCACTGCTTTTCTACCTTCTTCTTGATGGTAATTTGTTTTGAGCCTAACTTTTGTGATTGCTAATTTCATTATAAACCAAATTCTCCAGCTCTTTTATGACTGGTGTAACAGGAAGTAAACTAACCAGAGACTCAGGGACCAGGATTCCAACCACAGCTCTGCTCCTGACTAGTTGTAAGATTTTGGTACATTACTTAGCACATTTGGTCACAGCATTCTAACCCTTAGTAAGCAAGATGCTTTCTGATGTCCTTTCAACTCTAAGTTCTATCTTTAAGGATACAATTTGAAATGTTTCTCTTTTCCCACTGAGCAAACTCAGACTCCTAAAGAAATTGTAATTAAAAATGGCCTTTTGCTATGTTTGACAAAGGACAAAATGTGATAATAAGTATTAAAGCAATTTGAAATAGTTTTAGCAATGTAATTTAGATTATAATTATCATTTCTGGAGGCTATATTCATTTTTTATGTTCCTGTGGTACATTATATGTAATAGATACTGAATACTTTCTTAATTTTATGATTAATATACTTCTGGAAAAGGAGAATGACAGTTGAAATCACTTAATGTGATGAAATAAATATGGCTTTCTTCTTTTCAAATTGTGGTGTTTTCTGTGATTCACTACTTCTTTCATCTATTAATCTGTGCTCTAAGTGGCTTGATCCCATCTTGGCACACACCACCATGGATTCTTAAACTATAAGAAGCTGCATACATGCATGTGTACATTTGGCAACCTTGTGTTGAACAGAGCTCTGCATTTGATGCTGTGGATAAATAAACTGTTATGATACTGTATCTGCACTAAAGGAGCTCAAATTCCAGTGGAGGAGGTTGACAGGGCAGTCAATAATTCTAAACCCAGATGAGCAGTGCACAGGCTGCTTGGGAATCATAAACAAGAAATCAAATTTAGGAAATTTTAATGGGTTTTTCAAGAGTGGAGTGGATAATACTGTCGGCACTGGTGCCTTTCTGTACCTTTAACAGGCCACACTCTTTCCTGTCTGTCTTTGCACACACAGCACCTTCTGACTAGAATGTTCTTTCCCTGTATTTTCACTTCCCATTATCTAATATTTAGCTGAAATATCATTCTGTTAAGGCCTTCATTGTGCACCTTCTCCACAATTGTATCACCCTTACAATTTAATTTCACTAATATTTTACTTTGCAGCCCCACTTACTATTATCCACAACTAACTTATTTATTTGTGTCATTGTTTATTGTATGTCTGACCAGATGGTAGGAACCTGTTTGGGTCACTGCTTCATATCCGTATAATCTAGAATGCCCCTGGCTCATAGCAGCCACTCAAAAAATATTTGTTGAATGAAAGAAAAGATGAAGGAAGGAAGGCATTAGAAAATTACAGAATGAATGTCTCTCCTTCCAGCCCTCCACACCCCACCAAAAAAAAAAGGGTGGAAAATTAGTACAAAAAATTACTCTCAATTATTAATTCAGAAAATATTTATTGAGTCAAATGCTATTCTAGGCCAGAGTGCCTGATGTGTAAAAAATAACATTCTCCCTTATTAAGAAAAATATTATTTATTTCTTTCTACAGATGGTCAGAAAACTAGAACTAGAAAAAATGTAATAAAAAAAAGATGTAAAATGTTAGGTCTCATTATGAATCATTTCAAACCTAAGCATGTGTACATATAGTAGTGACTTAGAGCATTACCAGCAGCATATTCTGTTCTAATAGACTAGATAACTGAGAAGAAATAACATTTAACACCCTCATTCCAGAAATATTGCATAATCCCTGTCTCTTGATTTGGGGCTCAGCCATATCACTTGCCAAGGCCAGTGAAATAATAGCAAACCCCCTACAAGAAGAGAGGTACAGTATTTTGTACAGTTGGTCTTGTCTCTTGCGCTTCTGCCATCACCACAAATAGAGCTTCCCTGAAATAGATGCTGCTCTCTCAGCCCCAGGCCATGTCCACAAGGAATTTATAAGGACCAGACCTGAGCCCAATGCATAGCAAGTCCAGCTTGAAGCAGAGCATCCCAGCAGAACCCAGCCTAAATCAGCCGAACCCCTGCCATCTGCAGATGTGTGAATGAGCATAAATGATTGTAGTTTTAAACTGCCAATTTTTGTGGTGGTTCATTATAATTAAATAATGAAAAATCAGCCAGATACAAGCCCCAAACCCCTGTTGAAGTCCTGAGTTAAGAATGTCAAATACATATGTGCTTTGTTTTTATGCTGTTGGGTATGTGGAAGTTATTTAGGAAAACATCGGGTAGTCCTGTGAGCTAGCAAGGCACAAGAAGCAGGGTTTTATGGGCATACTTCTGCAAGAAACAAAGCAAGTTTTGCTCTCATTAGTCATATTCACCTTGCAAATTAAAACCGATGTCCCATGTTATAAAAGAACTTTGGATTGGCCTGTGGTGTTTATCTCCTGTGTTAACTCATGTATCCTTAGAAAAAGAGTGGAAGAAAATGATAATACCTCATATTTATTAAACACTTGCTACGACAGGTATAGTTCCAGGAGCTCATCATTGATGTCAGACTCTGTAAAATATGTGATAAATATATTATTCTCATTTTACAGATCAGGAAAGTAAGGAGTAGACCACTTAAGTAATTTGCCCAAGGTCACAGAACTGGACAGTGACATAGCTGAAATTTCACCTTTATAGGCTTCCAGGATCCACATGCTTCACCACAATGCAGAAGTAAAGTATCTCTGGCCTACTACTCATGTATAACTCACGTATGATAGATAATACAGAAACAGTTGGCTTCTCAATACTATTTCCTTTAAAAATTATAAGTACTTCCAAACTGATTTCAAATACTGCAGTTTTGGCAATTCATGGTTTTGTAATTGCAGATGTTCTGTGTCTGTCTATTTGCCTGAGTCTTATGGAAATGGGCTTGGGCCTCTATCTGTGGAATACAGCAGACAGCAGAACATCAAAGATCAGCACACAGGTGATGAAAACCCAGGGGTGCTGGCTCTGAAAAGCATGTGGGAAATATATGAGAAGACTCATAGTCACACATCTGATCCAGGAATGCTGGCTTAACAATGTTATTACTATTAGTAATAATATGAAGACACCAGTTTACTAACAAAGATAGGCAATGACAACCTTGAAGTTATCTTTTAAAAAAGAAAGGAAAATATCATCCAAAGCCATTATCTTCCTTGATAGCATAGGTATGGTTGTTTTGTAATCTACATACATATATATTAAAGAGAGCAGCTGTGCATAATTGAATGTTCTTTGTGCTGGATTCTAAAATTATAATGAATGCTTCATTACATGAGTAATGCAAAAAGAGGCTTTTAAGATTCACTTCTGTGAATTTTAATCTATGTATATGATATGGCTTGGCTCTGTGTCCCCACCCAAATCTCGCCTGGTATTGTAATCCCCATGTGTTGAGGGAGGGACCTGGTGGGAGGTGATTGAATCATGGAGACGATTTCCCCCATGCTGTTCTTGTGATAGTGACAGAGTTCCCACGACATATGATGGTTTTAAAAGTGGCAGTTTCCCCCATGTGCTCTCTGTCTCTCTCTTGCTGCCATGTAAGACATGCATTGCTTCTTCTTCACCTTCCACCATGATGGTAAGTTTTCTGAGGCCTCTCCAGCCATGTGGAACTGTGAGTCAATTAAACCTCTTTTGTTTATAAATTACCCAGCTTCAGGTAGTATCTTTATAGGAGTGTAAGAATGAACTAAAACAGAATATATTGGAAATTTTAGCTTCATCCAGTCTGCTTTTTAGCTAGTGATGAATAAGTCCTTGAAATCAAATGAAATATAAAATGCACAAATTCTAGTTCCAAGCACCTCACCCAATGAGAGCAAATTTAATAGTTCATGACATTCCCTTCAGATTACTCTTCTTTCCTCCTTTCATACAATCTTAGAATTTTAAAAATGGAGGAGACTTTAATGTCATCTAGACAAATTTCTATTGGATTCTTGAATTTCCTCTGATGGAGGCATGTACCATTTCTGGAGTATACCCAACCTCACAGCTGATACACTTACTGGCTATCTCAAACTGAACACATTTCAGGCCAAACTCTTGACTTCTCCTTTCTTGATTTTCTCCATCTCTGTTAACATCACTGCTATCCACCTGTTGCTTGAGTCAGAAATAATCACTCTCACCCTTTCCCGTTAATTTTTCACATCTACTCCATCACCAAGTTATGCTGAGTGTAACTCCAAACAAAGCTGCACTTCCCCTTGTGTCTACTGTCTCAGAGTGACAAACACCGTAACCTGTAGTCTAGACTGATTTGCTAGCTTCCAATTAATTTATCTGGTTTTGCTTCCACACACTTTTCTTCTGTTTTCCTCACAGAGTATTTTTTATTTATTAACATGAATTAGATCTCTTCCTTTCTTCTCAACCTTTCATTAGATTCATATTGTGCTCAGGAAGAACTATAATCTTTGACCCTGAAAGCTATGCTATTCTTATCTCTTTGCATAGTATTTCTGCATGGTGACCTCCTTTGATTGCACTATATTCTATTTTCATTCATACTTCAGGTTGTTGTAAGAGTTGTGATACAGTACATGTAAATCACTTAGAATAGTGCCTAGCACATAGGTATATAGTTAGACATTTTTATTAGGTTTCTCCTGCTGTTTATTTATTTCATGCTTGCTCCTCTGCTAGAATTTGAGAACAGGAGCTGTGTCTATTTTGCTCAATAGTTCATAGCTTAATAGCTCTTAGCACGCCTGGAAAATTGGATATGCATATTTCATATTTTTAATATGTAGAATGAAATCTATATTTAATGAGTTCTAGCCTATAGGAAGTTTTTTTTTGCATGGAGTTGAAACTTAGCTTCTATCCAAATGTTGAGCTTCCCACACCTTTAGAACATTCAAACTAAGTTATACTGTCATTGTAATTAAAAACAGTGATATCTATATCTGTCCTGCTATCACAACTGAATCAACATTAAATTCATCAACATCTCTTTTAAAAATATTCAATTTAAAGTACTTTAAACACTAAAAATTTATAAATCCTAGTTATTTATAAAAGTCATTACTGACACCTAAATATGTAACTATTTTAAATTTCCTCCAAATTTCCAAAGCTGTCTATTCTAAGAAAACTCGATACATATAAAAGTACAAAATGGAAAGGAGCTAAATGAGGAGGTACTTTTAAATTTATGAAATGGTATTTTATTTTTAAAGAATTTCACATTTAAATAGCATGTGACTTTAAAAAACATATCTACTTGCTTATTTTATCAGAAAGTTAATTGATTAGATTAGATTGGATTTAGATAGATTGCTAAAATGTCAGGATTATCTCTATAAACTAAATCAAGTACTTGTGTTTTATTAATACAGTAACTGCAAGTTCTTAAATGAATCACAGGAATCTGCAAGAATGAGTTATTTAGATTTTGCCATGTGTCAGTGGAAAAATACACTTTCAGTTAAATTACAAATGTGGCAACTGAAAGGGCTTCATGTTTAGATATAGGGAAATAAGTGAACAATTGGAAAGCGTAGTTGTTAACAAGTTTTTGCTGCAAGGAACTTGAAGATCCACTTTTAAAAACCTGGTTCAACTGACATTGATGACCTCCACAAGTTACAAAAGAACCACAGTGATAAAAAGTTCTGGAAGAATGTGCTGCTTCTGAAAAATGTCTTAAAACTGAAAGCCTCTTGTATAGATTTTTATGAAATAGTAAACAACCTCAAGTGAAAATAATGTTAAATGGCAGGCATATTATCCCTCTAGGGGAAAATATAATGAAAATAAAATGTTTTAGAAGTGTATAAACATTAAGCAAGATGGCAAGATGAACAATGATTCTTTATTTTTGATTAGTGTGGACAGGCAATTCAATCATTTGACTCAGGGAGAAAAAAGAATACAACTTCAAAGTTTTTGTGGCAGATTATTGCTCGAATAATCTGTAGAGTGCTGCTTCAGTTTTGATTATGAAGCCATTGGCCATTGGCCAAGAGGAGTTTCTTTTTAACGGAAAGAGGAGTTTTCTGTAATAAGTAGGGTTTAGAGACTCTTCCCATAATTTTGGCTTGGAGTTGTGATGAAATCAGTCTGGGGCAACCTTCCTGTCTTATTCTACTGATAACTTTTCACCTTATATAAGAGGTCAGGGTCCTAGATAAGTTCTTCTCTGGGACCTTTTACTTTCCTTTTTCGTATTGCATTTAATCATTTAAGCATGAAATTATTTCACCACATTTAGGAGGGTCTTAAGGTACAGATATAAAGTTTCATTTCTTAAACTAATTCAGCTTGTGTACTATTTATGGCTGTTTGTATTGGCTTCAGTTTTCTCACTCCTTCGTTTATCTCCTATACTTCCACCAAAGCTATCTCTAAAAGAGATTTTATGTTGGCCTTTTTCATCAAAATATTCAATCTCCAATGAATTTAGCATTCCCCAACAGGATGTGCCAGTCCCTTGAAAATATTGACCCAACTGATGTTTACAACATAAATTTAGCCTCTCAGCTTTACAATGGGTTGTTATAAGGGAAAGAAAGAGGTAAGGGAGTCAGAGAGGAAAGTGTGGTAATAGAAGAAGAGGTCAGAGTTTTACAGCTTCTGGTTTTGAAAAGGGAAAAGGGCCACAAGCCAAGGAATGCAGACAGCCAGTGGAATCTGGAAATGATGAGGGGGAGATTGCCTTCTAATGTTCTCAAAAGGAAGACAGTCTGTTGATATCTTTGTCTCAACCCAGTGAAATGCATTTTGGATTTCTGACCTCCAGAACTGTAAGATAATCAATCTGTGTTGTTTTAAGACATCAAGATTGCAGTAATTTGTTATAGCAGTAGTAGGAAACTAATATAGATTTGGCTGCCTGGAAGTGGGTTGCTGATGCAACACATACATAGAAATGTGAAATGATCTGGGTACTTGGTCAATGAGCAGAGGCTAGAAGAATTTTAAGGAACATGATAGAAATGGCTTAGATTGTCTTGAGCAGACCGTTTGTGAAAACATGGCTGTTAATGACCCTGTTAAGGAGTACTCTGGAGGGTGTGAGGAGCCTGGTAGAGAATACCCAAGTCATCATGAGCAGATAGTAGGTAGAAACAAGGATGTTATAGGCAATGCTGGAGAGGGTACAAATGGAAATGTGGACCATGCTACTGGAAAGTAGAGGAGAGAGGATCCTTATTTTACAGTGGCAGAGAGCTTAGCTAAACTGTGGAAAGCAAAACTAAGAACTTGGATATTTAGCTAAGGTGACTTCCAAGCAAAGTGTTCGAAATGCAACTTAGTTTCTTTTGGTTACTTATGCAGTCACGAACCATAGAACAATGGCTTTTGATTTTTGTTTTTTTGGTTTTGTTTTGGTTTTGAGATGAAGTTTTGCTCTTGTTGCCCAGACTGGAGCGCAAAGGTGCGATCTCGGCTCACTGCAACCTCCGCCTCCTGGGTTCAAGCGATTCTCCTGCCTCAGCCTCCTGAGTAGCTGGGATTACAGGTGTCAGCCACCATGCCCGGCTAATTTTTGTATTTTTAGTAGAGATGGGGTTTTGCCATATCGGCCAGGGTGGTCTCCAACTCCTGACATCAAGTGATCTGCCTGCCTCAGCCACCCAGAGTGCTGGGATTACAGGTGTGAGCCATCGCGCGGGGCCAGAACATTTTAGTCAATAATGGACCATGTATACTACAGTGGTCCTGTAAGATTATAATAGAGGTGACGAATTCCCATCACCTAGTGATGTCATAGTGGCCATAATGTCTTAGTACAATGCACTGCTCACATATTTGTGGTGATCCCAGTATAAACAAACCTACTGCACTGTCAATTGTATAAAAGTGTAATACTTATAATTGTGTACAGTGCCTAATACTTGATATTGATAATAAATGACTGTTTCTTGTTTATATATTTACTATGCTATATGAATGGTTATTTTGGAGTATCCTCCTTCTACATACTAAAAAAAAAGGTTAAGTGTAAAATCGCCTCAGGCAGGTCCTTCAGGAGTTATTCCAGAAGAAGGCTTTGTTATCATAGGAAATGACAGCTCCATGTGTGTTAATGCCTCTGAAGACCTTCCAGAGGGACAAAATTGGAGGTGTAAGATGGTGATATGGAAGATCTTGGTGCTGTGTAAACCTAGGCTCATGGGTTTGTTCGTTTTCATTTTTAACAAAAAAGATTAAAAAGTTTAAAAAGTGACGTAATTAGAAAAACGTCTATGGAATAAAGATATAAAAAATTTTTATATAGCTATACAATGTATTTGTGTTTCAAGCTAAGTGTTATTATGAAAGAGTCCAACAATTTTTAAAATTAAAAAGTAAATAAAGTAAAAAGTTACAGTAAACTAAGGTTAATTTATTATGGAAGAAAAAAGTACGTTTATGTAGCCTAAATGCCCAGTGTTTATAAAGTCTATGGTAGAGTAATGTACTAGGCCTTCACATTCACTCACCACTCACTCATTGTCTCACCCAGAGCAACCTCTAATCCCACAAGCTCCATTCACAGTAAGTGTCCTGTACAGGGGTACCATTTCTTAGCTTTTATACATTATTTGTATGTATATTTTCTATGTTTAGATGTCCTAGCGTTGTGTTACAATTGCCTACAGTATTCAATATAGTCACAGGCTGCACAGATTTATATGCTGGTAACAATAGGCCATGTATATACAGTGTAGGAATGTAGTAAACTGTACCATCTAGGTGAGTGTAAATAATGCATTCTATGATGTTCACACAATGACAAAATCACATAAGGATGTGTTTTTCAAGATGCATCCCCACTGCCAAATGAAAAATGATTGTACCTGTAGCGAAGTGTGAAAGGAAGGAAATGAAAGAGATGTTAGGCAAAAATAATGGATTTGGGAAATTCTCAGCCTGTCCAGATTACAAATATGCTAAAATTAGGAGAATAACTGTCAGGAAAACATGATCTGTAGGGAAAGCCAAGGGTGTGGCTGGACAACCTTTTGTTACTGCATTAAAAAGATCAAAAGATAAGTGTATTCGGTCATACAAGGGGCTCTTTGAACAGATTAGTGCACTTTATGGGTCTCCTTAGCCATCTCCAGAGAAACCAAAAATAGAGATCAGATTATCTAGGACAGATCCATGGACGCAACTCTTGTTTAATGGGAAACATTTTCTTGACGTACACAAGGTTCTTCAGAATTTCTTAACAACGTAAAAAACTGACAGCTCTGACTGAAAGGGACAGAGACTATGAAATGAAGCATAACTGTCAGACTCACAAAATTATACAGGCAGGAAATAGACTGATAAACTATTCAGTTGCAAACATGTGCTACCATTCATAAAAAAGGAAGCATGACTCAGAGAGCCAAGTCTCATGACCAGAGGGCAGAGCCTGTAACCATAGGAAATTATTCCCAGGCTTTGAAACCCAATATTGTCTGGCCATTTGGGTTTTGAAATTGCTTGCGATTGGTGACTCATTTTTTCTTTCAATTTTCTCTCTTTTTGAATGGGAATGTCTATATACTGGTACTCCATGCCTGTCCGACTATTGTATTTTGAGGAGCAGATAATTTGCTTTCTAATTTCACAGGCATAGATGGAGAGGAGTTTGGCCCCAGGATACATCATGTTTCACTCATACCTGCTTTACATGATTGAGGTGATGAGACCTGGGAATATTGAGTTGAAGAAATGTAAATGAGATTTTGGACTTTGAGTTGATGCTGTAATGGGTTGAGACTTTTGGGGATGTTGGGATACAGTGACTGTATTTTGAATGTGGGATTGATACAAATCTTTATGCAACAGAGGGCAGACTGTGGTAGGCACAATAATGACCCCCCAAAAATGTCTACATCATAATTTCCCGGACCTGTGACTATGTTATATTACAAAACAAGGGGGAACTAATATTGCAGATGGAATTAAGGTTGCTAATCAAACGAATTTAAAATTGGCATTTGCCTTAAATTATTCCTTCTCTGATGTTAAAATTATGTTAGTTGGTTTCTTTTTGTTTACATTTCCCTGGTATGCTTTTGTATATCATGTTATTTTCAACTTTTCAATCTGATAAGTTTTATTTTAGGTGGGTCTGTTGTATGCAACATAGTTTTGGTTCTTTGAAATCCAATTTAATATATTATTTTTATTATAATCTGTGAGTTAAGCCAATATTGCTTCTTTTGATAAATATATCTTTTTGACAGAAATATATATATATTATTTTGAACAGATATATTATATATATATTTATTTTATACTTTGTAAAGCCTTCCTTGAGGTGTTTTATCTCTTTGCTTCTGTAGTGTGCTTGTGTGTATGTAGGTACGCACATCTAGATCTTCTGATATTTAGGAAAATTTTTGTTATTATTCTAAGAAAGTCCCCCTTATCTTCTCTTTCATTTGCTACCACAAATACTTCTTAAACATAAACATGAGGAAGTGAAAGACTTTTTCACAGGAAACTGCAAAAGATTGCTAAAAAAATTAAATAAGACACAAATAAATGGAAAGATATGCATGGATTGGAAAACTTAATATTCAATATTTGTGGATTAGAAGATTTAATATTACTAATATGATAAAACTATCTAAACAAATCTGTAAGTTTCAATTCAATCTTTATCAAATTCCAACAACTGTTTTTGGAAAAATGGAAACATGGATCCTCAAATTCATATGTAATTGCAAGAGGCCCCAAATAACTAAAACAATATTGAAACAGAAAAAGAAATTTTAATTACTCACATTTTAATACTTCAAAACTTACTACAAAGCCATAGTAATCAAAACAATGTGGTACCAGCATAAGGACAGATATTAACATATAGTCAGGTGCAATAGAATTGAGAATCCAGAAATAAACCCAAATTATTTTCATTGAAAAAGCCAAGATCATTCCATGGGAAAAATAGTCTCAACAAATATTTCTGAGAGGACTGGATATCTGTATACAAAATGATAATGCTGGACCCTTCCTTCACCTATAAACAAAAATTAATTCAGTATAACAATGACCTAAATATAAGAGGTGAAACCATAAAATTTTAAAAGTAAACATAGGAGTACATCTTTATGACTTTGGAATTTAATTCTTATCTATGACATCAAATGCATTACCAATGAAAGAAAAAATAGATTAATTGGACTTCAAAATTTAAAACTTTTATACATGAAAAGACATTATCAAGAAAGTGAAAAGATAACATACAGAGTGGAAGAAATATTTGCAAATTATATATCTGTTGAGGGCCTAGTATCAAGAATATATACATCTTACAACTTAACAAAATGCAATTAAAAATAGATGAAGGCCACGAATAGACATTTCTCAAAGAAAACACACAAGTGACCAACAAGCACAGGAAAGTAGTCACATCATTAGCCATTACAAAAATGGTAATCAAAATCACAATGAGATAGTATTTCATATCCAGTAAGATGGCTAGAATTCAAAAAATGTAGATAACAATAATTAATGAATTTGTACAAAAGTGAAACCCTTGTACGTTGCTGGTGGGAATGTAGAATAGTGCAGCTGCTATGGAAAACAGTTTGGTAGTTCCACAAAAAGCTAAACATAGAATTACCATATGACCCAGCATTTTCATTCCTGGATACATAACCAAAAGATTTGAAAACAGATAGTCAAAAAAATGCATGTATACATATGTTTATAGAAGCACTATTCATGATAGCCAAAAGATGGAAACAACCCAAAAGCTCATCAGCAGACCAATGGATAAACAAATCGTAGTATATTGATATGATGTAATACTGTACATCCGTACAAAGGAATGAAGCACTGATATACACCACAAAATGGTTAAATCTCTAAAACATCATGCTAAATAAAAGAAGCTGGATGCAAAAGTTCATGTATTGTGTGATTACATTTGCATATGAAATATCCAGAATAGGTAAATCTATAGAGATAAAAAAGTGACTTGATTGCCAGGGACTGGGGACAGGGAGAAATAGGAAGTGACTGCCTACTGGGTATGAGGTTGTATTTTGGGGTAATGAAAATATTTTGGAATTAGATAGAAGTGATGATTGAAAAACATTTTGTATGTTCTGAAGGATACTGAATTTTTCACTTTAAAATGGTTGATGTTATGTAAATTTCACCTTAAGTTTTAAAAATAATTGAATAATTTTTTAAAAAACAATGTAGAGGAGATGCTTGATGCAGGTGAATTGTAAACATCGGCCTGAGCTGACGTCTCTACAGGACTGACTTTTGCTAGTCCTCTAATAAAGCCAACCAGGTATAAATGCAAAAAACAAAAAAATTATTGGATTACTTGATTAATTAAATATGATTGTAATATAGTGTCTTTTTATATCTTCCTTAATTTGACTTTATATATTTTTTACAACAATATTGTGAGTGATATTGGCATATATTTTCAGAAATCTTTCAGTCTTTGACTGGTTTTAGTATTGTTATAATATCCTTAATTGGAAAGTTATAATATCCCCAGTTGGAGAATATTCATTTTTTAAATCTCTGGTTGAGTTTTTATAAGATAACAATTATCTGTTCTATGAACACGTGTTAAACCATCTGGTAAATCTAGTATTATTTTAGTGAGTACATTTTAAACTACTGATTTCATTGTTAAATATACTATTGTTCAGATATTATATTTCTTCTTCAGTCAGGCTTACTAATTAAGCTTTTCTAAGAAAACGGTTAGGATTAAATTTTATTGGCTTGGAGTTAAAATTTATTGGCATCAACTTTTTCATAGTATTTTAAATAATTTTTTAAAAAATTTATCCTGTATCTGAAGTTACATTATATTTTAATTTTATGCTAAATATTGTTTTTTTGTGCCTTCTCTCTTTTTCATCCATGACAATAATCTCAGAGGATTGAATATTTCATTAATGTTTTCTAAGAACCAAGTTTTAGGTTGGTTGATCATTTTTATTACATCTTTCCCCCAATTTTATTATTTTTTGCTTTATTTTATGTTTATTCTGTGTTCTTTTCTATTTTCTTAGGTTGAAAATAAGCTCCTTTATTTTCAGCTTTTCTCTTTTTTAAAAAATATAAGCATTTCTGGGAATAAATTTCCTCCTAAGAACTCTTTAAGCTACTTCCTATGAATTTCAATATCTGGTATTTTTCTTTACATTCAAATAATATGTTTTAAGTTTCATTTATGACTTCTTTAACTTCAATTTCCTTATAAGTTTAAAGTTTTTAGTTTCCAAGTAGTTGGAGGTAGATGTATTGGTTTTTTTAAAAAAAGATTCTAATTTAATTTATGATGCTCAGAGATGTGGGCTATATATTAATTTTTAAAATATGTTGAGACTTACATTAACTAGATTAATTTTTAAATTTCCATGTATGCCTTCGAAACACATTCTCCTCTGTTAAGAAGGAGACCCTATACATGTTCATTAGACCAAGCATCAAGCATGTTAATTGTGTGAAAATATTCTAAATCTCTAACAAATTTTGCCAGCTTCTTCTATTAATAACAGAGTAGTAAGTTAGACTACAAAGAGAGAGATTCACATAGAGGAGACAGATTTCTTTTTATCAATTTACTTTCCATCTTGCTATGTTACTTACTGTACAAATTTCAAATTATTTTATCTTCAGAGACACTGACTTTCTTTATTCCTAATAAAGATTTATGCCTGAAAATAAGTTGTATCTTACATTACTATAACAACCTCTACTTTGTGTTGGTTAATATTTGCTTGGTTAATCTCTTACTATCTTTTACTTTTAATTATTCAGTACATTCATATTTTAGAAAAACCTGTTACAAAAAAGATATCAATGTTTTTCTTTTTAATTTAATAGAAAGTCTCTGTTTTTTTTTTAACCTGTGAATTTACATATAATCACTGATACATGTGGAATTAGTGTCATCAGCTTATCTTGCGCTTGCTGTTTGTCTTACCTTTCCAGTGCTCTCCCCTACTTTCCTGTCTTCTGTTGGAGAGTTTAGATATTTGATTGATTGTTTAGGATTGGATTAGTTGGATATTTTAATCAGTATTTAATTTTGTTTTGGCCATTTTTCTGAGAATAATATCATCTATCCATTTATTTATTTATTTTTGAGACAGAGTCTCACTCTGTCACCCAGGCTGGAATGTGCAATGGTATGATCTCGGCTCACTGCAACCTCTGCCTCCTGGGTTCAAGTGATTCTCCTGCCTCAGCCTCCCAAGCAGCTGGGATCACAGGTGCCCACCCCCATGCCCGGCTAATTTTTTTTTTTTGTAGTTTTTAGTAGAGATGGGGTTTCATCATGTTGGCCAGGCTGGTCTCGAACTCCTGACCTCAGGTGATCTGCACACCTCAGCCTCCCAAAGTGCTGGGATTAAAGGCATGAGCCACCACACCTGGCCTATCCATTTCTTTTAACTATTCCATATCACTATGTTTTTGGAATTTCTCAAAGCATAGTGCTAGGTTTTATATCTAGTTTTAGAATAATTGTCTTTTAAAAGTAAAGTTTAACTCATTTGTGAATCTGATGTCAGTTTAGTGCTCTAGTCTGTGTATGTATATGTATATTATTGAGAGATTATCTTAGTGGGTATATTTTCTTTTTTAAAAAACCTAGGTTCAAGGGTCATGGGAAGGTTTGTTACATAGGTAAAATCGTGTCAAGGGAGTTTGTTGTACAGATTATTTCCTCACTGAGGTACTAAGCCTAGTACCCAATTGTTATTTTTTTCTGCTCCTCTCCCATCCTTCACCCTCAAGGGGGCCCCAGAGTCTGTTGTTCCCTTCTTTGTGTTCATGTGTTATAATTTAGCTCTCACTTATAAGTGAGAACATCCAGTATTTGGTTTTCTGTTCCTGCATTAGTTTGCTAAGGATAATGGCCTCCAGCTCCATCCATTTTCCCATAAAAGACATGACTTCATTCTGTTTTATGGCTGCATAGTATTTCGTGGTGTATACACATTTTCTTTATCCAATCAGTTATAGATGGGCACTTAGATTGATTCTGTGTCTTTGCTATTGTGAATAGTGCTGCAGTGAACATTTACGTGCATGTGTCTTTATGGTAGAATGATTTATATTCCTCTAGATATATACCCAGTGATGGGATTGCCGGGTTGAATTGTTGTTCTGTTTTTAGCTCCTTTTAGTTTTAATTGACAAACACTAATCCTTTATATTTATGGAGTACAATGTGATGTTGTGATACATGCATACATTCTGGAATGATTAAATCAGACTACTTGACATATCCATCACTACACATACTTATCACTACTTGGTGGTGAGAACATTTAAAATCTATTCTTTTAGCAATTTAAAAATACGCAATATGTTATTATTAACTATAGTCACCACACTATGATACACTGCTAGAACTTATTCTTCCTGTTGAACTGAATTTTGTACCCTTTAACTAACATATCCCCTTTCCCCATCTACCCTGCCTCCCAGAATGGTAATTCAGAATTCCATTGATTTTAAAAGTGTCTTTAAATTTTGACTTCCGATGGCATTTCATTTGGATCCTAGGGATTTTCAATAATGTTAGATGAGTTTTTATAACAATATCTAGACTTATGGTTCTTATATAGGCTGTGTAAATTCAGACATCACTCTTGTGCATGGTGACTTTCCTTTATTGCTTTTTCTACCATAGTCCTTGGACTGACTTCAAGCCTCCTCAGGCAACACTTTCAGTTCCATTCTATTGGATTTTGTAAGACTTCAAATATCCCAGTTTTCTGTTTGGGTCTCAGCTTCAGCTGTCTGACTTCTATGGTTCATGAAGCCATCTTTCACATCACCAGATGGGTGTTAGAATCGATTTCCAGTCTCCAGGGCCTTACAGGCTATTGTTGATAAGCATTCCCTGATGCATATCATTTGGCTTTGATTTCTGTCACCATTGCTAGCACCTGGGAATTACTTTTTGTTTCTTGATTATATTTCATTTTTTATATATACTTCTGTATTCAGGAGAATATCTGCATTAACTTAGTTGACTACGTTGTGAAACTTGTAAACAATTTTTTTTTTTTTTTTTTTTTTTGAGATGGAGTCTCGCTCTGTCGCTCAGGCTGGAGTACAGTGGCGCGATCTTGGCTCACTGCAACCTCTGCCTCCCAGGTTCAAGCAATTCTCCTGCCTCAGCCTCCCCAGTAGATGGGACTACAGGCGCGTGCCACCATGACTGGCTAATTTTTTGTATTTTTAGTAGAGATGGGGTTTCACTGTGTTAGCCAGGATGGTCTCAATCTCCTGACCTCGTGATCCGCCTGCCTCGGTCTCCCAAAGTGCTGGTATTACAGGCATGAGCCACCACACCCAGCCAAAAAGTCCAAACAATTTTTTTTTAAATATTCTACTTTTAATGCAAAACGTCAGGGGATACTTTGGATGCTTAGGATGAATTAGCAATTCATAGAACTATTGACCCCAAACTGATGAGGACATTTTTGTTTTTCTTCAAATGGCAGGATCTAGAAATTAGAGATTAGAATCACTTGCACTGGGTCTGTTAGGGGGGATTTGTTAATGAGTTACTAAACCATTGGATTCACGTTTGAAAAGCCACAAATTGCTGTGCTTTGACCTTTTGTTCAAATAAGAAAAATAAATCAGTTTTTAAAAGAACTAAAAGAGATTCTGACAACCTGGTTGGCATCTCAGAATACAAGGGAGCAGCCCTGGAAAATTAACCGTCTATATGTGCACTGCTGACTGTTCTGCTACCATGGTCTTTAGATGCTCATTTCTTAGTCTCTCTTTCCCTTTCACTCTGTGTTCTTTTCTTCCTTTCTTCTGCAAATACTGAAAACATACAGTTACCTTCTCTGTGGTGCTGAAGAATTATTCTTGTTGCCTGAGGCCCCTGAGCTGGGAGTTTCATTTTAGTCATTGCAATGACACTGCAACCCAAGAAACTGCCCAGCCAGGCATGATTGCCAAGAATAACTCAATATCCTCACAATTTAGTCATAACTCATTCATTATCTACATTCATTTTATAAACCCCTAACTTCTTATTATTCATGATACCTACCCTCCCTGACTCCATATATACTTTTGTGCCCTTTTCACATATGACTTTAAATTGGCTGAGGGTCAGACTGTCTATGGTCCTTATTAAGGAACACTTTTTTTTTCTCTTTTTTTACAGAAATTGTGCATAGCTCTTGCTTCCAGTCACCTGTCTGAAGCAGAGCCCTACTCTGAACTCCAGGGCTGCTTTAGAATGAGAGATCACTAAAAAATAGGTGGTAATAGAAATTTTAGTAACGAGGCTGAGCCTATTGGATGAGTTCACTATGGGACCTAGTGAAGCCAAAGTCTAAAACTTCAAATTCCACTCAAACCTTGCAGAATTTCACCTTCAAAACTGGGTCCATTCTAACAGAATCCTAGTGAAGTCCTGTAGCCAACAGTTTGCAATAACACAAGATGATTTTGAGGCCATATGGAAAACTCTCAGAACAAAATGTTAAGACTTTTCTGGAGGGGACTTCGCATATCTTTGTGAGGTCTTTGAACAGTGAGGTGTTTCTGAGCTCCTAATGACATAGAAATAGGGTCTACTGAGTAAGGTGTGAGGAAGAGAGCTGTGGCTTGCTCTAAGCCCTGATGGGCTCATTTGTTTCTCTAGTTTTGCTCTCAGAAGTGACTCATTAATCTAGGTTATCAAAATGGGACCATCTTCTCATAGAAAATGTCATCTTCACTTCCTAGCAAAGACTTTACAAAAGCTATGAAAACACATCAAAAATTTAGAGTATCAAATATACAGTAGATAGCTGAAAAACAAAAGTGTCTACTCAAATATCCTTTCTTCTGATTAACGTAAACCTGCTTAGCCTAGAGTTTCATGGCAATGGGTAATGTTCAGTCATAGCTGCTTGTTCCCGTCTTAGGACCTTTGCACAAGCTGCCCAAAGACTTCCTTCCCTCTGATCTTCACCTGGCTCGTGCCTTCATGTAGCTCAGATCTTAGTGTTAAGTGTTTTCTCTTCAAAGTTGCTTCTCAAAGCACTTGATACTTTTCCTGGCCACCCAATCAAAAATATATTCCTCTTCATTCCTATTACGTGACTCTTTAAAAATTCCTCTATCTAACCTACATCACCGTGTGATAATTTATTATAATTGTAACTTTAATATCACTTTCTCCTTCCATCCACATATGGATTTACATGCCTGGTAATTTTTTATTGGATGCTAAACAGTGAGAATTTTACCTTGTTGAGTACCAAGTATTTTGCATTAAAAAAAATGTTCTGGAACTAGTTCTGGGAGGAAGTTAAATTATTTTGATCCTCTTATATTTTGCTTTTATGGTTTGTTAGGCAGGCCCAGAGTGGTATTTAGTCAAAATCCAATTTTTCTTCACTATTGAGGCAAGACCCTTCCTAATACATTATCCAATTCTCCTTGGAATTTAAAGTTTTTCACTCTAGCTGTTAGAAACAGTTACTATTCCCAACAATACATGGCCTCCAGGTGCTACTCCTTCAAATCATATTGGTTGATTATTCCTCAGCCTCAGGTAATTTCATTAAATAAATGGCTAATATTCATCTGAATACTTGTGGGAGATGTACTGCAGACCATTCTCTTTTGCTGTAGCATCTCTTCTGCAGCATTTGCCCTGTAAACCCTGGCCACCCTAGCTTTGCTAGACTTCCAGCTCCTTTTTCTCAACTCTGCAAATCCACTGGGCTGTACCTGAGTTCCCCACAACCTCAACTTTGTGCCATGATTTGAAAACATCCAAGCAGTAAGCTAAAAAAAAGTAGTGTTCACCTCATTTCTTGCTCAATAAATTAATAAATTTATTCATTTGATAAATGTCAAATGAATATGACACGTGCTGTATTTCTTCAACCGTTGTGAATATGGTTAACATTGTAAATAAAAGAATTTCATATTTGTTTACATATGTTTTAAAAATATCGTTTGATTATGGTTTTCATCTTTTCCCTATTATATTGTAATCTCTGGAATATTTTAAAGAATTATAATTTTATTATCAGGTACACACAATTACTTGAACTCATAACACAAATAAAATTACTTTAGTACCTAGACTGTAATTATTTTAATTGAATGAAAATAGGTTTTTCTAAAATGTTTTTGCACATTTAAAAAATACTATTGTGTTTCTGTTTTTTACTGTCAGTTTGCTAATTAAATTAGTTTAACTGATATAATGCAAAAGTAACATTCATACAGCCCCTGTCAAATTGTAATTGGTGGAAGCAGAAATAGTATTTTCCTGTTATTAATATTAGAATGTATAAGATAGAAGAAATCTTCTAACTATTCAGGTTTGAAGTGTGAAATTTTATAGGTTGATTGGAAAATAGCCTCATGAAGAATTGCTGTATAAAAATATTGAGGGGGAATAGGAAATAAGAATTCTTGTATGTTAGTGAGAAATACTTAAGACATACAGCTTTCTGTTAAACAGTTCACAATATATAGTTTTATTTCCAGACCCCAGCTAGAAAATGGAACTCATAACTGAGAAGCAGATGGAGCAGCAGAAGCTGCTAGAGGCAGTGAATGTGCTTCACAGAGAGTCCAGTGCTGTTTGAGGCTGGGTCACTACCCAGCACAGCAGGATTCACTCCAGACACTTGGCGAGTGACCAGGTACCTGCAGGTCATCTCAGGTCAAGCATAGTCTAGTTTACACCCTGCCACCACCATCTAAGAAAGATCCTCTACCAGGAATCAGATATGTTGCTGGTTTGCTGTTTTAAAGTGTACTTCAGAGAAAATTCATCAAAACAACATCCTCACACAGAATCCCAATGCAACGAAACAGCAAAAATCCTTTAAAATTTTCTGAAAATGCATTTGACAGGTGATACAAAGATGAAACACTTTGAAAGTATAAAAACAGAGGATTGCTTTAGAGATGTTTTCTAGTGACTTTTTTTCGTGATAGCATTCTCTAACACCTTACCTGTGATAGATTTAAGATCTCATACAAACCTTTAGCAATTAACTCTTTAAAACATACCCACCAAGAAATCCTACTTGAATATTTTCCTTATATCCTGGTTCTCCTTGATTTTATGACCTCTTAGATTTAACAACAACTCTAACTTCTGAAAGAGCAGGCACCTATAGTGAGGGTGAAGGTCTTTAACTAGTGGTTAAGGAGACTTAGAATTCCAGACCACTAAACCATGTGACTTAAAATTTCTACATATTCACAGACAAAGTTTTCGTCCTATAAAGTGCCCTTCAATGCTGGTGGGCTCAAGGGCAGGAAGTCACACTTTTCTCTCCTTCTAGAATTGACACAAAGCATTTGCCTTTACAAACTAAGCTGTTATGTGCTTTTAAATTGCACATAAACATCACAGCAAGTTCATTTCGTACACATTTTTATGATGGTGACTTTCTTGTACAGACTGTAAACAAAACAAATTTCACATCTTATTAAACCTTAGGGAGAAACACACTTCAACCCTAACCTTTATGTCAAAAGCAGTTATTTTTTTCAAGTTATGTCATTTCAATTTTTAAATATTTACCCTTAGACAGAATTTCTTCAAAGTCTAACTGGTCTTATTTTTATCCTCCTTTGTGTCATGAACTATAGCTCAAATCTTCAAATTGCTGTAGATGTAGTTAAGATGTAAATATAAATACATTTAAATGTAAATAAACTGGTTTGAGCCTTTCTGAGCAGACTGGACATATGAAAAAAATGAATCAGTCAGTCTTTTTAAAATCAATTTGACTGGCCATCATATTCAGCGATGGTAAGCAGAGGACTCACTAGAACAATAGGCAGGTCATTTACCATGAGGGAGGAGAGCAGAATGACCTGATTGAGTAATAGGCTTACAACACTTTGAGGACTTCCCATGGTCTTCAGACTAACAGTGTCTAGGCTGGGATTTATGTACCCACCCCCATCGCATGCCATACTTCTTTCTATTCTCTAGCTATACTAACTCTTTCTAAGTTCCTTGAATGTGCCAAACTTTTTCTTGTATGTTAATCTGCCAGGAACCTTCTATACCAAACCCTCCCCTTCTCCTCACCTGACTAAGGCTGACTCCTCTTTTGGGTCTCAGCTCAGCCATCACCTTCTTAAAGAAGCCATCTCTAATTACCTCTATCCCCCACTACCTCACACACACAGGCGTGCGTACACACACACAAGCAGGCACACGTGTCATATCTACACACCAGATTAAGTTAAACCCCCAAGCTATCGCTCCCCATGATACTGGTCGCTTTTTTTTTTTTTTTTTTTTGAGACAGGGTCTTGCTCTGTTGCCTAGGCTGGAGTGCAGTGGCAAGATCATGACTCACTGCAGCCTCAGCTTCCTGGGCTCACAGGATCCTCCCACCTCAGCCTCCCAAATAGCTGGGACCACAGGTGTGGACCAACACATCCAGATAATTTTATTTATTATTTATTTATTTATTTTGTAGAGATGGGGATTTTCCATGTTGCCTAGGCTGGTCTCAAATTCCTGAGCTCAAGCAATCTACCTCCCTTGGCCTCCCAAAGTCCTAGGATTAAAGGCACTTCTTTTTCTTTAGCCTCATAGAGTTTGTAATTCTTTTTTAGTGTCTGTTTTCCCCACAAGGCTGTAGCACCGTGGGGGCAGAGGATAGTGAGTCTTATTCTCATTTGAATTCATAGCAGAACATCTGGCACACAGTGACTGCTAGGAACACACAGAAGTAACAAAGAAAAGAAGAAAGAAAAAAGAAAGAAGAAAGGAAAGAAGGAAGGAATGAAGGGAGGAAGGGAGGGAGGGAGGGAGGGAGGAAGGAAGGAAGGAAGGAAGGAAGGAAGGAAGGAAGGAAGGAAGGATCTATACAAAATTGTAGAGTCTCTACCCTAGTGGATTTGGAAGCATATAAAAAATACATTCTCTGGTGTGGCTGGCTAGACTCTACTGTACCTCAAAGTCCCTTTAGTTCTGGGTCAGATTAAGTCAGCTATACCTTCAGCAACCCCTGATCTGTTGAAAATGCAGCTCACGTGTGGTTCAATGGGAAGATTCTAGAGAAGAACTGCACTGCTTAGCTCAGCTAAGAGTACATTTATCTCAATTGATCTCAGGTAACCAAGGGTGAGATATGGTCACTAATGTTTGCCCAGTCCCTTCTCTGTGAGAAGCAAGCAATAAAATGCTTTCTTTGGCAGAGACTGCATCTTTATATTCCACAAACTTCAGGGCACCACTCTGTGCAGAGAAGAATAAATCCATCCCCTGACCAAGACAGCCTTAATATTCTCTTCAGCTTGACTAAACTTTAGACAGGTTTCTTCCTGCGTACAGGCCCCTGACGTCCCTTTTCTAAGAGCATTTACTTTGGAAAACCTAAAACTGTAAATTATTTCTCTGCCTTTTTGAGATGTAGATCGTCTAGTTTCTTGCTAATTTCAGAAACCAAAGAAGTTTTACTGAATGACAAGGACCTGACAGCCATCCCTTTAAATGTAATCATCAAGAATAGTGGTAAACCCCTCCCTTCCAGTTTCTGTGGGACGGCAGGAGTCTAATGTGACAATTAGCAAACACAGATGCCTAATCACATGGGCCGACCTCGTGCCAGTGGCCCTCCAGTACTTTTCCACTAGCTCACCCGGGACTAAAAACCTTCCCATCTTTTATTTTAGCAGAGTTGGGTTCAGTGTCTCTCATATGTTGTAATAGTCTTGAACAGAGTCTTCTTTGCGTGTTTAGCTTTGTCTGGTGGAATTTGTCTTTGATACCCTCATAGGCCTGGCTCACATGTGCACCTGAATTAAACTGGGGCTACATTACTTCTGGTAGATAGGAATGTTCTAGAAGGTGATCACATTTCAAAAATTCTATCTCACTGAATAAAATGTCAGTGTGCTCCCATTTAGTGAGAAGGAGAATTCTTTTTATAATTTGAGATGAGATTGTTTTTCTTTAATGCTGCTATTTTGAAGTAACATTAAAAAAATGAAAATATCTGGCTACTTCTATGGGAGGCAGATTTGAATGATGTCCCAGGAGAAAAAACTGTGGTTGGCATGTTTCAGAACTATATCAGTTTTCTTATCTATGTAAGGTAGCTCATGTAATGATCTTCGTTGCAATGCTGAAACCTTGTTGAGCTCTTATTTTGAAGGTCAGCCTCTGAGGTACCTAGATTTTATTTTCTTCTGGTTTGGAGAGTGACTGATAGGCTTTGTGGCTGAATGTCTTCCCTCTCAGTAAAAGTGAATAGCACAGAATCTGATGACTAGTGAATACTCATCGAACTTTAATTGTAAGTGTTGCTGTCATCATCTCATCATCACTTTCACAATTGTGAAAAACAAAGAAACAAACAGGATATTATGCTTTCAAAACTTTCTACTCTCTACCAAAAAAAAAAAAGTTGATGGGTAGTAATGCTGGCTTAAAATAGACTGTAGCCTTTTCTGGATTGCTTCATTCGTATATAACTCTGAGCTCTATTTGTGAGATGTTTGTCTTTCTCTCTCCCTACCCCAATCCCTGCATTTTTTAGTGATGGATGGGCAGACAGAGATGAAGTCATTGAAGGTTATGAGGTGGAAGCCAACGGGGGAATCACGATAAAGCTGCAGTCTCCAGAGGTCAGGTCATTTGATGATTATTTCCTGAAACTGAGGCTGGACACTAACACGAGGAATCCCTGGTTCCCTGAGTTCTGGCAACATCGGTTCCAGTGCCGCCTTCCAGGACACCTTCTGGAAAATCCCAACTTTAAACGAATCTGCACAGGTAACTCATGTTCACAAAATAACAACTCAGAGGTTTGGTCATCTCTTCTAGATTTATTGCAGCTTGTTGAATGAGAATAGAAGGTGCCAGGGCTAGAGATCCAAAGACAAAATTGCCATCTGTGTTTATAAAATGCTAGAATAAGGAGGAAGTGTGTATTACCCCAGGGATTCATGGCAATCTGGAAAGACAACTTTGGTCTCTGTTGGAGCAAGTGATACGAGATAACAGAAGTAAAGGAAAAGCAAACTGAGGAGTCAGGTATCTAGTATTTAAGACAGAAGGAAGAGATTTTATTACAAACATGTTTAGGAGACCTTAGCCATAGACATAAGTCAACAATACTGGTTATATCCTCTTTTTTCTTTGTGGCTTGTTTAGATACAGAAGTCAGGAGAAGATGAGGTAATGTGACCCTAAGCCACACCACCAACAGAAGTGTTTGTGGGCATAGGGGCCAAGAAACTGCACTCTGATCTTTCAGTCAGAACAATGGTTCATAGCTGGACAGATGAGCACCATGCACTACTCACTGATGCCATGTCAGGAAACAGCAGCACATTGTTCCAAGTTCTTCAGGGGCGTGGTGAAATCCACAGGATGTCCTCCTTGCAACCCCTAGTACTACCATAATCCAGATTCTGAAAACTGTAACTTTTAGGAGTATTATTATTACTGCATAGGGACATTGCTGTCCCCTGTCCTTTTCAGTATTTTCTATGCTGCCAAGATAAATCATCTATGTCCTTTCATAACGCCATTCAAACCCAGTTGTTCTTACTGGGTCGATAGCATAGAATAATGGAGCACTCATGATAATGGGTGATGGAATCTATCCATGACCTAATTTGTATTGTAGAACAGTGGTGTGACATGTATATCCTGTATGTAGGCTACGCAGATATTATTTATAAAGGTATAGAATCATATTACGCCCATGTATAAAACACTGTATATAGCAAACAAAGGGGGATAGAGAAGCATATAATCCATGACTCTTGACCTAGAGAGGCTTGCCATCTCTTTGGGCAAATCAAAACAGATCACATACATGAAATAGACAAATAACAATAGAGGACAACAAGTTTTTACAGGGGATGGTAAGAATATGGCTAATTACATAAAATATTTCTATTTTCAATAGTATTCATAGTTTGATGTTAGAAAATGCTTTCAGATACCAATATATGTAAATGCATCAATGTATGTTTGGCTTCATAAGGTTCAGCAAAGTTCAATGGGAAATTGCCTGGTATGGATCTATTTTCAAATAAGGAAGTTTCAATCTTTTAGAACTTCCTCAGTGTGGCTTCTAGGGAGGCGGCGAAAGGCAGGAGAAAGGGGAGACATTGCTAAACAATAACCCACCTCTGCCACGTAGGTGTTTCTACTTTCTCTGAAATAATAGACATCTCCTTTCTCTGAAATAATAGATAAACCAAGAATAAGCATTCTAATGAACCAATAAATCATCCAAGACAGTCTCCTTATTTGCAAAACAGAGGTGATGAGGGTGAACAGGGGAAACAGTTTCCCTAGGCTCATAAGGTTAATGGCAGCAAAGAAACGACAACCCACACCTCCTAGACAACATAGTGTCTATTTTTAGACTTAGTATTTGGTAATATATTATCTCTCATTGCTTTCTAATTGTTTCCTAAGAAATGTTTGCCATCTTCAACTGTAATATCTTTGTAGTCAAAGCATCCTTACTTGCTTCATAGAACCCTATACAACATGGATCTCTGGGAGCTCAGTCAATTCTTGTTAGCTAATTGATCAGTTAATTTACATTTTCATTCAGGGTAGGGAGTTTTGCTGAAGGGCCCAAGGAGAAGAGCAGTGAGAAGCCTACTGAAAAAGCAGGTGAAGGTGGTGAATTGGGCCCGGTAGTGGGAAGCAAAGTGGAGAGAAGTGGTTTGATGGTGAAGACATGTTGAGTGAAGGTTGAGATTTGCTGACAGAATTGTCAAGAATAACTGTAATCTGAGCAACTGGAAAGATGGTGTCACCATTGACTGAGACAGAGGAAGACTTCAGGAAAAAAAGATTAGGGAAAGTCCAAGAGGCTGATTTTGGATAAATTAAGTCTGAGATATCTGATGGTGGTCCAACTACAGATGTCATTTTGTCATTGTGTTTTATTAGTAAAATTCAGGATACTACTTATGCTTAGATCATTTATATAAGGATTTCTAGGAAGATATTTTGTTGAGCTCTCAAAACAAGTTAAAACTCTGCAACAAGGTACACTAATATTTTGGGTTTTTAATTGTGACAGTACATAAATGTCAAGGTTAAAGCTTAAACTGGGTTAGTATTCACAGCAAGAAATAACAATTTACAAATCTTGATTTATTTTTATGCTGTGCTTGAATCTCAAAGCTATGTTTAAGAGCTTCTTATATGATTACAATCTTTATGAAACATGTTTATATTTGCATTTCATTCTGGAGTCAAGTTCAGCAAATATTTCTCTTTTTTAGGTCTAAGGAAGGCAGGAGGTTTATTTAACTTTTCTATTTGAATTAATTCATAAAACTTATTTATGTTTTATGCAGCAAAATTCTTATACTTTTATCTTTAGCAGTGTTTATCTATATTATCTATGATGTATACATTCATGTATACCTACCTTGGTCTTCGGTTTTAATCTCTATATTTCTGTGAAATTGGCTTCAATGTTATTGAAGAACAATAAACTTTCACTTCATGTATTATTCTTATCCATTTGAGATCCTTGAATATCAAATGAATTCCATAATCTTCTAACAAATATGCAGACACATCTATGAAAATTAGTGTGAGGAAGGAGAATTAACCTTTCCATACTATTGATAGCTACTATATCTGTCACTCCTTTTTACCTCTTCTAATTGGGTCACTGCTAGTGGTTTGGAAAGTTTTGATATTGCCATTAGTTTCCATAGAAACCATTATTGAACTTAATCCCAGATGTCACTATTTAAATAAAGAGTTTATGTGCACTAGATTGCCAGTTTGAATATTAAAGGTCCCAAGCCCAGGCTGAGTAGTTTAGGAATCACTGTGGCTAATTAAAAAGTATTTAATGTAAAGTACACATCACTGCTTAATTAGTTGAGTATATCAAGGGATTGGAGGTGTGTTAGAAAAGCACTAACTGAAACATCAAAACATAACTTCTAAAAAATTAATCATTGTAGGACAGTGGAAAGAGCTGTAAAGCAAATCAGAGTCACTCTCTTCCAGTAAATGTCTTAGCTGCTTAAAAGATTTGTATCATGTTTGCAATGGCATAGTGCTTTTTCATTCCTGATGAGACTCATTAGAAATTCCATAGAAGCTGATAGGGTGTAGCATTTTGAAGCACTATCACTGGGTCCAATACCAGTCCAGTTATGTATCAGCCGCATGACTTGCATGACCTCACTTAACCTCAGAACCTCAGTTTTGGTAACATGACAACAATATCCACCTCACACAGAACTCTGCATGAATTGAATGAAATAACACAAATGAACTACTTTACAATAAAATAATACAAGTGAAATACTTTGCAAACTGAAAATACTTACTATAAATGTAAAATGTTACTACTAGTGTCATGTCTTATTAGAAAACAGGGCATGACATAGATCATTTCATAAAAATTATATATTTTGTAAGTTTAACTTAACTACATCCCAGGATGTGGAAACTAGAAAAAACAAGACAACAATCTTTAATCAATCACCCTTACATAGTTAGTGTCAATATAGATATTTTCTCTTATATTTTCCCATGCAGTCTTTTATAATTTTTTTCTGATGATGAAAGTAATACATGCTTAATATGCTATTGCATGCACTTGGAAATATACAGAAGCATTAGAAAGCTGAAGAGAATTAAGAATTTGCTCTTATCTAAACATCGTTAGTCACTGTTAAAATTTTGGCATGTTTTCATCTTTCTCTATATAGTTTTAAATTATGTATTAATATTATTTTATATATTGCTGTATTAAAAGAAATGTTTTATACATTGATATATTTGTCTTTGTCGTTAAATTCTTTTATTCTTAATGGCTGCTTAACATTTTGCATTCAGATAAGCTATAATTTAGGCATTTCATTCTTTCTATTTAGGCTGTTTTTGCTTATTCACAATTTTTAAAAATGTTGCAGTGATATAATAAAAAAATTTTCATTCTAAACTTTCTTTTTTTACATTTGAATAATTTTCTTAAGTTGTATTTCTAGAAGTTAAATTTCTAGAAGTTTAATCAAAAGATATAAACATTTCTGGCTGGGCATGGTGGCTCATGCCTGTAATCTCAGTGCTTTGGGAGGCTAAGGTAGGCAGATGGCTTGAGGTCAGGAGGTCAAGACCAGCCTGGCCAACATGGTGAAACCCCATCTCTACTGAAAATACAAAAATTAGTTGGGCTTGGTGGCGGGTGCCTATAATCCTAGCTACTCGGGAGGCTGAGGCAGGAGAATTGCTTGAGCCTGGGAGGCAGAGGTTGCAGTGAGCCGAGATCGCGCCACTGCACTCTAGCCTGAGTGACAGAGCGAGACTCTGTCTCAAAAAGAAAAAAAAAAAAAGAAGAACATTTTTAAGCTTTTGAAAAGGAGTTCCAAAAGGCAGCTCCTACTAACGCTGCTTGAAACTCTATGCATTCTTTTCCATTTTGTTTTGCATAATTATCATCACAGTGTGCATACAATTCTCTATCTTATTTCACTCAGGATTATATTTTACATAGTTTTGATGTTGCTGCATGGTCTTTATAACCACCATTTTAAAAGCTCCATAATATTCTAACCAGTTAAAATACTATAACTACTGGCCATTCTTATGTTGTCAGTCATTTAGATGACTTTTAATTTTCCTTCTTACAAAAAAAAAAGACACTGAATATGGTACACAGATTTTTCACAGTTGTTATTACTGTTTTGGGATTGTTCCTTTACAGTAGATTCCTAAATATAATTATTAGTAATAACTTGATAAATTTGGGGTCCCTTAAAAATATATACTGCATTTTCTTGCAATATGGCAATATTTGCATATTTAATATTTGCTCCAGCTAGCAGTATATTAACTGTAGGAGTTCATGGGGTTTATTCTGTCCTTATCAGCCTTTTTCACACCTCAGTGAAGTTATAGCCATTATTTTATTTTCTCTCCATATTCTTTGTACCAATTGAGAACAGATGGACACAATGACTTTTAAAATTAGTCTATATTAAATTTGGCTATTTTAGAAGACATAATGAAAGAATCTGGCTGGTATCTAATTCTCACCAACAGCTCAGGACTGGTAAGATGATGATAGCTAGTCTAGTGAAAACATTTAAGACTTTCAAGCAAGGGGACTCTTACTCCAATAGTTTGGAGGCTGCCATTCACAATTTTAGACTGATACTGATTTTCATAATATATTTGCCTTATTAGGTTTCAAATTTTATGGACTCCACTTGGAATTAACTTATTTTGTAAGGCCAGATAAGATCAGTCCATTACAGTTTGATCCAGATTAAGATGTTCCATAAACTGGGATGGGTTCCAGTTTACTTCAGCCCATTAGGTCCTTTGGTAATAACTTCTCTTTATCTCGGGAAGTTTGACCCAAATGTCAATATGTACTCCTGAAGAATATCATTTGCTTTCAACCCAGAAGTTGGTATTATTAGTTGGGGTTTGTGGAAGACATTACATTTCTTCACCCCTTTTTGTATCCATGCTCTTTGAAATATGGCTTTGTAACGTCTCTCCTCCAGAGGTAGAGTTTTGTTCCCTACCTGTTGAATCTGAATTGACCTTACCATTTATTAACTCTAAGTTTAGGCCTTAAGAGACTTGACCTACTCTCATTTTCTTTCCTGGAACCTTACCTTAGCCATATGAATAAGCTTGAATTTATCTGATGGAAGATGAGAAATAACATGCATCAGAAACAGGATGACCTCTCAGTTGAGAATGTCCTAGATCAGCCAGTCCCTGGCCAACCCACCACCTGACAGTTGACACCTGAGTGAGCCAAGCTGAGATGAGTTATGTCCAACTCAGAGCAGCAGAACTTCCTAGTTGACTCCTAGATTCATGAACTAAATAAATTATTATTGTTTTAAACCACTAAGCCCTGGGATGGTTTGTTATGCAGCTTTTTTGGGGCAATTGATAACTGATAAAGGTATTCATAGCTTTGTAATCCATGGAGCAATAGTTGGTTTAATTAAATTATGGGACATAATTCCTCAACCCAATCATAGAATGCTCAGTCTTTTCCCATCATAAGAAGAATGGTGCAATATTGCACCCAGGATCTCGTCGAGCAAAGCCAAAAAGTTTTATAGATCCTGCATTCAAAAGAATTTTAAAGCCCCCTTGATCCAAGGCAGTTAAACTATTCCACTTAGGAAATCTGCTGTGCATACAGGAAGTGCTGAAAAAATGGGGTACAGTTATAGCTTAGTCAAACAAATACTGTCAAAATAAAACAGTCATATGTTCTCATACAGTGCTGTTATAAGTTGCTTTACGGGAATAGGTTTTACAAGTCTTAAATGTGTTTATATATCTTAGTTGGAAGAATGAAAGTGAACTGACTGTGTGTCTCATCTGGACCTTATAATTTCTCAGACAAATCTGATTATCACACAGATGAAGCTCTGAGAGTAACTATTCAATAGGCACAATATTGGCCTACCTATCTCTTATTAACACTTTTGATTGACACTGCCAAATGTGTTAGCCACTAGCCACATGTGTCTGTTTGTATTTAAATTTAAATCAGTGAAAATCACGTGAAATGAAACCTTCAGTTCCTCAGTTTCACTAGCCACAGTTCATGTATCAATACAGGTACTAGAATATACATTTTTCTGTTTAAAATAGTTTATTTCTTATAAACATAATAGTAACAGTGATACATGAGTAACAGCATGAACTTACAAATTGTGAAAAAAAATACTTTTGGTTTCGTAGTTTTACATAGCATGATAGGTAACAATACTTTGTTAATGTGCTGTTTTGATTGATCATATGATTTTTCCTGCTGTATTTTCTGGAAACTTATTTATTAGGTCATTGAAATTTATACTTTTAGTAACCTCATTTTCATTACATATGATTGAGAATGTTATCATTTGCTCTTGGGAAATGCAAGATCATGCATAATTTTTTATTTTAATTTTGAGAAGGATCTTTCTGCTGATGCAATTGTTACAGTAACTGTTAAGAATATTTAGGCCTGGTGCGGTGGCTCACGCCTGTAATCCCAGCACTTTGGGATGCCGAGGTGGGCGGATCAAGAGGTCAGGAGATTGAGACCATCTTGGCTAACACAGTGAAACCCCATCTCTACTAAAAACACAAAAAATTAGCCAGGCACAGTGGCGGGCGCCTGTAATCCCAGCTACGCAGGAGGCTGAGGCAGGAGAATGGCGTGAACCCAGGAGGCGGAGCTTGCAGTGAGCTGACATAGCGCCACTGCAGTCCGGCCTGGGCGAAAGAACTCCGTCTCAAAAAAAAAAAAAAAAAAAAAAAAAGAATATTTAGTAAGCTTTGACTCCATTGAGATACATTTTTTAATAAATCATCCCAAAAGACAAATCTTAGCATAGAGTTGATGATTATCTTTGAATAACTTTTCTAAAAAGATTTAACTCTTCATACAGATCTGGTTTTTGCAAATCTGAATTTGAGTGTAAATTTATGAAATAACCATTTTAATGTCATTCTTCTGACATTTTCTGTAATTAGTGACTACCATATCGGACAGCATAGATACAGAAAACTTCTACTATTGCAGAAAGATCTATTGAACAATGCTGCTCTAGACGGTGTTCTACTTTCCTAACTCCACAAATGCAAGTTTGATTGTTTCTGTAGTATTTGGATATAATTCACAACTTAGTGATTTGAGACTGATCAACTTGTTGAATATCCTGACGAATTACAACAGCTGAAAGTTGACTCACTCTTTGGTATGAGCCAACGCTGCCAGCTTGCTTGGTAATTCCTACAGATCTGATGCCCAACATAGGGTGGACTGGTTCCCACACAGACCAGGCATGTCTTAAAGAGCCTAGTTAAGTTCTTTAATCCATGTCATTTTTAATATTGGATGGAATCAGAGAAACATGCACATGTTCTGTCATCCAAAAATTATAAAGATTGATGCAGGGGCATGAGTTATTGGTTCTTTTACCTTATATTCATCTTGATTTGTTTCCCAAAAGCTCAAATAATTTTTAGTAGCAGATACAGACTTGAGGTATAAAAATGGAAATTATCTGAGGCATCTAATGGCATCGAGAGAGTAAACAGTTACTATTTTATCTTTTATATGCAAGTGAATTTTATTTTTACTATGCCTGAAAACCAGTTACCTGGAGATTGACCTAAGTTTCATATACTTTAGTTATTACTAGAATTTGGTTATAACTATTAATAAGTTCTTTAATTAGATCAGTTTTCTTCTTATTGAATAAAGTATGTATTTCTGAAGTTGAATTGTCTGTCATGTGGTTCAGCTTGCCTTCTGAACAAGTTTGAAGTGAGTGTTTTCAATGAGTAAAATCTATGACTGTTCATAAATATTTCACCCTGGATGAGTATCTATTTAGGTTAGTATCTATTTAGATGGTTTCTATGGCATTTTCCCATGTCCTCTAAAAGTGTCGCTTCTCATCAGGAGAATAGTTTTGTATTTCACGCCTTGTATACATTTGCTGCTGGGAAAATTCATATAAAATAAAGTCATATTTTCAGTCATCATAAAAAGTAACAGTTGTTCAGGATGGGTGTGACCCATTATACTTGGGGTCTGGCCCATTTACTCTTTTTCTCCTTATTATAGTTTTATTAAGGTATAATAGGTACATTACACACATTTAAAATGCACAAAAAAAATTGATCAATTTTGATGTATGTATATGCCCAAGAAACATTTACTGCAATTAAGATACTGAACATATTGCTTCTCAAATTCCTTTGTGCCTCATTGAAAATCCCTCTCGTCTACCCCTCTTCATCCCATCCCCAGGCAGTCACTTACTGATTTTCTGACACTATATTTTATTTGTAATTTCTATACTTTAATATAAATTGAATTTTTGTAAAAGAGTACATTATAAACTCTTTTCTGCCTGCCTTCTTTTACTCAGCAAAATTATTTTGAGATTCATGATTGCACTATATATATCAATAGTTAATTCCTTTTTTTTTTTTTTTTTTGGAGACAGAGTCTTGCTCTGTTGCCCAGGCTGGAATGCAGTGGCTGGATCTTGGCTCCTTGCGACCTCTGCCTCCCAGGTTCAAGCGATTCTCCTGCCTCAGTCTCCCAAGTAGCTGAGATTACAGGCATGTGCTACCATGCCCGATTAATTTTTTTTTTTTTTTTGTATTTTTAGTAGAGATGGGGTTTCACTATGTTGGCTAGGCTGATCTCGAACTCCTGACCTCAAGTAATCCACCTGCCTTGGCCTCCCAAAGTGCTGGAACAACACTTAACTCCTATTAATTGAAATGTAGTGCTCCATTATTTGTGTATCATAATGTGTTTATTTATTCACCTGGTAATGAACATTTGAGTTGTTTCCAGGTTTTGGTTATTTCAAATAAAGCTGCTATGAATATCTTTATATAAATCTTTGCATAAGCATATTCTTTCATTTTTCTTTGGTCAGTTCTTTGGAGTGTAATGGCTGCATCATGTGGTAAGTGTGTGTTTAACTTCTTTTAATTCACCTGTTGGTCTTATTCACTATGGAGATATATGATTGGGAAAATAGCATCACAAAGGGATTGAACACTGAGAAGGCAAGTGACTTGTTAAAGTTCAAATACCAGTGAGACTTCTGAACTGCTTCTTGAACAGTGTATTCCATCATTCCATTTTTTTTTATTTGCAGATGGCAGTTAAGGTGAAGGGGTTATTTTATGTTCATATTATGAGCCAAGTCTTGGGTCATAATAGCTACAAAACATGATTTCTAATTAGCTAGATTTCTTATTAGCTACTATGGAATCAAGGTTGTCGTATCTCTGAACAATTTCCTGAGTATGTTCCCTAGTGATTAATTCTCCAGTGACTGCTTTTCCGAAAAACTAACCTCTTACCCAAAGTTAAAATATTCATTTGTGCCCTAATGACTGGGAGATTGCCTTGTATAATCACAAGTTATATTTATGGTATAGTTCCCATGTCTCTAGGCCACAGTAATGCACTGGGGAGTTATATTTTATATCCAAGAGCTATTTGTCAAACTTCACACCAATGAGCTGTGTGAGGCCAGGAGTTCAAGACCAGCCTGGGAAATATTGCAAGACCCTGTCTCTCCAAAAAGTTAGCTGGGCACTTTTAGAGGACATGGAAAAATGCCATAGAAACAATCTAAATAGATACTAACATGCACCTGTAGTCCTAGCTACTTGGGAGGCTGAGGTGGGAGGATCACTTGAGCCCAGGAGTTCAAGGCTACAGTGAGCTATGATTGTGGCACTGCACTCCAGCCTGGGCAACAGAATGAGAATCTGCCTCTTAAAAATAAAAGTAAAAAAGAAATGCCACTGAATTGAATCCATAGAGATGTAAATAGATCTGGACTGAATACTCCAGTCAGCTTAATACTATTATGCAATCCATTTGGCTAAATTAATAGCTTAAGCCTTTGAATGATGTAAATAAAAATCTGGTCCTTCAGAGCTGTAGTTCTCAAGCATGGCTTATTAAGACCATCGGGAAAGCTTTTACACAAAACTTTCCTATATTAATCTGGGTCCTACGCCGTACAAATTGAATCAGAATCTTTGGAGTGAGGCCAAGCATTTATTTTAAGGACAAGAAGAAATTCATACTTAAAATTTATGAGCCATTTAAATTTTCAAAATTCAGAACCATCTGTCACTGTCCAAGTTGAGAGCCTGCTAAGGTTTTGGCCCTGGCTGTGGCATCTGAGATAGCTAATGAGATTTTAGTAATTCATGATCTGTATCAGTCTCTTTTGTTTATTTATTTATTGGTAGGCTTGTTTTGCATTTGAAGTATTGGCATTCCGAAACCAGTAAGTCATAACCAAATACTGTATGCCTCCCTGTCCAGATTGGGTAATTCTTAGTTGTATTAATTTTGTATTGCTGTCATAACAAATTACCACAGACTCAGTGGCTTGAAGCAACACAAATTTATTATGTTACAATTCTGTAGGTTAGAAGCCTATGACGTAACCTCTAAGACCCTGACAAGAGTCTCCCTGGGGTAACATTAGAGGGTCAGCAGGCCTGCATTCCTTATGAAGGCCCTAGGAGAGAATGTTCCCTTGCTTTTTCTGGCTTTTAGAGGCCACTCACATGTGTTGGCTCATGGCCCCCTTCCTTCATATCCAAAGCCAGGAACTTTACATCTATCTGACTTTTCTTCCTCAACCACACCTCTCTCTGGACGTGACCAGGGAAATTTCTCCACTGTTAAGGATTCATGTGATTGAGACCTAGGTAACCCAGGATAATCTCTCCATCTCAAGGGAAGATTAGTCACATTTGCAAAGTCTCTTTTACCATGGAAATGAATTTATTAACAAGTTCAGTGATTAGGACGTGGCATCTTTGTGGGACTGTTACGTTGTCTACCACACTAGGTGTCAAGACAGCACGGCATCAGCCTCTCTAAGTCCCTACCGGCTGATTCTTTAGTGCCTTCTACTGCTGCAGGTTGATTCTGTAGGATATAAGTCTTTGGAAACAGATTTTAAACGTCATTTGTATTGTGTTCCTGTGAAAGGTAAAACATCCAGGCAGTTGACGACATATATTTCTTGCATCCACTCTCAGGGAAGTCTCTTATTTCGCATCATCATCCTCCTTGGCGTCCTCTGACGGAGCATGCTCCTCTGATTGGGGACTGCCTTTTTGAGGGCTGGGGGACTGTCTTTTTGAGGGCCTGGGGACTGTCTTTTTGAGGGCCAGGCGGCTGTCTGCCTCTACTACCTGACCCTAAAATGTTGAAGGCCCAAGGTCCATTTCAGATATTTGATGCTCACAGTCTCTTTTAGTCTAGGCTGCCAGCTTTTTAATTTTTCTAAGAAAAATCTTATTTTAAATGTAGTTTCCTTTTTAACTAGTTTATCAGGCACAACCTGCGTTAATAGCCATGCCTACAATTCTTGTTAGACAAGCCTTGCCTTCCAGACTTACTTTGAGGTACATTGAACCTAACAGACTCCTAGTGAAAAGCCACAGTCTTAGTCTCTTGTTTCTTAGCCATTTCCTTCATCTGAAAGATTTATGTGTGCCAAATTATTATTTTCAGAGATTTTTAACAAAAGAATATGAGTCTTGATATGGTTCTTGCCATTAATCTGAGTTTTCATGGGTCTTTTGTGGTACAAAGACCTTGTCAGCTTGCTCTTTAAGAGTTCGAAATAAAAATCCATTTCACTTTTATCTTTGCACATTTAATTTTTCTACTCCCTTGCCTAAACATGTAAGCTCAGTTGATAAAACTGCTGCCTTCCAAGTTATTGCAGGTGAGAATACTAATGAGTGTCTTTCCATTGCATAATAATGGAATAATTATGTCCTTTTAGACCCTGGTCACAGTTTCTTTGCAAATTGCTTCCTGTATCTATATGCCTTGTATTTTATGTTTCATTGTTGGTTTCGTTGCTGTTATAGGAACCCCCCTACTTTTTGGTACCAATTTCTGTATTTGTCAGGATAGGCTAGATATACTGTGACAAGAAATTAAAAATAGTTTAATGCCTTATAACAATAAATAATTATTTCTCATTCATGCAACATGTTCATTATATGTTAGTTAAAACTCCCTTATGTTTTCTGGAAGCCAAACTATAGAACAGCTTCTATCTGGAACGTTGATAGTTGCAGCATAAAGAACCAAACATAGCCAATGTGAACTTAGTTTAAAGCTTCCACTAAAAGTTATATGTGTCACTTCCACTCACATTTCATTGACCAAAGCAAGTTTCATAGTCAAGCCAGATATTAATGGAGAGAGGAAATATAACCCATCTCAGGGGAAGGGTACCTAATATATGGGAGCAATCTTCAATCTATCAAACTAATAAACCAGGCTTAGTACTATAGCCATTTATTCACAAGAGGGCAAATCTTATGGTTGGAATCTTTAAAATTTTAAACTTTTTAAAAACTTATACTCTAAGTTTTGGGATACATGTGCAGAATGCACAGGTTTGTTACGTAGATATACATGTGCCATGGTGGTTTGCTGGACTCATCAACCTGTCATCTACATTAGGTATTCCTCCTAATGCTATCACTCCCCTAGCCCCGTATCCCCCAACAGGCCCCAGTATGTGATGTTCCCCTCCCTGTGTCCATGTGTTCTCATTGTTCAACTCCCACTTATGAGTGAGAACATGCAGTGTTCGGTTTTCTATTCCTGTGTTAGTTTGCTGAGAATGATGGTTTCCAGCTTCATCCATGTCCCTGCAAAGGACATGAACTCATCATCCTTTTTTATGGCTGCACAGTATTCAATTATGTATATGTACCACATTTTCTTTATTCAGTCTATCATTGATGGGCATTTGGGTTGGTTCCGAGTCTTTGCTATTGTGAAAAGTGCTGCAATAAACATACGTGTGCATGTGTATTTATGGTAAAATGATTTATAATCCTTTGGGTATATACCCAGTAATGGGATTGCTGGGTCAAATGGTATTTCTGGTTCTAGGTCCTTGAGGAATCACCATACTGTCTTCCACCATGGTTGAACTAATTTACACTCTCACCAACAATGTAAAAGTGTTCCTATTTCTCCACATCCTCTCCAGAATCTGTTGTTCCCTGACTTTTTAATGATCGCCATTCTAAATGGCAAGAGATGGTATCTCATTGAGGTTTTGATTTGCATTTCTCTAATGGCCAGTGTTGATGAGCTTTTTTTCATGTTTGTTGGCCACATAAATGTCTTCTTTTGAGAAGTGTCTGTTCATATCTTTCACCCACTTTTTGATGGGGTTGTTTTTTTCTTGTAAATTTGTTTAAGTTCCTTGTAGCTTCTGGATATTAGCCCTTTGTCAGATGGATAGGTTACAAAAATGTTCTCCCATTCTGTAGGTTGCCTGTTCACTCTGATGAATAGTTTCTTTTGTGTGCAGAAGCTCTTTAATTAGATACCATTTGTCAAATTTGGCTTTTGTTGCCATTGCTTTTGGTGTTTTACTCATAACGTCTTTGCCCATACCTGTGTCCTGAATGGTATTGCCTAGGTTTTCTTCTAGGGTTTTTATGACTTCAGGTCTTACATTTAGAGTCTTTAATCCATCTTGAGTTAATTTTTGTATAAGGTGTAAGGAAGGGGTCCAGTTTTCCCAATACAATTTATTAAATGGGGAATCCTTTCCCCATTGCATGTTTTTGTCAGATTTGTCAAAGATCAGATGGTTGTACATGTGTTGTACATTATTTCTGAGGCCTATGTTCTGTTCCATTGGTTAATATATATGTTTTGGTACCAGTACCTGCTGTTTTGGGTACTGTAGACTTGTAGTATAGCTTGAAGTCAGGTAGTGTGATGCCTCCAGCTTTGTTCTTTCTGGTTAGGATTGTCTTGGCTATATGGGCTCTTTGTTGGTTTCATATGAAATTTAAAGTAGTTTTTTCTAATTCTGTGAAGAAAGTCAATGGTAGCGTGATGGGGAGAGCATTGAATCTATAAATTACCTTGGGCAGTATGGCCATTTTCAAGATATTGATTCTTCCTATCCATGAGCATGGGATGTTTTTCTATTTGTGTCCTCTCTTATTTCCTTGAGCCGTGGTTTGTAGTTCTCTTTGAAGAGGTCCTTCACATCCCTTGTAAGTTGTATTCCTAGGTATTTTATTCTCTTTGTAGCAATTGTCAATAGGAGTTCACTCATGATTTGGCTCTCTGTTTGTCTATTAATGGTGTATAGTAATGCTTGTGATTTTTGCACATTGCTTTTGTATCCTGAGACTTTGCTAAAGTTGCTTATCAGCTTAAGGAGTTTTTGGGCTGAGACCATGGGGTTTTCTAAATATACAATCATGTCATCTGCAAACAGAGACAATTTGACTTCCTCTTCTCCTATTTGAATATCCTTTATTTCTTTCTCTTGCCTTATTGCCCTGGCCAGAACTTCCAATACTATGTTGAATAAGAGTGGTGAGAGAGGGCATTCTTATCTTGTGCTGGTTTTCAAAGGGAATGCTTCCAGCTATTGCCCATTCAGTATGATATTGGCTGTGGGTTTGTCATAAATAGCTCTTATTATTTTGAGATACGTTCCATCAATACCTAGCTTATTGTGATTTTTTAGCATGAAGGGGTGTTTAATTTTATCAAGGCCTTTTCTACATCTATTGAGATAATCATGTGGTTTTTGCCATTGGTTCTGTTTCTGTGATGGATTACGTTTATTGATTTGTGTATGTTGAACCAGCCTTGCATACCAGGGATGAAGCTGACTTGATCATTCTGGATAAGCTTTTTGATGTGCTGCTGGATTCAATTTGCCAGTTTTTTTATTGAGGATTTTCCCATGATGTTCATCAGGGATATTGTCCTGAAATTTTCTTTTTTTGTTGTGTCTCTGCCAGATTTTGGTATCAGGATGATGGTGGCCTCATAAAATGAGTTAGGGAGGAGTCTCTCTTTTTATATTGTTTGGAATATTTTCAGAAGAAATGGTAGCAGCAACTCTTTGTACCTCTGGTAAAATTTGGCTGAGAGTCTGTCTGGTCCTGGGCTTTTTTTTTTGGTTGGTAGGCTATTAATTATTGCCTCAATTTCAGAACTTGTTATTGTTCTATTCAGAAATTCGAGTTCTTCCTGGTTCAGTCTTGGGAGAGTGTATGTGTCCAGGAATTTGTCCATTTCTTCTAGATTTTCTAGTTTATTTGCATAGAGGTGTTTATTCTATTCTCTGATAGTAGTTTGTATTTCTGTGGGATCAGTGATGATATCCCCTTTCTCATATTTTATTGTGTCTATTTGATTCTTCTCTCTTTTCTTCTTTATTAGTCTGGCTAGCAGTCTATCTATTTGGTTAATCTTTTCAAAAAAGCACCTCCTGAGTTCACCGTTTTTTTTGAAGGATTTTTCATGTCGCTATCTCCTTCAGTTCTGCTCTGATCTTAGTTATTTCTTGTCTTCAGCTAGCCTTTGAATTTTTTTGCTCTTGCTTCTCTAGTTCTTTTAATTGTGATGTTAGGGTATTGATTTTATAACTTTCCCACTTTCCCATGAGCATATTTAGTGCTATAAATTTCCCTTTAAACACTGCTTTAGCTGTGTCCCAGAGATTCTGGCACATTGTGCCTTTGTTCTCGTTGGTTTCAAAGAACTTATTTATTTCTGCCTTAATTTAGTTATATACCCAGTAGTCATTCAGGAGCAGGTTGTTCAGTTTCCATGTAGTTGTGCGGTTTTGAGTGAGTTTTTTAATCCTGAGTTCTAATTTGACTACACTGTTGTCTGTGAGACTGTTTTGATTTCTGTACTTTTGCATTTGCTGAGGACCATTTTACTTCCAATTATGTGGTCAATTTTAGAATAAGTGCGATGTAGTGCTGAGAAGAATGTATATTCTGTTGATTTGGGGTGGAGAGTTCTGTGGATGTCTGTTAGGTTCACTTGGTCCAGAGCTGAGTTCAAGTCCTGAATATCCTTGTTAATTTTCTGTCTTGTTGATCTGTCTAATATTGACAGTGGGGTGTTAAATCTCCCACTATTATTATGTGGGAGTCTATGTCTCTTTGCAGGTCTCTAAAAACTTGCTTTATGAATCTCGGTGCTCCTGTATTGGGTGCATATTTAGGATAGTTAGCTATTCTTGTTGCATTGATCCCTTTACCATTATGTAATTCCCTTCTTTGTCTTTTTTTATCTGTTTTGGGTTAAAGTCTGTTTTATCAGAGACTAGCATTGCAACTCCTGCTCTTTTATTGCTTTCCATTTGCTTGGTAAATATTCTTCCATCTCTTTATTTTGAACTTATGTGTGTCTTTGCACGTGAGATGGGTCTGCTGAATACATCACACTGATGGGTCTTGACTCTTTATCCAATTTGCCAGTCTGTGTCTTTTAATTGGAACATTTTTGTTCCCTTGCTGGAGAGGAGCTGTGATCGTTTGGAGGAGAAGAGGCCTTTTTGCCCTTTTTTCCCTCATCTTCATGGATTTATCTACCTTTGGTCTTTGATGCTGGTGACCTTCGGATGTGGTTTTGGTGTGGATGTTCATTTTGTTGATGTTGATGCTATTACTTTCTGTTTGTTAGTTTTCCTTCTAACAGTCAGGCCCCTCTGCTGCAGGTCTGCTGGAGTTTGCTGGAAGTCCACTCCAGACCCTGTTTGCCTGGGTATTACCAGCAGAGGCTGCAGAACAGCAAAGATTGCTGTCTATTCCTTCCTCTGGAAGCTTCATCCCAGAGGGTACCCACCAGATGCCAGCTGGAGCTCTCCTCTATGGCTGTCGACCCTTGCTGGGAGGTGTCTCTCAGTCAGGAGGCATGGGGGTCCGGGACCCACTTGAGGAGGCAGTCTGTCCCTTAGCAGCGCTCCAGTGCTGTGCTGGGAGACCCACTGCTCTCTTCAGAGCTGGCAGGCAAGAAAGTTTAAGTCTGCTGAAGCTGGACCCACAGCCTCCCCTTCCCTGAGGTGCTCTGTCCCAGGGAGATGGGAGTTTTATCTATCAGCACCTGACTGGGGCTGCTGCCTTTATTTTATTTTATTTTATTTTATTATTATTATACTTTAAGTTTTAGGGTACATGTGCACAACGTGCAGGTTTTTTACATATGTATACATGTGCCATGTTGGTGTGCTGCACCCATTAACTCATCATTTAGCATTAGGTATATCTCCTAATGCTATCCCTCCCCCCTCCCCCCACCCCACAACAGTCCCCAGAGTGTGATGTTCCCCTTCCTGTGTCCATGTGTTCTCATTGTTCAATTCCCACCTGTGAGTGAGAACATGCGGTGTTTGGTTTTTTGTCCTTGTGATAGTTTGCTGAGAATGATGGTTTCTAGATTCATCCATGTCCCTACAAAGGACACTAACTCATCATTTTTTATGGCTGCATAGTATTCCATGGTGTATATGTGCCACATTTTCTTAATCCAGTCTATCGTTGTTGGACATTTAGGTTGGTTCCAAGTCTTTGCTATTGTGAGTGTCCCGCTGTAAACATACGTGTGCATGTGTCCTTATAGCAGCATGATTTATAGTCCTTTGGGTATATACCCAGTGATGGGATGGCTGGGTCAAATGGCGTTTCCAGTTCTAGATCCCTGAGGAATCGCCACACTGACTTCCACAATGGTTGAACTAGTTTACAGTCCCACCAACAGTGTAAAAGTGTTCCTATTTCTCCACATCCTCTCCAGCACCTGTTGTTTCCTGACTTTTTAATGATCACCATTCTAACTTGTGTGAGATGGTATCTCATTGTGGTTTTGATTTGCATTTCTTTGATGGCCAGTGATGATGAGCATTTTTTCATGTGTTTTTTGGCTGCATAAATGTCTTCTTTGGAGAAGTGTCTGTTCATATTCTTCACCCACTTTTTGATGGGTTTGTTTGTTTTTTTTCTTGTAAATTTGTTTGAGTTCATTGTAGATTCCGGATATTAGCCCTTTGTCAGATGAGTAGGTTGCAAAAATTTTCTCCCATTCTGTAGGTTGCCTGTTCACTCTGATGGTAGTTTCTTTTGCTGTGCTGAAGCTCTTTAGTTTAATTAGATCCCATTTGTCAATTTTGGCTTCTGTTGCCATTGCTTTTGGTGTTTTAGACATGAAGTCCTTGCCCATGCCTATGTCCTGAATGGTATTGCCTAGGTTTTCTTCTAGGGTTTTTATGGTTTTAGGTCTAACATTTAAGTCTTTAATCCATCTTGAATTAATTTTTGTATAAAGTGTAAGGAAGGGATCCAGTTTCAGCTTTCTGCATATGGCTAGCCCGTTTTCCCAGCACCATTTGTTAAATAGGGAATCCTTTCCCCATTGCTTGTTTTTGTCAGGTTTGTCAAAGATCAGATAGTTGTAGATATGTGGCATTATTTCTGAGGGCTCTGTTCTGTTCCACTGGTCTATATCTCTGTTTTGGTACCAGTACCATGCTGTTTTGGTTACTGTAGCCTTGTAGTATAGTTTGAAGTCAGGTAGCGTGATGCCTCCAGCTTTGTTCTTTTGGCTTAGGATTGACTTGGCGATGTTCTTTCAGAGATGCCCTGCTCAGAGAGGAGGAATCTAGAGAGGCAGTCTGGCTACAGCGGCTTTGCGGAGCTGTGGTGGGCTCCGCCCAGTTGGAAATTCCCAGCAGCTTTGTTTACTCTGGGAGGGGAAAACCACCTACTCAAGCCCCAGTAATGGTGACACCCCTCCACCCACCAAGGTCTAGCATCCCAGGTCAACTTCAGACTGCTGTGCTGGCAGTGAGAATTTCAAGCCAGTGGATCTTAGCTTGCTGAGCTCTGTGGGGGTGGCATCCCCTGAGCTAGATCAGTTGGCTCCCTGGCTTCAGCCCCCTTTCCAGGGGAGTGAACAGTTCTCTCTCACTGGCATTTCAGGCTCCACTGGGGGAAAAAAAATAAAAAATTTAAAAAAATAAATAAAATTTAAAAAACTCCTGCAGCTAGCTCAATGTCTGCCCAAACAGCCACCCAGTTTTGTGCTTGAATCCCAGGGCCCTGGTGGTATAGGCACCTGAGGGAATCTCCTCATCTGTGGGTTGCAAAGACAGCAGGAAAAGTGTAGTACCTGGGCGGGAGTGCACCATCCCTCAGGGTACCATCCCTTACAGCTTCCCTTGGCTAGGGGAGGGAGTTCCCTGACCCTTTGCGCTTCCCAGGTAAGGCAATGCCCCACCCTGCTTCAACTTGCCCCCCGTGGGCTGCACCCCCTGTCTAACCAGCCCCAGTGAGATGAGCCGGGTACCTCAGTTGGAAATGCAGAAACCACCTGCCTTCTGTGTTGATCTTGCTGGGAGCTGCAGACCTGCACTGTTCCCATTCGGACATCTTGCTAGCCACCTAGAATTTTAAACTTAATTAAAATTTTAACTGTCAAAATTACTGCGTTAAAATGCCTTGAGAAATTTTTACCAAAGATGAAGAGAAATTTCCTCCTTCTCTATCAAGACTCCAGTAAATTAATTATAGGTACTTTATATTAAGGCAGTGAATGAAATATTCTGAGCTCCAAGACAGAGTGACGTTTGTTGGAAGAGCTTGTCAACAAAATATCTTTATTTTCTAATCAAAGTAAGATTAAGCAATAATCAGGCATTACCGTCCTGAGTTTCATGTTTCCACTAGTGAAGTCTTCTTCTCTGTTTAAATGTTTTGAGTAGGACTGGAGCTTATTTTCATCGTAAGAGGGACAAAAAGAAAGGAGTTTATACATAGTCCACCCAATATAATGACCTTCTTTCTACAGAGGGATACCAGCTTCCAGATCTATCCTGAGATAAGTGACACCGATGAGCAGTTGTAGAATTTCCTTTCTTGCATGGGTGTGAGAAACCAATATCATCTTTTCTAACAACAGAGATTGTTCTTGCAAAAGAACAAGCATGTACAAGTTATTATGATATAGTACAAAGATTGTTGAACACCTCAAGTCCATATTTCATCCATTTGAAACGGATTTATTTACACCTTACCCTAGGAATAAAATGGCCTCAGCCTGGCTGTACCATACTCTCTTAGTGACAGTTTTCCAAGTCTACATGTGCAGAGGTTAAGGAAACATTGTTATGTAGCAAACGGCTAGGAATCCCACATTCTCTGATCCAACATTCTTCACAAAATTGTCCAGGGGTCCTTGGAACACTATTATTAGGCATTATAATTTTCAAATCCTTAAATTAATCTGTGAAGATTTCTGTCACATTTTAATTTATATCTTTTTATATATCACTGAAGCTGAATATTTTCTCAGCTTTTATAATTTTATCTTCTGTGAGTTTCTTTGCTTATGTCTTTTGTCAGAGTGCCTTTTCTTGAAATTAAAATTGATTTTATTTTAAATTTCTTATTATAAAACATCTACTTCCTTATATTTAAACCCTTAAGTCATATAGAAAATTAGTTTTGGCCTTTGAGTTTTTAAAACCATGTCCTTAGCACCAGGTTTGGTTTGTAAGTAAGAACACATTTAGTTATGAGAACATAAGTGTTGGACTCTAAAATGAAGTGAATAAGTCAGAGAAGTGGTCATAAGCCTATTGGAATTGACTTAATTGAAAACAAAAATAGAAACAAAAGTTAGATTGTGTTTGAGGACATGCCTATAAATCACAGTTTTTCACAATAGGAACTACGTGGAATCAACCTAAATGCCCATTAAAGATAGATTGCATAAAGAAAATGTGGTACATATACACCATGGAATACTACGCAGCCATAAAAAAGAATGAGGTTATGGCCTTTGCAGGGACACGGATGGAGCTGGAGGCCATTATCCTTGGCGAACTGACACAGGAATAGAAAACCAAATACCACATGTTCTCACTCATAAGTGGGAGTTAAATGATGAGAACACATGGACACATTGAGGGAAACAACACACACTGGGAACTTTTGAGGGGCAGAGGGTGAAAGGAGGGAGAGGATCAGGGAAAATAATGGGCACTAGGCTTAATACCTGGCTGGTGAAATAATCTGTACAATAAACCCCCAGAACACAAGTTTACTTATGTAAGAAACCTGCACTTGTACTCCTGAACTTAAAAGTTAAAAAAAAATAAAAGTGATATGAATAAATAATAGTAAAATTAATAAGTAGAAAGTAAATCAAGATATAAATATACTGTGCAGCAATCTCACTGTTACATGGCATAGCCCACATTAGCTAACAACATTGTAAAAAACTTTACTGAAGACTATTTATTTAACCAAAAGTTTATGTATATATGCCTGGATATGTTTTATGCATTAATACATAGCTGTTTTCCAAAATATAATTAAGGCAATATACAAAAATCCTGACAATATGACTAGGAGTTGTTGAGTGAACAGAAAATAAGAATACCAGGAAGTTAGCTGTGGTATAATATAAGGTTCCCAATATGTGCCTTGATTTTCTTTAAATAAACTTTTAATTTTAGAAAAGTTTTAAGATTTACAGGAAAATTGTGAAAATAGAATAGAGTTTCTGTATACTCCACAATCAGTTTCCCTGACTGTAATATGTAACATTAGTATGTTAGATTTATCACAATCAGTGAACCAGTTTTGATACGTTATTAACTAAAGTCCATCTGCTATTCATAGTTTCTTAATTTTTATCTAACACCTTTTTTTCTGTCCCAGGATGCCATCCAAAGGATACCACTTTGCATTTAGTCATCATATCACCATAGGTCTCTTGGCTGTGATTCTTATGACTTTTTAAAATATGGAAAGTTTGTATAATAAGGGTTACGTAAAATCAGATAAATTCAAGGTTGTGTTTAGAGACAAAATAGGTGTTACGAAATTATGTTCTGTGTCTAGAGGTGGGCAACAAATATGACCCTGAACCCCCAATGTCCAAAAGAAACAAATACACCAGTTGTTTACAGTGCTTCACAGAAATGAAACTCTTCCTGATAGTGAGTCCTGAGATAACCTCCTCATACAGCCTTCAATAAGAGACCACTTTGTAGTGTCCTAAGCATTTTCCTTAACATACTTTTATGTAAAGTAAAAAATGGCTTACAAAGGCTATTTTCTGTAGCATCTTTGAGGTTAGCCAAGGTCGTAATGACTAAGTGTATTTCAGGTGTGGGGAGGAAGGATCAAAGTGGAGTCAAGGTATGAAGCTATGCAAGTTCATCAGAGGTCTGGGAAACTTCCCTTAAATAATAGGTAGCTGATCCTACAGGGCTCTTCTCCAGGCTTCCGGAAAAGACTGTCCAACTCAGTCATCGCTATGTCTATTTCACAAAACACCCACTGAGTCCACCTCACCCCCCACTTTCCCTAGTTTCTTCTTTGATGCAATACAAGCAAATGACTTTTAAACCTAGCTATTTGAAGAGAGATTTCGATGGGCGATTTAGGGTCAGTGGACATAAGGTCAGGTACTTGTTGAGGCTGGTGGGACTATAAGGGACTGAATTTCCACAGGCAAGGATGTGAGGCGCCCCATAGATTGTAGGATAGCTGCCTGCTCTGTTTTTTCCTACATCGCAATTTATTCGGTCAGGGGCAGCTGCTCATAAAAATGAAACATATTTTCTTTAGCCACATCTGTCTATAGTGCACGGTTGCCAAAAGTTTGAAGCTACCTTTTCTATGCAGTTCTAATATGCCAGAAACCAGATGGGATTTTCTGTAATTGCAATCATTTATATTGTTCTCTAGATTTAGAATTCCTATGTGAACAGGATTGTCAATTAAACCATCTCTGCAATTAAAATAAAAGTGTTACCCAATACGCCTAAGCCCATACACACACACACATATACACACTGACAAAAGACATACACATAAAGACACACTGACACAACAACTGTTATCACTGACCTAGGTCTGTACCCTAGGATTAGTAGACTCTTATTTGATTTCTGGCTTTCTCCTTGGTATGTGTGGCTTTGGAAAAAGCAAATTAACATCTCTGGGCCTCAGTTGTCTCATATGTAAACAATGTGCCAATGTTAAATAACAAAGTGAAATAAATTATGTGATCCTCCTAAAAAACATTAAATAGTAATATTATCTTAACTATACTCTTTATCTCTTTATATACACATATGTAATGTACATATATTCAACACTATTTTACTTATCTAATCATGACATATGATCTTTATCTTCTATATCACAATTAGAACCATGTGCCCTTTCCTGTGTGATATTTGTCATAAGGTTCCCCTCGTATTTCTTTCTGTTCTTTTGAATTCTTCACCTTTCCAGTTGTCAGATCTATGCATAGGCTCTCAAGATACTCATCTCAGGGGAAATTTTTATTGATTAGGTGCAGTTGGGAATTTGTCTCGATCTTCATTTGATCCTTACTTAAGGAGAAAGGACCCCATGACCCTGCAGAGGACAGACACTACTGTGGGCATGTTATCCTTCATCCTCAATAGGGCAGGCTATGCCAGTGGCGTGGGGCAGCCTGACCTGTCCATCTGTAAGTAAATGCCACTAGTGTGAACCCTTCTAACCCCACCTTACCACACCCTGGGACCATCTGTTACCATCTGTTACCAGCACATCTTTGATCTCCTCCTGAGGAGCCTCTGTTTTTCTTGCTGCCATTGTTAAACTTTTCTCTTAGATCATAGATTCCTTAAAGACTGTGAATGTAGGATACATTTTTCTATTGCCTCCCCAGCAAGCACAATGAAAAGGTGAGTGTGTGATACACAGAGTTGAACGAATGGAAAAGAGATGACATTGAGCATCCCTCAGAAGTTCCCTGGCATGGATCTCTCACTGCCTCAAAGCTCCTATTACCTATTATAATTCAAGTACTATTTCAGATGGGGCACCTTACCAGCTTTAATGCTGCTGCAAATTCCACAGTGGAGGACAGGGATCTGAAGGACAAGCTCATGTGTTTTGTGGAGGATTAAGGTCATGAGCAGTTAGGATCTTGAGACCCCTGTCTTTCTTGACTAAGGCAAGGTGTTGCGAGAGAGAGGACATCATGAAAGCAATGACAAGAGTTTGGGTTCCTTAGAGGGAGTGGTCAAAGATATATAGATAGAAAGGCACCAAAATCAAACCTTGTTACATTTCTAAACGTAACTTTATGTGATTTCCTGCAAATCACAGATAATCCTTGACTTATGATGGTATTACATCCTGATAAGCCCATTGTAAGTTGAAAGTACTGTAAATCAAAAATGTGTTGAATACACCTAACCTGCCAAACATCATAGCTTCATAGCTTAGCCTAGCCTGCCTTAAATATGCTCAGAAATTTTACATTAGCCCACAGCTGGCCAAAATCACCTAACACAAAGCCTATTTGAGAATAAAGTGTTGAATATTTCATGTAATTTATTGAATACTGTACTGAAAGTGAGAAACAGAATGGTTATGTGTACTCGAAGTCCAGTTTCTTCTGAATGTGTATATCATAAGTCAAACTGTTGTATGTCGGGGACTGCCTGTATTTCTTAAAGTTCCCAAGAGTTCTTACTGACAGGCCTAACATGCCAGTGTTGATTAAGTAGGCTTTTTGCTAGTTTCAGAGGAAAATAAATGTGTAAAACTATAAGTAAGAGCCCAGTTGACCAAATTGAGCAGTAGCAAGTTTCTTGAATGGCAGAAAAGATGACTGTGTGATTATGACTGAACAACTCAAAGAACCCTGGACCTCCCTTTAATTCTGCTGGCTGGGAGGGAAACATAGTGAAGATTCATGCTGCATTGGTTTTCTTTTTTCTTGTTAAATGGATTTTTGTTGGTTGTCTTAGATACAATTATTTGATTTAGCCTGGAAAGTTACTCAGGATCTAAAGAGAAAAGTTTTCGGAGAGAATTGGTGTATTTTTAATGAGTTTTTACTAGGGAAACATGTAAAATTATAATGGAAACCTACTGGGAATTTTCCCACATTCCCATCACTTTATCAAATTTGCCATCACATGTCTTTTTATATTATAGACTTTTATCCTATACATAACAAACTCCTACATGTTATAGAGATATTTTTGATCCAGTCTTGTAATCTAAATTTTCAATTTTATATTGGATTTAAAAAAAATCTTTTTCTCTTCCCATTGTATCTGTAGCCCTTCCCTTATCTTCTCTTAATTCTGGCAAGTCTAAACAATACATCGTCAGCGTGGTGTTATCCCCAATCTATTGGTTACTTTTATTTATAATTTTGCTTTGTTTTAAATTCTTTAATGTTTTGAGGAAAACTAACAGGGCTTAATACACATATTCTGCAATAGAGGCAGGATCAATCAACTACTTGAGTAAATCTAGCAGATGTTCATTATATACTATTACATCATAATTAACTTGTGAGTGTGTAAGGACATGCTATGGGCTGAAAAAAATTATTTATATCTGTGCCCACAGAAGTTTACAGTCAAGTTGAGGTGTTGGGGCATACTCACATGATTCTATAACTAATAGGAACTAATCATATATAACAGCAAGATAAGCTGAAATAATAGCATGCCAAATTGTGAGATGCAGAGACTGATAGGACAAGGAAGCACATACTACACACGATGTGCTAATTGTGAAGTTCAGATCCATGCAGAAAGAGAGAGAGTGCAAGAGTGCCCTGCAGCCTTCTTGTATCATCAGGGAAGGAGTCTCAGAAGAGCGGCTGATAGGAGCTGCTGCCCTGGCAGCTTTCAGAGAGGAGCAGGAATGGATTTCCAGTTACTATTGGAAATGATCCATGAGCTATACTGGGCTGTTTGGTGGAATGTGCTTGTCTCATGCCCTCTTAGAGCTATAGCTCACCACGGCCATGGCTCTGAGAGTTTGTGCTAGCCCTGAGAGAACACATTAGGGAAGAAAGAATAAATCTCTGTAGAACAAGACATTCTTGTGTTTTTTACATTTTTACTAGCTAGAGAAAAAATGGATAGTAAACAAGAAATAATGGAAAATGATATTGTACAAACCAAAGAAGAGAGACCATTTCACTATATATATATCACAGAGAATGTGAAGGGTGTGCGCATGTATAGATTTAAAATCCTGATAATAAATTTATAAACCTGTCATAAGCAAGGGATATCATTTGTTGCTATCAGGAAGACTAGAGACTCCTGTTAGGAAACAAACAGAGTTAATTTCCATCTCTAGCATGCTGCTTACTAGGTATGGGTCTGGGAGCAAGGTCAATTTCATCCTCTGTGGAATGAGAGCTTTTGTATCTTCTTCATAAGATTTGAAGGGAGACAGAGTACAAACAGATGCTAGTTTGTCCTATTTTCCTTTAAAAAAAAATTCTAATCCCAAACATGTTTATTTTTGAAGGTGACTTTGAGCTTGTGTTAAGTAGCACTAAAAAGTCTAGTCTGGCCATCAGTTGCCCTTGAAGAACGGCCTTAAGGTCAACTCATTGGTTGAAAAAAATTGGCCTTAGGAGTGAAACTATCATGCGATAGCTTGGGAATCCGAAAGAATCATAGGACTAGTATGGAGACAGTACACTCTCCAGTTATCATTTGAGGGACATGAGCACTCTTTATTTCTTAAACACTCAGAGGAAGTACTCTTAGACCATTACAGTATTGATCATAATGGTAGATTTCATGAAATGTGAAAGCCCATTGTCTTTTTCATGGAGTATCTTTTTATAGTTGGCTGGGAGCTAATGCATTGTGTGTATCTGCCAATGAGAGTTGTTTTAGTTTTCTCTGCAGCCTTAACAAATTATCATGATGTTAGCAGTTTAAAATAACACCCATTTGTTATATAACAGTTATGTAGGTCAGAAGTCTCAGTAGAGCATGGCTCCATTGAGTCTTGTTTAGCATCTCATAAGGCTCTGGGGATGAATCAATCCTAAGCCTGTTTAAGTTGTTGCATGAATTCTCTTCCTGGAGCTGTTGTCCTGAGGTCCCCATTTCTTTGCTGCCTATTAGCCAGCAGTTGTTCCTAGAGGTTGTTCCTGTAGGTTGTCTACATCCCTTTTCGTGCTTTCCACATGACCTCTCTGGCAACAATGGACGCAGTCCCTCCTGTGCTTCCAATCGTTACATTTGTGCCCTGTTTCTCTAATCCCAGGCAGAGAAAGTTCTCACTTTAATGGCCCATATGGTTTGGAATTTGCCTACTTGAATAATCTAGAATAACCCCATTATTTTAAGGCACTTAATCTTAATTACATATGTAAAGTACCTTTGCCATGAAGCATAACTTTCACAGGTTTCGGAGATTAGGGTGTGGACATCTGTAGGGGGACATTCTGCCCCGTGTTAAAAGCTATTACTCTGTATCAGTTTTTTAAGGTATTTTGTCCTCCTCAAAGTCACTTTTTAAATTTCAATTCCATGAGCTTGGCGACCCTGCCATCTAAAATACCCAAAATATAACTCTCAGAGGGTTAGTTCCTGATATTCCGGTGACACTGACTGCTTTGCCTCAAATATACACTTATTCGTTATCGTGGATTGCCTCCTAACATGAGTACTGAGTATTTTCCCCCATCCCTGTTACATTTCTTAGTTGTAGGATCTATTTTCTAGATTATCAAATTAAAAGAAAGTGGTTTTTGTTGACAACTATGCTTCATTACACTTGAATACTTGTCTGTGAATATTATATGGGACAATGATCAGGAAAGTAGTTAAAAATATATTTGACCACATTTCCTGGTAGTGATGTGGGAAAATGTAGATGCTGAACCATCTGTTGTCATTTGGTAGGATTCAGCTGGCATGAGGCTCAGGCTGGCTGATAAGAGACCATTACTGACATGGGTACTCTGAGACTCTTCCTCATATGGGTGCAAACAATGGCTCCTGGGATGTGGGTGAACTCCTAAAGGACCAAGAGACAAAAGCCTACATCCTCAGGTGTTGATTCTTTTTTTTCCCCCTAGTATTTACTTCCTTTAAGTGTAGGAAGATAAATTGAGGAAAATCACACATTATTACTGTAAGATTGTAAAATCCTTGTTCTTCAGGCGGTTTTTCTCTTCTTCATTCCTTTGGCTTACTTGTCCTTCAGCCATTTCACTGCTAATATAATTTCTACCAGCAAGTGAATGGTGGCAGAGAAATGACAGTTATATCTTACTCTAATTATCAGCCTGATGTACGGTTTGGAGAATGAGATGGTGAAAACCAGGGGCCAGAAGAGTGGGCTCTTTAGTCATCATTACTTGTCCCCAGGATCCCAGTAACAATCCAAGTAGCCTATAGATGGCCTTTATTGTAAAGACCTGGGCATACTTAGAATCCAAGTGGGAACTGTTGGAGCTTACCTAGATAATCCTTTCCTTATTTTACAAGATGAAAAACCTGGACCTAGAAAGGTTTATGAGCTGTCACAGCCCAGAGAAGCCTAAAGAAACAAGGAAAATAAATGAAGTGTGATATCCTGGATAGAATTCTGGGACAGAAAAAGGAAAAAAAAATGATGAAATCTGAAAAAAAATAAATTGGAGTTTAGTAAATAATAAGGAAAATAAAGGAAGTCCTACCCTGGGACCTGCCCATTGAAAGGATGCCCACTCTGGGTACCCTCAGGTTGCTAGTGTCTGCATGACTCTTCCAGCACTTCCTGTTTCCATTGTCCTAACCTGGGTTCTCCTTTTCTTGCTGAACTTATTTGCCTGTGCCTGTCCCTGTTCCTAGTTTCAGGAAGGGCTTCCACACTGCAGAACTCCAAGGGCACCATTATCATCATGTTCTTTTTCAATGACATCCACTGGAGATGTGCAGTCCAGGCAGTACTCCTTGGGTAAAAGTTTCTGCCTCTGGACTAGACGTCTGCAGCAGAACCTGGCAGCCTACTGCCTAGACCCATCCTCTTCCAGTCTCTCTCATGTCCCAGGTTCTGCCTGGAGAAAAACTATATGACATCAGGAATGCTTTTACTTCTCTGTGCCTGTTTCCTTCTAATACTATTCCTCTGTTAATTAAAAAAATTCAAAAATCATAAGAGGCCATCAAATGCTTCTACACATTTGGCCAACTAATAATGGTCTTCTGCATGGGCACAGAACACAAACACCATGTACATTTCCTCATACGATATTTAGAAAATTGCCCCTGTGATCCTCATTCATATGTATAGTTCTCCATTCTGTCCTCAGAATTTGTTACTGAAAGTTGCATTGGTCAGTATGAATAAACTAAGACCAGAATGCAAATCCACTGTATTTTCTCCGTACGGGCTTCCCACCAGCTTATGTCTGGCCAGGTTTTGAACAGTTGCAGAGAAAGTGTGCTTACTGTAACAGAGTGGCTAGGTGGGGAGGAAAGCACCTGATGGATCATTATTTGCATCTTCATATGCCCTTTGTGCTCCAGGATGCCTTATTTCCCACTAATAAATCACCATAAGCTTGAGGCCTTTGTCTTGACAACATCATTTTCTCTCAGTCCAAGAGCATTTCATGGTCTTGGTGATATATCATGAGACCTCATACTCATGTGGATTCCTGTGTAAAGAATTTCTCTTTATTGGATTTTTTCCCTTTGAAATTTAGCCAAAATTTAATGAGAAAAAATTATCCATTATGGGGGTTTTGCTTTTAAAGCAAATATGACTATCCAGTTGCAGGGGTCTTATAGGTGCTATCTGCTTTCAGTTAAGAGCAATTTAGATATCAGATTAGAAACCCTTCCCGTTGACTGACATCTTACAAATGAAATCTGCAGCCTCTTGAACTTAATTATATCTTCATGAATATTGTAAGGCTTCAAAACTTGGCTGTGGTTTTGAAACTCAGCCAGGGAGGTATTAATGGTGTTATAATTTGTATTTATGTAATGTTCTTTCTTCCAGCTCTTTCAAAGTACCTAACGCATTGTTTCAGTCTATCTACATAGACTGAAAACCTCACTGTACCCATTTATAAATAGGGACCCTAAGGGTCAATGAAGTGACACAAATTAGTAAAGTCCACATAAAACTATAGGAGGTTTCTTTGTGCTCTGAATGCCTCCCTAGGAAAGTTGCGTTCACTGTTGAGATGTGTTTTATTTATATCACATTGTGCTAAATACACATTCAGTCTCAACTTCTGCTTCAGCCATCAATCCCAGCTCCTGTTCCCCTTTTCTCTTTCTTTGCCCACCCACTTGATTTCCATCAATAACTTCTTCCTACTCCAAGTCCTAGAACATCATTTTTAATCTTTAAAGTTCAAGACACTTTCCCAGGGCCCCCAAAATGGTAATTTTTTTAATGTGTAGGTCTATGATGAGCCCAGAAATCTCCATTTTAACAGATACATTAAAAGAGTACAATGCTTATAATTTTTTAAATACCTCATGACATGGTTTGGCTGTGTCCCCACCCAAATTTCATCCTGAATTGTAGCTCCCATAATCCCCACATGTCCAGGAAGAGACCTGGTGGGAGGTAATTGAATCATGGGGGCAGATTTTTCCCATATTGTTCTGGTGATAGTGAACAAGCCTCAAGAGATCTGATGGTTTTACAGAGGGCAGTTCCCCTGCACATGATCTCTTGCCTGTCCATGTAAGATGTGCCTTTGCTCCTCCTTCACCTTCTGCCATGATTGTAAGGCCTCCTCAGCCATGTGGAACTGTAAATCCATTAAACCTCTTTTTCTTTATAAATTACCCAGTCTTGGGTATGTCTCTACAGCAGCTTAAGAATGGACTAATATACCTCACAATCAGTTTGGCTGTGGAGTGGGAGAGTTGGAAAGAGTGTTAGTATCTTGAGCCTGAGCATCATGGTGTAGTAGAATCTAGGCCATCCATTCTTTCTTAAATTGAGTTCTCAAGAAGCAGAGCCAGAGGCAGAGATTCCTTTGCTAATGATTTGTTGAGGCGTGCTGTCAAGAGGAGAGGAAGTAGGCTAGGACTGGGGAGTAAGTTAAGTAATGTCTCAGCTGGAGAGAAGCTGCAATCTGATTCCAGGAAATCCTCTGAAACACAGATTGACTGAGAGTTAGCAAGGGGTCCAGGCTTTTGAACTCCACTATCCATCATTGGTTGAGTTCTGGCATAGAGCAAACGATGGGGGAACAGAGTCTTCCTGATGAGGCATTTCCTGTTCATCTGAGAGCAATTCCGCACAGAAGATGGCAGCTGTGGGTTGATTTTAGCAACACTCCATCAGCTGTGCTGTGAGTGTTCTAGTTGAAAAGGTGGTCTAGGCTGGTCACCAAAAGTATCGGCTACATCTCTCCACTCAACAAGAGTTACCTTTGCCCCTCGCCTTGACTTCCTGGCTTTTCCCTTTCTCCAGTATTGGCAACTCTTCTGATTTGATGCCAAGACACAGTCCCATCTTGAACCCAGTTCCAGTACCCGACTCTGTATATTTTTGTGCCTGAGTCCCTGTCTTGGTAGCTTCTATGATACCACAGCTAATTAAAAACTTGTTCTGAATAATGCTTTTCCTAAAGAGTGAAGTCCTGCCCTGGGGCCTGCCATTGAAAGGTTGCCCACTCTGGGTACCCTCAGGTGTTTGTGTCTGCATGACTCTTCCTTTACTTCCTGTTTCCAAGGTCCCAACCTGGTTTTTCGCTTTCTTGCTGAACTTATTTGCCTGTCCCTCTTCCTGGTTTCAGGAAGGGCTTCCACACCACAGAACTCCAAGGACACCATTATCATCATGTTTTCTGTGGATGGTGATGGTGCCCTCTGGAAATGTGGAGACGTGCGGTACAGCAGTCCAGGCAGTACTCCTTGGGCAAGTTTCTGCCTCAGGACTACACTTCTGAAGCAGAACCTGGCAGCCCACTGCCCAGACCCAGCCTCTTCCAGTCTCTCTCATGTCCCAGGTTCTGCCTGGTGATAATCCATATAAATTCAGGAATGCTTTTACTTCTCTGTGCCTGTTTCTTTATAATACTTTTCCACTTTTAATTTTTAAAAAAATTGGAAAATCACAAGAGGCTATCAAATGCTTTTACATATTTGGCCAACTAATAATGAAATTAAATGTTTCAATCAAATCACTTGGGGGATATATTCCTAAAATGTTCTTTGGACAGAGTAAACAAAGGAACTAAACTATATATGGAAAGTAAGGGATAGGGATATTAAGCCAGCTTCCTAGTCTCTGGGATTGCTGCCTGCATACGACTTGGCCTTCTCATGAAATTCAGGGTCTGTGTGCTGTGGCAGAAATTCAAAAAGTGCTGCTTCCAGCTTCTTCCCTGCCAGGAAATCTCTCTTCTAAAGATACAGCACAATGATGTACTTGGTGAATCAGACTCAAATTCTGTGTTTATTTACAGGAAATTAACAAAAGTGAAAAAATTATAACGACTTGAAAATACTATAATAAATATTATCATTATAATTTTAAAATAATGAGGCCACAAACAGGAATACACAATTCCCCCAAAAGAAAATGATTTACTTCCCCTAGTAACTAAAGAAAACAAAAAGAATAATTTTGCACTTGTCAAACTGGCATATATTATACGAAATGATAGTATCTACTGCTGGTCAGGATGTGGTAAAATGGGTGCTCAGATATGCAGCTGATGGTAAAATACATGGTATGATTTTTCCTGGGGGGAAATTTTCCAATATGGATCAAGAGTCTGAAGAAACGTCTTAATCGAACAATTTTATTGCAAATGATTCATACCAAGGAAATGATCACGTTATGCAATGCTAGAAATATTTGTGTGCAAACAGGAAAAATAAAAACTTCCTATATTCCTAATCTCCAACAGGTCAAATATTAGATAAATGCTAATATATTTTTACCACGAATTATAATGGCTCCATTTTACTGGGCTATGGCAGGTATGCCATGAATCGGCTTTTTCAATGGTGATATAATCCAAGCTCAAAGGTTCCTAAGACTGGCATGGAAAAGACAGAGCAGGGTTGAAGTTACTTGCATCTAACAAGCTCAGCCCCAACAAGTCCTCTATGTGGTCTATCTTATCCTGTTTGAATTCTGAATTTGGTTTGGGGCCCAAACCCCAGCTAAAAAGAGAGTGTTAACATTGCTTTCTTTGCCTCCGCAGTTCACACATCCTTCTCAGGGCCTCTTGCATGTCTATGGCTTACAGTAGGACTCATGAGCTTATGTATGTTTAAAATAGTCACTGTGGACCGAACACCATCTAGCAGATAAGGCCTTCAAAGAAATGATAGTCCACTGAGCCTGTCTATGCTAAAAGTCTATAGGAGCTCCCTTTGACTTATTGCTTCAAATCTAAAGCCCTCTGATTTGTTAAAGTTCAATAAATATCTGTTATTATTCCCTGGCTTCCTGCAGTGGAATGTTATGGTGGTACAAGTTATAGAAGTCCAGAGTAGCTCTTTATTAACCAAGTTCATAAAGGCTTGGATCTGCCCTGCCCTCTCTACACTCCATATCTCCTCTCTGTTTGCACCACTATCAATACCAATGCTACTTAGCAGCCCCTTCCTCCTTCTTCTCTTCTCTACTCTGTGTCTTATTCTTGCTTAATAGCCGACTTATGCCCAGCCTCCTCCATAAATCTTCCCTGGGATGCCACAGTGACTGCAGCCTTTCTTAAATCCTTGTCCTTATAGTTGGACCCACAAAGTTTGACTATATTCTATACAAACAGCACAGAGTTAGACATATGAAACGTACTCCATGAACAGTTCAGTAGGCAATTTTCCAAATGGAAATGCAATCACTGTGGTATTAAATTCTTGCTCTCTTGAATAACTTCAAAGAATGAACTGGCATTCTCATTTTAATTTTATTCTAAAAGCAAGTAAAAATTCCTATTATATCAGGTGCTGACATTTTCATCCCATCAAATAACTGAATGGACATGAGCATTCAATAATTCCTTTCCACCCAAACTCAATTCACAACCTTAACATGGAACATAATTTTTGTTCTATGTTTAAGGGACTTGAAGAACATCTCATAGTTTCAGACTAAAATAATAATCTGAACTTTTCCCTTTCATTTTTTCCATTTATACACAGCTCATTTTATTTCCACAGACATTAAGAGCTCTGAATTTGACTAATATACTAAATAGACACCTCATTTATATTACAGCTTTTATTCAATAATCTTGAGTGATAGCTTATAGTCATCATATCAGGTTTTCTTTTGAATATTCTTAAATGTATTGTAGTCACCATCAATAATAATCATGCTTCAGTTAGATCATCATCCTATTGCTGAGTTATCAGTCATTCACTATAAGAATAATTGAGATAATATGAAAGACAATTGTCTAAATAACTTATTACTGCATGAAAATAAGCAAAGTGCGCTGATATCACAGAGTCTACTCTGACAATACAAAGAAGGTTTTGCAAATTGGTGGCAGGAATAGGGGAAGTGCTGTGCTGGATTTCTGGCAGCACGCTAGCTCTCAGCTATCCTTTCCCTTAACATCATAAGCTACGTTGGGCTTCTGTAACTTGTACCACCATAACATTCCACTGTGGGAAGCCAGGGACCATGGAAACCCACTAAACTGCAACATCCCTTGGCACACAAAATAGGCTTTTCCTCCTTAATGAACACAGTTTGAAAACAATCCACCAAGGAATTTTGTATGCTGTTTCAGTTTACATTAGCAGTTGCATACATACCTGGTGACTATGACTCAGCAGTCGTTGAGGCATAAGGAAATCATTTCTGCCTTCACATTAGATTCTGTGAGTTTTCAGGGGGCACTACTGAAAAATCAATGCCAGGTATGTACTTAGAGAAGCTTCTGTTAATGGTTTTCCTGTTGACCTAGCCCATAGAAGAATCTGTCATATTTAATTAGTGTGGCAGTATCATGCTGATCAATCTTTTCCCTGGCTTTTCTTTCTTAACTATTTCTGAGCATATACAGAATTAATACACCTATCTTGGTACTAGTGCCCATTTTTCAGCAAACTAGTCTCTGCAATGACTTTCTTGTCCCTTGTTGAAGGCCGTAGTAATCTCTGCTGCTGCATTTTTGTTTTTGTTTCTAGCTGTGTAAGAAATTAGTGCAGGGGTCATACCACCCTGAATGCTCCCGATCTCGTCTGATCTCAGAAGCTAGACAGAGTCAGGCGTGGTTAGTACTTGGATGAGAGAAATCAGAGCATGGGACCAAAGCCACATTTCTTTTTTTTGTTTTTTGTTTTTTGTTTTTTTTTTTGAGACAAAGTCTCACTCTGTTGCCCAAGCTGGAGTGCAGTGGTATGATATCAGCTCACTGCAACCTCCACCTCCCGGGTTCAAGCGATTCTCCTTCCTCAGCCTCCCAAGCAGCTGGGACTACAGGCACGCACCACTACACCCAGCTAATTTTTGTATATTTATTAGAGACGGGGTTTCATTATGTTGGCCAGGCTGGTCTTGAACTCCTGACCTCGTGATCTGCCTGCCTCAGCCTCCCAAAGTGCTGGGATTGCAGGCGTGAGCCACCACGCCCTGCCCCAAAGCCACATTTCTAACCTCACTCGTAGCTTAGCATGTCGTCTTATTGAGAAGGTTGCCTCTTTCTGTGTTCAGTTCAGTTGGAGGATGCTACAAAACAACAGGCCCCAAAATAATAGGGTCCTCTGAATGCACACATTCTAGTGTTTAACCCAAAGCATGTACAAACCCACATGCATGCACACACATGGTGAGAGAGTTCTGCTGTACTACCACTGCATTTTGTACCCAGAACCAGGACTGCCCTCAACTAACACAGGCTTTGGTGTAAATCTAGTACCTCAGTCTAGACTTCTTCCTTTATGTTGAGTTAAAGGTATCCATTGCTCATTCCTTCAATCTAGCCTTGGTTAGGTATGACTAACTATGGTCTATTTTTCCTGTTTTCTTGGTTTTGGTTAGAAAAACCAAGTGGTTAGCAGTATGTTAAGATTTCTGTCTCCCTCCTTCTCTCTAGAATTGGCTCCTTGTTTATGCAGTTTTGAGAATCAAATACGTACAGTGAGGCGGTAGAGGGACAACTCCTATTTCATCTAAATTCCAAGCTCTAGTTGAAGATGTTTTTCTTGTAATATTATAAAATAATATACTTTTGGCATAAAAATGAACATGGAATAAGTGTAGACAAATAAGCACCTGACCACGTTTGTGTCTGTCTCATATATTCTCATCTCAAAATAACTAGAAACCATCAGGGAGAATCTTGATATGTTGCCCAATTAGTATTTTGGTAGGACTGAATCCCACGATGAAGACATCATCAGAAAAGAAAATAACACATGACTCTCTAGAAAGCAAAGTTCCCCAAAGCGCTAAGAAAGTTCCACAGTCAACAGAAATATTGGCCCAGAGATGCTAAACTCCATATGTTCCTCAATCACATTTCTGATCAGTGTTTTGGTAAGCTTGTGCAAGGTCACTTTGCAAAGGCCTAACCCCAATGGTGCAGCCAGTCTTAACGAGAAGCCTTGTAGGCGTGGGCGCTGCTTCTCTGAGACAATTCCTTGTGGCACCTTAGAGCTTCTTTAAAGTTTGTTATCATTATTTGGGCTCTAAACTAATATTAACAACCATGACTGTATGCCTGCCTCAAGGGCCACTCATTTAATTAGAGTCTTAAGTTAACCTTTTTTGTGTATTTACCCCTAGAAGAGAAGGTGCACTTGAAACTTTTTAAGTGCATGAACAACGATTATGTCAGAAGAAATGACCATGTAACAGTCTGGGAACTCAGACAAAACCTTAGGGAATCAGTTAATAGTTTATTGTGGCGGTGTTGGTCTGAGGGTTGTAGAATCTATAATACTGACTTTTAGTGGTGAGCTTCTTTCCAAATTAGTTTTGCCTGTTGATTTTTAACCTTCTCTATGCAGTGATGAACAAAGCATCTATATAAAGAGCTATGCAAAAATTTGATCTCTGTATTAACATCATTCATGTGAAATAAATCACGGCAACATTACATGTGATAAAATGTTGTGGAAGGTCTCTTTATAGATTATATATTGTCTGCAATCAGGGACAAATTTTATTTTGTACACACAAACATTTGTTAATATTGTGACAAATATCACATCTTCCCATTAGCTTGCTGAGTGTAATGTTACTCCTGGACAGTAACTAAGCAAGAGACAGAAGTATCTCCTACTTAAGAGTGAGAGTTGCAGAGTCAGGCAGGCTGGGTATTAATCTAGTGACCTCCACATCCACATCCAGCTGTGTGATCTTGGACAAGTTATTTGACCCACTAGTCTTTAGATTGTTCATCAATAAGTTGAGGTTAGTCCTATCACCCGTTTCATAAATCCTTGTGAGATGAATAGAACGGCACATGTAAAGCACCTAATGGAGCTCCTATCACAGAGCAAACATTTAATCACATTATCATTTATTTCCTGACACTAGGTCAGATGTTAGACTAGTTCTTGGACATTTTTTAAAACTAAAGTTTGCATTTTAGAATACTGTTAAAGAAAAGTTGCAAAGATAGCACAGAGTTCTTGTATATCCCACACCTAGCTTTCCCTATTATTAATATCTTATATTGCTACGTAACATTTGTCATAGTTAATGAACCAACATTAATGCATTATTATTAACTAAACTCTATTTTTTTCAGATTTCATCTTTTTTTTTCCTTTTTCTGTCCCAGAATTCTATCCAGGATATCACATTTCATTTATTTTCCTTGTTTCCTTAGGCTTCCCTGGGCTGTGACAGTCCTCAACCTTTCCTTGTTTTTGATATCTTTAACAGTTTGTAGAGGTACTGGTCAGGTATTTTGTAGAATGTCCCTAAGTTTGACTTTGGCTAACTTATTTCTCATAGTTCAGTTGGGATTAGGGAGAGGAAGGCCAAAAGATAAAGCGACATTCTCAAATATATATGATCAATTTATCAGTGATGATGTTAACATTGATCACTCAGCTAAGGTCGTGTTTACCAGACTTACCATAAACTTACTTTTTATGGCTTTTTAAAAAAATGCTATGCTCTTTGAAAGCTACTCATTCAGTGTACGACCCACTTAAAGAATGGGGAGTTATGTTTCACCTTGCTGAGAACAGAGTATCTACATAAATTATTTGAAATTCTCCTGTGTAGATTTGTCTTTTCTCTCTCATTTGTTTTTTACTTAATCATTTATTTATATCAGCATGGGTATTTATTTTATACCCTGGGTTATAATCCACTATCATCCTTTTTATTTTGTTGCTCAATTTTTTCTGTCTCTGATGGTTGGAAGTCTTTCAGTTGGCTCTTGTGTCCCTTTGACATATCTCCATTTTTTATTGTTGTTGTTTTTATTTATTATTATTATTATTATTATTATTGAGATGGAGTCTTTCTCTGTTGCCCAGGCTGGAATGCAGTGGCACAATCTCTGCTCACTGCATCCTCTGCCTGCCTCCCGGATTCAAGCGATTTCTGGCTAAAAACATTGTTTTGTTTACTTTCTGGCACTACAAAGTACTCTGAGCTCATCTTGTATATTTCCTTCACCTGCACTACACATGATTTTTTTTCCCCGAAAAGTTCTGATCCCTTTTATTGAAGAATTGTATTAGAAACCAAGATCTGGGCATTGGGTGTGCTTACTGCTATTGGATTGTTGTTGATTCGGTGAAAAGAGCTAGGTATATATGTATGCCAGACCACATGTAAACATGTATCTGTAATCATTTCTGTATAAGCTTATCAGTTTATATACCAAACTAAATTTAAATTCATGCTGATGTTTCCAACAACCCTTTCCCTGTACCACATGGTTTATTCTAGCTTTCTCCTTTTGCTTATTTGTAACCTCCCAACCCAACAATGATAAAATGCTGACTTCTACCACCTGCTATTCATTTATTTGTTCAGTCTTGGTATACGTGTGTGTAGCTATTTGAAAATTATTAACACATACCCCACGAGAGACAACTTTACTATCTATAGTGCAGTGCTTATATGTCATTCCTGAGTGTCATTTTAATAGATTTCGCTCAGACTGTGACCTCTCAAGGTGATCCTTCTTATTGTAGAATCTGTATTTGTCGTTCTTGTTTCTGTAAATATGCCCTTTACAACCTGAGCAGAGTGGCTGATATATCCAGATAGATTTGCATTAAGTCTGGACCCTGCATTTGTTTTATCAACAGATGTCACTAAGACCTCCTTGCCTGTGTGCTCTTGACAACATTAATCTTCCTAAATTCTGAGATAGATATTGACTAAAGTTTCACTAGCCATGAGTTTTTATTAGGCCCTCGGGAATTCTAAATTTGACTTTTTGAAGAGATGCTATTGGGAGACACCATATAAAAGGCAACATTAAAGAAATCCTCACAATTATGACACTGAGACAGAGTGTCATTATTTAACTGGGCTGATAAGTCTACATAAAGTACCAACTAATAGAAGAAATGAACTTTAAACAAAAATCCACAGTATATCTTTTTCTTTTTTCTTTTCTTTTTTTTCTTTTTTTTTTTGAGACGGAGTTTCACTCTTGTTGCCCAGGCTGGAGTGCAATGGCATGATCTCGGCTCACGGCAGCCTCCACGTCCCAGGTTCAAGCGATTCTCCTGCCTCAGCCTCCCTAGTAGCTGGGATTCCAGGCATGCCCCAATATGCCTGACAAATTTTGTATTTTTAGTAGAGACAGAGTTTCTCCTTGTTGGTCAGGCTGGTCTCAAACTCTTGATCTCAGGTGATCCACCCTCCTCAGCCTCCCAAAGTGCTGGGATTACAGGCATAAGCCACCAAGCCCAGCCAAAATCCACAGTATATCTTATTCCCATGTGTTTCTGATACTGTAGTAAACCTTATGGCCTATATTTAAATCACAAAGTCTGTTCAGAACATGGCAGGCTTCTGTTCCTTGCTTCCATTTCATCTACTTGGCATATTAATTCTAGGAAAGCAGCTGAAGGATACTCTTTAATATGTCCTAAAATAGACTTCTTAAGTGCAACATCTTGTCAAGTTATAGATATTTTGTTGCATTCATCTGGAGTCAGTCATAAAAGTGGATTTACAATGTTAATGCCATAGAACATTTATGGTTTTGTTTTGTAATAAGCAAGACCTCATATTGGTTACCAGAATATGTTACATTAGACCCTAATAAAACAGATGAGAAATAAGTAGAGCTTTTACAATAGCTCTTGTATTTCACTCTGTATTTTCCCTTTGTGTTATTAGCTCAGCCTAAATCACTGCAGCATGAAAATAGAGATACTCAGAAAGGACATAGCATTGCTTGGGATTCAAAGAGGACCATAAAAGCATAAACTTTGAAGCTTTCTTACATATCTAAAGGAAAGCATCCTTCCTGTCACCCATAAATAAATAGAGGTGGTGCTATGAGCATAGATCTGCCTTCTGCCTTCTTAGAGTGTGGGAGAAGCCAAGAGGAATAGGCTTGGCAAGGATTCTGACCCAGCAGGTTGTTGAGTAAGGAATTGGTTCTGATGGATTCTTACAACAGTCTAACGTCCCACACTGGCTAAAGCAGTCAGCTCTCTGTAGCATACTCTGTCTCTGTGATTACCTGCCAAATGCCTACTGCAGACCTGCAAAGATTAGTTACTTCAGGGGGAGTGGTTTATTACTCCACAACACTGTTTTGAGCCAGGTCAATAATAACAGCAAAGGCACACAGCAAGCAGCTCTTGTTTCCTCTCTTATAGAAACAAAGAGCCCCACAATTCAACTGTTACTGACTGATCCTCGGCATCACTTTAACACCCTTGTGATTGCCCTTATTTGTTTTCCAGATACACCATAATTTTTTGAAATATGAATCAGCTAAATGCAATTGTATTTTCAGAGAATCAAGATCTACCATACCTTATTGTCAATTTGCAAAGAGCCTGCTGTTTATGTGTCATGCACATGAGAAATTTCTGTTTTAACAATAGATTGGAATGATGCATTTAGAAAAGTGTCTGTATTGTTTGCACATGTAAAGCCCAGGTGGGGTTAAGCAATAGAAATTCAACTAATAATAACAGTGATAATAACATGTGCTTGATTAAATGATCTTTTCTTTCTTCTCTTCTATCCTACATAGCAGTTAATTTACATTTTAATAAACTGAATAGAAAATAATGGATTTGTTATATTTTTCTATGATGTCAGCAGAGATAACCCTTTAGGGAAAGAGTAAAATATAGTGTCAGAGGAAACAATTCCCAGGTCCTAGACTTGGGCACAGGCAAGGCTAGACAGTTCTGAATCTTATCTCAAATTCTCCCTGGAAGAGCATAAAGAAACTTTAGCAGCCAGGCCTCCAAGCAAAATTGAGGGCACTTTATCCCTTTGAGGTCATTATTTAAAAAATGACCTGATTAATCTTCCTTCAATAAATCTAAGACTCAGGCAATCTAAAGGAATCTGAATTTCATCTTCTTTCCTCGATATGTTAACAATATAAAATAATTACAGCCCTTTCTATTTTGATCTGAATTGAGATTGTATCAAATTAGGTATTGAATATATAATTCTGTCAGGCAAAAATAAGCAGTGGAGAGATACAAATGTCGAGAAATCAGAAGAATATTTTCTCCAGGAGGAGTCGCATTTACCATTGCTTCCCCGAATGCTTCCTTGCTTTATGAGGAGATAGAATAATGCGGTGTTTGTTCTTTTAATTTGAAGTTAATGACAAGAATTTAGATTTGAAAAGGTACCACTGGACCTACGTGCATGGTGATGGGGTTGCATTAATGAAATCAAACAGGCATCAACAAAGGTACTTTATTGGAGCTAAACATCCTTTCAATATTTTTCAATTCTGAACATTCAAACTGGCACAATATTACTAACAACTCAGAACAAACAAACATTAAGCTAATAAGTTTTGCTAACAAATGTACTGTTGTCTGTAATGGGACTGCTCCACTAGTCGGGTAGGGCTGCTGTGTGCATGCACAGTGCTGCCTAATAGGGAGTGCCTGCATATGAATTCCTCATCTGTCCTTGCTGACTCTGTGACCTTGAACTTAGGACTCCTGATTTTAGTGGGCCAGCCAGTGTATTTCATTCTCAAATTTAGATCCGAATAAGAAGTAGACCTAGGAATATACTTGTGAGTGCACATAGAACATTCAAAGGAATTTATAAAAAATTAGAATTAATATGTACATTTAGCAAGCTTGCAGGATACAAAGTTAGTATGCAAATATCACCAGTATTCCTGTATACTAGCAACAAACAATTAAAAAATAAAAATATGTAGTAGTATCAGAAAAATCAAACACATGGATTCTGCACACTGAAAGATAAAAAAATTGCTGGGATAAATTAAGAAAACTAAATAAATGAACACTTTCTTCTAGAAATGCTCCATACCATGACCTGGGCAGCAGTTACATGAATGTGTACATATGTAAAAAGTTTTTGACCTATAAAGATTTCTGCACTTTACTATATGTGATTTATACTTCAGTGAAAAACAAAACTAACTGATAAACAAAAGACATACTGGATCGGGAACATGGTTTTGATATGTGCCCACAATGGAGAGCCTGCGTGCTGCTGCACTCAGGTAGCTGTTTATAGCCCTTGTTGAGCTTTCACAATAAGAACATGATTACTATTTAGAACCAAGGCAGCTATTTTCATAACCCACTGTGAAGCAGTTAGGCAGGTATTCTTTTGAAAGTAAATAAACACAGTCAACTACAATTATTTGGTTCCATTTAGCATATTATAAAAAGTAATGGTTTAATGATATCCTAGTGGTCCCAAATAAAGTACCACAGAAAATGATTCATAAAATTTCCTTCTCACTAATAACTCTGAGACAAGTGTTATGAAAAGGCACTAAACCCCAGGAAGCCAAAGTGTTTTCACCTTCCCACCAGGTGACAATGTTATTAGTTTATAATTCTCTATTCACTAGCCATGAAAATATAGGAGCTTTAGAGGACAGGGCAGCCTATAATAGATTTTGTTTGTTCAATAATAGATCCTTACAACATTATCTACACAGTTGCTGTGGTAAAGGAAATGGCCCTATAAAAGCCACATGACTTTCCAACTTTATGTCACATGTCCCTGCATGCTAGTTTATTAGACTTGGGGCCAGCAGGGCTGAGACTGAGGTAGTAGCTGAAGAGAGTTCTTCCTGACAGTAGGACCCTCCTGGGTGTACAGAGCCCAGGGGACTGGCAGAGTAAGAGAGCGTAGGTACTCACTTCAGATGGACACAAACACACAAACTCTGTGTTTATTTTGGAAAGAGGTGTGAGCTATTACATTGCAAATATTCCCCAGGAGCATGTATCTAGCCTCCCGGCTCTCTATATGACACTGACAGAATGGGCTTCTTTGTCATCATTTGCTGTTGGTAGATTGGGTGCCAGTACTTGTAGTCAGGGAGACAGCTGTGCACATCTGGAATGATCCCAGAGAGAAGTCCTAAACCAGGCTTGACAATGGTGCCAGGGCACTGAAGGATGCCCTGTCCTCTGTCTCCAGAAAAGCGTCTCCTCTGTAGATTTCTATACCTGCCCCTGCATTGCCACTAAGTGTGACAAGAAGAACAAGGAGTGAGGAGGCATTTGGATCCAGGTTATACCACATGCTTTCCGCACCTGTAAAATAGTGAGACTAATGTTTAGTTGGCAGGATTATAGTAAGCATTATAGCTCACTTATTAAGTATTGTATATAACAAACACTCAAGAAGTGGTAGCTATTATTATTATTATTATTATTATTATTATTGAGACGGAGTCTCGTTCTGTAGCCCAGGCTGGAATGCAGTGGTGCGATCTCGGCTCACTACAAGCTCCACCTCCCGGGTTCACGCCATTCTCCTGCCTCAGCCTCCAGAGTAGCTGGGACTACAGGCGCCTGCCACCACGCCCGGCTATTTTTTTTTTTTTTTTTTTTGTATTTTTAGTAGAGACGGGGTTTCACTGTGTTTGCCAGGATGGTCTCGATCTCCTGACCTCATGATCCGCCCGCCTCAGCCTCCCAAAGTGCTGGGATTACAGGCGTGAGCCACCACGCCCGGCCGTATTAGTATTATTGTAGATATGAAGCTATTGCCTTTACTTTAAATGCTCTTTCCCAAATATTTGCCTGATTCACTCCCTATTCTTCTTCAATTATTCACTCAATGCTCCTCTTTTTAGTGAGGTCTACTCTAACCAATCGACATGATACTGTCTCAACATACCCACTTTTTCTTTCCTGTTCTCTTGTATTTTTTTCTGTAACACTGATTTGATTGTAATTATTACATAATTTTCTTAGTTGTGTTAATTTTTAGAAATTTTCTATAGCCTTTTACAAGAATTTAAGTCCTGTGACATCAGGTATTCTTGTATGTTTTGTCTACATAATACCCCATTGAAAAAAGCAGTGCCAGATGTATCATAGGTATGAATAAATATTTGTCAAATCTTTAAAAAATTACATAACTGTGAAATTAGTTAAAAAATAATGACATTCTACTGACTATTGTTTGTATATACATATGTATACGTCTATGTACATATATTTACGTGTGTCTATACATACATATTTTTACGTTAATCTTACCCTTAATAACCTCAGAAGATAAGACACAGTTAGAAGGCACCTGACTTAAGAGAGATGACACAGTTTTCCTGGTTTGCCTTGTTTACACCTGTGTTCTCAAAATAATTGTTGCTAACACTAACTTTCTCTCTAAAAAAACGATACAAGTCATAAGTTCTATGATCACCCTAAATGAGGATCAAAAGGAAAACACTGATCTCACAGATATCCAAGAACAGTTCCTGTCTCAGTGCTGATGAATGAAGTATCCACTAGACAACCACTGGCACTGGCTTAAGAAATTTGTACTGGGGACACCAACATAATTTTTTATCTATGTAAAATAAATCTTAAATAGTAGTTATAAAAACAAGAAGAGCAAACTCAGTGTCCATAAGGCTTGTGTCTAACAGATAATTTTTCATTTGGTAAAGAACATTGTGTATTTATTCTGATATTTTTCTACAGTTTGATCCTGTTGTTGGTTGTAATGACTGCAACTTTGGGTGATGGTTTTAGTATTGACAGGACACTTTAAGGGGCTGCTGTCTTCAAGGTTATTTTGCCACTCAATTTTTGTGTTTTTTTTTCTTTAACTCTTGGTAATTTCTATGATTCTAGTAGCTTTAATATTTAGCATTTGGGGTTCTAGGCGAGCCTATAAGGGCTTGTTTAAGAGTTATCAGGCAGATGGCACAAATTTACCTCTTTTATGGTCCCAGTAAGTTGGAGAGGGAGAGAAAGAAAACCAAAGTAAGGGCCATGGGTTCTGAGTGACAGACATAAGCTACTCTGTTTAAATGAATCTGCAATTTTTGGAAGGAGGATCTTTTCTTTCTTATGTAACTTTCTATACTTATTTTGTGTGGTTTGATTTTAAAATGCCCTTCCTCTCTATCTTACTCCTCATTTCCTCTTGGAAAATGTCCTTTCAATCAGGAAAATATTGCTTTAGCAAATTACACTTTTAACAATGTCTTATCTTGCAAAGCTGGAAAATGGATTAAAATCTAATCTTCTTCCCCTTTAACCTAGCCTGGGTATTTTATATGTCACTCTCAGGGTAGATATAAGTATACCCTTTTCAAACTTTTGACTACATCTAAATAGGCCTTTAAATAGAACTCTTTAAAAATGTCCATTTTCATCCCAAATTCGATATCAAAGTCAAAACTCTTTACCGTTTCTTCTAAAGACTCAAACTGTCTAACTTCCTAAATATTCCTCTGCTAGTCTTAGCCTGGGAACCTTAGTGTCCAGTGACCTATTTAGGTTGGAACAAAGAGGGCAGCTGGCAGGGAGTGTGAGGAGCCCCATGTTGTTCTCAACCCCATATGCAGCTAAATTGCTGACTTTCCCACCTTCTAGTACTTCAAACACACATCACATCGACCCCCCACTATCAGTCAAATGAGGGAGGAAATGCTCACTGCAGAGAGAAGCAAATTTCAGGAACCAACTAAAGTCTCTGAATTATGCCAGTGATGTTTCCCAAATATATTTTTTGTTTTCCAAACCTCTTACCTTTATTTCAGCAAACCCAGTTGGTCCCAAAATTTCTCATCCATATCTAAGTCCTGAAGTCTAGGCTTCCAATATGGAGCTTATATCTAACACAATACCATTCTTGCGAACCTGCTTGGCAGTAGGGGAGTTTTTGATCACCTGTGACATAGGTAGAAATGATTGCAGGGTTTTTGAAATTCACAGGTAAAATCTAAAGGCTAAAATTAATGTGTAGTGTGACTCTTCCATCAAGAAACATTTTACCTGAGTTTCCAATAACTAGCAAATCTGATTTAAATATTTCTGCCCCATCAACCATATATAAGAAGAGATTCATACTGACCAGTTCTAACTCTGGATTTTTGGGGCCCTAGAAATGAAAAAAAAATAGTGGAATCACCAAAAGAAAATACCATGGTTTAGATAATGCATAAATTGAATTCCTGTAAACTGTAGATTGTCGTAAAGGAATCAAAAAATGTTTTTCCAGTACCATGATATAGGAAGATTTTTAATATAAGTTCCTGTGAACAAAGAGGGAGTAAGAGTTATTTCCATTACTCCTTCGGGATTTCTTCACAATATTCGAAAGTCCTTTATTTTCACCTCTATGGAGTTTGTTTTATATCTCATAAAACCATTATTGAATAGAGAGAATAAAACTGAATAAATCATTTGCAGGTGGAATCTGCTAGAGCTAGCCACAAGTACAAAGCTTGCACAGGTGGGCGTGGCTTCTGCCAGTGTCATTGCTCATTCCCTTCCTCTGAGAACCCCCAAAAGCATTTGAGAATTAAACCTGGGAGCCTAGTCTTTATTATTGTGACCTTGGTAGTGATCTATTTTTATTGTTACAGGCAATGAAAGCTTAGAAGAAAACTATGTCCAGGACAGTAAGATGGGGTTTGTCATCAATGCCATCTATGCCATGGCACATGGGCTGCAGAACATGCACCATGCCCTCTGCCCTGGCCACGTGGGCCTCTGCGATGCCATGAAGCCCATCGACGGCAGCAAGCTGCTGGACTTCCTCATCAAGTCCTCATTCATTGGAGTATCTGGAGAGGAGGTGTGGTTTGATGAGAAAGGAGACGCTCCTGGAAGGTAATCTTTTCAGTAATCAATCTAAGTAACCTTGTGAGCCTTCCTGTGCCAGACAGATGGCAACTGTGGTTTCATCTGGTTCCATGGTTTCTGGGTGCCATGCGGATAGATACAACTAGGTAGCAAAAAGTCCAGGGATAATATCAGATGAAATTACCAAAGACCACACCACTTTTTAAAACATTAAAATACTTCTTTTTCAACACCCAATACCCAGTATTCTACCAGTGCCACCCCCTTACTCAGCTATCACTTGACCCTTTTTCCAGAATGCTTGGGACCTTCCTGCAAGCCCAGGAACCTAAAGAAATTACACTTGGCCAGCAGAAACTTCTCAGACCTTGCCAGCACCAGGCCAGCATCTTTCTGATTGATTGACTATATACCATTCTGGTTATGAAATATTTTGAATATTACACCTGGTTAAAGAGCTCAATATGCAAATAGAACTAAGTCCTGCATATGTGTCCCTTCTCCTCAGGCTAACCTATGTTTGTGCTAACATATGTCTTGGAGCAAGAAAGGAAACAACTTTCTTTTTGGGATTGAGCCCCTATGGCTTATTAATCAAACAAAAAGCAGATGAAAAGTAAACCGAAGTATATATAAAATCCTCTCCAAGCCATTTTACATACAGTCTGCTCTGCAATACTTGTTTTGATACTACCAGTTAGCTCAAGCATAATTGGTACATAGGAAATTTGGTTAGTATCAAGAATAGTTGTGTTCATTCATAAACAGTTTCTTAGGAAAGGCATAATCAGAATGGCAGAAGAATTAACACCTTCAGGAGGAAGGAAAAAGGCCCTCAGCTTGGCTACCACTCAGCAAGCCCAGGGTCTTATAGGCCCTGTCACCTGTCAGTCTACGATGTCCCAGACTTAGAGCTTTTTAGAAAAGCATATGCTGTGTTCAAGTGGAACATCAAATCATTTAATCTTCATTGCTGTAGGTGGATCATTGTCTTTCTTTTACAGATAATAAAACTGGGTATCAGAGAAACTAAGGAACTCACCTAATGTCCACAGATTGCAAGCGGTGGAGGCAAGTGCTCTCACTCTGAGGCTTCTAATCTTTTGCAACATCACACTGCCTTTTAGCAGATCCTAAAATTAGGCAACGTGGCTGGCAATCTTCTTTTTGGTTTTTGAGAAAGAGTCTCACTCTGTTGCCCAGGCTGGAGTGCAGTAGCACAATCTCGGCTCACTGCAATTTCTGTCCCCCAGATTCAAGTGATTCCCCTGTCTCAGCCTCCCAAGTAGCTGGCACTACAGGTGTGCACCACTACACCTGGTTACTTTTCTTGTATTTTTAGTAGAGATGGGGTTTCACTGTGTTGGCCAGGCTCATCTTGAACTTCTGACCTCAAGTGATCCACCCACCTTGGCCTCCCAAAGTGCTGGGATTACAGGCGTGAGCCACTTTGCCCGGCCTGGCAACCTTCTTAATGTCATTTCAGAAGTACTGTAAGGGACTGTTTGACCCTAAGTAAGTCTCCATGTATCTCTTTGTGTCAGCTTGAAGTCCTGCACTTAGGGAGTACCTTGTGAGAGCTAAGTGGATTCTCCCTGTTAAAATCTGACAGCTCTAGGAAGAACAAACGATATCAGTCATTGTCAGCAATTAAAATTATCAATTTATCAGATTTCTTCCAAGCTGCTAGTTAGATGGGAGCAGGTTTTGATTGGAATGCGAGTGAGGTAGATGGAATGATTCAGGAACTGGGCATGTGAAAAGCTTCGAGGAAATGGTACCAGGAGCAACAAGTGAGTCTGAGGTTCAGAACATTGACTACCTGCCTCTGTAAACCCTCTTTCATCCTGTGTCCCACTGGACCCTAGGCTCAATAAGGGGTCAGAATTAGAATGTAAACCTTCCTTCATGATTCCCAAAGATAACATACAATGTGCCTAGCACAAGGCCAGATGCATTTTTGACACTTCATGTATTCAAGTTTACTCCTCTTCTCTCTCTTTACAAGTTATCTAAAATGTCGGTGCATAATTTTAGCTTGTTTCTTCTCCATCTTTAATTAAATATTCAAATGTTACTTAAGCTTTCCCCTGGGTCTTTTCTTAGGGATCATATCCTTCTGCTTGCAATTGGTTGGCATAATCCGTTTTCAATTTCTGTTTCGAAAATCTCCCTGTACTTCCTCCTCCTGTCATACCATCGTTCATGCTTTTGGTCCCTCTTGTAATTATTTCAGTTAATCATCACACAATGTAAACTGAATGCATTGAGAGGATGTTGTAAATATGTAATTTATAGCATAAAAATTCCAAAATAAAACCCAACATCCGTGGAAGGAACCCTGGGGTCAAAGGAAAACGGCAGTGTTCAGTAATACACACAGTATGAGGAAGGCTTCTTAAAATGAAGTCAGTATTTTTCCCTGGATATTTTTCCATAGTTTTTTTCCCAGCTTTTGGGACTTTAAAAAAAAAAATGTGTTTTATACCAAAATATTGTGAATTTTTTTTGTTTCTAAATGCTAATGAAGTGTGAACTGATTTCTCTTATGAAAAAGCAAATGAGGAAGCTAAAATAAAAGTCTTGGGAAACTGATTTAAAGGAAAAAGACATTCTAGAGCCAGCATTGCAGCAAAGCCTTCTTTGTATGTGAGAAGCTGTAATAATGTAATCTGAAATAAAACACAAAAATTCCTGGAAATGAAAGTGGAAATTACTCACATCAAGCACTCACAACAGCACAACAGGTTCTATAGCTCTAATGAATCTAAAATGGAAAGATATCAGAGGTGTAGATTAGTGTCATTGATCAGCAGGATGAGTGTAAGCCAGCAGCCCACGGTTAATTCTCACTTGGATATCACTCAGAAAGATACTCTGAAGAACTTTCTGGTATGTCTAGCAACTGGGGGATAATAACTCTTTATTAGTCAAAAGTCAACACAGCAAAGAGATGAATAATGTGCTCTGGGTGTACCATTCTCTCTTCTCATTCTAAGTGCATTTTGTTTACCTGGCAAAGGAGAGCTTTCTTTACTTTCCCAGAATACCTTTTCTTTTAGGGGACAACTATTTGTAGAAATTGCAAGAATCTGGATGTGGAGAAGCCATTAGCTACCCTGTGGGTGACAGAATGCATTTGCACATTAAGAACAAGCAGAAAACCCAATCAACTGACATTCCTTGTCTAGATTGAAAAACAAACAAACAAACAAACAAACTAGGCCAGATACAGCCAATAGATTTCAGATGCCAACTTAGTTTGATTGGCTGTAGCCTCCTGGAGTGTTAGGCTGAGAGGGATTGTGAGCATGAGTCAGTTTAGAGAGAAAGAATTGCAGGAAGGATTAAGCAGGGGCGTGTGAGAGGGGCGAGGGATGAAGAGAGCTGATGAAGAAGAGTATGTGTTGATTAATTGCCATTTCCTTCAGTCAAGCACAAAGAGCAAGAGGCCGTGACTCATCTTCTAGTCCAGGAGGACGAGCACTTTGCATAGGTACTGCAGAATAGAATCCCACTTTGCAGAACTAGTAAGGAGCAACCAAGCATGCAGCTTTGGGAAACTGCAGCATTAATTATAGAGTGAATAGCAACATGGAAAGGAGATGTAAGAATGCCGGAGTTCCCATGACTGAGATATAAATGGTTATGCCAGTACAAAGTTGTTCTCCAGTATTCGTATAGTAATGAAAATAACCAGAGTATTTTAGGGCATTAATAGTAATAGAAATATGAATGAAATCATGCTATATTGACTTATAGATTGTCTTCCTTCATTTGGGATGCTGTAGCAAAATATCATAAACTGTATGGTTCATAAATAACAGAAATGTATTGCGCACAGTCCTGGAGGCTGGAAAGTCCAAGAACAAGACACCAACAGATTTGGTGTCTAGTGAGGACCTGCTTTCTGGTTCACAAATGGCACCTTTTAATTTTGTCCTTGTGTGGTGGAAGGGGCAAGAAAGCTTTTTAAGGCTGCTTTTACTAATCTCATTCATGAGAACCTTGTCCTCATGGCCTAATCACCTCCTGAAGGCCCTTCCTCCTAATACCATCACCTTGGGGGTTAGGATTTTCAGCATATGAATGGAAGGGGGTGAACATAAGCATTTCGACCATAGGACATATGCATTTGTCCTGAATATAAAGCAGTTTTTTACATGCCTATCTTAATAAATCCCCACAAGAACCACGTGAGGCTTAAAGAGTTTAGTGGCATTCCTAAGTAGTATAATCTACTGTTAAAATGTTAGAAAAGAGACCAGCTTGTACATTCTGATGTTAGATCTTGTGTTCTTTAGATTGCATTGTAGAATGTCCTATACCATATACATATATGGTGTGTGGTGTATAACATGATGTTTTGATATACTGTATGTATATAGTAATGATTACTATAGTGAAGAGTTCTAAGTGCAGGTTTTGCCATTGTGTAGTGTTCCGGCATTTCAAATTACTGAAATAACTGATACCAGTTATTTGGTTTCAAAAATATTTATCCTAATCAGGGAAGAGATTAGTTTAAATGTCAGTGCACAAGACATTAAATCCTCAACATCCTTACTAATTAAAGATGCCTTTCTCAGATTTCTTGCTCTATTAGCACCTTAAAAACGTTCCAGACTTGGTAAAACTCACCCCTTTTAATACAGTGTAATGAAAATGACAACTTAATGTGAAAAAGAAATTTGGATTAAAGTAATCAAATAAAAAATTAATGTTCTTATTGATACTTATGCAAAGAATAACTTAATAAACCATAATTGGAAGGACATGATCAACTTAGCAAACACAGCATTATTTTTTGGAGGATAAGCAGAGAGAAAAGTACAAGAGTAATTTAATTTTTAGTGAATATGGATGATACACAGAGACTGAAGCATGGAATATACACATTTGGGATAATCAGAGGAAACATAAGAAATAAGCTAAAATATTGGCAGTAGCTGATTTAAGATGATTCTAGCTTTCTCTTGTTTCTATTATTATCTACTTACCAACTTTCTTTGTTTTCTACATTATGTCTATATTCTATAAGACATGCACATTGTGCTCTTTGTAGGTATGATATCATGAATCTGCAGTACACTGAAGCTAATCGCTATGACTATGTGCACGTTGGAACCTGGCATGAAGGAGTGCTGAACATTGATGATTACAAAATCCAGATGAACAAGAGTGGAGTGGTGCGGTCTGTGTGCAGTGAGCCTTGCTTAAAGGGCCAGATTAAGGTAAGCCACAAATGCATTCTTGCATGGTATCTGTGAGGAGGTTGGCTGCCTGGACATTAGTAAAGAACAACACAGACAATTTTAAAAACATGACTGTCCAGAAAGGGTGTGCCAGGCTTACGGTTTTGGCTCTTGAGTTTAGGTAAAACTGAAAAGACAAAGATTAGGAAACAGAGTGAGTAAACTCTTAGAATATTTGCATAGTCTTTACTTGAATCACAATGATGGACTGGAATCTTTAACACAATCTTGGCAGGAAACGGATGAGTAATCAAATTTTAAAAATCAAAAACAGAAGTAAATGTGAAAACCAAAGCCAATAATAGTGCTTAGTCATAGTTCTAGCTATTGTTAAAGAAAGCAGAAGCTGAACAATGCTAAATAAGCAAACAACCAAAATACCAGAAGTTGAAATAAGGTAACACAGACTGCTTATCATTTTCCGTTTCTCTACCTAGTCCTTTGATTCTTTTGAAACTGGCATTTTTTTCTACACAAGACAGCGTCCCCACTTTCTAACTATTTTCAGGAACTATTTGGAGGGTGGGGTGGGGCAAGTGAGTAACTATGACATCAGTATATATAGAAAATGACAACAAACAAGCATCAAATCCTCGGCGGGGTGTGCTAAAGAGGCTTCTTGATGAAGAAAGCATGGAGGCAACACTCTCTGTATCCTGGGCTATTTAAAACCAAACTGGGGGATGCACTAGGAAATGGAGCATGGGGGAGGGATTGTGAATGGCAGGGTATGGATTAGATGACCTAATAGGTCTTTCCCATCCCTAATTTTCTGTGATTCATCTTGAGGCACAGACAGGCTGTCACGTAAATGTCTCACAGCACAGCTGGAACTGGGGTAGATCAGGCGTGAGGCTTTGGCTCCTGCCATGCTGACATGCCGCCATACCATTCTTTGCTTGGGAGCTGCAAAAACACCCACGGAGGAGAGATGCTCTGATAAGTTCACTGTAGGGTCCCCAGGGCAAGAATCCAGTCATATAATGCTAAGTTTAGACAGAGGCTGGACATGCTTTATCTCAACTGACTAAAGAAAATGCAGGATCTGCAACCTGTACCAGCTTTTGGCAGCTGAGAAGAGCTATCCTGGTGGACTCAAATTCTCAGTCACTCCAGCCACTTGGACAAACAAAGAAACTTCTGAGATGAATCATCCTAGTTTTAAGTATCTTGTGCCTTCTCTGCAGAAGTTATATTAAAAATATTTGATAGTTGTTATGACAACCAGTCCATCAGCATAGACTCCATTCTCATGCTGTGACACAGTACTGGAGGCCTCATGCCATGGCTATGGTAAATCTTTGAGTTGGTGGATCATGGGAAGGTTTGGCCAATGTGTTCTACATGGCTGGGGTCATGTGGGGGATTCAGGAGACATGGAGACACTGCTAGCTTCCAAGCAGTGCAGAAGTATTTCAGTAGTCTAAGAATGTGTAAAAGTAGTATGTATGGGCTGATTCCTGCCTAGGTGGAATACTTCCACATGAGGCTGCTGATGATATAAGGTATGTTCTCTGAAATCCACAGGCCCCACATTTCTCCTTGCCTGTTATCATGAGATGCCAGACCAAGGCATTCTGGTTGCATCATCTTTTCTGGATAGTGGGAAAAAACAGGATTATCTGTGGACTGAAGTCATAAGGTGGGGAGAGGACAGAAGCCCTGAGCACATGCACTTCTGCCACCCAAAGGATGTCACATGTTGGCTCAGGCTGCCTCTCCAGTGTGGGTGTAGCATTGAGTCTATTGTGCAGACAGTTACTGGGAAACAGTTTTTGGAACTGCAAAGTTCAGTTTTGCAGGTTATATATGGAAAAAATAAAACCTGGCAGGAGAAAACAAATTGTTGCAAGGATTTGCTGTCCTCAAGCTCCCTTTCACAATTCCTTACTGTTACTCTGACTGCCAGGTGACCATGAATGGCTGCTCACATACCACGTGTGCTCCCCTTTACACCTTCCAGAGGAGAGGCCTTTGTTCTCCCCAGTTCAGGGGCAAGGCTGTCCGCATTTGTCCCTGCACCTAGACACTGAAGTGTTTCTGCCATCATGTTTGTGCTATGCCCATGCGTGTTATCGAAGGAGATCCCAGAAGTTGTTGCTGAGCCATTACAGAGCATTCACTATAAATGCAAAGCTCCTGGGGGCCAATTTTAGAAAATTGTATACCCTGCAGAAGGAAAATATGCATGCTCTCAATACCAACCTGGAATGGAGGTGAGGGGGGATGTTTGTTTTGTTTCTCATAAGCACCTTGGGAGGTATGGAAACAAATGAAATTTGAGTCGTATTTACCAAATAATATTATGCACCTTCTAACATCACTAATTTGCCACCTACCAGGCCCAGGATGCATACAGCCAGATCAGTAGCCACTGTCAAGATATAAGAGAAACAGGCAGCTTGCAAGGTGATTATAGGACATACACTTGTATTAACTGGGAAATACAGCCTTTAGGAAAGGGTTATTTTAAATATCAAATCCATTTAAACTGCTAAAATAATAATTTGATGTCTTTTCTGATAACCCACAGAACTTTCTTAAGATCATTTCCTTTGAAGTAGTCAAAAATCCAGTTTTCTTATGTTATTGATTTTTAGAATTATAAATATATCTTATAAATATAATATCTCATGGAAGAAGAGAAAAATTTTTGTCAAAGCACAAACACAGGTGAATAAAATAATACTTTTTATTGTTGTGTGTAATCTTAGGGTCCAGTCAGGAAAAAAAGAGCCCATGTCAGATGTTTTACTAGGGGAAATTTAATAGAAGAAAATGGTTACAAAAGTAAAATGGGGTACTGAGGCAACTCAAAGGTGACCAACAGCAGCATCTACTCCCACTCTAGAGCTAGAGGGACCAAAGGAAACCTCACAGCTCCTACCTCTGAGCTATCCCTGAAGTGGGAGAGTGAGGGCACCCTGGTTTTTCTCTTCTGCCTCCCATTAGTTGCTCCTATTTTACCAAACCCATCCAGAAGACAGCTGGCAAGAGATCCTGGAAAATGTAGTTCACAAGTATCTTAGCTCAGGTTCCCTTGAACTTTACCAACTATGCAAGGATTAATGGAAGATTCAATCCTAGAGAAACAAGAATAAGGAGGAAAGGGAAGTGAGGTATGGAAGGATGGGGAAAAGCAAAACAAACAAAATAAGGTGACACGTTATTGAGCAGGAGATTGCTTCACTGAGCATAACTAATCACGTGGCCTCAAGAGGTCACTGGATAGGCTACTTGGACTATTGGAGGAAGGATGGGAGAGGAATGAAAGTGTTCACTTCATCCTATTTTCTGCTTCGTGTGGCCAAAGTTTATGCTCACAGGAAGTTACAGGCAGCTACTGAGGAAGCCAGAGCCCAGGACTTGTAACACAACACTTCTTCAGATTCTGAAAGCAATGTGAGGAGTGAGAGCCTAGGTGGGTCTCCTATGGTCTGACCTGGGTCCTGCTATGGTGAGTCCAACAGGGGCAGTTCTGGAGCCCAGAGCCTACTCAAAGGGAGAGAGAGACAGCAAGAGATGACAGAAGATGAACGAGCAGTGACTGAGACTGCAGTAGCAGTCATAACAGCAATGTCTAGAACTCTCCGAGTGCTGATAGCCAAGGGCCCAAGACACAAGTACAGCCAAAGAGAGTCTGGGGCAACAGATAAAATCTGAACAGTGTTATGCAAGCAAACATCAGGGGCCTTGTGTGTGTGCTGGTCTCACATACAGAACCCACTGCTGTTTTCCTTGCTGTAGTGAAGGACAGGAAAGGGATAGAAAGGGGAGGAAAGGTAAAGGAAAAGAAAATGCTGGAAAGGAGAAGGGAAGTAATGGAGATCAGGGACTAACATTGGTCAAGTATGTTCATAAGCAAGTACAATAGATGATTTACAGACATCATTTCAATTACTCCTTAAAAGGACCCTTTTAAAGCAGGTATTATCATCCCCCCATTTTATAGACGAGGGAATCTGAGACCCAGAGGGATTGAGTCACTTGCCCCTAAGCTCTCTCAGCTAGAAAGTGCCAAAGCTGGGCTTGGAGCCAGCTCAAAGCTGTTATCATCCCACGGACACATGTTGTTCAACTATCTTTCATTATATGAACTGGCACATTTCCTTCAAATGCATATTTCAATTTCTAAGCCTTATTTTTTCAATAGCTCACAATAAAATCATAAGTAATAATCCACTTTTCAAATGCCGAGGGAACAGAATCCAGAATTCAGCAAGCAATATTTGTGAAGGAGGCTGGAAGAGTTTAATAGAGACTGAGACATTGACAGAGAAATGAGGGAAAGGATACTGAAGATTGATTTCACTGGCCTCCTGTTCTTTCTTCCCCTCTCTCCTCTCTCTGCTCTCTTCTCCTGCTTTCTTTTTCGTCTTAAGTTTGTATTTGAATTCTTTTCTCCAAGATGTTGGTTTTGGGTTGGGAGGTTGCGGTAAGAGAATAGGGGTAACCTTACCTCTTCTTATCATCACCCAGCCAATCATGACAGAATTCTGGAGATATTAGGTGAATGTGGCACACATCATAAATGTTTCTCCTCATTTACACATGCCCTATTGCTGTAAAGTGGCACCTTATTTATATAGAACAAAGTCCACTTACACATATCTTACACACTGTAGACTTTAGAATTAACTGTTTTCATTTATGAAATAAGACATTCCAGCCGGGTGCGGTGGCTCACGCCTGTAATCCCAGCACTTGGGGAGGCCGAGACAGGCAGATCACGAGGTCAGGAGATCGAGACAATCTTGGCTAACATGGTGAAACCCCATCTCTACTAAAAATACAAAAAGTTAGCCAGGTGTGGCGGCGGGCGCCTGTAGTCACAGATACTCAGGAGGCTGAGGCAGGAGAATGGCATGAACCTGGGAGGCAGAGCTTGTAGTGAGCCGAGATAGCGCCTAGGCGACGGAGCGAGACTCCATCTGCAAAAAAAAAAAAAAAAAAAAAAAAAAAGACATTTCATCTGATTTGTTGGAATTATCTACTAGAGACATAAAATTTTCATCTTAAAAGGCATTAGAAATGTGGCCCTAAGAAAAGAAGACTGCTTAATTTAAACCTCTAGCGTGCTCCTTGCTCAATTTTAGCTTCTTATATGACTGATTTTTTCATGGGTGAGCAAAGAGGCCAAAGAGCAGATTCATTGAGAATCAAAGCAAAGGGAACATGATCATTCTCATTACGACCTAAGATACGCTTAAGAGAGTCCACTAAGAAACCATTTATATTTGGCTGGAATTGGAACGTTAAATGTGCCCAGGTTTGTGCTGCAAGCATTATTAAATAATGCTGCTACAGGAGTTCATATCTGGCTTTTCCTGTTAGTAGATATAGCTACTTGAGACAAATTGCCAGTGGAGAAAACTTATAATTTCTAATAATATCCTTCTTTAAAAAAATTAAATTGCTCATATTAATTTTCAGATCGACACCTTTCACCATAGGCCATTGATTAAAATGTAGCCAAGTTATGTTCGGTCATGTCTCTTCAAGCCTCTGCAGAGATTGGGGTTAGGGTCTCAGATTCCAGAGCATTTGTCATCAGCAACCTAAGATCCTTCCTTAGCTCCCTTATTTTAATATCATTTCCCTCTTCCTCTGTACATTTTCCTGCTATTCAAAGAGCTCTCTATATTTACAGTTGCTTAGTTAACCTAGCTTCTGCATTACTGGGTAAAAGATGCTGTTTATCTGGAAGCTTGGATACCCATTCTTGACCACAATAGTCAAGCAATTAGTACAACCCTACCTTTCCTGATAATAAGAAAAGGAATGTGATAAGGTGAAAGTTGATACTCTAGAACGTAATATAAAATCTATGTGTATGTGTCTATGTATGTGTATGTATGTATACATATGTGTGGGTATATTATTAATATATTTCTACTATGTGTAATCAGTCCTTCCTGTTGCTTTATACAGAAACAGCTACATAAAATAGATGTGTTCTCAGCTATTTAAATGGATGATATCCTCAAGGAGAAAAACAACTTTAATAATGTGATAGATGAAACTTGTATTCTATGGAAATCAGCTAGATGAACTTTGAAAAGCCTTATCATTTCCACTTTGCAGTGATGGAAACATTGCAACATGTTTGTCCAAATATAGGATAACAAAAATATGCTGTAACACCATTTCCTGATAAGAGCTACCACTCAAAAGATATTGCCCCTCTGATCTCACTGGCAGTGGTTGGAAGGTTGAGGAAATGGCAGCCTAAAAAGGCAGGGGAAAATGAGGTTGGGAAGAGGATAGATGACGCATCCGCTTCTACCTTTCCTATTCTCACACTGAATCCAAGTAGCTCATCTGCTGATTTGCGTCTAGGTCACATTGTAAATCATGCTGGGTTGACGATTTTATACTCAATTTTTCCATCTGCAATTGCTCCAAGTTCAGAGTTTAAAGTGTGTCACATTGTGACTGTATTTCCTTTTACCTCTAGCTATTTATTTTTGTTTTTAGGGGCTACACCATAGAATATAGAAATAGTTTCTTTCTCCTTCAGTGCATGTGCTTCAAAATTGCTTGTATGCATTTGCTTTCCTCCACGACAGTGTGAGGAGGAATTTTGTCTTGAATATGATAGCAAGAGAATTGTTTAGACCGAAATCTACCTCAAGTAAATTATCCTATTCTGCAAACAATCATCACTATCTGATTACTACCTGATTGGCACTGGCATATCATGATCCTGTCCCCATGACCCACTCCAGCCAGCCCAGCTGGCTATAGCTTAATGAGATTATTCCTTTTTCTTTAACTATTTCATGCCTACTAACGTGGATTATCTTTGAACACTTTTTACATCTGTAATGAGTATTTTTATTCTTGTCCAGCTGTGTCTTAAAATTTTGACCAAATTAATGAATACCCCTCTTTTGTTCTCATTTTGAAACATAAAAGAAAATATTAAAAAATAGTACAATAATTACTCGCATATCCACCAATCTCATTCCAGAATTATAAATCTTTTACCACGTCACGCCTCTCTCTCTCTGTCTGTCTTTCTCCCTCTTCTTCTATTTTTTTTTTTGGAACAATTTAAAGGGTAAAAATATCATCAAATTTTATACCTTAATACCTCAGCTTACATCTTCTAATAAGGACAATTCTCGTATAATTATCAAACCAGCTAAGAAAGTTAACAATAACATCTTCAGCCGTAACTGTCACATCCACCCCAGCTTTTTTCCCTCTTTGTGAATCAAAACAAACTAACCATCTAAATCATATAGTTAATGTAACCATTTTGGCATCCAGTAAAACAATGATTCAGTTCCTCCACTGTGTAATATCTTCTCAATTCTACTGCAAAATGGCAAGTTCTGAGTACAAATTGCCCACAGGCATATCAAAGAATCTTGTACTTGAGAAGTCTATAATTATGTAATGATGAGATCTGCCTGTGCTACTAAAATTTTGAAAAGGAATTGAAGTCCAAACATTGTCTTTAGTGTCTTATTGTGAATGTAAAAAAAAAAAATGAAATTACTGTAGTATCTTTGAATGAGGGGGAAACTTTGCAAACACAGTCATAGTGAAAAATTCCATGGAAATATCATTAATTTATCCACAACCACTATGAGTAATGCCCACACCTTCACCACTCCCACTCTGACCTATATCTGTGCTGTTCTCTTGGTCACTGAACTTTTTTGTTATTACCTCAGATCCAGCCCCTTCATCACTTTCAGGGACAGATCCCCATGGAGAAATGCTGTGAATCATGGGCTATTGGGCAGAACAGGGGACACAGCAAGGCTGACATGTCTTTGGTGGCAGTGATGTAAGTGAGCCACATTTAATTTTTTAAGTAGACATTTATTGGAGTATAATATACACACAGAAAAGTAGCGGAGGGCAGCACAAGTATGAAAATGCAGGGTACTCATCCTACCTAGCCTTGCTCTAGCTGTCCCCTCTGCCTAGAACACTCTTTCACCAGATAGCTACGCCCTTTCCCTCCCTCAAGATTTTACTTAAGTGGCAACATCTTAGTGGGACCTTACCTGACCACCATATGCAAAATGGTAACCCCGTATTTCAGGTGTCTTCCTATCAGGACGAGGACCAGAGTGAGGCAGGCACCTATGGTACAGACTTCAAGGAGGCGGTCACTCTCAAGGTCCTGCAAGCTGGGTGAGGACTTGCACGTTCCTGAGGGAGAAAGTCTCTTTAAATTTGGTCCCTGGACATTTCCCTTGCCTCATCTTGGTTTCTCCCCTGTGACCTCTTCCTCTTTCTTGCTTTAGTTTTTCCAAAGCCTTTTTTTGTAGAATGACAGCTCCTCAAAGGTGGGGATAGTATGTTTTGTTCACTGATTATTTTGAGCTTTGATACAGTGCCTGACACATTGCATGTAGGCTAGGCAATCAAATGCATATTTCAAATGAATGAATGAATGAATGAGTCAATGAATGACTGAATAAATATGCTCTCCATAGGCATTTTTATTGACACATAATAATCGTACATATTTATGGGATACACATGATATTTTAAAACATGCACACAATGTGTAATGATCAAATCTGGGTCAGTGGGATATCCATCTCCTCAAATATTTATCATTTCTTTGTGTTTGGGAATATTCCAATTGTTCTCTTCTAGCCATTTTAAAATATACAATAAATTATTGTTAACTATAGTCCCCCTATTGTGCTATCAAACACTAGCATTTATTTTTTCTATCTAACTGTATTTTTATACACACTAACCAGTCTCTCTTCATTCACCCCTCTCCTTTCCCCTTCCCAGCCTCAGGTAATCAGCATTCTATTTTCTACCTCCATGAGACCAACTTTTAAAACTCCCACATATGAGTAAGAACATGCAACATATTTCTTTCTGTGCTTTGCTTATTTAACATGATGTCCTCCAGGCTCATTCATGTTTCTGCAAATAACAGGATTTCATATACCTATTGGCCATTTGTATATCTTCTTTTGAGATATGTCTAGGTTTTTTTCCCCATTTTTAAAATCAGGTTATTTGTTTTCTTGCCCTTGAGTTGTTTGAGTTATTTACATATTCTGGTTATTAATCTGTTGTTGAATGGATAGTTTGCAAATATTTTTGCCCATCCTGTAGGTTGTCTCTTCACTGTGTTAATTGTTTCCTTTGCTGTGAAGGAGCTTTTTAGCTTGATATAATCTCATTTGTCTATTTTTGCTTTTGTTGCCTGTGCTTTTGAGGTTTTATCCAGAAAATCTTTGCCGAGACCAATGTCTTGAAATATTTCCCCAATATTTTTCTCTAGCAGTTTCATAGTTTCAGCTCTGACATTTAAGTCTCTAATCCATTTTGAATTTACTTTTGTATATAGTGAGAAATAGGGGTTTCGTTTTTTTTTCTTCTGCATATGAATATCCATATTTTCCTAGCACCATTTATTAGAGACTGTCCTTCCCCCAATGTATTTTCTTGGAGTCTTTGTAGAAAATAAGATGGTTGTAAATATGTGAACTCATTTCTGGACTCTCTCGTCTGTTCCACTGGCCTATGTGTCTGTTTTTATGCCAGAATCATGCTGCTTTAATTAACTACCTGTGTAGTATATGTTGAAGTCAGATAGTGTGATGTCTCCAGCTTTGTTCTTTTGCTCAAGATTGTTTGGTTATTTGGATTATTTTGTGGTTCCATGAGAATTTTAGGATTTTTTTTTCTATTTTTATTTTTTACTTTTATTTTAGCTTCCCAGAGGGTACAGTTTTTTACATGGATAAATTGCATGCCACTGAGGTTTGGTGAAGGGATGATCCAGTGGCCCGGTTAGAGAGCTAGTACCAGACAGGAAGTTTTTCAACCCATGGCCCCCATAGTAGTAGTCCCCAGTGTCTGTTGTTGCCATCTTCATGTCCATGTTTACCGAGTGTGTAGCTCCTGCTTATAAATGAGAACCTGCAGTGTTTGCAAGTTTTCTATTCCTGAATTAGTTTGCTTAGGATGATGGCCTCCAGCTGCATCTGTATTGCTGCAAAGGACATGATTTTTCTTTTTTATGGCTGTGTAGTATTTTACAGTGTATATGTACCTCATTTTTCTTTATTCAGTCCACCATTGATGGGCATCTAGCTTGATTCTATGTTTTTGCTGTTGTGAATAGTGCCATGATGAACACATGAATACATGTGTCTTCTGTGAAGATTGCTATTGGTATTTTGATAAGGATTGCATTAAATCTGTAGATCACTTTGGGTAGTATAGACATTTAAACTATCTTATTTTTTCCAAGCGTGAACATGGAATATCTTTTTATTGTTTTGTGTCCTCTTCAATTTCTTTCATCAGTGTGTTATAGTTTTGATTGTAAAAATATTTTATCTCTTTGGTTAAATTTATTTATAGGTATTTTTTGGTAGCTACTTTAAATGAAAAATGCTTTTTTATTTCTTCTTCAGATTGTTCACTATTGGCATATAGACATGCCACTAATATTTGTATGTTGATGTTGCATCCTGCAAATTTCCTGAATTCATTTATCATTTTCTACAGTTTTTTTTTGGGGGGGGGGTAGAATCTTTAGATTTTTCTAAATAGATTATTATGTCATCTGCAAACAAGTTCAATTTGACTCTTCCTTTCCAATTTGGATGCCCTTTATTACTTTCTCTTGCCTAATTTCTCTGGCTAGAACTTCCAGTACCATGGTGAATAAAAATGGTGAAAGTGGGCAACATTACCTTATTCCATATCTTAGAAGAAAAGGATTTCAATTTTTCCCTATTCAGTAAAATGTCAGCTGTGGATTTGTTCATATATGGCCTTATTATGTTGACAGACATTTCTTATATAACTAATTTGTCGAGAATTTTTATTATTAAGTGATGTTGAATTTTATCAAATACTTTTTCTGCATCTATTGAAATGATCATATCGTTTTTGTTCTTCATTATGTTGATGTGGTATTAAACCATCCTTGAATCCCTGAGATAAATCCCAATGGATTGTAGTTAAAAATCTTTTTGATGTACTGTGGAATTTGGTTTGCCAGTATTTTGTTGAGGATTTTTGCATTTATGTTTATCAGGGATATTGGCTTGTAGCTTTCTTTTTTGTTGTGTCCTTGTGTGGTTTTTGTATCAGGATAATGATGGCTTTGTAGAATGAATTTGGAAGAATTCACTTCTCTTCAATTTTTTGGAATAGTTTGAGAATAATTAATACTGGTCTTCTTTAAAAGTCCAGTAGAATTCAGCAGTGAATTCATCTGATCCAGGACGTTTCTTTGTTGAGAGATTTTTATTACTGATTCAATCTTTTTACCCATTATTGGTGTGTTCAGGCTTTCTATTTCTTTATGGTTCAATCTCAGTAGGTTATATGTATTCAGGAAATTATCCATTTATTCTAGATTTCCCAATCCACTGGCATATAGTTATTCACAATGGTCCTCTGTATTTCTGTGGTATCAATTGTGGTGCCTTTTTTTCATCTCTGATTTTATTTATTTGGGTCTTCTCTCTTTTTTTCTTAGCTTGTCTAGTTAAAGCTGTGTCCACTTTGTTTATCTTTTCATAAAACTAATTTTTTAATCTGTTTTAGTTTTTATTAGTTTCATATTTCTACTTTGATATTTATTATTTATTTTCTTCTACTAATTGGGGGTTTGGTTTGCTCTTGCTTTTCTAGTTCTTTTAGGTGCATTATGAGGTTGTTTATTTGAAGTTTTTCTACCTTTTTGATGTAGGTATTTATTGCTGTAAACTTCCCTTTCAGTGCTGCTTTTGCTATATACTGTAGGTTTTGGTATCTTGTGTTTCCACCTTTATTTGTTTCTCAATTTTTAAATTTTCTTCTTAATTTATTCATGGACCTATTGGTTATTCAGTAGCATGTCATTTATTTTCCCTGTAGTTTTACAGTTTCCAAAATTACTCTTGTTATTGATTTCTGGTTTTATTCTATTGTGATCTGAAAAGATATATGATATAATTTTGATTTTTTTTCTGATTTTGGGGTCTTATTTTGTCACCCAACGTATGGTCTATCCCAGAGAATGTTAGATGTACTGCTCGTAAGAAGAATATGCACTCTGTAGCAGTTAGATAGAGTGTTCTGTAAATGTCAGGTCCATTTGGTCTAAAATGTAGTTTAACTCCAATGTTTCTTTATTGATTTTCTGTCTGAATGATTGGTCCATTGCTAAAAGTGGAGTGTTGAAGTCTCCAACTATTACCGTATAGCAGTCTATCTGTCTCTTTATGTCTATGAATGTTTGCTTTGTATATTTGGGTGCTCTGATGTTGGATGCATAGATATTTACAACTGTCATATCCTCTTGTTGAATTGACCCCTTTATCATTATAAAATAGCCCGCTTTGTCTCTCTTTACAGTTTTGACTTGAAGTCTGTTTCATCTGATATGAGTATAGCTATTCTTGCTCTTTTAAAGACTCAGCCTTTCTTGATGTTGTGCAAGTTTAAGTGAAGACTTGCATATAACTGAAGGAAAGGTATCTAACTTTGTTCCCTAGGCCCTTTTCTTTCTTCACCTCTGTTTCTGCTCTGTACCCTATTTCTTTTTCTTGATTTAGTTTTTTCCATAGCCTTTTTCCAGAATGACAGCTCCTCATGGGTAGTGACATTATCTGCTTTGTTCACTGATTATTTCTAACCTTGACATAGTGCCTGGTGCATTGTAGGCACTCAAATAGAATTTTGGATGAGTGAATGAATGAATGGTGAATGAAGGAATTAATGAATAACTGAATAAATATCTCTTCATTGGCATATTATTTCCCCTTCTAGAGATATACTTAATCCATTGTATAAGATTTTTGAGCTCTTTAACTTCAATAATCGGGTCTTTCCATTTATTTATTCCCATGCATAACATCATGTGGGCCACAGCGGGTCACTAAACAGAAGTTGATTAATTGAATATATATATGCCAACCCCTGAGATACAATTTTGGCTCTCAGAATAATCTGTCATCATGCTGGCAGCCATTGTGATACTGGGAAGAGCCTAATTCTTGGAAATAACTTGACTGAGGCTTGTGCAAGGTATTGGGTCCATCTACACGTCCCCTCATTTGCAAGATGTACACAATTAACTGCACCCTGTGGAGTAGTCAAGATTCGTGTAATTCTATATACAGTGCCTAGCACATAGTTTGACTTAATATATGTCAACTTTTTGATCATTTTATGTTCTTACCATTTTATTATACTTTGTCGGTGATAAATTACAATGTAGTCCTACATTGTATGATATGTTTATGTAGTTCTATGTCTCTTTTATTCCAATTGAATTCTTCGTTTCCATTTTTTCTTTCTGTCATAGTCTATATTATTGCCTTCCATTCTTTCACATACATTGTTGAGTAACTGATATGTGCCAAGAACTGTGCTAGCACTGTGAATGCAAAGGAAATAAACATGGCCTCTTCTTTTGAGGAACTCATAGTGTAGCTGGGGAAAAACGGATCAGTAATTAGATTCTATTGTTGCCCAAGCTCTCAAAGAGGATATGAAGTGCTATAGGGACACAGGCTAGTGGAGCTAGCTCCTTTCTCTTACAGCTGACTCTCCCACAGTTCTTTTTACTTTTTATTTTAATTTTTAATTTTTATGGGTACATAGTAGGTATATATATTTATGGGGTACATGAGATGTTTTGACACAGGCATACAATGTACAATGAGTGCATCATGGAGAATGCGGTATTCCTTCCCTCAAGCATTTATCCTTTGAGTTACAAACAATCCAATTACAATCTTTACGATATTTTAAAATGTAAAATCCAGTTATTATTGACTATAGTCATGCTACGGTGCTATCAAATAGTAGGTTTTATCCATTCTATTTCTTATGTACTCATTAACCATCCCCATCTCCTCCCCATGCCCCAACTACTCTTCCCAGCCTCTGGTAGCCATTCTTCTACTATGTCCATGAGTTCAATTGATTTGATTTTTAGATCCCGCAGATAAGTGGGAATATGTGATGTTTGTGTTTCTGTGCCTGGCTTATTTTACTTAACATAATAATCTCAAGTTCCATCCATGTTGTTGCAAATGACTGGATCTCATTCTTTTTTATGGCTGAATAATACTCCATTGTGTATATGCATTACCTTTTCTTTAAATTCACCTGTTGATGAACATTTAGGTTGCTTCCAAATCTTAGCTATTAGAAAAAGTGCTACAACAAACATAGGAGTGCAGATATCTCTTCAATATACTGATTTCCTTTATTTTGTGTACTTAGCAGTGTCATTGCTGGATCAGATGGTAACTCGATGTTTAGTTTTTTTAAGGAAACTCCAAACTATTCTCCATAGTGATTGTACTAATTTACATTCCCATGAACAGTGTACAAGGATTCTGTTTTCTTCTCATCTTCACCAGCATTTGTCATTGCCTGTCATTTGGATATAAACCATTTTAACTGGGGTGAGATGATATCTCATTGTAGTTTTGATTTGCATTTCTCTGATGATCAATGATGTTGAGCACTTTTTCTTATGCCTGTTTGCCACTTGCATGTCTTCTTTTAAGAAACATCTATTCAAATCTTTTGTCCGTAGTTTGATTGGATTATCAGATTTTTTTCCTATAGAGTTATTTGAGCTCCTTATACATTCTGGTTATTAATTCCTTCCTAGATGGGTAGTTTGTAAATATTTTCTTCCATTCTGTGGGTTGTCTTTTCATCTTATTGATTGTATCTTTTGCTGTGAAGAAGATTTCTTACTTGATGTGATCCCATTTGTCCATTTTTGCTTTGGTTGCCTATGCTTGTGGGGTATTGCTCAAGAAATTTTTGCCCAGATCAATGTCCTGGAAATGTTCCCCAATGTTTTCTTGCATTTTCATAGTTTGGGTCTTAGATTTAAGTCTTTAATTGATATTTATTTGATTTTTGTGTATGGGGAGAGGTAGGGGTCTAGTTTCATTCTTCTGCATAGGAAAATCCAGTTTCCCCAGCACCATTTATTAAAGATGATGTCTTTTTCCTAGTGTGTGTTGTTGGTACCTTTGTCAAAAATGAGTTTACTGCAGGTGTGTGGATTTGTTCCTGGGTTCTCTATTCTGATGAATTGGTCTATGTGCCTGTTTTTATGCCAGTACTGTGCTGTTTTGGTTATTATAGCTCTGTAGTATAATTTGAAGTCAGGTAATGAAATGTGGTTTCTCCAGTTTTGTCCTTTTTGCTTTAGATAGCTTTGGTTATTCTGGGTTTTTGTGGTTCTATACAAACTTTAGAATAGTTTTTTCTATTTCTATGAAAAATGAAATTGGTCTTTTGAAAGGGATTGCATTGACTCTGTCAATTGCTTTAGCTAGCATGGGCATTTTAACGATAGTGGTTTATTCTAATCAATTAACATAAAAATTTTTCAATGTTTGGGTGTCCTCTTCAATTTCTTTCATCAGCGTTTTATAGTTTTCATTATAGAGATCTTCCACCTCTTTTGTTAATTCCTAGGTATTTAATTTTATGTGTGTGTATTAGTCTGTTCTCCTACTGCTATAAAGATCTACCTGCGACTGGGTAATTTATAAGGAAAAGAGGTTTAAATATGCTCATGGTTTTGTGGGTTGTACAGGCTTCTGATTCTCAGAAAACTTACAATCATGGCAGAAGGTGAAGTGGAAGCAGGCGCACCTGAACATGGCTGGCAGAAAAGAGAGAAAGTGAAGGGGGAAGTGCTACACACTTTTGAACAACCAGATCTCATGAGAACTCTATCGTGAGACAGCACTAGGAGGGATGATGATAAACCATTAGAAACCACCCCCATGAGTCAATCGCCTCCCATCAGACCCCTTCTGCCACACTGGGGATTACAATTTGATATGAGATTTGGGGATGGGGGCGGACACAGAGCCAAACCATATCAGTGTGGCTATTGTAAATGAGATTACTTTTTTATTTCCTTTTCACATTGTTCATTGTTGTTGACATATAGAAATGCTACTGATTTTTGTATGTTGATTTTGTATCCTGCAACATTATTGAATTGGTATATAAGTTCTAATAGTTTTATTGTGCAGTCCTTAGGTTTTCCCAAATATAAGATCATATCATCTACAAACAAGGACAATTTGACTTCTCCCTTTCCAATTTGGATGCCCTTTATATCTTTCTCTTGCCAGACTGCTGTAGTGAATACTTCCAGTACTATGTTGAAAAGCAGTGCTGATAGTGAGTATCCTTGTTGTGCTCCACATCTTAGAGGAAAGGCTTTCAGTTTTCCCCCATTCAGTATGATACTATCTGTGGGTCTGTAATACATGGCTTTTATGATGTTGAGATATGTTCCTTTTATCCCCAGTTTTGAGGAGTTTTATTATGAAGAGAAGTTGAATTTTACCAAATGCTGTTTATGCATCAATTTAAATAATCATATGGTTTTTATCCTTTATTCTGTTGATATGATGTATCGCATTGATTAATTTGCATATATTGAACCATCCCTGCATCCCAGGGATAAATCCCTCTTGTTCATGATGAATGATCTTTTTAATGTATTGTTGAATTCTGTTTGCTACTATTTTGTTGAGGATTTTTGCATCAATATTCATCAGAAATAATGGCCTGTAGTTATACTTTTTTGATGTATCTTTATCTGGTTGTGATATCAGGGTAATATTGGCCTTATAGAATGAGTTTGGAAGTATTTTCTCCTCCTCTATATTTTGTTATAGTTTGAGTAGAATTGGTATTAGGTTTTCTTTAAATGCTTGATAGAAATCAGCAGGGAAGCAAACAGGTCCCTGGCTTTTATTTACTGGGAGACGTTTTATTATGGCTTCAATCTTGTTACTTGTTATTGTTCTGTTAAGGCTTTGGATTTCTTCCTGGTTCAATCTTGGTAGGTTGTGTGTATCCACGGATTTGTCTATTTCTTCTAGATTTTTAAAATTTATTGGCATACAGTTGTTCATAGTAGCCAGTAATGATCCTTTGAATTTCTGCAATATTAGTTGTAATGTCTCTTTTTTCATTTCTGATTTTTATTTATTTGGATCTTCTCTCTTTTTTTTTGTTAGTTTGACTAAAGTTTCTCAACTTTGTTAACTTTTCAAAAAACCAACTTTTTGTTTCATTGATGTTTCATATTGTTGTTTTTCATTTCAATTTGATTTATTTCTATTCTGATCTTCATTATGTTTTTCTTCTACTAATATTGGCTTTGGTTTTCTCTTGCTTTTTTAGTTCCTTAAGATGCACTGTTAGATTGTTCATTTAAAGTTTTTTCTCTTTTTTGATGTAGGCACTTATAGCTATAAACTTCCCTCTTAATACTGTTTTTGCTATCCACACTATCCATAGGTTTGGTATATTGTGTTTTTATTATAATTCATTTCAATAAATTTTTCAATTTCCTTGTTAATTTCTTTATTGACCCACTAGTCATTCAGTAGCATATTGTTTAATTTCCACGTCGTTTGTGTAGTGTCCAGAATTCCTCTTGTTATTCATTTCTACTTTTATTCCATTGTGATCAGAGAAGATCCTTGATATTATTTAAATTTTTTGAATGTATTAATACTTGTTTTGTGACATAATGTGTGATCTATCCTTGATAATGACTCATTCTCAAGAAAGAGGAAGAGAGGAAGTGCTGAGAAAGAGTGTGTATTCTGCAGCTCTTAGATGAAATCTTCTGTAATTATCTATTAGATCCATTTGTTTTATAGTGCAGATTAAGTCTGATGTTTCTTTGTTGATTTTCTGACTGAAAGATCTGTCTGATGCTGACAGTGGGTTGTTGAAATCTCCAGTCATTATTGTATTGGGGCCTGTCTCTCTCTATAGCTCTAATAATATTTCCTTTACCTATCTAGGTGCTCCAGTATTTGGTTCATATATGTATAAAATTGTTATATTCTCCAGTTGAATTGACCCTTTTATCATTATATAGTGACCTTCTTTGTCTCTTCTTATAGTTTTTGTGTTAAAATTATATTGTCTTATATGAGACCGATGCTCTTTTTTGGTCTCCATTAGCACGGATTATCTTTTGCCATCCTTTTATTTTCAGTCTAACCATGTCTTTATAGGTGAAGTGTGTTTTTTGTAGGCAGCAGCTTTTAGTCAGTCTATGTCTTTTGATTGGGGAATCTAGTCCATTTACATTCCATGTTATTATTGATAAATAAGGACTTATTCCTACCATTTTGTTGTTTGTTTTCTGGTAGTTTTATGGTCTTCCCTCCCTTCTCTCTTTCCTTCCTTCCTGTTTTCCTCTAGTGAAGGTAATTTTCTCTGGTGGCATGATTTAATTTCTTGCTTTTCATTTTTGTGTGTGTTTCCATTGTATGTTTTTTGTTTTAAGGTTACAATGAGGCTTGCAAATACTATCTTATAACCTATTGTTTTAACCTCATAACAACAACACTGTTTCAATAAACAAACAAAAAAGAAAACTAATAAAAACGATATGCCTTAACTTTGTATCCCTGCTTTTAAACTTTTTGTTGTTTCTATATTTATCTTATTATATTGACTATGTCTTGAAAAGTTGTGGTATTTATTACTTTTGATTGGTTCATTATTTAGTTTTTCTACTTAAGAGTAGTTTACATACCACAGTTATAGTGTTATAATATTCTTTTTATTCCATGTACTATTACCTGCGAATTTTGTACCTTGAGGTGATTATTTATTGTTCATTAATGTTCTTTTCTTTCTGATGGAAGTACTCCCTTAAGTATGTCTTGTAGGATGGGTCTGGTATTGATTAAATCCCTCAGCTTTTGTCTGGGAGTCTTTATTTCTCCTTTATGTGTCCTTCATGTGTGAAGGATATTTTCATCAAATATACTATTCTATGGTAGAATTTTTTTTCCTTCAGCACTTTAAATATGTCATCCCAGTGTCTCCTGGCCTGTAAAGTTTCCACTGAGGAGTCTGCTGCCTGACATATTGGAGCTGCGTTTTATGTTAATTGTTTCTTTGCTCTTGCTACTTTTAGAATCCTTTCTTCATCCTTTACCTAATACTATGATTATTAAGTGCCTCGAGGTAGTCTTCTTTGGGTTCAAACTGCTCAGAGTTCTATAACTGATATGGTTTGGCTGTGTCCCCACCCAAATGTCAAATCGTAACTCTCATAATTCCCACATGTCATGGGAGGGACCAAGTGGGAGGTAATTGAATTATGAGGGCAGGTCTTTCTGGTGCTGTTCTCATGATGGTGAATAGGTCTCACAAGATATGATGGTTTTACAAAGGGGAGTTCCCCTGCACATGCTCTCTCTCTTGCCTGCCACCATGCAAGACGTGACTTTACCCCTCCTTTGCCTTCTACTTGGTTGTGAGGCCTTGGAGCTTGTGAGGCCTCCCCAGCCATGTTGCAGTGGGAGTCCTTTAAACCTTTTTCCTTTATAAATTACCCAGTCTTGGGTACGTCTTTATTAGCAGCATGAGAACAGACAAATACAGTAAATTGGTACTGGGAGTGGGGGACTGCTGTAAAGATACTGAAAATGTGGAAGCAACTTTAGAACTGGGTAACAGGCAGAGATTGGAACAGTTTGGAGGGCTCAGAAGAAGACAGGAAAGTGTAGGAAAGTTTGGAACTTCCTAGAGACTTATTAAATGGCTTTGACCAAAATGCTGAAGTGATATGGACAATAAGGTCCAGGTTGAGGTGGTCTCAGATGGAGATGAGAAACTTGTTAGAAATTGGAGTAAAGGTCACTTTTGCTATACAAACAGACTGGTGGCGTTATGCCCCTGCCCCAGAGACCTGTGGAACATTGAATTTGAGAGAGACAACTTAGGGTATCTGGTGGAAGAAAGTTCTAAGCAGCAAAGCCTTCAAGAGGTGAAAGAGGATAAAAGTTTGGAAGATTTGCAGCCTGATGATGCATTAGAAAAGAAAAACCCATTTTCTAGGGAGAAATTCAAGCTGACTGCAGAAATTTGCATAAGCAACGAGTAGCCCAATGCTAATCACCAAGACTATGGGGAAAATGTCAACAGGCCATGTGAGATACCTTTAGGGCAGCTCCTCCCATCACAGGTCCAGAGGCCTAGGAGGAAAAAAAGGCTTCCTGGATTAGTTCAGTGCTGTGCATCCCAGCTGTGGCTAAAATGGGCCAAGGTAGAGCTCAAGCCATTGCTTCAGAGGGTGCAAGCCCCAAGCCTTGGTGGCTTAAACCTGGTGTTGGGTTTGTGGTTGCACGGAAGTTGGAAGTGTGTGTGCAGCTTAGGGATTTGGTGCCCTGCATCCCAGCTGTGGCTAAAATGGGCCAATATAGTGCTCAAGCTGTTGCTTCAGAGGATGCAAGACCCAAGCCTTTGTGACTTACACATGGTATTGGGCATGTGCGTGCATGGAAGAGTTGAGGAGTGGGAACCTCCACCTAGATTTCAGAGGATACATGGAAATACCTGAATGTCCAGGCAGAGGTGTGCTGCAGGGGTGGAACCCTCATGGAGAACCTCTGCTAGGGAAGTGCAGAAGGAAAATGTGGGGTGTGAGCCCCCATACAGAGTTCCCACTGGGGCACTGCCTAGTGGCCCTAGTGAGGGCCACCATCCTCCAGACCCCAGAATGATAGATCCATTCCACTGACACTTGCACTGTGTGCCTGGAAAAGCTGCAGACACTCAGCAGCAGCCCGCGAAAGCAGCCAGGAGTGGGGCTGTATCTGATAAAGCCACAGGGGTGGAGCTGCCCAAGACCATGGGAACCCACCTCTTGCATCAGCAAGACCTGGATTCAGACATGGAGTCAAAAGAGATAATTTTGGAACTTTAAGGTTAAATGACTGCCATATTGGGTTTCGGACTTGGATGGGGCCTGTAGCCCTTTTGTTTTGGCCAATTTCTCCCATTTGGAATAGAGGTTATTTACCCAATTCCTGTACCCTCATTGTATCTAGCACTGTGTCTAGGAAGTAACTAATTTGCTTTTGATTGTACAGGCTTATAGATGGAAGAGACTTGCCTTGTCTCAGATGAGACTTTGGAGCGTGGACTTTTGAGTTAATTCTGAAATGAGTTAAGACTTTGTGGGACTGTTGAGAAGGCATAATAGGTCTTGAAATGTGAAGACATGAGATTTGGGAGGGGCCAGGGAGGTAAATGAATCATGAGGGCCAGTCTTTCCTGTGCTGTTCTTGTGATAGTGAAGAAGTGAATGATTTTATAAAGGTGAGTTTCCCTGCACATTCTCTCTCTTGCTTGCCTGCCACCATAAAAGATGTGATTTTGTTACTCCTTTGTGTTCCACCATGATTGTGAGGCTTCCCCAACCATGTGAAACTGTGAGTCAAACCTTTTTCCTTTATAAATTACCTAGTCTCAGGTATGTCTTTATTGGCAGCATGAGAACAGACTCATACAATACCCTTCTTGTACTTGGATATTGGTATCTTACTCTATATTTGGGAAGTTCTCTGATACTACCTTTTAAAATATACTTTCAAACTCTATCTCTTTCTCTACCCATCTTTAAGGCCTATAATCCTTAGATTTGCCCATTTGAGGCTATTTACTAGATTCTGTAGGTGCGCTTTATTGTTTTTTTTCTTTATTCTTTTGTCTCCTCTGATAGGTATTTTCAAATATCCTGTCTTTAAGCTCACTAATTCTTTTCTCTGCTTGATCCATTCTGCATTAAGACTCTGAAGCATTCTTCAGTATGCTAATTGCATTTTTCAGATCCAGAATTTCTGCTTGTTTCTTTTTAATTATTTCAATCTCTGTTAAATTTATCTGATAGAATTCTGAATTCCTTCTCTGTGTTATCTTGAATTTCTTTGAGTTTCCTCAACACAGCTATTTTGAAGTCTGTCTGAAAGGTCTCATATCTCTGTTTCTCCAAGATTGGTTCCCGGTGTCTTATTTAGTTAATTTAGTGAGGTCATGTTTTCCTGGATGGTGTTGATGCTAGTACATGCTCTTTGGTGCATGGACATTGAAGATATAGGTATTTAATGTAGCCTTTACTGTCTGGGCTTATTTGTAACCATCCTTCTCGAGAAGGCTTTCCAGATATTTGAAAGAACTTGAGTGTTGTGATCCAAGCTGTATCTGCTTTAAGGGGCTCCCCAACCCTAGTAAGACTGTGGTTGTTGCAGACTCATAGAGGTACCACCTTGATTGTCTTGGACAAGATCCAGGACAAGACTCTGGGTTACCAGAGACTCTTGTTCTCTCCCCTTACTTTCTCTCAAACATACAGAGTCTCTCTCTCTCTCTCTCTCTCTCTCTCTTTCTCGCTCTCTCTGTTCTGAGCCACCTAAAGCTGTGAGTGGAGTGACACAAGTACCCTTGTAGCCACCACAACTGTGACTTTGCCATAGTTGTGCTGACCTCAAGTCAGCACAGTATTGGTTCTTTCTCAAGGCCTGCTGAAACCACTCCATGCTACCTGTCTGCTCAAGGCCCTGGGCTCTACAGTCAGCAAGTGGCAAAGCCAGCCAGGTCTGTGTTCTTGCCTTCAGGACAGCAAGGTCTCCCAGAGCCCTGTGTGGATTTGGAAGTTCCATCTGGGAGTCAATGACTAGAGTCAAAAAACTTAGAAGTCTGCCTGGTGTTTTATCATACTGCAGCTGAGCTGGCACTCAAACCACAAGATGCAGTCCTTCACACACTTTCCCCCTTTCCAAAGGGCACCCATCAGAGTGCCCTTTGGCATCTTTCCAAAGGTAGAGGAGACTCACCCCATAGTCACTGCCACCCTAGGCCATAAGGAGTACTGGCAGACTACCCCCGATGTTCCCTTAAGGCCCAAGGTCTCTGAAGTCAGCTTGTGGTAAATGCTGCCTGGCCTGGGACATACCCTTCAGGGCAGTGGGCTCCCGTCTGGCCCAAGGCAGATCCAGAAATGTAGTTCAAGAGTCAAGCTATGGAATCAAGGACCCAGGAGCCCATTTGATGTGGCCATGCTGGTACTTAAGACAAAGCCCCTTTTTATTTCCCCTCTGCTTCTCCCAAGCAGAAGGAGTTTTGCCCCATATCCACCACAGCTGGTAATCTGTTGAGTCTTATCTGAAGTCAGTCTCAGAGGCTCGCTCAAGGCCCTCAATGTAGTACCTGTGTATCACTGTTGGTTATACAGGGCCCAAGGGCATTTCAGTTAGCAGGTGATAAATGCTGCCAGGACTGTGTCCTTTCCTTCAAGGCAACAGGTTCGCTTCTGGCCCAGGATGTGTATAGAAGTGTCCTCTGGGAGCTAGGGCCTGAAACAGGGGCTTCAAAACTCTGATGGGTGCCTTATCCTGCTGTGGCTGAGCTGGTATCCTAGATGCAAGACAATGTCCTCCCAACTCTTTCCTCTCCTTTGCTCAAGTGGAAAGAAGAGGTCTCTTTTGGAGCTACCAGCTGTACAGGCTGGGGTTAGGGGAGGTGTGATGCCAGCGCTCCCTTAGCTGCCCCAGCTGTTGTCCCAGTATGTTATCTGCCCCCACCAGTCCACTGTCTCTGGGCCTAGTTCAGCCCTAGGACTCACCTAAAAGTTCCAATCCTTATGATCTAGACTGCCTTTCAAGTTTACTTGGAGAAACAGTATCCTGTTGCCCTTGGTGGCAAGGCTTGTAGGCACTTAAGTTCAAACCCATGGAATCAGCGAGTCTCTTCTAGATAGGGCTGGTTTAAATGCTCCCTCTGTGGGTGGGCATCAGCTGAGTTTGATCTGGTTTTCCCTTCTATTCTAACAGGACAGCACTGAGTTCAGTGCCTCACAATTACTGTGTTTTCCCTCCCTCAGCACCTAGAGATGCTCTCTGCATCATGCCGCAGCATCTAGAGTGTGGAGAAAGGGTGGCATCGGTGATTCAGGACTGTTTTTTCTAACTCTACAGTGCCTCTTTCATCAATATGAAGTTAAAACCAGATACTGAGTGTTTACTTGATTTTTGATTCTCTGTAGATATTTGTTGGTGTCCTTGGTGGGGGAGGCAGACAATCGGTAGAATTCTCTATTCCTTCATCTTGCTCCACCTAGGGGCCAGAAACAGTTTACTCTCTCCTACAATTCTAATTAAAGTAGACCCAGTTCCTTCATTCTTTTTAGTCTTTCAGATGTTTCTCTTACAAAGAAAATTTTCTCTTTTACCTTTTTTAGTTACTTTTCCACCATTATGTTCTCTTGATGCTGTTTGCTTTCTTTCATCCATTCTCTAAATAAAATTTTAATTTAAACAAATCCATTTCCGGTTGCTTCAGAAATGTAGTCACAAAGTGGACATTTAATTTCCTATGGTATAAATGTTTTAAGACACTCACAGTGTACATAAAGTGAATCATAACATTGTGTGTAGCAGCAGATCACCTAGTCTCACTAACAAGCATAGAACCATGTACACAAGATGTAAAAAGAATCAAAACAGGTAGGTCTTAGAAAGCCTTAGTCCTTCCAGGGAAGTTTCAGTGAAATGTCAAAACTTTTACTATGACTCAGAGTTGACATAAAAAGCATTTTATTGTGACAAAAATTAAACACTTATTCACTTATTGAACGTATACATCATACAAAAGAAATATCAGTTACTATGACAAATATAAAAATAATTTTAAATTTGTCACTTTGGGGAAACTAGAACATATATAAGAGATATAAGAACCTAAGATTAAAAAAAAAAACTTGTCTGAATGTAACATATCTCCCACATATTTGTAAAACAATTAGAGGACAAAAGATAACCTGTGGTAATAAAATATCAACTATATTTTTGTTGATTAAGAGTTCCACATAACATAATGCTTTGAAAGACTCACTGCTCTAAAATACTCACCGAAGCATGTGACTTTTGTGTCTTATCTTGGAAGTAGTGACATGGAGGGTTTTATGTAGGAAAGATGACATTCTAAATAGAAGGTAATATGCATTTAAGTATAGAGACTACCCTTCCTTTTTTCACAGACATATGTAAGAAATTAATAACAGACAAAGTCAGGTACAGAAACAAAAACTAGGGGCCAAGTAAATACCTGACTGAAGAACTTATATTTCAAAGGTATTAAAAGAGGAGGCACTAAAGTTCTTTGAGTGACCTAATTATATTTTTGAAAAATATTCCATTCAACACTCATTTATTGGCTGTGTGTTATTGGTATATTTCTGTGCCTTGATGACTACGCTGTGAAAACATTGAAAAGATGGCATAGTCCTTTCCTTTGAGGAGCTACAGACTATTTGGATGATCTTGGCAGCTGTGTGCATCTTACTCTGGAGTGAGAAGAAATTAGAGGCATGGTATATAAGTCCCTAGATATATACAATGGATGATACTATGGGGAGGGAGCATAATTTCAGTGTAAATTAATAAAGTCTGAGTCTAGAGGGGTGACTATGAAGATAGAAAGGATAAATTTCATCTTACAGATATTATATGGCAAAAGTACACATGCTTGATGCACTTGGTGCATAAAGAAAGAGGATTAAAAAACTAACTCCATGTAAGCATCCCTATTTTTCATTCTGTATTAAAGATATAAGCTAATAACTTATTCATTAATGTATTCAGTCATTCAAAAGCTAATGTCAAACACCTTCCATGTACTAATTATTTGCAGAATCTACTTTCACCAGTCATCCTGCATAAGTAAATTGGTTTAGCATTATTGTCTTTTGAATTTGTCTAATTAGCAGTACTAATTTTACACAGGGAGAAAGATACAGCTGGTTGAAGTGACATACAGTAATTCATGATGGCTCTTACTGTACTGCTTATCCCAATTAAATTAAGACAGTAGCATTTACTTATTAATTCAATTTTTTCTCATATCATTTAGAAAAGATATCTTTTATAATTTAAATTTCTTATGCCTATTTTGAAGATAGGTGTGAATTTTTTCAGAAAAGACTTAATTGACTCTACTTTCAAAAGTTATCTGAAAGTAAAAGTAGGAACAGAAAACCTTATATACTTGCTGAAAATATTCTGTCATTTAATCTTTTTATGTAATTCTAAAACAGTGGTATAAATGTCAACCTGATGTGCAGGAAGATAATTTTATTTTTATGAAGGCTAGAGTTTCTATCATTTTAAAGTATGGCAATAATTAGAGTTTAGTTTCTGATTTTACATATAGGAATATTTGATCATTTTTATTGTGTTAGAGAAGAAATTCTGCTCCTAGAGATGAGGGATTAACAGAGTCCAGACTTAGCCTTCTGCCATAAGCAACTAGAAATCTTGACGAAATATACAAAACAACTGTGTTCAGACATTGGAAAACAGTACATGACCTTGAGTTCATGGAAGTAAAGGGAAACAAACAAGGTGAACCCTAAAATCACTCAGGCTTTCTGCCTGGAGACAGAAAGACAGAAATAATTTCCTGATGGTTGTTCATTTGAGAGAGAAAGCAAATGGAGCTTGGCCATCTTGCTAATTTAAGAAGACAGAATCAGAGTTTGGGAGGACCAAAACAGCTAGAATTTGTAGTGCAAAGTATGGAAGAAGATGGATCTATGCAAAAAAGGAGTCACAGAAATTAGCATAGGCATTCCCTTGAGTATTTGATTGAATACTAGTCTACATGTCAGCCGGCTGGAATTTTGAGTCCGGGTAAGGAACACTTAGTAGGGAGTTGGATTCCCAGAGCTGACATAGAGCCAGAAATTTTCCAACTTCCAGCAGCCGGAGTAGAGATATCTTGTTGAATACATAAAGAATTAAGTAAAAGCTCTTGGAAGGTCATGTCTTAATAATGAGGCTAAACTATTCCTCAAACAGTGACTATTCTAGACTTGCTCTAATAGTTTAAAATCAAAGCTCAAAGGGAACAAACTGAGCTGTAAGTTGCTTAACTGCATGCTCAAACAAAGTCCGACACTCATTTTAAAAAGGAAGAAAAATAAATCCGCACTCTACACCTTAATGCACACAATGTCTTGCATCTAGCCAAAAAATTGCAGATTTGACCAAGTAGCAAAATGTGTCACATTACCAGGAAGAAAACCAAGCAATAGAAACAGTTCCAGAAATTACATTGATGTTAAAATTAGCAGTCAAGGGCGTTAAAACACAAGGATAAATACGTGCTAAAAGATTTAAAAGAAGACACAAATATAAAAAGAAGAAAAATGACAATATAAAAAATAACATATTAGAAGTTATACAGCTGAAAAATAACATATCTAAGAAAAAAACATTTTAATGGATTGGATTAACAGCACATTAATTGTTGTAGAACTAAAGGTCAGTGAACTGAAAAACATAGCAATAGGAAACAGGCAAATGAGGCACAAAGAGAAAAAATTAAAAGCTAAAAGAAATGAGCAAACTCTCAGTTACTTGCAGAGTAATACCCAGTGGTAGACTATAAGTGCAACTGAAGCTCCAAAAGGATGGGAGAGTGAAGCAGGTCAGAAGAAAACCTGAAGAAATGGTGGCTGTAAAATTTTAAATGTAATGAAAATGTAAGCCCAAATCCATAAAGTTCAGCAAATCTTAAGCAGGATAAACACAAAGAAGTCATTACAATTAAGTTGCTAAAAACCGGTGATAAAAAAATTAATATCCAAAATAAGAAAGGGGTGATACATTCAGAAGAACGAAATAACAATTATGGCAGGCTTCTTATCAGAAACTATAGGTGAGACAAGAAAGAAGTAACATCTTCAAAGAACTGAAAGCAAAAAATAATAATAATAATCTTTAACCTAGAATTCCATTCCCTAGGACAATGGAATGACATAACATGCTGAAATAGAATATGTATATACGGTCAACTTAAACTTCCATACCAAGTGAAAATGTTATTTTTGAAATACTAAGGCAAAATTAATACTTTTTCAAACAAATAGAAGCTGAGAGAGGTCATATTCTCAGGATGGCATGGCTGTAAATGTTAAAGAAAGGTCTTCAGGAAGAAGAAAATTATACCAGGCCAAAATGTGGACCTAAACAAAGTAATTAAAAGAACCAGAAATGTAAATATATGGCTAAATATAAAATATAATATCTTTGTTATTTTAAAAAACATATTTCAGGGATAATTGACTGTTTAAAGCAAAAATAATAATTCATTTGGGAAGGGTCTATAAAATAAATATGTGGAAGTAAAATGTATAAAACTATAACCCAAAGGACGGGAGGGGAAAATGGAAGAATATTACTGTAGGGTTCTTACATTATACATAAAGTAGTATAATCTTATCTGAATGTACACTGTGATAAATTAGTGGTGCATATTGTCAACTTTAGAGCAACCACTGGAACATAGCAAAGAGGCCTAACTAGTAAGCCACTATGCAGATAAAATAGAATGCTAAAAAGAAGGCAAAAAACAAAGAACATATAGGACAGAAAAAAGAAAAATAAGAGATGATTGATTTATATTTAACCATACTGATTATTATGATAAATGTAAATGTACTAAACAATAAAAGGCAGAAATTGCCAGACTAGAGATAAATGCAAGACCAAATTGTGTGCTGTCTACAAGACGTGCACTTCAAATGCAATGTGTTTTTATGTTTATTTTTGTACTATGGAGTGTGAAAGTGTTTACCAAGCAAACTGAAAATGGGGGAAAGTTTAAACTGCTCAGATATTAAGCAGCTCTCCAGTAATTTTGAACTAGTAATTTTGCTACCAATACTTGTTATGATCTTTTGAATTCACTAGAGAAAGTCAGGCAGGTCAATACTTGATTCTTCTTTCTTAGCTATCATTCTGTTTTTATGTATATATAGTTGCTCTTGAGTGAAATTGTCTAATAATTCAGTTTTTCATAATTACAACAAAAATTGTGTAATTACTTAGCTTTTATGAATTAAAAGGTTTTATTACAGACTTTTTTAGTAAAACATTACTTGCTTTCTCAGAGAAGAAAAATGTATACTTTTTCTTTTTTGAGAGTAATAAATATTAATATAAACAAGGATTAAATTAAACTGCTTCATTTTTAACTCTGCAAAAAAATGTAGTCAAATAACTCTATAAAATGAATTATTATTGAAAAGCCTCCAAACCCAGCATGGAATGAATTGACAATTCCATCCAAACTCTAAGATAATCAAATATATACAAATTCACATTCTTAAGATTCCTCAGCATATAAGATTATTTTCATAGTTAGTCTTTTTTTCTTTATTCATACTCTGAAAACAAGTCCTCATCTGAAATAGAAGCTTTTCTGGGAAAACTATCTTTAAAATTCATGAAATATCTATGTTATAGGTTATACGGAAAGGAGAAGTGAGCTGCTGCTGGATTTGCACGGCCTGCAAAGAGAATGAATATGTGCAAGATGAGTTCACCTGCAAAGCTTGTGACTTGGGATGGTGGCCCAATGCAGATCTAACAGGTAGGAACTGCCTCACTTGGAAACCTTGTGCCTCACTATTTGCCTTTCCAATGTGTCCATCCCTCAAATGAGAATGATTAGCTCATGTCTTCTCAATGTTAATTTACAATGCACACTTTTTAGTCCTCATGTCAAGGAGTATACATAAACCTCATAAGTTTTCTATAATCTATATTGAAAAGAAAGTTCATGTAAATGTAAATAACAATGAATTGATGTGTGGTAGGCTATGCTATTATAGAGTTGTTTTCTGTTTTTCTTTAAATTGTATTTGAAGGTATTTCTGGCCACCTGAATTTATATTTGCAATCATTTCTTGAACATCTACTATGGATGAGGCACTACTGTAGGCCCTAAAAATAAAAAAGTAAATGTCCCAGCTTTTATTTTGTATAAAATCTATCAGGGAAGAAACATGGAAAAATATAATAAAACATAACATAATTATTAAAATAATCATCCTGGCTTTTATTTTGCTTAAAACCTATCAGGAAAGAAGCATGAAAAATATAATAAAACATAATATAATTATTGAAATAATAGAGATATCTATAAAGTGCATAAAGTTTGTTAAGCAGGCAAGAAGATGAAAGGAATTTCAGGCCTAAAGTAGAACACGGGAAACATGAAAGTTTATGACACATTTGCAGAAAACCATAGAACAAGTATGTGGGGTTGGTAGGTAGGCACAATGGTCCAGTAGGGTAGTGGTCAGAAATGAGAATAGACAAGGACACTGATGGGATGGCAGAGTGCTTCTGTGTGACATTCCTCTACATGTTTGGACTTTGGCTTTGAGCACAGGAGAACCACTAAAGAATTTTAAAGTGGTGAATGACATTATGATACCCGCATTTCTGGTATGCTTCTTGTAGTGGGATAGGAAGTTGTTGTATTGATGCAAGTGAGTTACTTGAAAAGGTGTGGATTAGGACAGCTACAGTAGGAATGGAAAGGAATAAATGAAACAGATGATTCACTAGTAAAACCAATGGAACTCAGAGGGATTGATTATATGAGTTTGTAAGTTTCCTAAGAGTGATGTTCATATAAATGAATTTTGTTTTTCACACATCTTGTTATGAGCTTACAGAGGAGAAATGATTCATAAAACTTTGCATAAATTTTAGGAGCCATAGAGGCTTTTTTTTAATCTGAGTACATAGACACTTTGTCATCTGAATAATCTAGCCCCTCGTCTTATCATCTTAGAAAGAGGGAGCTGAGGCCTAGAGAGGTGAAGTTGTATGGCCAAAGTCAGGAAAATAGTGAGAAGCAGAACCTAGTCCACTAACCCCTGACTCCATGTCTTTTTGGATGCTGTTGCAAATCATCCGTAAATGTAATATTCTTGATGGTTGGACATTTTTTTACTTGTTTCCAAGTAAAAATATGCAACTAAGAAATCATGCAGTTTATTCAAAGTACATAAAAAATGACTAGGTAAGTAGAACTAGGTCACGTAACTAAAATTATACTAAGTGACGATACCTTGTAAAATGTTAATTTTGTTAGAAAAAAGTTAAACTGAGCAGCAGAAAGCTTTTGTAAGTCACCTAGTACAAAGGTCCTTTTTAAAGAGAAGAAAAGTAGATCAGAACGTTTTTGAAGGTATGAACTGCATCTCACTCATCTTTTTATTTGCCAGCTAAATTTCATGCCTAAAAATTACCCAGGAATTACCCACCTTCAGAGATTCCACTTTGCTCACGCTGGAGTGGAACTCAGCAGATCCTGATGCAATTACTCTCTGTCCCACCCATTGAGAAACACCACTCTCTGGCGCATAGCCTGATGCCTTGAACATAATAGCTACTTAATACATGTTTGTTAAATTGAGGGAATTAGGAAGAAGGGACTCACCCAGGGTCATCGAGGTCAATGCAGTTGGTTAATAGAAAAACCACAGTGAGAATTCAGGATTGTTTGTCACCGGATCTAATGAATGCTCTCACTCTGCCATGGTTGCATGCAATGGCCTGGCTTGGAAAAGCTTTTCCAACCTCATTTTGGACTCATGCCTTCCCTCCACTTACATTATTTCTCTTCAAATTTGTATCCTACTTCATGGTGTGTGCCTCCTGCCAGGCCTCTTTTTCTTGTATAAGTAGGTCCGCTTAGATGGCCATTGTGTTTGAGAGCTGGGGTTTACTGACAGTCATTCCACTCATCTGTTTGACTGAGATCACAGCTGACTAGGAAAAAGCTCAAAGACAAAAGTGACCTCTTTATGAGGTTAATCTTAGAAGTCAGAAGTCTTGGCTTTGAGGTACAAACAGTTTTCTCTTGTCTACATTTTTTGGGCTTTCTCCAACTTCTCCTACTGCTCTATTTCATTTTCATTAGGGCTTATCTCACACATTAAAAAAATTTCTATCCCATTTTAAAACACTAAGATAAAAAAACTTTTTAAAAAAACCTGATATGATGTAATACTGGAACTCAAGGTCATACCTTTTATTCCCTGGAGATGCTCTATTGTGGGATTATTGCATATTTTCTGTCCACTGCCAAATGCTCATTTCCATTGATTAGGGATCTTTAACTTGGTAAAATATTTTTAAAATTCTCCTTGGTTAAAAATAGATTAATATTAATACAATTACATTTCTAACGATTTAATATGCCATGATCTATCATTTGCATAAAAGTCACTTTAACATTCAAATGAGTTGAGCCAGCAACTCCTCAGACCACGCCCTTAGCTAATAACAACAGGCATGCAGCTGCGACTGGGTCATATATTCAGATGATTTTGCAAATCTTATCTTTAGGGCCTTTCACAATATAGATTCCTCAGTCTAATTTATACTAATGTCTTAATGATCCATATTGATTCTGCCTTTCTTTTGGTCTCTTACAGGAAATCCCATTTACCACTTGCTTGATGCCATGTCAAGCACAGAGCAAGGGCATAGTCCGTGCCAATGTGTTGTGGGTGTTACCATGGTAGCGGTAGTTATGAAATGAGAAAACCTATGAGAACAGAATACTAAAAATCAGTAGAATTACTCAGAAAAGTAAACGCATTGCCTTTAAGTAGGTGTTTGATTTATGGGCAATTTTTTTTCACTAAATATTAGTTAAAATGAGAAATCATTCTTCTTTGAAAAATAGTGTATTCTACTGAAGTAAAATATACTTTTTATTTTTAATAGTTGGTTAAAATATACTTAAAATCACTTTAAAAGTTAGCTACTTTTAATATACACTCCATACATTATAATATTAATGAATAAAAACAGGTTTACTGTGGTTTTTATTTCCATTAAAATGTGTTTTTTTTTTGGCTATGAAGAAATTAGTATATTTCTTAGAGAAAGTGCTTTTCGAAGCTGTTAAAAAGTTTCTCATATTTTCTTCTTGTGAAATTGCACATTTTAATTCAGCACTTAAATTTCACACTTTATTCCTTGTGATACAAAAACAGGGATCTTTTCTACCATGATATACAGCTTGACAGTAGTTTAACAATTTGTGGACCAATTATATGTAATCCAATGCTACTAATTTATTTGTAAAAGTAAAATAAGAATATTCCTCAAAAAGACAGACTACGCTACATTTTCTCATTAAAAAAAACGGAAAATGCTTTATAAACATTAACTAATTTTAACAACTTTTTTCCATTCCAACAGTTGTTGTAACCTCTTACACTAGTATCTACTAATTTATTTCATTCTGTAATAAACACTACCACCTGTTTTGTGCCAGGTACTTTTTAAAAACTGGGAATATACAGGTGAATTAAGCAATGTCTATATCCTAAAGAAGGAGCTTCATATGAAACTAGCCATGTAAACAGCCAACTATAAGTCCTACAATAGAGTTATGTGTAAAATGTCAGATAAATATGGAGCGGCTGTTTTTCCCTGGGAAGAAAAAAGCCTTTGCAGAACAAGGGACATTTGATCTGAGCACTGAATTACAAACAGAATTTCACCTGGTAGAATTTCATTGAATTGTAATAGAATTACTATTTACATTAATTTTAAAACAATCAGGGAAACATTTTGATGAAGGTTTATATGATCATGATGTAGTATTGCAAATGTTATGAATTACCTCAAGACACTTTGCATAGAATTTTATTTCTTAATTTATGTTAAATTTGACTTGACCTAATTGGAAAAAAGTCTGATAGTAAATTTCATCCTCCTCCAATACATCTGGATCGTATAAGATGTACTGGATCTTATAAGGATCTTATAAGTACCCTAACATTTGATTCAAAAATTAGAAGTAGCTACCAGTCCTCAGATCAGAGTTATTGCCACCTTGCTTTGATTTTGCTCAGTAATTTGTAGTTGGCTTGAAGGAAACTGACTTGTCTGATAGCTCTCAGTTCTCTGTCATAACCCTAACCATAAACATTTGCCAGCACCTCAAGTTCCCAAGGTTCAGATATGGAAAGCACAACTCTCACAAAGTCCCCCTTTTGAGTTCTGAGGTCAGGTGGATGCTACTCACCACTGGTTGAAGGTAGTCTCCCCTCTTTCTAGTCTTGGGATAAACAAACACACCTGGAGGTTGGATAACTCTTTTTTAAAAACTTCAAAACAGGACCTCAAAGAAAGCCACATAACATGACATTACATAATTGGACAAAATTGACATTACAGCTAATTCCCTCAAGATGGCAAAGCTAATGTTTCTCAAATTTAGGATAAATTTAAATTTATCCTAAATAAAAAACAAAGAAAATAAAGAAAAGATAAAAAGGAAAAAGAATCTAAAACTTTTAAGAAGCTTACTCAAAATATAGATCTGTTTTGGATGGTTCCAGAGTGGCATTGAAAAGCCTGGTTTCCATATATGAAAAAGAATCTAGCATCTTCCCAAGAGATAAAGCAATCATAGTAGAATTGCAAGTATGTTTCTGGGTGTCATGACAAACTGCTACTGTTACAACACGAGAGTACTTATATCCCCTCTAGCATAACAACATTGTTCTTCATCTGTATTTGATGCACTGTATAGGACAGAGTTATTTTATAGCTAGATTTGGACAACTTTATGATTATCCTTGGAGAGGCCTTAGTATCTGTCCTTGACTATTGTCCTCATTAGGGGAACTTGGATTTATGATATGCAGTTTAAAGTTTAAAATGTGTTTGGTGGCAACCAAATCCAGTTTGCTCACTGATGGATTTTGCCTGAAATCACCAATTAGCTTGATTTGGCTACATGACTTGGGGGTGATAAAAAGATTCCACTGAAACTTCTGCCCTAGCTAACCCAAAGCGAATATTCATGGTAGAGATCCTGGTAGTCCAATCCACAGATAAAGTCTATCCATGTGTGAATAAGAACCTAGAGAGCTTGCACCTGGTTATCTCTTGGTCCCTTGGTGTTGACATGCACTGTCTTTCTCGCACCGTATTAGACCTTTTGACTTTAAATAAAATTGTTACATGAGTGCCTTCTACAAGTCTTCTGAATCTTTTCAAATATCTAAACTCGTGCAATCTTTGCATATGCAGAGTATTGTTATTGAAAAAGTTAGCATAACATACTTTTATATTATTTCTTTTTTAAAATTATACTTCAAGTTCTGGGATACATGTGCAGAATGTGCAGATTTGTTACATAGGTATACATGTGCCATGGTGGTTTGCTGCACCCATCAACCCGTCATCTACATTAGGTATTTCTCCTAAAGTTATCCCTCCCTTTGCCCCACACTCCCTGACAGTCTCTGGCGTATGATGTTCCCCTCGCTATGCCCATATGTTCTCATTGTTCAGCTCTCACTTATGAGTGAGAACATGCAATGTTTGGTTTTCTGTTCCTGTGTTAGTTTGCTGAGAATGATGGTTTCCAGCTTAATCCATGTCCCTGCAGAGGACATTAACTCATTCTTTTTGTATGACTGCATAGTATTCCATGGTGTATATGTGCCACATTTTCCTTATCTAGTCTATCATTGTGGGCATCTGGGTTGGTTCCAAGTTTTTGCTATTGTGAATAGAACTGTGATACATACCTGTGCATGTGTCTTTATAGTAGAATGATTAGTAATTCTTTGAGGATATACCCAGTAATGGGATTGCTGGGTCAAATGGTATTTCTGGTTCTAGATCCTTGAGGAATCACCACACTGTCTTCCACAATGGTTGAACTAATTTACACTCCTACCAACAGTGCAAAAGCGTTCCTATTTCTCCATATCCTCTCCAGCATCTGCTGTTTCCTGACTTTTTAATGATCACCATTCTAACTGGCATGAGATGGTGTCTCGTTGTGCTTTTGATTTGCATTTCTGTAATGACCAGTGATGATGAGCTTTTTTTCATGTTTGTTGGCCACATAAGTGTCTTCTTTTGAGAAGTGTCTGTTCATATCCTTTGACCAATTTTTGATGCAGTTGTTTTATTTTTTCTTGTAAATTTGTTCAAGTTCCTTGTAGATTCAGGATATTAGCCCTTTGTCAGATGGATAGATTGCAAAAATGTTCTCCCATCCTATAGGTTGCCTGTTCACTCTGATGATAGTTTCTTTTGTTGTGCAGAAGCTCTTCAGTTTAATTAGATCCCACTTGTCAATTTTGGCTTTTGTTGCAATTGCTTTTGGTGTTTTAGACATGAAACCACTACTCAAGGAAGTAAGAGGACACAAACAAATGGAAAAACATTCCATGCTCATGGATAGGAAGCATCAATATCGTGAAAATGGCCATACTGCCCAAAGTAATTTATAGATTCAATGCTATTCCCATCAAGCTACCATTGACTTTCTTCACAGAATTAGAAAAAACTACTTTAAATTTCATATGGAACCAAAAAAGAGCCTGTATAGCCAAGACAATCCCAAGCAAAAGGAACAAAGCTGGAGGCATCATGATACCTGACTTCAAACTATACTACAAGGCTGCAGTAACCAAAACAACTTGGTACTGGTACCAAAGCAGATATATAGACCAATGGAACACAACAGAGGCCTCAGAAGTAACACACACATCTACAGCCATCTGATCTTTGACAAACCTGACAAAAACAAGCAATGGGGAAAGGATTCTCTATTTAATAAATGGTGCTGGGAAAACTGGCTAGCCATATGTAGAAAACTGAAACTGAACCTCTTCCTTACACCTTATACAAAAATTAACTCAAGATGGATTAAAGATTTAAATGTAAGACCTAAATCCGTAAAAACTCTAGAAGAAAACCTAGGCAATACCATTCAGGACATAGGCATGGGCAAAGACCTTTATATTATTTCTCGAATGATGTCCACAACAGTAGCTTAATATAACTAAATTATTGAGTTAGTGTGATGATTGTCTCTAGTATATCTAGGCTCAGATAAATTCCTCTTAGTAGTAAGAGAAATAATAAAGATGGACTCAGATTTTTTTAGCTTTAAATCAGTAAGGAAAGAAGTATGAATAAGCAAGAATATACAAAGGAGAGTATGATATATACAAGAATTTTATAATGGTGATCTTGCACAGAAGATCATTATATGGTTATTAGCATGCTCCAAGGTCTTTGGGTCAGCAGTTAACTTCCATGCCCTTTCTGCTTCTGGAGGCTTTTGCAGAGCTTCAGTTTAAAATTACTAATGGGTGTAATCATCAGTGTATCAAGGTTCCCTTTCATTTTTCTAGAGGGTTGGGAATGATGAGGTCATGAATAAATATTCCGGTGAAAATGTCCTCATATCACTGGATTTATAAATTAGAATGTTTCAGCTAAGAAATAAAAATCTAATTGTATTTTAGCCATTGTGAGGATTGTGGCTTTTCAACAGGGGAATGCTTAAACAGAGTCATAAAATAAGCACACTATTTGAACTAGTACCTAGTAATAAATCATATAGAGGGACAACCGTATACAATCCATCTGGAGATGCTCAAAGGTTTCTTTTGCAATTTTATCAATGTCCCATACATTTTTTTCCAAATTAATTTAATTGCAAATGAAGCATGAGCTGGACACATCTTCTGCTATCCTGAAAATGTCTTTCCATTGCTGTTTAATTGGCCAACTTGTCCTTCCAGAATAAATTGCCTCATTTTTCATGAGATGTACTGAGTTTTCACAAATATTCTTCAAATGAAACTTCTGCTTGAGATATCTACAGATTTTCTTCCATAGGCTCCCAAACCATAGAGAACAGAGACCTTTTAGTTGGTTTACTGAAAGATCCATAATTATGTTGATTTGGGTTATTTACTTTTTAACTCTATCTGGAAATGTCAAGCCACATATTAGACATTTTCTAAATTGGTAATTTTACATTATAACTGTTTTTTCCTCATTTGATTCAACTAATTCAGGAGGTCTAAGCCTACCTACAGAGGGAGAGAATATGGTCCTTTTTATGTTAGTTGTTGAGTCTATTTCAGAACTATTTGAAAGTTTCCTAAAGTTTTTTCTTCATCTTTATTTAGTTTACAACTTTGAATATTTATGGAAAGAAAAGCTTCTGAAAGTGCTTTATGCAATGCCTTTTCTATTTTTCTTTTTTAAATGTTACACCACTGGGTTACTTTAATCTTCTCTTTTCTGCTCTTGCATTTAAACATTTTTCTCCATCAAAGGCTAATAATTAATTGAATTAATTGGTACGTACTTGTAGTATGGACAATAAGTATCTAATAAAATTTCCAAATTCTATAGCAAACATTATGTTCTGTATTCATGAAGTTTAGGAAAATTATTAACTATAGGTCTTAATTTGGCTTTATACCGGTTTCTTTAATTCAACTTCTATAGATCTGACTTATGTTCTAGAAAGTTTAAAATGTTATACTATTTTCTAGTAAAAACTCTGATGACAGAGTAGTTCATTTAGAGAGTCAGGTAAAGTTGCATAGAAAAAGAGTGAAATGAAAAGAAGGTAGCATTCAGAAGGTTACCAAAGCCTTGACAAAAATCATCTTTGAATTGGAAAATTTGTTTGCAGGATGACAGCTAAAGAAACTGACAATTGACTGTGGTATTTTATCTCCTAATTTGTCTAGATCTCCTTTTAAATATTTTAATTTATTGATTTCATCATAAATTAGTTCCCATATGGCCAATGTTATTTTAAATATCTATTTTCCTACCTATCCATCATCTATCTATCTATCTATCTATCTATCTATCTATCTATCTATATCATCTATATATCATCTGTCTTGCCTGTATTGGGAAAACAAAAAAAAAATTAGGATTAGTATGTGACTTTATATAGGAAGAATAAGTTCTTCCAGAAAAAGGTTTGTATTTAGACAGAGACAAATCTCTGATACACAAGGAAGAGAGGCCACTAAGTTCTGTCAAAAGTGTGTGCTTGCTAATGGTGTCTTAGATTCCCAAAGCAAACAGAGTGTAGGAAGGCAACACACAATCACTAAAATAAAGTGATCTTTCATAAGTTGACAACACGGGAAGTATTCTTGTAAAGGTTTTCTAAGAAACCTAAGGCTGAGTGACCTACCACTTTTGGCAAATTGGTTATCAATTTAAAGGATCTCCAAACATTAGCACTCAGGGCCAGCTTGGATTGGACACTTCTTAGGCTTACATGTTCCTCTAATGTTTATGAACTATCCCTTATATTGTCAACAGAAAAAGGTGATTCAAAACAAAACAAACACACAAACAAAACAGAAAAATATGGTTCAAAACGAAACAAACACACAAACAAAAAAGACCCATAAAATAAGACTTTGTATATGTATGTAAATAACAGCAAAAGCAAAGAAACAGCAAGGGAATAAACAGATATGGAAAAAAATATTTATCAAATTGTGTATCTCTAAAGTGAACTATTTGTTGACATAATAAAAAGCTTATGTCTAATTACCAAATGGTGCATTTCAAAACCAAAGGTTATATGACTTAATATATAAAGATACAGGTGAAATTACCTTACACAAAGACCTAAGTTTAATTGCCTTCTATATAAAGACCTACATGATTACAAATCCTAGGACAACTACATAAATTCAGCAACAAGAGCTCAGTAAAATTAGCCAGAGTGAGAAAATTGTTGAGAATGACTCTCATGCTAGTACATGGGAAGGACAGAATGTGGGCACGAGGGGGTCCAGTGAGTGACCCTGTTGATCAGAGCATCTCCTGGAATGTTATCAAATAAGGAGTCTTCAAAATTATCTTGGTGAAGCCTCTAGAAATATGAAACATGGTGAGACTAAATACATAAAAATTTTTTAAAAAGCACAAAAGCTGGCTGGGTGTGGTGGCTCATGCCTGTAGTCCCAGCACTTTGGGAGGCTGAGGCAGGCTGATCAGGAGATCGAGAACATCCTGGCTAACACAGTGAAACCCCATCTCTAGTAAAAATACAAAAAATTAGCCGGGCATGGTGGCGGGTGCCTGTAGCCCCAGCTACTTGGGAGACTGAGGCAGGAGAATGGCGTGAATCCAGGAGGCGGAGCTTGCAGTGAGCTGAGATGCGCCACTGCACTCCAGCCTGGGCGACAGAGTGAGACCCTGTCTTAAAAAAAAAAAAAAAAAAAAAAAAAGCACAAAAGCTAAACAATTGCTTACTATAGTAAGGGATAGTTGTGCTAGGCAGATACATTTTCTCTGAGCAGAAGACTATTCATTTTATATGGAGTTTTTAGAAAGTGTGGAGTTTAGGGATTGAAAACCTTGCAGCTTCTGAGAGCTGGTTGACATCACCGGTAGCAATACGATTACTCATATGAGACTGTTGATTAGTTGGCACTCATTTATTGAAGTGATTCTGATCCTGCCTGAGTGATTATCAGAAGTAAGGGCTGACAGTGCTTGCTTGGCATCCAAACACATGTTCACTGAGGCAAGTTGTTGATTGACTGACAGGTTTAGCACTGGTTCTGGTGGTTCCTTGTTGCCATGGCTACAGAACAATGAGTCTTTTCCTAAATTTATGGAAATGACTTTATTCTCACAATTTGGGAAATATTGGCCCAGACCAAATATTTTGTGATTACAAAATTCTGTGAAGGGGTTGTCCCAGAGCCTGACAAATTTTTCTCTCACTCTGAAATACAAAATACATTTTATTCTCCATCTAGAAGGAAAAGATAAGCCAGGAATTTAGGAACAAATTCTAGTCTTTCCTTTCAAGAGATGGGTTAGGGGAGATTTCATTCTTCCTGGATATGTCCACTAGAGGTTACTAACTCAAAGGCCCTCAGGTTTCGGATACAGATCATTCATGATTCATGAGTAGAGTGAGATTTAAGGTATAATATAGAGTTATGCAGTAAACAGGAGAACGCAGATTCTTCTAAAGAAGTCCATGAAATTTACATTGAAAACACTCTGCCGGCCAAAAACGACTTGTCTATGAGCTGGACTTGCCTACAGACAATGGCTGCATCAAAAGAAAAGTTTTGTTAGTTTATTTCTTAATAATTTATTCTATCCCATTATCACCATTTAACCCTCACTGGAAATAAAGTTTTATTTGGGTGTTTTCTTTTTCTGAACATGTAGAACCGAGTCCCATTCACAGAATGGCATCATTTATAGTGCTGATGTTGGAAGAAAAGATCATTTTTGTAGGTTCAAGTATGTCACATTAGGCTTGTAATAAGATTAAATTTGGGGACATAATTGTCCAGGTAAGACAATGATGTATCTTTATTTGTGTAATAGTGCGCATTTTTAAAAAAGCATTAAATGCTGTAAATCATGAAGAATGCAAAGATGACTGTGTTTCTGGTAACTAATAGGCAAGTTGTTATTCCTAGCAGAAACCTTGGATTCATGCTAAAATGATTTTTCTCATCACAGGCTGTGAGCCCATTCCTGTGCGCTATCTTGAGTGGAGCAACATCGAATCCATTATAGCCATCGCCTTTTCATGCCTGGGAATCCTTGTTACCTTGTTTGTCACCCTAATCTTTGTACTGTACCGGGACACACCAGTGGTCAAATCCTCCAGTCGGGAGCTCTGCTACATCATCCTAGCTGGCATCTTCCTTGGTTATGTGTGCCCATTCACTCTCATTGCCAAACCTACTACCACCTCCTGCTACCTCCAGCGCCTCTTGGTTGGCCTCTCCTCTGCGATGTGCTACTCTGCTTTAGTGACTAAAACCAATCGCATTGCACGCATCCTGGCTGGCAGCAAGAAGAAGATCTGCACCCGGAAGCCCAGGTTCATGAGTGCCTGGGCTCAAGTGATCATTGCCTCAATTCTGATTAGTGTGCAACTAACCCTGGTGGTAACCCTGATCATCATGGAACCCCCTATGCCCATTCTGTCCTACCCAAGTATCAAGGAAGTCTATCTTATCTGCAATACCAGCAACCTGGGTGTGGTGGCCCCTTTGGGCTACAATGGACTCCTCATCATGAGCTGTACCTACTATGCCTTCAAGACCCGCAACGTGCCCGCCAACTTCAACGAGGCCAAATATATCGCCTTCACCATGTACACCACCTGTATCATCTGGCTAGCTTTTGTGCCCATTTACTTTGGGAGCAACTACAAGATCATCACAACTTGCTTTGCAGTGAGTCTCAGTGTAACAGTGGCTCTGGGGTGCATGTTCACTCCCAAGATGTACATCATTATTGCCAAGCCTGAGAGGAATGTCCGCAGTGCCTTCACCACCTCTGATGTTGTCCGCATGCATGTTGGCGATGGCAAGCTGCCCTGCCGCTCCAACACTTTCCTCAACATCTTCCGAAGAAAGAAGGCAGGGGCAGGGAATGCCAAGTGAGTTATCTGACCTGTTTGTCTCTCTTTTCTCTTCCTTTCTCTGTCTCTCTCTCTCTCTTTCTCTGTCTCTCATATCTTCCTCTAGTTTTCTGAGTTGTCTCTTCCATTTTCCCAATGTCTTTCTCTTCCTTTCTTAATCTTTTCTCCCTTTCTTAAATCTCACATTCTGTTGCAGTAAGAATGCAGAACTGAGGCTCCTCCCTGTTTTCATTTCTTTGAAAGAAAAGGAGCAGGAAACAATCCTTATTCTTGCCTAGAAGCGGAAGCTTCGGTTCTGCCGGTAACTTACCCTTTCGCATGGGACCTCCTTCTATGGAGCATCATTTTGCCCCTGGGGGCTGGGTCAGAGAGGCAAGCACTAATTATAATGTCTAGTTCTGACCATGGTGAAGGTAGCTTCTGGTTTATTTTTATCATTCCGGAATCACACCACTTCTAAACCGGGGTGAAGGGGAGGAAACCTTAGCACCTGGAGAAATTGCCATTTCAAAATTTGATCACCACTGAGCACCAAGTATGTCCTAAAATAAGATCCTGCAAGCAACTGACTTATCATATCTCTCTTATTTATTGAACTGGAATGTACATTGTAATAAACATGTTCCACGATGTTATACATGAATTGGGTCATCTCTGCTACTGCAAAGTCATGATCAGAATAGTTTCTTAGTCATAAAGCACCAAAAAATAAAAAATAATAAAAAATGGAACCAGGTGACAAGCCCCAATCTTGAGACTTTGTGTGAACATTAAAGTCCAAATGAATTCCAGATGAATTCTATTCAAAGTCCAGATGAATTATATTTCTATAATTCTTCTGAGTTGTTTTTATAATAAGCACTTTCCTATCCTTTTTCTATTTTGAGAAGAAGCATATGTTAAATTTGCATATGTCACCTCTTTCTGTGACCCATGAAAACAAATTTCATGTAATGTTTTTTATTTCAAAAATAGCACGGATGCTTGAAGTTCTAAAGGTAACCGAAGTATCCAAAGATTAAGTCATTTTCTCCACCAGCAGCATTAATTTTACTCTTTCAAACAATCCTTTAAAAATAAAAAGTTTTAATAATAATCATGATAAGGTACACATTGTTAATAATCATTCCATCCATCTGAACCTGTCAGCAGGAACATTATTTCCCCCTATTTTGTAGGTGAGAAAAGTACTCTGCTGTAAATTTTTATAACTTGTATTTATTTATTATTATTATTTTCTTAATCCCAAATGTGATAGTAGAATTTGTGTAATTTTCAATGTAATTCCCCTTAGTTATTCTTTATTTAGATCTTAACTGATATGATACTTCTCACTTTAACACATGCCAAAAATTTTACATCCTTTAAATTTCTTGGTTTTTGTATCTTTACTTTCCAAGAAGCAACGTGGGCATCTTTTGCAGAATTTATATACTTTGAGGATCTAACAAGGGAGTCTTTAGGAAAACATATCTTTGAAATCCATTTTATGGATTTCAAGTAAAGACATCCCTAATTTTCTCAAAACTAGGATGAAGCCAATAATGTACGCTTACTCCTTGGTATATCAAGTTTTAAGTTTGTTATAGGATGTTGATCATAAAAGTGGTTAGCCTTTTTTTTTCTCTTACCATGTTTTTTTAATTCTAGCCAAACTCCCCTCAGGAGCAAACTCCTGGCAGGGAGTTATCAGGGAGCATGAAAGCAAACCAACAGTGCCACGAAACGGGGAAAAAAAATTAGACAATTAGTCCAGATGTAAAATGGCATCACTAACAATTTCCATTAAGAGGGAAGAAATAAGAGGAAAGAAAATGAAAAGAAAGAAGGCATTCCTTAAACTGGAGTGTTCACAAGGATTAAAAGATTCACTTTATTGCATCACCTACAGTTTTCTGAGGGATCCATTACAACATCCACCATTATTCCACTCCATGTTTCTAACTACCTTGCCTTTATTATGGTTCTTCAGAAGCTTCCTTGTAATTTTTAGGTATGGGTCATTTTTGAAAGTTGCTCTTCTAACCATTTAAGGTAAAGAGAAAACCTATATAATTAAGTTATCGTGTGTTGGTGCCCAGGAATATGCATTTTTGAAAGCTCTCCCAGTGATTCTGTGTACAGACAGATATGGGCACCTGTTTAAGAGAACAGTGACTAATGAAGAGTATGCAGTGCCTGCTGCAGAGATGAGTTGGAGCTATCTGATGTCACATGAACAATGCTGAGTATTTCTCTCATGTCCAGGCATTGCTGCAAGAGATTACCTTCCCACACCTGGAACCACTTTCCTTATAAACTGAGAGCATTCCCTTCACTATCAGAAATTTAGAAATTAATTTCATATGGGATCTTGCTTTTGAGAGAAAAATCAGCACGGTCTAAATTAACTGGATTGGTTGTCTAGGAAGTGCTGGTTTCATCAGTAAATTGTTGAACTATTAGCTGCAATTTATCAAGCATTATTACATTCATTTAATAAGAAATATATTTCTAATTAAAAGTTATAACCCGCAGCTTTCTGAGTACAATTTATACCTACTCCAATATGCACCAAGCAAATGAGCTGACCCAGAGAGGGATTTGAGGCTAACCTTCTATGGAAAACAATCATCTGTTTACTCATTTTTCTCATTTGTTCTGCTGTTGCTCCTGTTGTAACTATGTGAGACTGTAATTTTAGTATATAAAAAAGAATCTCAATGCTATGTTTTTACCTTTTTATTGCCATTTTATGTTTTCTTAGTTTGTCTCCAAAGTTACAAAAAAGCACAAACAGTCTAATATTTTTACAGCAGCAAAAATCTGCTAGAGTTTTGCCAACTGAAGCAAAGGGGCTAAAAACTCTAGATAACACATCACCCAATGAGTTTATTGCTATTCTAGATGTGTAATTCCTACATTTATGGTACACTGAGGGTGTTCAGCAGTCTGCATGTGTAGCTATAAACACAGAACAGATGCTGTAATGAAGAGCTTCCAACTGATCTATCTGTTTGAACATTGTTTTGAGGAGTTGCAAGTCCAACGGCATTCTCATGACAGGCTGTTTCTGAGATACGTGGTTGGAATGATGTTGCGTTGTCTGTTTTTAGCAAAGTTTACTTCAATTTTTTATTTTATTCACAGATGAATATCTGACACAACCAAAGGTTTGGGCACTTGCTTTACATTTTCTGGAATATAATATAGGAGGAGTTTAATCAATATACTGGGTGTTTGGGTTGCTTGAGTTATTTATAATCAGAAGTCCCTTCAGGCATACTTGTATCCTGGGAGATCAGCTGAAGTTACCTTTGACACCTCTCATTTCTTTAGCTTTTTAAAAAAATGAACATGAATGGAAAAATATGCAGGACTCAGTAGATTTTAAAATATTGAAAAAATTGATTTATTGGCAATAGAAGAAAATGAAAATCCCTGGACATTTATGAGGAAGTAAATTAATTAGATCCAAGTAATTTAACACTTCCTTTTAAAGAAAAATGAGTTAACATTATTCAACTGAAAAATTCAAATATCATATAAATGACATGCTTCTTTAAAAAGTAATTACATCAGTGATTACATGTCAAACTAACATCTCTAGTTAATTCCTAGATAAATAAAATCACTGAGTGCCAAACAATTTGATGGCACATGGAGCTAAAATGTGACAATACATTCCTATGATATTTTGCATGCAAAATTGTGTACAAAACTAAAAACAATTACAACCTTTCCTCCCTAAAGGCATCAGACTGACACAAGGAAGTAATTTTAAAATATAGGTTACTAAGTAAATGGATATTATTATATGCTACCTTGATTATTTCTTGAGTATTTGAGTTTTTTTTTAACTGAGTCAAGAACCAAGTGAAATTCTAAATGGAATGATGCTCAGAGGAAATTTTCTACTTTGTTCTCTGCTAGAAATATATTTTGTCCACCAGTAGAAGCAAATAAGCCTGCAGCATTAGTCATTATGTCCTGGGTAAGCATTTTGGTTTTCTTTCCTCTGATTATGAAAAGAAATGTATTAGTGAGTTTACAGATATCATGGCCAAATGGAAGTGGCATGTTCTCCTCTTTTTTATTTTTGATACAGTTCTCATTTATGTCTATAGCTCTGCTAAATTTTTATTATTTTTAATTGACACATAATAACTATACCTATTTATAGGGTACACTGTAATATTTCAATGCCTGAATGCCATGTGTAATGATCAAATCAGGGTAATTAGCACATCTATCATTTCAAACATTTATTATTTCTTAGTGTTGGGAATATTCAAAATTCTCTCTTCTAACTACTTGAACTATTGTTAACTATAGTCACTATACCCTACTAGAACTTATTTGAAAGAACCATTTACTATTCTGGCTCACAAACAGGATAATCTTGTCATTTTGTAATTATTTTTCTCTTAATCACACAATATATAGCTTTAAAAGCTACTGTAATTCTTCATGATATTTATAGTAAACATCAGAAGATTTATTGAAACATTTGTGATAGAATTTTACTACTGGATAGTAATATTTATTGAGGATCAATTTCTCATTCATTCATTTATGTAATCAATCATTGTTTCAACAGTAAGCTTAAAAGCACTTAGGTACTTGATATGGTGCTAGGTAGTCAAGATAAAATATATATATATAAGAGGCAGGCCCTGACTGCACCAATCTTGCAATATGGGAAGGGAGACACTAAAAAATATAACTAAATGTACTGTGTTATGTGCCATAGTAGAAAACCAATATAACATTCTCAGTGCCCAGGGAAGAAAGAGATTAAGTCCAGTTAATGGAGTAGTATCTGTAGAAGGATTGGAAAGATCTTCGAGTAAAAGTAGCATTTGAACTTGACCATAAAGCATGTTTTTCAACTGGAGAAATTGTGCTATGCTAGACTATTTTATATAGAGAAAATAACATAAGTGAAGATTCAGAAATGTTAATGCACTTTCATGCCACGACGTAGAGTTTGTTATGCATGAAGCACGTAGAGAGATGTAGTGTTGGGCAACTTTGCAAATTCAAGAAGATTATAGAATATAGATAATGGTTAATGTATCAAGAGGAAGTTTCAGTACTTTTTCTATAAATCACAAGGTACAATAAAGGTTTTTGTGAAGTTTCATCATCATGTGTAAGCTTTAGGGGAAGAAACTGACTTATAGAAAGACCAGTTAATAGAGTGCCACAGTAATCCAATAACAGGTAAAAATAAAAGCCTTAAACTAGAGCAGTAAAGTTGAATCCAAGACATGCATATGAAAAAGTTTTCTGAGCTTAATTCACTAGACTTGAAATACCAGTTATGCGAGCTGAAAGAAATAATAAGAAAATAGAATAGGACTCTTATGATTTGAGCCCAAGTGAAATACTGCTACTATTAAAACAGATAAGGAATACAGGAGCAGGACAGAGGAGATATTGACAAGTTGGGTTTCAGATTAATTAATTGAAAGTGCTATAAAGTCATCCAAAGGGAGGTATCCATAAGATTCTTAGAAATTTAAGTCTGGAGCTTAAGAGAAAAGTCTAGGCCAGACCTCTAGATTTGAAGATCAATTGTCAAAATATTTAAAGTGCCCAAGAGGGTGGTTATGACATGAGAAAAGAAGAAATACCGGGAAGAACAAACATTAGGGAACTCTTACACTTAAGAGATAACATAAGGAAAATCTGAAGGCAGTAGACAAAGGTTATCAAAAAGAATGTGGGAAATAAAAGGATGCAATATTATGGAAACCAAGGAGACCTTGTATTAATGCGCTCAGGTTGTCAAAACAAAATACCACCAACTGAGCTGCTGAAATAAAAGATGTGTATTTTCTCACAGTTCCGGAGGCTGAAAATCAAGATCAGGATGCCAACATGGTTGGTTTCTGGTGAAGGCTTTCCCACTGAGTCACAGACAGCCACCATCTTGCTGTGTGCTCACATGTCTTCTTCTTTGGGAGATAGAGATAGAGGATATAGATAGCAATGATAGAGACAGCGAGACAGCTCTGTTGTGTTTTTTTGTTTGTTTATTTGTTTGTTTTTTACATGGGCACTAATCCCATCCTAGGAGCCCCATCCTTATGACTTCATCTAAACCTAATTACCCAAAGTCTCCATCTCCAAAACATTCTCTATTAGGGCTTCAATAGATGAATTTTGGGGAGAATGACTCATATATTCAGTCAATAACAGAATGTTTCAATAAGATAGAACTTGAGGTCTTATCCTTGGAATCACCAAGGATGGGGACTGTATGGTTAACCTTGAGAGGTTTCAGTGCTATAATCTGGTTAGAAGTTATACTGCAATAAGTTGAGGAGTTTGGCATTAAAAGAAGTAGGAAATTCCGACAGTATTTAAGGAGGTTGAAGAAGAGGGAGGAAGGGTATCATAGAGGAGAACTTTAAGCTTCTTTGTAATATCTGAGAAAAGAGGTGACAAAGAAGGAAAAGTTGGAAACATAAGAGAGAGATCATCTGGTGTGTGCCGGGAGGCCTGGCTGAGAGCTAGGCTGTTAGCAGAGCCATCTGACATTAATGGAGAACTATGACAATGAAGCACCAACTCTGAGGATGTTTGTGGGTGACACTGGTTCTCACTCACCTGTGTTGACGTGTAATGGTTGGTATTAACATAGTATGAAAAATCAGGCTGGGAACTTATCATTTTTATTAAAATTTGAAAATAAACCCCATCCTACTGATTTTATTGGGCCTCTGGACTTATAAACATTGACAGTAAGATTTGAGAAGGGACAAATGAGGGAAAGCCTGGAAAGGAAGGTGTGTTCTTCTGGAATTACTTATGGGCTGGAGCACTCTCAGCCTGTAAGTAGGTGCCCTTTGTAGAAGAAAGAAGGGTAGGCTGGGCATGGTAGCTCACGCCTATAGTCCTAGCATTTTGGGAGGCTGAGGTGGGTGGATCACCTGAGGTCAGGAGTTCAAGACCAGCCTGGACAACATGGCAAATCTCTGTCTCTACTAAACATGCAAAAATAAAATTAGCCAGGCGTGGTGGCATGCACCTGTAATCCCAGCTACTTGGGAGGCTGAGGCAGGAGAATAGCTTGAACCTAGGAGGTGAAGGTTGCAGTGAGCCAAGATCACACCACTGCACTCCAGCCTGGGCAACAAGAGCAAAACTCCATCTCCAAAACAACAACAAACAACAACAACAAAAAGAATAAAGGAGAAGGAGAAGAAGAAGAAAGAAGGGTATTGTGTATCCAGAGTTAGACTCAGTTGGGGATACAGCATGCACATCTGTTCTGTGTGATTGGAAAGAGTTAGAAATCCTTAGACCCATCCCTGACAGGTCATAGTGCCTAGGTGGCCAGCGCAAGGATATTTCGTTTGAGGTAAAGTCCTGTGCTCCTCAAAAAATCAGGCCAGAATGTTCTCACTTCCTGAAAGATGCCACACTTTTTCTTCACATGAAGGCCCTTAGCATACTTTAGAACGAACGTAGCTTAGTAAGTAAATGGTGTGTGGAGGACAATGCTGCTGCAGGAGACCACCTGGAAAGCCACATGCTCAAGTGCAAGGAAGGGGTGAATGGCCCCAGGATAATGGAGATGCACATTCCCTGTCCCCAGCCTGGTGCAGCAAATTTGCAGTCACCACCATTTCCTTTATTTTTCTCTTGCAAATAACACACTTGCTCCACAAATAACACAGAAATAGCTACTTTTAATACTTTTAATACTTATGGCTCATATTTTCAAGTTCTCACCTGAGACAGACCATGGGCACCTATTATGCTATATCTTCAAAGAGAACACAATTCCTTTTAAATATAGGTCATCTTTTATATTTCAGATTCAGATAAACTTGTATAGTCAATGCATATTCAAGTTCTGAAACTGAATATTTTATTCTCATATGTTAATGTGTAGTTTCTAAACTGAATCCATAAATATTCCCAGATAATTATGTGTAATGGCCCAAGGTGGGTACATTCATAACACCATCATGCAAATAAAGAATCTGAGGCTTGGAAAGCTCAATGCCATTTTTATAAGAGGAGTAAATGGGGCCAAAAATCATTGTTTTCTGGATAAAAATCATTTATTTTTATCTTTCAGTGGCTCTCTAAGTTTGTTACCTCAATAATGTATTTATTATTCATGCATTAAATTCAATTAATAAGAGATAGAGCCCATTCCCAAAAAATTCATGGTATAACACGTGGTTACAATCTCATTGTGTGCATGAAATGATAAGAAACAGTATAATGTGGTGACTCATGTGAATGGGAAATTTCAGAGTCAGATGTTGTTTTTAGTCAGTTTGAACTGCTATAACTAAAATATCATAGACTGGGTGACTTAAGAGCAGAAATATATTGCTCACAGTTCTGGAGGCTGAGAAGTCCTAGATTAGGGAGCAGGTGGGGTCCTAGTGAGGGTCCTCTTCTGGTTTGAAGATGGCCATCTTCTCATTGTATCCTCACATGATAGAGAGCAGAGGAGGGAGGAAGCAAGCTCCCTCCTGTATCTTCATTAGGGCACTGATTCCTTCATGAGGGCACCACCCTCCTGATCTAATTATCTTCCAAAGGCCCTACCTCTTCATACTCTCACATTGGGAGATTTTAACATATGAGTTTTGGAAAACACAAACATTCAGCTCATAGCAGATGTCTATCGAGTCATCTGTTTTCTTTCAAATTACTAGTCCTTGGGCAAATTGCTTAACTTCTATGTATTTCAGTTATAAAAATGGATAATAATAGTGCTTATCTCATAGGGTTCTGAGGAGGATAAAATGAGAAAATTTGTATAAAGAGCACAGCACAATACCTAAATAATTGAGAAAAATCTCAATAATTGTTAGCCCGTGACATTAAAATTATAAAAACATGGGAAGGTATATGAAAGTTCATATACTATACTAACATAAAATTCGTAATTACCCCTTCAAGTAAAGAGAGTTCTAGAAACTGGGGATATGCCTTAGCCTTATGCATTCATTATATTCGTGCTATAAAAAATGGAGGAGCTGTAAGTCTTCTGGAAGTGGAGGCATGCTACTGTTACTCCGTGTGAGATGTGTGAAGAAGGACACCCTGTATGACACGGTTTGGCAACCTGTCCCTGCTTGGCCTCAGCTAAAGAAAGATGAGGTCATTTGCATCCCATCTGCTAGCCTTAGTGTCCAGTGTAAAGTGTTATCAACTTAAAAGTGAAGCAGACTGTGTGAACGTGTTGTAAAGCTAGTCCAGGAGCAAAAGTATTGAGAGTTTGGAGAATGAAGAAAATAAGAGAAAAGTCTCAGTGGCTTTGGAAGCTTCAGATCACAAGAATAGAGCCTAAAGGGTCATTAATTAGAATACTTTGGCTGCAAGTTATAGACGACAACTTAAGCTAGCCTAAGCAAATGGGATGGGGTATTTAATGTAAAAATATAAGAAATAATATCAGGTATCTCATATGACATAGAAGACTGGGTCCAGAGTGGAAAGGCTCCAGGTTTCTGTCTTCTTGCCTCCTGTCTCACCCTATGCCTTCTTCATCTTCTCCTCAGATATCTTTATTTCGTGAGCACTCATGGTGAGTCTAAGGATAACCATGCCAATGCTCATGAGTTCACATGTTATTATAGGTCCAGATACCCAAAGAGAATGACTGAATTCCCTCAACCCACAGGGCTCTGCATAGCACAGAGAGAAATACTGTCCATGGAGGGGGAAGAAAACTCCATGGCTCTATTAGAGGATCCATTTGTTATAAAAGTTTGAGGTGTAGAGTCAACTAAGTTTAAAAGCCAGACCTTATCTTCACTTCTATTATATAGATTTCTGGCTATAAAATGCCTCTCCATTGCCTCAGGATGAAGACTAAGAAAAGACGAACATTAAGTTTTGTTTTTGTTTTGTTTTGTTTTGCTTTGCTTTGTCTTATAAAGAAAATAGATCATTAGGACATTGTCTTCTGAGTTAATAAAAATACATTTTAAGTTACAGGACAACAATAAAATATTATTAACATTAGTTAATAGAATACAAAAAGAAAGTCAGTGAGTATTTAATCAAGTCAACAAAAAATGTACCTATAATAACATTTTATTTCAACAGAGTAAGGGAAGCCTCCTATAACTGAAGGCAACTTAATACTAGCCTCTATGCAAATTATCTGTAAGATATATGAGGAATTGGCTGCTAACAAAATTAGGCCGAGCCCCTAGGTGATACTGCTCCAGGTAATGAAAAACAACTCTTTGAAATAAATCAATAACAGTAGGAAATACTTTCCTTCCCCAAATTTTCCAGTTATAAAAATATATTCTCAAGTTACCATGCGCCTAGCAAATACCCTCAAATACTGTGGGAATTAATATCTTTTTCCACTTGATCAAACTTCATATTTCTCATATTATTTGGCTTAGATGGGTATGAAAAAATATAGACTTATGTAATAAAAGTACATTAAAAGAAATTATGATAGGGGAGTTGGAGTAGGGATGAGGGAGAACAGGGATGCTGTCAGCCAGTTCTGTGACTGTAGCTGTTGATTCCATTAGTGTCTTACTGCAAACTTGAAGTAAGGTTTTTATAATTCAGTCCTTAATTTAAAAAAAATTACAGAGTCGACTATTTTACAAACTCTGGACAATTTATTGGTAAAGAAAATAGCACAGTCTGTGATCTTTGCTTTGTCTTATAAAGAAAATAGATCATTAGGACATTGTCTTCTGAGTTAATAAAAATACATTATAAGTTACAGGACAACAATAAAATATGATTGTTAACAATAGTTAATAGAATAAAAAAAAGAAAATCAGTGAGTATTTAATCAAGTTTGAGTGTAGGGGAGTAGAGGAATACCAGCAAGAAACCTGGCCACAACAATGTGACAAGGTGAAGTTCTGCAACAGAGGAAGTAGGGAATGTTTGGGAGGCACCTAGAGGGCCTCTAGTAAAGGCCTTGGAGGTAGGGAAGGTCTACGAAGCTCTATGGACAATAGTTCCCATTAGCTAGACCAAGAAGGAGATTAAGAAAGAGGGGGGTTAAGGTGGAGGAAGTGCAGAGAGCGTATTCTAGGCAGAGGGACCACGATGTAAAGAGATTTGGAGGCAAACAAGACCTCAGCTTATTAGGAAAATGAAGAAAAAAATAAAAGGTTTCAGTAGGTTGGTATTCCTTATAAGGAATGTTTGTTTAGCTTCAAGTATGTGAAGCCAAAAGTTATTTCAGGGCTAATCCTAGTATAAAATCACTTTTGCTAGGATGGTTAGAATTATAGGCTTGGTTTCAACGGCTGAAACATACCTCTTAAGATCCGGAAGATAAATACTGTTGACTCATTCATTCAATAAACAACTTTCAAGCACCTAATTGTGTCAGGCACTGGGACAACTGCAGTGGTGAACAAATAGATCTGGCTCCTGACTTTGTGGAAACTGAAATCTAGCTAGTAGACTGGGCATTGAACAAGACAATACAAGCATAGTGAGTGTTTCTATGAGAAGTACGGGTGTTATGGGAGTGTTATTAGAAGTCTCCAACCAGTCCAAGAATGCTGGAAATATTTCCAGGAAGCATTACCCTAGCTAAGATTTCTGAAGAAGGAGAAGTGGTTGGTTAGGAAAGGAAGAAGGCTGATGGATTAGAGTAGTCAGGGAATCTGGATGTGAAGACGGGAAAAAAAGCACTCACAGATGATGGAAATGAAGCAATTCCAGGATGCCTCGAGCAGAGGAAGTAAGAAGGAAAACATAGTGAGACAAGACTAGACAGGCCTCTAGGGCCAGATTACTTAGAACTAGTTAGAGGAAGCCTTATGAGCTTGGACCTTATCTTCTGGACAATGAGAATCCACTCAGGTCACAGAGCAGTGTGCAATGTGATTGGTGAGATGTGTGTTTCAGAACTATCACTGTACCCCCAGTATGGAGGATGTTTAGGAGACGAGCAAGATATGAGCCTGAGCTCCAGGAGGAGACTGGTACAGGGTCCAGGGAAGAGATTACAGTGGCCTGACCTGTGGCTTTGACAGGTGGGATGAAGACAGTGATCAAAGAGAAATACTTAAGTAAGAACAAAAGTAAAAGTAAAGTTGCTCAAAAAATTCAATGTTAAGATATACACAGAGCCAACAGAGACATGCCTTTGCCTCAGGATTGTTGGGCTCCAAGACCTATAAAAGTTGAACTATCACCAGAATAAATGTATAAACATGCTAAAACATGACTGATCTGGAAAAGGAGGAGAGCAGAGACAAGCAGTCACCCAAGAAAACATTGGAAATGGCCACAGATCTCTGTAAGGTGGAGGTGGGTGAAGGGCTTGGTGACCAATGGGTTCATTACAAATTTAAGATGAACCTAACTGTCTTCATTTGATGCCATCAAATGTTTAACTATTGAACCTTGTAACCCTCCATCCCCTCCTTCTTCCTCCCTGTGAACAAGCAATGGTCAAGTCTTGTCTCCCCTTACAAGTCTATTGATATATGTTGCAGCATTGTCAACGCTGTATGTTATTTCCATTGCAAATGAAAGTGGAATGAATTCTGGCATGTGACAATCTTACTTCATGAACTGTTTAATATAAGTCTTATCCTAGCTGACATATCGTTCTTTCAGGGGCAGACAAAAATAAGCCCTGCATTTAGGATTGACCTGAGAGGTGAGTAGTGGGAAAGACAACAGCAAGACCGAGAGCCAGATCCTGGCTGGCCCTTGGAAAACCCTTCATTAAGAATGTGCAGTCTTTGGGGTTCATAGCAGCTCACCATGTTTCTCACATTTTTTTTGTAGAGTTCAGTTCATTTACAGTAGAGACGACAATACCCACATTCTGCTTATCACACTACCCATAAACATACTACATTCATATGGCATCATACTGTTCTAAGATATTGAATTATGTAGTAAGTAGATTTTAAGAATCAGCTCAAAGTTTGTTTCCCAAAGCCTACCTTATTATACCTGTGCTCAGCTTTTCTGACAGAAATTCATAGACGGCTCATGTGTTAACATGTACTACATCTATATTTCATTTCTCCCACAGGAAGAATCCTAACTCCCAAGAAAACAGATGAGAGAGTCAGAATATCTCATAAGTATATATTTTTATTATTCCATGATAGTCATACAAATGTCCTAGAATAACTACTAATACTACCACTACCAACTCATTACTGAGAAGAGTTAAAACAAATTTCATACTACCTTCCCATCTCCTCCTTTTAAAATAGTTTTACTATATCTACATTATCTGAGTACAATACCATCTTTCTTTTAACTTTTATTTCATCTTAGTTCTATAATTAAGGATATGTTTAACACTTACCTCCTGTTCCTATGATGATGGCTCCCTAGTTATTTCACTAGTCTGAAGCTTATAATCTTGTTCTAGAGTAGATTTCTCAGGAAAAGTTCATGGGATTAAAACTTAGATTTTGCTTATTGAAAACATTTTGTCTACAATCTTTATCTCAAAAGCCAATTTTGCTGGATATAATTCAGGGTGCACATTTTATTTTTCTGAAGTGTTTTCAATATGTTGTTCCAGTTACCTTTAGTATAAAAGCTTTGCTGCCCCCAAATCTGATAATAATCTTTTTTCCCTTATAAAACACTTACTGATTTTTCCTAGACATCCAAAATATATTTTTCTTTTTCTATAAAGTCTAGTGATTTTACTAGAACAATTATTGGTATTGATTGTATTGGGTCAATATTCTTAGAAATGTAATGCTCTCTTTTAACATGGATTTACATTTTTTTAATTTTAGGAAAGTTTTCTTGAATTACAGTCTTCAGCATTTCTTTCCTTGCTTTAGTTTTCTTTGTCAAGAATTCCTAGTATCTATATATTAAATCATCTTTTACACATTTTCTCTAATCCTTTTTATTCTCTCATTTCATGTACATGCTATTGAAGTATAATTATATACAATAATATGCATTGATATTAATGACAGTTTGATATATTCTACAAATGTGTAATACACTCATGAAACCAACATACAACCAAAACCTAGGACATTGCCCTCACTCTAGAAAGTTTCCTAGTGTCCCTTTTTAATCTATCCTGCTCTCCAATTAGAGACAACCATTATTCTGATTTCTTGCACCATATATTAATCTTGCCTGTTCTTGAACTTAATAAAAATGAAATCATAAGGTAGATATTATTATGCCTCTATTCTTTCACACAACATGAGATTCATCCATGTTCTTGCATGTAACAAGAGCTTATTCCCTTTAATTGCTGAGTAATGTTCCATTGCATGAATACACAATGTTTATTCTTCTGGTGATGAACATATGGGTTGTTTCTAACTCTCACTATGACAAATAAAGGTACAATCAACATACATACACAAGATTTTATTAACATATATTTTCACTTAGTGTGGTTATATGCTTAGGAATGAAATTGCTGCATGATAAGGCAGGTGCATGTTTAACTTATAAGAAATTGCCAAACAAATTTACACAATATTTTTGTCATTCTGCCTCCTACCAAGAATGTATGAGACGCATTTGGTGTTGATAGTCTTTTAAATTTTAGCCACTCTAATGCGTATGTAGAGGTATTTAATTATAGTTTCCATTTGCATTTTCCTGATGACTAATGATCTTGAGAGTCTTTTTATGTGTTTATTGGCCATCTATATACCATCTTTTTGTGAAATATCTATCCAAATTCTTTCTTCTTTTATTGGGCCGTTTGCCTTTTATTATTATTATTATTATTATTGTTGTTGTTGTTGTTGTTGTTAAGATGGAGTCTCACACTGTCGTCCACGCTGGAGTGGAGTGGCACGATCTCGGCGCACTGCAAGCTCCGCCTCCGGGTTCACGCCATTCTCCTGCCTCAGCCTCCCAAGTAGCTGGGACTACAGGCGCCCGCCACCACGCCTGGCTAATTTTTTGTATTTTTAGTAGAGACGGGGTTTCACCCTGTTAGCCAGAATGGTCTTGATCTCCTGACCTCGTGATCCGCCTGCCTCGGCCTCCCGAAGTGCTGGCATTACAGGCGTGAGCCACCACACCTGGCCTGCCTTTTATTATTAATCGTATAATCTGGATTTGAATTCTTTGTCAGATTTATTTATTGCAAATATTTTTTCTCAGTCTTTGACTTTTCATTTCTTATTGGTATTTTCTGATGAATGAAAGTTTTTAATTTGATGAAGTCCAATTGATAAATTTTCCTTTTACAGTTAGTGCATAGTTCAGTGCAGAAACCTTGCCTATTCCCAGATCATAGAGATATTCTCCTGTGTTTTTTTCTAGGAGGTTTATTGTTTTGACTTTTACATTTATTACTGTAATGCATTATTACTGTATTGCATTATTACTGTACTACATCTTGTAATACATAAGCAACATGTCTTAGTTTGTGTGGCTATAACAAAGCCATTCATAGACTGGGTGGCTTATATACCATAGAAGTTTATTTTTTACAGTTCTGGAGCATGAAGTCTGAGAATAGGGTAGCAGCATGGGCAGGTTCTGGTGAGGGCCCTCTTCCACCACGCAGACTGTTGTATTCTTTTTGTATCTTCACCTGGCAGAGACATTGGAAAACTCCCTGGGGTCTCTTTCATAAAGGTAGTAATCTCACTCCTGAAGCCTCTACCCTCATGACCTAATTGCCTCCTAAGTGCCCCACTTCCTAATATCATCACATTGGGAGTTAGGATTTCAATGCATAAATTTGGAGGAGGCACATTCAGTTCATAATAGAATGGATCGAGGTTTTTGTTTTTGTTTTTTTCTAAATGTACATTCAGTTCACCCAGATCAATTTTTGAAAATATTGCCTTCCCTCATTGAATGACTGGTACTTTTGTCAACATCAACTGAACATACGTTTAGTCCTGATTATGAACCCTCTATTCTGTTCTATCCATGTATTCATCTATCTTTTTGCAAATACCACACTGACCTGATTACTGAAACTTTAGTCTGAAAATCAGGTAGTGTAAGTCCTTCAACTTCGTTCTTATTTTCCATGATTGTTTTGGCCATTCCAGGTTTAGAATATCATTTTCATTATTCAAAAGTTCATCATTATGTTTGATGCTATCTCTAGGTTTTGCAGAGATGCCCGTTAATAGGGTTGAAGATATTCCCTTATACTCTTAAGTTTGCTGAGAAATTGATAACAAATAAGCATTGAATTTTGTCAGATTCTTCTGTATCAGTTGAAATGATTATATTTTTCTGTGTTACTGGGAAAATATATTGAATTATCAAATATTAATCAAACCCTGAATTTCTAATATAAGCTCTCCTTTGTCCTATATATAGACTACTAGAAACAGGGTCTACTTTGTCTGACATTAGTATAACTACTAGCTTTTATTTTCGTTTGGTACTTGCATGATATACCATTTTCCATCCTTTGATTTTCAGCTTTCTAACCTTTGACTTTCACCTTTTGTGTTTATATGTTTAAGGATTGTGTCTTATATGTGCAGCATATAAGTTTCATTTTGCTTTTCAGTCTGATAATGTTTACCTTTAAATTAGAATATCTAGTTTATTTATATGTAATATAAATGCTGACATAATTATAGTTATATCTACTACTTAACTATTTTCTATTTGTCTCACTGGATTTATGTTCCATTTTATCTTTTTTTTCCTTCTTTTGATTAGTCTAATATTTATCAAAATAATAATCACTAGTATTTTAATATTCAACTTTCTCCTGTATTAGTTTGTTAGCTCTACATTCTTTTATTATTTTTTATGGTTATCATAGAAATTACAAAAAAAAATTAATCTTTTATAGTCTCAAATAAATTAGTAGTTTTATCACTTTCCAAGCAAGGCAAGGATCATGAAACACTTAAATTTATCTTGCATCACTGTTGTGCTTTTTTCACATGCATTTCATTTCTATACATATTTTACATCCTATCTTATATTATTATTAATGTGATTGATTTGCATAATCAATATCTATGTATCCCCATATGTTTCTCCTTTACGTTATAATCCAGTTATGGACTGAGCTGATTTGATGTGGACTGTGGTTTTATAAAACTTGTTCTGCTTCACCTGGTGCATCCTGTTCTGGGGGTAGAGCTATCCGGGGGTCCTGGCTGAGATTCTGGTTTCCGATTGTGTACTTGAACCTCTAATCCTTTGAAAGTCTTGACTCCAATTTTGATTCCTCAGCACCGTGAGACTTCCAGAAACTTTACTCTGATTTTCAGCAGCTTACTGCTTAGTTTTGTATCCTGTGCCTTGTGTAGCCTAAAATGTGATAAATATGAAAATTTTTCTAGAGGGAAACCACCAAGTTTCAGTCTCACTTTTCTTTACTTCCCTCTCTCCAGGATCTCGGTTCCTCAAGTTCTAGCTGCCTTGGAGCACTTGAATTCAAAATTTTATGTCTACAGTCCTGTGAATGCATCAAAAAATTTCCTTGCTTCTTTGCCTCTTAGTTAAGACTCTCTGCCTGGATTCTTAGTCTGTTGTCCTGTATCAAGAATCATCAAAAATTCCAAGGGGAAAAACAGCTTGAAGATGATCCACTTACCTCTCTGAAGTCCTGTTCCTTCCGATTTGTTGATCCGTTGCATTCTGGTGCTGTGACAGCTTCTCAATATCTTCCAGTGGTTTAAAAAAATTTATCTGGTTTTTCTTGTTGTTTTCAGTGGGAGAGTTAGTTTGCCCTGGGGTACTACATATTAGCTGAAAGCAGAAGTCTTCTTATGCCAATCTTGATCCCTCCCTTTTATATTATATCTACCACTTAACACTATTGGAGGATGTTAGAAAACCAATACCTTTCTCAATAGGCTGTGATGTGGCTATGATGTTCTTTAGGACTATGGTGATTACACTTGTAATACTATGAGAGAAATTGTATGATAATTGCTTATTCAGTTCTTTTTCAGGTTCCATGTGTGATGACATGAAGCTATTAACGCCTCTGCTTCAAGAGAAATACTAATGTAAAATAAACGTTAGTGGAAGTAGGCATCTAATATTGAGGTTAGTGCTATAGCCAAGAATTTCAGAATTCTCACAAAATTTAGGTTTTTGTGTTATAAGTCCTTTATAATTATCATTACATCTTCAGTTCTAAGCCTCTTACTAAGTAATTATTTCTTCTTTTCAAAACATCCTGAGGTGAAAATTTTAACTTTTGGCAAGTTGTTTTCATCATCCTTTTCTCTTCCCCTCTGTAATAAATCAAAGTAAGGTAATAAAAAGTCTGACTTTGGAAGTTTGTCATCTAAAGTCTCTCTGGAAGCACAGCAGGCTATTTTCCCTTTTGTGTAACTTGATTTACCTTTTTTTTCCTCCTAATTTTGAGTGGCTGCTTTCTCATTAGAAAAGATGCCTATATGTGAGAACAAACACTTAAAATGTATGTACAGTTAAATAATGTATTTACAACATGAAAAGTACTAACTGTACTCTACTGTAGAATTCTGAAGTAAGAAAAACTTCAGTAGTAATTAACTTAAAAATATTAGTACTGTGCCAAATTCTGTCGTTTACATTTGGCATGTCTCCTTAGTAGCTGTTCATATCTTTTAATATACAGTTTTAGAATGTTTACATTATATCTTTTTTTAAGTGAAAGAAAATATGTGTGCAGCCCCATATAGTATCTTAGTTACTGGGGTAAAGCTAAGAGGAAAAGGAATCATAGTCTGAATTATTAGGTCATGATAAATTTATTTTTATAATAGAAGTTATTGCTTATTTTTATATTAAAAATAATAAATATTTACAGTGTGCAATTTGGAATATATTGGGAAGCACAAGGAAGCTAATATTAATTACTTCCAATTATACCTAGAAAGAAAAATCACCACTGATATTTTTATGTATATCCTCATTTTAACACACACGTATACATACATGCACATACATACACATTATTTTTACTATTTTTTTAAATTTAAATTTTCCTGGGGATATGATGACATTCAATATTAAATTTTATAATTAACTTAAGAATTTATAATAAAAATAATTGCTTTTGCTATCCCTTCAATTAGCAAAGTAATAGAGAAGCTCAAAATTATTTCTTGCTAATATTCATATTTTGAATATTTCCATATTCTGTTTTGATTTATTCAGTCATTCATTTAACACTCATAATAAGTAGAGTGGCCATACGTCTTTGTACCTACCCAGGCAGTCCCAATTTATCCCTTTTTTATGGCTTAATTATAAAGAAAATTTCTTTCATGCTTAAAAGTAATGTTTGCATGAGAAATTCTATGGTTTTCTTAATTATTTGAAAAAATTGGGGCATATGAAAGCAGAATAATATGGCATATAAGGAGTAAAAAGGATCACAGGAGAGGTACCAAGATTTCACCTACATTGCAATGTGAACTGTACAGGAACTTGACAAACATGTTGGAATTGTGAAGGAAACATATGCAAGATTCCACGAAGGCTAAGGATCCTTTAGGGAACCTAAACATTATCAAAGAAACAGACGGAAGAAAAATATTAAGATATCATTTTACAATCCTTGGTTTGACAAAAATTAAGAAATAAAGAATTCTGATGAGACTTTTGTTTTGGGTAGAATGAAAGAGACTGTGGCGGAATAGCTCCCAAGAAGAATAATTGGAAAAACAATAGGAAGGACAAAGATAATTTATTTACAGCATCAGGGAGATACTGAAATGATGAAGATTAACGAGACTCAAATTTCAGAGAGAAGAGAACTGAAAACTGAGACAATTATCTGCAACAGTGTTTCCATGGGACAAACACTGATAGTGCAAATTTGCCAATTCAGGGCACTATATGGAGGCTGAGTGTATTTGTTCATTCTCACACTGCTATACAGAACTACCTGAGACTAGGTAATTTATGAAGAAAAGAGGTCTAATTGACCCACAGTTCCACAGGCTTAGCAGGAATCACGACTGGGAGGCCTCAGGAAACTTACAAACATGGCAGAAGGCGAAGGGAAAGCAAACACGTCTTACCATGGCAGAGCAGGAAAGCAAGTGAGTGAAGGGGGAAGTGCCACACACCTTCAAACAACCAGATCTCCTGAGAGCACACTCACTATCACGAGAACAGCAAGGGGGAAGGGGGAAGCCTGCTTCTGTGATGCAATCACCTCCCACGAGACCCCTTCTCTGACATGCTGGGATTACAATTTGAGATGGGATTTGGGTGGGACAGAGAGCCAAACCATATCCCTGAGTTTCCAGGCTTGGGCCCGGCAGAGAATCAATGGAAGGACCAGAGGAAACAGGAAATCTTTTGGTCACAAAGGACTGGGGTGAGGAAATGAAAGGCCAGAGAGGCTTCACCACAGGTCCAGCTTCTCCCTCAACACATTTGCTGATGTCTGCCATTGGGTGGGTCAGAAAGATTAAAAGATAAGCTGAATACATCTGACATACAAAATAGGTTTCCATGGAGTTCTCCAGTGCTGAGAGACAGACTCATCGAGGAGAGGGCTCAAAAACACTTTTGTAATCATGTGAAGCTAAAATGACAAAATTGAAGACTCAAAGTCATTCAAACACATGATCAAGGCTCCCTGACAAGATATTTTCCTAATTTTGAAGCTATCTGCAGCAGAAGACCAAAAATCTAAATAGAAAAATCTTTAAAAAGCAGGGAACATAAAGAAAGACCCACCAGATGAAGTGTACTAGTGCACAGCCAGGCTTTCTGTTGAAAGTCCCGAAGGGATATGCCCTGTGGTAGACTGATTTTTATCAAAATGACTGTGACTCAGCTCAGTCAGTGGTTGGATTACGTTAAGCAGTGCCCCTCTACTTAGGAGAGGAAATGGTAAGGCAAGATAGCACTTTCTAGGGCCTCTACATAATCTTATTTTATATGTTCACAGTGTCTCATCTGATATAAAATACTATTAGGTATACCAAGAGATAGGACCATATTACTGGAAAACCTAGGGAAACAGACAATAGAAGCAGACCCCCATGTGATACACTATTGGAGAATGTTAGAAAACCAAGTCAGGATTCTTAACATTGGTAAATAAAGGAAAATAATCATCTATTTGCCTTGCATTTTCTGTTTGAACTCTATCTCAGAGAAACTAAATAGATGATGAGGGAAAGTTCTTTGTTAGAAGGGAAATACAGTTGACAGATACAAAAAGGATGATAGAATTGCATTACCACTTTGTAGTCTCATAATAAAATAATTTATCTATACTCTGATAATTAATGGCTGCTAAGACCACCAGAGGAAAGACTGATGGGATGTTTTACAAAGTATGCATCAGGATAACAACATCTGATATCTTTGAAAATTGCCATAATAAAAAGTTAATTTTAAAAATGTCTAAAAACCAAGCAGAATGTCTAAAAACCTCATACACTAGTGTAAATTGTGCAAGAACTTTGCAAAGCAATTTGGTAATATATAAGAAAGATGAATGTGCGTGCTCAACAATGTACCAATTCTAGTTCTAAGTAAATATCATAGGAAAAAAATCTCCCACGTTTGTGCAAGAAGACATACTTAACAATGTTTATTGCAGCATTGATAAAATAGCAAAATGTAGGAAAAAAACTAAATGGTCATCAGTAGAAGAATGGATTATTTTTTAAAGTGTGGTATTTGTTCAATTTAGTTTAAGTGAATGAACTAGAGTTATACTCTAGCTATACATAATACTAGTTATACATAATACCGTGCAAAAAGGGAAATTGTTGAATGGAAATGTAATGTCAAGTATATAAAACATAATATGCTAAACACTATCATGTATTATTTACTAACACATATGAATATACATATTCAACATAAAATATGCCAAGTGACAATACATACCAATTTGTCTCTTTAAAAGGAGCAGATTCATATTTAGAATAATATACAGAGGACTTCAAACATATCCTTAATATTTTCAAAAGAAAGAAGATTTTAATAGGGCAAAATGTTAATATTTGTCAAATCTATGGTGGTAACTAAACTGAATGTTATTAAACCATTCTCTGTAGTCTCTTACTAGCTTATGAATCTTAATAATTAACAATTTTGAAATGAAGCAATATTTTACACCTATATGGAAAGACTGCATTGTGCATATATAAAAAGAGTTTTAATATACATGCATGCGTTAAAAGGAAGGGTGGAAAAAATTTCCATTTACAGAGAGCCTACACACATACCCAGAGCTCCATTCTCCATTCCTATAAACAAATGCTGAAAAACAAATATTAAAATTCAAAAAACAGGCAAAAATGCATTTGGCTTTGGAAAGCAATCAGAGGCACAAATTATGTATTTATCTATGAAAACAACATAAAATAGACTGTACCCTGCTAAAATGGTCTTGAGTGGTGGCTGTCATTCTTTATGATTACTTTGGACAGCTGCTGCATTATTATTTCCATGGTGAGCTTTCTATATTTTTAAGACTGACCTTCTGGAATTGTATAGAACATTTTATCTCTGCTAAAAAGTAGATTAACCTCCAAACCTCCAAAAACATGCAACTTCATAGACAGCTAACCTGACCGTGTGCCTCACCTGTTCCTGACAAATCCATTCAAAGTCACTGTTACCCAAATAAAAAAGTCTGGAAGAGAGAGAAAATAAAGTTTAATTTATTTTCTACTGGAAGTTATTGACATTCTTGAGTAAGGAAAGTGGCTGAAGTCAACGAGTAAAGTGAAGGGAAGTTTGAGATCCTGTGAAATAAGTCTAAGCTAAATACACACTGATATTTTAAATGTCTGAGTCTTTTGTCTGTGTCTTTATTTTTCCATCCTTCAAAATAAGGGTATTAATAGCAATGGCTTATGGATTAGGCTGGAATAGCATTTTGCTATTTGAAAGCATTTTCACACATACTTTTTCAACAATCCTTCTTTATGGATGAAAAAATTGAGTCTGAAAGAAGTGATCATACAATTGGAAAGTGCCAGGCCTCCTGATTCAATGTCCAGAGATCTCATTGCTAACATCATACTGAGTAAAATTTATTTGTAACAAATTCTAACTTCATTTAAAAAATAAATCTTTACATAGAAAGTGAAGAATGGGTGACCTGATGTAAATAAAATATTAAAGCAAAGTCATACTGAGTTAAGTATCTCTCAAAGAGAGATAGGCTGTTATATCAAGGAAGACTATTTGGACAATGGAAATATATGGGTAAAGTTATGCAGAATCCATCAGTGTATGACAAGCAGTGACTTTACAAAAGGAAGAAAGGAAAGGAAAAAGGAATGGGAAGAGGAGGAGAGGAGAGGGAGAGGGAAAGGGAGGAGAGGGAAAGGGAGGGGAGGGAGGGAGGGAAAGAAAGGAAGGAAGGAGGGAAAGAAGAAGGAAGGAGAGAAGGGAAAAGAAGAGAGAGAGACCTTTGCACTTTAAGAAGAAATTGAAGAGGACTCTTTCTAACTAAACTACTTCTGGGGTTTCTTTAAATCCACAACTTCTGCCAAAAGATTCAAGCACAGATTTGGGACTTATATTTGACAAGCCCCCATATGCTACATTTTCCCTCCAAGCTTTTACTCTGGCTTGCTGAATCTGTGGTTGGTTGAATATGTGGTTTTACAATTGCTAAAAATACCCTGAAGTCAACCACTTTCTCTCAGTTTTTACGCAGTTGATAAAATGGCCACTCTGGCCTCAGATTTTACATGGCTTGTCCTGTAACCTTTAATAAAACACTCCTTTCATAAAAGCAAGGTCTGTATGCAGGGTCATTTATGTTTCACTTCAATGCAAAGTGAAAGTCAGAGACCAAACAAAAGGGATCATAAAGGAGATGCTCTATTTTTTTTTTTTTCAAATCTCTCCATCAGTAGTTAATTAGGGTGTCTTTGGGATTACTGAGTTACTGTGTGAAGCTTGGCTGTCAATATGCCGGAAAGCCCCAAAGGAACCGCAGAACTGTCCCCTAACTGCAGGAGTAGGTTTTAAGAGGGAATGCAAGTCACAGAGGCCACAGAGCTTCCTGTCCAATTCCCGGGAGACACAGAAGTACAGATGCTGCCCGGGTGCACCACACTGTGCGACTCTGCTAAGGTCAGTACACCGAGTTGCTAAGTTGTCAAGGCATCCCCCCGCCCCTTGTTTTTATCATTAGACATCCCCAGCAGGCAGGACCAGCTGCATTATTTGCAGGGCCCAGTGCAAAATGAAAACACGGAGCTCCTGATTCAAAAAGCAGAGGTAAAGTGTTAAAGGTACTACATTATAAAGCCACAGCTTCTCTTGATCTGTCATGGTGTTTTGTATTTTTCATTTAGTGCTGTGTTCCCTTGTGTGGGGCAAATGAAGTCCCACCAGACACGGCCATCCCCATTTTGTGACTGCCCAGGTTCCCCTCCGGCCAGTCAGTGGGCAGAGGTCATAGGGAAGTTGAACCAGTTACCTCTCTTTCTCACGTCCCCTTTGCCTCAGCCCACATTAGACAGGTGACTCCCAAGGGTATTACAATAACAGTGCAGAGACACCTAAGGTATCTGGATAAAGGATGTGCAAGAGGCTTGCCATTGCGTGTTGCCTACCAAAAGTGCAGTGGCACTTCCGGTCCAGGGAGGAGACAGCCACTGCCATTCATTGCCTTGAGATAGTACAGGGCACATACATCAGACCCTGATCTTGTCGGGACTTGTGCCCAACCCCTTGTCAATGGTGGAAAGTGGTAGTGATTTCTAGACAGGGGCAGGTAGTGGGAGGCTGGACAGGGCTGGGACCCAGGGGACAAGAGTCCGAAAATCCCAAAGCCTGTCCAGAAAGGCAGGGAGGCTGCAAGATGTGGGCCATGTGTAAACTGAGGCTCCAATCTCCCAGCGCATGCTCTATTTCCCCATTGACCATCACTTGCAAAACACAAATTAAAAGATAACATTTTTATGAATTTCAAGAGGATGATTACAGAGCACTAAATATCAAGTGCAGGGCTCTTCGGAGGCAGAGATTGTGTTTGTCTGTCTGTTCTGGCTCCAGGCCCGTGAAGCTGGTCCTGCCAGGGCCCCAGTTCCCAGTGCCAATTGAATAGGCCACATACAGACATTCCTCAAAAGTAGAGTTAATTAGAGGCTCAAGAACATGCAAACAAGGCAAAGCCTAATGCTTTGAGTGTATTTTCTATCTTCTTTCATGAGAAATAAAGTTGCTTGAATATCATTTTACATATTACTTCCCACTACATTTATATATTCAGACATACCTTTATTCCTGATCATCTCCTTGCTAACATTTATATTGTTTTAATGATCTTTTGATTTCGAGTAGGCATCTTGAATGTCAGGGGCATATTACCTTGATAAGTTTGATAGCAAACAGTGTCTGTTTTTCTAATTTTATTAAATGAATGGATTATTGCAGTAATAATGAAGTTACACCAAGGTGTCTCAAATTCTTATTTTTTGATGAGGATTTCAAATTACTCTGGGTAGATCACGCACCTTTAAATGATTTCATGAATGGTCCAAACTTGATGGAATTGTGCATATGGATTAACTTTGTTTTTTCTCTGTTACATTCAATGTGCTATGGAAAATCTTTTCCTGCCTTATACATTCAGTTCAAATCCCTTGGTTTCAGGTAGTGAACATCTGTTCCAGAGTATTCTTGTTTAAAATTTAAAACTCACAGCTCTTCTTCCCAGCACCTGTCAGGCCTCAGCCTGAGAGACTTGGAATGGGAAGGGGCATGGTCTCCTCCTGCAATACCTCTTCCTCCTCTTTCTTCCGAGTTTTCACTCGTCTGTCTACTTTGATGGGAAAAAGAGATAGAAGAGAAGGAAAAGGTCTTTGATTTGCCAGGAGCCATTTTGGTCCTCTTCCAGGTTACCCTGGACAGTTGTCACCAGGATCTTCTGGGTAGAGGGTCAGATGTTTACTCGTAGAGAACATTGATGAGTTTGAGGAGCCCTGTAGAGAACTGCATCATGGCAGAGTCCCCTGACATGAGAGATTTCTCCCCAGTTGAACCAGCCTCACCCATACCACCTGTAGCATGTGCTGATAGTTCACCCTAAGCATCTTGTACCTGAAATTTTTTTCTATGACAGGCAGCCCGCTTATGTGGCATGACAGCCAGACAGCTTTATCCCATCACCTTCTGCAGTGCTAGCTGACTCATGGGAAATGCACTTATCCTTATTCCAACAAATGATGGAAAGGCCAACTACCCATGGCTGCCCATCAGCCTTGTCATGTCTAGCTAGTTCTCTTCTCCATCTGCCAAAGGGGCACAGAAGCCAGACTATCCTAGGTGCTGTATAAGGAGACATCCAGCTAGGGAATGAGATGATATTCTTCCCGTGTGCAGATTCTTCCAATCTCAACAGGTGGGTCTCTTGCTGCTCCCTCTCTGTCTACCACTGGACACTTTCTGTCTTGTGAATACCAAGAGATAAATATATGAAGTGACAGCAATGCATTCATTATGCCATAATATGCAGGAAAATTAACAGTGCAATTAAAAGTCACAGTGTCAGACATAAACTCATGCACTTCCTTTAAGAGGAGTAGAGGGTGGGAAGAATCAGCCTACATCAATGTAAGTAGAGATGAAGTCCACTGCCACAAGGGATAAAGAAGGGTGTCAACAGTGGAGGGAAAGAGCAAACCGGGGATAGACACACACACACACACAGAGCAAAAAAAGCATCTGCCACTTGGAAAGAGATGCACCCCACTGACATGGTTTTAAGAAATAGCCTGGCAATGAGAAACAGCCAGGCAGAGCAAGGACCATAGAGCAAACGGAGGTGGAGGCAATACAGAGCAAGGCTCAGGGCCAGGCACTGCCTGAGTGGTGGACTTGCCATATCTGTACACATGTATAACCCCCTCGCTCACTGGGTGTCTTTTTCTTTTCAATCTTCAGGAAGAGGCAGCCAGAATTCTCGCCCACCAGCCAATGTCCGTCGGCACATGTGCAGCTTTGAAAACCCCCACACTGCAGTGAATGTGTAAGAGAAGCTGCATGGAAAATCTAGTGTTTTGCCCCTTGCTTTCTCTCTCCTGGGTTTTTCCACTTTCTAACATGGAAACAGATGTGGTGCATGCCATCAGAATGAAGAATTCATTTACGTGCCATGGTTTGCACGACTGCCTTAAATTGATTGTCCATCGTTCTTAAAAGGACACTGTCAAGTTGTTCATTTAGGCTTTTTGCTTTTTTATGTTTTGATGCACTATTTTTTTTTTCTGATTCTGGAGACTCACTTTTGTTTGTGACTCCCACTCACAAGCCCGAAAGTGAATTTTCCCCCTTCAGAAATTTGTCAGCTTCTCCTTGGCAAACAGAGCTCTTTCTTTTCTTTTCTTTTTTTGCCTTTTTGCGGTTGCACAAATGTTTGAAATGATGCTGTCTGCACTAAAGTAAAAGCCATAGCTTGAATTTATGGAAGAGTTCTATCATGTCAGTTTGCGGGGGTGGGTGCCAACATGAGCCTCTGCTGGGTGCCTCCCACACCCTGGGGAGCACAAAACAAAAGTTTTGTGAGTCCCACAAAAAGTACACTTTACAAAAAGGAAAAGTAGTCATTTTCCTAACATTATGAGTGATTTTTATCAGATTTTCTCGTCTGATAAAAATGATGCATGTTTGGTCCCATTTTTGACCTTTAGCTCTTGACAGTGTCTTTTTAAGTTAACAAAGGAACATAGACCATGTTCAGTTCGTTGTGCACGGAGTCTGTGGTCATTTTCAGCTGTTCCTTTACAGCCCTTCAAACTCCTTGGAGAGTCAAAGGTACACATTCCTGCAGCAGGAGGGAGTCCACTGATGAGGTGTCTGTGGCTTGAATAGCTCTTCAGATGAGAAGAGCCCAATTTGTTCAAATGTCTGCTACTGAACCTGGCCATGGAGGCTGGTGAATAGGGCCATAACATCTCTTCCCTTCACTCAGTGGAGTGCAATGGGAAGTCTGTTGTCTGCCTTTCTGCTATTCCTCATACAAACCCAAATAGAAAGAGTGTGGTCTCCACCAAATCATATTGATTCTTAGAGGAACAAATATGGTAGTCCTGCTGGTGTTCCAGGTAGTAACTGAGAGGTGTCTGCGCATCTAGGTCAGAGCCACTCTACTGTGGCTGGATGAATTCTCTGTAATTCTCCCAAGCTCAGAAGGCACTGAGTGTTTCTTGTATCATGGGGTGAGTCTAACCAAGGACACAGCAAGGAGATTCTAATTGTGAGAGCTGCTGGCTGCCTGTCAAAAAGGATTGATGGGAATGGGTAGATGTGCTTGTCTTGTCCTGACAGCAGGGCCAGAGAGAGAGGAGAGTTGACTGACATTTTGTAACTAAAAGGTGAGTGCCTAAAAGCAAAAGTAAAAGCTGAATGTGGTACATCCCTGGTGGGTGACAAAAAATAAAGTAACAGTCAGCAAAGCTAACAGATTGGCCGTTAAGAACTTTCAGAATAGGATCTATTCAAACTTTCCTTCTTCAGACCATAAAGGATTAGGAAGAGATAAGTAGGTTTAAATCTGTGCACCATACACTAAACTAAGACTGGATATTTTTAGCCATGGTTGCTCCTGTTAAATTTTTTTTTAAAGATATGTTCTTCTGTGACCTTCAGTTCCCACTGTTTTTGTGAATAGGCAAGGCAAAGAGATTAGTGATGACGGAAATAAAGCTGCCTACTGGACCATTATGGTCTGTCTAGATCTATCCTACTCCTGAGAAATAATCCCAACAGAGCAATGCAACTGTAATTTTTATTGCAATTAGAAAATTGGTGAATTTTCCAGTTGCAGGAAATATGGCAGTTGCATTTCTTTGTTGGGAAATTGGCAAATTGGAAAATTTACCAGTTTTCCCATTTCTCAGGGTGAATTATGAGAACTCCAGGTAGAGCCGAGGAGCATAAAAATCTCTTACTATTAAGAGATTGTTTCTGGTAGCACAAAGTATAGAAGAAATAATAATGTTTGACCTGAAGTTCCTTTAAAGGGAGCATAATTTAAGTTCATCTATACTTCCTGAAAAAATATAATCATATTTGTTATACCTCTGCTAAAGCAACGCCATGGTACCAACATGTTGTCTTAAATAGACTTTGGTAGGAGAATTTCTTAGATCAGCCAGTAATCATGATTAGGTTGAACTAAAGACCATTCAAACTGTACTTGGAAAAATTTTAGTATCCATCAGAATTCTATTCTTTAATATGAAATAAATTGGGTAATGTTCTCAGGAGAGTGGAGCCTCTACCCAGACAAACTTTATGGTGCCTTCCATACTTTACTGAATTTGATTAGGTAATTTTATTTCTGAATGTCTTTTTCTTTATTGATCAGATGAAGAAAGCACAGGTCTTACTTAATAAAGGCAAACTGATTTTCTTTGTATTGTCTTTTATCTGGTGTCATATAACTTGAGGATGTAGGATGTAATTGATCTAAAGATCCTAAAAGAAGAACTGCATATTTAGACTTTGTGATATTCTCTAATTTTAGCAAGCCAATGACTCTCTGACTAGCTTATGATGAAGGTAGAATTAAAGGGGAAAAGGCTAAGATTCACGATGCCATTTAAGATGTCATATCAACAGAAACTACCAAGTTCTCATATAATTAGAAAGCATTTGTCTTAAAAAACACCTCAGAAATTCTTTACCTTACAGCCAGTGGTGAGTCAAAAAGGCGAGAAATTGTAATTATGTTCAGATTGGCCCCCAAGTTTGAGAATACATTCTAAATATGCAGATTTTTCTGGAAGGCTTTCAAGAAGTGGAGCTGGAGTCAGTGGGAGTCCTTTGTATTGATGACAAACTCGAGGTTGCCTGGGAAAACAGAAGTCTGATACAACTGGTGTCAAATAGTTCCTAGGCCTGAGATTCTACAAGACCTACTTCTCAAGCTGCACTAGGGTACCAGAGGGCTGACGAATGTGAAGTTGAAATATCTGGACAGCTGTATTTCCAGCATTCCTTTGGGAAAGTCTTGGTGGGGTCAGAACCTCCCCTTCCTTGACAGGCCTCATGTTCTAGCTGTAGCTGCAGGAGCCAGAGCAGAACTGTCCCGAAGCCTGTGCCTTTTAATCTTTTTTCTTGGTAAGCCAATTCCCTCCTTGCTGGGACTCAATGGCGTTTTCCGTTTCCATTTTCACTTTCAGAGAAAACAAATGCTACCCTCCTCAGGTTCCCAGGAGTGAGCCTCTCTTTCTTACGCGAAGGTCTTGCATTATCTGTGGGCTTTCTGGATACTGTCCTTGTATCTGTTGTGAAGCTATTAAGCCTAGAGGCAAAGACTTGATTTGGACATAAGAGAGACAGGTGTTGTGTAAGCTTCCCCTTCAGGCAGCTTGTGCAGGAGGCTTCCCTCCTGATGATCTCAAACACCCACCCACTGTTATTCCCATTTTAAACCTCTCTGGATCAGAGAACAGTGTACTCTGCAGATGTAACTAGTACTTACTGAAACAAATAAAACAGACAGGATCACTGAATGCCAAAGATACACTAATCTATTTACACCACCCACTCTCAACTATTCTCTAAAGTGCCGTAAATATTGGGTTTTCTGTTTGGGGGATTGCGATAGTTAACTAATGAAAGAAAAACCAAAGCAAGATCCCGAACCTGTTGTTGCTGGAACTGCAACTTCAGGCCTGCCTAGCTGTCCACACAGTAACTATACATTATCCTATACATCCTGTAGGCCTAACAGTGTTTTCCTCCAATTGAGCCACCTGAGATATTTATTCTAAATGCCTCTGCATTTGATCTTCAAATATAAGATTGATTTAGGCCTCAGGTCTGTCTTTTGAAGTCGGAGCAAAAGGTTCAGGTGCTTTGTAACAATTATGTGGTGTGTTCTAAACCAGATTGCTTTTCCTAAGATTAGGAGGCCAAATAAAATTAAACAATAGAAGGAAGAAGCTGGTGGCAGAAGCAGAAACGATTAAAGTTATCTGGGATTAAATAAATGTCATATTGCAGGGTAATATTGCATTTTTATAATGTATTTATTCTTTCTTGATATAAATGGATTTGATTTTACATATTTTTCTCTTCTTAATATCACAGTAGTGGGTTCCCTGCCTTCTCAAATAAGATACTCTCTTTTCTCACCAAAACAGTTCTTAAGCCTTCACCTGAATCTATTACTACTAAATGTACCTCTCTTCACGACCATTTGAATACAGAACAAAACAAAAGCTTCCCAGAATTTAGTTACACATGTATTGAATAACACACTTTATCATAACAGCATCTACATACATTTAAAAACAGCAGTGCATTGTCTACAAATACATAATATTTATTCAGTTTAAAAACAATGCTTAATGCAGGTATAGATGCATGGACCTTTCAGATTATCTATGGACCACAGGTAAGAAATGACTCATCTTGAAGAACCAAAGTTTGTACTCAGTGCTGCAATGTCTGTGAGATGATACATTCCTTCTACTATGTTTGATTTTTAAAAAGCAGTTTATTTTATCCTTGAAAAAAAGATTACACTAATTTTCTTAATCTGATAAGTGCCCTGAGGTGTGAGATCTGTTTCCTAATTAAAAGTACTTTACAGCAAATCTAGAGCAAGACTGAGGGGAACGAAAGTTACCAGTTTTGAAGGCCATAGTGAAAATGTCCCATCTCAACAATAAAAATTGGATTTAATTAAAACAGAACTAAATTATGATTATATCTGTCTGCAACATGATTAATAATACTGTTAACTTATGGGTGCTTTTCATTTAAAAAGAGGCCCACATAGAACCTGTGGACAATGAGGAAAACAGCCCATGTGAATGAGTGGGTGAAGTGGATCACATTAGGGCTTTCAGGAAACAAGGTACCTTTTTGCTATTATGTGTGGAAACTAAGGCAATGTGTCATTGGAACAGCTAAGCCTGCTGGTTGAATTAGAGGCAGATTATTTCTCAAGGGACCTGTTTGTTGTTGTTGTTGTGGTTGTTTTAACACACACACACACAACTAAATAGGTACAGGATAACATTTTGTTTAAGCATTTTCCTGGTGAACATTAAAAAGGCATTTCCTAATGCCTATGAAGAAGTGGGAAGATGGGGAAGGAAACATTTTTTTCATTGCAATTTAAAATGATGCAAATTATTGAGTTGGATGCTATATATAGTAAGGCATACTTAAGGAGGGTAAGAGGCAAATAAGTTTTATATTTGCCTTTCTAGAAGAGGCATATTGAATGCATAAAAAGAAACAAAGTGTGTATAGTGGTAGACGATGGGGCAGTTGAAAAAGATTAAGTGGAAGATGAGTTTACCTACAGTTTTAAGCTCAGAAGAGCAACTGTGGATTCTGGTGGTGATTCTGGCTAGCTGGTTGACTACCTGTTCTTGCCAGGGACACCACTGACCTGTTCTTTAGTTTGTTTACCTCAGAAAAGAGTCAGCTATTCCAACAAGATAGTGTGGAAGTCAATAAGACAATTTTTAAAAACTTTACAAGCACTTCCACAGTCTCAGATAATGTGTAAGGCATATATTTGAAAGAAATATTAACTTTGACATAACAGAGATGAGCTTTGTCTTAGACAATTAAAAATGCAGTGTAGGGTATCAGATATATGGAGGAACTACCTATTTCTCAAATAATCAGGTCAAAACTTTAACTGTTTTATCTATTTTAGAGCCTTTATATCCAGAATTTTCTATAATCAATATCAGACATTTACACTCATCTGTACTTATCTGGCTCACTTTACTTTTCAAGATTATAAAATATGAAATGTCAAAATATTACCTTCATCATAAATGATGCTCACATATAATTTTTGAAGTATTCGTTCTTGTATTCTCAAGATGATGAAATAAACCATTATTTAAACTACTGATCATTTCCTACATTTTTTCCAAACAAAAACTAGAATATGGATTAGTCTACTTCACACCTCCACTTAAAGAAAAAAATGTCCATTTTTATATTCCTTTTAATGTCATAAATGTGTTACTATTATGCTACTTTCTCTGTCATTTTACTGAGTACAGAGAAAAAGCAAACTTCTAAAAAAAAGAAAAGAAACAATTATTTCCTGATTTAAGGATTCCACCGTTGTTATTAATAGAAGGCTATGGTAAGGTACCAACATCTGCTTAAAGTTATACAGAAAAGAAGCTGAGTCCAGAAGTGAGATCAGAGTTATTACAATAGACAGAACAGAATTTGGGGTGTAGGCCACAGTACATCTTCTTATTTTCTTATTCAGGGAGAAATTCCATATGGCTGGTTTTCTGTGGGTGCCATGAAGATGGGAGTTGATAAGGCTGGGATGCTCCTGGCACCCTAAGACTCTTCTTCACCAAGGCTCAATGAGTAGAGGTTTTTGTCTCAGTAACTGCTGCTTTGTCTCAATCATAATTTTCTCTTATTTGCATCAAACTATCCTAAAGCAGGATGTGGGCATTTGTATTTTTCCTGGCTTCCTCATTCTATTGCTTTTCAAATACAGCTATTTCAATGTTCCTAGTGTGAAAATCCCAAACTAGCGTCTGTGAGTCAGGGCCTTTGTGTGAATTGTGATCCACTGTATGTGTGAGAAATAATGCATTGAAATGTTTAAAAAAAATCGAAAGCTATGAAGCTCATAAATTGACCATGAGTCTGAGTTTTTCTGTCATCTGCTTTTTTATGTTCCTTATAGGTACCCTGTGTGATCACGCCACCCTGGTCATGGGAAATCCTTGCATATGAGAATGGGGAACTGAGAGGATCTATTTTATAATCCCACAACACAACGAGAGTAGCTTTGTATGTGGGTCCTAATTTGTCCCAAGGACAATGGCCATTATTTTGGTTGTCCATGTGTAACTAAGATTTTTTTTTAAAGTTTTCCTCCATCAGTTGGGAGTTTTTCAAAAGTGTGTGTGTGTGTGTGTGTGTGTGTGTGTGTGTGTGTCAGAGAGAGACAGAGGGAGAGGGAGAGAGCGCAACGGAGAAAAAAGAGAGGTTTGTGAAATCTTAGACCTAAATGAAAATAGCTATTTCTACAACAGACTGGCTTTTCTCCTCAACAACTTTTCTCAGGGTCAATATTTCCTTCAGCTTTTGGTGTTCTTTTTGTAAGAGGAGGTATGGGGTGCTGGAGCAAAGGCCTACAGCAGAGACAGCAGTTAAATCACACTAAGCTAGGTTTGCATATGTTTTCTATGTATTTTATCCTGTGTGCATGATCTATCTGCAAATAAATCCATCTCTATTTTATTCATAGTTCTAATGGCAAGTCTGTGTCATGGTCTGAACCAGGTGGAGGACAGGTGCCCAAGGGACAGCATATGTGGCACCGCCTCTCTGTGCACGTGAAGACCAATGAGACGGCCTGCAACCAAACAGCCGTCATCAAGCCCCTCACTAAAAGTTACCAAGGCTCTGGCAAGAGCCTGACCTTTTCAGATACCAGCACCAAGACCCTTTACAACGTAGAGGAGGAGGAGGATGCCCAGCCGATTCGCTTTAGCCCGCCTGGTAGCCCTTCCATGGTGGTGCACAGGCGCGTGCCAAGCGCGGCGACCACTCCGCCTCTGCCGCCCCACCTGACCGCAGAGGAGACCCCCCTCTTCCTGGCCGAACCAGCCCTCCCCAAGGGCTTGCCCCCTCCTCTCCAGCAGCAGCAGCAACCCCCTCCACAGCAGAAATCGCTGATGGACCAGCTCCAGGGAGTGGTCAGCAACTTCAGTACCGCGATCCCGGATTTTCACGCGGTGCTGGCAGGCCCCGGGGGTCCCGGGAACGGGCTGCGGTCCCTGTACCCGCCCCCGCCACCTCCGCAGCACCTGCAGATGCTGCCGCTGCAGCTGAGCACCTTCGGGGAGGAGCCGGTCTCCCCGCCCGCGGACGACGACGACGACAGCGAGAGGTTTAAGCTCCTCCAGGAGTACGTGTATGAGCACGAGCGGGAAGGGAACACGGAAGAAGACGAACTGGAAGAGGAGGAGGAGGACCTGCAGGCGGCCAGCAAACTGACCCCGGATGATTCGCCTGCGCTGACGCCTCCGTCGCCTTTCCGCGACTCGGTGGCCTCGGGCAGCTCGGTGCCCAGCTCCCCCGTGTCCGAGTCGGTGCTCTGCACCCCTCCCAACGTATCCTACGCCTCTGTCATTCTGCGGGACTACAAGCAAAGCTCTTCCACCCTGTAAGGGGGAAGGGTCCACATAGAAAAGCAAGACAAGCCAGAGATCTCCCACACCTCCAGAGATGTTCAAACAGCTGGGAGGAAAAGCCTGGAAGTGGGGGGCCTCGTCGGGAGGACAGGAGACCGCTGCTGCTGCTGCCGCTACTGCTGCTGCTGCCTTAAGTAGGAAGAGAGGGAAGGACACCAAGCAAAAAATGTTCCAGGCCAGGATTCGGATTTTTGAATTACTCGAAGCCTTCTCTGGGAAGAAAGGGAATTCTGACAAAGCACAATTCCATATGGTATGTAACTTTTATCACAAATCAAATAGTGACATCACAAACATAATGTCCTCTTTTGCACAATTGTGCATAGAAATATATATGCCCACACACACTGGGCCATGCTTGCCAAGGAACAGCCCACGTGGACATGCCAGTCGGATCATAAGTTCACCTGATGGCATTCGGAGTGAGCTGGTGGAGCCAGACAGAGCAGGTGCGGGGAAGGGAAGGGCCCAGGCCAGACCCATCCCAAACGGATGATGGGATGATGGGACAGCAGCTCCTTGCTCAGAAGCCCTTCTCCCCGCTGGGCTGACAGACTCCTCATCTTCAGGAGACTCAGGAATGGAGCGGCACAGGGGTCTCTCTTCATCCACCGCAACCCATCCAGTGCCAGCTTTGAGATTGCACTTGAAGAAAGGTGCATGGACCCCCTGCTGCTCTGCGGATTCCCTTTATTTAGGAAAACAGGAATAAGAGCAAAATTATCACCAAAAAGTGCTTCATCAGGCGTGCTACAGGAGGAAGGAGCTAGAAATAGAACAATCCATCAGCATGAGACTTTGAAAAAAAAACCACATGATCAGCTTCTCATGTTCCATATTCACTTATTGGCGATTTGGGGAAAAGGCCGGAACAAGAGATTGTTACGAGAGTGGCAGAAACCCTTTTGTAGATTGACTTGTGTTTGTGCCAAGCAGGCTTTCCATTGACCTTCAGTTAAAGAACAAACCATGTGACAAAATTGTTACCTTCCACTTACTGTAGCAAATAATACCTACAAGTTGAACTTCTAAGATGCGTATATGTACAATTTGGTGCCATTATTTCTCCTACGTATTAGAGAAACAAATCCATCTTTGAATCTAATGGTGTACTCATAGCAACTATTACTGGTTTAAATGACAAATAATTCTATCCTATTGTCACTGAAGTCCTTGTAACTAGCGAGTGAATGTGTTCCTGTGTCCTTGTATATGTGCGATCGTAAAATTTGTGCAATGTAATGTCAAATTGACCTGTCAATGTCAACCTAGTAGTCAATTTAACTGCAATTAGAAATTGTCTTTTGAATATACTATATATATTTTTTATGTTCCAATAATGTTTTATACATCATTGTCATCAATATCTACAGAAGCTCTTTGAAGGTTTGAATACTATGGCTCAATGTTTTCATATGCAGCTTGGATGGACATTTTTCTTCTAAGATGGAACTTATTTTTCAGATATTTTCTGATGTGGAGATATGTTATTAATGAAGTGGTTTGAAAATTTGTTATATTAAAAGTGCACAAAAACTGAGAGTGAAAATAAAAGGTACATTTTATAAGCTTGCACACATTATTAACACATAAGATTGAATAAAGCATTTAGATTATTCCAGGTTATATCATTTTTTTAAAGATTTTTCACAGCTACTTGAGTGTCTAACATACAGTAACATCTAACTCAGCTAATAATTTGTAAAATCTTTATCAATCACATTTTGCCTTCTTTTAATTTTTATGTTCATGGACTTTTATTCCTGTGTCTTGGCTGTCATAACTTTTTATTTCTGCTATTTGCTGTTGTGTAATATCCATGGACATGTAATCCACTTACTCCATCTTTACAATCCCTTTTTACCACCAATAAAAGGATTTTTCTTGCTGTTTTGATTTCTCCTATTATTTGTGGAATGAATTCTACCCCCCTTAAATATCTTTGTTTATGCCTTATGTTCAGTCATATTTTAATATGCTTCCTTCATATTGAAGCTGCTGATTTCTCAGCCAAAAATCATCTTAGAATCTTTAAATATCCATTGCATCATTTGTTCAGAATTTAACATCCATTCCAATGTTGGAGGCTTGTATTACTTATATTTCATCATATTCTATTGCCAAGTTTAGTCAGTTCCACACCAAGAATGAACTGCATTTCCTTTAAAAATTATTTTAAAACACCTTTATTGAAAAGATCTCATGACTGAGATGTGGACTTTGGTTCCATGTTTTCATTGTAAGAAAGCAGAGAGCGGAAAATCAATGGCTCCAGTGATTAATAGATGGGTTTTTAGTAATTGACAAATTCATGAGGGAAAGCATATGATATCTTTATTAGTGAATCATGTTTATTTTTTACTCTTAATGCCACTAATATACATCCCTAATATCACAGGGCTTGTGCATTCAGATTTTTAAAAAATTAGGATAGATAAGGAAACAACTTATATTCAAGTGTAAGATGATATCAGGTTGATCTAAGACTTTTGGTGAACACGTTCATTCAACTGTGATCACTTTATTACTCTGAATGCCTACTATTATCCTGATTATGGGGTCTCCTGAATAAATAGAGTATTAGTCCTTATGTCATCATTGTTCAAAATTGGAGATGTACACATACATATCCTATACCAAGAGGGCCGAAACTCTTCACCTTGATGTATGTTCTGATACAAGTTGTTCAGCTTCTTGTAAATGTGTTTTCCTTTGGCTTGTTACTGCCTTTTGTCAAATAATCTTGACGATGCTGTATAATAAATATTTTCTATTTATTAAATGTGTATGTTCTTTCTCTATAGTCTGTGAGAGTTATAATAATAGAAATAGACCAGTGGAAGAAACAATTCCAAGGTTTTGATTTGACTCAGAACATGTCTTCTGGGTGAAAGCTGGAGAATGCCACACAAGATCGACAGATCAAGTAGGTGAGAAGTACAATTTGACCATGAAGAAGTGGTACCTCATGTTGTAACAGTTTTAAATGAACTCCAAAATTAAAATTTGCAGTGCCCTTGGCAGATATTGTCATTCGTCTTTTTGATGAGGGTGTGAGGCTGAGCAAACTCCTGGCGTTCTAGTGGAGCTCTGGGGGCAAAGGCATCCAATGTTCCCAGCTTTGTTTCATTCATGCCCTACAAGGCTTTTCTTTCCATGGTTCACACTTTAGGGGGGCCTCGTTTCCAACCTTACTGCTACTCTTCTGCTCACCCTAAGTTCTATTCCTCTACATTTCAACTGACACCTCATTGGTTCCCCAAACAAAGGAGTCTCTGTTATTCACATTTTCTGCTATGAGATTCCTGCAAAGTAGGGCATTTCCCAAGTATCACTTGAAAAGAGAATATGATGGTACAAGGACCACACGATGAGATTGTCATGCATTTTGATGGCAGGAGCAAGCTCCATACAGGAAGACTAATGTTAAAGAACCACACACAGGGGCTGGGACACCAGAGGTTTCTTCAGTGTGCCTAAAAGATGCAATAATAAATCATGAAATGAGAGCTTTGTGTCTCAAGAGGAAAAGTTATAGGAGAGAGAATGAGAAACAAAAACAGGAAAGAAAAAAATGAAGAAAAGTGATAGAGAAGAAAAAGAAAAATGTTTAAGATACGTAGTCCACAGACATATCCAAATGTCATGATAGGTCACAAAGGACTCCATCTGGAGAGAGTCCAGAAGCTTTACTTGGACCATAAGGAAGGCATTTGGAGAGGCAAGGATTAGGGTCCAGATGCTGTAAATGATGTATGAGTAACTGCCCCGTGATTTCTACAGAGAATGCCCTGTGAGGGAATCAAAGAGAAGGGAAACAACACTTTTATAACCTGCTGTGTGCCAGCCACTGTGTGCTAGGTTATTTGAATTCATTCTCATTTAATCTTTCCATTACTGCTGTCATATAGAAACTTTAGATAACTGAACTAACCCACCTCAAATTTCTCAGCTAGTAAGTAGCCCAGCAGGGCTTCAATCGTCATTTTCATCCAATATAGAGCCTGTGAATTCATGTTCCTCTCCAGAGCCCAGGGAAGAATGATGGACATAGTTCCTTTTTGCTTGGGATCAATTTTTCTTTCTGATTTCTGAGTTCAGGGCAAAGCACATATTTAATAGAGATTTGTTGATAAAGTATTATAGAAAATGAATGTTATAATACCATATAGTTTCCCCAGCTCAATTCCCTGAAGATTTATTCCAAGATCCTTATGGGGTCCAGAGCTCTATATTTCCACCTACTAATTCTAACTCTGCCAGCTGGAACAACACATGCTTTCATCATGAAAAGCAAGCTCTCCTTTTGGCATCAGAAAGAGCTGGCCCATGGGCAGCAGGTCCCCCTTTCCTGCAGAGTCCATTGATCCCAGCCAGAGATCAGTGCTGGGTATGGAAGACAGCATCCTCTGAAGAAGAACTGCAGGTAAGACATAAACTACTGAAGTGGGACATTTTAAGTGAGGGCAACATAAATCACCCATGGGAAAAGCAGGGGCAGGTTTCCTTACTTAAAGAAATATGTGTCTTCAGACACAGGCAAACAAAACCAGTTACCAAAAGTTGGAGAAATATGAGGGAGAGGAAGAGCTTAGGTAGGGACTTGAACTAATAACACCAGAAACCTTGATTTTGGGCTTGATTTTCCCAGGGCAGCTTGGGAAGAAAGACTTATTAGTTAATAAACAAGAGAAACAAAGCTTAAGAATGAAGATCACAAAAATCAAAAAGGAAAATAGTGACAGAGGCTTAGAGTTGGAAGTCAACTTAGAAGTCATTTAAAATAAACTTTCACCCTGTTTAGGATTCCATTCTCCTGTGTTCTGTTCCTCTTCCTAGACAGCGAGAAGCCACCACTGATGGGTTGGGCTGGGTACAGGGCCAACCACCTGCAGTTGCTGTGCCACAGGAGAAGGCAGAGAGCCTTAGACACTGGGAGAAGAAGTCCAAAACCACATTGCTAACCAGAATGCTCGTCAGAGAACAGAACTCAGGCCCAAATCCAGAATGGAGGCATGACAGGAACCAGGGAATCTACAAGGAAAAATCATCAAGGCAGGCAACAGGGTGGTAGGCTATGAAATTCTGCAGATAAAATGCTGGTGACAAAAATGAGCTTTTCAGAGGATTACATATGTAACCAGAGTTTATTTTAAGGGTCAGGATAGATTTAGGTGACTTTTTTTCACCTCTGCCTAAGTATTTCTGGAGACTAGAATCTTATATTTGATAAGGGAAAGCTTTACTTGTTAGAAAATTCTTTCCTTTCCTGAGTTGAATATTGCTTTTCTCTAATTTTTCCTGAGTTCTGCCTTTTAGAAAAACACTGAACAAATTTAGTCCACTGTGCACGTGACTTCCCTTCAGCTACTTGAATATAGTGATTACATCATTCTTTAGCAGTTTATGTTCCAAGACAAATTGCTTCGCTTCTTTCCATTGTTACCTTTGTTATTGTCTTCCTAACCCCCTAATCAGGCCATGATCATATCCCAGTTTTTGAATATGCTTTAAGAACATATTGTATCCAGAACTGGACACAATACCACACATATACTTTGACTCTCTTTAATCATTATTCTCCTATTTCTGCCTAAATTTGCGTTACTTTGTTTGCAGTCTTGCCACATTTTGTGCTCACACTTAGCTCAGAGCCAGCTATAACCCTGAAGCCATTTTTATATGAATTGCAATAATTGGATATGAATATGAATCTTTTCTTAAGTTGAATTTCTCCAGAAAGAGACCCTGAGAGGAGCACTTGCCCACAAGTTGTGTACTGGGGAAGCGATCCCTGGAAGCTCTGGTAGAAGAGCGGGCAAGAGAGGCAGCAAACAATATGCAGGCAATAAAGGGACATTACCATGCAGGGTTGCCGCTGTGGGAAACAGGAGTTCAGTCCTGCTGGGAACTCTGGGAGACAGTGGAGAACATGCCTCACAAGTGTCCCCACTCCCCGTGGGGCAAGAGAATTGAGGGTAGCAATTGGAGCAATTCCTGTCAATCATGGCTGAACGTTGCTGGGGAGGGAGGTACATGTCAATTTCTAGTTACTCCCTCTGTGTCCCAAGTACAGGCTCCTGTCTCCAGAGAAAGTCCTCAGGCAAAGAGTTGCAGATGCTGGAGGTTGGACATTTTAATGTTGGTTTGTGTGAGGAAGGTAGGCACCAAGGGGACGTGGTCAGAGCAATAGCATACTAGCTACAGATGTGATTATGGAGAGAAAGAAAGGTGGAGGTGGGGGAGTGCAGAGAGAGAGAGAGAGAAAGAGAGAAAGTGGGGGGATATTTCCACAGACATAGATAATACTACAGATAAAGACGTGAAAACAAAGACCTGAAGAAGTCAAAGCAAAGGTATATCTAAGCATTTGTAGTGGGAACAGGCACTTCTAGAATCACCCATAGAGACTACTATTTCTTCATAGCAAGGAAAATCACAAAAGAAAATTAAAGTGAAAGCTTGCTTTAAATAAGTGTGTTGTTAGATTCTGGATTACTTCCATGCAATGATTCCTTAAATTTAGTCATTATTCTATTACAAAAGTAATAAAATGCATTGTAGACAACTGGGAATTAAAGAAAAAACCTATAGTCACATGATCCAAACATTGACATTGTAGATTTTATTTTTCCTTCCAGTGACTTTCATATAAGTCTCATTTTAACAGAGTTAGAATCAGCTTTCATTTATATTAGGTTGATGCAAAGGTAATTGCAGTTTGCAGTTTTTGCTATTACTTTTAATGGTAAAACCCAATTACCTTGGCACCAACCTGATAAATGGGTTTTCTGCTCTTTTTTTTTTCATTTAGCATTGTGACCTACAGCAGGAGTCTCCACTTGATCAGATCTGAGGAATCACCCACTTATGGAGTTAGACAAATCTCCCTCTCTCACAGAATCCAGGAAAGCTTTGGGAAATAATTCATACCTGGCTCCTAACTGAGGTCCAAATGTATAGCACCATAGCCAATAGGCAGTAGTGTCCTGGGGAAACCAGATTATGGAGAAGGGCAACAGATGGTGTGAAAGAAGGAGAAAAAAAGAATCATGAGAAATAAATGAGAGATCCCATTTCTAAAAAAAAAAAAAAAAAAAAAAAAATTAGCTAGGCACGGTAGCACACCTGTAGTCCCAGCTACTCTGGAGGCTGACATGGGAGGATCCATTGAGTCCCAGGAGTATGAGGCTGCAGTGAGCCATGATCACACCACTACACTGCAGCCTAAGTGAAGTTACAAGATAAGACCCGAAAGAGGAAAGGGGAAAGGGAAAGGAAGGGAAGGGAAGGGAAGGGAAAGAAAGAGAAGAAGCAGAAGGAGAGGGAGAGGGAGAAGAAGAAAGCATGATATCTGGGCGAAAATCAGCAACAAGGCTTGGGTGATGGGTGGACAGGAGCAATAATTAAACCCATTAGATCCTGGAGCAGGGATTAAACCCATCAGAATCTACCACACTCAGCAACAAAGAAGGCTGTGTGGCTCAACATTAAGAACGTATCATGGGGTGTCAATAACAGAAATTGGAAGCAGAGGGTACCTGAGTATCTGAGCTCTTCATGACAGCAAGGAAGAGAACCTCATAGGACATAAGATGTCAATGCTGTGTAAGTACTACCTCATGGGCAGCTCAAGCCAGGAATAGATAGCTAGGTGGCTGTGGATAGATGCATGGAACAACCATAGGAGCAATAAAGTATCCACAGGCAAGAGCCAAAACAGAGCATAAAATTAGCTGCTGAAACAAAGAAGGCAGAGATGCAGGCAGTATGCAAATTATATGAAGGGCAACACTCTCCCTTATCCAAAGACCCAGCACAACTGGGACATGCCATAGGCTTTGCCATGTGGCACATAGGGGGTTTGGGTAAATCATTAAAGTGACTTGCTTAGTATTCATCAGCTAAAAGGTAAAGCATTGAAGGTATTTCTTACTGACATTAACAAAAATACTCCATAAACTTCATTATGTGAATATATCTTAATGTATTTAACCATTTCCCTATTTCTAGACATTTTGATTATTATAGTTTTCTGAATTCTGTAATTAGTATGAGAAATTATTTCATGCCAAAAGATTTTTCTATGTATAATATCATTTTTAGGCTAGTTTCTGAGATTATTATTTTATCAATTATTTAGTAATAATTATTATTTTTACTGTCAAACAATATATTTTTAGATCACAATTGACTTGGTAAAATCCTTTGAGATAGGACTTATTTTATAAATATGAAAACTGAGGCTCAAAAATATAAACTTGCCTAAGATCACAAGGCTAGTGAAGTATATCCATTGGATTGCAAAGCCCACACTCTTAACCACCATACTAGGCTGAAAAGCTATGCTAAAAAATGCTATTTTGAAAGCTCTTGATACAAATAAACACACTTAGTTTGAATAGCAAAATAATGGAAATGTTATACTGCTGACTGTAGAATCACTAGTTGGAAAGTGAGTATGAATTATCTCCGTAGGGCCTTCAAGATTCTATGGAATTGGGGAAGTTTGTCTAACTACACAAGTAGAATTACCACCACACATTGACTTGCCGTGGAAGGCTACCACAAGAAAGCCCAATTCTACCTTTGAATCACAGTTTAATTGTGGTAATTTATAGATATATTAGAAAAATACTTGAAATAAAAAGATTTATAGTAATTATCTTGTGGTTCTGCAATTTAATAACATACACCATTCTAAAAGTAACATTTAAAAAAATAGGTCATTATTACTTCCAAAATATTTACTAAAGAATTTCCAAGTAAAAAAAAAAGTTAGAGAAGAAATTACTCTATCCTCAAAAATGTGAAGCTATTCATAAGTTAATGTAAAAATAGTCAGCTAAATTCCTACTGAGAATCACCCAACAGTTATAAAATTGAGACCAACATTGTGTGGGTATCAGTAAACCCTCAATGTACTGGCTACATTTTAAAAATAAATTCAGTTCTTATTTTTTATAGACTAATCTCACTCAGAATTAGCATGTTTAAACATTTCATTCACTACGGTGGTACATCTGATTTAGGGGGAAAATCTGTAATAAAAGAAACCTAGGTTAGAAATACTTAGCTGTAGTAAAAGTTAGCTGTTTGGTGGTGGGTAATCACTTGACTCCTTTAATCCTAAGCATTTTTATCTCTAAAATAATGAATCGATTATGTAAAATAATAATAAATGCATTCAGGACTTATTACATGTCCCTATGTCTCTAGCATTATGTCTTTGATGTTGTTTAATCCACAGAGCTGAGTGAAGTAGGTATGAAGTGCTGTATTAACAGAATAGACTAAGCTAGGAGAGAGGGAAGACAAAAGGGAAGGGAAGGGAAGGGGATGGGAGGGGAGGGGAGGGGAGGGGATCTCAGTGCCTTCATAAAATAACGTTTATTTCATGCTTACATAAAGTTACATGCAGGTTGAGCTACCTTCTTTCATGCCAGTAGCAACCCCAGCTGGACTCTGCAGTTCCTAAGTCACTACACAGGGCAATTGCATGAGCTGGAGGCTTGTGCAGGATGCTTGTAAAGACCAGAACCGGCAGTGGATGGCTTCTCTTCACTTCCGCCCACACTCCCTGGGTGGAGCTCAGTCATGTATCTCCTGAAACTTAACGATAAGAGAGGCTAAGAAATATAGTCGCCCTAATGTCTAACACCATAAATAATGAACACAGTTCACTGCCTCTGTCATAGTTATTTGACCCAATCTATATATAAAAAGACTGGGGCTTAGATATACTAAGTAGTTTGCCTAGGGTCACACAGTTAATAAGTGATGACTATGAGAGAGACACAGGCTCAAAAGAATCCAGGGCTTACCTTAACTAACCTCTAAATTATGCAAACCTCTAAGTCTCCTTCCATTTTCAGTATTGTCACCACGATGACTGCACCCAGAAAACAGAGTAATTGATAGCACAAATTCTTTTGATTTGTTTTTCTTTTTTCAGTTCTTTGCTACAATGTATAATCTGTTTCCATGTAGCCACACAGATGAGCACATGGCAGAGATTTTTAACACAGACTTTTGTAACCAGTTCTTTCTATTTATCAAAACCCAGTCTGATTGTGAAGACTTACATCAAGTCCACCCCAAGTAACTAGTAAACAGATGTATCTTAAAATAACCTTAATCCCCTCATATTGGAATACTGTATTTAATTTACCATAAGTAGTGGTCATGGAGAGAAGTGTTTTTTCAATAATTGAAGGCATCAGTTGAGTTTTTAATTTTTAAAATAATTTTTAATCAATACAAATTAATTTTTGCCCAAAGTTTAAAATAACTAGTTAAAAATATAAAAATATAGGGTAGGGAGCAAATTATTTTTACACCTGCAAGGTTATAGTAGAACCTTAGTGATAAAATGAAAATACTTTTCTAGGAGAGAGGGCTTATAATTAATGAGTGGTTTCTGCTCATTCAGGGTGATATTTTTCTTGCTGAAATGCGATCTATTTCTCCTGTAGAAATATGTATAATTTACGACTTGATGAGATACCTTCTATTTCTCCTGTACAAAGCATACGCTTTGTGAAAGAATGACTGTAATGCCTGGCAGCGGAGAGCCTCAGAGGTGCAGGGTCTGAGATCCAAAGAGATGTGAGTAATGAAGAAGCTCTGACCAATGACCCACATTAGCAATACCAAGTGACCTGAAGACATGGTCATTCCCAAGATATGAGGAGGATGTAATTTACGGCATTATTTACACTTAACACCTCCTATCAGCTTGCTGTAATGGTGTCAAGATATTTCCTACTCATTATAAGAGGTTATAAAATACCAATCCAATGTTGCAGAGCTTCAGGCTGTTTTACCTTCAGAAAGACTGTTGATCCTCATTTCTTCTTTTTTTAATCCCTATGTTTAAATCCCTAGATCTGAGGCCTGAAATCCTCCTAGAGAATGTAAATATTATCTACCTTCCCTTTTCCTATTAAGCCATTCTAAATTTGTCTGAAATATAAAGGCTAAGCTAGAAGGAAAAATGTACTCATGAAAGATTTAGTTTTCCCTGATTATCATCTTTCTGTTTACCATTTCTGTTGGCATATGCAGGTAAAATTGAATGACAAACATCATTTTACTCTTCCTCTTGTTTATGTTAAAGTAATGACATTGCAGAGCATTATGCATAATATATAAAGCAGTTTCACTTAAAAACAAATGTTATCTATATTCTACTTCCTTAAAACCAACACAAATATGTGACGGGTTTTAATTTTATCTCAAAATGTTTATGCAAAGTTTAAGAAACACCATCTCTGTATATTTAAAATTTTTAAAATATTATTTTCAAACTGGTTCTTCTTAAACTGTAGTCTAGAAAGAGTCCTGAACCACACCTGAATCTTAAGAAAACTTTGCACCCATTGCTAACGTTAAAGGAAGGAGAGGGAACTATTTCACATTTTGGAAACCACAAATCACAGCATCAGTCAGCATATTGGGAAAAAAGCCTGAATATTGGAGATTTATTTCCTAGCAAATATCATTGTCACTTATATTCAAAATTGAAGTTAGAAAATGATATTTTGTCTATACCACTGCACAATTTGACCATGTAACTGCTCAGGGAGTTATTAAAATTTCTTCCAAAGGTTTTAAATAAAAAGGTCAATAGGTATTTATTGTGTCACCAATTATGTGTCACCTGGCCAAAGGCACTAGAATTATTTTCTTTCCTGACATTTAAGGTACAAAAATCCACAGTATTTGACACAATTCATAATTTGTTGGTGAGAGTCACCAGTTAGGATAGGACCCTCATGATCTAATGGTTTGTGACTATGCTTCTTCTACTAGAAGAAATTCTCATTGTTGGAAACAGCTAGCCAACCAGTATCATAGGAGTCTTTTCAGTCCCCAACATTTTGATAAATCCTCTAACAATAATAACCAATGAATTAGTTAATAACTGTGGAAATTTGAAGGAGTCCTTCTAAGGCCATGGTTCTTAATCTGGACTGTATGTTAGAGCACCAAAGTAGCAAAAAAACAAAACTGATACCTGAGTCCAACCTCTCAGACAATTTGCAGCCTTTAGAAATACAGCCTATGTATCCATATCTTTCAGAAAGTGTTCCAGGTTTTTCTACTGTGCAGCCAGGATGGAGAATTATTGTCTCAAAAGTGTGAGTAGAGACATTGAATTAAAAAAAATCCCTAAGAGTTGTACAAAAGTCTACTTTAGAAAATTTTTACATTCCTACCTGCAATCCTGGCTCACATTTTGTATAACAAGCTGAGAGCTCGCCCATGGCCCCAGAGGCTCCCAATAGAATCGGCCAAAGGAAGGAAGAAATGCTACATTAAGCATTAAAAAACAACTCCTAAGGGGATGAAGAGCTTTCTTTCCTCCTCCTCATTCTCTTCATCTCCCAACCAGACCAGTATCCTCCAATAAGAGTTGGTTTTGTACTCAATACCAAAGGGGGCAGTGTGGGAATGTGAGACAAAATGTCTGATATGAACTCTTTATGCCCCCGACAAACACAACCACAAAACCATCAGTTTTATTTGTTACATTTCCCTCTTCATGTAGACATGGACATATCTTTCTATTAAATTAATCTCTATTCCATCAGAATCCCCTTGGTTCTTGAAGAATCCTGTATTCGTCTATTTTTATACTGCTGATAAAGACATACCCAAGACTGGGCAATTTACAAAAGAAAGAGATTTATTGGACTTACAGTTCCACATGGCTGGGGAAGCCTCACAATCATGGTGGAAGGCGAGTAGGAGCGAGTCACATCTTACATGGATGGTAGCGGGCAAAGAGAGCTTGTGCAGAGAAACTCCCATTTTTAAGACCATCAGATCTCATGGGACCCATTCACTATCATGAGAACAGCACAGGAAAGACCCGGCCCCATGATTCAATCAACTCCAACCGGGTCCCTCCCACAGCACATGGGAATTATGAGAGCTACAAGATGATATTTGGGTAGGTACACAGAGCCAAACCATATCATTCCACCCCTGGCCTCTCCCAAATCTCATACCTTCACATTTCAAAACAAATCATGCCTTCCCAACAGTCCCCCAAAGTCTCAACTCATATCAGCATTAACTCAAAAGTCCACAGTGCAAAGTCTCATCCGAGACAAGGCAAGTCTCTTCCGCCTATGAGCCTGTAAAATCAACAGCAACTTAGTTACTTCCTAGATACAATGGGGATACAGGCATTGGGTAAATACAGCCATTCCAAATGGGAGAAATTGGCAAAAAAATACAGCCATTCCAAATGGGAGAAATTGGCTATAGGCACCACGCAAGTCCAAAATCCAGTGGGGCAGTCAAATCTTAGAGCTCCAAAATGATCTCCTTTGACTCCATGTCTCCTACCCAGGTCACACTGATGCAAGAGGTAGATTCCAATGGTTTTGGGCAGCTCCACCCCTGTGGCTTTGGAGGGCACAGCTTCTCTCCATGCTGCTTTCATGGGCTGGCAATGAGTGTCTGCTGCTTTTTAAGGAGAATGGTGCAAGCTGTTGGTGGATCTACCATTCTGGGGTCTGGAGGATGGCCTTCTTCTCATAGCTCCACTAGGTGTGCCCCAGTAGGGACTCTGTGTGGGGGCTCCAGCCCCACATTTCCCTTCTGCACTGCCCTAGTAGAGGTTCTCCATGAGCACCCTGCCCCTGCAGCAAACTTCTGCTCTTTTGAAATCTAGGCACAGGTTCCCAAACCCCAATTCTTGACTTCTGTGCACTTGCAGGCTCAACACCACATGGAAGCTGCCAAGGCTTGGGGATTGCACCCTCTGAAGCCACTGCCTGAGCTTTATGTTGGCCCCTTTCAGCCATAGCTGGGGCAGCTGGAACACAGGGCACCAAGTCCCTAGGCTGCACACAGCACAGAGACCCTGGGCCCAGCCCATGAAACCATTTTCCCCTATACCTCCAGGCCTGTGATGGCAGGGGCTGCTTGATGACCTCTGACATGTCCTGGAGACATTTTCCTCATTGTCTGGGGGATTAACATTCGACTCATTACTTATGCAAATTTCTGCAACCAGCTTGAATTTCTCCTTACAAAATGGGTTTTTCTTCTCTATCACATTGTCAGGCTGCAAATTTTCCAAACTTTTATGCTCTTCTTCCCTTATAAAACTGAATACCCTTAACAGCACTCAAGTCACCTCTTGAATGCTTTGGTGCTTAGAAATTTCTTCCATCAGATACCCTGAATCATCTCTCTCAAGTTCAAAGTTCCACAAATCTCTAGAGCAGGAGCAAAATGTTGACAGTCTCTTTGCTAAAATATAACAAGAGTCACCTTTACTCCACTTCCCAACAAGTTCCTCATCTCCATCTGAGACCACCTCAACCTGGACCTTACTGTCCATATCGCTATCAGGCTTTTGGTCAAACCCATTCAACAAGTCTCTAGGAAGTTCTAAACTTTCCCACATTTTCCTGTCTTCTTCTGAGCCCTCCAAACTGTTCCAACCTCTGCCTGTTACCCAGTTCCAAAGTTGCTTCCATATTTGGGGGTATCTTTTCAGCAATGCCCCACTCCTTGTACCAATTTACTTTATTAATCTGTTTTCACAATGCTGATAAAAACATACATGAGACTGGGCAATTTAAAAAAGAAAGAAGTTTATTGAACTTATAGTTCCACATGGCTGAGGAGGCCTCATAATCATGGCAGAAGGCAAGGAGGAGCAAGTCACATCTTATGTGGAAGGCAGCAGGCAAAGAGAGAGCTAGTGCAGAGAAACTCCCATTTTTAAAACCATCAGATTTCACGAGACCCATTCATTATCATGAGAACAGCACAGGAAAGACCTGCCCTCATGATTCAATCATCTCCCACTGGGTTCCTCCCACAACATGTGGGAATTATGGGAGCTACAGGATGAGATTTGGGTGGGGACACAGAGCCAAACGACATTAAATCCCATATTTAATTCATTAAGTAGCCAATTATAAAAGATCTGCTGAGGGTTAGGCATTGTGCTCTTCTCTGAGTCCACAGCTGATTAAAAAAATAGACACATTTACAAAATGCCCAGGAACACAAAGGTGAGAGTGGCCAGCTCTGGTGCTATTCAGAGCCTTCCCTCTGCTCAACCAGCAGGACAACTCCTGCCAGCATCTGCTGCATCATCAGCCTTTCTGACAGCCCAGAAGGAAGAGAGTTGTGCAGCAAGAGGTATCACAGTGAGTCCATAAGTAGACCACATCTTATCAATTTTTGTATCTCCCAGAGTACCTTGCACATATTAATTACCGAGCAAATATCCAATCAATAAATGAATAACAAATCTGAATTTCAATCTTGACACCCACTTATGAATTATGGATTTTCTTACTGTTTTGAAAGAAAAAAAATATTGCCAGGATCATGGTTGTGCATGTGTGTTTAACATAAGGTCTGTAATAGGTACTTTTGAGGCCATGAAGATAAAAAAGAAAGAAACCCACCAACATTGGGAACTGTATGTATGGAATATTATATAAATGACATCATTTAATTTAAATCACTAATTATATTTATTATTTTAATCTCATTTAATTTAATCCTTCACAACAACTCTTTGAATTTGGTACTATTATTGTTTTTTAATTGATACTAGTAATCATACAAATTTCTCACGTACATATGTTATTTTGTGACATGCATATTTTCATGTGCGTCCGTGTGAAGAGACCACCAAACAGGCTTTGTGTGAGCAACATGGCTGTTTATTTCACCTGGGTGCAGGTGGGCTGAGTCCGAAAAGAGGGTCAGCGAAGGGAGATAGGGGTGGGGCCGTTTTATAGGATTTGGGAAGGTAATGGAAAATTACAGTCAAAGGGGGTTGTTCTCTGGTGGGCAGGGGCGGGGGTCACAAGGTGCTCAGTGGGGAAGCTTCTGAGCCAGGAAAAGGAAATTCACAGGGTTAATCACTCAGTTAAGGTAGGGCAGGAACAAATCACAATGGTGGAATGTCATCAGTTAAGGCAGGGCAGGGCCTTTTCACTTCTTTTGTGATTCTTCAGTTACTTCAGGCCATCTGGGCATATATGTGCAAGTCACAGGGGATGCAATGGCTTGGCTTGGGCTCAGAGGCCTGACATTCCTGCCTTCTTATATTAATATGAAAAATAAAACAAAATATTGTTGAAGTGTTGGGGCGGCGAAAAGTTTTGGGGGGTGTTATGGAGAGAGAAAGGACGATGTTTCTCAGGGCTGCTTCAAGCGGGATCAGGGTGGCGTGGGAACCTAGAGTGGGAGAGATTAAGCTGAAGGGAGGTCTTCAGCTTAATATTGTGGGGGATGTAAGAAGAAACATTTGTCGTATAGAATGATTGGTGATGGCCTTGATATGGTTTTGGATGAATTGACAAACTAAATGGAATAAGAGAAGGAGAAAAATAGGTATAAAAGGACTAAGAATTGGGAGGACCTAGGACATCTGATTAGAGAGTTCCTAAGGAGATTCAGCATAGTCCTGCCAGCAAAGATTATTTATTTACTTCAAGAGTTTAGAGTGGCAGTTTGGGGATAACATGAGGAGATATCAGCTGTGATGGCTTGGAGAAACAGTGTAAACCAGCAGTGTAAACAAGAGCAGAGCATGTATGAGTAGTTGAGAACGGTGAATAGGAGTATGACTAGACAAAATATAGTAGGGATGACAAGATTTTTTGGGGCACAGTCTAAGTTGGTCTGGTGTTGAATGAGACTGGGGCCTAATAAAAAGGAGCATCTATACAGGAGCTTAAATGGGCTGTACCTTGTAGCATTCTGAGGAGAGGTCTGACTTCTGAGGAGGGAAAGTGGTAAAAGTATTGTCCAGTCCTTTTTAAGTTGGTGGCTGAGCTTGGTGAGGTGTGTTTTTAATAGACCACTAGTCTGTCACTGAATACTGACAGCCTGAAAAAATGCTTGGCTGATTTGACTAATAAAGGCTGGTCTGTTATCAGACTGTATAGAGGTGGGAAGGCTAAACTGAGGAATTATGTCTGACAGAAGGGAAGAAATGACTGCGGTGGCCTTCTCAGACCCTGTAGGAAAGGCCTCTACCTATCTAGTGAAAGTGTCTACTTAGACTAAGAGGTATTTTAGCTTTTGTGACTCAGGGCATGTTGAGTAAAACTAATTTGCCAGTCCTGAGCAGGGACAAATCCTCGAGCTTGATGTGGAGGGAAGGGAGGGGGCCTGAATAATCCTTGAGGAGTAGTAGAATAGCAGATAGAATAGCAGATGGAACACTGAGAAGTTATTTCCTTGAGGATAGATTTCCACAATGGAAAGGAAATGAGAGGTTCTAAGAGGCGGGCTAGTGGCTTGTACTATAGCATAGCCTGCCTTTGCTGGTGTATGGCGATTAGGCCTGGTGGAACTGCCATCAATAAATCAAGCGTGATAAGGGTGAGAAACAGGGAAGAAGGAAATGTGGGGAAATGGGATGAACATCAGGTGGATCAGAAAGATGCAGTCATGAGGGTCAGGTGTGGTATCTGGAATAATGTGGGAGGCTGGATTGAAGTCCCAGCCAGGAACAATGGTAAATGTGGGACTTAACGAAGAGTGAGTACAGCTGAAGGAGCCAGGGAGCAGAAAGTATATGCGTCAGGTATGAGGAAGAAAATAGATTTTGGAAGTTATGAGAAATGTAGAGAGTGAGTTGAGCATAGTTTGTCATTTTGAGGGCCTCTAAAAGTATTAAAGCAGTGGTAGCCGCTGTACGCAGACATGAGGGCTAGGCTAAAACAGTAAGGTCAAGTTGTTTGGACAGAAAGGCTACATGGTGTGGTCCTGGCTCTTGTGTAAGAATTCTGACCACACTAACCATGCCTAGGAAGGAAAGGAGTTGTTGTTCTGTAAGGGATTGAGGTTTGGAAGCTTAATCAGACATGATCAGCAGGGAGAGCACGTGTGTTTTTACAAGAATTATGCCGAGATAGGTAACAGATGAGGATGAAATTTGGGCTTGATTGAAGTAATGGGGGCTGTCTGTGAAGCTTTGCCGCAGTACAGCCCAGGTAATTTGCTGAGCCTAATGGGCGTCAGGGTCAGTCCAAGTGAAAGCGAAGAGAGGCTGGGATGAAGGGTGCAAAGGAATACTAAAGAAAGCATGTTTGAGATCCAGAACAGAATAATGGATTGTGGAGGGAGGTATTGAAGATAGGAGAGTATATGGGTTTGGCACCATGGGGTGGATAGGCAAAACAATTTGGTTGATAAGGCATAGATCCTGAACTAACTTGTAAGGCTTACCTGGTTTTAGGACAGGTAAAATGGGGGAATTGTACAGAGAATTTATAGGCTTTAAAAGGCCATGCTGTAGCAGGCGAGTGATAACAGGCTTTAATCCTTTCAAAGCATGCTGTGGGATGGGATATTGGCGTTGAGCGGGGTAAGGGTGATTAGGTTTTAATGGGATGGTAATGGGCATGTGATCGGTTGCCAGGGAAGGAGTAGAGATGTCCTATACTTGTGGGTTAAGGCGGGGGGATAAGAGAGGAAGACGCGAAGGAGGCTTTGGGTTGGGGAGAAGAGCAGCAATGAAATGTGGCTGTAGTCCAGGAATAGTCAGGGAAGCAGATAATTTGGTTAAAATATCTCGGCCTAATAAGGGAACTGGGCAGGTGGGGATAACTAAAAAAAGAGTGCATAAAAGAGTGTTGTCCAAGTTGGCACCAGAGTTGGGGAGTTTTAAGAGGTTTAGAAGCCTGGCTGTCAATACTCACAACAGTTATGGAGGCAAGGGAAACAGGCCCTTGAAAAGAAGGTAATGTGGAGTGGGTATCCTCCGTATTGATTAAGAAGGGGACGGACTTACCCTCCACTGTGAGAGTTACCTAAAGCTCGGCGTCCGTGATGGTCTACGGGGCTTCCGAGGCGATCAGGCAGCGTCATTCTTCAGCCGGTAAGCCAAGAAGGAGTCAATCAGAGAGCCTTGGGCCAGAGTTCCAGGGGCTCTGGGAGTGGCTGCCAGGTGGGTTGAACAGTCCGATTTCCAGTGGGGTCCTGCACAGATGGGACATGGCTTAGGAGGAATCCTGGGCTGCAGGCATTCCTTGGCCTGGTGATCAGATTTCTGGCACTTGTAGCAAGCTCCTGGGGGATGAGGTGCTGGAGGAACACCTGGCCGCTGCGGTTCAGACGTTTGGAAGTTCTTGTGTGCTGGCGATGTAGCTGGGGTTTGTCTCACAGTGGAGGCAAGGAATTGCAACTTTTTTCTATTATTGTACACCTTGAAGGTGAGGTTAATTAAGTCCTGTTGTGGGGTTTGAGGGCCAGATTCCAATTTTTGGAGTTTTATTTAATGTCAGGGGCAGATTGGGTAATAAAACATATATTGAGAATAAGATGGCCTTTTGACCTTTTAGGGTCTAGGACTGTAAAGTGTCTCAGGGTTGCTGCCAAATGAGCCATGAACTGGGCTGGATTTTTATATTTGATGAAAAAGAGCCTAAACGCTATCTGATTTGGGATAAAGAAAAAGGAGCATTAACCTTGCCTATGCCTTTAGCTCTAGCCACCTTTTTAAGAGTAAATTGCTGGGCAGGTGGGGAAGGGCTAGTCATGGAACGAAACTGTAAGCCAGAACAGGTGTGAGGAGGGGAGGTGATAAAAGGATTATAGGGTGGAGGAGTGGAGGCTGAGGAAGAATTGGGACCTAGCTTGGCCTGGTGAGGGGGGGAGAGGTCAGATGGGTCTGTAGAAAAGGAAGATTAGAAAGACTCAGCTATGCTTGGGGTTGGGACTGAGGGGACAGGCGGGAGGGAAAGAAGGAAGATTTGGGATGAGTTGCACTGGGCACAGAGACTAGGAAGGAACTGATGTGTAAAAGAATGCCTGGACATCAGGCACCTCAGGCCATTTGCCCATTTTACAACAAGAATTATTTAGATCTTGTAGGATGGAAAAATGGAAAGTGCCATTTTCCGGCTATTTGGAACTACTGTCGAGTTTGTATTGGGGTCAAGTGGCATTGCAGAAGAAAATAAGACACTTAGATTTTAGGTCAGGTGAGAGTTGAAGAGGTTTTAAGTTCTTAAGAATACAGGCTAAGGGAGAAGAAGGAGGAATGGAAGGTGGAAGCTTGCCCATAGTGAAGGAGGCAAGCCTAGAGAAAAGAGTAGAGACACGGAGAAGGGGTGGGGTATTCTTGCCCTCCAGAAAAGCAGAGAAAGGGTTGGGGCATGGAAATAAGGGATTGGGGCACAGAGATAAGAGGTCAGTGTGTGGAAATAAGGGATTGGGGCACAGAGATAAGAAGTCGGGGTGGGGAAATAAGGGATTGGGGCACAGAGATAAGAGGATGGGGCTCGGAAATAAGGGATTGGGGGTTCTTGCCCCTTAGAAAAGTGGGACTTGCTGCTAAGGGTGAAGGAGAAGGGGTTGAGGGGTACTTGCCCCTCCCCCAGAAAAGCGGGACTTGTCACTAAGGGTGAAGGAGAAGGGGTTGAGGGGTACTTGCCCCTCCCCCAGAAAAGCAGAGAAGGGGTAGAGACATGGAGAGAAGGGGTTGGGGTACTTGCCCCTTCCCCAGAAAAGCAGAGAAGGGGTAGAGACACAGAGAGAAGGGGTTGGGGTACTTGCCCTTTCCCCGGAAAAGCAGAGAAGGGGTAGAGACAAGGAGAGAAGGGGTTGGGGTACTTGCCCTTTCCCCGGAAAAGCGGGACTTGTCGCTAAGGGTGAAGGAGAAGGGGTTGAGGGGTACTTGCCTCTCCCCCAGAAAAGCAGAGAAAGGGTAGAGATGAGGAGAGAAGGGGTTGGGGTACTTGCCCCTTCCCCAGAAAAGCGGGACTTGCTGCTAAGGGTGAAGGACCAAGGCAGACATCCCTGCGTGGTCTGACACCCTTGAAACGTGGGTGAATAATCAGAGCGGTGTCCTTGCAATGATTAAACACCAAGGGAAGCCTGCCTTCCCAGTCTGTGACTGGTGCCAGAGTTTTGGGTCCATGGATAAAACATGTCTCCTTTGTCTCTACCAGAAAATGAAAGGAATTGAAGTTAAGAGAAGGGAGAGATTGAAGTGTAGTGCCAAGATTAAAAGGAGAAAGAGGCTGAGGGATAGTGAGGGAAGTTGGAGAAGAGAGTAAGAAGAGGCCACTTACCAGATCTGAAATTGCTGAGATGTTTCTTGGGCTGGTCGGTCTGAGGACCTGAGGTTGTAGATGGATCTTTCTCATGGAGCAAAGAGCAGGAGGACGGGGAATTGATCTCCCAAGGGAGGTCCCCTGATCCGAGTCACGGCACCAAATTTCATGTGCGTCTGTGTGAAGAGACCACCAAACAGGCTTTGTGTGAGCAACATGGCTGTTTATTTCACCTGGGTGCAGGTGGGCTGAGTCCGAAAAGAGGGTCAGCGAAGGGAGATAGGGGTGGGGCCGTTTTATAGGATTTGGGAAGGTAATGGAAAATTACAGTCAAAGGGGGTTGTTCTCTGGTGGGCAGGGGTGGGGGTCACAAGGTGCTCAGTGGGGAAGCTTCTGAGCCAGGAGAAGGAAATTCACAGGGTTAATCACTCAGTTAAGGTAGGGCAGGAACAAATCACAATGGTGGAATGTCATCAGTTAAGGCAGGGCAGGGCCTTTTCACTTCTTTTGTGATTCTTCAGTTACTTCAGGCCATCTGGGCATATATGTGCAAGTCACCGGGGATGTGATGGCTTGGCTTGGGCTCAGAGGCCTGACACATATAACATGTAATAATCAATTCAGGGTATTTGAGATATTCATCATTTTGAGCATTTATCATTTCTTTGTGTTAGAAACATTCTAAATCTCCTGTTCTAGCTATTTTGAAATATACAATAAATTATTGTTAATTATAGTCACCTACTACACTATGGAGAAAAAGAACTTATTCTTTCAAACTGTATTTCTATATCCAAAGCCAATTTTTCTTTATCTCCCCATCCTCCTACCCTTCTTAGCCTCTGATAGTCGTCATTCTACTTTATACCTTAATGAGATCAACTTTTTTAGCTCCCACGTATGAGTAAAGATATGTAATATTTGTCTTTCTGTACCTGACTTATTTCGCATAACATGATAACCTCCAGTTTCATCTATGTTGCTACAAATGACAGTATTTCATTCTTTTTATAGCTGAGCAATATTTAATTGTGAATATGTATCATATTTTCATTTCTATTGATGGACATTTAGTTTGATTCCATATCTTGGCTATTGTGAATAGTACTATAATAAACATGGGAGCGCAGATATCTCTTCAATATATTGATTTCCTTTCTTTTGATTACACACCCAAAAGTGGGATTGCTGAATCACACAGTGGTTCTATTTTTAGTTTTGTGAGGAAGTTCCATACCGTTTTCCATAATGGCTGTACTAATTTACATTCCCACCCACAGTGTATAAGATTTCTCCCTTCTGCAAATGGCTGCAAACACTTATCTTTTGTCCTTTTAATAATAGCAACTCTAATTGGGGTGAGATTATGTCACATTGTGGTTTTGACTTGCATTTCCCTAATGATTAGTGATATTATGTATTTTTTCATATAACTATTGGCCATTTGTGTGTCTTCATTTGAGAATGTCTGTTCATGTTCTTTGCCTATTTTTTAATTGATTTTTTTTTTCTGTTGAGTTGTTTGAGTCCCTTATACACTGGATCCTGGATAGTTTCCAGTATTTTCTCCCATTCTGGAAGTTATCTCTTCACTTTGTTAATTGTTTGCTGAACAAGTTTTATGGTTTGATGCGATTTTATTTGCCCATTTTTGATTTGTTACCTGCTTTAGAGGACCTACCCCAGAAATCATTGCCTAGACCAATATCCTTAGCATTTCAAGAAGGTTTTCTTCTAGTAGTTTCAGGTTTTAAACTTAAGTCTTTAATTCATTTTGATTTGATTTTTGTATATAGTAAGACGGAGGGGTCTAGTTTCATCCCTCTGCATATGGTAATCCAGTTTTTTCTGCACCATTTATTGAAGATACTTTCCTTTCCCCAATGTACGTTCTTGGCACTATTGTAAAAAATGAGTTGGCTTAAATGAATGAATTCATTTATGGGTTCTTTGTTCTGTTCCATTGATCTATGTGTCTACTTTTATGCCAATATAATCTTGTTTTGGTTATTATGGATTTGTAGGACATTTTGAAGTCAGGCAGTATGATGCCTCCAGCTTTGTTCTTTTTGCTCAGGAGTGATTTGGCTATTCAGAATTTTTTGTCATTCCATACAAATTTTAGGACTGTTTTTTTCAATTTCTGTGAAGAACATCATTGGTACTTTGATAGAGATTGCAATGAATTTGTAGGTCACTTTGTTCAACATGGACATTTCAACAATATTAATTCTTCCAATCTATAAGCATAGAATGTCTTTTCATTTTTTGTGTCTGTATGTGTTCTCTTTAATTTCTTTTATCAGTGTTTTATAGTTTTTATTGTAGAGATATTTTACTTCTTTGTTTAAATTTATTCCTGGGTATCATTTTGGAAACTAATGTAATGGAATTTGTTTCTTCATTTTTTTCCAATTATTCATTATTAGTTTACGTAAATGTTACTGACTTTTGTATGTTTATTTGTATGTTGATCCTGCAACTTTACTGAATTTTTGTTAGTGCTAACAGTGTTTTGGTACAGTCTCTAGGTTTTTCTAAATATAAGGTCATGTCTTCTGCAAACAAGGATAATTTGATTTCTTCCTTTACAATTTGTAGGCCCTTTCTTTCTTTCTCTTGTTTAATTGCTGTGGCTGGGACTTCAAGTAGTATGTTGAATAAAAGTGGCAAAAGTGGGTATTCTTGTCCTCTGCCATAGTTTAAAGAACAGGCTTTCAGTTTTCCCCATTCAGTTTTATGTTAGTTGTGGCCTTTATTGTTTTAAGTATGTTCCTTTTATACTCAGTTTACAGAGAGGTTTTCTCATGAAGGGATGTTAAATTTTATCAAATGCTTTATGAGCATCCATTGAAATGATTATATAGCTTTTGCCCTTGGTTCTGTTAATGTGATGTATCAGGTTTTTTGATTTGCATGTATTGAACCATCCTTGCATCCCTGGGATGAACCTCACTTGATCATGGTGAATGATCTTTTTAATCTGTTGTAGAATTCTATTTGCTAGTATTTTATTTAGAATTTTTGCAGTGATATTGACCTATACTTTTCTTTTTTTCATTGTGTCCTTGACTGGTTTTGGTATAAGGATAATATTGGCCTCATAGAATGAGTTTGGAAGTATTCCTTCCTCTTCAATTTTTGTGAAGAGTTTGAGTAGAATGGGTATCAGTTGATTTTAAGTCTTTGGTAAAGTTTAGCAGTGAAGTTGTCAGATCCAGGGCTTTTATTTGGTGGGAGACTTTTAAATTACCATTTCAATCTCTTTACTCATTATTGTTCTGTTGAGATTATCAGTTTCTTCATGGTTCAATTTTAGTAGGTTGTATGTGTTTTTTCCTCCAGAAATGTATCCGCTTATTCCAGGTTTTCCAATATGTTGGTGTGTAGTTGTTGTTCATAAATGTCTCCAATGACCTTTTGTTTTTATTTAGTAACAACTTTAATGTTTCTTTTTTCATCTTGGAGTTTATCTATTTAGGTCTGCTCTCCTTCTTGTTAGTCAAACTAAAACTTTGTCAATTTGGTTTGTCTTTTCAAAAAACTCACTTTTCATTTTGTTGATTTTTTTTGTCTCCATTTCATTTATTTCTACTCTGGTCTTTATAATTTCTTTCCTTCTACTAATTTTGGGTTTTGCTTGCTCTTACGTTTCTTGTTCCCTGAGGCGAATTGTTAGGTTGTTTTCTTGAAGCCTTTCTACTTTTCCAATATAGGTGTTTATTACTATAAACTTACTTCTTAGTACTATTTTTGCTCTATCCCATAGGTTTTAGTATTTTGGGTTTCCATTTTTATTTTTTTCAATAAATTTTTGAATGTCCTTCTTAATTTCTTGATTGATCCATTGGTCATATAGGATGACCTGCATGTTGTTCCATTTCCATGTATTTTTACAATTTCCAAAATTTCTCCTGTTATTGATTTCTATGTTTATTTTATTGTGGGTCAAAAAGAATACTTGATATAACTTTGATTTTTTTAACTTGTTGAGACTTGTTTTGTGGCCTAATATATTTTCTATCTTGAAAAATGCTCCATGTGCTGATAAGAAGAACATGTATTCTGCAGCTGTTGAACAAAACATTCTGTAAATGTCAGTTAGGTCCATTTAGTCTAGAGTTTAGTTTAACGCCAATGTTTCTTTTTTTATTTTCTCCCTCGATAATCTGTCCATTACTGAAAGTGGGGTGTTGAAGTCCCCTACTATTATAGCATCGCAGTCTGTTTTTTCCCTTTAGATCTATTAATATTTGCTTTCTATATTGTGGTGCTCTAGTGTTTGGTGCATATATATTTACAATTCTTATATCCTCTTGCCAAACTGACCCCTTAATCATTATATAATGACCTCCTTTGTATCTTTTACAGGTTTTAACTTGAAGTCTACTTTGTCTCATATAAGTATAGATACTCCTCTTTTTTGGTGTTCATTTGGTAGATTTTTTTTTTAATCTCTTCACTTTTGGTTTGTGTGTCTTTTTAGTATAAGTGAAGTAGGTTGCTTGTAGGCAACATATATTTAAGTCCTTTTTTTTTTTCAATCCACCTCAGCCACTCTGTCTTTTATTTGGATAATTTACTCCATTTTTGTTCATATGTTATTATTGATAGGTAGGCAGTTACTACTGCCAATTTGGTTTTTTGTTGTTTTCTGACTGTTTTGCAGCTCTTTTCACCTATTTTTTTCTTACTGTCGTCCTTTTTCTCTGATTATGTATCTTAATTCCTTGTTTTATATTTCTAGTGTATCCATTATAGGTTTTCTGTAATTATTATGAGCTTACAAAAAAAATTATAGTGATAACAATTTATTTTGAACAGATAACAACATTGACATAAAGAAACAAAAAACTAGAAAATTTGTCATTTATCCTCCCACATTTTAACTTTTTGATATTTTGATTTACATCATTTTGTATGTCCAGTTAACAAATTGTTGTAATTATTATTATTATTGAAATATTTGTCTTTTCATTGTCACACTAGAGATATGAGTAGTTTACACAATACAATTATAATATTAGAATATTTGAATTTTTCTGTGTACTTTAACTAGTGAGTACCTTCAGATGATTTTCTTACTTCATGTTATCACCTGTTTCTTATAGATGGAAGAATTCCCTTTAGTATTTCTTACAAGACACGTCTGGTGGTCGTACATTTCCTCTGCTTTTGTTTGTTTAAAAAAGTCTTATGCATGTCTCCTTCATGTTTTCAGGATAGCTTTGCTGGATACAATATTTTCAGTTGGCAGGGTTTTTTGTTGTTGTTTGTTTTTTATTTTTTTTCATTTAGCACTTTGAATATGTCCTCCCATTCCCTCCTGGCCTGTATGGTTTCTGCTGTGAAGTCCATGGCCAGAAGAATTAGAGCTCCTTTATATATAATTTGCTTTTATTCTCTTGCTGTTTTTAGGATCCTCTCTTTGTCCTTGACCTCTGGGAAGTATTATGTGCTTTGGGGTAGTCTTATTTGGATTGAATCTATTTGGTGCTCTTCGACCTTCCTGTGCCTGGATATTTATATCTTTCTCTAGGTCTGAAAAGTTTTCAGTAAGTAATTCTTTTAATAAGCTTTCTACTCCTTGCTCTTTCTCCTCTCAAAGGTCAATTACTCTTGAATTTGTTCTTCTGAGGTTATTTTCTAGATTTTCTAGGTGTTCTTCATTCCCTTTTATTCTTTCCTTTTTTCTTTTCTGAATATGTATTTTTGAAAAGTCTGTCTTTGAGCTCATCAATTCTTTCTTCTGCTTGATCAATTCTGCTGTTGAGACCCTTCAATGCATTTTTCAGTTCCGCTAATGTATTTCTCAGTTTCAGGATTCCTATTTTGTTTTTTCAATTATTTTGACTTCTTTCTTAAGTTTCTATGATAATATCTTATTTGATTTTTAGTGTTATTTTGGAGTTCACTGTTTCTCGAAGACTGCTATTTTGTATTCTTGAGGTGAGAGCTCACACATTGACATCTTTTTGGGTTCTCTTACTGGCTTCTTGATTTGTGGATTTGAGGAGGTTATGATTCCCTGTTTGCTTTTGTTACTTGTGGATGCGCGTGTATGTCTTCACATGGAAGGATTAGTTGTTTATTCCAGTCTTCACTGTCTGGGTTGGTTTGGTCTCTCTAGTGTATATGCGTTTAGATGTTGTCTGATAATCACCTATTAATATCCTTAGTCCTAGATTGCTGCCTCCTTTTCAGCACTAGATGGTGGCCTAAGCCCAGGTTTACCATGGCTCTTTCAAAACTTCAAGGCCTTGCTCATCCAGAATGGGGACTGGGGGTGTCCTGAAGGGGATTTCCCAGCTGTGTGGGTAAGCTGAGTAGGAGTTTTTGCCCAAAGGGCCCATGAAGCATACCTCCAACAGTGCGGTGCTACTGAATTACTTCTCTGATTTGGCACCTTTTTTGTTTGAGATGGAGAGCAGCCCCTGAGTTTCATGTGCTGGGGCTGCTAGCTCCATCTCCACTGTCTCCAGCTGCCCTCAGGGATCCCTCTCCCTACAGGCACTTATGATGAGTTTTTGTTAAAGTATTTTTGGAAACCCTCAGTGAGACAAAATTAAAGATGTTTCATTATTACAAAATACCTCAGAGCTTTCAAATGCCATGTTTGTTGTAATTCTCAAAGAGAGTAATATTTACTCAACATTACCTCAACTGATTTGACAATGGAAAACTTTGGTGCTATGGGCTTTTCTTAGAACCCAGCCTAGTAAAAAACCTTTTGTGTAGTACTGCTTTATACTATACTGCCCTGTCGTCTCCAAAGCTATGGGCTACAAAGGGAGCTGGATAAGACACAAATACCCATTTTAAAGATGGAATGTGGTCAGTGTTTTCAGAGAAGTAGAGATAGAAAGTAGAGCAGCTCAGATGAAGAAGAAAATGCCTCCAGATGCCAGAATAAGCTGCTTGGAAAATGTGACATTTGACATCTTCTCATCAGTGGCATCAATTTCCTTCCAGGATTTCACATTTCAAACCCAGTTACTGGCAATCTTACCTGCAATTTGGAATCCCTGGGAAGCTTTAAAAATGCTAATACCTGTATCCTATTCCCAGAAAGTCTGATTTATTTGGTTTGAGGTGTGACCTAAACACCAAGATTTAAAAAATTTATCCAGACAAGATTGAAACCATAGCTGTGAACCCTGGCAAAATTTGTGACTTGCCTTATCCAGAATAAAGAACTTATGCTTTTTCTGCAACAATTCTCATGCCACTCTTTTCAGCTCTTCCCATGGCCAAAATCTGTAATGCAGGTATAGATTTTAAACTTATTTACATCTGTGCCAATACTAGAGATCCTTCCAGACTTACTTCTTTCTTTCAGATTTTCTCTCCTAGGTATGCCTAATATTTAAAATTAAGGCTCAGAATTATTTAAAAACCAGGATAATAGAAATGTTAATAGCACAAGCTCAGTGTCAGGCCGTAAGAAGTCAAATACATATACAGATTTCTAAACTTCAGTAAGATGCCCAGCTTTTCAAGCCTCAGTTTCCTTATTTGTAAAGCAAGTTAATAATAATATAATAATAATAATATAAACCTTTAAATGGTTGTTCTGAGGACTTTAACAAGTTAACTGGAAGTCCTCAGCACAGTGTCTGGCACATATTTGGGACTCATTAAATAATAGCGATCATTGGCATTAGCATCATCGTTATTTCACCACTTTTTCAGTTACCTTACATCCCTTTCCAGAAGTCACAGGTAAGCTTGTCAGGAGCCTGTTAGGAGCTGGGAGTTACTTAGGGATGCAGAATATCAGCCTCCAGCCCAGGCAGGCAGTTTTTCAAGGCAATTTGTATGTATATTAAGGATAGAGAGACATCAACCTATGGATTAGAAATTACTTGGGGGAGATTTTTAAAAGTCTACCCCCAACCAGTTAAATCAGAATTTCTGGGACTGGGATCCATGCATCAGTATGTTTACAGTTTTATGGGTGATTCCAAAGCGCAGCTAAGGTTGAGAAACTGTGGTTTCAATCTAGGGGCTACCAATGGCTTCCAAAGTCATTGGAAGTCCTAGGCTAGCCTCTTTCTTTGTTCTCCCTACCTCCCTTCCTCTTCTCCTTTCCCTCCTTTTCTCTCTGCCTCTCCCATTTCTCCTCCCATTCAAACTCTCCTCCTCTGCTCTTCTCTCTCCTCTTTTACTGCAGCCAAATTCTATTTTCCTTTTCATCAAATGTATATATATGCTTTTTCTTTTCTCAAACTTTCTTACAGATTCTAAACTCTAACTTGATCATTTATAACTCTCTTATTTGCTAGAGGTTAAGCCAAGCCAAATTTTCAAACTCATTAACCCTTTGCCACTTCCTAGATGAGTCCCCACACCTGTGATCACTTTAATTCAGCATACAGCCTCATCACCACCACCTACATGTATGTCCTTTACATTAAAATCAGCTAAAGAGAAGCGTCTATATCCATTTTAATTCCTGGTAAGTGAATGTTTCTTGATACAAAAACAAATAATAAAATCTCTATTTGAAAAAAAAAGTTTTTCAAAACATATTACCAAGAAGTTGGATTGTGATTCTTTTTTTGCATAGCCTTCAGAGTTGTTACTTTCATGATCACATGTGATTCTCACAAAAGCCCTTAAAGTATTTTAAACCCCATTTTGCATCCAAATTAAAGTAAAGTTAAGAAAAGTTAAAGAAACAACTCACCGATGATTGCATAGCTAGTAAGTGGCTGATCCAAGTCTAAAACACTTTCCTTCTGATATATTAAAGGCTATTTCTATCACACCATGCTCCAAGCCAGAAGGTACAAAGTGTGATTGCTTTAACCTAGTGTCAGGTAGTGCCAGCTAATGAGAATAAAGTGGGGAGCTGCATTTGTTGCTACCTTTGCCTAATTATGTCAGGGTGGCAAAGAAATGCCTGCTTCTGAAACCCAGAGTTCCATGTTAACAAAAAATAGAAATCTAGGACTCGAATCTTTCTATTTTTCCTCTTTCTGCACTTTCATTATTCATGAATGAGTTGTCCCTGGTCAGGCTTCTGTGAAAAACCACAACAATGATTGCTAGGATAATGAGTTTCTGGTGATGTCTTTGACTTGACATGTACCTGTTTCCTGTAGGACCACTCAATCTGCTACCTCTCACTGAACATGGTTCAGGAATAAGATGGGGATGGGAAGAAGATCTTCATATAATAAAAATGCAAAACAAACAAATAATAGGAATGTACATCACTCAGTTCTCAAGTGCCTTTTTGCTAGTGAATGATAAAACATCACTAAAAAAGCAACAAACCATTCATAATAAAAAAAATGCTCATGAATTCATGATATATTCCATTTGAATACAAACCAAATGTGACTTTTTAAGACATATGAATAAAACACATATCAATCCAGTTGTTTCTAGTATTATTTTGCCATTAACTGAGGACTTTAATGAAATAAAACTTCAGAGCCTTTAGTTAGAAACAATCTTGATCATTCTTTGTATCAATAGACTTTCATCTGCCTTTCAAGTGTAGCACAGTTTGGTACAGAAGGATGTGGGTACGTTTGTCCCAACCACCAGACTAAGATATCAAGAGGGCAGGTGATCTGTCTGATGTATCTTTCTATCATAGTAAAGCCTTGTTCATGCTTTGTATATTGTATACACATATACTAAATGAGGAATACTTTTAACTCAATTGGAAAGCATTAAAATGATTGTAGAGTTTTTACATCTTTGTTCCAATTTCTAGAATAGTGCCAGGCACCAGGTGGGGATTCACTAATTATTAATAAATGAATATCTGATTAAATGAATGAAAAAGGATTTTTTTAAGTTAGTGGGCTTTCCAAAGAATCTAATTTATTAAGCAAACCTGAGGGCATGTAAAGCATTCAGACTTGCAAAGTAAAAAATCAGCCAGGCTACAAATAAGTGAAAAAGTGTTAAGCCTTGTTATTTCTGATATTTTCTAGAAGTTTAATATCTACATATTTAAGTTTCATATCTAATATTTTCTAGGAATTTAATAACTACCCAAGGCATCTATTAGACATAGGGCTTTCAGACCTTCAAAGTCCCCCTATATGTCAAAGACCAGGTCTTTTTGTTGCTGTTAAAGACCAGCTGGTAGTACCAAACTTTTCCAAATACTTATATTCATTAACAAGCAATTTCCTGCAAGAAAAAGGAAATGTTGGGGAGCATTTTGCGAATGCTGGGCATTTGAATATGCATCTAACAGAACCAGGATCGGAGCTGGACCTTTAATAAATCCATAAAGACTCTTGTTGAAATAATGTTGTTAAAATCCCATTTAGTTTAGTTTAGTTTAGTTTAGTTTTGTTTCGTTTTGTTTTGAGACCGAGTCTCCCTCTGTAGCCCAGGCTGGAGTGCAGTGGCGCGATCTCGGCTCACTGCAAGCTCCGCCTCCCGTGTTCACGCCACTCTCCTGCCTCAGCCTTCGGAGTAGCTGGAACTACAGGGGCCTGCGACCACGCCTGGCTAATTTTTTTTTTTTTTTTTGTATTTTTAATAGAGACGGGGTTTCACCGTGTTAGCCAGGATGGTCAAGATCTCCTGACTTAGTGATCCGCCCACCTCGATCTCCCAAAGTGCTGGGATTACAGCCGTGAGCCACCGCGCCCGGCCAAAATCCCATTTAGTTTTAATGTTTTCAATGAACATATTTAAATCTAATCAAGATTTTGCCTTTTATTTTTCGGGAATAATGGGGAGGGGATAGAGGAACAAATTAAAAGAAATCATGAAGTAACAAACAAAAATCTAGGTTGTACGATATTCTTCAGGAAATTGACTTAGTTTTTTCAACAAGTTAATGGCATGACAAATAAAAAGAAGATACTACTCTAAATTAAAATGTCTTAATGATAAGAATGACTTAATGTTATGGTCATTACAATTAAAAAAATATGCAAACCTTTTCAAAGACTTTTTTTGATAGTTGAAGACATTGTAAAATGGACTGGATATATCACAAAATCAAAAGTTATTGTTAATTGTTGTCTTAGTTCAAACTGCCATAACAATGTACCATTGAATAGGTGGCTTAAACAACAAACATTTATTTCTCACAATATTGGGAGGCTGAGTAGCTCAAGATCAAGGTGCCAGTATCCAGTGTTTGGTGGTGAAGGTCAAGTCCCTGATTTGCAGATATCCTGGTATCCTCACTTGTTGCAAAAAGAGCTAGGTAGCTTTCTGGCTTGTTCTTATAAAGGTACTAATTTTATTCATGAGAACTCTACCTTTATGACCTAATTACCACTCAAAGGCACTACCTCCAGATACCATCACATTGGGATTAAGACTTCTATATATGAATTTGGTGGCAGTGGGTGAAACAAAAACACTTAGTTCATTGCAGTTGTGTTGGGGGTGATAATGGTATTGTGCTTATACAAGTAAATACCTGTATATTTTTAGAGATGTACACTGGAAAAAATGATGTAATGTTTAGGACATGCATTTAAAATGCTTCAAAAATAAAATTTAAATAAGAAACAAGAAGCAAGTGTGGAAAATTCTGAACACTGTCGAATATGGATGATGACTCTGTGGAGGATTATTATACTATCTCTCTACTTTCATGTGGAGACATTTTAACAACAAGAATAAAGGTACACAATAAAACTCAAGTTCAGAGTTACAGTTTTCCCTGAATGTAGTCAATTTTATTGGGGTCTTGTTATGTTTTAAGAGTTATGCTATGTTTAAATAATTTATAAATTCTATTTGTGTTACCACATTTTTTTTCCTTTTCGGACTTCACTTTTTTACTTATCTTGGAGACTTAGGTAATATTATATGTAGAGGTACTTCATACTTCTTAATGTTTACATGTGATTCCATCTCTTAAATAGTTTTAATGAGCATTGTTTTATCTGTTCATATTAATGATAAAGAAAATGGTTTCTGGGTTTAGAAAAATGATTGGAAACATTTTTTTCTCTCTTCTCCAATGATGCATGCATGATCAAGGCAAAGGGAAAGAAGCCTTGTTAAAGCTATAAGCCCAATCACTAATGAGAAAACTGTACATTTTTATCCCTTCCAGGTCTTCCCTGTCCCATACAGAACACTGAATACATGGGTATGTCTGGGTATCTGATAAAATATTTCTTTCTTTTCAAAATGAGTGAAATAATGTTACTACCCAGTGACAAGAAGGGAAATGTTTTCAGAGAAGAAAATATATTTTTCTCAAGTTTAAAAGGATACAATCCTAAATTTAAAGATCAATTGAAAAGGAAGGGTTTGTATTATCCAGAAAATTGTAACTACAAAATGACTTTCAGCATGAAATTTTAGAGGTATGAAGCCAAAATAATGAAGATAAAGCTAATATTCTCATTTAACTTTTTCTTTTCTTCTGTGTTCTTCTAAGGTAACAAGGACCATTGAATATTAAAAATGTAATTATTAAGTTTATTTCCAAGAAAAAAGGCTAAATGTTTAAGTGTAAAGGCAATTTGTACTGTCTAATTTGGATATATTTACATTCAATCAGGAAAATTATTGAGTGACACTTAGTCATTAAACCAGAAATAATACATATGGAGAAGTCCGTTTTACTATTTCCTAGCACATAGCTATGTGAAATGATAAAATAGAGCTTCATTATAAAGTAATAAAAAATTTATGTTTTCTACCAAGGGCCACAGATGATTCTTTTTGTCATCTCATAGCCACCCACACAAAAATCAGAAAAAAATTACATACATCTTGTATTTTCCTATTATTTTCTTAGCAATTTAACAGATACTGTGAGTAGAAAAGAAATACAAATACTCAATGCTTCTCTACTTCCCTAATTATTTCCCCTTCCCAATATCCCCCACCCAAAATAATCTTTACAGCGAAATCATCACGATGATATTTACAATAGAGTTTCAGATTAGAATTGCCTTGTTATAACATTAAGCACGACTTGACTTGCTCCTGGAAGCTTTTGCCATTCTAGGCACATGTCCTTAGGATATGGGTTCTGTCTTAGTTTATTCCCTCACATCTGAGTTCATCACTGAAAAACTTAGAATAGTAAAATGCTTCAGACAGAAGGGACCTTGAGATGACCAAGTGTAATTCTATCACTAGTGTATTAATAACTATCATTTATTGAGCAACTATTATGCATCAGGCACTGTGCTGATAACTCTTTCTACATCATGTCATTTTAATCATCATAACAACCCTATACAATAAGGACTATATTTCCAATTAGCAGTAAGGATAGAGTGATTTATAAACGTTAATTATCTCATTCAAGCTCCATGTATGCACTAGTTAATTTTGTCTGCTCAATATCCATTTATCTTTCTTCTGTTACCTCAGTTTTGCCTTAAGAAACCTATCACTTCTTCCCCACCCTCAGTTATTATAGTTAAGTTGGGGCTGATTCTACCCTCGCTCCAGGGAAGGAAATCTGTCCCACCTGGCCAACTAGAAACACTCATTGGTTCAAGGGAAGGCACATTTCCTAAACTGGACCAATCAGAATAAATCTCAGGACTGCTTTGGGAGACTAGGTGCCCTCATTCTGTGGAGGTTGCTGAACTACTAAGGTGAAAACTGGAGCTCATGGTGCCCATCTTGGTGCAATGCAAGAAGTCAAAAGTGATGAAACAAATTTCTTTTAACATCAGTCACGCTGAAAGTCAGAGCTACTCCTGGATTTGAGGTTAGATAAATGAACAAACTCCTTTGTATTTTTTTTTTAAGTCTGACTGATTTGATTTTCAGTGTTTTGCACTGGAATGAGTGATGAAGGATCCAATCACTAAGCTGATACATGGCAGAGCCAGTAATTAAACCCAGGTTTTCTGTTCTTTTCCATCACAGTATTTAGATTTGATTTAATCCTTGGTTTTCTCAAAAGAATTCAAGCAAATTAGAATAAGATTTAGCCACAGAAAGTGCCTTAGGTTCAGTTACCCAGAATTAGTCCCTGAGTCAAAGATTTCTGTGCCAGTAATTTACTAAGAATATGCCACAAAGGGAAACTGACATGGACCAGGGAAGCAGAGCAGGAAAGGAGAAGAAACCAAGCAAGGGTGAAATTTCCAGCAAAGTCCCAGCCTCAATCTTATTCCCAGGGGAATTTCCAAGGGAAGTTACACTGAGGAGCTTGTCCTCCTGATTACGCTCTAGTCAGCCATTGCCAGGTGAGCAACCCTGGGTGGAGGGAACATATACTCCCAGGTACTCTTACTATCTGTGAGACCTAGAAATGAGTCCAGTAGCCCAAGGGCGGTCCTCTGAAGAAGACCCATTAAATGCAAAGCACTGACAAAGTTAAGTCTGAATTAGAGGAGCCTTTTCTGGATACATTCTGGCATACTCAGCTTTTCTGGAGTGAGATCCTGGAAAACTCAAAAGTATAAGAAAGGTCTCACTACACTGATGTGAAATTGAAGTCCAACCTGTTTCCTTACCTTCTTGAAATGTTACGCAATTCATGGACAGAAGCTTCCTCGGGTTTATGATTTTCTCACATTTCTTTTGATGCCAGGGGCCATTTTCCCATTCATAAGACCTCAACTCCACCAACTTACCAACATCAACCATCTTAACTTCACTTAGTATGAATTTTCTGACATGCACAGTGGGGAAAATAATAGAGCCTATTTTGATAACTTGCTTTAAAAATTAAACGACAAAATGCCTTATCACAATACCTAGTGCTGAGCTATTTGCATGCTGTTTATGGGATGAATTGCATCACCCTCAATACTCATAGACTTAAGTCCTTCTACCTCAGAATGTGACTGCATATAGATGTGACTCAGTTACAATGAGGTCATTAGGGCAGGCCCTAATCCATTCTAGCTGATGTTTTTATGAGGAGATTTGAACACACAGAGATATCAGAGATGAGTGTTCACAGAGGTGAAACCATGTGAGGACATGGCCAGAAGGCAGCCACCTGCAAGCTGCAAAAAGAACCAAATCTGCTGACATTTTGATCTTGGAATTCTAGTCTCTAGAACCGTGAGAAAATAAATTTATTTGTTTAAGCCACCAAGTTTGTGTTATTTTGTTACAGCATCCCTAGCAAGCTAATACACGTGCATATCAAAACTGTCCCTTCCTTAATTTCTCATTCTAATATCCTATCATTCCTGGGGTACATATAAATGGATGGCTATTGTCAGGAAAGAATATTCATCCTCTACACGGTGTTTCCAGCCAACTGAGTTGGACATTTCAGAAACAAATCTTAGAAGAGCATAGAATAGTTTTTCCAGAAGGAAATATTCAACAGATCCATATTCCACCTTCTCTGACACTGTATTCTCAGCAGGTGGGAAATTATTCTCAAGGCTATATCCCAGAGACTGCAATCATGTTAGCATGAGGACCAGATGGAATAAAACCAGGATCCAACTACATTTATTTTCAGAGCTTTAGAAAAGAACGGAATGGAGTGAAGGTTAGATCTCCCTTTGGTCTCTTGGGTCTAAGTTTGGCTAATCAGCTCCATAAACGCTACCTTAGGAACACTAGGTACTTAGTGGAAGCTAAACAATCTCTCCATGTAGTGTCTATGATTCTGAAAAATGAATCTAGAAAATCAAAGTCATAAATCTCTTTTTAAGTGCCATCCAAAGAAAACTATTTCCTAAATGAATTCTATTGAAATAGTAAGTTCAACAAATAAATCCAGGGAGGCACTAAAGCTTTTCAAAATGGAAAGAGAAAAATGAGTTAAAATATTAGAGCTGAGAAAACAGAACTGCTAGGTGCTCATATCTTTGAAATCACAGTTGATGTTCCTAAAGCAAAAAGAATGCCTCACAGCATGGACAAAACATCTTCCTATACATTATCCCACTTGAACCTCACAAGAACTCAGAAAATAAACAGGAAAGTGGCTCAAGGTCAGAGAACTCACCAAGTGTTTTGCCTGAGATAAAAACAATTTAAGTGAATAGAATAGGAAAAAAATAAATTTTACAGCAGTTCTAACATGTAGGCATCTGATGCAAACATTCAAATAGACAAAGGTATGTTAGATTCAGGTTTATTAATGTCCTATCAATCAAGACGACTTTATTTAATGCACTGTTCTAGTAAAAATATATTCTTTTTGTTCAATAAAATTTTAAGATGCATTCTTCATAATTTATGGGTAAAATCAAATATAAGAAGCCAAGGGCAGGAATAGAAGCAAGTTTCCTAAATATACATCACTCTTAAAAATGTTTAAAGACAAAGAGCTGGAGCCTGCACTTTAGATTTACAAGTGATCTCATTTTGTAATGTCTTAGAGAAATTAGAAAGAGAGCTCCTCCCACTGATTCTTCTTTCCTGTCATTTGTTCAGCTAGAAAATCCAGCAGTCTAACTATAGATGATGGTTTGTACAAGTCGGACCCCAGGAAAGAGACAGAAACCACACCAACTGTGAAGGTATTTGACTGTCAACTTGGCTAGGCTGTGGTTCCCATTTATTCAACCAAACACTAATCTAAGTGTTGCTGTGAAGGTATGTTGTAGATATGACTAAGGTCCATTATCAGTTGACTTTACATACGGAAAATTATCCTAGATAATCTGGGTGGGCCTGATTCAATAAACAGAAAGACCTAAAAACAGAGCTGAGACTTCCCTGATAAAGACGAAATCCCAACTGTGGACAGCAGGTTTAGCCTATGCCCAAGAGTTCCAGCACTGCATTCCTGATGGCCTGCCCTGTGGATTTCAGACATGCCTAGCCTGCCCCCACAATCATATATATATATATATATATATATATATATATATATATACACACACACACACACACACACACACACATATATGGTATATATGTAGATACATATGTGTAGGTATACATATATACATATACATGCATAGATTAGACAGATAGATGGATATTCTACTGATTCTACTGATTCTGCTTCTTTGGTTGAATTATGACCCATATATGAGCTATTTGAATAATGAGAATTTAATATAAATAATTGTTAAGTAGGTAAAAAATTATTAACTAACTGAAAGAGTAAATTAGAACTCTGAGGTATATTACAGAGTTAGCAACTGAAGGAATCAGACACCACCCCTAATGTTTAGGGTGCAAGGACAGAAAGTGGAATTACTAAAACTTAGAAATTTAGAGGACAGAGCCTGTGGGCCTAGGACAGTTCTCTGAGCAGATAGGGATAACCAGCTGATGATGGTGTTTCTGAGTAGTCACTGTAACACCGGCTCAGAGAAAACGCGGAAAGCTGCAAATTGCCTCCTGCCACTGCTCCAGGAAGGTACTGCTCTGCCAGAGTGAAGAAGCAAAGAAAGGCGATGCTCACAGGAACTACAAGCTGCCAGGTAGGAAGCAAACAGGAAGGAGAGTGTCCTTTCTTTCTCCTGCAGCTTTGCAGTTTTCATCTAGTGCTCCCTATTGTTGGAAGCTAACAAGGATCTAGCTGGGAAGGCAAAAATAAGGCTTGCAGAGCCACAGTCCCAGCAAAACAAGACTGAGTGTAGAGTACAGAGGGGAGAGGACTTTGCTGAGAGACAATAGCTTGATCACTGGATTGGGGTTTTGGTATTGCTCAGAATATATAATAGTAAATATTTGGGGCAATATTTCCCCAAAGAGGAACCAAAAGAGCATACAATTAGATATATCTATATCACACCAATTCCTAAGTATCCTGCAGCTAAATCAACATCTTCTGCTACTAAATGTAATTCTTTTCTTAAAAGCAGCCACTTAACCCTTCTTCTGCTTGTAAACTCACTCCACATTCAGGGCCTTATAGACGGATTTTCACTTTGATCAATCCACATAAAAGTCAGTAATAACGTATTGCCAAAGCACTAACTTCTTAAAATATCCAAGCAAATGAATTACATTCTCTAAACATGGCTCAAGGGTGGGAACAGAATAGGAACAAGTACTGTCTACTTAGCAGTTAAACAATATTCCAACAGTGAGTAAAACGTGCTAGTGGGAATAGACAGTGACTTGGTAAAGTGGTAGATATTCAAAACTAAAAAATACTAGGACTTGGAGACCAACTGAGCATAAAGTGAAAATAAGATAAAAATTTGTCTTACTTCAAGATTTTTTGTTTGTTTTGTTTTAAGCAAAACTAGCCAAAGGCCATAACAATAACAGCAACAGGTAGCTCAGTTTTGTTCAAAGATTTTATTGCACACACGCTCCTATGTGTCCTCTACTCTTACCTTAGAAGTTCTTACATCTTGAAGTTTCTTAAGAAGGCCATGTTTATTTCATTTGCCTATAACCTTTCACAAAGTGTGCCTTCTGCCTGGAATACCCTTCTTCCCTTGTCTTTCAATGAATATGACTAATTTATACTTCTAGCATCAATTCAAACTTCTACTTCTCAGTAACTCCTGCCGTCACCCAGAGCTGCAGCGTTGCATGGCTCCAGGGGACATAATTCACACTGTGTTTTATGTGGATAAGATATCTTGGAGTTATGCAGCATGACAGCCTTTCTCTGACCTCCCTGCAAGGCAAAGTCTGAGTAGGACATGTTGTCTGTCTGTCTATCTATCTATCTATCTATCTATCTATCTATCTATCTATCATCTACCTACCTATCTATCTATACCTATCTGCCTGCCTACCTACTTTAGTCTGCAAAAGGCTAAATACCTGAGACTGGGTGGTTTAAATGGTAAACTTTTTTTTCACAGTTCTTGAGGCTTGACATCCAAGATCAAGGTGCCATTAGGGATGGTTTCTGGTGAAGCCTCTCTTCCTAGCTTGTAGATGGCTACCTTCATACTGAGTCCTCACATGGCCCTGCTGTGTGTGCATGGAGAATGAGAGACAGAGAGAGAGAGAGAGATCCTGTGTCTTTTCCTTTTCTTAGGAAGCACACAACTTCTATTGGATTGGGACCTCACCTTTTTTACCTCGTTTAACATTAACTACTTTCCTAAAGATCTCAACACAAAATACAGTCATAGTGGGGGTTAGCAATTTAAATATAACATTTTAGAACCACAGTGTACTCCATAACTCTGTCTCTCACTCTATCTATCTATCTATCTATCTATCTATCTATCTATCTATCTATCTATCTATATCATCCCAGTCTCTCCTGGACTACAGTTTCTGCTGAGACACCTGTGATGGTTTTATAGAAGTTCCCTTGTATGTTACAAGTTGCTTTTCTCTTGCTGCTTTCAAAATACTCTGTCTTGACTTTTGAGAATTTGATTATGTGTCTCAGTGAAGATCTCTTTGTGTTTAATCTATTTGAGGTTCTTTGGGCTTCAAACATCTGGATGTTTATTTCCCTCCATAAATTTGGAAAGTTTTCTGTCATTATTTCTTTAAATAAGCTTTCTGTCAATTTCTGTTTCTCTGCTTCTTCTGAGTCTCCCAGAGTGCATATGTTCATTTGCTTCATGATGTCCTATAAGTCCCATAAGCTTTCTTCACTCTTTTTAAATTATTTCTTTTCTTTTCTCTGACTAGGTAATTTCAGATGACCTGACTTCAAGCTCACTGATTTTTTCCTTCAACTGGAGTCTTCTGTTTAAGCTTTTTATAAAATTTTTTAGTTCATTTTTTCTAACTTTAGAGTTTTTGTTTGGTTCTTTGTTAGAGTTCCTATTTTTTGTTGAACTTTTAATTTTGTTCATGCATTTTCTGGTTTTGTTTAATTGTCTCTCTGCTTTGTCTTCACTGAACTTCTTTAAGCTTCCTTAGTTGAGAAGCTTTAGAATTATTTTGCAAGCAGTTCATAGATCTCCATTTCTCTAGGATCACTTACTAGTGCTTTATTTTATTCCTTTGGGGGTTTCATGTTTTCCTGATTGTTTGTGATCCTTGTGGGCTTGTGTTAGTGTCTGCACATTTGAAGAAGTAGACACCTCTTCCAGTCTTTTCAGTCTAACTTTAGCAGGAAAAGCTCTTCATCAGTCAGTCCATCCAGAGATTCTGGGCAGGCCAGCCGTTGGGGTCCTTAGGAAGGCTGGCTGCTGGAGTCCTCAGGCTGGTTGTCTTAGGTTTGGGGTCAATGGGTAGATGGATCTGGTAGTGAGGTCCACTGGGGTAGGCATGGTGACTATATCCATGGGATAAGCATGGAGCCTGGATCTGCAGAGGTAGGCCTGGAGTCTGGGTCCCTGAGGGGCAGCCTGGAACCTGGACTTACCTGGTACTGGGCTGGGTCTTGAGCCTGAGTATGCCAGGGCAGGCCAGAATCCTGGGTCTGTGAGAACTGTCCTGGAGTCTTGGAGCATGGGCAGCAGCCTGATGTTGATGTGAAAATGTAATGTATAAAGAAATTATGGATAAGCAAGGTCTTGTTGAAGATCAAATGGATGTTAAAAACTACTTGATGTACAGTTTTGCAAGCTCTGAACTTCTGAACTGATAGGAAATAAGACACACATACCATTACAACATGGATTAAGAGATGTGAAATAATAATTGAACCCACACATTGTATAGTGCACTAAAAAGGAAAAACAGGGTTGTTTGTGAAAAACAGAAAACTGGACTCAAACTAGCTCAAATAATATGGAAAATTTTTTGATTAATATAAATGTAAAATCCAGAAAATGTAGGCTTCTTGTCAGTCATGCTCTAGTAGCTCAACAATGTCACTCAAGACCTAGTTTCTTTTCATTTCCTTTGTTTTCTTCATAAGCCTAAATTTGCTTTACTTGAAGTTACAAGACGGCATTGGCAGTGGCAGAAAGATTATATACTTGCTTTCTGAAATCTAAAAGAAAAACAGTATATCCACTGAAGAGTAATGAAACTACTTTTCAAGGAGCAACCAAAACTCTGCTAGCATCTCAGTCATGTGCCTATATATCAACCAATCTCTATGTCCAACAGCTTGTATCTGCTTGTTGGTTTAAATTAATCAGGAATTGCTCCTGGAAGGCAAATGTGGACCACATAAGAAAGGGGTAAGTTTTTCAATGAAAATAAATATAATATTATCAGCATAAAGAGGATAAATTCTGGATAGTCAAAATCCCCCCAAAATGTAGAGATGTGAGCATTTGAGATAGGCTTTGAAGAATGTGTATGTATAGCAGAGGGAGTTTGCTGATGAAGGGATCAACAAAATCAGAGCTCAGTGTGAAGAAAATGCAATAAATATGCAGAAAATATTAAATGGCCTAGTTTTACATGAAGAACAAAGGGATGCCTAACCTGGAAAATATAATGTTTTGCATCAACTAATACAACTCATAGAGGTTTATTTGTGAGTTGTTAAATATTCTTGAACCCCCTAAAGTAGCATAAAGAATGTTGGGTTTATAGATACATGGGTATTTTCCTGGAGAAAAAAGTCTACAGATTCTTAAAGGTAATTGTAACAAAAACAAAACAAAATAAACAAAAATTAACGGAAAATAGAACATAGTAACAGTAGAAAATTGCACTAAGGAAATAGAAATAGGTTGGGTTATAGTGTTGAAGTTCTTAAATGACAGGTTACAATGTTTGGCTAACACAGAACTTTTAGAAAGCACATTAGGAAAACAAGCTGATCTAGATGGAAGGTTAAAAAACTCAACATTAACACTTTGGGAGGCCGAGGAAGGCGGATCACTTAAGGTCAGGAGTTTGAGACCAGCCTGGCCAACATGGTGAAACCCGGTGTCTACTAAAATTACAAGAATTAGCCAGGCATGGTGATGTGCACCTGTAATCTCAGCTACTTGAGAGGCTGAGGCATGAGAATCGCTTGAACCTGGGAGGCGGAGGTTGCAGTGAGCCGAAATCGTGCCATGGCACTCCAGCCTGGGTGACAGAGTGAGACTCCATCTCAAAAAAAAGGAAAAAAATTCAACATTATGTATATTGATTTTAAGATGATGGTAGGACAATGAAATTGGAATAAGGAATTGAAGCCCAGAAACACAACTGGGATTGAAGAAACACTTATGGCAGCTTAGAAGCAAAAGTCAACATAGCTATTGGCATGTACATACTATCAAAACAACAGACTTCAACACATTTTACAAATTGTAGCTCATGATATTGTTTCAGCATTCAGTTCTTGAGTTCTCAACTAAAATACAGTTCTTTCGTTTATGAGGGCAGTATGCAAAGAAATGAAATTGGCTTAGTGGAATTGGTTTTGCATTAGCAGTGCTTTTTTCCATAAAAATTCAAGTTTAATTCCATATTGCTTTTTGAAATAATACTGTGGCAATGAGTCAACAGGCCTTTCCCCTGGCATTCTTAGCTCTCTAATGGGGCAAACTGTCTTATGATAATGCCTATTAATTTTATGTGATAGTATGGTTTATTACTTAATTTAAAAAATTAGAATTTAAGATGATTTTATTGCATTGTTTTAAAGTTCATTTTATTGTGAAAATACTTCAAATTTGACATTCCATATTTTCTTTTTGGTTAGTGGCTAATTAAGTTTTAAGTTTTTTTCTTACTTTTATTTAGATTCAGGGGTACATGTACAGGTTTGTTATATAGGTAAACTGTGTGTTATGGGGTTAGATATACATATTATTTTGTCACCCAGGTAATAAGCATAGTACCCGATAGGTATTTTTTCTGATCGTTTCCCTCCTCCCACCCTCCGCTCAAGTAGATCTCAGTGTCTGTTTTTCCCCTCTTTGTGTCCATGTGTTCTCATTGTTTAGCTCCCACTTATAAGTGATAACATGTGGTATTTGGTTTTCTATACCTGCATTAGTTTGCCTTGCAATAATGGCCTCCAGCTCCATCCATGTTGCAGCAAAGGACATGATCTTGTTCTTTTTTATGGCTGCGTAGCATTTCATGGTGTATATGTACCACTTTTTCTTTATCCAGTTACTGTTGATGGGCATTTAGGTTGATTTCATGTCTTTGCAGGTATAAATAGTACAGCAATAAACATATGCGTGCATGTACCTTTATGGTAGAATGATTTACATTCCTTCTGATATATATCCACTAATGGGATTACTGGGTCAAATGGTATTTCCGTTTTAAGCTCTTTGAGGAGCTTCTTTCCACAATGGCTGAACTAATTTACACTCCTATCACCAGTGTATAAGCATTCCCTTTCCCCATAAACTCACCAGCACCTGTTATTTTTCGACCTTTTAATGATAGCCATTCTGACTGGTGTGAAATAGTATCTCATTGTGGTTTTGATTTGCGTTTCTCTAATGATTAGTGATATTGAGCAGTTTTTTCATATGCTTGTTGGCTGTATGCATGTCTTCTTGTGAAAAGTGTCTGTTCATGTCCTTTGCCCACTTTTTAATAAGATTGTTTGTGTTTTGCTTGTAAATTTAAGTACCTTATAGATTCTGAATATTAGACTTTTGCCAGATGCATAGTTTGCAAATAATTTCTCCCATTCAATAGGTGCTCTGTTTACTCTGTTGATAGGTTCTTTTGCTGTGCAAAGGCTATTTAATAAAATTAGGTCCCATTTGTAAATTTTGGTTTTTGTTGCATTTGTTTCTGTCATCTTTGTCATGGAATCTTTGCCAGGTCATACACCCAGAATGGTATTTCCTAGGTTATCTTCCAGAGTTTTTATAGATTTAGGTTTTTATATTTAAGTCTTTAATCCTACTTGAGTACATTTTTGTATATGGTGTAATAACAGGGATCAAGTTTCAATCTTCTGCATATTGCTTGTCTGCTATCCCAGCACCATTTATTGAATAGGGTGTTGATATGGTTTGGCTGTGTCCCCACCCAAACCTCATCTTGAATTGTAACTCTCACAATTCCCACATTTCATGGGAGGAACTTGGTGGGAAGTGATTGAATTATGAGGGTGGGTCTTTCCTTCACTGTTCTCCTGATAGTGAATGAGTCTCATGAGATCTGATAGTTTTAAAAATGGGAGTTTTGCTGCACAAGCTCTCTTTTTGCTTGCCACCTTCCATGTAAGACATGACTTGCTTCTCCTTGCCTTTCACCTTCTGCCATGATTGTGAGGCCTCCCCAGCCATGTGGAACTGTAAGTCCAATAAGCCTCTTTCTTTTGTAAATTGCCCAGTCTCAGCTATATCTTTATCAGCAGCATGAAAACAGACTAATACAGGAGTCCTTTCCCCATTGCTTGTTTATGTTAGCTTTATCGAAGATCAGATGGTTGTAGGTGTGTGGCAGTATTTCTAGGCTCTCTATTCTGTTCCATTTGTCCATGTGTTTGTTTGTGTACCGGTACCATGCTGTTTTGGTTACTGTAGCCTTGTAGTATAGTTTGATGTCAGGCTATGTGATGCCTGTAGCTTTGTTCTTTTTGCTTGCTTTCTTCTTTTTGCCATTTGGGCTCTTTTTGGTTTCATATGGATTTTAAAATAGTTTTTTTTTTCTGATTCTGTGGAGAATAGCACTGGTAGTTTGATAGGAATAGCATTGAATCTGTAAATTGCTTTTGGCAATATGGCCATTTTAATGATATTGATTCTTCCTATGCAGGAGCATGGAATGTTTTCCTATTTGTTTTTGTCATCTCTGATATCTTTGAGCAGCGTTTTGTAATTCTTTTTTGTAGATGTCTTTCACCTCCCTGATTAGTTGTATTCCTAGGTAATTTATTATTTTAGTGACAATTGTGAATGGTATTGTATTCTTGATTTTGTTCTTGGTTTGGATATTGGTGTATAGGAATGCTACTGATTCTTGTACATTGCTTTTGTATCCTGAAACTTTGCTAAAGTTGTGTATCAGATCCAAATAGGAAGAGATAAAGTCAAACTATCCCTGCTTGTAGATGACATGATTCTATATCTAGAAAACCCCATAGTCTCTGCTTAAAAGTTTTTAATTTTATTTAATAATTCCTAAGTATTTTGTACAATAATAAACTCTTCAACTGAATAGAATACAATGCAGATAAACCACTGACACGAGTTGAAGTAGGAGAAAAAATGAAAAGTATTACATGCTATTCAGTGACATTAAATTACAATCATTCATGTGAAACTGGACATGATTGACAGGTAATAAATAGATTTGTTCTCTATTGCAGCATTTAGGACTTGTCTTTTAAAAGTAATCAGCAGCCAGGCATTGTGTGTTATGCTTATAATCCTAGCACTTTGGGAGGAGGCAGGAGGATCACTTGAACTTAGGAGATTGATACCAGCCTGGGCAACATAGTGAAACGCTATCTCTACAAAAATTAAAATGTTAACTGCACATGGTGGAGTACTCCTAAAATTCTGGCTACTCGGGAGGCTGAGGTTGAAAAATTGCTTGGGCCCAGGAGGTCGAGGCTGCAGTGAGCTGTGATTGCACCACTGCACTCCAGCCTGGGTGACAGAGTGAAACACCATCTCTTAAAAAAAAAAAAAGAAAAGAAAGAAAAAAACGGAAAGTAATTAGCGTAAGAGTAATGACCATAAGTAATTAGCATAAGTAGACATAATTTCAGAATGTTTACAAGGAAATTGTCATATATTATTGAGTATTTACAAAATGATGTATGGTTTGAAGGAAAAGAGAAAAACAGCAGGGTATTAAATAACTAAATTTAAAAAATTATTTTCATTAAGCACCATTCAACTTTGATCCTAATACCTGAATTTCATCAGTCTCATATTCAATTTTTATTTTATTTATATAATTATGATATTACACCTTATCCTTACAAGCACAATCAGTGGACTATTCCCTGAAACTTCTGGTCTCAAGCAATCCTCCTGCCTCAGACTCCAGACTCCCGAGTAGTTGGAAGTATAGGTACACAGTACCATGCCTGGCTGTTTTTTTTTTTAATTGTTTTAACTGCCTAAAAATAGGCAATTTATTCTCTTCTATATTTATTCTTTTGTATTTTCTTTGAAATTTTACTTGTCTACAGAATCTTCAAGTTTGGAAGCCACTTAGCTCTGAAATTCCTAACAAGCCTTTTGAGATCAGCTGATCCCTTTGCTCTCCACGCTGGGACAGCCCCATTTCAGCACACATACACACTCACATGCCCCGTGATCTTACACAGGCTTGCAAACAATGGACTGGAACAAGTTGCCTCTCTCCAGGCATTACATTTGCAGTTCTAACATTGACTATCAGAAGGGTGGCTTGTCATCTAGGGTAGCAGGCCAAAGTGGGAGATGATGACCTCGGCCAGAGAGAGAGAATCTGTGTCTGTCATTATGAAAGGACAAAATTATCTTAATGCATCCCATAATAGAAATCAAAAAAACTTTTATGTAGTTCATCTACAATCGCCCAGCTAGGGGTGGACCCAGAATTCATAAATAAAAAGTTTTTAACTCTTCTGAGTTTCAAGTGACCTCAACTTTTTTTGAGATTAACAGCAGAGATTTAATAGGCAAAAGAAAGAGAAAGGAGAACAGCTCTCTCTCCTGTGAGACACTCTCCTGAGTGGGACTTCCCGACAGCATAAATATTATTTGTGAGACATAATCCTGATATAACATTCCATAAAATGAATCTTGGTTCACCATGCGGTGAAATGTTTTGTGTTCTTTTGCAACTTGTTATTCTGCTGGAGATAAACACATTCTAGTCTCTCTGCTTAGTTTCACATGGTTAAATAAATCTTTCAGTTCATAGCTATATTTTAATTAAAGTGAACGCACGATCTCCTCTTGCTATGATTCTCAAGACTGAGGAAAGTCATCTAAACAAATCAGGGAAAAATTACCCCTCAAAACTAAGAGCTTTGTTATGACTTTTTTTTCTAATCATATTACATTTGTCAGTTCTGTGGAGAATGGACCTGGGCTGGCTTTTCCAATAAAGAGGATGCAGGTAGTTTGTAAGGATTCTTTCTGAGCAGAAAAAAAATTGAGGAACATAGGCAAATAATATCTTAAAGTCCTCCGTTCATCCTGTCTGATAATATTGGTACCATGCAAGAATATTATCTGAGTAATACCTGTCAAGAGAATTAAAACTGAAGGCTGATTTAGAAGAAAATTCTGTTTTATTTATTTTATTTTGCATTGCTTTATCTTTTTTTATTATTTTCGAAAAGGGGTCTTGCCAGGCTGTCCAGGTTGACCTGAAACTCCTGGGTTCAGGTGGTACTCCTGCCTCAGCCTCCCGAATAACTGGGATGATAAACTTTTTAGAGAAGAAGTCTCACTATGTTGTCCAGCCTAGAGTGCAGTGGCTATTCACAAGCACAATCAGTGAACTATAGCCTCAAACTTCAGGTCTCAAGTGATCCACCTGCCTCAGGCTCCTGAGTAGTTGGAAGTATAGGTACACAGAACCATGCTTGGATGTTTGTGTTTTTTATTGTGCTTTAACTGCCTAAAAATAGGCAATTTATTCTCCTCTACATTTATTCTCCTCTATTTTTTTTTTTTTTTTGAAATTTTACTGCACCCAGCCTGCATGGCTTTCTTTCATACCCTTAGTTTTCTTTTCTCTTGAAAGGTATTCCAGGAATTATTAACTTGTGTTTTTACGTTTAAGTTGTCACACAATTGACCATTACACTTCAAATCTAAATAGGTCTTTATAGACATCATTTCAATTATCTGCAAAACTTATCTGTCCAGATTTTATCTTGCATCTTACTTCATTTTCTGGTGCTATAACTGAATACCACAGATTGAGTAATTTATTTTAAAAAAAGTTTATTTAGCTCATGGTTCTGTAGGCTGGGGAGTCTCTGAGCATGATTCTGGCATCTGGTGAGGGCTGTTTGTGCTGCATCATAACATGGAAGAGGGCATCACATGGTGGGAGGGCAAAAATAGGCCAGCTAAGTCTCTTCTTCATCTTATAAAGCCACAATTCCCATTGTGGGGATTCCACTCTGAGGACCTTATCTACTCCTAATTACCTCCCAAATGTGCCCTCTCCAAATATCATCAACATATGAATTTGGGGATTAAGTTTCCAACATGTGAAATTTGGGGGAAATTTCAAACCATAGAATCTTGTTTACAAATATTTGAAAAATGAGCCTTAACAACAAGGCTTTTCATCTAGATTTGTACTTTTGAGAGGTGAGGCCAGCGGGACTTCCTGGGTTGAATGGGGACTTGGGGAACTTTCCTGTCTTACAAGAGGATTGTAAATGCACCAATCAGTGCTCTGTAAAACACACCAATCAGCACTCTGTAAAACGCACCAATCAGCAGGATTCTAAAAATAGCCAATCGCAGGGAGGATTGAAAAAAGGGCATTCTAATAGGACGGAAACCGAACATGGGAGGGGAAAATAAGGGAATAATAGCTGACCACCCAGCCAGCAGTGGCAACCCGCTTGGGTCACCTTCCGTGCTGCGGAAGCTTTGTCCTTTCTCTCTTCACAATAAACCTTGCTACCACTCACTCTTTGGGTCTGCGCCATCTTTAAGAGCTGTAACACTCACTGCAGAGGTCTGCAGCTTCATTCTTGAAGTCAGCCAGACCACAAACCCACGTGGACACACTTTTTCCTACTGACATGATGTCTGCTGCACATCTCTTTTGGTTAACCTGCACTAGCGGAATTTTCATGAGCAACAAGTACAGGATCCATGCTACTGAGCTCCAGTGACTTTGCCCTTCAGAAACATTTTAGGTTTATCATTTCTTTTTATTTTGACTTTGGATCTGAAAGCTGGAAACAGGGGAATCATTTAGATGTTGTGGGAAAAGTATGTGGGAAGGAAGTGGCTGCCATAGAGGCTAATGCTGGCCTCAGGATTATTAGTCAGTTTGTCTCAATGGGAAAGCCCATCAAACAGAGTGAATCTGCTTGTGAATTGTGAGAAATGAGAATGTTAAATAGGGAGCCCTAAATGCTGCGTTATCTATGAAAACTATTATTTCTGGGACAAAAGCAAAATTAGACATTCAGGAGAAAGTTGATGACTGTGCTGTAAAACAAAATAAGCAAAATTTGCTTACAAATAAGCAAAATGTTCTAGGATTTCATTGCTGTATCCGTTAGGGTCCCAAGAGCAAGAACGCCAAGAGGAAATAGTTCTGTGTACTTGAGACAAATTAGGGGTCCCAGCTGCCCTCACTGGGGGAGTGAATTTTGTAATAAGATAACTGTAAGTCATTTGTGACTCAGGCTCAGCTACACTAGTCTGTGCCTTACACAGCAGCTTGGAGCAAGCAAGCATGCAGATACAGCCTCAAGGCCTCCCAATCCCTGAGCCAATCTTAGAAGAGGGAAGGCATGCAGCAGGCACTTCCACAGTCCCTGTCCACTGGGATGTGTGATTGAGTCATCCATGTTGAGTTCTATAGGTCCCAGCACAACTATTGGGTTCCTACATCCTAAGTTTACATGGCTGTCCCCAGTCAGGATAAATATCTGGGTTTCATTTGGTATGGAGTCTTGGTCTCAGCTATGGCCTTGGGGTCCATTCTATACTCTGCCCTGCCCTTCCTGCCTAGTGCTCTGGCCCCTTGGGAAAATGAGAGTTCCTCTTCCTCCTACCTTTTTGAAATGTGCCTTTGTGCCCTTGCCTACTTTGGCTTGGCCAAAGGAAGGGGCTAAGAGTAGAGTTTTGCCCTACAAGTGGCCTACTTGTAGAAGGTCATATCCAAAGCGAACAATAGATCTCTCACAATGGCTTCTATCCCTGACACCAGCCTTGCCTTTCAAGAGTTTGACCTTACCTATGAGAAATGGCATACTTACCTATGAGAAGTGGCTAACAGTGTAGGCTATAGCATCAGACTGGCTGGGTTCAAATCTCTGCTCCATAATTTGCTAAAACCATCACTTAAACTTAGCAGAATGTTAGTTTTCTCATCTGGAAAATGAGAATAATAATATTAACTCTTGGAGCTGGTACACAAATGAGAGCACAGTAATGCTTGAGAAGAATAAGCTATTATTATTCTTGTTGTATTATAAGTGTTGATCCATCCACACTTAGTATGTCTTATCGAATATCCCATTTCCAATTTCTGTGACTATTTGAAGTGGCATACAACTAAGCAAGTACAGCAAGAATCATGTTACAATAGGGCTCAGCTGCCTCTTCAGGTACACAAGGAGATAACCAGAGATAATGGCAATTTGGATAAGAAATGTTTTTTTTTTTTCACTTTTTAAATGGATTTTCTTTGACGTGTGAGATAGTAGACATATTAAAAAAAAACAAGATTAATATACAGGAATACCAATATACCTTTTGCCCAGACATCCCTTTAGAGTTTTGCCAGTTGTTCTAATCATATCCTTTATAATAAAAGCACCCACATCAGTATTTCGCATGGTACCCACTTGTTATGTCTCTCTAGTTTTCTTCAATCTGGAGCAACTTCTCAGTCTCTCCTTGACCTTCATGATTTTGACATTTCTGGAGTTGCAGGACATTCCTTCTGTAGTCTTTCTCCATGTAGGTCTGTCTGATATTTCCTCCCAAAGACACCCACATTACACAGTTGCGTCCTATCAGGTGGTACATAATGCCAATTTGATCTATTATTAATGGTGTTTATTTGATCACTGATAAAAATGGTATTTACCAGGATTCTCTTCTGTAACATTACTTTGGAATTAATAAGTAGATTTTGTGGAGAAATTTCAGGCCCATCAAATGTCCCATTCCTTATCCCATTTTCATCTACTAGATTTAGCATTTACTGAATTAATTATTAGCATAATGAGTAGTAAGTGGTGATTTTAAGTTATGTCAGAATTTCTATATTTATTATTATATATCCAAGCATGAAAGTAGTTTCTCTTATATACATTTGTTTATATTTAATGTATTTAAATATATTTAATATAAACCATTTAATGGTTTATATTCAACATAGATACAGTAATATAAATATTTGTATGCTATAATTTCCCCAGTTTTGGACAGTGGTAACTCTTTGGACTATATAAGATATCTTTGAAATATTTCCTTCATTCTTCCAGCACTTTCTTCCTTTGTGGCACAACAAGATATTTCGAGAATACTTTCTATTTACTTATCAGCCCTGCATAAAGCATCTCTGTATGAAGGTTTGGTTTTTTAAATGAAGAGTACTATCTAAAAATCAAAGTCTGGGTGCTAGGTATGTTAATTGATATGCGAGTCTCGCTGCTTGACTTGTACCTTTTATTTAGATTTTCTATTAAATCTTTTCTTGCAGTCTACACTACAGAGTTTAAGTTCACTCAGATCTTCCTTTATTCCATACTTATATTCGCTCCTTCATTGGTGAGAAGCCTAGCCCCAACATCTTCAACCTCTTTGCTTATTTGCCCAATCTCCTATGTTGCCCATGTCTCAGCTTATCAGACTTCCCTCATCTCCCATCTCTGACCCCCGTCCTGGCACCACCCACCATTACTTGTTCTGCTTGTGTCAAGAAAGGAAGCAAGGGCATGAGAGAGAGGAGAAAGAAGGGGAAAGAAGGAAAAAAGGAACAATGAACATTAACAGAATGGTCTTGAGTTGGCCATGGTTTCCATTGCTGCTTATCTTGCATTGTTACTATATTCCAAAAATTACTGTTATGCCTTGCTTTTGTTGAAAATTCTGCTTCTATGAAATTGTTGTGGTTTCATCTTTGACTATTATGTGGTTTCTCTCACATTTTTTGTTATAACTGAGTTCTGGTCCACTGAAACTCGGAGGGATAGGTAACAAAAATGGTCATGGGCTCAGAACTTGGACCCTTGGCTGGGTCAGGATGATAGTGTACTGTGAGTGATGGTGGCCTGTGTGTATGTATGTGTGTTTGGGGGAGGAAAGCAGGGAGTAATTTCAGTAAGGAATGATGACATCTATTTTGAAATGAAAAAGAAAAGAAATGTGTCTCCTCTTCTCAATGCCCACATCTCTCCTGATTAATTCTGATGATCTCCTGACTGGCCTTTCTGCCTTTGATTTTCTCTCAATTTAACTTTTTCTTTTACTGGAGATTATGCATCTTCCTCCATCAAGCTGACATCTCTTCTTTATCCACCACTACTCTGGGTCCAGCTTAGCCTGGGGGATATTTCCGTTTTACTACTTATGGCACTAATTTGAACTGTCTCCTTATCAAGAAACTCTGAGGTTCTATAGAGCAGGAACCATTTAAATCCCAGGATTAAAAATACCTGGAATTTACTATATACTCAATAAATATTCGCTGAATGAATAAATTAATGAGACCAGTCTCATTAAGGAATATTCAAGGAATATTGTGTCTAAGGAAGCTTGTGTTAGATATTGTCATCTCTTCCTTTATAAGTTAGTTTCTGCCATTGAATTATTTTGGGGTGGGGAGGGACGGAGGGCAAGACTCAGGAGTCTGCATTTTTAACACGACCCCTAAGGAATTCTATCCAGGTCATACTTTAATAAAAACTATGAATTGTTTCTAGTTTCTTAATTTTAAGTCCAAAGAGAGAATTTCATTCTCCAGAGCAACCAGTAGAGCATTGAGAATTAGAGGCACTAAATGAATTATGTGTTTTTATAAGGAGCTGAGATGCAGCCTTAATTACCTATTGATCTTTCTGGGATGAAAATTGACACAGCAATATTTTTCTTCTACCCTACCATTCATGCCACTTAAATACTTATTTATATTCTTCCAAAGTACTGTTTATTGTCTATGTACTTTATGGCTGAGTCTAAAAACAAAACTTCCTGTCTCTAAGAAATATGGATATTCTATTTATCTTGATTTACAAGAAACAATAGACAAGCTTCTAGGATTGCAAGATTGTTCAAGCATGACCCAATGGGCTCTAACAAATTCAGACTCAGAGATTATTGACAGATAATCCAGTCTCCTATACTATGTTCAAGACTAGGTAAATGGCAAACACATTTTTGGTATCATGGCATGTATTTTTCTCACTCAGGATGATATTAACTGATTATGCCCTTTTCTGCACAGCTGGATTGCTTTATATCTTTTCTACTGATAAACTCATAAGGGAAATAATAGATTCTTCCTGTTTCAGACCATTTATTGGATAAAAAGCTGACAGAGTTGTAGCTGTCTTTGGAAAAAATAATTTAAAAAAATAGTTTGTGTTTGGCAGTGAAACAGAGCACTAAGGTGTGGGTACTTCCACTGTCGGAGAAAAATCTGCACTCGGTAGGACCACTCACTCTAGGAAGGGAGTGACGGGGGTCTCACCAGAGGCCAGATCAGCCAAGCATGTGGCTGGATGGAGTAGGTGAGGTCAAGGGCTGGGTCCACTATTTTAAAATCCCGTTTCTCTCCTTGAGATATAACTGGAATCTTGGCCTCCTGTTGAGTCATTCACAGCTTATTTCCCCATGGATGCCAGCAGTTGTCTGCTCCACTTCACCTGTTGGCTTTTATATTTTGTCAGTGTATTTTATATCCTCTAGTCTGTTCTTGAACCTCTTCTTTCCCTATGTCATGGCCTTTGCATATTCAAGTTTATATCAGAGCACGAGGGTCCTGAAAATTCCAAAATGCTCTCAAACTACGATGCCCATTTAGCAAGAGGGACTTGAACGACACTTATTCTCCTACACTCAGTTACAGAAATTAAAGAAAGGAATAATAGATGGAATCTGTGAATCCATCTCTCTCTCTAGCTCTCTCTGTCTTTTCAGCCTTCTCTCTTTCCTTCCTTCTTTGAGAGGAAAAAGGGGGGGCGGAGTTTAGACCTATATAATGAAGGACTTTTTTCTAAAGTATATCACAATAGAAAAGGAGAAATGAGCCATATATAAAACAGTAACAGTTACTCTAAATGTGTTTTATACAATGTAGCCAAATCATTTCCCAAACAATAACAAAAAATATTGACTACATCCACAGTATTGATGTATTATTTAATGTTAAGTAACACTCATGCAAAGTAAAATGGAGAGAGGAGACAGGAGCAGTTATTAATCAACAAAGATAACTCTGGATGACCCACTCTCTCAAAGCTTTCTCTGCATTAGTAGCTATGGTTTCAGAGTGTAATTATTCCTGAAATTCTCTGCCTGTGTAAACATATGTTTATGCCCAGTCATCAATTTATTCAGTAAAGTGTTGTATATACATGGTTACTAAGTATTTAATCACTGCTCACAAGAATAGCAAAATTTGGCTCCAAGTAGCAGTAATTTTCTCAAGAGAGATATGTGCTATTAAAATAGTTCATTAAGACCCACATCGGTCAAATACTCTTCTATCCTTGTGTATACCTATTCAACCATAACAAGCCAGCTAAGCTGGTAATCAATGAAAAAAGTAAAAGCTTAGGCTTCTGTAGTTTTAACTGTAAACGTTTTTCACAGACCAGGGCGTGCCACTGACATTCCCTAGGGGAATTAGCAATGCTATCGACACTTTATTTCAGTGCTCTGTCATAGATATGATTTTTTTTTACTTCAGAGAGTTATCCTGGCAAATGTGCCTCAGGAATCTTATTTCTCTCTACACATCTAGGAAATTTCACTCTACTATCCTGAAATAATTATTTCCTAGGAGAGATATTTTAAGGCTGTTTGATATCAGAAAAATCAGAATCAGCCAGGCTACCCTTAATTTGTAGTCTCTAGAAATGGGAAGATTCACACAATAATAGGGCTCAGAGGAATTTCGAGGAAGCTGCTCACTGTGAAGGAGAGGGAGAGAAAAAGCTCAATGCTAATGTTCAGTGAACAGGGAAAGAAGAGGCATGCTTTCTTGGGATGAAGGAGGAGAGGAGTGAGTTCCTTGCCTCCTCCCACCCTCACGACAGGTCATATACTTACCCAGAATGCATCAGAATCAATTCAAAGACGATCTCTCATATTAGATTTGGGCAAGGTTTCCTTAATGAGAGATGTATAGTTAAAACCAGCTTTACAACATACTTGCTCTGTAACCTTGAGGAAAGTTCTTAACATCTTTGCATCTCAGTTTCCTCATCTATAAAATGAGAATAATACTAGCATACGCTTACAACAGAAAAGTTTGTTGTAAGGATTAAAGAAAGTAATATGTGTAAAACACTTAAACTCTTACTTTTTGTGGCCAACAGGGTTCTTTTTGGTAGAAAGAAACATAAATTGTTTAAACGACCTCTTTTAATGCATAGGTTTAGTGTCATGACCACCAGTTATATTACTAAACTATCATTGTTATTCTTATACTCATCTCCAATAGTAATTTCTGCTAAACAGTTTGATTTTTCTATTAATTTTCTCTATATTAATTTTTAAAAGAAATCAGAAATGTGAGGAATTGAGAATCAATAGATTTAATTTTAATTTGAAATTTTATTTTACAAAGCAAAACCATGCTTTTAATACATGTGGGGAAGGACAGATAGAGACATTAACAGTTTTTAAATACTTCAACATCTACGAAATTTCTACATGGTAGATGTTAAAATCTCCATTTGCAGTTGAAAAAACTTAGGCCCTGGGAGAAAAAACAATATTTTTCAATATATCAGTGATCTCCAAAACTTTTCCCTTATAAGAACCCTATCAGGGACATAAAAATACCACGTCACTCTATAATAACGGTTGTAAGTATTACATTGGTTGACTGAGAAAATACATAGTGATGATAATGGAGTATAGATTTATAGTATATAAATCACAATGGGACCAAAATAAACATGAAGGAAGTGGGTTGATTATTTATATTCAGCTAATAAATTATGATGTAGATATTGGTCCACATATCTAGACTTCTTGCAATTACTCTATGGATCCCAAGGCTCAATCAACAGTTTGAGGAATCACACATTAAAAATCCTTTCTCATCAGTTACATGCCAGGCTTTTTGGCATTTTTGAAGCAGTTTTAGGTATTTATTTTAGGTATTTGGTTTCACTTAGTTTAAGCTTATTAAAATGTGGTATATATAAAATGTGAGTATATAAATGATATTCAATAAATACAAACTTTGACATTTTCACTGCTATTAAAGTAAGCACTTGTCTACTTACCTAGAATATGCATGTTTTGGGGGAAACTTTTCCTGGGGCCTCACATTAATAAGATCTTATTTTTAGAAGGTAGTGAGTGACTTCAGAACCAACATTATTCACAAAGGCTTTTAAAAATTAAACAAAACTACTTTATATTCTAATCATGGTAATATTAGAAAATAAGTACTTATCACCAACATTGAAAAAATGCAGCAAAAATTTTCAGATTGGATAAAAGACACAATATAAATATAAGAACATATAAAGCTTAAAAAACACATTAAAATATGTAACATGCAAACACTAAATAAATTAAAGCTGGTTAACACTAAAAAAGTATTATTAAGGTAACCTGTAAAACTAAAAAAGCACTTGTGTCCAGCATATATAAACAACTGTAGAAATCAGGCAATTCAATAGAAAAAAACAGCAAAACATTGAACAGGCATTTCACAGGAGGCTATATTTGGCCCTAAACATGGAAAAAAGTGCTCAACTTTATTAGTCATCATGGAAATGCAAATTCACACCACAGAGAACTATCACCAAACACCTACCAGAATGAAGATCAATCACTGCACAACTACTAAAATGAAATGATATTAAAGAATTGGAATTCTCATAGACATGAAAATCATGAAAGAAAAAAAACTGAAAAGGAGCTGGAAGGCATATTTACTTTAACTATACCTGGCCAGCCAGGTTTCAGAGGTTCCAAATTAATACCAGCTATATAATAATGGGCTTCTTTATATGGACTTTACATTCTTTAAAAAAAACACACAAACATACAATACACATATATATACACAAATACATATATAAATTTATATATATTCAAATATGTATCCAAATATATATTCAGATGTGTATCTATTCAAATGTATATGTGTGTACATATTTTGAAATAAATATTTAGTGACATTTATTTTGTTCTTGTCATACCATGGATATGTTTATTCTCAAATGATTTTCTTGTTATCATAAATCCCAGAGTAGATAATCCTCTCAATATTGCTGAATTTATTTATTAGAGGTTAAAATATCCCAAATACATAGACTAGAAAGGCCTCATTGTACATCATATGCCTGAATAAGACCTGCTCCTTTCTAGAAGTGCTGTAGTTTATATGTTATTCTCAAACACATGGAAACACCACCCTCTTATTTCTTAGGTGGAGAAAAAAATGCAGTTTGCAAAGCATGATATATTGACATAACTGAAAATGGGATTTAATATATTATATTCTAATGTCAATGCTAAACTCGTTTAAACGTTGAATTATTAAAATCTCCTCAAATCCCTCAACACTTCAGGGTTATCTTTTCCTTTCACTCAATCAAATTGTTTGTTACTTCAGCTCAACTTCTGTGAAAACTTTTTCACCATCATTAAAGTCTCCAAAAACTTCCAGGAAGTCTTTAGATTCTCTTGGACACAACACACTTTTATTATTGCCCTTGATGAATTTTTAATAAGATTCTTCAGCATTCAACTCATCTCTCCTGCTGTCGTGTCTGCAGAGTTTTACCCAAATTAATCATCTAGCCTTTTCCACTTTTCTCAAGGCACCATGTCTTAGTCCAGTCTGGTAAAACAACTACCATAGGTAGGGTGGCTTATGAGTAACAGACATTGATTTCTTACAGCTCTGGAGGCACAGAGTCTGAGATCAGGATGCAGCATGGCTGGGTTCTGGTGAAGACTCTCTGCTGGCTTGCACATGACTGACTTCTTGTGTCCTCATATGGTAGAAAGAAAGCTAGCTAGTTCTCTGGCCTCTTCTCACAAGGGTGCTAATCCTATTTACAAAGGTTCTATCATCATCACTGAATTCTCGCCCAAAGGCCTTGCCTCCAAATACCATTACACTGGGCATTCGATTTCAACATGTGAATTTAGAGGGGTCACATTCAGTTCATAACATACCACCCACATAAGTTTTACTGAAGATTTGGTAATTGCATTGCACAGAACAATATTTTAAAACAAGTATTAGATGTTACCATTCACAAAAGTTGCATGGCTTTCTGGTTGTTCTCCTCAGGCCTGATTTCCTCTTGTACTGCTTCCTTTCTCCCAATGCCACTCTATCATCTTCCAAACCCTTTCTCTCTGACAGCCAGTAAAGAATCCCCAAATACTTATTTCTCTACCACACAGAGAAATGACTTTTGTTTTCTTATTTCTACTCACATAGACTGGTCCTAGCCAACAAGCATCTTCAAACGCATAAACCTCTGCAACACACACACACACACACACACACACACACACATATATGCTTGCCAAATCTAGCATAGCAATGTATTCTCAGGGTTTCTAGTTTCCAAGATCTCACATGCCTGGGAGAGACATGTAAAAAAGTAATGACATATCTTTACAGGAGGAGAGATTATGGAGGTAAAGATTCCCCAGAGCTGGATCTTAAAGGAGACTTAAAAGTAGATCATTAATATGTAAGTGGGGATTCTAGCTTTAGAATTCAGAAAGAGAGAGAAATGAGAGAGAGATTGAGTAAGAGAGAGAGACAGAGAGAAAGAGAGAGAGAGAATGATGTATGAAAACCACCCTGTCTTCATAGACCATGGCATGTTCTGGAAATAACTAGTCATTTGAAGTTACTGGAGAACAGAAAGTGTGTGTGTGTGTGTGTGTGTGACATTTACAATGAGACAACTCAGAAGAAGGATGCAGACTGGTGGTCATCTTCTGAAGAAGAGTTTTCTAAATGCAGAATCAGGTTGGTCTCAGAGTACTATAGGACTGTACCACTTAAATGTCTAATCTATATAATTTTTTAGGTAATCAGAAGACAAATAGCCTGAACTTAAAAATATAAATTTGCTAGGAGCACCATTCATCTGGCCAGGCTGATTCTGAATGAAGGTAAAAATCAAACAAACAAACAAACAAACAACAAAAAGAAATAAGAAATGCAGAAAAGGACAAAAGCCAAACCAAGGAAAGCGGGGTGATGTCTTACTCACCATCTGATATTCTGGGAGTACAGAGTGGTTACATGGGGTGGCCACAACAGACTAGAATGATACTATAGTGTGTTTAGTGGGAACTCATTGAAAAATGAGCCATACAATCTTTAGTCAGTGATATTGTTTGGCTCTGTGTTGCCACCGAAATCTCATCTCAAATTGTAATTCCCATGTGTTGGGGGAGGGGACTGGTGGGAGGTGACTGAATCACAGGGGTAGACGTCCCCCTTGCTGTTCTCCTGATAGTGAGTTCTCAGGAGATATGGTTGTTTGAAAGCCTGTGGCACTTCCTCCTTCGTTTTCTTTCTCTCCTGCCACCGTGTAAGACTTGTCTTGATTTCCCTTCGCCTCCTGCCATGATTGTAAGTTTCCTGAAGCCTCCCTAGCCATGCAGAACTGTGAGTCAATTAAATCTCTTTTCTTTATAAATTACCCAGTCCTAGGTAGTTCTTTATAGCAGTTTGAAAACAGATTAATATTGTCAGAGACCTTTAGCTCTAGGAACAATATGGAATGAGACAAGGATAGAAGAGTGAGTCACAATGGCTTAACTGGATGTTCAAGGCCGCAACAGAAAACAGCATTATACAGATCAACTACTCCTCTAACAACATGAAATAGTATAACCTGTTTTTCCTCAAACCCTGGGGATTTTTTGGAGAAAAAAAGGGGAGAAGGTGAGGGTAGGAAATTAGAATTTTTTATTAAAATATCTAATTTATTTTTAAAATAAACTTTATTTTTAGAATTTAGATTAGAGAAACATTGGGAACATAGTACAGAGAATCCCATATATGTCACAGCCAGTTTCCCTTGTTGTTAACGTCTTGCATTAGTGTGGCACGTTCATTACAATTAACAAACCAACACTGATACATTATTATTAACTAAAGATCCATACTCTTTTCAGATATCCTTTACCTAATGTCTTTTTCTGTCTTGGTACAGTACATTGCATTTAGTCATGATGTTTCTACTTAACTTTTTGAACACAAAGAATGCATTTATAGGCATTTGTTTTAACATATTTGCCAATTCTATCTTATGTGTCAGTTCTTGGTAGATTTTATTAATTTATCTAATCCTTACAATAATGTATGATGTAGGCTGCTAATATCATTCTCATTTCACAGATAGAGAAACTGAGGTATATAAAGATCAAGCAACCTACCCAAAGTCATACAACAATAAGTGATGGAGTCAGGGCATGAACCCAGGCAGCCTTGCTCCATCAAAGCGAATGTAGAGGAAATAATTTTTAGTCCAATTATTTCAAATTTCTCAGTGAGCCTCTGAAATTTCAGGTTCTTATAGTTCAGGGTTTCAGAATTCCCTGGACCCTATAGAAAAATGGAAAATGAGACTCTTGACCATTGAATCTGACATATGAAGCAATCTGGGCTTTATCTTGAGCCTGGCATTCTGCTGTGTGCTCACTGTCTCCACCCTTATCTGTAACATGAAGGAAATTACCTAGTGTGTCAAAAAAAGTCACAGCCAGCTACTGCTTGTATAAATCATTATTCCATGAAAGGCCCTATATGCAAAGCAGTCCCAAAATGCCAAAGGAGTCAAGAAACCGAAGAATGAGGCAGACAACCCCAGTTTGTCAGTGGGAGGTGATCTACTGGGGGAACCTAACAGACAGAAGCATAGCCTCAGGTGGCTACAAGACAGGTAGATCTTCATGCTGCAACCCCACGACCCAGGGCTTATATTTTGGAAAAAAGTATGCATGCTTTGAAAAGAATGTGTAGGTGGTTGAGAGAATGCTGCAGACATCACAACCTATGATTTCTGCAACAACATAAAGGGTTGTTTTGGATGAAAGACAAAACTTATAGTGAATAGGTGTTTCTACATAAAGACTAATAAATCAACCAGACATCCTGGAGGTATTCCTGGACTTAGGGTTAGTCAAGGGTCACATGATGGATTAGCATTTATAAATGAAATCTCTCTTTAAAATAAAGTCAATCTTATGAATGATAAGATGCAACGTAATTCTGTTGTTTTGGGCACTCTCAGGCCTGACTGGCTCAGGCTATGGCAGATCACTTGTGTTGATCCCTTTGTCTCTAAGGAATCTTGAGAAAATTACCTAAATTCTCTGAACTTAATGTCTTCCTTTATAAAATGAGGTAACCATAGGGACTATTGATGTGGTTGCTGTAAGAACTAAAGGAAGTATATAAAGCATCTAGCATATTAGTTTCCTTCTGTTCATCATTATGAATGGAGTAATGAGAAGACAGGAGTGATTTCTACTACCTCTTCAGCCTGTGACTTCATCAAAAGAGAATTTAAAAATTATAGGGAATCCTCTTTTAACTTTGTCATAAAATGCAGTGCTGCATTCTCCAGAAAATGTATGTCTGCAAGTGGTTTATTAATTTATATGTCAAGAACCTGAGTATTTAGAGTGAAAAGAAAGTATCATAGGAGCAACCTTAACTCAGAAACACCACCCTCCTTGGGCTTTATTCTGTTTATTGGAAACCCTTTTCATGGTCATGCCAGGGCATGGATGGTCAGTGGATTTACAGTGAAAGTTCAATTCCTTCCAAGGACATTCTTGAAAATAGCTTTTGATTATAGAAGCTCCTCTTCAATGATGCAAAGAATCCTATGCTGGGTTAAATCTTTTGCTTAGTGATATATTTGAACAACTGTGTTAATATAATAATAATTTCCACCCCAGGGAAGAGGTTTTGACAGATGCAGGAAGTTGGAGAGAAAGAGAAATAAGTGAAATCAAGGATAGTAGGGGGTCAGGCTTCCCCATCTCCAGTGACCCCTGACTTCACATCCCAAGTGTTGTTCTTTCATCCTTACTCTAGGTGTTGCAGGATCCACAGGGTCTGGAAACTTCTAGAAACTCATTGCCAATGAATTCTAAAAGGCACTAGCTTTGGCAAATCTGCTTCATATAGAAAACATGGATTCTAACATAACTCAAGTGTTCTGATATTCAGTGTTTGAAATAAAACAACTTTTTTTTGTTTCAGTATCTGGATGATAGATACATAATTTTTTTTTTTTTTGAGACAGGGTTTCTTTCTGTCACCCAGGCTGGAGTGCAGTGGCATGATCTTGGCTCACTGCAACCTTCACCTCCCGGGTTCAAGTGATTCATTCCTCAGCCTCCCAAGTAGCTGGGACTACAGGCACATGCCACCATGCCCAGCTAAGTTTTGTATTTTTAGCAGAGATGGGTTTTTACCATGTTGGCTAGGCTGGTTTTGAACTCCTGAGCTCAACTGATCCACCTGCCTCGGCCTCCCAAAGTGCTGGGATTACAGGCATGAACCACCATGCTCAGCTAGATATGTAATTTTTTTTTCAAAGGTTGAGAACAAAAGAATACACCTTTCCGAGTATGCCCTGATACTGAGATGGCAGCCCTACCCAATCATCTTTGGACTTCAATTTCAGCACATATGAATGATCTCAGTGAGCCTTATAGGAAGTTACACAGTTCTTGATATAGTTCTTTCCCTCTGGGATGTCAGAAAGGAGAGAAGGAACTTCAGAAAGGAAAGAAGGAACTTCCAAAAGTGACTCAGTTGTAAACAGAATTATTCAAAGAACTTGAGAGAAGAAAAATGTTGCTTTCTACTATCAAATAAATGTTGATGTTATGTTGAGAGTGAATGCTATCTTTCTATACAAAAGTTAGTGATTGAAATTTTATACCATGGTTCATTAATTTCTGATTAATAATCGGGAATAGAAGAAGAGAGGAAGAAAAATGTGAGGGACAAGGGGAAAATAGACAATGAAGCCAAGATTTGCTTTTATTCAGGAGAGATTTTCTAACATTTGAAAAACATCTACTGGTTTAAATGACAAGTGATATGTAGAAGTGAAAGGACCAATCTACTGCCAGAATTTTGCACCTACGTCATCAGTAGTCATCTTTTCCTAAGTCAAGGTAATGAGAATCGTAGCACAGGAAATGGGTAGCATGACATTATCATCTTAAACTCTTTTCACAGTTAGGATATGCATAGAAAAAGAAAAATCTCCAGGCAGAGCAGATGGCTTGATGCACACTACCAATGATTTGTGTACACACAGTTTAAAATGACAGTCTTTATTGTTCCCTGAACATGGCTTCTGATGACAGAAGCAAAGTCAACAGGCTTAAAAATATGCAGACAAGTTAATATAATTTTATAAATGGAGACTGCACTTCTATTAAAAAACCTCAAGGTCATTCCTTACCATATGCCATAAAGTTACTGGTTTTACTGATAAATGAAAAATACAATCTGGAAAGAGCTATGAGACAGCAGTCACTAATTTCCAAAATAGAGTCCTAAAAGAAGAGGATATGGAGGGACATTTATCTTTTAAAAATACTCCGATCACTATTAGAATAAATCAGCCCCCAAGACAGAGGTACCTACTTCTGTCTTAAATCTAAGAACCCCTATGGCTGTGCCATAGCCCACATACCTGGAATAGATTTAAATATAGACACCCAAACCCCAAGAGAATAACGAGGCATACACAATCTATATGTCCCCTTCCTTCAGATAATGCTGCAGAGATGGAGTCTCTTTGGAAGGTCCACAAGCTCCTTGAGTGGTATGCAATTAAAAAAAAATAAGTTGCATCCTTTTATTTAATACAATTGCAATATAATTTACTCATAATAAGTTTATTCATTCTTAAATTTACGATGTGTCTGTTATATACAGAGCACTCTGTCAGGCACTGGGATTGTTTTGCGTAGTTCATATCCATTTTTCTGGAAAGAGGGAGCACTTGCATAAGGTTTTCAAAAGAACTCAACCAAAATAAAAAATGTTAAAAACCACTGCTGTATAAAATAAACCAAATTTTATATATACAGCAGGTGTGAATGGCTATGCACAGACTATAAAGCTAAATACATTGAGTATCTACTGTATGTCAGACACTGTGTAATCGCATGGAATCTTCACAACAATCCTATATTGTATCACTCAATTTATAAATGATAAAACTGAGGCCTGAGGTTGATGGATGTGTGTCAAATGTCACCAAACTGACTAGCTCTCCAGACTCTCACTTTTCATTTCCATTGTAATTGTTGATGTCCCCCAGGGCTTTATCCTAAGTCCTGCCTCCTTTTGCCAACTACTTTGGGCATTCCCTTCCTTTGCCTTGGTTTCAATTTCCATCTACATCTGCCTTGCTTTCAATCTCCATGTTGATAGGTACTAAGTGCCTAGCGCTAGGCCAGTAAATACAGATGCATATGAGACTTCTTCCCTTGTCATAAGACTTCCAAGTCTAGTTGCTTCTTATGCAAAATGAGATTATTTTCCTCCAGTGTTCACTTTTGAGGCATCTGGCAATGTCATTATCAATGTTCTGTTTGCACAAGCCAGAAACCTGGGGACTAATTTTTGATTCCTATTGTCTTTTACCACACATCAAAACAATCACTTATCCTGTCCATCCAAATTACTAAATATTTCTAAAATTTATCTACTTCTGTGCTTCCCCACTACATATATCTCTTATGTCAATTTGATCACATGACCTTTTCTACACCTGGTACCTGCTGAGCCTTCTGGAGATACCCATTTCTTTTAGGGTAGCATCCAAATGTCCTGCTTCCAAAACCCTTCAATGTTGGGAGCTGAAAGCCTGAGGGTCGTGACCAACTCAGCATTCCACTGGAGGCTATATGATTAAACAGCAAGCTGTTTTTCATGAATGCAGAATGTGGGCAAACTCGCATCTGCACCTGCCACCAGAAGGTATGCTGAGGGTAGTCACTCCCTGGCGCCGTGCTCCTTGAGGTTATCTACTGGGACATCTGGAGCCTACTGTTCAAAGAATGCAGTCATGCAGGTCTGTACTAAGTCAAGCAGCTGACCGACAGCCACCCCTTCTCTCTATCTCCTTTACTCAATAAATACAAAGGGCTCTAGAAGCTCAGCGCCCTTGTTCACTAGAAGCAAGGAGCCCCCTGACTCCTGCTTCCAAACATACTCTTTTGTCTTTGTCTTTATTCCCACATTTGTCCTCCTTTGCTCAGCCTACCAGGATCTGCGGCACTTCAAAATCAAGTCCTTGCTCCAAAGTTATCTTTTGTAAATCCCAAATTGCAATTTAAACTGAAGTCTGTGAAATATTTTCATCTTTTGAGGGGTCTGTACTCAATCTCATCCATCTGCTATTTTTTCTGCTAGTAATGCTCACCCTATTCCTACCTCTGACTAACTCCTATAAATGCATCAGGTCTTAATAATTGGAGCTGGCATTCAATGGGTATAAAATTTCAATTATGCTAGGTAAATATGTTCTAGAGATCTGGTGTACAACACAGTGCATATAGTTAACAATAAGATACTGTAAATTTTTTTATTATTATTTTTAATTATTATTATACTTTAAGTTTTAGGGTACATGTGCACAATGTGCAGGTTAGTGACATATGTTTACATGTGCCATGCTGGTGTGCTGCACCCATTAACTCGTCATTTAGCATTAGGTATGTCTCCTAATGCTATCTCTCCCCACTCCCCTCACCCCACAACAGTCCCCAGAGTGTGATGTTCCCCTTCCTGTGTCCATGTGTTCTCATTGTTCAAATCCCATCTATGAGTGAGAACATGACCTCTTCAAGGAGAATTACAAACCACTGCTCAATGAAATAAAAGAGGATACAAACAAATGGAAGAACATTCCATGCCCATGGGTAGGAAGAATCAATATCGTGAAAATGGCCATACTGCCCAAGGTAATTTATAGATTCAATGCCATCCCCATCAAGCTACCAATGACTTCCTTCACAGAATTGGAAAAAACTACTTTAAAGTTCATATGGAACCAAAAAAGAGCCCGCATCGCCAAGTCAATCCTAAGCCAAAAGAACAAAGCCAGAGGCATCACGCTACCTGACTTCAAACTATACTACAAGGCTACAGTAACCAAAACAGCACGGTACTGGTACCAAAACAGAGATATACATCAATGGAACAGAACAGAGCCCTCAGAAATAACGCCGCATATCTACAACTATCTGATCTTTGACAAACCTGACAAAAACAAGAAATGGGGAAAGGATTCCCTATTTAATAAATGGTGCTGGGAAAACTGGCTAGCCATATGTAGAAAGCTGAAACTGGATCCCTTCCTTACACCTTATACAAAAATTAATTCAAGATGGATTAAAGACTTAAACATTAGACCTAAAACCATAAAAACCCTAGAAGAAAACCTAGGCATTACCATTCAGGACATAGGCATGGGCAAGGACTTCATGTCTAAAACACCAAAAGCAATGGCAACAAAAGCCAAAATTGACAAATGGGATCTAATTAAACTAAAGAGCTTCTGCACAGCAAAAGAAACTACCATCAGAGTGAACAGGCAACCTACAACATGGGAGAAAATTTTCGCAACCTACTCATCTGACAAAGGGCTAATATCCAGAATCTACAATGAACCCAAACAAATTTACAAGAAAAAAACAAACAACCCCATCAAAAAGTGGGCAAAGGATATGAACAGACACTTCTCAAAAGAAGATATTTATGCAGCCAAAAGACACATGAAAAAATGCTCATCATCACTGGCCATCAGAGAAATGCAAAAGATATTGTAAATTTTAAAATCTGTTAAGAGAATAGATCATGTAAAGTATCATTACTACAAGAAGGAAAAAACAAACCGAAGGGAAACAAGGAAAGTTTGGGAAGTGCTGGCATGTCTATTACCTTGATTGTGGTGATAGTATCACAAGTGTTTGCATGTGTCCAAATTCATCAAATTGTACAGATTAAATATGTACATTTTATATAGTATTTAACTCAATAAAGCTGTTTACGAAAGAGAGCTACAGTCATATCTTAAGAAATTAAGAGATTTCCTGATCCCTCTGAAACGTGTTGGAAACCGTACTATGTGGTTGCATAACACTCCATGCTTCCTGCATCATAGCACCTACAGAATGATATTTTCTTTCCTTTCTGAATGATAATTTCTTTTCCTTTCAGAATGTTACTTTCTTTCCAGAAGTAACATCATGGAGTATAAAGGTCATGGCTTCCTTGTTCACTCTTGTATTCCCAATGTTGAGCACAGCATCTAGCTTATATCAAGTACCCGTAAATACTGATGAATGATTTTAACTTGATCCTATGAATGGATCCCCTTTAAACATCTTGGCTGATGCTACTTTGGTTAAAGTGGCCAGATAAAATACAATTTTCCCAGTTAACTTTGAATTTCAGATAAGCAATGAAAGATGATAGTATATACATGCTCCATGCAATACATAGGACATACTTATACCAAAAAAGTATTTATTTATCTGAAATTAAAATTTAATAGACTGTTTTGTATTTTCATCTGCTGAATATGGCTACGCTATTAACTTTGACATTTGCTTGGCCCTTGTCAGGGACCTTGCAGGTTCCTTTAGTCATACTAAACAGGCATCTCCCACAGGCATGAAAGGTAGCCATGTTTGCCAACAAACTTTACCATGCACTTCCTGATTCACACCTAGCTTCATTGCTCTCATTTAGCTTCTAGGTTTCCCCTTACTTTATTCCCAGCAACCATTTGCCATCCCATTACTGACCATGGCCTGATGTCTACATTCTGATGATGCCTTTGGCAGCCACTCCAGTCTAGCATTAAACCACTACTAATTTCATTGCCTTGGGCTCTGCCTCTCCTCTGTCATATCCTGGAGTATCACATGCAAACTTAGCGCTCACAAGACAGCCTATTACATTCTTGGAGAGTTCTAATTGTTAGAGAGTCTGTCTTTGTGTTGATCTGAAATTATCTTCCCTGAGGCTTTGACCTATTTGAGTTTCAATAGATAGTTTGCTTCTTGAGAGCAGAGAAATGTCTTATGCACTGTGGTATGTCTAGGATTCATGGCAGTGACTGGCACATGGAAGATTCTTGATAAATGTCCGCTGAATAAAAATGGGCATTATTGCCTCTGGAGCTGCACTGTGTAAAATGAATTTCTTATCTACAGTCAGTTTTTCAAATGTGTGAACAATGTTCTATAGTTCTGCATCAATCTGGTCTTTTATAGGCTAGGCATTCCCAGTTTCTTAAATCATTTTTCATTTGAGAAGTGAAGTACCTGGCACTGAAGAGGCACTTGGTAAATGTTTGTCCATTAAGAATTTCCTCATGTTTGGTTAAAATGGCAAATATTCATAAGAAAACAATGCTAGATATAACTTTAAAGGACATAGACATTACTAGTGGGCATAGGTAAAAATAAAATGAATGGTGAAAAGGATAATTGTATCCCATAAAAATGTATACGAACTTAAAAATATAGACTGCCTAGATCTTTTGAAAATGCATTCATGTGCATAAATACCCAAACATTCCTAAAATTTGAAATACTTTAATTTTGAAATATAATATGATAATATTTGTAGTATATTTTGAAAGAAACCTCCAACAATTCTCCAATCTTATTATTTGCCTATTCCCATGCATACAGTAGCCTGTCTAGATATTTTGGGCCTCAACATTGAAAGAGTGGCAAGAGAGAATTATAAATATCCTTTTTAAATTAAATATATTTTTCCATTTTCTGTTGAAATAATTAGCAAGACAAATGATTGTATCATATCATTGTTACTGTGCAAAGAGATCTAGAAAGAAAGAAAGAAAGGAAAGAAAGAAAGAAAAGAAAGAAAGAAAGAAAGAAGAAAGAAAGGAAAGAAAGAGGAGAAACCAATGATTCAATCTATTAATTAGAGGGAAAATCATGCTAAAAATGGTAAGGTGTGCATCAAGATGCTAGAAACATCTTAATTAGGTAATTTTAAAAGAGGGATAATTGTCAATGTATCTTCAAAATTGCATACTTTCCTTCAGCTCACCTACTAAACTGAATAGCTATATTTGATCAATTTTAAAAATTATATGAAAACTAAGATTTTGTTAAACTTGTTTTTATAGTTTTATAGCCAGAAACATTTGATGTGTAATGAGCAACTCAACAATTTACTGCCTTTTATTTATAACCCTCGCTAGATTCTATGATGTTATAGTGATTGTACACTCTGTATTCAAATCTGACCTGGGGTTGGATTATAGTCTGTCATTTCTGTGGTCCAATTAATATGAACAGGGTGGGAGAAGGATAAATCTTATTCTGTATTAAAATTTGTACATGGCAACAAAGCAAAATCATCACTAGAGTGGTTCCTGCAAAAATGTCAGGCACAATTACATGGATGAAACATAAAGGGCATTCCTCTCAGCAAGATTCACAATAGGAGGTGTGTCATAAACAGGGAAAAGAAAACTGTTCAACAAAGCTGGTTATATCTTGCCTTTAAGCAAGGAGTTCACCATTAAAGACATTTTCTGGATGGAAAGTCCTGTGGGGTGTGTGCGTATGTGTATGTGTTTTATACAGGGAGAGAGAATTTACACACTGTCATACTGGTACCAAGCCATATAATAGCTCCAGGAATAATACTGAGATTTCATAATCCATGAACTTTCTTATTTTCAGCAAACTCCCTCATAGCCACTCAGCGTCAGAATGCGGATTGTGTGTTTATCTTTCCTAAAGAAGTAAGAGGTAGTCGCCTTGCTCTTCCCCTCCATCCCCCGACATCACCTCTGCTCCACTTGCTATCCATTTTCTTAAATAGAAGATTCAGGGGGAATCCCTGGAGTAGGTTATAATAGGTTGCCAGAAGAAATGCTTCTATTTTAAAAGAAAAAGCAGTAAGAAAAAGAAGTTTTCGTTAGCTCTATCATATTCCTTCTGAGAAGCTGCTGCTTTGAAGGCAAATCTACTCCTCCTACTGCCTTCACATGTTTCTAGGAGATAGTTGTGTGAGAAAACCCTCTGTACTAAGAATTTTTCTATTCTGGAGATATTTTTCATGAGGAGTGGTCAACCCAACCCCCTGTAGAGTAAATGAGACAAGGGGCCTGTACCAGAACACTCTTATGAGATGTGGCATTTAAGATCCAGTAAAATAGGAGATAATATAGGAGATACAGAAGCCCTCCTGGTCATACACCATAAATGATGATGAGATTTGAATTGTCTGTGTTCTCACCTGCCTTGCAGCTGCAGTATTAGAAGCCCAGGATCCTGAGAGACTTAGGGTTTTCTCTATTTGAATTATAGCATATGTTCAAGCTGTATCCCTAAACTCCTGACTGAACTACTAAAAATAATGACTCCTGAGACAAACAATGAGTAATATACTCTGAACAGTGCTATAGCAGAGGGAGTGGAATGTTTGCAGCTGAGATTTGAAACATAAGAATCAGCGAGGGAGAGAGATAAAAAATGACTGCAAGAGTTGATATAAAAAACCTGCTTCAGTCCAATTGTCTCCCATTTTGTCTGTCAAAATGAATGAGCATCAGAAACAAAGATATTGAAGAGATTCTCAGAGAATGGCCCTTGGAAAGTTTAAAATTAAGAAAGCACAATCTAAAATGATTCTTAAAATTAAAAAATAGCATCCAGGGGAATTGCATAAGATTATATCCTGATTAAACCACAATTTATTCTTGTAAATAGGAAAAACAGAGCAACTGGGAAAGGTGTAGTTCCATTATGAACAGTCTGCTAATGTCAGTATCATAAGAAGCAAACAAAAAGTTTGCCCTGTGACTTAGCTTCACACCTTCTGAGAAGCAGGAACAGCCTAAATATACCCCAGCCAGGGTTATCAGCAAAGAACCATGAAACAAAGCCCTCAGCTTTTCATCACATTAAGGCAGTTGAGAAACTGCAATATTCCCCTTATGTTCCTTGTGGGTAATTCTAAATTAAGCTTTAAATAAAGAGCACCAACCATTGTTCATCAGGCCTGAACCAAATCAATAAAATAGATGAGATTATTTTGGCAAGTGGCATGAGATGTTGGAGTCTAGAGCTGGAAGTGCCTAGGTGTCAATTTCTGAATTCTTTCAAGGGAACTAATTCAGATGATATTTATCAAGACAATTTTTAGAGTTAATGCAATTCACATAATTTTCCAAGTTAAAATAATCTTCACAAAATTAAATTTCACAGTTCAGAAACATGCAGAAAAGAGTAGCCTTTTACATCCAAGTGAACAACATTTGACTTTAAGGAGCAATTGTCTTAGGATTTTAAAAATGAGAAACATAAGCTCCCCCAAATTTATACATCAATTGCAATCTGTGGTTTGAAACTTTCTAACCAAAAATACACTCTGAATATTGTGGCAGCTGTTCCAAAACATCTTTCAAGTAGTTATTATTCATTTTATATTGTCTTAAGATATAAATTTGATATAGATGAACTCTCTTAGTATTATTATTATTTTGTATAGGAAAGAAGAGACACATACTTCCCCAAACACTGAAGACGGATTTTTAAATCATTGATCTGATAGCAAAAAATGAGTAAGGTACTCTTCTCGCAAAGCATTAAATCAGAATTTCCAAGCTCATCAGAGAGCAGTAAGTCAATGTCAGAATCTGATAAACTCACTCACTAGTCATCACAATAGTCACATTTCAAAAGTACAATTATAAGTACAAACAGGTTCGGGAAGCACTATGTGAAGAGTTAAGCTTTGGGGACATGGCCATTTTCCATGCAACCCAAGATGACCTCCTCATGGATTCTGGTGAGTAGAGAGGGGCTAACTCATACAGTCTTGAGCACTTGTCCCAAGAAATGACATCAAATTCTGTTCAATGGTGAATCCAGTGAAAATTTTGACCATTTAAAAATTAACCCAACTTTCCTAGAAGTATGGCCCATGAGATAAGAGTTATTTTCTGTCACCTAATCTCCAGACCACACTAAGGTTTGGAGTCTGGCTACAAGCACAGCTGTATCTGCTGTAGGACACTAGGGCAAAATCAAAAGGTCATAAGTTGATCAAAATGTATCCAGATATTTTGGCAAGAGAATGTGGATCTCCAGGGGAGGAATAGAAGCCTTGGCACACGTCCTTAGCTTGTTGGGGAGCTGAATCTGTGGGGAAAAGAATGGGTTAAATTTTGCCTAGGCTATAAAGTAAATCGCAGTAAAGTCGGTATCTAATGCATTATGCATGGAAAAAAAGATGCATAAAATGTACATTCCAGTAATTAATTTCAGAAGCTCTTCAGAGGATGTTAACTCAACTCTATTTGACAAATATCCTTAAGAACTTGAGCTATGTAGTATGGCAAGCTGAGAAAAAGAAACAACAAGGGCATGCAAAGATTAATACTTCAATCAATATTCACCAAGTGCCATATTAGGGAAATGCTGTGGGAAATCCTGTACATGGGACCTGAGGCCTCTCTCATGGGCCATGTAATAATGTCTCTTCTCATAGGAGCAGGAGGTTAACAGGCATTGCTCATGTGCCCCATCCTACAGCTGAATTGCCTACCTGCAGTAAGGGAAGGAAAAGGAATGTTGGCAAAGCTTTTTAAAGACCTTTGCTGAGAAATCATGCTTGCCAGTCAGTATTCCATGCTTCTAGGAATATTGGGAAAAGGCTGTCCCTTTGCTTCCCAAATAAGGCAATACGAAATTGTAACTGGATGCTACCATGGACACCCAGATTCTATCCAGGAGAACATAAATAGAAGTGATGAGAACACCCTCTCCCTGCTGGAAATACATGTGGGGTCCCCCTGTGGGGTTTGACTGTAGGTTCAGGGCAAAATGACTCTGTCTTTTCTAAGGCGGCTCCACCAACCCTGAGGTGCAGAAGCTTATGAGTATTGAAGAATCTTACCTGCAATAAAGGACTGCAAACACTACAAAGGTGGAATACTCAACATTGTGGTTAACCAGGAATAAAGTGAGAGTAAAAGTCTTTGGTTTCTCTTTTAATGCCCTGCAATGTCTATCTCATCAAGAACCAAAAGAATCTAAGGATGGTCTTGCACACAGGAATTGCAAGGGTTAAGCACTTTCTAAGATCAGGGATTTACCAAATAAATGACTCTTCCAGGAGCAGAGTCAGCAAACATCTAACAATAAGGCCAGTTAGATACTAAGAGTTGATAATCTAGTAAAAATAATAACACAAAACATAATTTGATTGTTATTTAAGATTAAGTAGAAGAAACAAGCCATGCAATTGGGAAAAAACAAGAGAAAGATTTCTTCTAAGATATTTGAGGAACAATTCGTGAAAAACCACCAAGTTTGGAATTAAATTTTTTTTCAATACCTACATATTGCCAAGAGTGGTAAAAAAACTGGGAATGTAGGTCTAAAAGGGAAATAGAAGCAAAATTGAATAGATCTGTTATTTTCCAGTTATATCATAGTGGATAAGTGAGTAAGCCAGCCCACATTCTGTGCTTTAGTCCTCTCATCTATAAATTCAACATAAGATGGAATGAAGAATCTTATGAGGATGACTAAACTGATGCCAATATGGTGTTTTGATATCTTTAGCACAAAGAGGGATGAAACACATTATTATTGATCCTTTCATTAAACAACTAGTTTAAAGGAGCACTAACATTCAAAAAAAAAATTATGTTATACTAGTCTTGTATCTGAGATAGGAAAATAGGTTGCTCTGATGTATTCTGTTTTATTTTATATTTTTAATTTTTATTTTAGGTTCAGGGGTACACATGCACATTTGTTATATAAGTAAATTGTGTGTCATGGGAGTTTGGTGTACAGATTATTTTGTTATTACTTAGGTAATAAGCATAGGACCTAATAGGAACTCTTTCGATCACCACTCTCCTTCCACCCTATACTGTTATATATGAACAAGTTTGCATTATATGAGGTCCTAGGATCTTTGGAAGTATAAAATACACTTTATAGAGGGTATAATACTTAAGGCTGTTTTGTTAATTTCAATAGATTATAAATTTTCAATATAAGTAAAATTATGAGAAGACACTTAAGAAGACATTGGGTTAGGTGCTGGAAGTACGACAATAATTAAGAGATCTCTTATTCTTTTTTTATTATTATACTTTATGTTCTAGGGTACATGTGCACAACATGCAGGTTTGTTGCATAGGTATACATGTGCCATGTTGGCTGGTTGCACCTATCAACTCGTCATTTACATTAGGTATTTCTCCTAATGCTATCCCTCTGCCAGCCCCCAATCCCCAACAGGCCCCAGCGTGTGATGTTCCCTGCTCTGTGTCCATGTGTTCTCGTTGTTCAATTCCCACCTATGAGTGAGAACATGCGATGTTTGGTTTTCTGTCCTTGTGATAGTTTGCTAAGAATAATGGTTTCCAGCTTCATCAATATCCCTGCAAAGGACATGAACTCATCATTTTTTATGGCTGCATAGTAATCCATGGTGTATATGTGCCACATTTTCTTAATTCAGTCTATCATTGGTGGACATTTGGGTTGGTTCCAAGTCTTTGCTATTGTGAATAGTGCCACAATAAACATACGTGTGCATGTGTCTTTATAGCAGCATGATTTGTAATCCTTTGGGTATATACCCAGTAATGGGATGGCTGGGTCAAATGGTATTTCTAGTTCTAGATCCTTGAGGAATCGCCACACTGTCTTCCACAATGATTGAACTAATTTACACTCCCACCAACAGTGTAAAAGCCTTCCTATTTCTCCACATCTTCTCCAGCGTCTGTTGTTTCCTGACTTTTTAATGATCGCCATTCTAACTGGCCTGAGATGGTGTCTCATTGTGGTTTTGATTTGCATTTCTCTGATGATCAGTGATGATGAGTATTTTTTCACATGTCTGTTGGCTGCATAAATGTCTTCTTTTGAGAAGTGTCTGTTCATATCCTCTGCCCATTTTTGGTGGGATTTTTTTTCTTGTACATTTGTTTGAGTTCTTTGTAGATTCTGGATATTAGCTCTTTGTCACATGGGTAGATTGCAAAAATTTTCTCCCATTCTCTAGGTCGCCTATTCACTCTGATGATAGTTTATTTTGCTGTGCAGAAGCTTTTTAGTTTAATTAGATCCTATTTGTCTATTTTGGCTTTTGTTGCCATTGCTTTTGGTGTTTTAGTCATTGAATCTTTGTCCATGCCTATGTCCTGAATGGTATTGCCTAGGTTTTCTTCTAGGGTTTGTATGGTTTTAGGTCTTACATTTAAGTCTTTAATCCATCTTGAGTTAATTTTTGTATAAGGTGTAAGGAAGGGATCCAGTTTCAGCTTTCTACATATGACTAGCCAGTATTTGCAGCACCATTTATTAAATAGGGAATCCTTTCCCCATTGCTGGTGTTTGTCAGGTTTGTCAAAGATCAGATGGTTTTAGAAGTGTGGTGTTATTTCTGAGGGCTCTGTTCTATTCCGTTGGTCTATATATCTGTTTTGGTACCAGTACCATGCTGTTTTGGTTACTGTAGCCTTGTAGTATAGTTTGAAGTCAGGTATCATGATGCCTCCAGCTTTGTTCTTTTTGCTTTTGATTGTCTTGGCTATGTGGGCTCTTTTTTGGTTCCATATGAACTTTAGAGTAGTTTTTTTCCAATTGTGAAGAAAGTCATTGGTAGCTTAATGGGGATGGCACTGAATCTATAAATTACCTTGCACAGTATGGCCATTTTCACGATATTGATTCTTCCTAACCATGAGCATGGAATGTTCTTCCATTTGTTTGTGTCCTCTTTTATTTTGTTGAGCAGTGGTTTGTAGTTTTCCTTGAAGAGGTTCTTCACATCCCTTGTAAGGTCCAGCCTTATAAGGTCCAACAAAGTCACATCCCTTGTTGAATCAGCCTTGCATCCCAAGGATGAAGCCGACTTGATTGTGGTGGATAAGCTTTTTGATGTGCTGCTGGATTCGGTTTGTCAGTATTTTATTGAGGATTTTCGCATCCATGTTCATCAGCGATACTGGTCTAATATCCTTGTAAGATGGATTCCCAAGTATTTTATTCTCTTTGTAGCAATTGTGAATGGGAGTTTACTCATGATTTGGCTCTCTGTTTGTCAGTTATTGGTGTATAAGAATGCTTATGTTTTTTGCACATTGATTTTGTATCCTGAGACTTTGCTGAAGTTGCTTATCAGGTTAAGGAGATTTTGGGCTGAGACGATGGGGTTTTCCAAATACACAATCATGTCATCTGCAAACAGGGACAATTTGACCTCCTCTTTTCCTAGTTGAATACCCTTTATTTCTTTTTCTTGCCTGATTGCCCTGGCCAGAACTTCCAACACTATGCTGAATAGGAGTGGTGAGAGAGGGCAACCTAGTCTTGTGCTGGTTTTCAAAGGGAATGCTTCCAGTTTTTGCCCATTCGGTATGATATTGGCTGTGGGTTTGTCATAAATAGCTCTTATTATTTTGAGATATATTCCATTGATACCTAGTTTATTGAGAGTTTTTAGCATGAAGGGCTGTTGAATTTTGTCAAAGGCCTTTTCTGCATCTATTGAGATAATCATGTGGTTTTTGTCATTCGTTCTGTTTATGTGAGGGATTACATGCATTGATTTGTGTATGTTGAGCTAGCCTTGCATCCCAGGGATAAAGCCGACTTGATCGTGGTGGATAAGCTTTTTAATGTGCTGCTGGATTCGGTTTGCCAGTATTTTATTGAGGATTTTCACAACCATGTTCATCAGGGATATTGGTCTAAAATTCTCTTTTTTTTTGTTGTGTCTCTGCCAGGCTTTGGTATCAGGATGATGCTGGCCTCATAAAATGAGTTAGGAAGGATTCCTTCTTTTTCTATTGATTGGAATACTTTCAGAAGGAATGGTACCAGCTCCTCTTTGTACCTCTGGTTAGAATTCAGCTGTGAATCAGTCTGGTCCTGGACTTTTTCTGGTTGGTAGGCTATTAATTATTGCCTCAATTTAAGAACCTATTATTGGTCTATTGAGAGATTCAATTTCTTCCTGGTTTAGTCTTGGGAGGGTGTATGTGTCCAGGAATTTATCTATTTCTTCTAGATTTTCTACTTTATTTGCACAGAGGTGTTTATAGTATTCTCTGATGGTAGTTTGTATTTCTGTGGGATCAGGGGTGATATCCCCTTTATCATTTTTTATTGTGTCTATTTGATTCTTCTCTCTTTTCTTCTGTATTAGTTTTGCTAGCAGTCTATTTTGTTGATCTTTTCAAAAAACCAACTCCTGGATTCACTGATTTTTTGAAGGGTTTTTTGTGTCTCTATCTCCTTCAGTTCTGCTCTGATCTTAGTTATTTCTTGCTTTCTGGTAGCTATTGAATTTGTTGGCTCTTGCTTCTCTAGTTCTTTTAATTGTGATGTTAGGGTGTCGATTTTAGATCTTTCTTGCCTTCTCTTGTGGGCATTTAGTGCTATAAATTTCCCTCTACACACTGCTTTAAATGTGTCCCAGAGATTCTGTTACGTTGTGTCTTTGTTCTCATTGGTTTCAAAGAACATCTTTATTTCTGCCTTCATTTTGTTATTTACCCAGTAGTCATTCAGGAGCAGATTGTTCAGTTTCCATGTAGTTGTGCAGTTTTGAGTGAGTTTCTTAAACTTGAGTTATAATTTGATTGCACTGTGGTCTGAGAGACAGTTTGTTGTGATTTCCATTCTTTTACATTTGCTGAGGAGTGTTTTACTTCCAATTATATGGTCAATTTTAGAATAAGTACGATGTGGTGCTGAGAAGAATGTATATTCTGTTGATTTGGAGGGGAGAGTTCTATAGATGTCTATTTGGTCTGCTTGGTGCAGAGCTGAGTTCAAATCCTGGATATACTTGTAAATCTTTTGTCTTCTTGATCTGTGTAATATTGACAATGGGGTGTTAAAGTCTCCCATTATTATTGTGTGGGAGTCTAAGTCTCTTTGTAGGTCTCTAAGGACTTGCTTTATGAATCTGGGTGCTCCTGTATTGCGTGCATATATATTTAGGATAGTTAGCTCTTCTTGTTGAATTGATCCCTTCACCATTATGTAATGGCCTTCTTGTTTCTTTTGATCTTTGTTGGTTTAAAGTCTGTTTTATCAGAGACTAGGATTGCAACCCCTGCTTTTTTTTTTTTTTTTTTTGCTTTCCATTTGCTTGGTAGATCTTCCTCCATCCCTTTATTTTGAGCCTATGTGAGATGGGTCTTCACGTGAGATGGGTCTCCTGAATACAGCACATTGATGGGTCTTGATTCTTTATCCAATTTGCCAGTCTGTGTCTGTTAATTGGGGCATTTAGCCCATTTACATTTAACATTAATATTGTTATGTGTGAATTTTATCCTGTCATTATGACGTTATCTGGTTATTTTGCCCATTGGTTGATGCAGTTTCCTCATAGCATCGATGGTCTTTACAATTTGGCATGTTTTGGCAGTGGCTGGTACTGGTTGTTCCTTTCCATGTTTAGTGCTTCCTACAGGAGCTCTTGTAAGGCAGCCCTGGTGGTGACAAAATCTCTCAACATTTGCTTGTCTGTAAAGGATTTTATTTCTCCTTCACTTATGAAACTTAGTTTGGGTGGATATGAAATTCTGGGTTGAAAATTATTTTCTTTAAGATGTTGAATATTGGCCCCCATTCTCTTCTGGCTTGTAGGGTTTCTGCCAAGAGATCAGCTGTTAGTCTGATGGACTTCCCTTTGTGGGTAACCCGAACTTTCTGTCTGGCTGCCCTTAACATTTTTTCCTTCATTTCAACCTTGGCGAATCTGACAATTACGTGTCTTGGGGTTGCTCTTCTCGAGGAGTATCTGTGTGGTGTTCTCTGTATTTCCTGAATTTGAATGTTGGCCTGCCTTGTTAGGTTGGGGAAGTTCTCCTGGATAATATCCTGAAGAGTGTTTTCTAACTTGGTTCCATTCTCCCTGTCACTTTCAGGTACACCAATCAAATGTAGATTTGGTCTTTTCACATCGTCCCATATTTCTTGGAGGCTTTGTTCTTTTCTTTTCACTCTTTTTTCTCTAATCTGGTCTTCTTGCTTTATTTCATTAATTTGATCTTTAATTGCTGATATCCTTTCTTCCACTTGATTGAATCAGCTATTGAAGCTTGTGCATGTGTCACGAAGTTCTCGTGCTGTGGTTTTCGGCTCCATTCATTCATTTAAGGTCTTCTCTACACTGTTTATTCTAATTAGCCATTCATCTAACCTTTTTTAAAGGTTTTTAGCTTCCTTGCAATGGGTTAGAACATGCTCCTTTAGCTCAGAGAAGTTTGTTATTACCAACCTTCTGAAGCCTACTTCCATCAACTGATCAAAGTCATTCTCCGTCCAGTTTTGTTCCATTGCTGGCAAGGAGCTGCGATCCTTTGGAGGAGAAGAGGTGCTGTGGCTTTTGGAATTTTCAGCTTTTCTTCTCTGGTTTCTCCCCATCTTTGTGGTTTTATCTACCTTTGGTCTTTGATGTTGGTGATCTACAGATGGGGTTTTGGTGTAGATATCCTTTTGGTTGATGTTGATGTTATTCCTTTCTGTTTGTTAGTTTTTCTTATAACAGTCATGCCCCTCAGCTGCAGGTCTGTTGGAGTTTGCTGGAGGTCCACTCCAGCACACTGTGTGCCTGGATATCACCAGCGGAGGCTGCAGAACAGCAAATATTGCAGAACAGGAAATACTGCTGCCTGATCCTTCCTCTGGAAGCTTCATCCCAGAGGGACACCCACCTGTATGAAGTGTCTGTCAGCCCCTACTTGGAGGTGTCTCCCAGTCAGGCTACACAGGGCAGGGTCAGGGACCCACTCGAGGAGGCCATCTGTCCATTCTTAGAGCTCGAATGCCATGCTGGGAGAACCACTGCTCTCTTCAGAGCTGTCAGACAGGGATGTTTAAGTCTGCAGAAGTTGTCTGCTGCCTTTTGTTCCACTATGCCCTGTCCACAGAGGTGGAGTCTATAGAGGCAGTAGGCCTTGCTGAGCTGCAGTGAGATCCACCAAGATCGAGCTTCCCAGAGCTTTGTTTACCTACTCAAGCCTCAGCAATGGCGGACACCCCTCCCCCCACCAGGCTGCAGCCTCACAGGTCAATCTCAGACTGCTGCGCTAGCAGTGAGCAAGGATCCATGGGCGTGGGACCTGCTGAGCCAGGCACAGGAGGGAATATCCTGGTCTGCTGGTTGCTAAGACTGTTGAAAATTGCAGTATTTGGGCGCAAGTGTACTGTTTTCCCAGGTACATTCTATCACGGCTTCTCTTGGCTAGGAAAGGGAAATCTGCCAACCCCTTGTGCTTCTGGGGTGAGGTGATGCCCCGCTCTGCTTTGGCTTGCCCCCCCTTGGGCTGCACCCACTGTCTAACCAATCCCAATGAGATGAACCAGGTACCTCAGTTGAAAATGCAGAAATCACCCATCTTCTGTGTTGATCTCGCTGGGAGCTGCAGATCAGAGCTGTTCCTATTCAGCCATCTTAGAAGCAACCCAAGATCTCTTATTCTTAAGGAACCAACAGAGATTAGGAAGAAAGTCACAAGCAAATTCATACAGTGAGACTCTATAGTATACACATGTACAAATGAATATGGCAACAGAGGAGGAAAAGCAACAAAATCTATCAAAGAATTCAGGAAAGAGTTTACCAAGAAGGTGATATTTGAACTGAACCTTATTGATGGAATTTGCTATCTATAGGCTATGGGATAAGGACAGACCAAGCAGATGAAAGTACATGAAAAGTTCAGAGATATCAAAGAATGAATGACAAAATGTTCCACATGGCTGGAGCTCAGGTTGCAGGTGTTAGGAAATGGTAGCTAAATAAGAGACCAATGCTCTTCCTGCGTGGATATTGTCTTTTATTTAAATTATTACTTTATGGCATCCAAGAGATTTTTTTTCTGAGAATATTTGTATATGGACTCTTTTTTGCCACAATTTATCAACTAATATAGTTCTATATAATAGTTTGAAATGGTTTCCTACATAGTTCACTATCTAAGGATTAAAGTGCATGTAATGATTTCTCTTCTACATAGCTCACCTGACTTTATAGTTGATCTAAAATCCCTAATTATGAGATGGTCAATTTGACATTGCTGTAAACCACTAAATGCTAATTACTTACACCACCTCCAAGGGGCTTTGTAACCGCATATTTGTAGCAGGGTTTCTGTGTAATAGTTTAGCAGATATTGCAAACTAGTCACAACAAAGAGATGGGATACTTAATTTTTAGATTTGAAAGTTCACACACCTTATTTGGCTAGAATAGAAAGTTGATAAGGTCACAGGGAAGTGGAGTTTCCTTGCTTCGAAGCCATCAATGTGACACTTATCTAGAATTAGCTGACTCACAAATGCAGACCCTTAATCAAAAAGGACTTCATGTAAACACGTTTATAAATAACAAAATCATAAATCCCAGGACTGAAGACAGTTCAATTAATCTTAACTGAGTGCATATTTGTCAGGCAGTGCTCTAAGAGATGGAGATATAGCAGTGAGCAAAATGAAATCCTAGCTCTCAAAGGTGTAGGTTCTAGATGCAGGAGGCCTCCAGGATGTGCACACCCACATACATACATGCATATGTACATACATACATACATTACATGTGTGTATACATGAAATGGGGTAAAGACAATAGAGTGATGAAGGTATGGAGACTGTTTTATGTTCACAATTAGGGAAGGCCTCCTCAGTAAGGTGACATTTTAGGGAAGACCTGAAGTGTAGGAATATATCAAACAGCAAGAGCTAAGGTCATGTGTTGTCAACTGTTGCTGGGGAAGAGCCAGGAAGCTGGTGTGATTGGAGCAGAGTCAGGGAAGGGAAGGTGATAGAGGGAATATCAGAGCAACATCAGGGCCTAGGTCATATAGAGCCCTGTGGTTCTGGTAAGGATTTTGGATTTGCTCTGAGTAAGATGAGAAGCCTTTGGAGGGTTAGGAGCAAGAAATGGCATGAACTGATTTATATTTTAAAATGATCACACCGGCTAGTATGGAGAGAAAAGACTATAGGTGATAAGGGTGGAAGCAGAGGTGCTACTGCAATAATTTAGGGCTGTAGTAGTGTGGGTGGGGAGGTGATGAAAGATTGCTTGATTGTGGATCTATTTTAAAGTCACAAGAACCTAAGAGTAGGGATTTGATCTGCTTTATTCTCTTCTGTATCTGAAGCTTCCAGAACAGTACCAGGAACACAGTGGGGGCTAATAATTATTTTTAAAATACTAAGTGAAGACAATGGCTGGCAGATTAGATATAGGGAGTAACAGAAAAAATGGAGTCAAGGAGAGTTTCAATTGGCCTGCACGACACAAAAGTGGAGATAACACTTGTTGAGATAATGAAAATTGAGGAGGAACAGGTTTTGGGGTAGGAATGGAGTTTGGTTTTGGCCATGGTAAGCAAGGAGGTAGGTCTCGAATTCAGGGGTCAGGTCGGATTAGAGATGAACATTTGGGGGTCTTCAAAATGCAAATATATTCATATAAAACTGTAAGACTGGATGATTTCACCCAGGGACTAATGTAAATAAAGGGGAGAACCAGGATCCCTGAGGAACACCAATGTATCATGGTAGCATAGATGATGGAGCCCCACAAAAGAAGTCTGAAACAAAAAGCAATCAGAGAGGGAGGAGGAGAACCAGAGAAGGATGCCCCAGGAGCAAGAGAAGGGGATGCATCTGTCAGGAGGCTCCCTAGGGGTGTCAGTGCAGTGAGAGGCAAGATCTCAGACTTCACCAAGAAAAGATTATTGTTATCTTTACAACAGACAACGGGAGAAGAAAAAATAGGAGAATTAAGCAGAGAACATATTTTGAAGATTTGTTTTTTGCCAATGGAGAAAAAAAAAAGAAGAGAGGGTAACTGAGTAGGAGGATGGGTCAAGAGAATTGCCCAATCATGAGGGAAAACCTGACAATCTGAGAGATTCAGATAAAAAGACAGCGACAGCTGACAACACAGTAGTTCATGCATAATACAAAGTAAATATTGAAATGATAATCCTTCAAATCTCATTATTCTGTTTTACTTACTTATCACTGAAATAAAATTGACTTCAAATACATTTGAGGATTGGCTCCCTCTAGCAATACCCCTAATTCTAAAGTATGTTCTTGCCTGTGCAAACTTAAAACTAACTGCATTATCTTGTCTTTCTCTTTCCTCTTCCTCCCTTATTAATACATAGGTCAGAAATGAACGATCCATCTGAGTTCATTTGGTAAGGACGCTGGCTGCCAGTCTTTCCCTCAGTTACTCTTTTAGCACTTGTGTATCTCTGGAGCAGCTGCCTCCTTTGCTGGGGCAATGGCCTCTTCTCCAGACCTCCACCTCCAGGTCCTTACACTCAAAGAGGCAGAGGAATATTTCTTTATTACTACTCCTTGATGGAGAGAAACCTCATAATTATCAGCCAGAATCAAAAACTTGGGAGGTGGTTAAATTCTTGCATGGTTTTGCTGAATCTAGTATGAAGGATGAATTACTTAAAGGCAAGTAAATTGCTACAATAACTTAAAAGTTCACACTATCATTTCTGAAACTAGCAGAAGGACCCCTAAGCATGTTAATTGGGATGGCTCCATCAAATAAACTCATCATGCAAAGAAAGCAATAAACCTTAAGATATTTGGGAAATTTGTATCTAATGAGAAACATTTCAGTTTAATTTGTTTCACTCAAGCTTACCTTGCTCAAGGCACTATGAGGAGTTGTGTGAAATGTACAATTGAATGAGAAATAATTCCTGTCATTTTAGAAGGAAAATCCCAAAGCAATAAGTATACAATTATTTATAGCAATCCCAATACCCAACACACCACACACAAACACTCTCTCTCTCTTCCCCCCCCCACACACACAAACAGACACACACACACACGATTAATTATTCTCCAAATGCATTAAGCGTTTTTATGTCTAGCGTTTCTGCATAGCCATTCTAACTTTCAAAGCACCCTTTCTCCAGTTCTCTGCTGTTGAAATGCTACTTATCCTTCAAGATTCAGTTTCCAGAGAACTTGTGGGTTTCTCCAATGAGCATTAATCCCTCCTTCCCTATTTTTGCAACTGAACTATTTTACTATTGATATGTACATATCTGCTCACCCCGTCAGATTGTGAACACATTGAAGATAGCCATTATATCTTACAATGCTTTAAATCCCCTCAGTGTCTAGCCAGGTGCCATATCCATAAGAGTGTAATATAGTTTTGTAGAACTAAATTGTTTCATTGATCATCAGCCTGAGGAAGCTCAATCAAGGACAAAAAGCCTACATAATTGTTGGGGTCCCAGTAATGTTGTTTAGAATTTATTAATCTATGCCAGGAACTATGCTAAGAGCTACTTATAAAGTACATCGAATTATTACTTTAAACCCTATAACATCCCCTTTGAGATATATTTTACTAAGCATCTTTTTTTTCTTTTTTTATTATACTTTAACTTCTAGGGTACATGTGCACAATGTGCAGGTTTGTTACATATGTATACATGTGCCATGTTGGTGTGCTGCAACCATTAACTCGTCCTTTACATTAGGTGTATCTCCTAATGCTATCCCTCCCCCCTCCCCCCACCCCACAACAGGTCCCCCTTCCTGTGTCCAAGTGTTCTCATTGTTCAGTTCCCACCTATGAGTGAGAACATGCGATGTTTGGTTTTTGGTCCTTGTGATAGTTTGCTGAGAATGATGGTTTCCAGCTTCATCCATGTCCCTACAAAGGACATGAACTCATCATTTTTTATGGCTGCATAGTATTCCTTTGTGTATATGTGCCACATTTTCTTAATCCAGTCTATCATCGGTGGACATTTGGGTTGGTTCCAAGTCTTTGCTATTGTGAATAGTGCCACAATAAACATACGTGTGCATGTGTCTTCATAGCAGCATGATTTATAATCCTTTGGGTATATGGCCAGTAATGGGATGGGTGGGTCAAATGGTATTTCTAGTTCTAGATCCCTGAGGAATTGCCACATTGTCTTCCACAATGGTTGAACCAGTTTACAGTCCCACCAACAGTGTAGAAGTGTTCCTAATTCTCCACATCCTCTCCAGCACCTGTTGTTTCTTGACTTTTTAATGATCGCCATTCTAACTGGTGTGAGATGGCATATCATTGTGGTTTTGATTTGCATTTCTCTGATGGCCAGTGATGATGAGCATTTTTTCATGTGTTGTTTGGCTGCATAAATGTCTTCTTTTGAGAAGTGTCTGTTCATATCCTTTGCCCACTTGTTGATGGGGTTGTTTGTTTTTTTCTTGTAAATTTGTTTGAGTTCATTGTAGATTCTGGATATTAGCCCTTTGTCAGATGAGTAGATTGCAAAAATTTTCTCCCATTCTGTAGGTTGCCTGTTAACTCTGATGGTAGTTTCTTTTGCTGTGCAGAAGCTCTTTAGTTTAATTAGATCCCATTTGTCAAGTCTGGCTTTTGTTGCCATTGCTTTTGGTGTTTTAGATATGAAGTCCTTGCTCATGCCTATGTCCTGAATGGCATTGCCTAGGTTTTCTTCTAGGGTTTTTATGGTTTTAGGTCTAACATTTAAATCTTTAATCCATCTTGAATTAATTTTTGTATAAGGTGTAAGGAAGGGATCCAGTTTCAGCTTTCTACATATGGCTAGCCAGTTTTCCCAGCACCATTTGTTAAATAGGGAATCCTTTCCCCATTTCTTGTTTTTGCCAGGTTTGTCAAAGATCAGATAGTTGTAGAAGTGTGGTGTTATTTCTGAGGGCTCTGTTCTGTACCATTGGTCTATATCTCTGTTTTGGTACCAGTACCATGCTGTTTTGGTTACTGTAGCCTTTTAGTATAGTTTGAAGTCAGGTAGTGTGATACCTCCAGCCTTGTTCTTTGGGCTTAGGATTGACTTGGCAATGTGGGCTCTTTTTTGGTTCCATATGAACTTTAAAGTAGTTTTTTCCAATTCTGTGAAGAAAGTCATTGGTAGTTTGATGGGGAAGGCATTGAATCTATCAATTACCTTGGGCAGTATGTCCATTTTCATGATATTGATTCTTCTTATCCATGAGCATGGAATGTTCTTCCATTTGTTTGTATCCTCTTTTATTTCATTGAGCAGTGGTTTGTGGTTCTCCTTGAAGAGGTTCTTCACATCCCTTGTAAGTTGGATTCCTAGGTATTTTATTCTCTTTGAAGCAATTGTGAATGGGAGTTCACTCATGATTTGGCTCTCTGTTTGTCTGTTATTGGTGTATAAGAATGCTTGTGATTTTTGCACATTGATTTTGTATCCTGAGACTTTGCTGAAGTTGCTTATCAGCTTAAGGAGATTTTGGGCTGAGACGATGGGGTTTTCCAAATACACAATCATGTCATCTGCAAACAGGGACAATTTGACTTCCTCTTTTCCTAATTGAATACCCTTTATTTCTTTCTTCTGCCTGATTGCCCCGGCGAGAACTTCCAACACTATGTTGAATAGGAATGGTGAGAGAGGGCATCCCTGTCTTGTGCCAGTTTTCAAAGGGAATGCTTCCAGTTTTTGCCCATTCAGTATGATATTGGCTGTGGGTTTGTCATAGATAGCTCTTATTATTTTGAGATACGTCCCATCAATACCTAATTTATTGAGAGTTTTTAGCATGAAGGGCTGTTGAATTTTGTCAAAGGCCTTTTCTGCATCTATTGAGATAATCATGTGGTTTTTGTTGTTGGTTCTCTCTTATATATATATATATATATATATATATATATATATATATATATATATATATGTTGGATTACATTTGTTGATTTTCAAATGTTGAACCAGCATCCCAGGGATGAAGCCCACCTGATCATGGTGGATAAGCTTTTTGATGTGCTGGTGGATTCGGTTTGCCAGTATTGTATTGAGGATTTTTGCATCGATGTTCATCAGGGATATTGGTCTAAAATTCTGTCTTTTTGTTGTGTCTCTGCCAGGCTTTGGTATCAGGTTGATGCTGGCCTCATAAAATGAGTTAGGATTCCCTCCTTTTCTATTGATTGGAATACTTTCAGAAGGAATGGCACCAGCTCCTCCTTGTACCCCTGGTAGAATTCAGCTGTGAATCCGTCTGGTCCTGGACTTTTTTTGGTTGGTAAGGTATTAATTATTGCCTCAATTTCAGAGCCTGTTATTGGTCTATTCAGAGATTCAACTTCTTCCTGGTTTAGTCTTGGGTGAGTGCATGTGTCAAGGAATTTATCCATTTCTTCTAGATTTTCTAGTTTATTTGCATAGAGGTGTTTATAGTATTCTCTGATGGTATCCAGGAACTGAACTCAGCTCTGCACCAAGCGGACCTAATAGACATCTACAGAACTCTCCACCCCAAATCAACAGAATATACATTCTTCCCAGCACCACACCACACCTATTCCAAAATTGACCACATAGTTGGAAGTAAAGCACTCCTCAGCAAATGTAAAAGAAAAGAAATTATAACAAACTGTCTCTCAGACCACAGTGCAAACAAACTAGAACTCAGGATTAAGAAACTCACTCAAAACCGCTCAACTACATGGAAACTGAACAATCTGCTCCTGAATGACTACTGGGTAAATAACAAAATGAAGGCAGAAATAAAGATGTTCTTTGAAACCAGTGAGAACAAAGACACAACATACCAGAATCTCTGGGACACATTTAAAGCAGTGTGTAGAGGGAAATTTATAGCACTAAATGCCCACAAGAGAAAGCAGGAAAGATCTAAAATTGACACCCTAACATCACAATTAAAAGAATTAGAGAAGCCAGAGCAAACACATTCAAAAGCTAGCAGAAGGCAAGAAATAACTAAGATCAGAGCAGAACTGAAGGAGATAGAGACACAAAAAACCCTTCAAAAAATCAATGAATCCAGGAGCTGGTTTTTTGAAAAGATCAACCAAATTGATAGACTGTTACCAAGACTAATAAAGAAGAAAAGAGAGAAGAATCAAATACTAAGCATCTTTTAAAAGTGAGAAAACTGAGGCTCATCAAGATTATCAAGCATTATCAAAACCCCACATTTGCAAAGAGCAGGTCTGAATCTGGTCAAGGTCCAAATCAAAACACAGTTGAGTCTAGTTTTATCTGACCTAAAGTCTGTGTTTTTATCCACTGTGCAAGTTGCCCTAGCAACACCCCACAGCCATATGCTCCCTGCCATTGTGAGAAACAGGAAGAGCTTGTCATTTATTGGGTGCCTACCCTGTGCCAAACATTGTGCAATTGCTCATCACATTTTGTTTCATTAGATGCTCACAAAACTTCATGGCATAGACTTAACAAGGCTTAGCGTATAAGTTAATTATTCACAATAACATAGTCAGTAGTGGCAGAGCTGAGCTTTCCAGCCTGGACTGTACTCCTAACCAGATGTTATAATTCACCTTTCAGATATGAAGGTCTGCTTGAGCCAGGGCCCTCAAAACTCACTGAACCCCTTTGCCTTCCCTAGTTATTTTCGCTGCTCCTGATGCCACCCCTTCATCTCTTTCCTCTTTCTGTTTCTTAGAGAAGAGAAGTTTCCAAACCCTTATATCAATAAGCTATAGCCTGTCCTTTCCACCTCCCTTCCCATAGCCCAAGGTTCCTCTTCTCTGCAACAGGGAGGCCTGTCCCCTGGGGACATCCCAGGCACACAAGAGAGAACCTCTGGGCGATTCAACCCAGAGGATGTAGTCCCTCTTGGGCACATACTTCTGGCTCCTCCCTACTCCAAGTCAAAAAGAAACTGAAACTTTCTTCCCGTCTCTCTTTCCCCAAATTCTCCATGCTCTGTTTATGTTGTTCCTCCAGCCTATCCATTTCCTTAAGTTTTTCAAATTTTACTCTTGCAATATTTATCAGATCGAGTTGGCAGATGCTCCTCTCCCACTGTATGTTTTTCTTTACAAAGGCACGTGGACAATAAGAATGGGAAGTGAAGGGAAGTGAGGAATCAGTGTCGTTGACCAACATAAGAAGTGAAGTCACTGCCCGTAACTGCCTAGAGAGAATGGAGAACATGAGGGCTAATTTTGATACCTCAGATCAGGAAAGGTTGGATGAAGGGAAGGTTTGATCAGACAACAAAAGAAGAGGATTTCAGACTGGGTGATGGGGGCCTTAGAGGGTAGAGTGAGCCTGGAGTAATGAGATAACACAGGAACAGATAAAAGGATGAGTCCCTATTTGCTGGGTGTGAAGGTTGATGATAGAGGGAATGGCATGATATGAATAAAGCTAAGAGTGAAGTGAACAGATTAATATTAAAGAGCACTGAAGGCCAAGATGCTTGTGTTTCAGAGAGTGTTCTTTGCACCCTCTCTAGTGTCCAAACAAGGACTTTAAAACATTTTCCCAAAATGATTCACAGTATCACAAGAGGAAGTTCAAAGAGCAAAACACATCTGGAACACTTTGTGTAGTCCCCAGTCATTTAATTGGTTACATTATTAAATCATACATTGACAGAGAATCACACACTAATGAATCTCTACTTTATAAAAACCTTTCTTGAACTGAAAAATAATTGAGGTATTTAAATATTAAGACAGAGTCCAATCAAAAGCAAAAGGCAAAACAAGTTAGTTCCAAGTGACCTCATTTCAAAACTTGAACAAATGAGCAGCACATTGAGTTTCCAGGCAGACTACATGTTAAGAAATTGTATTGCATGGCTGGGTGCGGTGGCTCACGCCTGTAATCTCAGCACTTTGGGAGGCTAAGGTGGGCAGATCACGAGGTCAAGAGATTGAGACCATCCTGGCTAACACGGTCAAACCCCGTCTCTACTAAAAATACAAAAATTAACTGGGCATGGTGGTGTGTGCCTGTAGTCCCAGCTACTAGGGAGGCTGAGGGAGGATAATCACTTGAACCCAGAAAGTGGAGGTTGCAGTGAGCTGAGATCGCACCACTGTACTCCAGCCTGGCAACAGAACAATACTCCATCTCAAAAAAAAAAAAAAGAAAAAAGAAAGAAATTATATTGCTTATCATTTATATGAAATATTACCTTCTTTACTCCTATTCTTAATCATTTGCTTTTTCTCCTGCTTTAGAGACACATAGTTTGAGCTTTCAAAAAAATTAATGATTTTCTGTAGTATGATTTCTCCTTTCAGTTAGATGAGCTTCTTTGAAATCAACATTATAGGACACCTAGTAAGTAAGGGGTGTTTCGGTCACTGGCAACTCTTCAGACAGCACTTGCCTGTATGTTTAAGGCTTAGCAGTGTTTTTCACAATTCTTGCTTCTCACAGCTCAAAATATAATTCTCCTCTTTCCTCTTGATCCTGTAGTTCCCTATATTTCAGTTCATTTTTTCCAGTGACGACTCAGAAATAAAATTCAGCTGTCTTTGTGCTGCTGCTCTTTCTTCCTTTGTGTTGTGCTTCTATTGTGTTGCTCAAAGTTCCATGGTGAAGTCCCTCTCTCTGAAGCACTGTAGGTTTTTCTATAACAGCACTTAGTTTAATTATCTGCTATGTAATTTTATGTTAATTTGTGTCTTTTATCCACTAGACCAGGAGTCCCTTAAGAGCAGAAACTGGATCTTTTATCCTTGTATCCTCTATAACTAGAACAGTGCCTGTCTCACAGGAGGTACTCAATAAACACTTACAGAGTAAATGTAAGAATCTGGAGCAAGAGGACTCAGATTGAGTTGACACCCTGCAATTTCCTCATATGTTGAATATAATAATAACTTTCTCTTCCAATAATTTTATTAATTGAGATGAAGCTGTGTAAAATGCTTTATATATTATAAGGTATACATGCATGCCTATGTTACTGTGTTAACTCAAAGATTTGCTGTAGAAAATGTTATGTGGGATGGTTCTCAATCTAGAGCAATTTTACCCCCCAGGAGATATTTGGCAATGTCCGGAGACATGTTTGGTTGTCACATTTGTTGGAGGAGGGGTTGGATACTGGCATCTAGTGGATAGGGACCAGCCATGCCATATGTGTACTATACGTCATGCAATGCACAGCAAAGCACCATACAACAAGGAATTATCTGGCTCAAATTCTCAGTGGTTCCGATGTTGAGAAACCCTGGCTCAAACTTAAAAATATATGATAGGTAAAACATTTTCATTAGTATATTTGCCACTAGACGATTAACTGAGTTTTAGCTTTTTTGTATGTAAACAGGGGTCATCATATTAATTTACTTGTAACCGTTAGAGTAACGCCTTATCTTTCACACTATAAATATACTTTCTTACTCTCTGTTTAGCCAACAGTAATCTATATATGGAGACACCTGGTTTCCTCTCCTTCCAGGCCCACAGTAAGCTTATACATCCCTGTATCCCACATATGTAGACAGATCTTCATGACTAGTTTTAACCAATGTCTTGCATATTTAAGTGATGTGCATTACTTCTGGGCCAAAGCACTTAGTGGCTGGTGCAACCTGTCCAGTCCTCTCTTGCCCTGGCTTAGTGATTATAGACACTGCAGTTGAGACGGTGACATCACAGGATGGAAGTAGCCTGGATTCCAACTAACACATGGTACACAGCTGCCTAGAGATGGGCCCAAACTTATACTAGATTTCACAAGACTGAAAATAAACCTTTTCCAGGTTAAGCAACTGTAATTTCAGGATTGTTTGTTAATGAAGTTTAATGTACATTTATCTGATTACTATATCACCTTAAAGGGACAACAATTTTGGTTGTATTCAGCACTTTATACTCTAGTTGAACAATTCCTGGGATAGAACAGGTGTTCAGAAATATTTTAGTACCAAATTGGTAAAAGGAAAAGGGAATTATTAACTCAGTTTTCTTTTTCTTTTCAGAATATATCTGTCCAATTATGACTAGTATGCTGGGTCTGGCCTCATGGTTTTAAAACTGGCCCAAGTGTCCCATGGAACTGATGTTTATGGTTTATTTTGAATAAGCATAAAAATTGATCCTCCCACTCTTGAAACTTGAGAAAGTTACATTTGTCTTATCTGAGTTCCTTTCTCAGGAACCAACCATCAGGCCTCCCATATTGTATTGAGGAACTGAAACTTACCAGATCACTGCATCTGGACAATAAAAGCACAGGTGCCTTACCCGTCATGATTGCCTGACTAATTGATTCCTGTTAACCAACTCCTCTTCCTTACCCCTTCCTAATTCCTGTTTTCCCACACATGCTTACAATTCTTCCCTACAATATAAACCCCTAATTTTAGTCAGTCGGGGAGATGGATTTGAGACTGATCTCCCGTCTCCTTAACTACAGCACCTGATTAAAGCCTTCTTTCCTGGCAATACTTGTCTCAGTGACTGGCTTTCTGTGCAGCAAGCAACAGTACCTAGACTGCAGCAAGCAACAGGACCTCGACCTAGACCGACTTGGTAACAGTTTTGTTTTCAAAAGGTCAGAGCCTGGAAATTTTGACTATGACATTTTGTGATGTATAATCCTTCAACACACATTTAAATAATGTGTATCAAATCTTGAAACCCCCTTGATCTTCTCACTGACCCAAAATGCCATAACCACATACACTGGACAATACACTGTGGACACTTCATGTTCGTTTGCTACAAGGAAATTCCTAGGTAAATTAGTTATGAGTTCCAGGACATTTGCTGTCACTACTCAGCAGGCTTGCATTTGCAAAGCTTGCCCTCTTGAGGCCAAACAGTTCCAATTTATAAATTGTTATGCCTGGATAATAGAGATTAGTCTACATATCTCTTTAAAGCTACTGACTGATGAGGGCCAGAATCTGTGGCATTGCAGACTGGTGAAGAGCAAGGACTCTAGAATAGGATGTCTGGGTTTGTGTCCGGGAGTTACTACCTCTTGTCAGTATCATCATGAACTTCCTTTCCTTTATCCATAAAATATGGATAATAAAAGTACCCATGTTACAGTGATGTTCACTTAAGTGTATTAATACATGTACAGGGTTTAAAATAATATTTACCACACAACAAGTGTTTAAATAAAATGAACTAATATTATGTACAGTGACACTAAACTAGTATCTAGACATGATTTACTCATAGGGCTATATTAACTAGACAAGCAGCTGCTATTCTTTTTTTTTTTTTTTTTTTTTTTTTTGAGACGGAGTCTTACTCTGTCGCCAGGCTGGAGTGCAGTGGCGCAAACTCAGCTCACCGCAACCTCCACCTCCCAGGTTCAAGCATTCTCCTCCCTCAATCTCCCGAGTAGCTGGGACTACAAGTGTGCAGCACTACGCTCAGCCGCTGCTATTCTTAAAGGGGCTATATGTTTATCAACTAACATTTCAAAATGTATCTGAAACAGATAAAATTAAAAGTTTCAACACATGATTATAATCTGTGTTGAAATGTGCCTCCCAAGTCATATAATTCTATACAAGACTCCATAAAGCCATGAAGACATTCATACATGACAGTCTAAGATGTGTAAATATTCACATGCCAAATTATATTCTTGAATGATTTAGAGAGAAAAGAGGCATTTATTAAATATTCTTTCTCCCATTTTTTCTATTTCCTTTCAAAATTTCCAGGCAATCAAATAAACATTGCAATGACTTTTTTAGACATGAAAATCATATTGCAGATAAATAAAATAAATTTATTCAAAAATGGCCTTTGGCAGATCCAAAAAGTATATTCAAATCAATATAAGAATAAGTTGTAAAATTGACCTTTGTGCATTCTCTGGAAGATTTGGTCAACTAGCTCTGTGAATAAATAATTTAAAAAAATGCATCCTGCCTGCACACCACCGTGGGGCCTCCCCAAAGAGCATGCAATATAAAATATAATATCCTAAACTGAAAAGAGATTATAATCATATTTGGCTGTCTGATATTATGAATATAAGATTCTGCTGCACAATGTAGAAACAGAAGGCAATAAACAGAATTGTCCATACTGGCTAGAATTCCATTTATATTTTGCCAAGCTTTTCTACATTAATTGTGGCAAATTATATGAAATAAACATAGAATTACAATGGAAATAGTTAGGTAAGAATATGTAACCTGTAAAAAATTATTGTAAAATGTAATTGCCTGATATATTTAAGGTATTTATAATTACTTAAAATCATGTTACTAATAGGGGCACTTTTCTGCTTTTGTTCTTAATCACATTACTATAGAAACCTAAGAAAAATGAGAAGTTGATAATTCAAACAGAAGATATTGAGAAAACACACACATACACAGCAATGAACTCTGCAGGGCACACAGTAAGTATTCAATAGCTTCTTAAAGTAAGATTAATTTTTGCATATTTTACACATCTGCATGTTTACAAATATTATCTATATATCACTTTGTGCAGAAATCAGGGCATATATTCTAACTGCAGTTAAAGCATAGACATTAAAAAAAAAAGATAAAGGAGAAAATCCTACCATTTACAACAACATGGATGAACTTAGAGGACACCATGGTGGGTGACATAACACAGTCACAGAAGGACAAATACTGCATGATTCTGCTTATATGAGGTATATGAAATAATCAAATTAATAGATTCAGAGAGTAGAATGGTGGTTGCTATGAGCTGGGGTATGGAAAAATGGGGAGTTGTTCAGTGAGTATAAAGTCTCAGTTGTACAAGATAAATATGTCTAGAGATCTTCTGTCACTGAGAAGATTTAAACAGGGTTGAGGCATGATTTGATTTTAATTTTATAAATATTATTCTGATTTCTGTTAAATATGGTAAGTTGAACACATGCATTTATCATCATTTGCTTTGAAAATTCCAGTAACATGACAAGAGATTAATTTAAAAAGTTGCAAACTCAAAAGATCAAATTAGGCCAGGAGATGGAACAACAGGAAATGAGAAATAGCTACACATACTTTGAAGGTGGAAAGCGTACAGATAGTGGTAACTGACAAACAGATGAGACTGCAGAAGTCTAGGCATTCATGAGACACTTATAAGAAACAAGGGAATTGGATTTTTCTGTTATCACACTACTAATAAAGACATACCTGAGAATGGATAATTTATAAAGGAAAGAGGTTTAATTGACTCACAGTTCCACATGCCTGGGGAGGCCTCACAGTCATGGCAGAAGGCAAATGAGGAGCTAAGTCACGTCTTACATGGAAGCAGGCAAGAGAGCTTGTGCACGGGATCTCCCATTTATAAAACCATAAGATCTCATGAGACTTATTCACTATGATGAGGACAGCATGGGAAAAACCTGCCCCTATGATTCAATTATTTCCATCTGGCCCCACCCTTGACATGTGTGGATTATTACAATTCAAGGTGAGATTTGGGTGGGGACACAGCCAAACCATAGCAGGAATTTATAGTGCAAACCTAGAAAAGCTCAGGAACTGAACATACAGATTCTAATGAAGGCAAATGGAGACTGTAAGGTGGACTCTCCACAGTTTAGAGTTAGTTTAAAGTCACTATTAAGTTCAATTACTTGCTGAGACCTTTTCTGCATTCTGGTACAACAGACTACTACCCATTCATACTCCTAAAAAATACATAAGGTTGTTATCAGGGAGAATTGCACTGGAGAGGACATCAAGTAGGGTGCAATGAAGGGCAAAGTACCATACTGATAGAGGGTTAGTGGGTGAAAGGCTGTGTACTGAACATTGAGAATTCCATGCCCTCTAGCTAGACACCAGGCTTCTTTCTCTCATAAAGGAGACTCAGATTCTTTCCTGGAGAAAATGAGCAGCCAAAGAGAAAAGATCTAAAAGATCTATAGATACTGACATGGAGTGGGGCAACAAAGTAGGCGGGTCTCCCTTCCAGTTATCCTACAGTAAAACTTACCAGGCAATAATCCCTTGCCATGCTTACAGAACTTTCAGTTAATGGTAGTGCATCACTCTTGAATCAATGTAGTATTTGGCATTTAAGGATAGCCTCCCATATATAAGACAGAGACATAATAAAGAGTAAAAAACTCCGGGAGGAGGAGCCAAGATGGCCGAATAGGAACAGCGCCGGTCTACAGCTCCCAGCGTGAGCGACGCAGAAGACGGGTGATTTCTGCATTTCCATCTGAGGTACCGGGTTCATCTCACTAGGGAGTGCCAGACAGTGGGCGCAGGCCAGTGGGTGCGCGTACCGTGCGCGAGCCGAAGCAGGGCGAGGCATTGCCTCACCTGGGAAGCGCAACGGGTCAGGGAGTTCCCTTTCCGAGTCAAAGAAAGGGGTGACGGACGCTCCTGGAAAACTCGGGTCACTCCCACCCGAATATTGCGCGTTTCCGACCGGCTTAAAAAACGGTGCACCACGAGACTATATCCCACACCTGGCTCGGAGGGTCCTACGCCCTCGGAATCTCGCTGATTGCTAGCACAGCAGTCTGAGATCAAACTGCAAGGCGGCAGCGAGGCTGGGGGAGGGGCGCCCGCCATTGCCCAGGCTTGCTTAGGTAAACAAAGCAGCCAAGAACCTCGAACTGGGTGGAGCCCACCACAGCTCAAGGAGGCCTGCCTGCCTCTGTAGGCTCCACCTCTGGGGGCAGGGCACAGACAAACAAAAAGACAGCAGTAACCTCTGCAGACTTAAATGTCCCTGTCTGACAGCTTTGAAGAGAGCAGTGGTTCTCCCAGCACGCAGCTGGAGATCTGAGAACGGGCAGACTGCCTCCTCAAGTGGGTCCCTAACCCCTGACCCCTGAGCAGCCTAACTGGGAGGCACCCCCCAGCAGGGGCACACTGACACCTCACACGGCAGGGTATTCCAACAGACCTGCAGCTGAGGGTCCTGTCTGTTAGAAGGAAAACTAACAAACAGAAAGGACATCCACACCGAAAACCCATCTGTACATCACCATCATCAAAGACCAAAAGTAGATAAAACCACAAAGATGGGGAGAAAACAGAACAGAAAAATAGGAAACTCTAAAATGCAGAGCGCCTCTCCTCCTCCAAAGGAACGCAATTCCTCACCAGCAACGGAACAAAGCTGGATGAAGAATGATTTTGACGAGCTGAGAGAAGAAGGCTTCAGACGATCAAATTACTCTGAGCTACGGGAGGACATTCAAACCAAAGGCAAAGAAGTTGAAAACTTTGAAAAAAATTTAGAAGAATGTATAACTAGAATAACCAATACAGAGAAGTGCTTAAAGGAGCTGATGGAGCTGAAAACCAAGGCTCGAGAACTACGTGAAGAATGCAGAAGCCTCAGGAGCCGATGCGATCAACTGGAAGAAAGGGTATCAGCAATGGAAGATGAAATGAATGAAACGAAGCGAGAAGGGAAGTCTAGAGAAAAAAGAATAAAAAGAAATGAGCAAAGCCTCCAAGAAATATGGGACTATGTGAAAAGACCAAATCTACGTCTGATTGGTGTACCTGAAAGTGATGCGGAGAATGAAACCAACTTGGAAAACACTCTGCAGGATATTATCCAGGAGAACTTCCCCAATCTAGCAAGGCAGGCCAACGTTCAGATTCAGGAAATACAGAGAACGCCACAAAGATACTCCTCGAGAAGAGCAACTCCAAGACACATAATTGTCAGATTCACCAAAGTTGAAATGAAGGAAAAAATGTTAAGGGCAGCCAGACAGAAAGGTCGGGTTACCCTCAAAGGGAAGCCCATCAGACTAACAGCGGATCTCTCGGCAGAAACCCTACAAGCCAGAAGAGAGTGGGGGCCAATATTCAACATTCTTAAAGAAAAGAATTTTCAACCCAGAATTTCATATCCAGCCAAACTAAGCTTCATAAGTGAAGGAGAAATAAAATACTTTACAGACAAGCAAATGCTGACCGATTTTGTCACCACCAGGCCTGCCCTAAAAGAGCTCCTGAAGGAAGCGCTAAATATGGAAAGGAACAACCGGTACCAGCCGCTGCAAAATCATGCCAAAATGTAAGGACCATCAAGACTAGGAAGAAACTGCATCAACTAACGAGCAAAATCACCAGCTAACATCATACTGACAGGATCAAATTCACACATAACAATATTAACTTTAAATGTAAACGGACTAAATTCTCCAATTAAAAGACACAGACTGGCAAGTTGGATAAAGAGTCAAGACCCATCAGTGTGCTGTATTCAGGAAACCCATCTCACGTGCAGAGACACACATAGGCTCAAAATAAAAGGATGGAGGAAGATCTACCAAGCAAAAGGAAAACAAAAAAAGGCAGGTTGCAATCCTAGTCTCTGATAAAACAGACTTTAAACCAACAAAGATCAAAAGAGACAAAGAAGGCCATTACATAATGGTAAAGGGATCAATTCAACAAGCGGAGCTAACTATCCTAAATATTTATGCACCCAATACAGGAGCACCCAGATTCATAAAGCAAGTCCTGAGTGACCTACAAAGAGACTTAGACTCCCACACATTAATAATGGGAGACTTTAACACCCCACTGTCAACATTAGACAGATCAACGAGACAGAAAGTCAACAAGGATACCCAGGAATTGAACTCAGCTCTGCACCAAGCGGACCTAATAGACATCTACAGAACTCTCCACCCCAAATCAACAGAATATACATTTTTTTCAGCACCACACCACACCTATTCCAAAATTGACCACATAGTTGGAAGTAAAGCTCTCCTCAGCAAATGTAAAAGAACAGAAATTATAACAAACTATCTCTCAGACCACAGTGCAATCAAACTAGAACTCAGGATTAAGAATCTCACTCAAAGCCGCTCAACTACATGGAAACTGAACAACCTGCTCCTGAATGACTGCTGGGTACATAACGAAATGAAGGCAGAAATAAAGATGTTCTTTGAAACCAACGGGAACAAAGACACAACATACCAGAATCTCTGGGACGCATTCAAAGCACTGTGCAGAGGGAAATTTATAGCACTAAATGCCCACAAGAGAAAGCAGGAAAGATCCAAAATTGACACCCTAACATCACAATTAAAAGAACTAGAAAAGCAAGAGCAAACACATTCAAAAGCTAGCAGAAGGCAAGAAATAACTAAAATCAGAGCAGAACTGAAGGAAATAGAGACACAAAAAACCCTTCAAAAAATTAATGAATCCAGGAGCTGGTTTTTTGAAAGGATCAACAAAATTGATAGACCGCTAGCAAGACTAATAAAGAAAAAAAGAGAGAAGAATCAAATAGACGCAATAAAAAATGATAAAGGGGATATCACCACCGATCCCACAGAAATACAAACTACCATCAGAGAATACTACAAACACCTCTACGCAAATAAACTAGAAAATCTAGAAGAAATGGATACATTCCTCGACACATACACTCTCCCAAGACTAAACCAGGAAGAAGTTGAATCTCTGAATAGACCAATAACAGGATCTGAAATTGTGGCAATAATCAATAGTTTACCAACCAAAAAGAGACCAGGACCAGATGGATTCACAGCCGAATTCTACCAGAGGTACAAGGAGGAACTGGTACCATTCCTTCTGAAACTATTCCAATCAATAGAAAAAGAGGGAATCCTCCCTAACTCATTTTATGAGGCCAGCATCATTCTGATACCAAAGCCGGGCAGAGACACAACCAAAAAAGAGAATTTTAGACCAATATCCTTGATGAACATTGATGCAAAAATCCTCAATAAAATACTGGCAAACCGAATCCAGCAGCACATCAAAAAGCTTATCCACCATGATCAAGTGGGCTTCATCCCTGGGATGCAAGGCTGGTTCAACATACGCAAATCAATAAATGTAATCCAGCATATAAACAGAGCCAAAGACAAAAACCACATGATTATCTCAATAGATGCAGAAAAAGCCTTTGACAAAATTCAACAACCCTTCATGCTAAAAACTCTCAATAAATTAGGTATTGATGGGACATATTTCAAAATAATAAGAGCTATCTATGACAAACCCACAGCCAATATCATACTGAATGGGCAAAAACTGGAAGCATTCCCTTTGAAAACTGGCACAAGACAGGGATGCCCTCTCTCACCGCTCCTATTCAACATAGTGTTGGAAGTTCTGGCCGGGGCAATCAGGCAGGAGAAGGAAATAAAGGGTATTCAATTAGGAAAAGAGGAAGTCAAATTGTCCCTGTTTGCAGACGACATGATTGTTTATCTAGAAAACCCCATCGTCTCAGCCCAAAATCTCCTTAAGCTGATAAGCAACTTCAGCAAAGTCTCAGGATACAAAATCAATGTACAAAAATCACAAGCGTTCTTATACACCAACAACAGACAAACAGAGAGCCAAATCATGAGTGAACTCCCATTCACAATTGCTTCAAAGAGAATAAAATACCTAGGAATCCAACTTACAAGGGATGTGAAGGACCTCTTCAAGGAGAACTACAAACCACTGCTCAAGGAAATAAAAGAGGATACAAACAAATGGAAGAACATTCCTTGCTCATGGGTAGGAAGAATCAATATCGTGAAAATGGCCATACTGCCCAAGGTAATTTACAGATTCAATGCCATCCCCATCAAGCTACCAATGACTTTCTTCACAGAATTGGAAAAAACTACTTCAAAGTTCATATGGAACCAAAAGAGAGCCCGCATCGCCAAGTCAATCCTAAGCCAAAAGAACAAAGCTGGAGGCATCACACTACCTGACTTCAAACTATACTACAAGGCTACAGTAACCAAAACAGCATGGTACTGGTACCAAAACAGAAATATAGATCAATGGAACAGAACAGAGCCCTCAGAAATAACACCGCTTACCTACAACTATCTGATCTTTGACAAACCTGAGAAAAACAAGCAATGGGGAAAGGATTCCCTATTTAATAAATGGTGCTGGGAAAACTGGCTAGCCATATGTAGAAAGCTGAAACTGGATTCCTTCCTTACACCTTATACAAAAATCAATTCAAGATGGATTAAAGTTTTAAACGTTAGACCTAAAACCATAAAAACCCTAGAAGAAAACCTAGGCATTACCATTCAGAACATAGGCGTGGGCAAGGACTTCATGTCCAAAACACCAAAAGCAATGGCAACAAAAGCCAAAATTGACAAATGGGATCTAATTAAACTAAAGAGCTTCTGCACAGCAAAAGAAACTACCATCAGAGTGAATAGGCAACCTACAACATGGGAGAAAATTTTCGCAACCTACTCATCTGACAAAGGGCTAATATCCAGAATCTACAGTGAACTCAAACAAATTTACAAGAAAAAAACAAACAACCCCATCAAAAAGTGGGCGAAGGACATGAACAGGCACTTCTCAAAAGAAGACATTTATGCAGCCAAAAAACACATGAAAAAATGCTCATCATCACTGGCCATCAGAGAAATGCAAATCAAAACCACTATGAGATATCATCTCACACCAGTTAGAATGGCAATCATTCAAAAGTCAGGAAACAACAGGTGCTGGAGAGGATGTGGAGAAATAGGAACACTTTTACACTGTTGGTGGGACTGTAAACTAGTTCAACCATTGTGGAAGTCAGTGTGGCGATTCCTCAGGGATCTAGAACTAGAAATACCATTTGACCCAGCCATCCCATTACTGGGTATATACCCAAATGACTATAAATCATGCTGCTATAAAGACACATGCACACGTATGTTTATTGTGGCATTATTCACAATAGCAAAGACTTGGAACCAACCCAAATGTCCAACAATGATAGACTGGATTAAGAAAATGTGGCACATATACACCATGGAATACTATGCAGCCATAAAAAATGATGAGTTCATATCCTTTGTAGGGACATGGATGAAATTGGAAACCATCATTCTCAGTAAACTATCGCAAGAACAAAAAACCAAACACCGCATATTCTCACTCATAGGTGGGAATTGAACAATGAGATCACATGGACACAGGAAGGGGAATATCAAACACTGGGGACTGTGGTGGGGAGGGGGGAGGGGGGAGGGATAGCATTGGGAAATATACCTAATGCTAGATGACGAGTTAGTGGGTGCAGCGCACCAGCATGGCACATGTATACATATGTAACTAACCTGCACAATGTGCACATGTACCCTAAAACTTAAAGTATAATAAAAAAAAAAAAAAAAAAAACTCCAAGAAACAGAGAAGCATGGAAAGCAGAACAAAAAGCTTTAAAAAGAGAGAAAGAGAAAGCAATCAATGGTTCGGTTAAATATGAGAAAATATTTTTTTGTTTAAAATAAAACACACTATTTGAAAAAAGAACTATCAAAGAACAAAGAAGAGTTCTTAGAAATAAAAAATATGATTGCAAAAATGAAAAGTCAACAGAAAATCATCTAGATAGAACCCAAAAATGGGGGAAAAAAGGAAAAAAAATGTAACATAGCTGAAATAAATTCCATAATTTTTCAGAAAATATTTATTCCTCTTCCCTGAAAGGTGGAGGATATTTTCTTACTACATGGAGGATGGGCTAGGGCCACAAAGCCCTGCTTGTGTGTAGAAAGGACAGCGTGCTGGTTATAAACCAAATTCATAAGAGGCATGTGAGTTTCTTTTGGCTTAATTAAACATCTGTCATTCAAGCCAGTGGCCCAAGAAAGAAGACAAAGACAAGGAGGAAATGTCTCTGATCAGCCAAGTTCAGCTGACTCTAGCCAATCTTTGCAGAGCTGCAACCAAGTGCAGACTGATGAGTAAGAAAATAAATGCATGTTATTGCATGACACTGAGCTCGAGAGAGGTTTCTTATACAGCATTATTTTAACAATAACTAATTTAAGACAAAAAATAAGAATCCTAAACAAATAAAAAGAATCAACCCAGAAGTTGAAACAACCGGCTAATATAAGTTTCAGAAAGAAAGCATCAAGAAAATTAAGGGGAAGAATTTATAAAATAAATAATGTAAGAGAAACTTTCAGAATTGGGTGACATAAATTTCTATATTCAAGGAGTCCAGTGATTACAAAAAGATGTACACCAAGGTATATCTTATGGAATTTCAGAATATCAAGGGTAAAGAAGGATAAAACCTTCTTCTAGACAAAATATGATCAGAATGGCATTGGACTTATGAGAACAATGCTGAAAGCAAAAAATTAATAAATAAATGTCTTTGAAATTAAAATTGAGAGCATAAAAAATTCTGATATAAAATTATATAGCTATTCAAAAGTTAAGTCAAATGTGAAGGTGGAGTAATGGTATTTTCAAGCATATAAGGACTCAAAAATATTTACTTTCAAAGCATATTTTCTCAGGAAGTTATTAAAGAATATGCTCTAGTAAGATAAGGTAGACTGGAGATCCAAGAAGTCAGAAATCCAGAAGAGAAGTGAAGAAAAATCTGGAGTGATGGGTAAGAAAATATCCAGAACAATAGCTGTGTAAGCCAGCCTAAGAGCTTTCAATCCCAATTACAGTAGGACACTGAAAGGCTGTAGGAGGAATATCTCCACAAAAACATGGTATTTCATTAATTTTACCTTCTGTATATTATCTCACTATATAAATAAATCAGTTTCTTCATTCCTCTTGACTGAGGAATGATCAAGTTTCTGCTTTTTCCCTATTACAATCAATAAAGCAATTAATACATGACTTCTTGTGAACAATTTTAAGAGGTTGGTTTTTGTTTTTAGTGTAGATAATGAATTATTGAGTGCAATGATAATTTTGTGTTTTATCTTGGTTAGTCCAAGGTACTCGGATATTTAGTCAAACACTTTGGTGTTGCTTTCAAGGTATTTTTAAGATGAGATTAACGTTTGTCTTAGTCCATTTTGTGCTGCCATAATATAATACCTGAAACTGGGTAATTTATAATGAACAGAAATATCTTGACTCACAGTTCTGCTGGCTGAGAAGTCCAGTATCAAAGCATCTGATAAGGGCCTTCTTGCTGTGTTATCCCACGGCAGAAGGTGAGACAGCAAGAGAGCAAGAGGGGACAATACTTATCCTTCTGTAATCACATTAATCCCACTAATGAGGCCAGAGCCTTCATGCCTTAATCACCTCTTAAAGTTCCCACTCCTTAATACTGTCAATGGCAATTAAATTTCAACATGAGATTTTGAGGGGACATTCAAACTATAGTAATATTTAAATCAGAAGACTTTGAGTAAATTACCCTTCATAATGTGGGTGGGCATCTTTTAATCAGCTGAAAGCCATAAGGAAAGATTGACTTCCCATGAAGAAGACAGATTTCTGCCAGCCAACTGCCTTCGGCCTTGAGCTATAACATCCATTTTTTTTTCCTGGGTTCCAGCCTGCCAATCTACCTTGCAGATTCTGGACCTGCAGATTTTGGAGTTCCTAGCCTGTACAATTACATGAGCCAATTCCTTAAAATCTCTCTCTCTCCCTTCCAATAGGATGTATATAAAACCAATAGGACACACACACACACACACACACACACACACACACACACACACACCCTGTCGCTTCTTTCTCTGGAGATGCTGACTAATACATCAGATATGTGTGCATACAATTTCACTAAATATTGGCAAGATGTATAAAACATTGTAGGATTTTTATATTCCCATCAACAGTGATGAAAATGTACATTTCTCCATATTGTCACCAGCACGTAATTTTGTAACATATAATATTTTGGACCAATGTGATAGCTGTGAAATATTTTCTCATTTTAATTTGTATTTTTTCATTATGATTACTAGTTGGTTTAAAAATTTTTCATATATTCATTTGACCATTCATATACATACTTCTAGGAAATGCCCATTTTATTATTTTTCTAACAAAACGTTTTCATTAGTGTGTAATTTACATAGAGAAAAGCATACAAGTCATGAGTGTACAACTTGATAAAGTATTACAAAATAAACACCTCCAATATAACCATCATCTAGCACCTAGATCTTACATCCAAAAATCTAACATTGCTGGAACCCTACAATGTCCAAGCAGGTCCCCTTCCAAAACACTACATCCTCTTTTTTTCACAAAGAGAAACACTATCCTGAATGATAACACCATAGATTATTCTTGCCACTTCAAGTAAGTGGAATCAAACTATACAGAATATATCATGTCTAGTTTCTTTTCCTCAATATGTTTATGAGAGTAGTCCATGTTATAGCATATAGCTGTAGTATTTTTCACTGCTGCATAATAGTTCATTGCATGACTATGCAATAATTTATCTACTTTGTGTTCATTAAAATATGATGCAGTTATAAACCTTTTAATGCATGTTTTTCAGTGTGCATAAGTATATGCCTAGGAATGTAAATGTATGTCTTCAACTTTGGAGGATAATGGCAGTTCTCCGGTTGGATACACGGATTTATACCACTACGTGTAGTGCATGTCAGCTCTAATGGCTCCACATCTTTGTCAACAAATGGTATTGTCAGCACTTTTTAATTTTAGCCAATCTAGAAAGTATGAAGAAAACACTGATTTGTGGCTTAAATTACCATTTCTTTGATGACTAATGAGGTTGATCATATTTACATGTTTGTGGGCAATGGGGATAGCCTCTTTTGTAAAGTATCTTTTCACAACTTGTTCTCTCATTCTATTTTGTTGTATGTATTTTCTTACTGAGTTTTACAAGTTATTTATATATTCCAAATCTGAGCTTTTTGTTTTTGTATGTGTTGCAGATAGATTTCCCTAGTCTGTTAACTTGGCTTCTATTTTCTTGTTAGCTTTTTTTGAGGGAGAAATGTCTAAGTTGTATTGTCTAATTTTGCATATTTCCTTTATAGTTTATGGTTTTTGTGACTGTTTTAAATGTTCTAACTTATCTTAAAATCATAAATATATCCTCCTATGTCATGTTCTACAACAGCACTCTGTTACTAATTTCTGCAATAATAGACATATTTTATATCTGTGCTAACCTACATCATAGCCACTAGATACATGTTGCTACTGAGCACTTAAAGTATGGCTAGTGTGACTGAGGAAATACTTTAACATTTTTATTTGATTTTAATTAATTTAAATTTACATTGCTATATGTGGCAATTGCTAGTGGCAATTTAAATTAATTTAAATCACTAGAGGCCAACATATTGGATAAAAATCATTCAATTATGTTCTCAGACCACAATATAATTAAACTAGAAATCAGTAACAGAAAGATAGCTGGGAAATTCCAAAATATTTGGAAAGTAGCACACTTCCAAATTATCCAGGGTCAAAAAAGTATCAAGATAAATTTAAAATTTTTTGAACCAAATAGAAGAAAAAATAAAATGTATCAAAATTTGTGTGATACAGTGATAGCAGTGCTTAGATTAACATGTTTAGCATTAAATTCATGTGTTCAAAAAGAAGAAAAATCTAAAACTTCACCCTCCGCCTTAAGAAACTAGAGTAAGAAAAGCCAATTAGGCCTGGCTGAAATAGGTCAGATCCTTAAAAGAGACTGCTGAAACTCCCACAAGGAGAACTAGATAAACTGAATATCCATTTATTTATTATAGAAATTTGATCACTATTTAATAAACTTACAAAAAAATAAAGCACCAGACTCAAATGATTTCACTGGTAAATTCACTAAACATTTAAAGAAAAAAAATACCAAGTTTCCACAATTTCTTCAAGAAAATGGAAGCCGTGAAAACACTGTCTATATTATTCTATAAGGCCAGCATTACCCTAATATCAGTTCCAGAGAAAGACCTTGCAAGAAACAAAAACTACATTCCAATACCTCTCATGAACATAGACACAAGAATCCTTACCAAAATATTAACAAATTGAACCCAACAAGTATAACAGGAATTACACACCATGGCTGAGTGGGATTTATTTCAGGTACTCAAGGCTCATTCAAAATTTAAAAATCAATCAGTGTAATTCATCACATCAAAACACTAAATAAGAAAAATCATATGATATATCAATTGATACAGAAAAAGTGTTTAACAAAATTTAGAATCCATGCATGATAAAAGCTCTCAGAGAATTAGGAATAAAAGGAAACTCTCAACCTGATAAAGAACATCTGTAAATCTACAGCCAACATCTTAATTGGAAGAAACTGGACATAAGGCAAGATTGTCCTCTTGTATTAAAAAGTTTATTCAAAGTCCTAGATAGTGCAATAAAACATAAAAAAGAAAAATTATGGAGATTATTAAAAAAGAAAAGGATCATATTCACAGATGACATAATTTTCTATGTAGAATGCTCCAAAATACCTATTTAAAAACTCCTAGAACTAATACATACACACACACAGTAATACACTTAGTATATACTAATATATACTATAACCTGCTCTCAATACACAAGGTCAACATGAAAAAATCAATTGCTTTTCTATATCTCAGCAATAAACAATGGGAATTTAAATTCTAAAAAGCAATATCATTTACAATAACACTAACAAATTTTAAAGGTGGGGTGTAAATCTAACAAAATATATACAGAATCTTTATGTAGAATATTACAAAACACTGATGAGGAAATAAAGGAAGATCTAAACAAAGGGAATGATATTCTTGGTTTATCAATTGGAAGACTCGATATTGTTAAACTGTCTGTTCTAATATATAGACTCAATGCAATCCCAATGAAAATTCCAACAATATATGTTTTTAGATATTGATGAACAGGTCCTACAATTTATATGGAAAAACAAAAGACTCAAAATAGCCAACACAATATGAAAGAAAGAAAGTCAGAGGGCTGACACTACATAACTTCAATATTTATTGTAAAGCTACAGTAATCAAGATAGCACGGTATTAGCAAAAGAACAAGTATATGGATGAGAAAATAGAATAGAGAGTCCATTAATAGACCCACACAAACATAAAAAAGAATCTTTGATAAAAGAGTAAAGGCTATTCAACTGAGCAAAAATAGTCTTTCACACAAATGGTACTAGAACAATTGGACATCCATGCAAAAAGTGAACTTACACACAGACATTATGCCTTTCACAAGAATCTCAAAATAAATCATCGACATAAATAAAAATACAGAAATTATAAAACTTATTGAAGAAAACATAGGGTAAGATCTAGATGATTTTGGATTTAAGAATGAATATTTAAATACAACAAGAGTAGCAAAATCATGAAAAATGAATAGGTTGAACTTTATATATTAAAATCTGTTCTACAAAAGACATTGTTAAAAGAATGAAAAGATAAGACACAGATTGGAAAAAATACTTGCAACACAGCTATATAATAAAGGAATTATATCCAAAATATGCAATATACAAAAAAACCTTAAAAGCCAACAAGAAAACAAAAAACAAAATAAAAATGAGTAGAAGATCTGAACAGATACCTCGCCAAAGAATATATGTCATACAAGTGACATACATTGACATACAAGTGAATACATGTCATACAAGTGACCAAATAAGCCTATGAAAAGCTGCTCATTTCCATTTTTTGTTAGGGAAATATAAATTAAAACAACATTCCATTAAAAAGTCAAAATGATAAAGTAAACAGATCAATGGCGGCTAGGGATTCTGAGGTGTAGTAGTAAATAGATGAATCACACAGGATTTTTTAGAGTGGTGAAACTGTTGGGTATGATACATACTGGCAGATACATGATTCTCTACATTTCTGAAAACCATAGAACTTTACAGCATGAAGAGTGGAGCTTAATGTTTGCAAATTAAACAAACATTTAGGAGATAAGAGGATCCTAGGATGAGATGCAGGCTATGATTTTTTTAAAAAAACAACTGTATTACAAATGTATGAAATAATCTTGCTAAAGAGGATGGAGAAAAGATAATTGGTTAGTATATTTAGAAATAAGTAGAGTCTATAATACTGAAGATAAAAGGAACCTTACATAAGCTCTGTATTCTAGTTGATAAACTTGTTTCCCACAGGGATATGGGTCAATAATTCTGAAATTACTATACCTGTACATTGGAATTGCACAATTAAGTAAACAGCTGGCTGATGACAGAAGCCAGGTTTCTCACTGTTGGAGTGACAGGTTACACATAAACAGGTGGGGAATGCCAGAAGGATCCATGTGATCATTGATCAGAATGGGAGACAAGAGTATGAACTCATGTTTAGCTTAAAATAAATACTCTTAGATACATATAGAAAAATTTATAAATATGCATGTATACATGAGTTAGTACACACACATACTTCCTTGTTCTTTCAGCTGAGATGGTCTTGAGCAACGGGACAGTACCAGTGAACACACCTAGCTCAAAGATATCAGTTTTTGATTCCATTCTCCAATGAAAGGATGCCAGACTCGTTGCACAAATGACCAATTTGGGTCTGTGGCATGAAATAATGATCTTGCAGCATCTTGTAGTGCCAGAAAGTAAGAAAAAACTCAAATATAAAACCCACAAAACCCACAGTGACAGGGAAATATCAAAGAGACATTGGAGCCAACTGAAAGAGCTTCCAATGGCGAAAGCTGGAACAATATGAGCAACAAAATAAAGTTATATTGGGGTGTAAGCCGAAGCAGAAAAGAAGTATCAATGAGTTCATACTAGCATCAGTAAATGTTTGGATATATAAATGAATAGGGGAGGAGATCTAAATCTACCGTGCAGAATTCAAAACATCTTGTGAGAGATTATCTTTCATAGAGAGAGAGTATTAACCCAGCTACTTAAATATTGGCTGCGGACAGTATTCTAAAGAAAACAATATGGAAAAGGGGAAAACAAGTGACTTTACAGTACAGAAATCTGACAAACATTACCTTAGTCAAGCAATCAAGATTAACATCAATAATGACAAGTCATATTGATGGCATGTACCTTTCATGTAATTCATGGAGAATGGCACTTTACCTGTGTGGTCTTTCTCCCCAAACCTCGAAGTTATAGTATAATTTGGAGGAAAGCATCGGATCATCCCCACTGAGGCACATTCTACAGAATACCTAGCCTGTACTCTGAGAACTGCTGCAACCAAAAAGAACCTAAGGAGACATGTTGGCTAAGAGTAATGATTATCCTGAATGGGACACTGGAACAGAAAAAGGTCAGTAGATCAAAACTAAGGAAATCTGAATAAAGCATAGACTTTCGTTAATGGTATAAATATCAGTTCATTAATTATAACAAATTTTCCATACTAATTTAAGATGTCAACAACAGGGGAAACTAGATGTTAAGTACATAGGAACTCTCTGTACTATCCTTGCAACTTTTCTGTAAACCTAACACAATTTTAAAATGATAATTTGATTAAAATAAATTAATGGTGATATGTTGAAATTTTTACCTCTAAAACTAGCATCTCCAGTGTCTCCATTTTTATTCAAAATTATATTAGAAGCCCTAGCCAGTGAAATAAGTTATGAGAAAGGAATAAAATAAGGATAGAAAAGTTTTTTTAAAAATAATGTATACATAGAAAATGTAATTCTATAAATAAACCTTTAGAATTATCAGCGTCATTGAATCAATTCATTATACACAAATTAATTTAATTTTAATTTTACATACCAGCTACAGAAATTTTAAGACGTCTCAAAATTATTGAAATATAATAAGACCTACATAAATGATAGATATACCATGTCAATATTTTTGAAGACTCGATGTTGTATAATTTCCAATTCTTCTCAAAGTGATGTATAGATTCAATGTAATGACAACAAAAGTCCCAGCAGGTGTGTTTCTGAAAATTGAGACGCGGAGACTAAAATTGTATCGAAATATAAAGGAACCAGAATGGTTAAGGGAAACTTGAAGAATTACAGAATGAGAGAATTTGATTTACCAGAAAAGACTTATACCATAGTTACAATCACTAAATAAGAATTGGTACAAGTAAAGACCACAGACTAATGAACACAAGAGACAGCAGAAACAGATCCATTCTTACAGGACTACTTGAATTACGACAAAGGTGGCACGTTGGAGGAATAGAAAAAGGATGGGCTTTTCAGTGAATCGTCCTGAGTCAATAGTCCTGAGTCAATCAGTTGTCCATCTGGGAACCAAATGAAACCTGACGTTTGCTTTTCGTATTTCCTTTGGGGTAGGCCTGCTGGTTAGTGTGGTTTATAGTTATCATTCAACGATTATCGTTAAATACCATTTTCCTATTTTATTTTTCATGAACTGTATAACTATCTCAAATTATCTCATTTATTTGATTGCTTTTAAATTATTTTTCCTGTTCCCACTACAATATAAAGTCCCTGAGAACAAGAATTTATCTATGCTGCTAAACATTGTAGCTAAAATATCTAAAATATTTCAAGGTATAATTATAAGCTTTTGAATAAATAAATGAATATACAAATCTGCCAGGAAAATGAGGAGTGAAAATAACATAATCCTTTGATCTAGCGCAGGAAGGATGAGGACAGTTTATTTGAGAGCCTGGGATGGGGTAATGGTTTGGAACATTCTAGATAAAAGGCATAGCAAATGCAGAAACATAATAAATGTGTAGGGGAACATCACAGGGTGACTTTCTGAGTGGGCTATTTTTTTATGTAGTAAATGGAAATGTCTGTTTAAAATAAAGGCAGTCGTATTTATTCAGTGACAAGTCTCAGATTACCTGTATTATGTTCTCTTTATTTCATGTGTGGAAAGAAAACTTGTTTTCCTCTAAAATGTCAGTTCAGGATTCTAACACTTATCCATTCTCCCCTAACCTTCTCCAGTTCAGGGCTGTACACGCAGATATTGTCCAACACTTACTTACAGTACTTGGTATTATGTATGTCTGGTTTCTTTAGTGTGTGCATCATGCTTATCTAGGTTTGTTTGTGTTTTAATACAGATTCCTGGGATCCCCTTCTAAAACAGAAGGTCGGGGCTAATTAACTAGCTAGCTCCCTAGGTAAGTCAGATACACAGCAAATGTGGGAACTACTGAATTCTAATCTGAACCCGTGTGTATTAGTCAGGGTTCTCTAGAGGGACAGGACTAATAGGATAGATGTATATATAAAGGGGAGTTTATTAAGGAGTATTCATTCACAAGATCACAAGGTGAAGTCCCACAGTAGGCCATCTGCAAGATGAAGAACAAGGAAGCCAGTCTGAGTCTTTGAACCTCAAAAGTAGGGAAGCCAACAGTGCAGCTGCCAATCTGTGGCTGAAGGCCTAAGAGCCCCTGGCAAACCACTGGTGTAAGTCCAAGAGTCCAAAAGCTGAAGAACTTGGAGTCTGATGTTCAAGGGCAGGAAGTATCCAGCACAGGAGAAAGATGAAGACTGGAAGACTAGTCCTTCCACATTCCTCTGCCTGCTTTAATTCTAGCCACACTGGCAGCTGAATAGATGGTGCCCACCAAGGTTGAGGGTGGGTCTTCCTCTCCCAGTCCACTGACACAAGTGTTAATCTCCTTTGGCAACACCCTCACAGACACACCCATGAACAATACTTTGCATCCTTCAATCCAATCAAGTTGACATTAAATATTAACCATCACACCTTGCTAACAAAAGTGTGGTCTACCAACAGCATTGACATCACCTAGAAACTTGTTAGAAATTTTGAATTTCAGGTTCCATCCCAGATATGCTGAATCAGAATTAAAACTTTTCTAAGATCCTACATAATTTATGTGAACTTTAATAATTGTATTGTAGTAATAACACAACATAAAATTTACTTTCTTAAATGTTTAAGTCTGCAAGACTATTGTTAACTGTAGGCACAATGTGGTGCAGCAGATCTCTAGAACTTATTCATCTTGCATAATTGAAATTAGCAATTTCCCTTTTCTCCCTGACTCCAGACCCTGAAAACCACCATTCTCCTTCCTGATTTTCTGAGTTTGGCTATTTTAGATACCTTATATAAGTGGAATCATGCAGAATTCTTCCTATTGTGACTGGCTTATTTCACTCGGCATAACGTCTTTGAGGTTCATCCATGTTGTTGCATATTGTGGAAATTCCTTATTTTTAAGGTGGAATAATATTCCATTATATAAGGATGGCTATTATATTTTTTAAAAGACAACAAGTGTTGGTAGAGATGCAGAGAAAATTGAACACTTGTATGCTGGTGATGAGAATGCAAAATGGTGCAGCCACTATAGAAAATAATATGGAGATTTCTCAAAAAATTAAAAATGGAACCACCATATGATCCAGCAATCCCACTTCCAGGTATTTCTCCAAAAGAATGAAAATCAGAATCTTGAAGAGATATTAGCACCCAAATGTTCAGTACAGCACAATTGACAATAGTCAAAGTGTGGAAGCAATCTAAATATCTATGGAAGGATAAATGGATTTAAAAAAGTGGTATTATTACTAGATACATAAGAACTTTTAAGTTCGAGAAGCGAATTCTGATCCAAACCACTGTGCTCCTAGACACTTAGCAGCAACATCTCCTGGGAACTTGTTAGAAATGCAAATTATTTGCCTCACCCTAGATCTGAATCAGAACCCCTCTGTTTTAACAAACCCAGAACTCTCAAGTTTGAAAACCACTCATCTAAACCCTTATCCTGTCTTTGAATCATTGATCCACAACTTTATCCTGCCTTTAGCAGTGACCTTTTCTAATTTTAAGCACCACCACAATTCTACCTCTAAAGTCAGTGGAAATTCAGGAGGGCTACAGAAGGACGAATAAAAAAAAAAAATCTATGGTATTACATATGTACGGAACAAAATGCTGCACTTTGTCCAAAAATTGGAGGATTTCCTTTTTTTCCCAAACTGTACATGGGTTTGGAAGGGCTCTCTAATTGGGTGAACATAAAAGCCATGTACTGGTTGGCTGTACTTCCACATCTGTGGTTTTTCAATAGCTATTCTAGAAAAAGGTTTTACTCCCACCTTGACTTCTAAATTTTAAAACGCCTCCATCTCTGAAAAACGCTTTTCAATAATTGTCAATTAGAGTGAGGATAGTAGGGTAAGCAGCTGCTTTAGTTTATTTAAGGAAGCTGCCAGATGATGTCAGCTCCAGGTGTTTCTAAATATTAAGGTGATGGGGTGCATCCCTCAACTTTATAGATAGAGAAAGCAAGGGGCTGTCCCCCATGTTTCTTCTTTAAAATAAAAACCCACAAGGCTACTACTTTCCAATCAATTTCCTATGATTTATCTTAGAGCATTTACATCTAATCCAAACACTACCAGATGAAGGTTGAAAAAGGATTGTTAGGGAAGTAAAGTAAGATGGCTTCAGAGTCCCTGTGTCTTCTTTCTCAAACTCCTTCCATAATTTAAATGCTAAAGCATGATAAGGTTTTTAATAGACTATTTTGTTGTGTGTGTGTATATATATATATATCTATATCTAAGGTATACGGCATGATGCTTTGATATACATAGTGAAATAGTTACTAGAGTTAAGCAAATTAACAAATTAACATGTCCATCATCTCACATAGTTACACAATTTTTTCTTTTTTTCTTTTTCTTTTTTTTTTTTTTTTTTTTGAGATGGTCTCACTCTGTCGCCCAGGTGGAATACAGTAGTGCGATTAAGCTCACTGAAGCCTGGACCTCCCAGGCTCAGGTAGTCGTCCCACCTCAGTCTTCTGGGTAGCTGGGACTACAGGTGGGTGCCACCACACCTGGCTGCAATTTTTTTTTAATGGTAACAGCACTTACAGTCTACTCTCTTAGCAAATTTCTAGTTTAAAATACAATATTATTAACTATAACGCTCATGCTACATTAGATCATTAGGACTTATTCATCCTATATAACTGCAACTTTGTACACTTTGACCTGCATCATTCCGTTTCTTCCCTGCCCCTGGTAACCACCACTGTTTCCATGTATTCCGTATGTGTGTGTGTGTGTGTGTTTTTAAGATTCCACATATAAGTGGTATTGCACAGTATCTTTCTTTTTGTGTCTGGCTTATTTCGCTTAGCATAATGTCCTCCAGGTTTATCCATGTTGTTGCAAATGTCAGGATCGCCTTCTAAAGGCTGAGTGATATTCCATTGTGTGTGTGTGTGCGTCCGTGTATATGCGCGCGTGCATGCCTATGTATGTATTACAATTTCTTTATCCATTCATCGTTAACAGACACTTTGGTTGTTTCCAAATCTTCGCAACTGTGAATAATGCTGCATGAACTTGAGAGCGATTTCTGAGATCCTGATTTCATTTCCTTTGGGTATACACCCAGAAGAGGGATAGCTGGGTCACTGGCTTTAGCAACGATTTTTGCAATATCACACCAAAAGCCCAGGCAACCAAAGCAAACCTAGATAAATGGGACTTCATCCAACTAAAATGCTTCTGCACCGCATAGGAAATAATCAACAAAATGAAAAAACAGCCTATAGATTGGGAGAAAATATTTGTGAGCCATATATCTGATAAGGGGTTAATATCCAAAATACATTACGTTCACAGAACTCAGCCAAAATAAATAAATAAAACACCCAGTTAACTAACGGGCAAAGGATCTGAATGGACTTTTTTTTTTTTCCAGAGGAAGTACAAATTGCCAACAGATATAAGAAAAGGCGCTCAAAATCACTAATGAACAGGGAAAAGCCACTAGGTATCTCCTCACACCTGCTAGGATGACTGTTATAAAAAAGATAAGCGATAGTAAGTGTCGGTGATGTGCGGAGCAAAGGGAACCTTGTACACTGGTGGTGGGAATGTGCACTGGAACAGCCATTATGGAAAACCCTACGGAGGTTCACTCAAAAAGTTAAAAACAGAACTACCAGCCCAGTGTTATCCGTCCTTCGTTAAGTTCAAAGTCACGGTGCCACTTCCTTTCCCATCTAAAGGGGACTGCTCGCGACCCAAGCCAAGGCCCGCAAGTGTGGCTCTCCCTGCGGGGAGAGTAGGGCAGGAGGTGGATTTCCAGGCCAGAGGCTTCCAGGCTGGGCCCGGACCCCACGCCGACCCCGGCCCCGGGGGGCGCTCAGCGACCTCGGCGCCTCCTCAGGCCCCCAGTGAACCTCCGGGGCCCATAAAGGCTCCAGGCCGGCTCCCCGGAGGCCCACCAGCGGGCGTCTGGGCCTCCCTCCGCGCCGCGACCGCCAGGAGGCGCCGCCCGGGAGAGGAAGTCCAGTTGGGCCCGGCCGGGCTTCGGAGGCGCCGCCCGGGAGAGGAAGTCCAGTTGGGCCCGGCCGGGCTTCAGAGGCGCAGGGCGGGAGCCGCCTCGCGCAGGGTCCTCCCCAAGCCGGCGCCAGGCCCTTCCCTCGTCCGGCCCTGCCCTCGTCCGGCCCAGCCCTCGTCCGGCCCCGCCCGGGCCGCGAGCACTGGCGGGTTCTGGGTCCTGTGACCGGTCAGGCGGCGTCAGCGGGCGCGGCGGAGGGCTGGCCGGCCTCGGGGGAGTTTCCGCGGCCGCCGGGGGCGCGGCGGCAGAGCGCGAGGCCGGGCAGGGGGCCAGACTCGGAGCCGAGGCGCGCCCGACAGCCGCAGCGCTCATGGCGGGCGGGGGAGCCGGGGACCCCGGCCTGGGGTCGGCCGCCGCCCCAGCGCCCGAGACCCGCGAGCACCTCTTCAAGGTGCTGGTGATCGGCGAGCTTGGCGTGGGCAAGACCAGCATCATCAAGCGCTACGTCCACCAGCTCTTCTCCCAGCACTACCGGGCCACCATCGGGGTGGACTTCGCCCTCAAGGTCCTCAACTGGGACAGCAGGACTCTGGTGCGCCTGCAGCTGTGGGACATCGCGGGTAAGCGCGGCCGCGAGTTTCCCACTCCAGAGCCCCGCCGGGCCGCCTGGCTCCTCTCTGCCTCTTTTCTTTTTCTTTTCTGCCTGAACTCGTCTGCCTGGGTACCTTTAGGAGAAGAGAGAGGCCCAATCCAAGGGCGAGATGCGATGGACGCGGTCGGCTGGACTCGGTGGGGCCCAGAGGATGGGATGGGCAGTAGGAGTTGGAGCAGGTCCTGCACGCCAGAGCTCGCTCTCCTGAAGGGAGGCGAGGAGGCCAGGGGGTCTTTTCCAGAAGTTTGAACTCTGAATAATGCAAGTATATCATACATACACCAGGACTAGTTGAGAAGCCTGCTTTGGAGCGGGCCGGCGCCTCTCAGCCTCAACTCAAGTTCAGAGGGATTGGGTGACTTAACCCGAAGCTGCACTCCTAGTTAGTGACATCACCAAGACCAAAAGCCAGGTTCCTTTCCAGATCATTTTCCACCACCCGCCTTGGCTCTGAGACTGGCCTTTGTGAGGGAAACTCCATTCCTCAAATACTTTGCTCTCATCGGAAGCCGAGGACAGACACTCCGTGAAGATTTGGGAAAGCTTTTCTGAAACCTTACACTCACCCCTTCCTCTCTTGCTAAACCAACACCTAGTCCCATCCCTGGTGCCCTCGCCCCCCCCCCCGCCACCCCCCCCACTCCTCAATACAGTGTTTCTCTGCCATTTGCTTTCATTTGTTCTGTTTGAGGGGGTACATTTCCCTCTGCTCTGATTTATGAACACTTGAACTTTGCCTGGTGTGGTGGTTGGGAGTGGGCGTTTTAAAGATGATGTTAACTATTGGAAAGTTCATAGAAATGGTACCAAGCCAAGCGCCAGTGGCTCACGCCTGTAATCCCAGCACTTTGGAAGGCCTAGACTGGAGGATCGCATGAGCACAGGAGTTCGAGACCAGCCTGGGCTGTTAGTGAGACCCTGTCTCTACAAAATACATACATACATATATACATACGTACATACAAAAAATTAGACAAGTGTGGTCGTGCGTGCCTGTAGTCCCAGCTACTCAGGAGCCTGAGGCAGGAGGATCACTTGACCCTAGGAGAGGTCAAGGCTTCAGTGAGCTGTGTTCTCACTGCTGTACTCCAGCCTGGTCAACAGAGTGAGACCCTATCTCAGAAAAAAAAAAAAAAAAAAAAAAGTACGAAAATTACTCTGTTCAATCATTACAGGTGTTAAGAAGCACAGTCTGCAGTACAGCATTAGAATGGGAGCTGGTTTAGGGTTAGAGGACACCTGAGGCCACCCTTCATTCTACAGTCCCTACACTGAAGCCCATAGAGGGTATAGCTACCTGGCTGGTAGCAGAGTGGTTGGGGGGATCACAGGTCTACTGTCTGTCTGCCAGGTAGTGCTCTTGTCATTTATAGCTTGTTACATAAGAAAGAGTATTAAATAATTGTAACCTATAACTCATTCATTTAAGAGCACATTTCTGTCCCTCAGACAGGAGAATAAATGTATGCAACTCAGTTGCTCAGAAAAAAGGAGTAATCAGCCAGGGACTCAGCTTTTTGTTGTTGTTTTTTGTTACCAAAAACCAAAAGTTCGTTTGAAAAGTCATCTTTGAAGCCAGAAGTTTTTTCGAAACACTTCCTGCCGTTGCACAGAACCCTAATGAGCAGTATTTCTGCTTCTTGACAAAGTCATGGATTCTAAAGGTTGCCTTACCATGTGACGGTCATTCTCCAGGAATCTGCAGCATAGCTGAGGATTTTCACAAAGATGGTTTTAAAACCTTGCTTACAAGGGTGATTGACCTTGCCTTACTCTTTATGTAAATTATGGCATTTTGTTATTAAATTACGATTGGGCCCTACTGCTGGTAAATCAGTATGAGTAACTAGATTTTTAAGTGTTTATAGTTAGAAACTTGAGAAAGTAAAAGCAGGAGTAAGATACAAATTTTCTTTCTGGTATCACCTCTTCTTTTTTTATTAATCACAGACCTCGAATGACAGGAAGGGGTCATATCTAGTTTTTTATCAGACTCTCATAAACATCTGCCTAGATGGGATATCCTTGTACTTTTCACCAAATCCAAAGCTTGAGTTTTGCCAGGAAGGAAAACAGAAGTTTAAGATCTCCAAAAGGGATTTCTGGATGTTAGATATTGTTTCAACAGGTATTGTTGTCCCATACAGCAAGTACAGACCAGCAATTTACAAAATTAGAGGTAAATTTATAGAAATTATTAGGCTCACATTATAAGTAAGATTTTCAGAGATAGAATTTTAATATCTCTGAATATGAGGGAGAAAAATAGCTTAGTGAGAGACCAAAAACAAAAAAAAACAAAAAAGAAAACAAAAAAAAACTGTTTTAGAGACCAAAAAAAGCAAAACAAAACAAAAAATCCTTAGCCTAAAGTTTGGAGAGCTACATTACTAACTGTTTGATTTGAATATTTGAGCTACTAGTGAATCTCAGCTCATACCATTTGAATTAAGTAATGATGATGTAATGAAGGCAAACTGATGGCTGCTCCACAAACTTCCCCCAGGGCTAAGCATATTTGCCTTATGTAGTAACAAAGTTGGATCATATTTAATTCTCAAATAATAGAAATATTCTTTGATTGCACAATAGTAGATAGAGCCAGCTACTTGCCATAACTAAGTTAAGGTGTGGTGTTTTTACTAGTTAGGTTTTTTTGATTGCTTCAGTGAGAGGGCAAGGTAGTAAAGAAATTATGACAAATCTCTGTGCTTGAAAGCTTTGGCAAGTATGATAGGCTAGAATTATCAAATGTTTTCTACACACGTAGCTAAGCAGATTCAGCTGAACTCTTCAAGTTAAGAACCACTGTGATCCTCAGATACACAAATCTGTTCTTACGGCATTGAAGGAATCTGGCTTTAAAATACAGATGCAGTTTAGTGCAGTTTTTGTGTTAGACAATTGCCATCTCTTAACTCACACGTACTTTGGGACTGCTGCTCAAAACATAACTGAAATATACTAAAATCTTGAAGTCTTTGATAACACTTTTACAGAGATCTTAATAAATGCATACTCAAGATATAGCAAGAGATGTCTCTGATCTTCCTTTTAATGCTCAGTGTAGGTAAAGTAGTATTTGGTTTACTATTATATGCTTATTGCTTATTAGTCACTATAGCATTTTTCAGGCAAATTGAAAGACTGGTCTAGGTTAAATCTTAAAAAAACAAGTTTGTCCATTTAGGTCTAGTATACTTTAGCCTTCATGTATTGACTGAGTGATTTGCTTTTTAGGATCAACATTTTTAAATAAAAATCTGAATGAGTAACTCTCCTTTGGGCCAAAGGACAAATTGGGAACAGTCTGCTCTGAAGTTCATATAAATAATATTTACCCAAGCATAAAATGTGTGCTTGGAAGATATAAACTATATAATTTATGCCTAAACTTATTTTACATTGTTTTGATTCCCATCCAAAATAGAATGTGGATCCTGATTGCCTTGCTGCATCTTATACTTTGTCGATTAGTATACCTAGTAATCTCCCTTTGTCTTTTTTTTCACAACTCTCCTATCATCTTTCATGAGCAAGAATCTGGAATATTACCTCTGACACTTTCCTGATTTTAAAGGTAGTTTTCAGTCACATATACACATATTTCTAATTATAAAGAAGCCGTGCTTTGAGGAATTAGTCTATGTAATTAATTGTAGTCTCCATCTTAAACACAGATCCTGCAGTTAAGTTTCCAGTGTTTATTGGTGGCTGATTACATACCAAGTCATTTACAAGGCTTTTTAAAATCTTTGTTACATATGGGTAATCTGGCTCTTGTACTATCTTGCCATCCTCAGCCTTATTCAAGCTCAATTGCTGTGCTGAATTATAAGCAAAGCCTACTGGCCCATTTACATCTGTAAATCTTTCACTGTTCCTGAGTCCTGAGACACCTTTGAGTGCCACAGTCTGGGCTATCCGTTCACAATTGTCCAGGCAGGCAGCTGGTCAGCATAATAACATATTTGTATTACTGCACATGGAAATTCCCCTGATAATGGTAGTCCTATTGCCCTTCCGTTTTGAATATGTTACCATTCTTCATTGCCTCAATTAGCCCTCATAAGCTAAAAGGTGCTCAGGTTAGCAGTAGAGATAGTAGAGCACTGATAGGAAGTTCTACAACTTTCCTTTGCTCTCAGCCACTTGCCATTCTACCTTTTGAGTTGAATGAATTGTAGGTTTTAGTGGTCCTGTAATCTAAACACAGAGAGGTATAGTAACTTGTAAGGAGACAGGTTTCATGACTCAGATATGAAAGCAATACGCTTTTAAAAGGATAGCAGAATTTTGGTTTATTGATGTCAAAACAGCAGCACAAATGCTTTTCAAAATTTTCAAATGTTCTGGTTATCATGAAATTAGTCATGTGTATGTTGTGTTGACCTTCCAATTTTCTTAAGCTTTTGATATGAAAATTTCAGTGAGTCTCATTCTGTTATAAATGTACCCAGGATTTTGTTTTTAGTCAGATATGATGGGGACATCAGAGCAGGAGATGGATTGCCATTGGAAAGATAGTTTATTACAGTTCCCAAGAGTGGGGGCACATTATGCCACACCACACGAGACCACAGGGAAAAGCAGCAGGGTTGGTCATGAGAAAGAAGGAGCAAGGAAAATGCGTGGGCTGGAGCTTTTACTGTGGCTTTTGCAGGAAGGAACCAGTGAGGTAGGGTAGGTAAGCTGGGCAAGTTGAGGATTGGCTAGTTTGAATAATTTTGGTGTACTCTGGGCAATAGGAGTGGTCTCTAGTTGTCAAGTATCGGGCCCTGGGGTGATTTGGGACAGGGGATAGTGTCCCAGACTGCAGGAGCCTGGTGCAAGGAGACAGGTGGGAGGGTATGGATTTAGGATTGATGGGCTGACTGATACGGTGTGCATATCAAAGGAGTGCTCCAAGATAGCTCCTTTGCTGTCTATAGAAATTAGCTAACCATGGGAGGGTCAGTCCCACCCCAGGCCCACAGTGCCCCAAGTTGTCAAAACATCATGAAATATAGAAAAACAAACCACAATTAATACATATTCCTAGGCACTTACTAAAGATTGAGAGATTTAAGTATTCTTCCAAAGAAGGAAGATTTGAAGGTCTCAGATTTATAGCCCAGGAATAGCATTTCCTTAAAATAATGAGGATTTCATACTAAATCAACACTTAAGTAATAGAGAGTGGGCTACGTCCACAAGTTTAAATTATCTTAGGTTTGTAGAGATCTTCTCTTGGATGGTGAAAGAAGTGCATAGATATAAATTTGGGGAGACTTCTGGAGGGTGAGAAGAAAGAACAAGGTAAAGTTGTTTTAGAATTCTGTTATTCAATTATATTTTAAAAAGTTTTTTTGTGCTTTTTAATAGTTGCGTAGGCTGCAAATATCTAGTTTTTTCACTGTTCTTTTACTGTTCTTGAGAAAGACAGACCAACATGAAAATAAATGGATGGCAAGGGTTTAGTTTAAGGCTCTAACAGTCTTTCTAATTAACAGATGCCCGTGTATTCTCCTCTTCCCCGTTATTTTCGCTCACTTCTATCCAGATATTTTTCTTAAGCATCATCTGTAGTGGTTTTCCTATTTTTTTCATTCAGTTTTGTTACTCTTTTACTTTACAGATTTATTTAATCTCTGTTTCAAAAGGTGGTAGATGAGCAAAAATGATACTTTGTACATGATTTAAGTTAGTTTTACAACTGGAGGAACTTAGCATATCTATGTGTTGTAAATCTTTGAAGCAACATAGTTAAATATAGGTTACACCTACTTAGGTTTTTGGAGAACAACCCTTAATTTTATGTTACAATTATTATTTTAAATTCATCTTATCTTTTCCCACTCCCTAATTAAACTTCATGTGTTTTGGAAATTTTTGTTTTTTAACTTGCTTTACCATCTCTGAAGCACTAATGAGTTAGTTAAGAATTTCTTAAAAAGAGATTACAAATTCATTAAAATAGAAAGTATATTTTACTATTATTTTAGAAAATAAACTATTTCCCTAAATACATGGTCTTGGCCTTTTGATGCTGGGTTATTTACATTTTATTCCCATTGCTGTCTGGATTCAGTGATTGTAGAATATATAGAAAATCGGTATAACGTTCAAGTTGTAATACGGGAACCTAAAATATCAATGTTAGAGCCAGGAGCACTTAGTGATCCCTAAAGATCCCTGAGACCAGTTGGCATAGTTAAGCCAAAAAAGTTTCTTGCCTGAGGTTTCTTGAATTTGGGTGCTTGGGATTTTGAATCCCTGGTATAGTTGGACTTTTATCAAGTTTGTTTTTCTCTGCAGACCATTTTTACCATTACAGGGTATAGCACATAACGAGCTAATAGTTTAAAGCTTTCACATGTTTAATGTGCCATTTTTAAAAAGCATACTCAGGCTTTCATCATGCAATAAACTTGTGGAGCACTTAATAATAGCTGACGTTTATGCAGGGCTTACCTGGCATTCTACGCTGTTTTGAACTTGAAGTGTAACTTAACATGCATAGACCCTAAGTGGATACATTTATGAATTTTTATATACCATCTCCACTTCAAGATATAGAATATTCTTAGCCTCCTAAAACAGAAGTCAGCTACGTTTTCTATAAAGGGCCTGACAAGTATTTTAGGTTTTGTAGGCCATTTCATCTATGTGGCTACTACTCAACTCTGCCATTGTAGGTCAAAAACAGACATAGACAATATGTAAACAAATAAGGGTGACTGAATTCCAGTAAAACTTTTTTTAGCTGGATTAGGCCATTGGCTGTAGTTCATCAAACTGCCCTGGAAGCCTTAGGCAGGGACTAAGTTTAACCCTCTCAGTGACCCTCGAATGTAGGTATTATTTTGTATACTTTTATGGAGGTATAATTGACATACAATAAGCAGTACAATTTGAAAAGTTTTTACATCACTATAGTCAATATTTCAACTATTTTTATCATCGCAAAAGTGTTTTTCTCTTGCCCCTTTGGAATACATATACCCTGCCTTTCCCAAGGCAACCATTTATCTGCTTTCTCTTACTGTATTGGCATAGTTTGCACTTTTTTCAATTTGATATGAATGAACTCATGTAACATTACCCACCTGCACTCTGACCTGGCTTCTTTTATAAAGCATAATGATTTTGAAATACATCCATGTTGTTGCTTGTATCCATGGTTTTGTTCCTTTCCTTTCTATTGTTGAGCTGTATTTCGTTGTATAACTAGACGATAGTTTATCCATTAATCTGTTGATTGACATTTTATTTGGCATCTGTGAACATAATGAACGTGACTTTGAGAGTTCCAGTTGTCCACATCCTGGTCAACACTTGGTGTATTCAGACTTCTTAATTTTAGCCATTCTTGTGGGTGTGAAGTGTCATGTTGTGATTTATATTTACATTTCTCCAGTGAGTAATGATGTTGAACATCTTTTCCTGTGCTTATTTTTTCATCACATACATTTTTTGGTAAACTGTCTGTTCCAATCTTTTGCTTACATTATTAATTTTTTTATCTTCTTTGGGAGTCTTGAGATTTTTATATATTCTGGGTACAAGCCCTTTGTCAGATAAACAGTTTGCATTTTTTCTCTTAGCCATTGCCTTTTGTTTTCACTTACTTAACCATGTAATTGACACTTTTAATTTGCCACATAGTGTGGTTGTTTAAAAAGTACATTCTGATGTCAGGACCGCCACCAAATTTTGAATCCTAATCTTGGGAACCAAAGAAAATGAATTAATATTTTTAAGCCACAGGATCTTCTTCTAAATTACTTGTCATAAACATTTCTGATTTTCTTGTGCTTACCAGAAAGGTTATATGAGTGAATATTTAAATAAGACTCACTAGTAAAAGGAAATACTTGAAATTTACAGATGATTCACAAAAAAAAAAAAAAAAAAAGCAACAGTACTAAAGTTTAACAACTCTTTGTTAACTTCTAGGTTTCTAACTGTTCTTTTACTCATTTGGCACCCCACTCTCTTTTCTAAATTAAAGATATAGTCCAAAGGAATAGTTTATTACCATGTAATTATCTTGAAATCTTACTTTTTCCATTTCCTAATTTAAGACTGTCATATCTTGTTGCTTAGTCTTTTCATATTCAATAATTAAAATATATAAAAATGGAAGTGGTTGGTAATGTGTGCACTGCATTTGAAATTGGAGTCTGAATCATTTCAATGCATACAGTCTTTCTGCAGAATAGCGATTTTGAACAGTTGGCATATCATCTAAGTTTTTATAAATGTCAGCATTATGAGCCAATGAACTATATAATGGTCAGATTTACATTACAGTAAAATATGAGCATAATAGTAGGGTTTCATATGTGACCATTTGTTACAGTAAAATTTAGACCTTTGGACTATTACAGTACAGCTTCAGTTAAACCATATGAGGAGTCATCACAAAACAAACCTTAAATTTATGCATTCACGTTTGACCATTGTTTTATTCTTCTTCCATTATTCCCTAAAACAATATATAAAATTATATTGCATTGTAGAGTTTGGAGAAGGAAGAATTTTATATTTTGGGGTATCTTTGCATCTGTGCAGAGAAAATGTATCAATAAAATGTAGATAAAGCCTGTTGCTCATGTGTTTCAAGAGGAAAGTGTCTTTATCATAGAACAGAGTGATACATCTTAGATGTGCATTGATTGCCAATCATTTTTCCTTCACACTGTAGTCAGTAACTAAGTCAAGGCAAGATAGTTCAGAAAGGCTAGCATCCCACTTCTATAGGTGTGTGGGAGTCAGAAGACCTGGATTCTAGTCCTGTCTTCTTTAGTCAGTGCCACTATAATCCTGGCCAAGCATCCATTTTCCTGTTGTTACATCTGTCAGATGAAAAGAAGGGTCTTTCCTATGCCAAAGATTAGTACAATAGCAGATAGTAAGAGAACGCTTTGCAAAGTCCTATATAATGTACAAAGCAGATTTTTCCCAAAGTGTTTGACATAAATTATTTTAAAAGTGCAATGATATTTGAAGAACCCTGGAATTGATTCTTCTTGTAACAACACAACCAGTTGTGCTTTTTGTTCTGAAATAGATTTTCATGTATCTACTACTTACAGGGGTGAAATCTTGCATATTGAGTCAGAAGTGGGTATGGGCTAGAGATATGAAGGAGAGATGAGTTGAGAACATGAACTACTTTATCTCATGTCCAGCGCTAATCTATTTGACTAGCATGTTACCCACTGCACTTATCTCCTTCCTGCAGGCTTCATTTCTTCTATTCTTGTCTCTTCTTCCTCTACTTCCAGCTTTATGTTTTCCTTTAGTGCCTCTCTTCTCTTAGACTAAGGGGAGACGAGTCGGAATAAATGACAGACTTTGTAGCTTTAAATATTGTCCTATTGGTTTTTATGGAGAATATATTGTACAGAACATAAAACTAATTCATTATGTACTTAAACCAAATTATTAGACACATCTGCTCTATGGGTCATGGTCTGTATGGATAGCCTTAATCCCACCAGGTTATATTGCTGTGGAATGGAAGACATTTGTTCATAGTGTTGCTCTTGGGGTAAAAGGGGTTATACCTAAATGTAGACTCTGTCTGAATTACAAGTTTTTAAATTTTTCTTATATTTATGTCTAGGGCAGGAGCGATTTGGCAACATGACCCGAGTATACTACAAGGAAGCTGTTGGTGCTTTTGTAGTCTTTGATATATCAAGAAGTTCCACTTTTGAGGCAGTCTTAAAATGGAAAAGTGATCTGGATAGTAAAGTTCATCTTCCAAATGGCAGCCCTATCCCTGCTGTCCTCTTGGCTAACAAATGTGACCAGAACAAGGACAGTAGCCAGAGTCCTTCCCAGGTGGACCAATTCTGCAAAGAACATGGCTTTGCTGGATGGTTTGAAACCTCTGCAAAGGTGAGATCTGCTTTGCTTATGCATCTTTTGCTTTCTAGCTCATAAATCTGAGCTGTAACTGTAAAGTATTTAGATATATTATGTGAGTGGTGTTTGAAAGTCTGGAAAATGAGAAGTGTAGCATGGATGTGTTATAGCTTCTTTCAGTCCACAACAGGACTGCTTTCCAAATTGGCTAATGGCTAATAGAAGGGCAGATTTTCCATCAAAACAAAAAGAGTTATTTAGGGCAAAAAGCAAATGACATTTTCTGTGAGTTTGAGTTTTTAACTGAGATACTTCTCATGCAACTAGAGTGGTTGGGGGTATTGTCAAGCACAAGAATTTTTGGTTTTTACAAAAGGCTGAGTGAATAGGAAGATGCCTCTGGTGAAGATGTGTGTCACATGCAGGACCATGTGAAAAGATCAGAGAGGAGATTTATTCAGATGATGTTTGAAGAGTTTTAGGTTAACTGTGTACAAAAGATTTGAAACAGCCAGAAATTATCAACATTTGTGGTATGCTTCATAAACAGTAGAGAATTTTTTCTTTTGTCTATTATGGAAAGCTGAATAAAATATTTTCTGAAGGAAAAAATAAAACACTAAGTTGACTTTCAAAAATCTTAACAGTCTAGTGACCGGACACGGTGGCTCATGCCTGTAATCCTAGCAGTCTGGGAGGCCGAGGCGGACGGATCGGGCAGATCGCTTGAACTGGGAGTTCGAGACCAGCCTGGGCAACGTGGCAAAACCCCGTCTCTACCAAAAATACACAAAGTAGCTGAGCATGGTGGTGCATGCCTGTGGTCCTAGCTTCTCGGGAGGCTGAGGCGGGAGGATCACTTGAGTCTGGGAGGCAGAGGTTGCAGTGAGCCGAGATCATGCCACTGCACTCCAGCCTGGGTGACAAAGTGAGACCCCATCTCAAAAAAAAAAAAAAAAAACTTAACAGTCTAGATATAGAAAAAAGGTGAAAATTATACATATATAAAATGTTTGGGGGGGAGTTACGTGCATTGGAAGTTTCACATAAGGGGGTTAGTGACAATCAGATTTATGTAAGAATGATGAAATGTTTGAAAAATTCTATGATGACAGATAAACATTATACCATAAATTTATTGAAATCATAATACAGTTCTAGCTTTTAGTTTATGTTCTGTGGATTTCTTGTGTGTGTTTACTGGTGTTTTTATATATGTATGTATGTATCATTGTTCCTCCAAATCACCCACCTCATTCTGGATATTTACTATCAGATTAGGTTTAGCTCTACTAGAAACTTACCCTTAGAGTGAAAAACTACTTGATGCCAGTGATGATCTGCGGGATAAAAGTGAAGCAATGAGAGACTGCACAAAAGGAGACCGCTCCAAAAATATTGCGCAATGATGGAGTCACTGGGAAAAAAAAGACTGTCTACTGCAGGCAGAAATGTACACTCCTAAGCTAGAGGCTAATTGTTTGAATAAATATAGCATCTTAAAATTTCCTTTCATAAATAAAACATAGTGATAGAAGAAAGATGAAGCCCAGGAGTGCTATGTGAGCACTTAATCTGACACGAAGGAGAAAATCACAGAAAGAAAGCCTTCTTATAGAGAAGTCACCTCATTCTCCCAAGAAGCTAGGACCACAGGCATGTGCCACCATGCCCAGCTACTTTTTGCATTTTTAGTAGAGACAGAGTTTTGCCATGTTGCCCAGGCTGGACTCAAACTCCTGAGCTGGAGTGATCTGCCTGCCTCAGCTTCCCAAAGCACTAGGATTACAGGCGTGTTCTTCTGGACACTCATGCCCTCTGTCTGCTCTGTATGCCTATTGGGTGATTTGCTTTACTTGCCAGCTTTGCTGTAAAAAGACAGAAAAAAAAAAAAGGGCAGTAAGTATAACTGCTTATGCGAGTGTGCATTTTGGTGGAGGAGTTATATAAATGATAGACAAAATTCCCCTTTAGGCTCTATTTAATCTTTCAGATAATAAATCCAGATTTGCCCCCAGATATAAGACATCATGTGACTAGTAGCTTGTGACTGTGTAAGTCATCGGTTTCACTTTATGTATGGATAGGATTACACGCAGAGGTGAAAGGTGAAACACTGGTTAAGAGTAAAAGTTTCAAGTTTGCTCTGTGCTTCCGTACAAATATAATAGAAGCAGCTTCTGTAGAATTTCCTTAGCAGTAAACCAGACATGTTCCAAGAGAATAACAGTAATAAAAAAATTTAGGTTAAAAATCTTAGAGTTAAGGCTTAAAGTACTGCCTAAATGTCACTAAGGTACACTTCTGAGCTGGCCTGCAGCTAACTTCAGATCTGACTTTTGCTTGAATTGCAGTCATCTGAATTTCACTAGGAACATAGGCAAAAGATAACTTTTGCAAATAAATTTCATCATTTCACCTTTATGGCAAATAATGGATTTCTAATATGAAACTTTAATAATATTAACATATGGGAATTACATTAACGTGTGACTAATTACACTAACATTGGAATTTTAACCAACTGCTTCCAAATACAGTTAGAGAATTTTATAATTATTCGATATAATGGGGATAGCTGGGACTGAATGTCACTTGGACATTCAAAAGATCAATACTTGAATTAAAGTTAACACTTATCTTGGGAGTGGAGGTAAAAAATAAATAAAAAGCTTGTTTCAGTGCTATGAAAGATGCCTGTAAATAGCACAGCTGTTTTAGGTTTCTTGTTGTCTGAGAAAGGCTTTACAAATAAGGAAAAAGGCTACAATGAACCTCATAGCATTGGATTGGATTAGACATTAATATGAGCTTCAGGTTTCATATGTGTGTGTGTGTAAGAGTATATGCATATATATATGTGAGTGTGTATAGATATATGTATGTACACACACATATGTGTAAACAGATAAAGAAGTTGATACAGATGCATGTGTATATACATACATTTATTTACTAGCCATACCTGCTGAGAGGGCTTAAAAGGAATGACACCACAGAACCAATTAACTTACCTCGTGCTCAAAATTCGGTTTTTAAATATCATTCTCCAGTAAAAAGAATGGGAATCTCTGGAGAAATGCCTGATTTTAGGACGGGTGGAACAAGTCAAGTAAAGATGTGCCTGAGATATTTTGTTGTGCAAGAAACTAAGGAAATGCTTACGAAATGATGGGGACATGTGACAAAGATACAGGATACTGCCATACAAGCTCCAAACATGTAAGACAATTTGAGCAACAAACTAAATAATTACTGTAATGGGTTCAACTTATAGAGTAAACTAATAATCCATGATAAAAATGAACAAATGAATAAAGAAATGGGGGAGAAGGGAACCTCTTTCTTTTTTTTATTTTTATTTTTATTATTTTTTTTATTATACTTTTAAGTTTTAGGGTACATGTGCACAACGTGCAGGTTAGTCACGTATGTATACATGTGTGAAACCTCTTTCTAACAGTAGAATTCCAGCTAATAAATGTAGAAGGAATGGCAGAAATAAAAAAGTCACCGTTAAACACCACAGTGATGATTGTTGTAGGGAGGAATTAATTGATGATAACATTAGTGGGGAAAAGTGCGGTGAGAAACAGGATATTTACATATTTGCACTAAGTACAAAGGGAAAAATAATAACTTCTCTGTGGAGAAACATGGCAAAAACAACTTGAAGCAGTGTGCTTCCTGATAAACTGTGCAGGATACATCACTTGTGTTTTATTTCTGCCAAAAATACATACGTTGAATTTAATGATAAGGAAACATCGAACATCACAGATGGAGGTATATTCACCGGCCAGTGCTCTCTGAGAGTGTCAAGGTCATGAAAAGCAAGGAGAGTGAGGAACTGTTCGAGAGTAAAAGAGACCAGGGCAACAACAGTGAAATATAGCTTATGATCCTGGATCTGAAATAGGGCATTGAGATAATTGATGCAATTTGAGTAAGCTTTTTAGACTAGCACTGATACAACACTATTATGTAATTTCCTGATTTTGATAGTTGTATTCTGGTTATCTAAGATGTTAATATTTGAGAAATATGTGTGGATGGTAGGAATGTTTACTTTTTTTGCAATGTTTTTGTAAATCCAAAATTATTTAAAAATGAACAGTTAAATATATTTAAAAATAAGCACAGTTTTTGCAATGTGTTACCTACTGTGTATTTAATGATAACTTATAATTCAGTTGTACAAATGCTGTGACTAATAATTCCTTAGGGTGTCCTTAATGGACATTGCACTGACAACATTGTTTCAGGCTAATTTATACATGACAACTAAAAGGAATAATTGGTACTTAGAGATGGAAAAATGACATGATACATTTATCACATTTTAATGTTGTTTGAGCCCTTTCAGTTTTTTTCACAGTGTATCCTGACTGCTTGAATTAGATATTCAAGGGCAGGAATTTTTTTATTTGGAATGGCTTCATTATATGAATTGCAGCCCAGAGCAAAGATTCATTTTCAACCATCGAGATAGCTCATTGAACCTCAGTGGCAAAGGTTTAAGATAGGAACATCAGAAAAGGTGTCCTTCATAAAAATAAGGGAATTCTTTCCATCACCACATTATTCTTTAACATTCAACTCTAAGTGGGCACACACTTTAGTATTAGAGGAAAGTAGCTGTGCACTTGCTGTCACCTCTAACAAATTTTCCTGATCCCATTCATACTCTTAATGCCTTATTCTAAGAATTAATCCTAAAAATTAATCCTGTTCTTCATTTCTGCATTACAGGATAACATAAACATAGAGGAAGCTGCCCGGTTCCTAGTGGAGAAGATTCTTGTAAACCACCAAAGCTTTCCTAATGAAGAAAACGATGTGGACAAAATTAAGCTAGATCAAGAGACCTTGAGAGCAGAGAACAAATCCCAGTGTTGCTGATATGGCTTCTGCTTCTCTTGTGTGTGCCTCAGCTCTGAAGAAGTTCCTGAGAATGGGTTACAGATGTCATGTTAGCTGGGAGTCTTCCCACAGGTGGCACTTCAAAAGGCAGCACCACTGGGCGCCTGCACTTATTTGAAAATGGAACTTTGGGAGAAGTATCCCTGCTAGTGGCTCTGTAACTTAACAGATGACAATTAGGCTTTTGTCATTGTTGCCATCATATGGAAGATAATGTTTACATCCTTTTAAACATTTTTATATGACAATTCCTCAGGATTTGGTAAGGCTTCCAAGTTGTAGCTTTTAGTGTAAGTGCTGGGGTGGTAATAAAATGTTACCTCCAGTCTTATGGTCATTTTGAGTCTTATTTTTGCCACCTTATTGCATCCTCGCTTTTTAGGGGGGTTTTTAGATTCTATTAGCCACAAAGGCTTGAGGTTTCTCTTTAGAGATTTTCTATTCAAAACTTTGGAAAGGCCAGGTATGGTGGCTCATGCCTATAATTCCAGCACTTTAAGAAGGTGAGGCAGGAAGATCACTTGAGCCCAGAAGTTTGAGGTCACAGTGAGCTATGATTGCACCATGGCACTCCAGCCTGAGCAACAGAGTGAGAACCTCTTTCTTAAAACAAAACAAAGCAAAACACACAAACAAACCTTTTGAAACTTCGTGTAAAATTATTTTCCTTACATATAACTAACTTAACCATTCATAGCTGGTGTGGCATGTGGTCGCTCTTCTTAAATACATTAAAATGACCTTCTTAATGACTGAAAAAGTACTCATAGCACATCTGTATTATGGATGTTTCCTTCTGGATATGGTTACTACCCCTTAGAAACTATATAAATGAGCATTTCTTCTTCTCTCTCCCTAGTCCTTTCTCTCTTCTTCCTGTGTGTTTATGTTCATAACTGAGGGCCTAAGTGATATGATGGTTGCAATTCTTTCTCAAGTCTGTGATAGCAATGGTCAAGGAGAGAAAGTATTTCAAAGCATATACAATTAAATCTGAGCTTCCATAGTATGAATTGTGAAAGACACTAGGTCATGTGTGGTTTTATCTAAGGGTCGGGACATTTAAAGTATAATATCTAAGAAACTTAAGGCAGACTCACAATATCTGCATTACCATTTAAGCCAATTAATGAAAATAATAAATATTTTGACCGAAGTCTTACTTTTGAATTAGTATAATTCTATAATAGAAAGGTAATATGGGATGTACTTTTCTGCCTTAGAAAACTTTGTTCACTTCTGCCTTTTATTTTTAAGGGACTTACTTATATCATGTCCAACTTACTGATTTAAGAAAGGTCCAAACTTACTTCTTTCTTTATTATTATTATTATTATTATTATTATTATTATACTTTAAGTTTTAGGGTACATGTGCACAGTGTGCAGGTTAGTTACATATGTATACATGTGCCATGCTGGTGTGCTGCACCCATTAACTCGTCACTTAGCATTAGGTATATCGCCTAATGCTATCCCTCCCCCCTCCCCCAACCCCACAACAGTCCCCAGAGTGTGATGTTCCCCTTCCTGTGTCCATGTGTTCTCATTGCTCAATTCCGATCTATGAGTGAGAACACGCGGTGTTTGGGTTTTTGTCCTTGCGATAGTTTACTGAGAATGATGATTTCCAATTTCATCCACGTCCCTACAAAGGACATGAACTCATCGTTTTTTATGGCTGCATAGTATTCCATGGTGTATATGTGCCACATTTTCTTAATCTAGTCTATCATTGTTGGACATTTAGGTTGGTTCCAAGTCTTTGGGATTGTGAATAGTGCCACAATAAACATACGTGTGCATGTGTCTTTATAGCAGCATGATTTGTAGTCCTTTGGGTATATACCCAGTAATGGGATGGCTGGGTCAAATTGTATTTCTAGTTCTAGATCCCTGAGGAATCGCCACACTGACTTCCACAATGGTTGAACTAGTTTACAGTCCCACCAACAGTGTAAAAGTGTTCCTATTTCTCCACATCCTCTCCAGCACCTGTTGTTTCCTGACTTTTTAATGATTGTCATTCTAACTGGTGTGAGATGGTATCTCATTGTGGTTTTGATTTGCCTTTCTCTGATGGCCAGTGATGATGAGCATTTTTTCATGTGTCTGTTGGCTGCATAAATGTCTTCTTTTGAGAAGTGTCTGTTCATATCCTTTGCCCACTTGTTGATGGGGTTGTTTGTTTTTTTCTTGTCAATTTGTTTGAGTTCATTGTAGATTCTGGATATTCGCCCTTTGTCAGATGAGTAGGTTGTGAAAATTTTCTCCCATTTTGTAGGTTGCCTGTTCACTCTGATGGTAGTTTCTTTTTGCTGTGCAGAAGCTCTTTAGTTTAATTAGATCCCATTTGTCAATTCTGGCTTTTGTTGCCATTGGTTTTGGTGTTTTAGACATGAAGTCCTTGCCCATGCCTATGTCCTGAATGGTAATGCCTAGGTTTTCTTCTAGGGTTTTTATGGTTTTAGGTCTAACGTTTAAGTCTTTAATCCATCTTGAATTAATTTTTGTATAAGGTGTAAGGAAGGGATTCAGTTTCAGCTTTCTACATATGGCTAGCCAGTTTTCCCAGCACCATTTATTAAATAGGGAATCCTTTCCCCGTTGCTTGTTTTTGTCAGGTTTGTCAAAGATCAGATAGTTGTAGAAGTGTGGTATTATTTCTGAGGGCTCTGTTCTGTTCCATTGATCTATATCTCTGTTTTGGTACCAGTACCATGCTGTTTTGTTTACTGTAGCCTTGTAGTATAGTTTGAAGTCAGGTAGCGTGATGCCTCCAGCTTTGTTCTTTTGGCTTAGGATTGACTTGGCAATGTGGGCTCTTTTTTGGTTCCATATGAACTTTAAAGTAGTTTTTTCCAATTCTGTGAAGAAAGTCATTGGTAGCTTGATGGGGATGGCATTTACCTTGGGCAATATGGCCATTTTCACGATATTGATTCTTCCTACCCATGAGCATGGAATGTTCTTCTATTTGTTTGTATCCTCTTTTATTTCCTTGAGCAGTGGTTTGTAGTTCTCCTTGAAGAGGTCCTTCACGTCCCTTGTAAGTTGGATTCCTAAGTATTTTATTCTCTTTGAAACAATTGTGAATGGGAGTTCACTCATGATTTGGCTCTCTGTTTGTCTGTTATTGGTGTATAAGAACGCTTGTGATTTTTGTACATTGATTTTGTATCCTGAGACTTTGCTGAAGTTGCTTATCAGCTTAAGGAGATTTTGGGCTGAGACTATGGGGTTTTCTAGATATACAATCATGTCGTCTGCAAACAGGGACAATTTGACTTCCTCTTTTCCTAATTGAATACCCTTTATTTCCTTCTCCTGCCTAATTGCCCTGGCCAGAACTTCCAACTTTCAAATAAAATTGTAAGGGTTTTGTGACACAATCCAAAGCTAATGCAAAATGAGACCTTGACCAAATTTGTTTTATACATTAAGTGAACTTGGATGGGAAAGATTCATTAATTTATTGAGAACAAAAACAAAACCAAAGCCTAGGCTTGGCAAGATCTAATCCCAACACTTTGGTAGGTCAAAGCGGGAGAATCTCTTGAGCCCAGGAGTTCAAGACCAGCCTTAGCAACATAGAGAGACCTTGTCTTTACAAAAATCAAAAACAAAAACAAAACACTGAAAAACACAGCAAGAAGTGCATTTGCTTTGACAGCTATGTTCTGGGAATAAATGATAGTTGTCAGGGATGATAAAATGTAGCTCTCTTTTCATTAAACCTAAGTTTTGCCTAGAAATCACATATATGTTTATATATTATATATTTAAGTAAGAAAAAAACCCTTTTGACCTCTTTGGATATGTATTCTACATATCTACATAGCACCAGATTTTCTGAAGTGAAAAAGTAAAAGACCCTGATTTAAGTAATATATATCATTTAATGACTATAACATCTGTTTATTTTTTTAAATATTGAATTAACTCTTTCTTTCTAAAATATGTTTCATACTCCTTAGTTTTTTTCTACTCTAGGTACAACTTTTCAACCTTTTTTATATTTCAAAGTCCAATGGTATTAAGTATGAAATGGTGCTTAACCTCAAATGTTAGAAATATAAAGCTTATCCTAAGTAGTTTCTGAAAAGATTGCAATCTGCTTGGAATTTTCTTTTTTATATATTAATTTTCATTTTTACAAGAAATCCATTGTGTTTAAATTCCCTTAACAGTACATTCAAAATCAGGAATATTACACTTTCATTGCCCATCTTTACAATTGTTATTAACTTCTCAGGGTAATTTTAAGCATTGGTAATACCTTAAATAAATTGCTTTTTGTAAACACTTAGATTATTTTTTGTGTGAGATAGTTTATTATATTTACCATTTCCTACAGCTTAGAAATAAAACTGAGTCACTATTTCACATTACTTTTAAAGTCTTGCCACAATTTGTTTTTATAACTTAAACATAAAATTTGAATTTAGGGTGAGCTGCATAAATAGCCAAAAGAAAAGAAAGAAGAGAATACTCTGACTTATTTACTTTGAAAAATCAATTGCATATACGTGTGTATATGTATATATACACACACAGATACACATAAAAACACACACTGGATGAGATGCTGGCAAGAAGTACAGAGTACCTCATTAATTAAAAGGATTTTTTTTGCATGTGTCTCAGGCATCATAAATTTACCAATGTTCTAATTATATCTATATAATTTGTATACGTACATATAAATTGGGTTACATATATATTTCATATGCATATATACATATGTATACATATATGTATACTTATACATATGTACATATATGTATACATAAATAGAAGTATGTATATATAAATATATACATACATACATTTATATGTATAAATGTGTACATATATGTGTAATATGTATATATACATGTGTAATATGTATATGCACATATATGTGATACATATGTGTGTATACATGTATATGCAATTTTATGTGTGTATGCATACATACTATATATACATACATAAAACATGTATGTATAATATGTATATTTATAAAGTACATATATATGCATATGTATGTAACTCAATAATGTTTCTAAAAGTGACTGTTACCATAAGCTGTGACTTTTCAAAATGTTGTTTGGTTTCCTGAAATATGTACATAAAAGCACCCAATTTGCTTAATGAAAAATCCTGAGCCTTACTTCAGACTTACTGAGTTAGTTTTGTAGGGATGAGACTCACTCAGAAATCTGCTTTTACAAAATACCTGATGATCATTTTGGAAAACCTCCTAGAGTAAATACCAGTAGTTACAGTGTTATTCAGTTTGAAATCTATCATATTATTCAAAACATGAACACTCTTAAATTATAGCACTTTCATTCCCATTTGTAAATCATTGTTATTAAAAAGCCTGAATATCTGGAGCCCACAGTGAGCCGAGATCGTGCCACTGCACTCCAGCCTGGGCGACAGTGCAAGACTCCATCTTAAAAAAAAAAAGCCTGAATATCTTAAACCATGGACAAACAGTATAAATTTTCTTCCATCCACTGAAGAAAACAGAAGCTAAAGGGTTCTGATAGGCTGGACTAATCTACAAATATTGTTGCTAAAGCTGGCTAGCTATTTGGAATAAAAAGTCACCTTTCTATCTCACTGCTTCCCAAAATGATACAATATAGAAAATAGCCTAAATGTAAAAACAAGAAATAAAGCTACAAAAAAATTAGCATACATGGGAAAAAAATTGATATTGGGCTAAGAAAATCCTGAATTCTCAAATGCTGAAGGCAAGGAGGAAAAGATGATAGATACATTTGATTACATCAAAATATCTGGTATAGCAAGATGATATAAACAAAAGTGTAACAAGCAACAGACAAAATATTTGTAACCTATTTAATTTTGTAAGGGCTAATAAGGGGTATTAAGAAAACTAAGAAAAGAAACAAAAGATGTAAAACAAGTATTTTATGGAAGAGGCAAGTCTTAGGAAACGTTTTATAAACTCAATAAAGTAAGGTGTTATTAGATTCACAAAGAATGTGTAAGGTTGATTATATCTCTGATATTTGTGAACATACATAGAAAAATAGGTATTCACAATCTACCATTAGACTAAATTTATTTTAATAATTACTACCAAGATTCCCTGCAAAATTGCTATTCAGTTTACACTCTTAGTACATGTCTTGCCAAGAAGAGGAACTGTTACTGTGGGGAAATAGAATTAAAAAGAAAATCCCTTTCCAATACATAAAACTTGTTCACAAAGACAGAATAGAAAGGAAGTGGCTTTATTATTGAATAAGTACTAAAGCAGAATGTGATATGCACTACAGGGAATACTGTAAGACACTGCAAAGATGGAAATCTTATTCTTTTTATGACCCACAGATTCAACACATTACATACATGTTGTCAAGCTAATCTAGTGCTTAATCAAATAACAGTCATTTTCTATGCAGAGTTCATTTTAAATTCACTTGGTAATTGAGATGATGATCTGTGTTAGCCAGTTGGCTTTATCTAAAGGAAAACTCAACTTCTTATATCTTTATGCCAGATGGTAGATTTGCAACTTGGTGCCAGGTGCCCAGCAAAGTTAGGCTCCTACCCTCCTACAGAAACTGGGAGATAGGGCCACTGTCTTCCTACATTTCAAAGAGATGGTACTCCCCGGCCCCAGAGAAAGCTAGAAAGAGGGTAATTTAGTTTTTTGTTTGTTTGTTTGTTTGTTAATTTTATTTTATTATTATTATACTTTAAGTTTTAGGGTACATGTGCACAACGTGCAGATTTGTTACATATGTATACATGTGCCATGTTGGTGTGTGCACCCATTAACTCGTCATTTAGCATTAGGGATATTAAAAAAAAAAACAACTTGTTCTCGATTCAATCAACTGGAATAACGGGTATCAGTGATGGAAGATCAAATGAATGAAATGAAGCGAGAAGAAAAGTTTAGAGAAAAAAGAATAAAAAGAGACGAACCAAGCCTCCAAGAAATGTGGGACTATGTGAAAAGACCAAATCTACGTCTGATTGGTGTTCCTGAAAGTGACAGGGAGATTGGAACCAAGCTGGAAAACACTCTGCAGAATATTATCCAGGAGAACTTCCTGAATCTAGCAAGGCAGGCCAACATTCAAATTCAGGAAATACAGAGAATGCCACAAAGATACTCCTCGAGAAGAGCAACTCCAAGACACATAATTGTCAGATTCACCAAAATTGAAATGAAGGAAAAAATGTTAAGGGCAGCCAGAGAGAAAGGTCTGGTTACCCAGAAAGGGAAGCCCATCAGACTAACAGCTGATCTCTCGGCAGAAACTCTACAAGCCAGAAGAGAGTGGGGGCCAATATTCAACATCTTAAAGAAAAGAATTTTCAACCCAGAATTTCATATCCAGCCAAACTAAGCTTCATAAGTGAAGGAGAAATAAAATACTTTACAAACAAGCAAATTGAAAGATTTTGTCACCACCAGGTCTGCCCTAAAAGAGCTCCTGAAGGAAGCACTAAACATGGAAAGGAACAACCGATACCAGCCACTGCAAAAACATGCCAAATTGTAAAGGCCATCGAGGCTAGGAAGAAACTGCATCAACTAACGAGCAAAATCACCAGCTAACATCATAATGACAGGATCAAATTCACACATAACAATATTAACCTTAAATGTAAATGGGCTAAATGCTCCAATTAAAAGACACAGACTGGCAAATTGGATAAAGAGTCAAGACCCATCAGTGTGCTGTATTCAGGAAACCCATCCCACGTGCAGAGACACACATAGGCTCAAAATAAAGGGTAATTTAGTTTTTAAAAAGATGTGCATGCATTTCAAAGAGACAAAGAACTTGAAAGGTTTCTAATGTAGATATTCTCAGAAAAGGGTGAGTGAGGTTTGGGATGGGCAGCTGGGAGAATCTCTTTTCTTATTTTCACCAGAGAGAATTAAGCCTCTTATTTTTTATTTGTATTTGCCCTTACTGTCAACACTACATATATATCTGTGTGTACGAGGAGGATAGAGAAGTCTGTTCACTGCAGCATTGCTCGTATATACGTCATGCAAAATTAAAACTTGGAAAGAACTAAATGCTCATGTATAGGGGAGAAATAAAGTGGACAATTACATATCCATACTAGGAGATACTGTGCAGCAGTATAATAACATTTATATAAAAACATGTATAAGAATTTTAAGGCTTTGTAACCATTTGGAAAGATACATACCAAATTCCTGATGGCAATTGTAGAGGACTGGAATTGGGAATGTTGGTCAAGGCCGACTTTAGCTTTTTAGATAAAGTTTACATATTATGGCAATGTATTATAGTTGACAATTCATTTTACACTGGTCACTGTGTTTGCTACACTATACTGAAAAGGAGAATTCCCATTTGGAACATGATGCTTTATAAAAATAACTGGTTTGAATTATCTTACATTTTATTAGATTTAATGACATCAATGATTTTGTGCTTTTTAGATTTCGCATATATCAGTTAACTTCTTTAAGATAAATAGCTGGAATTATCAGCTCAGTAAAAATGTCCATCTACATTTGCATGGTTGAATTTGTTGTTGCTCACTGTAGTCATTGTTTAAGAATAGATAACTGAGCAATTTAAAGAACAGGCTTTATATAGATATAAAATCATATCAACTACCCATTTCTTCTACATAGATTTCTGTTTTGAAAGATGAGCATATAACAGCATGATTCTTCTTATTTCTAATTCATCAACTAATGTGTATATGTGGAAGGAGGAGAAGGAAGTAGGAGTATGGATGATAGAGTTTGGAGTTACATATAAAGTATTGCTGATACTTTTTATATATTAGTTATTCAATCTGCTGCCTCTGAAAAGTCACTTGAACACCACCTAGTATTGTTCCACAAGTCCATCAGCATTTTCCAAATCAAATCCATTATCTTAAGATCTTTCCACTGCTAAATATTCCCTAGAGGATTGTTTATATATTATAATTTAAATAAATTATGATTCTATTCACTCCAAGATAACATATAATGGTATATTTTCATGGTGTAATTATTTTGCTGAATTTTTTGAACCACATTAAATTTATAGCTGCCATTTCCCTCCCTTTATATAAACTTTGATTTTGAGTCTTTAGTGTATCGTTAGTCCTGCTGTTAAATTGTGACTTGGGAGCCTACAAAACTTTAAAGGAATAAAGCAAGTGTTTTAGATAAAGTCTTATAATAATGTTGGTGGACTCTTGCTTCAATTTTAATTCAACATACTGTTTTATTTGTCATCTGGGGTTAAAGAACAATACCTGTGGATTTCTTTATTTTATTGATTATAAGCTTTTAGATAATCTCCAAAAACTTTTCTCTTATAGAAATTTTGTGCTGTAAAGTACCATAGTACTCCTGTGCTGGTGATTCAGAATAATTTTAATAGCTTGGAGTAGAATCTAATTTTTCATAGCATAACACCTTTAAAAATTGAATATATACTCTAGGCTGTTTGTGGTACCACCTGAGAATATTTCTATCCAATCCTGTTTAACAGGATGATGATTTAGTGATAAATTCAATACACATTGCTAACAATGTAGAATATGTGCAGTAATTGACCTTATCCAGAAAGCAGTTACGGTTAAAATAGAAATTTTATGACAGAATTCATATGTAAGCCAGTCCTCAGGTACACACAATGCTAAGCATATGACATTCTCAAGTAATGGTCACTGCTACCCCAAAATGAGCTTATGTTCAAACATTTAAAGAAACATTTCAGTATAAGATTAAGGTTGATTAGGCTAGGCGTGGTGGCTCCCGCCTGTAATCCCAGCACTTTGGGAAGCCAAGGCGGGTGGATCATGAGGTCGGGAGATCGAGACCATCCTGGCCAACATGGTGAAACCCTGTCTCTACTAAAAACACAGAAATTAGCCAGGCGTGGTGGTGTGCACCTGTAGTCCCAGCTACTCAGGAGGCTGAGGCAGGAGAATCACTTGAACCCAGAATCTGGGAGGCAGATGTTGCAGTGAGCAGAGATGGCGCCACTGCACTCCAGCCTGGGTGACAGAGCAAGACTCCGTCTCCCCCCCAAAAAAAAAAAAAAAAATTTAAGGCTGATTACTGAATCAATGCTAAATTTAATATGTTCCAATATTTTTCATGCATTTATATATTAAAATATTCATTTTTTCCCACTCTACATTTTTAACTACAAAGGGAGCATGAAATAAATACTTCACTCTGTAGCAGACTTTTCAGGTATTTCACAACTTAATGAAAGTCTTCAAAGATGAATTTACTCCATGTATATTTTAAGATAGCACTAGATGGAATGAGTTAAGCTGAATCCTGAGTACATGGAATCCATTGCTATACCCAGCTCCTTTAATTCATTGTTATTTATTGCTGTCCTGACTTGTGAGTGCAGACAGAGTCTGATGTGATAACTTCTTTTCAAAGCTGTGGACGTTCATGGACACGAACTACCACTGAAATATCAGCACCCAAATGCTGTACTTGTAATTCAGAAAAGACAACTAAAGGTTTATTTTCTCCTTTAATTCACCATGCAATAAATGAAATCAATAGAGAAAGAAGAGAAGTTAATACCTTCTTTCCTCATTAATGAGCTGGACAAGCTTCCAAATGACTACCTCTAGTAGTGATATTTTTGGAACTGCATATAATGAGAGTCTGTCTTTTAACCTTTACTAAATGACATACTTGTAAGTACATGTTTGAAGCCCTCTTGTTCTTTTAAAATCAAGGTTAATCATGAACTTGAAGGTAAAAAGAAACATCATCTGTCAAATGAAGTTGTCTATAAGTGTCACCCACTCAGGTTGCTTATGTTAGAGAAAAAAGTTTACTCAGATCCCACTAAGTACTTAGATGCAATTTTTCATTCTCTTCCCAGCCTGCATGTTGTAAGTGAAATATCCAATATGTCATGGCTGGTTAATTCTTCTCTAACCTTTGTCTTAGGTGTCACTTTAAAATGTGGGAACTCAATATTTCTAAAACAGAATTGGTATCTTAGTCCATTTTCTTCTAGCTTATAACAAAATACCCCAAACTGGGTAATTTATAAGAAAAAAATATTACTTAATTCTGGAGTCTGGGAAGTCCAGGGTCAAGGGGCTGCATCTGGTTTGGGTCTTCTTGCTAGCGAGGACTCTCTGTGGGGTCCTGTGGTAGTGAAGGACATCACATAGCAAGGGAGCTGAACATGCTATTCCAGGCCTCTATTCCTCTTCTTATAAAGCCACCAGTCCCACTCCTGTGATAACTCATTAATACATTAATCCATGAATCACCTCTTAAAGGCCCATCTCTCAATACTAACACCTTGGGGATTAAGTTTCAACATGAATTTTGGAGATGACAAACATTCAAACTGTAGCAATTATTATATACCTTCAATATTGGTCTGTTCAGGATACCAAAAAACCCACAAAAACCAATACACAGGATCAAAACAAAAATTTAGTTTTTTGAAATAAAAAAATTGATAGATCACTAGCTAGACTGAACAAAAAAAGAATTAAATAAGCACAATTAGAAATGATAAAGGTGACATTGCAACTGATACTGCAGAAATAGAAAAGATCATTAGAGACTACTGTGAGTATATCTACATACAAACTAGAAAACCTAGAGGAAATTGATAAATTCCTGGACACATACAACCTCTCAAGATTGAATTTTTTTAATGAAACAATTATTTAAAAATGAGACTTGCGAGAATCAGGAGCATACAGCAGATCCACCTTGTTATGGGTTGAATTGTGTTCCCCTAAAAGACATGTTGAAGTCTGATATGCTTTGGCTGTGCCCCCACCCAAATCTCATCTTGAATTGTAGTTCTCATAATTCCCATGTGTTGCAGGAGGTAGCCTGTGGGAGATAATTGAATCATGGGAGTGGTTTCCCCCATACTGTTTTCGTGGTAGTGAATAAGTCTCACAAGATCTGATGATTTTATAAGAGGAAACCCTTTTTGCTTGATTTTAATTCTGTCCTACCTGCTGCCATGTAACAGGTGCGTTTTGCCTTTCACCATGATTGTGAGGCCTCCCCAGCCACGTGGAAATGAGTCCATTATTTCTTTACAAATCACCCAGTCTTGGACTTGTCTTTCTCAGCAGCATGAAAACAGACTAATACAAAGTCCCAACCCCCAGTACCTCAGAATGTGATCTTATTTGAAAATAGGGTGGTTTTTTAATGATCACCATTATAACTGGTGTGAGATGGTATGTCGTTGTGGTTTTGATTTGCATTTCACTGATGGCCAGTGATGTCATGAAACAACAGGTGCTGGAGAGGATGTGGAGAAATAGGAACACTTTTACACTGTTGGTGGGACTGTAAACTAGTTCAACCATTGTGGAAGACAGTGTGGCGATTCCTCAAGGATCTAGAACTAGAAATACCATTTGACCCAGCCATCCCATTACTGGGTATATACCCAAAGGATTATAAATCATGCTGCTATAAAGACACATGCACATGTACACTTATTGTGGCACTGTTCACAATAGCAAAGACTTGGAACCAACCCAAAAGTTCATCAATGATAGACTGGATTAAGAAAATGTGACTCATATACGCCATGGAATACTATGCAGCCATAAAAATGATGCGTTCATGTCTTTTGTAGGGACATGGATGAAGTTGGAAACCATTATTCTGAGCAAACTATCGCAAGGACAGAAAACCAAACACTGCATGTTCTCACTCACAGGTGGGAATTGAACAATGAGAATACCTGGACACTGGATGGGGAACATCACACACTGGGGCCTGTTGTGGGGTGGGGGGAGGGGGGAGGAATAGCATTAGGAGATATACCTAATGAAAATGATGAGTTAATGGGTGCAGCACACCAACATGGCACATGTATACATATGTAACAAACCTGCACATTGTGCACATGTACCCTAGAACTTAAAGTATAATAAAAATAAATAAATTTAAAAATTACAGTGTTAGTAGACCTCTCCCCAAAAAAAAGAAAATAGGGTGGTTGCAGATGTAATTAGATAAGATGGGGTCATACTCATGTAGCTTGGCCTCCTAATATAATATGACTGATGCCCTTACTAAAAGGTGGCTATTTGAAGACATAGATAGGGAGAACATGTGAAGACAGAGGATTAGAGTGATTCAGCAACAAATCACTTGTCAGATTGCTGACAAACCACCATAACCTAAGAAAAGGCAAGGATAAAATTTTCTACAGATTTTTGGGGAAGCGTGGTCTTGCTGACATCCTTTGTCTTGGACTTCTAGCCTCCAGAACTTTGAGACAACACGTTTCTGTTGTGATACTTTGTTGCAGTAGCCCTAGAGAATGAATACATCCCCAACACCAGCTCTGCTTCTTTTATAGTTCAGGAAAAATGTTGAAGTGGAAAAATATATCACAAAAACTAAGGTTAAATTAGAAGCAGTACGAAAGAGAATAGACTATTGAAAACACAGTAAGTGATATAGATAGAATGGTGCTATAGTTTGAATGTCTCCTCCAACATTCACATTGAAATTTAATTTCCAATATAACTGTATTGGGAGGTGAGGCCTTTAAGAGGTGATTAGGTCATGATGGCTTGTCATCATTACAGGATGGGTTAGTTATTGCAACACTAAGATTGTTATAAAAGAGAGTTTGTCCTGATTTCTCCTCTCTCTCACACACACACACACACACACACACACACACACGGACTCACTTCTCCTTTCCACCCTTTGGCCATGTGATAATGCTTCTCTCTCTTCTCTCTCTCTCACGCACACACACACTTGCTTCTGTCTTCCACCCTTTGGCCATGGGATAATGCTTGCCATGCTCATAGGCTTCCCACCCTTTAAAACTCTTAGCCAAATAAACTTCTATTGTTTATAAATTACCCAGTCTGTGGTATTCTATTGCAGCAGCAGAAAACAAACTGAAACAGATGAAAAAGACACAGTAGCGCAATGCAAACAAACCAAAAAACAAGCACAAATATCAAACAAGGAAGATAGCAAAGACTTGGAACCAACCCAAATGCCCATCAATGACAGACTGGATAACGAAAATGTGGCACATGTGCATCATGGAATACTATGCAGCCATAAAAAAGAATGAGTTCATGTCCTTTGCAGGGACATGGATTAAGCTGGAAACGATCATTCTCAGCAAACTAACACAGGAACAGAAAACCAAACACTGCATGTTCTCATCATAACTGGGAGTTGAACAATGAGAACACATGTGCACAGGGAGGGGAACATCACATACTGGGGCTGTCAGGGGGTGGGGGTAAGGGGAGGGATAGCATTAGGAGAAATACCTAATGTAGATGACAGGTGGATGGGTGCAGTAAACTACCATGGCACATGTATATGTAACAAACCTGCACGTTCTGCACATGTATCCCAGAACTTTAAGTATAATAAAAAATTTAAAAAAAATTCAAAACACTGATGAAAGAAATTTAAGCAGGCATCAATAAATTGAAAGATATCTCATGTTCATGGCATGAAACAATATTGCTAAAAAAAATGTTCATACTAGACAAAGCAATTGACAGATTCAATGCAATCTCTATCAAAATTACAATGGCTTTTTTTTTTTTAGAGAAGTAGAAATAACAATCCTAAAATTCACTGGAACTCTGAAACATCCCAAATAGCCAAATAAATCTTGAGAAATAAGAACAAAGCTGGAGACAGCATCTTTTCTTATTTCAAAATTAAAACAGCATGGTACTGGGATAAAGACAGACACATAGACCAATGGAACAGAATCAACAGCCTCAATGAAGTCAGCAAGATGCAACCTAGAGTTAGCCAGTACTCACCCTCCTCACAAAAAGAAACTGAAGTAACAAACAAACAACTGTATTTTGACTAGACTGGCTGAAGAAGTATGCTGGAGAGCACCAGGGGAGTGTCAAATTCTCTGTGGAGCACAGAAGCCCAGGATAGCACCAGAGAGAGGACAGTGAGGCCTTCCGCCCCTGCCTCACTCTCTCTCCCACCAGAATCAACTTAGCGTCAGGAGGGAGTTCTTACTGGGAAAAGTTGAGCTGTGGATGTCTGGCAGCCCCCGTTGCCACCAAATGCCAGCTATTCTTGTTAGAGTAAAGTCCCCCAATCTTCACAGGCACCAAATCCAGTTTGCAGATTAACCAGGAGCTCAGGCAGGTACATTGTCTCAGAGTAGAAGCCTACATTGGGCACTCATCACCCTTGTGACCTAAGCTTCTATAGGTTGGTGCCATCCTAAAACTGCACCCATTACTAAAAGTGCACCCTTTTGTAGGGGCTGGTGGCAACTGATTTTTTTTCTATCCCTGAGGTCCCACCATCATTCCAGCATGTTTACACAGGTGCCCGCAGCACCATGACTCCAGCTGTCCAGAGCCCAGGCCAGAAGGAATAATCAAGATCTCGGTATCCAAACCCATGTGATATACCCTGTCTCCAAGGAACAGGCAAATATGCACAGTATGGGAGCTAACAAACAGCAGGTCAGCTACTTTGTCCATACACACCCATGACCCACAGCCAGATGGCCTGCCAAGAATGTGTGCACCTGTACCTGGCCCAACAGCTGGTCCTATGGAAGACCTGCTCCCCAACAGATTGCCACAGAGCCTCCCAGCACTGCCATGCCTATGCATACCTAGCCTGACATCCAGTCTAGCTGCAGCCTTGCCTCTTTGGAGAAAGAACCACACAGCATCCCAGTTGGCCACATCCTTGTGCCCCCAAGCCTAGCCTGACAGGCATCTGGCAGCAGCCACCAACTCTACAGACAGCCCAGTGGAAGGCCAGTCAGTCTTCTGTGCCCACATGCAACCAGCCTGACAATGGGCCCAGAGCCACTACCCCAGCAAAAACCCTCTACTGTCATCAAAAATTCCTACAGCCTAGACCACTGAGGCAATTGCAGACATTGCTGACAGGGATTACAGCGGAAGGAAAATGCATGGAAAACACACTATACACCCAAAAACAAAGCCATTACACTATATTAAACCAACACTCAAGGTCCCATCTACAAAAAAAAAAGTCTCTCCCCATGAAAACTACACTACAAAATTAATAAGAGTGACTATTCCACTAGATATGCAGGTATCTACATAGGAACATAAGAAACATAAAAAAGCAGGGAAACATGACACCCCCAAAGAAACACATAAGTCTCAAGTAACAGATCCCAAAGAAAAGAACATTTACCAAATGCCTGAAAAACAATTTTAAATAATAGTTTTAAGTAAGCTAAGAGAGCTACAAGAGAACACAAACAATTCAGTAAAATAAGGAAAACATGATCTGAGTGAGACATTCGACAGAGATAGATATTTTTAAAAAAGAGCCAAACAGAAATTTTGGGGCCAAAGAATTTAATGAATTAAATAAAAAAATACAACTGAGAGCTTCAACAGACTACATCAAGCAAAATAAATAATTTTTGAACATGAAGACCATCTTTTGAAATAATTTAAAGAAACAAAAAGAAGTAGAAATAAAAATAATAAAGAAAACCTGCGGGACTTATGAGACATCATTATGCAAATAAATTTTGCAGTATAGCATTTCCAGACAGAGAAGAGATGGGGAAAGTCACAGAAGACCTTTTTAATGAAATAATAGCTGAAAACTTTCCAAGTATTGAGAGAGATATGAACATTGATATTCAGAAATCTCAAGGGTCTCCAATTAAATTCAATTTCAAAAAACCCTTCTAAGGCCCATTATAATAAAACTGTCAAAAGTCAAAGACAGAATTTTAAAAGCTGAAAAAGAAAAGTGTCAAGTCACCTTTAAGGGAATTTTCATTAGACTATTAGCAGATTTCTCAGCAGAATAGAGAATAGGATGGTATATTCAAAGTGCTGAAAATAAAAAAAAAACCTGTCAGCTAAGATATTATATTCAACAAAGCTATTCTTCAGAAATGGAGGAAAAATAGACATTCCCAGACAAGCAAGTCTGAGGGAATTCATCACCAGTAGACTGGCCTCTCAATAAATACTTAATGAAGTGTTACAAATGGAAACAAAAGAATGATAATTACTATCATTAAAGCATGTGAAAAGTATGTTACAGGTTATGGAATAAAAAAAAACATGTAAAAGTATAAAATTCACCATAAGACGTAAATTAATAAATCAAACTGATAATACACCAGTGATATAATGGTGCTATGTAAATCTCTCAATCCTCTAGTATGAAGGTTTAAAGTCAAAATGGTCAAAAATAACACTAGCTACAATTAGTGGCTAAGGAATGCATAATAAACAAATTAAGATAACAAATATATATATTGTGGGGGTAGTAAAAACTCTAGAGTATTTTTATGATACAAAAATTAAGCGGCCATCAGCTTAAATAGTCTAGTGTAACTACAGGAGTCTTTATGTTAACCTCATGGCAATCATAAAGAAAGAAATTACAGCAACAAACCAGAAAGAGGAAAGAAAGCATAGCAGCACAGAAAACCACCAAACCTCAGAGCTTAATAAGAAAAGAAGGAACAATTGATCTATAAGACAGTCAGGAAACAATTTTTAAAATGTCAGGAGTAAATGCTTACCAATCAAAAATTACCTCGGGTAAATTAATTAAATTGTACAATTAAAAGATATAGAGTGACTGAATGGATTAAAAACAAATAAACAGGACCCAAGCACATGCTAGCTTCAGGAGACTACTTCACCATTAAAGACAAACATTAAAGACTTAAAGTGAAGGGATGGAAAAGGATATTCCATGCAAATGTAAACAAAAAGTAAGCAAGGGTGGCCATACTTTCATGAGATAAAACAGACTTGAAGTCAAAACTGTAAAAAGAGACAAGGTCATTATATAAGGATAATGACCTTATATAAAGGGATCAATTCAACAAGAGGATATAACAATTGTAAAAATATATATGCACTCAATACTGGAGGATCCAGATATATAAAGCAAATATTATTAGATCTAAAAGGAGAGATAGACTGCAATACAATAATAGCAGGGGACTTTGAGACCCTACTTTAACAATGGACAGACAGATCACCTAGACAAAAAATCAACTACGAAACATCAGAGTTATACTGCACTCTAGATTAAATGGACCCAACAGACATTTATGTAACATTTCCTCCAACCGCTGCAGAATACACGTTTTTCTCAACTGCACATCAACATTCTCCACGTTAGATCACATATTAGACCACAAAGCAAATCTTTACAAGTTTAAGAAAATAGAGATTGTGTCAAATATCTTTTATGACCACAATGACATAAAACTAGAAATCAGCAACAATAACAATTTTGGAAATTTTACAAATACATGGAAATTAAACAACATGGCTGCTAAACAACCAATGGGTCAATGAAAAAAAAAGATAAATTAAAAATTTCCTTGAGACAGAAAACTCTGGAAACAAATTATACCAAAACCTATGAGACAACAAAAGCAGTTTTAAGAGAGAAGTTTGCAGCAATAAATACCTACATCTATCTATCTATCTATCTATCTATCTATCTATCTATATTTTAATAAGCAACCTAACAGTGCACCTCAAGAAACTAGAAAAACAACAACAAACTAAATCCAACGTTGGTAGAATTAAAAAAAAAAACAAAGCTCAGAGAAGAAATTAACAAAATAGAGACAAAAAAATTCAAAAATCAATTAAATGAAGAGATAGGTTTTTTTGAAAAGACAAAGCGAATTGACAAACGTTTACCTAGACTAAGAAAAAAAAAGAGAGAAACTCAAATAGATAAAATCAGAGATAAAAAGGAGACATTACAACTGATAGCACAGAAATACAGAGGATCATAAGAGACTTATATATGACTATACACCAACAAATTTGATAACTTAGAAAAAATGAATAAATTCCTGGATACATACAGACTACCAAGATTAAATTATGAAGAAATAGAAAAACTGAACGAAGTAGTAACGAGTGACGAAACTGAATCATTAATAAAAAGTCTTCCATCAAAGAAAAGCCCAGGACCTAATAGCTTCACAGCTTAGTTCTACCAAACATTTAAAAAAGAACTAATATCCATTCTTCTCAAACTATTCCAGATTATTTAAGAGGAGAGAATATTTCCAAACTTATTTTCTGAGGCCAGAATTAACTTTATTTCAAAACTGGTTGAGGACACAATGAAAAAGAAAAACTACAGGCCAATATCCCTGATGAACATAGATGCAAAAATTCTGGATAAGACCTAGCAAATTGAATATAACAGTACATTAAAAAGATCATTTACTATGATCAAATGGGATTCATTCCAGAGATGCAAGGATGTTTGAATACATACAAATCAATAAATGTGACAAAACCACATTAACAGAAAGAAAGACCAAAACCATATGATCAATTCAGTATATGAAACAAAAGCATTTGACGAAATTCAACGTCTCTTCATGATAAAAACTCTTAACAAATTAGGTATAGACGGTATGTAACTCAACACAATAAATGCCATATATGACAAACCCACAACTAACATTACACTGAACAGGAAAAAGCTGAAAGCTTTTTTTCTAGGATGAGGAACAAAAGAATGCCCACTTTTACCACTTTTATTCAACATATTAATGGAAGTTCTAGCCAGAGCAGTTAGGCAAGAGAAAGAAATAAAGGTATCCAAATTGAAAATGAGGAAGTCAAATTGTCCCTGTTTGCAGATTACGTTATCTTAAATATAGGAAACCCTAAAGAATCCACCAAAAACTGTTAAAACTAATAAATGAATTTAGTAAAGTTGCAGTATACAAAATCAACATTCAAAAATTATTAGCCAGGTGCAGTGGCTTATTCCTGTAATCCTGGCACTTTGTGAGGCCAAGGCAGGAGGATCACTTGAGGCCAGGAATTTGAGACCAGCCTGGGCAACATAGCAATACCCCATCTCTACAGAAATTTTTTAAAAATATTAAAAATAATTTTAAAAACATTAATAGCGTTTCTATATGCCAATAGTGAACCATTTGAAAAAGAAATAAAAAAGATAATTACATTTATAATACCTATAAAAACAATAGCTAGGAATAAACTTAACAAAGGAGGTGAAAACTATAAAACTTCCATGAAAGAAACTGAAGAGGACACAAATAAATGAGAAGATATCCCAAACTGATGGATTGAAAGAATTAATATTGTTAATATGGCCATGCTAGCCAAATAAATCTACAGATTTAATGTAATCTCCATCAAAGTACCAATGACATTCTTCACAGAAATAGAAAAAAAGCAATCCTAAAATTCATATGGAACCATTAAACTCCAAATATCCAAGAAATGCTGAGCAGAAAGAATAAAGCTGGAGGCATCACACTACCTGACTTCAAAATATATGTCGAAGCTATAGTAACCAAAACAGTAGGGTACTGGAATAAAAACAGAAAAATAGGCCAATGGAACAGAATGGAGACCCCAAAAACAAATGTATGCACCTATAGCCAACTCATTTTTCACAAAGGTGCCAAGAGCACACATTGGGGAAAAGGCAGTCTCTTCAATAAATGGTGCTGGTAAAATTGGATATCCACATGCAGATGAATGAGACTAGACCTCTATCTCTCACCATATATAAAAATCAACCCAAAATGAATGAAATACTTAAATGAGAAACTTGAAAATATGAAACTACCACAAGAAAACTAGGTGAAACACTTCATGATATTGTGTTGGTCACCAATTTTTATTTATTTATTTTTGAGACAGGATCTCACTCCTGTTGCCTAAGTGGGAGTGTAGTGAAACAATCATGGCTTGCTGCAGCCTCGACTTCTCAGGCTCAGATGATCCTCCTGCCTCAGCCTCCCAAGTATCTGGGACTACAGTTACATGCCACCACCCCTGGTTAATTTTTTGTATTTTTATTAGAGATAGGGTTTCATCATGTTGCTCAGGCTGGTCTCTAAGTCCTGTGTTGAAGCAATCCACCTGCCTTGGCCTCCCAAAAGTTCTAGGATTACAGGTGTGAACCACCATGCCTAGCCAAGAATGTGTAAATAATACATATTCCTGGGCTCTGTATTCTGTTCCATTGGTCTATGTGTCTGTTTTTATGCCAGTTCCATACCGTTTTGATTACAAGAGCTTTGTACCATATTTTGAAATCAGGTAGTGTGATGCCTCCAGCTTTGTTCTTTTTGCTCAGTATTGCTTTTGTATTTGAAGTTTTTAGGGGCTCTATATGAATTTAAATTGTTTTTATTTGTATTTCTGTGAAGAATGTCATTGGTGTTTTGATACAGATTGCATTAAATCTGTAGATCTCTTTGTCTACTATGGCTGTTTTAATAATATTAGTTCTTCGAATCCATGAATATGAAGCATCTTTCCACTTATTTGTGTCCTCTTCAATTTCTTGCATCAAAGTTTCATAATTTTCAGTGTACATATCATTCACCTCCTTAGTTAGGGTTATTTCTGGCTATCTTAATTTTTGTGCTTACAGGCAACAAAAGCAAAAATAGACAAATTGAATTACATCAAACTAAAAAGATTTTTCCTAGAAAATGAATCCATTAATCAAGTGAAGAGACAACTTACAGAATGGGAGAAAATATTTGCAAACTATATGTCTGACAAGGGGTTAATATCCAGAATATATAAAGAACTTAACAACAATGACAACAAAATAACCTGATTTTAGAAATGGATGGAAGACATTATTAGACATTTTGGAGATGACATATAAATGGCCAACAGGTATATGAAAAAATGTTCAACATCACTAATTATCAGAAAAATGTAAATCAAAACCATGAGGAGATACAACCTCACCCCAATTAGAATGGCTATTTTCAAAAAGACAAAAGGAAACAATGTTGGTGAAGATGCGGAGAAAAAGGAACCCTTACACACTGCTAGTGGGATTGTAAACTAGTAAAACCATATGGAAAACAGTATTGAGTTTCTTTTAGAAATTAAATAACTACCATATTAGCCATCCCACTAATTGGTATGTATTTAAAAGAAATGAAATCAGTATATAAAAGAGATAACTGCTCTCCCATGTTTATTGCAGCAGTATTTACAATAAGAAAGACATAGAATCAACCTGCGTCCAACAACAGATGAATGGTTACAGAAAATGTGGTATATATACACAATGAAATACTATTCAGCTGTAAAATAATAAAAGCTCATCATATGCAATAACACGGATGAATTTGTAGTATATATCACAGGATATCACTCACATGTGGAATCTAAAAAGTAATATGTTGATATACTAGAAGCAGAGTAGAACAGTGGTTACCAGCGACTGAAGAGAGGAGGGAGGGGGGAGAATTGGGAGTGCTGTCAGTTATAATTAGACAGAAATAAATTCTAGTATGCTAGTGCTCAGTAGGGTGACTATGGTTAATAGTAAAATAGTGTGTATTACAAAATAGTTAGAGGAGAGGCTTTTGAATGTTCTCACCCCAAAGCAATGATAAATGCAGGAGGTGATGGATATACCAACTACCCTGATGGATTATTATACAACATTAATATGTATAAAAACATCACATACCCCATAAATATGTGCAGTTACAATATGTCAATTAAAACAATAAATAAATCAATTTACTTAATGGCCCAGAAATAAACCTATGCATATACCGTCAACTGATCTTTGACAAGGGTGTCAACAACACACAATGGAGAAAAGATAGTGTCTTCAATGCATGGTGTTGGTAAAATTGTATATCCACATGCAAAAGAATAAAATTGGACCCTTCTCTTACACCATTTTAAAAAATCAACTCAAAATCAATTAGAGACTTAAATAGAAGACCTGACACTCTAAAACTACTCAAAAAAATAGGGGAAAAGGGTGTTGACATTAGTGTTGGCAACAATTTCTTGAATTTGACACAAAAGTGCAGGCAACAAATCCAAAATAGACAAGTAGGACTTGTCAAGCTAAACTATATTTTCGCAAACAACCATAGATTATTAACAAAAGCTAGGTTATATACCAGTTAAGAATATTTATGGTTTTTATTCCGCTCCTTTTTTAGTATAAACTTGCTTCTATTTTATCTTCTTAAAAAATCTCATAACTAATTATTGTGAAAACAATTTTATGTACAAAACCAGTTGTTAGTAAATACCCTTCAGTTAAATATAGAAATAGATTGACCGTTAATACAAATATTAGAAGGCTAGATAGAAGCAGTCCTTTTTAAAATAACAAGTATTTATAAAAATGGCAGAATAATTATTTATTCTGCTTGTAAGGCAGAATAATTATCAATATAAAGTTTATCAAAATTAAATATAAGACCGACTAGATTGTTGGAAGCAAAGGTACAACTTCTTTGGTAGCCTTTTTTTCCAGCCTTAGTGACACTTCATTTCATCCTTGGTCAAATACTCCTTAAAACACTAACACAGGAAATTATTTAGGAGTGCGCCTATACCAGATCCAAGATGAGTCAGAACCAGGCTGAGGACTAATGCACTAAACCAAGCGACTGTACGTCATTGTCCATATTCTTCAGGAAGTAAGGAACCACAAGCATTGATGTAGCAGCCTCATTCAAGCTTGGGCTAGAGCCTATGTAAAGCACATAAGAGGGGCCACATGACTTGGTGTGAATCAAAACTGAAGGAGCTGTCTCAGGCAAGATGGTGCTTACTCACTCAGCCACCTCTCTTTCTTATTTTATTTTATTATTATTATACTTTAAGTTTTAGGGTACATGTGCACAACGTGCAGGTTTGTTACATATGTATACATGTGCCATGTTGGTGTGCTGCACCCATTAACTCATCATTTAGCATTAGGTATATCTCCTAATGCTATCCCTCCCCCCTCCCCACAATCCCACAACTCTCCTCGGTGTGTGATGTTCCCCTTCCTGTGCCCATGTGTTCTCATTGTTCAATTCCCACCTATGAGTGAGAACATGCTGTGTTTGGTTTTTTGGAACCAACCCAAATGTCCAACAGTGATAGACTGGATTAAGAAAATGTGGCACATATACACCATGGAATACTATGCAGCCATAAAAAATGATGAGTTAATGTCCTTTGTAGGGACACAGATGAAGCTGGAAACCAGCATTCTCAGCAAACTATCGCAAGGACAAAAATCAGCCACCTCTCTTAGGACCTTGTGAGTACTGAGTGACTAGGGTGTTGAAAACTGTAACTGGGAATTACAAGACCATTGCAATGCTTTTGTAAGCATTCTGTGTTGTTACTTGTCTTAAAGTTAGACAAGCTTGATGCCAAATAAAACCTATTTTCTTTCATGATTTGTCTGAACCCAAGAACATAGTTAATAGTAGAGGTGATTTCACAAATTCAAATTCCTAATGATTGCAGAATTATTTAATGAACTAGTTAGTGTTCATAACATTAACCAATTATTCTTTAAAAGCTGAATTTCAATTTTAGTTGTTTGATTCAATTTAGTAAAAGGGTATTTCAAAAAAAGTCTCATTTGGGAAATTTTCAAATCTTAAGTAAATTAAAACGAGAATGTTAATTTTGCCTCTTAAGGGAGCAACACGACAGACTCTAAAATCTTATAAAACAACATCTGTGATAGATAATCTTCAAGCCAGACATAATAATCTAAATAATAAAAAAAATGTTTCAGAGAAAAATTAAGTATTCGTAACACTTTTTAAAATTAAACTTCTCAACCAAAGTCTTGGCTAGAATGCCATGTTACATTTCTAACAAGACAATTGGTCTAGTTTCGAGTCTATGGAAACAGAATATAAAGGATAATCTGAAGATTGCTATGAGATTCCACCATTTTCAGTAATTCAAGAAGATAAATTTTTAAAGTTTTCAAGCTATACATTGTAGCAAAAAATCCTTTTATTTATTTATTGTTATACATTAAGTTCTGGGATACATGTGCAGAAAGTACAGGTTTGTTACATAAGTGTACACCTGCCATGGTGGTTTGCTGCACTTGTCAACCCAACATCTACATTAGGTATTTCTCCTAATGCTATCCCTTCCCAACCCCCCACCCCCAAACAGGCCCAGTGTGTGATGTTCCCCTCCCTGTGTCCATGTGTTCTCATTATTCAGCTCCCACTTATGAGTGAGAACATGCGGTGTTTGGTTTTCTGTTCCTGTGTTAGTTTGCTGAGAATGATGGTTTCCAGCTTCATCTATGTCCCTACAAAGGACATGAACTCATTTTTTTATGGCTGCATAGTATTCCATGGTGTATATGTGCAACATTTTCTTTATCCAGTCTATCATTGATGGGCATCTGGGTTGGTTCCAAATCTTTGATATTGTGAATAGTGCTGCAATAAACATACGTGTGCATGTGTCTTTATAACAGAATGATTTATAATCCTTTGGGTATATACCCAGTAATGGGATGGCTGGGTCAAATGGTATTTCTGGTTCTAGATCCTTGAGGAATTGCCACACTGTCTTCCACAGTGGTTGAACTAATTTACACTCCCACCAACAGTGTAAAAGTGTTCCTATTTCTCCACATCCTCTCCAGCATCTGTTGTTTCCTGACTTTTTAATGATCGCCATTCTAACTGGCATTCTAACTGGCATGAGATGGTATCTGATTGTGGTTTTGATTTGCATTTCTCTAATGACCAGTGATGATGAGTTTTTTTTTTTCATATTTTTTTGGCCACATAAATGTCTTCTTTTGAGAAGTGTCTGTTTGTATCCTTCACCCACTTTCTGATGGGGTTGTTTGTTTTTTTCTTATAAATTTGTTGGAGTTTTTTGTAGATTCAGGATATTAGCCGTTTGTCAGATGGATAGATTGCAAAAATTTTCTCCCATTCTGTAGGTTGCCTGTTCACTCTGAATGCCTACAGAAGAAAGTGTGAAAGATCTAAAATTGACACTCTAACATCACAATGAAAAGAATTAGAGAAGCAAGAGCAAATAAATTCTAAAGCTAGCAGAAGAAAAGAAATAGCTAAGATCAGAGCAGAACTGAAGGAGATAGATACATGAAAAACCCTTCAAAAAATCAATGAATCCAGGAGCTGGTTTTTTTAAAAGATTGACAAAATAGATAGACTGCTAGCTAGAGAATAATAAAGAAGAAAAGAGAGAAGAATCAAATAGACATAATAAAAAATGACAAAGGAGATATCACCACTGATCCCACCAAAATACAAACTACCATCAGAGAATGCTATAAAAATTCCTTTTCGAAGACACTACTGAAAAATAATTTTTCCTTGACTTATATTCTGCTTTGCAAAACCTTAAAAAATATATTTGTGATATTAAGTGTACTACTCTGAGTCTCGTATTTCAGGCATTTGGACATGCAGGAACAATGTTTGACAGCATGGCATGTTAATAATAAATTCAGTAATCCTTCTGTTTCACTTACTAGCACAGAGATTTCTGGGTCTCACCAAGAAATCAACATGATGAAAGGACTGAAGACATATTTAGAGAACAGAAAACTGTAAAGAAAAGTGACATGAAATTATCATTGACAATAAAACAAGTATGTTGGGGGCTATGAAAGGTTCAGCATTTTGTTAACACTTTTTACATGCAGAAAGTAATTATAGCCCTGAGTAAAATAATATTTACTTGCTAGAGGCAGAAAAACTGTGAGGAAAGAGAAGTGATAAAGTGATAAAATCACTTCTCTTTAGTGGAAAACAAACCATATGACCTAAAAGAGATTTAGGACTGCCGGTTCTGTTCATATAAGAAATGTTCAAGCAAAATAGGAAAGAAGATACTGTGTGTGAAAAGGGAATGTGAATGAAGAAAAAAATCTTAATTATTAAGTAACATGAGATATGTTAATAATCAATAATTGCTTGCAGATGATGCAATTAGTTGGCTGAAAACTACTGATGAGGTAACTGAGCTAATATGCCTGATAGTGCCTATATTTTTTACATGATATTTATTATAACATTATTTGATCAAATCCAGGGAAAATGCTCATTTTGTTGAAAAACCAATGTTAACTGAAATGCAGATAAAAATTAATTGAAAATGTTATTATCTTAAAACATATTACTCATTGGTCCATTTCCAGGTTCATAGTTTAAGGATAAATTTTTTTCAAATAATAATGTGAAGTGGGAATGCAAGAAAATATTAGCAATAAACATTTACTTAATGGCACCAATCTACATCTACTAAAATTTTACTAAAAATATTCTGAAATCATCTTATTTGAGCAGGATGTGAAATGAACTTTCATAATATGTGAAAAATAAAGTTGGCTCATCTGGGAGTATACCTACTCTGAGACTTGAACCTCTCATCTTTACGGAAAAAAGGTTATTATTATTTTTTTTTTTTTGCAATTTGCAGAGCTCAGTATTAAACTGCAAATATTACATGTAGCTTCTTTCTGTTGCTATGGGTAAGTTACTTGAATGACTTCAACAGATTCTTGAACTAAGCAGAAATTGCTTCCCACTCAGTTATAATTTTACCATGCAGAGGCTAGAAATTGGGAATAAATAATGAAAGAGGTCATTCTGGTTCACATTTAATGCTCTGTGTGGGATGTAGCTGATGATTGGAGAGAAAAACATGACCTGGTGGTAGAGAGTTGTTGCTTTATGATCGAAAGAAATTCTGTCAGCTCTGACTTTAATTTCACATAAGTAAATGGGAAAAAAAAAACCTGTCATGAAGGAACAAATATGGTTAGTAAAGTTTTACTTTTAAAGTTGTACCCTACAGAAAGAAGTAAATAATTACCATTAAAGAAAAGCATAGAATGTGGATTTCTTACAATCCAATCATACCTGTGGAATCATTTGTCATTTGTTATTGAGATAAACATTGAAGAAATTAAAGACATAAACTATATTTTTGCCAAAAGCAATTTGTATGAAATCCATAGCTTTGTTAATTGATAAAAAATTTGGAGGGTGTATTAGTCAGTTCAAGATAACAAAATACTGTAGACTGGGTGGCCTAGACATTTATTTCTCACATTTATGGAAGGTGGAAAGTCAAATATCAGGGTGCCAGCATTATAGGATTCTGGTGAGACCCCTCTTCTTGGCTTGCAGATGATCATCTTCTTGGTGTGTCCTCACTCTGTCCTCACATGCAGGGGAGAGAGAGAGTGCCCATTCTGGTGTTTCTTCTTATAAAGGCACTAATCACACCATAAGGGCCCCACCCTATGACCTCTTCTAAACCTAATAGCCTCCCAAAGGCGCCATCTCCAAATGCCATAACATTAGGAGTTAGGATTTCATATGAATTTTGTGAGGACACAATTAAGTCCATAGCAGATGGCCACAATTTCTTGTAACTCTCCTTTTTGGGAATTGATATTTATTTTCCCTTAGCTAGAATCTAATCTGGCCCTGTGGCTGCTTAAGCAATAGATTGCAGCAAAAGTGGCACTGTGCCAGTTCTAGGCTTAGCCGTTTAGAAGACTGACTGGCAGCCTTTGCTTCTGCCCTCTGGATACCCTGCCATCAAGCTGTGAGAGCATGTGTAGGTGTTGTGGACACAAGCCCTACCGAGAGCCGCCAGCCTTCATCCAGCATCAACAGACAGCCCTGTGAGTGAACCATGTGGGATATTCAGCCAAATAGAGCCTCCAGATGCTCCCAGATGCTTACTGTGGTTCCAGGTGGCATCACAGGACTAAAACTTCCCAGGTGATTCCAGTCAACACACAGAACTGTGGAGAATAATAAAATGATTGCTTTAAGCTATTAACTATTGGCTGCTTTGTGATAGAGCAATAGCTAATCAAAATGTGCATTTTGCATGAAGATTATATCAAGTTTTGTTAAAAGCTAAGTATTATAGATGACAGAATGAATAGAAAAGTAGTAAATTTGATCTATAGCAACAGTTGTGCCTGCAATCTAATGGTCATTAGATTGTATTAGTCTCTATGGGCATTGATTGCTCGGTAACAGCCCTGTGGAGCCCACCTATATGAAAAGTCATCCCTTCCCATATGCAGGTTTCACATCTCACAAATACCATATTTTTGATAAGCAGTTGGTTGAAAACAGTCCATGTCTAAGTTGACCTGTGCAATTCAATTCTGTTTTGTTGAAGGATCAACTGTATTCAGAACCCTACCTTAGTAAAGATTGCCTGTTTTTAATGAGAGCAGAAGAATGCCAAGAATTTAAATATTTTGACATTAAACTTTTATGTTCTCATCGATATGTTTTTAAAATAGATTAAAACAAAAAAAAAAAGCAAAAAGAAAAACTCCAAAAGACAACAAGCCTAGTCACCCTAAAAAGGTTTCTTAGCTTCAATAAACTATAAATAGAAACCTCTATATGTTGAGTTAGTTGTGGTATTAGGTGCCTGAATATTTCTATCCATATTTGGTCGTAATGAATCAGTGATATGAAATTGCATTGGTTTGTCACTGTTAGTTTGTTGGATTTTATCTCAGATCTTAGGGTTGAGTTACATGTAAACATGTGCTTCTGTGGGTTGATTAAACAAGTTTTTCAATCAACTTCACTGAGAAACAGAGTTAGGAAACCTGTCTTCTAGGGGAAGCTTTGAGAAAAAACTACTAGCTATGTTATTTTGAGCAAGTTGTCAACACACTTGCCTCAATATATGACTCAAGAAAAAAAAAAAACTATTCTTGTCCTGTTTACATGGAAGGATTGTTCTTCAAAATAAATGATCATATATACAAGGGATATTTATGGAGAAGGCTTTTTAAGCTAAAATAATTGTATTGTCATTCTTAATAATTTTGCTGTTAGTAATTGTTTTTTCTGTCAATTTTGAAAATTATTTTATTACACTTTTCTGAGGTCCAAAGTTGATCATTTGGTCAATTGTGGTGTCTGCTTGCTTTATTCATAAGGCCTCCAAAGTTAACTGATACTTAGTTGGAACATAAACCATGAACTATTGGGGAGAGATGATAAAAGATAATTATACAAATGTTGAAACAGAGATCATAAGACTGACAGAACAGACTCTTCGTGGCAATAAGATACCAAACTATAAACAAGACCTAAGGCCATATCAGGCAAGGGTTAGGTCACACACCCCTACTCTTAAAGAATAAAGTATGTTCTGGCCGGGCGTGGCAGCTCATGCCTGTAATCCCAGACTTTGGGAGGCCGAGGTGTGTGGATCACGAGGCCCAGTGTTTGAGACTGGCCTGGCCAACATGGTGAAAACCCGTCTCTACTAAAAAGTACAAAAATAATCCAGGCACGGTGGCTCACGCCTGTAATCCCAGCTACTTGGGAGGCTGAGGCAGGAGAATTGCTTGAATCCAGGAGGTGGAGGTTGCAGTGAGCCGAGATCGCGCCACTGTACTCCAGCCTGGGTGGCAGAGCAAGACTCTGTCTCAAAAAAAAAAAAAAAAGGAATAAAGTATGCGGAAGGTTTTTGTTTGTTTGTTTTTCTCTTTTTCTCCAGCAGCTACACAAGCACTGAAGCACTGGCCTCAAGATAAGCAACATTCAAACAATTGCAGCTCACTGACCACCATATGCTAACTGAGCCACGTGATCCACAAGCCGTAACTACAGCTTTGATTGAACAAGAGATTGATTTCAATAACTTTCTCCTGATAAGAGACACTGACCATGGACTGGTGCTGACCACTTTACAGTGGTTGAACGCGGTGCCTTTGTGTCTTTGGCTCCACCTTTGCACACATAGGACCTAACTGTAATGAATTTAAATGCTAGGTCTCCACCCCAAGCATTGAACATGGGACACATGTAACATGCATGTTTGCTTACTGCATTTTCATGCATCTCTCCCCTTCGTGAATATTCATTTTCACCTATAACTTGTTAAATATGTATACCTCACCAATTCATAGGGCATAAATCTCAGCCTTTCACTTTTTTTTCTCTGAAGTGCCTGCTTTCTGTCTCTGCTTCAGGCTGTGCTTCCAAGCCTGTCAGCATGGCCACCCTGAAGGCTGTAACTCTTCATAAGAAATAAAGCTCTCCTCTCCAAGTTTATAGATCTTGTGATTCTTCAGTTGATACAAAAAATTAGGTGACAATTTCAGGCATTGAAGCCTCTTCTTGTCCTAGCTCTATTTTAATCCATCCAGAACCTATAATATATAGATCCTACCTCCAATTTACCGTTCATCAGTCTCTCAGGTCCTCAGTTTTTCTCCACAACCAACTTAGATTCCATAGCTTATCCTTTTAACCATACCCTTGCTTATACCATTTCTCCCTTGCTTCTCTTTCCTTATATATTTCCCCTGGGAAATGATGTGACTACATAATGCTATGGTTAATTTCATATGTCAACTCAACTGGGCTAAGGGATGTCCAGATAGCTGGTAAAACAATATTTCTGGATGTGTCTGTGAGGGAATTTCTGGAAGAGATTAGCATTTGAATTCTTGAACTGACTAAGGCAGATGGCCATCCCCAATGTAGGTGGGCATTTGTCCACTCCATTAAGGGCTTGATTATATAGAACAAAAAGTCAGAGGACATCCATCTTGTTTAGCTGGGACACCCATCTTCTCCTAGCCTCAGATATTCGAGTTCCTATTTCTCAAGACTTCAGACTCTAGGGCTTACACAGCATACCCCTGCCAACACTCCAGTTCTCAGGCCTTCAGACTGACTGAATCACACCACTAGCTTTCCTGGTTCCACAGCTTACAAATGACACATCACGGGACTTTGACGCCTCCCTAACCACGTGAGAAAATTTTCACAGTATATCCTCTCTTATATACCTATATGTATCCTATTGATTCTGTGTCTTTGGAGAACCCTGACCAACACACAGAATAAGTATTCTTGTCTTGCTTCATTCACTCCAGCTAATGTTTTTATAATTTATCCATGTGTGTATCTGTAGTTATTTTGTTCCCAAATGGTACTGCTGAATATATCACAATTTGTTTATTCTCCTGTTTGTTGATTGACACTTGGGTTATTTCCAATTTTTGCTATAAATAAAGCTGCTGTGTGTGTACAAATCTTTGTATGAGCATATGTTACCAGTTTTCTTAGGTAAATACCTAAGACTGGAATTGCTGGATCTTAGGGTAGGTGTGTGCTTAACTTTACAAGTAACTACTAAACAGTTTTCCATCACCAGTAGGATAAGAGTTGCAGTTGCTTGGCATCCTCTCCAACATTGATATTTATATTTGTTAGTTCATGTTTCATAATAACTCTCTTCCGTAAAATAACACTGATCTATCCAGTTCATTGGAGCTGAATGGCCAAGGCTAGCCTCACTTGTATATTTGATGGTTTACCTCATTATTAAGTGAAATGATGGTCATGACTTGGCCTTGTGTATTTCAGAAGCTAGCAGGGCTCATCCACATGCTAGCTAGCTTACAAAATCAGCAAGAAAAGGCAAGCTCCTGTACATTTTCATTTTGTATATCTCTACTTGGGTTATGTTTGCTAGTGTCTCAGTAGCCAAAGAAAGTCATGTGTCTAGGAACATATTTAGAAGGTGTAGAAATAGACTCCATCTTCATAGGAGGAACTGAAAAGTCCCATTGGGCAGGAACATTGCTATAGAGATAGGAAGTATGTGAGGCCTTTTTGCAGTCTTCTCTTTGACCGCAAATTGCTTTTGTTATTCTCACATGAAAAATATGATCACCCTCATTCCAATTTCATATCAATAATGGCATCAGACTCAAAGTCTAGGATCTAGTTCTCTAAATCAGATTCAAGTGCAGATGAGGTGCCAGTAAATATAGTAATCAAGGCTTGGTCAGGGAAGCAGAGCTTCAGTGAGTGTTATTAGAATAAGGGATTTATTAAATGCATTAGATTTTATACTCAAGTGAGAGTAGATGGAGTAAATGGGAGGGTTGTTGGATCAGAGTCACTAATGAGTTTACCTGAAATGTTGGTGCAGGTGGACAAGTAAGATCCTTCAAGGGAATCTGAGAAACCAAGCACATCCAGTGACTGTAGTAGGACCAAGAAGAGGAAGTTCATGGAGAGGTCTATGGGAAGCTGTTGCCTAGGGTAGCTACCATGGCCAACCATCTGATGATAGAACTGGGACTGCTGTTGGTCATGTTGATGAGTGGGACATGTAGCAAATAAGAACATGCTGTAACTGAATGGACACATTTTCACCTGTCTGACACCCTACCTGACACTGACAAACATTCAAGAGTAATGGCCACTGCTTCATTAGGTGTTTAACTTGTCACTGTTACCTCCTTCACCTGTAAAGGTCTACCCCAAATATATACATGTCCCCTTTTATCACTGTCTTCAGGTCTCTCCACAAATGTCACTATAGCCTTTTACTTCTGACCACTTTATGAAATAAACCTAAGTCATCTCCTCTGTACCCCCTTCCATCATCCAGTTTATCTGGGTGACCTTACATTTAAGTTTGTACAGGATGTCCCAGCTTATGCCTGCTGACCTGGCATCCTGTCTAGTTTTCAGTTCCTTTTGTTCTAAAAACATGTCTCTATTTAGACAATAAATTACCTATCACCCTACCTTTATCCTGATTCATTTTTCTTCATGACACTTATCAACTAACTGTCATATTATACATTTGCATGGTTTTTTATTTCTAGTTTCCCCTCTTTTAAAGGGATTGTAAATTCCATGTGGCAGTCTCTACTGTTAACTGCTTTATTTCCAACATTTAGAACGTGACCCCGCACATAGTACTCAGTAAATAACTGTTGCATTAAATAATTAATAAGTCCACTAGTTGTATGACTTTGGGCATGTCACTTCACCTTTTGAAGTTCTGTTTTCTTTTCCCCTTGTTTGTAATGAGGTCCTAGATGAAATGAGATCGTAAGTCTAAAATCCAATAATTGCTTATGAAACCTTCTTCCTTTCGAGGACGAATTTCATTTAACAGTTGCTCTGTGTAGAGGGAGAATATTAGAGCTATGTTTTTAATAAGCTAGAGTAGTCATCTAAAGCAATAAAAGACATTGTTCTAAAGTATAATTTCATCTAAGCAGCAAGGATTGATTTAAAAATAATAATCACAGTGTCTTTACTTGCATGAAGAAATTAAGCCTAAATCCCTATTAATCATTTTCTGACTTGAATTTTCCCCCAGGTTCTTATAAAATTAAAAATATATTTTATAGCATTGGTAAAGTTATTTAGGGAATTTAATTTATGATGATAATCCCCAAATTTCCATCTCTAGCTCAGATCTATGCCCTGAACTCCAGGCTCATATATCCAACTACCTTCATGAGATTTCTGCTTGGGTTACTAATAGGCATTTCAAAACTAAAATGTTAAAAATCGAAACTCCTCATTTTCTGCCATAGCCTATGCTCTCAAAGTCTCTCATTTAAGCAGATGGCAATTGCATTCTTTCAGTTGCTCAGGCCAAAATCCTTGCTGTCACCTTGACTCTTCCTTTATCTCATTTTATCTCATACCTCACATCCAATCTATCAGCAAATCCTATTAGCTATACCTTCAAAATACACCAAGAATCAGGCCAGTCCTCACCCTCCTATACTTTTCCCCTAGCGTAGCCAACATTGCATTTCTCTGAATTACTGCAATAGCATTTTAACTTACTTTCTGTAGCTTCTGCCCTTCCCATCCTGAGCAGCCACCTATGTCTATTTTCAACAAATCATCCAGAAAGATCATTTTAAAGCCTAAGTTAGATCATGTCACTTCTTTGCCCCAAATTTTCTAATTGCTTTCATCTGATTCAGGATAAAGGCCATGTTCCTGATAGGGGGGTATAGGATCTGCCATCCTGCTGCCTCTCTAAATTCATCTTTTACTACTTTTCCCTGTGCTCTGTTTGTTCTTTTCATGAAGGCATAGTATACATCATGTACCCTCCTATCTCAAAATTTCACTTGCTACTGGCCTTGCCCAGAATGGTCTTACCTTCAGAGGTATGGGTGGCTTGGTCTCTTTCCCACTTCAAATCTTTCTTCAAATGTCCCATTATTAGAGTGGCCATTCCTATGCCCTTGATGCAATTAATAGCAATTTCCTCCTCAATTTTTCCATTTCCTATTTTCTCTACCCTATTTCCCTTTCCTATTTAGTATTTACCCACTTTTGACATAGTATAACAACATGCATATTATGTGTTTATTATCTTTCTCCCTGTACTAGAATGTAAGTTCACAAGAACTAGGATTTTGTCTGTTTTGAACCCTTCAAGACCCTAGAATTGGACTTTGAACATAGCAGATGTTCAATAAGTTTCTGTTAAATCAAAGAATGGATAAATCTGTTTATTAGATGAAGGTTTCATTATCCAATGCTCTTCTTCCTCTTATAGCCTTTAACTTTAGCTCCATTTTTTCGACTCCTTGATAGAGCAAACTTATCTTAAATTAGTTGCCTTTAAATTAATGCATATTATAAAACCGTGTTTTAAACTTGGTTATGAAGCTGAAAATATGCTCAAACGCAAACAGTGTAAAATGCCTAATCACATTTGAAAGCATCATTCTCTGAGAGACCAACACATGCCTCGTGTCAAGAGGGATGACAAGGTTGGATGTCAATCCTTTTTAGCATTCCCCTTTTTAGAGGGGAAAGGATTGGCAGAATCAGAGATACTTTAATGCCTTTCTACTTTGTTTCCCAGGCTTCTGCCACTGCTCACTTCTTGCTGTTTTAATTCGGCAAAAAGCCCACCATACATATGTCCTTACACTACCCTCAAATTATTCAGTTTCCCATAGTGATGCCCTACTCAAGACATTCCTCACCAAAGTATTCTTTAATTCTGGAAGTGCTGGTGTCTATACTAGCACTAATGAGGATCTGGAACATCATCTAGTTCATCTGACCATTCTCTTTTTTTTTTTTCTTTTTTGAGACAAGGCCTGGCTCTGTTGCCAGGTTGGAGTGCCATGTTGCAACCGTAGCTCACTGGAGCCTCTGCCTCTCAGGCTCAAGTGATCCTCCTGCTTCAGCTCCCAAAGTGCTGGAATTACAGGCATGAGCCACCATACCCAGCTTACCTGACAATTTTCTAAGTAAGGAAACTAGAACTTGGAAAGATGAAATGACTCATGCAAAGCCAGTCCAGGTCTCCACTTCCCCATTCCTGTTCATCTGTCCTGTACTGTATTTCCATTCACATTAGTTAAATACAGGAATAACCTAAAAGTCCAGTAAGAGGGCAATGGCTAAGTACATCCATGTGATGGCTTACTACACAGCTATTAAAATTTTTATCATGTAGAAAATAATTAAGTGACCTTAGTAAATGTTAACAACAATAGTTAAGTGAAAAAAGTCAAATACTCAATTTATAAAATAATTGCGTATATAATGGGAAGCCTCTGTAACATCAAAATATTGTCAGTGGTTATTTCTGGAAGTTAGGATTAGAGATTTTTTTTACTTGTGCTTATACTTGCATATTTCCAAAATCAACACTTTTATAATAAAAAAATCTAAGTTTTCTTCTGCTCCATGCTCCTAATTAACTTTGTCTGCATTTTTAAACACTAGAATATATTTTTAAATGTTACTTTTTTGTATAAATAGCATGTGTGAGATATGAGATTTAAATATGTGGAAAATTGAATAAGCTTCATAAATGTAAAGAATTACTAGCAATTAAGTCAAAAGACAGAATGACATCTAACAACCTTCACAAGGTATATAAGATGAAGATTCTTTGGGGAGACTAGTATACCTTATGATAATCATGAAGCTCTATTTTTTCTTTATAATTCTCATGTTTTAAAATTATAGTTCAAATTAATTTTCCATCCTTTTAAAAGTTTTTGGAATTATTTGAAATCTTTATAGATCATCTCAATACAAAATTCTGTTAGTCTCTTCTTTGCAACTTCGGTTTATGCCAAGCTATTTTTGAACCTTCATATAGACTACATAATGCTTTCTCATATAAGAATGATTGTGTTAAGTCTTATGTTGTTTCATTTTTGTTTAAAATATGCATCTCAATTGTCACAATAATCAGATGAGGAATGAAGTTTATAACCATTTTTTAGATGAGTAAAATCAAGGTCAGAGAGTCTAAATAGCTTGCCTGTTATCATACATCTTACAAATAATAGAGCTAAGTTGAAACCCAAGTCTAAATGCCAGTAAACTCAATGCTACAATTAGAATCTACCTGTACACTGCCTAAATAGAATCTTCTAAATTAACTTGGTGACATATTGCATAAGTGCGAAAATGGAGAAGTTTGTCTAGTGTTCTTTCATCTGCTCTTGTACTTGTGCTGAAACCCTCAAAACATCACCTTTCACTATCTAGAACTTCTTGCTGCAGCAAGTCACCCAGGACTGCCTCATGATCCAGATCTGAAATGTCACTCCCACCCTCTCACCATGCATCTGTCTGTGCTTATGCCCATGTGTCTAATCTCAGCTACAGATTTCTTTCCAGTCACAATGTGCTGTATGACCCCTTCGATGTCCTTCATCAGGATTGACAGCTATTCTATGGAATTCATTGTGTCATTTTGTAAATATCAGTCCTAGTTCCTTGTAGGTTCATAACCCACAAGATTATGAGTTCTTTGGGGATAAAAACCAAATCTTAGTCATCTTTTTAGAAACACACAAGGCATAAAATTAACCTCCAGATAAACTAAACATCCAGATAAACACAATTACATTAAAGAAAAATTAATAGACATAACAGATGGTACAAGCATCCAAGAAGGTAAAATTCAACATGTCCTGTAGCTAATAAAAAATAGAGCAAATGAGGAAAACGTGTCCCATTAGGAGGAAAGATAATTCAACTGAACCTGACCCAGAAATGACATAGATGTTAGTTAATAGACAAGAACAAGAAATCGGTTATTATAACTATATCTCTTATTTTTAGACTGGCAACAGCCATCCAGTTTCTTAATCCTTATAATTACTATTTCTCAAAACCTCTCAAAGTCCTGAGATATTGTATCTGTTGGTGCATTCTCTTCTACTATTATCTTGTTGTAATTTACCACAGGTCAAAGTTTAACAGTTGCACTGCAATCCTGCACTAATGAGGAACTCATTACCTGTTGGTCAGCTCCAAAGCTGACCCATTTTACAATGTTTGCTTTAACTGTGGCTTTAATCCATTTGGTTGTGATGCCCCTGGTGTAGTTTTATCATGTTTATTCTGCTTGAAGTTCATTAAGTTTTTTTGATCTATGGATTTATAGTTTTTATACAATTTGGAAAATTTCAATCATTTTTTCATGTAATTTTTTTCTGTATTCACTGTGCCATCTCTGACCCCAGCCCTCACCGTTCAGGGACTCCAACTAATCTTTATTAGACAATTTGAAGTTGTTCCGCAGTATCCAAATGCTCTATTCATTTGTTCAACAGTTTTTTTCTCTATATTTCACTTTGGACAATCGCTATTGATGTGTCTTCAAATTGGCTAATCTGTTTTTCTGCAATGTGTAATCTGTTGTTAGTTTCATACTGTGTATTTTTCTTTTCTTTTCTTTCTTTTTTTTTTTTTTTTGGAGACAAAGTCTCGCTCTTGTCCCCCAGGCTGGAGTGGAGTGCGATGGCACGATCTCAGCTCACTGCAACCTCCGCCTCCCAGGTTCACTTGATTCTCCTGCCTCAGCCTCCTGCGTAGCTGAGATTACAGGCACCTGCCACCATGCCCAGCTATTTTTTTTTTTTTTTTTTTTTTTAGTAGAGACGGGGTTTCACCATGTTGGCTAGGCTGGTCTCGAACTCCTGACCTCAGATGATCCACCCACCTCAGCTTCCCAAAGTGCTGGGATTACAGGTGTGAGCCACCGCGCCCGGCCACAGTGTATTTTCAATGTAGACATTGTACTTTGCATTTTTAGAAGTTCCTAAAATGAACTTATCATATTCTTTCTTTTAGTTCTTGAACATATGGAGTTCAGTTTTAATAACTGTTTTAATGTCCTCTCTAATAATTCTATTTTTTTCTGAGTTACTTTCAATTAGTTGATATTTTTCTTTTAATGAGACATATTTTTCTTATTCTTTTCAGACCTTTTAATTTTTATTGGATATTAGTTATTGAGAATTTTACTTTGTTGGTAAGTAAACAAGGTAAAATTCTTGTTTACTTGGATATTTTTGTATTCCTAAAAAATATTCTTAAGATTTTTTTCTGTCATGCTATTATTTGGAAATAGTTTGATACTTTCAGGTCCTGCTTTTCAGATGTGTTGGTTGAGACTAGTGGAGCATTTCATCTAGAATGAATTGTTCACTCTCAAGGGCAAAACTCTCTTTGTATTCTAGTCCATACCCTGTGAATTATGAGTTTTTTTCCAATCAGGCAGATGGTAACAGGCACAATTCCCAGCCTACTGTAAGCTCAAAGAAGGTCGCTCCTTCTAAACTTGTTAGGTGGTTTTTTCCCCTGGCCTCAGGGAATTTCCTCACATGAAGGAACAGATAAGCGGTCATGAATACTGAGTCCTCCTCTCTGAAGATCTCTTCTCTGTGCAGTTCTGTCCTCTCCATACTCTGTCTGTGCAACTTCTACTTTCTGGCACTCCATTCTGTGAACGCTGGCTGCCCAGTCTCCCTGGACCTCAGCTCTGTCTCTCCCAATCACGGCCACCATCAGGCTCTGCCTAGGTTCCCCTTTTCTGTGCCACAACCTAGCAGTAAGATGGGACAATTAAAAGGCTCAGTTTTTTTGGTTTCCATCTCCCAGGTATCACTCTCTTTCATTGTCTGACAGTCAATATCCTCATATATTTTCTTTAGTTTATTAATTATTTCATGAGAGAAGGTAAATTCTCTGTTACTTCATCTTGCTTGGAAGTGGAAGTCTTCCCAAATTCCATTTTAGAGTCTGCTTCCTAGGATCATCCCTATTACTAACACTGTTCCAAGCTAGTTCCCAGGAACCAGGCTCTGGCGCTCTGAGATTTGCATGCATGAGGTTTATTAGTGAGTATTCTCAATAACATCTGTAGGGGAAGCAGGATTGGGGAGAAGGAGAAGTTAAACTGCAACGCAGTTGTAACAGAAGCCTTCATGGGTCATAAGGGAAGTTCTGGAGAGAGAAGCACCTTTCAGAGTTGCCCCATTTATATCCCCTTCTTACATAAACTAGTTGGACGCATGTAGCTCTCAGTGCAAGTGTGCAAGAAAGGGTGAGTGTCTCTGTCCAGAAGGGGAAACAGAACCACCCATCTGCTACACAGATAATTGCAGCATTGTACAAAATAGGTTTGTTTGCATACTGATGAAGCATTTAGTTACAGTTAGTCATTGCTTCTTCTTGAAGCAGCTTATCAAAATGGAAATTGTTTTTCAACTAATAACTTATTTCCATATCCCCCATTTTTTAAAGAACCTCTATTCAGAATTTCCTTTCACAGGTCATTAAAACTATAAATTCAATTTTGCCCAGAATAATGGGGCTTTCTGTGGCAGGGCCAGCAGGTTTCATATCTGCAGGATCCAACTTCTCCTTAACAGGTGTAGAGACTGAATATTACTGGACACAACTGAATGTCAGTTGTGATTTTTAATACCATTTTCAATGATCTGAAGTAAATATGTTTTGAACTCTGAAGTAGGCAGTGTGTATGTAGCAGAGAGTTTAGGAGCCTGCACTCTGAAACCAAAGTGTTCACCTATGCATTTTGACTCCATTCCCCCTGTGCTTTGGACTTTGGGCAAGTTGCTTTGCCTTTCTAAAGCTCATTTTCTTCGCTATAAAATGGGCAGACTTTCATACTTCATAGGGTTGTGATCACTGAAGGTGTCAGAGGCAGAATAATGTGGTTATAAAGAGCACGGGTCTAGAGCCATGAGTTTGAATCATGCCTGATCACTTACTAACTTAATTTAGCCACTCTTTGCCTATGTTCCTATTTATAAAAGAGAGATTATAATAGCAAATCCCTAGGGTGTTTGTAAGGATTAAGTGAGTTAATACAGAAAAATAGCTTAGAAGAGGGTCAAGCACATAGCAAGTGCTCAACAAATGTAAGCTCTTATTATTAAGGGTTTAGGAGCTTCAAAAGTGTGAATGAATTTGATGGAAGAGGAGTTTTTGCTTTGAGTGACCCTACAGTCTAGTAAAGGAGAAAAAACAAGGCATAAGTATTAATAAAAACAAGACAGAATATTATAGGAATTTTAAAAGATGAACAAATAAAATTCTGTGGGAAATAAAGGAGAAGGGTGTAAATTTCCATGGAAACGTGAGAAGAACAGAACTTGAAGTGACAGTTAAATTCGACCTTACACAGAACATGTAGAATGCATACTTTCTCATTTGGCTGGTTAAATTCCAAGTAATTTTATAATTGACCTAATTGCAAAGAGGTAGCTGAGCAGCAAAATATATATAATTCCCTATGGCTGTGGAATCAAGTGTCTGAAGATGCCTGGAGTTATGGATTTAAGAAACAGAAATGCTGCCACTCTGCCCACCCCTGCCACCTCCCACCCAGTTCCCTTCATCTAGGATTCCCATTGGTGGAGGGAGAAGTGGTTGCCAATTCTCACTTCCCTATTCAGGCAGATCCTCAAGCAGAGAGACTCCTGCCTGTTTTGTTTCTGCTGATATGGGGAAGTGGGTACCTCTAACCACTTCCCTAGGGAGCAGGCGCTACTGCTGCCTGAAGCCAAATATCTCTTCCCCGAAAAGGAAGTATAGATTAGAGAGAGGCCCTACTCTGGGTAGCTTGAATAAAATATAAGCCCTGTTTCTCAGTCTTTGACAGTTGTTAAATAGCAAGAGTTTGGAAATCCCTAAGCTCAGTCCCAGGGCAATCATCTGTATAGACAGTTAGTCCAGAGAATTGGAGAGAGCACAGGTTATGGAGTGGCCAATCTTCCTCTGCCACCTATCATCTGCTCCATGTCAGGCAAGTCCCATTTCCTGTCTGCATTTCAGTTCTTTACCTGTGGAATAATAACATTAGCTATAATTCTCTGAATGCTTGGGATGAGTCAAGCATATTTGAGGTATTATTCTTCCCTTTTCACAAATAAAGAAAATGGAAGTTAAATAACTTACCCATAATTACCCAACAAGAGTCAGGATTTAAATTCAAGTTTATCTCTAAAGGAGTTAGCACCCTTCCCTAAACCTTGCATGTAGTAGGTACTCAATAAATCACAGCTATTATTATTATTATTCCAAAGTGACATTGACAACAGTTATAAGAAAAATAAAAACAGCAGTAGGACCTGTTGTCTTTTTTGCACTGCCACAATAAATATCATGTTAAGCTTTGTAGCTAGAACTATCTTAGAGAGGAACAGATTTGCTCTTACAATTATAGCCTGACCAGAACCTTAGCTCCAGAAAGAAGAGAAATTCCATTTATGCATGCTGCACTCTTAATATAATAAAGGAGAAAGAACACTGGCATAGGAATTAATAGGCAACTTATACTCGTCACATCTTTTATGATTATCTTATTCCATTCTGATGACAACCCCCTTACTTCATCCTAATTTAATAGATGTTTAAAAAGCAAGCTCTGAGTGGAGTAGTGATATGTTTGGCTTAAACTGGCAATGCTGACTTTAATGTGTTTAGTCCAAATTCCATCAATAAATAACCCAGCAACTTTTGGCAAGACATTTTGCTTGTCTTCGCCTGGAGTTATTTGTCCATAAAATACCGGTGGGATGTAGATCTTTTGATTTCTAAGGCTTATCTTCCCTAATTGTTTTGGCATCTTGCAGCCATTAACAATGGCTGCAGGACAGCCCTTGTTCAGGAAGAAACTCACCTCTCTGTGGGGTTGGCTGCTTAAAGTTGTGCTGTTTTCAGCCAAGAGTCTTTGTATATACTTATAGCTATAAATTTGATTACTCTGACAAAATTTGGTAGTAAATAATTTTTCTCACCATTTAGTCCTCTACTTTCATTCAAGAGAGTTCTCTGGAAGTTTGAATTATGGTATAAACAAAGCAGAATCTTCATGATGTGTTCATTGTCTTTACATATATAGGAGATGTTTGCAGGGCAGTCTTGTAGTCATAATATTAACACTGCTGACTTGGAATTTATTTATTTTGCATATAGAAATACAACGAAGGGGCTGTCTGTCATCTAGGTAACCCCCAGTAGTAATCCAATAGTAATAAGATTGGGATAGTCTGACAAACCATAGGCTATGCTGAGTGGAGAGCCCTGAGCATTCATTTGTCAGAGAAGTTGAAAGATTTTCTCTGCAGGAAGCTGCCTCTTGCCTGCACAGGTGGAACTGTGAGCATGTGCCCAGTCCCATGAGTGGAGGGGATTTCTTTTATTTAAAGATACTTAACTATTTCTAGGCTCATGAAAGACACCAACCAGTAGTAGTGGTCCTAAGCCTAAGGGCTGTGTATCAGGTATCTCTGAAGTGAGGTTATATTGAACCAACACAATATTTTGTTTTGTTTTGATAAATTTGCAAGCTCTTGCAGTCTAAGCATGTCTCAGTTAAGCATAGTATCCACTACTCTGTATTTAGCTGGCCAACTTCATTCATTCACGCCGTCTGCTGCTCCTTGAAACCAGGTGGTCTGTCATCTCTGAAAGAGTGGCTCCTATTTGCTGCGCTTTGCATCTTATCCTCAAAACAGAACTGTGAGTTAGGTATTAGCATCTCCTATTTATAAGTGACTAAACTGAGACTCAAAGGGAAAAACTAGCCCAAGGCAAGATAACTAACAAATATCACCACTGATGACTGAGCCTTAAGCCTGCGCCCTAATAAGCTTCATTTTACTTTGTTCTGTCTGTGTCACCTGGCCCCTGGACCTTTTCTGGAAAGTCTATAAAGGACCACCTGAGCCCATGACTTGGACTCACTCTTTCATTCGAACAACAAGACACCTTATTGGTTTTATTATAGATATCATCACCTAGCCCTCAGCGACTCAAGGTGTCATTATTTTGCCTTCCTTACACCCACTGTGTTAATTTCTGGACCCCAGGTTTTCAAGCCATTGACAATTTCAGCGTGTCTGTAATGTCTCCTTAGTAATTATTGAAGGTACTTGTTATATTTAGCCAAGAGAATAACTGGGGTGGTACTAGGATAACATCTACGTTCAAATAGCTGAATATTCAAGAGTCGATATATGTCTATGGTTCCGAAGGGCAAAGCCAGGCAGTGTAGGTCCTGCAGAAGAACTCCAATTAATCAGGGCTGCCCAGTAATCCTAATGTCAAACCCGTGCCCCAGAACCTCGATTTCTCCCCAGACACCAACTCCAAGTTCCTTCACGGGGATGTGGGATTTCAGTTTATGTTCTTGCGTCCCTCTGCAGCCACAGGCCGCAGAGCCCGCCCCCAGGGCCCCGCCCCCGCTCTCCGGGCGCTGGACGCGGGACGCCGTCTCCTGGCAACGCAGACGCGGAGCCCGAGCGCGCCGGCAGGCTCTTTGCTCAGAGCTCAGCCCTACATAGATGGGCTTCTGCCATGGCCTCCAAACAAACCAAAAAGAAAGAGGTGCATCGTATCAACTCGGCGCACGGATCGGATAAATCGAAAGAGTAAGGGACCTCTGCCTGTCCGTCCCTCCCCTGGCCTAGCCCCTCGACCTCACCACTAGTTCTGGGGCTGCCTCCCTGTAGCAAACTGTGCCAGGGCAGAAGTTTAGTGGCCTCCTCGCAGCTTGTCTTCTCTGGTAAACCAGATCCTGGAGGTGCTCGCTCTCATCCTTCTCTCTTGCTTGTCTTGACTCACTTCCTTTCCCAGAGCCCCTGATTTTCTTGCTTTGGGTGTTCAGCTCCCATGGGTGAATCTGCCACCCCTCCTCTTCTTCATAGCCCTCTCAGGCAGTTAGAAAGGCCATAGCTTTCCTAAGAAAGAGGCATATCTCAAATACTTCTGGTTAAAGCCACATCTGCATGGCCCCGGAAATGATACAGACAGCGAGGGACAGAGAGACATGGACACATTTCACCTTAATGGTGATTTTCTAGTTTGCATCTGCCCAGTCCAACGACTACGATCTTTAATCAGATATAGTCAGACGTAAAGTGGCTTCTAAACCTTAAAACAGTATAAATGTATAGTTCATGTTACTAACATTTACTCTGAGAAAGTAAACAGACCCTCGCTCATGGAATTTTTATGGTGCCTTTGTCCTGGGCTGGTGTTAGGTGTTGTGTCTTAGGATGTACTTCCCCATGATTATTATTTTCTGTGGTCTGTTTCCCTAGAGATATCCAGTTATCCACAGCATAGGATTGGGGCTGTTTGAACTTACACCATTTCTAATGTTCATTCCCACTGTGAATCCCAGCTGCCAGCCCTGCTTCAGTGGGATCATTCATGTTCTTCATGCTCTGCCTGATGGGGAGGGCGATGCAATCAATCATTTCAAATTGAATTCTTACATCCTTGATGCCTGTTTCTCCATTTCCTTCCCTGGCTGAAGAATTCCACATTGGACTGATCCCTATGATTCACTGATCCCTAAGATATAAACTCTTTTTCTTTGTGAATTCTTCTCCCAGACTCATTCCCATGTCTGTGATTCTCTAGTCCCTTAGTTCTAACCTCTCTCATAAGCAGGTTTCCAGTTACCCGGCAGATAATCCATTCCTTTTACTAGCTTAAATTTTAAATATTACATATATAAGTAATATTACATATATAATTTTATATAGATATTACATATGTAATTTTAATAGGATTGCTTTACTTCTGTGTACCAAAGTCAGGTCTTTTCAGCGTTGTCTAATGGCTTCCATTCCTCTAGGTCCAAGGCTGAGGAGGCCCTTCAGAATCAGGCCTCTATTACTTCTCTAACGTTACCTTTCACTAGCCTTCTCTCCACTCCCTGAGTCATCTCAGGATTGTTCCCACTGCAGGGCCTTTGCACTTGCTGTTTCACCTATTGGAAAGCTTTTCTGCTCAAATATCCATATGGTTTTCCCTCTCCCTTCCTTCAGGAGTTTACCTAAATGTCATTTTCTCCTGTTAGCTTCTTTGGCCACCTGATTTAAAATTACAACCTCTACTTCTCTGCCAAAACCAAACAAAGCTCCCTGTCTTCCTTCACTGTTTTATTTTTTTGCTCATTTAACATGCTATATATTTCACTTTTTAAAAACTACGTTTTCTTTTTTCATTTGTCTTCCCAATAGGGAAGTCAAGGATTTTCCTTTTCTATTTTACATACTGTTGAATTCTTAGTACTCAGATAGTTCCAAGGTCATACATAGTAGGCACTCAAAAGTGTTTAGTGAATGAATGAATGACTCTCTTAACTAGGAGATATTAAAGGATTGCAAAAGAATTTTGAGTACACCCCCCCACCCACCCACACACACACACACACACACACACAAATAACTAAGTCACTGATGGTTACAAGTAATGCACATTGAAGGCTCACAACTCTTTAGGAGCTTCGGGAAAATCTTGGACTTTAATGAGTTTATATCCTGAAAGAGATGTGACTGTTAACTCCCATAAAGAAACTTATCAAACCAGACACCATAAAACACATTACTTGCCCTGATCCTTTGATGGTTGTATTACACAATAGAAACTAGATCCCCACTGGTAAGATGCAAACTCTCTTCTTACTAAGACTTTCTATTTCTTTTTGAGATGGTAATAAATGTCTAACATGTTTTTTTCTAGAAAATATCTGAATTATATCAATAAAAATGTATGCATACATTTATGAAAATAGAAGAGGAAGGGCAAAGAGTTATTTTTAAAAAGCTAAGATTTGTTAGAGACTACTGAGCATCAAACACCAAATCATTAGATTTTTCTGCAGCATTAAATAATTGGATATTAAGTTCATTATAAATCAAGTCTATCCTCTAAGTTTAACTGAGGAACTAATCACAGAACCTAAGCTAACCCATAGATGTAGGACAAAATGTTACTCAGTATGAGGCATAGGGATCAAAGTCTAGCAAGGCTCTAGTATGATTGTTATTTAAAATACACTGGGAGATTTATAGTAAGTTTTTATGTCATTTTACCACACCTTGTGTTTACATATTCAATAAATGCGACCAACTCTAACATGGTCCTGGATACGGAAATAAAAGAAAAAGTCTTCAGAGCCTTGAAAATGGCTATGCAATAGAATCTTACACTCCTAGAGATGCCATCTCTGACATCTCTCTTTTGCCCTAAAATTATGTGTCGGACTGGGAATAAGTGCCATGTTTGGCTTTTGCCTCATATGGCAACTAGCACATAAAAAAAGTCACCATGTGCTTACTAAATGAGCTCATAGTTTTGTTATCCACCTTGGTTTTCATTCCTTCTGAATTTGATTGAAGCCCAATTCTCCTTCTCTTTCCTATTTGATCTGCTATTGGCAAAGTTCAAAAACTGAGATGTTACAACTGATTACGGTAGAATCATCTATGTTCATATTCATAAGTAAATATAACTTTGAATCACCAAGAAAAACTATTCCAGATAACTAAGCTGTAAATTTTTACATCAGATTAAACAATTTCTATTTTATCTATTTCCTAGTTCTCTGTATCTGCCAGTATGAAATCACTATTCTAGGGTTCACTCTGGCATCAATTTTTTGACAACGGACAAGTCATTTTCTATTCTGACATTTAGTTTTCACTTCTTTAAAGGGAGGGTCCTTTAATTGAAATTGCTCTTAACCAGCATGTCCTGTTCTCCCTTCCCTGCTTTATATTTTCCTCCAGTTCTAAACTTCCATGATTCTATCAGATATATTTTTTAACTTCACTGGGTCCATAATAAGTGAGGGGATTTCGTTACAGTAAAATGTTTAAAACCATGGTTTAACTGATTGTTCTGTTATCATCTTTTAACATAACAATTTTTAACATAAGATAACTTTAACATAACATCACAACTGTCACAGATTATAACTCATTGCCAGTATCTTAGTTTGAGCTGCTGTAACAGAATACCATAGACTGGATAGGTTAAACAACAAACATTTGTTTCTCACAGTTCTGGAGGCTAGAAGTCAACAAGCAGGGTGCCAGCATGGTCAGGTTCGGGGAAGGCTGTCTACGTCAAGGGTCCCCGCCCGCTGGGGCTGCGGACCAGTACCAGTCCATGGCCTGTAAGGACCTGGGCTGCGCAGCAGGAGGTGAGAGGCAGGGGAGTCAACATTTCCCCCTGAGCTCCCCATCCTGTCAGATTAGCAGCGGCATTAAATTCTCACAGGAGCGCAAATCCTATTGTAAACTGTGCATACAAGGGATCTAGGTTGTGTGATCTTTACAAGAATCTAATGCATCCCCCTCTCCATCCATGGAAAAATTGTCTTCCACAAAACTGGTCCCTGGTGCCAAAAAGGTTGGGGATGGCTGCTCTACTTAATTCACAGACATCTGTCTTTTTGTATCCTCACATGCTAGAGAGAGAAGGCTAGTTAGTTCTGTTACTTTTCTTATGAGGACAATAATCCCATCATGAGGTCCCACCCTCATAACCTAATTACCTCCCAAGGGCCCCATGTCCTAATACCATTCCACTGAGAATTAAAATTTTAAGATGTGTATTTTGGGAGAGGAGACACAGATATGCAATCTGTAATATAAACTAATAACAATTAGCAATTATAAACAAATTTAAATTAATTGATCAATCTAATTGATTTGAAAACTAATAAGTGCTACAAAGATTCATTCACCAATTAGATGCCACTGGAAGGATTTGTAGTGATATCAAGACAAAAATTTGATCTTCTTGGAAGTACTAAATATAATTATTTGTGTATATCATAGACAAGACAACAGAGACAAAAGAAGTGCAGTTTAAGTATTGACAGTATTAATGCATACACTTTATACACTAAAATACTTGGAACCTTAATGGGAAGCTTGAGATGGGGACACAATTTGATGTTTATACTCATAAAATTTTTTTCACTTCCAAAAGGACATTCAAACCAAGATTGAAAAACAGGTAATCTGTTAAACTAACAGGAACCATATAGCCTTGTAGATTTGTAATTATAAAATAATATTAAGCCTCTTTCAAAAACAGAATGAAATATATTTCATAATTTTCAAGTTAATCTAACTTATGACTAAAATGAACATCTAAATTTTATAGAATTTTCAAAAATGATCAGCATGTCTCTCTATATGAAATTTGAAAATGATACTATTACAAAAGCTGAATTCAAGATTTAATACAATGAAAACAACATAAAATAGAGGAACAAATATCTTGCTGTCTATTAGATTAAGTGAATTCTTTCTTGGTTGTCTGAGGCCCAAGAGAGAGATGATCCAATGAAACTATGCAACAGAGGTAGGTAAGTAATATGTTCCTCTACCTGCAGCGTTCAGAAAAGAAACCTCCCCAGAGTCAGCAGGACACATTAGGGAGGTGCTCTCTGTAACCCCAGGTCCAGTTTACATAGCTCACACCAGAAGGCAGAGCTAAGAAGGTGAAACTGTCAACAACCCAGGGGTCAGCTGAGTCTTGTGATTTCCCCAGGTGACCTGTGTGGAGCTCAACAACTATAGTCAATTAACAAATTTAAAAGGTCGGTTGGAGCAAGCATCCCCCAAAGTACTACAATGTGGCCGAAGACTTTGTACATTGTTCTTTTTTTAATAGTCATTCCAAATATCGTGAGATGCATTGTTACAGGAAGTCCCTTGCCCTCCTAAAAGCCACCCCACTTGTCTCTAAGGAGAATGGCCCAGTCCTCTCCCAAGTCCACGCAGGGGAGGTGATAGCATTGCTTTCGTGTAAATTATGTAATGCAAAATTTTTTAAATCTTCGCCGTAATACTTTTGTATTTTGTTTTATTTTGAATGATCAGCCTTTGTGGCCCCCCCTTTTTTCCCCCAACTTGAGATGTATGAAGGCTTTTGGTCTCCCTGGGAGTGGGTGGAGGCAGCCAGGGCTTACCTGTACACTGACTTTAGGCCAAATGAATAAAAGTGCACCTTAAAAATGACAAAAAAAAAAAAAAAAAAAAAAAGATCAACTTCAGTGACAGAAGCTTTCCCAGAGGATAGCTTATTCTTTATGCTTATTTCCCAATTATTTATTGAGGATTGCCCATGCTGAAGTCACTGGCAGGCCCCAGATAATAAGGAATTCTGAAACATGATGCTTTCTGTCAAGGGATTTATACTCTGGGGCCAGGGAAGGGAAGATTCATATAGAAGTAACTAGGAAATATAGAGTAATGCCACACTTGACAGGAGAAACTTGTTGGAAGTCATAGAAGGAATCATGCGTTGGTGTGGGGGTAAAGTAGAGGAATCATGAGACTCCTAAAATGAGGGCTGTAGGAGTTAGAAGAGAGGAAGAACACTTCCAACTGGGGCTGGTTTCTCATTGCTTCTGTCTAATAGCCACTCTTCAATTTCAAAAGGCACAGGTTAGTGGGGCAGTTAGTGCAGGCAACAGGAATGTGGGGACAGGTCATCCAAGTTGAATCATAAAGCATCTAAGATGAGTATCCAGCAGAATGACAGGGATAGATTAAGGAATTCAAACTATATGTAGTGGGGAAATACAAATGGTTTCAAATATCAAAATGGTGATTTATGATGTATAATTTGACAATTGCATGGAATTTATGCTGGATTAGGAATCAAGGTAGCAAGAAATAGTGATGGTCTGAGATAATGGGAGAATGCGTGATTCTTGGTCCTCCTGATGATAGTGAGGAACATATTAAAAGCGATGTGAGTGTGCACTGTGCACAGCAGATCTGTAAGGTGATTGTGGTTAAAGACTATACAAGCCACATTTCCAGTCTCCAGTTGCAGTTTTAATATGTGATGATGATGTCCAGACCAGGATGCCATCCTGTCTGAAAAAGAAAATAAAGAATGTGTAAATAAGATTCAGTGACAGATTTCTGAATGCCTCGCCTTATTTATTTTGCATTCTCTCCAGGGCCTGAATATATATTTTATATTATATATTTCATAAATGCATGTGTAATTTAATTGAGTTGAACAGCAAACTCAGTGCAGGAGCTAAACCATAAACTCCCTGACTCAGAACCAGACAGAAACTGGGACAGCCCAGAGGGAAAAGGCCCTGTCATAGTCATCTGCAGCACCCGGGACAACACTTGGCACAGATTTGGCCATTTTATGAATGTCAGTTGTATAAGTGTAAAAAAGTAGCAAAATTCCATGTTTAATGAGGATACCCCTTTATTTTTCATAGGGCCTTTAGTTCTCCCTTTGAAATAGTCTCAATCTGAGCACTTGGTTGATTCTATGCCCTTGCTATTGTGAATAGTGCTACAATGAATATACACATGCATGTGTCTTTATGGTAGAATGACTTATATTCCTTTGGGTATATACCCAGGAAAGGGATTTCTGGGTCAAATGGTGGTCCTGTTTTAAGTTCTTTGAGAAATCTCTGAATTGCTTTCTTGGAAATGGCTGAACCAATTTACATACCCACCACCAATGTATAAGCATCCTCTTTTCTCTAAACCTCACCTGCATCTGTTATTTTTTGACTTTTTATAATATCCATTCTTAATGGTGTGAGATGGTATTTCACTGTGGTTTTGATTGGTATTTCTCTAATGATTAGTGATGCTGAATATTTTTTCATATGCTTGTTGGCTGTCTATGTCCTTTGCCCATTTTAAGTGGGGTTGCATGTTTTTTGCTTGTTGATTTAAGTTCCTTATAGATTCTAGATATTAAACTATTGTCAGATGCATAGTTTGCGAATATTTTCTTCAATTCTGTAGGTTGTTCATTTACTTTGTTGATAGTTTCTTTTACTGTGGAGAGGGTCTTTAGTTTAATTAAGTCCCACTGGTCAATTTTTGATTTTGTTGCAATTGCTTTTGGAGCCTTCATCATAAAATATTTTCCAGGGCCTATGTCCAGAATGGTATCTCCTAGGTTTTCTTCTAGGGTGTTTTTTTAAAATAGTTTTACATTTTCCACTTAAGTCTTTAATCCACTTCAGTTGCTTTATGTATATAGTGAAAGGAAGGGGTCCAGTTTCAATCTCCTATAGATGGCTGGCCAGTTATCCCAGTACCGTTTATTGAATAGAAAGTCCTTTCCACATTGCTTGTTATTGTTGACTTTGTCGAAGATCAGATGGTTGTAGGTAGGTAGCTTTATTTCCATGTTCTGTAACCTGTTCCATTGGTCTGTGTGTCTGTTTTTGTATCAGTATCATGCTGCTTCGGTCACTGTAGCCTTGTAGTATAGTCTGTAGTTGGCAAACATGATGCCTCCAGCTTTGTTCTTTTTGCATAGGATCATCTTGGCTCTTTTTTATATTTGGGCTCTTTTTTTGTTCCATATGAATTTTATGACTTTTTTTCCAATTATGTGTAAGACATTGGTATATTGATAGGAATAGCATTACATCTCTAAATTGCTTTGGGCAGCACAGTCATTTTAACAATGTTGATTTTTCCTATCCATGAGCATGGAGTGTTTTTCCATTTATTTGTGTCATCCCTGATTTCTTTAAGCAATGTCTTGTAATCCTTGATGTAAAGTTCTGTCATCTCCTTGTTTAGCTGTATACCTAGGTATTCTATTCTTTTGTGGCTATTGTGAATGGGATTGCATTTTTAATTTGGATCTCAGCTTGGATGTTTTTGGTGTGTGGAAATGCTACTGATTTTTGTACATTGGCTTTGTATCCTGAAAGTTTGATCAAGTTATCAGGTTTAAGAGCCATTGGGCTGAGACTTTAGAGTTTACTATGTATAGACTCATATAGTCTACAAAGAGAGATAGTTTGACTTCCTCTATTCCTATTTGTATGCCTTTTGTTTATTTTTCTTGCCTGATTGCTCTGGCTAAGACTTCTAGAGCTATTTGGAATAGGAGTGGTGAGAGTAGGCGTCCTTTTCATGTTCTAGTTCTCAAGGGGAATGCTTCCAACTTTTGCCCATTCAGTATAATGCTGGCTGTAGTTTTTCATAAATGGCTCTTATTATTTTGATGTATGTTCCTTAAATGCCTAGTTTGTTCAGTTTTTAATGTGAAGGGGTAACAGATTTTATCAAAAGCCTTTATTTAGTATATTGAGATGATCATGTGCTTTTTGTTTTCAGTTCTGCTTATGTGATGAATAATGTTTATTGATTTGCTTTTGTTGAACCAACCTTGCATCCTATGAATAATGCCTACTTGATTGTGGTGAATTAGCTTTTTGATGTGCTGCTGGATTTGGTTTGTTAGTATTTTGTTGAGGATTTTAGCATCTGTGTCCATCAAGTACATTGTCCTGAAGGTTTTGTTTTGGGATTTTTTACATTGTGTCTCTACAGGATTTGGTATCAGAATGATGCTGGCCTCATAGAATGAGATAGGGAGGAGTCCCTCCCCTTGATGTGTTGGAATCATTTCAGTACGATTGGTACCAGCTCTTTGTATGTCTGGTGGAATTCTGCAGTGAATCCATCTGGTCCAGAGTTTTTTCTGGTTGGTAGGTTTTTTTATTACTGATTCAATTTTGGAACATGTCATCGGTCTTTTCAGGATTTCAGTTTCTTCCTGGTTCAAACTTGGTAGGTTGTATGTTTCCAGGAATTTATCCATTTCTTCTAGGATTTTTAGTTTGTTTGCATAGAGCTGTTTGTAATAGTCTCTGAGGTTTTGTGGTTTCTTTTTTGTATTTCTGCAGAGCCAGCGGTAATGTGTTTTATTATTATTATTATTAATGTAGCTAACAGTCTATCAGTCTTATTTATTTTTTCTGAAAAAAGAACTTTTGGTTTTGTTGATCTTTTGTATGGTTTTTTGTGTTTCCATTTGTTTCAGCACATCTCTAACTTTGGTTATTTCTTCCCCCTTCTAGCTTTGTGGTTGGTTTGCTGTTGTTTTTCTGGTTCCTCTTGTTGTGATGTTAGATTGCTAATGTGAGAAGCGTCTAACTTTTTGATGTGGGCATTTAGCAATATAAAATTCCCTTTTAACACTGCTTTAGCAGTGTCCCAGAGAGTCTTATATGTTGTACCTTTGTTTTCATTAGTTTCAAAGAATTTCTTGGTTTCTGCCTTAATTTCATTGCTTACACAAAAGTCATTTCAGGAGCATGTTGTTTAATTTCCACTTCATTATATGACTTTTAGAGATCTTGGTTTTGATTACTTCTTATAACACTGTGGTCCAAGAGTGATTGGTATGATTTCAAAATTTTTTCAATTTGTTGAGAATTGCTTTGTTGTCGAAGACATGGTTGATTTTACCGTATGTGCCATGTGAAAATGGGGAGAATGTATTTTCTGTTTTTATTGGGAGAAGTGTTCTGTAGATGTCTGTCAGGTCCATTCGGTCATGTGTTGAGTTTAGATGCTGAATATCTTTTTAAATTTTCTGCCTTGATGATCTGTCTAATACTGTCATTGGGGTGTTAAGGTCTCCTGGTATTATTGTGTGGTTATCTAAGTCTCTTCATAGTTCTCTAGGAACTTGTTCAATGAATCTGGGTGCCCCACTTTGGGATGCATATATATATTTAGGATAGTTAAGTCTTCTTTTTGAACTGAACCCTTTATCATTATTTAATGGTCTTCTTTGTCCCTTTCAATCGTTGTTGGCTTAAAGTCTGTTTTGTCTGAAATAAGAATAGCAACTTTTGCTCTTTTTTGTTTTCTATTTGCTTGATAGATCTTTCTCCATCCCTTTACTTTGAGCATATGGTTGTCATTGCATGTGATATGAGTCTCCTGAAGATAGCATGAGACTATCTTGAGTCTTGATTCTTTGTCCAACTTACCACTCTGTGCCTTTTAAGTGGGGTGTTTAGCCCATATACATTCAGGGTTAACAATGTGTGGATTTGATTATCAGGTTGTTAGTCGGTTGTTATGTAGACTTGTCTGTGTAGTTGATTTATAGTATCAATGGTAGACTATATTGTGTAGTTTATTTATAGTGTCAATTCCATAGTTGATTTATAGTGTCAATGTAGGTGATTTATAGTGTCAATATACTTCAGTGTCTTTTTGTGGTGGTCAGCAACAGTCTTTCATTTCCATATTTAGCACTCCCTTAAGGACCTCTTTTAAAGGAGGTCTGGTGGTAATGAATTCCCTTAGCGTATGCTTGTTTGAAAAGGATTTTATTTCTACTTCAGTTATGAAGCTTAGTTTGGCTGGATATGAAACTCTTGGTTGGAATTTCTTTTCTTTAAGGATCTTGAATATAGGCCTCCAGTTTCTCCTGGTTATAGGGTTTCTCCTGAAAGATCTGCTGTTAGACTGATGGGTTTCCCTTTTGGCAGTGAATCCATCTGGGCCAGAGCCTTTTCTGGTTGGTAGACTTTTTATTATTTAGGGGTAGGTGACCTGCCCCTTCTTTCTAGCTGCCTTTAATATTTCTTTCATTTGCATTAACCTTGGAAAATTTGATGACTATATATCTTGAGAATAGTCATCTTGTATAGTATCTCTCAGGAGTTCTCTGAATTTCCTGAATTTGAATGTCAACCTCTCTATTGAGATTGAGGAAATTTTCATGGACAATGTCCTCAAACTCTGAGATCATTTCTTTATCCTTGCCTATTCTGCTGTTAATATTACTAATTGTGTTATAAAATTCTTGTAGTGAATTTTTCAGCTCTATCAGACGAGTTTGGTTTTTCCTTAAAATGGCTATTTCATTTTTCAGCTCTCGAATCATTTTACTGGATTCCTTAAATTTGTTGGATTGGTTTTCAACTTTGTCCTGAATCTCCACAATCTATGTTACCATCCAGATGCTGAATTCTATGTCTGTCATTTCAGTCATTTGAGTCTGGTTGGGAACCATTGCTGGGGAGCTAGTATGGTCATGTGGAGGTAAGAAGACACTTTGGCTTTTATAATTGCTACAGTTCCTGTGCTGGTTCTTTCTCATCTGTGTGGGCTACTATTCCTTTAATCATTGAAGTTGTTGTCATTTGGATGGGGCATTTTTCTTTTATATTCTTTGATGCCCTTGAGGGTTTGAGCATGGCATAAGTTGAATTTAGTCAACTGGCTTCATTTCTGGATGATTTCAGGGGGACACGGCTAAGCTCAGCACTCCTGAGCTGTATGCTCTAACCCTGGGTGGCTGGGACCAGGCCTGTGATTTTGTTCTCTGGTTCCTTGAGGTTAAGCACCTTCTGCATTGGAGGGGCCAAGATATTCCCAGTCAGCTGGCAACAACACTCCAATGGCGGGTGGTTCACAGTAAAAGCATTTCATCGTGGTGGTGTCACAGTGAGGTCTGCTCATAAATGTGCACTGGTGGTAAGTTGTCAGGGTCCACATGCACGTGTCCATGCTGCTGGTTGCAGGGTGGCAGGATCCATTCACACATGCATGCTGGCATGGACAGGCCAGTGGTGGGGTGATGGGGTCTGCATGTGTGCTCATGCAGTGCTGGCAGTAGGGTGGCAGTGTGGAAAGGTCCACATACACCCACATATACAAGCACATTGGTATGGCAGTCAAGGGAGGCTGCAGGTGAGTGCATGCAGGCCAAGTTGTGTTGCAGGGGTTGTGGGCAGGCACATGCTGGTGGGGGCCCATCTGTAGAAGCTCTCTGATGGTTAGACAGGGTCTTTTGATGAATGAGCTATGGAAGTGGTCACTAGGAAGCACCCCAGTTGAGCATCTGAGGCTGTGCTGCAAGCAGGTGAGGCCAGGCAGGGACTTTTGGAAAGACTGGTAGACAGGGAGGTGCTCAGATTAGATTGTTCCCATTCCATGGGTAACATAACCTTGTTCTGTTCAGGTTCAGCTGTCAACAAAGGCCAAAACCACCTAGAGGAGCATGGGAAGCCTTGAGGGCTGGGCTCCACTGCAGCCATTCCTGTGCCAAATTTTCTGGGCTCCTGACAGGCTGAAGTCCTGTCCTTGCTGCCTCTCTAAGAAGCTCTCCATGCCAGCTCAAATGTCTTTGGGCATCGTGGGGTCTCCTGCAGCTGGGATTCTGAAAGTTCATGGCAAGAGTGGACCACTCCATGCCTATTTATCTCACTGCTTCCCCCAGTAGCTGCTCAGGGCCAGAAACGAGTCCTGGTGTTCGGCAACCCTATGCAGGGTGCCCGGCTTCCACCTCCTTCAGTCCAGAATCTGTGTCCTTCCCCCATCTCCTCTCAGCGCCCTCCTTCTGAAGATCAAATAATATGCCTGTCTTCCTGATGACCTGGTCTCTTGGGCAAACATTTTCCTGATGCATCTAGTCAGCCATCTTGGGAATTGTTTTTAAAAGGGATTAGTTTGAGCCTGTACATGTACTAGCCTTTGGGTTCTGCAGATCTGTTTTTTTTATGGATTTTGGTTAAAGTCTTTATGGATACCATTTCATGTATTTGCATACTTCTTATAAATATTAACTTTGCTGCTGAAAGGTGGCATATCCTGGGAAATGGCAAAAGCTTAAGATCTTAGTGGCCAGCATTACTTTGCTTGGGACCAGAGTAGCAGAAGCAGCCTGTGTCCCAGACTGCTCTCCTGGGTCGTTGTCTCTCACAAGGATTCAGGTGCCTTCAGGGAAACATAAGGCACTGCAGCCCAATCTGGCCTCTTTTACCTTTTCCTGGAGTTTTCCTCTCTTTCCCATCTGCCTCCTGCTTTGTTTTCTGTCCCCTACCTATGAAATCAAGCCATTCTCTGATGGTCTTAGTTTCTCTTCTTTCCCTTTTGATTGAAACAATTATTCTTTATTTAAGATTACTAAATTAACATCTCTGAACCTTATCATGTGATTAAGCTCACGTTCAAGTGGACAAATATATCTGGATGTGCTCCTCTACTCCAAATTAAATCAGTCTAAATGGGAGTCAGCCTTTTCTCTCCCAGCTGTATACACACTTCCCATGTTGCTCATTTTAGGGAATGTTACTTCTATCTTCCCTGTAATCTTAACTCCAGAGATCAGTCATCTTTGACCTCTCCCTCTCTTTTGTGCATCACATTCACGTGGTTTCTTTGTTCTTTCAGTTGTTCACCTTGGCTCCACATTCATTTTCTTCCCTGCCATCCTCTAGTTGAGGCCCTTTTAAACTCTAGGTAGAACAACTTGAGAAAACATTCTCATTCCGTTTTCTTTAGTCAAGGTTTTTCTTATCCAAATTACTTTATATGTAGTGCTGTCAGTAATCTTTGTCATCTACCATTTTGCTGGTAGAATGGTCCTGCTCTTTTTAAAAAAAGAAGAATGAAAGAAGGGAGACAGGGAGAGAGGGAGAGAGAGAAAAAGAGAGAATGCTCTCAGCAATCAGCTCTGCAACCAGCTTCAGCCCCTACCTACTCTCTATATCAACTAAATGCTACCATACTATTTACCATTATTCCACTTTTCTACTTCTAACCCTCTTCTCATTTCCTTTTCTATGTTTATAGTAACTTTTGTGCTACACCTACTTCCATCCATATCTATGAAGCCATAAAACCAACATTTACTTTCCAAGTTGAAAACAATTTTTCTCTCTCTTCCGTGCTAATAAAGTACTTTGTTTTAAACTTTGTTATAAGCCTCTTCATTTGTGCCTTTGCATTTTAGTTATTGCATTATTTATTGTCATTCATTTTAAGTTATTTGAGAATAGAAACTGAATCTTTGCATTTACCCAAGCACGATGTATTGAAAAAGAAATAAATGATGAACTTTTAAAGTTAAAAGTCCATTTAAATAATTTTTGTAAAACCAAGTGAATAAAACGTAACACAGCATGACTTTAACTATTTTAATTTAAAAAATATTTTAAGATTTTCAATTTGTTTTCCTATATGTTTGATTTTCTGAAGAGTGAAACTCAGAATGCCCTGACCCAAAATAATTCCATTGTGTGATTCTATTCATATTCTGATTCTGTGAGGGTATTAGCTGACACTACTTAAGAAAGCATGCTGGCTGCACATTGCATGAGTAAATTTCCTCCCTCTGTGAATAAAATCATGTCTTTACACTGAACAGCATGCCTTAAGAAAACAATGGCAAAGTTTCAGACTCTAATGTTATTGCAATTTTAACATCCCTACAGTAAACTTACTTCCATGAAATAATCTAATTAAAGCAAATATATGAGTGCATCAGTATGTTTATATGTGCATATAAGGGAGATTCAGCTGTGTTTCTATTGCTTCAAAGTCTATAGTGGCTTTATACCTTTGTACCAGCTAATGTTTTCCTTAAAGATTTTTACCTCTTGTGCATTCTTTATTGTATTAAATAAACTTTTCAATTGACTTCAGAGTTTCTAAGAAAATCATTTTATCTTCTTTGCAAAGTATGCAATTAGGTGCTTTTAAGTTTTAAATAATTAATTTATTCATATTTTAATAGCAGCTTTATAAATAATATTTTAATAAAATTATAGACTAATTTTATTATGTATAAAGACAATTTTCACCTTTCCCAACTCCAGATTATGTAGGATATTGGATATGCCAAGAATAGATATATATATATATATAAAAATATGTAGACAAAACAAATTTTATTACATGTGACTAGGTAATCAACAGTATAATAGAGTGTCGATTTAAATTTAACTATGTATGAAAAGTTTAGTAACAGATATTGCTGCTATCATGAAGTGATGTTTGTAATTTCCTGAAATTCCCTTTTATCCCCAAACTTGTTTTCTCTCCCTCCCTCCCTCCCTTCCTCCCTTCCTTCCTCCCTTCCTCCCTTCCTTCCTTCCTTCAACAGTTTTTTGATATAACATTGATATACAATGCATTGCACATATTTAAAGGATGCACTTTGATAAGTTCTGATGTGCATCTGTACACATGAAACCTTCACCACTATCAAAAAATAAACGGATCTATCATTTTAAAAAGTTTACTTCTGCCCTTAGTAATCCTTTCATCCTGTCCTTTCCTGTTATCAGTCCCCAGCAACCACCCTTCTGTTTTCTGTCACTTTATTAGTTTGTATTTTCCAGAATTTTATATAAATGGAATCAAACCCATGTACACATTTTGTGTGGCTTCTTGTAATCATAATTATTTATTTCATTTTATTTTTTTAAATACATAACTGTACATATTTATAGGGTAATGTGATATTTTGATAAATGCATACAATGTGTAATAATCAAGTCAAGGTAATTAGGATATCCATCTGAATTAGGCCATTGTTGCATTGCTGTAAAAGAATACTCGAGGCTGGGTAATTTATAAGGAAATGAGGTTGAATTGGCTCACAGTTCTGCAGAATGTACAGGAAGCATGGTGCCAACATCTGCTCAACTTCTGATGGGGCCTTTGGGAAGCTTATAATCATGGCAGAATGTGACAGAGAGCCAGCATGTCACATGGCAAGAACAGGAGCAAGAGAGTAAATGGGGAGATCTCAGATTCTTTTTTTTTGAGACAGAGTCTCGCTCTGTCGCCCAGGCTGGAGTGCAGTGGCACGATCTCGGCTCACTGCAAGCTCCGCCTCCCGGATTCATGCCATTGTCTTGCCTCAGCCTCCCGAGTAGCTGGGACTACAGGTGCCCACCACCACGCCCAGCTAATTTTTTTTTTTTTTTTGTATTTTTAGTAGAGACGGGGTTTCACGTGTCAGCCAGGATGGTCTCGATCTCCTGACCTCGTGATCCACCTGCCTTGGCCTCCCAAATTGCTGGGATTACAGGCGTGAGCCACCGCGCCAGCCAATCTCAGACTCTTTTAAACAACCAGAACTCACGTGACCTGAGTAAGAATTCACTCATCACCAAGAGGATTGTGCTAAGCCATTCATGAGGGATCCACCCCCACAGTCAAATCACTTCCCACCAGGCCCCATCCTTATCACTGGGAATCACATTTCAACATGAGATTTGGAGGGGACCGACATCCAAACCATATCACCAACACCTCAAACATTTATTGTATCTTTGTGTTGAGAACACTCCAAATTTTCTCTTTCTGCTATTTTGATATATACAATAAATTATTGTTAAATATAGTCACTCTACTGTGCTATCAAACACTAAAACTTACTCCTTCTATCTAACTGTGTTTTTGTACCCATTAACTAATATCTCTTTGCTCTCCTTAATTCTTAACCTTCCCAGCCTTTGGTAACCATCATTCTACTCTCTACCTTCATGAGATCAACTTTTTTAGCTCCCACCTATAAGTGAGAACATGGAATATTTATCTTTCTGTGCGTGACTTGTTTCACTTTATATAATGTCCTCCAGTTTCATCCTTGTTGCTGCAGATTACAGGATTTCATTTTTATGGCTAAATAGGACATTTTCTTTATCCATTCATCTGTTGATGGACATGTAAGTTGATTCCATATCTTGGCTACTGTGAATAGTGCTGTAATAAATACGGAAGTGCATATATCTTTTTGATATACTGACTTCATTTCCTTTGGATATATATCCATTAGTGAGATTGCTATATCATATGGTAGCTCTATTTTTGTTTATTTGAGGAAACTCCTTACTGTTTTTCATAGTAGCTGTACTAGTTTACATTCCCACCAGCAGTGTACTAGCATTCCTCTTTCTCAGCATTATTGCCAGCATTTGTTATTTTTTGTCTTTTTGATAACAGTCATTTTTAACTGTAATGGTGTCTTCTTGTGGTTTTGATTTGCATATCCCTGATGATTAATGATGTTGAATATTTTTATATGCCTGTTGGCCATTTGTATGTCTTCTTTTGAAAAATGTCTATTGAGATAATTTACCTATTTTTAAATTGTATTTTTTTTTTCTTTTGCTATTGAGTTGTTTAAGTTTTCTATATATTCTAGTTATTAATGGATACTAAAGTAGATGGTTTGTGAATATTTTTGCCCATTCTGTAGGTTGTCTGTTTACTCTGTTAATGTTTTCTTTTACTGTGCAGCAGCTTTTTATCTTGATATAATCCCATTTGTCTATTTTTGTTTGTGTTGCCTGTGCTTTGGAAGTCTTATTTTAAAAATATATATATTTGCTCAAACCAATGACCTTAAGCATTTTCCCAGTGTTTTTTCTAGTAGTTTTGTAGTTTCAATTCTTACATTTAAATGTTTAATCCATTTTGACTTGATCTTTGCATATGGTGAAAGGTGGGGGTCTAGTTTCATTTTTATGCATGTGAATATCCAATTTCCCCAGTACCATTTATTAAAAAGACTGTTCCTTCCCTCAATGTATGTTTTTGGTGCCTTTGTCAAAAATGAGTTGGCTGTAAATGTGTGGAATTATTTCTGGGTCCTCTATTCTGCTTCATTGGTTTATGTGTCTGGTTTTGTTGTTGTTGTTGTTTTGCCAGTACCGTGCTTCTTTGGTTATTATAGTTTTGTAATCTATTTTGAAGTCAAGTAGTGTGATGCCTCAAGCTTTGTCCTTTTCATTGAGGATTGCTTTGGTTATTCTGTGTTGTTTGGGGCTCCATACAAATTTTAGAATAGTTTTTTCCATTTCTCTGAAGAATGGCATTGGTATTTTGGAAGGGATTGCATTGAGTCTGTAGATCACTGCGCCTAGTATAGATATTTTAACAATAATAATTCTTCCAATTTATGAGAATGAGAGTTTTTTTCATCTTTTTGTGTCCTTTTCAATGTTATTTATCAGGGTTTTTTAGTTTTCTTTGTAGAGATCATTCACTTCTTTGGTTGCATTTATTTGTAGGTATTTTATTGTCTTTTAGCTACTATAAATGAGATTGCTTTCTTGATTTCTTTTTCAATTGTTCACAGTTGGTGTATGAAAATGCTACCTATTTTTGTATGTTGATTTGTGTGCTGCAACTTTCCTGAATTCATTTTTCAGTTCTGTAATTTGGTGGAGTCTTTAGGTTTCTCTAAACATAAGATCATGTCACCTGTGAGCAAGTATAATTGGCTTCTTTCTTTCCAATTTGGATGCCCTTTCTTTCTTTCTCTTGCCTAATTGGTTTGGCTAGGTCTTCCCATACAATGTTGAATGAAAGTGGTAAAAGTGGGCATCATTGTCTTGTTCCAGATCTTAGAGGAAAGGCTTTCAATTTTTTTTTCCTATTTAGTATGATGCTAGCTGTGGGTTTGTTATATGTGACCTTCATTGTTTTCAGGTGTATTCCTTCTATGCGCAATTTATTTAGAGTTTTTATCATGACGGGTTATTAAATTTTATCAAATGCATTTTCAATTATCTATTGAAATAATCATATGGTTTTTCTTCTTGATTCCATTGATGCTATGCGTCTCTTTTATTGATTTGCATATGTTGAACCATCCAAGCATCCCTGGGTTGAATCCCACTTTATCACAGTATATGATTTTTTAAATGTGCTGTTGAATTCGGTTTGCCAGGACAGTTGTTCTTTGAACAACATGGGGCTTAGAGCACCAACCCCTGCACAGTAGAAATTTGTGTATAACTTTTGAATCCCCAAAACCTTAAATACTAGTAGCTTACTGCTGAGTGAAAGCCTTACCAATAACATAAAAGCTTGATTAACACATATTTTGTGTGTCATATGTGTATGTTATATATACTGCATTCTTATAATAAAGTAACCTAGAGATAGGAAAATGTTATTTAGAAAATCATAAAGAAGAGAAAAATATATTTACTGTTTATTAAATGAAATTGGATTATCATAAAGGTCTCCATCATAACACCAATTTGTTGGTTTACAGTTGTTCATAACAGTCTCTAATTATCCTTTGTATTTTTGTAGTTATAATGTTTCCTTTGTTGTCTCAGATTTTATTTATTTGGGTATTACGGTTTTTTTTTTTCTTAGTCAAGCTAAAAGTTTCTCTATTTGTTTTATCTTTTCAAAAAATGAACTTTTTATTTTGTGGATTTTTTGTATATTTTTATTCGTCAGAAATAGCTCTGATATTTATTATTTCTTTTCTTCCACTAATGTTGTGTTTGGTTTGTTCTTGCCTTTCTAGTTCCTTGAGGTGCATTATTAAGTTATTTGGTCTTTCTACTTTTTTGATGAAAGTGTTTATTCATGTAAACTTTCACCTTAGAACTGCTTTTGTCATATCCTGCAGTTCTTGTGTTTCCATGTTTATTTGTCTCAATAAATTTTTTAATTTCCTTTTTAATTTCTTCAGTTACACATTTGTTGATCAGGTGCATGTTGTTTAATTACCATGAATTTTTACAGTTTCCAGCATTCCTTTTGCTTTCATTTTGTTTTATTCCATTATAGTCAGAAAAGATACTTGATATGATTTTGATTTTTTAAAATTTGATAAAACTTCTTTTGTGACCTAACATATGGTCTGTCCTGGAGAATGTTTCATGTGCTGTTGAGAAAATGTGTTTTCTGCAGCAGATGGATGAAATGTTATGTAAATGTCTGTTAGGGCTCTTTCATCTGGAGTGCAGTGTAACTCCAATGTTTCTTTGTTGATTTTCTGTCTAGATCATCTGTCCAATGCTGAAATCCTCTATTGGATTGAAATCCTCTATTACTCTTGTATTGCTGTCCATTTCTCCCTCTATGTCTATTAATATTTGCTTTACATATCTGAGTTCTCCAGTATTAGGTGCATATATTTTTACAATTGCTACATCCTCTTGCTGTATTTACCCCTTTATCATTATGTAATAACCATATATATAGATAGATAGATATAGATATATTACAATTCTTGACTTAAAGTTTGTTTTTTCTCAATAAGTATAGCTATTTCTGCTCTTTTTTGGTTTTTATTTGTGGGAATATGTTTTTCCATCTCTACACTTTCAGTATGTATGTGTCCTTATGGGCAAAGTGAGTTTGTCATAGACAGAATATTTGGATCATTTTTAAAAAATACATTCAGCCACTCTATTTTTAATAGGATAATTTAATCAATTTACATTCAAGGTTATTATTGATAGATAACGGTTTATTACTGCCATTTTGATACTGGTTTTCGGGATTTTAAAATAGATCCTTTCTTCCTTTTCCCACCCTCTTACTGTATTTCTTTATAGCTAAATAAGTTTCACTAGCAGTATGTTTTGATTCTCTGCTATTTATTTTTAGTGTATCTATTATAGGTTTTTGCTTTATGGTTACCATGAGGCATACAGAATATATCTTACAGTTATAACACGTTATTTTAAATTGCTAATGACTTAATCTTGATCACAGTGAAAGCAACAACAAAAATTCTCAACTTCAACATCATCCCCATCCCAACATTGTGACTTTTTGGTATTTCAATTTATGTCTTTTTCTATTTACTATTTACTAATTAACTGTTGTAATTATTTTTAATACTTTTGTCTTTTAGACTTCCTATTAAAAGTATAAATGGTTTACTTACCCCAGTTACAGTTTTAGAATATTCTGGATTTCTTTTTTCTTATTTTACCAGTCAGTTTAATAACTGCAGATGTTTTTGTTATATGTTAGCATCCAGTTTCTTCTGTATTGAAAAACTCTCTTTTGGTATTTCGTGTAAGACAAGTCTGGTGTTGGTGAATTCCCTCAGCCTTTGTTTGTCTGGGAAAGTCTTTATCTCTCCTTTGAGTTTGAAAGATTGCTTTGCTGGGTATAATCTTACTGTTTGGCAGTATTTTTTCTTCAGCACTTTGAATATCACATTCCAGTCTCTCCTGACTTGCGGGATTTATGCTGAGAAGCCCCCTGAAAGTTATATTGGGACTCCATTGAATGTGATATTTTTATTTTCTCTTGCTGCTTTGATGATTCTTTGTCTTTAATTTTTGGTAACTTAATTATGATGTGCCTTGGGGAATCCCTCTTTGGGTTGAATTTGATTGGTTATGTCTGAGCGTCCTGTCTTTACCTGAAGGTTGTAATCTTTCTCCAGGTTTGGGAAATTTTCAGCCATTATTTCTTTAGATATGCTTTCTAGGCATTTTTCTTTCTTGTTTCCTTCAGAAATTCCTATTGCACAGAGATTAATTCACTTGATTCTCTTGTCCCATAATTCTTGTAGGTTTTCTTCACTCACTTTTATTCTTTTTTTTTTCTTTTTGCTCCACTGGTTGGATAATTTTATATGTTCCATCTTCAAGCTTGCTAATTCTTTCTTTTGTTTGAGAATATCTGTTGTTGAAGCTTTCTAATGAGTTTTTTCAGGTCAGTTATTTTATTCTGTATTGCTAAGACTTCTATTTTGTTTTTGAAAAATTGTTTCTATTTCTTTGTCGTATTTCTCATTTTGTTTTTAGATTGTTTTCCAAATTTTATTTAGTTTTCTGTCAGGTATTTCTGTGATTCTCTAAACCTCTTTAAGAGAATTATTCTAAATACTCTGCCAGATCTCATAGATCTTCAAATCTTCTGGGTCAATTACTGGAGATTTGTTGGTTTCTTTTGGTGATGTCATATTTCCTGAGTTTTCGCAACTCTTATGTTGATTCCTGAGCATTTGATGAGACAGCCACTTCCAGTTTTTGCTGACATTCTTTGGTGGTTTTAGACCTTTACTACTTAGTATTGACTCTTAAACACTGCTCTACTGTTGCTTTCCATCCTGGGAAGAACTTATGTTGAGCACCAGAACTAAAACACTGCACTATAACTAACATGTTGCCCTGTTACTGTTTCCTCGTGTAGAAAAAACTTACAGTGAGCACCAAAACTTAAACTTAGACCCATAACTATATTGCATCCCTGCCATTGTTTTCTGGTCTTGGGAAGACTTAAGTTGGCACTAGGTATTAATTCTGATCTTTTAGTTTTTTTCCAGGCCAGGAAAATCCAGCTAGGGATTTAGGCATTCCCATGGATTGTGCCATCTGTGGCACATAAAAGAGACTGGCCAGTCTCTTTAATGTGGCACCCCCACTGACTGGAGCACAAAGTAGCTGCCAAAATCCATGCATCAGTTACTGTGATTAGTGCCCAGTTCATCACAGGTAGTTCAGCTTTCCTGGTACACCCAATTGCTCCCCTGGAAAAGAGTCAGTGTGGGCTTCCCATGAAGATTTCAAAAGGTGAGGAGATTGACCGTCCACCTCTCATTTCCTCCAATCACCATGGAAACCACAGGTCTAGAGAAATTCTCTTGAGTGGTTATGCCAGCTTGGGAGAGGGGCTGGCACAGTCTGAAATGACTATTTCTCTTTCTAGTCACAACTTCTCTGATGCCCTAATGGGTTTCTCTACTTTCCCTCTGTGCTCTGGTGAATTTAGGGAGATATTCTTGTCTTTTAATAGTTTCAAGTTGAATTTCTGTGGGGGAAGTGATGATGCTTAGGATCTTCTATTCTGTCATCTTGCTGTCACTCATAATTATTTTAATATTCACTGTCCATTGAATGGATATTCCATGATTTTTTTTTCATTTACCTACTGTTGGGCATTTTGGGCTATTTCTAGTTTTTGGCTGTTACAAACAAAGCTGCTATTCATATTCATGTATGTACATGCACTTTCAGTTTTCTTGAATTATCTAGGAGTAGAATGGCTATATCATATGGTATTATATGTTTAAGCTTTTAAGAAACTATTGGACCATTTTGCAAAATTCTATATTCTACATGGCCACCAGCACTATATGAAAGTTTCAGTTGCTCCACATCCTTTTCAACACTTGACATGGTTTATCTTTTTAATTTTAGCCTTGGTAATAGGTATACAATAGTAGCTAATTTTGGTTTATTTTGAATTTCCCTAATGACTATTGATGTTGATCACCTATTCATGTGTTTATTTGCCATTAGTATTAGTTTTCTATGGCTGTAAAACATTACCAGGAACTTAGTTACATGAAACACGAGCCATTATTTTCTCACAATTCTGTAGCAAAGACGTCCTGGTGGGCTCAGCTAGTTTCTCTTTTTAGGGCTTTACAAAGCTATATATTGGTGTATCAGCTGGGCTGGGCTCTTACCTGGAGATTTTGGGAAGAATCCACTTTCAAGCTCATTTACGTTTTTATGACAAGATCAGATCCATGCAGACAATCTCTGTTATTTTAAGGTCAGCTATCCCATACATCATCACATAGCCAACGATGTGATGTCATATTCATAGCTTTGATGATTAGACCGGATCGTATTTGAGGGGCCATTTTAGATATTCTGCATGCCACACAACTCACATGTACCCTTATGTTAGATTATCTGATCAAATATCTTGCCAATTTTTAATTGGGCTGTAAGGGGTACAAACCTTTTACAAGGTATATACTTTGCAAATATTTTCTCTCAGTTTGTGGCAGTCTTTTTATTCTATTAATAGTGTTCTTTGAAGAGCAGAAATTTTAAATTTTGATGAAATCTTAATAAATTTTTTACTTAATGGATTTTGTCTTTAATGTTATATTCAAGATATCTTTGGCATATCTTAGGTCACAAAGATTCTCTCCTGTTTTAGAAGTTTTATAGTGTAAGTTTTACATTTCAGTATATTTGAATTTATCTTTGTAAATAATGCAAAGTATAAATTGATGTTTATTTTGCATATGGATATTCAATGTTTTAGCACCATTTGTTGAAAATATTAATATTTCTTTATTCAATTGTTTTGTTACTTTGTTGAAAATCAGCTGTCCATATGAATATGGGCCTATTTTGTTACTATTTTCTGTTCCTTTGATCTGTTTATGTATCTTGATGCCACTACCTTGTGGTGTTAATATGAGATTTGAACTGTTAGTCTTTGAATATGTTTCTCCTGTTACAAAGTTGTTTTGACTATTCTAGTTTCCCTATGGGTCCATATGAGATTTAGAATCAACTTGTCAAATTCTTTATATTAAAAAAGCCTGCTGGGATTTTGATTGAGATTATCTCAAATCTGTTGGTCAATTTGGGGTGAATTGATGTCTTAACTATATTGAATCTTTCAACATATGTATATGGTCTATCTATTCATTTATTAAGTAGTTATTGAATTTAAGTAATTTATTTAATTTCTCTCACCAAAGTTGTATAGTTTCAGTCTACTGGTCTTGAGCAACAAATATGACATGTATTCCCAAGGATCTCTTATATTTATATTATTGGAAATATTATTATTGATTTTTAATTTTGAATTCTTCTTGTCAGTGCGCAGAAGTTCAATTTATTTTTCTATATTACCTTGTATCCTGAAACATGGCTAAACTCACTTATCATTTACAAAAGTTTTAATACATGCCAATAGATTTTCTACATAGTTACAATCATGTCATCTGCAAATGAGAATGTATATTCTTGTCCTATTTCTAATTAGGTGGGCAAAGCATTCAGTCTTACATCACTAAGTATGATGTCAGTTCTAGGTTTCTGCAGATGTCATTTATCAGGTTAAAGGAGTTGCCTTCTATTCCTTGTTTTTTGAGATCAGGATTGACTGCTGGAATTTTTTCAAATGTTTCTTCTCCACATATTTAGATGATCATAATTTTTTTTAGTTTGTTAATAGGATGAATTACATTGATTGATTATCATATATTGAACCAACTGTTTATTCCTGGGATAAACTCTAATTGATCATGATGTATTTTAATACACATATTGTAGTATTTGATCTGCTTTATTTGATCTGTCTAGATATTTTTTGCATCTATGTTCATGAGAGATATTGGGTTCCAGTTTTCTTTTATTTTGATGTCTTGTCTGGTTTTGTTTTTTGGGTAATGCTGGCCCATGGAATGAATAAGGAAGTATTCCCTCTTCCTCAATTTTCTGGATATGTTAGTGGAGAATTGGTGCTATTTCTTTCTTAAATATTTAGTATACTTAACCAGTGAAGCCATCTGGGTCTGCAGTTTTCCTTGTGGAAAGATTTTTAAGAAACTTTATTTTATTTAATAGATACAGAGATATTCATATCTCCAATCCAATCTATTTCTTCTTTAGTGAATATTGTTAGTTTATGTATTTCATGGAATTGATAATTTTATAAGTTATCAAATATTTGGATAAAGAATGATTTGTAATTTTTTTATCCCTTTGATATCTGTGGGATCTGTAGTGATGTCTTCTCTTTGATTTCTGATATTGATAGTTGTGTTTTCTCTCCTATATTCTTGATCAATTTGATGAAAGGTTGTTATAAATTGTGGTCTTTGATCTGCTCTATTATTTTTATACTCAAATAACTGGATTTTTTGTTACATTTATTTTTAGAGAAAAAATGTTTCCATGTTTTCTAGTCTATTGATTTCTGCTTTAATTCTTATTATTTACTTACTTTTATTTACTTTGGACTTGCTCTTTTTTTTGTTACTTAAGGTGGAAACTGCTGTATTATTTTGATATTTGACTAGGTATTTCGTCCTATGAATTTCACCCTATATGTTACTGTAGTGGCATTCCACAAATTTTAATTTGTTGTGTTTTCATTTTTATTTTATTCAAAATGTTTTCTAACTTTTTATATCTTTCTTAATACATAGGTTAATTACAGTGTGTTATTTATATTCCAAATATCTTGGAATTTTCCAGATCATTTTGTTTGTGATTTCTAGTATAAATCTCTTTGGTCAGAGAATGTACTTTGTATGACTTGAATATTTAAAAATTTATTGAGACATTCTATGTATTAAATTATGGTTTATCTTGATAAATATGCTATGTGCACTTGAAAAGAATGTGTATTCTGTTGTGATAGAGTGTTTTATAAATGTTAATTAGGTCAATTTTGATGATACTTTTCTATATTCTTTATCTTCTATAGCCTTATTGATTTTTGATTGGCTTATTCTATCAACTATTCAGAAAATCATATTGTGATTCTCTACTGTGTTTATAAATTTGCCTGTTGATTGTTGTACTTCTGTTGTTGCTTCATGTGTTAACAAGCTCTGTTATTAAATTCAAGAAGGTTTAGGATTATTATATGCACCCAGTGAATTTTCCTTTTTGTTATTATGAAATCACATTCTTTTATTACTGGTAATATTCTTTTTTTCTGAAATCTACTTTTTATAATGTTAGTTTTGTTTAGCGTTAACATGGCATATATTTTTTCATTCTTTTATTATTGATATCTTTATAAAGTAGATTTCCTAAAGATAACATATAGTTGGTGGTATGGCTTGGACATTTGTCCTTTCCAAATATCCTGTTGAAATGTGAGGTGTTTGGGTCATGGGAGTGGGTCTTTTGTGAGTTTCATGGTGCCTTCCTTGTGTTAATAAGTGAGTTCTTGCTCTGAGTTCACATGCAATATGGTTGTTTTTGAAAGTGTGGTTCCCCCTCTTTCTCACTCCCTCTCTTGCCATCTGACATGCCTGATACTGCTTTGCCTTCTGCCATGAGTTAAAGCTTCCAGAAGCCAAACAGATGCCAGCACCATGCTTCCTATACAGCCTACAGAACCACTAACCAGTTAAACCTCTTTTCTTTATAAATTACCCAGTCTTCAGTGTGTGTTGCTAGCAATGCAAGAATGGACTAATACAGTTAGATCTTGTTTTTTTTTAAATCAATTTGACATTCTGTTCCATATAGTGGGTTAAATTACATTTAATGTGATTATTAATATTGCTAAAACTGTTTAAATTTGTCATTTTGCTATTCATTTTCTTTTTGTCTCTCTTTCTTGTGTTCTTATCGTTTTATTCCTCTGCTATATTTTGGATAGATTGTATTTTTAAAATTCTACTTATCTCCTATATTGGCTTTTTGCTATATCTATTTGTTTTGTTATTTTGGGTATTTCTGTACAGTTTATAATACATCACTTATCACACTCTACCCTCTTGTGATGTTATATCAACTCACATAGAATATAAAAAACATTATAATAGTATACTTATCAACTCCAAGCACTATGCTATTATCATCATATATTTGATGTTATATATATTATAAACCTCGTATTACATCATCTGTTTATGTAAGCAGTTAATTATATAACAAAGATACTTTTAAATAAAATAACTTGTATATTTTGCCATGTATTTACTACGTAAAATTATTTTTGTTTGGCAGATCCATATTTCCATCTGCTATCATTTTTCTTCTGCTTGAGGCCTCCTTTTATGTTTTTATTGTGTTGACTATTTTCTGCTGATGAATGCTTTTAGCTTTTTTATGTCAGACAAAAAGCACTTATGTCCCTTTTACTTTTAATAGACATTTTCAATAGGTGTAGACTTTCAGTATGACAGATTTCTTCTTTTCTTTCAGTTCTTTAAAGATGTTGCCCATTACCTTTTCATTTACATTGTGTTTTAATGAGAACTTTGCTGTTCTTTTCTTTTTTCCTCTGCATATAATGTTTATTTTTTCCTTTAACTGCTTTTAAAATTTTCTTTTTACCACTGTTTTTAAGCTACTTCCTTGTATTGTAACTTGGCATGGTTTTTTTCAGTCTTTCTCAAGTTTGAGTTTTATTGAAATTCTTAACTCTGTAGGTTTATAGTTTTCATAAATTTTTAATGACCATTATTTCTTCAAGTAGTATTTTCTGTCTTTAATCCCTTCTTGGTGACAACAATTACATTTATATTCGACTACTTTAAGTTATGTCAGAATGTACTGATGCTCTGCTTATTTCCAATTTTTTTCTTTTGAATTATTTTTTATCTTCTAAAATTCATTAATCACCTACAATGTCTAATCCACCATTAATACTCTTGTTGTGTGTTTTCTTTCCTCTCATTTTAGTTTTTATTTATGGTATTTGAATCTTTTTTTATCTTCCTTGTCTCTACTTAACATTTTGAAAATATGGAATTCAGATATTAGTTTGGTGCAAAAGTAATTGCTGTTTTTGCCACAGCAACTACTTTTTGCACCAACCGAATATAATAACTATATTAGTATGATTGTTAGTTAATTTTAACACCTGTGTCAGTTATGTGTTTAAGTCAATCAATTGTTTCTGTTGTTGTTTCTCTCCGTTAGTCATATGTTCTTATTTTTTTATGCCTGGTAATTTTTTATTTTATGACAGACATTATGATTTTATCTTACTGGATGCTGGATATTTTTGTAGCCCTATAAATATTCTTGAGTTTTGTGCTAGAGTACGTTTAGTTGCTTAGAAACAGTCTGATTCTTTCATATCTTGCTTTTAAGATTTGTTACGTGGAACCAGAGCCATGTTTAATGTAGGGCCAATCATTCTCTGAGTGAGGCAAGATACTTCTGCCTCTCTAGGTGAAGCAAGATACTTTTCCCAGTATCCTATGGGGCTGGGCACAGTAATACTAGTTCTGGTTCAGCGTGAATCCTCAGATTCTCTCAGGTACTTTTTTTCCCCTGGCTTTGGGTAGCTTCCTCATGCACATGTGCTAACAAATACTTTGCTAAATATTCGTAGGTGACTCTATTAAGATCTCAGGAGTTTTATCTGTGAAACTCTTTTTTAGGATCCTGTCCTTGAAAGTCTACCTTGCTGTCCCCCAAACAGTCATCTCCTTCTGTATGCAAGAAATAAGCTGGGATTTGCCTGTGTTACCTTGCAATCTGAAAACTCTCTCAGGGCCATATGTTGTGGTCGTTAAAGGGCTCACATCATTTGTTTCTCATCTTTCAGGGACCAATGACCTGCATCATTTCATGACCATGTCTTTAAAATCAATTTCATGTATTTTGTCCAGATTTTGTGTTGTCTTAGGTGACAAAAATCCAGTCCTTGTGACTCTAAGATGGAAGTGATATTCCTCAGGCTTATTGTTTAAATTTTATATTTGTTTTTAAATATTAAGATGATAGATTTTAAAGTTGTTTTTACAAGCATGTATTCACAAATAATATATCACAGGTTTGGATAGAATTTTTTAATTAAATATGGAATCTCAAATTGAATATAATTGGCATTGTATATTATATTTTTAAAAATTATTTTTTTCTTTATTAGAAACATCTCCATATAAGAATTTTCCTCAGAAGAGTGCAACTTTCAGATCTGATGAAAATTACCTTCAATTTTTAAAATTATTATCATTATTGTGTTCATTTTTAAGTTGTATTTCAACTTCAGTGTTCCTCAAGCTTTACATTTGGAAACACCAGTAAATATTAAATAATATATATCTAAGAATAAAATGTTTATCTCTATATAATAAGCAAAGTCAACACTAACTAGAAAACAAAGTTCAAACTCCTCAGCAAGGCCCTCAGTCAGGAACTTCCTGCTTACCTTTTGTTTTTCTTTAACCTTAATTCCTCTTTCCTGCGTTATACTATAAGCTTGCATAGTACTGAACAGTTTATAGATCTCTGCACCTATTCTGCTGTTTCTTGCCTCTGCACTGTCTCGTATGCTGTTCTTTTCTCCTAGTGATGCCCTTTCTTCCTTTTTTAACTTGGAAAATTTGTAGTTATCCTTCAAGCATGTCAGATGCTATTTTCCGTAAGAAGTTTCTCTGAATTGCCTCACACTGGGCACAATGCCCCCCTCTTTATCACCTGGGAAAGCATCCATCTCTGCATACATCATTTCATATTGAAATTATCTGTCTACCTGTTTGCTTTCCTAAAAAATTCAGAAAGATTTAGAAACTGGCAATATGGGGAAATAAATGTTACCAAATTTAAGAAAATTCAAACCTGAAATAACTGGAAAATCAGAGTTACTCACAAAGTTAATTTGTTTACATAGCAATATGCCCAGATACTAGTAAATTATTTAGTTCATTAAAATTGCAAATTGCATTAAAATGTTCAAAAGCAATATATTATAAAAGTATAGGGTTAAAGGCCCTTCCACATACAGTGAGTTTAAATATTGAAATATTTAAATATTGAAAAATCATCTTATTCTCAGAATTAATGAGACCGGAATAATGCACTTTGAATACTTAAAAGATCCCAACTATACTAGAGCAGTGGGTATATTCTGCCAGTGGACTTCAAAGGCAACGGTGCTGAGAGTTTCAAAAGCAGGAGTTTACATGGTCATTTGAAGTCCACAGTATACTTCACCTAGAGCTGCATTTCAGCTTTGTTTATATTGTGTGTACAACACTGTAGGTGATCTATTGGGCTAGTAGGAGACACCTCTAATGAGAGTCTTTTTAAGTAATCTTCAATATAGATGGACACATATTTGATGCGTTACAAGGAAAGTAGGCCAATTAGAGATAAAGCTTAATAGCTTCAAGGAGGGAGCTGGAAGATTTACTTACACTTGACAGTGAAGAAGCAAAACATAATCTTAGTAAAGCCCTTATATTTAAGAAATGATATCTTCCTTTAAATAAATAGATTTTCAGATTTTTAGCTTCCTGAATGAAGTAATTTTATGCTGGTTTTGATGGACAAAATCACCAATTTATTTTTATCTGTGGGCTTGTGTCAATACTCTATACAACAGAGATATTGTAATATGCTAATTTATGCCTTGATTTTTCCATTAATACTATGAAAAAAGCTTCATTTTTCTCTGAAAACTATTCTAGTCATCCTCACTCCTTTATAATACATTCTTACATGCTACTTAGGAATCCTCTTTAACAATGTATAAATTTTCAGACTTTCTTTTCTAGGGTGATAGTAGATTAATATTTTAAAAGAATAACAATACCTATAAATGTGTGCATAAAGAAAAAAGCTGGCTAGGCGCTGTGGCTCGTGCCTATAATCCCAGCACTTTGGGAGGCTGAGGCAGGTGGATTATCTGAGGTCAGGAATTTGAGACCAGCCTGGCCAACATGATGAAACTCCACCTGTACTAAAAATACAAAAATTAGCTGGGCATGGTGGCAGGCGCCTGTAGTCCCAGATACTCAGGAGGCTGAAGGAGGAGAATCGCTTGAACCCGGGAGGCGGAGGTTTCAGTGAGCTGAGATCGCGCCATTGCACTCCAGCCTGGGTGACAAGAGTGAAACTCCGTCAAAAAATAAAAATAAAAATAAAAATAAAAGAAAGAAAGAAAGCTGGGCAGGATCATGCATGCTTGTAGTCCTATATACTTGGAAGGCCAAGGTGGAAGGATCATTTGTGCCCAGGAGTTAGAGGCCAGCCTGACAAAATAGTAAGGCCATAAAAAAAGAAGAGAATACAAATACTTATAAATATGTATATAAAGAATAAAAGCCAGGCATGTTGGCACTCCCTGCTACTTGGGAGGTTGAGGTAGGAGCATCATTTGTGCTCAGGACTTAGAGGCCAGCCTGGGCAACATAGTGAGACCCTGCTTCTTAAAAAACAAACAAACAAAAAAAGAATAAGGATCTTCAGGACCCAGAAGTGAAGAGAAAAATTGATGATCAGAGTGCTATGGCTCTGTGGGAAGTCCTATCAGTCTTAAAAAATTGGAATCTTTTGTTTCAATATATACAGTACATGGTCTTGTGCCCAAATGAGGAAAGGAAGTATTCCAATCTTAGATGAAAATACGGCTTTCCAAGAGTTTAATTGTCTTTAAAGAGATGAATGAGAAAATCCATCTAAGCACAGAAAGATTATAAGAAAGCTAACTTTTCACTGAGACTTGCGTAGGTTTGTGACTTGCTTTTACATTATCTATGGGTTCCTGGATGGCTTATTCATTTGGGGTTTCTGACAGAAGAAAACTCAATGTTATATTGAAAGAACATCTTCTCAACACAGGATTACCCTGGAGGAAAAGGATTGGAGGAGAAGAAAACCCTGATAAGGATAAGCTCATAATTAAAGAATATACAAAATATTGGCCAAAGTCACAACAAACAAGAGAATCGAAAGTTGAAAATATAAGATAATAGAAGAATAATCTGTAATATAGCATACAAGTGCTTATAATGATTAAAGATATGAAAGAGGAAATCCAAATCCTAAGAGTATAATTGCACTCTTTATTTGAGCCAATGCTATAGTATCGAAAAACCAAATCTCAGTGACTTAACACTACAAAGAATATTTCTTTCATACCAGAGTGTGACCAGGTGTGTAGTGATGGCTTTGCATGTGCTGAATAAGAGTTCTTGACTCCTTTCATTTTGTGTTATAACCATTTTGTAAGGTGTCCTTATAGGACTCAGACAGACATGGAGCAGGAAGAGAGAGAGAAGTATCTCACAGAATGTTTATGAACCCGAAGCTGGAATACAACATGACATAGTGCTAGCCAAACTGCAAAAGAAATGGAAACAGGATCGGTAGGCCTCTGGTCAATCTCTACCTACATATAAAAATTTGACAGAGTTTCAATTAGATATTATCAGAAATGTAAATTACAGGCATTCATTGTTTCATTTCATATAAATAGATGATAGAGAGATAGATTTATTACTTTGTCCAGGTACCATCCCAGTTACTGAAGATGGAGGAAATGAACAAAAAATCCAATATTCCTACCACAGTGGAGTTTACAAAATCCTACCTGTGGAAGCACACAGTCAGCACATAAATAAAGGATTAGTGAGAGTATTGAGTAGTATAAAAATGAAGCAATATGAAATGATGCAGAGAAGTGCCTTGCTATAATAGGGTGTTCATGAAAGTCCTCCTCTAGCCCTCACCTCCAGGAGGTGATATTTGAGAGATGTTTCCTTGTTGCTAAATGTAACATTTAGTTGTTTTCACTTTATCATGCTTGATCCGTTAGCTGCATTTAGGTCTCCTGCTCATGTCCTCATTAAAAAAAAAAATACTTCACTTGGTTTCCAAGGTATCGCCTTCCAGTGTGTTTTTCCTACCTCAGTGTATTAGTTTCTTATGGCTGCTAGAATAAAATATCACAAACTTAATGGCTTCAAATCACATACATTCATTGACAAATTCATTTGGAATTCTCAAGGTCACAAGTCCAAAATGGGTCTCACTGAGCTACCAACAAGATTTCAGCAGGGCTGCCTTCCTTTCTGTAGGCTCTAGGAGAAAATCCACTTCCTTGCCTTTCCAGCTTCTGGAACTTGACCACATTCCTCGGCTTGTGGCCACTTTTGTCTGTCTTCCAAACCCAGCAATTTTCCCTTGTTGCTTTCTTCAGCAGCCACTTTTCCCTCTAACCTCCTCCGACTCCTTCTTCCACTTTTGAGCACCCTTGGGTTTACTCTGAGATCCCCAGATAATCCAGGATAATCTCCCCATCTCAAGATACTTAATCACATCTACAAGCTCCCTTTTTCAATGGAGGGTAACATATCCACAGTTTCCAGGGACTAAGATGTGTATGTATTTGAAGTAGGGGTTGGTGGTTATTCTGTCTACCACATTCAGTGACTGCTTTCTTTTCTCAGTGTTCACAGTTATTTCCTCCTTATCTCTCTGACCCTTACATATAGAGTACCAGGGCAGAAATACAGCTCTGATGGTTACTAGAGATTGAAATATTTTTATATTTCTCAGTAGGTAGTCTTAACAATTACCAATAACTCTTGAGTTCCAGACATTTCTGCCTTTTGCCCTAGGTCCCTGACTTTCACTGAGGACTTTAAATCTTTGTTCCTGCTACATAAAATACATAATAAATGTCTGGTTTAGTTGGAGGCTTTGAAGACACTGACCCAGCATTGTGGTCAGGGTCCATTTAGAATTGTTCTTGCTCAATCTATACCAGCTGTTAGCATCCCTGGGTGTGCCCTTTCCTTAAGTAGTTATTTTCTTGATGATTTCATCCAGTCTTAAGACTTTAAATACTACCTAGATGCTGATGACTCTCAAAGTTTCACTTGTTGTCCAATTTTTTCTCCCAAACTTCAGAATCTGACGTCTAATTACCTACTCAGTATCCTGAAGGCTGTATTTTTGGCATCTAAAGCACAATCTTATTTATCAGCGCACTGCTGCTTTATGCCCCCTGCCTCAATTTTTCTCCATACCACGGTCTTCTGTCGATAAGGAAATATCAACTCTATCTGCTTTCTCTATCTTAAAGTGTATGCAGAATCTATTTCTTGCCTTCTCTTCAGTCACCAAGCCAGTCCAAACCCCCATTAGTTCTCCCCTCTTAATTCAAAGCATTTTACATTGTCTCCCTTCTTCCTTTGGTCTTTTTCAACATAGCAGCAAGAATGATCATCAAATTCTGATAATATCATTTTGGACCCCTGCTCAGAGCCCTACTTTGGCTTCTTATCTCAGAGTAAAGACCCTCCCCCTGCCTTAGATCACCTTGACAATCTTTGCATCTAGTACCTCTCTGCAATCAACTTCCACTGCTTTTCCTCCCACTCACACAGCTTAAGGCACACTGACCTCCGTATTATTCTTAAACTAAGTCAGGATGTCCTCTGCATCTGGAATACTCTTCCTTCCTGTATCTGGAGCATTCTTTGTTGGATAGTCACATAGCTTGAGCCCTCACTTTCTTTTATTATTTAAATATTGCCTTACTATAGACATTTTCCTTAACCAATGTTTTAAAAATTGAGTACCTTAACTCATCAGTTCCCCTGTACTGTGTTATATTTCCTTTTAGGAGTTTCATGTTTGAATACAATCATACACCTCATAACAACACTTTGGCCACTGATGAGCCTCATATATGAGAGTGGTCATCTAGTAAACTAAGGCTAATTTATTATTGAAGAAAGAAATTGTTTCTACAAATTTAATGTAGCCTAAGTGTACAATATTTATAAGGTCTTCAGTAGTGTACAGTAATCTCCCAGGCCTTCACAGTCACTCTCAAATCACTGACTCATTAAAAGCAACTTCCTGCAAGCTCCACTCATGGTAAGTGTGCTATACAGGTGTACCATTCTGTTTTAACTTTTATACCGTGTTTTTACTGTATTTTTCTATGTTTAGATGTGTTTGGATACACAGGTGTTTACCATTGTGTTACAGTTGCCTGCAATATTCAGGAGAGTAACAGCTGTACAGGTTTATAGCCTAGGAGCAATAGACTGTACCATCTAGCCTAGCTGTGTTGCAGGCTATACCAGTTGTGTAGTGTGCTTACTAGGTTTGTGTAAGCACACTCTGTTGTTTGAAGGACAACAAAATTGCCTAACAATGGATATCTTAGAATGTATCCTTGTTGATAAGCAGTGTGTTACTGTATACTGTATATTTTACTTAATTTATGATATTTAATTTGTATCTAGAACCCACTAGGATATAAGCTGTATAGAGATTTTAGTCTTTTTTTTTTAACTGCTTGTCCCACCCACTGTCTACAGGCAGGGTTTTAGCCTCACAAGGCGTTATAAACTTGAACATTAAATAATATACCTATTTTACACTTTAAAAATCATGAAAATGAATGAAAAGTAGCATTCAAGGTTTAGCAATATGGGAATTGTAATACACATATATTTAAAGTAGGAAACAAGTCCAACTTTTCAGTAGAAAAATAGTCAAAATCTATCACAAACCTTAAATATGCATACACTTTGGTATAGGAAGGCTCCTCATTAGAATCTATCGTAACAAAATGATGTGAATGTACACAAAGATTTTGCAATAAGAACAACCACCATAGTCTTATTTATGAAATTGAAAAATTTTAAAATTTTAAAAACCTACCCCCCCTAAATTTCCAAATATAGAAGCTTAGTTAAATGAAATAAGGTATATTTATACAAGATGATCTTATGCAATCCTTAAATTAGTATTTAGATAAATATTTAGAACATGAGAAATATTAACAATATGCTGATGAAGTGGTAAAAAGCAATTTATACAAAGTATATGCAAAATGACTTAATTTTTGAAAAAATATATGTAGACTGATAGATATATAGATGGGATTCTATATATCAGTCTGAGAATACAGCTATTTATCAACTATATGTTGTTTGTGTTCATGATATTTGATAATACTGTATATCTTTTTTTAAATTCTTACATCAGTAAGTAGGGACTAAGGCTCCACTTTAGCTTATGAAATAAACTCTTTGGGGTTATTTTAGTCTTTAGAAACTTAACATGTAGAAGCTGCCTAGCCACAAGTACGATTGTATTAAAAATGTAGTTAGTATGACTCAGCTGAGAAGACAAATTTATGTTATGCAGTTAATCCAATATTTGATCTCAGAGATTTTAATTAAACCTAACCCACCCACTCTCTGTCTCTGTCTAGTTTCTATCCTTTTGGCAGTAATGTACAATCTGGTTCTATTGAACAAAAGAAGGGGAAATTCCCAATCTGGCCAGAGTGGAGTGAAGCTGACATAAATTCAGAAAAGTGGGATGCAGGCAAAGGTGCAAAAGAAAAGGACAAAACAGGAAAAAGCCCTGTATTTGTAAGTAGATGTGAATGTGACTGGGTTTCATTTTGGTTTTTAATTTTATAATGGAATGAGATTTGTAAACATAAAAAGGTATTCATTCTTCTCCATAATGTGCATTCAAAAAGGAAATTTTTTATTTTTCTATCAGCCCCACCTCCCAACACTCCCACTTTGTCTTTCCAAGCCTTAGTCCTGAGCTTTGGTGAATCATATTTGGGTAAATTGGAAGAAAGAGATATGACCAAAGAATCATAATGATATAAAGGAAAAATTAAGAGATAGGGCAGGTTAGCTAGTCGACCTTGGACAGAGTTTGGAAACAGGCATTTATAAAGAGTGGTTAAGAAAATGAAAATCCACAGTGGACTTGGAAGCTGTGACCGGGAGATAATAGGAAAGATAATTTTTTAAAAGAAATGTTAACTGTGAGATGAAAACTGGATTCCTCCTACTATCTCCTCAAGATATGTGAATAAAGATCCTCACTGCTCTTCGTTTACTTTTTGTCACATAAACATGGCATGTCCCTGAGATTGGTGCCAAAATGTAGAATTTCTGCATTTTCCAATTATATTACTTTATGTTATTTGGCCTATTTAAAAATGTTTATTTCTAAAGACTTCAAAGTTGAGGCTATGGGTCTGAATTTCATTTAAAATATGATCTATTTATTGGGTGCAACAATTCATTTAAAAATATTTATAGAAAACAATATAATTTTCAAGACATAAACATAAGTGCCAGAAGGGTTTAGTTGAACTTTACATAAAGCATTCTGAAATAGTAAATCTTAGCATGTACGTTTTGTTCACAAAAGATTGTATCACAAATTGCATGATTCATATTGGTCAATTTGTTAACAAAAGGTACTCAATAAAGGTATTGCTGACTCTGTTAGCACCTAAACAATTTCCAAATTAGCAACATGTAAGGGAACAAATTCTTTGTACCACATCTAAAATGATTATGGAAATTCTAGATGCAGAGGGCTTTGAATTCTCTGGGTTCAAATGAAAATTGGCATATTCTATGTATTTTTTTCAGTGATTCAAAACTTATGGAGAGAAAGAGAGAGAGTGTGTGTGTGTGGGTGTGTGTGGGTGTGGTAAAATCTAGGATAGAACCTTACTTTCCACTTCCAGTCTGTCACAATCTCATCCATAACTCGTGAAGTAGCAGCTCCTTCACTGGAGTGAGTGGTGGACAGTGTCCAAGCCTTGTGATTGCATCTGCATGAAATGGTTGCATGGTAGCTCTTAGCCCTGATTTGCAGCATCCATATTTTATTAAGATTAATTTCCTTAAGCATCCAACTATAACAAGTATCCTGGGAGTTTTGCAGAAGGCCGCTTCCCTAGACATGAGGCTAGTCATCAGGAAATCAGCCTCAGATGAATTCACCCTTTCCTCTAAGTCCAGAGAAAGGTCTCACTTCTTTAGCTAAGTGATGAGAACTAAAGGATGTGATGGGTGAATCAAATTGTGAATATATTATGCAGTACTGTAAGGTTATTATAAGGGACACCGATATGAAAAATAATGTGGAAAGATTACCCTTAACTTCTTAATGAGGGAGGCCCAAATCCAGGGGAAAAGGGAACCACAACAAGGTCAGTTCCACATTCACCTTGTTCTTTGTTTATTTATTTTTTCCTCTCTCAAGTACATTTATTAATTCAAGGCATGAAGATTAGGGATCAAGCACAAAGTAGTGTCCTGGGACCTGTGTCAGTTTCTTGAGCTGGAGAGACAGAGGATATTGCCTAGGACTGCTAAAGCAATCCAAACTTGAACCAAAACCCCAGGGCTAATGGCAGAGAAGCGATCTGAAAATTTTGCATATAATTTTACTTGAAGATATTTACTCAACTCCAAAACTATGTATGAAGGATAAGCTACGGAGCAAATGGGTAAACAGCAGCAGCTTGAAGGCGAAATAAAAAACGATTTAATGGTACTTTGGAGAGAAATTTAGGAACATCAAGGTAAAGGGACCCCAATAAACACTCCAGCTTTTTTAGACAGTGCACAAGACCAGCTATAGCATTCTGTATAAAGTAAGGGCAAACCAAAGTTACACCAGCCCTACCAAATCCTGAAACCCAGTGTTGACTGAGTCAGGTACATCTTGTACTCTGCCTGCCAAAAGGAAATAAATTCTCCTCTCTGGAATAACACATCATTATCTAGAGCCCATATTAATTTTTATACTCAGTGTATATCATTCATTAAAAATTATTAAGCGTGTGAATCCTACCAGATGTACAAAGACAAGCTGCTATCATTCTTACTGAAACTATTCCAAAAAATTGAGAAAGAGACACTCCTCCCCAACTCATTCCATGAGAACATCATCATCCTGATAACAAAGCATGACAGAGTGACAACAACAAAAAAATCTTCAGGCCACTATCATTGATGAACATCAGTGCAAAAATCCTCAACAAAATACTTGCCAACCAAATCCAGCAGCACATCAAAAAGCTAATCCACCATGATCAAGTAGGCTTCACTCTCAGGATGCAAGGTTGGTTCAACAGACACAAATCAATAAATGTGATTCATCACGTAAACACAACTAAAGACAAAAACCACATGATTATCTCAATAGTTGCAGAGAGGACTTTTGATAAAATTCAATACCCCTTGATGTTAACCCTTTTCCCATTTACAAAAAAGTGCAGCTCGCTTCCAGCATGCATTTAATTTTACATAAACATACTCTTTGAGGCTGATGGAAATCTGACTGATTTTCAATGTGAAAATAAAACATAAAAAGCTGTTCTTATAGCAAAGACTTGGAACCAACCTAAATGTCCAACAATGATAGACTGGATTAAGAAAAAGTGGTACATATACCCCATGGAATACTATGCAGCCATAAAAAATGATGAGTTCATGTCCTTTGCAGGGACATGGATGAAGCTTGAAACCATCATTCTCAGCAAACTATCGCAAGGACAAAAAACCACACACTGCATGTTCTCACTCATAGGTGAGAATTGAACAATGAGAACACATGGACACAGGAAGGGGACCATCACACACTGGGGCCTGTTGTGGGATGGGGGAGGGGGGAGGGGGAGGGATAGCATTTGGAGATATACCTAATGTTAAATTATGAGTTACTGGGTGCAGCACACCAACAAGGCACATGTATACATATGTAACTAACCTGCACGTTGTGAACATGTACCCTAAAACTTAAAGTATAATTTAAAAAAGCTGTTCTTAGAGTTATTTCTAAACAGAACTTGTCTATAATCTTAATGTAACAGAAATGTATATGATGATCAGTGTTTAATAATTTTCATCATGTGATAAATTTCAAAGCACAGCACAACACAAAGTGGAGCATCACCTTCTGCAAAAAAAAAAAAAAAAAATGCATTTCTCTCCAGATCATCTTGCCATCCTTGCTGTTGTGCAAGCCTCAAAGTTTGCAGTGACTACTTGGATTTCATTTCATTTCCCTGATATTGGTAATAGGCTTTTGGGCAAAATGTCTTCCAGACAGATGAAAAGGGGTGGCATCACCAGAACATGGGTGACCTTGAAGATGTTGCTGCCCTGGCTTGTGATGCTTTTCCAGCATTTTTTTAATCAACAGGAATCTGAGGTTTACATGGCTAATCATGTGCTCAGGATTGTCCTTCTTGAACAGGATATAGGAATTCAGTGCTTTGATATTTAGAGGTGGCGAAAGAATTTCTTATACCAAGCGTGTTTTATCTTGGGATAAACACTGCAACTGCAAGCACTGCTGGTGAGTATTCTTGGGTGCAAATGGGAAATGGTTAAAAACTCTCCACAAACTAGGTATGAAGGAACATACCTCAAAATAAAAAGAGCCATCTATGAAAAACCCACAGCAAACATTATACTGAATGGCAAGAGCTGGAAGCATTCCTCTTGAAAACTGGCACATTACAAAGATGCTTTCTCTCACCACTCCTATTCAACACAGTATTGGAAGTCAGCCAGAGAAATCAGGTAAGAAAAAGGAATAAAGGGCACCCAAATAGGAAGAAAGGAAGTCAAACTATCCCTGTTTGCAGATGACATGATTCTATATCTAGAAAACCCCATAGTCTCAGACCAACAGCTTTTTCAGATGGTAAACAACTGCAGCAAAGTTTCAGGATGCAAAATCAGTATACAGTGCTCACTTCAGCAGTGCATATACTAAAATTGGAATGATACAGAAAAGATTAGCATGGCCCCTGCACAAGCATGCCTCCTGCACAAGCATGGCACGCAAATTCGTGAAGAGGTCCGTAATTTTAATTAAAAATCTAACTTCACAATTGAAATAATTAGAGAAGCTAGAACAAATTAATCCCAATGCTAGCAGAAGACGAGAAATAATGAAAATTAGAGCTGAACTGAAGGAAATTGACACATGAAAAACAATTTCAAAGATCAACAAATCCAGGAGTTGTTTTTTGAAAAAATTAATAAAATAGGCCACTAGCTAGACTAATAACAAAGAAAAGAAAGAAGATCCAAATAAACGCTATTAGAAATGATGAAGGGAATGTTACTACCGACCCCACAGAAATAAAAGCAGCTGTCAGAAACTACTACAAATTCCTCTATGCACACAAACTACAAAACCTAGAAGAGATGGATAAATTCCTGGACACATACACCCTCCTAAGACTGAGCCAGGAAGAAACTGTTTTCCTGAACAGACCAATAACAAGCTCTGAAATGGAATCAGTAATAAAGGGCCTACCAACCAAACAAAAGTTCGGGACCTGATGGATTAACAGCTGAATTCTACCAGATGTAGAAAGACGAGCTGGTACCATTTCTACTGAAACTCTTCTAAAAAGTTGAGAAGGAGGGACTCCTCCCCAAGTGATTCTATGAAGCCAGCAACATCTTGATAACAAAACCTGGCAGAGACACAGCAAAAAATGAAAACTTCATCCCAATATTCTTGATGAACATCGATGCAAAATTCCTCAGCAAGATACTTGCAAATCGAATCCAGCAGCACATCAAAAAGCTAATCCAATATGATCAAGTTGGCTTCATCCCCAGGATGCAAGGTTGGCTCAACATATGCAAATCAATAAATGTGATTCATCACATAAACAAAACTAAAGACAAAAACCACATGAATATCTATATAAATGCAGAAGAGGCTTTTGATAAAATTTGACACCCCTTCATGTAAAAACCTCTTAATAAACTAGGTATTGAAGGATCATACCTCAAAATAATAAGAACCATCTATGATAAACTCATAGCCAACGTTATACTGAATGGGCAAAACCAAAAGCATTCCCCTTTGAAAACCACCATAAGACAAGGATGCCCTCTCTCACCACTTCTATTTAACATAGTATTGGAAGTCCTAGCCACAGCAATCAGGCTAGAGAAAGAAATAAAGGACATCCAAATAGGAAGAGAAGAAGTCAAACATCTCTGTTTGAAGACGACATAATTCTATATCTAGAAAACCCCACAGTCTTGTCCCAAAAGCTCCTGCAGCTGATAAACAACTTCAGCAAACTTGCAGGATACAAATTCAATGTATAAAAACCACTAGTATTCCTATACACCAACAATAGCCAAAATGAGAGCCAAATCAGAAAGGCAATCCATTCACAATTGCCACAAAAGGAAGAAAATACCTAGGAATTCAGCCAACCAGGGAGGTGAAACATCTATACAAGCAAAACTACAAAACTGCTCAAACAGAAACAAATGGGAAAACATTCCATGCTCATAGATAGGAAGAATCACTATCATTGAAAAGGCTATATTGCCCAAAGCAATTTACAGATTCAATGCTATTCTTATCAAACTACCTATGACATTCTTCACAGAACTAGAAAAAACTATTTTAAACTTCATGTGGAACCAAAAAAGAACCTGAATAGCCAAGGCAATCCCACGGAAAAAAAAAAAAAAAAAAAAAAGCTGGAGGAATCGCGCGACCTGACTTCAAACTATACTATTATACAAGGCTATAGTAACCAAAGCAGCATGGTACTGATACGAAAACAGGCACATAGACGAATGAGGCAGAGTAGAGAGCCCATAAGTAAGGCCACACATCTATGGCCATCTGATCCTTGACAAAGCTGACAAAAACAAGCAATGGGGAAAAGACTCCCCATTCAATAAATGGTGCTGAGATAGCTGACTAGCCATATGCAGAAGATTGAACCTAGACCCTGTTCTTACACCATACACAAAAATCAACTCAAGATGGAATAAAGACTTAAATGTAAAACCCAAAACTATAAAAACCCTGAAAAACAACCTAGGCAATACCATCCTGGGCATAGAAATGGGCAAAGATTTCATGATGAAGCCACCAAAAGCAATTGCAACAAAAGCAAAAATTGACAAGTGGATCTAATTAAACTTAAGAGCTTCTGCACAGCAAAAGAAACTATCAACAGAGTAAACAGACAAACTACAGAATGGGAGAAAATATTTGCAAACTGTACATCTGACCAAGGTCTAATATCCAGTATTTGTAAGGAACTTAAACACATTTACAAGAGGAAAACAAACAACCACATTTAAAAGTGGGCAAATGACATAAACGGACATGAACTTCTCAAAAGAAGTCATACATGCAGCCAACAAGCATATAAAAAAAATCTCAATATTACTTATTATTAGAAATACCATTTCACACCTATCAGAATGGGTATTATTAAAAAGACAAAAAAGAACAGATGCTGGTGAGGTTGCGGAGAAAAAGGAATGCTTATACACTGTTGGTGGGAGTGTAAATTAGTTCAACCATTGTGGAAAGCACTATGTCAGTTCCTCAAAGAGGTATAACTAGAACCACCATTTGACCCAGCAATCCTATCACTGGCTATATACCCAGAGCAACATAAGTCATTCTACCATAGAGACACATGCATGCGAGTGTTCATTACAGCACTATTCACCATAGCAAAAACATGGAAGCAACCTGAATACCCATCAATGACAGAATGAATAAAGAAAATGTGGTACATATACACCATGGATACATATACACCATGTGGTACGTATATACTATGAAACCATAAAAAAGAACAAGATCGTGTCTTTTGCGGGAACATGGATGGAGCTGGAGGCTATTATCTTTAGCAAACTAATGCAGGAACAAAAAACCAAATACCACACATTCTCACTTCTAAGTGGGAGCTAAATCATAAGAACTTATGAACACAAAGAAGGAAACAACAGACACTGGGATCTTCTTGATTAGGGAGGCTGCAAAGAAAGAGAGGAGCAGAAAAGATAACTATTGGGTACTGGGCTTAATACCTGGGTGATGAAATAATCTGTACTACAAACCCCTGTGACATGAGTTTACCTGTGTAACAAACCTTCTCATGTACCCCCAATTATAAAATAAAAGGGTTTTTTTTTTTTAAAAAATTAACAGACATGAAAAGAAACAGAATCAAGCGACTGAAAACGAAGAGGAGAAATCAAATAATAGAAACTGATCCATGAACATCTTAGATTTTGGCATTGTTAGATAAAGGACTTTACAACAACTAAATATTTGCAATAAAGGAGGGGAAAATGATGTGAGGAAACCCCAGAAGTGTAGCAACAGCTCCTGGAAATTCAGTCAATTTTTCGATGACTCGCTTTTTGAGACTCTTGCCTGGATATTGACGTACATTTTGTCTTCATTCAAATTATTCCAGTATCTTAAAGGTGACAATAAACTACATCTTCCAGATAAACATATATACTTAAAATGTTCAAACTGTACACAATGCCCTCAAATATAACCTGTTTCTCAGGCCACACTGGCCTTAGGGTAAAAACGTGATTACTGTGAAAATCACAAAACAGTATTTATTTCTTCCTGTCCTTATTAACTCAGGTGAAACTTAGTTGCTCTTTTTCCTGTATAGATAGTTTATATTCCTCAGGCATTTCGTTTATAACCTGTCAATTTTAATATTACTTTTTGTAAGGACCTTTTTTTCCCAGTATCCTATAAATTCTTAGAACTCTTACATAGTACTTGCCCAAAGCATTTTTAACTTACTGGATTGCTAGCACTTGAGAGTACGCATTTGGATATTATTCTTTCTCCAGAGCTCACTAACTGACCCATAATAAGAATTCAAAAAATAGTGAATTAATTGCATTCTTGGGCATTTATCCCAGATAAATGGAAACGTATGCAGATGTTCACAGCAGCTTTATTGGTAATAGCTCAATCCTGGAAAGAGCCCAGATGTTCTTCAATAAACAGTTGGTGAACAAACAAATGTCTTTACATGAAAAACTACACAGCAATAAACAAGAACAAACTATTGATACCTGAAACAACTTGGATGAATCTCCAGAGAATTATACTGACAGAAGAAAAGCCAATCCAAAAGATTTCATACTTCCTTACAATTATACCACAAATGGTGGGATTTCACCTATGTAACATTACTGAATGTTATATAGCCATTCAGTATATAATGACAAAATTATAGAAATAGAGATCAGAGAAGTTGTTGCCAAGTATTAGGGATGGAGTATGGGATGGGGAGTGGGAGCATAGGTATGGCTATGAAAAAGCATAGGAATGGTACTTGTGGTAATAAAACTGTTCTATATCTTGACTGTCAATGCCAATATCCTGGTTGTCATACTGTATTACAGTTTCACAAGATGTTACAATTGGAGAAATTCGGTAAATGGCATATAAGAACCCATTGTATTATATCATACAGTTGTATGTGAATCTATAATTATCTTAAAGGAAAGAAATTAATTTTAAAATAAATAAATGAAAATCAGGTCAAACATCCAAGTTTTATTTATATATAATCTTGTTTATGATTCTTACAGTTGAAAATTAAATAAATATTTTTAAATCTTCTCCATTCAGGTAAAAAAAATTTTTTCAATGGAGAATGTGGCCATATCTGGCCCATCGTAAATTGCTTTCCTGCCATATCTAATATAGTTTCCACAGCATCTCATGCTTGTTTAGGCTACCTCCTATACAATCAAAATGCTACTCAACAATCAATGAGCATATTACATGTAATCCATGAGTATATGTTAATTATATACAGTATTGTTAAATTCAGTATTCTTTAAATACTCCATGAATTAGCTCTTACAACAAGAACACAAACTGCTTTTTAAAGGCTTATTGATTGACCAAATCTATGCACTTATTTCTTTTTTATTAAAATTGTTGTTTTTATTTTAATAAAAGAATATGCAGAAAAAACTCAATTTATTTTTATATAGCATTTTTTTGAGGACCCTGAAGGAAAGATTGAGTTACCACCATCCTTGAAAATTTATTCCTGGAAACGTCCACAAGATATTTTATTTAGTCAGGTAAGAAAGTTTTTTCTATTAAATAAAATACTTACTATGTGGATGTATTATCCTACTGATAAAAATTTGCATTTTTTGTAATGATTTAGGGTAATTTTCTCTTGTGGTATTCAGTAAAAAAGTAATTGCTTTTTGGCAACTAATCAAAACTAAATGTTTATTAATACAGTTTAATGTTTCTTGTACTGGCTTCTAAGAGATTATTGAATTTTTGTTTAGAACCTTGATTTTCCTTCTTCCCTCCAAAATGCTAACTTATAACTTAAAATGTTGTATGAAGTTGTTCCTTAATTTCTGATTGACACACTTCTTTCTGCTTCTTTGCATGAACATTCATAGCATGGAGGTCTGTTTTCTCTGGTGCTTATTAGCATTAATATTCCAGTCCAAGAGTTTTGCACATAGATACCTCTATTTCAGGGATTCTTGAAGCATTTTCCAGAGAACACTTTTATTTCTGGATCTCATGCCCAACTACGTGAATCATATTGACTGGAATGTCACTCAATAAACTTTCATTTTTAAATAGCACTTATAGAGATTAAGAGATTAAATCTTCAGACACACTAGTCTATCTTCATAACAGCTATATGTTAGTTTGAATATATTTAGCTTTTCCAAGGGTTTAATTATGACTAATGCCTTTTTTCTTCCTTGAATCTGCTATTATTTTCACCTAATGCATAGGAAACCAGTGGGCTAAATTATTTAGAAGTAGTCAAATTGTTGTAATAAAGCTGATTGTTCTGTACATTTGTGGAATCCATTAAAGCTATGTATCTATATGAAATTTACTTTATTCCTAAAAGTTTTACCCATTAGAACTGCTACTAATTCAAGAAAATATGATATGTCCACCATATTTTTCAAGTACTCTTACTAGTTGAGTAAATCAGATGAATCTAAATTCAAAGATTAAATAAGATGCAAAAATAATATCCTATCAGCCAGAGTATTTTTGAATGCCTACTTATAAGATATTTGAAATAAAGTAAATAGAATATATATGAGCCATGCTTTTAAGTTACTTATAGTAACTTAAAGTTTTAGATAACTTTAAGTTTTAGATAACATTGACATGAAGAATGTGAATTCAGTGATATTAATATAATGTACTTAATATTAATGTGTTACTAACAATATTCAGTCTCTGCTCAATATAAGTACATAGCTTACATTTCATACAAATAAAGGGTATGAATTCCACAAGATGATGATGTTGTAAATTTGGATAAGTAAAAAAGTTTTTTCCCTGAGGTTCCCTTGGTCAAGGAGGTGGGTCTGCCCAGTAATTTGGGGTGGCCTTAGGATGTTACTTTTTAGTATGTATTCCCCCTTTCCTTTTTGGGCAAGATATGCCAGAGGCAGTATCAATGGTCAAGGTTTTATTTTGGCTCATATTAATGTCAGGCTGGTGTGGCTACCTGTGCCAGGCCATCATGTTCTTTGGTGGCACCCCTATAGCCAAGGGACTTAGAGTCAAAAGACTTACAGCCAATTAACCATTTTAAGCAAGATAGGAATAGAGGTAGACAGGTGTTTATTAAATATTAAAGCTCTCTTAAGTAATATAAGAGCCCCAGACTAAAGTCAAAAAGCAAGGTTACAAAACTGACCTGTCTTTAAGTTTTATGTGTTGAGCTATCAGCTGTTTAGGCATCTGTGTGCCCAGGAGTCAAGACTCTGTAACTTAACAGCAGAAGGATTAGTTAATAGCACCTGAAAAGAAACCTTTCAGTGGGGTGAAGGTAGTGATACTAGAGTCCATGACCTGACTGGAAGTTGTAAAAAATATTTTACAACCTTGTAGTGATTAATTTTTATAATTTTCATAAGTTTCAGCAACAAATCAGAGGCTGAATTTAGAAGAATTTAACTTCTGATGACATTTGTCAAAGATGTTAAAGGGCTCAAAATATTTGATCAAAACAGAATCACAGGCTGGCTATGGTGGCTCATGGCTGTAATCTCAGCACTTTTAGAGGCTGTGGCAGGTGGATCATTTAAGGCCAGGAGTTTGAGACCAGGCTGGCCAACATGGCAAAATTCCATCTCCACTAAAAATACAAAAATTATTCAGGCATGGTAATGCATGCCTGTAATCCCAGCTACCCAGCAGGCTGAGCCATGTGAATCACTCGAACCCGGGAGGTAGAATTTTCAGTGAGTCAAGATTGCGCCACTGCACTCCAGCCTGGGTGACAGAGTGAGACCCTGTCTCAAAAAAAAAAAAAACAATAAACAAGAAACAAACAAAAAAACACACAAAAAACAAACAAACAAAAAAAACAGATTCCTGGGTCTGATAGTTAAAAGACTTTAAAGGCAATATATAAGGTTACATGGATGTAAAAACCTTAACTCTTTTTAGTCTCAGAGTTTTAAGCAATCAAAAATCTAATAATAATAATAATATAGGAATTATCTTGATAAAATATAAAATCTTGTTTATTTTAAAGCCAGTTGCCCAAAAAGCAAAGAGAAATCTTTTTTAGTGTGACTGATTTTCCTTACAGAAAGCCCATTTAGATAACCTAGAAGTCAAACATGATGAAAAAAAGTACTTGAAGTGAATCAGACACAGGAAGAGTATGTTCAAGGTTATGAGTATAGTAGGGAAATACATAATTTTTAGTAACTACATGAGAGGTTTTCTGATTTCATTGAAAAATTTAGACATATTAAAAAAGTCAAGAGCACAGAATCAAGTTATAGTTTGGGAAAACATTGCGTTTATTCTATACTTTATTACTTTTATTTTATTTTTAAGATAAAACATTTTAGCATCAGGCCACAACAACAACTAGAACCAGATGAAAAAAGTTACAGGATCTAATGAAAAAGCTGAAGGAGAAAGTTATCATCTTAGTCCTTCTGAAGGGGAGAAAGAGTTGAAAGCAGCAAAACACAACAAAGTTGAATTTTTGAATATGACTCTGATAAGTTTTTAAAAGAAACAAATAATAGAATTTAAATAAAAACTTATAGTAATTTTATTGAAAGAAAATAAATACCTTAAGAAAACCTTTCTTTAACATAAGGTCCAATTTTAGAAAGACTCTAGAAAATAATTTAAAAATATATATAGTCAACTTTATCACATACAAAGGTTTTAAAAATAAATTTCCCTTTATGAACATTGTCACAACTTACACAGACCATATATGACACGTTTGGACTTTCTTGTTTTATGTGGTCTTCTTTTTTAAATAATAAGTCATTTTATTTTAGGCCAAACATTTACTGTCTAAGTTTTTTACACAAAATTATTATTTTATAACCTTTTTAAACCAAAAATATATTTTCATATTTATATAAATCTCTCTCTCTTTTATTTACTTTTATTTACTTTATTTTATTTTTAGAGATAGGATCTCACTATGTTGCCCAGGCTGGTCTTGAACTCCTGCACTCAAGTGATCCTCCTGCCTTGGTCTCCCAAAGTGCTAGGATTACAAACATTAGCCACTGTGTTCAGCCACTGTATTAGTCCATTCTCACACTACTGTAAAGACACAACTGAGACTGGGTAATTTATGGAGAAAAGAGGCTTAATTGACTCACAGTTCCACAGGCTGTACAGGAGGCATGGCTGGGGAGGCCTCAGGAAATTTACAATCATGGCAGAAGGTAAAGGGGAAGCAAGCACTTCTTCACATGGTGACAGGAGAGAGGGAGAGTAAAGGGGGAAGTGCATATACTTTTATACCATCAAATCTCATGAGAACTCACTCACGATCATGAGAATAGCAAGGAAGAAATCTGCCCCCATGATCCAATCACCTTCCAATGGACTCCTCCCCCAACATTTGGAATTACAATTCAACATTAGATTTGGGTGGGGACACAGACCCAAACCATATAAGCCACCTTTTTAAATAAAAAACTTTTAAATAACCCCTAAATTATATAAAATTATTTTTAAATAAGAAGACAATTTATAGAATTATATATTAACTAAAATTTATATTTTTAGTAATGTTAAATTTTCATGAAAACCTAAGCAGCAAGAAATCCTTAACTGTTTATCAGATGTTAGCATTTTATAAATGAAACCATTTTACAAATTTTAGAAACACATATTTTATATTAAACCCATTTTTAGTTGGAAATGACCCATATATCCAACAAGCATCCAAAATCATTTTAAGATTTTAAATTACACAAAAAGTCTTCCTACAAGCATTTATCTCATTTTTATGTACTCAATTATTTATTTTTAACAGTGTATAATAGATTACTTTTGAAAACTGAAAACTGAGATACTGAGATATTAAACAAAGGTAGTCATTATTTAAAGTTTTTTTTTTGCTATCCATTTATGAAGTCTGTGAACATCGGGTATTCACCTAAATAAGAATCTTAAAGTGAAATATGTGGGCATTTTGCTGATAACTCAGAAGATTTAGCCATTTTTATTGAAACAACAGTATTAAGTTAGTCTTATTTGTTTAAAAAAAAAAGTCACACAAAGATTATTTTGTTTTTGGCTGGGTTGATAGTCTCACAATATTTGTACCAAACTCTGACACCTTAAAATAACTAGCAAAGGCAAACATAAAACTTATCTAGACAAAAATGTATACTGATGATTCTGAAGACATTTTTATTTTTATTTTACTAATTTTTTTTTTTTTTTTTTGAGACAGGGTTTCACTCTTGCCCAGGCTGGAGTGCGGTAGCATGATCACATCTCATGGCAGCCTCAACCTCCTGGGCTCAGGTGGTCCTTCCACCTTAGCCTCCCAAGTTGCTGGGACCATAGACAGACACCACCATGCCCAGCTAATTTTTCAATTTTTTGTAGAGACAGAATTTTGCCATGTTTTCCAGGCTGGCCTCTTAGTTCCTAGGTGCAAGCAATCTGCCCACCTTCGCCTCCCATAGTGTTGGAATTACAGGTGTGAGCCACCATGCCTGGCTTTATTGTACTAATAATTTTAAAACAAGTTTTATTTACCAAAGATTTATATGAACTTGAAAAGCATTTGGACTTATTGTATGAATACTCATTTACTCATAAGCCAGTTTGGTAGTATGTTAGACACAACGAATAGCACAATACACATACATATACCTAAACATATCTAAACGTGTAAATATTATATATATATACACACACAAAGATCCAATAGTTTTTATCTAAGAACTCTAGCCATGAGACAGCGTCAAAAACTCACTGCCCTATAAAAGATAGCTGGATCCATGTTATTTTTCAGAAAATTGGGACCTGTCCACATGGCTAAACTTTCTTTGCCTTGATAGGTAATCCTATAATAGCTGTGGACCAAAATTTTGGGTAAAGCCGTTTTCATTTTTAAAAACATGTTTTATCCTTTTTTCTTCGGTTTTAAATGAGTTTCCAATGTTTACATTTTAGCCGAAACTGGATGAACTGTATAAGAAAAATAAAATGTCCGAATAACCTTGAAATCATAAGTTTTATCTCAACACCAGTAGCTTAATAACAGCAGATTCAAAACAGGCAGAAAAGAAAAGAGAAATAGCTGTAGAAGACTCTCCTTAACTCTATAGTTGCAGGTTAAGTATTTGAGCTCTGACTTTTTTTTTATTGTAATTTGCCCATCAGTTTGTTTCACACAAACAAGCCACAATATGTAACCAGCTGGAGTCCCAGGTAAACTAGAAAATAATTCACATGTTTTTTTTTCCTGCACAAAGCTTGACACAGATACAGTAAATACTCCTGAGTCCCTCCCACCAAAATAAATAAATAAATAAATAAAAATCAGGGGCCAGGATTTTGGAAATAGTTTCTCCCCTAGTGAGGAGAGGAGAAGCCTGTTTTGCTGAATTCTGACAATCAGATGGACCTGGTCTTGGCTGGTGCAATTGAGACCATTTCAAAGCACCCTCAGAGGTAGGGGCAAGACTAAACAGACACAAACGCGAACGGATCTGACGCAGGCGGAGCGCTCCAAACTAATCCCTGAAAGGGGTTACTGGAGAAATGTCCTGAGACCTTGTCTCAAATGCTGACAGCACCACAGTTTAATTGTCCTGCATTAAGTCCAGATGTCACAGAGGCCAACACAGCAGCACAGATGATACACACTAGGTCTAGACAGCTAGAGAAACCAGATGGCAGCGACAGAGGATTTTCAGGTGCATTCCAGTTGACTTACCCAGTTCTTGAAGTCTGTTGACTTCCCAGATGTTGCTTTCCTCACACCAACAGAGAATGATAGCAAGAGCTGATGCCATGAAAGTGAGGGAAGGGAAATTCCCTGAGACAAAGGCAGCCTTGGTAGCTGCTGGTCCCGGGTATGGGGACAACTAGCCATGAGCTGCTGGCATTTGCAAGTGGCCCCTGCCCTGCCTGGTAGCATTAACAAATAATCCCTGGCACACTGCTGCAGGCAATTGCTCCACGCATTGGAAACTAGGCATATAGGCTGAGTCACTTGAAACACACAGTGTCTCACAAAGGGCACCAAATTAGTAACTGACTCAAATTTGGCCGCTCTCTGCCCAGAGGCCAGAACACGAGAAACAAGATGTGGTGAAAGGAAAGTAACTTTATTCAAATGCTAGAAATTGGGGAATGGCCAGGCTTATGCCCTCAAAAGGCAATTTTTGCTTTGGGGGCTAATTGAGGGAGTTTAAGAAGGAAAACTTGGAAGGCGAAACATGTACCAGTAGTCCAGGAGGATGCAGGTCTGCAAGTCTCTTCCAATGGCTATCTTGAATATTTGCCCATCTGCAGCTCTGGTTGATATCATTGATATCATCTTGACTTTGGCCTGATAATGGCAGAATAATCGTTCATAACTCCACTTAAGCAGGATAATTCTGCAGCTGGGTCTCTATGCCTGGTTTATTTAAAAAGTAGCCCCTGGGATTTTTAAGCAAACACATAATTAGATAAGTGAGCACTGTGCATGGAGATGCCTGGTGGGAAAGGAGGGAAACTAAGTTTTACAGTATATTTTATGGCTAACAGCAAGAAAGGAAAAAAAATTTCAAAAATGCATTTTGAAGCTAAGCTACTCGATTACACTGTTATAAAATACCTTAAAATCCTGAATTTAGGATAGCAGAATAAACATGAGCCCTTCCAACCAAAAAGGTTAACAAGTTCTGATCACAGAGTAACTTACCAGACCTGTTTATTTCTGAGAACTAGAAATGAGTGGCCCAGACCCTTGAACATTGAATGTGTTGAATAGATTAGGATGTCTGAAGATTTATCCTGTCCCGGGTACAGGTATAGGCAGTAAAAGTGTGAAAGTGTGCCATTGTAGAGACCTCTGCCTTAATATTTGTTGTCTCTTACAAACTTAATTTCTACTTTTCACTTGTCAGCAGGAGGCTATCAAGACTAATACTTCAAACTTGAGGTATCTAATACTTATTAATGTATAGCTTATCAACTTTGGTAATCACTGAAGTATAGGGGCATTTGAGAAGCGTTCCATCACAGTCAGTCAAGCCAGAAGAAACTATGTTTATAATTTATGATCTGCAGAGTCAATTCAAGCCTTTAAGGTAGTTTTAGGTAAATTTTTCTCTAACTTTTTAAATTGACTTTTCAAGATGCTGCTTGTATAGATGAGTGAAAGTAATTGACAGTGTTACTTTTCCTAAAAACCTGATTCTCTAATCAAAACTGTTTTCATGTTAATTTGGTATGTTAAATATATATACTTGATATGAATTATAGCTCATTTTAAAGAAGTTACAATTTGTATTTCCCTATTAGTTTTATATTATTATTATTTATTGGTACCTGATTTAGATGTGTACTAATTAAATAATGACCATTAAAATAAGTTTTTAATCTAACAGGATATTAACTTGAACAAGATTTTAAAAAGCTATCACAATCTCAAAAAAAAATTTAACACTAACAAAATAGACAATAATCATTAAATGGGAGAAAAGCTATCATGGCTAATATTAGTCATTCAAGATGAAGATATTTTCCCTGCTATCAGACGTTAACTAAGTTTTCAGGTTTAGCTTCAGTGGTTGATTTAGATTTTAAAGCAGTGGTCCCCAACCCTGGTCCATGGACCAGTACCAATCTGTGGCCTGTTAGGAACCGGGCCACACAGCAGGAGGTGAGCGGCGGGCGAACAAGCAAGGCTTCATCTGTACTCACAGACGCTCCACATCACTTGCATTACCACCTGAGCTCTGCCTCCTGTCAGAGCAGCAGCATTAGATTCTCACTGCAGTGTGAAACTTAGTGTGAACTGCGTGTGCGTGTGAGGAATCTAGGTTGCATGCTTCTTATGAGAATCTAATGCCTGATGATCTGTCACTGTCTCCAGTCACCCCCACATGGTACCATCTAGTTGCAGGAAAACAAGCTCAGGGTTCCCGCTGATGCTACATTATGGTGAGCTGTATAATTATTTCATTACATATTACAATGGAATAACAGTAGAAATAAAGTGCACAATAAACGTAATGTGCTTGAATCATCCCCAAACCACCCCCGACTCCTTGGTTCATGGAAAAATTGTCTTCCACTAGACTGGTCCCTGGTGCCAAAAAGGTTGGGGACCACTGTTTTAAAGTACTTTTTAATCTCTCAGTTTGTGTGTCTGTTCATGCTAAGTTTATCTGCATAAGGAACAGAAAACAAAATATCACATGTTCTCACTTATAAGTGGGAGCTAAATGATGAGAATACATCGACACATAGAAGGGAACAACACACACTGGAGCCTACTGGAGTGTGGAGGGTGGGAGGAGGGAGAGGATCAGGAAAAATAACTAATGGGTACTAGGCTTAATACCTGGGTGATGAAATAATCTGTACAACAAACCCCCATGACGTAAGTTTACCTATGTAACAAACCCACACATGTACCCCAAACTTAAAAGTTAAAAAATAAAAATAAAAATTTACCTGCATATATATGTATTTTACTCCTATAGTAAAATACTGTATCTTATTGGCATTAAATTACATTTCTATCACCTATAGCTCTAAGAATTATCTTAAGGAATGTGTTTATTTCTTATTTCTCTGGTTGTGAGAACTGAAATCAGGGTGGCCTATTTCCAGCACCAACCAATTTATGCCTAGTGTTCCATTATTGGAACGCTAAGCATGTGGGAGTTATTTATATCCTACTGCTCAAGGTCATTGCCAAGGTCTGATTGCAAAAATTCAAAAAATTGCAACTTCAGGCATAAATGGATTAAAACTATTTCATTAAATTACTTTTTAATTATTTTTCTTATGGAGTAATATATACATATATATTTTTTTCAGACTCCAGTAGTTGTGAAAAATGAAATCACGTTTGACTTATTTTCAGCAAATGAACATTTACTCTGCAGTGAGGTATGTACAGAAATATGAACTAAAGTCTCACCATGAAATGACTTCCAGTCCTGCTTAAACCATTCCCAGACAGTCGATTTCAACTCTCCCTTGCTCACCTTTAAGTTTTGGTATTATATATATATATATAATACCAAAAAATATATATGGGGGTGGGTGTTTGAGACAGAGTCTTGCTCTGTTGCTCAGGCTAGAGTGCAGTGGTGTGAACACAGCTCGGTGCAGTCTCAACCTCCCGGGCTAAAAATGATCCTCCCACCTCAGATTCCTGGTAGCTGGGACTACAGGGATGTGCCATCTCCCCCAGCTAATTTTAAATTTTTTGGTAGAGACGAGATCGCACCACATTGCCCAGGCTTGTCTTGAACTCCTGGGCTCAAGCAGTCCTCCCACACGGCCTCCCAAAGTGCTGGGATTACAAGCATCAGCCCCTGTTCCTGGCCAAAAATTGTGTATATTTAAGGTATACAATTTGATGGTTTGATATACATTGTTAAATATTCATCACAATTAAGCTAATCAACATAACCATCAACTCAGTTATTATTGTGTCTGCCAGTTAATATTGTGTATTATTGTGTGTGTTATTGTGTGTGTGTATATGTGTGTTAAGAACACTGAAGATCTATTCTCTGAGCACATTTCAGGTATACAATACAATATTGTTAACTACAGCTGCATTGTTGCAAGTAGATCTCCATAACTTATCTTTCAGAAGTAAAACTTTGTACTCCTTACCAACATCGCCCCATATCCCCCTCCTTCCAGACCCTGGTAACCACCATTTCTCTATCCGTTTCTCAGACTTTTGTATTTTTAGATTCCACATATATGTGAAATCATGCAGTTATTTGTCTTTGTTTGGCTTATTTCACTTAAGGTAATGGTATTTTACACACCAACATTCAAAAGGGAAATGAAGTCTCTTTAACTGAGTTTGGTGAGCCTCTGTTCTCCTGCCCCTGGTCTCAAAGTAGCTGTATTCTCTCCCTCTGGGCTTTTCTCCTTGAGATCCACATGACCAGCAATGGACATGAAGTGGCTGCCCATCCTGCCCTATGCCATGTCAAGAGGAGGGTACAGTGATGTTGTATGATGTGATAGTGCAAGGGAAATTGGGGTGTACTTGGATTACAATACCTCTTCCAAACCAGCAAGGTTTTCAGCACAGCTGTCCTACTTCCTGTGGGAACTCATCTCCCCACCTCCTACTCCCCACCTCCCTGCCCCATGTTGGGTTGGGATTTATCCATCACAAGCAGGCCTGTTCCACTCCTCTATGTTAATTAAATCAGAAACAAGAACTTTTAAAAATTATTTTCTGCTAAGACTCAGAGGAGTGGGGCATAGTCAATATTGATTAAAATACTTTTTCTTATCTTCAATATCTTGACCCATATTAAAATCAAAATATTATATTTCTTCAACCAGTTATACATATTAGTATAAAATTATCTCCAAATAATTTTATGTTTTAGTATAAAATACACCTATTTGATGAATCCTAATCCCACTTAGACTTTCGCTTTTCATTTTTCAAGGGAAGGAAAGTATAAAATATTCTACAATAAATTTTCCAGATATACAGGATGATATCTGCTTTGTCTTTTTCTACTTTACCAAACATTAAGAATTTCCTAGATAACTCAAATTAAGAGAAACATAAATCTTGCAAGGTCAATATTAAATATTTAATTTCCTTATAAACCAGGCAGTTAAACATGAGATGAATAATTCAGAAAATCAGATACTACTGAGGTAACAATGGCTTTATTGAACACCCACTGTGACCTAGAGATTTCTTACATACTGTTTCTAGTCCTCACAAAAAAAAAATGTGAAAAATAGCTACTATTATCTACATTCTACAATGAAGAACTGCAACTTAGAGAGGTGGAAGCAACTTTCCCAGCAGCAGAAGGCTGTGAAGATCTGAAAGAGGATTCAAATCCTGATCTCTGTTTCCACTCTGAAGTCCATCCACCCACTGGGCCTTGCTGCCTGTTAAAAACCCTGCAAGGGGACGTTTTACTTAGAGCATTTCAGCAGCTACAGATCAACCCATGAAATGTGGGATTTACAGTATATTTATGTGTCTACCCCATTTTAATTCTTTCACATCTCATTCCTTCTCTAATTTGTCCTATTGACATACAAGAGATAATATCCTTATCAAATATCTAACATTTACAAAAGAGTAGCTTGCTCATTTGTCACAATTTTCAGAAGCTTTCTCTCTCTCACACACAAACACACCACTCATATAAATATCAGTGTCAAATAGAAGTCGTGCCAAATCACCCACAGTTTACTTCAGCAGACAGCTTTCTTAGCTGAGTATGTTTAGTATGAGACATTTTAGTTTGTATTGTGACTGTATTTCCCAAAAACAAAAGCAAGACCTATAACTTTATTCTGTAGATCAGAAATGAAAGTATGGAATACATTACATGTATAATTTAATATTATTCTTGGAAGTGGATTTTTTTTACTGTATTTATCTCTAAATTACAGTACCTACAACTGAAAAATAACCAATTAACCCTAATGTTTTTTATCTCTAGCTGATGAGATGGATTATCAGTGAAATCTATGCAGTGTGGAAGATCTTCAATGGAGGAATTTTGAGCAATTATTTTAAGGGGACTTCAGGGGAACCTCCTCTTCTCCCCTGGAAGCCCTGGGAACACATATACTCTCTGTGCAAGGCTGTGAAGGGTCATATGCCTGTGTTCAATAGCTATGGAAAGTATGTTGTGAAACTTTACTGGATGGTAAGTCCATTTTCGTGTGCATAAAAACTCATGAGTCTTTCATATTGAAATATACTTGGCCTGGCATGGTGGCTCATGCCTGTAATCGCAGCACTTTGGGAGGCAAAGGCCAAGGCAGTGGATCACCTGAGATCAGGAGTTCGCAACCAGCCTGGGCAACATGGTGAAACGCTGTTGCTACTAAAAAGACAAAAAATTAGCTGGGTACGGTGGTGGGTGCCTGTAATCCCACCTACTCTGGAGGCTGATGTGGGAGAATTGCTTGAACCCGGGAGGCAGAGGTTGAGTGAGTTAAGGTCTCGCCATTGCACTCCAGCCTGGGCAACAAGAGCAAAACTCCAAAAAAAAAAAAAAAAAGAAAAAAGAAAAAGAAAGAAAGAAAGAGAGAGAAGGAAGGAAGGAAGAAAGGAAGGTTGCCTTGCACACCATTACTTAGGCTAGTACAAGATAATGCAGCTTTTATAGGATATCAGTTGTGTAGCTACAGAGAGAAACTGTCCTGCATATGTAATTTGTGATTAATGAGAAACACAGTAGCTTCTCCTGTGATTTCAGTCCCATGGGCACTTTAAACGGGTTCTGCCTAGACCACTGAGGTATGGCCACTCATTGTAGATGCTGGTCCTGCCGCTGCCTCTGCACTCTCATGCTGAGGCGAGCGGGGCAGGCAGGTGGATGCACCAGGCTTCCACCTTCCTCTTTCTTCTCTGATGTGGTATCAGGGTCATGGGCAGGAGGCAGTGCTAGCCCATGGTCCAGTCCTCTTCTGACTTTTGCTGTAGCTGAGGGGCCTGATCCCATCAGTTCTTGGTCCTGAACTTAAGATTTGTTTTCATGTGAGAAAATCTTACCCTGAGACAGGAAGATGTTACCTCTGCCTAAAAGGAAAGCAAATAGAGTAGTAGGAAGTACAAACAGAGGATCCAAAACCCCTTATAAATATGGCAAAGCAGACACACACTAAATTAGCAATGCTAGATCATATCAAACTCCTTTGGGTTTTTCTTGGCCCTTGTCACTGGAAAAGAATGTCCTCCTTGAACATTTAAAGGAATGGGAAAGTATTAAAAGTTAATAATTCCATTATATATTTATGAAAATGTAACTTTTTCTTTCATAGGCCTGAGCCATCTAGCTTCCTGGGATGGGGAATGTTGAAGCGCCAATAATGAGAAATTGTTAGGATAATTACAATGGGAAGGGAAAAGGGAAAAAGGTAATATAGCTTCTAATATCCAAAATTGGATTTTTGTTTTTTAAACATCCACAGCAAGACAATTGGCCTTGAAATTTTGTTAGAAGAGAAAATAACTTTCTAAGTTACTTTATCTTATTTATTTACCAATCAAGAGGACTATTATCTAGACTAGACTTTAAGTTTTAAATCTGTGCAGAGGAGCAAGCAGAAGGGTGTGATATTAAAAAGGTGAAAAACCTAGTGGATAGTGTTGAGGGAGTATAGAAAGAAGGTACGCAGAGGAAAAGTGAGGAGGTAAAATGCCCTGGTTCCTGTCCCACATTTGTCTAAACTTGAGGTGGGAGGAAGGTCAAAACTATGAAGTGTTTTGAAACATTGAGCCAACCCTGTTGATTTATTTCTCATTCTCTCTTTCTGCTTCCTGACATCCCTCCTTGGTTTTCAAATTTCCACCTGCACAGGAGTTAACATTCATTAACATCACTTTCCATTTTGCAAAGAAAATGTGACTTATTTCTCCTTTATCATACTGATTATTCACAAGCTCAACTCCACTTGATTCAGAAATTTGTTTAAAAATGTATTGAGCCCACTTTGGAAATCTCAGTCTGGTCCAGTCATTTAGCCCATCTCTAGATAATTTAGCCCTTTAGGGAACGATGTGGTAGAGACTGGACCTCAGCTCCACTGGCTCCCTCTGTTTCCTCAGTGGTCTCATCAGAGGAATGCCTACAGAGGATGCTGTGAGCACTGACATACCAGTTCCCTATGAATTATTTTGGTAGGCATGTGATAGAGAGGCAGCTGCCTGGTTTTCTGATTAGTAGAATCTGTTCTCTCTAGGCTTAGGGCAGAAATTTTTATTTCTTTCTACCTGATCCCCAGGTGATAGGGCTGAGTCAATATCTGTGTACATATTAACATTAGTAAGAAGTTAGAGTCAATTCTGTCTTACATGCAAATCCTATGTGGTTGGTTTTTTATCCTTTCCTTTCCAGACACACTCAATTTGATTTTGATTTTTTTCTCTTCCAATTCTAGTTCAGCACTTGTACATGTCTGTCATTTGATTCTCTCTGCAAGTATTTGGGAAACATGTTTATAAAATATGCATTATTACTTCTACTTCTTGATTCAGTACAATACACTACAGATTCATCTTATACCCTACATTTATTTTCTTTCCCGTTTCCCATCTTATGAGACATGATGAGTCTTCTTCTCACTGTTTTTCTTCTTTAGTTTCTTAAAGCTTTCTTACCTTTTTCTTATTGGAAATTGATTTTTCTTCTCTGCCTTATCACAAATATTCTTCTCCCTCATTCACTTTGTCCTGTAAAACATTTACCTTTATCACTTCTTTGAGGCAAACCAACCTCTCAGAGCCTCTTGGCATGACATTTAAAAATTCTGATTTTCACACCAGGTTATCATTTTTTCTATGAAAGTATTTTTATTATTTCCAGTTTGGATTCTAAGTAAATTGTATCAGGTTCTTTGACCTCAGCCAGATAGAAATTTATTGAGTAGCATTAAGAACAGGGTTGTGACACAGAGCAGCTCTCTCCCGTCTTTCACCTGGGAATGATGATACTAATGCTGGGACACATATCATCTCGTCAAGTGCCTTCCAATGGCAGCATTCCTTTGGGTCCCCGAAAGAAGCAGGTTAGCCATTGCTCTCCACTTGAAATATGTATTGCTGATGGCAGCTTTTCTCTGAGTGTCTCTGTGCTTTCATTTGTTTCTGATAAACAGAGAAAACACACACATTAGGACCAATAATTTTTCCCAGTTGCCATCAATATGTTTATATAAAAATGCATTTGCTTTATTTCTGATTGAGCCTTATACTGCTTAACCACAATGTTATTCTAGAATTCAGAGTTTCCTAACTTTGTGGTACAGAAACCCCCCAACATCAAACTGGCTGTTGTACTTCTTAAACATCCACTTCCCGTGCCCCACTCCAGACCTCATGAGTTTGAATTTCCAGGGTAGAGCCTGCAATCCTGCATTATAAGAAAACTCTCTCATCCAGTGACATTTTTGTTCATTAAATTTGAGGAACAATGTTTGCAAGATATAAACTATGACAAAATTATTTTTCTATCATTCAATTACTTTGTTCCAAAATGGAAATGCTTTATTTCATTATTTGTAATATTATACCTGCTTTTTAAAAAGGAAATTCAACTACTGTTAAAATGTTCAAAGTATGCAGTGAAAGTTCCCTGTAATTTTACCATATTTAATCACAGCAAATGATTTATTTATATCCTCCTAAGCTTTCTTGTATTCTTATAAACATACATAAAACTATTGTACATAATTTATAACAATAGGGTCATAGAAACGTATTATTCTGTAAACTATTCTTTTCCCTACACATAGGCATTTTCTATGCTAATATATATTGATCTACTTTGTATTCCATTGTGTGAGATATGTAAATATAATATATATTGCTAATTTGATATTGGTAAACATTTAGGTTAGGACCAGTGTTTTACCAAAACAAACAATGCTGTAAAATTTCATCTTTATGTATATAGTCTTTGCCCATTTGTACGGACTTCTTTTTCTAGGATTTCTACCATATGGAGTTATTCCATCAAAATATTTGCAAATTCTTAATTTTTGATAAGTATATTCAAGTTACTCTTGTATTTTAATTTGTCTGTATAGAACATTTATATTTGATGTAATTGGAATTGAAGTCTGTGATTTTATTCTTTGTTTATTCTTTGTTACCTTTCTTATTTTGTGTGTGTTACTTTGTATTTATTGCATTCTTAATCCCCTTTCCTTTACTCCTGTATGTTTCTTGGTCATTCCTTAGAATTCCATTTTGATTGACCTATAGTGCTTTCAAGCAAATCTCTTCACTTTATGAATTAAAATATACATGCATAGCTTATCACAGTCAACTAGTATCAGCATTTTACCACTTAAATTGGAATATAAATACTTTACCACCAATTAGTCTTCTTTATATTCCTCCTTTTCTAATATAGCTTTCTTTTCCTTTTTCCTTTACTTTTTTTTCTTTTTTTTCTTTTTTTTTTTTTTTTTTGGAGATAGGGTCTGACTCTGTCGCTCAGGCTGGAGTGTAGTGGCACAATTATAGCTCACTGCAGACTCCACTCCTGGGATCCAGTGATCCTCCTGCCTCAGCCTCCCAAGTAGCTAGCACTACAGGTATGCCATCATCACGCCTGACTAATTTTATTTTTTGTAGAGACAGGGTCTCACTATGTTATGCAGGCTGGTCTTGAATTCCTGACCTAAAGTGATCCTCCTGTCTCGGCCTCACAAAGTGTTGGGATTACAGGTGTGAGCCACCACACCCAACCACTGATATAGTTTTTTAAAACATTTCCTGTGTATATATTGAAAACCTCATCATAAATTTTGCTTTTAAATTCAAACACAATATAAAAAATTTGAAGACAAGAGTACCACATTTAGTCATATGTTCATTTTTTATTTTTTAAGTAAATATTTTAACTGGCATGTAAAATTTTTCCTTTATGCTTTCTCATTCTTGATGTTCCATTTTTCCTTTTATTCTCCTTTCTTTTTATTTCTGAAAAATTTTCTTTCACAATTCCTTTTGAGACACTCTAATGATGACAAATTATCTTGTCTTTCCTTTATCTGAGAATGTGTTTATTTTACTCTTATTCCTAAAGAATATTTTCCCTAGTGATATGATTCTGGGTTAGCAGTAATTTTCTTTCAGCATTTGGTATTTAGTGTGCCATTAATTTTCCAGCCTTCCAGAATTTTCCTCCAGGCCAGCCAGAATTATTCTTCTGGCCTCCCTGGCTCCTGGTGAGCAATCTGTCCTTCCCCTCTAACAGGTCTTCTCTTGCTGCTGTCTTTCAAGCTTTTTTTCTTTTGTCTTAACTTTTAAGAAGTTGGAAACTTAAAGTATAATAAAAAATTAAGAAAAAAAAAGAAGTTGGAATTTGATCTGTCTGGCTGTAGAATTCTTTGAGTTTATCCTATTTGGTTTAGTCTGAGTTCCTTGAATGTAGGTTTATGTCTTATGACAATTTGGGAGAGTTTTCAGCCATTATCCCTTCAACTATATTTTTAGCCCCACTCTCTCTTTTTTTTCTTTTTTTCAGTGGCAACAATGACATGAATATTATATCTTTTTGCATTATCCACACAGGTCCCTGAGCCTTATATGATTGTTGATACTATATTTTCCTGTTATTCGTAATTTCTATTGATCTAATATCCAGTTCACTAATTTCTATGCTATCTGCATTCTGCTATTGATCTCATCAACTGGGAGTTGCTTTTTAGTTTAATTTTAAGCTTAAAATTTCTATTTTTATGACTTTATATCTTCCATTTCTTTGCTGAGAGTTTCTATTTTTGAATTTGTTTCAAGAGTGTTCATAATTGCTTGTTGGAACATTTTTGTGAGAATTGCTGTAAATTTCTTATTTAATAATTCTAATTTCTCTGTCATTTTGGTTTTGTGGCCTGTAGATTGTATTTTCCCATTGAAATTGAGACTTTTCTGGGTTTTGGTATGATAGGTAATTTTATACAGTTTCCTGAATATTTGTAGTGTTATGTTTTACAACTCTGATTGCTAATTAGTTTTATATTTTAGCAAGTAGTCAACGTGTTTAGATTCAGAAGGCACATCCTGGCTCACATTTATTGGCTGTGTCTCAAATGCCAGTTTAGTTTATAAAGCCTCTGATGTACTATTCTGGTCTGCCACTTTTGTTTGCTACCCAGATAATAAGACTTCATTCCACAATCTTCTTATATATAATATATATATAACTTAATAATGTTATATATTACACATATAAATATATATGTTATAATGTATATAATATATATCTTAATCTTAATAATATATATCTTCATAATTTTATATAATCTTAATAATATAGATCAAAATAATCTTAATATTATTAAGGTCATATATTTATATAATTATATAAATATGTAATTATAGTATAAATATAATAAATATATAATTATATATATAATCATATATATAATAATATTAAGGTTTTTTATATATATAAGTATATATAACCTTAATAATATTAGTCTTGTAACAACTAAGGCTACTATACCAGAATACTATAGACTGGTGACTTATAAACAGCAAAAATTTATTTTTTATATTTCTGGAGGCTGGGAAGTGTGAGATCAAGGCACTGGTAGATTTGGTGTCTGGCAAAGCCCTGCTCCCTGGTTCATAAATGGCTGGCCATTTTCTTGCCTTAAAATTCCATGGTGGAAGAGAAAAACTTTGGTTTCTTCAACTTCTTAAAAGGGCACAAATCCCATTCATGAGGGCTTTACCCTCCTTTTTACCTAATTCTATCACTTTGGGCATTAGGATTTCAACACATGAATTTTGGGGAGAAACATTCTGTATGTATACACACATAGACACATGCACGCAAATGTATTTTTTATATGTTCAGGATAGATATGTTCAATATAGATATACATGTTCAGTAATCATACAGTATTTATCCTTTTGCATCTGGCTTATTTCTCTGTGGTTTCTTGTTGATCAAGAAATTAATTAGGAGCAGGAATAATATGAGAATTGGAAGCGTAAGATCAGTGAGGATATATCAAGATAAGCAATAATTACTAAAGTTATATTTGGAGAATTTGTATTTTGACTATATTAAATTATTTGATTATGTCCAAGCTTATCCATGGTTGTATAATGTTTTGGTTCTGGTCCTTGAAACACCTCAATTTACTGCATTATGCAGTAAGGGACTCCCAAGACTTTGTTCACAAGACCTCATAAGTAAAGACAATATTGATATAGACATGGGTGTGCTGTGATTATGCTAAATAAAGCAATAAGCTAACATATTCAACCAGAGTAGTATTGAAATCCAATATCTCAGTCTTTCAGTGTAAGATGCTAAAATAAAATTGGAAAACGGTAAATAGTAATGTCAGCCATGTGCAATCATTTACGAGAGAAAAGACTGTAAGCCATTGATGGTATTACATTTCTTTCATCTTATTTTTAGGGTTGCTGGAGAAAGATAACAATTGATGACTTTTTGCCTTTTGATGAAGATAACAATCTATTGCTTCCAGCTACAACTTATGAATTTGAACTGTGGCCAATGCTTTTGTCTAAAGCTATTATCAAGCTGGCAAATATTGAGTATGTAATGACACATTATCACTCACATGAATAAAAAAAGCAAACAAAAACATTAACTATACATTCGTATTGCATAATTTATTTTTTAAAAATTAGTTAAAAGACAGCTTTTTTCCCTAAACAATGTACATGCTCTAGTATAAAATCAAATACGCCAAAACCACTGATTTATTCTATTAGGTTAACAATAATGCAAAATTCCTCCAAGAAAAATATACCCAAGAATTATTCTATGTTCAATGCTGTCTTACTATGAATGGAAAGTTGATCATGGAAAATGGTGTTTTGTTTAATAGGAGAAAAAATTGTTTTGTGGGAGAAAAATATTGGTTCATCTAAATACTGAATAATATATCCTGAAATCTAGTTAAAGATTTAGGTTCCGTATATGCAGCAATAATTTACTGATCTTGAAAAACCTGAACTTTTCTGAAAGATGTCAATGTACACTTCATGATTTTGATAACGTTGGTCACTTTTGATACATTCATGATGAAAACTACTCATATTTTCTTCAGTATTCTTACAAAATTGGTTTCTGTCTTATATTCCTGCCTGACTTGTGCACCAGCATATATGAGACACATCTGCTATGTGCTATTCTCTCAGCTTACACTTCCAGAGAAAAGGAGTCATACCATCCTGGCCCTAACAATGCAAAAAATCTTTGATGATTGGGTGGGAAATGCATGGCAATTTTGCCTCATTGCTCACTGGAAGATGCTCACATACATTGCACAGACTGGGATTTTATACACGTCCACCTCCTGCAGTTTGTCAAAGATTCTCGATATTTAACAGGACACACCCACATGCTTTAACAGTACATGTTAGAGATTTGCTCACAGCTCAGCCCCCTTCCCTTCCATAAACATTGCAATGTTAGTCAGAAGTCAGGTCTGCTTTGTGTGGATTTTCTTTAGGCACAGCTTCATTTTTCTCTCCCAAGGCTACAAAACAAAAACAACCACTCCTACTGCCATCCTCCTCATATCTGTTTTTTTCTTACCAGCCCTCAGTTTTCCTTTGGGAATTAGTTTCACCCAGCTTTTAGCACTTAATTGCAATGATTTTTATAAAAACTCAGCCCAGATCTTTGTAGGTAGCTGAATAGCACTAAGTATTCATACCGGTGGCATGTTCATTTATTTGGGAAAAAAAATGTTCTGAATGTTTCTAGTTCTCAGACATAACTTGAAGTTCTGAGAATCAGAGCTGCTAGAGCAGTGAGGCATTGAATACATGACCTGGATAATTGGAGTGGTATTTGATCTTTCTTAAAGCTATAGTTCAGTAGAAATTTATAGCAACATAAGTATTAGGGTTATTATTATTGTTTAAAAAAATCCAATTAGTAAATAAAGCAACAAGCTAAGTGTAATACATTTCTTGGGAATTCTGGTGGAAAGTTGCCCTACATGGAACAATTTATATTTTTCCATAATTTTTTTCAGATTTTTACAGTACATAGTGATTGCTTTTATATGAGGTTTAGCTTACTACATTTTCCAAATTAACACATAGTAATTTCAATGTCAGTGTGAGATATGCACAGAAAAGAGCATTATTTCTATTTGATTTGCAAAGTCACTTCATAAATTTATCCAATGAGGAGTTTAGACTAGTCTGGGATCTATCCCAATAGACACTTATTATCTTTGAAATACGTAGACATATAGAAATTCGTAATCCATAAACAACAAAGCAGTGCACATTTTAAAATAATGGCATATGTGACAAAGATAGTAAGATTTCTTTCTGAAGAAAAGCACACATGTGTTGGTAATGCCATTAACACTACCATTGACGGATAGTCAGCTGAAGCCGTGACTCCCGGGCAGAAGGGACATATGGCATTTTTGTGTGTAAATGTAAATAGACTATTAACCTCAGGGAAAAAAATAAGAGGTCTAAATGAGAATAGCGATACTTGGTTAATCATATCCTCGTTTTACTTTATGCTAAGCTGACAGATCCACTCTTCTGTACAGGACAGAACAGATGTTTCTGGTTTCTCCACAGTTATCTAAGGATTTCTGATGCCCATCTTGACTTGCCATAGATGAGACTGATCTAACACACAGCTTCAAAGACATCTTAAAATAATTACTGAAATCAGAATGATAAAAGAGACTGTTCTGTTTTAAAAAGAAGTATACAAAAATGGATTATATACTAATTATATATTTCATAATATATAATGTGAATATATTTTATGTATATAGCATTAATATTACTTTTAGATCTTAAAAAATAAAGCATATAAACGTGCCTTGCAAATACAAATGAAATTAATTATATTATAAATCCTACTTCAGTGTTTTAACAAATAATTTGGCTTCTGGGATAGTATTTTTTAATACAGTCTATAATGAATAATCAGAATATATTGCTGTTTATTAATGATTCCTAGTTCTTATATATCTTTATGTGTTTTCAAATTTTGCTACCTGTAACATTATGCATTTTCTTTTTTAGCATCCATGTAGCAGACAGGAGAGAGCTGGGGGAGTTCACGGTTATTCATGCGCTCACAGGATGGTTACCAGAAGTCATTTCTCTTCAGTACGTTTGACTATTAAATTGCTCATATCTATTTTTTTATCTTCCCAAGATTTCTTTAAAATATTCCTAGCCTTTAAGAAAATTTCAAGAAAGGTCATGTTTTGCAAAATTTGGGGGAAAATATCATTTTGTAGTATTATATAAAGTTCCTTGGGAATTTCAGGGTAAATTCTATTTCCTTATGTAGGAGAACAATGACCCCCATAGGTTCTTTGTTGGAACCGACTCCTGTAACAGAAGACACATTAACAAGAGAAAAACACACAGAAGTTTATTACCATGTAGATTTCCACGGGAAATCTACAACAAAGAACAGTCAATTTTTACAGAAGTGACAAGACAAAAGAAAATGACTTTGGGCCTCTACAGGTGGCAACTTGTGGGAAGGCAAATAAATGATAGATAAAGGCTAGTTATGAAAGCTTGTTCATGTACATTCCTCTGGTACAATTCCTCAGGCCAGTAAGGGTCCAAAGCTGTCTTCAGTGGTTAACATCTGTTCTCTCTGGCACAAGGGAGTGAGGGGCAGGATACCTCTTGGTTTTTGTAAATCTATATCTTGCTTTTAGGCAAATAGAGGGAAAACAGAGTTTCTGTGTATCTGCTTCTTCACAGGGATTGCCTGTAGCTCAGCAGTCCTTCATATTTTCGGGTGGCATGTGCAGGTCTCCCACACTTATATATATATATATACTATGAATTTAATCTTTAAATATCTGATGTACAAATATTTAAACAATGGTAATTATTTATTATGGTAAAACATTTGCAAACTTCTCTTTACACTTATAAACCTGTCACACTTACTTCAATATAGAAACATAACAGCAACTTTTAATTGGCCACATCTATATGGAAATAATCATAAGAAGACAACTATTATGCATCAAGTATTTTAGTATATTACTTCTCGTTTAAAAATCACAGTCCTGAAAGGATAATCTCATTTAATCATCCATATGACCCCATCAACTAAGTGTACATCATTTCAAATGAGGAAACTAAAGCTCTCAGAGGTTGAATTCCCCCAAACTAGGAACATGTAAGTCTTGCTGGTCCAAAGCCCACAGTCTTTCTTTCATGTGATTCTAGATATAGAGAAATTGCTTCTTTATGTCCAAAAATAGCTATTAGGTAAAGAATAGAATAGAGACATTGCTCAACTTAGTGCTGACTTATAATTTCACGATCGTTTTATTTAATACATAAGGAATATAGATGCACCGTTTTATCATTTTACCATTGACATTTGGAAACAAATCAAGATAAGGTGCATAGAAAAGAATTATAACAATAGATTTGAATATACCCTTAACTCAGATACTGACTTTTACAAGATGATTAAATCTACAGTACAGTTATCAACCTGGATCATCTCTGATCTTTGACTGGCAATAGGAAGCTGCAATTCCCCAGGGGCAATAGAGATTAGAGGAGGTTGAAGACAGGCCGTAGTAACTTGGATTCTGCCATCTTCACCATATTTTCAGCAGGATAAACTTGGGTGTTGCTTTGTTCAAATAAAAGTATTTTCAGGGAAAAAAAACTGGAGGGTAGGAGCTGATCTTGTTTTTATCTTAGGAAAGGCCAAGTTAGCACTCTTTTATATCTTCTTTTGGAAACCTTTTCCTACTATCTAAATGACTTCCTGACATAATGTGTACAATGTTAGTGAGAGAAGTAGAGAGAAAATGAGATTTTAAAAGTATGGAGCTCTCTAAATTTTTATACTTAGCGTTGATGGAATGCTTACAGTTTTTCCTGTGCAATTTTCTCTGTGCAGTAGTCAGTAGAGGTACCAGAGACAGGAAATCATCAGAATTCTACCAGAGGATGGTAAAGAAACAAGAGATGAGAATAATTCACAACTAGAAAATTCATAAAATTTTGCCTCGGAAAATCAAAACAGAGTATCTTCTAATTTTCCATGTAATAATAGAAGCAGAGTCAGTGACATGTCTGAGTGGGAATTAGAAATCCAACCACTTCAAAGGACTCTTGTTGGCACGTGTCTCTGATGCATGGTCTGTCTGTGAACATAGCACTCTGCCACCCTGTCTTTAAGCCTAATGGTCCAAGAAGTTATATGGTCTCATTCCGTGGTGTTTGAATAGGTCTTTTTCATAGTGCAGCATATTTTATATGGTAGATGGGAAATACAACCTAGATTTTGGATTCAGAAAGGTCTGTTCCTATCCTGACTCAATTATTTGCTGGTTGTGTGATGCCATACAACTTAACAACCTCTTAAACATCGGTTAAGACTATAATGTTCCAGAGCTGTCATGGGATCAAATGAAAAAAAAATAAAATGTGCTAAAGGCCACTCTGCTGGGTAGTGGAGATCCAGGGATGAATAGGAGGCAGTTCAGGGAGTCGAGCAGATCAGAGATGCACAGGGAAACCAATTATTATTTTCCAGCCACCACTTCATTTCTCTTGTTTTCCTCAGGAAAAAAAGTCTTAATAAATGAGTGGTTTGTACACACTGTCTTCATCTCCTCAACTCCCCGTTTCTTCTCATCTGACTGTTTGACCTTCCCCCTCCACCACACCAGTGAAATGGCTCTTCTTAAGGTCAACAAAGACCTTAACATCGTCAAATCCAGTGATCACCTCTCCTGCCTCATTTACTTGCATCCCAGTATGTGACCCTCTTAAACAAGTTATTTCCTTTTGCAACACTTGCTTCCCTTGGTTTCCACAGCAACACACTCTCTGGGTTTTTCTCCTTCTTATTTTCTGCTCTTTCTCAGGCTTCTTGGATAGTTCCTCAACCACGGTACAGCTACTAAGTGATGGTGTGTAGCAAGGCTCCTGTCCTGTAACTTAAAATAACAAACTATTTGACAATGATTTTCAAGTTTATGCCTGGTCACCATTGCCCGAACTCTAGACTGTATTTATCTACAACTGCCTAAGTTACGTAGCTATGTGAATGTCAAAAGTGTATCTTAAACTCAGAATATCCAGAAAGGAACTCTTGATTCTCAACCTCCTAAACTGCACCGTCCCTAGAATGCATCATCTCAGTGAATTTCACTACCAACCACCTATTTATTCAAGCTAAAGAAAAAAACTAGAAGTCATCCTTCATTGCTCATTTTCCTTGCCTCTCACATAAAATCTCTCACTGGCATCTGTCAACAGTACATTCTCTCCTTACTCTGAACCTATTTGTTTCTCTACATCTCCATTATTACCATCCTAGTTCAACCACTGATCACATGTAATAGACTTATAACTGGTCTCCTAGAGTCTATTTTGCCCTCCTTTAGTTAAGTTGGTAATCAGAAGAATTTTCTAAAGTATAAATCAAATCATATAGTTTTCCTCGCTTAAAACCTTTCAGTGTTTAACTATTACACTTGAATGAAGTTTTACAGTCTTGACCATGATCCTCAGAGATCTACACTGTCTGATTCACACAGTCTCTGACCTCATCACTGACCACATCAATGTCTTGGCAACCATTTACTGGTCACCCAAGTCTTCTTTCTGTTTCTGAAATATAATGAAACTCACTCTACCTTACGGTCCTTACATGGGCTACTCTTATTTTTTTTCTGCCTGGAATGACCTTTCATCAGATTATTCACTTAGCTGGGTATGTCACAACGCCTGGGTTTCACCAAGCTTAACCATCAACTCCTTAGACAGGCCTAGTTGAGCATCCAATCTAAGTTATTCCTTCCCCATGTTATGCCACATTTCAGCTTCCCTTATTTCATTTTCATCATGGAAGTTATCACTGTTGTTATTCTCTCTCTGTCTCTGTTTTATCCAACCATTGGATGTAAAGTTGTCCACAAGAACAGGGACCCTCTTTTGTTTTGCTCAATGTAGTGCCTTCTGTGTTTAGAACAGTGACACGGAATGACTGGGATACAGTCTGTGCTCAATGAATTGTGTAAAATGAGAATTAAAAAAAAAATTTAAAGGCTATACTAGAATACTAGGAGAGCGTAAAAGATTCTTTGGGAACTCAGAACAGAAACCTATAGTTTAATTCCTGCAGAGGATAATACTTGAATTTATCTCAAAGGATTAGTTGAAATGAATGAAGCTGATTGAGGTGGGGAATCCAACTCACAGAAGAAAATATATCAAGGAAATAGAAGAAAGCAGGGTGCATCCCAGAAAAACATGTGGTTCTGCATTATGTGCTATGGAATTCTAGAGGAGGAATAGGATGTGGGAATGGAAACATAAATAGGATCTAGGTAGATAGGCCTTTTATGCCATGCTGACACTTTTACAACCTCCTTAAAATGATCAGATGTCACTAAGGGATTGTAGACAGGAGGATGACTGTATCAGACTCATGGTTTTGAAAGATTGCTCAGAGCCTTAGAACAGCAAATGGCAGGAGTGGAACAGCGAGACTGGCTTGTGCAGTATTCTTGAGGGGGGTCTTCTGAGGGCTTCTGCCAAGGAAGTGGTGATGAGAATGGAGAAAAGGGGATCCACTGCACTGAGAAAAGGTAGTATCCAACGGACACTGTGTTTTATTTGAAGGGGATTTTAAAGAGAGAGTCTTGGTCATTCTGAATTTTCTGCTTTGAGTACTAAGTAGAAGGTGATGCAGGACGTTTTTGTTTACTTATCTTTTTTTATTTATTTGGGACAAATACCTATTAGGTGGTTGAATGTGTGAGTCTGGATATCAGGAGAGAGGTTTGAGCTGGAACTAATGATTTAGAGATGACACACATTTGTGGATAAACTCAAAATATGAGGAAATACTATGTAAAATGGCAAGAACACCAAGAGGAGAGCTGTGGGAAGAGAATTAAATTGTGGACAGTGAGCAGAAGAAAAGGAGTGTTCAAAGGAGTCTGCAAGTAATTTCTATGACAACAGAAAGAAAACCAGGAAAGAGGGATGTTATGGAAGCCTCAGGGAAGAATTAAAAGCAAGAAACAACACTGTCACATTCCACAGAGAAGCCTCGTAAGATAAGGACCTTCTGCATAAGTGATCATGCATGCAAAAGTGTCTGCCACTTAATAGATGCTCAAGGACATGTTCTTTCCCTGTCCTGGCTGTTAACGTGATTAGCTTCCCTGCCAGGGCGAGTGATCTCTGAGATAACACCATGGTTTTGGTCGCTTTGTATCAGCAAAGCCCAGCACAGAGTGGGCACGCAATGAAAGCTTGTTGAATGTCTAATACATAATGCTGTTCTTTTAACTAAAAATTTGAGTAACAATTGAAATTATTCATTAAATAGCAAGTTGATTTTTCTGTCAGTAATTTCTTGCAAAGTTCAAGGAAAAAAAAAAACATCGTTTGGAAATTAATGTTGTTGTCTTTTCTCTTAGCCCAGGATATATGGACAAAGTTTGGGAGCTCCTGAAAGAAATATTGCCTGAGTTTAAGCTGTCAGATGAGGCCAGCTCTGAAAGCAAAATAGCAGTGTTAGATTCTAAATTAAAAGAACCAGGGAAAGAAGGGAAGGAGGGAAAAGAAATAAAGGATGGAAAGGAAGTAAAAGACGTGAAGGAATTCAAACCTGAAAGTTCTTTGACAACACTAAAGGCTCCTGAGAAAAGCGACAAAGTTCCAAAGGGTAAGATATTTTACATGTGATTCAGTATGGACATTGCATATAAATGCCTTACAATTGTATTTGATGTGTTGCTGGAAAGAGTGGTTTTGATCCAGACCCCAAGAGAGGGTTCTTGGATCTCATGCAGTAGGGAATTCAAGGCAGGTCACAGAATGAAGTAAGAAGAGATAGTTTATTGAAAACTCCTCAGTTACAGAGTAGGGCATCTTCAGCAAGCAAAGAAAGGTGCTGTCTTTGTTTTCAGTTTTTCTTTCTTTCTTTCTTTCTTTTCTTTTTGGAATGTAGTTGCGCTCTTGTTGCCCAGGCTGGAGTCCAGTGGCACAATCTCGGCTCACTGCAACCTTCATCTCCGAGGATCAAGTGATTCTCCTGCCTCAGCCTCCCAAGTAGCTGGGATTACAGGCGTGCACCACCATGCCCAGCTAATTTTTGTGTTTTTAGTAGAGACAGGGTTTCACCATGTTGGCCAAGCTGGTCTTGAACTCCTGACCTCAGGTGATCCACCCGCCTCAGCATCCCAAAGTGTTGGGATTACAGGTGTGAGCCACTGCACCCAGCCCAGTTTTTCTTATATAGGAGTCTTATCTATGTAAAAGCCAAGCTAAGCTAAGCTGTCCTGACAGCGTGACAAAATGTAGTATTCTGTTGATTTAAAGAAAGTTATACTTGGCATTCTAGTGCATTAAGTACATCAAAGCATAACAATAATTATCTTGAAAGCATACTTTTTAGGGGCATTGGGACATATGGACATATTGCTATCGGTATTGGGACATCTGGACATTCTGCTGTTGTAAGAGTGTGTCCCTTGTAGGTATCGTTAGGCTGTATCTTCAGCTATAAACATGTAATGACTGTGAGTCATGACTGGCAAGAAATGTGCCTTGTTATTCTTAAGATGGAGCTGAACTTAAAATGTGGTTTCTCAGGGCCTCTGAGGCTCCTGCTTCCCTAAGAAATGCATCTTTGTTGTCGTTATCCTTTCTTAAGTTTTTGTGACAACAGCCATGTAATTAAGATCTTTCTTTTCTAGGACTTTAGGACTTATAATGGTGTTTACTATATGCTAATTATTATTCCACATTTTGCTTTCTTTAAAAATCAAAAGCAATTCTCTACTTTGATGCTACTAAATTAATCTAGTATTAGCTCTCAATTTCCATTAAACACATATTTTTCCTATTTAAAAAGTAAAAAGTGGCAGAACTTGACAATGATGACGGGTAGAATTCCAAGCTGCAAAGCAAGATAGATGGTGGTACCATTTAGGAGAGATCACAAAATGATTTTGAATATATTGAAATTGAGGTGCCTTTAAGACAACCAAGTGGTTTTTCATGTCAAGACTCCTAGGCTGGTGATATACACTTGGGAGTCATTGACAAATGCCTGCAAAATTAAACCAGGAATGATATTTCCCAAGGAGACAGTATAGAGTGAGCAGATGAGGGAGGCTGAGACTGAGTCCTGAAGAAGTGGAACATCTAAGAGGTTGGTACAAAATGACGAGCTGCTGAATGAAGAGTAAGGACCGGCCAGAGGAGCAGGGACAACATCAGCAGAGCATTTTGTCATCGGGGCCAAAGGAAAAAGTGTTGCAGGAACCAGAGATTGTATTAAATATTGTGGGAAGATGAACTATGATGAAAACTTAAATTTCTCAATTACAATTTGTGATATGGGGGTCATTGCGCACTTGTGAGTGATAGGAGTAGAAGATACATTGGAGGGGAGTAAGAAGGAAGTGGGAAGTAAAATAATGTATAAACAACCCTGTGAGAAGCTTGTCCTTGAAGAACAGGAAATTGCAAAGTGGAAGCTGATAGAGAAGAATGTGGGAGGCAGACAGAATATATATTTGTGAATCTAGTGAAGGAAAATTGGTTTTTTTTTAAGTGATGACTGGGAAGATCCCGCTGAGATGACTGCAGTAGTATATGTTTTCTGAGAAGGAGCAAGTTCCACACCCCAGCTATAAGGGGATTGGGCCAACCCAGGGAGAGCAATGGCTCCTCCATTCTCATAGGTGGGCACAGGTCATGGGAGAGTGGATACAGGTGTAGGTGGGTAAACGGGTTTGGTAGGAGAAGATGAGGACTTCAGACCAAAGACTTCTACTTTTTGTTTATACACAGCCTAGCTATGAGCTGAAAGTGAGGTGGAGGTGGAAGATGTAGATTCTCACGGAGATTTAAAATAGATGTGGCAAGGTTTGCAGAACTATGGGAGGATTATCTCCAGTGGGACTCAGCTGCCAAGTTTATTCAGAGTGGGGTTTTGCCAGATGGGTGGGATGAAATGACAGAGGAGCAATCCTTATTTAGGGTATTGGCAAAAACACATTTTGGTGAGCACTGTTGTATTCTATCCAAATGTCTATGTGAAACAGTTTGATTTTTTTCTATTTATAATTTTTATTATGTATTATTTTTAAGTCACAAATTCTGAATAGAAGTTTGAAAGCTCTTAAAGTCCTATTTGAAAATTATACATGCACTCAAATATTGCTTCCTAAAATTAGTTTTATTGAATTAAGGTAATATATATAGAAAATTCACAAATAAAATTTTGATAATAAACTTTTTAAAAACAGAAACTTCTTGGTTAAATGTTTTATCCTATGATTAAAGTTATAGCTATCTTTACTTTTATATCTAATTTAAGTGTTAAATCTACTGAAAAAGCTAAGATATGGGCCGGGCATAGTTGTTCACGCCTGTATTCCCAGCACTTTAAGAGGCTGATGCAGGCAGATCACTTGAGCTCAGGAGTTCAAGACCAGCCTGGACAACATGGTGAAATCCTGTCTCTATAAAAAAGAAAAATAAAAAGAAAAGAAACAGAAAAATTAGCAAGTTGTGGTGGTGCACACCTGTAGTCCCAGCTATTCAGGAGGCTGAGGTGAGAGAATTGCTTGAGCCTGGGAGGTCAATGCTGCAGTGAGCTGAGACCTCGCCACTGCACTCCAGCCTGGGTGGCAGAGTGAAAGCCTGTCAAAAAGAAAAAAAAAAGCTAAGATATGAAACATGTCTATTTTGGATGTTCAGAAACATTATAAGTAGATAATGTCACAGTTTTTATTTATGAAAATTTTAAAGATGAGCAACCTGACCAATGATGATTACAAACTTTGCAGATGATGCAGAGAATGAAATGACAGAAATCTATAATTTCTGTCTCAGAATTGAGACAGATTTGTTAGGGAATTAAAAAAATCTTCGAGAAAAGTATTTTAGGTTGAAGAAGAATATGTTTTGTGGATTGAGTATATGAATGAGCATTCAAATGGTGGGAATCGTTCTGGATACAAGAGTTTTATTACCTAAGCCATGTAGGCAATAAGATGCTGGTTTGGGACTTTGGCTGGAATCTGGGCTCCACAAGAAAATATTTTGGAGTCATAAAACTGTTTCCTGTAAGTGGAGGACCCAAATAAGGAAAATCTGAGAGGGCTCTACATTTAGGACTTAACTTTCAGCACAGGCTTTGCTGTGTTTTGTTTTTATTTTTAAAATGAGAAAATTACCTTGATACTATAATCTTATATAAATAAAATATATTCAAATAATTATCTCCATGAAACAAAATTATATGCAGTAGATAAAAAGCAATGCTGCATTTATTTCATAATATATCTCAATTTTCAAAGTTCTCCCTGGCTTTATCATGGTGTTTCTAATTAGAGGGGATCATGTTTTGGAGAAATTATGGCATAATTTTACATTAAATAATACTATTATTTTGGCCTTTTTTCTGGAAGACAATGACTGAATAAGAAATATAGTTTGAGATTGTCTAGTTAAAGTATTTATTGTGATTTTTTCATATGTTAGAGAAAGCAGATGCAAGAGACATTGGAAAGAAGAGAAGCAAAGATGGAGAAAAAGAAAAATCCAAATTCTCACTTCATGGTTCAAGACCCTCATCAGAAGTGCAGTACTCTGTGCAGTCCCTATCAGATTGTAAGCTCTTAATTTCTTAGAATAATAACTATTTTAGTTGTTTCTTAAAATGCTGGAAAACCTTGGAACTTAGAAATACATTTCTTCTTTTGAAATAACTAAATAAACTTAGTCAAGGTTGCCTTAAATGTTGGGTTCTCAGATGGGTGGGCGTGTTGGGCCAAGTCCTACCAATGACAGAAGCCTGTTGTCCAAATTACAGTGCAATTGTCACAGAAGAAGTATCCACATGTGGGAGAGGCTTCTGCTGGTCGCTTTCAGGTATTTCTCTAAAAAATACTCAGGTTGAATTTATCATCCAAATTAAGTAAATTCAAAGTTACTTGTTTGTGTGGTTAGATGCCAGCCACCAAATAAAACAAAAAGCCTACATCTGGCTCCTTGCTCACAGTGGGCCTCCAGCTCTTTTACTGTGTTTTAGAAAGTAACTGTGAGGCCGGAGACTCTGGAAGTCATTGTTTATATCACAATACTGACAACCACACTTTTTTGTGTATCGCACTGTGACTGGGTGGATGTAAAAGAACTATTTATAATAGCCTCATTGTATAAAGGTCAACTATTTTTGTGAAAATGCTAGGGTTTCTCTATCACTTAAAATCACATTGGAGCTCTTTCATTTTAATTAATCTTTCCAATTTGGACTTACAAATTATCTCTAAAGACCCCTTGGCTACCGCATTTTTGTCCTGTGTACCAGCTAAAACAGTCTAGGTATAGTAGCCCTTAAACAAATTGTATCAGGTTGAAAGAAAACAAGCTGTAAAAAAATGATACCGCAACCTATTCAGGAGGTTATCAGGAGGAAGACTAGAGTGTCTCTTTTGAGTCTCAGCTTTGGCTCATCTATCTTGGTGCTTCCAGAGTGCAGGTTATCATTTTCACCTCATCCTTTATTAGCTAGTCAAAAATATGTGTTTTTACATCTAGTAGTGTGCCTCATTAATAAATTTTTATCTTTTTTCTTATTATGATGATTTGTATGAGGACATTTTAATAATTATGGCTTTTTATTTTTACTGAAACATGTCTAGTGATGTGGATAGAAAAAAGTCACTGTTGTATTTTTAATTCTACATTAAAAATCATTTTCTTATATTGATGCCTTAAGCAATATTTTTTGATAGTGAGAAACATTACATTAGCAGATTTACTGATGGTTCTTCATCTTTGTGAAAATGGCTAAAACTTTCTGAGAGTTCTTTCTTTGTGAAAATAAAAGTAATGATGCCTTCCTTCTCCTGCTGAACTTACAGTTAAGGTCATTCCAACACATACAATGTGGTTCAGTTTGGACTGTGGAGTCAAGCTGGTTGAGTTCAATATCTGCTCCAACACTGAGTGTATAAGTATCAGGCAAGTGATAGAGCCTCTTTAAACTCAGGATCTCTATAAATCAGCATTATTGTTTTGGTGAGGGTCCTTGTGAGAATCAAGTGTTGAATCCAGGTAAAGTGCTTAGCACTTGTTGGTAGAGCTACATTTTAGCATATTTATTGCAAAAGCCTTTGTTAATTCTTACATGTGCTAAAGATACAGTGTTAGAATGAACTCTATAGGAGTCCTTTATCTGGCATAAATATGAGGGTGGCCATGTGAACTTCCTTCTCCCACAGAGTTAAATCTAAGTGCATTTCTGATGGTGTTATAATTCATTTCCTTCAATCAGCTGCTTTGGTTTCACTTGTAAAGGAGATAATGGATAGACAGTAAGTGTTCAAGAGGTAATTGAGTGACAATTCAAACTCATATGGAAAATAGAACATGACATTTATATTGTTTGTTTGTTTATTGGTTTATTTATTCATTTGACACAGAGTCTTGCTGTGTCGCCCAGGCTGGAGTGCAGTGGTGCAATCTCAGCTCACTGCAATCTCCACCTCCCAGGTTCAAGCGATTCTTGTGCCTCAACCTCCCAAGTAGTTGGGACTGCAGGCGCATGCCATTACACTTGGCTAATTCTTGTATTTTTAGTAGAGACAGAGCTTCATCATGTTGGCCAGGCTGGTCTCAAACTCCTGACCTCAAGTGATCCACCCACCTTGGCCTCCCAAAGTGCTGGGACTATAGGCATGTGCCACCACGCTCTGTCTATATTGTTTATTGATGATTTGATATTAGAGGTGTTGTAGTTAATTCTGATAAGTCACTGAAAATTTAATATAAAGAACCCCTGTTTTATTAATTTTTTGAAGTAGCGTATTTATCACAACGGTCATTACAATAAAATGACGCTCACAGTTTTAAATGCCATAGGAGATATAGTTTTATAATGGCAGAAGACATGTAGAGATTTATATATATTTACATGTCATCTAATATTATCCAATGCATATCCTAATAATGACTTGACATTTAAGATTTCATTTTGTTATTTTCAAAATAAGTGTATTCATTTAGGTACACTAGCTGGTATGACTAACAAATGATTCTAATGTCATATATATTTCTTTCTCAATTAAAATAAAAAGACTAGTGTTAATCACTGGCAGGAAGTTATTTTCTAAATGGCATTGAAGAGACCCACGCTCCTTCCATTTTATGCCTCTTATACCTCTAGCATTCTAAAGTTCTATACCAGTGGGAAGAAAAACAGCTTGGAGGATTGCAGGAGCAAGATGTCTGAAATCAAAACAAGCTGTATTGTATATCACTTCTGGTCTCATTCTATTGAAGACAATTCAGTCCAATGGCCACACCTGACTTTAAGAGGAGTTGGAAATATGGAATGTGACGTGCTAAAGATCGCTCATTTCAGAAGAGGAAACCATTTGGTGAACAATGATCAATCTTTACCACATTCCACTTTCCTGATCACCAGATACCCCTTTCACTCTTCTTCTCACATATATGTTCAATACGTACCAAGAGTCCCAGTCTAAATTATTATCTAGTAATTTCATCTAGTTAAAATATCCAGGATCTCCAAGTCATGTACATGCACACACATGCTTACAGATACACCCATATGTATCCATTCACATCTCTCATGTACTCTTGAAGACGAACACAGTAACTGCGATATAAACTCCACTCATAAAACAAAATAGCAGGGGACACACTGTAGTCACTCATCATTCGCAATTCTAAAATTTGGCTGAGAAAGTCCTGTTAAGACCTTTTTCCTGGCATAAAGGGGAAGTTCTTTGGCACTGATTCTGCTCTCTTGGAGGAACTCCAAATTATAAAGTGTAAAGTGGGTTCATAAACCCACAGTCTTACTCCAGAGTTCACACAACTACTATGTTTTCTCTCCTCTCGATATCTATGAATACTAATATTTTAAACTGTAAAACTTATTGAAAAATTTTTTCTCTAAATAACTAAATTTAAAATGTAGCTTAAAAAGAAACCTTGATACAAATAATGACATTAATTACAAATACCAAAGTTCTATAAGAATGAATAAATCATACCCTTCCAATATTTGAGAAAAAATGATTATGAGAAATATTAGAGATTTGAGTTTTGCCAGTAACTTATTAACTATAGGGTAAGTTAGAATTTGTGTAGTACTCTATTATAGAGTTCAGTATCATAGTAACTTTAAAAAATTGTTTCAAAAAAGCAAAAATCAATAACATTAGAATATGACTCAGTGGAATAGTAAGTTGGATATTTTCTGACTGTGAGAAAAACTGCTAGCTTTTCACAATTTCCTCCTCTTTCTAGGAACAGAGTTTTGCTATATTTTCCCAGCCTCTTTTAAGTGAGATGTGGCCTTCTGTATCATTTCTAGCCCACAGGATGTGAAGCAAAGCGATACATACCAGCTGTAGACTGACCTATACCGTGCTCTCAATTACAATTCCCTTTTTGCTAGCTCAATGCTGTTGAGAGCACAGTGTTAAAGATGGCAAAGCCACAAGGATGGACAGAGCAGGAGTATGTGAATCACTACCTGGAGATCTGCCTGCTGGTCAAGAAGGTTCATTTTGTACTTTATATGAACAAAAAGAAACTATATCATGTTTAAGTCATTTTTTAGTGTGTTCCTTATAGCAGCTACAATTACCTCATGATAAATTAACTCCTGCCAGAAGTTGAGTACTAATAACAAGGTGAAAATATGTGGTGTCTGCTTAACAGTAGAGTAGAAGGCAGTGAATAAATGGTATCTCAAGCTTGAGGAAACCTGGAGATCTACCTCATACAGCAAAATATTTGGTAAAACTGGAACCTGCGACAATTTAGAAGTTAGCCATGTACTCAGTGAACCTGAGTCTCTAAAATAAGTGGTTGAAAATCTGCTATTCTAGGCAGTGTTAAGTTTGTAATATCTACTGTTAGCAAGATATTTCAAATAAGAAATGAGTTCAGGGAAGAATTGTCTGTTTTTCCAAAATAAATGGGAAAAATAGAGAAATTTCTGAGATCACAGAACATACAAAATTGAAAAAGAAGTCTATTTCTTTACCACAATTAATTGGAGATAAGGCTGGTGTTGAAGAGAGCCATGCTCCTCCCTTTTTATGCCTCCTATACTCTAGCATGTGAATTCTAAAGTTCTATACCAGTGGGAAGTAAAAGAGCTTGGAGGATTGCAGGTGCAAGGTGTTTGAAGTAAAAACAAGCTGTATTGTTTATCACTTCTGGTCTCATTCTATTGAAGACAATTCAATTTCATGGCCATACCTAAGTATTTAACAACAAAAGTCCAGGATATATTTTGGATATTTGTCCTCGCCCAAACTTCATGTTGAATTGTAATCCCCAGTGCTGGAGGTGGAGCCTGGTGGGAGTGGACCTGAAGGCAGATCCCTCATGGCTTGGTGCTGTCTTCATGACAGTAAGTTCTTGCAAGATCTGGTCGTTTAAAACTGTGTAGCATCTCTCCCTACTCTCTTGCTTGCTCCCATTCTCACCATGTGAGACATCTGCTCCCCCTTTTGCCTTCTGCCATGAGTAAAAGCCCCCTGAGGCCTCCCCAGAAACAGATACCAGATCTAGGCTTCCTGTACACCCTGCAGAACCGTGAGCCAATTAAACCTCTTTTCTTTATAAATTATCCAGTCTCAGGTATCTCTTTATAGCCATGCAAGTATGGCCTAATACAGTCCAGTAAAACTTAAACAACACACCTGGTTGTGTCAAAGATTAAGACTGCAACCTCTTTGTTGCAGCTATCTTCAAAGTAGCCTCTATGAAGCAAAGAAGTAAATTAGCCTTGGGAATTACGCTCAAGAAAGAATATGGACATGTGGAACTGATGAAACAAATAGATTAGAAGCCCACTAATATATATTATTTTAAAACTTGTATTAAGAAATTATGGACTTGGTATAAAAAGTCTTTTACTTTTCAGCTTTGCATCAAATATTGGACCTGCAAACATTGTCTGGTAGGAAGTGGGCCGGAACACATTTCGAGTCATTATCCTCTTTAGATATTGCCACATAGAATAATAGACAATAAAAAATTGCCAGAAAGACCAGGGTCTACTTTACACTTCACACTTCTTAACTGTGTAGTGGACATGTTACTTAACCTATCCGTAACTCAGTTTACTTGCCTGAAAAATACTGTTAAAAATAGAATTTATTTCATAGGGTTTACGTGAACTGACTCATATGAAATACCTAGGCCTTAGCACAGAGTAGGCATTCACTGAAAGTTAGCTATTCTAAATTAACTAAAGATCACATCTGAAAAAAATCATATATAATCTTTAACAAATACTTCTTATGGATTTATAGTAATTTGGGGTTCATCTCACTGGGACTCAAAATTTCAGGCTGAAATTTTTATAGGTTCAGACAGTAAATGTCTAACATAAAATGAAATCAATGATAAAAGTGGTATTTAAGTAATCTTACGTATTTTATAGCAGTCTTCTGAAATATGCTTATAGAAAGCAAAAAAAGCTGTATCACATGTAAAATAAAACATTTAAATCATACAAATGTAGCAAAAGCTTCTTTTGAGCAATAAAATACATATAATTAGTATGGCAGTTGTAGGCCATATAAGACTCATAATTACTGTACAAAATATTTTAAGGCAGTTTTAGAGACTAGGATGTTAAATTTCATTTCATCATTCAAGAGTACATTTTTTCTTAAATTTCTTTCTCAATTATTAAGCATTATTATATGCAGCTGTGCTAATTCAATACAAAGTTACTCCAACAACTGGAAAGATAAGGAAATTTCATGGTCTGTACCATTGATAGTTCACTGAAAGAAATTATAGAGCCCCTAGATTTAAACATTTGCCTTTAAGATATTTTAAAAGCAGTTTTATTGATATATAATAAAATCAAAAAGCATTATGGGTGTTCCAATATTGCAGAATCACACAACATATTTACAGAGAGATAACAGAACAAATAGGAATTATCTAAGGCCCTTTAGACCCTTTACAAATAATTCTTATATTTTTTTGGCTAATAAACTTTTTTGAAAATCTTATGAAAATTTTGAACCTTCTCTCTCTTTTTTTTTTTTCCAAATCCTTTGTAGTCTTGGTTGAATGTGTCTTCTGGAGTCCATGTGCTAGAATTTTGATCCCCAATGCAACCATATTGGGAGGTGGGGCCTAATGAGAGGTAATTAGGCCATGAGGACAGAGGGAATGGATTAATGCCATTATCATGGGAGTGGTTAGGTATCCCGGGTGTGGGTTTGTTATAAAAGGGTGAGTTTGGCTATGGGATGACATGCTTATTTGGCCATGGGATGACACAGCAAAAAGTTCCTCACCAGGTGCCAGCACCTTGATCTTGGACTTCCTAGCCTCCAGAACTGTGGGGAAATAAACTTCTGTTCTTTAAAAGTTACCCAGTCTCAGGTATTTCATTTTAGCAGTACAAAACAGACTAAAGCAGTTAGTGTGCACACAGATCTGCAGTGTTACATAATAGTTCACTGAGTTCTGGGCCCCTGAATCTCATTTATAAGATGTATAAAACTTAGTTTGAAAATCCCTATTTAATAGCACATTCCTATCCAGCTTTTACAGATTGATATTTAGTTAATAGCACCAGTATAGTGATACCAATATTTATAATCAGCTTCTAGTTTAATTAATCTGTGCCCATGCTATACCACTTATTAAATATTTAAAACTTCACCCTTAACTAAACACTTGTGTTATTTTTTAATATTTCAACATTACATACTACAATCCCATGTAAAATGTGTGATTATCCTAAAATTTGGAGCAAATTTTTTTGTCATCAACATCATTTCTATAATATGTCAAGACCACATTCTTTACTCCAAGTTTCTAAAGTTATTTTTTTCTAAGACCTCACCTGGAATTCCCAGGTTTCCATATATTTTATTACATAATGTTATAAAGTAAATGAGAACTTTTTTCAAAATACTTGTATTACAAACTTTATTTTTAATATCATAAGGAAAATAAAAGTTCAAAAGACTTATTAAAGATCAAGGACAAAGTACTTAATGTGATAATATTAAATATTAAGCTTTAGAAAATTTTAGGGAAGACATCAAAATTTATAATGCATAATGTACAAATGTGGGATATAATGTGGACCAAAATACTTTTACACGTTATGATTTTTAAAACAAGATTTAGAAAAGAGCTAATGAAATAGATCAACCTGAACGAGCCGTGGGGTGCCCAGACATTTGGTCAAACATTATGTAAGGTGTGTGTTTAACATCTGGAAACTCAGCTGACTTTTTGTAAAGAAGCCCAATCTTGCTCAGTAGCCAGGCTCAGAGAGGAACCCTCACTCTTCTTCCCTCCACCTCTCATGCTTCATACTTTCCTAAGGTGTAGACAGCCAACTGCTTAATCTTGAACCTGGAAAGTACATTTAATCTTATCTTCTTCCTTGAGCAGAAAGTTCTGCAGATAGATTTAAAAAACTGATTTTTAAAATTTTATCCATTTTAATATTTAGCAGTCATCACTGTCAGGAACTTCCTCTCCATAACTGGCCTTCAACTCTCAGCTGACACCTAAAGGCATTTCACAATCTTTCTTTTGATTAGAGGACTTATTGGAGGGCTTCGATTAGATTGATCAGTGAGAAAAGTAACTGGACTGTAAATTACTGGTCACTGCTGAGGGCCATTCTGGTCAATGTGGGTATCTCAAATGGTCTTATCTGATGATAGGAGTGCATGAAAAGTATTTTCATAAACATTCATTCTTTTTAAAAGGAATAATTATTTTGCTGCATCCTTAAACTTAAGATGATTAGTTATATTTAAAAACATATTATTTCATACAAGTTATCACACAATACACAGTACCTTGTATTCCACAAGGAGCAGGCCAAATTATTAACCAAGCCTCTGCAGAGTTAGTTAATCCAACTAACTTTGGATTAAAAGTTAGTTGGGGAGACAGCGTCTGTGGACATTAGATGATAACTAACATCATCAAACAAATGTAGCATAGATAAATGAGTAATGTAGGGAAAAGGCAATCAATATGTGTTGGCAAGGTGTATGAGAAATGCACAAATTTCAATTTTGAAATGTAGAAGTATGTTTCTCTAAGTCTGGCAGATTTCCATATGTCCATTCTAGACATATACTGGGCTGACAACTAATTTATGTTCTGTGGTCTTAAAGATATTATTCTTTTGTAAACATAGTATCAAATATAGTTAAATGTCGGTATGTAAGTTTGTAAAAAAATTTAATTAAATATAAAAAGAGGCTAAAATAAATTGACTTCTATTTATTTGTCCAAAATATTTGCAGGACCAAAAAATACTGAATAAAATAATCAAATAGAATAATTTCAAGGATAAGAAAAACATAACAAACAAATAAGCAACACTTAAAAGCAAATTCTACCAGCATTAAACATTTCAAACTAAATTATTTATGCCTTACTTCTTCATGGAAAAATTCATTTTACTTATGTTTTCTTTCTTTTTGAAATGGCAAAATGACATAGAAGCTCCTGGACTTTCTGTAAGTTCAACATAGAATAAAGATCCTATCTATGAAAGAAAAGAAATGCTTCAATTTAAAAATAATTCCTTTTGAACATTCTCATTTGTGGACCATTCTATGTTGCACTGATGAATAACTAGAGTATATTTATATAATAACTCTTGTTCATGAGGTATAATAAGGTCTTAAATTATTAAATAGTAACAATGTGAACTTAAAATGAATGAGACAGGCTACAAAATAGATACATCTTTGAGATTTAACATCTGTTAAATTCATTTTGCATCCTTTATGTATTTTTCACCAGCCCAAAGATAAATTCATTAAGGCAATTGAACAATCTGGAGTGAGCAACTCACAGACCGATTTTGACTAGAATTTTCACGACATAATGTATGTTTGTTTTACAGGTTCTTCTGCAATACAGACCTCTCATATGGTCGTATATGCGACATTTACACCTCTTTATTTGTTTGAAAACAAGATCTTTTCATTAGAGAAGATGGTAAGCATTCAAGCTTAGGAAACAGTATTATTTATTTTGTGTGTGTGGGTGCACGTGTGTGTGTGATTACTTGCTGTGGTAGAAGGCACATGAAAATTTAATTAAAATTCTATCTGTGGATGTCAGTTTCCTTATCTTCAAAATTAGATAGTCGACCTAAGGCATCTGACACATCCAAAATTATCTTAGATGATTGCAATAGCTCTGGCTAATTATAAAAAAGGAAAAGAAAAAATATATAGTCACTTTTAATTTTTATAGATCCTCTGTTATAATCAAAAAGAAAGATACAGGATTTATGTATTTCAGTGAAAATCATAGAAATTATTCCCAGGTAATAATTAATGACCTTCCCATAAATAGGCCACATACGTTTTCTTAAAATAAGATGATATTAGTGAATTCACCCTCAGGCTGGAGAGATACTGCTATGACCTTTCTTGTATCACAAAATAATACAAAATAAATGCTAATTGTTTTCTTATACATTTAACAAATTGTAGAAAATTTAGAAAATGTAGTGAAAGGAAATACAATTAAAATATTTATAGTATAAATGGTAAGGCATAGGTCCTATTAACATTTTGGCATATATACTCTGATTTTTCTTCTATATTCTGTGTTTGTATGTGTATACCTTTTTTACTGGAATCACACTTTATGTTACATTTGAAAACCATCTTTTCACTTAACAAGATATTGTTAACATTTTTTTCATGATGTTAAATTTTAATCAATATGTTTAGTGCTTGCATAGTATTTATGCATTTTCATAATTTTTAAGCTATCTATTGTTCTTGGACAGAAAAACAACTTTTCTCCTTCCCTTGTGATGGTGAAGTCCATCAAGTTATTAACAATTTATTTAAACAAATGCCCTACTGCTTTTGGGGTTTTTGAATCCCAATTCTGTTTGGGAACTCTAGACATCTAACGCTTTGTTACTAGGATTTCATAGTCTGGAGTCACTACATTAAAGTATACAACTGCATGATGCAGCAATATGATTACATATAAATGTTCATTTAGTTAGCTAGAAAGAGCTATGTTTTAAAACTTGAATGGAAATTAGCTTGAAACATAAATAATCCAATTGAATGATTATTATACTTTACTATGTGCATTACATTTGTCTTTTAGATTATGCCTGGGGGGCACGTTGCTAACATTTTTCCCCTTCTCTTTCTTCCCATTCTTTCTTCTCCACTTTTTTAGATAAAAATAATTCCTTCCACAAAAATTTTACTATATAACAGTGTTCATAAGAGGATTATGTGCCATCCTGAATATGGCAGTTTCACTATTTTTAATCCAAAGTTAGAAAACATTAGCCATGGTTAAATAGCAGAAACAGCAATTTGGACTGAATCTAAAAACCAGAAACATTCAACAATCTAAATGTACTTCTAAAGCCTCTCCCAAGTCAAGCCTCTTGCTAAGATTAGGGCTGGCCTTCTCACGCCTGCCTTTCTTTTAACCTCTTTGCATGCCTACTGGCCTACGTGCTGTCTCAGATATGCTAGCGAGTAAATGCTCTAACTCACTGGACTGCTGAAGAATACCAGCAATGCCCCATCAATGATAGAATGAATAAAGAAAATATGGTACATATGCACCACGGAATACTACGCAGCCATAAAAAGGAATGAGATCATGTCCTTTGCAGGGACATGAATGAAGCCGGAAGCCATTATCCTCAGCAAACTAACACAAGAACAGAAAATCAAACACCACGTGTTCTCACTCATAATTGGGACTTGAACACTGAGAACACATGGACACAGAGAGGGGAACAACACACAACAGGGCCTGTTGTGGGATGGGGTTTAGGGGAGGGAACTTAGAGAATGGGTCAATAGGTGCAGCAAACCACCATGGCACACATAGACCTATGTAACAAGCCTGCACATTCTGTACATGTATCCTGTTTGTTTCTTTTTAGAAGAAATAAAGAAAATAAAAAAGAATACCAGCAATGCTTTATAGAGTGCCATAGTCTTATGTCTGAGAAGTATTCAAACCCCCTTTAAAACCACAAAGTGTAAGCACAGGATAAAAGCATTACAAAAAGAATGGGGTACAAAATAATCCTTTTGAACCTTTGGTGTGCTACTGAGAAACTAAAATTTAAATACTGTTCATTTTTAAGTTAAAAAACTAAGACTAAAGACTAAAAACTCACATCTGTTTATTCATTGGTTAATTCAACAGATTTTATGAATTATCTATGATATACTATTATATGCTAAACAATATGCTATCTTCTGAAGATACAATGATAAGCAAGATTGACAAGGTTCTCTCCACAAAGCTTAGAGTCTAATGAGGAAGGCAGACAACTGAGTGAACTGCAAATAATACAATTAGAACAGAAGGCATACAAGGTGCCTGCCACGTAGTAGGTGTAGGTGAATTAATATTTGTTGGAGGAGTAACCAAGTGAACATATGGTTAAATGAATGAAAAAAAAAAGAATGAAAGACATAACAGAAACATGTCATCCTTTCTAATGGGTAGCCAGGGAAGTCCTCCCTAAGGGAGAACTGTTTAAGCTGAGATCTTAGAGAAGTTAGGCAAGTAAATGGGATAAAGTGTGTTCAAAGCAGAGGAAATCTTACGTTGGAAAGTTTGGAGATGAAGAAGATTCCACTGGGTTCAAGGAACTACTAGATATTGACATTATAAGGGGAGAAGACTTAAAGGCAGCTTGAGGCATGCCTGAGAGTCAAGGCATAAAGATTATTATAAATCCTCCCTTTGGGGAAGTTTAAGGCTTAAGGTGCCCAGAGGTTCTGGAATTAGCCCAGTGTCTGGAACAGTAAGTGACTTCCAAAGCTGTAATGAACTGACTAGTGTGTCACCATCTTCCTGTCTTGCCTGCTGATTCTTTTAGGTTAGCATCCTGTGAGGGTGATCTGGTTTCCCTGGTAAATATCAGAATATAATGGAGATACAATGTCTTAAGAATATACCTATAGGAAACAATTTCTGTCTTAATGAAATTTTGTTAAATGGAGTACATTGCTAAAAGTTACAGCCTCAAAGACAGTAAGATCAGCAGGTAAAATAAAGCCAAGAACTTACATTTATTTAAAGAAGTGGTAAAAAAGAAAAATACACGAAAATCAAGAACAAAACTCGGGAAGGAGCAAGATGTTACAAATTACATTATCCAACTTCTTTCTCCTCTTGGGTATTCTAATGGTTTTAGTTTTATGTAGATCTGAGAGTTTTAATAAAGCCTCTTTCACCTGCCCAAATCCAACTCTTGCATCTGTTAGAATGTTTGAAATGAGCTGAAGTAAAAAGAGTGAAAGGGGCCGGGCGCGGTGGCTCACGCCTGTAATCCCAGCACTTTGGGAGGCCGAGGCGGGCGGATCACGAGGTCAGGAGATCGAGACCATCCTGGCTAACACGGTGAAACCCCGTCTCTACTAAAAATACAAAAAATTAGCCGGGCGCGGTGGCGGGCGCCTGTAGTCCCAGCTACTCGGGAGGCTGAGGCAGGAGAATGGCGTGAACCCGGGAGGCGGAGCTTGCAGTGAGCCAAGATCGCGCCACTGCACTCCAGCCCGGGCGACAGAGCGAGACTCCGTCTCAAAAAAAAAAAAAAAAAAAAAAAAAAAGAGTGAAAGGGTCTTAGGAAAGGAAACTTCTAATTTAAGTCTTATACATGAATTATGCAGCATATGTATATTGAGTGCCTAGGAAAAACTCAGTGTTTCAGGCACTATTGTAAATCTCCCTCATCCCCTAATTGTAATCCAAGGAACTTTGAAATCCTTGAACAAACTTTCTCAGCATCAAACTATAACTATTATTAATAGCATTACTTTACATGAATCAGAAGTATTGCTTAGTACATTGAAAATAAAATGAAGTATGTAGAATTGCTGTATTTAAATTTCTTGTGCCAAAATCATGTTAGTACTTTGGCAGATTATTCAAATTATAAATAGGTGCTAATACTGGAATTTGTTATTTGGACCAGTCCTTTACATTTCCAAATGCTTTAAATCATTTTATTTTCTAATGCTCTACGGTTTAAAAAAAAAGTGTTTTTAGACTAAAATTTGTTGCAATGGCAGGAAGAAATTAACATATGTAGACCAAAAATTATGACTAGTAAAGTATCTGGAACTTATTCAACTTTTAAATACCACTTTGAGTTTGACTTCTATTTTGGATATTATTCAAATGTAACTTTTACAGTAATTCACCTTTTATAACTACTATACCAAGGCATTTTCTTTCCATTGAAAGAATTAGTTTCAGGTGGTGGCTTGACTCATGGAAACTTAAAACTCGACAGGGTTCAAGTTATAGAAAAAGGTTTAGATCTTAGAACATCTATGAAAAAGTTTTTTAAGGCACTCTAAGACATAATTCCAGAGTTTTCTGAAATTTTTTAGTTAAGTTGCTAAAATATACCAAAGGGATAAAAAGAAAATGACAGTTTCCTCCATTTCTTAATTTGGTGACTTAACAACTATTGCATCACTGTTGTCTGTATTTTGAATATTTACAATATTTTAAGCCACTGCTGGACTCACTAGTGCACTGATTAACTCCTTAAAATTATTATCCTGATCTTGGGAAGGACTCTACTATCTCACAGGTCTCCTACCTCGGGGCAGATTGAGCTCTACAGCAGAGTCGTGAGAGCAAGGCAGTTTCCAGTTGAAGTAATAATTTGGAATAGGCTGATAAGTGGGTTTCGGGTTCTAATTTAAGTGTCTGTTTTGTAAATTTGCAATCTGCATTGTGGCTATTGCATAGAAATCATTGAGACAACATAACTAGGAAGAAAAATAGTTATTGACAAAATCGGTCAAAATTGATTTTAGTGTTGTTAATATTTCAATCTATTTTACTTTAAATGTTAAAGTAAGCTGTGAACATCAGAATTTGGCTATAGTGTATATCACTTTAACATTCATATACTTTTTTATTTCCTTTGGCATTGTTCAGCCGTAAATCAGTAACGTAAGTTCTACTTAGCTGTTATTCTGAATTATTCCAAAGCAGACTGGCTTCAGGAGATCTAACATTAGAATATGAGAAGTATCTGCCTGGGCAACTCCTTGATTGTAATCATGTGTAATCATGGGGATCTTATGTGGAGGAACACATTGTTAGGGGAAGAGGGGTGAAGTGTAGACAAGACAGCCACTTACCACTGAACACACTCAAGAAAGGAGCATTTAAAAACATTATGTAGTAATGGCTAGTTTTTTTAAATTTACACATTAAGCACTAGTGTTAAAGCATTAACCTGTAAAAATAATGGCTGATTAATTTTGGACTAACTGGTGTGCTAAGATTTTGTGCAATCTCATTCATCCTTAAGCTTTTAGAACTGAAAAGTGTATTCTAGTTCCAATCTCTCATTTTGTAAATAAAGAAACAGGGCTCCAGAAAATTTAAAAGATGGAAAGAAATACAAATGATAATAATGCTTATATTAAGAGAGGTAGAGATATTGGGTGATTTTTTTTCTTACTACCACCATATTGCTCTGTTGGTGATAGTATTTTTACATTGGAAAAAGCATTGTTTTGAATGAAGGAGAATGCTTTTCAATTTACTTTCCATCTTCTAGGCAGATTCTGCTGAGAAACTTAGAGAATATGGGCTTTCCCACACCTGTAGCCATCCTGTGCTAGTGACTAGAAGTAGGTCTTGTCCTCTGGTAGCACCACCAAAACCACCTCCTGTACCTCCCTGGAAACTCATTCGTCAAAAAAAGGAAACCGTTATAACAGATGAAGCTCAAGGTATGTATCACATCATCTTCAAATCCTTCTAATTAATGTATGAAGGTCTAACAGTTTCATTTGCGGTGAAAGATGTATGTCAAGGTAAATCACCCAACATTGCTTCTAAAGCCTATGTTTAATTTTTTTTTTTTTTTTTTTTGAGACGGAGTCTCGCTCTGCGGCCCAGGCTGGAGTGCAGGGGCACGATCTTGGCTCACTGCAAGCTCCGCCTCCTGGGTTCACACCATTCTCCTGCCTCAGCCTCCTGAGTAGCTGGAAGCCTATGTTTAATTTTATGCCAAAATTTTATGTCTTTAAAGGATTAATTCTTCACATCTCAGAAGCTAAGAAGTTTGGTTAATGTCTGACTTGACCACATATATGAAGCTCATTCTTTTGAGTTATGGCGTTGTTATGATTAGTGTGATAGAAAAGTCGTTTGTAGCAAAGTGCATCTGCTTTTAGGGTTACAAAAACGTCCCGGTTTTTTGTGTGTGTTTGTTTGTTTTCTCCTTCCTTCCTTCTTCCTCCCTCCATCCCTCTCTCCGTCCCTCCTTCCTTCCTTGTCTCCTTCCCTCCCTTCCTTCTATCTTCTCCTTTATTGTTTCTTGAACGGAAGACCAGCATCTGTTTGACACTTGAAAGGAAAACAAAATCCTTTATTTTAAAATGTTATATTTTGGTTAAATTTGCAGAGCTTCTTAAAACAGTTATTCGTTCAGGGCATTGAGGAATAGTTGAATGAAAGGAAGAATAGTGAACATGTAGGTAATTTCTGATTTTGCTACTGATTGCTGTGTACAGTCAAAGAAAATTTATGTATCCCATGTCCTAGTCTCTTTTTTTTCCTAATAATCACCCCTAATGTTTAATTTCATTGGTCACCATGGTAATGCAAGTGCTGTGTCCTTTATTCATTGAGAATTTCTTTCTTCTGGATCAGCCTCAGACTCCTTTAGGAATATCCACAACGCCTCTCCTGACCTGCTGCTTTCTTTTTACCTCATGATCATTACTTTGCTACAGTTTTTGTTCTTCCACTGCCGTATTCATATGTTAGTTCACATTTCCTCCTTGTATCCTAAGCAATTGTGTTACAGAGGTTAACTAAGGGAACATTTTTTTTAGTAAAAGACTTTTATAGAAACTCATTCCTGTACTTGAAATAGCAGCAAATACCAAGTAATAATTCTATAAGACATTGCTAACTTTCTCCCTTGAGACTTGTTTCACATAATCTGGAAAGAAAAGAGTAGACAAAAGAAATTGAATACCGTAAAGATCTATAAACTCTTTCAATAAAAGCTTTATGTATGGTTTTACATTCCTATTTCACACTATTGAAATTTGCTGAGTAAATAGTTAATCTATCCAGCACTGTATTAAATGTTAAATTCTGTATGCAATCCTGAAAGATTTTTTTAAATGTACATCATACTTTCTAACTGCTACTTTTTAGAGTTAATAGTAAAGAAGCCTGAACGTTTCCTTGAGATTTCAAGTCCATTTTTGAATTATAGAATGAGTCCATTTACAATTCCAACAGAAACGTAAGTATTAACATTCTTCCTCACAAATGTGTCTTGTTAGTAAATACTTTGTGATGTGTCTGGCTAAAGATAACACCAAATGGGAGCATTTTGAAGAATAGTAATTTTAAAATAAGCCCAAATACATGTAAAAACTTTAAAAGGACATTTTCTTGACCTTTTATAGCTTGTAGTTACCTTAATCCACTTAATTAACAAATAGTTTTTACTACTTTCTTGTGTGTGTTATGAGCTGAATGTTTATATGCCCACCAAATTCATAGGTTAAAGTTCTGACCTGCCAGTGTGGCTGCATTTGGAGGTAAAGCCTCTAAGCAAGCAATTAAGGTGAAATGAGTGATAAGGCGGGAGTACTGATCTGAGAGGATTAGTGACCTTCTGAGGAGAGACACCAGAGAGTTCTCTCTCTCTCTGTCTCTTTCTCTCTCTCCAGGCACACACACAGTGGAAAGGCTACGTGAGCACACAGAGAAGGCAGCTCTTGGCAGGCAGGAAGAAGAGTCTTCATAAGAAACAAACCCTGCTGGCACCCATCCTGACTGGTCTCAGACTTCCAGTCTCCAGAAATGTGAGAAAATAGATTTCTCCTATGGTAGCCACCTAGCCTGTGGTATTTTGTTACGGCAGCCCGAGCAAACAAATACGGACTTTGGTACAGAGAAGTAGGGTGCAGCTGTAAAAAATATCTGAAAGTGTGGAAGTGGTTTCCACATCTTCCTTGTTCTCTTTCAAATAGGCTTTCTCATTTTTCCCAATATGGATAGGCTGAGAATTGTCCAAATCTATTTCTTTTTTCTAGCATTTTACTATAAGGAGTCAAGAGAAGCCACGCCACACTTTCAACGCTTTGCTTAGAAATTTCCTCAATCCAATATTTAATTTCACTGCTCACAAGTTCTACCTTCCGCAAAACACTGGAACACAGAAAATCAGCCAAAGTCTTTGCCAAACAAGGGTGGCTTTTCCTCCATGGCCCAATAACATGTTCCTCATTTCCATTTGAGACCTCATCAAAATGGCCTTTACTATCCATATTTCTACCAGAATTTAGTTCACAGACACGTATATATTTTCTAAGAAGATTGAGGCTTTCTCTACAGCTCTCTTCTTTCCTTTTTGGGCCCTTTCCAGAATCATCTTTAAAGGTCTGTTCATGGCAATGTAGGCTTTCTTTAGCATGTACCTCCAAACTCTTCCAGCCTTTATTACCCAGTTCCAAAGCTGCTTCCACATTTTAGGTAGTTACCATAGCAGCAATCCCACTTGTTAGCATTCATGTTCTGTCTTAGCCTGTTTGGGCTGCTATAACAAAATACCATAGACTTGCGGCTTGTAAATAACAAAAAAATTTATCTCTCATACTTCTAGAGGCTGGGAAGTCCAAGAACTGCATGCCAGCAGAGTCAATTTCTGGCAAGGGTCTGCTTCCTCATGCATGGCATCTTACCACTGTGTACTCACCTAGTGGAAGGGGTGAATGAGCTCTCTGGGGTACCTTTTACAAGGACACTAATGCCATGCATGCAGGTTGAGTCACCTCCCAAAGGCCTCACCTCTTAATACCATTATTTCAGGGTTTAGGATCTCAACATATAAATTTGATGGCAGAAGTGTATACACACCTTCAGACCATAACACCTTCCTTCCCCTTCATCTAGCAAGTAGTGTGTTCTGTTGATGTGTTTGTAAATTCATCCAGTTCTTCCCCTAAAATGAATAATATATAAAGCTCCTAAAATAATACATTGCAGCTTTTTTTGCTCCCTATCTACATGAAAAATCTTCAAATATTTGACAACAATTATATATGCACCACTCCATTCTCTTATTATTAGGTTTCTAGATGTGTAAAAAAATACTGTGTAAGTTATTTTCCGGTCCCACTGGACATTTCAGTTACAAAAGCCAGTGGAATTTCTATTCTTATTAAAGTTACTATGAATTAGCCTTCTGTCACTTGGACACAAGCAGTCCTAACTGATACTGCAATATAATAGAAATGCAATGCAATGTTATCAACAGTGTCATTAATTTAGTCAAAATTTGGGCTAAATTAACCACTTGTAATATACACATTATTAATATATTAAATAATGTCTTTCCTTCTTAAGTAGAGCATACTCAAAGCCTTCCTTGCTTCCTGGATGAATCATACTTAGCATTATTACTATACTGTCTTCTAACAGCGGGACCTCAAGGACTTTGAGGAACAATGACCCTAACATTCAATGACCTGAGACTACTGGCTTTTCCAGGGCTTTATTTCAGTGATTGGCTTAATTGTAGTTTTGATTTTGCTTTCATAGTACTAATGATGTCTTTATCAGTTCTTAATATTGTCTGCTTCCAGTAGCCTTCCCTTCTCCAAATTTGTTTCTAATTTTCTGGGTGTAATGAGTAACATCACCAAATTTTTAGAATTAGTTAACGTTGGCTTGTATATACTTATAATAAAGACATTAACAGTTAGCATATGGGCTTTGTATCTACACTGTAACAATTGGATATTTAACATAGTAACTTGGAAATCATAGGTATTAAGTAAATCATAGGTATTAAGTAAATATTAATTGAATTGATTAAAATATTAAAATATTTTGAAGCACCTAAGTTATCCAGTATTTAAAATTATGTTCTTTCCTGTATGGTAGGCACTAGGCACATGGGGCTATGTAAAATTTTTTAAGTTAATTAATATTATATAAAATTAAAAATTAATTTCCTTAGTTGCATTAGCAACATTTTAAGTTCTCAGTAGTCAAATGTTCTAAGTGAACATTTTCATTATTGCATAAGTTTCTTCTAAATATTAAAAGGAATGAACAAGTGACCTGTCCATAATTGTAGCATTTTACTATAACAGTATTATATTATTTTTAGTTTTTATTATTTTAACCCATATTACTATTCATAGATTAAAATGAAAAGCTCATTCATTCATATAATGCAACATAACTAAGTGGCATTTTCTTTGCCCTATTGAGAAGACCAGTTGAATGTAATTGTCCTAATATGATAGTTAAAGCATTTCAACCTTTTAAATCAATTTTATTTAATAAGTAAAAATGTATGCTTTCATGACAAATATACTAAAATTTGTGTCATTGCAGTGATTATACAAAAGCAATATTTCTTAAGTTCCCTTTTATAGTAAGAAATACTTTTTTTTTTTTTCCCAAGATGGAGTCTGCTCTGCTGCCCAGGCTAGAGTGCAGTGGAGCAATCTTGGCTCACTGCAACCTCTGCCTTCCGGGTTCAAGTGATTCTCCTGCATCAGCCTCCCAAGTAGCTGGGATTGCAGGTGTGTGCCACCACACCCGGCTAATTTTTGTATTTTTTGTAGAGATGGGGTTTCACCATGTTGGCCAGGCTGGTCTCTATCTCCTGACCTCAGGTGATCCACCCGCCTTGGCCTCCCAAAGTGCTGGGATTACAGGTGTGAGCCACAGTGCCCAGCCAGAAATACTTATTTTAAGATAAATTTTGAATTGGTTGAAATAAGGCCTACTTCAAATGTTCTTTAGCATCATAAAACTTCAAAAAATAAATTAAATGAGCCCCCTTATTCCAAGGATATTTAAATAAAATATTGAGGGGACACAGAGGATTAACTAGAAAGGGCACTGTTTTTGTGAGGAAAAATTTGTTAATTAATCAATGAAAACTCTGACTGTAAAAATAAAGTGATATGAAAATATTATATGTAAAACAAAGATACTATTGAAAAATGCCCTCACTTTTCTCTTTCACATTGTTTGTTTTACTGCTTTGGTGAGATGTCAAAGCTGCTCAAATTATGTTCCTAAAAGGAGTAGACAATGTAAGAGTGCAAGCTGGTGAGAGATTAAAGGTGGTGATAAGAAACTGGGATATTGCCTGGAGACAGAAGAGAGCCAGAGAGGCTTGGTGTATTTCATATTTAGAAGTACTCTAATTTTTTTTCTTGTTTCTAGTAATTATGCTGATGGGAAAATCTGTCTGGCTTTACAGATTTGGCTACTGTTTTAGAACAACAAAAAAGCATCTTACCTACTTTAATCATTAGCACTGATGAATATTTTCGGTTATTACCAGCTAATTAAATTACAAGATTAAATGATTGTCATAGAAATGTGGAAAACTGGGTGTGTCACTCTTAGGGAAAAAAAAGACTAACTAATACAACAGCAAAGACAATGAAGAACAATGAAGAGAAAGGGGGAAGGAGGAGGAAGAGGAACCCAAATTCACTAATATTTGAACATCACAATAGGGATAGAAAGAAAGACTGTAAAGCTGGGTCTGAAGTTTTTATTGAATCAGAAGTGACCATGAACTTCACAAATAGCAATAACTGGTGTATTGGATGATATGAGTGCAGGGTATGATGGTTGCCATTAAAATTGTGGTAATTTTTAATGCAGCAATAGGTGGCTAATACATGGTTATACACATATATCAAAGACTAGCAAATTTACACTTTGAATTTGTGCAGTTAATTGTACTTCAATTATCCTTCAATAGAGTGGTGAAAATTTAAAAAAGAAAGTATGTAAAGTGGTTTAAAAAATAAAATAGAAATTCTAGAAGCAAGGAGTATAATGACTAAGACCCAGAACTCAATAGATGTGCTTAAGAACACATTAGATACAGACTAAAGGAGAATAAGCAAAGTTGAAAATAGATTAGAAGATAATATCCAGACTAAAGCATGGAGACAAAAAAAATGGGAAAAAAAAGTACAGTTAAGACCTATGAGACACGTTGAACATGACCAACGTACTTGCCAGTGGTTCTCAGAAGTAGGAGATAAAGAGATTTGGAAATAATTAAAAACTCAAATCTTAATGGCCAAAAGAATCCCTAAAGGGAAAAGTTTAAGTCAAGACTCAGGAAGTCCTAAAAAGACTAAGTAATATAAATACAAAGAAAACTGCAGCTAGACACATCATAGTAAAGCCAAAGACAAATATAATGCAATAATATAATGCAATAAAAGTGAAATAAAGACTGCTATACAAAGCAATATGGACGAATCTCACATACACTCACAAAATTTAGTCCAAAGAAGTCTGGTACACAAATTACGTGGTTAGTTTTCAGCTATCCTATTAATATATAGTAAGAAAAGAATTTTAAAAAGCAATTTTAAAAAGCAATATATGGTGTTGGAAGTAACCAATGTGGTTATCTGTGGTGAGGAGAGTTGGCCATGATTGTGACATGCTTCTGGCAGGGTTTGTGGATTGCTAGTAATATGAAAAATGCTTGATCTGAATAATGGTGATATGACTGTGTTTACTTTGTGATATTTCAGCAAGTGTACATTCATTGTTTAAGAACATTTAAACATGTATTTTAAGCTTCAATAAAACTTTATTAAAATCATTGAATGGTCTATACCATCGGTCACACATATAATGGCCATTAAATATGGCTTTAGCCTTCTCTTGGATAGACTATAATCTATGATAGGAATATAAGCTGATAAGAGAAAAGCAGTCAAAATTTAGATCTGTACCGTGTTCATTGTGCTTTCCTACTTTTAGATACTCTTTACATCACAGGCAGTTAATTTACACTTTTATTTATTCTATTTAAGTTTATAATACTAAAGATATTCTTCAAATATTTTACCTTTAAGGTTTTGTCAGTTCTATGTATCGACAACTGAACATTGAAAAGTGGGTAGAGAGGGAGCACTGCACAGCACTACTAGACAAATATTGGCAGTTGGCAATGTCAAGCCATGCGGGACAGCTTTATAACCAGAAAAAAAACATTTCCTGCTACTTTCGTTTTAAAATTTTGCTATTGTTGCAAATTAATAAATCTAGTTTTTTTCTCAAACTTTTGGGGTTTTGTTTTGTTTTGTTTTTTGAGATGGGGTCTTGCTCTGTTACCCGGCTGGTCTCAAACTTCTGAGTTTGAGGCAAGTGGTGCCTCTTGCCTCAGTCTCTTGAGTAGTTGGGACTACAGGCATGTTCCACCATGCCCAGCATAAAATTTGTGTTATAATTTCTAATGAATCAATGTAATAAACCTGATCACATTTGTGATCAGGTTTCAACGTCCGAATTTTGGAGGAACACAAACATTTAGTCACACACAGAGTTTTTCTAAACTTAACATAAAAATGTTAATGCTTCATGATTTCTGATTAATATCATGCTTAAGCTACCCATTGTTTTAGTCAGGGTTCTCCAGAGAGACTGAATTAATGCGGAATATAGACATCAACATAGATATAGATAAAGATACAAATATAGATATATGACAGGAGGTTCATCAAAGGAATTGGCTCATTGGTTATGGAAGCTGAGAAGACTCAAGATAGGCTGTCTGCAAGCTGGGGAACCAGGGAGGTCAGTAGCACGTGGTTCAGTCCAAATCTAAAGGCCTCAGAACCCAGGAAGCTGATGGTGTAACTCTCAGTCTGAAGACAAAGGTAACGAGAATCCAGGGAGTTGTTGGTGCAAGTCCCAGAGTCCGAAGGGCAGAAACCCTGGACTTTTGATGTCTAAGGGCGGGAGAAGAAGGGCATCCCAGCTCCTGGAGAGAAAGTGAATTCACCTTTCCTCTGTCATTTTCTTCTGCCCAGGCCTCCAGGTAATTTGATGACACCCATCTACATTGAGGGTGGATCTTCTCTCAATCCACCGACTCACACGCCAATCACCTCTGGAAGCACTCTCACAGACACACCCAGAAATAATGTTTTACTGGTCATCTAGGCAGCCCTCAAGCCAGCCAAGATGGCACCTAAAATTCACCACCACACTCTCTAAGATGATGATTTTACTATTCAAAATAATTTTTGTTTATCTCTCAGCTAGTTGAGTTTGCATATCAGAGATTTTGTGGGTTGTAAGAAATAGAACTGCAGACCTCAAGGACAAATTTTCTTACAATTTGAATAGTCATAGCCAGCCTTTTAGAATCTCTATGCCAATAGGGACCCCAAATGGATTAGTTTCATAACCTAAATTCCCTGAGTTACTTACTTTTTATCTTCTTTCAGCTGTATTACTTGATTAAAGTACATGAAATTCTAATACCCAGATACAGGTGGCTTCATCACCTGATTGGATTCGACTAATCTATTCACTGCTTGAATCTGTTATTAGTTCATTTACATATTCATCTCTGACAGAGCCAAATCAGAGATATGTGGATGGCATTTCATCCTACGTGATAGACATGCCCCTTGTCCTGCTTTGCTGTCGCAGGTCAACATAAGAGCAAGCCTGTTTTTTAGTGAGCCTTTGAAAGTGACTGCTATCACAACTTTCTGTCTTAGGAACATTGTCTTTGTAGCAAAACTCCAGGTTTACCCATTCTTGGCTCCTGGCCATGTCTGGTAGAATTGGAGACTCAACCAAGTTTGTGCTACCCTCTAGTGGCAGTTTTGTGTAAATCAGAGACGTTTAGTTACAAGTGAATTTTTACAGAACACTAACTGGAAAAAATATCCAAGTTGATGAAGTCTATATACATGGAATTTATCTTTAAAACACACTTACTTAAAAAATACATATACTACAAAAGTGTCTTTACGTACCTATAAAATTCTAGCGATGGCAAGGGCAATTTGGAGTCATATCAGCCAATTACTTGAAAGGAAGACTGTATGCTCGGGTAGCTGGTATGAATGTCACAGTTATAAACTTAAGTGCTCAAGACTCATAATTAAATTTCTGACTCCTAGTTCTGTTTCACTGATACATCACTCTGATACTTAATTAAATCAATTCCACATATCAAATTTCTGTTTTGATCATCAAAATCCAAAGATGACCACCAAAGCTTTGAAACAAATAGTGTTCTAGAATTTTTACATCAATTTGTTGACTAATATACAATATTTTTAGTAGCACAGAAAGATATTCAATGTTTTAACATGAGGTAAAAATCATTACTGGTAGTAAAAGAATGAGAATGACAAATAGAACACAATCAGAACTTTCTATTGTTGACAAAAATGCAGTTATTTATTAATAACTTTAAACAGAAGATCAAAATAACAGAAGTTTGGGGTTTTGTTTTCCTTTTAGGCATTTTGTGCGCTCCTTAATTAAGAAAGGACTACCTCCAGGATCTGATTTACCTTCCGTCAGTGAAACTGATGAAACTGCAACACATAGCCAGACAGACTTGAGTCAAATAACAAAAGCTACATCTCAGGTGACTATGTTACTCTTACTGTTGGCCCAACTCTTAATGAGACAAGATTTTTTTCCTTACATTGTGAAACATACTATACATACAAAAGAATGTATAACATGGATCTGAACAGTATAAAGAGTAGTGTTAAAATAAATCTCTTATGTATCTATCACCTAGGTTAGAAAATGGAATAGTCATCTGCTATAGAAGTCCCCTGTGTGTTTCTTCTTGGTTGTATTTTCTGTCGGCCACTCAGATTTTGGTATTAAACAACTTCATATTTTTCTCATTTTGCCAATTATAATGTAACATCTTGTTTGTGAGATTCCTCCCTTTTGTTTCATGTCCGGTTCATTTCATTAACCAATGGTATTTATTGAATAAAATTATGCTACAAATGGTTTTTAGTCTATCACAGTATTAGTGGCTATATTAGTTGCTTCTTGTTTCTATTGTAAGAAATATTCTTACTTACTATTCTTGCTTTTTGTTTCTTACTATTGTAAGCAATGGTACCATGATTTTTCTCAAATGTCCCTTGAAACAGGTACAAGAGTTTCTTTAGTTTCAGGGTTCATAACCCTTTACGTGCTATGGCTCCCCTTAACAATTTTTTAAAACTCTAACAGGTTGAAAACAACTCATCTTTTTCTCCATATTAATTAACTGAGAATTATTGATAAGGAACATAATTAGCACTGTGAGAGAACATACAACTTCACTATTTGGTGGTTGAATGACTACTAAGCATAGTTGCTATAGTTACCTAGCCATATAGGTCACAGGAGTATCTGTAGACGGGGAGATATGACCACATGAAATACAGCAGGAGGTCTAATACCTGCTGTAATTTCAAAGTAGTAATCAGCTTACATATTCTTGTAAGATATTTGCAACAACTATAATATAATATAAAATATTGTGACATTTTGTGGATAGGGTCAGTTACTGCTCTCAACATTGTGACTACTTGCCTGTATTGACAAATTTGTAATTGAAAAAAAAATGTTGAGTGTCAAACATGTAATGTCTTTCTAACCATCCACATTAATGGATTTGTGAAATTTAACTATGAGCTTCATTGGATATCATATTAGGAAACCCTGTTCTGGGATATGAATCTAGGAGTCTAGTTAATAGGGCATTCATTCACCTCCTTGACCTTACAATAAAATGCCAAACCATTTTCCGAATGGGTGTAGTAATACCCACACCTGTCAACACCAAGAGTTCTCTTTATGACAGCATTTGATACTGTATGATGTTTGCTAATGTGGTGGGTATAAAATGGTATTTTATTTTTTATTATAAATATAATATATATTGACATATTAACCCATATATGCCTGAGGTTGCTATTTTTGGAATTTGAAAAATCAGACCTTGGCAATGACCTTGAGCAGTAGGATGCTGAGCTTTCCAATGTAAAACAAATGTAAAGAAATCTTGCCTCCATTTATGTACCTCTCTATCCCATTTTCACCATTCTGCCCTCTGTAGGAAACTTTCAGGATTTTTTAATGTAAATGCAAAGAAACACACACACAATATTTCACAACTTCCTTTTTTTCTACTCAAAATTAAATAATCTTAAAAATACTTAATATATGCTGGAGATAATTCCAATCTACACCTAAAGAGTGTTTTCATTCTTAAAGCTTCATAATTTTTTATTATGTAAATGAACTGTAGTTTATTTCTATCAATCTCTATAGATGGAATCTTGGGTTGATTTTAATCTTTTGCTATTATAAATAATACTGCTATGAATGAATTTGTACATGTAGTTGGATTGTTTGGCCAACAAATACAATTCTATTGGAATTTTAAAATAATTATTGCTAAATATACATGATAAGATTACACCCGGGTTGTATGAATATTTCCTTGGAGTGTGTAGAGGTTTTTTAAAAATTTTGCCAATCAGATTGGTAAGAAAAAGTAGTTCATTTTGCTTTTCCATTGAACTGATTGCTATTGTGACTGAACAGCTTTGTATACATTTACTGCCATTTCTGTTTGTGCTGCTTTGCAATGCCTGCTTATGTCTTTTGCCTAATTTCCATTTGGGTTGTATGGTCCTATTTTACCAATTCATAGATGTTCTTTGTGAAATATGGAGACTTATTCTTTATTAGATATGTATTTCATATGTTCTAAGTTTATCTTTTCAATCTTATTTGTCTTTTTAAAATTTATTTTTAATCGATAAAAAATGTATGTATTTATAGTGTAAAACATGATGTTTTGAAATATATACATAGCTGAATAACTAAATTGAGCTAATTAATATATGTATTACTTCACGTTCCTTTCATTTTTTGTTGTGAGAACACTAAAATCTTCTGTCTTATCAATTTTCAAGAATACATTAACTATAGGCCCCGTGTTGCAAATCAGATCTCTTGAATTTATCTCTACTAACTGAAACTTTGTATCCTTTGACCAGTATTTTCCCAATCACCCACACCTAGCCCCTGGTAACTACCATTCTACTCAGTATCTATTTTTCTGTGTGTGGCTTATTTAACTTCACATAACGTCCTCCAGGTTTATCCTAGTTATTGCAAATGATAAAGTTTCCTTCTTTTTAAAGGCTGAATAGTATTCTATTTTGTATATATACCATATTTTCCATATTCATTCATCTGTTGATGGACAATTAGTTTGATTTCATATTTTGGCTTTGTGAATAATGCTATAATGAAGACGGGAAGGCAGGTATCTCTTCTTTGACACACTGATTTCATTTCCTTTGGATACACACTCAGAAGGAGGATTGCTGGATCACATGATTGCCCTATTTTTAGTTTTTTTTTTTTTCAACCTCCATACTGTTTTCTACAGTGGCTGCACCATTCTACCTTCTCACCAGCAATATACAAGGTTTCCCTTATTTCCACATTCTTACTAACACTTATTTTTGTCTTCTCGATAACAGCCATTTTAACAGGTGTGAAGTGATATCTCATTGTGGTCTTAATTTATGTTCCTCTGATGATTAGTGATGTTCAGCATTGTTTAAAACACGTACATTGGCCATTTGTATGTCTTCTCCTGAGAAATGCCTATTCAGATTCTTTGCTCATTTTTCAATTGGGTTGTTTCCTTGCTGATGAGTTGTTTGAGTTCCTTATATGTTTTGAATATTAACCTCTTATCAGATGTATGATTTACAAATATTTTCTCCCATTCTATAGATTGTCTCCTTATAATTGTTTCCTTTGCTGTGCAAAAAAAAAAAAAAAAAAATTTAGTTTGATGTAATTCCTTCTGTCTGTTTGCGATTGTTGCCTGTGCTTTAGGGATTATTTCTTAAAACTTGTTGCCCAGGCCAAGTTCTTGGAGCTTATCCCTTATGTTTGTTCTAATAGTTTCATACATTCAGCATACATTCAGGTCTTAAAGTTAAGTTCTTAATGCATTTTGAGTTAATTTTTGTATATGGTATGAGGTGACTTTCCTCTTTTGTAAATGGATATCCCAAAATCATTTACTGAAGAGACTCTCCTTTCTTCCATTGCGTGTTCTTGTCAATATTTTTCGACCATAATACTTTGAGTTTATTTTTGACTCTCTACTCTGTTCCATTGGTCTATTTTTATGGTGATACATGCTGTTTGGGTTACCATAGCTTTGTAGTGTATTTTGAAGTCAGGTAGTGTGATGCCTCCTGCTTTGTTCTTTTGCTTTAGCTATTTAGGGTCTTTTGTAGTTTCACATGGATTTTAGGATGTTTTTAATATATCTGTGAAATATCTCATCAGAATGTTGATAGATTACATTGAATCTGTACAATTGCTTTGGCTAGTATGTGAAAAATCTCATCAGAATGTTGATAGATTACATTGAATCTGTACATTGCTTTGGCTAGTACAGCCATTTTAACAATATGAATTCTTTCAACTCATGAACATGGGACATCTTTCCATTTATTTGAGTCTTATTTTATTTCATCAATGTTTTATTTTATAGTATTCAGAATATAGGTACCTCCTTAGTTCAATTTATTCCTAAATATGTTTTGGTAGCTATTGTAAATCGAATTATTTTACTGATTTCTATTTTTGTTTTTTGTATGTTGATTTTGTATCCTGAAACTTTATTGAGTTTATATATTAGATCTAACAGGATTTTTAATGGGGTTTTAAGGGGTTCTATATATGATTGTATTATCTGAAAAGAGGAAAAATTTAGCTTCTTTCTTTCCAATTTGAGTGCCTTTTCTTTATTTTGCCTAATTGCTCTAGGTAGGACTTTAGGTGATATGTTGAATAGAAGTGGTTATTTTCCTTGTCTTACTCCTGATCTTAGAAGTAAAGCTTTCAACTTTTCACTGTTGAGTATGTTAGCTATGAGCTTGTCATATATGGCCTTTATTGTGTTGAAGTACATTCTTTATATTAGCTGTCAGTTGAGAGGTTTTTTATCATAAAAGGATGTTGAATTTTGTGAAATGCTGTTTTTACATCTATTCACATGAGTGCATGGTTTTTGTCTTTTATTCTTTTAATGTGGTATATCATACTGGTAGATTTGCATATGTCAAACCATCCTTGCATCTCTGGGAAAACTCCCACTTAATCATGGTAAATGATCTTTTGTAATGTGCTGTTGAATTATGTTTACTAGTATTTTGTTAAGGATTTTTGCATGTATGTTCCTCAGGGATATTGACCTAAGGTTTATTTTCTTATAAGTGTCCTTGTCCGGCTTTGGTATCAAGATAATGCTTGCCCTGTATAATTAGTTTGAAAGTATTCTCTCTTTGTCAGATTTTTTTGGAAGAGTTTGAGAAGGATGGTATTAATTATTCTTTAAATATTTGGTAGAATTCAGCAGTGAAGCCATAAGGTTCCGGACTTTTCTTTGATAGGAGACTTTTTATTTTAAGATATAGGGTCTTTCCCTGTTGCCAAGGCTGGAGTGCAGTGGCATGATCACTGCACCTTGAACTCCTGGGCTCAAGCAGTCTTCCTGCCTTACCCTCCCAAGCAGCTGTTACTACAGGCATGCATCACCACACTTGGTTAATTAAAAAAAAATTACAAATGGGGTCTTGCTATGTTGCCTAGGCTAGTCTCAAACTCTTGGCTTCAATCCTCCTGCCTTGCCCTCCCAAAGTTCTGTAATTACAGGCATAAGCATTGCACCTGGCCAACATGGGACAGTTTTTTGGGTTTTTTTCTTTTCTTTTTCTTTTTTTTTCTTTTTTGAGATGGAGTCTTGCTCTGTGGACAGGCTGGAGTGCAGTGGCACAATCTCAGGTCACTGCAACCTTTGCCTCCCAGGTTCAAGTGATTCTCCTGTCTCAGCCTCTCGAGTAGTTGGGGCTACAAGTGCATGCCACCACACACAGCTAATTTTTGTATTTTTAGTAGAGACCAGATTTCACCAAGTTGGCCAGGATGGTTTTGATCTCCTGACCTCGTCATCCACCTGCCTCAGCCTCCCAAAGTGCTGGGATTACAGACATAAGCCACAGTTTTTATTACTAATGTAATCCCCTTGCTCATGGTGTTCTGTTCAGATTTTATATTTTTTATGATTCAGTCTTGGGTAATTTGTATATGTCTAGAAATTTGTTTCTTCTAGGTTATCCAACTGGTTGTCATATAATTATACATAGTAGATTCTTAGGATTCTTTGTATTTCTGCAGTATCATTTGTAATGCTTCCTTTTTTATTTCTGATTTTGTTTGAGTCTTTTCTCCTTTTTCTTAATTAGTCTAGCAAAAGGTTTGTCAGTTTTGTTTATCTTTTCAAAAATCAGCTTAGTGTTTTTTGTTTTTTTTTTTTACTTTTCTTGTTTATTTCTGTTCTGAGATTTATTATTTCCTTTCTTCTACTAATTTTGGGTTTAGTTTGCTTTCTTTTTTTCTAGCTCCCTGAGGTGTAACATTAGGTTTTAAATTTGAAATTCTTCTTTAAATTTCCCTCTTAGAGCTTCATTTACTGCATCCTATAAATTTTGATATGTTACTGTGTCAATTTTCATTTGTCTCAAGATATTCTAAAAATTTCCTTCTTAATATCTCATTCAGAAGCACATTGTTTAGTTTCCATGTATTTGTGAATTTTCTGAAATGCCTCCTGTTGTTGATTTTTAGACTCATTCCATTGTGGTTATAAAAGGTAGTTATATGATTTCAATCTTCTTTAATTTGTTAAGACTTGCTTTGTGGCCTAACATATGAATATCCTGGAGAATGTTCCTTGTGAGCTTGAGAAGAATGTATATTCCACTGCTGCTAGATGCAAAGTTCTGTATATATCTGTTAGGTCCATTTGATCTAAAGTGTAGTTTAAGTCTGATGTTTTCTTTTGATTTTTTGTCTGGATGAGCTATCCTTTGCTGAAAGAGGAGTACTGAAGACTCCAACTATTATTGTATTGCAGTCTCTCTCCCCCTTTAGATCTATTAATATTGCTTTATACATTTAGGTGCTCTGATGTTGGATGCATACATATTTATAATTATTGTATCCTGTTAAGAAATTGACACCTTTATCATTATGAAATAACCTTATTTGTCTCTTTTTTACCGTTTTTGACTTAAAGTCTATTTTATTTGATATAAATATAGCTATCCCTGCTCTCTTTTGCCTTACATTTGCACGGAATATCCTTTCCCATCTTTTTATTTTCAGTCTATATGTGTCTTTAAGGTGAAGTAAGTCTCCTGTAGGCAGTATATAGTTGAGTCTTTGTTATTTAAATACATTTTGCCACTCTATGCCTTTTGATTGGAGAATCTAATCCATTTACATTCAAGATGATTATTGGTAGGTAAGCAGTTACTACTGTTATTTCATTAATTTTTTTCTGGTTGTTTTGTAGATCCTTTGTTTCTTTCTTCTCTTCTGTTTTCCTTTGTGATTAGGTTATGTTTTTAGTGGTTTGCTTTGATTTTATGTATCCACTGTAGGTTGTAACTTTATGAATACCATGAGGCTTACATCTTATGGCTGTAACAGCATATTCTAAGCTGATAGCAACTTAACTTTGATCGCATACAAAAACTCTACACTTTTACTCTGTCTCTCTTATGGTTTATGTTTTTGATGTAACAATTTACAATCTCTTATATTGTATATCCCTTGACAAATTATTGCAATTATTATTATTTTAGTAATTTTAACCTTCATACTAAATTTTAACCTTCATACTAAAGATGTAAGTGATTTAAACATCACCATTACAGTATTAGAGTATTCTGAATTTGACTATGTACTTACTTTTACCAGTGAGTTTTATACTCTCATTTTTTAATGTTACTGATTACCATTCTTTTCTTTCAGCTTGAAGAATTCCCTGTAGTATTTCTCATAAAACAGATCTTGTGGTGATGAATTCCCTCAGCTTTTTTTGTTTGGGAAAGTTTTTATCTCCACTTCAGTTTTGAAGGACATCTTTTTTAAGTACAGTATACTTTCTTAGTATTATTTTTCTTCAGTACCTTGACTATATTATCCCATTCTCTCCAGGCCTGTGAGGTTTCTACTAAGAAATTTGCTGAGAAATTATAACTCCTTATTTGCTTCATTTCTCTTGCTGCTTTCAGAATCCTCTCTTTGTCTTTGATTTTTGACAGTTTGATTACAGTATGTCTTGGTGCACAGTATTATTTGGATTAAATCTGATTTTGAAGACTTTCTACCTTCCTCTACCTGGATATATAGAACTTTCCCCAGATTTGAGAAGTTTTCTGCTATTATTTCTTTAAGTAAGTTTCTACTCCTTTGTCTCTCTTTTGTCTTTTGTGAACTCCTATCACTCAAATATTTGCTCTTTTGATACTGCCCCATAAACTGTATAGTCCTTTTTCATTCCTTTTCTTTTTTCCTCCTTTGAGTGCGTATTTTCCAATAGCCTGTCTTCAATTTCACAGTTTCTTTCTTTTGCTTGTCTGCTTGATTGATTCTGCTGTTGACCTTCTCTTGCATTTTTAATTTCATTTCATTCATTGTAATGTTCACCTCTAGAATTTCTGTTTAATTTATTAAAATAATTCCAATCTCTTTGTTAAATTTCTTGTCTTAGTTGTTCATTGTTTTCCAGATAGCACTTAATTGTGTTTTGCTATTTTTGAAGTTCACTGAGTTTCCTTAAAACAATCATTTCACATTCTTTGTCAGGCAGATTATAAATCTCTATTTCATTAGAGCTGGCTTTTGGTGCTTTATTTTGTTCTTTTGGTGGGGTCATGTTTCCATTATTGTTCTTTGTCCTTGTAACCATGGGTTGGTGTCTATAAATTTAAGAGTAGTAAATTATTCTAATACTTGCAGACTGGCCTTGTCTGGGAAAGCCCTTCACCAGTCAGATCATCTAGAGATTCCTGGCAGGTTGCCCACAGGCAGGTTTGTTACTGTACTCCTTGAACAGGCTGGTCCAGTGCCTAGATCAGCAGGTGGGCAACCCTGGCACTTGCGTCTGCAGGATTGGGTCTAGAATGTATGTCCTTGGAAACCAGCCTGAAATCTGGTTCCACAGAGGCTAGACTGATACTGGCATAGACCTAGAGTACCAGCTTCTGCAAGGGTGGGCCTGGGGCCTCAGTTTATGGGGGCCAGCCAGCCACCAGGGTCTATTGGGTGGCCTGGACCCTAGGCCTGGTAGGGATCTACTTTACTGCTTTACTGGTCCAGCCTGTGTTTAGGTCCAAGGCAAACTCCAGTCCTTACTTCCTTTTCCTTCTCCCAAGTAGAGGGTATCTCTCTTTTCCTGGGATTGGGAGTGATGTGTGTGATGCAAAACTGTCCTTACTACCTTCTTCAATGTGTCTTATTTCTGTGCTACATTCAGTTGCTATAACCTTTCACCAAGTTTCTTTAGCTCTTATGAAGATATTTTCTTATGTGGATTATTTTTCAAATTGATGTTTTTGCAGGCGGCAAATACAGGAAAGTCTTGTTCTTCCATATGACTGCTAAGAGCTCCTGAATATTGTGTCTTTGTATAAACAATTTTTTTATTTCTAATGTGGTTGAATTTATTTATATATTCATATATAAATCTGGTTCCTTAAGCCAGATATAGAAATCTCAATCATATATAATCATATTATATATATATGTAAAATCATATTATGATTATATATGATTGAGATTTCTATATCTGGATTAAGAAATTTGCCCTATTCTTAGGTCATAAAACTATTTTTCTAATCATCTTCTAAAATGTTATAGTTTTACTTTTATAAAATCCAATTAATTGGGAACTGATTTTTGTGTATGATATAAAATGATGAGACCAATTTTATTTTTTCCCATATAGATACACAATTGTTTTTAGAGGAATTCTTATGCAACTTTCAAATGTTATAATAAAATTTTGAGCCATTGCAATATGATAATGCTTGTAAATGTAGGTCTAGATTATAACAATAGATTCTTAGAGACAGAAGGTATCCATAAACTGATGTTCCAAATCATAATGAAACTTTGAAAAACTCCTCTTTAATTGGTTTGGCTTTTATTTGTTGAATGTGATAGCTTATGTGATGGTATAAGATACTCTCTGGAGGGCACATCATCATATACAGATGAACAAATCTATTAGTGTTAATTAGAAAGCAGAGATTAATAGGTGATTGAGGAGAATGAATATCTGTCAACATTTTTTGAAATTTTTTAAAAAAATTTAAATTATTGATTGTATTAGTTTTAAAGAGACAAAGATTATCCAGAAGATAATCATAAAAAATAGCCAGCATGCCCTACACCTCCTCATTTTTCAGTCTTCTCCAGAGTCACCTACTTTTATTTTATTTAACTACTTCTTCTGATACATATCTCCATAATTCTAAATAGTAGGCTTCATGAGGCAGAGATATTTATTTTATTATATTTTGTTTCTCCCTCGGCACCTGTGAAAATGCCTAGCATATAGCAAACACCATGACATATTTGTTGAATGACTACATGCTATTTTATCTTGATCTGTTAATTTAGACGTTATCTCTTGACTTCCTGTTATGGGAGATAAAGATTTAGCTCACCTGAACTCACTTACTATCCCATATCTACACTTTCCCCTGTCTTCAAGATTTTGTCATTTCATAATTTTTGGTTGAAACAACATTCCTGTTTTGTAAGGATTATTACTGCTGAAGCAAATATGATAACATTTCTTACACAAGGTTTTATACAAGCAAATTACTGCACTTTTTCCTTTGCTCACTTTACTATAGGAAGCATTAGTAGGTCTTTCCAAACACTACAAAAATTATAACCTCTCTATCCATCATTTTCTACACAGTCAAATACATCAAATATTTTATAAATGCCAGCTTTTTTTTTTTTTTTTGAAACCACCCCATGCACTCCTTTGCTGTCTTGCTTCAGTGCAAACTGAGAGAACTTTGCTCCTGGTACCTTTAGACTTCCTTTTGTCTCTCTCCTCTGATGGACTTCCCATTTTTGGTCTCTCTTCTTTCATGGTTTAAACCCTAATTTTAGTGTAGCACATCTTCCAGTACTTCCTAAGAAAAGATGTACAGGAAGTAAAATTTATGAGCACTTGCATGCTTGAAGATGCCTACATTCCATTCTCCCACCTAATTTATATTTTGGCAGGATATAAAATTTCAATTTGGAAGTCATTTCCTCAAAATTGTAAAGGTCTTATTTAATCCCTTGTCTTTTAATTTTAAGCATTGCTCTTGATTTAAAGATGACATTCTGGGCTGGGCATCGTGGCTTACACTTGTAATCCCAGCATGTTGGTAGGCCGAGGCAGGTGGATTGCTTTAGCTCAGGAGTTTGAGGCAGCCTGCGCAAGACAGTGAAACCCCATCTCTACAAAAACAAACAAACAAATAACAACAACAAAAACCCCAAAAACATTAGTCAGGCATGGCGGTGCATATCTGTTGTCCCAGCTCTGTGGGAGGCTGAGGCAGCAGGATGGCTTGAGCCCAGGAGTTTGAGGCTGGAGGGAAATAAGATCATGCTACTGAACTCCAGCTTGGGCAACAGAGCCAGATCCTGTCAAAACAAACAAAAAAAAAATGACATTCTGATATTCTGATCCTTGATCTTTTATATGTGACTCTTTTAGGACCTTCTTTCCATTCTTAGCATTATGAAATTTCACTATCATTGGCCTTGGTATGGGTTTTGTTTTGTTTTGTTTTGTTTTGTTTGAGACAAAGTCTCACTCTGTTGCCCAGGCTGGAGTGCAGTGGAGTGATCTTGGCTCACTGAAACCTCCACCTCCCAGATTCAAGTGATTCTCCTGCCTCAGCCTCCCAAGTAGCTGGGAATACAGGCACTTGTCACCACACCAGGCTAATTTTTTTGTATTTTTAGTAGAGATGGGGTTTTGCCATGTTGGCCAGGCCGGTCTTAAACTCCTAACCTCAGGTGATCCACCCACCTCGGCCTCCCAAAGTGCTGAGATTACAGGTGTGAGCCACCATGCCTGGCCCTGGGTTGTTTTTTTTGTTTTGTTTTGTTTTGTTTTGTTTTTACATGAATTGTGCTGCATACTTCATGAACCACTTCAACCTGAAGTCAAATTATTTAGTTCTGGAGAATTTTCTTATACCACTTCCTCAGTAATTTTCTCTTCTCATTTTCTCTGCTTTGTGGATCTTCTATTACACTACCTTTCTCCCAATTTATTCTCTAATGTACTTGATTTTTTTCTCATTTATTTTAATATATTTATCCTTATTTTAAATATTTTAAAACTGTTTAGTTGTAGTGAAATACACACAACATTTGCCATCTTAACCATTTGTAAGTGTGCAGTTCAGTAGTATTGAATACATTTTCACTATTGTATGACCAATCTCCAGAATTCTTTTCATCTTGCAAAAGTAAAACTCTATATGCATTTAAAAGCTTCTGATTCTCCCCTCCCCCTAGCCCATGAAAACCACCATTCCACTTTCTGTGCCTGTAACTTTGACTATTCTGGGTACTTCACATAAGTGGAATAATAAAGTATTTCTGTTTTTGTGATTGACTTATTTCATTTGGCATAATGTTAATGTTCTCAGGTTTCACCCGTGTTTGTACGTGTGTCAAGATTTCTTCCCTGTTGAAGACTGAATGATATTCCATTGTATATGTATGTCACATTCTGTTTAGCTAATCATTTGTCAATAGATATTGAGTTGCATCAACCTTTTAGATATCATGAATAACGCTGCTATGAATTTGGGCGTACACCTATCTCCTTGAGACTCTGCTTTCAATGCTTTTGGGAATATACCTAAGAGTGGAATTGCTGGATATGGTAATCATTGGAGGAACCACCACACTGTTTTCCACAGTGACCACACCATTTTACATTCTCAACAGTGCCTCTCAAATTTCTCTACATCCTTACCAACATTTATTATTTTCTATGTGTATTGTTTATGGTAGCCACCCTAATGGGCATGAAATGGTGTCTCATTGTAATTTTGGTTTGTATTCCTCTAGTGATTCATGATATTGAGAATCTTGTCATGTGCTGTTGGCCATTTGTATGTCTTCTTAGAAGGGTCTATTCAAATTATTTGCCCATTTTTTAATTGCATTGTTTGGGTTATTTTGTTGTTTTTGTTCTTTTTAGAAATTCTATATATATTATTGTATTTTCCCTTTATCAGATATGTAATTTGCAAATATTTTCTCCCAGTTTGTAGGTTGCATTCTCACTCTGTTGATTGTATCCTTTGATGTACAGAAGTTTTCTTTTTTTTATTTTGATGCTCAACTTACCTATTTTTTACTTTTGTTGCCTGTGCTTTTGGAGTCATATCTAAGAAATAATTGCCAAATCCAGTGTCATGAAGCTTCTTTCTATGTTTTCTTCTAAGAGTTTTGTAGTTTGTCTCTGTCTGTATCCGCTTCAGTGCCTAAAGCTTGTATTGTTTATGCCACTTATTCTATTTTTTAATTTCTAAGAGCTCTCTCTTGTTCTTTATTATTTTTGTAGAAGTTTCTTATTTGATAGATGAGTATCCTCTTATTTTTCCAATATTACTAATCTTTTAAAAATTACTCCTTATAATATTGTTTCTGTTTTCTATGAATCTTGCCACCCACAATTGTTAGCTTCTTTCTTTCATATAAGAATCTCTCCTCAATTGTTTGCCAGTGCTTTGTTGTACATATATATTTAAGAAATTTAAGGCACCAAAGAGTTGCTTATTAGAAGCAGCTCAATGGCATGGCCAGAGCTTATCAACTGTTGGCTCTAACTTAGGATAATTGAGGATGAGTGAGTTTTATTTGGAGGTGGGGCTGGCTCCCAATGTGCATCTTGTTGTTTTTTTTTCCCCCCTGACTCTGGTGAGTTTCTCCAGTTAATGGTTCTCTAAAGTTGATCACAGGGAATGGTATATACTTGTCCATCCATGAAGGTCGAGCAGCACAGAGAAGCTGAGAGTCTCAGCACTTAGCTTGTGGACTTTCACTTAATTCCTCTGTTGTCTATACAGTAGACTCTTCTACTTCCAGAGTATCTGTGAGTTCAGATTAAGAAACTTCTCATTTAATTTCTCCACTTGAAGCAATTTCAAGTGTGCTGTTTAGGCAAAAGAAGACTGGATGCTGAACCAGAAAGATTAGGGAGAAGAAGTGCGAATCTTTCTACAGACATTAAACCCATGTCAGTGTTTTAAGCCCATATCTCATTCTCTCCTGCTCAGATACCTGCTAATTGCTTCTGAGGTCCTGAGGCATGGATAGGCTTTGCTTTGCACTTAGTATTTAACTATCTCTACTCTGCTATCTCTTCCATCCACTTTACATAATTTTTTAAATATTGTTGACATTACCTGTAATTAGCCTGTATGAATTTATACCATTTTACTTTTTATATTTACTTTTGTGTTCCAGAACACAATTATTTGATATTAAATAATTAAAACAAAATTTATACACATGAATTCAACTTAAATTCCTTGTTAAAATTTTCAGGAGTCATTTTTATTATTGAAATCAGCCTTTTTAGGTTCTGTACATTACTTTCAGTCATAATCTTATTAAGTTATCTATATTAATAGCAGGTACCTTGTGCCAAGTAATATGTCTACTTAGGGATATTACTGTTTTAATTTAACTCTTGTTACAAGATTCAATCATTTAGTAAATTAACATATTCTGTGTCTTAATGTGACAAGCTTAAATACTCAGTCAATTATTTAATTCCATTCATGTCCTTTGACATTTAAAGTTAAAAACAAATTTTTTTGGTAGGTTTTAGTAAATTTTCCCAAAAATCTATTTCTTCAAAGTTTAAAAAAACTATATTAGCTCTTTTAGTAACTTCGGTGCTTTGGATGGCTGTAATGTTTTGTTGGATTCAAAATGTGTTTCTTTTAATTCATAGGGAAATACGGCTTCACAAGTTATACTTGGAAAAGGTAAATTAATAATTTTCCTGTGACTTTTTTCAATGTACATCAAGATACAGAGGGGCATCTCTGCTTCTTGACAGCTTCCCTTCTGGCTCTCAGCAGCCTTTTTTCAGTGTCTCCTTTGATTTGCTGAGTCTAGTCTGCTCTGGGCTTTAAAAAAAGAGATAATTTCAATTGTTAAATTGAAGCTAAAAATAAAAATAAGAGAGAATCTGATTACCCACAAATAAAGTTCATGTGTTTTAATGCTGCACCCTGTGATCGAAACACTGAAACCACTGCAAATTCCTTAGTTCCTAAATAAAAGACTTGGCCAAGACTTGAATTCAAAATTATATATATAATTTTGGATCCAGAAGTCTTTAAGAATGCTATGCTGGCCAGGTGCAGTGGCTCACGCATGTAATCTCAGCACTTTGGGAGGCTGAGGCGGGCAGATCACGAAGTCAGTAGATCGAGACCATCCTGGCCAACATGGTGAAACCCTGTCTCTACTAAAAATATAAAAATTAGCAGGGCATGGTGGTGTGTGCCTGTAATCCCAGCTACTTGGGAGGCTGAGGCAGGAGAATCTCTTGAACCAGGGAGTCAGAGGTTGCAGTGAGCCAAGATCGTGCCACTGCACTCCAACCTGGACTCCGTCTCAAAAAAAAAAAAAAAAAAATGGTATGCCACATTACTTGGTAAATATAAAATAAGGCTCTAGAACCACTGACTGTGGGAAGTGATTAAATGTGTTACTGAAACACGTTTGTTGCACCAGATCTTTCAAGTTTTCATTTCCCTTTCTGTTGTCTGAGCCTCCCCCTCCAATAAGAATATGTCCATCTAGAGCAGATTTTCAGTAAAGAATCTAGCTAATTTGTGTTGTAACTTCACAATCTCCAAAGAATCTGTGAACAAATTCGTCAAAGTAATTCTGAAATTTTTGAACACCCTGATATGCATAGAAATTATGATTAAATTCTCCTTTGTGTATGAAATGTGTCCCTGTGTGGACCTCCATAAATGTATGAAGCCTGGATTATCTCATAAATATTTTCCCAAAAATAGACGTTGATATTTAAGTTTCCCTTTATCATTTTACATATTTCAATAACTTGTTATTTAACAATATAAGATGTGTTTGACATGTGTGTCTTCTAGGCACAGATGAACAAACATACTTTAGATTGGGTGATGCTCATCAGAGTGATGGATTAAACTTGGAAAGAGATATAGTCATCCAGACCACAGCAACACAGGAAAAGTCACAGGAAGAACTTCCAACAACAAATAATAGTGTTTCTAAAGAAATATGGTTAGATTTTGAAGATTTCTGTGTATGCTTTCAGTAAGTATACCAATGGGATCAATCTGACTATGTCGTAGTGGTTAAACCCTGAGCTGCATTAGTATACAGTCACATTAAGATTTATTTTTGCATATTTAATATAGTGGTTATATAACCTATTAATTCTTAGCATCATCCAAAATAAGCCAATAACAGCCTAGTGTTGGTATATCAAATAAAATTTATAAAATGGAAAATAAATATATTGATTATCCATATAACACATTAATAGCCAAACCAATCTTAGGCCAGTTGCAGCTTCTCCTCAAAGGCTTGTTTCTTAATTAAAATGAAGAAATCTTATTCACTAGAATCATTCTTGTCTCTTTAGGGCAACTGACCCAATACTGTTGTTATTTTTTAACTTTCTTCCTACAATAATTTGATTATAAGAAACTTAACATGTAGTACTAGTCTTTGCCTATAATGACAATAACCTGTTAAAAATGTCTTTCTTTCAGAAATATATATATTTTCCACAAGCCAAGTTCATATTGCCTTAACTTTCAAAAATCAGAATTTAAGGTAAGTATGTTAGAATCTCTTTTATTCTCTTTAAATTTTTGGTAGAATTGCACCAGTAGAAAAGGTCTTCAAATTTCTCAAAACATTTCTAAACTTGTAACATAGTTATATTTTTAAAAATTAATTTTTAGAGTCTCTCACTAATCCTTATCCAAGCAATAAGCAAAATTCCACTAGCTTATAACCACAAATGTGATCCATCTGACTATGTTGGATCCTGGCCTGAATTATTATACAAATTCACATTAAGAAAAAATTGATTTATGAAAAAATGAAGGACATGCACAAATAAATTCACTAGATTTGGTTTCAATTAGTATTTATTGAATAGTGTATGTTTCCTAAAACATAAGGACACTCTACCATTATGCCTGCATTTTTTCCCCCATATCATCCCTCTACCTGGAGTTTCTGTCCTTTCATCCCTGTTATCCTCATTGCTGTTGTTCAGCTAATGCCTAGAAATCCTTCAGAATAGCACAGCTGCCCTTGACACTGTGAGGCTTCCCTTCCCTGGCCATGGAGTCTGGGTTAAGAGTCTCAGCTTCACCAGCCTGACCAACATGGTGAAACCCCATCTCTACTAAAAATACAAAAATTAGCCAGGTGTGGTGGCATGCGCCTGTAATCTCAGCTACTCAGGAGGCTGAGGCAGGAGAATCGCTTGAACCTGGGAGGCAGAGGTTGCAGTGAGCCGAGATTGCACCACTGCACTTCAGCCTGGGCAGTAGAGTGAGATTTCATCTCAAAAAAAAAAAAAAAAAGGCTCAGCTTCATGTCCTCTGTATGCTCTATGTTTGCCTGGCATTTGCCTCCCACCCTCCCAACTTTCTGATTGCTTCCCTGTGCCCATTCTTCCCCCTACTTACTGTTAGCATCTTTAGAAGAGCTGTATCTTTTTGTTTACCACTTATAAGAACATTCCTGCCATGAGGTAGGAACTCAATTTAAAAATTGTGGATTAAAGTAATTAACAAACCACATATTGAGCAGAATTTTAAGAAAAACTATGACACATATTCCGGAAAACTAAACTGTACCAACATTTACATGTTGTCCTGTCATAGGACAAGGCCACCCAAGCCCCTCATGATAATCCCACACTTCCATGAGCAGTACGCAGAGTTGGAGGAAGTAAAGAGTCCTTGAAACTTTTCCATTGCCCTTGTAACAGATGAAAACGGACAGAGAAAACCTTTTGAGCAGACCTCAAGAGCTGCTTTGTTGCTGGCTGCCTACTCTGAAAATAAGAATAGTGACTGGGGGAAAGAAATCCTTCACCTAGTCCTGGAGTATGTGAAAACACCTAGAGGAATACTTTGACTTTATAGAGATAACACAACAATTAATTGGGAATAGTTGAACCCAGAGTATGATATCAGCATAATGTACAGTTTACAGTTTATTTAAGCATATTTCCATATTTAAACTATTGCCAGTGGTAAAATGACAATGGTTTATAGATGTTGCAGGCCCTTAGGTTCTGTATTGCATTCACTCCTCGTAGCAAACCCTGCGAAAAGATACTATTACCATCATTTTACATCTAAGGAAAATGAAGCAGATCAAATGTGGAATAACATATGTAAAACACTTAGAAGAATGCCTATTAGTAAGTAATCATAAATGTTGGCTGCCATTTACTAAAGACAGTTGCATAGAAGCTTTTGGTACACATAACCATCCTAATTTAAGAGTGTATGTGGTAAACTGGTCAACTGTTCTTTATTCTGATCTTATTCTTATGAAGTCATGATAAGCACAGAATTTTTTTTCTTTTAAAAGTCTCAGCTTGGTGAAATAAAATTATGACATTCCTTTTATTTCCCTGAATTTTTTTAAATTAGGTATGAGAAAATAACTTTCTTGGAAGTCATTGGAATATAATCTTAATGGCATTTAGCATGGCCTGAAAGGAAGGATCAGCTGTGGTCTGAGGCCAGACACTCCAGACCTTAGTGGCCTGCTGAGCTGGGGACACAGAGCCCGAGGCCTGTCCTCAGCACAATCCACAGATGTTCCTTTGGTGCTCAGTGTGAGGTTAGAGCAGGGTCATTTCGACGGTGCCATGTGCTGGCACCAGAGCAGAGGCCCTTTGTGGCCTTCAGGAACACCCCACCCCTCAATTCTCAGACCCTTGAAAATGACAGAAAGTGAGCTCCGGGCAGAAACTCCTCCTCAGGTATGCATGCCAGGCTCACAAGTCCAAGGGTCCTTCATATTTTCAGATAGTGAATATTTGAAACAACTTTCTATATCATCAACATGTCACAGCTGACAAGAAGCAAATAATAAAGTGTCAAATGAAAACAAATGGAAAATAGGGGGAGGAGTAAACATTTAAGTCATGATTGCATTGTATCAAGCATTTCTAGCAATCTTTGTTATAGTTGATTAAATAACAAGGCTTCCCTTTTCATAGCATTGCTACATATTTGTTTTTCATATATTAACTGTTTAATATTGTGGTAGAATAATGTGAAAAACTTTTAAAGTGTAGTATAATTCAATTAAGTTAATTGAACACATTTACCGTGTGCCATCCCTCACAATTATGTTGAAGCACTGAGAACTTGAAAGGCAATAATAATGCATTAGTCAGGAGTACCAGCCTTAGAGTCAGACAGATGGCTCTACCTACTTTTTTCTCTCATCTTTGCTGCTACAAACTCTGCGACCTTTGGTAAATAGCTTACCCTTTCTGTGTAATTAGATACATTAATGTGTCTAATTATTTACATTAATTATTAAGTATTATTAAGTACTATTAATGTATAATTAGATACATTAATAGTACCCATATAGGATGAACCAAAATTATATACATGTAATGTTTATGTAACTATCCTTTAAGGAAAGTTTTGATTTTACTAAGCACTTTATTCCATCTCCAAAACAAAAACCCACAGCCTGCTGTATCAGCAAGCAATGGGTATTGAGTTAGGCCATTCTCACACTGTTATAAAGAACTACCTGAGACTGGGTAATTTATGTAGAAAAGAGGTTTAATTGACTCACAGTTCCACAGGCTGTACAGAAAGCATGGCTGGGAGGGCTCAGGAAATTTACAGTCATGGTGGAAGGCTATGGGGAAGCAAACATGTCTTACCATGGCAGAACAGGAGAGAGAGACAGGAAAGGGGAAAGCGCCACACACTTTCAAACAACCAGATCTCCTGAGAACTCCATCGCTAGAAAAGCAAGGGACAAGTCTGCTCCCGTGATTCAATCACCTCCCACCAGGCCCCTCCTTCAACATGTGGGGATTACAATCCCACATGAGATTTGGGTGGAAACACAGAGCCAAACCACAGCAGGTATATATCTGAAGCTCCTGTGGAAAGAAGGAAGACAGAGCTTATTTCACATACCACCCTGTAAAATAAGACATCCAACTGGCCATTCCCATTCTCTGCCAAAGTTTCTTACTCTATGGCCTTCCTGCCCATCAAAGACCCATGCTTGAGTACTACTCTGCCCCGGGCTCGGCCTCTTCTCTTTCTCATTTCTGGAACAAGCATATCCCTTTTCTGTCCTCATAGAGGAGAGCTCTGCCTCTCTCTGATATGGTGGCTAGTCTAACACAGCTGCTGCAGACCCAGTTTCCACAGACGGTTGCCAACATTCACCCAGTATAATTTTCTTCATATAATTAGATTCATAAAGTATTTATTGTGGTGCCTACAACACAGTAAGTTTCCTGTAAATCTTAGATATTATACTATGTTTTCATTAGAAGTGAAATAATAGCATTGATGAACTGATATTAAGTATGACAACTGGTCTAATTTCTTGCAGTTCTCAGAAGAACGAGTGTCCTACTATCTATTTGTAGATAGTCTAAAACCTATTGAACTACTGGTTTGCTTTTCTGCATTGGTACGCTGGGGGGAGTATGGAGGTAAGAGGGCTCTGAGAAAATGATAGCCTTAAAGCCTAGATCATGTTCAGGCTAGGGAACATGCAATAATAAGATTTTTAGAGGCCAGGCGTGGTGGCTCACACCTGTAATCCCAGCACTTTGAGAGGCTGAGGCGGGTGGATCACCTGAAGTCAGGAGTCCTAGGCCAGCCTGGCCAACATGGTGAAACCTTGTCTCTACTAAAACTACCAAAATTAGCCAGGCGTGATGGCACGCACCTGTATTCCCAGCTACTCAGGAGGCTGAGGCAGGACAATCGCTTGAACCCAGGAGGCAGAGGTTGCAGTGAGCCGAGATCGTGCCATTGCACTCCAACCTGGGCAACAAGAGTGAAACTCTCTCTCAAAAAAAATAAAAAATTTTGAAAAATATTTTTAGAAGACCATGGATGGAGGAACTTCCTCCCTTTCCAGAGTTTCTCCAGAGTCCCACAGGACCACCTACACCACCTCCTCTGATGCTTTTACCCCACAGACACAGGGATTATGCTCACTGCTGCCACCTGCACCTCTTCTGGTTGTACTATCTGTTCACCTTTTTGGTGTACTTACTCAATCTGTTATTGTTGTAGTTGTTGACCTATAAATGTCATCATTCTTAATTATTTCAAAATCTATTGAAAAACGAACTATTTTTCTTTGACTTGACATTCCAACAATCTTTTCCTCTATCCCACCTTGGTCCCCTACTTTCATGGTTACCTTGTAGACTTTAAGTTTACCAATTTGTGCATCATCTCAATCATCTCAATTTCAAGCACCCCACTCCCCGCTCACTGCTTGACTCTCTAGTTCACTCTACAGAACTCCCACTCCTACAATTTTGGAAGCCACTGGGACTTTCATTACTATCTACCCTGCCACTTTTTTCTCTGTCCATCACAGAGATAGCCTCCACACATTTGCTCTTTTTACCCCCTCATCTTACTTTCCTGGAAAAACTTCACTATTGGTTAAACTTGATGCATATCCAACCCACAGTTTCAAGAGAGCAGCTGAATGTGATTGGAGGAGAGAAAAACAAACACACTGGCTAGCCCTGCTTACATTTGAGGAGCACAAATCTCAACAAGGCCTTAGGCACTGCCAGTATTTCTGTCATTCTTTTATTCTCCCACTCTTATTTATTCCTGTAGACGACCTATTGCAAACCCTCAAACATTCTCTCTCTCTTCAAATCTTCAACACCTACTCTTACTCTCACTCATGTTCAGATGATGACCTTGCTGCTGATCTCACTGAAGAGACAGAAGAAATCAGAAAGGATTTCTGCTTTCAGAATTTGTACCTCCCTTTCCCACAATGAACTCTCTCAAAATCTAGGCCACCTTCCTTCTCTTCTAATGGATAGACAATCTCTGCTCCTCTACAAGGCCAAACCCTTGCATACACACGCACACACAGGCACACACTCACAAAACTTCATTATTTTATTCTTTGGCCTGTTTTGTTAAAGAATTTTTCTTCAGCTCAAATTAACAGTACATGGCACTGTAAATGTACAATAAGTATTTCCCAAATGCTTAATACTGAATGTTTTGTCAACATGCAGGGCAGGGATTTTTTTTAAACTGAAATATCATCAATGTTTTGAATGGTGTCTAACATAGAGCAGGTGGCTAGAAAATACTTGTTGTATAATAAACTTTCCAAAATTTAGTGATCTAAATTTAGTGCATCTACCAAACCAAAAGCTCTGAAGCCACACCATGTCCCAGAACATTTAAATTCTATAGGCATGAAGGCATTTCAGGTAATGTTGTGACCTTATATCCTCAACTCCAGTGTTTTCTGGAAATAGGGGGGAAATTATTTTGCCCTCAGTCATTGATGAACAATTAGCCTATATTATTTATCCATTTTTAATAAAAAACTTGATATTAAATTTAAAGTTTGTTAATTGCTTGCTATTTCTACATAATGTCAAAGACTGAATCAAAGATAAAAATTTTGATAAACAGGTTGGGCATGGTGGCTCACTCCTGTAATCCCAGCACTTTGGGAGGTTGAGGCGGGCAGATCACCTGAGGTCAGGAGTTTGAGACCAGCCTGGGCCAACATGGTGAAACCCTGTCTCTACTAAAAATACAAAAATTAGCCAGGGGTGGTGGCAGGTGCCTGTAATCCCCGGTACTCCAGAGACTGAGGCAGGAGAATTGCTTGAACCCAGGAGGTGGAGGTTGCAGTAAACCGAGATCGCACCACTGCACTTCAGCTTGGGTAACAGAGTGAGAATCTGTCTTTAAAAAATAAATAATTTTTTTGATAAACAGTGGGATATTTGGATTTATTTTTTACACTATTTTAGAGAAATCTCTTATTTTTCCAGATGTAATATGTTTTCTTCCTTTAAAATTGTATCTAGAAGGATATTGTAGTTATTACCATAGAGATAATAAAAGCGATGCTATACTACAATGAAAAATGTCCTCCTGATTCTAATTTTCCTATTCCTGGTTTCTTCACTTGAGAGGATTGTTACGAGAAAGAATATTGAACAGGGAGGAAGACCTAAGTGTTATTTCTAGTAATTTACCTGGAGTAATTTCTAATATTTTCTTTCATGATCAAACTTTAATACCTTTTTACTTATCTTAAAGCCTTAACAAAAGACAGTCCTCCCATAGAGCCTGGACTTCTCACAGCTGAAACGTTTTCTTGGAAATCCCTGAAACCAGGCAGTCTTGTTCTGAAGATTCACACATATGCTACCAAGGCTACAGTGGTTCGTCTGCCTGTTGGGTATGAAGTGGCTTCATTTTTCCCATAATAAAAATTGTTTGAAGGCTTGCAAATTGTTGGTTACTAAAGAAGTAAATAATATGGACTCTAAGACATTGTTTCCTAAAGCAATTTCTCAAGGCATAGGTCCATGATTATTATTCTTGAGAAAAATAATTCCAAAAAACTACATTGAGAAATACTGTACAATGAATATCCCTTTGGGAGATTCATAATTGTCAAAGATTCTGGGAATATATTTAGTCAACAATACTGCTTGAGCTTGTTTAACCCAGCATTTTCTAAAATTAATTTATAAATATTATACACATAACATTTATAATACTTTAGTATGAATTTTCTCATAAATATTTCTTATAAGTTTTCTCACCAATATAATACTTAGCAAAAACCTTGATTTTATTTAAATGCAAATTGAGAAATATGCATTTTCCCCTACCAATCTAGATTTTCTTGTGGCTTATTTTCGTTAGATATTATTTTTAATTCAGATAAAGCTGGTTAAACACATTAGTTTCAATTTTAAAGAAAATACATACAATGGAAAAGATTTTATTTTGATGAATAAAATTCAAAATATTATCTCAAATTTCAGAAGAAATATTTTCACTAGGCTTTGAAATAAACATTTTCACTAGCTTTTACTTTTTTCCCAAGATCAATCATGCTAATTCTATGTGATCAATGAAAAGCTATGTCTCTTATGCAAAAAGCAAAGCCTCAGCAACAAATGCTAAAATAATTGGGTCAAGCATCTAGTACTTCTACAAAATACTACATTTTGAAACTTTGACATTTCTCACATCTCCCCTTTATACTCTAGCAAATCAAATTACTCTGTCTGAGTGCTTATTCATTTGAGACAACCAAGGACAAGGAATTTAATAAAGAATCTTCTTATATCCGCTTTTCCCCCGACAGAACCTAAACCATCAGCATGTATGTTTTGAACATGCTCTAAATCTGCAGTCCCCAACTCCAGAGCCATGGACTGGTCCTGGTCCGAGGCCTGTTAGGAACTGGGCCATGCAGCAGGAGGTTAGCGGTGCCTGAGCTCTGCCTCCTGTCAGATCAGCAGCAGCATTAGAGTCTCATAGGAGCGGGAATCCTATTGTGAACTGCACATGCAAGGGATCCAGGTTGGACACTCCTTATAAGAATCTAATGCCTGATGATCTGAGGTGGAACAGTTTCATCCTGAAACCATCCCCAAACCAAGTCCATGGAAATATTGTCTTCTGTGAAACCGGTCCTTGGTGCCAAAAAGATTGGGGACGGCTGCTCTAAATGCTCAATAACTGGAGGACTGTGAATATCCCTGCTCTCACGATACGACAACCTGGTAGAGGAGACACGATTAACATACATGAAATGATGCATTTGTGAGAAAAAGACTAGGAAGTCTACACAGCCCTGTACCTGCTTGAGTTTTTCTTGTTGTTAGGGAGAAATCGAGACTAGTCTTCACACCATGACTGCAGTGTGTGGGAGGTCACTCCAGCATGTACTGCAGAGAAGTTTGGTATTTAGCCTAACTATTTTTGTCCTACATAATAAGTAAAGCGTAGATTTCATGATCCCGTAGGGTTCTTATAGAGTGCGAATTCAAAGATCCTTATCTCATCTGTGTTAAAAATTGAACTCTTCCCTAACCTTTGACTTCATTTGAGTTCCAAAGTGTGAATAAGCAACTCACAGGTCAAATGCCACCACCCAGGAAGCACTTGGTTCTCATCCGGCATCCCTTCTCTTTAGGAGACACATGCTACTCTTCAACGCATACTCCCCAGTAGGACACTCCATACACATCTGCAGCATGGTGTCATTTGCCATTGGGGATGAACACGTTGTGCTGCCCAACTTTGAACCAGTAAGTATTTTTGCAACAGCAAGTTATTTATTTATTTATTTATTTAGAGATGGAGTCTCGCACTGTTGCCAGGGCTGGAGTGCAGTGGCATGATCTTGGCTCACTGCAACCTCTGCCTTCCAGGTTCAAGCAATTCTCCTTGCCTCGGCCCCCCAAGTAGCTGGGATTACAGGTGCGTGCCACCACACCCTGCAGATTTTTTTGTATTTTTATTAGAGACGGGGTTTCACTATGTTGGCCAGGCTAGTCTCAAACTCCTGACCTTGTGATCTGCCCGCCTCAGCCTCCCAAAGTGCTGGGATCACAGGCATGAGCCACCGCACCCAGCCACAACTGCAATTTTTATGTGCTTTATTTTCAAAGATTTTGAACTAAACACATTTTTATTTTATACTCAACTTACTTTTTTTACCTTTTAAAACTATTAAGTATACTCTGCAAGAAATCCCCACATGCAACCATGAAGTCTATAATGAAGTCTGAACCCTGTAGGTATACAAGTGAAATATGTATACTTTTCTCCAACAACTGCTCTCACCTCTACTCTGTTGAATCTCTTTTCATATCTGTTAATATCTTAGTTAGATCCCATGGCATCATTGGTTCTTTGAGGTATAAATATCAGTGCAGTCCTTTTTAATAGAGTTTAAAATTTTGGTCTCTTTCTCTCCTTTCATTTCTTCCTTTGCCTAAGGAATCTGGAGCATGTGCCTGGGATTTAGCAGAGAAGGAGTAGCTCAGAAGGTTCTGTCTCTTCACCTTCGTCTCTTCTCATTCTTCTTGGTCTCTTCTCCTTGGTTTCTCTTGCTCTTCTGTTCTGACGGGGTCTGAAAGAAGAGATGAGGTCAATGGGACCAGTATGTCCCCTAAAATCTTCCCTTGGTTTTAGATGTCCTTTGTACACATGCATTTGGGACAATATTTGCAGACAGCCTTCCCACTGCATAATTCCTGATGCTTTCTCAGCTCTAACCCTTTCCTACCAAAAAAAAAAAAAAAAAAAAATCCAAATAGCACAACCTTGTATTGATGGGATTCTCTAAGCCAGCCAGCAAATTTCGTGGCAAGCAGATGGCCCCCACACATGTCACACTCATGCATTCTTCCTTGTCTGAGCAGTGGCTGTGCAAGAGTTCCCAGGGCTGCCTCCTCTGTTTGCTGTGCCATCTCTCACTAGCTTTCTTTCTCTCTTGCTCAACAGCCACAGCAAGATCACACAGATCAGCAAGTTCATTTTAGACACAGATGTCACTTATTTCCCTAACTATGTTTATCTTGCTTATTTCAAGTTGTCTTTTTAAGAAAATAATTCTGCTTTATATGGTATACATTGTCAGTTTGTTGTCTTCCTTTAGATAATTTATCTCCCCGGGTGTTTATTTATTTTGGTCTATGAGCTCACATTTCCCTGGAGATATCACTTCCTGATGTTGAAAAGATTGTTGGAGCTCAAGTCCAAGAAGCAAAAGAGAATAGACTGACCCAAGGGCAGAGAGACTAACGCTACTTAGAACCATAATTGATCCCTATCTAATATTTGACCAGAGAACTTTTCTGGGCATGGTTTCACCTTAGGGAGAAACACCACTGAGATGAAACTTTCTGTAGGCTTTGTGAGGATTCTAAGTCAGTGTGTTCCAGAAACGAGTCAGTTGCATCTGCTTCCATCAGTTTCTCACCCTAGCAAGGCATCTGTGCTTCAGGTGCACTTGCTGGGCCATTCCTCAAAATTTCAGGAGAGAATCGGGAATCATGATTGCACCATGGTGCCCTCTAAGGGGAAAAAAGTTGTTTTGTTTTGTTTTTTCCAATTTTACTTTTTTCATGCTGCTGCCAGGCAACTCCAGGACCACCCACCGTACACCAACCACAACAGCTCCAAACACCTCACAGTTTTCTCCAGTTTTTAAAAATTAGTTACTTCCTGAAATTCCTGTCTCCTTCTTGCTTTATGATTTTTTTTAAGAGTTGATAGCAGGAGAGAGCCACCAGCCCATGCTAGGTCACCCTCTTGTCTTTATCTTTCTGGCTTTCTCCCTGAGATCTCTGTTCGTCAGTCCTCAAACTCCACACAGTTTTTTGTCAGACTAATCCTAAATGTCCTCAGAACTAGGTCTGGTTATTAATACGGTGGGGAAATTTTACGTGATCCCCAATATGAGATGAATATTCCTCCTACAGGTTCCCACTCAGGTAAGAATTGCATTCCTTGTTTTTTCTGAGACTGCAGAATTTAGTAAAGCTGCCTTGATATCAAATCCTCTATAAAGAATCATTGAATCATATAGCAGAGATTTCATATTTTAACAGAAATTAATTTGTATAAACTAGATGACACTTAAGGATGAGTGAGGATGGCTGCCATGCTTTGTCTTCACAGGAGAGCTGCCGATTTACGGAACAGTCTCTGTTGATTATGAAAGCTATTGGAAATGTGATTGCTAATTTCAAAGATAAGGGTAAACTCTCTGCAGCTTTGAAGGATCTGCAAACAGCTCACTACCCTGTCCCCTTCCATGATAAAGAACTAACTGCACAGCACTTCAGGGTAAGCTTGTTTGGGATACAATGTTCAGAAGAGGAAATTTTCTTTTCAAAATGGTATATCTTCCATTAGGTGACCTCCCAAATCAGAGCCAGAGAAAATATTTTGGATGGAGATAATATATTTGGGAAGTGATTTCAGAAAGCAGAAATGAGGGAGTAAAAAGAATGAAATGAGAAAGAGAAAGAAATTGATTAAAGGACATGACAACTACTGCTGTGGCTTACTGGGAATCAGCTACGCAGGGTGTCCTGAGGAACTATGTGGGACATCCCTTTAAAAGTTCCCACTCAAGGAGGGCAAGATGGTGGTGCTTCTCCACCAACTCTTTTCCCCACTGTTAGATGGTTGCTCTCAAGGGCTTTGACTTCCTCACACTTACAACGTGTGCCTCTGCCAGGCTGAGCCGCATTCTAGCTTCACAGGCAGCCTTGAGGGCGTGAAGCAAAGAGACTTCCTGGTAACCCCTTCACAAGGCACATATGGACCTGTCCACTGCAGCTGCGCTAAAACCAGGTGGGCTTAGGTCTGGCTTTTTAACACTCACACTATTCACATTTTGGGTCAAATAATTATTATTCTCTCTTCTTCGATTTTTTTTGGAAGAGATTTAGAAAGATTTGTATTAGTTCTTCTTTAAATGTTTTGTAAAATTCAGCAGAAAAGCCATCAGGTCATGCACTTTTATTTGATGGGAGACTTTCTCTTTTTTCAAGAGATGGAGTGTTGCTCTGTCACCCAGGCTGGCTTGCAGCAGCATGATCATAGGTCATTGCAGCCTGAACTCCTGGGCTCAAGTGATCCTCCTGTCTTACCCTCCCAAGAGGCTAGGACTACAGGCATGCACCACCACACCTGGCTAATCAAAAATAAACAAACAAAAATTGAAGAGATGGGGTCTCACTATATTGCCTACGCTGGTCTTCAACTCCTGGCTTCAAGCAATCCTCCTGGCTTAGCCTCCCAAAATTCTGGGGTTAGAGGCATCAGCATTGCGCCTGGCCAACATGGGATACTTGTTATTACTAATTTAATATTACCTATATATGTCTAGGAATTTGTCCTTTTCTTCTGGGTTATCCAACTTGTTGGCATATCATTTTACATAGTAGATTCTTACGATTCTTTGTATTTCTGCAGTTCGTTTGTAATGCCCTGTAGGATGTTTAATAGCATCTCTGGTCTCCACCCTTTAAACACCTGTAGATTCCAGTTATGACAACTGAAAAAGACTTCAGACATTGCTAGATGCCCCTGCAGGGAGGGGTAGCATTGCCAGATTTAGCAAATACAAATACAGGACACCCAGTTAAATTCTATTTTGTGTGTAAACAAACCATATGTGCAATATTTAGGACAGAAGTATACTACTGTCCTAGTATACTTCTAAAATTACTTACATAATTACTTATAAAATTACTTATATAAAAATTTATTTTATCCATTATTCAAACTTGACTGGGTGCTTGGGGTTCTTGAGGAAATATAACTAGAAATAAAATCTCCCAACCTAGATGACCTGTTCACAAGGCAGAAGAAAAGGAAAACAATTTGCTGTTGAATGAAGTTTAAGCCAGAAGGTGGTGCACATCACAGACAATCTGCTAAGAGATTGCAAAGACAAAAACAAGCAAAAATCTTACCCCAAGCAGATACAGCCCATTTCACACATACCATCAAGATAAGCAATATGTAGTCTTCAAGGAAAAGACTCCATATCACCTCTTGCCACACAACATATTTCATCCCAAATTCACTTGGTATAGGGGTGACCATCTGTGTTAGGTAATTAGCTTTATCTAAAAGAAAAATACACTTGTAACACCTTCATATCAGCAAGGTACCTACCAATGGTAGTCTCCTACTCTCCTAAAGAAACTTGGAAATACTGGTGCTATCTTCCATGATGATTAACGTTTCAAATAAATGGTACTCAGGTCCTGGACAAAAACATTCCTGGGCTATTAAATGCGCAAGAGGCTTATTTAGCTTTTTAGAAAGATTTACTGGCCAACGTGGTGAAAATCCATCTCTACTAAAGATAGAAAAATTAGCCAGGTGTGGTGGGCACCTGTAATCCCAGCTACTTGGGAGGCTGAGGCAGGAGAATTGCTTGAACCCGGGAGGCAGAGGTTGCAGTAAGCCGAGATCGCGCCATTGCACTCCAGCCTGGGCAACAGGAGCAAAACTCCATCTCAAAAACAAATAAATAAGATTTACATACATTTCTGAGAGAGAGAGAGAGGAACAGAGAGAGAGAACTTATCATTACAAGTGTCCTAAATGTAAATGCTCTAAGGCAAAGGATGTGAGGGAGCAACCTCTTTCCTTATTTTTCGTAGGGGGTGATTAAGCCCCTTATTTTTTAATTTGTACTTCCCCTTACAGTGTAATGTATTTAATTGGCAATGCCGCCTGAGGTGCAGATCAACCCCAGTTGAGAACTACTCACCTACAGCATGAGAGTAATATACAAGAAATATTTGCCATAATTCACCTGTAGAACAAGTCTGATAGTGCCCCCACCCTTAAGTAAACTCTTATCCATTCTTCAAGTTGGTAGCTGGTCACAAGGTCTAAAATTAAACAAATAAATAATCAAATCACCATATGACAAAAAAAGCTATAGTCTCTACAGCTACCACTGGCCTTGAGGCCGCAATCCATATTCAACACCTGTCTTCTCTACCACCCATTCTAGATTGCCTTGTTTTGCAGCCAGTTCTTCTAGTTGTTTACCTGGTGAGTGATCCAGATTCTCCATCCTGATGAGTGCAGGATCTTGGCTACCTTACTGTAGCCAAGCCATGGTTGCTGCAATTACTCATTTACCATGGAAGCATTAAAAATTGTCCCAGCAAGTTTCAGACTAAATTCTCCCTGCTCCCTCAATGTAGCAGAAACCCTAATACCTCATGATAATCAATGTGAATTCTCCTCCTACCCTGTTATATTAACTCCTTTTTTTCTGCTTATCCACCAAGATGAGAGGCCCAAAGCAACCACACATATGTCATAGTTTAGTTTTATTGTAAATAATACCATATTCCCTGGTGGAATTATCCCTTGTTTTCTTCCCTCAAGAAATGTGTTCTGAAATCTAGCAAACCCGTTATTGTGGGGGAATCGGGCACGGAGTCTGCAAATGGGTCATGTCAGATGATGGGGAGAGAGGCCAATCTTACTTGCAACTTTTGAATCTCAGGCCTGTGTGTTTTAACTATGCAGATACAGCACCAGATATTGGTCTTTGGTTCCATATGTACGTACTTCAAGTGACATCTCCAGGCTGGCTTTTTAACCGAGCCTCCTATGTGTCATTGCAATCTACCAAGAATTTTATCAATTCTATATATGGTATATATTAGGACCAACATGTTCCAGACTATTCCCAGTGATTAAATCTTTACTCTATAATGCAACTCTTGATCCATGGGTATGTTAGCTGAATCCCATGTTTGTAAACCAGATTTTCTATAACCTCTTGGATGCTGGCCGAGGTACCAAGGACACAGAAAGCAAACTCATAGCTGAAGCAGGAGTCAATTCTTGTAAGGAATCAGTGACCCACCTAATGGAAGTCTAGTCCACTGAAAGCAATTTGCCACCAAGTAACTGACTGGACTTCTCAGGGGACTATACCATATCAAAGACCAGAGTCAGTTTCTGTTGCTGGTAGGTTAGATGACTGAGCCTGGATGAAAGAGAGCCCAGGTGGTCGGTTCACCATTTCACGCTACCAAGATTACTCTGCACGGGCTCAATGTAGCTGGCCCTGATTTAATATGTAAGGGGTCTTGGTGAATGAATCACTTATGCAAAAGGAAGCTATTTTGGTAAAAAAAAAAAAAAAAAAATCTCCATTTTATACTTAATTACACAACTATGTGACATATGATGAAAAAGCTTTGTTTAAATAAGTCTAAAAGTTTTTTCAATATGAGGTTAGTACTACTATTAAGTGATTAAAAAAACTCTAAGAAACATATTTTCATTTTATGTAGCATATGAAATAATAGTGTGTCTTACAATGGATGGCGTCTTAGAATCAATAAAATAAGCTATTTAACTTGCTTAAGCAGAAGGATAATGCTATTTTTTTACCTTATTCTTTACCTCCTCTACCAGTTTAATGCTGTATTTTCATTGAGTCTATATTATAAACGTTGTAGTGATTACATTTTGTTAAATTAGAAATAATCAAATGATAATTTTGGTCTCTTACTGGGCAGGTGAGACTTCAAAGAATCTTCTGTTAGGTTGCGTGTACATCTGAGAAATGGTTTTTATTTTTTATTTTTAGAGTATCTAAAAATTTTTTAGAGCTTCTCTGGCCAGATGACGGTATTTTCTTGCTATAAAAAAATTAATGTACTTTATGTGTTTCAGGTTTTTCATCTTTCCTTATGGCGTTTAATGAAAAAAGTTCAAATAACAAAACCTCCTCCAAACTTCAAATTTGCATTCCGGGCTATGGTTTTGGACTTGGAGTTACTCAATTCCTCCTTGGAAGAGGTTTCTTTAGGTACCCATGAATTGTGTATATTTAATCAAGGAATTCCTAGTTTTAAGTAAGGTAAATAATTTAAGAAATGTGTTTGTGGAGTAAGTGGAATAAGTCTGTGTGGACTGTCATGGAGTTCAAGCAGTGCTCTAAGAGCTCAAGGGGCTCCAAGGACCTGCTGGGGATCCCCTACCCCTAATCCCCACCACATACACTTCTAGGGGAGTGTCTTACAGAGGAGAATTTCCCTGTTTTATTTACTCCTAACCTTAAAAATATGGAAGTCACTAATCTATATGGTTTGATTTGAAGAATTCTGGCAAGATCCTCTGACTCAAGTAACCCTACTTTTCTCTCTTCTTCCCATGCTCTGCTCCCATCATTTTAACATGTCTTTTATTTTTGAGAAAAATCTCTGGCTATATTCACACAGGAATCAATAGTAGTTCACCAATATGTCCCTATTTTGTGTGTTTTCCCTCCTGCAGAATATTTACATTCTAACAAGAACCACCTAGAGCCGGCAATATTAAATATGATGCTAACTCTTGCAATGTAGAATTTTATATGTTGGAGGGCTTTGGCAGCTGAAGGCGTTGAAACTTAGGGAAGGGATGAAATATAACTTTCAGTCCAAAGTTTGTTTTTCCGTTTCCAGTGGAATGGCTGGACGTTAAATATCGTATGCCCACAAGTGATAAAGAGTATTCTGCTGAGGAAGTAGCAGCAGCAATTAAAATTCAAGCCATGTGGAGAGGAACTTACGTTAGATTGCTTATGAAAGCCAGAATACCAGGTATGATTGTCCAAACATTTATAAAATGAACTTGTTTGTATAAGAATAAATATTTATGTGTGTTAATGAAAGTATTTTGGAGTCCCCCACTTTATGGCTAATTAATTTCAGTCCTCTAAATAATGAAATTATTTGAAATCAGGAAGCATGTCCAATGCACCGAGTGTCTTGTTCCCAGGATTGGCACAGTGCCTGGTGCATCATAAGCACACAATAAATACTTGCTGAAAGAATGAGTGAAAAAATGAATGCATTATCAGCTTTGTTTTCCCAATCTATTGCAAGTTCTTTTAAAACAGGGAACTGGTCTTTTTCTGTATATATCCCAAGTAGCTAGCACTTGTGCTACCTCAGTCAGCCTCAGCTAAGTCATAGATATTTTCACATTTCCAGATGATTTTTCAAACAAATGAGTGAATAATTAAGTGAATGAATAAACTAATGCATAATAAAGAAGCCACTATATATGTCCGTACTGACACACATCTAGAAGGCATAAAATGCATGTTAAGTGTGTTCTTAAATTTATTAAATCAGATACATCTATGTACATGAAATACAATCTTTTTGCCAATAGGCCAGTTTTATCAGCTTAAAATAAAACATGGCAGATGCAAAACTTATATTCAAGCACTTTGGGAGGCTGAGGTGGGCAGATTGCTTGAGCTCTGGAGTTCAACACCAGCCTGGGCAACATGGGGAAACCATGTCTCTACAAAAAATATAAAAATTAGCCAGGCATGGTGGCATGTGCCTATAGTCCCAGCTACTTGGGAGGCAGAGGTGGGAGGATTACTTGAACCCAGGAGGTGGTGGCTGCAGCGAGCCTGAGCCGAGATCACACCACTGCACTCTAGCCTGGGCGACAGGGTGAGATCTTGCCTCAAAAAAACAAAAAACAAAAAATATATATTCAATTATTTTCATTCTGTGGTTTTTGCTGACATTTTGATAGGAGAAGCCTTACCTCCAATAGAATTCTTTACATATATTGAAAAACTTTCTTGTAAAAAAAAAAAAGAATCTATTTAAAACATTTAATGATAATATTTAAAATGTTTAAGCAGTAAAAACGTCAGATACACAATGGTTTAAAAACCCTAAATTACATAGTTTAATGATAGTTGTCTAATTCAATGGGTTTTTTCCCCATTACAAAACATATGCATTCATCAAACTCAATATAGGATGTCTTGCTTCATTTTGTGCTGCTATAATGGAATACCAAAGACTGGGTTATTTATAAAGAACAGAGATGTATTTCTTACAGTTCTGAAGGCTGGAAAATCCAAAATCAAGGGGTTTGCATCTGGACAGAGCCTTTATCCCATGAGGAAGGAGGCAGGGCGAGAGAGCACATTCATGAAAGAGAGAGAGAGAGATAAAGGAGGGATAGAGAGAGCCAGAACTCATCTTCTTATCAGGAAGCCACTTCTGAGATAACTAACACTCTTTCGATAATCACATTAATTCATTCATAAGGGCATAGTCCTCATGAGCTAATCACCTCTTAAAAGGTTCCACTTCTCAATGCTGTTACTTTGGGAATTAAGTTTCTAACACATAAAGTTTGGGAAATATATTCAAACCATGCATATGGTAAAATATGCTTTTATTGTCCACATATGTTGTAAAAATTTTCATATAATGATTTTACTTCCCTTTTTAGAGACTGAAAATATGGGCAATTTAGTAATGTACTTCATAGAGTTTGTGTTCAACAATTCAAAATGTTTTTTTAAATGGTGTTTGCATTTTTTTCACTCAACATATATTTATTGAATAACTCTTGATTGCATGGCAATGTTACGTATTTTGGCCTTATAGCAGTCAATGAAACAGACAAGGTTTCTACTCTGATGAATCTTGTATTCTAGTGAGAGTAAGCATATAATAGACAAGTAAATATATGAAGATATCAATTTCAGATGCTGGTAAATACTATGAAGAAATTAAGATAGGATAATTAGAAAAAGAATGTTAGTTTCTGATACAGTAAATTTGAGGCTCTTAATAAGGATTCACATTTTCTTGGCAAATTATCTACTTTTAAACCATTTGCAGATAATGCAGTAGATTGAGATCTAATAAAATCCTATTAGCCATTGTTCTTTACAAAAATTGGATGGATTACTTTTTCTGAGATAAGATCTGTCACAAAAAAAGTTTTAGTGTGACAGAGGTCTCCTTATGTAAACGCTTTGATGACTATCTTAAATTAGGTCAAGTAATATTCTAAAACTTTAAATTAAAGATGAAGGGAAACAGCATAACACAGTGAGCAGAGCTCTTGACTAGAAGTTTGTAGCTCATATTTTAAACCTGAGTTTTCTGCTAATGAAGCCTATGACTTTGAATACCATCTTACTTGTGAGTTTCAACTTCATTTGTGAAAATGAAGGCTTTGGACAAGATGATCTTTCAGGCATCTTAAAGCTTAACGTTTTTATTATTTATTATTATTTTTAGACACAAAAGAAAATATCAGTGTTGCAGATACTCTTCAAAAAGTTTGGGCTGTATTGGAAATGAATTTAGAACAGTATGCAGTTTCTCTCTTAAGGTAAAGCAGTCAAATGATATTTTTATTGCAGTATATTGTCCTTTTGTCAAAGTCCAGTTTGAATACTACCATATTTGTTGAGAGCTCCCCAGTCACGGCAGCTAGAACCACACCATTACTTCGGACCTTCCACAATATTTTATCTGAAACATTTCTATGGTACTTGCTACTTTTTGTTTATGTTTTAATTGCACATAACTAAAATTCTAAGCAGAAAACCTCTAGGAGCAGAACAAAGTTTCCTTAAATCTTACGGTACTGAGAAGACAAAAATTAAAGTTTAGGACCTGGGAGCGGATGAGATCCCAGTCAACAAATAGTCAGATGAAATCCTTGGAGGACAACACTTTCTAAACAGGGACAAGGCAGAGGTAGATCGAACCTTAGAAAAACTGCATTCTAGCCATAACTCATGTCCAACAGTCAAGCTAACCTGAAAAAAACAGAAAAAAATTACACACCCACTCACCTCCCCGCCAATATATATACACACCATACATTATGGAAAATATGTGGAACCATACCCTCTGGTGATGTAGATTTCAGAGGTGGCAGAAAAAAAAAAACCTCTAAACATGACTGTTATGAAAATGAACAAGAAAATAAATAATAAAAAAGAGAAAATAGATGAAAAGTTTGAGAATTTAATAAAACACAGACAAATGGAAAGTACGTCAATGAACATTTTAATAACCAAAATTAGGAACTCATTGATGAATTTAACCACAGATTAGGCATAGTAGAAGAAGAGTTTAGTGAACTGGGTAATATGTCAATAAAAAGTATCCCAAGTGAAGCTAAGAGAAAATGAATGGAAAATAGCATAAGGGACTTGTGGGGTATTCTCAGAAATCTTAGTGTGTAAGTAATTGGAGTGACAGAAGGTACAAAGATAACAGGTGAGAACTTTCCAAAACTGATAAAAGACATCAATTTACATTTTCAAGAGACTCTGCAGACCCCATGCAGATTGCTTGATTAACCTTTACTCCAGAACCCATTTCCTAAAAGGGCTACACTTTTGCCTAAAGTTTTAATTGTATGAATGCACATAAGGAGCACAAACCCTCTTTTCCAACCTGCTTTTGTATTTTGGGGCTACCAGGAGGAGATCTCTAGGTCAGATCCTACACCTAATTGTCATGAAAACGATGTGCTAAAAAGTGAGTGTCCCTATTAGGGAATAGGATCAGTACACCAGGGAGGTGTAACACTAGCATAATACCTTCAGGGGATTGTTGTTCTTCTCCATGTGATCTTTCCACTACAGCCAAGACCATTTCACGGAATCTCAGCTCATATCTGATACAGAGGCCATGCTCTTTCAATGCTTTGAGTTCTACATACACATTTCTTGGACAGATAAAACCAAAAAGTCTGTTATTTAAACTCAAATGCCAGTGGCATCCAAAGCTACCTTATCCTAGCAGGCATTAATTTTATGGTTAAGAGCACATAATTTGACACAAGACCTGAAGCTAACCCCGGCTCTACTAATTATTGTTATCTAAGATAAGATTCTTATCCTCTCTAAACTTAATTTTTATATGTAGCATAGGGATATCTACTGTATAGTACTATTCCCTCATAAATCTGTAAAGATAAATTAAGGTAGACAGGAAAAGTACTTAGCACAATGCCACAGATTGAATTATTACAGAAAAGTAGCCACTGTAAACATTGGTATTGTCATTACTACTACATGTGGAACTTTGAGGTTCTGAAGCCTAGCCTTTCATTCTCAACTCTGAAGGGGAAGAACTTCCCCCAAGTCAATTTGGGGAAGACTGAGTTTACCAATTTATGATTTAGTCTTAAGATTGAATCCCATTTCATCTTTTTTTTTTTTTTTTTTTTTTAGATGGAGTCTCGCTGTGTCACCCAGGCTGGAGTGCAGTGGCACAATCTAGGCTCACTGCGAGCTCCACCTCCTGGGTTCACGCCATTCTCCTGCCTCAGCCTCCCTAGTAGCTGGGACTACAGGTGCCTACCACCATGCCCAGCTAATTTTTTGTATTTTTAGTAGAGACGGGGTTTCACTGTGTTAGCCAGGATGGTCTCGATCTCCTGACCTCATGATCCACCTGCCTCCGCCTCCCAAAGTGCTGGGATTACCTGGGATTACAGGTGTGAGCCACTGCGCCCGGCCGAATCCCATTTCATCTTAACAATTCAATCCAATTGTGTGGACGCACACAGAGAGAACAGACCCTCTTATACAAGTTGCTTCTGCATTGTGGGGCCTATCATAGGAAAATCTGTGGGTGAGATCTTGCACCCAATTTTCTTGCAAATGATGTCTAAAAAACAAACTCCCCTATGAGGGCATCGTATCAGATAAAAATCTGACTAAATTGAAACTAATTCTTAATTAAGACTAAATCTTCCAACTCAGTCAGGTATATCACCCTGGGTCATTCAAAATATTCTATATAGTTCATCAGGATTTTGATGGCTCTACATTCATTAAACGGGTAGAATGTTTAAGGGGAACAGTGACAGTCTGGGAAGACTGGAAATCACACTCTTATTTTAGAATGGTGGCAGGTCCTGTTACAGTCAATTCCCACTGCGACCAGCTTAATTCCCATGTTGGTTGAGCCAACATCCTTGTATAGATTAGGCCAGCCCTGTGTGATTTACAGGGGTGTCATGCATTGACAGACCTGCACTTTATAGCTCCTACTTAGAATTATCATACCATTGATCATCCAAACTAGGACATTGACAAGAAAAGATGGAGGACTGTTAATAATTAGGCCTGTAATAATTAGGACTGTAATAAATAGTTAATAATTAGGACTGTAAGTATAAACCACAGCTATCCCAGGCAAACCAGGATAGATGGTTACCCTATTATTTGTCTTTGTCACCATTTTAAAAGGCCTTTTAAACCCCTTCCAAGTATAATCCTGTTAGTTTCCTCCTACCAAAAGCCTATGATCAACAAAAACCAATGATAAAATGGAGTATGTGACTTTTGTCTTCCATGAGGACCACCATGGCTTTGCTTTCCACTGACAATCGATGAAAACATCTGCCTTCTGGAAGACAAGAACACCTCTGGCTCTGTCTAGACCTCTAAAAGAGAACCATTTGCTATGGCCATAATGCTTCCATCCCAGCTAATACCTGAGACATCGTATAAAGGGCCTTATATTCCCAGTGCTATAAAGGGCACATCCAGTTTCTGGCAGAATAGGAGGGATAAGACCTGGAAAATCCATCACATCATCACTCCCATTATGTTCTGGAATATGTCACAGCCTTCCAGGGGGAAAACGTGGAGAAACCTCAGCTCCATAATTAGTTTAGCAGTGTATGCTCTACTCCCTTATACACTCAGAAATCATGCAGGAGGAAAGCCAGCACTCTCCACTTGCGCATGGCCTTAGATTTTTAAAATCTATTTTTCCAAACGTATTTCTCACTTTAAACTCCATTTCAGTCTCCATTCTCTCTACTTCAATTCCAGGCCCTTCAGTGACTCTCACCCAGTTTTGTTGCTGGTTTGCTTGCTTCTAGTTTTTCTATCCTTATAGCTTCAACTTTGGTTCTGGTTTCCCCCCTGTAAACTTTACTCCCTCAATCATGAATCATGTTTCCTTTGAGAGCCTCAGATAACCTTGGGCACCTTTGACAGACATCTTTTGTGATTAACCTAGAATGGGTCCCCTTCTCTTGGCACCATGTATCAGGGACTACACAGACCCCCTTTGATCAAGATCTCAATCTAGCCAACAATGACTTGCAATATCTTATACTATTTTTTGTCATTTCTTTTTGTAAATAGAGTTTATCTTTAAAGTGGCTTTTGCCATTGATACATAATTTATTTTTATATTTCTAGACTAATGTTTAAAAGCAAGTGCAAGTCTTTGGAATCTTATCCATGCTATCAAGATGAAGAAACTAAGATTGCTTTTGCAGATTATACTGTGACTTATCAAGAACAGCCACCAAATTCTTGGTTTATAGTATTCAGGTGAGGTTGTTATATAGTGACAAATATGTCTCTAAATGGCTTGCAATATCTGTATTTATGAATATTTATGATAGTAGTAAAGGTATTAGCTTCTGGGTTGCTTTCATAAGTTAGTTAAAATTCTTCCACACTTGGCATTTTAAATGAGATATTATAGAAATTTTTATCTATTCTTTTCATCAAAATATGAAGAATGTTTAGTAATTATTAGAAGCTTTTATGTTCATGATAAAAATACTATAACAAATTAATATGCTTTTAGTATAGAAAAAGATCCTTTAATTTCTAAGCAATAGCATATTTGGTAAAAGTCACAAATTACTTATAAAATTGATTTTTTAATAGAGTTTGCGTTTACTTGACAAAATAACATATTAATAGTAATTTTTAAAAGAAAATAATATGTGTGCCTTTTAGTTATTTGGAACTTTGGATTTTTAAAAAAATTTCTTGGCATTAATGCAAATTTCAAACTTCCTTTAAGAATTCACATCAAGGGAAAGTTCATGCTTTTGTAATTACAGAGAAACATTTTTGGTTCCTCAAGACATGATTTTGGTTCCCAAAGTATATACTACACTTCCAATCTGTATCCTACACATTGTTAATAATGACACAATGGAGCAAGTGCCAAAGGTGTTCCAAAAAGTGGTGCCTTATCTTTATACCAAGAATAAGGTAGGTATAAAATTTATTCTCCACATATGATAGAATGGCAGTGAAAAGCCACCAGCTTGTAGAGGGTCCTGAAGGGAGGGTAGAGTTGTTTTTAATCTACTTAACAGACAAATAAGGCCCTGATCTTTCACTATAGAAGTCCCATATATTTAACAGTAGGAGATATTAAATGTAAGTGCTAAAGCATTCTTTACCTCTCAACGCTCTTTCTTCTTCCGAAAGAAAATATGACAAAAAGAAAGCATTAGAAATTCTAATTATTGAAATTTAAAAAACATATAAATGCTTAAAATAGAAACGAATCTAAAGAGCTCCTTTAGCCTTATCCCAAAACCAAATCATATGATTATCTTTGTTTCCCACTGGGTTTTTATTCTACTCCTGTATATTTCAGAAAATTGTAGTTACATAGCCACCAACCATCACCACCTCATTTTGAGAGCTAAATAAATTGCTTTACCAGCCAGAGGTACTTGGGGACCTTACTGTGGCTAAATGATAGACCCTGATCTCTGACCTTCACTCAATCCACATTGCTTCTCTGTTTATTCAAACCTCATATTTGTCTTTTCAGTCATTTCCTCTAAGAGAGAATCACAACAAATGATAATGTATACCTAGCTGGATATGAAGAGGGCTGTTTTAGCTCTGGTCTTCCATTCTGCAGCTTTATGTCTTTAAACCTCTTCATTTTTCTTTTTGAGTTATGTCTGTACTTGACTTCTGAGATTCATTTCAGCCTATGATTCTATACATTATTTTGTGTAAATTAGAACATACTTATCTCATGAATACTGCTTTTGTATAAATGAAGGATACATTTAAAAATGTATTAACTCCATAAAAATCCTAATAGCTCTTTCATGCTGTCTTAGAGATTTTAGGAAACATTTTAAAAATAAGGGCAATTAAATTTTCGACGAAATTACTTAACCCCATTGATACATATGTGTGTATATGTGTATATTATATACATATATAATCTGTTTTCTTGAAAGATTTTTTACCATTTTATTATAATTAGAAGTTGTATATGTTTCATTAAACCCTTAGCATATTTTTCTATCATTTTTAATAAGACAGATTTTTTATATTACAATCAGATTTTATTAAATTTGATATTATCAAATTGTAACTTAAGCTTAAATTATTTTTATTTTGCATTAAATTTGGCAAATTTAACATTTACATTTTATAAGCAAATCTTATAAACATCAGTATTTTTGTGCAGTTATCTATATTTGGAATTATACACCTAAGCATAATTTTTAAAAACTCACTTGATTAAAGTCAATGCATCAATATATTATTTTTACTGATTGTTTTTGTTAATTACCTTGAAAGGGCATTTACATATCACTTAAAAACAGAATATTTTGCTACTAAAAATTCAATTCCTATACATCAGACATGTATTTACAAACTTTATTTGACCCACACAATTTCCTTTTATACTATATTTATTCTTCCCCATGTTCTAATAAATGATATCTCTAAACCAAGCTTGTCCAACCCGCGGTCCATAGGCTGCGTGCTGCCCAGGGTGACTTTAAATATATCCCAACACAAATTCGTAAACTTTCTTAAAACACTATGAGATATTTTTGTGATTCTTTTTTTTTTAAGCTTCTGAGTTTAGTTAGTGTTAGTGCATTTTATGCATGGCCCAAGACAATTCTTCCACTGTGGCCCAGGGAAGCCAAATATTGGAAACCCCTCCTCTAAACCTGACCTTTCTGCAGCAGAATGCCTTGGGTTAAACCAAACTACAGAGCTAGTTCTTCACGAACAAATTTGTCCACACACCAGTAGATGATTTTTTGAATGTTTGTTTTTAAAGTTTGAGTTAGACTTCCTTTTGAATAGAAACAGTTTATTTAATTTGTGATTAGAATTCAAAAGTCACAAAGATTAAGAGGAAGAAGATGATTTAATTTAAAGGGAGACTATCAAGGTTATAGATGTCATCAAATTCTAGCAATGAATTTTGTATTACTAGATAAATATACTAATGCTAGTCTTGAATACTTCATTTTGGAAGAGACCTTTAAAGAATATTTGGTTGAACCAAGTACGAATCTGATTATTATTTACATCTAGCATACCTCCTTGGGTTGGGATGGGTTTGGTTTTTGTTTTAGAAACTCCATTGTAGACATCCCTCTCTAGATTAAACTTGAATTTTTCGGATAGTTCTAAGTGATACATTTTGAGTCAACGTTCAGAAGAACATTCCGGCTCCACTTAACTATTATTTTTAAGTTGTAAATTGAGATTGCAGCAAACATACTTCCTGTCTCATATTTTATCTCTTCTGCCCTCTCACTCTAGCCAGCTCTGTTTAGAAAAAAAGTTAAGGCCGGGCGCAGTGGCTCATGCCCATAATCCCAGCACTTTGGTAGGCCAAGGTGGGTGGGTCACCTGAGGTCAGGAGTTCGAGACCAGCCTGGCCAAAATGGCAAAAGCCTGTCTCTACTAATAATACAAAAATTAGCCAGGCGTGGTGGCGTGCGCCTGTAGTCCCAGCTACTAGGGAGGCTGAGGCAGGAGAATCACTTGAACCCAGAAGACAGAGGTTGCAGTGAGCCGTGATCACGCCACTGCTTTCCAGCCTGGGTGACAAGAGCGAAACTCCATCTCCAAAAAGAAAAAAAGTTAAAAGTGGAGAAATGCGGAGGAGTATGTCAAGCTGTGTGAATAGAAAAAGAGCTTAATTGGACCCTTTTGTGCTGCAGTTTTCCTCTCTTCATAATTCTTGATCTTTGAACATTTATCCAAACAACCTTTGTCCCTGCTAAAATGTGGTTCCCAGAACTGAATGCTGCCTCTGAAAGTAATTCTGACCCGCAAAACATAAAGAGGATCATTGCTCCATTGTTTTGTACCCTGTGATTGCATCAGTCTTTGGGTACCTACAAGGCATGTTGATATGGTGGACTCAAGAGACACCTCAAGAGAGAACATCTTTGGCTGGCTAGATAATGTCTAAAACTGTATTGAGCAGTTGTATAACTAGCAATCTTAGGTGGGAATTTTGTGGCTAATTCTGCCCAGCAGGCTCATCCGGAGGCATCCTGACCCATACGAAATTCACCAGAGGCCTTGACATATGCCTGCCCAAAATTCATAAACACCATGTCTGCAACTTTTACCTGATGTTGTGTCTTCTAATCTTATGAAAAAAGTAAATAAGTTTTGTTTCCAATAAACTCATGCTGGCTTTAAGAATAGGTTTTATCTTTGAGGTTCACGTGAGACATGCTTTTTATGAGCTGCGGCAGAACTTTGATAAGCACTATTATTAAACTTACTAATCTGTGGTTTGCAGAGTATATATTCTTCTTAAGTTTGAAAAATCAGAATTGTTTGCTCTATTTTTTTTCATAAATACTCAAGACCATACACTGTAATTCAGAATACTAGTCTATGGGATTCCTCAATACTCAGTACTCGATTATATAGCTGTTTTACTACTGAATCCATTTAGAATAGCCAAGTTCTGTCCTATAATCCTATCACTGATTTAGCTTTGGATTTTCACTTACCAATATCTAATCCCACCATTTAATAACTTTTTCCTTTATAATCATTCTGAGTCTAAGCAAAAACAAAATAATTTTGCTTTGCCTCTTTAATTCAGTAGTACAATGAACTCAAATAATAATAAAAATATCAATACATATGTGCATTACCCTTCGCCAGTAAAAATGCTTTATTATACATTTTTTTTACTTGCCCCAAACATGATGTCATAAAGTCCTTACTGGTGTTGCAATTCTCATCTCATTATGGGGACTGGAATTCCAGCTAATATTTCTAGATGTGTATGAAACTTTTAAAAAATTCATTCTGGCTTACATATATCTAATTTTTACTTCTGGAAATCTAAACATACCAGAGAGCTATTTGTGGGCAGAGTACAGCTGGAAGACAAATCTATCTTTTTATTCTTTATTGGGGGCATCTGGAATTATAATCTCAGAATTACTTTGAACATTTGCATCTATTATGATATCATGCTTTTGATTCACTGACTTTTTAGCCAGCTATCCAATTATGTTAAACCAAGCTCTTCCCCATCATAAAGTAAGCCATTCCCAGGCTCTTGAGCTGCCCCTTTTCTGCAATCTAAAGAGCTCATCCTCAATCACACATCTGGGTTCTGTGGAATCAAATCAGCTATTAATTTTACAGTTTTACCTGTCATGTCAACAGAATACATTTCTTTGAACTCTTCTGCTTTTCTTAATTCAGTATTCCAGAAAGATAATCTGGGTGACAGGAAAATCAAGTAAGAAGCTTTTGGGCTACTCTGGGATGGTGCAATGATAAAAATCTGCCATGGGAGGCATTAGAAGAATTAGAAGAGGACATAGTAATCATCTATTGTAGTTAAGCACTTTATTTTATAGTTAAGGAACCACACAAAGGAAAATACCAGAGTTTATTATTTTCCTGAAAACTTTGTAGGATAGTGCTTTCTAAGAGAAATTCCAAACATAATCCTAGTGATTCTATGTTTATTAAGAGATCTTGGGACCTATAGGTATATCATAATAATAAGACATTTAGCACTATTAGATATTGTACATTCGATAGAATAATAACGACATAATTCATTTCTGTGTAATTTATCTTTCTTATAGAAGGGATACACTTTCGTGGCAGAAGCATTTACAGGCGACACATATGTAGCAGCCTCACGATGGAAACTGCGTCTCATCGGTTCTTCTGCTCCACTGCCATGCCTCTCTCGAGACTCTCCATGCAATTCCTTTACCATAAAGGAAATCCGAGATTACTACATACCCAATGATAAGAAAATTTTATTCAGGTACAAGTAAATGACAGAAGGGGAAAGGCATTTTTTAAAAAAATATTAATATTTTAGGATAAAAATAAATTCTGCAGTAAAATCCTGAGTCGGTTTTGAATTTCAAATTCTATATTCTTTTTGGAAACAATTAATTGAGTGTGATGTGATTATGTGGGTGTTATGTAAGATTAAGCCTGTATGGCTACATATAATGGTAGTGAGATTTCCCTAAGTCTTCATCCTACTTGACTTTGATTAAAGATTCTTCATGACATGGCTTCCTCTTACTATTTTCTTCTTCTTCTGCTCCATCTCTGGCTAGTATTTTGTGGGGGTTTAATCAACCAACTCAGCCTTCTTTTTATGCTCATCTATGTGCAGTGTTCTCCTTAAATAGCCTAATTATAGATTCCACTCTCTTTCGTTAATCAGTCTTCAATGTCCCTGCACTATTTCCAGCCCTCATTATCTTCAGTCTATACAATTGTTTTGTTTCTGGAATCCATGACTCTACTATATTCCCTTTTCTGCGCTTAATCAGTCTTTTCTCATTCTCCCTATCCATTTACATACTCATCCTTTACTTCCACAGTAATTGCCTTTCAACCACACATATTTAAATATGTGATTCTCCTGCTTTAAAACCTTTGATAACGTTCCATTGGCTACAGATAAACTCTGAAGCACATAGCATGTTATTTAGCATTCTTGAACAGATGCCTAACACAGTGTGCTCTCCTGATGGAACTAACAACCACCTCCTGATATATATGCCCGGAAATTTTATTTTGCTCAAGCATTTCCTCTTGTCCCACGTGTCCTCTCCCCACCTCTCCACTTAAAAAAAAATCATCACCTTTAATGAGAATTTTCAATAGTAAACTTCTTTGTGCTTAAACCTTCAAATATAATTAGTTGGCTCTGGTCATGTTCCTATAGTCCTTTGTTCTCTCTGAGACTGTGACATATCAAATTTTATCTAGTTAATTTCACCCTGGCCACTGTGAGAATCAACATTGATTGAAGGCAAGAATCATTTATTTTCAATATAGGACCTAACACAGTGCCTGATACATAATTGGTCTCCATTAACAATGTGTTGTTATTCAACGAGTTGTTGGAATACTTATCTTCTCTTTTTAATATACACTTCTCTGCACAGAAAATTTGGAAAATATGTGTATTCCCCAGAAGGAAAGAAACACACCAATAACTAAAAATAGCAATTGTGATAAAATATTTTAACTACTATGATAGAAAACTATCATATCACATGGCAGGGCCACTAATAGACTAAAAAGTGACATTTAACCTACTACCTAAATTACTCCCAGAAGCTGGTATTAAAGTCATCAAGCTGAGTGGTGAGGAAGGTGAAGAGGGAGCTGCTTAGGTAGCATAAGTGAAAGTTCATGAACTAAAGGATATACAACCTTTTCTGGAAACTCAAGACATTGTTTTGTTTGCAAAGTTGGGTTTTGGCATGCTATAGTAAGTAGTAAGACCAGAAAGTCAGCGAAAGCTTTCTGAGAAGAGCCTCACTGGACAAGAAGAATGGATTTTTACATTAGGAGCAAGGGGACTCTTTAAAGGATTTTAAGAAACATTATCAGACTTGTGTTAAAAATTATGTCTGCATAGCATGAATTTTTAAAAATATATTATATATATGCATGTGTATATACATATATATATATATATTTTTTTTTTTTTTTTTTTGAGACAGAGTCTCACTCTGTCACCCAGGCTGTAGTACAGCGGCACAATCTTGGCTCATTGCAACCTCTGCCTCCCGGGTTCAAGTGATTCTCAAGCCTCAGCCTCCCAAGTAGCTGGGATTACAGGTTCATGCCACCAAGCCTAGTTAATTTTTGTATTTTTTGTAGAGATCAGGTCTCACCATGTTGTCCAGGCTAGTCTCAAACTCCTGGCCTCAAGTGATCCACCTGCCTCGGCCTCCCAAAGTCCTGGGATTACAGACGTGAGCAACTGCGCCCAGCCCATTAATTATATTTTATAACAGAAAAGATGTTAGAACTATATTATTTTAAAATTATATTTAATCATAAAAGATGTGGAATATGAAAAAAAAAAAAAACTTCACTCAAGGCAGCAGTGTGTTGAGTGAATGGAAGGGGAGCATAACCAGAGGGTGGGAAACCAGGTAAAAGCTTTGAAATAACCCAGAAGTGAGATTATGGCAGTCTGAAGTAGGGCAGCATATTGACCTGTGAGGACTGTCGTAACAAAAGTCCACACACTGGGTGGGTGACTTATGCAATAGACATTTATTGTTGCAGAGCTGTGGAAACTATTAACAGAAGTGTGAGATCAAAGTGTCAGCAGGGTTGGTTCCAACTGAGGCTGTGGGAGAGAACCTGTTTCGTGACTTTCTCCTGGCTTCTTGTGGTTTGCTGGTAATCTTTGGTTATCCTTAGCTTTTAGAAGCATCACATCTATCTCTGCCAACATCTTCACGTGGTATTTTCCCCTGTGTGCCTCTGTTTCCAAATTTCCCTTTTTCTTTGGAGACAATCTCACTTTGTCGCCCAGCTGGAGTTCAATGGTGCAATCATGGCTCACTAAAAACTAACTCCTGCCTCAAGCAATCCTCTCACCTCACCGTAGCTGATACTACGGGCACATGCCACCATGCCCAGCTAATTATTTTTTAAATTTTTTGTAGAGACAGAGTCTTGCTATGTTGACCAGGCTGGTCTCAAACTCTTGGCCTCAAGCAATCCGCCTGCCTTGGCCTCCCAAAGTGCTGGGTTTACAGGCATAAGCCACAGTGCTCAGTCCTAAATTTCCCTTTTTTTATGAGGACACCAATCATACTGGAGTAGAGCCCACTCTAATGACTTAATTTTAACTTGATTCTCTGCAAAAGACCCTATCTCCAAATAGGTGACATTGTGAAGCACTGGGGGTTAGAACTCCAACAGATCTTTGGTGGTAGGCGGGGACAAAATTCAACCCATAACAGGCAGTGACAGTGAATCTGGAGAGAAGAAAAAGGATTTTAATATATTGAGGTAAAATTGACAGCCTTGCTGGAGTTCTAGAGTTTGACTTGGGAAATGTTTGGATGATGTCATTTACTTAGATAGAGGGGAGAAGCTCATTTGCAAGGTGGGCCATAGGAAGACAACTGATTCCTTTTTAGTTTTTAAATGTGGTGGTCTAGTGAAATAGCCAAGTGATACTGCATAGGTAGTTCCACTGCAGACCTTGATTTGGGAGTCATTATTCTGTTACTGCTCATGGAAGTGCCCAGGAAAGTTTGCAAAATGAGAATCAGACCTAGGACAGAACATGAAGACTCTCTGATGTTTGTGGGAATGTCTGTCAATGGAAGCAAAGCAGCCCCCAAACAGGAGGGAAAGTACAAAAGCTGCTGTGCTCATAGTGGAAGAGTTTTTAAAGGAGGAGGAAATCAGGGTCCAGTCAACACTGTCAAGTTCTCCTGAGAGGTAAAAGAAGATGAGAACTGAAGTTTCTATAGGATAGTGACAAACTCCTTGAAACCTTGGCAAGAGTAGGTTTAGCACCTGGTGTGTTAGTCGGTTCTCACACTGCTATAAAGACATACCTGAGACTCAGTAATTTATGGAGAAAAGAGGTTTAATTGACTCACAGTTCTACAGTATGTACAGGAGGCATGGCTGGAGAAGCCTGAGGAATCTTACAATCATGGCAGAAGATGAAAAGGAAGCAGGAAGAGTCTTCACATGGCAGAGCAGGAGAGAGAGAGAGAGAGAAGGGGGAAGTGCTATACACTTTCAAACAACCAGATCTCATGAGAACTCACTCACTATCATGAGGACAGCAAAGGGAATTCCTTCCCCATGATCCAATCACCTCCTACCAGGCTGCTCCTCCAACCCTGATTATCATAATTCAACATGAGATTTGGGTGGGGACACAGAGCCAAACCATATCACCGGTGTTGGTGATGGAGTAGGCATGTGGAAGTGGTAAGATGAGAAGAGTGGAAGCAGACAACTCTCCTTAGGTGCTGAGCTGGGAAGTTGGAAATGCAGTAGAGGCTGGACTGCAAGGTGGGCTGAAAGTTGTGTTGGTTTGTTTTTTGCTTTGTTTTAATCTGTTTTAAAGATAGGAGAGAACTGTACTTATGCACAAACTAATGTCAAGGAGGAATAAAGAGTGGGGTTTATTTAAGATACAGGAGAGGGGCCAGGTACAGTGGCTCATACCTGTAATCCCAGTACTTTACAAGGCTGAGGCAGGAGGATTGCTTGAGCCCAGGAGTTTAAGAACAGCCTGGGTTAACATAGTGAGATCCTGTCTCTACAAAAAATAAAAATTTAGTTGAGCATGGTGGTGCGTACCTGTAGTCCCAGCTATATTGGAGTCTGAGGTGGAAATATCACTTGAGCCCAGGAGTTCGAGGTGCAGTGAGTCATGATTGCACCACTGCACTCCAGCCTGTGTGACCTTTTCCATATATATAGAGAAAAAAAAGTATTGTCTTTTAGTGTCGTCATATATATGAGAGACATGATACTCAGAAAAGCAAATTTCTAGAGAAATTAAAAGTTGATAGAGTCCTGAGCATTTGTGAGGAATCACCTAAAATAAGAACAAAAAGCCAACTCTTTAATTGCATTAAAAGGGGAGCGGGAAAGAATGGATTAGACTGCATGTTTCCAGTCTTTTTGCAAGAGGTTTCCAAACTATTGGTGAGGGGTGAAGGTGGAGGCTAATTTCTCTGTATTTTTGTGAATCACAGAAAATGCTATTATCAGTGAAGCTCCAAAGGCTTCTGCCAGGAGTGCTTTTTGTGTAATAGAGAGGGTTGACGTGGCAGTAGTTTGCAGATCTATTAAGAGGTTTGGTGGCTTTTAGGGCTATCAAGTTTTATATTTGTTTATTTATTTTTATTAAGTTCTGGTGTACCTGTACAAGATGTGCAGGTTTGTTACATAGGTAAACATGTGCCATGGTGGTTTGCTGCACCTATCAAACCCATTACCTAGGTATTAAGCTCAGCATTCATTAGCTCTTTTACCTGTTGCTCTCCCACCCCCCACCCTCCCGCAACATGCCCTAGTAAGTGTTGTTCCCCTCCCTGTGTCCATGTGTTCTCATTGTTCAGCTCCCACTTATAAGTGAGAATATGCAGTGTTTGGTTTTCTGTTCCTGCATTAGTTTGCTGAGGATAATGGCTTCCAGCTTCGTCTACGTGCCTGCAAAGGACATGATCTCATTCCTTTTTATGGCTGCATAGTATTCCATGGTGCATATGTACCATATTTTCTTTATCCAGTCTATCATTGATGTGTGTTTGGGTTAATTCCATGTCTTTGCTGTTGTGAATAGTGCTGCGGTGAACATATGCATGCATGTATCTTTATAATAGAATGATTTATGTTTCTCTGGGTATATATCCAGTAATGGGATTGCTGGGTCAAATGGTATTTCTGGTTCTAAATCTTTGAGGATCACCACACTGTCTTCCACAATGATTGAACTAATTCACATTCTCACCAACGGTGTAAAAGAGTTTCCATTTCTCTGCAACGTCACCAGCATCTATCGTTTCCTGACCTTAATAATCATCATTCTGACTGGCATGAGATGGTATCTCATTGTGGTTTTCATTCACATTTCTCTAATGATCAGTGATGTTGAGCTATCTTTTATGTGTTTGTTGGCCACATGTATGTCATTTTTTGAGAAGCGTCTGTTTATATCCTTTGTAGGGCTATCAAGTTTTATAAGTGACTGCTTATTACATCTAAACAAAAAGTTATATTTTTTAAATCTAGGGTTTGATGATAATAAAAGTTCTATTTCCTTTTGTTTTACAGTACTATATTGGGATCCTTTGCCAAAGTCTCTAATAACTCCAGTATTTTCAGGATGTTAGTGAACTTTAAAAAGTAGTTTTATTTTTAGGTTATCATATCAGAAAATTAGACAGTTTTCCTTACTGTATTAGTCTGTTCTTGCATTGCTATAAAGAAATACCTGAGACTGGGTAATTTCTGAAGAAAAGAGGTTTAATTGGCTCATGGTTCTGCAGGCTGTACAGGAAGCATAATGCTGGCATCTGCTCAGCGTCTAGGGAGGCCTCAGGAAGCTTCCAATCATGGCAGAAGAGGAATGGGGAGCAGGTACATCACATGGCCAGAGCAGGAGTAAGAGAGAGAGAAAGGGGGAGGGGGATACACATGTTTAAACAACCAGATCTCATGACAACTCACTCACTGTCATGTGAATGGCACCAAGTAGATGGTGCTAAACTATTCGTGAGAAGCCTGTCCCCAAGATCCAATTACCTCTCACCAGGCCCCACCTCCAACAGTGAGGGTCACAGTTTGACAGGAGATTTGGGCAGGGACATATATCCAAACTATCTCACTTACTGACTTGAGAGAAAGACCAACATACTTGCTGATAATGTTAACTTTTTTTTCTTTACAGGTATTCAGTTAAAGTTCTAACACCACAACCTGCTACAATACAGGTACGCACATCCAAACCAGATGCATTCATCAAGCTGCAGGTCCTAGAAAATGAAGAAACTATGGTGAGCTCCATTGGAAAAGGCCAAGCTATAATCCCAGCATTTCACTTCTTGAAGAGTGAGAAAGGTTTGAGCTCCCAGTGTAAGTGTACCTTTATGAACAGGATAGTTAGATTCATAAATGGATATTTGTGTTTTCATGACACTTGAAAAATGAAAATAAAGTAGCAAGTAACCACTTAAATTATGAAACTTCATAGTACAGCAAAATATTACAAGTATAGCATTTGCATGTCAAATTAGGCTCTGAAAATCATTATAGGTTTATTTTAAAGCCTTTTCATCTTGGAGAAAAATTTACTTTCCTATTATATGAGCCTTCTTAATAAGAAGTCAAATTTTTATTATTTTGAAAGAATATTTTTACTTTTTTAAATTCATAATTCATTATTTTCAGAAAATATTCTACTTACTAAAATTAACAAAAACTAAAGTTACTATTTGCAATATATTATTCTCAATGAGTTATTAAATAAATAAAATAATTTTGGAAATAATGGTTAGCAGTACTACTCTGAGGCGTATTACTTAGTTATGTTAGTAACTTGATTCTGACTGTAAAAATCACACATTACCAATGTAGCATATTTGGAAAAATAGAAAATTACAAACAAGGGAACAAGAAATGCCTTATAATCGTGCTACTCAGAAAAAAAGTTAATATTTTAGCTTTTTTGCCAAAACACACTAAATATTTTGGCTTTTATGCCTTCATTCTCCATTTTTGCACTTAGATTTTAAGGAAAACTGAGTTCTTACCTATTTTGCCCGTTGATATTTCTTCTTTCTTAAAATAATAACTTTATTTATTTTTTGTGGCCTTGGCTGGGACCTCCAAACCAAGGTTAAATAAGTGATGATGATGTATTTCCTTTTCTTAAGGAGGAACACTTGGGACATTTATCATTAATTATCTTTTTTGGTGGCTTCTAATAATTAGACTTAATGAAACTTGAGAAAGTTCCTTCTATTGATAGCTGTGAATTTTAATATTGAATGGGTTTGGAACATTATTAGTTATTTTTTGTTGTTGTTTATAGAAATCATCAAATTTTACTCCTTTGAGTTTAATAAGTTTAGTTTTAATTTTGAATCACTCTTGCATTCTTAGAATAAAACCTATTTGGCCATGATGTTTTAACATACTCCTATGTTTAGAATATATAATTTTACTCAGTTTGTTGGATCATAATCATAACTTTGTATCTCTGTGAGAGTTTTTTTCTCTATGTGCACCCATACATTATTCTTTTCTAGTTCTTAAGCTAAAATTATAATGAATACTTGAAATTAATTTGAGAACTTTGTAGTTTTTCTATTTTTGAGACTTTTAAATTCTCCAGGATTCATTTCTTTTTAAAAAATTTATTATATTTGTCCTCAAAACTTTCTAAATCTGATGTTTTTAGGGGAGAGACATTAATTTGTTTTTTCACTATATAAGAAAATAATTTCCAAGGTTATTTTTAACTGCCTTTCATTTTTATAGAATATATTTTTAGTGAAAAGTACAGATTCATTTAGTGTTTCCAATTTATCTGCATAAATTTGCATAAAGGATTTTTAAAATTTTTAAATATCTTCTCAATGGGTTTGTATAAATACAATGTATTCTTTTTTATTTATTTTTAATTTATTCCTAATCAGACTTTTTTGAATTTACTGTGTATTATTGGTCTTTTCTTAGAAAGAATTGGATTTATTATTCAAACCCGAATGGCTCTTTTAGATTTATAATCTACTTTGTCAATATTTATATTTATCTTTTAAAACCCTTTCTCTACTTTTAAAATTTAGTTAAATGTTTTTTCTTCTAGCTTTGCCAGTTGCAATTTTATTTCATGTTTTAAGTCTTGTTTTTAAATGAATATACTTAATGCTATACATTTTTCTCACTCTGGCTACATATGTTTTATTATATTTTATAACTTAGAATGCTATAAAATTTTTATGTAGTGTTATGTTAGCCATGGGCTGTGATTTATTTTTTACTTTTTCTTTAACCTTAGCATTTATAACATTTTTAGAATTTCTAAATAATAAAATTGCTTTATTTAGCCTATTTCTGTTAATTTCTAATTGAATTCTGTGGAGTTCGAAAGTGTAGATATATTTTCTACTTTGAGGATTTGACTGGTGTTTTTCCAGTTTCCTGATTCAAATCAAGTTTGATTACTGTCCCACTGAGGTTTAAAAAGAACTCTATTTTGGAGGTAGTTTGATGTCTAAATGCACACATACACTTTCATAAAAGTCAAACTTGCTAATTATGATATTTAAAATGTCAAGGTTGTCATTTATACTTCAACTGGTGTGAAAATTTCTTAGTGATATGTATTAAGATCACCTATTTTTATTTTTAAATGTGTGATAACATCTCTAACTCTAATATGTTTAGTTTTACATATTTATATGCTATGTTGCTACTTATGTAAGTTTCATATTTGCTTTATATTTTTCATGTATCATATTTTTAAAATAAACATAAAGCAACCTTCTCTTAACTTTAACAGGATTTCTTATCACTGATTCTTCCTTTTGTTATTCTTCCTTTTGCTATTATTTGCCTGTTAATACTGTTCATCTGTTTAGTTTTCCATCCTCTACATGTTTTTGCTGTGAGTCTTTCTCCTGTAAATGGATATTTTTTCTACACAATGATATATGGACTGGCTTTGTGCCCCGCCCAAATCTCATCTTGATTTATAATCCAAATTGTAATCTCCACGTGTTGGGAGAGGGGCCTCGTGGGAGGTGATTAGACCATGGGATGCTATTCCCCCATGCTAATTTCGTGATAGTAAATGAGTTCTCGCAAAATCTGATGGTTTTATAAGGGGTTTTCTCCCCCTTCACTCTGCACTTCTCTCTCCTGTCACCATATGAAAAAGAATGTGTTTGCTTCCCCTTCCTCATCTACCATGATTGTAAGATCCCTCAGGTCTCTTCAGCCATGCGGAACTGTGTGTTAATTAAACCTCTTTCCTTTATAAATTATCTAGTCGGGCAGTTATTTTTAGCAGTGTGAGGACAGACTAATATAAAATGCAAGATTCTTGTCTCTAAAATGGGGGAATGCAGTCCATTTACATTAATTTTGATGTGTATGCTTTTTTTGAATTATTCCATCACATTATATTTCTTAATTGATTACATCTTCTAGTTGACCTTTGCAAAGCTATTTCATAATCAGCACCCTTCCTGAACTTTTTCCCCAATAGTGTTTATTTTGATTAAACCTACAAGCAAATTACTAGAAATAACTGTTATTTTTCTATGTGTAAAAATCTTTATATCCCTTTTCTACCTAATATCAGTATTTTTTTGTTTGTTTTGTTTTGTTTTAGTTATATAGGTGGGCGTTCCAGAGCAATACAGATTCCAGTGGTGACACTGACTTTTGACTCCCTGTCCCTCTCTCTTTAACAACTACTGGCAAGTTAGTGAGTATAAGCTGAGCAACAGATCACTGCAAATTGTTTGATATCCCATCATCTTACACAGGCTTCAGTAGTGTGAGTCTCTGTCTTTTCCCAGTCCAGTGTTCTATCCAGGAACTGCTCCTAGCTAGTGGGATGAAGGGTACCACTGAAGGATTTATTATTTACACTAACTTGACTGGAGGCACTCAGTCTATAATACAAATCCTTCCTACCATTCTCCCCAGAGCTTTCTGCAAGATAGACCTTGCCACGTGTGGCTCTACTTCTGAGTATTGTTTCCTAAATCAGTTTTTGGTTTTGATCACTAACGTCGGGTAAGAATCCCATTTCCAGGGAGACAAGGAGTACAGTTCAGGCTGTGACCTTAATCAAGATTTTAACACTGCTTATTTGAAATCTCTCTGCGTTTTTCATTTATCTCATTATTATGATTTATAGAATGTAAAATATTACATATACATACCTCTGATTAGTTTCTCCCTATTTCACTCTTTCCATATTTCTAGTCTGACTTTCAAGTTTCTTCTGATTTTATTGCATAACTCATTGTAATTGTGCTCGCTAAACATAATTCCCACCCTCCCACTGTACCAATATATTTCCCTTCTAAATGCCCCAATAAATAGTACTACCCACTCAACATCAACATGTTCATCATTATTTTGTTCGTAGATTTTTTTTTTTTTTTTGAGATGGAGTCTCACTCTGTCACCCAGGCTGTAGTGATCTCAGATCACTGCAACCTCCACCTCCTGGATTCAAGTGATTCTCATGCCTTAGCCTCCCAAGTAGCTGGGAGTACAGGTGCGTGACACCACACCCGGCTAATTTTTGTATTTTAGTAGAGACAGGATTTCATTATGTTGGCCATGCTGGTCTCAAACTCCTGACCTCAAGTGATCCACCTGCATCAGCTTCCCCAAGGGCTGGGATTACAGGTGTGAGCCACGTTCCTAGATTTATTTTGAATGCTTGTAATGATTTACCCATAATTCATCAACAAATATGATTGAGGGAATTTGTTAAAGAAAACTCTTCGTATTATATGTTGCATCATTTACAAAATTTAATTTATAACACATATTTACTTTTATCAAGTGTTTTTTACGATTTGGATTTCCCCATTTGATTTATAGTTATAAATTATATAAATATTTTCAATATTCAATAATATTTGCTATTTTAGAATAAACCCTAGTTGATTGTGGTGGTTTTTAATAGTAGTAGATTTGGTTTACAATTATTTTATTGGGAATTTTTTACACATTCTAATTAATATGTATAGTGAACAAATATGTTAATAATATATTTATTAAATGCTTATATAGATTGAATTTATCTCTGTTCCTTGACTGTTTAATTCTGCATGGATCTTTGAACATACTCTATCTCTCTTTTAAAAATTGTATATTATATGATATCCACTTGTAGAAAAGTCTTTTGTTCCTGTCATTCTTTTAATTACTAGTTACTGTACAATACCCCAATGGTCTTAGCAGGGAGTTTAACTCCAGCCTTCCATGAATAGTATATTGAAGCTTACTTGGACAGTAAGACGCACAAAGAAGTAAGGATCCTTCTGTTCTGATCCTTAGAATAATTTTAAATTATTTAAATTTAAAACTTTTAAAATTTAAATTTTTTACTTTAAATTTAAATTTTAATGTTTTAAATAATTTTAAATAAATAAGAATCCTTAGAGTGCTTTTTATTTGGAAAGAAAAATAGAAGCCCTTACAGGAAGGCTGTCTTCATCCTGTCCTATTAACCTTGGAAATAACGTGTGAATTGTTGTCATAACCCAGGGATATGCCTTTCCAGTGTGAATAAGACTTTGAGGAGAATTGAAGAAATACCACACTGGGATGATATAATTAGGGCACAAGTGCAGTGTTTAAGTCACAGGGAAGTGGGATATGCATGTACTATATTAGTAGGGTTGAGCTTGGGCAAAGCTGTAGTACTTTCAGTTCTTTTGAGCATGTCTTCTTTCTCCCATCACTTGTCCTTCACCCCTGAATATCTCCTGGGTTGTTTTCAGCACTTAGGCTGCATTACTCCTTTGTGGTTTCTCATTCAAACTTGCCCAACTCCATTTCTAGTTTTTTCTTTAGATATGTTAAGACCATTTATCAGACATGTTTTGTCAGTCGGAATGCTGTTTTTAACTCTTTAAAATGGCTGTTTTCTTTATTTTGATACATTTTACACCGGTATTATAGTTTAGTTCACAGAGGGAACTCAATTCCAAAATCTTAGTGGGCACTTTTGTGCAGCTCTCCTGTGCTATTTATGACCTCATGCTTTTCTTTAATTAGCTAATTACCACCACCAATTTTCTCTGCAATTTTTAGTTTCAAATTCTTGCAGGTAACACTGTTTATAGTTTGTCATCTAGTTTAATCATTATTTCATTCAAAATGTACCATTTATAAGAGAAGTATACATAAGTATTTAAAATCAATTTTTATAGGTTTACTTCTGGCCAAGAAAGATACAGAAAAATTGAGTGGAAGAGTAACTGGGTCAGAGATCAGAAATTGATCCAAAAGTAGAGCCAACATCTATAATGGCTCTTATTTTACATGATATTTCTATTTTACCATTAGTATTTCCAGATGAACTTTAGTACAGTTTTTCAAGCTTTCTCAAAACACACAGAAATCATTGTTTTTCTTCTGACTGCCTTGAATATATAGATACTATAATTTAAGGAAACTGACATTGTTACAATATCGAATTTGCATGCAAGGAAAGGCTATTTCCATTTATTCATGACCTCTTCTATTTTTCACAAAAAAGATTAAAAGATTTCTCCATATGATAGAACTATTATTGTACATTAGATAATTTCTTCATTTAGACTTCAAACAGGGTGTTGTTTTTAAATTGATGCTATTAATTTGTGTCTATGAGTGATATAAAAGACACTGAATTTAAAAATAATCACTTTTCCGTGGCTTCTCTTGGAAACAAATCTATTTACATATCCTTTACTGTATGTATTTCTGGAGTACCCCCACATAAATACTAATAGTTGCAAAAAATCTGTGTGTGTGTCTTTACAGGATATCAAGGTACACACTACCTTGATAGGTATTCTGTACACAAACACTCTTACCACATGCTAAAGGAAAGATAAAACTTCATTGCAAGGATGCAGAAGTTCAAAATGAGCCAGTCACAGATCTTATATACAGACTTCTTTATATCTGTTCTGTATCATATCATAGGAATTTACAGAATATCTGTATATCTTATAATTTTTAAAGAATAAAATCTTATACTAATACTTATGGTATAAGGTCAATATAAAACTTGTAATTTTGAATATTTTGTAAAATTTCTAATTTTAAAATTTGTAATTTGGGAAATTTATAATTTTCCATAAAATTTACATTCTAGATAACTGAGTATTTGAGGAAGACCTATAGGCTAGGAATAATACAATATTTTATTTCATATGGTTATATTAGGCTCCTACAGAGAGTGATCCTGTGATATGCCCAATCTTTAAAATTCAAGGATGAATTTTAACAAATTACATGTGTATCTAATTTTCTGAATGTGTACATGCATATATATGAAATAAATGTTTAGAAGTAGAACTACTAGGTCAATGAATGGGTACGTGCATTGTTATTTTCCTATACATTGTCCAGTTGCCCTCTACTGGAGTTTGAGTAAATTTATCCTCCTTTATCCATGCTCCCCTGATTGACAGAGTTACATTTCTTGACTTTTGTCATCTGAATGCTACAAATATTAATTTATGTTTCATTTGTCTTTAGTGAGGTTTGAACAAATTTTTATGTGTTATATTTCCTCTTTTTGTATTACCTTCTTTGCAAAATTTTAAGTGCTTTCCCATTTTTTAATTGAAGTTAGCTATTTTTTTCTAGCTGATTTGTAGAGTCTCATACATTAGGGAAATTTGCCCTTTTACCTAGGTGTTTCTAATGTTTTTGTAAAAATAATGAGTTATGAATTAATGACTAATGGATGGAAGGAAGTAAAGGACAGGGCCTTTGTGTCATACATTTTTAATTTTTTATTAAAGTATAATTTATATACAGCAAAAAGTATAAATCAATGTTTTGATAAGTACATACTTTAGTGTGACCCACACCCCTAACAAGATATCAAATATTTCTGTTACCCAGAAGATACTTCAGGCCATTTTCATTCAATTTCCTCACCCTCAAAGAGGCAATCACTGTTCACATTTCCATCACAATAGACTAGCTTTGCCTGTTCTAGAACTTCATAAAATTGGAACCATATAGTATTTATCTTTCGACACCGGCTTCTTTTGCTCAGCATAATGTTTTTAAGTTATATCCATGTTATTGCATATAACACTATTCTATTTCTATCTATATTTCTGAGTATTAATTCCATCGTATGGAGATACCACACTTTTGTCTACCCATTCTCCTATTGGACATATGGGTTTATTGGAGTTTTTTGATATGGTGACTCAAGTTGATAAGGACATGCTTGTACACATCTTTTGGACTTATGTTTTCATTTCACTTGGATCAATATTCAGGAGTTGAATTAGTATGTCAGTGTTTGACATATGTATACATTTATTTTAAAATGGTAAACAGTTTATCAAATGGATTGTATCATTTTACATTCCCAACAAGGTATAAATGTTCTAGTTTCTCACATTTTTCCTCACATTTATTGCTGTCAATGTTTTTAATCCATCATTCTAGCTTATATATTGTACTACTTCTTTGTAGTTTAATTTGCATTTCCCTTATGACTAATGATGTTGAGCATCTTATGTGTGCTTACTGACCATGTGTATAACTTATTGATTGAAGGATTTATTCACACATTACACCCACATTTTTAATGAGTTGTCTTTATTATTATTACCTTGTTCTTCATATATTCTGTATCTTCTGGATACAAGTTCTTCATCAAATGTATGCTTTGCCAATATGATCTTTTAGTCTAAGTTTGTCTTTTCACTTCCTTAACAGCAACTTTAGAAGAGCAAAAGCTTTTAATTTTTATAAAATTGGAGTTGTTAAAAAAATTAGTGCTATTTGTATTTTATCTAAGAAATCTTTACCTAATCTAGGATCATGAATATTTTCTTTCATGTTTTATTCTAAAAGTTTTATAATCTTAGCATGCATGTTTATTTCAATGATGCATCTTGAAATAATATTTATGTATGGTTTAAGGTAGGCAGTCAAAATTATCTTTATTCCCATGTAGATATACAGTTTTTCTGGCACTGCGTATTGGAAAGATGATATTTTCTCCATTGAATTACCTTGACATTTTAGTCAAAAGTCACTTAACCATGTATGTATAGGTCTACTTTTGGACTCTGGATCAATTGATCTAAATAACTACTCTTCCTCCAACACTGCCTTTTCTTCAAAATTGTAGATTTTAATTGGATTTGGATTGCACTGAACTTGGGGAGCACTAACTTCTTAACAAAACTGAGCTTTCTGGTCCATGAACACAGTACATCCCTCAATTTTATCTTCAATTTCTGTCAGCAACATTTATATTGTGAGTCAGCAGAGTGTGCATATACTTTACTATTTTCATATTTAAGTATTTTATTTTTAGTGGTGCTCTACCTAGGACTAAAAATACATACTCTATGCAATTTGATATCTTTATTCATTCTCCAGGACTGCTACGGCAAACTACATAAAGTGGATGGCTTAATAAAATGAACATTCATTCCCTTACAGTTCTGGAAGGCAGAAGTCTGAAATCAACATATTGTCTAGGTCATACTGCCACTGAAAGCTCTAGGAGAGAATCCTTCCTCCTTTCTTCTAGTTTTTGGTGGATCCTGGTATTCCTTGTCTTGAGACAACTTAACTCTGCCTATCTCTGTCAACATCTTCACATGACCCTCTTATTTGTATGTCTCCATGTTTTACCATTTTTCTGTCACCTTTAAGGACACCCATCATTGGATTTAGGGCTCATCCTAATCCAGGTTGATGTCTTCTTAGGATCGTTTTCTTAATTAGAACTGCAAACACCCTTATGTCAAATAAGGTCACATTCTAAGTTATTGGGTGGACATATTTTTTTGGGGGGGTCACTATTTCACTTTCCACAATATCGTACCATGAATCACTTATCCTCTTTTGAAGTTTTTTCACTCTGGTTCTATTTCAATCATTTCTATTGCTTGTATTCAAGTTTACTAATCTTTTCTTCTGAATTTGACAAAATGTTGTTCAAGTCTATCCAGATATTTTTTATTTCAGATATATTCAGATCTGGAATTTCATTTTGATTCTTCATATATTTCATTTTTCTGTGATACTCACCATTTGTTCACTCAGTATGTTCATCTTTTTCCATAAATCCTTAAGCACATTTTAAATAGCTATTTTAAAGTCCTTGTTTGATGAGTCCAACATTTTTATCAGCTTCATATCTATTTCTATTGACTATTTTCTCAAGTTATGGTCACATTTTCTGCTTCTTCATATATCAAATTGATTGTGTGCTGTATATTGTGCGTGCTACACTGCTAAGAGTCTAGATTATGCTCTTTTAATTGAAAGAGTGTTGAATCTTGTTCTGGCGGGCAGTTAATTTATTGGCAGCTTGATCCTGGTCCTGAGCTTAGTAAGTCAGTTCTAGAGTTGCCATGACTCTAGTGTTAGGGTAGCTCTACTCTTAAAGCTTGGCCTTTCTTGGGTCTCAACTGAATGCTCTGCATATTCATTGAATTCCCTTCATTTTGACAAGTCAGAATTTCAATGTCTCTCAACACTGTGGAACTACCAGAATCTTCATTAAGCTCACAGCCCCCTAGTAGTTATTGTCTGCCTGGTATTGTTGAGTGTTTGCACAAATGAAGTTTAGAATTCAGCTAAAGACTCAAGTGGACACCATGTCTATTTCTGAGCTCCTTAACTGCTCATATACTCCCTTCTGGTATCCTACCTCAAATTTTACTTGTTGCAGGAGCCCCGCTCACCCATCTTTGTTTCCTAAACCTAGCAGCACTGCTGTTCACTACTTTGGGCTGTACTTCCCTGTATACAGTTGGGAAGGTGCTTGCAGGCAGAAATCTCTGGAAATCAAGAGGTCACTTTGTATGTTTCCCTTGTCTCAAAGATCACAATCCTGGGCTGTATATTTTCCGGTGGCTAAAAATAGTTGCTTTATACGTTTTGTCCATTTTTATCATTTTTTGTGGTACGAGAATAAGCCCAATGTCATGGCTGGAATTAGAATATCCCTGTGTCAGTCACTTATGTTTTTTCAATACATGTTTGATGAATTAATTAATAACATTCAACATATTTCCATTTTAAACCTATCATCAGCAGTACTTATATGATCTGTTAATTAGAAAATAATTAAAAATTGAAAATTAAAGAGAAAGTCTTTTATAAGTGTGATAACATACATATGTGGCATTAAACACAGAAAATCAGTGTGTGGCGTTAGCTTAGGGTCATTCAAGTGGCACAAAATAAATGAGAAATTGTTGAACTGTTGTATATATTTTAGAAATAAGTGGTTACTCAGAATATACATTGCTCTGTGCATGTCACATACTATTATAATAGATTTCCTTAAGATCAATAAACCAAAAACACTGTTTTTTATCTCACTAAAACAAAAGAATTGACCTATTCCTTTGAGTGTTTTATAAAGGAATGTAACTGATTTAGTCAGTAATAACTATGTATATCACATATTTTAACTTTAACTTAGTATTTCTCCTATTCAGCTAGCAAGCACATTCTTTCATTTCACTCTGCATCCAAGAAAGAGCAAGAAGTGTATGTTAAGAAGAAAGCTGCTCAGGGAATTCAGAAATCCCCCAAGGGTAGAGCTGTAAGTGCAATACAAGACATTGGTCTACCCCTTGTGGAGGAGGAAACTACCAGTACACCCACTAGAGAAGACAGTTCCAGCATACCACTGCAGGTATATTAAAAACAATTGTTCAATTGGACTGTTCCTAAAACCCTAACATAAAACAAAACAATCATTTCCCTAAAAATAGTCAATATACAATGTGCCAATGTATAGCCAATGTATAGCCAGAATTGAAGAATAAGAGAGTCTTGAACAGTTTCTCTGTGCCAAGATCTTTAAATACATCTTGGCACAGAGATGTATTTAATATGTACATGAATACATCTTGGCAAATTTAATATGTACATGAACTCTATAATGTACCTGTAATTATCTAATTTTATAGTTGGGTTGTAAGAAGCTATATAACTTTGTGGGTCACATATTAATAAATGTCACATATTAAAGGTCATATATTAATAAAACTTAATTTGTATGTGCTTACAATTAAAGGGAAAAAAGATAATGCATATATTTATAAAACAGCAGACAAAGGCATGACCTAGCCATTGGAAACCAAAAAGTAAAATAAGTTTAAATTAAATTAAAGGAATAGAAAAGAAAATGCCAGAAATAAATGTTAATATCACAGAAATTACAATAAATCCAAATAGATCAAATTAATCAACTAAAATGCTAAAATTTTAAAGTTATATAAAAATAAGATCTAACTATTTTAAACAAACTGCTGTAGAAAGTTCCATGATAGAATGTTAGAAAAACATACCTGGCAAATATGAACCAAGAGAGAGCTGTGATGATAGTGTTTTGTTTGTTTGTTTGTTTTTTGAGATGGAGTTTTGCACTGTTGCCCAGGCTGGAGTGCAATGGCGTGATCTTGGCTCACTGCAACCTCTGCCTCCTGGGTTCAAGTGATTCTCCTGCCTCAGCCTCCTGAGTAACTGGGATTTCAGGTGCCTGCCACCACACCTGACTAATTTTCTGTATTTTTAGCAGAGACAGGGTTTCACCATGTTGGCCAGGCTGGTCTTGAATGCCTGACCTCATGATCCACCTGCCATGGCCTCCCAAAGAGCTGGGATTACAGGTGTGAGCCACCGTGCTTGGCCTGATGATAGTTTTAATACATATAGAAACATTACATAAAAATAAAAGGTAGAATAAATCAAGTAGACATGGCCATAACTAACATATAGGCACCTAATTATCTAGACACAATAAATAAAAAGCAATAACTATTAGAACTACAGAGATAAAAAGATAAGTAAATCATAAATAATTGAAGATTTTTAACCCATGCCTCGTGGAAACTGACAGTTCAAGCTGAAAAACGAAGTAAATAGAATTGTGAGAATTTGAAAACAAAATCTAAATATAAGCTTAATCATTTAGATATCTATATGGAACACTTTACCCAATAAACAGAGAATATACTTCTTTAGCACACATGAGATTTTTTTTAAATATCATGTAATAGACAATAAATGGAAGCCTCAATAAAATCCAAACTATCCCTATCATATAGTATGTTATCTGAACTTAATGCAATAAAATAGAAACTAATAATTAACAAGGAGTTTTAAATCCTATAAATAATAAAACTAAATAAAATATATTAAATATACTAAATAATTCTTTAGTTTAAAAGAATATTGGAAAATAAATTATGAAATACATAAGATTCAATAACAATCCAAATTTGTAAACAACATCTAAAATAGCATTTGTTTACTGCTACTATTTTTAGTAGTAAAAATACAATGCAGCTTCTAGATTAATTCATTAGGAAGCAGGGATGATTAAAAACAAATGAGCTAAGCTATTGAAATAAAAATTCAAAAAAAGAACAGAAAAGTAACTCAAAGATAAAAGAAAGGATTTTAATAATGATGAGAGCAGAAATCAATGAAATGTGGAATAAAAAATAAAGATTAATAAAACCCAGGGTACTTTTAAAGATTAATAAAATACACGTACTTCTAGTAAGACCAATTAAGAAAAAGAGAAAAAGAGAAGATATAAATTAACCAAATACAGAACAAAAAATTAGGATGGAGGTGTAACAACAGACAATGGGTTAAAAAAATAAGAGTATTAGAAACAGCTCTGTGCCAGCAAATTTAAAACCTACAGGGTGGTAGGGGTGAGGGGGGCGGTGAGCACAGTGGCTCACCCCTATAATTCCAGCACTTTGGGAGGCTGAGGCTGGTAGATCACTTGAGACTAGGAGTTCGAGACCAGCCTGGCCAACATGGTAGAGAAACCCTTTCTTTATTAAAAATACAAAAAATTAGCCAGGCATGGTGGCAGGTGTCTGTAATCCCAGCTACTTCAGAGGCTGAGGCATGAGAACCGCTTGAACCTGGGAGGCGGAGGTTACAGTGAGCCGAGATTGTACCACTGCAGTCCAGGCTGGGCGACAGAGCGAGGCTCTGTCTCAGTAAAATTAAATTAAATTAAATTAAATTAAATTAAATTAAATTAAACTAAATTAAACCTGGGGGTGAGGGGGAAACACATAACTTCCTGAGGGTGGGGGAGAGGAGAAATCGCAGAGTTGATTCACAAGAAAATAGAAAATCTGAATAAAACAGTAAAGAATAATAAAATTGAAATGATAATTCAAAGTCCTCTAAGTCTTCCCTTTCCAAAAAACCATATGCCCTTTTGGCTTTATAGGATAGGTCCAATAGACTTTTAAAAAGTAATTTCTTACAGAAAACAAACAATATAACTTTCCAATCCTTTTTAAGAAATTAATATAATCCTGATTTCAAAACCAGATAAAGGTAACACAAAAAGGAATAAAATGTATTTATAAACATAGGTGATAAATTGCAAATAACATAATAGATATCCAATTCTAGCAGTGTATTAAGCTATCAGACAGAATTCTTCTCAGAAATTCAGAAATCTTTTACCATTGGAAAATCTATCAGTATTAGTCACTACAGTAATAGACTAGATGAGAATGATCATATAATCCTGAAACATTTGACAAAGTTTAACACCTATTTATGGATTTCTAAAATGTGCTCTTAGCAAACTAGGCATAGGAGAGAACTTCTTCATCATAAATGTTACATGCCAAAAATTTTACACTTAATGGCCAAATCTCATATACAAAACCATTATACTAATGTGGGACGTGTAAGTGTGTTCCTATTAAAATTGGAATAAGAAAAGAATGCTTGCTATCATTGTTAGTATTTAATGATACTGAACTATTATGATAATGGAAAGCCACAATGTACAAAGAACAAAATAATTAAAAGATTATTCTAAATAATCATTGAATTATTCGCAGATAATATAATCATATGCCCAAGAAAAAACAACAGAATAAACAAACTTTAGAACTAAGAGATTTTGGCAAGATTGCCAAAGACATTAATAGTAATAACTAATATATTGACTTACTTATTACTTACTATGCACCTGATACTATGTGCTTCACACATAGATCTTGAATTCTCCCCATCGACTTTTTTCTTTTTCTTTTTTGAGACAGAGTCTCACTCCATTGTCCAGGCAATGGCGTGATCTCAGCTCACTGCAATCTCCACCTACGGGGTTCAAGTGATTCTCTCGTCTCAGCCTCTGGAGTAGCTGGGATTATAGGCACATGCCCCCACACCCGGCTAATATTTTTTGTATTTTTAGTAGACAAAGGGGTTCTCTACCACGTTGGCCAGGCTGGTCTCAAACCCCTGACCTCAGGTGACCCACCCACCTCAGCCTCTTGAAGTAAGTATTCCTATTATCTGTATTTCACAGTCAAGGAACCTGGAGGACAGGAAGCTTAAGTGACTTCCTCAAGGCCAAATAGCTGGTTTGTGCTAAAGCAGGACTTCAACCCAGACAGCTCTAGCTCATGAGGTCATGCCCTTAATCACGATGCTGTTCTGCCACTACAACTTAAACAAAAAACAGTAGCGTTCCTCTACACCGGCACTATGCATTAGACATCAGAATATGATGCCTTTAATAATAGCAGCAACAAAATCAGAAAACACCCAGGAATTAACCAAAAATATATCAGTTTTCCACATAGAAAAGCTTAACACTTGAATAAAGGCTACAGAAAGTAACCCAATCCACTGATGGACACAGATGACTTGAATAAATAGAGAAGCATTTCATGCTTTTCAGCAAGATGGCATAACAGTATAAAGATATGTTATCCTCAATCTGCCTTTAAATTCAATGCAATCCCAATCAAAATTCCCACTGTATTTTTCTGAAATTTTCTAAAGATACTTTAAAATTCATAGGAATGAATAGCAATTCACAAATAGCTAACGAAACTTGGGGAAAAAAGAGCAAAGTGTGTCTTAGTATTTCCAAAGACAAAAAGATATAGCAGTAAAAATAGCATTAATTAATGCATACATAGGTAAATGGAACAATAAGAGAAAGTAAGATAGAAACATCTATATTTTTATGAAAATTTCATATAGAATAGAGGCAACACCATAAACCAATGAAGAAAAGATGGACTATTGAGTAGGTTGTACCAGGAAAATTACATCTCCATGGAGAGAAATAAAACTAGATCACTAGCTAACATCATACATAAAGGTGAATTCCAGATATAGTGAACATTTAATTGTAAAATTTTAATCCATAAAAATAATAATAGATAATGTAGGAGACTATTTTTTTCTGTGTCATGATCACAAAGAAGAGAAAACCCTAAAGGCCAACAGCTTTGAAAAAATACTCAAACTCTATAGTAATCTTAAAAATGCAAAATACAATAGCAGTGAGATTTCACTTTATACCCACTGCACTCGCAAAAATTATAAAGTTGGGTAGTGGCAGGTGTTGGTGGGGATGTGAGGCTATTAAACTTTTATAAAGTGTAGCGTTACAGAGTTTTGGAGAACATCCAGCATGATTTAACTAAATTATGACTGTCTGATCTGGAAAATTCTGCATTTATCATGTACCTAGCATAATAAATGACATTAGACACATACCATGTATGTTCTTATCATTTTTAAACACTGCATTTTATTTCACAGAATTACAAGTATATTATACAGTGTTTGGTGTTGTATAACAGTTGGCCTCTCACCGAAAGCCAGCTGACATTTGTTCAAGCACTGAAAGACTTAAAGAAAAGTAATACCAAAGGTATGTCACCCTAAATGTTTAAACATGCACTTTACATTTGAATAAGTTGATATTTAAATATTTAATAATAAATTGATTATTTAGTCATGAAAATATCATTGTATGATGTTTTATTACACATTATAATTTGTACTCTATATCCTGTGACATTTCCTGTTGTGTTAATTGATTATATGTTTCAATATTTTTACTGCCTGTTTTATAAGGAAAAAAATATGATTAGTTAGATGTAATGTAAGCACATTTTGTCTAGTTAATAAAAATTACTAATTGATTATACTTTTGAACATTTCAAAAATGTATGACATTTTTCTATTTATAAAATTATATTTGCCCATATTTGTTGAGAATATATAGCATTAAATACAAGCTTTTAAAATATTTCACAAATTCTTCAATTCCAGAAGAATAATTTTCTAGTGAAAGAGTACTCTGGTTTATTTTTTCAAAATATAAACTACTCTAGTATTCCTGGCCAGGAAGCTTGTTGCTTTCAAAAAAGAGAATCAAAGGGAAATCTCCAACAGCTTTGTATCCCACTGGGCAATCTAATAATTGAATCTGAAAGAATGTGTATTTTCTATTTATGTTCTCTTTCAAATTTAAGCTAGATTGCCTAATCATAAAATAATATATGCATGTTATTTTTAAAATAAAATAAACCCATGCAATACAAAAGGGTATAACATAAAATGTAAAAGCCTCCATTTCCTCCTGGGTCCCATTAACCTGAGTTCAAACACTTGATGGTAGCCACCACCGAAGTGGGCTTTGTCATCATTCAGAATTTTTAGTATACATACAACACGCTTATGATAAGACGTAAACTCTTAGTCCTTTTCGTCCTCTAAGAAACAGTAAATTTTATCTATTATTTATATTCCTCTATTAGAATGCAAGCCCCTGAAGAATGAGGAGTTTTGTCCATTTTCGCCTGTTTCGTCCCTTGCATTATCCCTAGTTAGATCCCATATGAACAGTAAGCACCCCACAATATTAGCTGAATGAGTAAATGAAAGGATACATGTAAGCTATTCCTATTATTATTACCCTTATTTATTAATTGCCAACAACTCTGTTCAGGCGTTTGCTTGCTTCTATTATCTGCCTGGACCTGATCAAGAAAGAGCTTAAAAAGGTTTGTGTGTATAGAAGTTAAGAGAAAACTGTTATTGCCAGGCTTACTTTATTAGAAGGTATAGATTCTAGTATGTGTCTTAAAATTCAAAGAAAAGCTATAAAAATGTATGACACCAAGAGTTCCCATTTCCACTCAAATGTATTGAGTGTGCTTCCATAGCAACGCATCACACTGCGGAAATTCCAACAGCATCGCACTGTGCGGCCTCTTCTGAGGTTCCTCTCTCATTGGGCAGGGATGTGTTCTTCCTCGGTCTCATCATTGCATCTCTAGCACTAGTGGGAGATGTCAATAAGTGTTTAATGAATGAATGCACGAACATGCCACACCAGTGACCTCAGGTATGTGTAAATCCTAATGGCATCCTGGCCTGCTGTGTGGGCAAGATTCTGAGGCTGTGTTCAGGCTCAACGAGAAAGTTTTGTGATGTTTTATCAATGTTCCACGTAGACACAGGAAGAGAAAGTGGTAGCACTGGGACCACAGAGTCGCCGCCTCTTCGCTGTTCGTGTGTGTTATGTGGATAACTCCAGAGCAGACACTGGGGTGTTCAAACCTTGTTTTTTGAACAAGTGGCTGTGCTACTTACTGCTCCATAGTGTTATACATAAAAACACTTTCGCACATTCCCTGGATAGTCATGGAATATGAATTTTGCCAAAACATCTGCCCATTCTACTTCAACTTCCCCTCCTAAAGCCAACACCCCTAACAGCCCAGCACACTGACAATGTCTGAAATAGCAGACAAGGCTTCGATCTCATATTCTTGCCTACTAGAAAAGAACACAATTATTCTGTGAGTAAATGTCATATGAAAGCTGCAAATTCCTTGCAGGCCACGTCTCAAGCCGAATACGCCCGAATACGCCTGAATACGCCTGTTGATTCCCTTGTTGTGGTTGCACAGGCAGTTGGCTATGGCAATCACTTCCTTGCAGCTTGTTCCCGGATGCTGTGTTTCCGGCCCAGTTCCCTTCTCTGGGTCTTAAGCTGTGAAGGTTTCCGGGACCCACCTAATGTTGCCTAACCCTGTGTTATGGATTATCTACTGCTGTGAATTTGAGCCCTTTGATTATTTTGCAATTGACCACCCACACCCACCAAGTTCTAATGGAAACTAAATGAAAAAAAAAATCAGTTGTTTATGTTTATTTCTCTTTGCATGTTACCATGTTCTCTTTCTCTATATATTTTTCCCGTCAGGTTGCCACTTTTGTTCTCGCTTAAAGTAACCATTACCCTATCCCTACTTCCCCTGTGGTTCAAAGCAAAATCTCTTAGTTCATACCGTGCCCCCGCCCCTGGCCCCTGGCCCCCACCATTCTCTGTCTTCTTTTTCTCTATCAATTAACAGAAACCTGTTTGAAATAATGGATGGTACAAATCATGTGGTAATTTTGTGTTCCCCTACTGCAAAGAAGTAGATAGAGTATATGCCTAATACCAGTGGAATTAAATATTTTATGCTAAAGATTTAAGTGCAAATAAAATATTCACAATTATAGAAATCAAAGAACAAAGAAACAGCACAGTTTTGTATGAGCTTGTGTGTTCACCAAAGCTATTCTCATTTCCACTTTGTTCTTCAAGGATAATTTATAGGACTGGTAGATTTTACATTACATTTCTGAGGATTAAGAATTTCAATGGATCAGAGAATGACAGCCAGTTCTGATTTGTTTTGTTTTGCTTTTTGTTTTGGACAGTGTGGGCTTTTTCATGAGTTGCCTGTAACTCTTTATAATTCTGATTTCTGTATTATAATAGTGTGTTATACCTGTCTCAATAAGCTCAAAATAGTCATGCTACTGTTGTTTATAGCAATTATAAATTATAAACCCAGATCCATATGACAGAAAACAAATAATCTCATCATAAATCATAAAAGGAAAAATACAGAACAACCTTGCTGAATTCAGTTGAAGATCTTGCTCACAAGGAAAACCTGTTTCTGAATAATGTTTAAATGAGATTCATAAAAATGGGCAATCATAAGGAGGAGGTATTTGTGAAAAAATTTTAAGCTTTTCAGGGAAAAATAGCATCACATAGTACAATGCTATTGACTAGAATTGCTTTCTCCCAATTCTCTAAAGTAAACTAATGTCTAATATGGTGCAAAAGAAAAATATCTCAAAATACTATTAAATTTAGTTAAATATATATATTATATTTATTATATATATATATCACACAGCTGGTTGCTGGCACAGCTAGGAATTCTAATGGAAATTAAATTCCATCAAGGGCATTTGAATGGGGAAAATAATAATATACAGTAGTACTGGTTTCATGTCTTTACTTGTGTCTTTGATAGAGGGCTGTATTATGTTTTTTCCCTATATTAATATGTAATTATATAATATATAATATATTATATATTATATTTATATCATATGAAATATATTTGCCTAAATTTATTTATTATATATAAAACAATATATATATAATTTAAATACCTGTGTATATTTTCTGTGATAACTAGAAATTTGGTTTCAGTACTTATATGTTGAGTGTGTTATGTAAAATTTTGTAAATTTGGGATATTTAGAAAAAAAAAAAGAAATGACACCTTGAAATGTGTGGAGGAAGTGAGGGTAAAATAGTTTGTATTATACAAGAAAGTCTTGAAGGATACCAAGCATGAGAAATAAAGCGCTGCTTTGGAAGTAGAAGTAGCGAGAAGGAGAAGGTGTCTCAGGCTATACCCAGGAGCCAGTGCTGGACTCACATCACTCACAGGAGCACTTACTGGGCATCACGTGTGCCTAAAGAGGGACTGATTCCTGCCAGAGAACACAACATGAGGGACAGAGCAACAAGGAGAGTATCTGCACATAGCTCACTATTCAAGGCCATTCCCATTTCCTTCCACATCAGAAATGGTGGGGAGGAAAGATTCAGAAATGTTTTCTCTCACTTTAGGTCACAGAAATTCATAATTATTAATATTAAGACTTCATAACATTAGACATTAGTGACCCTAAATTACCACCTCTCTTCAAAAATACATAAATGCATAGAAGAAGAAAAGGCATACATAGAGAAAAAAAATAAAGATCGTACATACCAATTAAGGTAATTAGTTCTGGATGTTGAAATTATTAGTAGTTTTACTTTATCACTTGTATTTTATATCTAAAAACAAGTTTTAATGAAAAAAATGAGAAGTTTTAAATGAGCACATACAATTTTAATCAGAAAAAATATGGTACTTTTTAATTTTATAAACAAGGAAAACTCTGGAGAGACCTAGAAGTTTAATTACTCTAATTATAATTGTTTGAGTGCTATTGTGTCCATCTTACTCAACTTAGTAGTTTTCATGCATTCTTCTTAATTCTCACAAAAACTTTGGGAAGTAGTTATTACCATCCCAGTTTTACAGATGAAGAAATGAGCCTTAGATGCTATGAATAATTTGCCTACGTTTGCATAGGTAGGAAGGAGCAGAGTGAAGGTTCTAACATAAGTCTGATTTACTCCAAAGCCCAGAATCTTCCACCACATCATGTAAGCTCTTTAGATACTCTAACAAGTTGTATTGTCATAATAGTACTGGTGGTAGGGGTGATATTGATGGTACTGGTAGTAACTGCTAACATTTATGTCCAAGAAGGGCTTTACATATATTGACCCAATTAATCTTCCCAATAAACTTATGAGGTAGGTGTTATTACTACAGCATTGTCATTTTACAGATGAGGGAACTGGGATACAGACAGTTTAAGAAACTTGCTCTCAGTCACACAGCTAGTGACTGGCACAGCTGAGAATCTAATGGAAATTAAACTCCATCTAGGGCTTTGAATGGAGAAAAGTAATAATATACAGTAGTACTAGCTTCATATCTTTACAGTGTCTCTGAGAGATGTCTTTATCTATATTACTTTAGTGAACACAAAAGTAATATAGATAAAGACGTCTGTCAGATATATATGACCCATATTGTTTTTCCCTGTTAATGGGTAACTATTAAGATTCTAGTGGAAAACTAGATAAAAACATGAATATCTGAAATGAACACAGTAGTTTAATTCATGAAATACAATAATGTAAATATGTAGAATTGGGTAATGGTACAAAATTAATAATATGAGTGAACACTCAAGAAAATGGTATTATCATGTATTCCAAAGAAAAAATAAGTCTTCAGAAATAATTATGTTTTCTTTCCTGATATCACATTTGAAAATTTTATGTGTGAATGACCAGCTGCTAAAATTAAATTACACTTTGGATTACACAGTATGTTTGTTGCTGAAAAGCAGCAAAGAAATTCAGAATTAAATTGTATTTAAAATGAAGTAGGAAAATTTTCTGTTTGAAAGAATATTTTGTTGGGCAATCTTCTTGAAAGTCAAGCAGCTTTCAAATTCAGAATAATTAAGTCTTTAATGTCATGTTTATAAATATTTAGTCAATTTGATTAAAGCATGTCAATATGTCAGCTGCTATGTATCAATTATATATACAACTTAAAATCTACCTGCTCTGATTTGAAGTGCATGATATATTTCACACATCAGTTACTCCATACATAGAAAAATTACATATATAGAAAAATTCAGTTACTAATGTCTTTAATTTATCCACTTAGCTTACTTTGGTTTTTTTGCAACCTCCTCCTCCTGGGCTGAAGGGATTCTCGTGCCTCACCTTCCCAAGTAGCTGGGATTACAGACATGTGCCACCATGCCTGGCTAATTTTTGTATTTTTAGTAGAGATGGGGTTTAACCATTTTGGCGAGGCTGATCTCAAATTCCTAGCCTCAAGCAATCCACTCATCTCGGCCTTCCCAAGTTGCTGGGATTACAGGCATGAGCCACCATGCTCGGCCAGCTTACTTTTAAAATACAAAACTTTACATCAAGAAGAAATTGGTTAAGGGTTTTCTGTTGTTGTTTTTTACTAGTACACTGGTGACCTAAGTTAAATTTGATATTCATCCTGAAGTCAATGTTGCCCCACTTACTTAAACTCAACATTTAATTTATATGAAAAATACAATATATAATTTGTGGGGTTTTTTTCAAAAATTCATGTCTTTATAACCCATGATAAGAAAGAATAAGGCCTGAAATAATGGCTATGTACAACTTAGGATATTTCTATTATAAATGTTTAGAAACCTTGGCCTCTGGTTAACATGAGGCAACAGTGCCACCTTTAGTATATTTTAAAACCTAAGTTTTGGTAAAAACTGCTTACTGAGATGGTTCATGGTCACTTAAGAAAATAGAAGGCTAGAGAACCTTGAGCAGATAGCACTTAGTGATGTCACCTGCCTTCATGTATAATTACTGGTGTTGTGATTTTAAATTCCTTTTGCCAATATGTTATAGTTTTGTGTTGCTGGCCTGGATCTTTGAAGTTGTAATCTATTTGCAAAAACAAATATAAATTTGTCATTCTCAAAAATATTTGGTTTCAAGTCTCATTGAATTTTGTTAGCAGTATTATAACACTATTCCTTTAACTCTAATTAATATTATACTGTTGTTCTTTATTTGGCACAATGCATGGTGTAGCCAATTCAAGGTCTTTGAGGAAACCAAACATTATTAAATACATGTTATATGTATATTATTTATATATATAAAAAGACTTTTCTGTTTATATTTATCAAGTATAACTGTACTTGATAAATATATACTTTGTTCTAAACAAGTATTCTAGTTTAGAAATATGTAAATTTTCAAATTCCAACCTGATTATATTTCTGATATATAAACCTAAGCACTGAATTTTAATCATAAAAACAAAACTGAATTTTTACAATTTTTATATGTTTCGTTATCCACTGAAGATTTCTGTCTACTGTGTTCTGGATATATGGAGGATATTGTAAGAGGAGACCTAAAGGCATAATGCTAATGGCCTTTTGAGCTCATTTCATCAACAAAATACTCCCTAAGCACTTCCTCTCTTCCAGGGGTATATTAATTTATTCCAATGGTCATTTCCTCTAGAGGTCTTCTGATTACATAAATATGCAATGTGAAGTAACATGTTTCATAATTCTTGGACTAGTAGAATGTTTTTTTCTTGCATCTTACAACTATATGTACTCCCAACACATACGTATTTCCTGTAAAGCTTTACATATTAAAGTTAAACAATCTGATAATCAGTATATATTATTAGTTCAACATTATACTAGATGAAATTAGGAATTTAAAATGAGGCATATAATGATGTTCTGGCCTTCAAAGAACTTAAAATTTATGTGAGAAAAGGTTACCCTAAATTACGCCATTAAAAATTTTGGAAATTATTTTATTCTGTATATTAAGAATGTAAAGAAGAAGGATGGCACATACCTGCCGTGTGCCTGACATTTTAGTAGGTACTTTGTGTATGTAAACTTGAATATTATATGTGCTAACTTCAGTGGAATCAAATACACCTAAATGTATTACTCAAACACTAAAAACTATGTGTAGTAAGACAAGAAAGCCCCAGAAATGCTTCATGGGGCAGCTTGAGATTCAATTTCAGCTGACATTTGTTAAGCATTTAAAAAACCCAGTGGGTGTATGATACCAGATATGATCCTATTTTAAATGCTCTATATTGATTATTTTAAGCTCTCTAGGCATGGTGCTAGTATCTCCATTACACAGAGAAGGAAACTTAGACTCAAAGGATGTAATAAACCTACAAAAGTTAACCTATTTAGCAGCTGAGCCAGAATTCACCTCTAGGTCATTTGACTATTGGACCAAAGGATTTTCCCCACAGCAAGACTCCTCAGCAGCTGAGATTGTTGGCAGAAGGGACAGTTTCCACTCCTATAGAGCGCTCACAGTCCCTTTGCAGTCTGGTAGGGTGGTTTGTCCCCCAATTTGAAAGTAGCTAATAAATGGGCACCAAGTAATTTATAAATATGGGTTATTTACAATTACTATTTTACATTGCTAATGGGGTGATTTACATGAGACTCCAGTTTTGAAAGGGACTAACAGGTTCTTTGAACTTGTATTTGAGAATACAGATTCAACTCTTATCAGTTGGGAGACTTGAGTAAATTATATAACTTCTCTGAATATACCCTGCTGGGATGCTTGAGACTTAAAAGAGAAGGAAACACAGTAAAGATTCAATAAATATTATTTTAAATAATAAATAAATTATTTAAATATTTTCCCCTCACCACTTCCATATTTAATTGTTAGAAGAGGTTAAAAAAGCATAAGGCTCATGTCCTTCATGTTGGGGAAAGGTAATTATACTCTTCTAAAAGTAAACCAGTGGTTCTCAAAGTGTGATCCTTGGATCAGCTGCCTCAGCACCATCTGGAAACTTGTGAAAAATGTACATTTTGAGGCCCTATCACAGACCTAGCAAATCAGAAACTTTAGGGTTGGTGCCCAGAAATCTGTTCTATGGTAAGCCCTTCAGGTGATTCTGACACAGGCTAAAGTTTGAGAACCACTCTTGTGAGGGTACCTTCAGCTTCTTTGAATCCTAAGTCATTGGCATTCTTCCCTTCAGCCCATCCCTTTGCAGCACTTCTCTGACAAAAGGGAAAACTGTAGCAACTTCTTAAAGCAGTGTTTCTCAAAGTACAACCTACAGGCCACTTGTATCAGAATCACGTGAGGTACATTTTAAACTGTAGATTTCTGTGCCCCTCACCAGACTACAGAGTTGGAATCTCTGAGAGGTGGGCCTCAGGATGTGCATTTTACAGGTTATCTGTATGATTTCTACACTCACCAATATTGTGAATTGTTGTGTTACAATAAGCACACCATTAGCAGCCATATTTTGTGACAACAAACACAGCATTATTAGTAACAGACTTGTCTGGCAGCACGAGGTGAAAATAACGAGTTATTCTAGCTCAGTTTTTATGAGATTGGCTTATCTAAAGTGGGCCACAAAGGGAGCTCTAAAATTCTGTTAATCCCACACTCTATTGGCATTGAGAGCTCTAGGACCTGGATTTCCTTGGGACCAGAAGCTGAAGTGGTAGCTATGGCCAGTGAGGGTGGTTGAAGCCTGGTTACCTCATGTTTGGGTTAGGATGAAGGGCTGGTACTGCAACACCTGGAGGCAGGGGAGGCCTGAGGAGACTGAAAAGAAGCAGCACTGAGTTTGCTTTTCTGTGAAGGCAGTGTTTCTGCCACCCCAAAGTTTATGGCTGACAAAAGATGTGAAAGAATGTAGGAGAAAAGGTGTCCTCTGTGGCCTTTCCTACTTTCTATCTTGGGTTTCTGAGAAAAGTTTATTTTAATATGTGGTTTTCTATAAAAATCTTTGTTTTTATTTCTTTTTTCTTCTTATCCTGATGTTTCTAAATCTCTAATGTTAAGCCTTATCCTTCCTCTCATTTAAACAACCTTATTCTCTTTCTGTGAACTTTTTACTCACTTTTAAATCAGTCAATATTCATTTTTCCTTCCCATCACTAGCAAAAGCTGAACTGCTTAGAGTGTAATCTCACCTTCCTCCACAGAGTGCTCTGTAATTTCATAGACTTGTGACAAGGTCTCCAGGCTAGATGAATTTTTCCACTATCCCAGGACCCTATCTCAGAAAAACAGCATGCACAGATCCTCAGAAGGTTTGGATAGAAAATAAATCCTGGAGAATGGCAGTGAAAATGGCAGGGTAAGAACTCTAAAAATTAGTAACTCCATGAAAGCAGTGAAAAACCTGGCAAAAAATTATGACTGTCAACTTTTTCAGAACTCTGGAAACTTATAAAAGTCTGCAGCAAAAAAAGTTTGTTCAAGGAAAAAACAGCTGGATTTCTGTAAGAATAGGAAACTTTATGGCATTTTAACTTGTCCCATTCCTCAGCTCAGCAGTAGCTTTGGAAAAAAAAAAAAAAAAAAAAAAAAAACAGCCAATATTCCTGGCACATACTGGCGGATGCCAGAAGAAGTAAAATGGAGTTGGATTTATTTCAAGGTCTTATTCCCAAAGACTTATCATTATTTGACTTGTTTGATGACTTCCTGGAAGACTCCACTTAAAAGCTGAATCAAAACTACTGATTGTGCAGAGCTTTCTCCACAAAATTGTAGTCTGAGATTATGCAGTCTGAGGATATAGAATGAAGAAAAAGGAAGAGATCTTCAGAGACTTGTGGGACACCATCACACATACCAGCATGTACATAATGGGAACTCCAGAGGGAGAAGAAAAAGAGAAAGTGGCAGAAAGGCTATTTGAACTAATAATGGCTGAAAATGTCCAGATTTGATGAGAAACATTAACTGGCACATTCAAGAAGTTAAACTCCACATGGGAAAAATTCAAAGAGACCCAGAGCTAGACACCTCATAATTAAACTCTCTAAAGACAAGGAATCTTAAAATCAGAAAGGGAGAAGTGGCTCATCACATACAAGGGATTCTCGGTAATATTAATAGCAAATTTTTACATCAACATCTAGGGAGACCAGAAGCCAGTGGGAAGACATATTCAAAGAACTGCAAAGAAAATTATCAACCAAGAATTTTCTACCCAGAAAAGCTGTCATTCAAAAATAAAGGAGAAATTAAGATATCCCAGAAAAAAAACAACTGAAAATGTTTTTCAATTTATTTTGAAAACAAACCGAAGCAGTTTGTTTTGAAAACAAACTTGCCCTACAAAAGTACTACAGGAAGGTCTTCCAGCTATTAAAAAAAAAAAAAAAAAAGACACTAGGCAGTAACTTGAAGCTACATAAAGAAATAAAGTGTACCAGTAAAATTACATAGATAAATATGAAAGTCAATATAAATGTATTTTTTTTGCTTATCACTCTGTATTCTCCTGATTTAAAAGACAACAGCTTAAAGCAATGATCATAAGTCTGTGTTGATGGGCTTTATACATATACATATGTATAAAGATGAAATTTGTGATAATAACATAAATGGGGACAGAAATATGTGAACAAAGTTTTTGTATACTATTGAAATTAAACTGGTATTAATTCAAACTAGATGGTTATAAATTAAGATTTTAATTATAATCCCCAAGCAACCACTAAGAAACTAACTCAAAAATCTATACAAACAAACAAAAAACAAGGGAATTAAAAAGTAAACAGTAGTGGAGGAATTGAGAAATTAAAAAAAACAAGGTGTAGTGCATAAGAAATAATAAAAAGGCAGACATAAATCCTATCTTAATGATTATTTTAAATGTAAGTTAAGTAAACTCTCAAGTTAAAAGGCAGCAAATGGCTGAATGGCCAACAAACACATGACCTAATTATATGCTCTCTGTAAACAACATAGTTTCAAAAATACAAATAATTTGAGAGCAAAAATATGGAAAAAACAATACCATAAAAAGAATAACCAAAAGAGACCTGGAGTGGCTATAGTAATACCAGACAAAATAGGGTCTAAGATGAAAAATGTTAATAGAGACAAAAAAAAGATACTTTAAAATGGTAAAAGGGTACTTCATCAAGCAATAGAGCAATTATAAACATACATAAACCTAACAACAGAATTCAAAATACATGAAGCAAAAACTGACAGAATTGAAAGAAGAAATAGACAATTCAACAATAATCGTTGGAAACTTTAATACCCCAATTTTAATAATGAGTAGACAAACTAAACAGAAAATTAGCAAGGAAATAGAAGGCTTGAACAACTCTGTAAACCAACTTGACCTAACATACCTATAGAATACTCCACTCAACAACAGCAGAATACACATTCTTCTCAAGGGCATGTGGAACATTCTGCAATGTAGACCATGTATAAATCAACAAAACAAGTCTAAATAAAAGTAAAACTATGGAATATTATACAAATATGTTTTCAGGTCACAATTGAAAGGAAGTAGAAGCAATAAGAAATAAATTGGAGGCCCGGCGCGGTAGCTCACGCCTGTAATCCCAGCACTTTGGGAGGCCGAGGCAGGCGGATCACGAGCTCAGGAGATCAAGACCATCCTGGCTAACACGGTGAAACCCCGTCGTCTCTACTAAAAATACAAAAAAAAAAAAAAAAAAAAATTAGCCGGGCGTGGTTCGCGGGCACCTGTAGTCCCAGCTACTCGGGAGGCTGAGGCAGGACAATGGCGTGAACCCGGGAGGTGGAGCTTGCAGTGAGCCAAGATTGTGCCACTGCACTCCAGCCTGGGCGACAGAGTGAGACTCCATCTCAAAAGAAAAAGAAAAAAAAAAAGAAATTGGAGAATTTCACAATACCTGAAAATTAGACAACATACTCTCTTAACCAATGGAACAGAGAAGAAATCACAAGAGAAATTAAGAAATTCTTAGAAATGAATTAAAAAAAAAAACCGAGGATGCAGTAAAAGTAGTGTTGAGAGAAATATATAGCTACAAATGCTTGTATTACAAAGACGTAAGATCACAAATCAATAACTTATCTTCCATCTTAAAAAACTAGAAAACTAGAAAAAGAGATAACTGTGTCTAAACCAATCAGAAGTAAGGGAATAATAAAGATTACAGCAGAGGTAAATGAGTTCAATATTGTATTACAAGTACTAGCCAACACAATTATGCAATAAATGAAACAAATGGCATCCATATTGGAAATAAATTGTATAGTGGTGATGGTTACACAGTCTTATAAATGTACCAAAGCCTGCGGGTTCATCCACTCACTCAATGGTGAGTGTTTGGTATATGAATTATATGTAGATTTTATGAAAACGAGTCCAACAGGCCTTTATAAAAATCTGTGTGATTGAAAAAATACAAATCTATTAGCTTAACCATATTTCCCTGAGTTGATTCTCTTGTCCCCTGTGAAACCATTTTATTGTTATATTATGACTCACCATTTTTTATTTTTATGTCTCTCTAGCTTATGGTGAAAGACACGAGGAGTTAATTAACTTAGGAAGCCCAGACTCCCACACTATTAGTGAGGGACAAAAATCTTCAGTAACTTCCAAAATAACAAGGAAAGGCAAAGAAAAGTCTTCTGAGAAAGAAAAGACAGCCAAAGAAAAACAAGCACCTCGCTTTGAGCCTCAGGTGGGTGTGGAATTTTTTTTTATTTGAGTGACTTAATGATTTTAGGTTCAGTGGATTCCTGTTTGCCTATCTCGTCTGAGGACAAAACTGTGAAACATTCTTTCTCCCTGATTCCAGAAACCATCTAGATACTTTGAGGACATTCCTTGGACACCTTCCTCAAGCTCCCTTTTCTAGTTCAGTATCAAAAGCCATCAATTAAACCTTTAGTATGTAGAACACTATTCATGGCACTTGGGTTTCTAAGATAAATATGACTCAGTACTAACCCTAAAAGAATTCACAGTCTAATAATGGAGGAGACTGAAGGTAAACTGAGAATTATAATGTTGAATGTTGTATGTGTAGTGGTAGAAAGGATAGGTTCTAATACAGCCCCTTCCAGGAGGAACTGAGTTCTGAACCGAGTTAATAAGCAAAGACATGATGAGGTGAAAACTCAACCTGGTTTTTTGAAGCATTAAAGTATGAGAGATGAGGCTGGAGGGGTCAGTAAGGGTCAGCTGGAAAAGGGCCTTAAAGCGTCATTGGAAGGCTGGGACTCTATATACAGTCCAGAGGTTATGAGTCTAAACTCCTTCAGGGCCAGTTAGAAAATTGCAATGATTAAGGGTAAGGAAAAGGATGTGGATGGCAAACTCGAGGAGTGCAAGCACAGGCCTAAAGATTTTCAAGTTACCAAAAAACAGTGCACTCTAAACAAGATACCTATGAGTACAAAATCTTCCCACCATTTATGCCTAGGTTAAGCAGGACTGGAACTAGGGGTATTTAAGAAGCACATTAACATGATCAGATTTACATTTCAGATACCCTAGTGGCTTTTAAGGGTGTGGACTTAAAGGAGAAAAGACAGGAGAGGAAGATAATTCAAGAAAATACTTCAGTAATCTAAGCAAAAGAGTGCAAAGTGTGTCAGGAACAGGAAAAAAGGAAGCATGGGACAGATCAAGAACTATCTGGAAAACAAAAGGTGGGGTGCAGTTATTAATCCAAAGTGGGTGTTAAGGAACAAGAAGGAACAAAGTATATCTCTCAGGTTTCCAGCAGGAATAGCTAAGTAGGATGTCAGTACCATTAAGAAAATAGAAAATAAAGGAAAATTAACAAATAAGAAGAGATGATGACTTGTTTCAGACTCCAGGAATGGTTCCTATAGATTTCAAAGATTTCATTTCTTAGCTGAAGTCTACCCTTAGAAGTAAATAAGATTAACCCAATCCATAGATTCCTACAAGACCTCCCTTAGTACCTTCACAGTGCTCCCTTTCTTGATCAAAATTTGATCCCAGAAAAGTCTCTGATAAATTCATGTATTAAGCAATTTAAAAAATAATAAAAGCTAATATACCCTGTGTTAAAAGGAGGAAATAAAATAATTTCCAATTGTGAAAGTCAATTCTCACCAGAATATTAGGGAAATATTGTAGAAAGCAAGGTCATTTGGTAACACTAAAACCAAACTGCAGGTGGAAACTGTATTCAGTGATTATATCAATCCACTCTTCCCAGCTGCATTATTTATCAGTGATAATTGACATAGCCTCGACCTTATGTAAAGTGCTATGTAACCACATTAGTTTCAATCCTGTCTTCCTACCCAATTGCCACCTATGAGCCTCACCTACGTAAAACTTGTCTCCCAGCCTATGATACATGCAGGTGATCCCATGAGACATTAAAATGTTAATTTTCATGATGAATATGTAGCAAGTATATACAGACCTGGAAATGATCAACTATCCTACTCTCATTTTTATGAAGAGATGCTATGAGTGAACATAATTACAATTTATCATTTAATGCGTACAGTTTTAAGTAAAATTTGCATACATGAAATGCACAATTCACAGTTATAACATTCAGTGAGTTTTGATCAATGTATTCACCATGTAATCCATGCCCCTATCAAGATATAAATTATAGATAATTCCCGAGTTTATGGAAATAATCTCAAACTTCTTTGCATTCAATTTTCTAATTCTCACACCTCATCTCCTGGTAACAACTGATCTTTCAGTCACCATAGTTTAGTTTTGCCTAAATTGCTCTGGAATTTCATACTAATGACATACAAGACGATGTACCCTTTTGTGTTCGACTTCTTTATCAAAGTATAATATCTGTCTGTGGTGTATATCAATAGTTTATTACTTTTTAATATTAAGCAGAACCCAATTATATGACTATATTACAATTTGTTTATCCATTCCTCGATTGATAGACATATATGTTGGTTTTTTGTGTGTATTATGAATAAGACTGCAATGAACATTTTCATACAAGTCTTTTGTGAATATATGTTTTCATTTATCTCTAGTAAATACCTAATAGTGAAATTATGTATCATATGATAAAATCTAGACCCTTTTGAAAGGAGGAAAGCATGCAACCCAAAGGTTTTTATTTTATCAGATATCCACTGTTCACCCTCAACAAGAAGACCCAAATAAACCCTACTGGATTTTGAGGTTGGTCACTGAACACAATGAATCAGAATTATTTGAAGTGAAAAAGGATACAGAACGGGCAGATGAAATCCGAGCCATGAAACAAGCCTGGGAGACAACTGAGCCAGGAAGAGCAATCAAGGTCACCTGATTTCGAAAAGCTGTCATCTTTTACTTTTCCTCCTTAGGCATGCTCTGAAAAAAATAGTCATGCTGGTAAAAACCATATAGCCTGTCCTTTAGTAATGGTATCTGAAATTTTATCAGACAGGCATTGAATAACTACGTTAGGACCACCTTTGGACACATTGTAAAATGTTACCCTCCTGATTACCCAAAGGACTTGCAAAAACAAAGCACATGGTGGTACCAATTATAGGCCCACGCTATGGGTTACCTCATTCTTTCACATAGCCCTGGCTTTCTGCATGTCTGCTTTTAACACCCCCAAGTAAGAAAGCATTCAAATGTTTAAAATGTGCTTTACTACACTTTGCACAGCCTTAGATGGATTAAAAACCATGTGCTTCCCCCTTGTGGAATATACACACCTAGTCTCTAGAGTCTAGAGACCCTAGAGAGTCTCTGACCTATTTCCTCTAAGAGCGATTGCCATAGTGACACTATTACCATGTAAGTAAGTGCCTTCATGTCACAACTCAGGGTTATTGGGCAGATGAAAAAGATTCAGGAACCACTGCATCTAAGATAGTATGCCCAGAAATGTATTCTTTTTAGGGCTGCTTCTTCATCTATTCTCAAAAATAACTGTCAAAATCATGGATGACTCAGAATTTGAGTTTATCTGTTAATGAAGAAGAGCTGGTCTGCTTCATTTAGACTGCCCTATTTAATTCACATTTTCCTGTTTCGTTTTCGATTGAATACCATTAACATGTATTACCTGTACTGGTTGTTGCTTTTGAAGAGCTTTTAAAAAGCTGCTCATGTTTGTTCTTTAGGCTTCTCAGGCTCGTTTGCATTACCTTAGCGGGTTCATTAAGAAAACATCTGATGCTGAGAGTCCGCCTATATCTGAAAGCCAAACTAAACCAAAGGAAGGTGAGTGGATCCTACCACCCCAGCTGCCTCAGAGCACAGAGCTGTGATTTGCACTTCTTAAAAAAATAATCAGTGGGTTGTGCTTGGTGAAAAGGAGACATTTCAGAATCTCGTTTCTTGAGGATTATAAAAAGTCGCACAATTTCAAATAACTATATGAATAGTGCTTCAATTTTCAAATCACTTTCACACATTTTCCCATTTAAGTCCTACATCTCCCCCCTCACACACACTGTGCAAGGAGATGTGATTTTCTCCATTTAACAAATGATAAAACCGGAAAGAATGATGCAACCTAGTTAGAAAGTAGCAGTATAAAACTTGAAGGTAGGTCTACTACTATATTATTATTAGAAAGGTACCAGACTTAAACAATAACAAAAAGAAGTCATTTTTAAGTATATAATATATATTTTAAGTATATATTATATTATTTATATATATTTAAGTAAGTATATATTATATTATATATATTTAAGTATATATTATAATATTATTCCAGTTTATCAATAAGGACACAGGCACCAGAGACCCTCAGTAATAGTCTAAGTTCAGGGCCAGAGACAGAATTGGCCTGCAGACAGGCCCTTCATAATGCCAGTGTCTTCTCACAGCTACATGACTGATTACATCGATTGCCACACTGAGGTGTCCATGGAGGCAGAAGGCGTTCACATCCCAAATCATGCTTTTCCATTTTTATATATTCAGGAATGTAATTCAATAATTGTTATAAAAATAATATCTCTTAACTTTTCATATGAACAGTGTGAATAGCAAGTACCATCCTAATTCTGTTATCCTGGGATAGGCAAAGCATTTTACATTTATTACCTCACTTTAACCTATAGCAACTATGAGGTATGTATTACTTACTCTAATCATCTTAGAGACAAAGAGACCAAAGCTCAGAGAGCCACCTTATTCTTCCTAAGTCATCCATCTCAAAAGTGATGAAGTTGGGATTTGAAATATTTCTAACTCAAGTACTCACTCCTCTAATAGAGTCTAATGTAATGCTAGGAAAACAAAGGTGAATAGGATTCAGTTCTTGTCCTTTAGGCTATAGATTTATTATTATTTTTTATATTTTGTTTTAATGTATGTGTATAAAATATTACACTGAATACATTAAAATTGACCAAAAGTAGGGGAAGTCTCCCCTACTTCCAGGCTACTGAAGTAGGAGAGAAAGATTGCATTCAACCGTAGATACAACAGGAACAAGTGGGGAATTAAAACCAACAGTCCAGGTGAGGGAGTAGATGGTAAATTACTAAGAGGAACTTGGTTAGGTGTCAAGGGTCAGGAAAGAGGAACTTGATTTGATATCAAGTGGGGAAGGATTCTGGATAAACTGACTTAGCAGGATTTTTTGCTAAAACTGGGGTCAGCAGGCCAAGGACAAGGCCTAGTTGAGAACAGGGCTCAGAGACCCTGACCCTGTCATAGAACACACATACAATAAAAGCCACAAATTGTAACTGTACAGCTCGATTAATTTTTGCATGTGAATACTCAGTGGCCACTGCTTAGATCAAGATTGGAAACACCACATACTAAAGTCCTCCTCCTTTGTTTCCAAGTCATTTCCTCCCTCAAGGTAACAACTAGTTGACCCCCATCACCATCAAATAATTTTGCCTATTCTTGAACTTCAATTTAGACTCATATGTACCCCGTATGTCTCACTATTTAGTTATTTTATTTCTCACTGTGCCTGGAATAGTAAGCTTCGTTTTATAAGAAATTTGCCTATTTTATGTAGGTTCAACTTACTGGAATAAGTTTCCTTTTTACCTTTTTTTTCCTCAATCAGTCTTGCTCTAGGGATATATCAACTTTAATAATATTTTTAAGGAATCGACTTTTGACTACTGAATATCTGCCTCTTATTTCAACATTTCTTCATGCTCTTAAGTACTTTCCTATTGCCACCTTTCATTCAATGCAGAACATAACATGAATTTGGTCACCTGCAATTGATAAATAGGAAAATAATGTCTCTATATAATGAGGAAATTATGGTAGGTTTTACATAGTCTTTCCTAGGCTAGGGATCTGGAACACTGAATAGACTCAGAGTATCAAGAAAAAACTTCCCAGCTTTATGACGTCACAAGAAAGAGCTCTGTTCAGCTCTATTTTAAGACAATTTTAAATAAATGTCTGCATACAGGGATCCCCCTGCAGAGAGGAACACCTTATCTATTATGAAGCATTGTCAGCATAGGGCTAGTTGTACTTCCTCCAGGGCCGATCTTCACAGCATCCCCAATAATTCAAATATCCCATTTCCATTTATGCTGTCCCAACTTCTAAAAGCCTCTATTTTTATGTGACATTTTAATATATGGAGGCAGTTTTCAGACACACTTCCTGCCTGGGTCAGCCTTCTAGGGTGACAGTCATTACTTTTGCTAGTGCTCTGGTTAGAAGTTATAGAGCTTTTGAGTCATCTGCTCTAAATCTGTGCTCCCATCATCAAGCCCTGTTACTGTTTGCATGTGATTTCATGGAATGCCAGCTTTTTCAGTAATGCACATGTCATGTTGTAGTAGAAACAGCTGCACGTGGTGTAAAAGAACCAAACTCAAAGAATTCTGCAAGTTCAGAGAGCAAAGAGATGACACAAACAGGATCAGGGAGTGCGGTGTGGAAGAAGTGGCAATTGACCAAAGGCTTGAGGGATGTGGCAAAATCCACGAGTAGCGAAAGTGGAGGAGTGTCTTCACCAGGGAAGGAAGAGCGCGAGCAGAGCACGCGGAAGGAGAACATTCGTAAGTATTGCTGTCATTGGTAACATAAACATGTATTTTCAAATAAAAATTATGGAAAAGATTTTAACTTAAACATAAGTGACGGCTAGGGCTATAAAAGTAGAAAAGATGTCTTTCCGATATATAGATTTTCATTTTACTTAACAGAGTTGGGAATTTGCTCAAGGACCTGATTACTAAATATTAACCAAAAGACAAAAGTGGGCAAAAGCCCCCCTACAGATTTGCAGGTATATTTTTTCTGTGTATAGGTTTTCTGTGTCTACAAATGCTAGAAATACAATGTCAGCATTCACACATACACTTGTCGTTAAACACAGATTTTTTTGTGTTATCTGTAGTATGCTACAAGATAGATTTCCTTTTTACCTTTCATAGCAAATTTTAAGAATGTCATTTTTTAAATGTTGAAAAAGAGCAATTTTCAGTGGTGCACAAGTCACCCTGACCTGATTCATTTCTGTATGGATTCATATCTGTTCACTAAACTGAACTAAAACCCTGATCAAAGGAAAATGCCTTTCCACACTCCTGGTTTCCATGAATTCCTAAGCAACTCCTCAACTCCTTCTGTCTTAAAGGGAACTAAATGTCCTATTAATGCATTTGGAGAGAATGAATGAGGCTGCCCATGGAAGCACTGCTTCTCCCTCAGGTGTGAGCACTACCTAGACTGTGCTGGAACAGTCAGTCAGCTTCAGGTGATCATGGCCCATTTGTCTCTCACATCAAGCTACATCCTCCGATTAAACCTGGATCAATTGTATAATCTTACTCTATTTTTCTACTTGTTTTGAACCCAGACAGCAAAGAAAGAACTCTTAGAAAGAAGCATTCTCAGAAAAGCCAACAATGGTTCTTTTCTCAAAATTGCTAAACAATTCTGAGAATTTTTAAATTAAGAAGTGTTTAAAGCTAAAGTATGTCCTTAAGTGATTTCCATACTGAGAGGAAAATTCCAAAATTAAAAGGAATCTTTTACTATACTAACAAGAGATTCTGATATTTTTTAACGAATATTTTGAAAGTACATGCCCATTCAATAGGTAATAGCTCACATGATGGTAGCAGTAAAACTCATTAGAACACATTTCATTTAATATTAATTTTTAATTTGTAGAGTAATTTTTCCACTTATCTCACTTGAGATTCCAGGAATTAGAGAAAGCATATACTGCTATCTCCACTTCTAAAATGACAGAATTGGCAAATAACTCACCCAAGGGCAGGAAACTGATGCAGTTTGGGTAGAACCTGGACTTACACCCAGCTCTTTGGTCTCCATATATTGTGATCTCGAACTGAACACAAACTTTTCCCCATCCTTAGTTAATTTAAAGATCTATAAAATAGAAAAATGTAGCCAAAACAATGCAACTTAAATTCTGATATCAAATTATTTACTTATGTGCTAACAAAGTAATCCTTTTTGAAATTTCATTTTTAATTAACAAATAATTATATATATTTATGGGGTACAATGGGATGTTTTGATACGTGTATAGGTTATGGAATGATCAAATCAGGCTAATAAATATATTCATTACCTCAAATACTTATTATTTCCTTGGAGTGAGATCATTTAATATCCACTCTTTGAGCTATTTTGAAACATCCAATAAATTGTTAGCTGTGTTCACCAAGCTGTGCAATAGAACACCAGAACCTATTCCTTCTAGCTAACTGAAACTAACTATACCCTTTGACCAACATTTTCCCTTTCCTTGTCCACTACACTATGACCCCCCAGCCTCTGGTAACCACCATCCTAATATCTATATCTACAAGTTCAACATTTTTAGATTCCACATATAAATGAGATCATGCCGCATTTGTCTCTCTGTGGCTGGCTTTTTTACTTAGCATCTTGTCCTCCAGGTTTGTCCATAATGTTGCAAATGACAGAATTTTCTGTTTGTTAAAGGCTGAAGAGCATTCCATTGTGTCTACATACCACATTTTAAAAAATCCATTCCTCTATTGATGCGTACTTTGGTCCTTTCAATATATTGGCTGTTGTGAATAATGTAATGCACATGCAAGTACAGACACCTCTTTCACGTACTTATTTTAATTCCTTTGGATATATACCCACAGGCAGGATTGCTGTATCATGTGGTAATTCTACTTTTAGTTTCTTGAATAACCTCCATACTGGTGTTTCAAATGGCTTGTAATAATTCCCAGTACCACCAAAGTGTACCTGAGTTCCCTTTTATTCACACTCTCACCAATGCTTGTTATCTCTCATCTTTTTTTATAATAGCCAATGTAGCAGGTATGAGGTAGTATCTCATTGTGGTTTTAACGTGCATTTTTCTGATGACTGGAGATGTTAATCATCTTTTTATATATGTGTGGGTCATTTGTGTCTCTTCTTTTGAGTAATATCTATTCAGGTTCTTTACCCATTTTTTAATCTAGTTATTTGCTTTCTTATTATTGAGTAGCTTAAGTTCCTTGTATGTATTGAATATTAGCCTCTTATCCAATGTATGGTTTGCAAATATTTTATCTCAACCCATGGGTTGACTCATCACTTTTCATTGTTTCATTTGCACAGCAAAGGTTTTTAGTTAGGTACAGTCCCACTTGTCTATTTTTACTTTTGTTTCTGTGCTCTTAGGATCATATTCAAAGAAAATATTGCCCACACTAATATCATGGGCTGTTTCTCCTGTTTTTCTTCTAGTAGTTTTATACTTTCTGGACTTATGTTTAAGTTTTTAATCTATTTTTAGTTGATCATTTTTGGTTTTTGTTTTATTTTTAGAAAGGTTGGAGTACAGTGGCTCAATCATGGCTCGCTGCAGCCTCAACCTCCCAGACTCAAGTGATCTGCCCACCTCAGCCTCCTGAGTAGCTGAGACTATAAGCGCATGCCACCATTTCTGGTGAATATTTTATTTTTTATAGAGATGAGGTCTCACTGTGTTGCCCAGGCTAGTCTCAAATTTCTGGGCTCAAGGAATCCTCCAGCCTCAGCCTCCTAAAGTTCTGGGTTTACAGGCATGAGCCACCCTGGCCTAAGCTGATTCTTATATAAGGGTCCATTTTATTTCTTTTGTATGTGAATATCAGGTTTTCCAAACACCATTTATTGAAGAGATTTCCCTTTCCCATTGTGTGTTCTGTTCCATTTGTTTTCAGTTTAGTTTTTATTGAGACAGGGCCTTGCTCGGTCACCCGAACTGGAGTTCAGTGGCACAATAACAGCTCATTGCAGCCTCAACCGCCTGGGCTCAAGCAGTTCTCCACCTCAGCTTCCTAAGTAGCTGAGACTACAGGCACGTGCCACCGCACCTTGCTTTTTTTTTTTTTTTTTAATTTTTGTAGAGATGCAGTCTTACCATATTGCCCTGGCTGTTCTTGAATTCCTGGGCTCAAGCTATGCTCCCACCTTGGCCTCCCAAAGTGCTAGGATGACAGGCGTGAGCCACCACACTCAGCCTCTATTCCATTTGTTGATGTGTCTGTTTTTATGCCAGTACCATGTTGTTTTGATTAGCGTAGCTTTGTAATATGTTTTGAAGTCTGGTGATGCCTCCCTCGTTATTTTTGGTCCAGATAGCTTTGAATATATGGTGCCTTTTGGGGTTCCATACAAATTTTAGGAATCTTTTTGTCTACTTCTCTGAAGAACGACATTAGAATTTTGGTAGGGATTGTATTGAATTTGTGGATTGCTTTGAGTGGTATGGACATTTTAACATTAATTCTTCCAGTCTATGAACACAGGATGTTTTTCTATTTATTTATGTCACCTTCAATTTCTTTCATCAATGTTTTCTCCAAGGCTGCACCAACCTCCACCCATGCAGTCTGCACTGTGCTCTGAAACTAATAAGGTAATCTTTAAACTGAGAAAATTGACTATAATCATGATTCATCATTTTATACCAGCCCAGGGGCAGTCACAGCACAGACTTTTTTTTTTTTACTCAGAGTCCCAGACCAGTGTTGTAAGGCATGGAAGCTCAAGCCCCAGTTTCAGCTCATCTGCTTCTAATTTCTTCACACCTTTGGCCATCAGAGTCTTTGGACATTTGCAATAAAGTCTACATAGTTGTGAACAGGTATACTTTTGCATAGAGAGGAGAAATAAGAACAGGGAGGAAAGATAAAAGTCAGCAGGAAAGGAGGACCTAGACCAAGCAGCCTATCTCCAAGCACAAAATGTCTTCAAGACATTTCTCAAACACTTGAAAACATTTATTATCATTTTAATGTTTGCACCCCGTTGTGTCTGGAGTTGGTTCCTTCCAGTGGGTTCCTGGTCTCACTGACTTCAAGAATGAAGCCACGGACCTTCGCAGTGAGTGTTACAGCTCTTAAAGATGGCATGGACCCAAGGAGTGAGTGGTAGCAAGGTTTATTGTGAAGAGCAAAAGAACAAAGCTTCCACAACATGGAAGGGGACCCAAGCAGGTTGCTGCTTCTGGCTGTGGTGGCCAGCTTTTATTCCATTATTTGTCCCATCCCATGTTCTGTTTCTGTCCTATCAGATTGCCCTTTTTTCAATCCTCCCCACGATTGGCTACTTTTAGACTCCTGATGATTGGCGCATTTTACAGAGCACTGATTGGTGCATTTTACAGAGCACTGATTGGTGCGTTTTACAGAGCACTGATTGTTGTGTTTTACAGAGTGCTGATTGGTGCATTTTACAATCCCTTTGCTAGCTACAGAGTGCTGATTGGTGCATTTTACAATCCTCTTGTAAGACAGAAAAGTTCTCCAAGTCCCCACTTGACCCAGGAAGTCAATCTGGCTTCACCTTTCAATCCCCCCACTAAACAGGACACCCCAGCTGCTGTTAGGAATGGGGTGATGACCACTGTAGCTACTTCCTGCTGGATGGGGGCAAAGAAGGGGCACTGCAGTTGTAGTGGCCTCCAGAGAGGAGCTCTCTAGGCCAGCCAAACAGCCAGTGGGTCAGTCCAGGGGTCCTTGGTAGAAGTTATGAGTTGAGCTCATTTGGGGTTCCATTTGTAAGACCATCTGTAGCTTGATGGCCTTGATCCTGGAGGAAATAAATTTGACAAGGAGGTTAAAAATACAGGGCCCGAAGGCGAGTAATAGCAAGATGGCTGTCATGGGAACTAGAAAGGGGAGAAGCCATGTCACCCAACTCCAGAAGTTGGTATAAGAGTTTGAAAGGTGTTGGCTGATTTCAGAAGCCTTTTCCTGTAAATGCCAGGCAGCGTCTTGTACTATCCCTGACTGGTTAGTGTAAAAGCAACACTTTTCCCCTAAGAAGGTACAAAGTCCTTCTTTCTCAGCAGTGAGGAGGTCTAGGCCTCAGTGGTTTTGGAGAGTCACTGCTGCCAAAGAGTCTATTTGGGATTGTAGAGTAAGGATAGATTTTGTTATTTCTTGCAAACTGTCTGAGAAATCCTTTGAGAGTGTGTGGTAGTAGGATAATGAAGTAGATAAACTGGCTATTCCGGTTCCTGTAGCAGTGGCCATTCCTAACCCTATATGTAGGGGTATTAGTTGTATGGCCCTGCGCTGACAGATTTGAGCTTTGAGGGGCACTTGTAGGGTCTGATTTCCTGGGATAATGTTAATGTTGGCAATTAGGAAGACTAAGGTGCAGGTGCCTGTCCAGTTGGTAAGGAGGCAGATATAGGTTGAAGTTCCACATAAGAAGAATATGCCTTGGCTGGGTAGATAGAACTGGTTGTGTATGTTAAAAAGGTTGTGAGTTTATTGTTTTCATTTTCCCATACTCCTAGAGTACTTGCCAAGGTAGCTCCAGTGAGTGGCTGGAAAGGGGTGTTGGGAGCAAACTGAGTGGCTCCCTGCGTTCTATTGTCCCATTGGAGAAAAAACCTTACTGTTTTCTCACAAGTTTATCATGATTTTGTATATTTTTGAAAAAATTAAAAAATAATTTGGATATTGTTTTTTATATTTTTTAAAAGTTTGTAGTAAATAACATTTCTGAATGAGTTATAACTTCTAACAAATTATAAATTAAGCAATTTTCAATATTAAATATTACTGTGGCCTATTACAACCACACTTACATGCAAAATTAAATAGTTAAGGAAAGGGGGGTGGGACCTGGGGAATAGGAGAGTGAGAACCTGACACATCCTCTCCGAAAAAAAGGAAGAAGCAACAATAAACTAGAAAAAAATTATTAAAATGTTTTAGAAACCTAAAAATCAACTGAAGGCATAAAACTAAATAAAAAGTAATTACTAAAACTGAGAACCACAACAAAAAAGGAGAGACTGCAGAGGGTCCATCTTATCTACTTGTCCTTATTTGAGTATGAGACTTTAAACCAGTGAAAGTGGGGACAGCTTTGTACACTGCCAGAACTTTGAATGTGTACCCTAAACTACATAAAGGTCTCCTTGTCAAGAGTGGAAGCTTTACTGAATCAAGGAGTTTAAGAGAAATCTTCGAGAAAACATTGTATGACCCCTATTCTGACCCATTGGTGACCCCAAGGAAGCCAGGATTAAAAATAAATAAAAATTAAAGAAAATCATTAGAAACATCATTAGCTGAAAATTGCAGGGGAAATAAGACTCTAGAAGCAAATTGCTAAGTAAACAAACAACTAAACAAAGAAAAGCCACAATAATCCCTTGGGGAATCAGAATGCAGAGTAACTACAATGTAGTATATCAATTGCACATGGGAACAGGCAAAAATTTCATGACAAAGACACCTAAAAGCAATTGCAACAAAAGCAAAAATTAACAAGTAGAATCTTATTAAACTTAAGAGCTTCTGCACAGTAAAAGAAACTATCAACAGAGTAAACAAACAACCTACAGAAAGGGAGAAAATTTTTGCAAACTATCCATCTGACAAAGTTGTAATGTTCAGCATCTATAAGGAACTTAAACAAATTTATAAGAGAAAAACAACCCCATTAAAAAGTTGGAAAAGGACATGAACAGACATTTTTCTAAAGAAGACATACATGCAGCCAATAAGCACATGAAAAAAAGCTCAATGTCACTGATCATTAGAAAAATATAAATCAAAACCACAATGAGATACCATCTCACACCAGCCAGAATGGCTATTATTAAAAAGTCCAAAAATAACAGATGCTGGTCAGGTTGTGGAGAAAAAGGAACACTTATACACTGTTGGTGGGAGTGTAAATTAGTTCAACCATTTGATGTAGCAATCCCATTACTGGATGTATACCCAGAGGAATATAAATCATTCTACCATAAAGACACATGCATGTGAATGTTCATTGCAGCACTACTCAGAATAGCAAAGACATGGAAGCAACCTAAATGCCCATCAGTGACAGATGGGATAAAGAAAATGTGGTACATATGCACCATGGAAGTCAAACTCGCTGTTTGCTGATGACATGATCGTATACTGAGAAAACCCTAAAGACTCATCCGAAAAGCTCCTAGATCTGATAAATGAATTCAGCAAAGTTTCAGGATGAAACATCAATGTACACAAATAAGTAGCACTGTTATACACCAGTAGCAACCAAACTGAGAAAAAAATCAAGAACTCAATCCCTTTCATAATAGCTGCAAAGAAAAAAAACTTAGGAATTTACCTAACCAAGGAGGTGAAAGAGCTCTAAAAGGAAAACTATAAAACACTGCTGGAAGAAATCATAGATGACACAAACAAATGAAAACACATCCCATGCTCATGGATGGGTAGAATATTGTCAAAATGACCATACTGCCAAAAGCAATCTACAAATTCAATGCAATTCCCATCAAAATGCCATCATCATTCTTCACAGAACTAGAAAAAAAATCCAAAAATTCATTTGGAACCAAAAAAGAGCCTACATAGAGAAAGCATGACCAATCTGCATAGCCAAAGCAAGACTAAGCAAAAAGAAATCTGGAGGCATCACATTGCCCAACTTCAAACTATACTACAAGGCTATAGTTACCAAAACAGCATGGTACTTGCATGGAAACAGACACGTAGACAATGGAACAGAATAGAGAACCCAGAAATAAAGTCAAATTACTTACAGCCATCTGTTCTTTAAAAAGCAAACAAAACAGAAAGTGGGGAAAGGACACACTTTTCAACAAATGGTGCTGGGATAACTGGCAAGCCACATGTAGAAGAATGAAACTGTATCCTCATCTCTCATCTTATACAAAAATCAACTCAAGATGGATCAAAGACTTAAATCTAAGACCAGAAACCATAAAGATTCCAGGAGATAACATCAGAAAAACCCCTTAGGCAAAGATTTCATGACCAAGAACCCAAAAGCAAATGCAACAAAAACAGATAAATAAATGAGAATTAAACTAAAAAGCTTCAGCACAGCAAAAGAAATAATCAGCAGAGTAAACAGACAACTCACAGAGTGGGAGAAATTCTTCCCAAACTATGCATTCGACAAAGGACAAATATCCAGAATCTACAAGGAACTCAAACAAATCAGCAAGAAAAAATAACAAATAACCCCATCAAAAAGTGGGCTAAGGACATGAATAGACAATCTCAAAATAAGATACACAAATGGCCAACAAACATATGAAAAAATGCTCAACATCACTAATTATCAGGGAAACGCAAATCAAAACCACAATGTGATACTACCTTATTCCTGCAAGAATGGCCACAATCAAAAAAACAAAAAGTAATAGATCTGGGTGTTGGCATGATGAAAAGGGAAGACTTATACTGCTGGTAGGAATGTAAACTAGTACAACCACCATGGAAAACAGTGTGGAGATTCCTTAAAGAACTAAAAGTAGAACTACCATTTGATCCAGCAATCCCACTACTGGGTACCTACCCAAAGGAAAAGAAATCACTATATGAAAAAGACACTTGCACACACATGTTTATAGCAGCACAATTTGCAATTGCAAAATACAGAACCAGTCCATCAACCAACCCATCAACCAACCAGCCCATCAACCGAAAAGTAGATAAAGAAAATGTGGTATATATATATACATATATACACACACACACGTATACATATATACATATATACACACACACTATGGAATACTACTCAGCCATAAAAGGAAATGAAATAATGGCATTCACAGCAACCTGGATGCAGTTGGAGACCACATTCAAAGTGAACTAACCCAGGAATGAAAAATGAAACATTGTATGTTCTCACTTATAAGTGGGAGCTAAGCTATGAGAACACAAAGGCATAAGAATGATACAGTGGACTTGGGGACTAGGGGAAGGATAAGAGGAAGGTGAGGGCTAAAAGACTACACATCGGGTACAGTGTACACAGCTCAAGTAATGGGTGCACCAAAATCTCAGAAATCACCACTAAAGAATTTATCCATGTAAACAAGCATTATCCTGTTCCCAAAAAACCTATTGATAATACATAAATAAACAAATAAGTAAATAGTTGGAGATTCAGCAGTGAAAAAAAAGCAAGTTGGATAGAAAGTAATAAAGTAGACCTAAAGAAAGAAGGAATAAAAAAATTTTAATGAGACAGAAAACAAAGGAAATAAAGAAAATTCATAGAAATTAAGGCAAATTTAAACACATTCACAATAAGCAAGCACTTGTTTGTGCTTGATAATTTGTTTCCAGATGATCTGCCTTAAAACAAATACAAAAGGAAGTCCTTCAGGCTGAAAGAAGGTGACATCCAAAGGGAATTCACATTCACAAAGAAAGGTAATTATGTAGGTAAATTTTAGAAGACAACGTAAATAGATTTTTCCATTTGTTTACTTATTTAACAATTATTATAAAACTATATAGTTGGGCTTATAATGTACAAACATATAAAAATAATGCACGAACAGTGGGAGAAGGAACAAAGAAAGAAACTCACAACAAACTGGTAATAAAAGGGGATTTCCTCAGACCGATAAAGGATAGTTATGAAAAACCTATGGTAAACATCATACTTAAAGGTGAACAACTGAATAATTTTAGCCTAAGGTCAAGAACAAGGCAGGATGTCTACTGTAACCACTTACATTCCACATTTTAATGGAGGTTCTTGCTAGTTCAATCAAGAAAGAGAAATAAAACACATCAATCTTAGAAACGAAGAAGTAAAACTATTCTCCGACAACACTCTCCTATATGCTAAACTTCTAACAGAAAAAAAAAAAAACTGAATAAGTGAGTTTGGCAGGGTCACATGATGTAAGATTAGTAAACAAATCATTTTTATTTCTACATATTGATGAACAATCAAAATTGAAATTAAGAAGACAGTTTTATTCACAACAGCATCAATAATAAATACATGGAAATAAATTTAACCAAGTGTAGAATTTATGTATTGAAAACTACAAAACATCACCAAAGGAAATTTTAAATTATCTAAATATAGAGATCATTTATGTTTTGGACTATAAGACCTATTGTTCAGATAGTAATACCCCTCAAATTGATCTATAAATTCAGTATAATCTCTATCAAAATCACAGTAGACATTTTACAGAATGTGACATGCTAATCCCAAAACTTATATGGAAATGCAAAAAAAAAAAAAAAAAAACAGAAAAGCCAAAATAATTTTGAAAAAGAAGATCCAAGTGGGAGGGGAACTTACTCATCCTGATAAAGGCTTTCTACAAAAAAACCTATGGCCTACATTTTATTAATGGTGAGGAATTAGAAGCTTTTCCACTAAAATCAGGAGCAAGCCAAAGATGTCCTCTCTTACCACTCTTTTTCAACATGTACAAGACTCCTAGAAAATACAGTAAGACAAGGAAATGAACTAAAAAGACACACTAACTGGGAAGAAAGAAAGAAAACTCCTGACTAACGTGATGAAACTGTCTCTACTAAAAATACAAAAATTAGCTTGGCGTGGTGGCGCGTGCCTGTAATCCCAGCTACTTGGGAGGCTGAAGCAGGAGAATCGCTTGAACCAGGGAGGCGGAAGTTGCAGTGAGCAAAGATCGCGCCACTGCACTCCAGTCTAGCAACAGAGCAAGACTCTGGGGGGAAAAAAAGGAAGAAACGAAGGAAGGAAGGAAGGAAGGCAGGGAGGGAGAGAGGGAGAGAGGAAGGGAGGAAGGGAAGAAAGGAAGGAAGGGAGGGAGGGAGGGAGACTGTATTTGTTTGCAGATAGTGTGATTGTGTAATATATGTACCTCTCTGGTAGGGGATGTTAATAATGGGGGAGGCTACAATGTGTGTGTAGGAAGAAGGGGGATATGGGATATCTCTGTATGTACTTCCTCTCAATTTTACTGTGAAACGTAAAACTGTTTCTTTTGTTGTTGTTGTTGTTTTCTGAGACAGAGTCTCACTCTGTCGCCCAGGCTGGAGTGCAATGGTGCGATCTTGGCTCACTGCAACCTCTGCCGCCCGGGTTCAAGCGATTCTCCTGCCTCAGCCTCCCGAGTAGCTGGGATTATAGGCGGCTGCCACTGTGCCCAGCTAATTTTTGTATTTTTAGTAGAGACGGGGTTTCACCATCTTGGTCAGGCTGGTCTTGAACTCCTGACCTCGTGATCCACCCACCTTGGCCTCCCAAAGTGTTGGGATTACAGGCGTGAGCCACCGCGCCCGGCCCTAAAACTGCTCTTAAAAATCAACTTTTTGGCTTAGGCTGCGGTGGCTGAGAAGGCAGCGGGGCGGCGGCGGCGGCTGTGGAGGCCGCAGTCCGGGTCCTGGCTTCGGCCTCAGCCCCACCATGGTGACGCTTGCTGAACTGCTGGTGCTCCTGGCCGCTCTCCTGGCCACCGTCTCGGGCTATTTCGTTAGCATCGACACGCATGCTGAAGAGTGCTTCTTTGAGCGGGTCACCTCGGGCACCAAGATGGGCCTCATCTTCGAGGTGGCGGAGGGCGGCTTCCTGGACATCGACGTGGAGATTACAGGACCAGATAACAAAGGAATTTACAAAGGAGACAGAGAATCCAGTGGGAAATACACATTTGCTGCTCACATGGACGGAACATACAAATTTTGTTTTAGTAACCGGATGTCCACCATGACTCCAAAAATAGTGATGTTCACCATCGATATTGGGGAGGCTCCAAAAGGACAAGATATGGAAACAGAAGCTCACCAGAACAAGCTAGAAGAAATGATCAATGAGCTAGCAGTGGCGATGACAGCTGTAAAGCACGAACAGGAATACATGGAAGTCCGGGAAAGAATACACAGAGCCATCAACGACAACACAAACAGCAGAGTGGTCCTTTGGTCCTTCTTTGAAGCTCTTGTTCTAGTTGCCATGACATTGGGACAGATCTACTACCTGAAGAGATTTTTTGAAGTCCGGAGGGTTGTTTAAAAAGCCTCTTCCTGATGATCCCAACTCAGAATTCACTGTTTACCAAACACCTTGGTCATAATAATGTCATTAGTTTCTCCATTTTTATTTTCTGAACTGTACATTCAAAATTTATGTTTCTTTGTGATTAATAGATATTGGGGGGAAAAACGCCTTTTTAGGAAAATTATAGTGAAAATCTGACAGTTGATTGGCATAATTTCTTGTTTGAATGCTGCCTCCATTATATAGGTCCTTCCAGGAACTCAAACACTGTAAGTGAAATATGGGAGTATAGTTTTTATTATTTCTTCTTTTCCTTTTGTTTTCATAATATAATGCAGTTTGTTCAGGAAATCAGCACAAAGCCTGATAGTACTTTACTAAAATGACTGCATTCTTTGAATTCCTTCAGTCTATGGTTCAAGTCACTAAAGATTCATTTTTGTTGAGTCCTTATGAGAAACAGCAGTATGAATCTTGAGGGTTTCTGCCCGTCCTAATGGCAGAGCTCTCTGACTTGGGTGTATGCTGCCAGGCTGGGTACTTTCATACTTTGTTTTCTTGTTTTGCTTTAAAACTACGACTCAGCATACATTTTCCCGCATACATTTTTACATTGTACCTTAGGACTCAGTCATCTCCACTTAAATTGATGACACAAGCAGCTAATAACCATTTTTGGGTTTCTGCCTAACCCCCTAATTGTCTGTTAAAGCCAATTCTCTGGGTGTCCCAGTGAGTGGTGGCTTTTTTTCTTTCCACATTGGCACATTCACTTCTCCCACTCTTGGCATGTAAGAAATAAGCATTTACATAATTGGAAAAATCCGGATTTCTGATGCCAAAGGGTTAAAGCATCTTGGATTTCATTTCATTGATATACAGCCACTATTTTATTTTTGATCAGTGGCCTTTGGGCCACTGTTTAGGGTACTGACCATCAGTGTCAGCATTAGGGTTTTGGTTTTTGTTTCTTTTGGGTCTTTCTTTTTTGGCACATGTGAATCTTGTTTTGTGTAAAATGAAATTACTTTCTCTTGTTCTCTGATGATGGGTTTAAAATTAAAAGAGCATCTGGTTTTGGTATGGGGATGATCCAGGATTATGTTGTGACTGATACATATTAGTTACTTGTACATTTTTTTTTTTTTGGATCTTTGCAAGGGCAAAACTACAAGTAACGAGTTTTATATAATTAATTTAAATTTGTTACAGGTTTTCATGTTCAGGATAAACCATACTTCCACCTTGGATGAGAACACTTGCAACAGTTTATTAATGAGGTGACTTTTACCTTAGGACAACTGTTGCATGCCAAGTTTTTTGTGTGTGTGAAACACTTCAAAACTGATTTAAAAGATGTAAATTTAAAATTGGTTGTATCTAATATGCCCCAGGTTCGGTAAATAAACAATTCTTTTTTAAAAAATAAAATTAAATAAATAAATAAATAAATAAATAAAATAAAAATAAAAATCAACTTTTTTTTTTTTTTAAATGAACCAAGCAGGGAGATTTTTACTATGTAATTTCAAAATTGGTCATAAAGTTAAAAATAATGATCAAAACACCATGGTTTGACACTTTCTTTGAAAGTTGAAGAATTTTACCATATGACCCAGTAATCCACTCCTACTTACATAAAATGTCCAGGAAAGACAAATCTGTAGAGACATAAGTAGATTAATGATTGCCCGGGGTTTGTGGTGAGAACACAAAGTGACTATTATAGGACACAAGAGAGATCTTATTTGGATGATTAAAATGTTTTAAAACTGGATTTTGTTGATGGTCACACAACTTGGTAAATTTACTAAGAAGTATTGAATTAGAACCTTAAAATGGTTGAATTTTATATATGTAAATTATACTTCAGTAGTTTTTTAAAAAAAATCAGCAGTCTGGAAATGCTGAAAAGTTAATATCCTAGACTCAAGTCTTTTAAATCTGTTCTTGTGGGCTTGATACTGGTCTATGGATTAAAAAGCTGCTGCTAATTTGATTTTCAGTGTTTATCTTTTATACATTGCCTACTCCACTGGACTACAAGTTTATTGAAGGTAAAATACTGTTTTCAATATTTCAGTATAAATATGTAAAAAAATCTATTTATATCCCAATCCTGGTAGTACTTAGTGTAGCATTCAGGCAAAGCCCAATCTCATTAAATACTGGGCCATTTAACTTGTTTGTAATGAAATTTTGTAACTTAACATAAGACTTGTTCTTATTAATGGAGACTAATCCTCCTCCATTTAAGTGTGATTAGAATAGCATTTTTTAAATTTTTCATTTTTGTCATCTCCTTCATTTAACTAAAAGCATAGTAACACCAGCTAGAGGATAAACAAAACATAAGCATATAATTATATATTATTAACATTATATTAAATAAGACAAGTCCAATGAATGGTTGTTTTTCAACAGAAAATATTTTCAATTAAAATGAGATATAGTCATTTGGTTAGTCATTATTGATTATTTTTTAAAGCCTAGGTTTTTTGTTTTGTGTGTGTGTGTTTTTTTTTTAAAGGAACAGGACCTCGTACACGATCTCCAACAATTTTGGAAACATCTCCACGACTTATTCGAAAAGCACTAGAATTTATGGATTTAAGTCAGTATGTTCGGTAAGTTTTCATAAACATGATTGATGCAGACAACTGTGTGTTTTGTTAAATCGATTATTCAAATACTTAAATATTTTCTGTAAAGATTTAATTTGAGGCCTGATTAAGGTGAGATGAGCTACAAAATATTTCTATCACACCTGCTGCCATTATTTAATTAGATTCAATTTTTAATAACTAGATGATAGAAATATATTAAGCATATTTATAAGTTTGAAAACATCATCAAAATTACTAGCTGTATAAATTCAAAAGGAAAACCTACAAGATATTCTCATAGTTTTGAACACAAGTTTCACAATCACCTCATCAAGTGGTGAATCCAAATTTACTGATTTTCTCCAAAATATTTTCCTAAAATATCAGTGACTCAATAAATGGAGCATAGCATATCTAGAAAACAACCATTTATTTTTTCTATCCCTAATGTTTTATTTGACTCAGACCACCACACTGTTGATATGATTTAAAATTATTTGCTGTCTAAAGTGAAGCTTATTCCAGAGTTCCCAAATGAAATCTGTATCTTTTGATGATTTTTGTATCAAGGAAAACAGATACAGATCCTCTGCTGCAAACAGATGAATTGAATCAGCAGCAGGCAATGCAAAAGGCGGAAGAAATTCATCAGTTTCGACAGTATAGGACCAGAGTCCTTAGCATTCGAAACATTGACCAAGAAGAGCGGTTGAAGTTAAAGGATGAAGTCCTGGATATGTATAAGGAAATGCGGGTGAGTCTAAGAGCACATACATAGATTATAGTTCGCAAATTCTTTCGTAACATTAAAAAGAAATTATATAATTAAATAATATTTTGTATAGAAATAAGTCTTGAAAACATAGGTTTCTATTATTCACAACTGCTAGGAAAACATCACAAATTTGATTCTACACATCTCATCTCACTCCCTCCCTAAAATCCCCCTAAAACGCAGTATTGGGAATCTATCCTCAAAGATGGGAAGAATAGGAGAGAAAACAACAACAAAATTATGTGTTCAAGTTGGAAAATAACTGGATGAAGATCACATTAATCGGCTTGAGACATACAAATCCTAAACTGTCAGTGGGAAAAGTCTTTTTTTTAAGTATTTTTTAAATAAAACACAATCTTAAAAAAGTTAATGATGATTGTTCTTGGTGGTTCCTACTGGTAAGTCCTGTCTTATTTTTTCACATAGTATAAATTATATTTTTATGCAGGATTGCATTCAAATCCAGTAGTTCTTAATGTTACCAAATAACCATATAATTCCCAAATGCAGCAAAGGTGAACAATCTACATAGTGCACTTTCACCTCAATGAAATTGAAGCTGCTCCTTTTGGATATTTTTCCACTTCAATGTGAAGCAGATTGTTGGGATTTCATTAGTGGTTTCATTACGTGGCTTTTTAAAAGAAAAAATAGTTTTGATTTCTTCCACAGTTCACAGTTCTCAGACGAGACTTTTTTTTGTAAATTACACAGTTCAGGGATGTTTTGAAAAACCAAATGCTCTTTAGTAGATGAAATCTCTCAATGTAACTGTAATAAATAGGCATCTACATCCTTAGCTATATTACCAGTATATCCTGGAACCAAAGTAAGATGGTTTTCCTGTTCCCATAATCCACTTAATTGTTTTAAAATTTGAATATTTCCATCATTTAAAATTTCTGTTTCGGATGATAGTTCTGACCACCACCTTTTAATGACTGCTTGAAGCCAGTTTAAACCAACTATAACATATTCTTCAAATTTGCTTTTAAGTAGTGACTTTACTAGAGGCAACAAGTCTACACAGCAACCAAATGAGATATATTGTTTTTCTTCCTGTAAACAATTGGTGAGCACAGGAAGGCAATCTACCACAACGCCAAGATCTTCTATCCTCAACAAATAAGCTACAAGTTCACTTATACTTCTCTTTCTCCAGAAAATTAAAGCTACATTCAATCTCATATTCCTGCTGAACAAAACTTGGACCATTGTTTCATGGTCCTGAGAAACCTCAGAAAAAAACCCAGTATATTTTGATGATGGGCTTTCTGTCTGTGAAGAACCAGAATCACTGGAGTTAACCAAATATGTTCGACTGTCATGGTGTAATTTTTCAGGCAGGTGGCCTGCACAAGCCAGTTCATTTTCTTTATTTGCCATGTCACAGCCCCCACTTCCAGGGGGCTGTTTTTTTCTGTAACAAAGATTTGGAAAGGGATGATGAACTTTCTTTCTGAGATAGATCACTTTACGAAGTTTATCTGGGCTTTTCACAGTTTGTCCAACTGTTCTATTTATGTAAGCAGCCAACTGTTTTGGAGACTTCTTAACCTCCTTCATGTTCTTATTAGTGAAATTAGAGATCGTTTTTTCTAGGAAGATCAATGAAATGATCCTCAATCTTATTACAAAAGTTCCGTTTTTTAACATTGTGAGTTTCCGATGCCATAATCTCTTAAGTACCGGCGCCTCATGGTACCGCGGCGCCTCAGCCCAGCCTCCACGCTGACAATCCGCGCCCTACAGCCTAGAGCGTCCCTCGGCTTCTGGGCCGAGGGCCATTCAAACGCGGCCGCGCGCGCGGCCCGCCGGGATAGCTGGGAAAAGTCTTAACAAGCCAATTAGCTCCTCAGAATGCCTACAGAATCCCCAAAAAGGCTCAGCAATTGGTGGCAGCAGATATGTTAGGAAGTAAAAGTGAAGTAGGAGGAAGATGAAAATAGTTGGGTTTGTTCAGCTTAAGGCTATTTAGGAATTGCAGATCACCACTTCAACTTTTTGCATCCAGATTATTGTCATCCGTTCACCCCAGTAGAAGAATAGGTGTCCTTTAGTTAGAGATGACAACAAACGAAAAAAGGATTTCTAAATTGTAGAAGACTATACTTTATTGAAAATGGGAGTATCATACTAGAAAAGGGGAAATTCAATAAATACATATGGGTAACTTCCCACTACGGATAATGAGAATCTTTTTTTCTCCCTCCTCCCTGCAACACACACGCACACACTCCTACACATCCCCAAAGACACTAAAGCCTATAGGAAATTCTAAATATTTTAGCTACAGTGAGACTGTCATTTCCAGTAATGGCTCATGTGACGAATGTGCCTATTTGACATCTCTTCTTGTGCCTATTTGACATCTCTTCTTGTTTGTCCAATAGGCACCTCAAACAGAACCTCTCTAAATCCAAATTCAAGAATGCTTGCCCTCCTTCCCATCTCAGCGCAAATATGTCACCCCACCAAGATTCTCCATCTCGGTCAATACCAATTGCATTCTTTCAGTTGCCCAAGCAGAGACTATGGAGACACCTTTGACTTCTGTCACTCCTCACGTGCGAGGAATTGTCAGAACCTCTCGACTCTACCTTGAAAATATATCCAATATATATACACCACCCTAGCCTAACCTGTCATTCTTTCTTATTCAGAGGATTGCTATAGCCCGGTTACTGATCTAACTGCTTCCATCTTTGCCCCTCCAAAATGTGGTCTCTGCTTTGCCACAAAACAATTGTACCAATCATGACAAACTAGTCTTATCCTGTGGTAACAAAACCCCCAATATCACAGTGGCCTAACATAGTGTTTGGCAGACTTATTTTCTGTAAAGGCCCAAATAGGAAATATTTATGTTGCATCTACTCAACATTACCATTTTTTACACAAAATCACAGATAATACCTAAATAAATAGGATAATGGCAAAATGAATAAAACTTTACTTAGAAAAATAAGCAATAAGCCAGATTAACTTTACAGGCCTTAGTTCACCAACTCTGGCTAAAAACAGTAAAACGGTATTTCTCATTCTAGCTATGTGTCCAGTGCGGTTCAATAGAGCAACTTTCTTATCAAGATCCCCTGGCTGAAGGAGCTTCCATAGAGACACTTCTACCATGATTATTACAACAGGGGAAGAGAACATGGGGAATTGCACATTGGCTGTGACTATTTCTACCCAGAAATGGCACATTCATTTGCACTCACATTTCACTGACCAGAGCAAGTCACGTAGTCACATACAACTTCAAAGAAGGAACCCACCTTGGTGACACCTTGATGCCAAACTTGTAGCATCAAGCACTGTGAGGCAATGCATTTCTGTTGTCTAAACCCAATTTGTGGTTCTTACAGCAGCCCCAGCAAGCTAATAAAGAGGGAGGGCAATGCTACGAGGTACCTGGAAGATAACCAGCAATATTTTGTGAATTACACTAATGGTTATCATAATGCATATTTAAAATGAAGGTAGAATCATTTCACTTCCCTAATGGCTTTACATTACATTAAGAAATAAACCAAAATCTTGATGATGACCTCCAGAGCTTTCCTCTCTGATCTTTTTATCCACCTTTTGCCTAGGTGACTTTGCCTTTCCACTAACAGCAAGGCATGTTCCCACCTCTGGGCCTTTGACCTCACTCCTCTCTCTTCCTGGAATATTCTTTCCCCAAAGTGTAAAATGTAAAACTTTCCTTTTATGAGATCTCTTATCTAGGGTCACTTATTAGAGAGATCTTCACCAGCTGCTCTTTCAAAATTACTACCCTCAAAATTTGTGTAACCGTGCCTAGTCTTATTTTTCTTGAAGGCACTTACCCTGCATGTGCATTTATTTATTGGCATATGAAATTGTAGATATATTGTAAATACTATGCTTTCATTTTTGATTATTCTCTGCTACAATATAGACTATATGTGGACAGATATTCTGTTTAGATTCACTGTTGTGTCCCCAGAGCTTCAGAGGAATGTCTGTTTTGCAAAGGTTTGTTTCATTAATGAAGCAGTAAATCAATGAATGGATATTAAAATTGTGTAAGTTCAATTTCCCATCTGGGAAATAATTTAGATTAGATTAGAAAACAAAAGGGAATTTTCAGGATTGCTGTTTGTGGTTTTTGTGTGTAATAACCAAATAAATGCAGCAGATAGGAAATGGGGAAAAAATACTAACTCAGACAGCTTTGAGTTCACTCCCATTCATTTATGTGAGAGGCACAGAGAGAGCCCTAGTTTTGATTGAAGCCATTTTAAGAGAAACATGATCAATAACATATTTTTTATCAGATAGGAGAATGAATATGTTTTATACTCATTCCTCAAGGGATTACTGATGTATATTAAACTTATTTACACACGTTCTTAAAATGTCTCTCCTGCTTATTCTCTTGCTGTCTTTCTCTCTTTAATATGTCACTACTATCTTCTACTTGTGCAATTGGTTTAGTCAATCCAGTTTTATTGTGGTAGCTACAGTATTATCTTTTGTAAAAACTTCAGGAATTCTGATTCTGACATCCAGCTTTTCCAACATCTCAATAAAATTAAGCTGGTTGCAAAAAACATGGAAAATGTCTTGATAAATTCAAGGACGAAGACAAAGAAGCCATTTCTAGAAGAGTCTTTTCAGGCTAGCATCTCTGCTTTAATCTTTATTCTTTGATTATATTATTTTTGAAACAGTAAGCAATTCATTTGGCCACTTCCCTTTTAAGAGATGAAGGAGAAAAGGAGAAATCAGCGAAGGTGACTGAATAGGAGCAGCTGGTGGGACAGAAGATAATCTAAGAGCTAAGTGAAATCAGTTGATCCAGGAGGAGAGCGTGCAGTTAAGCAAGAATAAGAACAGTAAATGATCTTGGATTTAACTACATATAAGGCCTTGGTATCCTTGATGAAGAATGAAAGTCAAGCTGACAAGAACAAAATAACCAACCGATTTGGCCATACTATTTGGAGCCTTCGTCATCAAGTATAGCTCATATATTTTGTCAAGTATAGCATACATGTGGGGAACTAGTAATTTCTTGAGCACAGTTACTTTGCAAGAGACATTGGGCTTATTAATATCTCATATAGATTATATTTGAAATAATTTAAACAGAATACTTTTGGTAAAAAATCATGTTTTGACTATTTTTTCTACAACTGTTTTTATTTTGCCATACTGTGTTAAAATCTCATGAACCCTTTGTTGCTATGTTTTGTGTATTGATAAGCTTTTGAGACCATACACTAATTTTCATCTTCAATCATTTTGCCTATGAATGTGTGGGCATAAGGACAGGGTAAAGGAATTTCATTTTTTTCTTTCTGGGAACATAAGCCTTTACCAGTGGAACTTATTTGTTTGGGGTTTTGCTTTGGAACAGGACTCTTTAGATGAAGCCCGACAGAAAATTTTCGACATCCGGGAAGGGTACAGAAACAAATTGCTGGAAGCTGAGCGCCTAAAGCTGGAAGCTATGTCTGCTCAGGAAGCCGCCATGAAGCTGGAGACAGAAAAGAAGACCCCAGCTCCTGACACACAGAAAAAAAAGAAAGGAAAGAAAAAGTAACCAGGGGATGTCCAATACCACCCTGCTTCTGGAGAGAAAAAACTTATTTGTAATGATCTTTAACTGCCTGCTGATAAGATATTGGGCCAACTGAAAATAGAAATTGTTCTTTCTTAGAAATATTTTAATGCTAACTTGTTAGTTTTCCTCAGAAAGCTAGTATTTGAAGCCATTTGAGTTTAAGATGCTCTAATTTCAATAAAATAGCTTCCAAATATTTAAAATGTAATAAAATATATGTTTGACACTCTAAACTGCCTGCATTTTTAATTAGAAGTGAAAGAAGTTCATAAAGCAACAGGATTATCTTTGAAAATTTCAGCAATGAGAAAAGTGGCTTTTGTTCTTAGAAGAAATTTAGTGTTAAACTTTAAAAGTTTAAAAATACTAATAACTATGCTTCAGAATTATGTTTTCTTTCTTTTTTTTTTTTTTTTTTTGGAGACTGAGTCTCACTCTGTTGCCCAGGCTGGAGTGCAGTGGTGTAATCTCGGCTCTCTGCAACCTCTGCCTCCCAGATTCAAGTGATTCTCCTGCCTCAGCTTGCTGAGTAGCCCTGATTACAGGCACCTGCCACCACACCCTGCTAACTTTTGTATTTTTAGTAGAGACGGGGTTTCACCATGTTGGCCAGGCTGGTCGCAAACTCCTAACCTCAAGTGATCTGCCCGCCTTGGCCTCCCAAAGTGCTGGGAATACAGGCGTGAGCCACCACTTTGGGCCAAATTATGCCATTTTTAAAAACTGAACTTCAAGAAACCTCCTTCATAGACCAAGAACTACCCTGGCTTAACCCACCCAAAGTGTTAGGACTCTAGATCCTAGCAACCCATCATGGTCACCTGGGTGTAGAGAGTGTGATCTCAAACATCTCTTTTCATGCTCACCAGTGTCGTGTTTTCTCTAAGACACAGATGAAGTTGTTATACCCTAGTCTTAGAACAATGCAATGAGTGGATTAACTGAGGCACATAGCAGGAAACTGACTTTCTCCAAAAGCACACTTCTAATTCATGACTATCTCAAAACTCTCATAGTATTTTTTAACCAGTCAAAGCGGTTTCACTTTGGCAGGTGATTTTACTTATCCTTTCTTCTGTTAATCTTTGTTATTTAAAATATTTATTTATTGAGACATGGTCTGGCTCTCCTGTCCAGGCTGGGATGCAGTGGCACAATCTCAGCTCACTGCAACCTCTACCTCCTGGACTCAAGCCATCCTCCTAATTTTTTTTTTTTGAGATGGAGTTTCATTCTTGTTGGGGTGATCATACCCAACACCAGGTCGTGGGGGTGACAAAGTCTGGCAGAGTCAAAGGATTGAGAAAAAGACAGTTTGAGAGAGAAAGCTGGGACCAAGTGGCCATTGCGATCGTGGAGGCCGCGAAGGCCTCGAGCTGTGGGAGCCCATGCTATTTATTGGTAATCAACAAAGAAACAGGTGGTGAGAATGTGGAGGTCAAAAGGGCAGGCGCATCATCTACAGCTGTGACGGTTTAGCATTTATGTGGAACATGTTCTGCTACTTGAGATAATGGGAATAGGAGCCTAGGAGGGCTAGAAGCAAGGAGCCAGCAAGTCTAGACACATTCCAGAGGACATTATGTCAGACATGCAAGCCCTGCCTCAGTTTTTGTCCCAACACTCAGCTTTTTCCTAACACTTGTTGCCTAGGCTAGAGTGCAATGGCACAATCTCAGCTCACTGCAAACCTCCGCCTCCTGAGTTCAAGTGATTCTCTTGCCTCAGCCACCTGAGTAGCTGGGATTAGTGGTGCAGCCACCACGCCCGGCTAATTTTGTATTTTTAGTAGAGACGGGGGTTTCACCAGGTCGCAGGTTGGTCTTGAACTCCTGACCTCAGGTGATCCACCCACCTCGGCCTCCTAAAATGCTGGGATTACGGGCTGGAGCCATGGCACCCGGCCAATTTCTGTATTTTTTTGTAGAGACGGGGTTTCACCATGTTTCCCAGGCTGTTCTCAAACTCCTGAGTTCAAGAGATCCACCCATGCCGGATTGCTTCCCAAAATGCTGGAATTACAGGCATAAACCACCACGTCCAGCTTAAAAATATTTAATACTCCCATAAATGATCAACTAATTTTTGACAAGGATGCCAAAAATACACATGATGAAAGAAAATCTTTTCAAAAATGATGTTGGGAAAACTAAATATCCACATGAAAAAGAATAAAATAGGACCATTGCCCTACGCTATGCAAAAAAATTAAATAAAGATTTAAATATAACATTGGAACTCATAAAATGCTTAGAAGATTGCATACAGAAAAAATCTCCTTGACATTGGTCTTGGCAATTTCTTTTGGAGATGACACCAGAAGCACAGGCAACAAAAGCAAACATAAACAAGTAGGACTACATAAAAATAAAAAGCTGCTGCACAGCAAAGAAAACAACAAAATGAAAAGACAATCTATAGAATGGGAGAAAATACTTGTAAACCGTATATCTGATAAGGGGCTAATATTTAAAATATATTAAACTCATATAACTCAATAGCAAAAAAAGCAAATAACCTGGTTTTAAAAATGGGCAAAGGACTTGAATAAACACCTATCCAAAGACAACACGGGAATGACCAACAGGTATATGCAAAGGTACTCAACATCATTAATCATTAGAGAAATGCAAATCAAAACAATGACATCTCACCTCACACCTGTTAAGATGGCTTTTATCATAAAGACAAGAGATAAGTGTTGGGGAGGGTGTGGAGAAAGGGAACCCTGTACACACTGTGGTGAGAATGTAAATTGGAATAGCCATTACAGAAAACAGTATGGAAGTTTCTCAAAAAATTAAAACTAGAGCTACCATATGATCCAGCAATCCCACTCCTGGGTATATATTAAAGGAAATGACATCAGTATGTCTATGAGAGGTCTGCAACCCTCTGTTCATGGCAGCATTATTTACAATAGTGATATGGAAACAGCCTAAGTGTCCATCAATGGATGAATGAATAAAGAAAATGTGTATATATATATATAATGGAATATAATTGAACCATAAAATAGAAGGAAATCCTGCCATTTGCAACAACACAGATGAACCTGTAGGGCATTATGCTAAGTGAAATATGCAAGAAACTGAAAGAAAAATAATGCATAATCTCACTCACATGTGGAATTGTAAAAGTTGAACTCATAGAAGCAAAGTGTAGGACAGTGGTTACCAGAGACTTAGGGGTGAGAGAAATGGGGAGATGTTGGTCAAAGAGTACAAACATATAGTTATAAGCTGACAAATTCTGTGTATCTCAGGTACAGAATGGATGGTGCCATCAGAATCAATAGTAGTAATTAAATTGATTATATTAATCATTCAGTGTACACATATATCAAACCATCCTGTGGTATACTTCGAAAATATACAAAGTTTATTTTCTAAAAATTTTTTTAAAGTTTACATGAAAAATTAATTTAATATTTTATACATCTGCCCACTTGTATATGTAATGTTACTTAATTTAATAAATGCAAATGTGCATTTCTATATTATCCTTTGCCTACTCTTAGCTTCACAACCTTATGACCCCAGCTCCCAAAATACACACATAGAAACAACCTATTTTGAATGTTTCCATATTTTTCATTCCTCTCATATGCTCACACCAATATTTTATATACTGGTTTGTTTTACAAAATGGCATTTTTTAAAGCATAATACAATGTGTCTTGCTTTTTCTCACCAAACAACACAGAATCTCTTCAAGTCACTGGTAATTTATTCTTTTTAATTGCTATGTAACACTCCATGGTACAAATATACCATAACTTATTCATATATAAATTTATGATTTTTATATATATATGTATGTGTGTCTTTGTGTGTTTATATATATATATTCAGGATATTCAGGTAGTGTGTGTAAATATATTCAGGATATTCAAGTAGTAACATTATTATATATTCTCAAGTTAGATAAAAATTCATTGCAAACAATTTGTCATTACAATTTAAATGATGTATCTTTGATCAATTACTTTCTTTCAGATATTTTTTGCTATTAATTGTTTGATAGTTTTCACTTGCTTTCTTCTTCTTTACTTTTCTTGCTGTGTTTTTTTGTTTTGTTTTGTTTTTGAGATGGAGTCTCCCTCTGTCTCCCAGGCTGGAGTGCAATGGTGTGACCTCAGCTCACTGCAACCTCCACCTCCCAGGTTCAAGTGATTTTCCTGCCTCAGCCTCCTGAGTAGCTGGGATTACAGGTGTGCACCACCACGCCTGGCTAATTTTTTTTTCTATTTTTAGTAGAGACAGGGCTTCACCATGTTGGTCAGGCTGATCTCAAACTCCTGACCTCATGATCCGCCTGCCTTGGCCTCCCAAAGTTCTGGGATTACAGGTGTGAGCCACCGTGCCCAGCCTGCTGTGTTTTTTAAACTATTACTCTTTAAGCTTTTTCTATTTCTGATTTTTGCTATTTTTCCAAAGCTATGATAGTTTTTTTTGTAGCTTATTTTGAATCATTATGTTACATTTTTCTTCTGATCAAAGCATACTTCTCTGGGATGTTTTCATTTTCTGTCTAAGTATTATTTGTTTCATTTTATCTCATTATCTTTAATAACAGATTTTTCCCCATTATTTAAGAGAATGAGTTTTATAAACTATTAGAAGCAGGTTCATATAAATGACAAAGAATCTAAAGGAACTCTCCCAGCTTTATGGATGGAGGACGCCCCACAATGAGAGAGTGAGGCAAGAGTTTCATCAATGGAGATTTGTTAAGCTTGAGGGGGTGCCCAAAAAAAAATACATAAAACCTGAGTCACAGAAACATCTGTGCTTGTGTTCTCTGAAGGGGTTTTCAGGAAGTTGAATGTTCATACATTTCTTTAAAGGGGGGAAGGCATGTAGGAAAAGGCAGGTACGTGGTGAGGCAAATGGTTACACATTTTTGTGAGATTTTAATCAGTGCCCATGAAATGCACATTTTGTATCAGATAAGGTGAACATTCCAAGAAAAAGGGAGTAAAGAAAGAATCAACCATGCAGACATCTCAGGTTAGGTGGAGGAATGATTGATCCCTTCTTGTATGTTCTGCACCTGGGAAGACAAACTTGTTATTGACATTGTCAGCGTGAAATCTAACAGACTTTAGTTTTAGGTGCTAGACTTGGATTGCAGATCTAAAGTTTTAAATGACATGCCCTTGTTTTATGGGAACATACACATTTTTGAAAGCTTTCCAGGCCAGCAAAGAACTTACCTGGGAACAACTTGGACAGTGAAGCTTTTTGCCTTTCTATGGGGTCTGACAAATGTGCAATGCTTTGACACAAGGTTGTGAAGAACAGCTATTCATTTGGGAAAAGAATTGCAGTGTTGCATGACTCAGCCTCCAGGCTCTCCAGGCTTATCTCTCCCTTTGGCATAATGAGTTTGGGGGATCTGAGATTTTTATTTTCCTTTAGAGTTGTAATCATCAAAATATGGCCTGATTTCCCAATGATCTGTCTCGCAGAAAATCCTGCTTTATGACAGATTGAGTTTTTTGCCTCTAAGCCCCTGTTTACTAGATTTCTGTGGACCTTGGTTTTCAAGACAGAGTTCTATCTTTAGATATTTTTTCTCTTGCAGTAATCTGAATCCGTGACCCTTTGGTCTCGGATTCTCTTTCTCCCCTTTCTCCAGCATTTCTCAGTTTCTTACTTCTTCAAAGAGTGTTCTCTTACTTTAAGGCATGTTCTTCTGGATATTTCTTAGAGTTTCAAGTGGAATTTCATGGATTTTAGGGTCTGTTGGTGGTTTATTGTGTTTTCACCTGTGCCAACCATACAGATCTAAATGCTGAGATAATCCTGCTGATTGTCTTTATTTGGGCCACAACTACAGATGCAGGAATTTTTTTTCTTGGTCACTTTGTTTGTGTATTTATTGGTGTATGAAAATGTGGATATATTATAAATACTATGCTTTCATTTTTGATTGTTCTCTGCTAGAATATAGACTATATGTGGACAGATATTCTGTTTAGATTCACTGTTGTGTCCCCAGAGCTTCAGAGGAATGTCTGTTTCGCAAAAGTTTGTTTAATTAATGAATCAGTAAATCAATGAATGGATATTAAAATTGTGTAAGTTCAATTTACCATGTGGGAAATCGACTAGATTAGATTAGAAAACAAAAGGGAATTTCAGGATTGCTGTTTGTGGTTTTTGTGTGTAATAACCAAGTAAATGCAGCAGATAGTATTTTATCCCCATTTCCTCCGTAACTCAGACAGCTTTGAGTTCACTCCCATTTATGTGTGAGGCACAGAGAGAGCCTGAGTTTTGATTGAAGCCATTTTAAAGGAAACGTGAACATTTTTATCAGATAGGAGAATGAATGTTTTATACTCATTCCTCAAGGGATTACTGATGTATATTAAACATATTTACACACTCTCCTTAAAATATCTCTCTCTCCTGCTCATTCTCTTGCTCTTTCTCTCTAATATGTCACTACTATCATCTTCTACTTGTGCAATTGGTTTAGTCAATCCAGTTTTATTATGGTAGCTACAGTATTATCTTTTGTAAAAACTTCGGGAAGTCCGATTCTGACATCCAGCTTTTCCAACATCTCAATAAAATTAAGCTGGTTGCAAAAAACATGGAACATTTCTTGATAAATTCAAGGATGAAGACAAAGCAGTCATCTCTAGAAGAGTCTTTTCAGACTAGCATCTGTGCTTTAATCCTTAGTCTTTGATCATATTATCTTTGAAACAGTAAGCAATTAATTTGGCCACTTCCCTTTTAAGAGACGAAGGAGAAAAGGAGAAATCAGCAAAGATGACTGAATAGGAGCAGCTGGTGAGACAGAAGACAATCTAAGAGGTAAGTGAAATCAGTTGATCCAGGAGGAGAGCGTGCGGTTAAGCAAGAATAAGAACAACAAATGATCCAGGATTTAGCTACATATAAGGCCTTGGTATCCTTGATGAATACAGTTCTGCTACATCGGTGAGAATGAAAGTCAAGCTGACAAGAGCAAAGTAACCAATGGATTTGGCCATACTATTTGGAGCTTCATCATCAAGTACAGCTCAGATATATTTTGTCAAGGACAGCATACATGTGGGGAACTAGTAATTTCTTGAGCAGTTACTTTGCAAGAGACATTGGGCTTATTAATATCTCAAATTGTATTTGAAATCATTTAAACAGAATACCCTTGGGAAAAAAAAGTATGTTTTGACTATTTTTTCTACAAATGTTTTTATTTTGCCATACTGTGTTAAAATCTCATGAACCCTTTGTTGCTATGTTTTGTGTATTGATAAGCTTTTGAGACCATACACTAATTTTCATCTTCAATCATTTTGCCTGTGAATGTGTGGGCGTAAGGACAGAGTAAAGGAATTTCATTTTTTTCTTTCTGGGAACATAAGCCTTTACCAGTGGAACTTACTTGTTTGGGGTTTTGCTTTGGAACAGGACTCCTTAGATGAAGCCCGACAGAAAATTTTCGACATCCGGGAAGAGTACAGAAACAAATTGCTGGAAGCTGAGCGCCTAAAGCTGGAAGCTATGTCTGCTCAGGAAGCCGCCATGAAGCTGGAGACAGAAAAGACGACCCCAGCTCCTGACACACAGAAAAAAAAGAAAGGAAAGAAAAAGTAACCAGGGGATGTCCAATACTACCCTGGCTTCTGGAGAGAAAAAATTTGTAATGATCTTTAACTGCCTGCTGTTAAGATATTAGGCCAACTGAAAATAGAAATTGCTCTTTCTTAGAAATATTTTAATGCTAACTTGTTAGTTTTCCTCAGAAAGCTAGTATTTGATGCCATTCGAGTTTAAGATGCTCTAATTTCAATAAAATACCTTCCAAATATTTAATAAAATATGTTTGACACTCTAAACTGCCTGCATTTTTAATTAGAAGTGAAACAAGTTCATAAATTAAGCAACATGATTATCTCTGAAAATTTCAGCAATGAGAAAAGTGGCTTTTGTTCTTAGAAGAAATTTAGTCTTAAACTTTAAAGGTTTAAAAATACTAATAATTATGCTTCAGAATTATGTTTTTTTTTTTTTTTTTTTTTTTTTAGAAGACTGAGTCTCACTCTGTTGCCCAGGCTGCAGTGCAGTGGTATAATCTCAGCTCACTGCAACCTCCACCTCCCGGACTCAAGCCATCCTCCTAATTTTTTTTTTCTTTTGAGATGGAGTTTCACTCTTGTTGCGCTGATCACACCCAACACCAGGTCGTGGGGGTGACAAAGTCCGGCGGACTCAAAGGATTGAGAAAAAGACAGTTTGAGAGAGAAAGCTGGGACCAAGTGGCCATTGCGATCGTGGAGGCCGCGAAGGCCTCGAGCTGTGGGAGCCCACGCTATTTATTGGTAATCAACAAAGAAGCAGGTGGTGAGAATGTGGAGGTCAAAAGGGCAGGCGCATCATCTACAGCTGTGACGGTTTAGCATTTGTATGGAACATGTTCTGCTACTTGAGATAATGGGAATAGGAGCCTAGGAGGGCTAGAAGCAAGGAGCCAGCAAGTCTAGACACATTCCAGAGGACATTATGTCAGACATGCAAGCCCTGCCTCAGTTTTTGTCCCAATACTCAGCTTTTTCCAAACACTTGTTGCCTAGGCTGGAGTGCAATGGCACAATCTCAGCTCACTGCAACCTTTGCCTCCTGAGTTCAAGTGATTCTCTTGCCTCAGACTCCTGAGTAGCTGGGATTAGGGGTGCGGCTACCACGCCTGGCTAATTTTGTATTTTTAGTAGAGACGGGGGTTTCACCAAGTCGACCAGGCTGGTATTGAACTCCTGACCTCAGGTGATCCACCCACCTCGGCCTCCTAAAATGCTGGGATTACAGGCTGGAGCCATGGCACCTGGCCAATTTCTGTAGAGACAGGGTTTCGCCATGTTTCCCAGGCTGTTCTCAAACTCCTGAGTTCAAGAGATCCACCCATGTCAGCTTGCTTCCCCAAATGCTGGAATTACAGGCATAAACCACCATGCCTAGCTTAAAAATATTTAATACTCCCATATATGGTCGACTAATTTTGGACAAGGATGCCAAAAATACACATGATGAAAGAAAATCTTTTCAAAAATGTTGTTGGGAAAACTAAATATCCACATGCAAAAGAATAAAATAGGACCCTTGCCCTATGCTGTATAAAAAAGTTAAATAGATTAAAGATTTAGATGTAACATTGGAACTCATAAAATGCTTAGAAGATTGCATACAGAAAAAATCTCCTTGACATTGGTCTTGGCAATTTCTTTTGGAGATGACACCAAAAGCACAGGCAACAAAAGCAAACATAAACAAGTACGACTACATAAAAATAAAAAGCTACTGCGCGACAAAGGAAACAACAAAATGAAGACAATCTATAGAATGGGAGAAAATGCTTGTAAACCGTATATCTGATAAGGGGCTAATATTTAAAATATATTAAACTCATATAACTCAATAGCAAAAAAAGCAAATAACCTGGTTTTAAAAATGGGCAAAGGACTTGAATAAACACCTATCCAAAGAAGACACAGGAATGACCAACAGGTATATGCAAAGGTACTCAGCATCATTAACCATTAGAGAAATGCAAATCAAAACAACGAGGTATCACCTCACACCTGTTAAGATGGCTTTTATAAAGACAAGAGATAAGTGTTGGGGAGGGTGTGGAGAAAGGGAACCCTGTATACACTGTTGGTGAGAATGTAAATTGGAATAGCCATTACAGAAAACAGTATGGAAGTTTCTCAAAAAATTAAAACTAGAGCTACCATATGATCCAGCAATCCCACTCCTGGGTATATATTAAAGGAAACGAAATCAGTATGTCTATGAGAGGTCTGCAACCCTCTGTTCATGGCAGCATTATTTACAATAGTGATATGAAACAGCCTAAGTGTCCATCAATGGATGAATTAATAACGAAAATGTGGTGTGTATATATATATATATATATATATATATATATATATATATAATGGAATATAATTGAACCATAAAATAGAAGGAAATGCTGCCATTTGCAACAACATAGATGAACCTGTAGGGCATTATGCTAAGTGAAATATGCCAGAAACTGAAAGAAAAATAATGCATAATCTCACTCATATGTGGAATTGTAAAAGTTGAACTCATAGAAGCAAAGTGTAGGACAGTGGTTACCAGAGACTTAGGGGTGAGAGAAATGGGGAGATGTTGGTCAAAGAGTACAAACATTTAGTTATAAGCTGACAAATTGCATATCTCAGGCACAGAATGGATGGTGCCATCAGAATCAATAGTAGTAATTAAATTGATTATATTAATCATTATTCAGTGTATACATATATCAAACCATCATGTGGTATACTTTGAAAATATACAATGTTTATTTTTCAAAAAATTTTTTTAAGTTTACATGAAAAAGTTAATTTAATATTTTATACATCTGCCCACTTGTATATGTAATGTTACTTAATAAATTCAAATGTGCATTTTTACATTATCCTTTGCCTACTCTTAGCTTCACAACCTTATGACCCCAACTCCCAAAGTACATACATAGAAACAACCTATTTTGAATGTTTCCATATTTTTCATTCATCTCATATGCTCACACCTCAATATTTTATATTATATCCTGGTTTGTTTTACAAAATGGCATTCTTTTAAGCATAATACAATGTGTCTTGCTTTTTCTCACCAAACAACACAGAATCTCTTGAAGTCACTGCTAATTAATTCTTTTTAATTGCTAGGAAATATTCCATGGTACAGATATACCATAATTTATTCATTAATTTATGAATTTTATATATACATATATGTGTGTCTGTGTGTGTATATATATATTCAGGTAGTGTGTGTATATATATATTCAGGGTAGTCAAGTAGTAACAATATTATATATTCTTTAAGTTAGATAAAAATTCATCTGCAATTTGTCATTATAATTTAAATGATGTATTTTTGATCAATTACTTTCTTTCAGATATTTTTTGCTATTATTTGTTTGATGGTTTTCACTTGCTTTCTTTACTTTTTTTTTTTTTTTTTTTTTGAGATGGAGTCTCCCTCTGTCTCCCAGGCTGGAGTGCAATGGTGTGATCTCAGCTCACTGCAACCTCCACCTCCCAGGTTCAAGTGATTTTCCTGCCTCAGCCTCCTGAGTAGCTGGGATTACAGGTGTGCGCCACCACGCCTGGCTAATTTTTTTTTTTTAATTTTTATTAGAGACAGCGTTTCACCATGTTGGTCAGGCTGATCTCAAACTCCTGACCTCATGATCCGCCTGCCTTGGCCTCCCAAAGTGCTGGGATTACAGGTGTGAGCCACCGTGCCCAGCCTGCTGTGTTTTTTAAACTATTACTCTTTAAGCTTTTTCTATTTCTGATGTTTGCTATTTTTCCAAAGCTCTGATAGTTTTTTTGTAGCTTATTTTGAATCATTATGTTACATTTTTCTTCTGATCAAAGCATACTTCTCTGGGATGTTTTCATTTTCTATTATTTGTTTCATTTTATCTCATCTTTAATAACAGATTTTCCCCCATTATTTAAGAGATTGAGTTTTATAAACTATTAGAAGCAGGTTCCTATAAATGACAAAGAATCTAAAGGAACTCTCCCAGCTTTACGGATGGAGGACGCCCCACAATGAGAGACTGAGGCAAGAGTTTCATCAATGATTTGTTAAGCTTAAGGGGGTGCCCCAAAAAAACAAAAAACAAAAAAACATGAGTCACAGAAACATCTGTGCTTGTGTTCTCTGAAGGGGTTTTCAGGAAGTTGAATGTTCATACATTTCTTTAAAGGGGGGAAGGCATGTAGGAAGAGGCAGGTAGGTGGTGAGGCAAATGGTTACATTTTTGTGAGATTTTAATCAGTGCCCATGAAATGCACATTTTATATCAGATAAGGTGAACATTCCAAGAACAAGGGAGTAAAGGAAGAATCAACCATGCAGACATCTCAGGTTAGGTGGAGGAATGATTGATCCCTTCTTGTATGTTCTGCACCTGGGAAGACAAACTTGTTATCGACATTGTCAGCGTGAAATCTAACAGACTTTAATTTTAGGTGCTAGACTTGGATTGCAGATCTAAAGTTTTAAATGACATGCCTTTGTTTTATGGGAACATACACATTTTTGAAAGCTTTCCAGGCCAGCAAAGAACTTACCTGGGAACAACTTGGACAGTGAAGCTTTTTGCCTTTCTATGGGGTCTGACAAATGTACAATGCTTTGACACAAGGTTGTGAAGAACAAGCTATTCATTTGGGAAAAGAATGGCCGTGTTGCATGACTCAGCCTCCAGGCTCTCCAGGCTTATCTCTCCCTTTGGTGTAATGAGTTTGGGGGATCTGAGATTTTTATTTTCCTTTAGAGTTGTAATCATCAAAATATGGCCTGATTTCCCATTTCTCTGTCTCTCAGAGAAAATCCTGCTTTATGACAGATTGAGTTTTTTGCCTCTAAGCCTCTGTTTCCTAGATTTCTGTGGACCTTGGTTTTCAAGACAGTTCTATCTTTGATATTTTTTCTCTTGCAGTAATCTGAATCCGTGACCCTTTGGTCTCAACATTCTTTCTCCCTGTTCGCCAGCATTTCTCAGGTTCTTACTTCTTCAAAGAGTGTTCTCTTACTTTAAGGCATGTTCTTCTGGATATTTCTTAGAGTTTCAAGTGGAATTTCATGGATTTTAGGGTCGGTTGGTGGTTTATTGTGTTTTCACCTGTGCCAACCATACAGATCTAAATGCTGAGATAATCCTGCTGATTGTCTTTATTTGGACCACAACTACAGATGCAGGATTTTTTTTTTCTCGGTCACTTTGCATGTGTATTTATTGGTGTATGAAAATGTGGATATATTATAAATACTATGCTTTCATTTTTGATTGTTCTCTGCTACAATAGAGACTATATGTGGACAGATATTCTGTTTAGATTCACTGTTGTGTCCCCAGAGCTTCAGAGGAATGTCTGTTTTGCAAAAGCTTAATTAATGAATCAGTAAATCAATGAATGGATATTAAAATTGTGTAAGTTCAATTTACCATGTGGGAAATCGATTAGATTAGATTAGAAAACAAAAGGGAATTTCAGGATTGCTGTTTGTGGTTTTTGTGTGTAATAACCAAGTAAATGCAGCAGATAGAGAGGAAATGGGGAAAAAATACTAACTCAGACAGCTTTGAGTTCACACCCATTTATGTGTGAGGCACAGAGAGAGAGTGAGTTTTGATTGAAGCTATTTTAAGAGAAACATGATCAATAACATTTTTTATCAGATAGGAGAATGAATATGTTTTATACTCATTCCTCAAGGGATTACTGATGTATATTAAACTTATTTACACATGCTCCTTAAAATGTCTCTCTCTCCTGCTCATTCTCTTGCTGTCTCTTTCTCTCTCTTTAATATGTCACTACTATCATCTTGTACTTGTGCAATTGGTTTAGTCAATCCAGTTTTATTATGGTAGCTACAGTATTATCTTTTGTAAAAACTTCAGGAAGTCCGATTCTGACATCCAGCTTTTCCAACATCTCAATAAAATTAAGCTGGTTGCAAAAAACATGGAAAATTTCTTGACAAATTCAAGAACGAAGACAAAGCTGTCATTTCTAGAAGAGTCTTTTCAGGCTAGCATCTCTGCTTTAATCCTTATTCTTTGATTATATTATTTTTGAAACAGTAAGCAATTCATTTGGCCACTTCCCTTTTAAGAGATGAAGGAGAAAAGGAGAAATCAGCAAAGGTGACTGAATAGGAGCAGCTGGTGGGACAGAAGACAATCTAAGAGCTAAGTGAAATCAGTTGATCCAGGCAGAGAGAGTGTGGTTAAGCAAGAATAAGAACAGTAAATGATCCAGGATTTAGCTACATATAAGGCCTTGGTATCCTTGATGAATACAGTTCTGCTAAATCAGTGAGAATGAAAGTCAAGCTGACAAGAGCAAAGTAACCAATGGATTTGGCCATACTATTTGGAGCTTCGTCATCAAGTATAGCTCATATATTTTGTCAAGGATAGCATACATGTGGGAAACTAGTAATTTCCTGAGCACAGTTACTTTGCAAGAGACATTGGGCTTATTAATATCTCATATAGATTATATTTGAAATAATTTATACAGAATACCTTCGGGAAAAAAAGTAGGTTTTGACTATTTTTTCTACAACTGTTTTTATTTTGCCATACTGTGTTAAAATCTCATGAACCCTTTGTTGCTATGTTTTGTGTATTGATAAGCTTTTGAGACCATACACTAATTTCCATCTTCAATCATTTTGCCTATGAATGTGTGGGCATAAGGAGAGGGTAAAGGAATTTCATTTTTTTCTTTCTGGGAACATAAGCCTTTACCAGTGAAACTTATTTGTTTGGGGTTTTACTTTGGAACAGGACTCCTTAAATGAAGCCTGACAGAAAATTTTCAACATCCGGGAAGAGTACAGAAACAAATTGCTGGAAGCTGAGCGCGTAAAGCTGGAAGCTATGTCTGCTCAGGAAGCCGCCATGAAGCTGGAGACAGAAAAGAAGACCCCAGCTCCTGACACACAGAAAAAAAAGAAAGGAAAGAAAAAGTAACCAGGGGATGTCCAATACTACCCTGCTTCTGGAGAGAAAAAAATCTATTTGTAATGATCTTTAACTGCATGCTTATAAAACAAGATATTGGGCCAACTGAAAATAGAAATTGTTCTTTCTTAGAAATATTTTAATGCTAACTTGTTAGTTTTCCTCAGAAAGCTAGTATTTGAATCCATTTGAGTTTAAAATGCTCTAATTTCAATAAAATAGCTTCCAAATATTTAAGATGTAATAAAATATATGTTTGACACTCTAAACTGCCTGCATTTTTAATTAGAAGTGAAAGAAGTTCATAAAGCAACAGGATTATCTCTGAAAATTTCAGCAATGAGAAAAGTGGCTTTTGTTCTTAGAAGAAATTTAGTCTCAAATTTAAAAGGTTTAAAAATACTAATAACTATGCTTCAGAATTATGCTTTTTTTTTTTTTTTTTTTGAGACTGAGTCTCACTCTGTTGCCCAGGCTACAGTGCAGTGGTATAATCTCAGCTGACTGAAACCTCCACCTCCTGGACTCAAGCCATCCTCCTAATTTTTTTTTTCTTTTGAGATGGAGTTTCACTCTTGTTGCGCTGATCACACCCAACACCAGGTCGTGGGGGTGACAAAGTCCAGCGGAGTCAAAGGATTGAGAAAAAGACAGTTTGAGAGAGAAAGCTGGGACCAAGTGGCCATTGCGATCGTGGAGGCCGCGAAGGCCTCGAGCTGTGGGAGCCCACGCTATTTATTGGTAATCAACAAAGAAGCAGGTGGTGAGAATGTGGAGGTCAAAAGGGCAGGCGCATCATCTACAGCTGTGACGGTTTAGCATTTATATGGAACATGTTCTGCTACTTGAGATAATGGGAATAGGAGCCTAGGAGGGCTAGAAGCAAGGAGCCAGCAAGTCTAGACACATTCCAGAGGACATTATGTCAGACATGCAAGCCCTGCCTCAGTTTTTGTCCCAATACTCAGCTTTTTCCAAACACTTGTTGCCTAGGCTGGAGTGCAATGGCACAATCTCAGCTCACTGCAACCTTTGCCTCCTGAGTTCAAGTGATTCTCTTGCCTCAGACTCCTGAGTAGCTGGGATTAGTGGTGCAGCCACCACGCCCGGCTAATTTTGTATTTTCAGTAGAGACGGGGGTTTCACCAGGTTGGCCAGGCTGGTCTTGAACTCCTGACCTCAGGTGATCCACCCACCTTGGCCTCCTAAAATGCTGGGATTACACGCTGGAGCCATGGCACCTGGCCAATTTCTGTATTTTTTTGTAGAGACAGGGTTTTGCTATGTTTCCCAGGCTGTTCTCAAACTCCTGAGTTCAAGAGATCCACCCGTCAGCTTTCTTCCCAAAATGCTGGAATTACAGGCATAAACCACCATGCCTAGCTTAAAAATATTTAATACTCCCATAAATGGTCAACTAATTTTTGACAAGGATACCAAAAATACACATGATGAAAGAAAATCGTTTCAAAAATGATGTTGGAAAAACTAAATATCCACATGCAAAAGAATAAAATAGGACCATTGCCCTACGCTATATAAAAAAATTTAATAGATTAAAGATTTAGATGTAACATTGGAACTCATAAAATGCTTAGAAGATTGCATACAGAAAAATCTCCTTGACATTGGTCTTGGCAATTTCTTTTGGAGATGACACCAAAAGCACAGGCAACAAAAGCAAACATAAACAAGTACGACTACATAAAAATAAAAAGCTACTGCGCGACAAAGGAAACAACAAAATGAAGACAATCTATAGAATGGGAGAAAATGCTTGTAAACCGTATATCTGATAAGGGGCTAATATTTAAAATATATTTAAAAACTCATATAACTCAATAGCAAAAAAAGCAAATAACCTGGTTTTAAAAATGGGCAAAGGACTTGAATAAACACCTATCCAGAGAAGACACAGGAATGACCAACAGGTATATGCAAAGGTACTCAACATCATTAATCATTAGAGAAATGCAAATCAAAACAACGAGGTATCACCTCACACCTGTTAAGATGGCTTTTATAAAGACAAGAGATAAGTGTTGGGGAGGGTGTGGAGAAAGGGAACCCTGTACACACTGTGGTGAGAATGTAAATTGGAATAGCCATTACAGAAAACAGTATGGAAGTTTCTCAAAAAATTAAAACTAGAGTTACCATATGATCCAGCAATCCCACTCCTGGGTATATATTAAAGGAAATGAAATCAGTATGTCTATGAGAGGTCTGCAACCCTCTGTTCATGGCAGCATTATTTACAATAGTGATATGGAAACAGCCTAAGTGTCCATCAATGGATGAATGAATAAAGAAAATGTGGTGTATATATGTGTATATATATATATATATAATGGAATATATTTGAACCATAAAATAGAAGGAAATTCTGCCATTTGCAACAACATAGATGAACCTGTAGGGCATTATGCTAAGTGAAATATGCCAGAAACTGAAAGAAAAATAATGCATAATCTCACTCACATGTGGAATTGTAAAAGTTGAACTCATAGAAGCAAAGTGTAGGACAGTGGTTACCAGAGACTTAGGGGTGAGAGAAATGGGGAGATGTTGGTCAAAGAGTACAAACATATAGTTATAAGCTGACAAATTCTGTGCATCTCAGGTACAGAATGGATGGTGCCATCAGAATCAATAGTAGTAATTAAATTGATTATATTAATCATTATTCAGTGTATACATATATCAAACCATCATGTGGTATACTTTGAAAATATACAATGTTTATTTTTCTAAAAATTTTTTTAAGTTTACATGAAAAAGTTAATTTAATATTTTATACATCTGCCCACTTGTATATGTAATGTTACTTAATTTAATAAATGCGAATGTGCATTTTTACATTATCCTTTGCCTACTCTTAGCTTCACAACCTTATGATCCCCAGCTCCCAAAGTACATACATAGAAACAACCTATTTTGAATGTTTCCACATTTTTCATTCATCTCATATGCTCACACCAATATTTTATATACTGGTTTGTTTTACAAAATGGCATTTTTTAAAGCATAATACAATGTGTCTTGCTTTTTCTCACCAAACAACACAGAATCTCTTCAAGTCACTGGTAATGTATTCTTTTTAATTGCTATGTAATAGTCCATGGTACAAATATACCATAATTTATCCATATATAAATTTATGAATTTTATATATACATATATGTGTCTTTGTGTGTGTGTAAATATGTATATTCAGGATATTCAGGTAGTGTGTGTATATATATTCAAGTAGTAAGATTAATATTATATATTCTTCTTAAGTTGGATAAAAATTCATCTGCAAACATAATTTGTCATTACAATTTAAATGATGTATCTTTGATCAATTACTTTCTTTCAGATATATTTTGCTATTATTTGTTTGATAGTTTTCACTTGCTTTCTTCTTCTTTACTTTTCTTGCTGTGTTTTCTTTTTTTTTTTTTTTTTTTTGAGATGGAGTCTCCCTCTGTCTCCCAGGCTGGAGTGCAATGGTGTGATCTCAGCTCACTGCAACCTCCACCTCCCAGGTTCAGGTGATTTTCCTGCCTCAGCCTCCTGACTAGCTGGGATTACAGGTGTGCGCCACCACGCCTGGCTAATTTTTTTTTTATTTTTAGTGGAGACAGGGTATCACCATGTTGGTCAGGCTGATCTCAAACTCCTGACCTCATGATCCGCCTGCCTTGGCCTCCCAAAGTGCTGGGATTACAGGTGTGAGCCACTGTGCCCAGCCTGCTGTGTTTTTTAAACTATTACTCTTTAAGCTTTTTCTATTTCTGATTTTTGCTATTTTTCCAAAGCTCTGATAGTTTTTTTGTAGCTTATTTTGAAATCATTATGTTACATTTTTCTTCTGATCAAAGCATACTTCTCTGGGATGTTTTCATTTTCTGTCTAAGTATTTGTTTCATTTTATCTCATTATCTTTAATAACAGATTTTTCCCCATTATTTAAGAGATTGAGTTTTATAAACTATTAGAAGCAGGTTCCTATAAATGACAAAGAATCTAAAGGAATTCTCCCAGCTTTATGGATGGAGGACGCCCCACAATGAGAGACTGAGGCAAGAGTTTCATCAATGTCTTGAGATTTATTAAGCTTGAGAGGTTGCCCAAAAAAAAAAAAAAAAAACACGAGTCACAGAAACATCTGTGCTTGTGTTCTCTGAAGGGGTTTTCAGGAAGTTCAATGTTTATACATTTCTTTAAAGGGGGGAAGGCATGTAGGAAGAGGCAGGTACGTGGTGAGGCAAATGGTTACATTTTTGTGAGATTTTAATCAGTGCCCATGAAATGCACATTTTATATCAGATAAGGTGAACATTCCAAGAACAAGGGAGTAAAGGAAGAATCAACCATGCAGACATCTCAGGTTAGGTGGAGGAATGATTGATCCCTTCTTGTATGTTCTGCACCTGGGAAGACAAACTTGTTATCGACATTGTCAGCGTGAAATCTAACAGACTTTAATTTTAGGTGCTAGACTTGGATTGCAGATCTAAAGTTTTAAATGACATGCCCTTGTTTTATGGGAACATACACATTTTTGAAAGCTTTCCAGGCCAGCAAAGAACTTACCTGGGAACAACTTGGACAGTGAAGCTTTTTGCCTTTCTATGGGGTCTGACAAATGTACAATGCTTTGACACAAGGTTGTGAAGAACAAGCTATTCATTTGGGAAAAGAATGGCCGTGTTGCATGACTCAGCCTCCAGGCTCTCCAGGCTTATCTTTCCCTTTGGCATATTGAGTTTGGGGGATCTGAGATTTTTATTTTCCTTTAGAGTTGTAATCATCAAAATATGGCCTGATTTCCCATTTCTCTGTCTCTCAGAGAAAATTCTGCTTTATGACAGATTTTGAGATTTGCCTCTAAGCCTCTGTTTCCTAGATTTCTGTGGACCTTGGTTTCAAGACAGAGTTCTATCTTTAGATATTTTTTCTCTTGCAGTAATCTGAATCCGTGACCCTTTGGTCTCAGCATTCTTTCTCCCCTTTCGCCAGCATTTTTCTCAGTTTGCTTACTTCTTCAAACGGTGTTCTCCTACTTTAAGGCGTGTTCTTCTGGATATTTCTTAGAGTTTCAAGTGGAATTTCATGGATTTTAGGGTCCGTTGGTGGTTTTTTGTGTTTTCACCTGTGCCAACCATACAGATCTAAATGCTGAGATAATCCTGCTGATTGTCTGTATTTGGGCCACAACTACAGAGGCAGGATTTTCTTTTTCTCGGTCGCTTTGCAAGCCAGGGACCCCCAGCCAGCGATGCCCTACCTGGGCCGCTCTCGGGGATGCTACTGTGCCCCAGCTCACCTGTGTTATAGCTTGTACCTGTGTTCTGTGGTTCCCAAGATCTTGTACTGCGCCCAAGAAGAATGAAGATGCACTGTACATTGAAGGGTGAGGAGGGTGGAAAAGAATTTTATTGAACGATGAAACAGGTTTTAGCGGAGAGGGGATATAGGGGTGGTTCCCCTATCTGAGGGCAGGAAAATCCCTCCCCTGTTGCTGGCTCTGGGGCGTCTTATGGACTCAGAATGGAGAGTGCGTGCTGATTGGTTTGTGAGTATGCAAAAAAGATTAAAGCGAAGACATCACTCAAATGTGGGCATGACAGTGTAGAAAACCAATTAGGAAAGGGTAGGTATATGTAAAATAGGTGAAGGGTGGGGATCAATCAGAGGAAAGCATGGAGGATTTAACCTGTAGCTTGGCTTTCAGGCTTTAAGCTGTCTTTGGCTTCGAGGTGGGGTTTCACCAGGGGCCCGCCCCTATCTGCCTAGGCATTTGGCTGCCTCCTGCCACTCTCAATACCACTCTTGTTTATGGGAATTTCTAGTCATCTAATTTTGCTAGCAATTTATCTGAGTTTTGTTTTTTGTGGGTTGTGTGTGTGTGTACTTGCTTTGCCATCACAATTGTATTTATAGTTTTCAGGAGTAGTTTTGGGGAAAAGCAAAAATATGACACATCATTATCCTGCCACTAGAAGTGTGTTACTTATTTATAATTTTATTTGCTTATAATCAGACTACACGGTCCCTAGAAATTTTTACTTCTAAAAAATTTATTAAGACTTTCTATGTAACTAAGTAGAGGTTTAAATGACATAAATGTGTAGGATGATCGTAAACTTTGCATATATATATGTAATAAGAATTGCTTGAAAAGAATGCAGATTTTAACTTTAGAAAAGCCTCATTTCCAAAATTTAACCCTGTATGTAGTTTTATGGAAAATTATATATAATGTCTTTCAAGTTTATCTTAGTCAAATATATTCATTATTTACTCTCTTTTTTTTAGTTTTAATCCACTTCATTTGTCTAGTTCTGAGAGGCATGTTGCAGAATTCAACAATATTTTTTCTTATTTTTTTGTATTTGAATAATCTTTATCCTTTCAGCTGTGCTATCAATTAAAAATATATTAAGCTAAAAGTAATAAAAAGGTCAGTTACAACCAGGTGTCTCATGCCTGTAATCCCAGCACTTTGGGAGGCCAAGGTGGGTGGTCGGGAGTTTGAGACCAGCCTGACCAACATGAAGAAACCCCGTCTCTACTAAAAATACAAAATTAGCTGGGCGTGTGTGGCACATGCCTGTAATCCCAGCTACTCAGGAGGCTGAGGCAGGAGAATTGCTTGAACCCGGGAGGCAGAGGTTGTGGTGAGCTGAGATCATGCCATTGCACTCCAGCCTGGGCAAAAAAAAAGTCACTTACTTTTGCTCAATTAAATAGAAGGATATTTATCTAACTTAATAAAAAGTTAGCATCTCAAAATCTAGAGCAAATATCTCTGTGGTAATATTGCCTTTCCTTCATCATCACAAAATGACTTGCAACTCCAGCAGAGACATGTACAAGAATATTCATGGCAGCACAATTTATAATAGTCCAAAATTGGGGAAAACTCAAATTTCCATTCATTGTACAATGAGCACATCAACAAATCATGGTGTTTTTATATGATTAAATACTATGCAATAATCAGAATAAAGGAACCACTGCTATGCTCCATACCATGGATGATTTTAATAAATATTTTATGCATTTAGATTTCAACACCTAGGAAAGCTGATCTGTGGTGTTAAAAGTCATAATAATGGTTAAATTTAAGGAGTAAATGGTATCAGGAATTGTCATTACAGGCCATTCTAGATGCTGATAATAATCTCAATATTGATATGAATGACTGTAACACAGGTAGTTTACTTTGTAAAAAAAAAAAATTTTTTTTTTTAAATTTTTTGAGATGAAGTCTCACTCTGTCTCATGGGCTGGAGTGCAATGGCATGATCTCGGGTCACTGCAACCTCCATCTCCCAGGTTCAAGTGATTCTCATGCCTCAGCCTCCCGAGTAGCTGAAATTACAGGTGCGCACCACCTCACCCAGCTAATTTTTGTATTTTTAGTAGAGACAAGGTTTCACCATGTTGGCCAGGCTGGTCTTGAACTCCTGACCTCAAGTGATCTGCCCACCTCGGCCTCCCAAAGTACTGGGATTACAGGTGTGAGCGCCTGGCCTTCTTTGTAAATATTTATGGATCAGTATACTTAAAATTTATTTACATATCTGTGTTTATGTATCTTTCAATACAAAGTTTACATGATAAAATGATCAATGGAAAAGTTAAAACAAAATATTTACTGGATTTAATAACTCAATAATTAAGTTTAATAGCAGATTGTAGTAGTTTAGGAGACAATTATGAAGCTGTAAAGTCATCAAAAAGTAGTTAACTGACAAAACACATCAATCTATATGTTAAACATAAGATTAAATTTAAATGTTAATGGAATAATATTCTAATTAAAAACAATATTTAATTAACTAACATTTAATTAGAGACACAGTGTTGAGAGATGAGTGCAGGTTGGGGAGTACTTCGTAGTGGGAGAATGAAGCTCAGAGAGATCTTGTGGCTTCTTCAGTTCAGTATGTTAAGATGCCATATTATGGGGTATCATTTTCTGACCCCCAACAATGCAATGATTTTATTTCTGAAATATTCAATGAACATTAAAATTGTACAAAAAAATACTTTGACTTTATATGTCTCACAGAATTAGATTCTTTGATTACTAACTTGCTTTTCAACTATACGAATGGTGGGCCATTCAAATCAAATAGAAGGTAAAACAATTCTCTGTTCTATGTGACTCAAAATGCATTTTGAAGACAGTTTTAACACCCCTGTGATTTCATCCCTGACCAAATCAATCAGCAGTTCCCATTCCTTAGCCCCCCAAACACCAAATCATCCTTAAAAACCCTAACCTCCAAATTCATGGGGAGGCAGATTTGAGAGATATTGCCCATCCTCCCCACTCAGCGGCCCTGCAATTATTAAAATTCAAAATGACAGGATGTCTAATAGTCTTGGTCTTCAACTACTAAATAGCAGTTCTCTCTTATTATCGGGACAACCACAAATGTCCCCATGTATTTCCTAAATATTCCCTAGAAGAGGCACTGTCTCCATGGAGAACATTATTCCCATGTAGAAGAATAGTAGAGTGCTGAGAAGCTGAGATAGTAATGTCTATGGATCACAGTTAATAAATGACTATTGGAATACATTGCCAATATACACATGTGCAATCATATTGAGTAAACCAGGGTATGTCTATAAAGCATGTACAGTTCCTACAATCCATAGGCCATTGTCTTTGGCAAAATGTCTGGCCCCCCATTCAGTTTCTTTCTCTTTAGTCTCCTACAACCTACCTCTTTTCAGCCCTTCAAGTACTTCAAGATCAAGCTGTCCCTTCTCTGGGCTGGTATAAGGGCAGAGAAAACAGTGTTCTTGTTCTGAAGACATAGGCTTGCCTTTGAGATGATAGAAATAATCCCTGAGGCACAATTCTGGTGATAATGAAGCACCATTATATGGAGTAATTTAACTCCTCATCGCATCCAACAACTCCACTAAAAAATAGATTGTAGCTTCCCCTTTTCCACAATCAAAGTGCCCACTAAACTGTTTTTGGAAATGTAACTGTCTTCATTTAAATGAATCTAAAAACGGCTGATAGCTTTAATAAACTTTTAACTGGCTTCTAGACATCAAGTTTTCAAACAAAACATTGAATTCTAGTCCTAGAGCCTCTCATTATATTTAGTTTGTTTGCAGACAAAAAAATATGTGTGTAAACTCTGATCTGTTAACTGACATTTATCTTGTATTTCTGTCTCATTCAAAACAAACTCTTGCATTCATTTCCCCTTGAAAAACAGGGAAATAAAGGGAGAATTGGCAAAGAAAAAAAAAATATATATATATATATATGTATGATAGAACTTTTCTCAGAGAAACAAAATCCATGTTATGGCCCAGTGAGGTTCTTCTTGCCCACTGCATGGAAAACACCAATACACTGAGACAGTAGATGTTGCAGCAAAGAAATAATTTTAATAATTGCAGGGCCACTGAGTGGGGAGGATGGGCAATATCTCTCAAATCTGCCTCCCCATGAATTTGGAGGTAAGGGTTTTTTAGGATGATTTGGTGTGTGTGGGGTGCTAAGGAATGGGAACTGCGATTTGGTCAGGGATGAAATCACAGGAGTGTCAAAACTGTCTTCATGTCCTGAGTGACTTCATGGGTGGGAGTCACAGAACCAGTTGAATCAGTTCTTTGGCATGGGTCACGGGTCTGGGTGGCATCAGTTGGTCTACCAGAATGCAAAGTCTGAAAAATATTTGAAAGACCAGTCTCAAGTTTCACAAGTTACCTGTAAGAGCAATTGGTGAAGTTATAAAATTTGTGAGCATTGGGTACAAGAATCCTGAGCAGTAAGCAATTATAAAAAAGCAAGCTAGGAAACAATGACCAGCTATTGTTTAACTATGCCTATATCTTAGCACAGTTCAAGCTCCCAACATAATTGTAAACTGTGGTCTTTCATTAGTCTGATATAGTCACTTTCAGTCCCCAAACAAGGAGGCGGGTAGTTTTGGTACAGGAATTATGCTGAATTCCTCCCATAGTTGGCTTGGCCTACATACAGGAATGAGAAAAGGCAGGTAGCTTGAGGTTAGAAGCAAGGTGGAGTCAGTTGTGTTAGACTTCTCTTACTGTTATAATTTTGCAAAGACAGTTTCACACGCGTCTTGCCACCTCCATCCCCTTGCTTGGGCCCTGCCCTGGGTGGGTTTATTTATACCAGATTAATAAAAGCTTTCAGTAACCTTTATAGAATATCTCTGAAAGTAACATTATGAAGAAACTTTGTTTCAAATTGTCATAAAGTATTTTGTCTAATCAATTATAAAACAGATTTTAGTCATTTTAATTTACATAAAACAGTTTCCAACCACAGATGTGTTTTTATGGAATAGCTTCATTACCTATTGAATGTGCTTAGAACTTTAAGCTAAACATCCTTGTTTTTTACTTTTTTGGTCAGGCACAGATGGCAGCATTACCACATGTATGATTTATTTTTGAAGTGAACTTATATAACAAACAACCCTACTATGCATATGTATATTTTCATAACTTTAAACAATTCTAAATTCAAATAAACCAAGCATTTTTAATTTATTTTGCTAATTATGAAAATTCACTTATCTAATCTGTAAATACCTTTTCCATCTGGTATATAACGTAATGATACTCTTTACTGTCACTGTTAATCAAGCTGTTGATTTCAGAATCATCAATTCAGATAGCATCTGGGCATCTTTCATTCCATTGTAGGTGATTGATACATTCAGACAGATACAAAGAAACCTCATAAAAAGCTGTTTGACTTCGTGGAAACACTCTAAATAAATATGTCACATAACAAAGTCTAATCAGTTAATATTTAAATGACTAAATAGTTTAAGTCATGACTATGGCTCATTGGTGACAACAGGCTAACTTTGTTAACATCACTATAACATTTTAAAGAGCTTGGAAAAACATGCTATTTTCACCAGAAAGTTTAAACTTGTGCAAATGTCCAAAACCATATTAGATAAAACCTGATCAATAACCATTACCTTAATAATACAAAATGGTTGCTATGAATTTATTCTAAAGGAACTCTGAATTATTTGTATATTTCTCTATGAATTTAGCTAATTTTTAGCTCAGTTACTTCTGGTGTAGCATGTGCCCAAAGTCTGCATGTTTTATAATATGATGTGTGCAAAACAACCTTTGGAAAATAATATTAAAGCTTTTCTAAGAACCATCATTTCTTTAGCATATCATCTAAAGTCATTAAATTATTAATATTAGATACCATGAAAATAGTTCTTAGAATAGTCAATTAGAATGTAAAGACTAATTTCCAATTTATGAATCATACAGATTCTTTATGTTTACTTTTCCTTTTTCATTTATCAACATTTAAGTCACCTCATTAGTTATTTCTGGTTCCATAAAGACAAAGATGAAGAAAACATGGGAAAATTCAAAGGGCTGAATTTGTAATTTGCAGATATGATACACACTTTCTTGAAAGAAGTTCACATTCCTAATGAACTGCTCATAAGTCATTTGCAGATTTCAGTAGCCTTTAGTCTTCAGTACTCTGGGTGCCACAATATTGACTGATAAGTTTTATTTTTTCAATTGTGTCATTATTGTTTAACTAGATTGTCACACTAAAGACCATTTTTATAATACTTTGTATAAGATTTCATTTTAATGGGCTATAATCTCGAGTGTAAGAAAGAACTATATCATAATTGTTAGGTTTCTTTTTTTTTTTTTGAGACGGAGTCTTGCTCTGTTGCCCAGGCTGGAGTGCAGTGGTGTGATCTCAGCTCACTGCAAGCTCCGCCTCCTGGGTTCACACCATTCTCCTGCCTCAACCTCCTGAGTAGCTGGGACTACAGGAGCTTGCCACCATGCCCGGCTAATTTTTTTGTATTTTTTTTAGCAGAGACGGGATTTCACTGTGTTAGCCAGGATGGTCTCGATCTCCTGACCTCATGATCTGCCTGCCTCGGCCTCCCAAAGTGCTGGGATTACAGGTGTGAGCCACTGCTCCCAGCCATTGTTAGGTTATTTTTAATCACGCATAGAACCTAGCCCAAAACCTCACAGAATAGGCTTTTGATAGAATATGGTTGAATATATTAAGTATTTGCATTGTTTTAACTATTAGGCTGTTGTCTAAAGGGGGCTATATCAAAACTTATGATCATTATCAAAAATCCATCATATTGGTCTTCAAGTGAAGATATTGAAAAACACAGTTTACAGGACTTCACAAAAATATTCACATTCTTAAGAGACTGTGATAATACCAGATGGCAGATTGTCAACAGTGATATTTTACAATGTTTACAGAAGTCATGGATCATATTCTAGTAGAAACAGCTTTATTTTCCAAATAGGATTCTAATTTATACACCACTAAGGCAAACAGGGAGTCACTGATCTGGAAGCTCATAGTCATGCCGTTAAAGTGAGATGGTTCCAAATTTATGACACTTTATATTTTTTACCTGTTCCTTTGGCCACAATGGTGTCCCTTGTTTTTTACCTGCTTCCCCCGCACGTATCTAATATAGAATGTTGGACCTGGGAATAAACAACACTTTCATTCAGAAAGGGGAGGAATGGGAGACAGCAGTTAGCAGTTCTGAAATCCCTCAGGGTAGACATTGTGAAGTCCCCATCAGGAGGTGGTGACAGGCCTTGATCAGGTCTGATTCCGTATTCTAACAGCTCCTCTCCATTCAGTTGGTCTCCATGCCCCCCCAGGTCCACCTTCTGAGAATGTCTTCTTGCTGTTATACTCACTGGTTACATTGGAAGTGGCTGTTTGAAAATATGTCCTTGGAGGCTGACCAGTGTTTGCAGCCTGGTTTCTCATAATTCATATAGGTCTGTTGTATGTAGACATAAAGTAATAAGAGGTAGGAGAATAATTGTGGCCACAATAAAAATATCAAAGACAGTTAAAATAACAGAAAGCAGTGGTTTCCATTGTCACCTTCTCAGAAGCCTGTGACTATTTTAACAGACTTTTTTTTGGTTGCCTTCTACTTCACATCCCTTCCACTGTTTTTTTAGTAGCAGAAATGAGATGGAGTAGAGAGTCCCATTTTAGGGGCCTGCAGGCCACCCCAGCATAGAAAAGAAGGAAAATCTTGAATTCCTTCAAGGGAAATTCCAGGCACCTAGTTAGCCCTGAGAAGTAAATAAGTAACCTGATTAGCAAAACAGCAATAATAGCCTCAAACAATAGCCAAGGAAGTTTGGGTGCAGATGTGTTTGGTTTCCTACAGAAACTAAATATAGCATGTTAACATATGTCCCATAGTTGTCTTTCAGAAAACCAGCCTCCCACCGAGATCCCCATAAACAGATTCACTGACACATAAACCCTAGATAAGGAGGAATTGAACACTAAGCTCTGACCACTGTAATTTGTTCTAAATTTCTTCCTGAGGAGTTTGGAGGGAGTCACACACCCAGGCCAGTTAACACTTTTTTTTTCTGCTGACCCCAAATTTTTAAACAACGCTTCTCTCTTCCTTCACAATTAGAAGTCAGAAAGTTTTTGAATGTACCTACCACCTATAAGCCCCCCTTCAACATATCACACCCTTTTAGGCCAAAACCAATGTGTAACCTCCATATATTGATTTATGATTTGGCCTATAACTTCTGCTTTCCTGAAATTTTCCCCTGCCTTTAAAAACTGTTACTGCCAAGCCATCAAGGAAGTCAAAATTTGAGCACTAGCTGCCTGGTCTTACTTGCTTTGTACCTGCAAATAATAATGCTTTCGTTTCTGTCTCTGCAAAAACCTCTATGTGGATATCTGGTTTTACTGCACCTGGCAAGTGGACCTCAGTTTTGTTCGATAACAGCAACAAAAGAGCCGAAGCTGAGTCATAAGCAGCATCTCAAGGAGACTGTCCATTAAATTAGTATCACTTCTATCCTTTCTGGTTTGGGTGTTTTGTGTTTTTTGTTTTTTGTTGTTTTTTTTTTTTTTTCCAAACCTATGATTTACTCAAATATATTTCCAATGGCTTTTTTTTCTTAAGTTTAACCAGAGTTTGTTTCTGTTATATAAAACCAAATAATCAAAATTGACACACTCAAATCCAACTTTGGTTTCCACTTCCTGAAAATGGTCCACATTAGAGATTTTGAAACTTAAAAGAGACACCTCAAGAGTTCTGAGAAAAAACATCCATACTCCAGAGCAAGGGTTCTTAACCTGGGATCTTTGGATGAGATTCAGGTAGCACCTAAACCTCCCACAATTGTACTTATTTTCTTTTATAGAAATTCATAGCTTTCATCAGGTTCTTTTTTATGAGGGGTTGGGGGACAGGGTCTCACTCTGTCACCCAGGCGGGAGTGCAGTGGTATGATCTCAGCTCACTGCAGCCTCAACCTCCCAGACTCAGGTGATCCTCTCACCTTGGCCTACTAAGTATCTGGGGCCACAGGTGTGCTCCACCACCACTCCTGGCTAATGTTTGTATTTTGTGTAGAGACAGGAGTTCACTATGTTGCCCAGGCTGGTCTCAAGTTGGGGTCAAGTGGTCTGCACACCTTGATCTCTCAAAGTGCTGGGATTACAGGTATGAGCCACAGTGCCCAACCCTCATCAGGTTCTTAAAGAATATGTAACCATAAAATACTGCTGTTCTGGAAATTTAGTTTTCAAATAGCATAAGGAAGTACAACAATAAAAGATTTTCATCTAGTGAAATTTTTTTTTTGAAGAATGGCTTAATTACTTGGAGAAATTCACTTGGAAATAATTGAAGCTATTTGATATTAGAATGTATCTATAAACCAAAAATAAAATTCTAAGCTCCCCAATCAATTAAATGGAACCCTCCTCTCAGCCAGGGTCATTCTTAACTTAACCTGAAAAGCTAGTTCAGGTCATGAGGGGATGTGGGGATCAGACATACCTCATTATATTCTCCTCCCATTGGAATTCAGGCACAGCTGACTAGCATTAACATTAAAACAGAGATGTTAAGACTTACAAAGTCAACTCTTTGTAGCAATAAGATGCCAACATGACAGATAGCAGGCCCTAAAAGAAATCAAAGTATTTTACCCCAAAATATATTTCTTTGGTATATTTTGAAATGGCCCTGCAAAGCTGCCTCTTGTGGGGAAAATCTAAATTCTGTAGTGAATCTTCTTCCCTTTCCAGGTCTTTTTCCAGAAGAGAATTAACTAAGGGTCTGGCACCTTTTTAAGTCTGATAAGAAACATTTGCAATCAATTCTCCCTGAAGCCCGCGACCTGGAGACTTCAGCTACATAATAAAAGCCTCCATCTCCACAATTTCTTATCTTAACCCAGACACTCCCTTCTACTGATTCCAGGTCTTTAGAGAAACCCTTTCAACCAATGGCCAATCAGGAAATCTTCAAATTCACCCATGACCTGGAAGCCCGTCAACCAGTCCCTCTTTGACTCCTTCCACCTTCTCAGACTAAACCAACATACATCTTATATGTATTGATTGATGTCTTGTGTCTTTCTAAAACATATAAAACCAAGCTGTAGCCCAACCTTGGGCACATGTTCTCAGGATCTCTTGAGTCTGTGTCATGGGTACATCCTTAACTTTGGCAAAATAAACTTCTAAATTAATTGAGATCTGTCTCAGATACTTTTTGGTTTACATATCTACAAAAGATATTATGAAATTTATTTCTCTGAAGGTCCTGAAATATAATGTAAATTCTTTGGTTTAAATTTGTCCTCCTTGAAAAGACTGAGTTGGTTATCTTGGGAATTTTGAATACTTTCCAGTCCTATGCTTCAAGATTTCATATTGTGAACAAAAATAGGATGATATTTAAATACAAAATAATTTATCATGTCAGAGCTGTAGGCCAGCAGGTTTTAAGAAGGGAATAAGAGCAAAGAGATGTTCTACAAGGAGCAGGTCTATGCAAACCTACCTCCAAGTCCAAGGAAGCTAAGAAGCTGAAGAAAGAGACTGACATATCCAGTTTCTCAGAAGAGAACATTTAATAAGGATTTACAAACAGAAACCATGTCTGTGTCTCAGATGGCAGCAAGACAAGATAGTGGATTCCTGCACCATTACCCACCTGACTCAGAGTTTATTTGCCATAGAGAAAGAATACGTGATTCAGAAGGGATATGTAGGAGAATTGAAGTACAATAACATCAAGGTTGTTTTGATGTAAGGGCAGTACATTTAGGTAAGTACATGCCCTTACACAAGGAATAATAGATAAACTGGAAATCTTAAAGGCCTTCCCAGAAATGTCATTAAACAGAAGGCAACATGACAGATTAGCATCCAAAATAGAGTTGCTTTGGCCTCCACAGGTATTTAGCTGGAAAGTTTCAATTGAGAAGTAAAGGTGGAGACTCTCTCTTTCTGGAGTAGAACTGTCATGTGGGAGGTTAGAGAACTGAGGTGAGTAAAGATTCATTGGCTCGAATTAGTACACCACCCAAATGTTGCATTTGTGAATGTCAACATGAATTTTTGTTTGTTGTTTAGCAAACAAACCTCTTTATGTTTACAAAAGTGTTAAACAGATCCAAACACTACGGCAAGAAAATAAGCGTGTTTCAATCAGGGAGAAAAATAGAGTGCTTACTCAAATATACAACATTGCAGGCTTTGGTGTTCTTGTAAATCTGGTGGAATAATTAATTGAAAGGTGTTTTCTGTCCAGGCAGCTTTTGGTAGAACTCACCATCTATCTCAATGTACGCAAATGTTCTGTTCCACAAGTTAAAGACAGAACATGAAGAAAACTGCATGTGATTTACACTGCCAAGAGAATTTGGAAGTTCAGTATACTTATTTAAAATTGGAATTTAGCCCAGACTCTATTCTTGATAAAGGGAAAAAAGAAAAAGAAAAAACCACTTTAATAAAGTACAAGAACATTGGTTAATTGGGGATATAACACACATTTTCCAAGTAAAATTTCTGTTCAATCCTGCATAAAGGGTCAAGTGTGGCTCTTGATATACCAGTTCACCTTTTACATTTAAATAACAAGTTTCTTACCTTGGTGAAAAAAGCCAAAGTCTAAAATATTTGAAAAGGTTTATTCTGAGTCAAATAAGAGTGACCATGGCTCATAGCCCAGTTTCAAGAGGTCTGGAGAACATGTGCCTCAACTGGTTGAGTTACAGAGGTGGTGGGTTTACAGTGGTAACAGAAGTTACATGTAAAGACATAAGTCAATTCATGAAAGGTATATATTGGTTCAGCCTGGAAAGTGGGTCACTGGGACATCTAAAGGGTGAAGGAGCTTACAAGTCATAGGTGGATTCAAAGATTTTCTGATTGGCAATTGGTTGAAAGAGTGAAGTTTTGCCTAAGAAGTTGAAGTCAGAGCAGAAAGAAATGCCTGAATTAAGATAAGGGAGTTGTGGAAGCCAGGGTTTTGTTATGTAGATGAAGCCACAGGTAGTAGGCTTCAGAGAAAATCAATGGTAAATGTCTTTTCTTGGACCATAAAAGGTGTTAGATTCTCAGTTAAGTCTCTCCTGGATTAGGAAAAGACCTAGAAAGGGAAGAAGATTCTCTACAATTTTCCTTACAAGAGATGACTTTGCAGAGCCATATCAAAATATGTAAAAGAAAATATATTTGGGGATAAAATACTTTGAATTGCTTCAGGATCTCCTATGTGTCCTGTGATGCTATACCAGTCAGGTCGGACTTCGGTATCTTATTGCTACAAACAGTCTACTTTATCAGTCTTATGATCTCTATTTTATTGTTAATGCTGGCCTGTTGTGCCTAAACTCCAAATGGAGAGGTTATAACAGGCGTGTCCAACTGTCCCCCTTTCCTGTCATAGCCTGAATTAGTTTTTTCAGGTTTCTTTGGCATTCCTTTGGCCAAGGGGAGTCCATTCAATTAGTTGGGGGGCTTAGAATTTTATTTTTGGTTTACATTTATCTATTTGCTTTTCCAAAAATCTATTTGATAGACTCTGACTTCCAATCTGATTTTTTAGCCTCCCCACAAATCACAGTTGTAAATTCTGGAAATGATGCAGCAGAAAACCAAAGTAGAACTCTGAAAAGTGGTAAGAAGGTGAGCTGATTTTAGACCTCATGGCTGGGGGAAAAGCACAGTAGCACGGAGGCTTGCCTTCCCCCTGCCACCCACCCAACACACAAATGCTACCCAGACCTATTGTTTTCTGACCAGCAAAATAGCAAAGGAAGGAAGCCAAGGTAGGTTTTGTTTTCTCCTGCTTAGAATGTGAGTCCTTCTGACAACATCAGGTGAACAGACACCACTGGTAATGGTGATTGATTGACAGCCTTGCCATAAACAGGCAGCCAATGGAAACATTAATGTTCCCTGCCTGTCCTGAGACTCCCTTTTTCCACTGAGAGGTACTGAGCAGGTCAACGGAGCTGGCAGAGGGTACCAAGCTATGGCTGGTGCCTGGTCAAGGAAGCCTATTTGTCCCCATGAACTCAAGATTCTTCTCCCACCTAGAGATACAGATACCAGGCAGGGAAACAAAGAACTCAGTTTATAGCAAGTAGCCCTATATAGGAAGTCTTTTTGTGCCTACAGCAGGAGAGTCTTCTCCCCTGGCCAGAGGTAATAGAGAAGGCAGAAGGCACTGGTAGGGGAATCCCACCATGCCCCATTCCCATTCAGAGACATCCAGCAGCTGGCCTAAAGAAACCCTATTTTGTCCCTTAGGCAGCACCAGTAGAAACCAATGTGAACTCCCGAAGCACCAGATAAACCAGGTGGATGAAAATAATACCACAAAGGCTCTGACAATCAAAATGCCATTATACCTACAACCTACAAAAGTAAGCAAAGACCTGTATGCTAAAACTAAGCAGTGAGACAATCTTCTAAAATAAAAGATTAAAATAAGACTCAGTGTTTCCTGACAAAATAGGGGGGAAAGTCTAGAATGAAATTTAAAATAACCTTTCATAACAAGAACCAGAAAATCACAACTTGAATGAGAAAAGGAGTTGATATCAACACTGAGATAAATCAGATGTTGGAATTTTCTCACAAAGATTTTATAGTAGTTATCATAAAAATGCTTCAGATATCAATTATAAATTCTCTTGAAACAAATTATAAGTAGAACATATCAGAAAAAAATAGGAGTTATTAAAAAGAGAAATGGAAATCGTAGAACTGAAAATACAATAAAAGAAATAATCTGATGGAAGGGCTCATTGGTAGAGTGGAGATGACAAAGTATAGAATCAATGAATTTGAAGCAGAATAATCAAATTCACTCTTATAACAAGAACCATTGTGAACAATAGGAAGAAAACAGATTCCTTAAAACGTCAAAGCCTCAGGGACCTGTAAGATGATTAAAAAAAAATCCATCATTCATGTCAGCAGAGTCCCAGAAGAAAAGGAGAAAAAGTGGGGATGAAAGAGTGTTTGAAGAAATAATGGCTGACACAAGACACAAACCTACGGATCCAAGAAGCTGAGTGAATCCCAAACAGCATAAACTCAAAGAAACCTATGGCAAAATACCTAATTAAAGTTTTGAATAGCAAAAATAAGGAAAATGTCTCGAAACCAGCCAGAGAGAAATGATACATTATCTATATGGGAACACTCACTTAAAGGATGATAGATTTCTCATCTGAAACCACAGAAGCCAGGAAGAAAGTGGCATAATATTTTCAAATGCTGAAAGAAAAATAAATAAATAAATAAAACAACTGTCAACACAGAATTGTGGTGAAACTATCCTTCATAAATGGAAGGAAAATAAAAACATTCTCACGAGGAAGAAAACTAAAAGCATTATCAGAGATATGGTGGTTAAAGGAAATTCTCAAAAAGAAAGAAAAGGATAAAAGAAGTAATCTTGCAGCATCAGGAAGGAAGAAGGAATAACAGAGCATTTTTCTAATGAGCTTTATAAACTTATTAAAATTAAAAATTATCGCAGCATCTTGCATCCAAGATGATAATATTTAAAGTTTGGAAAGGTAAAGGAACTCAAATGGAAGTGAGGCTTCTATACTTCACTCGAAGTGGTAAAATGTTGGTACCAGTAGACTGTGTTTATATATATATATATATGTATGTATATATCTACTATATATGTATATATACACTATATATGTATACATATGAATATATGTTATATATGTGTATATATACTATATATATATCTAGAGCAACCACAACAAATTATACAAAGATACACATTCAAAAACTCTAAAAATAAGTCAAGATAACATCTTAAAAATTGCTCTTCAAGTATCTCACAGGAAAGTAAGACAAAAGAAACAGAGAAACAAAACCAGAACAAACCAGTAGTAAGTAAATAATAAAATGGCAGACTTAAGTGCTTACATATCAATAATTACTAAATGTAAATTATCTAATAGACCAATCAAAAAAGATATATTGGCAAAGTGGATAGAAAAGCACAGTTCAACTGTAGTGATTACAAGAAACTTATTTTAAATTTAGCAACATGGGTAGAAAGGTAAAAGTGGGCAAAATCATGCAAATATTAATATTTAAATAGCATGAAAGGCTATATTAATATAGCAAAGAAACTAGAGACAAAGAGCGATATTACATAATAATAAAGGGATTAACCCACTAGGAAGACATAGCAAGCCTAAATGCATATGTACCAACTAACAGAGTTTCAACACATATGAAACAAAAATTGATAGAACTGAAAGGAGAAATAAGCACAAACATACTAGATTTCCATAGCCTCCCCCACAAATTGATAGAACAACTAAGAAGAAAATTAGCAAGGACATAGGATATCCTAAAAACACTGTCTATCAATAGGATCTAAGTGACACATACAGGTTGAGTACCCTTTATCCAAAATGCTTGGGACAAGATCTGTTTCAGATATTGATATTTCTGGATTTTTAAAATACCTGCATTATACTTACTGATTGAGCATCCCCAATTAAAAAAATAAAAACTGAAATTTAAAATGTTTCAATGAGTATTTCTTTTGAGCATTATGTTGGTGCTCAAAAAGTTTTGGATTGCAGAGCATTTTGGATTTGGGATTTTAGATTAGAAATATAAAACCTATATAGAACACTGCACTGATCAACAGCAGAATACAAATTTTTTTTTGAGTGCCCATGAAAGTTCACCAAGATAAATTATATTCTGGGTTATAAAATAAGCCTTGACAAATTTTAAAAACTTGAAATTATAAGAGTGTTCTCTAACAATAATGGAGTCAAAGTATAAATCAGTAACAGAAAGAAAATCAGAAAGTAAATACATGAAAATTAAACACAGTTTAAAATAATTAAATAATATATAGGTCAAAGAGGACATCTCCATTGAAATAAAATAATATAGAGAGCTTATAAGAAGAAAAAACCCAGAACAAACAAAAATAATAAATATAAGAGAAAAAATCAATAAAGTTAAAAATAGAAAAATAATAAAGAAAATCAATTAAATAGCAAGGTTGGTCTTCAGAAAATAAATTGATAAATCTCTAGCAAGACTGACAAAAATAAGAGACACAATCACCAACAGGAATAAAGTAGATCCTGGACTCATCAAAGAAAAAAGAAGAAAAAGATAATATTATGAATACTTTTATGCTCACATATTTTACAACTTAGAATAAATGAACTAATTCCTTGATGACAGCAACTACCAAACTCAACCAAGATTAAACTGACGATCTAAATAGCCCTATGATGATAAATGAAATATAACTCATAATTTAAAAGCTCCTAAGAAAGAGATCTCAGGCCCAGATGGTTTCACTGATGAAATCTTCCAAACATTTAATAAAGGATAAACAACAATTTTACATGATCTCTTCCAGATAATAGAGATAAGGGAATGCTTCTCAAATCATTTGATCTGAAATCATTGATGATATCAAAACCAGACATAGCCAGTATAACCAAGGAAAACTAAAGACCAATATCTCTCATGAACTTAGACACAAAAAAATCCCCTACAAAATAGTAGCAAACAAAATACAACAATGTATATTAAAAAATTAAGCCCCATTATGAAATGGGAATTATTCCAGGTATGCAAGGCTGATTCATCATTCTTAAATCAATGTAATCCACCACATCAACAGAATACAAGAGGAAAATTTACATGATCGTATAAATCAATGTAGAAAAAACAATGAGCAATATTCAACACATATTTATGATAAAAACTCTCAGAATCATAAAAATAGAGGAAAATATTCAACTTGACTAAACATATCTCCAAAAAGCTTATAGCTAATGTCATACTCAATAGTGAAAGACAATGCTTTCTATCCAAGATCAGGAACAAATACTGATGTTGGCTTTCACTACTTTTATTCTACATACTGTAAGTTCTAGCTACTGCAATAAAAAATAGAAAAACACATGAAAGAAAGAAAGAGAGAGAGAGGAAGGGAGAAAGGAAGGGAGGGAGGGAGGGAGGGAGGAAGGAAGGAAAGAAGGAAGGGAAATCTTTATTTGAAGATGACATGATTACTAATGTAGGAAATCTCAAGAAATCTACCAACCAAACCTTGTAGAACTAATGCATGAGTTGAGAAAAGTCACAAGATACAAGATTAACATGCAAAAATTAACTACATTTCCATACACTAACAGTGAACATATAGAAACCTAAATTAACAACACAATACTATTTATAATCCATTCCACAGAAAATAAAATACTTAGAAGTATCTTTAGCAAATGATGTACAGGACCTGTATGCTGAAATTTATAAATTGATGATAAAAGAAATTAAAGAAGATCCAACAAAATGAAAAGACACACTGTTTATAAATTGGAGGACTCAGAAAAGATGTCAGTTCTCCCCAGTGTAATCTAGAGTTTGAAGATAATTTGAAGATAATTACTTAAAATTTCACCTAAGTTTTTTTATAGATACACACCAGCTTATTCTAAAATTTATGTGGGAAGGCACAAACCCTAGAATATCTAAAGCAATACTGATAAAGGACAATAAAGTAGGGGGGAGTACTCTACCCAACATTAAGACTTATCATCTAGCTATTACAATCAAAACAGTGGACTATTGGCAGAATGATAGACAATGGATCAATGGAACAGAATAGTAAATCCAGAAATATACCCACACAAATACGCCCAATTAATTTTTGACAAAGATATAAAGCCATTTCAATGGAGGAAAAATAGCCTTTTAGTAAATGGTTCCAGAAAAAGTGAATATCCACGGGAAAAAATAAAAAGAGAAAATAACCTCAACCTAAACCTCACAATTTAGACAATATTTAACTCAAAATGGATCATAGACTGAACTTGTAAAACTACAAAACTTTTAGAAAAAACATAGAATATCGTATTTGGATTAGACACGATTCTTAGATTTGATACCAAATATCACAATTCATAAAAGGAAAAATATCAATGAATTGGGCATCATCATAATTAAAAATTTGCTCTGTGAAACATGTGGAGAGGATGAAAAGTCAAGCCGCACTAGGAGAAAATATTTGCAAACTACATATCTGACAAAGGACTAGTATCTAGAATACACAAAGAATTCTTAAAACTCAACAACAATCAATACAATTAGAAAATTGGCAAATGACATGAACAGACGTTACTGAAGAAGATATGGGGTGGTAAACCCAAAAAAGATGGTCATCATCATTAGCAATTAGGGAAATGCACATTTAAATCACAATGTGATATCACTACATACCTGTCAGAAGGTCTAAAATAAAATATAGCGACAATACCAAATGCTGTGAGGACACAAAGAAGCTAAATCATTCATATATTGATGGTAGTAATATGAAATGGTAAAACCACTCTGAAAAACAATGTGGTAGTTCTTTAAAAAAAAAATAAGCCTACAACTACCAGATGACCCAGTAATTGAACATTTGGGTACTTATCCCAGAGAAATAAAAACTTATGTTCTCACAAACACTTTTACAAAATGTTCATAGTTGCTTTATTTGTAATTGCCCAAAATAAGAATCAGCTCCAATGTATTTCAATAGTTAAATGACTAAACAAATTGTAGTGTACCTATGTATGTGGATGGATGGATGGATGGATGGATGGATGGATGGATGGATGGATGGAGATAGATACACAGACACATACACACACAACATGGAATAGTACTCAGCAATGAAATGGGATGAACTATTGATACATGCCACAAGTTGGATAAATCTTCTAGGAATTATTTTGAGTGAAAAACCCAATCACAAAGGGTTATAGACTGTATCACCCAATTTATATAACATTGTTGAAATGACAACATTTTAGAAATGGAGGGGCAGATTAGTGGTTACCAGGGTTTGGAAGAAGGTGTGTAGTTTAGTCATAAAGGTCCACACAAGGTACCCTCGTCGTGTTGGAAGTGCACAGTATATTGACTGTGGTGGTGGATACACAAACCTACCTAGATGATAAAATTGTATTGAGCTAAATAAACTCACACAAATGAGTTCAACTAAAACTATGGAAATCTGAGTATTATGTAAGGATTGTATCAATGTCAATATCTTGGTTGTGACATCATACTACAGCAGAATACTGACTGGCTCTGTCCCTGAGGGGCTTGGGCTCTATTGAGATTTGCCCTGACCAGCTATGTTTTGCTTGCTTTATCCCTTGGTATGAATTGAATTATAGCAAGCAAAAGGTTGTCAGTAGTCTCCGCTGCTCTCACAATGAGAAGTTCAAGGCACAAACAAGAGCTTAGGAGGGTGATGATAAACCATGAGGATGATAAAGAAACACTTTGAATGGCGAGATTTTCCTTAAAGGCTCAAAAGAAGCACTGATTGCTCCTTGAATTCTCAACCCACATACCAAGCATTTGAAACACATCCTCAATTATTTGAAATCAGTATATTAATCCTGGCTTTCAAAGAGAAATTAAAACTACTTAATTAGCATTCCTTTCCAAGTGACTTTTCCCATCTGTTACACTTTCATTTGGCTGGAATTTTGTGTGTTAAGACACAGAGTGAAGACAAGTTAATTATGAAATCGCTTGATGCTACATTTAAAGATCTGTTGAGGTGTGAAATGATTCCCAGGCCTCAGATGCAATGCTGAGTAATGGAGTACCCAGAATAATCATAATCTGTAAAGACTTAAAACCAAAGAAACCCAAGGAGGAAAAAAGTTTGATGTGGCAAATTAATTTACTTCAATTCCCAGCAAAATTAAATTTCATTATGTAAATTTTTTCATTAGCAAAACAGAAAATAAGAGCTGTTTGTATAAATCTGCAGTGATTCAATATCCTTCCCTTAGTTCTCCCATATTCTTCCTTTTACTTTTCACTTCTATCCATCTCCTCCTCACAATTGCTAGAAGACATACACATGCTTATATCTCAAGGAAGGAGGTCTGTTCACTCTGTGCTCTTTGAATACTTAATTAGACTGCACTCTGTCAAAGACTTAATTAGACTGCACTCTACCAAAGAGTGTTGCCACTGGGTAGTTCATCTGAGTCTATCTTGGTGTTATTTTGCTTCCCTTTAACATCCATTAATTTGCCGATGAGCACCTCCCTGTCTTCGGTCTGGCAGTGGACAGAGGCTTGCTGTCACATTTTCAGGAACTTCCCACTTCACTACTCAGCCTCATTTACCTGTGTCCCCAGAAGGCAGATGTGTGGAATGAATTCAGGGTTTCCACATTAAAGCATTCCCGTGACCCAGTCTCTTCTTCCCTTAAAAATGACAACAAAGAGCAACATAAGAAGGAAACAAGAATTAATAAATGGTAGCTATATATGCGTTAGATGGAGAAAAAAATAGATTCCATTTGTCATTTTAAATTATGATGCACAAAATGAAAAGGCTTACTTTACCTTGGAGTCCAAAACAAGAGAGGCATCTCTATCAGGCAGCAGCAGGAGTGTAGAAACAGAGCTAGTGCTAGACCCCCAAATCTATGGTCCCGTCAAATGAACATTTATTCAGATTTAGTCAGATTTACACATTTATTCAAATTCTCCCACTGGCAGTCATATATAGTACAGGAAAATCTATTCCAAAAGCTCAGCACATCTTATAGCCTTAATTTTTTACAAAGTTAATACATGTTCATTTTTAAAAACCGGAACAAGATAGATGATAAGTTAAAGATAGATGATATATATTAATAGATGGATGATAGATAGAAATAGTAGCTGCAAAGTGTAGGCTATCTACTGTATCTGGCACTATTGTCATTGACTACTACATTTAATTATCACAACGACCCTGTGAAGTAGAATATTCCTGATGTTCAGATTTTTTTTAAGCAATTTTAAGGAGTAAGGTGTTACGTTACTCAAAATCTTATAGTTCACAAGTTACAGAGCTGCAATGTGATCCTTTGCATTGTGTCTCAAGATCCTGTAATGAATGACAAGTATGCAATACAGACCTGGACATAATTGTTATTAATAGGGTCATTTCAGATCAGTCCAGGCCTTTTTTTTTATTTTTACAAAAGTGAGATCATACTTATATAATACTCAGCAACTTGCTCTTTCTCACTCAGCAATCATAGATAACCTTGCATGTCATTCTGCATACATCTCCTTAATACATTCATGCTTTGGTTAACAACTTTCCTGCTCAGCAACATACCTGAAACTGTGCCACTGTGTAAAATCATTCAATTGAAAACAATATTTACATCAATTTTAGTGAGAAAAAATATAATTCCTTTCCACCCAACCTAACCTTTCGACCCTATTTTTCTCTATTTTCATGGAGAAAAATAGAATGACAATAAAACCAAGCTCATATAAACAATAAAAAACAATTTGAAGGAAAATAAAGTCAGTTTTTCCTAAATGAAATAAATGTAATAATGCAGTGAAGCCTTAGTGGACTCACTAGGAAGGAAGAGAGTGTGAGTTGTGTGGTGAAGGAAAGGCACAGGGAGTCATTTATAGAAAGTGGAGGGAGTACAGCAGTTAACTTTCAGCCAGGGGAGCAGTATCTCATACCAAGTGGAGTGGGCTGCCATGAAGGATGGCAGAACCTTTCATTCCTTTTCCTTCTTCAGTCCTCTTTTATCACAACCCATCTTTTATTTCATGCTTAAAGTTTTTCCCGCTTTTCTTTCTATAACATTTACTTTTTCACTTTTTGAGACAATTGGGGGCTTGGGATTATCTTTAATTCAATTCATAAAGTTGCAACACAGAATGTTTAAGGCACAGAACATAAGAACACTTGGAAACAGTGCATGTACGTAAAATGCCAGTCATAGAAATTGCTGTCTTTATCCCTCTTGGTCTTGGAAAATGTCTTGGGTTCATACAAATATGACAGCAGTTCAAATCTGTCCCACATCTCTTCTCTGCATAGAAATTGTGTTGAGAAAATTTCTGAGTGTGTTCTTGTCTAAAATAAAAAATATTATTTTTAGATTATATTTATTTTGTATGTTTTCAGGTGAAAGCATAAACAAGAAGAGTCATCGAAAAAGTGGTATAAATTACCTCAAAAAAGTTATGGTGAAAAGTTACTAATTGAAAAATCATTTTACAGTAAGTCTATGATTTTGGTAACTTATAAAATTACATACAGTGAATAAACTATAAACTGTTTAGCCAGTCCTTATTAATGGATTTTTAAATTAGCATGATTTTATACCATTGCAGATGATATTGAAATATGTGCTTTCTTTTTTTTTTTTTTTTTGAGATGGAATTTCGCTCTTGTCACCCAGGCTGGAGTGCAGTGGTGTGATCTCGGCTCACTGCAACCTCCACCTCCCAGGTTCAAGCGATTCTCCTGCCTCAGCCTCCTGAGTAGCTGCAGGCACCCACCGCCACACCAGCTAATTTTTTGTATTTTTAGTAGAGACAGGGTTTCACCATGTTGGCCAGGCTGGTCTCAAACTCCTGACCTCAGGTGATCCACCAACCTCGGCCTCCCAATGTGCTGGGATTACAGGGGTGAGACACCACAACCCGCTGAAATGTGTGCTTTCTTAAACTTAGCTCCTTCTGCATGTGTATAAGTATTTCTTTGTATGGATTCCCCAACATGGAATTGCTGAATTATAGGACACACATGGATAAAATTTTAATATATTACATCAGATTACTTTCCACAAGGTAACTATATTTTACATTTCCTCCAATGGTATGTGCAACTGGTACCTACTTTTCTATAACTTTGCTGATTCTGAAAATTATCCATTTGAAAAATTTCTATAGTCCTGGTGGGTGAAACTTTTTACTGTTCACTGCTGATGATAAACATCATTGTCAATTTCATTACCACCTGTATAAATATTCTGCAAATATATTTTCTCCATTTTTCTACAGGCTTATTGGTTTTTTGTTATCCATTTATTGGAGCTCATTTGTCCATTAGGGATATTAATATTTTGTAACATATTTTGTAGTTAAATATGTCATTGTTTCTTTATGGCAGATCAGTTTCTTTTCTTGCTTAAATAGGGTGCATTTACCATCATTAGTTTATCACAAAAAGGAGCCAATATTTTTTTCTACTGTGGTTATAGTATTCTAATGTATATTTAGATTTATCTGAAACTTATTTTTATTAAGGTATGTATCATAGAACACACTAGTGCCCACCAATATCTGATTCTCCTCTCCTGCCTAGGCATCCAGAGATAATACTTCCTGATCTCTAGGCAGATTTTAAAAAGGACTTTTTGTCTAGTTGTGGCAAATGGATATGAATAGATGTGATGCATGTGAGACTTCCATGGTGGAGCAGAAAACAGCTCCTTTGTGATTTCAAATCCTTTGTGTATTAGTCCTGTCTCACACTGCTAATAAACATATCCAAGACTAGGTAATTTATAAAGGAAAGAGGTTCAATTGACTCACAGTTCAGCATGGCTGGGGAGGCCTCAGGAAACTTACAATCGTGGCACAAGGAGCAAGCATATCCTTCTTCACGTGGTGGCAGGAAGGAGAAAAATGAGTGCCCAGCGAAGAGGGAAGGCCTTTATAAAACCATCAGATCTCGTGAGAATTCACAATCACAATAACAGCATGGGGGAAAGTGTTCCCATGATTCAATTATCTCCACCGGGTCCACCCCACGACACGTGGGGATTATGGGAACTACAATTCAAGATGAGATTTAGGTGGGGACGCTGCCCTTAGCCTCTTCAAAATCTCATGTCCTCACAATTCAAAACACAATCACACCCTTCCAACAGTTCCCCAAAGTCTTAACTCATTCCAGCATTGACTCAAAAGTCCAAGTCGAAAGTCTCATCAGCGACAAGGCAAGTCCCTTGCATCTATGAGCCTGTAAAATCAAAAGCAAGATAGTTACTTCCTAGATACAGTGAAGGTACAGGCATTGGGTAAATACCAAAATTCCCAATGGGAGAAATTGGCCAAAACAAAGGGGCTACATGCCCCATGCAAGTCTGAAATCCAATAGGGCAGTCATTAAACCTTGAGGTTCCAAAATGATTTCCTTTGACTCCAGGTCATACATCCAGGGTACGCTGATGCAAGAGATGGGCTCCCACAGCCTTGGGCAGCTCCACCCCTGTGGCTTTACAGGGTATAGCTCCCCATCCTGGCTTCTGTCTCAGAATGGCATTGAGTGTCTATGGCTTTTCTAGGTGCACAGTGCAGGCTGTCAATGGATCTACCACTCTGGGATCTGGAAGACAGTGACCCTCTTCTCACAGCTCTACTAGGCAGTACCCCAGTGATGACTCTGTGTGGGGGCTCCAGTCCCACATCTCCCTTCCATACTGCCCTCGCAGAGGTCCTCCTTGAGGGCTCTGCCCCGGCAGCACACATCTGCCTAGACATGCAGGTGTTTCCATACATCCTCAGAAATCTAGGTGGACGTTTCCAAAGCTTAATTCTTGACTTCCGTGCAGCCACAGGCCCAACACCATGTGTAAGCTGCCAAGGCTTGGGGTCCACACCCTCTGAAGCCACAGCACAAGCTGTAACTTGGCCGCTTTTAGCCACAGCTGGAGTGTCTGGGATGCAGGGCACCAAGTCCCCAGGCTGCACATAGCAGGGGGCCCCGGACCTGGCCCAGGAAACCATTTTTCCCTCCTAGGCCTTTTGGCCTGTGATGGAAGGGGCTGCCATGAAGGTCTCTGGCATGCCCTGGAGACATTTTCCCCATTGTCCTGGCAATTAGTGTTTAGCTTCATGCTACTTACGCAAATTTCTGCTGCTGGCTTGAATTTCTCCCCAGAAAATGGGTTTTTCTTTACTACTGCATTGTCTACCAGCAAATTTTTCAAACTTTTATGCTCTGCTTCCTCTTGAATGCTTTGATGCTTAAAAATTTCTTCTGCCAGATACCCTAAATCATCTCTCTCAAGTTCAAAGTTCCATAGATCTCTAGGGCAGGGGCAAAATGCCATCAGTCTCTGTGCTAAAGCATAACAAGAGTCACCTTTACTTCAGTTTTCAACAAGTTCCTCATCTCTATCCGAGACCACTTCAGCCTGGACTTTATTGTCCATATGACTATCAGCATTTTGGTCAAAGCCATTCAACAAGTCTCTAAGAAGTTCCAAACTTTCCCACATTTTCCTATCTTCTTCTGAGCCCTCCAAACTGTTCCAATCTCTGCCTGTTACCCAGTTCCCAAATCACTTCCACATTTTAGGGTATCTTTACAGCAGCACCCCACTCTACTGGTGCCAATTTACTGTATTAGTCCATTCTCATGCTGCTAATACAGACATACGCAAGACTGGGTAATTTATAAAGGAAAGAGATTTAGACCTCTCACAGTTCAGCATGGCTAGGAGGGCTCAGGAAACTTACAGTCATAGTGGAAGGGAAAGCAAACATGTCCTTCTTCACATGGCAGCAGAAAGGAGAATAAGTGCCCAGTGAACAGGGAAGCTTCTTATGAAACCATCAGATCTCATGAGAACTAACTCACCATCATGAGAACAACATGGGGGAAACCACCCCCATGATTCAATTATCTCCACTGGGTCCCTCCCACAACATGTGGGGATTATGAGAACTACAATTAAAGATGAGATTTGAGTGGCGACACAGCCAAACCATATCACTTTGCTTCTCCATTGGCAGCAAATGTGGAGACCACATATTGAAATGTCAGAACTATGAGATCCGAGCAGTGTGGATCTCCAAATCATATTTGGAGGCCAATAATTGTGAAGATTCACCTGACCTACAAGGATTTTGTATAAATGGAAAATAAACCATTTGTGTTTATTCACTGAGCTCTTCCAGGTGTTTTATTAACCTTTTGTTATTAAGATAGGCTTCATGTATCCTGGCTAATTTAATAAAATATGACTTCAAAATAAACAGTTGATAGACAGACAGACAGACAGATAGACAGATAGTGAGATAATATTTTCTTCCAAAGATAGTTGAACCCAAACCAAAAACACTAATATCATGAATTTAATGCTGAACAAAATGAAGACACCACAGAATGCATATTGGATGATTTCATTAGTATAAAATTTGAAAACAAAACCATAGTGTTAGAAATTAGAATAGTGGTTACATTTAGGAATTAGAGAGTTTCTCGGGGAATAAAAGTAGAAATATGAGATGATGGTATTAATCTATTTTTCAGTTAAGTGATGATTATATGAGTTTTACCCATGTTTACCATGGTTTTAAAACTGAATATATACAGTGTCATTATATAGCCTACAAAATCATTTTTTTCACTTAGATATATGTTGTAGGTATGCTGATATGCAGAGATTTCATTAGATTTAGTCCATCCAAAATTTTAGCTTGCCAAAATTTTAAACTTTATTATGACTTCTTTTTGACTTAGGTATTATACAACAAGGCAAGTAAAATTTACTTTCCAAGATTTTTTCTTCACTAAGCTCTTTCATATTCTAGGACAAATTGGCACTACTTTAGTACAAAACTATTCTTTTTCCTTAAAAACAGTAGCATAACCACACTTGTATTTCTCTGTCACTATTGTTCCTAATACAGTCTTTATTGTAAATTTTAACCAAAATAACTGACTTTCATCTCTCAGAAAAACCTGCAGGGATGTATAATTGAAGACTGTTATATATCAGCATTTTAATAGACTAGCAAGGCTCATGAATACGTACAGCTCAGCTTTTCCTGATATGTTGAAACAATTTCCCTGCTCACTGCATTGTCTGGAATTCTACTCATTTCCTCTGGGCTTTTTTTCTTATATTAGTATTTAATAAGTACACCCTTCACTAATGATTTCAGTGAGAGTCCACAGTTGCAAGCTTCCTCAGACCTTTTATCACCCTTGAAGGAGAGTTTGACCACGAAGGGAACTCTGGGGAGATGGTTGAATTCCTATGGCCTTTTAAGGATATTACTTCATTGACTTTTGCCATCCATTTTTGCTGATAAGATGCCTGATGTCAGTCTAATCTTGATTGTTTTGTATATAACATGATTTTTTTCTCTCTCTGGCTGCTTTTAAGATATTACCTTCGACCTTGTTCTGCAGTTTCATTCCAATATGTATAGGTGTGAGAGCATTTCTGTTTATCCTGATCAGCACTCAGTATGTGCTTTTAATCTAAGAAATTAGATCTCTGTTTGCTTCTGGAAATTTCTCAGCTGATACCTCTTCAAATAATGATTTCTTAGGCATTCTCTCAAGTGTCTAGTGTCTGAATTTCTGAGATACATGTTGGAGCCCCTCTTTCTATTCACCGTGACTGTTAACATCTGCTTTATATATATTTGATTTAGCTTGCCATGCCAAGTTCTAAGTAAATTACTCGTTACTACTTCGCTAAATTGTCCTTCAGTTATGTCTAGTTGAAGTTTATCCTCTCTTGAGGATATTTTCTTGACCATCATTTCAACATATTTACATGATTTACAATTAGTTCTTTTCTATATGCACCTATTATTATTCTTTCTATTAATTTCACAATTTCATATTTTAATTTCATACTTTCTTGTTCTTGTTTATAACTTCTTGATCTTGTTGCATATGTTATTTCTGCACTCACAGTGACAAGTTGTGAGCCCTAGAATTAGTTCCCTAACTTCTCTGTCCTGTATCCCCATTTGTGAGATGAAGGTAATAGTAGCTACTTTATAGTTCTATTGCTTTTATCAAATGATATGATACATGTAAAGTTCTTAAAACAATGTCTATATATTAAACACAATTATGATTATTATTTGAGACAGAGTCTTGCTCTGTTGCCCAGACTGGAGTGCAGTGGTGCAATCTTGGCTCACTGCAACCTCTGCCCCCTGGTTTCAGGTGATTCTCCTGTCTCAACCTCCCGAGTAGCTAGGATTACAGGCGTGTGTCACCATGCCCAGCTAATTTTTGTATTTTAGTAGAAATGGGGCTTCACAATATTGGCCAGGGTGATCTGGAACTCCTGACCTCAGATGATCCACCTGCTTCAGCCTCCCAAAGTGTTGGGATTACAGGCGTGGGCCACCGCACCTGGCCCACAATTACGTTTTTGTATTATTCAGAGTGTTCTATTACTTGCATCTCATTGACAATAAATTGTTGGGTTTCCATGTTGATTTTGTTGGATGTCTTTCTTAGCAATATTTTTCCTTGATAGCCATAGAACTTTAGTTTGCAGGCTTAACTTGAATGTAAACACTTTCGCCCTCTCTCTGCCTTCACTATTCCCCGTGTGGCACGGCTGTTTTAGTTTCCTTCTAAGTGGTCCCAGGTCTTATCCTGTCAGCTTAGTGTTCCTATCCAGAAATTATACCAGAGAGATCAGAGGTCTGTGCTTGGAGGGGGCAAGTGGCTTGTCCCAGTTACTGGTTGTGCCACATTCTTCCTCCATACCTTAGAGCTTCCATAAGTCATAGCCCTCGACAGTGAGCAGGCTCCTGTCTAAGCCTAATAAGATGTCGCATGAAGGCGTCTTTTATAGGAGGAAGAATTCCACCCCAGCCTGTAACTTGGGACAATGACTTTGGCTTATATTCCCTACCTCTGCAGGGTGTGTTTGGTCTCTATCATGCCACAGAACTCAAATGCTTGTTTCTGTTCCTCTAAGAAAATATGTCCACAGATTCCGCTCTAGTTTCTACTGTGCGTTTCTGTTCCATTTCTTTCAAAGAAAATCTAAATTTTGAGTGGGAAACATTCTTTTTATTTTAGTAAACTTCTTATCCATTTATCTATCATTTCTAATTATTTGGTGATTGGGAGGAAATGGTAGTGGGGATGTGTGGGAGTGCAGTAGAATTTAGCTTAATGCAGCTAAAAAGTAAATGCTAAACACCATCTTGACTAAAAAATACTCAGAAGCTTGTGAATAAGGACTTTTCTTTGTGCGGAAAAAAAAAAGAAAATTCACACCAAGAAAAGAAATGTTTCATTTCGTGAAGCTAAAAATCCTGACATCATCCCAGAACTATGAACCAGGGTTCTGCTAACAGCATTAGATGCAAATGTGCATGACTTACACACTTGTTTCTTGCCATGTTAATGATTTTCCCCTTTCAGTTTTTTATAGGACTTGGTTACCTGAGACAGTTAACATGATCCTTTACTGAAGATTATTGAGTTTTCCTTTTATAAACAAAAAACTGCTAATTGGCATAATGTTCTACAATGAATTTGGTAGGTCATTTGAAATTGCTTATACATTAGACTTTTCGTTCCTCCTATGTTTTACATGTAAATGAAGTTTTAGGTCACAAAATGAAAAAAAAAACTCTGTTCTTTACTGAGCACTAAAACAACTTAATAGATAATAATTAGACAAATGGGGCTTATGACAGCAGTTTATTAGAGAGAGGACTGAATTGAAAAGCATGAATTGATCTATATCCACAATCAGGTTACATAAAACATCCAACTCCCACTGAGCCTGCCAGCAGCAAATCTCGGGCCTTCCCCTTGCAAGGGCAGAGTGTACCTTAGTAATCATGCTAAGATGAGCAGAGCATGGGGCTTCCCGGAGACAGGATACACATCGAATCTGAATGCACTCATTCTGAAGAAACAGAGCCCAGCCTCAGCTGAGTCACGCACTCCGATGCAAACTCCTTCTCCCGAATTTGCCAGTCAACTCAATCCATCCTCCCCCAGTGAAGAGAATGTGAGGAGGGGAGAAGAGGGACGATGACTCAGGTTGGGTTTCCTCAGAAACAGACTCAGACAGAATTTAGGAACAAATGATTGATGAGGGAGATGATTCCAGGAAGCACTGGCAGGGGAATGGAAAGAAAAGCACAGCAGGGAAGAAAGTCAATGCAGGCATCTACTGGCAAGTTACTACTGTGGACAAGTGGGGCTCCATCTTGCTGGGACCCCTGCGTTACTGTGTGGAGCATGTCTTAACATTGCCCCACACACTAGCAGAGGCAGCTGAAGTACTGTTCAGCCAACCCTTTCCTTTGCTGGAAGAGAGCTGCTCCTGGAAGCTATAACTCACCAGTACTGCTAGGGTGTCCCAATCAGGTGAGCAGGCTCCTGTGGCCAGAGGAAGCTCCCAGGTAGAGAATCACAGTTGTTTGTAGAAAGAAGCAGGAGTACTGAGCAGAACAGGAAGTACTGTGGGGTATCAGTGGGGCATGGGCAGCTTCTGCCAGGCACAGGCAGCTCTCCCTGGTGCTTCCCAAAAGATGAAGTTCCTATATTATGGGTCAAGATAGAACATCAAGATCTTAACTGTGACCTCTCCTGTATGTCACTTTCTGTGAATCAGGAATTTTGGCATAACTTAACTGAGTGGTTGTAGCTTGGGATCTCATGAGGTTGTGGTGAAGACATTGGCAGGGGCTACAGTCCTCTGAAAGCTTGACTGGGGCTGGACAATCCATTTTCAAGGTGGCTCACTCAGAGGCTATTGCCAGGAGCCCTTGTTCCTTACCACAGGAACCTCCCCAGAGGGTTTACTGTCCTCAAGACATGGCAACCAGCTTCTTCTGGAGCAAATGATCTAAAATAGAAAAAGAGAGCAAGCAAGAAGTCAAAAGGTCTTTTACCAGCTAATTTTAGAAGTCTCATACATCATTTCCTTTGTATTCTGTTTGCTAAAAGCAATTTACCAAGACCAGTCTATACTCAAAGTTAAGGGAATTAGACTCGACTTCTTAAAGGGAAGAGTATAAAAAAGTTATAGAAATATTTTTAAATTACAACAGGTGCCAAGCACCCTTGATATTCTAAAGTGAGGCGCCAGGCATCACTTGCAACTTGTATGAGACGTTAGGTGGAAAGGTCCAGAGAACTTATCTGAAGTTAGTTTTTGTGTTGTCTGAATCCTTGCAACATAGGGAAAGGGATGAGTGCATTTGCCCCCACCCCGCTGCTTAAGCCCAAGTGAGAGGGGTTTGAAGGAAACTCTTGAGAGAGTTTGGCCTGTATGTTCCAGAATATGGAGACCATGTGGACTAAATTCTGAGAGATATCTGAAAAGTCAAAAGGTGAGAGGTCAGGTGCACAAGCCCCACATAGCAGAATGAGAGGCATTAAAGAGCAAGTTTCCTCTCATCTCAGCAGGGAAAAGGACAGAGATTTTCAGAAGTGTGAACACTGTGAGGTGTTGACTTGACATCATCTGGAAAAAAGACTCACTCATAGGAAATGCCTGGAGCCACAATATGACCCCATCTTAGTCAGCTTGGATGGCTGTAACAAAATACCACAAAGACTGTGTGGCTTGAACCACAGAAATTTATTTCTCCCAGTTCTAGATGCTGAGAAACCAAGATGATGGAGGTGTCAGAAGATCAGATGTGGTGAGGACCTGCTTTCTGGTTTTCAGATGGCCATCTTGTCGTTGCATCCTCACATGGTGGAGAGCAGAGAGGGAGAGCAAGGAGGCAAGCTCTCTTGTGTCTACTTCTTTTACCTCTCTATTCATTTGACTTCATTCGCATTTTATTTTTTCCAGCTTTACTGAGTTATCATTGGCAAACAAACATTGTATACATTTAAGGTGTACAACGTGATGTTTTGACATACATGTACGTTGCCTAGTGTATTAGTCTGTTCTCTCATTGCTGTAAAAAAATAACTGAGACTGGGTAATTTATAGAAAAAAAGAATTTTAATTGACTCATGGTTCTGTGGGCTGTACAGGAAGCATGGCAGCTTCTGCTGCTGGGGAAGCCTCAGGAAACTTCCAGTCATGGTGGAAGGCAAAGGGGGAGCAAGGCACCTCACATGGCAGGAGCAGGAGCAAGAGAGAGACAGAGGTGGGAAGTGCTGCACACTTTTAAACAGCCAGATCTCGTGACAACTCACTCACCATCTGATATGGTTTTGCTGTGTCCCCACCCAAATCTCACCTTGAATTATAATAATCCCTACATATGAAGGGTGGGGCCAGGTGGTGATAATTGATCATGGGGATGATAATTGATCATCAGTTTCCCCCATACTGTTCTCAGGGTAGTGAATAAGTATCATATGATCAGATGGTTTTATAAATGAAAGTTCCCCTGCACAACTGTCTGTCCTGCTACCATGTAAGACATGACTTTGCTCTTCCCTCATCTTTTGCCATCATTGTGAGACCTCCCCAGCCATGTGGAACTGTGGGTCGATTAAACCTCTTTCCTTTATAAATTACCCAGTCTCTGGCATGTCTTTATTAGCAGCATGAGAACAGACTAATACACCACCACAAGAACAGCACCAAGAGGATGGTGCTAAACCATTCATGAGAATCTGCCCCCATGATCCAATTACTTCCACCAGGTTCCACCTCTAACATTGGGAACCACAATTCAACATGAGATTTCGTGGGGATACAGATCCAAACCACATCACCAAGTGATTGTCACAATGAACTGAATTAACATATCCATCACCTCTCTTGGTTACGTTTTTATAATTTGTGATGAGAATACTTAAGATCTACTTTCTTAGAAAATTTCAATTATACATTAACTATAGTCACCATGGTACACATTAGACCTCTAGAATTTATTCATCTTATAACTGAAAAAATGTGTACCCTTTAACAGACATCTCCTCATTTCCTCCAGACCCCCAGCATTCCTGGCAACCACCCTTCTGCTTTCTGTTTCTGTAAGTTTGACTTTTTTAGATTCAATGTATGAATGATACCATACAGATTTTGTCTTTCTGTTTCTTTTACTTAGCATATTTTCCAGGTTCATCCGTGTCATCAAATGTCAGGATTTTCTTCTTTTTTAAGGCTGAATAATAGTCTGTTACATATATACAATGCATTATATACATATATATGGAGAGAGAGAGCGTGCTTGCACATTTTCTTCATTCATTCATTCATCTCTTTTATGAGGGCACTAATCCCATTCATGAGGACTGTACCTTCATGACCTAATTTCTTCCCCAAAGCCCCACCTGCAGATACCATCATACTGGGGAGATTTAGGCTTCCATATATGATTCTTGGGGAACATAGACATGTAGTCCATAGCAACTGTTAAGAGATGGGTGGAGTACTGTGAGTCCAGTGGCTGAGCTGGGCATCACACCCTACTGCCAGATGACAGGCAACACACCTTTCCCACTTCCAGGGAGCTGCAGGTCAAGGACCACCAAAGATTCACAACCAACATCCCACAGGAGAGCTTTGACCATCTAGTTGGCCAGAGGGCACCAGCACTGGATGACATGTGTACCAGCCTCTAACCCTGCACCCTTTCTCCAGATTCATCTGTCACTCTGGACTTAATTCCAGAGGAATTTTTAAAAAGTAACCATCAAGTTAGGAAAGATGTGTAGCCAGGAAGTAGGGAGAAAGCCAACTGTGCTTCCAACCTCCCCCCGGTCTCTTGGGCCTGGTTAGGCCAATGCTGGAGGAAGGAAGAAGCTTTGCATCATATGAGCATCCAGAATTTGTATTATAACAGTGGAAGAATTATGTAATAATTAGACTGAACCAGGCTAATAATTTATGGCAAATTAAAGGATATGTGTGAGTATCTAAGACCTCATCAAAAGTCCCTAGCATCCCCCAGGGTAGAAAAATAACTGTCTCCCAGAACTTTAGCTTTTATCTGACAAATCCAAAGCAGTAAGTAAACCAGCTGTATTTGAAACGTTAGCTAGGGAGAGATTTGGATCTTTAGAATTAGAAAGCAAACCTTTGTATAGTGGGCAATAAGATACATTGCTTTGTGCCAGCTTTGGGGGGAAGCTCTGTTATTAATTCTATTTTGAATATGGAGACTCTAATAATGAGGAAAGAAACCATACTAGTTGTCTGTGAAAATTGATGAGCTGAAATCCTGGAGATAGAATTCCTTGAGAGCCAACCTAGTCCTACCCTGTGACTGATTTTCCTTCTGGGCATGACTTAATCACTTGGCTTCTTTCTAGCCATATCCTGGCCCAGATGGTTACCACGTTTCACTGTATGAATCTTATACCAATTTGCAAACTCACTGAATTTGCATTCTATCTGTGTTGGTTAATATTTGAGTGTCAACTTGATTGGATTGAAGGATGCAAAGTATTGTTCCTGGGTGTGTCTGTGAGGGTGTTGCCAAAGGAAATTAACATTTGAGTCAGTGGACTGGGAGAGGCCGACTCACCCTCAATCTGGGTGGACACCATCTAATCAGCTGCCAGCACGGCTAGGATAAAAGCAGACAGAGGAACGCGGAAGGACTTGACTTGCTGAGTCTTCTGGCCTTCATCTTTCTCCCATGCTGGATGCTTCCTACCCTCAAACACTGGACTCCAAGTTCTTCAGCTTTTGGACTCTTAGACTTACACCAGTGGTTTGCCAGGGGCTCTAAGGCCTTTGGCCACATACTGAAGGCTGCACTGCAGGCTTCCCTACTTTTGAGGTTTTGGGACTCGGACTGGCTTCCTTGCTCCTCAGCTTGCAGATGGCCTACTGTGGGACTTCACCTTGTGATCATGTGAGTCAATACTCCTTAATAAACTCCCGTTCATATATACATCTATCTTATTAGTCCTGTCCCTCTGGAGAATCCTGATTAATACACTGTCCTTAATTTTTCTGTTGGTTCCCTTCTTGCTTACACTTATTTTAGAAGCCAGTCTCTTCCCATATACTTGGAGAAATAGAAACTTTTCAGAAAAGGTCGGAGAAAGATATTATTTCTGGTCTCAAAGAGTTCACCTTCTAGTTAGAGTGAGAGACTGGACTTGCCTAGACTTCTCACATATGTATTCTTGTTCCTGAGCCTCTTAGGTGGGTTTGTGTCCTGCTTTCTGCAAGTACATCGCAACTTGGTCTCTGCCTCAGTCACCCCAGGGAACTCTGAGTTCCATATGCTCTGTGTGCACAGCAAGGACCTCTGTGTGCACAGCAAGGACCTCTGTGGGCCTGACTCCCTGAAACAGGGGCAACACTGCCATCCTCTTCTTAGTCAGCTACATGAGTTCAACTACTTTCCCACTCTCTGCCTCCTCCCTGTCCTGCTGTCTTCCAAAGGGAGAATTTTACCAGACCAGTTCCAACAATAAACACAGGTCCCTTTGAAGCATTTTCCCATCAATGTTAGATACGTTGGCTCATCCCCTTCAGCCTATCCACTGAGTGGTCCACCTCTAGTTTGGTGACTGCTTTTATTGTATGGCTAACTTTTAGTTAGTAATTAATTCATTAATCACAATTTTTTTCTATATTTGTCATAAAGGATTATTCATCTGTTTTTTTCCCTTCTCAGTCTTCATTCATCCATTCATATAGTCACTCACTCATTCATTCATCAGAATTCATTATTGAGTTCCTCCTTTTTTAAGGTCACACCCTACAAGCTGGGGGAGACAGAGATGAAGTCAGTGGTTCTGTCTTGGCTTATGCTTATAGTCATCTGAGAATCTTCAAAAAAGAAAAAAAAAAAAGATGCATTGCACTGGCCCCGTCTCCAGAGATTCCAAATGAATGAGTCTGGGGCAGCTCCTGAGCATCAGTGATTTTTAAAATATTCCTGGGTGATCTGAAAGTGCAGCTAAGACTGAGAACCATGAGAAGATGAGGGCATGAATAATATGGATTAAAATGAAAAGGCAAGGCTATCCTGAACACTTCAGAGGGACTGCTCTCAGGAAAGCCTCCCAGCAGGCCTGCACCCTTGGCCTGCACAGAACTGACAGCCCTTCTATCTCTGCTCAGCCCCATTGACCACAAATTTAGCCACTGCTCAGGCGAGAGATGTGGCACATCTGACTCAAACTGAGCAAAGAGAGGACGGTAGCATGACTAACTTTCTCTCAGCTGAACAATAATGGTACCACCTTTCTCGAGGGAGTGTGCATTTTGAGAAACTGTGCGGCTGCCGCCCACCCAAGCTCAGGAGTCCTAACGCTTGGGCAGAGAAGATTTTGAGGCAGGTCTAAATGTCTCTAAAATTTGTATGGCTATAAAAAAGGAGGAGTTCATGTCCTTTGCAGGGACACGGATGAAGCTGGAAACCATCATTCTCAGCAAAATATCACAAGAACAGAAAACAAAACACCGCATGTTCTCACTCGTAAGTGGGAGTTGAACAATGAGAACACATGGACACAGGCAAGGGAACATCGCACACCGGGGCCTGTTGGGGAGTGGGGGACTGGGGGAGGGATAGCGTTAGGAGAAGCACCTAATGTAAATGATGAGTTGATGGGTGCAGCAAACCAACATGGCACATGCATATCTATGTAACAAACCTTCACGTTCCGCACATGTACCCTAACACTTAAAGTACAATAAAAAATAAAAAAAATAAAATAAAATCTGTATGGCTAGGTGAGGGTAATAGCTTACACTTCAAGGGAGGCCGATGTAATTCTGGAGATGTGACAGGCAGTTGCTGAGATGTTTAAAGGAGTAAGTAGAAAAGAAGGAAATTGAGGACATCCCGGCCTTCTCCGGGTCTTTCTGCTTCTGTGACAGGATGTAGAGTTAAAATCATGAGAGGACTGCAAGCCCTGCCCCTTCACATTCCTCCACGCACTGAGAAATCCTATCTGGTCCCTTCTCTGCTTTGTCAGGCTGAGGCCTGGCCTCTCCGTCCTGCAGGTGCACGGGTGTAAGAAAAGGACTGGAGCCCGTGTGAATAAACTGCTGAGAATCAGCCCTTCCTCCCATGAAAATCATATATTGGCTGGGGCTCCAGGGTATGCTTTGTGCTCCAGCGGTAAGATTTATTTCTTTTCCTTCTCTGTAGAAAATTCCCCTCTCATGGTGGCACAGGGAGAAAATAATGTCCTAAAAGTGGAGACAGACTGGGGCAAGCAGATGGCTGCGAAGGCGCCATTTCTCTGTGTGTCCAGCAGGGGGCGCCGATGACAAGCGCGCGGGCTGCGAGGCCGCACAGACTCTTACGCAACGATGAGGGCGCAGGCTCGCGGGCCAAGGATGCTGACGCAGGCCTGAGTCCGGAAAAGACCCGCACATCTGGGGCCCAAGTGGCCCATTTCCCCAGAGGCGAGCAAGGACTCTCAGGAATCGTCATCCTTCCCATGAAATCCTGGAAACTGCTTAGTTGAGTTTCTGGTTGACTTGGCGCTGCGTGCAGCTGGCAGCTGCCTGTGAACCCAGTGACAGTGGTTCAGTGCTCATGTTTGTTTTCCAAAAGGGGCTGCCCTGATTTTTGTTTTTTTAAGACTAAATAATAATAGTCATCATAGGCACCCTTTTCTGAACAGCCCCTCTATGCCTTCCCGGTGCTAGGGGTTTGATGCTCATTGTGTATGTTCCCCTGCTGTGTGTGTTTCATCCTCTCATCCTGCAGCAAGGAGCCCCACCAGTGCCTCCCATCAGACCTCCCTGCTGTGTTCAATGCAACTTGCTTTTAAAAGGGAGCCAGGGAGAAAGGGACGGAAGGAGGGAAGAGGAGAGGACACCAATCCCTTCCCAGATTCATTCTACCTATCAAAGCGAGAGAAAGCTTGTGTTTGGAGAATGAACAGGAAACGATGTTATTTGATTGTCTTAAATCAGTTTCATCTTGCTGTTATTTTACTGTTTAAGGCTTCTGTTTGTTCTGTTTTGTTTTGTTTTCAATTTCCCTCAAATGCGTCAGTGATCTCTAGAATATTTCTGTATTCTAGAGAAGATTTGTGCTTAACAGGGAGAGAAAAGGTACAATGGGATTATTTCTGGTAAATAAGGCTGCTTTTTAAATCCCTTTGCTTTCTTAATTTTGTTAAAAGAAAAATTATGAAGTTATTTTTAAAAGAATTATAAGAATTCAAAACCAGGCTTCCTTCACTGAAGACATGTTAACTTAAAAATCTGGAAAATATAGATCTAGAAGAAAAAGCATAAACTGCACTTACAATCTCTTAGCCAAGCAGTAATTGTTATTTAATTTAGTATATCAAGTAAGGATCTTTTTCTAATATTCTATATGCTATACTAGAAAGTGTTATAATATTATACATAGATTAACAATCTATTGTTTACTTAAAATATTTTGATAATTTTAAATATTTGCGCAGTGTTTATCATGTGTCATATAAATATAACAAAATACATTCAGTTAATTTAATAAGGATGGATATTAAAGCTATTTTCACTATTTTTTTCTGTTTTTCTATTGTAAACATCACTAGGACAATAACTTTTACATACATTTCTATTTCCTTGGGAAAAATCTCTAAAAGAAAAATTGAAGATCAATGGATATTTAAAGCTACTCAGCATGTATTTGCAAATGGTCTTCTAGAAGCACCGAGCCAATTTGCATTTTCACCAATGGTTAGGAGCCAATACCAGTAGAGTTCCTTTTCATGTGCTTTAACAATTTTATAGGTTGCAAATATTATTTTATTGTTGTTCTGATTTGCATTCTTGTGTCTTTTTCTCTTGAATTTTTCAGACTCCTTTAAGGATCTTTCCAAAGGTCTTCAATTTTGATATAAGCAACAAAGAATAAGAGTGAGTAACAGCTAAAGAAACCAGGGAACCATTGCGGTAGAGTGTAGCAGTGAAAATATTTAAGACTTGATGAAACAATGTCCCTTGCATAGACCGATGCTTTTATAGGCACTCCGGACCTGCAGTGGACTGTTTCTGTTCTCCCAAAATCCATACGTTGAAATCTAATCTTCAATGTGATGGTATCAGGAGGTAAGGCTGGGAGGTAATTAGGTCACAAGAGTGGAGCCCCCATGAATGGGATTAGTGCCCTTCTAAAAGAGGCCCCTAAGTGCTCCCTTGCCAGCTACTGGCTGAGGACACAGTGAGAAGACAGCTGTCTATGAGCCATGAAGTGAGCCCTCACCTGACATCAATTCTGCCAGCACCTTCATTTTAAACTTTCCAGCCTCCAGATTTGTGAGAAATAACTTTCTGTGTTTATAAGCCACCCAATGTATGTTTTGTTTTGTTTTTACAGCGGCCTGAATAGATTTACAGCCAAGAAAATTAGAGAGGGGATCCAGGTTGGAATTAGTCTTCAATTTGATTACTCAATTATGATGACTAAAAGACCTACTGAGCACCAGAATACTGGTGATTTTTTTTTCCCAAGGTAGCCTAACATAAGGCAAAATTGTAGCATGAAGGAAGGGGATGACTTCTGAGAAGGCTTTCTTCACCTTGTACAGAAACCCAAGAAGTGGGTTGTGGACACAGGTGTGCACATGTCACCTTGTGGTGTGCATATGTGCGTGCTCTTGGGAATGTCATCCCTCCTTATTTTACCTGCATGTGAAAGCAGCAGGAACCTGTGCTAGAAAACAGAGACAATTAGAAGATAGCTGTGCTTTGGGGAAGCAAGTCAATTGACTGAAAAACAATTTGCCAAATGTCCAGTTTGTGAGATTGTAAGGATGTTTAGAAGGTTTTCTTTTCCTCTTCACCCTATACTTTCCCTGTCCCTGTCTGTGAAGTTGGCCCAGACTATTTTGTTACAGAGGCAGGGTCATGTTCAGAAGCAGGCGCAGGAATTAAACTAAAACATAAGCAAAAACCCTCAATGAGTCAGTAAATTGGTCATTCATCAAGTTAATTTTAACAAATTGGCTTTCAACAAATTGGCCTGGAGCCCTACTTTGGCACCTTCTTCTGGAAATGTCTTCTTTTCCTCTTTTAGTCCTTTTCCGTTCAACGTTGTACTTCACCTAGACCTTGAGATTATGCCATTCACAATTATAATCTCAACATTCATCACTTGCCTTGGGAGGTACAGACTTAACTGTTGGCTGGCTAAACGTTTATGTGGAATCTTAGAGGACTTGTAACACTATTTAATGAAACACTCAAAACATTCAAAGTCTAAAGGGGGATGGTGATTTGGAAATAACTTCTCTTACCTATTCCTACCTGCCCTCTGGCTTCATTCATGGTCATAGGGCCTTAGTTTTTGGTCAGAGAGCACCACCATTTTTGGCCATGCATTCTCTTTTTCCACAGCCCGTTTATATCCATCTGGTCACCACCTGCCAATGAAAAGTAAATAACAATGACTGCTCCCTCCACTGGCTTCTGTCCCTGGGGTGAATGGCCAGGAGTTTGAGCCACTGCTGGACAAGAGCCGTTGATTGCTTGAAGGCTGGCAAGGACAGCAGAGCCCTCATAGTGATCTGGCCTCTGCAGGAGAGAAAAAGGGATGAGCAGATATGTTGCACTGAGATTAGCTTCCTGCCAATTTCTCCTGAATTTTCCTAAAATAAAAGTGCATTTTCTTCCCAGCCTGATTACATTTCAAAAGCCCTCTTCTACTAGCACAGCCTTGGTAGATGCTGGACTCTAGAGAGGATTAAAGGTGGTGGGAATGGTAAGGATGGTGAATCCGGGATTAAAATTGCCCTGCCACACATTGGGTCAGAGCAAATATTTGTGAAGCTTGAGTTATTTGCAGTGCATCATTATGGTTTCTGTATGGGAAATGCCAAGTTGTACTTCGAAGTGCAGGGAGATAAAAATATATTTACCAACACAGGGTGTTATGTGTTAAATGGTAAGGTGCCAGAATGCTCATAAACTTGACCAGTACAAAGATGTTGTCAGAGGTGGTGTGGGAAGCAAAATTGTGAATCAGGTGCTGAAATGATTAAAGAAGATGGAAGACTGAGCTGATGACAGTATGCATTAATTAATGGAAATGTATGGCCTGAAATGTAAAAGAGGAGATGTAGTTGAGTAAGAAGTGCAGCATCCTTTCATCTATCACACTGGAAATCCAGCAAAATCTGAGACCAAGTGACTATTTAAAGTCAACTATATAGAACTCCAGAGCTGGGGATGATTTATCTGCAGGAAGAAACCAGCTTTGCTCTGGGCTAAGAGTGAAAGCATATTAAATATGTAGCCTTTTAAAGAATCATATTTCTGTATCATCTATACATATATATATATATACACACACTATTTCATATATATAATGGATTAAAGCAGATCATAACATAATAAATATCAAATTATTCATGTTCCTCTTTTGAGCCTCATTCTGCAGAAGGAACACTTTCACACTTTAAAAAAGACAGGATCACCTCTGATCTATGAACCATTTTATTTCAAATACATCTTACTGTTACAATTTGGCCTACTGCTTGGTGGGGAAAGGCCTTTCCACGTTTCACTCACTGCAGAGCAATCCAGCTTTCCTGTGATATTCATCTGATGTTTATATCCATCTTTTGAAATATAGGGGCTATTAGATCAGAAATATTCCATGAAGAAGGGAGCAAAGATTCATGTCACTGACAACTGGAGAAGAAACAGAGAAAGGGTAATAATATCGTGGGACAGAATGGAGTCCCTTCCAGATCTTTGGAGGGCTAGCACCATATCCTTCCCAATCATTTATTGCAAGGCTAACTAAGGTCCTGAAGAGTGGGCCCCTTCAGTCTGAGGCCAAGAGGCCGCTGACCTACCCTGATATAGACCAAACTGTGCTTAGTTTCCCTCTGGAAGCACCAGAATAGCTGCACTGGTTATACTGTGTCATTTCAGAATGCTGACCTCAACCCTTAGCCCATTTGTTTGTTGACACAATAGTTCTTTTTTTTTTGAGAAAAATAAATCTTTGTACTGCAGTTAGAAATAAAGCTTAAAGAAAAATCACTGGGATTGGTGACATGTTGCTTTAAGTTAAAAAATGGCTCTGCAAGGTGGGTATCCAAACCTTTGCAGCTGTTCTCCATGCAAGAAGAACAATTCAAGAGCAGCATGTCATGGGCAGCTCCCAGGAAAGGAGGAGAGAGGCTGGAGGCACCAAACCCATCCAAGCACTCAGTACTTGCAAAGGCCCTGGTCTCCTTTACTATCCAAACACCTTACACTTTCTAGGAATTCAATACACACGGATTAAAGCCCAACTTACTAAAACTAGTTATTTAGCATTAATAATTTGAATCTTTAAGTTTTAGCTGGTGAAGGACTATGTAAGTTTTTATTTGAAAATCAAGTGTGTTTTTCTTTCTTTCTTTCAAATCAGGTACTCATGATGTGTGACAAATGGCATGCCTCCTGCAAGAGTTATGAGTTATGTGCCTAAACAGGGAGGATCATCTCATTGCAGAATTAGGGCATCATCCAGTGGGAAGGGAGTTTCAAGGTCATTTAGTCCAGCCTCCGAGTGATACAGAAATTCTCTTTGCAGCATCCCTATCACGTGGCCATCAAACTTCTACTAGTGTATTCATCCACACCTGGTCTGTCTAAAACCTTGAGAACAGCCCCTTGTATAGTTCAATAGCCCCAGCTGAAGGAAAAGGTTTTGTTATTTTCAGTAAACATATTCTGTTGTATAACTTTGGTTTATCGGTTCCCCCTTAGCGACCCAGAAAACACTGAGCTCCCTCTGACACCCATGCCCTTTGACTGAAAGTCAGCCATAAAATAGAGCACCAGAGTAACTTTCCAGAGTCCCAGATTTGCCCCTTCGCTCCACTGCAAATCAAATGTGTGACCTGTGTTTCAATTCAATTAGCCTTTTCCTAAGGGTTTCACTGTTTCTGTTCCTGTGAGTTTCTTTTTTAAAGATCTGTATTTGTATATTTCAAGTGGATTTTTTTTTTTTTAGCAAACCACAACATTTTATTTTAAATTGAGAGATATGGTTTGATTTTTATTTTTATTGTGGAAAATTTCAAACATACAAGAGTAGATATAATATAGTAATGAATGCCTTAGTATTTGTCACCCAGGTGTAAATATATCAAATTGTGGTCAATCTGTTTTTTTTGAGATGGAGTCTCACTCTGTTGCCCAGGCTGGAGTGCTGGAGTGCAGTGGCGCCATCTCGGCTCACTGCAAGCTCCGCCACCTGGGTTCATGCCATTCTCCTGCCTCAGCCTCCCGAGTAGCTGGGACTACAGGCGCCTGCCACTACACCTGGCTAATTTTTTCTATTTTTCAGTAGAGATGGGGTTTCACTGTGTTAGCCAGGATGGTCTCGATCTCCTGACCTCGTGATCCGGCCGCCTTGGCCTCCCAGAGTGCTGGGATTACAGGTGTGAGCCACTGCACCCGGCCGGTCAATCTTATTTCATCATTACCCTCACCCCGTCTTTCTCCTCCCTGGATTGTTTTGAAGCAAATCCCACATACCATACAATGTCAGCCATACCTTCTCATATGAACCTGGGAGCAAATTCTCCAAACGACAAAATCAATGGAAGACATTTGGGGGGCCTTGCCCTTATAGTGGGTGCTGGAGTTACAAAGGTGAATAAAATTGTGCCACGTTTCGGTCTTTTTGGAAAACACTACCCCTCATGTGTCTGTAAAAATTGACTCTTCTTTTTGTGCTAACACTTCCTTTTTTTGGCCAAAATCTTTCTAAAAATAGACAGCAAGCCCCCTCCTGTTGCCCGTTTCTTAAACTTTCCTCTCCTGAAGGTGAGCTAGGATTGTACAATTACAATGCTTTGAGAATTTTGTTCCTTTTGAGCTGTCTTTACTTTTCAAAGCCTCTAGTCATGCTATTGGACCTATCTTTTCCTCTAATAATTAAAAAAGTCTCTATATTGTGTTATTCTCTGTCTTTTCATCCCAGTTTACTATGATTAACATGGTTACCATCTCCCCAGGTTCTTCCCGTTCATTTACCTTCACCATTTCATTTCACCTTGCATTTCTTCCCAGTTGCTCAGACTTCACTTCACAATAGTAATTTTCTTTTTCTTTTTTTGTACCTTCTGAAAGGGCAGTCTAATGACAAAGTCAGTCGATAATTGCTTAGAAGATCTGTATTCACCAGAAAGAGTCTTTCTGCTGATATTCAGAAGATCAAATTTTAAGCTCAGCATGAACCAAGATCCAGTTACACTGTCTGCACACACACAAACAGAAAAACCACCACAGTATGTATGAGGGAAAGATCAGACCATACAATCATTATGTGATAATGTATTAATAATAGATGGTATAATGAACCAAAAATTAGCTTGTCAACACTCCCAGGTACTTTTCATAAAATAATTTCCATAACCTGCTTTGCCTGTGAAGAAGGGAACACATTATCCCACAGTTACTTGGGGGTGGAATGATTAGCGTGGGTCCAGGACGCGGCCCGGGGACTCTGTGGTTGGCCTTACACCTTTCCAGACAACGTCCTTGGCCTCTCCCCTACTACAGCATGTGTAGCTGTGTGTGGGACGGAGGCTAAAAGCCTGGTTATGCTCCACAGAATGAATTCTTATGTCCCTGAGCTCTTCTCAGAAAACATGCAGGGAGTCTCTGCCAGCTGCAGAAGTTCAACTCCTAGGAAGAGGGGATGAATTTCTGTGTTTTATTTCAATGGTGTAGCATGAGTGTGCAGAGCCAACAGTATGATAACTGGTGGTCCTCACGTATGTCTTGGCTACATCATCCTGTGACATGGTCCTGAGGCTGACCAGGGGATGGAGCTGACCGTCAGAGCCCCAAATTTGGCATGAGGCATAGCCAATATATGGGACAAAGGTCAAAATTTATGTCACAAAAGGTAACCTGGGACTTGCCTGTCACTGCAGATCCTGCACGCTGCAACATAGCAGTGTTTAGTGCCTGTTTAGGTTGTAGGGGTCATCAGGTCTTCTAAGGAGTCACAGCATATATAGCTAAATTTTCTGAATATAAATCTATGTGTTAAACGAAATGACACAGGACAGGTCATGGAGAGCATAAAAGAACAGTGTTTGGAGACTCATAAGTACTCTGGTCTGGGCATCAGAAACTTGATACAGTTTGCATCACACCCAGGAGGAAGGATCATTCGGGCATTTGGATTTGGTTGCATTGCTGACATCTGTCAGAAACCCAGCTAACAGCCATTGGCATGAAAAGCACAGTTAAAATGAAATGGATCTATTCAATGAGAAGCTCAAAACTATAGCTGGTTTACAAAGTGTTTTTGTCTAGCCACATGCATCATCAATTTAATATTTCAATGTTTCAAGTTTATTTCCATGAATGAGATTTCATTTACCCCCACACACTCACTTAACCTATTGAGTGGTTCTAAGTTATTAACAAATACAGTCACCAAAAAGGTGATTATTTTAGAAAGAACAGAGAAAACCTATCAGTTACATCTTTATTTATCTTAGACTTTTAGGCAGCGCCTCTAGAAAGTGCTGAGCAGAAGCTTAATATGGGAGTGAAGAAAACCAACTTGTTTATCTACCTCTAAGTCACAAAGGCTGTTCTGCACACAGCTATGAACTTCTGGGAATAGAAAAGCCACTTAGCAAGTTAGCAGGTGAGGTCAGAGTAGATGCATATTCTCTGGGCTCATAAATTAGCCAAGGAAGAGACGACACCCTAAATCATCTTTATGGGGCCTAAACCATAGAGTATAAAAAGCAAATGCATATTTAGATGACACATATTTGCTAAAATAATTGGACTTTTATTACATTTCCCCTGTGACCTTAATGACCTTGCATATATTTATCTTCCAACTAGACAACGTATTTGTGGATACGTGTTACTCACACACAGGTTTCTGTTAACACTCAAACTGAACCACTCAAAAGGGGTGTCATTTGTGAAGTCCAGGGAAAATCATCATAAAGGCAGCTCTTAACACCTAGGTCACAGGGAGGCTTATTTGCCTAAAAGAAATGCTCATGTTACAAAGGGGTCCTTTCTGCCGTTTTTGTTTGAAAACAGACTCCTCTAAAATATGCCGATATCTGTAGAAAAGGAGCAAGAAGAGTCCCCCTCCAGAGGCTGCTCCCTGGAGAGTCACAGAGATCCTCGCATTTCTCCCATAGTATTCTTCCCAGGCTGCCCATTTCAGCGCAGCATTGACCAACACGTTTCAAGTCCATAAGCACTTCCAAATGTTGAATTAGAGAATCTCATAATATATCCACAGATTAATCGAACTAATGATATTCATAGGTAGCCAGGATGGGTCACGTTTTTCAGCTTGTAGTTAAATAAAATCACATCTCTTTCTCTTGTATGCCTCCCCTCTCAATTAATTTTTCAGTTCCCACAGTTTGGTTTTTAGAAAAATATCCAGTATAACCTATTCAGGTTCCCTCCTACTGCCTTGTCCAAGAACACTATGGACTTATTCATTCCAAAGGGTTCATTCTGTACAAGAACACTAGGCAGCCGGTTGAAGAGAGAAAAAACTGGAAAGTCTGGTCAGTGCACTAGTTACTGATGCTGACACCAGGCTCTACTGCTAGAAACTGGATCTGCAGAATCTGAACCAGCCCTCCCTGGCTAACACTCAAAGGCTTTTGGTTGCACCAAAGTCACCGGGCAATTGACCACATTCCTTCTTGTAGGTTTCTCTTCGGGAGACTTGGTTTCCATTCTTGCCAACGGATCTTTAAGTCATCCAGATACAAACTATCTTAACTTCAAACACAAAGTTCAGTCCTCGGTTCCTTGCTTCCCTGAAGCCCCAAGGATTCCACACCATTTATTTATTTATTTATTTATTTATTTATTTTTTAGGGCACAGAGAGGGAAGCCTTCAAGTAGCAGAAGGCCCTGGTCTATTCTTTTCCCAGAACAGTTGAGTGTCTCTTCAACCTACCTAGGTATCACCAAGCTTTGGGTCACCCTATGCAGAATCAAGAATCCCCACTCCAAGAAACCTCATCATAGAAGACAGCACACTTGGAAAGGATCCTACTCCACTCAATGCCCAGTGACACCTGCCATTCTTTTGCTTTGCACAGATTTCTTAAAGTGAAGGGTGGAAATATCTCTGGATCATGTCTTTGCTCTAGTCTCTGTTATTGTGTTGTAATCTGAGAAAAATCATTTATTTTCTCCATTAAGAGTAGACTAGGAATTTTCTAACTTACCAGTTTAGTAGATCAGAAGTTTTTAAAGCTTTTCTTTAGCCTCGGAATCCTTTTTATTCCCTACATTTTACAAGTATGAACTTTTACTATCATATTCTCAGGTGTTCCTGAGCCATAATCTTACTTTCTGAAAGCAAATTTTATTTATTTTTTAAATGTTATGTTAGGTTCAGGGGTGCATGTGCAGGTTTGTTATATAGGTAAACTTGTGTCACAGGCGTTTGTTGCACAGATTATTTTTTCACCCAGATACTAAACCCAGTAACCAACAGTTATTTTTTTCTGATCCTCTCCCTCCGCCCATCCCTCATCCTCAAGTAGGCCCCAGTGTCTGTTGTTCCCTTCTTTGTGTCCCTGCGTTCTCACCATTTAGCTCCCACTTATAAATGAAAACATGCAATATTTGGTTTTCTGTTCCTGCATTAGTTTGCTAAGGATGATGGCCTTCAGCTCCAGCCATGTTCCTGTAAAGGACGTGATCTCATTCTTCCTGAAGCCAAATTTTAACATATGCCACAGAACCCCCTATTTTTCTTAGGTAGAGAACTTAATCTAGTCAATCTCATTTAAACCTAATAAATTTTGTTGATGTCTCTATCACGCTGGGTTGAAAAATCAAGCACACTGAAGGCTATTTGCCATTTTCTACTTCCTCACTGAGAGAGGAATTTTATAAAATTAGAGGCAGTATCTCAGAGGAGAGGTAGGACGCTTTATGATTTTATATTTGTATCCCTATTCTAGCAAATGTTCTGGAGTTCGTTTATAGAACCAGCTTCCCCTCTGCACACAGAGGGTCGTGCTCAACGCACCCTTCCAGTTCCCATCTCATCTGTTGCGACTTTGAATGCTTCTTCTAGAAGACCAATTGCCGAGGCCTGTAGGCTCCATTAGCCCAAGGGTAAAGAGACATGGGCCTGCCCCATTCACTCTCTGTATTGCTTTGGCCATTCATCTAATCTCTTTGAGTTTTGGTTTCCTCACTAGTAAAATAAAGAAATAAGATGGTCTCAAATCTTCTCCCACTTTTAGAATTATACATCTGATGAATTATGAACACTCAGATTCTTGGATTCTTCCAAGTCCTTTAAAGCAAACCCTATTACTCCTTGCAAGTAAATATTAGACAACCTCAACCCCTATCAATTCTGCAATTTACATGCAGTTCAAGTAGCTGAAGCATCCTGGGCTTGCTGCCACTTACTCTAACCTGGTACAGTGATCTTTGGACATAAAAGTTTTGTCTGTTTCATTCTAAAATCAACAACATGAGGTACTGCAGAGCCACAGGATAAGAACCTGGATATGAGAATGGAACAGCACTGGAAGTCAGCCAAGCACGATTTGTATACTAATTCCAGCTCTGAAATGGACTAAACACCCCGGTTTCATCACTCACAACTCCTGTGCCTCATTCTGATCACCTGCAAAGTGGACATAACAATGCGCTCACTACCTCCCTCAGACGATGGTTGTGAACTACTTAATCCCAGACCAGCCACCAGGTGCCACAGCCAGAAGGTCACCCCCGTTCCAGAAAACTCTTTATTCCTGGTAGGGAGTTCTGACATCACAGAAGACTTTGAAATCCTTTTTTTTACCACAGCTTACTTTGTGGCTTAATCCCTTGCCTACCTTACAACACATTCTCTAGCATCCATTTGATATAAATATTTATATTTGCATATATATATAATATGCATATATTTTACCTAGCACTTATCTATGCTTTGTCCATTTGATCTGATGCATATATATTTTACCCAGCACATAATAAAAATGTAAGTTGGTTATTTTTATTATTACTGAAATTATTTTTAGCATGTTTACACTTTTGTTTATGCCATCGGCTTCTCCTTGAGGTCTTTTTTCTTCAATGCATAATTATCCAGCAAAAATCCACATCTTTTGTGGGAAAAAGTGAAAGCATTTGAGCTCCTGTGTTCACAAAACTCTTGTAACAGTTTTCACGTTTACTTTTATTGTGGTTATTTTTGCATGCATTATTTTTCTTACTATACGTATGCCCCTGGGGATCACCACACTGTGTATGTTTATACAGTCCCAAAGCAGCTAGCATGTAACATTTCCCATATGGAACTCAATAAATACTCAATACATTATTGACAAAGACTTAATGAAAACAGACCCAAGAGCCCAGAAATCATTTCTTGGCTGTGTAGCTTGCTTGATTTGGACTTGCCATGTGGTTTAGACAGGGCAGAGGGTATTTTCCGATCAGCCCAAAGTGGGCTTCATTATGTACCTGATGTCATTAAATCCATAGCCCTATCTGCCCGAGAGTCCATTCCATTTCTGAGTGTGTCTGTTAGGCTGAAAGCAAAAGTCTTTATAATAGGATTAGACATTCTAATAGCCCCTAGAGAAATAAAACCACTTCATGAAGGTTATTTTTTTCTGAATAAAAGCAGCCTATCCATATAACAGAAAATGTGTAGTAATTAGAAAATATTCTGTTTCCCTGAAATCATAGTACTGATAAATGACATTTATTGGGTTTCTATCTTATGCCACATATCAGATGTGTTATCTTGTTTAAGCTTCACTACTATGTGGTAGGAATCATTATTATTCCCATTTTACAGATGAGAAACTGTAATTGAAAGTTGCCAAGTAAGTTGCTTAATGTTCACAATTAGCAAGTGATAAAATAATTTGGCCATCACCAGAGCTCTCTATCTAGACATAAATGTTTGGAAAATTTCTGATCAAGATGGCGTCCCTATTCCAGGACTCTCCGCCTTTGCTCTCTAGGATTTCTGAATATGAATACAGAAATAGACAGGAGTTCTCATGGTCACTGTGCAACCTCTGTTCAGTTTTGTTTTGTTTTGTTTGTGAGATGGGATCTGACTCTGTTGCCCAGGCTGGAGTGCACTGGCATGATCATGGCTCACTGCACTCAACCTCCTAGGCTTAAGTGATCCTTCCATCTCAACCTCCCAAGTAGCTGGGACCACAGGTGTGTGCCAACATGCCCAGCTAATTTTTTATCTGTAGAAATGTGGTCTCACTATGTTGCCCAGGCTGGTCTCAAATTCCTGGGCTCAAGTAATAGTCCTGCTTTGGCCTCCCAAAGTGCTGGGATTATAGGTGTGAGCCATCACACTCTCTTCTCACTTCTTAAATCTTGATAACTTTTCTCTCTCTTCTCTCCTCTTTTCTTTTCTCTCTCTCTTCCTCTCTCTCGCTTTGAAAAAAAATAATAAACTTGGCTTCCTCCAACTGTCATCAGTGGTCGCTAGAGGGGCTTTCCCAATACTCAGAAAAACACATCCCTGTTGCTTTTTGTCAGAGACTTTCTATGCATGACTTAGGCCTCATCAGCAGTAAAAGCTCAAGCAGTAAGGGTGTCTGCTGCCAGGCTGCACTGACTTGGAGGAGCAGGGGCCGGGCTTGCTGTACTGCCCTACTCAGTGCTGGAGGTTTCACTGTCCTTCGGGACAACAAAATTATGTCACTTTCACCTGCCAGGACAGGCACCAAAAAACCCATTGGTACAGCCCCTTCCCAATAAGAGAAGCCAAGGGGCAGCAGCTAGTCAAGTCAGGTGCAGGAGAGCAGAGAATGAGAGGGGGATGCATTGAAGGAGGCGGCACCCGGGTAGGTGTTTCAGGGAACAGGCCCCTTCTTCCAATCATGGGGAATTTCCCTTTTTGTGAAAGGGAAATTCAGAATAGGAATTCCTATCAATGACAAGGCCATGTAAGTGGCACAGAAAACATAAGTAGTTGTTGAGCCACTTACATGGCCCAACATGTGATTGAGTGACTCTTTTTTTGAGACGGAGTCTCTGTCATCGAGGCTGGAGCACAGTGGCACAATCTCGGCTCACTGCAACCACCGCCTCCCAGGTTCAAGTGATTCTCCTGCCTCAGCCTCCTGAGTAGCTGGGATTACAGGCACGTGCCACCACGCCCAGCTAATTTTTATATTTTTAGTACAGACGGGGTTTCACCATGTTGCTAGTCTCAAACTCCTGACCTCAAGTTATCCACCCACCTTGGCTTCCCAAAGTGCCAGGATTACAGGCATGAGTCACCGTGCCCTGTTGACTGAGTGACTCTTAAACTATTGCAGCATGAAAAGCTGTCCCTTCTCCTTCTATCACCTACCCTTTCCCTGAGCAGCTGAGGGTTGAATGCAGTGTGTCTACTCTCCAAGTAGCTCCAACGTAGATCACTTGTATTACAATTGATTTTTTTTTTACTATTACCTAACAGCTCCATCTGTTACTAATCCATAACAGATGCAAATTTTTGTACATTTTATGCATTTTATGGACTTTGGCAGCAACGGGCATTTTCCTGTTTATGCCACTCTCAATCAGTTAATGTTTTCTGGGTTTTCTCCCCCTTACTCCAGTTCCTAAACAGATACTCCTTTCTTCTGAGAACACAGGCAAAGCACACAATATTGATCTGATTGCAGCATAGAACCCTCCCGAAATCCTGAAAGCCAATTACCTCATACTGCACAGTACAGTAAATTCTAGGATAACCTTAGAAAGGGAGTCAGTCAAGTGGTTTATAAGAAAAGAAACTATAAAAAGAGTGCTCTTCAGATTCTTCCCCTGCTATAATCCAGTCAGGTCATATTTTATTGGTGCTCATTATTCAGGCAGACAGTGATAACTGTGGAAACCATGGAAACATATTATGGCCAAATTGATGCTGCTTCAAAACGCCAGTGACTCATGCTGTGGAACACTAACCATGATCCATTAAGGCGCTTCTTGGACTTTTGTCAAGAGGGCCCTCCACGTGTGCATTCTAGGTGCAAGTGCAGCCACAACTCACTTGGAGAGTGAGGGGGCTCTCCAATATAAAAGGCAACTCATCAGACTTTTCCCAGAATGAATAAAAAGATATCACAAGTTGCACATCATCCTGGATCAGTTTTATTCCAATGAATCCCTTAAGTTACAAGGCATATTTGAATACTCCTAAGTATTTAAGACACAGTGTGCACTCCCTAGCACACACTCTCTCTCCTCTTCTTTAAACCTAATTATTTGCCTCTACATTTTAAAACTTCAAATAAGAATATGCATTGTCCTTGTAATTATGCTCATGAAAATGTCAGATTTCCATATTCTACATCTGATAAAAATAAATACATCTCAGCGGATCATTACATTTTGTTAAATTCCCAAAGCTATGAACACTTAAGGCCACATCCCACTTCAGAGAATGCCACAGAGACAGGTTAGATTAAGGATGCCTCTTTTATTTATAATCTTGAAAACAAATCCTTTACTAACATATGAGATTAAAGTATAGCATTAAAGAGATAGAAATTTTCATAATGTAAACATTAATGATAGTTTCAAATTTTTTATTTCATTTTTTTCAGAATAAATTATGCAACGTGTTCAGTAATGTAAGTAGAGTAGAAATTTTTTAAATTATCAAAATTTATCAAAAACTATCAAGTATTTATCAGCCGTGTACAAGGTATTTCTTATTCATGTGATGCCATCTCAGTCGATGGCAAGGCTAGAATTGTGAAGTCTTGGCTAGTGCACCATCCCTCTGAATATTTTGATCCTATTTTGTCTTGTCATCTTCTAAAACGTACCAATCATTTATGATTGCAGCAAATCAATAATCAGAAGACTGAATTTTCTGACAATGTTAGCCCTGATATGAGGCTGAAGTTTCAATCATGCTTGTATAAGCATAGTTGAAATTGAATAAATTATAACTTTTTTATTTTTGTATTTTAATAACATCTTTTTAAAATAGTTACAAAAGGAATGTATGTTCAGTGCAGATAATTTTAAAAACGGAAAAACTACGGAAGAAGCAAGGGTTACCTATGATTCGGCCCTGATACATAATCACCATTTATATTTTGCTATGTGCCCTTCTACTATTTTTGTTTGTTGGTTTGTTTGTATATTGTTTTAAAGAAATAGTATTGTACTCTCACAACTTGCATTTTATTATTTGGCTCTATATTGTGAATGTTGTCTCTTATCAGTACATAAGTATTTTCTGTAACACTTTCAGTGACTAGATCTGATGCTGTAGTAGATACGTAAGAACTTTTATAATCACGTTTAGATTCCTTTGAATTGTCTGTTTTATAGATTATGCTGAAAGGAGCATCCTTTTATGTTGAACTTTGGCCCCATCTTTAATTATTTACTTAGGATCCATCCCTACAACTGCTTTATATAGGAATCATAAGGCCTAGGAAATCTGTTTTCAATTTCCCTTTAGAAGTTTAATTTATTCAGCACTGTATGAAAGTTCTCAATGGCCAAGTGCGGTGGCTCACGCCTGTAATCCCAGCATGAGGTCAGGAGTTCGAGACCAGTCTGGCCAACATGATGAAACCCCATCTCTACTAAAAATACAAAAGTTAGCCGGGCATGGTGGCATGTGCCTGTAGTCTTAGATACTTAGGAGGCTGATACAGGAGAATCACTTGAATCTGGGAGGTGGAGGTTGCAGTGAGCACAGATCATGCCACTGCACTCCAGCCTGGGCAATGGAGTAAGACTCCATCTCACAAAAAAAAAAAAAAGAAAAAGAAAATTCTCAGTATCTCACACTCCAGCCAACCTGGGGAATTATGAATCATTTTAGCTCTACCAATTTGATACGTGATGAGAGAATCTCACTCTTTAAATTTGCATGTATTTGTTATTAATGATCTTTAACATTTTTCATAAGATAGTTTTAAAAATCATCTGTATTAATTGCTTGTTTATTGCCTTTTCCTTTTCAAAATATGTAGGTATCTATCTTTTCCTTGTAGATCTGTAGAATCCTTCCACTCATTTGACACTTTGCCTGACACATTTTTCCCCAGTTTGTGATTTGTCCTTTAGTTCTGAGAATCTTGTTATTGAGGTTCAGAAATACTCATTTTAGCTCACCAAATCTCTTTTGTTTACCTTTATAATTTCTATTTTTCATTTTATTTTTCCAAAGCCTTCCTGGACCCAAGATATTTGTTCATATTTTCTCAAAGTTTTCTTATTGTTTCATTTGCATTTAATTTTTAAAACAATTTCTAATTAATTTTAGTGTATAGTAAAAGACAGTACTCTCTAGCATATTTTGCATCACAGTGCACATAGAAAAATACACATTTTCATGGCACTCTGGGGTAAACAAATGAGGCTGTTCACAGCTAGGGTTTATCAGCCACCTGGGCAACTGAGATGATCACATCCTAGCTCATCTGTAACCAAGTCCCAGCAAGCCATTGTGCTGTGGCATTTCTGGTATGAGGCAAGTGAAGACATGACCTTTTAAAATATAAGTAACCAACCATCTAAGTTATCGAACAATTTGATTCTTTCCCCCACTTATTTGAAGTGTCATTTTATTCACGTAATTAAAACTTCTATACGTGGGTATTTTCCTAGTATTTCCACCTGTTTCATTGATCTGAATGTCCATCCTGACACTAATACCACACTGTTTCATGTTTTATAGATTTTTCATATGTTCTAATCTTTGATAATGCAAGTTCCATCTTACTTTTTTTCAAACATTTTAATTCCTACGTTTATTCCTTTAGATAAATTTTAGAAAATTTCTCAAAAATTCAAATGTTTGAAGACTTGAGATTGCATTAAACGTAAACATCATTTTAACATCAACAGAATATTGACATCAACAGAATATTTTTGTTTTCACACTTGGAATGCACTTATTCAAATCATCCATGTGCCTTTCAATGAAGTTTAGTAGTTTTCTCCATATAGGTAAATACTTTTTTTCCGGTAATTCCTAGATATTTGTCATATTTGTTGCTATTTTTAATTCTATATTTTTCCTATTATATTTTCAATATGATTATTATTTACAATTTTCTATATGATTATTATTGGCTTAAAAACTATAAATATTTTATTTCCAGACAGCTATCAGACCATAAAATTTGTTTGTCATATTCTGTCTGTAAAGACACTAACTATGGAGGAAAATATTGCTCTGTTACTGTCTTGGAATATGCAGTATAAACAGAAAGAATAATTCCTAATTATTTGAGTGGCTCCTTATTTTTAAAAAATATATTTGTATAAGGGAATATTTTTGGAAGAATCACAGAATATTCTCTGAATTTTCTCAGTTTGATTTTAGCTGTCACGTCTAAAAAGTTTACTAAGATGCATTCTTCAAAAACAAAGGTATACAGGCTGAAATATTCAGAGTACTTTCTAATTTACAGGCATTTTGGTTTTTAATAAATCCCTCTGTCAAATTTCCCCTGGTTATTTCCACATTCAATCGTAATTTTACCAATGATGTTTGCGATGGCAATGAAGAGATACGATTAGAGTCAAATGAATGGCTCTTGTAAGAAAATCTTTTCCTACAGTATACCAAAGTTTAAGAAAATGAAAGACTTTAATGAAATATTTTAAAGCATAAAACCAAATTCTCAAATTAGAACACAAATGAGAAGAAATATTTTTTCTCCCAAAAGTGTGCCTAAAGAGAGAGGCGGGGATGAGAAGGTTGTGAAATGCTTTCACCATCTTGCAGAGCACTGAATACTTTCCACGGCTGCAGACAGTACGTTTTGGAGAAAGGGGGATAAATCAGCAGATCTCTGATTTTTTCAGGGACTAAACAGATGTTTAAACCCGTAACACTCAGCTATTTCAGATGCATGAAAACTGCTCTTCGGCTTTATTGAATTGCTGGTTAATATACAGGAACTAAATTAGATCTATAATTTCAGATGCCCTTTTTTAATGACTCATTTTTCTGTCAATAAAATTGACAACAGAGACCAGCACAGTTGCTTTGTCCAACTCTGATCTGCCCTGCTGAGTCATGTGACACAGTCTAGTGTTGCCAGATAGAGGCTGTCACTCTCCCCTGGAGTTTTCATGGAAATAAAATTAGAGAAATGTGGCCTGTGCAAGCCCAGGGAGGTTTTCAACAGACATGAGGGATGGCATCAATCATTCTAGAAGGTCTCCCATAGGGCATTTTCATTGATAGTGCAGCCTTTATTTGTGTATTCAAAGATAAAGTAAGTCCCTTTTTCCAGTGAAAGTCGTCTCCTTTGGCATGAGGCTTCCTCTGCTGACCTCAGAGCCTCCTAAATGATTTAGATAGCTTATCTCACCCCCCCCTTCCTGTGAATAGAGAAGAATTTCTAAGATGAAATAGGGAAGTTAGGTTTGACCGCAAATTTAAGTCACGGAAAGAATTTGTAAAATTGCAGAATGTGTTCATCACAAGGGAAAATTTTAAATAATCCTTTTATGATTGTTTTCAAGGGAAAAAAGTGAATAAGCCTCACCTTTTTTATTCTTTATTCATTTTCCCTCATTGATGTCAATCTAGTCATTTATTGGCATATGTGCCCAAACTTTACTCATGAATATTGGACATTTAATGACATTAACAAGGACAGATACATAAGCTTGCCAAAGGAATCATGTAAGTGATATGCTGAATAAAAGCCACGTTGGTGATAATCCACTCCACACACACACTCGCACGTACACACACACACACACGCACTCCTCCACTTTTAGATGAGCAAATGAGAAGGCTCAAAGGAAACTATAGGAGGTCAAGTGTTAATGTGTCAACTGTCACTAAGATAGAAATTATCAATACATTTTAAAGCACTGTTAATAATTTTTAATTAATTTAATTACTCATTAAATTTAAAATAAAATGAGATACTTTTGAAAACTGATTCTGGCTATTCAATGAAACAAATATCAGTGACCCTTAAACATGATAAAATGCTCATTCTCATTCAAAGTAAAAGAGAGAAAAAGTAAAACACTGAGATAACATTACACATGGATAAAACTGGCAATGACTGTTTTTAAAAGTAACATGTTTATTGATCAGGGTTTGGAAAAACTGTCACTCCTATCCACTGTTGCTGGAATATAAGCTGGCAGAAGGTCTACAGAGAGCAATTGGCCATATCCATCAAAATTACAGATGCACCCTACCATTAACCCACCAAGTTTCATTTTTAGGAATTGATTCTATTGATGTACTCATACTCATGCAAAATGTATTTGAGCAAAGATATTAATTGAAGCACTTCTGGCAATACAAAAAAGCCCTAATGTGTACCAGCAGAAGGCTCTTAAATCTATATGTTTAACTTATGAATATGTACAATAAAATACTCAGCATTTAAGAATGGTAAGGCAGATAAATATGTGAAAGTTCATGTGGTACAAGTTTAATTATAAAACCATGTTCAGAATAATGTGCAAAATATAATTCTATTTGCACATGTATGTTTATCAGTGCGTAGAATAACCCTAAAGGGATACATAAGAAACCAACAAAAGTGGCTAACATAGGGATAAAAATAGGAAAACTTGTTAATTTATAACGTGCAGATGTTATCCAGACCAAAGAAAGATAATTAAATAATTCAAGAAAGAAAAAAATCTAGAAAAAGAATGAAAAAACATAAAACAATTTCCTGTGTACAGTCAATTCAACACCACGAGTAAAGCACTTACCATATAAAAGGCCCTAGTAGGCCTTTATTAGTAATTATTTTCCCCATCTTTATAGGATTTTAGAGTTTGAAAGCATTTTCCCCAAATCGATGCCAAAACTTGGACCCATGCTGGCTCCTTGTTAGCTATGGGAAAGTCATTGTATCTTTTTAAACTTTTATATCTTTCTCTTTGTACAGTGACTTAAGACTTCTATCTTCTTTACAAATCAAATGTAATGCTGAAAGATAAACCACAGAATTGCACTTCTTTTTTTTTTTTTTTTTAGCAAACATGTTTCATAATCTTAAAAATTGTTTCTTATTTGGGAACCTTAGAAACAGAGTAGAATATCTTAATGTCAATCATCTTAATTCAAAGAACTAATTTTGTAAATAATTTCTTTCTCTTGTATTTTCTCTGATTTAAGTCAATATACAATATTTTAGCTACTTCTCTTCTTATTTGAGTTTTTGTTGACAAGCTGCACAAACAGCATTTATTTAGCTGTTAATGCAGTGAGTTATTTAACTTTGACCTTTACTGATCAAATCCATGTAACTAATGGGTGTGCAGCAGCCTCTCCCTGGGTTACCCTGGGCACACTGTCCTCTTATGCTACCAATGTATTTTGCTTTCAGATTCCCACAAAACCAGTTTCTTACTCACACTATATTAGTTTTGCTGAGGCTAGGAGCTGCTGTCAGCTCTGATTAGATCCTATTTCTCACTACAAGCATATTGTGGAATGTGCTTCCATAATAAAATTTAGTCTGAAATAGACTGTGTGCTAAAGGTCAAACTATCACAGCCTTTGGCTTCCCTGTAGATTCTAAATTAATGTTCCAGTTCATGAATCTTCTCTTCTATATTTGTTGGCAGGGTGGCATAACCTTAGTGGAAGAAAGTCCTCATAATCCACCAATCTGTCTCCGTTGTCTTTTGGTGGTGTTACTTGGAATAGGTTAGATTCTGGGAATCTGAAATGCTTGCTACTCTAAAATTAAGTAATCAAGGTCTCTGTATCTCCTTGTCAGCACCTCCTCTGAGACTTGTCTCTTTATTGGATATGCTATTTCCCTTCCCCTTAGTACACTTCCATAACACTAGTACCACAAGAGAATGGGGAAGCTCTTTACAGCATTGATTTACAAGAGATAATCAAGACCCCATTGAGTTTCCCAAGATTTTAGAATTGACTCTCAATTAATAGGCCTTTATAAAGTACCTATTCTTTAGCTTCAAAGCGTATGTAATGTAGTTGAGGAGATGAGAAATACACATGTGCGTAGATAATAGAAAGCAGTAAAGAGTGATGCTAAATAAATGATACATGAATTAAAATGCCATGTGAGAGCATAATCAGATAGCATTCGCCTCCCCCTGAGATAAGGATGAAAGGCTTCTTGGACAGTTTCAATTGTGTTTTAAGGGTAGATAGGATTGGGGCAATTAAAGTGAGGGAAGAAACACTACCAATGGTGGAAAAGGCATACACCGGAGAATAAAAGCAGTAGCAAGATACAAAGATGGGTTTGGGGTGCAGTGAGTACCTGCATTGGCTGGAATGGAGGTGTTTGGGATATGTAGGTCATAGGGCTGCCATACTTAGAGACCTCTCCGTGCTGAAACTATCTAGCCCACAGCCTCTGCTAAAGAATCCCCAGCCCAGTGTTTTTTTGGTGGGGGTGGGGAGTGGGGTGTGGACAGGGAGATAAAGGATCCAAAAGGAACCCAAACTAATTATGACTAAGGTTATGCTGTCCAGGCATGACAGTCTCCACTCAGAAGAGGTGAGAGCACTTAGACGAATTATTTATACCAACTACCTTTGGAATTTGAGGACTGGTCATGTGGCAGGCCAGGTCTCACTAATACAGGCCTCCATAACAACTCTCTCAGCACTGACTGAGGGGGTAAGTCAAATATTAAAAGTGGAAAGAGCCAGCACCCTTCTACAAAGGCTGGAATGTAACAGAAGTCCACCAAGAGTTTTGCCTAGGCCTTTCCTGGGTATGACAAGATAACGAAGCAATTCTTAAGAGGACTGATTTAGGACAAACAAGTTTATTGGGGCTCTGAAGAAACTCCCCAAACCTCCATGATTTAGCCCAAGACAAGATGAGGGTAATCATCTCAGCACTCAGACCCATTTAGATTAAGTAAACTGACTGAGACTCTAGAGGAAGGTCTTCAGGACTCAGATTTTAGTTACAGGTTAGAAGAAGTTAGTCACTTATGTCTATAGATGAATGCATACTTACACGTAGACATAAAGCTTAGAAGGTATATAAGGCTCTGGAAAACTCTGTAATTTTGTGTTGGACTGGTGATATTTTCCAGGCCTTCTCCCTGTACCCGGTTGTAGAAATAAACTCCCTTCTTCCCCAGTTCATCTGCATCTTGTTATTGGGCTATGAGAATAAGCAGCCTGGCCCTCGGTTTAGTCTGGGAACAGCCATGTGACAGCAAAGGGAAGCAGAGACATGACAGAAGGCCAAACAGGACATGGTCCCTTATCCAGCCCCATTACACCTTGAGTCTTTCTTACTTGCATCCACAAGAAGCCAGGGGTCCCAGGGGTTCACGTATGAGATGGGGAGGTTAAAGGTTTGGGGACACAGTCCTTGACATCCTTTCTTTCCAAAGATTCCATATAAGCACAGTGAGTTCTGCACAATACACAGATTGTTCTTCCAGCCCTGGTCCTTACAAATTTATGTAACAGTCATTTTCATGATTAATATATGATCTGATGGCAAAAGAGTTCTGTTCAAGTATCCTGCTCATTTGAGTATTAAAAAAAAAAAAGAGGACTAGAATTGTTTTTTCTAAGACACTGAGCAGCAGAGAGGGTAAACTATGGTTAGGTAAACTTTGTGTGGAAAGTGGGAGCCCCATGGAAAGACAGCAGTTCCAGGCAGGTACAGCAACCCTGTTCTCCTTCTTCATATAAAATGCGTTTGACTGTGCCACACAGCACATTTGGGTTGAGGGAGAACGTTGCAGGGAATGCAATTTTTTCTTTGTAAGAAAAGGGCAAGAGCTAGCAATGCAGAGATTACATCAACGATAAATTTTTGGGTTCACTTGTTATTTGAAATTCTCTAAAATAAAACAACAACAAAGAAACAACAACAGCAATACCTAAAATACATGCCTCAGCAAGCTGACAAGCACCGCCATCACTGTGGCACCAACTCCCTTCCAACCCACAATGACAGGCCACAAACAGGCACCCAGAGTCCCGGCAGCTCAGAGATGGAGAGATGATGTTTCCACAACAAGTCTGGAAAGAAGGAGAAAAACTGGAGAGTAGACATCAGTGATCAGCTGTTTTCCAAAAGTGACTGAGAGTGACAAGCGCTTAAAAGAACAGCAGTTTTTAATGCCAATCTGATTTCCAGTCTCACCTAACACCCTCAGGCTATAATAGAACTATCTTTCTTTCCAAGTAGTGTTTCCTCTCTCACATTCTTTCCCCAGTGGGAATCTTCTCTGATTTTAGATCATTTTAGCCTTCTTTGGTTCCCACATGGTGAACACCTAGCAAAGCCTTCCTTCTCAGGCACACGACCCAGCGGGGTGCTCCCCAAACAGCCATTGTCTTTGTCTTAATATCACAACCAAAGCAAGGTCTTTATTTCCCTGAATCTGATCTATCTTAAAAGCCTCCTTCCGCTTCTGGTTTCAATTGCTCACAATCTATTCAAAACACTTGAAAGCATCACTTTGTCATGATATTTCCTTTCTTAGGATCCTACAGTTACTCTTTATTGCTTCCTAAATCCAACTAAAATCTAAGACCATGGACTTTATTGCTTTCCAGCTACTGTATTTCCTATCCTCCCACATTTGTTTGAACCCAATTGCCATATCTCCTATTAATTTACCATTCTGATGCAATCAGGAAGTTTTGTTATCCTTTCTGTCTTATCACACATACTACATTTTCCATCTGAACACATGTGCCCTGATCCTTGCCTGTATCAATTAAAATCTTCAGCATGATGGCTTTCACTCAAGATTTACCTACAATGAGTTTTTCCAAACAGTAAGTCATTTTTCTTCCTTCTCAAACCCTTAGAACTCCATAGTTATAAACATAGAGGATGAGGAGGAGGAAGATGATAAGTTGGATGAATACAATAATATGACCAGCTTACATTTGGGCAGAAGTTTACAATTTGTATGGCAATTCTATCTGCACATGCACACACACACACTACCTTATATTATTTTTATCATTGACGTAGAAGAAACTATGCCCTAAACTCTTTTCTTCCCCACATCTTTCTATATGCCACATAATGCTTTGTACACGTGGAATGAAAGATTGATTGATAAACTCAGTTTTTGATACATGATTTTAGAAAATAATTTCCCAATGAATGCTTCTGTTTTCTTGCCTTACAAGCTGTGAAGATAACTAATTTACTACTCACTGACCTCTACGGGGAGAGCTTTGAGGATTAATGATAAAATTATAAAAAGCCTCATTTTACAAGGTCACAAAGAGAAGAAGTGGAATTTAGGAGAATCATGGCCCCCAGAGACAGCCAAAAGGAAGCACGTTCCTTCATTTCTTCTCTATTTCCATTTCACCTTTAAAGATGTGAAGTAGGCACAGCAAGAGAAAAAATATCCCAGAACCCTGAAGTGTTTATCCTAAAAATCAAGATAGGCACTGGCCACCAGTGAAACTGACCAGCTGCTTTGGCAGAAATATCTTTCCATGGTATATTATCAGCTGTGCCCAAAATTCAGACCCCTGGGGCAACTTCCAAATAAATGCTCATCATTTCCACAGGCATTAAAACCTATTACCTTGCGGGCAAATGTTCTAAGAAAAGAAAATCATGGTTTTTCATTACTAAATCAGCACTCTGAAATAAATGTCTGTTCTATAATCATATTTATTAAGAAATTAATATTCTGGGCATTGTTTTCTCCAAGCTACTAATTTCTTCCTCTTAATTCTACAAAATATCTAATATGTCACACTATGGGATGCCCCTTGGAGAACAGGACAACCTCGCAGAGCTGCCAGTTATTGCCTTTCCTGGCATTTCTACAACACTCTGCCCTTTTGGTGCTTTCTGTTTTTTCAGAGTCTACTTTTTTTGAGGGCAATGTAACTATACCCAAGATATATTTAAATAACCATTAATGAGTGCTTATCATGATAGAGGAAAAGTGAAAAAGTCTAGCACAGGAAAAAGGAAGGAAGAGGAAGAGGTAATCGACATGCAACTAGCACAGACTAGCATAACCTGATGTGATGCTAGGTATTTTACTTATAATTTGAAATAATAATGCAATAAAAATTTACATACTCTTCACCTATATTCACTGATTATTACTATGCTGCTTCTTGGCTTTCTCTCTCTATAGAAATAGACAATACATTTTAAAGTTGTAAACATCATGATATATCACCTATAAATACTTCAGTATCTATCTCTTAGAAACAAGGATGCTCTTCCGCAAAAATCTATGTACCATCATCAGTCTCATTATTGATGTTAAATTTGATTACTCAGATAAGGTAGTATCTGCCTACTCTCTCAATTGGAAGAATGTATTTTCTCTTATAATTTGAAAGTAATATGGGGAGTTTTACTTTGAGATTATTCCTTTCTTCAACAATATTTTACCTAACTATTTTGACATCCATTGGTGACCCTGAATCAATTGTTACATTGGCAGTTACTGATAAGGAAACTTAGGCTCCAATTTGTACCTTCCCCATATTAATTAGCTAGAGCATGGCTGAGTCTGGCTTCAAACCTGGTCAGAGTCTCAGACTGATCATCAACTGCCATTTGGGGTCATACTGAGACAGTCAGGTGGGAAGGGCTCCCTGGCAGAGCCTCCAACTGACCTGTGCACTGGGAGGGGTGCACACTGGGGTGGAGCCACAGAAGTTCCTGCCTATTGCAGTGGGGAGGAGCCTGGGCCCTCCTCTTCCTGGGTGGAACTTGGAATTCAAGCTGCAAGGCAGGAAGTCTATATTAGCAGGATTCTCACTCTGTGGAGAGTCCTTATTTCCCTCTTTTTCTCCTTTTCGCCAAATAAATTCCATTATTCTCACCCTTCAAATTATCTGTGAGCCTAATTTTTTGTGGCCGTGAGCAAGGACCTCGTCTTTAGCTGAACTAAGGAGAGATGAGGGGCAATACTGCCCTGTTAAGCTCATGGTAAGATGGGCCCTCATTCCTATAACAAATCCAGAGAGCACCCATTGCCTTTCTTAAGATTTCTATAACGTCTCCAGGATTACATTCTCATAGATCCTCATGGCTCCTCATGGCTCCACCTTCCTGGCCCTGATGAATGAGTGTTTCCTGTTCTGCACTAACCCAGATGCTTAGCTCAGGGTTTTTCTTTGATTTCTCTATACATAAAAGAGCCTCTATGTGGGCAGTGGACTTCACTGAAGGCTTGTAGAGATGTTAAAGGAAAGAAAAGCCTTACGGCTCCTCTTCACCAAAAATTTAGAATTGAGTATTCGCCATTTTTGTTATTAAAAGTCATTTGTCTTGCCCCATGTTTCCAGCCTCACTCATCCCAGCTCCTCTGTATTCATGCTCTTATGAATAAAAAGATTAACTTCCTCGCATATTTTTATAGAAATAAATTCAACACTCCCCAGCCCTTACACGTAACTCAGCTGTGCCTTCCTATGTGTCTTCCATACTCAGCCAAAGTTCTAAAATTATACATGGTAAAGGTTTGGTTAGGCCTTTAGTTTCCAATTCCTTCCAAGCCTTCTGAGGAGGACTAGGGAGGAAATTCTTATTATGTAACATCTTAGAGCAGGCCCAGGAAAAGCAATGAGTTAGCTTAAGGCCCTACAATAAGTTCAGAGCTAGGCTTCTCTGCCTTTGAGTTTTCATGGAGGTAAAACATTAACTGGAATTGCTCATCAGGGGTGGTGAGAGGCTGACAGTCTCAGTAAGGTTGATGAAAGTGCTGGGTTTCAGTTTTACAGTCATTAGTTTAGGACTGTTTATGGAGTTATTCCTTTTTATCGAAAAAGTGACCTTTGCATGTCTAAAGAGAATAAGAGAAAGGGCAACTTTTCATAGAGATATTTAAGAGTAAATATAGGTATTTGGGAAGCAGTATCAAACTAAATGAATTATTTTCTACCGTTGAAAGAATCAATACAGGTTCTTGTAAGAAGAGAGGGATAACAAACACTCCCAAATCAGACCAAAACCTGATTTAACATAAGAGAAAATAGTCATTTAAAAAAAAGAAGAATTTGTAATAGCTGCCTTGATATTATAAATATTTTTAGAATGGTTTATAAGATTAGTTATTTTTTGAGCAGATTTTTTTCTTTATCACAAAGACTATAATTCAGAAAAAAATAGCAGAACTTTGGGCAACATCTATGCATGTTTTAAAATTTGTATGTTCATCTAAGGAAATGTTTGTGGGTGTTAAATATTAGATATATTTTATGCAAGTGATATTGCCAAAATGTTCCCCAAACAGGAGCTGTTCTCCCAACAACCAACTTTCCCAAAGCAGCCACTTACTTCAGCTTTCTCTTTTATACTGTCCAGTCCTTGGACATCAGACTATGGGACATCCAGTTCATTTCACACACAATCTTTTACTGCTTTGAAATTGAGAACAACAATGCCAATCTCTGTATTCTGTTTCAAAATGTAAGAAAGCGTGGAAGATTTTCCAATAGGCTACTGTTGTAGGACTTTCTCCTTTGTTCAGCTAAAAATGGGGTCCTTGTCACACTGCTCTATCCCCTTGTCATGGAAGAGCAAACTCCAGAAAAGGAACAAGGTCCCTGGTTTTGTCTGCACAAACCTGAAAGATGCTACACCAAGATGTTCTCATCATTGCTACCTGCAGCCTGTTCATACCTCCTGCCCACCTCTCCTCCCTGCTAATTCTCGTATGTCTATTTTCTCCAACACTGACTGCTTTCTGGCTGTGAAAGAGCTCCCTGCCCTGTGAACACACTGGTGCCAGGGTTAATAAAAGTTTCTCTACTGCTGAGCCTCTCTGTTGACACTGTCTCAAGAGAAACAACTCCAGTAATGACTGTTCCTCAGAGGAAAAGAAGAGCCAAGGAGAAACAAATGAAATGTAAGGTGTTGTTCTTGTGAGGATCTTCTGTTTTCTGCCAGTATCAAAATGAACGCTCTCTCCCCTCCATGCCCCTCTTCTTCTCTTCATTGTGAGAATCTCTTGTGGACAGACATATTCCATTTTTGCCTATCTCTATTTTTCAGAAATTATGTGGACAATAAGGAAATGGCAGAAAAAAGAGTGGTGACAAAGTCCCAGTTGAGCCAGAGGGATGATTGAAAAATTGGAGGAAAGACATAGAGAAATGTGGGTGGTTTTTCAAAGAGGAATTTCAGAAAAAGAATAGGCAGATGTAGCACAAAGCTGGAGAGATACTGGTTTGCTGTTAGTAACAAAATTCAAATGGTTCTAGGAAACCTTTGCCAAGCTATTTTTGTTCTTATAAAGGTTATATTTTCTTTACTTTCTTTGTAAAAGGAGAAACTAAAAGAAATTTTGAATATTTTTCCAAAAAATCTCAAAGGAATGCATTAGCCTGATGAAAAGATTCACCTTCTTTTAATACATTTAATTATCAAACTGTGATTCCTATGAAATAATGAATAATTGTTTACAACTTTGTAATGCTTGTTATGAATGAGGCATTACTTAAGCATTTCACTTGGATCACCCCGTTTTATAGATGAGGAAACTAAAACTTAAAGAGACAAAACAATTTGCCCAAATTTCCAAATTTATATAATAATTAGTGGAACCATACAAATCTGCACAGCCTACAGGAAAATGCCAAAATAAATATTTAGGTCCAAAAGGGATCAAGAGTTACACAATCTTAACATTCTATCTAGGTCTCAATCAGATCCTCCAAAATTAATTTCTAGTTAATTTCATCAGTACTACTTTTAGGGGGACTGTTACCAGAAAGGAGTCTTGATCCGGACCCCAAGAGAGGGTTCTTGAGTCTCATGTAAGAAAGAATTCGGGGTGAGTTCATAAAGTGAAAGCAAGTTTATTAAGAAAGTAAAGGAATAAAAGAATGGCTACACCATAGGCCGAGCAGCCCCAAGGGCTGCTGGTTACCTATTTTTATGGTTATTTCTTGATTATATGCTAAACATGGGGCAGATTATTCATAAGTTTTCCAGGAAAGGGGTGGACAATCCCCAGAATTGAGGGTTCCTCCTCTTTTTAGACCATATAGGGTAACTTCCTGATGTTGCCATGGCATTTGTAAACTGTCATGGTGCTGGTGGGAGTGTCTTTTAGCATGCAAATGCATTATAATTAGCATATAATGAGCAGTGAGGACGACCAGAGGTCAGTTTCACTTTTGTTGCCATTTTGATTTTAGTGGGTTTTGGCCAGTTTCTTTACCACCACCTGTTTTATGAGGAAAGTCTTTGTGAGCTGTATTTTGTGCTGACCTCATATTGCATTCTGTGACTTAGAATGCCTAACTTCCTAGAAATGCAGCCCCGCAGGTCTCAGCCTTATTTTACCCAGCCCCTATTCAAAATGGAGTTGCTCTGGTTCAAACACCTCTGACAGAACCAAGCAATAATGTCAAAATGATTGACAAAAAAATGGGTAGTGGAGTTTTCCCGGACCTAGGACATTAAGAAGCTAGCCAGCAATTCTCCCCAGCAATGAATACATTTGACCAAAAGAAATTCACAAAGGTCAGGGAAAGAATGACTAAAAGTTGTTTGCCTGGGATAGAGAGCATTGTAAACCTGCCTGATTGCGCAAATGCTCACTTTGAGAAGGTCCCATTATAACTGCTGCAGAAAGAGAACACAGAACTCTAAGAAAAGCAAAGCTGCCTCCTTCTCCCTAGAGAGAAGGACCTGAGGCACTCCTCGGTGCTATTCCAGGTAGCAAAGAGTCTGGCATTGTAATTGCAGTATTAAAGTGGGAATGCACATGGGTTCTTAATTGCTTGGAAATCTCTGCTTCATTTAAGCCTTGCAGAGTAAGTGACTTGCAGGGTAAGTGACGACACTTTCCAATCAAACTGGCAAATATTTTATCTTTCTGTGGCTTACAGTCAACAGAAAGTTGTCATTGTGTCTTCGATATTTCAGCTGCATCAGTGTTCAGAAATGGGACCTAGGAGAATCAAGGCCCTTCACTTGTGCATTAATTCCTCTGCCTGCCCAATAGCAGAAATAACACTGCACTCTCTAGTGCCTACTGCATAAATTAGCTAATGTCTATAAAGAATAATGAAGATTAAAATGGTGCATGTAGAATTGTCATGAAGAATGAACACACTAGCCATGCAGTACTTCCTTACTCCAAGCATGTGTATTAAAGCTTATGACTATGAAACTTGTGACATTTTACTTCACGAAAGGTAGTAAAATAGTAGCCCATTTGGAAAATGGTCTACTAGCCTTAAATAGGATTTTAAGATAATTTTAATATTTTAAACTCTGAACTATTTATTTAGGCTTCCTTTTTACATAGTCACTCGTGGCCTGCCAGGATCATTCTGAGTGTTCTACAAAAGGGTTTCAAACAAAATCAGATTTTTTTTTTCAATCCAGCTAGTAATGGCCCTTTCTTCTTGAATCAGATTTCAAAAAAATGGGAATATTAAAAAATAAACTTTAAAATCTGATTTATGGAGCTCTAACCACTCATCAGACCTCTTAAGTCCTCCCGCAGCTGTCATTTACCCCAGCCACCAGTGTGGCCCACCTGGTGTGCTTCTCTCAGCTCAGCCTCCCAGTCAGCTGGCCCCCACTTCACCACCCTAACGCACCCCAACGCAAATATCTGTATCCATGATGAATCATTGAAATTTTGCTTTCTGAATTATGTGTCCCATCGACTAATCTATGTGACTGGATTCTAGAGTTCCTACACCTAGGTCACACCATCACATTTTTACCATGGACCTCCTAACAGCATTATGTCTGTGGACCTAACAGATTTTAGGCACTGTAACTGTCTCCTGGTCTCTCCCAACTGTGGCCCCCTCGGACATAACAGATTTTAGACACTGTAACTGTCTTCCTAGTCTCTCCAGACTGTGGCTCCCTCAGCTCTCGTCACCCCAGAGCCTACTTTATGTTCATCTCCAAACCCTCCCTCTGGGCTTCTTCAGTCCCTTATTTATTGTGGAAACTGTAACTCTGCTGTGATGGTCCCTTGGCACTGTCACTGGATGAGCTTCTTCACGTTGAGGCTGCTAGTTGGGAATTTTATCATTCTGAGAGACGGTCACAAAGGAGAAAGCGAGTGAGAAAGAGAAGCTCCAGTGACTCACTTCTGAACAAAATCCTGAAATAAGCAAGCTTTCCAAATGTGCATAAAATTTCTGCTGCATCTGTATGACCAGCACACAGCAGTGAGTTGTATGTTCTGCTTATCTCCGGTACAATGCAGCATATTAAAATTGCCTCTAGAGATTCCTTCCCCCATCCAATAATATTCACAATGCCAGTGCAGTGTGGCAGGGCAGGAGTCCTTGTGGAGGTGGACATAGAAGGTCTATGGAGAACAAACTGGAGGATCTACCCCTTGGATACCACTGCTGGGCATTTGCAAATGCAGGGCTAAATTGGGGGCAATGGAGGGCGAGGAAAACAAAGCTTGACTGTTACTTACATTTCATTCATGGAGGAACAAAAAACTTTCCCAAAGAAAATCTCTAGATGGAAAGGATAATCTGGGAAAGATGCTTCTTCCTCCTTAATGGTAAATGACTCTTCTTAAAGAAGAAATTCTTAACCTCAACTCCATGGGACCTCTGAGGATTCATGGACAGAGTCCAAGGGGGATAATTCTGCAATTGGAAGCAGAATCACATCGAGTGTGTATGTGTGGGTGTATATGTGCACGTGCACACACATATCTGTATTAGATGAAGAGAATATTTCAGAAATAAGATTCTTAAATGTTATCAGAGTCTCAAAGTATAGTTTATAACCTCAATACATCTATAAACTTGAATAAAAATTATAATCTTAAAGAGGCCCAAGAGAGACATTCTGAATTACTATATGGAGGTAGTTTACTTGGGTATTGTCTTACAGAGCTATGGTAAATGACGGCCAGGGTAAATGAAAGAGACCGTTTATTTTTTCTTACTTGCTATTATTTATGCCCCCCTTTCTTATCCACAAACCCAGTGAAAGTGGGGTACCACGTGGAAAGCAAGGTGCTGGGATCCCAGGGAGTCATGTCAACCTTTGAGCCTCTTTCTTCAACTCTACAAAAGGATTAGGCCTGGTGATACTTCAGGTGACCTTTCAACGCTAAATGTCTGTGGCAGGGTCTTTTTCCATACTATGACATAAATGTTTGTCCTCAAATATACATTCAATACAAAGAAAAATTTTAAATAACAAAAAACAAAAGAAAAAAACAACAACCAATTTTTTGCATTCTTCTGAAACTTCTTCAAAAATTAAGACCTTTGATGTCAAAAAACACTTCAGCATAACTACAGAATTTTGGCACTAATTGCTTATGATTTAGTAACAGTCCTTGAAGAGAGACTTGAAGTTTTTAGAATTGCCTATTTCTTGATAACTAAATACTAGCAGTAATTCTTAAACTTTAGTCTGCACCAGAGTCACCAGGAGGCCTTGTTAAAATACAGGTTATTGGGCCCCACCCGCCAGAATTTCTGGCTCGGTGGGCTGGTGTAGAGCCTAACTTGTAACTCTACCAAGTTCCCCAACGATGCCGATGTTCCTAGGTCACACTGTACACTGCACTGAGTCTACACTAGAGGGTCGTCTGGGCTCGGGAATAATCTATTTGACTGTCACAGAAAAGGCTTAGATCTATTTGTTTGTTTATCTCTGAAAGTAGATAAATGGCATTTAGAGATTCATGAAAACCTCGCTTCCTACGTGTAGGTATAGACTCATTCCCTGCTAACTCATCCATTCCATTGACTTATTCCACCCTCTGGGTGGCAGCAGCTCTAATCTCTCCCATTTCCCCAAAGAGCAGAAAAGGGCCATGTAAATGTTTAAAAAAAAAAAACAAAAACTGTTCCCACAGAGCTCTAGGTCTTGACCAGACAAAAACAGAAGGCCAGCCTTCCATGTCATGGCTTAGGAGGCATGAAATGAATGCTGCCTAGGGAATACCAAGTGATAGAACAGCACATGCTTGGTGTCATAAATTTGCCACCTACTCATTACAACTCATTCAAAATAAATTGGGATTTTTGGGGGTTGTTGCCCTGGGCGTGAACCTAATATTTTCACAGTCTGTGTTATTTAGTTCCACATGAGATGCTACCGCTTCTGAGGAGTCATGAGTGCTAGCAGATGGTGCACTGAGTGTGGGGGACTGCAGACCCAGATGGAGCTCAGGTCCTTGCTATGTGGCTTTTCTGAGTTTGCATTTCCTTGTTGATTAAGTAAGAACTACTTTGACTGACATGAGTCCTTGAGGAAAATTTTCAATTTCCTTTCCTTCCAATTCCCTATAGCTTGATCTTCATTCACCATGGGCCCTATGACCCCTTTCAAGGGTCCCATACAGATCAGAACAGCTTGGACAATACTTAAGCATAAATATGTCAACTTTCAGAGATTATATAAACTCTACTTTCTTTCCTATTCTAAAATGAAAATCATCATGTTTATATTCTTCAACACACTGCTGAAAGTCTTCATAAAACACCTTCTAAATTTTCAGTCAAAATGTCTGGCTCTTTGACATATCCAATTATCCAGTATTTGTTGGGCCTGCTATTTTTAAGGCATTATGCTAGACTATATAGGGCAGGGGTTCTCTGACCGGTAGCATCAGCAATACCTGGAAACTGCTGGAAATGTACATTCTTGGGACTCGGCCCAGAACTACCAAATGAGAAACTCTGGAGTTGCCTTAAGTTGCAGCTGTAAGTTGCAGCTGTATGAGTATGACAGAGCCTGGGAGTTCCCCGGAGGGACAGGGTATGTGGGGTTGCACTATTAGAAGAGGATTCACGGAGGGAATGTGTTAGATCAAGGATGAAAAGATCTTAGCATACAGAGAGATGAGGAAAGGTGAACAAATTTCAGGAACAGCCTGAGACAAGCTGTGGCAGGGAAGGTAAGTGTTAATTCAGAGAAGCTCTGGGTGATGAACCAGGAGAGTCAGAAAGGTGCTCCATCATGGAGAATTTAGAACACTGCTAGAAATCTACTCCCAAGAAGTGTGAAGCCATTGTAAGTTTTTGAGGAGGAAAGTTACTCAAGCTGATCTGTGTTTTAAAAAATAACTCTAGCAGCAAGATGAAGGATTTGATGTACAAGGGTTTAGAGGCAGATGATGATGTTACAGCCCCTTCTATGAGTGACTGTGAGTTCTAATTTAAGATCCCCAATATTGTTTTAAAACTGTGTCATTAATATAAGGATTGCATGTTATGATTAAATGAGAAATGTTGGCACTCTGATTGCATTCTGACATACCTCTAAACCGCTGGATTAAATTAACACGTTTATTGGAATTTGGGTTTTTTTTCTTATGTTACAAAACAAAATAAATTTTGATTGAATGGTATTTCTCTTCCTAAACTTTAAGCAAAAGTATGCTTTCAAGTTAGTGGTCTTATGCTTATGAGTCAGCCTAACATCCTCTTTTCTGGTAGAATGACCCAGCCTTCCTGTTTATCATCCCATCTGGCTTGTTGGTCAGCTCCTTCCACTCTTCATGAGGTAGGTCTGGTTTGGAGCTTCCCTAGTGTTTGCAGCCCACATGCATCTCCAGGCAGCCCATTCCACACACCACAGGCAGATCGCCCAAGCCCCTGCCTCTGCTTTGCTAAATACCAACCCATCCCAACCCCCAAAAGTCATTCTTCAGGTGAGAAAGAGCTATGTGGCCTGAAGGATTTGTCATTTCAGTGGGACTTGAAGGATGAGTAGGACTCAGGAGGCAGAGGGGGTGGAACAAAGGTATCTGAAAAATGTTGGCAATTACATTTGGAAGTTTTTAACTTACTTCCTGTGAGTGGAAATGCTCAGTGTTCAGCCTGTTTTTAAATCTCAGCCCAAGTACTTATTGTGTGATCTTTGGTTTCTCATGTTCCCTCAGTTCACTCATCAAAATGGGGATAATGATGTCTACTCCTTGGGGAGAGATAAGACTAAGATGGTTAGCCCAGGAACTACTATTATCATTTCTGAATTGCTGCAAGCAAACTGAAGCCCATTAGCTTAAAAAGAAGTATCAATCTTACCATGAAGTTAATTAATAATGGTGAAGATACTCATGAGTTTCTTTTATAATTCAGTGATACATATTTTATTCCACGTATTTAAAAGTAAGGGGTGTAGTTTGTTTAGTAAATGATAAAAACTTCAACTCTAGCTATGGAGTTGGAGTGCAAGAATTCTTCTTAAATAGCACTATCAACTCATTTTAATTTCTGTGTTTCAAATGAAAGGAATATATCAAGTTACACAGAAAGTAGATTTTATGATTTATTCTTATAAAATGAATGAGAGTCATAATTTTGTTCCAACAATACAATGTTTAAATTCCTTTCAAGTTAAATTTTCCTCTAGAGTCAGAAGACTTTAACCAACACTTCCGACTGCAGTAATAACTATTCCACTTCACACTGAAGAAGCTACAGTATCTAACTTTGAGATATACTCAGAAAGAGAAGGAAGTCACTTAAGTTCACATATCCCATGAGTGGGATCTCAAGCAAGCATTAAAACTGAGTCTGTGTTTCCTTAGGATAAAGTTGAGGCTGACTGGACCAAACAGACCCACAAGGATCAAACAGGGGCTTCAAGGAAACTCAGAGTAGACAAGGAAAAAGAGCAGAAAATTTGGTAGGAAGTCAAAGCCTATTGAAGTGACCAACATGGGATTGTAGAACTATTTGTTGATATGTAAGAATATGAATATTAACACTAATTAATAAATTCCATCATAGCATATGCACAATGGCTCACATAATTTCTGACACATGATAAAATAGGCAGATGAGAACTACAGAGAAGAGGTCATTGTGAAATTGAAAATGAGAAACATGTAATTACAAATCAATCTAATGTATAAAACCACAAATCAATCCATAATAAATTATAGCAGATGTATCAAAGTCAGCTTAAAGATCTAGAGTGATTCCTAGGCCCTCGACACTAGACAACAACCTGATCTGAACTCATACTAGACCTTCAAAACGCTCTGTGAGAAGCAGGGGTGACCTTTCATGGAATCAGAGAAAAAGGAATTCACATTTACGACAACACTGAAAAGACAAGACTGGTGTTGGAGACAATAGAATCTGAATGGCATGAATACACTGGGTTGTTTACTATTCACCAGAATCATCAGTTGTGAGAGGTAGGAACAGAGAAGCTCTACAGCTACATTGATTGGGGTTTAGCTGGGCAAGTAAAATGAGAAGACAGGCAGGCAAGAACATTGAAAGAGAATGACTGAAGTGCTTGAGGTACCCCTACCATGGGTAACATGGGATCTAACCCCATTAGAAAGAAGAAGAAGGAGTTTGATGAACAGAAAGACAGAGGACTAGTGGAGGGACTGAACTTCTTGACAAGGTGGATGAATGCGATCTGTGGATCTCATAGACTGAGAAAGCTAAGAATGCAGGACACTGATCAGAGAAGGGCCTTGGTGAGGGCAGGGCCATAAGAATGAAGAGCTGAAGCAGGGAAGGGTAAAGGTTACTGGAGCCGAGAAGATCATAAATTCAAGCAGCCAGGGTGTTGCATGGGTGATCCATGTGAACAGAAAAGTAGACCAGGATGGTGACGAGGTGTGGAGAGGAGAATAAGGCTACAGGCTTGTTGCTTCCAAAGCATGAGGAGGAGATCTAGGAATCTGGTAAGGGAGTGAGACATGGAGAGATGGTGGTTTAGTGAGCTATCCCAAGCCTCAAAAGAGCAAGGATTTTTGCTTCTGTGAGGAGGACTTGTGGCCTGGAAGTACCTTGGAAGATGAAAAGTGTGCTGAGCTAAGTTACTGGAGCTGAGGAATTGGGCCACCTCCACATGGGGGAAACAATGTCCTCAGAGTGAGAGAACCATCAGCTAAAGCAAGAATGTGGAAGGAATGTTCAGTGAGGCAGCTGAGAGCATAGGAGACTTATAGATACAGGATAAGAAAGGGTATAGAAGAAAACTGTTCTGAGTGAGGGAGTGAAAAGTTGGGCAACAGGAGAAAAAGCAAAGAAGTGTTTGCAAAGAAAGGATGGAAGAGGACAGAGAAAGAGGAGCGGTTGTTTTGGACTGTCACCAGAGTGGGAGGGACAGGAGGCATTGGTTTCATGGGGAAGTGAATGAAATTGAATGGAGAAGGAATGTTGTCCGGGAGCAATGGATAAAGCTCCTATGAAAGGGGCTGGGCACGGTGGCTTACACCTGTGATCCCAGCACTTTGGGAGGCAGAGGCAGGTGGATCACCTGAAGCTGGGAGTTCGAGACCAGCCTGACCAACATGGAGAAACTCTGTTTCTGCTAAAAATACACAATTAGTTGGGCATGGTGGCACATGCCTATGATCCCAGCTACTTGGAAGGCTGAGGCAGGAGAAAGAATTGCTTGAACCCGGGAGGCAGAGGTTGCTGTGAGCCGAGATCGTGCCATTGCATTCCAGCCTGGGCAACAATAGTGAAATTCTGTCTCAAAAAAATAAAAAATAAAAAAAGGCTCCTATGAAAGGAATTATTTATGACCTGTATTGATGGTACTGTGTAGGGAATCAGGGAGGTGGTGTTAGATTTATCTGAGGAGAAGAGACATAAAGGGGAGAAAAGAAAGTTGGATTGGGGCAAGATACGTACCTTATATATGGTCAGACCTCAAATAACCTTTAGCCCAAAGGCATGTTGAGTTCCATTGTAAGAGAAAGTTTAGCTCCCCTCTTCCCTCCTGAGGTTCACTCAGCTCAGAACATTTCCTCACGTGAGTATTATAAGCACCTTGCATGCGAAAGAAAATACATCAAAGAACCATGCAAGAAGCAAAGAAAAGTAGGAAGCTCAGAAGGTGTCCATAATGCTGTAAATATTTTAAAGGTCAGCTGCCAGGGTATTCATGTTTTGAATCTAGGGGAAAAACACAGTGTGTTGTCACAGTGCCCCATGAAAGTGCAAAGCAGCACGTCTTCCTAGATTCTGTTTTAGCGTGCCTTCAAAAAGGTAGTAGTTCTTGCATCTGCTGCAGTTCCTGTTGCCTCTCTGCTTAAAACAATATCTTGCAAACAGCAGAGTTTCTAAGAAAAGATAAGAGGATTTGGGATTCTCCAAATGCAGCCTGTACAGACTTGGGTCTTATCTGTTCAGATTCTCCTTGGCTTCATTAACTATTACATGCTAACCTTTCCTATTTAACAAGAGGAGACTCTAATTTCCACAGCTTGATGAGAAAGATGTGGAGGTCTATCAAGGCCATGCCTTTCACATTTCTGTCTTCTTCAAGGTACAGAAAAAAAAAAAAAAAAAAAAAAAAAAAGCTCATTAAACATTTCTAAGCACTGTTCTGACTATATTTGCCCTTCTCTTAACCTGAAGCTGGTTGGCTGAATTTGATGTTCTTCGTATCTGCAGTGCCTGTGTCTGCAGTGCTTATGTGAAATGTTGGAAATAGCCCTTGTAGCAGCTCTGGCCACACAGGGCTGGTAAAGTCTTCCAAGGGACAGTTTGTCTTTGGGGGTGTCAGGGAGTTCCTGAGCTGTGGCTCAGTCAATTGTCCTTGGTACTTCACTTATTTTAGTCATGCATATTTTCCTTTGAATAGTGAATTGTTAAGACAGTCCTAGCCTGGTCATGGAACAGTGTAATTCTTGAGACCAAATGGGGCAAAATCATCTTAGAGTTAGATCTTTTGAGTGGAAGTATTTCTTTACTTTCCAATATTCTGGTTATAATTTTAATTCTTGCAAATTAAGTCTTAAAACCTAGGGCTCACCTAAACAAGAGAGCATGTTAATAATTTGTTGCCTCTTCAAACTAATGTTTTAAAAGTATTTTCCCAGTGTGCATTAAGGAGAGAGGTTATATGTGCTGTAGGGTGTGGCAGAAAAGAAGAGCGGCTCTTGGCTGTGCTGAACTGTTCTGAGCAATTTAGTCGGGATCTCAAATGTGCCTAACACTCTGCAAAATATGCCTGCCCTTTCCTGACCAACCATCCTCAGAATCAGGTAGGACATTCCTCACAGTCACCTGAGCCCGAGTCTGGAAAGTCTCTTCTCTTGTTTGTAGGGTCTTATCAAATGAATTCTTCCAGCCACTTTTCCCTAGAGGAATTCTGGTAAATATGATTTCTTATACTTGTTATATTCCCATTGATGTCTTTGTAATCAGTGACGTTTAGTTCCCCTCACAGATTGATGCCAAAGGCTGTCTAACCTTTGATTCAGCTCTGTCAATCACTAAGGTCCCCAAATATATATAAATGGCCAATTTTGATACTGTGTCAGGGATTAAAAACACAAGGCAATATTTTTACATGTAACACAGGTACAGCCAAGATTGGAAACAAAACTAATAGAGATCCTGATAAATTCAGAATGTTCTTATTCATTTAATTTGTTAATGCTTAATTCTAACTTGAGGAATTCTGATAAATTTACCACTTAACTGAGAGGAATGCTTTTGAAATCAAGTATTTTGATCTAAGGAAAACACTGGGTAAATTTTCTGCCAAATTGTGAGATGAGACGGCTAAGGCTAAGTATATGCAAGAAGATAATGCTTAGGTATTTTTTTTAACTTTTTATTTTGGAAAATTTCAAGCCCATACAAAAATAGACAGGACAGTAGAAAGGACCCCTATGGACCTGTCATTTAATTTCAACCATTCTCTTCACATGACTTGCTTTGTTTCAGCAGCGCTGTCACCTCCCTCCACTCCTATCAAGATTCAGAAACATCTAGAAAGGCCAGGAAGATATATTGATACTAACAAGATGATATGCTATCAGCATAAATAGAAAAGTCTCCTTTTCAACATTTTTAAATGTATGTCTTTTACATTAAATTCAGTTGATTTTAAGGACAGAGAACTGGCTTTAAAAGAATTTGTGAGGGAAAGACCTTGAGCGAATGAGCTCAATATAAACCAGTTCTGGAAGAGAACTGATAAACAAGTGGACCATATCTAAGACAGCATGAAAAGTGGGTTTCAGATAAAGGGAGGCACCATGAACTCCTGCCTCATGAACCCCTATCTGAGATAAAATCTTTAACCCTGGACACCACATGATAAGAAAAATGATGTCTAAGCAGACTACTCTGTGAGAGAGAGAGAGACAGAAAAGGCGAGGATCCTAAAAATCACCTCACTCACCCAAGGAGCAGATGAAGAAGTTCAGCATGTCTCACTAGGATTAAAAATAATTAAAAACTTGCAGGACAAGAAAATTGCCTTCAATAACCTGAATGTGTGTTCATGGAAAAGAGACTCAGTTTGCCAAATTAAAAATATGATTTTTTTTTGGAGACTCTTTGCAGGCTTCTACTGGTGTAATTTGGTGATAAACCTTAGACTCTCTCCAGTGTCCTTTATTTTAGTAAATGCTACATATGAGGCATACTACAAGCCATCTCCCAAATGCTTCCTGTTTTCAACGGATAAACAGATGAAATCTAGATTCAAAAATTACAGCCGATGGTGTAGATATGAAAAAATTTAAACACTCCTAGTAACTGATGTCATATGATTTTGCTAATGTAGGAAGAGAATTATCCTTAATGAAAAAGAAAAGAACTAGATCCTGGGCACATTGTTCCACAACTTGAACTTTCCAGAAGAGAGGGGTAGGTTGTCAAGAGAAGGAGAAGAGAAGCGTCGCTTATAACAACGGTATTATTTCCAGAGCCAGGCATCAAGTATGGTGGATGTATGTGCTTCATAAATGCCAGCTGAACTGACAAGACACTACCTCAGGGACTTGTCTCAGGAACAAACACTGGGAAGATTCCTAAAACCCAATACTGTTTTACTCCCACCTTCTCCAGTGTCTGGAAGTTTGACCTTGGAACCCATTCCATTACCTTTTTAATGTTGCTCATGATTAAAATGCAAACAATTCTAGGACAGTTCATCCCCAGGCACGAAGTGGTCACATGGTATATACAAAAGATGGGTTCAGTGTCTATCAGATTTGGGTTTAATTTCCAGCTCTGCTATTTCGTAGTTGTGTATGTAACTTGGACAAATGTCTTCATCTCTCTGCATCTCTTTCATGTGTGTTGAATGTAGGATTTTTATAAGCTTGAACAATAGGAAGTATTGAAGTATCACACATACAGAAGTAATGGTAGCTATCACTGGTGTTATTTCTTATCTGAACATTTTGAGAAAGCTGGAAAGGAAAGAATCTGAGGAAAGCAGATCCCAGGGAGCGGGCCAGGAAGGCGTGCCATCTAGGAGGGGAGGGAGAAGAAGCTACTTCAACTTGGTGCTTGGACCAACAATAGTCTTTTTGGAGCTCCTAGCTCTGTGACAGCTCATGTTCCCCATCCCTTGCCCCTTCCTTGTCACCCGTCATTTTCCCTGTATCATCCCCCACCCCATCCCACCCCTGTCAAACATCTTCCCTTTGATCACCACCTCTCCATAGAAACCATTTAGCTATAACTATGCTCATGGCAGATCTTTCATGCTGAAATTCTGAATAGCCCTCTAAATGAGTAGTGATTCTTTAACTAATGATGGTTTCATTTATAAGAGATAGAAGGGGCCGGGTGCGGAGGCTCATGCCTGTAATCCCAGCACTTTGGGAGACCTAGGCGGGTGGATAACCTGAGGTCAGGAGTTCGAGACCAGTCTGGCCAGCATGGCGAAACCCCATCTCTACTAAAAATACAAAAATTAACCGGGTGTGGTGGTGGGCACCTGTAATCCCAGCTACTCAGAAGGCTGAGGCAGGAGAATCGCTTGAACCTGGCAGGCAGAGGTTGCAGTGAGCCCAGATCATGCCACTGCACTCCAGCCTGAGTGACAAGAGCGAAACTCCATCTCAAAAAAAAAAAAAAAAAAAAAAAAAAGAGAGATAGAAGGGAGCCAATGAGATAAGAAAACTGGAAAAAAAAAAAAGAAGTCAAGAAAAAACAGAACACATTTAACCATTTAACATCATTTTCTTTTTTTTTTTTTTTTTTGCGACGGAGTCTCGCTCTGCCCAGGCTGGAGTGCAGTGGTGCAGTCTTGGCTCACTGCAACCTCTGCCTCCCAGGTTCAAGCGATTCTCCTGCCTCAGCCTCCCGAGTAGCTGGGATTAGAGGTGCCATACCCCCGACCCCCCGACCATATCCAGCTAATTTTTTGTGTTTTTAGTAGAGACAGGGTTTCACCATGTTGGTCAGGCTGGTCTTGAACTCCTGACCTCAGGTGATCCGCCCGCCTTGGTCTCCCAAAATGCTGGGATTACAAGCATAAGCCACCATGCCCGGCCAACATCTATCAGTTTTTAAAACAGAGAGCACAAAAGGTGATTTCTAGACCTTAAGAGGAGGTGCACCAACCTAATATTTGGTGAAAGAATAGATGTGTAATAGCGATAGGTGAAATCAGATTCTTTAGCACAACGTAATGATTTTCAAGTAGTTGATGCATTAACTTCAGAAACTATAACTATCCCTTAGCTTTTGAAAATAAGAGAAAAATTATAAAGCCTAATTTATTAAAATATGAAAATCAAAAGAGATTCCACACTGAAATTCTATATATGGACTTATGAAAAGAACATAGTCTGGCCAACTGTTCTTTATAAAAAAAAATGCTAAAAATTCTACGTACGTCCAGATCTGCCCTAACAACATCCTTTCCTCCTGCGCCCACTCTACCTCCTCATTCTCCAACCTTTGAGAGATCCATTTGCTCAGCCCTGCAGCTACTAGGCTTAGGGTACAAAAATATCAAGGCCAGGGCAAGGTCAGGGGTCAAGCTAACTTCACCACTGACCAGGTTGGGCACATTGTTCAGTCCCCTGGTGTGCTCGTTATATGCGCTTGTGAACATTTGGTTAAAGTGATTTTCTTCTTTATAAAATGGGATTTTAATCAGATTCTCCCTCACTGTGGTGAAGAGGTTATAATGAGATTAAATGTGGAGAAGAACCTGCCCTGGCACCTGGTGCACGGATTGCTGCTTCTTGACATGCCAGGCATAGGCCTGCCACGGGCTCTTTGCTTCACTGATCCTTCTGCCTGAAGTGCTTCTGCCCAAGATATTTCCAAAGCTTGCTCTGTTACCTCCTCCAAATCTTGACTTCAGTTTCCCTTTCTCTGTGAGGCCTTCGCTTGCCACCTTATCTAAAATTACAACATTCTCTCTATCCAAGAGCCTTTCCCCACTACCTATTTATTTTTCTCCTTAATTCTTGTCATCCTACAACAAATAGTATATTAATTTATTGTATTTCCCTACTAGAACATAAGTCCTTCAAGAGCAGGGAGTTTTGTCCATTCTTGCCCGTTTGATCTCTTCCATTATGCCTAGTGTGGGTACCATATAAGCACTCAATAATATTAAGTTGATGCAAAAGTAATCATGGTTTTTGCCATTAAAAGTAACCATGATTACTTTTGCACCAACCTAATATTTGGTGAAAGAATACATGCAAGGATACATGTAAGCTACTTGTACTAGCAATGCCCTTTCTTACTCAATTTCAGAAACTCAGACATTGTTACCCTTTTCCAATCCTATTTGTCTAATAGCTATTAACACACTTCCTACCCCTATGCTGAGTAATGAGCTTCTATTAGTGAATTGTGTTCATGTAATATTTAGCAGGACTCAGTTTTCCCATGGACTCTCACCACCCCCTGGGATATGAACCTCTATCCTTGATGATGTTTGCACTAGGAAGAAGTAAATTCTCCTTCTTGTCCATATGTACACATAACAGAGTATGAGCAGGCATAATTGTCCATGTGTGCACCTCAGGCAACTGAGCCAAAGGTGCATTACTATAGCTTCTAGGACTATATGTGTAGATAGGGCAGTAGATTGGGATGCCAATTTATTGAGTTGAAGTAAAAACACATGCCTTGGATTCAACTGAGCTTTTGTGCATGGACAGTCAGAGTGTGAACAATGTGATGGGATGACATTGTCGGGAGTGGCAGCTGTAACAGCATCAACTGGTCACAGCCCTAAAACACAGTGAGTCGTTGAGTCTGTTGTCATATTTCTTATAAATTGTAAGAACTTTTGAGACTTTTGCCAGAGCTGGGGTCAGTAATGAATGCATTTTCTGATACACCAAAACACCCACTCCCATGAACGCAGTTCGTTCCTTAAAGCATATCCTGGCACAAAGGAACAAGACAGTGTTCATGTAGTGGACACTTATTGTTATTTAGGTGAAAAATCTGGAAAGGCAGGAAGAGAATATTTACTCTGAGGAATATTGGTTAGTCATTAAAAAAATGTCTGAAGTACAGACAATTTGGAAAATTTACTGGTAGCTCTCCTCTCCACGAGATGGCACTCATTGTCTTCCTTCCCTTTTATTTAAAGTTTCAATGCATTCATATTTAAGAGTATGAATATACCTATATGCACATACATATGCACATGTATGCATAGTATAGCTATGTAAATGTGTATACACACATACACATGCATATACGTGTGTGTATATCTTAGGCTTTATAATTTACCTAGATCATTCATATTCTTTTAATCATTCAGTTGCATTTTTGACAAAATTGTCATTTACTTGGAGCCCTTGGGGACATTCAGACAGACAGTATGTAGGTTGCTGTGTTGGTAGGTGTAGGGGGAGAGTCGCCATCTTCATCTTCTTCACTCCCACCCCTTGTTCTGCTTTGCCAAAAGACAAAAATACAAAGTTGCCTTGGAGCCTGGGCATCTACCCACAATAGGCAAGAATAAAGCCAGTAACCACATAAACAGAGAATAAACAGGAATGTAATGGGATGAGCTATTTATAGAAAGGCTACCCATCTAGGTTGTTAAGGGACTGAGCAGCCTACTTATTTGAAAAGCTGGTAACATTTTAAAAAAAACATTGAGGTTCACTCCCCTCAGGAGGAATCTTGCTACTGTTAGCATCCAAGGCCTGAGAACAACTGTTTTCTTTTGTCAGTAAGGTCTAATTTTAATTAAAACAAGATCTCCTTTTCTTGAGGTTCTCCCACCATGCATTCCAGTCTTGTGCTCTGGTTAGAATGCTTCATCAATAGCCGACTTCAGTGTGGATTTGGAGGTCTGAGACACAATTACAGAAACTGGAGAATCAATTAGGGCTTTGGATCATTATGCAGCAATTCTATTTTTATTACGTTAGCACTAAAGTGGGGGAAAGATCAGGAACTCAGACTCTATAGAAAGGCAGATCAACTAATCTATAGGGGAAATGCAAGTTTCTCAGCAACAACAACATCAACACACATTAGCAGGCTGGAAATTCAACTCAAATTGACCGTGTAGGCATTCAAACCAAGCGGGCACTTGGAAGATGGAGATGATAAAGGTCCTTAGAGGACTTACTCATTCAACATGCGTTAGACAATAGCAGCCAGTCCCTCCCGCCTTTGCAGGGGTGCCTTCCTCTTGAGGCCTCTTCCTCTCCAGAAGGAAGCGTTGCACTCCCTACTTGCATGTATTAGTTTCCCTCTATGTAAATCCCCATAGCTCATATTTATAAAGCACTTTGTTAGTTTCACACAGGTGACATCTAAGAATCATCTTTGTTTTTCTCAGCCACAATGGGGAGGAGGTTGACATGTTCATCCTAATTTTACAGATAAGTTCTGAATAGGGATTCATGATTTGTCCAAGGTCACAAACTATGTAGAATCAATGCCGAAAATAGAGAACTGGTCCCCAGACCTGTAGCCCACACTCCCTTTTACCTGATCACATAAAAAGCCCAAGATTGATATATCATAGGAAATACACCTTTGTTTTCTTCTCTAGCATATGCAGGAGTATTGTAAGCCAAAGTTCCCAGTGGATATTTTACATGTGACACTTTCTACCCCTAAACATTGTTTGCTATAGCCTTCTTGAGGATGGAGTCATGACCTCAGAGAAAGGGCACAGTATATTTCATTTCTCCTAGTCCCCAGACTGGATTTTCATTACGGCTGGTGCCAGGTTCTTTTTTAGTACTGCCCCGGGCGTATGAGAAAGAGCTTATTTTCATGACTAGCAAGGGCATCATTCAAAAGACAATTTGAACGTGGCCTTTTATGTATTTTTTTGCAAAGCTGTTATTTGGATAACCTTCAGGGAAATCCTTAAAACACTGAAAATGAAAACCATTAACAATGTGTTAGACACACATATACAGAAGAGCTGATAATGTTGAGTGCATGTGTATATTCTGTATCCGTGTGTGTGTGTGTGTGTGTGTGTGTGTGTGTGTGTGTGTGTGTTGAGGGAAATAAGAGATTTGTTCTTTGGGAAATAGCTGATCCAGAAACTGTCATTAATTCATAGGCCAAAAAGCCAAACTCCTATTTTGCAGCCCTTTCCCCATGGACTTAAGGAGTCTGAGGATTAAAAAAAAAAAAAAAAGTCTGAGGTATAAATACGATCATAAAGAGACATTCAAATTTGCTTTCTTCAAAGATTTTGCTCTGAGCTACCCACGACTGCCTGAGATATGTCAGATCTTCAAGAAGTGGCTAGCTCTACTCTGAGAAGCTTTCTGTTTCTGCTTGCTACCCAGGCAACCAAAATGTCAGTGTGCACATGTGCATGCGTGCATATAAATATATACACATCTCTCACCGTCTTATTCTTCATGTGCTACCTGTCTGTGTATATGTGTTTATATACATGTATGCATATGTCTGTGTCACATGTACATTTAGAGGTGTTTTTGCTATTTGAATTTTTGCTTCTTTTTATTTTTGAAGACCAATGGAAAAGTGTTTGAAGACAGCAGATTACATTAAAAAATCAGTTTCACCGACTGGCTCTCAGATACTGTGTACGTGTATGCACACACACACCTCTTCTACCCCCTCTGATTAATAGATGCTTCCTCTTAAGTCCTTTAAAAGAGGCATTCTTAGGCACATTTCTCTGCCAAAATGTAGTGGATTCCTCTTTGAAGCTGTGACCCTGTTGATTTTGTTCACTGCCAAATTTCACATCATGAAAAAAATAGCTTAATATTGGAGTGATTCACTTTCATGGAGAGCTGACAGAATTGAGTTCTTCAAAACCTAAACTCTGCCAATTTTGATGTCCCTAATTTATTCCAACAACCATTTAAGTCTAAATGCCTCCATTTTAATCACATTAACAGTATATTACAAAGAGACTGAACACCCAGAGGACTCCAGTTGCAAAATGAATTTGGCTCTTCCTTGTCCTCTTTATGTTTGGAATGATCAAATAGCTGCTGGCAAAAATGTTCAGCTAGAGTCAGCCCTCTGGTAATTTCCCATTGAGTCCCTCTGCTTCCTTAGCCAGAGGCCTGAACCTTGGCACTTGCCCAGACATCACAGAGGAAATAAACATACCTATTATCCAAGCAACCACAAAGATGCCTATCTGACCATTGCTGGCATTAGGTTTACCTGGACAGCTGCATTTGACTGGTGCTAAAGAGTGGTAGCTTTGTGAAACTAATCCACATCAATTCCTATCAACCTGGAGGCCTGATTGGCACCACGATCTAACCAGGGAGGCTGCAGCAGTGGCCCTGGGGAAATTGTGTGTTCCTGGTACCCCTTCTGGGTCTCACCAGTTGATAAAGTATCAGGCCTTCAATGGGGCCAGTGCAGAGATTTGTTTATACCAAGCCTGAGCCATTGCCAGTTTGCCCATTCCTCTGGTACTGTACTCACATAAAGCTGCAGGAAAGCTGAATATTTAATGCAGGTATTTTATTTGAAACCAAGTGCTCCTGTTCTCCAGGGTCTACTTTCTGCCACCAGCCTACATCCTAGGAAATAGAATAAACATTTTTCTGTCCTGCATAAGCCAAGCTATTTTCATATTTAGTTTCCCAACAGCCATCAACTGCATATGTGTGCAGACCCTGAAAACTCAAATACCTCCTTACTGTTTTGGCAGTGTTACATGGTGGTTATAAGCTAGGGTGTTCCTGTCAGAGAGACTGTGCTAACCTCTCAGCTTTGTCACTCATGGTATAACTTGCAGCAAGTCATTTCTGCTCTCTGAGATTGTTTTCTCAACTACTAACATGGGTAAAAGAATTGTATCTACTTCACACAGTGCTGCTTTGAGAAACAAGTGAGGTAATGCACAAAATTAAGAATCTGGCCTATAGTAAGTGCTAAATTATGCACTTCATGTAAGTGTATTATATATATGTGTGTGTGTTTAACCAGTGTTATTGATATATGAATATTACAAATATTTTCCACTTTTTAATTGCTTGAATTCAAGATTGCTACTCAGTAACAATACAGAAAAAGAGATGAGGAAGTTACAAGTTATTTCAAGCTTGAGACATGACTTCTTTAGAGGTTTTTGTTACTACTACTGAGCTTTATTGGATTAGAAGATGCTAGCTTCCAGAATTTCTATTACGCTATGGGCTCAGGGACTGCAATATGCTGGAAGAAAAGCTGGGGATTGTCCTAAAGTTGCACTTACATACTAAGCCCACTCATTTTCCTTAGGTTATGTGATCGTTTAAGGTAGCTCTGTGATGACAGGCACTGATGGAGATACAAGGATGCCATCTCTTGGTATCTTCACATTTACATCCCTCCTAGTCTACCCCTGGGTGTTCCATGTCATCCTTATTCTGGCAATTTCATCTCCTCTGGCCATGAACAATTAAGGATATTTTTAAAAACTTATTTTACAAAGTCCCATATTTCCACTTAAAACTCTTTGAAATAAATACATTATGAAAACAGAATTAAACACTTAAACACAGGTTATTTTTGTCCTCTTTGTTAACCCAAGGCAGTATCTTCTAAAGCCAGGGCTCTGTTGATAACTTTGGTTGGTTTCATGACAACTTCTATAGTTAGAATCCCATGTTGAAAGATGAACTGAATGAGACAAATATGAGGTAATTGTCCTCAATTAGACAATAAAAGTGATGGGAAAACAATATATTTTTTAAAGTTTAACTTTTATTTATCAACAAATACTTTTTTTTTTCTTTTGAAACAGAATCTTGCTCTGTCACCCAGGCTGGAGTGCAGTGGCACAGTCTTGGCTCACTGCAACTTCCACCTCCCAGGTTCAAGTGATTCTCCTGCCTCAGCCTCCTGAGTAGCTGGGACTACAGGCGTGTGCTACCACGCCCAGCTAATTTTTTGTATTTTTAGTAGAGATGAGGTTTCATCATGTTAGCCAGGATGGTCTCGATCTCCTGACTTCGTGATCCACCCGCCTCAACCTCCCAACGTGCTGGGATTACAGGCGTAAGCCACCATGCCTGGCCAATCAACACATACTTTTGAGTGATACAGAGGTGTCTTTGGCATTGTGAAAGGTGAAATAGAATATTTTTCGTACTTTAAAGTAGAGGAAGTATTCACATTTCTATTCTAGCAGAAAATCTATTTTCCCTGTAGAAACCAGTAATATTCCCTAATATAGTTATTTGTATAAGGACTAATGTTCTAGTTCAATGATTGGAGCTAGAATGGGTTATTTTTGCCCCTAGACAATTGGACCTCCACACAGAGACTCAGACTCAAAGAGAAAGGATGAAACACAAGCAAATATTATAGCCAATCCTCAGCCTCCTGAAAGGGAAGAATCCTTAACCAAAGAAGAGAGTGAAGTGTTCGAGTCTCTCACCTCTCCAAGGAAGATTCTGATGTTTATATTTGAGAAGGGAGAGTAGAATTTTTGGGACACTCATGAGTCTTTGAGAAAACAAAGTCCATTTTTATATGGCTGGAGAAGGGACAACACTTTTGTCGGAACTCAGTAGTGCTAAGAGCTGTAGCCAGTCGTTGGATGTGAACCCTGTTGCCTTCGGCTGCAATGGAATTACAGACACTGGACTTCCTTTCTTTTGGGGCCAAAGAGGTATATCCTGAGTATATTAGGTGTAACCAGGCAATCAGAGAACAATCGCGCAGTCATTTGAAGGGTAACCAGATATCTGGGTCAGGTTGCGAAAAACATCAATAGTGTTGGGGTATTTCACTGCTGGGGCTCCCTGGGGAAAATATTACTCAATGGTCATCTTTGAAATATAGCTAAAAGCCAGTCATATTTACATCACAGAGCGTTGTCTGTATATTATTTTTAAAAGCAACTTCAGTCAGCTATATATCTAAGGCCTATGGGAAATAGTCTGGTAACAGAAAGAAAAAATTCAGGTAGTATTTTCTTGGAGGGTCTTAGGCCCCAGAGATGGAAGCCTAATACATAAGGGAAAATAAAATGTGTCATATGAATAGTATACAACTACAAACCTCTTCATAAAATTTGAGATTCTGAGCAGTAACTTTATGACTTTTTCATAGCAATCTCTTGTAGGAAGCTGAGGATATTTGGAGGATTCCATTTCCTGCAGAGTAGTTCAATTAAGCACAAGTAATTTCAGTCTATGCACAAAAGGACGTGAGTAGTAACTGGTTACCATTTGATGTTAGGATACAGAGTTCAGCTCCCTTGGGACAATCTATAATAAAAATGCAGTAACACCAAGAACAAATAGAAGGGGCTTTTCTCATTTACCCTTTATGACACCATTTCTGTCAAGATGGTTTCTTCGTGGAAGTGTGCACGCTGAATTTTTAGTGTTTATTTCCTTACCAATGTTCTTCTACATCCAGACCTGGCTATAGATTGCTCCTCTCAATTTTTACTTCCATCCTCTTGGCACCAACTCTCTGAGATATTGACTGATCGCTTGCTGTCCTGTCATTCTCTCTGGCTTACGAAGCCTTAGTCATTTATGTGCATTTAGAGATATCTTTGGATGCAGACTTGCTAAATCACAAGGCAGTCTGATGATGAAGTACCTTACCCATTTACACTTGTATAGAGGAATATCATCCAATTATCTACAGTGTATTTCTGAAGTACAGCAAGTTGGAGACTGGTTCCTATGTCGGCCTTTGTGTGCAATTCTCTTTTTACTCTTGATCATTCTGGCAGCAAGTGCATTTGACATTAAGTGCACTGCATGCTGTGTCTTTGTGCATGGTGTCTCCAAGTATTTGGAAGAATCTCAAAGTCAATGCTAGAAAAATAAATGTTTTAACCAAGTTTGAACAGAACAAATCGAAAAGTCAACTACTTAGAGGAAAGGATGCCCACTTATAATCTGCACATTATGTACTGTTGTATTTTAGAAATACTTATTTGTAGCAGACAGCACTGCGAGGAAGAAAGATCACAGTCCTCAGAGTCAGTAGACATCAGTTTTAATTCTGCCTATGCATAGTTAATGTTTGACCTTGAACAAGCAGCAACCACTCTAACCATAGTTCTTCCAACCGTAAAATCAAAGGCGGGCCTTGATGATTTCTTTAGTGTCTCATATAGTCATTGGATTGTCCCGAGGGAGCTAAACTATGCATCCTACCATCAAACGGTAACCAGTTACTACTCATGACCTCCTGTGCATAGGCTGAAATTACTTGTGCTTAATTAAGCTACTCCTCAGGAAACAGAGCTCTAAAGCTCTACATTCTGAAGATATTGTTAAACATTTTCCTTTCATGGAATAACCAGAGATAGAAATTCAAAAGATGGGATTTCCAAGTCATGGTGATATTTTGTGTCATATCACGGGGTGATCTTGTGAAAGAAGTGGTTGGCTGTCAGTTCACCTCTCCGGACATGCTTGGGCAACACACACAACTATTGGAGGCACGAGTGAATAGATTCTGAAGCCATCCAATAGAAGCAAGTTGTTAAGTGGTTATTTCTCAGGCTGGTTTAAATCTACTAAATTCCCATTAAACCACTATAATAAAGGTTTTTAGTATGAACTTGGAGATAAAGGTGTGCCAGGGCCATGGTCCAAGTAAAGCATTTAAATGGCCAAGTGTGATGGCCGATACAAAATCCAGAATATCAAGTCAGCAATGCCTGTCTGCTGGGAGAGAAACTAAATAGTTATAGTGGTCTGAGGAGCAAACATAAATAAATGTACCGACTCTGAAGACCTTGGCACAGACAGTACAATAATGAGTTGTTTTGACAAGTCTAAAAAATGTTTGTCTCTACTCTTTCCTATGACTTGGCAACTATTTTACCTTGTATCGATTTGTTCCTCATTTCCCTTGCAACAAAATTTACCCTCTTGCTTTAAATATGATATTCTTTCCACAAAGACTATTTCTAGCACCTATACCTTCTTCCTAAATGAGTTACTGCATTTTCTTTCTTGCCCTCTGCTAATCCACCCTCCACTGAAAAGCCAAACAAAAGGGAAAAATTTCACCAGCTCCAAATAAAATACGGTATATTTTCCCATTATGCAAGGAGTGAAGGCAAAATGGGTGTGGAGTTCTCTGTGGACAGCTGCTTCCCTGTACAAGATGAATACTACCAGTGCTCCTTTAGACTTTAAGTCTTTGTCTCAAAGGCTTTGTCTTCAAGCCTGTCTTGTGACTGGAGTGTTTGTTAATAACTGCTCCTCCTGCACCTCCATGTCACTGTGTGTCCACACATCTCTGCCTACTGCTTCCCATCCCTGATTCTAGACACTGGTTTAGCTACAGGAGACAAGAATCACTTCCAAAGGAAGATGTTGAATTCAGGCAACAGAATGGTAAGAAAAAAGGCCCATGTCATTATTGTTGTTTCATTCTTAGCACACACTTTCATTTCTAATGTTTAAATTCTATGCAGTGTTTCCTGATCAGGGGTTCTGTTCCTTTTCAAGGATTCTCAGGGATCCTTTTTTTAAGTTGATTCTCAGGGATAGAGCACGTTACCTTCACCACAGTAAGTTCCTCACAGGTGTAGAGTCCCGTTTGAATAAAAACATGTGTCTTCTCAGACAAAATGTGTGTCCTCCCTGTGGCTTGCACAGCAGGGTGCCATGTCCCTCTCTGCTTTTCCCTCTCCCCTGGAGGGTCATCTTTCTTATGTGGAAATCATGATTTTTGAGAAGCTGAAGCTGAGTTGAACTATTTTCCCCTGATTCTTATCAAGGCTTAAACTATATTAAAGGGGCTACCATTTTAAAAGATCTACTCTTTATACTTCTTTTAGTATCATAGTTTTAATACTTGTCAGGTGTCCTAATCCAAATCCTATGCTTTACAAATAATAAAAATAAGGCCTAAAGGTATAGTGACTTACCCAAGTTTACAGAGCTAATTTGTGGAGGACAGTGGAGAGTAGCCCAGGTTCTGATTTTCTGGTTTTGCATTCTGATTTTACATTCACCGCTATACAAATTTTACATTCACCACCACACAAATGGAAGAATTTTGTTATACTTCCAATAGATACATATGTGAAGATCACACATACCCACTGAATATGTTTCAATCAATCTTGATGTTGGGAATTCTTTCATGTTTGGACCAGGATGGTACTTCCATCAGAGCAGAGTAGTCCGCCAAGCTAGGAGGATCTCTTCATCCTCTAGACAGAAAAGACAGCTGACCTCAGCCCAGCATTCTACTTCATAAAAGATGTTCATAGTCATGATGTCATTCTATCCTCACTAATCATAAGAGGTTGATAATATTGATAGTTTTATCTTATAGACAAGGACCCCAAGCTTCCTCAGTAGAAATCTAGCCATTAGTTCACGTCACATGACTTCACCTCCAGATAGACCTTGTTCTAGCTTGGAATCCATCTGAAGTGCATTCTAAACTAGGAGAAGCGTCCATACTTTCTTAGCTGGAGTATCCTGAGGGAGAAGAGCTCTAAAGAATAAGAAGAGCAAGGACACAACCTGACATCATGTTGCTGCCCCACCCGGCACACCCAGCCACACATATGTGCTCACAAGTTTTGATAACAGGGTGCCTTCATAGTCCCCAAATCCTTAACATTTATGATGATGAATTCTGCAATGGGGTAGCCCATTTCTGAAATTTCAATTTGGACTTGAGTAAAAACAGATTTCCTATTAAATTCTTCTTGATAGAAACATCTCATAAACAAACAAGCATATGAACAAATATTTCTAATTTCCTCTTGGTGAATTATTTAAAGAATGCACATAAATCATGGCAATGTTTTTCCTTTGGATGACTTTTATTTATAGTTTTCTGTCTTTAAGAAAATTTTCAATAATTCATAATCACATTTTATAAAGTTGCCTTGCTGCTAAGAGCCAAGATAAAGATACATATGATTTAGCTTCCTAATATTTTATTTCTCTCTTCACCCATAAGAGGTCTGGTTTCCCAAGACAGCTGAGCTCTGTATCGGAGGGTATTCTAATAATTTCATTGATGTATACAAAATGTATTTCCTTTTTCTAAAATGAAAAAGGAAAGTAGCAAAGGCAGTTTTCATTATACAGATTCATAGTGGTGCACCTCAGTGGTCTGTGCTCATCCTGAGAGGAGACCTGACGTATGGCTGCCAGATTTGAATATAAATGTAAACTCCTATTGCTCCACAGAACCCCATGCAGAAATCAGCTTACACCCAATGCATGGAGAAAATCAATAGTATATTATTAAAAGAGCATTCTGACTTTGTGTAGAGCCATTAAAATTAATCCCATCAGCATTAAGTCATGGGACCTAGAGAATCACCCAGGAGAGCCATGGAATGATGGCAACCCACACAGATTAGGAAGAGAAGATGACACAGGCAGAACAGAGAAGGAAGTGTGGTCTGGCCCAAGCATTGCCCATGTCCCTTCCTGGTTGCCCTTCTTGTGAACACCTGGGGGTTCTGCATCTACACGTTCCTGGTGCCCAATCCTGAACACCACCCTGTCTCTGCTCCAGCCCTCCCTGTCTCCTGGAAGTGCTGCCTCTGAAGGCAACTGCTCTAAACCTTCTGCTTCTTTAGAAAGCTGTCTGATAAAACAAAGCTTTCTGCAGCGTTCATGACTGATAATAGGGTCAAATGATCAATTGCCCCTGATCACAGACTTCCTGCGAGATGCAACACTGTAGCCCAAAGTCTTCACCCAAAGTCATGATAACTAGGAGAGAGTTTTTGACTGATATAGCCTTGTTCATTGTGGGAGAGCATGAAAGCCCTGAAAAGCCAGGAGATCTGGGTTAAAGTCCTGCCTCTACCGTCAAGTAACTCCCCTCACTCTGGGTAAGTCACTTGACCTGCCTGTGCCTTAGTTTTCTCATCTGATAAGTGAAGATTTAAAGGGTGTTTTGTGGGAGCTTAGTAAGATAATGAAAAGGTACATGCAAAGCAACACGGTGCTTTAAAAATGTAGCTATGACTTCATTTAGACATTTTGTGGAACAAACACACAGAGAGATGTTGTAACACAAGGATGTAGGAAAGACAAAAGACAGACTTCATTTATTAATCATTTCCTGAGTGTTTATTGCAAGGTGGGCATCGTTTTATGCACACGAGGTGTAGGAGCGAAAAGACAGATTGTCAATTATCTACATTACTGCTAGCATTACAGGAGTTTAAAATTATCTTTCATCTCTTGTATATTTATTGTGCGTGGCATAAATCAGCCACACTAGTATCTGCATACTAGTATTGCTTTCAAACACCAATGATAGAAAATGTCCAAAGCAAATCAGAGTAAATTAATTTTTTTGCATTAATTTCTGTTTCTTTCAAATACAAAGATTCATATATAACTACTATCAAAGGCGTTTTTTGCCTTTACAGATGGTCAACATTTGTTAAAGAAGTCAGGAAAATGCAGACATGCAGGAATTAGGACATCCTTGCGTCATGGGTCTCTCAGCCTTTTCCTTAACCAGGGGTGGATGCGCTGCACTTGAGGAGGAGGCAAGGGGCAGTCAGGCAGCCTGGAGTTCTCCTGCCCACTCTGCTGGCTCTGCTGGCTCCCCAGCCTACTTCAGCCCCAGCCTTGCAAATTCCAAACTGCTGATTCATGCTCATGATGTGAGCCTAATGACCGCTAACACGCTCCTGTTTTTCTTCTTCAGGCACATTTTCTTGGTAACCAGGCGGATGATATGCTAATACAAGCTGGCAGACTTGATCTCAAACTACAAAAATACGCTCTGCCACGTGGAGGGGACAAAGGAGGAAAGAGACTTCAAGGCTATCCTTTTGACTCGGGTTTCCATTTTTGTCGAGAAGCACACAGCAAGTGCTCAACAAGGAGATTTGGTATTCAGAGGAGACCCACAGTGACCATTAGGATTTTAAACCACCATGAGCAGTAATTCTTCTCATTTAAAATAAATGTCCTCTAAGCTTTTTTAGTAACACACTTTATGAGACTCCGCTAGTTTCTCGTGCTGTTTCAGACAGCTCTGGGTAAGCAGGAGATGCTGAATCCAGTGAGGCAGAAAAGTCAGAATTTGCCTTTTCTCAAAATCCATCTTGGCCCCAACTTGGCTGCATCTTGCTTCTGAGTCATATAGCAAGGGTTCGTCGAAGGTCACCGCAATGCCCTGGACTACTTTGGAGTTTCAATGTATTGCTGTTGAAATAATTTTTAATCTCTTCCTGTCAGCTGGCAAGATGATACAATAATATTACCCTGTGTTGCCTCACAAGTGATTAAAGAACAAGAGCACAGCAAGTCCTGCTTCCCAGCCCTCTCACAGGAGAGCATAGAGGCTTCTGCAGGAAGAACGAGCCTTCTGCAACATACAGATATTCCCAGAAAGACAATTCACAAAGCAGTTTATTAGTGCCTGTGTTTTCAAGGCACTGCTGAGCGGAATGCCAGGGCCATTGGCTCCTGTTTTATTAAGGTTCTTGTCTATCTGACTCAGACTCACAAATTTTCTGGCCACAGACTTGGAATTTACTGTAAAGTGAGTCATCCGGTATGAACCAATGAAAATTCTCCAGGCAAATTCAGTTCAGACTCTGAGTTGTTATTTTTATTCTAAAATGGTCTTTTTCTTTATTATCTGGAAACTCATCAGTTAGGTGAGTCTGAGTGAGTCTGTGTTAAGAGGCTAAAATTAATAAATCCGTCTGGGTAATTTCATGCCAAAAGCCACAACCTTCGGTTGATAAAAAGGAAGATGTTTCATTTCAATTGGAAGGTCACAGTCAGTCTGCTAAGCTGATTTTGAAAACGATATGCTGATAAGCATAGGAAAGGGTAAAGAAATTCCTTACAAAGCAAAATGAAAATAAGAATTTCTTTTTTCATCACACCAGAGGAAGATTCAAATTAATGTCCTCAGAGAGAGGTCACTTTGAGATACAGAGAATCAAAGGTTGGCTACCATAGGTTTAGTTTTTTATAATCTGCTTACAACTAGTTACTTCCTTGATCACTTCAGCACCTACAACTATCTTGAGACAGTTTTTACCACTTTACAATAAAAATACTAGAAATAAACATTTTCTTTTATTTTCAGTACTCTGGAAAGTCAAATTTTATTTGAGCCCAAACAACTAAATTCCGACTCTATCTTTTAAAGTGCTCCAGAGCCAAGACTCTAAGCCATAGAGACTTATTGCCACAATCATGGTCATCAGATTACCTGTGGAGCTCTTGCTGAATGGTGGAGCCAGGAAGGAGCAGCCACTGCAATCTCTTTATGTCTGTAGAGCTGTTGCTAAGCAGTACTACAGGCAGTGTCTAAAGGCCCATCTCCAAGTCTGGAGTGTTCCAAACAACATCTATAAGAAGTCTCCAGAGCTGTGGCATCCCAGTGAGAATGGCTCTTGCATTCAGGCTCCAACAAAAGTGTCCAGGCAGGAAGTTGAAATGGAGGAAGTTATGTTAGAATGACTATCCTCATTACACAGATGAGAAAAGTGAGTCATGGAGTAAGTCAAACTCCTCCACCTCCCAACAACCAAGGAATAAACTAGAACCCATTTTTCTCTGCCTTTGTGTGTTAAGTTAGACATCCACTGGATTATGCCACTTCTTTTGGGGAAGGGAAGAATAGAAAATTGGATGACCCAGCACAACAGATGAATTCTGAGGGTGAAGAATGCAAGAGGAACAAATTTCCATTTTCCTGTTATTTGAAGATGGAAGAGTAGATGTGGGTTCCAGTGAAGAACCAAGAAGCAGTTCCACTGAAAAAGTAGTATTTGACTCAAAGTAACCATTTTGAACAAAATTCTGAAAAGTCGACCTTAAATAGTAAATGACTGAGATAGCAAAGGAATGAAATTATCTGTTCTTCCCCAACAATAAACAGAAAGGGCTAATTCAGTCCATGGTAACTATTTAACCATATCTCAAGTGGGTGAGCAGCAATCAATGATTAGCACAAAAATGGTCAGAATAGCAGCATGTTTCTCATATGCAAAAAAAAAAAAAAAGCCAAGAAAATTATCATGGATTGAGAGCATTTTTGTTAGAATATGTGAAAATAAAAAAATGATAAAGGTGAAGATTAGAAAAACGTGGAAGAGATGGCAGTAAGAGAGCAGAGGATAGGCCCCTAGCTTTGTCCTGGGAGCATTGACCTCTCTGACCTTGCCCTCCACAATGTTCACCTGTGACCATCTGTGTCCACCTTCAGTGAATGTATTGTTCCCAAAAGGCTCTTGTTCCTATCAGAGTACCACACTAGAGCTGTGGTCCAGCTCTGTTCAGGAATCCACAGCCCCAGTCCAGATTTTAAAAGGAAAACCAACTGCAGAAATGTAAGAAATAAAACAGCTTGCTCAATAAGAGTTACTCAAGTTTAACTATGGATGACTGACCGAGATGAGGCAAAGAGCAAGTACCATCTGCCAGATATAATAGCAGGAACTCTTTATCTGTTTTCTCACTGAATGTCCTTAAGAATTATATGAGATGTGGCACTATCCCCATTGCTCTAGACACTGAGAACCAAGGAAGTTCTGTTACTTCCTCAAGGTTGGGATTCAGTTCCAGGTAGGCTTTAATCCTGTATGTTATTTACATCATTTCCAACTAATAAAGATGCGAGTGTAATTTATGCACATATCACACTCAAGTATTTCAGGCAGATGTCAATTAACTAACATCTTTATTATAAAATTATAACAGGTTATCACAGGCAAAATTTTCCATTAGTGCATCTATACTTTTGAGTACAGTGAAATATAGACAAGTAATTCTCAATGGGAGGAGTCAGAGAAGAGAAGCACATCAGGATTACCTGAGCAACCTGTTCAAGCAGATCTCCCATTACCCTCCCCTCCCCAACCCCCTTCACGCGTGTTAGTCAATGTTATCAGCAGGATGTGTCTGACTCATAAATGTACTGGGCTGGGGAAAAACAACAACAACAACGTTGCAACCTCGTTTTGTGTATTTTCACATCAATGAATGTTTTTCTTTTTTTGTTTGTTTGTTTGTTTGTTTTTTTGAGATGGAGTCTCTCTCTGCTGCCCAGGCTGGAGTACAGTGGTGCAATCTTGGCTCACTGCAACCTCCACCTCCCAGGTTCAAGTGATTCTCCTGCCTCAGCCTTCCGAGTAGCTGGGATTACAGGCACGCACCACCATGCCCAGCCTTTTTTTTTTTTTTTTTTTTTGGCTTCTTTATTATCCTATTTTACGTAAAGGAATTTCTAGATAATTTTTCTCACATTATTTAGGTTTTCATATGTTTTGATAGTTCATTTTCAACTTCTGCCTCCCACAATTTTACATGTAACCAATATTCTCACAAAAATATGAATGACTGATATCTTCCATTTACTTAACTGACTTACTCTGTACATATGCATACACACAGCTTCATTAATGTACTGACTTCTGATCAGATTTAAACTGCAGCAAATTTCTTCATCAGAAAATAAAAACCTCTAAGAACGTTATAGGAAGTGATTTCAATGGATCAGGATGCTTTATCATCTATTCATTAATGCTGTCAACATCCAGGTACTGCTGAGTGCCTACAATATTCCAAGCAGTTGCATTTTACCAGCTAAAGTAGAATATACCCTCTTGTCGAGTTAGCCATTTACTTATGTCGGAGAAACATCCTTCAGAATAAGGATGCCCTGAACTCTTCTGAGGGCATTCAAAAATACCAGAGTCATTGTTAGTTTGCCCTTGAATGACTCTATGTTTGTTGGAGATAAAGCACTCATGCCTTTCAGGTGACACTTTCTAGATGTCAGCAATTAGTTATAATTATTAATAATTTTGGTTACTATAACTTATCTTATTTGTAGGCTGAAATTTAGGCTTTGAAGAAAAATGGATTGGTTAAGCCTTAGAAAACATAAACACACTGAATGGGCCCTGTACACTCTAAATACCTTCATACTATTTGAAGGAATTCATAGTAAAACTTACATCTTCAAGTGAATCTGTACTAGTAGCCACTACTAGATTACTGTACCATCCAGGACACCAGAAAAACTGGAAGGCATGTGAGACTGAGAACCTAAGGCCTGCATCCAAATCTCAGTTTGCAAGTTTTGGAACCACAGATAAATCACCTGATGTCTCTGAGTTCCAGTTACCTCATCTGTAGAGCAGAGAAAATAATGGCTCTGCCCATCATCTCACTAGAATATTATCAAATGATCTAAGGTTTGTAAAAATGTTCCAGTAATTATGAAATATTTTAATATAAATCAGTTTTTAAAAACTGTTTCAGAAACTGTAAAATACTATATTAATAAAGCATTAGTTTTGCTAGACCTCAGAATTTTATCTTTGATTTTATAATCCTGCTGAAGTATAATTAATATAATTGTTTATTGTAAATACTTGCTTACATAATTTGACCAATATCTCTCGGCTCGGTTGCTTCTCTGAACCTGTTACTTCATGCGTAAAGCCTATATAACAATATCTACCTTTAGTAAAGGCAATAATATATGCAAAGTACTTAATCCAGTTGCTTATTATGTAGATTCAATTAATACAAATTATTTCTGATACAAAGTTATCATATATTTTGTTCTCCCCACTAACCATAGTTACAAATGTTTATATGACTCCAGGACTGTACTAAATTCTGCTAGTTTTGTAGTCTCCTGTTCATTTTTCTTCTTTTCTCATTTCCTCCCAAAAGCAAAGGATTTACAATGACCATAATTATCATGATAAATCATCGGATGTATGATTAATAAGGTAGTGTGACAGTTATTCTTTATGTTAGAGGCTGTGTCCCACTGAGACATCTGAACAATGAATCTGCTTTAAAAGATGAAGCCAGGGAGGGTCATGCATGGTCAGACACAGGTTCCTGTCAAGGTGATTCTTGTCAAAGTTATAGCCTCACTTTCATATTTTTTTATTTTGTATTTTTTCTTAAAGCGAGTGTTTTGAAAATATTATCCCACCTGCAGGAACATGGTGATTGGTAACATGAAGGCCTGTTTGAGAAACAAAACACTGCTGCAAAAAATCTGATTTAGCAACATGAATTTTATTCAGTTTTAGCATAGAATTTCATTGCTCATCCAGGGGTAACCTAATCTGTCATACAAAGTTGCCTTCTTTTTCATTTCAGAAAGTGCCCGGCTCTTATTGCCTGTGTGCCTTTGAAAAAAATCAACAGTTTAGAAGGAAGGGGCCCGATACTCTGCTCTCTTTCCCTGCCTTCTGCCCAAGTTCACGAGATTGGCCCTAAAAATTCCTCTCACAATTTTACCAATTTCATCCTGCAGACTGTATTAATGAGTGTCATATCTCAGCAACAATCATTTCGCATTAAATTTAGAGTTAAGCTAATGTGGTAGAATGATCCGCGTGCCAAAACCTCTTCATTCCTTTTCCAGTCCTTCACACAATGGCAGACTAGAACCAAATGCTCAAATATCCTTCTTATATAACTAAATGGAGGTGAGCGTTTCCCTGTCTCTTCATCTTCCACCCTTGTTCTCCAACTCCCTTTTTATTTATATAACCAGCTGGAATTATAATTTACCGGTGTGCTAAGGGGACATCAGTGATTCTCCAGATGGCTCAAACCAACCCATGAGAGTACATTTCTTTTCACATTTGATCTTAGAATAGCCAATATGTTCCTAGCAAGAACTAAGCAGTTGACCCATGTATTGCAATAAGTTTCCTTTTACCTGTTTTCTGATGATGAATACCCATATTCCTTGATATTATCTATCCCCTATGCATCTCTGTATATTTTCCTCTTTAAGATTTTTCTTTATGTTTAATCTGAGGATAAGTAGGAGGGAAGCTTTTAATTTAAAAAAATTATTTGATATTTAAGCCAGCTTCTTCTCCTAGCATATGTTTCAGCTTCTGAAATGCAGGTCTTAAACTTCATGTTGAGAAATGCAGATATTTATTCTAAAAGCATTTCTGAGAAAGTAAAAATATGCCTATAAATAAATGAAGACAAAAGGAAGATGGGGAAGAGAAAGTTATGTATAAAATTTTCTTCTAAAACCTCTGATCAAATTCTCTGCCAAATTGTATAGAATGAAGTTATATAATATCCGTTTGCTTACTGCAATGAAGTGTTCACACCATCAGTGCAGATTTTGCATTTTATTCAGTTTTAATCATCAGAGAAATGCAGATTAAAGCCATAATGCGATAACAACTTACCTGAGCCAGTATGGCCATTATTAAAAAGTCAAAAAACAATAGATGTTGGCGCAGATTTACTGAAAAGGAAATGCTTATATGCTGCTGATAGGAATGTGAATTAGTACAATTCCTATGGAAAACAGTTTAGAGATTTCTCAGGGAACTAAAAGTAGATCTACCATTTGATCCAGCAATCCCACTACTGGGTATCTACTCAAAAGAAAAGAAGTCATTATATCAAAAGGACACCTGCACGTTTATGTTTATCACAGCACAATTCACAATTGAAAATCAACCTAAGTGTCCATCAAAGTGTGGGTGAATAAAGAATATCTGGTGTATATATACCATGGAATACTACTCAGCCATAAAAATAATGAAATTATGTATTTTTCAGCAAGTTGGATGGAACTGGAGACCATTAACATAAGTAAAGTAACTCAAGAATGGAAAAACAAATACTGCCACGTTCTCACTTAGAAGTGGAAGCTAAGCTGTGGATATGCAAAGTCATACAGCGTGGTATAATGGACACTGGAAACTCAGAAGGGAGGGGGGTGGGAGGGAAGTTAGGGATGAAAAATCACCTGTTGGGTACAACGTGCCCAACTATTTGGGTGATGGGTACACCCAAAGCCCAAGCTTTACCATTTTATAATTCATCCATGTAACCAAAAGCTACTTGTAACCCTAAAGCTATTAAAAATAATTTTAACACATAGACACATAGACACTTGAAGACACTAAGCCTAATAAATTCAGGCATTACTATGAAATTCACAATATGATTCACTGAGTAAATTCAAATTTACTTGTTACTCTGCTAAAAAAAAGTCAGAAAATAAATAAATAATGAAAAGCAAGAATTCTAAAATGATCCTAAGAACTGTAAATAAACTAGCAATGAAAAATGTTCATTAGAAATGATAATGTATATATATTATATATAATATATATATAAAATAAAGAGCCAAAGGAGCAATATATGATAAATGATTCTTATTCTAGTCTAAAACCAACCAGATGCAGCAAAATAACATTTATAGTAAATGAAAATATTCTAAGTTCGTTTCAATTGTCAAAATGACTTTATTGGGCCAGACTGAGAGTAAAGATGTACAACTATTATTAAAATAAAAGCAAAATTTAAGAATATTAGGATGTTTATATTCATATAAAATAAACCATAAAAGCTTTTCACTGCCTATTCTGAATTTTCACAGTAATTCTACTACAGTGTTTATTCACTCATTTGTTCACCCAACATACCCACTGTGTGCCTGTACTATGCATATTTGTTGAGAGTGAGAGTACAGTAAGAAGCAAAAAAATTAAAGAAATGTTAAGGAAATGTCAGCACCCTGCCATTCATGGTGACTGCCTCAGTTTCCCTGCAGCCTAGGAAGAGGGTCGCAGCTAATATAGATGGAGGCAGGATTCAGATGGCTTTCTTTGCTATACTCTGGAACACGGGGTTTGTAAGATGAATTTTGTCCTTTACCCATAGGTAAATGGGAAAACTGATCATTTTGAACAGATGAGGGTCACTTATTATCAAACTTCCTCAGAAACTCACAACGGCAGTAATGTGAAGGGTGTCGTGGGAGGGTGTGAAACTGTAGACCCACATGCGTTAGAAGACCATCAGCAGAACGAGATGAGAGATGAGGAGGGCCTGACTAGAAAGGTGGAGTTTAAGAACTTAGTGATGTAATTTTCAGGACTTAGTGATGATTAGACAACAGGATTGAAAAAAAAAAAAAAAAAAGACACAAGTCTAGTGTGGCTCCTGGCTTTGTGTCATGAATAGCTTGGTGAATTTCTAAAACGAGGACTGCAGAAGGAAAAGTAGGTTTGTGGAAGATGGTGTCGGCTTAGGACATGTGAAGCATCTGAGATGCTTCTCAATGGTAGACAGTTGAGACAGGTAAGTCTTGAGTTCAGGAGAGGCCTGAGCTGGGTAAAAATATTTGTCAGATTTACAAGTCATCAGCATAGGTGACTGTTGAAACTCAGAGAGTAATAAGCTTGCCTGGAGACAGCTTGTAAGGAAAACCAAAAAAGTCTCAATAGCAGACTCCTGGAGAATGTAAACACCTAAGTTATCATTAGAACAAGAGAAATTAGCAAAGGAGAATTTTAAATAGGAAGGAGGACTACCAGGAGAGAGTCACGATTCAGAAGGGATGGGAAAAAAAACAATTTCAAAATTAAATAAGATAAGGACTGAATGATAACGTCGTCTTTGGCCATAATTATGTCATTGGTAAACTGCCAGAGCAAATTAGTATGGTAAATTGCAGAGGCTATGACCAGTAAAATTTAATAGGCACCAGTCTTATCAATGATCATGTCATCAATTCTAAAAATTACATAGAAATAACTTATTCATTAGAATAAGTTTGTTTTAGAATGAGAAAGTATTTGCATATGCTACATAGAAAATTGATTTAGAAATTATAATTTCTAGAAGAAAATTCCTTCCAGTTAAAAAAAAATTCTGATTAAAGTAATTGTATTTTGGGAATATGAGCCCCCACTTTTGGCCTTCGTGGAGCAATTGATACTGGACTAACCCTCCTGTTGTATACAGCTAGAAAGCTATACAAAATATGTAAAATAATGTTTTCAGACACTGGAAAATAGGCAGCACAAGGCAGTGATATCTGAAGAAGAGAAATAAAGAAAGATGAGCCCTGTGATCACCCAAGCTTTCTGAGAGAGGCAGAAAGAGGAACCTAGGCAAAGCATAAATATCTCACTCATTAGAGCTTGCAGAGTGTGAGGTATTTGGAAGAGCAGAACAGAAATGGAGAGAAGGGAGTACACAGAGCAAGCGCTCCAGAAACCTTCACAGGGCTAACCTTGAGTGGTGGAATAAAGCTGTCCATGACGAGGGACACTTTAGACTGAAGTAACTGCCAAGGAACTATAAATTTAACAACCAATGGAGCTTGCACAGAGCTGGACTGCATTCATGCTCCAGCCAACCAGAGTGAAGAGAACTTGATGTACACTCTGATATTCAGTAGAGATTAGAGAACAGCCATGACTTAGGAAAAGGCCCAACCTAACAAAACAATAAAAGATGCTCTATAACAGCCCTAACTAAAGTTAAAAACAAACACTGAAAAAATCAAGCTGATTCCCAAGTAAGTTGCTTTCTGACCAAAATAAACTTAATACTCTTAATACTCTTTAAAAGAAGACAATAAAACCCAGATAGTCAGCAATGAAACATCAAACATGTCCAGCATCCAATAAAAATTTATTTCACATACAAATAAGTAGGAAATCATAACCTATAATTACAAGAAAAATCAGCCAATAGAAATAAACCCAGATAGGTCAGGCACAGTGGCTCATGCCTATAATCCCAGCACTTTGGGGGCCGAGGCAGGCAGATCACTTGAGGTCAGGAGTTTGAGACCAGCCTGGCCAACATGGTGAAACTCTGTCTCTACTAAAAATACAAAAATTAGCTGGGTGTGGTGGCAGGCACCTGTAATCCCAGCTACTCGGGTGGCTAAGGCAGGAGAATTGCTTGAACCTGGAGGGCAGAGGTCATAGTGAGCCGAGATTGTGCCACTGCACACCAACCTGGGTGACAGAGTGAGACTCCATCTCAAAAAAAAAGAAAAGAAAAAAATAGACCCAGATATTATGAGAGGATGAATCAACAAGCTAGGTTTTTAACTATTAAAATAGGTATTTAAGCTATTATAAATATGTTCAAGGATTTAAAGGAAATCATGAACAAAATAAGAAAATCAAACCTTAAAAAAGAACCAAATTGTATGTCTAGAGCTGAAAAATGCAATATTTGAAATTAAAAATTCACTGGATCAGCTTAAAAGCAGATTAGATGTCTCGGAAAAAGAGATCAGTGAACTTAAAGGCAGAAAATAGACTTTAAAGAGAAACACACTAACAGATTTAGACCAATAAATCCATTACTTTAGATGAAGTGGGAAAATTCCTTCAAAAACACAAATTGCCAAAGCTGAAAAAAGAAAACAGAAAATCCAAATAGCCCTGTATTTAGTAAAGAAATTTAACCTTAATTTAAAATCTTCCCCCTACACACACACACACACACAAATAGGTCTGGATAACTTCACAATATTGTATCAAATGTTTAAAGATGAAATAATTCCATTGTACATAATTTTTTAATAAAATAGAGACATGGGGAACACTGCTCAATAATTACAAAATAATAAAAATCATTCCAACAAAGACTCACAAGAATTGTAAGAGAAAAGATATTTTTCTGAATATTATGGTTGAGAATAGAGCTATGGAGAATCTGAGAGTTAACTTACAGGTAAAGGGTTTCACTAGGCAGATATACAGTCATTCTAATTCAGAGGAATGACATGGAATAATATGAAGTAAAATAGTATATATGCTTGGGAAGTGGGTACAATTGGACCATCTCATTGGATTCATTTCAGAGACTTTTAGGGCTAGGTTTAGGCTTCAAAAATAGATAATGTCATAACCATACAACACCTTGCCTTCCAAGGAAAGGGGTTTGGATTTTTATTCCGGAAGCAGTTGGAGAGTCAAGGAAAGTTTCTGAGCATGGGAATGGCACAGTCAAACAGAAATTTTGGAATCTTGATCCGATAAAAGCTATTTGGCTTTTTATCAGAAAGTTTAGGACAAACAAGACAGGACAATCCTGCAGTGGCCTGCTGTTCCTTGGGAATGGAAAGGAGAATGCAGTACTGAGAGAAAGCCTCAGGGTAGATTCAAAGGACATCAGCCCCAAAATAATCACATTCACATTCTCTAAGTATCAAGATTTAAAATGAATAGGCTACTGCAGGCTGTCATTTCTAAGCCCCAAATGAACCTCATATGGGGTGAAATTTTATCAGTAGTACCTTACCCGTGTGAGAAAATAAATATTACTTCAATTTGTGCTGTATTCTTGATCTGTTAAAACAAACTAAATATGGCCTGAGAAGGACTCTGTATTTCTAAAAATACAGAGTATGTATGCTAAAAAATAGAATTAGCTAAACATAAAATTACCTGTGCAGCTGCTGACACTTGTGGCCTATGGAGAAATACATCAAATGTAGATTATAAAAATTCAGTTGTAGGGGATTAATGAAAAGACATTTAGTCAAGTGAGTAAACTCCTCATCTAGCTCATTCTTTTATCTACTTAATTTTAGGTGGTTTGGATTATGGGGACCCTGGGTATGGAGCATATTCCAAACTCTTGGTTTTATCCTCCCAATAGTCATAATAATAGCCTCCCTGATGCACTGTATTTTCTCAAAGTTTTTAAATGTTTGCATGCAGCCATCTCTAGAACCTCAAATAGTCTCTCTTCAACAGGAATGACAAAAGCTGAAAGAAATGTGTGACCATGAGGACACTGTAAACCATGAATGACATGCTGAAACCGGAAACCCAAGATGATCATAACTGAGAGTGGCGCTAACATCATAAGTTTTAGTCATACTCTCACCTAAGTAAGAACCTGGCCAAAAAACGGGAATATTTTTTAAACAAAATTATGGGAGGCCATTATTTTGGACTGAGCTCATGCACTAGGCCCCAACAAACCAAACTAAAATAGAGTCACTCATGCTAAATGTGACATAGTCAAGCTAAGCCTTTAAGAAAACACATAGATGTTAACATGAACAGACCAGGTTTTGTTTTTCTCCTGTTAGCAGAATGTTCCAGCATAAGGAGGTACCCTCTACTCGGTCCTTATTACCTCCTTGTAAAACTCATTGTTCTACTGTTCCCAGTGAGTTTCAAAACCATATAAGTACATTTACGATAGTGATAGTAACATCAATGACTAAGGTTTTGGTCAATCTCTCAATGTTGAGAAAATGACCAAAAGGGGAGAATTGTCAGAGCAAACTAAATGTGGTCTGAGAAGGACTCTATACTTCTATAGTTGTGTCCTTGTGGAGGAACTGTAACCTAGCTTAATAGACAAAATTAAAAACCTAACTTATTAGTACGTACCTGTAAAAATAGCTGAGTGTTGGCCAATCCCAGTGGCTATATTTCAACCACTCATAGACTGTGTAATGTTCAAACTGCATTCAAATAAGGCAATTCCTGAGCTATAATCAGTCTCACTCTTTCTGTACCTCACTTCTGGTTCCTGTATGTCACTTTTTTTGGTCTATAAATTTGTTCTGACCATGAGGCACCCCTGGAGTGTCTGTGAATCTGCTGTGATTCTGGGGGCTACCTGATTCGCGAATCGTTCATTAATCAATTAAACTCTTTTAAATTTAATTTGGCCAAAGTTTTTATTTTATCAGATCTAAAATGACACTTAAATTTAGTCCCAAATATCTGTGCATGAAATCTATTTTAGGTAAGACCCATGAAGCTCTCTGCCACAATTTTTAACACAACACTTACACAACACAAATTTACACAACAAGTAAATTTATAATGGGAAGCAATTATCTATATACATTGTACATATATTAGATTTTCTATTGACTTTAGGAAGATGAACTAATCTGAATTTGAAAATGATCAATGCTGATTAAATCAGATATATTTTATGTCATCTATAGTTTTATTCTTTTGCTTTCAAAATGAAACTGGACTAATGCATGTTTTTCTCTCCTCAATTAACTAAGGTCTATGTCCACATATCTTTGAGGTAGCATCTAATCCTCTACATTTCTCTAGTGAACATTGTCAGGGGACTAAGGCAGACAAGAATATGATATGCTGTGATTTCACAGCAGTAAATAAACCACAGCAATGAAATTAACATTGTGAATTTGTTAACAGGGCAATTGATATATGATAATTTTCACGACAATCATTGTAAAGAAAGACGCTGTTTCCATGCCACTCTACTCCAAGCCAAAAATCAAAACAAACAAAAAGCCCTTAAAATATGAATAGTTAGTGTCAAAGGAAAATTATGAGTACTTTAAGTGCTGTTCTTTTGAGTGAATATAGAAAATATTCACTCACCCCTTCATTCATTTGTTCAACCAGCATGTGCTGAGTTTTGCTCTCCCTTGGGCACTGCAGTGGTTTGAAGTGAGTGAGATCCAGAGCCCTCCATAAGGGGAACAGGGACCAGCACTCATGGAACTCCAGAAAATTACTAAGGTAATATTGTAAGCAAAAGCTCCCCTTAAAACACTTTGCAGGCTTGAAAACAATTTTCAAAAATCATGAAAATGAAAGAATGCATAAAATCCCTCACATTTCTCAAGTCTTACAGCTCCATAAGATTATGAAATTATAAAATATTGTTTTATTTTATAATAGTTTTTAAAGTTTTAAAATATCATCCTAGCAATATTTAATGCAAAAATACTCTCCTTAAGAAGTCATTTGCGCACAATAAGAACTTACTGTCCGACAGACACTGTAACAAGAGCTGTTCCTTTGCTGAAAAAGCTCACAGTCTAATGGTAGGACTCCTATTTGCATGCACCTTACAATTTACCAAGGGATTGTTTTTTAACCCATTTGATTCTAACAACATCCTGTGAATTAGGGAGGCAGGTAATGTGCTATTTTTCTAGAGATCAGCTAGAACACCAAGACCTCACGTTTGCACAGCTGGTAAGTGGTGAAATAAACATGAAACATCTAACTCCTAATCCAGTGCTCTTTCAAATGCAACACACACAAACACGTATCCCCTTTCAAGTTTTCTGCTGCACATGGTCGTGAAATTGTGGGTTTACACCAAATGTGAAAACGTTGGTTTACATTTTCTTAAGTGAAATCTCTCACTATATCAGATTATGACTCCATCATCAGGTGATTGATGTACAAGGAAAAGAGTAGGCTTTATAATTATACAGGGCCAATTACATGGTGGGTCCTGTCTTACCACAATACATGTATTAAATTAACTAATCCTCAGGATAATCCTAGAAAGTAACCTTCTGTTATCATCCACTGTGTTATCATCCTCATAATAATGGATCTCCTCATATCCATTATTATAATCCATAATATAATCCATAATAATGGATCCTCATATCCATTATTATGAGGAAATTTGCTTTATATAAGAAACACAAAAGTTAAATAACTTGCCCAAGTTGATATAATTAGAAAGTGACAGGGATTTATTAGGTTGGTGCAAAAGTAATTGCGGGTTTTGCCATTACTTTCAATGGCAAGAACCACAATTACTTTTGCACCAATGTAATAACATGACGCAATTTGGCTCTAGAGCTAGCCCTATAATATCTCATGATATTTAAGAGAGAAAGGCTATTTTTCTGCTCCAAAAGATACTCATTAGCCAGGTGCAATGTCTGATATATATTTCAATAGTTACATTTTAAGGCAAATATCAGCATGTGTCAGTATTACATACAACATACATTTCGAACCATTGCCTGATAACATTTTAGCATGAATTATTTCATTGGATTAACTAGTTACTAGTTACATAGCTTGGCTATTAGGATTGGGTCACAGGATAGAAATATTTTGAAGGGAATGAATGTAGATTGATCAAAAGCATAGAAAACCTTCTAGAAGGTTAGGGCTGTGTGTGGGCTGGTATAAAGGTGCCCTTGGGAAAAAAGGGGATGCTATGAGAACACTGAATGCTTAAACTGGAGAGGAAGAGGGAATAATGAGCCCAAGAGAAAAAGTCAGTTGTCAACAGACATCCCACAGAGTTCTCACTCTGGGGGTGTAAGTAGGCACGTCACCTCATTATACTATAATGAAGCATGTGTTCTCATAAAGATATGTGCACAGATCAGAGAAGGTCTGAAAAAACCCTGATCGACTTCACCAGGGTAGGGAGAAAGGTCAGAGAAGAGACATATCTGAGGAGGTAGCTCCTAAGGAATGGACAAAAGATCGCCAGGCAGAAAACGGGTTACAGTAGGCGGCTATTGTGATGTTTTGATTTCTGGAGCATTCAAACAACAAAATGATTGAAGTATTTTAAATAAGTAGCAAAACATTTTACTTTACTACTAAAGATAACATATTTCAAAATGAGGTAGTATAATGGAATCGTCAAAATAACTGATAATAGATTCTTTTCTGTGACAAGTTTGAGTAGATAACAAACCAACCAGAAGGCACTAAATGTCATGAAAAATGGGGGAGAAGGGCCTTGCTACAGGAAGTGGCAGGAGACATAGCATTTAATGAGTTCCTCCTATGTGGTAGTTTTTTGCTTATATCTTTTAATTGTATTTTCAAAACAAATCTACCTGATGTTATGCCCACTTACAATTGAGAAAACAGAAGTCTAGAGAAGTATCTGCCACCAGTAAGTGGGAGACCTAGAATCTGAATCCAGACAGGTATGATTCTCAAGTTCATGCTCTTTCTAGAGTATCATTTGCTCCATTCTCCCTGCCTTTTTCACTCTAACCTCCTTAGGAAATACAGATAGGAGAGTTCCATTGAGGATCTAAAAAAGCCTCCTTCAGCAATGCCCCAGCAAACCCTTGTTTAGGCCTAGCCAGTGGAAACTTAGAGGAGGAAGAATCGGGAGAACTAGCAAAGCTTTCTTCCTTTTCCTGAATGCTCTTTGCCTTGGAGCAAGGTGTTCCTTTTGTTGCCATGTGTCTTCAGCTCTGGAGATCTGACTGGGGTCAGGAAGACCAGAGAGGACAAAGCAAAGAGGGATACTTAAGACTTGACTATACATAATAAGGCTTTAAAGGAAAGGAGAAAGGATCTTGAGGTTCCTACATTGCCCAGTAGAGTACTGCAGGACAGAAGTGCAGAAAAGGTTTAAAGCAAAAGCCCCAGGTAGGAAAAAGAGTCCAGATGGATTCATATTAGCACCTAAGCACAAACGTAGGTGGCTGGATAAGACACAAGTCTTAGAGAGATGAAGTTTCCCTAATGTACGTGACCAAAGGAGAGAGAGCTGCAGCAACAAAGTTACAGGCAGCCAGTCTTCCCAATTCTTTCTAGCATCATTAAAGGAAATAGAATGGTAGAATGTTCTTGGAAAGGACCTACTCAGCTGTAACATCAGAGGGTAGGAGACAGGGTATGCATAGGAAACATATTGAGTAGAGATCCAAGGAGCTGGTGAATGCCAAGGAAGTTCTCAAGAAGGATGACAATCCCCAGGTAAAGGGTGAATTGTGGTTAACTGTTATCTAGGATCTTCTCACTCTCCTTTATCCAGCACTCCCTTCCCTCTCCTCATATCAGGATATGACACTGCTCTGAAATCATCAGCAGCTTCCTTTTATTTAGGGAATGATCCACACTTCTCTGGCAGGCATTCAGTATGCTTTCTAATGTGGCCCAACTTCCCTTTCCAACCTGGTCTTCTATTCCTATTATAGGAACCCTCCACCATGTTAAACTGATATATGCCCCATTTCTAAATAAATGTTGTTCTTTCCTACCTTCATGCCTTTTTTCTCTGTATTACCTCTGCCCCAGTGCCCCTCCTTTATTTCCTACTCTCTTGCCCACTCTGAAGCTTATACACAGTATGGAGTGCACAAAAGTTGTCCCATAGAGCCTACATCCAGGTTATATTTCTCTGTCTTATCTCCTTGATATTTTGTAAACTCTTGAAGGCCAACGAAATACCTATTTAAACTATTAATCCAAGGCATAATTCCTTATACACTACGGACAGTCAACATATAACAAATAGATGAAGATACTAAAAGGAATAATGACTATATTGACTAAGGAGACCTGGAAGGATCATTTGCCAATATTTAGTCTAATGTCTTCATTTTAGAGATGAGGAAATTTAATTCCAAGGAAGTTGACAATCTTGATCTGTATGATAACCAGTAGAGCCAGAGCCAGGACTAAGAGGAACAGCTAACATAACTTGACTATCTACCAGGCACCAGGGGCAGTATAAGACTACTAATTTCAACTTAATTTATCCTTTCAACAATTCTATGAGGTAGTTCACTAGAAAGAAAGTCACACAGAAAGACTTGTAATTCACACCATATCATATTGCTTGGTAAATAGCAGAATCAAAATTTGAAATATACTCAAACTGGTGGCAAAGTACCCATGTTTAACCATGACTCCATTCAATTAGGGCTTCTGGTAATCTAGCCATCATTTTACTATGCCGTTATATCTCCAGTCTGTTAGCTCAGTAGTTTATTTCATGTGCACAAAGAAGGGGACATAAAAATATGGGCTAACCACAGGTTCTTGCTATAAAATGAAAAGCTTAGAAAAAAATCACACACGTAGGCATTCACTGATAGCACTAATAAAGCTAATAAATAAAACGAAATTAGTTCAAGCCAATAAGTGATTCCAGTTAAGAAATGAAGTATAGACCTTACTTAAATTTGCTACTTAGTCGTCCTCACAGCAGTAATAAACAGACACATCCTTTGCCGAAACACAAACTTAGTTATTCTGAATCCACAATATCTTCCATTTCTATTGTCATATATTTGAAAGAAAAAAATTACACCATATTGGTAGCATTCATGGAGGTTTTGGAGTTTGTGTTGTTACTGATGATTATGGTACAATGGTAACAATATCTCAATTCCAAGTTTTCTTCATGTATAAGTAAGGTTATTTTCTAGAGCTTCAGAAACTAAAGCCTGTCTCACAGAAATGAATTTTGAATTGTTTTATGCTTAGCTTTCCCTGCTAATTAAATTCCAGTTTATAATTTATAATGGTGTTCCCTTTTATTATTCATTTTATTTCTGTGTGAGCTATCTCTAGATTAGAATTTTGAAATTTTCTCAAGAAAATGTAAATCTTGACTTTCTGTTAATTATAAGAGGAACTGAAAAAGCAAGTGAGCAGCGTTTTGATTTTCTCCGAAGTTGTATATTTGTAGTTAAAATCCACAGTTTTGAAGGTTACCCCAACCAGACCCCCACCGATTGGGAGCATCCTCTTTACAACATCTTGGATGGTAGACTCTGCTTTCCCAGCTCAGCCCAATAGATCCTCCCGAAATTCAATTGTGTCCCTGCTGCTGTGCTACTCACAGCCCTTCTGGTTTTTTGTTGTCCACCCTCCTTAACATGGCTTACCCATTCATGCCTTGGGTCCTTCCCACCCTCCAGCCTCCTCTCTCACCCCTCAGGTTCCAGCAGTCTATTTACCACCATGTTGCATTTTTTGTCACTGAACATCTAGAGAACAAACTTAACACTTCTTCCTCATGACCATCTCTCAAATATTTAAGTACAGCTATTGTGTACAACCTAAGTTTTCTATTATTCAGTGTAATCAATTGCTCCAATTCTGGTCATTCATCAATAATTATGTCCCACTCTGTCCATGTCTTTGATAAAACCTGATAAAGCTGAATACAAGATTTCAATATGGTCTGTTCTGTTCAGAGAATAATGGGCTTTTACAGTCTTTGGTCTGGGCGCTAAACTTCCATTTACGCAAAAGATATTGGAAGCCTTTTCATCATTCACATCCACTATGTTGTACTGGCCAACTAAAACCTTATACTAATTTCCATTAAGTTAAAGTTTCCAAAATCCGTATTTTGCATTTAATGTTTTAAACATAGGTATGGTTATTTATCCTCATTTCTGTTGAATTTCATTAATATTTTATTCACCATTTCACCCTGTTGACAATTTTCATCTTTCAGAAGCCTATGTCTGTTATCATTCAGAAATTGGATAAACTGGCCATGTTTGTCTTCATTCAAGTTATTGATAAAGTTGAAAAGGAAAGGGCCACATACTTTGACGGCTGCTGCCATATTACTATCCTCAAAGTCATATTTCTCCATTTCACTCATGATGAAATTTAGAGACTCAAGAGTATCTAAATAATATTACACGTTCTTGATAAATTCATGTTAGCTATTTGTCATTTAAAAATCCTCATATTCCTTTTTGGAAATACATTAAGCATTGAAATCACATTTATAATCCCAGAATGACCTTTTCTGCTTAGAAAACATAGAAAGAATGACTTATAAACCTCCTCTACTTTCCATATTTTTAAGATAATTTATAATGGTTCTACAATTGTATTAGCAACTTCTTCATTATAAAAGAAATATGCTATAATCATCTCCTTACCTATGCTGGTATTTGACTTTTTTCTTAACCACAGTGACCCTACTTTTCCTAATGTGAAAATCATTTCTTTTGATAGAAAAGACAGAAGTAAAAAATGAGTTAGAATTCTAAAATATGAGTTGGTTTCCATGTAATTTAATCCATACTTTTTGAGATCACACTAAATAAGAGCTGAAGAATGCTCAAAGTTGTTAAGAAAAAAAGCAGCCAGGGACGGTGGCTTACGCCTGTAATCCCACCACTTTGGGAGGCCAAGGCAGGTGGATCACCTGAGGTCAGGAGTTCGTGACCAGCCTGGCCAACATGGCAAAACCCTGCCTCAACTAAAAATACAAAAATCAGCCAGGTGTGGTGGTGGATGCCTGTAATCTTAGCTATTCAGGAGGCTGAGGCAGGAAAATCGCTTGAACCTGGGAGGTGGAAGTTGCAGTGAGCCAAGATCACACCATTGCACTCCAGCCTGAGCGACAAGAGCAAGACTCTGTCTCAAAAAAAAAAAAAAAAAAAAAGAAAGAAAGAAAAGAAAAGAAAAGAAAAAGAAAAGAAAAAAGTATTTTTCTGACTCAGTCACTTTCAGTAGAATTTCAGAGAGCCATAACCTGTCTTCCATCCACTCCAACTTTCCCCAAACTCATTAAGGAAGCCTTGATGGGCCTTATACTTGTGCTTCTGAATGTATGGGTGAACGAGTTCCTTCATTTCCTGGTGGGCAATAGTGCTCCTTTGTCGTGGCCAAGAGCACTATTGTCAAAGCTTTAGCATCCTGCTTTCCATTCCGCTGCTCCCATCTATGGTGTCACAGTCCCAGATTGCCAACCCCAAACCTCCACTCCACTGTTGTGGGCACACTACCCAGGGCTCCATGTCTCTCTGACTCCTGCCCACTCTGATGTCACCTGCTGCTTGCCTGCTGTGTCTCCTTGATACAGAGCAGTCACTTTGCTGAAGCAGAGGAAAGCCTTTCACCCATGACCAGCTGTGTGGGGGTGTTACTTTCTCCTCTTTTCCAAGTTCTAACACAAATTTCTGTAGTTGAGGGTTTTGATAATCTGAGTAATACACCCAGGCATATCCCAGACTCCCCATGCCTTCTGAGAGACCCATTGTTTTCAGCATACTCTTGGACCTAGTCTTTTTGTTACATTAGGATAAGTTATTTCCTACAGGAAACTCCTGTTCCTCATAAAAGAAGCATTTTCCCTATAGCCAAATAGCACCTCTCTTCCTTTTCTTGGGTATATTTGACCCTAGAATTCTACAACACAATTAGAAGATTGTATAATATTTCAGATTTGTGGTAACTTAACACTTTCACAAGAATACACACACACACACACACACACACACAGAGATACGGTTGAGTCTTATTTACAGTAGTTAAGTTCTAGAAAGTTACATCGATCCCTGAATTAGCAAATACTGAATTATTGCTCCTAGGGGAAATACAGAATTAGTTTCATGTGAGCCTCTAGTGACATTTTTATCAAGTGATCAATATATAACCTTGTTTTATGTGCATTTCTGTAAAAACACCTTATTTAATATATATTACTGATTCATTAACATTGATCTAACAGTCAATAGCACAATAACTCAAGCCTACACTCATGTATTTCTTCTGGGAAACACACCACAGCTTTGTTGCACTGAGGAATGCTAGACAGCACTCCACCACTATGCTTGGGGGCCATTTGAACAGCAAAATCACGTATAAAAAATACAAACGTGCAAAAAGGTGCCAGTGAACATACCATGAAGAGAAAGAACCCTTATTTACACTGTGAGAAATGAAACGAGAAAGCAGAGGGCAGACAGTCATCTTGTTCCACGTAAGCTGGGAACATGCGCACATAGCGTGACAAATTTTTCATCACCCTGCATATGCCCAAAAATGACCATAAAAGTAGCAGAGTATTGACTTGGGGGTTACAAAATTCAGTGCGTATGCAATTTTGTGAATCTGAAATAATGAGGCTCCACTGCATGTGTACTGGCTATATGTATAACCTCATTTTTTGAGGGTTTCAGTGAGTGTAGTGCCAGGGAGAAACCACTCTCCTGCTGGGCGCTTCATCCCCTCCCTTCCTCCCACCTTGCCTTTGAAACTCTAACTCACTTTCCACTTGGTAAACAGCAACCCTCATAACCACTGGGGAGGGGCCCTCTTCTCTGTACTGTTTCCTTCATCTTTCAACCAGTAACTTTATCTCCAGTCCTGGAATTATTCTTTTATTCCCAGTCTAAGTTTTGTTCTTTAAGAATATTTTTATCTTCCTTGTTGGTATTATAACGAATGTTACATAGGCAATATATAAATAAAAGAATGTTCAGTGAATTTTACATTTCCCCCCTCACCGCTGCTCCTAGTCACCTAGTTCCTTTTCTTCTCGGCAGGGGCAACCACTCCCACATTATTTATGTATCTTTCCAGAGATATTCTATTCATATCCAAGTGCAATAGTTTCATGTAAATAGTATCCCTCTGTATAAATATATATATGCATCTTGCTTTTTTCACTTATTGATGAATCTTGGGGGTAGTTCACACCAGTATACGTAATCTGGCAAACATTATATAACCATTATCCTCGTATTATATTGTGCGGGTAATCGATATGTTACACACAATTCATGGGATGTCTTTGATCCTTTGATACTTATGCCATGAGAATAATCATCTTCTGCTTCCATGTAAGACTTGAACAGAGCACATGACTTGATTTATATGCCTTTGATAACTTGAGTCTCAATACAGAAATTAGAATGCCCAGTCCAAGGTATTATTCAAATGCTTGGATCTGCATTCAAAGGTTAGGCTCTCATGCCAAGGCATGATTTTGGTGGCTGCTTGGCTGCATTGAAGCAGAGGTTATGGTGGGTGTTTCTAGCTGCTCCTTTCCCACTGGGGCAGGGATACTCTTCCTCACTATCTGATACTTACAGAAGGATTAAAGCAGACTCTTTCTTTTGATGAATGCTTCCCTGAGTTCCCCAGAGAACCATTGGTGGAAAACTGTCTCTTGCATTTCCTTTGACTGAGGCAGATCTGACTCCTGGGTATAGCTACTGGCAACAGCTTCTGACTCCTTCCTTGTCCACCTTCCTTGCTATCATGTTTCCTAGTCCAGGGGCTATGCAGAACTCCTGTAGTAATTTCCTTGCTGCTCTAACAATGTACCACAAACTCAGTGGCTTGAAACAACACAAATGGAGTATCTTACAGTTCTAGAAGTCAGAAGTCTGACATGGGTATCACGAGGCTAAAATCAAGGTAGCTGCAGGGCTGTGTTGCTTCTGGGGGCTCTAGAAGAGAATCTATGACCTTGACTTTTCTAGCTTCCAGAGGCTCTCTGCATTCCTTGGCTCATGTTTCCTTCCATCTTTAAAACCAACAATGGCCAACTGAGTCTTTTTCATGCTGCATCGTTCTGACACTAACTCTCTTGCTACCTTTCACTTACAAGGACCCTTGTGATTACATGGGGCCAAGGATAATCTCTCCACCTCAAAGTTGGCTGGTTACCACTTTAATTCTGCCTGCAACTTTAATTCCCTTTGCCATGTAACTTACATTCACAGGTTGCAGGAATCAGGATATGGATATCTTTGGGAGGTTGTGATCTTGCCTACTACATCCACTATCCAGTCAGTTATATCTGTGTACAGGAAGCCTATGTCTATCTGTACATAGGTTACAGTTACATTGGCTATCTGTGCAAAGGTTACTCATAACCTATGCACAAATAGCCAATAACCATGCCTTACTTGCTATGACAAATGTAGTGCCACTGATGTCAATGCAGATACCTTATGGACTGTCACGGGCACTTCAGATTTCTTGAGCATGGCCCAGCACCAAGTTCTCGGAAACACTCAACTTCAAGGAACACATTTCTGAGTGATCCTCTCCAGCAACAGCAAACCTCAAGTGCTATTATCTCTCTGCTTCTCCCTCTCAGCAATAACCATAACCCTTACAGATCCTCTCTCCAATCTCTAACCCTTCCTTATCATTCTTTATCTGGGCTGATGGGTCCAAGAGTCATAAAACCATTTCTGTAACATTTCCCTGGTAACCCCTGAACATGGAGATCTGTGTTGTGGTTATTTAGTATCTAAAATTCCCTTGACTGACATCTTAGAAATTTTATTTTTAACAACCAATTCCTGGTATTTTGTTGTTTATTATTACAAATGATTCCACAGTGAATGTTCTTATACATACATTATTTCATACATGTTCAAGTTGTTAGATAAGATCAAATAGAATTATTTAATGGTAGAAAGTCCCCATTTTTATTTTTGATGGATGTTACCAAATCGATGTTTATACTAGTTTACATGCCTCTATACAGACATATATACCAAATTACACTGGAGCAAACAACTGAAGGTCACTGTTTTCCCCCACAACCATTAACAGGACATAATGTCAACCTATTGACTTTGCCTATTAAAGTGATGATACATACTTCATTGCATTTCTCTTCCTCCGAGTAGAAATGAACATTTTATAAACATGAACAATTTGCAATTACAGCTGTTTCCTGTGTGTTTTTATATGTTTTCTAGTAATGTTTAACTGACTTAAAAGCAGCACAAAGCCAAAGTAGGGCTGAAACTAATTTTGAGAATCTTCCCAAGGGAAAGAAATCAGGAAAACTGAATGTTGGGCAACAAGAGCCAATAACCAGAGCTGTGAAGCCCCAGACCCTATTAAATGTTCTAATTCTTCCAAATTTTGTTTTGACCATATGCAGATTGAAGAATAATCATAAAGACCTTCTTATGATTCTAGTACTATCTCTTTCTCTCCCTCTTAAGGGAGGATACAGAAGCAGTGGCTCCATTCCAAGGGATGTAGCAGAAGTCATTCTTTGATTAGAGATTTCTGGAATGAGTGCTCTTTCCTCCTAATTTTATACTTAGATAAGTCACCAAAACCCAAGTAGTTATTCACTGAGCTTATGTCAACAAGGCTACAGTGGATAAATCAAGTAATTTTAAAAAAATCATTAAAGCAGGACCTTGGCTTTCTAACTCTTAAACTTCTAGTGAGAGGTTTCATTTATGAAAGATAGTTTTATCTTTGCATAATATTCTCTTAAGATAACTTTTATCTAGGACTTTACAGATAATTTTCAAAGGATTAAAACTCAGTCTTTGCTCAGTTTTATCACAGCAGAGTTAATATCATCTTTTCCCAAATGACCAATCATTCCAATGTGAGGAAACTTCTGTTTACATGTTTTCAATTAGAATTTATTTAAATATTAGAAATGGATGAGAAACTATTTAGGTACCTTCAATGTAAAAACATTGAGAATATAAACATCAAAATAATATTGATACTTACTTTGACACCCCTAAATTGTGTGTTCCTTTTTTTAAATTATACTTTAAGTTCTGGGACACATGTGCAGAACGTGCAGATTTGCTACATAGGTATACACGTGCCTTGGTGGTTTGCTGCACTCATCAACCCGTCATCTGCATTAGGTATTTCTCCTAATGCTATGCCTCCCCGATCCCCCCACCCCATGACAGGCCCCGGTGTGTGATGTTCCCCTCCCTGTGCCCATGTATTCTCATTGATCAGCTCCCATTTATGAGTGAGAACATGTGGTGTTTGGTTTTCTGTTCTTGTTTTAGTTTGTTGAGAATGATGGCTTTCAGCTTCATCCATGCCCCTGCAAAGGACATGAACTTCATTCTTTTTTTATAGTACTCTACGGTATATATGTGCCACATTTTCTTTATCCAGTCTAACATTGATGGGCATTTGGGTTGGTTCCAAGTCTTTGCTATTGTGAATAGTGCTGCAATAAACATATGTGTGCATGCGTCTTTACAGTAGAATGATTTATAATCCTTTTAGCGTATACCCAGTAATGGGATTGCTGGGTCAAATGGTATTTCTGGTTCTAGATCCTTGAGGAATCGCCACACTGTCTTCTACAATGATTGAACTAATTTACCCTCCCACCAACAGTGTAAAAGCGTTCCTATTTCTCCACATCCTCTCCAGCATCTGTTGTTTCCTGACTTCTTGATAATCGCCACTCTAACTGGCGTGACGTGGTATCTCATTGTGGTTTTCATTTGCATTTCTCTAATGACCAGTGATAAGCTTTTTTTTCATATGTTTCTTGGCCACATAAATGTCTTCTTTTGACAAATGTCTGTTTATATCATTTGCCAGCTTTCTGATGGGATTTTTTTTTCTTATAAATTTGTTTAAGTTCCTTGTAGATTCTGGTTATTAGCTCTTTGTCAAATGGATAGACTGCAAAAATGTTCTCCCATTCTGTAGGCTGCCTTTTCACTCTGACGAGTTTCTTTTGCTGTGCAGAAGATCTTTATTTTAATTAGATCCCATTTGTCAATTTTGGCCTTTGTAGCAACTGCTACTGGTGTTTTCGTCATGAAGTCTTTGCCCGTGCCTATGTCCTGAATGGTATTGCTTAAGTTTTCTTCTAGGGTTTTTATGGTTTTAGGTCTTACATTTAAGTCTTTAATCCACCTTGAGTTGATTTTTGTATAAGGTGTAAGGAAGGGGCCCAGTTTCAGTTTTCTGTATATGGCTAGCCAGTTTTCCCAACACCATTTATTAAATAGGGAATCCTTTCCCCATTGCTTGTTTTTGTCAGGTTTGTCAAAGATCAGATGGTTTTAGATGTGTGTATTATTTCTGAGGCCTCTGTTCTGTTCCATTGGTCTATATATCTGTTTTGGTACCAGTTCCATGCTGTTTTGGTTACTGTAGGCTTGTAGTATCATTTGAAGTCAGGTAGCATAATGCCTCCAGCTTTGTTCTTTTGGCTTAGGATTGTCTTGGCTATACTGGCTCTTTTTTGGTTCCATACTAAATTTAAAGTAGTTTTTTCTAATCCTGTGAAGAAAGTCATTGGTAGCTTGATGGGAATACCATTGAATCTATAAATTACTTTGGGCAGTATGGCCATTTTCACATGAGCGTGAAATGTTTTTCCTATCCATGAGTGTGGAATGTTTTTCCATTTGTTTGTGTCCTCTCTCATTTCCTTGAGCAGTGGTTTGTAGTTCTCCTTGAAGAGGTCCTTCATATCCCTTATAAGTTGTATTCCTAGGTGTTTTATTCTCTTTGTAGCAATCGTGAATGGGAGTTTGCTCATGATTTGGCTCTCTGTTTGTCCGTTATTGGTGTATAGGAATGCTTGTGATTTTTGCACATTGATTTTGTATCCTGACACATTGCTGAAGTTGCTTATCAGCTTAAGGAGTTTTGGGGCTGAGATGATGGGGTTTTCTAAATACGCAATCATGTCATCTGCAAACAGAGATAATTTGACTTACTCTCTTCTTATTTGAATACCCTTTATTTCTTCTCTTGCCTGATTGCCCTGGTCAGAATGTCCAATACTCTGTTGAATAGGAGTGGTGAGAGAGGGAATCCTTGTCCTGTGCTGATTTTCAAAGGGAATGCTTCCAGCTTTTGCTCATTCAGTATGATATTGGCTGTGGGTTCGTCATAAGTAGCTCTTATTATTTTGAGAGAAGTTCCATCAAAACCTAGTTTATTGAGTGTTTCTAGCATGAAGGGGTGTTGAATTTTATCAAAGGCCTTTTCTGCATCTATTGAGATAATCATGCGGTTTTTGCCACTGGTTCTGTTTATGTGATGGATTATATTTATTCATTTGCATATGTTGAACCAGCCTTGCATCCCAGGGATGAAGCTGACTTGATCGTGGCAGATAAGTTTTTGTTGTGCTGCTGGATTTGGTTTGCCAGTATTTTACTGAGGATTTTCACATTGATGTTCATCAGGGATATTGTCCTGAAATGTTCTTTTTTTGTTGTGTCTCTGCCAGATTTTGGTATCAGGATGATGCTGGCCTCATAAAATGAGTTAGGGAGGAGTCCCTCTTTTTCTATTGGTTGGAATAGTTTCAGAAGGAATGGTACCAGCTCCTCATTGTACCTCTGGTAGAAATGCAGCTGTGGATCTCTCTGGTCCTGGGCTTTTTTTGGTTGGTAGGCTATTAATTACTGCCTAAATTTCAGAACTTGTTATTGGTCTACTCAGGGATTCGACTTCTTCCTGGTTTAGTCTTGGGAAGGTGTATATGTTCAGGAATTTACCCATTTCTTCTAGATTTTCTAGTTTATTTGCATAGAGGTGTTTATAATATTCTCTGATAGTTTGTATTTCTGTGGGATCAGTGGTGATATCCCCTTTATCATTTTTTTATTGTGTCTATTTGATTCTTCTCTCTTTTCTTCTTTATTAGTCTGGCTAGTGGTCTATTTTGCTAATCTTTTAAAAAAAAATCAACTCCTGGATTCACTGATTTTTTGAAGGTGTTTTTGCGTCTCTATCTCCATCAGTCCTGCTCTAATCTTAGTTATTTCTTGTCTTCTGCTAGCTTTTGAATTTGTTTGCTCTTACTTCTCTAGCTCTTTTAACTGTGATGTTAGGGCATCAATTTTACATCTTTCTCGCTTTCTCATGTGTGCATTTAGCGTTATAAATTTCCCTCTAAACACTGCTTTAGCCATGTCCCAGACATTCTGCTATGTTGTGTCTTTTTTCTCATTGGTTTCCAAGAACTTATTTATTTCTGCCTTAATTTCTTTATGTACCCAGTAGTTATTCAGGAGCAGGTTGTTCAGTTTCCATGTAGTTGTGCAGTTTTGAGTGAGTTTCTTAATCCTGAGTTCTAATTTGATTGCACTGTGGTCCGAGAGACTGTTTGCTATGATTTCCATTCTTTTGCACTTGCTGAGGAGTGTTTTACTTCCAATTATGTGGGTGATTTTAGATATTTCTGATATCCTTTCTTCTGCTTGATCAATTCCGCTATTGATACTTGTGTATGTTTCACAAAGTTCTCGTGATGTGTTTTTCAGCTCCATCAGGTTATTTATGTTCTTCTCTAAACTGGTTATTCTAGTTAGCAATTCCGCTAACATTTTATCAAGGTTCTTAGCTTGCTTGCATTGGGTTAGAACATGCTACTTTAGCTTGGAGGAGCTTGTTATTATCCACCTTCTGAAGCCTACATCTGTCGATTTGTCAGACTCATTCTCCATCCAATTTTGTTCTCTTGCTGGCAAGGAGTTGTAATCTTTTGGAGGAGAAGAGACATTTTGGTTTTTGAATTTTCAGCTTTTGTGCTGGTTTTTCCTCATCTTTGTGGATTTATCTACCTTTGGTCTGTGCTGTTGTTGACCTTCAGATGGAGTTTTTGCATGCTAGTCCTTTTTGTTGATGTTGATGCTATTACTTTCTGTTTGTTAATTTTCCTTCTAACAGTCAGGCCCCTCTTCTGCAGGTCTGCTGGAGATTGCTGCGGGTCCACTCCAGACCCCGTTTGCCTGGGTATCACTAGCAGAGGCTGTGGAACAGCAAAGACTGCTGCCCGCTCCTTCCTCTGGAAGCTTCATCCCAGAGGGGCACCCGCCAAATGCCAGCCAGAGCTCTCATGTATGAGGTGTCTGTCAACCCATGCTGGGAGGTGTCTCCCAGTCAGGATACATGGGGGTCAGGGATCCACTTGAGGAGGCAGTCTGTCCCTTAGCAGAGCTCGAGCGCTGTGCTGGGAGATCTGCTGCTCTCTTCAGAGCCGGCAGGCAGAAATGTTTAAGTCTGCTGAAGCTGTGCCCACAGCTGCCCTTTTCCCCAGGTACTCTGTCCCAGGGAGATGGGAGTTTCATCTGTTAGCCCCTTACTGGGGCTGCTGCCTTTCTAGATGTCCTGCCTAGAAAAGAGGAATCTAGAGAGCCAGTCTGGCTACAGCTGCTTTGTGGCCCTGTGGTGGGCTACACCCAGTCTGAACTTCCTGGTGGCTTTTTTTACACTGTGAGAGGAAAACCACCTACTCAAGCCTCAGTAACGGTGGGTGCTGCCCCCACTCCCCGCCCCTACCTTGAGCTTCCCAGGTTGACTTCAGACTTCCGTGCTGGCAGCGAGAATTTCAAGCCAGTAGATCTTAGCTTGCTGGTCTCTGTGGGGGTGGGATGTGCTGAGCAAGACCACTTGGCTCCCTGGCTTCAGCCCCCTTTCCAGAGGGGTGAATGGTTCTGTCTCACTGGTGTTGCTGGTACCACTGGGGTATGAAAAAAAAAAAAAAAACTCCTGCAGCTAGCTCGGTGTCTGCCCAAATGGCCACCCTGTTTTGTGCTTGAAACCCAGGGCCCTTGTGGTATAGGCATCTGAGGGAATCTCCTAGTCTGTGAGTTGTGAACACTGTGGGAAAAGCATAGTATCTGAGCTGGATAGCACCGTCCCTCACAGCACAGTCCCTCACAGCTTCCCTTGGCTAGGGGAGGGAGTTCCCCGACCCTTTGCACTTCCTGGGTGAGGCAATGCCCCAACCTGCTTTGGCTCACCCTCTGTGGGCTGTACCCACTGTCTAACCAGTCCCAGTGAGATGAACTGGGTACCTCAGTTGGTAATGCAGAACTCATCTGCCTTCTGCGTTGCTCTCACTGGGAACCTCAGACTGGAGCTGTTCCTATTCGGCCATCTTGCCCAGGAATCTGTTTGTGTGTTCCTTCTAAAGTTGGATAAAATGATGGCAATATTCTCTGTGTTCATTCAGAGGAACATTGGCATTCAGTGCCCTTTATCATGGGATTTTACACATTCATATACTATATTGAGCATATAATTTATGTCTAATAATATGCTCTCTGAAACTGCTGAAGGAAAAAGAAAGACACTTTCTACTTCTTCCCATGAAAAATACAGGATCAGGAAATGAGAATGCTGACTGCAGGTAAATTGATCTATGTGGAGAATCTCTGATTTTGGGCAATCAAAATGAATGATGTTTTCTGACACCACTTAGTGATTAAAAGTGGCATAAAAAACATTTCAAGGACAGGAAAATTTACCATTTGTTCAAGTGAAACCTTTATTGTTTTCAAGGCAGCACAGCCTTGAACCAGCCAGCCACTACCCCAACCAGCACAGCTATTTTCCTCAGATGATCTTTCCACTCCTCCCATTGGGTTAGCATTGCCTGTAAAATAGTACAAGTAGTCCTAACTTTTCAAGGTTGTGCAGGGCCATTATAATGATCCTGCAAGCTGAAACCATACAGACGGATCTTAATAATCTATAAAAAAAAGCTACAGCTGTTCCATGACCTTTAAATTTTTGTCTCAAACATTAAAAAACTCTTACCATACTTTATAAATGTATAGAAAATGCAACAAATAGTAAAACTAATATTTATTTAGTACAACAGAAATATATTGATATTACATTTTGATATTACTTTGATAGATCATTTGATATTATTGACATATATTGATTTGGAAATATTTTTATATTAATATATTAAAGCCACAGTGAGTTGAAATTATTTCTTCATATTTTCATCAAAAGTCATTTGAACAGTGTTTGCCTTCTCTTTCTCATCAATGTGTAACTTAAGATACAGAGGGAGCATTGTTTCTGCTTTGGGGAATTACTCTGCTTTCTAAGTTTTGATCAGCTTCAAACATGTCATCCTTTGTGCTCTCAATGTCATGAAATACCTCTGAGAGTTCTTTTAATGTAAAAATGTCATGTCATCTAGAATAGCTTTATTCTTTTTGCCACGACCTCTTTCTTCATTTATGGAGATAAATCCACCTTCATTAAGGCCCTCTGGCGGCAGATCAAGAATGTCTCAAATGGGGGCCAGTAACAACTGTTTCTTCTTAGCTCCATTTGTGTTCATTCGGTTCACTCTCAAATTTTGTTTCTTTGTTACACTTTCGCTTTTGTTGGTCAATTTACTCTGTTGATTATCCATTTGTGTAAAAAGCAACACAACTACACACTTTGCTGTCTGTATGTGATCTGAAAACAGATTCTCAGTAATCAATCGCTGACAAGTTTTGAAAGAAGTGACACGATTGGTCAGTGATCATGATGCACATCTGTCATTTGTACAATGGGTGTACTATTACACCCATGTTAGAAGTGCTAACAGGAAGTTTGTACTTTATGTAATTATCCAGTTAATATACCATGGTAACTGTCATTGGAGCCAAGTTGTTGGAGGACCATCTTAACAAACTGTGGCAACTTAAATTCATGCATTCGGGAACCGTGCAAAGCAAGGACTGGTTTTCTATAAATAGGAATGATGTGTGTATTTATTTGTTCATAAAGACTGCCTTTTGGAAGCATTTAATTCGCTCCTTTTTCTAGGTGTAGTTTAAGAAAATAGGAGAGAAAAGTGGAAGAAACTACTACGATCTGTTGAGAGATTACTCACATGTATGTCTCTGTACGTTATTTGATTTATCAAATCATTTATTTAGTATTTATCATTTCGTTTTTCTAAGAGCTTTACAGATACCATCTCATTTAATCATCTTAATAACAATAAGGTAGCTATTGTTACTTTCCCTCTTAAAGATGAAGACATAGGCACAGAGAAGATAAGTGACTTACCTAAGGTTGCAGAGCTTGTAAATGGAAGAGCAAGATTCCAAATCCAAGCAGTTGGCTTTGAAGGCTGCACTTCCAACCACTGCACAGTGCTGCCGTGTGTAACGGGTCCGTGTTGCTAATTCTGCGAAGTTACACAGTGTCCAGTTTTTGCTCCTCTTGGTAGTTAGGCCTACCTCATTTATTATTGGCATTACGACTATAAACACATCAGTACACAAAGCTGGCATCATCTATCACAGAGATTACTAAGTCTCCACAGAGCTTAGGAGAGAGGCCACGCCTTTCTTTCAGAACAGCCATGAATGAAAAGAGAATGTTTTGGAGGAAAGGAAACGCAATTGGTGACATCTCTCGGGGTCTGAATCAATTATTTCAGAGGTCAAAGGTATGAAGCTCTTTATGGAGGTGGACAAAAACACCAATGATCGTGGAATGAGTCAACTGTTTATTCAATTTTACCTATATTTCAAAGGTCTGTTTAGGAAAATATTCAAGCCAACTCTATTGAAATTTAAATGACATAAATTTGACTTTGTCTTGCAAACAACTGTCTACTCCTCTAACCACTAAACCTAAAAATTATAAATTTCAGTGACTCTGACAAATATATTAGGAACAAAAATAACTGTACTGATAAATACAACAGACAGAGTACTGATAGTTCAAAAATAGCATCCCATTTCTCTTGTTAAAAGTCTGTTTGGGAAATACTAGTAATCAGATAACTTAATTTGAATCACTGGAGTTGCAGTTAAAGATTAAAATGCTTGTTTATTTTTTAAATCTTCTTGGGTTTCGTTTCCACTTCCCGAATGTCAGCTTAGTGCCTAGCAACAGCCAACCCTCCAATTTTCAGTGCTATCCTTTTCTCTCTTTGTCAAATAAAAAGAAAAAAAATCAAAAGGTTATGCAGGTTGTGACTAGAAATAACTTATTTCATAAAACAATATGAATGAACTACAGTAAGTCATTCGTGAGTATAAGTTCACAAAGAGGACAGTAGAGATTCTATTTCTCATGGACTCTTTCTTTCTAATTCGAGTCCAGTTCCAGTAGTTGTGAACTTCTTTAGTCCATATAAAGCAGATCTTGGTTCCCAACTGATTTTATTTAAAAAGGGGGAAAAAAGAGAGAAGAATCAATACTAAAGAAAAATTAGTGAAACCGAGCACACATGTTGGGCAGGCAGCACAATAAAAACAGTAGCAACTAGAGACACACACAAAGAGATCTGTGTCCTACACAAGTGAATCAACCAATGTGGGCACCAGTTTCCATTAAGAAAAAAATAATGTAGCTAATGATATCTAAATTCACTTTAGGTTCAAAATTCAAATAATACCATAAAAGCAATTTAAATTATTTCAAGGCCATCCAATACAGTGTAACATCCATTGCATCATGCCACTCTGCTTAAATGCCTTCATTGCTTTCCCATTTCTCTTAGAATCATTTTTATTCTTTGTAGGCCAGATTCCTTAACATGGCCCCGAGTGATCTTTTACCAGTCTCTCCACGATGCACACTACTCCCCTTTCACCACACTGACCTTCAGTTCTTCTTGTTCCCTAAGCTCATGCTCATCTCTAGGTTTTTGCCTTTCCTTTCTTTCCCTTAAGCCTGGGACATTCCACATCTGAGCTTATTAGGGCTGCCTCCTTCTTGCCCTTCACTTCTTCTTCTCATAGAGGCTTTCCCTATGCCACTGACCTAAGGGAGATTTCCTTCAATTAACCTCTGTCACCTAGCCTTGTGTAATTTTCTCTATAGCACTAAACACAACTTGTAATTACCTTATTTATTCAGTTGCTTATTATTTGTTTTCTCCTATACAAGAGCATAAGCTAAGTAAGGGCAGGAATCTCATCTTTCTTATCTTATCTTACCCACGTTTCTCCTTGAACAGTACCTTGCAAATGGTAGAAACTCAATACTATTTTGAGAATAAAGGAATGTTCATATGTCATTTGCTGATATATCACCAATGCAAAAGCACAATGCTTGGTATGTAGTAATCACTTATTTAAAAAATCCCTTAATGTAACTGAATAACTCAACCAGATCATCTTCTTCATAGTGGTTGCTATAGTTTAGATGTTTGTCTCCCAAACCTCATGCTGAAATTGATCCTCAGTGTTCGAAGTGGGACTCAAGGGGAGGTAATTGGGTCATGGGAGCAGGTCCCTCATGAATAGATTGATGCCTTCCCCTTGGGGGTGAGTTCTCACTTTATTAGTTCCTGAAAGAACTGATTGTTAAAGAGTCTGGTACCTCCCATTCAGAAGTGGAGGTGCTTCCTCTCTCATCATGTGATCTGTGCATACACTGGCCCCCCTTCATCTTCTGCCATATGTGAAAGCAGCCTGAGGCCCTCCCTAGAAGCAGATGCCTCTTGTAAAGTGCCAAGCTTCTCATACAGCCTGCAGAGCCATGAGCCAAATAAACCTCTTTTCTTTATAGATTATCTAGCCTCAGGTATTTCTTTATGGCAACACTAAACAGACTAAGACAGAGGTGATGGTATGAGTTACTTATTATTTTCTGTATTAGTTCCAATCCTGCTGTAAAAAAATACAAATGTGATGGCTTAAAACAACACACATTTATTATCTGACAGTTCTGATGGTCAGAAGTCTGACATGAGTCTCACTCAGCTAAAATCAAAGTGTCAGCCAAGATACATTGCCTTTCTTAGCTTCTATATGCTGCCTACATTCCTTGTGTTGTAGCCTCGTGCCTACCTTCAAACTCGGCCATGGCCAGTTGAGTCTCATGGTGCATCAGTCTAACACTAACTGGCCTACCTCCCTCTTCTATTTATAAAGACCTTCATAATTATACTGGGCTCATCCAGATAATCCAGGATAACCTCTCCATCTCAAGATACTGAATTTAATAACAGCTGCAAAATGTCATTTGTGATGTAACATAACATATTCACAGGCTCCAGGGATTAGGATGTGAACATCTGTAGGGGGCCATTATTCTGCCTACCACCTTGTCATTTGGTATGATTCTGAGAACAATTCACCTTTGTCTTATGCAACCCCATGAAAACTCTCTCTCTTATCTTTCAAATACGTGCTACATGATCACATTCTACAGAGAAATTCCCTATAAGTAAACTTATCTCCCATTTTCCCATCTCAGGAATATGGCCTGAATGTGTGGGTGATGCAATTTTGCATAAATTGAGAAATAGATTTAGACTACTACCTCCTATGCAGACAAACAGCCTGAAAATAAGCAGATGTTGACATCTTTGGACAAGCTCAAAATCCATTTTGGTTGCTTGTAGAAGATAATTACAAGAAGAAAAAACACATTCCATTCTCATCACCAAAATGAGAACAACAGCACTGTGTCTTGTAAGAATATAGAATTCAGGGGGAGCCAGGCAAATTGCATCATTATTAGAAGGATCTATCTTAAGCCTGGGGGTAGGGAAGAGAGACAGGATTATGGACTCCCAAATCTGCGTTTAGCTAAGGCAATTTTCTTCATTTGCCTGTGGTAAAACAGCCTATATAATTAAGCAAACCCAGGAGCCTAACACATTAACTTGCCATCGATATATTCTATCTGCCTTGGCACCACTAGTGTTTCTGGCATTATTTATGAAGGCACTCTTGCTATATTTGCACAGCATGCAGCATTGTTCATAGCAGGCTGTGGATTATTGTCAATGAATAATGCCCTAGAAGCTCCTAACCCTTTGTGCTTATGTCTAATAACTAAATCAGCAATAGCTGCTTCTCTGTGTTCTGCTTAAGATGATAGCACAGCCATAAATAAGCTACCAGCCACAGGATTCATTTGGCATCAGTGAATACCCTACAAAGCTACAGGTTCACACTGTTCCCTGATACACTATAAACAGTGTTCATCACTAAGAATTTTTTAAAGGTGGTGAACCTTAAATATGGACATCAGAATTTTCTGAAATCTCATTTTGCTTGAATTGTTTATCATCCAACATATACCTCAGGTCTTCTTTGGGAATTTACCTGTGAGAGATGGCAAGAACAGTGCCAGAGAAAGAAGAATTCCTCCACAGCCTCTCTTCTGTCTAAATTACTAAGAATTGCATGGAAAGTCATCTTCTAATATAGGAGGAGGGAGGGTTTTTTCCTCCCGGAAACCTCCATGCCTTGTCAGAGAGCTTCACAAGAGGCCAGTGAATCTCAGACTTGGATTTCACAGCCCAGTTTAGTAAAAACAAAAAACAAAAAACAACAACAACAAAAAAAAACAGAGATTTCTCCTTTGCCTTTTCCAACAGGCCACATAAAAGCACTTTATCAAAATTCACAGAACTGGTTCTCCTTTTGCTAAAACGCCATGAGGTCACTGTCTGTGACTAGTACCTACTTCAATGTCTCTAGTGAATATCTCTCAAATTCATTCAAGAAGCAAGCACTCAGAAACATGCATTAACCTCCTTTTCTTAAATGGAGGCACCACTCAATTTAAGACTCATGACTTACAAGGAAGATATCAATCACCTGCTACCGACACCAGACAGGAAGTCAGAGCAAGTTTCCGGGATAGAGCTGTCCTGTTTCACAACCATAGTGATGAGGAACTTTGCCACTAAAAAGCACTGGAAAGCCCCTTTGTTTCCTGGACTTTACCCAGCCTTATCATCTCACCAGGCTGTATTAGTTTCCTGCGTGTGTCTAAACAAATTATCACAACTTGGACGACTTTAACAAAACAGAAAGTTATTCTCTCACAATTTTAGAGGCCAAAAGTCTGAAATCAAGGTGTTGGCAGGGCCATGCCTCCTCTGAAAGCTCTAGCGGGGAATCCTGCCTTGCCTCTTCCGACTTCAAGTGGCTCCCGGTGTCCCTTAGCTTGAGGCAGCATCATCACTGCAACCTCTGCCACCATCTTCACCTGGCCTTCTACGGTGTGTGCCTCTGTGTCCAAACCTTCCTCACTTTCCTCTTATAAAGACACCAGTCTGATCATTTTAACCCTGACATCCTCAAATCATTACATCTGCAAAAATCCCTATTTCCCAATAAGGTCTCATTCTGAGGTTCCAAGTGGACGTCAGTTTTTGGGGGGTATGGGGGAAGGACACTATTCAACTCACTTCACAGGGAGGGTTTCTCTGCCTGGGCTCGGCTGCTGTGAGAATTTGTATTCCCATGGCCCCCCACATCCCCCTTCTCCTGCAGCTGCCTGCTGCCCTGGTCCTTACAGGAGATATAGGGAGCCTGGAGCCTGAATTAATGCAGAACAGAGCACCATACCCACAGGGTATCATTTCCAGCCTGCCACGCATGTGCCACAGCAACCAGGCTTTCTCCCAGCAGAACGACTCCAGGCAGTCAGGCTCTACTCCGTCTCCATCTCCTCTGGGGAGACAGGTCTCTGTCTCTGAGGCTCCTTTCTTCTTTCTGGAAGATTCTTCAACCTTCCACTGAGCATTTAAACAACCTAGAGGAACTCAATTTTTTATTTAAAATATGCTTTTTTCTGAATATAAAGGTAATTCAACTTATAAGATGATTTTTTAAAAAATACATCAGAATATTAAATAGATAAAATCCGCATTGGCCCCACTTCATACAGGAAACCACTCTTACTGTGTATACATATGCCTAAACAATCTTTCTCTATGAAACATAATTTTTAAAAACGGATAGGGCAAGGTTGTACATATTGCCTCCCTTGGATCTCAGGGAATTCACGGAACTGAATCCACTCATTATTATAATTTTATGATATAGTCAACACAATGAAAACAACATTCAAGAATTAAAATTTATTTTTAACTTGCTATTTTTGCATTATCTGCCCTAATCATTTCCTCATAACACTAAATAATCTCTAAAACTCAATTTTAATAGCTGCTTATTATTTCATTATTCATGCATTGCAATTATTTTAAATAACCCTACAGTATGGACATACAGATCAAGTCCAATCTTCAAAAAATAAAGCAATGCATAACTTTACTCCCAAACCTTCTTGAATAGCTCTAATAATTACATTAAAATATATTTCTTAATCAAAAGATAAAGATACTTTACAGTTTTGATATATGTAATTAAACCTCTAAAAAGCTGATAATAATTTATAATTTTGCCATCTCTTTTATCATTCTCTTCAAACACTGAGCATTAAACTGTATGAACATTTACTAATTTGAAGGGCAGGCAATGCTATCTTATTGCATTTTAATTTGCACTTCTTTGGTTACTAGTGAGGTTAGAGATTCTTATGTTTATGAATATTTATATTTCTTTTGTAACTGCTCTTCAAACTATCTTTTTTCTAGTGGGATGTTTATCTTTTTCAATAATTCATTTGTTCATTCAACACATTTATATTGAGTGTTTATAATGTGCCAGACAGTGGGCTAGATTGAGGAAAAAGAACATGTGGAGGTGGGGGGAGGCCTGAGAGACAGATAGCTTATTGGTTTCTGCCTTTATGGAAAATTATATTCATTTTCTCATTAATTTACAAAATCTATGTGTTAAAGAGATCTTTTTATTTTATGTACGGCAGCTATTGTTTTATGAAACTTCAGGGAGAAATCATCTATGATTTTTGGAAGGGGTGGATATATACTTTATCCCAAAAATATCCAGCTATTTTTTCATTTGTTTATATTTTTACTCTTTTTGAGTCAATTTTTCATTTGTATTGTATTTTGATAAATGACACGAGGTTTTAGAATTAATTATTCTCTGAATGGTAATTCTTGCAGTACCATGTATTAATGATGTGTCATTTTGTCATTGTTTAGCAACTCATATTTATCATATAGTAACATTTCATAAACATCAGGCTCTAGGCTTTCTATTCTGTTCCATTGTTCTGTCTTTTCTTAGGTCAATGTCACAGTCTTCATTAAAATTTTATTATATGTTTTAATATATGACAATGGAAATCCTGATTTAAAAAAAATATTGGCTGTTTTCACTATTTTTTCTTTTTTTTTAAATCCAGGATCACTTTAAGACCAAACAAACCAAAAATTTCCCCTTAGCATTTTGATTGAAATTGCTCTAAGTTCCCTCATCTGTCAGATGAGGTTTCACTCACCTCTATTCCCAGTTGCTAAGCAATTCCTCCTAATTATCTTTTACTCCACAGTCCCTTAACATAAAGTCCTCACCTTATAGGACCACATTAAGTAGATCTGCCAGCTCAGGTCATCTGTCTGAAACTCTGCCTCATAAACCAGGAGAGATGTAGACCAAAGAGGAAGTTACATAGCGGTCAAAAAAGAAAAAATGAAGACTGAGTTTCAAGTCAAAATTTGAGGTCCAAATTAGCAGTGTGAGTAGGTTTAAATATCAGGGTACATAAAAATCTATTTAAATTCTTTCCTTTTTATTGGTTAAGATAATACAAAGCATTTGTATATGTTTTATTGCAAATACAAATTGCTTCAGGTATTTTATAATTATTAACAGATTTGTTGGCTAGCTTCGTCCAATATAGCATTGTTCCAGAGAACAGAAATGTGTTTTCTAACATTCTTATTTGAAATTAATTATAAGAGATGCATTGGGTTCAGGTGGCCATCTCCTGTGGCTTTTCACTATGGACATCCATGTAAGCTTTAGTTCTTCCTGGATTGTCTGCTAGTCCACAGTGCTCTTGTTCTAGCTTTCTCACCTGCTGTATTTGCCACTTACTTTAGTCATCTTTGCATACCTGCTTACCAAAGACTAGGCTTAAGTACAGGATCACAAGCAAGTATATGTATAGCTGCCTTGGAAAAATTAATAATAAAGTGGTTTGAGTTTTCCAGAGAGTATCAGCAGATAGGAAACCATCTTCACTTCCTATGAACCTGGATAAAACAGGATATTAGATTGCTACATTTATCCAGTTATAAGCCATAACAGCTTGCTTAAAACTTTTTTCAATTTATTCCAAACAACACAACTCACAAAAAGCCATGGAATCCATTAAGTATTCATCTTTTCCCCTCTTGGCACTTAAAAATAGGCCAAATTTCTTACTCAAAGTTCCAAAGAAGCTTTACATACACGTTTGTTTTGTTTTCAAGAACTGGGTTGAAGCATATCAGGTACCACTTAGGTAAAGAATTCAAATTAATTCCAATGGAAAACAAAGGCCTGCACAATCCCTCTGTGGAGTACAGGACAAAGGCCCTGAGACCTGAGTGAGAGCAAGAATTCTGCCCAGCCATGTGAACAGGCAAACGCTCAATGAGTCCTTCTATGTGATGCTATGTACCGTACGTTATATGTATTGATCTCAATTGTATCCCTCTTTTTCTTTTCTTTTTTTTTTTTTTTTTGAGACAGAGTCTTGCTCTGTCACCCAGGCTGGAGTGCAGTGGCGCGATCTCCACTTGCTGCAAGCTCCGTCTCCCAGATTCAGCCATTCTGCTCAGCCTCCCAAGTAGCTGGGACTACAGGCACCCACCACCACGCCCAGCTAATTTTTTGTATTTTTTAGTAGAGATGAGGTTTCACCGTGTTAGCCAGGATGGTCTCGATCTCCTCACCTCATCCTAGCAACTCTGCCCCTTTGCTTATCAGCAATGAGGCTAGCATTTGAAGGCTCCTCTGCAAGAGTTGAAGGACTACCCCAGGGTCTCTGTATATCTCCCTGGAAGCTCTTACAGTAGCACCAGGAAACCTAGCCCCATCCCAGAAGAATCATTACACTAGGGATTCTTCCCTGGGTGTCGGGGCTTGAATATGCCCCTCTCATGGCTCTGAGAGGCCCTTTGCAAATGCCATTGCTGAAAAGATGTGTGTAAGAACTGAAGTTTCCCTGGGAATAGTGCACCCACAGACTCACAAGGGGCCAAGTCCAGAAAAGCAGCATGAACCCTGCAGGCATTGGACACCAGGCCTATAGACGCAGCTGGCGTTGGTCAATGGGTTTTCAATTCCGAGTAGGTCTTCTTCAAAATTCCCTTTTCCAGACCTTTTGAAATACGTTATTGTTTTCTCCAATTTCAAGTAGAAATGACTCTGTAACTGGATATAATTTCATTTATATGTAAATGGTATTATATTTCCATTGATGTTTCAATTGAAGCTGAAAAAATTTACTATGTCTGGCTGATTAAAAACTAAAAGATTGGGTGGAATGAGTCTTCTTTCATAGACCAAAGATGGAATTCTAAATTATATTTATACTTTGCCATTTAATGGCATGATTATATTGAGACATTATCTAAAATGTCTAGAGTTTTCTTGCTCAGCAAATTTTTAGTCTCTTTTCCTCATTAAAAGCTCTTGAACTCATTATCTCATGTTTTCTATTTTCTCATCTCATATTGATAGAATCATCACACATTTTCTTCATGAAGTCAGGAGACTGCTCTTTTCAGAACAGACATATTTAATGTAAACTGTACCTGGACTTCATGGAGACATTTACTTTTGATATTGCTTTACTTATGTTAAAAATAATTTTAAAAGTTTTTAATTTTCCCTGGATCTTTTTCATGGAACATTCTCATTCCCCTGGTGTGATATTACAGTAGAAATTGACAAACCTGAATAACATGGAGACTCCAGTGGTTCTGTGTACAGAGTCATGCAATTAAAATAGTTACAGTATGGTTTGATTAAGCAGATACTCAGGAACATATGATTAAGTTAAACCCTTTTATGCAATGAATTAATTTAAAATTGGTGACTTGAGTTTAATGTTAATATAAGCAGTCTAATTAACTTTTACAATAAGTAAAAATATATCCAGAAGTTTATCTGGATCTCATAAGCAAAAATAATATTTACACAGTTTTTGTGATATTGCCAAGCACTTTATGTGTACTTCTCCATTAATCCTTACAACTTTAGATTAGATACCATTATCCCCATTTCACAGATGAAGCAGCTGAGGTACAGGAAGGTGAAGTAATTGGCCCTAAGTTACATAACTAGCAGTGCAAAGTCAGGTTTCAAACTCATGTCACTTGACTCCAAACTCACATTATTAACCAGTGTGCAGTAATGCCCCTAAAGCTTTTTCCAGGTAGTGTCCCAACCAAGTGTTGACCAAGAGCTGCCCTTGCTAAACTTGTATTGCCAGATGAGTTAGGACTAATTTACAGAGCTATGCAAGATGGAATCCACAGAAAGTCTCACAGTAACACCCTAAGCTGCTTCTTGCTTATAATGTAACTGACAGAGAGAAAGTTCTGATTTAAGATTGCCAGATTTAGCAAATAAAAAATGCAAGATACCCAGGTAAATCTGAATTACAAGTAAACCTAAATTTTAACATAATTTTTAAAAATACATATGTCCAATGCAATATTTTAGACATACTTAGACTAAGAAATTATTTGTGGTTTACCTGAAATTCAAATTTCACTGAGTGTCTTATATTTTATCTGGCAACACTATCCTGGGTTGAGTTCATTCTCAAATGTTGTCCACTGAACTAGAAGAGAACACCCATGTGAAAATTTGGCTTCCTCATCTTGTGCCAAATGCCAGGGTGGCCCCAAGAATTATTCAGATTCCAGAGTCACCTGTGGCTTGTGATGTGGTCACGGCCCTACATCACCACTCCTCCCAAGCCAACCACCTCCTCAGGCCCAGTGCACTGAGCAGTGTGAATTAATGAGTTGAGTTACCAGAAACCCCTCTTTCCAAAAGGTTTAATTAATCTCTTTATATGTCCATTGAAGCCTGAGTCACAGAGGGTAGAGTACTTGGATGACAAAGTGTCAGCAAACATTGTCACAAACTCCCAGTGGTCATTCTTACTCCCACTGTATCCTGGTCTCTAATCCAAAATTTATGAAAACATTCAAAACTTCATGTTGAAAAAAGAAATGTCCTTCTTCTTCTACTGCTTTCTGGGTGTTCATTCTCAGTCAAAATATGTAAAGACCATATGAACAAGGTCTTTGAACACCTGAGGACAGAATTTGGTCTTGAATGCTTTGTATCTGACAGCCTTTAAGCTTACACTGGGGATGAGGCCAAAATGCATGATTCCATGTGAAATTAGTGGGTGAGCTTCCCATTACAGAGTTCACAGTGGCCTTGAAAAATATTGTCCTTTGAGGTATGCCAAGTCAAAATCATGCAAAGTGTTATTTAATTGATGCATTGAGTTTAAAAGCAGCCAACTCTATCATATTAGCCCTGTGTTGCTCACATCAGCAAGTGCTCAATAAATAACTTGTTGACTGATTGACTGAGGGGATATTGGAAAAACGTACTGAATAATTCTCTTTGCTACATGACCAGATGTCCTCTGTAAGGGTGAACACAGCAGGGCACAGCAAAAAAAAAAAAAAAAAAAAAAAAAGCAATCAGAGGAGCTGCTGAAAATTATTCAGTGAGAGCAAAAAACGAGAGAAACACATTATCTGCATTTCATGCTGGATGCATAAGCATTTGAAATGGAGTTGTCACAGCAGTAAGAATAGAGAAAACTGCCCAGGATTGGGAGTTTATAGAGACTTGAATTTTGGCCCTCTGCCAATAACCACACGTGAGGCCTTAGGATAGTTAATTTATACTCTTTCTGGAAGTTTGTCTAAATGTTTTCTAAGGTCACTTCCATTCTGTAATTTTCTAATTTTTCTTCTGACTCAGGTTTTCATGCATTTAAGCATCAGAAAATATTAGCCTTCGGACTCTTCTCAAGTATTGATTTGTTGCTTTTATTCCTCAGCTTTTCTAAGCAGATTACATGGTTGAAAAATGTGCTATCAATTCCTTATGAATATCCCAGCCCTAAGGGAGTTCAGCTAATTAGGTTAATCAGCATAGCCCTAGTGCTGTCATACAATCAACCTTTCTTATATTCATTCATTCTTTTATTCAGTGAATATAAAAATTTTAGCCAGTACACAGTTAATATTTATTTAGAACCCACTACATGCTACTGAACCAGGCGTTGGTGAGAAGATCCCTACTCTCAAAGGGCTTATAGTCTAGTTAGAGAAACAGGAACGTAAACAGAGAATTTCAACCAATTGTGTTAAGTGCCATAACAGAGGAGTTGGCAAAGAGTTGTGGCAGTCTAGAGGGAAGGTGGCCATGTCCTAACTAAACCAATCGGGAGAGTCCTGGTATATCAGGTTGCAAGAAGAAGTATTCTAAGCAAAAACCATGAGGTTATTCTCCAATAATACATACAACTAATATAGGCTTTATTGGAAAGGGAAGCTAAAGAGGCCAGGTTTGATAGTTTAAAAATCCCAGAAGGAAAAGAGAAATGAGGAATGGAAATAGAAAACAATCATCAAAATGTATAAAATAAGTATGTGTGTTTGTGGGGCAAATGTTTGTTGAATGGAGGTTAAGAACGGAGCACTGCCCTGTGGAAAATCATAGTAAACAGCACACACAGCACCCTGATCTTCCACAGGCAGATCTCTGTAGCAACACATTCTGTTATAGCATCAACCAATGACAATGTATTGAGTTTCTCATTTTCCCTGCTACTAGTTAATCACAGGCTTAGTTTTCATTGACCTCAAACTAAAGTGGCCCTCGCTTCCCCAGTAAGTACTCTCCACTGTGTAATCCTGTTGATTACAACTTGAAAGCACCTTGTCTATCCATCTATTTACTGGCTTTGGACTTGGAAAAAAATACGGTTCCTTCCTGAGGTGAAACCATTTGACTTCATGTTTCCAACCTTGAATAAAGGGTTAATTTCTTGTGGGCCCCAAACCTGTCAGTGCCTAGGGACAGTGTTTGGCATATCAAAGTCTGAAATCTCACATCAGTGTCTTGGATCAACAACCATATTTTCTCCATATATGGCACTAACCTTCACAACCTCATATTTCCAGTGGCCTTGTGACCCTTCAGTCAAAAATGGTAGAATTTATTTCATATTTGTATTACATTTTTTACATTAAAAAGCACTAAAATTGGCTCCTAAATCCTAAAGAAACTTATGTCTTTCTCTATTAGAATGAGTTAAGGTGCTGGAATAGAAACAGATGGAAAAAAGAGATATAATTAGGAATGAGAAGAAATTGCAGCTTTCTTATTTGTATGGCATGGTTCCTTTCACTGAGTATAATATATGAGCTTCAGTGTAATGTGGTCATCAATTTTAATTTTGCCAGCCTTTCATTTGATGGTTGCTGCCATTCCCATCTTAATCTTCAAAGGGCATGGCAAGGATAATTATCACAGCTACCAGATCTTTCCCCTGTAATATCACTGAATCTTATCAACCTATTTTCCTTGAAACTTGGGATCACAGGTAGAGAGTTACTGTACTCACTCTGACAATCACATTTCTCCAAAAGCACAGATTTTAGAAGGATCAAAATTGCAATCACATATTCTGTTATATAACTCATTTCAGACAAATATTCTATTCTAGTCCACATTTAAATGGTTATAGCCCGTAGGATTGCATGACTTTGCCTTTGCTTAGTCAAAGCGAGCTTTATATTTTCAATTGAGACATAAGAAAACATTCTCAAACTTAGCCATTTTATTTAAAAAATCTCACCGATGCTTACATGTTTCTCCTTTAAACAACTGTCTCATATGCATATAAAAGCCAGAAATTTCCTTTTTTCCTTTAAGGTTGCACTTTTCACAGTGCACACAAGACAAGTTAATGCAGGAATTAGTAGTTAGTGATAACATTCATGAATAAATGTGATTCTAGTCAGTTTTTTAGTTTAAGAAAGGTGTTTTTAACACGAATCTATCTGGGTGGTTTTGCTAAATTACCAAGTTCAGCCAGTGGATATTTACAGTTTCAGAGTCCACTTGACATTCTCCAAGAAATACAAACAGTCAAGGCATTTTATTTTAAATTGGGCTGGTGGTAATTTCCTTTTCTCTAAAATTTGAAGAAATTTACATAGTGTCTAAATATAACCTTATCATCTGCAAAATGACTTCCCCTTGGGATGGCAAAAGACACAAGTGACTCCAACCGTTATTCCAATGAAGTTATGAGGGAAAACTGTGCAAACTGAGTTCTTGGTTTCTAACAATAAAGTTGAAGCTAAACAGACAAAATTTCTATATTAGCACTCTTGCTGGTTAATTTTCACTTCACTCATTATTTACAAGCCACTGTTTTTCTCAACTAATTAAGTTACTCATGTAACTCTTACTGGTTCTCATATATATATAAACATATGCATTGCATCATTTGTACTTCTGAGATGAATTAATTAGCAATTAATAACTGTACAAAATCCTCACCTAAATTCATATTCCTGTGAGTGTACTTGACGACACATGCCACACCGTTCAGTTCTTTTTAAACATGCTCAGATACATGCACACATACACTAGGAGTTTATAAATAACAATAATTATTATAAATAATGGCATTTGGCATGATAACCAATTATCTTCTGAATAATCAGCGTCCATTAATATTCTCACAGATTATTGTGTTTACAAATCACTGAAGACTAACATAATTGCAATATTCAGAACAGTAAGTTCATAGCATGAGTCCCCAACTAAAATGTGAAGCCTCACAAGTAAGGAATGGTTATTTCTGCTCACCACTGCATCCCCAACACATAGAACAGCGCCTGGATTATAGAAGAGGTCTTTACAAAATATGCATTGATTGTTAAAAAATGAATGAATAAATTATCTAGAAATAAGTGTGAGATTATTTTCCTCCTTTCTAAGTTAATAGCAAAGCAATATAAAGATGGATATATTTTGGATCAAGAGAAAACGTCAATTAGGCCTACACAGTAGCTAGATGGCCAGGATTTAAAGAAAATACTTCTGAACTCTTTTACACCATTGGTGATAATGTAAATTAGTACAGTCTCTATGGAAAAAGGTATGGAGATTTCTCAAATAAAAATAGAACTACCATTTGATCTAGCAATTCCACTACTTGGTATCTAACCAAGGGAAAAGAAATCAATATATCAAAAAGACACCTGCAATTGCATGTGTATTGCAGTGCTATTCACAATAGCAAAGATACAGAATCAACCTAAGTGTTCATCAGTGGATGAATAAACAGAATGTGGTGTATATACACAATGGAATAGTATTCAGCCATAACTGGATGAAATCATGTTGTTTGCAGCAACATGGATGGAACTGGAGGTCATTATCTTAAATGAAACAAGCCAGGCACAGCAAGACAAACATTGCGTGTCCTCACTCATAAGTAGGAGCTAAAAAAATTTGTTCACGTGGATGTAGAGAGTAGAGTGATAGACACTGGAGACTCAGAAGGGTAAGGGGTTGGTGGGACGATGAAGATAAGTTGTTAATGGGTACAATGTGTTTTACTCAGGTGATGGATACCTCACTAACTCTGACTTTAACCACTATGAAATCTATGCATGTAATAAAATTGCACATGTACCTCTTAAAGTTGAATACAAAAAAAAATTAAGTGAACACATCCCCTTTATAGAAGAATCTGTAATTACCTGAATGTTGAAAAATCCCAATGATGTGCAGTCACTGAAAAACCTTACATACAGCAAGTTGCATTAACCAAGGAGATCATTTTGTGTGAATTTACACAAGGGCAGAAATGAGTCCAGGAAGGACACGAAACCCTGCATCTGAGGACAATATGTTTATCTACTTAGATCTAATGATCACAGACATCCCCTTGATTAGAAATGGGGAAAAGCATGCAGTATGCCTGGTCCATGGGAAAATATATTCCCCAGGCAGGGTTAACACTTGGCCAGCTGTGCATCGGATCCATTACAATGGTGACACCCCATTTTCTCTATTATGCTGAAAACTTGTGAGTGCTATTGTCTTTTTTGTTGGGTGTAATCAATATCAAGACAAGATGATGGAAACATGGGGCATGTTCTAACAAGACAACTTCCTATTCAAGTAGTTTATGATACAAAACAAAGAACTAGATGTTCCTGTTTATCCTGCTTACCTGTAGCCTGGCCTAAGTCAGAAGTGTAGGTGAGGCTGACTCTGGAGGTCTGAGCTAACTCTCTATTACATGGCCCTTCTCATTTTATTGGCCCTGCTCTAAGACTCTTGCTCAGAGTTTTGATTTGCTAATAAGAAGTTGTTCTAAATGGGTAAGGTCCACCTTTCCAATTTTTCTTATTAAATCAGATAATGTCTGCTTGTGGACTCAAAAATTATGATCCATCACTACTAAAGATTCCTACTACATCTTAGAACATAAAGGCAAATGGGTAGGAAAGAAAAGAAAAATAATGATAAGCAAAGCTAAATAAAATGGAAAAAAAGCCAGAGATTTCACACCTTTGGGGTTTTTCCATCCTCCAAGCTATTTTTTCTTGCTAACTCTGCCATCTATTCATGGATGTTGTGTTGTTGTCTGTCTGGGTGATTTACACAGTGCTGGTCATGCTGCCAGCTCTAGCGTCATCTTCCCTTTGAAGCACAGCCAGAAAGGTGTCACTGGAAATGCTGAATTACTGTACGTGAAAGACACAAAGGGAAGTATGAACTGGGACATCCAGTCTAGAAGAGGGAAGGCTAAAGAGAAGGTATGTAATGGTATTCAGACAGGTGCAAATGCCTGCCAGGCCTGCTGAACTCTGTGTTGAGTCAAGACTGAACTACACAGAAACCTGACAATTTTATTGATGAACATGACTTTAGAATTTAATCTGACCTAACATCCTCACTTTACAGCTAAGACATTGATGTTTGAGATACATCCCTAGTGGGGCTAACCTACAAAGGAAATCAATGCACTGAACTAACCTGATAATCCACAGCTAACCTGCAAAGGAGATCAATGCACTGAGGTCATGGCTGAACTGACACTTTCTAGGTCTATTTTCCATTATGCAAGATGACTTTAGGTGGTACAAAAGCAGGGTATATTTTTAAAGTTATGTAATTCTTTTTATATATATTCTTAAAAATAACATGACCACATAAATTTAGTGATATAAAATTTCCTGTAAGTAAAAATAAGCAAATCCTACAAAGTGCCAAAAACAAATGGCTCTCTTAGAAATGTGGTCTAATGGCTTTGATCTTTATTGCACCATCTCAACCACCTCATCAGAAGTACAGTGAGGGTGAGGTGGGTGCAACTGGAGCTTTTATGAGAGATCAACAATGGGGGAGCTTTTCCTATCATCAGAGATTTTATTTTCAAGAGAAATCAGGTTAGTCACTAAGGTTATGGGAATTTCTCTGGGTATGTCCCTGGAAAAGATTAAATCCAGTCTTCCTTGAAACTATGAGAAATGAGATGAACTCTTCACATGGTATCCACAGCCATAAGCATCTGTGACTATTTAGAAAGTGTAAAAACTGATAATGCCCCCAAAACAATAGCAATATATTTAATACCTAAAATTTATTACCTGGAGAACAAGTCAGGCATAAGTTAAGACCTCAGATTATCTCAAATTCTTATCACTGCTTTGGAGTTGGGTAGCAGTGAAACAGGAAAGGAATAAATTTTGAAATAATCCAGGTTGGCTTTAATTTGGGGAGTGATTTTTATCATTAGTATTTCTATAAACTATGTGGACCAACATTCCCTCTAAGTCAATGGAAGTTTTAAACTACTATATTTCAACATTGAGTCCCAGCTGTTTTGTTGTTAGAATGCGTAGAAGAACAAGTTCATCAGAATTAGGTCTTGTTTCTTTCACCAAAGCTAAGCTCAATCTAGATACAGGTAGTTGTGGCATATTTGGAGACATGGCTCTACAAGAAAATCAACTAAATGGACTGCTTCCTACCACTGAGGGTGGAAAGAAACCTGGTAAATTTGGACCATTCCATTTTATGGCAGCTGTAGTGTCTGTACTACATTCTTAAACCAATCTTTTTCTTCAGATGAAGAGATGCAATGGTGACATTCTGCCTAAGATTCCTCCCTGAGAACTCTTTAAGCTTGGTCAAATTAAATGACTACTTCTTATAAAACAGTATTTGATGACTGATTTTCATGAGTGAATACAGGACTTTGATGTTTTGCAGTCCTGAGATTGATAATGGGTCTCAGGAGATTTTCAGATACTCTCAGAATAAGACTATTGGTATGGATTGGACCTGTGTCCCCACCCAAAACTCGTGTCAAATTGTAATCCCCAACATTGGAGGTGGGGCCTAGTGGGAGTTGATTGTATCATGGGGATGGATTTTTCCCCTTGGTACTATCCTCACAATAGTGAGTGAGTTCTCCAGGAATCTGGTCATTTAAAAGTGTACAGCACCTCCCCTTTCTCTCTCCCTTGCTCCTGCTCCAGCCAGGTAAGACATGCCTGTTCCCCTTCACCTTCTGCCATGATTATGTTTCCTGAGCTTCCCTTCACTTTCTACAATGATTATAAGTTTTCTGAGGCCTCTTCAGAAGCAAAACCCACTCTACTTCCTGTACAGCCTGCAGAACTGTGAGCCAAACCTCTTTTGTTTATACATTGCCAAGTCTCAGGTATCTCTTTATAGCAGTGTGAATACAGACTAATACAGAAAATCAGTACCAAGGAGTGGGGCATTGCTATAAAGATACTTGAAAATGTGAAAGCAGCTTTGGAATTGGGTAACTGAATGATGTTGGAAGAATTTGGAGGGCTCAGAAGAAGAGAGGAAGCTGAGGGAAAGTTTGGAACTTCCTAGAGAGTTGTTGAATGGTGGTGACCAAAATAGTAACAGTGATATGGAAAATGAAGCCCAGGCTGAGGAGGTCTCAGATGGAAATGGGGAACTTATTGGGAACTGGAGTAAAGGTACTCTTGTTATGCTTTAGCAAAGCACCTGGCTGCACTGTGCCCCTGCTCTGGGGATCTGTGGAACTTTGAACTTAAGAGTGATGATTTGGGGTATCTTGTTGAAAAAATTTCTAAGAAGCAAAGCATTCAAGTATAGCCTGGGTGCATCTAACAGCATACATTCGTATGTGTGAGCAAAAAAAAACAAAACAAAACAAAACAAAAACAAAACAAAAAACCTAAAACTGAAACATATTTAAAAGGGAAGCAGAGCATAAATGTGTTCAGAAAATTTGCAGCCTGGCCATGTGGTAGGAAAAAAAAAAAAAGTCCATTTTCAGGGTGGAATTTAATCAGGCTGCAGAAAGTTGCATAAGAAAAAAGGAGCCAAGTGTTAATATTCAAGGAAATGGGGAAAAGGCCTCAAAGGCATTTCAGAGTCCTTTGCAGAAGCCCCTCCCATCACAGGCTGGGAGGCCTAGGAGGACAGAATGGTTTTGTGGGCCAGACCCAGGCCTCCACTGTCCTGCATACCCTTGGAACACTGCTGCCTGCATCCTGGCTGCTCCAGCTCCAGCCATGGCTCAAAAGGGCCCACATACTCAGGCTGCTGCTTCAAAGGGTGCAAGCCATAAGCCTTGGCAGCTTCCATGTGGTGTTAAGCCTGTGGGTGCATAGAATCCAAAAATTGAGACTTGGGAGCTTCTGCCTAGATTTCAGAAGATGTATGGAAAAGCTTGGATGTCCAGCCTGCTGCAGGAGCGGAGGCTTTAGAAAGAGCCTCTACTGGGGTAATGCAGAGGAGAAATGTGGGGTTGGAGGTCCCACACAGAATCCCCACTGGGGCACTGCCTAGTGGAGCTGAGTACAAAGGGTCACCATCCTCCAGACCTCAGAATGGTAGATTCACTGACAGCTTTCACTGTGCCTGAAAAAGCCACAGGCACTGAATAGCACTTAAGAGCAGCTTCAGGGCTGAACCCTGCAAAGCCACAGAGACAGAGCTGCCCAAGGCTCTGGGAGCCCACCCCTTTCACCATTGTGCCCTGGATGTGAGACATGGAATCAAAGGAGACTATTTTGGAGCTTTAAAATTTAATGACTGCCCTCCTGGGGTTTCAGACTGCATAAGGCCTGTAACCCCTTTATTTTGGCAGATTTCTCCCTTTTGGAATGGGGGTATTTACCAAATGCCTGTACCCTCATTGTATCTTGGAAGTAACTAACTTGTTTTTGATTTTACAGGCTCATAGGCAGAAGGGACTTGCCTTGTCTCAGAAGAGAGTTTTGACTTTGGAGTTAATGATGAAATGAGCTAAGATTTCGGGAAACTTTTGAGAAGGTAAGATTGTATTTTGAAATATGAGAAAGACATGAGATTTGGGAGGGGCCAGAGGTTGAATGATATGGTTTGGATCTGTGTCTCTGTCCAAATCTCATGTCGAATTGCAATCCTCAATGTTGGAGGTGGGACCTGGTGGAAGGAGATTGGATCATGGGGGCAGATTTCCCCTACCGTATTGTCCTCACAACAGTGAGTAAGTTCTTCTGAAATCTGGTCATTTAAAAGTGTGTAGCACTCTCTCTCACTCTCTCTCTGTCTCTCTCTCTCTCAGCATGTAAGATGTGCCTGCTTCCCCTTTGCCTTCCACTATGAGTGTTTGTTTCCTGAGGCCTCCCCAGAGCAGAAGGTGCTATGCTTCCTGCACAGCCCACAGAACCATGAACCAATTAAAACTCTTTTCTTTATACATTACCCAGTCTCAGGTATTTCTTTATAGCAGTGTGCAGAATACACTAATACAACTATCAAAATCCAAAAGTTCCTATATGGTCAATTCTCAAGAAAAACAGTTGCTTTTTAAGATTTATTCCAAGTCTCCTGACATAGGATATGCTGTCATACTATTTTTTTTAATCCTGCCACCTCAGCCCCTCAAGTAGCTAGGATTAGAAGTGTACACCATACCATCATGCCTGGCTAATTTCTTAAGTTTTGGTAGATATGAGGTTGCACTATGTTGCCCAGGCTGGTCTCAAACTCCTGGGCTCAAGGAATTCTCCTCACTCAGCCTCTCAAAGTGCTGGCATTACAGGAATGAGCCACTGTGCTGACCTTGTCTTTTATTTCTTTGACTTGACACTAGTTGACATAGTTACACACGTAGACTTCAATTCTGCCTATGAATTTTATCTGTTGGGATCTTATCTCCACAGTTTCTGAATACTGGAATGCTGTAATTTTTAGTTCTTTGGTGATTTCTTTCAGTCCTGTGGCTTTAACTACCAACTACATATTGTCAGCTGGCAGTTATTTGCCCAGCCAGACCTCTTTCTTGAAACACAGACCTATATGCAGCTGTTCATGTCACATTTCTACATGTATATCAGACATCTCAAATTAACATGGCCAATAAAATGGCCAATATCCATCATCAAACCTGCTCTGCCTGAAGTCATCTCCATCTCAGTTAGTAGCAACTCCATTCTTCCAAATTATAAAACCCAAATCTGTGGTTTTATCTTTGAATCATGTCTCTTACATCCTGAATTCAATTTTTCAGCAAATTCTACCGGCTTTGTCTTCAAAATATATCCAGAATCTGAAAACTTTCTACATTTATTGCTGGCAGGCTAGTCTGTGTCTCTGTTATCCCTTGCCTGGATTATTCCTATAACCTCCCATTTAGATCCCTTGCTTTGCTCCTTATACCTTATGATATTTTCTTACTCTACAGAACTCAGAATAATCCTTTTAGATATACGATTCTCTTTGCCTCAATCTCTTTAATGATTTTCCATGTCATTCAAAGTAATATTCAAAAATCCTGCCATGGTCTAGAAGGTTCTACATTATCTATCTACAAACTCTGCCCCCAACAGTTCTTCTCTGTCCTGTGACTCTAATCATTGCTGGGTTCCAGACATGACAGAGTATAAGGAAGGAGAGGAGAAATAAATAGATCAGAATCACAGTTAAAGTGTTTAGATTCTGTGAGGTTTTCCCCTCAAGTAAAGGATTTGCCTGGCTCATTTGTTTTGACGGGGTAAGCTTGGTTGTGAAGAAAGCAACACAGCTTCCAGCCACAGCAACCATTCACACTTTGCCTCCTACCAGGACAAAGACTGGTTGCTTTCATCTTTTGCATTGCAGAATGCTAATGCCATAACTAACACATAGTAAGAAAATTTAAAAATGTTCATTAAGTGTTACATTGCTAGAGAACACATAGTTCTTTTAATATTATCGGCAAATAGTTTGAAAAATATCACAAAAGGCATCTTTATCAATTAATGATATACCATACTTAATATTGGCTTTCATTACACTCATGCTATATATGAATGCTTTCACTAACAACTCAACATTCCCAGTGCTGTTAGTAGTTTAAGGTTTCTCTGCAATGACCAGGACATTCGATGCCAAGATATGTGAGTAGTTTAGTGACTTCATTTCTAGGCTTCATGCCAAGAATTTCTGGATAGGAAACCTTCTCAATATGTCCCTTATTTGTGCAGCACCTACACTTTATGTCTTTGAATTTATAAGTAGCTTATTGGTAAAAATTTCTAAGCCTGGGCATCTATACCTTAACAGATTTCCAAGAATTTATTATTTCCCATACTCTGTTGACTCAAAAGAGAATTCTTTCCTGCATGTTAAAAATATTATTTGTGTAAATAGCTACTCCTTTAATTTCTGTGACATGAAGTTATGCAAGCTTTTGACTAGAAACTTCCCCTAAGGCAATTCAAATGTCAGATTGAGGAGCATATTAGGGAGTTTCAGCATGAAATATCATATCCAATGTGATTCAGCATCAAGTCATCTAAGAAGCGATAGTAATGGAATGGTATTTGAAAAGGTGGTGCAGTTGTGGAATAGCATAAACATCTATCATTTTATCAGAATATAAAAGTCTCTTTATAAATTTTTAACCTCCAATCATCACTGAATGGTAATGGTCAATGGGGTACCTGCAATATCTCAACAGTTTCATAAAAATAGCCACAGTTTGAGAATGGTCTGTATGTAAAGATTTTATGATATATATTTAGGTCCTCAAGACTAACAAGAACATATGCTTTGTTTGTTTTTCTTATTTCTCTCTCTTTTTTTTTTTTTGAGACGCAGTCTCGCTCTGTCGCCCAGGCTGGAGTGCAGTGGCGCGATCTCGGCTCACTGCAAGCTCCGCCTCTCGGGTTCACGCCATTCTCCTGCCTCAGCCTCCCGCGTAGCTGTGACTACAGGCGCCTGCCACCACGCCCGGTTATTTTTTATGTATTTTTAGTACAGACGGAGTTTCACCGTGTTATCCAGCATGGTCTCAATCTCCTGACCTAGTGATCCGCCCACCTCGGCCTGTTTTTCTTATTTTTCATGTGCTACTAATTTATTTTCTTCCAGGTAAAATAAAATGAATGCAAGGAAGCTAAATGGATAATCTGACACTTTTCAAAAAGCCCTCAAAATGGCCATTTTTATCACAGCTTCCATCCGTACCATTCCTTGCATATATTATTTTCTCTGTTTCTAATACTTTTGCATCTTGTCCAGAGAATTTCTGTGTGTTCAAGGATTAGCTCAGGTGCCAATCATTCTCCTGCCTTCTCTGAGGAATCGCCCATTGCAGCCAGCACTAGAGAATCAATCTGCCTTTTCCTTTAAGTTTTCCAAACTTAAAGAATCTCTCATATTTTTGGGTAATATCCATCCATACCTTTCCTATTTGACTGTGACCCTCTGGATGCCAGAGACTATATCTTATTTACTTCCAAATTCTCAATGCAAAGCAAATCAAATATTAAGCAATATTTGGGATTTGAAGGAGTGAAAGCAGCTAACATTGTAATGTCTTTAGATCAGTTACTTAAACAAAGCTTTTCTTTCTCCCACAGAATCTATCCTCTGCATTCCTGAATCTCAAGTAAAATATCATTGCGTCCTTGGCTGAAGTCAGAATGCCTCAGCCGATGAGCATGTCATGCTCACTGTGCATTTTCTGGCATCTGGACTGATACTGTTGTCCAGAATTCTCTACATGTGGATTGTGAAGAGCATTTACAGCAGAAGCTGTCTTACCAACGTTAGTAACAAAGTACCTTTCCTCAAAGTGGAATCATCCTACCTGTTCTTACCTAGAGTTCCTCAAGCAAAATCTCATCCTCATTGAGACATGCAGAAAACATAAAGGAATCATAAGCAGCCCCTTTCCCACCTATTATTTTAAATGACAAAACTACCTTGAACCAACACTATTCAAATCACTGCTGTCCTCAAGTTAAGGCAACTCTTCAGGTGACCAAAGAAGCTTGACCAACCACCATGCTCCCAGAACATACAGCCTCTAAAGCATTTCTTCTATAAGCATTTATCACAAAGGGCTAAAACACTAAAAGAATGGCACTGACTTGAAAAGGAGTGAAAATGAGTCTAACAGGTACAGATGCTAATTTCACTAACCTCAAGAGCATTACATAGTTTCAACAAATAAACATGCATAGTAACATGATTCCTTGATTTGGTATCCCTGCTCCATCGGAATCATTTGTAGAGGCCACTAAAACGAGTATTTTGGCAATAGAAAGGAACAGTGGCAATGGCTTCAAAACGCCTACAGCAGGAGGCAGAGAGGGGAACTCTGAGTCAGCCTTCAAACTGTAGATTCGTTTTGTTGATGTGGCTGTTGCGTTATGTTATAATTCTATTAGATTTGCTGGGAAGGAGAATACTGAATTTGGGGATGGGTCTTCATATGCTGATACTTATCACCACTGACACTTGAGCGATTTAACACGTTGGAAATTAAGTCTGTGTTTCAAACCCTCTACACTGTGGAACTAAGTGTTCTCAGCTTGTTCTGTTTTTGCCTTTGGACCATTTCATTTTGAAGACACACTTGAAGATGATAGCATTAATTTAGCTAACAATATTCATTTTGTTTTCATTAGTTGTTTTTGTAGTTTCATATTTTGATGCATGATCTGATAAATGCATAATACCCAGAGGGTGCCTCTGTTTGTATTAATAACAGGAACTCATCCACACCTCATCAATGATAGAACAGTTTAGCTTCCCTGTTAAAGGAGCATGAATCAGAGATGTTCATGAGAAAAGGAATATTTGTAATGCAGATGGAAACTACAGGGAGAGTGGGGATGAAGTGAGCAGGGGGGACAAGTAAACTCTGAAGTGCAAGGCATTGCTTGGGGTTAATAGCTGTGTATTCTCTAAACACCTCAGTGACTTGGGCAAGTTACTAAAGCCCTCTAAATCTCAGTATTACTATCTTGAAAGTGAGTGAGAGTCAGTTTTATCATTAAAAAATTATTCTATAATTGTATACTTATATACATTGAAATTATAATTTTATAAGCTAATTTGTTGAGCAATGATGATCCTTGTGATTCCTTAACAGAAAATTGTATAAGCAAGGATTATGTAATACAGGCAATTTTTGGAGTCATTAAGTAATAATAATAACTACCATTTATTGGATGATTATGGTGGGAATTATGTTTTCCAAATGCATGTTATATGATTAAATTATCACCACCATGCTCTTAGATGGGTATTTCATCCCTGCTTTAAAAATTAATATTTTTATTTTCAAATGGTTTCATGTAACCTTTCACACAACTAGTAAATGGCAGAACCAAAAATCAAATCCAGGACTCTCAGACTTTCCAACACATGCATTTATCTACGTGACCTCTAAGTTAAATTCCAAAGCAGTCATATTTATAAAGTTTCATCTTTCAAGTGCACACTGTAATCATGTTTATCTCTATGCAACAAAAGTGACACACCGTTTTGTTGTCAGCATGAATGTTTATGATATAAAGATTCCCTGCTATCCTACTCTATACAACTGATAAAGCAAGTCAAAAAACATGTAGCTTTACAAATAAAGGCTTTGGGCAATATTCTAAGAATGAAAGAATAAGTATTTGAATTCATTTTGCCAGTAATTTATGAGTGGGCTTAGAATGCCTGTATGCAGAAAAAATTATTTATACTTCTGTTATTATCTTTTTAGCATATTAAATGAAATCATCTTTACCTGTTTGCTTTCCTTATTAGATTTGATATTTCTGAAAATAAGGGAGTAAGCCTTACTTATCTTTAAATTCCCAGTATATAACACAATGTTATATAAAGAATATACAATAAACATTGACTATATATAACTTAATTAATAAGCATTTTCCCAAATCTAATTTATTCTGAAAATTTACCTCAGTATCTCTTCCTTTGTGGGTCTCTGAAAGACAAAAGTTAAAAAGTAGATATTTAATTTTGTTCAAGTGGGAAGGGAAAAGCCGAGACAGAAAAACAAACTGAATATTGAAAGTGTGGTTAAGCATCCACACTAAGGAGGAAAGAGTGCTATCAGCATAAACTAGATTCAACCAATAAGACAGGTAGCCTGGAAAATACTTCTAAAAATGTGTATATTCTTTATCTGATATAATTTGTAGGAGAAAAATTCTAATAGTATTTTCTAACAGTGACTTATATTGGCTTCAAGTACTTTACCCAACTATACCAAAGGGGAACGTGAAAAGTTAATATTTTAGACATTCTTAAGATCCAGATGACCCATGGAGAACTGAGCCAAGCAGCAGCTAAAGGAATTTGGTGCTAGAAGACAGAATCAAGTAATTTGGTCTTAAATTTTGGCATGAAATCATAAAGATGTGAAAAGACACTAGCATTAAGAGCTCTGTGGCCTAAGTAGCATCTTTTCCCTTGGTGGTCCTCAGGGGCAGGTAGAGCATCTTGCTCGCATTCTCCTTATCCTCCTTACTTATCAGAAGCCTAAATAATATCCCAATGTAGTCATTCGTATGGAAAAGAAATCTGTAATTACCCCAGGATAGACGTCTCATATATTTAGAGAATATATCCACGTCAGTGGCCATGAGTCATACCAAATCAATGGTCATCACTTTTTAACCATGCTCTTAAAATGATGTACAAAAATAGCCACTTTACTTAAATCCCCATTGAGTCTTTTTGTTGTCTTTGAATGCTGATTCAGGCGGATTATTTAGGGTTTAAAATCTTCAATGCCTTATCTCCTAATCTTTCTCTTATTGTTTTGAATGGAATAAAAAGGAAATCTGCGTCATATTGCCAGGGACTCATATTAACATGAACCATCTTCTTTTCTATATAAATGTTTCTTTTATTAAAAAGGAGAATAAAATCAGTCTCTTTTCTGCACAATGGGAATTTTGGGTTGGTGCAAAATTGATTGCAGTTTTGCCATTTAATGGCAATCAATTTTGCACCAACATAATAATACTCAATAGTGATTTTTGCATGCAATAATTTCATTTTAAGTGGTAGTGAAATCATTAGCTAAAGTGACTGTCCTTGTATTCCTTCTGTTTTCACTGTGTCATGAAATAGGCTGTGTACTTGATGGTGTCTGAGCTTGTGAAAATCAATGAACAAAACTTTTGTGGTTTCCCTTCAGTTTCTCCCTGCCCCAGATCCTTTCTCCACCCTCTGATGCCTTTCTCTGTGCTCCACATTGACCCGTGTTCACGGCACCGGCCAGGCCCACTTCTGGCTATTTCCTATGGGTCCAGCCCATGGGAGGCTCTGGCATGAGATTGGATAAAGCAGGGGAGCAAGAGGCAGGGGAATTTTTCCCCTCTCCGTCCCTGCTGTGGGGCAGTGCTGCTCCACAACCAGAGCTTCTGCTTCACAGCTCCTTTGCACCAATCAGTTCTCAGATTCTAGGACCACCATTTTCCCCTGCTCCCCTTTGGGCTAGTGGGTAGTATCAGCAATGTACTATTGCTCCTTTCCGAGTGTCCTAATATCCTTTCTGTTTCCTCAGCCCATAAGTAATTCCTTCATTAAACTCTCTTCATTGGTATGGATTCTGTTTCTCACTAGGCCTCATGGATACAATTGTGAACTTGATAGTAGAGCAACTTAAACCTTTCCATTCCAATCCCTTAACTCTGTTGAAGTGTCTACAAAAACATAACCTTTCTTCTCTTGGTATAATTGAGGCTGGAATGAAACAGTTCAACAATAATGTTGGGTTTCTGTAGCCAGAAGGGATGTTTAACCCTGGTAATCAGGAAGCATGGTAGTGTTCATGAATTCTGTACACTGAAGAACCACTTCCCTTGGGACCCACTCTGGAGCCACCCTTCTTGCCAAAAGGAATGCGGTATCATACCTTTTCTTATTTCAGGGAAAGCAGAGACTAGATACAGCAGTACTCACACAGCTCTTAGCCATATGGGCATTTGAGGCAAAATTAAAAGACAGTAACGCTGATCCCATCTTGATTTAAATTTTTTATATTTTTTAAACTGAGGATTTTTTGCATTAATTTTAATTGTAAGTATATTATGTTAAAATTGATTTGTCTTGATTACCGAGATTTGGATGTCCCCTTCCTTTTGCACCCAAGGTGTCTCACTATCCTCCCCCTAGTCAAGTTCCTCTTAGAGGGAGACAGAACATTTAAACCTCTCTCAAATTGAAAGGGAGCCACAGCTAGGTTATGGTGAGTGATTAAAGATGTGAGCTTGGAATTTAGACAGGCCTAACTCTGAATATTAATCCCACCACTTACTGGCTGTTGCCTTGGGCAAGGTTCTTAAGGTCTGTCTCTAAGCCTCTGCTTCCTCCATTGCAAGATGAAGATAATAATGTAGGTAAACAAACATAATCTGCATTGCAATGTCCAAAATGTTCTTAGAGCCAAAAGACTTTTGGCACAAAAGCATTTGGCACGTTTGGCATATGTTTGACACAAAAGCATCTGGTAGCAGATCCTGACTGAACTAAGATAAGTCAATTCATAGCCTTTATTTATTCCTCTTATAAAGTGATTATTTATGGGGTGCTGCCTCAGACCCCCCTGGAGGTGGTACAAATTAAATATATGGTACATGCACTACACAGCTTGACTGAAATCTGAAAGTTCTGAATTGAAAAATTCATATGACCCTGAGGGTTTGGGATAATTATTGTGAACCTGTAATAGCTCTTCCCAGGGATTCAATGAGATGATGCGTGAGAGCCAGGGCACTTGGTGAATGGAAAATTGAGTCTTTCCCAGGACCCTGAAAATCTGAAAGCAGAGATTTGATTCTGGGACATCCAGGCCCTGACACTGCTTACTCCCCTGCTGAAGATGAGATGTTGCAGACCCTGAACTGGGTTCAAGAGGCAAATAGGTTGTTAGACAATTCCATGTAGAAAATGATGGACACCCTGAATATCAAAGGGCAGTGCCATGTCAAGAAAGACCCTTTTGTGCACCTTGAATGGACAGAGCCTCTGGAAGCTGTGGGCTCCTGTTAGATTTTGGGGGCAGCCCAGGAAGCTATGCTGAGATTCGCAGCATCTGGTATTCTCCTGTGTAGCTACCTCCCTTCTGATTAGGTTTGCATCCTTGGCTAATTAGATCAGGAACCTAATCTAACCTTGCAGTACGTGTGTGTGTGTGCTGGGTGAGGGGGGTCTCTTCCTGTCAATCTGTGACCCGGCTGAAGCACTGCAGTGCTCAGTAAACATTGTCCATTAATGTCATTTTAATCATTATGAGTTGCTAACTGGCAACAGGCATTTTTCAGAATTGAAGCTTTCTTAGAAATCAGTTGACTTACAGTATCATCTTTGAGCAATTGCAGATGCAGAGACTAAAAATTTCACAGTAATCATGAATAAAGCTTGATTGAAGAAAGTGAAAATGTCATCCCAGTCTGGGGCAGGATATGAACTGTATCAGCAGAACATGAATGATGAAGAGATATATAGACTGGACCATAACAGAGACAATTCCCTTAATGATACATGACTAAAGACTTTACCAATTTCCAGTAAGAGTCGGAAGTCCATCTCAAAGTCTACTTTATGTTCTTCAGAGTTCCTTGTTTTTAATTTTGCCTAAATAACTTGAGAGAATAGTATAGAGTTTTTATTCCACAGCATGGGTTTAGACATCTCATTTTTTAATTGTCTGTTCACTGTCTTCAGAAATAGTTTTAGATAATTAATCTGATCACAGCCTCCCTCTGTAATTTCAATCAGAACCTGGTGCCTAGAATGGGAAAGCAGACTGGAGCCACTCTTGACTGTAGCCTTGAATCTGGGGAAGCTACCATGGTAGGAGAGCCAATGGCTGAATATACCGGCATTGGGCTTGCTGATATTAATGAAGAGTGTGTATACCCCCATAGTTCCCTGAAAAGATGGGCAAAGAAGAAAATCACTTGACTTCCTGTGTCTCAGTTTCCTCATTTATAAAGTCAGTAAGTTGCACTAGAGTATATTTTTTTCAAACTTTCCTTTTGCAAAAGTCTTCCCTCATATTACTTTTTAAACTAGAAATTCCAAAATATGACACAAAAATAGAGGCTTTCCATGTGAAGTAAGAGTTGAGGTGCAGAGGTCCTGTTTTATTCCTATGTTGTCTGTCTTTAGAGAGCACTTAAGACTCTGAAGGGTCTTATGAGAATCAATGAGCCAGATGGTTTCCAATAATCCTTTCTGCCCTAGCATTCCCTAATTCCAAAAATCTGTGATTCTAATGGCTGCATTTTACTAGGTGTCTAATTTGTGCAAGGCTTGAATTAAGCATTTTGCACACAATATCTTATTTAAGCTTTAGAAAAACTTTACAAGATGGGGACTTTTTATCCTCTTATACAGATTAAGGAACTGAGACTCTAGAATTTAAATAACTTTCCTAAGGTCACACAGCCAGTAAATGTGACTCTAGGATTCAAGCTCAGTTCCGCTGACCCCAAAGTCCATATGCTCACCAGTGTGTCTGTCAAAGGATCCAGAGAGAAACACTAGCCTGCTGAAATAAATAGTCTGGCCTGAAACTAAGATTGAAAAGACTTGGGCTTCATACTGGTGTCTTTTCCACTCTATAGAAGAGCTTTCTCCTCTTCTCTCTTCTCCCCCCATCCTTCTTCTTCTCTTTTCTCCTTTCTTCTCCTCCCTCCAAACCACCTCTCTAGCACTCCAGAAATTTATACAGGAAACAAGGCCACTGACAGCTGCCAAGTTTCACAACTTATACCCCCAGAATCCAGACAGAAAATTCCCAGAGCATTTCCTAGGGGCAGGTGCCCATTACTGGGCCATTCCGCCATGGCCTCATTCCAAGAGGCAGAGTAAGGGTATAATACAGCTTTTCCTGCTACAGCTGGATAGAGAGAGGTGGAGAGGCACAACTACCCTGAAGAAAATGTTAGAAGCTGGGTTTATTTCACAGAAAGATGCAACTGCCTCATTAGAAAAAGATGCCTCTTATTTTTATTTTCTCATTAAAACACCTAATTATTGAGTACTTGTGTTTATCATGCTGCATGAAGACATAAAAATCTGGAAGTCTAAGAATGTGTTTTTTTCTAGGGATTTCCACTCACTACTTGGACAATGTTGAGAAAATTACTTTTCTCAGTAGTTCAGTTTGCTTGTAGGTTGGTAATGCTGCTTATTTGTTGGATTTGGGGGTTTTGATTTTTAGGTACAAAATAAAAGGATTATTTCAAAATAGTTCTCAATTGCTAACATTTTCTACCTTGGCAGATCTGTCCAGAAAATATTTCTAATGCCAAATATAAAATCAAGCATTGGGGGAATCAAAACAGAAATGCTAACAACACTAATAACTTTCATGTGTAGTTGCTTGAGGATTTACATTGGCCCTCTTTCTATGACTCTGCAGGACAGTTTGTGGTCCAGATGTCATTATGTCATTATTCTTTTATACAAGGAGGAAACACATCAAGAGGTTAAATAACTTATTCATAATCACGCAAACGACACCATGGGGCCTTGAACTGGGGTCTCCTGATTTAGAATCAATACACCCTGGACATTTGTAACAATTTCCCTGGTCATCAGAGACTCTTGATTTTAGTCATTGTCATTTCGCTGTTGTTGGTTCCTAGCTCTAACTAAATGAATACACACTTGACGCTATGGAGGTCTGACAGCCATGTTCTTTAAAGCAATTCACTCAGCATTTTCAGGTGGTGTGATCAGTGGTAGCATCTACAGAAATGCAGCCTCCCTTGTGTTAGAGCAACAGCGTATAGCTACAGAACTTCTAGGGCTGGTCTGCCTGAAAGTCTATAAAGGGAAACTATGAACACCTTATTATATTATGCTCATTGTGGCTTATTGAGTTTTATAGACTTCGGAGCAGGGAAAAAATTAAAAAACCCAAGGTAGGCATTGCATCTTATTTGTAATTTGCTGTTTTCTCTTCTCCTAGTCACCTCTTTTAAACTAAACCAAAAACGTATATATCCTTCTAAACAAGGTTACTTGGGCAGCATACCCAGTGAGATTGTACCTTGTATAATAAATTCTCTGCTCAAAATGGTCCTAATAGTGCAGTCGTTTCAGCCTCCAGGAGAGAAAAATCAGCTTTTGGCATTTTTAAAATTTATTTTAAATCATTTCAGTGTTAATAACTACATACATACATAAGTCAATTTTTGATCAGCATTTAGGTTGGATTACTAGGAAAGAATATCAGAACAATTAAATAATAGAATAAATATAACAATAGCTCACATGGATGTGGCCCTTTTACTTCTCCCTTTTTAAAGCTTTTGTCCCTACCACTGAAAACTAAAATAACATTATGAAAAGAAATTATTGCCCCCTTAATCATTCAAACTAATGGTCCCTTGATCAGTTTTTGTCATTCTTGAACTCTACATAGCATCTGACTCTAGTGATGATCCCTTCTTAAAAAGCTTTCTGCCCTTGATTTTGGAGGGGTAAGGCTGTTGCATTGTAGTTCTTTCACCTTTCCAAAACTGCTGGTATCTTATTCACCTGCTGCTAGTGTTAATTTCCTTTTATCTCTATTTACCTCCTACCTCAGACAGCAAATCCAGTTCACAGTTTCAAATATAATCAATAGGGAAGACCTTAAATGCAAATAATTGCCAGTTTCTTAGCAGAAACAAATGAAATGGGGAAGAAGAGGGACAGGTGCTGACTAAGCCAACACTGATTGTTACCCACTGGAAAGAGAATTCGTGTTTCCTGGGAAAGGGTCAGACTGACTTAGAGTTTATGAACTGTTCAAATTTCTATTCTTGTTTGTAAAACTAATAAAAATCCCTTTGTGCTGTTGGATTTTGGAGAAGTTTCTTTAATCCTCTTTACATAAACCTTGCCTCTTTATTTCTCCTTTCCAAAAACAAGAATCTGTATCATCTGGATTTGATATCCATATTTATCAACACAGAAGTTATTGGATTTTGAATAATTTCTCTTCCTTTCAAGCCATGCTACATAGAAACAGACTGTGTACAAAGCAAAATCTAAGCAAGAAAGCTTACAACAACTACCTTTTGTGAGAAATAATAAAGTGAACCAGTTCATGGTAGTTTCATTGATATCTTCCTCAAACCCTGAAAACTTGTATTGGCATAAAGATTCTCCATTTTATATAAACTGAAATTTCTATGGTTACTTTGAATGAGAGAGTCCTGAGTCAAGTCTCAGGCTCAGACAGAGGTTCCACGACTTACTAGTTCAACCTCAATTTCTTTCTTTGTGAAACAGAATTAGTATAGATGCCTGCTAGGGTTCTTGGGAGGATTAAAGGTAATGATGTAAAATGCCTAGAAACATAGCATTCTTTCAATAAATACTACTGGCTCTTAGAGTAGAGTTGAGGAGAAGAACCCAGAGGCTAAAAAAAATCCAAATGGCACGAAGGAAATGAGTCCGTGATTCTACAAAAACCAGGGAGCCGAGCCTAGTTCAAGACAGACCAAAATACCCTGCATCACACTTCTATTGAGAAGTAGAATAACCTATATAATTACAACTATTATTTAAGTTTTCTTATTTGTTTGTTAAGGGAAAGAGCTAAACAATATGGCAAACTCTAGAAGGATGGTTGAGAGCTCTGCTGAATGTGAGAGGAAAACTTCAGAACTGTAAGGACTACCTAGATGGTTTGTCACTCCATGCAAGGCTGTCAGATAGGTGCTCATTTATTTACTTGCTTTTATATTAACTTGGATTATTTGTTCTTAGCCTTATGGAGTATATTAGCTTCTGGGATATTGGAAAGAATTTAAAGGTGGATATGGGCAGAGCATAGTTTAGACAACCTGACCAATGAGCTTTGCCAGCCTAGATGTGGGAAGTAGGGTTACTTGCTCTGGACTTGCTATTCCTGGTAGTATATGGTATTAATATTAGGCTGCATTTGCTGTACTGCCTCGGTAAGCTTTTAAAATTTCCCAAGTCTCTCTAAAACAAACTTTGAGATGAATACTTTGTGCTCCAGCAGTTCCCTGCAGAAGCCTTGGTAGACCCAGGTCTTCATGCAGTGAAAGGATGCTTCCCCAGCTACAAAAATCAATCACCAAACATAGCAGAGGAAACTTAGGCTGCCTCATATTGGTGTCAAGCTAAAGACAAGAGAAAAGAAAGCATCTTACTGTGTGGGGATGAACAATAAAATCCTGGCAACTGACCTCTGACTGAGTTGTTATCGAAAAATGCTCTTTGTTTCCCTCAGCCAATTGAATCATGATACTTCCTGTACCCCAGAAAAATATCAACTGCAGTTAGAATGAAAAAAAAAAAAAGGAAGAACAGATTGTTTGATTAATTAATGAATTCATCTTAATCATCTCTTTAGCAGACACCTGAAAGAGTAGGCCTATCACAAAAGTTACAAAACAACTACCGTGTTTTGGATTATTATTAGAAAGCCTTGGACAAATCTCCTAGAAAAAATAATCATAATACGATTTAATCAGTTTTCAATTATCCAGAGGTTGATTATTGCATTTGCAGATGGTTTGTACCTCTATTCTCCTTCTGCTCTCTCAGGCTGAATGCCTTTTAGCTATTATAGTGTCTGTGTGCATTTCCAGGAGAGAATTGGCAGAAAGGGACATCAGCAAGCATATAAATTGAAAGACTCATAAATTGAAGAGACAGTGAGTACTTTGCCTAAACAAGGCTTATGTATTATCTGTAGATCTAAAAATCTCAAGCTCTCCCATGAAATCATATTATGATGCCCTACCAGCTAAGGGCCTTGTATCATCGGCCTTCAGTAAATATTGGTAGAAAGAAGGGATAGCATAGTGGTAAAGAGCCAGGCTGTTAGGTCACCTGTGTTCACATTCCATCTCTAAACTTGGGGCTGATTGATTTACTTAACATCTCCATGACTTAGTTTCCTTATCTGCAAAGAGCATTGTGGTACATTGTATTGCTATCAAAATATGTACTAAAGGGGCAAAGTCTGAAGATGAAGATAAGGCATGAGAGAAAGACTGAATTTCTGACATTTTCACAGCTCCCAATCAATAGCACCAAGGGCAGCGATCCATGGTGGAGAAAACATATTCACCTTCTGAGACAGAAAGTCCGTGAACCATGGAATATTTCCCCCAAGCACTGTCAAACTAGTGTGACAAGTTGTCCCTGAAGAAGGTGACTCCACAACGGATGTGTACATCTCTGGGCAGGAAAGGATTATCTCTATCTTCTCAAACTGGACTCTATTACCATTTTTCAAACATCAAGAAATGTCTCACAGAATTTTACCTAATTAGCCAGTTGTGACTAACAAGGTACTCAACTTTCTATCATGCTCAGGCTGCTGAATAACTGAAATATGGAATTAGCTAAATTGTCCAACATGGACTTTAAAGGAAGGAACTTAATAATTCCCTGGAAAATAGGTAGTGATCCCAAGAATACAACCACACTATCACTGGGGAGAAGGGAGATCAAACCTACATGAGCCTGTGTTATTGAAATAAAATAGAAAAGAAGAGAAGATGGAGAAACTATGCAAGAAGAATATTTCAAAATGAGAATATAAATGTAGCACACTGAAACCAGATTAAGAAGTTTGACTCTGGAATATTTTTTTAGGCAGAAAATGCTTTGCACTTGAGAAAATTAAGGGAAACATAGACTTTGCAAAGCGATAGATAAGAGATAAGATTACAGATTGAGATGAATAAAAGAAATAGCAGAACTAAAGAAAAAAGACATTAAAAAAAACTTCTCTTGAAAATGATCTCTCTTTAAAACCACCAGAGCAGCAAAATAATATGAGAGAGCAAATTCCATGCTCAATGAAACTAGGAAATGGATACACTCCAAACAATAAGTTTTTAACAAAATTGAGATAGAGCACAGAGTGCCAATATATCATAATACTTCTAACCCTAAGAAATGATCTGGAGATCAAAAAGGGGAAGGAGATAAAGAAGTAGTTAGTTGTATTGCTGCTAAACAGAGTCAGCTGAGCTGAATAAATAAACACAGATTGTCAAACAAAAGATCTGAATGTACAGGGCTTCCCTCAGCCACTCCTATCTCCCACGCAGCAAAAAGCATGCTCACTGTAGTAGGGCTTTTCTTTGGATTTTAGACTCACCCAATCGGAGTCTTTAGGAATGGCACCCAGGAATCTGCTTTAACAGCATCACAGGGGCTTTAGGAAAAAGGAATTGAAAGATTACGCTGAGTAACATAATAATATAAAATACTAATACATGTTTATATCTATTTAATGGCAAAATACAACATATATATGTTATTAGATACTTTATATATTGCCATAAAAATGGGGAATTCACCATAAAGCACCTGTAGATCATTAGATCATTTAGAAAATGTGATTGTATATTAACGCTCAAGGAAAACATGGATACCAAAAAGTACAAATAATTTATATTTTCATATAGAATTCCGTAAACTAGCAAGTACTAGCAGAATTGAAATGTAGTAAAAACAACCCAATCTCTTAAAAATGTAAACTCCTTCTCAGAAAGTGTATTATTGAAATAAGTCAAAAGAATAATTACAAAATAATAAAAATGAAAATTCTTAATTTTCAAGTATTGAAATTTGAAAACTAAGACATACAGTCAAAGCTGTACAGAGAAGAAAATTGGTAGTCGAAACACTTACAGCACTGAACAATAAGGTATTGAATAAAGTATTCATTTCAAGAACAACAGCAACAAGAAAATCCCTAAGAAAGGCAAAATGAAAGAATGAATAAAGAAGAACCAGAAATTAATGAATTAGAAAATAGAAATTGGAATGGGTAAATATATGTGAAAGTAAATTGCCTGCAAATGGGTAGAAAAATATTTTAACAAAACAAAGTGGTAGCTAACCACTGATAGTTTTCTAGGAAAATATAAATTATCAAAAGAAATTCCAGAAAATATAGAAAACCTAAACAGACCAAAAATAACAAATGAAATAAAGTTACTCCCCCAAATTGCCAGTTTTTATAAGAAATCTTTGCAAGCCTTTCAAAAATATTCTTATGTTATTTAAACATTTCCAGATCATGTAAAGATAAAAATCTTCCTATTATCTTTTTCAAAGCCAAAATAAGACTCATAACATAAACTGACAAAGATGTGTATACACACACAAACACACACACAACAAAGATCACTTTTACTAATTGTCATTTATTTGAAAGAAAATTGTTATATTTCTTCCCACACTATACACATACAAAAATTTCAAATGGATTGAAGACTTAGATATATTTTAAAACCACAAAAGTAATGGAAAGAAAACTTAGAATTTTTTTGTAGTTTTAAGAAAGGGATTTATAAGCATAGACAAGACCCAGAAACATTATTTTTTAAAAGCTAGTAGGTTTTTCTGAACAAAAATAAGGTTCTTCATGGAAAATATACATTAACAAAGAAAAAGACAATAAACTAGGAGAACATGTGTACAACACATAAAGCAAATACAATCAATCATATTACAGTATGTAGAAAGCAAATACAATGTAGCAAGAAAAAGACAGGCAAACAAGTAGAAAAATGAGAAAAAGGTATAAGCAGAAAGTTCATTTAAAAATGTAAATAACAAATATGTGGCCAATCTTACTAAAAATCAAAGCGTTATCAACTAAAACAAATATGGGATATATATTTTTCAAATAGATTGGTAAAATCTTTAAAGATTTTCAAAACCCAAATTTGGAGCAGTTTTGGGACAATAAATATAATCATAAATTACTGATAGGAGAGTCAATTTTACCAATTTTTTGCAGAATTTTCTTGCCATATGTTTAACAACATAAATATGTTCATTTTCAAAATTTCTCTAACAGAAGTATACCCTATAAAGACACTTGGAGAAGTGTGCAAAGATACATGTGTAAAGGTGATCACTGAAGCATGATTTGTAATACTGAAAATCTGGAAGCTACTTAAATATCTTGAAGAGGAGGCTCATTAAATAAGTTTTGGTAGAGTCATATATTACAAGCCATTTTTGAAAACAGATTTGTATGTACTAATTTAGATTTATATGTACAAATAAGAAATGCTATCAATGTATTATTAACTGAAAAACATACTTGGCAATATTTAGCAGAAACCTTATGCTAGGAGGTGATTCAGGAAGGGTTTATTTTTCTCCTACAACAGACTCGTTCTACAATTGCTCAAGAGGCTAAAACAGAATGTCAGGAATGCAAGATCTATCTTTGTGCTCCACTATAATTAACAAATAGATCGGCCTTTGTTCTTGTATATGTCACTTCAAAGGCATAAGATGGTGACCACACCTCCAGACTTCACATCTCTCTTTCGGGCAGAAGAAATACCTTCTCTTTTTATTTGGGAAGGGATGCCCTGTTCATGCACTTTTACGTTTGTCTATCTGGTAAATCGATTGCATGTAGGGATCCAGTTTCTCATGCCTCTTATATTTATGCCCTTTGGTTGTGACTGCGAGCTTGGACACGTGCCTTGATTTGACCACCAGGACAGTAGCAAACAACAGAGCAAAGACTTGAAAATGAACTTGCACATTTCTGCTTTCTCTCTTGGACTCCTGGCACTGCCATGGAGTCCCTCTCGCTGCCAGGAACCAGCTATATCCATACAAAAGACACATGAGGAAGAGCTGAATGGTCCCACCTGCAGCCCCCCAGTGCAACCAACCTCTACCCAGCTCACCAGATGCCCACAGACACACGAATAAGCCCAGCCATGATCAGCTGAGACACGTCCAGATCAGAAGGGTCCAGACACTTTAAATATTTATTTAAGTTACTAAGTTTGTATGCCCTATAGAAATCAGAAACTGAAGGACCCTCATTGTTCAGAATTATATCCCAACATCATTATTAATTGAAGAAAAGTAGAGAAAATTAAATATTTTTACCTAGGCACATTCCCTCAAACAACCAAGTTTCTCTAAATAAGAATTAAGGGGGAAAATAGCATTAGGAAGACCACTGACAATATTTCCCCCAGACAGGTAAAAAGATAAACGCCAGTGTTTTGATATAAAAAATAAATGAGCTGAGATAAAAAGAGAGACCAAAATGTTGATAGTTTTCTCTAATTCAGGAATCAGGAAAAAAAAATCTGTAAAGGGCTAGATAGTAAACATTTGGGGCTTTGCAGGCCATTTGATCTCTGTCACAACTGCTCTGCTCTACCATGGGTAACACAAAAGCAGCCATAGACACTGTGTAAACAAATGGGCGTGGCTAGTTTGCAATAAAACTTTTTTTAACAAAAACACAGTGAGCTGGACTTGGCCTGTGAAATATAGTTTGCAGATCCCTGCTCTATTGCTAAGATCATGAGTGACACTTTCTTGTTCATGCTTTTCTGAATTGAGTGGATTTTTATAATTAGTAAAAAAAGATATATAAAATCATGTGTAACTTAAAAACAGCTAAGACAAAATATTTATTCAAATTCAAAATCTTATGTTTTCAATATTTAAAAAAACACAAATGAACATCCAACCCAAGTAGTTAGAAAACACACACACAGCATAAAGAAATTAATGGAAATAAAGAATAAAATATTGCATTAAAAATAGATAAACCATTGACTTAACAAGTAAACATAAGTCAATGGTTTTCCTAAGAATGTAGGAATAAGTTTCATAACATGAAATATATCCCAAGGTTCTCTTGAAAAGACACTGAAGTATTATCCTCCCTTTTCTCTTTTTTTTATTTCCAACTTTTAAGTTCAGGGGTACATGTGCAGGATGTGCAGGCTTGTTACATAGGTAAACATGTGCCATGGTGGTTTGCTGCACAGAACATCCCATCACCCAGGTATTTATCCCAGCACCCACTAGCTATTCTTCCTGATGCTCTACCTCTTCCTACCCACTACCCTTTGACAGGCCCCAGTATGTGTTGTTCCCCACCATGTGTCCATGTTTTCTCATCATTCAGCTCCCACTTGTAAGTGAGAACATGAGGTATTTGGTTTTCTGTTCCTGCGTTAGTTTGCTAAGGATAATGCCCTCCAGCTCCATCCATGTCCCTGCAAAACACATAATCTCATCCCTTTTGTTGGCTGCATAGTATTCCATAGTGTATATGTGCCACATTTTCTCTATCCAGTCTGTCATGGTTGGGCATATAAGTTGATTTCATGTCTTTGCTATCATAAGTAGTGCTGCAATAAACATACACGTGCATGTATCTCTGATCATATATCTAGAAAACTTCATTGTCTCAGCCCAAAAGCTGCTTTTTTTTCTTTTTTTTCCTTTTTTGAAATGGAGTCTTGCTCTGTCACCCAGGCTAGAGTGCAGCGGCACGATCTCGACTCACGGCAACTTCCACTTCCTGGGTTCAAGAAATTCTCCTGCCTCAGCCTCCCAAGTAGCTGGGATTATAGGCACCCACCATTACACCCAGCTAATTTTTGTATTTTTAGTAGAGAGAAGGTTTCACTATCTTGGCCAGGCTGGTCTTGAACTCCTGACCTCGTGATCCTCCTGCCTCAGCCTCCCAAAGTACGGGGATTACAGGTGTGAGCCACAGCTCCTGGCCAAGCTTCTTAAGCTGATAAGCAACTTCAGCAAAATCTCAGAATACAAAATAAATATACAAAAATCACTAGCATTCCTACACACCAATAGGCAAGCTGAGAGCCAAATCATGAACAAACTCCCTTTCACAATTGCCACAAAAAGAATAAAATATCTTAAAAATGCAGCTTATAAGGGAAGTGAAGGACCTCTTTAAGGAGAACTACTTACCACTGCTCAAAAAAATCAGAGATGACACAAATGGAAAAACATTCCAAGCTCATACATAGGAAGAATCAATATTTTGAAAATGGCCATACTGCCCAAAGCAATTTATAGATTTAATGTTATTCCCATTAAACTACCATTGACATTCTTCACAAAATTAGAAAAAAACTATTTTAAAATTTATATGGAACCAAAAAAGAGCTCAAATAGCCAAGGCACTTGTAAGCAAAAAGAACAAAGCTGGAGGCCTCACATTACCTGACTTCAAACTATACTACAGGGCTACAGTAACTAAAACAGCATGGTACTGGTAGAAGAACAGACATATAGACTAATGGAGCAAAATAGAAAACCCAGAAATAAGATGACACACCTGCAACCATCTGATCTTCAACAAACCTGACAAAAACAAGCAATAGGGAAAAGATTCCCTATTTAATAAATGATGCTGGGAGAACTGGCTAGTCATATGCAGAAAATTGAAACTGGACCTCTTACTTACACCATATACAAAACTAAACTCCAGATGGGTTAAAAACTTAAATGTAAAACCCAAAACTAGAAAAATCCTAGAAGAAAACCTAGGCAATACCATTTAGGACATAGGCACAGGCAAATATTTCACGACAAAGATGCCAAAAGCAATTGGAACAAAAGCAAAAATTGACAAATGGGATCTAATTAAACTAAAGAGCTTCTGCGCAGCAAAAGAAACAATAGAGTAAATAGAAAACCTACAGAATGGGAGAAAATTTTTGCAATCTATCCACCTGACAAAGGTCTAATATCCAGTATCTATAAGGAACTTAAACAAATTTACAAGAAAAAAAAACATTAAAAAGTAGGCAAAGGACATGAACAGTCACTTCTCAAAAGAAGACACACATGTGGCCAAAAATCATATGGAAAAAAGCTCAACATCACTGATCATTAGAGAAATGCAAATCAATATCACAGTGAGATACCATCTCACACCAGTCTGAATGGCTATTAAAAAGGCAACAAAAGCCAAAATAGACAAATGGGATCTAATTAAACTAAAGAGCTTCTGCACAGCAAAAGAAACTACCATCAAGTGAACAGGCAACCTACAGAATGGGAGAAAATTTTTGCAATCTACTCATCTGACAAAGGGCTTATATCCAGAATCTACAAAGAACTTAAACAAATTTACAAGAAAAAAACAAACAACCCCATCAAAAAGTGGGCAGAGGATATGAACAGACACTTCTCAGAAGACATTTATGCAGCCAACAGACACATGAAAAAATGCTCATCATCACTGGCCATCAGAGAAATGCAAATCAAAACCACAATGAGATACCATCTCATCCAGTTAGAATGGTGATCATTAAAAAGTCAGGAAACAACAGATGCTGGAGAGGATGTGGACAAATCAGAACACTTTTATACTGTTGGTGGGAGTGTAAACTAGTTCAACCATTGTGGAACGCAGTGTGGTGATTCCTCAAGGATCTAGAACTAGAAATACCATTTGACCCAGCGATCCTATTACTGGGTATATACCCAAAGGATTATAAATCATGCTACTATAAAGACACTTGCACACATATGTTTACTGCAGCACTATTCACAACAGTAAAGACTTGGAACCAACCCAAATGTCCATCAATGATAGACTGGATTAAGAAAATGTGGCACATATACACCATGGAATACTGTGCAGCCGTAAAAAAGGATGAGTTCATGTCCTTTGCAGGGACATGGATGAAGCTGGAAACCATCATTCTGAGCAAACTATCACAAGGACAGAAAACCAAACACTGATAAACTAATAAAAAAAATTTTTTTTGAGTCAAAAAACAACAGAGGCTGGTGAGGTTGTGGGGAAAAAGGAACACTTTTACACTATTGGTGGGAATGTAAATTAGTTCAACCATTGTGGAAGCCAGTGTGGCAATTTCTCAAAGACCTAGAGGCAGAAATATCATTCAACCCAGCAATCCCATTACTAGGTATATACCCAAAGGAATATAAATCATTCTGTTATAAAGATGTATTCTCCCTTTTCAATCTCCAAGTTCTCTTCTTCCTTCCATTATCATAAAATAACAGATTTTGTTTAGAAATAATATAGCATGCTTCTAGAATATATTCTTATCTTAAAATGGATAAAGCTTCATGTCTTAGAATTCAGCTCAGCCAAATTAATATGTCAGCAGACCCACACTAGATAAGGAGGGCTGGCATTCAAAAAGGAGCTGATCTCTTGTTTTCCTGCAGCTCAGTCTAGTAGAAAAGACAAACCTGTACAGACATAAATGCATTTTTAGTGTAGTAAACATGCAGTGATGGAGGTAAAGGGAAAAAACTAATAATAACTAATTGCTTGGCTCCCTACTGAGCTTTCCTCCTCAGGATACTTTATTGTATGACAAGCTACGATAGGGAAATACAAAATGTAAAATAATGTGATTTGAGTTACAGTTATCTATTAATATTGTAAAGCCTTAGAAAAATCTCTTAATCTCTTGGGGCCTCACTTTCCTCATCTTTGAAACTAGGGTAATGACTGTATGTACAGTACTGAGGTCATAGGGGTGCAAGGCTCAAATGACATAATGTTCCTGAAAACCTTTTAAATGTGCTATAATGCAAAAGTTATTTTCATTAACACCATTAGCATCAAAGTGTAAATTACTGTGAATTTCACAAGTCTATTTGAATTTTACACTTATTCCATTTGCACCAGAAACCATCTTCAGTTCACCATTTAAAAAAGTCAACCTAGTCTTAAATGAGTACTATACAAAGGATCTTGATTCACAAACATAACAGCTGCTGTTCTTCATCTGAAAGTCATAGTCATACCCTAAAGTTAAGATCAGTATGTGACCCACAGTGTCAAGTCCTCTGTAGCCTAAATATTGGAGGCTTTTCAGAATATGTTGTATTTACTCTTTCAGACCACATTATTTTTATATTATTTGTTAATAATGTAATTATAATTACAAAACAGTAGAAGTTCTCCCAACTGACCTCTAGTAAACAGACTTCTCTTGCCTATAGCTATCTGTTAAAGGATGAAAGCTCACAGCTAATATTCTGGGATGTTGACATTCTGTTTCTACCAATGAGTTATATGCTTACTAAGAGTCACTCACGCTTGTTCCTACCTCTTGCATCCAGAAGCGACATAAAATTATTCTTCGTTTTGGCTCAGCATATATGGCCACTGCACTCAGGGTACCTAACTCAGTATTGAATATACAGTAAGTCTGAGTCACTGCATTTTTTTTAATAAACTACTTTCAGGTAACTTTTGAAAATGTAAGATAAAGACTTAAAATCGACATTAATTCCTTTGTCATTTGCAGGCACTTTGCTAGAGCTGGCTACACTTGCAATTTATCTTTTTTTTTTCTTTGTTTTGGACTCATCAGCCAATTTTCAAAGCAATTTGAATTCACTTTTTGTATAAGAGTCTTCAGGAAAACATTCTGTCAAGGGCCTTGGGACAATCCAGATAAATGATACCCCTGCATTCCTCTCATACTAATCACCCATTTGTGAATCTGTCTCAAAGAACGCATTCCTGTGCCAAGCTGCCCTTAGCACAGCCCTGAAGCTGCTGCTATCCTTTCTGTCCCTGCTTCATGAGTTATCATTTTATTCTGTCTTGTTCTCCTGCCAAACTGACATTCCTTCTGAGATTCTGTTCTCAGAGCAATTCTGCTCAAAATTTGGGATATCAAGAAGAATGAAATTACTAATCTTTTTTGTCATCCTCCTTACTGTTATCCCCAGATATTTGTATGTTTCTATTTTCCCACTTACAATTTAGATCACTTGTAAACATACATACAATGGAGTTTTGGCAAATTTTGAGCTTACCCTGTGGATTACCTTCTGGTTGCTGTCAGTGTTTTCCAAAACTCACACATAATGTGAAAGAAAAGAACAAAATTGGGTAGCAATCATTGTATGGTCCAGCCATGAAATAATGGGTTTTATAACTTCCTCTAAACTAAACTAGAATAAGAAAAAATCATAAATAAGATTACAATTTGGGGCAACCCACTCGGGTCCCCTTCCACACTGTGGAAGCTTTGTTCTTTCACTCTTCGCAATAAATTTGCAGCAAAAAAAAAAAAAAAAAAAAGATTACAATTTGATTGATAGCTCAGTATCAGTGATACGACAGAAAAGAAACACCAAACAGGAAGACAGAAGCTTTGGTTTTCCAGTAGCTTTTTATATTTGCTGGAACATGAAATAATGAGGGGTTTGTTACAAAATACATACAAGGAAAAAAAACAAAGAGAATCTTTGCTAATCTTGTAACAGGTATAGTCTGGATGTCAAAGGAGAGGAAAGATGATTTAGGGTCCAAGGTCATTTTACTAACAACATTAACTTGTCACTCTCTAGTTAGACAGTCTCTTGCCAATATGATGACTCAGTTCCTCTCTGAGTCTCTACTGCTGGATATTGTTTAGTTTCTGCTTAGTCATGACGTCTGTACTTTGAACTTGAATGTACTGACAGCCTCTACATATTTATAGCCTTTCATGACGAATGTCATCTTAAAGTCTTTGATATCTGTCTTCTGCGTCGGTTTTAACATCAGTCTTCACCCTTCACTATTAACTGGAACAATTTTATATATATATGTATTTTGCATTGAAATTCTCCAAGGAAGAGAATTTGATGTGTTAGTCACTATCATTTAGCTTTGGCCAAGCTCTTATGCCAAATCATCTTGGGCTCCTGCTAGCCGGGAGGTAGAGCATCATCAATTTCCCAACCTTAATTTGACCTAATCAGCTGCTGCTGCCGGGGCAAAATCATGTGGTAATTGCTAGTGACCATGAGTTCATTGATTCGTCCCTTTTTTTTAAGTTCCTACTCTGTTGGGTATTATTCTAGACGTTGAGGAAACAGCAGTGAATAAAACAGAAAAAAGAAGATAACAAGATTCTGGCAGGAATAAAAATTTACCCCAGATGCTATAAATTAAATGGTTTCGATGAAAGAGCTACTTATATATGGTGGAAAATGTTTAGGAAATAAACAGGGGAAATTGAGAGACCCCAAGACCAGCAACAGTGAGAAGCTACTACCACACCCATTGTTGAAGTGGCAAGCGGTACACGGTACAGAACCCAATGAGATTTTCAGACGTGGAGTGAGAGCTGCCTGGAAGTCACAAGGAATAGAGATACTGTTCAAAGACAAGAACACTGAGGGAAGATACATCCCAATATCTCTCTCCTCTCTCATTCCATTCTCCAACCAGACCTTTCCATTGGCCAACCCAGAGAGAAATATGAGAGCAAGGAGACCAAGGTGATATAGCCTTTGGCCTCTGAGAATATAGTGCAGAGCTAAGAAGTGCAGAAAATGGATAGGATGGCATTAACTGAGAAATCATTTCACAGGGACCTTACCATCAAGTGGAGTAAACAGTTAAAAACAATTAAACTGAAGTAACAATATCAAACAATACAATTTGGATGAATATAAGCACAATAATGAAAAAGGTGGGGGAAAGGGGATAGAAAGTGATTTTCAAGAAAAATTATCTTAGAATATTGGAAAAACACCAGGCACAGTGGCTTGTGGCTTATGCCTGTAATCACAACATTTTGGGAGGCTGAGGTGAGAGGATTGCTTGAACCCAGGAGTTCAAGACCAGCCTGGGCAACATAGACAAACCTTGTCTCTACGAAAAAAAAGTTTTTTAATCACCTGGATGTGATGGCATGTGCCTGTATTCCTAGCTACTCAGGAGGCTGAAATGGGAGGATCACTCGAGCCTGGGAGGTCAAGGCTGCAGTGAGCTATGACCATGCCACTGTACTCCAGCCTACGTGACAGCAAGAGACTCTATCTTTAAAAACAGAAATAAAGGAAAAAAATAGCACATGTGGACAAATTTTTGTCAATTTAATGGAGACAAAGGATTCGTGTTTCAGAATTTTACATTTGGAGTAGCTGATATGCAAAAAGAATGTATAAAATATGTGCAAGTGATGAACATAAAAATAAAGCAAAAAACTAAATATCAATGCTATTCATCATCCTTTCCTCCTTCCTCACTCTTCATCAGCAGGACCTACCAGCCCGAGTTTTCATTTTTAATCACATCTTTACGTTTCTTTTAAATATATTTTCAGTTTTGCTTATTTTTGAAATTTATAAAATGTATATCTTATATTATTGTGTTTTGTTTTCACTCAATATACTTTTTAATATTCACCCATGTTGATTCACATTGCTGTAGTTCATCTTCACTGCTGAATAGATGTTCCATCATATGAATATTCTATAATATATTCATCAATTTTTCTAAGAACATTGTGTTATTACCAGTTTGTTGCTAATATGATGCTGATACAAATATTCCTGTATCTATCTTTAGATACAAGAGCAAGTATTTCTTTATAATATATAGCACATGCAGGAATAGAATTGCTCAGTTATGGGGTTCATGAATTTTTTTTTTTTTTTTTTTGAGCCAGAGTTTTGCTCTTGTTGCCCAGGCTGGAGTGCAATGGCGCGATCTCAGCTCACCACAACCTCTGCCTCCCGGGTTCCCAAGCGATTCTCCTGCCTCAGCCTCCCGAATAGCTGGGATTACAGGCATGCACCACCACACCTGGCTAATTTTGTATTTTTAGTAGAGACGGGGTTTCTCCATGTTGGTCAGGCTGGTCTTGAACTCCTGACCTCAGATGATCCGCCCACCTCAGCCTCCCAAAGTGCTAGGATTACAGGCATGAGCCACCATGCCCGGCCATGCATTTTCAACCTTACAAAATAGTGCCAACTTGTTTTTAAAAGTATGATTATACCTTGTGTAGACTCTCTCTGGCAACATTTAAGAGTTCCCTTGATTCCCATACTTGCCATCACTACATATGGTAAGATTTTGTATATGAGTAGAGCAAATGTGTAATAATAACTAATTGCACTTTTAAATTGCACTACCATAATGAGGTTTATTGTTGTTTTATGTAATTAATGACCACTGTGCGTCCCCTTCTGTGAAATACCTGTTCATATACCTAGCTCAATTTTCTATTGGATTGTTATTTGAATTTTCTTTTTACTTCATAGGACTTCTTTATATATTATAAATACTAATTCTTAATTTATTTCTGTGTTGCAAATATCTTAGATTGGGGCTTTGTAGTTTTCTTGATGAAATCTTTTGATAAATAGAGATTCTTCTTTTTAATGTTGAATTTATCAATGTTTTATTTTTCAGCTGTGAGCTGTTTTCTTGCTTTCGCTATGCTGAGATTACAGATATTCTCTTGTATTGCCCTCTAAAACAGCAATAAGCAAACTGCAGCTCACATTTGTAAATACAGCGTATGGAAACACATCCACATCCATTCTTTTGTATAATATCTATGCCACCTTGCACTGGAAGAACAGAGTTGATAGCTGTGACCATATGGTCCACAAAGCCAAAAACTTTTACATCTGATCAGTTAGGAATAAGTGTGCTGATCTGGTTCTAAAAGATTATTAGATAGTCGATCTTTTTCTCCCAGATCTAGTGTGGCAATTGTTATGTATCAAGTTTTCATACATGTGTAGGTCTCTCTATGGGCTCTCTTCTCTTCTATTGGTCTGTGTGTCCATCTCTGTGTCATTTCAACACTGAGTTAACACAGCTTTATAGGAAATCTTGGCATCAGGTAAACCAAATTCTCACACTGTAATCTTCTTCAAGAGTATTTTCCCTTTACTTGGATATTCACTCTTTTATAAAAGTTTAGCTTTAGTTCAGACAGTTTCATGGGAAATACAACAAGTGTTTTGATTAATATATAGATTAGGTTAATCTGCAGATCAGTGTTGTCATTTTTACTACTTTGATTACTAACCATGAAGATGCTATATGTTTATGTGTTCATTTTTACACACACACGCACATGCACACACATACACGGTTTAATGTCTTTTAATAAGGTTTAAATTTTTTCAGTAGGGTTTGCACATCTTTGATTTATTCGTATATATGTTAATTGTGTAATGCTGAATGTTATCTCTTTAATTGACTTTTAAACACCATTGCTACTTTTAGATATTCATCTTACATCCAAGAACCTTATTAAACTTGCACTATTTCTAATAATTTGCCTGTATATCCTTTTGGCTTTACTGTGTACAAAAGTAAAGATAGTTTTGCTTTTTCCTTTTCAATAATTTTAGATTAGATTTCCTTCTTAAATGCACAACTTACAGTGTTACAGACAATAATAGATAGAAGCAGTGATGGTGCTTAATTGCCTCATTCCTCATTTTAGTATTTCATTATTGAATATAAATGCTCACTGTAGATTTTTGATAGATCCGTTTGTCAGGTTAGAAAGGATGCCTTCTATTTCAAAACCTCAGGATTTTTTATTATGAATGAATTTTGTAAAATGTTTTTCTGTACATATTAATCATTTTCCCCTTAATCTGTTAATGTAGTACTTATATTACCTAATGTTAAAGTACATTTGCATGACTGGGATGCATATACAAATTAAAAGTGATATCTTTCTAAATGCACTGTTGGATTTTATGTGGTAATGCTGCATTTATGATTCTGTGCATGTTATGGAGCTTGCCTATAATCATTCTTCTTGCATTGTCTTTATTTGGACTTGTTGTTACCATTTGTCTAGGTTTAGAAAATGTGGTGAAAGTGTGCCTTTCTTTTTGCTAGGCTCTGGAATAACTTATATATTATTGCTGGTATGTTTTCTTATTTGTTTTGCAGATGTCACTCAGAAATCATCTTGGCCTTGTATTTTCTTTTTGGAAAGATTTTTAATTATTAATTCAATTTCTTTTATGGTTATAAATCTATTCAAGATTTCTATTTCTTCTTGAATCAGTTTTACATTTTCCTCCTGGATTTGTCTACTCCACCTACAGTTTTAATTTTGAGTTTAAAGTTTTTCAGCATTTTCACTTATCTTTTAACTCTGTTTTGTCTCTAATGAGATACCTTTTTTATAGTTCATATTGTTTATCTAACTCTTTTTTTTCTTTTTGCACATCAATTATGTCAACATTTGGATAATTTTATTTTTTTCTTTCCAAAGAAGCAGTTTTTGCTTTTATTAATTCTAAGAGATGTTTCCTTTTTCATTGACTTATACTTCTGTCTATATTATATGCTATCCTCTATTGTGAATTTGTTCAATTGTTCTCTTTCAAACATTTAACATGGATTATTCAAAGATTGTTTTTAATTTCTAACAGTGTGGGATTTTTGAAAATTATTCTGTAAATATTGATTTCTTGATTAACTGTATTGTGGTCAAAAATATAGTTTGTGTAATTCTGATTTATTAAAATTTGTTGAGACTTACTTGCTCTATGGTGAAAAAACTCTATCATACCGGTCCCCTGATATTTACTGATGCTTGATTTATGGTTTTAAATATGGTTTATTTCCAAAAATGTTCTTCGTGGTCTTGAAAAACATGTCTGTTTTCCAATAGAAAAATATTTTGCATGTCTGCTAGATTATGCTTCTTTATTGTATTATTCAAATCTTTCATATACTTGCATTGTTCAATTATCAATGACAGGGAGTGGTGGTAAAATGTCCCACAATGATCCTGGATATTTCTATTTTTCCCTGTAATTTTGTCAATTTTTTGCTTCATATGCTTTTAATCTCTGCTATTATATTCTTTTTTTTTTTTTTTTTTTTTTTTTTTTTTGTTGTTGTTGAGACGGAGTCTGGCTCTGTCGCCCAGGCTGGAGTGCAGTGGCGCGATCTCGGCTCACCGCAAGCTCCGCCTTCCAGGTTCACGCCATTCTCCTGCCTCAGCCTCCCGAGTAGCTGGGACTATAGGCGCCTGCCGCCACGCCCGGCTAATTTTTTGTATTTTTAGTAGAGACGGGGTTTCACTGTGTTAGCCAGGAATCTCTGCTATTATATTCTTAAGAAGTATTATATTCTCCTAGTGGATTCAAACTTGCATTAATATATAATGATACTCTTGATCTCAAATGTTTCTGTCTTAAGGTCTTAAGGTCTATGTTCTTATACTATTACATTAGAACAATATGAAATTGTTTTTTTAGGTTAATAAGTGGCAAATTTATAGAGTTCAATCCAATAGCCTTGTCAGTTTTCTCTTTTCTCTCTGTGTGCTTTCGTATTAGGTATGTCTCTAATAAACAGCATGTAGCTTGATCTTTTAAAAGCATCCATACAACAACCTATGCCAGTTCATAGTGTTTCCTGATGTATTTGGATTTCTTATTGCTTTATTTTGTATTTTCTCTTTGTCTCAATTTTTGTGATTTTTTTCTTGTTAAATTAAAAAAAAAACTTTAGAGAAAATACATTTAACACAGTTTATTTGAGTAGAAGATGATTCATGCATGACGCAGCACTCAGAACCAGAAGGGGTTCAGAGAGCTCAGCTGCAGTAGCATGGGCAGAAGGCTTTGACAGGCTGACATGGAAGGAAGGCAAAGAAAATCTATTTGATGGCTTAGAGTGGAAAATCCCTAGGAAGAGGTTAGTTGGTGGCTTCTGACTGGTAAAGTCTCTAGTTTGGTTGTACTGCTTATATTGTGCATTGGTTTGCTTATGTAAAAATCTAAAATGCTGAGGCTGTGTCAGTTTACTGACCCTCCAATTACAATTGTTTTGGCCGGGCACGGTGGCTCACGCCTGTAATCCCAGCACTTTGGAAAGCCAAGGTGGGTGGATCACAATGTCAGGAGATCAAGACCAACCTGGCCAACATGATGAAACATGATCTCTACTAAAAATACAAAAATTAGCTGGGTATGGCGGCGTGTTCCTGTAATCCTAGCTACTCAGGAGGCGGAGGCAGTAGAATCGCTTGAACCCGGGAGGCAGAGGGTGCAGTGAGCTGAGATCGCGCCACTGCACTCCAGCCTGGCAACAGAGCGAGACTCCATCTCAAAAAAAAAAAAAAAAAAAAGAAAGAAAGAATTTTTCTACAATTGCCGTGTTCTAGATTGATTGGGGTTTTTTCCCCGGTTTTCTTTTTTTTCTAATTTTGGAATATAAACATTCAGTTTTTCTTTCTTAGTGATTACCCTTGAAATTTTAATATGCATACTTAGCAAAGTCTAACTGTGATCAGTATACTTACCCTCAGCCCAAGAACAAAAGAACCTTCTAAGGTAATCCCAATCATTCCCTCACTGTTTGCTGCTGTTGTTTCCCAAACATTTAGCTCTTTGTTGTGTTGTGTCTACTCTACAAGTTGGGCATTATTATTATTATTGATTCATGATTACTTTATAAATTTCTCCTTCTAGAATACTGATTAGATACCTGTTTGCCATTATTTCAATTTCTATGTTTATCAACCCCTCTTATTTTCCAACTATTGGCCTCTGCCTTCTGCATTCCATAAAAATTTTCCAGATCTATATTACAATTCATGAATTCTCCATTTAGATGCTTCTGTTACACTATGCAACACTTAAGTTTTACATTCGTTATGGTTTTCAATTTTAAAATTTCTAGAGGTGAATGCTTTCTTAATCATGCAGCTTAACCCTTGTAGCCCCAAAACTGGAGTTTCTCCTCCCAGTCTAATAGTGATATCTACTCAATGTTTATGCTGTGGCCCAGAATGCAATAGGCTCAACACTTTCTACTGCTTTCATTTCCATTTATTTACCCCACCAAAATACTGGTGTGTAGTCTAACAGATAGTCTGTATTTATTTGTTTAAAAGCAACCCTGAATTATAATTCTAGATAATATTAACATAAGCAAAGGAGATAAAAACTTGGCCTAACGGCTACTAAGAATAACTACGAGTTTATTATGCTAAAAAATGGTATGATATTGATGCAAAAAGCAACAAAGCTGACCTACAGACCAGGATTTCTGTGAGATACATTTATATCTCAGAATTTAATACATAATAAACATGGCATGCAAATCAGATGGTTCCATAAATTATGATAGGAAAATTGCTCATTATGGAGAAAAATTCACACCTATTACCACATAAAAGGATGGAATTCAGATATATTAAAGAAATAAATCAAGGAAAACTATAAAAATAGAAGGTAATATGCCCTAGGGTAAGGGAAGATCTTCTTAAAACTCCAAAGACATCAATTAATTGATTTAATCACATCGAAATAAAGAATTTAAGTGAATAAAATTAAGAGAATGATTTCACAGAGATTTTCTGTATCTAACACCACAAGAAAAATATTATGCAGAATATACATATGAGAGGAAACTCATTTTTTTAAAAAAGCATAGGAATCTCAAATTTTAAAAATAGGGTAAGGATGTTATAAACTTGATTTCAACCAAAACTTTTTTCTCTTATTTTCTTGTATCCTTTTCTCCACCCACTGCTCGGCAGAATTCATTGCCTCAGGGAAGGAAGAACACAGCAGAAAAGCAGAGAAAAATACTAGGTTGGTGTCAAAAGCACAACTATGAAATACATAACTTTTAGGGCATAAAACATTATATTTGGATAACCAAATGAAACTCCAGGCTCCCTTGTCCTCAAACTATACAAAGATGGCAGGCATGCAAGGAACAAGGAAAGTCATGGCAGAAACAGAGCTTATGTGATGTCAGGCTCCTGAGCTGGGTGTTCTGTCGGAAAGTCCCACAGAGAATTAGGAATTCAAGACCAGACCAAACTGGGCCCCTATCCCCAGGGGACAATCTGGAGCCAGCAAGATCCCAGTGTTCCTGTTCCTCAGCCTGGCTCCCTAGAACAGCACTACAGACAGGCCTAAGTCTACCTCCCAGTGCACCTTGTAGCCCTACAAGGAATGGGAGGTTCCCTTATGCCTGAGAGCAGAGCAGAGACAGCTGCTCCGAGAGCCCTTAGTCGGATCAAGGTAAAGGCACCAGGGCCTCACGGTCACAGTGGGAAAGGGATGCTGTAGATGTGTCTGTGTGGATGCAGAATGATTTCAAGGACCAGCCTCCCTCTTTCCCTAAGTCCTTGCCTTCAATTATGGACAAACCCAGAGAAAGGGAGGGGAACCCCACTAGACTAGCCGTTCTCAACAGGGAATCATTTTGCCTCTCAGCAGATATTTGGCAATGTCTGAAGATGTGTCTGGTTGTTACAACTGGGAGGTGCTGCTGGTATCTGGCAGACATGGGTCAGGGGTGCTCCTAAATATTCTGTAATACACAGCTTCCCAAATAATTACCCAGCCCCGAATCTCAATAGTGTCAAGGCTGAGAAACTCTGCCTAAACTGAGATTAGGTTTTAATCCTATGGCAAAATAAAGATTTATAATAAAAATTACGTTCATTTATTTAAAAGTAAAGAAAATTGCATGGAATTTTCACTAGTTCATGGAATAAAATGTGCATCCACTTTTTTATGCAAAGGAATGTATTATTTCTCTAATATAAAATAATCAACACTCATCATTTCTGGATTTAATGAAGAGGTTTTTGGGGCAAGAAAAGCTTAAGTAACTTTAAAGGAAGACAAAGTACTATACCTGGCACGAGGAGGAAAGAGAAATGGAAGCAGGAAGGCAGATGCCAGAAGCTTACAACAATATCCTAAGCCGAGGAGAGGAGGAAAGCAGGGGAGAGGGAAGTTTTGTGCAGCTGAGTCATCCGTGGAACATCGTTCAGAGAAGTTGTTTCTAACCAACAACAAGGGGGCCATGAGCATTTTCAGAGAGGTGAGATGGGCTCCCTTCCAAACTCTACACTTAAAGTTTACTAAGAATATAGTGTGAGAACCCCAACCAACCAACTGGCTAGGTTGAATATCAGCAAAGGAAAAAATGGGAAATGTTTTCAAAAATAGCATGAATGAAAGCAAAGGTCAAAATCAACGAAGAGAACACAGAAAGGAGGAAGGAAAGGAGAAAAAGATCTAGAAACAATTACTATGGATAATAAGCAAATCAGTCTTATGTTAATGACATGCCCAAGTGTTCCATTTTTATGCGAAAGGAAATAACTGTGAAGTATCACCAACATAAACACTAATTAAAAGAGATTAAATGTCTTGGGATGAAATGTCATAACATAACACACTGTCAGTTTGTGGTGTTCTCAAAATGTTAATGACCTCTAACTTCAGCTGTTTCCAATACCCACGATCTCAAGGGAAAGAAACCTCAGCTGCAGGACTCCCAGGGGGGAGCTCAGAGCTTTGTCCCATCTCCTCGCTGTTAGTACATAAAGTTTCATTGAAAACGAGTCGATGACATTTGCCCATAATTCAGAAGGGACCATGTTTTCTAAAAAGGATTTTTCTCTTCCCAGAAAGTACTAGAGTTTATCTTACCATTTCAATAATGTTCCAGACCTGATTCAGTCAGTCTCAAATACCCTTTGGAATAATAGTCTTCTATTCTCTAGCAGTGACATTTCTCCAGCAACAGTGGCATCTGCAGAAAATTTAGGAAGTGAGAGTTCATCATTTTATAAATTCATTCTGGAAAAAAAGTGTGAGTCAGGATGAATTTATAACCATTTTACCAGGATAGATCCCAGAATTCTTCCTGAACTGTTAATTTAGAGTATATTCTGAGTGGCCACACCTCCTCATTTACTTTAATAAAAATCATTTGTACTTCTGATTGCCACAATTATTTTTACCTCCCAGCCAAATAAATTAGGCAAGCACCCTGTGGTCATTTCACGGACTAGTCATCCTCTCCTGTCTATTCTACTGACCCAGTTTCTCTCACACAGCCACGACATGTTCTGTCCCATCTAACCAGCAACACTTTTGAACATATGAACCTCTATGTGTATGCATCTGTTGTCCAGTAATGTATGTGTCTTTGTACATCTATAGTGCATAAGTATGTACACATTTATGCTTGGTACAATTTTGCCTGCGTTTATTTGACAAATGCTTATTGAAATTTTATTAAACACAAGCCCTCAAATAAGTTCCTGATTTCAGGAAATTTCTAACATTTGGGGATGCAAGATTGGAGACAAGAGCAATAATAGGAAAAGCAATATGGGGCAGTATAGATAAGTGTCACATCTATGGTCCAATTAAAGTCCTCAGTAATTAACAAGAAGAGGAGTCCTTTAGCCGGAAACATCCGGGAAATCTTCAGGGCAGTGGGTTACACACCATGAACCTTGAAAATGTTTACAGAATGTTGATTGAGATGCACAGAATAAGACATTCTGCCTGTTATGTTAAAGTAACCATTAACCACATGTGACTATTTAACTTGAGCTGAAATAAAAGTAAAAATTCAGTCATACTATTGAGCACATTTCAAGTGCTCAGTAGCCACATGTAGCTAATGGCTACCAAATTGCACAGTATAGAATATTTCCATCATTGCAAAAAAACTCTGTTGGTGTGCTCTGTTCTAACTTGAAAAAAATGTGATAATTATCCATAGGAAACTACAGGTGTTTTACAGATACTTGGGCACCAGTAAGCATGCCACATTTGCTGGAGCACAAGGTATAAATAGAATAGTAGTGGAATAAGATTGGAAAGGGAAGTTGAAATCAAATTTCAGTGGTCCTGAATGCATTCATTCAAAGTCAGAGGTTTGTTTAGACCAGAGGACTGAGATTTAGAAGGATTAATCTTTGGTTATGTGTAAAATAATGACCTGAAAAGCAACCAGACAATGGACGCTCAGCGATGGCTGCACATTAGAATCATCTGGGCAACTTTTAAAGACTTGATTGCCCAGGCCATACCCCAGATGAATTAAATCAAAATCAATGGGGGTCAACTTGTATATCAGTATTTTTTAAATCTCCCCAGGTAATTCCAATATGCAAAAGTATTTAGAGATATTTGCTGTTTTTATGTGCACAGCATCCCTTCTCCCACTTCTGTCAAGAATAGCCTCTTTCTCCTGATGAATTTCCCCCTTTTCTATCCAATCTTGGTGGACTTTCCAATCATAATAAGCTGATGCCCTGGTCACAAGACATAGCCTTGGAACCAAATCCTGGCAAATCATAATACCCCAGTTATGCTGGCTATGAGATCACATACCAGGTTTAGACTATAATCCAAATTAGGCAAATAAGAGCCTGTTCTGAGATTTTGCATGCATTTTTCTGGTTGAAAAGTCTATTTCATCTAGGAGGTCACTAAACTAAGATGATGTTAGCCTTAATATTTCTGTGATACATTCTTCTCTCTACCTTATGGCCACCATCATGCCATTGAATGGCATAAAGTCATCAACACAAGAAAATTACAAAATTCACAGACGCAAGCACAGCTAAAACATTTTGCAGTAGGAATGTCAGTGAAGACACAGAAAGAAGACCTCATGACATTCTTTGGGCTCTTGGCAAAGTCCCTGAGGACAGCTCTATCTCTGGATTTCCCAGTTGCCTGAGCCAAGAAATTACCTAACTACTCTTTCTGCTATTGCTTAAATTTGTTTGAGATATGTTTTGGTCCTTTTTATAGTAAAATATGTATATACAGAGATGTAGAATGTAGCTTTGCCAAACATGTTTGACCATAGATCCCTCTTAGAATACCTATTAACGATTTATAAAACACTCATCTTTTTTCAAAAGTGCTACAAAGAATTGCTGAAACATGAGCACCCAAAGTATGACAACCATAGTGAGACTCACTTGTAAACCTAGAGTGAAAGATAATTGACTTAAGCTAATAGAAGCAAAGAACAACAAAGAGAATGTGTGGGAGCACAGGGGTACCTGAAAGGTAGATCAGAAAGAGAAATGAGCCTGAAGGCAGGAAACAAGGAAGGGTAGTACAAGGAGTTCCACCATCTTCATCATTACCATATCTCCACCATCTCCACATTATCTTAGTGCCATGTATACAAACATGACCTTAATGTATGTTGGCTACACAGTTCAACCTTCAGGGTTATGCAAACAGCCTCATTCTTGTGCCAGAAGAAGGAGGTCTGTCTTAAGTCAAGACCAATAGTAACTTAGACCTCTGTACTGTAGGGTAGAGGTTTAAAGTGAAGAAAGAAGATAGTCAAAGCTCATGTATCCATGTAGTTCATTCTCTTGACTTTTCAGACTTTGGATTTCTGTTTCCTTGGTAATCCCATGGAGCATATTTATTAAGATGAACCCAGGGCCATGTCTAATTCAAAGCGGCATCTTCCCACGTGACAGGCCTCACATAGCCTTGGCTAAGTCATTTGGGCCTGCTGACTAAATCGAAGTATGTATCTAAGAATAAGGAACCCTAAAGACCAACTCTTACTAAAAAACTTAGCAAGACAGACAAAAAAATAAAAATTCCAAAAGCAAATGCACACTCCAGTCCAGTTTACTACCCCAACTACTCTTTTTATATAACTCCCTTTTGAATCTGTTTGAAGAGTTGATCAGGCTTGGGGATTACATCTAGTTGTTGATCTCTTCTTGCCTTAAAGCACAAACAACAACCTACTCAGCTCTTTTGCCCAGCCATCCCCAGATATGAATTAATGGGGCTTACTGTGTTTGGTGTTAATGATTCTGCATAATGACTAGAGGCCAGTGAAGCAGAGAAAATATTAGAAGAAGTAATCATAATAGGCTGGTTGAAAAAACTGGGTGGGGATCAGATCTACTCACAGGAGGGGAAATAAGGCTTTTAACAGGAAGAAAATAGCTGGTAACATAGGCATTCTTTGCACCCCGCAATCCTTCCACTGCTGATATTTCCTGTCACTTTTACTTGAGGATTCAACCTTTACCTTACACTACCTCAGGCATTTTATGTAACTTAACTCAAGCAATTTTCAGATGCCAGTCTCTATAGGAGGTGTTCTGTGTTTTAAAGAAATTTTACAATATATTCCCATTTATAGATTTTAAAATGTAGGATTCTATGACAAATGATGAAGAAAAATCTCTTGCCTGGTGGGAGGTTGCTTGAGATGGCCTTTGTAAGACCTCTTCCAGTTCTGATAGTGAATGACAATATTTAAATGTTCAAAGATATGCACATTGTGTGAATGCCAAGAAAAAAAAAATAGAGGATGGAGGATGGAGAGAATGTAAGGGATTTTGCTATTTTGTTTCTATAATCAAAAAATAGTTTTATGCAGCCTCCCTTTGAGTTTGTTGTATAAACACATTTGTGAATAGAAAATTTAAGAGACCTTTAACATTTGAGAAATTCAGCTGTTTCAACAGTCACCATGTCAAGCACGCAATGACACTTTGTTTTCACTGAGCCTCATAGAATTGGATTACCCAGCAATGATGAGATGAAGGTGTATGTTGTAAACAGTAACAGGCTACTTGATAATGAGAATCTTACATGTTATCCCAAGTCAGGTGGGTACAGTCAAAGTCAAAGGGATTTGGATGCTCTACTGGTTAAAAAAATCTTTCCCATGTAGTCCATCAATCCATTCATTCAAAAAACAAACAAACAAACAAAAATAAAAAAAAAACAGGGTTTGAAAAAGTATCCTATCATAACCCTGCGGATTTCAAACTGTCTTTTTCAAGTAGAAGATGTCCAAAATATGGAAATTGGATTTTAAAAAACCTACAGGTGGTAGAAGAAAATGAGAGTTCTTTCAGTTCTCTCTCTAGCCCCTCCATAATCTCAGAGGTTCCAGTAAGCAAGGTGTGAAAACCATGATAGGAAATTCTTTCCTCATTCATTGTCAAGTATGGCACCCCCTGAAGTTTTGCAACATATCAGCCCTGACTGAATGGCCTGAGAAAGCAATTGATTAATTAGAACTAGGAATCTTTTGTATCTTCTAGAGTCTCCTTTAAAAATGTAAATGTTCTTGGGAGGAGAAACATCTTAAGCAATTTTGAGAGAGTATTTTGTGAATTCAATTTTGCAGCATGGAAGCTTGGCTGATAACAAAGCTTTATAGAATGGGGTACAGAAAATGGGGGTTAAACAAACTAAACTAGATGTAACCAAGGAAAAACTTATTTACTTCCTGAGGTTACACAGGGTCCACCTAACAAGATATCAATAGCTTTTTTCATATAACCATAAAGATAATTGTTTTTTTCTTTCCAAATTTATTTTAGGTTCAAGGGTACATGTGCAGGCTTATTACATGGGTAAATTGCATGTTGTGGGGGTTTAGTGTACAGATTATTTTGTCACCCAGGTGACATAGTACCCAATAAGTACTTTTTCTCTATTCACCCTCCTCTTACTGTCTACCTTCAAGTAGGCCCCAGTGTCTGTTGTTCCTTTGTATCCACGTGTACTCAATGTTTAGCTCCCACCGACAAGCGAGAACATATGTATGCATGTCTTTATGGTAGAATAATTTATATTCCTTTGGGTATATACTCAGCAATGGGGTTGCTGAGTCAAATGGTAGCTCTGTTTTATTTGAGAAATCTCCAAACTGCTTTCCACCATGGCTGAACTTATTTACCTTCCCACCAGCAGTGTATATTATTTTTCTCCACAACCTTGCCAGCATCTGTTATTTTTTCTACTTTTTAATAACACCTAGAGGAATGAGAAAAGAGCAAACCAATCTCAAAGTTAGCGGAAGAAAATAAATAACCAAAATCAAAGCTGAATTGAATGAAATTGAGATGCAAAAAACTATACAAAAGATCAATGAAACTAAAAGTTGGTTCTTGGGGAGAATAAGATTGATAGACTGCCAGCTACATTAGTAAAGAAAGTGAGAGAGAAGATCTGAAGAAACACAATTAGAAATGACAAAGGGGACATTACCACTGACCCCACAGAAATACGAAAAACCCTCAGAGACAATTACAAGAACCTCTATGCACACATACTAGAAACCTAGAAGAAAATGATAAATTCCTGGAAATATACAACCTCCCAAGATTGAACCAGGAAGAACCTGAAACCCTGAACAGACCAATAATGAGTTCCATAATTTAATCAGCAACAAAAAGCCTACCAACCAGCTAAAGCCCTGGACCAAATGGACTCATGGCCAAATTTGACCAGACATATGAAGAAGAGCTGGTACCAATCCTATTGAAACTATTCCCCCCGCAAAAAAAAAATCGAGGAAGAGAGACTCATCTCTAAATTATTCTATGAGGCCAGCATCATTCTGATACTAAAACTTGGCAGAGACACAACAAAAAGATATCAATAGTTTTTAAATAATTATTAAATTGTGAACATTTGAAATATCCTGTGCACCAGATACTCTTCCAAGTCTCACTTTATGTATTAATTTATTTTTTTGTGTTTTATTCCTTTATGTATTAACTTATTAATGCAGTCTTTATAACAACTATGTGATGAAAGTTCTATTTTATACTCATATTACAAATGAGGAAACTGAGGCATAGGGGAGTGAAGATCACATAGTTAAAAAGAGACAGAGCCAAGATTCAAATCTAGCTCTAGTTCTAAGGCCTGTGATAACCTCATAGAATGTTTCATCTTCCAGGGGAGTAGATAATTATTTCATATCTCCCCCCAGCCCTCCCAAAGAATAGCCCCTTCTGAACTTTAACTCTCTCACTGATCCTCTCCAGGGTTGTTGATTGCTCCAAAGAAATTAAAATGTTGCATTTTAGAGAGCTATGTGCATATTGAGATGAGAGTTTTCCTCCAGTTTTACAGCCTAAGCTCTAACCAGCTAAATACTTATTTTGCTTAATTGAAGCAGCATGGTGTTTTCAGGTCTGTCATGTACTACAACCAGGGTGTGTCACAAAACTCCAGGCAAATGACACACACAGAAATGTTGATGTGACTATCATCTTCTGGGGCTGAAGTATGAAAAGTGGTGACCCTGGGAGTTTGGCCTTTACCTAGATCATTATGCTTTATTTTGTGTCCTGCTCTGTATCTTTTATAGAGGTCCCAACATCAGCCACTATGTAACCTGTCCCATCTGACTCTCAGGAGTGTCTTCTAGAGCCCGGTAACCTTTGCATCCTACAAACGGGGGCTCTGCCTGGGAAAAGCTATAGAACCCCATGGAAGTGATCTAGAAAGGGTCACACTCAAATCCTTCTTTACATAAAGAGAACACTAAGTTCTAGAGAGGTAGATTCATTTACTCAAGATCACAGAGGTATTAGTGGAAAATCCAGGATTTGAATCTAAACACAATGACACTGGGGTTTAGGTTTATTTATTTATTTATTTATGGCTATAAGTTAATATACTTAGAAAGTGAATATAAAAACTATGTGATAGGAACCGCCACATCTGGCCATGTTGAAGTAATAGGGACTAGGTTTATCTATCTTCATTAAATAACCAGGAAGTTGGAATAAGACAATGTTTTGTTTTGTTTTGTTTTGAGACAGAGTCTCGCTCTGTGGCCCAGGCTGGAGTGCAGTGGCGCCATCTCGGCTCACTGCAAGCTCCGCCTCCCAGGTTCACGCCATTCTCCTGCCTCAGCCTCCCCAGTAGCTGGGACTACAGGTGCCCTCCATGGCGCCCGGCTAATTTTTTTTTTTTTTTTTTTTTGTATTTTTAGTAGAGACGGGGTTTCACTGTGTTAGCCAGGATGGTCTCGATCTCCTGACCTCGTGATCCACCCGCCTCGGCCTCCCAAAGTGCTGGGATTACAGGTGTGAGCCACTGCGCCCGGCCAGAATAAGACAATGTTTTTTAGACATTAGAAAAGTCAACAGAGGACTATGAAGTAAATACTACTGTAGCCTCACTTATAACCTCAGAAAAATTTCCAAGCCGTGGAGGGAAACCCAAAAAGAACCTGGCAGTCTTGTAGAATTGAGAGGGTAGAATATGGAGTTAAGGGAGGCCAGAGAAGTTAGCTTTTGTAGGGCAAATACTAAAAAAAAAAAAAAGGAAACAGTAAAGACAGCACTAGAGATATACAGAGCGGGCCTGTCACATCTTTAGCTAAGTACTGATCAGCACACATATTTGAGAAAAGGAACCAGAAAAAGAATCACTAGAATGGAGCAGAGAAAACAATCCCTGAAACTGACACAGACCTAGGAACCCTGTGAGTTTCCACTAGCCAGAATGGAAAGATTTCCTAGTACAGGGGACGTTAGATGCATTCTTCAGATGGATATTGCCTCAGTAGTGGGGTCAAATTAATCCAAGAAGAAAACCTACTCTGAATCCACCACAACAAACCTTAAAAGCAAGCTTGAAATGATTTGATTGTAAGTAAACATAACTGAATCCCAAAACAAAGGCCAACATTATTTAAAGAGATACAGTGAAACTCAGCACCTAATAATGTAAAACACACAAGGTCTAGCATCTAACAAAAAATTGTCAGTCATTCAAACTAGCAGAAAGATACCACCAATAATAGGAGAAAATCAATCAATAAAAAGAGACCCAGAAAGAAGACATATGATAGAATTAACAGATAAGAATATTAAAGCGACCATTAAAAATATAATCCATATATTCAAGAATGTACAAGAAACTATACATACGAGGGAAGAAATGGAAGAGTTATTTTGAAAAGACTCAAACCAAATTTCTAAAGATATTTTAAAAACACCTAAACTAAAAAAATACACTGAATGAATGTGGCAACATATTAGAGACTGCTATAGAAAAGATAAGAGAATTTGAAGATTTAGTAAGAGGAACTATATAAAATGTAACATAGATTTCTTTCAATGGAAAAATAAATAGAGCTTCAGTGAATGAGGGAAAATATCTAACAGTCTGACATATGTGAACTTAGATTTATTTCCAAAAAGAAAGTAGATATGGTAAGGGAGAAAGATAATTGAGGAAACAATGATCCATCTTTTCCAAACTTGATGAAAAGTAAAACCTACAGATCCAAAAATTTAATGAGCCTCCAGCAAAAAAGCATAAAAGGAACAGGAAGAAAACCATATAGTGGCACATTATAACCAATTTTTTAAAATACTGAAAGTTTTAAAAGTAGCCAGGGGACAAAAAGACATATTATACAGAAAAACATACACAGGGAACTTCTTATCAAAAACTATACATGCCAGAAGAAAACAGATGACATAGTTACTGTAATGAAAGAAAAAACGCCCACATAGAATTTTACACTCAGCAAAAAATGTTTCAAAAGTGAAATTGAAATAAGGACCTTTTCAGACAAACAAAAGCAGAGAGAATTCATCTCTAACAGAATGACACTTTAAGAAATGTTAAAGGAAATTCTTCAAACAACAGGAAATGATAGCACATGAAAATTTAAATGTACCCAAAGAAATAAATAACTGTGAAAATGGTAAATGTAGAGGTGAATGTAAAAAATCACTTTTTTCTCAATTTTATTAATCTCTTTAAAGAATAATTGATGATTGAAAGCAAACATAATTATTTTTGTGGGCTTTATTACCTAAGTCAAATGTATGGTAATAGTAGCACAAAGTACTCTAAAAAATAAAATGAAAGCCTAATGTTTCATATTTCTTACACAACACAAGAAATGTGATATTATTTGAAAGTAGACAATGCTGAGTTACATAGTAAATTCTAGAGCAATAACTACTTAAAAAATGCATAACTAATGAGAAAACAATGGGGAAAAAATGAATCATTAGAAATACTCAATAAGTCCATAAGGAGGCAGGAAAATGGGAAGGGGAGGAACACGTGTACCAAATAGAAAATAAATACCAATATGATATATTTAATCAACATTTTATCAATAATCACATTAACTCTAAATAGCCTAAACGTTCCAACTGAAAGGCATAAACTTTTAGATTTAATAAAAAATTTTTTAATTTAAGCAAAATTTAACTACCTGCCCTCTAAAAAAGAACTTGCTTTAAATGTAAATACACAAAGTAAAAGAATGGAAAAAGATATGTCATGCAAATATTAATAAAACATAAAGAAAGACAATAAATAACATCAGAGATGCAAACTGCAGAGGAAAGAATATTACCGAGGTAAAGAGGGATACTCTATTACGAAACAAAATTCAATTAATCAAGATGGCATAAGATTTCTAAATGTATATGACCTAGTAACAGAGCTTCAAAGTAAAGAAAAAAACAGGAGAAGTTTCAAATCTACAATTATAGTTGAACATTTCAAAATCTCTACCTCAATAATAGAACAAAATACATTAACTTGTTAATTTTAAGGACATGAACAACAACAGCAAACCACATAACCAAAATGACATTAATAGAGCACTTCAGGAAACAACAGCAGAATACGTATTCATTTCAAATGCACATGGGATATTTACCAAAATATGCCATGTTATATGCCATAATACAATTCTAAATACATTTTAAAAGATTGAAACTACATAAAGTATGGTTTCTAATCACAATGGAATTAAATTAAAAAACAACAGAAAGATGTCTTTTAACATCCCCTAAATATTTGGAAGTTAAACAACATATTTATAAATATCTGTAGTCAAAGAAATAAAAAACATCTTGAAATAAATAAAAACTAAAATACACAATATCAAAATCTGTGTCATGCAGCTAAAGCAATGCTTAGAATATTATAGCATTAAACACTAATATTTAAAAAGGTATCAAATTAATAATCAGTCTTTTACATGAAGATAAAAAGCAAACAGAAACCAAAATAAGCCAAAAAAGAAAAAAGAAAAAAAAAAAAAGAAAGAGCCGAACACCAATAGGCCCTCGTGGGCATAGACATAGAAATCCTTGATGAATTACAAGCCAATTGAATTCAACAATATATTCAAAGGATACTTACTATATCATGGCCAAATAGAATTTATTCCAGAAATACAAGTTGTATTCAACGTTCACATATCACTCAATGTAATTCACTATGCCAAAAGTATAAAAAAGTAACATGCACATCTTAATGAATGCTGAAGAAGAATTTGGAAAAAATTAAAATGTATCATCATAAAAACTCTTATCAAACCAGGAATTACAGAGAACGTCCTCAACCTGAAAAAGGGCATCTGTAGACCCTTAACATTATACTAAATAGTGAAAATCTGTAACTATATAATGGTTTCCTTTAACATTAAGAAGAAGACAAGGATGTTCACTCACACCACACTCATGAAACATCATACTGGAAGTCCTAGATGTTGCAATAAGGCAAGGAAAAGATACAAAAGGAACACAAATTGGAAAGGAAGAAATAAAAATATCTGTATTTCAGACAACATGATTGTCTATGTGTATAATCCCAAGTAGCCTAGAAAAATGCTACTATATTTAATAAGTAAGTTCTACAATGTCTCAAGATTCAATATGAAGACACAAATAGCAATTGCATGCCTATAAACTAAGAAAAAATGGAAACTAAATGTTGTAAATGTATTATTTACTAGCACACTTCATATCCAGATCTTATTTCTAATACTATTCTTCAATAAAAGGAATTAGGGCCTGGGATAAACAGCTTATTGCAAGGCAGGTAAAAGAAATATACAAGATGAGTTTTGAGTATCTTATAGTGCCATAAAGTAAGGAAATGCTCAAAACAGAATGAACAAAAAACCAAAACCACACAATGACAGGGTTATGCAAAGGAACATGGAACTCAAATGAAAGAGCTCCCAAATAAGAACAATTGGACAACAAAATAAAGTAGTATTGGATTATAACCCAAAGAATAAAACAAGTACCCCTGAGTCCATACTGATATAAACAAATGACTTAATAAATAATTAAACCAGAAAAAAAGAGACAATTCTGTGCAGAAGAATTCCAAATAATTTATGTATGTTCTCTGCCCTCAAAAATGTGGAATATAACTCCCTACTTTTTCAATATGGTACATAGTGACTTCCTTCCAAAAGGTACATTATACAATAAAGGGGGAAAAAGGGAATAACTTTCTACTGGAAAATCTAACACTACCCTAGTCAGGTGATCAAGATAAACATCAACAATGTTAGGTCAAATTGATAGAATGTACCTTTGAAATGTTGTGATGAAAATGAACTTTAGTTCTGTGATCTTCCTCCCCAAAACCCATAACTCCAATTTAATTATGGGAAAACCATCAGACAAATCTCAAGTGAGGAATATTCTACTAAATACCTGACCAATACTCCTCAAAACTATCAAGGTCACCAAAAACAAGAAAAGTCTGAGAAACTATCAGAGACAAACAGAGCCTAAGAAGACCTGATGACTAAAGAGAATATGATATCCTGGATGGGATTCTGGAACAGAAAAAGAACATTTGGTAAAAACAGGAAATCTGAATCAAGTGTGGGCTTTGGTTAACAATAATGTACCAATATTGGTTTCTTAACTCTAATAAATACACCATGTTAATGTAAACTGTGAATAAAAGGGGGAAATTAGATGCAGATATATGAAACCTGTACTATCTTCATAATTTTTTGGTAGATCTAAAACTGTTTCAAAAATATTGTATTTTAAAATAACATTACAATAGCATCAATAATATGAAATTTGTCAAAATATGCATAGCTATACACTAAAATGAGGAGGTATAGCATGTTCATGCATCAGAAGATTCAATATTTTAAAGTAATTTCCCTCAACTAATGTAAATTCAGTACAATCCAAACTCTCACTGGAAATTGACACTCTGATCACAAAATTTGTATAGAGTAGCCAAAAAAATTTGGGAAAATAAGGAAGTTACAGGGCATACTAAATTTAATTCAAGATTTACTGATAAAGTAAGCTCAGCAATAAAAATAGCAATAATATGGTGTAAAAACAGCCATGCAATGGAAACAAGTAGAGTTTAGAAATAGACATACACTATGTGACCAACTGATTTTCAACAATGGTGCCAAGGTAATTCAGTTGGGAAACAATAATCTTTTCAACAAACATTAAACAATTGGACATCCAATGTCAAAAAAATTAACCTTGACCTTTACCTCACAATGCATTATAAACCTACAAATTTGGTACTAATAACTATAAAACTTCTAGAAGGAAATACAGAAGAAAATCTTTGTCAATCTTTTTTTAGGCCAAGTTTCCTCAACAAGACACAAAAAGCACCACGAAATGACAAACTGAACTTGGTGAAAGTGAAAACTTTTGCTTTACAGAAATATTTTTTAAAAAATCAAAGACAATTCACAGACTAGGAGAAAATATTTATAAAACATAGGTCTATGAAATGACTGGTATCAAGAACATATAAGGAATTCTTACAATTTATTAAGTAAACAATCCCCTTTTTAAAATAAATAAAATATTTTAATTGAGAGTGCAACAGTGAAGATATAGAGATGGAAAATAAGCACATGAAAAGATATTCAACATAATTAACCATTAGGGAAATGCAAATTAAAGCCACAGTGAGATACTACACACCCACTAGAATGGATAAAACTTAAAAGGCTGAAATTGTCAGGTATTTGCAAGAATATGAGGCAACCAGAAACCTCATATATTGAGCATGGGACTGCATTACTATAAGGCACTTTGGAAAGCAGTTTGGACGCTTCTTATAAGATAAATATACACTTACTCTATGACCCAGCAATTTCTAAGTGGATTTACCCAAGAGAAAATAAAGCATATGTCTACACAAACATGTGTGTGCAAATGTTCATAGTAGCTTCCTTCATAATAGTCAAAAATGAAAAGAATCTAAACACCCCTAACTTGATGCATGGATAAACAAAATGTGCATTTTCTCCTACAGTAGAATACTACTCAGCAATAAAAGGAACAAGGTACAGATACTTACAACAATATGGATAGCTCTCTAAGTCAAAAAGCCAAACACAAAGACTGTGTACTCTATGAATTCATTTTTAATTAAATTACAGAAAAAGCAAAATTGTAATGATACTAAGCAAATCAGTTGTTGCCTGGGAACAGGAGGTTAAAGAAGATAATTTACTGTAAACAAACAGTCGGCAATTTTGGTGACACAGAAATGTTCTATATGATGTTGGTTGGTTGTGCTACTGTATAAAATTGTTAAAATTGTTAAAATTTATTTAATTGGATACAAAATTGGTGAATTTTATTGTATGTAAAGCAATAAGCCTGAAAGAAACAAAACAAAGATGAAAAAAGATGAATTATTTTTCTGTAATTCTTTATAAAAGAATTATATCCTTTCCAGAAATAGAAAATTAAAAAGCAGAAGAAAATTAAGTAATGTAGGGCCAGGTGCAGTGGCTCATGGCTGTAATTCCAGCACTCTGGGAGGCCGAAGCGGGTGAATCACTTGAGGTCAGGAGTTAGAGACCAGTCTGGCCAACGTGATGAAACCCTGTCTCTACTAAAAATAAAAAAAATTAGCTGGGCATGGTGGCATGTGCCTATAATCCCTACTTGGGAGGCTGAGGCAGGAGAATCACCTGAACCTGGGAGGTGGAGGTTGCAGTGAGCCAAGATTGCGCCACTGCACTCCAGCCTGGGTGACAGAACAAGACTCTGTCTCAAAAAAAAAAAAAAAGTAATATAAAAAGAGGAAAAACTTTCCAAATAATAAACTATAGGTCATCCAAACTAATTAAATTGGCATTTCTCCTCATCAGTTAACAAACAGAAATACAAAACCTATGCCATAACTCTATCATTTTCTAATTTTCAATTTGCAGAGACAGAAATTTCCCCTTCAGTGTAAATAAAAAGGTTATTCATTTCTATGTAATTTTAAATTAATTTTGGAGTTACCTAGACAGATTCACTTATTTAGGTACCATTAGCAAGGTGCCCTCATGGAGAAATATGAAAGATACTTTTAAGGTATTATTTTCCCTCCAACTAGCTGCCTGGCTAGTCTTGGAGAGGGCAAGCTCATCACCTTGGGTTCCATCTGTAAAATTCATACAATATCCACTTGACAGAACTTGGGGGCGGGGGACAGATGCATTAATATGCGTCTAAGCAATTGCAGATCTGGCATTAAATCATTGCTACCCATGTCCTTGTGCTGCTACACGCCAAGGGCTCCTCAGCCAGGCCTTCTCATGGCTGCAGCCTCAGTGTCCTTTATCCCCAGCTCAACCCCAGCCTGAGTCCTGATGGCCTGCCAGTGCTGTCTCTGCACTCCGCTCCAACAAGGACTCCCAGCCAAGCCAGAGACAAAAGGAGCTGTGCTACCTTCCACACCTTCAGCGCTCCCTTTTCAAGGTGGAGGATGCCTAAGAAACCTCAGAGAGCAACAACAAAATTGTTCACATGCAGTCAAAGGTTTCTGTTTCCTGATGCACACATAATAGCAATATTTTTTTAAGTACCTACACAAAAACCAGTTCTAATATAGAACATTGACAGTCACCTGGAAATGTGCATGGAGCTAAATTTTACCAACAATATTCATAATAATGAGCACGGTGAGTGTTCAAGGCCAACAACGAACACTATGTCATATAATCCTTCCGCCAGCCAACTCACCTACGTAGGTGTTATTATTCCTACTTTACAGATAAGAAACTGACTGGACTCAAAAAAGTTCATGAATGTGTTTACAGCTAATAGAGTCAGGATTTGAGCCCGTGACAGAAAGAAGGACTTTGTAAATTTATTCATCAGTTAGCACCACCCTGTGCACAGCATAAAGGGCTAATATGAATGTCTCAAAAAGGATATTGGGAACAAGTTGTACCTAGAAGAGGACATGAGAAGTAGGGAAGCTTGGCCAACTCTTTCATCTTGAGGCAATGAGCCCACATCATGGCACTAGATAACAACAAAATGAAAGCAGAGAGGGCTGTGCTCTGAGACAAAAAGGGCACTTTCTTCTTCCTTCTCAACACCCCACGCTCCTGGAAGACCTGTTGACACACAGCTTTCATTTCCTGCCATACGTTTCCACCATCTACAATTCTTAATCTTCTTATGAACGGGCACATCCTCTGCACACAACCTTCTTTGGGAAATTGATTGAGGATAGGTAGGTGGGCTAGGTAGCAAGGAGAAATCACTAAGAAGAAAAGGTGGTAAGGGGGTGGATGGGGGTCACTGGAAAGAAAAGAAATCAGAGATACATTTGTACTTGCTTGGAATAAATGACAAAGTAAAATAAGTGTGATCATTTGAGACAGTCAGTCATTCTGACCTTCATAAAAAGAGCAGGATGATTCCACTTTTCTCCCACTCCAAGCCATTTTAAAGCAATTGAAAAGGGTTCACTTCTACCAGAGAATAGTGCGGTGATACAGAGTTGTTATCTACAAAAAGGGCTTCAGAAGTGTCAGTGCATCCTTTTTTTTTTTTTTTTAAAGTATGGAGTGGTGGACTCTAATGAAAATTCATGCCCTTATTCTTGTTTAACTCATCATATAGTAGAAGCAGATATGCAGAGGGAAGAGACCTTAAAGTGAAATTTGAAAGGAATGAAATAGCAAGCTGCTTCCACTTTTTTTTTTTTTTTTTAACCATTTAAGCATTTTATTTCCTGCTAACCTCTTGGGGTGGAAGGCAGAGTGATATACTGAGACAGGCAGTAGCCTAATGTATCTCCTCAGCAGTGACCCCTTCTGAGTGAAGAAAGCAGGTGTGACTGTCTCACTTTCTCACGGAAATAGAAGATTCTCCTGTAGCATATGCAAAGACGATCAGGTATGAGGGAAATAAAGAACAAAAGTGGAGGCTGATACTTATTCACCTTAAAAGGTGGCTCACGCCTGTACTCCCAGCACTTTGGGAGGCCAAGGCGGGCAGATCGTGAGGTCAGGAGCTCGAGACCATCCTGGCTAACATGGTGAAACCCCGTCCCTACTAAAAATACAAAAAATTAGCCAGGCATGCTGGTACGCGCCTGTAGTCCCAGCTACTCAGCAGGCTAAGGCAGGAGAATCGCTTGAACCCGGGAGGCAGAGGTTGCGGTGAGCCAAGATCACACCACTGCACTCCAGCCTGGGCACAGAGTGACACTCTCAAATAAATAAATAAATAAATAAATAAATAAATAAATAAATAAACAAATAAAGATTTTCATCTCTGAGGTCAGGATTTTGTGATTTTCACCATGTGCAAAGGCTTAAGAGACTCCACAACTCATTTCTGAGAAAAACAAAGGCTCTCCCTGAAGAATCATGTATCTGTCTCCTAAGGCTACTATAATAAAATACCACAAACTGCGTGGCTTAAAGCAACAGAAAGGTATTGTCTCACAGTACTGGAGACCACAAGTTCAAAATCAAGGTGGCAGCAGGGCCATGCTCCCTCTGAAACCTGGAGGGGAGAATCCTTCCTTGCCTCTTCCAAGATTCCAGAAAAAGCCATTGGTCCTTGGAGTTCCTTGGCTCACAGCTGTATCTCTCCTGTCTCTGCCTCTGTCTTCACATGTTGTTTTCTCCTTGTCACAAGGACACCAGTCATGTTGGATTAGGTCCTACCCTAATGACCTGATCTTACCTTGATTACATCTATGAAGACCCTATTTCCAAATAAGGTCACATTTACAGATACTACGGGGTTAGAACTTTAACCCGTCTTTTGTGGGGAACATAATTCAATGCCAAAGAGAACCCCAGCCACTCACGCACACATCTTACATTCATTCATTCACCCTCCAAGGGGAAAGCACCTGAGCTGTGTCTGCTGCTTCCTACAGAAAGAGGACCATGTAGTGGGGAGCAGGGAGATGGAAGGCAGGTACAGTTGTTTTCAGGACAGAAAGGCTGGACAAAGAAGGGACAGCAAAAGCCAGATAGGTGAGAAACAAAGAATGAGATCAAGAAATATCAGTTGAGTGTTACTAGAGAACAAAAGAGGAAAGGGAGTAAGTAGCAGTGTCAAATTCCCAGTAAGGTCCAATGTGGCAAGATTTGAAAAGCAGCAGCAGGGTGATAACTTTACCTTCTCCCCCTTTCAGTTCCAAAGTATCTACAGTTTTAATGCAAGTTTTACAGCACATCCTATCAAGGTTCAAATGTTTCCATCAAAATGAAGCTCTGTATATATTACTCTATAGACCTACTCTGAAAAATGTTAAGGTATGTTATATTTTAGAGCAATTGGGCCAGGAAAGATAAATCACCTAAACAAAAGCATTAAACTGTAAAATATTTGAAAGATCTATTTTTTTGAAGATATATATTAATTAAAGTTAGCCTGATATATACTGTCTCTTCTGGGAATATGACTGGTTGAGTTGTTGCAGACTCTACTTTCACTTCAAATATATAGAAACCCCTGATAAATATAACATTTTTAAAATACAAAACTAATCCTAAAGGAAATAACAGAATTATAAATAAAGAAGTAAATGTCAGGTTTGATGCCTTTATCTCTGAGAGGGAAAGAACCCATCAGGTTCCAATATAGATCTTGTTAGTAGAAGGTTAGGCTTTCAATAGCTATCCAGGAACAGAAGACATTGAAATAAAGCCAGGACCCTAATAACAACCATATTTTCCATGAAAATTGGACTAGAAGTGGCAAGGAAGCCTGTAGCTGATTTAAAACACTGGGTAGGGAAAAATTAAATTTCCAAAGAAAAACTAAAACAGTATATCTAACTAGGTGTGAGATCTAAATGTGCAGTATCCAACTGGTGCATGAGACTCAAATCTGCAAAATGAGATTTGAAAAGAAAATTGATCCTAGATCAATGGAAACTAATATTTGTGGCAGAAGTAAACAAGCAATAAAATACACAACTAATTTATAAGAAACCAGATCATATAAGACTCTCACAGATAAATGCTTGTGAAGGTGAGCTAGCTCTGTGAAATTATAAATCATATAAGGAAATGAATCACTATGAGAATGGGTCAGTAGATACAACAGGGTAATTAGCATGTTAATTCAAACTTTAAAATAGTATATATTAAAAATATTCCAAATTGGGTATATTTCAGTCATTAAAATTATTAAAATGTGAAATAAAGCACTCACAAAATTAATGATACAATTTTAAAAAGCAGATTATGAAAAAGATTAAACATAATTCTAGAATTTTTTAAAAAATTATCACTAAAATCTAAAATGCACAGAATCGATAAAATAGTGCATAAACTCAGCCAAAAAGCAGACAAGTGTACTGGAAAATAGTTTGGAAAAAATTATCAAGAGTACCACTCAGAGCCATCAAAATAGGAAACATGAGTACAAGGTAAAGACAAAAAAAATAGAGAAAATCCAACATATTTTCAAATAGGAATTTCCAAAAGAATAACAGAGAAAATGCTGGCAATGTATAAATGGAAAGATAATAGCTGATAAGTTTTCAGAACAGTAGATCATTCCACAATTTAAACAAGTATAGCAGATGCTGAGCAGAATTAAAGCATAAATTAGTACCAAGGTACATCTAAATGAAACTTCAGACAACAAATCAAAAAGAAAATGTTAAACACATCTAGGAGAAATGGACATTACCCGTAAAGAAATGACAATTAGAGGGATAGCAGATTTCACATCAGTAAAAATAGAGGCCAGAAGACAATGGAAAAATATACATCAGTCTATCATTTTATACAAGCTAAATAATTATTCAAAAGATTTCAAACAAAAACAAAAGTCCATGGTGAACAAAATAGGTAAACTAAGAGGGTAAAAATTATCCCAAATCTGTAATTAAAAGAAATATAAATGGGTGGCCGGGTGCAGTAGCTCATGCCTATAATCCCAGCACTTTGGGAGGCCGAGGCAGGCAGATTATCTGAGGCCAGAAGTTTGAGACCAGCCTGGCCAACATGTCAAAACCCTGTCTCTACTAAAAATACAAAAATTAACTGGGCATGGTGGTATGCACCTGTAATCCCAGCTACTCAGGAGGCTTAGGCAGGAGAATCACTTGAACCCGGGAAGTGGAGGTTGCAGTGAGCTGAGATTGCGCCATTGCACTCCAGCCTGTGCAACAAGAGTGAAACTCTGTCTCAGGAAAAAAAAAAAGACAAAAGAAATATAAAAGGGTTAAACTTAAGAGCACAGAGATTCTAAAATGGGAATTTTTTTTAAATCACAGCTCTTAGCTGTTTTATAAAACAAAATACTCAAATTACAGAAGTATGACATTTAATAAATAGGAAAGAATAAAACAAGATAATACTAAAGAAACAAAAGGTATTTGTAAAAGCTGTTTGCAACATTAATATCAGCCAATTGAGATTTTAAACAAAAGCCATGTTAGAAATAAAGAAAACTATTACTTTCAATAACATAAAGGACAATTCCTGAGGAGGAAGACCCTGAATGCGCCACATAGCATCACCCTCAAAATAAATAGAACAAAAATAGACAGAAATGCAAAAAGAAACATCCCAGATAAAAGTGAATAAAATATTCTCTTAAAAGCAATTTATATATGAGTTAAACTTTTACAGACATGAAACCTAGTTATGGTTTTAAGACAAATTATATCCACTGTCATCTTATTTACACCACACATTAGCTTCTGACACCAGAGTGTAAAAAATCATTCCCCATCATAAATTATAAATTTTTATTTTATTTTACTTATTTTTTTGAGATTGAGTCTGGCTCTGCTGCCCAGGCTGGAGTGCAGTGGCGTGATCTCCCACTTACTGCAACCTCTGCCTCCCAGGTTCAAGCAATTCTACTGCCTCAGCCTCCCTAGTAGCTGGGACCAGAGGCATGCGCCACCATGCCTGGCTAATTTTTGTATTTTTTAAGTAGAGAGAGGGTTTCAGCACGTTGGCCAGGCTGGTCTCCAACTCCTGACCTCAGGTGATCTGCCCACCTCGGCCTCCCAAAGTGCTGGGATTACAGGCATGAGCCACTGTGCCTGGCCTAAATTTTTAAATAAGGAAGCTTAAGTATAAATAGTAAAGCTTCTAACTTTAAACAACCTTTAAAAAAAGCAATAATTCTCTTTTGTATAGTGACTTTCTATGTATAAAGAATTTTCATAAACATTGATGGAATCACACAGAATATTTAATAACTAAGGCTAAGCTTATGCCTTCTAACTATAAAAATCAGAGGGTCTTGGTTGGTTGTTTTGAGACAAGGTCTCACTCTGTCACCCAGGCTGGCGTGCAGTAGAATGATCATAGCTGAGTGTACCCTCAAACTTTTGGGCTCAAAGTATCCTCCTGCCTTAGCCTCCTGAGTTGCTAGGACTACAGGCACATCACTATGCCAGGTAAATTTTTTAATTTTTTTTTTTAGATATAGGGTCTAACTGTGTTGCTCAGGCTGGTCTCAAACTCCTAGCCTCAAGAGATCCTCCTGCTTCAGCCTCCCAAGTGGAAAATCAGTGTTCTTTATGTTACCAGGCTGCCTTTCAAGCATCTTAGAGTTTGTTAGAAAATATAATCATTAATGTATCTGTTTCACCCAGTATTTATTATGTGTGTATACCATCTACAAGGTGTATGTGGTGATGAGTCAGACACAGAGGCTGTGTACACTCAAAAGTGATTCCTTTTCTCTCCATTTGTGGTTTTCTTCTTGTTTCTTGCTGCTACTTCCCGGTCTCCATTGTGGGCTACTCTTTCCCTGCCCAAACCTTACATCATCTCCAAGATTCCATTCTGCTCTGTTGCATTCTTGGTCGACACTCCATGCCTGGGCCATCTCATTCATTACATTTATTTCAGTTCTCAAGTACTGGTCAAACCGATGACTATCAAAATCATACTTCCAAGCCCAGATCTATGTTTGGAACCCAAGAACAGAAATCCATTGCACATCATAAACTTACTGGGATATTCTCTCTACTTCCTCAACTTCTGATTATTACTAAAGTAGATTGTGTGGCTCTGCTTCTTGGATCTTTACAAATTTATTCTCCACTGTATTTTTTTCCTATTCCTTCCCTATTATCACCTAGTCATTAACACCACTAAAGGCATTGACCTTAAAAAGAGAATTTTCACTGTCAGAGCAGGGGAATGACCTCAGTTACTACTTCACAGAGAACACAGAAGTGACCACATAGAAACTTCCTTGGCTTCCCTCTTGTTCTCTCCCAAATTCCTCACTATTCACCCATTTCCTTTCCTTTTTTCCTGACTCCTGTTTTAGAAGTTGAGTCTCTTTTTCTTACAGAGATATTCTAGTAAAGCAGATAGGGGTGTAAGCGAGGTATTCCTTATAACTTCAAGTTTGCATGCTAAGAATGAAATTGAGAGAAATGTAATTAATGAGATCAGTCATCTGTACAAGAAATGTCCCTCAGTAATGAAAGGCCAAAGTGTTTCAGAATCATCAGCCTTGGTGCCCTCAGTGTCCTCTTGGAGAATCATTAGCCTATTTAGGACTACAGGTAATCAACTGAATCATAAAGACATAAAATTTGGAGGCAGACATTAGTTTAAGTAATCCTAGTGAAACTACTTTTTTATAATTTTGTTTAATTTATCTAACTTTTCCATGCCTCAGCTTTCTCATCTGTAAAATAAGTTTGGTGGTATATACTTCACATAATTGTGAAGTTTAAATTAGAGAATTTACACATAGCCTATACACAGTAAGTCTCAACAAACAATGATGGCTGAATCTGTAGTTGTAGAAATAGTACTGATTGTGGTCATTGTTGGTTTCACTATGTGAATAAGAACAATTATGAAGCATAGAAAAATGATTCAAAGGGGCAGATTTGACTGTGTACTATACAGCTGTCTACTGACCAATGGATCTAAATTAGCCAGTCTCTTGATAGTTAGATTCCCGTGGACTACCATAGCTCAATACATTAAAATGATTCTATCAACTCTCATTATTCTGATTCTTTGCTCATCAACCAATCTGCTTTTGGTAATTTGACTTCTTAGGTAACTTGCCTCTAGAGAGAGTCATAAACATTCTAGACCTCCTGCCAAGTATACTTCTCATTTTAAAAATAGATATTCTGGTTTACAACTCTCTTGTGAGTTGAATTGGTAGAGTTCATCCCTGAGAAACAGGATCTGCAGCCATATTGGCATAAAGTTCTTCCTACAAAGAGCTGATAATCCAGCCACAGCTTAGCCTGACCTCACTGAAGTGATATCTGAGCATCCAGCCAGCTTCACGGGATGCCAGATCTGTGACATCGTCTTCTAAGTGCAACAAAAGTCCCCTTAGACCTGCGATGCCATCCCCATTAGCCCTTCAGTGATTCTCTCTCTCCCTTTTCTTTTGTCAAATTGTCCTTTTCTGGTTCCTCCACCACTCTTTCCCACAAATAAATTTGTCTCTCTTCTATAAATTATTTTATTTACTAGTTTTCTCCTCAAACTACTTTTCTTTTATCATACATGCTTCTTCATTGCAAACCTTCTTTGAGGAGTAATTTAAGTGACATATGGCTGATTATACACACATGGAAACAAGATACTCTCCTCAAAATATTTAAACATAGAGAAATTTTTTAAAATAAAATGCACCTAATTGAGTTCCAAAACAAAAAAGAGAAGTCTCCAGGTGCCATAAACAAAGGTAGATTCCACAGAGGTAAGCAAAAGATAAAACAAAAAGTCTCATGAAAGGTGAGACCACACATGGGCTGTAATTTGGGGGCACTGACAAAAGCAAAAGGCCCAGGAGCTAAGTCTTGCACCTCACAAATAGGGGGAGGCTGAAACCTGCATGCATAGTTAAGTGCCAGAAGACAAAACTGGGCAAGATTTAGAAAATATAAAAGGTTGCCCATTGCTATAAATGACAATAAGTCAATAAGTAAAAAACTCTGAATCTGAAGAAATATAATTAGAGAATAATATAAAAAGAACTTTGACAGTAAAATGTTTAAAGTTTTCAAAGAGGTCAAAGAGAGACATAAAATAAAATCAGATAATCATGGAACAAAAGCACATTGTTGTAAAATATGAAAATTATGAAAATAAAATAGTGTCCTTTAAAATGAAAATCTCAACAAATGGGCTAAATGATGGACTTAACACAGGTTAAAATAAAGTTAAAAGAGAAAATTGAGAATGTCTCCTATAGCATTGCAAAGATAAAGAAATGAAAAATGTAGAAAGATGTAAACAATAAGGAGGATAAACTATCACTCATATTTTTCTGATAGGTCTTTGTAAAGTAAAGAGCAGAAGAAATAAAGAACAGATGATACTAAAATAGACTGGCTGAGAATGTTACAGAGCTGAAAAAAAGATGATTTCTCAGATTTAAAAATCCACTGAATGCCAAGGTTCAATGAAGTTTGTTTTAAAATATAGACATCAGAACAAGCTGTAGTAAAATTACAGATTATCAAAGAGGAAGAAAAATTCCCACAAGCTACTGAAGAGAAAGCAAACCTATGAAAGAAATAGTAATAACACTGAGAGAACACTCCTATAAGCAACAGTGGATACCAGAAGAGACCATGTCATATACTCAAGGCGCTAAGTGAAAATAAATATCAGTCTAGAATTTTATACCCATTTTTACTGACAAATCAAGAATCCTCTTTTAAAAAAGAAGCATCTAGAAAGTTTATTATCTACAGGTTCCCATAGATAATACCACTAAGGAGATCCTTTACCAAGAACAATCAACCCAATGGGAAAGGACAAGATGTTAGAAGCAGATGTGACCAAATTAATTGATAATTAATGTGTGATAAACCTACTATGTTGACAATCAACTATGAAATTAGCATTTGCAGATGTATTTTGAAACAACAACTATTATAGAAAAAAATGGTGTTGTGAGATAATTCTCTCTTTTTGTTTCTGCAGTTCTCGTAAGCAGAGACACTGACTACCTTGTACGTGGAGTACCTCTCTTTAGAGTAAAGGACAGTTTTCCTTACAGCCTTGGAAGACTGAGAGAGCATCTTCTCCCTAGAAAAGGACATCCATGCTTACTGCCCTTTATAAAAGATTCAAGCTTTCTAAGTTCAGGGTGTTGCTCCCTGTAATGAAACCCACTGTGTTTCCAAGTATCACCTGGCCCTCCCTCTTGATATCCCTCTTTGGGAACTGGGGCTCTAGGAACTGGGAAAGACAATGCCAATACTCTGGCTATTGCTATTACTCTGAGTAATAAAATTTCCTCATCTCTGCCCCAGGTTGTGTATTCTAGCATCCATGGAACTGTAGCAAGCTAACTTGTTAGTTTGCAAGTAGAGCGAAATCCAAGGCCCTTCACACATCTTGATACATGGGGTTGGAAAGGGAATTTAGATAAAACTAAGAAGATTATTTTGGGGGAAGAGGAAGAAATATTAACTTTACAATATCTTGGGAAAATATAGGCATTCTTGTTAATGTATTTAAGTCACATTTCTAACTTTCAGAGTGGTATAGGAAATTAAGGGCAATTTAGTTTTCTAAATTTTTAATAATTTAGTATTTCAAAGGCAAGAAATGCAGGATAAAAACAAAGAGAAGGTAGAATAGAAACGTGTAAAATAGATTGGCAAAATATACATTCAAACATATAAACAAATAAATAAATGAGTACACCTAAAATAATTGAAGGAATGGGCTTCACTTGGTCCATTAGGAATTTTATTACAGTTAAATATTGCTAACAAGTAGATGATGTCACTATATACATCTTGCTAGCAAAAGCCACTAAAGGAGGTAAAGTGAGGAAAAATCACACTCCAGAAGCTCTCAAATATCTTGGATGAGATGTTTGAAGAAAAAAGAAACTTAAAAGTCACGGATAAAAAGAAACATATTCTTAGATTGTGTTTTACATATCTGGTTACATGTTATTTGCAAGAGCTGGGACTGAAACAAAGTGACACAGAATGTTTAAAATTAAAGAGTCAGAAAGAATATGTACCAGGAAATTAGTAACCAAAAAAAGGTTGGGATAATGATATTTATGTCAACAAATTACCAAGACTGACTCAAAAATATAGAGAAAACCTAACTATACCAATAACCAGATATATAAATTAAGGCAGTGACCAAAATTTTCCCTTTCTTCCAGCACCCTACAACCCATATTCCCTTGTCAAGGAATCTGTCTCAAAAAACTTTATGGACAAACTTTCAAAGAACAGAGAGTCCCTTCAAGGAACAGAGAGTATTATACTAGCAGTTCCAGAGAAATAAAAATAGTAATAGCCACTCACCTTACTTTATTAAGCCAATAAAACTCTGATATTGAAACTATCTGCTACAAGAAAATAAATGCAACAGTCAATTTTACTTGTGAAAAAAATTCTATCAATGAAATTCACAGTATTAATAGATTAAGGGAGAAAAGTCATATTACCACCTACTTTTTTTTTCACAAGAGGTCATTAAGCAATACCTAAATACATTTTTTAAGTGCAAACATTTAATAAGATTCAATAATCATTCATGTTTTTTTACAACTGTTAACTTACAACTGGAAGGAAACTGTCTTACCCTAAGTAAATATATTTACAAATATCTTTATATTTGTTTAAGGATCATTATTAAGGATGGAACTTTAGAAGCATTCCCTTTAAAGACAGCTATAAAAGAATTATTTTAACTGCATTCTATTACTTCTGTCATGCATGTATTTTATTGGATAGACAAGTCAATACAATGATACAATAAAAGTAACAGGATGATCATAATTGTTCTTCTGCTGTTGTTGTTTGCAGGTTGTATGATCACCTTCCCAGAAACCTGTGTGTATATGTGATTAGATGTTATAGAACTTAAAAGAACATTCAACTAGGTTGCTGGATATATAAAAGATACATATATACCTAGACACTGCTTATGGACTGCCCATGGATAAGGCCACTGTGAGAGATAAAAGATCATCCACCAATGTACAACTTACTCATCTACTTCCTATTTCCCCATAGGCTGAGATGGGTCATCTAGCTCATCTGCCCCCCTCACCTGTGTGCCTAACTATTTCAGCATCATTTCAGCCCACTTTACAAAACAGCTGGCCTGAGTGTAGTAACATTCCCAAACTTGGATTTGTGCTTAGAAAACAGGACAGATTATCATTGCCTTTGCTATAAGCTGCACATTTCAAACAAGCCTCATCAGAAGTCAACACAAAGCACATTGGCAGTAACCCAGCTAATAAACAATATCTGGCTTTTTATTTGTCCCTTTTGGAATTTCAAGAGAGAAAGTTAATTAATTGAGACAAATTTTGGCATTTCTTATTATTTCTCACTATAGCTTAGTAGTAACAAAATAACACCTAATGCTGATACATATTAACTTCCTCATGCGCACTCTCATTTTGTTCATGCTATTACCTCGATCAAAACTAAGTTCTTCCTTTCTCAGTCAAGTTTGTTCCTTATAGAGATTCTGTTCAAAAGTATTCTCCTCTGTGTAACTTCCAGATATTACCTAGTTTGAGTCAGCTCTGTGTTCTTATGTATTCATGTTTATGTCTATGTCATGTCTACACATCTAGTTCCCCTATCGGATTGGACTGTATGTTTCATGAGGGCAAGAACATGATTTGTTTGTGCATCACTGTGGGGCATCAAGCATTGTATATAGGAAATATTCTAACTATATCTGTGTGATATTTTGAAGTTGATCCCAGTGCTGTCTAACGGTATTATTTTCAACTAATGGAAATGTTATACATTCAGTGTTCTCCAAAACTATAGCCACTATCCACATTTGGCTAACAAGCACTTGGAATGTGGTTGGTTTGACTGAGGAATTTTAAATTTTATTTTCTTCTAACTAATTTAAATGAAGATAATGGAGTTTGAAAGCTTTCTTATGACAGAAAATGAAGATTATGTAAACTAATACGACATGCTATTTGCCTGAGCTGACAAATAACTGAAATCAAATTCAAATTTATGTCTAATTTTCGTTATCATCTTGGGTGCCCAGTAGCATCCACTTGCTGCTCTTTTTTGATTGTCTGTGTGCTTGGAGTGACCCTTCTTAGAAAGGGTAAACTAATGAAGGTTTTGAAGGACTCGTAACCCTTGAATAATGAGTATTGGAAACGTTCCAGGCATGCTTTATATTTTAAAAAATCAATTTATCTGAGGGAAAATTGTAGAAGATATAGGCAAAGACCTATACTTTATCTTGAACTTTATATCCAATCTACCCCATCTCCAATAATGTATTCAAGGATGTTGCCTAGTATTTTATTCCTTTCTCTGCAGCATTATCAATCATTTCCTCTCTTTATTGATTCCCAGTACAATATAATTAAGCTCTTATTTATCTGATCATAAAAGGAAAAAAATCTTCTTGTGACTCCTTTCCACCTGCAGCATGCATCTCATTTCTCTCATTTTTCAGTGATTGAGCATTTGCTTGATGTTTCTTCAATTAGTGGGTGGCATTTGACACAATTTGTATAGACCAGAATTAGCATCTTGGAAAAGTCAGGGTTCAATATTCAAGAACTCTCAGGGAGTTCACAGTCCATAAGAAAGCCTTTTGGGACACCATGCCAAGCTCACTTCCCTCCTACCCATCTGGCAGCTCCTTCTTAGTCCCATTCATTAAATATGTCAGACAATTCACCCAAAGAGGTTAACAGCTTGTCAAAAGACCATGATTAAGAATTGGAAGATTTGGAAACCAAGCTCCATTCTCCCTGACTTCCAAGCCAGTGCATATATTAATAATATTAAATACTTTAATAGAACATTGGATAGGGAAGGGCCCAGAAACAGCTATTTTCTATTTGACTGTGCCCTGAGGAAGAGAAAGGACAAGGAGATTAGAGAAAGATTGCTTCTTAGACGCAGTTGCCTCATCTAAAACATTCACTTGACATGCACATTGTGTGAGATTCCCTAGTTCTCCAAATTAATAGCATGTGGTCCATCCTAGGATACAAAAACTTTATCATTGGGGTCATTTGCAATTGATATGGTCCACAGCATCAGAAAACTAGGGGCAGAGGAGAGTCAACTTAATTGAAATGATACTTTCAGGCAAGTGCACAGTGGGACTATGGGACGATTAAGTTCTCATGACCGGTAAATGGTTGTTTCTTCCCAGACATAAACAGAGTTGCAATTACCATGTGAGCCACCTACACAAGGATGTAAGCCTAATACCTGACATTTATTTAGTACTGTTTGCTTTGAAAAATCTTGCAAAATCTTTATTCTTTCATCTAATGTAAATGGCAGTGGATTAAATTGACATGGTAAATATTTACAGCTTGCTCAAAAATCACTTTGAAAATTTCCTACTAGTGTATCAGCTTCACACCTGGCTCCCATAGCCTGTAAAATGATTTTCCTCCAAGTGAGCATCAAGGTGTTTGTCCTTAATCTGTGTGGTTCTACTAGGCCTGGAGTCTGCAGACTTTACTGTTGTTTTTCTTCCTTTCCACTGATAGAAATTTCTAGAATTAGAGGTAGTGAGTTATGAAACACAGAGTTTGTTCTATAAGGGTAATGGAGCTATGAAATATTTTCTCTTCTGGTCCAAAGCACACAAATGAGCTAGAAGTCTAGGGCATTAGGCAAAGTCCATCTGTTGAGTCAGGCATTTGGCCAAAAAAAGACAAAGATTTCCTTTTTCCTGCATGGACATTTTCTTAAATTTAAGTATTCCTAGTAGAAGAGTATAAAGCTGAGCGGTGATGATGATATTGAATGTGCTGAAGAATAATGTCTTTTTTTCAGTACTTCATTCCTGCATATTCTCATACTCAACCTCAACCACCACCAAGTCTTCTATGACCTTCCAAAGAGCCAGGCCCATTTTACATGTTTCACAGGGCTAATACAACTGGCTGGCAAGCTATACTACACATTAACAAGGGTGGACCAGGCTGTGCCAGCCATGTGCGCACATAGATGCCTAAGCTCACTCCTTTGCTAGCCATAAATAAGGTGCATATCACAGGCTTCTTAAGAATTATGTTTTAGTTTTCAAGTATATTTTGGAGTTCACTGAAAAAGCATGGAATTGGAAGAGGAACTGGGGTAGGCAGTGAAGATGGAAGTGGGGGTGGGGAACAAGACTTTACAAACACTATTTTTCCATAGTTCATTCTATGGTTTAGTTCTTTTATTTTCCTTTTTTCATGTTTTTATGTTTTGCTGTTTTCAACGTTGTGGGACTCCCTATTCAATAAATGGTGCTGGGATAACTGGCTAGCCATATGCAGATAATTGAAACTGAGGTCCTCCCTCCCTTACACCATATACAAAAATCAACTCAAGATAGATTAAAGACTGAAATGTAATACCCAAAACTACAAAAACCCTGGAAGACAACCTAGGCCAAACTATTCCACACATAGGAATGGGCAAAAATTGCATGACAAAGATATCAAAAGCAATTGCAACAAAAGTAAAAATTGACAAATGGGATCTAATTAAATTAAATAGTTTCTGCAAAGCAAAAGAAACTATCAATAGAGTAAACAGACAACCTACAGAATGGGAGAAAATGTTTGCAAACTATGCATCTGACAAAGGTCTAATATCCAGCATCTATAAGGAACTTAAAGAAATTTATAAGGGAAAAACAAACAACCTCATTAAAAAGTAAGCAAAGGACATAAACAGACACTTTTTCAAAAAAAGACATACATCTGGCCAACAATTATATAAAAAAAAGCTCAACATCAGTGATCATTAGAAAAATATAAATCACAGGGAGGGGAACATCACACACTGGGGCCTGTCAGGGGGTAGGGGCCTAGGGGAGAGATAGCACTGGGAGAGATACCTAATGTAGATGACGGGTTGATGGGTGCAACAAACCACCATGGCACATGTATACCTATGTAACAAACTGCACGTTCTGCACAGGTACCCCAGAACTTAAAAAAAAAGAAAAGAAAAATACAAATCAAAACTACGATGAGATACCATCTCACACCAGTCAGAAAGGCTACTACTAAAAAGTCAAAAAAATAACAGATGCTGGCAAGGTTGTAGAGAAAAAGGAGTGCTTTTACACTGTTTGTGTGAGTGTAAATTAGTTCAACCATTGTAGAAAGCAGTGTGGTGATATTTCAAAGATCTAAAAACAGAACTACCATTCAACCTGGCAATCCCATTATTGGGTACATACCCAAAGGAATATAAAATGGTTCTGTCATAAAGACACATGCATATGTATGTTCTTTGTGGCACTATTCACAATAGCAAAGACATGGAACCAACCTAAATGCTTACCAATGGTAGACTGGATTCAAAAGATATGGTATATATACACCATGGAATACTATGCAACCATAAAAAAGAACAAGATTTATGTCTTGCAGGAACATGGATGGAGCTGGAGGCCATTATTCTTAGCAAACCTATGCAACAACAGAAAACACTTATAAGTGGGAGCTAAATGATGAGAACACATGGATACCCAGAGGGGAGCAACAAATACTGAGGCCTACTGGATGATGAAGGGTGGGAGAAGGGAGAGGATTAGGAAGGATAACTAATGGGTACTAGGCTCAATACCTGTTAACAGAATAATCCATACAACAATTCTCCATGACACCAGTTTAGTTATATAACAAACCTGCACATGTACCCCTGAACTTAAAATAAATGTTAAAAATATATAAAAAAGAAGGGTAGATTAATTATTACAAAAAACTTAAGGTACTTTTAGGAGAAGATTTTATTTTGAATAAAAATAACTTATATTTCAAGGTTTTCTTTATTAAAATATTCTTCATGTAACTGAATATTTATATTTACCACTGGATTAATTTGTTGCATTGTTTATCTCAATATGTCACAGCAACGGGAATGGTTCCCTTATATCCTCCAACTCTGTGCTCACAAGGCATGCTGTACTTGTGGTTACCTGCTCAATGAATGTCTTTCCTACCGTACCTACTGTACTGTAAGCTCCAGGAGTACCAGGGCTGATCTGCTCCCCACTGTACACCTGCATCTGGAATAGTACCTGACACATGGTTGACATTTAATACACGAACAGTTTCTTTTTGTGCATGAAGTTTGCTCCTTACTCAATATTGAATGTACAGTTAATTCTCTGTCAAAAAAATTCTAAAATTGTATATAAATATTCACAAATGCCACAAGTCCGACTCTTCAAATTTCCAATGCTGATTTTATGACAGAAATGAAGATTAGGTGTAATGCAGCACGTCACAATACCAAACATCATAACTTGAGAAAAACCTGAATGCATAATGTGCTGTGTGATTCTGACCATGATGGAACATGAAGATAGATTCACCTCAACTAGAAAGTAGTATTTACCTACAATAACTAGCAGGGCATAGGCAGTATTTCTGGGAGAAGTAGAGTTGTTACAGATTTGAAACACTAATGATATCAGTTATCACTAGATGTTATCCAAAAGTGAAGGGGCACAACAGCAATGCTGTGTTTGCAACTGAGGCAGCTGAATTTTGACAGAAAGCTCACCCCACTCACAAACAGGAAAATTGAGCTGATAGAGAGGGAGACAGGGAGGAAAAGAGAGAGGGCGGAAGGAAGAGACAGAGGGAGGAAAGCAGAAGAGGAAAGAGGAATAAACAGGACACAGGAGAAAGGAGAAAGTTATTGCCAAGACCACTTAATACAAATCTACTTTAGCTTCTTGTTACATTAACTAGAACATAATGGCTACTGCATTTCACAAAAGAAGGCACTTTGAGCTAACATATACAGGGCTCAGGAATACCTAGCCAACAATAACCTGTAGAATTAGCTCAGACCTAACTTGGGAATGCATTAAGATTTAGTTGTGGAACTCTCAGGACAAATCTGGATTGTGGAACTCTCCTCCAGAGGTTAATTTGCATGACAAACCCAAATCTCTCTTGGGTAGGAATCTGCCCTCAGGCTGAAGCAGAGGAAGCAATTTCAAGTATTGCATCCTCTAGTGAGCACAGCCCCACAAGAAAAACACATCCCCATGAGGATAAGCAACAGTCCTGTTGGTTAAAAGCTGCTTGAGCTCTATAAAATAATTTACTTAAAGGAAGCAGGCTCTACCTTTCCTCAGATACACAGATATGTGTTCAGCCTCAGAGCCCGTGAACTTGGCTCAAAACTAGGATAAATGACTGTGATAAAAGAGAAGTGTCTGACAGCCATCAGGAGCACAAATGGTTCTGAATTGAATCTGGGAAGTATGTGTCCCCAGAGAAAGGAGGAAGCTTTTCCATTTAGTAGGACACCTGGCCCAACACTGGGCAGCAGATTGTCTGCCTTCAAAGACAAGAACAGCTTTGGACTTCCCTGCAGCTGTGGCTTTGGCATCCACAAATATTGCAAAGTAGAGTTTTGGCAATGTCAAGGGACACATTTGTAGAAGTTTTCCAGAATCATTCTCACCATCATAACTCAACTGTTCCTCAGCATCCTGAGACACCACTAGAGATTCCTTCAAAGGAGGACTGAGAGCTGTGTAATCCTAGGGAGATATTGTTAACCAAAAAAAGCCAAACCTTGTAAAAAAAATTTGAAGAGATTTATTCTGAGTGAAATGTGAGGACCATCGTCAGAGGTGTTTGAGCGAGAACAACTCCATCTTGAATAGGGGCTGGGTAAAATAAGGCTGAGACCTACTGGGCTGCATTCCCAAATGGTTAAGGCATTTTTAGGCACAGGATGAGATAGGAGGTCGGCACAAGACACAGGTCATAAAGACACTGCTAATAAAACCAGTTGCAGTAAAAAAGCCGGCTAAAACCTACCAAAACCAAGATGGTGACGATAGGGACCTCTGCTCATCCTCACTACTGTACTCCCACCAGCGCCATGACAGTTTACAAATGCCATGGCAACATCAGGAAGTTACCCTATATGGTCTAAAAAAGAGAGGCATGAATGATCCACTTCTTGTTTAGCATATAACCAAGAAATAACCATAAAAATGGGCAACCAGCAGCCCTGGACGCAGCTCTGTCTAAGGAGTCGCCATTCTTTCATTCCTTTAGTTTACTAATAAACTTGCTTTTACTTTACAGACTCTCCCTGAATTCTTTCTTGCATGAGATCCAAGAACCTTCTCTTGGAGTCTGGATCGGGACCCCTTTCTGATAACACCATAACCCATGACACAGCCTCAGGAGGTCCTGAGAACATGTGCCCAAGGTAGTTGGGTTACAGCTTGGTTTTATACATTTTAGGGAGACATAAGACATCAATCAATACATGTGAAGTAAACATGGGTTTGTCCTAGAAAGGCAGGATATCTCTAAGTAGGGTGTGGGTAGGGGATGTCTTTCAGATCATAGGTGGATTTCAAGTTTTTCTGATTGGCAATCTGTTGAAAGAGTTAACTTATTATCTAAAGACTTGGAATCAGTAAACATGAGTGTATGAGTTAAAATAAGGTGTTGTGGAGACCAAGGATCTTATTACATAGATTAAGTCTCATATGTGGCTGCCTTTAGAGACAATAGATGGCAAATATTTTCTATTTAGACTTTTAAGAGGCTCCAGACACTCCAGAAAAGACCCAGTAAGGGAAAGAGGTGCTGCAGAGAATGCAGATTTCTACTGTAAGAGACAGCTTTGCAGGGCCATTTCAAAATATGTCAGGGAAACATATTTGGGGGTAAAATATTTTTCTTTCTTTCTTTACCTGTCATGTGATGTTATACTAGAGTCAAGTTGGAATTTGTTATCTTATTGCTAGAGGACTCTGTTCTGTCAGTCTTAGGATCTCTATTTTAATGTTAATACTGGTCAGTCCTGTCTAAACTCCAAGAGAGAGAGGGCATAATGAGGCCTGTCTGATGTACCTACCCCCTTCCTATCATGGCCTGGACTCATTTTTCTGGTTTCTTTGGAATCCTGTTGGCCTAGAGAGGGGTCTATTCAGTCAGTTGGGGGGCTTAGAATTTTATTTTTGGCTTACAATGTGAAGTCAGAGAACACTATTTCTACACTCCTATTAACTCTTAACCAGTGTTATCTGATGAAAAAAATAAACTGCATATACTATTGAAATAGCTAAATATCTTAACACTTCCAAAAGACCAGTGTAAAACACTTTTTTATTTATATGTTAAATGTTTCTGGTTTTCATTTTCTGAGTCAGTGCCAAGAACAAATCATGCACACATCACATAGGACTATGAAATGAACCACAAATAAGACTTGCCAGACAGCAACTGGTTCAACTACGGACCAGCTTCACACATTACATCTTCAACATACACAGCAGCTGCACCATGAAGAACATGTGCCGACAGAAATCCTAAATAAATGAAGAATGATAACATCCCTACTAGGATTAACTCAGGGAGATAGCTTGAGTTCCACAGTCTCAGTCTTTAATGGACTCAAAAAAAAACTAGTAAATTATCTATATCATGAATGCCCAGGAATTTCATATAATTTTTTTAAATAAACTTGTTATTTAAAATTGGAAAAGTCAAAATTAAGGTGAATTCCGCAATATCACATTTCCCACTTACATGAATAGAAATATCTGAAGAACTCAAGCTTGAATGTCTGATGAAAGGTTAGTGGGGTTTAAGAGTTGATTATCCTATACAGGATCTCTGAATTGCTCAAATGCAGTCTCCAAGATTGTGTAGACCACACATTAGCACCTTTAAAAACTCAGGATACAACTAATAGGGTATAATCACAGCATACAAGAAGGCACCAACAAAATGTAAGTAAAAGCCTATAGTTTATTTTTTAAAGTCTATAATAAATTTTTCCCACTGATTTCGCTAAGTAATATTACTCTAAACTCTGGCTTTGAAATTAGACAGATTTGAGCCTGGGTCCGGGTCTACAAATATCTGTAGTCTCCAGGCAATTTATTATCTTCTTTGAGTAAGTTTCCTGCGTTATAGTGGTGAACAAAAACACTTCATAGGGTTCTATAAGGGTAAATGAAATCATCTACATATCAAAGCTAGCACACTGCTTGGATCACAGTCATAAATGGCAGATATTACTGCTATTTTTACTTATACTCTTAACATCTACTACTTTTACTATTACTATTATTTACTATTAACTGCTACTACTAAGTGATCAAAGACGAGCATTGAAATCACTGGATATGAGAGTAGTAAGTAGAGTTCACTCATTTTCAACTACAGAAATACAAGAATAAAAGTGATGACTATAAAAACACTGGATGTTGAATCATTCCTACTAAAATTTTCTCTATAAAGTACGTTATGGAATTAACATTAGCTCTGCATGCTTGCAGCATTCTTTATTAAAATACAGGGGGAACCTCTTCTTTCTTTAGCCATTATCCTTTGGGAAGCCTGACCAAAAGATTCTAGAACATAAAGACCACAAAACAGCTGCAAACAACATTGACTATCTTTTTGAGATTTAAAATAGCTGGTGTTTGGCAATTAGAAATAAGAGACTAAATTGTACTAACAGCATATTTTTAAGCAAAGGTACATTTATTAAGCTCACAGAATGTTGTGCATACTTAGACTTGTACCAAGGTGACCACCAGTGACATGTGAGGCAAGGTCTCTAACATCAATGAACTTATAACATATCTGACAATATAATATTATTATAGATGAAATAAAAGGAAACCATACAAAATAACACAGCTTCTACAAGCTGAAGATTAGCCAAGGATGAGTTCAGTGAAGACTGAAAGAGTTACCAAAAAAGTTCACTAAAGGAAACCGGGGTGGTGATGCATGCCTGGAGTCCCAGCTACTCAGGAGTTTGAGGCAAGAGGAGGCTTAAGCCTCCTTTTAAGAGTTTGGAGCTGCATTTTACAATGATGGTCCCAGCGAATAGCCTCTGCACTCTAGCCTGGGTACCATAGTGAGACCTCCTTACACCCCAAAAAAAGAAAAAGTTAACTAAGTCGTAAGAGATGTTATAACTAAGCCCTGACAGGTAGCAGAGAAAAAGGCAAGACTTTCCAGGCAAGAGCTCCATCATAAACCAAGTCATGAGAAAAGGATCGAGCTTTACACATTTTCAGGAACAATGGATCACTGGTTTGCAAAGCACTTTGCAAAACAGCACAACCTAAAATTGCATACAAGTCAGCAAGCTGGTAACTTGAGAAAAATCTCTGTAGGGAAAATTTGTCTACATCAAAATGCCAGGTGATTTGTGGATGGCAAAGACTGCAGACAGGAGAAGCTTGTGGGAGGCTGTGATAATCTACATATGAGGCAAAGAGGGTTTGGGCGGGGGTGATTGCAGAGGAGTAAAAAGGAAGAAGTAATCATAAGAAAGAGTCTGAAGGAAGATGGGCAGGTCATATTAACTCACTGGATATGGGGAAATGTAAGCCTCTGCTGAGTTAAAAAATAAAAATAAAGATTCCAAGGTTTTTAAGCCTGGATCCTTGAAAAGAATCATGAAGCCAAATAGAAACAGGGTCCAGGGATGTAGAGAATGGGACAAGAAGAGGAGAGTCGAATGAAAATTACACCAGACTGGTTGAGATATGGCATGTGTCTGTGGGGAACATTTAGGGATGGAGCTGTTGACTGGATACCACCAGGCTTGATGTGTGTGGAAGCCATCAGAACAGAAGATATCTAGACAAAGGAAAATAAGTTGATTGTGGAAATAAATGCTTATAACCAGGAGACATTAAAGTCACACAGGTCAGTGGTGAGGCAGAGAAGATGTCTTTGGCACAGTGGCTCATGCCTGTAATCCCAGCACTTTGGGAGGTTGAGGTGGGTTGATCACGAGGTCAGGAGTTCAAGAGCAGCCTGGCTAACATGGTGAAACCCCGTCTCTACTACAAATACAAAAAATTAGCTGGGCGTGGTGGTGCATGCCTGTAATTCCAGCTACTCAGGAGGCTGAGGCGGGAGAATCGCTTGAACCTGGGAGGCGGAGGTTGTAGTGAGCCAAGATCGCGCCACTGCACTCCAGCATGGGTGACAGAGCAAGACTCTGTCTCAAAAAATTAAAAAAAAGAATGTCTCAGAAAGTATCTCTTTGAAACAACAAGCTCCATCTGTTTTCTAAACTACATATATGATGAAAAGGGTAAGATACGATTTATGTAATAAATTTCTATAACATGCCTCTGTGTACCAAACGTGGTCCAGGGAATGGGGACAGAGAGAAGGCCAAGGAATTGGAAATGAGGATATTGGTCTCTGCTTCCTACCTACTCCAGAGTCACTGATGCTTGACCATGACAGCTCTCAGCCCCACTCAGTTCGAAAAAGAATCTAGACCAATGCAATTAGTATCAGAATGACAGAACACAAAATCTGTCTTGCTATGGAAAAGCTAATATCTGATGTTTTGAAGTTGATGCCCAGTTATATCCACAGTCAAAACGTTCCCCCTATCTTCCAGGTTTATCCCCACTCTTTATTTTGATCATACAAAAATATTACCCCTGAAGCACAGCAATTTCGACTACTGCTGAACTTCTCTGAATTCAACCTTCCTCTAACTGAGTTAGCGCCACTTAATCAGGCCCACATTTCTCTAGGCTCCTTAATGTCCCTACATAATACCATTCAGAGGCATTTTTTTCTTTCTTTCTTTTTTTTTTTTTTTTTTGAGACGGAGTCTCGCTCTGTCTCCCAGGCTGGAGGGCAGTGGCGCTATCTCTGCTCACTGCAAGCTCCGCCCCCCAGGTTCACCCCATTCTCCTGCCTCAGCCTCCAGCGTAGCTGGGACTACAGGCGCCCGCCACCACGCCTGGCTAATTTTTGTATTTGTAGTAGAGATGGGGTTTCACTGTGTTAGCCAGGATGGTCTCGATCTCCTGACCTAGTGATCTGCCCTCTTTGGTCTCCCAAAGTGCTGGGATTACAGGCGTGAGCAACTGCTCCCGGCCTCAGTCATCTTTAATGACACTATTTTAAAGGAGACCTGAGGGTAGTAAAGTTATACAAATATTTCTCCTATTTCACATATATCTTAAGAAACATATTCGCTAACAATCTCAGAAATAATCTTCACTCTTTCAATGGAAAGCGCATCCTCAGCTTTAACTTTCTTATTGACAGCTGACCAGGGTAGCAGGTCTTCCCACCTTGAGGGAGGTCCACAGACACTGGAATCAGTGAATTGCAATCCAGATAGCCCTCACAGAATTACATCTTTCTTCCAGCATGGTTTGATTTCTGTGTATATCAGGGCTTACAGTCTTCTGCTCTTAGTAGCAACTGCTCTTTTTAAAATTCCATTCACTCTTTTTCAAAAATAAAATTGCAGCAGAAGTGCATGAAAAGAGATTCAAAAGAGCAAAAAACTTAAATAGTCCCAGAGTATCAAAAACCACATAAGAAAGAAAAATTCCTTCCCCACATTTAGTCAGGATTTAGCCTTGCATTAAGTTTCATAATATTCCCTCAAGCTGCAAATCAGATTGCAAAATTCAAATTCCATTTATTTCATCAGCTGCTTATAGTATTATAATAGCAATGAATTTAGTTTCAGAAGACCAAAAAGTAATATATAAGAGCAATTATTTATAGTTGTGGTTTTTTCAGAAAAACATTAACTTATTCAGCAAATAGTTTTGTTTGATTTTCAGACCTAGTCTGGTTCAAAAGAAATCCAGTTCAATAAATACTTGTGCATTACTAGATACGTCAAGATGAATAAGGTTCCATGGCCCTAATTTCTAGGAGTTCTAATTAGTAGGTCCGTACAGAATCTTAACAAATCAGACACCAGGTTTGGCAGGAATTGAGAATAGAGGCAGAGAGGAATGATGGTGCAAAGAGAATGAATTTTATCCTGTCTGGTTGAAGGAAGGGGTAGGCATTGAACTATTTTAAGCTGGAGCCTGATGCGATCCAATTTGCATTTTAGACAGATCACTATGGTGATGATGGGTTGGAAGGAGGCTGTTTGGGAAGCAGGGAAAATAAGGAGCTGCTGCATCAGTGGCAAAGCAAAGGAGAGGTTGCTTGGAGAGATACATGGTGAGTAGAACCTGGCTGGACATGGGTCAAAAGAAGAGAGACGGAATCTATCTCCTCTGCAAGTTCTTTTATGCTGCCCATAATATTCCCAACACTGAAGGTCCTGCACACACGAGAGAGGAAAGCTTCTCTCTGTACAAGGTACCTCCTGTTTGCCCTTGATGTTTGAAGTCCTAATGGCAGCAGGTATTCATCAACATGAACTGGGATGACCCAACCTTATATTCATGTGCATTCTTGTCGAATTTATATTCACTTTTCTTCACTAAGCCTGATGTAATGGAAAAGATAAAAAACTAGAGAAGTCAGGCCATCCTGGGGTTTTAGTGCTGGCTTTTTTCATAATGAGAGGTGTGACCTTGGGCAAATCATTTACCTTCTCTGAATCTGACTTGGTTGGTAAAATGTAGGGATTATGCCAGCTATAAATAAAATTTCTTCCAGATATGTGTTATTATCTAGGCCAAATAATTCTGCTCATCTATAAACCAGTTATTGGTATATATAGAAAATACTGATTAATCCCCAAAGCAGTTCAGGTTCATCATATACCAGACGGCTTCTTGAAGAGGAAATTCCCTGGACCACATGACAGGTAATGAATAAAAGAAAAAAACACCAAAAAAAATTCTTTAAATTAAAATAGAGACATAAAGAAAGCAAAACAATTCAATAAGATATGATTGCTGGAAAAGTGCTGATCTTGAATTAGATATCTAAGTATATTAAGAAAATTATCCAATGAGTTTAACTGTTGAGACTGAAAACTAAGGAGAGGCATGTACCTCTCCCGAACCAGTAAATCTATTCCCTAGTTGCTGAGTTGAACGCCAATTCCTTCCAGCCATCTTGCAAATGGGTTCTTTTAGTAAACACTTGCCATTTTAAAAATTGTTTTGTTTTTGTTGAGTAGGGTTCTCTTCTGAGAACAGCATCCCCCACTCTCTTGGGGAACTACCCCTTTACTCATCTAAAGTCATGATCTGAGGGCTGCTATCTTACGATGTACCCTTCATTTTCTTGTTGCAATGATTTGATGGCTGTTGGGCTTCTGTCCTAACATCACCAATCAGTGTTCTTTTTTAGGATTTTTCCATTTGGAGCTGAGACATAGACTCCTTTCCTTTCTGATACTAAAGCTGGAAAGATACAGCCTCAAAGCTGTCAGTGGAAGAAGGTGTTCTGCTCAGAGAGAGAGAGAAAAAAAAGATGAGAGATAGAGATGGAAAGAAAAGGAACCTAGGCAGTGTTCAAACATCAGTGCCTGTTCGCTCCCGAGACTCCCAAAACCGCTCTGTTCCTTGCCTTGTAAAAATGTCTTTAACTCTTACTTTGATCTTTATGCCTAGATTTTCTGCCAAAACTAGCTCAAGTTGGGTTTCTATAATTTGCAACAAAAAGTGTCCTGAACGATATAGTGATTTTTACCATAAGGAAGAAAAGTGGAAAGAGGTAGTTCAAAGCTCACTTCATCATCACTACTGGAAAGATAATTTATGTGCCCAAATACTAGTGGCATGTCAATGATATCATCTTTAGGTATAGCAAAAAACTTATCCTCTGAGTTATAGTACTTGCAGAACCACACAAACATGAGAGTGGACCTTGCCAGTAAAAAAGTACAGTTTATAAGCTTTTGTTTTTGTTGTTGCCATCAAAATGCAATAAGGTTTGAGTTATTTGCAGGAACTTTATGAACTCCCTTATTAAATGTTGATATTCAGTAAAACATGTGGAAAAAAAAGTCCATGTGGTATGCAAAGATGGATGTCTACATAGACTGTATCCTCACAGAATACTTTGAGAGACAGGTAGGAGAGAGGCATATATCTACCCATCACTGAAGGCCATCTGGACTATGCCAATGGAATGCAATCAGGCTAAACCGAGATGGCTATTCTATCTGCTTTTAACTTGACTTTGAGAATGAAAGAAATTAAAATTATTTTGACCTACAGTAAAAATTAGGCTTTAGCAGCTGGAAGGAAAGGGTAGGAGAAATAAAAATGAACATAACTACCAATCACTTTTCATGAGAGTCATTTACTGAACTTGAACAGCTGGGCTTTGAAAGCTCTGGGACATATTCAACAAGCTAGTGCGAAATTCATTGTGTTCTCACTTCGGCTGTATGGTAAACCAGCTTGACCTAAATCATCTTCACAGATTGTTTTATGTATCATCAGATCAAGTGTGTACATTGGGAGAAAGTGAGTTATCAAGAAGACAGGAAGGATGAAAGAAAAACTCTAAAGAAATGTGGAAGAGTGGATTCATGGACAAAGGATTTTAAAGCAGGGCTCTTAACATTTTTGTTCCGTAGACCCCTTTGGCAGCTTTATGAATCCTATGGGGCCCTTCCCTATCTCTATAAAGGGCATCATGATTTTTCCAGTTCTTCATGTCAAACATTCAGAATTCCTTATTTCCCTAAACCACAAGCTCAAGTGTAAGCTGTTAAGTTCTGTTGGCCCTCCCCAGTGCTTTCACCCTAGTCAAACCCCCCTGACCTAGTTTACTGTAAAATCCTACTAACTATCCTGCATCTATTCTTTACCCACTTCCCTATACTCTAATCTATACATAGCAGGAAAAAGAAAACTATTCTGTAAAATTCTAAATCATATTAGATCACTGCCTGCATAAAACACTTCAATGGCTTTATGATTTAATTTAAATAAAATTGACACCCTTGTCCTATGGCCTCCAAGATCCTATGTGATCTGAACCCTGAACCAGTGATACAATAATGATAGCTAACATTTATTGAGCACCTACAATATTCTATGCCCTGTTCTAATTGTTTATTTTCTTATCTTTCAACAATTTCATGAGTTTATAATTATTTATACGTGTTTTAATGATGAGGAAACTGAGACACAGCTAACTTAGATAATTTGTGCAATGACAAATAAATAATAAACACAGGTCTGCAGGTCTGTTATTTGAACCCAGAAACTATAGCTCCTAAGCCCACATTCAAACACTACACCATTTCACTTCTCACCTCTTCCCGTTTCCTGCTTCCTGTGATCCCAGGTGACTATGTGACAAACACTCCTCTTTCTGTTCCTTGAATGTATTAAGCGAATTCCTGCTCTCAAGGACTTGTACCTGTTGTTTACTTCTCTTAAAATTCTTCCCCCAGATCCTCATATGGTGGATACCTTCTCATTTCTCAGGATGAGGCTTACTACAGGCACTAGCAATTGCCTATCCCAATTACTGGGGACAGGTTCTCAGAAAAATCAACACTGAAACAAAGGATCTCTCAGCAAGGCTAGTTTACTTTCTGCAGAAAGGGTGTCACTCACTAGCAATCTTGTCACAAGAGCACACACGAACAAAGGAGACAGGCTCATTTATAACCTGACGCATCCACCCTACTGCTGTGTCCGGTTTCCATTGGCTGGAACAAGACCTCACATTCTGTACTTGTCCTGATTGGCTAGCAATGTAAAACTTCCTAAAAGAGGCAAAGGCAGAGGAGAACAAAGGAAAAGAGGAAGTAACTTGTGGAATGGTGAGAGAGTCAAAAACACTTCCAAATAAGGAAAGAGGAATAAGCTATGACCTAATGCTTGCTTGGACATGTTCAGGCATGCTGGGACAAATATCTAGGCTAAAATGTGGGAGCTAAGAGCACGGAGTATATTGATTTCTTAATTATGGCTAGCAGATATTTAAGAATATTAGCACAGATCTTTGAGTAAATTTTGCTTCTAAGAGAGGTTACTATCTATTCTCAATAAGTTCCTTAGAAGAGGAATGAACCTCTACTTCATTTTGTACACCAATCTATCCCCTTTTTTGTACCTAATTTTTTAATTGTTTACCCTTCTCTGTTTGTTATTGTACTTAGGAAAAGTGATGCAAACCCAAGCTCCAGTGACTGACTCTCAATCAGGCTAACTAAAACTTAGACTCTGCACCAGTCATGGTAACGTCATTCCCCATGCAAGTAATAGAATTTTGGCCAATATGGTATAATATGAAGTCTGCTGGGAACAAAGATTTCTGATATGGTTTGTCTGTGTCTCTACCCGAATTTCATCTTGAATTGTAGCTCCCATAACTCCACATGTTGTGGGAGGGACTCCATGGGAGATAATTGAATCATGGGGATGGTTTCCTCCATACTGTTCTCATGGTAGAGAGTAAGTCTCAAGATAGCTGATTGTTTTATAAGGGGAAACCCCTTTTGCTTGGCTCTTATTCTCTCTTTGCTTGCTGCCATGTAAGACATGCTTTTCACCTTCCACCATGATTGTGAGGCCTCCCCAGCCACATGGAGCTCTGAATCCATTAAACCTCTTTTTCTTTATAAATTACCCAGTCTCAGGTATGTCTTTATCAGCAGCATGAAAAACAGACTAATACAATTTTTTTGCTGATAAAAAAAGAGACCTGTGGAAGAAACTGTTTCTTTTTGCCAATGAACTTTGCCTAAGGTGGATGAGGACAGAATGTCTAGAAGTGTCATTCCATCTTTTGAGCAAGGTGGTAGCCAGTCCACATGCTGAGATAGGCATGTAAGAACAAATATTTCCTTACACCTTTACCCTATGAACTATTCCCAGAGCCCTTCTACCTTAAGACATCTTTTGTTTTCTTAAGAAATGGGGTCTGTCTTTGTTGCCCAGACTGGCCTCAAACTCCTAGGCTCAAGCCATCCTCCCACCTCAGCCTCTAAAGTAGATGGGACTACAGGCACGCACCACCATGCCTGGCTTAAGGCATTTTTTATGTAAGATAACAATTCCCCTATTATTTAAACTATCGTGTGTTCAGTTTTCTGTTACATGCCACCGAAAACATTCTGGTGGAACCATAGCTAAACTGTTGCTTCTGCAGAGAGGCCTTCCCTGGCCATCTGATAAAAGGTATTTTCTTCTGCACTTTCTCTCTAGCAAATCCTCATGGTTTTCTTTTCATAGCACATATTCTGTCAAAGTATCTTTTTAAAATTCATTTACCATTTACTTTCCTCACTGAAATGTAAACTCCCTTAGAAGAGGAATCTTGCCCATGTTGTCAATTGCTCGATCACCAGTGCCGAGAATACTGTCGCATTCCTCCACTTAAAATGTTAACCTTGGAAAATTCTCTCAATATCTCTGCATCCCAGTTGGATTGTAAAGATCAAGTTAGTTACTTTATGTAAAATGCCCTAGAAAGTGCCTGACACACAGTTGATGTTCAATCACAATAGCTTTTAATGTAACTGTTATTCTTATGTAGGCACTCAATAAATATTTGTTAAATCAATAAAAATATGAAACAATGAATCTCTGAAATGTGATGTGATTGCCTTCTACATTAGAACACGGTAAGGGAAGGATTTGTCTTACTCAAAAGAAACAGATTTTTAAGTGGAGAAGCAGACTAGTGTTAAAGGTTAAAAAGATTAATGCTGCATAGACATCTCCATTTCCCAAAGGCAGAGCACACTAGAAAGCACTAAGTAATAACATCACTGGCCATATGGCCCCACCACGATGCAGGAATTAGTGGTGAACAAGACAGGCAAGGTTCCTGTTCTCATCAGCAGTGAGCCAAGATATCAACCAGCCATGAATAGACAAAAAAACTTGTCTAGCTAAAAGCCAACTATGTAAAAGGTTCTTGAATATCATTAATGACAATTTAATCTCTAAAACGACAAGGAAATAGCCAGAGGAAACAACCACTTTGGACCTAGCTCTGACAACAAAGGGAACTTATTGATGAAGTGAAAGTAATGTGAAATCTAAAAGAAAGTGACCATGCTATCTTGAATTTTGACTTTTCCAAGGAAAAGAAAACTGGACATCACGAGTTGTACACCCTAGACTAGATGAATGTCTGCAAAATGTTTAGAGAAAAGATATGCATTATTCATGGCATGAGACTCCTAAGGAGATTATGACTCAAAAGTGTTATGATGTTCTCAAAAATACAATTTTGAGAGCAATTGCTAAATGATAAAATGAGGAGGAAAGGGGAAAGAAAACTAAACAAAAATGTAGCTTCAGATATTTTTTAAAGAAAAATACAATTGAAAAGTATTCATGTATTTTGTATTCATCATCTTGGTAATACAGTGCTAGGAACATAGCAAATAGAAAGTATTGTTAAGTGAGTGAAGGAAAAAATGAATGATGAGGATGAAAACGGTAGGGCAAGTTAGATTCACGTCAGAGTCACTAGAGTCCCAAATGAGATGAGATTAGAGGAGGGAGGATTAAAAATACCAAAATAACTTATGGAGCAAAAGAAGGCCTGTGACTTTGAATTCATGACATAATGGTGATATAAAGATAATGGTGTTCAACCTCCAAAACCCCAGCTGAACATTATTAGGAAGAAATTGAACCCCAATGAGGGTAAAGACTATTGGACAGCACCTATAAGTTCTAAATGAACTCATATCTCCTTATAATGATGAATTATAAACACAGTATAAAATAGTTTGCCATTGAGATCTCTGGGTACTAAGAGCAGTATTAGGAGACCAAAAATAGATGAAACTGAATTCAAAAAGCTTCAGGGAGGTATATTTGTGATGGATTCCCAACAGCATTCCAAGTAGCTAATCACAAAGCAAACATATCCAAGTTTCTTCCTTTGATACTATTATTAATCTGGTAAATCATCTAGATTTATGCAAGAGAATTAACATTTTTTTTATGACTGATCTGGTGTGGGTATTTGTCCCCTCAAAATCTCATGCTAAACTGTAATTCCCAGTGTTGGAAGTGAGGCCTAGTGGGAGGTGTTTGCATCATGGGGGCGGACCCCTCTTGAATGGCTCAGCACCATCCCCTTGGTGATGAGTGAGTTCATGTGAGATCTGGTTGTTTAAAAATGTGTGGCACCTCCCTCCCCCTTGCTCCAGCTCTCGCCATGTGACATGCTGGCTCCCTGTCACCTTCCGCCATGAGTAAGAGCTCCCCAAGTGCTCCCAGAAGCCAAGCCATGGCTAGTACCATGCTTCCCATACAGTTTGCAGAACCATGGGCCAATTAGAACTCTTTTCTTTATAGGTTACCCAACCTCAAGTATTTCTTTATAGCTACACAAGAATAGACTAATACAATAACCTTCTTTGAGACACTGGAATAATAAGGTTTGGATGCCAGTTTAATGTAGCAAATTAGTGATTGGCTACATTCAAAGGGTAGCTACTGGATTATGTCAACCTGGAGGAAATAGTTGAGTGGGGTGCCGCAGTGCTTTCTTCTTAGCTTTGTCATATTCAACATTTTAAAATCAATCATTAAAAATGTTGAGGTTGTCATCATTACATTTTCCAATGATAAATGGCTTGGTAGTATTGCAAAAATACTCTTTCACAGAATCGGATCCAAGGGGATGTTAGGAGCTTCGGTTAATGGGCTACATTTGACAAGAGTGAGTTGAATAAGGATAAATGGGTGATCCCTGAACTCAAGTCCAGAATATTAATGACACAAAAGCACGATATAATAATGTATCTAACACCATTTTTTGATATTTGACTACTGCCATACTTTAATCCTCACCCCTCATTCTTTCCCTTTTGCCCCACCTCTGGGAAAGCTTTTACAACAGCCTGGGTGTTTCCTTCTTTGGCTCCTGCAGGAGATACAAACCACACAAGCCCTTCCCCACACGTGGGTACTTTGACCCAGCTCCGACCTCCTTCCACAATATAAATATGGAGCCAGTATCCTTTCCTTGAGAAGCCCATCCTGATTTCTGAGACTTCTATTTTGTAAGTAATAAATCTTTTCATACCCTTGGGGTTGGAGTATAGCATTATCAGTCTTGACATCCAAACTGAATTTTAGTGGGGGTCCACCAGCCTCTGCACAGTGGATATAACCCGGAGGTGGAGGGATGGAGGAGGATGCAGGTTAGGAGTAGCACACAGGAAAAAGACTCAGAGAGTAGGCTGGGAAAGTCAGAAACAGAAAGCTCAGTACAAGTCCACACTATGGTAGAGCTGCCAGAAGACTAAAGTGATCTTAAGGGGCTTTAGTCCAAGTGGATACGTAGGAGGAGAGGAAGCAGTCTGCCCAGTTCTGTATGGGTCAACTACCTAGGAGCCCTCACAACTATCTTCTCTACTCTTACATTACTCTCTCCCTTTTGGTGATAACCTTCAAGCACCTCTATTTAAATCCCATCTCCGTGCAGATAATTCTCACAAGTTTATCTCCAACCCAGACCTCCACTCATGTGGCGATGGGCAGCTCGAACTTGATAGATCCAAAGCTGAACTCCTTATCATCCCCCATCAACCTGCTCCTCACTCCCTATACCCACCCTTCTCAGCTCAGTAAATGGCGACTCAGGCTGAAAGTCTTGCAGTTATCCTTGACACCATTTTTTTCCTTCACAACCCACTTCTGATTCACTAGCAAATCTTATCAGCTCTAGCTTCAAATTATATCCAGAATTCAACTGTTTCTCACAGATTCCACTGCTATGCCAGTCCACATGCCACCATCATGTCTTGCCTACACTGTTGTGGTAGTCTCCTAACTGGTCCTCCTGCTTCACTTTCTATCTAATCAACACCAGCACTAGCAACCGGAGTGTTTCTGCTAAAAGCAATATCAAGTCACTCCTCTGCTCCAAATGTTCCAACAGTTCCTCATTGCTCTCAGGTTCATAGCCAAAGTTCTTAATGATCTAACCCCATTGTGACTTCATCTCCTAATTCTGCTCTAGCTTTTCCTTTTCCACCACACTAGCCTCCTTGCTATTTTGTTTTCATTTTCTTAACATACCAGCCTTGCCCCACCTCAAGGCCTTTGAACTTGCTCTTTCGTCTGTCTGGAACTCTCTTTCTCCAAATATCCACAAACTCATTCCTTCATGTTCCTAAGTCTTTACTTAAGACTTATCTCCTCAGTGAGGCATTCCTAGGTCACCTTAGGATTTGTTTAAAGGGACAAAAAACATCATTTAAGTGATCACCAACAAGAATATGGGCATATTGGATATTTTTTAGTCAATGACAGAACTTCAAGTCATACCGGACAAAGGAAGGAAGAATGAAATGCAGATGCTCAGCCTGGAGAAGAGGAAACATGCAGAAGAGGTGAATGGAGATGGGTTTGACATGGTAGAAAGCTTCAAACTTTTCATAGCTGTATTATGAAGGAGCTTATCCTATTTTGTTTGTGTTTCTAAGTTACCAATTGGCATAAATAAATGGAAACTCCAGGAAGACAAATTTCAACTCAATTCAGGATCTTTTACATAGTCCAAGCTTTCCAATGATATCCTGGGATCCACTGAAGGAGACGTTTCTCCTTCTTGAAGGTTTAGAATGAGTGAAAAAGTCATAGAGATGATGGTCACACTAGATACACAATTTTATGCCGGTCTATGATACTTTTATTCTGTGAATGAAATTATACAGCTGACTTATACTGAATGTATCATTTGGACAAATGGAAATGGAGAAAATAATTTTTTTTTTTGAGACGGAGTCTCACTCTTTTTGCCCAGGCTGGAGTGCAATGGTGCAATTTCAGTTCACTGTAACCTCCGCCTCCAGGGTTCAAATGATTCTCCCGCCTCAGCCTCCCGAGTAGCTGGGATTACAGGTGCATGCCACCACACCTGGCTAATTTTTGTATTTTTAGTAGAGATGGGGTTTCACCATGTTGGCCAGGCTGGTCTCAAACTCCTGACCTCAGGTGATCTGCCTGCCTCGGCCTCTCAAAGTGCCGGGATTACAGGTGTGAGCCACCGCCCCCGGCCAAGAAAATGTTTTAAAATTAAGTATGGGACACAACTCAATAGCTTGCAAACCTAAATTTGATTTAGTAATGTTTCCAGTTTTCTAAATCAGTTTAAAATGTTTAAGACCTATAAATATTTCATTCTATTTGAAAATTCCAATTGTCATCTCTCAATTTTCTATACTAATTTTTTATGCCCCTCCTTCCTCTCCTTCTTTCTCCCCAATACACACACACACACACACACACACACACTCAAGTTCTAATCACTATAAGCACTACTAGCTCTGATTTTTCTAGAATGTTCTCAACATTTGCTGAGATTCAAGTTAGAAACAGAGGACAAAGGATGCTGCTGGAATACTGGAATATCCCTTGTTTAAAAAAAAAAAAAGCATTGCAGACTTGGAAAGAGTAGTATAGTCATCTAACTTCCTTTCAAAACATAAAATTCCAAGTTAATACCTTCTCTGTCAATAGAAAAGGATCACCACGTGTGAAGTAAACCCTAGATTGCAAAGGCAGAGACATGATTCTTTTGTATATTCCCACAAGACAAAGTGTAATGCCTTAATTGTAACTGGTACTCAATAAATGTCAACTGCCAAATATATACTTCCCTGAAAACCTGGCAGAATATGCATTAGAAAACCTTGAGCTTATCCTAGCTTCTTTACTTTTTAAAGTTCCAAAGGCTTTGTTTAAAGGGACATAAAAGATCATTTAAGTAAACCAACTTATTAATAATCATGCTATGAATGGATCTCATAGGATTAGAACTGTTTTACTTCATTTAGATTGCTTTTCATAGATATGGCTTTGCTGTCTACTTTTCTTGATTACAGTTCTATATCTAACACATTCATCAGCTGAGTGCTTCATCCTTTTCCTTAGGTCTTGGTAAAATTGAACTAATTCCCATTCCATACCCTATTGAGAGTCTAATGCAAATGTTAAGAGGGGCAGGGGTGAGGTAGGGATGTGTATTTGGTTTGGGAAGGGTAGGTTCTCATGCTCCATCTGGCTCCAAAACCTAGCTAAATTAACTCAGTATCTCCACAAACTGTTCCTGTTCTGCACAATATCAATCTACCATATGAGTAATATAGCCCCTTTCCTTGATTTCCACCAAAAACAAAAATAAAAGAAACAAAAAGGAGCATTCCAAAATCCTTTGTATGTAAAGCAGACTTTACAAAAGTTTTGGAAAGACAGAAGCAACATACACACAAACAACACACACACACACACAACACACACACACTCCTCTAAATAAGAATATAAAATATTCCCATTCTTCATATGTCTCTTTCCACTGTAAGTTCCAGCTCCCAGAAAGTTCTATCTATCTTCCTGCTTTTTCTTCACCCCAAAATCCTTTCTTATGTCTTACACACAGCAGTATGGCAATATTAACATTTCTTAGAAATCCAGGGAAAAAATCTTGAGTCATCTTTGACATTTCCTTTTCTTGCATCCCCTATAACTTAACTGTCCCTAAATCTACTTTTGTCCTTTAGTTGTCACTTGGAATGATCTCCCTAGATTCCCACCATCTCATCCCTAGACCAGCCCTATATCTTTCCAAGTTAATTTCATAACACAGACCTCCACAACTCACAGAAAGCCCAGCTACTATCTGTACTAGACACAACTTCTGTCTCACCTTTTCTCTTGTTATGTTCACATTCTGTAGCGCTCTCCTGTAAATCCCTTGTTTATTCAAATCCTACCCATGGTTGAAGACCACCCCCTAATCCCATACCCATGTTGAAGACTTCAAGCCCAAATTTCTCTCTTCCTTTGCCAAATTATTGTTTAGACAGCAGTTAAAAACCTAATCACTTTCAAGTATGCTTTTTGTATGTTTGTTTCTTTTCTGTTTCCCAAATCTGACTTGGACACACAAGAATGCAGAAAATTGTCTTATGTTTAATCACGTCCTCTTACAGCCAAGCTCAGGTCTGGACAAACAAGGGCTATTTTAGTTTATTGAACAAGATCATGTAATGCTTATGAATGCAGTCTGAGGATGACTATCACTTACTTGCCGTAGGATCTCAGGGCAAATTTCTTAACTTCTCTAGGCTTTGGTTTCCTTGTCTGCAAAATGAGGATAATGTGAGTGACAAGTGTCATGAGGAAATCAAATGTGATAATGCACATAAAGCATAATGTCTGTGACATTTCAGTCTGGCCACTTTTAAGGATCAACTGGAAAGAGCATTTGAGCTCATCTACTCTAACACCTTCATTTTGCAAATAGGAATATTAAGTCCCAGGGAGATTAATTAAACTGGAAGACTAGAGTCTGCTTCTAAGGGAATCTGTTGGTGACTTTCTCAAGGTCCTTCCTGGCTTGGGGCAGATGGAGGACTAGAGTCCCTCCAATTCCTCCGGTCTCCCTCAGCCCGATGCCCTTTCTACAGCATTCTGATGCCACCAGAATTAATTTTGGAGGTTAGAAAACCTTCAAGTGATTGAGAAAACTCTAAGTCAGTGGTTGTACTTGAAGTATGATTAGATTCTAGAGGACAGCTTTTAAGACACCTTTAGATTGTTATGATAACAAATTAATTTTAAAATCAATAAAGAATTAAAAGATGTTATCTGTGATTCTAAACAGCAAGAGGATGCTGCTGAATCATTTCTTTCCCTTAGCAGAAAACAGAGTTGATTGTAATATTTATACCCTCAATGCTCTTACACCTAAAAAACCTCTATCGTAAGTTTTTAAAAGTATGTGTGTGTATGTGTACATATTCGAATATGTCCACACAAGTGTGTGCACATGAGCATATGCATCTGTTGATTGAGGCGGGAAAAGAAATCTACATGACCTCAGAATTGGAGAGACTCCCTAAGATAGACTGGGAAAATCCAGGCAGAATCTCCAATAGAAGAACCTCCTGTGGCTCACCTTTCACCTGAAAGAATTTCAGAGACAATGGGTGACTTCAAGAGACCATCAGGGAACAAATTCTCCTATAGCACAATCTGTAATGACTAAGCCCCATCAGTCAGTGCACAATGGGACTTTTTAGTCTCTGCTTACATCCAGCTCTATTGTCCCTGCCATCTGTGACCAGCCTTCCTTCTCCCCACCTGAACACATGCCTTCTCATATACACAAGTACAGGCATACACCTCAGGGATAACCACTCTCCTTGTAGAAACTGTACAATGTTTGCTAAAGCATAGTCCCACTGGGAGTTGACTCAATTCCTGGGAAATCCAAGGGATTGTAAACAAAATAGAACCTATTTCTACTAGGCCTGAACTAACCAAAAAATTTTGGAAACTAGCATTTGCTGAATACTTCCCATGCTCCATCTACTCTTCTAAGGATTTCCATGAACAGTATTGTTACTTTTGTCATATTTACAACTCTATACCAACTCCTCAAATAACACCCAGTAGATACTAAAACAATATTTGGTGAATGAATTCACCCAAGATCACACAGTAAGTGGTAAAACAAGAAATCAAACTAGGATGTAACTGACTCCAAAGACCATACTCTTTAGCCACTAAACTGTGCCATCTTCAACCCTACGCTACTTCCCCTGAGAAGTGTACTTCTTGTTATGAACTGAATGTCTGCATCCCACCAAAATTCATATATTCAAGCCTTAACCCCCAGCATGACTGTATTTGAAGATGGGGCCTCAAAGGAAGTCATCAAGGTTAAATGAGGCCATAAGGGTAGGGCCCTGATGTAATAGGATTAGCATCATTATAAGAAGAGACACCAGAGCGTGCACTCTCTCCCAACAAGCATACACTGAGAAAAGGCCATATGAGGACATAGGAAGGCGGTAGTTGTATGTAAGCCAGGAAGAGAGCCCTCACCAGAAACGGAATTGGCTAGAACCCTGATCTTGGACTTTGAGCCTCCAGAACTGTGAGAAAACAAATTTCTGTTATTTAAGCCACCTAGTCTATGGCATTTTGTTGTGGCAGTCTGAGCAGACTAATATACTTTTAATACTAAAATTTCCCCAGCTCTGGGTTATATATAATTCTTGTGATCTGAGTTGTTCTTGTGCACGCCAGGGTATGTGCCACAAGGAAAAATAAATATGTATCAAATGAAAAGTATAGGAAACAAAAGACCACCACCCATTTTAATACAAAATTGTATGCAGAACCCCAGCATACTTAAAAAGAAAAAAACACCCTGTTTTTCTGTCAAGTTCTACCCATACCCCCCAAGCAGAAACTTTAATAGGAAACAAAGGTGGGGACATCACATAATATGTAGTTATTACATATTCAAAATAGTTATTAGAACATATTGATGTAGGAATGACTCATAATTCAGATGTGTGAAAGCTCAATATCGAAACAGCAGTATTCTTTTTTACCTCAAGCATTCTTCTTTATTTCTACATAGTATATAACAGAATCTACAAAGAAACATTTATAGCCACACAGCAGAGCATGGAGTTGAGTGAGAGCCCGGAGTCCTGTAAAAATGCTGGAGACTTTTCCCTGGAATCTTGGAATCCTGGACAGCTCCAGAAACTGTCCAGAGCTCCTGAGTAGTGATCTCACAGCTCTCTGATGGCCACAGTAGGAAACAGGGTGAAGTCAGACCCCTCTGAAAGCCTTTCAGAATGGTCTCCACGTCAGCAAAAATATTTGAAAGGCAGGTAGCCATAATCTGGCACTCTAGTGGAAAGATTGCCTGTAGTCTGCTGGTGTGAGCCATTGCACAGCCTGCTGTATGGCTATTAGGCTCAAAATTGTTTACCACTATGTCCCTGAAACCAAAATTACAGTAAAAACCCAGTAAATCATCCTTTCCTGCATCAGCAACACCAGACTAATTATCTACATCACAAGAAACCTGCACCTGCGTAGAAAACCCTTCTCCACATTGAAGAACACGACAGTCTGAAATTAGGACCTCACTGAAATGTTTCATCAGGCAGACCTAGTTTTGCTATAAAGAAGCTACCACCCACACTTATCTGAAACTTATTTATTCCTCCCCCAAATTGCCGGCTGGCCATAATATAGTCATCACTTTCATGTAAAAGGTTTTCAGCACAATGGAGCTCCCTCCTATGCATCATCTGAAGCGATATAAGCTAAATAGCCACAAGCCTGTAGAATGTTAAGAGGTGAGAGGCAATAGATATCATCCAGTTCAACTCCTTCATTTTAGAGATGAGACAACTGAAGTCCAGAGAGTCAAAATAACTTAATAAAGTTCACACAAGTGAGTGAATGCATTCTATTTCTCTAGTAATTTTCTTTTTTGTACAAACTCCATCTCTGCCTACCTCCTTTCTCTTCTCTGTTCCTAGCCATTGTCTCACTGTAACCCCAGTAAACTACAAAGGCGGTGACATAACCTAGGCAGCTAACTTTCTGCAAGCAGATTCTCACCGGAAAACTGGCACTCGGTGCTTTGGCAGAGAATGTGATAAAGCAGGAGCAGAAAAGAGTGCACCATCTGGACAGAAGGACGCTTAGTGCCAAGTGGGCCCCAGCCATGGGGAAGAAGAAGGAAAAAGGAAGGGTGTCACCCGACTGCACACATTCATTTTCCCTTTGAGGGGATTTGTTAGTAACCATGCTATTCTGAGTGGAAGCCGTTGTAGGTGGTTCTGATGGCTGACGAATGTGTAGGCAAGGATGAAACAAGGTGAGTGGTAGCCAGGCAATTTGCAAATGATTGTGAGCCAGAAATAGTCGGTGGTGTCTGATTACTATGTATGAATGAAGGGATACATCTTTGAAGGGTAAAAGTATGTGTGTGTTTTCCCCCACTTACTCTCCTCTTTCTTTTTAGGAAAGTAGTAAGCACAAGATTTTCCCTGACAGTACCTAGAAAAAAATCTTATATTTAACACCACCCACTGACATTTCTCTGCTCTTGCTACATTTTAATCATACTAATATTTTCCTATGCTGTGGCCACGTGTTCCACCTATGAAAACCATACTTGTGTACACAATGGTTTTCAAGTCAATTGGAAGCATCATAGTTGCTTCAGAGGTTCTCCTCTTAGTGATTCTAGCTTTCTATGCACAAATTGCTATCGGCAATAATATGCGTCTTAATTATGATTTTCTGTTTTTGTTATGAAGATGGCTCTAGTGAACTATACCACATTGGAGGCATAAGTATTTTAAGTTACCTTCCCCAGTTTAAGACCAGCCTGACCAACATGGTGAAACCCCGTCTCTACTAAAAAAAAAAAAAAAAAAATAGCTGGGTGTGGTGGCACGTGTCTGTAGTCCCAGATAGTCAGGAGGCTGAGGCAGGAGAATCACTTGAACCCGGGAGGCAGAGGTTGCGGTGAGCCGAGATTGCACCACTGCACTCCAGCCTGGGTGACAGAGCAAGACTCTGTCTCAAAAAAAAAAAAAAAAAAAAAGTCATGCATGCTAAATTTTCAATAATACATCCACAATACCTCATCTCCATTGTTTGGCATTTTAGAGTTTACAAAGCACAACACATATATCGCGATATACTATTTTAACAATAGTAATCTGATGTTAGTACTTATTCCTACTTTATAGAAATGCTCATAGGCTTGCTAAACAGAACTCAGCCCCTGAGATGCAGTGTAGCAGGTGGAACAAGCCCTGACTCTAGAAGCTGATTAAGGTGGATTTGGATCCTGATACCTACTGTGGCCCAGAGCAAATCAGTGGAGACCTCTTAGCCTCAATGGTAGCAACCCCTGCCTATAAGACTCACATGCTTTTAAATAAGATAAATGATAGGAAGATGCTTGGCATAGTGTGGGGGCACCTGTCCATTTCTCTTTCCTTTCTCAACTAACTCCAAGTCTCATGCTTTTCTATTACACAATAATGCCTTCTTGTTCCTCCTTTTTTATCCTCCTATGACCAGTGAGACACATTCTAAGACAGCTGTATGAGATGAGAATAAAACCTATGGTGAAAACACAAGCATGTGAATAGTAAATATAAGGGGGAAAACTATTCTTCAGAATTGAGCTAACTGGCCTGATCAACACTGTCATGAATGTGAAAAACGGAGGGTACATATCAATCTTTAATGTATTGCAGCTGTTATCTCCTAAACTAAATATGTTCACTTTCCTTTAAAAAAAAATAAAAGAGGGAGAGTAGAGGGCTTTTAGCCCTGTACGGGAAGTCACCAGAATATTTCTTCTTTTTTACAATGATTTAAATTCATATTTAGTAAAAAGTAGGCTACTCATAACAAAAATGTCAGCCTAATAAGCTTCTTCTGAAATGATTTTTATTTTATTTTTCTCTGCAGTAATATAAAATCTAATGACCAAGCGAAAAACAAATGCATCTGGTACAGCTGATGCATTCAAAGTCTGTGCAAGCTGGAATGACGGCCTCCAGGCAAAACCGTCAGTACTTGGAGTATCCTTCCTGTTCATCAGGATTCAACCTCTGTGAAATAAAATTTGATGCCTTCCATAGGTAATTCTTCTGTGAAGGAGAAGTCACTGCATCCCTGATGTTAGGAATCCATTTGTTAGATTGTGTCTTTCTTTGAATACCACCAAGGCTGAATGACCTCATAATTTCATTACTCTTCAGCACAGCCCAAGTGCAATTCATAAACTGCGGGCAGAAAGATTTCCTCCTCTTGGGAGAGGTTGCTTCTGCCCACCCTTAGTATTTCTTTCCATATGGAGGGTGCTGCCCTCATGGGGCACTCCTGGCCTCTCTTCTCCTCTTCACTCCCTCAAGGGAGAAAAATATAAATCCCATTGTTTTTTAGGAGAAATTTTGAAAGCATAGTCCAGCCCCACTACTCCCATTTTCTCTTCAAGAACTGGCCATCTCACTCCATAGCCTAGACTTTGGCAGCCCTAGACTACAGGGGCACAAGAACTGGCATTTAACCATGTAATTCCAATATTTTATCCAAAGGTTACCATGAGCTTTATAGCTGTAGTATTAGCAGTATCTAATTTTTGAAGGGGAGAAAAGTACTCAATATTTAATATATCTTCTTACATATTTATTTCATTGAATAACACCTACTATTTCAACTCCAAAATAGAAAGTCCTGATAGGGAAAAGGCCACCAATTAGAACATTTTTAATTTTTAAAACACATTCACAATATAGCTGTCCTTGGTAAATATATTTATATTTCACTCATCATTATATAGAGATAGATGGAAATTTTGTCTATGGGATTTGAATTTCTACAAATCAAGAAGTCAGATTTTTTGTTTCAATTCTAACTGCCCAGCTGATGTTAATTAAATACAGAGTGAGAGCATTTAAATATCAACTGTAAGAAATACAGTTTATTGGTAATCATTTACAAATTTTTGAATGAATATTAAGGTTAAACTTCCAAAGAAATATTTACAAAGCAAAAGAAGTGAGTCACTTTAGAAACCTTTTCATCCCCCTCATGCCTAATACCCAAAATATCCCAGGCGCATGGGTATTATGAAATACATTACTGTAAGCCCAGCACATTAGGCAATGAAAAAAACTAGGCCAGAAATGTTCCCATATGTTTAGGCACTAGCTGTTTTTCATGGGTGGCTGGTGGACATTTCCCTTCCTAGACCTGGAAAATCACCCTAAATCCAGATCATCTAATCAGCTTCTGCCAAGCTGTCTGCAGGACCTCGGAGGCCACTGGGCTCTGTCCACACTGCTCTTCCTGAATCATTGAACTTTTCTGTGCTCATTGAACTTTTCCCTACAAGGTCATTCTCCCTAATCTTTAACCATCTTTTAGGCATTGTAAGAAACCTTTCCCACATCTCTGTGAATTCCACTTTAGAGTCTCATCTAATTTCCTCCATTTAGGCAGAAAATGTGGAACTTTACTATAGCTTAAAAAAGAAAGGGAAAAACAAAGTCTCCCTCATTCTTTTGGAGTATGTGGTTATGAGGTGTTGCACAGATGTAAAGAACATAGCTGGTTGACTAGCATATATCTCAACACTTTGCAAAGAAATTGATTAAGGAAAATGCCGTTAATTCAGACCTTACTTTGTTAGAAATGTTAAAGGGTTTATAGCCTAAGTTTACCTTTATGCTATCTATTTACACACATGCTTTCCACATGTTGATAGGCAGAACACAGTGGCTCAAGCCTATAATCCCAACACTTTGAGAGGCTGAAGCAAGAGGATCATTTGAAACCAGGAGTTCAAAACTGGCCTGGGCAACATAGCAAGACCCTGTCTCCATAACAATATGAGCATATGCAGGTGTTTTTTTAAATTTTGTTTTGTGTTTTTTTTTTTTTTTGAGATGGAGTTTCGCTCTGTCACCCAGGCTGGAGTGCAGTGGTGCGGTCTCGGCTCACTGCAAGCTCCGCCTCCCAGGTTCACGCCATTCTACTGCCTCAGCCTCCCAAGTAGCTGGGACTACAGGCGCCCGCCACCACGTCCAGCTAATTTTTTTGTGCTTTTAATACAGACGGGGTTTCACCGTGTTAGCCAGGATGGTCTCGATCTCCTGACCTAGTGATCCACCCGCCTCGGCCTCCCAAAGTGCTGGGATTACAGGCATGAGCCATCGCGCCCGGCCAGAATTAATGTCCTTATAAGCAGAGACACTAGAGAGTTCTCTCCCTCTTTCTCTGTCTCTCTGGAAGCAAACAAAAAAACGGTTTCTCAGAAAATGCTGAGAAAAGGCAGCCAACAACAAGCCAAAAGAAGAAACCTTAGAATGAAACCCACCTTGCTAGCACCTTGATCTTGGAATTCTTAGCCTGCAGAATGGGGATAAATAAATTTCTGTTGTTTCAGCCACTCGGTTTATGATATTTTGTTATGGCAGTTCAAGAAGATTAATATGCTACCCTACCTTCATAATTGCAATAAAGAAAAATATACCTGAAAATATATTAATAAAATATACCTTAATTGCACTTGTCATGACCTAATGCAGACTGCCTCCGACTTACTACGGCTTGACTTCAGATTTTTCGACTTTACAATGGAGTTGAAAGCCATACACATTCAGTAGAAATTGTGCATCAGGTACTCATGCAGCCATACTGTTTTTCACTTTCAGTAGAGTATTCAACAAATCACATGAGATATTCAATATTTTATAATAAAATAGGTTTTGTGTTAGATGATTTTGCCCAAGCATTAAATGCATTTTTACTTACATTTCAACTTACAGTGGGTTATTGGGACATTGCCCCATCATAAGTTGGGGGGAATCTGTTACATTTCTGCTCTTGGTGTGTTTCCCATCTAGAGAGGAGGGAAAGTGAGAGCAAGGACTTTGTCTTATGCATCACTGAATCCACAGCACACACAGCAGTGCCTGACACAATGTAAATACTAAGCTGACATTTGCTAAACAAATAATTGTTAGGTAAATGAATTTTAAAGTAATATTAAGCCTGATGTTTTCTGTTATGTGGGTATCTCATCTGAAATGGCAAGATTTCTCTGAAGCAAGATCAGAGAAAATGTATTTTATGTTTCCTAGTTTGTAGTCATGAGACACAGAAAAAATACGAAACCTACTTCTCTAGTGTCCAAAATAGAGCATACCACCACCACCTGTGATATTGAAGTAAAGAATAAACAAAGAAAAAAGAGCAAAAGGGAAGCATGAAGGCTTCATAAGCAAACAGGGAAGCCATTCTAATTTAAAATTATTTTGATAATGTATATAATACACTAGATGGCATGAGAAATGAGAACACAAAAATGCACCATTGCTTGTTATTTTGGAGGGGAGGACAGTTGCATTTGCTCTTGTAATTGTCAAATGTGTTCTTCTTGTGCTGCAAGGATCCATCATAGCCAGCTAGAGACTGGGGGCTGGCAGTTCTATTGATAGACTTGAGCACACACTGCAGTCTGTCAAGTCTCACATTTACATCTTAGGATCTAATCTGTTTTTCTTTCCTTCATGAAATCAATTCTGTAGCAGTTAAATAACCAGCCCACAAGGCATTTTAATATCCCAAGCATTTATCTATATATAGCCCAGAAAGGAAAAGGTAATTAGAAGCGACTTACTATCACCGGTGCTGGGGGACACATTAGAAAAATCAGTGCTTCATCATTACTTTAAAGAGGTACCTCTAAATCGACTTCATTTGTGATTCAATCCTCCTCTGTGACATGCTGCTGAGTCCTTTGATTCCTAGAGGACAGAGACTTCTAAGTGGTTGTCATTATATGGGATTTTTTTCATTTTCTGTCAATTTCAGGCAGCACTGAAATAGACTGTTTTTAGCTGTGGGATGGTATCATCACATGCACACAGCATTGGTTCAAGTAAGTTTTGAAAGATGTGAAAAGGCTCAAAGAAAATGACTTTCCATGTCCTCATCCATTTGAGTGTTTTAAGCTGAGTCTTATAGGTTAGAATTTCTTGAGGAGTGATTTACGGGGGAAAAAAAAAAGCAAGGAATTTCCAAAAGATCCAAGCAAATTTTATTGGTCTTCTCTTTGAAAACTGAATTTACCTTTCAGATCAATAGCCTGAACATATGAGGAAGTTATGGCAGAGACTAATGAGCATAGAATTTACCTTGGAAAGACCAACCGTAATTCCTGGTACTGCCTCTTTCAGCTACTAGTAAACCCCTGCAACTAGATTTCCTCATTTACATAATGGTAATAAAATACCCTTGGTGGTTATTAGATGCACATCTCTTTCCATATTAGCAACTGAAATTGAGGTGCATATCACCATGCATGGTTGCTTTCAATAATCCACATCAGTGTTTGGAACCAAGCTGCTGCTTAGGGCTGCCCTGGTATTCCAGAAGTATAAAGCTAAGGAATTGCTAAGGTGAGAACTTGGTAATGTCTCTGTCACCACCTCCAGAGTTCTTCCTAGCTATATGCATAGTCTCTTTGTTTCAAGCCGTCTCTCTGCTGAACCTGGGTATGGAAGCCTCCAGACTGAGAACTCAGGAATTTAATGTGGGATGTAGCAACAAGGTAAATTTCCTTGATCTATTACCTAGTTCTTTTACCTATTTGCTATAATAATGCACCTATTTGAGGCACTTCAAGTCATAAGTCACATGGAATAATTAGGGAATTCATCTATGGCTGAAGGGAAGATTCAAAGCACATTTATAAGAGGCATAAAATAAATTTTATAAGTGACTCAAAGTATTTTGTCATGGTTAAGTAGAATTATTTTTTGCTTTCATAGTGGTACATTTTTAAAGGTGCATTTATAAGCTATGGCATGTAAGATTCATGAAACAGTACCTGCGGCAAGGTCAGATGAGACCATGTGGGTAAAATGGTTTATAAACGACAAAAGTCAGTACAAATGAAAAATATGATAATAATAATGCTCTGCCAGGAATCAGTTGAAGGAAAACCACTCCATAAACGTATTTTGTGGTTTATAAATTATGACTCAATAAAAAATAATAAGCCAGGCATGGTAGCATGTGCTAATAGTCTCAACTACTCAGGAGGCTGAGGCAGGAGGATCACTTGAGGCCAAGAGTTTAAGACCAGCCTGGGCAACACAGCAAAACTCTACCTCTAAAAAATTTAAATAAATAAAAAATAATAGAGATAATCCAGCATATTCAGAACACCCCAAAACAGAATTTTACTTTGCATCCCCTAAGGAAATACACATAAAATTTAGAGAAATTCTCAGTATAGAATTTAAAGTTCATCTTTTTATGATAGTATATAAATAAGAGCAATAGAGCATGAGTTTCTATATATAACATATGTATATTAGAAACGTTCATTAAGGTAACCACCAAAAGTGGTAGAAGGCTACACTGAATATGAGTTTTGTAAATATGGTTCCCTAGTGGCATCACAAGACGTTTCAAACTCACTAGAATCAACTTAGAGAAGAATAAATCCATATAGCCCAGCGACAAACTGCCAAGGCATTCTGAACACCAAGATCCACCATGAGCATCCACTCCAGAATTTATGTGTTATTCACTCAACATACATCTACCGAGACCCCATTCAATGAAAGCAGAGTGTGAGAACCTCTGCTTTCATTCATTGTTACAGCTCAAGGTATTCATTGTTATAGCTCAAGGACATTACTTTGCCTTTTACAATACTAACATTGAGAGTTCCACACTCTAGGAAAAAGCAAGTGCATTCCAATGAAGTGGGTAATAGCATGCTCACCCAAAGACAGTGAGGACAGATTCCTCATTGATCTCTCTCAGTGCCAACAGGAAAATATCCCAGTATGGTGCATTCTACTAAGTATCTCCTTAGGTGTTTCAAGTGGCTAAAAATAAATCAGTCCAAAGTGACAAGTCATGGTCATTAGTGCCTGTGAACCTTTACAACTACCATTACTTCTGCCTTTTGTATAACTTCTTAACTCTTGTTCTCATAAGTTTCTACTAAATGACTCATTGCCACTGGGAAGCATTCCTTGAACTTCCCAGCATCAACAACTTCTTCATCTATACTAAGACAGTGTCCAGTTCCCTTCCCTTGTGGGTTGGGTTGGCTGGAGAAAGTGCTGGGAGCTGAAGATGCCAGAGGGGTCACCACCCCATGGCTTCCACTATCACCACTTTAGAGGAAAAGTAAAGTGTTCCAAATAGAGCAGGGCCTTGTGTCACTCTGTCTCACCTGAAAGTTCAGTTCCCTTCTGATTGGTGCACTCCCTGCCGAAAACCATTCATTGCCTACTAACCACCACAGATGATATCCAATCTCTAGAGCAGGAGTTAGTAAACTAAGGCCTACTGGCCAAATCTAGCCCATGACCTGTTTGTGCAAGGTGTGCAGCTAAGAATGCTCCTCACATCTTAAAGGATGGAGAAAATAAGATGAGATGGGACAGAAATTGTACGTGGCCCACAAAGCCCCACTTAAAAGGAAACATTTGCTGGCCGGGCGTGGTGGCTCATGCCTATAATCCCAACACTTTGGGAGGCCTAGGCAGGCGGGTCACGAGGTTAAGAGATTGAGACCATCCTGGCCAACATGGTGAAACTCCATCTCTACTAAAAATACAAAAATTACCTGGGCATGGTGGCAAGTGCCTGTAGTCCCAGCTACTCGGGAGGCTGAGGCAGGAGAATCACTTGAACCTGGGAGGCGGAGGTTGCAGTGAGCTGAGATCGCACCACTGCATTCTAGCCTGGTGACAGCACGAGACTCTGTCTCAGAAAAAAAAAAAAAAAAAAGGAAACATTTGCTGACCCCCTATTTAGAGAGTGGTGTCGGAGACGTCTTGATTCATTCCCCTAGTGCCTTTCTGGCCTCATCTGCAGAACCCAATATCCAGCCATAGACAACTCCCTGAGGTTACCCCAAAATGTGTCTTGATTATAATACACCCACAGCTTTAAACATGCTATTTATTTTCCCTACCATAATATGATCAAATTCTTATTTTTGAAGATTAATTCTGTAACTGATTCAAAGGTGAGTTTTTGATGGGTGGTAGGGATAAGGGGTACAGGATTCTGGAGGAAGACCACAACAATGGATCAGGAGAAAGATGACAAAAGTCTGAAAAAGTACAGAGGAGGGTGTAAAATTCGTAGATATAAAACATATAGTAAGGAAATGGATACAGAAAAAAAATAGCAAAGATATGGAACATATTTGTTAGTTGCGGAGACCAAGAAGGAGTCTAGGAAGCCAACAGAGCTCGAAATGTAGTAAGAGGAGGATGCTATTTCCATTCACCAAAAAAAAGAAAAAGGCAGTTCTGGGAAGAAGATAATGGGTTCAACCTCCTAGCTGTTGCATTTTCAGTTTCAGTTTCTGTGTGAAATGTCCATGTGTAAGAATCTTTTTTCTTTTCTTTCTCTTTTTTTTTTTTTTTTTTTTTGAGATGGAGTCTCCCTCCATCGCCCGGCTGGAGTGCAGTGGTACAATCTCTATCTCGGCTCACTGCAACCTCCACCTCCCAGGTTCAAGCGATTCTCCTGCCTCAGCCTCCCAAGTAGCTGGGACCACAGGCACGTGCCACCACGGCCAGCTAGTTTTTGTATTTTTAATAGAGACAGGTTTCACCATGTTGGCCAGGATTGTCTCAATCTCTTGACCTCATGATATGCCCGCCTCAGCCTCCCAAAGTGCTGGGATTAGAGGCGTGAGCCACTGTGCCCAGCCAAGAATCTTGTAGGCAGCTAGAAAGAATATGCTGAAATTCAGGTGAAAGGTCTAAGTTGGTGCCACAGTTCTGGATGCTGGAGTTGGCACTGTGAGAGCAGATGAAATCCTTGTCAAAGCTGGAACCCAAGGAACGCTACCATGCATGGGACAGGAGAAGTAAAACTTGCCAGCAAAGAAGACAGAAGAACTGGTTAAAATAAGAAATAACCAGAACACAATGGTGTTGTGGAAACCACGAGAAAACAGTGCTTCAGGATGCCATGTGCTGCAGAATAATTAAGACCAATAAAGACTGGAGAGTGGCCATGGGATTGGTGACTAGATGATGTCACTCTCCTCTCAGGTTCTGAAAAATACAGAAGTGCAAAGAACAAACATAGGCTTGTCGGGAAACTATACTGCTATTGTTTAAAAGGCTTTAGATTCAGACAAATCTGGCTTTAAATCCTAGTTCAGACACCTCTTTTCTGTGAAGCCTAATTAACCTTTCCAGGTGGCAGTTTCTCCATGGGTAAAATAGAAACTACACTAATTACAAATGACTATTATGACAAATGACTATAAAATAAAATGATAGAGGTTAAAGTGCTTGATACATAGCCAATATTTAATAATCATTATGAATTATTATTGTTACCAAAACTGTGGCTTTACAAGAAGATAGATAAGATTATGGCTATGGGGGCACAAGCTCAAAAGAATAACATTGTTTTTCATTTTGAAAAATGAGCCTGTTTACAGACTATAAACAGTGTTTGTATAAAGAGAGGTTATAATTGATCACTCACAGTTCTGGAGGATATAGAAAAGGATGAAATTAAGAGCATAGGTGACAAATTAGAATCGACTTTTTGTGTAAGAGAGAGAAAAAGAGAGATGAGTTGGAAATAGAGTTGAAAACAAAAAAAAGAGACAATGGAAGATGAGGGAGTTCCCTCCTGGTTAGTAAAATTATAAAGAAAGCCAGCTTAAAGCTTCTCAGGGGACCAATCTCTACGAGGTATTAGCATGTCACTAGAGAAAATTAGTTTTACTAGAACTTCTCACAGGGAAACTGCAGTATTCTACATGGTAGGAAGGCAAATTCAATTCCTTCTTGAGGTGGAGAAAAGTGAAACACTCTTCCCTCTGCCAAGAAGGCCCATAGTTCCCCCAGTGCCTTTCTGGTCTCATCTGCGAACCCAATATCCAGCCATGGACAACTACTTGAGGTTACCCAAAAATGTGTTTTTATTTTAATATACCCACAGCTTTAAACATGCTATTTCTTTTGCCTACCATAACATGATCAAATTCTTATTTTAGAAAATTAACTCTGGTAACTGTTTCAAAGATGAGTTTTTGATGAGTGGTAGGGATAAGAGGCATTAGTACAGTAATAACAAAAAACGGTTACTACACCTCTTTGTACAAGGGGAGGGGAGGCTCTGCTGATCTGCAGAGCTGTTGCTTTGCAGAATGCAGTGTGCATGTCTGGGGCCATAGCTGAATTGCTTAAAATAATGGAAGAAAGGTTGATCCGTCCCTCCTTTCCCTTTAATAATTATCCAAGCCAGTAGTCCCCAACCTTTTTGGCACCAGGGACCTGTTTCGTGGAAGACAATTTTCCCACGGACTGGGTAGGGGGATGGTTTTGGGATGAAACTATTCCACCTTAGATCATCAAGCATTAGATTCTCATAAGGATTGTGCAACCTAGATCCCTCCATGTGCATTTGACAATAGAGTTTGTGCTGCTATGAGAATCTAATGCCGCAGCTGATCTGATAGGAGGCAGAGCGCAAGCGGTAATGTTTGCTCAACCTCCACTCACCTCCTGCTGTGTGGTCTGGTTCCTAACAGGCCGCAGACCAGTACCAGTCCATGGCCCAGGGCTTGGGGACCCTCAATCTAAACAACACTGGTTTGAAATGTTCCAAACCAGCAGCCTGCCTGGGGTGCTCAAACCTTGGCTCCATTGGAAATGGAAATGAAGTTCCTGGTGATGGGGAGTGGGTCAGGGTATTTGAAGAGAGTGGAAGGGATGATGACAGATTCTGTGAGAAACCTGAAACCAACAGGTATTGAAGATAGAAACTGTGTAAGGGGCTTACAAATGAGAAAGGAGAAAAAATATCAAGTGACTAGAACACTCTGTGAGGTCACCTATACTTCTCCTTCTTTTCCCTTAACTTCTTCCCTTTTGCCAATTCCTTCGCTGACTTACTTTGAAACTCTGACATTTTCAATTCCCTCTTTATTTCCCCTCTCCCCTGCCCCACCTCACCCTTGGTCCTTATTCTCCTGATTGTATACTTTTTGGGTAGCACTGCTTTGCCACTCCACAGGTAAATCAGATTTATTTGATCTTATTTCTAGGGTATTATGTTTCCCAAAGTCGTGGGGAAAAAAAGAGAGGATACATAAATTCCAGTTTATATAAAAATAAAATGGAATCTGAAGTACTCATCTACGTTTCCCTTTTTACGCATACATAATTTTTTCATATTTTGCTTTACAAAACTACAATCAGTGCCACTAATAGACTTTCCCTTATTATAGCCTCTTCAGTCCATGCAGTATAAGAAGAATCAAACTGTTTTAAATATGCATATTCAAGCCAGAGAATTAACTTCAAAATAAGATATTTTCCAGGAATAATTACTGCTGTAGTTAATGACCTGTAGCATGGTTTGGTCCATTAACTCCTCCCAGCTGGTTAATACTCCCTTAGGAAATGCCCAGTGTCTCCATCATTATTGACTAATTAATTGGGCTTTCCTGGACACAGATGTGTTTTTGTAACATCATATCTCAAGCAGGTGTATTTAGTTGTCCACTGACCAAATGCTGTTGTCCAGTTTCAGATTCTTCTAGACCGATATTCATTGATGGTCTAGTTTACATTCATGAAAGTATCAAAATAAAAATGAAATCAGAAAATATACTAATGTGAAACTTCCCAAACAAAATAGGCTTTTTTCTTCCCTAAGAGAACTATGTGCTAGCTCTGTGATACTAAGCAAGTTACTTAACCTCTCTTAAGCTTCATCTTCTCATCTCTAAAATGGGGATAATAATAGCAGCTGCTATCATAGGAGTCTTGCAAGAACTAAGAGATAATGCAGAGCAAATATATAGGATAATGCATGATATCAGTATTCAGGAAGTCATCATTTTTATTTACTAACTTCTTTACTACAAAAGCAGAGGGCAGATTGCATGGGCATAGAATATTTTGCGCCAATTACAAGCTCACCTCAATCCCAATATTTTTGGCCTTTTTCCTAAAACAAATCCTAAAGAGAATTATACAGTACTCACAGATTCTCTGAACTGAGTGAGAATATAAGAAAGGAAGAAAAGAAAATCAGGATAGACTTCTCAATCACTCTTTGAATGTGAAAATGCTTAGCCACCAAACTCTTGATCATTTTTTAATCAATAGTTTTTTTTTCCGTCAATACCTCCACCAAACTCTTGATCTTTTTTTCATCAATAGCCATCCATCAAGTATAGATAGCAGCAGGAGGCAGACAAATGCCTAGGCAGATAGGGGCAGGTCCCTAGTGAAACTCCACCTCCAAGCTGAAGACAGTGTAAAGCCTGAAAGGCAAGCTACAAGTCAAATCCACGGACCAGATTAAAAAATTGTCTTTCCGTTTGGCACACTTTCCTCTGATTGAACCCCACTCTTCAGCTATTTTACATATACCTACCCTTTTCTAATTGATTTTCTACACTGCCATGCCCATCTTTGAGTGGTGCCTTTGCTTTAGCCTTTCTTTGCATACTCACAAGCCAATCAGCACATACTCTCCATTCTGAATCCATAAAAAGCCCTGGACCCAGCCACACAGACAGAAAAACCACCCTGCATCCCCTCTCTGCTGAGAGCTATTCTGTTGCTCAATAAAATTCTTCTCCACTCATTCTCATCCTTCTAATTGTCTGCATAACCTCAGTCTTCTTGGATGTGGGACAAGAGCTCAGGAACCACCAAACACGGGTACAATCTGTAACATAGGTGGGCCAAGTGGGTGGGGTGCCTCCAGTGGCAGGCCCAGGGCCAAGTGAGGCCCAGGCAGGCATGCATCACTGGCCATGAAGGTCCCCAGTTGGCACAGTAGCCGAGAAATATCCTGCATCATTTCAGCCACTGAAAATCATGAGTGACCCGAATGAGAGTGCAAGAGGTCAAGGTTCTGATATGTTTTCAAACACTGATTTGTGCACTTGAACCAAAGCATGAAAATTGCCTGGTGAGTTTGGGCTGCACGGCTAAAAAGAGGAGGTATAGCAGCTGTTGACTGAGAGCCTCCATGCCAGCTGAGGCCAGGTTTTCACCCATGGATGCCACAAAAGCAGCCATAGTCTCATAGGGACTGAAGCCTTGGGATTGGTGGTGCCCTTGGGAATGATAGTGCCCTTTAGAGGAGAGGAGTTGTCATCTCTGCAGAAGCTCCCTGTGTCCCTTTCCTGCCTGTCTTCTCACTCGCTTTGCCTCCTGAAATCTGGAAGAACAAATAATAACCTAGAAACTGAAAAGTAAGATTCAAGCATCTTTCATCTAATGTGATCTGTTTTGCGAACCATTATAAGTCAATGGCTTGAGCATTTTTTTTTTTTATTTTCAAAATCTCATTACATCCCTAATAGGGTTCTTTTGTGGATAAAAATGATTCAGTGCTTTTAAGTACAAGATCTTTGCTGCTTATAAATGCTCGCTGGAGTCACATAAGTGTAGTAAATTATAAATTTGGAAATGTAAAAGTAACAGGCTTCTGATTGAACCACAGGGCTGTATATATTTTTTTAAACCACAAAAAGAAAAATATATAGCTTCTAGTTATTATAAATAAAATCACAATAATTTACCTGTATTAGTCCATTTTCACATTGCTAATAAAGACATACCTGAGATGGGGTAATTTACAAAGAAAAGAGGTTCAATTGATTTACAGTTCTGCAGGGCTGGGGAGGCCTCAGGAAACTTACAATCATGGCAGAAGGAGAAGCAAATACGTCCTTCTTCACATGGAAGGAGAAGTGCCGAGCAAAGGGGGAAAAGTCCCTTATAAAACCATCAGATTGGCCAGGCGCGATGGCTAAGCCTGTAATCCCAGCACTTTGGGAGGCCAAGGTAGGTGCATCACAAGGTCAGGAGATCGAGACCATCCTGGCTAACACGGTGAAACCCCATTTCTACTAAAAAAACAAAAAACAAACAAAAAAACACACACACAAAAAAATTATCAGGGTGTGGTGGCGGGCGCCTGTAGTCCCAGCTACTCGGGAGTTGAGGCAGGAGAATGGCGTGAACCTGGGAGGTGGAGCACTCCAGCCTGGGCGACAGAGTGAGACTGTGTTTGAAATAAAATAAAATAAATAAAAATCAGATCTCCTGAGAACTCACTCACTATCACGAGAACAGCATGGGGGAAACTGCCCCCATGATTCAACTACCTCCCACAGGGTCCCTCCCATGACACACGGGGATTATGGGAACTACAATTCAAGATGAGATTTGAGTGGAGTCACAGCCAAAACATATCATTACCCTTAGTTTGTAATTTCAGTATTTTAAGCCAATGCATTAAAGAAAGACATAAGATGAAATTTTTATGCATTAATAATTAAAAATAGTGGCAATATCATTTTCACTGAGATGTTTGAATATAGTCTTTCATTTAAAATTTACTTCATATCTATATATCAGGTAGGGTCTCAGAATAATTAATCTAATAGCAAGAGCCTTGATTCTCATTTCAATTTCTATATGGAACTCCTGATGACTTGAAAGAAAGTGAGATCCAAAATAAGGATTGGTCCTTCTAATGGTAACAGTTATGCAGCATAAAATTTCAAAAAGGGAAATGCATATAATTTACTATTATAAATATTTGGAAAATCAGCATCTAACTTACATGCTTTAGAAAGAAAGAAGACTTTGGGAAGTTGTGCTTTTATGAAGCTTTCTGCATTGCTTATCAAAACGAAGGCCATGCTAAACATGGCCTTCACTGAGAAATACCAGCCCGGGAACAAACTCATTTCTGATAAAGTTGATGCAGCTGTTTGATGCACAGAATAACTCACAAGGATTCCAGAAGCAGGAGTACTGTTTATTCAGTATGCTGGCAGAAAGGAACTTTTCATTTAGAAGCTCGGAGCACATAATGAGATTTATCTAAAAGCAATGGTGGCCACAGAAACTGTTGAGATAAACACAAGGGGATAAACAAAAGGGGATTTCATTTTGTATTTAGCCAGGCCTACAACCCATGTAGGAGGCCCATAAAACCAGACTGCTTGTACATAGGAGTGTAAGCATTTCTATGATGAATCCATTGAACTCAGCCTTCCCCATCTAATAATGGACCAACGGTTTCTTCATGTGAGCAAGTCATTTGCTTCTCTATCATTAAGAAAACTGTAGTCACTATTCTAACAGTGGCTTTACTCAACTGGCAAAAGTCTTCCTCTTTTTTGCTTCTTTTCTTAAACAAACATGTGCAGTTGAATGGTATTAGAGGGATATGTGGTCTGATCCATGTAACAAGAGTCCTGGAAATATGTCATGATTGTTCCTGATTTTGATCAAACTGACCATCCTGCTTGGATGACCATGCTGTCTCTTCAGGGTCTGAAATTTGGTATCTTTAACCAAATTTCAAACAAATCATAGGGCTCTAGTTCCCTAGATAGTGGCATGTTTTGTGGAAAATTTATATTCAAGGCTTAGATGAAGAAACAGGCATCTCTCTAAAAGAGTGAATCTTTTCTCTTTATATCAGTATGGCACAATTAAAATGAGGTCACAAGAGCTTTATTTCTTGGCCTGTGCAGAGAACTGTAAGGAAAACGATGCCAACGTGTAGGCCAAACTTTGTGGACCAGCACTACTTACTCCTAACCTGTGCCAGGAAGCCCCTGAAACAAAGAGCTGGAAGCTTTCTCTAAGGAAGACTTCTGATTGACAGAAAGCATGATAGCAGAGTTGAAGGGCAGAAGCTGCATCTCAACTGCCCTCAAAAGAAGTGACTTATTTATGCGAGACACTCACTAACTCCCTCTCCAACAAAGTAAGAAGTGAACCAGAACTGCAAAAATGTAAAAAGAGACGCAAAGCACATTGTTTGGAAGACATTTGAAGACATTAACCTTTACAAAAAGAAAAATAAAAAGAAAAGAAGGGAGAAAGAAAAAGCTTCCTTTACTCTGCAGGCCTAAAAAATTGTTACAGAAGTGTACCTTGGACAATCAGTCACTTTGAAAAGAAAGTCTCCTTTCTCAAATGAGCTTAAAAATCACCTCTCTGGGGCAAATTTATACTTCATCTTTACCATGACAGAGACCAGAACTTTGATTCTGGCTATGAAAATTTTTCTTAAATCTAATGCAGAGAATAGAAATTGGCACAACAGTATAGAATTTTATACTAATTAAGGCCTCGGACAAAAACTCTGGGCCCATGCAAGGGAAGAAAGTTCTAATTGGCCAATTCTTTGGAGGACTCTTCTAAAGTAAAAAGAGGGAAAGAGGGAAAAAAGAGACGGAGATGGGGGGTGCAATCAACTCAAAAACAATATTCCGAAATCCTCAGAATAAACATTAATAAGAAAAAAATATAAAAATAAAAACAAAAGTAAAAGTAATTTTAATTCAACAACTTTATACCAAAGAGTCACATTTAACAATCACCTTCATTCATCTTAGGCCCTTTCTCACCTGGAGTTCCTCAGAGAATTAAGTCCTCATACTACTCTAGGGCATCCATTGCATATTAATTAAGTTCTCTCCTTGGCATCTAGAATATTCAGGTATGCACCATCCTTGGAAGAACTAAGAAAGAGTGACTTAAACAATTTTCGGTTTTTGTAAAATGAGGAACTCAATCTAAATCTTCAATATAAATAATTTCTTGTAACAACTCCCTCAAAACACATTCTCTTTCTCTCTCTCCTCCACCACCCCCCTGTGTGTGGGGGGTGTCTGTCTCTCTCTCTCTCTCAAACACACACACACACACACACACACACACACAAAGAGCCTAAATAAGGCACACTCCCCTTCAGTTCAGGAACTTGGAATTCTGTCTCTTTCTATTCTCACTCTTCTTTAAGGTTTCATCTGCCCAGAAACCTCTCCTGACCTCTCTGGACTGTTTTACACGCTCTCTGTGCTCCCTGTCCCCCATGGCACCTTTTGCTCACTTCTATTTTTTGCACTCATCGTTGCATTATAATCAACTGTGGATTGTTCCTTTTTCCCCTTCACTGATTTCAAGAAAATCACCTTAGTATTTTTAAAGGCCAAATGCCTAATTTAGTTTCTAAACTAAGAGGTCCTCTACAAAACAGATTGATTTAAAACAATTTTATCTATGACACCAGCCTAAAATTATTTAATGAAAGCAGAAGCCATCATTTTGTTTGATATTCTAAATGCTAAATATCTTTATTATCTATCAAAATGGCTATCAAACTCTATTCCACAGAATGTCAAGATTCCTTGAAAGAATATATGGCCATCTTCTACACATATTTGTTCAATAAATATTGAATGAACAAACAGATGAATGAGTAAAAAATATAGAAGGAGATATGAAAAATAGCATAATTGATCCAAAGTGTTTGAAATCCTTTTCTGAAAGAATTCGAGAGTATAAATGAGTATAAACAAGGAAAACTTCTTTACTTCATTTTTGTAGTTTAATTGCTTTGTTGTTTTTCATTACAAACTTGTAATTTATAATTTCCCATGATATTTTTGTCTAAAAAGACTTTGAGCTCATTCAGAGCTTGGACCATGTCATAGATTATTTAATATCCTGAGAGTTCTAAACCTAACACTTAGTACAGAGCAGGTGCTTAAGAAATTCACTAAGGCAGAATTACATTGAAATAAATATTAATTCATTTTTAAAAATGACATTGAATAGCTTCACATATAAAGAGTATTTTGCATAAATTATATCTTCAAATCATACTTGCTATTTTGATCATTACAAATAATGCCACATTTAGAAAGTATAAGTACCAGTATTATGAAATTTTTAATTGTTTCCAATACATTGTATTATTTAACATTCTTCCATTAACTTTTTTAAATAAAGGAGACAAAATTGACTGGAAAAGTAATACAATTTTTAAAAAAGGCAAAATGGCTTTTAATGAGCAACACTTCAACTGTCAGGTTAGGAAATTTTGTCTTAACTGGAAGCAGGGGAGCAATTTTTAAGAGGCTTTTAAATAAGGTTTTGCACAAAATATGTACTTACATTCAGAAGAACCAGAAAAGTTCATTTGGCACCAACATTTCACCTAAAATCCATAAAAACATCAGTTAGCTCTATAGAAATCATAGTACACTTTACTTTCTGAGAACACAGATCTAGAACCACCAAACCCATTTACTACCTAGCTAACCTTGGGAAGGCACTTAATCTCTTGGTGTCTCTATAGTTTCCCCACCTCTAAAATGGGGATAATAAAACCTGCCTCCTAGAATTATTGTGAAAATTAACTGGGATAATATGTTTTAACACATTTAGAAGTGACTAGCCCATAATATGCACACGTAGATGTTAGTAATCAATATCATAGAAGGGACATGCCATTTGAAAACTATTTTTGTATCTAATAGAAGATTAAATTCAGAGGAAAAGAGGATTTTATCATAGGAGGTTCACTGTTATTTTTCCCCAAATGCTTATTTCTCACTTCCTGTACTCTGCAAGGCTGTCTTATCTATGAACCAGGAAAACTTGAGAATAAAAATTGGAATGGAAGATTTTATTTCATGAAATCCCGACAAAAAATTATTCCTAAACATTTATAAAGAAGAAAATGATGGGAAAGCAAAACACAACCAAAATCAAAAAGAAGATCTGCTTAGGGCAGAGCATAGAAGAAAAAAATCCATCAAGGTCCACCTCTCCTCCCCGGAGCCCTCCCTGCTGCACTCTCAGGTCAGCATCCAGGCACAGAGCATCCATCTGGAAGCCCACACTTCACAATCCAGCACTGACACCAGATGGCATGACACAAAGACTCCATTTCTGAGTGCAAAGAATTTTGTAAGTCGAACAGTGAAACCTTCTGAGGAAGCACAACTCCCTACAGAATTTCACACACCCAAGTTTCTGACCCACAGGTCAAAGAAAGTCTCTAAAAATCTGCTATCTTGGTGCACATACTGCACATTTGGTCTCATTCCCAGAACACCCTGGAGAAGCACTGGGCATGACAGTTTCCACAGTAAGAGAAGTTAGCCAGGAAATGGGGAGTAAATATGGAAAGGTTACAGCACAGTATCTCACTGTACACTGGAAAGCTCTAGACAAAGGGATTCTTTCATTAATAAACTTTTTACTGAGAGTTCATCTTTGATGCATAGCATATCCTAGGTAGCATGCAGAGGTGAACAGGCAATCTCTGCCATCACGGCCCTTAGATTCCAGATGAGGGAAGAAACTAGGCTACTAAGTAAATGTATAATATAGCATCACAGCACATGGTGGTTGGTTGTGTCATTCTGAAGATTAAGGGAAGACATAATGTGAAAATAGTGTAGCTTCAGTAGTCAGGGTTTAGAGCTGAGACCACCTAGTAAGTTCATACAAATACAGCAAAGAAAGGGTGCCACTGAAGAAGGAGGGAAATCAGCAGAGAATGTGTCTCAAATGTGAGCAAGCAGCTTTTTGAATAGGGATAGTCCTATTGATATGGTTTAGCTGCATCCCCACAAAATCTCATCTTGAACTATAGTCCCCACATGTCAAGGGTGGGACCAGGTGGAGGTAATCTGATCGTCAGGGTGGTTTCCCCCGATGCTGTTCTTGTGATACTGAGTCTCACAAGATCTGATGGGTTTATAAGCATCGGGCATTTCCCCTGCTTGTACTCATTCTCTCTCCTGCCACCCTGTGAAGAGGTGCCTTCTGTCATTATTGTAAGTTTCCTGAGGCTGCCCCAGCCATGTGGAACCCTGAGTCAATTAAACCTCTTTTCTTTATAAATTACCCAGTCTTGGGTATTTCTTCATAGCAGCGTGAGAACGGACTAATACACCTATAATCTTTATGTCTGAGCCAAAGTGCCTGGTCAGGCACAAAGCAGCCCTCAATCCATGCTTATTGGATGAATCCATTTCATAAACCCAATCTAAATCATAAGCTTCTTCAAGATCTTCCTGCCCACCAAACACTTAAAAGGATTGAATACATTTTTAATGAATGGCAGCTGGAACACCATTTGGGCATCCCAAATTACGGCTCCCCACCAAAAAAAAATGTGCAAAAGTTTTGACTACTAAAAGTTGAGATACCTAAGCTTTCTCTTTCTCATGAGAGAGAAAAAGCTGTCTACCTCACTGGTATATTCACTGTATTCTGTGTCTTGGGTTTTCTTAGTAAGAAATGGAACTGAGATCTCAATCCAGGGAGTCAGATTCCAAAAGCATGACTGAAAAACAACATTAGTAGTAAAGAAGGTATTTGAGGGAATCTTGTGCCTAAAAAAATAAATATTTAGCCCCAATAAATCAATCAACTCCTTGAAATGCTATGCCCTTGGACATAATGATTTTGCAGCCGTAAGTAAAATATAGGTATATTTATTAAGTAGCTATAAATACTCTCTACACCCTAAACTAAATGATACTGTGTAGCCATAAGAAGCTTGCTTAGCTGAGAAGAAAAAATAACTTTAAAAGTTAACAGGGCCTGCAGCAGAATCAAAGACAGCATTAATACTTGAGAAGCCGCTGGCATGACGGGTAAACACTGGCATCAAAGCCAATTCAAAGTAGGTCAAGTGCTGGTGGGGCTGGCCTTGTGCCCCATTGTTGGAGCCATCAACATGCCCGGCACACACCTTGTAAAGGAACACTGTGTCACTAACAGGCAGGTACAAATCCAAGAAGAGAGAAACAGGGCAACCACGCTGCACAGACTCCAGTTGCCTCCAAACTTCAGAGGAGAATGCCCATAAACGGGAACTGAACAAGTGTATCCAGGAAACCAGATTGATGGGAGATTATCAGTAAGGTCTCCTGCAGTCTCTTGACCATCTGTGGTAAGAGAAATTGGTATAGGCAATGCTTTCTTAACAACACAACCAGCCTGCCCCAGGGAGACATCTCAGGGAAATGTTCCATTTGAACTAGTATGTTCTGTCCTAATTAAAAGATGTTTCCAGCAAATCCCTTTGTGTTTCTTCTCATGTAAATAATAAAACCCAGGGGAGCTGCCTGGCTTCCTCTTCCAAGCAATGGCTACTTGTAACAGTAAGGCTGCCTCCTTTGGACTATAAAGTAAGTTTCATTTGGCATGTTATAGTATATACAGCACTTTCACCTACATTAGGATGTTTCGTCTTTCTGATAACCCCATGAAGTTATTTCTAGCTCCACTTTATAAAGAAACTGAGGCCCCAAAATGAGCTAACATGGACCAGAACTCAGATCGGTATCAACCCTTCCTCTTGCCAAAGATAATCCTCATGGCCATGTTGATTAAAAATTGTAATAATTTAAGAATTCAAACCAGTTTTATTGTCACTATAGGAAAATCAGCTGACTACTTTTCCTATCCACAAGTTAGGCTAGACTGTGCAGGAACCTCAGAGGAGCAATCATGAAGGAGAGAAGAGAAAGATTTGAGGTAAAGCTTGACAACCCCTAAGAACCACAGCAGAAAACAGAGACAAATTGTGAACCACGAGAAACTGGAACAAACCTCCTCAACATGAATTTGATTTGGCACAGGGCCTCTGACCCTTTCAGATTCAATCTCTGAAGGTCTGAAGGTTCTCTTTGTATTTTTCCATTTTACTTCCTGCTCACTACTTCTCCATCCAAATGAGTCCCTGGTGTTTGATTGTAGTGATTTACCTAAAACTGGCAATAAAAGGTGTTTATGTGCCATATCATTTAGTATATAAAGAACAGTCAGTTATTAGAATTACTAAGAGAGTCCTGATTTCTAGAGCAGTAAGGTGTGAATTCCCTGTAGGGAGCTGCCATTTGCAACCATCCAGGCCAATGAAGCATAATTTGGGGAGGGGAGTGAGTATTACCTCAATAAAGCAACTCAAAATTGGAATAAACCTACACAAAGTCAAAGCTAAATCCATGAAACTGAATCAGAGCATACTGCATTTGCTTGCCCAGAGAGCGCTAATGAATACACAACTGGACTTTCATGGTGTAAAATTTCACCAGTGCTTTTAAAACAGTAGCAAAACATCTAGTGAATCTCAGAGGAACATCTGGCACAGGATGGGGTGAAAGGGCCACCACAGCTCATTCTGGAATTCTACCTGAGGTCATGCTGAGCTGTAAACAATGAAGTCATGTTCACAGAAAAACTTGGTAAAAGTTAGCAGTGGACAGATGAAATTGGGGGCTTTTTGAAAAGTTGGATAGGCATATCAATATTGCCATCAATTAGAGGGTCAATGCTAATATCAGTAAGATTTAAAAATCACAATGCAATACTTAAGTCAGTTCTGAAATTCAGCAAGGACTTAAGATTTCTACTGTTTCAAAGGGGAGTTATCTAATGTGAAAACAAGCCATGGCAACAAAAATAACAGAAATGTTGATAGAAACATAATATAGTTCTCTTCTCAAAAGGCAAGGTTCCCAGTGCTTTTGAATTTTTTTTTTTTTTTGAGTTGGAGTCTAGCTCTGTCCCCCAGGCTGGAGTGCAATGGCGGGATCTCGGCTCACTGCAACCTCTGCCTCCTGGGTTCAAGCAATTCTCCTGCCTCAGCCTCCTGAGTAGCTGGGACTAAGGTGCACACCACCACACCCGGCTAATTTTTGTATTTTTGGTGGCCAGGCTGGTCTCGATCTCCTGACCTTATGAGCCACCCGCCTTGGCCTCCCAGAGTGCTGGGATTACAGGTGTGAACCACTGTGCCCGGCCCTACTTTTGAAAATTTTTCATCGGAAAATAACTACTATAAAAATGAAACAGTCAATACTCCCTTGTTCAATCCTCTACATGCCCAGCTCCTTAAATTTAGCTCAAACCTTACCTATGCTGCTGCTCCTTCTTCCCTGAATTACCTCCTATAACCTTTATCTCCTCACTCAGCTGATTGTTTGAGTCACTCTTTAAAAAATAATAATGCCTTGCTTAGGACGCTCCCAGTCTCTAATGGGCCGAAGCCATATTTTCTAAGGGCCTGGCAAAATAACTTACATGTGGTTTAGTGTTTGAAATGTGTGGACTGTAGATCAAACTGCTTTTATTTTTAACCATAAGGAAATGAAATAAAGATTACAGAGGAACCAGAAGCTTTTGGATTTAGGTTGAAACATTGCTAAGTCAAAATGATGCTTTTTATCCAAAGTCTGCATGTCACAATGACATTCTCATCTATGATCTATAATTACAGTTGTTTGGAGAAACCAAACTACGTTATGATTCCTTTGCCATTCTTGTTCATTTTATTCCCTAAAATATACTAAACTGACTTTCAAATTTAGCATGTTGATCATTGAGATCATGATTTTTAGTGGTTTCAAAAACTTCAGGTGTGTTAGAGTCACAGTCCATTCACTTTTGTTGTGTGTGACAGGGTCTCACTCTGTCACCCAGGCTGGAGTGCAGTGACAGGATCATAGCTAACTCCAGCTGTGAACTTCTGAGTTCAAGGGATCCTCCCATCTCAGCCTCCTGAATAGCAGTGCCTGGCTAATTTTCTTATTTTTATTTTTGTAGAGACAGGATCTCACTTTTTGCCCAGCTGGTTTCAGACCCCTAGGCTCAAGCAATCCTTCGACCTCGGCCTCCCAAAGTGCTAGGATTACAGGCAGGAGCCATCACACCTGGCTCATTGACATCTCAAGCATTTATTGAGCCTTCATTCTCTGTGCAGGAGGCTGGATAGAATGACTAGTATTTGCACAGCACTTTAGCGCGCTTCCCCAGACACCCTCTCCTTTGACCCTCATGGCCACTTTGAAAGGTAGGTAGAGCAGTTATCATCAGTGACATTTTACAGAGTAGGAAAATAAAAAAGAGATTCAATAACTTGGCCAATGTCACAGGATTTACTAACAATAGAAAGACAATCTAGGCCAGGTGCAGTGGCTCACGCTTGGAATCCCAGCACTCTGGGAGGCCGAGGTGTGCAGATCACTTAAGGTCAGAAGTTCGAGACCAGCCTGGCCAACATGGTGAAACTCCCATCTCTACTAAAAATACAAAAATTGGCTGGGCACTGTGGCACACACCTGTGATTGCAGCTACTCAGGAGGCTGAGGCAGGAGAATCGCTTGAACCTGGAAAGCGGAGGTTGCAGTGAGCTGAGATCCCACCATTGCACTCCAGCCTGGGCAACAAGAGCGAAACTCCATCTCAAAAAAAGAAAGAAAAGAAAGAGAATCCAAATCTCACTTTCCGTTTTGTCTCTGAAGTGTTAAAATCCTTAAGATTTTAAGTGATTGAGTTCTGAGAATTCTAGGAATTCACGACTTTATTGTTTTCACATTGAAGATGTTTTGATTTGATAATTTATAGTGATGTTACCACTTATTGACGACTCACTTAGTGCTTCTTAGGCCTTTTGTGCTGCTGTTTGACAACATTGCTTTATCACTTTCCCTGAGCTGTCAAACATCCTGCAAACCTATTTCTTGCCATGCACGTGCATGAATGCTTGACTAGATTCTGTGTGCAAAAGAAGCTAAATAATGAAACATGGCATACAAAGAAGGTCAAATGTAGCCAAACCAAATTATGCTGCATTATTTGCACACTGTCGACTCTGTCCATTTTAATTATTTTCCAACATAAATGTACAGCATAAAGGTCATTGTGGATAGGAGTCATACTTAGCAATCTCTAAAAACTGGTTTGCCTGCATTCCTCAAAAATGACAGCTACATGAAAGTTGTCAGTCTATGGGTGGAGATTGCTTCCAAAAGAAGGACAAGGAGAAAAAGAATGACATGAAGGAACAGATGAGGTTGGAGTGGATATTAACTCCTCACATCCTGGTCTTCTCTTAGTGTCCTATAACTTAAGGAGGATGGCTGTTAGTTCATCCCAGATACACAGTAGGTAATTTTTTTCCTTGTATGATCCTCTCAAAAGCTCAAGAATTCTAGAATTCCTTCAGTGGACTTTGGCTGAATTCAATAATAAATTGTTATAGGTTTAAAGAACTATTTTTAAGTTATGAGTTACAAGATTTCTATTGAAAACAGTAATTATCAAATTCTCCTAGAGATCACTGTTTGATATTAATTAGTAATTTATACATACTAAAGGAAACATTTTTATTTGGAGAAAGCTACAAAATAATTGATTTTCCTCTGATTTGCCTTCTTCCAATTGGTAGAGTTTGAATCTATAAGATATATAATATATTCAAAAACTTTAAAAACTGTGCCTTTAACTATAAATAGCAGGCACTTACCACAGTACCACAATATTTTTCTTTGTTTTCTACCCTTTGACTTATGCTGAGAGAGGATAATTTATTGTCAATGCAGCCCATAAACTCCTGGCTCTACTGAAAATAAAATGAACATGACACTTTACTAAGACAACGAATCATGAAAATGTTCTGCATTGTGCTGGGCGAGGTGGCTCACACCTGTAATTGTAGCACTTTGGGAGGCTGAGGCAAGCAGATCACCTGAGGTCAGGTGTTTGAAACCAGCCTGGCCAACATGGCGAAACCCCATCTCTACTAAAAATATAAAAATTAGCTGGGCATGGTGGCGGATGCTTATAACCCCAGCTACTTGGGAGGCTGAGCAGGAGAATCACTTGAACCTGAGGGGTGGAGGTTGCAGTGAGCCAAGATCGCACCACTTCTCTCCAGCCTGGGTGAAAGAGCGAAAATCCATCTAAAAAAAAAAATGTTCTGCCATAAAGAAAAATTCAACAGTGCTCATATTAAATAAAGAGCCAAATCATATAAGATACTTATAAATACCTAAAAATATGAGTTCAGTTTCTCTTACAAGGCCAGGAAGGTGAGTATGCATACTCTGGCTACTCATGCAGCTAAGCAAAGAACACCAACCAGGAGTTGCCCCATAATCACACATGCACAGACTTAAAAAGCCAGCCAGCAAACCAGAAGGACTGGCTGGCACCTATATGTACTAAGGTCATCCTCCCTCTGAACTCTGGAAACAATTCACCTCTCCTATGGCACTTTGGCTTTCCACCTCCTATTGGAGTGATTGGCAAACACATCTTAGGTCTTGTACTGGATTTTAAGAGCCTTGGAGGCAGGACCCATGTTTAATTCATGTCCATGTCCCCAGCACCAAGCCCAATATCTTGCCCCCAATTTGTGATGAGTGAATATTTGTTGACCATCTGAAGCCTCATATAAAGGGCTTGGGGCTCCTCTTCCAAAGCCTCTCCCAGGTTCTCACTTTTGCCAGTTGGAAGTGAGAAGAATAGAGAATCCCTGTAGTTCTACACAAATTGCAAGCATCTTTCTAAATGAAGCACGCAGTTAGATAAACGTTAAACTGTGTCTCCATTTGTTCACTCTCCACTTCTCCCTTTTCCTTATGAAGACAGAATGGAGGGCAAAAGTCCTCTTCTTCTCAAGATCTGGGTTCCTGTGGACATCAAGGAAGCCAGAAGCACTGAGTGAACAAAGAAGGATGTTTCTATGGTTCCCAGGTCTCTAAATGATTAGCAGAGTGACTCAGGCAATATTAAGTGTAGGGCTCATTTCATTTCTATTACGAATCCTCCTGTATACAAGTTTTAGAGTTTCATAGTTTATCCATGTCGTTTTCTCAAAATTGTAGACACACATGGCCAAATTCTGGTCTTTAATGCATACTCGCAGTTGCTATTATATTAATCAAGCACTGTGTTCATGCATTTAGCTACTGAATTTACTGCCATGGAATATTTCTTAACTTGACGCTACAGTGGCACCTGTCTTAAATACCGCTGAAGCAGGACAAATGGTTCCAGTACAGAAAATATCAAGAAAGAAAAAAAACTAGAAACCTAAATCCATGCTCAATTATTTTAAAAACAAATTTACAATTCATCCACAGATGAAGCTGAAATATCCCTTTTGTATTGCACTTTCCTTAGATCCTGGGAATTAAGAACAAAGACAATTGCTGAGTGTTCTGGAAAAACTCACTTTAAGTCAAGGATAGCAAAAAATTCACTTTAAGTTAAGGATAGTAAACACAGATATTGCTTATCAACCTTTTCTGCTGAATCTCAAAATTGTTCTCAACATAGTGCTCCAAGAATCCACTATTTAAAAATTTACCTTGACGATTAAGATAAAACCTCTCTGCCGCCTTTGCTCTAGATTTGATCTTAGCTTTTTTTTTTTGAATCAGGAACACCTGTGCAGTCTATGAACCTTGTATCCAGAAAAATTCACATATGTGAAAAACTATTCTCATACTAAAAATTTTTATACTATTTTAGGTAGTTTTTTGGCAATTCTGAAGCTTGTCGATTAATCTTTAAATTCGTCAACTCATGAGAAAAACCTCTGCGCTAGACCATGTGTTTCTAAGAAAAACCACAAAATTCGGGAAAGTTTAAATCAAGACAACTACTTGATTTCTTACTTTCTTTCTCAAATTTCCCCTCTCATTCCCTTCCCCCTGAAAACATACCTATATACATATCCACAGAGATATCAGCATAAACGTCTAAGATATATAGCAATTTCTTTCTAAGTGGTGACCAGTCAAAGAACAAGTCAAACTCTCCAAAAGTGGGTGAGAGCTGCTTACCATTGATATTCTCCGAGGCGTCTCTCACAGTCTCATCAGAGGTGAAGGAAACCATGTGGGTGGACAACACAACATGTTTGTGATGTTACAATGGCAATTGTGAATGACCTGGTAAATATCATTCATGGATAACAAAGATCTTTTTTGTTGTTGTTTAAATGCTATCTTAAAATATTTTTAAAATGCAAAGTAAGTGTTACCCTGGATCCAGATTTATTTTTTTTTTTTTCTTTTTGAGATGGAGTTTCGCTCTTGGTGCCCAGACTGGAGTGCAATGGCGTGATCTCGGCTCACTGCAAACTCTGCCTCCTGGGTTCAAGCAATTCTCCTGCCTCAGCCTCCCAAGTAACTGGGATTACAGGCATGCGCCACCACACCTGGCTAACTTTGTATTTTTAATAGAGACGGGGTTTCTCCATGTTGGTCAGGCTGGTCTTGAACTCCTGATCTCAGTTGATCTACCCACCTCGGTCTCCCAAAGTGTTGGGATTACAGGCATGAGCCACTGCGCCCAGCCAATTTATCGTTTAAAAGTATCATGGCCTGGCGCAGTGGCTCACACCTGTAATCCCAGCACTCTGGGAGGTCGAGGCAGGCGGATCACGAGGTCAAGAGATCGAGATCATCCTGGTCAACATGGTGAAACCCCGTCTCTACTAAAAATACAAAAAATTAGTGGGGCGTGGTGGCAGGCGTGTGTAATCTCAGCTACTTGGGAGGCTGAGGCAGGAGAATTGCTTGAACCCGGGAGGCAGAGGTTGCAGTGAGCTGAGATTGCGCCATTGCACTAAAGCCTGGGTAAAAAGAGTGAAACTCCATCTCAAAAAAAAAAAAAAAAAAAAAGTATCACAAGTGCACCAAGAAAATTCAACTGTTTTCATCTTGAGACTTTCATATGACCTTGGACCATTTCCTTGACTCGTAGGTGCTAATTAATCCACTGATAATTTATAGGCTAACAAGCAACTGAGGCTCTATAGACAAGCAGATGTCATATTGTCATATGGTTAGAATGTAAACTCTGCCAAAAAGGAAAAAGTAAATATGGGTGCTCTTCCTTATTACTAGTATTTTTTTTTTTGTCATAGTGATCTATTAAGTTTCATCCCTACTAAATTTCACATAGGATGCAATACTAAGCTATAGGTTCATGTTAAAAATCTTGACACTGTTATTCATGGGATGTCCTAGATAATATTCTATCTTCCTTATTTTTCTTTCCCTTCTACTGGTGTTCCTTCTCCCTCCTCGTTCCCATTCTTTTTTGTAAATTATTCTTCGGAGCAGATGATCTTTTTGTTCATATTATATTTCAGCAAGGCAATACAAATAATAGTGTGGTAGTACAAGATTCACTATAACTACCAGATTTTCCCTGACTGCCAATCAGTTACTTACGGCCTCTTCTTCCCCTTGAAACTGTCTCCATTGCCTGCCATTACCTCAAAGGATAGATAAAAGACAACCCAGGAATTTTTAATTCAGAGGTGTTTTAAAAATTAAATGAGATTCTAGATAGATTTTGAAACAATCCCAGTAGAGAGTATAGTTTAAGGGGTTGCCATTTAAAAGAGCCAGATATTTTTGAGAAAGAGAGAGGAAAGTTTATTGAATTTATATTTATTTATATGTTTGGCTTTGACAATTCAAGAATGAAATCTAAATTAGCAGGCAAAGATTTATACATAAGCAATAGAGTTGAAAACAAAGCAGAAAGATTAAAGGGCAGTTTGCCTGTCCAAAATGAGATAAAATTGGGAGGATATGGCTTAAGAATAGACATATAGATCAGTGGAACAGAATGGAGTGTACAGAAATAAACATGTACTCATGTCCAATTGATGTTTGATAAGAGTGTCAAGTCTATTCAATGGGAAAAAGTAATCTCTTCAACAAATGATGCTGGGGCAACTGACTTTCTACATGCAAAAGGATGAAGTTCTACCTCATACAATACTCAAAAATTATACAATACTCAAAATGGATCAACTAAATATAAGAGCTAAAATCATAAAAATTTTAGAAGAAAACATAAGGATAAATGTTCATGACCTGAATTTGGCAAAATATTCTTTGATATGACATCAAAAGCATAAGCAAAAACAACAGAAATAGGTAAAATGGACTTCCTCAAAATTAAAATACTTTTGTGCAACAAAGAAAATTATCAAGAAAATGTATACAACCCACAGAATGGGGGAAATATTTTCAAATCTTAGGTCCAATGAGTTAATATCCAGAATATTTATTAAACTCCTAAAACACAACCAAAAAAAAAAAAAAAGGAAAGAAAGAGAAAGAAAAAGAACCCAATTTTAAAATGGGAAAAGGACTTGAATAGATATTTCTCCAAAGAAGATATACAAAAGGCCAATAAATATATGAAAAGATGTTCAACATCCTCTGTCATTAGGGAAAGGAAAATTGAAATCACAATAAGATACTATTTCACATTTACTAGCATGGCAATAGTTTAAAAAACAGAAAACAAGTGTTAGTGAGGATATAGAGGGATAAAAACTCTCATACATTGCTGGTGGGAATGTAAAATAGTGCAGCTGCTATGGAAAGTAGTTTGGCAGTTCCTCAAAAAGTTAAACATAGAGTTACCATAAGACTCAGCAATTCAGTTTTAGGTACAATACCCCTGAAAACTGCAAACAGAAACTCAAACAGATACTTGTATGTTGATATTCATTGCAGCATTATTTACAATAGCCCAAAGGTAGAAACAACCCAATGGCCATCAACAGATGAATGTGTGTGTGTGTGTGTGTGTGTGTGTGTGTGTGTGTATGGGTTATATATCTGAGTGTGTGTATGTGTGTGTGTATATATATGGGATATATATATGAAATATTTTTCAGGTATAAAAAGGAATGAAGTTCTGATACATGCTACAACATGGATAAACCTAGAGAACATTAAGCTAGGTGAAAGAAGCCAGATAAAAAAGGACAAATATTATGATTCCATTCATATGAAATATCTAAAATAGGCAAATGTATAGATACAGAAAGGATATCAGATGCTGTTGGGTCCTAGGGTAGGAAGTAATGGGGAGTTATTGCTTGATGCCAGCAGAGTTTCTTTTCGGAGGGATGACAAGGTTTAAGAAGCAGATTGTGGTGATGCTTCCACAATAGTGTGAATATAATTAATGCCACTGAATTGAACACTAGAAAATTGTTAAAATGGCAAATATCATGTTATACAATAGTGTTGATGGCAGTGTGGTTGTGACATAGAAGACATACAGTCTGACTACTTATCCATCATCTCTCAGATGCCAGCCTGGATGGATATGAATGACCAAAGGCCAATGGAGACTGCAACTCTCCCTGGAAGCCAAAGTACATGAATGCCTACACAGTGGACCAGACTCCTCTCCCTGATGCCAAGTCCCTCTCCCCTGATGTTCTGACAATACATAATCCTTTCTCTTCTACTTTAGGAGAGGATAGAAAGGAGTGGGTGAGGCAAAACCTAAATTTAACTGAGCATCAAAAATACTCAGAAATGCTAAAAATGCAAAAAGAAAAAAAATCTAAATCTCCTCCCTGGAAAGTACTGAACCATTCCAGCATGCCTAGTTTATGCAATAAGCATTGAGCAAAGCCTAGTCTGGCAGAAGAATGTTGTAAAAGAGCTGCTAAGATTTTTTAAAAGGCAAGATCCTCACTTTTTGCTTTGTGTATAGGAATATTGTGAATAATAATACACATCTTAGTAGGCCTGTGAGGTTTTAAGAAATCAGAAAAGGACAGGGAGGGGTCAAATTGTTCCTTCAAGAGCCAAGACTTGACTATGTCTCATTGTCAACTTGACCTTGACAATCTGGGGCTCAAAGGTGGGGCCATGACCCTGCAGAAAGGAAGGCTTTGCGGGGAGGACCAAGAGAGTCATTTGCTACCTTTCTGTAAAAGCTGCTGTTCCTCTTTTCTTTTTCCCTGTTAAGAAAGCTGTTCTTACCTTCATGTCTGAGTCACCTAGGAAACCTTGAATCAAAGGAGACCCTTCAGAAAAATAGTGCTCCTAGCTAAGAAAAGAGAGAACTTTACCCAAAAACCAAGTTTCCTACCTAACACTTTAATGCCAGGAGCAGAAGATGACATGATCCCACATTCATGTACTGCTGAAACCGCCTTTGCAAAAATTATGGCAGTGAGAAAATTATGATGATGAAAGAGATCTGATCCAACCCACCTCCAACTTGCCTTTAACTTCCAAACTGCAGTCAGTCATTCCTGGGCATGGGCCAAGTGAACTTTGGGAGAAATTGTTTATAGTTTAAATAACAGCCCTTCTCAAAAACTAAACCACCTTTGTAAAACTAAAGAAAGACCACCAGGTTAGGAGGATGAGGGGAGCTTGTATCCTGCTAAGGTGTCACCTTAAATGATTACCAGTCATTATTCCAAAAATCGCAAGATTTACAACTTCCCCAATTACTCCTGCAGATAACATCACATATGAAGAACCTAAGATTGGCCTTTTGAGATGTCTTTTCAGATTTTTGCATTTCTCACTACCAATGGCTCCACCTGAACCTGCCAGTTGGTTCTGTGGCCCCACCCAGAAGTGAACTCAGCCCAGACAAGGACCATTTTCCATATCCTTATGATTGCACCACCAACCAATCAGCAGCACTCACTCCCTAGCAACATCCCCTCCTCGTAAGCTATCCTTGAAAAACTGTAGCCTTGGGAATTTTCAGGGAGGTTGATTTGAGGAACAATAAAAATCCAATCTCTGGTTCAGTGGGCTCTGAGTGAATTAAATTCTTTCTCTATTGCAATTCTCCTGTCTCATAAATCGGCTTTTTCTGGGCAGTGGGCAAAACGAACCCACTGGGCAGTTACCCTCCCTCATATGTGGGAGGACACATCTGGAGAAAAGAGATGCTGGACAGATACTTCAATTCCATTTTCTTGAGTGAATAATGCCTGAATTGGGCGGAAGGGAGTACTCACCCATGTTTTTCACAGGGAGAAAGACATTTAGCATGGAGTTAAGTGTGCAGAAATAAAATTCTGTGAAAACCAGGCATTTTCTTTTCAGCATTTTGCTCATTGTCCTACAACCTTTTACATACTGAATCACTTGGCATTTGTCTCCTTAGTGGAAAGATAGATGTATCTGAGAATATGAGCCAATTTAGTCTATAAATAGATATTGAAACTTAGAACAAAAACAATAGTTTTGAAAGCTAAGGTGGTTTTGATTTGCAAGAATCAAGCTTTTTAAAAATAGAATAAAGTTTTTTAAGTGCCAGAAGTTTGGCTTTAAACATGAAGAGCCAAAACCCTGACAGACTTGTACGTGGAGTTGGAAAGATGGTTGTCTCTTCATTGCTTCCAACCTGTCAGAGAGAAAAGATTTCTGGGCTACTGAAGAAAAATCTTTGGACATGGAAAAAAGAAATTAATTTAGTTAGCTCCATGGTTCTCCAAGAAAGAGGGTCCTGCTCTGGCCCCCTAAAAAGAGCTGAGCCTAGAGTATGGAAACATAGAAAAGCCAGGTAAGTTTGTGAGTATCTCAGAACAGAGAAGATGTGTGCCTCCCTTCCCAAAATATAGCCTGGAGAGGCTTCAGAATTCATGAAGGAGGCCCTCCATCCAGCATGGTGAGGACTAAACTCTGACCTTTTTCTTTTCTCTTACCCAAATTCCTATCTAAGGGGTCTGGGGAGTCATGTCCTACAAATCAAAAAATCTCATTAGATGGATTTTTGTGAGCCATATATAATGTGGCTTACTTTCCACCCTGACTCTAGTATAGCATCACATCACAGATAGCAGACCCTGAAGGAAATGAAAATATTTTACCCCAAAATGTATTTCTTGACATATTTTGAAATGGCTGTTGCAAGGCCAGCAGATTAAGGTAGGGGAAATTTGCATCTGTAAAGAATCTCCAAAGTCTCTGTTCTATGACTTTCCCAGGTCTAGGAGAGACTGAGCATCTGATGCCTTCAAAAGTTTGAAAAGAAACATTTACCATCTATTCTCTGAGGGTTGCCTCTTACGAAGCTTTATCTACACAATAAGAACCCTGGTCTCCAGAACCCCATTATCTTAAATCAGGCATTCTTTTCTACTGATTTCAAATCTTTAGACAATAGCTTAACTCTGTCAACCATCAACTGACTAATCCCTAAAGCCAACCTATGACTTACAAGCACACCTCGCCCCACTTTGAGATGTCCTGCATTTTTGGGCTGAACCAATGTATATCTTCCATGTATTTATTTATGATATTACCTGCAATTCCTGTCTCCCTGAAACATATTAAACCAAACCGTAATCTGATCACCACAAGCACACTTTCTCAGGATCTCTTGAGATTGTGTATCCCTGGCCCACGGTCACTCACAGTGTCTCAGAATAAACCTCTTTAAATATATATTGGCAGAATTTGGTTTTTCCATCATCAGTGGCACAGGAACATTAAAATGTCCATTGTTGACTCAGCAAACTAGACGATGAGCCTACAAGCTACAAGCTGACTAGCAAAGTCATGGGCACCACTAGAGCATTTTAAGGAAAACAGTTCGCTAGTCCTCTAAGAGGAAGTCCGTCAGGTTGAGAGTGGGTCTTGCATTTCAAGGGAGGAAACTTCAGAGCACTTGGACCTAGCAACCAGGAACATGGGAAATCAGAAACAGATCAACCAACCACAAGAACCAGACGACATACAAAGGGGACAGAGAATGCTCACAGAGCAGATCTTACCACTTCATTAATGCAGTGGTCCTCATATAAACCTCCTGGAACTCAAACACAACACAACTCAATAAAGACCCAATAAGGGGAAGCAAAACAAACCTTGAGTTGACAGAGTATATTGACAGATACTCGGTCATGACTTTGACCAAGTTCACCTGGATGAGAGCAAATTTAGTTTTCTGCTATCTGATGAAAATGGTAACTCATGAAAAAAACCCTCAGATTTCATAGAAAAATTAAAATTAAGTATGGGCTTTAGAAATTCAAGTTTTTACCTTTGAAATTTCCACCAATTACATGTACATTTTTTTCTTGTATTTATTTATTTATTTATTTATTTATTTATTTATTTATTTATTTATTTAAGAGACACGGTCTCCCTATGTTGCCCAGGCTGTTCTCAAACTCCTGGGCTCAAGCGATCCTCCCACCTCAGCCTCCCAAGTGCTGGGATTGCAGGTGTGAGCCACCATGCCCAGCCTATATGTACTTTCTAATCCTAATTATTATCTCAGCCCTGGGATTACATCTAAGATTATTTTGGTCTGCCTTTTGTAATTGTACTTGCAATCTCTTGGTTTACTTCCCCTAACAGTTAATCATATCTATTATACATTGATTTCACTAATTCAGTTTTATAAAGTGTTGCCCAAATTATAAGAGTTATCCATTGTTTGCAATTTTTGTTTAGGATTTTTTGAGTGAAGATGCTGGAAAATAGCTGAACAAAGATGCCTTGTGGATAAGCAAAACCCAGGGGACAGAGAGCTCCTCCCTGGTCTACTCTTCTGCCTGCATGACTAGCCTTAAGTTTAAGGAGAGAAGCTACCATATTTGTTTTTTCTTTTTGTTTTTAAGCCTTGCAGTAGTGCCTATAACAATAAATTACATATTATAGATGCTCAATTAATAGTTAAATGTAGGCTGGGCGTGGTGGCTCATGCCTGTAATCCCAACACTTTGGGAGGCCAAGGAGGGTGGATCATTTGAGGTCAGGAGTTCAAGACCAGCCTGGTCAACATGGCAGAACCCCGTCTCTACCAAAAATACAAAAAATGGCAGGGTGTGGTGGTGAGTTCCTGTAGTCGCAGCTACTGGGGAGGCTGAGACAGGAGAATCACTGGAACCCAGGAAGTGGAGGTTGCAATGAGCCAAGATCGTGCCACTGCACTCCAGCCTGGGCGACAGAGCAAGACTCCCTCTCAAAAAAACAAAACAAAACAAAAATTAAATGTAGAATTTGTATGAAAGTAATTGAATTATTCAAATAAATTGGGACAAGTATGACTTGGTTTTACTGCTTTTTGTACTTTGTCACTCAAATAGTATGTGTGAATGATTTACCTTCTCCAAGCTCACCAAATGGGTAAATGGCTAGGTCCAGGTATGTCGGGCATCAAGCTTAAATATTGAATATAAATACAGTGTTTTCAGTGACTTTGCTAGACTCTTAATCTGCAAGTGGCTTCTATATTCTAACCATAGAATTGGTTCCTTGAAGTTCTTTTAGTCCTTGATCTCTTAAATCTTGCTGAGTCTCCTGTGATGTTGTGGATTTTGTAGTAGGTAAAAAGAGCGCACACAGCCTTTAGGGCACCTGCGTTCAAGGTCTGCTTTCCTAAGAATCTGACCTTGAGAAAGTTACTCAATCTCTTTGAGCTTTAAGTTTTTTATCTTTAAAATAAAAATAATATTACTACTTCATTAGGTTGCTGTCCACACTCGATTAAATTCAAAATTTTTTCAAGTGCTTAGCATTTTAATCTGTAAAGTACATGGCAGGACAAGCATTCAAGAGCTGGTAGCTATTGACGGTATTATGATGCAAAAATAAAATGATCAGTTGCTATTCTTTAAATGTCTCAGAGATGAAGATTTTACTTGTCCACCTTTCCTCGGTAGATGTGAAACAAAGGCTTTTTTTCCTTCAGTTGTCATATATTTTGTCATATGATATACACCTACACATATCCTATATCTAAAATTGATGGGTTTTATATTCCAAATAATTATCTAAGTGTCCCCAAAGCTATTCGCTTATCATTATGCACCATATTGTCATCGAGGAGAGTCATTAATTCAGCACACTTTTGTCCATCTCTCTGTGGACAGCACACCTTTGTCCATCTCTCTGCTATGCGTCATGGGTAAGCAGAGAGAAGCCCTGCTGTCTAGTGGCTTCAAACAAAAGATCATACTAGTGAACACAGAAATATTTCAACAGGCCGAGCGCGGTGGCTCACGCCTGTAATCCCAGCACTTTGGGAGGCCAAGGCGGGTGGATCACGAGGTCAGGAGATCGAGACCATCCTGGCTAACACAGTGAAACCCCGTCTCTACTAAAAGTACAAAAAATTAGCCAGGCATGGTGGCGGGCGTCTGTAGTCCCAGCTACTTGGGAGGCTGAGGCAGGAGAATGGCGTGAACTCGGGAGGCGGAGCGTGCAGTGAGCCGAGATCGCACCACTGCACTCCAGCCTGGGTGACAGAGCGAGACTCTGTCTCAAAAAAAGAAAAAAAAAGCAATATTTCAACAAACACTAAGTGAATAAGCAAATTTAAAAACTAAACAAGTAGAAAGCATATTAGCATGTATAAGCATAGGACTCAGCAAAGGGAGGTTATCTTCTAAATAGGTCAGCCTGTAGGAAATAAAAACATCTTAACATTCTCCCAGCTGGTTTAGAAAATATGCAAGGAGCAAAACACGTGTGATTTGACTCTACTGAACTCCCTTTAATCCCTCTATTTCAGTTCCAAATACACTGTGGACATTCAAGAAACACATGAAGAATAATTAAATAGACATGCTGCTATCACACTAATCACCTTGGAATACGTGTGCATATTGGCTTTTGTATTTTTTTTTTCTGGGAAAGTGTTGAAACTATGTAAAGCATTATACCAATATGAAGCATTATTATTTTTCTTATTTCATGAAATTCAGCAATCTATATGCACATGCCAGGGGCTAAGAAAGTTTTTACATTCCAGAAACAGACACAGATGCTATTATTGCCTGCTTCTTTGCATACATATCTCTGAGGTTGGCCTCATTTCTTAAATATGGCAGCTACATAATGGCAGAGAAACTATATTAAAAGTGAAATTCGTTCGATCTTCCAGATGTTCTCATTAGGTGACACCAAACCATGGAGTGATTGATTGATTAACTGAATCTTTCCTTTCTACTTGAATTTTTGGCATCATGTACCACATACTTAAATTTAATTCAACAGTTTGTAACATCAGCCTTGTATTCTTTCCACAAATTTGAGGTTATCCATACATACTAAAATAGTAGTATCAATGCCACCATTTGGTTAGATACTTGTTGAGGGCATAAAGACCATGACATATTGAAAGGCTGTATTTTTCATCTTTCTTAGTAAAGTGGTGTGTCTCTTTGGGTTAATATATTCCTGATATTCTGGCAACCCAAACAAGAAAACTGATTCATCTTTGTCACCTCTTCCCCCCACACTCCCTGCAGTGGTTTTGGGCTCCATCCCCATTTTACCATTCTTGTATATAATTTTCTAGTTTAAAATCTCATAATCTCCATCTTAAACTTTTGCCTTGGTTTCATAATTTTAAGAAGCAGTTCACTGTAGCATTTAAGAGTACATATTCTGTGATCAGACAGGATGAAATCCAACCTGAGTCCACCACTTATTTGCTACAGAACCAGTATAGCAGTTCTCTCATCTATAAAATGAGATTAATAAAAATATGTATCTTGGATAAAGAAAAGGTGGTACATTTACACCATAGAATACTATGCAGCCATACAAACAGAATGAGATCATGTCCTTTGCAGGAACATGGATGGAGCAGGAGGCCATTATCCTTAGCAAACTAATGCAGGAAAAGAAAACCTAATAGTGCGTGTTCTCACTTATAAGTAGAAGCTAAATGATGACAACTCATGGACACAAAGTGGGGAACAACAGACACTGGGGCCTACTTGAAGGTGGAGGGTGAGAGGAAGGAAAGGAGAAGAAAAAATAACTACTGGGTACTAGGCTTAGTACCTGGATGCCAAAATAATCTGTACAACAAACCTCCATGACAGGAGTTTACCTATATAACGAACCTGCACACATACCCCTGAACTTAAAATAAAAGTTAAAAAAAAATAGGATCTACCTCTTAGCATTGCTGTGAGTAGTTAATATGTGTCAAATATTTAGAATGTACTTAGCAAGTAAATACAGGCAAATGGTAGCCATTAAATTATCTTCTTTTGTTGTCATTGTCCCCATTCAATCATTTCTCCAAAACGAATTCAACTATGCTTTCCAACTAAGAAACCTGTGATGACTCCTTGCTACCTATAAATAATGCCAAACTTTTCAGCTCCTTGTCTTCTCCTAACACTCTCCCTGTTCTTCAGCCACATTGGACTTTGCCATATTTTACCAACCCACATGCTTCAAGTCTCCTAGATTTGCTCACGTGATTCCTTTTGATTAAAATACCCTTTCTTATTCTCTAATGAGTCATAGTCCATGCATCACCCAAGACCCAGTTCATAGATCAAGTTCTTGGTGAAATCCTCCCTAAAATAACCCAAGCAGAAAGCATTATCCCCATGTGTGTTCTTTCATAGGATTTTGCTCATATATCAGTATGGGACTCATTCTATTGTAAGATAGTATCATTACTTGCTTACGCAATCACTTTTGCCCTTAGGTTTTGTGTTCCTTGGGGACAAAGATTACGTCTTAATGATCTCTATATCTGGACAGTCTAGCATACTGCCTGACATAGTCTAGAAGCCAAATAAATATTTATGAGAAAATAAAAGAGGGTTAGCATAATAAAAATTACGAATAAGAATCCCTTATCAGAAATCTTTTCTTTCACAAGATTCACATTGAGTCCTAACTCCTTCAAGCAACCTTTCCATCTGCCTCAGCTCAAATGGCTTCCCTGACTTTGAACTTCTCTACTATTTATCTATCTGCCATTTATCTGCCACTTATAATATATTGTATTGTAATTTCAATTTCTTCTTTTCGTATATCATAACTCAGATGTCAGCTAGATCCTATCTACCCACTAAGATCTATCCGAGTGTGTCTCAAACCCCACTCCTGCCAGTCCTTGACATACCACAAGATTCCAATCAATTCCTGGGGGAATTCTGTGCTCACAGACATCTCTGGTTCTGAAACCCTTCTTCTGTGGACTTAATTCAGATGTGGGTCATCTTCCTCTCCTATGCATGCTGTTTCTATTACGCTGCTATTCTAATTCTGCCTCTGGTCAATCCAGAAGTGGAATTCAGCCCCTTTCCTGATGTCTACAAAACAAAACCAACCAAATAAGCAAATAAACCCCACTCACATAAGCTTTTGTGTAAATGACAAACTTTACCAAAAGTTTCAAAAACAGAAGAGATTTATATCACAGTTATAAAAATGCCTAGTCATTTGCTATTTTGTACCATATTGATTCAGAAATATGTACATATATTGTATATCAAATGAGCGTGTATACCTTGTAGTCACAGATCTGGATTGAACAGTCATTACTAAATAACTGAGAAGACACAGCAAGGGTCTACTTCATAGCAATTCAAAAAGAGTAACATAATATTAAAATCTAGGGATTTATATCGGGGGTGTCACAGGCCATTTCACACTTTGCAGCTCCCATCTTTACTTCGTTGGTTTCTCTCTTTCTGCTCTCACCCATCCCCATCTGTCATCCTCAATTCCTCCCCCTTCCCTTCTGGAACACCTACTAGAAACTCCCATTTTTTAAAAATTCTATTTGGTGGAGCAATTCAATTCCTTCCAGGTTTTAATCTCAAAATCAGCTCAGCCTCATATTTGCATATGCAAATACATCAAGGTGCTCAGCAAATTAAAATGGTGTCTCATGTAGTAGGATTTATTCTCCTTAGAAAACTGATGTGTTTTAACCCAAGATTTGTTTTTCCTCTGTACATAAGTATGCTTAATTCTGCTAATTAATTTTAAATCCCTTAAGGCTCAAGCTAATCTTTGGTTTCTCAAAATGCAGTGTTTTGTTTTGTTTTGTTTTGTTTTGTTTTTTTGAGATGGAGTTTCACTCTGTCACCCAGGCTGGAGTGCAGTGGCATGACCTCTGCTCACTGCAACCTCCTCCCCCTGGATTCAAGTGATTCTCCTGCCTCAGCCTCCCGAGTAGCTGGGACTACAGGCGTGTGCCACCATGTCCGGCTAATTTTTGTATTTTTGGTAGAAATGGCGTTTCACTCTGTTGGCCAGGCTGGTCTCGAACTCCTGATCTCAGGTGATCCACCTGCCTCAGCCTCCCAAAGTGCTCAGATTACAGGCATGAGCCACCACGCCCAGCCAAAATGTAATACCTTCAAAATTATTCATTCATCTACTTGATAAATATTTGTTAAGCAGTTGCTATGTAAATGGTATTACAAAGTGAGCAATTGCCAATCTGTCTTCAAGATGCTCCTAGTAGGTAGGGTCTATACATGTGGAACAAAAAATTACACTGTCTTGTGGTAAGTGCCTTAAGATTGAAGTTCAGACCAGATTCTGTAAAACTACAGAGAAGGAAGCCTCACTATAGTTTTCAACCTTGTGTTCATGCCAACATTTCTGTGATCCGTCACATTCTCCAAACAAGAACAGTAATTCCTTAGAGTGGAGATTCTTATCCTCAGTGGAAACCAGGGGTTTGGAAGGAGAAGACACATTCTGCTTCAAAGGATATAATAGAATAGGGCTGGAGTGTAACCTAGAATTTCCACAAAGACCAATGATTCTGAGAAACTTGGTCGAGGAGTGTGCCCTGTGAGAATCAATGGTGTAAAACCTTTACGATACAATCAAATTAGAATACAATTTTTCAAAAATATATGTATTCCATAAAGTGAGGTGCATGGGATGTATTTGTACATGTGAATATATGTACCAGCAACTAGTGAATATATCTGCATGGCTATCTCTGTGCTGCTTGTTTAACTCACTTGCAAACAGCTTGGGGCAGGTCTGTTTTGGATGTCAATATAATGAGATCTCCAGGGTCTGGAGCTGGAAATGACTAGAGATTTCGCTTCAGAATATACTGAGTTATTGTGAATTGGTTTTGCTTTATGTAATGCTCAGAATGAGATTCGAAAAAAAATAATATTATAGTGATTTTTTCCCAAATGGGAGTACAGTCTCTCAGCTATTTTTAGGTCATTATTTTAAATTCTAAGTACTGTATTATTCATGTCTTTTTCAAGAAGAACCAGGCATAGGTTGAAAGTTATTTATTAAATCCTTTCTCAAAAAAAGCAACATGCATATATTCTCCAGAGAATAATTTACTTTCAGATTGATATCAGCTGGTAAAACCATCCAAACCACTGGAGCAAAAGTTTATATTTCTTTTTAGATTATCTTCCTCTGCTTTCTAAAGTAGATCATTGCAAAGACTAGAGAAGAAATCACAATTCAAATCTGGACCACCATTTGGCCATTAAAAGAGGGACCAAGATACAAACAGAAAAGAGCAACACACTTTTGCTTGAAAGAATCTGGCAGATCTTCTGCAAGCTCACAAAGCATGTCTCTGCAGAGGACCGCTCTGCTCCTCTGCCTGGGCTTCAAACCAACCACCTGCAGGTGGTAACTGAAAAATAAGTACCAAGTTAAAGCTATCAGAACATGTATTGACAGTTACTGATTTATGCACACTCATTCTTGTATAGCCAAAAGACATACTAAAATTTTTATTATAAATAATTGCTCTAAAGTATGCAGCCCCTTCAGGCTATATAATACATGGATAGTAAAGTGAAGAATTGAAACAATTTTCTGAACAGCTCAGATCATTAAAGGGATTTTTTTTCTGCTATATCCAGAAGAAAGGAGGAGAAAGAAAATGTTACCTTGTTATTCTCTCTGCCTGGAATGTTCTTCTCCCTAGAAATGTGCATGATTTGCTTCCTTCTATTTCTTAAATCTTCTCAACTATCAGCTTCTCAGTGAGGACTTTCCCAAGTAGGGCAAATTGCAACCTCCCCCTGTCCATGAGGAAGCTTCTCAGCCTTCCCTGATTTATTTCTCTCCATAGCTCTTACATTTTCTAATAAGCTACATGATGTATATATTTGTTTATTGCCTGTTTATTTTTTCCAATAGAAATAAAATTAGGAATTTATGTTTCTTTCATCCTTCTGCTCTATCTGCAGATCCCCAGCTCATAGTAGGTGCTCAAGAAAAATGAGTAGTATAAATGGGAATGATCGGTGCATCTTAGTTGGGTAAAGTTGCTGTGCCACTTAGCAGGGCTCAAATCAGTGGACTTCTTCCATCTTCCTTCTGCACGCGCACACACACACACACACACACACACACATTTAACTACCCTGTGTCTAATTACACTTATCCACGAATTCCTATGAACTGCCCTCTAGGGCAACGTGCCTTCTTACCGTAACAGATAATGCAGTAGATGAGATTTTCAGAGTAAGTTGGCAGAGTGAAACCATCACAGATTCTCTCCCAGCACAACTAAAGAAACATAAATTTTAGGTAAAATAAGACATAAAAAATAAATCAGGGCCAGGCGCGGTGGCTTACGCCTGTAATCCTAGCATTTTGGGAGGCTGAGACAGGCAGATCACAAGGTCAGGAGTCTGAGACCAGCCTGACCAACATGGTGAAACCCCATATCTAGTAAAAATACAAAAATTAGCTGGACGTGGTGGCGCACGCCTGTAATCCCAGCTACTCAGGAGGCTAAGGCAAGAGAATCGTTTGAACTCGGGAGGCAGAGGTTTCAGTGAGCCGAGATTGTGCCACTGCACTCCAGCCTGAGTGACAGAGCAAGACTCCACCTCAAAAAAAAAAAAAAACCAGTATTCATCAAACAAACGAAGAGACACGGCTTCTGCTCACATTATGAGAAGCATGATCTCTATCCAGAATGTGACTCTTGTAAGGATAGCTTCCCCCTCCATAATGGTAAGAAGCCAACATGTTCAATTTACCAGTGTGTCTCGCTCATTCCCCTAAAGAATGGAGCCATACTAGGAGCTTAGTATTGTCCTGTGCTGTAGATAGGTTTGACACTCAGCAATAGTGGCAGCCAGATTAGCCTTGGGAAGGGGAAGTCCATGCTGCTGGGCCTATGCATAACATAGATATGTGTAATACTTCCAAAGCAGGAATAAGACTAAAGGCATCCAAAGCCAAAGAAAACAAACATAAAAACCCACCAGTGTCTCTCCAGAATCAGTAAAAAAAAAATATCCAGAGCTCACTATTTGTGTCTTTTGTTGTTGTTTTTCCTAGCTGAGAACGAAGCTGCAGACAAAACGCAGTCTATTCACAATCACCTAGAGCTAATTATAGCCAACAAAATATATGTATCTTGCAAAACAGAAGATCAAAAACAAAAAAATATGAACAGAAGAGAAATAGAATAAGCTCCACTGATGGTGTGAGAGGCCCAGGGTGAGAAGCAACACAAACGACCCCAGTTGCAGTGCTACTCTCTCCCAGCAAATGATAATGTTGTGGGTTCGGCCCACAAGTTTCACCTATTTTTTGGAAGTAGGAACAGCAGTTGAGGAGACACACGTGAAGAGGCAGAAGTGCATCTTGTCTCTGTGCAAACCAGTTTCCAGGCTCCACCCCAAGCTGGGTATCTCCCTCAGCCTTGGACAAGACCTCAAGATAGTTGTAGTAAACTCTGGCCAGGGCTTTAATCCAACTTGGAATAGTGAAAGCAAAGATCAGATTCACAAACCAAGTCCTGATCAATTCTCCTTTTCTTCCCTGCCCCTCTAGCAACAGAAAACAGGCACAACCCACTTTACCCAGCCTTCATGCCAAGTTCTCAATGATATAAGCAGTCTCAAATAAGATGGTAAAGGAGTTAAACAGTTCTCACTCCCACAATATCAGCGGGGGAAAGGTTTTATAATACTTAAAAAGTATTCACTTAAAAAGTGAACATTTATTATTTACTGTGTGCCTGTCACTAGAGCCTTACATGTATTAATTCATTGAGTCCACACAACCACCCAATAAGTTAGGTACTATTATTGGTAAACAATTCCATATTCAAAAACCTTGGAGCCAAATGTTTCTCGAATTTCATTTTTTTTTCCAGCTTTTAGAAAGGGAATGAGATAGATGTGCTATATAAGACATAAAATTCACAAGTCCTGAAGAAGCCCCCTATATTCAAATATGTTAATTTTTGCAGTGAAGTCTATGAGTATTCACACTATGTTGGACAAATTAATTCTATACATAACTCATATCAATTGAGGTCAGTTTTTGCCACCAAATGTGTCTGTGCCGAATTAACAAAAATGATAAGGTTTTTGGAGCCTTCTGAATTTGAGACTTATGGATATGAAACTTGGACCTATAGTCACCCAGGCACAAGTGGGGAGGCTAGAGCAGAGAAAGATTCAGGATACGATTCTCCCAGGTCAAATAGGTAGAAAGAAATGGGACCTGGTGAACTCAGACTCGAGTATCTCTCAGTTAATAGTCATCAGTGGGCATTTACCTGCTCAGCAAATGGTAAGCAACTACTGTACACAATTGTGTCTGCACAAATGTCTCTATCTTAAGTCTCAGAATCTCATTTGTTCTCATCCTAGGTTCTAACTTTAACACAAGAGATTTCTGAAAGTTGTGCGTTTAACTGGAGTTGTAATTCTGCAACCACGTAATTCAATTTTAGGTCTAATCCTTATTCATGTCTGTGCTGCAGCTATAGGCAATAAGGGATTCTCTTAAGGCCTCCATAGAACCTTTCTGGTTCTCTACTTTTGTCTTGAATTGAAGATAAAGCAATATATTAATATTTTTCTTTACACAAGCTCTGTGGCACAGTCAAGTAACTTATACCACCTGAAACGTGTCGTCATCATTGTGACAATATCAGGGGTACAACAGTCTGGTGACTTTCCAAAGCCTTGTCCTCTGCTGGCTCTCCATCTCACACCACTAGGATGACCATTCAAGAGACAATGATGCCACATCACATACCTACTGCTAAGTGTTGTGTGTTCTCAAGAATAGAGGTCATCCATGAATTTGCCTAGGGTATTAAGCAACCTTGAGAAATCAGGGTTTATCAGAATTCTATTTTTAAGGTCATTCCTGACCCTGAGTACTGTGTCAATAAGGATTCTAACAGGTAACACAGTTTGCCCCAAATACTTCAAATGAAGAAACTTTAATAAAGGCAATGCTTAGAAAGTTAGTCAGGGTTCAAGGAAGAAGGCCTGGTGAGGTATCCAGGGAAGAGGAGCAGTGGAATACCATTAATGTGTTATCAGCATCCAAGGAGCACTGGATCCTTGAAGAAGTGGTCACCTCCAAGAACCATCCTCACAAGGGGTACTGTTACTCCCCAAGACAGGCACCTGAAGTGGGGAGAAATCAGGGAAATATTGCCCACTTCTCTCCTCCCACCCTCTGATTTGCTGCAGGTGCTTCCCATTGGGCAAACCCGGTTGGAAGCCAGTGGGTCAACCAGTCCAGATGATGCCAAGAGCAGAGGTCAGCCTTCCCTCTGGGGTATAGAATGGGGTAGGGCAGGGCTGAGAGTGAATCTGGGGCTGAAATAGACTGGGCCAACAAACAAGAGCACATATAGACTGCCCTGTTTTAAGAATAAAGAAATTCAAGCAAAGTTACTTGCTCAAGGTCACATAGTGAGTGGCAAAGCTAGATTCAAACCTAAGCAGCCTCTCTACCAACCCTACACTCTCAACAACTACAGTATCCTTAGATGGAGACTGTCAAACTGTTGAGAACTTAGAGGAGAGAGGACCTACAAACTGTTGAGAACTTAGAGGAGAGAGGACCTACAAGTGCTTCTTGCAAAAAAGGATGCTGCTTGATAATCAGGTAAGAAATGACTGGAGAGTCCATGCCAAGGGATTAGCGATGAGCAGTAAATAGATGTGTGCAAAATAGGGTTATAAAGGCAATGCCAAATTTAAATAATTTAGCAATATTTAACTTATTCAACAATAGCAATACAAACAACTAAAAATGTGGAGTTAGTGGGAGAAAGCAGTTGAAGTCCTTCAATATCTTCATCTTTCTTATGGGCAATCAACAATGATGAAGTTGAGAAGTAACAAAAGTATATTTTTGAATATCACTATAATGCTCTTTTTCCAATGGTATGCATCTTTATTTATTTTTATCTCCCCAATTTGTCATGGGTCAAAAAAGGTGAGTTCGTATTGCATCATCATCCTGTTTTTGTCCATTTCTCCTTACATTTTCTACTTTTCATGCTTTATATACTTTGATGTTACAATAAAAAAAAAATTGGGCTGAGTGTGGTGGCGCATGCCTGCAATCCCAGCACTTTGGGAGGCCTAGGTGGGAGGATTGCTTGAGGCTAAAAGTTCAAGACCAACCTGGGCAATGTAGTAGGACCCCATGTCTACAAAAAATAATTTTTAAAAAATTAGTTGGGCACGGTGGCATGTACTTGTGGTCTCCAACTACTAGGGAGGCTGAGGAGGAAGGATTGCTTGAGCCCAAGAGGTCAGGGCTGCAGAGAACCATGATCCTGCAACTATACTCCAGCCTGGACAATAGAGCAAAATCCTATTTCTTAGAAAAAAGTTAAAATTCAAAGAAAAATTTGATCATTAAGAACAATATTTTTATTTGTAATGTTTTCAGGGGAGCTCAGCCTTCAGAAAAACTGAGTTTCCTGAATAGAGGAAGGAGCCAATATTCAAAGCAATAAAAAATGCTCAGGAAGTTACAGTGTGTTCATTTTTCTCCTTGGTGGTGAAAGGATGTTCTCCCTCACATGATTATCATATCTGCAGGAATTACTGTATATCTTTAGATGTCAGAGATAAAGCTGGTCTCCCATGGGGTCAGAAACTTACAGGAAAGGGCCTCATGGCTTTATTTCTTGAGGAAACTCATTGTTCTTATATTTTGTGGTTTATCTAAGACGAAGCTTTGTGGTTTGGTTTTGTTTTCTCTGATCATGGTATAGGGTATACACACCTCACAAAGATGGTAGAGCCTGATGCCAGCTTTGGCTTCTCATTTTGGTATTTATTGCATACATTTTAAAACAGTCACATCCATTTGTGGATTTTCCCTTTTATTATTCTTAAAATACACTTCAGCGTCTCATTAATACTTTTGCCTTGAGGGTCTGATATTAATATCATAACTCCATCTTTTATTGCTTAGCATTTACTTTCTATTTTCTTGTCTGCCTTTTTAACCTCTTTGAATTACTTTTTTTGAATATGTCTTTTGTATTAAGTATTTAGTTTGGTTTTTTGATCTAATCTGAAAATTAAGTTTATCAGATGAATTTACAGTATTTATATGTATGGATATAACAGATAATTTAGTCTTAATTGGTCAAAATTATATTGTCTGATTTTTAATGCTGCCTTTTTTTGTTTGTTTGTTATTGATTAACTGGGAAGGGGAGTGTTTAGTGGTGAAAGGGTAGAAGCATTCTCACTAAAATAAGGAGCAAAAGAAAGATCCTGCCAGCACCACTACTATTTGACTTCTTTAACCATTGTTTCCTGGAGGCAATGAGTTAATGCAGTGAGGGAAGAGCAAGAAATAAGAGTTAAGACAGGAACATCTAAGAGAACCAACTGAAAGAGACCATAAACAATTAGAGAATTCAATAATGTGCCTGGTTAAAAACAACAGACATTAGTTCCTGTTTGTCTAAATGCAAAAAAAAAAAAAAAAAAAAAGAAGAAGAAGAAGAAAAATGCAATAAAAGGGAAGAGGCCAGTAATAACAGCAACCAAAAAATTAAAATATCTAAAAATAAGTTAACAAGAAATACACAAGACCTATATAAGAAAACCATTTACATGCCACTAAGGAACAAAAATGACTTAAACGCATTGAAAGACAAGTCTTGTTCTTGAATAGGAAGGTTAGGTTCAGCATTGCAAAAATAGCAATTATTCCTAAACTGATAGAAAAATCTCACGCAGTCAACTTTAAAATTCAATTAATTTTTTTCTGAAACTTTACAAGATAATATTTAAAGTAATCAGGAAAAATACACATTCCAGAAAATTCTTACAAAGAATAATATGGTGAAATTAGCCCATTAAAACATATCACAGAGCTTCAAGGCTAATTTGGTACTGTTTTCCTGATAGGGTGTAACACAGAGTTCAATACAATACCCAAATACACGTGGAAATAGTTCACATAAAAAGGTAACATTTTTAATCCATAAATGGTATTGGTACACATTGGGAAAGAATTAAAAGCTGGACCTCAATTTTTATGCTGTTACTTCCAAATATATCAAAGCACTTTTTTAAAAAATAGATTTTAAAAACTGTTTTGTTTTTAATCTAACTGCATTGTTTAGAGATTCTACCTTCTTTGAATTCAATTTTTTTAAATTGTAGATATTCCCTTGTGCTATGACTTTTTTCATGGTCAGTTTTTATAAACATTCAATGTAAACTTAAAAAGAATGCATATTCTTTAATATTGCATAGGAGATTTTATGTACATATGTGTGTAATAATCTATACAGATCAACCTTGTCAATTGTGTTCAGATTTGCTAATCCTCATTAACCTTTGGCACATTTAGTTCTGTTTCTGATTGATAGATAGAAGACAGATAGATGGATGTAGATATAGATACGGATATATATAATCCAGTGTGATTGCAGATTTGTCCATTTCTCCTCTAAATCAATTTGTACTTGGTTGCTCAAGGCTATGTTATTAGAAGTGTATAAGTTCATGATTCTACCTTTTTTTTAAATTTTTTGTAGAGATGAGAGTCTCACTATATTGACCAGGCTGGTCTCAAACTCTTGACCTCAAGCTATCGTCCCCCCTCAGCCTCCCAAAGTGCTGGGAGTCCTTACAAACATGAGCCACGTGCCCGGCCTATTATTCTACCTTCTTGATGGAATGTTCATTTTATCATCATTTAAAATCATTCTGTTTCACTATTTATGTCCTTGCCTTAAATTTCTGTTTTTGACTGATACTAATATTGCTGTATCAACTTTTTTAGGTTAGTATATTCATGATGCGTCTCTTTTGATCCTTGTATTTTCACCTTTTTAATATAGTTTGTATTAAGTTTATCTCATAAATTATAGCTGAATTTTTTAAAACCCACTTTGATAAACTCTATATTTTAATAGAAGACTCTGATCTATTTGCATCTATTATAAATACTAATGTATTTGAACTTATGTGTACTATTTTATTTTGTTTTCTGTTCACCCTTTTTCTTGATTTTTCCATCTTCTTTTTCATCTTCCACTGCATATATAATTTATTTTCTTCATTTTTCTTCCATTAGTTTTGAAGTTATAGATTTTGTCTTTTTAGTTGCTTACTTTTACTTATCTATATCTTTTGAACAAAATCAACAATTATTCTGTTTCCATTCTCATGACTACCATAGTTACCTGAAGAAAACCAAAGCAGTCCTGGACATCTTGTCTTTGAGCATTTTGGTTTTAGCATTTTTTAAAATAGTTACTTTTATATTAAATAATTAAGACAATTAATATATTTTTATCCATTTCTGTGCTCGTTTTCTCCATCCAATGCCTGGGTTGGCTTATCCATAACATACCATTTAACATACCATTTTTGCTAGTTCTTTGTTGAGTCATTGGCAGCATAAACTCTCTTAATTTACAGAAGTTTAAACTAGTGAGCTATTAATTTAGATGAGGATTAGAGAAGGGACATTTGATTTGTGTCCTGAGAACAGATGAATAGAAGTTTGCAACACTACAAAATGAGGTGAGGTTCCAGGCACAAAAGCAGGGGGTCACAAACTGGCCCACAGAGTGGTTTTAAAATACATGCCAACATTTTAAAACAAAGAGATATCAGTAAGAAATCAGAATTTCTAGCTTCTGATGGAAAAAAAAAAAGTTTAGACAAAACTGGACTTGCACTGCCACAGGGCTGGAGTGGAGTAGTTCTGTCCCTTTCAATAGAGTACCGGCTCTTCTCTCCCTAGGGTCACCTGCATGTCCTCTGCGGGCCTTCGTGTGACCCCTTGCAGAAATTCCTGCAGATTTCAAAGATGCACCGAATGTATTTAGGAAAGGTTATATCGCGGAAGAATGATAGAGTATGATCTTTGTTTGCACGAAGCAACTCCGGTGGGGCAGTGGGTGGGTACGGGGAAAGGGAACAGTTTGAAAGCAGAGGAATCAGCTGGGAGGCTGTTGCAATAGTCTGGGAGAGAAATAATCAAGTGCAAAGTGAGTCACTAACAGAACTGAAAGAGAGGATATAGAATCAGATAATTTTTAGAAGCAAAATCAGAAAGAATTGGAAATGGGTTGAATGCTGTTTGTGAGGCAAAGTGTGTCAAAGATGATTCAAACGTTTCTAGCTTTGGGGATTGTGTGCTGCCATCAATTAAGACAGGAAGCTCAAAAGAAAGTGGAAGTTTTGGTGAAAAACCAATTGTGTTTTATTTGTGACCTCTCCAGATCAGAGGCTAGATCTTAGTTATCTCTGTGTCTTCAGCTCCTAACACATCTCCTGAAAGGGGTTCAATAAATAAAAGCAGAATTGAACTCAATTAAGTGTATCGATTTGTCATTGTTTGTGGGAAGGTCATCCAGGTGGAAATGTCCAAAAGTCAATTTGTCATTTTAGAGCACAAGAGAAAGGTTAAAGCTGGAATATATGTAGGTGTTATCAGCATATTTACTTTCTTGCCTGATTGACACAATTTATATTTTATTAAGGCATACTTATTGATAGTATATCTTAATAAGTTTATGATTTTGTTTTTATGATTGCCACATGTATTTAATAAATTGCAATAAGTAGATACTGATATTTTCATCATCTTCTCTCCTGTGCCTACAGCAGTATATATAACCCATAATAAAATCTTTTTCACCAGAAGATATTTCTGACAGACTCTACGATAATAAATTTAATTTCTTATAGAGTCATCAAACAACATAGAAATAACTTAAGTAATTTAAAAACTAATATTCAACTTTAATTTGACTTAAGTTTCAAGCAGCAATTAATTTCAGGAAAAGGAGGAATATTCACAATGATATAGGTAGCGTTATAAGCAAACATTGTTCACTCGAAGATAGTATTTACACAATGAGTTTTTAAAAAAACATCAAGTAGCTATTGTTTAAACTGTTGACTTATTTTTTAGCCTAAATTTTTCATGCCCAGGAAAAAGAGAAACATGGTGTCCGTTTTCACATGTACCATATACTTTCTTTCCTGGGATTTCTCTATTCCATTTCCTTTAAGAAGCATGTAAGTGAAAAAACAAAAAAAGAACAAACAAAAAAATAAAAATAAAAAAATCAAAGGTAGACAGCTTTATTCACAGTTTCCTGTGGTCTTCATCATCTTTCACAGTTTCCTATGGTACTTGATAATTCAATACTTAAAAGACCTCAAGGGAGCCCGACCTCATAACTCTGCCGTGTTCCCTGCCTGGAGACGCAACAGAATAGTGTGTTACCTTGGTGACCACTCTAGAGGAAGTCAGCATTATCCAGAGGCAAGCACCATCAACACCTATGATGACATGGAGGAGAAGCAGGAATTCACCAGGGAGGGCTCTTTTCTATTTTCTAATTGATGTTTTTTCTCTTCTTTTACTTCTCATTGACAAAGGAGAGAATACCAAAAAAAAAAAAAAAAAAAAAAAAAGTAAATTATGATGTCTCCATGCACCTGTCACCCAGCTACAAAACCCAGCTCTTGGCTCCTGCTTATTTCATCTTTTCTCCCATCTGCTTCTTCCTTTTTCCACAAGTGGAATATTTTGAGGCAAATCTCCACTGTTATACTATTTCATTCATAAATATTTCAGTATGCACCTCAAAAAGATAAGAAATCTGTTTTGAAACACAGTCAAAATATCAGGCCAGGCACAGTGGCTCACCCTTGTAATCCCAACAGTGTGGGAAGATTGCTTGAGCCCAGGAGTTTGAGACCAGCCTGGGCAACACAGTGAGACCCTGTCTCTACAAAGAATAAAACGTTAAAAAATAAAAAAAAAAGCTGGGCATAGTGGTGTATGTCTGTGGTCACTGCTACTTGGAAGTCTGAAGTGAGAGACTGCTTGAGCCTGGGAGGTCGAGGCTGCAGTGAACTGTGATCACACCACTGAACTCCAGCCTGGGAAACAGAGCAACATCCTGTCTCAAAATTAAAAAAATAAAATAAATTGAAGTAAACATAGTTAAAATATCATCATCCTTGCTACTCCAAGAGAAAGTAATATTTTCTAATATCATCAACTATTCATACTGTGTTCCAATTTCTCTTACTGTCTAATACATGTTTGTTTGTTTGAGCTGGTTTGAAATTGAATCCAAACCAACCACATATTGCATTTGTTTGACAGTTTTTTATCCCTTTCCATTAAAAGGCCCTCATTCCCTTTTTTCCTGGCATTTCACTTGTTAAGGAAACCAGATCATTGATTTCTGCAGGGTTCATTATATTCTAAGATTTTGTTACTGCCTCTCTATCGTGTCATTTAATGTGTTCCTGTAAATTGGTAGTTAGACCTAAGAAGCATGACTTAATTCAAGTTCAAATTTGGGACAGAATATTTTGTAGAGGCACATCATATCCAGTTGTCTCTCTCTCGATGATAATGCTAGCCATCAGTGATCAGTGCCTAGATCTATTATCTCTTGAGAGGTTTAAAATATGGTACTACTTTGTCATCCCTTCATCATATGTTAGCTCACATACACCTATGGATAGAAATCTATCTTCACCAGCTCCGGTTATTCTGAAGATGTTACTTAGGAAAAGCAAGTTAAATGCTTGATTCTTTCACAAAGTATAAGTTTTTAGAATAATAAGTGGGTTCCCTAGCATCCTCCAAAGTTTAAATATCATTTTGTACTCATGAATTTTAACACGTGATGTGTTTTGATGTGGTTTTAATGGTTTCCTGTTGATGCTCAAATTGCCCCATCTTTGGCCGGTAGGAAGCTTCTTCAAGTTGGCTCCCAAGACTTTTTGATACAAATCCAGTCGTCTTTGTTGATTTCCTTACTCCTTTCTGTAACAAGATAGATATCTAGTCTATTTCCTACTCCAAACTCAGAATCAGACCTTTCACCAAAATCCCCTGGCTTCTTTTAGTGGTATATGGTATTTGGAGATGAGAGTTTGGGTGTAATCTGATTATTAATGCTATAAACTGTGAGAAATACCAATCGTTTAATAAACTCAATATTCTTGATATCACAATTATTTGATGTATACTTAATTTCTGTGCTAGACTGTAATATCCACGAGGACGAGAACCACATTGATTTTTGCTCACCATTGTGATCTGAGTGCCACACAAGTGCCTAAACACACACCAACATTTTGTAGATGGTTGATTAGTGTACCCCAAAACTCATGTCTGGAACCCCAGAACGTACTTAGTTAAAACGAGGTCACACTAGATTAAGATGGGTACAAAATCCAATGATGATATTCTCATAAGAAAAGGAGAGGACACACACAGACAAGGGGAATAAGGCCGTGTGGAAATGGAGGCAGAGATTGGAGTTGTGCAGCTCTAACCAAGGAATGCCAGGGATTGCCGGGAACCATAAGAAGCTGCAAAAGGCAAGGAAGGGTTTGTTCCTAGAGCCTTCAGAAAGGACAAGGCCTTGCTAATACATTGATCTCAAACTTCTAGTTTTCCAGAGCTGTGAGACAATGAATTTGTGTTGTTTTAAGTCATCCAATTTCTGGTACTTTGTTATGGGAGCCCTAGGAATGTAATACAGTGACGATTAGATTACATTTTAAACTGCGTTGGAAAGTGTGATTTTTTTTTTTTTTTAAGATGGAGTCTCACTCTGTCGACCAGGCTGGAGTGCAGTGGCGCAATCTCAACTCACTGCAAGCTCTGCCTCCCGGGTTCACGCCATTCTCCTGCCTCAGCCTCCCGAGTAGCTGGGACTACAGGCGCCCGCCACCACGCCTGGCTAATCTTTTGTATTTTTAGTAGAGACGGGATTTCACCGTGTTAGCCAGGATGGTCTCGATCTCCTGACCTCGTGATCCACCCGTCTCGGCCTCCCAAAGTGCTGGGATTACAGGCGTGAGCCATCACACCCAGCCTGGAAAGTGTGATTGTTTAAAAATCACTGTGTGCCGGGCTTGGTGGCTCACACCTGTAATCCTAGCACTTTGGGAGGCTGAAGCAGGCGGATCACTGCCTCTTCAGTAATGCCTGTTCTTCTACCTTTGGCTTGCTCTTGAATTCTGTCCTGGGCAAAGCCAAGAACTCAGCAGGCTAAGCTGCACTTTGGGGCTTGCCTGCCCTGCATCAATTGTATCATTACACAAAAACATTCCTGCTCCTCATTCATTATTGGAAATACAGTACCCTAAACAGTTAAACTTTAACATTGAGTAAATCAGTTTCCAGCAGCTAAAAACAAAATATCCTCACCTAAATTGTTTCAAATATAGAATGGATATTATTTAACTTAGAAATTATGCATGGCAACTATAAAGTTTAGTTATGACTTTACATTAATGCCTTGCTCAGTAAGTGCACAATTGAGAACTACATACTTCCCTTTGTTGTAAAGGTAGGCCGAAAGTTTTTGGAGTGGATTGTCACTGAAGATCCCACCTCTAACTTTCTCCATGTTTTATATCAGACTTGGCTTGATTGAGAGATTGGCTTCCTGTGCTAGAAACACTACTCAACTTTAAATCATAAGACATGGATCTGAGCCCTGGCTCTGCTACTCCTAAGCTGTGTAAAACTGGACAGCCCACTTAAGCATGATTAAAAGAGAAAGAAAATGTATATAAGTATCTGAGGTCAGTGCCTGGTACACAGGCGGCATTTAATAAGGATGGGCAAGACATGTAGTTAGATCTACAGTGTAACGATTAGGAGTGAAGGGCTGTGGAGGGAAACAGAACGAGGTTCAAATTCTGATTCTGCCACTTTCTGGTTTGACAGTTGAACGAATTGCTTGGACTCTCTAAGCTTAGGTTTCTCCTCTGTGGAAAAGAGGAAATAATTCCCACAACCTACAGTTCTCTGCAAATATTAAAAACCATAATCCATAAGAATAATTTAGCATAGTGTTTGGCACACTGTACATTCTTAATATTTTTCTGGTTATTATTAATGTTATTTAATGTTTCAGAATAGATGCTTTAACCATTCCAAGTTTTTGGATGTTTTAAATACAAAGATATTGAAATAAAATATTTTTTGGGCTACTTTTTTTAAAATTAAATTCAGAGTAATTCTAAGTTATTGTAAGCTAAAACCTGAACTTTAAAATGATAATAATGGTATTAGCAAAAATAAAATGTAAGAAAAGACAATTTTATCACCAGGATTTAATACATAGAAGATGCATTCAACTCATATGCTTTCTCTCAAAGTGTGTTTTATTGGAATACCAAGATAGGTAAAGCACACTCTAATTTATATATATATAAGTTATTTTATATTCATATATATATATTCATTTTATCACTTCTGAGGCATTGGGAAATGACCTTCTCCCAGATTATCCCCTGTTCCCTTGTACTCAGTAGTCAACCACTACAGAGATTTAATCCTTTTACTTAAAAATATATTCCCTGGAAAGAAAACAACAGGCTATCAGATGTGAACATCTAAGTGGAAATGAGGTTATCAGAAGCATTCCAAAAGAGAGCATGGATGCATAAATATTCCAGAAACAGAAATAGCAACTTACGAAAGGGAAAAGAAAGGTGAACAGATGCTGTGAAGATAAACTTCACTTTTTTCCCAGCTAAAACTGTCTCCAAACATTGGCAGAGAAGACCAGGAACTTTTTATAGATAACAACTGCTTTTTCTTTTTTAAATCATATGTGTTCTTGCATTTCTGTAATCACGAGAAACAAATTTAATTTAAAGATGCCAAAGGCTTTAGCCTACTTTTTTCTTTTATATTGTGTCGGTAATCCAGATATTTCTGATATTTACATTAAAAGAACATGATACTGCTAATAGAAAACTGCCCTATCAAAATGTTTTTATAGTATCTGCTTTGGAGCTATAATTTTACTAAGGGTGACACAATAAAATGACAAACTTTTTAAAAATCACCTATTTTTAGTCTTTTCTTACATATAAAAATACACGTTAGATTGGCAGGTCTGACTTTTGGCAACCAAAAGCACAGCTTCAGAAAAGTATAATTATAAAATCACTCTTAAACTATTTTGTCATGTAGTATGTCAGGTAAATAATGGTTGCTTTAGTGAGAAAGAGAAAAAGAATGAGAGACTATTCGTAATTAAATGAGTCTAAGACAGAAATGACAACTAAAGACAATAAGTGATCTTGGACTGAAACTAGAGGTATAAAGGACACTTTAAAAATGGTTGCTTTAATGTGAAAATTATTTTAGTAACTGGTTATGCAAATTTAGGCATTTGTTCAAGTGAAGGTTAAGACTGTGAGAGGGAACAGCTAACACCCCCTGAGAATATTGTTTTTTATTCTCAACAAAGAACAAAGGAGGCATATGTTTCTTTTCTTTTGAGTAATCTAAAACAATTTACTTGTTTTTGTTTTTGGTTTTGGTGTTTTTTTTTTGAGATGGAGTCTCACTCTGTTGTCCAGGCTGGATTATGCAGTGGTGCAATCTCAGCTCACTTCAACCTCCACCTCCTGGGTTCAAGTGATTCTCCTGCCTCAGCCTCCAGAGTAGCTGGGACTACAGGCATCTGCCATCACCCCTGGCTAATGTTTGCATTTTCAGTAGAGACAGGGTTTTTTCATGTTAGCCAGGCTGGTCTCGAACTCCCAACCTCAAGTCATCCACCCGCCTTGGCCTCCCAAAGTGCTGGCATTATAGGTGTGAGCCACCTTGCCTGGCAACCTCTTTATTTTAAAAGTACTTTTAAAATTTCAAAAGTAAAACGTATTTGTTTTTTAAAAATTCCAGTTCTCCCTCTCCCTCTCCCTCTCCCTCTCCCCACGGTCTCCCTCTCTTTCCACGGTCTCCCTCTCATGCGGACCCGAAGCTGGACTGTACTGCTGCCATCTCGGCTCACTGCAACCTCCCTGCCTGATTCTCCTGCCTCAGCCTGCCGAGTGCCTGCGATTGCAGGCACGCGCCGCCACGCCTGACTGGTTTTGGTGGAGACGGGGTTTCGCTGTGTTGGCCGGGCCGGTCTCCAGCCCCTAACCGCGAGTGATCTGCCAGCCTCGGCCTCCCGAGGTGCCGGGATTGCAGACGGAGTCTCGTTCACTCAGTGCTCAATGGTGCCCAGGCTGGAGTGCAGTGGCGTGATCTCGGCTCGCTACAACCTCCACCTCCCAGCCGCCTGCCTTGGCCTCCCAAAGTGCCGAGATTGCCGCCTCTGCCCGGCCGCCACCCCATCTGGGAAGTGAGGAGCGTCTCTGCCTGGCCACCCATCGTCTGGGATGTGAGGAGCCCCTCTGCCTGGCTGCCCAGTCTGGAAAGTGAGGAGCGTCTCCGCCCGGCCGCCATCCCATCTAGGAAGTGAGGAGCATCTCTGCCCGGCCGCCCCGTCTGAGAAGTGAGGAGACCCTCTGCCTGGCAACCACCCCGTCTGAGAAGTGAGGAGCCCCTCCGCCCGGCAGCCGCCCCGTCTGAGAAGTGAGGAGCCTCTCCGCCCGGCAGCCACCCCATCTGGGAAGTGAGGAGCGTCTCTGCCCGGCAGCCACCCCGTCCGGGAGGGAGGTGGGGGGGTCAGCCCCCCGCCCGGCCAGCCGCCCCGTCCGGGAGGGAGGTTGGGGGGGGTCAGCCCCCCGCCCGGCCAGCCGCCCCATCCGGGAGGTGAGGGGCGCCTCTGCCCGGCCACCCCTACTGGGTAGTGAGGAGCCCCTCTGCCTGGCCAGCCACCCCGTTCGGGAGGGAGGTGGGGGGGTCAGCCCCCCCGCCCGGCCAGCCACCCTGTCCGGGAGGGAGGTGGGGGAGTCAGCCCCCTACCTGGCCAGCCGCCCCGTCCGGGAGGGAGGTGGGGGGGTCAGCCCCCCGCCCGGCCAGCCGCCCCATCAGGAGGTGAGGGGCGCCTCTGCCCGGCCGCCCCTACTGGGAAGTGATGAGCCCCTCTGCCCGGCCAGCCGCCCCGTCCGGGAGGGAGGTGGGGGGGTCAGCCCCCCCACCCGGCCAGCCGCCCCGTCTGGGAGGTGAGGGGCGCCTCTGCCCGGCCACCCCTAATGGGAAGTGAGGAGCCCCTCTGCCCAGCCAGCCAACCCGTCCGGGAGGGAGGTCGGGGGGGTCAGCCCCCCGCCCGGCCAGCCGCCCCGTCCGGGAGGGAGGTGGGGGGGTCAGCCCCCCGCCCGGCCAGCCGTCCCGTCTGGGAGGTGAGGGGCACCTCTGCCCGGCCGCCCCTACTGGGAAGTGAAGAGCCCCTCTGCCCGGCCAGCCGCCCCGTCCGGGAGGGAGGTGGGGGGGTCAGCCCCCTGCCCGGCCAGCCGCCCCGTCCGGGAGGTGAGGGGCGCCTCTGCCCGGCCGCCCCTACTGGGAAGTAAGGAGCCTCTCTGCCCGGCCACCACCCTGTCTGGGAGGTGTGCCCAACAGCTCATTGAGAACGGGCCAGGATGACAATGGCGGCTTTGTGGAATAGAAAGGCGGGAAAGGTGGGGAAAAGATTGAGAAATCGGATGGTTGCCGTGTCTGTGTAGAAAGAAGTAGACATAGGAGACTTTTCATTTTGTTCTGTACTAAGAAAAATTCTTCTGCCTTGGGATCCTGTTGATCTGTGACCTTACCCCCAACCCTGTGCTCTCTGAAACATGTGCTGTGTCCACTCAGGGTTAAATGGATTAAGGGCGGTACAAGATGTGCTTTGTTAAACAGATGCTTGAAGGCAGCATGCTCGTTAAGAGTCATCACCACTCCCTAATCTCAAGTAACCAGGGACACAAACACTGCGGAAGGCCGCAGGGTCCTCTGCCTAGGAAAACCAGAGACCTTTGTTCACTTGTTTATCTGCTGACCTTCCCTCCACTGTTGTCCCATGACCCTGCCAAATCCCCCTCTGTGAGAAACACCCAAGAATTATCAATAAAAAAATAAATTTAAAAAAAAGAAAGAAAAAAAAATTCCAGTACACAAAAGTATAAGAGTGTCCTCACTTTAGCTCCTCTCTCTCAATTGTTTGTCTAGTATTCTTTGCACCTGTGCAGACATTTTATATATAAGGAGGCAACGCAGAGAGAAAGAAATGTTCTTCAAACTTTATGGTCAAAGTTATCAAATACTGACACTGGGGTTTTATAACAGCTAAAGATGGGTCTTTGCAGATGAGACAGTCTTCATAATTGGGGTCTTTTCACCATTTCACATAGAGTTTAACTGAACTGTTTGTATTACGATGAAATCTTTAGCTATTCAAATATGAATCATGGATATTTATAACCCAGTGTTGTCCAATTTAACATTTCATGGTTCTAGCTGCCGAAGCCGGAAAAAGGCATCAGAAGGCAAACCTTTAAATGTCTTTGAAGTTCATTTTAAGTACTCCCCTCAAATTCTACGTAGGTTTCTAAAGCTTGCTCATTTTCTAAGAGTCTACTACATCTAATGGATGGCAAAGAAGTCCAATGAGCCTCTGGATCTGGGTGAGATGAAGAGCCACCTCCTATCTGTCTGCGGAGAGGGAAACACTCTGAGAATAGACACTCCTGCAATTTGGCACATTGTTTTCAGCCCTAACTGAAACTAGGAAATGCAGGGAAGTGTGATCATGAAAATAACAGGATCAGAGGAGTGTAGAAATTAGCTGGCTTTTTTCCCCTACAAAATTCATAAAAACAGACTATCTTAAGTGTGGGGTATGATTTCTGGGATTTATGTAAGAAGAGATGTCTTACAGCTGAAACCATGAAACCAACAAGAGAATATCTTTCACCTCCCTGTGACTCAAGGCACATTGCAAGAATGCTGCGTAGAAGTACATCCAACAAAACTGACCCAAAAGCACAAATGCAGGGGTGGGGCTGGAGATGGTGATTCTTTCTAATTAAAGTCCTGGCTCATGTAGTTGTGGGTATTCTGTGAGACTACATACGAGTATTTAGTGCAATGCCTGCTTTGTGGAAGTGCTCAATACACAGTCATTGGCACAGTGGTTGTTAAGGCTTCATTCTAACTTTCAGAGCATCCTCATGACACTTCATTCATGGAGAGCAGTGTTTCTTTGTTAACATAAATCCACATAAATCATGGGCAGTTGGGGAAATTTTTCCTTACCATCAGAAACTTTGAAAATGACCTCTCAAGGTAGGAAGGAAACAGATTATATACATGTGTGTTCAACTGTAAATCCCTTGAATGAGTTTTATCTCCCCCCTCACAATGCCCAGCATAATGCGTGACATGACATATAATATGACCTAATAAATGTTGCCATCTAGGGTAGTGGGTAAGAGCATAAACCCTGGAGCCAAGCTGTCTGCATAGCTGTCATCATGGACAAGTGACCTAACCTCTTCGTGGTTCAGTATCCTCAACTGTGAGGTAAGGACATGAATAGTTTCTACCTCCTTGGTTTGCCATGAGGAATAAATGAATTAGGACATGTAGATTGTTCATAATACTGCCTACTACCTTGGTATGCTATCTGTTTGCTATTATTGTTATGATGACGAAGAAGATGATGCCCACTCCCCACCCAAAGCACTAACTTTAGAAATACCTTACAGCTTAAGGACACACCCTCTGCCTCCTTTTCTGGTACTTAGTGACCATCTGAGAAATAAATATGGTTGTTCTTTTTATATCTGTTAATAGCACATGATAATAGCTACTAAGTGAAACCCTTTCTACCTGGTTGTAATTTTTTTTTCAAGAAAAAAATTTTTTACAACAATTTTTTTTCAAGATGCCAAGAAAGTTGTCAAGCACCTCTGCTATAATTCTCAACAGGAAAAATTGAGTTTTTTTCTTATTATTTTGTAAGCATCATTTGAAAAATGATTAGAACTCTGATATTTATGCTATATTTAAGAAAATACAACATTTTCTAAATTATTGGGATAACTATATATACTAGTAGTATTGTCTAACCCTACTGGGGCTTTGGAGGGTATCAAATTAGCTTATTCAAGAATAAATAGAGCACAATAAACCTATTCTCTCTAAAAATCAATATATAATGCTGTTAATTTGCCTTGAGTACTGGATTTGGCAGAATAATAATTGTGCCAAGAAACTGACACTACAAAAAATCATTATTCTGATAAAAACAGGTAAGAATAAGCCAACGACTGAGCTGCAGAAAGAAAAAATGTGTCAGGAAGTAGTTTCTGCCATGAAATGAGAATCCAAGGCTGTCATTGGCCTCAGCATGAGCAACAGCAATTCTCTCTTGCAAATTGCCCTCATTGCAGCTGAATGATCACATCTCCACCTGTGCAGCAATTCTTTCACCCAGTGGTTTCCATAAGCAGTGTGAAAACTGCATCTCACATCTCCTTAGTCAACTGTGCTAGTGGATGAAACAACAATGACATCAAACGGAGTGTGTACTAGATTCATTTATCATGTGGACAGGACCATCAACTAATGTCTGGATTATATCTGACCTTATGTTCTAAAATGCTGAAGGAACAGCAGCTCTCTCCTCCGAAAGGCAGTAATTGTTTACAATTTAAGTTAACAAGTCTCATATAAAGCATCCCTGTTTCTCCTTTGTTTTCTGGAATCTATAACAACAGTTTGAAAGGAATAAGAGTCAAAGGCCAGAGAGAGAAGACTAGGAAGAGATAGAGGCAAAGAAGGGAAGGAGGAGGTGCTGTGGAACCCGGGAGACCTGCTCAGACTACAAGCTTTGCACGTCACAGATGGAATTACAGTGAGCAAATTCCCTTCCCCTCCCCAGCCTCAATTTCCTTAGGAAAAGGGAATGATAAAATCTTTCTACAGTTGTTCTCAGAATTTAATGAAATATTAACCACCTAGCACAATGAATAATAGTATTATTAAAATTAACTTTCAAAATGAATCTTCTTCTTGGCCTTTGCTATGGAACAGAGACCTCATTGTTCCCTTGTGTAAGATAATTGAAGTCAAGCTAGAGTAGACCTTGGAAGGTGAAATGAAGTCGTTTGGAGTCCATAGATGACCAGGACACTGCAACCCTGAGTTTACAGGGAGTAAACTCTGGGTTTACTGGACCACTGAGTCTCTATATTGGCAGGGAGATCATCATATGAAATTCAGTCAGGTCAGCTTAGAAGACCCTCCTTATGCTCTCCTATCTTCATCTCCTCTGCTGCTTAATCAAGCAGCATCACAATCTTCACCCCTCTTACCCAAGCCATTGCAAGAAGAGGAAACTATTACATCTAATATTGTGGCTATGGAGGCTTAGCAGGAGACTTACAAAAGAGCTCTTCATATTGCAAACTTCCTGACAGCTTGGAAGCCGTCACCATTACATTTGCAAACCCCTTTTATGGTTACCTTAAATGTAGAGGATGTTAAGAGCCTAGAGAAAGCATGTGCCTACAATGTGAGTACTTGAGGCGTATCCCTATACTTGCATGGGAAGGATGATGTTTTTTATTATTTACTTTGCCAATTGTTATTGTTACAGCATCTGTGCCTAACCTCTGAGTCTGAGGCATGAAATTAATAATCCACAAACCACATAGGGAGAAAAAGGAAAAAAAAGTTTAATTTCCATGTATCCCAAGTTCACATATAAAAAAAAAAAGAGCAAGAGGGCTAAATTATAAAGCAGAGGGAAAAAACACACAAAAGTCGGGGTATGTAGTTAGAAGCAAAGAACTCTGAAGTCACACAACACCTTCTTCAGGCGAAGGAGCACAATATGGGATCAGTTCTCTGTCTATCCCCTCTGCTCCAATAATACCCAGGGGACAGAGTTTAGTGCTGTTCTAGGCAGAGAAGAAAAGGCAAGAGAAAGGATTGCTTTTTTCTCTTTCACTTTCTGTCTTGGTTAAGCTCCAAGGAAAAGTGAGCTTCCAGTGGCAGGGAGTGAATGAGACTGCAGAGAGGTTTTGTTTTACTGCTTTAAATTCAGTTTAATAAAATCTCTACCAGAAAACATCCTGACGATGTATCTTCAGCTAAGAGATGGGCAACTCTACCTATTCACCACCAGGCAACCCACCCCTTCTCCAACCCTTCTGTCCTTTATTAAATGCCCAAGAAATACATAAGAAAGGACAGGGAGATGCCATACTGTTCAATCAACATTTTTTTTTTTTCAGTTCTTGTGGAAAAATAAACTCACACCAAGAAACATGCCCTAAACACATCTATAATGTACTAGGCTTCATTGCTTTCTTCATTGCATTCCTCGACAACGCAGACCCTCATTCTCATTTCATCATCAGGAGATATGGTTGGTACCAAATAATTTCGCACATTACAATCTTGATTGTATGCTTCATTAAGAGCATAGGGTTTGAACACAGGCAAGAAAATAAAAAAGAAAATAGATAAATTGAACTTGATAAAATTAAAAATTTTGTGCATCAAAGAACACTATCAACAGAGTGAAGACACAACCCATGGGATAGGAGAAGATATTTATAAATCATGTATCTGATAAGGGATTAATAACCACAATATATAAATAATTTTTACAACTCAGCAACAATAAAACAACTCTCCCATTAAAAAAAAAAAAGCAAATGACTTAAACAGAACTTTCTTTAAAGAAGATTTACAAATAGTCAATAATCCTTAATGAAATACAAATCAAAACCACAATGAGATACAAATTAGGGTGAAAACTATAAATAAAAACAAAAAAGTCTTGGCCAGAATGTGGAGAAGTTACTTGGAATCCTTGCACATTACTAGTGAGAATATAAAATGCTCCAGCCACCGTAAAAAACAGTAGGGCAGTTCCTTAAAAAATTAAACAGAATAACCATAGGGTATAGCAATTCCACTTCGGGGTATATATCCTGCTGTGTTTTGGATGTGGTTCATTTCTGCCAAAACTCACGTTGCAATTTAATTGCCAGTGTAACAGTGATGGGGGATGGAGCCTTTAAGAGGTGATCAGGTCTTTAACGTAGATTGATGTCTTTCTTGAAAGACTTGTTTAGTTTTTGAGGAAGTGAATTAATTGTCACAGAGTGGATTGTTACAAAAGCAAGCTCGGCTTCCTCAGCTTTCTCGGCTTTTGCCTTTCTTGCATCCTCTCTAGTCCTTTTGCCTCTACCATGTTATGACTGAGTAAAAAGGCCCTCACCAGAAGCCAAGCAGATGCTTGTGCCATGCCCTTGGACTTCCCAGCCTCCATAACTGTAATAAATAAGTTTCTTTTCTTTATAAATTACCCAGTCTATAGTATTCTTTTACAGCAACAGAGAACAGACACATCTAAGAGAATTGAAAGTAGGGACTCAAACAGACATTGAAACACTCATGTTCATAGAGGCATATTATTCATAACAGCCAAAAGGTGGAAGCCACCTATCTATGCCTTAAAAAGGAATGAAGCTCTGATAAATGCTATAACATGGATGAACTCCGGAGACATGCTAAGTGAAATCAGACAGATGCAAAAGGACAAATAGTATATGATTCCACTTACATGAGGTACTTCGAGTAGTCAAATTCGTAGAGACAGAAAGTAGAATGGTGTTTGCCAGGGGCTGGAGGGAAGAGGGAAATTAGGAGTTATTGCATAATAGACACAGTATTTCAATTTGGAAAGATGAGCAAAGTTCTGGAGATAATGGTGATGATGCTTACAAAACAGTGTGAATGTACTTAATGCCATTGAAATCCACACTAAAAATAGTTAAAACGGTATGATATGCATATTTTATTATAAAAAAGTAAGAATTGAATTTTAAAAAGAACATAAGGTATGGAGTCAAAGTTTCAAGGTTGGTAGCCCAGCTACCCTACACACTAATTGTGAAGCAAGTAATTTAACCTCTTTGTGCCTCTGTTTTCTTCTGTAAAATGGGATAATCAGTGTGCCTGTATCATAAGGTTGCTTTGAAGTTTATATGAAATAATGAAAGAAAAATCCTTGTTCATAATGAATGTACAATATGTGTGAATTATTATTGTTGTTGTTTTTTGTATGGATGCTAAACACTCCTTGATGCCATGAAAACAATATCTGTTCCTTTTCTGCTTCTCCCACAGAGAATTTTCTATATATTGCTAAATATTTATTGACGGATTTATGTATTCATACACAAAGGCGAACCTATTGACTCAATATCAGTGGTTGTTTTTCCAACACATAATATAAATTAATATTGATCAATTCATATTCTTGAATAAGTCCCCTTAAACCAAAGATATGCATTTATAGACAGCTGGCTAAGGATGAGATATTATCTTGAAAAGGATGTAATTCACAGTACTAGGTTCCAATGCCAAGGGAATCATAAGATCTTACCCTTATTATTATTGTAACTGACCTATAGAACCAGCCACAGAGTATAAAACCACATAATTGAGACACCACCATCTAAAGAAAGATGCAAAGTAAGTTGAATAGATAAAACCCTTGAGCCCATTAAACAGATAACCTCTTGGATTTTTAAACATCACCAACAAGGATTAAGGTGTGAAGAACATAGAAAGCATCACTAATAAACTCTGGCCCTGATGAGGTGTGGAACCCTCATTACATTTAAGGGTAAATGTATTGAGGATGCTGCTAGTTTCAAGTTTTGACAGCATGAAATATTGGGCATTAGCTAATTCTCTTCATTTTAAACCAAACTATTTTTAAATCAATGCCTCTACCCAAAAATTGCTATAATAAATTATTAACATCCATTCTCAAATAAAACCAATTATTTCTTAAATGAACAGCATTTTCACAAGCTTTTCTTAAGACAAATTTTTGTTTTAAGCCTTGGGTTGATGCTGGCTTCTAAAATCTTCTATTGGAATGAGAGAAAATTCACTTAAGGGATTATTTCTCCAACAGTTTGAGTGACTATTTCCCCCAGATATATTTTTCAGAGCCCATGCCCTAAAGCGTCATAATTCCATTAAATCAGTGCACAGCTGGGCAATTCTTTCTTTGCTCACATTATAGTGATCCCCAGGGAATTTATGTAAATCTATGGAAATTCATTTTAAAGGCAGTGCTTTGAAAGGATGCATCCTCATTAAGTAAACAATTATATCTACAAACAGGCTACAAGCAACATACTGAAGAGCTAAATTAAATTTTCCATCAGGAAAACTAAACCATCCACTTTCACATTTAGGCTTTACATAAATGCCACCAAAATTGTAAGACAAAGGATTATGAAGTCAAAACAGGTATCAAGGGAAGTGTAACTGAGCCACTGTTGCAGGGCATGGCCTCTAGCCTCCTTTCTGGTCCCACTACCTCATTCCACTTTTGGCAATGCCATAAAGAAAAGATGGCAGTGATATAATTTAAGGACTCCTAGGAAAATTTTATCATGTAAGGGTGGAAAGAAATGACCACTCCTACTTCCTACAAAGGGCATTCCAAGTCAACCCCAAGAAACTCTGATAAGACCAGAGAGTCTGCAACATAAAGGATAGGGTCTTGTGTGCTAGAAAGAGGACAAGCTTTATTGTTAGACTTGCCTACATTTCAACTCTAACTCCTTCACTTATTAGCTGAGTGGCCTCAGTTTCATTTGTAAATTGGGGATAATACTACTTCTTGACAGTGTTATAGATTTTTAATAAGGAAAACTACATAAAGTATTTAGTCAGGGGCCTGGAACATGGTTGGCATTCAAATGCCTTTACCTGGACCACAAGGTGAAGAAGCCTGAACAAGATGTGGGCTACAGAAATGAGGAGCTAAGTGGGAGGGAAAGAAACTTCTCTACTTAAAAATGTGGGGTCCTCAAGCAACTTTGTGTCTTCCATCTTAGTAGCTCTATTTATCTTCCCTAATGTTAGAAAAGCAGGACTAAGGCAATCCATGATAACATTGGCTTCAATACCACATCTCTTTCTTCTTAAGCCATTCTAACATTTATTCTTTTTGGCAGAGATCTCCTCACATCCCAAAATTCTGTACTCTATAGAGGTAACATCTTGGTTCTAAAGTCATAATTAAAAGTGAAATTCCCATAACAAATTTACCCTTAAAAACCCCTTTGAAAGGTATAACACTGGAACAGTCTCTCAGTAACGCCACCATAGGCCATTTCCCATCCATTATTGGAACAGATTGCTGATTCTTTGGTTGAGTCCTAGGTGAACCAGCTGGCTTGAGTTTAAGATCTGTATTGTCTCAAAAAATCATATTATATTATATATAAAATCTCTATGTATATAATCTATTATATATAATAGATTCACATTCCATTTAGCTAGATGCTCATAATCCATGAGTTAAGTGGAACTGAGCCCAACTAAAGAAGCAGACTCCCATCTCCTTGTATACATCGAGTAAAATAATTAGCTTAGATGCTGAAATGTATGTCTGCCTTTGTGTTAGATGTCCATCCCTATTCAACCCTCTTCTGAAAAATGTGAACGAAATAGCCATGCCCCTCAGTACAGGCTGAGATATGGGCAGGTGTTTTAGCCTCAGCACCTCAGTAAGCACAGCATAAAGATTTATGTGCTACTATTTTTTATTAAAGAGTGAGTGTAAAAGAAAACAAGGTAGGGAAGAAAGAGAAGCTGATTGGAGAGTGTGTTGCTAAACTAGTTAGCACTAATTTAGCCTTCTTCATGTCATAGAACTTTCCTATGGAAAGCCACATCAACTGTACCTCAAGGCCATAGATAGCTGAGAAGAAAGGGAAAGTATTTATCATTTATCTTATTAGCCATTAGTCCAAAGTTTGTTCCCTAGGACTTAATTCCCTTGAAATTCCAGACCGTGCATTTGTGGGTACTAAGTAAGATTACTCAAACTTCATTTTCAACAGGGGAGTCCTGGATTGAGAGGTAAGAAGCACATGGTATGGCCTTAAAGTAAGGCACTGTCAAGTTCCAAGTGAAATCATTCTAAACCCACGCACAGCTGGTTACTGCAGCAGCAGTTGAAACAAAAGAGACATGAAGCTGAAAGATTGTGAATTGGGATATAAGAGGTGTTGGATACAGAATGCAATGATAGACATAGCTCGTTTAGGCTGTAAAGCTTAGCAACTTCATATTTATTCTCAGTGCATAAAAAGAATATTAAATAAAATATTCCAGTAGTAGTAATGACATCATCAGCATTATTATTACTGGCATGTTGATTCCTTCTCTCACCTTTAACTCCTTAAATGCTACCAACACTTAAGTCCCTTAGAGAGTAGCTTTCCTTTCCAGATCAATTCAGCCCTTTTGTCATACCTAGTTAATTGAGAAAGAGCTTCTAACCTGGTTTCTCTAATCTTAGTCTCTTCCTAACTGCATTCATATTATTCATAATTGCCATTCTTCTCTAATAGTTTTCATCAAATCATTTACTTTTCTATGAAAAAAGTGATAATTTTAACTTTTTGGATAAATGTAACATTAAATGTTTTCCCTCCCCATCAAGCTAATAATATTAAATACATTTAATTCTTTTTAAATAGAAATTCACCCTGAATTCTTCCTTTTCAGAACACAATTTATGGACTTCCAATCTAAAAGGCAGTATTTGATTCCATGTCTTCAACAAATCTGTATTCCTAAAAAATATTAAAATGACCTAAAAAAGGTTAAAGGACCTAATGAAAAACATAATGAAAATAAATGTAATAAAATGTTCTAGATGAAGTAACTAGCAGTTTAGGTATAACTCAAGAGAGAATTAGGAATTTGGCAGATTTCTCTGAAGAAATTAATTCTGAAGAAATTCTCTGAAGAATTTAAAGACAGAAAAAAGAAAATGAAACATGTGGAAGAAAGATAAGTGTACATGAATACTTGAATGAGAAGAGCTCAGACAGGAATACTATAAAGGATGAGTGAGAAGAATATTCAAAGACATTATACTGGAAATTTTTCTAGAATTGATGAAAGTTTCTGGAGAGATACATGAAGGATATCTATGCCTACACATATTGTAGAAAAATGCAGAATCCCACAACTTAAAGGAAAGTCTTAAACCTAATGAGACAGAAGAGACCATCTATAAAGGAATGACAATTAAAATAAAAGCAGACTTCTCAGTAGAAATCATGGAAGCTAGAAGTGGAATAATTTCTTCAGGAAATTATTTTTTAAATGATTCTTAATCTACTATTTTATAGATAAAAATTTCTTCAAGATTCAGAGTAAATTAAAGATATTTCTAGTATTTTCACATAAAATCTGAGAGACTTACGGAAAGGAAAAGGGTAAGTGAAACAGAAAAATTAACAAGCAGAGGACAAAGAGAAAGATTTCAGAAATAAAGAAAAACATGTCACTAATCACAATATTTATATGTATAGACCAAGCTTGTCACTTAAAAAACAAAAAAAAAATTAAAGCTAACCAAACAAATTCAACTATATGCTCTATTTAAGGGACATACATAAAATAAGACAGAAAATGATTTAAATATATGTCCATTCTCACCACAGTTATTCAACACAGTACTGAAAATCTAGAGAGTCTAAGACAAGAGAAAGAAATAAAGGACATCCAAATTGGAAAGGAAGAAGTCAAATTATCCTTGCCTGCAGAAGATATATTCTTCCATCCCTCCCCCAAACAAACAAGAATAAGAACAACAAAAGTTCACATAGCTTTACAGGCAATTCCACCATAATTCAAGGAGTCACACTTCTCCAAAACAAACAATAAAAACAACAAGAACAACTGCAAAATCCAACAGTTTTACAAAAAATTCTACCATAAATAGAGGAACAGACAAAATTTCCTTTCCAGGAAAAAAGAAAAAGAAGGAATGCTCCAATCCCATCCTTTAAGGCAAGTATGATCCTCATATCAAAACTAGGGATAGTATGAGAAAGGAAAATCTCCTTGGAGACCATATATGTGAAAATCCTAAATAAAAATATCACTAAGTTGAACCCCTATAGTCTATAAAATGATACTATCATGACTATGTTGAGTTGATGCCAAAACTGCAAGTCGTTTATCATTAGAAAAATCTACCAGTGTGATTCACTTCACTAACAGCTTAAGAATAAAAACCATAAAATCATCTTACTAGATTCGTGTAAAGCACTGAATACAAATAAACTAATCAAACGCCTCCTGAAAAGATAAGGTAACACATTATTATATAGTCAATAAAAATATAATATAGCAGTTAAAATTAATTAATTTCAACTAGATACAACAAACATAAAATTGTGAGTCTTGGATTAAAAGAGCAAATGAACAGTCTAGTGCAATATCCCCTTTTGGTATACCCATTGGAGAAAGCACAGGTTTTATAATTCTTTTCACAACATTATTATAAGTATGATACCAAAAGCTTTAAACAATAAAACAATTGTTTTATTTAAGCAAATAAGCAATTATTTAATTATTAAACAATAATTAATTAAATAAAACTGTGATACTGACATTAGATCACGCAACAGAATTTTTTAAATTACATATAAACTTTGGATTTCAGAAGGGTGGGGAAAAACACTTGGAAAAATATTCAAATAAATATTTGAATATATCTCACTTCTTAAGTCAAAATAAATTGTAGAAGAAATAAATGAAAAGAAAAATCAATGCTGTGAAAAAAATAGGCAAATATTTATATGATCTTTTGGAGGCTGATGCCAAAAGAATAAACCATAAAAGAGAACACTAATACATTGTATATGTAAAAAATATGAAATAACATGAAACAAATAAATGAAAGCCATAGTTAAAAGATAAATGGCCAACTAGAACACTAATTAGCATGGTATGTGGCAATCAATTATACCTTACTATAAAAGTAACCCATCTAAATTAATAAAAAAAAACAGACCAGCACCCAACAGGTAACTAACTAGAGGATATACATAGTCAATTAAAAGAAGAAATTTGAATTCTAATTGAATTAAATTCAAATATGAAAAGCTGTTCAACATCAGAAGATCTCACAAAAACAACACAAATTTTATTAAAGTACTATTTTTTTCTCTAGCAGTTTGTTATGATTAAAAATTATGCTAATATCCAGTAGTAGCATAGGAGCAGGGAAATACATCTCATTCTTACGACATTATCAATTGATGTATTTCTAGGAATCAGTTTTTCAAAATGTATCAAAATGCTTAAAATAACTTATACCCTTTGACTCAGCTATTCCCCTTCTAGGGTTTTACAATCAGAAAACATATGAGTGTATGTCAATTATATCTCAAAAACTTTGAACAAAATTATTTTCAATTAAATAAAAAACTGAATAAGTGTTCAAGGTCATATAAATGTGGGGTTTTTTGTTTGTTTGTTTTTCTTGAGATGGAGTCTTGCTCTGTCACCCAGGCTGGAGTGCAGTGGTATGATCTCGGCTCACTGCAACCTCTGCCTCCCAAGTTCAAACGATTCTCCTGCCTCAGCCTCCGGACTAGCTGAGACTACAAGTGCATGTTACCCCACCCAGCTAATTTTTTGTTTTTTTTAGTAGAGATTGGTTGGCCAGGCTGGTCTCGAACTCCTGGCCTCAAGTGATCCGCCTCGGCCTCCCAAAGTGCTGGGATTACAGCCAGTGTGCCTGGCCACATATAGGTTTTAATTTATATATAAATTATGTCAGCAAGAAACTGGGAATTGACTACAATCTAAAAATAGCAAAATGATTAAATGAATTATGGTACAGCCATATATAGAATTTTATGTAACTGAAATTCAGATAAATCTCTAATTATAATCACAGAAAGATTGTTACACGATATTGTTATGTAAGAAGAAAAAGTTACAAAGTAATATGCAGAATATGCTCCCATTTAAAAAAAAAAGTTTGAGCCTACAGGTGAGATTAAAATGTTTTGAGAAAAGACATGCAGAAGATGCTGTAGATAATCTTTTGATCATAGAATTATCCTTTCATTTTTGCTCAACTCTCCTACCTAATGTTTTAACAATAAACATGGATTACTTCTATGATGAAAAAAAAAACAGTGAGGGTGAGGGGGGAGCAATAGAGAGACAGGACAGAAGAAGGTTTAAAGGGTAAGAAATACTACACCACTAAGAAACGTTCTTTGGCTAAGTCCATGGTTTCATTGCCTCTGATTATTCCCTTTCCCGGAATTTCCTTAACTCTTATGCATATGATTTTGACAGCATTACTGTGCATCTGATTTTGTTTTCTGGTTGATTTACTCTTCAAAGTAATATCACCCCACCAGAGTTTTATAAATACTCTTATGCTGTTTTTATATACTATAAAACTCTGCACACATAGACATTTCAAAATGTTGAATAAATTTAACTGAATAACTATCAATAGCCAAATTTAGCTTATAGTCACAAACTTAGCTAAAAGAACAGATCTCAAGAAATGGACAGTACAGAATTTTCAAGATTAGTCAAGGAGGTGATTCTGGATAGAAGCTGTCCAGCAGGATCCATACAGTCCAATGCGATAGAACAAGTACTTGGCTGAGGTATGGATTCTTCTACCAATTAACTTTGGGAAAGTTACTTAAATCTATCAGATCTCAGTTTGGTCAATAAAGTAAAGCTCCTTCTATACGTATGATTCCTTGATATTCATGATTTTGCAGTGGGTGCTGAGTCTCTGCTATTCATAGAAGTTGTATTTAGGAAATGGTAGAATTTAGCAGATGGACTACATAGAGTCCAGAAAGTTACCAATATTGCTCTCTTGCTTAAGATGAAAAAAAAAATGGGGGCCAACCTGTTCTTTTACAAAACGTTACTATATACATTTAGGACCTTTTCATGTCAATAAAGTGAATAAAAATCTGTTGAATTAAATTCACACAAACACACATGTTTTTGCTAGGAAAAACAAAGGTTACATTAGCTAATTTGATAGGCATGATGCCTACGATGAAAGAATCAATTTGCATTCTTAGATATTCTATAAAACACTGTACACTAAATTCTGGCTCTGAAAAGATGGTTTTGCACCTCATACAAATGCTTGTGTTGCATTATAATATGGAGCTTAATTGTATTTAAGTGCTTATTCAAAAATATGCCCCCAACTTCTACCTCACTCTACATTTTTCAACAGTAACTTAAAAATTTTCTAAGACATAACAAACTGTGTCTTCACTGGGGCTATTCAACATTGAATTGAGATAATGAGGTTTACAGCTTGTGATATTTTGGCTGATAACTTGGAATGATTGAAGCTTATGAATAGAAAGGTTATAAAGGGTCATAGTTCTCCTTATCAAAATGTCTAGCCTTATTACCTTAGAGAAAATAAAAATAAAAAGACATATCATGTTTTCACCGTAGTTTCTGGTGTGGAAATTGATTTGTTTAAGTGCCTTTTCAAATCCCAAAATATTCATATCTCATTTCTAAAATCTAGTCTTTAACAAGAAGCCAGACCAATGGAAATAATGAACAGGCTCCAATGAAAAGGTTAGATCTTTTTAACAACTGTATCATCAGGATTTGTTTAAAATGTCATCTTAAATTAGCAAGCCCATTTCACTTATTCAGTTGTTTTCTAATGAGAATCAACATTTATATGACACAATTAGAACACATTTATTTTTGAATGTATACAGTATAAACATAAGAAGCATCATACCCATTAAATAGACCATTATGTTAATATAGTTATGTAGATATAGTGACATATTTATGTACAAGTTCTCCATATTCTTACTAAAATTAAGATTAGGACATTAATCTTGTCCTTTACCCATTACTATTTCAAAAAGTAAAAATAAAAAACGCAGCCAGATGCTTTTTAGTTTCAAAGTGTCCTTAATATCTTTGTGAGCTAGCTAGATACCTACTACAAAGCATTAGTAATTCCTTTCCTGCCAAGTTATTTTTAGGGTGTTCTAGCTTTACTGAGCTCTCTACCAAATGCAAAACATTAGATATCCTGAATTTTTCTCTGCTCTGTCCATCCTAGAGATGGAAGCTTTCTTGCTTCAAACCTCAGTGCACACATGTAAACACAATTACTCAAAACAAGGCAACAAGTGAGAGGGAGGGTTAAAATAAGAACTCAGGCAATCTGACTCACAATCCAGGATTCAACCCCCTAAAACTTGCTGTTTTCTTTGTCCTCTTTGCTGTGAACCAAGACACTTGTTCTGTAGCAGAGTGTTTCTGCTGCAAATCCAGTGGCTACTGCATTATGCAATGAAGTCAGAAGCCTGAGCTTGTGACGTCAATATAGGTTGCTATGGTAACTCTTTCCATAAGTATTACAGGTTCAGTGTAGGCTCAAAAAAGGGGACTTCAGCAAAGTAGCAAAATAACTGGCATTATTTCAGCCTAAATTACAATCATAGTTGGTGCAAAAATGTTTTATAATTCCTGTAATAAAAAAAGTTTTATATTTTATGTCATTATTGAAAGTCATTTTTATAATATATTTAAAAATGAAAGTTCTCCAGTAGAAATAGTAATGCTACTGACCTTCTAAAGCATTCATGTAATCCACAAAGAAGAGAATCTCACTATAACATAGCTAATTATTCCACATATTTAGTCATTCCTTAAGTCAGGTAATGTTATATATTATATATTATGATAAATTCCTAATAACATATCATTGTAGCTTTTCCATTACAAGAATTATAAAAAGATCTCACAAAGTTGCATATATAAAAACGGTTTTAGATGAGAAGACTATTTTTAACAAAGCAATAGTAAAGATCACCTTTTGATCGCACAAGTTCATTATTATTTTCCTAGAACATGTTTGCCAGTGACTCCATTTAAATAGTTAAATCTACCTTCCTTTGTAAGATATGTTTAAAAAGATTCTTTGGCCTTCAAATTTTTTTTTTTTTTTTTTTTTTTTTTTTTTTTTTGAGACGGAGTCTCGCTCTGTCGCCCAGGCTGGAGTGCAGTGGCGCGATCTCGGCTCACTGCAAGCTCCGCCTCCCGGGTTCACGCCATTCTCCTGCCTCAGCCTCCCGAGTAGCTGGGACTACAGGCGCCCGCTACCACGCCCGGCTAATTTTTTGTATTTTTAGTAGAGACGGGGTTTCACCGTGTTAGCCAGGATGGTCTCGATCTCCTGACCTCGTGATCCGCCCGCCTCGGCCTCCCAAAGTGCTGGGATTACAGGCGTGAGCCACCGCGCCCGGCCGGCCTTCAAATTTTTTTAACCTGAATTAGAAGCACATGGCTGAATAATTACAAAGGCTGAACTTCTTTATTACACAGCCCCTTTGTTCTTCTCATTTAGCATTCTCAAGAGGATCTTAGCTCAATTCTGTAAACATGCTTGAGCTAGGTGTTGGGGTTACAACAACATGTTGGACATTAGGTACAAGATGCCTAAGACATAATCCCTTCTATGAAAAACTCACAGGTCGAGTTAATAATTACAGCAATAAAAGTGCAAACAACAATTTAAAAATATTTACTGAGTATCCGCCATGAGCCAGACACCATGCTAAAGACTTCACATAAATTATCTAGATGATGTAATCCTCACAACAATACAAGCAGGAAAGTGGGTACTATGATTCCCATTTTGCAGGTAAGAAAACTGAAGCTCAGAGGGATAAAGTGACTTGCCTGAAGTCACACGGCTAGTTCAGAACACAGCTGGCATTTTAAGTCAGGGCTAACTCCAAATGTTTATGATGTTTAAACAGAAATTAAAGATAATTCCCTGTTGCTCATTGTGACCAAAATTGAAAATTGCATCATCATTCTACTGAGCAAGAATTCCTTTATGTAGAATTCATTGAAGCAGAAAGCAGATAATCCTGTGGCTGACTCCATGAACACTTTTGATGACTAACTTTGCTGTTAGTGTAACATTTAGCAATTCAGAAAATATTTACCTGAAAACATTTCCTTCTTTATTGGTTACAAATGACAATGTACAATAGGAAGATGATAGACTCTTCAATAAATGATGTTTACCTCACTGGATATCCACAAACAAAATAACGAAATTAGACCCATTATTCTTACACCATACACAAAAATCAACACCAAATGATTTAAAGACCTAAACATAAGATGTGAAACAGTAAAATTCCTAGAAGACAAACATAGGGGAAATTTTCCTTGACTTTGGTCTCAGCAATGATTATTTGGATTTGACACCAAAAGCACAGGCTATAAAAGCAAAAATAAACAAGTTTCTGCATAGCAAACAATTAACAGAATAAAATGGTAACCTACAGAATAGGAGAAAATAATCTGCAAACCGTACAGCCCATACAAGACTCATATCCAAACATGTAAGAAACTCATATAATTTAATAGCCAAAAGTCAAATAACCCAATTAAAAAATGGGCAAAGTAACTGAATTGACATTTCTCCAAAGACATACAAATGACCGACATGTATATGGAAAGAAGCTTGACATCACTCATCATCGGGGAAATGCAAATCAAAACCACAATGAGATATTATCTCACACTTGTTAGGGTGGCTGTTATCAAAAAGTCAAAAGAAAAAGTGTGTCGTCAAGGATGTAGAGAAATGGGAACACTTGTGTGATGTCTGTGGAGATGGTAAATTGGTATGAATGTTATGGAAAACCACCATTATGGAAAACAGTATGGGAGTTTCCCTTAAAAATTAAAAACAGAACTACCCTATGAACCAGCAATCCTACTTCTGAGTATATATCCAAAGGAAATGAAATCGGTATCTTAGAGATATCTGCACCCCCCCATATCCATTGCAGCATTATTTGCAACAGTGAATAATGAAAACAACCTTAGTGTCTGTCAACATTTGAATAAAGAAAATGTGGTACATATATACAATGGAAGATTATTTAGCCTAAAAAAGTATAATTTTATAGAATGTCATTTGCAACAATGGGGATGAACCTTGAGGGTGTTATGCTAGGTGAGATAAGCTAGACACAGAAAGACAAATACTGCATGTTCTCATTTACATGTGGAATCTGAAAAGTCAAACTCACAGTAACAAAAAGTAGAATGATGGTTACCAGAGAGTTTGGGGGTGGGGAAAAGAGGAGATATTGGTCAAAGGATGCCAACTTTTAACTATAAGATGAATAAGTACCAGGGATCTACTGTACAACACAATTAGTATAGTTAATAACGTAGTGTAAACTTGAAATTTGCTAAGAGAGTAGACTCAAAAGTTCTTGCCACAGAAAGAAAAAGTTAACAATGTGCAGTGATGGATATGTTACATGGGTTGATTGTGGTGATCATTTTTTAGTGTATGCATATACCAAAACATCACAATATATACCCTAATAAATGCAATTTTTATCAATCATACCTCAATAAAACTGGGGAAAATATTGGTTCTACAACTTTTCTTACAGAGTTGCTTTAACATTCTAAAATGATTCAAACATTATATCAATTTCAGCTCAAATAAATATATTAATAATTTAATGTGTATACTGAATGGCAGTTTACATACCATACTAAATATTCATTCATTCAGCAAATATTTATTGAGCAACTATTAGGTTTCAGGTACCACGCTAAATGTTGGATGTGAAACTATAGCAAATAGTGAAATGGTCCACAAATTAAAGGAGCGTATAGTCTATAATGAGAGAAGAACATTATTCAAATGATAACATAAATAAATATAAAATTACAGCAGTGTTCAAACAGTAAAATTCCTAAATTTCCTAATTCTGCCCCACAAAATTCAACCTTTCATTCCAGCTCAAAATCCATTGCCTCATCTTCCTCCTCCAGTCTAGACTTGGCTTCTGTCCATTCTTCCAGATGTGCTTCCTCTCTCATGTGTCTTCACCCTGCCCTCCTCTTTGGCCCTAACCACATTTGAGCTCTCATCGTGTCATGCCTTAGGTGTCTCAATAGCTCCTGGCATGACTCCCTGCTTTAGCTTCTGCCTTAAGAGTTCCTAGGGCAGATCACTATAGCCCTATATCCTGAAACACCTAAGACAAGAGAGCTTGATCACATTGCAGCTCACTCCACCCAAATACCTGTAGCCACTCTCCTTCCTTTAAACCTGAAATCTAACTCCTTAGACTGGCATTCCAAGCTTTTAAAAATCCAACCACAGTCTAACTGTTCAGTCTTGGGATCCATCACTCCTCTGCAGGTATCCCTTCCCAAGCCAAATGGATGAATCACTGGCCTGTAAGTGAGCATTTCACTTTTCCATCTCTGCTTTTATTTACTCCATGTCACCACTGAAATTCCTCATCCCTTTTCCACACCTCTCCTTCCATTCCCTTTTAGAATTCTAAACACGCTTCTAAGTCCAACATGAATTATTGATTGGATAGTTGTACTGTTCTATTTTTTTTTGTTTGTGTGCGTATGCTTTATCTCCTCTGCTAGATTGTGAGCTCCTTAAGGGAAGAGACTGTCTTCTGAATCTGCTGCAGTACAATATACATACGTGGTATTTAGTAATACCTACTGATGTCCTATCCCAGGACAATGAAAGCTTAATCAGGTAGCTTATAAGACAAATATTTGCATCGCTGATTGTGTAATTATGGCTTCCTTTGAAATTACAGATTCAGATCCTTCTGTTTCACTAAAAATCCATGGAACAAGAAAACATAGAATAAGATTTTGCTACCTGTCTACATAGAGAAAATAATTAACTTTATGTTTGTATGACTTTCAATGAGAACTTTCAAGCAAAGACAGTAAGAAATGAAACTAATTATTTGTATTAGTTGAGACTCTTTCTGTTGCAAACGAGAGCAATCTAACTTACAATTAGCTTAGGCAAAAATGAAAGGCAATTCATTGGCTCATGTAATTGGGAAGTCCGTGGGTAGATCTGGTTTCAATCACAGCTGGATTCAATGGAAGTCTCACTCTCCCTTTTTTTTTTTTTTTTTTTGAGAGTTTACCTTATTCTTTATAGCTACAGACAAGCCATTTCTGTATGATAAAGACAAAGCTGGTGATAATTTCAACTTCATATTATACCAGATTGGCAACACCAATTAAATAAAAATCTCTCTTTCATTGTCTCTCTCCCTTCCTATCCATGGAAAAATCTCAGGGAAGACGATTGAATCCTAAACAGATCATACACCTATCTGAGAAAAAGTCACTGTGCCAGAAATAAGGGCATCTGTGAATAACTCAGCCTGGGCGTGGACCCATGCCTATGGCCAGAGTGATAACCGGACACCTTAATTGACTGTGCCTCTAGATCCACATGAAATTGAGAAAAGGACCAGTTGTTTTTTCAAAACAAAATAGAAGAAATGAGAAAAAAAATAATCATTTCTCCCTTTAAGTCTGGAAAACTCTTTGGGTCCTGAATCATCTAGATTCACTTTAAATTCTGAAATATTAGCTCATACATTTATCCCCAAATATTTGTTTGGCACCTACTAAGTGTCAGGCACTCTGTTAGGCACTGTGAGTGATACAAAGATTATTTCATTTGACTCCTAATAATTAGAAATACATGAAGATAGAGAATTCCAATCCAAAATAGGATATGAAATATGTCACAAAAGTGCTTGGAATCAAAGATAAGGATTTAGGAATAACATATCAAGAGGTGAAAATGTAAGTGGTAGAAATAGATGAAACTGAAATTTTCAAGGTAGAGAAAATAAAGAGAAGAGAGAAATGAAGACTGAGAATAGGAAAGAGAACTTAGACTCTTACATCCATATTCAAGTTGTAGTTCATAAAATACAAACTCCTTAAGAGCAGAACTCATGTCTACTTTTGGGCAACAAAAATAAGACTAGAAAAATAAAATAACAGTAATAACACTGAATAACATTTATTGAGTGCTAATTATGTGATAGGCATTGTACTAAGCTCTTTCAACAGATTATCCCATTTAATCCTCAAAACAATCTTATGAAATGGATATTAATATTAATATTTCCATTTTAAAATTAGGGCACTGAGATGCAGAAATGTTAAATAATCTGCCAAAGGAAATGGTGGATTTGGGTTATTACCAAGCTGGCCCAAATTCGGAGTGTGACCTCTTTATCAATATGCTCTAGTGAAAACTTTCAGAGGTTCCATCTTTTCATGAGAGTCAAAGAACAGCTTCAGTATAAGTTGCCCAGAATCACGTGTTTTTTGAGTTTTTAGTTCACTCACACCATCTCAGCCTCTTGCCTAATGTAAATCCCATCCTCATTCTCCCCCAATTCATTCTGCAGGCCAAATTCATCCAGGAAATTTGCTGTTTGAACAGAGAGTAAATGGAAAGAACGAGGAAAAGGACCTTAAGTAGGGCATGGTACAGGCTATTGGCTCTGTGTTAGCAGAATAAACCTCAGTGGTAGAGTTATGGGTTAATTTGTGTCCCCCAAATAAGACATATTGAAGTCCTAGGCTCTAATACCCCAGAATATGACCTTACTTAGAAAGAGGGTCATTATAGAGATAATCAAGTTAAAACAAGGTCACAAGGATGGATCCTAATCCAGTATGACTGATGTCCTTATAAAAAGGGAAAATTTTAATGTAGACACAAACATGCACAGAGGGAAAATCATGAAGGAGACACAAAGAGAAGGCCATGTAAATATGAAGGCAGAAATCAGGGTGAGGTATCTTCAAGGCAAAAACACCAAAGACTGCCATCAAAGCACCAGAAGCTAGGTGAGACGCCTGGAACAGATTCTCCCTCCCAGCCCTCAGAAGGAAGCAACCATACCTACACCTTAATGTCAACCTTCTACCCTCTGGAACTGTGAGATAACAAATTCCTGTTGTTTATGCCACCCAGTTTATGGTACTTTGTTGCAGCGGCCCCAGCCAACCAATGCAAGTACCTTTGAGAAACGTTATGACCAATCTAAGCCTCTTGCTAATGAACAAGGTAATTCCCTCTTTCAGGATGCCATGTGTGTAAAGTCATGGTCATGCCAGTTCACAACAGAATATCTAGATGATTGAAATTCCAGATGTGATTTTATGGCCTCACAGGGAACACTTGCAAATGATTTTACATAAATATTACCTTTTGTGTTTCCTAATATGTTGCCATCATTTGCTAAAAGAAGGCTAATTTTTTTTTCTGGAGAGAATGCTTTTCTATCAGAAATCTGATACCAGATTCATAAGTGATCATTTAAATTTTTTATTCTGGTCTTCCAAAACACATCTATATACTCAGAACGAATTGTTTACCCATTGGTTCATAGGTTAAATTCACATTAAAACATTCTCAAATATCAAGAAAGTGTTTTAACAACAATCAATAATTCATCTACTGGCTAACTTTTAAGGGTTTTATGGGAAGCATGGTGGAAAAGCCTTCTTTGAGGTTTTGTGAAAAGATTAAAAACATGGCATGAATCATAGTTGCAATCTGTATTAATAGCCACATTACCAAAGAAGATAAAGAACTAGAACTTTCAAAATTTACTATGTTCTCGAGTCAATTGGCAATGTGAATAAAATATAATATGCTGAATATCACACCCTCTTTAGGGCAAAAGTTATGAAATGTGCCCCTCTGGACTTACCTTTTCCAGGGCTGGTGGAACTCAAGGGCTGCTCTGATTCAGCAGAATGTTTGCTGCAGCGCACCCTCTCAAGATAATGCATGACCTTAAGCAGAACCTAACAGAGCGACAGAACCTGTTCCTGCACCTGACATGCTTTCTCCTTCCTTACTCCTTCCTTCCTTCCTTTGTAGTATTAACATATTTTCCTATGAAAGTAATACATCTTTGGAGTTGTAAAAAGTCCCCTAGTTTTATGTACAGAACTATCAAAATATAACACAGTGAAGGAGCATTCTGAAGCAGGCACTATTTCTCTATTCTGAATATGAATTTTGCAGTATAATATACTAGGTTGGACACAAATTTCAAAGCCAAATGGCCCTTGTTTTAAACTGACAAGTCCTTTTCTAAGCTGTATGCAACTTTAGGAGTGATACATAGCCATTCTATGTTTCCTCTTCTGTAAATTAAGGATGATAATTGTACCTCCTGTAAACAGTTGGTCTGAGAATTAAAATAAGATAGTACCTGAAGAACACATAGCATAGAAAAAGCCACATGGTGAATACTTAATAAATGTAGGCTAGTAACTATGCTGATAAAGAAGAAGACGCCAATTATCTGACATTTTAGAAAAGTCAAAGCTATAGCAATGGGCAAATCATCAGTGGTTTCTAGGTGTTTGGGAGGTATTAGGTGACGGTTGAATTCATGAAGCACGGGGATTTATTCGAGTGGTGAAACCATCCTGTATGATATTGCAATGATAAATACATGACACTATGCTTTTGTCAAAACTCATAGAACTTTTCAGCATAAAGAGTGAACCTTACTGTATGCAAATTTTAAAAATCAAAACCATTTTGGAGATTCGAATACCTCAGGATGGAACACAGAATGTGACAAGGCTGACTGTATTACCAATGTATAAAATAAATCTAATGGTATTAAAAATGTATGAAACACGGCCAGGTGTGGTAGCTCACACCTGTAGTCCCAGCACTTTGGGAGGCCAAGGTAGGTGGATTGCCTGAGGTCAGGAGTTCAAGACCAGCCTGGCCAACATGATGAAACCCCGTCTCTACTAAAAATACAAAAACTAACCAGGAGTAGTGGTGCACGCCCTGTAATCCCAGCTGCTTGGGAGGCTGAGGCATGAGAATCGCTTGAACCTGGAAGATGGAGGCTGTAGTGAGCTGAGATCGTACCACTGCACTCCAGACTAGGGAACAGAATGAGACTCCATCTAAAAAAAAACCAAACAAACAAAAATGTATGAAACAAACTCACTGAATGGGGTGGGAAGGAAAGGTGATCTAAGTAACTTTGGAAATGAGAGAAATGTGTAAGGCTAAAGGAAAAATAAATTGTACATGAGCAGTGTAATCTAGTGAATAATATTGTTCCTCATAGGAATATAGGCAATTCTGATACTGATATATATATATATACACACACACATATATATATACACACACACTAGATATATATACACACTGTATATATACACACACTATATATATATACACACTATATATATACACACTATATATATACACACTATATATATATACACACACACACTATATATATACACACACTATATATATATACACACACACACTAAAATTGAACAATTAAGTAAATAAGAACTGGATGATACAGTCAGGTTTCTCACTGCTGGCGTGAGATCTTCAGATAAGAAAGGGAAAGAACCAAATGATCCATGTGGTCATGGATTAGAGTTGAAGACATCAATATGAACTCATATTTAGCTTAATGCAGATACAGATGGTTATACATGGGAGCAATTATAGATATGTATATATACATGGGTTAGTATCCACAAATGTATTTCCTTCCTCTGTCAGTGGAGAGGTCCTAGAAGCAACAACATCCCATTACCAACAGCACACACCTGACACCCAGATCTTGTTTTCTAATACCATTTTCCAATCAAAAGAATCAGGGCTCTTTGGAGAATAGGCTGATCCTAGGATTGGTGCAGAAAATATTTAATATGGGCCTACAGCATCTTATAGTGCTAGAAAGTAAGGAAGTGCTCAAAAAAAGGAAAGAAAGAAACAACAACTCTGGGTTATGGAAGGAACAGAGTAGCCAACTAAAAGACCTACCAATGGTCAAAGCTGGAATATTTGAACAACAAAATAAAGTAGTATTGGCTTATAATCCAAGGTAAAAAATAAATCTATGAGTCCATAATGATATTCAACATGAATAAAGTTAGACCCTCCTAGAACTTGATCTTCACTGCCCACTTCATTTTGTCTACAAAGAAATCTTGTGGATGTCAGTGCTTTTATACTCAAAGAGCAGTTCCTAACACCCTAAATACTCCACTACTTTCCCTTTTAACCCATGAAAAGCTACCAAAAGTAAGAGGTCAGTCACAAATTACACTGACTTCCTAATAACAGAAATCCATATATGATTTTTCAATGAAAATAAGATATTACATTACCTAATGCCTCCTGTCGTTAGTTCTTTCCCTTCTGAAGTTAAAATTTACATATTTTATTTTTTTTCAAGTAAATCTGCTAGTAAAGTTCATCATACATAGATTTTATATGTTACTATTTTCTTTTAAAAGTGTGAAGGTATAAATCTAAGCTAGAACAGGGAAAACTGAAAGACACACGTAAATAAATGCAGGTTTTAAGAGTTATATAATAGTTTTTTATATGCTTCCACAAAGTTACCCTTCACTAAACCCTGTAAGATAAATGCACCTTGCTGAGTTGAAGGCTTTTGTGAAGGCTATGCTTTAGGGGCAAGAAGGTGAAGATGAAGCAAGGAGATGAGAAGAAACAATAGAGCCAGGTGGCTGAGCTCCCTCTGTAACATTGTACTTGAGGGAGCTGTTTGCACATGAGTGTCTCATCCATCTTTCCTCTGCACGCTCTGAGTCACACACCATAAATCTCCCTCTCAGTCTTCTCAGGCCTTGCATATCTAGAATCTGATATGCATATAATATAACTTAGAAATTTTATGCTTCTTCACAGTGCCCTAAAACACATAGTGACATAATCCTTGACTTAAATGGGGCAGATGGAAATACAGATGAAAGGAGAGAGACAGAAATGTTACCACTTCTCAAGAGCTCAAAGCCATTAAGTTGCAGAACTAAGGTTCAAAGCCAACTCATCTATCCCAAAGCCCAGTGGGCCTTCCCCCAATACCAAATGCCTCTGCATACATACCATCCTGAGCCAGCTTTAACCTACATTTGGAGGTTATGTGCTATTATTGTATTCAGTGTGAGTATCCCCTTTTCCCTTCTTAGTAAAGTATATAGTGTCGTAACTTGGTGATTGGCTCGGTGCTCCTGCCCTGTTCACTGGTAGGAAAAGACTTCCTTTGGTGACTGGTAAAAAGCACTAGCCTTGTGTCCAGACTGAAACTCTGATTTGAAAATTCCTCCCAACCAAAATTCCACCCTGCCAAAATTCCTAGAATGTGTATTCTGAGAGCAATGGAAGAAGCAAGTGGACCCAATTTATGTCCCTTATAGTTATTTAATCTATTTGATAGTTCACACATTTTACAAAACCTTTATGTACCTGAAAGTTTGAGATCTATGGTTGGTTTGTTTTGGATTGGGTTGAGTTGCCTCCTTATAGGTTCTAAAAGTTACTTGCAGAAGGAGGATAAATATTTTTGTGGCACTCAAACTCTTTGAACCATAGCATTTGTGTCAATTGCTATTGCAGGTTTTACCAAATGACATATGGACTTGATAAACTGAGGTTATATACTGTTAAGCTGCTGGGTCTTTTTGAGTCCATAAATGTAATAAATAATAAATGTAAAAACAATATTATATGTATTTGAGATGCTAGGTCACCACGGAATGAGGTGACAACATGGTATAGAAGACAACATAGTTTATAGTTTCATAATACTTGTTTATACATTGCCTCACCTCCAGTTCTGGCAGCTGGCTTGATTCTATAGCCAATCCAGAGACTCTAGATTGGGTCTGGCCTTAGGCATTTTGTTCTATCCCTTAGAAGCCCTCTAAATCTGACTTGACCTTGGTTACCTTCATTCTGAGTGCCCAAGGGATAGGCCAGATTGTTTTACATTCTAACCTCAGGAATGTGTCTGCCCTGGGATAAACCAAGCAATCCATTTAATGCCTTAATTTTCACAACCGTACCAGACCTATCCTAACAGGAACCCTTACATACAAAGTGATCAAATTCTGCTGTCTGAATACAGATGCTTTAAAAGACTTTTACTAGGGAAGTTTGTAGAAAATTCAAGGACTGGACTACTCTGGAATCCTTCTTTCCTCTACCTTCCCAATCCTTGGTCCATATTCAACTCCATGATGGTTCTTGACGGGCCTACTGAGTGCAAGATTCAAAATAGAGGCTCAGCAACATTTTCCAAAAATTTTTTTGCAACTTTAGATTAAAATAACGCTATTGGCCAGGCATGGAAGCTCATGCCTGTAATCCCAGCATTTTGGAAGGCTGAGGCAGGCAGATCACTTAGGTCAGGAGTTCAAGACCAGCCTGGCCAATATGGCGAAACCCCATCTCTACTAAAAATACAAAACTTAGCCAGGCATGGTGATGGGCACCTGTAATCCCAGCTACTCAGGAGGCTGAGGCAGGAGAATCAATTGAACCCGGGAGGCGGAGGTTGCAGTGAGCTGAGATCACACCACTGCACTCCAGCCTGAGTGACGGAGTAAGACTCTATCTCAAAATAAAAAATAAAAATAAACACTATTACTTGTGGTAATTTGTTTGGTTCTCTATGTAACTGAATTCAGTTCACCAAAGTATCCCTTCATAGTTCTAATTGAACTCCTTTATTTTCATTTTTAAATACTACAACCAAAAAACTCTATATAGCCTCTAGGTTTTGCTCTTCAGATGGCTGTATTTTTGGTAGGTGAAGCAATCCTCTGCTTATTTCCTCTCCATGTCACAGATTTGATTCTAACACAGTTACTAATACAAGTAAGCTACTTGACTCTCGAGGATTCACAAAATTACCCGTGTCTTTCTGTTTAAACCCTTTAAACATTTAAAATTTTTATCTTCCTGACACATTGTTTTTATGTCATGTTATTGTTCAGCAAAGTGGTGTTAGGAATGAAAAAGTGATGATAGAAAGGAGCAAGCCTCTCCAAAAAGGGTAAAAGTAAAGGTGATATTGAGGAGTAGGAGATTTTCTTTAAGCCCCAATCTCATGCAGATGTATACAGAAAAATACTCATTCCACTGTGGAGGAATGCTAAGCAAACTGAAGTTTCTGTTTTTTAAAAATTATCTAACACGTAATAAGTTTAGAGAAAAACAGCTGTTGTTTTTATACAGCCTGAGAGTCCCTGTTTTGTTATGAGAAGAAATCTGTAGACTGTCAAGTCCAGGATTGCTGTGAGTTCATTCATTGGCTGGAAGGTAGCATGATGGACGATAGGCAAGGGGTGTCTGGCTTGGGGAAACAGTAGGAATAAGGAACCCCTTTTAAGATTTAGTAGTGACTTTGGGAGGCTGAGGAAGGAGGCCAGGATTTCAAAGCCAGCCTGGGCAACATGGTGAGAGCTCATTTCTACAAAACATAAAATATTAGCCAGGTGTAGCGGTGCCCAGCTACTTGGGAGGCTGAGGTGGAAGGAACATTGGAGCCCTGTAATTTGAGGTTACAGTGAGCTATGATTGTGCCACTGCACTCCAGCCTAGGTAACAGAGCCAAGACCCTATCTCTAAAAAAAGAAAAGAATTCATAGTGAATAATGCTCTATTAATTCTTTCCCTAAAATGACACCTTGCAACTTTTCCTACTCACTCCATATTCCCCTAAATAAATCCTAGTTACTGCATTTTTACTTATTATAAATATCCTGGCTCTTTAGGGAATTAATCATCTTCCCAATCCTTTGTGTTTTTATAAAATTTTAGACAAGTGAAACTTCTCTAGAATAGTAAAAGGTAGAATCATTTTTCCAGATATTGTACATATAATTGTTTTTAAGGTATATGGTCTTGAGCTCGTGAAAAAAAGTAAATATATATATATATATATATTTCTCCTACTCAACAGTCATCAAATGTTTATTGAGCACCTACTATATGGCAGGAACTTTTCTCAGCATAGCATAGGTGCTCAACAAACATTTGATTTTCTAGGCATTGGAAATGTACTGGAAAACAAGGAATGGCCCTGACCTCAATATAAGCCCTTATGTTATGGAGAAAAGAGATATGGGATAAACATGTGGATGGGTAAATGAGATCACTTCAGGAAATAATGAGTGCCATGAAGAAGATAAGTAAGCGTGACTGGCAGGGTAGGTTTAATTGGGTGGTATGGAAAGGTCTCTGAGGAGATATTTGACTTGAGACATTAAAATTGAGAAAGAAACTTTTTATCTGAGGAATATGAGCCCATTTCAACTGTCAGGTCCAGAGAGGCATTAAAATGTGATAGCAGTTAACATCTCTCCACCCTTAAGCAAAATAATTTCCTCTTCATTTGCTATGTGAGCTCTAGGCTGATGCCAATTAGCCATAAAATGCCCTACACTGGACACCATAATGCATACCTTATGGTTCAACAATGTAGACAATCACTAATCAATGTTACTTCTGTAAAGCAATGAGAATTTCTAACACCTTTATATCATACACTTCTTGTCCCCTTTTGCCTTTAAAAACCTTTTTGTGACAAAGGCTGAATAGCGCACTTGCTGGTGTTTCCCAGGCTGTGGTCCCCAACCTTGGCCCAAATAAATCCTCTCTATTAATTCGCCTCAGTTTCTTTCGTTAGGTTGTATTTGACCACTCATAAAATCATATACATATTTGACCATTCACGAAAAGTAATTTGAGATCAGCTTTCCCACAGGGCAAAGTTGCCATGTTCATTTCTGGATCTGGGCCTTACTGCCATACATCTATCCAAATATCATTTCTCTTTTTTCTCCTCTGTCTTTCCATCTAATCTTCTTCCCTTTCCACCTCTCTGTTTATGGGACTCTCTTCTTGTTCCTTTTTTGTTTCATATTTTCCATTTTCCTCACTTTCTACCTCTTCTTCTCAGGCCTAGTGCTTCCTCTCTGCAATGTTTTCTCTGACTTCTTAGAAAAAGTGCTGCCCTGGCACCTATACCACCTGAGTCTCTGTCACTTTCCCTCTTTCTTGACCTACCTTAAAGCAAACTGAAGCAAAACTTTTTTATCACTTGTGGAATTTAACAAACATAGTTGTATATTTGATATTATAAAGTAGTTATATCTCTCTTCACTTACTCTGGCCTTTGAGTTCTCTTACCAGGGAAAAAGAAATTCAGGTATGCAGTGTTATACCAAGTAAATAATATATAAATATTTAAAATGTTTTAATCATTTTAATTCTCCTGAATTCATGTGAACTTCATAACACAATGCTATATTTTATATTTGGAAGAAGCATGAGCTCTATTTATAGGTGAATCTTGACTTTGATCTTTTCAGAAGCAGTGTTTCAGAAGTTATGTGAAACAGAAATGAACTTTTTCCATTTTATGCTTTTAACTGCAATCTAATTGATGTATTTCAATTATTTTCTCTACAATAATAGTATGCAATTATCTACTTTTTTTATTAAAGTCTTAATAGAACTTTTATTAAAACTGGGATGATTTTAGGACAGACTAAAGTACTAAGCAAAAAATGTTATTTCACCATGTCTTGAAGAAAAACGCTATTAAGTCCTTTCCACTTCACACTTCTGGCATAACTTCTCTTTGCCTCCATTTCCTCAGCTCGAAAATGAAAATAAGACCAATCTAATAAAGTTGTGTGTAGACTGAACTGATCAATTCAAACACCTAGAATAGTACCTGAAACACAGCAATAATTCAATTGGTGATAGCTGCTGTTGCTGCTGCTGCTACTGCTAATATTGTTATTGTTGTTATGGTACAGCTTGCGTAGTTGTGGTACCTAATGTAGCTCAGAACCTAAATCTGAAACCTATAAGCAACTTAGATGCTAGAAACATCCAGGTTTGCCATCTTAGTAACTCAGATCATTGTCAGACACATTTCATAATTAAACACATCTTCATCCATTTCTAATTCCCCAGAGAAAAAGGTTTATAAGTCTGGTATCTAACATGTTTGGAGCACCCATGCTTTAAAATGATTTAAGGAATATAGAAGATCGACTCAAGTTTTGCTCCTAGTTTTCAGGGAAACACCCAACGGTGAGAGACTACTACCATCCATGGACGGTTGCTCAGAAACTATGGGATTTACCACGTAGAATACATAAGGAGAAGTTTGCCCAGTTTGGTAAATTTTTGCAAAATGAATGCCTTAATATTCCTCTCTGCACTCAAGAGTCCCTACCTGTGATGACTCCGGTCCTACTGTGTACCTTGCTTTGGTCAGTGGGATAAGAGAAAATGTGATGCAAGCAGAGGAGGGAAAGGGCCTTGTATTAGTCAGGGTTCTCCAGAGAAAAAGAATCTATACCTTCTATTCATCTCTAAGACAGGCAGAGGGAGAGAGAAAGAGATACTGATTTATTAAAGGAAGAGCTTCATGTGATTATAGAGGCTGAGAAGTCCCATGATCTGCTGTCTTTCAAGCTGGAGACCCAGGACAGCCAGTGGTATTGTTCCAATCCTAGTACAAGGGTGTGAGAACCAAAAGAGCAAATGGTATACGTTCCTGTCCAGATGCAGGAGAAGACCAATGTCCCAGCCAAAAACAGGTAGAGACATTAAATTCTCCCATACCCCATCTTTTGTTCTATTCAGGGTTCCAACTGATTGGGTGAGGCCCATCCACAACAGGGATGGCAATCTGCTTTACTCAGTCTACCTATTCAAATGTTAATCTCATCTGGAACCACCCTCACAGACACATCTAGAATAATGTTTAACCAAATATCTGGGCAGCCTGACATCCAGTCAAGTTGATACATAAAGTTAACCATTACAGTGCATTCTTGTCTTGTTCTTGGTCTTAGAGGGAATTCGTGTAGTCTTTTACCTTGACTATGATATTAGATGTAGGTTTTTGGTAGATGCCCTTAATTGAGAAAGTTCCCTTCAGTTCCTAGATTGTTGAGTATTTTATCCTGAAATGGATGCTGTCAAATGTTTATTTTGCTTTGGTTTGGTTTTTGTCTATTGAGATAATCATGGTTTTTTGCTATCTTAATATAGTGTATTACATTGATTGATTTTCATATGTTGAAACTCCCTTGCATTTTTATTTCTGGAATAAAAATCTCACTTGGTTGAGGTGTATATTTCTTTTTATATGTCTTAGATTCAGTTTTCTAGTATATTGTTAAGGATATTAGCATCAACATTATAAAAGATATTGGTCTATAGTTTGCTTTTCTGTCTGGTTTTGGTGTCCGAGTAAGAACAGTCTCATAATGAGTTCAGAAGTGTTTTCTCCTCTTTTCTCGAGGAGTGGAGACGTTTATGAAGGATATGTGTTACCAATTCTTTAAATATTTGGTAGAATTCACCAGTTATTACTGTTGTTTGTTTAGTGATATTTCTGGACTAATTCAGTAGTCTTTATTCTTTGTCACATGTAGCCACTGCAATCTCTACTCAGTTAGCTTAGTGATCAGCTAATGAGTAAACAGTAATTTCTTAAGTACCTGGAATCAGTAAATCCCCCAGTCTTTATAGAGAGGAGCTTTGTATGCATTTTGGGGCATGTCTCCTACATTTAGTTTACAAGTCTGCCTTAACTTCCACTTCCTGCTTGTGCAGAGCTTCAAGGTGAGCCAGAGTTCATTGCTGAGGGCTTTCTCAGATCCTTCCTGGGTATGCACTCAGCCTTAAACATGTGTATGACTTTTTAGATTCCCAAGAATACATCAGAGATTTTCAAAGCCCCTATGGATACCCCATTCCTCGATTTTGTCTTTCAAGCCTTTTGAGTAGTCTATTGTTTGCCCCAAGTATTAGCCATCACCTCTGGCATCATGATGTCAAAACACTTGCCTATAAATGTTTTCATCAAATGGTCTCTCTGGGGAGAAGATTTTAGCACTAAGCAAGCTCGAATCGGGTCAATTAAGGACATGCCTTTCCAGTTGGGTCTTCTAGGGAATGAGCAGACAGATCGAAAGATCAAATAACATTAATTCTTTGGAAATGAAGTTTTGAAAGAGCTCCAGCTCTAGTCTGCTCCTTTTGGTACTGAGAATACGGGTTTTTTTTTTTTTTTCTAAAGCTGTTTCTAAGTTAATAAGTGGTAAATGAGACTAAGGTAAGTTTAAACACCACAAACCTTGCTGTTCTTACCAACATTCATCAGCTTTTCTTAAATAAATGCTTCCTGGTTTGCTACAAGCCTTTGGCTAATTTCCAAAGATCTGAAAAAGTTTATTCTATTTGCCAGGTTTTGTTGTTGTTGTTGTTTTTATGGAGGGATATATTTTTGGATGCTATTTTTAATACACATCGCTACTAGTAGCAAATTAATCTTACCAAAATTGAACTCACAAAGTACAGTCAGTTCACCAATATTGACACTAATTTTATGAAAACTCAATTTTGCGTGCTAACTGAGGAAAAAACTACTAAAGGAAATTGGGCGTTTCAGCATTTCAACTATGAAACATGACTGCAGGTAATGTTACAGGAAAATCTTCTGCAAATATGAAGAACAATTGAATATGAGCATACATGTACTTGGGTGACTACTCGAGAGAAACACTATTAAATGGTAGCTCCAAGATCTAAATTAAAAAAATCAAAATTTTTAAAATTAGGACAACAAATTGTAAGATACAGCTAATAAATTAATATTAAATTTTACTTGTAAAATTGATATATCGAAATGCAAGCCAAGGGTCTTTATTAAAAACAGGCTGCATAAGAGTATTCACTTTGTACTTAAATACAAAGAGCGCACTTTGTAAATTTTAAGTACAAAAATGTACTTTGTACTTAATAAATACAAAGAGTATTCACTTTGGACTTAAATTCTCATCCAGGATGATTGATGATAGAAGAAACATTTTGTGACTGTACTTTTACTTGCTGACACTACAAAAAAATAATTCTCTACTCTACAGAGAATGAATTCATAATGGAAAAACACAGAAGCATCTAAATTTCAGAGTATACTACACCGAGAGAAAAACAAACTCAGAAAATGCTAGGGTGAAAAGCAAGTTCATTTGCTAATTATTGTATTGTGATGTTTGCATTTTTTCATCTATCAAGTAGTTTTATTTTTAATTTCAGTCTTCTGTGGCTGAAATGAGGTTTAAAAAACTCTTATTTTTCATATTTGTCTTCACAGCAATTGATGAGTTAGATTACTTAAATAGAACTATTCTGGGAAAAAAACATAATTCTACATTAAATGATACAGTATGTCATAAAATGACATGGACTAAGTGTTCCTTCAGTTGGATCATTCAGTACTTAAAGGCTACTTTCATTTGGTAACGGAGGCACAGACAACAAGGACATCTAGTTAATGATTGTGCATCATTATAGAGGGCAATTTAGAAGTATATGCAGAGCCAAGCCCTTCCTACAAAGTTGTCATAGTAAAATCTAGTCATCCCTAGATTATACTGAGAGGACTACCATTGTCCTCTAAACCGTACCACATGGTTTTCAAAAGTTGTCTATTAAGACAGTGGATTAATCATTAATCTCACCAACTTCCAATTGCAATTACAATAATTTCTACACAAATAAACATCTTATTGTCTTCTATTAGTATTGCATGTTTTAATAATATGCTCCTAGAGTTCTTAAATTTCAGTATCACCCTCTCCTCTTCTCTTCACTCATTTCCGTTTATTCATGGAGTATGCTTGGCCTCATTCCATTTCATTCTAGCTCTCTCCCAGGGAACAAATGCCTCAACTCTTCTCCCTATTCATCTAAATGATGTTGCAACCATAAAACCTTCCTAACTGAAAGTTTTTTAACTTTACACTGGTTTTGAACTGTCTAAATATAATTTTGAGACTTCTTCCTATCTCATTTCTCATCCGTAAAAACTCATTGTCCATTGGGTTGTATGTCAGTAAAGGACTGTCTTGGTGTCTCCATTTGTCATTATCTAGTCACCGAAATATGAATTCTATCCACCTATTCCACTGAATCAATTCAAACTTTTCAGTCCTTATCTTACTGGAAATTTTTGTAGCATTTGAAATAGTTGGCCGCTCTTGCCTTATAAAATACTCTTTCTTTGGTTTCCTTAATACTGTTCACTCAGTTTTTTCCCTGCTTCTCTGGACCATGTTTTGAGCCCCCTCATCAAACTCACCTCATATTCCTCCCCTCAAATGCTGATTTTCCTCACTAGATGTCCTGGTGACTCTCCACTTTTTACTGTATATACACTTTCCATAGGTAAATTCATTTGCTCCCTTGGCTGCAAATCCTATCTCTAAATTTATGATTCTCAAGTAGTTTTCAGCAAAGAATTTCCTCCAGAGCTTCACATCTCTATAATCAACTGCTTTCTGAACATCTTCACTTGTATGTCTGATAGAGTCCAAAATGCAATACATCTAAAATTGAAGTCATTATTCCCATAACTTCTGCTTCTATATCCCAGGAACTGGTGCCACAGCAGTAGCAAATGTAGTTGGATACCTATCCAAAACCCATCCTTGATCTTTTTTCCTTCTCCCACCACACCCAGAAGAAAACTCAGTTTGGTATAGATTTCTACCCTCCTGTATAAGATCTACAAACTTTTGCCCTGATGTGTCCTGCTTGGTTGAAAGTACTTTAAACCAATAATGTCAGAGTCATTTCCCTTGCCAGTAAGTGGGTTTTCATGTGCATGTGATACAATTCTGGTGAATGAGACGTGTGCAGAAGTCTGATGGAGGGCTCTGGTGAAAGGTCTTGCTCTAAATAAAAGATACAGGAAGAATTTGCTCCTTGGTTCTCCTTCAATGTTGTTGGGCTTGGATTGATACCTGAAACTGCTGCAGGCTTCTTGTGTTTTCAGCAGGAGTTTGCCTAATAAAAAAACACACGATATGACGTAAACTGGAATCCAAACAATGGTGGAGAAGCAGAACTCAAGTCCTGTTCCTCAGGCCACTCTTCTTTCGAATGATGTCCCAAATCAGTGGCTCTCGAACTTAGCATGCATCAGACTCACTCACTTTAAAAGGCCTCTTAGAACTTTCTCAGTTCTACCCCTAGAGGTTTTCATTCAGTAGCTCTAGATTAGAGCTTACTCTAAAAAAACTTACTCCCAGGTGATGCTGTGCTGCTTAACTATGGGACACACTTTGAGAACCACTGGTGTAAATAATTGACCTACAATGTCCTTACTACTTGCAGCCAAAAGCATTTTAGTGGACCCCATTGTCAAAACCAGAACTTCATCTTAACCTTGTTTCACCCTAAGCTCTCTCTTCTTTGCCCCACACAAGTCTATTGTGAAGTGTCATTCATTCTACCTTCTAAATATATTCCTTATTTGTCTGCCTTTTCTATAGTGAATATCAGTTTCTAGTTCAAGCCACTATCATCCCTCCCTTGGATTACTGCAACAATCCAAATTGATTTCTACTCTCAGGTTCATTTCCTCTGGATGTTCTCCACATTGCCATCAAAGGAAGCTTTCAAAAATCTAAATTTGGTCATTTATTATTTGCTTAAAACTTCACAAGGGCTCCCCAAGCCTGCAAGAATATAGTACCAAGTCTGTACTTTGCTACACATGCTTCAGGCTCATTCCTTGTCACTCCCCATCTTGCACTTGCCTACTCCAGCCTTCTAGCTGTCCTCTAGTTTGTTGACACCTGAGATCACTTTGTTCTCCACTCCTCTGTGTCTTCTCATATGCTCTTTTGTTCTTCCCTAACCTGCCCTCTTCTCCTTTGTTTGGATTACACTTACTTATCTGGAATTGAATTTTTTGTTTGGATATCTCTTCCTCAGGGAAGTTTTCCCTGATCTCCCAAGTGTTGACCTGAGACCCCTCCTATGAGCTCCAAGAACATTATTTATTTCCCCTACAACAGCATTTATCTTATTGCACTGTAATTACCTTTCTGCTTGTCTATACATCTTGGGAGAGCAGAGACCATATCCACCTCATCCACCATGAGAATCCCACATTTTTGTTACCATCTTTTTCATCATCATCCGTCCCATCCTTCTCCTCATTTAGCAAACAACCACTAAGGAGCTTACATGAATATTTTATTTGACATTCTAACTACCACATTTTACATATAAGTAAATTGAGGTTCAGAGGGATCAAGTAATTTGTCCAAGAAGGTCAGCCCAAGGAGAAAGTGGGATTTGAACCAAGGGTATCTAACTCTGGAGTTCACTTTCCATTTCCTCCTTCTCCCAAAAACAGTGTAAAAGCACCTGATTTTCCTCTATAAAACTACTACCCCCTCCACCCGTTCTCACCTTCCCTTTCCTGTTTTCACACCTCATATCACCCCAGCTCCAATAACCTCATGTCCACGCATTCAGAGGCCTGTGGGCAAAGGCTTAATTGCAGCTTGCCAGAGAGGTACAAAGCCTGTTGTTGATCCGATTCCCAGACCAGCCAGGCATCCCCCTCACCATGCTCTGGCTAATGCCTGGGCTGTGATCCTGCTTTCTCACTATACAGGTAAGAACACACACACATTACAAAGAGAAGGGTCCCTTCCAAGTATTTATAGGTATGCCACCAACCAAATTTAGAAAACACTAGGTTCTAAGAGTAGAAATAAAGGTAAAAGTCCTCCTTAAGATCAATAAGCTAAACAAGCAAGCAGAAAAAAGAAAAATTATTCTGAAATGTAAAACTAAAATTGCCACTGTTGGTAAATTATAAATCCCACCTCAAGGCCACCCTGGACACATGTACATTCCTCTACTGCTGCATGAATTACTTCCTTCTCTCCATGACACATGACAAGTTCTTTGAACTCCTGAGCACAAGGACTGTTTTCACCCTTGGGTGCCTAGCATGGAACATGGTCCTGACATAACCGAGGTGCTTAAAAAAAAAGAAAAAGAAATGAGGGCAGTTGTACATATTACCCAATGAAGAAAAAACATACATTTCCATCAAAAGTTTTTCTTTTTTAGCAAGATAGTTTAAAAAGATATCTGGCTGAATAATTTAAAAATTGGACTTGAATCAGTCTGACTAGATGCTATTAGCATTTCAGAACTACAATGGAAAGGTAAGTTGTACTCTATTCTGTCATCTCCAGTGTTCTAAAACAGAGAGTGTTACATAAACTGTCACCCTGCCCCATATTCCATCCAGATTTCACCCTGCTACTGTGCCTGGCCCTTCTTAGCCCATAGCGGCACTCCATAATGGTTCCGTCAATTTTGTCACTCTGGGGCAGCCAGTGTTCAACCTCTCATTTTATACACAAGCAGGCATCTTAACACAATTCAGTGTTTTCTAGGGACAAGGACACGATCCCCCTTATACCATGTAGCAGAGGGAAGGGGCAAGGTAAAAAACAGACCCCAGGGCTGCCTGCCCTCACTCACTCTTATTTTCTCTCCAGGCAGTGGCTGCCCTGGACAATCAGTGTGCAGTTGTCTGACAGCCAGCTGGAGCCATCTATTCTTCAGCCTGATGAATTTTCTCCAGTCAGCACAGTGATACTGTCATGAGTAGACACGTAGCCTCAAAATTGAAGCTTCCTGGGAAGAGAACATCCTGAAGATTGTTTGAACTGTATTACTAAATTTTTTTAATGCATGATGACTCAACCCTGTGTGTTCATTGCAAACACAAACAGGGTTGAATTTTAAGGGTGTGCCTGGTTAAACATCTTGTATATGGCCTCTGTATTAAGACTAACACCTGGCTAGAAGCTGCAATTTATTTTGTGTGGAGTGTTTAGTTTTCACATAGAATAGAAATTGAGAAAGAAGCTGTTAAATCAGGTAAACAGGTGTCACATCAGGCATGTCCTTAAGTGTCATGCATTTTTAATATAAAGGACATTATTGAGAAATTAGCAAAATTTAAATGAGGGTTGAAGATTAGAGGGCAATAATGTGTCATCGTTAACATCCTTATTTTGATGGTTGTATTGTAGTTATATTGGGCACGTGCCATATAAAAAGACTGTGGGGTACAGAAAAACAGCGCAAGAATTACCCCAGGTTGCTTACCGTGTAACAGGAAAGCTATCAGGTGCATGTAAAACATGATGAAAAATACAATGCACAATGTTGTAAGGACCAAATACAAGACAAGAAACTGTAGTTCTCAGTATTTTCTCCATCAATGGCACTGACCTTAACACTTACTCTTAAATAGTTGGACTCAAGGGTTAGACTCAAGTCACTGTGAGCCAGGTGTAATTTCATTCCTTTCTCCTCTACTGAATGGACATACTTAATGGAGCAGGAGTAACATTTTTCTAATATTAGTTTTGAATTCATTACAATTTTATGTTAAAAGATAAATGCCTTGCCACCTTAGGACATCATCTCTACTTAATTCATCTCTGAGACAGTTCATTATGTGTCAGTATAACCCAAATTAATAAATTTCAAGTAGGGCTAATTTTTAAATGAGGTAACAAGTACTGTCACTGCTGTCCTCCCAACCCCTCCATTAAGAAGTATTTCCTGCTCATTGTATTCCAAAAGCAGCAACTACAAACTGCCTGGTGCAGCAATTTGGGAATCCTAATGCCTGCTACTTTCTTTGTGGCTCATTCCATATGTACTGATAGCACTGGGATAATAAATTTATGGACAGTTCTCAAGTTCAATATTCATTCTTCTATCACTACAGAGGGTGTAATGCTAGAGGGTAAAAGGAATACAGTTCCTCAAGATGCTGATAGGCTAATGGAGGGAGATAATAAACACAGGTAAACTCCCAAATACATACATACAAAACATGCAAAAAACAATTTGTCTATGGCTAAAGATAAGAATAAACTTTCCTCTCTCTCCCAGTACAATATTTGGAATTTCCCGTCTCTCTCCTTCCTTCTCCACTGGCTTGGACCGGAATCTCTTCTCATTCTCCCCCAGCAACCTCAATCCACAAGCACAGCAAAATCAATGTACTGGAGATCCGGTATCTCTACTTTGTGGTGATTGCAGGTTTCCTTGCGTCCCTGAATCTATTTCCACACATATAAGTCTGGAACAAACAAACCTACCACCAAGGTTGGAGATGGACTTAATGTAATAATGCATTTGAGGCACCCACACTCAGAGACTGCTCCCAGCTCTCTTCTCTGCTTCTCTCAGCACAGGTCAGGTCTAGGAATGCATTGGGAAGGTAGAAGGGAATAAATGGCACAGGAAAGGGAAGAGGAGGGGAATGATAAAGGCCTTTCTCTTTCACCATGGCTTTGCCACTCCTAACCCCAGCTGATGTCTTCATCTTTTGCTCTCAGAGAGCAGACAAAAGCCTCTCTGCTTCCTGTTCTCTGTCTGCCCTCATGGTATCAGGAGTAGAGAGGCATCAGGCAAACCATTAAGGCCCTTTTCAGCTCCTGCAGTGCCAGAAAGAGCAGGCTAACTCAACTTGGGCTGATACTGATCTTCTGCCTGAGGATATACAGACTGCATTAGAATCTTCTTAATATCCTCTGCATTTAATTCCTTACCCCAGCACTCTCCAGTGCTAGCTTCCAAGCTGTGGTCCAGTGCAAAGAGGAGATTACTTGGCATTTCCTGTCCAGCCAACTGCAGAGCCTAGAACCCCTGACACCCAGCCACCTGCCCACCTGCCCCATCCTCAGCTGCAGCTCAGCCCAGGTGTATAGGCTCTCTACTGGGACTAAGGAGGAGTAAGATGGGATGACCAAGCATCCTTTCGAACTCATCTGCAATCTCCTTTTCTCCATCCATCCATGTTCACCAAACCCAAGCACTATTCCTAAGGCTTTCCAAAACTACTGAACCCTCTGAGTCCTTCTCACTCTTCTCCTCTCCCATCACAAAAGGTAAAAGAACACTCTCTAGATAAACGCAAGGAGAGAGACAGAGACAGAGAGTAGGTCAGGAAGAGGGCAAAAACTGGGAACACTCATGTGATATCAAACTGTGATGAGTCACAAGTGTAACTCTCTCTCTTGGGTTCCACTAGCATCATCCTCAGATCTCCACATGAGCATATACCAGTGCAAGAACATCCTGTTCCCAGAAGGGCACCAGTAAGGAAGAGTGCATAAATATTCTGGAGTCATTTCCAAAGAAACAGGCTAAGAAGGGACTGATCGAGTAATTATTTTTGCATTCTTCAGAACTTTCTGGATGTCACTTCAGGTATTCCTGGGTGAGGCTTATACATAGTTTTTAGAGGCAGGAGATTCCTGTAATCCAGTGGAACCTCTCTTCAGCTATTTTAAGACCTTGACTCAGATGTCTTGAGCTATTTTAAGGCACTTAAAGAGTTTGGCTTGTAAGAAAAGAAAATCTTCTGTAGGTCTGTGTTTTGGTGGTACATCTCACAAAGCTTATCAATTCTTTATTTCTTGTGTCCCACTAGAAGAAATTTCCAGCATTAAAACAACGTAGAGGATCAATCTGTATAACACTATTTAAGGAACCCTAAACTTAAAGCCCAGGTCCATGAGCTCTACTACTTACTGTACTACTTGCCAGGCAAATTTGGGGGAACATTGGCTTGTCTCCCTGATAGGGTTCTCATGAGGAGCATAATAGATGATATGTAAAAGTTTGAAAAAAATGTGATATGCAATATAAAGATAGGATGTTATATTTCAAGAACTTACTAAAATAAAAACACAAAGCCTGTGAAAAAGAACACAAGATTGCTTTGTGCTTAGAGTTACCTATTTTCTTTAAATACTACAAAAGACCTTTGCAATGGGAAAGTCTCTGAATCTTACATTTTTCTTTTTAAAAGCAGGAAAGTTTCTTCTCCTATCTGACATCTGGATTATAACTATAAATCAACCTAACCCAATAGGTGCTAGATTGTATGTTTGATTAATTGGCATAAATGTTCAAACTACAAATCGAAATTTAAACTATTCTTTGAATAAGTTTATCATTTTTTAAAAAACGATTTAGGTATAAGATCTAATGTAACCAAAAGACTAACTGATTGGCTGACTGAAGGACTAACATCATGAATGTTGAGAGCCTAACTATAAAATTTCAGCTAAAGGCAAATAGGAGGAAGTGAACTCTATTTTCTATTTTTTGTGCATAGAGCTTAGTTCATACAGCTCAGTCTTTCAAGCCAATCAACTAATTCACAAGAGAATAAAGTTCTTACCCAAGAATACAGAACTTCGTTCCTGTAGCATACCATAACCACCTAAGCCTTACATTTAATGTAACGTTTTCTTTTATAAAGTAATCCTAAAATCCATTATTAGAAAATCACCATATATTTTCTTTCGTTCTACATAATCATTATTTCTTATGTGGTGCTTATTTTCTTAGTACTACCTACTGTAACTAATTTTCACAGAAAGAAAAAGTAAAAAGTCTTACACTGTTTATTTTTTTCATTTTGTTATTTTTGTTTGTTTGGTTTTTGTCTAAGCATGGAAGACCAGTTTATCCTAGAAGTACAAGGTAAATGAGTTTCCTAAGATGGAATTTTTCTTTTTTATTATCTTTGCAGACTGGCTAAGAAAATTTACAAGTAATCTGCCAAGTCACAAGTTATTTTATTAGTGAAAGCCAGCATGTAGAGCAATGAAAATGCACTATAAAAAAAAATTAGAGGCTTAGCTGATAGCACCAAGATACTAAGCAAATATACATAAATACAAATCCCATGATCTTGCCCTAAAGAATCTATTTGTCTTATTTTCTTTCAGCTTCTAGCACAGTGTCTGAAAATGGTAGCCACTCAATAAATATTTGTTTAACATATTCTGGTAAAGTGAATAGAAACATTCAGAGAAAATAGCTAGGCTTGAGCGTGGTTAAGGCAAATTTTCTTCATTATTTTCTTTTCTTTTCTAGAAGGCAGAAATGGTTTCTGTTCAGCAAATCCACACCAGCAATCCTCTTACAGCAAATTTCCAAGTAAGTATAAGTTTTCTTAAGATGTTGTGTGGAGAAATCTACTGTTCACAGTCGTTAGAAAGCATTTTGATGAGGCAGACCACAGCTTCTTGAAAGGGATATGAAGTAACCTGAGTTCTGCACAACAAGCTCTTAACTGTACCTAACTGCTTCTTGCAACAGGGTTTTTGGTGAAGAACAATTCTCCAAGGAAGAATAAACATGCAACCATTTTTGTATAAGTTCTTCTTCTGATAGTATTTGTAGCATAGACACTTTATAAAACTCTTTAACTCTTCACCATAAACACTTAAAAAATGAACTCTTAAATGCTTCGTTTTCTAGACAAAATATAAAATTGAGACCGGGAATTCAAACTAAACTGTAGGACTAATTCATCTAGTGACACTTTGTAAATTCTTTTTCTTCCCTTCTCCCCCCAAAATGTGATAAACCGTAATTTTCAACTCGAACAAAATAAGTTAAGGGGGTGTGGTAGAGACAAATGATAAATTTGAATTAAGACTAAAATACAAACACAAGGTCTGGAAAGCATTGCTGTTTTCTCTCCATTTGTTTAAGTGGATGAGTTGTATGTTGTGAACCCAGGAAGGAACACAGTAAGCAATGTGATCATGATCCAGTTACAATCAGAACCCGGAAAAGCCAGGAGCCTTTGCCAGATAGGTAGAGACAGGAACCACCAACAGGAAGGCTTTTCCAAGCAGAGAAGATGCTGGTGCAAGAAGAAAAGGACTCAAAAATTACTGAGATAGAAAGATCAAAGGTGATAGATCTCAGAGATGGGAATGTGAGGAGTGTGAAAGAGAAAGAGATAGCTTACTGTAGGAAAATAGAGGAAAATTAAACATAAATCTGTCCATTTCAAAGAGAAATCCATGGGACTCAAGACAAGGAATGTAACTACAACATGGCTGGTAGTGGTCCAAAGCCCTCCCATCATATTTTGTAGTTCCTGAGGGCTTATCCTTTCAAAACCTTTTATCCGTTGTCCAGGCATCTACTTTACAGTGTTTATTTCACTCCATGTCAACCTAAACAGGAACACTTGGCATCAAGCATTATCACCAGTTTTCATAAAAATCACACTCACTAAAACATTTCTGAGTTTAGTAGAAATCTAGTAATCATCAGAGCTGACAGAAGAAGAGATGAAAAGATAGAAATCCACACCACACTGCATTTTGCCATTTGACTGGCTTCCTCTTACCTTCCTATCTTCTCCTCCCTTTCAGGAGCAAAACAACAAAACACACTTTCTTATCTTACTCAGAACAACTTATCAACACCACTGAAACCTTTATACCATTAACATTTAAGCCTCTGAATTTTGAAGCTTAAGTATGAGTAGAAAGGTTAAGTGAAGTATTGACAAGTTGAAGGAAGGAGAGGATAGTTTTAGAAGCAGCTTTTTACCAGTAATTGTCAATGCTTTCTTCCAAAGTATAATATGTGAATATCATGTTTTTACTTCATTACATGTATCAAATTTCATAGGTATCTTATGCAGTCAATAAATTCTTAGTTTCAAAGAATATTTTGAAAATTCTTATATGACAAGATATAAGCTGATGTAATATGCCAAATTTTATAAAATTAATAATTTATATTCTTTAAAATGATTTTGGGAAAATATACTAAAATATTAAAATATCTCTGAATGATGAGATTGTGGGTAATTATTATTTCTTTCTTTAGAATCTTCTGCAAATGTTTTACCATGCAGAAGAGTTGTTTTTTACATCAGAAAGAAAAATACAAGTGCTATTTTTAAAGATGTCTTAGGTCACACTCAGCAAAATTGTTTTGATAATAAAGTGATATCTGGTTAGTTTGACAGAAAGCAAATGAGGGCATTGCAAGTCTTCCTTTAAATGTGAAATACATACTTCACTTGTTCTTTAAACCCAAGCAATTTTTTTTCTTTTAGACACGAAGTTTAATAGGAATTTGATTTCTCCTTGAGGAACTCAATCCTTTCAGAATTTAAGCACACACCTTACAAAATACATTAGGTTAAAGGAAAAAGAGAATGAGAAAGAAATAAGTAATATATGAACTAGAGACACAGCAGCATATTTCTTAAAGTCTTTTAATATAAAATTTTATTATGACAGATTTAATCTAGTTATCTAGTTACGAGACTTGGCTAAAAACTTTTAGAATTAGGTAAAATGATGAAATTCTACCTAAGAGCCATCTTTTTAAAAGATTGCTTTCTAAAAGCAGGCTGTATTATGATGGTCTCACTTTTATACTTGTTGGTTTGTCTCAGTGAATTTCACAAATATTGATGATGAAAGTATCAACCATAACTTCTCTTCCTATCTCTGAAATTGACATCCTCCATACTCTGCCTAAATCCCTTGCTAATATGGAAATAACTAGCTGGGTATCCTTAATCTTTAAAATAAGCATATTTAGGGCATCATAGTGCCATTGATTCACTTATTCACATGCTCAACAAATATGTGTGTTTAATATATGCCAGACAATGTGCTAGGCTCTGACAGTAATGAGATGAATAAGAAGAGTCCCTGCCCTTAAGTACTCCATATTCCATGGAAGACACTCAGCACATTCGTAGGAAACCAAAGCTACACAGTTTCTTGTTTACCTTCAGCCCTTAATTCTACAATTAATGTATACTTTTCACTTAAAAAAAATATTGCTACTGTCTTGAAAGAATCAAGCCTAATTTCTTCCCTCCTCCTTTTCTTTCTTCCTTCCTCCCTTTCTTTCTTGTATAAACTCTATACCTGCACTGTGGGGTATGTTAGCCACTAGCAATTTGTGGCTATTGAGCACATGCAATGTGGGTAACCCAAACTGAGATATACGGTAAGCATAAAAAAATACCTGATTTCTATTAAAAAATATAAAATATCAATAATTTTTTATATTCATTACATGTTGAAATTATATAACACATAGTGGGCTGAATAAAATTGTTAAAATTAACTTCACTTGTTTTTTACATATTTTAGTGCAGCTACTAAACAATTCAGATTTATTTATGTGGCCCACATTTTAATTCACTAGTGCATTGCTCTAAATGCACTCACTTTGTTACTCGGGGCGGGGTGGGGGGTGGAATAGAGAAGGCTATCTCCTCAAAGCATATTTGTTTAAAGCATGATGACATATGTTTTACTGTTAGTTGTCAGTTATGAGGGTCAGTTCATGTGAACAAGCACACACAGTGCTGCCGGAAAAGAATTGCGTGTGAGTCACTGATAGTTTTCATGTATATTATGATGATTATAAAGTACAGCAGAAAGTAATGACTCACCTCCATCTTTTTTATCTTTAGGAATAGGGTGGGAAAAAATTTCTTTTCTGCCTTAGTAACGCATTTCACATTATAGAAAACAAATATTTATAAAACTCATCAACAGATCTACTCTTGTACTTTTTATAATTTGCACTTAATTGGGTTACTTGGTATTTTAAGTACAAATTCTATATATGTCCATATATATCCTTATACCAGAGTATAACTGCTTATTATACATACAATGACCATGAAAACAATAAGAATGAAACATTACTTCTATCTTCTTATAAGTAGAATAAATCAAATTCTCTTCCTATTTGCTGTGATTCAGGGTTAGTATTTGCAGTTTTTCTAGGTTAAATGGATAGAGTTTAATGAAATGTCAAAATCTTTAAAGACTCACAGCACATAAAAAAGGACATTTTCAGCAAGATAATTGAGTAATACATTTTCATTAAATGTATTCAATTTTTATTTAAAAACAGTAAAATTTTTAAACATTTTTAAAAAATGCATAGTGCTTATATTTTTCTCATATATAGTTTATAGTGTTTATAATTTCTGCCACATTATAAAATATCCTGTATGACTTGTACAATGATCATTTCTACAATGGCATGTCTCTAAGATAACAAAGGTGCTTCTCAAATAATTTTGCACGTAACAAAAAAGACCAAAACACTCCTCAGTATCATCTTACCAGAATCTATGCTCATTATAAGTCTCACCTTAAATTACTTTGAAATAAACCATAAGAGCAGGCAATATAAAATATAATCGCCTTTAATGTATAAAAGGCACATTCAAAAAGAAATATGTATGCATACTCTGTTGTCTGATAGAATAATTGTCTTTAATATTAGATCATAATAAGTAAATCTGTTTTTTGTTTTTTTTTTTTTGAGACAGAGTCTTGCTCTGTTGCCCAGGCTGGAGTGCAATGGTGCAATCTTGGCTCACTGCAAGCTCCGCCTCCCGGGTTCACGCCATTCTGATTCAGCCTCCCAAGTAGCTGGGACTATAGGCGCCCACCATGGCACCCGGCTAATTTTTTTTTTTTTTTTATTTTTAGTAGAGACGGGATTTCACCATGTTAGCCAGGATGGTCTCGATCTCCTTACCTCGTGATCCGCCCACCTCAGCCTCCCAAAGTGCTGGGATTACAGGCATGAGCCACCACTCCCAGACAAATCTGTGTTTTTTTTTTTTGACAAAATCTCTAATTATCTTTCTCTCTTGAGAAGTCCAAAATGTGATTCAGTCATTGTAATCCTGATCAAAATATTACTTTAATTTGCGTAACATTGAACAGAAAATGACAGTTTATTCATTTTATGTATTCATTCATTTCGAAAAATTTTACTGAGCATCTAAATGCTAGACAGTATGTTAGACCCTCCAGATATAAGGAGCAAAATATTATGATCCTTGTTCTCAAAGAACTTAGAGAAGGGGAATTAGATATTTCACAAATAATCTCACAAATAAGAACATAGCTCCACAACATGAAGAGTGCAATGTGCAGCTTTTATAAGAACGTGGAAGGGAGGGAAAGGGGGTTACTTTAGGTTAGGGAGTTAAGGCAGGCCTCTCTGAGGGCATGACTAGTCTGACTGGAAGAAGAGCAGGATTTAGTGGGTGAAGTGTCAGCATCTAGACAGAGAAAACAGCATATGCAAAGGCCTCCAATGCAAAAGAACCACATGCATTTCAGGTATTGAAAAGACTGTGGGTAGCAGATGCCACCTGAGCCAGGGGGATGATGGAGATAAGGCTGGTGAGATGGACAGAGGCCAGATCATTCATGGTCTTATGTGTAATTTACTGAGACAATTGGCACAACCTGAGTGGGGTCTGAAGATTAGAAGGTAGTAATGTTAATTTAGTGGTGTCTTAATCCATTTTGTGTTGCTATAACAGAATACCTGAGACTTGGTAATTTATAAAGAGAAGAGGCTTATTTAGCTCATGGTTCTGCAGATTGGGATGTATAAGAGACATGGAGCCACATCTGCCTTGCTTCTGGTGAGGGCATGTGCTAGGTCAAAACATGGCGAGAAGGTCAAAAAGGAAGTGGACATATGTGAGAAGGGAGAAAACATGTTATTATGAAGGAAACTTACATTATAACAACCCACTCTAGTGGGAACTGATCCAGTCTTGCAAGAGTAAAAACACACATGGCCGCAAGAATGGCACCAATTCATTCATAAGGGATCTTCCCCTATGACCAAAACACCTCCCACTAGGCCCGGCCCTGTCACATTGTGGATAAAATTTCAGATGAGCTTTGTGGGGGGCAAACAAACCACATCCAAACCATAGCAACTGTTTTTGATGGTTGTATGTTGTATTTTGTACATGTAGAAGGATATCCTTGTTTGTAGGATATGGGATATATACATTGAAATATTTAGAGTTGATGAGACTTTGTATGGGTAACTTACTTTCAAATCGTTCAGTGAAGAAAAAAAATTTGTATGTTACTTTCAACTTTTCAGTAAGCATATTTCCAATTTAAAAAAGAAACAAAATTGGATAATGAAAGTCCCTTTCTCCTAGTCATCTGATAGTTTTCCATTCCATTTAGAATTAAAACAAAAAAAAATCTGAACAGAATCATGTTAAAGTATTTAAGGAAATTTGATCTGTGGGACAATTTATCATCCTTATTAGACACAGATGGGTATGTTTCTCTTATAGCCAGAAATAAGGTATTTGGGAAGAGTTGTTTTTAATCCAGCCTTCTAACTGGGTCTTCCATAGACAGACTTCACTGTGTGATGTCTTGAGACAGGGAAAAGGAAAAACAGGTTCTGATTGGGTGACCAGCTAGAACAGTAGAGGTTGTCTCAGGCTTACCCATAATACTTGTAGAACAATGGAGGCCACTTGCCAAATGTTGGAATAGTTTAAAATTATAAAGTGAGCTAATAAGCTGATAAAATACATCATATCCTCCTATCTTGACAATATACCATCATAGCCATCGAGAGGGTAAATTTAGAATTTAGAAATAAAAATTCAGAATTCCAACTCCTTAGAATTCCTCTCTGGAATATGGATGTCAAGGGAATGTGGCTCATTCGCCTTGGCTTGCCACCTTAGGTTCCTGCCCACATGTAAAGTCTATCTCTCACCATAGTGAATTATTGTAATTCTATGTTGCCTCTGCATCCATTTTGAATATAAGCTGGACTTTCTCACACAATGTCCAGATCTACACCTCCTCCCAGTTTCTCAATGTGGTTGATCCAGATATCCGCCATATAAAACTGTCTCCTGGTGATCACATACCTATGGGACAGCTACATATAACCTCCTTGACAGGCCCTGCTGATGCTCACACCCCACATGGACTGGGCAGATATGCCACAGTGACCACTTCTCACTGAGTGACCTCCTGGAACTTGACCCTGATTGCCTTAAACCTACCAATTAAACTCTCCACAGGAAACATGGTTGGATAACAGTGCTGGACCTAAAAAAGGTATTGGCCCACGAGTGCCTCTCTCTCCCTGCCTGAGCTCCCTGACCAGCATGCGTGTGGCCTCCAGGTGTGTTGTCTACCCCCCAGGACCTGTAAGTGGGAAACATTTTTATTTCCTTCTTGTATCATTCTTAATCATCGAAGAGGTGGCTCTTCATCTTAAAAATCCTAAATTAACACACACACACACACACACACACACGTGGACACCACCACAAAAAAAATAAAAACCTGCTTTCTTTGCATTGCATTTGGGTGTAGGAATAAACTGTATTATTCATTCATTATCCTAGTGATTCTCTTGGGCTTTTCATCATGTTATTTTTTTTGCATAACATTTCAGACCTTCTGATAAATATATGCATTCACATCTAATGGTGTTAAACATAATAAACATTAGATGTTGGCTAAACATCTATAGTACTGTTTAGATAGGTTTTTAATTTTTAATTTTCTTTTTACATAATAATAAATGTGTCTCTTTTCAACTTTTGTTGTTCTTAAGTCTTTAAGTTCTAGCCAACTTTATAAATTTCCTTTAGAAATCATATATATTATGTATGAAAGACTCAGTATACAAATACACAATGGCCAGGCCATATATAAAAACAGAACTCTGGCTCAGCAACCAGCTCAGGAAACCATACTCTTATCTACAGAACCACCCCGGGAAGCCATTCTACTATCTGTAAGTCTGACTTGTAGGAAGTCAGATGACCATATCTAGCAACCAGCCCCAGAGGCCAAACAATAACCCCTTTAACAATCAGCCCAAAGCAATCAGGGGTTGATTAATAACTGACAGCTTCCCTAATTTTTGTCCTGGCTTCCAACTTAGGACCAATCAGAGAAAGCCAAATATGCTCCCTTCGCCAATCACAGGGCTGCCCTGCTTCTAGTTAGCCCTCTGACAGCTTCCTCATGCCAGCAACCTCCAATCAGAGCCTAAGTGAAGACCTCTTTCTTCCACCACAATGCTTTCTCACTCCTCTGCCTCCCTTTGAGTCTCTGCCAAAACACAAGTGATGGTTGCTGATTTTTTTGCTATAACAAGCCCTGAATAAATAGTCCCTGCTTATTCTCATTTGGTTGGACTTCATTTATTTCCACATGTAGTAAGCAGGCAATGATAGTTTTCATGCTTAATATCATTTACTGCAATGAAGCAGTTGGCAAATTTAACAGTAACATATGTTTGGTTAATATATATGTATTTATAATTCACTGAAATAAATTAATATTTATCATTTTATCATACAAATTTCAGTTGGACTTGTTTCCTTTATAGAACTCGCTATGACTAGAGTAAAAATGGAATTTAGACTGCTAAAGGAAAATATTCACAAGGCTTCATTCATTTCCAGAGTTAGCAATGAAAGCAAACTTTTCAATAGTAATTCATGCAATTTTAGATTCTTTGGTTTTGCACATAAAGATGAGTCATCACCAAAGAGATTTTTATGTAGTAAAAAAATACATAAAGGCTTTTTATATAATTTTCTTAACAAAAGGGCATTAAATCTGAAATTATAATTTATTACAGAAAAAGCATTTGGTAAGTGGAAGAAAACAGCATGATACTTAGAATCATGGGATTCTAACAGTCAAAATTGAAAAGTGACATGAGTTCCCAGATATCCTCTCAGTCCTTATGGTGAGCTGTTTATGATCTCTGTGACATGAGGACATTTTAAAATTCAAGCCATGAATTAGAAGTCATTCTGAAGAAAAAGTAACTGCTGAATGCTAATTCCAGTGTTTTCTATTTTCTGCAGATAGCAAAGCCATTTCCAAATTGCAGCAGTCTAGCCCTCTCTCCTTAAGTACACGTCTTCTCCCAGCCTTCCAAATCCTCCGAAGCAAATTTTTTCAACCCCTTCCTACTTCCACTGTGCCAATATTCCTCAAATAATTGATTTTGGCTGTGTACATCAGAATCATCAAAAGGTGCCTGTGAAAATGCAGTCATGGGCTCCATTTCAGTCCTTCTGAATCAGAATCTTGGGGGGTGGAGCTCAAGGAACTGCTATTTTTACAAGCACTCCAGATGATTCTATGCATATCTGAAGTTGAGAATTACCATTTAATGTAATGATCTACCTCAGAAATCTCATAAAATATCTTGGATTTGCAGATAGTCTGATATACTAATGAAAGCAAAATATTTTTTCTTTGGTTTCTTTTTTGAAATTCAATTGGTTTCTCTAACTTCTGATAAGAAATATTAGATAGCTCACCATCAATCCATAGCTCAGGAAGAATAAAACCAAAGTTTTCATATTTGCCACAGATAAGGCTCCTCCCCTTACCTGTCAATCAGTGGCACTCTCTCCTAGTTATCAGCTACTCAAAAGAATTTAAATGAATAATCTTTGACTTGGGCTCTCATGTTTTAAATCCAATTAGTCACTAATCACATAAATTCTCCCTTCATTAAGAGGCTGACTGTTGTCAAATCCATCTTTAAGTTGAAAACCATTACCTGAGCACCTACTGTGTGCTAGGAAATGGTGATATAAAGATTAATCAGACATGATTCCTGCTTTGAGATCCTCACAGTCTAACCAAAATGAGATATCATAAATAATCCTCCATGCTAAGTGCTGTGGTACCCACATGTCAAAAATGCTGAGAGTTCACATAGAATGAACCAATTAATGATTCCTATGGGGTCTGTGAAAGGAGCAAAGTGGAGGCAATATTTGAGCTGATATTTTTTAAAAACTAAGTAGTTCACCAAAAAGATAGTGAGAAAAGAACACTCAAGAGAGAAACTAACAGGAATAAGAACACAGGGATTAAAAAAATAAAGAGGATTGGACAGAAGGGTCCTGCCTGTGTGCTGGGGAATGACTGCAGTGAAGCCAAAAAGGTGTTCTGTTGCAGACAGTTTTGTGTGGCATGCCAAATTGTTTGAACTTATTCTGTAGGCAAAGGGAGCCACCAGAGGGTTTCATTTTCTTATTTCTAATTAAATTTTTATGTTTATAAAAAATACATATATATGATTTTAAAATTCAAATACTATTGCAGTCCTTAAAATAAAATCAGTATTTCTCTGTTTCACCTCTTTCCATCCACAAGTCTTTCCTCCCTCAGGCATCCACGGTGTACACTTAAAGCTGTTTTAGTATTTACCTTCACATTTCAAAATAAAATGGAGCACTGAAGAATTTTCATTATAGAATCAACAAGTGCTAGTATCGAGTCTTTTCTTTTGGCCCATTTCTTCTGCAAAGAGGAATTATCTGGTCTCCCATCGAAGGGCATAAGCCTAGTTGCCAAGAGGAAGGAGACTCAGCTATCCTACTGGGTATATAGACTCTGCCTCTATCAACATACATTCTAGCTACTTGACTTCTCCCTGGACAGCAGTCCCTGATGCTTAACCTATCCAGGAGACTTCTTTTGATCTGAAGTTATAATAAATCATATACTATCAAATAAGTCAAGACATTAATTTTGGCTTTATTCTTTGAAGATCCCAAGTTACCTAAATTTTATATAGCACCTAGACCTGGTTTCTATCAGTTAGATGAGGAAATTGAATAGGACCAGAGTGACGGTAAGGGTTGGTAAATGCTGAAGTCTTTCAATGCCAGGGTCATTAATCTATAGCCTGTGAGCCAAATCCTATCTACTACCTATTTTTGTACAGCTCATGAGCTAAGAGTGGTTTTTATATTTTTAAGTGACTGGAAAAAAAATCAAATAAATATTTCATGATGCATTAAAATTATATAAAATCCTTATTTCAGTGTCCATAAAGTTTCAATGGTGTATGATCCTCTTTAGTTTTTACATATCGTCTATGTCTGATTTTATGCTACACTTGTGTAATGGAGCAGCTATGACAAAAGAAAGCCACATATCTTGCAAAGCCTAAAATTTTTACTATCTGGCTCTCTACAGAAGTTTACCAACCCTTATTCTAGAGCACTTAGTTGGAAACAATGTCAAGAGTCACAGGTGAGCAGCTTTAGGCTAGGTAGTTTGGCCAAAGGTAAGAGTCAGATCCCTAGCAGAGAAACTGAAGGGAAAGAAATCAAATGTGTTTTCTGTCCACTGGATTCTCTTTCATTCTTTTTGAATAGTCATTTTTTATGGTTGATATTAAGCCTTAGAGCATCAAACCTCAGCAAATGTCAAATGCTAATAATTCTCCATGGAACTTTTCATTTCAGTTTCTGATCTCACCGTGGTCTACATCGTTATTGTCTACAGCACTTACCATATATATTTTTAATTATCTGTATATGTATACAATCTGTTTCCTCACATAAATTGTAAGCTCCTGGGTGGCTGAAAAGCAAAACATAAACAAATGATGCCTTACACTCTCATGTATTCATGTATCTCCAAGGCCTAGAACAATATATTTATGCCAATATGCTCACAAATGTTGAAGATGATGATAGTATGTTGTGAATTACCTGTACTTTTCTTTCTCAGGGAAAAGAAAATAAATCCCTACAAAAAATGTTTCCACCTTGTAAGAATTCCAACTATATAGATTTTTGACAGGGCTGAACCTATTAGATACTAGTCTGGGAGTTTGTTAAATACGCAATAAAACATGTGTTTCACTGGTTGAACTGGCTGAAAAAAGACACATTTGGAGCTATTTTGATTTCCTTCTCTTTGGGATTCCAGTCCCACCTCCTCCAACCCCCACATGCATACATGGGCATCTTACTCACTCCATCCAAGTACATTTGAATCACAGAAGAAACTTTTTGATTGTGAAATAAAAGCAGAGAATAGTTTTCAAATGAATATGTGCTGAGCCATAAAGTGAAAAGAAAAAATGCAAAAATACTTCTAGTCAACATAGCTTATATTTCTAATTTTCACCCAGGACACTAGAGGAAAGAGTGAACTGTAGTTTTCATTTAACTCACTAAGACACCAATATGGCAGTGTTAACCTTTTCCCTCTTGTGTCTTCAGTGTTATTTAGTTGATACAAATTGTTCTCATTAGGCCGGGCACCATGGCTTACACCTGTAATCCCAGCACTTTGGGAGGCCGAGGTGGGCAGAGGTCAGGAGCTCCAGATCAGCCTGGCCAACATGGCAAAACACCGTCTCTACTAAAAATACAAACATTAGCTGGGCGTCGTGGCAGGCACCTGTAATCCCAGCTACTTGGAAGGCTGAGGCAGGAGAACCACTTGAACCTGGGAGGTGGAGGTTGCAGTGAGCGGAGATTGTGTGATTGCACTCCAGCCTGGGCTACAAGAGTGAAATTCGGTCCCCCTACCCAAAAAAAAGAAAAAAAACAAACAAATAATTTGTTCTCATTAGGCCGTTAATGGACTTCTGGCTGGTAATCTCAATTGGAACTGGTTGTAGCCATTCACTGTGCAAGTGACCAAGGTGCTGTTTACTGTGGTTTAACATTTGGAAGGAAAGGAAGCAGGCTTATAAATAATTGCTTAATGGTTCTGTCTCAATTGTAATTCTGAAAACTTAAGAGATCCAAATAGTATCACAGATTTCCCTTTTTGGTATTAGATGAAATAATTGAAGATATTATAAAACCTTAACCACTGATATCATCTGTACATTGTGTGAAGGAAGCTTTGGTATACTCGACTTAAAAACACTTCTCTAAATTGACATACTAAAAGTCAAGTTGCAAGGAAGAGAAAGCCGCTAGGCCAAGGGGACACACACCAATTGGACAAACAGAAAGCAACAGAGCTTCAAAGGGTCTGAGACAGACTTTGAGGAATAATAGAAGGGGGAAAAGCAAATTGGCAATTTTTCATGAAGATAATCATTTCATTAAAATCTTGCCATCACTTCCCCTTTGGTGCCAGCAGACTGATACTAAACTGCTATGGAGACACTTTCCTAGCACGGGTCACAAACAACATTGAAGGCAACATAAATTTAGGATGCTTGCTACTTTGCTAATCATTTTGGAACTCAAATGTGAGGAAACATTTCTTCATTAATATCAAGAACCCGATTCAAACTTCTAAATATAACAATGAGCACAGAGAGGGTTCTCCATAGTAACGTTGAAAATCCTTCATTGCTTTAATCATATCCCCAGTCAGGTTATAAGTTGCAATAATGAGCTGAGAACCCGGCATGTGGTACACGCTGGTAAATACCTTGATAGTGAATATATGAATGAACCAATGACTAAATACCCAGAGGTTTGGGTATATGACTCCACAGATCCTATCAGTGCAAATGTTTTAAAAGCATAAAGTACTTTGTATATATCATGGACAAAGGTAAACATTTTAAAGTTACAGTCCAAAGCATATTTGGTTATGGAATTCTGTATGGGATAGCTCTTGTTGAACAAGTTTCTGCTTTGAGACAGGATCTCAATCTGTTGTCCAGGCTGGAGTGCATTGGCACTATCTTGGCTCAATGCAATGTCAGCCTCCTGGTGCTCAAGTGATCCTCCCACTTCGGCCTCCCAAGTAGCTGGGACTACAGGATAGCGTCACCGCACCCAGTTAATTTTTGCATTTTTTTGTAGAGATGGGTTTTCACATTTTGGCCAGGCTTGTCTTGAACTTGTGAGCTCAAGCAATCCACCCATCTTAGCCTCCCAAAGTTCTGGGATGACAAGCATGAGCCACTGTGCCCAGCCACTGAGCACATTTCTAATCATGGTAAAAATAGCAGCAGCACATTAGAGAAACAAGTTTGTCCATTTCTTGTCCAGCAGACATTATGAAATTAGTGTCTATTCTCATGATTACTCTGATGGATATTATTTTTTTTTTTTTTGGAGAATCAGTAATTTTTCATCCTTGGGAGAAAGAGGGATTTGTGATATTGCTACAGAATCTTTTTTCTCTTCATTCTGCTAACATTTTGATCTTCCCTGGAACAGTACACAGATGAAAATATTTCTTTTTATTATTGTGTAGTGTGAATAATAGAACCCAGAACTTAGAAATTACACTGTTCTCCATGAAAGCTGAGAAACTTGCTTGAGGGCACACAGAAAATTAGAAAAGGGCCAGAATTAACTTTTATATTCCCCATAAAAGTCTTAATGTTTTACGTTTTATGTTTTAATCTGTCTCTTAGTTCTTTTTTGCTCATGATAATGCTTGGCATTCATCCCTTAATTCCTCTTGGATATGCAGCAGGAATAAATGCCTTTCTAATCTAAAAGCCCCCCTTCTGAAATTCTCTTTTACAAGTTGCAATAATTGCTTTGTTTCCATTTACTCCTTGAACAATGTTTTTGTCCAAGTACCACGAAATCAAATGTTGAAGTGACCAGGCAGGTAAAATACACAAATGAAGTGGAACCCATGTAGATGGGATCGGAGTGACCTTCAACCCATTTCTGGGAGACCAGATGGTGGGGACTGTGGGAAGCTGGTGACACAAGCCCAATGTAAAGGCTCTAATTTTCAGAGAGAACAGAAATTCAGGTTCGTATATAAGGCTTTTAAATTTTATTGTGTTTATTTTGGTAACTAATTAAAATGTAAGATACTATAAAGGCCAAAACTAAAGACCAAACCAGGCTTGTCTGTGGGCTGTCTCTACGACAGCTCACTTCCTTTTTATAGTGCCAGATTCAGCTGCTGGGGGGCATTTCACTCTGTATTTGAACTGGCTTCTAATGTATCAGCAATAAATCACATTAAAGTAAATCTAAGAATGTTCTCAGTAATGCCAACATAGATGGATTAACTGTACAGCCTCCCCGGATGTCCGTTTATCAGGACAACTAATTTTACATTGAAAGGTAGTGTTATATACTAGTTAAGAACATAGCCTATGGAGTCACATTGCATGGGTTTGAATCCAGGCTCTGTTACTTACCAGCTATGTAACCTTGGGCAAGTGATTTAATTTCTTTGAGTCCAAAGTTTTGCATCTGTAAGATGAAGATAATGACAGTTATCATGGCAATTATATGAATATATATACACACATGGATCTATAGTACTTAATATCTAAATTAGCAATATTTAATTATTTGCTATTATTCACAAGTCATAGTGTTGGTGAAAAATAACAAAATTTTACATGTTTATGTCTCACCATATAAGGCCTCAGATAACTTTCTCCTTCAGACAGAACATGTGGGAGAATAAGATCCCTGTGGCAAAATCCCATTCTTTGTCCTTAGCGCCAGATGCCATCACTTCTTGGAAATGTCATCATTGCATATTTCTCTGAGAAGAGATATAGAGTGAATTTTTAAAATACTAAAAATACTAGGAGTTAATAGCATGTCAAGTTATCTTTTTGCTTTTCTCTTTTTGGAGATCATCCATTTTAAAGTCAGGGACATTCTGTTTCAGAGTTGCAAGGCAGAAAAATCAAAGGACTTTTATTTTCCTTTTTTATGGGTTACTGAAGCATGAAACTTATTGACAGATGCTAGCGCTAGATATAAGCTGCCATGCTGTTTTCCCCAAGTTCATTTTCACATTAAGTTATTCTGGCAGTTTTAATTTTTTTAAGGTACCAAGAACCTTTTTAAATGCCTAGAAACGGAGAAAACAGAAGGTCATATCACATCTAAATCTATTTTACTTAATCATATAAGTTTGTAAATAGTAAATGACACAAAATTCATTTTTTGTAGCATAAATATCTTTGCCCACTGATGAAACTCAAGATGTGCTCTGCCCTTCAATGATTATGTAACTTCATTTCCTGTACTCCTACAAATACATAAAATTATAGGACCTACGCTTTCATTCTACCAAATTCTCTCTTTCCAAAGCAGAAGACCATCATGGGCTCTCAAAAATAATTCTGGTTGATTTTATGAAGATTGAGAAGAACACTTACTTCCATTCTGCTCTCACAAAGTGCTGTTAGGAAGTGGTCTTATGCCCATGCAAAATCCAACCCAGAAGCCAAGAAAAGCAGACATGCAGAAGCACAGAATCTCCCAAGATGGGAAGGCACATTAAAAATAACAGTCTATACGCATGCTTGCACACATGCATGCACACACACACACATTTAACAGAATCAAAGGTCAAAGAAATGCTACACAAAATCTGTAACTGGGTGCACAATGGCTCAAACCTAATGTTAACTGATTAAAACAATTTTTCTATCCCGTACTATGTGTTTAGGAGCTGCTAGGCATATATCAAAATTGGATAACTTAGAACATAAACTGTTTTCCTCTCATATCTATTTCAGAATTCTCAGAGTTTCTCAAATATGATGGGTAAACCGCCTGCAGAAAAATCACCCGGGGCCTTGTTAAAACTGGAGATCCCTGAGCCCAGCCCTGCAAGATGGAGAGGAGATTTAGAATTCGGGAACATGTTGTTTTAATTCAGAACTCAGGGAATGGTTATAAATATTAAAGTTTGAGAACCACTGACGATCAGGATCTGTTATGTACATTAACACAAGTGGAATTACTGTAATAGAGAAAAACACTTCTACTTAATATACCCCAAAAATGATATACTTTAAAAATCTCAAACCTGACTTCTTAAGCTGCTTTAAAGAATGGTTTCTCTGTACATTCCAAATGGACTTTCACATATTTGCCCTCAGTGATTTCTCATGTAGCTTTGAATCCTGGAGAACTACCCAATAATTAGTCTTAGAAACCAGTGAAGGTGGCCGGGCTTAGTGGCTGACACCTGTAATCCCAGCACTTTGAGAGGCCGAGGCGGGCGGATCACCTGAGGTCAGGAGTCTGAGACCAGCCTGGCCAACATGGGAAAACCCCGTCTCTACTAAAAATATGAAAGTTAGCCAGGGGTGGTGGCGGATGCCTGTAATCCCAGCTACTTGGGAGGCTGAGGCAGGACAATTGCTTGAACCCGGGAGGCAGAGGTTGCAGTGAACTGAGATCGTACCATTGCACTCCAGCGTGGGCGACAGAGCATTTTTTTTTTTATTTGAGACTGTCTCACAAAAAAAAAAAAAAAAAAGACACAAAACTAGTGAAAGCATTTAGCTTATTTTAGGTGTAAGGAGTTGTCTTTTAGTGTGCTGAAAACAGAAGTACAGCAAGCATTTAATCTTGCAGTGTTTCTTAAAAGAGACTTTAAATGCTAGAGCATTTCAAACCAAAAGAACAGCAGAAATTGTCATCTAAAGGTAATGTTTTTGTATCCCACCATTTTTATTATTCTAAAAGAAAAACCATAATTAAAATTAAGCACTAATATAGGTTAGAGTTTAAATTGTATATAATATTTAGAAACATGACAGCTTCTAAAATGCATTGAACCAGGACATAGTGTTTCAAATATAGAAGGTCCACAGATAATCAAGAATTCTAGCTTAAGTTTGGTACTCTTCTTTGTCCTGGGGCCACTATTTCCCATCAGTGTCTTTTGGTACAAACCTGGTACTCTATGCACTCTAGAGGTGAATTGGGGGTTTTTTTGAGGTTTGATTTTAAGACAAAAAAAAAAAAAAACCCTGTATGTTTTAATTTAAAACAATGACTGGTAAATTCTCAAGGATGCATGCCCAGTGTTTCATTACAAGGGTGCTATTCCTTGTTTTCTGAAAATGCATATTACGTTGTTCTTGTATTACTGCTATAGGGTACTATCTCTGCATATTATATTTCTAGTATTCATAGTTCATAGTTCGTGATTCTTAATTTTGCCACATTGGAGTTGTTTTCTCAATGACAGCCTTTTAGTCAACTAGATGCCCTGCCTTCTACCATACTCATGATGTCTTACAGGCAATTGTGAATGTATTTGGAGCAGCCAAAATTAACTTAATAGTCTAAATAGCAGAAGAAGTTAAATTTATTCTTCTAAATTAATGTCACTAGTCCATTTAAGATACTGTGTATCTGTAGTGTTCATCATACATGTTATCACTTTCCCAAGTATTTCTTGTACACTGTCATTTAATAAATCTATATCTAAAGTCATCTTACATTTTGTTTGCCATTATCTTAGGACAGAAGTGGTATTTCAATAATAGCTTTCTGTAAATATTTGTGGAAAGAACTTAAACTAGATAGGGCTGGTTAAATGTATCCTAAATCTGTACTTGATTGGTTCCACAGGTTTCATCAAAACTTTGGTTAAAAAGTCCTGTATCTAAAATTTTGTTGGGAAATGAAGGCCGGGAAAATGCTATCTGATTCACTGACATTTAGCAGGAATTAATGACCAGTAACAACCAATCTCCCAGGAGACAAATGCAAGGAACCAGGTTCTTTCATACCTGGGTCGTTATGCAAAGAGATAACTTGCTGTGAAACTCTACACCTGGGACCACATTTTTACACCTGGTCAGCTTCACACTTCTTACCAGCAGTTCCCTTCTCCAAAGCCCATTCTGGGTCAAAGAACAGAGCTAACATTTACTTCTATATCTAATTTTCTTTGAGCCCTTATTTTGTGCCAGGAGTTGTGCTAAGCTCTTTACAGTACCATTTGCTTGTATAATTATTAAATCCAATTTTACAGTTCAGAAAACTAAGATCCTATGCTTTTAAGGACTGTGGCATATAACTGGAAGCATCCTTTCTTGTGCAGACAAAACCAACCACCAGCAGTATAATATCTTTGGAACGACAACTCACTGCAGTCAACCCTTGCCAATAATTCTACTGTCAGATATTGATAAGGGTTTCTTAAATATAAATCCTCAGCATTTTCAAAGTGTACATTTGATTGTTACAACTCCAAGATAAGCATGAAAGAGATTATGATCCTTACTTTAGGAATGAGATAACTGAAGGGAGAATGCCAGTCAATTGACTTACACAAGATTATATAACTAAATAGCAGAACTGAGTCTAGAACCTTGGCCTTCTGATGACTCATCTAATGTTTTCTAGCAGAATCCCCTTCAAATAACACTTTAATTTCTAGTCCTTCAGTTCCTATATCTTAGAACTTTTATGAATTTTTCTAGAAATATACAACTATATGGAATACAAAACTGAGCTGAAAGGAAAAGGTAGAGAAACAAAGCAAAAATATGAGCTTTGAACCACATCGTAAACATAAAAGAAAACATTTTCTGAAATACTACGCTTGAGTCCTCAAAAAATTGTAAGGCTGACCTTCAGAAGGCTAGTTGCTAAGTTCCTTGATATTTTATTTTTATTTTTTTTAAGATGGAGTCTCGCTCTGTCACCCAGGCTGGAGCGCAGTGGTGTAATCTCAGCTCACTGCAACCTCCATCTCCCAGACTCAAGCGATTCTTGTGCCTCAGCATCTGAAGTAGCTGGGATTACAGGCATGCCACTATGCCTGGCTGGTTTTTGTATTTTTAGGAAAGACAGTGTTTCACCATGTTGGCCAGGCTAGTCTTGAACTTCTGACCTCAGGTGACCCGCCCACCTCAGCCTCCCAAAGTGCTGAAATTACAAGCATGAGCCACCATGCCTGGCCCCTAGTTCCTTGATTTAATAATTTATTCAATAACATTATTTGAGACACAGAACACTTTTTCAGCTTATTTTTGCCATTCTATGCTGACTGCAGAAAGAATTGATTTGCATATGATCATTAGTTATCAGTCACTGTATTCTGGACTGTATATTATATGAAAGTCTTCATCTGAGTCAAAAAGGAAAATCAATGTTATTTTTAATTTTTGAAGTTAAAAATGTACAAAAGACCAGCACCACAATTCCAATGGTTACTTTATTAATCAGTATCATTGGGTTATTTATTATAAAAATTATAGTGAAAAAGAAAGTTAAAGTATGATGTAAACTTTCTTTTCTCTGACATCTACAAAGACTTCTCTACTGAAGTGAATCAATCCAAGCTCAAATTCATGAGACAGCTGCTTCTTGCTCAGTTAGGTTGAATGGTTTGTTCTATTTCTCTCCAAGCATCAGTTCTATTCTTCTCTTTGAAGATTCACTTTTATTGTTCCTGTTTTTTCTATATTCTGTCTGATTTTGTATATATAAGCTTTTTTTTTTTTTGTCTTTTTTCCTTCCTAAGGCATGGACTCTGGACCCAAATTTCCATGCTTTACAAGTCTAGCACCCATATTTACCAGCCATAATTTTGTCTCTTCATTGAAATTTTCAAGACATACCAACTAGTCTCAGCCTAGTCTTTGAGCATGTTCTAATCAGATGTGATAATCATGGTGAAAGATTTACATAAATAATGCCATTAAAGCCCATCAAATCAGGATAATACCCAAAGAAAAGAATATGAGCCAGGCAAACACCAAAAACATGTCTACTGTTAACATTTATCAAACATTATCCTAGTTACCACGATAAAGAAAAACACAGGATTTTCTGGAAATATACAGAACATACATTTAAACCACAACAGAAACCATCATATAAAGTTTCCAAAGGAGGTAACATAGGAGCTGAGATTTGAAAGATGGATAAAAAGTTAGGAAAAGACAATGAAACAAGGAGTTTCACACAAAGGAATTAACATGCATAAAGATGTATGACACAGTTTGGCATCTTGAAAAAACTACAGGTATTTCAATATACCTATCCATGACTCTCTTCTGTCTCTGCTTGGAGAAAAGCATAGAAGTTTGAGGCCAAAGGTTTCCTCTTAAGTGAAGGAGAAGTTGCACATAGTCCTAATCATATCATATATGTGAGAACCACCAGGTGTCTATGTCTACTGCAATGGGATCAGGAAATGTAATCCCTAGCTTGCTTGACACAAATCAGCTAAAATTCTATCATGGAAAAAGGAATTTCTAGCAATCCTTGCTATAGGACAGTAGCTGGAGAGGTTAAAGCCAGTGAAGTGTGGATTAGATAACCTAGGAAGAATGAGTAAACTGAGAAGAAAAGGACAAGGACAGAACTCATGTATCTTATTAGTCCTTTTCAGGCTGCATGAGAGACATCAGTTGGATTCCAGATTCCCTCATCTCTTTAAAACATCAGGAGACGTATTTCTTACCTTGCTTTTTTCTTGAGCTTTTGGTGACATGACTCCCAATTGTCTATTTCATAATATATAACACTGTGGTAAGAAATGACCCCAATTCCAGTTATATTTCCAGAATTATCACCCCCACCACTAACAGCATGCTGCAGCTTTGCCTTCCTGACCTTCTGCTTTATCTGCTGAGGAGATCAGCTGAAGCACATAGAAAGCATATTATAAAACATTTGCATAACAGATGATTTGTAGAGACAACGAGTAGATTGGCTAAACCAGGATTATAGGGGTCTGAAAAGAATGATGGTTTAATATTAACAAGATAAAATTTCCTAGGCATACGTGCTGTATAGTTTTAAAAATCTGAATTCATAAGAGGTAGAAGATCTTGCTCAACAGTTAATACGAAAAGACCTTGAGTTTTATTTAACCACAAGATCAATATTCAAGAACACTATGATACAATTGCTAAGAAAGTAAAGCAGTCTTAGGCTTTATTAGTTTGTTAGCACATACCACAAAAAACAATGGTACACAAAACATTGTATACTCAGCTCTTAGGCATGCCATTCTCATATTTACAACTTACAGTCACATTTGACTTCTTCCCCCTTCCCACCACATCCAATTAACGTCAAGTCCCGTTTATTCTAACTTTTTAAAATGTTGTGATCCTTATGGTATTGAACTGGAATTTGAGGCATCAGTATGAATTCATTATGTATAATTACATATTACATACTACAAATATGTATTTGATAGAGTTATAAACGTGTGTGTGTGTACATGTCTTAGCAAAAACAACACAATAGCAATGAGCACATCAAACACTCAGATCTATTTCTAAGTATCATTTTTCACTAGACGGGATTAGGGATCCATAAAGAAATGGCCACATTTAGGGCTGGGGCTTGGAAACTGTAAAAAGAGCCTGGAACATTTTATTGTACAGAAAGTATTAAAACAATAATGGGGACATGTTAAAAAATATATACAGAATCCAGTTTAATGGATATTAAAACTGGTGGATGAAATCATGTTTGATGAGCAAGGAGATATTTACATAGTTTCAGAGTAATCTCTTATAAATTATTAATTACAAAGAGAAAACTAGTAACTTTACAGTAGATTTAGCAACCAAATTTATTTAAGTAATCAAAGTTAATGTCACTAATAATGAAACAAATTGACATTTTAGGCCAAGCACAGTGGCTCATGCCTGTAATCCCAGCACTTTGGGAGGCCGAGGAGGGAAGATCACGAGGTCAAGATATCAAGACCATCCTGGCCAACATGGTGAAACCCCGTCTCTACTAAAAATACAAAAATTAGCTGGGCGTGGTGGTGCATGCCTGTAGTCCCAGCTACTCGGGAGGCTGAGGCAGCAGAATCGCTTGAACCTGGGAGGTGTAGGTTGCAACACGCTACTAACTCCAGCCTGGGCGACAGAGCAAGACTCTGTCTAAAAAAAATAAAAAAAGAAAAACACATGAGACAAAGTAGCAAATGTAAAAAGTCACGTTTGTTCATTTTTGCTTGCCAAGATAATTTCACAAAGCCGCTGACTCTGGGATGTGCAGATCTCTGAAAAGACGCTTTGAAGACAAAAAAGGATAGATCACAAGACCCCCCATGTCTCTTGCCTGAATCACTGTATTCTTTAAAAGATAAATGACGCTATTCCTTGCCTCTTCCTACACGAGATAATGTCTGATAGGGTTAGTGATTGTACCTCTGTATTCTATAACCTTTATACCCAGACCTTCATGTGATTCTGCATTAATGTAACTTCTGAGCAAGTTTGATGTGATTTTGCATGTACTGAGACCCCAGCACCTGTGTCTAAGTAGTGGGCTGAAACCCTGTGCTGGAGAAGTCTGATAAAACCTCTCTAAAATGCTGTTCCCAAGGTATAGGCATCGGTAAGATATTTGAATGAAACTAACTTTAATTCTTTAAAAGCTTGTTGTTTTTCCTTAGTCAACCAATACAAACCTGAAGATAATTGCAAGGAAACAAAGAAATCCAAACTGAAGGACATCCTACAAAGTTACTGGCTTTACTCTTCAAAAGCACAATCATGAAAGAAAAAGAAAGGCTGAGGAACTGTTTCAAGTTCAAGGAAACTAAAAAGACATGACGACTAACACAGTCTGTTATTCTAATTGTATCCAGAATCAAAAAAAGGATATTACAAGAATTTGTGAAATTTGGGTAAAAACTATGAATCATGGCTGGGCACGGTGGCTCACGCCTGTAATCCCAGCACTTTGGGAGGCTGAGGCAGGTGGATCACGAGGTCAAGAGATTGAGATCATTCTGGATAACATGGTGAAACCCCATCTCTACTAAAAATACAAAAATTATCTGGGTGTGGTGGTGCATGCCTGTAGTCCCAGCTACTCAGGAGGCTGAGGCAGGAGAATTGAACTCGGGAGGTAGAGGTTGCAGTGAGCCAAGATCGTGCCACTGCACTCCAGCCTGGTGACAGAGCAAGACTCCATCTCAAGGGGAAAAAAAAAAAAAAAAAAAAACTATGAATCTATGAATCTATGAATCACATAACAATATTGTTGCTAGCTGTCCTGGTTTCGAAGGAGGTACTTTGGTTATGTAAGACAGTATTTAGGAAATACATACAGAAGTATTTGTGCAAAAGAGAAGACACCAAGAGAAAGAAACAACTGCTAAATGGGGCAAAATATTAAGAATTGCTGAGTCTGGGAAGAGGATATAGAGGTCTTTATAATATTTTTTGCAACCTTTCTGTAAGTAAAACATGATGTTAAAATTAGAAACTAAAAAAGTTTTGAATCTGACCCCAGTAGTTAGCAATAGCTTGTTTCCCGAGTCTGGTAAATACTTCCAATGAAAAATAATAAATCCATAATCCATTAATCTAGCAACCTCCATCTGCTATGTACAAATTTAAAGAACGGAAAAGATTTTAAACTCTTGTTTACTTTAACATGGTTGTTGTTTGATATAATTTTTTATGTTTTAACTTATACCAACCAAGGTAATCGGACCATCATCTAGCAATCACCTATGTAGTCAGCTTTCAATAATGGAATTTCAAAGAGAAAGAAAAGTAGAAGTCTAGATCTAAAAGTTATGTTTTAGGATACTAAATGTGATCCCATATAAGCTAAAAATATGCTATAGGCATGACAATATCTTGGGGCAGTTTCATCCTCAGGACACAACTGCCATAGCTAACATGGAATGCAAAATAATTCTTAATGGAGTACTCTGGCCTTAGCGTTATAATTCAACTACACTAGTCACTAAATGAATTATTTATTTATTTATTATGATTATACTTTAAGTTTTAGGGTACATGTGCACAATGTGCAGGTTAGTTACATATGTATACATGTGCCATGCTGGTGTGCTGCACCCACTAACTCGTCATCTAGCATTAGGTATATCTCCCAATGCTATACCTCCCCCCTCCCCCCACCCCACAACAGTCCCCAGAGTGTGATGTTCCCTTTCCTGTGTCCATGTGTTCTCATTGTTCAATTCCCATCTATGAGTGAGAATATGCGGTGTTTGGTTTTTTGTTCTTGCAATAGTTTACTGAGAATGATGATTTCCAATTTCATCCATGTCCCTACAAAGGACATGAACTCATCATTTTTTATGGCTGCATAGTATTCCATGGTGTATATGTGCCACATTTTCTTAATCCAGTCTATCATTGTCGGACATTTGGGTTGGTTCCAAGTCTTTGCTATTGTGAATAATGCCGCAATAAACATACGTGTGTATGTACTAAATGAATTTTAAAACATATCACATATATTTAGTATATTTATATTCCTAGCAAGAACTCTACAAAGAAATGATTTTTACCCCAGTTTTACATATAAGGAAACTGAAGCAGAAAGATATTGAATAACTTGTCCACACGTCCTGTAAGGATTTGAACTGGGACTTGAACCCAGTGGCTCCTGTTCACAAAAATAGTGCCTACTTGTCTTTGTCCTTCTTACTTACATGTGAATGACATAAAGACGTTCAAGACTGCAAACACTCCATAAAAGAGTAGAGGTAATACTAGTTAATGTGGCTAGCCTCTTACCCAAGAGTGCTCTTCTAGAAATCTATTCCTAAGAAATAGTTATCATTGCATATCAAAGTTTATACACAAAAATGTTATTCATATTGGCAAAAATATACTTCAAACAACCTAAATGTCAAATAATAGAGATTGAATAAACCATGGTGCATACAATAGAATATTTTCAGATAATTTTGATAAGAAAATGCTTATTATACAATGTTGAGTTAAAAACAGGAGAATGCAAGGTTAGATAGCATGACTCAAATATACATATCTATAGACATGTACATCTGTGCAAGTATATATAGGAAAAATAGAAGGAAATGAATCAAAATGTTAAATATGTTTATTGTTGGGCTTACATTTGTCTATCTTGTCTTTATTTTCCAAACTTTCCCATGTTAGTTGCAGTTACTTTTGTGATTTTTAAAAAGCCAATAAAAACCATTAAAAAGAAAATTACATGTAGCTTTTGAAAAGGTAAGAAGAAAAATAGATAAGCCAACATAAGAAAGGTACTTGGGAGACTAGTGTCTCATTGCCTGAGTCACCAAATAAGGCAGGCAGTGGAGAGAGTTCCCCTCTCTCTCTACAAGAAAGTTTCCACTTTGTGGGTTCTATAAAAAAGGGATTTGGGGGTTTGGGAGGAATTGTTCATTTCACAGCTACATTCACACAGGTTTTCAAGGACACCACTGGTGCCATCTTCTAAGAAATAGAAAAAAAAAACCACTTTAGGGAAAGTAGAATATATCCACCATTTATAAAAAGATCCAGGAAAAAGAAAATCAAAAGTAATGTACTTGAATGCAGAAATTTAAAATAAATAAAACAGGGCAGTGAAGTGATTCAATATAATACTACAATGGTAGATACATGTCATACATTTGTCAAAATCTATAAACCAAACATTAAGAGTGAACCCTCATGTAAACCATGGACTCTAGGGGATAATAATGTGTCAATGTAGTCTCAGTGATGGTAACAAATGGACCACTCTAGTGCCAGACGCTGATAGCAGGGAAGGTCTTTGCATGGTGGTGGGGAGAAGAGGATATATCAGAGCTCTGTACTTTCTGCTCAATTTGTCTGTGAACCTAAAATTCTCAAAAATATAGTTCATTAATTTAAAACATTTTTTAAAAAGTGAAAATGGAATTTTCCTGTAAACTCTAACACAATTCTCTAATCATTTGAAATTTAAGCTATGAAATCATTGAAGAGATTTAATTGGATTAACTTAATTTGGATTAGATTTGATCCAGTTGGATTGAAGTGAATTAGAATTTTAATATATGCCTCTATATTGTATGCTTACATTCCTTAGGAGGAGGGAAAATTATTTTTAGGGGAATGTTTGTGTGCATGTGCATATGCATGGATAGATGATTGACAGATGGATACGAGATACATAGATACGTGTGTGTGTGTATATATATATATATATATACACACACACATATATATATTCACTATGCATTTAACAGAATACCTGGTCGGACACTGGTGCTAGCTACTAACGATAAAAACAACTAAAGGTAAATTATTGTACTTTAAGAGATTGCAGCCTATCAGAGACACAGGCATGCAAACAGTCAGGAGTACCCTCTACTCACATAGATGCTGTGTGCTGTATTAACTCTGGGGGTCGGGGGTGGGAAGGCATCTACTTTGTAGATTAGGGAATGAATGCTATTACTTGGAGTTGCTCAGAAGTCCTATAAGAAGTTACAAAACAAAAAGAAGAGTGGGCTGTGGGGACATTGATGAGTAGGCACCCAGTCTTTAAGGAAATGACAGAGGCATCACGTATCAGATGACACAGGACTTGAGATTAATAGAATGTTAAGAAAGAAGACATGTTCCAGCACTAGCAAAATCAGGGCTGGGAAAAGACAGATTTCCATATTTCTAGAAAGTAATATGCAAGGTGAGTAGTAACCCGAGATAAACTAGAGGAGCATGCAGGGACCAGGTGGTGAGGATACAGAGAGTAAAAGTTGTATCCCAGAGGGAGTGAAGAGATGTGAAGAGTTTTGAATAAAGACATGACCTGATTAGATTTTTTTTTTTTTTTTTTTTTTTTTTTTTTTTTTTTTTTTTTTTTTGTGGAGACAGTCTTTCTCTGTTGCCCAGGCTGGAGTGCAGGGGTGCCATCTTGGCTCACTGCAAGCTCTGCCTCCCGGGTTTAAGCTATTCTGCTGCCTCAGCCTCCTGAATAGCTGGGATTACAGGTACCCGCCACCATGCCTTGATAATTTATGTAGTTTTAGTAGAGATGGTGTTTCCCTATATTGGCCAGGCTGGTCTTGAACTTCTGACCTCAGGTGATCTGCCTGACTCGGCCTCCCAAAGTCCTGGGATTACAGGCATAAGCCACCGCGCCCAGCCCTGATTAGATTTTTACGTTGGATAAATAATCCTTGGGTAGCAAGGAGAGGTTCCATACTAGAGACAGGAAGATAAGGAAGTCAATATTGCAGTAATCTAAGTGAAAATAATGAAGGCTCAAACTAGGACAAGTGGTGCAGCGGGGAGAAGAGGAGGAAACAGGCCCTGAGCTACTGAGGAGTAAGAGTCCTGGGGCTTAGTGACTAACGAATGTGATGGTGAGAGACAAATAGTGGTAGTCTTCTCCGAAGGAGAGAACATAAGGAATACGTTCAAGGGAAGAGATGAGCAGCCTAGTTTTAGACATGTTGACTTAGTGCCTAGATGGCATTCATGTGAAAATGTCCACATGACAATGGGCTATTTAAATCTCACTTCCCTTTCACTGACACTGAAGAACTGGTGACTTCAGGGTCTATATAGCCCCCCTATATTTGTATGTGACACATGTCAGGGAACCATGCAACTTGCAGAGGGAAGTGGCCTGGCAGTTCAGGGCCAACTTTCACCAAGGGAGCAGGGAAGACTGACGCTAGCCCTGACCAAGGTGAGCACTGAGCTTACTTACTCTCTTCTAACGCATCCATCCTTTGCTGTCAGGCTGATTTTCTGGAAAATGCTGGCAGGATAGAGCATATATCTTCTGATCAGGAGGATGTTTAGCTTGTGTCCTCATATTTGCAAAGAATATGGATGAAGCCAGGTAGGTGTACAGTTAGCATTTGAAAACATCTAATTAGGAAAAAGAAATAAGTACCACCTACCTTCCTATACCAGTATCAAAAGCACATTTATTAAGAATATATTTAGATGAAACTCCCTGGTGGTCATTCCATAAAAATCATTAAACTCTATCCATCATCCATCAGAATTTAGAGAACAGTACTTCAACTGTAAAATGATAAGCCAACATGAACAACCACCCTCAGGCTAAAGTGATTGAACATGACAAACACAAATATCAAAGTATGTAGTGTGAGAAATGGCCAGCTCAGAGTAAAACATGGAGGCAAACAAATACGTATACATGAAGAAATAGTCATTTCCCTGTCAAGCTATTAAGAAAAGTATCATTGAAGACAATACTTTTGCTATTTGTAGAATGATGAGCCTGGGTTTCTGGGAATAGAACTTTCCACAGTAAAAAAAAGTAGCCTGGTAATGGCTTGTAGGAAGGTATAAGGTAACCTGATAAAAGGGGAATTGTGTTAATTTGCTTAGGGAGAGGGAACATGTTACATCTTCGAGGTAGAGAATGGGGATCATAGTTGCAACTCTCAATGGGAAGGCATTTTGATAACAGCTACTACGGATCTATTGTCTGCTCTCAATATTAGAAATTGCAATCCAACTATGTAAGTTAGGAGCACATGTGAAACCACCCCATATTATGCCTTATTAAACAGAAGTAAATTTTGAATTACATGAGTTTTATTATGCAATCTCCTCAGGCTTCATTGGAGTGTTGTGACTTCTATTGTAAGTTTCCAATTTTCAAGAATAATGACAACGTACTTAAGCTTGCCTATTTTATGAAATAATACATTTCTATTTCAGGTGAGAGAAATAAGCTTCATGATGAACTCCTGAAGAAGGAAATTACATTCATTTCCTTCATTACACTATTTCTGCTACAAAATGTTAGTACAATGAGCATGTTTGTAACTGCAACCAGACAACTTTCACCACTAGTAATTATAGGGGTAGAACAGGTTTCACAAAATGGAGTGAAACAGGACAAAAGAACAGAGCCAATGAGGTTAGGGTCTGACAATTGGTAGGATATCAGCCTAATGTAAAGTTTTGGTTTGCTGTGCTGGCGCTCAGCGTAGATTTATTAAGAGGGTTCTTTGGGGATGTCAGCCTCAGCCACTGTGACAGCAACATTACTATTACCAGATGATGCTGAGTCTTAGGATTGTTAGAGTCAGTTAAGTTTTCTGACTGTCTGGATTATAAGCAATGGGAATCTATATAACATTTTCAAAGTTATTGATTTAGAAAAGTCACTGATCAAAAAGCAGGCAAAAATTCAGTGCTAACACCAAAAAAAAAAAAATCACAAAGGTAGAGATAATGTTAGGAGGAATTATATTTATTCCAGTACTTGGGTAGAAAATCAACTAAAATCTTGGACAAGTGAAATAAAATGAAATACAATGAAAACTGGAAGGGAATAAAACAAATCTCTGCTGAGTGCTTAATTAAACCTAGGAGGAAAGACAAAGTCAAACTGAATTAATAGAATATTTGCTATTGATGCTATTTATAACCTTGATTCAGAATCTTGAAATTTTCATTAATAAGGTATATCCCTAAATTCTAAGCATTTCCACAAAGCTACAAACTAACAAAAATTTTACAAAATGCTTTAGAACAATGTTTTAAATAATTTTTAAAAAATGGAATGGAAGATTGAAATTGAAATGTGGAGAAAAATAAATAATGCTTACCTGCCATAAATTCTGAGATTTATCCCTACTTACCCCTTTTCCTAGGCAAAATGAGAGGGGAATAATAAGGCCGTGGAGAGGTGAGTGACTTCAGTTCTTTGGAAGGTCATTGCTGTGTGGAGGAGCTGGGTGCTCATACAAAAATGACTGCACTGTCAATTCAAGGGGTATGTGTTTGGTCATTTATGTCAGAGGGGCTCGGTCTGATAATGTTAAGAAGTGAGATGTTAGGCTGGGCGCGGTGGCTCATGCCTGTAATCCCAGCACTTCGGGAGGCCAAGGCGGGCAGATCACCTGAGGTCAGGAGTTCAAGACCAGCCTGACCAACATAGTGAAACCCAGTCTCTACTAAAACTACAAAAATTAGCCGGGCATGGTGATGGGCACCTGTAGTCTCAGCTACTCGGGAGGCTGAGGCAGGAGACTCACTTGAACCTGGGAGGGCAGAGGTTGTGGTGAGCCGAGATTGTGCCACTATACTCCAAGCTGGGAAACAGAGCAAGGCTCCGTCTCAAAAAAAAAAAAAAGAAAAGAAAAAGTGAGATGTTACGCTGCTGACAGCATCGCTTGCCTTATGTGAATTCATGACTTCAGACTACCTGCATGACATGTTTTTCCCCTTTAAAAGGAGAAAAAGTGTGGTACTTTTAGAAGTATGAAGGAAAAACCCAAGCTGAATGTGGATAACTAACTCTTAGGATCTTTATAATATTTTAATCTAAAATCAATGAGTTCCTTCTTTTTAAGAGTTTTATAAATTTATGTCACAGTAAAATAAGAATGAGAATGTTACAAGAATGTTGAATATAATGTAATTATGGTAGGATAAGGAAATAGGTAGTAAGGAGCATGATTTTTCTCTCACTCATTGTCCATCCCTCCAACGACCCTCCTTGCTTTCGGGCTCAGAGAAGTAGGTCCCTTTTTGGCCCACTTGGAGATCACGAAAACTTTGCTGGCAAACAAAAGGGGCAACGTCTTAATTTTCAATCCTTAATTTAAAATGGAAAGAGTTACGAAGCAGACAAATGTGACTGAGGGGAAAAAAATTGTCTGTTCTTTCTGCCTTCTCTAGGCAAATACGAGCAAGGAAGAAAGGAAGAGAAAAGTTGAAATGTTAGGTGCAAGTGTGGGGAGCTCTATACCTCAAGCCTCCTTCCACAGGTGGATGGAGAGTTGAGGAAGGGCACCTCACAAACATATCTGTCTTAGCTCTGGCTACTATAACAAAGTACCATAGACAGAGTAGCTTATAGACAACAGACATTTATTCCTCACAGTTCTGGAAGCTGGAAGTCAAGATCAGGATGCCAGCATGGTCGAGTTCTGGCAAAGGCCCTCTTCCAGACTGCAGACTGGTAGAAAGAGACAGACATCTCTGGGGTCCTTTTTATAAGGACACTAATCCTATTCATGAGAGCTTCACCCTCAGGACCTCATTTCCTTCCAAGCTTCCACCATCACATTAGGGGTTAGGATTTCAACATATGAATTTATGGACATAAACATTCAGTCCATAACAATATCTATCTCTTCAAGTATCTTCTTTCTCTTTGCCCCCTTTCATTTTGGTGATCTAAGAGTAACCTGTGTCTTCTGTTCTAGGATGTTACCAGCTTCCCAGAGAAATCACCCACCCCACTCAGTTGGCATGGCCAATAAAGTCAGAACATAGCACTACAGTAGGGAGGAGAGGATTGGAGAAAGGCTTCTTGGCCCTAGTGTGGGTCTTACAATTAGATAAAGTATCGTATTAGATGGCTATGTGACGGGCGTTCCCCACTGGAAATCTGAATCCGTGGCTTCATCTCAGCCAAATCTCACCTGCAGAGTTGAGTAAGCTTCCCAAGACCATCCCTGCCCTTGAAAGGTGGAGGTTCATAACCTGTGCTGAGAACCTGGCAGGATGAACCAAGGCTAAGAAGTCAACACATTTCCATTCACCACCATGGCAGCATTGTGAGAAAGGCAAGAAGCGAACATCTTGAAATGACTGAGTTTAAAACTGGGAATGGCTAAAAAATTCCTTAGCTTACCTGATATGATGAGACTAATTTTCTACATCAAGTTAAAAAAAAATGAGGAGTAGGCTTCAAGTTAGAAATTAATGTTAGCATTTGAAAGTGAAAGAAGTTTCACCTGCATGCTGCGAGCTTTGTGCCTGCTGCTATAATAATGTTTCAAACAGGCTGTTTGGGGGATCTCTGTCCTTCTCCCTAATTTGCTCCTGGATAATCATTTGGCTGCCACTGAAGCAGCGATCTGAGTTGTGCGGCAGCCAAGAAAATCTCAGATCCTGTGTTTGCTAATTGGACGTAGCAATTCATGCTCAGGGGCAACCAGTAAAATGGGCTTCACTCTGCCAGAATTGTTTTGGCTTGCATTTTTGGGTTAGTCACACTCCCAGTTCTCTGATCCCTGAAGTATCTTCCTGGCCAATAGCATCCCGATTCTCCACCCAGGCATAGGGAATGCTCATTGCACTATATCTGGAGATGCCAAGGCCTTCTGTGGAAGATGAGGGTTTGCAGTTGGACAGAGCTTTTGTATTTTTCTGAAACTTGTTCACTTTAGAATAGAGTTAATATGATAATCAATTCACAAGAAACTAGAAGTCATAAACATTAGACAATAATATTCTGGCATATATTTCCACTTTAGAGATAATATAAATCACAGCTTGCAAGTCAAATTAGTGAGAGAAACAGGTGGCTCAACGATAAGACTTTAGGTTTAATTAACTAAAATTAAATAACCTTTAGTTATGAAATTATAAAATGGAGGTCCAGACGATCACCTGTGCCTGACCTGTGCAGTGGATGCTTAGATTATTAAAGGATGTTTGGGAAAATGAGAACACAATTACATTGGATCTTCAAATTACTCCTGAAGATGTACAATTTTTCTCTCTATATAAAGTTTGAAGTAGAGAACATTACCATAAAGAGAAAATTACTCTAGTTATTTAGAACTTTAAATAAGTCAGTTCTTCAAATCAAAGATTTATTCAAAGCTCTTTGATTTGAAGGGTATTTATAGTTTTCCTAATTAGGGTATAACAACTAACAAAGTTTACATTTTGATTACTTTTCAATAGGACTTTTTTGGCATTTACTGTTTGATTTCTACAGCATGTCTTACTTTCCTCCATTTTACAAAGAGATATTTGTAAATGGAGGGGTTAAATTACGTGGTAGGTGCTATGTTGGCTACACTGGAGCTAAAAGGAACTCCTGCCTTCTGGTCCAGAGTCTATTGATTCATTTTTCCTCGATTAACTGTCCTCTGCCTCAGGGATGCCACAGAGAAGAAAACCAAGTCCTTTACACATAAACGTATGGTGCCTTAGGTAGTGGTTAGAGCTAAGGGGAAAAATAAGTACAGGCAGGGGGACTGGGGTGAACATGGGAAGTGCCTATGTGTGTGTGTTGGGGGAAGGGAAATTGTATTAGTCTGTTCTTATGCCGCTAATAAAGACAAACCCAAGACAGGGTAATTTATAAAGAAAAGAGGTTTAATGGACTCACCATTCCACATGGCTGGGGAGGCCTCACACTTATGGAAGAAGGCAAAGGAGAAGCAAAGCCACGTCTTTTATGGTGGAAGGCAAGCGAGCTTGGGTAGGGTAACTCCCATTTATAAAACCATCAGATCTCGTGGGATTTATTCACTACAACAAAAACAGTATGGAGAAAACCCACCCCCATGATTTAATTATCTCCACCTGGCTCCACCCTTGACACGTGGGGATTATTACAATTCAAAGTGAGATTTGGGTGGGGGCACAGCCAAACCATATCAGAAATTACTCCTAGTTTATGAGAAAAAGTCAAGGAGTGCTATATTGATGAGGTGACATCAATGTCAGTTTCTCACATCATCAATTTGTCACAAATGGTCAAGGATGAGAAGAAAATGTGGAAATGGATCCTGCAAATATCTGGGGGAAGAGAAGTATAGGCCAGGGATTATCCAGTCCACTACCTGTTTTTGTAAATAAAGTTTCACTGGAACACAGCCAAGCACAGTTGTTTACATATTATCTACGGCTGTATTTGCACAGTTTGTGCAACACTGGCACTGTTGCAATGTGGTTGCAACTTGGGCTGTATGTGGCCCCCAAAACTGAAAATATTTACTATCTAGCTCATTAAAGAAAAGGTTTGCTTACTACTGGTTTACACAGAGGCAACAACAAATGCAAAGCCCCGAGGCTGCTTGATATCATCAAGGAACAGCAAGAAAGCAAGTGTGGCTATGTTGGGATGGGCAAGGGGAGAGGGAGAGTAGGTAAGGACAGAGAAGAGAGTGGGGACTGGATCCTATAGCACCTTTATAGGCCATTGTAAAGAACTTTGACTTTTACTTAGAGGGAGATAAGGATGCTGAGTACAGAACTGACATGACATATTTTAACTTCAGCACTCTCTTTAGAGTAGATGACATGGTTCTAGGGATGGTGGCTCAAGCCTGTAATCTCAGCCCTTTGGGAGACTTGAGGCCATGAGCTTGCACAACATAGAGAGACCTCATCTCTAGAGAAAATATAAAAAATAGCTGTGGTGGTGCATGCCTGTAGTCCCAGCTACTCAGGAGACTGAGGCAGGAGGATTGCTTAAACCCAGGAGTTCAAAGTTGCAATGAGATATAATCATACCACTGCACTCTAGAGTGAGACCCTGTCTCAAATTTAAAAAACAACATCAACAAAAACTTGACTAGGTGAAAGGGGGTTTGTTTAACATATACTGCAATCACCCACATGAAAAATGATTCTGGCCTGAACCAAAGTATGAGGGCGGAGACTGTGAGAACTTGTTGAATTCTGAAAATATTGTAAAGATAGAGCTAACAGGATTTGCCAATGGACTTAAAATAGAGGTATGTGTGTGATGGCCAGGGGTGAGAGGTGAGGAGAGCAGGTGATCAGAGGTTACTGATGTGAGCCTGAACATCTGAGAGGGTAGAATCACCATTAACAGACATAGGAAGATTTTGGGAGGTGTAAGGTATAGATTGAAGTTGGAAGTGAAGAATTTAGTTTGGACATTAAATTTTACATGGCTTTTGGATATAAGCTTCTTATATAAATGAAAAGCATACACAAATAAAATCTGGAGTTCAGGGAAGAAGTTTGAAGTAAACATACAAATTTGGGAGTCATCAATGTTTAGATAATATTTAAGTCATCTTAATATCTTAAGTCACCTAGAGAATGGTTATAGACGTTAAAGAGAATGATTTTATTAGTTACCACTTAATACATGTGACAATTTTGAGCTCGGAACTAAAGTTTGCTATGTAATCTTACAACACTTTACTTAGGTATTTGTATGCTCATTTTACACAAGAGGAAATGAAAAGTGTGAAGTGACTTGTCTGACTCTACTTAGCTAGCGAAATGTTAGAGTAGGCAGTAGGCAGACATGAGCAGAGCGGGAGAGGTCCCCCCGACCCAACCTTCCTTCCAGGAATGTCAGGTAATGGGCAGGCAAATTGTTAAACTGTCTCGCTAAAATAATAATTGATTGCAGCTGGTGCTAAGGAAAGGCCGTGTCCCAACAGATAGAAAACACCTGAAGATGGTGATCAGCAGCTTCCCAATAAGATCTCAGGAGTTGGTTGAGTGGGCTCAAACATGCACACTAAGAGGCAAAATAGCAGTGTTTAAGTGGTCTATGGTATATGACGTTCCTTTAGGAACACTGAACTGGTAAGGGAAAAACATCTCAGATGAGCCTGTGCACAACTTCAGTAAACACACTGAGCACGCTCACCTCCCAAGTGCTGGCAGGCCACTGTGCACGCGGACAGCCTGCCTCAGGGAAAAATCAAGAGAGGGGAGATGCAAAAGCCCAGAACCATGTCAACATGTAAAAGCTCAAGTCAAAGGTCAAACCGGGCACCTGGATCTCTCAAGTTGCCTGTATGGCCCTCTTCAGATTGTTCTTTACTTCCTTTTATTCCTACTCTAAAACTTCTTTTTTTTTTTTGAGACGGAGTCTCACTCTGTTGCCCAGGCTGGAGTGCAGTGGTGCAATCTCGGCTCACTGCAACCTCCGCCTCCCAGGTTCAAGCGATTCTACTGTCTCAGCCTCCTGAGTAGCTGGAATTACAGGCACGCCCCATCATGCCTGGCTAATTTTTGTATTTTTAGTAGAGACGAGGGTTCACCATGTTGGCCAGGCTGGTCTCGAACTCCTGACCTCAGGTGATCCGCCCACCTCGGCCTCCCAAAGTGCTGAGATAGCCACCATACTTGGCCCAAAACTTCTTGATGAACTCCTGCTCAAAAACTTCCCTCGGTCTATCTGTTTTATGCCCCTCAGTTGAATTCTTTCCTCTGAAGAGGCAAGAACCGAGCTGCTGCAGACACATACAGGCTCACCACTGCTAACAACAGGATCTAGGTATGTCTGCCTTAGCGGTCTGAGACCTCACTGTTATGTCATGACATAAGAAATAGAAATACAAAAGACTGAGCATCAGTAGCAAATATTTGAATAGTTGAACAAAAAAACAAATACTGAAGTAGGTAGCACATTGACACCAATATTGTCACCGGGTGGGTACCTCTCCTCTATGTCTCAATTGCAGTGAGACACCTCTTTAAGGAAACCACTAGACTGGTAAACTATGATAATGTTCTCATGGAACTTCCTCCTCAATTTCCTGAATTTAACAAACCCTCTCATCATGAATAAGCAGAACATTTCTAGCTTAAGAGGCAGCCACTGCCTAGGAATTTATGTATCAATGATATGCACATTTTAGGCAAACTACAGATTACTAAATTTGGATGCTCTTGTAGGTCACTGGACACATCCTATATTAAGTTAGAAAAAACAAACTTCATGACTGAAAAGTAAATATGAATCATTTGAAATAATACAGGGCAGAGAATGTGACTCATTGATAGATGTAACCCACAGTGTCACTAAAATCTTCACGGTGTTTCCTTTACCCTCACAAATCTATTGGCCCTAATCAAAAATGTTTTTGGTTGACTGATAGTCTCAAACTACTTTGTTTTCACTTTCTTCTCAAAAGTGCAGTCATATCCAGCTGCTAAAAAATGATGTGAAGCAAAGAAACAGCCTGGTATCCCTTTTCTTTTTCTTCCTATAGTCTTGAAATGAAAGGATCATTTCTTATTTCATCACAACAAAAATCGAAAGAGGCATGGCACTCCATGCCGAAGGGTGAATAGTGACTATCTTGTATGCAAATGTGAAAACCCCCATTTACTTTAATTATGAAGCCACACCTTGAGGTTATACTGTCATTACGGTTATGAGGAAACCAAGGAAGGGAAGTTGTACTGGGGGCCTGTTGAACAAGGAGATTAAGTCTTGGTAGAAATATTTGGGTCATGCTGACCTGGATGAAATTTAGTGGGAGTAGTTAGAGGTTCTGAATGAGTGACAAGGGATTGAATGATTTCAGGGAACTGCCTCCTCCACCCGCCACGTTTTCCAACCCTAAGAGTTCTATCCTTGGAGGCCCATGCTCTGGGACCAAGTACCGTGGTGATGAGTATATGCCCAGTGGGAGAGTGTTTCTACAGAGTGTGAAATGAGCCAGAGTAATTATCCTCAGGAGAATAAAAACATGCCTTTGACATTGGGTTTGTCTTACCTTTCGGGGATTCTGCTTCCCTACCACTAAATTGCCATCCCATTGGTTACCAAAACCAAGTTGAATCATGTTTGTATTCCCCACAACATCCAGCAAGATACCTGTCACATAGTAGGCCCACAGTTAATGTTTGTGGGATGAAATACTAATGCTCACCCTGCTGGCAGGTAAACAAACACTAAGATTCAGACTTTTGATCCTCTATCTTGGAAAATGCACTAACACTATTACCTTCCATCCCTCCCTTGCTTTATAGACTTTAATAATTTTGTGTCCGCAACATCATGATTATTTTTTTCTCTCGATTTATTTATGGGCCAGGAATAGATTGGAACTAAAATACCAAAGTGTAAGTAGTTACATTGCTTGTCTTTCCTTTGTAAAGAATATTCGTTATTTGTGCTTCTGACCTATTCACCTTTTTTTCCCTTCCTGATTAGCTAAGGCTATCAGCTGAGTGTCAGGGAGAAGGGAGTATATAGTGCTACATAAGAAAATATATAGAACAGAACAGTCTAGGAGGTGAGATGAGGGGGTATTTGGAGAGAGCAAGTAAGCCATCCAGCAAAGGCTGGGCTTTCTGAGGAGAGAGGGACATGGGGGTGGCGGGGGAGTATTTGAAAAACTGCCCTGAGCTGGGGTAGAAGGTGGTGGGGAAGCTGATAAAAGGGTGAAGAGAACTCAGAGGATGTTTTTCTATGCTAAGTGTTTTATCTTCCTTCAAAAGTGGCCTTAACAGATTAAAACAATATCTAAATTGTTTTCCAAGGCTTTGGAGCTAGGGGTGTGTGTGTGTGTGTGTGTGTGTGTGTGTGTGTGTGTGTGTGTTTGCATGAAAGAGAGAAAGAGAGAGAGTATGCTGAGAATTAAAAGGCCCAGTTTTATTTGGGGTAGAGTCCATATTTTTTATATTCATTTTACTAACATTTTGGTTTACTAACATTTTGGTTAACTAACATGTTACCAGGTAATTTAATGGAGATTTTGCATTAAAAAAATTGCATTCCTAAAGGAACTTAGTTTGTGCCATTGGTCATAGAATCAGGAACAGTGTGATGGCTACTAAAGGTGGAATTGGGACTAGGGAAGTGTGAAAATAGAATAATAGAACGCCATAAAAAAAGAGCAGCTGATGCACAAGCCTAAAGGTAGTTAGGAGGCCAGAAATTTACCCCAAAGTGGAAGCTGTTTGACCCAGGCTGGGGGAAGCAGGTACTCCAGTTTTAGGTCTGCAGGTACATTATCTTTGGACAAAGTGTGTAGTGTTTCCTACAAACACATTTAAAAAAATCCATTCTGAGTTTAAAGCTAGATACCTAGTCCTGTTTGGAGGAACTCCATCCCATGGATACAGACTGTGCTTTCCTACCTTCTGCAAAAAACTTCTAAGAGTTAATTAGCATCCTTTGCATGTTCTCATTGTTAGTATTAATATGATTCTCTTGGCTCTGATGGGTGTTTAGAGAAAGTGTTCCCACCCTCCTTATGTTAAGGTTTTTGTTTTGGTCCTTTTTGATTTCTTATGTGGTAATCTTTAGGGTTGACCAGAAAGAAAAGAGTTTGCATCTAAATGTTCCACAGTTCAGTGACTAAGAGGGGTGACACAGCCCCAGAGCCTATGATGGCAGGCACTGTTACATCGGTCTCAATTAACACTGTCTCACTGGGCTGCCCTGTCAGGCAACTCTCTCTGAGGGGAAAAAGCAGACAGTTTTCTATTAGTATGTTGGTATTTAGTTACTGACCTATTTTTCAGATGAAGAGTACTACTTTGCGTGCTGCATAGTTTTTAATTAAAAAAAAAAAAGATGGCCAGGCGCTGTGGCTCATGCCTGTAATCCTAGCACCTTGGGAGACCAAGCTGGGAGGATCGCTTGAGGTCAGGAGTTCAAGAGCAGCCTGGCCAATATGGTGAAACCCCATCTCTACTAAAAATACAAAAATTAGCCGGGCATGGTGGCGGGTGCCTGTAATCCCAGCTTCTCAGGAGGCTGAGACAGGAGAATCGCTTGAACCAGGGAGGCGGAGGTTGCAATGAGCTGAGATCGGGACACTGCACTCCAGCCTGGGCGACAGCCCTCAGAATCACACTTGGTGTGCTTGGCCTGCCCTTTGAGGATACTTTTTAGAAGTAATATGATATACGATTAGTCGCTGTCTATATATAAATATATATATAGGTGCGAATCCAGGGGTGGAATGTGGGATGCAGTGGAAGGAGGCAGTGAAGGTGAGGAAGGAACAAAATATTAACTTATACTGCTGTTTCAAGCTTATTCCATTACCACAGCATATTAGCTGTGAGTAATTCCATAAGGAACAAGCTTTATTGCTTGCTCTTTAGTCCACAAATCAAATTTTAATGAGTTATTTGAAAAGAAAAGCAAACCCTTTGGGAAAAGTTTAGCAAAATGTTCAATGTATTTACAATAATATTCAAATCCTAAAATATTAAAATTAAGACTAGTGGGAGCATTATTTCTTACCTCAGATACTCTTCCCATTTTAGAAATACCATTCCCATTGTAGAAACAGCACTTGAAATATATGAAGATGTATCAAGCAATTTCTGATTGCCTGATCAGGGTCTAGGTTTTTAGAATTTGACGTTATTTTTCACTCATATTATATATTAATGCCTACTAATTTACATTTAACTGTACATTTGGTTCTATTAGTTTTGTTTTGCACTTCTGGAATTTTCTCTTCACTCGGACTTTCTGACCCTTGTCTAGACATTTTCGTCTATAGTTTAATTACACCCTTACAAATAATATTAAATATTAAATTACAGAGGTAATCTCTGCAATAGTCAAGGCTCACTAACATCTGCCTGATCTGTTTTTGTAGAAAGGCCAGAGCTTATAAAATATCACGATGGGCCGGGCGTGGTGGCTCACACCTGTAATCCCAGCACTTTGGGAGGCCAAGGTGGGCAGATCACTTCAGGTCAGGAGTTCAGGACCAGCCTGGCCAACACGGTGAAACCCCATCTCTACTAAAAATACAAAGATTAGCCAGGTGTGGTGGCGCATGCCTGTAGTCCCAGCTACTTGGGAGGCTGAGTCATGAGAATCACTTGCACTTGGGAGGCGGAGGTTGCAGTGAGCCAAGATCACGCCACTGCACTCCATCCTGGGTGACAGAGTGAGACTTGGCATCAAAAAAATAAGAAAAGTTCAAGACCAGCCTGACCAACATGGAGAAACCCCCTCTCTACCATAAATCCAAAAAAATTAGCCAGGCGTGGTGGTGCATGCCTGTAATCCCAGCTACTTGGGAGGCTGAGTCAGGAGAATTGCTTGAACCCAGGAGGCAGAGGTTGGGGTGAGCTGAGATCATGCCATTGCACTCCAGCCTGGGCAACAAGAGTGAAACTCCGTCTTAAAAAAATAAAAATCATAATATAGTGGATTCTGCTTGTTCCCAGATGAGTCTTGTGCATTTAGCTAATGATATTTGTTGAGTCCACTGAGGAACAAATGGTAACCAGAAATTACTCAGGAGTCACAATTGTGGAAATGAAATTGTAGTACCACACTTTGAAGTGCTCAGGCCAAAACTCGAGGCATCATATTTACCTCTCCTGTCTCTGATACCCCCATACCATCAGCAAATCTGTTTGGCTCTACCATTAAAATATAATCCCGAATCTAACCCCCTGTGCACTACAATCACTTTTAACCATTCTGGTCCAAGCCACCAACCCCTTGCTGGATTATTGCAGCCATCTCTTCACTGTAGGAAGAACTGACAGTAGAAGGTAAAAATGGCGAGTGACAGATGGCTGCAATGATCTCTACTTTCTTTTACAATTAGATGCAAGTTGTATCTAAACTGCTATCAGAATATTTGATTGCAAAAACCAGAAATATAACCAAACTACTTAACGCAAAGAAGGAAAGAATGTCTCAAGTTTCCATAAAGCATAAGATTCGGGAACCAGAAAGTCAGAAATCAAGATTCTACTCTCGACCTCCTTGGGTCACTGGTGTTCATTCTCTGTCATCTCTATGTCTGCTCCATCCTCCCGAGTTCTGTCTAAGAATGGGTACACTCAGCTGTGGTGTGTAGGAAATAAAACACACTACCCAGCCCTAGGACAACATGGCTTCCTCCTCATTCAGATTAATTTGTAATTTTGTAATCCAGTTCCAAATTCCCAGAAGATTATCTCTTGGCTTGCCTTATTTCTGGTTTCAGTCTCAGATCCTAGTGGTTTGGACCAGGAAACAAGGGGACCTGATTAAAATAGAGTTGCCCAGGCCCATCATTTAGCAGGGGCTAGGGAACTCATTCAGAAAAGGTGGCTTGAACTAGACAAACCAACTAATTAACATCTGTGCTGCAATTTCCAAATAATTTAAATTCAACAGTCTATTAAACTATGTAGTGAATTAATTATTGTCATGCACACAGCCTTCAGGACTCAATAAACTGAAACTAAGTCAATAAAAATGAATGCTAGCAAGTGAGGTAGATTTGTTCTACTTTCCAGAAAGCTTTTGCCATTAAATAATTTCTCATTAAAATGTTTATTTTCAGTCTCTGCCTTCTCCATCTCAATCAGCATCCAGCTTACCTTTGCGATCTGTACCAGGTCCTGCATTAGTCTGGTAACCTTTAAACTGGATAATGAGGACTGATAGATTCAGAAATGTTATGAATTCTTGGTCTTTAGTCTTCTGCACCTGTCAATTTCATATGCTAACATTCTTTTAGTGTATGTGTAGTTTCGTTTTCTTAAAAAGTTGTCATTATTTTCATTGTGTTGGCAGAATATTTTTTAGTGCCACCTTGACTCAGCTAAATGTAAGATATATATTTATAATTTGTCAGTAGTATACTATTACATCATCACCTTATGGTCCATTCTTCAAACAGGTAAGAAATAATTTCATTCAGGAGAATGTCACCTAAAGGCAGAAGCTATTGAATTGCTTGAAATCAACATACTTACTCATTCATTCAAATAAAACAAATAAACACAACTTTTCTGAGAAATTATGATGGGTAAAATTCTCTGTTTTGTGCTCAATTTAAAAATGAATAATATAGATTATTTAGTTTAATGTATTTAATTCTAAACTTAAAATGTTTAATTCCAAATAAAATTCTCAAAATTTCAGTTCTAATTTGAAAAAACAAATTGATTAATTCTAACTGACTTATAAGAATTACTGTGAGTTTGAGGATCGATTATTTTACCTTTGCTATAATAAAGGTCGTTATTTTGGGCCATTGTTGGTTTTGGCCATTTGGATTTTTGGATAAGTCCCCGTGTCTCTGAGCACAGAGGATGGACTGCAAGTTCACAAAGGTAGGCTATATCCATCTTAAATTCCAGGTATCCACTAAGAACTGAAATTTTGAGAATGTCAGAATGAGCTCATAACCTGATGGAAAAGATAGAGTATAGAAATAAAAACAAACATTCTAGAGTCAGAAGTAGGAAACTGGCTTAAATTGGTGACTCTTTGAAGTCCCCTTTACCTCAAGGACCCTGACAGAATAGGAAACTGACATTTTTGAGTGTCTACAGAGTACTAAGCATGTAGTACAAACTTTTCATATTCTTTCTTTTCCCCCTCCAGTTCATGCTCATAAATTTCTAAGAAGAAGGTGGTATTAATCTCATTTTAAACCTGAGGAATCTGATCCCTAGAAAAATTTAAAATTTGCCCAAGATTACACATATTACCATGGCCTGGACTGAAGTTCATGGCTGGCTGACAACAAAGCCTATATTTTCCCACTACACCACAAAGCCTCTCAACAAGAAGTTGTCTTTTTTTCTAGAAAGTTTTATAATCCAATGATGAAAAATTATCCAATAGATTTATTTTAGATCTAGGTAAGTAAAAAGGCAGATCATACAATTCTATGGGGTTGTGATCTGTCTGCTTTGCAATTTCCCCCTGTGGAATCACATGTACTTTTAAAAAGCTCTCAAGGTAATTCTGAGGCTCTCTTCCCCATTGTCTTCCAATGGTCTTTGCCTCCTGTTCGCTAGGTCTGCTCCTCCTTATCCGGCATGATCTAAGCCTTCCTGGCCAGTTAAGTGGCCCTCTGCCGTCCTCCTTCATTATTCCATCATTGGACTCATCACATCGTTTTACAATTACTATTTATGTTAAAAGTCGTCTCCGTTAGACCGTAGTGAGCTTGCTGAAAGCAAGGATTGCATTTTCGTGTCTTTAGTACCTAGCACACCGCCTGACAACAAAATGTTAGAGAACTAAATTAATAAAAAATTCAGAGCCACTTGGAAATAGTTTAGGAATGTCCTCAAATTTGTTTTCTTGGTCGTTGCACCCAGTGAATCAACTAATTCAATAAATATTAAACGACAAATCAAAATTTTGTAGGTTCCAAATGCAAGACATCGTCCTGGGATGCGGAAGCTGCAGAGTGGACTACATTTCCCGAAATCCCTGGGCCCAGTCGTAGTTGGTTCGCTGACTGCTTTTGAATGCTGGTTAACTCAACCAATAGGGTGACGAGAATCTCCCTAAAGGAGAGGGAGCCGACCTCACAAAGAAGAGGGCGGGTGCTTCTGACAGGTTTGGAACTTAAAAAAACCCTTTGTGGCGGTTCCGTGGCTTTTCCGCAGACCAGAGCGCGCGAGGAGTCATTCGCCAGGAACCTGTCCCCCTCTCCCCGAATTAGGATTAGTCTTCCTGCACTTCCTTCCTTCCTTACGTCTTTCCTATTTCCACATCCTTCCTAATCAAGTACCTGTGCTTCCGTCCACCTGTCCTGTTGAACGCACTCTCCGGGGGGTTTCCCCGGCACAATCTCTGTCTGTCTTTTCCAACTTGAGCCAGGCATTTGTCTCCAAGCATTCACGCGAGATGGGCAGTGCGGCCTCGGAAAGATCTGAGCAAAAACTTCATCCTATCCCCCTTTCCCCGTTCTAGAGTGAAGCTCCCAGGGGATTACTGAGTGGCTCATCAGCGTCAGGGCGGATTGAAGGTTCTGAAAACTAGTGGCAGCGCGGCGTTTCCTGCCACCCGCGCTCCTCCCCGGCGAGGGGCTGGGTGCGGGGTAGTGTCATCGGCCGGGGCTGACACCGGCCCTGGAGCCGTTCCCCGCTGGCAGCCTCTTCCATCCCAGCAGCTAACTGCTAAGACCAGACACGTTCCACCAACAGTAACAGCTGTAGGAAAGAACCCGTTTTTTCCCGTCTAGGTTTCTCTCCTTTTCCTAGTACCTAAGTCCATCATCCTCCTGCCTCTGACATATCGTTGTCTAGACGCTCTTTTTCAAAACTCAAATCCAATCAAACAAAAACAAAGCCCGTCAATAAAGCAAGAACAATAATACTGCAGCCAGCGGCCAGGAGCGTGCACCCCATTAACGGCGAGAAAGCATCAACCCCTGCTGTAATGACTGAATTGGAAAGAAAGGTTTCCTGCTGCTTGTTAGTCGTCAACATTTTTACTATGCCAGCTGCAAGAGAAGCAGCTGCATACTCTGGCAACTCGACTGGGGTGGGAGAAATTTAGCCAGCGTCTGGGATTTTCGCAGAAGATAATTTAAGCCCCAGCTTCGCTCCGGCTGGGGGGCTGGGGGCCTGCGGGGCCAGGGTGGGGGAACCGGGCTGCGGCGCGCATGCGCAGGTACCGCAGCCCGGCTCCTGGGAGGCCCTGCTGCCGCCACCGCCGCGGCCCGCGCTGTAACCGCGGCTGCCGCTGCTGCTCCGGGCGGGCGTTGGTGCCGTGTGCCGAGGCGCCCTGTCAGGCGAGGGGGAGCGGCTGGGCGGGGAGAGCCGACGGCCGCGGCGGCGCCTGAGGAACGCAGCCGGGCTCGGGAGCGGCGAGGGCGGGCCGGTCCAGCGGCGGAGGAGCGAGGCGGGGCGAGGCAGGCGGCGCGGGGACCCACACCAGGCGCCCTGTGTGCGAGGCCGAGCGGCGGCCGCGGACAGAGAGCCGGCAACCCCCGGCAGGAGGAGAAGGAGCCGGAGGACGCGCCGAGGGACTGCGGGGCCGGGGCGGGCGAGCAGCGGCGCGGCCGCGGGCCATGGACGCAGCGGCGACAGTGGCGGCGCCGGGGGCGAGCCGGGGCGGCGGCGCGGCGCAGAGTCCGCCCGCGGCCAGGTGAGGCTGGGCTGAGCGGGCTCGGGCGCCGCCGCCACTGCTGCTGCTGCTGCCGGGCCGCGGAGCGAGGCGGCGGCGGCGGCGGCGGCTGAATCGGCACCACAGCAGCCGCGCCAAGCAGCGGCGGCCTCGGAGGAAGAGGGGTCGCCGCCCAGGTTTCTTGCGGCCGCCGCTCTTGTCGTCGCAGTATTTCCTGTTCGGATTATCTTTTGCTTCCCCCCAGCTGCCTCCTTACCCTCACACTCCCACTCCTCCGTTTCCGCGGTCGAAGCTGCCTTCGGCCCCGGGTGGTCTCCCCCGCCCGGGGACCCCCTGTGCCTCCCCTCCCGGGCTGCGGGGGAGCCCCTCCGAGACCATGAGGAAATTCAACATCAGGAAGGTGCTGGACGGCCTGACCGCCGGCTCGTCCTCGGCGTCGCAGCAGCAGCAGCAGCAGCAGCATCCGCCTGGGAACCGGGAGCCGGAGATCCAGGAAACGCTCCAGTCCGAGCACTTTCAGCTCTGCAAGGTGAACGGAACGCGCAGCCCCGCGACGCCGTCATTGAAAAATTGGGGTTGTTTTAAGGGGGCTACTCGGGCTTTACATGGGAATGCAAGGGAAGAGAACGCCAATAATAATAATAATAACTCTAATAAAAGGCTCGCTCCTCCCTTGGCAAACGTTTCTTCGGTGGGTTATTTTGGAGATTGATACCTTACTCCTTTTCATTGATTTTTCTCTCTCCCCTTTGCACATGCAGCAGTCAGTTCAAGGTTGCTTCAAACTATTATCCCACCTTTAATCGTATTCTGACACTGCCAGTAATAACCTGGAAGCTTTTATATTCAAGCGTTTTAATATGATTCACCAACTTCGAAGTTTCCTTTGGAAACGGTGTCTAATGAATGTTGTTTATCAAAAAGCCAAACCTGTTCTACCACACCTTTGCTCATCACTTTTCCCTTAAAATGTGGTGTAAGTGGCTTACGATATGAAATCACAGGGTTCTTTTTATCATTATGTTTGTTAAAAAGTACTGAGATTTTTGCCTGTTAATGGCACGATAATTGCCATAGCGTTCTGTAATTCAGAAAGAATGATGCAGCGAATTAAGTCACCAGCTGCTTAATGAGAAACACAAACTTGCCTCGGTTTTAATACCTGCCTTTCTCATAAATAGCCATGTATTTGTATGTCAGAGTTAATTAAAAGTGTGCATATATATATATATATATATAGGTCTAATGCCCTAAAATGATTATGGCCTTAATAGTAAATTGCAAAAATGTATGTTGTACTCATCTTCATTCTGTTACAAGTGTAAAATGTTGGGATAGAGGTTTGATTATTGCTCTACTGAATGCTTGACTAAAGTAATTATATGACAGCTTTTCCTTAGAAGTACTTGCGTTAGCATCCAAATAAAGTAATGATGAAATGAATACTGCCAAAATAAAGTATGAATTGCATTTAATGGGTTTACAGAATTTTGGACCATTGCAAACTTTAGTCATCTGGTGTCGGATGTAGTAGTATAGAATATTAATAAAAGATTTTCTTCTATGGAATACCAGTATTATGGAAAAGCGAAATTAAAGTATATCACTGGACTAGATTTTTGTTTGTTTCAGGTTCTATGTGAATAACTTTGTTAATGTAGGTTTCACTTATTTTTTCAAAAGCAGTAAGTGCATGTGTATGTGTTTTGCATCAGTGGTAGTGGTTCTAAATTCTAACGCCTCTATTGACTTTTCTGTTTTAAAATTTCGCTTGCTGCCTTGGTTGCTGTGATGTCACTTGCCCATCCCTAGACTGTTCGCCATGGATTTCCCTATCAACCCTCAGCCCTGGCCTTTGATCCTGTACAGAAGATCCTGGCAGTGGGAACTCAGACTGGTGCTTTAAGGCTGTATCCTTTCTTTAATTTTATTTTTTAACTTCTACTTTGTTCTGCCCAGTCCTTCTGTGTTGCTGATTAGTTCCAAAGAAAATTTTTATTTTCCTGTTGGTGTGATCAGATATATACTATGAGAAATCATGTGTTGGCTTTTCCCTTGATTATAATTCAGCTTATATACTGCTGTGATGTTTCTCAGCTCCTAGTTTATAGTAGCTAAACATATATCCAAATAGAGGTCTAAAGTTTTTTTATGATAACTATTTTATTTGTAAGGAGATAGAAGTTTCTAAGGAAAAATATATCTGCTTCTATACTATTGGTGTGATGAATGGGGTATGTTAAGGATGAGGTTTAAAGACAATTACTTTTAAAAATATTATGCATGGTAGATATTGAACTTATGACCTATTCTAATAAATTAGAGATTGGATTTCAATCTGAATTTGGTTGTTTTTGGCATGTCCGTGTAGAAAAACAATTAGCAGAAGTGTAGCAAATTAATTTTCTATGAATAGTTATAAATGGTTAATATTTCTACCAGTTTTTAGAGCGTTTTCTTGAAAAATGCATGGGGATAAATTTTTCTCTTGATATACTTTTTCTCTCATAGTCTACATTTGTTATGTATTTGTAAAAACTGTTAGGTTACTATACATTAAACTAGTAGTATAGAATTACTTTTCCTGGTTAGGTATGAACTATATTAGTTTTATCAAGCATTTTTTTAAATACTTCAAAAGATTTTTTTCAAGATAATTTTTTAGTGAGAACAGTACAGACGACTCACTTTCTATTTTTATGTTGAAATGTGTTTTCTTTTACTGTGACTTTGAAACATACTTAACCTAAATATATTCTTTAACTTAAGATTTGGATTCATCTATCTGTGGGATATCTACCTCCTGCATATTAATGAGTAACGTGTTGGTGATAACTAGAAAAAAAAATCACTAGATGATTTCAATAGACATTACTATTGTCAAAAAAAAGAAAAGAAATATAGGATAGGGGAGGAGCTTTACCCCTTTATATTTTAGATTTTTCTGGTTCCTGAGAAGGAGTGAGGGAACCTGCATTTGAGTTAAACATGTGCCAGGCATTTTACTTACATTTTAAAGTCATTATTTCAAAGAAGTACTATGTGATACATACAAATATATATATATGTATAGATAGATAGACAATGCCTCAAGTTTTATTTGTCACTTAATGTGCTATCTTCAAAATGCTAATAGAAGTTTTAGGATGGACTATTGAACTGTGTTACTAAGTGAAGTCTACTATACATAGTAAATACTACGCAGTCATACCTTTATAAACGACAAAATCTGACCAGGCTAGATCTGAATCTGTTAATTTCTGAGACAGTATGTCTGAAGTGCTCTTGCCCAAATATCTAGATAGTTATGACCAGAATGTTTTTTGGCTTCAATTGTTAGATATTTTTATTCCTGAACTCAGTGATCAAGACCATCTAGTTTAGGGTTGTTGTGTGAAGACGGGAATGAAGTTATTTTGTCAGTGTGGGCCCTGAGTGTTCAGCAAAACTCTGTAGTGACGAGACTAGTACAGCGCTGGATCTAGATGCATTCTTTGGAACTGAAAGCAGTTTCTTTTTTTTCCCAACAAGATAATTTCATAACTGGACTAGAAGAAGGAAAGTAAAGTTGAATTAAATCAGCTATTTTTCCCTTATTTTGCTTTTCTGTAAAATGAGTTTAGGTTTTATTGTTTTCCCAGTGTGGTCTCGACATTCTTTTGGTAAATAACCTCTTTTCCTTGTAACAGCCAATCTGGCCCTTTTATAATTTAGTATAATTATAAGTGAGTACCACCAGCAAGGCTGATTTTATAAAACCAGATTCTTAGACAACACTTTTACCCTAATGCATTTGTGTAATTAGCAAGTTGGCACAAAAGGTGTAAAGCGTTAGGCCTACTGTGAATTGCCAATTAAAATCAAGGATCAGGTGGCCAAAATTGTCACTTGTATATAACTTTTGGTGTACTTTCTATAGTTAAATATTATGTGAATAAAAGTGAACCTGTAATTATAGTTTGCAATTATACTCTAAAGTTTTTTTTAGAACCTCCTTACTAAGAATGAAGTATGGAAAACTGTTTACTAAATTACCTTCTACTTTGCCTTTTTATGAGATTTCTGTGGACATTCCAGAGTGCTAAATTGGCTTGCTTGCCAGTAATACCACCTAGTCATTCCTTCTGTTGGGTTTAAGTAGCAGATGAGCTTATGAGCTTTATTTATTATGGTTCTGATTTATAGAAAATGACTAAGCCCTTTTTATTTTATCTCATTTTCCATATATGTGCTTTCAGGTATATGTTAGTGTCTCTTTCTTTGTTATTTTTGAAACTGGACACCTAAATTCCGAATCTCCACATTTGGTTAACGTGCAGATTTACTACAAGTGTGTATATTTTGACTTGGATCTTTTGTATATTTTCCTATTGTAATTGGTTTCTTTTGATCCTTTATTCTCTTCTTATATTAGACTCTTGTAGTCTGTAACACAGTTATCCTAAAAGATATCATTAGAGCAGAAAATAGACTTCTAGATAAAGTATTGTCCTTGCAGATTGAAAAGTAGGTGATGTTTCCAGAAGTAAGATTAGGCTATTACAATTCCAAATGTGTATGTAATTTGACTGATGAATATCTTCCTAAATGTTAGAAGACTTTACTAAATTGATTTATCTACTCTGGGTTAAAACCAAAAAATCAAACAAGAAAGATATATCTGATAGCTAATGTTTGTAGACAAGGATTAGTGAAAAATCTTAATCCTTTAATAATACATAACAAATAATGAGGCAAAATAAATTAAATGTATTTACTACATTAATGTATAGCAAATGACATATGATATAAATATGCTGAATGCTAAACCTTCTTGGCTTCTGGAGAGAATATGAGATTGAAGAATGAAGGTATTTTTAATAATGTTACTGTCTTTATCTAGACTTCTGATTTACTACTAAAATTTCAAATTGCTTCATACTTTAATGTAATCATGGGTTACCCTGATCTTATTTTTAAAGTAAATTTTTTTTCTAAACACAATGAGGTCATTTTATATATGAATATTTCAAGGACTGAGCAGAAAAATGGAATTTCAGGTTTACTGAACTTGTGTAAAAATTTGAGGTTTAAAAATGAATTGTCAAATGATTATCGAAGAACCTCATTCATTGTCTTCTTGACTGGTGGAAAATACAGTGAAATAGACAATCTCTGTTTTGATGAGGCATGGATTGTCTTATAATGCAGAGTAATGTTGCTGGAGACAGGCTTACAAAATGATTTTTTTACCTTAGAGTTGATTTAACAAGCACTTGAGTGTCAGACAACATTAGATTATAAATTGTGGCCTGAATTCTGGTTCTTCTCTTTCCACTAAATAATTACATGTCCTTGAATTAGTTTTTTTTTTCCTTACTATAAAAATGAAGGTGCAGTATTAAATGTTTTCTTCAAGGAAGAATTTTATGATTTCAAGTAGCTATGTATTCTAGAGGAGTAATACAAAAGAAATGAAAATGTGATCCTTCCCTTCAAAAAGTTTCCAGTTCTAACCAAAGGACTGGAACTAAATAAGCAGTTGAAATTTGAGAATTATTTGGGGCTCTACTGACATTACACAAAGTCAGGTTACATGTAAATTTGTTGCATTTGATGAACATTTCTATACATTGGTAGATAAGTATTCAGAATGACAGGGAGGAAGGAGTGGGAAAATTATTCTAGGCAAGGAAAACAGTATGGGCAAAAGCATGGAAAAGGGAATTATGCGAGTTTGGAGGAATACTAATGAGGCTAGTTGGAATAATTGAGTTAGCAGGAGAAATAAGGAGGCTGTTGAGGGTCTTGAATTTTAACCTGAGGTATCTGCATGATATTCAGTTAGGAATCATAGTTATGTAATAGGAGATGCTGACAGGAAGAAAGCATGATTTTTTAGCATGATTAGTGGAGTAGTGGTATAGGTGAAAAGAATGGACCAAGTGAACTTCACAGAAAATTATTAATCCATATAGGTAGTGAAGTGAATCCAAAACAGGGGTGGCAGAATGGGAATTGGAGAAGGGCTTGACTTGTTTGTATAAAATCTTAGGGAGTAACTAAAGATGATAAGGTTTTGCAAGTAAAGTAATGAGGCAATTACAAGCGAAGTGAAAAACTTGGCAAAGAAGTGGCAGAGAAATGTTGAGTTTGAAATTATGTTATCTTTAACTTTTATTGTATTATCATTTTGAGAGAGTAGCCTAGACTTCTTATTTTAGTGTGAGAATTTGATATACTTTCACTGTTTTGTTTTGGTTTTTTTTTGGCTGGTCCTTGGTGATTTCCAGAATTTTGTTACTGAATTTATATTTAAGGTCATTAGTAGCTGTTTGGCATTGTCCATTTATTTTCTGTCAGTGTTTCTCAAAGTGGTAGCTTTTTGGGCAGAATAATTCTGTGGGTTTGTCCAGCACATTGCAGGATATTTAATATCCCCGTCTCCCACCTACTAAATGCCCATGTTGCCTCCCCTGTCAGTGTGGCAACCGAGACCCTCCAACACACTTCCAGGTGCCCCTGGTTGAGAACCACTGCATTTAGCCCAAGTTCTTCACCAGTTAAATAAGAATAATAACCCTACCTAGCTTGCGAGGTTATTGTCACGATTAAATCTAATAAAATGTGTGTGTGTAGCTTTTACGATCATGAAGGGATATTGTGGTGGATACATGATTATTACATTATTATAATACATGATTATTATTAATATGAGAGTTTTTCTGTGGCTTTAATTTTCAGGTCCTTCATTTCTCTCAGCGAATACTGAGTGGCAACTGTGTAGGAAGGCCTTCATTTCATTTATTTTTGTAGCTAATACAAACTTTGAGGAAAAGATACTGAAAAGCACTGTTCTTTTCTTTGAGTTTGTTTTTAAAATGGTTGTGTTCAGCCTGGCACAGAGGCTCACGCCTGTAATCCCAGCACTTTGGGAGGCCAAGGCAGGCGGGTCATGAGGTCAGGAGTTTGAGAACAGCCTGACCAACATGGTGGAACCCCATCTCTACTAAAAACACAAAAATTAGCCTGGCGTGGTGGTGCACGCCTGTAATCCCAGCTACTCAGAGGCTGAGGCAGGAGAATCGCTTGAACCCGGGAGGCAGAGGTTGCAGTGAGCCAAGATTGTGCCACTGCACTCCAGCCTGGGCAACAGAGCAAGACTCTGTCTCAAAAAAAAAAAAAAAAGCTTGTGTTCTTCTCAACCACAAGTTTTCAAAATTGCTACTTAGATGTAATAATAATGTATGTGAAAGTTTCTCACATATGGTAAATGCTAAATTGATTAATGATTTTCTGTACTGTACTTATAAGATAGCATTAGAATATTTTGACTTGCTACTTAATTTTATTCTATAAAACATAATTATACCATGGAAAAAAGAATGGAAATGATTTTCATTTGAAATAATTAAAAGTAAAATAATTAGTTTAGAATTTAGCCAGTGTTTTTTGTTTGTTTGTTTGTTTTGAGTCGGGGTCTTACTCTGTTACCCTGGCATGCAGTGGCAGGATTATAGCTCACTTCAGCCTCCACCTTCTAGGCTCAAGCAATCCTCCTACCTTGGCCTACCAAGTATTTGCGACCACAGGTGTGTGCCACCACTATTTTGTTTTATTTTTGGCGGAGACAGAGTTTCACCATATTGTCCAGGCTGGTCTTGAACTCCTGAGTTCAACCTCCCAAAATGCTGAGATTACAGGCATGAGCCACCACGCCAGATTTTATCCATTCTTCTCCCTCCCCATCATTTTTGTTCATAGCCACTTTCCTCCTCCTCCATCCTTTTTTGTTCATGGAAGACTTCTGGTCATTTGGAATTGTAGTTGTGCAGGAGAAACAAGGAGCTTGAAATTCTCAGCTCATATCTCAACTCTTAGCTCCTTTAGCTCCTCATTCAAGAGGACATTGCATAAAAGGAAGAATAAGTGCTGTATCAGCTGTAAGTTGTGATTCTTAGCATGGACTACCGCAGCAGGAGGAATAGGCACATTTATTTCAGAACAACCAGAAATGGAATCTGCTTGGAAACAGTTTATTTTGCAATGGATTTCTTGTGGAAGGAAACAAATGTGATAGAAACCATGGAATTGAAAAGAATATGTTAACTATTGGAGATTCAAGTCCGTGCTTTGTAAGCCTTTCTGCTTTAAGTAAGATGAGTTTTTATCTCTGTTGGATATTCTTTGTTTTCTGTTTGGTTTTCAGTATGATTCATTTGAAATTACAACCTAACTTTGCCATCCTAAAGGAAAAAGTAAAGGCATTTTGGAAGAATTGCCTTATTATTAGGAGATTCTTGTTCCAATAATCTTCAGACTTACCTTGTATAAGTCAACTAAAATCTCTGTGCTTCAGTTTCCTTTCTTGTAAAATGAGGAAATTGGGATGTGTTATTTCCAAGAATCCTTCCAACTTTTGGACCTTAGAATTTCTTTTTCTGTGGGGGGATTTAGGAATTCTTTGGACTGTGTTCCTGTAGAGGGATCTTCTGGTTGATTGCTCTGAGTTCCTGTTAAAGAGAATGAAGTGTCAGACTCCATACCATTGCGGCTCCCTCAGCTTTGTGTCCATTGACTACATTCATAATCCAAGTCAGTAGAAGCACAAGTGTAAACCTTTGTTTACAGAAGGGACCAGGAAAGAGCATGTGAATGAACTAACACAAATGTCTTTCCTTGAAACAGTAGCTCACATTGAATACTAAGATGGTGGGTTGTAGCATTTTCTGTGTGTAACAGATAAGATCTCATTATGAAATAGGAAACCAGGACTTTTTAAAATACCATTAACAAAATTTACCTTCTTCCTTGGTTGTTAAATGTCAGGATGTAAAATTAAAATAAATTAACTTAAACAAGAATATTGAGTTCCTAATCACATGATCTTAATAATCTTTAGAGATTTATTATAGAGACTGTCTCTCTTGAATTGCTAGTATGTAATTTGAGTACTAAATTTGGTAATTGTATAGTGTAATAACTTGGAGTAATAATTGCTGGGCATGTACATGTAAGTAACTGGACTATAGGTTTGAGTATCACTAAAGATAAGCTTAATTGTTGGATCAATTTGGCTTTACCTTTATGCACTGGAAGAGGCAGTTATTTACAAGAAGAAGTTTTTTCTTTTTTTTTTTTTTTTGAGATAGGGTTTCTTTCTGGAATACAGTGGCACAATCACAGCTCGCTGCAGCCTAGACCTCCCGGGCTCAAACGATCTTCCTGCCTCAGCTTGCCAAGTAGTTGGGACCACAGATGTGAGCCACCTCACCTGGCTCACATAATTTTATATGTGTGTGTGTGTGTGTGTGTGTGCGCGCGCGCGCGCGCGCGCATATATATATTTCTTTTTTCTTTTTCTTTTTTTTTTTCTTTTTTGCAAAGATGGGGTCATACTATGTTGCTGAGGCTGGTCCCCTGGGCTCAAGCTGGGATTAAAGATTATGAGCTACTGTTCTCAGCTACAAGAAGAAAATTAATAATTAGGATATCAGTAGTGTAGCAGTAATAGTAATAATCAGAATGTGTATTTGTTTTCGATGTTTAAATGAAAGTTTCCTGACCTGATTTGCTATATTAGCATCATCAGAAGGTATACTTGGTATTTTGGGATGGCAGATAAGGAAATAGTTTTTTGGTTTGACCTAAACAGATGTTTATCTGTTTAAGAGTATAACAGATTGATAAAGAAAAGGGCATTTCACTGTTAATACCTTTTAGATTTGAATTTGAATTAAGATAGATTTTAAACATAATATAGTTCTACAGAAGTTCTTGGGAAGCAAAACAAAGTGATTACTGACATGATTTTTATGAAATAAACTAAGAGTTCATAAAACTATAATAATAAAAAACTGCCAAAAGGTACTTGATACATCTCTCTTCCCTTAGTCATATGCAGCACACATTATTCTAAGGAGAAGTTATGGTGCTTTCTAATTTAATTACTTAGACTTCCTGTAGAGACATTCAGGTTTCTATACAATACAATTATTTTGCACTTTAATTTGAACACATTTCTGATGTTTATTAGCAGTAATAAAAATAAGGAGTTTTTCATGATCTTCTGTATATCTGTATTATCATTCTTAATATTTCTGAATAAGTATATTGCCATCATCTACTTTCAGATTTAGCAATTCTAGTTGGTTGGTTTAATCTCTTATTTTCCTCATATTTACTTTTAAATAAATTTTGGACACCAGCTCTGTTTACCATGTAACTTATCTTTTTTCTTTTGGCCATGAGTGGAAGGTAAGCTGAGGTGAAGGAGGTAGGGGTAAGAATTGTTGACATAGTTTACTGCTTACTAGTGAGTGTTCCTCAATGGCCATGTGTTTAGTGAGTCCTTAAGTCTAGAATAAACTTTTCTCTGTTTAAATAATTCTTATGTTTAAAACCCAATGTCTTTGTGATATATGTTTTGGTTTGATTCCATCCCAACTTCCATCCTATTTAGCCATCTTTTTCTTAGTTGAGCCTTTAAAATTTTGATTTCCGCATTGCCATTTCTTTATAAGTAATATGTGACATTAAATGTCTAAAAATAGACCTTTTGGAAATTGTAGCTGTAATATGGAATGGCATTTTCTTTTAAAATAAACTACGAAGAATGTTACAGGGTATGAAAAGATACCGTGCAGTCCAAAGTAATGCAAATCAGCAAAATCAGCCAGTATCCTCTCCTTTATCAAGAGTCCGGAAATTAGACAGTAGGAGTGTATAAATTATAAAATCAAGATGAGGGAACACACAGATTCCTAAATGATCAACTTTATGTCCTTCAGTAAGGGTCATAGGGTGGATGAGTATGTGTGTGTGTGCAGACACTTAAAGAAGATCTGAGTCTGTAGGAGTCAGTGAACATTTCCTGTAAAAGACTAGATAGCAAATTGTGGTAGGCTTTATGGTCTCTGTGACGGCTACTCAACTCTGCTTCTATATTAGCACAAATGCAACCATAAACAATATCTAATGAATAAGTGTGCGTCAGTAAAACTTTATTTATAAAATCAAGCAGTTGGCTGGATTTGGCCCACAGGCCAAAGTTTTCCAATCTCTGCCTTAGTTTATCAGCCTGACTTGTTTTTAAAGGATATACAGAGAAGAATGTTCAGTAAGAAATACATTTTTAAATTTAAACTTCATTAGTAGCACTTGTTACTAGTTGAAATTTAACCTTTTGTCACAAATAAGAGTCTTAAAAAGAATCAGTAATTTTTGTTTGTTTGTTTGTTTGTTTGTTTTGAGACAAGGTCTGGCTCTGTCGCCCAGGTGGAGTATAGTGGTGCTATCTCGGCTCACTACAACCTCTGCCTCCCAGGCTCAAGGGATCCTCCCACCTCAGTCCCCCAAGTAGCTGGAACTCCAGGTGCACGCCACCATGCCTGGCTAATTTTTGTATTTTTTTGTAGAGACAGGGTTTTGTCATGTTGCTTAGGTTGGTCTCGAACTCGTGAGCTCAAACCATCTGCCCACCTCAGCCTCCTAGAGTACTTGCATTATAGGTGTGAGCCACTGCGCCGAGCCAATTTTTTAATCAGTAATTTTTAATAATAGTAACTCTATATATCAAGGTAAATTATTTTTATAGGTTTTTTTAAATCTTGTGAGAGGTGTGTTATCTCTGTGGAATTATGATTAGTATAATAATAAAGGTAGCTTAATTAGGCATCCTTTGAGGGTAGTTTAATGATTAGCTCAATTATTGAAGTGTTTAGCTTGACTTCCTAATTTTAATTAAAAATATACTTGCCTTTGTAGCTTTTTCTTAATATCTTTCTTAATATCATATACATATGTGTAGGTACATTTAGATAGATGCCTTTAAAGATAAAAGTGAATGTAAGCATTTTATTAAAATATTGTGACTTCTTTGATGTTACAGATGTTTGTCAAAAATAACCGAGAAAAAACTACCTGAAAAATGAATAATGTATTTTTTAAAAATTCATGGCTGGGCACGGTTGCTCACGCCTGTAATCCCAGCGCTTTGGGAGGCTGAGGCAGGCGGATCACCTGAGGTCAGGAGTTTGAGACCAGCCTGACCAACATGTTGAAACCCCGTCTCTACTAAAAATATAAAAATTTGCCGAGCGTGGTGGCAGGTGCCTGTAATCCCAGCTACTTGGGAGGCTGTGGCAGGAGAATCACTTGAACTTGGGAGGCGGAGGTTGCCGTGAGCTGAGACTGCGCCACTGCACTCCAGCCTGTGCGATAGAGTGAGACTCCATGTCAAAAACAAAAAACAAAACAAAAAAATTCATAAGGCTCCCAGAATAAAATTCAGATTCTTGGCCACTTTCTTTAGAATCAGATATATTACATGCCTCTTGTTGGAAAGAACATATATGGTAATTTCATTGGAAATTGAAATTTTATCTACTTTTTGAAAATATTTTATAGTTGCCCACTGACCACTCTTTGCATTATCCAGTAGCAGTAAATATAGATATAATTTTATTTAGTAAATGAGGCTAATTTTTACTTGATTCCATTTCTCCAACTAGTATTCTTTTGGAAGTATATGTAAAAATATATATATGACAAATAAATGAAATGATAACATGCTGAGCATATTTCTTTATATTTATTGGAGCTATGATTTTAACGTGAGCATTCACCCAGAAAGGTTTTTAAATAAAAAATAGCTGATAATTTTTGTTTTATATTAATCTTCATTTGAAAAATAAGGTTTGCTTTATACAGCTTGTTATTTGTAAGATATATGACGAGTCCTAGAACTCACATGGTAGCTATTGTTAAACAGCAAGTTTTAAACAATTGGAGGTGTTTTAATAATAGTGTTTGGTCTTGTTTTTTATTTTCAAATAAGTGCAGTCTGGAACTTTGAAGCTTTTCCTTGTGAAGTTGTTTGTTGAGTGCTTAATCCTGCTCTTTCTTTAAAGTACATAATCTTTTCTTGTGATGGCAGTACCTCTGCTGTTTCACAGCAGCACTCTGTCAAAGGTGACTATAAATCTGGCCGCATCAGCTATTGCAGTACTTTCTGCTAAATGGTTTTCCTTTGTGCGTTTGTCTCTTTTTGTCTTTTGAAAAGGAAAAAAAAAGTGTTGAAACAGATTTTTCCATCTGGTCAGTCTTTGTACTGTATTTTTCATAATGTGTTGTATTTTTCTTTTAAAATTCACTTAACATACTTGAGAAAAGAACTTAGCCATTAGGCATCTGGGAATGGATGCTGGGATAAAAAGCTGTTTTTACTTGTATGTGAGAATTTACATTCTTTGTTGTTCATTTAACCCAGACCACTATTATTTATGACTACGTAGTAAATAGTAGTTTGAGCAAGTGGTTCCTCTAAAAGTATATTTATCTATCAAAAGCCATTCTAAAGAATTGCCTGTGATGACAAATATAATTCATTTTTGCCTCTTCAAAAACAGTCCTAACTCCAAAACAGTGAATATTAAGAATGATTGTTTTCAACCACTCTAATTTGTGCACAAATAATAAAAAATTTCTTACTAAAAATAATAGTGGAAGGAGGTAACTAGAGGCTTATTCCAACCCAGTGAATACTATAATTATGTATTAGTCTGAATGTTGCAATTACTTTTCTGTTTTGGTGCTTGTTTTATTCGCATTAAAACAAAAAAGCAGTTGACCGACCTAAATTTTCAGATACTGTTGGACATTTGTAAAATGTTACAGTTGTCTTGACTTAAAGTTTTAAATGTTGATGTACACGTTTTTCATGGCTATTCTTAGCCTCTTGTTAAATTTTTACTGCAGAAATAGTTCATTTTGTAGTTTTACTTAAATGAGATTAGCAGAATATAAGCATTGAGTAAGCAGTAAAAATTAATTTTGCCTACTCTTATCATGATGATGTGGCTATCTTCATTTTTAATATATTTTCTAAATAGACTTCATTTTTTAGTGCAGTTTTAGGTTCACGCAAAAGTAAGTGGAAGGTACAGAGATATTATATATACTCCCTGCCTGTCCCAAAACATTCGTAGCCTCCTCCATTATCAGCAGAGTGGTACATTGAATCTACATTGACACATCATTTTCATCCAAAGTCCATAGTTTATGATAGGGCTCATTCTTTGTACATTTTATGTGTTTAGACAAATATAATTACATGTCTTTCATCATTATAATATCATACAGAATATTCTCACTCTGCAGAGTTTTGTGCTGTTCTTTGTGTAGATCTTGTACATATTTGTTAGATTTATATTTAAGTATTTCATTTTTTGGGGTGCTAATATAAATCTCAAATAATTTCAAATTAATTATTTCAAATTTCACTGGTTCTTTTCTGGTATATAAGAAAATGAATGACTATGTTTTTTGTTTTTTTTTTCTTTTTTAGAGACAGTCTTGCTCTGTTTCCCAGGCTGGAGTGCAGTAGCACAAACACAGCTCACTGCAGCCTCGATCTCCTGGGCTCGAGCAATCCTTCCACCTCAGCCTCCTGAGTAACTGGGACCACAGGTGCACACCATCACACCCAACTAATTTTTAAATTTGTTGTAGAGACAAGGTCCTGGCATGTTGGCCAGGCTTGTCTTGAACTCCTGGGCTGCAGTGATCTCACATCCCAAAGTGCTGGGGTTTACTGGCATAAGCCACTGTGCCTGGGTGTGAATGAGTTTTGTATGTTAACCTTGCATATCCTGGCCACCTTGCTATAATCACATATTGGTTGCAGGAGTTTTTCTGTTCATTCTTTCTGATAGCTGCATAGTTGATCATGTTATCAATGAACAAAAAGTTTTCTTTCTTTCTTCCTAATCTATCTGTATACCTTTTATTTCCTTTGCTCATTGCATTAGCTGATGCTCCCATTACAGTGTTGAAAGGCGTGATAAGAGGGATATCCTTGCCTTGTTTCTGATTGTAGTGGAGAAGCTTTGAGTGTTTTGCTATTAAGTGTGTTAGCTGTAGTTTTTATGTAGATGTTCTTTATCAAGTTGAGCAACTTCACCTGTATTCGTAGTTTACTGACAGTGTTTATCTGGAATGAGTGTTGGATTTTCTGCATCAGTTGATATAATCGTGATTTTTCTTTTTTTAGAAAAATGTTTTCTAAATGTTTTCAAATGTTGAACTAGACTTGCATACCTGGTATAAATCCCATTTGGTCATGCTGTGTGATTCTTTTTATACACTGTTGAATTCAGTTTGGTAAAAATTGTATTGAGAATTTTTGCATCCATCTTCATGAGAAGGATTGATCTTAGTTTTCTTTTCTCGTAATGCCTTTGGTATTCATATTAGTGTAATGCTGGGCTCATAAAATGAGTTAGGATATATTTCCTCTGCCTTTATCTTCTGAAAGAGACTAGAAACTTGTTATAATTCACCAGTCAACCCATCTGGTTCTGGTACTTTCTATTTTGGGAATCTATTAATTGATTCAGTTTCTTTAATGTATAGAAGCCTATTCAGATTGTTTCTTCTTGTCTGAGTTTTGGTAGATTGTATTTTTTAAGGAGTTGGTCCATTTCATCTGTGTCATCAAAATTGTGGGCATAGATTTGTTTTTAGTATTCCTTTATTCTTTTAATGTCCATGGAAATTAAAGTGATGTCTGTCTTTCATTTCTGATGTTAGTAATTTGTGTCCCCTCTCCTTTTTCCTTAGCATGGCTAGAAGCTTGTTTTTTTTTTTTTTTTTTTTGAAGGAAGCAGCTTTTAGTTTTGTTGATTTTTCTCTTTTGATCTCCTGTATTCAGTTTCACTGATTTCTTCCTTAACTGTTATTATTTATTTTTTTCTGTTTACTTTGGGTTCAGTTTCCTCTTCTTTTTGTAGTTTCTTAAAGCAGAAGTGATTGATTTTACCTGTTTCTTCTTTAATATATATGAATTCAATGCTATAAATTCCCTTTACTATTTTCTGTGTTTCCCATAAATTTTGATAAGTTGTTTTCATTTTTATTTAGTTCAAAACATTTTAAAAATTCTCTCTTAATATCTTTTTTGACCCAAGTGTTAATAGAATTGTTTTGTTTAATCTCTACATATTTTGGGATTTTCCAGCTCTCTTTTTGTTATCGTTTTCTAGTTTACTTCCATTATGTTCCAAGAGCAGACATTGTATAGTTTCTATTCTTTCAAATTTTTTGAGGTATATTTTATGGCCCAGAATATATTCTGTCTTGGTTAATGTTCCATGTGAGTTTGAGAAGAATGTGTGTTTTGCTGTTACTGGATAACGTAGACTGTAGATGTCCATTATATCTAGTTGGTAAAGAGTGGTGTTGAGTTCAGCTCTGTTGGCACTTTTTTTCTGCCTTCTGGATCTGTCCATTTCTGATAGAGGGATGTTAAAGTTTACAACTGTAATAGCGGATTCATATATTTCTCCTTGCAGTTTTATGAGTTTTTGTCTCATATATTTTGACACTCTGTTCTTAGGTGCATACACCTTAAGGATTATTGTGCTTCTTGGAGACTTGACTCTTTTTTCATTTTGTAATGCCCCTCTTTAATAACTTTCCTTGGTCTGAAGTCTGTGTCTGAAATTAATATAGCTACTTTGCTTTCTTTTGATTAGTGAAAGCATGGCATATCTTTCTTCATCTATTTACTTTTATTCTATATGTGTCTTTATATTTAAAGTGAATTTCTTGCAGACAGCGTATAGCTGGGTCTTAGTTTTAGATCCACTTTGACAATCTGTCTTTTAATTGGTGCATTTAGGCCATTGAAGTTTAAAGTGAATGTTGATATACTTCAAATAATACCTACCATATTTCTTACTGTTCTCTATTTGTTGCCCTTGTTTTTGTTTCTATTTTTGTTTCCCGTTCTTTTTACGCCTCTTGTGGTTTTAATTGAGCATTTTATGTGGTTCCACATTTTCTCTCCTTTCTTAGCATATCAGTTTCTTAGCATATCAGTTATACTTCTTTTATTTTTTTAAATAGTTGCTCTAGAATATGCAGTATATATTTACTGTTAATCTGGGTCTACTTTGAAAGAACACTGTACTGCTTCACAGGTCATATGAGTACCTTGTAATAACAAAAAGAAATTGTAATTCTTTACTCTGATCACTTATGTCATTGCTGTCATTCATTTCACCTATATATAAGCATATGTGTTTATATATGTAAACATACATAAACTGGATACATTGTTGCTGTTATTATTTTGAAGAAACTATTACTACTAGATCAATTAAGAAACAGAAAAGTTTTTATTTTTGCCTCTATTTATTTCTCTGATGCTGCCTTCCTTTATATAGAGCTGAGTTTCTGATCTATGTTATTTTCTTTAAGAAAAAAACAACGTTGACATTTTTTGCAGCGCAGGTCATTTCGTCAGTTTTTGTTTGAGCAAGTTTTCATTACTCCTTCAGTTTTGAAGGCTAATTTTGCAGTATACAGAATTCCAGTTTTTTTTTTTAACTTTCTGCACTTTAAATGTTTTATTTCTCTCTCTTCTTGCCTGCATGGTTTCTTGTGAGAAGTCAGAAATAATTTTTATCTTTGCACCTCTGTTGGTAAGGTGTTTTTTCCAATGGCTTCTTTCAAGATTTTTTTTTAATCTTTGGATTTCTGCAATTTGAATATAATATGTCTAGGTGTAGCTTTTTTTTTTTTTTTTTTTTAGCATTTATTCTGCTTGGTATTTTCTTAGCTTCTCGAATTTGTGGTTGGTATCCGACATTGATTTAGAGGAAATTCACAGTCATTATTGCTTTAAATATTTCTTTCTGTTCCCTCTTCTCCTGGTTTTCTTGTTACATGTACGCCTTTTGTTGTTGTCTCTCTGTTCTCAGATACTCTGTTCTGTTTTTTTCCAGTTTTTTTTCTCTTTGCTTTTCAATTTTGGACATTTCTGTTGAGGTATCCTCAGGTTAAGAGACTGTTTCCTTAGCTGTGTCCAGACTACTATGGAGTCTGTCAAAGGCATTCTTTACTTCTGTTAAAGTGTTTTTGGATTCTAGCATTTCTTTTTGACTGGTTCTTAGAATTTCCATCTTTCTGCTTATATTGCCCATCTGTTGTTTGGTATTGTGTACTTTATCCATTAGAGCCCTTAGCATATAAATCATGGTTGTTTTAAATTCCTAGTCTGATAATTCCAACATTACTGCCATTTCAAAGTCTGATTCTGATGCTTGCTCCATCTCTTCCAACTGTATTTTTTGCCTTTTAATTTTTTCCTGATATCGGGACATGATGTACTAAGTAAAAGGAACTGCTGCAAATAGGCCTTTGGTACTGGTGTGGGGGGAAGGGAAGTGTGCTATAGTCCTGTCATTAGGTGTCAGTTTTTTAGTGAGTCTGTGCTCTTGGACTGTGAACTTCAGGAGTGCTTCTTAATCTCTTCTCCCCACACTTCCTCCCACTCCCTTTTAGGTGGAATAGGATGGCTAAAGTGGGCTGGAGTTGCGTACTTCTCTTCCTTTACTTGGAAGGCTTGGGCCCACTGGAGTGAGTGATTTTTCTTCTCTCAGGTTAGTTGGTCCCTGATAAAACCCCAGCAGGTTAGGCTCTCGTAAAAGTGTTATTTCTGAAGGCAGTCCTTGTTGTTAAGAACAGAATATGCTCTTGCATATTTAAAAATGGTTGCCTTTTCTCTTCCCTCTGCTGGTAGCATGAGGGAATTTTCTCCAATATTCATTGTGAGAACCTGCTCAAGCTTTAGAGGTAAAATTTACAAAGATGTGGGGACATCTCTATGACTGGGTTCCCCTGGAGTTTTTGACTTTCTGACTTGTCTATTTTGAGCCTCTGGCTATTCCTCAGTTACAGTGCTTGCTTCCTTACCCGGACACAGGTTTTCACAGAGGTTTGTGCTTATGGGTTTCTGCTTTCAGCAAGTTGTGATTCTCTGTATCCACCTGTCTGTCTTTCCAGTTTGGGGGCAGTGGTTTTTCTTGTGTCTCACTTCTCTTACAGATCTTTAAGAAGAGTTGTTGATTTTCCAGTTTGTTCAGCTTTTTACTTCTTGTTAAGATAAAATGATTTCCATGCTCCTTACACACTACACTGGAAAAGAGAAGTTGATACTAATTTTTATTGGTGAAAACATAGGTGGTCTTCAAAAAGAGGTTTTAAAACTGACATTTATCAAGTAGGTGCAACTATGGAATGGGGTACTCTAAAACTGTAGTTAATCAGTTGGCAAAGGCTTTGGATTGCAAGCACATTCGTAGCCCATAATATACAAAATGAAGTGCTCTTCATTATGTTCATCTTTGGTAAAGACTTACTAAATTGTTGTTTTGAGCATATTTCTATTAAGTCAGTCAGAAGCTAATTTAGATGAGAGTAGAAAATTATTAAACATTTGGAAAATAAGACCTGGGAGGAGATAGGGAATTCATGATTATTCAATTAGAAAAAAAGGAAATCAGAGAAGTTATTTAATAGATTATATGTTTATAAATAGATTATTTAGGGAAGGTAATGCTTAATTATACTTATGTCCACAAGGTTTCCCAGTGTTTCTCAACTATGGCTATGCATTAGAATAATTTGTGGAGCTGAAAAAACCAAAATGTACAAACAATGCCCAAACATGCTTGGATTTCTTCTTTAGAGCTTCTGATTCAGTGAGTATGGCAAGGGGCATGACATCTGTAATTTTTTGTTTTTTAAATCTTTGTGGATGCTTGTGATATAGAGCCAAAATTGAGAAATACTGGTTTAAGTGTTTGACAGGCTGGGTAGCAGTATTCTTAGGCAGATGGTAGAAAAGAAACATGTTAATTACTGTATATAGAGAGGATGTCGTTTTAAAGCAGTCATAACATCTTGAGATCTGTGGTGTAACCATGAGGAAATACACTGCCTTTTTGTTCTGCCACTGCCTTTGGAGACAGGGCTGTGAAACTGTTACGTGAAATATTTGGAAAGGAACTGGAGTTCCAGGTCTTGAGTTATGGTGTTTTTCCTTCCTAGCAGTTTATCACTGGTCAAGAGAACGAGCAATATAAAAGACCTTGAAGTCTAATTATGGTTGAAAAGTCTATTCTTAAACATGCAGGGCTTGGCCAGGTGCGATGGCACATGCCTGTAATCTCAGCACTTTGGGAGGCCAAGGCAGGCGGATCATTTGGGGCCAGGAGTTCAAGACCAGCCTGGCCAATATGGTGAAACCCTGTCTCTACTAAAAATAAAGAAATTTGCCGGGCATGGTGGTGCATGCCTGTAATCCCAGCTACTGGGAGGCTGAGGCACTAGAATCACTTTCACAGCCGGGAGACAGAGGTCGTAGTGAACTGTGATTGCACCACTGAACTCCAGCCTGGGAGACAGAGTGAGACTGTGTCTCCAGATAAATAAAATAAAATAAACCGAACTAAACTAAACTAAATTAAAATAAAATTTAAAAATTAAGTTGCAGGTGATCCTCACACTGATCAGGTTAAGAATGCAAATGACGTTTCACAGATGAGAAAACTACAGCACAGTTAGATTGTTTTAGTTATTACAGATCGTTTAATGTATTTTCATTTTTTCCTGGTAACCTGCTACTTACAGAAAGTTTATTTTTTTATCATTAGTAGGATAAATGTATCATGTACTGCTGCTTTTATTTATTGACTTTCATTTATCCCCCATAACAGTGCGGATGAAGAAATCAAAGGTTTCTGATGATGCTCAATTTTTTAAAATTGTTTTTATGTTCACACAAAATAAAGGACAGTATTGGTCCTAATCTAAAGCTCATCCTCTTTTCACAAATGCTTCCATCAATATTCTTTGATCCCATTACAGTGGTATTTAGATTTTAACTTTGTTATTGAAAAATAATCACATTATGGTTAAATCTCTTCAAGACTTAGGCCATTAAAAGTAAAAATCATCTACTGACTTTTTATTCAGAGTAGTAAGGCAATTCAGAGTAGCAACATTTTGAAGGCATATCAAAATACTTAAAAAGGTTTAAATTACCCTGTTTGCTGAAAGTAAAAGAATGTACTGAAAGAAATGGTAAGAGAGGTTAACCTTCAGTGTTTCTGATGAATTAAAATTGTGCTCTTGGGTTTACCTTTTTTACTGTGGTAAGAAGGAACAGTTTTCCCTTAAATTTTTTCTTGGTTTAGTAGGAGAATATCTACTCAAAGAAATTTACTTTCACAGAATATTATATAATTAAACATATACTATTATAGGATAATTTATTGTCATTTCTAAATGTAGTTCATAGAAAATATCATGATCCTTATTCTTATCTTTAAACTTTGCAAGATATAAATGTATTTCCAGAAACCTCACAGGATATCACAGTTCTCCAGTTGCTTTCTATTTTATGTGTACTCTAGTCTTCCATTCCTAGGTTGGAAAATTGAATATGTCCCTTCTGTAGAGATTAGAATAATATCATTACTTTTCTTTGCCTTGTTCCTCATTGAAAATAATTGAAGAACAGATTCTCTGAAAAGATATATAATCTTACAAAATATTAACAATTTATAATGAATATACCAGTTTTGATATTGTCTCATTCTTCATATAAAAGTAGAGGTTGTCAGAATATGTGTGTCAGACATTTTCATAATACACAGTGGTAGTGACGGTAGTGAAAACTTGCCCAGGAGCGATACTCTCAGACTTTATCACTGACTGCGGGCCCATGGCCTGTTTATTTTACTATTTTTTGTTTCTACTTTGCTGACAGTACAAATCCCACAGGGAAGAATAAGCAATAAGAGGAAATATTGTTGTGATTGTAATAACAACCTACAAAAGTCATTGAAGATAAAATGAATGGGCTGGAAATGTAATTTATGGGATTTTAAGGGCTATAATGGATCCTAGAGAAAATCGAGTCCAATTTCCTGATAGTGACAGGATTAGAACGTTTTTCCACTGTTGTATACTTTTTATTGGTTTTCCGAAAAGTGAACTAATCTTACCTAAGAAGATATGACTGGAGCGGACATGGTGGCTCATGCATGTAATCTCAGCATTTTGGGAGGCTTGACTCCAGAAGTTCAAGACCAGCCAAGGAAACATAGCGAGACCTTGGCTCTACCAAAACAAACAAACAAAAAAGCCAGGGGTAGTGGCAAGTGCCTGTAGTCCCAGCTGCTCTGGAGGCTGAGACAGGAGGATCCCTTGAGCCCAGAAGGTTGAGGCTGCAGTGAGCCATGATTGTGCCTCTGCACTCTACCCTGGGTGACAGTGATACCCTTACAAAAAAAAAAAAAAAGATATTACTGGACATAAAACATGTTTCTTAGGTTTTAAGAAAACTCATTCATTCATTGAGTGTCTGCTATGTGTCATACAGTTTTCCAGGCTTTGGGAGTAAAAAGAGCAGATTACCACGTTCCTATTACCTGAGACTGTTTGAAAGCCTTCCACACTCTAGGATGGAAGTATAGCATAGGCTGTCAAACATAGTTGTGTAATTCAGCCAAAGATGGTCCCAACTGAAGGAAAAGGAAGTAGGTACAGAATTCAGTATGACTGTATAATAAGCAAGGAGGGAAAGCAAAGAATGGCATGAACATATAAGAATGGCATAAGACATGCTAAAATTTCAAATGAACTGATGTTTGTGAGAATAATTGAAAAGTTTTTTTTCCAAGTAATATTGTTACCTATGAAATTCTTACCTACTTGGAGTAACTGAAGACCTAACTGTTATATTGCTTTTATAATTCTGTTGCTAAACTTTTGAGATTTGTACCCTCAGTGCCTATTAAAGTTCTCAAATAAGAAAAATTGATGAGTTAAGCAAACATGGTTAAGGAATATCATTCTATAGCTTCGTATCTTTACCTCCTAGGAGCTACTAAATGAGCGAACATGGAGGGTAATTAGGATCATTAGTACAAGAAGCTCTGATTTGTTTCCCCTTAATGTGCCCATTTTTCTTGCCACACAAGTCTGTGTAGTAGTGAATGACAGCAGGTAGGGTTAGAAAGAAACCAGTGGTTATGGGGAAGAGAGAGAGACTAAGTAAGTGGTTTAAAATTCCAGAATGTGAGGTATGAAAACAAGGCTCTCCTATTGTGTGGATCTAGAGAGAGATCTTGATTCAGGGTTTCTAGTATTAATGGTATAAGTCAGTTAGAGGGATACAGTAACATAATGAAATAAACCCAATAATTGTATGTCTGATTCTGTACTGCTACTTTTCTCCACTTTAGAAACACACTAAAGGTAACCACCTTTCCAAAGGCATATACATGGTGTAAAGATTAAGTAGTATAGTGTAGTGGGGGCTGTGATGAAAAGAACATGCCCTACCTTGCCCATGCCTACCCCTGCTCCCCAGAAGGATCCATTTAACTGTTTCTGGTCATGTTGCTAACTCTAAATAAAATCTCTTGCCAATGTTTTTTGATTCCTCAACTTTGGAAATTATCAGTTGATTTCCTGCCTTGATAAATGAGCATTTGCCTCGTATCTCCCCTCCCCTGTAGTCTTGTCCCTATTTTTACTTTGTTTCCTTGTTACCTTTGTAAATTTCAATAAGTATCTTATAGTTATTTCTGTATTTCTTGCTCTGTCAATTATGCATACTAGCTCTTGGCTCCCCACTTTGTAAATGAGAAAGTTAACCCATCACTTTTCCATGTTTGTTTCCTTTTTCTTCCTCCTTTCCTTTGCGAACTGTAGTCACATGTAATTAATATAAACTTTTAGTTTGATTCTAAAAGTTGAAAATGGTTGAACAGTACGTATTATACCTTTTTTTCTTTTCCTGTGATGACTTTTTTATTCCACAGTCAAGTGATATCTTTTGAGTACATTTCCTTTCTTGTACAGCTGCTTTTCTTCCTTCTCCCCCACTTCCCTTATGCATTGGCTGCTGTCATCTCATGCTTAAATGCCTCAGGCTTCTCAAAGATGGAGTCACATCTCTGGAGCCCTCTTGTTCTCATGAACCTGCCTCCAGTGAATACCTCCTTGTTCTTCTCTAAGCTGGGCCAGTGTTGTTTATGTCAACGGTACTGTTTTCCTCCTGGGCTTTTTCATCTTTTTTCTGAGTTGAATTCAGTGTTTATTAGATTCCCTGTCATTGCCTTGTTTTGTGTATGTGTGTGTGTGTCTGTGTGTGGTTTACTCTTTCACTTTATTGGAGCATAGTCTTAAATGACTTACAAAAAGAATGATAAGATTTTTGAGGCCCATGAATATCTAAAAATCTTTGTTCTATAATTAGATCTTGTCAGGGGTTTGCTTGAATATCTTTATAACTCTGGGGACATTACTTCACTGTTTTCTAGCAACTAGCAATTTGATCATTTGTTTGCAAGTGGTCGCTTGTTTGTTTGTTTTTGTTTCTTTTTACCTGGAAGTCTGTAGGAAGTCTTAAGAAACATTTTAGAGTGGTGTATTTAGGTTGGGACTAATTTCGTTTATCATTCTGTGTACTTCCATCTAAGGACCCATGTTCATTAGAAGCTGAGTAAAATCTATTTTCTTCTATTATTTCTTTGATACTTTCTCTTCTTCTTTTCCTTTGTTTTCTCTTGTTGGATGTTACATGTTCTAAAATGATCCTTTATATTGCTTACTTTTTCTTTTATATTTTCTAGTCCTTTTATTTTTTGGCTTTACTTTTTTAAAGGGATCTTGGAATGAAATGACAGCATACATATATGTTCAGCTTGGTATCTTGGACCAAAGACTTCTTTTCACTACTTTTCAGTCATTATAATATCCAAAATTGGGATTTCCTGAGCAATTTTCATCAACATATTTTAGGAATTAATGTAGATTTTAAGTTATTAGTGAGAAATACAAATGATTTTAATTTACAAGGGAAAGATATTTTTCTTGGGACTTTTACTTACATGTATTTCTAAGACCATACTATTCTTTACATGATCAACATTCTTATTTGTTTACAAGAATATTGAATTTTCTTTGTTGTTTCTCATCTGTTAAATACGTCTTATTTTTAAATCGTGGATGAAATAAATTTAAAAAGTCAAATGCAGGACAGAAGGAAATAAGTAGCTCACTTGCAAAAATGCTAAACCTTTGTCTTGTTTTTTTCTCCTCCTGTGCTGCATTTCATTTAAGTTGCTAAATAGTTAAATTCATTCACTGCTTATGAAAAGTATTTAAATGTTTCAGACAAAAATATATTTAAGACTATCGTATGTTTTAATTTGTTTTCGTGAATAATTCTAGTGTTTGCTTGCCTTAAATTCATTGCTTTTTTTATTACCTGTTCATATATGGTGTTAGTATTTATCATTCATACAAGCTAATTCTTTTTTTTTAACAGCTTTAGTGAGATATGCTTACATATAATGATATGTAAGTACCAGCTTGTCAATTTCTATAAACAGCTGGGATTCTGATAGAGATTGTTTAGGTTCTTTATATCAGTTTGGTGATTATTGCCATCTTAATAATATTGTCTTTGTTCCATGGATATAGGATATTTTTTCATTTATTTAGGGTTTCTTTCAGCAGTACTTTGTAGTTTTTAATGTTACAGGTCTTGCATTTCTTTGGATAAATTTATTTTTAAATATTCTATTCCTTATGATGTTATTGTAAGTGGAATTATTTTCTTAATTTCATTTACAGATCATTCATTGCCAGGGTATGATTTTTATGTATATTGGTCTTGTATTATGCAACCTTGCTGAACTTTTTTATTCATTCCAGTTTTTTTTAGTGGATTTCTTAGAATTTTCTATGTATAAGATTATGTCACCTATGAATAAAGATAGTTCTACTTTTTTTCTTTCTATTCTGAACACTTTTTTTTTCTTGCATATTTCCATGGCTAGAACATTAGATTCCATGTTGAGTAGATGAGTGGTGAGAATGGACATGCTGTCTTTTTCCCCATCTTAGTGGGAAAGCATTCAGTCCTTCACCACTGGGAAGGATGTTAGCTGTGAGTTTTTCATAGATGCCCTTTGTCATGTTGAGGAAATTCCCTTCTATTTCTGGTTTTATTGAGTTGAGAGTTTAATGATAAAAGGGTGTTGATTTTTGTCAGATTTTTTTTCTACACCCGTTGAGATATGTGGTTGTGCTCTGTATTCTAACGTCATGTATGCCATTGATCCCGTATACTTTTTAAAGATGATTGTTTATTTATTTCTATTTCTTATTTAATTTTGCCAAGTATTGGTCCTCTCAGTAGCTGTAGGCTCTAAAATGTTTTTTAGCTGATCATTTTATACGTGGAGATATTTGTAAGGAGATTTTCTCAAAATTACAACTAGAATTAGAATACAGAATTCTAGCTTTTTGCTTATCTTTCTGGGCCATATTGCTTCATTATTAAAATTAATTTTTAAACATGGTACCCTAAGCTAACATGAAAAATGACTATAGTATATTATTCTTTAAATTAGCATATTGTTTACTATCTAATTGGTGTATGATGTTCATTTACTACAAGTTACATTTGGTCTAGTTTTATAGAATTAGACCAATCTGGGTTTATTAAGTACCCAGTTGTGAAACGTTGATTATAAATATATGTTCCTTTTCCAGTTTTAAGATGATTTATAATAAAGCAGGAAATAACATTTACATGTGAAAATTGGCTCTTAATATATTTTGCTGTGTGTGTGTGTGTGTATGTGTGTGTTTGCTTGCGTGTATGCTATAAGGGTTGGTAATTTATACTGTGGGTTCTGGAATTAGACTGCCTTGGTTCAAATCTCAGCTTCTTTACTAACTAGGTGAGTGGCCTTGGACAAGTTACTTAAACTTTGTGCCTGAGTTTCCTTATTTGTAAAAACAGAGCTTATCGTAGAGAACTATTGTGAGATAATACATATGTAGTATTGTACTTGACACAACTTAAGTGTTCAGTAAATCTCAGCTTCCGTGATGATGCTGGTGATGATGATGGTGATGATGATGGTGATGTACTTAAAGGCCTCCCAATTCTTCATTTATTCCTCCCTTCCCAACCAATCAACCAGAAAAAGCCATTTAGGCAGTTAGAGTGATGCTTGTTTTGAATTTGATATACACTACTGTAAAAAAAAATAAATAGATAAGGTTTTACTGGCTCTGGCATTTGTTTCTGCTCATGTGTCCTGTATACCTCTTCCTGCTTATTCATTAACTGCTAGTTTTATCATGTTTTTTTTTTCCTGTGATTATTTCTTTTTTTCCTATTGCTTACATAGAGGGTCATGTCTAAATTACACAGCCTTGTGTTCAAAGACTGTGCTCCTGATCTGTTTTAACTTTGTCACATACATCTTCTCTTCATAAATACGCCAGTGATAATGGTGCTTGTCTGGACATGGACCATGAGTCTAGCTGTGCAGAAATTATCTGACATGTATCATGGGTCAGATAAATTAACTGATTTGCTTTAAAAACAAGAATTACTAGTGGGATTAGGTAGATATCATAGCTGTTAGTCAAGCAATAGAAAAATCGAGAGCAGAAATGTATCTGAGATAGGAATATTGTATTATCTTCAAAAGAATACATTGAAGTTTAGAGTTACAAGCTAAGATACAGTGACAGAAAAATATATTTACCTTTCCCTCATAATTGATGCATACATATATAAAAACAAATATTAGAACAGTAAGTGAATATTTCCTCACTTAATAAATTTGCAAGAATGTTCAGTGTATAATCTTTTGGTTTTTCTTCATTTTAGTTTCAGACGTTTAATTTTTTTCATTTAATTGTGAACATAGCCACAGTAAGTGGAAATCACTAAGCAGATCTTCATTATAGTGTTTGACTATTTCTTAATAAAAATGTTAACTCAGAAATGTCAGTATTAGGAAGAATCATGTGTGCAAGGAATAATAATTATAGATGTGAAAAGATATGAATGTTTTGTGATAAATTCAATGTTGACATTTTCTGGTATTATAATGGTATGTCCACTGTCAGGGAACATTTAGTTCTAGCCAACATAGTGAATAATACATTGTCTTAAATAATAATGGATACCATTTGGTAAGTACACGCTATGTAGTTTAATCCTCACTGCAGTTCTGCAAGCTAGTCTAGATAGGTCTTATATGCATTTTATAGATTAGAGAGTTAAGACCTGTAATAATTCTCTCCAGATCACAGCATCTAATGGCAGAGCTGGCATATGAACTAACTTGAAAATAGAGGTCTTCAAGTCTCATTGTGCCTCAGATGGTTCCTGTGGCACAATAAGTAAATAAGTAATAAATAAATGAACAAATAAACAAAAAACCTACCCAGGAATCTCCTCTGGAAATTTGGGTGTAGCAAGTTTGCAGTGGGGCCAGAATTCTGATAAACTACCAGGATAGGGAACTACTTGCTCTGAAATTTGTGTCCTTTCTATGTTAGTATCTCAAGATTATATGTAGGCATTATCAATTCTTTAAAACTTAATTTTAAATTTTTTGTTATGGAGTAATAACTTATGAGTTTTTCTTCTACTGCATAGGGCAGTTTTGGTGGTAGGACCCCTTGGGGCTAGCTGCAGCTGTATAATACTGCCTTATTTACAGGAAAAGGGAATGAAATAAGTAACTTTGAGAAAAAATCATTTCTCTGAGCCTTAGATATATCGCCTGTAAAACATGAATAATAACTACCTTTCAGAATTACTGTGATGATTAGGTGCAATTATGTATTTAAGGCACAGTGCCTAACCATTTAGTAGCTACTCAGTAAGTGGTTCTTATTGTTTATTAAGAAATTATTTTTATCATGTTAGCTAGAAGTTAAGGAACTATGTTATATCAATTTAAAAGTACATTTTTTTGTTTAGAGTAGTGTCATACATAGCCCAAGAGTAAAACGTCTCTTGACCTCTGTGTAACTGACTCCCTGAATTTATAGACATTTTTCATTCTCTTTGGAGAAAACATTGATTGACGCCCATGGCAATTTGAAGTTTCAACACCAGTAAACTACTTCTTAGAAGGCTCAAATTAGTAGACCTGTTGCTTATTCTTTACTTACCAAGAATCAGTTTTTCTGTATTCCCAATCTGTTTATGTCTATTGTATTAGATATTCTAATCAGGTAGATCACCTTAATATTCTATAAAATGATGAAGTACAAATGCCAAAAGAGACATTTTTAAACAAACATCTAAGATGAATGCGTTTGAAAGACTTCATGAAGGTCAGTCACTTAAAATTTCCCTCCTGATTTGGTGTGCATACCTATAAATGACTGGAAAAGAAATAGACTGTATATGAATGCTGCACTCGTATTGGTTGACATTATCTTTAAAGTTCCTTTTAAGAAGTTAAACTGGAAATCTTATACCTGCATAGTCATAGCTATGTTTTACTCAAGAAAAACAACTCTGATTTTTAGTTAATAGATTCATACTTAAAGAAAATGTCTTTGCCTAATATCAAAAGATTAGCAATATTATGTATGTTTTGTGATAATATTACAGTAAGTATAATTTTTATGATTTTCTACAGTAACTCACTTAAAAAAATCAACTTATTCATTGATTCCGATCTGGTCTCAGAAGAGAGGTTTGACATTCATGTAAAATGGGAATTATAAAATATGCTGATTGGTGCCAGAAAGAATAATTGAGCTGAAGAGATTAGAATTAGACTCACTATACTGGGTAGAAGGGCAGTTTCTTTTTCTGAAAAAATAAATGGGTGAACGGAGATACAGACTTTTCTTTTTTTGGCCTATCATGGTGTGATTTGCACATTGCCAATACTATTAATTTGAATTCTAGTTTCCTGCAGTTGTATTTGAGCAACTGGTATAGCAAAAATACTACTCCTACTACTACTATTACTATTATGACTACTACTACTACTATTACTACTACTACTATTACTACTAACAATAATTCTAGGTGTTTAAAGAGTAGGATATTATGAGCTAAACATACTCAACCTGTTAATTTATAAAATATATAATTAATTGCTAGTAATAAATAGAAAAAACTCTTGAAAATGAATACCATCTAGAAAATTTCTAGAAAGCCAAAGGAAGAAATCATAGCCAATAGGAATTAAACCTATGGCACAATTTTTTCATTAAGAACTTTGTGGCATGTCTTAATAGAATATAGAAACAGACCATACCTGAATGTGAATTTATATACTGGGAACTATAATTTTATTAAATCCCACCAAATTTTATTTTTACATTTTGCTTTTTACTTTAGGGTAATAGTTAATAACTGGCAAAATGAGATTAGTTTAGCAGCCGGTTAAAATGACTACCTTCTTGTTTCAAGTTTATGAAGGTAAAATGCATATAACAGTGCCTGGCACATAGTGAGTTCTACAAATGTACAGTTTTTTTTTCTGTTCTGTTTTGATGTTTTTACTCAGCATACTTTATTAATTTAGAGTGTAGACTCTGGAGCCAGAAAGCTTATTTATATTCTATTTTCGCTACTTCTAGTTATGTGACTTGGGGCAGGTTACTTAATTTCTTTGTACTTCAGTTTCCTTATCTGTTTAAGTGGGGGAAAATAACATTCTTCGTGAGTTATGAGGATTAAATGAGTTGATATAAATAACATTTTCATAATAATGCCTAATGTGGAAAATGTTATATAAATATTTGCTGTTATTATTGTATGCCAATTCATTTTAATCAGTATCCATGCCTGTAGTAAAAGATTGACACGTTCATTTGGTGAAACAAAATCATGTTTCAATTTGAAACATAGTTATGTGGTTCTTCATTATATTTTTAGCGTTACTTAAAAATTACACTGCAGAAATGAAAAATGACAGTAAAATCATTACTATTCCTAAAAGCAACATTCCAAAATGACATTTGCCTACTTTTCCGATTTGTTTGCTGACTTCAGCAAAATTGGATGTTCTATAGATCCAACCACCTTTTGTCTTCTTTTTGTTATTTTAAGATGAAGAAAATAATTTGGGCCAGCATAAAATGTATTACCTATATATTGTTTTAATATGTTGCTGATGTTAATAATTCATTTTCTTCTAATTTGCTTGTTTTGTTTAAACCTGTAATCTCTGAGACTTCTCAACAGAAACTATTAGATTGATGTGTAACAAACCTAACTCTAAATCTCAACTTCAGTAAATGGCCTGTATTGAATATGAGGTCATTGGAATATTTATCAGCCTATTATATAACTTACCAGTTTCTCAAAACCGAACAAATACCATAAACTCCTTAATGGAATTAATTACAGCTTTGGTCGTCCAGGAGTAGAATGTTATTGCCAGCATGACAGTGGAGCTGCAGTAATCCAGCTCCAGTTCCTGATTAATGAGGTTAGTGAATTGTTTTAATCATTTCTACTTATATCTAAAATAGGGCCACTTCTAGTCTTTCAGATTTCTTACATGCATTCACAATTTATTTACATATTTGAACAAAAATTAATTTATAATGGATCAGAAATAGTAGTAATTCGTTTTAAGGTACCGTCATGGACAGTTACATAAATAATGTAAAATGTTTTCTCAAGACAGTGTTGTAAATTGAAAGGCCTAAGGTGAATGTTTTTGGTAAAAGGTGCTGCATTTAAATTTCAGGGATATTGAATACTGTGTAACATAGAAATCTATATTAAAATATTTTTTAAAAGATTGAGCTTATTACAAATCAAAGAGTGTGCTTCTTTAATGAATTGCTTTGAAATACAACCAAGAAACCAGCATTCATTCATTAGAAAGTAGTTTCTGCCCAGAGTTCTTAAATAACACCCAAATGTGTCACTTAATTGCTTTAAGTAATTGATGTTGCCTTTCCTTTTGAAAGTATAGAAGGAGCTAGAGAAAACAGCATTTTATCGGCATAGGAAACACTGTTTTTGCATATTTTAAGAGCATACGAGCAGCTCAGACAATAGATGTTAACTGCAAGTATTGATAGAGAGGGAAAGCTGGTCGTAGAAGGAAGAAAGAGAAATTGCTTCAGAAAAGGCTCTGATCTCCTTAGATATGAGGATAGATTGTGGACATTATTTGAGTCCCTAAACCCTTAGGCTTCGTGGAATAATTTCTTAAATGTATGTGAGAGAAAATAAATTCCTGAATACCTCTGGCTTTTGATAAATGTTATATTCATACCAGAGGATTTAAGAAAGGCATCATGAGTGTAAAAAGATAATTATGACAATGTAAAAACCTCCATAAAACTGTAATCCAAATAATTTGCAATTGTCTAGATTTTTCAAGGTCAGAGGATGTGTTTTTAAAAACTTCAGTATCCTGTATAGAACTGTATATTAGGCATTTTAAGATGTTAAATTTTTTTTAATTAAAATGTAGAAAGTTGTCGAAGCCATATATGAAGACTCAGATTATTTTTCCTCCTTTAAATAATATTTTATTATGGAATCATTATACTCATGGTTAAGTTTAAAAATAGTTTCAGAGAGAGCCTGTGTACCCTTCTTTTAGCTTCTCCCAATAGTTACATTTTATATAACAATAGTATGATAGCAAACCGGGAAAATGACATCAAAACAATACTATTAACTAGACTATAGACCTTTATTTAGATTCTCTAGTTCATATATGGACTCATTTGTGTGTGCATGTAGTTCAGTTTTATCACATGTACAGATGCATGTAAGGACTACCACATCAAGATACAGGTCAGTTCCCTCAGCACTAAGGGAAAATAAAGAAGTGCCTTCAGCACTAAGGGAATCCCTTTGTAATTGAACTCCTGCTCACCCTCAGTCCCTGGCAACTATTAACCTGTTCTGTCTTTTTTTTTTTTTTTTTTGAGATGGAGTCTTACTCCGTCACCCAGGCTGGCGTGCAATGGCGTGGTCTTGACTCACTGCAACCTCCGCCTCCCGGGTTCAAATGATTCTTCCGCTTCAGCCTCCTGAGTTGCTGGGACTACAGGTGCTTGCCACCACACCGGCCAATTTTTGTATTTTTAGTAGAGACAGGGTTTCACTGTGTTGGCCAGGCTGGTCTCTAACTCCTGACCTCGTGATCTGCCTGCCTCAGTCTCCCAAAGTGTTGGGATTGTAGGTGTGAGCCACCACGCCTGACCTGTTCTTCATTTTTATACTTGTGTTAAGATTATTTTTTAAATCAACATTTGAGCCAATGTTAATAAAATGCGGTAAATCATTTACTGTAACCTAAATTTTAGAAATCTTAAATTTATGCTATTTTTATTCATATTAAGTATTCTTTTTCTCTTCAATAAGATTGATCATAGACTTCTTTGGAAGGGCCATTTTTTTTGACCTGTTAAATTATAAATACATTATAAATACATAAAGATAGGGTTTTTTTTGTTTTAAAAAGTGGAAATCTGACAATTAGGTGCACCTATTTGCTTTCAGATTTGGAAAACTATATACTGTATAGGTGAAGGAGCCACCATAAGAAGAAGACAGCTATTATTGATATTTTGGCTCTATGTCTTCTCTTCTTCCTTGAGATTTTAAGATGTGGTAAACATTAAGAAAGAAGATGACATCGCCTGATATTTGATGGAAATAAGAAATAGCAGTACAAATCTTTGACACCCTAAATCCTTTGAGTTTCTCTACTTCAAAGTGATGTAGATAAAACGATGGTTTTAGTGAAATGGAGAGAGTGTGGACTTTATGTATTTCTGCTTTCCAGTTGTCATGTCCTGGCAACAGAAGTTACACACTAGGGTAGCCCTCATAGAATTTTGAAGGTGGAAAGGAGTTGGAGAGATAATTTAATATAAATCTTGTCCTGACAGCTGTTTTAATTCTTCTGAGTAGATGAGAAACTCTTATTTTGAAAGGGGGAGACTTTACAATTTCTTACAATACCCTGAAAGATTGGTCTTGCAAATCTTTTTTGAAATTAATGTAAATTCTGCATGTTACATCTCTTGTCTTATTCTTTCAGTATTGATGATAGATTTCTGAGTCCTTTGAGGAAAAACATTCAGATGTCTTAATAAATCAGCTCTAGTCTAGAGAGTCTTAATTTTATTCACAATTATCACATTGCATTCACAATTTAAATCAGAATCATCTCAAAGGTTTTTCAAAATATACTTCCATAGGTCTTTGCTCTGTGTCTTTGGCCATTTTCTGTTGCTACAACTGAATACCTGAGTCTGGGTAATTTATAAAGAAAGAAATTTATTTAACTTTTGATTCTGGAGGCTGGGAAGTCCAAGGTTGAGCAGCTGCATCTGGCTGACTTCTGGTGAGGGTCTCATGCTGCCTCATAACATGGTAGAGAAGCAGAAAGGGAAGCTGGTGCATGCCAGGAGAGCAAAGAGGTCAGCCTCACTTTATAACAACTCACTAGCATAAGAACTAATCCATCCTGTGAGGGAAAGAACTCCCTCCCTCCCTGGAGACTGCATTAAACCCTTCACAGAGGCAGATCTTTTATGACCCAAATGAGGGATGGTTCACCACCTCTCAACACCACTTCACTGGCAATTAAATTTCAACATGATGCGTTTTGGCATTGCAAACCACGTCTAAACCATAGCACTCTGGAAATTCTGATTTGTTGGGTTTGGGTGAGAACGAGCCACTTAAATGATTCTCAAATACTGCCAGGCCTTTTCTTCCCTATAAATAATAATATTTAGTTGTATCAGACATTTTAACATTCTAAATTAGTCAGATTTCAAACCTTCAGACATGGAGGTTACAGTGTGCCAAATGCTATGTTTATTTTCCGTACCATTCTAGTAGTAGAATTATGATCTGGGTATAGTACTTCCATAAGAATTTGTCTTAAGCCAAATGAAATGTGGAGGTTACTTCATACCATGTTTTGCTCTGCTAATCAAGGAAGTATGTATAATAGTTACAAAGTAACTTACAGTCTGACCTCTAATTTTAAATAACTAGATCTTAACCGTACTATTCCACTAGATCCTAGTATACTTTTGGCTTATGAGATACTAAATTATACTTTAAAGTATTGAAGAAGTTAACGTATTTACATGCATGTAATACACGTACACTTTTTACATCTGCTGTTTTGAATTTGAGTGAGGCAAATGTTTCTTAGATCTAAATCTGTTGGCAGAAAGTTTTGAAATTTGGGAAGGAGATATTTCTGGCAGCTATTGAGTAGACTTCATGTTTATAAAATATATTATACATGAAATGTGTTATACTTGATTTTTAAGGGAGCGCTTGTGAGTGCCTTGGCTGATGACACCTTACACTTATGGAATTTACGTCAGAAGAGGCCTGCCATACTACATTCGCTTAAATTTTGCAGAGAAAGGTAAGAATTCTCCCAGTTATCTTATGTACAGGATATTTACTATTATATTTTCTTGAATTTCAGTCTTTGATTTTTTGTGTGTGATGGACCTTATGCGCAATCTAAAAACTGATTCAGAAGCTTCAAAGGATATACAATAAAAGCAAGATTCCTTCTTTTTTAGATCCATCTTACTTTCTTCAGCAACCACATAAATTTCTTTTGTGTCCTTCTGGAAGGATTTACAGTGTATGTATAAAAGAAAAAATCTCTGTATAGCTCCCCTGCTTTTTTTTGCATAAAAGGGAAGCTATTACATATTCTTCCTGTAACTTGTATTTACTTAACATATCCCATAGATTGTCTCATATCAGCACATTTAAATCTTCCTGAATCATTTTCATAACTACATAATATTCTGTTCTATATAAGTGCCATAATTTATTCAGCCATTCCTCATCAGTGGACACATAATCATTTTCAGTCTGCTGTTTATTTTACTCTGTTGTGATGTTATGTTACATATGTCTTTGTCTACATATACAAGTATATCCATAAGATAAATTTGTAGAAGTAGGTTAGCTTGGTCATATAAATCTCTTCTAATATGACCTGTGAATTTGGGGCTTTGATTGGAAAAACTTTTTCACCCCAGTTTTATTAACCATCGTCCCCTATATGTTTTTGTGGTACTCTTTTTTTTTTTTTCTGAGACCTGGTCTTGCTCTGTCGCCCAGGCTGGAGTGCAGTGGCATGATCTGGGCTCACTGCAACCTCTGCCCCCCAGGTTCAAGTGATTCTCATGCCTCAGCCTCCTGAGTATCTGGGACTACAGCATGCACCACAACACCTGGCTAATTTTTGTATTTTTAGTAGAGACGGGGTTTCGCCATGTTGGCCAGGCTGGTCTCGAACTCCTGACCTCAAGTGATCTGCCCGCCTCAGCCTCCCAAACAGCTGGGATTACAGGCATGAGCCACCAAGCCTGGCCTTTGTAGTACTCTTAAAGTTTTATTTTTTATACTTAATCTTTGATTTATATGAACTTATTTTGGCATGAAATATGAGTAAGGATATAGTCCCTTCCCTCAATAGTTTTGAGAGACATATATTGTTTATCTTATATACATGTGTAGTTGTATATATGTATGTATATAATATTTATGTAGTTAGCATTAAAAGCACAATCTTTTTTAATATATATTTTGAGGAAATTTTTAAAATTTTGAATCTTATAGGAATACCAAAATGGAAGTACTTGATTCTTTTATTTTAATTTCTAAGGAAAAGTTGATTTGTTTTCTCAAGTGGCTACTTTTTTCCAGTCAAGTTTTAGTTTTTAGTGTCTAAAATTTTGGTTAAAACCTGTTGACAATAAATGTGGAAGAAGAGAATGTGAGAACAGTATAGTTATAACAACTGTAATAACAGTAGAGGTAAGAAGTGTGAACTTAAAGTAGAGGAAGGAAACCTGTGAGCTCTAGGGTTTTATCTTAGATTGTCTTATTTGATTCTCATGACATTTCATGGAATTAGTGAGAAACGTGGTTTGGGAGAAACGAAACTTGGAATAAGGCAAAAAGTAAAAAGCAAGCATAGAGACTAGAGAGTTGGGAGATGTAAGGAAAGATAGGTATAATCACAGCTAAGTCATGATGAGGTAACTGGTGACTTTTTTGACATAGTAGGTACTTAGTAAGTATTTGATTGTTAAACAGAAAACGGGATATCTTGAAGTTTGTAGTTGTAGTCTTAGGTCTGTCTCTCTATTTCTAACTCTTACTGTATTATGATACCCAAAACAGGGAACCATATCACATTTCTTTGATTTTAACTTGCACAGTTTTTAAATTAACAGACTTTATTTTTAGAACAATTTTAGATTTATAGAATAATTGAGCAGATACTACAGAGAATTTCCATATACCTCATATACCACCCTCATTCCCCCAACTCAATCCCCCCATTCATGGTGTTCTCTGATATTAACATGCATTAGTGTGGTAAGTTTGTTACAGTTAATGAACAAAAATTGATACATTGTTGTTAACTAATGTTCATAACATAATAAGGTTCACTATTTGTGTTGAACAATTCTATGTATTTTGACAAATGCGTAATGTCATGTATCTACCATTACAGTATCATGTGGAATAGTTTCACTGACCGAAAAACCAATGTGTCACCTGTTTATCCATACTCTTTCTCTAATCCTCGACCCCTGTCAGCCACTGATCTGTTTCCTGTCTCTGTAGTTTTTGCTTTTTCCAAAATGTCATATATATAGCCATGTGTTGCATAACGATGTTACACTCAGTGACAATTGTATATATGATGGTGGTCCCAAAAGATTATAATGGAGCTGAAATACTCCTATAGATTAGGGATGTTATAGCTGTCATAACATCATAGCATCTTATAGATTAGGGATGTTATAGCTGTCATAACATCATAGCATCTTAGTGCAATACATTATTCACATGTTTGTAGTAATACTAGTATAAACTAACCTATTGTGCTACCAGTTGTCTAAAAGTATAGCACATATAATTGTGTACAGTACATAATATTTGATAATGATAACAAATGACTGTTACTGTCATATATTTATTAGAATATACATTTTATTATTTTAGAGTTTATTCCTTCTACTTATTTAAGAAAAACAGCCTCAGGCAGGTCCTTCAGGAAATATTCCAGAAGGCATTGTTATCATAGGAGATGATCACTCCGTGTGTGTTACTGTCCCTGAAGACCTTCCAGTGGGACAAGATCTAGAGGTGGAAGACAGTGAGATTGATGATCCTGATCCTGTGTAGGCCTAGGCTAATGTGTGTGACTGTGTCTTAGTTTTTTAAAAAAACAAAAGTTTAAAAAGTAAAAGTAAAAATAAATTAAACATATAAAAAAGCTTATGGAATAAGGATATAAAAAAATTATATAGTTTTACATTGTGTTTGTAAGTGAAGGGTTATTATAAAAGAGTCAAAAAGTGGAAACATTTAAAATGTTTATGACGTAAAGTTTACAGTAAGCTAAGGTTAATTTATTATTGAAGAAAGAAATTTTTAAAAATAAATTTAGCCTGGACTAAGAGTCCAGTGTTTATAAAGTCTACACTAGGGTACAGTAATGTCCTAGGTCTTCACAGTCACTTACCACTGACAGACTCACCCAGAGCAACTTCCATTCCTGCAAGCTCCGTTCATGATAACTGCCCTCTATAGGTGTACTATTTTTTAATCTTTTATACTACATTTTTACTGTACCTTTTTATGTTTAGATACACAGATACTTAACCTTTGTGTTACAGTTGCTTACAGTATTCAATATGTAATACGCAGTAACATGCTTTCCAGGTTTGTAGCTTAGGAGCAATAGGCTGTACTATACAGCCTAGGTGTGTAGTAGGCTATACCATCTAGGTTCGTGTAAGTATGCTCTATGATGTTCACACAATGTTGAACTCACCTGCTGATGGGCTTCTTAGAACATAGCCATCTATAAGTGACACATGACTGTCATTGGAATCATACATATAGCATGTAGCTTTTTTAGACTTCTTTCACTGAGCAATATGCATTTAATGTTACTAGTCTTCTGGCTTGCTAAGTCATTTCTTTTTATCAGTAAATTTCTTTTACAAATGTAACAGTTTGTATTTCCATTCACCTATTGAAGGATATCTTGGTTTTTGCTTTTTTTGGCCATTATGAATAAAGCTGTTATAAATATTCACATGCAGTTTTTTTGTGGATGTACATTTTCAACACAGTTGGATACCTGGGAGTGCTATTGCTGGATCATATGCTAGACTATCTTTGGCTTTGTGAAAACTGCCAAGCTGTCTTCCTTAATGGCTATACTATTTTGCATTCCCACTAGCATTGAATAAGAGGTCCTTTTGCTCCATATCCTTACTAACATTTGGTATTGCCAGTTTATGGACGTTAGCCATTTTAATACCTGTGTAGTGTTACCTCATTGTTATTTTAATTTGCGGTTCCCTAGTGACACATGATATGGGTTATCTTTTCATATTCTTCTTTGTTTCATGTGCTGCTTTGATGAGTTGTCCAGATTTTTTGCCCATTTTTAAGTTGGGCTGTTTGTTTCTTATTGATAAATTTTAATAATTCTTTGTATGTTTTGGGTACCTTTATCAGATAGGTATTTTACAAATATTTTGTCCTAGTCTGTCACTTTTATTTTTATTCTCTGCACAGTGTCTTTGTAGAGCAGATATTTCCTATTTAATTAAGTTTAGCTTATTAATTTTTCTTTCAGAGATTATACTTTTGCGGTTTATATCTAAAACATCCATCACCAAACTCAAGATCACTACCTAGATTTCCTCCTGTGTTATGTTGTAGAAGTTTTAGAGTTTTGCATTTTACATTTAGATCTGTGATCCATGTTGATTTAAATTTTTTGAAATATATATAAGTTCTATGTCTAGACTTTTTTTCTTTTTTTAATTCTTTTTTTTGCTTATGATTGTCCAGTTGTTCCAGCACCATTTGTTGAAAAGATTATCTGTTTCCCATTGAATTGTATTTGCTCCTTTATCAGGGAGCAATTTACTGTATTTAAGTAGATCTATTTCTGGTTGTCTATTCTGTTTAAGATAGATCAATTAATCTATTTGTCTGTTATTTTTCTAATACAATCAGCTTTTTGTATCTATGGGATCCACATCTGGATTCAACCATCAGCAGACTGAAAATATTTGGGGGAAAAATAAAAAGATAATAAAAATAAAAATACAAGATAGCAATCATTTACTTAGCATTTAAATTGTATTAAGTATTAGAAGTAATCAAGAGATTATTTAATGTGCATAGGATGTGCATAGGCTATATGCAAATATGATACAGTTTTATATAAGGGACTTGAGCATTATTGGATTTTGGTATCAGAGGGGTTTCTGTAACCAATCCCTCACAGATATGGAGGGATGACTGATTGACTTGATTACTGTAGTTTTGTAGCAAGTCTTGAAGATGGGTAGTGTCAGCCCTCCGACTTTGGTCTTCTTGTTCAGTATTATGTTGGCTATTATGGGTTTTATGCCTTTTCATATAAACTTTAGAATCAGTTTGTCAATATCCACACAATAGCTTGCTATGATTTTGATTTGGCTTTTTGAAAGAGGACTATTGACTTTAGCATTTACTTATTTTGTACTTTTAACATTTTTACGTGTCCGAAATTGCAATGTTTTTATTAATGAATGGTGTCTTATAATTAATTGAAAATGTTTTGTGAATTTTGTTAATACTAAATAAAAATAATGGCATGCCCTAGCGTCAATAGCATTTAGAATCAGTGAAATCAACGGTTTTTGGTGATTTTGAAATTACATGAAATGACAGTTTGTAATTAATTTGAAGCATTTGTAGTGGACTTTCTGATTATGAGTTTTATGACCTACCAGTGGTTTTCCTTCAACACTTTGAAGTTGTTATTCCATGATTTTCTGCCCTCCTTTTTTGTTTCTATGAGAAATTAGTGGTTATTTGAATTTTTATTCCCCTGTGTGAAATGAATCCTATTTCTCTGGCTGCTTTCAAAATTATCACTTTATCTTTGGTTTTTAGCACTTTGGCAATGATATGCCTAGCTATTATTTTCTTCATATTTATACTGCTTGAGGTTTGCTGAGCTGCCTTTTTTTTTTTTTTTTTTTTTTTTAGAGGGAATCTTGGTCTGTTGCCCAGGCTGGAGTTCAGTGGCGTGATCTTGGCTCACTGCAATCTCTGCCTCCTGGGTTCAAGCGATTCTCCTGAGCCTCACGAGTAGCTGGGATTACAGGTGCCCACCACCACGCCCGGCTAATTTTTGTTTGAATTGAAGGCACTGTCTCCAAATACTGTCACATTCTTGGGTACTGGGGGGTTAGGACTTCACCATATGATTGAGGAGGGCAGCACACAATTCAGCTGTAAAACAAAAGTAGGCTAAAACCAACCAGGATGCAAGATGGAATTTTTTTAAATCAGCAAACAAAAGAAAAAGTAAATATACTTTGAAAGTTGAGGAAAAACATACAATTTTAAATATCCTCCTTAATTAGCATGTAGCTTATTATGCCAATTGCCAGACTCAGCTCAGGGATTTGTCTGCTGTATAATTTTTATCACAGGGACAAATTTGCCGATAGTAGTAGCTACAGCATCTCAATCTTCTGTAGCCTGAAAGGAATTGGTAGCAACAGTATGTCATAGTAGAATACTAGGGGTGTGTACTTTACTTACCCGTCCTCTGTTACAGATTGAATTGTTTTCCCAGAAAAGATAATCTTAAAGTCCTAACCCCTGGTACCTATGAACGTGACCTTAGTTAGAAATGGAGTCTTGGCAGATGTAGTCAAGTTAATATGAGATTATTAAGGTGGAGACTAATCTGGTGTCCACATAAGAAGAGGTGAAGATACACAGACACAGAAACTCAGAGAATACCATGTGATGAAGGAGGTAGAAACTGAGTGATGCAGCTATAAGCCAAGGAATGCAAAGGATAGCTGCCGATACCAGCAACTAGGGGAGAGGCATGTAACAGATTCTCCCCTAGAGCCATCAGAGAGGGCAGCGCCCTGCTGACACCTTGATCTCAGACTTCTGGCCTCCAGAACTGTGAGAGAATCAATTCCTGTTGTTTTAAGCCACCTATGCTGTGGTGATTTGTTTTGGCAGCTCTAGGAAACACATATCACCTTTGTTCCTCTTCCTTGATATTGGTGAGCCTTGTTAATATGTGCCATTAGGTTTATACATGCAAAAGAGAGGTTCTTTGCTCCCATAGAAACTGAGAATTTGATAAGTAAGACAGATAAGTTGCAGTATCAGAATATGTTCCATTTAGCTTAATACCTTGTTTTTTCCTTTAAAGAAGTTTAAATAGGAGCAAGTCATGGGTTGATAAGCAGCTACAACTCTCTTCTAGTCTTTTTTCATCACAATGAGTTAGTATAGTATGACCAGTATTCTCAATCATGTTAAGTTTTTGCATAAGTTTATAACTAATGATATGTGAAGCATTTTAAGACTGAAAACTAAATTATATGTGGACTTTTTAAGGACCTAATGTTATTGTTTAATATTTTTACCTCTTGATTTATATAATGCTTTATTGTTTGTAAAACCTTTTCACATAAATAATTATTTATTCTCAGGGGTTAAGAAAATTTCCCTTAATGAAATTTTATAGAATATTTTCCCCTGTAAGTACATTAAACACCAGAAAAGCTGAATCTTGATATTAAAGTTAATATATTTCTAAAGACGTATGTTTTTTCTTTATTCTAATAGTCTGATTTACAGTTTCTACATGACTTTTATTATTTGATGATAGATGCATCATTGTTTAGAGAATAACATAAGTGTGCTTTCATTCTAAAGTAATGAAAGGGAAGGAAAATTATTATATGAAATACATTAATAATCAAGACTTTATAACTTAAATATCAAGGGAGAATTCATGTTCACAGTCCTCTCATGGAAAAAAACAACCATATGACAAATGAAGTTAATCTGTTCAGATTCCAGCACAGCGAGGGGAGATTTGGTGCTTATAATGTACTGTAGCAATGAGTTGACACCCTAGCATCAGATTTTCCCAGTATCGTAAGTAAATGTATATAGAAACAAAAACTCATTTATTACATTATACTCTTATTATTTTATTACAGTACTGTGCTTTGCATATTTATAAAGCTTGTAATTTGCTTAGTATGCACATTAGTGCATATATTAGTAAGACATAACCTTAGACAGTTATAAAAGAGTGTTTGGCTGAGTACCAGACCCCAAAATATCTATACAGGTCGTAAGATTTTGAATTAACTAATTGCACAGGTTGAACAAGGAAAAAATTAATCACAGTATTGAAACAAAGACACAGAATTATAGTTTATCTGGTAATCGCATAACATTATCAAAATTCGTTTCTTTGAAAACAGCTTAATGAAAAGTGTACAGGCATTAGAAATGAGAGTGATTTGATGGGATGAACTTAAGGACTAGAACATAGGCATGAAATGATGCCCAATCCTGTTGGGAAGACGGGGGATCTGCTACTCTGGACCTAATTCTGATCTACAAAGACAACTGGTTGGTGATATGGAAATGATGAGTCATCTTGGAAATTGTAGGTATAGAGTATCACATATTCAAGCACAATTTTAAAATAAAAGAAAAATTCTCTTAATATTCAGAGGAAAGACAGTTATGATTTGATAAACTTGAAACTGTTAAAGGAAGGATGTTCAGGCAGTATTGGATCACCTTCTAGAATAAAATTATCCATAGTAAGGAGTCTCTTTGAATACCTCTACCCTTTTCCTTGTCAGAATTTCTCCTACAATTCTGCATCTTTTGTTTCAATATTGTGATTAATTTTGTCCTTGTTTAACGTGTGCAGTTAGTTAATTTAAAATCTTTGTTACACTTATATAGATTTTTAGGGGCTGGTACTCAGCAAAACACTCTTTTACAACTTCCTGACAGGAATTTCTTCTGTCAAGGAATAGGAGAAATATATTTAAAGAGACTGTTCTAGTTCCAAAAGGGCCTTACAATGTGTTAAAGGTATAAAAAGATTATATAAAAAGACATTAAAAGATTATATGGAAGGAGGAGGTATATAACCAAAGGCGAATATAAGAAGAGTACTTAGCTCAGCTGGGTGCGGTGGCTTAAGCCTGTAATCCCAGCAATTTGGGAGGCCAAGGTGGGCAGATCACCTGAGGTCAGGAGTTCAAGACGAGCCTGGCCAACATGGCGAAACCCTGTCTCTACTAAAAATACAAAAATTAGCCAGGCGTGGAAGTGGGCACCTGTATTCCCAGCTACTCGGGAGCCTGAGGCAGGGAGAATTGCTTGAACCCGGGAAGCAGAGGTTGCAGTGAGGTGAGATCACACCACTGCACTCCAACCTGGGCAGCAAAGTGAGACTCCATCTCAAAAAAAAAAAAAAACTACTTAGCTCTGCCAATGAACCAATAAACAGAATGAGCTTTTTATTAATGCATGAATAGCTTACATTAGAGATGCAAATGTGTATTACAATATGAGTGAATGTGATTTTAGAGGTTTATATGAAAACATATGATGAAATAATTGAGTTTTTTTTTAAAGAAGACAAAAGTCAGTCATCAGGAAAATGCAGACTAAAACAACAACTACTCATCAGAATGGCTAAAATGTTAGTTAGATTGTGATGCAGCTGGAGCTTCTCATAACTTACTGATGTGAATTTTAAGTGTTGCAGTCATTTCGGAAGTTTCTTGGGCAGTATTGACATCCTCCATGACCCAGCAATTTTATTCCTAAACAGGCACCTGTGGTAGGCAGAAGTCTAAGATGGGCCCAAGGTATCTACCCTTTGATGTACACATACCTATTTCTTGTTAATTAATCAAACACTTAGCTTGGTGAAGACATTTTGCCAGATGTATTTCAGTTCCCAAATTAGTTGACCTTAAAATACGAAGATGATCCTCAGTAGGCCTAACAAGCAGGTGAGCACTTAAGAGACTGGATTTTTCCTGTCAAAAGGCTCAGAGTGTGAGAAGGATCCAGTGGACAGGAGATTGTTTCTTGCTGGCTTCGAAGATGGAGGGGGCCATGTAGGAATACCAGTGGCCTCTAGGAGCATACCCCCTGACAGACAGCAGGGAGACAGGGATTCAGTCCTACAGCCACAGATGCTGAATTCAGCTAGCAACCTGAATGAGCTTGGGAGCAGATTCTTTCCCAGCACTTCCAGAAAGGGATGCAGGAATGCAGCATGGCTGAAATGTGGATTTTAGCCTGTAAGTCCTTGAGCAGAGACCCTATTAAGTGACTGCACCTCTAACCCACAGAAATAATAAATGGGTATTCTTTTAAGCCATTAAATTTGTGATACCTTGTTACAAATCAGTAAAAAAAAAATACACCTGGTATTAGTTTGGTACCTGAAAGTGGAATACTACTGTAACAAATATCTGAATATGTGGAAGTCACTTTGGAACTTGGCAGTGAGTAGAACCTGGAAGAATTTCGAGGAGTATGATAGAAAAGCACATACTGCCCAAAACAAGCTGTTTGTAGGACTCAGTACTTAAGTCTCTTGCTAGGGAGAGGCTGGAGAAAGTGGTTCCTTGTTGTATAGTGGGAGAACAGAATGCTTAGCAGAATTGTCCCCTACACAACATGTAAGTGATTAACTTGGATATTTAGCTGAAGAGATTTCCAAGGAAAGTGTTGAGGGTGCGAGCCGATTCTTCTTGCTGCTTTATAATAAAATGCAAGAGGAGAGAGAAATTGAGTGAAGAAGTTTTAAAGGAACCAGGACTTGACAATTTGGGGAATTCCTACTGTGATGCAGCTGGCAAAAGAGAGATTGTTTCTAAAAGTGTGGCACAGAGAAAAATGTGAGAGTGCAGCTGTATAATTTTTTACTAAAAACCCGTTAGAGATCAAAAGGTCAGAGCATTCAGTCACACAGAGGGCCCTTTTTAAGAGATTAACAGTGTGCCCCACAGATCTTTTCAAGAAACCAGAGCATCTAGAAAGTTTTTAAAAGTATCATCCCACAGGCATTTCAGCAGGAGCCAAAATGGAGAAAGGGTTATCCGAAAAAAGATTTGTGAGTGTGACTTTTGTCTAATGGAGTAAAACCCAATACAATTTAAGACCTGCAAGTTTCTTGAGAAAATTGCATCAGTAGAACATTGCCAGCTTGGACTGAAAAGGACAGAGAGAGTACAAAATAAAAGGAAGCTGTAGCCAGAAGCAGGCTGATAAAAGAACTCAGCTGCAAATAAGTGGTAACTTACATGAAAAAGGAACAATGATTAAGAGAGTAGAGCTTAGACCCACAGAGAATTAGTCCCTGGTCTTGAATCCTAAGAAAAATCCACCATTTGCCACAACGAATTTCAAGACTGTTATGGACTAATAAACTCCTTTTTACCTTCCACTTTCTCTCAGTTTCAATGGGAATTTCTATACAGTCAGCCTTTCATATCTGTAGGTTGTGTATCCCTGGACTCAACCAACTATGGCTTGAAAATATTTGGGGAAAAATACAAAAAAAAAAATAGTATATTTGCATTGCACTTACATTGTATTGGCATTGTAAGTAATCTAGAAATGATTTAAAGTATATGGGAAGATTTGTGTAGGTTATATGCAAATATTATACCATTTTATATGAGGGACTTGAATATCTTTGGATTTTGGTATTCATGGGGCTCCTGGAACCAATCCCCCATGGATACCAAGGGAGAACAGTAACCAGTAACCTATATCCATCCCACCTCCGCATGCTGGGTGTGTTTGGGAGCAGATAATTTTTTTCTTTGGTTACTCTAGGACAGAGAAATTAATAGAAAAATTGTATCCTATTGTTGGATGTATCATGACAGTTCTGCTGTTTTATTGATATCTAATTTATTAATATCAATTTTTATATCTGTTCTTCTCCCTACTTTATTTTTAACTTCTTGTGTTTAAGATCAAAATTCATTTATTTGCTTAAGAATAAATGCTTTAGGAGGATCGCTTGAACCTGGGAGGCGGAGGTTGCAGCAAGCTGAGATCACATCACTGCACTCCAGCATGGGCAACAAGAGTGAAACCTTGTCTCCAAAAAAAAAAAAAAAGAAGGCCGAATAGAGTAGAAACAGCTCCAATCTGCAGCTCCCAGCAAGATCAACACAGAAGGGAGGTGATTTCTGCATTTCCAACGGAGGTACCCAGCTCATCTCATTGGGATTGGTTAGACAGCGGGTGCAGTCCACAGAGAGTGAGCCGAAGCAGGGTGTGGCGTTGCCTCACCCGGAAGCAGAAAGGGTCGGGAAACTCCCTCCCCTAGCCACGGGAAGCCATGAGGTATGGTGCCACGAGGGACGGTGCATTTCAGCCCAGATACTACGCTTTTCCCACAGTCTTCACAACCCACAGATCAGGAGATTCCTTTGGGTGCCTACGCCACCAGGGCCCTGGGTTTCCAGCACAAAACTGGCCGGCCGTTTGGGCAGATACCGAGCTAGCTACAGGAGTTCTTTTTCATATCGCAGTGGCACCTGGAATGCCAGCAAGACAGAACCGTTCACTCCCCTGGAAAGGGGGCTGAAGCCAGGGAGCCAAGCGGTCTAGCTCAGCAGATCCCACCCCGACAGAGCCCAGCCAGACTGCCTCTCTAGATTTCTCCTCTCTGGGCAGGGCATCTCTGAAAGAAAGGCTGCAGCCCCAGTCAGGGGCTTATAGATGAAACTCCCATCTCCCTGCGACAGAGCACTTGGAGAAAGGGGCGGCTGTGGGCGCAGCTTCAGCAGACTTAAACGTTCCTGCCTGCCGGCTCTGAAGAGAGCAGCAGATCTCCCAGCACAGTGCTCAAGTTCTGCTAAGGGACAGACTGCTTCCTCAAGTGGATCCCTGACCCCCATGTATCCTTACTGGGAGACACCTCGCAGCAGGGGTCGACAGACACCTCATACAGGAGAGCTCCGGCTGGTGGGTGCCCCTTCTGGGATGAGGCATCCAGAGGAAGGAACAGGCAGCAATCTTTGCTGTTCTTCAGCCTCTGCTGGTGATACCCAGGCAAACAGGGTCTGGAGTGGACCTCCAGCAAACTCCAGCAGACCTGCAGCCTGACTGTTAGAAGGAAAACTAACAAACAGAAAGGAATAGCATCAACATCAACAAAAAGGGCATCCACACAGAAACACCATCTTAAGATTACCAACATCAAAGACCAAAGGTAGATAAATCAACAAAGATAAGGAAAAACCAGCACAAAAAGGCTGAAAATTCAAAAACCAAAATGTCTCTTCTCCTCCAAAGGATCACAACTCCTTGCCAGCAAGGGAACAAAACTAGACAGAGAATGAGTTTGACGAATTGACAGAAGTAGGTTTCAGAAGGTGGGTAATAACAAACTTCTCAGAGCTAAAGGAGCGTGTTCTAACCCAATGCGAGGAAGCTAAGAACCTTGAAAAAAAGGTTAGAGGAATTGCTAACTAGAATAACCAGTTTAGCGAAGAATATAAATGACCTGATAGAGCTGAAAAGCACAGCTTGAGAACTTGATAAAGCATACACAAGTATCAGTAGCCAAATTGATCAAGCAGAAGAAAGGATATCAGGGATTGAAGATCAACTTAAATAAAGCATGACGACAAGATTAGAGAAAAAAGAATGACAAGGAATGAACAAAGCCTCTAAGAAATGTGGGACTATATGAAAAGACCAAACCTATGTTTGATTGGTGTACCTAAAAGTGATGGGGAGAATGGAACCAAGTGGAAAAACACTCTTCAGGATATTAGCCAGAAGAACTTCCCCAACCTAGCAAGACAAGCCAACATTCAAATTCAGGAAATTCAGAGAACACCATGAAGATACTCCTCGAGAAGTGCAACCCCAAGACACACAATTGTCAGATTCACCAATAACAAGTTCTGAAATTGAGGCAGTAATTAATAGCCTACCAACCAAAGAAAGCCCAGGACCAAACAGATTCACAGCCGAATTCCACCAGAGGTACAAAGAGAAGCTAGTACCTTTCCTTCTGCAACTATTCCAAACAATAGAAAAAGAGGGACTCCTCTCTAACTCATTTTATGAGGCCAGCCATCACCCTGATACCACAACCTTTCAGAGACACAACAAAAAAAGAAGTTTTCAAGACAGCATGCCTGATGAAAATTGATGCAAAAATCCTCAATAAAATACTGGCAAACCAAATCCAGCAGCACATCAAAAAGCTTATCCACCATGATCAAATCGGCTTCATCCCTGGGATGCAAGCCTGATTCAACATACGCAAATCAATAAAAGTAATCCATCACATAAACAGAACCTATGAAAAAAACCACGATTATCTCAATAGATGCAGAGAAGGCCTTCAACAAAATTCAACACCCCTTCATGCTAAAAACTCTCAATAAACTAGGTGTCGATGGAACGTATCTCAAAATAATGGCTATTTATGAGAAACACATAGCTAACATCATACCGAATGGGCAAAAGCTGGAAGCATTCCCTTTGAAAACCGGTACAAGACAAGGATGCCCTCTCTCCCCACTCCTGTCCAACATAGTATTGGAAGTTCTGGCCGAGGCAGTCAGGCAAGAGAAAGAAATAAAGGATATTCAAACAGGAAGACAGGAAGTCAAATTGTCTCTGTAGACGACATGATTCTATATTTAGAAAACCCCATCGTCTCAGCCCAAAATCTCCTTAAGCTGATAAGCAACTTCAGCAAAGTTTCAGGATACAAAATCATCGTGCAAAAATCATAAGCATTCCTAGACAAATAGAGACAGAGAGCCAAATCATAAGTGAACTCCCATTCACCATAGCTACAAAGAGAATAAAATACCTAGGAATACAACTTACAAGGGATGTGAAAGACCTCTTCAAGGAGAACTACAAACCACTCCTCAAGGAAATAAGAGAGGACACAAACAAATGGAAAACATTCCATGCTGACGGATAGGAAGAATCAATATCGTGAAAATGGCCATACTGCCCAAAGTAATTTATAGATTCAGTGCTATCCCCATCGAGCTACCATTGACTTTCTTCACAGAATTAGAAAAAAAACTTTAAATTTTATGTGGAACCAAAAAGCCCGTATAGCCAAGACAATCCTAAGCAAAAAGAACAAAGTTGGAGGCATCACGCTACCTGACTTCAAACTATTCTACAAGGCTAGAATAGAACTAAAATAGCATGGTACTGGTACCAAAACAGATACATATACCAATGTAACAGAACAGAGGCCTCAGAAACAACCCACACATCTACAATCATCTGATCTTTGACAAACCTGACAAAAACAAGCAATGGGGAAAGGATTCTCTATTTAATAAATGGTGTTGGGAAAACTGGATAGCCATATGCAGAAAACTGAAACTGGACCCCTTCCTTACACCTTATACAGAAATTAACTCAAGGTGGGTTAAAGATTTTAATGTAAGACCTAAAACCATAAAAACCATAAAAGAAAACCTATTCAAAACCATTCAGGACATAGGAATGGGCAAAGACTTCGTGACTAAAACACCAAAAGCAATGGCAACAAAAGCCAAAATTGACAAATGGGATCTAATTACACTGAAGAGCTTCTGCAGAGCAAAAGAAACTGTCATCAGAGTGAACAGGCAGCCTACAGAAGGCGAGAAAATTTTCACAATCTATCCATCTGGCAAAGGGCTAATATCCAGAATCTACAAAGAACTTAAACAAATTTACAAGAAAAAAACAACCCCATCAAAAAGTGGGCAAACTTCTCAAATGAAGACATTTACACAGCCACTTTATGCAGACACTTCTCAAATGAAGACATTTATGCAGCCAACAAACGTATGAAAAAAAGGTCATCATCACTGGTCATTAGAGAAATGCAAATCAAAACCACAATGAGATATCATCTCACACCAGTTAGAATGGTGATCATTAAAAAGTCAGGAAACAACAGATGCTGGAGAGGATGTGGAGAAATAGGAATGCGTTTACTTTGTTGGTGGGAGTGTAAATTAGTTCAACCATTGTGGAAGACAGTGTGGTGATTCCTCAAGGATCTACAACCAGAAATACCATTTGACCCAGCAATCCCATTACTGGGTATGTACCCAAAGGATTATAAATCATTCGACTATAAAGACACATGCACATGTATGTTTATTGCAGTACTATTCACAATAGTAAAGACGTGGAACCAACCCAAATGCCTATCAATGATAAACTGGATAAAGAAAATGTGGCACATATACACCTGGAATACCATGCAGCCGTAAAAAAGGATGAGATCATGTCCTTTGCAGGGACATGGATGAAGCTGGAAACCATCATTCTCAGCAAACTAACACAGGAACAGAAAACCAAACACCACATTTTCTCACTCATAAGTGGGAGCTGAACAATGAGAACACAGAAGTGAACATCATACGCTGAGGCGTGTCGGAGGGTGAGAGGCTAGGGGAGGGATAGCATTAGGAAAAATACCTAATGTAGATGATGGTTTGATGGGTGCAGAGTCACAAAGTCATGAAGCAATCTCCCATATTTAAGGACCTGTAGTTAGACATTGCTGGGTGGGTAGTCAAGAACAAATAAGGCAAGAAAGATCTACTTCATGAAAGACTTTCTTTGTTCCTTTTCGTTGTTGTTGTTGTTGTTGTTGTTGTTTGTTTAAGGAGGGAGGGGTGGTGCAGTCATGGCTCACTGCTCAAGCAATTTCCCAGGCTCAAGCAGTCCTCCTGCCTCAGCTCAAGCAATCCTCCTACCTCAGCCTCCTGAGTAGCTGGGACTACAGGCATGAATCTCCAAACCAGGCTATACATTTCTTGTAGAGACAAGTTCTCACTATATTGCCCCGGGCTCATCTTGAACTCCTAAGCTCAAGTGATCCTCCAGCCTTGGCCTCCCACAGTGCTGGAATTACAGGTGTGAGCCACTGTGCCCAGCCATGAAAAGGCCTTCTGTACAATTATAAGAAAGTTAGATTCTCAACCTTTTTTCAACTTTAAATAATTAATCTGGTAACATCATCTTAAGATACATGATAAGCAGGTATTTTTTGGACTATAGACTATCATACAAATTGCAGATTATTTCCTTGCTGTATTTCAATGCAGGAACAGAAACCACTGCAGATATTTTACACATAAGAGGATTTAACACAAGAACCTAGCTGTTTAAAAGAATGTTTGGAAGGGTACAGACTTACTGAGTTTTAGAACGTATTGCCATAGCTTCAATGCAGGGAATAGGAAACAGGGCTGCTTTCATGATTACCACCTCTCACCACATGAAGCTCATGAGCAGACTTGGAACACTGTGTTTGGTCCCCACTGCTGCTGCTCCATAAGTGTCTTCTACTGTTCAGATCTCTGTAAACATCCTTGTCAGCAGAGATAGCAACAGAAAGATAGTCTCTGCCTCACTTCTGCCTACACATTTCAAACACATCCAATTAGTAGAAATGTAATATCATCTAGAACCTTAGCTGAAAGGAGAAGTATGTTTTAGTTTTCCAGTATATGCAGTATAGAAGGACATATAGGAGGAAGTGCAAATCCTGTAATCCCAGCACTTTGGTACTGAGTACCAAGTGACCAAATCCTGCACACTGTGTATCTCTACCCTTTTTTCCCAGATATAGGTACCACAAAATGTCACTGAATATGGTTTCACTAAATATGGTTTAAGAAGCATTATGGTAGAAGGGAGGAAGCTATTAGAGTCTTTCAAGTAGATAATGTGAACTTTCTTGGCTCCGAAAAGAACTCTTGTGGCAGTTTAGAATGGATTTGACGATCAGTGATAATGGTTTAAATTAGGCTCAGGCCGTAAGGATGGAGAGGGAGTACACTGGGAATATCTGATTGTTTTATTAATTACTATAATAGGTTCCCATATTTTGTATGGTTTACTTGCTCATTTAATAAAGACTTACTGAATACTCATTAGGTGTAAGATATTATGATATTTGCTGAGAATATAAATGTGATGACATTTTCTATTATGTCGGGTTAATCTAATGGTTAATTTCAACATTACTTAGGAAGCTGTACATATTCTTCTGTCAAAGAAAATTGGTAATAATAAAATCTTCCAAATTTTGTGCTTGACTACATAATATTTGACAGGCTGCTGTCACAGCTAAATATTATAGCAAATAGGATGTATGTGTTACTCCCTAGTACTTAACATTATACATATCTTAAATTCCTTAAGCAAATACAGAACTGTCGTGTTCCCAGTAACATGATTTGTAAGATATGTTTAAGTCAAGTGCAGTATAGGGATTTAGAATACAAGTTGTATTCTACAAGAATCCCCTCAGTATGCCACTAAATACAAGTTGTATTTAGTGGCACACTGAGGGGATTCAACTTCATTATCTGTGTATTTCTGTTACATTGTTTCAATCATTTTCTTTTCTCTTGGTTCAGCTTATCCATTTTAAGGTAACTTTTCAGTCTCAATTTAATATGCTGTTCTTATAATATTAAAATAAATAACCTTATTAGTGTTTCCTAAGTTTTAGTGTTTCTTAGGTGGGTTTCAACTATATATATTATTAAATGTTACTATTTTCAGTATAATTTTATGTTTTACTAATAGACACCAGCACTACAAAACTTAACTTGGTCTCTTGATATTAGTAAAAGATGTACGTAAAAATATGAGTCATTGTTATTTATTATCATTAATGATCTATATCACCATAAAATTAAAAAATAATCTTTAAGAAAAACAAGTGAAGAGTTGATTTTGATCCAAGGCAGTATTTCAGCTTCATGAAACATACACTGTTTGCATTCCTGAAAAGTTTTGTTGGGGTCTTCTTAACTCTAGAACTATAAGAATTTATTTTCCTATATGTTTTTATAGCTTTATTTTAGTTGAGTTTATTTTATTACTAATAGGTCAATTTTCTATTTCTGCATAGAAGAACAACCCCAAACTTAGAGGCTAAAATAACAGCCATTTTGTTGGCTCATAGTTCTGTTGGGTCGGCAACCTGGGTTGGCTCAGCAGGAGTGCCTTCCCCTGAAGTCACTTACACAACTGTAGTTATCTGGCTGCACGACTAGGTTGGATGATCTAGCTTGCCTTACTCGTATGTCTGGTGGTTGGTTCTGGCTATGGGCCAGGCCAGGGTCTCCAACAGGCTAGTCTGGGCTTCATCACATGGCACTTGGGTTCTGAAAGCATTAAAAAAGAGACCAAGCCCCTCTTCCTTGCAAGTACTTTTCAAACTATGCCTGTGGCACAATTGCTAATAATTCATTGGCCCATGCAAGCCACACGATCAATCCTAGAGTCAGTGTGGGAGGGGAATGTAATCTGAAATCTTCTACGTTTGAAATCTGTTTGTCTCAAAGCTGTTCAGTGCCATTTGTTTCATGACTACTTTTACTAAAAAATGTTAGATTTCTATTGCATGTGACTCAAACATTTCCTTAAAAAAAGATTTCTTGTGGATTACTTTCTTAAAATTATTAAATAACGATACCTTCTGTCTTGTCTGTCTCTCTCTGTGTACAAACATGCACACGCATAACACACAGTTTTTTGTTTTTTGTTTTTTGTTTTTTTTGAGACGGATTCTTGCTCTGTTACCCAGGCTGGAGTGCAGTAAGTGGATCTCGGCTCACTGCAAGCTCCGCCTCCCAGGTTCACGCCATTCTCGTGCCTCAGCCTCCTGAGTAGCTGGAACTACAGGTGCCCACCACCTCGCCTGGCTAATCTTTGTATTTTTTAATAGAGACGGGGTTTCACCGTGTTAGCCAGGATGGTCTCGATCTCCTGACCTCGTGATCTGCCTGCCTTGGCCTCCCAAAGTGCTGGGATTACAGGTGTGAGCCACCGCGCCCAGCCCATAACACATAATTTTAAGTGCTCTAACACATTACTCCTTTTAAGTAGTCAATATATTTTTTAATTTATTATTATATAAAATATTTCATATTCTTTAATTATTTTATCATTTAAACCCTCCATAAGATAAGGATTTTAATATCACTGGCATGGTATTGTTTTGTTTGGTTGCAACTGGAAGTTTAGTTTTTTCACTCTTCTGTTCCTACATGTTCAGAGCCATGACAATTTGCCAGTTAAGAAATTCTTGAGTTCATTGTGATTTAAAAAGCATTAAACTTTTCTCTCTTCTCAGTTTACTTAAATGATGATGGTAGTTATAGAGCAGAGTAATTTTTAAGTTTGGTGGTGCTTTGTACAAATACACTCCATTATTTATATATTTTTTAAAAAAATATGACTCATTCTAGAGACCTTATTAAAGTGTTGGTGCCAAACTAGTTAAATGAATGTTTAAGTTTCTTGTTAATGTATTAAATACTAAATATTTTGTTCTTCTCACTTCTGGAAAACATAGTGATGCTTAAAATATCTCAGTCATGTAAGTTAGTTTTATAGTTGACTGAGGAAAAAAAATCTTAGGATGATAGCTAATATTGAGAAAGTGAGCCTTGTGAGTAACAAAGTACTATCAAATCATTTTGTTTATACAGTAGACATGTCCATACTTGGTTAAACTTACATAAATTCTTTAGAAAGAGAACGTTATCATATAAAACACTCAACAGAAATTACAAGTAGATGAAGCTTAAGTAATTATCTAACTGAACATTACCTCTAAGAAAGAATGAGAATGAGTTGCGTGTGTATTTATTTGATAAGTGTTTTCGTCTTGAAAATCTCTGTAATAAAATTGTGTGTTAATGGAAATGCAAAATATTCTGTATGCTTTGCCGAGTGCCTAATGTTAGTATTGACAGGCTGGCAGTCATTATTATCATTTGTGTTATTTTAAGTGCTATTTATTTAAATTATAAAGTCTTTTCTGAGAGACGAAATGGGGGGTTCTGTAGGAAAAAAAATAAGCATTATAGATTTTCACAAGATACCTTTTTTTTTTAACTAAAAATAAGTGCTATGAAAAGGACAAGAGAAAAAAACAGGACAAGACGGTATTCATTCTTTGCCTTGAAATTAAATGAGCCAGTATGAAAGCTGTCTGCAGTTGTCAGAATGATGAATTTTAGCAAATGCATGTAAATTATTGTAATTTGTTAATGAAGGCCTGCCATATCATCAGAACATAGGAAGAAATAGTTCAAATATATTTCAGAAACATTGTCTAAGGCTGAGTACAGGGGATCTCAGTCCTTCAAAAGGCCCACAAGTTAATGAGAAAGATGGACCTTGACAATCATATAAGGCAAGCCTGATAGAGATACAAAAGTATCACATCAGTTTAAATGCAAGTGGTATTTGAATTGAATCTTTGAAGAGAAGAAAAATATCAAGGAGGTGCATTTTGCCTGGAAGGAGTAGTAACCACAGGTACTGAGATGGATTAATGTGCTTAGTAATGCCTGAGAAACACAGTAGTACTCAGGGGTGATGTAGATGTTGAAATCATAGCTTATGGCCTAAAGGGTAAATGTGTGGTATGCCCAAGGTTACGCAGTTAGTGGAGGACAGCCAGATTTGAAACACATTCTAACTTCAAAATTCATCTTCTATCGTGCCATGCTATCTATTTGCTGTAAGGCCTTATGTTTGATGTATAAGCTGAATTAGCATAATTAAATATTAGTCACAATGAATAGATAAATCTGATGATTATATACCAGTTTTGCTGTTCCTGAATTATATATCATAATCAACCCTCTAATGCAATTAGTAAAATTTGCCATTTTTCAAATTTCTTTTTTGAGTATATTTTTCTCTTGCAGGGTTACATTTTGCCATCTGCCTTTCCAGAGTAAGTGGCTCTATGTGGGCACTGAACGAGGTAATATACATATTGTCAATGTGGAGTCCTTCACACTCTCAGGCTACGTCATTATGTGGAATAAAGCCATTGAACTGTGAGTTTGAACAAATATTTTGTATCTGAAAGCATCAGTTCTATATATAATAATACCGTTACATCATAGCCAATCAGTAAATCTGTATGGAATTAAATATGTGACAGATGTTCTTAATATTAAGTACAGACTTATTAGTTTTTTATGAGTAGTATTTTGACATGGCAATTTGTAAATTTAAATTATGCATATGTATATAGAGATATATGCACATTACGTATGTATATATTTACATTTGTGTACACTGTAACACTAGTTTAAGGAAACAGTCATTCCTACTAATGAAAATCATATAATTTTTTCTGTTCTTTTATCTTCTAATTATTTTTCTTTCAAATGATGGTCATGACCCACAAATGAGTTGCCACCAATATTTGGAAAACACTGATTTAAACTACTACTTGATATGTTTTAATAATCATCAAATATAATGTTTGCTAAAGTTAATATATTATCAAATTAATTTTGTTTGATTTTACTTAATTTTGATAAATTTTTACTTTTTGATAAATTTGATAAATAATGATTGTTTTCATTTACTAATATTAGTAACAAAAACTAGGTTAAACTATAGGGCCCTAAGGATCTTTAGTGCTAACTCTTCACTCTGTCTTAAATTTTTTGTATCTTATCTCTTTCTACAAGTTTTTTCTTACATTTCTGGGACATAAAAATCAAAGTTTAAGGATATCAGCAAGACCCTTTTGAATGTTTCTTTTTGTTTTTAAGCAAATAGTCTTGTATTGTTGCATTCCACGGTATTTACCTCTTTTTGAGATAAGGATAATTCTGTGACGTATCTCTTAAGTCATGTGTTAGTATAGCTGTAATAGTGTATTAATCCTGGTTTTTCTTCTTGTAGCAAGAATATTATTATCATATATCAGTCCTTTGGTAGGGTGGGTTTTCATGGTCTGTTCTTTGAATTGATCATGACATCTACTAGGTAGGCCTAATGCAGGTGTCTGTATAGTTTCACAGATGGCTCTCATGAAATGGAGTGATCTGTCAAACTTGGGAGTTTCTGAATTAGGGGTATGCTTATTTTTACTCTATAGGCATCAGTTCAACCATATTCTTATTTGTAGAACTTCTTTTTCTCTGAGCAGATATAGGTGGCATTATTTTTTTTTTAATAGAATGTTTTTCTATTTCTATTGAAACTAAATGGGATGCCTAAATTGGAGGCTAGAATTCAGTAAAATAAGATAGGTGCTGCATTATTCAAAAATAGTAATTTTGAGAATTCTACCTTGACAATAGATTTCCTGTGCTCAAATCTTTGACTAAATTGAAGATTCTTTCCTATGCAGAAAGTGTACTTAATTGTGAATTTTGCTTAGTTATATGAGTCACCACTTCTTCCCTGATCCCTATTTTGATCCATATTAAGAACTATATGCCTATTATTTATCTCTTGCTGAAATCCTTTCTTTCTTTATAAATATAACTTATTTTCTATTTTTTATTGGAATGAAATATGTAGCCATATTAAAATTCTTAATTGAAGAGAAAATCTTACTAACTTTTTCTTTTTTAGGTCATCTAAATCTCACCCAGGACCTGTGGTCCATATAAGTGATAATCCAATGGACGAGGGAAAGGTAGAATTTTTTGTAAAAAATTATATATTAAATGCACAAATTTTAGTATTTTTCAATAAACATACTATTTCAGGATCACACTTATTACAAATTGAGATTACCATTGAAGGTTGTGTATCATATACAGTTAATGCTTATTAATTATTAAGAACAAATGAAAGAATTAGAATCATTTACAATTTTAAAGGACAAAACAATACCTTAAAACATAAGTCAAACTTAATGCATATAATTACAGGTTATTAATTTATATTTGGCTTATTCAGACTGTTTCCCCTGATTTTCTGTTAATCCTGGTAAAAAGTTTTCTTTTGGTTTTTGGCTTCTTTTGAACACTTTGTACAATTTTTGTAGCGCTAATCACAGATTGCCTTATGTTATAGTTGTCTTGATACCTCATCTCCCCTAAAATTTTTTGTCATAAATAGTTCTAATTAATAATGTAGAGTTTTTTAATGTTATTTAATTTTTAATACTCTGAAACCAGTTTCATATAATCAGTATCTAGCTATTGTTAATTTAGATTATTTAAATCTTTTAAAATAATAAATATTTTTGGATGAATTTTTATTTTCTATTTCAAACCAGTCTTTCAGGTAGTTCTATTTAATAATGATGTTTTTCTACCTATATAATTTTATGATCTTAAGCTAAGTAAATACCAGGAAGTTTATTGCTATCAGAAATCAGTAAAGTGAAACCTCTGGATTTTGTGCAGGAGTTTAACCAGGGTTTTCATTTCCTCAATTGTGGGAGAGGTTGAGCTGATATATTGTTTAACACTGTTCTCTTAGTTTGCCATTGGGTAAACAAAAGGATAATTAGACCGTTTGGAGTTAGGTCATAATTATAGCATTGTTTTAAAAGCTAAGCCTTTCAGTGGGAGGCATGGTAGGAGAATTCAAAACTTCCTTTCCATCTCTAATTGGTCATCAAGTCATTTTAATTCTTCCTGTGCCTTTTGCTTTTCTTTTTCTTTCTTTCTTTTTTTTTTTTTTTTAATTTTTTAATTTTCCTAAAAGTCTCACTATGTTGCCCAAGCCAGTCTTAAACACCTGGGCTCAAGTGATCCTCCTGCCTCGTAATCCCAAACTGCTGGGATTATAAACACAAGCCACTGTGCCTGGCTTAGACTGCCATTTTAATCTTAGTGTTCTACTCTTTCAAAGCTTTCAGTGGGTCTGTAGTATCTAACAAATAAAATCAGTTTTTCTTGAAATATAGCCCTAGATTTCCTTATTTTTCAGGATATCTTTACCTGAATGTTGTGCTGAAGCAAATAGTTATATTTTCAGTTATGAACTGCTCTTTATGTTTCCATACCTTTGTTTAAGTGAGTCCTTCTGTTTGGAATTCTCTTTCCATCTCTCTGCTGAATTCCTATCTACACTTTAAGGCCCAGATTAAATATTTTTTGTTTGTGATTTCTTCCCTGATAATCCTGACAGAAAATGCTTTTTCTTTCTTTCACATTTATTAGTACTTTAGTTATGAAATTTTATGGTATTTATCACATAATGCTTTGTATTAGAAATGTGTGCATATCTCAGCTTCCCTGAATTTGAAACTCGTTAAGCACAAAGGTAATATTTATACAGGTTTCTATTTGCCATAGCATCTAACTTATAATAAAAATACCAACTGCTCAATATACAATTATATGAATTATATATAAATTCATTCCATAAATAATGAGGATGGAGTAAATAAGTTATATATATATATAATTTAAAAAATATTAGGGTGCTAGAATAAACTATATTATTTAAACTTTGGTTTCTTTTAGACTCTTTCCTGTTTGCAAAGAACTAGACATTTTGTCATTGAAAAATCATGTAAGGTGACAGGGCAAGTTCCTTCAATGCTAACCTTACCGGTGGATACTGCCACATTAAGTGAAGGTCTTGGCCAAGGAAGGTTAGACATTAGATAGGTTAGACTTATGATAGGAATAGCTACCATTTATTTAATTCTGTGTGTCAAGCACTGTGCTGGCCATTTTATATACACGATTTCATTTGATCTTTTCAACAAATTGTAAATTAGAAATTTCCCTTACTTTACAAATTATAAAGCAGAGACTTGGTGACATTATGTGTTCCATAGATACAGAGCTAGACTTTGGCGGATCTGAGATTTGAAGACCAATTTCTTTAATTTCAACCCAGGAGTACTCTCTGTTATGCTAAGCTTTCTTTCTAGATACAGACTGGTTATATATGTTGTAGAGAAATGTATTCATATTCCACATACACACTAATGCTTTTTCAAAGAGAAAAATTAGACGGGAATTAGTCATTAGTATGTAAGCTAATTAACATCTCTATGGGTTATAAAAGATTCTAGTAGGAATCAGCATTGAAGAATTTCCAATTTTAATTAAGTACTCTATCTTTAGTTTTCTATTTTTAAATATTTATTATTCTCTTGCTTTTGTAGAGAAAGGAATTGAAAAGCTGGAAGATTATGGGCATAAAATTCTAACCTGTTGTCACATGTTTCTAATATCCTTAGAATACTCCTGGCTAGAGAGGTTAAAGTTTAACCCTCTTAAGTTATTAAGGTCTGGATAGATAAAATTATTTCCTTAAAGTTATATGGCTATTAAGTGGCAGATTTAATACTAGAACTCAGGTTACTTAGGTCCTAAGCAGTGCAGTGCTGTTTACAGTGTACATCAACCCTTACATTTTATTCTTTTTCTTCTCTTTCCTTATTCTCAAATGCTGTATCACATGTCCAAGATATTTGAAAAGACTGGGAAAAGAGAGAGGAAACAAATACCATTTTTTTCCAAAAGGTGTATGTATCTCAGATTGCCTAGGAAAGAAGAGATAAGGTTAGAAAAATTGACTGTATTCTGTACTAAAGTAGGAAAACTTATTTTGTTAGTTTTGATAGTTAGTCCCTCCAGCTGCCCCTGTACTCTGAAATCTTCTAAATTTGTCCTATTAAAATTACTGGTTCTGCCCAAATTTTGTTTATATCCCCAGATTACCCAAACAGATATAGACTAATCATTTTTCTAATTATTAAACAAATATTTATTGTGTGTCTACTATGTATTAGGAAGTGTATTAGATATTAGAGACATATAGATGAAAATGCATGGTACTAGCTTAAGAAAAGGAGCATCTTAATTTGTCTAGAGGAACTGGGTAGACTTAACCAGGAAGCAACACTGAATTTAGACTTAAAATATTAGTAGAGGATTGCTTATTGAATGAAAGGGGAGGAGGTTTTAAGCAGAGGAAATCTCATACTGAGATTTGGAAAATACTGAGGTGGGGCCTGGGGGTACACTGTGGTACACTGTGGGCAGCGTACATAGTTTGTGAGGCAGGAACATGCATTCCATTCTGAAATAGATGCATTTCATAAGAAGTATTTATAACATACCTGGCCCTGTGTGTTACGTTAGAGGTATTGTGGTAAACAAGATAAAAACTAATCCTTGCCCCGATATCCCGGTTTTACAGACTGCACAATAATTCAAATAAGGAAAAGTCCATTATTATATTGTGTGGTGATCCTTCGAATTAAAAAAAAAAAGTACAAAGTGTTATTGGAGCACATAGGGAGGGTATTGACTTACATTTGGTAGGTCACAGAAGGCTTCCCAGAGGAAACGATCACTAAAATGACATCTGAAAGATGAGTAGGACTAGTCAGGCAAAAAGGATGACATTCAAATGGAGTGGCCCAGGTAGCGAGGCAGCATGTACAAAGGTTCAAAGGTAAGAGAGAATATGAACTTAAGAATATACTGTAATGTATTGAGTGGCCATGGTATGGTAAGGGATGGAACTGGAGAGGTAAACAGAGGTCATACCATGATGGATCTTGTAGGTCATATTACTGAATTTGCAATTTATCCTAAAAATAATGGTGTGGCATTTAAAAGTTTTAAACAGAAGCATACATTACCCTGTTCGGTTTGTATTCTAGAACTCTTACTCTAGCTACAATAAGAAATGGGTTAAAATAGGAGCAAGACTGGAGTCAAGGAGACCTGAAAAGGAATCTTTGTGTCTTGAACCAGGGAAGAGGCCCTAGAGATGGAGAGAAGTAAATTAGATAATAGGATGTAACTTAAATTTACATGGTGATTTTACCTGTTGGAGGAGAGACTAGTTAAGAATGAGCTCCAGGTTTCTAGCTGGTGCCACCGAATAGACGTGATAAGGAATGGTGAGAGACACTGCAACAGGGAATTCCAGAGAAGCAGATTAGAGAATATAATTAATTCAATTTGGGGCGCATTTACTTTGAGGCTTTTGCATAGATAAGTGGAGATGTGGCCACTGGAATTATGTGTCTGAATCTCACCAGAGGGATGTAGGCTGGATATGATTTGGAACTAATCAATATATAGATGGAATAGATGAGATTACCTCATAGTGTGTAGAATTTGAAAAGTTTGTAAACTTGAAAATACATACAAAAGTTTTGAAAAGACTTCAAAATGGTACTGTTTTTGTTTTCAAAAGTCAGTTGTATGTTGAGTCCCTAATCATCAAAGACATATAAATATGCCATGCAGTGTTCTCATTTGTCATTTACGTGATTACTAATTAGCAATGCAGATGTTTGTTTATATTATACATTTATACTCAACGCATTTGAATGATAGTAGTTATTTTCATTGTCAGCAAATAAATGTTTTATAATTGATATCATTCCTAGGTAATGTGCCTTTTTCTTTTATCACAGCTTTTGATTGGCTTTGAATCTGGAACAGTAGTTTTATGGGACCTCAAATCAAAGAAAGCCGACTACAGATACACATATGATGAGGTAATATTATTTTTGCTAGTAAAAGCTGTGGTCATTTCTCTCATATAAAGCAGTTTCTCTAAAAACTTAATTGGTAATTTTACTTTAGGCAAACTTTGTAATTGCAGTAATACACAAATTATTTTTTACAATAGATAATATGTTCACACAATTCAAAAGATAACAAAAATCTTCTTCCCACCTGCCATTTGGTTATCTAGTTTCCTTACAGGTAGCATGTTACCAGTTTCTCTCATGTTCTTCCAAAGAGACTCTGTGCATTTACAAGCAAATTCATAAATATATCTTATTTTTTCTTTTGTACGAATGATAGTATACTATAGACATTTATAATCCACTTTAAGAACCAGTAAGAATTAATTGTGATTGACAGATAAGTCTTTTCTCTCCTTTTGCTCCTCACTTCCCTTCCTTACCTTACCTCTCCTTTTTTGGCATTTATTTGTTGAAGATAGAGTCTTCCAGATGCTGGCTTTTTCTGGCTGCATCCCCATTGTCTTTAACATGTTTTTTTGTTTTTTGTTTTTTGTTTTTGCCCTCAGATTTCCTATAAATTGGATAATTTACTGAGGCTTGATCAAATGCCGGTTTATTTTTCATTTTGGCAAGACTACTTCATAGATGATACTGATACTCATTTAGCTGGTGGAACCTTAGTGTCTATTTCAGATGTTGGAAGCCAGTGGTGGTTGAGGCCGAGATCTGTTACTGTATAGTAGTTGCAAAATAGGAGACATTCTAATTCTGTCTTTCCTTCTCTACTTATTATGTAGGTCACTTCAGTAAAGAGAACCTTCCTCTTATCTGCTATTTGTTTATATAATAGGACAGTTCATATAGCAAAGGCAGGATAAATATGTGGTTCTTTTCCTTTATTTTAGTATTCCTCTTAAGGGGTTGTTCTCTAATGGTTTCCATGATGACCAATTTATTCTGACTTTTAGTTTCACTGTGTGCTCAACAACTTAAACATATTTGATATACTTCAATCCACTGAAGTTATTGTTGCTTTTCACATTATCCCAACTTTGGTCAGTGTACCTCCTCCCTACTAATCTGTATATTTCTGAATCAAATTTAGAATAAGGTATTTTTCTATGGAACTATGACTTCTTTCAGTGCCATGTCTGGTGGCCATAATTTAGACATCAGGAGTGTTCATGGTTTCCAATTCAGTGAGTAGAGCTATATCTAGGAAATGTGTAAGTGGTTGTTTAAGATAAAATACATCATAATCTTAGTCATAATCATATTGGTATGTTCAGTTACTGAGACATCAGAACCTATTGAGTAATTATAGCAACATTTGAATACTTTGCACATGTTTGTACATTATCTTTTTAGGCATGACTGAAAGGGAATTCCCTTTGTTTTTATGACTGTATACTTTTTGCTGCTCACTAGTCAGGATCTTCAAATTAAACAAGCATGTTTTGAATAAATACAGTTCCTATCATTTCTGTGTAGTTGTGATCTGTAGTTGTGGTCTGCAGATGAAAGCAGATTTTAAAAATTGAACATTTTGGTTTTGCTTATTATTTTAAATAGTGATCTAGGCTTGAGCCATTATGGAGTCACAGGGACTAGTTTACCTCCTTGCTTTAAACAAAGAAACTGGACAGGATATATTGAACAACAGTTTTCAGCAGTTAGACAGCAGGTCATGTAGAACAGTATTTTTTAGAGAGGAGAAACAAAGAAGGTAAACCCCTCCATTGCTTTAGCTAGTGGCCTGAAGAGATTTTCCAGTTCTTGGAACATGAAGAGGGAACCTAGGTGGAAGCTGAGAAGTCTCCCTGAGTTGAAAAGTCAGAGGTGGGAAATTGGGGAAACTAAGACATCTGCAGCTTAGAAGGCAAGGTATTAGAGAGCAAAGAGCTTAGAAAGAGAGTTGTAGAAGTCTACAAAAGGACCCCTGCCCTGAGTCTTCAGTTGAATACTGATTATTGCATGGGTATAAGGCTTGGATAAGATCCACCAAAAAGGAAACAGTAGAACCATTTCTGTAGCACAGACAGGACTGGGAATAGTTCACATTCCCAACAGAGTAGAGAAACTTTGTAATACACAGGGTATGAGAAAGAGTGCTCAGAAAGCTGTTGTTTCAGTGGTGGAACTAAACTAGCCCTATACTAAAGGCTGGCTTAAGTTCATCCTAACAAATCTTGAATGCAAACTTTCAAAGGACTGAAAGGACTAAACTGTTTTTAAGTACGTAACTACATCCTAGGAAAAACACCCAAAAACATTTAGAAGAATATGAATAGTAGCCCAATATAAATTTTACAATGTCTGGCATCCAAATAGAAATATATGAAGTATGCAAAAAGCCAGGATATACAACCCATAATGAGAAGAAAATGAAAATAGAAACAGACTCAGAAATGACAAGATGATACCATTGGCATCAAGGATATTAAAACAAGTATTAAATAGACTCCATATGCTTAAGAAGGTAGATGAAAGTATGAACATGTTGAAAAAAGACATGGAAGGCAAAAATCACACAAGTGGATTTTTTACAGATGAATAATAAAATAAGGTGAAAAATACTCTGAACAGTACTGCCAAAGGATTAATAAGCTTCAGGAAATAGCAGTAGAAGCTACTTGATGTGAAAGAGTGGAGGAAAAAAGGACAGATCATTAGTGAACTGTGGTACGACTTCAAGCAGACTAATATGTGTATTTTGAATCCTAGGAGGAGAGTGGAGAGAAAGTATGTTTGAAGAAGCAATGACCAAAAGTTTCAAATTTGATGAAAACTATATACTCAGAGATTTAAAGAGTTGAATGAACTCTAGGCAGAAGAAACACGAAACAAACTACATAAAAGCACAATTTGCAATTCCTACAAACTAGTAATAGAGAAGATTATGAGAAACAATTAGAGGAATTTTAAAAGCCACATTAAGTACAGGGGAGCAAAGATAAAAATGACAGCAGAGGCTGGGTGTGGTGGCTCATTCTTGTAATCCCAGCACTTTGGGAGGCCAAGGCGGGCAGATCATGAGGTCAGGAGATCGAGACCATCCTAGCTAACATGGTGAAACCTCGTCTTTACTAAAAAATACAAAAAATTAGCTGGGCGTGGTGGCAGGCGCCTGTAGTCCCAGCTACTTAGGAGGCCGAGGCAGGAGAATGGCTTGAACCTGGGAGACGGAGCTTGCAGTGAACTGAAATCACGCCACTGCACTCCACCCTGGGCGACAGAGTGAGACTCTGTCAAAAAAAAAAAAAAAAAAAAAATTACAGCAAATTTTGTTTTCTTAGATGCAATGTAAGCCAGAACACAGTGGAATACCACCTTCACAGTACTGAAAGAAAAATTTGTCAACCTAGAATTTTATACCTGGTGAAATTTTTTTTTTCAAAAATAAAGGCAAAATAAACACTTTTATAGACATAAAAATTGAAAGAATTAATCACTTGCAGACCTCAACTATAAGATATGTTAAAAGAAGTCCTGCATGCGGAAGACAGATGTTATGAGATGGAAATTTGGATCTATTCAAAAGAATGAAAGACTCCAGACATGGCAAATATGTGGTAGATATAAAAACTTTCTTATTTTCTAAATCTAAGAGATCATTAATTATCCAAGCCAAATATAATAAAAATGTAGGATTTTTGGCATACATAGAGTTAACAAACAGACAACAATAGCACAATGGTCGGAAGACATGGTCAGAAGACAGAGGACCATTAACAGATTATTATTTTATACATAAAGTAGCATAATATTATGTGACGGTAGACTATGATAAAGATATGTATTGTAAATCCTAAAGGAAATACCAAAGCAACAACAGCAGCGACTCAGAGAGTTAAGCTAAATAGGAAATAAATTGAGATTTTAAAAATATTCAATCCAGAGGAAGGTAGAAGGGAACAAAGAATAGATGGAAGCAACAGTGAACAAACAGCAAGATGGTAGATTTAAATCCAGCTATGTCAATAATCAGATTAATAGTTTAAGCACCCCTTAAAAGACAGCAATTATCATATTGGATAAAAAAGCAAGATCTAACCACATACTGTCTGTAAGAAACCCACTTTTAAAGATACAGATATGTTGAAAAAAAAGATAGATGGAAAAAGTAATATTAGCAGTAATCAAAAGGAAACCAAAATGACTATATTAATATCAACCAAGTAGGTATCAGAGTGTTTCACCCACCAACAGAGTAGACATTCTTTTCAGCTATACACGGAACATCACCAAGACATGCTATATTTAATGTCATAAAATCAATCTCAATAAATTTTAAAAGATTAAACTCATATAAAATGTTATTTTACTATACTAAAATTAGAAATCAGTTATATAGATGGAAAATCTATAAATATTGAAAAGGGAAACAACATATTTCTAAATAACCCATGAGTCAAAGAAGAAAACATAAGGAAAATTAAAGTATTTTGAACTGAAAAAAACGATTTACCAAGTCCTGTAGGATGCAGCTAAAGTATCCATTATAGCATTAAATGCTTTGTATTAGAAAACAAGAATGGTTTCAAGTGAGTGGCCTCAGCTTTCACCACAAGAAACTAGAAGAAAAAGAGCAGATTAAATCTATAGTAAGCTGAAGAACTGAAATAATAAAGAGCCGAAATCAATGAAATAGCTAACAGAAAAATAGAGAAAAGTGATAAAATTAAAAGCTGGACTTTTGTGAAGATCAGTAAAATTGATAAACATATAGTCAGAGTGGTGAGGAAAAAAAAGACGCAGATTACCCATTATGGAGGTGAAAAAGGATATCATTCCAGTTTCTACAGAAATACAGAGGGGCTGATAAGGAAATATGTACTTAGTGCCAATAAATCCAGCAATTTAGATGAAATGGAGAATTTCCTTGAAAGACCCCAAATTTCTTGGAAGTACCGACGCTCACTGTGAAAGAAATACTTAATCTAAGTAGCTCTGTAATTTAAGAATAAAGTTGTAATGAAAATGTTTCCCACAAAGAAAACACCAGGCTCAGAAAGCTTGCTGGTGAATTTTACCAAATAATACCTGTTGTACTTAGACTCTTCTTAAAAATGGAAGAGAAGGGCACACTTTGCAACTCACTTCATGAGGCAAGCATTGCCCTTTAACAAAACTGGAAAAAAAAATTATAAGGAGACTACAGACCAGTATCCTTGGTGAACACAGATGCCTAAGTCATAAAACTTATTCTTAACACACGTTAATATTCAAAATGAAAATCATGTGTTTTAAATGACGGTGTTAAGTTAGGTATAAATTCTAACTTCTAAATTAACTTGTAATGTAAACTGAGTAAAAATTTCTAGCTTTGTTTCCATGAGTTTATGCTATTCTGTCATAGAATTTGATTCTCAGTGCCATTTTTGCCAGGTGTACAATTTCAGATATTCAAGAAATTATTATAGGCATAATTCTTCCTCACTAGTGAGGGTTAAAAATTTAAGATTTTGACAAAATACTACCTTTCCCCTCCCCTAATATTTATGTTCTATTCAGTGGTATATTACTATATTCAAATTCATTTTTATTACACAGGCACAAATGTATTAAATGACATAACAATTTAGAACATTTCTAATGTAATTCAAGTTCTACTCAGTACAGCTTTAATTATTTATTTAATCTCTTGAGGGTGATTCAGATGGGTAGGAGTAATGGGAACAGAAATGTATCTTTGCACCCTTGAGCTTTTGTTGCTTTGTAACCATAGTTATTATTTTTTTAATTGACAAACTCTACTCTCCCCTGGTTGTGTCTCAATGATAGATTTTGTGTGCTTGGATAGCATTCTTAATATTTTACAGATATTTTCTACAGATGATACTTCATCTATATAAAATTTTATCTCTTTAATGGACATTCCATTTTTTTAGGCTATGATGTATTAAAATATCAAGCATTGGCCAGGTGCAAAGGCACATGTCTGTAATCCCAGCGCTTTGAGAGGCAGGAGCAGAAGGATCAGTTGAGGCCAGGAGATTGAGATCGGCATGGGCAACATAGCAAGACTCTGCCTCTACAAAAAGTAAAAAAAAAAAAAAAAAAAAAAAAAATTAGCTAGGCCTGGTAGTGGTAGCGTGTACCTGTAGTCCTAGCTACTTAAGAGGCTGAAGTGGGAGGATGGGTTAAGCCCTGGAGTTCAAGGCAGCAGTGAGCTATGATCACAACACTGCATTCCAGCCCTGGTGACAGAGCAAGACCCTGTTTCTAAAAATAAAGTATCAATATTCCTTTTGTAGTAATCAGTGTGGCAGCAAAGAAATGCAGTATTACTGATATTTTAAGACAATAATACTTATGAATTTCTTTATTTTATGATTGTCATATGTCTAGGGTCATCTATCAGTGACTTTTGTATTTTGGTTTCATGTTGGTTTTTCCTGGTAGATGAGAAGCATCAGAAATATTGGTAGTAAAATATGACAAAACAATAATTTGTGCTTTGCTAGCTCTCTGGGCACATTTAAGTCTCAAGACCATCAGAAGCCTTTTAAAAAAAACGTTGAGGCCGGGCGTGGTGGCTCACGCCTGTAATCCCAGCACTTTGGGAGGCCAAGGTGGGCAGATCACGAAGTCAGGAGATCGAGACCATCCTGGGTAACAGGGTGAAACCCCATCTCTACTAAAAATACAAAAAAACTAGCCAGGTGTGGTGGTGGGCACCTGTAGTCCCAGCTACTCAGGAGGCTGAGGCAGAAGAATGGCATGAACCCGGGAGGCAGAGCTTGCAGTGAGACGAGATGGCGCCACTGCACTCCAGCCTGGGCGACAGAGCGAGACTCTGTCAAAAAAAAAAAAAAGTTGAAATAATATGTTTGCAGCTCACAGCACAGGAATCATAACAGCTTTAAATGAATTTTTTTTTGCACTATGTATATTCATGGAAGCATTTATTCTCCCTTAAGGGTTTTTTCTCCCATATTTAGACTGGTGCTTTTAAGTCAGCTTATTTTCTGCTTATTTTTACAAACATACACATGCACACACACAAATACACTTTCCCAAAGGTAAAACAGTCCTTAAAACAATGAATAATTTGGTCACATTTTCAAAATAATGGAAGAAAGTTCCACTTGGATTATGTATTCATTCATTCATTCATTCATTCATTCATCTTTAGAGGCAGTCTTACTCTGTTGCCCAGGCTGGAGTGCAATGGGGTTGGGGGAGGTTATTTTTAATGGAAAGGGCAGTGGTTTCAGTTTATAACTATTTATAATCTTTAGAGAGAAAGGAAAAAAAGCTATAAATCATTTAATGTCCAATGTATAATAACTTTTATCAACTACCTTACAAAATGTATGATTCAATAATTGTCTCATTTAATTATATAGTATTATGGTTGTCTCCCTTCTATGGTGTAACTATATTGAAAAGTTCACAAGCTTAAAATACTAGGACAAAAGCTGTACAATTTAATGTATTATTTATATGTGTAAGAAATCATATGTGCTATAAGCATGTACTTTATTTGATTATATAAGAATAATAAAACTACAGAGTATTTTCAATATTTTCATGTATTTGCAAATGTAATTTTAAATGAAAGTCTACATTACACATTTTCTTTTGTCATTTTTTGGCATTTTTCTGAGGGCTTTGACAATAATAGATAGTTACATTGGGAATCAATGCAGCTTTTGAATAGAATGTTAAAATAACATCTATGAGAAAAGAAATTATTTTAAAATAATTAAAATTAAGAATATTAATTAGTATATGTGTAATGTAAGAGCAGCTGGATTAGGATTTATTAATATATACATTTACTGTGAAATGATTCTAATAATATTGATGAGTTTGCAAAACCAGTATGTAGAGAATTTATTCAGTTTCCATACAATTTTGAGTTAGTGAATGTAAAATTTGATAGGTAAGCAGTTAGCCTGTTTTGTCTTCCTAGAAAATTATTCTACAAGATGCTGTCTTGTCTAATAAGAATAGCAGAAGGATCATAGGTACTACTTTTGCCAAACCCTAATAATTAAATATTACTCCTTTTGAAAAATGTGTCACAGTAGGCAGTGCTTTTTGTTTTTTCTTTAATTTTATCATAAATGAAAATACTGATGTCAGACTCTTAATTACCTTCATGAACCTTCTTATAGTTACGATTTTTGTCAGATACTACATCTTTTAAAGAGCTTTTAGAATCGCATGCACTGTTGCTTTGTGGATTATGGGAACAGCTATATCATCTGCATTCATTCTGTCTTCACTTTTTTTTCTCTACCCTGGATTCATCTTGTCCTCCATGGCTTTTGTATGTCTTTTATTTATTGTGTTCTATTTTCCATTCATCTGTCCTTTATTCCTCTTTCTAACATGATCCTGTTATTCATATATATGTATAATTTTCAGGTTTTTTTAAACAAGTAAATATTCTTTTTTTTTTTTTTTTTGAGACGGAGTCTTGCTCTGTTGCCCAGGCTGGAGTGCAGTGGCACAGTCTCAGCTCACTGCAAGCTCCACCTCCCGGGTTCACACCATTCTCCTGCCTCAGCCTCCCGAGTACCTGGGACTACAGGTACCCACCACCACGCCTGGCTAATTTTTTGTATTTTTTGGTAGAGACGGGGTTTCACCGTGTTAGCCAGGATGGTCTTGATCTCCTGACCTCATGATCCACCTGCCTTGGCCTCCCAAAGTGCTGGGATTACAGGCCTGAGCCACTGTGCCTGGCCATAAACAAGTAAATATTCTTAATCACCTGGAAATTTTATATCTTCTCCTTGGAAAAACAGATAAGCCAATTCACACACAAAATTTATCAACCCCAATTTATGTTTCCTACATTATATCTCATATCTTCTCCCATGAATTATTCAGATTTGCTCCTAACCCACCTTGCTTCTGATTTTGAGCATGTGTCAGATTTGCTGGTGAGTTTTGATTTTCTCGCTTTGTTTACATAAATTTCTCTGTCATTTTCTCAAGAATACTAAAGAAAAAGTATAAATTGTATGTTTTATGCATGGTAGATACTGTATACATATTTTTAAATACTTGTAATACTATGTACTACATATATACTTAGTATTAGAAAACACATCTTGTATTAAGTTGGATTTGCATATAGAAAATTGTATAAGTAAATACTGCATGTTTGTTGCATGTCCATATTTGGTTATTTCTTTGCTTTTTTGTGGGGTGTTTTCTGTTATTTGTTTCTGTTGTCCAAAATAATTGTGAACCACTGGTTCCAGTAATTAGATAGTATTTGTTTTTGGAATGCCTAATAATTTAATAATATTTTATAAATAGGAGTCACTTTTAAACAAAGATACACATTGTTTTCTTTAGCAAAGTAGAAATATTTCTCTACATATGATACATATTTATATACATGATATACATTTATACATGATACTATTAAGATGTTTTTATCTATAGGTTCCAGATAGCACTATAGACCTCTTTTGTATTTTCCCTTATCAATTTTTAAAAAAACATTTAAATAGCTTTTTAGCACTGCTCATGTTTTTGCAGAAATAAGTTTACTTGTAAAGGCTACTAAGGGATTGCTTATTTTAAAATTGAGTTTTCAAAATGTCATATGTATATGTCAGTTTATTATTGTTTTAAGATTTTATTTAGAATTTTGTAAAAGATGCAGATGGTCCCTGACTTACAATATTTCTTCAACTTATGATTTTTTTGACTTTACAATTGGTTTACCAAGACATAATAAGTAAAGGAGCTCCTTAGGAATTAGAATCGATTATGGTTTCTACTGAATGTATAGTGCTTTTGTACTATCTTAAAACTGACAAATTGCATATTGAACCATCGTAAGTAAGGGATCATCTGCTGTGTTGGTAGCATTAAATGCATTTTTGACTTATGATATTTTTGACTTATGATGAGTTTATCAGGGTATAACTTCATCGTAAATTGAGGAGCATCTGTACTTTGAATAAAAAACATTGTATTAAATATTGTCATTTAGAAGTATAGCTGATTATCTGTATCCATCTGATTTTATACCAAGATATTTTATAATATTTAGCTTAAATGTATAAGTATAGAAAGAACTCAAATAAATAGATGACATGATAGAAAATGTTGACTTTATATGTGACAGAAGTTTTGAGTTTCAGTTATACGATTTTTGTGCTATACTCTGCAATTCTTGCATTCCAGTAGGGTGGCTTTAAGTCAATTGACCATTAAGAACTAAAATTGTATCAACTTGAGTTGAAAAGAAATAATTCAAAGGACGCATGGGAGAGTGATTTAAAAAGTTTTTTTTACATACCAAAATTTAAATAATATTAGAGCAAAAAAATGAGGGGTATCGTACTTTGGTGATATAAAAATATTTTCCAGATAGTTTTTAAGCGACCCAGAAGTACAAAATAAATTTCTTATCAGAACAGTGTCCCCTGAGATTAAAAATTGCCTCAGTAATTACTGTGAGAGATGAGGAACATGTCTTATAGCTCAACCTGAAACATTTGTATTGATCTTAATTCCAAATCTACATTTTGGCTCTTAGGATCATGGTCAATTAACACATTTTATTCTAATCTTGTCATTGCAACTAGTTTTTCTATTGGGACACTGGTTGTAATAATTTGGTAATTTATGTTTAGGTATTGTTTATGCTAAATATAATGTAAGAAAACATTTTGTTTCACTGAACTTGTCCGTAGATGTCACTATCATGCCTTCTTTATGCTGATTTAAGGAGTAAAGTAAGTACAGAGAATTAAAACAGTGTTAATATGAAGAAATAAAATCTCATTTGTATTACAGGAGGGCCAAATTATTATGGAAATGTTAAGTTCACATGTTAACCTTAGGAAATAAAGAAAAGTTAAAAATGAAAATTAATAGATGAGATCATTTACAAATAGTTTGCTGTTTAAATAGATTTTTTAAATGGTATTTTTCATCCTTCTATAGGCTATCCACTCTGTTGCTTGGCATCATGAAGGAAAACAATTTATTTGCAGTCATTCAGATGGCACCTTGACTATATGGAATGTAAGGTCCCCTGCTAAACCAGTACAGACAATCACTCCACATGGTAAGAATGCATCAATTTTAAATACCACCTAATTGTAATGTACAGTAAACTGTTTTGTTTGAGTTTGCATTCTGATTTGTTTGATTTTTAGGATAAGGATGGGTTTCCTTCCGTTTTTAGGGAATTAAAAATATTTACACTTATAGAAATAGTATCTAACAACCAGTTAATAAAATTTCAAATTAAGCATATTTACAGTTGAAATTGCAAATTTGAAATTTTAGAAAATGTTATATTATTTTCTGAATATCATGTCTCTAATAGTCCAAAAAATAATAGTTTTGTGAATGAAAATGATGCAGGATTTACATTAAGCTTTTCCATCTCAAAGCTGTCAGTTGCAGGTTGTTAATATATAAATAACAGTGAACTTGAAATACTTGGAACCCTGTAGAAGGTAATTTTATATATCAAAATATGGTGTCAGGGGTCCTCAGAATCACCCTAGATTTAATGATTCACTAGGAAGACTCACAGGACTCAGCATATAGTCATATTCATTGCTGTGATTTATTACAACAAAAAGGCATAAAGCAGAATCTGCAAAGGGAAAAAACACATGAAGTTTAGAGGAAACCAGGCTCAAGCTTCTTGGAGTTATTTTCTTATGGAGTCACACAGAATAGGCTTCATTCCACTAACAAGGAGTTGTTACCACATGTGTGAAATATGTTTACCAGAGAAGCTCACCTGAGCCTTGGAGTCCAGGGTTTTTATTGGGGTCAGTCATGCAGGCATTCTCTGCTTTAGCAGGTACCACAATTCGAGACTCCCAGAAGCAAGGCAGGGGTTCAGCATAAACTATATTCTTTGTACAAACAATTAGGCAGAGTAAATCATCCTCCTCAGGGAATAATGAGCGTTTTCTTGAAAACCAAGTTCCTAGACATCAGCCAAGGGCCAACCTTGTAAGCAGATCTTTGTAGTGATAGCAGCCACAGACCTGCTGTGTTAACTATTTTCTGCATAAGTAGTACTTAACAAAACTTATAAGAAATTTTTATTATAATATTTATTAGAAACAGATTATGAAGGCCACCTTTTTTGTTTTAGAATTTGTATTTCTTTATTAATCTTCATTCTCCACCCTCACCCTAAGAGAATCCTTCCTGGCAAGTTTAGGGAACTCGTATTAAAGGAACTGTTCTATAAATTGATAGTATATTCAAGATTGTCCTTGTAGCTATTGCTGGTATTTCATTGTTTGCTTTAAAATTTGAATACCTACTTTTTTAAAAAAGCTGATATATTTTGACTTACTACAATATAGAAATGAAAGAAACAGTAAAATTAAAAACAAGTTTTATCTATCTGTGGCATATGGGATTTTAGGCTTGCTTGTTTTCTGGGAAAAATAACAGTTCTTGAAACCACATATTGTGAAATACTTTACCACTGCTTTGTGACAGCAATCATCTTCTGGGAAAGCACTTACTTGAAATTCCCTACACATCTATTTATGAGTGCATCTAGAGGATATTTCTTATGATAGTAGGTTCAAGTTTTTCTTAATGTATTTTGTTCCTTCCTTCTATTAGTATCTAGGTTCCTCATCTCGACACTCCTAAAAATTCCCATGAATCTTAGAATCTCCTAACCCTGCTGGAACCTATGAATTCAGATAAACAAAAAAGTACCAATAAGGTGTGGTTAGTTCAAAAATCTTTCTTTTTAAACCCAAAAGAAAATGAAACTCATGTCAAAGATGATAGAAATATATAATGCTAGTTTTGCAGCTTGAAGATTATCTGTTTTTATCTTGTTTTGTAAGAATAGTACAAAGGATCTTTTTTTCTTTTGATCTGTTTGAGAGTAAGTTGTCAATGTGGTGCTGATTCACTTGCAAATATTCCATGGTCTTTTTTTTTTTTAATAAGGACATTTTTCTATATAACCAAGTTTTGCCTTTATTCAAAAGAGTTTTATGTGGATTAGATTTGGTTGTCATGTTTCTTCTCAAAACTGGAACAGTTCCTGAACATTTTGACTTTCATATATGATAAATTACAAAGATTATAGGTCAGTTATTTTATAGAACGTGCCTCAGTATGGTTTTGTCTCATGTTTATTCATGATGAGATTTAGGTTGCACGTTTTTGGCAGGAGTATCCCAAAAGGATTGAGGTGTTCTTTTTGCATCCTCTCAAGTGGAACTCGTTTTTGATTTGTCCCATATTAGTGGTATCTCATATCCTGATCCTTTGGTTAAAGTTCTGTCTTCTGCTAGTTCTCTCCATTATTAAAAAGGTTTTCTTTTTACTTTTGAAATTGAGAAATAAATTTTATTTGTATTTATAATTGTTAAGTATTTTGATTTGAAGGAAGTTCCACAAGAGTCTATGAACATATTATACTTCATCAAACTTTTCCCCTTTAGTTTTAGCATCTGTTGATGTTTCTTAGCTGAATTCACTATTACTGTGATGGTTGCCAAATAATGATTGTCTAGCTGGTCTTAATCTTTTTTTATATTACAAGCTTAGGTCATTGAAAGCAGACTCTAGTAAGTGGTATAAATCAGTTTCTACAGTGTTTATATTGTCTTAGCAGAAAAGGGTCACTAGCTAAAATTATTTTTAAATAAAAAAGACTATGTGACTTAATGTTTTCTCAAAATTAGAATCCAAATGAAATATAAATAAAATGGATTTTTTTCTGTGGCTGGTGTTAAAAATTAGGATGGTATTTGTGTAGTGTTAGCAGTCTAATAGTAGATGGCCAGAATTTTATATAAAGTAAGGCATATTTATTTTATTTTATATAAGCTATATGTAGAAAATCTAAATTCCTTTCAAGTGTAATAGGGTTTCCAGCTTTCTTTTTGGCAGTAAAAACTACCAAGTGACAGGTAACTAACCAAAGCTAAATTCATGTTGACTCTACAACTGAATTCATGACAAAGCTGGAGTGCAATGGCGCGATGTTGGCACACTGCAACCTCTGCTTCCCAGGTTCAAGCGATTCTCCTGCACTAGCCTCCTGAGTAGCTGGGATTACAGGCGCCCGCCACCATGCCCGGCTAATTTTTTGTATTTTTAGTAGAGACAGGGTTTCACCATGTTGGCCAGGCTGGTCTCAAACTCCTGACCTCAGGTGATTCACCCGCCTCAGCCTCCCAAAGTGCTGGGATTACAGGCATGAGCCACCATGCCTGGCCAGCTGAGTACATTTTTATACATTAAAGTACAAAACTACATTCTGCATACCATAACAAGGGTATCATCTGTTCCATAGAGATCACATTTGTGGTACATCATTTTCATTATATTAACTGTTTCGATGGATTGAAATTTTGTTCTACTTTCTCATTACTATTGTCTGTTGTGGTTTCTTGCTCTTAATTTCTAGCCAAACAGTTATGGTAAATTAGTTTAAATATACTAGCCTTTTACAATTGAGTACTTTTTCACTTTTTCTTATTTAAGTTCATCTAATGGTTGTTCAAGTATCTTAGTCTTAAAAAACATTTACAGTATTACCTTGATTGCCAAGAACTGATTATAATTTAAGTCTCCTACCAGTACTTTACGATGAGTTTTAGTGTTAGGGTGTTTAGTGTTAAAAATAGGTTAAGATATCCTTGAAGAATCTGTTCAGAAGGTATTATGTTGCATTTATATAACATGGGATTTTGAAGCCAGAAGAGTTGTAGTTAAGCACTAATTCCATAGTTTCTGGCTCTGTGACCTTTAGGAAGTCATTTAACATTTTTGAGCCTTAATATTCTCATCCATGAATACAAATAATAATGAAACTTGACCTAGTCTCATACAGTTGTTGTGAGGATTGTATTTACTCATTCTACAAATATTTATTGGTTCTACTGTGTGATAGGCACTTTTCTTAGCTGTGGTTCAAATAATCAAAATGTAAGTGAAATTACCCAGAAATTATGATGTGCTATTCATATATGGCTCTAGGAAGTGTAGGTATGGAACTTGTTATTTACTTGGTAGAATAGATTAGTGAACCCCCAAAATATATTCCACAAAGACTAGTTTTTCTTATATTTATGATTCGTTTGGTGGAAAAGGTATGTCATAGTGAAAGAAGTTTTAGAAATACTGAATTAAAGATGAGCATTTTTCTTCACTTTAAGATTCAACAGGTTATTTTTGACTACCAAAAACAAACAAAAAGTGATAGGTCCCTTTAATCTCACTTTTATGAGTCTCAAACATTTCCCTGGCAGTCAGACAACCTGTAATCTAATTGTAAGTGCTATGTGTGAAATACCTTGTGGAGATTCCTTTTCTCTGAGACTTAAGCTTTATTATTTGTAAAATGGCAAGATTGAACAGGATTTTTAAGCTACAAAGTTTAGTGAATATGTGAAAATTAAGCAGGATTTGATTCCATATAAGGACTCTGCAGTTATTTCCTTTCAGTGGGCCATAGATTCTGCATCTCTGTATGGTACATCTAGGAGTAAGCTGTTTCTCTTTTGGCTTGTTTCTCTCCCATGGCAGATAGGGTTTCATTACTTAGGAGGGAATAACTTCGGCAGTATTGGCATGGCTCAGATTCTTACCCTGAAGCACTCATCTTGGTTTTGTAATTTCCTTGGCCAGGGCCTCACAGGACCTCCCCTGTAGCGCAGGGTTGAGGGTGATGTGTTGCAGAGTAAGATTTTCTGTGATTGTCAGCTTTACCAGAATCAGATGGTTTCCTAAGGAAATGGAGGTGCTAGACCAGGGGTGCCTTCCTACATTAGAAGGAGGAGAATTATCTAGGACCACACATAAAATACACTAACACTAATGATAGCTGATGAGCTAAAAAAAAAAAATCTCATAATGTTTTAAGAAAATTTTCTAATTTGTGTTGGTCCACATTCAAAGCTGTCCTGGGCTACATGTGGCCTGCAGGCCATGGGTTGGACAAGCTTGTGCTAGACAGTCAAAACCCATAGATTTTTATTATAGGAAATGATATTTTAAATTTAGTTTCTGAAGCTTATTCATCAATGCAATCAATCTACTTATCAAAAAGTAAACCAAGATTGGGGAACTTTTATTCTGTTGAAGGTCACTGAGGGAAAAATAAAATTCAAATTCACCTAAGTACGTCAGCTTAATATGTTAAGGATGAGACGTGTAAAGAATTCCATTAATCTGCTTTTAAGATTCACCTGAAATCTAAAACATTCAGTAAATAATAAAATTATACCTCAGTTCCTTATCATTCATCACAAACCTTTCCCCAGTTTATGTATTTGAAAAGACTTACCAGACTCCACAGAGCATACTCAAACAAGACCATGATTTAAAGGCGAAGGATATGATACAGGAGGAGAAAGAGAATGCAGGCAGGTATTCTGAAACATCCCTCCCCTATGTGAGCTCCCAGTGAGCACTTACACACGAGGATTGTGCTGAGTCCACCTCGAGTCACCAAGATCTGGCTTCTGAAGAGCTCCAGAGAAACTCTCAGGAAGACCCTTGTAATGATCAAGCCAGTCTTGCTAATAAATCAACTAGGCCGTTTGCCAACCTGCAGCAAAACTACACACTGGTGGTTACCAGGGAAGTTTTGGGCCTTAAACAACACATCTTAAATCCCACTGTCCTTTTCTTGGCCAAAAGTAAAATAACAGATGTTCAGGGGTCCAAGTCCAGCCGTAAATCAACTTTGTACACTCATTTAGGAGGGAACAACCCTCCTCCCCATTGCAGACTAGTATTATTAGCAATGTGGCTCTTCAGTTTGTCTTTTTATTTTCTAGAACATCACTGTCCAATAGAAAGGTAACGTGAGCTGCGTGTGTGATTCTAAATTTGCTAGTAACCATGTTAAAAACAGTAAAAAGAAACAGGTAAAACTAATTTTAATAACATATTCTTTAATCCCAAATATGCAAAATATTAGTTCATGATGTAATCAACGTATAAAATTGAGATATTTTATTCTTTTTTTGTACTAAATCTTTGAAATCTAGTGTGTATTTAGCACATCTTAACTTGGACTAGATACATTTTAAGTGCCCCGCTGTCCGTGCATTTTGAGTGCACGGTAGACTCACGGCTACCCTATTGGATAGCCACGCTAGACTGAGAACATAACTGCAGTGTAACAAGCATAACACTTAAAATATGTTCCTCATCCTAACTGGCAAAATTAAAACTTTAGAAAGCAACTGTTTTTGTCAGTAATCTTTATTCATTTTTAATGAATCTTTATTCATTGAATAAACATTGAGCACCTCCTACCTACCAGAGATTAAATACTGAAAATATACTGTCCTGAAGAGCTCATCATCAAGTGAATAAAAATGATCTATAAACTGATAAATATAATACATTGTGATAAGTGCTGATAAAGGCATGTATAACATGATATGGAAACAAATAAGTGGTGACTGGTTTTGGGTAAAAGGTGTTGGACTATTTCACAAATTCAGGGTATATGAACTTGGTCTTAAAGGATGATACTGGTGGTATAAGGTAGCAAAGAGCAGGGCAAAGTTACCTTAGAAGGCACAAAGGCACAAAGACATAAACAAAAGTGGGGTGTTCTTGGAAAACTGCTAATAGTTTAATATGACCAGAGTTTAAAACGCCTTAGGGCAAGTAGCAGGAAGTGAAAACAGAACCATGTACAGAGGCAAGATTATATATCAAAGTATGATAAAAAGTTTGAACTTCATAATGGAGACCTAGTAATTGAGTTTATAGTGAGAAGCATTAAGTTTACATCTTAAAAATATCACTTTAATGATAGTACATCAGGTGGGCTGGAGGCAGAAGAGGGTGGCTAATTAGGAAGCTTTGCATTAATAAATAATGGAGATTTTATTAGAGGAAATGGGAAGAAATGGACATGTATGAATGAAATTATGGAATTAGAATCAATAGGACTTAAACCAATTATTTGTGGCTTGGTGGTTTGAGGGGTGGGGAAATAGGCCATAGTAAGAAGGAGAAATCAGATGTGGCATGGTAGTTTATGTGAGTTATTAAGTCAGGTTTTATAATTAATCAGATCTTTTAACTGACTGGTCAAGGTAGTTCACGGATAGTTAAAAGAACAAGCACGTATTTTTGTTCCTCTGGTGGCATAGCATTTAAGAAGTAAAATGACACCTAGTGGTGAAATCCCCTAAATGTCTTTCCATTTATATGTGCTTAAAATCATGGGTAGTACCTTATTATTTGATTTGATTTAGAAAATGCTTAGCCTAGAATTATAGATGAATAAATAAACCTATCTAGACCATAAGCAGTAATCAGAGACATTATTTAAAACATCTTGGTTGGAAAGATATCAGAATATGCAGACCAAGGATTTGTTGGGTTTTTTTCAAGCAAAATTAATACAGGATGATCACTCTAAACACTGCAACATTTTTCATTTACAGAGAAAATGAAACTACTCTATTAACATCCTCTCAGAGGGACAGAAATAAAAGTTAACTTCTAAAGGAATAGAAATCAGACTGACTTAGACTTGTAATTTTACGTCTGAATGTTAGAACACAATAGAGCAATATCAAGGGACTATTGAGCAAGAAGAAAGTTAAGAATTTTGTACCTAGCCAGGTTTTTTGCAAGATATAGAAGCTCAGGCTTGGAAGCGTTTAGCAAATACCATCTAATGTCCTTTAGAATTTGTTCCAACCTCTGAAAGATTGATGTTGAATATTGAAGTAAGTTAAAGGAGTTATTTCTGAATAATTGTTTCACTTCATAAAACAAAATCATGTTTGAACCTAAATGTAAAATTTGTGTCTATAATTCTAAATTCTGTCAGCCTGACTCTCCCGCTAGAACTCTGCATGGTAGAAAGAGGATAAAAGCCAGCTGACCTTCTTCAGAGCAAACATTTAAATTTTTTACTGAAAGGTCATATACATCTCTATATAGATTGGAATAGAGGTTGAAGTTCTTAATTTATTCCTTGTATAACACAAGGGACTACTTTTCAGATTTAAGCCTCCTTTTTTCGATACCTTTTATTTTCCTTGCAATTCTCTCTCCCACCTCAACAATCCTTTCCTTTCTTCTGGCAGTTCTTTCCAGTTCCTTGGTCACTTCTGTCACTTCTTGGTTCCTGTAAATTGGGCTGCTAGAGATTCAAGATTCCCTGTACAACCATTTCTTCATAAGGAGGGGAAAGGGATTATTCTCTAGGATCTTAAATTAAGACAGGATTAAATGTTCCATTACCAGTCAGTGTACAAGTATATATTTATAAAAATTTAATATGGGTGATATTTCATACTAGTGAGGAGAGAATGATGGTTCAATAAATTGAGCTGGCAAGTAAATATTTATGTCAAAACTCATCTGATTGTACACTTTAAGTAGTGTACTTTTGTTTAGCAGTTATAGCTCAGTAGAGCTATTAAACTAGCACTGAGATGATTGATAGCTTATTAATTATTAAGAGGAAAATGTCTTCCCTGTATCAAAATACACATCAGAAAATAATGTAATAAATGAATCTATTCTAAATTATAAGAAAAAGCAGATTTATGTGATTTTGGTGTGGGGAAGAACTTTCCAAGCGTAAAACCAAAGAGGGGAGGGACCAAAAAGACGGATAGTTTTTTTCATACACATGTATCGTTATACATAAATGAGATCCTATCATACCAGTTCCTTCTCCCTCAGCCTTTTCCCATGTTAGCAGCCCAATCTCCTTTCTTGTCCCACCAGGTAAGCTATGTCAAAAATCTTACAGATATTCTTCTAAAATATAGGTATTTCTAAAATCATGTGTATTAACACATACACACAAACATGAGATTATTTTTCTGATCATTGTTTTACAAAAATTAGGATTATGTTAGTGTTTTTGCATCTTTAAAATTTTTTTAAATTTTTGTGAGTACATAGTAGATATATATATTTATGAGGTACATGAGATATTTTGATACAGGCATACAGTGTGAAATAAGCACATCATAGAGAATGGGGTATTAATCCCCTCAAACATTTATCGTTTGAGTTACAATAGGGTGACTATAGTTCAATAATAACTTAATTGTACATTTTAAAATAACTTTTAAAGAGTGGAACTGGATTGTTTGTAACTCCTTTTTTGCATCTTAATCACTGTACTTTAGGAAGATTCCTCCAAATGTTCTGGCATTTCTTTTATGTTAATGGCTGTGTCAGAGCCAGTTGTTTGTATCACAACTTACTCAGCTATTTCAAATTAATGGGCATTCCCTTTGTTTTCATTTCTTAAACATTGCAAATTATGCTGCAGCTACCATCTTTGTACATATGCCATAGGAATTGGTCCTTTTGTTTCTATGGAATAAATACTTCAGAGTACAATTTCCACCCCGAAATATTGAAGTTTTATTATTTCTAATAAATGTTCTCAAACCATTTTTCAAAAAAAGCTATATCCTTCAGATTTCTACCAGCCATGTATGAGTATCCCTTTTCCAGTGTCCTTGCCAGTGATAGGTGTTATAAGTCATTTTACTTTTTTTTTTTTCTTCCTGTTTGCTCAGGATCTCAAAGTCGGCCAGAAATGAGTGACTGGGGCCTTCTCCTTTCCTCACTCTTTCCTGGGCAGGCAGCCTTTTAGACCGCCATGAATGTGTCTAGTTCTCAGAGCTTTTCTTTTAAATTTCTGCCTGAGTTCCATTTGCCTCAACTGAAACTACAGCCTTAGGCAGCTGTAATACTTCCAACAGATTGCTATTGTTCTGGAATGCCCTGGGGGTAGGGATTTTTGTCTCCCATATTTGAGGTCTGTGTCAAATGAGATAGCCACAGCACTTTGGGAATAGAGTTCCAGGGAGCTGCAGGTTCACACAAAATGTTGATTGTGCTGTAGCAAAAGTGGTTTTAACAGAGCTCCAAGAAAACTTCAGTCCTCTCTGTTGGCTGATACTACTGCATTTTCATGGCTAGCCTACCACTGAGCTGGGTAGCTAGGGGATAGAAATAGACCTTCCTTAAAAATACCACAGTTCCCTGTCCCCGAACCCCTCATGTTACTGAAGTTCAGTAGTATCTATTGGGTAGATGATTTTTCATCTTGTTAGTGGCTTGGTCATTCTCCAGAATTTTAAAATGTTTAACTTTAGTTGTTTTAATAGTACTTTCATTTTTGTGGGAGAGCAAGTTCATCGAGGTCCTCCTGTTACTGGTGGCATATATCTGAGTTACCAGTAGTATATCTGTATGGGTCTGCAGTAACCTCAATTCTTGCCTCCTCAGAAGAAAGAATTCAACTGAGGAGCATAAAGCAAAAAAAGAGACCAAGGCAAGTTTCAGAGCAGGAGTGGAAGTTTATTAAAAAGGCTTTAGAACAGGGAAGAAACACTTGAAAGAGATCCAGGTGGGCAACTTGGAAAACAAGTGCAGTGTTTAACTCTGACCCTAGGACTTCATAGGCTTGCCCCTTTCTCATGATTCTTCCCTTAGGGTGTGCTGCCCCTATGTGTGGTGCCCTCCTTACCCTTGGTAGGTGAACACGTGCAGTGTGTTTAGGAATTCGTACACATGTCCATCTGAGGCTTTCCTCTGTTTTCCAGTGGAGTGCCCCCCGAAGGTCATACTCCACCATTTTGTTACTTACTGCCCATGCCTGGGAAGTTGCGTCTCCCTGGCGCTTGCGTTCAGTTAACACTTTAGTGCAGCAGGTGTGGACCATCAGGAAATGGGTTCTCCCTGGCGCCGGCTGCCAATATCACTTTTAGTGAGGCAGTGTGATAATTGTCAAACCATCATCTGACATTTCTAGAGCCCTCTCCTGCCCCACTCATGCCTACCTACCTATGATATTCACTGTATCATCTTGGAAGTTGATCTTTTTGGTAGTTTCCCTAGCCATTCATAGACATTTAGTCTACTGGGTGAACTTTAAGATCGCTTTGTCCAAATTCAAGAAGAGCTGTTGAGATTCTAATTACATTACATTTATAAATTAATTTTGGAAGAACCGATATTTTAGGATTTCATATTTTCTTAAATTGCAACATATTAAGGCTGATAGACTTGATTATTTAGATGTGTATTTCTGTACAATTTTTTTTAATTTGTAGGAATTCGCTAGGGAAAATATTTGCAACATACATGATTGACAGAATGTTAGTAAGCCTGGACAATAAAATTTATTTTCTAATACAAGGAAGATGACATAGAAGCATTGATAAAGAACAGCAAGCTATTTTTTAATAGAAGTATACATGACCAGTTAGGGATCCAAACACATCAGATTAAAATAAGTTACTCTTTTTATTTAACAATCAGCAAAAAGAAAAAAAAAAAAATTGCTAGGGGAGGATATGGCAAAATACGGTCTTACGCTGCTGATAGAACTATAAATTGGCACAACCTCTCTAGAATAAAACTTTACCCAGATATACTATATGCCAAACAATGTTTGTCACCAGGGATACCACAACAGAAAACAAATACACTAAAAATGTTCGCTTTCCTGGCCGGGTGCAGTGGCTCATGCCTGTAATCCCAGCACTTCAGGAGACTGAGGCGGGCAGCTCCCTTGAGCCCAGAGTTTGAGACCAGCCTGGGTAACATGGTAAAACCCCATCTGTCATCTCTACAAAAAATTTTTAAAAATGTATCCAGACATGGTGGTATGCACCCGTGGTCTAATTACTTGAGAGGCTGAGATGGGAGGCTCACTTAAGCCCAGGAGGTTGAAGCTGAAGTGAGCCATGATCATGCCACTGTACTCCATCCTGGGCTACAGGAGTGAGACCTTGTCTCAAAAAAAAGAAAAAAAATTTGCTTGCCTAGAATTTACATACATGCCAGTTAGGCAAACAATAAACAAAGAAGGTAAATATAAAGGATACTAGAATGTGACAAGTGCTTTGGAGAAAAAATAAAGCTGTGAAAGAGGGTAAGAGGTGTTAGGTTAGGGGTGAGTGTCAGGAATTCCTCAGACCATTCCCAAGTTAGGTGATTTGCCAGAAGAAGTATTATAATGTGGACAGTGGTTAATCTCTGAAATATGGGAAATAAATGTTTTATTTTCTTTATTTTTTACTTTTCCATAGTTTCTACAGTGAACATGTAGAAATAGATAACTGAAATCAACATTTAAAAAAATAATTAGAATTCTTTGACAAAATGAGTCTCTGACACATTTTATAGAGGTTGGTGTATTTTAGCAGTCTTTTGGGTATTACAGTGGATGTATTTACTTAAGGAGAATAAATATAAATGATTTTATTAGCATAGGGCTTAATATTGCAGCCTGTCACACTGGGGTGAAAATGTGATGTAGATTTATTTTTCTCAAATTTTGCTGTTTTAAAATGAATTCATTTAGCAAGTTGAAATTCTATGTTGCTTATCTGCAATTAAGAACATTGGAAAAACTATCAGTTTCTCCTGCTAGAATTTTGTCACATAAATGTTCTTACTAAGTTATTAATTATATTTGCTTTTTAGCACTGAATTTCAAACGGTAACTTTGCTTGATCATTTAAAAAATATCTTACTGTGTATTAAATGCCTCTTTCAGAATCACTTTAAAATGTTTCATGGTGGATTTCATTATATTTCACTTTCATTTTATAAACTATCAATGTAAGAATGTAGAGTAACTTAGAATTTTAGAATTTAATGCAGGAAAATATATTTTAGGAAAACAGTTAAAGGATGGGAAGAAGCCAGAACCATGCAAACCTATCCTCAAGGTGGAATTCAAAACGACTAGATCTGGGTAAGATTTTACTTCATTGCCAATGTTCATTGTATATAATTCCTCAAATAGCATGGAAGGCTATTTTATCATTAATTTTGAAGGCCTATTTTAGAATAGTCTACACCATTCTTAAATTTTATGCTTTTTTTATTTAACAAAAGAAGTAAAATTGGTAAATTTAGGATAAAATACTTTTTTGTGTTTTTGTCTTTAGTAGTTTTACACATTATCTTGGAAAGTTTGAATTATTTTTCCTGTTAAACTTCGTGCCTTCTCTAGATCAGTCTTCAGTAGCAATAGTGTTTATTCACTAGTGATCATTGTGGAATAAGCAATGAAGAAAAAAAGATTTAAAATTTAACTTATTTTTACTATATATGTTATGAAAGTTATATGTATTCTTCAGAAATTAAATCTTATATAAGAGTATCTGCCAATTATGAAAATAAATACAGTTTAATATTAAAGGGAGTTTGTTGGTTGTAGTTGACATTGATTGTCACTATATGAATTACATATGAAAATTAGATTGCTTAAACATTTATATATTTTACGTATATTTTTGTGTCAAATGTTAGATTAAAAAATATAAAGAAAAAACATAAAATATCTGTGAAAATTCCACATCTCTTTAACTTCTAAAAGAAACTCTTTTATTTATGTTCTAGTTCCCCAGGAAAAGTATATGGTTTTATTTACTATGGCTTTTATTTGCTATAGCTATGTTGGACAGTGAGTATATATAGTATAGTGCAGAGGTTCTGAAATTGTGGTCCCTTTGCCAACAGCATTAGCCGAGAACTTGTTTGAAATGCAGATTCTCAGATTCCACCCTAGATCTACTGAATCAAAAACTCTAGGGTCGGGACCCAGCAATCTGTGTTTTAACTAGACCTACAGGAAATGCTGATGCACTCTAACATTTAGAAACACTGGTGTATTTTTTGCATACCAGTTTATAACCACTGGATATTACAACTGGCCCACTCACTTTTTAATCTCCCCTCCCATTTCAATTCAACTCATTTGAGTAAAGGTACCAGGCTAAAATACATATATAAAAATGTCGTTATCTTTTCCTTCCTTCTTTTTAGGGTTTGTTGAGATCCAACAGATATATTCCAACAATAGCTATATTCCAACAATAGATTAAATGAACTCTAAGAGGTGTATCATCTGTTTGACTCTTGCATCCTTCATTGTGTGACCTGTAGCATAGTTATCTGACTTCTTTGTGGTTCATTTTCCTCACTTATGACATAGATGGATAAAATGTCAGACATTAGTTGTTCAATTGAGATGATAATGTATGTAAAACATTTCAAGCAGTTTCTGGTATATAATAAACTCTATAAATGATTGAGAAACCATTTTTTTAAGGAAATCCCCTGCCACCAATTGATTTTTATTTGTTACATTTGTCCTATGGCAAAGGAATTAAAATAGGAAAAGCATGGTAGCAAAGAAAGAAAAACAGGAAGAAAATCTGAAAAAAAAATCTATGATTATAATACAAAATGAATTGGCTAAATATTTAAATTAATAGTGACTAATTAAGTTCTATTCTTATCTAGTTATTTTAACAAATATTGACTGGCAACAAAGGCAACAGTTCAGGGAAGATTTTTTCCTCTGTGCTTCACCTGTTCCAGTTTTTACTCCTAAATAATGTTAATATTTATGAGTTCAGGTTTCTTCAAGATGGCAGTAATACTTTTCCTTTCATAGAATTAGAAATGAAAATTTAAAATGTTGCTCTTTTGTAGGCATTTGTAAATACAGTCATCCACTACCTAATAGCATCATGATCAGTGGTGGACTGTATATACAATGATGGTCCTAATAAATTATAATATTGTACTTTACTGTACCTTTTCTATGTTTATATACACAAATACTTACCATTGTGTTACAGTTGCCTACAATACTTAGTACAGTAATATGCTATATAGGTTTGTAACCTAGGAGTAATAGGCTATACAATATAGCCTAGATATGTAGTATATCATCGAGATTTGTGTAAGTTACACTCTATGATGTTCATACAATGACAAAATTGTCCAATTATGCATTCCTCAGAAGGTATCCTTTGTTGTTAAATGACATAGTTATACTGTTAACTGGATCAGTAAGATCACCATTTTGTAACAGTGTTCTCTACTTTCTCAATTTCTTTTGTCACCTAAGATGGGAAATTCAGTAAATTCAACATATTCTTCTTTTCTCTCAGTCCCTGGCCTCTTTCCTTGAAATAGCTTTCCACGTTATACTATGAAGCCTAAATCGAGAACTGTGCTACCCACTCCAGCTAGAGCAGAATCAGCCTCTATTCATTAAGCTGGGCAGCACTCATCTTTTTCCTGTTCCTATCAGGTATCATAAGCAGATGCCAACAGAATGTATTGTACAGTTCCTTTTGGCAAGTTACCAAATTTTATAAAAAGCCATCCTTTTATTCTCAGGGTCTTCTACATTTTCTTCTCTTTGCTTAGAAATAATTTGAGGTGGATTCCCTACCATCTTTTGTGGCTCAGCAAAAATATGCAACCTTAAAGATACTCTAGCCTCATTGGCCAGGTTAGGTCCTCCAATAATATACTCTCAAAACATGTAGTACTTTTTCTTTCTACAACCCATACATACCGTTAGTAATGAAATTGTTTATTGAATATATGTCACCCACATTAAACATTCACCTCAGTGAAAGCATGGTGGTGCTGAATGTGAAGAAGAAGATAGGCAGGTGTATTGAAAAGATAGTGATAAAGAGCTAACTATTCAAAGTGCTTAGTTTAACTCTGAGGCAAAGGCAAATTCTGACAAAAAATGGAATTGAGATGTTACATAGCTTTTATTTTCTGATGAGATAAAGCAAATAAAACTTAGATCTGGAGAAACCAGATGTTCTCTAGCATAGGGAAATAAAGTATTTTAGTAGCAGTTTTATTATGGAACCAGTTCTTTCTTTATGAGAAGTTAGAAATTAAATGTTAAGTCAATTCCATTGAAGTTGTTTCTTTGAGAAACTAATGTGAATCAGGTATGAAGTCCCATGGTGAATGGCAGTCAGCACAGTGTTGTGTGAACTCTGGAGTCAGACTACTTGGGTCTGAATCCCACCTCAGGTGTTTACTCATTGTGTAATCTTAGGCAAACCAAATAAGCCTTCTCTGCTTGTTGCTTTATCTGTAAGATGGGTATAATAATATTGCCTACCTCATTGAGTTGTTAAAAAATTAGATAAATATATAAAGCACTTGTAACGTGCTCTTTATACCAGTTGTGTCACATACACCACTGGTATATGTCTCACACATACTGGTTGTCTCAGATGTTTGATTACCTCTGACAAACACCTAAAATGCAGTTGTTCACTTATCGTGCTTCCACAAAGCAAGTGTACAAGTGGCAAGGTTAACCAAATTTTATAACTGAAGAATCTAGTATTCCTTCCTAAATTGAGAATCATATTTATCTGAAAGAGAAAGGCTGTGATTTAAAAAAATATTTTAGTCCTTTTTGATGTCAAAAAAAATTTTTAGATATCACATATGATGGTTCATTAGTGGGTTGTGAAAATAGTTTTGCCAGTTGTGACCATCAATTTCTAAGTTATAAACTAGAATAGGAAATAGAGAGCACTGCATATTTTAAGGGTAAATATTGATTCATGAAACTTTTATTCAGTGGTATATATTTGTCTGTATACGGGATTATGAAGTAAAATGCACTTCTTCCTATGGGGCATTATTAAAATATTTGAAAGTCCCTGATTTAGTAGAAATAATTGGTGATTTGGATTATTAGACTGGGGTCCAAATCCCAGTTCTGCCACTTACTAACTGTATTATCTTTGGTAGGTTACCTAACCTCGCTGACCTTTTTACCTTACCTTAATAAAACAGAGACAATAATTCCCACTTTACAAAATTCTTCATGAAGGACTAAATGAAATAATATATGTCTGGCACATTATAGGTGTTTGATAACTCTAGTTTCTTTTCATTTCTACTTTACACTTTTCTTTTCACTAGTAGACTATATAAGAAGGTGTCAGTGGGGCCAGATTTTCAACAAGAAACAACTTTGGATGGATTCAAATAGGTACTCAGATGAACTCCTCTAGAGTTTTGAGCTACAGAGCATTAGAAGAGTTAGTTTTCTTCAGAAATGATCACCATTCAAATAATTACCAGCTTTGGGAAAAGCATCTCTTTATTATGGAACCTGAAAGCGAATATTGGGTCCTTGAGCAAGACGTCTGACTAGAGGTGCCTGGTGTTAATCACCATCCCCCCCACACACGCACACACAAAAGGACCAAAAAGAACAGACAACTAAAATTTGACTAGAGCCTCTGAAGGAAAGTGATGGAGCGCAGAAAGCGAGTGGCCAATTCCCCGTGGAGTATGGCAACCCAGGATGACGGCATAGAGGGGGAGCAAAACACCCTGACTCTGCTGCCCTGTCTCCCACTTTGAGCCAGGAGGCACTTCCCCTTGTGGGGAAAACATAAGCCATAGGCCCCCAACAGTCCCCGTTACCACTGCAGGCACATGCAGTCCTTCTCTGATAGAATTCTACAGTACTCATAGGCCCTGAGCCCAGTTTGTAGAGCCTCAAGGAATTTCCATGAAGCTGCATTGCTCCAGAGAATGAACAATGTGTGTACCCTCACCACCCCATGACCCAAGCTGCTATAGTATGGTGCCATCTTGAAATTGGAGCCAGTGCTTGAGTGCTCTGCTCAGGGGACCAGTAGCCACTTCATTTGTCCACTCTTGAGGCTCCACTGTCATTCCACCATGCTCACATGGGTGACTACAATGCCATGATCCCAGCTGCTCAGTGCCTGTGGCCAGGAACAGTTGTGGCTCTGGTGCCCACACCCATACAGCATGCTACCCCCCCCAAAAAAAACAGATGGTCCTGTACAATGAGGGAGGCAGCCCTGGGCTGCTGCAGTACTACATGTCCTTGCTCCTCACTGGAAAAACAGCCCAGCAGACCCTCACCTGGCAGATCAGTGCCTGAACCAGTTGAACTGGCATGAACCTGTGCCTTCAGTAGGAAAAAAAAAAGCTCAGCAAACCTGCCTTTACTAGGTTCACCCCCCAAGTCAACCTGAAAATCAGCCCATCAAGCCTAAACCTGGCTAAGCTGTACTACTCTTGCCACAGACGTCTACAGCCTAAGCCACTAAGGGACTCACAGACATTGCTGACATGGATTACGGCTGAAGAAATTGCATGGAGACTACATCATGTCTCCACCCAGAACCAAAGCCAACACACCCTACCCAACTAGCATAACACCCATATACAGGAATAAATCTTTCCCTAAAAAGCTACTCCATAAAATTGGAACAGGTGACTATTTAACCAAATGTGCAGATTCAGCATAGGAACACAAATATGAAAAAGCAAGGAAACATGACATCCCCAGAGGAACACAATAATTCTTCAGTGACAGAATCCAAAGAAGAGGAAATTTACAATATGCCCATAAAGAAATTCAAAATAATGGTTTCTTAAAAACAAAACTCAGCAAGATACAAGAGAATACAGTTAAACAATTCAACAAAATCAGAAAAAAAATAGGAAATTCAACAAAGTTAGCATTTTTGGAAAGTGCAAACAGAAATCTTGGAACTGAAGAACTTAAATGAAAAATACAATTGAGAGTTTCAGCAACAGACTACATCAAGCAAAAGAAAGAATTTCTGAATTTGAAGGTAGGTCTTTTGAAATAATCCAGCCAGAGGGTGGGAAAAAAAATAAGAATAAAAAAGAATGAAGCAAACCTATGGAACTTAAGAGTTGCATTTAAATATACAAATATTCACGTAATATTTATAGAGGGTGAGAAGAGATGGAGGAAAGGCACAGAAAACATATTTAATGAAATAGTAGCTGAAAATTGCTCAAGTTGGGAGAGATATGTATATTCAGATCCAGGAAGCTCTGGAGTTTCAAATAGATTAAATTCAAAAGGTCCTCTCCAAGACACATTATAATCAAACTGTCAGAAGTCAAAGAGAATTCTAAAAGCAGAAAAAGTGTCTTGTCACATGTAAGGGTATCTTCATTAGATTATCAATGGATTTCTCAGCAGAAGCCTTGCAGGTTAGTAGAGAATGGATGATATAGTCAAAATGCTGAAAGAACAAAACCTGTCAGCTAAGAATACTGTACCCAGCAAAGCTATCCTTCAGAAATGAACGTGAAATAAACTCTTTCCCAGACTGAGATAATTCATCACCACTAGATTGGCCTAACAAGAAATGATTATGCTGAGTCCTACAGCAAGAAGTGAAAAGCAGGTAATTACTGTCATGAAAACATCAGAAATTATAAAACTCACAGATAGAGAGAAATTTGTAATCAAACTCGTAATACTCCAATACTATGATGATGCTGTGTAAATCTTTCAGACCTCAACTATGAAGGTTAAAAGTCAAAATAGTAATAACTACAGCCACAAGTAGTTGTTAAGGAGCACCCAATAAATAAGGAGATATATAACAAAAATGTTACTTTGTTGAGAGAAGGGTTGAGAAATGTTGAGAGAAGGGTAAAAGTCTAGAATATTTTTATGCAGCTAAAGTTAAGTTGTTATCAGCTTAAAATAGTCTGTTGTAACCACATGATTATTTATGTTACACTCATGATAACCATCAAGAAATAAATCACAGCAGATGCACAAACAAGAAAGAGAAAGGAATCAAAACTTAGTACCATAGAAAAACCATCAAACCACAAAGCCAAACAAGAAAGGAAGAATGTAACAAAGGATACAGAAAAGCAAGAAAGCAGTTAACAAAATGGCAAGAGTAAGTTTTACCTGTCAGTAATTACCTTGAATGTAAATGGATTAAATTTCCCAATTAGGAAAGATATAGCATGAATGAAAAAAGAAAAACCTTATGCTACCTACTATAGGCTCACGTCACTTGTACAGATACACATAGACTGAAAGTGAAAGTATGGAAAAAGATATTTCATGCAAACCGAAACCAAAAATGAGCAGGTTTATAAAATATCAGATAAAATAGGCGTTAAATCAAAAACTGTATAAAATGACCAAAAAAGTCATTATGTAACAATGAAGGGATCAATTTAGCATGAGGATTTAAGAATTACAAATATATATGCATTGAACACTAGAGCACACAAATTATTACTACATCTAAAGGGAGAGATAAACTGCAGTAGGTAAGTAGTAGAGGAATTCAACACCCTACTTTCAGCAATAGACACATCATCCAGGCAGAAAATCAGCAAAGAAACAATGGATTTAAATTGCAATGTAGACGAAGTGGATCTAACATACATTTACAGAATATTCCATCCAATAGCTGCAGATGCATATTATTCTGCACTGTGCATGGAACATTCTTGAGGAGAGATCATATGTTAGGTCAAGAGCAAGTATTAACACATGTGAGAAGATAGAGATCATATCAAGTAGCTTTTTTGGCCACAGTGGTATAAAACTAGAAATGATTAACAAGAGAAACTTTGGAAACTGTAAAAATACATGGACATTACTCATCATGCTCTGAATAGCCAATGAGTCAATAAGGACGTTGAAAATGGAAAATAAATGATTCTTGAGACAACATGGGAAAACACAATATACTGAGGCCTATGGAATACAGCAAAAGCAGTCCTAAGAGGAAAATTTGTAGCAATAAATACTTCCATCAGAAAAGCACAATAATCTCAAATAGACAACCTAACATTGCACCTCAAGGAACTAGAAAAAAGTGAACAAACCCAAAATTGGTAGGAAGAAAGAAATAATAATTATCAGAGCCAAAATATGCAAAATAGAGACTAAATAAAAATACAAAGTAGCAATGAAACACAGTTTGTACAAAATAGAGACTAAATAAAAATACCAAATATCAATGAAACACAGTTTGTTTTCTGAAAAGGTTAAAATCAAACCTTTAGTAAGATTAAGAAAAAGAGATGACTCAAATTAATAAATTCAGAGATGAAAAAGGAAACATTACAACCCGTACAATAGAAACGATCACAAGAAACTATGATGAATAATTATATGCCAACAAATTGAGTAATCTAAAAAAAAAAGTGTATGAAGTTCTGGGCACATACAGCCTACCAAGATTGACTTAGGAAGAAATGGAAAATTTCAACAGACCAATAACAAGTGAGGGAATTGAATCAGTAATAAAAGTAGTGTCCCAGTAAAGAAAAGCCCAGACCTGGACATATTCAGTGCTGAGTTTTAGTAAACATACAAAGAAGAATATCAGTCTACCTCAAACTGTTTCAAAAAATTGAAGAGAAGGGAATTCTTCCAAACTCATTATACGAAACCAGCATTATTCTCTTACCAATACTAATTCCTGAAACTATTCTAAAAAATTGAAGAGAATCCTCCCTAACTCATTCTATGAGGCCAGCATCACCCTGATACCAAAACCCAGTAACACACAACAAAAAAAGAAAACTATCAACAGTACCTCTCTGATGAACATAGATGCAAAATTTTTTAACAAAGTACTAGCAAACTGAATTAAACAGTACATTAAAAAGATCATGTACCACAATCAAGTGGGATTCATCCTAGGGAATTTCTTGTGCACTTTCACCAGTTCTGTCCAACATAGTACTGGAAGTCTTAGCCAGAGCAATTAAGCAAGACAAAGCCATCCAGATTGGAAAGGAGAGAGTCAAATTATCCCTGCTTGCAAACAGAATGACGTTTTATTTATATAGAAAATCCTAAAGACTCAACTGAAAAACTGTTAAAACTAATAAGTGAATTTAATAAAGTTGCAGGATAGAAAATGTATGGTAGTCAGTAACATTTCTATATGCTAATAGTGAACTAACTGAAAAAGAAGTCAAGAAAACAATCTCATTTACAATAGCTACTGAAAAAAGATAGCTAGGATTAAATTTAACAAAGGAGATAAAAGATCTCTACACTGATAACTATAAAACATTGAGGAAAGAAATTGAAGAGCACAAATGGAAGTGTATCTTTTTCATGGATTGGAAGAATTAATATTGTTAAAATGTCCATACTAACCAAAGTGAGCCACAGATTCCATGTATTTCCTATCAAAAACCAATGACATTGTTGACAAAAATAGGAAACTTTCTAAAATTTATATGAAACCACAAAAAATGTAAATAGTGAAAGTAATATTTATCCAAACAAGTAAACACAAAACACGGTGCTGAAGACATCACACTTACCAGACTTCAAAATATGCTACAAAACTGTGGTAATCAAAACAGCATGGTATTGGCATAAAAAGAGATGCATAGACCAATGGTGTGGAATAGAGAGCCCAGAAATAAATCTGTGTATCTATAGCCAGTTGATTTCCAAGAAAGATACAAAGAACAAAAATTGGAAGGACATTCTTTTCAATAAATGCTGCTGGGAAAATAGGATATCCACATGGATAAGACTAAAGCCACACTCCTTTCACCAAATACAAAAATCTGCTAAAAAATGTATTAAAGACTTAAATGTAAGACCTGAAAGTATGAAACTACTGGAAGAATACATGGGAAATGCTTCATGATATGGGACTGGGCAAAGATTTTTTTGGGTAGAACCTCAAAAGTGTAGGCAACAAAAGCCAAAATAGAAAAATGGAATTACATCCAATTAAAAAGATTCCTCAGAGCAAAGGAAACAGTCAACCAAGTGAAGAGACAGTCTACAGAATGAGAGAAAATATTTGTAAACTATACATCTAACTAAAGATTAATATACAGAATATATAAGAAACTCAGTTCAATAGCCAAAAAAAAAAAAATCTGATAAAAAATGGGCAGAAAACCTTTAACAGACATTCCTCAAAAGAAGAAATACAAATGACCAATCAGGCATATGAAGAAATGTTCGACATCACTAATCATCAGGGAAATACAAATAATACCACAATAAGATATCACCTCACTCCAGTTAGAATGGCAGTTATCAAACAAGACAAAAGATAAAAGTGTTAGTATATGGAGAAAAGGGAACCTATACATATAGTTGATGGAATGTAAATTAGTGCAGCCATTATTGAAAATCATATGGAGGTTCCCCAAAAAGTTAAAAATAGAACTACCATATGATCCAACAATCTCATTACTTTATGCATATCTGAGGGAAATGAAATCAGTATGTTGAAGCAATATCTGCACTCCCATGTTCCCTTTGTGATTATGGCACTTGGTCTTATGTCTGTTAAGAAAAAGTCCACAGGCATATATGTATGTAATTTCATCTAATGAGTGAAGATCTCTTTGAGTCTGTGGACTTTTACAATTTGAAGTGCCTCATCAGTTAACCTTACCCTTTTTCATGTTACTTTCGGTATGTCAGTCAAAAAGTTTTAACCTTAAATGGTTGATTTTTGCTTTATCACTGTCTTCAGAAATAGTCATTCTACAACCCAGCCCAGATTTATCTATATTATCTTTAGTCTCTCAAAACTAGAATATTTTCTCCCAGTCTTAATCCCCAAATCTCACACCTAACTATGATAAATTGCCATTCACTTTCTTGTTTTTAAGATAACATTTTGACTTGCATTTGCTTAGCACAATTCTGATGTCTTCTCCCTACACTGTATAATAAACTAGTGGATAATTCTACCTGTAGTAAGTGGTCAAATACAGGGAGCAATCAAGCCAGCTCACATGGTGAGATTACCACACTACTTTGTGTTCTCGTGACTTCAGACCTGCTACTGCTGTATTTTTAATCACTTGTCTGGGGAAAGGTGACTATTATAGCTTTGTGTTATAATCCTGTATTGCCAGAAAATTATGTCTACTAGATTGATAACTCTGTCTTTTGACATTAGAACACCTCTTTTAGTAGCTTTGTAAGTATATGCCCAAGATTGGACTTATCCATGACTCAATTTGAAGTGCTAAAATCCTTGCCCCTCTATTTCTAGGCTATTCCCTATATTTGTTTTTTAATTCATCACTGTTGAATTTAAACTGATATTACATATATAATGAAGCCTAATGTTATATGCCTACTGTTAGCACCTACAGAATGATTTCCTGCCAGTTCCGAACCCTTTAGAGTCAAAACTCCCAATACTGGTATTTTATCTTGAAAGACACCAAAATAAACAAGTAGAAAAGAGGACTAGGAGATTCTGAACAGGCACACACATACAAAAAGAAGGCCAGCATAATACGCTCTGAGGCTAAGATAGTTTGGTTTGATAGTTCGGGGCTACAGAACAATTGATGAGAATGATAACAGAAGGAAGGCCAGGAGATATATTGTAGGAAGGATTAATTTGTGAGAGTACCTTATTAGCATCATTTCAAACACAAGCCAGGATGCAGGGACATTAAAAGAAAGAAAAACAAGGCCAGGCATGGTGCCTCATGCCTGTAATCCCAGCACTTTGGGAGGCCTAGGTGGGCAGATCATGAGGTCAGGAGTTTGAGACCAGCCTGGCCAATATGGTGAAACCCCGACTCTCCTAAAAATGGAGAAATTAGCCAGGCATGGTGGCATGTACCTGTAATCCCAGCTACTCAGGAGGCTGAGGCAGGAGAATCGCTTGAACCCAAGAGGCAGAGGTTACAGTGAGCCAAGATGGTGCCATTGTACTCCAAATTGGTGGATTCACAAGGGAAAATGCATACTGGCGTATAACATGTATTTGGTGAGATACAGGTATCAATTATGTCTTTATTGATTTTTATAATCAGGTTTTTTACATAGTAAATACAAATATAGGAGTGAGTATGCTTTCCTTTTTGATGTCATAGATAATTCAGTAGTGAAAATCTTTTGTTGAACTATTTCATTATAATGAATTTCCCATGGTGAAATTTTGAAGGAAAGAGGTTTTCCGTGGCTCTCAACAAATTGCCATATTGCTTTTCAGTAGTATCTGTGTATACTTTAAAGAAGTGAGTATAAAATATACCAATTTCATAAATAATCTGATCAGTATAGGATGATTTTTGTTTTGTCAATTTAGTACTGATATGGTTTGACTGTGTTCTCACCCACATCTCATCTTGAGTTGTAGTTCCCTTAATCCCCATGTGAAGTGGGAGGGATTTGGTGGGAGGTAATTGAATCGTGAGGGTGGTTTCCCCCATGCTATTCTCATGATAGAGAGTAAGTTCTCATGAGATCTGATAGTTTTATAAGAGGCTTCCCCCTTTGCTCGGCTCTCTGTCATGTGAAGAAGGACATATTTGCTGCACCTTCCACCATGATGGTAAGTTCCCTGAGGCCTCCCCAGCCATGCTGAACTGTGAGTCAATTAAACCTCTTTTCTTTGTGAATTACTCAGTCTCAGATATGTCTTTATTAGCAGCAGGAGAACTAACTAATACAGTAAATTGGCACCAGGAGTGGGGCACTGCTGAAAAGATATCCAAAAATGTGGAAGTGACTGTGGAACTGGGTAACACGCAGAAGTTGGAACAGTTTGGAGGGTTCAGAAGAAGACAGAAAGATGTAGGCGAGTTTGCAGCTTCCTAGAGACTTGAAGGACTCAGAAGACCGAAAGATATGGGAAAGTTTCGAACTTCCTAGAGACTGTTGAATGGGTTTGACCAAAATGCTGATAGTGATGTGGACAGTGAAGTCCAGGCTGGGGTGGTCTCAGATGGAGCGGAGGGACTTGTTGGAAACTGGATCTATGGTGAGTCTTACTGTGCTTTAGCAAAGAGACTGGTGGCTTTTTGCCCCTGTCCTAGAGATCTGTGGAACTTTGAACTTGAGAGAGATTATTTGGTGTTATCTGGTGGAAGAAATTTCTAAGCAGCAAAGTGTTCAAGGGGAAGCAGAGCATAAAAGTTTGGAAACTTTGCAGCCTGATGATGTGCTAGAAAAGAAAAACCCATTTTCTGGGAAGAAATTCAAACCTGCTGCAGAAATTTGCATAAGTAATGAGGAGCTGAATGTTAATCAACAAGACAATAGGGTAAATGCCTCCAGGGCATGTCAGAAACCTTCACAGCAGTCCCTTCCATCACAGGCCCAGAGGCCTAGGAGAAAAAAATGTTTTCGAGGGCCAGATGCAGGGTCTTGCCGCTTTGTGCGGTCTCTGGACTTGGTGCCCTGTGTCCCAGCCATGGCTAAAAGGGGTCAACATAGAGCTCAGGCCATTGCTTCAGAGGGTGCAAGCCCCAAGCCTTGGCAGCTTATATGTGGTGTTGGGTCTGCAAATACTCAAAAGTCAAGAATTGAGGTTTGGGAACCTCCACCTAGATTTCAGAGCATGTTTGGAAATCCCTGGATGTCCAGGCAGAAGTTTGCTGCAGGGGTGAAAGCCTTGTGGAGAACCTCTACTAGGGCAGTGTGGATGGGAAATGTGGAGTCGGTGCCCCCACACAGAGTCCCCAGTGGAACACTGCCTAGTAGAGCTGTGAGAAGAGGGCCACCATCCTCCAGACCCCAGAATGGTAGATCCACTGACAGCTTCCACCATGCACCTGGACAAGCTGCAGACACTCAACACCAACCCATGAAAGCAACCAGGAGGGGTCTGTACCCTGCAAAGCCACAGGGACAGAGCTGTCAAGACCATGGGAACCCACCTCTTGCATCAGAGTGACCTGGACGTGAGACAAGAAGTCAAAGGAGATCATTTTGGAAATTTAAGGTTTAATGATGGCCGTTTTGGATTTTGGATTTGCATGAGGCCTGTAGCCCCTTAATTTTGGCCAATTTCTCCCATTTGGAATGGGAGAAATTGGAATTTACCCAATGCCTGTATCCCCATTGTATCTAGCTAGAGTTACGTGGTTTCAGATTACATCCAGAGTGTGAGGGGGTATGAGGCTTGGATTGAGATCCTCAATAGCATCCTCACATTCCCCCCACAAACCCACAGTGATAGAGTAAGTCAAGTAATAGTATTAGAAGTCTCAATTTTTGTGCTAGGCTAGTGTTGCTCAAATTATGGCTGTAAAGAGTTCCTGTGTGCTAAATGTTCTAAGACAAGATAAGTACAGAAATCAAGACTGAATGTAGACACTTGAATGCCACTTGACATTGTTGCAGCATTTACATACATATTCACAGTTTGTGTTTGTTTGTTTTACAAAAGCATAGCTTTTCAACAAATTAAAAAAAAAATTTAAATACTTCCTGACCACAGTTTGGAAAGCAGTGTTCAAGGCAACATGTATTTAGACAAGTACATCAAATTCATCTTCTGATATTTTCAATTTTATTTCTTTTTTCCTCTCAGCCCTTCTATTAAAGAGATTTTTGAAAATGTTGTTTTGGATTATTTCATTTTGATTTGATAGATTAAAAAACTTAGTAGAAAAAGATTATTAATATTTTTCGAGTGTCCACAAGTTTGGTTTTTACTCTAACAATTTATGCATATGAACCTATTTTAATTGACATATAATCTGCAAAATAAATCTAAACTTTTTTGTGTGAAAAATAATTTAATACCAAATAGGAGAGTGTGAATTTCTATTAGACTTTTCAAATTAGGTATTAATAGTTTATGTTTGAAATTTGAGTTAAGAATTTTAGGAATTTGATATAGGGTCTTGTAAAATCAATAATTATTTATTCATTCAGTAAATACATATGTCTCTGGACTTCCTGCTAAGCACTAGGAGTAGAGTGGTAAAGTTTAGGTATTAGTTACCAGGTAGCTCTCAAGAGCTAAGGTATAATTCTGCTTACCAAATATATAGTTATTAAGTGTTCCCTCTAAAATGGAATTGTACATTTCCATTTGAAAAAAAATTGTTGAGGGTTTGGTAAAATCAATAATGCAGACAATTAGTAATGTAGACAATGTCATATGAGATTGACTAGAGCTTAAATCCCAATTTTTTAAATACATGGAGATATTGAATAATATAGGTACTAATTATGCAGAACAATTATTAAAATGGCACAGCAATTAAATTTCACCCTGCTGTAGGTATGTTCCCCAAATCTGGCCATGTGTGGGAAGCATCTGAAATCCTGGGCCCCATGCTCCAGCATTTCCAGTCCATTAAGTCTGGTGAGGCAGTGATCAGCTCAGCTGTAGGGTTAGTGGTATTTTGAATATTTCTTTGACAAGCACCTTGGGGTACCTAGCTGTGGTTTTGGGGATGCAGAGCTAGAACATGCAAAGCAGATAAACATTGACAGTGAAATGTGGTAATGCTGAGTAGAGGTATACAGAAGGTAGCTAGGAACATGGAGGGGGCCCCCAACTCTGCCAGGGTGGCTGGGCTGGGAAAGGTTTCTCTGAGGAGGTGATGATTGGAATGAGTTTTGAAGGAGGAACAGGAACTGACTAAACAGAAAACGAGGAAAAGTACATCTGTCAATGAACAACTCAACTGAATGCTATCATACAAAAGTAATTGTGGAGATGAAAAGGAGGAGACAGATTCTAGAGATCCTAATGGAGTAAACAGGATGTGTCTGCATGATTTGGAGTCCTTTCACCCATTATCATGTCCTGGCTTACTCACTGTCCTGCAGTCCCAATGGCCTGTTAGTTCCTCAGGTACACCCAGCTTGTTTCTGACCTCTGGTCTTTGTGGTGGCTATTCCTGCTGACTAGAGTGGACCTCCTTCTTCCACAAACCCAGTTCTTTGAATGGCTGGCTCCTATTCATTTAGGTCCCAGCCCAACTGCCATCCCTTCTGGGGACTGTCCTCGTCATGCTGTCTCACTATCGCTCCTGTGGCCCTGCCCTCACAGTCAGCCTACCACTGAACCTTGTATTGATCTTCATAATATTAATACCTATCAGTGTGTTGTCTGCCTAGACTAGACGTAGGAGCACTGCTTTATTCCCTGGAACACAGGTGCTAAAAATGCTTCAGTGAATGAATATGTAGTATTATGGAGCTGAGTTTAACAAATTAGTTATACAAATGGCTTTTTGGATAGAAGTGGCACTTTTAAGTGAAGAAGGCATCATATGGAAACATAGCTTCAGCTGAACCTATTGTTAAGGCAGGCCTGGGAAGGTAATCATTGGCAGAAGGCGTGTTTACTCCATCAAGTGTCTAGTTTCTTAAAAAATCTAATCAAACTAGAAGGCTTCCAAAGTGACGTCTTTCTAACCTGGCTGTCTTCCAAAATGAGAAGGGTCTTGGTTAACACCCAATATCATTAAAAGGGATTCTACTAAAATTCTACTTAAAGTAATCAAGTAAAAACTATTATTTCTAGACCTTATGACATCAAAAGACTTACCTTTTTATTTTAAAAGAATATTAATATTCTTCACCTTTGTAATTCATGTTACCTAGAAATAGTTGAGATCCCTGGAACTTTTAATACAATTCCAAATGCTTACGAAAACTTTAAATTTTCATAATTTTTGCTGTGAAGTGCTAAAATATTGAACTTTATTTTATCATTGTATTTATGACTAATTTCTTTTTTTAAGATAATTATTAATATTTACTCTTCAAGTTTGAGGCATTATAATGAAAAAACATATAACCTGTGAAGGTTCACGGGTTGGATGGTTCTTGCCTGGCAATCAGACAGACAATTTTAAAGAGACAGCACATAAAATAACACAAGTAAAAGAGATTTGGCAAATGTTTATTATTATGAAAAGGAAAATTACCTTGGTGACAGGTCAGTTGGCATTTCTTTCAAACTGTTTCTCTTTTGTAAATATAAGTTTAGAAAATAAGTACAGGCAGCTTACAAAGCCACGGAAGAAAAACTTACTTGCCTTCCGAGGATAAACCTACCTAGCTACCATGGTGTCAAGATTGTATAAACTGGTCACCTACCCGGTTTGATCTCCCTGGGTGCTTTGTGGACATTTTATTCTGTAATGTACAGCTATAATCTCTCTTCATTGTTCTGGCATTAATAACACAGTTTTAAAAAACAGGTTATATTTAAAAGCACACTTACCAGCCGTTCTGGAAATATTACATATAGAATACCTGGCTCAAGTCTTCCATTCTAAAAATTTAACAAGTGTTAGTTCCCCACTGGTCCCTTCATCCCTGTCCTTGGATTATTTGAATTCAGTTGTATGTTGCATCTCAAGGTATAGAAGAGTGGAGATGTATTCTGTTTATTCGTTATATGTGATAAAAGGTGGAAGAAAATCAAATATACTTTCCTGAGCACGGTCATAATAATCGCAGTATGCTGAGAGGTTGAAACACTGAATGTATGGATATGGTTCTATTTAGGATAACATTTTAAGCTCCCTAACTGCGATTTAGCTAGAGAAACATTATCCAGATCAATTAGTGCTAAAAAATAAATGATAGTAAGGTAGCAAATGAGTAGTGCAACACACATTTCTACTCATTCATTCCTTTGAAACAATATTTAATTACTACCCACTATATGGCAGGTACTGTTCCAGGCACTGTTGTGGATGCAGCAATGAACAAATCACACAAAACCACTGCCCTCATGAAGCATACATTTTAATGAGAAAAACAGTAAGCAAAATAAATAAATTTGTGTAGTGATAATTGCTATGGAAAAAATAAAGCAAGGAAAGATACATAAGGGTGTAGTTTCATAAAAGTATTATGTACACAAGCACATACATCTATTGCATTGATATTTAAGTTTACTTATAAACTACATACCCATATGATTACCCATCTAATTAAATTTTAGTGAAGTTGATTTACTCTTGTTTTAGATAAAAATAAATATAATTTAGTGGTTTTAATGGGTGTTTTTCCCACACACCATGAAGGGAAATTTTCACAATAGATGATAATGACAATTTGATGATATAGTAATTAAAAGTAGGTAACTCTTACTAAGGATGTGCTGAGCCAGGCACTGTCCAGTTTAAGAATTATCTGAGATTAGATACTTATTACTACATATCCATTTTATACATGTAGAAGCTAGGAACAGAGAGGGTAAGCAACGTGCCAAAGATCATACAGAAATTAAGCCAGAGCTAAGATTTAAATGCAGTTGGGTTAGTTCCAGAACTAGCACTTTTAACCATTAGATATTATTACGTATGGCTTATAGATGTGAAGACTAAAAATTCTAGAGATGGAAAAGAAGGAAGTAACATCATGAATAATGGGTGAGGAGGAAGATAGATACACTAACCTTAGATTAAGCATTTAAAAACTAAGAAATCATAAATGGAGATACTTAAGAAAATAATATACAGAAAATTTAATTCATCTGTATAATGTACCATAAATAACTTCACCACCAATAAATGGAAAGACAAGTCAAATGCGTGGAAATATACTCAGACCATAATATGTGAAAAAATAAGCATATATTAATAGTTTTTGAAAATGAGTCTAGATAAATAATTTAGGTTTAATAATGACTAATAGAGAGAATGGGAAAATTAGTTATAACAGAGTTATGGGGCTAATTAGAATTATCAGGCTGGCAACTGATAAATGTGTGTATGGGAGCTATGGTTTGAGAATGCATCAGCCAAGGTTCTAGAAGAAATTAAGGCATGATTTGAGTGACTTCACAGTTCTCTCAAAAGTGATTTGTATTGAGTACAATTCTTGATGCGTTCTTGAGAATTTAATCCATTACCTACAATGGATGCCTCAAGGCATTAAGATTCTCTGTGGGAGCTTCTATTGAGAAGGCCTGGTTAGGATTGGAAGTCAAAGCAATACATTTTAGAGACTTTAATCAGCAGAAAGCCAGAGAGAATTTTATGAAAATTTTATTTAGGGGATAAAGTTTTAGGGAGGTATAAAAGTTAAATGTAGTCAATGTTTATTTTTATTGCAGGTTAATTTTCAGCAATTCGCTTGGGTCTTAACTAATCCAATTAAAAATTCCATGAGACAATTCAATTATATGATGTGTAAAAATGTTAGAATTTAAGATTTTGTTATTTCACTAAATTAAAAAATTATGATGTAGCAAGAAAATTATCTTTACTATGCCATTAATAATCTTAATATGTATTTTATTTCCAGGGAGCCTTTTATTATTTTATCAGGAGGTTTGTCATATGATACTGTAGGAAGAAGACCTTGCTTAACAGTGATGCATGGGAAAAGCACTGCTGTGCTAGAAATGGACTATTCAATTGTTGATTTTCTAACGCTGTGTGAAACACCATACCCAAATGGTAAGCTTTGCAACTTTAAAGCTCATTCTCCATAGAGAGCTGATATTAAAAAAAAAAAAAAAAGACCTAGGTTGTTTAGATAAAACTACTCATCCTATTGTGCTAATTCTTCTGGAGAAGAGCTGCTGCATTCATAATCTACAAACTTTATTTCAGAAGTGGTTTAATAAATTTAATCTGTTTTGAAGAATTAAAAAACGCTATTCATATTAAGAAACATTTTAAAATTCTGTTAAGATAGTAATGTATTAGTAAGGATTCTCCATAGACGCACACACTCATAGGAGAGAAAGTGATTGATTGATTGATTGATTGATTGATTGATTGATTTTAAGAAATTGGCTCACACTGTTGTGGGGGCTGGCCAGTCTGAAACCTGTAGAGCAGGCTAGCAGGCTGGAAATTCAGGAAGGCATTCATGTTGCAGTCTTGAGTCTGAAATCTATAGATTGAAATTTCAGACATGGTTTCTATGTTGCAATCTTGAGGCACAATTGCGTTTTTTTCAGGAAACCTCAGTTTGTGCTTTTAAGACGTTAAACTGACTGAATGAGGCCCATTCGTTCAGAGGGTAATGGGCTTGACTCAGAATCTACTGATTTAAATGCTAATCACATCTGAATATATGTATATATATGTATATTTTTTTTTCACAGCAATGTCTAGACTGGTATTTGACCAAACAGCTGGGGGCACCATATTATAGACAAATTGACACATACAATTAACCATCAGAGCTAGTGTATATAATTCAAGAAGAATTTAAATCTGGACCTTTTTTCACTTCAGTTGAAATTCATTGAGGTGTAAAGATGTAATGTATTTTACAGTTATTGACAGGCACATATGAAACATCCAAGAAAGATAGTATTATAGTAGAACTCTTTTGGGTTCCTGTGAGATTAAATGATAACTCTTCTTGTGTGTATTCAGATTTAAATTTTAGTTTTGTTGTCCATGTGCAGCTTTGAAATTTGCAATGCCATAGAAATTTCTGTCTTACTCATTTTTACAAAAGTAAAATAATTTTGAAATGGTCAGTAAATAGATTATCTCATAAAACTTACTAGCCTTAAATAACGTGCATGAAGTATCATAGGATCAGAATGTTAAATACTCAAGAGAATGAAACTAAATAAAATCAAGCAAGAAACATTTATCTAATTTGCTGTCCACTTGCATTTTTGAAACTATAATTCATGCATTGTCCAATTCCAGATTTTCAAGAACCATATGCTGTGGTTGTTCTTCTAGAAAAGGATTTAGTACTTATAGACCTTGCACAAAATGGGTAAGAAATAAAATTTGGTGAGTGATTCTATCAGTATGTGGTTGAAAAAAGACGCCTTTTATCATAGCATTGGCTATTTCATTTCTTTGAAAACTCTACATTTATATCCATAACCTTGACCTCTTTTGAGAGCTCCAGACTCACATATCTACTTACTCAAATTTCTCTATTATGTTGAATCTCATAAAATTTTCATTTTTAGGTAAAAATTTGTTGTAGTTCTGAAATTTCACGATTCAACCTGACACTTAGATATCCTGGGGCCACACAAAATCAGCACGTCAATTACCTCCAAAATAAGCTATTTTAGTCTTTCTACCTCTACTCACTCTCAGTTGCAATGTTTATACATGCTTTTGCCAGATTCGTTTTACACACAGTTCCAATCTTGTACTATCCTCTTCAAACCATGGTTCAGTATTGTTTTTTGATTTAAAAACATCTACTACTCCCAAACAGTAGGAATTCAGGGTTTCTTTCCAACCTGATCTCTGTCTTCTCACTAGTGTCTATTCCTTAGGAAAACAGAACTATGTATTCAACAGACATCACATTTCTATGTCTTCTCCTATGTAATTCCCAATACCTGAAACACTAGTTGTTTCACTGCCATAAAAATCTATATAACTTTCAAAGTCAACCTTCTTATCTTTTTCGGGCTTTTCCTATCCTCTGTTTACCAGATGTATTATATCTGATCTGTAACTTCACACCATAGCTTCTTTGTAACTTTTCATGGTATTTGCCATATTCTGCTTTTTGGATCATAGATGATAATGTTTACTTACAAATTATTTGAATGGAAGCACATTGTATTATTTATCTTTGGAGAAAGAATCATTAAGTATGGTTTTTAATTGAGTTTACTCATTCAGTATTTCAGTGTTTCTCAATCAAGGGTGATTTTTGCATTCCCTGCCCCCAGTCCCGCCCTTCTCCCACCCAGAGAATATATGGCGATCTCTGTGGAAACCTTTTCAGTGGGTTTGAGGGTGTTGCTACTGGCATCTAGTGGGTAGAAGACAGAGATGCTGCAAAACATCCACAGTGCATAGGACAGTTCCCTACAGTAGAACATTATCTCGTCCAAAATGTGAATAGTACTGAGGTTGGGCGACCCTGAAGTAGGTGAACAGTATCATTTACCTGATGTTTAGGCAATTCTAAATTTACTTTAGTACCTGCTACTTTTACTAATCAATTGTGAGGAGTCTTTTCAAAATAACAAGATAATTTGAAAATATTATTTCTGTCCTAGAATAACTTATTCTTAATATGATTTTCTTTTATTTTTTTCCCTTAGGCAAGTTTTTCAAATAATTGAGACTTTTCACATGTGGTCTGTACTGAGATACATTTAACTCAAAGAAAATACTATGCAAGTAACCTGTGACTAGGCATTTTATTTAGCAAAAGTATCAGTTAAATATATGGTAATAATAGAATCACTGAGCTAAGGAAATAATGTGTGTTATAAAAAGAAGAAAGTTGCTTGCCGTTTTGTCATTTTATGAATGCATGTTGTTTGTGTTTGGTCCTAGAGGTGGGAGTGGTGATAGTTGGGTTCATTTTGCAGTCTATAAGGGACTATTTGGAAATTTCTCTCTTCTGTTTTAAAAAATTGTCAGTAGTAGACTGATCTAATTTTTGCAAATTAGCCACTTTGCACTTTTTAAATTTTTTAGCCAGTTTCTGGTTTTCCAGACTATTCTCATTCTAAGGACTTTAAAATGAGAAAAGAAATATTTTATATTTAGATAGGATTCTACTTTAATTTCATGATTTTTAAAAGCATTTTTTGCTTTATTTAATAAAATAACTTCATATCTAGAAAACATTTAAGGTAGAATTTTATTATGGATTATTACCAAAACAAGAAAATATTCTGAATTAAATATTGGACTAGGTATCATGTTTATGGATAGAAAAAGAATTGAACATTTGTTAGATCTGCTGACATAAGGATGAGGTATGTGTTATTCCACCATTTGCTAGCAGGCATGCTTTTGACACATTATTCTCTGTAAGCCTTTGTTCTTCAGTAAAATGCCTATGTCGTAAGTTTGGTGCAAGAAGTAAATGAGATGTATATATTTAAAGCACTTAGTGTAGTGTATGGCATATGGCATGTAGTTGCAACTAGAGCCTTTCTGTTTACTATTCTAATTGAGCAATTTTCATTATAAAAGACTTCCATTTTTAAATATATTTACAAAAATTAAATCAATTTAATCTCTATGATAGAATGTATGTTTTTTAAAGTTTTTATTTTTGTATTAATCATATGGTATAATTCATTAAATTAATAAAACTTTTCTTTTTCTGTTGTTAAAGATATCCTATATTTGAAAATCCCTACCCTTTGAGTATACATGAGTCCCCTGTTACATGTTGCGAATATTTTGCTGATTGTCCTGTGGACCTTATTCCTGCACTTTATTCTGTTGGAGCTAGACAGAAACGTCAGGGTTACAGCAAAAAGGTATTGAACATGAGCTTCAGTATTTAATGTTATATTTCTTATTTATTCTATATTTATCACCTTGGAGTATTTGATAACATTATACCTTTTCTATAGAAAATAGGTTAAAAATTATTTTTGCAAGCAAAATATGTTTTTCACTGGATTATTTATACACACACACACACACACACACACACACACACGGAGGTATGTAGTATGCTTGCAAGTTGCTTTATACAGTGATCTTTTTTTATAGGAATGGCCCATCAACGGAGGTAATTGGGGCTTGGGTGCTCAAAGTTACCCAGAAATAATTATTACAGGGTAAGTAAAAGTCTGTCTTCACCAAGTAAATCTATAATAGCTAAATATAATTGATTGAGACTACATGAATGTTAACTTATTGGGCAGGTAGAGCTTTCCTTTATGTCGTAATATAATAAGAAATGTTATTCTTAAGAACCTGCCAGTTTACCCTGATTTTTTTTACCTTTTTACTCATTTTGTTGACTTTTTAATAGCAGTACCCATTTAAAGAAGGAAGAACTGTAATTTTATTCATCACATTCTTAACATTGCTTTTCTTAGGCATGCTGATGGGTCAGTTAAGTTCTGGGATGCTTCTGCAAGTAAGTATTTTTAATATTCATTATTTGTTATATGTTACACAATCACTGCTTTTATACATCCTGTTTTATAATAATTGCATAACCAATATTTAATTTGAAATGTAGAGGTTATAAATTTAATGCTTGATTTATTAAATACATGAGTTTAGAATTTTTAATATAGTCTTAATATTAGTAAATCAAGAATAATTGGCAACACAAGTATTCAATTTTTTTTTTTTTTCTTCAAAATTTCTTCAAACCTTATCTTCCTAAGTCAGAGTTAGGGGAAGTGGGAATGTGTTCCAAATCAACAGAAATTTCTAGAATAATTTTAATGCCTGACTCTAAATTTGTATCACTAGCGTTCATGTTGTCTTTGTGAAATAAATCTGGTGGTTACATAGTAGCAAAAAAAGAAATAATGCCTTTAATGATTAATGTTTGCAAAACACGCATGGCAAGCATCCAATTGGAATCCAGTTAACTCAGGATATGTTGTGTTTCCTCATGTAAGAATGTTTAATTATATTGGTACTGTATCTTTTCTAGAGAAGATATATAGAAAATCATTTTAGGAAGCAAACTGTGTTGTTTATTATTTTCATGTGTTTACACATTATTTTTCCAAAATGTTTTTATTACTCATTTTTTTAAGGTTACCTAAAATCCATTGTGATAATAGATTTTTCTTCATGAATACAATGAGCACACTCTTGTTTGGTCAATGAGAACAAAGAATATATTATCTAAATGTTTAATAGACTAATGTAAATTGAGAAATGAAAATATGATGTAGTTAAATATGGACCATTTTCTATACATAGTATGAGTGATTAAATGTTACCTTATGTTTGATCATTTTATATTAAAGTATCTGACATATATTATCTTTTTTCCAGTAACTCTACAAGTATTATATAAGCTAAAGACATCTAAAGTATTTGAAAAGTCAAGAAATAAAGATGACAGGCCAAACACAGACATTGTAGATGAAGATCCATATGCCATTCAGATCATCTCCTGGTGTCCAGAAAGTAGAATGCTGTGCATCGCTGGAGTTTCAGCTCATGTCATTATTTATAGATTCAGCAAGCAGGAAGTAATCACAGAAGTCATTCCGGTAATAACGTCTTAGTTATTTTCATGGTCAAGTTATTTTCATCCACATTTTTAAATTTGTGGATGATTTGGAAGACTTTTTGCAGTCAGTTTTGTGCAGAACTTTTGAAAACACCTTAGTATTTATATTATTATCTCTCTTTTGTAAAAAACAGCATTTTTTGCATATATTTTCACTGATTATTTAAATCCTTAAGTATAGGATATGTTTCCTTTAAGGAAAGCTAATATGAATATGAGTATACTCTAATTTGATATTAACACGAGTACCATACATTCTAAAATAATAATGCACGTTTGTGTGTGTACTCCCTGAGTCAAGAACATTTTCTTTCTTGCTAAATCCTTATTTTTTGAAATCTTGCTAAATTTTTACCTTTAAAAATCTTCTTGCCACTGAAGTTTATGTAAAGTGTGTGTGTATGTGTGTATAAATTGTGATAAAATGAGCAATAATTGCTAAATTTTTACCTTTAAAAATCTTCTTGCCACTGAAGTTTATGTAAAGTGTGTGTGTATGTGTGTATAAATTGTGATAAAATGAGCAATAATTATTAGGAGTAAGTAAACTACCTTACTTTTACAACAGATGCTTGAAGTTCGATTATTATATGAGATAAATGATGTGGAAACTCCGGAGGGTGAGCAGCCACCACCTTTGCCAACACCCGTGGGAGGGTCCAACCCTCAGCCCATCCCTCCTCAGTCTCATCCATCTACCAGTAGCAGTTCATCTGATGGACTTCGTGATAATGTACCTTGTTTAAAGTAAGTTATAAAAAACTACAGAGGAGTTTTGGATATTATCTTTTAATTTATATAAATTGTAAGCATTAGAGCTATGGTAACATTTTCTTTTGATATAGCAAAATGGCATAAGAGTGGTTCTTCCTGTGTTTTGCTATGGTTAGTCCAACTCATTTTTCTATGACATCAAGAGGAATATGATTGCATTTCATGATATTATCCTTAAAATATTAAGGTTTAATCTCCAAACATTCTCGTAAAGCAGCAAGGATCTAACCTGTATATATCGCTCAGTCTTCTAAATCCATCAGTGTTTTTAGTCTTGATTTATATGTAGCTTGGATTTATGTTCCGACTGCTTTCCACAACTCTGAAAATTCTGTTTTTTTAAGTCTTTTAAGACTCAGTTGTTTTCTAATCATTTTCTTTTTCTGAATCTTCACTAGCACCACCATATCTTTATTTAAAACCTTTTATTGTTGCATCCTAAATTTAAATATATCTTGCTTTTATACAGAGATAAATTGGATGAAGTTTTATTTTTTCTGTCCAATTTTTATTATTGAGTGGTTAAAATGTCTAAATGATAGAGGCAGAGAAATAAAACAATGAGTAAGGAGTTAAAATCATTGAAAAAGTACACGAAGACTATGTGATTAATAGTATATTTACAAAGAATTCAACTAGGATAATGACGGAAAGGTGGTTCTGGTAGCACTCAGAGAGATTCAGTAGATTGGTAGAGGGCAAAAGCCAGAGTGTACTAGGTTCAAGGTAGAGAGGGTAGTAAGTAAGAGAAATAATTTGCATTTATTAAAAGGACCAGGCTTTGCACTATTTTACTTTAATCTGCTTGAGTCTCTTCTACTGGTAGATAAATAATTTCTGGGAAGAATGTCTGTGTAATGAATAATGCACTCACACCAAAGATAAAACGGATAGATTTTTTTAATATTACAATCATTTTAAAAATACAGAGTTTTAGAAAATTATATGTTTACAAAACTTGAAGGTCATGTAGTCTAAGCTAGTGGCTCTCATTTGCATATGATTTTGTTCCCTAGGGGACATTTGGAGATGCTTTTAGTAGACACAACATGAGGAAGGGAGATGCTATTGACACTTAGTGGGTAGAGGCCAGGGATGATGGTAAATATTCTACAATGGACAAGGCAGTGCACACAACAAAGAATTACCAGCTCAAAACATCAGTAGTGCCAAGGATGAGAACCTCTGATCCAAACAGTGTATACCCATTGAGGTTAAGCAGCTACATTTCTCAGAAAGGTATCAAGTTTTTCTTTCTCTCCTCTCCCTCTCTCATACCTGTACTAGAATATACACACTTATAACTGTAGTTCTAGCACATGTTTTAACTAGAATGAGACTTGGGAATACAGAATTCTACACTTTTCCCCTTTATTACTTCTTCAATACTACTTTATACTTAAAATTGTAAATGTTCCGTTAATGCCCTTGTTTCTGATTTCAATGTTTTTTTCCCAAGCCCTTTGTTACATTTAATTTTTATGACATACGTAGTACAATTTGTCTTTGGGGCATTTTTTGTAACGTATTTCTATATTTCTGAAATAGTGTTTTCAACTACTGAAGTGACATTTTAACAAAATAACAATTCCATATAAACATACATTATCTTCAACAGAATTAGAATGATTTATTTAATTTGTACTTCATAATTTCTGATGCCTCCAAGTTTTTTAGGCTTGTGGCCAGAGATCCAGCAGTATAAAACATTAAATTCTTTTCCTACCTGAAGAAAAAACACCATCAATGCACTGCTTTCTCATGACAAGATAGGTCAGAGGAAATAGTACTGACAGGAGAAGCAGTACTGTTTGGACCAGAGTGAAAGACCTCTTACCTTGGCTTTCTAGGTTAAAGTTAAAGGCCGGCCTGATAGGTGAGTCTTTGTCCTCTGTTCTTAGAAAGGCCTTTTTTTTCCAGTTTTTTTACTGACTGAAAGAGCAAGGATAATAGTTAAGGCAGCAACCAGCAGCAGCTGTTAAAACCAGCAAACCAAAATGCAGAGTACAACAGTACCCAAATCCATTTTAAAGGTAATACTGACTTCGTTCTACAATTATGAGTTTTCTTTATTGTTCATGGACCTGAGATTATGGTATGGCCATCTTTCTTGTTTGGGAGGACTTTTCATACTTGTGATGGAATGTTATGGCACACTATTAATCTTTTGTAATTATTTAATGGAATGTCACTTAATATAAGAATTCCTTTTAAGCTGCTGGTTAGTCCCAGTAGACAGAGAGTCTCATTAGCCAATCCATTAATGATACATGTGAGGAGAGTCCTTTTTGTTGTTGGCATTAATTGTTATCTTTTGTGTATGGATACACTTTGCCAATCCTGGGATATACACGCAATAACATCTTAACAGTTTTTTCTGAATCCTAAAATAACTAATGACTGATTTGATGGTTTTTTTTCCTTTTGAATATCACTGTGGAACTCTAGGTATTTTTTATAGGCAATTTGTTTTAACTTACTGAATTTAATCAACTTAACGTGATTTTGTCACAGTTTTCTAGAGGGAGCTTCTTTTAAGTTGGTGTTTGTGTCTTCTTAACACCACCTCAGAACTTTGTGACCATCCTTCATTTCTGTCAAGATGTTCTAGACTTGCTTTGAATACTACTTGCCCTCACAGGGTAACAGACCAAAATATGATCTTTAGAAATGTTTGTAACATTATTTTTAATAAGCAGTATATTGTTATAGTAGACCACCTGGTGACAAGAGCTAGAAAAAATGGGGGGGGTTGTTTTTTAAAAAACAGTCATTAAAACTCTTTTATTTTTCATTGAGTTTTTACATTACTATATAATGTAAATAAATAATTTTAAATCTCTTACCCAAACCACTCTTCTCCTATAATTTGATTAGCCTGGAATTATTCCATTTAATATTATTTATCTGTTAACAAAAGTAAGTCCAAAATTGTAGTATTAAAATTACCACTGATAGTAAAACACTAGATGAATAGTAAAATATAACATGACAGCTGTCCTTTAGACCTTTGAGCATATGACAAGTGATGCATAAGGCAATTACATTGTTTTGAGTTACTTTAATAATTTTTCTTCTGTTTTGGTTTTTTGTAGACTAACCTCATGTATAATAAAACTTTATAACAACTAACCTCATGTATAATAAAACTTTATAAATTCATTTTATCTTGAGACTTAATGTATTAAGGGACAGTTCTTTTTGGAAGTAGCGTTTGGTGTCAGATAGAGGTAAACTGCCCTGTCAGTATGTTTTATAAAATGGATGGAACTTTGAAGCAGTTCAGACTTTAAAGACACACATAGGAGATTCAGCCAGAGTCCTGTCACCTGTAATTGCTTACTAGAATCTACGAAGGAGCCCAGTAATTATACTTCTCTTTACCTATCTGGATTCTTTTTTTTTTTTTTTTTTTTTTTTTTTTTTTTTTTTTTTAAAGAGACAGGGTCTCGCTCTGTTGCCCATGCTGGAGTACAGTGGTGTGATCACAGCTCACTGCAGCCACGACCTCCTGGGCTCAATCAGTCCTCCCAACTCAGCCTCCCATGTAGCTGGGACTACAAGCGCACACCACTATGCCCAGCTAATTTTGTAGTTTTTTATAGAGGTGGGTTTTCGGCATGTTACCCAGGGTGGTCTCAAACTTGGAGGCAATCTGCCTGCCTCGGCCTCCCAAAGTGCTGGGATTACAGATGTTAGCCACTGTGTCTGGCCCCCATCTGTATTCTTAACACATTAAGAAATAAAATAATTTCAGATGGTGACTAAAAATATCACCTTAATTATTGTCAAAGGTAAAGATGCCAACTAGCACAAGAGCCAGGTAGGTTTCCTGGTACTGACTGACCTGTATACAGAGATAGCCTTATCCTCCCAGTCATGGCAGTATTAAGAACACTGCCTTTGCAGCAGCAGAAAAGAAAATGCATCCCCTGGGCAGACTTGCTCCCAAATGAACACAGGTTGAGGGGAAAATGAGAGGGCTACATTAATTATTTCCATATTTACCGGCTACATAGGGACTCTACCATTCCTGGGATAGAGTTAGAAAGAGGGTAGAGAGAAGCCCAGGAGTTCCACTGACACTCAAGAAAATACAACAGATGTGGAGAAGCAGTCCTGCTAATTTGAGTGTGTGTGTGTGTGTGTTTGTGTGTGTGTGTGTGTACACATGCTTGATTTTTGTTTTTGGCAGCCATGGGGGGTGGTTTGGCTGGTCACATAAATGCAAATTCTTACTAACTTTAATAGATAATGTTATATATTGTTACATCAAGTTATACATTTAAATTACAACATTACTTAAAATTTTAAGTATTGATTTTTAAAATTAGAAATATAAACAAATCGTAGTAAAAAATATCATAAAGTAATGGCTCTATTGATACAGTTATGGTTATTTTGATCCTTTTTCTGGATTTTAGAGAAAACCCAAGAACAAGAACGCATGGGAAGATTGTAAACATAGGGATTGCATGATAACTATTTCCTTTTCTTCAGCCATTATCTTAAAATTAATTTGTTAGTAATAATAATTCTCTAGTATTACCTTACTAAAGGACCAATTTTTGGAGACAGAGTCATGAGAGAGATAACTAGTCTTTTAGTAGAATATTGTACAAGCTAGTGAAAGACATAAAGTACAAGTTTTGGACATTTTTGTCTAAAATCTATATATTAGTGATTTTTTAAAAAATCACAAACAACTTATACCTCATTTTTTTCTTTTAATAGTCTTCAAATAAATGCAGGTATTTATTAACTTCACATTGTTTTAGTCCACAGTCCTAGAGGCCAGTTTCTTAAAGTAAGAAGTACAACAAAAATTGATGTTAAAATATAATATTGAGGCTTTTTTCATATAAAATGCCTTTGTTTACAATTGGTTTATTTGAAGAAACATTTTAAAAGCAACTGTTTAAGACCAAGGAAGGGGAGTGATTGAGACCAGGAGTTCAAGACCAGTCTGGATTAACATAGTAAGATACCATCTCTACAATAAAGTTTTTTAAAAAATTAGCCAGGTGTGGCGACATCACCTGTAGGCTGAAGTGGGAGGATTGCCTGAGCCCAGGAGTTCAAGGTCACAGTGAGCTATGATCATAGCTGCACTCCAGCCAGGGTGACAGAGTGAGATTCTGTCTCTTAAAAAAAAGAGGTAAAAAAGAAAAGGCAGCCGTTTGACTTGTTTCTTTTAGCAATGAAATTTTATGTTTTTGAATTATTTTTATTGTCCCTTTGCAAGGTACTTGCTCAAACAATCATTTTGAAACTGTGAGGCTCTACGCATCACTTTAACATTTAAAATACATTTGTACAAATTATGGAACTCTAAAAAACTTTTTCCTTAAAAAGTAAACAAATCAACTTGAATATATTAAAAACATTAAAATTATACCATAACCATTTAGAATAAAGCATAACACCCTCTTCCCATTTCATATTTTTAAAATGTAACTTACCTGCTTTCATTTCTTGGCTTAGGTTTCTCATCCTTTACCATTTTGCATCACATTTGGCTGCCTTTTTATTTTTACTAAAGAACGTTTTTTTGTTTCCTTATACTAACTAAAATAAGAATTCCATGAGTTCTGTGTGTCCTGGTCACTTAAATCTTAAATGTGCCCATATATGTACTTCTAAAATTATCCCTGGAATGCCTGGTTCTGCTCTTGAGAATTTGTCGTGCACATTTAATATGCCAGAGGGAGGGAGGACACTTCCTTGACCCTAACCTTCTATACCTAATTCACAGAAGTAGAAGATAGACCACTCAGACCCTTCAGTCTACTCCTGTGTCAAGGCTGACTCTGGGAAGAAATGAAATGCCTCAGTTGTTACTCTGTCACTTGAGATGGAGAGCTGTAGCTGATTAGTGGGTATTTCCCTAAGAATAATTCAGAAATTTTGCATCAGCCAGTGTAGAGTTCTGAATGCATTGCCTTGCAAACCTTGACCAGCCAGAAGTGAACTGTAGCTCAATTCGTATAAGCAGTGCCCTCAGTGATTCACATTTACCCTGAAGTCTGAACAACTTTTGCTGTTTCCGAGCATGTATGTCATCAAAACACGAGGTGCCATGGTCTTCCACATTAGAAATACCAACTAAATTATTCAGAAGGGTTCTTACCTCTGAGTTTGGTGGCAGGAAATTCAACATCGAGTAGTCTTCCTGCTGTTCTCTCACACACTGTCATTTCAAGGCAGAAGCCTTAAGAATTGCTGAAGTAACCAGGCTTTGCATATGTTTTGCTACAGCAATTACTAGGCAAAGAGTTGTGCAATCAAAAATGTTTTTAACTTAAAGTCATAGTAGGGTTTTTTTACAATAAAAGCAGTCACACACTAAAATTGTTCACATTTTTTTAAAAAATGTGTCTTTCAAGTACACTTGAAGTTTTCTGGTACAAGTATAGCAGGTATTGTTTCAGAAGGTCTCACACTCTTTTAAACCCCTCTTTATCTCTTCCTTTCTAAAATCCTAATGACAAGTTTAGTTCAGCATGGATTTAACTATTCATGAGGTTTGGGAATAGGTAGTCATACCTGCTGACTAGTTTCACTTGTAGTTCTCTACCATCATCTCAAACTTAACCCCATGGTCTCCTAAAACTACCTCTTTATCCCTCCCTCCCTCCCTTCCTTCTATCTGATTGTACATTCACTGTTTCTTCTTTTCTTCCTCTACCCTACCTCTACTCAACCTCCAATTCATTCAGTAAATATTGAGTACCTCTTTTGTGCCAGTGTTAAAAATATTAATAGCTGCAAGGTTTCTGCCTTCCTGAAATGTAAAGCCTTGTCTGTTCTTACTCAATTAATGTGTTTCAATCTCCCTTTTTCTTGTTTCACATCAGAATCACAGGAACTTCCCAATTGGTGTCCCTGTTCTACTTCGTCTTACCTATGTTCACCAAATTAATCTTCCCCAAATATTTCTTATTAACCTTCATTGGCCTTTAATTATTCTTTTTTTTTCTTCTTTTTTTTTTTTGGAGACGGAGATCTCACTCTGTCGCCCAGGCTGGAGTGCAGTGGTGCCATCTCAGCCCACTGCAACCGCTGCCTCCCAGGTTCAGGCGATTCTCCTGCCTCAGCCTCCCGAGTAGCTGGGATTGCAGGTGCTCACCACCACACCTGGGTAATTTTTGTATGTTTAGTAGAGACGGGGTTTCGCCATGTTGGCCAGGCTGGTCTCGAACTCTTGACCTTAAGTGATCTGCCCACCTCGGCCTCCCAAAGTGCTCTGATTATAGGTGTGAGCCACTGCACCCAGCCTGTCTTAATTCTTTAATAATGAAAATATATTACCTTTGTCTAATTTGACCATCTACAAAGTACTTTTCATAGGCAGTCACAATTTCCTCACATTGTGACTAGGTAGTAATAGTCCCACTTTCTAGGTGAAAAGACAGCTGGTGAGTAACAGAATCAGTACTCAAAGTCCACCTTGCTGAGAGTTCTTTCTACCAACATCAAACCTTTGTGGACAGGACTTGAAGACCCTCTAAAGTCTGGCCCTGGCCTGTCTTGCTGTCTTCTCACTTTTACTACACACTCCTACCACTGTGGCCAAACTTAACACTTATCAATCCTTGAACATGGGTTTTCTGTCTGTGTTCTGCAAGAGCATTTTTTGTAGCATTATCCAGCAATTATTTAAAAAGAGTCTCTGCGAACAAAAATACTGTCACCTCAAAGTCAAGGTAGATTTGTTTTACAGTGAAAGTAGGTGCACACACACACACATAAATTGCTCATATTTGTTTTAACTCATTTTTTAAACTTGTTTTTGGACAGTTTTTCATTATGTTACTTCATGTTTTTAAGTTTTGTGGGGGTTTTTTTGTTTTTTTTTGTTTTTTTTTTTTTTGAGACAGAGTTTCGCTCTTGTTGCCCAGGCTGGAGTACAATGGCGCGATCTCGGCTCACTGCAACTTCTGCCTCCCGGGTTCAAGCGATTCTCCTGCCTCAGCCTCCAGAGTAGCTGGGACTACAGGCACACACCACCACGCCAGGCTAATTTTTGTATTTTTGGTAGAGACAGAGTTTCACCATGTTAACCAGGATGGTCTTGAACTGACCTCAGGTGATCCGCCCTTCTCGGCTTCCCAAAGTGCTGGGATTACAGGCGTGAGCCACTGCACCCAGCCATTTTTAAACCTGCTTTTCTAACTTACATTTTTTTCTAACTTGGTTTGTTTTTCTCTTCTTAATCCTTGGACTGCCGCTTCTCTTCATCTTTCTCCCCAGCCCTCCCTGCCTTCTTTCCTTTCTCCCTCTTCTTCCTCCTCACCTCTTATTTTCTCCTTTTCCTTCACCCCTGCTGTCCTCCCCCACTTTATATGTAGAGTTTGCATATGAGTTATTTTTGTTAATTACGTACTTAGTCCCTCCAACTAGGTTAAATGCTTCTAGAAAACAGGATTCTGATTTTTATATATTTAAGTATCTAGTATCGTTTCATATAAAAAGTTATTTATAATCATATAGGCCAATAGTTGAAAATGGTTTAAAGATACCATGTTTTCTTTTATTTTAGAGTTAAAAACTCACCACTTAAACAGTCTCCAGGTTATCAAACAGAACTAGTTATTCAGTTGGTTTGGGTGGGTGGAGAACCACCACAACAAATAACCAGCCTGGCAGTCAATTCTTCCTATGGACTGTAAGTATAAGTTACGTTTTTTTCTAAGTCTCTTCATAGTATTCCATATGTCATTTTGTTTTTAAAAATAGAAAGGATGGTCTTTGTTATATCGTCACCTAAAATGGCATTCTGTAATTTTGATTTCAGACGAAATTCACTGTTTATTTGGAACATAATTTCATTCTGAATAACTTACTTTGGGTATGCATGCAGTATTTCCTGATGTAAAGTTAAACGCCTCATGGACCAATAAATTATTTGTGATGAAGTTTTAAAGTCAGTATATCCTCTCCTAAATATATTCCCAGATATAATTTTCTTATTAATAATTACTATAATGGAAATCTAACAATATGAACCCAGAAAACTGTTATAAAACTGATTTTTGTAAATGTTGAAGTGTAGTTGTGTAATTTTTCTTTCTACTTCCAATTAACTTGTATAAATTGTAAAAGCATGACAATAATTAATATTCATTTATACTATAGTATACTGTTTTATTTATCAATTCATGCCTTCAGCCATATAGTGTTAATTATACATATTTTATTACAATATGATAGACTTATAAAGCATTTGTTATTTTCTTGTTTCAGAAATCAACACTGCAGTGTAAGAAACTGCTTCCTAACTGTTCAGTCCCAGAGCTATTTATCATGTGTAGTTCATTGTCTCCTTGCTTGATGCTAGCCCTAGGGACTCATTCATTTTTTTTCTTGCTGGTAGCTCCCACCACCTATTCTGTCTCTTGCAGCTGTACAGTTAGCCCTCTGTATCCACCTATTTTATCCATGGATTCAACCAACTGTAGATGAAAAATATTCAGAAAATATAACCAAAAAACAATACAACAATTTAAAAAAATTTTTAAATACAATATAAAAACTATATAGCATTTCCATTGTATTAGGTATATGTAAATAATCTCAAGATGATTTAAAGTATATGGGAGACTGTACATTGGTTACATGCAAATTTTATGCCATTTTATATTGAGGACTTGAACATCCGCAGATTTTAGTATCTGTGGGGGGTCCTGGAACCAAGCTTCTGAAGAAACCAAGGGACAACTGTACATCAAACTAACACTGGCTACAGTCTGAGATAGTCTTCTTTCATATCTTTTATTTGCTGCCACACAATGTAAGAGCACAAACTTTCTTCTTTTAAATATTTATTTTCCACAACCATAAAGAAAACATAGGAAATGAGAAAAAGAACCAATAGGAAGTTTCAAAGGAATCTATTACAGACCTCACTAGGCTTACAGTTGTATTTTGTTTGGCCCTTTCTGTGTATTTTTAGAATTTTAATTAGTTACCAAGACTATATAAATCCATACTTAGAGCTCCAACTTAAAAATCTGATTATGTGGCCGTGTCCATGTTTCTCCATGGCAGCTTCATCTGGAACTGAGTTGAAGCTTTTCCTCATTAGATGTGCCATACAATCTTAAGTAACCATGGTGCTTACATGTCCTCTTTTACTTAGTTATATAGCTCTCTATACATGTCAGTTTTCCATTCCTGGCTTAAATGATCTTAAAAGAATAAATTTCCTTTATTCATAGTTGATTGGTTTATAGTTCCTGACTCATAATTGAGAAGGTATTTAGAACACCCCAAAGGGCCTCCAAGATGTATGCTTTCTACTTTTTATTCTTGACTTGAATGATTACCAAAACTTACCCCAAAGTATAATCTCCTACTTTCCTAATAGAAGGGAATGTCTCCCACCCATGAAGAGCTCAAAATGCCCCCAAGGTAGAAAAATAGATGTTGCATTGTGAGATGTGAGAGATTTATATCTCTGATCAAGTTTCAACTCCTATGCCAAATATTTTTATAAATAATGCAGTTGGTTGATTTAGTGATATTAAATAATGTCTGCAGAAGATCTAAACAGTTCCATGAGTAGGCATATGTAACCTGTATTTCAGTTCCTATAGTTGTCTTTTGTTTCAAAGAATTTTCTGAAAGACCCACCATGCTTCTTTCTTCAGCCTTATAGACTGTAGTACATTTTCTTGGAATTATTTGTTTGTGCTAAAATGTTTGTTATTTTCCTATTCCCAGGGTGGTTTTTGGCAATTGCAATGGCATTGCTATGGTTGACTACCTCCAGAAAGCAGTGCTGCTCAACCTGGGCACTATTGAATTATATGGCTCTAATGATCCTTATCGGAGAGAACCCCGATCTCCTCGTAAATCTCGACAGCCTTCAGGAGGTAAAAAGAAAAGAAAAGAAAATCCTGAGCTTTAGGATTTCTGTAAATGCTGGCTTACTTTTGTGAATATAAGTATTATAGTTAGGTAAATAGCTTTCCCGATTTAGTCTGTATATATAAACTGCCAAAAACTAGCAAAAGTTGTGAGTCTTATTTTTGTTTTCTATAGTTGTGGTTTTGCTTTTTCTTTTGAGACAGGGTCTCACTCTGTCACCCAGACTGGTGTGCAGTAGTGCCTTCACTGCAGCCTTGACCTCTTGGGCTCAGGTGATCCTCCCACCTCAGCCCTCTGAGTAGCATAGGCACATGCCACCATACCCAGCTGGTTTTTTGTATTTTTTATACAGATGGAGTTTTGTCATGTTGCCCAGGTTGGTGTCAAACACCTGGACTCAAGCGATCACCTGCCTCAGCCTCCCAAAGTACTGGGATTACAGGCCTGAGGCACCACACCCAGCCTGTTTTTCTTTTTAATATTCTAGGATTTTATTGCACATTGAGAAAGAACCACAGGATCAAACTTTTCAGCTAAAATATAATGACAGGAATATTTGTATAATTATTATATTAAAAAAGTTACTTTGTAAGTTTTTGCTCCTTTTCATTGTTTGGTTTTTGTAAGACCAATGATTTATTGTTTAAACCATTTAATTCAAAGGAATCATTCCCATGTGGGAAAAAAAGGAAAATGCAAAAGTAAATTTTATTTCTTTGAAAATATACCATTCTTAGATAGCTTTGATTAAATGTAAGCCCACACTCATTGAGAATTCTCTTTATAGAGTTCTTTTATGTTTGCTAGGTAATTAGTCTTAATTTTAAATGTTCTACTGTAATACCTCAAGGTACACATGTATACTTAGCTATATATACCAGTACTTCTTGCCCTTTTTTAATTTCATGACACACACAAAAAGATGGCATTTGATATATGGCACACAGGGTACACTAATGAGACTTCCAGTTGTAACTGGCCTGCAGGATCCAGTTTCCCCAGGGCCTGTCCTGCCCAGCTGGACCAGAGATTGAGGGCAACCTATTTGAGGCATACTTAACTCATTTGCAGAATACCAGTGTGTATTGAAACACCGTTTGGGAAGCTCTGGTCTGTACTTCCTAACTCAGTCCCCTCTGAATTAAAATTCATCCTGCAAATCATTTTTCAGTTGTGTTCGGTACCTTATTAACTAATACTGCAAATTTTACAATTCATGGGGGGAAAAATGAGGGGATATAGACCTTTCTGTTACTTTGGCTTGATGATTGAATTTTTCTTTCCAAAGTTTTGTTTTTCCATTTTTTTTAATGTGATCATTTTGTCATGTAATATCTTCAGCAGAGATTGTTGTCCCAACCATACCATTCTAGTATTTTTGTCTCCTTTTATTTCTTCCGCTTTTCATTGCTTCACTAAGGTGTGCTGATTGTGACTTCTTGCATGTGCGGCCTTTCTAGCTTATATTCTGAATCTATGAAAAAACTACGTTCTTCTTTTTTAAGTAAGTCATTTATGCCTTGGCATGTTTGTTCTTTGTAAAATCATTGGGAGTTTTTGTGTTCATTTTTAAAAGAGCTTATTAAAACATTCTATGTCTAAAACACTGTACTCATTACTTAGATTCATCTCATGACATGTATATGAAAACAGCTATTTAAATACTTGTGCCCCAATTCTATTTCTTTGTAAAGCCAAGATACTAATATTTAATGCTAGAATGTTAGAAAATTATCATGATAGAGAAGAAATATTTTTTGAAGATAAAACCTTTAGTTTATTTTACAAATGTGGTAAAAATTTCACTATCCATAAAATTAACCCCTTTTCTCCATTATACCTTATACTAGCTTATGTAAAATTGCTAGAAATTAAATGCCTCGATTTATCCAAGGATAGAGACTGATTTTTACCATCTAATTTTAAAAATACTTTTTAAAATTTATATTTTATTTATATTATTTTAATATTATATTTATATTATTATTTGCTTTATTTTGTTATTGAAGAATTAGCTATTTAGGCACAGGAGAACTATTGGAGTTTTTCTTTATTAGTTTAAGATATTTACTCATTGTTATGTCTCGCTTTGTCAATATTTAGGGTTGTGTTTTAAATAAAAATTAAAATTATATTAAAGTATGTTTTAAAATAACATCTTAAGAATATTTCTGACTGTGATCCCCCCAAATGTATAAATATTTGAAATAAAATTAAATATAGAATGATTGGTATAAAAATTCTTTGTCATGATGTAAAAAATAATATTCTTCCTAACACATGTATTTTATAACATGTTCTTAGGTGTAGACCAAATATCATCAATTTGTTCTTCAGGCTTTTTTTTTTTTTTTTTTTTTTTTTTGAGACGGAGTCTCGCTCTTTCGCCCAGGCTGGAGTGCAGTGGCGCTGTCTTGGCTCACTGCAAGCTCCGCCTCCCGGGTTCACGCCATTCTCCTGCCTCAGCCTCCCGAGTAGCTGGGACTACAGGCGCCCGCTACCACGCCCGGCTAATTTTTTTTGTATTTTTAGTAGAGACGGGGTTTCACCGTGTTAGCCAGGATGGTCTCGATCTCCTGACCTCGTGATCCGCCCGCCTCGGCCTCCCAAAGTGCTGGGATTACAGGCGTGAGCCACCGCGCCTGGCCTCTTCAGGCTTTTTTAAAAGAACAGTTTGGAGAATTTTTTTTGTTTTGCTACAAATAGATGCTGATATATTTTTATAAAGAATGTAGTTCACATGAATTTTAAGACAAAACTGTTTAGGCTAAGTTTAAATGTGTCATAGCTGTATTACAATACAGTTGCATTATTGAGTAAAATATAGGCTGTGTTTTCGTAATAAAAATTCTAAAACTGTCACAAGGACAAACAGTAATGAAGTATTTCAGCTACCCGTATATCTGCTAAAAATCTGATTCTACTAAAAATGAACTGTAGGATAATATATATATTTTGCTGGTCATTTTATCATTCAGTAGAATGATAAAACTACTAATGATTGTGTGTATATTAAATATACTAATGATTGTGTGTATATTAGTAGAAAGCAGAGCTAAGTAACTTTGAGTGCTACATTAAGAAGAATCATTTTTCTCTCTGGAAAGTATGAAAGCTATTATAATAATAAAGAGAAACTAAATCCTAAATTCCTTTATGTAAATGAGGCAGACCAAGCAATAATAAAAAAGAATATCAAGATAATTGGTGAATTTAAAAGGGATCCCCAGTTGGTGAAGGTCAAACATTTTACATTTCAGCTGATTTGAGGCACTAATTAGTCAGAATTCTAGAATGAGTTGCTATGTGCATATAGAAAATAGAAATGATCAATAGAAGTCAGCAGAAGTTCACTAAAAGTAAGTTGTAGCAAAATCCATTTTACTTTTTTAATCTGGTAACTACATTGATGACTTATGGCAGCCTGTTGACATAATGTTGCCTAAAGTTAATGAGTTATTGATAATTACTTTTACGGTACTTTTGTGAACCAGACAGGTAGAAGTGACCTAAATACCTAGTTCAGTTTAATGATGGAAAGATTGCTTAAATCAAGAGTCAGCAAACTATTGTCTGTAGGACAAACCCAGCCTAGTGCCTGATTTTGTAAATACAGTTTTATTGGAAAAATACCATGTTTATTTGTTATGTGTTGTCTATAGCTGCTTTTGTGCTGCAACAGAACAGCTGAATATTTGGTTTTGGCTGAAAAAGCCTGAACTATTTATTACTTGGATCTTTACAGAAAACATTTGCCAGCCCTCTCAATTAAACCATGGTACTGGATTAATGTGTAGTCTAATTACCTTGATGTAGTGTGCCTCAGTTAACGGATATATTGTGTTGAATAACATAGGATTATGTTTTGTTGAATATTTTAAATAGTAAATGTAGCTTCCTGTCTGGACTTTTGAAAGAGAAGATATGCTTATAAGAAGGGTCACTGTTTAAGGGGGAGGTAGGTGTTGCATTTGATGGCAGAGTAACAACTCAAAAAGATAATTTATAGGTAGAAACAGTAAATTTAAACCAAAGAAATGAGATTTATCAGCAATACATGTTGAGTCCTGAGTTTAGGTTATAAAGATTGATTGTTTACATATAGAACAGAAAACACAGTGAAACATAATTGGAGATTTTGTTTAAGCACATCTAAGTTTAAATCTCTGCTCTTTTTAAAAGTTTGTGATACTAGAAAGGATATTTCTCTGAAGCTCAGTGTCCTCATTTATAAAATGAAGGTGGTGACTCCCTCATAAAGTTGGTGTGATTATTAAGTGAGAGGACACATGTGGCATACCTAATCATGTGAGTGAACATTGCTGGCATTCAGGTGGTTGTTTTGTTACTGTTGACCACAACTTCGTATGTGCCAGTAATGTGGCAGAACTGCTGAATATATTAATGTGAGAAGTTTAGAACAGTTAAAATTACAGTTCTATGTTTATGTTGTATTTTCCCCTCATTTTTAAATCAGGGCATTATAAAAAGCAGATTTTGTCCTAAAGCATGCAGAGCTTTTCTACCAGTAAAAAAAAAAAAACAAAAACACAGAACTCTAAGAGTGGCAATTAAGTGGACCATTTCTATAAGTAATTAGGTTTTTGTTCCTATATAAAATGCCTACAACACTCAGTGCCTCAGTTTCTTCTTCTGTGAAATGAGAATAATACTATCTACTTCATTTGCTGCTGTTAGGGTTAAATGAATTAAGCACTTAAAACCATATCTGGTACATAGTAAGTATTCAGTAAATGTCACTTAAGACCACTTAGCTAATTGGGTTGAGTGAGATAGGTTTGAACAGAGCCTAGGTAGCTGTATTGCTAGGAATATTTGTTGAAGGGATTCTGGCAGTAACAGAGGGGATGGATTAAGTTACATGCTATGAAATTCTTTCACATGTATTCACTCAACCATTCAACAGATATTGAGGCTTCCATGTGCTATGCACCATTATAGGCAGCAAAACAGACAAAATTCTCTACCCTCATGGAACTCATGTTCAACTGAAAGAGACACACACTTAAGAAGATAAGTAATATACAGTAGATTACATTAATAGTGCCGAGGGGAAAAGTACTTGAAGGAGGATTTGAAATATCAATGATGGAGTGTTAAATTTAAAATAAAATAGAGTGTCTAGATGATTTCAGGTTTAAAGGACGTGAGAGAGCTATTATCCATGAGGATGTCTGGGAAAAGAGTCAGTCAAACAAAAAACATTTCATACAAGAGAACAAGCACAATTTGCTCTGAAGCAGTACACCTGGTGAGTTCAAGGAACAATGAGGAGTCAGTGTGGCTGGAGAAGAGAGAGTACCAGTGGTGGGCAAGTCAGTGAAAGCAGCAGATAGTCTGAGAGGTAACAGGATACAGTATACTGTAGGATCATCTACATCACCCAACCAAGTAGGGTTGGACTTTGACTTTTACCCTGAGTGAGATGAAGGCACTGAATGGATTTTTAGCTTATTTAACAGTTGTTTAATTTAATATCTAAACTAAATCCTCTCTATCCACATTCTGTAATTCAACTCCTAAATGTTTCTTCCTAAGCCTTTTTAAGAATGATAACTATATCATATAAGTTTAAGAACTTTTTTAGTCAGTAAGTTCAGTAATTATTATATCATAAGGACCCTCAACTCAAACCTCAAAGTGGTTTCCCCTAAGTATAATCTTTAGTAGCAGTTGACAAAAATACCAAGGGGGTAAAATTTCAAATTTGACCATTTTTATTCAGTACTAGTCACGTCATAAAACTAGAGTGTGTTCTCACTACTGTTTAGAGATCCTCTTAGTGTTCTATCAATAAAGAGTACGTGTATATAAACAAATATTTTGTCAAAGATTAAATGCATACCTATAATTACATCTATCATCTTAGAACTGTAAAAACCAGGTTTTCTTCCAGGACCATTAGTTTGATGAAGATTTTTTTTAAAACTACTAATTCTCAGGCTGGGCATGGTGGCTCACACCTGTAATCCCAGCACTTTGGGAGGCCTAGGTGGGTGGATCACTGGAAGTCAGGAGTTCGAGACCAACCTGGCCAACATGGTGAAACCCCATCCCTACTAAAAATACGAAAAAATTAGCCAGGCATGGTGGGGCGTATCTGTAGTCCCAGCTACTTGGGAGGCCGAGGCAGGAGAATCGCCTGAACCCAGGATGCGCAGGTTGTGGTGAGCTGAAATTGCACCACTGCACTCCAGCCTGGGCGACAGAGGGAAACTCCGTCTTAAAAAACAAACAAAAAATATGACTAATTCTCATTCAAGAACTTCCTATCTAATGAAAAAAACTAATATGTGCCTCAAAATGGGAAACTTTTCTTAGAAGCTGAATTCAGTACTCATGTTCTCAGGAAATGTTACTTTGAAAGCTTTCTCAGTGACTGTTGGAAATGTGACATCATGTCTTTTACCAAAGTAATAGAAAAGCAGATACTGGTGATACATACACATCCTGTTCATCGATGTGACACCTGACTTCTGAGGCTTGGACATGTAACTCCTTGCCCAGCTAGTCCAAACTCTTGATGTGTTTTTGTTTATTTATAATGTTTAGACAATTTGCAGGGGTTTTTATAACGTCAATCACCAGGCAAATTTATAACATATTGTTTACTTTGTATTTTATCATAGATTATATTTTTATTTGTTTTAACTGATGAGTGCTGTATTAGTTTGAGGTATTTTAATATAAAATGTTTCTATCTCAAACCCAATGTGCATGGTATCAGTACCACAGTCTGTTAATTTATTGGGTTCTTTTAAATGGACAATAGTTAAATGTGTACTATAAATAAAAGACAAAACTGCACTTACATAAATGTATGGGTTGATTTGTTTTTTGTTTTTGTTTTGTAGCTGGTCTGTGTGATATTAGTGAAGGGACTGTTGTTCCAGAGGATCGCTGCAAATCTCCAACCTCTGGTAATTTGTTTTTTTTTTATTTCATTAATAATTATGATTCTACAAAATCCAAGATAGCATACTAGTGTACATTTTGATAGATATGCATTTAAAATACATCTACGAAAACTTTTGTGTCATGTATTTAGTCTTAAAATCTTAACTGCATTCTTTGAATTCTGATTAAGTGGAAAGAAATGTAGCTTGTGCTAAATAAAAATCCAAAACTTTACCTGCTGAGAATCATGTAATTGTTTATTTAATGTTCTTATATTTACACCTTTTTTAGAGAAAATATATTTTACTCCTTGCCATTGGATCAAATGTCTTAGTTATCTACAATCTTTAAATGTTATGAAAAATGTTTAACACTTATAATCTAATCATGAGTGTAGACAATTAGAATAATTATAGACTAGTTGTATGTATTTTTATTTATGATGAAAATAGTTTCTGATATATTTATAGCTGTATTAAAGCAGTTCTCATTTCTTATCTATAAATGGGTCTTTATGTAACCTGTGTGTATATTAACATTTCAACAGAATATTATTTTTATTATCTTTGGAGACCTCTTAAAATTAAGAAGATCTTGAATTTATTTTATTTTGGTGGGTTGATCCTTTTCTAATCCTTCATAAAGTTAATATTATTCACCAGTTTTCTAGTGAAGAGATCATTCTTAGCATAAGTAACACTGTTGTTAAGACAGGTTTTGATCCTTCCATAGCTGGTATACTACATCAGAAACAATTGTAAGAATGGGAAATATTGAGAAGGGTATTTTGTTTTACTCCCTCACATTTTAGTGTAATATTTTATTATATCTAAGACTGCAAAAGCTTTTATGTTTGCCTTTTACAATTGCATTTTCCTGATACTAACTAGTCGATTATTTCTTAAAGTTAAAATGTACCTATGCATTTTCTGACTTTCTTGTTCTTTAAACTTCATATTTAAATTTATTCATTAAACTAATAAAACATATGGAGGAATTGGTCACATAATTATTACCTCATAAGGTTTAACATTGGTAGAATTAAGTTTGAATGAATAATATGAAGCAGGAGCTGTTTTCTGTCTCCTAGGACTGTTTATTTCTGAATTTGGAATTTAGAATTGTAATATCTTTTAGTTCTTACTTTTCTTCTAACTACATAAAATAATGTTCTGACCTTCTCATCTTCCCCAAAATCGGTAAATGCATTTGTCAGTATGTTAAGGATATAAGCCAGGGTGAACAATTTGGACATGGAACATGTGATATATTACACTTAAATATATTAAATACCATGGGAGATGGGTTTTAATAAGATTCAGCCCAAATAAATTAGTATTCCTTTTTATCCTAGGCCAGACTTTCAAAAAGTGGATACATCTAGCCCTTTGAAATAAACGTGATATTTGTAGATAAGTATATATTCAAATCTAAGTATATGAATATAAAAAGTAGCCGGGCGAGGTAGCAGGCGCCTGTAGTCCCAGCTACTCGGGAGGCTGAGGCAGGAGAATGGCGTGAACCCCGGGGGGCGGAGCCTGCAGTGAGCCGAGATCGCGCCACTGCACTCCAGCCTGGGCGACAGCGAGACTCCGTCTCAAAAAAAAAAAAAGAAAAAAGAAAAAAAGAAAAAGTAAATAAAGGTTAAAAACCCTGTAAATTCTCAAAACAGAGAAACTCAAACATGGTTCAGCATTTTCAAATATATTTTGCTCTTTGGTCCATGTGAAAAGGAAAGTAATAGAGAAGTTCATATGTCCTTAGATATTTCATTGTTTCTATCTCAGCATGTTTGAAATGCAAAGTAAAAATTGCGACTTTAAAAAATCATTGATAAGTCATCTATTCTTATCATTAGATATAGAAACCTTTGTTTAGTCTTTGATTATGTTCTGAAAAACATAGGAATTCTCTGAGACATTATGTCGGTTTCTACATATCAGGAAATACTGTTTTTTTACAAAAAGTCAAACTTTAATAGGGAATAGTTGTTTCAGATAGCAGGAGATAGCAGTTATGCACAACTAGTAAGAGCGTTACAGTAGAAACTAGAGTAATATTCTGGAAAACTAATATAAATAATTTTGACACTGCATTTTTATAGCTTGTGTGTGTCTTTCTCAACTTGTCCATGTAAAAATTGTTAATAGTAATTTTTGCCATCTATTATGGGTTAATTGTCTTACTCTGTATATTTTTAACTTTTTTTAACCTTCATTCCTGTTAACATTCTAATAGGAAAATAAAGAAATAATTTATTATTACCCCTTTGGCCAACACATGCAAATTCTACTACTTCGCGGTTGTCAAAAAAGAATAACAGATGGGATGAATTTGAAGTTAATCAAAAGAACCACAAGGGGATCATGTTTTAAAAAACATAAAAATTAGTAATTAAATTACAAGCCTCAAATAGTTTCCACAATGAGAATGATATAAAGAGGTAAAATAGTTGAGTGATGCATTATAGATTATTAAAACCGATATAGCTAATATAAAATAAGTTGGTATTTATGGGAAAAGAAGAAATGTATAAATTGATTGGGAATTAAAATGAGTCTCTTGTAAATATTAAGTAGAAGACCAATATAGAAATATAAAGTAGCCATATGCCTTTATCAAAACCAGTAAGTTAATTTAAAATAATTCATATATGAAGGGAAACTTTTTAGAAAACCTTTTAAATCTCATAATCAAGATTTGTGATCTCAGCTGTTTAGTTAATTAAAATCAAAGCTATCTTCAGAAATCATCATGAGAAAAATCCATGTGTAATGCATATAGTTTGCCCTTTTCATTTATTTTTACGTAAACCAGTGGTCCCCCAATAGAGAAAGTTAATTCTGCCTACTGAACAGATGCATCCTGAACAAATGAAGGGAAAGACTTTCATTTGATCTTTACATCAAAGAACTTATATTGCTTCACTGAACACTTTAGTATTATTGGAAATTTTTTAGTACTGCATGCAAAGATATATATATATACATACATACACACACACACACACACACACACACAGAAGAAGTCATGTTAAAATAAATTTTTAAACTGTTAGGTTATTTCAAGCTGAAGAAAACCCAGGGCCACACATACCATGATGTAAACGGTGCCTTCAAGTGCATTCATGATTTAAATGAAATCATGAAAAAACAATAAGCTGTAGATATTATCTGTGTTTTATTGTAGAAATTTAGTAAATATATTCAAATAGGATAAGCAGAAAACTATTTTGGAGCTTTTGCATGAGCTGTCACAGAAGTTATAACAATCAGTAGTAAGTATTTTTAGTTAGAAGAAAAGTAAACCTCCTTGTTTTGTTTACATTACAGCCTATGTTGCCTTCTTGGTATTTGAAAATATGAAATATTTTTCTAATTTTATTATGTATAGATATGTTATCCTGCTATTGCTTTGATATGAAATATATCAAAATTAGTATCAATAATACATTTTTGTACATTCATGTGGCTATTTTGTAGAGATAGTGATATTTTAAAATATATATAATATATAACCATTATTTAGAATTAAATTCAGAATTATATTAAAAACAACTATATGTATTTCTGTTCCTGGAAATGTTACTGAGCTCAGTGTTACATGTGTGATATTGAAGTGGGATTTATGAGGATCTGTAAATGATGTTTAACAGAAATAACATGGACTTTAAAAAAGTAACCTTCTAAGACCACTATAAAAGTAATGGTTCTGCCAATGCTGGCAGGTTTTACTCGGTCAGAGAAAAGCTGTCAAGGACATTCACCACTTGACCGAGGGAGGGAAGTACAATTTTACTGGAGAGTGTTATATGCGGTGTCAAATTTTGAGCTGATTCATTAAGATTCAGTGCTTTTACTGGGATATTTTTAAAGCAGAGAAAGAAAACCTTTTATCTACTTCCAATTACATTGTAGGTATTTGCCCCTGGCAAAAAAGCTTTATGAATTCAGCAAATACTTAGAGAACTCTACATGTAACACACTCCACTAATCACAAAAGGGATACAAAAATGAATCAAATGTGGGCCCTGCCTTTTGGAAGTTCATTCCAGTGAGGAAGGTCGTATGTGCATAAATCTAAAATAATAAGGTATTAAGTGGTTAGCATCATATGAGAAATATATAGATAAAACATTAAGGGAACTCAAAGGAGGAGAAGTGATTTATAGCTGAGGAGACTGTGAAAAATTGAATGGATGAGATATTGAGATGTGCCTTTAAAGAAGAGATGTCCAAACGTGATAAACCAAAATACTACTTGAGATCACATATATAATAAAAGATATGTTATAAATTAAAGAAATACTATGAGAAATTAGAAGTTTTTAAGGAAAAAATTACCCAAAAAATCTTAAAGAAATATTAGGTAAGATTATATGATAATATTGGGAGTCACAGCCAAAATAAAATCAAATATTTCTTACCTCCATAAATTTAAGTAGACATTTGAACATATCTACAAATATAAGTATTATCTTCACTATTTTAAAGATCCCTTATTGTACATTTTAAAGATTTCTATGATATGTAGTAGAATGAATAGTTTTAAACTATATATATAGTTTAAAAATATATAGTTTTAAACTGTCAGTCTAACTCTAAAATAACAAGTTTTACCAGCAAATTTATAGTACAAGATCTTGGTTCTGCTAGAGAAACCTTATTCAGTTAATACTATCAAGAATTCCAGATTTTTTGGAAGAAACAGTTAAACACTATTTATAGTTTTTTAAAATATATTTTCTAACATCTAATATACCAAGATTTTGCCAAATTGTTGTAGAGTTAATATGTATATATACCAGGGTCTACCATGAAAGATATTGCACTACTTATTACTATACTGTAATAGTATAAGAACGGTTATTTACTTATACATGGTCTCTTCTTGTGGTCACTAACATGATAACTTGTTTTGAAAGTTACCAGATTTTTTATTTGTACATTTTTCTTGTTACAGCTCAGTATTTATGACTGACCATGTACCTATTCCTTCCATTGTCTTCATTTGTGTAGGTTCTTCATCACCACACAATTCAGATGATGAACAAAAAATGAATAATTTTATAGAAAAGGGTATAGTATCTTGATTTTAAAGTATTTTCTTTTATGTTTAATTTATTTAGTTTACTTTGACTAGATTTTGACATTTTATATCAAAATATTGTTTTCAGTGAAGACCAAAAGCAGAAAGTTTTCCAAGATGGTAGCCAATGATATAGGTAGGAAATAGAAATTTCTATTTTGTTTCTAATCCTTGCTATATGCAGTGCTAACCCAACACCAGAATTATCCAGTGCATTGCATTTTTGTGTAAATTTGTTGTTCCTATGCTAAAAAATAATCTCTTGGGCTGTGTCTCTTCTAAACTCATTGGGGCAATAATTATTAAAAATCAGTTCAATTGGGTTGCAGTTCTTTCTCTGACTTACAGTGTGAATTTCTCTGTTAATTTTATTTTTGCTTTACTTTAAAATAAAGCAGGGTTCAATTTATGCCGTAAGTAACACAATTTTATACTCCGAAGTTTTGAAGCAATGGTTTCTTTATAGTTTTATTTGTGTTTTTTCTACCTTTATTCTGTCTCTCTCATATTTTCAAGGCCCCGTATTTCAAGGAAATGGTTTTCTAAAAGATTGACTCTTTTAGTCTATAATCTGTACCGCCTTTGGCAAAGTTAAATAGGAATTTTCTAGGACTGCCCCTACTCTCTCACCGCAAGTAAAAAATGCATTGCTTCTTGTGAATGTTTTTGTGAATATATGTTGAGATGAATTGCTCAGTCCAACGTTCTCAAAGTTTAAAATTAGGGAACAAAATATATAATCAAACTTTGAGGACATAATCAAATTAGGGTTTTAAGGTCACGAAAGTTCAGATGTTCTCCAAAGATTTTTAAAGTCTTGAAAAACACTTTTAGAAAAAGAGGATAAATTTGATCTTTGATTTAAATTCTAAATTTTTATCATACAGTTATTGTATTATTTCCTCCCAAAACCTCTATCACATATTCTTTGAATTCAGTCAAATTAGAGGAATTTCTAGGCAGATGGAATAGTTTTACTTTTTCTCAACTGATAATGTTTTAGATATGCTTAAATTTTCAAAAATTCTTAGAAGTAACATCCATGTTGTCTGTATTTTATAAATTGAACCCTGTTTAGTCATATTAACGGTGGCTGACTGTTAGCCCCTTGTCATTTTTTAAATAAGGTGGTTTATTCTTGGGCAAAGGGCTCTTCATTTATGGAGAATCAATTATTTATCTTTGTATTTGTGGGGTTTTAGTGACTCTTTTGGTAATAGTTAAATCACTGTAATTATGTACTAGCACTATGGCACAATAGTCTTTAACCAATTTCATTTATTGTGTATTCTATCTTAGTAGTACATTAGAGGTTCTTTTGTTGTCATATTATGCAAAAAGAAAAGATTTTCCTACTTACATTTTACTAAACAACTTTAAGAATTAAATTATCTAGGGATTTTACCTTGCATGAAAGGGACTTTGTACATAATTAAATTTTTAAAAACAATTTTTCTGTCTTATATTTTGTGCTGGGGTTCTATTTATTAAATGTACTGACTACCTTCCCATTTTTTCTGTGTTTTAAATAGAATATGTAACATGTAATACTTGAGCTTGACTATTTGAAAGACTACATTAGAAAATTTATCAGTGTTGATAATGTTATTGGAAGGATAGTTCTTTGATGACATTCTTGCTTTATTTTTCTTATTGGTGAGTTTTACTTTTTGTCACACCAGTTTCTGTAGTTATATATTTTGGGGAAAGCATGTTATGTTAACTTCATTCAGCTTTTCAAAATTTTGGTAGTACAGTTATGCATAATTATTTTTAAACCTCAGGAAGCATTGTTATATCCTTTGGCTTTGTTTGAACCTTTCAGTGTGTTTTTTTAAATCACAAGATTTGGGTATACAGAAGGAAAGTTAGTGTCACTTTTTTTTCTTCTTTCAAAGGGAGACTGCCCCATTTTAGACTGTAAAGTTTTTTTTGCATTTGAAAAACTAACACATTAGTTTATCTCCCTACATTAGTATTTAGTTTTGTTATAAGAATTAGCGTAAAATATGCTATTGAAAAACATAAAATGTCAATGAAACATTGGGAAAAAGCTCATAGATCTTCTGAGGACCTCCCTGTCAAGACTGGTATTTTGTGCATGAAGCTGTGGTGTCAAAAGTATTAGGACTTCTTGAGCATTCTGAACTCACCTTATCATCCGATCTGGTACCTGCTATGAAGTATCCTGAACCTCATGAACTTACCACCTCTTCTTCCTCAATATACAAGCATTTATAGCTTCAACTTATAGGTAGTTATACAGTGGCTGGGAAAACGTAAGAATTAGTACCTCCAGGGTTGCACTAGTAAAAGAGCCACCTTGTGTGGAAGGTGAGTAAATAGCTTGGCCCTGAAAGTTTGCCCCTGAGTTTTACCTGTTCTTCGAGAGTAACTGCTGCTGGTGTCAATTTGTGTGTGTGGGTGTGTGTGGGTGTGTTGTGGGTGGGTGGTTCAGGATGGCAGTCACAATTTAATGGTTAACCCAAGCATGGGAAATCAATCACCCTACCTTTTTTTTTTTTTAACTGCCTGACAGTACAGCTGAGATAGCTGAGACTATAATGATAAGCTTTTTGAATGTATTTAGCCTTTATCTTATAATTTTTCTGGCATGCGCCAGCTTTTTATAAATAATTTTTATCAATCCACACAATAATCCCAGTGGGTTAGTTACTACTGTTTCCCTGTTTTACAGATAAGGAAACTGAATATAAGTAATGTATTTGTTGGTACACAGCTAATAAATGAGAGCAGGATTTACACCCAGGTAGCCCCACTCCATGGTCTGTCCTCTTAAACACTGTGCTATGTTATCTCTTAATACAATTTACAGAAAACTAAAGGATTCAAAAGCAAATTCATGGTGTGATTAATAACCAGATAATTTGGTTATGGCCCTGTTCTATCTACACAATAATCTGGAAAAAAAAGATTAAGTTCTGTGTTAGAGCCAGATCATGGATGCCATCTTGGTACCCATCACTCAAGTATAATATAGTGTCTGGAAGTCTACCTTCCTCAAAGACTAGACTCAAAGGAAGGATAACTAGAGCAAACTCTGGAGTACCCTAGCCCATCTACCCAAAGCCTAGCTTCATAGTTTATTTCCTGATTGAAAACTAAAATCAGTTGAATGATCCTGACAATGACCTTGATCTTGCATAAGAAGAGCAGCCTATAAAAAAATAGTTTTAGTCTTGTGAGTTTGACAGCAAAAACATAACAGAATATAATGTAATTGCAGCATCCACAAAGAAAGCTTCATGCATGTAGTATGTATGCATATGGTAATTTGTTTTGCCTGTGTATACCTTATAAATTTTTATTAGTAAAATCTTGATTACCAACATTTTCAAAATCCATAGTTTTTCTGTACTGCTATAAATCACTTAGAAAATAAGATAGGTTATCAATTTTTTATTTACTTGTTATTTGTTTTACAAAAATTTGAAAGTATAGAGTTTCACAAAGCTTTTTGTTATTTTTAATTTATATAAAATAGTCCTACAATGCATATCTTTGTTAATGTATGAATCAAATTTTTCATGATATCCTTATGAATAAAATACAGCCTACATGCTAGCATTGTTTGATAAATTTGAAACTACATGATTAACCTTTTCTAAATATTATTCTATTTCATTATGGTTTTGTTTCATGCTAAAAGTAGATTTCTAGCTGGAACCCATAGTCTGTGACCTGGCCTATATCCAGTTTTATTACTAATTTTCTTATGGAAGGAATGATTACCAAATTCCTTCTGGTTACATGAAGTTGTGAGGGGAAAATAATACCAAGGATAAAAAATAATGACTCAAAATTATGGTTACTTAAATGAGTGCTTTGCCAAAAACAAGTAGAAATAATAGCTTCATTTATTGGGCACCTCCTAAATTCTAGACACTATACCAGGTATTTTTTTATGTGGTATTTATTAATGGAGGGAAAATTATATTTCCAAGGTTACTTTTATCTCTCCAATTCTGAGTTAGCATAATTATTTAGGTAAGGGTTAACTTACTTAGCAAAAACTGGAATAATTTTTGAATTCAGTTTAAATGACAATAATGTTCTTTCAAGTGCTGTTTTTATTAGTTCTCTTACACATGAATCTCAGTGATTCCTTTTTTAAAGTGTTCCAATATAACTAAAGTCTTCTCTTTGTTGTTTTATTCTACATCACTAACTCATTAACTCACACAATTTTAAAGCAGTTCTAACACCTTTATTTTTCAAGAAAAGAAATTGAATGTCAGAGAAGTTAAGTGACACATCCAAAGTAATGCCCCATGGTAGTGACTTAGGACTGAAATCCAGGCTTCTTGAGTCTTATTTTACTATGTATAGCATGTTTCACACTTCATACTCAACTATCTGCCTTTTCTTTCTTATGTGATTGCTTTTTCTTGTGTGTCTTCTCAATTCTTTTGTATCTACAAGTTAAAAAATAAATTCACAAAGGTTCATTTAGATTTGTTGCCATATGAATGAAAAATTGTATATTAAGTCGTATTTTAAGTTATCAAATTATTTTATTCATTGTAAAACTCAAAATAGTGCTGGTATTTCTACTTTACATTCCCCAGTATTCAACCTGAAACGTGGCTATTGAATTTGTAGAATTTAGCTTTTATATTCAATCCACAAGATGGCTATTGAAAGGAGACGCTCAGTTTGAAAGGGATGATTAGTAGTGTACAGTGATACCATTTTTACAGGTGATTTTAATATTTTCTATTTTGGAAGAAAATTATTTCTTGCCCTTAATTGGTCAAGAACTAAATTTTATAGGCAGATACTTCAAAATTATTATATGAGTCTGAGTACTAACAAATTTTTTCTTTTTTAGAATGAATAAAAATTGGAAAGTATTGGCATATTGTATATTTAAATTTAAATTTTATTTTTGAATGTATTTTCTGTCAAATTTCTTAATAAAATGTGCTGGAAAGTCTGTGTTTCATATTCCTGTACTTACTGTATGTGTGCTTATCCCTCTATTGAACTGTCTTTTTTTACATTAAAAGGATATGCAATGACCTTTCTAGAAATAAACTGTAGTTTGCTTCCTAGCATAAAGAAAATTAGTCTGAGTTAGTCACATTACTGAAATAAACCTTTGTCAACTATTATTTGAACAAAACTATAAATGTGGCAATTTATGTTCTGTCATTACTTATTTTATTAGTTTGTTAGGATAGCCACCACAAAATACCACAGACTGGGAGGCTTAAACAATTCGGGAGGTTAGAAGTCCAAGATCAAGGTGTCAGTGGGTTTGATTTCTTCTGATGCCTCTCTCCTTGGCTTGCAGACAGCTGCATTCTCATTGTATCCCGACATGGGTTTCTGTGCAGAGTACAACCCTGGTATCTGTGTATCCACATTTCTTCTTCTTATAAGAACCAATCAAATTGGATTAGGGCCCAGCCTAAGGGCATCATTTTAACTTAATCACTTCTTTAAAGGCCTGTCTCCTAGTATAGTAGAGGAACTGGGGCTTAGGGCTTCTATATATGAATTTTGCAAGGATACAATTCATTCCATAACACTTACTGTGTTAGGTTTATGTAATACCTTGTATTCGGTACAGAATTCTCTTTGAGATGTTGCAAAGAGTTTAATTATGATGTTATTTAGACATTAAGTTTTATGAATGCTTGGAAAGCAGATGGGTCAGGAAAAAAATTGAAGACAAAAGCTCTGGGAGTTCAAGAATGAAAAGAACTTGGTATGGTCAAGTCTTTACTAGACAAGTACTGATATCTTTGAAGATTTACCTCTATTTCAGGTAATAGATATAGATTCTATGGGTATTTCCAGAAGTCGTCTTTTTGATTAACAGGTCTGTATTTAATTTGCCCTCTTTTTCACTTTATTTCTTTTCATTTGTGAAGAAATTCATCATTCTATATAAGTAAAATTCCAATGACAGTTTTGGTTCATTTATTCATTGCAATTATTTATTCATTGTGTTTATTAAACACACACTAAATGCTGGAAACAGACATATATAGAGCGTTTACAAGATAAATTCTGTTTCTGAACTCCTGGGATGTTTTAGCATGGGAGATAGACATTGGTATTATTAGTTCTAATGGCTACTAAAATACATACGATACGTGACAAGAGAGTTTCTACTTCTTGGTTCCACTTTTCTTCTTGGATTCCTTACTATATCCTGCAAACTTGAGTTTTAATTCCTTTACTATCTCAGTTGTTTTATTTAACACAAATACATTCCAACATTATCCCTTTCAAGAGAGTAGTGTTGGATCTCTGCCTGTGGTGACAAAAGTAATATTGTCATTTTATTCTAATTGTTGAAACTCTCAGTATAAACAAAAATCAACTTGCTTTTATGACAGCTTCATCAGTCATAGTTCTTTTTACCTTTTACCTTTACGTTATTTTTTACTATAAATTTCAGATTCTAAAAAATGAAGTTATAGTTCCGTTTTTCTTTCAAGAACGCCTGTTTAGAAAAAAGATGTGGACACAGTGGGTAGAAAAACTAAAGGGAAATTACAAAACATCTGTTTAATTTGCTTCTCTTGGACATCATACATCTTTTCTTGGTATTGAAATTTGCATTGCAGACATAATTATTGTGATCAGGTATAACTTCGTCATTCCTACTAAACAAATGCAGCTCTTTACTGTTTATACAATCAGACAGTTTGATGTCCTTATTCAGGTTTATAAGAAGAGAGCAATGACCCACCTTAACAACCTGCCTACACTCTCTGAGACTAGTTTTCCTCAGACTGAAGAAACCTTCTGCCAGAGGCAAGGGTTGAAGAATACACAGTGGAAGAAGAAAACAGAAACAATGTGTCTTTCAATAACTCATCCAGATTGCATGCGTTCAGTTTGAAGGTCACAATAGAAGATGAGTAACTTCAAGACATGAACAGAAGTTTCTTGATAAGTACAGTGAAACGAGCTAGCTGGGTAAATGAGTTTCATAAGTGATTCTGGGACTCCTGAGAATTAGAAATATGAACATCATAAAATTGTTGGACAAAGTCTACAACCCCATCATCACAAAGTTATACCAGTGTACAGAGTACAAGCCAGGAGGACCAATTGACTAGAGGTTCTCCAGAGATGGGTCTACTTCTTGTAGTGGTCTTGCCATCAAGGAGGTTGGCTAAACAGACCTGAAGCGAGTATATTCCCCAGAAGTCATAAAAATTGAAAGATAAACGGCCAGGCGCAGTGGCTCATGCCTGTAATCCTAGTACTTTGGGAGGCCGAGGTGGGTGGATCACTTGAGGTCAAGAGTTCGAGACCAGCCTGGCCAACATGGTAAACCCCGTCCCTCATAAAAGTACAAAAAAATTAGCCAGGCATGTTGGCGGGTGCCTGTAATCCCAGCTACTGAGGAGGCTGAGGCAGGAGAATTGCTTGAACCCGGGAGGCGGAGGTTGCAGTGAGCCAAGATTGCACCACTTCACTCCAGTGTGGGTGACAGGGTGAGTCTCCTCAAAAAAAAAAATACAAACTTTTAGCCAGAAGTTCAACTTTAGGCCTTAGGTTTGGGACTTAGCAACCCACTAAAAACAACTATAAAAATTGGTCAAAAGATACAAGCTTAGTATTTCCAGGCATTGAACAGCAGGCTTTCCAGGACTGTCATCCTTGAGAAAATGGAGATACATGAGGTGAGCCCCATGTTTCTGCCACCTTTCTGCTCAGCTTTCTGCGACAGAGCACGTTCCCGTTGCAGCACAAGTGGAGCTGCAGTATCAGAACCTAAGGAGGCAGAGAGTGGAATTCTGGGTTGCTGGCAGGACTGGAGTATTTGCTAGAGAGGAGGAACTGCTCCAAGAAGTCCTAGAAGTCTCTGGACATTCAAACTAGGTCCTGAGAACTGTATATTTTAAATGCTTGCATTGGAACTGTTTTAAACCAATGATCTCAAGTCTTTGTCTTAAGTTAGAAAAAGAAGGGCAAATTAAATACCAAGTTAATAGAAGGAATAAAATAGCACAAAGTAGATATCAATGAAATAATACATAAATAATAGAGGTAAAGAGTTTTCAAGGATGAAGGTGAACAGTTTTCAAGTATGAAGACAATAGGCAGACATTTCTAACCATGAAAGAAGCCAAGGAATACAGCAGTCGTTTTTAAAAACTACCTCATGATGAAAGTTCCACAATTAAGTACTACAGCAAAATAACCCAAGAGATGGAAAGCCATGGTAGGAAGATTGATGTTGATCTTTAAATCCATTTAAACTTAAAAGCTACACTAAACCTTTGTGCAAATTGTGATTATAATATACCAGTTTTAAAACTTATAAATGTGAAAGTAATATAACTAATACAAATCAAGAAGAAGGAATGTTTGATCATAAAAGGAAAAGAGGGCTACTTTCCTGATCTTTCATAGCTGAGAGCCAATATTTACTGTCTAATAGTTACAGAAATATTTCAACCTCTGAATGTTTTACACAATGTATTTTCCTATCCTTGGAGCTTTTAAGAAAAGATACATCTTGTAATAAAAAAAAGTTTGAAATACAGTAGTCCTTTAGCTTCACTTTAGTTAGATGTAAGGAAAAGCAAATGTTTATTGTATTTAAGCATATAGTATCACAAGTGTCTGCAAATATTTATTAGTGGCTATCTGTATACAAAGGACGATATCGGATGTTCAATTAATTTAATGGTTATTTCTGGTTAGCAGGATGTTGGGTGATTGTTTTTAATGTGTACTTTTCTGTATTATTTGAATTCTTTATAATAAGAATGAGTTATTTTTACAAAAACAGTTTAAAATTTTAGTTTAAATGTTAGTAATGACATTATATCTGGTTAACAATTGCTCTCTGAAGTTTTCCCAGCTTTACACTAAAGTACCTATGAAATCAAAGAAAAACATGGACATTCAGTTTCAGCAGGAATTAGGTAAGGATACGTGATCACAACCCAAGTCAACATTGCCACTCAAGACAAAGCCTTGGTAGATACTGCACAGTTCTTCTGCCTGCCACTTACAAGCATTTAGATAGATGCCTCTTCATGCAAGGGAAAGAAACCCATTACAGACATCCTAGGATTTAAATCCTTTCCCTCCCTTCCTCCCTCTCCTCCTTCCTCCTACTCCCTGCCCCCACCCTGTGAAAGGCATGCATGCAAAATAGACAAGATTCAGAGGTAGATAAGCGATAACTAGTTAACATTTCAGATTTCTCAGCTGCACTCAATACAGTAACAAAATGGACCAACTTCTTAAGTTTTGAGGGGATATAGTTGTGAGCAAAACTTTGACATTTTACCAAAGTTACATATGTTTTTCTTTGTTTTCATCTAAACAGTTTTTGTAGTATTATACTTAATATACCTTTGAAAAAATACTAAAGGCACACTTCAGAGCTCCTTGGAGTTGGGGGAGTAGTACTGGCATTAATTTCCTCCTATAAAACTCTATCCTAAGGAAATCCAAAATATATGCAAAGATTTATGTACAAAATTTTTATTCCTGTGTATACTGAAAAATTGGAAAATGCCTAACTGATTCATAAGTGTTCATATAACTATGCAACCATTAAAATATACTGACAGTTAATGACATTAAGAAATGTTTGTTTTAATAGTGAAAAGCGGCAGGATACAGATTTCTTTATATAGTTGATCTCAACTATGTAAAGAAAAGTGGACTTTTAAAAGTGGTAGGAAATATGCAAAAATGTTGCTTCTGACTATGGGCATTAATAGTGACCTTTTTTCTGTTTCTTTATTCTTTATTGTCCAAATTTGCTATGAAAACACATAATGCAAAATAACTCAAAGATAAAAAAGCATGTATAACATAAGATACAGTAAGAGAATATAATCTGATATGGCCCTCTGAATCTGTTAATTAAGAGGATACATATTTACATTCATTCTGTGCATTGAAAAAAAAATACAAGCTTTAAAATATTTTCAGGAAGAAGCTAAAAAACATCCTGAGTTTAAGACACCTTATACAAGAGTTGATACTGTGATTTCATCAGTATATTGTTGTAGAACAGGCAAAACTGATCTGTGCTTAAAAAGCATTAGAGCCGTGGTTATTCCCGGAAATGGGACAGGGATTGATTAGGAAGAAGCATGCATGTCCTTTTTGGGGTGAATGGTAATGTTCGTTATCTTGCTTGTTCTAACAGTTTGAGTTACAGAGGTGTATATATTGTCAAAACTCAGTGAATATACCTTTAAAATTTCTGCATTTGTATGTAAGTTTTACATCAAAAGAAAATATACTGTTAACCAAAAAAGAAATGTTTGGGGAACATCTTGTTTCGTGAAAATGTACAAAGTCTCTCGCTAGTTTTGTCTCCACATCCCATGGTCTTAGATAAGTGTTCCAGACTGAGATAGGGTATAAATCCCATGTACTCCAGTTGACACCTTGTGCCTACCTTTGTGAGTAGTACATACTACACTTTGGAGTTGTTTCATCTAATGTGAGCTCCTGGGAGGCCAGAAGTATATCCCTGCCCTCTGGCACATTACAGGCATATGCCCAGTAGATATTTAATAAATGAATATTCACACCTCCACATGTAACAGGTTTTTCTGTACTCATGGAAGGCCTTAACTCTGTATTTTTAAATATTACTTGATAGCTAGAATTAACACAAGTAACAAAAGTTAATCTTCTAATGTCATTTCAAGTTCTGCATTCAAGGAGATTGCTTAAAATTTTATCCAAATATAATAGCAATATGGCTGAAGTATCTGTCAAAGTTGGTGTCCAGGTTGCGGATATCCACTTGCAAACTGTTTCGGGAGAAAATAATAAATTGACTATATTAAAATTTATATGACATTTATAGTAAAATTACTCTATTCAACAATCTTTCCAGTCATTTTGTGTGTGATTTTAACCTCTCAATAAAAATGTTGAAACTAGACTAACTGAGAATTATTTGGAAAGCTGGTTAGTTATATTTAGTATTTTTTACATAATAAATTTAAAATAGTACTAGAAAAAAACTTTTATTCTATGGGAGAGGTTAACTTAAATTTTTAAGAATACTTGAGCTTATATAAAATTTTTTTAGTAGAAATCCTAAGGAAGATCAAAAGCATGCACCTAGAAAATTCAGAAGGAAATTTTCTGCTGGTATATTTTTTGGCAGCAATGTATGTATAGATGGTGAATGAAAGCATAAATATGTTAAATAAACATTCCTAATTGATTAAAATATGTATTTAACGTTTAATGTATTCAGAGATGAATTTGTTACTTTTATAAATCACTGAAGTTATTACTCTTCTTTGTTTAGCCATATATATTTAGTTTTTGAAATGAACTTAAAAGGTTGAGCTTATTATAGTGGTGCATTGCATTCTATACTTTTGTCCTAAATTTTTTTTATGGTTTTGTTTTAGTTACTTAGAATTTTGCCATAGAATTAGAATGAAGGAACATTAGGTTATTTGCAAGTATAGTAGTAGCTCATCTGTATAGTGTTTTACATTTTATGACAAGTTTATATCTCACCTTATTATTAACAATAAATAATAACATTTATTAAATCATACTGTGTGCCAGGTATTATGCTCAGTTCTTTGCTTATGTCATCTTACATAATCCTCACAACTATCTATCCTCATATTACAAATGATGAAACTTGAAGTTTAGAGAGGCAAAGTGATTACTAAGGTTACACATGTAGTAGTTAGTTAAAGTGGGTTTGAACCTAGGTTTCAGCTGATTCCAAACCCAGTCCTAACCACTATACTTATTCTTCCATGTTTATTGAGGCTTGTTCACAAAATGTTTTTGGTGGGCCTAATTATGTAGACGTACTGGGATTAATAGTTTTGTCTTGGTTACTACCATGAAGTTGCTTAGTGTCTAAGGACCTTGCTACTCAAAAGTGTGGTCCACGCACCAGCAGCATCAGCAGCTCCTGGGAGCTCATTGGAAATGTCTCTTAAGCCCTAGTCCCAGAGGACAGAATCAGGGTGTGGATTTTAACAAGATCTCCATGTGACTGGTGTGCACATTCAAGTTTGAGAAGCAAAGGATTTAAAATAACTTGATCAAATCAGAGTAGTGATGTCTAGAGAGGCGGCGTCCATATCATATGATTTTTATCTAAAAGAGTTACCTTTAGACTGTGCCAAATTTATTTTCTACATCTGATATCATGCACATTGTATAGATACTACTTATCAGTCTAGGTATATTGCACCTATGATATGTGATGAAGATCTCTGGATTTTTCAATGTGTAATGTTGCCTTTTGGAGGACTGTTTTAGAGATACAATATTTTCTAATTTTAAGGGTATTGGATTTCAAGCACAAGAACAACCGTGTATGTGACATCAACTAACTGCAGATGTTATTTGGCCATTTTAGTTTTGTATTGCATTTTCTTTTTTAACTGAAATTTTTTATGTTGGTGAAAATGGGGTGACTTTTATAAATTTAACCCATTCTTGTTTGCTGAAAGATACTAATTAAGTTAATGAAGCTGAGAAGTGAAAATTTGATGTCCCTTCCAACCCCCATTCCTTCCCAGTCTGCCTAATGCCTCTTTCCTAACACTGGATTTGTCATTTTTTTAGATGTGGAAGTCATGTACTATGACTGGATTTCTCTTTGTTTACATGGCGCCCTTATGGACTAGCAGGGTCTGTGCTTTAAATATCTCCTAACAGTCCAAAATTTAACCTAATATATTCATTCCTGTATTAACAAATGCTTTTTGAAAATTTCACATAGGAAGCACTTTTCTTTTACGCATGCACCACCACTAACATAATAGATATAGTTGAACAACGCCTAACTTTAAATCACTTTCTAGATTAAGACAATAACTGATTTTGAGGATGGAAAGTGGATTCCAGTAAGTTTATACATTCATTCTTTTTCCAAGATTACAGAAAAATGCCTGTGGTTTGCATCTTATGTAAATACCGTAGTTTCAGATTATGCATGATCTTATTTTGTTTTTCACTAAAATGTAAATAGAAGAGTTAACTTATATCAAGGAGTGATTGAGTCAGATATTGTATAATGTAATCAAATACTTAAATTTGATTAGATATAAGTTTGGCCTATAAGCTAGAAATTAACTTAAAAAGTAATGAACCCAGCCAGGCACGGTGGGTCACTCCTGTAATCCCAGCACTTCGGGAGGCCAAAGCGGGTGGATCACTTGAGGTCAGGAGTGAAACCCCATCTCCACTAAGAATACAAAAATTAGCTGGCAGTGGTGGCTTGCACGTGTAATCCCAACTACTCAGGAGGCTGAGGCAGGAGAATCCCTTGACCCTGAGAGGCGGAGGCTGCAGTGAACCGAGATCACACCACTGCATTTCAGCCTGGCAACAGAGTGATAATTTGCCTCAATTTAAAAAAAAAAGAATGAACCCAGTAGCTATGAAGATGATGAGCTGGAAAGATTTTATATCACATACCCAAACTTAGTCTTAGGCCTCTACTCTCTTTATCTGCAACACCTTTCTTCTGAGAAGTTACTGTTTCTCACTCAGAAAAGCCTAACCCTTTCCTGTGAGCCTAAGAAATAATTAAAAGTTAGAATTTAAAAGGCTTCCTTAAAGTAAAAATTTTAAGTACAAAAAGATATTACATCAAGTAAGTAAAAACTTTTAAAAAGTTGGCCAGGCATGGTGGCTCACGCATGTAATCCCAGCACTTTGGGAGGCCAAGGCAGGAGTTTGAGACCAGCCTGGGTAACATAGTGAGACTCCATCTCTACAAACATCCAAAATAGCCAGGCACAATGGTTACATGCCTGTAGTTCCAGCTACTTGGGAGGCTGAGGTGGGAGGATCACTTGAGCCCAGATGATTGAGGCTGCAGTGAGCCTTGATCGCACCACTGCACTCAGCCTGGGCGATTGAGTGAGACCCTGTCTCAAAAAATTAGAAAATAAAAAGTTGAAAGGATTTACTTTCCACTCCTAATATTACTCATCTTTTATTTATCTCGGCATCTAGATTTAGTAATAAAAGTATTCACTTCTATTTTGAAAATCAGTTGATATTAGTATGAATCAAATATTCTTCAGAATTTTAAAAATGTCTTTTATTTTTCAGCAAAGATGTCAAGGAAGTTAAGCTTACCTACTGACCTAAAGCCTGATTTAGGTAAGTAAAATAAATATTCAAAATAATTTAACTCCCTATAATGGGAAGACAAGGAAATCAGAAGATTTATAATTACTGTAAGATAGTCATTGGAAAGCAAGTTTAAAATGACTAAGATGCTTAAGGTTTAAACATTCTTTGGAATAGTCTTTAGAATGCTAAATGCTAAATTAAAATGACAATTATAATACAAATTCAAGCAAACCACAAGAATATATTTTCTTTGCCCTCTCATACTTTGTCTGAACAGAATTTAGCATAAGATTGAATTTGTGCAATTTTAGATTAATTTTTGTTAAAAGTGGTTATATCCCATTTAACCATGTGAAAACCTATTTTGAACTCTATAAAATATTTTTATACTAATGAAATACTTAAAATTTAAAATAGATTAACTTTTTTCTGTATTACAGTGAATCATAGCAAGAATCATCGTTACTAACTTTTTGATTATAATAAGTTGGGAAATATTTCTTCCACAGCACTTTCTGTGCAATTCATTTATTATGAAAGCAGGATGAATATATTCACACATTCATTTTGCTTTATATCTAACCCACAAACAGCACCTTGATATCACATAGGGACAAATGACATTTCAAAAAAGATAAAAGTAGGATTTCATGTAATACATATAAAACATGGTATCTTTTTAAACTCATTTTTTATTTAAGAAATTTCTGTTGCCTTTAACTAAATAGGTATGATTGTGTAAGGATGATTTCACCCACCTCTATCTTAGAGATAACTAGGTTTTCTCCCTTGCATTAGCCCACACCCCTCACCACTGTTTATTCTCTAGATTTCTTGACTATGTTTGTTATGCATCATACAAACTTAGGTGTTGGTCCATTTAAACTTACTAATTTTAGCATTTCCAAATCATTATCTTACTTCAGTTTTGCTGATAGAAAGCATGTGATTATGAGTGAGTAGGCATACAATATATTCCACTGTCATTTGTAGAAAGTTTCATTCATAGGAAAAACAACTTAGTAGAACCCTATAATATCCCTAGTATAAGGGAACAAGAGTTAATCATAGAATATAGGATAGTAGACATTTTGAGAAGGTCATAGTTTTCTCCACCAAAAAAAAAAAAAACAGGTATAATTTGAAACCAAGTATATCTGAGGCATACAGTGTGCATTTTTCCCCTATAGCAGAATCCAGAGTTTTCATCAGACTCTAAGAGGCCCAGGATTTCAATAGCATTAAATATTACTAGTTAAAGTGGCTTCGTGTATTTTAGTTTCTTAAAAATCTGGGTAAACACATGTAAATATACTTTTAAAATTATAAAAATACCATAGCCAATTATTTTTTAAGGCATACTCACATTTACAAATCATGTAAGTAATTTAATTAAAGTATGTACTCCATGCTTTCATAGATTATTCACTTTATGGTTTAGCTAGCATGCCCATGTATGCCCTATGCCAATTATAACTTTGACTAATGTATACCTGTAACATTCCTGTGTTGCCTAAGTAATGTCCCTCAAGTTATTTTGTTGTTGAACTGTTACTTGGTAGAGATTCTTGGCTGCTAATTACTTTACATTGGTCAGGGAGGCAATGGGGAATAACTCCAACTATATTGATAGGTTCAAACTGCCAGATGTTGGTAAAGCACTGAGGCCAATGAGCTGTTGTGCAGCTCCAGAAGCTTCTATGCATAGAATTCATTTTTTGCTTATGGGGAAATTGTGCAGCACTGTACTTGCACTATAGCTTCACCATCCTGGATTCTGTAACCCAGAAGTCAGAATCCATGGGTGATTTTGTTACACTTATGATTGTCACATTTCAAATGTCAGCCATAGGAGGCAAACATCAGAACCATTATATACTTTGATATGAATTAGTTTCTTACCCTGATTTTTACCTGAACAGATTCAAATCTTGGCATTATGTTTTGATTTGGGAATATAAAAGTTTGTTGAATAAGGCTCTCTGTGGGGAGGAGAAAGTGATACATACAAGTAGCATGTTGTAAGTATGCAGACAGTAGCATGAAAACGGTGATTTTATGGCATGATTGTATCAGGTACAGCTGGATGGAGGCATTAATGACAAATTTTGTCTGAGTTTAGATCAGCTAAAAAGATCACATATTCAAGCACATTTCTGACATCTAAACTAGAACTTTAATTCTCAATAATAACCATAGCGTTCCAGCTGTATGATAGTGGTGATATGGCTGTTTGGAGTTGCCTAACAGAAAGTTTTAGACTTGGAGACAGACACAAATTCTGACTCTACCACATACTAGCTTGGTCATTCTGGGCAAGTCACTTAATCTCTCTGAGCCTCTGTTTAATTATTTGTTAAATTGTGATGATACTACTTTTCAAGGTGGTTATGTAGATTCAATAAAATGATAAATGTAAAGTATTAGTGCCTGGCACATGGTAGGCCTTGCTTAGTGTTAGTTATTTTCACTTCTGCTCTTATTACTAGAGCTACTAAAATTAAACTTTTATTCCATTTATTTACTTTGCCAAACTTGTATAAATAAGCCCACAGAGACCCATAATGCTTAACTTAAAAGGAGTAAATGGAAGTTGTAATTCATGAATTGCTGAAAATTCTGACTTTTTTTCAAAAGTCTAGGCAGATAATAAAATAAGCAACCTATTTCTATTAGTTTCAAACTTGACTCTTATTCAGGCAGTTCTTCCGTTTTGATCTAGCTTTAGAAGTTGCTTTGGTAATCTAATTTTTATAGATAAATTATGTAATAAAAATACAATTTTAAGTTGTGCATTTTATATAGTTAAATTAGTCTATTAAATTCAAACATTGCTCATTTGACCTATGAGTTAACATTTAAAATATATGTTGTTGTGAATCACCTCTTGTAATTTTAATAGTTATCAGTAAGAGTTTTTCTACAGGTTAATTTACAATGAAATCTATATTATCTACTTTTTTCATATCATTGTTTTCTATTACTATCACTACATCACAACTGAAAATGTTCATTTGCCTTGTATATGTATGCTTTACAAGTAACAAGTGTATTTATCATTGTAAAATTTTAAAAATGTATTTTGCTAAAATAACTTTGGAAACCATAAAGAGTTAATAAATATTTGTAATTAATATCATTACAAACTGTATTGAGGTGTTGATTAGGAAAGTTGTTTCATTTATAGTAAGTAGTTCTTTTCTACCGTATCATAATTTGTAAATTATGGAAATGCAATCTCAAGCAAAAGAAAGACATTTTTAGAAAGTACAGTTTAAAAAAATGATCCATAGTATTATCATAACTAATAACATTGTTTTCAGAGGCTACCTGTAATCAAAGTTATGTTGCATATAGTTATTGGGGATATTTTTAATCTATGAATCTAAATTTGATTGCAAAAAACTTTTTGTAAGGTATAATTAAGATTTGGCTATACCTTTTTTGTTTAATAAAGTACAACTTAGAATTTAACATGTTTTATAGTTTTCACATTTTGAAGAGTCCTTTCTTTCACAATAGCCTTGAAAGCATGTGATTTAGGGAGTTATTAGATGTAAGTAGTAGAAGCTACTGAGAATTTTAATAAATCCTAATGGAACAGCAGAAGCGTTGGTTTAGACATTCTCAACTATAAATCTGCCTTCAGCAAGTGTTTATTGAATTCCTTTCACATGCAAGACACTGTGCGAAATTCCAAAGGGTATCAAAACGACACAGTCCTTGCTTTCAAGATACTTGCAGTCACTTTAGAGTGAGGCATGAGAAAAGTCAGAAATAACTACAGAACAAATGTACTCTAAGTGTCATGGGAGAGATACATGGCTATAGGTATGTAGTCAAGAGGGAGAGAAACTATATAGGTTGTAGGAATCAGGAGAAACTTCAGGAAGATGACAGTAACTGAAGTGGAAAATAAGCAGAATCTTGATAGGTAGGAGAAAAGGCTGATGCAAAGGCACCAATCAGAATACCTCAAGCAAAAGCCTAAAAGTAGGTAAGTGCAGGTTATGTTTGGAGAAAATTGTGTGGCTCTATTTATTTCTCACAATGAACTGAAATAGGGTAGCATTGGGAGATAAGGCCAGGAGGGTAGATTAAAGATATTTTGTGAAGAGTCTTAAAAACTTGAGTAAGATTATAAGCATGATTAAATAGGAGCTACTAAGGATTTTTTAGATTGAGGCCACAGAATTATAACTATGCCTTATAAAATTTAATTGTGTTGTGTTAGTAGTGAGATGCTGCTGGTGAGGAGATCAGCTGGGAATTGTCTAAGTAAATGGTGATGAGAACCCGAACTTAGGATAATGGAAGTAGATTACCAATGGAAGGAAGGAAACAAAAATGTGCAATAAAATACCTTAGGGCTTGGCATCCCATCAGATGTATAGGTCAAATGAAAAGGAGAAACCCAAACTGTGGCTCATCTTAAGTGTTTCTCCCTATGAGAACAGAAGTGTCATTAATATAAATAGTGCCATTCGAAGAATTTACTGGTTTGGGGGAAATTATATGCTTTGGTTTTGCATAGTGAGACATAAGTGGAAAAAAGTCAAAGAAGTATTTGGAAATGATGTTCCAAGAGAAAAAGGAAAAGGCTAGGGCTTGAGACAAGCTTGGGATTAGCAACAAGGGAAGGTAGCTGAAGATGAGAGACATTTTATTAGTATAATTTTTTAAATGCGCCTGTCATTACAGACAGAGCTGGGTAAAGGAATTTGCCTGGTATCAAGTGTGAGCCAGATGGCAGTTGTACATTTTGGTGAAAATGCCTTAAGTGAATGTGGATTGCAGTTAAAATGGCATTGAAGAAAAATGGGAAAAAAGCTAAACTTTTGTTGATTAAAGGTTTTTATTTGGGCAAATCTGAAAAAAAAAAAGATCCATCATACAGTAAATTAGAAGGTAGAATCAGAGTACTTCTAAATGCATTTTTTAAAGGTAGAAAATGGAAAAGACCCACACTTGTCACACTCTACCAGTCATGGATTGTATTACCAAAGGAAGGCACAGTACCATGAGAAAGAAGGTGCCAAGGGCTAAGCAGCCAGGACCCCAAGGATTGCACACTCAGATATTCATCGGGAGGCACCCGGTTCGGTTCTGAGGAGTGTGGAGTTGTTTGTTTGTATATTAAGAAAAAGGGAAAATTTATTAGCATAAAAGTAAATTGTTTTTGTTTTCAATTATACTTGATGTTTAAACAATGCAGGTGTTAAGGACACCAACTCCTCTGCATATAATTTTTGATCTCCAAAAACTTAACTTCTAAAAGCTTACTGTTGACTGAAAGCCTTACCAGTAACATAAACAGTAGATTAACACATATTTTGTATGTTAGATGTGTTATATACTGTATTCATGTAATAAAGTAGGCTAGAGAAAAGAATGTTATTAAGAAAATCATAAGGAAGAGAAAACGTATTTACTATTCCTTAAGTGGAAGTGGATCATCCCAAAGCTGGTTTTTCCATAGAGTAGACTGAAGAGAAAGAGAAAGAGGGAAGGGTTGGTCTTGCTGTCTCAGGGGTAGCAGAGGTGGAGGAAAATCCATGTAGAAGTGGACTTGTGTAGTTCAAACCCATGTTGTTCAAGGATCAACTAAAATGAAGTGAATATTAAATATGCCGTAGGTTTTGTCTTCTTGCAGATTAACTGTTTGACCAAATTTATATTAAAAAACAACACAAATAACTTATTTTATAACTTGAGCAATCTCACAACATTTTTAACCGTTTCAGATGTAAAGGATAACTCCTTTAGCCGATCACGGAGTTCAAGTGTAACAAGCATTGACAAAGAATCCCGAGAAGCGATCTCCGCTCTTCATTTCTGTGAAACATTTACTCGAAAGACGGACTCGTCCCCTTCCCCTTGTCTATGGGTTGGAACAACGCTAGGAACAGTGCTTGTCATTGCACTGAACCTTCCCCCAGGGGGAGAGCAAAGACTTCTTCAGCCAGTAATTGTGTCTCCAAGTGGTATGTATTGCTGCTGCACTTAGAGTTACATTACAGGTGTGATTTACTATGATAGAAGCCTTTGTTTTTCATTCTTGAATTGATCTAAGAATTCTAAAATGTAAAGTAAATGGTGACAATGATGGCCTTATTTATTTATTTTTTTAATTATTATACTTTAAGTTTTAGGGTACATGTGCACAATGTGCAGGTTAGTTACATATGTATACATGTGACATGCTGATGCTCTGCACCCACTAACTCGTCATCTAGCATTAGGTGTATCTCCCAATGCTATCCCTCCCCCCTCCCCCCACCCCACAACAGTCCCTAGAGTGTGATGTTCCCCTTCCCGTGTCCATGTGTTCTCATTGTTCAATTCCCACCTATGAGTGAGAATATGCAGTGTTTGGTTTTTTGTTCTTGCGATAGTTTACTGAGAATGATGATTTCCAGTTTCATCCATGTCCCTACAAAGGACATGAACTCATCATTTTTTATGGCTACATAGTATTCCATGGTGTATATGTGCCACATTTTCTTCATCCAGTCTATCATTGTTGGACATTTGGGTTGGTTCCAGCAACCTACTCATCTGACAAAGGGCTAATATCCAGAATCTACAATGAACTCAAACAAATTTACAAGAAAAAAACAACCCCATCAAAAAGTGGGCAAAGGACATCAACAGACACTTCTCAAAAGAAGACATTTATGCAGCTGAAAAACACATGAAAAAATGCTCGCCATCACTGGCCATCAGAAAAATGGAAATCAAAACCACAATGAGATATCATCTCACACCAGTTAGAATGGCAATCATTAAAAAGTCAGGAAACAACAGGTGCTGGAGAGGATGTGGAGAAATAGAAACACTTTTACACTGTTGGTGGGACTGTAAACTAGTTCAACCATTGTGGAAGTCAGTGTGGCAATTCCTCAGGGATCTAGAACTAGAAATACCATTTGACCCAGCCATCCCATTACTGGGTATATACCCAAAGGACTATAAATCATGCTGCTATAAAGACACATGCACATGTATGTTTATTGCGGCACCATTCACAATAGCAAAGACTTGGAACCAACCCAAATGGCCTTATGTTTTAATGAAAGAATACATAGAGCAAGATTTCAGGATGTTGTTTGTTTATACAGCCATTCAATTTTGCCATTTTTTTTTAAACTTTGGGATCCTGTGTAAAATAATTACTATGTAAGAAAATTTTTTTAAAAAAAGGTTACAATAATGCATTCCTAATACCTCAAGCAAAAGAATGCTATAAATTTAGGAGAAAAACAGAAAAGTGCATTTTTAAACATTCTACACATGGTTATTTTTCATCTCGAAGTGTGAAACCTGAGATTATTTTTCTACTTTGAAGTGTTAGGAAAAGGTGACTTGAGAGCAAATTTTAAAAAATAGTACTAGACTTCATATTTTGAAAATGAGATTGGATTTTGTCAAATGTTTGTGGAGTCTGTTAGGTCAGGAGATAACTGAGAATTCTGATTTCTGTTACTACTCATTTATGCTCATCCAGATAGAAACAACCATGATTTTGCTTGTAAATCTATCTCTTGTTTGTGCCGACTTTTACAGTTTTTGGAATTTAGAAGTTAAACTGCATTTATGATTATATTTCTGAGCCATCATTACATTAAATAATCAGTTTAATTTATTCATTTTGCTCTATAAGTGCTTGAGTATATACTGCACATCAAGTTGTTAGATTAAGGAAAACAGGTTACATAATGATATTCTTACTAATCTCAGTTCTTATTAGTAAATATGTGTATAGGAATAAAATTAACTGGAAAGTTGAAAATCAAAATGTTAACAGGAGTTATCACTGGTAAGTAGGATTTGGGGTTATTTTTATTTTCATTTTTTTACTGATTTGTAGTTTCTAAATTTTCTACAGCAAACATACACCAATTTGTAATAAGAAAAAAATGTTTCCAATAAATGAAAATGACTGAGCGGGATTAAATATAGATAATTTACTGTTAACTACACAAAAAGTATTTAGTATACTTTCCAACTTGCAATAAATCAAATTAGCTGTAAAGTGAATACAAAAATAACTTTCATATGTAAGAAAGAAACTTAGTTTCTTCTCAATGATGGAATCCTTGAGGTTTGTTTTTAATAAGATGCCTATTTAAAAATATATCAGTGACACTCATGTCATCTGTATTGGAGCCCTGAGAAGAAAGAGATGTTTTCAGGCTGATGGGTTTCTGTGCTTCAGAGCCTAAAGTGGTCTACTTTGTCTGCTGTTATTTTTTCTTTTCTTCAAGAGGAAGATTCAACAGTTAACCACTACTCTACTAGGAAACATGCTAAAGTCCCATCAACTATAGGACAAGCATACATTTAACGGTTATTTTAGGCCAGTTTTTTAAACAATCCACATACTAGAACAATATATGTGCTATAAACAGTTCCCGAATTAGCATGGATAATTCAGCTGACCTCATCAAAACTTTAAAGGCGGAAGGACTCTTTGGGTGGACCAGAATAAAAAATAAGAGATCTTGAAAGAAAAGCTAGCTTTATAATATGTTTTGAAATAATAATTAAAACTGTAAGATTATAACTGTCTTGTGTTTCGAAGTTTTCTACAAAGCTGCTTAAAATAGTGAAATTATCTGCTCACCAAACTTGGATGTAGAGTAGGGTTACTAGATTTAGTAAATAAAAATATAGGATGCCCAGTCAAATTTTAATTGATATAACAAATACTTTAATATAAGTGTGTCGCATTGGACAGATATGTAGCATTTGGGACATACTTATACTAAAAAGTATTCATTGTTTATCTGAAATTCAAATTGAAATATGTGCTCTATTGTATTCTGCAACCTTACTATTGATAAAACATAAATGCAAAGAGGAAAGGAAAGAATATTTTTCCTTCTAAAATGTTTTGAGAAAACATCAGGAACTCTTTTTCTTAGAAATAAAAGAAAATAATATGTGGAAAAAATACTGTAAGCTATAAAACCTTATATAAATTTAAAACAAAATATGAAAAATCTTTAAGAACTGAATGCTAACTCAGTTATCTACCCTCCCTTCCATTCTATTAATGTTATCACTTAGTTTACTCAGAAGTGAGCATAAAGCATATTTGTACATTATCAAGGATATAGGGGGAAAGGGTACCATTAACTGAAGCAAGTAAAAAAATGTAACCCCTACATTAAGATGATAAACTGACCAAAATAATGCCTTAAGTATATTTGACAGTTGTTGTAAATCATTTAAGAGGAATTTTGATTTTAGAGGTAATGGTTGGAAATGTGTGAATTTTTTTTCATTGGCCATCTAGATCACTACTGTCTATTAGAGATGCAATGCAAAGCCACATAAATAATTTTAAATGTTCTAGCAGTCACATTAAAAAAGTAAAAAACAGGTGAAATTAATTTTACTAACATTTTATTTAGTCCACTGTGTCCCAAATATTATCATTTTGGCATGTAATTATTAAAAGTGATTGAGGCATTTTACATTGAACTTTTTGGAGTGCTAAAGTCTTCAGATGGGGCATGTGCTTGAGTCTCACCATGCACTGCAGTTGTTCACACACTTTGGACAAGGCGCATTCCCAGTGCTCTGCAGCCACATGTGGCCCCACACTGACCGCTCCAGGTGCTGTCCACTTGCTCTCCTGCTGACTGGTAGTGCACTTACTGGATATAACAGAAAACAGTTCCAGATACTCCAGCATGTCGTTTGTTTATTCATTTAAAGATCAGATACGTGTTTGCCAAATTTATCATACGTAATTAAATTGTGAGTGATCATTAGTGGCATTTATCTATTTGGAGCATGTAAGTTGACATCTTTTTCCAGACTCATAAATACCATGCTTAAAGTCTGAATCCTGTCAATGAGCCAGTGTTCAGTTCAATATGCGTTCAGCATATATTTAAGTATCTACTGTATGTCAAAGTTAGAATAAATGTGTTTACTCTGTTGATTAAAATATTTCAGTTATTTACTAGACTTCTATATTTTAGGTACTATATTGAGGTTAAAAGGTGCAATCTTGAGAATGGCATTTCTGGATACCACAGGCTGCTTAATACCACCTGCGTATGAACCCTGGAGAGAGCACAATGTTCCTGAAGAAAAAGACGAAAAGGAGAAATTGAAAAAACGGCGGCCTGTCTCAGTATCCCCCTCCTCTTCTCAGGAAATTAGTGAAAACCAGTATGCAGTGATATGTTCTGAAAAGCAAGCAAAAGTAATCTCACTGCCAACCCAGAACTGTGCTTATAAGCAAAATATTACAGAGACCTCGTTTGTGCTTCGTGGAGATATTGTAGCATTGAGTAACAGTATCTGCCTTGCCTGTTTCTGTGCCAATGGACATATTATGACTTTTAGGTAAGAGTTAGATATGTTTTAAAACACAGATACAGCATTTCCTCCCTCAAACTATACTACAGAATTGTTTAAAAGAAATGCTTTTTGTGTGTGTATAGTCTTATACTCTGAGAATTTATTTTTATTCTGTTAATAGTGAACAAGTATATGAGGAGCATAAACCATTTTTTATCTCCCACTCAAGTATACAAACTAAGTCATAAGATTTATAAGGTCTCTGCCATTTTTAACAATGATAGTGTGTTCAAGACTAAAACCTACCTTATTATTAACAAGTTTTTAATTTTTTTCTCAAGTTTGCCAAGTTTAAGACCTCTGTTGGATGTGTATTACTTGCCCCTGACCAATATGCGGATAGCCAGAACGTTCTGCTTTACCAACAATGGACAAGCATTATACCTTGTTTCACCTACAGAAATCCAGAGACTTACTTATAGTCAAGAGACCTGTGAAAATCTTCAGGTAATTAATAAAAATATTACTGTAATTTCTTCAGAGGTAAAGTATTCTCTGAGGGCCCGTATACTGTCTGCCCCTTATTCTCATGGAACTATACAAGTGAGCCTGCTTGGGAAAATCCAGACTGTTGAATTAGACTTTCAGAGCACATGCTTTGAGACTCCCATGATTAAAAGTATCTTCTTCAGACATCTGCTATAAGCAACTTCATCTTACTAATCCATATCGGTCTTTCCAGTGATGGCAGAGAAATATGAACTGTTGCATACATTTTATACCTACTCTCTACATAGAATAAATATCTATTATACACACACACAGTCCTTTTTAAAGAAGTGTGTTAATGTGAAAATAAATGAGTCTATTTTGGGGCAAATTTTGTAATCTCAACTCCTATTCACAAGGATATTTACACAGAAGAAAAAAATGTTATTTGGTAGTTTTCCTCTAGTATTTTGGTTGATCTGTTTTTGAGAGACTATATACAAATTCTTTATATACAGAAATGTGTCCTTTTTTAAGTATTTGAGTGCTGTATGTGCTTCTGTGTATATTCGAAATGATCAGTTTAGCTTTACCTTCCAAAGTAAAAGTGCTCTGGAAATGTTGAGCTAAAATATTGATTGATATTTTATATTTAGAGGAAAGTACTATCTAGAGGAACTTTATAATGAAAGTTTTTGCAATTATTTAGCCCTATTTTACACATTTGCAAATTTGAATTTCTGGCTTATTATTTTTAGAACATGAGCTTTAGAGTCAAGAAGGCTGAATTCAAGTCCATCTTGCTAACTATACAATTATGTAATCATAGACAAGTTACTCAATGACTCTAAGCATCATCTTTAAAATTAGCATAGAAGTGGTATCTCAAAGGATATGATATGGATTAAAGGAGACAGTGCATGTAATGTGCTTAGCATAGTGCCCCTGGTACAGAGGGTGCTTAATAAATGTCAGATGTTGTTGTCCTCATTGTGTTATTATTTCAGTAAGCTATACTATACTGGAAACCTAGTCCTGAGTAGTATTGTAAACTTTGAGAGTAAAACAAAATTACATATCTGACATTAGATTTAAATTCCCATTTATGTTTGGGTGAAAGTTATTTTTCAAAGATTCCTAAGTTTCTGAAGTAAAATTTTGTTTTCTATTGGAAGGATAAACCTTAAAATTTTCCTTTTAGCATTTCCTTTCACTAGCAAAATGTTATGTTAAGAAATAATATAGACAATTGAATATTAATTCATTTCCATATGAAATGTGGTCTTAATTCAACTAGTTGAAAATCTAAACTTCATCACTTTTCTGGGATCAATTTATTCTATCCTTTAGTTGGTGTTTTCTTTAATTATTCTTAAGTTAATAGCAGCCATAGTTTACTCATTTATGTTTAAATGAAATAGTCTTTTAGTAGTAAACTATATTTTAAACTATCTGCTATGTGCCTTCATCATACAGAGATAAACAAAAAATGGACTATCTTAAAGGAACTTGTGATAAAATGTTTTCTTTGGGCAATATTGACATGTTATTTACCTTTGTATTTTTAGTACCCAGAAATAATGCCTTGGTAAAAATCTGTTGAAGACTATGATGAACTTGATAAACACTATACCTTGGTTCCCTGAGTACCCTTTTACATTGTGCATTCCTTCAACTTTAGCCCAAAATAAAGAAGATGCCTACAAATATTTATGGAGTTTCCAGTCAAGATGGAATAATAGGAACCAGATTAACCCTCCTTCCTGAAACAACCTAAAACAAAGCAGACAGAACTCATGAAACAATGGTTTTCAAATTACTGGACATCTGGCCATGAAGGAAAGTAATTTCTGACAGATAGGAATCAAAGAAGGTGTCCCAGCTTCAATGCCTTAATAGAGTGTTCAGGACATGGCACAAGGCGAAGGTACTAAGTTAAAGCCTGGCAGACTTCCCAAGTTGAAGAGGCAGGAACAAGAGTTTGGGGACACCAGTTAAATTCGAGAGAAAAGAGCTACAAAGAGAAAGAACCCTGGAGATGTGCAGAGTCCCCCTGAGTATACCATACGTGCTATTCAGCACGTACACTTGACTAAGCTTTCAGAGCAGAAAAAGAACCATCTGAAAGGAATAGAGGATTTGTAGAAACCATTCCAGGAACAGTGCTTGATCCCAACAACCAGACTGGAGAAACCCATAATTTGTGTGGATATTAGTTTCCTGAGGCCACAAACTTGGTGGCTAAAACCAGTAGAAAATTACTTGCTCATACTTGTAGAAGCCAGAAGTCCACAATCAGTTTTACTGAGGCAAAATCAATGTGCTAGCAGGGTCTTGCTCCCTCCAGAGGCTCTAAAAGATAATTACTTATTGCCCCTTAGTTTCTAGGAGCTGCTGGTATTCCTTGACATTGGGCCACATCACTGGAATCTCTGCCTTTATGGCTGCATTACCTCCTCTTCTGGGTGTCAAATCTACCTCTCTCTGTTAAAAAGACACTTGTAATTGGATTATAACCCATTCAATAGTCCAGAATAATTTCCCCAGAGCAAGATACTTAATCACATCTGCATAGACTCCTTTTCCTTGCCAGGTAATATTTGTTGGTCCAGAGATTAGGACCTGATATCCTTGGATGGTCCGTTATCAGCCACTACTACAGATATGCCTAACAAATCGCAAAAGCAAGAATCAAAAGGATGAAAATGTTTTCTGTCAGAATGAAATTCAAGAAAACTTAAAGGAAATAAAAACTATTTAGCACCCAATGAGGTAAAAATTGCGATGTCTGGTGTCCAGTCAGTTACCAGGCATGCAAAGAGACAGAAAAACATGAGCCATCATGAGGAGAACAATTAGCAGAAACCAAACCAGAACTGACATACATACCAGAATTGGCACACAAAAGGATATTAAAACAATAACAACTGCGTTCCATATGTTCAAAAAGTTAGAAACATGAAAGATACAAAAATAAAATCAAACTTCTAAAGATGAGAAACTATAGTGTTTGAGGTGAAAAATATGCTAAATGGCATTAACAGCAGATTTGACATTACAGAAGAAAAGATAGTGTACTTGAAAGCGTAGCAACAGAAAAAAATAACAGTGTTTGAACTTGGCAAACTTATAGCACTAAAACACCTATATTAGGAAAGAAGGAGGTCTCAATGCAATGATGTCAACTTTCACTTTAAAGAACTGAGAAAAGGCCGGGCGTGGTGGCTCACGCCTGTAATCCCAGCACTTTGGGAGGCCGAGGCGGGTGGATCACAAGGTCAGGACATCGAGACCATCCTGGCTAACACAGTGAAACCCCGTCTCAACTAAAAATACAAAAAATTAGCCGGGCCTGGTGGTGGGCGCCTGTACTCCCAGCTACTCGGGAGGCTCAGGCAGGAGAATCGCTTGAACCCGGGAGGCGGAGCTTGCAGTGAGCTGAGATCGCGCCACTACACTCCAGCCTGGGTGACAAAGCGAGACTCTGTCTCAGAAAACAAAAAAACGAAAACTGAGTAAAGCAAATTAAACCCAAAGTAAACACAAGAAAAAAAATAATAAACATCCAAGTGGAAAACAAAGAAACAATAGAAAAACATCAATGAAACCAAAACTAATAAAATTAATCTCAAGCCATATGAAGAAAGAAGTTACAAATTATTAATATCAGTAATAAGAGAAGTCTCATTACTATATATTCTGTAGATATGAAATGGATAAAAAGGGAATATTATGAACAAGTTTATGCCAAAAATATTCAAAACGTTAGATAAAATGGACAAATTTCTTTAAAGACAAATTACCAAGCCTCACTGAAAAAAAAATAGATAACCGAAATAGTCCTGTGTCTATTAAAGAAATTGAAGTAGAGGTTAGGAACCTTGGACCAAGAAACTTCCAGGCCTAGATGGCTTCAATGATGAGCTCTATCAACATTTCAGGAAGAAATAACACCAGTTCACAAACTTTTCCAAAAACTGAATTAGGATTGCTTCCCAGCTTATTCTATAAAGGAAGCATTAACCTGATACCAAAATTAGACCAAGTTATTATAAGAAATGAAAACTACCTATAAACCAATATCTCTCATAAATATAAAAGCAAAATTTGTAAAAAAAAAAAAAAAAATTTTGCAAATTGAATTCAGCAATATATCAAAGGGATAATACATTATGACCAAGTGAGACCTAATCCCAGGAAAGTAGGATTGACCTAACATTTGAAAATCAGTCAGTGTGATCCATCTTATTAAAAAGCTTAAAAAGAAGCAGTTGACAAAATCTAACAAATATTCCTGATTTTTAAAAATCTCTACAAACAAGGAACAGAAGAAAACTTAAAGGACATGTAAGAAAAACCCACATCTCAAATAATATTTAGTGATGAAATACTTAATTCTTTCTCCCTGAAATCAGCAATTACAGAAGAATGTTCACTCTCACCACTTACATTCAGTGTTGTAGTTAAGGTTCTAACCAGTGCACTCAGGCAAGGAAAAGAAAAGGAAAGCGGCTGTCTTTATTCACAATGACATGATCATCATTATAGGAAATCTAATAAAATCTACCATAAAGGATACTAGAATTAATCAGTGTGTTTGGCAAAGATGTGGGATATGAGATAAATATACAAAAATATTTTTATTTCTACATATTAGCAATGAACATTTGGAAATTGATATTTTAAAAACCATACCATCTATAATAGCAACAAAAATATGAAATACTTTGGGATAAATCTAACAGAAAATGAAAGATCTCTACACTGAAAAACTATAAAAAATAAAAAAATTTTAAAGTCTTAAAAATTTTAAAAATTTTAAAAATTTTTTAGAAAATTTTGTAGGAATTGACAAATTTATCCTAAAATTCATACGTAAATACAAGAGAACTAAAATACACAAAACAGCTCTGAAAAAAATGGAAGGGCTAACACTACTTTATTTCAAGATTATTATAAAGCTGCAGTAATCAGTAGAGAATTGTATTTTTGGCATCGAGATGAATGGATCAGAATAGAATATCCAGAAATAAACACATACATGGACAACTGATTTTTTTAAGGAAGGCACAAGGCAATGCAATGGAGAAAGGATTGCCTTTTCAACAAGTAGTGCTGGAACTATTGGATATTAAAATGCAAAAAAAATCAGCTTTGATCCACGCTTCACACCATATACCAAAATTTATTCAAAATGTATTACGGACCTACATGGAAACCCCAGAACTACAAAATTTCTAGAAAGAAACTTAAGAAAACATCTGTTACCTTATTTTGGGAAAAGATTTATTAGCCATGACACCAAAAGCAACATCCATTAAAGAACAAATTGATAACTTCAACAAAACTTAAAATTTCTACTCTTCAAAAGACACTTTTTAAAATGAAAAGACAATTTATAGATGGGAAGAAAATCTGGGCAAAACATATATCCAATAAAGGACTTGTCTCTAGAATATATGAATGACCCTTAAAACTCACCAGAAGGAAGAGAAACAACCCAATAAAAACATAGACAAAATATTCAAAAGGAAAGCTCACCATGAAAAGATTCTCAACATTATTTATCATTAGAGAACTGCAAATTAAAACCACAGTGAGATACCATTAAACACCTTTGAGAGTGGTTGAAATTAAAAAGAATACCATGCCAAGTTTTGGCAAGGATATAGATGAACTACAACTCCATACAGTGCTGATGGGAATGTAAAAAACTATAACCACTTTGGAAAACAGTTCTGGAGTTTTCTAAAAAGTTAACATTCATGAACCAAAGACCCAGCCACTTTACTCATTTTTTTTTTAATTAAAAGAAAAGGAAATTTGTATTCATAGCCGCTTTATTTGTAATGGCCAAAAACTGGAAACCACCCAGATGTCCTCAACAGATGAGTGGAAAAACAAATTGCAGTTTATCATACAGTAGAATTCTAGTCAGCAATACAAAGGAGTAAACGATGCAATCAGCAACATCAGTGAATCTCAGAATAATTATGCTTAATGAAAGGAGCCAAGAAAAAGAGTACATGTTGTTCTATTTATATAAAAACTCAAGAAAATACAAATTATAGTGAAAGAGCAGATCAGCAATAACTTGGATATGGGGTTGTTAAGGAATGAGAGAAGGTCGTACAAAGGAGCAGAAGGACACTTGAGAGTGATGGATATATTCACAGTGTTGATTGTGGTGATGGTTTCATGCATATATGCATATGTCGAAATTCACCAAATTGTACACCTCGAATATATGCCAGTTTTTGTATGTCAATTATACTTCAGTAAAGCTGTGTAAAAGATTAATGGATTCAGGACTTTTAATTGTCATTGACAGGCAATTAGTCAATGGTATGTTTATAGATTGAAATACTTAAGTTTCTTTTTACAGTATTATTCTTAACTGTACCATAGTGAAAAACACAAAGATAATTTATAATAAACTGTTTTTTTCAAATGGACTATTTATATTCATTTGTGAACCCTAACCAAAATTTGCTATAATCGTAGAGGTGGAACATACCAATTAATTCAGTTTAAAACAACTAAGTAAGTAACTTTGGTAAGCACCTCAGGATTATAATTTATAAACAAAACCCCAAGTAATCACTGTAAACAACTGATGACAGTTGAACTGTTTAGCTTCTTATATATATTGTGTATTCAGTATGAAGTTTATTGCTGTGTGTTTATCCTGGAGATATTTATTTTTTCAGACTCAATACTCTTACAATATAAAGTTTTCTTAAAATGATTAAAATCAGTGATTATTTGATGCACTGTAAAGGACTTTGTAGTGGCATCTAATGTATGGATAACCAAAGCCCATACATTGACCCATTCATGAAATTAGTCCTAAATTTTACCATTTTAACCTTGTTAGCTCACATGCAAGACAAATGATATGCAAGAGTCTAAAATCAGACAAGTATATTTATTTCTGAATATTTATATTTTAGAAGAGTAATTAAGTCCAATGTCTTGTTTCAGAAATACCGTCTACTATGAATAGATGTAGCAAGATCACAGAAATTACAAATCTGTTTTAGGTTTCACCAACATACACTAGCATTAACATGAATCATTCTAAATAGTAGATTTACTTATAATCAAAATCCTTATTTAAATAGAAGTGAAAAAATACCTATATATATTATTTTATGTATTTTCCCAAAACCTTTATATTAAGACTGCAGGTAATCTAGACTCTAAGAAACATTGAGTTTTCAACTCCCTTTAAAGATGTCTGTTCATAATGTTAACCTGTAGATAAATGACTTGTGTATTTTCTAATTGGTTTCATCTCTATGTGATAGATTTTTCTACTTCTGTACATACACTATTGATGTCTACTCCTGGCACTTTATATGCTCATTATCTTTAATCCTAGTAATGTTCCTGAGAGGCAGTTATCATTATCTCCCCCTTTTAAAGTTGAAGAAGCCATTTCTTTGACAGACTAATTTGACTGTCTCCTGCTAGTAAAAGGCAGAAATTGAGAATCAAATCCAGGTCCATCTGGTTCCAAAGTTTATACTCATTCTACTACAGAGAATATAATGAGTTTAATCTGGTGTTTTTATATTTCTTACTTTGCCCTTGTAAAATTGTAAGCTCATTAAACACCAAATAAGAAATGCAAATTGTAATTCTAAAAATGAGATAAAATTTTTTAAAAAGCATACCTTTAAACTATCGCTGTTGGTATGTCATATTCTTCTTTTGATTTAGCATGAGACACCCAAATGATAGCTGTGTTGCTGTTATTGATTTTTTTTTACGTTGTAACAATTTAATACATATAGTTTAAATTAGGATCTGTGAAATACTGTTTTTAAAAGATTTAAAATATGCCTAAAATTGCCTTTGTTATAGAGTTTAATATAAATTCAATATAATAATAGACATCAGTATATTCTATAGTGGGTTTTAACAAGTTTGATTTATTGAATTCAGAAAGTGTTTTATTCCAGGTTTACTACACTTTATAGAAATCCAGAGGAAAGAAAATAAAAACGTAAGAGGTTCAGTCCACTTCAGTCTTATAAATAAAACTGTTGTGTAATGTTAATAGTTATTTCCTCCCATTTGCAATCTGGGTGGAGGGATAATGTTAATATGGATATGTCTAAAAGAAAACCTGAACATCCTTTACCAGCCTTCTTAGCCCAGCCCCAAGGAAGAAACCCTGAAAAATACATACTTTTATTCCAACTATAATGATGTAGTAATACCAGAGTATAGCAGAACTCCTATATAAATGTTACTACCGTCCTTTTCTTTTCTTCTTTTTTTTTTTTTTTTTGAGACAGATTCTTTCACCCAGGCTGGAGTGCAGTGATGCAATCTCTGCCCACTGCAACTTCCGCCTCCCGGATTCAAGCGATTCTCCTGCCTCAGCCTCCTAAGTAGCTGGGATTACAGGCGCAGGCCACCACGCCCTGCTAATTTTTGTATTTTTAGTAGAGACAGGGTTTCACCATGTTGGTCAGGCTGGTCTCGAACACCTGACCTCATGATCCTCCCACCTCGGCCTCCCAAAGTGCTGGGATTACAGGTGTGAGCCACCATGCCCAGTCACTACCATCCTTGTCTTAGAAAAACTCTTCTTTCCTCTTTTTGTATTGTCAACAAAACCAGTAACATGTCAGCAGTCTTTTCTCCTTTTACCATTTCTGCACTCTAAAAAATATTGACAGTAATTTCAGAAAAATCTGATGATGTACAAGGGAAGAGTTCCCATCTCTCTGCCAGATTTCTGAAATTCCAGGTGTATGTTGGCATAATTCTCTTCCTAGCATGTGTTTATGAGAAAAGAAGTTGGTGTCTAAATTATAAATTTTCTGACTCAGCTAAAAGTTATAATTCCAAAACTACATATCAGCATTATTACACTGGACTTTTATACTTGCTGTTAAAAAGTTTTCTTCTTTCTGGCCGGGCATGGTGGCTCACGCCTGTACAGCACTTTGGGAGGCCGAGGTGGGTGGATCACTTGAGGCCAGGAGTTCAAGATCAGCCTGGCCAACATGGCGCAAAACCTGTCTCTACAAAATACAATAATTACCCAGGCATGGTGGCGTGTGCCTGTAATCCCAGCTACTCAGTGGCTGAGACACAAGAATCACTTGAACCCCAGAGGCAGAAGCTGCAAGTGAGCCAAGATCGCATCACTGCACTCCAACCTGGGTGACAGAGTGAGACTGTCTCAAAAAAAAAAAAAAAAAAAAAAAAAACTTCTTTCTAATGTAATTATTAATCCTATTATCAATTGATACGAGTTATATGAAAATATTGTCTTAAAGATTAGAATCTCCTGACACTCTTAAGCAAAAATACTGTTTGCCTAAAATGCAAACAAAGGGGCAAGCAGCAAATAAGTCATATTTTAGTTTTAGAAACTTACTGTTTGAATAAATCAGCATGTTCTGTATCTGATCGTAGGACATGTGCTCATTAATTGTGAATCTCTACAGGTAATGTTCTGAGCTTAAGTTAAGGAGTTTACAGTGATACTTTTGTTCATTATAGTTTAGTTTCCCTGAAATTTCAACAGTGACAATTTGTTTTGATTTTAAAGGAAATGTTGGGTGAACTCTTCACTCCTGTAGAAACACCTGAAGCACCAAACAGGGGATTCTTTAAAGGCTTATTTGGAGGTGGTGCACAATCTCTTGACAGAGAAGAACTATGTAAGTTGATTTATTTGATTCGGATAATATATCTATAAAACAGGAACAAGCCATACAAAAAATTTTTTATACCTGTAAATTATGTTCACTTTTTTTCTCTTTGTCACAATTACTATTTCCATGTTTTAACAAAATACATAAAATTATTTTCTGTTATTCTATCCCAAATCAGGGAAATACTTTACTCAAGGAAATATCAAAATCAGAATAACTTTTGATTACTAAAAAGTAGTATTCACAACTTTAAGTAAATTATGTAGGAAGTACTTACTTTATTTTCATTAAATGTGATGTTATTTTAATGCTATGATTTTCTTTAACTGATAACCTTAACTTTGAAAGAGTTTTTACTGTAACATTTAATCTGTCTTTCAAAACCTCTAAAACTATTCTAGTTCATTTAACCTTCATCATAAGATAAACCTTCTGGTTCATTTAGTACCTTCCACGTAGTTGATACAAGTAAATAGTTTGTCCTTGAATGAACTAATGAATCTGTGAATGCTTGACCTTTCTTATGAATGGCAGCTAGTATCTATCCTTTGATTTTTTTCTTTTTTTCTAAAATATTTAGAATTGTTTCATGTTTGTTTGACTAATGGAAAAACTGTAACATTAAATAGCAGTAAGTAGCAGTTCAGTGAAATTTTTTTAAAACTTACCCAAATGATTGGTCTGTAGTTTTAGTTCAGTTTAAAAAATAAAGACTGTTCAAGTCAGTGGGGACTGATAATTTGGGATAAAATTCTCACTGAGGAAAATTTATAACGTTATATAAAACTCAGAAAACGTATTTCTAAAATTTGTTAAAGACATCAAAGAAGTAATCATATAGTAAGAAGTTTTCAAGAACTATCTGTGGGGAAAGAAGCCCAGAGCGGAGAGCCTGACAACTCGGGGCACTTTGACTCTGCAGTATTTTGCTAATGAGGCTGAGGTACTAAGCTGTGCTAGAGCTAGCAAGACGGGCTCCCCAACCTGGCAAGAGTGGGGACCCTAAAATAACTCCTGCTATTTGCAAAGACACCAAAGGGCTATAATTTAAGAGTAATAAGGGTGAACTGGTAATAAACTACCCACCTCCCCCCCTCCGCCCCACCACACACACACACACCTTTCAGCTCAGCTTCAAATATCTGGGTGGCCTGTAAAATCTTCAGTGCTAATTGTTAATTAAGATTTTTCCAGACTGCTAGAGTCCCTAGCTCCTGGCAGAAGCAAATGGAAAAAATGATCTCAGAAAGAATATAGTGTATTCCAAGTCCTCAAATTATCTCTACAAATAATTTTTCAAATATGTAGTCATAGATAACCAGGAACATAGATGACCAGAAACCACTCATAGATAACCAGGAACATTAGGAATCAACAGCATGATTAATAAAATAGAAAAGGCAGAAGGATAGATACTTCACATATTGGAATTATCAAACACAGACTATAAAATAATTATTCATAATTTTAGTGTTCAAGAGGCTCAGTATCATGCCTGAACATTGTATCAGGTAACTGAAAACTGTAAAAGTCAATAGCAGTAGATGTGAAAAAACCCAGAATGAAATTCTAGACCTGAAATACTCAAAAACTAGAATTAAAAACCCAATAGATAGGCTTAACTACAAATTAGACAAAAGTGAAGAAAGAATTATGTAACTTAAACATACGTTAGGAGAAGTCATCTAAAATGCAGCACAAAGAAACAAACAAAATAAAACATGTAGGAGAGGATTAAAAAAAGAAGTTGCTGTGAGAAGATCTAACATAAGTTTAGACCTTCCCAAGAAGGAAATAGGAAGGACTGCAAAGAAGAATACTTATATATAAATATAAATATATATATAAAGAAAGTCAGAAAACTTTTTAGAATTGATACAGTGATCCACAAATTTGAGAAGCCTAATTAATTCCAATGAGGTTTTTAAAAATTTTCAATTAACTAATCTCATTAAAATATAGTACACCAGAGACAAAGAGAAAATCTTTAATGTGGCTAGAGAAAAATTATAGATATTTTTTAACAAATAGAGACTGATACATGACTTCTCAACAGCCAAAGATGGTAAGATGATCTTCTGTATATTGACAGAAAATTATATTGATTATATTTAATCCATAATTCTATACGCAGAAATTCTTTAAGAATGAGACATTTTTAGACAAATAAGTAAACCTTGCCATCACACTAAAGGGAATTCTAAAGGGTACACATCAGATAGAAGGAAAATAATCTTGGATCGGATGTCAGAGACACACAGTGATTTGGAACGAAAGTGATGTGCATAAATATAATTAATATAATCTTTATGAACTGCAAAATAAAGGTGTATGGCATGTGTGTACACACATACACAGACAATAACATAGCCCAAAATATGTCATAACATTAAGGAGTTTAAAAACAGTAAGTGGATTTAAGGTGATCTGAGATTCTTGAATTTTTTGGGAAACTTGTAAAAAGTATTCATTGACATTGATAAGGACACATGTAATTTATAGGATAACCTGTAAAACTTAGAAAAACAGAACATAACTTCCAGATGAATAGCAGATAAATCACAGTCATTCCGAAACAAAGCAAAAAGAGAGAGAGAATACAAAGCAGGTGGGATAAACAGATAGTACATAAAGCATGGTAGATTTAGCTTTAATATAAATAATGGTAATAAATGTAGGCAGAATAAATGTTTCAGCTAAAAGACAAAAATGGTTAGACTGAATTTGAAAAGAAAAGGCCAGCGTTGAGTCTCACACCTGTAATCCCAGCACTTTGGAAAGCTTAGCCGGGAGGGTTGCTGGAGACCAGGAGTTTGAGACCAGCCTGGGCAATATAACAAGACCCTGTCTCTACAAAAAATTTAAAAATTTAGTGGTAGTATGCACCTGTAGACCCACTTACTCATGAAGCTGAGGCAGGAGCATCACTTGAGCCCAGGAGTTTGAGGCTATAATGAGCCATGATTACACTACTGTCATCCCAGCCTGAGTGACAGAGCAAGACCCTGTCTCTAAAAATACATTAATTAATTAATTAAACAGAAATGTACATTGTTTATAGGGGACATATATAAAACATAAGGACACAAAAAGGTGAAATTTAAAAAGATGGAAAAGCATGATCACAAATGAATCAGCTGGTATAACTATATTAATATAAGAAAAATTAGACATTAAGGCATTATTTGAATGTACCTACTATTTTGACTTCAAAATATATGAAAACAAATATTGACATAGCTAATAGAAGAGACAGCTTCTCCATCATCATCATAAGTTCTAATTATAGATTTGATAATAAGCAGTTGTGTCAATAAATTTCAAAGAGTTAAAATAACTTTAGTGTATACAATTTGATCACAGTGCAGTTATGCTTGTAATCAATAACAAAGATAAGTTTAAATCCTCATGTTTGAAAACAGAAATATACTTACCTTTGGATAACCCTTGTGTCAAAGAATTTATGACCATTGGTATGCAACTAAAGTAATCCTTAAGAGTGAAAATTTTAATCTTAAATATGTATTAGTATTTGAAAAAGAAAACATGAAAATGAGTGAACTCAGCATTCATCTCAAAAAGTTAGAAAAACAGCAAAATAAACCAAATAAAAAAGATTAAGGTATTAATGAAATAGTAAAATACAATTGAAAAATTAACAGAGCTGTCTTAATTCAGGCTGCTATATCAAAATACCATAGACTGGGTGGCTTTTAAACAACAGAAGCTTATTTCTTACAGCTCTGGAGGTTGGAAGTTTGAGATCAAGGTGCCAGCAGGATTGAGTTGTTTGGGGGCCCTATTCCTGGCTTACAGACAGCCTTCTGGCTGCATTCTCACCTGGGGGAAAGAGAGCAAGCTACCTCTCTGGCCTCTTTTTAAGGGCTGTAATCCCACTGATGTGAGGACAATACCCTTTTTACCTCCCAAAGGCCCCCACTTCTGACATTACATTAGGGAAGGATTAGATTTCAACATATGACTTGGGGGGGAGAGGGTGGGGGACACAACTGTTGAGTGTATAACAAAAGCCAAAGTTGATTCTCTAAGAGTCTAATAAAAATGATAAACCTCTTGTGAAACGAAGCACGAAAAAAGAAATGCACAAGTAGATGCTATTAGGAATGGAAAAAAAAGGAATAACACTGAAGTTAAAAATAAGAGAATGTAATCTATAACTTTATTTTTGAAGGAGTTTAGTTGTTTTACCAATTATAACAATGAAAGTTGACAAAAAGCTAAAAATTCTAATAGTACTGTAACTATCAGACATTGAAGCCATCATTTTAAACTTTTCTACAAGTAAACTTCTGGTACAAATTGGGCTTCACTAATATTTCTTCCAAATATTTAGGGAAAAAATAATTCAACTCTCACACAAACTCTTCCAAAAGATAGGAAACAATAGGTACACTCATCAACTCATTTTGTGTGGCTAACACAACCTTGATACCAAAAACCAAAATAGTATTAGAAAGGAAAAATCAAAGACAAATATCATTTATAGATAGAAAATCTGAAATGAAATATTAAGGTAGCAAATAATATGTAATAAAGATAATATACCAAGACCAAGTTTGGTTTGTACCAGGAATTCAAAGTTGATTTATCATTTAAAAAAAAAAAAAATTCTTATCCATTCCTGATAGAGACTCCTAGAAACTAAATTGCAAATGTCACTCTTAATGCAGGAACATTAAATAATATTAAAAATTATTCCTTTGAAATTAGGAATCACACATAGTGCCCACTATTAACACATACATTCAGCATTCTTTTCAAGTCCCTAGAGGGTGTGGAAAGGGAAGAAAAAATGAAGTACTATAATACGAAACAGAAAACAAAACAGTCATTTGCAAATGATTGATATGATGACATATTTAGAAGAACCAAAAGAATCTATAGCTAAATTGTTAGAAATAACAGGTTACCAAACTCACTAGATGTAATCATATACAAAAATAAAATTTAATTTATATTAACAATAATAAAAAATGAAAAACTTTAAATTACTATTTGTATAGTTTTCTGTTGCTGCTATAATAAATTACCACAAAATTACTAGCTTAAAAGAACCCAAATTTATTACCTTACAATTCCATAGGTTAGAAATCAACACAGGTCTTATGGGTGTTCCCATAGCTGTGTTTCTTGTTGGAAGTTTCAGGAGAGAATCCATTTCCTTGCCTTTTTTAGCTTCTAGAAGCCAACCACATTCCTTGGTTTCTGGTCCCATTGTCAGTATTCAAGGCCAACAACCTTGCATCTCTCTATTTTTCTGAAGCCACATCTCTGTCTGCCCACAGCTGGAAAAAAAAAAACTCTTTGCTTTTAAAGACCCATGTGATTAGGTTAGGCTTACCTAAATAATGCAGGATGAACTCTATGTCTGGGTCCTTAGTCACATCTGCAAAGATCCTTTTCCTATATAAGGTGACATATTCACAGGTTCCAGGGATTAGAATGTAGCCATCTATGGGGGAAGGGGGACATTACTCTGCCTATCACCCATAGTATTTCTTTTAATTCACTATCTAGAAATAAATCTTAAGAGAACATATTCAGAATCTCCATGGGGAAAGTAGAAAATTAGAAAAATTTGTTGAGAGAAGTTAAAGAAGATTCAAACAAATTGATGAGTATAATCCATGAACATGGTATAGAAGTTTCAATAAAAGATACCAGTTCTCTCAAAACTGATGTCTGTATGTATATATACACATATACACTTAATATAGTTCTAATAAAAATCCTTCCAAAAATGTATAGCTAATTCTAAATTTTATATGCATATTCAAAGAGCTCTTACCACTTCTATTTTACATAGGAATGGAGGCTCTAGCCAGGGAAATTAGGCAAGAAAAGCAAGTAAAAGGCATGCAAATTGGAATGGAAGAAGTAAAACTATCTCTATTTGCAGATGTAATCTTATCTATAGAAAATCCTAAGGAATCCACACAAAACTAATTATAGCTAATAAACAGTTTTAGCAAGGTTTCAGGATACAAGATCAATATAGAAAATGAATTGCATTTCTATACACAGGCAATGAATAATTCAAAAATGAAATTAAGAAAACAGTTTCATTTATAGCAGTATCAAAAAATAAGCCACTTAGACATAATTTAACCAAAGAAGTATAAGACATGTACAATAAAAACTTCAAAATATCATTTTAAGAAACTAAGATGTAAGTCAGTGGACCCACATCTCATGTTCATGGATTAGAAGACTTAACATTGTTAAGTGGCCGTGTCCACAAATTGATCTACACATTTAACACAATTCGTATCAAAATCACAACAACTTTTTTTCAGAAAGCAGTAAGCTGTTCTTAAAATTCAAATGAAAATACAAAGAATTCAAAATAGCCATGTACACACACACACACACACACACAAATATTGAAAAAGAAAAAAGCTGGAGGGACTCAAACATTTCAGTTTCAAAACTTACTACAAAGCTATAGTCATCAAGACAGTGTGGTACTGGCATAAAGATACATAAATACAGTTGAGACTCCAGAAATAAGCTTATACATTTATGGTCAATTGGTTTTTTTTACAAGGACGCCAAGAAAATTACGTGGCCAAAGAATGGTCTTTTCAATAAGTGATGTTGGAATAACTAGATATTCATCTGCAAAAAAAAAAAGATATTGGGCCCCAGCTTCACACCACACACAAAAATTAATTCAAAATGGCTCAAAGACCTCAATATAAGAGCTAAAACTGTAACACTCTTAGAAGAAAACAGGTATAAATTTGTGTAACCTTGGATTAGGCACCTAAATCACAAGCAACCAAAGGAAAAAAAAAGATTGATTGGAATTTATCAAAATTTAAAACATTGTGCTTCAAAGAATACTAATGAGAAAGTGAAAAGATGATCCAAAGAATGGGATGAAATATTTGCAAATCACATATCTGATATCAGATTACGTCTAGTGTCCAGAATATATTAAGAACTCTTAAAAACTCAATAATAGAAGACAAATAGACCGATTTTTAGGTGGATCTGTGTATTAGTCTATTCTCATGCTGCTAATAAAGACATACCCAAGACTGGGTAATTTATAAAGAAAAAGACATTTAATGAACTCACAGTTGCATATGGCTGGCGAGGCCTCACAATCATGGCGGAAGGCCAAGGAGGAGCAAAAGCACATCTTACATGGCAGCAGGCAAGAGAGCATGTGCAGGGGAACTGCCCTTTATAAAAGCATCAGATCTGATCTTATGAGACTTACTCTCATGAGAACAGCACAGGAAACCCTGCCCCCATGATTCAGTTACCTCCCACTGGGTCTTTTCCATGACACTTGAGGATTATGGGAGCTACAATTCAAGATGAGATTTGGGTGGGGACACAGCCAAACCATATCAACCTCAATAGATATTTATCCAAAGAAAATATGCAAATGACAAATGAGTGCATGAAAAGATCTTCAACATCATTTGTCATTAGGGAAATGCAAGTCAAATCCACAATGTGATACCACTTCACACTTACTAGGATGGATGTCATCAAAAAGATTCACAATAACAAATGTTGGCAAAGATGTGGAGATATTGGAACCCTCATATATATTACTGGTTGAAATGTAAAATGGGTGCACCCTCTTTGGAAAACTGATGGTTCCTCAAAAAATTAAACATACAGTTATCACATCACCCAGCTATTCTATGCCTAGGCATATACCCAAGAAAATTGAAAACATGCATTTACCCAAACATTTGTATAAATGTTCATAGTAGCTTTATTCATAATAGCCAAAAAGTGGAAACAACCCAGATGTCCATCAGCTGATGAATGAATAAGCAAAATAACACCTTATCCATAAAATGATACATTATTCATCCATAATAAGGGATGAAGTACTGATGCATGCTACAACATCAATAACCTTTGACATTACTCTCAGTGAAAGAAGCCAGCTACAAAAGGCCACCTATTGTATGAATCCATTTAAATGAAATACTCAGAATAGGCAAATTTATGGAAACAGAGAGTAGATTAGTGATTGCCAAGAACTGCAAAGAGTGGGAATGGAAAGTGACTGCTAACAGGCATGGAGCTTCTTTTGCAGTGATGAGATGCTCTGGTATTCATTAGTAGTGGTGGTGATTCACATCCTTACGAATAAAGTAAAAATCACCAATGTATTCACTTTAAAGGAGCAAATGTTGTGGTATACAAGTTGTATTTAAAGGAAAGAAAGAAATATAAGCTGAGGAACCAGGAAACTTGAGATCAGCCTTTAAAGAATTTAAGACTTTTGCAGTGATCTAAGTGTTAGGTAAAAAGCATCTGGATAGCAAAGGGAAAGAAAACAGTGAATCGCAAGGTCTTTTGATGGAAAAATGTGATCCATTTGGTAAATGACAAGATAAATGGAGAAAAAGAAAAGAATATAGCATGCCTACAATTTTTGGAGACCGAAATAGACTACTGAATAAAATTCTTCATTTATCTTTACTTCTGAGCCTAAGCACAGTATATTTTTAAGTAAGAGGAAATGTGGAGTAAATAAACATAATCAAATCTGTATATTTAAATTTAAATCTGTATATTCGAAGCCAAATATCTTTCGTTTTTTGCACAAAAGAGCAGTTTTTGCCATTATATAATTGGTAACAATATACCTTTATTTGTTTCATTAAATATTTACCAGCTCCTTTTTTGTATAAGTCTTGTTGTATGAACTAGTATAGAATATTTAATGTACATTGTGTTTTTGCATGTTTGAAAAAGTATCTAAAAATTATTAAACCAATCATAACAAAAGAAAGCATGTATTAAGCATATTTCACTTTATAATTTTATTTCAATTGTATTACCACTCAATCCAAAAATTGTATTTTAATGTAGTAGGATTTTATATTAGTAAAATGTTCATGTTTTGAGTTACTCTTTCATTTATCAAATGTGTTCAGTTGGAGAATCGTCCTCAGGAAAGGCTTCAAGGAGCCTTGCACAGCATATTCCTGGCCCTGGTGGCATTGAAGGCGTGAAAGGGGCAGCATCTGGAGTTGTTGGTGAATTAGCACGAGCCAGGCTGGCACTAGATGAAAGAGGGCAGAAACTTGGCGATCTGGAAGAAAGAACTGCGGCCATGTTATCAAGTGCAGAGTCATTTTCTAAACATGCTCATGAGGTACGACTCTCAAACAGATATTTGAACAAAAAGCTCTAGGTAAAGCAAGTGTGAATGTTATTTTATTTTTATAGCTATTGTATTTCTACACCCATGAATTTGCATATATTCATTGTACAATTGCAAGTTCCTGATTTTTGCCACCAGAGGGAACCATTACAGGAATGTATCTCCAATAGCCTTTGGTTTCTTACTATAAGATTATACATTTTGAAGGAATCTGCCCACCTTCAGGCTTTTGGTAAGTGAAGCTAGCAGCTTTGCAACTATTTCTTAAGGAATGCAATACCAATGTTAATTTTTCTTAATGCCTCAGAGTCTACTACCACTTTGTCCTAGAGAAAGAAATAATTTGCCTCCTTGAGTCTTCCAGGTAGATATAAATAACTAAAATTGACAAACCTTTTTATTTAAATAAACAATACTAAGTCCGCGTTGTGGACCAATTCATATGGAGGAGTAGAGAGATGCATTTTGCAATGGTGGACCTAGGAAGTCATGATAGAGCTCAGAAACACATGCTGTAAAGTAGGGATCCCTGACTGGTCCCCTTACACCACATCGTGCTCCTAAAAAGCTGAATTTAAAAGCCTTTACGGGAAATAACACATTTTTCATTTTGACACACAGGCCTGCCTTTCCTTGGTGCTTTACACTAGGTTACTTCACACATCTAGTTCCTAGGCTGGCCCTGGAGGACATTTTGAATTTGTCTGAAGAAACAATTTTAAGGTTGTTTTTAGATTTGAGCACCCAATCTGTAGTGGTAGCTCTTTTTTAAATTTTTCAACCAAAAGTCATTTCCTCCTTGCTCAAAAATGCGGAAACCTAGAATGCATGAAGAGGTAACTTGACCTGGAAGATACTTGTCTAGGGCTTCAGAGAGGTTCAGAGATCCTTTATGATTACTTGTACTATACCCAGGCACCTCAGATACAGGCTTGTGGTGGTCAATCTAGGTTGGGATTTTTGTTGTCATAACCCTACACCCGATTGTATGATCTCTACAGCATGTAGCATTTCAGTCAATTTCGGAATATATTCACACTCTGAATATTTAGGAAAGAGCTTAATCTCACACTGTTAACTTTCCCTTCTACCGGTTGTTCTTGAGCCATATTTCAGAGTCTAAGGAAGACAGTACATTGAGGTAGTTACAATCACAGGTTCTTGAATTAGACTGCATGGGCACAAATTCCAGTTTCACTACTGCATTACCTTGGGCAACCCCTAGAAGCTTCAGTTTCATTTATTAAATGGGGAGAAAAACAGTGCCTAGCCCAAGAATGGTTATGACTGAAATCAAGTAGGAAAAGTGTGTCATGCAGTGTCTGGCTCAGAATAGATGCTCAGTAAATTTGAGACGGCAGGAGGAGTAGCATTTTCAACCTTTAATTCCCCAGTTCTTCAAGCATTATTTTTAATTCATAGTACAAAATAAAAATTATCTTATATTACTAGCTTAGGTCACCAAATTATGTCACATTTCTAAGAAATCTGTGGAACTTCTAGGCTAGTTCTTAATGGATATCGTATTTTTTCCTCCAAATAGAATAGTTCTTACTGCTTTCAATAAGTTGATTTGAAGTAAGCGTATAATAGCACTACAGAATATTGCAGAATGACATAATGTTTTGGAAAAATATAGAAATCACTTATAAATGTTATTGTTCCGGCATTTTAAAAGCATGTTTTTCTTTTTTTTCCCCCTTTAGATTATGTTGAAATACAAAGATAAGAAGTGGTACCAGTTCTGACAACCAGAATCCAATAAGTCCAACTTCAGCCAGAAGGAAAAAAGTTTTCCATTTTTGTTACATTCTTTAGGAAAGTTAACGTTAAAGGGATGTTCGTCACTGAATACTGTTCTTCCCTAGCACAATCATGCACTGTTTTACCTCAGTCATGTGGCTTTAACTGAGGAGTGTTCACACACACTCGAAATGGAGTATATGGTGTGTGCCAGTTATGAGTTGACCATTTGGGAATTAAACAGGTCACACGTGACAGATGAAGAAACCAAGGGGGCTGCTGAGGAGACCTGGTGCAGGGACTAATCCTGGATCATTCCTGTATTAAACTTTCATATGCCAAAAGGGTTTGTGCCGTTTTATCTGCCATCAGTGTTTGACCTGTTTGGGGCAGAGGCAATAAGTCAGAAGTCTTGAAGCTGAAATAGTTATATGTGTGTCACTGGACTGGATTATAAACAGCTGTCTTGGACTTTCCCTCTCTTAACACTGACTGGTCATCAGTATCATTAGTGAAAAAGAAACAAACTGTTTGTTATTATTTCTTTAGACAGATAAGCTGAATGGTGGGCTTTAAATAATAAAAACATACACATAGTTGACTTGTGTATGAGCTACTCTTGGATTCTTGTTATTATAGACTTGTATTTAGTTCATATTTTGTCAAAAGCAAAACAAGAAGATACATCACTTTTCATTGAAAAGAAAAGTGTAGAGCATGACTGAATTGCTCATCATTCTGGGAGTTTCCATGTAGTGGCTATGCAGTGTGGAAAGTGAGAAAAACCTCCATTGTGGTGAGGAGAATACTTCAATGTCCCTTGTCCTTGTTCTCATTAATTCAGCTAAAGGTGGATTTGACCAAAATAATGCTGGTTAGATTTGTAGAAATGTTGAAATTGGCTATGTTTTAAATTTTGCTTGAATTTTTATAAAATGTTTAACCAAATGTACCTTTGCATTCTTTAATTAAAATTGCTTTAAAAAAAACTTTCATTATTTCAGTAAAATGCTCAGCTCCCTTTTTAAAATGCCCTTTATTTGCTAACTGTTCCAATACACTCAGGTGATGAGCCAATTAAATGTTAGTGCACATGCTATCGCATGGAAAATTACAAGCATCTGTTGTCAATAATTATCTATATAAGAGTTTAGTCTGATGACCTACAAAATATTTTGTGTAGAAATATACTATAAATCTGTACATATCCTTTCAAGGTTTTAAAAAACCAAAAAGAAAGGAAAATGTGTACACTGTGATAACTAAATTATTTCTGTATTGGAATATAATACAATTTGAGACCAGCAATGGACAATGAATGATTGTTTCATAGAATAGCATTACGGGCAGGAAAGAAACCACCTAGTAGATCTAGAAGTAAGCAATCTCAGAATACAGACTAATCTGAGATGATTATTGATTGTTGTTAAAGCAACCCAGCAAAAGCAAAATGGAAGCATTAAAATTAATGTTAATGAAATTTAAATATTGTCTTCTATAAAAAATTCCTTTATATTTTGTTTTTTCATTAAGAGATAATCAGAGCACAAATTGATAGTAAACAGGATGGTTGTTTTTCTATTCTATATGATCATTAAAGGAATATGTAGGACATCTTAACTTTTTCATACAGTCTGTTATGCATATTTTCCTCTACTTTTCATTAATAAAGCTTTTATGTTTACATTTTATAACATGCACTACTAGATGCAAAAGTTTACATCAAAGTTTACTTTAAATATCATTTGGTAGGGACTAAATGTGTGTGATAGAGATAATTGATCAAGCCAAAAGAAATATTTTTTAAATAAGCCCTTTTCAAAAGTTTTTGAATTTATAGAAAGCACCAATGAATAACATATTTATTTTTCATTAATGTCAGCTGCCTGAACATTCAGCAGTTTATAAATTGCTTAATTTGTGTTAACTATTATCCAGTAAACCCATAGTTCCATGATATGTCACAGGAATTGTTAGGTCCTATTTTAAAGGTACAGTTTTGTGAATGTCATCAATAAAATCAACAGTTATGGATTTGAAGAAGTTGGGAAAGCATTATGTAGATTAATATACTGGTTGGTTCCCTATCTATGTGGAAGGTCATATTAGCTGCAATTATTTAATTTGCTGTGTTATTTTGTGTTATATAACACAAATATATTTGTATATTAACTTCATTTTTACTGTCATTTTTCCTGTTGTATACAAAATGAACTAATCTTGTAATTATTTTCAAATATAGAAGTATATACATTTACCTTAGATGGATTTCCAAGATTTTGTAAGAAAATCTTAAATCAGTGTTTTGAGTTATTTAATTTTTAAATTAATCTACAAATTATGCACAACAAACTAGAGACTCAGTTAGGATTAGAAAGCTTAAAGTATGTTTGATGTAGGAAATAAGCTTCTCAGAGTTATACTTGATTCTGTCTGTAGATAAGAGACAGTCTACAGTAATAACTAACCCAGGGAATTTACTGTAATTTGAGAGGTAACATCTCTATTTTTTTCTTTTTAAATACAGAAAGTAATAGTCACCAGCAAGCCACGATTTCAGGAAAACTGACTAAAAAAAAAAAGTCAAAATAGAAAATATCAGAAAAATGAAAGATTTTTGTGTGCCCTCTCCATATCCTCATTGTTTTTGTTGCATTCGTCCTTGACTCTAAAATCACTGAAGTATTCATGATTAGTAGTTTGTAAGTAGGAAGTGGTTTTTCTGTATGTACCATATATCCAGTTCATTTCAATTTTCAAACTAAAATCCATATGTATTTGCTGAGAAAGTTATTTGAAATCTTATATTCTGACAAATTCTGTACATTACATCCATTTGAAGTTTTGCATCATCTTAACACTTTTGCTTTGCATTTCAATTGTACAAAGTGTTTCCAAAAAAATGGTTATAGATTCGACTGAGCTATTACTAACTTCTCCATTTGATTTTTTATGGATGTGAAAAATGCTGCTACTTGTCTATGTTATTATGTGTAAGTATATTACAATTTAATTAAGTACAGTAGTTTAAAGAACGAAGCAATTTTTTTTTTTTTTGGCTTAGAACTTCTTAATTGTAGGTTCCTCTGAAGCGATTTCATGTAGATATGTGAGTGTTTTAAACAAGTCTGAAAGTGTTACATACTTTTAGGTTACAGGGGTGCTGGGGAGACAGCTGAGGAAAAGAAGAATATGTGGAAGACACCACGGAGTTCAAAGTTTTACCCTGAGTTCTATCTTCCATATATGTTTTGCTTAAGGCATTTCTCATGTGACATTAGAAAAGCTATATCCAAAGGTAAATTTTTTGTGGCAAAGATTTATTTTACACTTTAACTTTTGGGATTTTATTTGTTTCAGCAAAATAAAGAGCACTGAACTTTAAACTTGAATTTTTTCTGCACTTTTTTAGGTAATGAAAACTTTTTATTATCATTTAATCCACATTGCTCAGTTTAAACCAAGTGATACATGTGTATAAAACATACCAAAATCATGAATATGCTGCTAGCTGTACCTTAAATAAACTGATCAGTTTTAAAACCTTTAATAGGGTTTTATATAGATTTTAAAAATAGTAAAATAATCTGCTGTATGTTTCAGTGTTCTTGGTCTTAAATTATTGCAACACTTTCAGATTTGTTTTAAGATCATACAGTAACATGTTATATTTATACATACTGCTAGAAAATATACTTTTAGTTTTAAAATGGAATTTTTATAAATGTACTTTAATTTTAAAATGGTGAACTTGTTAAGTTTAAGTCAAAGTACTTAAAAAGTATGTATATTATCCATACAAAAAGTTATGTTTTACGCTTATAATAAGAAATACTGGTATCTCATATCGAGATACAATTAATTTTAAAAAATCATACATCATTTAAAAATCTTCACACATGAACAGGAAAGATATCATTTCTATGCTTTAAAAAACCCTCTATTGAGCATTTTCAAATATTAATTTTATTTTGGGAGAAAATGCCCACAACAGTAATTGCGAGATCTTTCTCAATAGCTTCAGTTTGCTGTTGGATGCCTACCTTAACTATTGTTTTAAAATATAGATATATATATATATATATTTAAAATAGTTTTCCAGGTATTTTCTTCTACCTTTTTTAAAAATAAATTTCCAAAAATGAAAACAGAGTTTATGTATTTTTGTCAATGAAGGTTTTTATTTTGTAGTTTATAGAATTTGTTCCTTATCAGTTTGATACTTGATCAACATTCTTAGACTTTTTAATCTGTATTTACTTTGGGGGGAAAAAAGCACTCCTATATCTTAAATGTCCTTCTTTTTTCTTTTCCCTTTTAGGGTATTTGTTCTCTTGGATTGAAATTTATGCCCACAGATTTTTCTTTTCATTTGAAAATGAATGTGAAGATACTGTTTACAGCTTTTGTTAATTGCAGTTTTCATCACTCTGATCAATTTCTTGTAAAGTGCTATGGGAATTATTTTTCCTGTGAATATTAATGATTTTACTACTGCCTCCAAAGTTTTAAAAAAGGTTCTGTAGACAGAAAACAGTTGTTGCAACCAAAAACAACCAAAAAAAGAAAAGGAAAACTGGCTTACCTTTCTCAGATGAATTAAATGATTTTAATAACTTCCCAATTACCAGGGTTATAACGTTGCTTTCTTCAGTTATTAATACAGTCAAATTAATTTTAACAATATAGGCACAATTCATTTACAAATTCAGTACAGTAGTCCAGGGCTACATGTAAGTGGTCTCTATTTTATTCTTTACATCAGAAAAATCATGAATGTCAGTTTTGCCAGTATTTTACAATGAGGCTTATCGTTTAAAATTTTATAGTGTATGACATGTAAATAAACCAGTATTTATTGTAGGTTGTTTGATTCAGGCATTTCAAATGGATATAGGTTAATGGCAATGGAATCCTATTTATTTGGTAGTTGGTTTTGTTTTTGTTTATTTACTTTTGCTATTTGTTTTGTATTGTCTAAACTTTGCTTCAACTGAAGACAGTGTAAGGAGTTGAAAATACAATCAACATAGCAATGGAAAGCAATGCAAAGAGGGTAAATCTTGTTTTAATTTTTTTAACTTTTTTTTTTTTGTAAATAAATAGTACTGTGATACTTTAGGTGTGACCTCTATTCCACATGATAGTTAGAACCAGAAAAACACTTTTGCTTTCTAGTTGTACTATTGGTTCATTGTAAATGCATTACCAAAAGACAATATGAAAAAGAGCAAGATTAAGTTTTTCTAACATTGTCCACTTCAGGGGCAAGCATGCTTGGTATAGAGCTCTAGCTTGTGTATACCTTAAACTGTAACTTGCAGGTGTTTTTCAGTTGCTGCACTTTTTATTTAATCTTGCTCAGTCCCAGTAACTATCTCAAAGGTAATTGCTGGAATATGCATTTTGAAATACGGTTTAAAAAAAATCTGTGTATTGTTTCATCTAAAAAGAAAAGCACTATTGCAAACACTAAAAACGTGTTAAACTTTGTAGTTATTTTGCATTCCTGTACTTTACAAACTGTCATCACAGCAAAAAGTTTAAAATTAGGTAATGAAATATTTTTGTAAATAAATACCGTTAAGCTGGTATTTTAAAAAATGTATTATAAATTAATGTTTCTGGAAAATGTTCATATATATGTATATGAATGTCTCTTTATGCTGAAGGGCTCTGATTGGGCAAAATAAAATACTCTAATCTCTCCTGAAACTAAACAAGCCCTTTTTCCTGGAAAATTTGTTCTAATTTTTTTCTGAATTATGGAATTAATCTATTAATAACCTAAGAAAATAATTGATTAAAAAAATAGATTCCCACATTTACTGAAAGTGAAGCTAATCATATAACTCAGGTAATACCAACTATATTTTTCTTGACTATCTGGAGTTTTTGGTGAAAAACACCTACCCCTGTGTTGGGTGGATTGAGAGTAAAGGAGACAGGGTGAGAGTTAAGGAATAGGAATGAAATCTGAGTGCATGCTTCTTGGCCTTTAGTGTGTACACGAGTCACCTGAGGATCATATTAAAATACAGATTCTGATTCATTGCATTTGAGGTGTGGCCTGATTTTGCATCTCTAACAAGCTTCAAGCTAATATAGATGCTGCTGGTCTTGGAACATACTTTGAGTAGCAAGGATATGGATAGTTTCCACAGAGTGTCAGTGTCCAACTACTTGTACGAAAAATGAGTATCACATTAATGAATCTTGAAAAATGTAAAGAAGACCAAACAGTACTTAACCACTGTTTCTGTTGTGTTTTAGAATAAAAGACGTAGTAGTTCTCTTATTACATTGAAGGATTATTTGATTTTGAAATATATATATTTTTTATTGTGATGCATGCTTATCCCACATGGTGGCAGTCTCGTCTCACTGTGTGAGCCTTTAGCAAGAAGTGCTTGCAGTGCAATTTTACATGGGAAAAAAACATAGATTTTCCAAAGGATAATTTTCATGATACTTTTTTATCCAGAAAGTTACTAAACACTCTTAGATATGGAACAGATAATATGTTCCTAAGGTATTATAAAGTTATGTAAATCATTTGGTAGAGTGATCTGGTTTATTATCAAAAAATTTTTCAGTGTCTTTCTAGGAAATAGAGGCATAAAGTGATAAAATTTTAAAAACTGAAGATTGTCTTCATGTCTCCGGTCATGCCTTTTTAAAGAACATTATATTGGGTATGTGCTGTGTAAATAGTACAGTGCTATCCACTGCTTTAGATAAAAATTTATATTATTGCAACCCTTCATGGGAATTTACAGGAAGATTCTGATTTTCTAGGAGTTTACAGGAAGATTCTGATTTTCTTCCATTAGTTTAAAAATTGTATGTTTACCCCATTTTTATGCTTTTTTCAGTTTTTGTACAAAAGTGTTTTGTCCTAGGTACCTTAAGGAAAGCTTTCAAAATGGTTTTTTTAGACTAAAACATCTTTTGAATAAGAAAATACTTACCTGTCATTTTATTTTTTTCAAATTCAATCTGTCTTTTTATATCAATAATGTATATTCTGTTAACTTTAAACTTATGGAAATATTCTAACATTTAGTTTTAATCATTTTATATGATTTTATACTGTTTTAAAAAAAACCCATAGCTGCTTTTTTTTAATAACTTTTCAAAAACAGCATGAAAGTAAGATACATATTTAACAAGGTTCCAACAAAATAGAATATTCTGTTAGTAGCAAAGGAAGGAAGTCTGAGGACTTCATTTAAAGTTATTAAGGAGAGAGAGAGAGAGAGAGAGTGTGTGTGTGTGTGTGTGTGTGTGTGTGTGTGTGTGTGTGTGTGTGTGTGTGTGTGTGTCCCACCAAACAAGAGACCTCTTTGTTCATCTCTCCCGGGCTGAGTTCGACTCTGAACCTTTCTTTCTACTTGTCTCTGCTGCTTCCATTTCAATTCTGTTCCTGCCCCCCATGCCTCTCACCCCAATTCTCTTTACTCTTTAGTATGTTTTATTTTAGCTAACTACTTTTCTTTGCCCATTTAGCAGGGAAATAATGCAATCCCTCTGTTTCCCAGGGCCCCTCCTAAATACTGAGTAGATTTGTAAATAATGTTTGTAAATACAATAATGCCATCCCTACTCTTTGTTACCTCCAGACACTCAAAATATCAGCAGATAAAGCAAAACACATTAGTACATGGAAGAAATACTGTGCTGAGGCTGAGAATTGTAACTCCCAAGAGCACTGCAGGAGTATGTTTGGATAGAACACACTGCTGCTTCACTAGGGTGTTTATCCAGCTTGCTTTTTTATTTTTTGAGACACAGTCTCACTCTCACACAGGCAGAAGTGCAGTGGTACAATCATGGCTCACTGCAGCCTTGAACTCCTGGGTTCAAGCAATCCTCCTGCCTCAACCTGCCAAGTAGTTTGGACTACAAGTGTGCCTCACCACTTCCAGTTAAGTTTTTTATCTTCATTTTTTTGTAGTGACAGGTTCTCACTATGTTGTCCAGTCTGGTCTTGAACCCCTGGGCTCAAGCGATCCTCCTCCCTTGACTTCCCAGAGTGCTGGAATCACAGGCATGGGCCACCACACCCAGCCAGGTGTTTTAGCTTTCAAGATCAAAGATGCCCAGAAATTACAGCATTGCATGAGTACAAAAGTTAGAAGACCACACATTTCAGAAAGTGAAAACTTCCATGTTCCTTTAATAACAATGTGACTGCAGATACCATTAGTCTAAGCAGTGGTTCTCCAACTTGAACATCAGAATCTCCTGGATACACAACTTTTGTGAAAACACATCACTGGATCACACCCCCAGAGTTTCTGATTCAGTAAGCCTGCAGTGGGGCCCGAGGATTGGTATCTTAACAAGTTCCCAGCTGATGCCGAAGGTGCCAGTCTGCAAACCACACTTACTGAGAACCCTGATGTAGAGCAATGCCCTAGAAGCAGTGTCTTCTCTGTATCACATATGGTTTAGATGTCTCCGTTACTATCTGGTAATGAAATTATAGATAATATGCTTGCCTATACATTCAATTTTTAAAAATCAACATAGTGTCTGAACTAATGTGCCAGAGATATGAAATGAAAGCAATTTATAATTTTTAAAAAAGTATTTCAATATGCAAATGCTGAGGTTACACACAAGAAGAACAAAGACAAGTCACACATATTTCTAAAACGTTCCGAAGGGGGTATCCCCTCCTAACCTCACTCCCGTTGTAGCCTCACTTTGCCCCTCACACCCTCTGACGTTTGAACCCTTGGGCCAGAGAGTAGAACCTGCAATAGGACCCATCCTTTTTCAAATTTGTTCCCATGCAGTGGGACTGTCGTGAATATGTTTATAAATGTTATGCCATAATATATACATGAAAGTATAGAAGTATAGACTACTTAAATGCTAGTTTGGAATTTTAGAGCAGTTTGCATTAATTCCTCTTACAAATTTATATTCACTTTCTTATTTAAGCTGTTTTTGAACTAGAGTGAATTAGAGAGCCAAGACTTACCTTTATAAATTTGTGCCTGAAACACACTAATCAATATATGGTATGCTTCTCCTAACAAAAACTCATCTTGACAAATAGAGCAATGAATTCATTCTATGAAGATTATATAGATTCTTACAGATTATAAACATCTATTACATAACATTAGTATTGGAAACTTTCACTTTTTCTGATAACGAAAACTCAATCTGTGATTATTGGTTAATTATTAAACAAGTCCATTTGCCTAGTATTTAAGTGCATTAAAAGTGGGCATTTATATAGAGCTCATTTCAAATGCCAAGCACGTCCGTCTGAGTGTGAAGACCAGAATTCTGTCCCTAAGTTTACCAGCAATACCAATGACCTTTTCCAAGTTAACCTCTATTTGCCTGAGTTTTGTTATTTATAAAACCGTGATCTAAATACTAGTCTTCCCTACCTCAGCCACTGTAGGGAATGTAATAACGTCTGAAAATCATTAGAAAAACAGAATTAGCATACACAAAGATTTATGATCTTAAAAATCTTAGTCGTTTAGAAGCTCTGTGAATCAGATATATTTGAATAAGGAAGAACAAATAGCAAGTCTTATATCAGGATCAGCAAATCAGTATTATTACTGCTATAATCAGGATAAAAATTGATACATTAATAAAAGAATGAAGATCAAAATGTCTTTGAATTTCGTAAGCACCTTTCGTTTCAACTGAATTTTTTCTTTGTTGTGTGTTTACTCCAGGGAGCCAGCTCAGGATGCGTTTATTGCCAGCTATCATCAGGATACAAGATCTTACTGAAATTACTCTGGTTACCTTTCAAAACAGAACTGTAACCAAATCCCAGTACCTGGAAATTTGTTTTTTAAAACAAATGTATTTATATTTGTCTGTTTTCATACTATAAAGAACTGCCAGAGACTGGGTAATTTAGAAAGGAAACAAGTTTAATTGACTCAAGTTCAGCATGGCTAGGGAGGCCTCAGGAAACTTACACTCATGGTGGAAAGTGAAGAGGAAGCAAGGCACTTTCTTCACAAGGTGGTAGGAAGGAGAAATGCAGAGTGAAATGTGGGGGAAGAGCCCTTTATAAAACCATCAGATCTTGTGACAACTCACTATCATAAGAAAAGCATGGGGGAAACTGTCCCCATGATTCAATTACCTCCACCTGATCTCTCCCTTGGCACCTGGGGACTATGAGGATTAGGAGGATTACAATTCAAGATGAGATTTGGGTGGGGACACAAAACCTAACCATGTCAATATTTAAATTCATAAATGCATATTTTTTCCTATCTGGTATAGACAGTAAATACTTTTGGAGGTTTAGTCATAGCATAGTTAACATACTTTTCACAGATTCTTTATAAAATATCTCTAAATATAAAAATTATCTTAATTTAGAATGTTATCTTCCTGTTCTTTTATAGAGCAGATTGCCTCTCAAAGACTTTTAATTAAGCAGGTAAAAAAGAGACTTTGGTAGTCAGGCCAATGCTGCTTACCAATAGTGTGACTTTAAGTTACTTAAGCTTTTTTTTTTTAAAAAAAAAAAAAAAAACCTTATTTCCTTCAAATATTAAATAATAGAAACAGTGCCAACTTTGAGATTGTTTGATGGACTCCATGTAAGAATGTGAGTCACATAACTCAGCAGAGCAGCCTCCCTGTGGGGGCACCCTGCTCTCCAGCCTGAGACAGCAGAGTATAGGAACTTGAGTGTGGGCTCTTTCAAGACTTTAACTGCCTGCTCCATGATATGCATGGCCTTGAGCAGGCTATGAAACTTCTCTACGCCTCAGTTTCCTATCTGTAAAATGGTAATGATTATGAAGTTAATATAGTACATCTCAAATGCTCAGGATAGTATCTGATGCATACAGCATTGCATTAAACTAAGATGCCACTGAGAGTAATATGTGCCATTATTGGTACTACTAACAAACAAAAACACTGGTAATTTGTGTTTAAAAGACATATCCTGATTTTTTAAAGATTTAAAACTATGAAGATGGCTATCTAGGAATTGGTGATCTGGTGTAAGCACTCAATGAATGTTTACTATTATTAGGAGTACTAGAAAATAAGACTCCCTCCCTCTGTCTACTTGTAATCACATGCATTCCAAGAGTAACCACCATGAAGAGGAGGAAAGACCTAAAAATTCCTCTCAAGTGCTTCCCTAGGCACAGGTCTTTTGAATGCTGCGCTACTGAAGCTAGGATTCACATGGTTCCGTCTTAGGTCAGGACTGTTTGTAGGTCCTATTGTTAGGTCCTGTTGTTTCAGGGAGCAGAATACAAAAGATGAAAAGTACTTATAAAGGAATTCCATTCTTTATTGACTCTCTCAAAAGATTCTAAAAGGGACCCAACTCAAAGCCCCCAAAACACTTCTCATAGCCCTTTTCCTTTTGAATTTTTAATTGCCCAGTACTCCCTGAAGACTTTCAAATGTCAAATGTTCCATCCTTCTCTCCCCTTAGACTCTGGCTCCCAGATATGTATTAAGAATGATCTAAGCTTTCACTTGCATCTCAGGTAAGATGCTCTTGTGTGTCCCTCTGGGTCACTAGACACTGGGGGAGCTCTCTCCAGTCCTCAGCTGAACCATGCCATCCAGGTATCTACTCTCATGTGGGGACCGCCTGTGTATTCCAAGGGGAAGTAGAGCCTCAGTCCTCCCACTTATCCTCAAATTCTTCAGAGAGTTCCATCGTTCCTCTCCCCTCCTTAGAGCTAACCCATGGGGGTCCGGCTCAGAACCCTGTCCACACTCTACCCCAGCCTGTGAGATTATTTTCATCTGCATAGCATGATAACAATTATCTGTATGCCTCTGGTTTAGGCCAGAACCTCAGCTCTTGATGTTTAAACCAGGCTGCCATTTACTCAAAAACTTTTTGCCTGAAAGCTATTGTCTATACCATAATCTCTGAAACTCTCTTTTGAAATTCAATTCCCAGGTTTTTTTTTATTCAACAAATATTTGTTGGACCCCAGGATGTGTCAGACTCTATTTTAAATATTGGAAATAGAAAAGTGACCAAGACCCTGTTCTGGAACTTGTATCAGTGACAGTGACATTTTTCTTTCTGTTTGGTTCTTCATCAATAGCTCTAACTTCAGGACAAAAAGGAGGAAGTGCCCTAGCTAACCGAGCAAGGAAAAACAAGGTATTTTGTATATGGGATGAGGAAATAAATCATTTAAAACATAAAATATTATCCCACCATAAATATTTATTAAGCACATATTCTCCCTTCCTCCACACTCACATCTAATCAGTTGCCAGTGGGTCCTTTTTACTTCCCACGTGGCTCTCAACTTTCCCTTTTTTCCCTGCTGCTCAGGGCCTGCCGCTGTTTCTGCATCTTCAGCCTGAATTACTGATACTCCTGATGGGTCTCCCTGTTCAGTCTCCTCCTTCTCCAATGCGTTCTATCCCAGCTCCAATTAGGCTGTTTCCTATTAAAACTTTTCAAAGGCTCCTCCAGTGACCCTAGTGAAGTTCAGTGCTTTAATTTGGTGAGATGTCTCCTTAACATTCTGCCTTCCATATTTCATTATTTGGGTATCATACCCCATTCTAAGCTAATTTCCTGCAATTTGCTTTTCCCCTAAACAATATGTGCTGTCAATTCTCTGTGCTTTTGTTCATGCCTGGAATACCCTTCATTTCCTTCTTAGCCTGGAAAAATTCCCGTAACCCTTTACGATCAAGCTGCAATATCACTTTCTTCTCTTGAAGGCCGTCCATGCCCCAGGATTAATTGCTCTCTCCTCTCTGCTACACCACTTCTTCATACCATTAGATAAGTCCTTATCACAATGTGGTCTAGCTTGTTGTTCATGCATACATCTCCTCTCCAGATTATGAGTTCTTTGAGAAAGGCTATTTGTCCATCTTTTTAGCTCCAGTATCTGGCATAATACCTGTCAATTAGAAGGTGTTCGTTAATATTGGTTGATAATGTTTTTACATATTTACACACATGCATAAACCATCATATGTACCTACACGCACATATATTTTTAGATGTTTTGTAATTTAATATATCTGTATTTCTGTCCTAAATATTCAGTAGCTGCTGATGTTTCTTTGGGAACGTATCCATAAATACAAAATTGCCTTTCATTTTAAATAGACTAATATTCTATTTGAAGGCTTTCATAGTTCTGACAGTTTTGACAGCTTGACTGTATCTGAAAGTTTATTATTAATCTGTAACACTTTATATTCTGTACTCTGTATCTATATTTAATATGCTGTTTAAATAAGATTCCTCAGATAGTTAAGAAGACGCAGTCAAAAACATGAGTCAAAGGCAAGAACTTAGGCATTGCCAAATCAAGTGATACAATGGTTTGAAATAAGCTATCAGGTTCTCATTCTGTTTCATGATCATTTAATTTCTCAGAGAGGAATATTTAAATTCAGCTTTAAGGTGAGAAACAACAATAGTAAAATCCAAAAGAGAATCATTTTAGTCTTTTTTTCTCTCATTGTCTTTTTTTTCCTCATTAGTCCATGAACTAGTATCACCAGGAAAGACTTGGGATCCTGGTTTGAAACTATGATGTAAAGAAAAGTACAAACTGCAATAGAGTAAACTAATAAGAATTGGGTACTATGTGCTGGGCTAAAGATATATAATAAATAGTTCTACCTTGTCTTTAACAAGACAAAAATTTGCAAGGTACTAAACTTATTCATGTTTGTTGGGTTGGGATGAGAGTGGGGCTCATAATACAAGGTAACTTTGGCTGAGTAGAAAAATTGTTCATAATCTTCAGTGTCTAAAAATCTAGTTCGCTTCCTAACAAAGTTATGCCTTGTCTGCACATGTAAGATTGAGCCCTTTATTTATTATCATAATTGGTACTAAACTAAAATCTTAAAATGTAGGTCAGGTATCATTACAACAGAGGGAAGAGGAGCAAAATCACTCTACAATCATGTAAGCATAGAATTCCAAGCTTCCAATTTGAAAAAAAAAAAAAAAAAAAAAATTGATGTCAAAGAAGCCAGAGAGCAATGTGCCTAGGTTCACAGAGGCACATAGTGGCAGTGGTAAGATTAGAATTGCTTAGAGTAAAATCCAAAATTCCCATGGCCTGCAAGACTCTACACACCTGGCCTCTACTTATCCCAGTATTCCCTCACTCCTCAACGATGCTGACCTCATTCCCTTGTCAGTAATTTTGCATTTGCTGTCCTCTTTCACCAGGAACTTTCCTGACTTTTCACGCTGCTGGCTCTTTTGCATCTTTCAGGTCTCAGTTTAAATGTCACCTCCTCAAAGAAGCCTTTTCTGATTTCTGTGTCTAAACTTAAATTCTAAAATAACCTGACCCCCACCCCCACCCATATCAGGCCATCTTCTATTAGAGAAACTTATTCAATTTCTTCAAACACTTATTATAATCAAAATTATCTTTTTTATACCCCTGTTATTTTTTTAATCTGTCCATTTCAATAGAACATAAGTCCCATGACAGCAGATGTTTTGCCTACGTTGTGCTCTGCTGTGTTCCTAAACTCAGAAGATGGCCAGGCACACAGGTGATCATTAGTTATTGAATGAACTCAGATCTCCAGAGACTTGGTCCGGTTTTACAGGGTTGGGGAAAAGAGCATAAGACTTAGAAGCTTAGAGTTTTAGGCAAGTCACAAATGATATATGATCCTTAATTTTCTCATTTTTGGAATAGGAAACACAATGTCTCATATAGGGCTGTTGAGAGAAAAAAGTAAATAATATATGTAAAAGTGCTTTATAAATAGAAGCCTATTCCTATGCAAATAAGTGACCCAGAGCAAACTGGCCTCTGTGTTTTGATTTCTTTATCTATAAAATTAAATGATTAGATTAATAACTCTAATGGGTCTTGTAGTTATAAATTTTTAATTCTCTCATTTGATTAAAAAAAAACCTTTAAAAGTCTCTGTATCAGTCCATTTTCACACTGTTATAAAGATACTACCTGAGGCTGGGCATGGCGGCTCATGCCTGTAATCCCAGCACTTTGGGCGGCTGAGGCAGGTGAATCACCTGAGGTCAGGAGTTCAAGACCAGCCTGGCCAACATGGCAAAACCCTGTCTCTGCTAAAAATACAAAAATTAGCTAGGCATGGTGGTGGACGCCTGTAATCCCAGCTACTCAGGAGGCTGAGGCAGGAGAATTGCTTGAACCCAGGAGGCGAAGGTTGCAGTGAGCCGGTATCTTGCCACTGTACTCCAGCCTGGATGACAGAGTGAGACTCCATCTCAAAAAATATATATATATACTACCTGAGACTAGGTCATTTGTAAACAAAAGAGGTTTAATTGACTCACAGTTCTACATGGCTGGAGACACCTCAGGAAACTTAGAATCATGATGGAAGGCAAAGGATTAAGCAAGGCATGTCTTATATGGCAGCAGGAGGAGAGAGCAAGCGAAGAAGGAAGTGCCAATTTTAAGTCATCAGATCTCGTGAGAACTCACTATCATGAGAACAGCATGCGGGAAACTGCTGCATGATCCAGTCACCTTATACCAGGTCTCTCCCTCAACACATGGGGATTACAGGTCAAGATGAGATTTGGGTGGGGACACAGAGCCAAACCATATCATCCCACCCCTGGCCCTTCCCAAATCTCAGGTCCTTTTCACATTTTAAAACCAATCATATCTTCTCAACAGTCCTTCAAAGTCATAACTCATTCCAGCATTAACTCAAAGGTCCAAGTCCAAAGTCTTATCTGAGACAAGGCAAGTCCCTTCCACCTGTGAGTTTTTAAAATCAAAAGCAAGTTAGTTACTTTCAAGATACAATGGGGTACAGGCATTGGGTAAATGCTACCATTCCAAATGAAATAAATTGGCCAAAACAAAGGGGCCACAGTCTCCATGCAAGTCCAAACCCAGGCAGGGCATTCATTAAATCTTAAAGTTCCAAAATAATCTCCTTTGACTCCGTGTCTCACACCCAGGGCACACTGATGCAAGAGGTGGATTCCCGTGGTCTTGGGCAGCTCTGACCCTGCTGTTTTACAGGGTACATCCTCCTTTCTGGCTGTTTTCACAGGCTGGCACTGAGTACCTGCAGCTTTTCCAGGTGCACAGTGCAAGTTGTCTGTTGATCTACCATTCTAGGGTCTGGAGGATGGTGGCCCCTAGCTCCACTAGGCAGTGCCTTAGTGGGAGCTCTGTGTTGGGGTGTTCTGCTGCCCCTGTAGCAGACATTTGCCTGGATACCCAGACATTTCCATACATCCTCTGAAATGTAGGCAGAGGTTCCCAAACCTCAATTCTTGACCCTGTGCACCTGCAGGCTCAACACCACATGTAAGCTGCCAAGGCTTGGAGCTTGCATCCACTGAAGCAACAGCCTGAGCAGGGCACCAAGTTCCAAGACTGCACAAAGCAGTGAGGCCCTGGGCTCAGCCCAGGAAACCACTATTTCCTCCTAGGCCCCTGGGCCTCTGATGAGAGAGGCTGCTATGAAGACCTCTGACATGCCCTGGAGACATTTTCCCCATTGTCTTGGTGACTAACATTTTGGCTCCTCATTACTGATGGAAATTTCTGGAGCTGGCTTGAATTTCTCCCCAGAAAATGGGTTTTACTTTTACATCATCAGGCTGAAATTTTTCAAACTTTTATGCTCTGCTTCCCTGTTATACATAAGTTCCGATTCCAAGTTATCTCTATGTGAATCCATAAAACTTATGCTTTTAAGATCACCCAGGTCACCTCTCAAAGGGTTTGCTGCTTAGAAACTTCTTCTGCCAGATACCCTAAATCATCTCTCTCAAGTTCAAAGTTCCATAGATCTCTAGTGCAGGGGCAAAATGCCACCAGTCTCTTTCCTAAAGCACAGCAAGAATCATCTTTGCTCCAGTTCCCAAGAAGTTCCTTATCTCCATCTGAGATCACCTCAGCCTGGACTTCATTGTCCATATCACTATCAGTATTTAGGTCAAAATCGTTCAACAAGTCTCTAGGAAGTTCCAAACTCCCACATCTTCCTGTCTTCTTCTGAGCCCTCAATACTGTGTCAACATCTGCCTTTTACCCAGTTCCAAAGTCACTTCCACATTTTGGGTATCCTTATCCAGTGCCCCACTACCGTGGTACCAATTTACTATATTAGTTAGTTCTCACACTGAGACTGGTTAATTTATAAAGGGAAGAGGTTTAATTGACCCACAGTTTTGCATGTCTGGGGAGGCCTCATGAAGCTTAAAATTATGGCAGGAGGCCAAGGCGAAGCAAGGCACCTTCTTCACTAGGTGGCAGGAAGGAGAATGAATGCAGAGGAAACTACCAAACACTTATGAAACCATCAGATTTTGTGATAACTCACTACCGTAAGAACAGCATGGGGGAAATTGTCCCCATGATCCAATTACCTTCACCCGGTCTCTACCGTGACACATGGGGATTATGGGGACTACAGTTTAAGATGAGATTTTGGGTGGGGACACTGCCAAACCATATTACCTCTTTTGTTTATAAATTACCCAATTTCAGGTAGTATCTTTGTAGCAATGTGAGAATGGACTAATACAACTTCCCAGCCTCTGGTAAGCATCATTCTACTGTCTGTCTCCATGAGTTCAATTGTTTTAAAATTTACCCCCCATAAATTAGTAAAAACATGTGAAATTTGTCTTTCTGTCCTCAGCTTATTTCACTAACATAATGTTCTCCAGTTCCATCCATTTTGTTACATGTGACACAATCTCATTCTTTTTTGTGGCTGAATAGCACTCCATTGTATATATGTACCACATTTACTTTATCCATTCATCTGTTGATGGACATTTAGGTTGCTCCCAAATCTTGGTTATTGTGAATAGTACTGCAATAAATATGGAAGAGCAGATATCTCTTTGACATACTGATTTTCTTTCTTTTAGTTATTTATCTGGCAGTGGAATTGCTCGGTCATATGGTAGCTCTTTTTTAGTTTTTTTTTTTTTTTAGGAACTTTCATACTGTTCTCCATAGTGGCGTCAATAATTTACATTCCCAGCAACAGGGTATGAGGGTTCCCTTTTCTCTATATCCTTGCAGCATTTGTTATGGCCTGTCTTTAGGATAAAAGCCATTTTAACTGGGGTGTGATGATATCTTATTGTAGTTTTTATTTGTATTTATCTGATTATCAGTGATGTTGAGCATATTTTCATATACCTACTAGCTGTTTGTATGTCTTCTTTTGAGAAATGTCTATTCAGATATTTTGCCCATGCTTTAATCAGATTATTAGATATTTTTCCTAGAGAATTGTTTGAGCTCTTTTTATATTCTGGTTATTAATCCCTTGTCAGATGGGTGGTTTGCAAATATTTTCTCCCATTCTGTCTCTTCACTTTGTTGTTTGTTTCCTTTGCTGTGCAGAAGCTTTTTAACTTGATGAGATCCTATGTGTTCATTTTTTATTTGGCTGCCTGTGCTTTTTGTGGGAAAAAAAGCACAAAAACTAAAACAAAAACAAAAACTAAAGAGTTTCCTCGATGTTTTATTTTAGTTGTTTCATAGTATGTGGACACATATTTAGGTCTTCAATCCATTTTTATTTTTATATACAGCAAGAATTAGGGGTCTAGTTTCACTCTTCTGCATATGGATAGCCAGTTTTCCCAGCACCATTTATTGAAGGGACTGTTCTTTCCACCAATATATATATATATATATGTATATATTCCTGGCACCTTTGTTGAAAATGAGGTTAGTGTAGATGGATCATTTGTTTCTGGGTTCTCTATTCTGTTCCATTGTTCTATGGGTCTGCTTTCATGCCAGTACCTTGCTATTTTGGTGACTATATCTCTGTAGTATAATTTGAAGTCAGGTAATATGAGTCCTCCAGTTTCGTTCTTTTTGCTTAGAATAGCTTGTCTATTCTAGGTCTTCTGTGGTTCCATATAAATTTTAGGACTATATTTTTCTACTTCTGTGAAGAATATAATAGGTATTTTGATAGGGGTTGCATTGAATAGAGATTACTTTGGGTAGTATGGACATTTTAACATATTGATTCTTCAAATCCATGAACATGGAATACCTTTCCATTTTTGGTATCCTCATCAATTTCTTTCATCAGTGTTTTATAGTTTACATTGTAGAGCTCTTTCACTTCTTTGGTTAATTCCTAGGTATTTACTATTATTTGTTACAATTGTGAATGAGATTACTTTCTTGATTTCTTTTTCAAATTGCTTACTCTTGGCATGTACAAATGCTACTAATTTTTGTACATTGATCTTGTATTCTGCAACTTTACTGAATTTATCAGTTATAATAGTGTTTTGGTGGAGTTTTTAGGTTTTTCCAAATATAAGATAATATCATCTGCAACCAAGGATAATTTGACTTCTTCCTTTCCAATTTGGATATTTTTTATTTCTTTCACGTGTCTGATTGCCATAGCTAGGGCTTCCAGTACTATGTTGAATAACAATGGTGAAAGTGGGCATCCTTGTTTTTTTCCAAATCTTACAGACCCCATTCTGTTTGATACTAGCTGTGGGCCTGTCATATATGGCTTTTATTATATTGAGTTATGTTCCTTCTATCTTCAGTTTTTTTAAATCATGAAGGGATGTTGAATTTTATCAAATATTTTTTCAGCATCAATTAAAATGATCATATGGTTTTTATCCTTCATTATGATGATATGTTGTATCATGTTGATTGATTTACATATTTTGAACTATCCTTGCATACCAGAGGTAAATCTCACTTTGTCATGATGAATAATTTGTCTAACATATTGTTGAATTGGGTTTCCTAGTATTTCGTTGAGAATTTTTACATCAATATTCATCAGAGATATTGGCCTGTAGTTTTGTTTATTTATTTATTTATTTTGGATGTGTCTTTGTCTGGTTATGGTATAAGGGTAATACTAGCCTTGTAGAATGAGTTTGGAAGTATTGCCTCCTCCTCTATTTTTCCGAATACCTTAAATAGGATTGGTACTAGTACTTCTTTAAATGCTTGGTAAAATTCAGCAGTGAAGCCATTGGGTCCAGGGCTTTCTTTGATAGAAGTCTTTTTATTACGGCTTTGATCTTGTTGCTTGTTATTGGTATGTTCAGGTTTTCAATTTCTTCATGGTTCAATCTTTGTAGACTGTATGTATCTAGGAATTTATGTATGCTTTCTAGGTTTTCCAATTTATTAGCATATACTTGGTCATAGTAGACTCTAATGACCCTTTGAATTTCTGCATCATCCATTGTAATGTCTCTTTTTTTTTCATCTCTAGTTTTATTTATTTGGGTCTCCTCTTTTTTTCTTTGTTAGTCTGGCTAAAGATTTGTCCATTTTTGTTTATCTTTTCAAAAAACGACTTTCTGTTTTGTTGATCTTTTGTATCTTTTTGTTTCAATTTCATTCATTTCTGATCTGATCTCTATTATTTCTTTATTTCTACTAACTTTAGGTTTTATTTGCTCTTGCTTTTCCAGTTCTTTAAGATGTATCATTAGGTTGTTTATTTGAAGTTTTTCTTCTTTTTTGATTTAGGCACTTAAAACTATAAACTACCCTCTTCATACTGCTTTTGCTGAATCCCATAGGTTTTGGTATGTTGTGTTTCCATTATCATTTATTTCATGAAATTTTTCAATTTTCTTCTTAATCTCTTTATTGACTCAGTAGTCATTCAGGAGCATATTGTTTAATTTCCATGTGTTTGTATAGTTTCCAAAATTCCTCTTGTTAATAATTTCTAGTTTTATTCCATTATGGTCAGAGAAGATGCCTGATATTATTTCCATTTTTTCAATGTTTTAAGGCCTGTTTTGTGGCCTAATATATGATCTATCCTTGAGAATGATCCACGTGCTCAGGAGAATGTATATTCTGTAGCCATTGTATGAAATGCTCTGTAAATATCCATTAGATCCATTTGGTCTCTAGTGCAGATTAAGTCCGATGTTTCTTTATTGACATTCTGTCTATATGATCTGTCCAATGCTAAAAGTGGGATGTTGAAGTTCCCAGCTATTATTGTGTTAAGGTCCATCTCTCTCTTTAGCTCTAATAATATTTGCTTTATTTATGTGGGTGCTCCACTGTTGGGTGGATATATGTTTACAATTGTTAAATCTGCTTGCTTTAAAAAAGCCCTTTTTCAACAAAAAAATATATCAATAGAACCAGATTATAATGGGATCCACATGTGAAAACTATCAGACAAGGAATTTAAAATACTATTATTGATATTGTAAAGACTTTAGGGAAAAAAAACAGAAGGTATGCATGAACAAATAGAGAATTTCAACTAATTGTCGGTAATTATGTGAATAAAAATGAACTAAACACTGCATTCAAAAGGCAGAGATCAGGAAAATAGATTTAAAAAATAAATATAGGCCGGACGCGGTGGTTCATGCCTGTAATCCCAGCAATTTGGGAGGGCAAGGTGGGCAGATCACTTGAGGCCAGGAGTTCAAGACCAGGCTGGGAAACATGGTGAAACCCTGTCTGTACTAAAAAATACAAAAAAATTAGCCAGGCATGCTGGCACATGCCTGTGGCCACAGCTACTCAGGAGGCTGAGGCAGGAGAAGCGCTTGAACCCAGAGGTGGAAGTTGCAGTGAGCCGATATTGCACCACTGCACCCCAGCCTGGGTGACAGGCAACAGAGGGAGACCCTGTCTCAAAAATAAATAAATAAATAAATAAATAAATAAATAAATAAATAAATAAATAAATATTGGGTCTCACTGAACTCGCCTGCAGCTCTTGGGGTTTCTGTGTCTTTCTTCATAGTGGGAGCCAGGCCTAGACACCAGCAACCATGTCGAAGGGACCTGCAGCTGGTATTGATCTTGGCACCACCTACTTTTGTGTGGGTGTTTTCCAGCACGGAAAAGTGGGGGTAATTGCCAATGATCAGGAAACCGAACCACTCCAAGCTATGTCGCCTTTACAGACACTGAACGACTGATTGGTGATGCCACAAAGAATCAAGTTGCAATGAACCCCACCGACACGATTTTTGATGCCAAACGTCTGATTAGACAGATTTGATGATGCTGTTGTCCAGTCTGACAGAAAGCACTGGCCCTTACTGGTGGTGAATGATGCTGGCTGGGCATCCAGGTGGAGCCCTCGCTCGCCTGATCAGGGAGTGCGTGTCAGGGGTGGGAGAAGCCATGGATCCCGGGCAGCAGCAACCGCCTCAACCGGCCCCCCAGGGCCAAGGACAGCCACCGGCGCAGCGCCCCCCAGGGGCAGGGCCCGCGGTCCAGACCAGGGCAGCCGGTGCCCACGGCGACCCAGGCGGCGCCACAGGCACCCCCCACCGGGCATCAGATCCTGCACGTCCACGGGGACTGGGAGAGGAACCTGGAGGCGCTCTTCAACGCCGTCATGAACCCCAAGATGGCCAAGGTGCACCAGACCATGCCCATGAGGCTCCGGAAGCTGCCCGACTCTTTCAAGCCACTCGAGCCCAAGTCCAACTCCCAACGGGTCAGTACTGAGGCAGGCACCGCAGGAGCCCTGACTCCACAGCACGTTCGAGCTCATTCCTCTCCAGCTTCTCTGCAGTTGGGAGCTGTTTCTCCTGGGACACTGACCCCCACTGGAGTAGTTTCTGGCCCAGCAGCTACACCCACAGCTCAGCATTTTCAACAGTCTTCTTTTGAGATACCTGATGGTGTACCTCTACCAGCAGTTTGGGAGATGGCGAAGGCATCTTCTGGTCAGAGATACTTCTTAAATCACATCGATCAGAAAACAACACAGCAGGACCCCCAGGAAGACCATGCTGTCTCAGATGAATGTTATAGCCAATCCACCAGTGCAGCAGAATATGATGAACTCGGCTTCAGGTCCTCTTCCTGATGGATGGGAACAAGCCATGACTCAGGATGGAGAAATTTACTGTATAAACCATAAGAACAAGACCGCCTCTTGGCTAGACTCAAGGCTTGACCCTCGTTTTGCCAGGAACCTGAGAATCAGAGTGCTCCAGTGAAACAGCCACCACCCCTGGTTCCCCAGAGCCCACAAGGAGGCGTCATAGTGGCAGCAACTCCAACCAGCAGCGACAGACGCGACCGCAGCAACTGCAGATGGAGGAGAGGCTGCAGCTGAAACAGCAATAACTGCTTCGGCAGGAGTTAGCACTGCGTAGCCAGTTACCAACACTGGAGCAGGACGGTAGGACTCAAAATCCAGTGTCTTCTCCCAGGATGTCTCAGGAATTGAGAACAAGGACAGCCAATAGCTCAGATCCTTTCCTTAACCGTGGCACCTATCACTCTCGAGATGAGAGTACAGACAGTGGACTAAGCATGGGCAGCTAGTGACCCTTGCACCGCAGATGACTTCCTGAATAACGTGGATGAGATGGATACAGGTGATACTATCAACCAAAGCACCTTGCCCTCACAGCAGGACCATTTCCCAGACTACCTGGAAGCCATTCCTGGGACAAAAGTGGACCTTGGAACACTGGAAGGAGATGGAATGAACACAGAAGGAGAGGAGATGATGCCAAGTCTGCAGGAAACTCTGAGTTCTGATGTCCTTAATGACGTGGTTTTGTCGGAACCTAGGCAAATGACCATATTAGTGAATCTGTTCATAGTTGTAGCTTGGGATGGTTATTGTAGTTGTTTTGGTAAAATCTTCATTTCCTGGTTTTTTACCACCTTATTTAAATCTTGATTATCTGCTCTCTCTTTTATATACATATATACACACACAAATATAACATTTATAAGAGTGTGGTAGCAGAATGTATCCTTTTGTTAGGTTTCCCTGCTTTCCAGTTATTTTTTAAAATGGTAGCGCTTTGTATGCGTTTAGAATACATGACGAGTAGTTTATATTTCACTGGTAGTTTAAATCTGGTTGGGGCAGTCCGCAGATGTTTGAAGTAGTTTAGTGTTCTAGAAAGAGCTATTACTATGGATAGTGTCTAGGGGAGTGCTCCAAGCCCTCTGGGCATATGATAGGTATTATCTGATGAATTGGAAAGGAGCAAACCAGAAATGGCTTTATTTTCTCCCTTGGACTCCCTTGGACTAATTTTTATGTCTTGTTTGGAAATCACTGAGTAGGTTCATAATGTCCATGACAGAAATAAGCTTTATAGTGGTTTACCTTCATTTAGCTTTGGAAGTTTACCTTTGCCTTAGTTTTGAAAGTAAGTTCTAGTTTGTAGTTCTCATTTGTAATGAACACATTAAAGACTAGATTAAAATATTGCCTTCAAGATTGTTCTTATTTATAAGACTTGCTCCTACTTCTATGGTGAAAATTGACCCTGGATAGAATACTATAAGGTCATGAGTTAGCTGGAAAAGTGATCAGATTAATAAATGTATATTGATAGTTGAATTTAGCAAAGAAATACAGATAACCATGATTATACCTTTATTTTTACAGGAAGAGATTATGTAACTAGAGTATGTGTCTACAGGAATGATAACAGTTTCCAAAGAGTTTTTTGTTTTTTGTTTTTGTTTTTGAGATGGAGTCTCGCTCTGTCGTCAGGCTGGAGTGCAGTGGCGCGATCTCGGCTCACTGCAACCTCTGGCCACTGCAACCTCTGCCTCCTGGGTTCAAGTGCTTCTTGTGCCTCAGCCTCCCGAGTAGCTGAGATTACAGGCACATGCCACCATACCCAGCTAATTTTTGTATTTTTAGTAGAGACAGGGCTTCACCATGTTAGTCAGGATGGTCTGGATCTCCTGACCTCGTGATCCACCTGCCTCGGCCTCCCAAGTTGCTGGAATTACAGGCGTGAGCCACCGCACCCGGCCCCAAAGAATATTTTTTAAAGGAACAAAATGAGCATGAATTAACTCTTCAATATAAGCTATGAAGTAAAAGTTGGTTGTGAATTAAAGTGGCACCAGCTAGCACCTCTATGTTTTAACGGTCTTCCAATATTTCTAGAATAAGCCCTTATTTTCAAGGGTTTATAACAGACATAAAATCTCTTCTCCTGGCAAAAGCTGCTATGAAAAGCCTCAGCTTGGGAAGATAGATTTTTTTCCCCCAGTTACAAAATCTAAGTATTTTGGCCCTTCATTTTGCAGGAGTGCAAAAGTTGGAAGTAAGAAATTTTATTTTAAGTACTTCCAGTGCTCAAAAAAATGCACTCACTGTGTTGTATATAATAGTTCATAGGCCAATCACTCATAATAATTGACTCTAAGGCTTTTATTAAGAAAACAGCAGAAAGATTAAATCTTGAATTAAGTCTGGGAGGAAATGGCCACTGTGCAGATGGAGTTTTAGAGTAATAATGAAATTCTACCTAGAATGCAAAATTGGGTATATGAATTATACAGCATGTGGTTGGGATTTTTTTTTTAATGTGCAGAAGATCAAAGCTTCTTGGAAGGAGTGCCTATAATTTGCCAGTAGCCACAAATTAAGATTATATCTTATATATCAGCAGAGTAACTTTAGCTTAAGGGGAGGGTGGGAAGGTTTGGGGGGTTGTGAAGATTTAGGGGGACCATGATAAAGAACCTTATAAACTTCTTTCTCTTTAATAAAGACTTGTCTTACATCTTGCTGTCATTAAAGGCAGCTGTTCCTAGAATTTAAATCACTTAAGTACACCCACAAAACAAGAATATGGAGATCTTCATTTCTCCTCGACTTTAATTTGCCCAGTTATACCTCAGTGTTGTAGCAGTACTTTGATATTATGATACTCTCTGTACTGACCTGAAGGAGACCTAACAGTCCTTTCTCTTTTTGAGTTTGAATCACAGCCTTGATGTGGTGTCTGGTTTTATGTCCTTGTTCCTCATGTAAAAGTGATTAACTGCTTCTTGGTTGTATTGGGTAGCATTGGGATAAGATTTTAACTGGGTATTCTTGAATTGTTTTTATAATAAACCAATTTTATAATCTTTAAATTTATCAGCTTTTTACATTTGTGTTCTTTTCACTCAGGGCTTCTTAGATCTACTTATCGTTCATGGAGCACATTGATTTGGAGATTCAGATCTTCTAAAGCACTATTTGTTGTAATAACCGTTTTATAAATATAATGCCTTTAAAGGAAAAATGAACACAGGGAAGTGACTTTGCTACAAATAATGTTGCTGTTTTAAGTATTCATATTAAATAGATGCCTTCTATATGGAACATGGCAGAAAGACTGAAAAATAACAGTAATTAATTGTGTAATTCAGAATTCATACCAATCAGTGTTGAAACTCAAACATTGCAAAAATGGGTGGCAATATTCAGTGCTTAACACTTTTATAGCATTGGTACATGTGAAAAATGAGTGTTCAGGTGGATTTTATCCTCGCAAGCATGTTTTTATAAGAATTGTGATTGTGCCTATCATAACAATTGTTTTCTGTATCTTGAAAAAGTATTCTCCACATTTTAAATGTTTTTATATTAGAGAATTATTTAATGCACACTTGTCAAATATATATATATATGTAGTACTAATGTTACCTTTTTATTTTTTGTTTTAGATGTAAGAGCATGCTCATATGTTAGGTACTTACATAAATTGTTACATTATTTTTTCTTATGTAATACCTTTTTTTTTGTTTATGTGGTTCAAATACATTCTTTCCTTAAACTCTTTAAAAAAAAAAAAAAGAAGAAGTGATTGCTAATGGGTTCAAGGTTTCCTTTTGGGCTGATGAAAATATTTTAAAATTAGACAGTGGTAATGATTTAAGAATCTGTAAATATAACTAAAAATTACTGAAAAGAATAAAATTTATATAATGTGAAATATTTACCAAAAAAATCAAGGAAAATTCTTGAACCACAAAAGACCCCCAAATAGTCAAAGCAACCTTGAACAAAAAGAACAAAGCTGGAGGAATCAGACTATCTGACTTCAAAATATACTACAGAGCTATAGTAACAAAAACAGCATGGTACTAGCATAAAAACAGACATATAGACTAATGGAACAGAATAGAGAGCCCAGAAATAAATTCACACATTTACAGTTAATTTATCTTTGTCAAAGATGTCACATATGCACAATAGAGAAAGGACAGTCTCTTCAATAAATGGTTTTGGAAAAACTAAATATCCACATGCAGAAGAATGAAATTAAGCCATTATTTTACATCATATACAAAAATAAACCCAAAATGGGTTAAACGCTTAAACATAAACCTGAAACTATAAAACTGATAGAAGAAAACATATGAAAAATGCTTCTTGACATTTGTCTGGGCAATGACTTTTGGATATGGCACCAAAAGCACAGGCAACAAAAGCAAAAATAGACAAATAAGACTGTATCAAACTAAAAAGCTTCAGCAAAGGAAACAATCAATGAACTGAAAAGGCAATCTACATAAAGGAGAAAATATCTGCAAACCATGTATAAGTGGCTAATATCCCAAAGTACATACAACTGAGTAGCAAAAAAACAAAAACCTGATGTAAAAATTGGCAAAGGACATGAATAGACATTTCTCAAAAGAAAACATACCAATAGCCAAGTTATATAAAAATGTTCAACATTACTAATCATCACAGAAATGCACAAGGAAATCACAATGAACTATCACCTTATACCTGTTAGACTGGCTATTACTAGAAAGACAAAGACAAGTGTTGGAGAAGATGTAGAGAAAAGAGAACTCTCATACACTGTTGGTGGGAGTGTAAATTGGTATAGCCATTACAGAAAACAGTATGGAGGTTCCTCAAAAAATTAAAAATAGAACTACCATATGGTCCAGCAATTCCACTTCCACTTCTGGGTATACATCCAAAGAAAATGAAATCACCATCTCAAAGAGATATCTGCACTACCATGTTCATTGCAACATAATTCACAATAGCCAAGACACGGTATCAACTTAAGTTATCTATCAATAAATAGATGGGTAAAGAAAAGGGAACATATATAGAGAGATATATAGATAAGCACATATATATAGGTGTGTATATGTGTGTATGTATATACACACACATATAATGGAATATTATTCATCCTTAAAAGGAAATCGTACCATCTGTGACAACATAGATGAACCTGGAGGACATTATGCTAAATAAGCCAGGCACAGAATGAAAATACTGCATGATGTCACTTATATGTAGAATCTAAAAAGCTGAACTCATAGAAGCAGAGTGTAGGGTGATTGCCAGGGACTGAGGTGGGGAAAATGGGGTGATGTAGGTCAAAGGGTACAAAGCTTTAGTTATACCCAATGAACATGTTCTGCAGATCTGATATACAGCATGATGGTTATAGTTAATAATACTGTATTATGTACTTGAAATCTGCTAAGAGAATAGACCTTAAATGTTCTCACTACACACTCATAACTATGTGACAGGATGGATATATTAATTAACTTAATTATTATAATCATTTTGCAATGTCTACATGTATATCAAAACATCACATTGTATACCTTACGTTTATAGAATTTTTATTTGTCAATTATACCTCAATATGGCTGAAAAAATATATACTAGAAATAAAACACAGTAACACAGATGCAGACTACCTTCAATGGGCTCATTAGGAGACTCAGCACAGCTGAGGAAAACAATCAATGAACTTGAATATAGGTAAATAGAAATTACCCAAACTGAAAAACAAAGAAAAAGAATAAAAATTTATTTCAAAACTGCAGAGAGAAAATAAAGAATTTTTTAGACTAACAAAAACTGAAAGTCATTTTCTGTAGAATTGCACTAAATGAAATGTTAAAGTTATGCAGAAGAAATATATTATCTGACATAAACTTGTGCCTACACAAAAATTAAAAAGCACTGAAAGCACGGTGGCTCATGCCTGTAATCCCAGCATTTTGGGAGGCCGAGGTGGGTGGATCACCTGAGGTCAGGAGTTCAAGACAAGCCTGGCTAACGTGGCAAAACCCCATCTCTACTAAAAATACAAAAATTAGCCAGGTGTGGTGGCTAATGCCTGTAGTCCCAGCTGCTCGGGAGGCTGAGGCTGGAGAATTATTGAACCCACGAGGTGGAAGTTGCAGTGAGCCGAGATCGTGCCATTGCATGCCAGCCTGGGCATCAGAGCGAGACTCCATCTCAAAAAAAAAGTAAATATAAAATTTGGTTTTTTTACTTATTTTTAATTGCTCTAAGAGATAATTGTGTGCTCTGGTGCTGGGTAAAATGGAGTATGCCTGCTCCACATTGTCTTTCCAGCTAAATGCAAATATAAGAGCTGGACAGAAGGCAAGGAATGTTCGACAATGCAGGTGTGTTCAGTATGGAAATTATCAAGTTGGAACAACTATATAAGAACTCTGAGAAGTTAATAAGATCAGTCAGGTCATGGGAGAAGCATAGAATTTAAGCTGCTATCAATCTGGCACCATTTCTCCCTGATCTGAATACAAAAATCTAGCATGAAACCTGGAACTGGACACTTAGATAAAGAAATAAATCTAGGAGTGGCCCTCTAATACTAGCACACAGAGTAGAAAAAAGAAACTCGTAATGCCCAGAGAATGTAGATACCAATAAGCTTTTATTCTAACATATGATCTCTTATACCACAGCCTTGAAGCAATCCTTCTGGGACAGTGGCAGAAGCCACCACAGAAGATGGTTTGAACCAAATCTCTAAGAGAGGAAATTTTCCCCTCCAATCAGAGAACTCCAGTGGCTTTTTTTCCCCTGTGTCTCTGTCCTTTCACCACTTGACCCCAGATGTGGATGCAATTGCAAAAGTTTCTGAGAGTATAGGTTAAATAAAGCCCCAGCTTTCTGGCTGTAGGACCAAATAGAGGAGCCCTAGAAAATAAAAAAGTACCAGACATGGAGAAGCTCAGCAAAGCAATCCTAGAAATTTGCTTATAAACACCTGGGCTCACCCCTAAGTAGTACATACATGAATCTGATCATAATCAGTATACAGAAAACTTCAAAAGTGGAGTTAACCTGGGGTCCCAGAGAGAACAATGATTGGTGTACACACAGAATACATGGAAATAATCTCAAAGTCTAGCTGACATTGGAATTGGAGGTCATAGAAGGTGGGTTAGAACTTGCAGCCTGAACTCAGACCTGGTCAATTGCCTCCTAAAACAAAAATATCCACATATTCATAATAATTTTAAAAGGCCCCCACATCTCATAATATTTAAAATGCCTAAAATACAAACCAAAATTACATGCCATCTAAAGATCTGGGAAAATATCAAAAGGAATATCAACATGTACCAATATTAAGGTAACAAAGATTCAGAATTATCTAATAAAGACTTGAAAGCAGCCAGATGTGGTAGCTTACACCTGTAATCCCAGCACTTTGGGAGGCCAAGGCAGGAGGATCACTTGAGTCCAGGAGTTTGAGGCCTGGGCAACATGACAAGACCCCATCTCTACAAAAAAATTAAAAATTAGCTGAGCGTGGTGGTGCACACCTGTGATCCCAGCTGCTCAGGAGGCTGAGGTGGGAGGATCACTTGAGCCCAGGAGTTCAAGGCTGCAGTGTCCTGTGATTGCACCACTGTACTACAGCCTGGACAACAGAGAAAGACCCATCTCTTAAAAAAAAAAAAAAAAGGACTTGAAAGCAATTATTTATTATTATTATTACAGATACTCCAACAAACAATCATGAACACAATTAAAATCAATAGAAAGCTAAAAACAACAAAAAATATGCTATAAAGAATTACAAAATGACAATTCAATGACAATAAAATTTAAATTTTAAAATGACATAAAAAATATGACAGCAGAAAACTCATTGAATAGAACGAATAGAAGAACACAAACAAGAAGAAAACTGGAGTGCAGCTATTAATATCAGACAAAACAACTTTCAGAGCAAAGAAAATCCCAACAAGGATCGAGAGAGACATTTCAGAATCATAAAAAGTTCAATGCTGCAAGAAGACATTATAATCCCAAATGGGTATACACCTAACAATAGAGCTTCACAATACAAAAAGAAAAACTGACAAAACTTGAAGGAGCAATAGACGAATCTACAATTATCATTGCATATTTAGACACTCTTATTTCAGTAACAAATAGAACTACCGGAAAAATCAGCAATAATATAGAAAAACTGAACACCATCATCAAAAACCTGGACGTAATCGACACTTACAGAACACTTCACTCCATAGCAGCAAAGTGCACATTCTTCTCAAGAGCACAAGAACATTCACCAAGATAGACCCCATCCTTGACTTTAAAATGAACCTTAACACATTTAAAAGAACTGAACTCAGACAGAGTGTGCTCTCAGATCCTAATACAACTACACTAGAAACCAATAACAGGAAGACAACAGAAAATTCCAAACCTTTGGAAAGGAAACAGCACACTTCTAAATTATCCACGATCCAAAGAGGAAACTTCTAGGAAAATTAACAAATATTTTTAGCTGAACATAAATGAAAATATAACATACCAAAATTTGTGGGATGTCATTAAGGTAGTAGCCAGAGGAACAGTTCGCCATGTACTTAATGTGGTCAGCGTCATTCTGATTCTAAAATGAGACAATGACATTCAAAGAAAAGAAAACTATAGACTAATACCTCTCGTGAACATAGATGCAAAGTTAGGAGAGTAAGAGAAAACAAGCCGGTGTCCCCACAGTCCCCTGTAGGGATAGGACCCCACCAAAGAAGAAGGAATTTCTCTGAGCAATCTGCTGTTGCCACTTATAGAAGCAAAAGAACCGAACCAGATCTCTATGCTTTCCTATACATTATTTCCCTTTATCTCAATCAGAGCAATTTCCAAGGGGACCACAGAAGATTGACACTAAACCCAAAAACCAGAGAAGATGGATGGATATGGAGTAGACTATGTTTAAGAACTGCAGGCATATTTAGTATGGAAATCGCTAACTTGAGGGGCAGTGAGTGAACTGACTATACGTTTGATCACTACAGGCCAAAGAGTTCATCAATTTCTGCACAGCTTTAATCAAGGACAGTTCCAAAGGCTTTGGAATTAACGCCATGACGGTTAATACTTACGCACCACTTACTTGGGTCAAGCCCCATAATGGCACTTTAAATATACAATTTCACTTAAGTGTTCACATTAACTTTACAAGGCTGAGTAATGTTACTATTCCCATTTCACAGATAAGGAAACTGAGGCTCAGAATATTTAAGTAGGAAAATATTTTGACTCTAAAACCTCCACAGGCTCAACCCTCATAGCTCCTAACACTGTTCTCCACTCACCTCATACCACCCTAAAGAACTAAAGTATATCTTTTACAATTTTTTTTAATGAAGTGAAATTCTGACTGTCCTTACAAATCTTGGTTAACAAAAACAATAGTCCTGCTCTTCTAAAATCGCTTAGAGCTATTGTCTAGGCCAAAGAGTAAAGTGGAACTTTGTTTTTGCGGTTCTTCTATCAGAAGTGTGCACATGTCTATTCATTGACAGCAAGCAAAGCCCCAAGTACTTTGCATGAGGATTCAAGTTTCTTTTGAATAAGAATTTTGATCAGTAAAATAATATTTCAAGCATTGTGATGTCACTGGTGTCACATACACTGGCGTTTTAAAAGAACTTATAGCTTAAAAGCAAAGCAGAAAAAGCAAATTTTTAAAAATGCACAAAATTGTTCACTGAAACTTGCCTCTAATTATTATTTGGGGACTTTGAGACCTCTGTAAAATCCACTCTTCCTCTCCCCAGTAATTTTTGAAGCACTCAGTGGTAACTCAAGAACAAGTCACGCAACCACCTTAAAGCAGCCATCATGTTTTTCTTTCCCACTTAGATCAACTTGGTGGCAAATGCAAGCGTCCAATATATGCCCCCTAGGCCTCTTCCTAAGGCTAGAGCTAGGCAGGGACCTCTGAGGTCTCCGGGACGCTGGTGCCACCCTGGGATCTGGGCAGAGTTTGCGGCTGCTTCTCTTGCTGCCTGTTTCTCAACATGCTGAGATGGCGGCCAAGTACTGCCTGTGCCCCAAAGCCTCACAGAATATTTGGTACCAGTGGCTCCCTTCCTTTCTATTTGTAGCCCTAAAGTGCAGGTTCAGGCACACATCTTAGGGCTTGGATGAGGTCATTCTTTGAATTAGACATCTCATTAGCCTTTCTCACCTTCTCCTATTAGCACATATTTGCCTTCCTTCACTGAAACCTTACTGTTTTTCTTTCCTGTTATCCACCTCCCCCGGGGTTTCATAAGCCACCCTTTAACATGAGACCTGGGCTTCATTTGGAAGCTATCACTGCATAAGTGCAAAAGTTCTGATGTTTTCACTGGGCTCTGAAACCCAGAGTGGAGAGTGGGGATCCTAGCTGCCTCTACTGTGTGCAAGTGATAGGCTGTTTGTGTAGGTCAGCTATCTTCTCAGAGGGTCTTCTATTAAAAGCACATGATTAGAGCATGCACCATCCCACCAAGAATTCCCTAATGGAACACTCTCTTCCCTCCAGGTGGCTACTGCCATTGCACATCCCGTTCATCCTCTAGGCTGCAGAGCCTGTGAGCCATGGCGCTTTTTAGATCTGCTCTACTTTAGGCTTTATGACTGTAGGATGGAAGTAGAGGTTCAACAAGGTTTGCACTCCCCTTTTGAACTCCAAAACTATGACGACAGACTATCACGGGGTTCTGATAGGTAAAATGCAACAGCAACAACGATCAAGATAATTTCTCATTTTTTAGAAGACAAACTAGAAGCCATGCTGTAATCCTCATATTCAGAGCAATTATGAATATATTTACTTAAGATTATCCAACATCATAATCCAATTCATTTCAGCAGCTCCACGGGAGCCCACCTGAAGGCCGCTTGCCTTGCAGTCATCTGACTGCCAAGCCCTGTATCTTCAGGCCTGTTATGAAGTTTTGCTGTCAGCTCGCTCCTAATTCTCCCCCCGTACAGAGGTCACTCTGACTTGGAACTCAAGTGTGTATCCTGATCAGACCTCCCTTTCTCGCATGGGTTACTTCAGCCTTAATATTTTGTATAGACCCCGTTTCAATTTCACTTTCCCAAATGAATTGCCATGGTTTGAAATATATGTGTATGTTTAGCTTCCTCTGCACAATTGCCTCTTCAATGCCTCTTCCTTCATGCTTCCCTGGGCCTATTACTCATCCTCCTACCTCTGTTCTGGCAGCCGCCCTCATAGCTCCACTTGCTCCACCTTCACCCCTTTCAAACTCATTTGAGAATATCCCATTACCTTTTTTTCTAGTTATTCCTTCTGTCCCACTTGCTCTTTATTTCCATCCTGTTTTTAACAAATGTGTCTTTAGACTTTCGTGTTCAAAACAGAAGAGGCAAGCAAACTCACCTTCATTATGTGCCACGGGCTTTCCAAATTTCTCATTTAGTATTCTTAACTATTTTATAAGAGAGAAATGAGGCTTGAGGCTTGAGGTTTATGAAAAGAGGTTTAACATGCCCAGGGTTGCATAGCTGGTAAGGGGTGGGATTTAGATTTAATCAGATGTATATGATTCCCAAACTCCTGTTGTCTTTTCATCACACAACACTGCCTTCAAAACATTATTTATATTAATGAAATTGAATTTTAACCAAAAGTAGCCAGAGACATTGATATGTTTGAGTTCTATTTGTAGTCCAGTGCAGTATTTCAAACTGCACAAAGGTGGTCCCTTAGCAAACAATTTCTTAAAATCCAGGGTCTTAGGAGTGGAAAGGACCTGAGAGACCATTCCATGTCATAGTTGAGGAACTTAGGAACCCTGGGAGATTGCATAGCTTGCACTGCTGAGCTCCAAAAAGTCAGGTGCCCTTAGAAAGTGTATCACAGCTTTTACCATCTCATGCCAGTTAGAATAGCGATCATTAAAAAGTCAGGAAACAACAGATGCTGGCGAGGCTGTGGAGAAATAGGAATGTCTTTACATTCCTGTTGGTGGGAGTGTAAATTAGTTCAACCATTGTGGAAGACATTGTGGTGATTCCTCAAGGATCTAAAACCAGAAATACCATTTGACCCAGCAATGCCGTTACTGGGTATATACCCAAAGGATCATAAATCATCCTACTATAAAGACACATGCACACGTATGTTTATTGCAGCACTATTTACAATAGCAAAGACTTGGAACCAACCCAAATGCTCATCAGTGATAGACTGGATAAAGAAAATGCGGCACATATACGCCATGGAATACTATGCAGCCATAAAAATTCATGTCATTTGCAGAGACATGGATGAAGCTGGAAACCATCATCCTCAGCAAACTAACACAGGAACAGAAAACCAAACACCACATGTTCTCACTCATAATTGGGAGCTGAACAATGAGAACACATGGACACAGGGAGAGGAACATCACACCTCAGGGCCTGTCGGGGGTTGTGGGGGTAAGGGAAGGGACAGCATTAGGAGAAATACCTAAGGCAGGCAGGGCTTAAAACCTAGATGACAGGCCAGGCACAGTGGCCCATGCCTGTAATCCCAGCACTCTGGGAGGCCAAGGCGGGAGGATCACCTGAGGTTGGGAATTCAAGATCAACATGACCAACCCCTCCTCTAATGAAAATACAAAATTAGCTGGGTGTGGTGGCACATGCCTGTAATCCCAGCTACTTGGGAGGCTGAGGCAGGAGAATCACTTGAACCTGGGAGGTAAAGGTTGCAGTGAGCCGAGATTGTGCCATTGCACTCCAGCCTGGGCAACAAGAGTGATACTCTGTCTTAACAAAAAAACCTAGATGACGGGTTGATGGGTGCAGCAAACCACCATGGCACATGTATACCTATGTAACAAAACTGCACATTCTGCACATGTATCCCAGAACTTAAAGTAAATAAATAAAATAATTTTTTTAAAAAAAGTGTATCACGGCTTTGTGAGTCCAGGGAGGTGTCTCCTCTGGCTGGAGAGAATCTCACTCAGTGCTCCCGCATCTTGAGCTAAAGCCCCTGGAGGGAGCTGAACCAACGGTCTGTTTTCCAAGACACCCTCGGGTCTCTTCCATCACCCTAGCCATCCCTTTTCACTCTGTCACTGCATGATGACAGAGCCAGGTCTCCATCACCGCCACAATTCCATTCCCACACTTATTCTCCCATTCCTTTTACAGGTACCCCCAGCCCATGCACACATGCCTTGAGAATTCCTCTGTGCCTCCTAAAAGCACCATCATTAGCATATTTCCCTACTCCTTAAATGGTTCACTTCCTTGACTTAGCTGCTCTAACTATGCCCTGATGACACTTCTTGCTGCAACCCTCAAAGTAGAAGCTACTTTTGTTTCTCATATCCCAACTCCCAAAGGGCCTAGAAAAAGAGTAGGCATTCTGCTTAACTCTCCCTATTTTCTTGATCAAAATAACAATTGGATGGGAACTCCCTCATCTTCTCAACATACAATGTGCCAGCTCACCTGCATTGGACTGGTCTCTTCTGCCATGCTTCTATCTCAGCAAGAGTGTTCCGGCTCTGATGGGGACACCCTCCCTGCTTCTGCATGGGATTCTGTCTTTTGTGCCTCCTCAAGGACTTTGCCTCCAATCTTTCCCTCTCCTTCTATATCATGACAAGCTGCTCCCCTGTCATCAGCACACAAATAGACTCTAATGTCCCCTATATTTAAACAGATACTCCCTTGACCCTGGGCCAAATCTCCACAGTTTCACCATTTCATAGCAAAATGACTTGCGTTATCTGTTCTCACTGTCTCCATAATTTATTTCTCTTAATTCTCACATATCTCACTTTCATTCTCTTAAAACTGCCTGAGTCGAGGCTGAGACAGGAGAATGGCGTGAACCCGGGAGGCAGAGGTTGCAGTGAGCCGAGATTGTGCCACTGCACTCCAGCCTGGGCGACAGAGCTAGACTCCATCTCAAAAAACAAAAAACAAAAAACAAAACAAACAAAAAAAGACTGCTGAGTCGGCCAGGCGCGGTGGCTCACGCCTGTAATCCCAGCACTTTGGGAGGCCAAAGCGGGCAGATCATGAGGTCAGGAGATGGAGACCATCCTGGCTAGCAGGGTGAAACCCCGTCTCTACTAAAAATACAAAAAATTAGCCGGGCGTGGTGGTGGGCACCTGTACTCCCAGTTACTCAGAGGCTGAGGCAGGAGAATGGCGTGAACCCGGGAGGCGGAGCTTGCAGTGAGCCGAGATGGCTCCAGCCTGGGCGACAGAGGGAGACTCCCTCTCAGGAAAAAAAAAAAAAAAAAAAAACTGCCCTAGTCAAGGTTACTGATGACTTCCAGGTTGTCAAATCCAATGAGGTCTTCCCTGCTCTCAGCAACCTTCAAGGTACTTTCTTCTGTTGGCTTCTAAAACACTACCTTCTAGTTTTCTTCCTTCTGCACTGGATTTTTTCCCCTGTCTTTGTTATTAACTCCTTCTCCTATACCAGTTGTATGACACATTCTCTGTTTATACTAAAACCCTTGGCAATCTCATTTAATCCTTTGAGCTCCATGACTTCCAAATTTACCTCTTCAGCCAAGATCTCTGAATGACAGGATTCCAAATGAAGGAATGCATTTGACATCACAAAGTTAACACATTCAAAACAGAACTTTTATGCTTTGGAACTAGTTAGAGGTGGAGGTTGCACAACATTTTAGATGTACTAAATGTCACTAAATGTTCACTTTAAAATAGTTTATTTTATGTTATGTAAATTTGACTTCAATAAGAAAAAGAAAAAAGAAACAGAACTTGTGATTTCCTTCCTCACCTAAACCTGGTCCTCTTGATAGCAGCAGGAGGCAGACAAATTCTAGGCGGATGGGGTCGGTCCCCAGTGAAACCCGACCTTCAAGCTGAAGACAATTTAAAGCCTGGTTACCAGTCCCAGGCAAATCTACCAACCAGATTAAGAACCTGCCTTACCCTTTGGCATGCTTTCCTCTGATTGATCCTCACCTTTCATTTTACATATACCTACCCTTCCCTAATTGTTTTTTTAAACTGTCATGCCCATCTTTGAGTGGTGCCTTTGTTTTAACCATTTTTGCGTACTCACAAACCAATCAGCATGAACTCACCCAACCTGAGCCCATAAAAGCCCTGGACTCAGCCACACAGGAAGAGAGACCACCTGACTTCAGGCGGTCTGACTTCACGTCCCCTCTCCGCTGAGAGCTGTTTCATCACTCAATAAAATTCTTTTCCACCCTTTGACTGTCATTTTTCTTGGATGTGAGACAAGAACTCAGGATCCACCAAACATGGGTACAAAAAAGGCAATAACACTGTAGCCCCCTGCCCTCCTCTGGTGAAGGGCAACCACACTATGTGGTGGGAAACAGCAGCATGGCCGAGCCAGCCTTGGAGCCCTGGGCCAGAGTGGAGCGACAGGACTGACTGAGCTGTTAACATGCTACCATCCATCTGGCTGCAGACAGTGGGACTAGAAGAGCTAATTAGCATGCTGTAACCCCCCTTCTGGGGCTTCAAGGGTCACAGGCACCCCTATCTGGGCACCACCACACTCCCCTTGTCTGGACACTGCACTCCACCGTAGGAGTTGCTTGCAACATGCCTGGTCCAGCCACAAGCCCTGCACTGACCCAGCTCCTGTGCCATTGCTTGGAATGGCCAGCTGGACCCCACATTTGCTCACTCACACACCCCCCTACCACCAGGGGCTGAGCACACAGTTGCAGTGGCCACAGGATCTGTGCCAGACTGCGAGCAAGGCGCAGCCTGGAGGGCTGAGTACTCGGGGTATCTCCTGTGGTGAGTGTGGGCCCAAGCAAGACTGGAAAAGTGGCCAAGAAAAATCCTGCATCACTTTCCTGGTATTCCTTGTCTCAATAAATGGCACAAGCACAGCCACCTTCCTCAACCTCCCGAATCCCCTTAATTTCAAATTGCGCACATGTGCTGTCACCTTCATTTCCAAAGCTCCTCTATAAGCATCTGCTCCTCTTCTTTGCTGTGGAGGCCTCTACCATCTACCCCTACAACTCTGACAGATGCCCTGCTTCCACTCTTGTCTTTCTATAGTATGTTCTCTGTAGCAGTCAACATGACATTTAAAAAATGTAATCAAACCACATTACTTCCTGGGGTTCCCACAATACTTAAAATAAAAGCCAATTCCTGACCATGGCCTACAAAACCCTCTGCGATTGGACCCTTGCCTGCTGCTTCTCTGATCTAAACTCTTGGCCCTTTGCTCTTCCCCCAACTATGCCTAAATCACGCTGCTCATCTTTTTATCCTTGAAAACGCCAAGTTCATTTCTGCTTCTTTCGTTAACTTGTGTATCTTTCTTTCTCCTGCTAGAAGGTAAGCTATAGAAACAGGGACTTTACTGGTCTTGTTTAGCCTGTGTCTCCAGTAACTAAAAAGTCCTAGACACATAATAGGTGCTAAATAAATAAGTGTTAAATAAACAAATTAGGTCCACACTCTTTCTGGCTTTGTTTTTTCTCAGTAGCTTCAAAGATATTGTTCAAAGCCCTATTGTTTTTTAAAAAAGCTATAGAAACTAAAACAAAAGTGTAATTTCCAGATGGATTTGGGTTAAATCAAAAGTAATACAGACAAACATAAATAAATATACTAGAAGAAAATGCTAAATATATGTACAATTATTTAATGGTTGCAGTTTTCCTCAGTGACAAAGGAAATTAAAGCTACTAAAGAATAGACAGGAATATTTATCTCTAATACACAGAAAATTTTATTATGCAGAATAAAACACACTTAAATTTTAAAAATTATATTGGGAAAAATATTCAGAGCATGTACGATAAGATTAAAAGTAACACTTCTGGCTGGGCGCAGTGGTTCATGCCTGCAATTCTAGCACTTTGGGAGGCCAAAGCAGGCGGATCACTTGAGGTCAGGAGTTTGAGACCAGCCAGGCCAACATGGTGAAACCCCATGTCTATAAAAAATACAAAAAAAATTAGCTAGGTGTGGTGGTGGGCACCTGTAATCTCAGCTACTTGGGAGGCTGAGGCAGAAGATTTGCTTAAACTCAGGAGGTGGAGGTTGCAGTGAGCCAAGATCGTGCCACACTCCAGCCTGAGTGACAGAATGAGACTCCATCTCAAAAAAAAAAAAAAAAGTAACATTTCTAATGTACAAGAAGTTTCTACTGTTGGTGTTATGTACATATAAGTTCACTATTTTACTTTATTTCTACTTTGATATATGTTTGAAATTTATGTTAAGAAAGAAAACAAACAGAATAAGAACAAGAAGGTATTTTACATTGAGATGATGGGTTTAGAAAATTTTATTTTTATTTTTATTTTATTTTAAGTTCTGGGATACATGTGCAGAATGTGCAGGTTTGTTACGTAGGTATGCATGTGCCATGGTGATTTACTGTACCTGTCAACCCATCTTCTAGGTTTTAAGCCCCTAATCCCCACATGCATTACGTATTTGTCCTAATGCTCTCCCTCCCCTTGCCCGTCACCCCCCGACAGGCCCCACTGTGTGATGTTCCCTCCCTGTGTCCATGTGGTCTCATTGTTCAACTCCCACTTATGAGTGAGAGCATGCGGTGTTTGGTTTTCTGTTCCTGTGTTAGTTTGCTGAGGATGATGGTTTCCAGCTTCATCCATGTCCCTGCAAAGGACATGAACTCATTCTTTTATATGGCTGCATAGTATTCCATGGTTTATATGTGCCACATTTTCTTTATCCAGTTTTTTGTTGATGGGCATTTGGATTGGTTCCAAGTCTTTGCTATTGGAAATAGTGCTGCAAGCCATTGCTATTGTAAATAGTGCCACAATAAACATATGTGTGCATGTGTCTTTACAGTAGAATGACTTATAATCCTTTGGTTATATACCCAGTAATGGGATTGCTGGGTCAAATAGTATTTCTGGACATAGATCCTTGAGGAATCACCACACTGTCTTCCACAATGGTTGAATTAATTTATACTCCCACCAACAGTGTAAAAGCCTTCCTACTTCTCCACATCCTCACCAGCATCTGTTGTTTCCAGACTTTTTAATGGTCATCATACTAACTGGCATGAGATGGTATCTCATTGTGGTTTTGATTTGCATTTCTCTAATGACCAGTGATGATGAGGTTTTTTTCATAGTGTGTTGGCTAAATAAACATCTTCTTTTGAGAAGTGTCTGTTCATATCCTTCACCCACTTTTTGATGAGGTTGTTTTTTTCTTGTAAATTTGTTTAAGTCCCTTGTAGATTCTGGATATTAGTCCTTTGTCAGACAGATAGATTGCAAAAATTTTCTCCTATTCTGTAGGTTGCCTGTTCATTCTTATGATAGTTTCTTTTGCTGTGCAGAAGCTCTTTAGTTTATTATATACCATTTGTCAATTTTGACTTTTGGTGCTATTGCTTTTGGTGTTTTAGTCATGAAGTCTTTGCCCATGCCTATGTCCTGAATGGTATTGACTAGGTTTTCTTCTAGGGTTTTTATGGTTTTAGGTTTCATGTTTAAGTCTTTAATCCATCCTGAGTTAATTTCTGTATAAGGTATAAGAAAGGGGTCTGGCATATGGCTAGCCGGTTTTCCCAGCACCATTTATTAAATAGGGAATCTTTTCCCCATTGCTTGTTTTTGTCAGGTTTGTCAAAGATCAAATGGTTGTAGATGTGTGGTGGTATTTCTGAGGCCTCTGTTCTGTTGCATTGTTCTATGTATCTGTTTCTGTACTAGTTCCATGCTGTTTTGTTACTGTAGCCTTGTAGTATAGTTTGAAGTCAGGTAGCATGATGCCTCCAGCTTTGTTCTTTTTGCTCAGGATTGTCTTGGGTATACGGGCCCTTTTTTGGTTTCATATGAAATTTAAAAGAAATTTTTATGATGTCTTCCAAGTCATTGACTAGAGCTAGAGAAATGGGGCTTGGGAGATGATGGCTAAGGATTTCTTTTGGGAGTAGTTATAATGTTTCAAAATTGATAGTGGTGATAGATATGTATCTATAGTAACTCTGTAAGTATACTAAAAGCCATTGAATTGTACACTTTAAGTGGTTGAATGGTATTATATGTGAATTAACATCTCAATGAAGCTATTTTAAAAGGAAAAAAAGAAGCTCCTACTAATTATCAAGAAAATGATATACAACTCAAAATAAGCAAAATATGAACAAGCACTTCATAGAAAAGGTGATTCCGGTGGCAGATAACCTAGAAAGACGTTCATCTTCCCCTGCACTCATGAAAATATAAAAAGTAACAATGAATGGCCTGTTTTTTTACCTGTCAAATGAACAATACTTACAAAAAGTTTTACAGAGGGATCCAGGCTGGAAAAGATTCAGGAAAAAAGTTCTCTTGTGTTCATTGATAATGGGATTTGGGGTATATGTGCTCTCCACCACTCAAATCTGTGCCAGCCTTAAGTGACTTGCTTGACAAACAGAAAATGGAGTAAGTGACTATATGGGGGTTTCAAGGCTAGGTTTCATTAAGCCTGGCTGCTTCCACCTGAGCTCTGGGACTGCTACATTGGAGAGGCCTCTGTTTTGGAGGTGACACGGAGGTCCTGAGAATACATGGACAGAGAAAGCTGTCTGGCCAGCCCTCAGCTGTTTTACCCACAGCCATCGCTGTTTTACCCCCAGCCATCCATGCCATCCCTCTCTGGGCCCAGACACTATGTAGAGCCCAAAACAAACCATTCCCCAATTAATTCTGCTCCAAAAGAAGATTCATTAGGAAAGTCTTTAATTGATTGTTGCTTTTAGCCGCTTTAGGGTAGTTTTTTATGCAGCAATGAGTAACCAAAACAAGATTGACTTGCTACAACCATTACATAAAGTAACCTGGTAACACTATTAAAATTAAAAGCATAACATCCTTCATAGGAGAAATACTACTCCTTGAAATCTATCTCAAAGAAATAAAAGCATCAGTACATAGGATGCTTATTGAAGCACTTTTGTTGCAGAGAAAAGCACAATATAAGAAAGAGATGTAGTCCATCATTAAAGGAATATTGAATATATTACAATCATGTTTTTAAAAAGGAACAGAGTGAAGTTAGTTGTCTTGGACAGATTTCCACAAAGTAAAAGAGAAAGCAAAATGTAGAAAAGCATGGGAAACAGAATCTTGTTTTTGTAAAACAAAGAATGAAGGAAAAAGCCCCCAAATATACATCTGCCTACCCTATTTCATTAAATCTCAGATGGTAAGAAATTGCAGTTTCAGAGATGTTAAAATGTGAAAAAAATGACATCTCAGATTTGACGTAATACAGTCTGTATGCATAGCGCATCGACCAAATAAAAGCCAAAAGAGACACAACAGTTTACTAACGTAGCTTGAGAAGCCTCGTGTTTAAAGGATGAGAAAGTCCATAGGGAGACTAACAAAAAAAAAAAAGGCTGAATGTAAAAAGCACACACACACACACACACACAATATAATGTTTCATTTCTGTGAAATACATGTGTTTACAAGAAACTAGACTGAAAAAGAGATATATGTCTAAGATTAACTTGTATGAATGTCCATGAGAAATTCTCCAAAATTCTCCAAAATAAATTCTCCAAAATAAATGAACACAGTATGATTCTATCTGGATAAAAACAAACAAAACACCTGCATATGCTCATATTGTTATGGGCATGAAGAAGATTATGGAAGATTATACTCTAGATTGGGCATAATTATTTTTTATATAGTCCCACTATAGATAAGCATTATTACTTTGTGATTTTATGAAACTAAATAAAATAAAAATAGACAAAAATTGAGGCATCTTGGACATCTTGCCATATAGCTAAAATACATTCGATTTTTTCATTTGTGTTACAATTGTCTCTGCCAAAAACCATGATTATCATCTCAGGACCATAATAAAGGAGGAAGAGAACTGCTAATTCCTCAGTGATCAATGACAAAATTCAACGAGGCACTCCCCATGGTTTATATATCTTAATGTATTGTCAACATTCTTGTCACCCTAATTAATCAGTTCAAACATTTTTTAAACACTGCTGTTGATCATGCAAAAACTAAAGGCTTTATTCAGATCTTGTAGAAAAAAAAATAGTTCCATGTTACTATAAAGAAGAGACTAACATGGAAGTAAATCTGCCCCAGGTGTAACTTAATATTTTGTTTCCTGCATTGGGAGGTCACTAAAAGGCCACTAAAACTAGAGTCAAGAATTGAGGCTGATTCTCGGTTGTCTAGCTTTCCTGCTCTGTGTGCCGCGGGCAAATCGTTGCTCTCTGAGAAGCTCAGTGGGCCCCTTCATAAAAGGACAATGAAAATCCTAGCCACACCTATTGAAGTGATCATTATGAAGACTAAATGTGAAAATTGTGAAAATGTGGGTGAAAACATCTTTAATAAGTCTGGCACCTGAGAATACTTGCTAGATTCCAAGAGTCTCCTTTTTTTTTTTTTTTTGAGACAGAGTCTAGCTCTGTCACCCAGGCTGGAGTGCAATGGCACGATCTCGGCTCATTGCAACCTCTGCCTCCCGGGTTCAAGCGATTCTCCTACCTCAGCCTCCTGAGTAGCTGAGATTACAGGCGTGCGCCACCACGCCCAGCTAATTTTTGTATTTTTAGTAGAGATGGGGTTTCACCATGTTGGTAAGGCTGGTCTCAAGCTCCTGACCTCATGAACCACCCATCTCGGCCTCCCAAAGTGCCGGGATAACAGGCATGAGCCACCGTGCCTGGCCCCTAAGAGTCTTATTAAGCAGATAGTGGGAAGAGAAAAGGAGTGAGAATCAGAGACCAAAGTGTTTTCTCAGCCACTGTCTCACTGGGTGACTGTGGCCATCTCAGGTCACCTTTTGTGGACTTAATTTCTTCAGCTATAAAATAAGGGGTTGTTCCGATGATCTCTTCTAGTACCTTACTTCTAATATTTATATTAGGTTGGTGCCATTAAAAGTAATGGCAAAAACCATGATTACTTTTGCACCAATCTAATAGAAAAAATTCAATTCTCAAATCTGTAAGTTTAGAAAATTTTTACTATTTGTACATTTGTATTTCCTTTTGGGAAGAAAAGAATTCTTTAATTCTTTAACCATCCCCTTAAATCTAAATATTACTTTAGTTGAATGTACTTTATGCACATAAAGTCACCAAAACTATTTCTTGATTACTAAATGATGATGAAAAGTATTTCACAAGGTCCAGATAACAAATGAAGACAAATATTTCCATAATCCTCTTTCCTTGAAAGTACATAACCTTCATTTATCTTCAGGGATGACATCTATTCCTTTAAAAATATTTCCTTTATTAGATGCATTTTAGTGTCTGTCGGTGCCTCTTCATGATTCTTACATCTATTATAAACTGCTGAGCCCTCAAATCTCTCAGCTGAGATGCGGTTCTGCTGACTTCCCACATTCCTGTTGCTGATTGATGGGCTTCTTCCTAACGGAGCTGCCAAAAGATCAAAACGCACAAATTGTACTTTGCCCCTATTAGGACTGTGGTCCAATGGAACTCTTGTCAAATACTTTAATTCACACCTGCCTCTGCCCACTGAAATGCAGGTTTTATTTTATAATAAATAACATGTTTTTATATGAATATAGACTATTGCATTTCTGCTAACTTCTGAGTTTTTTCATCTTGTTTTGTTTGTAACTAATTCAGTATCTTTCTTGACACAGCCTTGTGTATATCACTCATCTGTCAAATACATCCAATGGCTCAGGCCAGATACCTCTGTGATGGTTAGTTTTGTGTGTCAATTTCACTGGGTGACAGGGTACCCAGATATTTGGCCAAACATTATTCTGGGTGTGTCTGTGAAGGTGTTTCCGGGTAAGATATATATTTGAATTGGCAGACTGAGTAAAGCAGATTGGGTCTCATCTGATCAATTGAAGACCCAAATAGAACAAAAAGGCTGAGAACGAGAGAGCTTCAAGCCTTGCCACTTGAGCTGAGACATTGGTCTTCTGTCCTGGAACTGGAACTTACCCCATCAGCTCTTCTTGTTCCCAGGACTTTGGATTCAAGCTGGAACTAAAACACCAGCTTTCCTGGGAATTCAGTTTATAGACTGCAGATCCTGGGTCTTCCTAGCCTCTATAATTCTGTGGTCAATCTTTATAATACATTTTATTTATTTATATATATATGTGTATATATATAATCTCCTATTATTTGTTTTTATGGAGAACCCTAGGACAACCTCCACCCAGGTTTCAAGGTCTTCCTTAATTCAACCCCACCCTAACATCCAGTCTCATTTCAAAAGATTAATATTACTATATGAACAGTTTACAGCATGCCAAGCGCTGTGCTAAGGGCTGTATATGCATGATCTCAATTAATCTGTATAACAGTACCCTGAGGTAGGCCTATTTTTATTTCCCTTAAGAGATAAGAACACTTAGCCTCTGAATAATTCTGGGAATTTAGCCCAAGCCTGCCTGACTCCTAAATCTGTATTATTAGTCTGAGTCTATGCTATCTCTGCAAGCTAACAAATGAGCCCTTCTACAATCAGGCTGAAACTCTCAGTTCATTTTGGTCTCCATGTCTTAGAAAGGTAATTTTTTCTGAACTTTGTTGCATAACAGAATGACCTGGGGGATTTTTTTTTTTTTTTTTTTTTTTTAATATCTAAGGTGCTCAGCTCTAACATTCAGAGCCGCAGTTGTTCTGTGGTGTGGTTCAGGAATCAGTCTTTTAAAGTTCCCAGGTGATTCTAGCAGGCCAGACTGCAAGTCAATATTGGGAATAAGGGCCTTAGGGGTTAGACCAGTGGTTCTCAATCTTTAACCTGTATCAGAATCACCTGGAGGTCCTGTTAAACCACACGCTGCTGAGTCCTGCCTCTCAAAGTTTCTAATTCAGTAGATTTGGGATAGGGTCCAATAATCTGCATTTGTGATATGTTTCCATGTAATCCTACTACCGCTAGTCCAGGGACCACACTTTGAGAACCACTGGGTAAAGCTCTTCTCCTTGCTTTAAATATGTTCTTTATACCTTCCTCAAATCCAAATTTCTGCTTATCCTTAAAGCCAACTTCTCCATAAGGCCAGCCCACTTCGGAACTTCCCCTCCTTCCTCTTCCGCTTCCTGCGGCCTCTATTTACCCCGTGTCATCCAAGCTGGCAGGTTCTGGCAGCCCAGGTGAACAATGCATTCTGGCTGTTTTTGTTCTTTCCTGTGATTGCAGGATGTCTAACTTCGCAGTTAAAAAGCCCAATAAATCTGTTTAGGAGCTGCCTGGTATGTCGATGTGTACACATGCTCTCAGCCACAGCGGAACCCCTCCTTCCTCTTCTCCCATTTACCTGCCCCAGTCTCTCTGAGGATGCTATGAAGGCTGTCTGGACGTGGCTCAGAAAACCGCTGTGAAGACCGCAGGGACCACAGGACGGCCGAGTCCCCAGCGCTGCCTGTGCCAGGCCTGGCCCACCTGCTGCTGGCACTAGGGACTCAGCATTTTGCCGAAGCTTGGGTATGACAGCCCTCAGTCGACGTCCCCACTGGCTAATTTCCACACTCTGAACCAGGCCCCTCTCCCTGGGAGCGAGGAGTGAACCACAGGTATGCTCCATGTGACAGAATATTGTGTGTCCTGACCCTCAACCCTGAAACTTTTAGGCTGTGACTGATATTTCACTTAGGGTGCATTCTTTCTTACAAGCCACGTTGGTCCCTCTTGCTAATAGAATCCCTGAAAACACCCCACTAATTCTCCAAACCCAGCTACGCATGGCTGAATCAGAGGATGAATAATGCAGCTTAGGCTTTTTTTTTTTTTTTTTTTTTTTGAGACGGAGGCAACTCTTGCTGCTAGGCTGGAGTGCAATAGCGTGATCTCGGCTCACTGCAACTTCTGCCTTCCAGGTTCAAGCAATTCTCCTGCCTCAGCCTCCCTAGTAGCTGGGACTACAAGCGTGCACCACCATGCCCAGCTAATTTTGTATTTTTAATAGAGATGGGGATTCTTCATATTGGTCAGGCTGTTCTCAAACTCCCGACCTGAGGTGATCCACCCACCTCAGCCTCCCACCGTGCCCAGCCAGCTTAGGCTCTTGACGGGGCTCAAACCACACATAACGCTTCAGAGTGACTCTTTCAAAAGAAAAGAAAATTCCTTGAAGTTAGGAATTATTCTTTGTAGTGTAAACTTTTTGCTCCTTACATTTGGCCTACAATGCCAAGAATAACATTAAAAGGTGTGCAGTCATCTCATAATCTGTCCCCAACTTACACCCCAGCCCTCCAACACCTTCCATTACTTTCCCTCCTCCACTCCCCAAAATCACTGCACTTTTCTAATCCTTCTCTTCCAAGGCCAGCTCAAATGCCTTTACCTTTATGACACTGGCTCCCCATCCCACACCCAACAGATTTCTTTGCTCCTTGGTCATCAGTTTGGGAGCCTCCTCTATCACTTGGAGCCCAACCTCTTTCTACCCTTCCTCTCCCAACCCACCCTCAACCTCTGCAGACCACGCCTGCCCCACAAAGGAGGCTATAAAGACTGGTCTCGACTCTCAGGCCAGGCTCCATCCTCCTCTCTGGGGTCCTGGGAATGAGCCCATAGCTCAGAGACTTGAGGGTGCAGGCAGGGGATTGTTCCAAGCCAGGGAGAATCTCCACTCTCCTACTTGAGGCCATTGCCTCAAAAGAACTCTTTGGCTCCCTTTGCCAATTGCTAGCCCCTAGAGGCAGAGCCTTCATTCTGGATCAGACGTTTTGCTCTCCACTGCCTTTCAGACCCTTCTTAGGTCCCATGACAGACTTCATTGATCAGGAACCCAAACCTCGAAATCCCCAAACCAAAGGTCATCCCTGTGCCCCTCACCACTGACTTCAATTTAGTTTCATAATTAAAGACATTTAAAATTAGTTTTGCATGGATCTTACCAACACAGTTCGATCCATATTCTTTCTGCTTATATAAACATACAACATACATGTGTATGGCTATGTCAATGTATGTCCAACAGCCAAGAGTTTAGTGTTTGGGTTATTCATATCAGCAGTAGATAGAATATGGTAAGTCTTTCTTTTAAATTGAATTGGGTTTGCATAACTTGTGAACCCTCTTCCTTTACATCATTCTTGACCCAACTATTGCCATTTTGTTCCTAGGCTAGTAACTGTGTCCAGTCCTTAGACTTATGCTGTGTACTTTTCTGTTGTCTTTCCTCCTCTATCACCAAGCTTTGAAGTCTCTTCAGATTTTAGGTCTCTATTTGTTCTGCAATTATTATTTGAGATGAAGTCTCACTCTGTCATACAGGCTGGAGTGCAGTGACGTGATCTTGGCTCATGGCAACATCTGGCTCCTGGGCTCAAGTGATCCTCTCACCTCAGCCTCCAGTGCAATCATTTTTAATTCACAATTTTGTTACCTGAAATATAACTCCATATTAAAAATCCCTCTCATCATACTCAGGACTCTGACCTTGCATCCTAAAACTTACCAAAGAAAACTTAAAAATACCAACATCTCAGAAGCTCTTTCTTTTTCTTTTACCGTCATTGCACTTGACTATATCAGGATGGGCTGAAGGATGACAGCAGATCTCATAACACGGGCTAGAAATTCAGGGACTGTGCATTCTGGTTGTGGCTTTGACGTTCGCATATTTATAACCCCAGGGAAATTATTTAAGCTGTTTCTCTGGTCCATGACATACTTGTCAAGTCATGTAGGATTTATGATAAATGTCATGTGTTATCTATGCTAGATGCTGAAAACTAAACATGGGCTTATCTTCTTAGCAGGATAAAATAATTAGCACATTCATTTATTAGAGCAGTAGTTTCCCCCAAAATTGCAGCTATCTGAATCCCAACCAAATTGGATGCATTTGACTTTTAAGTAGGTGTCCTCACGCATAGCCAGGTTTGAGGAAGCTTGGAATTGCAGAACAGGCTTGAAAACTGCTTCTGCAATGGAGACCGACCATCCATCTTTAAAAGAAATTAGTTCAAACTTTTGTCCTCCTGCCTAATTTGTCAGTAACTACTGAAAGATGGCCATGTGTGATTCATCGCAGACATGCCAAGTTTTGAGCCCTTGCAGTTCACAGCAAGATCTAGGCTGTCAGCTGCTCATGCACATTCTCGTGGAACCAGACATGAGGGTTTGACTTAAACCAGTTCATTGGTATGCTTTGTTTAAAACAAAACTATAAAATGAGGAAGAGAGAGTCAGCATTTTCTATTGTATAGCTTTCTGTTGTATATTTCAAGACCTCAGAAGTTTTGGATACAGTGCAATTTCACAAACTTATTACACCACCAAAAAGAAGAGTCTCTTAAAAGAAAAAGACCTCAGACGTGGATGTGTGCCTTTGCATACCAGGTTGTAATGATATTTCTCAGCAAATTCACCACTTCTTAGATAACTTTCTGCCAGAAAAAATAAAAATTACTGATGAAAACAGACTTCCCCAGAAGGATGTATTTTAAAAATGTTTTTCCAGCTGTGCCCACTCCCACCCTCCATCCTGCCCTTTTGTGCACTCTTTTTTTCTGCCTCCTCAAAATAATACTTTGAGCTAGTGGCTTAAAGGACACCAGGATTTTAATGTCTTCTAATGCAACAGAATCATGAGTTCTAAAGAATATTTGTAATTGGCAAATTTTCCTGGGTCAAGTTGCCCAGTCCTTGAAATCCCCCTTCCCAAATCAAGAGTTTATTTTGAAATCTGTGTTCCTCTAATAACTCAGTCAGTTCAGACGGGGACTATAATCTATGTCTTGGCTTAGGAGCAAAACATTTTCTTAGAGTCATAGGACTCTTAATTGTAGTGTTGGGTTCCCTGATTTCTATCTGACAGTTTACTTCCCAAATATCCCTAACATTTGCCTCCTCACCTCCTTTCCCAAAGCTTCTGCTTTGCTTCAGACACCCCACCTGGCTCTTTACAACAGCCTTCTAATTTCTCACTTTTCTTTCTAGGCCATCCTGTATGCTACAGCCAAAGTAATCTGGTCTCTTCTATACACATCTGACTGGGCTAGCCTTTCCTTAAAATCTTCTCAAAAACTCCCCAACCTCCATGGCAAAGACTTTCAACATGTTTTATGTTCCAACACATCTAAGGAAAATCATGAAGGAACACATCTAAGGAAAGCCATTATTGTTAATAATGGTGGCTCTGTGGTCAACTGAGTAGAGTACGGTCTCCAAGCTGTTCATGAGCTTGTGCTCATTCTCATACTATGGTTTGAATGATTGTCCCCTCCAAAACTCATTTTGAAATTAATTGCCATAGTGACAGTGTTGGGAGTTGAGAGCTTTAAGAATTATTTAGGTCATGAGGGTTCCTCCTTTATGAATGAGTTAATGTCATTACAGCAAGATTAGGTTCCTTACTGAGGGAGTTGGGTTCACCCTCTCTTGCTCATGCTCTCTCCCCTTCTCTTTGTCCTTCTGCAATGTGACGTCCTCTACCATGTGATGATTCAGCAATGCCCGAGACAGATGCTTCCACCTTGATGTTGGAATTCTCAGCCTCCAGAACCGTGAGCCAATGCATTTCTGTCTATTATAAAGTTCCCAGTCTCTGGTATTCTGTCATAGCAATACAAAAGATACTAAGCACATTCCTCCTTTCTAGTCCTCTGTGAGACTCATTTAGCCACTCATTTCTAATAGCTTTCGGGTTGTAGGGGCTGCGCTTGCTGCTATATTGGGGCTTTCCAGGGAACAGTGAGTTGTATTTGAGACTGGGAATCTTTCCCGTGGGGAATTCTTTAATGTCAACAGAATAATTCAGGATGAAATTGGAATATTTACTTTTGAGACTGGGAGAAGGTCTTGGTGGAGCTAACTGTGGAGGACTGTGGAGGACTGGGAAGAAGGACATATGGACTTTATTTGGAGATTATTTTCTTTACACCAACTTTCCATTAAAACAAAAGATTTAAAAATGAGATAAATTGCTAAAATGAAAAACTAAAATAAAGCAAATATAGTGAAAAAGGATAAAATAGATTAAAAATAAGAAGAGATTATGTCAAGCAATATCCTTAAGCTGATTTAAATAACTTAAAGTGACCAAGCGCAGTGGCTCACACCTTTAATCCCAGCACTTTGGGAGGCCGAAGTGGGCGGATCACCTGAGGTCAGGAGTTCAAGACCAGCCTGGCCAACATGGTGAAACCCAGACTGTTCTAAAAATACACAAATTAGCTGGGTGTGATAGTACACATCTGTAGTCCCAGTTACTTGGGAGGCTGAGGCAGGAGGATTGCTTGAGTCAGGGAGATGGAGGTTGTAGTGAACCAAGAGCACGCCACTGCACTCCAGACCAGGCGATGAGAGTGAAACCCTGTATCTCATAAATAAATAGCTTAAAGTTACCAACAACTTCTCAGAGGAATGGAGGTTACCAAGTTTCTTGGGTGTTTTTAGGGGAGCAGTTGTTTAGTCTGGAAAGTGGGTACTGCTTATTCTTTTTTTTTTTTCTGAGATGGAGTTTCACCCTTGTTGCCCAGGCTGGAGCACAATGGTGCAATCTTGGCTCACTGCAACCTCTGCCTCCCGGTTTCAAGCAATTCTCCTGCCTCAGCCTCCCAAGTAGCTGGGAGTACAGGCACCTGCCACCACACCAAGCTAATTTTTGTATTTTTAGTAGAGACTGCAACCTCCGCCTCCCGGTTTCAAGCAATTCTCCTGCGTCAACCTCTCATGTAGCTGGGATTACAGGCGCCCACCACCACGCCCAGCTAATGTTTGTATTTTTAGTAGAGATTGCAACCTCCGCCTCCTGATTTCAAGTGATTCTCCTGCCTCAGCCTCCCAAGTAGCTGGGATTACATGTGTCCACTACCACGCCCAGCTAATTTTTGTATTTTTAGTAGAGATGGGGTTTCTCCATGTTGGCCAGGCTGGTCTTGAACTCTCCACCTCAGGTGATCCACCCACCTCGGCCTCCCAAAGTGCTGGGATTATAGGCGTGAGCCACTTCACCTAGCCCCGGGTACTTCTTATTCTTTTTGGTTTCTTATTTAGTATGCCTATCAGGCATCTGTATTTGAATAGTACCAGAAGGTAGGCCTGGCTAATTCTGTGTTTGAGCTAAAACAAACTACCATGCTAGGGTAGACTCAGCCTCTCCCTTTGTCCAGGCCACTCAGACACAACATCTGGAAATGACTGCATGTTTCTGAAAAGAATGGAAAGCAGGCCTGCAGCAGACACTAAAGAGCCATTTAAATTTATTCTGGAAGAGTAATCAACTCCAAACTGCAGCCTAAAGCTGTGAGCTATGGGCACATTGAAAGTTGATGTCATCATCTCCTTCCTTTGCATCTATGAACTGAGAGTCTTTCCTTCTATATTAAAGCAAAAAACAGAACACGGGACCCTAAATAGATTTGTGCTATGATCCTGATGGCTGCATGTCATAGTACGTGTTCTCATATATACTAAAGCACACAATGAAATTATTTCACAAAAATACTACCACTCATTGTGATCAAATTACTGTCTCAAAAATGGTAAGATATAGCAAGAGCATTTCTGCTTTCATCTTCAAACCTATGTCAACCATTTCAACACTGTAAACTTGGGGACTGTTTATTGACAGAAACATAGTAGTGTCATCTTGTATGCAGAGCCCACGACAAGACACCCCAAGGACACATCTTTTGGGGAAACCAAATTTAACATCTTTCTCAGTCAAGATGACCCTATCCATTGAGACTTCCTTACTTAAGTATCTTAAAAATCGTAGCCTTATATTAAATGTAAACCCTTCCTCACAATTCTAATGCCAAAATCACTCACCAGTGAGACAGCAGAACCGACAAAGGATGCAAGGACCTTCAGAAAAATTGCCTTGTAGAATTGACCAACCCACCTCATTACATTTGAAATGTAAGCATGGGTTGGCATTTAGCAAAACTTTTTTTTTTTTTGAGACTAACTCTCGCTCTGTCACCCAGGCTGAAGTGCAGTGGTGTGATCTCAGTTCACTTCAGCCTCTGCCTACTGAGTTTAAGCAATTCCCCTGCCTCTGCCACCCGACTAGCTGGGATTAGAGTCATGTGCCACCATGCCCGGCTAATTTTTGTATTTTTAGTAGATATGGGGTTTCACCATGTTGGCCAGGTTGGTCTTGAACTCCTGGCCTCAAGTGATCTGCCCGCCTCAACCTCGCAAAGTGCAGGGATTACAGGCATGAACCACTGTGCCTGGCCTAGCAAAACTGTTTTTAAAGGACTGCTGGTTTACCAGCTACTTGAATATAGCACAGTTTCTGGTGTGGGGCTGCTCTCAGTGAGAATAAGTAGGCACGTAGCTAGTTTCATAAAAGGGAGGGCCCTGTGGCTCACCGCTCTCCCCAGGCAGCCTGGGGAACAGGACCTGCACCGGCCCACCTTGCGGCTGCTACTAGGAGCTAGTGGAGGGCTTGCTGGGCCTTCCTAGACCGGGAAAAGAAACTTAATTAACCTTTAATTAGGCAAAATATATAGGTGTAAAGTCTTAAGCTATAAAGCTTTACTAAGACCAATCACAAGGAGGTCACATTTTCATACAAAATTGTTTGAACTAAACCAAAAAGGAAAACAAAACAAAACCAAAAACCCTGAATCTTCCTGAAATGACAACACTCCTTAAAGGCTAAGTGCCTTGGATGGCCATATATTTGCATAATGACTTGCTTTTTGTTCCTTTGTTTGTTCTCACTAATTGCTTTAGAATACCTCTTTTACTCTGCTCTTTGTCATCTTGATAGAGCCCAGTCCTTTGATATGGACAATGGGATCCTTAAAGGCGCAGTGTATAAAAGGAAGCCTGGCCTGGCCTGTGGAGCATGGGAGAACCAGAGCCTGGAGGAGAGGACTAGATGGATCCCTGGAGTTTTCCCTTTAGATCTTTCTGGTTAACATCAAGAGAAAAGGAGTTAGAGGATTTGGGGAGAACTTAGACCTGAATACTTTTCTCTCTCTGGACTTTCAGGTCCTCCAACTATGAGTGAATAAAATCTCCTGAATTGCCAGAAACCAACTGGTCCCTGACTCCACCAAGTTCCCTGGACATCTATGAGTCTAAGACTATAGTTAGGATGGTTCTAAGACTGGCAGTAACTTCCCACAAATTCCAAATGCAACTGCACTGAGCTCACACAGGCCAGGCCCAGGACATCAAACAATGTTTGCTGAAGAAAGAACTCTTCGTAACTGACGATCTTTTGTCCTAAATTCCAGCCTAAGCCTTGTTATTTTGATATTTGGTTTATTAGTCCATTCTCACGCTACTGTAAGGACATACCCAAGACTGGGTAATTTATAAAGGAAAGAGGTTTAATTGACTCACAGTTATGCAGGGCTGGGGAGGCTTTAGAAAACTTACGATCATGGCAGAAGGAGAAGCAAACACATTCTTCTTCACACAGCAGCAGGAGAGAAAGTGCAGAACGAAGGGGAGGCAAAAGCCCCTTATAAAACCATAGATCTCATGAGAACTCACTATCACGAGAACAGCATAGAGGTAACTGCTCCCATGATTCAATTACCTCCCACCAGATCCCTCCCATGATACGTGAGGAGTATGGGAACTACAATTCAAGATGAGATTTGGGTGGGGACACAGCCAAACCATATCATTTGGCTTCCTTTCCATTGGCCTTGGCAAACCCAGTAAAATCCCCTCTGGCCCTACCTCTCTTGGTTGTATAACTGTCAGGATTGGAGATTAGGCTTGCCTCATTCTTGCTACAGGCTGTCTTGAAGATAAAAAACTATGGCCCTCATCTTGTCTTTGTCCATTATTCCTGTTTTTGTAAGTTCACGAGAAGCCCAGGACTACTTACTACTAGGTGACCGTGCATCACCACATGAGTCTGTACATCCCCTTAACCAAACCGTGACCCACACAAACAATATGAATCATATGACAACCAGGACATCCTATATAGACACACTTACTCTCACTGTCTTAGTGTGTTCTGGCTGCTGTAACAAAATACCATAGACTGGATGACTTATAAACAACAGAAATCTATTTCTCACAGTTATGGAGGCTGGGAAGTTCAAGATTAAGACACCAGCAGATTTGGTGTCTGTGTGAGGGGGGGATGCTTTATCATGGATGACCGTTTTGTCACTCTAATCTCACATAGTGGAAGGGCAAGTGGTCTCTCTGGCCTCTTTTATAAGGCCACTAATGCCATTCATGAGGTCTCTGTCTCCATGACCTAATTATTTCCCAAAGGTTCCACCTCCTAATACTATTACCTTGAGGATAAAGATTTCAACATATGAATTTCAGTAGAACATGAACATTCGGACCATAGCACATACAAACATATCATGTACACATACACACATATACTATGCACACATAGGTACACCACACACACCCAAAACCACACCGTTCACATATGACAACACTCAAACACATCCTACATACCATATACACATCACACATAACATGTCTACAAGTACATACCACATGCACACATATGCTTGAAACAACAGATTCATAAAACTGGACTTAATTCTACTATCCACTCATATTGTTTATGTAATCCTGTTTTATTTTTTAAAACTACTAATCACAATGTGCTAAGTTGATTCCACAAAATGCTAATATGTGGCAACTTGCAGTTGGAAAACCACTGTCCTCATGATGAAAGAAGCCCATTATCAGCAAGAACATACCTGTGTCCGTGGCTTCTCTTCACTTTCATCGCACCTGAGCCTGGCTCTCCTTTGAAGACATCATGCTTCTGCCAACACTCTCAAGTGGAGATGGCCTCCTCTTTTACCACCTTTGTTCCACTGCTCCTTGAGGTGTTCCTCTTGTTTCTCTTTGCTGTTTCCAGATTATTCTTCATCTGTCTTCCTTAAAAGCCTCCACTTTCATCCTCACATGTTATAGAGTATACACCCAATACTTTTCTCTTTTGTTTTTGTCATTGTCTCTCCGTTGAAGTTTTCAGCCCTTGAAGATTTTAGCACAGCCATGCAATCTAGGACCTCTTCCATGATAATTCTTTGTGATGTCCATAAATATCTGTTCAATGACTGAGTGAACTGACTTTTTCTTGGTTTGATTTGGGTGATCTCAACTCCATAGGGTATACTGCAAATGAGTCTAGCTTTTACCTGTGGATTTCCTACTCTAAGACAGCCTATCTGAGCCTAAAGGAGTGTTTCCCAAACAAGGCCATATTAGAGCTTTTTCAATTTATAAAATATGCTCTCCATGTCACCAGAACTCACTCAGGCACAGTGAATGCTGGGAACTGCAGCAGCAAGTCTCATACCAGATGGCACAAGTCAGCATGTATGACCCTGTGAGCCTTTAACTGCATTTCTTTCTTCATGAGGATTAGGTCAGGAACTATGCCAGACAAGTTTGCAAGTGCCAGTCCTCCAGCTGAACAGGATCTGCAAAAGAGCAAGCTTAGTTTTACATGAATCAAGATGGATTTTTCTCTTGGGTTTTTATTTTTGGCATTTTAGGATTATTATTATAAAGGTCAATAATAAGAGCAACTGCCTGTCAGTTACCTGGCACCGTGCATGGCATTTTTCATATATTATGTAATGTAAACCTCTCAATAATGACAGAAAGTAGGAGATTATTATTCTTGACTTAGAAATGGCCAAAGTCAGTCACTCAAGTAACAGCCTGATTACAGATGTGCTTAGCTGATTAAGGATGTGCTTAGCTTGAACAAAACAGGGCAAACAAGGGGCAGAAGGAGGCCCTGAAGGTGAAGGACAAACTCTGCAGTCCTCTACCAGGAGGGACTTGGCAAATGCTAGTGGAAAGAAAGGCAGGAGAACATTTCTTGAAGGCCTTCAAATTCCTGAGGTTCTCCAGTCTCCCTTTTCTAAGTGAGGGACACCTGCTCTCAGCTGTGTGCCACAGGACAGAAGCAAAGCTGGGAAGGTCATGCCTCTGTCTTCCTACTATAAGGCACTCAGGAAGGAGCCCCAGGGTTGGCATTTTAGAAGCCTTATTGATTACCACCCAGATGTGTCTTTACCCTCTCCCAGTGAAACATGCTCACCCAAAATTCAGACCAATATTTAGATATTCATCGAAAATATGCTTGTAATTTTAAGTCTATAGGCTTTTTTTTTTTCTTTAGACAGAGTCTTGCTCTGTTGCCCAGGCTGGAGTGCAATGGTGCCATCTCGGCTCACTGCAACCTCCACTTCCTGGGTTCAAGCAATTCTCCTGTCTCAGCCTCCCGAGTAGCTGGGATTACAGGTGCGTGCCTCCACACCTGGCGAATTTTTGTATTTTTAGTAGAGACAGGGTTTCACCATGTTGGTCAGGCTAGTCTCGAACTCCTGACCTCAGGTGATCTGCCCACCTCAGCCTCCCAAAGTGCTGGGATTACAGGCGTGAGCCACTGCACCTGGCCAAGTCTATAGGCTTTTACTAACTTAGTAGTTTGGTGACACTTGAAAGGGATTCCTCACATGATCCCTTGAGCCCAGGAATTTGTCGTGAACTGCATGCTTGTGTTCCCCTCTCCAATATTCATATGTTGAAACTTTAACCCCCAAAATGATATTGACAAAGATGGTGTCCTAGGGAGGAATTAGGTTTAGATGAGGTCATGAGGGTGGGGTGCCCCATGATGGGATCAATGCCCTTATAAGTAAAGGAAAAGAGATCAGAGTTTTCCTCTCTCCACCATGTGAGGATACTAGATGATGGCTGTTTATAAACCAATAAGGCAGCCCTTACCAGACACCAGATTTGTAGGCTCCTTAGAATTCCAAGGATTGTGAGAAATAAATGTGTACTGTTTAAGCCACCCAGTCTATGGTATTCTGTTATGGCAGTCTGAACTTACTCAGAGAGTATCTCAGGCCCAAAAGGGAGACTCAGTGTTTTTATCTAACTGGATTCCTCATCAGTTATAATGATGGAATTAAAGTTCAGAGCAGTGAACAAGGTTTTTCATGGCATGGCCAATATAAATAGCAGAGGAAAACTGGAATCCACGTACTTTCTGCTGTCACCAGCATAGACCAGCTAGAGCAGGTAACTGCTGAAGATTCTTTGTGTAATTAGATCTTCAAGATTGCTTCATATTTCTCCCTAAAGTAAACTTCCCTCCGGGCGCGGTGGCTCACACCTGTAATCCCAGCACTTTGGGAGGCCGAGGTGGGTGGATCACCTGAGGACAGGAGTTCGAGACCAGCTTGACCAACATGGTGAAACCTCAGCTCTACTAAAAATGCAAAATTAGCATGGCGTGGTGGTGCATGCCTGTAATCCCAGCTACTCAGGAGGCTGAGGTAGAAGAATCACTTGAACCCAGGAGGCAGAGGTGGCAGTGAGCTGAGATCATGCCATTGCACTCCAGCCTGGGCAACAAGAGTGAAACTCCATCTCAAAGAAAAATAAGATATAAAATAAACTTTCATTTTTGGTGCCAATTAAATGGGTGCAGTTACTGAATCCATCTGAAATAACAATGGATCCTTAAAGAATGCCTTGAGAAATCTTGAGACTTGTTTCTGAAGTTAGGTTTTAGACTATTTCTCCCAGCAGTACAGACCAATCCTTTCCTGGGAGGTTTCTGCACAGTGACAGGATAATGTTAAGGGAAGTGACACAAAAGGGAGAATCTTACATATTCATAAGCAGCTTCTAGCAATGTCAGAGAGGCTGTTATAATCATGCTGGTCTTAATAAGCTTGTTAACGGACCTATAGAAAACAACTGTAGCAGTTATTTTGATCAATTATGGATATACCACATCCAGAGTCTTTTCATCTTGCCCTCCTGGCTGTTGGTGAGTGCTTTTATAAATACCACAGTAAGCAGAGGCAGCTGGCTCTCAACTGACTATTGTGTGAGTAATTGGCATCACCAGATACCAGGTGATTTGATCTGTCATGATAATGTCTGTGCACCATTTGAATGAAATGAAGCAGCACATTTACTCAAGGATGGCTTTTTTCTTACTGAATCTTCAAAAACAACGTGGGTAGAACCCTCCACAGCCCAAGCGGGTTGTAGAATGTGTCTAACATTTAAAAGGATGATTGAGGGGATCCTCAGAAGAGTGGGTCAGTAGAGAGTGGAGAAACTAGATGGTTTTATGGAGGAGTTCCTGCTCGGGAGAGGTCCTGGTTGGGTAGGTGATGGTGGTGTAGAATGGTGCTGAGGGTATCGTCTACCCTGTGGGTGACTGTGCAGAGCATCCAGGCTCTATGCTGAACTTTCAGCCTGTGTCAAGTGTCAGGTGTATCCTTCACACTACTGGACATATGATTCCTGCCTGCCCATCTGCTCCTATACTCATGGGGGCTTGTTGTAGAACAACTGAATTAAACCCTCAAGCCTTGGTTCTGGCAATTTCTAGACTTATCGTCCATACCTTTAATAACCCAATGTACTTCATAATTTAGTCTATATTCCAGAAGCAATACAAAGACCTGGAGCTTCTTACCTTAAAACAAAACAAACAAACAAACAAACAAAGAATAAGCAAATCCTCAGCATAATTAGAAGATACAAAACTCTTCAAACTTCAAATTACACACAAGTAGAAAATTGTGCACTGAGTTCTCAGCAGTGCCTTCTCTGAAGCTCATGCCACAAACCCCTGCAGAAAGCAAAGGAGAGGGGAGGGTCTGGAAAAACTAGATGGAACAGTGAAGAGAGGGTTGTGCTGAAATCATTCCCAGAAAAAGAAAGTCTACTCTAAGTAGTAAAATAGTGAAAAAAGGAAGGGAGTTACCAATATAGGAAGAACGAAGAGTAGAATGAACACTGTGCTGTAGGATTGCAACTGTCAATATCCAAATAAACTTATGGCTTTTAATGGATGGATAGATAGATAGCTAGATACATACATGGATAGATAGAAACAGAAATACATATATTAGGTTGGTGCAAAAGTTAATTGTAGTTTTTCCCATTACTGCTAATGGTAAATACAGCAATTATTTTGCACCAACTTTATATATATGTATATATGTATGTATAGTGTGTGTGCATGATAAACACCTACATGTATTTCCTATTTCTGTCCTTTTAGAGGCCCTAGAAGCAGCAATACTCTGACAGCAATTACCATATCTAATGCTCACATTTCGGTTTTAAATACCCTTTTCCACTAAAAGGGACAAGGCTTCTCAGCAAAATGACTGAATCCAGGGCTGTGATTGGGAAAGTATAAGATTAATCTGGAATATCTTGTGACACTGAAAAGTAAGTGTGTGCTTAGAGGATGATTGGGGACCAGTCAAAAAGATACAGGTGATAAATCAAAGGCCACATCTGCACACCATGACACCGTGGACAAATGGACACATGGATACACAAAAAAATAATGATAGTAACAGATAATATACCACTGAATAAAATAACTCATGAGTTCATACTCATATAAATGAATATATAACTAGGAAAGAAAGAAAGCCCTTTGTTATTGAAGCTCTTAGATGCCAACTAATAAACATAGAAGGAATGATGGAATTAGAATTTTGCTATTTGACACCATCATAGTAAACATCATGGGTTAAGAAGTGTCAATGGATGTTAAAACCAGTAGGTTAAAGTTTGACAAGGAAGAGAACATTGACATAGTATCAAAGCATCTTCTATAAATTACTTAATAGTTAGAAAGAGAAAATAATAACTTAACAGCAGGGAAACCTGGCTGGCAGACACCACCTTAGCAAAGTGATCAAATCATCATTCCTGAGGTATCCCTGCCAAAAATGCAAAATCAAGAGAAAACATAAGAGAAACCCCAAATGAGGAACATTCTACAAAGTAACTAGTCTTTACTTTTCAAAAACATCAAGGTCATAAAAGACAAAACCACATTTTTTAAAGATAAGTAGCTGTTCCTGATTATAAAAGATGAAAGAGACATGACAACTAAATGTAATATATAATTTCAGTTTGGATTCTGGATCAGGAAAATAAAATTATTTTAATTTCTTCTTTTCTTTTTTCTGTAAAGAGCATTATTAGGACTATTGGCAAAATTTGAATACAGTATCTTGTTTAGATGGTAACATCAATATTCATTCTGTAATTTTGATAATTATACTGTCACATAAAAGAATGTCCTTGTTCTTAAGAAATACATAATGACATTTTTAGGGTAAAAAGAGAATGAGAACGCAGGTGGGGCAAAATGTGAACAATTGGAAATGATGTACTATTCTTGCATCTTTGCTATAAGTTTGAAATTACTTGAAATTTCAAAGTTATAAAATTGAACAAAAGCTTAAAGATTCCACTACATGTAAAGTGCCTAACAGCAAGGCTGACCAAGAGCTGTCAAGCTTTGGCAAAATAAGTAAATAAGAAAACTCAATTTCTAGTGAAGTAAATAAACATGACACAGTCATAGAACTAAAGGAATTGCTTTATTTTTTTCATTTTGTTTCCAATTTGATATGTTAGAACAAATAAAATTCTCTTCTCTAGAATACTGAGGAATGAAGATATTAAACCTCTTTGATGCGGAGTATTCCACCCAGGTTCCCTAGGATGTTATCAGAACAGATGTGTTCATTGTCCCCGAGCATCACAATAACTAAAGTGGAAAGATAATCTCCATGCAGGATCTCAGATAAAGGTGACAAAAGAAACAGATCACAGCATCTCCCATCCTAAACACCTATAGAAGTGAAAAAGAGAAGGGCTCCTCTATCTTGCCCCCAGCCCCCAATTATCAGTAGACTATTCATAAGAAAAAAGGAGAGACTTACCCTTCAAATTCCAAAGTCTGATAAGCAGAGAAAAAGAAACGTTCTGGCACAGCGGGGCATTCTTAGAACTCTGAAGTGGCAATGAGGAAAGATTCCTTTATAAACCCTTAAAGAATTGTCAAAATACCTTGCCAATTCTACCTGTTCCCCTAGCATGCTCCCACTTCCACACACTCCCTGCAGTATCCTGATTTGTAGGGAAGTAATCTAAAGGGCTAAGTAAGCAGACTGGAGAAAAGTCAATAAAAAAACTTCTAGAATCTCAACAAAGGTAGGAAGTACTACCCATTCTTCCCAGTTCCTGAGGTTCTTGCTCAACTGGGGACTGTGAAACCTCCTGCATGGATGGGTAGGCACTGGCCCAGGACATCTAACAGCACAGCACAAGGCATCTAACAAGGAGCACATCCAGCCCCCAAAGAGCCTTCCCTGCCATGTTTTGCACGCTCAGCCCACAGTCAAGTACACACAAGTCAGTTCTTCTGTTCTGCCCAGACCGTTTGTTCCCCAAAGAAGACCACCAGAGTCCAGAGTCAAAGCCAAGCGGCAAGGATCTTTACTACAAGTTCGAACCTGGTCCCTCCATTCCACCGCATACAAGAGGGCCCCGAACAATGCGAGTGTTTGCTTTTTTATAGCCTGAAAGTTACAGGGGAACAAAGGAATTCTTTTGGTTCCCGCTCTTTCAGTAAAACTTTGAACGGCTGTCCCCTCATCTGTCCCCTTATCGGAGACTTTCCTGGTGGTGTTTGTACTGGGCTTGTTTGTTTTGAGCCCGGGGGAAGTTTAAGAGATATATGGTGATATGTGGTGGGATGGGAGGATGGGATGTGTTTGTACTGGGCTTGTTTGTTTTGAGCCCGGGGCTGAGGAATGTGCACGGCTCTTTTCATTCCCCCCCTTTCTTTTCAGGTATTTTTTTAGAGCCAATCTTGGGTCTTATAAGTCTGATTCTGTTTCAGCGTTTACAGGTTGGTATTGGGCTCTGAGGACCATGAGTTGTACAGTGTTAAACCTTTCTTTAACGAACTGCAAAATTCTGTTAACAACACAAGGTCCTACGGTAAGCAGAAATAGTAGACTCAGCAGGGGTCCAAGGAAGGGGGCTAACAGAGAAAACATAGATGAGTTCCACCATTGGTCTGCAGCTGAAGCAAACTGCCGTGTTCTTACTTCTGTGCTTAACTTGCGTAACTGTTGGACTTGGTCTTCTACGAGCCTTGATTCATTTATGTAGAAACAACAGTCTTCCTTTAGAAACATACACGTTCCCCCTTTTTCAGCAGTGAGTAGGTCTAAGGCCCTCCGGTTCTGCAAGGTTACCTGTGCTAGGGACGTGAGCTGCCACTGGAGGGAGGCAAGGGACTCAGCTGACTCCTCCATAGCAACGGCAAATTGTTGGTACAGCTTGTTACTTTCTATAAGGGTGTGACCTAGGGCTCCCCCAGCCAGTCCGGCCGCCATGAAGGATGCGGTGAGGGAGATTCCTGCAATGAGGGGGAGAAATATGGCTCATGCAGGTCTCGGTCTAGGGTCTGGGTGAATAACAGCACTAGTCCAGTTACCGGTATACCCTAGGAACTCGTCGGCAGTAAGTAGAGTTAACCGGGGAACTAATGTGACAGGAAGACACAGTAGGTTGGTAACAGAGGGGCTTGATAGGTTTTTAGATAATGTTCCATTACACCAGAAGAATATGCCTGACGGAGCCCTTAAGGTGATGTTAGGGGGCGTTGCAGTGATGTTGCAGAGGCTGGAATTAGTTCCTGAGAAACAGTAGGGAAACTTCTCTTGACTGGGGTTTAGGTATAGTGGCACGTTAGGGATAGGGGCATATGAGAGGTTTTGGTGGTTGTTAGCTTGGGCAGAGGTGGATGATCCCCATGGCAGGGGGACAGTGGTTAGCGGTGGACGCCCTAGAGAGGCACATAGAAAGCAGCCAGACAGGCTGTGAAGTCCTGTAAGGTTGGCAAGTTCTAATCCTTCTTGCAATAATTTTAACCAGGAAAAAGGACGTAAATCTTGTGTCAGGCGGTTTTCTTGTCGCTGGATATTTCCATGGACCAGGGGCCGTACCTGCACTAGACCCCGCCACAGATAGAGGTGACTGCTAGGCCATGTGGAGGCGGAGGAGTAGTATACAGCCCCGTGTTGAGGCGTGGTCCAGCGGGAGTTCCAGGGGTCTCTAACTATCCATGTATATGAAAGGTCTCTATCTCGTCTGCGATGGAAGGGCCATCTGGGATCTATCTGTTCTTCTCCACCCCACCATTGGTATTTATGGATGTTACAATAGTTATAAGGGCAGCCGGCACTTTGGTGCCACCAATAGTGCTTACAATTGTATTCAGTCTGATCATACTCGAAGCATATTATTGGTGCCACTGGTTTGGCTACTGGGAAATCGGTAAAATTTAGTAAAATTGGGCTATTGCACCCTGAGGAGGGGCAATCTGCACTGGCCACTAATTTCCTGGGCTTATGAGGTTGCCCAGGGTGGGTTTGGTTTTCATAAAGCCAGAATCTCCAGACAAAGGGATTAGGAGCTGGCTTTATGTTTTCCCCAGCGGCCACTAGGGCGACTAATGTTAGAGTTAGACTACCTAACTGCATGTTTGCAGTGAGTTATGCTGCCGGCACAGGGTGAGTTTTAAGGGGTTGTTCTTAGCTCTGTCCACAGTCCACGTGTCCGGTGCTTCAGCCGCCACCACCGTGATTGGCCCCAGAAGGTCGGAGGTTGGGTCCACTGGCTTGACGTGGGTGTAGTGGATCCACGACGCAATGCCTTCTACCTTCAGGGCGGTGGGTGTGGTCAGGAGTACTTGGAGTGGTCCTTTCCACCTGGGCTCTAGGGTCTCTTGTCGGTGTCGCTTAACCAGGACCCAGTCTCCCGGCTGGTACGGATGGGGTGTCGGTGGGGGACTGGTCTCATATAGCTCTCTCAGCTTGGGCCAGATTTCTTGGTGAATTTTCTGTAAGGCTTGTAAGGAAAATAAGAATTCAGAGACATTTTCTGTTTCAGACTTAAGCAGGTCATCTTTTAAGCTAGGAACCAGGGGTGGAGGTCTGCCATGCATGATTTCGTAAGGGGTGAGGCCCAGTTTGTAAGGGGTATTACGGGCCCGGAACAGAGCATAGGGGAGAAGGACTACCCAATTAGCGCCAGTCTCTATAGTCAATTTAGTTAAGGTCTCTTTCAAGGTCCGATTCATCCTTTCTACCTGTCCTGAACTCTGGGGCCTGTAAGCGCAATGTAGTTTCCAATTTGCCCCAAGGATGGAAGCCAAGTCCTGACTTACCTTAGCGACGAAAGCGGGCCCATCATCTGACCCTATCTGGATGGGGAAGCCATACCTGGGAAGGATATCTTCCAGAATTTTCTTTGCTACGACCTGAGCAGTTTCTCTTTTGGTTGGGAATGCTTCAGTCCACCCTGAAAAAGTATCTACAAAGACAAGTAAGTACCGGTACCCGTACTTTCCTGGCTTTATTTCAGTAAAATCTACTTCCCAGTAGATACCCGGCCTGGTTCCCCTGAGCCTTGTTCCTGCTGCAGCTTGAGATTGGAGGTATGCGTTGTTAAGCTGGCAGACTTTGCAACTTGTCACGATACTGCTGGCCGTCTCAGCTATATGTCTGATTTTGAGCTTGGAGCGTCTGATCAGGTCTATCATCCGCCGGGCCCCCAGGTGGGTGGTTCGGTGGATGTGTTCTAACACCTGTTGTCCTAATTTTTCTGGTAGGATGGTTTGGTCATTAGTATCAGTCCACCACCCATTCTGGATTTGTTTCAGGGGAAGTTTGTCAATCCACTGGAGATCTTGTTCTGAATATTCAGGGAAATATGGCAAGTCCCAGGGGCCCGGGTCAGGGAGCTGGAGTGCAAGGAGTTGGCTGGGAGCCTTCGCCACATTTCTTGCAGTTTGGTCTGCCAGAAAGTTGCCTTGAGCAGTTGGAGTAGTTACTTTCTGATGCCCTGGGCAATGTACAATGGCTAATTTTTCTGGCCTCCATAGGGCTGTTAGCAGGGCTAGGATCTCTTGCTTGTTTTTTTATCTCTTTTCCTTCAGCCGTCAGTAACCCTCGCTCCCTGTAAATGGCCCCATGTATATGCGCCGTTGCAAAAGCATATTGGCTGTCTGTATATACTGTCAGCTTTTTCCCCGCCCCTAAGGTAAGAGCTTGGGTGAGCGCTGTCAGTTCGGCCTTCTGGGCCGATGTCCCTGGGGGCAGGGGTTCCGCCCAGATTACCTCAGTCTCTGAAGTTACTGCCGCCCCAGCGTACCTCTGGCCTTGATGCATGAAGCTGCTCCCATCAGTGAACCAGACAAGGTCGACGTCAGGAAGTGGGCGGTCCTGCAGGTCTTCTCGAACTCCGTGCACCTGAGCTAGTATCTCGGTGCAGTCATGGAGTGGGGCGTCCAGGTCCGGGTTGGGCAGCAGCGAGGCAGGGTTTAAGGTCGTTGGGGGCAGGAAAATTATCCTGAGAGGATTTAGTAGTAGTCCTTGGTAGTGGGTGAGCCAGGTGTTACTTATCCATCGATTAGGTGGCTGTTTGAGTACACCTTCGATGGCATGTGGAGTAACGACCCGCAATTCTTGCCCCATGACAAGTTTATCAGCATCTTGCACCATCAGAGCTGTGGCCGCAATCATTCGGAGACAAAGGGGCCACCCGGTAGCTACTGGGTCTAACTTCTTTGACAGGTAGGCAACTGGCCTCCGCCAGGGGCCTAAGTTCTGAGTTATTACCGCCTTGGCGACACCCTTATTTTCATGCACGTATAAGTGGAAGGGCTTGGTAACATCAGGTAGTCCTAGTGCAGGCGCGGAGAGTAGGGCAGTTTTAATCTGTTGGAAGGCCAACTCGGCTTCGTCTGTCCAATTAAATGGTTGTTGCCCCCGTGTTGCCCAAGAACTGGACTGGGGACCCCTCCACTTGCAAAGTTACCCTAGGTTCGGGGAGGGGGTCCGAACCCCGTCTTCCCTAGTCTTCGTCTTGAGTGACTAGTACGGGTGTAGACCTAGGGGGTCCGGGTCCCTGTCCTCGTGGTTTCTTTTTGGGGCAGTCCCTTACCCAGTGGCCAGCCCCCTTACAATAGGCACATTGGTCTTTGCTCAGATTATCATGCCGGGGGGGCCGCCTAGGTTGGGTGTACTCTGGCTGTAGATGCTCTTTCTGTACCACTGCTGCCAGGACCTTGGTCATTTTTTCAGTGGCCTTAAATTGCTTTTCCTCTGGAGTATCTCTGTTATTGTAAACCCGCTGGGCTATCTGAAGGAGGTCCTGAATCCGCTTTCCCTCCAAGTCTTCTAATTTCTGGAGTTTTCTCTTAATATCTGGGGCTGCCTGATTTATGAAAGACATTACAACAGCTGCCTGACTTCCTGGAGCCTCTGGATCTATGGGGGTGTACGGTCTAAAAGCTTCCATTAATCTTTCTAAGTAGGTAGCTGGGCTCTCTGTCTTTCCCTGCAGAATAGAATATACTTTAGCCAAATTAGTGGGCTTGCGAGCAGCTGCCCGGAGACCCTCCATTAGAGTCTGGCGATAAAGGTGTAGCCATCCCCTACCTTCTGCCGTGTTGTAGTCCCACGCCGGCCTGGTCAGAGGAAAGGTTGTGTTTATGAGGTCGGGGTTGGCAGTCGGTTGACCGTCGTCCCCCGGGACCAGCTTTCTAGCTTCTATCTGTATTCTCTCTCGCTCTTCCGTGGTGAACAAAATTCGGAGGAGCTGCTGACAATCATCTCAAGTGGGCTGGTGGGTGAACATGACACTATCTAGTAAAGCCAGTAAATCTTTGGGATTGTCTGAAAACCGAGCACTCTGAGTTTTCCAGTTATACAGATCACTGGTGGAGAATGGCCAGTACTGGAGCCTGGGGATTCCTGTGTCATCCGGGGGTCCTATTTCCCGAAGGGGTAAAGCCACCGTGGAGTCAGGCGGCTGAGGGGGGCTGGTCCGCGAAGTGCGCCCTCGCATCCTCCCCGCCGGCCCTTCAAAGTTACTTTCCCTTTCAGCGAGCCTGTGAGTGCCGGCCGCCTCCCGTCCGCCTGCTCCCTCCCGCAGCTCAGCCAGGGGGGCTGGGGCCTGGGGCCCGGAGGGGTACGGAGGGGGTTCTGTGAACAGTGGGTCCCCGCTGTCAGGTAAAACAGGATGGGGGGGGGGCAGTTGGTTGCTTGGACTTTAGTGGTCGAGCAACTAGTGCCTTACAGGGTTCAGAGGCCAATTGGAAAGGGGACAGCCAAGGAGGAGGGTTCTCAACAAGGTCCTGCCATATGAGGATATATGGGATATGATCTAAGTGGCCCGCACGCCCAGGTAGGAAAATCTTGGACTTTACCCTAGTGATGACAGCAAGTCGGAAGGTCCCTTCGGGCGGCCACCCCACATCAAAGGCAGGCCATTCGGAGCGACACAGAGTAATTAGCTTTCCTTTCCTGATTTCTATACCAAGATCATGGCCCCTTGCTCTAACTTCTTTGAAATTACTCGCAAGGAGAGATAGAGGAGTGCTCTGGGTATTACCCATCCTGTAATAATTTGTAGTCTCTTCCTGTAAAGGAATGTGGGTTTGAATCCCTGTAAAGGAAATCTGATCTGACTTACTTATTAATGATATCTAATCGCAGGCGCACTTTGGCAGCCCTGGTCAGAGGCAGCTGCTGCCCGCCAAACCGGGGCAGCTCAGATCGCAAGCGCGCACCGGAAGCCCGGGTCAGAGTCAGCTGCCTGGATCGCGGTCGCGCTGGGGCAGCCCAGATTAGAGACAGCTGCTGCCCGCCCAACCGGGCAGCTCAGATACGGCTGCTGCCCGCCAAACCGGGGCAGCTCAGATCAGAGACAGATGCTGCCCGATCAACCGAGCAGCTCAGATACGGCTGCTGCCCGCCAAACCGGGGCAGTTCAGATCGCAAGCACGCACTGGAAGCCCGGGTCAGAGTCAGCTGCCTGGATCGCGGTCGCGCTGGGGCAGCCCAGATTAGAGACAGCTGCTGCCCGCCCAACCAGGCAGCTCAGATACGGCTGCTGCCTGCCAAACTGGGGCAGCTCAGATCAGAGACAGATGCTGCCCGATCAACCGGGCAGCTCAGATACGGCTGCTGCCCGCCAAACCGGGGCAGTTCAGATTGCAAGCGCGCACCGGAAGCCCGGGTCAGAGTCAGCTGCCTGGATCGCGGTCGCGCTGGGGCAGCCCAGATTAGAGACAGCTGCTGCCCGCCCAACCAGGCAGCTCAGATACGGCTGCTGCCCGCCAAACTGGGGCAGCTCAGATCAGAGACAGATGCTGCCCGCCAAACCGGGGCAGCTCAGATCAGAGACAGCTGCTGCCCGCCCAACCGGGCAGCTCAGATACGGCTGCTGCCCGCCAAACCGGGGCAGCTCAGATTGCAATATAGATCAGATGAGAACCAGGGGACGTCTCCCACCGGTCTCCGCTGGGTGTCCTATAGCGCGTCCGCCAGGACTGTGCCAGCTCCAGTTTCAGACCTCGCGAGTCACAGATTCGGATTCAGAACAGACACGGACAGACAAACGGAGACGAGCCAGCTCACCTATCAGTAGATCGATCCTAGCAGATCCGTTGACCAGGGGTCTGGTGGGCTTGGGGAATCCCGGACGGGCCCCCAGATGTTCTGCCCAGACCGTTTGTTCCCCAAAGAAGACCACCAGAGTCCAGAGTCAAAGCCAAGCGGCAAGGATCTTTACTACAAGTTCGAACCTGGTCCCTCCATTCCACCGCATACAAGAGGGCCCCGAAGAATGCGAGTGTTTGCTTTTTTATAGCCTGAAAGTTACAGGGGAACAAAGGAATTCTTTTGGTTCCCGCTCTTTCAGTAAAACTTTGAACGGCTGTCCCCTCATCTGTCCCCTTATCGGAGACTTTCCTGGTGGTGTTTGTACTGGGCTTGTTTGTTTTGAGCCCGGGGGAAGTTTAAGAGATATATGGTGATATGTGGTGGGATGGGAGGATGGGATGTGTTTGTACTGGGCTTGTTTGTTTTGAGCCCGGGGCTGAGGAATGTGCACGGCTCTTTTCATTCCATAAGTAGCTCAGGCTATATGTAAGGTGGGGAGAGATGAAGTTTCCAAAAAAAGGTGGGGAAGGACATCAGGGAGAATTCACCCACATTATGCAAGAGCAAAGCAAAGGTCTGAATACAGCTGCTCAGGTTAAGCAGGAGCAAACTGACAAGAAATGGCATGGCAGCTATGTGAATGAAACCACCCTTGCAAAAGTTGTATCAGTGAGAAACTTAGTAAGCTAAGCTAACCCAACCCCTATCTTGCCTTTCCCTTAATTATTCCTGGGCTACTGGGCCAAGCTAACTTTGGAAGACATTTAGGGTACCGTTTAAATGAAAATGTTGTAGGAGTTATTAAGAAATTATTTTAGGCAGACAGAGAGGAAAAGGGGTCCTTGGGAAGTTTCATTTTTAAAGCTGCTCCAGAAACATTTTTTGTAAAGCCCTGGCTCTTAGAGCCAGGCTGGCAACCTTTGATATGCAAATGCAGGCCATTAGAAACTGGGTCCACCCAAACATTGCGATTACTGCTGCCTTCTTGCCCTTGCCGCACGTGGCGCCCCCACATTTCCCCAGAGTATAGAACATCATGGCGCCCTTCATTTGCATATTAAAAGGCCAGGGTGGGACGGCCAGCTTTTTCACGGACTATGTGAATGACATGCCTATTCAAACCAATCCCCTGAGCCCTATGCAAATCAGACACCGCCTCCTCCAGCCTCTGTGTATATACCTGGCTGGTATCCCTGGCAGGTATGGTTCCCTCTCTCGGCTTTGGAGCCCCCCTTCCTAAGTCTCTGTACAGAGGAGGTTCTTTCTTTCTTCCCCGTTCCTTCTTGCTTGTTAAACTCCCTCCTCCTTAAAACTACTCCACATATGTCCACGTCATTTTTTCTAATTTGACTTGAGACGAAGAACCTAGTGTTCTCCACTCATCAGAGCCGTATCAATGATAGGCCTTGCCCAAAACTCAATCGCTTTTGTAAAGCTATTGAGGCCATCAGGCTGAGGGGAGGAGAGGAGCCTGCGTCCTGCTAAGGTGCAGACAAGTATTCCGGAGGTTATAAGATATGCAACTTCCCCCAGTTACTCCTGCAAATACCACCACTGCTGTAGATTGGACTTTGGAGATACCTTTCCAGGTTTTCTGCATGTCTGACACACATGGCTCCACCTGGAACCGATGACTCCACCTGCAGAGACAACCCGGCTCCTGTGGCTCCATCCTGAAGCCATTCAGCTGGCATGAGGAGAGCATCAACCCCCTATGATTTCGTCTCTGCCCCAACCAGTCAGCAGCAAGCGCCTGTTGCATGGCCACCCCCACCCGTTCCCCCAAACTGCCTTTGAAAAAACCCTAACCTATGAGCTTTGAACAAGATGATTTGAGTAGGAACTCCATCTCCCATGTGGTGTGGCGAGCCTCATGTCTGTTAAACTCTTTCTCTACTACAGCCGGAAAGGAGTCCGGATCCAGACCCCAATAGAGGGTTCTAGGATCTCACACAAGAAAGAATTCGAGGTGAGTCAATACAGTAAAGTGAAAGCAAGTTTATTAAGAAAGTAAAGGAATAAAGAATGCCTATTCCATAGGCAGAGCAGCCCTGAGGGCTGCTGGTTGCCCATTTTTATGGTTATCTCTTGATTATATGCTAAACAAAGGGTGGATTACTCATGCCTTCCCTTTTTAGACCATATAGGGTAACTTCCTGTCATTGCCATGGCATTTGTAAACTGTCATGGTGCTGGTGGGAGTGTAGCAGGGAGGACAACCAGAGGTCACTCTCGTTGCCATCTTGGTTTTTGGCGGGTTTTAGCCAGCTTCTTTACTGCAACCTGTTTTATCAGCAAGGTCTTTATGACCTGTATCTCAAGCTGACCTCCTATCTTGTCCTGTGACTTAGAATGCCTAACCTCTTGGGAATGCAGCCAGTAAGTCTCAGCCTCATTTTACCCAGCCCCCATTCAAGATGGAGACATTCTGGTTCAAATGCCTCTGACACTATGCTGTTTATGCAGTGGGCAGGAAGAACCTCTTCAGCAGTACAAAAACATGCCACAGAAATGAATAAGGAGAGAAGGAAACACAACATGATAGTAACACTACAAATATTATATATGTTTATAATATTTTATATACAGCTTAAAACAACATTTATAAAACTAGCGCTGAAAAATAAGATGATATAATTGAGAAGAAAAACTTTACAGATCATAGGAAACATCGAACACAGTGTTACATAGTTAATAAGTGTATTAAAAACAGAGAAGAACAGATAGACACAACAAAAAATTGAATTCCTAGTGTGGACAAAAGCCATGAGAGAAAAGCATGTCATGATTATAAAGTCAAGGAAAATTATGAAAGCAGTAAAAAATGATAGTTCTGGCACTAGAGAGTCAACATAAAGACACTAGTTATATGTGAAGCAGAGAAACAAATAGAACAAAGAAAAGATTTTTTAAAAAGTAATTTGGGGAAATTTTCCTGAAATCAAAACAGACACACTGAATATACAGATTGAATATACAGACTGAAAAAAACTGAATATACCGATTGAAAAAAACACTGTGCACTGTATTTTGAGAAAAACAATAGCCAGGTTAAATTATTAAAAATCAAGGATGAAGTAAACATTCTTTAGACATACAGGAAGAAAAAATAATTTACTAACATAAGTGAAACATCAGGCTGGCCTTAGACTTCACAGCAATATTTGGTGGAAATTTCAAAGTTCTAAGAGAAAGGAAAGGCGATCCAAGATTATTATAGGCAGTCAACCTTTCATTAAACCAAAAGACAATAGACTTTCTCAAACATGAAAGAGTTCCAGAAATATGATAGCTATGAGTTCTTTGTAAAAACAAAAACAAAACAAATCAAGCAAAAACATAATGAACAAGAACCCCCAAACCCATTGCCTTTACATTGTAATGTCAGTGATGGTCAATATGTAGAGGTGTGACAATATCTCCAGTTGTCTGAATGATCAGACAACTGGGGTAGCTTTGGGTGACAACAAAGAAGAGATAATGTAACCAACAAGGCCAGTCACCCTGGGCATCCAGCCTTGGGAGCCAGCTCCTAATTCTCTACCTCTGGCAGCAGTGGGAAGGGAGCACCAGAAAAACTGAACCGACCAGAGGGCAACATAGTGAAAAGTTACTCATCGAGAGACATAAGAAATACTAATTATCCTAAAACTACAGTTCTATGAGCTACTTACCTCTTTGGCAAAAGAAAACATCTGCAGTTTACAGTAGAAAAGCCACAGAGGTAAAATGACCAGGTCAGTTGTGGTGGCTCATGCCTGTAATCCCAGCACTTTCAGAGGCCGAGGAGGGTGGATCACCTGAGGTCAGGAGTTCGAGACCAGCCTGACCAACATGGTGAAACCCCATCCCTACTAAAAATACAAAAATTAGCCGGGTGTGGTGGTGCATGCCTGTAATCCCAGCTACTCAGGAGGCTGAGGCAGGAGAATCGCTTGAACCTGGGAGGTGGAGGTTGCAGTGAGCCAAGATTGCACAACTGCACTCTAGCCTGGGCAACAGAGGGAAACTCCATCTCAAAAAAAAAAAAAAAAAAAAAAGTAAAATGACTAGAAAGCAAATAAATGCAGAGAGAATGTATAACCCCCTATTGTACATATATGACATCCTATGTATAACAAATATGTGCAGTTGGCCCTTGAACAATGCAGGGGTAGGGTTGCTAACCCCAAACACAGCTGAAGATTCACATATAACTTTCGCCTCCCCCAGAACTTAACTACTAATAGCCTACTGTTGACTGGAAGGCTTACCAACAACATAAACAGTCAATTAACATGTTTTGTATGTTATATGTATTATATTCTGTATTCTTACAATAAAGTAAGGTACAGAAAAGAAAATGTTATTTAGAAAATCATAAAAGAAAATATATTGACTATTGAGTTTGAAGTGGATCTTCATAAAGATCTTCATCCTCATGATCTTGATATTGAGTAGCATGAGGAGGGGGAGTAAGGGAACGGTTGGCCTTGTTGTCTCAGGAGTAGCACAGGTGAAAATAAATGTACATATAAGTGGACTCGCCCAGTTCAATCCATGTTGTTCAAGGATCAACTATATATGTGTACCTATGCACACAAATACATATTGCAATGAATGTGTACAAGTTCTTTGACTTGTCTTCAAATTATCAAAATCCATATGGCCAAAGAGAAGGCCAGCCATTTCCTCTACTAGTAAGAAAACAACAACAACAACAACACACACACACACAAGGTAAGTTATTAAGGAGAGGCTATCTATCTGCTTGGTCTGTCACCATGCAGCTTCTGATGAGAATTTACCTGGTTCTGTAAACCTGGAGTGAGCAGCAGAGCCAAGGCCCCCTCTGTTGATGTCTGTTTTCTTGGCCTCTGAGCAAACATAAGATTCCAATGGGATATTTTCCCAAGTTGGAAGGACCATAAAAATCATGCCTCCTCCCTTGCAGACTTTGGAGAAGGCTCTTTCCAAGCCCGTCCATGTAGGAGGTTGTGCAGTGGTGTCTCAAGAGAAATGGCAGGTGCAGCAGGTTTTGCAGGAGGCAACAGCCAAGAAACACAGTCACACAGTTTTAGGAGGTGGCTCTTAACAGCGTTAGCATTAAACACATAAAAAATTCACTTGGTTTTAAGGATGTGTGTTCAAAGGTAAGAACATGTGGAAAGACCATTGGCGACCAGAGATCATTTGGTCCCATCAACCTGTGCAATCTTCGCATCTGGAGAAAGCCAGATGGGCTGTGAGAAAACCTGCACATTCATTCCACCTTCCCCCAAAATGACTTCTATGTCTCTTCCAGGTGTGTATCCACAGGTGCTTGCCAATAACAAAAGGTATCTAAGTCAATGGTCTCCAAAATGGGGCTTCAACTCTCCAGGAAATGTGCGTAACCAAACAAAGAAGGGCAGCAAGAAAATAACAGATTAACTGTGTGCATTTGTTTTTTAACTGTCCTGTTTCTGTGACATTTATAAATGTATAAATAATTTTTTTTTTTTTTTTTTTTGCCTGGGGTCAGGCACTCCAAAACTGTAGCAGGACAAGCTGTAGACAAAACCCCTCAGACACCGAGTTAAAGAAGGAAGGGCTTTATTCAGTCGGGGGCTTGGGCAAGACCCACATCTCCAACAACTGAGCTCCCCAAGTGAGCAATTCCTGTCCCTTTTAAGGGCTCACAACTCTAAGGGGGTCCGCGTGAGAGGGTTGTGATCGTGAGAGGGTCGTGATTGATTGAGCAAGCAGGGGGTCCGTGACCAGGGGCTGCATGCACTGGTGAATTAGAAGGAGACAGAACAGGACAGGGATTTTCACAGTGCTTTTCTATACAATGTCTGGAATCTATAGATAACATAACTGATTAGGTCAGGGATCGATCTTTAACTACCAGGCCCAGGGTGTGGCACCGGGCTGTCTGCTTGAGGATTTCATTTCTGCCTTTTAGTTTTTACTTCTTCTTTCTTTGGGGGCAGAAATTGGGCATAAGACAATATGAGGGGTGGTCTCCTCCCGTAAAACTATTTATCAAAGGTGAATGATAAAAAGGATAAGCACTACTGACTTGCACTTCTTGCACCCTCATGGCTATTTCTGCTTTCCATCCCATCTTCACAGTTATAAAAGGGAGTTGCCTCTGGATCTCATCAAATAGAGCATTGGACTTATTTTAAGAAGTTTCAGCCTAGAATGCACATTTCCTAGTTTTGGGAAGCACTTATGGAAAATTAAACAATCTCAGAAAATCTGTTTAAAGAGAAAACTCTTTGTTCTTTCTTCTGTCTAACCCCTTCCTCTAAAACTCCTTTTCTAAAGAAATCTAACAGACTCAAAATTCCTTGCATAAAGGTTTGTTTGATTATTTTTCTCCAAAATAAAGGACACAGTATAGTGATATAGTGATCTTCAGCCACCTACATTAATGCAGCCAATTTATAGTACTATTAACCTTGATGTCTTAGTGTTAGCAAAGCTTAACCTACATTAATGTAGCCAATTTGTATTATTAACCTACATTAATGAAACCAATTTATGGTATTGTTAACTTTGATATCTTAGCGATTTCAAACAGACGACCTGCATCAGAATTGCCTGGAGTGTTTGCTTAAAGTGCAATTCTTGGGCTCAATTCAAGATTTACCAAATCCAGGTATCAAGGAGAGGAGCTATAAAATCTGCAATTTAAAGAAAGATGATTCTCAGGTCAAAGTCTGAGAAACGCTGTCTAGGAAGCCAAGGCCACCAGAGTACACAGTGCTACCACCACAGAGTTCTCCCAGAGCTTGGAATTCGTGGTACTTTCATGAGTTTAATGGACGGTCCAACATCCCAGTCACCTTCCCAGTCCATTAAACTCATTATGACTCGAGGGACCTCAGTGGGATTATAGTTCAAATCCAATATGCAAATGAGAAAACTGAAGCCCAGGGAACATAAGAAATTAGGGAAAATTTCTTTCTAATATTATTCACAGTACCAAACAAAACAATTTCTGTGAGGCATAGGCACTCCTCCAAGGAGGACTGACCCCATGTCTCTTATTATTATTCATAACTTATATCTTTACAAGTGCTGAGTTTAGATGCAGTGATTAGTTGACATAATTTTATATCTCCTAGATACTTACTCAAACATTTGTTAACACTGATTAATTTGATTTAGCAATTGTCCTTCCAAATATGAAGTCTGTCTTATGTGTCCCATGGATTAAAGATTCCTGGCATCTAATGTGACCTTGGAGAACAGTGATTTAGTACAGAATAACTGGTTGTCAGGCAGTGTCTTACAGATCTCAAATCTCAATTTTCAGTTCTCAAATTTTCAGTTTCAGAAATGGCTTAATTCATTGACCCAAAAGTCATCGGGCAAGCACATTGACAAAGACAGTGGTAAAGTGGAAACATAGTAGATAATTTGCAATGAAAAAACAAAATAGTCAATAATTCCCAATATTTATGTCATCAGTATAGCACATAATCATCTCTGGAGAGAAAATGACTTCATTAAATTAAGTTGGGAAGTCAGCCTAGTGATTACACATCTGAAAATGAAAAAGATTTCTTCTTTGGATATTTCCTTGCCAGGGAGTGTCTGGCTGTTTTGAATGGATATTTGTGTTTGTAATCCAGGACAGGGTTTTCTAATATTTGATGGGATTGCTGGGTTGTATAATAGTATTTTCAATTTTGTAAAAACCTGTTGTTATGGGCTGAATGTTTTTTTGATGGTTAATTTATGTGTCAACTTGACTGTGGTCTGTGTCTCTGGAGAATTCTGACTAATAAAATTTGCATCTCCCCAAGAGTCATGTGTTGAAGTCTGATCCTTCATGTGTTGGTATTTGGAGGTGGGGCCTTTGGGAGGTGATTAGGTTATGAGGGCGAAGCTTTTGTAAATGGAATTAGTGCTGTTATAAGAAGAGATGCAAGAGAGCTTGCTTCCTTTCTCTCTCTGTTCTGCACAACATGAGGATACAAGAGAAGACAGCTATCTGCAAATCAGGAAGCAGGACCTAAGGAGACAGTGAATCTGCCAGGACCTTCATCATGGACCTCTCTCACCACTCCCCTCTCACCACTCCTATTCAACATAGTATTGGAAGTTCTGGACAGGGCAATCAGGCAAGAGAAAGAAATAAAGGGTATTCACATAGGAAGCCAAATTGTCTCTGTTTGCAAGTGACATGATTGTATATTTAGGAAACCCTATCATCTCAGCCCAAAATCTCCTTAAGCTGATAAGCAACTTCAGCAAAGTCTCAGGATACAAAATCAATGTGCAAAAATCACAACCATTCCTATATACCAATAATAGACAAACAGAGAGCCACATCATGAGTGAACTCCCACTCAGAATTGCTACAAAGAGAATAAAATACCTAGAAATGCAACTTACACAGGATGTTAAGGACCTCTTCAAGGAGAACTACAAACTACTGCTCAAGGAAATCCGAGAGGACATAAACAAATGGAAAAACATTTCATGCTCATGGATAGGAAGAATCAATATCATGAAAGTGGCAATACTGCCCAAAGTAATTTATAGATTCAATGCTATCCCCATCAAGCTACCATTGACTTTCTTTTCAGAATTAGAAAAAACTATTTTACATTTCATATGGAACGCCCCCCCCCCGCAAAAAAGAGCCTGTATAGCCAAGAAAATCCTAAGCAAAAACAACAAAGATGGAGGCATCACGCTACCTGACTTCAAACTATACTACAAGGCTACAGTAACCAAAACAGCATGGTACTGGTACAAAAACAGATATATAGACCAATGGAACAGAACAAAGGCCTCAGAAATAATGTCACACATCTACAACAATCTGATCTTTGACAAACCTGACAAAAACAAGCAAAGTGGGAAGGATTCCCTATTTAATAAATGGTGTTGGGAAAACTGGCTAGCCATATGCAAAAAACTGAAACTGGACCTCTTCCTTACACCTTATACAAAAATTAACGCAAGATGGATTAAAGACTTAAATGTAAAGCCTAAAACCATAAAAATCCTAGAAGAAAACCTAGGCAATACCATTCAGGTCATAGGCATGGGCAAAGACTTCATGACTAAACACCAAAACCAATGGTAACAAAAGCCAAAACTGACAAATGAGATCTAATTAAACTAAAGAGCTTCTGCATTGCAAAAGAAACTATCATAAGAGTGAACAGGCAACCTATAGAATAGGAGAAAATTTTTGCAACCTATCCATCTGACAGAGGGCTAATACCCAGAATCTACAAAGAACTTAAACATATTTACAAGAAAAAAACAGATAACCCCATCAAAAAGTGGGTGAAGAACATGAACAGACACTTCCAAAGGAAGAAATTTATGTGGCCAACAAACATATGAAAAAATGCTCATCATCACTGGTCATTAGAGAAATGCAAATCAAAACCACAATGAGATACCACCTCACACCAGTTAGAATGGCAATCTTTAAAAAGTCAGGAAACAACAGATGCTGACGAGGCTGTGGAGAAATAGGAACGCTTTTACATTGTTGGTGGGAGCGTAAATTAGTTCAACCATTGTGGAAGACAGTGTGGCGATTCCTCAAGGATCTACAACCAGAAATACCACTTGACCCAGCAATTCCATTACTGGGTATATACCCAAAGGATTATAAATCATTCGACTATAAAGACACATGCACACATATGTTTACTGTGGGACTATTCACAATAGCAAAGACTTGGAACCAACCCAAATGCCCATCAAAGATAGACTGGATAAAGAAAATGTGGCACATATAGAACATGGAATACTATGTAGCAAAAAAAAAAAAAAAAAAAGGACGAGTTCATGTCCTTTGCAGGGATATGGATGAAGCTGGAAACCATCATTCTTAACAAACTAACACAAGGACAGAAAACAAAACACCACATGTTCTCACTCATAAGTGGGAATTGAACAATGAGAACACATGGGCACAGGGAGGGGAACATCACACAATGTGCCTGTTGGGGGGTGGGGGCCTAGGGGAGGGAGAGCATTAGGAGAAATACCTAATGTAGGTGTGGGTTGATGGGTGCAGTAAACCACCACGGCACATGCATACTTATGTAACAAACCTGCATGTTCTGCACATTTATCCCAGAACTGAAAGCATAGTTAAAAAAAAAAGAGAAGGGTTTCATGTACACTTCTTGGGATAATTTGTGTTGACAATCATATCTTCTGCAAACAGGGACACTGTTATTTCTCCCTTTCTATCAGTATTTTAGCTAGCTAGCTAGCTAGCTGTCTCTGTCTCGCATTTCCTGATTTCAAAAGTTACCACAAAGTTACAATGACAGTGTGGCATAAAGATAGACATGGAAATTCATGGTCCAGAATTGAGCATCTAAAAAAATCCTCACATTTATGGTCTATTGATTTTTCACAAGCATGTCAATTTTTGACAAGGATAGCCATCTATCCATCTATCTATCCATTCATCCATCCATCTATCTATCTATCACTTTGCATTATTGCACTAGCTAAGACTTTCTGTACTACGGTCAATAGGAATGATAAGGGTGAATGAACATCCTTGCCTTGTTCCTGATCTTGGTTATTTTCTTTTTTAATTTTAAAATTTCAGCTTGGTTCTTTTTTTTATATCTTCTATTTTTTTAAATATGTTTCCAGAATGTTCACAATTACTAGTTGAAGAAAGTGGCAGGTGCTCATTCCATCTTTCCTAGAACAAAAATCCTCCATTGATTTTTTTAAACAGCTCTATTGATATATAATTTGCATACCATAAAATTCACCCATTTAAGGTATACAACTAAATGGCTTTTAATATATTCAAAAAGTTATGCAACCACCACCAACATGAATTGTAAGACATTTTCATCACCCCTAGAAGAAATTCCATAGTCATAAGCGGTCATCTCCCATTTCTCCTAACCTGTATATCCCAGCCCTAGTCAACTATTAATCTACTTTCTGTTTCTACAGATTTGCCTGTCTGCACATTTCATGTAAGTTGAAACTACAGTATAGTCTTTTGTAACTAGCTTCTTTCAGTTATCATAATATCTTCAAGGATCCTATGTTATTGCATATATCTGTACTTCATCCTTTTATTGCTGAATAATATTCTACTGTGTGGATATTCCACATTGCATTTTTTTTTTTTTTTTTTTGAGATGGAGTCTTGCTCTGTCACCAGGCTGGAGTGCAGTGGTGCGATCTTGGCTCACTGCAACCTCTGCCTCCCGGGTTCAGGTGAGTCTCCTGACTCAGCCTCCTGAGAAGCTGGGACTACAGGGGTGTGCCACCACACCTAGCTAATTTTTGTATTTTTTAATACAGACGGGGTTTCACCATGTTGGCCAGGATGATCTCCATCTCTTGACCTCATGATCCGCCTGCCTAGGCCTCCCAAAGTGCTGAGATTACAAGTGTGAGCCACCGCACCTGGCCTCCACATTGCATTTATCCATTCATCACTTAATGGATGTTTAGATTGTTTTCACATTTTGATTATTATAAATAGTGCTCCTATAAACATTCCTGTATCAGTTTTTGTTTGAATATATGTTTTGATATGTATATACCTACAAGTGGAATTGCTGGTCATGTAATGTAGTAACTCTACATTAACATTTTAAGAAACTGCCAAACTTTTTTTTCAAAACAGTTGCATCATTTTGCAATGTCACCAGCACTGTATAAGTGTTCCAATTTCTCCACATTCCTGCCAACGGTTGTTATTATCTGTCTTTTCATTATAACCATCCTATCAGTTGTATATCATGATCATTTCTGTCATTTCAATTGTTCTGATGGTTAATGTTGTTTGTTGAGCATCTTTCCAGGTAATTATTGTGTATTCATATATCTTGTTTGGAGAATAGTCTATTCAAATATCATGCCTTTTAAAAAACTGGATTATTTGTCCTTTTATTGTTGAATTTTAAGTGTTCTTTATACATTCTAGATACTAGTCTTTTATCAGAAAATGATTCACAAATTTTTTTCCATTCTGTTGTCTTTTTTACTTTTGTGATGTGTCCTTTGAAGTACTTGTTTTTTTTTAATTTTGATGAAATCCAACTTATCTATTTTTAATTGGTTGTTTTTATGTTTAGTGTCATATTTAAGAAACTGTTAGCTAAACCAAGGTAAAGAAAAGTTTGTGTCTATGTTTTATGTTAAGACTTCTATAGTTTTCTATAGAAGTCTTCTATACCTCTTCTTCTCTGAGGTATTTGATTGATTTTGACTTAATTTTTGTGTACAGTGTAAAGCAGGGGTTCAATTTCATTCCTTTGCATGTGACTATGCAGTTGTTCCAGTACCATTTGTTGAAAAGACCATTCTTTCTCCCTGTTGAATGGTCTTGGCATCCTTGTCAAAAATCAATAGACCATAAATGTGAGGGTTTTTTTTTTTTGATGCTCAATTCTAGACCATGAATCGCCATGTCTATCTTTATGCCACACTTCACTGTAACTTTGTAGTAACTCTTGAAATCAGGAAATGAGAGTCTTCCAACATTGTTCCTTTTCTTTGCTTTCTGTCTCTTTTTTTCTTCTTTCCTTTCTCCCTTCCTTCCTCTCCCTATTCTTTGAATTTACATATGAATTTTGTAATCGTCTTAACAATTTCTGCAAGAAGTCATCTGGAATTCTGATAAAGACTATGTTGAATCTGGATATTAATTTGGGGAATATTGTCATCTTAGCAACACTAAGTCTTCTGATTCACAGACATGTGATGTCTTTCCAGTTAATTAGGTCTTCCTTAATTTCCTTAAGCAATGTTTTACAATTTTCAGAATACAGATTTTTGTACATTTATTACATTTATTTCTAAGCACTTTATTATTTTTATGCTATTGTAAATAGGAATTTTTTTGTAATTTCATTTTTGCACTGTTCATTCCATCAATTAAATTTTAACTTCAATTATTGTATTTTTTTATTACATAAAGTCCTGTTAGTATTTTTTTCCATACTGGCTTAGTTGTTCATGCTTTAATACTTTTTCTTAGTATGAAACATGGTCAGATCACAAACCTAAATGTGAAACACAAAACTATAAAACTCCTAGAAGATAGCATAAAGTATAAATGACCTTGGATTTGGCAGTGACTCTTTAGATACAGCACTGAAGGCACAATGTATGAAAGAGAGATTGATAAGCTGGACTTCATTGAAATTAAATTTTCTGCTCTGCAAAACACACTGTTAAGAGAAAAAAGACAAGCCACAGAAAGGGAGAAAATATTTTTAAAACACATATCTGATAAGACTATTATCCAAAATATACAAAGAACATTTAAAACTGAACAATAAGAAAGCAAACAATGCAACTAAAAAATTGGCCAAAGACTTTAACAGATACCTTACTGGAGAATATGTACAGCTGACAAATAAGCATATGAAAAGATGATCCACATCATATATCATCAGGGAAATGCAAATTAAAACAACAAAAGATACGGGTACACATCTATTGAAATGGCCAAAATCTAGAACACTGAAGGCACTAAATGCTTACAAGGACATGCAGCAACATTGCTGGTGAGAATGCAAAATGGTACAGCCACTTTAGAAAACAGTTTGGAAGTTTCTTACAAAACTAAAACATACTCTTACCGTAGAATCTAGCCATTGTACTCATCGGTATTTACCCAAAGGAGCTAAAAACTTATGCCCACACAAAGTTTACAGCAGTTTTACTCACAATTGCCAAAACTTGGAAGCCACCAAGATGTCCTTCAGTAGGTAAATGATAAGAAAACTGTAGAACATCTAGACAATGGAATATTATTCAGTGCTAAAAAGAAATGAGCTATCAAACTATGAAAAGACATTGAGGAAACCTAAATGCATATCACTAAGTGAAAGAAGCCAATAAGAAAAGGCTACATACTGTGTTATTCCAACCATATGGCCTTCTGGAAAAGGCAAAACAATGGAGACAGTAAAAAGATCAGTGGTTGCCAAGAGTTAGTGGGGAGGGAGAGATGAAGAGGAGGAGTAAAGAGGATCTTTGAGGGCAATGAAGATACTCTGTATGATATTATAATGGTGGACACATGTAGTTATACATTTGTTTAAACCCATAGAATGTACAACACCAAGGATGAATCCTAATGTAAACTATAGACTGGATGATAGTGATGCGTCGATGTAGGTTCATCAATTGTAACAAATGCACAATTCTGGTGGTAGTTGGGTGTTGATAGTGAGGGAGGCTGTGCATGTGTGGGTGCAGGAGTATACAGGAAATCTCTGTATCTTCTGTTCAATTTTGCTGTGAACCTAAAACTGCTCTAAAAATACATTCTATTATTTAAAAAAAAAGACAGCAGATTCAGACTCGTAGGCACAGAATTTATTCAGTATCTGATCATTTTAGTATCTGAAGTCTTCACAGGTATATTTTTCTTGTGTTTTCTTTTTACATATCATAGAGGCATAACCTCAAAAGGGTGAGGCTCAGCTTTTGTTTGGTTTCTTGGAACTTTAATTGCAGGTCTGACGTGAAGCTTATTTGAAGGTGTTCAGAGAGTATGTGGCTTTGCTTCTGCCAGATCCTTGGAAATGCTGCCAAGCCATGGTCACTTGGAGCTAAATTTGTAGGTGAAGATTTACCACAGTGGAAGTGCATGCATTCCTGTTCCAAAGCCCGCTGAGTGCCAGTTTCTTCAAAGGAATCTTCCAGGAAAACCTGTGTTTTTGGGAAAACCCAAGTGTGTTTCCTTCTGCTATTTGAAGCTGCAGGAGCAAATCTGAATGTTCGCCTGACACTCAGAGCCAAATTTGACAAAAGGTGAATTTATTAACTCTCTTTCTACTTCACCCTATCGCTGAGGTTATCATCTTTACAGTTGCTGCTTTATGTGGCGGTCAGTTGCCCCAAACCCCACCCAGCTCAGGCTCCAGATTTTGCATGTGGCTCCTTAAGTTCTAGGACTGGAGATCCCAGGGATTGGCAAATACCATGAACAAACACAACTCCAGCATTTATATGCAACTTTCCATTTGTACTTTCTTATCATTTGTGCCCTTCTTATTATTTGTATTTTTCTGCCAGCTCAACCATGCATTGTAAAATACTTTAACACTTTTTACAGCAATTTTCCTTTCTTCTGGACATTTAGTCTACAAGGTGGCCTGCAATGGAACCTAATTAATATCTCTTTAATTTCACTCCAATTGAAGTTAAAAAGTATTGAATTTGATCCTGGTTCTAGCAGTACGACCTTTGGTAAGTCTTTAATTCCCTCTGTGTCTTAGTAACTTCATCTGTGAAAAATGAGGAAGTTAGACCAAATGACCTCTATGGACGTTTCCGGCAATAAATATCCACGACTCTTAGGTGCAATAAGTTTTAATTGGATGGGATCTTTGATTGTTATTAATCGCATTCAGAGAGTTATATCAGTAAGGATGAGATAGTTCTACTCAAACGTATAGCTTTTCTCTGACCTGAGTGACTCATTCATTTTCTCTCAGCTAGTGGGAGTTCTTACACTGGGGCCTGTACATCTGATTAATGACTACTGTAACTCCATTTTCAAATATTATAAAAGTAAAACAAAATATACCAAAGTAAAAGGTTTTTTTTTCTTCTCATGGATTTTAATAGTACCCAGAAGAGGTAAAATAACAATATATGTCCTTGAAAATAATTCATAACTACTTTTTTCTTTTTAAGATATAGTTTAGGTTTCCTTAAAAGAGTTGTTAGTCATAGAAATTCTAAAATTTCTGATAACATTCCAAGATAACTATATTTTCAGCAGATTCAACACTTTCAAAGCCCTTCAGAAAACAACCCATAAATTGGTAGCAGGCATTGAAAAGGAAAAACCCTCTGGCAGCAAATGCTCTGTTGACTGCTGAGAACCCATGAATCATAAAGAACAATATAACCCAAGTGTGTTTCCTTCTGCTATTTGAAGCTGCAGGAGCAAGTCTGTGGCCTTGAAGTAATGAAATGCACTGAGACGGTACAAAAATACATTATTCAGTTGCTTGCTATATAATGTGATTTAAATTGTTTTTCATTCCATTATCCTCGGCTCTTGGGCACTTAAGTTGAGGCAGATTTATGAGTATTTCATAATTAACAAGTGTTCCTCTCTGACAAAGGAAGTAGCCTAATTTGGGAGGAGGATGGGGGTCTTTCTGCTCTCTCTCCCTGCTGAGCTTCTCCTTCAACACCTTTACTTCCCACCAGTCCATGACTCCATTAACTTTAAAAGCAAATTAGAATCTAGCCTCTCTAACTGTTCTCACTTCACTCAAATCAAAAGGCACTTAATTAGTTTGCTTCTAGGATATATTACAGCAATAACAGGATCTAATATAAACAGTATGTAATGATAGGGTCTAAGACTATGTGGGTTCAACAAACGATTTTGAACCTGAATTATGGTCAATGTTCAAAGGACATTTGGGACAAAGTCTATGACTGTATCCAACGCTCGTAACATTTTCATCAGTCTGTAAAACCTTAAAGACCCATTTTGCCATATTTGGTTAATAAGGATTTGACAAAAGTAAAAGTTTGATAGTTTATTTTTCTAAGGTGGTTTTAGTAGAACCTATTTATTCTCAACAAATATGAGGAGCTCTGGGAGGAAAGTGGCTTATCTGCTTTTCTAACCTGCCTCCAACATGCCTGGCACTGCAGACTTGAGACACACAGGAGTAAGGCTGATGTTCTCTAGTCCTACACCTTGTGGTCACTTGGGGGAAAGCCCAGGGCTTAAACTCCTTAAATTCCATCCCTCTTCGCCTAGATTTAGAAAGCATGATATATGTGTGTTTTCCTGGATGGTTTAGTGATACAGAAACCAAGAAAAGAAGTATTTCCAGAGGAAGGAGTGGTTAATTCCGTTCTGCTGAGAGAACAGAGAGGAGCCCTTTGGATTGGACAACACAGAAATCATTGGTAACCTTTCAAGAGAGTGGAGAGAAAAGGTGTTTGACTGGGAGAAGTTAAGGAGAGAGGAAAAAATGGGGACTAGATTAAAAATTTCAAGAGTTCTACTAAAAGAATAACAGGAAATAGTTTTGTACCCAGAGCAGGCCATAGAGTCCAGGAAGTATTTAAGAAAGGAAATGTTAGAGAAGTTCGTATGCAGATGAGAATAATTCAGTTGAGACAGAGAAACTGATACAGGAAAGAGAAGGTAAAATTGCAGAAGCAGAGTCTTGTAGACAATGGAGGAATGGACTGCTGTCGCTCTGGTGGAGAGGTTGGTGGAGTTCAGGACATGAATGCTTCTCTCACTACAATGGAAGGGGAGGCAAGTGGCCGGGCACGGGGGCTCACACCTGTAATCCCAGCACTTTGGGAGGCCAAGAAGGGCAGATCACGAGGTCAGAAGTTCGAGACCAGCCTGACCAACATGGTGAAACCCTATCTCTACTAAAAACACAAAAATTCTCCAGGCATGGTGGCACACCTGTAATCCCAGCTACTCAGGAGTCTGAGGCAGGAGAATCGCTTGAACCTGGGAGGCAGAGGTTGCAGTGAGCCAAGATCAAGAAGGGGAGGCAGGTAGCTTGGCAAATTTTGGTAGATGGGGAGGGTCTTAGCTAATTGTATCTATTTTTGCAAGGAATTAAGGGAAGCAAGGTGGATACCTACATTATTTCTGAGCCTTAGTACTTGAGGCTTATAAGATAAAAAAGCAAATTCTACTAAAGATGAGTACAGTGAAACAACAGCATAAACTAGAAGGATTTTAATTATTAAATAATATCTTACTAAAATAGAAGGGAACCATTTGCATATGCAAATGATTGGGAGAATCAAAGAAATGAAGGAATTTGCATTAAAAATAGTAAGATAAATAGGGTTTTGGGTTTAATACTTCAGCATGGTCAATCAAGGTTAACCCATTCCAGAAAGTTTGGGAAACCATTTGAAGAAAAATACAAAAATGCTACTGAAAGTGACCAAAAGAAAAAGTAAGATACACTCTATACTCTATTCCTGAAGTAGAAGACTGATTTTAGGCTATTGTATTCAAAAATATTACATTATAAAAGGAACTTAACAAAATGATTGTAAAATGTACTGGGAAGAATACATAGGCTTGGTTAAAATTTTTTATTTAAGACAGATTCTAAACAGATTAAAAGATAATAAAAATTAAGTTTGTATGGTATTGGCACAAGAACAGATAAGCTAATGAACAGAGCAGAAAACAGTGTAGCAGCAGACCCCAAATTAGAAAATGTTGGCATCACAAACTAGTGGAGAAAGAAGGATCGTCAAATAGATAAGCTAATAAAATAGCTAGTTATTATTTTTTAAACTCTATTCTCACCTAACAATATACTATAACCAAATTTAAGATGAATTAAAGGGTTAAGTAGAAAAAATCAAATGATATAAAAGCTAAAGAGGTTCTTTACCTAGTTAGCTCCTCTTTGACTGGGAAATGACTTCTTAAAGCAAAAATAGAGAATAAATGATTTGACTACATAAAATGTTAAATTTTTGTTTCAAAAAAACTATAGGTAAAATTAAAAGACAAACTGGGTACAATATCATAAATAACACACTCTGTAAAACAAATTTTAAAAGTACCAGTTGGTAAAAATAGACCAAGTATATGAACAAATAGTTTACCAAGAACTGGCCAGGTGCGGTGGCTCACGCCCGTAATCCCAGCACTTTGGGAGGCCAAGGTGGGTGGATCACGAGGTCAGGAGATCCAGACCATCCTGACTAACACGGTGAAACCCCATCTCTACTAAAAATACAGAAAACAAATTAGCCGGGCGTGGTGGCGGGCGCCTGTAGTCCCAGCTACTCGGGAGGCTGAGGCAGGAGAATGGCGTGAACCCAGGAGGTGGAGCTTGCAGTGAGCTGAGATAGTGCCACTGCACTCCAGCCTGGGGGACAGAGTGAGACTCGTCTCAAAAAAAAAAAAAAAATAGTTTACCAAGAACAAATGCAAATTATTACTAAACATTTTGAAAAGTGTAACTTGTCTAGTAATCAAAGAGATAAAGGTATAAACAATATTGGTATGTTAATTTTGGTTGTTGAAAAAATTTTTAAATTACTCATATTGCCTAGAACTGAGTAAGACATATGCACCTTTGGTGGTGGGAAAACTGGTAGAATCTTTATGGAAAGTAATTTTAGCAATAGGTATCAGACACTCTAATGGTGTAATTCCTTTTTTAGGAACTGAACCTAAGAAAATAATCAGAAATGTGAACAAAGGAGAACGTATAAAGATATTAATTATATGTCTATACTAGTGGAAGAAAATTTACATGTTATATGTAGATATAAAAGTGGGAAGAAAATGTACCAAAATGTTAACAGTGTTTATCCATGGTTGATGAGATTATAAATAAGTCCTATTTTCTTCTTTGTCATTTAGTATCTAGATTTTCAACAAAAGTATGTATTTCTTTTAACATAAGTTTAAACTTTCTCTTAGCACCACTTTTGCTATATTTCAGAAGTTTTGATAAGTTGTGTCACTATTATTATTCATTTCAAATAATTTTTAAATTTCCACCTTGATTTCATTGTTGACCCCAAACTCATTCAAGAGCAGATCATTTAATTTCCATGTATTTGTATAGTTTTGAGTATTCCTTTTGGAATTGACTTCCAGTTTTATTTCACTGTGATCTGAGAAGACACTTGATATGACTTTGATTTTTTAAATTTATTGAGACTTGTTTTGTGGCCTATCACATCATTTATCTTGGAGAATGCTTTATGTGCCGATGAGAATAATGTATATTCTGTGGTTGTTAGGAAGAATGTTCTGTAAATATCTGTTAAGTCCATTTGTTCTAGGGTATACTTTAAGTCCACTGTTTCTTTGTTGACGTTCTGTCTTGATGATCTGTCTAGCACTGTCAGCGGAATACTGAAGTCCCTCACTATTATTGTGTTGCTGCCTATCTTGTTTCTTAGGTCTAGTAGTAATTGCTTTATAAATTTGGGAGCTCCAGTGTTAGGTGCATATAAATTTAGGATTGTAATATCTTCCTGGTGGACTGATCCTTTTATCATTACATAATGTCCTTCTTTGTCTTTTTTAAACTGTTGTTGCTTTAAAATCTGTTTTGTCTGATATAAGGATAGCTACTCTTGCTTGCTTTTGGTTTCTATTTGCATGGAGTATCCTTTATTTTATTTACTTATTTATTTTTTTGAGATGGAGTTTCACTCTTGCCTCCCAGGCTGGAGTGCAATGGCACGGTCTCAGCTCCCTGCAGCCTTCGCCTCCTGGGTTCAAATGATTCTCCTGCCTCAGCCTCCCAAGTAGCTGGGATTACAGGCACCTGCCACCACAACCAGGTAACTTTTGTATTTTTAGTAGGAATGGGATTTCACCATGTTCTCCAGGCTGGTCTCGAACTCCTGACCTCAGGTGATCCACCCACCTCAGCCTCCCAAAGTGCTGGGATTATAGGTGTGAGCCATCATGCCCGGCCCTGCATGGAATGTATATTTTCACCCCTTTACCTTAAGTTTATGTGATTTCTTATGTGTTAGATGAGTCTCTTGAAGACAGATAATATTTGGTTGGTATTTTTGTTTGTTTGTTTGTTTGTTTTTGTCCATTCTGCCATTCTGTATCTTTTAAGTGGAGCATTTAGGCCATTTACAGTCAATGTTAATATTGAGATGTAAGGTACTGTTCTATTCATCATGTTAGTTGTTGTCTAGATACTTTGTTTTTTTCATTGTGTTATCGTTTTATAGGCCCTGTGAAATTTATGCTTTAAGGAGGTTCTATTTTGGTGTATATCAAGGTTTTGTTTCAAAATTTAGAATTCCTTTTAGCATTTCTTGTAGTGGCAATTTCTTCAGCATTTGTTTGTCTGAAAAAGACTCTTACCTCTCCTTCATTTATGAAGCTTAGTTTTGATTGATAAAAAATTCTTGGCTGACAATTAGTATGTTTAAGGAGGCTAAAGATGGGGCCCCAATCTCTTCTGGCTTGTAAGGTTTCTGCTGAGAAATATGCTGTACACCAACAAAGACTAAGCTGAGAATCAATAAAAGACTCAGTCCCTTTTACAAGAGCTTCAAAAAATAAAACAAAATAAAATACTTAGGAATATACTTAACCAAGGAGGTGAAAGATCTCTACAAGGAAAACTACCAAACACTGCTGAAAGAAATCATAGATGACACAAACAAATGGAAATACATCCCACGCTCATGGATGGGTAGAATCAATATTGCAAAAATGACCATACTGCCCAAGCAAATCTACAGATTCAATGCAATTCCCATCAAAATAACTTTATCATTCTCCACAGAACTAGAAAAAACAATCCTAAAACTTATATGGAACCAAAAAGCCACCTTCATAGCCAAAGCAATACTAAGCAAAAATTAACAAATCTGAAGGCATCACATTACCTGACTTCAAATTATACTACAAGGCTATCATTATCAAAACAGCATGGTACTGGTATAAAAATAGGCATGTAGACCAATGGATCAGAATAGACAACCCAGAAGTAAAGCCAAATACTTACAACCAAATGATCTTTGACAAGCATACAAAAACATAAAGTATAGAAAGGACCCCCTATTCAATAAATGATGCTGGGAAAGCTGGCAAGCTACATGTAGAAGAATGAAACTGGATGCTTATCTCTCACCTTGTATAAAAATCAACTCAAGATGGATGAAAGACTTAAATCTAAAACCTGAAACCATAAAAATTCTAGAAGATAACATCAGAAAAACTCTTTTAGACATTGACTTAGGCAAAGAATTCATGATGAAGACCCTAAAAGCAAAGGCAACAAAACCAAAAATAAATAAGTGGGACCTAATTAAACTAAAAAGCTTCTGCACAGCAAAAGAGATAATCAGCAGAATAAACAGAAAAACCACAGATTGGGAGGAAATATTCACAAACTATGCAGCCCACAGAGGACTAATATACAGAATATACAAGGAACTCAAATCAGTGAGAAAAAAAGAAAACAAAACAAATAATCCTATTACAAAGTGGACAAAGGACATGAATAGACAATTCTCAAAAGAGAATATACAAACAGCTGGCAAACATATGAAAACATGTTCAACATCACTAATTATCAGGGAAATAAAAATTAAAACCACAATGAGATACCATCTTACTCCTGCAAAATGGTCATAATCAAAAAGTCAAAAAATAATAGACGCTGGTGTGAATAGGATGAAAAGGGAAAACTTTTACACTCCTGGTGGGAATGTAAACTAATACAACCACTATAGGAAACTGTGTAGAGAGTCCTTGAAGAACAAAAAGTAGAACTACCGTGTGATTCAGTAATCCCACTACTGGGTATCTACTCAAAGGGAAAGAAGTCATATGAAAAAGACACATGCGCACACATGTTTATAGCAGGACAATTCACAATTGCAAAATTATTAAACCAACCTAAATGCTCATCAACCAATGAGCAGATGAAGAAAATATGGTATATATACACCATGGAATACTACTCAGCCATAGAAAGGAATGAAATAATGTCTTTTGCAGCAATTTGAATGGAGCTGGAGGCCATTATTCTAAGTGAAGTAATTCAGGAATGGAAAACCAAGTATCATATGTTCTCACTTATAAGTGAAAGCTAAGCTAAGAAAATCCAAAGGCATAAGAATGCTATAATGGACACTGGGGACTCAAGCAGGAAGGAGGGTGAGGGAGTGAGGGATAAAAGACTACCTATTGGGTACAGTGTACACTGCTTGGGTTATGAGTGCACCAAAATCTCAGAAATCACTGCTAAAAAGCTTATCAATGTAACCAAAAACCACCTGTACCCCCCAAACTATTGAAATTTTTAAAAAGCAAGTTTAAGAAAAGTATTTTCTTTTTAAGCAGGTGAATGTATCAAAAGCTTCATCAAACATGTGCAGATATTATTCCTCATGATAATTATCTCCTAAATATAGTTTGATAAGGAAAAAGAATTCTCATTCATGGATGAAAGTGCAGTATAGTCAGAAAAGACATATGTCTATAAGAGTTTTGACTTTCTATATTCACCATTTTAAGCAAGAATGTTTATTCCAAAACCTAGTTTATAATTTTGAAGATTAAAAAATAAAATTATAGGCCATTTTTTTTAAAAGAGAATAGCTTGCCTTGTTACTGAACCTGCAAGCATTGCATATGAATATACAACTCAATCAACTGATTTATGTATATTCACAAAAATTACATTAGGTGTATAAATTATGATAAAATGAAAAGCCTTGTGGTAAACTAAAAATGTGTGAACCAAATGTTTAAGAAATATTAAATGTAATAATTCTACCATCTTACAGGTTGTCCCTCTTAAAACTTATAACTAGAATCTATCAAGGTGGTGACAAAATAAATGCCTAGAATACAAAAGTGTAATTTATCCTTGGAGATAATTAATTTATTGTACACTGTGCTTTGAAAAATTTGAAATAAGCTCAGTCTTTCTTTCACATTTATCTCATAAACTCATTTATATTATAAATGGTCTTGCAAACAACACAGTGGTTTTATATTTAATTTAATTTTCATTATTATCTTCTAGAACAACTTTTTTCCCTGAAATACTAAAGAAGAAATATATTATATTGGCTATGTAACTTACTCCAACAGCAGGATCTGCTACTTTATTTTTATAAGATATTTATTTTCTTGTATTTTTAAAAATGCATGAGACATTCAATTCATTAATGAAATACTTTCCACATCATCAAATCACTGGCTTTGTTTCTGAAATTCTGATTATATCCAAATTCATAACATGGGTCTATTATTTTTTTTGAGCATTGACCTCTAGTGTGATAACAGAAAGCCAGGCCAAAATCTTTATAATGTAAAAAATACATTAGGCCATATTTTATGAGACTACTATAAGGAAATAACATACTAGATTGTGGCATTATTAAGACTGCTTAACAATCTACCACACAGAGGGGCTCATTTAAATTTAAGCTCCTTCCTGCCTTTAATAATAATGGCAATCATTTTTTGAGTGCTTAGGAAATTCTTCAGCTCAAAAGAACTCTCTTTTCACAGTGGATCCACAGAAATGCAGACAGCACATGAGAAGCCATTTATCTCTGCTCTTACTATCATTGTTTCTGTTACATCTCTGATTTTTACTTAATTTTGACACTTCTTTTCATTTTGACACTGACCATTGGTTTCCTTCCTGTATCTCGACTTCTTCCCTTTGCTTAAAATTATTATAGAAGCCCTCCTGTTTGCAAGGTTTTGTGCTATCTCTTTTACTGCTTTTGCACTGCTTTTTAAAAATCAGTTTATTTCAGACACTTTGATAATTTTTGATCAAGGATCAATTAGTATGTGAACCTAATGCAGTGAAAAGGGCATATAATTTAGAGCTGTTGGACGTGGAGTTGGTAATCCTTTGTCACTTAATATTTACATGGCTATTAAGGACTCACAGCCTCTGTGAGCTTTAATTCCCACATCTTTAAAGGGATAAAAATGCTTCTTTCAAAGAGTCATTGAGGCTCACAAAGATAAAGTTCTCAAAAGTGCTTTGTACAGTGAAATACTAACACTATTGTCATTTTAAGACGGGATGTTTCTTTGTCTTCCCTTCCTCCTACTGTCTCTGAGGCTTTCCACATCTATAATTGAATCTGCTATTTTGTCTTTGTTAATATTCTGAGTTTATGCTAAAACCCAGATCCAACCACGCTCTGGAGCCCACACATTAGTACCTCATTCTATTCCAGTTTATCTGTGGGGTACAGGTACAGTTCTAGGCAGAGAAGCATGCAACATGGCACACTGAATTCTGAACAATGAAGCGACGGAGATAAATTAGAAAAGTGTTACAAAGAGCTAGTAAGAAAAAGACCAATTTTCATTTTATTGCAAAGTTCTTTGAAGCTGCTATAATCACACTGTTGTAAATCCGTAAACACGTTAGACACCACATGTATCAAAATAAATTAATTTAGAGGAATAGACCAAGAGAGCCAGATAACTTAAATAGAGGCCTTTTAAAATCATAATAAATAAGTGTCTTTGACTTCTGCTTATGTTTGGGTTTCCAAATAATTGGAGTAATGTTGCTCATTATGTACTTAATGAAAGTATTTTCTTTAATAAGAATTTGCGGAAATTGTACAAACTCTTTCACACTAGTCTGTTAGGTCTAGACATGCCTTGTGGATTTCTCCACCAAACCTGTCTCTCCTGATCTATTTAAGAACATCTACATGGCTAATCACCCCTCATTCACTCAAAAAATATTCATTGAACACTTACCACGTGCTAGTGTTCTAGGCCGTGAGTATATAGCAATACACAAAACAGTCACTTTCCTCCCACCCGGAAGAAATCTCTGCTGTCATTGAACCTAGATTAAATATTATGTTAGATGATAGTAAGTTCCAGTAAGAAAAATAGAAGCCAAGAAGGGGCAAAGTGTGTGAGGTGGTGGGGCTAGGGATTTTGTTTATTTATTTGTTTGTTTGGTAATTTAATTAGGGTGGCGAGGGAAAGCCCTTTTAAGAAAAGACTTGAAGAAGGACGTGAAGGAGTGGGTGCTGCAGATACCTGGGGGAAGAACATTCCAGGCAGTGGAAGCAGCAAGAGTAAAGGTTCTGAGGAGGCAGCATGTGTGCATTTGAGGAGTAGCAGTGAGACAAGTGTCCCTGTGTGGAATAAGGACGTGAGAAGGTTGGTGGAGCTAGATGTGGTAGCATCTTTTATGGCTTTGCAGAACTTTGTGAGACCATTGGCTTCTACTCTGAAAGAAAAGCAAAAATGGTGGGCATTGAGCAGAAGATAAGACATGGCCTGACTTCCATCTTAAGAGGATCACCGTGGCTGCAGGATGGGAACATATGATACGGTAGGAAGGGCAGAAGCAAGCAGACCAATGAAGAGCTACTGTCACCATCTTGGCAGGAGATGATGAAAGGTCGGGCCAGAACAGTGATTCTGAGGTCACCTAAAAGTGTTAAAAACTACGCATAAGGTACTATAATGACAATCATCCAAAGGAGTGGTAGTTGAGCAAGCAGTTCAGAAAGTCTTTATGTAATAAGGTAGGAGGAGGAACAGGAATCCTCAGAGCAAACCAAACCTAGCTTCAAAGTTGTGGGAGACGTAGGCCTCTGCTGTACTTAGGAAGAGGAACCAAGAAGCTGTTCTCTTCTCTTGAGGCAGCAAGGCAAGGATGTGTGCTTTCACCCATTATGTTCAACCTTATACTAGATGGCCTACCCAGAGCAATAAAACCAGAAGAAATGAAATAATTTGCAAAACAAGTAAAGCTTCATTTATTCTCAGGTAACATGATTGTCTATGTAAACATTCTAGGAAACCTGCAAACAAACAAACAAAAATCCCTACTCAAACTAAGAAGTGAATTTAGCAAGGTCACAGGATACCAGGTCAATGCGAAAAAATCAATTGTATTTCTTTATAAGGCCAACAAATTATCAGAAGTTGGAATTTTTTAGAACAATGTTTACAATAGCTAAATATGAAATACTTAGGAATAAACTTTTACTAAAGTTTACAGAAACTGTACATTGAAGACTACATTTATTGAAAAGATTATTCTTTCTCCATTAAAATGTCATGATATTTTTGTTGAAAATCAATTGGTCATATACATGTGGGTTCATTTCTGAACTATCTATTCTGTCCCATTGAGCTATATGTCTATATCTAGGCCAATACTAAACTTTTTTTTTATTACTGTTGCTATATGGAAAGTCTTGAAATCAGATATACTTCTGGTTTATTCTTCTTTTTCTAAGTTGTTATGGCTATTCTAAATTTTTTGCAATTTATGTACATGTTAGAATGAGCTTGTCAGTCTCTACATATAATAATAACAATCGTAATAAAGCCTGGATCTATAGATCAAATTGGTGAAAATTGAATTTTAACATATTGAGGTTTTCAATCTATGAGAACCAGGAGCTATACTGTTTAAAGGCAGGAAAATGATGTCCCAGCTCACATGGAGTGTGTTCTATTTAGGCCCTCAACAGATTGGATCATGCCCACATTAGTGAGGTGTATATTCTTTACTCAGTTTATTGATGTAAATGCTAATTTCTCCCAGAAACACCCTCACAGACACACCAGAAATAATATTTTCCCAGCTATCTGGGCATCCCTTAGCCCAGTCCAGTTGATGTATAAAATTAACCATCACAGCTGGGCATGATGGCTCATGCCTATAATCTCAGCACTTTGGGAGGCCGAGGTGGGTGGATCACCTGAGGTCAAGAGTTCAAGACCAGCCTGGGCAACATGGTGAAACGCTGTCTCTATTAAAAATACAAAAATTAGCCAGGCATGGTGGTGCATGCCTGTAATCCCAGCTGCTTAGGAGGCTGAAGCATGGGAATCACTTGAACCCTGGAGGCAGAGGTCGCAGTGAGCTGAGATCGCGCCATTGCACTCCAGCCTGGGTGACAGAGCAAGACTCCATCTCAAAAAAAAAAAAAAAAAGTAACCATCACGAGACACAAAAAGTGTGAACGCCAAGGGAAAAACATTGATAAATTAAACAAAATTTAACAATTTTGTCCTAAAAAAAACTATGTAAAGAAAGTGAAAAGACAAGCCACATACAGAGAAAAATTATTTGTGAAGTATAAATATCTGATAAAAATCATGTATCCAGATTTTCTAAGAACTTTTGTTACCTCATATTAAAACAACTTCATAAAATAAAATGAGCAAAAATTTGACACTTCACCAAAAAAGATATAAGCACAGGAAAGTATGGTCAATATCATTAATCACGACAGAAATGCAACTACACATCCAGTTGAAATTAAATACATTCAATGAAAGTTAAAAGGGCTGACAATGGTGAGTGCTGTGGACGATGTGTAGCAAATCAAACTCTCCCACATCACTGGTCGGAATGCAAAGTCATTCAGTCACTTTGGAAAACATTTTGACAGTTCCTTATTCTTATCATATGACTCAGCAATTTCACTCCTAGGTTTTTGCCTGAGATAAATGAAAGCATAGCATCAATTCACAGAAAGATTAGTGCTCAAATGTTCATAGCAGCAGCATTCATAAAAGCCAAGAACTAGAAAGAACATCAATTTTTTCCTTTGGGGTTGACACAAATGTCCATCAGCTGTTACATGGATAAACAGTGGCCTATTCTTCTTTTTTTTTAAATTATACTTTAAGTTCTGGGGTACACGTGCAGGTTTTTTATATAGGTATACATGTGCCATGGTGGTTTGCTGCACCAATCAACCCGTCGTCTACATTAGGTATTTCTCCTAATGCTGTCCCTCCCCCAGCCCCCAACCCCACGACAGGCCCCGGTGTGTAATGTTCCCCTCCCTGTGTCCATGTGTTCTTATTGTTCAACTCCCACGTATGAGTGAGAACATGTGGTGTTTGGTTTTCTGTTCTTGTGTTAGTTTGCCGAGAATGATGGTTTCCAGCTTCATCCACGTCCCTGCAAAGGACATGAATTCATCCTTTTTTTATGGTTCCATAGTATTCCATGGTGTATATGTGCCACATTTTCTTTATCCAGTCCATCATTGATGGGCGTTTGGGTTGGCTCCAAGTCTTTGCTATTGTAAGTAGTGCCGCAATAAACATACGTGTGCATGTGTCTTTATAGTCAAGTGATTTATAATCCTTTGGGTATATACCTAGTAATGGGATTGCTGGGTCAAATGGTATTTCTAGTTCTAGATCCTTGAGGAATTGCCACACTGTCTTCCACAATGGTTGAACTAATTTACACTCCCACCAACAGTGTAAAAGCCTTGCTATTTCTCCACATCCTCTCCAGCATCTGTTGTCTCCTGACTTTTTAATGATCGCCATTCTAAGTGGCATGAGATGATATCTCATTGTGGTTTTGGTTTGCATTTCTCTAATGACCAGTGATGAGCATTTTTTCATGTTTGTTGGCTGCATAAATGTCTTCATTTGAGAAGGGTCTGTTCATATTTTTCACTCACTTTTTGATGGGGTTGTTTGATTTTTTCTTGTAAATTTGTTTAAGTTATTTGTAGATTCTGGATATTAGCCCTTTGTCAGATGGATAGATTGCAAAAATTTTCTCCCATTCTGTAGGTTGCTTGTTCACTCTGATGGTAGTTTCTTTTGCTGTGCAGAAGCTCTTTAGTTTAATTAGATCCCATGTGTCAATTTTGGCTTTTGTTGCCATTGCTTTTGGTGTTTTAGTCATGAAGTCCTTGCCCATGCCTATGTCCTGAATAGTATTGCCTAGGTTTTCTTCTAGGATTTTTATGGTTTTAGGTCTTACGTTTAAGTCTTTAATCCATCTTGAGTTAATTTTTGTGTAAGGTATAAGGAAAGGATCCAGTTTCAGCTTTCTGCATATGGTTATCCAGTTTTCCCAACACCATTTATTAAATAGGAAATCCTTTCCCCATTTCTTGGTTTTGTCAGGGTTGTTAAAGATCAGACTGTTGTAGGTGTGTGGCATTATTTCTGAGGCCTCTGTTCTGTTCCCTTGGTCTATATATCTGTTTTTGCACCAGTATCATGCTGTTTTGGTTACTGTAGCCTTGTAGTATAGTTTGAAGTCAGGTAGTGTGATGCCTCCAGCTTTGTTCTTTTTGCTTAGGATTGTCTTGGCTATGTGGGCTCTTTTTTGGTTCCACAGGAAATTTAAAGTAGTTTTTTTCAATTCTCTGAAGAAAGTCAATGGTGGTTTGATGGGGATGGCATTGAATCTATAAATTACTTTGGGCAGTGTGAACTGTGGCCTATTCTTACACTAGAATACCACTCAATCTAAGGGTACTAATTACAGATTCACACAACAAAAAGGATGAATCTTACATTCATTTTGCTACACAAAATGTAGCAAATCTTAAATACATTTTGCTACACAAAAAAAGCCAGACACTAAAGACCACATATTTTGTGATTCCATTTATATGAAATTCTAGAAATGGCAGAATCATGTTAGGGAAGCACAACAGTTGTTGCCTGGGGCTAGGGTATGAGTGGGAATTGACAACAAAGGGGAAAGATGAACTTTTTGGGGTGACGGGAATGTTATGTCTTAATCGTGGTACTAGTTACAGGATTATGTACGTATGACAAAATTCATAGAACTATACAATGCAAATGGGTGAGTTTCATTGGATGTAAATTATACCTAAATATACCTTTTTAATATTTAAACATAAAGGAAGTCCTATAAATGTATTTATTTATTTTTTTTTATTATACTTTAAGTTCTAAGGTACATGTGCACAACATGCAGGGTTGTTACATGTATACACATGTACACATACAACATGTATACACATACAACATGTGCCATGTTGGTGTGCTGCACCCATTAACTCGTCATTTACATTAGGTGTATCTCCTAATGCTATCCCTTCCCCCTCCCCCCGCCCCACTACAGGCCCAGGTGTGTGATGTTCCCCATCCTGTGTCCAAGTGTTCTCACTGTTCAATTCCCACCTATGAGTGAGAATATGCAGTGTTTGGTTTTCTATCCTTTTGATAGTTTGCTCAGAATGATGGTTTCCAGCTTCATCCATGTCCCTACAAAGGACATGAACTCATCCTTTTTTATGGCTGCATAGTATTCCATGGTGTATATGTGCCACATTTTCTTAATCCAGTCTATCACTGATGGACATTTGGGTTGGTTCCAAGTCTTTGCTATTGTGAATAGTGCCGCAATAAACATACGTGTACACGTGTCTTTATAGCAGCATGATTTATAATCCTTTGGGTATATGCCCAGTAGTGGGATTGCTGGGTCAAATGGTATTTCTAGTTCTAGATCCTTGAGGAATCGCCACACTGTCTTCCACAATGGTTGAACTAGTTTACAGTCCCACCAACAGTGTAAAAGCATTCCTATTTCTCCACCTCCTCTCCAGCACCTGTTGTTTCCTGACTTTTTAATGATTGCCATTCTAACTGGTGTGAGATGGTATCTCATTGTGGTTTTGATTTGCATTCTTCTGATGTCCAGTGATGATGAGCATTTTTTCATGTGTCTGTTGGCTGCATACATGTCTTCTTTTGAGAAGTGTCTGTTCATATCCTTCGCCTACTTTTTGATGGGGTTGTTTGATTTTTTCTTGTAAATTTGTTTAAGTTCTTTGTAGATTCTGGATATTAGCCCTTTGTCAGAAGGGTAGATTGGAAAAATTTTCTCCCATTCTGTAGGTTGCATGTTCACTCTGATGGTAGTTTCTTTTGCTGTGCCAAAGCTCTTTAGTTTAATTAGATCCCATTTGTCAAGTTTGGCTTTTGTTGCCATGGCTTTTGGTGTTTTAGACATGAAGTCCTTGCCCATGGCTATGGCCTGAATGGTATTGCCTAGGTTTTCTTCTAGGGTTTTTATGGTTTTAGGTCTGACATTTAAGTCTTTAATCCATCTTGAATTAATTTTTGTATAAGGTGTAAGGAAGGGATCCAGTTTCAGCTTTCTACATATGGCTAGCCAGTTTTCCCAGCACCATTTATTAAATAGGGAATCCTTTCCTCATTTCTTGTTTTTGTCAGGTTTGTCAAAGATCAGATGGTTGTAGGTGTGTGGTATTATTTCTAAGGGCTCTGTTCTGTTCCATTGGTCCATATATCTGTTTTGGTACCAGTACCATGCTGTTTTGGTTACTGTAGCCTTGTAGTATAGTTTGAAGTCAGGTAGTGTGATGCCTCCAGCTTTGTTGTTTTTGCTTAGGATTGTCTTGGCAATGCGGGCTCTTTTTTGGTTCCATATGAACTTTAAAGTAGTTTTTTCCAATTCTGTGAAGAAAGTCATTGGTAGCTTGATGGGGATGGCATTGAATCTATAAATTACCTTGGGCAGTATGGCCATGTTCACGATATTGATTCTTCCTATCCATGAGCATGGAATGTTCTTCCATTTGTTTGTGTCCTCTTTTATTTCATTGAGCAGTGGTTTGTAATTCTCCTTGAAGAGGTCCTTCACATCACTTGTAAGTTTGATTCCTAGGTAATCAATGTATTTTTAAAAGATGGCAACAACTGCATAAAAAGATACCACTTACCACAATAACTGAGCCTATCTTTCCTTTCCACCACACCAATACTAAAAGAAGAAACTTAGATTGGATTAAACGTTTAATTAATTTTTCTTTTATTCATTGAACAATTATTTGTAACAGACTTTATTGAAAATTAATTGCTAACCAAGAAGGCAAGCCAGGACTTTGAGTCTGGGGCTTTTTTCTCAAGCAACCATAACAAAATATCCCACACTGGCTGATTTACACAATAAAAATATATTTTTCACAGTTCTGAAAGATGGGAAGTCCAAGACCAAGAGACTGGTAAGTTAGAATTCATTGCAAGGCCTCCTTGGTTTGTGGATGGCTGCCATCTTGCTTTGTGCTCATGTGACCTTTCCTTTATGCATAATGGAAAGAGTAAGAGGGGTCTCTGGTGTCTCTTCTTATAAGGACACTAACCCTATTGGATCAGGGCCCTACCATCATGACTGCATTTAATCTTAACTATATACTTAAAGGCCTGATGTCAAATACAGCCACACTGGGGGTTTGGGCTTCAACATATAAATTTTGGGGAGGAAACAAACATTCAGTCCATAACAGATGGGATATGGCAAAGGAAATGGGGGTAGAGGAGGGATGGGAAGATGACTGTCTAATGGCAGATTCTACCAGTGGAGAAGACTTGCAACGCTTTGGAATGCAATGAAGAGGTGGAGAACCCCACTCAGAGGACTTTTTGTATTTAGCTGGGGCCTATGTACACTGAGACTGAGCTTGGCATTAGAGATGTCACCAGCAGAGACCCCACAAGGGACTGAACAAAGAAATGCAGCCAGGGAAGTCTAGGTGTGGTGGCTCATGCCTGTAATCCCAGCACATTGGGAGGCTGCGGTGGGCAGATAACCTGAGGTCAAGAGTTCAAGACCAGCCTGGCCAACATGGTGAAACCCCATCTCAACTAAAAATACAAAAATTAGCCGGGCATGATGGCAAGTGCCTGTAATCCCAGTGACGAGGGAGGCTGAGGTGGAAGAATCACTTGAACCTGGGAGGCAGAGGTTGCAGTGAGCCAAGATCGCGCCATTGCACTCCAGCAGCCTGGGTGACAAAGTGAGACTCTGTCTCAAAAAAAAAAAAAAAGTAAAGAAAAGAAAGAAAAAGAAATGCAGCCAGGGCAAACCGAAGCCTTTAGTCCTTCTTTTGTCTTTTTCCAATTTCCTGGTGTACAGAGCCTCTGGGTTCTTCTACTATGACCATGACAAAGTTGGAGGGGGTGGGCAATCTTGAAATAGATTTTATCCTTCCTGCCACCTCCAGATCATAAGGGTGGCCCAATTTTAGAAAAACAAAGAAATAAATGTTTCACTCTTTTGAAATTTGTGGAGCAATTCCTAACTGTTGTATGTTTACAAATACCTACTATAACCCTGGGACTGCTAGATAAAGAATAAAAAAGAATGATACATACCCTTGTTCGCAAGTAGTAGGGCATACAGACACATAAATAGATAATATACAGTTTAATAAGTGCAATGATAGACAGGGGTACATGGCATTATGGGACTACAGGATAAAGGGGCCTTCCCTGTTGTGGCTAGTCTGAAAAAGCAGGAGGGACCCCCACCCAAATTTTGGATCAGATGTCAAGATTGATGATGCCACACACACCCCAAGAGGGAATGGGAAGCTTTATTACTTGCATGACACAGGTCTCTGGTGAGAGCAAGGCAGCCCCCTCTAGCAGGGCCAAAATGGCTTGACGAGGCAAGGAAGGAAGACTGGCTCTGGGTTTTTATTGTGGTTAGGCGCTGAGTGTGAATCTCCCACTAGATCCTAAGGAGGGGGAACTCGGGCTTTCATATGAGCTTGGCTAGTTGTGACACACAAGGGGAAAGGAATGGGTGAGGCATCAAACCGTCAGCAGTCAATCATCAAAACTGGAGCCAGACTCTCTGTTATGGTCTGTAATCCCTTTCAGAGGAGTAGGGTGTGATTAGGAAGCTTTCCTGGAGAAAATTATGCCAGAGTAACATGAATCTTAAGAAAAGAATATTTCTTGCTTTATTATTGTTTATATTTGCTTACAGACCCATGGTAATTGCAAAAAATTAAAAATACAGCTAAATATAACACAGAAATTAAAATTCACTCATGGCCTCACCATCCTAAGGCAATCACTGTTAATATTTTTCTTCCTTCCTGTCTGGATAATTAGGAAAAAAAAATGAATATGGCCAGGCACGGTGGCTCACGCATGTAATCCGAGCACTTTGGGAGGTCGAGGTGGGTGGATCACCTGAGGTCAGAAGTTTGAGACCACCCTGGCCAACATGGTGAAACCCCGTCTCTACTAAAAATACAAAAATTACCTAGGTGTGGTGGTGGGTGCCTGTAATCTCAGTTACTCAGGAGGCTGAGGCGGGAGAATCACTTGAACCTGGGAGACGGAGGTTGCAGTGAGCCGAGATCACGCCACTGAACTCCAGCCTGGGCAACAGAGTGAGGCTCTGTTTCAAATTTAAAAAAAGAAAAAAAGAGAAAAAAAAGGAAAGAAAAAAATTATTTTAAAAATGATAAATTTTTTTCTGGTGTACATTTTAGTAACTTTAGTTACTTTATCTCTTTGTCCATGAAATCTTGCTACAATCATTCTTTTTAAAGTTTTTATATAGAAAAGTTAACATTCCTATTCAATTTTCCCTTTCATCACTGGTGATGCTTTAAGCCTATTCTGTTTTTTTAAAAACAGAACTGAAACTACTATGCTTTGTAAAATCTTGCAAATCTGTATTTCTTTGTTAGAGAAGTGTTATTTTTACCACATCTATTTTCATTTTGCTGTCAAGAAACTGCTGGAATTCCAACTTGACCTGGTTCAGTGCGTCTGTAGAGCTAAGAATCACCAAGGGAGCAATGGTTCCTACCTCACTCTGCAAAGAATACAATGTACATTTGGAAATCCACATCCTTTTCCCACTTCTATGTTTCAGGTGCTTAAAGAACTTGTTAAATTCAGAAAGAATCACAAACTTTCCTGTCTAAAAATTTTCAAGGCGGTTTGACAATGATGCTTTAAAGACTGATAGAGTGGGATTTATTTATCCCTATAACTCTCACCTTCTCAAAACTCCTTACTGGTATATTTCAAATGACTTTTTATTACCACCAGTCAGGAGAAAAGAAGAAAAGGAATTATCTGTCCTGTCTTTCCTGTTTCCTAGTCTTCCTTGCTCATATCTGGTTCATTGTACTCTATATGGTAAATATCAACTCACATAGTTCCACTATAAAATGAATGAAGTTAGGTCTATCATAAGGGAAAGGTAGTCACTGCTGTGGGTGTTGCAAAGAAAGCCTCCAATGTCCAAGGACCTTGAAAGACCTTGGTTCTCAAGGTGGTCCCCAGTAAATCCCCTCCTGGCTCATCAAAACAGGGCCGACTTTGGATCATGGAATCATGTGAACATATTTCCACTGCATTTGCATCAGAGACACTTGAGTGAAATAATCAATACAAATGTATCCAGATGGACATTTATTTTTAAAGGGGGAAATGCATTTTGGACCCTTTACTTTGTGGAATCATCAGCTTGAGTATGTTCAGATCTTTGTGCAGAACACAAAGCCTGAACTATTTACTATCTGGTCTTTTGCAGAAAAAGGTTGACAATCCCTGCCCCAATTGCTCATGTTCACATAGAGAATTGTTTATTTATGCCACAATTTATTAAAAGTTGATAGTGGATATGGCACTGTAAGCACTTGAATTAATTAAAAAGTAAATCGTTGCTAGTTACTGATATAAAATAATGTGGTTATGCCCATTATCCATTACCAAAGTGTCTGGGAATTGGGGATATCCTGCAGGGACAGACATTGGAATCATGCACACACACACACACACATACACACACACACACAAATCAGAACAAATGACTTTGAAAGAAGTCACATGGGCTGGGCGCGGTGGCTCACACCTGTAATCCCAGCACTTTGGGAGGCTGAGGCGGGTGAATCACCTGAGGTCGGGAGTTCAAGACCAGCCTGGCCAACATGGTGAAACCCCGTCTCTACTAAAAGTATGAAAAATTAGCCGGGTGTGGTAGCTGGCACCTGTACTCTCAGCTGCTGGGGGGCTGAGGCAGGAGAATCACTTGAACCCAGGAGGCGGAGGTTGCAGTGAGCCGAGATCGCACCACTGCACCCCAGCCTGGGAAACAAGAGCAAAACTCCATCTCAAAAAAAAAGAAAGAAAGAAGGCCTGTGGCCTGTTGTATAATGTTTTCTTAAGACCTCATTTGTTTCTACAACTTAACTATATTGTGAAAAACATAGGTAGAAAACTTATATACCATTGGGTCAATACACAAGTAAGTTTCATCTTCACCAACAGATGTTAACTTGGGTTGCTGCTTTGTATACAAGCTATAAAAGTCTAGTTTGTGTCTTAAGAAGCTTAATAAGTATAATATTCATCAACATTTATGGAGCTTTTACCATGGGCCAGACTCCATTCTGAGTACTTTCCCTGGATTATCTAATAAGTTCTGTGGGCAGCCTGTGAACCGGGTACCATAAGCACCATTTGAAAGAGGAAATCCTGTAGTTCACGGAGGTCCAATAACTTGCCCAGGGCCACGTGACTATATGGATTTAGTCAGGATACTAAACCAGGCAGTGTCACTAAAAGTTCAGATACCTCACCATTCTCTCGGCCATCTCCCCAAAGATTCCAGCCCTGTGTAGTAGGTGCTCCGACAGGGGGATCCATTGTAAAACTCTCTAGGGAGAGTGGGGTTACCAGAGAGACCTTCCCAGAACAGGACTTGAGGGTTGTGGTGGGAGGATACATTTTACCCCTCCAAGTTCTCAGCCACAGCCTAAGACACAGGCTTAGCTTGATCTGATCTCTTAACAAATCCTCTTCAAGTTGGAGGATAAATTAAGACCATCGCAGCCTCCACCTCTCCATTTCTTCTGTCGTATGCCCATATTAGAGATGCTACGTTTAAGTTTCTCTTTCTCTACCCTCAGTTCCTTATCGGTGCCTTCTATTCTGAGTGACAAAAGAATGTGTTCTTCCCATCATGCAGTCTAACTACTGGATGCTACCCCATGCTGCACAAACCCCATGTCTTTACCTATCCACCCTCCCGTGAACAGCAGGTTGCCTCTGAGGCCCCATCATCACAAGTAACATTGCAATGAATATCCTTATAGACCTTTGCAAGAACATATTTGGGATATATATACATACACACACACATACACATACATATACACATGCTGGAGTGGAACTGTTGAATCTTTAAATGCGTCTTTACTTCACCTCCCAGCAATACATGAAGTCTATCTATCTGTCTGTCTGTCTGTCTGTCTAGCTAGCTAGCTAGCTAGCTGTCATCTATCTAACCTACCTACCTACCTATCATCTATCTATATAGTATACTTGGCATTATACTTGGCATTTTATTATACCTGGCAAGGTAATAGCTGGCATTTTCCAGCATATTCTTCACATAGTCATGGCAGCATCTAAAACCACAAGTCACATAGATCATCTCTACATACAAGATGAAGGCCAAGCTGCGTGGCATGCAACTGGCTAGGAAACCACAGCCCTTCATTCTCATAACCAGCCAAGCATGTGTTCATTATGTTATCATTAGGGTTTAGTATTTGTGCTTCCCATTGTACAGCAAGTTACTCACTTTTTATAGCAAGAGGGCCTCTCACAGTGCACTCACTACATGGTGGTTGACTCTACTAAAGAGAGAACAGGCCCGATGGTGGTGGCTTATACCTGTAATCTTAGCACTTTGGGAGGCCAAGACAGGAGGATCACTTGAGGCCAGGAGTTGGAGACCAGCTGGGGCAACATGCTGAAACCCCATCTCTACAAAAAATACAAAAATTAGCCAGGTGTGGTGGCACATGACTGTGGTCCCAGCTACTTGGGAGGCTGAGGTGGGAGGATCACCTGAGCCTGGGGAGGTTGAGGCTACAGTGAGCCGAGATCAAGCCACTGCTCTCCAGCCTGGGCAACAGAGTGAGACCCTGCCTCAAAAAAAAAAAAAAGAAAAGAAAATGAACAGAGGGTTGAAGAATCAGTTTGGGAAGTAAGATGATTATATTTTGGGCAAATGGAATTAAATTATCAATTTAATTGATAGTGAGAGAGTCATGTATATTTTATATTTTTTCTTACGGAAACCTAAAACCTTGGATTTAAAAGCGGAAGAGATAGTGTAGGGACTAAGTTTCAGCTGCAGCTTTTGAGTTGTTACTAGCAAATCAGTGAATTGCATGGGGAGGAAGCAAATTGAGAGCACTACGGAAAAGAAGTTGATTTAGCAGTAAGTGAAGAAGGGTCCTCTTCTGAAGTGGGGCTGGAAGAGGAGGCTCAGAAAAGTCTAGCTGCAAGAGGGAAACCCGTGGATGGTCACCAAGGCCAAAGGGAGGGTGGATAACAGAAAGGATCACTGTCCTAGACTGCAAGATGTTAGGGTCAGACAAAACCAAGCAGAGGCTGCCGGGTCTGAAAATTTATATTTTATCAGTGTCTTCAACAGAGGCTTTTAGTTTGCATTGCTAGTAGGAAATGCACAACCTCTGTTTTTCTTTTGTCTGTAGAAAATATTTCATTCATCCTTTTTGTCTTAATTGATTGTAGGAAATGTGACATGCCTATATGAAGAAGAAATTCTGAATGTAATATATTCAGAAAAAAATGGAATCTTACTGAAATATAGTCAGGTTAAAATATTTTGCTTATAGATTACTCTATACTGTGCAAGTCTTTTACAAAAAAAATTAGCTAATTCCCTTAGTTCATCATATCACATAAGAGTTCCTTTGAAAGTATAGGAGGTATGTGTATGTTTTTAAAGGAGCTGTGTGTATTTTAAAGAAAGGCACAATCCTGTATCTTTCTACCACACACTAACATTGACACCATTTGCTTCAAAGAAACCTGCCCTTACCTAGCAATTCCATAAGGAACTGCAAGATATGTGCACGTTAAGTTCTTTCAAGGTTATATAATGTATTGTTGTAGTCTTATTTATCATCTGGTATCTTCCTCAGCAAATTTCCATTTTCATGTGGACCTTAAGTTTTTTGTCAAAAAAAATTTAAACCTTTTCTCTATTAATCTCGTGGAACTTCTTGGAGAACATAGCTTTTTTCAAAGATCTTAAATTTCTACCTCTTCAGAAAAAGTCTACTTTATAGGTTTTATATTTTATAAATCTTTCATGGTGATTTTTATAAGTTATTCCCACTTTCCTTTTACCAATCAAAAGCACAATCTTTCAGAATTTTCTGGAAAGAAAAAAATTGCCTTAAGTCATTTCCCATTATTTCCAGGAGTAGAATTAAATTAATGCAATAAAACTTATAGAGGAAAATCATCCTTTCATATAGCTTTTGTGCTCATTTCTTTTATTTCTTTTGTACCTGAAATTTATGTCTCTCTGTGCCTACAGTCAGTGACTTGTAAATCGTCTTTGCCCATCTACACCATTGATCTCAGACCCTGGAAAAAGATTTCTTGAGGCCTGTGATTTCCTTTCCTAAAGCATTTTCAGGGTGGTAGGTTATATCAAGGTGATTTTGATTAGAATGTAAGTTGGGTTCTCTGGAATTCCATTAAGTATAGTTAACTCTTCTTCATCTCTCTAATATCAGGACAGGTACTTCTTTCACTAGTGCAGTAACTGGTGCTCATAACTCCAAGGTGCCAGGGGTCTTCAGAATCATCAAGAAGGTTGCCAGTATGCTTTAAGTAGGTACTTTATCATACTAAACCTTTAAAACTTAAAGAAGTTTATGATCCTTAGCTGGGCACGGTGGCTCACCGCTGTAATCCCAGCACTTTAGGAAACTGAGGTGGGTGGATCACTTGAGGTCAGGAGTTCAAGACCAGCCTGGACAACATGGTGAAACCTCATCTCTACTAAAAATGCAAAAATTAGCTGGGCGTGGTGGCACGCACCTGTAGTCCCAGCTACTTGGGAGGCTGAGGCAGGAGAATCACTTGAACCTGGGAAGCAGTGGTTGCAGTGAGCTGAGATCACGCCACTGTACTCCAGCCTGGGTGACAGAGTGAGACTATGTCTCAAGGAAAAAAAAAAGTTATGATCCTGTATTATGAAGTTTTTATTCATCATATTATTTGGTGAACTAGATAACTCTTCCTTTGCTCTCTGCTGAATAACAGAAAGACTGTTCTACTTCTAAGCTGGTTTGTGTGACTGTTCCAGTTTTTCATTTCCTATGTGAAAATCCTCTCTTGCATTTTACTGTGTGTTTTCTTCCAAATCCAGGTTTGGTTAGAGTAAACCCTCCACTAGCTCTGCACCTGCACCTGAGCATCTTAATGTAACTGAAGGAGAACACACAATCCTGCTGACTGGTCTCACTGGAGCTAATGACCATCAGCCTCAAGTGTGACCCTGGGATTCCTGGCACCCCTGCTCCATTTATCTAGCCCTTCACCCTCCTTGGGATGACTATTTCTGCACCATCTCCAGCTCCCTTGCCCTCCTGCTCTCTCAGCAGATGACCTTGCCTGTGGTCACCAATCAAAACAGAACTTCCACATCCTCCCGTCAACAAATCTACAAACTCACTTTGCATCTGTACTCACAGACTCTACCTTCCCAGCTGTTACAAATGCATGGACCATCTGGGCTCCTACCCAAGGCCAGGTCCTCCTCTCATGCCTTGGATTCCATCCCCTCCCGGCCACCTAAAGACTTTGTTCCTGCACCACCAGCTTCTTCCTCTCTCCTCTATTGTTCCTTTCTGCAGATCCACCTGGGATAATTTTGTTTGTTTGTTTTTGTTTTTTACACAGAACAAGAAATTGTATTATCTCCAATGCTGGTGCATAACAAATAAGCGTAATTAGAGGAGGAGACAGAGGAAACTTCAGATACTGAGGTAATTTCTGGGCAGGTTTAAAAACCTTGAAAAGTTGATAGAATAACTGTTCATAAGGTATTTTTAGATATAAGGCTTTTTACTTGATAACTTTTATTAACAGTTCTTACAATATGAAGTCAACTAAAGCCTTTCACCTGTCAAGTTAAAACAGCAAGCAAAACAAAATTTCTCTAGTATATAACAGCGTTAGAAATGGTTTGTTATCTTTGTACATTCACACACATTTAATGTCTAGATCTGAAACTTTTTAATCAAGGATGTCTTAGTTTTTGACTTTTACAAATGGTCATGACAATGGATTTTCTTGATTTATAGTTCACAGTGGCTTTATAAATGATCAAGATATATGTACAAATGAAATTTCAGGTGCTCTTGGAAACACATCTTAAGATATATAGCACACATGATACACATTTGAGTTTACTCATCCTTTTGGGATAATGAAGAATACTCCATTTATCTTACACTGAAAATTTAGCCTTTGATAACTATGGCTTGAATAGATCATCTCCCACCATTAGAAGAGACTCTTCCTTTGCTGCTAACCCTTCTCCAGCCCTTGCCCCATTTCTCATATCCCTCGCAGTATGACTCCTTAGAGCAATTGCTCATACTACCACTTCCACTTCCTCCTGATTCTCTCGAGCCTGCTCCAGCTGAAACTGCTCCTGACAAAGTCAGAAACTGACCTCTGTGGTGTCCAATTTAAAGTCAATTTCAGTTCTCGCCTCTCAGGAACCATCAGCAGCATTGGACACAGTGGCCCATTCCCTTTTTGAAACAGCTTTATTCACAGATTCTAGATCTCAACCTCACTGGCTGCTCTTTTTCCTTCCCTCCCCTCCTTCTGCTCCTCAGAGTCCCTTTTAGGTTCTGCATGTTGGAGTGCCCTAAGTTTTAGTCTTGGCCTTGTTCAATCTAGTCTGTCCTGTGACTTTCAATACCAACTATATGCTGAAATGGCCCAAGTTTACATCTCTGCGACCTGTCTCCCCTAGCTACAGACTCATCTGGACAGCTCCATTTGAGGGTTTGTGTTGGAAAGAAATGGCTTGTTCCTCCCCACCCCTACTCCCAAAATCACTCATCTTCTATCTTCTCTATCTTAGGATGTGGCAATCCATTCACTCACTTGCTCATGCCAAGAATTTAGAAGTCAACTTTGGTTTCTCTCTTTTTCTCAGTCTGCTTTCAGCGCATATCACAGTGTATCATAAATTCTGTTTGCTTCTTACTAACTGTACCACTATCATCATGCCTGAGTCCAAGTCACTCTCATCTCTTGCCTGGCCTATGAAACAGCTTCCTAAGTGGCCTCGCTGATTCTGCTCTCTGTCCCTGTGGTCTCTATTCCATGGGGCAGCCAGAGTAGTCCTGTTAAATCATGAATCAGCTCATATTGTTCCCCTGCTCAAAACCCTCCGGTGGCTCCCAACACATGTGGAACAAGCTCCAGCACCCTTACAGTGATTTGGCCCTGTCTCCCCAGTACTGATTGCTGCCACTCTCACTTTGCTCCAGCACATAGGCCTTCTTGCTGCTCCCGAAACACACCCTCCTGGGTGCGGCCTCAGTACCCTTGTGTTTGCGGTTCCTTCTATCCAGAACACTCCTTCCTCCAGGTACTTCATGACATGTTTTATTCCTTTCTCCACTTTATTTTTTTTTTCATCTTTTTTATCTTCACCTGAAATGATATATTTATTTAAGCTCCATGAGGAGAGAAACGTTGTCTCTCTTGGGTACTGCTGCATCTCTATGCTGAGAGAAGTGCTTGAAATAATAATAGATGCTCAGTAGATATTAAGTAACAAGACAATCAATGGTATAAGGTATTTTCCAAATTTTAAATTCTGATTCTACCCCTTTGGTACACTGGATATTGGCCATATTCTTTTATATAGAGCTCTTGTATTTGTTTGCTTGGGCTGCGTATCAGACCATTCTCACGCTGCTAATAAAGACATACCTGAGACCATGTAATTTATGAAGGAAAGAGGTTTATTTGACTCACAGTTTCGCAAGGCTGGGGAGGCCTCAGAAAACTTGCAATCATTGTAGAAGGGGAAGCAAACACATCCTTATTTCCATGGTGGCAGGAGAGAGAAGAGTAAAAACTGAGTGAAGGGGGAAACCCCTTATAAAACCATTAGATCTTGTGAGAACTCACTCTCTGTCTTGAGAACAGCATAGGCGAAACTGCCCCCATGATTCAATCACCTCCCGCTGGGTCCCTCCCATGACACATGGGGATTATGGGAACTACAATTCAAGATGAGATTTGGGTGGAGACACAGCCAAACCATATCAGGCTGATATTACAAAAAACTATGTTTTGTTTTGTTTTGTTTTGTTTTGTTTTTGTGGCAGCGACTTGTTGGCTTAAACAACAGAAATGTATTTTTCACAGTTCTGGAGACTGGGAAGTCAAAGATCAAGGTGCCAACAAGAGCCTAGGGAGAGTCTTCCTCCTGGCTTGCAGATGGCTGACTTCTTGCTGTGTCCTCACATGGTGGAGGTCAGGGGGATAGACAGGGAGAGAGAGAGAACTCGAACAAGTGCACTCTCTGGTCTCCTTATAGTAGTAGTAATCCCACTACACACCTAAACCTAATGACCTCCCAAAGGCCCTGCCTCATAGTATATCACACAGGGGGTGAGGGCTTCAACATACGAATTTTGGGGGGCACACACACATTCAGTCCATAACAGCTCCTTTTGTAGTTCTAGTTCCAGGCCTCCTCAATGCTGACCTACACATGACATCTCTGATCTTTGTTATCATCAATTTCACTCCCTGAGAGAGGGTACATTTTCTGTTTTAACTACAATAGACTATCTTGTGCCTATCTACAGGATTACAGATCATCCCATAGGGCAATGTGGAGTTTTCATAACCTGTATATTTGTTTAACATATTATGGAAATTTGCCAACACATAAACTAGTAAAGAGAGTAGGATAATGAACCCAATGCAATATCACTCAGCTTCAACAATGAACCCACGGCTAATCTGACTTTATGTATTATGTTATCACTTACTCCCTTCTGGGATGATTTTGCATCAAACCCCAAGCATTATATGACTTCATCTGTAAAAGTTTCATCTTTAATGTATAAGGAATCTCTACATTTATCAAAAAAGGAAAACGTACATAACTACAAAACCATGATCACAGCTAAACATTCACAACTATTTTTTAAATATTAACAAATTTCTGGTCAGTATACACATTATTTGCTTTTTTTATAATAATTTTTAACAATGTTTGTTTGAATCAGGTTCCAGAAAAGTTTCACATTTTAAAAATTGGCTGATCTGCCTTTTATGTCTCTTGTGGAATTCTCTCTCCCTCTCTCAGTTCCTCTCTTTCTCTTCTGTACCCATTTTTTTTTTTTTTTTAAGAAACCAGGTCATTCTTTTCTTCACAGTCTCCTTCACTCTGGATTTTGCTGATTTCATCTCCCACGTGTTCATCCGTTGTATTTCCTATAAATTGGTAGTTACATTCGCAGCTTTGATCAGATTCAGGCTCAGTATAACTTCTGGCAAGACTACTTCATAGGTGGTGTTGTCTACTTTCAGAAGAAAGTAATAATAATGCCTGAATTTCTCTATTTTTTGATGCTATCAGCCATTGATGATATTACTTAGATCAGCAGTTATCAAACTTTTTCTTATGAGCATATTACATTCTTAAAAATTACTGAGTGTCCTGCAGAGCTCTTTTTTAAATGGGTTTTATCTATTCATATTTATTATATTAGGAATTAAAGATAAAGGAGCTTTAAAATATTTATTAATTTAAACTAAAAACAAGCCCTATTAAGGTGACAGAAATATTTTTATTGAAAATAATTATTTTCAAAAATAAAAAATGTTTAACAAGAGGGACACGGTTTTAGATTTTTTACATCTTTTTACTTTCTGTCTATTTAATAGTAGACATTTGTATTCTCCTTTCTGCTTCTCCATTCAATCTGTTGCAATCTGTTGCTTTAGTTGAAGTATCTAAAGAACTTCAACCTCACAAAGATGTATATTTGAAAGTGTCAAAATTATTTTAGCACTTTTTCGGTTAATTATACATATTTTTCTTTACCAAAACTTGAGAAATGGTAATTTATTAAAGGTTAGTTGCAGTGTATAATCTGAAACCATGTCAACAAACTTTCATTCTGTTACATTAAAATCCCTTGGTTTATCTTAGTCTTTTAATAGATATCTTACCCTTGCCTTATTTTGTGATATTAGTTGGAAAATATTGAGTCACTAATATATGTGATCTTACAAATGTGGAAAAATTTCATTATTCAATGTCAAAGAAACACCACATGCATTAGTAACTATCAATGTTATTAGATAGAAAAGCCTGTCAATATTGGGAAGCTGTCCAAATAATGCTGGCAAATGGAAGTTTTCCAAAATTCAAATTTTTAATTTAAAGCTTGAATCTTATCTTGAGCAGTAAGTACTGTCAGTTTACTTGAAGTGTCAGATTTATTCTACTCATTTTCAAAAACTTATCTGCCAGATCCAAATCTGTATAACCGTAATTTTTCTGTTGGTCACTTCTTAAAGTGAAAATCACGTACCATGAAAAATGTGGCTAGTTTAGCTGGCAACTCAAACAATCACATGAGTGGTTTTCAAGGAGATGACCAGCATGGGTCAGAATGCAGCACAAGTGCCGCATGTGTTTTTCACATTTTATTACATGGATTTTTTTTAAGTACTCAAATTTCAAGATTCAATACAAGTAATAATTTTTACTGCTCCATGAAGGAAATTCTTACATTAAACTGGCCTTTCCTCCTGCAGCATGTGGTGGTAGAGAATATAACTGCCAGTAGCACAGTTGATGCCACCGCCTTGATTTGTGATGAGGCACCAGCTTTTTTGTCCACCATTGCTTTTGTATCACCAATATAAATGTGAACTAAGGGAAAAAGGCCAATAATGTTTTAGCATTGCCATGAAAATAATATTGAACTTGTGATTTCCCTAAAAGGGTCCTAGGGATGTTCAGCAGCCCATACCCAGAAATCTGCTGGTTCAGATACTTTATTTTATTAGAAGTTGCATTAGTGATACTGTAATTTACTTAGCTGGAATATGTGTATAAAGAAACCCCTCCTCCTGAATGATTTTGTTTCCTCAGGTACAGATCACATAGAAAAAACATAAAAAGTGTTTGATACACTCCCTATATGTGCCAGTTTTCAGAATAAGGAAGTGGTTCTCTAACATTCTTTAAAGGTTACCAATTAAGGTTTTATTACAATATTAGATGAGCTTATGAGTTTAAACATATATGATGGGTTTCAACTCAATTCAGTTATCATCCTTATTGGTGATGCTCAAATTATTCCATCTTTGCCTGATGAGAACTTATTCAGGTTGGCCACTGATTTTTTTTTGGCATGATCTTAATCATCTTTGATAAATTCCTTGCTTTCTGATATGAAAAAAACTTCCAGATCCATTTTGTTCATTTACTGCTGTTGCTGACAAACAGGATTTTAAACCTAGAATCAGGCATTTCTTCAAGGAGCCCTAGTTCCTTTTACTGGGAAACAGTATTCGATAATAAATTTGGATGCTAGAGATCTCATTACAATTGGGTCAACCATTGCTCTAAATCTTTTCATAGAGCTAAAAATTATGGGTTTTTTAAAAAGAGAAAAATACATTATGAGCTCATACTGATATTTCAAATTAAAATTTAGGATTATAGACTATTTAAACTCATTGATCTTACAACTGTATCTCCTTTCAATTATGCCAAAAATCTTGGATCTCTACAACACTAACAAGGATTCATTTTTTTATACTGTATTATACACATAACAATCTCAGTATAATTCTCATACTCCTGCCAACACATTACTGAAAATAGTTTATGATTTATTGCTGTTCTTTTTTCCACAGGGTAACTGTATTAGTCCATTTTCACACTGCTATGAATATACTACCTGAGACTGGATAATTTACAAACAAAGGAGGTTTAATTGATTCACAGTTCTGCATGGCTCAGGAGGCCTCAGGAAACTTACAGTCATGGCAGAAGGGGAAGCAGGCACCTTCTTCACATGGCCACAGGAGAGCAAATGAGAGGGGGGAAGCACTAGACACTTATCAAACAACCAAATCTTGTGAGAACTCACTCACCATCAGGAGAACAGCATGGGGGAAACCGTCCATATAATCCAATCACCTCCCACCACATCCCTCCCTCAACACCTGCGAATTACAATTTGGATTACAATTCAAGATGAGATTTGGATGGGGACAAAGAGCCAATCCATATCAGTAACTCAATCAGGCGTGTACAATCAAATTATTATTTTTAAAAGTCTCTTGGAATAGCTCCTCTCAGTTTGGTCATGCTACTCTAAGACAGAGGTTCATTTGTTTTATTTTACTTCTAATTTTGCGAGGTTGCTTTTTAAAATTTCACTTTGTTTTATGATTATGTAAAGCGTTTCCATGGCTCCACAGTCAAATCCACAAAATATATATTCAAAGAAGTCTAGGTCCTGTCCCCAACCCTCTACTCTATTCTGCCCACCCCTTTTTAGGTAATCATTTCTTAAGTGTTTATTCTTCCATTGTTTTATTTTAATTATATAGTCCTACCTCCTCCTTAAATAAAGAGTAGCATGCTATATATACTTTTCTCCATCTTGCTTTTTCCCCCCAAACCTTGAAGAATGCAGAGGCTATAAGTGCCAACCTTCACGTGGTCAAAAATCCAAGTAAAACTTTTTAGTCTGCAGAAGTGTAACTACTAACAGCCTACTGTTGCCTGGAAGCCTTACTGACAACATAAATAGTAGATTAACACATATTTTATAGGTTATATGTATTATATACTATATTCTTACAATAGCAAGCTGGAGAAAAACTTATTAAGAAAATCATAAGGAAGAGAAAATGCACTTACTATTTCTTAAATGGAAATGAATTGTCATAAAGGTCTTAACCTTTGTCATCTTCATGTTGATTAGTCTGAAAAAGAGGGTTGGTCTTGCTGTTTCAGGGGTGGCAGAGGTGGAAAAAAGTCCTTGTATAAGCAGACTGGCGCAGTACAAACTGGTGTTGTTCAAGAGTCAACTGTAGTGATATATCCTGGAAATCACCGCATTCTAGTGTATAGAAATAGTCTTCAATTCTTTCAACAGTTGCCAAGTACTTTATTATGTTGATGTACCGTGGTGTATTCCATCAGTCCTTTATTGATGGATATTTGGGTTGGTTCCAGTCTTTAGCTGTTACAGAGTGCTGTGATGAATAGTCTTGTGCATACAATTATCTTATTTTTAAAATTTTTGCTAGTGTATCTTTGGGATAGAGTCCCAAAAGTAGAATTGCTAAATCCAAGGGAAAATGCATATGAAATGTGCTGGATATTGACAAATCCCACTCCAAAGGCATTGTGCTGAGTATTCAGTTATTTTTTTCTCATTTCTATACTTTCCATTTTCTCCTCTGTTCTGTGAAAGGACCGTATGTGCAAAATGACCTCCAAACACTACAGGAGTCAAGCAAGCAAAGAGCAAGGCAAATATAATAAATCCAGTTTATCAGTCTGGGGTGTTTTACTGGGGGAGCTTACAGATAGAAGCATGGTCTTGGGCAGCTGCAAGATAGGTAGATCTCTACAATGTTACTCCCCAGACCCAAGGCTTCTATACCGTAGGGGAAGGGCATATGTACACCAGCAAGATAATTAAAGGCACCTTCCAGAACAGGCAAGAATGCTATGTGCATAAGAGCTATAATTTGTGCAATAACATCAAGGTTGGCTTGTTCTTTCACTAGGGACAGTACATAAAGTGGAAACCAGGAGGAATTCACGGGACTGGGATTAATCAGACGTTAACATGGCAGATCAGCATCAAAGATGGAGTTACTTTTGTCTCCACACCCTCCACTTTGAGAAGTGCAGGGCCAGGACTCTGCACATATTTCTGCTTTACTAGCTGGCTCCCTATAGAGTTTTTCCAAAAGCACGCAAAATGTAGACTGAACAGCAGGAAAAAGAATGACCAGGAGACTGGCTGCTTTCTGCTTTGTTTCCTCTTCCTGCCAGCATCACCCAAGCCACAGTTTTTCACCCAGTAGGGGTAGGTTACAGTTTCCAATTTTCTACATTCCTAGAACCTTCTCAGTATCCACACCAGCCAGTCAGCAGCCCAGCTCAGAAGTCTGAGCCTCTGCTCTGTGGGGGCCCCCGGGGCTCCTGTATGTCCAGATGGTTTCCCTTCCTTGGAGGTCTGGGCCCAGCCTCATGGGGTTCTTTCTCCTAACCAAGCAGAAAGCACTCCCTTTTCAGAATTCTGGGTCCCAGCTCAGAAGGGCTCCTCTTCCAAGTTTCTGTATTCTAATAATCCCAACTTTCTTCCTTTGTTTCCCCAACCTTTAAGGATAATTAATAATCCATTGCTTTCGATGGCAAAAACTTCAATGACTTTTGCACCAACATAACACTTCCTAAAGTTACCACATCTGGGATACTTCAGAGTTTACTTTGTCTTTCAGACTCTTCAATACCTGATTAACAATTCTGTTTCTATTAAATTAAATCATATGAGTGCTATTTGGCTAACAGAGGGATTGTACCATTTTATCTTTATTTTTACCCATAATTTATGAGAATGCTTGTTCTCTCAACCTTGCCTGCTAAACCTTATGATTTGTGCTAATCTAATAGGTAGGAATAGTCTTTCAGTGTAGTTTGAGTGTGCATTTTTCTTTTCTTCCTTTTATTTTTTGAGATAGGGTCTTGCTCTGTCACCCAGGCTGGAGTGCAGCGGAGTGATCATAGCTCACTGCAAGCTCAAATTCCTGGGCTCAAGCGATCTCCTGCCTCAGCCTCCCCAGTAGTTGGGACTACAGGCATGCACCACCACGCTTGCCATTTTTTTTTTCCAATATAAATGAGGTCTTGCTATGTTGCTCAGGTTGGTCTCGAACTCCTGGCCTCAAGTGATCCTCCCACCTTGGCGTCCTAAACTGCATTTTTCTTACTTTGAGTCTACTTGAGAATCATTTCAAATGAGGGTCTATTTGTTTGCTTGTCTATTTTTTTCTGAGAACTCTCTGACCCATCTTTCCATAGCCCTGCTGGCCTGTTATTTTCTCTATTTTTAATGCTTTTTCTGTATTAGCTATACCAATCTATGGTTACCATATAAATTCTAAATATTTTCCCACAAGGACAAGCTGTTGTCTATTTACTTTGCTAACAGAGGTTTTTGTTCCCATGCAAAGGTTTATCATATTTATATGATCAAAAGTATCAAGGTTTTTCCCCATTGCTTCAAGAAGTTGAATCAAAATTAGGAAAGTTCTCTCCACTCGGATTATAGAGGAATAAACCCATGTTACCTTTTAATTAAGTATATTGTTTCATCTTAATCTTTACATTTCTGAAACGTGGAATTTATCCTATTGTAAAGCATAAAGAAAATGTCATCTATATTACTTTTCTGGGCAGGTCCCTGAAGACCCTCTCTGCTTGCTTATGACCCCAGCAAGTCCTCTAAGGCCACAGCATGCTGGCTGAGAGCATACTGCCCCAAGCCACGGCCCTGGCCCAAGCTGTGGGCATCTGGGCTCACTAAGACAAGACAGTTGAACAGCTCCAAGAAAGGGTCTGAAATTTGGCTTTTGTGAAACTGTTAAGCACAAAAGTTTTGAAGGAATATTCAAAACATCTCCTACTTTCAGGTTGTCAGGATTATTTCTAGGAACTGAGCTTTTCTGATGTAGGCGTCTGATGCCTCACCTACGTCTTATATTTGCACATTTATAAATAGGGTCTAAGAGACGATGTATATATATATAGCCTCCAAGGTCAGAGATAGTTTCAAAACTGGGATGCACTCCACACTGCCTTGCTCCAAAGCTGCAAAAAGGCAAGATCTCGGGCGTTACTAAGAGCTCTAATTATGCTGGGTTCTTATAATTTAAGAATTCAAGAGTTATAAAGCATAAATTCCAATAGCAAGTTTAAACCAGACAAGAAGCACTGAAAACTTTAAAACAAATACATAAAATTACATTGCCTAAAGAGAGAAAACCAACCACCTCTCAGTCATCAGTAGCCATGCAGGTCTCAGGAAGCAGGCTCTATGGGATCGCTTGTCCTAACTCCAGAATGGGAAGAAACTGTCAGATGGGAAAAATGTTGTTTAGTCAATTTGCATTGGTCATAAATTGAATGATTTCATTGTTGTGATTATATACATGACTTGCACTTGTCTGAAATAGCATTGACCAATATAATTTCACTTGTATGGGGTTACATAACCTAACATTTAGGTGCTAAATTATAATAGCTTTGCTGATTTAGAATGATAAAATAAAGGTACTCCTAAGAGCTGCCCATTGTTATCTAACAAAATACTGCACCTATCATTTTTACCTCAGAAGACACTAGATTAACCTTTTCCTTCTCTTCTGGAGTACATTTTAAAACATAGAACTTTTGGGGATTACCAAAGATGAGAGAATAAAATTTTTGAAAAATGGTTCATATTTTATTTTCTGTCACAAACATAGTCTGTAGCTTGGCTCTCTTTTTGTTAGTGACCTCTAAGTGAATGACTTCTTGAACATGCATTTCCTCCCCTTTGTTCCTTCTTTAAAGAAAGAAAGGCCTGTTATAACAGCAATGAATAATCTAATGGGACCCTGCTGGCACTCCCCACTGCTCCTTGTCTTTCCTTCTTTCATATGTGTGTTGTCACACACAAGTCTAATGTATACAGCTCAGACATATTAAGAGACACCCCCACCCTGCCTGCCCCCAATTAAGTTGCCAACCCAGCACCTCACTCCCAGCCACCGAAGAAGAGATTGCCTGTTACATCACTCAAGCCCATTATTCTCTTTTCTCCCTATGGCATCCACTCCTTCTAGATGCTTTTTAGCTCATGGTTTAAGCAGAGGCAAGACATATTTTGCATTTTAAGATTAATATTATATATCTTTGACTTTTACAAGGCTAGACACCCTGGGGACTGACATTTAATAGATGTTAATGGAATTTAATTTTTACATGCACTAGGTGTGAGCATTTATCTTCTAAAATAGTCTGAAACCTTAGACGGCACCAAGAAAATTCCATAACAAATTATTTTTCACTCTATATCCTTAAATCAAGTTACTGAGCAAAGTAGAAAAGCTGTTTTCTGATATTTAGAATTTAAAACCTGAATATAATTATCATTAATTAATTACATGGAAAGGATCAACAGGCATTTTGCCATAGTGATTACCATTGCAAAACAGTTCTAAAATGGTGCCTAAAAAGAAACTTTCTCCATAACCTATTTTCCCATTGATTTTCATTAGGCAAGACATCCCCTCTGCAAAAGTAAGTGTGGCCCCAAACATATTAAATAATAATCAGCATGATCAATATTTTGAAAATTTTTATATAAAAAAACTCTAACAAAGCAATAATAAAAGTAACACAAAATTAGAGGTAGTTGACCATGTTTTCTGAGTAAATTGTGTGTTCTAAGGCTGTGACTAGGAGCAGAGTAGCCACTTGCATTTTCAAAGTACACTTTTGTCTGGATTTCAAATACAGTTTAATTTTGAATTTTGGCTAATATGATCACAGAATTTGGATAATATTACAGATAGAAGAAAACACTGCTTTGTATCTTTGTAATCTTTACAATTCATGAACTAACATATTTGAAAAAGCTGTCAATTTATTCTCTACATATTTAAAATGCTGAAGTCCCTCCCATTCCAATTAATGAAGGAAAACCCTTCTTTTTTTGCTTCAGTGCCTGGCACTGAAGTGCCTACTTAATAAACATTTGATGAGTAAATGAATGATTTTGACAGTAGCCAAGGGCTTGCAGCAAAAATGAGGTAATGCAATACATTGCAAAGAGCAATGTGAGGGAGCAGATCTGGGTTCTTGTCCCAGTTCTGTCATGAACTAGCTGTGTAACTTTAGGTAAGGAACTTGACCTCTCTGGGCCTTGGCTTCCTCCATGCAAATCTGGATGCTGGGTATGATCGCCAATGACCTCTAGTTCTAAAAGACTACAGTTCTAAATCTTAAAATTAGCCAATCATTCTTGCCAGTGTCACTTTGAACTTTAGCCATTAGTCTCCACAGAGATAGACACATTTTAGCGTAGTAGCCTCTAGAATGAAATCTATTAAAAGGTTCAATATGCTAATGCAAGCAGTGGAAAGATACAAGCCTCAATGGTTCACCCAAAGAGGACTCGAGTAAGTGTAGAAGTGTACAAGACAAATAGAAGGGAAACCTGGAAAAAAAAAGTCTCTATAGCTCAGACTAGTGAAGTCTCCAGATAGCAGGTTTCCTGAGAGGTCAAAAGTGAGTAGGTTTTATTTATGACTGATTAACAAGTGATGAATTTATAAAGGGCTTCCCTTCCAAAGAGAGCACCAGGATGCTTTATTTCCTAATTGGAGAGTGCTTTGCACATAAATAAAGGAGGATCGCTGCTGCCTGTCAGGGAAGCACTTTGATAGGGCAAGCATGTTCTCGTCTGTGTCCTGATTTACTGTGTGACCTTGGGCAAGTCATTCATCTTCCCCCAACCAGTATCCCTAATCGTAAAACGGAAATAAAAATACTCACTGCCTTCACTGAGGATTTATAAGACAAGATGAATATGTTTAAGCCCCCAGAGGGGAAAAGGCCACATATAAGAAGGCAAAGAACTACAGAATCGTGCTGTTGGACTTTTCATACAACTTGGGAAAGAAAACAACACAATAAAACTCTTGAGCTTTAGGCCGGGCGCGGTGGCTCATGCCTGTTATCCCAGCACTTTGGGAGGCAGAGGCGGGCGGATCACCTGAGCTCAGGAGTTCCAGACCAGCCTGGATAACATGACGAAACCCCGTTTCTACTAAAAATACAAAAATTAGCCGGGCGTGGTGGCAGGCGCCTGTAGTCCCAGTTACTCAGGAGGCTGAGGCAGGAGAATCGCTTGAACCCAGGAGGCGAAGGTGATAGTGAGCCGAGATCATGCCACTGCACTCCAGCCTGGGCGACAAAGTGAGACTCTGTTAAAAAAAAAAAAAGAAAGAAAGAAAAGAAAAGAAAAAAAGAAAGAAAGAAAGAAAGAAAAAAGACAAAAAAACTCCTGAGCTTCAAGTTTTCCAGTCCAAAAACAAACAAACAAAAAACCCCCAAACAAACAAAAATCCTCACCCCATACAACCTGCCCATTTTTTCCCTCTACATGTTGCACAGCACAGCACAGGCTGGGGACTGTGATTCGAAGGTGAGTAGCTGGACGGCTGAAGGCTGATGTTAAATTTATCCCCCCAGAATTCGAACCCCTTGCTCCATCCGTAACAGTGAGATCGTTGGCAAATTAGTTTTGATGTCTCAATTTCTTCTTCTGTAAGATGTGGGATAATATTACTATTTACCATATGTGTACAGATCTGTGAATAGATGCCTGGCATACAGTAATTTCCCAATAAATATTTGCTGATAATTTCTGTTTCTTAGCAGCATCAAACTGCTGAAATATTTTCTTTAAAAAAAAATTAAAGGTCCCTGTGAGATAGTATTGGGATATAAAGATAAACGTGACAAAAACATTTGTACTTCAAAGGGGAACCAGTATAAAGCCATAAAGCCCACTTTCTTCTGCTGAATAGAATGAGTTTGGGGACAGGGACAACGCCTTAAAATGGAGCAACGCGCGGACGCGAGGGGGCACTGTGAGTCCGCTTTGGCGAGAGAGAGGCGGCGGCCCGCGCGGGGCGGGGAGGGCTGCGCCCTTCCAGCATCCCAGCGCCCAGGAGCTTCGCCACCTACCAGGGTCCGAGACCTTAACTCGGCTCCGGAAAGGGCGTCCTGGGTGACCCAAGTTTGGGGCCACAAGCAGCTCCACGGCTCTCCGCTTTGGTCTCTCCCCTCCCCCTAAGCAGACAGTCCTTTCTGCCAGCTGTCCTTAATTTGAGATTCGTGAGTCCCGGGGTTTGGGAAACCAGAAGCCCCCTGCAACTGTAGGGAACGTTTTGGGTGCGCCTATGTCGGGTATTTTCCTGGGCAAAAGGACAGAAGCTGTCATCTGATTCTTAAAGGGGTTCGTGTCCCAAGTGGGGGTTAAGCCCTCTTGGTTTAGGGTAAGAAGGCCCACCTAACCACCCACCCAAATGCCAAACACACAGCAGGTCGAGAAACGACTCTGAAATCACTCCTTGTCCACTTCCCAAGGTCGGGCGAGAGACTGGCACGCCCCACGGGCAATCTTCAGAAAAAAAGGTCAGATCTGGTCCTTAAACAGCTCAGGTGCGAAGCTGAATCGCCCTTCTGCGGAAAGAGAGGAGACAGTACCTGCCCCCGCCGTCCCTCACTTCCCTTAGTCCCAAGAAGAGGTCAGACACCGGGAAATGGGGCCCAGGCGCTTGGTCTGTTCCACCTGCCACTCGAGTCCCCAGTCCCAAGAGGCTGCTCAGACATTGGCATGATGGGGAAACTCGATTGATTTTGTTACCTCCTAGAGGGAAAATGCCGTGGGTGGAGATGTCTGAGCGTCCCTTCCAACACGAGCTGGGTGGTGCTCTATTGATTTCCACGCGATCCCCGGGCGGGAGCGAGAGGATAGGCTCGGATTCCCGGGCCCCAGGACGGAACGCCTGGCAGTGTCCCTGGGGGAAAAGCCACCCAGGGAGCCCGTGCAGTATACTAGGTGGGGGGCCCGGAGAGAAAGCATAGCGCCGACGAAGGGGAGGGGCCGGGCAGAAAGGAGGGTGGGGTACCGGGTGGGACACACTGACCTAGGAGAAAGTACAACCCACCCCAAACTTTCGCAGACCCGGGAGTTTAGGAAGGGAGAGCCAGGAAGACAGCAGCCTCTCCTGCCGCCCAACGTGCCCAGCTGCAGCGAGGAGGGCGGCGCGCACGCCGGCTGGACGCGGGCGGTCCCCACGTTGCGCCCACCCTCCGGGCCAAAACGCCGCCGCTCGGGTTACTGAGTGGCCGCCCAAGGAAGAAGCCAGATCGCCGGGCTCTGGGCTGCGTACGGGATCCGAGGAAGGGGGATTCAAACGCGGATCCGGAAGGAAGGGACACTGAACCCCGCAGCGTCCCCAGCGCCGTGGGGTGGCGGGACGTGTCCTTGGGCTGCCAGCGGGCGCGGAAGCTGGAGTCCGGCAGGGTCGGGAAGAAGTGAGCACAGAGACTTCCACGGGTAGAAGAGTCAGATTAAACAGAAATGTGAAAAGCAACCCAGGGCAGCCAGCGGAGCCCAGCAGCGTAGAAGCCACCGGCTCCCGCCGGGAGGACTACAGTGACTGACACTCGCGAAGACTAGGCGCTCCCAGCGGCCGCGGGTCTGCGTGGAGGAGTCGCCTAGCGGCGCGGAGCGCGCCAGCGGCGGCGGCGGCTGCCAGAGCGCGAGATGCGGCGCGCAGCCGCCGGACCGTCCCGGCTGGGAAAACTCGCGGGCGGCACTGCGCAGCGCTGACCCGGCGCGGGTCCGAGGGGTGTGCCCCGGCCCCTCCCGCCTCCGCCCCCTCCCGCGCCAGTCGCGCGCCCCTCCCCGCGGCGGCAGCGGCGGCGGCGCATCCAGGGGCGGCGCGGAGCCGAGCGGCGCGCCTTGCTCAGCCCAGCAGCCAGTGCCTGCGAGCTCCGCGGCTGCTTGGGGAATTCACTTTGCTGCTTGTTCGCTTCTCCCTTCCTCAGGCTTCTTCTGATGGTTTTCCGTCTCCGGCCCGAGCCTTTCCTTTAAAAGGAAAACTTTACTGCGATACCCTTTTCCCCTTGGAGGAGAGGATTAAAAGTTCAAGAACTGGTGCCGCCCGTGCCATTTGGGCGCTGGGAAGGTGCTCGGCGGCGGGGTTCCCGGTCCCACCATGTGCACCAACATAGTTTACGAGTGGCTCAAAGCGCTGCAGCTTCCGCAGTACGCGGAGTCCTTCGTGGATAACGGCTACGATGACCTGGAGGTGTGCAAGCAGATCGGGGACCCGGACCTGGATGCCATCGGGGTGCTGGCGCCCGCGCACCGCCGCCGTATCCTGGAGGCCGTGCGCCGGCTGCGGGAGCAGGACGCCAACGCCGCCGGCCTCTACTTCACGCTCGAGCCGCAGCCGGCGCCCCCCGGGCCGCCCGCCGACGCCGTCCCCACCGGCCGCCGGGGGGAGTCGTGCGGCGGCCCGGCCCAGGGCACCCGCGGGGACTCTCGCGGCCACACGACCGCCCCCCGCAGCAGGGAGCTGGTGAGCTACCCCAAACTGAAGCTGAAGATCATGATCAGGGATAAGCTCGTCCGTGACGGCATCCACCTGAGCAAGCCCCCGTACTCCCGCAAGGTAAGGAGGTGCCGTCCGGGCGGCCCGGGGCGCGCGGCGGGAGGGGACACGGCCCAGCTGCCTGTGCCAAGGCTTTGCAAGCCATTCCAGGTGACGACGGAGAGGCCAGGAGGCTTTGGGTATCTGGGACCCTTTTCTGTGTTCTTTCTGTATTAGCCCATTATTTCGTCCTTCCTGGTGTCTCCAGTGGTTGGTAAGACAAGCCCCCGCATCCAGGTGTTATCTCTAAACTAACGACCAAAACTCCGCATCGTCTCTGGTGCTCGCCTGTCAGGAATCGGACTCGCGCTGCTTCACCTGGTAGCCAGGGGGAATTCCTAACGCCCTCTATAATAGTTTTGGGTTTGAAGAGTACCAGAAAAAATGGTTGATACCTATATTGCTTTCTACCTTCCTTTTTCTCTTTCTTTTCCTTTTTTGAGTCTTGAGAAACTCCCAAGGGAAATCGGTGAACTCTTTAAAGAGTGGAAAGTCAGGCCCTGCCTCTCTCAACTCCATAAAAAATCCCAGCGCTGCTGCAAATTTGAGAAGCGTACCATTCACATGAGCATTTTAAGAGGAAAAGTGAAGGAAGCACGTGTCAGTCCACATGAGATGATTTCCTAAACTTGTGTATACTGGAGGCAATAAGGTGCTAAGGACATCAGAGATAATCGGGCCACAGGATGTGCTTCAGAGGTCTGGGCTGTCACCAATTTGGTTTATTATTAAGCCAGATAAGATGAAGTAGGTACAACTGTGACTTCCAGGAAGTGTGAGTGGACCTGCATTTGGGAGAGGAGGACCGAGCACAAGTGAACTAAAGGGGAATCCTCTGCACCGGGGGCCTCAGGGAAGGAACCTGGAAGTTCCGAAATGTGGAGTGGGAGCTGGGTAATTAACAGAAAACGGTACTTCACACCAGAGCTCTGCTGCTAGCTGCGAGTCTGTTCCGTTTAGGTTTCTAGTTTAGGTGGCTGTCGGAGTAGAGGGTCCTGACTTGATAGAGAAGTAGACAGCACAGGTAACGCTCAGGATTGCAGAAGGTGCACAGGCATATGAGCACCTCAGCTTAAAAATGAAGACTTAGAAGAGCCCAGGGAGAAAATGATGGCAAACATACTCAGCTGGTGGGCCACAGAAACCCAACTCCCTAATAGGAAATGTGGATAATCTCAGTGTTGTGTGGCTATCTTGGGCCCTGGTAGTATTGCTGTAGAATCTTAAGTAAAGGCTGTAATGCCTGGACTTAAGGAAGTTAAAGGGAAAGCTTTGTTAAGAGTAGATAACAATACCTAAGGTAGATGGGAATAAGGGGTTTAATATTATCTACTACCTTGCACGTACCATAGGCAATTCAGATCACCTGCTTGACCATGTTAATTGGTTTTTTAAGGAGGATACAAAGAAGGCAGGTTGGGAGGACAGAGTGCTTCAAATTAAACACGTGTTCCAGTTACCCACTCTGTGCCACTGATGTGTGCGCAAAACAGGAAAGGAGAGAACACTTTTCCCAGGCAGTTGCCTGTATGTAGGAGTTCCATGTATGTCTGGTGTGGATAGAGAGATCTGGTCATCAGTATAAAGGCTTGGTCCTGGACACAGCAGGTCAAAGGAGATCAAAGCCAGTTAGATGTTTGTTATTAGCATCCCAGGAAGTAAGGTGGGCTTAGTCTGAGAGAATGTTAGTACCTGGGCACTTGATGAGGGCACAGTTCAAGTCCTGGCAAGAAAGGAATGCAGAGAGCAAAGTGTGTCACTAGAGCTTACTTATTCTTCAGGAAAAGTGCTGTGTAATGGGGCGGGGAGAGCAGGGACACTGTGGGCTGGAGGTGAGAAGGGTAAGCTTGAAGTGACACATTTTAGTTTCTTAAAGAGCAAAAGGCAGACCTACATATCAAACTTAGAGGCTGGAAAGGATGTTAAGGGGATGAAACGTCATCAGAAACGTCAGCACATAGGCTTTGAACTCTGGTCTCCTGCCTAGATCAGTGGGTGCTATGGTAGTACATTTGCATAAGTGCAGTTTACATAAGAAAATGCCAAGTTGCACTGCAATACTATTTACTTTCCATGTAAATAATTACTTCAGTCAACTTTCCTTAAAATAAATCCCATAGCAATAATGCTTGATAACAAAGATATGCTCCTATTCACTTTCTATACATATTTAATTCTCCTCAAACTGATGGAAGAATAAAATAGAAACAGAAGTGTCTTCATTATCTCCCTCATTGATCCTTGAGTTGGGGACCAAAAAAAACTGGCGCTGACAAACTTCATTGTAAGAGTAACACACACTGAAATACGAATTAAAATATAATTAATGTACACATATAATTAATATACATATATAGCAAACTGAGCATACAAATGTTTAGTACCAGATCACGTTGATCATTCTGGATTTGTTGCTTATATGCGCATTGCCTCTTAAGTTTTGGATTTTAAATTATTGAAGAATTTGTTTTCTGAGGTAGCTAGTTTCTTCATGAGCAGTGCTAGAACTTTTTCTTTTCTTATGTGATCCACATTCTAATTTCTCCACTTTCCTTGGCTTTGTCATGATCAGAATACATAGTATTTTTTGTTTGTTTGTTTGAGATGGAGTCTCATTCTGTTGCCCAGGCTGGAGTGCAGTGCCAGATCTCGGCTCACTGCAGCTTCTGCCTCCTGGGTTCAAGCAATTCTGCCTCAGCCTCCCAAGTAGTACCTGGGATTACAGGCACCTGCCACCACACCCGGCTAAGTTTTGTAGTTTTAGTAGAGACGGGGTTTCGCCATGTTGGCCAGGCTCCTCTCGAACTCCTGGCCTCAGGTGATCCAGCCACCTTGGCCTCCCAGAGTGCTGGGATTACAAGTGAGCCACCGCACCCCGCCAGAATGTGTAGTATTTTTGATGTGCATTTGGAATTCTGCTTGGTGGAGTGGGCTTTTCAGTCTCCTTTGCAGTCATTTGCATCAATGATGCCTGTGATTTTGTTTTGCTGAGAATTTTAGATGGCTTGAAGGTGAATTATGCCAAAGATTATCAAGATAGGGAGAGTGAGTCTCTTACAGAGGAAAGTAAGTTGAGGGGTCTTCCCAAGAATCACCTGAAAGGATTGTAGGATTTGATCCAGTAATGGTCAAAGTTATGTGGTTTAGGGATCAGTGAGTTAAAACGTAAATAAAAAGTAATTTTTCTTCTGTTTTCCAAAGGGAACTCAATAGCTTTGAAAAAACAGGAGCTTAGAGAGAGCACCAGGCTTTAAATCAAACATCCTTGGAAGAGTTCCTCTTCTGCCCTGTATGTAGCTTCTCTGACTGCTGTGATTTCTACCTTTGTGAAATGGGGATAAAATAATTTTTTACCAAGCTTCTCTATGCCAGGCCTTCTGTTGGACTCTGGGTTACTGTGGTTGGCAGGATGTGAAAGCTCTGCCCTCTGGGAACTTAGCATCTAGTAGGGAAGACTTAAAATGGAATGAACAATAATGATAATGTGTGACGATTGATTTGATGAGAAGTACATGATACCATGAACAGGTGCATCCAACCCAGTTTGCAGGGATTGGGCACCATCGCAGTTTTTCCAGAACTGGCCTATGACCTGAGTACTGACGGTTGAGCATATTTAGCCTGAAGAGGAGCAGGGTCTTAAGGGGAAGAGTGTTCTCAGCAGAGAACAGTGTGTGCAAAGGCCAGGAAGGGGAGGAAGTTTGGCATCAACAGGAATGGCAAGGAATTCTGTCTGGTTAAAGCACTGAGTGCCTGGAGAAAGTGGCAGGAGATGGAGAGGCAGGTGGCAGCTGGTCTTGGGTGGCCTAGAAGCCATGTTAAAGAATTTGGAGTATATCTTGTGAGCAGAAGAGGGCTATTGACACATCCTGACCAGAGGCAAGCCAAACACTTAGGAGACTGTTGCAGTGTCAGGAGAGAGACGCTAGTGGCGTGGGCCACTTATGACAGTAGGACAGCAGCAATGGAAGTAGACTTGACAGAACTTAAATGATTGTTTGGATGACAGGGTGGCAGGGGAGAGAGGTTGGAATGACATGCAGATTCCTGGTTTAGGATTGTGATGTGATGTAGGAGACCCAGGAGAACAGCGAGTTTGGGCGAGAAAGATATTGCCTTCAGGTTGAAACATATGGAGTGTGAGATGCCTGTGGAATGTCCCTACATCACACACAGCACACTGCAGCTGTGACTACAGATGAGCAGTAGAGGGAGGAGCCCTGGGGAACAGCAGGATTTCAGAGGCGGGCAGAGGAAGAGGAAGCTCTAAGGGAGGCTGTAAGTATGTTTTATTTTCTAGCAGACTTGTCAAAGCAAAAGGTAAGCTCTAGGGTCAATAGTGTGGAGAGATTGACAAGGGTAAGCAGAGGGTAGGTGGTAAGCAAAAGGAAGGGGTGTTCTGGAAGCCACTGGGAGCAGTGATGTTTCAAGGAGGAGGGACAGGTCAGGAAGTCAGATAATGGCCAGGTAGGACAAGAACAGAATCACTTCATGGGAAGTGGTAACCATGCCGTCGAGGACCTTTGCCACAGCAGATTTGGATGATGGGACCAGTGAGAGTGCAGACAGGGATCACCCACAACTTTGAAACCAAGTTTGATGAGAAGACAGAACTAAGGTTACAGCCGGAGGAAGAAGGGAGACTTTGTTGTCAAGGGAAGGGTTTTGTGGATTTGTTTGTGTTTAGGATGAGAGAATCTGGAGTATATCTGAGTGTTAATGGTAAGTAGCCAGAGAAAAGGAGATGTTGGGGGACAACCCAGGAGACCAGGGTCCTGGAGGAGGTGCGAGGGAATTGTGCCCAGAGCGCATAAGTGAAGGGAGCATTCGCTTCTGCTTCTGGTGGGCGGGTAGCTTCTCCTCCAGGTCAAGGGGAGGGAAGAAGAAGGGGTCCGGAGACTGGGACCTTTAGAGGTGTTACACCAAAGAGCTCTCATTTCTCTTTCTGACTGAGTGGTACCAGTGAGGGAGGAGATGGAAGGATTAGAGGTTTAAGGAGAACATTGTATTAATATAGAAATGTTAGATGTTGTGATCTAGTGGAATCCTATACATTCCATCATGTAATGTTTAGACATGGTCATAAACATTACATGATGGAATGTATAGGATTCTAAGTATGCACGTTAAGAAGGTACGCTCACCATTCACATATTCGTGCTGTATGTTACAGGTTGTGCATGACGTTTTGTTGAATCTCATCATGTCTAGCAGTGCTTATAGGGTTGTGGCAGATGTGAAGGGTATGGGGCTGTAAATGTATTTTATTTTCTAACAGACTTGTCAAAGCAAAAGGCAGGCTCTAGGGTAAATAGTGTGGGGGAGGCGTCTAGATTTTTTCACTGAAAAGTTGCTCCTTGCCACATGTACCAATTAAAATTGTTTGAGTTAGTATAACATTATTTAATACTTTCGTAGGAGTGTTCATCTTCATTCATACCCTTAGTGTGACTTTTATGAGGTAACAAGAATCTCATACTAATAAGGCTATTTATGGATATTCTGGAGAGATGGCCTATAATGAAGGAATCTGAAGAGACAGAGGTAGTAGGAAGGTTTCTGTCACTGGGGCCAGGGTGAAATATTTAGAAAGGAAAGAGAGAGATTGGCAAAGATGTGCTTGTGTCCTTTGGAGTTTTGCCTTGTGTGTTGGCAGAAGCTGAAATGGCAATAAATATTCCTCCTCCCAAGAATTCCTTCTGCTTTCGTGACATTACTAGGGACAGATTGGAAGCTGGAAAACTTCAGCTTTCTCCAACTCAATCAGTGTCCTCAAATACCCTCAACCTATATCCTTCCAGGTTTTTGTTTTTTTTTTTTTTTTTTTTTGCTTTCAGTGCCTGATTGGAACACTGTGGAACAAAGTGGGGGCAGGAAGGAGACAAGAGCTTTGATGGTGTGGGGACTTCTGCCTTTGTGTACTCCTCACAGTTTACTGCCTGTGGAGTTTCCACATAAGTGGACCATCGGCCAACTGCCTGTCCACCCATCCATCCGTCGATTTATTAATCTGTCCATCCATTCTTCCATTTATCCATCCGTCTTCCATCCAACCATCCATCCATCCATCCATCCATTCATTTATTCATTCATCCATTCATCCTTCCATTTAACCATCCATCTACCCATTCATCCATCCATCCTTCCCTTTACCCATCTATCTCTCCATTCATCTATCCTTCCATTTATCCATCCATCCATTCATCCATTTATCCATCTATCCATCCATCCTTCCACTTAACAAATACTAAGCACATGCCATGTGCTAGGCTTTAAGATCACAATTGCAAGGAACTAGACAGACATGGTCTCTGCTTGTATGTGGAGGCCTAACCTAATGCCTGATGTATAATAGTTGCACTATATCAAAGTTGAATGTTATTTCTGCAAACGTGAAGGATTGGAGGATGTTGCACTTGAGTTTATTTCAAATGTTTAAAAAAATCAACTCTGATTAAAACCCAAGTAAAGATAATGAATGATGAAATTTTGAATCAAAATATTTATTCCTCAAGGGTTAATGAAGAAGAACTGGGAATGAAAATGCTACTCCTGTCGGACATTTTAAAAGAAGACCGCTCTCTGCAGCGTGGCCAGGACTAGGGTAAAGCAAGTGAGATGACACCAAGGACACAAAATTGAAGGAGGTGCTGATTCTCAGGCTCATGCAAGTCCAGGCCGGGCTAGATGGCTGACCACCATTAACAAAATAAATTAGTTACTGTGAAATATTAGGTATTAAGAGGTATTGTGGGCATTCCTCAAATCATACACCAAGTCACCTACTCTTCTATGCTTAATACCTGTCCTCAAGAGCAATGTGCTGAGAGCCATATCAGTGCACATCTATCAGTGCCCATCTCCCAGACTAAGAAAACATGGCTTCTGGGAGCTATGGCAGCCCATGGAATTCATTTAAGTAAGAATGGTACTGCTTTCTGCTGATACTGTAGTGTAGTGGTTCAGCGCAACAGGCTCAGAACCAGACATCAGAGTTCAAGTCCCAGCTCTGCTCCATACTAGGTCACTGTTGGCTCTTCTGTGAAATATGGGCAAAACTAGTGATTGCCGCATAGGGTTGTTATGGAGATGAGATGAGCTAAGACTCATGAACTTAATAGATCGACGTCTCTATGTATCCTAGAACTGCCATAAAATGTGCCACAAACTAGGTGTTTAAAACAATAGAAATTTATTCTTTACAGTTCTGGAGGCTTTAAGTCCAAGATTAAGGTGCTGTCAGGGTCTTTCACAAAAACGCTAGAGGCCTGCACTGTGAGTCAGCTCTAAGGCCCAGCAAAGGCTTTAAACAGCATCCATGTCTGCCACTGTTACTTCAAGTACCATTGGATCTGCTGGATCATATGGCCCAAGTGGCAGAGCAGCTTGCACGGCAGCCTGGACCTGCTGCAGAACCTTCTTTTTTTCTGGCTCCAGTCAAAATTAGCAGCTTTGGGGTCACTCAGTAAATAGGTTTTTGTAGCATACCCAAATGAAGAATATGTTGCTTTCAAAATTCAAAGAGGCTCACTGGATATTATGTGTCCTTCTTGGTTGTAGGAAAAGCCATATGCAACAACTTATTCTTCATCTTAGAAGGGATATCTTGATTTGCCCCATGTCACTGGACCCCTGCAGTTTTCACTGAGCTAGAAAGTCCCTGATTTTTTGTCAGGTTTATTTTCCACCTTCTGCCATGCAAAGTAAGTCTAAAGTAATTGCTTCATTTCAATCACTAGATCCAAACAGCATAATGTCATCAATGTAATGGACAACAATGATGTCTTGTGGAAGAGAAGGGCAATCAAGGCCCCTGCTGGCTAAATCATGACATAGTGCTAGAGAGGTAGGACAGTGAAGCTGTATTGCTGGCCTTCCAATTGAAAGTAACCTGCTTCTGGTGTTCTTTACTAACAGGTGTTGAGGGAAAAAGAAATATTTGCCAGATGAACAGCCTGGCTTATGTAAGCACTCTCCTGTGGTAGCTCTTCTGTACCTGGGTTTGCTTGGACATCTCAGCTTCCATCATAGTGGCCATGTGTCAGCTGTGTACAGAAGGGTCTGCTGACCCAGATCTTATTCCTAATGATAGGGGTGTTTGATGATAAATCAGTGGTAGATTTTTAGTGGAAATGATACCCAGTCATTTCTGCGTACCGGAGGATGCAATAACAAAAATGATTTTTTAAAAAAATAACATTTCAAAATTTAGATATTCAAAATTAGGTAGTAATCTTGAAAATAGTCACTTGGAAGATCACAGTGTTGCTGTTTCTGTGTTGCTGTTTCTTAGAACATTTCTAGAACTCTGATGTCACAAAACATTCTTTGGAGTATCTTCAGTGGTGGCAAGCCTTCATTCTTATCAGATAGATCTGGTTTGGGGTAAACACCTAAAGTAATCTGGAGTCAAATCAGGCAGTTAAGAGTAATGACATTCAGTAAAGTGTGAAATGGAAAATGTAATCTTGGCAACAAAATAATGAGGTGGGTTTTTTTTGGTATGACTTATGGAATGGTTTTCAAATTTTATGATACTTATACTCATTTTCCCTAGTTTTAAACACTTTAAAAATGCTCTTAGTGGGTATCCATGTTTATAAATATGCAAATTCCTCCAAAATGCTTTTCAAAACACAAAAGTCAATTCCCCGTGTATTTGCAAAGAGCAAGGCACCTGTCATGGTCTGTCCAGATAGAATTTTAGTGTAAAGGTGTCTGTGGCCCAAAAGGAGAGGAATTAGGTAAATCGTGCCCGGATATCAGTAAACTGTGCAGCACTCGATGGATTAATCAGGATTAGGATAGTGTAACGGTGTTTTTAGGGCTCTTCATTTGCTGGTCCTTCTGTTCTTAGAAAGCCCTCTACGAAACTACCACCTTATCAAGTCTTAACGTGATCATAGCTGTACTCATTCTTTCCTCCCCACTCTTGAGTGAATAAAAAGGTGCTAAAGGCAGGGGTAGCAATATTAAAGCTGCCCTCATGAACTTTGTCTGTTCTTCAGTAGTTATCTTAGGCATACCCATGAAAAATAAGGTAGAAATAAGAACTATATATATGGATAAACATGCAATTCTTTTCAGATTCTAGTTCACCAGAAATATGTTCTGAAACCAATTTTCCTGAAGTAAGGCGAGTCAGATGACATGGACTTGATGAGGGCTGGTCCCAGAAATAAAGAAGGGCCATCCTGAGGTGAAGACACCCTGAAGATGAAAGAACACTGTCCAGGGTGGAATAAAGTACACTGGGAACCATAATTGATGACACACAGCTTCTCAAGGTTATAGCGTGTGCAGAGCTAGAAACAACATTGCATTTCTGGCTATGGGAAAGGCTTGTTATTACTATTAATACTACTAGTATTGAGTTGAAAGGTTTTTATCAGTGATTTTCTAAGTTTTATGAAAAAATGCTGTTTCAGATCAGCCACTGATTTGGACTTGGGGAGGCCTGAGAGTAGTGAGGGAGTCCCCATTTTCAGTCAATATAAAAACTATTAAGGGCCAATGACTGTGGATCATGCCAAAAGGCATTAAACATACAATCTGTCTTACATAAAGACTAAGTGACATCTAATAGTTTAAAGATATCTCATTACTGCTTCTAATTGAAATAAATGGTCTGATGCTCTCTAAAATCTTACTGTTACATTTCCATAAAGTTAAAAATGCAAACAAAATAAGACCTCCTTGATTTGGAACATGTCAGAAAGATAAGGAAAACAGTTGGTATGTATTCTTTATTTAGCAAAGTTGTAATGCACAGATTTGACAAATTTAAAGATTTTTTCCCCTAGAATATAATGTAACTTTATAATAAGACTAGAGATGTACCTACTGCATTTGATACTCAAAATGTATCATTTTTAATACCTTCACTTTTATATGAAAATTTACTTTAAGTAATAGTCATGTAATAATACACAGTAATTATTATTGTCCTCATTCCTTCTTTAGTTTTAAAGCATTTAATAATTAAACACAGGAATACCTTTTAAAGTATTAAAATTTAGTAAAAATATTTCATCTGCAAAACAGAATTTGCATTTACCAAACTCAAGCATTATACCTTGCAGTTTGTATTGTTTCACTGTTTTAATTTTTCAACACAAATAAAAACTTCAAGTGGTCACATAAGAATAAAAGAACTAAAGTATCTCAAATTTTGTTTGCTCATTTTTATATATCATGGTGTTATTGTTTATTTCAAATTGACTGTTTAACTCAAGAATATGTAGTCTCATGGGGGAGATGGGGCAGCTTTACAAACTTACTCTTGAAAAGGACTCTTTATTCAAGTATGTGGGTTGGGGGCCTCTGAATTAACTTCCATGTAGAATACAATGCTTATTAAAGGACAAGTAAGATGCTAATTTGAAGCTTATACAAACCATGAAAACTTAACATGCAGCAATTAGCATCGAGGCCAACAAAAGACTTTTTCAAGGTGAAGTGTTTAACACTGACATTGTTTAAAATTGTCAGCAGGACATTTTCATAATAAAAAGTTTTGTTTTTAAGGACTCCCTTATTCTTATAACTGAGGTGACCCTTCCCTCTGCCTGGTCCTTGAAACGTGATCACTTTAAGAGAAGTTTATTTCTTCTGTACAGTGGTGCCAATGACTGTCTCACAGAGCTGTAATATCAATTAAATGAGATAATACTTATGAAGTTGCTTTGTAAAATTCTAAGAGAACTTTATAGTTTTTTTTTTTTTTTTTTTTTGGAGATAGAGTCTCGCTCTGTTGCCCAGGCTGGAGTGCAGAGGCACCATCTTGGCTCACTGCAACCTTCACCTCCAAGGTTCAAGCGATTCTCCTGCCTTAGCCTCCCAAGTAGCTGGGACTACAGGCACTGCCACCATTGCCTGGCTAATTTTTGTATTTTTAGTAGAGATTACTAAATTTCACCATGTTGGCCAGGCTGGTCTCAAACTCCTGACCTCAGGTGATCCACCTGCCTGGCCTCCCAAAGTGCTGGGATTACAGCCGCCGTGCCCCGTTGAGAACTTTATAGATTTTAAGTGCCCTTACTGACAGTGAGTAAACCATTATGTTTATAACAAAATTTGAAAACTATTTCTGTTAAAAAGCAAACACATAGTATTGAGAAAATTTGGAGAACAGTGAAACAGATTGATAATTTTAAATCGTCTATATTACAATTTATGACATCCTGTATTTCTTTAAAAATTATTTATGTGTCAGAATATCTGTTTTATACTGATACACAAAACTAGTATCAGTCTAAATGGATAAGAGTCAGGCTATTTTTTTGTCAGCAGCTGTTATTTGAAAAATGATTTTCTCCTAGCTTTATTAAGATATAATTGACAAATAAAAAGTGTATATATTTTTGGTGTGCAGTGTGATGTTTTGATATATGTATACATTGTGAAATGATTAAATCAAGCTAGCTTATCCATTACCTCACATACTTACGTTTTAATGATGAGAACATTTGAGATATAATCTCTTGGCAATTTTCAAGTATACAACACGTTATTATTAACTGTAGTTCCCATGCTGTATAATAGATCCCAGAACTTGTTCATCCTGTCTAATTGAAATTTTATACCCTTTAACCAACATTTTCCCATTCTCCTTCCCTCCCGAAAAATGATTCTAATACTAATACATATTCAATCTCAAGTCAATACCATAATTAATTTAAACATATCCTTATTGGCATGAAATCTTACCCATGTTACTACTAATTATTTTTTTTATTATTTGAAAATGTCATGTTTGAGAAGTGGTATTTCATCATTCTTTGAATTACATTTCTTAGATTACCAGTTCATATAGTTTTATATTTGTGGCTTTTTATGTATAATTATATATTGCCTGTTCATGGTACTTGCTTCTTTTTTCTACTGGTCTTAGACCACTTCTTGTTGCTTTGGAAGAGCTTTTATGCATTAAAGAAAACAATTGTTATTTCATGTAGATTGCGCATATTTTTCCCAAACATAAGAATGTAACTTACCACATAATTTTATGAGGTTTTTAGATGTCCAGAAGTTTAAAATTCTTATATTTTCTACCTTTTCAGTAATTTTTTAGCTATTTCTTTCAAATTGGAGAAATAGAGAGGGTGCAGTCTCAAACAAAATTGTCAATTCTTTCTTTACTGTTTACTTGAATAAGTTATTTAGTCTTTGTAAACCTGAATTGCCTCATCTATAAAATGGATGTAATATTACTTATTAAGGCTATTGTGAGGAATCAATGAAGCAGTATGTAAAGGGCCTCATATAATGCCTGCCACACAGTAATCACACAGAACATCTGACTAATATTTATAATGTTATACATAACTTTATGATTGTGAAGTGGTTCTCAGTGTGAAGACCTTATCTTAAATTATTAGTTCATTTCCTTGCCATTCTGTGGAGAGTGGGTGTTCTTGTCATAATTTTAAAACCTTCTTTAAATAACAAGAACGACAACTTTTTTTTACTGTCACAACCATTAAAAAATAATTTGCTCAATTTGTCATTTGCCTTTTAGTTTTCTTTAATTAGAGAAAACAAACCTTCTTTTGTGGTTGCTTTTATCTTTACAAATCTTTTTCTTGTCCAAAATCCATTAATTTTCACCCATATCTCCCATTAATATTTTGGTTTCATTTTTACATGTAACTGTCTAATCTGTCTAAGTTTATTTTAGTATGTGATATAAGGTAAAGCTCTATTGTTATAAAATTACACACACATGATAATCTTATCTCCTACTTTACAGGAATTACAGCTCTTATTTCTTTCTTCTAGTGTTATTGCATTGGCTAGAATTTATATAGCCATGTTAAATAATAATGACAACTAGGTATTCTTATAATTTTCCCAATTTAAATGGAAATACTGAAAGTATTTTGCTATTATCCTGCTGCTGGCTGTCAGTTTAACGTAGTTTTCATGACTATATTAAGGAAAAGCATGAAGGAAAACATCCTTCTTTTCCTAATTTTGTAGGAGTTTTTATTGGGATTGAATATTTAATCCTATGAAACATCTTTTAGGCAACTTAAAAATAATCGAGAGCTTTTTAAACTGGGCCCAATATTGTGGTGTATTAATATTACATTAACAGATTTCCTAGTCTTAAACTATTTTTACGTAACTGAGAAGAAGTAAAAAAATGAAACTATAGCTTTTAAAGAAAGCAGAGTGTGAGATGAGGAATTTAGAATAATCTTACTCCAAGACCATTATACATTCTTTTACACTATATATCTTTTCTTTCATGAAAAATGTTTGACATTTACCTTCAGTTGTGTAATCACTTCAATGGTTGTTGTCATGATATCATTACAGTTGATTTCCTGCCAGTAACTTTTTGGAAGTTTCGGTCTCTGTCTAGACAGGTACATGAGGCAGCGATAGCAGTGGGGCATGGGGACCAGCACCCCCGTTGCTCAAAAGGCAGCAGCCACATAGTTGTGGGTAAAGGTTTCCTTTTCTGGCTTTTGCAGACATTCTGTTTTTGAACTGGGGACAGAGACTGTGAGGGGGCAAGGAGTTAATCTGAATCTCTACTGATTTTACTGTTTTTCACAGTAAAGAGGGGCTTTTTTTTCTCAGTATAGTTGAGGAAATCCCTCCCAGGTTCTGGAATTCTATTCTTCTTCATCCTCCACTCTTCTACTCACCTCCCCCTCAATCCCCCATAGTCAGCTCCCTTCCTGCTCCTACCCCACCCCAGACCTTTCAGTGAAATATACACTGAGGAGCTGCTTGCCAGATGCCATGTCAAATTGAAAACCCTTATAAAATAAATTGAAATGGCATTCATTCTAATTTGAATCATGGGCTTTGCATAGAAACAACAACTCAATGTGTAACAAAGGTAAAATTGAAAATTCTACAAGAAACATTACTATAACAAATCCTTGATTTACATTTAAACGTTTATTGAAACATCAAATAGGTGGATTTTTTTAAAAGGTCATTGAAGCAAGGATTAAGAACAGGGTACAGGAATAGTATTTTCTGGAGAAAATACCTCAATTGAGTGCTAAACTCAGCTCAGTTTGCAGAAATGGATGCACCCAACACTTTCCAAGGTAACCATCAATCATGCAATAAAGATATAGCCACTTGAAACAACGATGTATCAATATGGAATGGAACACTGCTATATTAAGACGCACTCCTCTGGGAAGTTCTTGATTGACAAAAATAGTACTGTGTTGAGTAGCAGCAGTATTTTCATGGCCAGAAAGTAATAAAACTAAAGATGAGCTTTATGAAGAGAAAATATTTTACATGAAAATCCATGGAGCAATTCTTAGGACTTGCTTCCTTCAGGATCAGGTTAAGGGGCAAAATGTGAAATGTGAAAGTGGAAACTGATAATTTGCTAATCTGTTAATTACCTGCACAGCTGGTCCTGTAGTCACTGTCATTTATAGGCATCTGAAGAAAGGATGGGATAGTTGCTGCCCGGGATCGCACAAACTCAGTGTATCTCTGGCTTCCTTAGCTTGTACGGTAGGAAAACAAAATCAGGATATTCATATTGAACCCATTATAGATTAGAGTTGAGCCAGGGGTATGCAAGGAATTTACTCTTTGAGACCTACTTCATTACAGAGAGTTGGTAGAGAGTCAGAGTTAGGTTGGTGACATTAACTTTTCAGTTTTATTGCAGTGTCATTTTAAGTCAGGGATTTTACTGCCACTTTTTGGCATAGCAGTTTGGGCTAGTGTATTTCTCTCTCTTAATATGATCCTTCATGTTGATATACTTACCTTGAAAATGGTGGTGAATTGACTCTTCCGCTCTTCTTCTGATCACTTCTCCAAACACTGTGGCATGACCCACTTGACCTGCTCTCCGACAGCAAGTGTGATATTCTTGATCATCCCCAACATAGCTGGTTTTGGATGAGCATGATAAATTATAGTAACAGTGGTTTGGGGGGAAAGGGGAAGAGTAATGGGTTTTTTTTTGTTTTTGTTTTTGTTGTTTTTTTTTTTGAAAGCAGGCAAATTGTAAAAGCAAGAGCGCCTATAATAGTGAACCGAAGCTTTATTCTGAAAACCTTTTCATCGTGCTTTGATTTCATTGACTGTAATAGTTTGACTTCTTCTTCATTCAGCTATATGTTAATTAGTCACAGTTATGTCTGCCATTCCTTTTCACACCTGGAGCGGACTTCTCTGCTTGCTTGAACCACCTCCCTCCTTCTCCCTGTGGAGTTTAGAAAAGTAAAATATTGTTTTCCATTCACACCTAGATTCACTTTTTAAAATAAGACTCACACAAGTTGGGAGAAGCTTCATGCTGTTGGTGGTCTCGTCAGATATATTAATAACATAAGGAAAAAGCCTTGAAATATGTCAAATCACAAAAACAGTAGTGAGTTTATATTTATTATCATTTGTGAAGAATGCTTTACCACATTATTTCCTTCAATCCTCACAGCAAGCCCTTAAGGTAGAGACTGTTTTTTCCATTCCTGTTTTATACACAGGGAAAATGAGGCTTAAAGAGCTTAAGTAACTTACACAAAGTCACATAATTAGAAAATTTCATTTGAAAGCCACATGTACTGACCTCAGAGCCCATGGTTCTCATCACTGTGCAATTTCTCCAAGAAACATTGCTTTATAAGATTTGGCAACTGTCTGTTTCTCTGTTGGTGAAAAATAGGTATGGTATAGGGAGTGGGTATGTCTTAGAGATTTTTATTTAAAAAAAAAAGAGGAAGACTTAGCAGCCTGTGCCCTCAAGAACTTATTGTGGCAATAACTGCTCAATCAGTAGGGTTTACATTGACTGTGGTAAGTAGGAGGACCTGTGGGGACCTGTCTATGTGGTTCATGGAATGGGCATCTAGTATGGCAGGGAAGAAGATTTTCATGGAGGTGGTGATGGTATGGCTGACCCCTGAAGACGTGTGTTGGAGGCAAGTGTGTCATCAATTTGGCCAGCCTGGAGTGGGAATACATTTTTAAAAGTCCATAGAACACTAATACGTGGAGAAATAAGAATAGATTGGAATCTATGGAAATGGTGTTTAATCTTTCAGTAAACTCTGTTAATTGATATCCAAAGTGTTAGTAGCTGGAGGTTACAAGGGTAATGACTGTAACTTTTCCCGCTTGTGACTTGGCATTGTTGTTACTGGCAATGGAAAGGCCGAATTTAAATCACAGTCATCAGCCTTCTAAAGTGAGTGGTTCAGAATTTAATCAAGGTGTGAGCTATGGGGGTTGGTTACTATGTGAGCGAAATCAACACCTATGTCACAAAGTCTGATGAAGAGAGAAGCCTTTGCCAGTCAGCATTAGGGAGGCACTGGTTACTGCCAATGTCCCTGAATGTTCTTGACCAGTTCTGCTTCTTTAGCAGGATCAGTCTGTTGATGTGTTCACGTACAAGAAGAAAAGCACAACCAAGAAAGCCAGCATGCCTCCTGGAAAGCTAGATGGTTTCATGGTGGTGACATCAATCTCCAAACTAATCTTCAATTTCAACAAGCAGCAGGTATAGGCCCAGCCTGTTGGCCATTATCTTTGGATATACCACAGAGACCACACCTGGCTGCCTTTTGACACTTCATCAATGTCACCTACAACCACACTCTTCAAATAGCCTGCTAGAAATGAATTCCTAGGGCAGAGCTAGGACATGATGAACTGGGCTTGTTGCAATTCAACTAAAAAGCATGAATATGTGCAGAGGGAATGGGAGCAGTGTTTTGCAGGGAAAACACTTTAAAACTGGAGTTTTATAGGCTTAGGTTTTGTGTGTTTCATATTTGTGTTTAATTGTGCATTTTAGCCTATTATGTGATTATTAATTAATATTATTACTTACATTCAGCAAATATTAATTGAGCACCAAGAATGTGCAAAGCACTGTTGGGGTGATGCGGGGAATTCAAAGGTGACAATACTATGAATGTGCCCTAATGGAAATTATAGTCTGGAGAAAGATAAACACACACACATCCACAGATCCATCCATTCATAGATATATATGTAAGTAAACATAACATTTCAGCATCATATGAATGCCAAAATGAAATACAAACCTGTGGGAGCACCAAGGAGAGAACTATTCATTTTGACTGAGGTATTGGAGTATCTTTCAGCCATAACTGAATGTGAAGGATAGGTAGGATTTTACTAGGCAGAGCCACAGTGTGGACTGTATACTGGAAGCTAAGGGAACTGGACTGTGAACTCCACAGGGATACTGTCCATTTATAAGCTTTTTGTGTATTCAGCACCTTGCTATAAATATTTATTGAATGAATGCATGCATGAAACAGCATTAGCAAAATCTCAGAGTGACAAAAGTGCAAGGTTTGGATTGGTGAGTGGTCCACTTTGGGCGGCAATGGGATGGGAGACAGTAGTTACCTGGTATAAATGAAGCATAAGGTTGGGCTGAGCTGTTGAGGAACTTCCCTGTGGTACTAATGAGTTTAGAATTTATTCCAGAAACTGGGACCTGTCAGATATATTTGACCTGGAGAATTACCTAACCCTGTTTATTTAATGAAGCTCCTTCACATTTTTACCATTTTTGGATTTCTTTCCCATTCTCTCTTCAGGAGTTCCTAATCTCTTTATCCATAGTCACCCCTTTTACTGTATCCCACCTTATCCTCCAGCTTTGAAGCTTTGGATTGAAAAGCTTTGCTACATTGCTTCAGTGATAATCAGTTCATTTTCCTCTTTTCATTGATCAAAGTCACATAAGTCAGTGTACTAGTCCATTCTCACGTTGTTATAAAGAAATACCAGAGACTAGGTAATTTATAAAGAAAATAGGTTTAACAGGCTCTTGGTTCTACAGGCTGTACAGGAAGCATGGCAACGTCTGCTTCCAGGGAGGCCTCAGAGAGCTTTTACTCTTGGTGGAAGGCAAAGTGGTGATCCAGCACTGAATATGGCCAGAGCAGGAGGAACAGAGAGCAAGGGCGGAGGTGCCACACACTTTTAAACAAGCAGATGTTTTGAGAACTCACTATACATTTCCAAGGGGGCATGGAGCCAAACCATTCATGAGAAGTCCACTGCCGTGATTCAGTCACCTCCCACCAGGCCCCACCTCCAGCACTGGGGATTACAATTCAACATGAGATTTGGGTGGGTACGCATATCCAAACCATATCATTTGGCCCCTGACCCCTCCCCAAATCTCATGTCCTTCTCACATTTCAAAATACAATCATGCCTTCCCAACAGTTCCCCAAAGTCTTAACTCATTCCAGCATTAACTAAAAGGTCCAAAGTCTCATCTCAGACAAGGCTAGTCCCTTTCACCTGTGAGCCTGTAAAATCAAAAACTAGTTAGTTACTTCCAAGAACTAATTTATAAAGAAAATAGGTGTTTTTAATAAAGAAACTTTTTTTTATAAAGCGGTAATTTATGAAGAAAAGAGGTTTAATTGGCTCACACTTCTGCAGGCTATGCAAGAAGCATAGCAGCATCTGCTTCTAGGGAGGCCTGAGGGAGCTTTTACTCATGGTGGAAGGCAAAGCAGGAGCAGGCATCTTACATGGCAGGAACAGGAGCAAGAGAGCACGTACGGGGAGGTGCCATACACTTTTAAACAACCAGATCTTGTGAGAACTCACTCACTGTACAAGGGGAGATGCTGCTAAACCATTCATGATGACTCCAACCCCATGACCCAATCATCTCCCACCGGGCTCCACCTCCAACACTGGGGATTACAATTTGACATGAGATTCACTGGGGACACAGATCCAAACCGTATCACTCAGGAACCGGATAAACCAGCAAGGGTTAAGCATGGATTTAACTGCTGACTGTATTAGTTTGCTATGCCTGCCATAATAAAATACCACAGACTGAGTGGCTTCAACAACAGAATTTTATTTTCTCACAGTTCTGAAGGCTTGAAGTCCAAGATCAAGTTGTGGACTTCTGAGGCCACGTGCCCCAGCTTGCAAATGGCCACCTTCTTACTGTGTCCTCACGTGGTCACCCCTCTGTCTGTATCTTGCCTGTGTCCTAATCTTCTTATAAGGACACCAGTCATATTGTATTGGGACCCATCCTGTGACCTTATTTTACTGTAATCACCTCTTTAAAGGCCCTGTCTCCAAATACAGTCACATTCTCAGGTACTGGGGGTCAGGACTTCAACATATTAACTTTAGGGGGATGCAGTTCACCCCATAAGACTGACCTGAGGAGTTAATCCAGGCTGTACCACCTGACTTAGAAAGTTATGTTGTCAGTGGTTAAGTTAATCCCAGTCACATGTGGTAGGAATTGGAGCTTGAATCTAACAGCTGATGAAACTAGGTGGTTGCCTAGTAAAGTGGTCTCCTCTAAATAGTTCAGTTTCTACCACATGCAGGAGCAGTCACTATTGCAATAACTTTAAGTAGGCTTGGAAAAGATGAACATAAATCCACTGCACATTTGCATGGCATTTATTAGAGAATAACCCCCTAAACAAGGGCCAAACAGTACCATTGATGAAATAAATCTCAGACTCCCAATTCACATGGTCCTGACTCCATCACTTTTGACCTGTGTGACCTCAGCCAGATTGCTTCAGCTTTCCCTGCCACTGTTTCCTTATAGATAAATCTAACATAACAGTGTTTCCTCCTGCCTAGAACTGTTCTGAGGATTAAGTCAGAAAATGTATGTAGAGCACTTAGCTTAGTGGTTGGTACATAGCAAGCACTCAGTAAACTATTATGTATTCAGTGTTAGCTTTTATTAAAGATGAAAATGGCAGATCTATTCACAGGCATGTTAGCAATAAAACTACTAGGGAAATATTAGTATTTGCAGTTATATTTATGTAAATCAAATAAGTTTTCATAGGTTGGCAATCATGTTTTTAAAATATTATAAATATTGTTCTTCTAACCTTATCAATTAAGACATAGACTTTATTCTTATCTATACCCCAATATTATTCAAGAATAACTTTAATTGGTCTTAATCCAAGAGTTCGATGAATACCAATTTAAATGTAATTTAGGTGTATTTATCTTCTAGAATTGAACATTCTCTTCCGCTAATAGTATAAACTTTAATTGTCTTATAATGTATACACGCAGATGAGCTATTCCTTTGTGTTGCTAAGATATATAGTATGATTGGACACTGTTATTGTTTCATTATAGACAACCTCATAGGAAGCCTTCCAGAAGGTTTGCATAAAGGAATATAGCACACATAGAAAATGCTGAATAAACTCATCAGTAATGATTTCCTTGGATCATTTTTACTTTCTGCCTACTTCATCTCCACCTCTAAGTAAAGCATTTCATTTTATTAATGTTTTTCATACCACTTATTTTGCTAGCATTATACTCATTTTAGAACATTTTTAAATATCCAATAAAAATGAATTGGGCACTTACAAATATTTTGTACTATAAGACTGTTTTTGAATATTGTCATTAAAACAGTTATTTCAGGATTTCCCAGTTTATACAATGCATATGGCAACTGAGATACTTATGATCTGTATTATGTGTTTATAAGAATAAAGTTAGTAAAAAAGATTTATTCTAGAAATCAGTTGAGAAGACATTTAAAAATGTCATGTGCAGTTGGGATTCTTCAGCACCTTTTCTTATGGTGTTTCTTTTTTTATTTTCTTAAAGTATGTTTTTACCATATATGGGGACGATTTTTTCCCCCTGGTATTTAGGCTTTGCGTAAACTCCAAACAGAACTATCAAACAAACATATTAGAGGTTTCGCTGCAGAAAGGACAATATTTATTTTTTGTGTTTGAGATTTCTGTGCAGTAATAATTAACCTTAGATTTTGAACTATCATTGGAGGTGTTGTGGACAGGAAACACATTGATACTGGAGGAGAAATTATTTTTGGCAATACGGTAACTTACCACCTTGTGCACACAAGCACTGCCCATGTGCAGGGACGTTTTACTTGTCAAGATTTACCTCGGAAGAGCATGGTGTGTGCGCAGCACAAAGGCGGCAGGTGCGGATGGCTTTTTTCTCAGTGATAGGGCATGTCAATTCTCATTTCCTATATGCTGAGGAGCACAAAGGGAAGCAGCCGGCATTGCCCTCTGGGGCCAACCAGCTCCTTCCTTCCCCTCGCATCTTGGAGATATGCCATCCTGCCCAAGTCCCTGCCTCCTGAGCCACAACTGGCTTGTGGTTTTGCTTTTTGTCTTTGTGGTCCTTGTTGAGGTTTGTGCACTTAATAAGCAGAACCACCAGTGAGAGGCAAACCTTGCAGACAGGGGAATTCCTGCAAAAGCTAAGAATCACCGACTGAAAAGAAGAGAGCAAAGGTGCAAATGGCTTGGGGTGGAGTTGAGGAATTGCGGGACCAGGCCATGGTTCCCAAACACAGAGAGAAAAAGCACATTCAGGGTTCTGAGCCCCAGGCATTTTGCGTAATCAGCCTTCTTTGCTGTTTCTACTGTTTGATGTCTTAATCTGTTATTCTGGGACCTATAAAATTGTGGAACACAAATCCAAGTTAATCCAAGTTAACCTCTGAACTTGACCTACTTTCATTTAGAATTAGCCTTATTTAAAGTTGTAAACTACAATCATGACTGAAGCACACTAAATAGTGTTCTGTTTATAAAACATAAACCTTTTTCTCTTTACTGTAAATCCTTTCTGGCTGAAGAGGTCTATATAAGAAAACCAGGATATATTTTTCAGTTATCCCAGGACATTTAAACTTTTGAGGATTTAAAAATGATAGTCTTAAAAGTTTTTTTGTGTGTGTGTCAATTTTAGAGATGATAGAGATTCTTTAGGCTCTAAAAAATTACTTGATTAAGTTTGGTTCTGATGTTTTAGAAAAATATTTTAATCCTGTTTATGTGAATAAAGTCCAGTCCACATGTGAAATTACACTGAAGCCATAATAATCAGTTATGATTATGTAAATTGTAGAACTGATTTTGGCTAAGCATTTCAAAATCCTGCCCAAAATTGCAGTATTTAATTGTAATCTTAGATTATTACCAGGATAATGGCTGTTTTAAATCTTCTTATTTCCATATAATGTGAAGGCAGGCCCATGCCTTACTCATCTCATCTGCCCCAGGCCCGGCATAATGCCTGGTACCTGGCGGGCACCCAGTGAGTGTTGCTCTGAATGGAATGCTCACTAGGACACATTCCTCCATTTTCATTTTGCCCATCAGTGCAAACAAACCTATCAACCAACATTCATGTCAGAACTTGTTACTCATTATTGCAACTGTAGGATGGCTTCCCATATAAGAGCTTGGCCAAAATCAACAAAAAACATTCTGTGAGGATCAATTGGATATATGAAGTTGATAATGAGGGATATTATAGAGTTTATTTATTTTGTAAATTGTGTGCTACATAGGCTTATATTTTCGGTCTAGAAAAAATTAATTTTATTTAAAGATGAGTAATAAAACGACCCATAATAGAAATTTGTATGAGATTATATCATCAAAAAGTTTTAAAAAGGAGGAAATAGGAGAATTATACTCAATATAATAATTTCTCATGGAGAAGATAAACATACTGAAAAATTTTGTAGAAATTCATTGGAGTAATCATTTCTATAGAATAGGATCACAAAAGAGATACTAAAACCAACTATAATGTAGACATTACCAGAAAACAAATGTTTGTCTCTTTTTTCATTGCTCTATTACTATCCCCTAGAACAGTGACTGGCACATAGAGTTTCATATATATATTTAAAATAATTAATTTTTATTTCAGTTTTGGAGGTACTAGTGTTTTTTGGTTACATAGATAAATTCTTAAATGGTGATTTCTGAGATTTTGGTGCACCTGTCACCTGAGCAGTGCACACTGTACCCATTAGGTAGTCTTTTATCCCTCAATCACTCCCTCCCACCTTCCCCCACCTCCCTGAGTCCCCAAAGTCCATTATATCATTCTTATGCCTTTGCATCCTCATAGCTTAGCCCCCACTTATAAGTGAGAACATATGATATTTGGGTTTCCATTCCTGAGTTACTTCACTTGGAATAATGACCTCCAGCTCCATCCAAGTTGCTGCAAAAAACATTATTTCATTCATTTTTATGGCTGAGTAGTATTCCACATCCCACATTATCTTTATTCACTCATTGGTTATGAGCACTTAGGTTGGTTGCATATCTTTGCAATTGCAAATTGTGCTGCTATAAACAAGTTTGTGCATGTGTCTTTTTCATATAAAGACTTCTTTTCCTTTGGGTAGATACTCAGCAGTGAGATTACTGGATCAAATGGTAGTTCTACTTTTAGTTCTTTAAGGAATCTCCATGCTGTTTTTCATAGTTGTTGTACTAGTTTACATTCCCACCCACAGTATCAGAGTGTTCCCGTTTCACCACATCCACACCAACATCTACACAGCCTTTCTATCAGTGCGGTTTATAACATAGTTATAATGAGGTTATGAATGGGTCCACGTGCATACATTTTTCCTCCCGGAGAGCCAGTTGTTAAACATTTAGCCCTGCACTACCGAGAGGGCATTTTTATTATGGTTACTTCTAGTTCAGATTTTGGCTAGTAAATGTTAACTAAAGTTCTTTTGAACTGAGATTTGGGGGAGTGGTGGTGTTTTACCTCCTGGGTTGTCCTCCCTGTACAGCAGAATGAAAGCAGTGCAGCCATGGTCAGGCCTTGGGTTGGGAAGTGGGCTGGCGGTGCCAGCAGAGGCCAGCACACCCAGAGCCCAGACCCAACATAGGGGCCCAGACCAATCCACCAAGCCCCAGGCAGGTCCAGGGCTTGCAGGGCATGATGTTTATGAAATGTAAAGGTCTTCTTTAAAGCAAAAGAATGCAAAATTAGGTAAAGGGCCTGAGGCCTCAACTTCATGGTAGACTACTGATCAAGCAGACAGAGCATTTAAGAAACCAAGGCTGGGCGCAGTGGCTCCTGTCTGTAATTTCAGCTACTCCGGAGGCTGAGGCAGGAGAATGGCTTGAACCCAGGAAGTGGAGGTTGCTGTGAGCCGAGATCTTGCCATTGCACTCCAGCCTGGGCAACAAGAGTGAAACTCTGCCTCAAAAAAAAAAAAAAAAAGTAAAGAAGCTTCTAGTCTGACACCAGGAAGGTAGAGGACAGGATTTGCAAGAGCATCAGTGGTGGCAGAAGACAGCGAGAAGAGAGTCACCAGGAGTCCAGCAGAATGAGGAGCCCTGTATTAGAGAAATAAAACCTAGAGGATGTGTGTCTCCCCTCTCCCCCTTCCTCCCTCTCCCCGCCTCCTCTCTTATTTTAACTGGTGACACCATTGTGGGGCAGACTGGCAGCTGCAGACCCAGGGATCCAAGAAAGCTGATGTTGCAGTCTTGAGATTGAGGGCAGTCTAGAAGCAGAATTCCTTTTTTCTTGGGGGACTTTAGTCTTTTTCTCTTAAGGCCACCAACTGACTGGATGATGCCTACCCACATTATGCAGGCTAATCTGCTTTATTCAGAATCTACTGATTTAAATGTTAATCAACATCTAAAAACTATTCACAACAATGTCTAGACTGATGTCTTACAAAAATAAACCGGGCACCACAGTCAAGCCAAGTCGACACTTAAAATTAACCATCAGAAGCCCCAGTGTAGATTCTCAGCCTAGCCCATAAGGAGGGCCAGGAGGGCAGGTCATCTCCTCCCACAGTGTGGACATGACCCGGGGTACCTAGAATAGAGGTGAGGGACTGCAAGAGGAATGTGGAGTTCAGAACCCTGTGATGCCATTAGCTAGTTTTGTTTTGGGCCCGAGGGCGGTGAGCCCTTGTACCTTTCCAGCCTGAGTTTTCTGCTGGGTGAAGTGAGAGCACTTGTAGAGACATGATGAGTCACGGGCGAAAGGACTGAGTTCTTTTTTCTCGTGGCACCCTTTTTGAAGCAAAATCTCATGTGAAATCCAAACGTCCCCAAACAGAGTTCAAAGTAGCTTGTCTAAATGAATGGTTGGGGCAAGGATTGTAACCACCCAAGGGGTTTACCTTGCCCGCTGCCTAGACAGAGCCGATTCATCAAGACAGGGGAATTGCAGTGGAGAAAGAGTAATTCATGCAGAGCCGGCTGTGTGGGAGATCAGAGTTTTATTATTACTCAAATCAGTCTCCCTGAGCATTCAGGGAGCAGAGTTTTTAAGGATAACTTGGTGGGAGGGGGGACGCCAGTGAGCCAGGAGTTAGGGTTAAAATCATAGGAAGTTGAAGCTGTCTTTTTGCACTGAATCAGTTCCTGGGTGGGGGCCACAAGATCAGATGAGTCAGTTTATTGATCTGGTTGGTGCCAGCCCATCCATCAAGGGCAGGGTCTGCAAAATATCTCAAGCACTGATCTTAGGAGCAGTTCAGGGAAGGTTAAAATCTTGGTCACCTCTATCTGCATGACTCCTAAACCATAATTTTTAATTTTGTGGCGGATGTTAGTCCTACAAAAGCAATCTAGTCCCCAGGCAAGAAGGAGAGGTCTGCTTTGGGACAGGGCTGTTACTGTCTTTGTTTAAACCATAAACTATAAACTAAGTTTCTCCGAAAGTTAGTTCAGCCTATGCCCAGGAGTGAACAAGGACAGCTTGGAGGTTAGAAGCAAGATAAAGTCAGTTAAGTTAGATCTCTTTCACTGTCTCAGTTATAATTTTGCAAAAGCGGTTTCAATCCCTTCCTTTGGGTTTTATAACATCTTAATTTTAAGGTATAGGCTATGAGGACGGGAAATGACCATTGATCGCTTTGACTTCTTCCTGCTTACAGGGGACGTAGTGGGAATGGGAGTGAACCCCAAGGTGAGAAGCGTGGAACCGCTTTGTAATTGTCTGAGCGTGCTCATGCAGCCCTGGTTGAGCTTCCAAGGCTTGCAGGGCAAACATTACTATTTGTATTTATAGTGTTACTACAGTGTTTAAGTGAACAGCCTACTATAAGGTAAATAACAAGTCCTAGGATGAGGAGTACAATTTTCGATTTTAAAAGCAAAGATTTGAAAACATTAGTTTGGGGACTTTTAAGCTGCACATAATTTAGAATTTAGTTTAAACTGTAGAAAAAACCTTAAGAACAGCTAACAACAGTGTACTATAGTTTTTCTTTTGAAGGATAATTTTTTTCTTTAGTCCCCATTTTTATTAAAAACAAATCATGATAGAACTGATTTGTTTACAAAATAAACTTTAGTCTTTCTGTACTTGGCCTGATTATTTGCATAAAGTGTAGCAAGAATGATTATTTTTTACTTAGGCTCTTTAAATTGGCTTTGATAGAACTTTATTCTATGAAGAATTTTAGATAAGACTTTTTGAAAGTCGAGCCTAGCCGTGGTTTGTATCCTTAAATATCTATGAGTTGGGCAAATTCCTTTTCTCTGGAGGTCCTAAGATAATCTGGGGTTCCTAGGCCTGTTAGAAAGTGATATTTTTTATTTACCACAGGTCAGGAACCTTGTACAGGGACTCTGTGTGGACAAGGTATGAGGCCAGATGCCGTAACGGGCTTTAATTGGCTCTGTAAGTCAACTTTGATTCTTTAAAGGAACCATGCCATTTCAGTCAAAGCCTTAATAAAATAACCAAGTTTTTTTTTTTTGTTTTTTTTTTTTGAGACAGACTCTCGCTCTGTTGCCCAGGCTGGAGTGCAGTGGCGCGATCTCGACTCACTGCAAGCTCCACCTCCTGGGTTCACGCCATTCTCCTGCCTCAGCCTCCCAAGTAGCTGGGACTACAGGCGCCTGCCACCACGCCCAGCTAATTTTTTGTATTTTTAGTGCAGACGGGATTTCACCATGTTAGCTAGGATGGTCTCGATCTCCTGACCTTGTGATCTGCCCTGCACAGCCTTCCAAAGTGCTGGGATTACAGGCATGAGCCACTGCGCCCAGCCAAGAAAACAGATTTTTATTGTAATATGCAATTAACTATATTGCCATAAATTGGGAATACTTACAAATAGTTTTTAAATTCTGGAGAAATAAGGTAGAGAGGAACAAAATATGCTTTAAGTTTTGTTTACAGGAGCATATTTTACTCGTTAAAAGTTGCAAATAGCTTTAAAGAAATAAGTTTTTTTGACTTTGAAAACAAAAGGTTTAGCAATGTTTAATGCATTAGCTTTTTATGAGAGTCCAAGAAGTTTTTTTTTAATTCCAGTAGCACAATTTTTAAAGTTATTTGAGAGCTGCACATAGAGCCTTATATTTGATTATAAACTGCCTTTTGAAAAGGACCAAAGCAAGACAAAATATCTGTGGATGACAAGTCTGTAGCTATTATTAAAGCTATAATGGACTAGGAATTTTGGTTACTTCTGTGGCATGCAACAATTTTACATAATTATAATTATTGATAATGTACACTAAATTATATTAACATTATAGAATTTTTCTATAATTTTGGAATATATATTAATATTTATACAAATACAGTCCAAAGAAAACCAAATACCATTCACTCTTTTATTTGAACAGGTTTTTTATTCTAATGTTATAATTTTCCAAAGTTATTTATCAGAAACCCACATTTAAGAGCACCTGTTAAATTTTATAGCTGATTATACAATTATTTTTTAAAGAGGACCAAAGTGAGACAATAACTGTCTGTGGATGACAGAAACATTTTAGAGCAGCCACAGTTAAAGTCACAATTGATGAGGAAATTTACCTCTGTGGCACATAGTCATTTAACATAATAATTGTAATTATTACTGATAACATATAGTAAGTCATATTAGAATTATAGCAGTTTTACATAATTTTGGAATATATACCAATAACATATTTACACAAGTATAGACCAAAGAACGCTAAACGCCATTTTATATTTGACAATGCTTTCTGTTTGATTTTTGTACCAAATAAGCCAAATGCCATTTTTAGACTTTAGAGGACTAATATCTAAAATATTAGGTTTGAAAGAGACATGATTTATAATTTGATTTTGGAAAGTTTGTTAAATATTAAAGGTTTAAAACACTGGATATCACGAAATAGAATTCCAGGTCACCTTAATCAAAGTTATTCATTTGGCCAAAATGGTAACTCCAAAAAAATTTTTAAAACAGAAAACCGGCCGGGCGCGGTGGCTCAAGCCTGTAATCCCAGCACTTTGGGAGGCCGAGGCGGGCGGAACACGAGGTCAGGAGATCGAGACTATCCTGGCTAACACGGTGAAACCCCGTCTCTACTAAAAATCCAAAAAAAAATTAGCGGGCGTGGTGGCGGGCACCTGCAGTCCCAGCTACTCGGGAGGCTGAGGCAGGAGAATGGCGTGAACCCGGGAGGCGGAGCTTGCAGTGAGCCGGGATCGCGGCACTGCACTCCAGCCTGGGTGACAGAGAGAGACTCCATCTCAAAAAAAAAAAAAGAGAAAATCTTTTCTCTGAAAGAGGAGACTCAGCTTTCCAAACAAGACCCAATAGAGATAGCATGAGGCCAACTAAATTTGTCTCTTTTCTTTTCTCCCTTTTTTCCTTGCCATTTACCCAAAGGAGAAAATAAAACCCTTTTTATTATTTTTTAACATTACATAAAAATCGTCTTTGAAAGAGAAAAGTAAATTTCATGTTTGTATTAGTGAATTTTTAATGTTAAGGCTAGTTTTTTAAATAAAATGTTATATCTGTTCAGTTTTAATTAATTTGACCATAAGGTAAGATTTTTATAAACTTTTTAGAACCCTTTACAATTTTCCATCAAATAGTAGATTAATTTTTTAAGAAAACCCTGTTATTTGGACACATGGGCCCAGATTCTGGCCCCACAACAGTATCATTTTAGTGTTTTAACCTATGGAAAAAAGCTAAATAATTTTTTTTAAATCTTAGCCAACTTGTTTAGACCCACAGAATTTTTTAATAAGATAAACTCATTACAAACCCTTTCACTTTGCTTAAACTTCTAGTTTTGTTTCATTACTCTTTTAGGTTAAGACAATCTTTAAGACCCTCTGAACTAGTCAAAATTATATTCCCTTTAACAAAAGCCATATTCCTGTGCCTTTTTATAATCTTTTAACAAAAACACGTTTTACACAACTTGCATGTAAAACTGTTTCTCCAGTTGTCTTAATTGTATGTTATAATGTTAACTTTTAGCAACTTTTATTTTTAGTGAAAAACTTGATAAGTAAGTGATTTTTAACTATATACCGGGGTGGATCCTAGGACGTCAGACAGAAATGAAGATAAGGTTTGACTGTTTTCAGCATAGCTGGCAGGCATAGCTCTTCGTATGTCCCCAGGCCTTATTTATAATTTAATGCTCCAAAGTAGGTAAATCAAACAGTTTTCAAAAGTTAAAGAAACACTTTGACCTTAAAGCATTTAGCAAATCGGATATCTGACCTTCATTTAGACCAAATGTTTACATTTTCAAGACATTTTATTTTACTAATAATTTTTAAAACTGTCCTTATTTCCAAAAGATTATTGAGGTCATGTGAACAAAACGGCATTAAAGTTTTTATTTTTCTGACAAAATATTTGACTTAAGTGCTTTTTTTAAGCCAATTAATCAGAGCTTTTTTATATATAAACATCACCCACACACACAACACATATACATACACGCAGACAGAAGATTCGGCACTTAGAAGATTTTTCATTTGCCAGTTTTGTAATTGGATTAGTGGCTTAAGGGTGGAGCGCTTGGAGCAACAGGGCTAGGAAAGCATGCATTTCTAGGGCCAAAGAAGCAGCAAGTAAGCAGCTGAAGGCAAAGACAGATCCCCAAAATTAGGGGTGCCATTTTATACTGGATCCTGGATCCCCAAAAGGAGGGAAATAACTCCAGGAGAAGACAGTGCGGTGCATCTACTCTGCATTTCATTGCAAGGCAACCCAAAGCCCATCAGCCCGTTGTGTAATCAGCCTATCCTTCACTGGAGTCTCATCTCCCAGTCGCGGACGAGGATGTTTCCTTGTCTTCCAGGTGGCTGAGAGCAGGCTTCTCTGATCCAGGTGTGCAAAGAGTCAAGTATCCCTCCATAACTATTATTAGCAATCCCTTAAAGTATATTTCCTACCTAGTTATTACACACCAAAGTTCTTTCATAATGCGAAGTAATTTCTGATACCCCCAAAACTCAAAACCGTCAGATATCACAATGCAAAACAGAACAGAGCCTTTGATTTTGAGAGGGATTTATCTGCTTTTAATTCCTGGGGTTTCATGAGGAAAACAGAGGTGGTTTTTTTTCCCCCAAAATGGGGCCTGCGGTGCCTTCTGTTTTTCCCAATGAGTTCCAGGCTACCAGAAGTTATCTTAAGACCTCTTACGTGTGTCTTAAGAGTGGCAAGATGAAAAAAAAAAAATGGAGAAAAATAATCTGATTGACTGAGAAGAAAAAACTTTTTTCTAGAAAAACAAGTTCCAAGAAGAGAAAAACATAAAGGCCTTTTAAATATATCTATAGTTTGTTTATCCACTTTTAATTAAGCTGGCTTTTAATCATAGTGTTTAAAAAAAATCCTTAAAAATTTTTTTATTACCCAACTTTAGCCACGCCAAGCAGCCAATATTTTTGGCTTTTGAATTTTACCACAGGTAACGTCCCACATGAAATTAATCAGTTTTACTTTACTAATTTGCATAATTACTTTAATAATTTACATAATTAAGGTTATAACTTAACCATGGACACATAGGTGTCTTAAAGAGATGGTGAGCAGTTTCTTTTTTTTCTCTTTTTTTTTTCTTTTACAAGATTTAGAATGTCCCCCAGGGTAGTTTAGAGAAAGGAAAATTTAAGACTGCAAATCAGAAGCTAATAGGGGGGAAAACCTCAATAAATGGCAAAGTTACATAAATAAAAAACCAGAAAGGAATCATTCCGGAAGCCAAGAATAGAACCCAGGCTGCTACTGTCAAAAAACAAAGCCTTAGCTACTGAGTCGGAGAGCAGTGAGCAGTTTCTATTGCTCTTCCCAGAAGGAGCCTAGAGAAGCCAGTTTCAAGCTTGCAATGGCTTTTAACTGCTTAAGATAATTTTTAGGGCTATGACATGGACCTCAAAATTCCTGTCCTCTGAATGGCGGAAACCAAGAGAAAGTATCCCCACATAGTCACAAGGTTAAGCTCTTAAGGACACAGAACAAGACAGAGGAATTTCATATAGTATTTATTGGTTTCAGAGACCTGTAGCAAAGTTTGTAACTGACCAGCCTGCTGCAAGCTTATAGGGGTCTTAAACCCACATTCTATCCTGTGATACTCCTTTCTCCATCATAGAACACAGAAAAGCAAATTCTTAGCACTAAGTACACCAGATTTGCTACCGCCTAAGACGAGTCTCACAAATCCTTTTTCTGTTCATCAAACCCTTGCAGAGAGACAAGTAGTGACATTTACTGTTTACACAGACGGGGGGGGCGGGGTCCAGAAACTTGGCTGGTAGGAATTTCTTACCCTTTTTTGCCAGCATACCAGGTTTCCGGTCTCCCTTTCTCTGCAACTTCCTGAAGAATGGAGTGGCTTCTGATGACCCTGCTGACCGCACCATAGCTGTGGGGTTCAAGCCACGTTTTGTTTTTTTTTTTTTTTTTGAGAAGAAGTCTTCTCAAAACTTCTGTCACCCAGGTTGGAGTGTGGTGGCACAATCTCAGCGCACTGCAACCTCCGCCTCCCGGGTTCAAGCAATTCTCCTGCCTCAGCCTCCTGAGTAGCTGGGATTACAGGTGTCCACCACCACGCCTGGATAATATTTGTATTTTTAGTAGAGACAGGGTTTCACCATGTTGGCCAGGCTGGTTTTGAACTACTGACCTCAAGTGATCCACCAGCCTCAGTCTCCCAAAGAGCTGGGATTACAGGCGTGAGCCACGACACCAGGCCCTTCAAGCCACTTTACAAGAGACAATCACCCTTTCCTGTTTTATGGAACCATATGCAAGATTCTTAATTTGCAAGATGCTGCCTAATGGGCTGCAGGGGGGATCAAATTAACATTTTCCATTCCAGCAAAACACACATAACAAAACAAACATTAGTCACCTTGTTCGGCACCAAGTATTAACCTGGCAAAGCTCAAACTTTTTCCCGTTGGTCCCTGTTGTCTTTGATTCATTCCAGGTGGGAAGGAATGACCTCCAAATGGTAATTCACAATGGGGTCTCTGGGCAAGGCAAAGAGCAGATAGTTACCTGGAGAGACAGGCCTGTTGAGCCTTCTTTAGGACTCATTGAATGTGACTAGACAAATAAGGAGGGTTCTCTGAGTTAGCCATGCTGGATTTCCATCAGCAACCCCTTCTGAGATCCCTTCCACATATACAAACACACACAAAGATGAGACAGACAGAAGGCCTTCCAAATCAGATCCCTAACCAAGAACTCCAAGAGTATCCCTTCCAAACAATTGTCCTATTCTCCGTCTGAGAAACCTCCTCAAAATCTTCCTGATTGAGAAGTCTCCCAAACCAGGACTCTTCCTACTACTTAGAAAGAGCCAACCAAGATCCCCCAGGAGCTGAACAGACACCCCACAATGGGGCTGTAGACACAGACACCCCATAGTGGAGCTACAAAGAGACACCCTGCAGTGGGGCTACAAACACCCCACCATAGGGCTACAGAACCAGTTTGGAGAAGGAAGGAGGTGTTGGCAGTGCCTAGGATACTCACCAATCCAGACACCCTGCAATAGGGCTACAGACAGACACCCCACCATGGGGCTACAGACAGATACCCTGTCATAGGACTACAGTTAAGGGACGTCTTCCCAGGACTATTTCTCCATTGCAATTAAATCCATGCATGTTGGGTCAGCAGCACCCTGCCAGTAGAGGGAGTACCAGAGTCAGTCCCCAGTCCCCAGAACTAGGTGGCCGCTTGGGCTGGCTTCTGGATCCATTGCTGGAGGGGAGCCACTGAACCAGGGGCAGGTAGCCACAAGGACAATCCCGGACAAGCCCCCAAATTTGTAACCACCCAAGGGGTTCACCTTGCGCACTACCTGGACAGAGCCGATTCAACAAGACAGGGGAATTGCAATGGAGAAAGAGTAATTCACACAGAGCCGTCTGTGTGGGAGACTGGAGTTTTATTGTTACTCCAATCAGTCTCCCTGAGCATTCGGGAATCAGAGTTTTTAAGGATAACTTGGTGGGTGGGGCGAAGCCAGTGAGCCAGGAGTGTTGATTGGTCAGGGATGAAATCATAGGAAGTTGAAGCTGTCTTTTTCCGCTGAGTCAGTTCCTGGGTGGGGGCCACAAGATCAGAAGAGCCAGTTTATTGATGTGGTTGGTGCCAGCTGATCCATCAAGGGCAGGGTCTGCAAAATATCTCAAGCACTGATCTTAGAAGCAGTTTAGAGAGGGTTAAAATTTTGTAGCCTCAAACTGCATAACTCCTAAACCATAATTTTTAATTTTGTCGCTAATATTAGTCCTACAGAAGCAATCTAGTCCCCAAGCATGAAGGAGGTCTGCTTGGGAAAGGGCTGTTACTGTCTTTGTTTAAACTATAAACTATAAACTAAGTTTCTCCAAAAGTTAGTTCAGCCCACACCCAGGAATAAACAAGGACAGCTTAAAGGTTAAAAGCAAGATAAAATCAGTTAAGTTAAATCTCTTTCACTATCTCAGTTATAATTTTGCAAAGACGGTTTCAGGATTGGTCACCAGCTCCCCTGGGCAGGCCTGGCAACTGTGAGGAATGTGACTTGAAAACCACTGATTGGCATCATTCTAACCCCGCTCCCCTATCCTAGTTTTTTTAAGCCACTGAACCTATATCTGTCCCAGGATCACAGAATGACAAACTTAAGAGTGGAAGTCATGTTCCTTCTAACTGCAAAATTCTTTTTCTTGATGGAAAGATGTTTATTTTATCCCTGTTTACATTAATTTGCCTAAACACACATGTTCTGATACCTAGAAACAACGTTGCAATTTAAAAATAGAGCATTTTGTTAGATCTCTCATTTCTTCCATTGCTAGAGAAAGTTCTAATGAGAGTGAGGGCAGAATTATAGAACTAAGTTGAACCTACATGACAGTGAGAAAATTTTAATTAAAAACAATTTACTATCAGAGTCTTCATATTGGTGTTTGTGTGTTTGATTTATTTGCTTGACACCTACCCACATTATGCAGGATATACTGAATTGGTTATAATTACCATAATTTATAATATTTAGGTATGTATACTTGAGAAAGGATACCTTGTTCTGAAATTATGCAAGGGCTAGGTATTGAGAATTATGGACAATTTTCTTTACTACCGCAACTCTAAGATATGGTCTCTAAGGATGAACTTATAGTTGACAAAGACAAATCTGTGAAATATTAAATGCACAAGTTAAGTGACAGCTTGAGGCAGCAAATATGGGAAATCAGGATGGTTATTAAATGAATTAAGGGTTCAGAATAGGGAAAATGAATTCTTCAGGATGAGGTGATCTGGGCTTGCGGTCAGGTCTAGATATGAGTTGGGAGAAGCTTTGGAGGCATCGCAGGAGAGTGTAAAAGACAAACAGACGTGTAGCGTGGGAAAGGAATGTTTAAGGGAGAGTAAGCTCCTCTCTTTTAAAGGTAATGAGAAAGGTATGTTTAAAGTTAAGATACAAGAGATTATGGCCCTTAACAGTGTACTGTGAATAGAAAATTATAATGCAGATAATTTATAAAATACTTCCTAAGGTGGCACAACATTTTTATAAGAAAATTGTTGGGTTTGCAGGGCTGTAACCCCCATTGTGGACAACAGACAAGTTAATGTCAAAATATAGAAGATTTGATTTTAGTGAGCTGACTTGCATTGCATGATCAGCTGTATGATGTTAATAGTAAATAGTATATTTAGATATGTCCATGTGAATTCCAGTATTTATGGAATATTTATCTGAAATTCTGAAAGATACACTGTCTTAGATTTTCCCACATAACCAATCATTCTTCCCAGAGTAACATTTATATAAATGTATATGTGTAGCAAAACAACATGACTTATAGTTATCTAGAGTATCCCTCATCAGAGGAGTATTAAGGGTTTTTAAGAAGTGATTATTAAGTTATAAGCACTTAAACTTATATAGAAAGTTATATTCAGAGTATGGCCATCTCTTAGAATGGCTTGGTGGATTATCCTGTATTCATTTCTTATATTCACACATATAAAACTGTTGTCATAGTGTCCTTGTTACCCTTTTGCAAATTTAGCGACATACCTTTGCCATTTTTAGTAAGGAGATTCATTTATGCTGACATTGCAGGGTCTGTTGTAGTCAGCTCTGATGGGTGGAGGTTTTGCAGTGGGATGGGAAGTGATGTACTACTTTATATCCTTTTGTTGATGGTATATTCTACATGATTTTTACTCTATTTTTTGCATATCATTATTTGCTGTAGAAATGTAAAATCCCGAGTGAATAAGAAACAATTCACATAATTTTGTTCCAGAATGGACCACCAAATTTGGCAGTGTAAAATGCTGTTACTTATTGCTGTAGACAAAATGAACACTTTCAAAGTTAATTCTGCATAGCTGAAATTCTTTGACAACAAAATAAATTCTGGATACTAGTAGAAAATTTATGGATTTCAATTAGAGTTTGTAGTGTGTCATAATTCCAGTTTTATATTCCATGCAGTTCAGTTTTGGGTTTTTAATGGGGCCAGTGCAGTAATAATAAAAATGATTCAAAATGCACCCAGTAATTACAGAGATTTGCTGTTGCGTTTGCATTAAAAATGATGATGATTTATGCTCGGTGAAATTGTGGTCTGTGGCTCTATTTAGGGCATTCTTGCTATTAAGCTGCTTATTAGTTATGGTCAGTGATTTAAAGCTTAAGACCTACATTAGAGGACTGTAAAATTATTTATTCTTTAATAGATAATAGTAAATTTGAAGCAGACATTAGATTAATTATAATCTTGTACATTAACGAATACGGATTAGTCCTTTGTCTCTTTTTAGGTCTTTTGAAATTCAAGTAAATGGAAAATGAGTTGATTGAGTTAGAGAGTTCAGTGAATTTACTTTTGCCTCCTGGTTTGTAAATAGTTAACACCTTTTCCAAATTTCTCATTGTGGGTCCTTCTCCATACTAAACAAATGCAAGTTCTCGCAATAACTTGTCTTTGTTCCATGTTGACATTCCTTAAATTAGCTGAAAAGATCCGAGAGGGAGGCTTTTTGCCTGATTTGGGGGCTGTGGGGGATGGAAATGTAGTTAAGGATAAGCGGACTTTAATTTGGCATTGCAGAAGGGAGTTTGTCATTATTCCTATTACTAGTAATTATGTATAAATTTACATATATGTGTGTATATATTTATACTCAGGTGCACACAAGTACAAATGTGTGCATGTGTGTGTGTATATATATATATAAAACACAGACACACACATATATACATACATAAATCAGGTTATATACTTTTCTTTATATTTTATGTAAGACAAATCATCTAATATAAACATCAAAGTGTATTAGGATAGGAATTTCTTGTAACATTAATTAAATTTGATATTCAAATTCCTGTGTAATGCTTGGGTGTTATCCTAAAACAAGATAAATATCTAAGAGAAAGAGACTGCATATAAAGCTGTTAAATCAAATGAGAAAATATGTGGGTATTGTTCATGATAAGGTAGGGTACGGTTTAATAAGAAAATATCTGCCGCACCTCCAACCCCCAAATTCGAAACCTTAACATAATAAATGCTTATTTCTAGCTCCTGTGAAGTCCTTAGGGTCTGTGGAGGCTTTCTTCCATTCAGTGACTCAGGGGTCCAAGCTCCCTCCATCTGGTGGCCTATCATCTTAAAACATGACCTCTTCAGGGACAAGTGAAGACTGGCGCAGGATGATTTTTAAGACTGAGGCCTGGGCTGGGCGCGGTGGCTCACGCCTGTAATCCCAGCACTTTGGGAGGCCAAGGCGGGTGGATGACCTGAGGTTGGGAGTTCTGGACCAGCCTGACCAACGTGGAGAAATCCCATCTCTACTAAAAATACAAAAATTTACCTGGTGTGGTGGCGCATGCCTGTAATCTCAGCTACTTGGGAGGCTGAGGCAGGAGAATCGCTTGAACCCAGGAGGTGGAGGTTGCGGTGAGCCAGGGTCGCGCCATTGCACTCCAGCCTGGGCAACAAGAGCAAAACTCTGTCTCAAAAAAAAAAAAAAAAAAAAAAAAAAGAGTGAGGCCTGGAAGTGACTTCTGTTATTTCTGCTTACATGCCATTGACCAGAGCTCCATCAAGTGGCCCCAACCTATCTGTAAGAGAGCCTGGGAACTAAAGCCTTTTTTGTGTGTGTGCTAAGAAAGAGGAAAATAAAGTGGCATTAGATGAATACAGTGTTTTGTCTGCTGTAGTATGTAAAATGCTTCTGAACTCTCTGAATATAATCATGTGAATTTACAATCAGAAAAATGCCAAAAATGCATGGCATCTTTTAAAAAATTTCTTGATATCCCCATTCCCTTCTGCCCTATGTGCTAAGAATTAGAAAGAAAATTAGCTGGTTGTATCTAGATTCCTATCACTAGTGGCTTGGTACACTGTAGTTTATTCTAGTTACTCTGCCTCTTTCTTTCTTTAGAGTAGTTGATGGCCTCACCTGAGAATAACACCATACAGCTGGGCAGCGTTGGCGTTTCCCATTAGTCTGTCCCACTTTGGGTCCTGCCTTTCCATCACTGACCTCCTCCCTCTTTCCCCTGTTGAATGCTCTTTTCTTTTGTGAGAATTAATGGTGCACATTCTGAAGGTGGGAAGGAGTCATTATTTAGCTGTTTAACAGAACACCTCGGTTGATAAATTTAGTTACATGTTGCATTAGTTTTCTATTGCTGCATAATAAATAGCCACAAACTTAGCTGCTAAAAATAACATCCATTTATTATCTCATCGTTCTGTGGGTGAGAATTCTGGGCAAGCCCCAAGCTTGACTGGATTCTCTGCTCAGAGTTGCAGAAAGCCAAAATTAAGGTATCAGCCAGCCGGGTCTCCTATCTGGAGGTTCTAGGGGCAGAATCCACTTCCAAGCTCATTTAGTTTGTTGGGAGAATTCCTTGCAGCTACAGACAGGAGGTTCCCGTTTGCTTTGCTGGCTGTTAGCCATGGTCCACTCTCTGAGCTGGAGGCTGCCCTCACTTCTTTTCATGTGGCGCCTTCCATCTTCAAACCAGCAATGGTGGGTTGGATCTTCGCAGACTTTTAATTTCTCTGACTTATTATTTTCCAGCCAGAGAAACACTATGACTTTAAAGGGCTCAAGGTATTAGATTAGACCAACCCGAGAGAATAATCTCCCTTTTGTCATGTACTGTAAGCTCATCGTGGGAGCGCCATCTATCATATATTCACAGGCTCCACCCACACTCGAAACGGAGGGGATTACACAAGAAGAGGAATCACTGGGGTCATTCTTAGAAATCCGTTGACTGCGTTTATTTCTGCCCAAGAAATATAGCTTAGGAAGGAAGTTTTTTCATGGAACCTGTAGTTTTGCCCAAATGCAGAATTGAAAAGTAAGAAATCTTTCTTCAACAAGAATTAGATACTGATAGGGGAAGAGGAGGTGGCTGAAGCTGGTGGGGAGAGAAGATGAATTTTCTTTTAAAGGCTTCTTGATATACAGAAAATACTTAAAAAGCAACTTAATTTAGGTAATGGGCATATAAAATAGTTTACTTCCTTGATTTTCAAATTAAGAACAGCACTCATAAAATCTCATTTAATAAGTTCAGCAAGAAAAAATATAATAATAGCCAATTAAGAGAAAGAGATTTAGCGGGGAGTGGGAAGTAGAGAGACAGCACAGAGGGTAAAATCCATTCAGAGATCTTAATAGATGAACAGTATCCCTTAGAGGATAATGTTGCTAACTATTATTAAAAATCAAGTTGTGATTTTATATGAATGGTTTAATAGTTTTTGTACATGTTGCCTCCTCAGAGAGACCATCATTTCGGTACCCCACCACTCATTATCATATCACTCTCTTACTGTCTTTCTAGAACGTGGCAGAATTTGAAGTTGTCTATGTTACATGTCTAATTGTTTATTCTCTGCTTCCCAATTTGAATACAGAATTATGTGTTCCCTGTTAACTTTACCCCAGAATGGGAAATGCAGAGAACCAAGTCCTAGTCCCAGGTCTGTCATTAACTTGCTTAGAAGTCAATTCATTTGTGATTCTGAGAACTGAACTCATCTCAACATCTATCAAATGAAGAATGTACAGTAGAGGAATTAGATGATTTCAAATGCTTCTCCCAAAGGTATCCTCTATGCCTTTTTTCCCTTTGTTTCCAAAATGATCTGCTTTCTTGATTAGGACTTAATATTTCTAAAAATATTGGGTGGTCATGTGCTGAAAGAAAAGATGGTGCTGTGAAGGAATTTGCACAGGGTTCCCTGAAGTGAATTGTTTCTCTTACCCTTGGCTTTCTCCCCATGAAAATGAAGGCAGAGTATGACAGATTGTATTTCTCCTCTTGAAATCACCTTTCTTGCATTGCCCCTCCCTGCGGGAGTATTATGTGTCTTAACCCTTTGAACTCTGACATGCTTTGGTTAATGAAAGGTGAGTAGAAGTGATGTGGCTCTCTTCCAAGCAGAAGCTTTACAAAACTGTGCATGGTTCACAAATTAAATCTTTTCCCTTAGTCACAATGACTGGCAGTGATCCTGGAGTGAAGAAAATGGCACAGAACCATAGCTGACCCACACTGGATTTGTAGCATGAGTGAAAAATAAACCTTCATTGTTGAAAGCCATTGAAACTGTGAGGTCATTTGTTACTGAAGCAGAACTGGCCCATCCTGACTGATAAACGCCTGATACTTGCATGCACCAGTTCAAATCATCTTGGCCTGAATTCCTATTGCAGCCACTGCTGAGCAAACAGCTCTGCAAGAGTTTCAACCAGCATCACATAGGTGCACCCTAGCAGCTCATTGGTTTAGGCCTGTGCTTCTTGCTTTCAGTCCAGAGGTTCCTCTAACTTTGTCATGTACTCCTGTGGGAACTGACTGGCACTCATACATGTATGAACAGGAAGTGCAAGGATATTAACATCCATGAGACAAACCTTGACAAATGAGTAATGGAAGGTGATGGATAAATGTTTCTCTCCTTGTTCTTTTTTCATGCACAGCTCTGAGATGTATTTCCTAAGGCTCCTGGAAAGGTTTTCCATAATAGAGCAACACATCACCAAGCAGCCAACCCCTTCACCCATCGCGTCGGTTTTGGGCTTTCCTTCTTTGTTTCACTCACTCCTTCCTTTTACTCTCTGGGATCACATTCCCAAATAAACTATCTACATATGAGCCTTTGCCTCATGTTTTGTTTACTGGGAGAACATGACTCATCACCAGTTAGATTCTCTTTGAATTGAACCAACTTGAACATTATCCACCACCAGAGCAAATTATGTACTTCTATAGCATGGAGGATTATACTGTACATTTATAGTAACTTGCAGAACACAAACAGTTTGCTACTTAAACTGGAAGTTATTGTTAGATTTGCTGATTTAAAAATAAGTTCTCCCTTCCCCCATTAATCCTCTATCAACCGGCTATTATTAAAAAGTCAAAAATAGGCCATACGAGATGGCTCATGCCTGTAATCCCCACACTGGGGGAGGCTAAGGCAGGAGGATCACTTGAGCCCAGGATTTTGAGACTAGCCTGGGCAACATAGCAAGACCTTTGTCTCTAAAAAAATAAAAACATTAGACGGGCATGGTGGCCCACTTGTAGTTTGAGCTACTTGGGAGGCTGAAGAAAAAGGATTGCTTGAGCCCAGGAGTTTGAGGTTACAGTGAGCTATGATCACTGCACTAGAGCCGGGGCAACAGAATGAGACTCTGTCTCTCTTAAAACAAAAAGGTCAAAAAATAGCATGTTGAAGGGAAAGGGAACATTTATACTCTGTTGGTGGGAATGTAAATTAGTGCAATCTCTATGGAAAACAGTACAGAGATTTCTTAAATAATTAAAAATAGAACTACCATTTGATCCAGCAATCCTGCTACTGGATATTTACCCAAAGGAAAAGAAATTATTATATTAAAAGATACCTGAACTCATATGTTTATCACAGCACTATTCACAATAGCAAAGATGTGGAATCAACCTAAGTATCCATCAACAGATGACTAGATTAAAAAAATGTGGTATATATACACAATGGAATACCATTCAGCCATATAAAAGAATGAAATTATGTCTTTTGCAGCAATATAGATGGAACTGGAGGCCATTATGTTAAGTTAAACTATTCAGAAACAGAAAGTCAAAACCAGCATGTTCTCACTTTTGAGGTGAGGGCTAAAGAATGTGTACAAATAGACATAGAATGTGGAATAACAGACATTGGAGACTCAGAAGGGTGTGAGGTGGGCAGAGGTGAGGGATGAGAAATTACTTAATGGGAACAATGTACATTATTGGGGTCACCGTTAGACTAAAAATGCCCAGACTTGACTGCTACTCAATATATCCGTGTAACAAAACTGCACTTATACCTCTTATATTTATATATATATATAAACCCTCCTATTATTAGTTCTCAGTCCATCCTGGTGCCATAACACACAGATTTTCGTTGTGAGGCATCCATGTTTTTTGACATTCAGTGATTGAATAGCATGTTGTTAGACACAAATTTCAAATGTGGAAGCACAGTAGAGGGGTTGGGATAGCTGTCATTCTGTAATACCTTGCTGCCCTTCCACTCGAAGTTCTCAGACCACTGACAGCGCCCTGGGGCACAGTTCAGTTGTTAGGTGCCAAGAGAAATACTGTTTTGTTTAGGAATTGAATTGGCCAAATTCTCATAGTGTCTAGGCTCTGTTCCCTTTTTGCCTCCTCATCAGTCTATTCCCTAAAAATCATAAAATTACAGCATGATAGAACCAGGTCTTAAAATAATCTAGCTAACTCCCTTATTTCATAGGTCAAAAAACAAGAGGTTAAGGAAAATGATCTACTTTGTGGGGTGAAGGAGAGAAATTAAGGGGGAATGTAATTTTGGCTGTTAAGGAAATACCATTTTCTTTTAACGTAATTAAGTTCTTGATTGTGATGCTTTTAAATGAACCATGAAATTCTAAGCACTTACCATGCGAGTGTGATTTTTAACTAAGCCTTTTTTTTCTACCCCCAATCTGAATGTTAAGGTGGCAGATGCATAACTAATCTTAGCTGAATCTATATTAAGAAATCAGCAAGGTGTCTTTATTTAACTTCCATGATGTGTGAATATAATGTAATGTTAAATAGCATGATTTTGCACATTATGTCCTAAAATAAAAACAACTCCCTTAAAGTGATAGTAAAATGCAGTAATGCGAAAGGTTATTTTTTATTCAATCTCAAACGAAATGAGAAGCACAGAAGAAAAGAATTGGAGACCTTATTCTTAAATGTGATTCTAATATATATGTTTTTTATATATATATATGTATATATGTATTTTAACATTTTAATTTATATATATGTAATATTTTTAAACCTGAAAAACCAAAGTCAGTGTTTGGGTTTGTATTCTATGTCACACAGAGGAAGCTCCTATCAGCAGAAGAGAGGTTCTAAAATCCTTGTTATCCGAGTTTAAATTTTCTGAAAAATATCCCACCCGTTAAGCTTCTATGTTCTTGCTCTGGGATGTTTCCATGGGTCTGTATTAGTTCCAGGAAATTTGGGTCCTTTCTATTTTATCTCTGGAATTGAGGTTCCTGCAGAAACTACAAGGGATTATCTGTGTTCTTTGCTGTTTAATGTCTTTGCTGCAGTGAGTCAGATTCCTGAAGGAGTAAACAATGAAATGTTTTAAGGCTAACTGTGGGAGATTATGTGGAGAGGAAATACAGCTATTCTGAGAGAAGACATATAAAATGTTGGCCTTTTGCTTCTTGAAATAATACCGTAAAGACCTCTTGCCTGTTGTACATTAACCAATGCAAGCATGTTATATTTGAAGTTGGGATTCTGGGGTTCAACTTTTTCTCAGTTAATGAATTTTTATTTTAATGTAATTGAATTTTCTTTAAGAATCCAATTTCCACTTCAGAAGATACCATTCCCCTGGGAAAGTGGCTCCCAATCCAAAGAACATAGACCCTTGAGGAATTAATACAAGACTCTTGGAACCTATTTGGGCATCAACCATTGTCAGTGAACATCTGCATAAATAGTGTTTTATATAAACACATTTGAAGGTGTTCTTACATTTTTGGTCACTTTTAAAGCAGTACTTTTTCTCAATCAAAGGGTAGCAGGAAAATAAGAAAAGCCTAACAGTAAGGTGACTCTGTGTGTGTGTTTGTGCACATGCATACATATGCCTGTGTGGGGCGGGGGTGCGGAGGCGCAGTCTGTGTTTTTAAAAACAATTAAAGAGGTCTTTATGCTTCAACAAGCTGAGAACTACTATGGTAGTTATGTTCTGTAGGGCATGCTTCACAAAGCTAAATGAAAAATTTTAAAGTTAATGACTAAACAGTGCTTAAAGCATACACATTATTCATGATTTATTCTAATAACATTTGTGGATGACTAACTTAATAATGGTGCTGAACATCCATTATGTTTTTGTTCTAAAGATGTGTCTGAGTATCTATGCCCCCTTAGGGGTGGGTTTACATCACTCAGTGATTGAACTAAGATATATAATTCCATGTCTTTGTATAGAACAGGTACTGGAAAAATCAACCAGTTATATAGGCTTCCACTGTGCCAGATACTGTTCTAAACAGTCTTGTAGATATTAGCCCATTTAATCCTCATGATAACTCTCTGGGATGTAGGGACTGCTGTGGTTCCTATTTTGTAGAGGGGGAACTGAAGCGGAGAATGGTTAGGTTGGGTAATATGCCCAAGGCCATCCATCCAGGAAATGGCAGAGCTGGACTTTGAATCCAGAGTCTGAGCAGATCCCTTGCCCTGTCCTGCTTCCATCAGAGGACTTCATGTCTGTCCTGGCAGGAAGGGATAGGATGACCGCTGGGGAATACCTAGAGGCTGGCTGGTTTGGTTTGAGGTAGTATGCCTCATGTGTTCTCCACTCCCTAACCCCAACTACCAAATTGTTTTCTCTCTTTCTGTATCTTTCTCTTTCTCATATACAAACTCACATACCTACAACCACTCTGGACCCACTCTGGACACTATGCCGTAAGGTTACCTTGGACAATGGCTGAGAGGTCATTTGGTCTGGGCTTTGTTCCTAAACCTTCCCCTAGGAATTGTCACTGCATAACACCCAGCATGAATGGGTAAGGTCTCCAATGCATAATACAACTCAGTCCTATTTACGTGTTTTCCTGCTTTAGGTAACACATTTATGTTTCTTCCGAGTTCATTTGGACAAGGTCAGTGTCTTGAGGGTTATTCAAATGACTTTATAAGCACTGTTCTTTTAAAGCAGTTAGCCATGGTCTAACTTGAAAGCCACATCACAGCATGTTTTTTTTTTCTGAAAAGTCTGAAAGTGTTCTTTTTCAGCCCTGCCAAAATTGGAGACGAGGTAATGGGACGGAAAACAACACAGGTAACCTGGACTTCCTTCATTCTGGCTGCCACTAAACATGTGTGTTAGTCCATTCTCACACTGCTTTAAAGAACTGCTCAAGACTGGGTGATTCAAAAGGGAAAGAGCTTTAATTGACTCACAGAACTGCAGGGCTGGGGAGGCCTCAGGAAACTTACAATTATGGCAGAAGGCAAAGCAAACATGTCCTTTTTCACATGGTGGCAGGAAGGAGAAGTGCTGAGCAAAAGGGGGAAAAGCCCCTTATGAAACCTTCAGATCCTGCAGGAACTCACTATCATGAGAACAACAGTACGGGGGTAACCACCTCTGTGATTCAATTACCTTCCGCTGGGTCCCTCCCATGATACACGGGGAATTTCGGGAACTAGAATTTAAGATAAGTTTTGGGTGGGGACACAGCCAAACCATATCAACATGCAAATGTGCCTGGGAAAGAATTGCTAAAGAGGATGACGCTGTTGTCTTGCTTCCTTGCCCCTTCCGATTCATCAAGTGAGGTCATGGCCAGTGGAGGCCAGGCTTCAGTGTTTGGGGAACTGAGCTTGGTTGCCAGGAGGCCACAGGCTATTCTGATATGGCAGGCTGGCTGCACTCACAATTGCTGGGTCACTTCAAAAGCTCTTGTGATTGGCAAGGCTGGCAAGCACAGTCCTTCAGAGAAGCATGTTTTTTCCAGGCAGAGCAGCCATCTTTGCAACCCCCTCACCAGACAGGAGAGAAAAGTCACCTCACCTTAATGGCAGGAAGGTTCCAGACTTCCCAGTTCCTTGGACTGAGCCAGATGAGAGCCAGAAGGGTGAATGTGGAGCGATTGCTAGGATGGAGCTATCATTTGAATGAGCAGAATTCTATTTCAGACTGATGACTTGGTTGGACACTTGATGCTGATTTTGTGATACCTACCTTAACTTCTTGTATCCAGAAGTGGTATAGAGCAGTAGTTCTCAAAGTGTCGTCCCCAAGGCCCTTTCAGGGGGTCTGCAAGGTAATAATTATTGCATAACAATACTATAATGTGATGTTATTTGCCTTTTTCACTGGGAGGGCATTTGTACTGGTAGCACAAAAGCAACAGTGGATAAAAATGTTAACGTCGACCTGTGTTAGTACTTACTGGATTCTTCACCCATATGCACACCCACATATACCTGCCAAAAGAAGCAATTTTTTCCTTAAAATAGCCTTGATGAAGCAGTAGAAATTAATGTTTATTAAATCTCCACCTTTGTGTACATGATTTTGAATATTCTGTGTAACAAAATCAGAACTACTCATAAAGCACTTCTGTTGCAAATGGACGTGTATGTAAATCTTGTCTCCTTGCAAACCACTTGTGCTCTTGTTTGAGTTGCTGGCTGAACTGGCTGCATTTTCCATGTAACACCATTTTCACTTGAAAGAACAACTGAGAACAAGCCATGCTTATTTAGACTTGGGTATTTGGCAGATTTCTTAAAAATAACTAAAGTGAACCTAATATTTCAAGAAGCATAATTGACAGTATCTGTTGCTAATGATGAAATTTGAATGTTCAAGTGAAAACAAGAATTTCAGAAAACTTATACTTGCCCCAGTGAGTTTGATAGTTTCATACTGCCTAAATATTTTTTTTGATTAGGCTACCTTGGGTGGTGATATTAACACATGGAATTTTAAAAATATATTGAATAATGATATGTGTCAACATTTGGAAGATCTGCGTAATTCAGAAACTGAATATTTTCCGAATGACCAATACATGATACCATAAAATCATGTATGGGGGAAAAAGTCAATCAAAAGTAGAAGATTGACCAATGATTTTAATGTAATAAACAGAAAAGTTCATTGATATGGTTTCAAATTTCACATGGCAAGTGACTTTTAAGAAACCGCCGCTTGTCAAGTTTTGCCATAGTATTAAAATGAATATCTACAATTATTTATCTGAAAAGTCTGTTCAGATACTCCCTACTTTTTCAATGACACTTCTGTGTGAGGTCAGATGTGCTTCATATACTTCAATTAAAAACATATTGCCACAGATTGAATATAAAGAGATATAAAGAGACATACAGAGATATGCACAAATGTAAAAGAATGCCATTCTTCTTAATTTTGGGGAGAATATGTTTATTTTTCATAAAAATATTTGTGTTAATATGTAATGCATTTACTAGTGTTATTACTATTATTTTTTTTTTGAGATGGAGTCTTGCTCTGTCACCCAGGCTGGAGTGCAGTGGTGTGATCTTGGCTCACTGAAAGCTCCGCCTCTTGGGCTCACGCCATTCTCCCGCCTCAGCCTCCCGAGTAGCTGGGACTACAGGCACCTGCCACCACACCCGGCTAATTTTTTGTATCTTTAGTAGAGACGGGGTTTCACCGTGTTAACCAGGATGGTCTCGATCTCCTGACCTCGTGATCCACCTGCCTCAGCCTCCCAAAGTGCTGGGATTACAGGCGTGAGCCACCGCGCCCGGCTACTAGTGTTATTTTTAAATGAATTAAATATGTATTTTAAATATTTCACAGTTACAATTTAAAACACAGTACATATCAATAGTTATAACCCATAAAACAAAGCTATTTGGAATCTTCAGTAATTTTTAAGAATTCAAATGGCTCTTAGAACCACAACCAGAGAATGGCTGGGATACAACATTGCAGTGTTCTCAAGTGGAGGTTTCTGAGCTGTCATGAAATTACAAAAAGTTTCCCAGGTTGGGAATAGTGACTTTTCATTATATAGTTTTAAATACATCAGAGACAATTACTTAAATAATTTTATCTTTAAAATGAAAACTTTGTAGAGCTCAAATATGCTTACATCACATATTAAACTCTCATTCTTCAATAACTGATATAAAAACAAAAATACTGGCAATTATTTTCAATTTTAATTTATCAAAAATAAATTATTTCTACAACGATAGTATGTTATTTATAGAGCAATGCTTGAAAGTGGCCACTAAAACCTTCTCTCTTGTCTTGCAATTTAAAATAAATCATAAATATTCAAGTAAACAATAAATAAACCAGTGGATATTTTGAGCAAAAGAAAAACAGTAGTTCTGTATGTTGACTGTTTTCTATTTTTGATGCTGTAACCAATAGTTAAATCTCAGTCTGCATATTAATATACATGGAGTCAACATATAAACATATAGTTTTTAATGTATTTTAACAAATCATATTTTTCATACGTAATTTAAAGTTTGCATCATTTATTGAATAGGAAGAAGTCAAACTTTTTCATTATGACATTAAATATAACTAAATAAGCATCATGCATAACATTTTATATTCTGAATAAAAATAAAATACCTTTTGTCTAAAATCACCTTTGTATCAATGAAGGGATTAAAAAACATTTCTAATAACATTTAAAATTCTATCTTTCCTGCAAAGGAGCCTATGTTTTCTAGGGCTTGTAACAAAATAATAGCAACTGTGTGTTAAAACAACAGAAGTTTGTTTTCTCACAGTTCACAGCCAGAAGTCTGAAATCAACGTGTCAGCAAGGCCATGCTGCCTCCAGAGCCTCTAGGGGAGACTCTTTCCTTGTCTTTTCCAGCTTCCAGTGGCTTCTGGCATTCCTTGGCTTGTGGCTGCACCACTCCACTCTCTGCTTCCACTTTCACCTGGCCTTTTGTTGGTATGTCCCTGTGTCCTCTCCTCTCCTTTCCCTGTGAGAACACCAGGGATTAGATTCAGGGCCCACCCTAAATCCAGGATAATTTCATCTTGAGATCCTTAATTAAGAACATCTGCAGAGACTCTATTTCCAAATAAGGTCACATTCTGGTGGATGTGAATTTTGTGAGGGGGGACACTATTCAACCATGACAGTTTCCCAATATAAAATGATTGCAGAGCATAGAAGTAGTTTTGATAAAGTGGGCTTTGCTGTTGCACAGACCCACCCTGCCACTGATTAGCAGTTTGACCCTGGTAGGTTGTCTACACTTTAAAGCCTCAGATCCTTCATTTATAAAGTTGGGTCTAGGATCGCCATCACATTGGCTTGTGGTAAGAAGTAAAGGTGATTATGTAAAAGTGTACATTCACATCACAGTCCCTGGGAGGTAGGCACAGAGGGAGTTCACTCAGTAAATATTAGCAGCCGTTTGCTGCTGTTGCTGGAGCAGGCAGGTAATAATAATCATAGTATGTTCTATAAGCATACCGTCATGGCAATTATATTGGTGATAATTGAAGTATGAGTTAGCAGATTAATGTTAATGGTGATTTCAAAGACAATTAGTATACAATAATAGATGATTTTCCTGTGGAATAGGTTGATGAGAGACAGAGACAGAAGGAGGGAGAGAATGAGAACTTCAAGTGAGCAGCCCAGGAGCCTGATGAGAGCCAGGCAACAGAAGTGTTGTATCCAAAGACCCACCATATTTTAATAAACTGCAGTAGAGGCCAGACACTGGCGTTCAGCACACTCCAGCATTTATGGCTATTTCTGTTCTGGGCTTGTGCTGCGTAATTATAAGGCCTGTGTCTTGATCACATTTTGGATGGTATTCGGAGAACCTGAATCACAAGACAGAGGAAAAATCTAAAGGCATCTATCACTGTGATTCCAGACAATCCAATCTAAACGTGCCCTCCTGCAGCTGTCAAATTGATTTCCTGTCACAGCTCTCTTGGTGGCTGTTTTCAAATCTCCCCCCCGTCCTCCTAGAAACTCTGCCCTTGCCCCTCTCATGGGCTCTTCTGCAGGTAGCCTTGGCCCATCAGAACTGAGAAGTGGTCCATGGCACACTCCCGCCCTCCCTCACTCACCTCCAAATGTGTGGGCCCACTGACCCATCTGTCTTCATTCCTTCTGATTTTGATGAGAAATTACCCCACTCCCCTTTAAGGCTAACTCCCACCTCATCTACTCCGACCCAGGTGATAATTATGGTTCATAATTATCCCTTTGTTTTTTGCATTTAGTCTGTCTCCATGGAATCCTTCCACTCCGTCTGTAAATATGCCCAAGCTCCCTCTTCGTTCTTAAAATCACTGTCCTTTCCAACTACCAAATACCTCCTTAATCGTTCTGTTAAACTTCTTGAAAGAGTGGTGACCTAGCCCCCACTTCTTGTTGTGATCAGCTGTTAATTATTAAATAATGGTTGAAAGTACAGTACAGAATTCCCAACAGTTAAATTCCCAGTCATTTCTTCCTGATTGAGATAAGGCACGGCCCTGACTCCAGGCGGTAAGGTGGCACTGGCCTCAGAAGCAGCTGTCTCTGGGTGCACTGGCGGCAGCCTGCAGACCACAGCCCTGTGGGTTGTTCTTTTGTGTAGGAAGTTGGCATTCTCAGAGGCGTCAGTGATGAGTACAGCAAAGTACTTTTAAGAAAGTAGGGAATTTGCATAGCTATGCAGTTTGAAAAATTATAAAATCGGTTAATGCCCCAGGATAGCATAAACAAAGAGGCTTTTGTTTTTTTAACTCTGAATTTGTTTCTGATAGTTTTTTTCTGAAGAAAAAGCAGTAGGAAAATGTCCAGCCAGCCTCTCCACTATACTTTTCATTTGCTGAAAGCCGCAGAGAAGTCATGAATGAAGGTTAGAACCCATGTAGAAGCTGCAGAAAAGTCCCGAATGAAGTTTAGAACTTGTGTGGCCCTGAAGAGGCAGCGAGAAGCCCTGAATTTTTCTCTGGGAAGTAGAGAAAATTATTTCACTTACTAAGGACACACCTCGGAGGAAGACAGGACAGTGAGAAGAGTTTATAATTAGGATGACATTTGGGTAGTTGCTTCTAAAGTAAAAAAAAGAAAATACATGTAGATCATAATGTGGATCATTCTAGAGTAGGCCAAACATTTTTCTCTTCTATAGAATCTTAGAAAATGTACCCTAGAAAACTCTTTAAATAGAAAAAGAGCATATCAGGACACGTGTGTATGCCAGCTATTTGTATAACCTAACATTGCATCCTTCAGCCTGTTGGGGTTCTGGAGCCAGCCTGAGCCTTCCCCATTGTAGAAGCCGAAGAGGAGATACCTAGAGGAAAGGTGATTATTAAGACACATATGGGCTCAGTGAACATATGTTATCATGTTTTCTTTATTGTGTAGGCAATAAAGACTATCTGACTTTCTAGACTAAACTTTTCCAATAGGAACTTAGTTTAGTGAAAAATTTTTGTGAAAATTATAGTAGGGATGATTCAATCGATCAGCAGTAGTAGTGGCTGACATTACATATAATGCTCCTATAGGAGATATGAACAAATGTAAAATGTGGGGGTTTTGCCCTTGGAGAAATTTACAGTTACGGTGAGGCTCTCCACGCAAATTCCCACCTTTCTTGGTCCTATAGTAATAGCCAGTGTGACGTAGCTGAATGTTGGAAAACTGAAGTTGAGTTATGTCATGAGGTCAAAAAATCTTGTGTCTTGTCGCCAACCACCCAAAGGCTCTGCTTTGTGCCCCTGTGTTACCCAGAAGGATGGAAAGCAACACTCCTACTGTCATCAATTTTTTTGTTACACAGTTGTCTCCCAAATTGTATGCAAATTTCACATACTATTAATATACAGTCACCGGTTATATTTCTTCAGCAACCAAATATGGAAAATGTGTGTCAACTGGTTCTACAGCTGCAATTGAGCTACATCCTTTAGAATAATGTCACAATAAAGAAATGACTTCTGAATGGTGTTTAGCCTGCATATCACTCTGATTGCCTTTAATTAGGAGGAAAATCACAAGCTAAAAAGAGTAACAGACTTGAAGTCAGTTAAAAATCAGAGTAATCAACTGAGAAAAAAATGCAATCTCATAAATCTTAATTTTTAACCATAGGATAATAGTTTCTTTATTCATTGAATAACTTTTACTGCCTCTCCCTGCTTCTCAGATTAGAATTCTAACACTGATAGGAGATTTGGCATAGGAGAACTGCCTAGCCTCTGAAGTGAAAGGCCCCTCAAACCCCATAAAAGCCTAGAACAAATGAAACTGAGAAAGTCACAACCCAAGAATTAGGTTTGGGTGGCTTGAATGTAAGAACTTCCTGATTGAGAGTGGTCTCAAAGTCAAAGGGGGAGAATAGACTAACTGTGATGTAAACCTTTTAACAATGTTTTCCTAGAAATAGGGAGATAATAATTTGGCACACTACAAAGAAACTTCTGGCAATCACTTTAAAAAACAACAATAACAAAACCTTGTCTTTAAAAATGCAAAATGTTAGGGGTGTTAAGACACCAAAATATAACTTGGTATTTATTCCTGCAGAGGTTGGCGTTTATGAATTTATTTATTTATTTATTTATTTATTTATTTATTTATTTTGAGACGGAGTCTCTGTCACCAGGCTGGAGTGCAGTGCCTGATCTCGGCTCACTGCAACCTCCAGCTCCCAGATTCAAGCCATTCTCCTGCCTCAGCCTCCTGAGTAGCTGGGACTACAGGCACGTGCCACCACGCCCAGCTAATTTTTGTATTTTTAGTAGAGACAGGGTTTCACCATTTTGGCCAGGATGGTGTCGATCTCCTAACCTACCTTGTGATCTGCCTGCCTCGAACTCCCAAAGTGCTGGGATTACAGGCGTGACCCACCGTGCCTGGATGGCTTTCATGAATTTTAAGAAGGGATCAATGCCTTTCATGATTTTTAAGTCAACCTAGTATGATAACCAAGAAAGAAGACTGTGAACACATGTGAATAGATTATTTTTCTTGGTGGAGTGAAGAAAGAGCTTTTATTTTCTTCATAGGGGTGTGCCTAATAATTAAGGGGGAAAATGAAATATGAGAAATGTGTGATACGTATGGGAACAGCTCTGTGAAATGCATATTTGTCCATAAGAGTTTTCTTCAGCAGTTACCTCCTTCAAGCTTGTCAGAATTTTAAAACCGTTCATTTCTGTTCCACTTGAAGAGTGAGATCTATCAAGACCAGCCTCTGGAGTGCCACAATGTGATCAGCCAGAAAAGAACGACGGAGCATTCGGCACAGGGAAATCACTGACGTTTCCTATGGTCATGAAGCAACATATGCTCCACTAATTACCGTTTTCTGTGACTGCTCTCACATCTTGAAACTCTCCATGACCCATTGCAGAAATCCTGTTCATCTGCCCCCCACCTACTCCCTCAAAGAATGAAAAATAGCAGATTGCAAGGCTGGACTTGTTTAATGAATGTGATTTGTTTTTGTGGAATCAGAGGCATGAGAGGTTTTGGAGGCTGTTAGTTTGACACTAGATTTGTGAAATGACTTCATAGTCCACACCGTTAGATGGGTTTATAGGCAGGGTGTCTTTACTTGCTAGATGATAATCTGTCCAAAGGCATTTTCTTTATTTTTCTATGTTTCTAGAGCAAAGTGACCTTTGAAGGAAGGCAGGATCCTGTCTCTGACTTCAGGCAGAAGTCTGTTGAACGTGGGGCAGACATGGAATCTTGTATTATAATGAGAATGTCTTCAAGATACAGCGGACTCCCTCTGTGGCCTTTTCTTTTCTTGGAAGTAGTCTTGTTGCCATCTGAGTGACCCCTAACACTGTAACCTAAGGCTTTTCCTGGATTTTTTTCTGACACAAATAGCTTGTTTTCTTGTACTCTATAGTAAATACAATTTTTGGTGTTAACACCTTTTTATGTATTCATTTATTAGAGCATTAAAAACCAAAGTGTTGGCCGGGTGTGGTGGCTCATGCCTGTAATCCCAGCACTTTGGGAGGCTGAGGCGGGCGGATCACGAGGTCAGGAGATCAAGACCATCCTGGCTAACACGATGAAACTCCGTCTCTACTAAAAATACAAAAAATTAGCCAGGCTTGGTGGCAGGCGCCTGTAGTCCCAGCTATTCAGGAGGCTGAAGCAGGAGAATGGCGTCAACCCGGGAGGCAGAGCTTGCAGTGAGCCGAGATCGCACCACTGCACTCCAGCCTGGGTGACAGAGTGAGACTCCGTCTCAGAAAACAACAACAACAACAACAAAAAAACCCAAAGTGTTACCTTGTTTATATTCAGGTAACTTCCCTTCTCCACGGAATTTTCCCTCACTCCTCCTTCCTCCCCGCAAAAGCCCAACAACTTGGTTTGTTCAGATAGGTTGAAGATTACTTTTTCGCAGTTTATAACAAGAGCTGATGTTTAATAGAGGTGTTGGGTTGGATATGGCTTTATTTTGACGACTATTTGAATATATTAAATAGTAGTAGGATATCGTTACTTAGTATTACAGCAAAATAGGTTGATTCTCTGGAGAAAGAAACTTCGTAAGCCTGGATAGTAATACCTACCATCTATTTAGATGTGATTGCCTGATGGTGTCACCCAAACTAATTAATAATGACATATTAGCTAACATATTGCCGTCAGCAGGTGGCTGTTTGAGCAGGGGTGAAAATGGCAGGTGCTAAAACAAATTGCTGTACCCTAGAGAAATGTACAGAATTCTTCTTTTAAAGAGTCTTGATGATGTCTGCAATATGATTTTTATTTTTTGGGCGCTTACAAGGCTTGGAGAGGTTGCAGAGATAGAGACTAGAAAAACAAAACAAAACAAAGGAGAACAAAATTGATTTAACCTTTTCCAAAAGTTTTCCAATTCAATAAGCAAGCGGTTGAATCCAAGCAGCACAAAATTCCCAGGAAAGACTCAGGCATCCTTCTTCCTTCCAACTTTCCTTTTCTTCCTCTTCTTTGTCCATCTAGATCTGTCAAGGGATTGTGGGCACACAGCAGAGCCATGACAGATGGGCAGTGCACTGTAATCTACTGCTGCCTTTCAATTTCAGAGGGATCATTGTGACAATGAAGGGGTTAAAACTGTCAACACCTATCAGAGCTTGGAGATAATTAGTGTAATATAAACCCAAGAACTTTGATGGCAAAGACCACACAGCAAATGAATTTGACTAGGTTGCTGCTTTGTGAGAAATACTTAATTAACCTCTTTCCAGCTCACGCACAACTATGGTTTTTACATGCCTATGTGAAAAAGTTACTGTTTATACATATAGATGATAATGATTAAATATGACTGTGAATCATTTTTACTTTGGAAGATGCATTTCAAACTAGCACTTGCAGCTACAAGTTGAAAAGATAAGTGCTCTTCCAGCATGAGATAGGTCGCCTTTGGAATGTCTCACAATGTATTGACTATTGCTCTAGTACTAACGTTGCTAACGTGTAGTACTGAGTAATGTGACTTAGGAATGCAAACTATTACAAGGTATATTTTTATCTAACCATTTTTTTTTAAGTTTCCACCTCTTAGAAGGAACATAAAAGGAAAATAAAGTAGGCCTTTTTAAACAAAATATAGGCTTGACAAGGATAAAATACATTGTTTTTTAATTAGCTTGAAAGAGAAAATTGATAGATAACAAGCAAAAACTCTTAGGGCTGTTCTTCAAAAGTCCATGTGGTAAGCAGAAAGGGACAAGAATGACTTAAAAATAGGAGCAGAAATCCATGATGGACTAGGGGAAGAATGGGTAAAGGAGAACTTCAATAACCCAGATATGTTCAAATCCACAGGTCCCAATGGCTGGCATCCTAGAGTACTTAATGAATTGGCCGAAGTCATCACAGAACCGCTAGATATCATTTTTGAGACCTCGTGGAGGACTGATGAGGTGCCTGAAGACTGGAAAAGGGCATATTTAGAACCTTCTTTCAAAAAGGGAAATGGATGATGACCCTGGAAATACTCATCAGCTTAACTTTTTGCTTGGACAAATTCTGGAATAATCAACTTAGTAAACTGGGTAACTGGCTTATAATAGCTAGAAATAAGGCAGTGAACTATCACGCATAAAGAAGTATTGAGTTCATTTTTTAAGAAGATATCATGATGAGATACAGTCTTATGCATTTCTTGGCATTCTCCCTTCCATTCTTAATGAAAACAGATGAGGTTGGCTAAGGCATTTGAGTCATAACTTATTTTAAGTACAATATAACAAAAAGGTAGATTTCTGACAGTAGTAATTATATTATTTCCAAATTTGCTTTTAACTTGAGAACAGTAGCTTTAATTTTTATGTTCAAGCATACATTCTACTTCATTTCATATAAGACCATGTTTTCATAAGATAAGATACATAATTCTATGTAGAATAGTTTGGTGAAGGAATTCTTATTTTAAGGTGCTTTTATATAGTTATTTTGTATATTGGTACAATGTTAAAGGTGATGAATTAAGGAACATCACCAAGAGAGGACAATTTCTTCTAACTTCTCTTTTTAAATTTAATCTGGGTGAGGTTTAGTATTAGGACTAATAAAAGTGTCTTGCTCTGACATGTATCAAGCAAGAGCTAGCTATTTTACTTCATAGCTAGTTTCTTGCATTCTGTGGAGACTGCCAGGGCCGCAGCCCACAGCCTGTTCTGAGCTGCAGTGTTTTATCCCACCTTGCTCTCCAGGCTTCTGACTTCAGGCCTGTGGGGGCCGGGAGGTGGGCAGCAGCAGTGGCCTGAGGAGCCCTGTAGAACTACGGCCGAAAAAGAAAGTAAATTGAGGTGGGGGGAGGAAATGAACATGAATCTAGAGTTTTTCTAATTCTTATCGTCTTATCGTTCTTGTGTTTGGATGCTTGTAGTTGTTTTTTTTTTTTTTTTTTTTTAAACAGAGTCTCACTCTGTCACCCAGGCTGGAGTGTAGTGGCACAATCTTGGCTCACAGTGACCTTCGCCTCCCAGGTTCAAGGAATTCTCCTGCCTCAGCCTCCTGGTAGCTGGGATTACAGGCACGCATCACCACACCCAGCTAATTTTTTTGTATTTTTAGTAGAGATGGGGTTTTACCATGTTGGCCAGGCTGTTCTTGAACTCCTGGCCTCAAATGATCCACTCGCCGTGGCCTCCAGTAGCGCTGGGATTACAGGCGTGAGCCGTCACAGCCGGCCTGGATGCTGGTAGTTTTATTTTTTGCTTAGAAAATGCAACCATGTTGATGGGACCAAAAACTTAGTTGAAAGAAGCCATGGCAAAAGATGTTGACATACAACAGGCTCCTGAGGCTGTCAATTTTTTACAGCTCCCAAGTAGTACTGCATTACGGAATCTACTACTTAGAAGAATGTACAAGATATAAGTTCCCATCGGCACTGTCATGGTAAGAAGAATAAGAAACTCTCAAAGGAAAAGAAACTTACATTCACTTTTTCCTGGTCCATTTTGGTTCCTAAGAATAGATAGGCAATTAAGAAGGATATTAGGTTTCTAAGGGCAATTTTAACACAATACTGCTTTAAAAATCTGAAGTTTAAATAGTTTAGCTATTTCTGCAGGTCAATTCAGGCGCTGACTAAAATCAGTCTCATTATCATATACAAATGTAAGGAAGTTAAATTTTAAAAGCATGTATAGGTTGTCCTTAAACTATACAAAAGCTTTTAGTTTCATCAGGATTATATTCCAGTTAACCTTTCATCTTTTTTTTTTTCAAATGAACTAGGGTCTTTAAAATTCCTAAGTAGATTCTTTTGAGTGGTAGGGGAGTCTGTATAGATTATAGATATAATTTATTGTGATAACAAATGGCTTCCTGTTTGACCTCATTTCCAGGTGTCGCATCTGTGGCTGATTTATTTCACAGATGTACATTTGCATGTACTTGTTGAACTTTGCTAGGAAGGACTCAATTTTTGAAAAATCTGTTATTTTCACTGTGGGCCTTATGAGGCAATCTACTGCAATGGAAAAAGGGTTCCTTGGTCATTTCAAGTTTTATTTTCTATTAGAGTAATATCTAACTTCAATTATTTTGCCAAGTTTAAACCTTCTCTCTGTGTCTGCTGTTAGAATTTGAAAATAACAATGCTCTACTTAAAGTAAGAGTCACAGTCAGCAAAAAAAGCCAATGGATTTTAAAAAGACATCTTAGTTAAAGCTAGAGGAAGAAAACTTCAAATAAGCAAAGAAGTATTGAAGGATGCCCAGGAATTCCTTTGCATTAAAATCAAGATGAGGTAAGAGGTAGAATATAAGAGAAAGGGATTATTTTTACCATGAATTGTATCTGGGGACAATTAGTCTTAGAAGGAGTAATTTTTTCAGCGTTTTTCCTCTGTATCTAAACACCAATAATATACTTAATTTTTGAATATAAAAGAAGTAGCAATTGACTAAGAATAAATATGTTACAAAAACTAGAGGATTATCTTGATTTACATTTCCTAGAGTATTAAAAGAGATTAATTACAGACTTTCACTTGATAATATTGAGGAGTCTGGAGGGTCATAGCAAAATTTTCTTTAGTTCATCTTAAAATTTAGGGAGGTAAAAAAAGATTTTATTCACATAAAAGATTTCTTGGCATAGGGAAGGCATAATGTTAAGGGCTTCTTCCTTACCCAAGTGGGAGCTGAACCAGTAATTGTGGGGAAAACTGAATTTATAGCAACAAAGGATAGTAGTTTCTCAACCTGGAGCATTCAAGCAATTTCTCAGTTCAGAGATATTTATAGCATCTTGGTGTTATGCAATAAACAATGACAACAACAAGCATTGAGCTTTCACTTTGGAGTTACTCAGATCTGAGTTTAAATTCTAAAATTATTCTAGTAGTATTTTCCTGCGGTGAATCTGTTAGGGATGTAAGCTATAGTGTAGCTTGGGGAATCATCTTGAAAAGTTATGAAACTCATTAAAGCTTCTTTTCCCTTGTCTGTAAAATGGGAAAAATAAATACCTCTATAGTTCTTAAGAGGCTTAAGAGTTCTATGGCTTACACCCACATACAGTCCTTGGCTCAGTGCTAGGCATGTAGCAGGTGCTGACTGCCTCTCTCCCTTCCCTTCTTTACTCTCAGTTGTCTTATTTCTTCTTATGCAGAAGAGATTACCTTAAAGCTGACTAGAAAACTCAGACATAAATTGATATTTCCTTATCATTGCCTGAAACCCACTGAATAAGTCCCCTTTGATTTCTCTTAGGAAGGATAAAAAAGGCTACAGTACCTGCTCATCATAGGAGTTCAGTAAATGTGTATTGATTGAGTGAAAAGAATTTGATTTAAGGAAACAATAACACTCCATCCTGGGCAACAGAGCAAGATCCCGTCTCGAAACAAAACAGAACAAAACAGCAAATTCATAAAGGCCAGCAGTTTTCAAGTCTGGGGAAATAGGCACATGGACAGATTATATGGAGGTATTTCATTAGCTTTCTTCTCTTTATGGCAGCTTCAGATTGATGAATTTGAGGTACAAATGAGTGAGTGACATATGTATATTTTCCTCTGATTTTATGACTGATTTACAAATTAGGAGTGCAAATGGGCTGTTCCCCGATAGCATCTTCTGGGAAGAATCCAACCAAGATATAAAGCAGATGATGGTGGATCGGCAAACTCTTTTCTATGAAAAGAAAAACCAGATATACCAGGGACTGGAAAGCACCTGCTTGAAAACTGATATGAGCATGTCTGAATTTTTCCCTTATAAGAGCCTGAGTATTGTAACAGCTCTCTTGCACAGGGGGTTGAAAAATAAAAAAAGAAGTTAACATAATTAAAATGCTTGGACAAAACATTTGCTTTATATAGATTCTTACATGTAATATTTGATTAGGTATAAAATAGGTTTAGGCAGGTGGAAGTTCCGAATTTCAAGGCAAATAAGGCATAAAGGGTGGAACATTGCATCTAGGGAAAATAAGAGAAATAAGTGAAAGTCTGACCCTACATTGCCAATTCTCAGACCAAGTACAAAGTATTAGGAATTTTTTATATCAGCTGACATCTTGTGCTTAGAGTAAAGCCATATAGATGAACACATAGTTACTTTATTAAATCAAATGAGTTGTGCAGAGCGGAGCAAATCTATTAGGCTTTCTCTTTTAGAGTTTTCTAATTTTACTCTAATTAGCTCCCTCAGTTGTCATCAATTACATATTCCTACATCAGGTATTTTACACTATCAGATTCTTTGATTAAAAAATCATCTTCAGCTTTACATTATTAATCTCTGAGGACATAAAATCAAATAACTTTCTAGTCCATGATCATTAATCACTACTATTTTAGATATTTCCATAAAAGGCTTAAAGGGAAAAAAAAATGGTAGGTAGTTCAGAAAAAAATGGCTGGGCACGGTGGCTCATGCCTGTAATCCCAGCACTTTGGGAGGCCAGGGTGGGCAGATCATTTGAGGTCAGGAGTTTGAGACCAGCCTGGCCAACATGGTGAAACCCTGTGTCTACTAAAAATACAAAAAAATTAGCTGAGTGTGGTGGTGTGCGCCTGTAATCCCAGCTACTAAGGCAGGAGAATGGCTTGAACCCAGGAGGTGGAGGTTGCAGTGAGCTGAGATCGCGCCAGTGCGCTCCAGCCTGGGCAACAGAGTGAGACTCTGTCTAAAAAAAAAAAAAAAAGAAAGACAAAAGAAAAATTGAAGAACATAACTTTTCTACTTATGAAATAGATAATTTTTTAAAATTGTTTAAACTCCTGGAATTTAAGTGTTATTTTTTATTACTGCAGTTGAGAGATACATTTTCAGAGGAAAACAAGAGGCTAAATTCCATGTTAAGAGCTAAGTAGTATTTTTTTTTAACAATTTTGCCAAAATTTCTTCTACTGGACCAAAAGGAAATAAATCTACAATAAATCTACTTTCTAAATATTATTTAAGATGGGAAATGTCTTTTATAGGTATATTCTGTATAATACCCTTAATTAGATGAATTATCCCTTATCATTCCAAAAATGGAATGCTGTGTTAAATATCTCCAGGGCAAAGTGGTATGTTGACTGGGACAAACGTTAGAAATTGTGTTGTTCATTGCACTTGTTGCCCTGTTCCCCAAGCTTGTCAATGTTTAGAGATACTATTCGGGTTGCTAAAGCCATTATTCATAGAAAATTTCTGCCCCTACAGAAGTGTGTGCATGGGCCTTGGAAAATCTACATGTGTATATCTGAGTAGCGAAGCACAGATTCACTCTAATTGAAAGCAGCAGTTTGGTTTTGTAAATGTAATTGCAATTGACACTTTCTTTTCCCTTTCAGTTATTATTTTTTTAAAGGACGTTATGAGAAGGCACTATGAAAAGCCTAATTGGAATAGCATTATGAACCATGTAATGCATGCCCATGCACACTGTGATTTGCAAACATATGTCCGCTCTTCAATAAATGTTACGGCTTTCACAGCGGTTCCGCCTTGGCCTCTTTTGTAATCTTCCACATCTTGATGAATGTGATGGAGTTTGTGCATTGTTTAAATTGACAATATGTAAATATTTATGGTATGCATTATGGTCAGCATGGGAAATCAGAGTTCTAACTGGAAAGAAAGGAAAAAGTGGGTCTTGCCACACTGTGCACCAAAGTGAAATAAATCCATCTTACGAGCTGGGATCCTTTGGTATGGTTGTTATATGTGAGTATGTTGTAGCCTTCTCTTGTGTGATTCTGTGCCAGTCATGGTGGCTCACCACGGTGGGAGATGGGATGGTGGGGGCTGTCGGGTGGTAAGAGGGGCTGTGTGTGGAGTTTCTGTACATGTGTTTCTGCTATGGTTCCTACAGCCCTGAATCTCTATCACCTGAAATGTGTTGTGATTCAACTACAGATAAGCAATATTTCCGTGTTCATTAGACGCAGAGTGCTGGATTTGAATCCCAGCCTTACTACTTTCTGGCCTCAGGACCTTTGGCAAATGGACTAACTACTGTGCATGCTTAACACAGTCACCAGTCCCCAGACATTAATTTGAAGAAGTTTTATCACAGTGTTTTGGGTTTTATATAAATGTCATCATGTGTAATGATTTGATTTTTAATCAAATCATTTAATTTTAATCAAATCATTTAAATCAAATCATGTGCATGTTTTTATTCCCACTGGATGCAAAATGAGAAGAAAGTAAATTTAAAGCAAAAAAAAATATGGTAAATATTAGGAGAAATATGTACAAATTTGAATTTTAGAAATGAAAAGGACCTTAAGGATAACCTAGTCTGATTCATAAATTGTGTAGTTAAGAGACTAAGGTGCCAGGAGTGAGTTTGTGGCATGCCCATGATAACACCCCAGGTTGGTGGCAGACAATTGGCGTTCTTCCACATCCTCTAATCCTGGCTTTTGTCTGATGTCAAATCCTGGGAAGTATACCTAAAGGGTTCTGTGGCTCCTTCAAAAAAGACTCATTTTTCTAGAATGGACTTAGTTTGAACTTAGATCCCTGGTTTTTAAGACACAGTCATAGCCCTTTTGTTCATAAACTAAAGCTCCAAGCTGCCCCAGGGCTCTGCAGGGGCCAGCATTGTGGCTTGAAAACCTGATCTTTCAGCCTTAAAACCTTATGCTTCAGGTCCTCCTTGATCTGATAAGCATATTTAGAAAAGTTCATGATACTGGTGGACAGCCCTAAAATGTACTTTTTAAAAATAGGGAAATGTATGCCTGCAGTAAAGTTCACAAATAAGTGTTTGTTAAAGAATAGGATGGTTTATATCGTTAATGAAATCACATCACGTAAGTCAGCTTTGAAAACATCTTTCATCTGAATCTAGATAATGAATATCTTCTAGTTTCATTCCAGGCCATTCGCTGTCCCACTGAGGATTTTTTTTTTAATTTAAAAGAGGAATCTTGAATAATTTTAAATGCAAAACTTACTCTACCCGCACCCCGCCCCCCCGCCCACCTCCTAGAGTTACCCTGAGGACAGAGTACATTCATGTAATTATGGACGCTTTTTTGACTAACTCGTCTATTTTAAAGTACATTCATGTACCAATAACAGGATGTCCGTGGAATCTCGTTTGTTTCTTGGCTGAATGATGAGCACCAATTGTGAACACTGTATATTCAGTGCACATTGTTTTAGCTCCCTTTAGCTCAATCAATTTAACTTCAACTTCATTTTGGAAGTTAATTAATCTGCATAATAGCATTTACAAAAATAGCCATTTTGAGTGAAGAATATACATTTAATTAAAAAAAATCCTTGCCTATAAATCAGAAGTCCTTAAATCCAGTCTCTTGGTTTTCCTGGTGAGCAGAGCTGTCTAAGTCACTTCCTTTTACACCTTCAGTCTCCCATCTGCAAAAGTGCTCAGTGGACAGCATTGCTAAACATACCCTGTGAAAGGTTTGAGACACAGATGGGATCTGTGAATAACTTCAAGTTTTTGTTTGTTTGTTTGTTTGTTTTTTTGATGACCTCCACCAGGCCATCAGTACATCTGGTTTGTCCCACTGGGTTTGTTCCCCACTTGGTGCTTCCCTCGTTCCTAGTGTATTATCTGGCATGGTGCAGGTGCTCAGTAGTATTGTAGAATGAATGAAGGACTAAGTGAACTTTCTCATATGCCTGAAGAAACTGAATGTTGAGGTTATGTGAGATGGTTAGACAGGGCATTTCCTATTTTCAGGGAACCTGAAGGAACACGGTGGCTTTGTGTTGGAAGCATAGTGGCTTTCTCCCCTATACATGGGAAACCAAGTTTCTCCTTTTTGGAAGTTCACTTTATGGTATGATTTTGTTATTATTCCGATTTTCTGACTTTCCTGTTTACTTTTGTATAAAACCATAAATGCAAATAAAATTCAAAAAATAAAAATTTATAAACTCAATTAGGTTTTCTGTTGCAGAAATGTAGTAAACATTGTAATTTGTGAAAGCACACGAAAAATACTAAAATGACACAGTGAGACAGGGTCTCACCCTGTCACCCTGGCTAGAGTGCAGTGGTATGATCGTGGCTCACTGCAACCTCCAACTTCCGGGCTCAAGAGATCCTCCCACCTCAGACTCCCAATGTTGCACTATTTGAATTAAGATTTTCTTTAGATCATATATTGCTACTGTGAATTATGAGAGGGATATATGCAATTAAAACTAATAATTGATTTCTGCAATTATAGCTAATCAAACTATAGTTAATGTACTTAATCACATACATGTTAGTATATGGTATACTGCCAGACAAAATACCAAGACATTTTGATGTGTTTTGCACAAACCGTAATTTCCCTCTTAGATTACATTTTGGACACATCCCCTTTTGGATATATTTGATATAAATTTGTGACCCATAATTTTGTCCCTGGAAATAATTATTTCTTCCCCAAAGGGTACATCTACCCTGTACCAAAGTAAAGGCAAAAAAGAGTGAAGTAGTTAAGAACAGTCCAGGGTCATTCAGACCTGACTTTGAATCCCACAAAGCTGCTGAGAATTACAATTGCTTGCCTTAAGAATGAGCTTGCAACTCTGCAGTCATTATGTGTCTTGTTTTCCTTTTCTTCCTCTGATATATACGGATTACATGGGAGCCAGAAATGGACATGAGAGCTTTGAAGTCACAAAAACCTGGATACAAAGCCCCGTTCTTCACACCTGGCTGTGTATATTAGTCCATTCTCACACTGCTATAAAGATACTACCTGAGACTGGGTAATTTATAAAGGAAAGTGGTTTAATTGACTCACAGTTCCACATGGCTGGGAGGCCTCAGGAAAATTACAATCATGGTGGAAGGTGAAGGGGAAGCAAGGACTCACATGGTGGCAGGAGAGAGAAGTGCAAGCCGAGGAAATGCCAGATGCTTATAAAACCATCAGATCTCGTGAGAACTAACTCACTATAATGAGAACAGCATCAGGGAAACCGCCTCCATGATCCAACCACCTCCCATGAGGTCCCTCCCTTGACACATGGGAATTATAGGGATTACGATTTGAGAAGAGATTTGGGTGGGGACACAGAGCCAAACTGTGTCACCATGTGACCTTACATAAGTTACTAAATCCTTTCCAGTCTGTTCTGTTATCTGAAAAGTGAGGTTACTAATAGCCCCATCAGAGGGTTTCTGGGAAAACTTAGCAAAATGAAATGTAAGATAATGATAGAGGATTTTGTATTGGAGGAACACAAGTCCTTACTACATATCAGCTGGGCAGTAGAATGTGGAGGGTGGGAACAGAAAAGAAGTTTGTGACTCATTAATGAAAACTGTTTTCAAGATATGCTAGAATAAAAGCGTACATTCATTGCCGGGCACGGTGGCTCACGCCTGTAATTCCAGCATTTTGGGAGGCCGAGGAGGGCAGATCATGAGGTCAGGAGATCAAGACCATCCTGGCCAACATGGTGAAACCCCATCTCTACTAAAAAAACAAAAACAAAATTAGCCGGGTGTGGTGGCAGGCACCTGTAGTCCCAGCTACTAGGGAGGCTGAGGTGGGAGAATGGCATGAACCCAGGAGGCGGAGCTTGCAGTGAGCTGAGATCGCGCCACTGCACTCCAGCCTGGGCGATAGAGCGAGACTGTGTCTCAAAAAAAAAAAAAAAAAAAAAACTTACATTCATTACTCAATTACAAAACACAAACATCAAAAAATATGGTTGCCAACACTAAAAAAAAAAAAAAATTAATATGTCCCCAGGATAATTCAAAGCACTTTCCATGTATTATCCCATTTAATCTTAAGATTATTCTCATTCTACAGATGAGGAATCTGAGGAAAAGATGGGTTTTTCATAATTTACCCAATGTAACACAGCCAGTAACCAAGAAAGTTAGAATTGGAATCTCAGCAGTGTGACTTTAGGCCTGTCCTCTTAACCTTTATTTATCTTCTGTAGGGACTAAACTTAATGCAGAATCAAATGTAAGGACCACATATCAAGAAGCAGGACAGTAGAAGATTGACAAAGTTCTCAAAAAAGAGGGAGTGCTTGAGGGTTGAGGAGACCAGATGAAAATGGTGTCTTAGTCTGATTTGTGCTGCTATAACAGAATGCCCGAGACTGGGTAAAGAATAGATATTTATTTTCTCACACTTCTGGAGGCTGGGAAGTCCTAGATCAAGATGCCAGCAGGTTGGGTTGTCTGGTGAGGGTTGCATTCTCCAGAGAATGTTGGCTGTGTCATCACATAGCAGAAGGCAGAAGGGCAAGAGACTGAATGTTTTGTGAAGCCTCTTTTATGAGGAACTTAATACCATTACTGAGGGAGCACCCCTCATGGCCTACTCATATTTTAAAGGCCCCACCTCTTAATACTATCACATTGGCAACACCTGAATTTTGAAGGAACATATTCAAACTGTAGCATTCTGTGTCAGATATACTGCATTCCATCAAATCTAAGATGAAAAGCACCACCAGTAAGTACCATTAAGAAAGGAGAATGCTGCCAGTTTAACTATATTAAAAGTTTACGATATGTTTTCCATTTAGATTTTTATTTTCAACTTACTGATAGAGATAGCTTAGGCTTGTTTCTACATAGATATTTATGATTTATCAGTTGAACATACATAACAATGAAAGCAAAGCTAAGTAAATGTAAGGTAATTCTATAGGACTTTTGTAGGCAGTTTCTTCTGAATCTTTTCAATTCATGTCCATCTATGGCCCTGTTGTCCTCACAGGTTCTCTGGCCCAGGGAGGCATTGCTAAAGTAGCACTTCAGAGAGCCCCTCTGTCATATCTGGATTTCATCCAAACCTTTCTATGCATTTATATGCTGGAACTTTCTTGATCTCACCAGAAGTTGTCTGCAGAAAGTTTTCAGACAGTAACTCATTCTTTTCTCAAATGGCCATTAAATGGTTTCTTGGCTCAAATGTGGGTTGCAGCTCCGCATTTGTGCCACCACGAATGGCAGCCATATTTGTGTGTTTGCACATTGTGGCAACTGCATCAATAGCTGCCAGTCAAAATTGCCTATAATTCTCCATCTCCCGTTTTCAACTCTGGTTTCATGCGTGTTAAATGTGAAAATATGTGCATTCAAATCAATGAAATTACAAGGAAATTTGGACCATCCATTTCATTTTACCAACTGTCCCTTGACTTTGATAATGATATATTAGTCATTTTGCGTGTAACTGCCTGAGACTCAGAATAAGAATATCTTTTGATATATTTTGTAGTTGACTCTGCTAATATTATTCTCCAGTGGGTCTCTGACATGATTTACCCTGTGGATACACAATACATACTGGTTGTGTTTGGCTTACTGCCATTATTCTGTATTTCATGGAGCTCCCTGGTTCATGGAAAGTCTTTAAATCATTATTTAGATATATTTTATAGAATTTAGCACCTTTCCTCATGGAACAATATCAATTTTTATTTTATTATTTTAATTTTTAATAATAATGCCTGATTATAGCGTTACCCCTTGCATTACCAATACACACGCCCACTACTGGAAGCAGAGCAGGAGTTTGTTCTCACTGCTGGTTCAGGGCAAGAAATACTATGTTTTCATTAGAATTCTAAGTGGCAGCTCAAAATTTACTATGTGGCCTTTAAATATTAGAATTCTGTTAAAATATTTTAAACTTTTTTTTTTTTTTTTTTTTTGAGATGGAGTCTTACTCCTGTTGCACAGGCTGGAGTGCAGTGGCACAATCTTGGCTCACTGCAACCTCCACCTCCCGGGTTCAAGCAATTCTCCTTCCTCAGCCTCTTGAGTAGCTGGGATTACAGGTGTGCACCACCATGCCGGGCTAATTTTTGTATTTTTAATAGAGACGGGGTTTCACCATTTCGGCCAGGCTGGTCTCGAACTCCTGACCTCAGGTGATCCACCTGCCTCGGCCTCAAAGTGCTAGGATTACAGGCGTGAGCCACTGTGCCTGACCAAATATTTTAAAGTTTTAAGATGTTTTCAGGAGCTTTTAGACTTCCTTTATGCTCAGAGTCTGTGTGGTATAGCGGAAAGGGGGTGGGGCTTTGGGACCAGGGAGAAAGTGGCTTCACACTCTTCACTACCAGGTGGCCTTCATTAAAAAATACCAAGTGCTTTCACTAGTCAAGGCAAGTTATGTACAAGTTTCATTCAATCCTTCTAGCAACCCAATGAACAATTGTTGTTACTGATCCATTTTACAGGTGAAGAAGCTAAGGCACAGAGAGTTTAAGTACCTTAGAAAATTAACTTCTGTTATCTGTGATGTCCTTAGATTTATAAAACAAAGACTTGCTATATTAGCTGTAACATGCATAAAGCACACTGCACATATTTGGTGACTGAAATGGAATCTAATTTTATTACACTGGTTTTTAATTGCTTTTCTCCTCCATTCCCCAAGGAGTATTAAATTGCCCTTTGAAATAGCCTTACAGATTCTAAGAGGAAAATACACTTTTTAGAATTTTAAAACTGGAATAAAAATAACTTTCTATTACACAATTTGATTCTACCTGTTTTGTCTTATGTGATTGATAATCCTCATTTTTTAAAATTAAGAAAACCAGTAGGCAGCTTCATACCAATGCCCAGGATTTCCTACTGCCTGCAAATCTTCTCCTTCATGCCTAAATTGAAGGAATTTGTACTTCACAGTGATGAAAGTCTTTTTTTCAGTGGATCTTTGGGTGAGGCAAGCTAACATCATCTATACTTTTGTGAATCAATAACTGTCCTGCTGAATGCATAACTTCTAGTAGTTCTTATCTTTATAAAACTTCCATGTCCACATTAGAAGTATTCCTTTTAGAAAACGTTTGTCATTGCCCCTACCAATACAAAGAAGAGTAATATTTATACACATGTTTAAAACAGAAGTTAATTCGATAATTTGATAGGTATAATTAATTAAGGCATAGTTTTGGAGAAACATTACAATAATTGCCTCAAATTTTTGAGCCTGTCTGCCCTCCTTTCTTCTTTCCCTCATTCCTTTCTTTCTTTCTTTTTTTCTCTCTTTCCTTTTTGGAACCGACAACTAAATGAATTGAATATATCTCTTTTAGCCTACAAATCCTATTCATCTGCTTTTATTTTTCTATGCTTTAATCTCCTTCCAAGTACATTTGAAGAATAAGTAAATATATTTTCTAAAAATCTTGGCACATTTCCTGGTTTTGAAGGCATGAGGAGAGAGTTGGCAAAAAAGTGATTTTTGAATGAAAATAAGTCTATACTTACACTTAAAATCCCCAGAGGCATCATTGATATAAACCAAAATAGCCATTTTCATAAGGAAAATAGCCAGGTTTTATGTGCTTTTGATGATAGAGTGTTTTTAAAAAGCCTGTAGCAACTGAATATATATGTAAATCTAGTGTATAGTATTTCCACATCACAAACCATAGCATAACCTAAACCAATAATTGGAAAAGAATAAACCAATGAAAGCTATATTCTAGAATCAGGTACACTATTACAAAAGTTCAGTCTACCAAAATAACAGATCTGTTAAATGCAATTTTAGGAACAAGGCAAAGCTTCTCACTCTGCCATGCAATGGAGAGAAGTCGAAATGCATTTACAAAGCCCACTTCCCAAAGTTATATATAGTAGAGAGAATCAAGAAGGATAAGAAAGAGCCATGCATTTAGTTTACTGTCCATCAGAAGAGGTTTCCCTCTACTTTATAATTTTTTTGAATCTTGCCTTTGAATTTTTTGACTCTAATTATTCGTTGCTTAAAATTTATTTTGATACCATGCTATTTAGTTGTGTTGTTAGTAGAATGTTCTGTTTCTCTCTCTCATATAATTTACCTGACTTCATAAACAGGAAATAATGTTGAGCAACTAACGTGTCATACCCATTTCCATTCCCACCTCCTTGAAGAAGAGTGATCCTAAGTTACAATAAAAACATGCTCTGACTAATGCTTCTCTCTGTTCACTTTTGTAGATAGTGAGAGAGCTTTAAAATTCACATCAGTTATTAAAAATTCCATGAGAATATGTCTTTATAATAAGGGATGAATTTGTTCTTTTTGTTATTCATAAATAATCCTGAAGGATTATCTAATTGCAGAAAACAATTAATTTTCCCTTTAATGGTTAAACTGATTATAGTAGACATGGAGAATGATAAATGTCAGTAGGTTGTAGGTCATGTTAGGTACTAAAATGTCTCAAAAACAATTTGGTGTTCATAATCATAGGAAAATATATGGCAGGTGTTAAAAGTTGTTTGTGGGTAATAATCATTTATATTTTATACAGAACATCAAAAGTAATATCTGCGAAGTAAAAAAAAAAAAAAAACCCAATCTATATTTGTTACAGATGATGAAACACACTGCTTCAAAGGAAAGAAGAGTTAGACATGGGTTTGAATTTCATTCTGCCACCTAAGTCCACGTGGTCTCGGGCAAGTTACCTTGCCTGCCTCAGGATAATATAAATAATTTACCTAGTTCTATGCGTAGTAAATGTTCAGTAGGTGTTAGCTATCATCATCATAATTCATTTACATATTTGACAAATATTAAGACTGTATGATGAACCAAGCCCTGACAAATTCCTAAACAATCCAGTTTGAGAACAACTGATCGAGCAGTATGCCCTGCAGGTACTGCATTGGTCTCTGAGGGAACACAAGGAGGAATGAATAAAGGATTTACCATGAGTAGGAGGAGATAGCCATGCAGAGAACTTAATCTCTATCAAAACAGAGTGGCACCAGTGTCAGATAAATTCCTGATACATGCTTACATACTGGGAAAGTAAAGAGAAGATGTATATAACTGAGATGAACAGTCTTAAAAGATTGGTAGGATTTTGATGAGCATAAAGGGACAAGAGTGCAAGGTGTTTTGTGGAAGAAAAGTGATTGGCCAGTGGCTTTGCAGTCTAGGCTGAGGAGAAGAATAAAAGCGAAGATATGCCTGCGATAGTTTGGAAGCAGGCTTTGAATTTTTTTTTTTTTTTGAGACGGAGTCTCAGTCTGCAGTGCAGGCTAAAATGCAGCAGTGTGATCTCAGCTCACTGCAACCTCTCCCTCCCAAGTTCAAGCAATTCTCCTGCCTCAGTTTCTCGTGTAGCTGGGACTACAGGCATATGCCTGGTTAATTTTCATATTTATAGTAGAGACGGGTTCCACCATGTTGGCCAGGCTGGTCTTGAATTCCTGGCCTCAGGTGATCCACCTGCCTCGGCCTCCAAAAGTGCTGGGATTACAGGCATGAGCCACTGAATCAGGGCCCTGCCCTGAATTCTTAAATGTTATACTTGGAAGGCATATTTTATTTTATAGGCTGGATATTTTCCAACTTTCTTTAGGCTTATGAATGATGCCCAACATATTTTCATGCAACAAATATGTGTGGAATCCTTACTCTGTGCCAGGCACTGTTGTAAATGTTAGAACAAACTAGATTTAACTCCTATCATCATGGAGATTTTCTTTCTAGAGAAATATAGTGTGGGCAATTGAATGCTGGCTACTACTTTCTCTTTCACGCAGGAGGGAGTATCAAAATGCAAGTCCCTCATAATTTGGTTATGATAGGAAGAGTCTAACTCATAACAATGCACACCATGCACAAAATGTTGCTTTAAATACAGTTGTTAGCAGATTGTTAGTGCACTCAAAATCAAGGCCAACTCTTCTGAGTGTCTGGACCCCAGCACTGACAACTGCTGCTCAGGTCTTCCAGGAGGGCAGTAGTGTAACCTGAGAAAGAACCAGAGAATGTTAATATCAAGGCCAGTCTCAAGTTCCTCTGAACACTACCATTCCACCAGGTCAGGGACAACCTTTTCCTAAACATCCCCTGACACCTCCTACTTACTTGTCAGACCTCCTCTTACGTTATAAAGGCCAAAGACATAGTTCTTTCCATTGTAAATTCACCACTGGGCTTTTCCTCTCTCATTATATCCTACCCCTCTTTGTTTTATTTGCCATTCTCATTTCTGTAGTTATATTTGTCTAAACTAGCACTGTCAAATAGGACTTTCTGTAATGATGGAAATGTTCTATTCTGCGCTGGTCACTGGGGTAGCCCCTAGCTAGCCATGTGTGGGCACTGAGCATGTGCAATGTAGCTAGTGTGACTGAGGACTAGACTTTAAAATTGTATTTCATCTTAATTAAATAGTCATGTATGGCCAGTGGTAGCATATTAGCACAGGTCTAGATGTTCATGAAAATGTCCAATTCTGTATTCTATTTCCTTGACAATATATATCTGGTGAATTCTTACATTCAGTTTATCTAGCTTTTAAAGACATAAATTTCTTTTTTGCAGCTAAACTATGATTTTTTTTTTTTTTAATTCTCACGTAGTTCTAGGAGCAGGAAAGTAGTAGAGAATGTCACTCTTTGTCTACACCTGACCTTAGAGTCATAGCAGCAGCCAGGAAAGAGACGCTATGTTGGGGGTAAAGCTCTGCGGTGGCTTTTTATTCTAATCTACCTCTTGACATTCTCTAGCCAAGGAAAAGAGCAGTTTTTTCTATTTTTGTCTCTTTTTCTCTTTTCTCCAAAGAGGCTGCCTAAGATAAGAACTGCAAGAGGAAAGAGGTAGCTCTGCTTAGATAACAGTGTACTTTAAACTGTGATGTGATCCCTCCTCACTGCTTCCTGTTGCTAATGGATGTGGGACGAAGGAGAAGGAGCAGACATATATGGCTTGACAGGTGACTCCATGCATGGCACCATTCATTCCTAAATCATGTGCAAGAGAAAGAATACATTTGTAGGGCAAGGGGGATAATGGGCTCCCTTTTGGGCATGTTGAGTTTGAGGTCTTTATGTTGAGATATGTCCTTGGAAGTTACCTATATGTGTGCATCTCTGGAGAAAGATCTGTCCTGGAGATGAATGTTGGGCCAGGGTCATTGGTATATGCTAATTAAACCACAGGAAAGGATAAGATGGCCCAGGGACAGCGGGAAGAGTGAGGAGAGGATGAGTGATGAAACATAGCCAGAGCACCAACATTGAAGTGATGGATGGAGGAACAGGAAGGAGCTTTGAACCAGGTAGGAGGGCAAAAACCAAGAGAAGGCAGTCACCGAGGATGAAAGGGGAGACAAGTCCAAGATAAGGAATGTTCAACAATGCCACCTGCTGTGGGACTGTCAAGGTAATGGAAGGACTGTAAAGTATCCATTAGGTTGAGCCCTATGACGTAGAAATCAGAGACATCAGTGAGAACGGTGTCAGAACAGGTGACAAGGGTTCGAAGGATGGGTGGAAGGTGAGGAAACAAAGATAAAAAGTATAGAGAGCTTAAATATTTGGCTGTGAAGAGAGGGAGCTGGAATAGCTATACCTGGTGGGGCAGGAGGATGAGAGGTGGGTGGAGAGTTTGTTTTGAAAGTAGATTAGAGTATGTTTAAATACTGGTGGCAAAAAGAGGGGTTGGTAGACAGTGGATAAAGACACAGAAGGGAATGAGATCATTAAGGAGCCAGCCCTTGAAAAGGGAGGAGGTTGGGGTCTAGAGAACAGGTGGTGAGAGACACATTGACCTAGGCAGAGAGAGGGATGACTTTCAGTTTAAGATGGAAAGGATGGGCTGGACACGGTGGCTTACACCTGTAATCCCAGCACTTTGGGAGGCCAAGGTGGGTGGATCATCTGAGGTCAGAAGTTCGAGACCAGGCTGACCAACATGGTGAAACCCCGTCTCTACTACAAATACAAAAATTAGCTGGGCATGGTGGTGCACACCTGTAATCCCAGCTACTTGGCTACCTGGGAGGCTGAGGCAGGAGAATCACTTGAACCCAGGAGGTGGAGGTTGCAATGAGCTGAGATCCGCACCCCCCCACCAAAAAAAAAAAAAAAGGAAAGGATGGGTGTGGCTGCAGATAAGTTAATAGGCTCAGGAGATGGTGGTTGAGAGAGGTCCTGTCTCTGTGCCGGCTTTGCCAAAACTAATTTTATATCTAAGAGTCTATATATTCCTCAAGTGACTTTTATGTTTGAATGGAGCTAATGTAAATGTTCTCATGAAAAGCATCCCAGTCCAAGTGAGTTGTGCATTTGAAGTTGGCATGGGGCTTTAGGAAAGCCAACTTGTCCAGTCTCATCTGCAGAAGGACTTCTTAGCAGCAGTCAGTTTTGAAGCTCTAAAGTGAAGCGGAGCTTTAGGTATTTCCCCTTGACTAAAGTGAAAGCCAGAATCAAGCACAATACTTGTTTTGGCTTTTTCTCTCTGCCGTTTCTATTGGAAGTGCATGATTCTAATTTCGAAAACTCTATAAAAACGGTCCTGGAATGCCTAAGGTGCAGAGCCCTAAGCAGAGAGTGAGGCTTGGGGTTGGGTCAGCACTGTGTTCATTGGCCCAGTGTTCATGGTCAGCAGCACTTGTTTGTGAGGACAGTGGGGGCTGTAACATGTGCCTACCACAGTGTACAGCGCAGACGTGACCTTTGCAGGTCCTAGAAAACACATGTGTTTCAGGCACATGGAGTGTGTTGGGATCTGGGTGGCATCAGTGTCTGAGAAAACCTTGCTATGCAAAATGAAAATATAAATAAACATTAAAAGACTTAAAGATTTCTTAAAGCAACATACCCTTTCATTAAATAAAAACAGGACATATAAAATCCATATCTAGTTTTACACATAGACATTTCATTCTGTGAATATCTCTCTAACATGAAACTGAGCAGCTGTTTCTCCAGATGCCACATCAGGGCTCTGAAGGGAATTGTTGCTAAATCCAATACCATAGTTAGCTAGATATCGAAAGAAATGCTACAAGATGTATCTGATCTAATCAGTAAGCCTCAATGAACTAAAATTTAAATACACAGCATGGAATTAATGTGAGAATTTGGATTACATTCTAAACAAGTGGAATGTAATTGCTAGGGCTTTGAGCTTACCACATTCTAATTTTTATTATTTAAAACGTATTAAGGATCCATTACAAGAAACCCTCTTTGTTTTTTCTACAATCAGTTGTCACTGTGGCAGCCAATTGTTTTGAGAGAGAAAGTACAACATTATTATTTATGAGAAAGAGCTGACACACACAATCCATATATTTAGCTGACTCTAATATGCCTGGACCAGCATATTAAATTACAGAGATAACTACTTGGAAGATAGATCTAGAAGGTTACAGGTAATTTTTAATGCAGGAACCATCAGCCCTGTACTGAAATGAGAAAATACTCATCAACTACTTTATAACCTGTTGCCATTCTGCCCCATAGAATGGTAAAATGAACAGCGGGAGAAATTTATGCTCTAGGTCTGTTGCTCTAGAATGAGTGACCTGATAAAAGGGAAAAAAGTGGAATTTTAAAACACACACACACACACACACACACACACACACACACAAAATGGCTATTTACCTTGAAGAAATTTATTAGTAAAAACAACTAGTCAATCCTCTTTGACAAATAAATGATAAAGTTCTTGAGTATCTTTCCATTTCTAAAACAAGTATAAATAAAAATGTTCATTTATATTGCCAAGTTTAAGAAAGACTTTAAAATACTCTGAAGTACTTCAGAGCGTATGATTTTAGAAAAAAATATATATATAGTCTACACATCTAGGAAAAATACTGGAAAGTCAAATGGCAGTGTGTTAACAATTCCTATCTCTGATTGGTGTGACTATAGGCGTTTTTATTATTTTTCCTTTATTAGTGAATATCAGCATTGAGCATGTATTACTTCCATACATTAATACATTATTAATATAACCCACTAAACAAGTAACACCCTAAGCATTTCGTAGACTGTGATGGGAGGTTCATAAACATCATTCAGATGATGTTAACCAAGCACTTGCTTTTGTTTGTCAAAGAACTACCTTTTGCCTTTATCTTGTATTATATTGATAAGGAAATTCTTTAATCTTTGTGATTTGATCTACTGCTTCTGTCACTCTTTGCCATGGATGCTTCTTATCCTCACGCCAAAGACCACAGCATCGGAGTACTGGACAGTGGCCACTTAGCCTGCAGCTGGCTCAGCCCATGTCCTCACCCAGCTTCCCAAAGGCCTGGACTAGCCAGGGCTGCCCTGGCCTCACCACCATTGCCTTGGCCAGTTCCTAGCCCATATTCCTTATTATCAGCTAATGAGGATCCTAGACAGTGCCAGCTGTAGGTGGCATTTGTTCATCTGATTCACACGGCATTTTATCAATGATGAATTAATAGGTGCATTACAATTATATACATATTTTGTTAGTGTAATATGCCTTCTTAGAATAAATAAATGAGGGTCTGTATTGTCCTTTAGAGAGTTTCAGACCACTAATTAGATTAGCTCTGAAAGTTAGCAAAATATAACATGTGTGTTATCCATGGCAAATATGTTACCAGCTATAAAACCTTTATTAGAAAATGTGACAGAAAGGAAAGAAGGCACATGAGAGAAAAATCTGTTGATTTTGCAAAAGTAGCTGCTGGTAAAAATAGATGTTACAAACCAACGGTCCTTAATACTTCAGGATGTCTAAATGTATGAGTATACTGGAAGCATTTGGAGGATGGGAGAGAGCTCTTCTATAAATTGTACCCACTCATGTTGACTCTATGTGCTTTGTCCCCAACCTCCACTCAATGTCTCACCCACTTCCATGAGCCACTCTTACTTACGAGAGGTGTGTCGGGGCAGGCGAAAGATCGAGACCCATTAATAGTGACATAAGAATCTGGAGAATATCATGGCGCTTAGATGGAGGATCTGTTCTGGGGAGGAGTGGAAGCGAGTGGAGGATTTTTAAACATTGACAAGTTCAAGTGAAAAGTTATAGAGATAACTCCAAATGCCACTGTAACTATTAGAGGGAATGGAGACAGGAAAGGATGAGGCCGGTGACATTACAGCATGAACCCCTTCCAACAGGTTTAGTCAGAAAACATTTCCCCAAAGTCAATAACTGATCTCACCAAACGGAGTAAGAGTTTGCTCTTAAGAGCTGTGATGGGCTCAGTACTGACTCTTACGAACTCTATGTAATGGGCAAGAACTTAGTAATGGGAAGGCACCAGAGGACTCCTGTTTAGAAGGTGCATTAACTCTCTTAGGCCACTAGGAATTTATTTAATAAATTGCTATTCTAGCATAGGAAATCACCCCTTCACGGCCTGAGAAAAAAGTGTTCCATAGAGTAGCAATTTACTCCCCTCTTGGCAGGAGGAACAAGCCCCATATACAATATTAAAAGCCAGCCATTTCTTCATCATTTAAAAAAGAATTCTGAGTTTTGGTCTTTAATTACTTGCATACAAATTCTATTTGATGGATTTCTAAAGAACTTTGATTTTCTTAAGACCTCATGCCATTTCACTTTTGAGAGAGAGAATATATACATACATTCACACCGTGAAGGCTAAAAACAGCTGGTGAAAAAGTAAAAATTCAGTGTTGACATAAATCCTGTTGAAAGCATCTCGAAAAAGATAAAGGTTGTAATTTAAATCAAAGTTTCTTCATGTCGCAGTTCAGAGCAACATTGTCATGACAGAAAAAAATGGGTCACATCAAAGAATAAGGGGGTGAGTTTTAGTTGGGAGCTGAGATAGCAGTCTTCCTCAAGGATGGCCATTGTAGGGCGCCATGATTAATTAAGGTATCTGCCAGTCATCTGGGCTTCAATCATCACTTTGGAAAGGGCAGAAAGCCCCAATATTTACATAGGGATCATACGCTCATATTCACAGTGCTGCTGCTGCTTCTCTTGGCAGCCTGTGACTTGCTGGCAAAATGTCTTCAATTATGGGCAAACTGCCTAGTCTCATATCATCACAAACCAATTTGTCAGGGTGTGTGTATTTGGAAAGCTCTGGAAACAGAAATATTTTACTTATTTTAAGAGACTGGGGAGAAACCCTAGTACACATACATTCAAAAAATACCAAGTCTTACGAAATTTTACCCTTAGATAAATATGCTTGTGCCCTCCACAAGGGAAAAATGTAGAAATATCTATATTGATGTTCATGTGAAACAGCTCTATGGATATTTACAGAGAAATTGTGGAATGGAGAGGCTAAAATCTCTCCACCTGGACTCCACATTTAAACTAATCAATGTTACCATGGCTTTTCTTTAAATAAGTCCATATTGTCTAGATATTTTTAATCACTATTTCTTCAATACTCTGTGATAATTGTGGGAGTTAAAGTATTAGTTACAATAATTTATATTTTAAATAACAAAAAGTTATAAATAATATAAAGATAAATAAATGATACATGGGATGTGGAAAAGCGCCTACGGTAGCCAAAATAAAATAAAGTAAAAGACAATTACTGAAATAAAACTCCAAATGAGGAAATATATTAGCATTCTTCCAGTTTTCTTTCTTCTCACTCTTCTCTTTCTCTGATACGTTATAAAATAAAATTTCAGAATTATGAGAACTAATAAACAATTATTGGTACATAAATTATATTAACACTAATTCCATTGTTCCTCATCTACAGTTTTATATATGATATTTTAAGCTTTGAAAAATATCTGCTTGCTTGCAGAGTTGATTGTACAGTGAATATCAACAAAATGAATGTTATTTTCCTGTTAGATTTAGTTTTGGGGTTTGAGTATTTATTTATTTGTGTGTTTACTTGTTTAATTCATATCTTTCCTGCTTGATTGTAAGTTTCCAGAGGGTAAGGACCATGTCTTTCTCATCACTATATTCTCAGCACCTAGGGCAATTGTAATTCCTGCTAAAAATATTTTTTCAATGACTATTTTTGTTTGTTTGTTTGTTTTTTGTTTTTTGAGATGGAGTTTCACGCTGTTGTCCAGGCTGGGGTACAGTGACGTGATGGCTGCTCACTGCAACCTCTGTCTCCCAGGTTCAAGTGGTTCTCCTATCTCAGCCTCCCCAGTAGCTGGGATTATAGGCACGTGCCACTATGCCGGCTAATTTTTGTATTTTTAGTAGAGATGGGATTTCATCATGACGGCCAGGCTGGTCTCAAACTCCTGACCTCAAGTGATCCGCCTGCCTTGATCTCCCAATGTGCTGGCATTACAGGCATGAGCCACTGCTCCTGGACCTTTTCAATGACTATTGATGCTGTTCTAGAAAAATATCATCTGGTATAAAAAATCGAAAATTTTGTAAAATAGATAATTTCAGTTGAGAGATCATCTACTCCCATGTTGTAATGGCTATATTAATATGCCAACAGGGATATGCTTTTCTGGCTGGTGAATTTACTATAGATTTACTTTTTCTCCTGCAGCAGTTTCAAGACTTGGTAGGACTTTTCCTCTTCTGGGCTCTCCCTTTGACTATTTGACGTAGTTTGTTCTTCCCAGTCTACCAGAGCAATCACTTATTTTGTTAAGTTCCTAGAACTTAACCTCCTTTCTCTATTTCGTGTCTAAGTTTATAATAACAAATAGAGCTGAACTGTGGGGATTTATTTTTCTGAAGTATGTTCTACAACTTGGAAACTTTCAGTGTTTGAAGCTTTGCATTTTTCAAAATATGTCGTGGATCTACTGCTTCAACTTTTTAAATTTAGCTCTCTATACATAGATTTCTTCGAAGGAGATACGTGTGTACTTCTAGGGTTTATAAATGAAGGCAAATAAATTAAGGGGAAACAAGCAATAATGTCAGGCAGTTGAAGGCTAAGGAACAAAGTCCAGGGTACAGTCACTTAAATCTCCCTCATTCATTCTCAAAAGGAGTCATTATAAGCTAATTAACAAATCTCGGTGGGAACTTGAAACATAGATACATATCTTAATTTGTTTTCAAATAGTTTAATTAAATGCACAATATGAATAATATTGGCCTTTTTTTTTTCCTTTACTTTGTTGTTTTTTTTTTTGAGACGGAGTCTCGCTCTGTCACCCAGGCTGGAGTGCAGTGGCATGATCTTAGCTCACTGCAACCTCCGCCTCCCAGGTTCAAGCAATTCTCCTGCCTCAGCCTCCCAAGTAGTAGTCCCAATTAAGGACTACAGAGGCACACCACCGTGCCCAGCTAATTTTTTTGCATTTTTAGTAGAGACAGGGTCTCATCATGTTGGCCAGGCTGGTCTCAAACTCTTGGCCTCGGGTGATCTGCCTGCCTTAGCCTCCCAAAGTGCAGAGATTACAGGCGTGAGCCACCGCGCCCAGCCTGTCCAGTTTCAATGAATCATTTCAGTTCCCCAAATAAAATGTGTTTTTTTTTACTCTGTGATGCAATTTTGAAATAGCTTTTGGAAGATCACTACTATAACAGTTTGCTTATCAAGACGTTATACCAGGCTTACTTATTATAAGGATCACTTAACTTATGGAAACTGGTATTGGGTTGTTTTCCCCATCCATCTTTTTACCAATTTTCGATTCGTGTATTGAGTACTCAAGTACTCAGTACTTCAATTCGTGAAATGTGGTTATGATTTCATGTTACAGACAGCCTTGCTGGGGGACTATACCTTCTGGTTTATGCCTGTGGTCCTGGCATTATTATTATTATTATGAGATGAGGTCTCGCTCTGTCACCGAGGCTGGCGTGCGGTGGCACAATTGGAGTTCACTGCAGCCTTGACCTCCTGGGCTCAAGTGATCCTCCTGCCTCAGCCTCCCCAGTAGCTGGGACTACCACATACCACCATACCCAGCCAATTTTTAAAAATTGTTCTTGTAGAGACAGGATCTCACTATGTTGCCCAGGCTGGTCTCAAACTCCTAGGCTCAAGCAATCCTCCTGCCTTGGCCTCCCAAAGTGCTGGGATTACAGGTGTGAGCCACCATGTCCTACCTGGCATTATTATTTTAACAATGCCCGTTTTCACTTTCAAAAGTTTAGACAGTAATTTATATGTTAGTCCATCTACACGGACTTTTAAAACACCCTCCACATATTTTCCCCACTTCTCTCCACCTCTGATTCTCACAGACCAATCCTGTCTTTCTCAAATGTGCCACAGAGACAAATCTAGCTTAGCCAGTATGAAACATAAAGGATTAGGAGTTGGAGTCAGACTACCTGGGTCCAAATCCCAGCTCAGCCATTTTCTGTCTTTGTGATCCTGAGCAGGCTAGCCAGCCTCTCCAAGCCTCGGCGTCCTCATCTGAGCACAGGGGAATGGTAGTAGCACTTCTTAGAAAGGCAGTAAAATACAGCAGGTACCAACCTAGACTTTCATATCCAACTGCATGGGTATGACTCCACCATAACTTAAGGCTGTGACAGCATTAAACACATTGATAAATATAGTCTTAAAATACAGCTTGGCACATAAAAAGTGCTTAGCATATGTTAGCAATAGTTATTAGTGCTCTGAGGATTAAATATAGTATAAATGTGATGCCTAACACATAGTCAGCACTTACTTCATGAAATCCAATAATGTCACTGGATACTTACCTGGAATGTCTCTGGTTTCTATCCCTGCCTAATCCCAGCAATGATGTATTCTTCACAGATATTCTAAATATGTGCATACATTTTTATGTGCATAGGCCCAGAATTAGAAACTCTGAGCAGATATTGCTTTATCTCTCCAAATAGACTGTTCAGGGCTGCCAAATTGCAGTTAAAAATCTAGCAAAATGCCAGCACATTTCAAATAAGATGCAAATATGAAATTCACTTACTCTTAAAGGGTATATAAAGGCTTTGCTAAATTAGAAATGCAGAGAAGGGAGGTTTATTTATCCTGTTTATTTGAAGTGAGAGCCAGAATCATGATGGTTTAACAGTCCTAAATATTTCCTTGGGTTTTTGCAGGAGAGAGAGATTGTATTTATCTCTTAAAGGCCCATACCTATCTCCACAAAGGAACTAGGAGTAATTTTATTTATTTAATGTTTCTCAGAGAAACCCGTGATAGCTGGGTCTGTGTTTTTCTCATTTAAAAATCCACCTACATAGCATAGTGTTTAGCTCATTGTATGCCCTCAGTAACGGTTATTTGTTTGTTTGTTTTTTGAAACAGAGTCTTGCTCTATTGCCCAGACTGGAGTGCAGTGGCATGATCTCAGCTCACTGCAACCTCCGTCTCCTGGGCTCAAGCAATCCTCCCACCTCGGCCTCCTGAGTAGCTGGGATTACAGGCATGCACTGCCATGCCTGGTTAATTTTTGTACTTTTTGTAGAGACAGGGTTTCATCATGTTGCCTAGGCTGGTCTCGAACTCCTGAGTTCAAGTGATCTGCCCGCCTCAGCCTCCCAGTGCTGGGATTCCAAGTGTGAGCCACTGCGCCTGGCCTCAGTAACTGTTTAATATACCAAGACTAGATGAATGATTGACTTCTTTATTGGAAATAATACTGCTTTGGTAAAGAGAATGCTTTCTCAGAAATGATTTTCACCTAGAAAAATCTAATGGTTACCTACTGGTATCTGTTTTCCTGTAAGAAGTAACTAAATGGTAATAAATTGTTTTATTTTTAAAATGTGGTCAAGGACTTAAGATTATTTTGACATTGGATGTTATTTATCTTTGTTTAAATGTATTCAAGGTTAAAATGAAATGAACCTTATAACTTTATGTGACTTTTTCTCCTGGGTGTATTAGTGCTATTCTTCGAGGTCTTTTAAAAAGCTGTTAAACAATGTAAAACCACGGAGACAATAGACAGAAAAAATTACTTATCTAAGACAGACTTTTACCCGTATTGTTTCCATAAGAGCATCAATTTATGGGGGGGAAAAAAACCCAAGATGGGGAAAAGGTCAACAGAGCAACTACCTCTCTTAAAATCAACCATTTCACAGAATGCTCATATTGATAAGAAAAGCACTTCACTCTTCAACCATGATGGTTTCAGTGTATAACTCAAAGGAGGTGTAACTCCAGTGGCATATAAAGCTGCTTCAGAGCGTGCACTACCTGATTGTCCTTGTATCCCTCACGTGCCCAGCACGGGACCCTGCACCTGCTGGCGCTCAGGGAGTGTTCGCTGAATTAAAGAGGGTCGCCGCACTCGGGAGGGGTCGGCCACTGTTGGATGTGTCAGTTTTCTTTCTTTCTTCCCACTTACATGCTAAGAACAGAGTTCACTAATGTGAAATCTGCTTGACCTGCTGGAGTATGTGACACTTTATGCATAGTTTAAAACATTTCCTCATGACCAGCTTACATCTTATGGCTTGCACTATAAGGATGGGCATTCTAGCACAAAACCAATTCAGTCATACATCTGGATAAAAGGCTGTTCAGTTTTCCATGGAAATGGGGATTTTATTCATTTAGAAATAGGGGATTTTCACTAATTTGAAAAAACTAAGGATATAAAGATGTCTGTGGCATTTTTGGACAATGACTGAAGCTGTGACAAGCATATAGCATCTACATTTACAGGTCACCCTGACCCCCAGGGAAGCACCTCCTTCAGGTGCTTCCCCAGAGCCTTCTCAGAGTTCCTGTGCCACCTCTGAGAAGGGCTCAGGAGGCAGTTTCCCTCAGCAAGCAGCTCTTCTGTCTCTAGAAGTCTCCCCAGTTTTTCTAGCCTGGTGGGTAAGATAGCCACGGGAGCATTAGGAAAAACAGATCAGAGTTAGTGCTGGAAAGTAGTAGAGAATTTTGCTCTCTCCTGAGGCCCTGACATGCCTCATCCTTTATGTTCAAGGAGATGGGCTCAAGCGATCCTCCAGCCTCAGCTTCCTGAGTAGATGGGACTACAGACACGTACCACCACACCCAGGCAATGTTTTTATTTTTATTTTTCTGTAGACAGGATCTCACTATGTTGCCCAGGTTGGTCTTGAACTGCTAGGCTCCAGCGATCCTCCTGCCTAAACAGGTATTTTCCTAAACAAAGACCTACCTTTTCTCCTATGAATTGTTCCACTCCCCTAGTGGCTGCAGAAGGTTTCTCTCCCACCATAGAAATGAAGAGGCAGCTAGAATGAAGTAGGGTCAGTCCAGGGAAAGAGGTGGGCGTGGGCTGCCATGGGAGTGCGGGAGAGGCACTTCACATGGTCGCAGATATTCAGGGATGGCTCCCAGCAGAAGAGGGGCATCTTGGTTAAGCAGCCAGCACATCCCAACACAAGAAATTGGCTCCTGTGGATTTAAAGAGTGAACATAATTTAAAGAATGACATCCAAATACATAAAGCTCTACTCAATTCAGATAGACTCTATGCTCCTAAAAGCCTAGGTTCATGTGTTAATAACACCCAGCAACTAGATGATGGTGATGATGATGAACATGTTCGCTCTGAAGGATTGGGCAAGATGCTTAGCATTTCTATGCCTCAGTCTGCTCTTCTGTAAAACAGATAATAATACCCATATTGAAAGGATGCATGGAGAATGTGTGAGAGAACATATGTTAAGTGTCCAGCCTGGGATCTGACATGGAGTAGGATTTATAGATGGTTAGCACAGCTATTACCAACATTCTTTTTTCTTACACTGTATTCAGGATCCATAACATTCATCCACCATTGAGATCTTGAACCTCCTTAAGCCAGAGATCGCTCCTAGACTTTTGGAGCTAGAAGAGACTTCAGGATCATGTAGTCTAGGTGTTTGATTTTTTTAACAGCTATGTGGTAGAGTCCTGGGATACTGCAGAGGTAATTCAGGTTGTGAGGGATTGGGTTTGGGTTCATGTGTTGGGGAAATGGTGTGGTAGAGGGAAGTGGCTTTATTCAATCTGGCCAGAAGTTAGTGGCTGGGACTGGAATCCAGCACTCATGCATTTGCTCATTTATTCACTCATTTATTCATTTTACTAAACATTAAGATCTTACTCTGTATCATGCACTAGGAAAATAAATGGCTTTATAGTCCCTAGCAAATTAGACCTGTCTCCCTATCCTAACAGAGCTGAGAGTCTAGTAGGGAGACAGAAAACATACAAATAAATATCCAAGTAAATGTATGATAAATGCATCATCAATACACTGAAGCAAAAGGAGAGGGAGGCTAAGGGGAAGGGGTGAGAAACCTACTTTAGATTAAGGAACCAAGAAAGGCCATCTGTTCAAAAAGTCACCGATTTAATAGAGCTTATAGAAGTGCCATAAAATGTTTGGTCAATAAATTTGGTATATTCTTTATAGCGAATGTGTTGGAAATAGTAACCAATGCCCCAGCTGTGTATTGAAGTGTTAGTATTAGTCACTTGCAATTGCCTGAATGCAGTGTTTTTCAAGCTGCCTTCATCTGAAGGTTTTTCAGAGAGTGACATAACTTGAACACAGATTTCTAAATGATTAAAACTGCAAAAGCATGCATCAAAGTTAGACTCTGCTGTGCTCGCTTCTCCACAGTCATGTCTTGAATTTGCTTTCCTTCTCCACATCTGAAGGCTTAGAGGACACATCCATTGTAGGAGCTCTAAGACTCTTTTGCAGACTCATCCCCATGAAAGTAAAATAAAAAAGCAACAGGCAGCCGGGCGTGGTGGCTCACACCTATAATCCCAGCATTTTGGGAGGCCAAGGTGGGCAGATCACCTGAGGTCAGGAGTTTGAGACCAGCCTGGCCAACATGGTGAAACCCTGTCTGTACTAAAAATACAAAAATTAGCCTGGCTTGGTGTGCAGGTGCCTGTAATCCCAGCTACTCAGGAGGCTGAGGCAGGAGAATCGCTTGAACCTGGGAGATGGAGGTTGCACTGAGCTGAGATCGCGCCACTGCACTCCAGCCTGGGTGACAGAGTGAGAATTGGTCTCAAAAAAAAAAAAAAAAAAGCAACAGGAGCAAAAGAATAAAGTGCAACAATGAGCACTTCCATTTCCTAGTCTGAAGTAGACCATTTGTGAATTGTCAATAGCTGAGCACTTTGATCCCTTTTTCCCTCTCCTTTGCTCATCTCTCGCTCATTTGCTTGCTAAGATGCGATCAGAGTTAGGTAAGAGCAGAATGTGGAGAATGCAATAGTCTCTATTCCTTTTTGTTAACAGCTGTTGTAAAAGGTTTTGGGGGCAGAGAAGATTGAAGGTAAAATGAGACTATAACTAAATTCACGGATAATGTCATTGATTTTAATTATGCCAAGTTCTGAGTAGCAGACATAATTGAGACCGAGTTTGTTCTACAAGTTTTTATCTAATCCATTATATTACAAAGGCAGGTATTGGTAAATTGCTGTTTCCACTTTAAAGTCTATTATTAAACAGATATAATAGAGTTATGATGACAGAAGTTTCCTTTTAATAATCAAAGGAGAAAGACAGACAGGAGGATGGAGCAGGGGGAAGTTCAGGGCCCATTCAAACTACAGCTTTACTTGGGGAAGATAACTGTAAACATGCTTCACTAACAGTCAATCAGAAATGCTCACCAACCAGGCATCTCTCAGAAATTTGGCCATATGAAGAAAATTGGGGTCCAACCTGATGGTCTTCAGGTAATTCAAGAGGTTGAAGTAGCCTCTGAAGCCTCACAGGAAGACTGAAGTAACTTCAGTATCATTTTATTAACTATTTGTATATTCTTTCCTCAGAAGTTGGTGATGCCTGCATCTTGAAATATGATAGTTCTGTTTACCAGAATTTTTATTCAACTAGTACATCCCTTTTCTAACCCCAGGTGGAAAATATAACTTATCCTACTTGACTAAAACTACAGATGAAAAACTTGCTGAAGCTATTAATTTTATGTGTTAGAATAAGTTTCATATACTATCTTAGTACTTGCTGTACCTGTTAAGACCACACTACAAAATATAACGTCTTGAGAGTTGCTCTAGCTCAGAGATTCATGCTGCCCTGAGCAGCTCCTTAAAAAATGCCTGATACATTTGGAATGTTTGCACAAATTATGAGATCTATTTTCCAGAATAATGACAATAATAAGCATTGCTTTATTCACACCATGCAAAAAGCTTTATATGCAACATATAACTTAGTAGTCACATCAAGCTATGAGAGTACTCTTATTTACACCATTAGTTTGAAACTTAGAATAACTTTCCCAACAGTTAGCCAGTAGAGCCCAGATTTTAATTATAACCTGGCTCTTCAACCCAGTCTTTGGTGAACTGCTATTATTAAGCCACTAGAATAAATGTGCCCTGGACTATCCCCACCCCCTACTCTATTTTTAGTAGTGACTAAACTACCTTTTTTTTTTGAGACAGAGTCTTGCTCTGTCACCCAGGCTGGAGTGCAGTGGTGCCATCTTGGCTCACTGCAACCTCCACCTCCTAGGCTCAAAAGATTCTCCTGCCTCAGCCTTCTGAGTAGCTGGGACTACAGGTGCCCACCACCACACCCAGCTAATTTTTGTATTTTTAGTAGAGACAGTGTTTCACCATGTTGGCCAGGAGGGTCTCGATCTCCTGACCTCATGATCCACCTGCCTCTGCCTCCCAAAGTACTGGGATTACAGGCGTGAGCCACTGTGCCCAGTCTAAACTACTATTTTTTTAATTAGTAGGCAAGCCATCCATATTCCTCATGTTTCAATTTTCTTACCTGGAAAATAGTGATAACAGGGGCCCTATATACAGCTCCGTATTAGTATTACTCTTATTATTAGGATGTACATGAATGTGGGATAGACTTTTAGCAGCATAGGTTGTGCTAGCCAGGGATATCAATGTAAAATATGTTTGGAATACATGCTGATTACATGATGAGTTTAGCTGTAATCCCTTCTATGTTTGTCAGTTTCCCTGTTAAGTAAGAAACTCAAGGCCATGGAAAAGTAACTGAAAATTGGCTGGAAAACCAGTTTATTTAATGATTTCTTTTGTCCTCATTTGCTTTCTCCTCTTTGCCAGGATTCTGTGTTTGTTGATTCTTTCTCCATTTTTTTAAATGACTCCTGTAATTTTTCAAGCAATATATCATAGTGTAGATGGGTTATTGGCCGATGACTGTCTTTGCTTCAGTGCCTTCGATACTGTAAACTTTCTTATAAAATATTCTCAAGTATTAAACTTAGTATGATTTTTAAACATTGATTTAAAAGTAATTTTCAGTTGCATATTTATTAGACCTATTAGTCTGTGGTTATGGCCATAATTGCTACTCTGGCCAAATTTTGGTTTGTGTGTATATATGAATTATAATGGAGACTAATGTTCATTCTCTACAAATATATTTTTCAGAGAAAATGGGATTATCATTTGCTGTAAGATTGTCATGTTAATAATTCAATTTGAATAATGAGTTATTAGCACTGCAGTATTTCTCTTTCCCCAATTATTAATGAGCTGTTACCAAAAACTCTATAAAACTATGAGAATGATAAACATCACTTAGATTTACTCTAGCCACACTTCATAAACAATATTTCTTTTACAGTTATTTTTTTAAAATTTATTTAACAAACCTGCCCATTCACTAACATTTGTACACATCTGCTTCATTGGTTAGATAGGTGTTGTGGAAGAAGGGTCTATGACTGGTTTGATTCTATTTGGAAAAATGCCATGTGGACCAGTTGCACCAGCTGATGGTGATGTTTCTTTACATTTATTCAGAACCTTCCCATTTCAGAGGAAATGGGTTACTTTTGGGGGCCATGTGCTTTAAGTTTCAGATAAATGTCATTTGAGGACTTTTCTCTCATGCCTTAAGTCCTTATGGTTCTGGGTTATGGTGGGAATGTGGGGAGCGGACATCCAGCTGAGGAATCACCTGGATTCATGGTAGCATGGGATGCCATGGTCTAGTTAGCCAGCGAATATTTTAGAAGGATATTTATCATACAGACGGATCTTTAGAAAAATCACCATTTTCTCAACTGTAAGGTTGAGGATTTTTAGGATTAATTAGTAGGGTTATTAATCCAAACAATTAAATTCTCTCCTAAGAGTACAGCTGTCTGATTAATTAATCTATTAATTAATCAGTGGCTTCTCCAGATGTCTGTTGAGATACTGTCCCTTGAGCACTGCTGAGATGTGTTTTCAGACCATGAATTAATCCCTTTCACTTATTCAACTCTACAGTAAAAGGAGACTATTTATTAAAAGAGCCCAGTTGTGGGTTTGCTGCGAGCAAAAATCTATTTGTAATTACTTCAGGTTATCCTTCTCACTCACGTATGTGACATACTTCTCTGTCGTGAATTGATAACATTTGATAAAATCTTAATAGCTTTTTAGATGTATTTCCTCTCACCCTACCGGAAACTGTACTTACAAAATTAAACATTGCAGTTGAAAAGAGAAGAGTCATCACATTCTAAAACATGATTTATTTATTTCAATAAAGCAAGAAAATTATACCAGTAATTCTAGTCATATAAATTTCATGATCTCTTCAAGAGCCATTGTTTTCCAAGGCAAAACTTTATGTTGCAACCAGTTTTTTCCTGATTCTTGCTTCAAACTCACGTGAGCCCCAGTTTCCCTGAACAGTCCTTTTGTGGCTGTAGCTAGGAATCACCAGAGAGTCATGATCCAGTAGCTTACAGGGTGACTTCTTCCTCTGGGCATGACTGACCCATCCTGTCCTCTGGTCACCTAGATACTGCCCAGATAGAACCACCCTGCAGGCCAGGTCACTCAGAGCACCCCAGCCCTGCACAGCTGCTCCTTCGGATGGCTCCCTCCTTCCTGGTGCCATGTACTTTGGCTGGATTATGCAGGCCCTCCAGGCATTATCACCACACCATTGATGCAGTGGAGTCCTGGAGCTGACAAAGTTGCCAGGTATTCTTTTTTCTTTTCTTTTTTTTTTTTTTCCTTTACCAATTATTTTATTTTGTTTTATTTTTGAGGCAAGGTCTGGCTCTATTGCCCGAGCTGGATTTCAATGGTGTGATCATGGCTCACTGCAACCTCTGCCTCCCGGGTTCAAGCAATCTTCCCACCAGAGCCCCCCAAGTAGCTGGGACTACAAGTGTACACCACCACACCTGGCTAATTTTTGTATTTTTTGTAGAGACAGGGTTGCACCATGTTTCCCAGCTGGTCTCCAACTCCTGAGCTCAAGTGACATGCCCGCTTCACCCTCTCAAAATGTTGGGATTACAGGCATGAGCCACCGCGGCTAGCATATTCTTTTTAAAATGAAAAAGCATGGTTCTCTTTCCCCTGCTTTTTTGGCAGCAATATAGTACAGCAGAAAACGATATAGATTTTTGAATCAGAAAGCCCTGGGTTTGAGGCATTCATCTACCCTGTGTTTACATAGGTTAAAAAGTGGATAATCATGATGATGCTGACTTCACAGGTAGCCGTGAGAAATTGCACTGGGAAGACCGAATAGAATCCAGACATCTTGTTCTCCTCTTTCTGGAATCCAGCCCTTGAATCCCCTGCAGAGTTAAGAACATCCTCTTCTGTACATCTGACATGTGCGTGCATTCATTCATTCATCAATCTGCACCTACTGTGTATCTATTATTAATATTTAGCACTGTGTTGATTTGTGTCCTGAAGGTGTGTCCCAAGTGCATAAAGTTGGGGAAGAGGACAGGAGAGAAGAAAAAACCTGGGTAGGAGTTGAGGTTATGGATTCATTGGAACTGAATATGCACAAATTAAAAAGACAAAGGCTGAGGATGTTCTTCTGGGGAACACAGACATTTCAAGGGAGGGCAGGAGAGTTGTTCAGTAATGAACGCTGACACTGTGTCATGGAACACTGAGGACATGTGGTCAGTGGAGCGGGAGGAGAACTGAGAACCACAGCGGTGGAAGTTGCAGATGAGGGAGAGTTCCAAGGGGCAAGTGGAAGCATACCAAATGGTTCCAAGTGTCCCTTTGATTGGGCAAGGCTAGGACTTCTGTGACCTTGATGGAGTGATGGTAAAGAATGCCAAATTGCTATGGGTTGAGAAGTGGATAAGAAGGAGAATGTATAGGTTTCTTGAAAGAAGCCTGACTCTAAAGGCAAGAAGGCAGTAAAAGAGACAAACAGGGCTAAGAGCTTTGTATTTTCAGACTGGACAATGTTGTGATAAGTTTCAGATAATTTTGCTTGCCACAACAATTTAAAATTTGCAGTGAGATAAGGTTTCTAAAACTGTAAAATGTCAATGAATCTGTGAGCACATTTTAATTATTAAAGTATAAATTCTAATCTAATCTAGCCATAGAAGTTGTCAGAAATGGAGGGAAAATATATTTTTAAAATTTTTTTAAATTCTTTTTTTCCTGATAAAATCTAAGATTTTGACTAGTGAAATCCTTTGGGGGGAAAAGGACATGTCCACATACGTTTCTGTGGTCTCCTTTGAGGCCTCAGCATTCGACTTGGATGTTTCTTTCCTGAGTTAGAATTAGAAGTGAAGAGAACCAGAACCACTGTCAGTTCATATTTCTGTTCCATTTCTTGTCACAAGAGGTTTGTGAAATGAACACAATTTTGCTTCACTGCTTGGAAAAGCCAAAGCCCTCACTAGCAGACTGGTCATTGGCTGTTTCTCAGTTATTCATGTAAAAGTGTTATTTACATGTATTTTACTGGACCAGCCCAACCTCTGTGGCAATAAGGAAACAAATGCTGAACTTAGTGTACTGCTAGGGCTCCAAGAGGTCCCAGTAGGTGTGTATGGGACCAGGAGGTATATATAGGACCAAGAGGTGTGTATGGGACCAGGAGGCGTGTATGGGACCAGGAGGTGTGTGTGGGACCAGTCGTGGTCACCCCATCCCTCTCCTGCTGCCTGTTTCTCCTGGAGCATTCTGGTTTGGGAGTGAGGGCCACTCAGAGGAAAAGTGACCAGGGAACATGGATCCTCTTTGCAGTGTGGTCAGAACAGGTGCTAGATATTAAGCTTCTGGGTCCATGAGGAGCTCCTTCCCAATGGAAAGGGTCGTAGGAATGGTTCCTCATGGATATTCTATTTAGTCAGGAACTGTAATGACTTCTGCAGCAGTTCTTCCTGACCCCTTGTCTTCCAGGTATCTCTGCTGTCACTCCAGCCCTGCTCTAGGGAGTTCACCTGGGAGTCAGCCTGTGCCTGCATAGAAACTAAGGAGGAATCCATATTTAGAGATGGCAAACTTTTCTTTGATGTTTCTTCTTGGCTTCAGATAGATTTTCTATTCCTTGATAGATAAAAGATGTAAAGAAACAACACTGAGCAATGACCAGCCTCCCATTCTTGGGAGTTTCATATGGAGCCTCCTCCCACCCTCCTGTCTAGTTCACAGGGTTCCCTGATCGCAGATTTGTCTTTCTCTTCACTTTCAAAATTAGATAAAGAAACATATCTATTCTTGGAGTACATCACTTTTCTCCACTCTCCCTCTCCTCATTTAGAATCCTATGTTTTGACATAATTTATCATGGATTGTCACCCTTGATGATTAAAAATGGCACTAATGAGATGAGGCGTGTCAAGACTTGATCACAGGGTCTCTATGTTCTGTCGGATGGTAATAGGAATCTTCAAGAGACTTTGAGAAAGCAGAAAGTGTGAGAACAAATTATGGATTCTTGTGGATGAGGGCAAAGGTGAGATGAGGCTACCTCGAATCAGATTCCTTAAGGAAATCGAATGCTGCTGTAGCAGTTCTACCCTTGACTGTGTGTGAACAGTGCACCAGGCAATATGGAGTGAATCCTAAAACTTAAAACTAGATCATCACCATCGTAGAATCTTCAAAAACACAGGTGGGATGTTCTTGCTGTGGTTGGGACTGAACTATGATTATTTTATTTGGGTGACAAACATAACATGAAAGGCTGACAGATTTATTAGCTTTCTATTGGTTTCATTTAGAATACACAAGCTGACCCCAGACAGATGAGACCAAGTTTGCATGCTCCTCCAGTGGAGCATGTTTGAGATCCATCTTTTATTCTCCATCAGTGTGGTGTAGCCAGCAACTTGGCAGCAGTTCATTAGGAAATGAGTATCCAAAAATAAGCAAATCACAAAATCCATCAGGTTGCTCCCATATGAGTTTATAGATTGTAAATGTACCTTATTTGTACATACCCTGAACACCATAAATCAGATTTTTTTTTTTTTGCTGGACTATAGGCAACTATTTCATTCAGATATTTGGATAATCAGTTTATTTTTATGTCTAGAACAACTTCTCTAACTCATGTAAGGACTTATTTTACTGTATGATTTGTATCTGACTGTAACTTGTGATTTAAAAAAAAATTGTACACATGTCAGTTTAATATTGTTTTAGAGAGTAGGAACTTTGGTATGTCCTGAGCGCACACTTTGATCAGAACTTCCCAACGGAACACACGTCCATGTACACGTCGTTTGAAGATAAACATACCGTAGATTATAATGCTCAGTCCTGGTCATGAATTGAAACACTTGTTAGAAAGACAAAAAATAAGAAACAAAATTAAATTATTAAGTGAAAGCATTATTTTTGTCTCATGTTACTGTTCTTCATGTCTCATATGGTACTAAAGGATTAATCATGGTATGTTGCCAACGACCCATAGATTTAAAACAGCTTACTTCACCGTGAATGCAATTATGCATTTTGGGGTTTTCATGAAGAAGCAGCTGCCAGAAGGAATGGGTGCTAGGGAGTGTTCATATTTCGTGAAAGCTATCTTGGTGCATTGCCTCCTTCACTTGAATTAGCACTCGATTGTCCTAAAAGAAGGGGCTGAAGACTCAGCAGAGTTGAAAGAGACCTCCGATCTCGTTAGTGTAACAGCAGCTGCCTGAATTTGCTCACATCAAATTGCAGCAACTTGTTTCATTCTGGTTTTGCTGTCTTACTTTGTAAGAGACACAAATGCATTTCACATTTTAAAAATATCCTCACACAGATTGAGAACTACATAACAACTTGAGAACTGGTCAAACCTCTCACTTCTTAGATATCTTTCATTCCCATTTGGGTTGGACAGGCTAAAGAATGAAAGTGTGTCATTTTTGACATAACATTTTCAATTCTAAACCAAACAACTGGACTGGAAAGGGTAACAGTGCTGAGTTAATGCCATTAATTCTGCGTTAAAAATTATACTAATGTATTTTTTTCCAAATTACCTATTGGGATAGTGTATAGGGATAGGTCATATTTCAGAAGTGTTCCTTTGCGATGTTTGAAGTGATCCTTGTAGAAACAAACATTGTCACAAAAATTCTCACCCAATAGGCCAGGCGTGGTGGCTCAGGCCTGTAATCCCAGCACTTTGGGAGGCCAAGGTGGGTGGATCATCTGGGGTCAGGAGTTCAAGACCATCCTGGCCAACATGGTGAAACCCCGTCTCTACTAAAAATACAAAAATTAGCCAGGCGTGGTGGCGGTCGCTTGTAATCCCAGCTACTCAGGGGGTGAGGCAGGAGAATCGCTTGAACCTGGGAGGCGGAGGTTGCAGTGAGCCGAGATTGCGCCACTGCACTGTAGCCTGGGAGACAGTGTGAGACTCTGTCTCAAAAAACAAACAAACAAAGAAACAAAAACCAACCAACCAAACAAAAAAAAACTCACCCAATAAAATAGAGTAGTTCTAGAATAAGAAAAATTAATAGATAATTAAAAATAGAAGAGAGAAATATTCAGGCCAATAATGCTAAAATGAAATGTGTGGTTGCGGAGGCTGAGGGATGCTGAAAGGACAACTCTGTCTGGAACTAGTGGAAAAGGGACTACATTATTTGAAGTTGATAAGAATCAACTGAAATGGAAGGAATGGATGGAATGGAAATACATTTCCTAAGTATACACAAATTACTGTGCTATAATTTTAAGGCCATGTAAAAGTAAAGATGAAATTGAAAAGATAAGACTACCCAAGTTCAAGATTCTCATTCTGTAAAAAGAAACAGATCTTATGTTTCTTCTTGGGGAATTACATCAAATATATTAACTGAAGTTATTTCAGGGTAATTACAACAGAAATTAAATTGAGTTTCAGGGGCATATTAATAAAACAGTCTATTGGCAGCACAATTTCAGGCCTACAGATATATTACCCAGTATAATATTTTCAGTGCCCTATACAATAATTTTGCTGAGCATGGAGGTGTATATAGATGTTATACTGATGGGTTTATATTGATGAACAGAGGGATCCTTTTTCATTAGATTTCTAGCTTTGACCTTGTAAAAATTATTATTATTAGAGTCAGACATTCCCCAAAGGCAATCCTTACTTCAAAACTACAGGGATCAGTGCTTCAAATTTGCTCTAGTTAGAAACTGACAATAGTAAGTTGAGTTGGAGGAGCGACAAGAATGTGACAGCCTCTCAGTGGCTGCATCTCCCAGCACCAGGGCCTGGCTGCTCTTCAGTTCTTTTGGGAACCAGTGAGGGCAGCTCAGTGTCACAGAACTGGTTATGTGTAAAGCCAGGTCTGGAACACAGGTTTCCCAATTTCCTCACCAACACCTTTTCACTAAGCTGTTCACAAAGGGTTCATGTGAATTGACATTTGGCATATTTATGAACAGAGTACACTCATTTCATTAAAAAACAAAACAAAAAACAAAAACAACAACAACAAAAAACAAGCTATCTTCCTTGCTGGGAGCTGGAGGGTTTGATTTGTCCATGTTTATGCAGAAATTGAAAGCTGGGCAGGATGGAGTTAGTCTCTGTATGCTTCTAGCTTTCGCTGATACTACTCTCTAACACTCTTTCTAGAAGTCATTCTATCTTAGCTTATGAGGTGGCATGTATATTTTTAGGCCTTAATTTCCCATAGTGGTTGGATTAAAAATACACAATTTTAAATTTAATAACCCTGGTGTTTAATCTGGAATATAGGCTTAATATTATGATAAAATAATGTTTTGTTTCTAACACGAAGACTGATGACTAGAAAAATTGCAAATTTAGCACAACAGCCAAAGTGAGTTACGCCAGACTGACAAGATTACTTTTTACATCAATGTACTAACTTTTTTTTTTTTTTTACTAAATGATGCTTAAGTATCAGAACTTATGACTTGAGTTATTCTTAGATCAGTGAAAAGTCTCATTTTTAACATTGCCCTTAATTGTTCCTCCATAAAGACCTGACAGTTTTTGACAAAAGAAAGAGGACAGCAAACATGTTCTGCAGTTGGAATGAGCTTGTGAGGAAATTATGCCCCTTTCCCCCTACCACATAAGTTCCAGCCAAAAGATAGTTTTCCTGTTAGGTTAAGTGCTATGTAATTACAAAATCACGTTCAAGAGAGGGAAAAACATAGTTGGCAGAATTGGGGAGTTTTGAAACACGTGAGCCTATGCCAGCAGCATTAGGTGGGGATCCAATTTCAATTCTGGTTTTCAAGAATGCAACTAGTTTTGGCTCATCTTTCATTGGAGTGCCAAGGAGCTTTTGCTCAGCTTGGTTGGAAGAATTCTTTTGATTCTCCAGTGCATTGACTTAATTAAGCTTCAGCATCATGGAATATGTGAACCAAAGCTGGCAAATTTACTGAATAAATTTACCTACTACGTAATTGCCTTAATGATAGCTTTCTACATACGTCTTCTAGAATACCTGCAGTCTACATGTGTTGATGTTAGGAAAACTCCAGGGTATACCTTATTGGATTGCTGGAGCATGGAGAATAGCATAATGACTTTAAAAATTTTAATAAAAAAGATAGTGGGGAACTAAAAAGGTTTTGAGGAAGAATTTCTAAAGCTCTTAAGTGTGGCCATTGATTTATATATGAGGGATAATCAGAGCCTTGACCACTAAAATAAGGAATTTATGGTCTGGTTACATTTCCACATCTAAGATTTCTCTGACACTGTCTTCTGTCACTTTCAGTACTAGTTCAATGTCATGCTCATGTTGCTGTTTTTAGCATTTTGTTTCATTATTATTTTTTAACAGACAAGGACTGGCTCTGTTTTCCAGGCTGGAGTGCATGATCATATCTCACTGCAGCCTTGAACTCCTGGACTCAAGCAATCTTCCTGCCTCATCCTCCTGGGTAACTGGGACTACAGGCATGCACCACCACACCTGATTAATTTTTACATATTTTTGTAGAAATGGGGGTCTCACTATTTTGGCCAAGCTGATCTTAAACTTCTGGCCTCAAGTGATCCTCTCACCTTGGCCTCCCAAAACACTGGGATTATAAGTATGAATCTCCATACCTGGCCTTGTTTTTAGCATTTTAATTTCATAAAATGTATTGATAAGAATGGATGGTAAAGAATCTGTAAGTAATCTTTGCAGTCTTAAACCTATTCTGGAAACCATAGTACCATGTAGTATGCTTGGAAAAGAAATACTTTTCCAGGTTTTTCTATAAACAAAGCAATGTACAGAAAATAGAGTGAATGGGAGGGATTTAAAAAAATATTAACCCATTTTTAAAACCTATTGAAATTCCACTAAAATCAGAGACTTACCCCCTTTATGCTTTCCTAAATTCCACAGAATTCACATTAATTTAATTGCAATTTATGCAAATTTATCATACAGAAATCCAAGATGGAGTGATGAGTTGAGCTGAAAGATAAAAACAATTACCATCAGGACTGTGTCTGATGATGGGCAGTGTACTTTAAAAGGAGAAAAATTCCTCCTTTAAGCTGGGAAGCCAAAAAGGCAAAGGGAATAAAACTGTTTCCCATGGGGTATGTTTGAGGCACGGAGTGCTTATCACAGAGAAGACTCTAGTGGGCCCAGAGCAGGGTTGGCACACAAGATACAGCAGATATTTGATGAACACATGAATAACAGCATTCAAAAACTCTGGGATTATCATGTGAGGAAGGAATTAGATCGGTTCTGTTTGATCCCACAGACAGAATTAGGTTCTATTCTGCTCAATAAAAGGAAGAACATTTATCTTCCGGCTGTTTACAGGAGGACGGGCATTCTCTCAGGGGGATTCCTGCCCAGCCCAGACTAGATGACCCCATGGCGTGGGTGTAGTAGACAGGACCCAATAAATGTGTGGAAGGTGGGCACGGGTGGCTTTGGTGGCCTTCAGTGACTTTGGTGGCCCCCTTTGTGTCTGATGTACTGTAAAGTGATCTTTTGTTGTTGTTGGGTTGTTTTCTTGGATTCCCACTTGATTTCCTTCTTGGCAAATGTTGAGGCTTTAATAGTGCTCTTGGACTTATTAAATAAAACTAAACAGAACAAAAAAAAAAAAGCCATGGGTGAGATTAGGCAGGCCTGATGGCCCAAGGTAAGTCCTTAATTGCAATAATCTTTATGTCTGCATGGCACATGGAACATCTGTTACCCCTGCATTTTTGTTTTTTATTTTTATTTATTTATTATTATCTAAAAAATGACAGCTAACTTAAAAAAAAAAGACTTTTTGAATAGAGTCTAGATAGTGGGTAACAGATAGAGGAATCACAGTAACACCTGTAATAGTACATACCTTCAAACCACTAACCGTGCCAGGAACTAGTCTAGAAATATAAATATAAATATATATAAAATATACATATATACTCTCAATTAATCCTCACAACATGTTTATAGTTCACTTTACAGATGTGGAAACTGAGAAACAGTGAGATTAAGCTCAGCTTTTTCACAAGGTCACACAGTAGTAAAGTCAGACAAATCCAGGCAGAATATTCCAGAGAACGTATTTTCAATGACTATTACACATAGTTAAAGGAGGAACAGAGAGAACTGTATTATCCAAAGTCATTCAAATCTGTAGCAGCTTTATCCAAAAAAAAAAAAAAAAAAAATAGAAAGAGAAGTATATGAAGTCCTTGCCTTCTGCTTTTCAAGTAGCAAGGCTAACTCCAGGCTTACGGCACAATTTAAAGCAGTGGCTTGCAACCACGCTGGACATTATAGTCATCTGATGAGCCTTAAAAAAATTCTTTCATTTTTAGAATTGTTTGTATTAACTCTCATAGAAGTTTGAATTTTTTTAAATAGAAAGTGGAGCACACCAAAAAAATGGAAAAATATTGCATGTTCATGGATTGGAAAAATCAATATTGTTAAAATGTCCATACTACCCAATGCAATCTACAGATTCAATGCCATCCCTACCAAAATACCAATGACATAATTCACAGAAATATTAAAAAATCCTAAAATTTACATGGAACCACAAAAGACCTAGGACCAAAGCTATCCTAAGCAAAAAGAACAAAACTGGAGGAATCACAACACCTGACTTCAATTTATACTATAGAGCTATAGTAACCAAAACAGCATGGTACTGGCATTAAAAACAGACACATAGACCAATGGGACAGAATGGAGAACCCAGAAACATGTCCACACACCTACAGTGAACTCATTTTTGATAAAGGTGCCAAGGATATACACTGGGGGATATCCATATGCAGAAGAATGAAACTAGACCCCTGTCTCTCACCATATACAAAAATCAAATCAAAACAGATTAAAGACTTAAATATAAGACTTCAAACGATGAAACCACTACAAGAAAACATTGAGGAAACTCTCCAGGACATTGGTCTGGGCAAAGATTTCTTGAGCAATACTCCACAAGCACAGGCAACCAAAGCAAATACGGACACATCAAGTTAAAAAGCTTCTGCACAGCAAATGATGCAGTCAACAAAGTGAAAAGACAACCCACAGAATGGGAGAGAATATTATTTGCAAACTACCCATCTGACAAGGGGTTAATAACCAGAATATATAAGGAGCTCAAACAGCTCTGTAGGAAAAAAAATCTAATAATCTGATCCAAACCTGGGCAAAAGATTTGAATAGAAATTTCTCAAAAGAAGACATACAGATGGCAAGCAAGCATATAAAAAGGTGCTTAACATCACTGATCATCAGAGAAATGCAAATCAAAACTATAATGAGATATCATCCCACCCCAGTTAAAATGGCTTATATCCAAAAGACAGGCAATAACACATGCTGGTGAGGATGTGAAGGAAAGGGAACCCTCATACACTGTTGGTGGGAATGTAAATTAGCACAAACACTATGGAGAGCAGTTTGGAAGTTCCTCAAAATACTAAAAATTGAGCTACCATGTGATCCACCAATCCTTCCCTGCTGTGTATATACACAAAAGAAAGAAAATCAGTGTATCAGAGAGATCTCTGCATTCCTATATTTGTTGCAGCACTTTTTACAACAGCTAAGACTTGGGAGCAACCTAAGTGTCCATCAGCAGATGAACAGATAAGAAAATGTGGTACATATACACAATGGAGTACTATTCAGCCATTGAAAAGAATAAGATCCTGTCATTTGCAACAAAATGGCTGGAACCAGAGGTCATCATATTAAGTGAAATAAGCCAGGCACAGAAAGACAAACACCACATGTTCTCGCTTATTTGTGGGATCTAAAAATCAAAACAGTTGAACTCATGGTTATAGAGAATAGAAGGATGCTTACCAGAGGCTGGGAAGGGTAGTAGGTGTTGCAGGGAAGGGTGGGGATGGTTAATGGGTAAAAAAAGAGAAAACAGAAAGGATGAATAAGACCTACTATTTGACAGCACAATCAACTTATGATAGTCAACCATAACTTAATTGTACATTTTAAAATAATGTAAGCAGTGTAATTGGATTGTTTGTAACTCAAAGGATAAATTCTTGAGGGGATAGAGATCCCATTCTGTATGATGTGCTTATTTCACGTTGCATGCCTGTATCAAAACAGCTCATGCACCCCATAAATATATGTACCTACTATGTACTCACAAAAATTTTAAAAAATAAAATTAAAAAGTTAAATAAAATAGACAGGGATCACTTTTTAAAGGATACTTGTTTTCTTGTATCAAATGGGTAAGAGTTACCTTTTAAGAGCTATTATTTTTCAAGTTTCTTGTTCTGAGCTTAACTGTGTTCCCCCAACCCTAATTCATATGCTGAAGTCCTAACCCTCAGTACCTCCAAATATGATCTTATTTGAAGATAGGACCTTAATGAGATAATCAAGTTAAAACAAGGTCATTAGAGTGGGCCCTAATCCAATATGACTTGTGTCCTCATAAAAAGGAAATCTGGGGCCAGACCCACATACAGGGGGAGCACTTTGTGAACATGAAGATGGCCGCCTACAAGCTAAAGAAAGAGACCTGGAACAGAACATTGCCTCATAGGCCTTAGAAGGAGCCAACTCTGCCAACCTCACTCTAGGACTTCCAGCCTCCAGAACTGTGAGACAATTAATCTCTGTTGTTTAAGCCACCTAGTCTGTAGTTCTTAGTTATGGCAGCCCCAGAAAACTACTGCACTCCCTGAAAGACATTATTTCCCATCACTACTGGATTGCTAAAGGGAGAACATATTTAATCTTTTTTTTTTTTTTAATTTTCTTTGAGACGGAATCTCACCCTGTTGCCCAGGCTGGAGTGCATTGGTACAATCTCGGCTCACTGCCACCTGCAACCTCCGCTTCCCAGGTTCAAGCGATTCTCCTACCTCAGCCTCCTGAGTAGCTGGGATTACAGGTGCCCGCCACCACACCTGGCTAAATTTTTGAATCTTTAGTAGAAACAGGGTTTCACCATGTTTGGCAGGCTGGTCTCGAACTCCTGACCTCATGATCCGCCCGCCTCAGCCTCCCAAAGTGCTGGGATTATAGGCATGAGCCACCACGCCCAGCCAGAGAGAACATATTTAGTGGATCAAAGAAAAATACTTGTCCTATGTAAACATTTATATATTTTTTATTTTTTAGATACACCTGGATTTAATTTTTTTTAACAGTCTAGTTCAAAAGAACACAACTTGTTGTCTCTTTTGTTGTTTTCATCAAACAGTTGGGAAAATAGCCACGAACCAAGTATGAAGATTGCACATTATGCTGTGTGCTGTGCTCTATAAACAATGAACATAATTTTCTCACTTATGAGATACTTTCCATGCTGGGCACAAATCTCTGGTTACACATCTTACACTGTGCGTGTTCAGGTTTCCATTTACATTTATATGTGAAAAGTATTTGGGCTGGCTGATAAACACACAGCAAAAGGAAGGAAATGGATCATTTACCTGAAGCATTTAGTCTGTTGCAGTTCCTATTATTCCTAACTGATCTACCCCATTGATGTAAAAAATAGGAGAAAAAAAATGTCCCCTCTAAACAAGAGACTGTATTCAAGACATGACCGGTGTTGGTGCAACGACAACACTCCTGAGAGCAATTGCCATGCCAGGCAACGTTGTATGTAAGCAGTGCTCCAGGGAGGTGATTCCAGAGCAGTCTCTCCCCACTGCCATCTGTTATGCAATATATTTCCTCTAAAATTGTATTCAAGCATGGAATTGAAATGTTTATCATTACCAGTAGTTTCCTAAAGTAAGGCACTTTTGGACATGACAAAGTAGCACCAGAATGTCTCTGAAATTCAAATTGCCCACTAGTCCTTTTAATCAGACCTGCACACACTGACTGTTTCAGGAGCATCCTGATTGGCCTCAGTCTCACGAGGTTGACCAGAGACCTGAATCAGTTGCTCTGGTGAGTGTCTGGCCCTCATTGTTGCAGTGTCTGCAACCTCATGGTTGCAGGAGGTTTGATCAGGATTTGGGGTTGAGCCCAGGAGGATGGCCTGGGATAGGTGACCAACTGGAGAGAGATTGATGTGGATAAGATCAATAGGATTAATAAAAGCCAGAATTTTTTTTTTTTTTTTTTTTTGAGATGGAGTCTCACTCTGTTGCCCAGGCTGGAGTACAGTGGTGTGATCTCAGCTTACTGCAACCTCCGCCTCCCGAGTTCAAGCTATTCTCCTGCCTCAGCCTCCCGAGTAGCTGGGACTACAGGCACATGCCACCACGCCCGGCTAATTTTTGTATTTTTAGTAGAGGTGGGGTTTTTCACCATGTTGGCCAGGCTGGTCTTGAACTCCTGACCTCAGGTGATCCACCCACCTTGGCCTCCCAAAGTGCTGGGATTACAGGCATTAGCCGCTGCACCCAGCCAAGGCCAGAGTTCATCGTAAGAAGTTAAGAAGCCCAGCTCTGGAACTACATACAAACCCTTAGATGGAAAGTGCAAGAGAGGAATTTGAAAGAGACGGAGAATCATATGCAAGTGGAAGCTTGTTTAGAAGTCATGCCTGTAATCCCAGGACTTTGGGAGACTGAGGCAAGCAGATCACCTGAGGCCAGGAGTTTGAGAGCAACATGGTGAAACCCCACCTCTACTAAAAATAGAAAAATTAGCCAGGCATGGTGGTGCGCGCCTGTAATCCCAACTACTCAGGAGGCTGAGGCAGGAGAATTGCTTGAGCCAGGATGCGGAGGTTGCAGTGAGCCGAGATCACACCACTGCACTCCAGCCTGGGTGACAGAACAAGACTCCATCTCTTAAAACCAAATAAGTAAATAAATAAATGAATCACCGCAGAAAGTGAGGGACAACCACTGTGACCTGCAGTGGGGGTTTTCATAATGTGAAACGTGAAGGGCACATTGAACTCCTCTGAAGATTTGGAGTTGAGCCAGTCTTGAGCTTTGCTGCCAGTAAAATTCTTTAGTTAGGAGGAACAGAGACTCCTCAGAGTCACCTGAAGTACTACAGCCTAGTTATAAAGATCTGTGGCCAGAATCTCACTCAGGGAGGTTGCCTAGAACCCTGGTTGCAGTCATACGTCAGCTTCATGGAGATGAAAGTGTAATCTGGGAAAAGGACAATTGTCATTGGGCTCTAAGACAACTGGAACTTCTGATTATCTTCCCAACACCTGAGCACAACGGCTGTAGGTACTTGCTAGAGTGCTGGGCCATCGATGTAGCTCATCTCCCTCTGATTCTGCTTTCCTATATATGCCTTTAGGCATCTATGACTATTACCAATTTTTTATCTATCATCGTGTGTCTCAAGGGTAGTAGAGGTTTAGTTGATCATATTATGGCCTAGTTGCTGTCCAGTGAATAGGTGGATTTATCTTGGGTCAGTTCCTAACCCTTAACTCTAACCCATCTCTCGTCATGATGGGGAGGTCACGTGGGTTCCATATGGTGACACATGGAGGAACACTGTCGGTTGGCAGAGACTGTGAGTTTGGTACCATTCTGAGACCTATTTAGCCTAAAGCATAACCAGCCCAAAAAGTCACGTGTGCAACTTTTATACTAACCTAATGGCCTAAATCATATTTTTTTAATTAAGACTTTCGCACTCCTATTTTTTCAATAAGACTTTTAAATCATTCTTTATATTTTATATTGCCTCTGATTTAAAAACCAAAACCTAGTTCCATTACTGCTTCTGAAGGATCAAGTCTACACTTCATTACTTGGCATTGAAATCCTTAATCAGGCCCAAACTACTTTCCTAACCTCCTCCTCCATTAGTGTTCTATTCTAACTTTTTCTACCATCTCAAATTGCTCTCTTTAAATTTCTTTACCTACTCAAATCCTGCTCTTGAACTTTTTTTATTTTTGAGAAATATGGTAGGAACAATGCTAGATTTGGCCTCAGAAACCCGTGGAAGCACAGAGGAACCTGCTGTGTAAAATTGGATAAATCACTGGTTCTCCCTGGATCATTGTCTTCATTTATAAACTCTATTGAGTTCTATCATGTTATGTAAGCTCCTTTCTTCATTTTATACTTGCTGTAGGTCTGAGCAGTGACACGACTCAGTCTTCCCTCTAACTCTGTTTTCTCCTTCCTGAAGTTGTCACAAAGTCTCAGGTTTTATGGAAAAATTTGGTTGGGCGTGGTGGCTCATACCTGTAATCCCAGCACTTTGGGAGGCCTAGGCGGGTAGATCAGTTGAGGTCAGGAATTCGAGACCAGCCTCGCTAATATGGTGAAACCCTGTCTCTATTAAAAATACAAAAAAATTAGCCATGTGTAGTGGCATGCGCCCGTAGTCCCAGCTACAGTGAGCCGAGATCACACCACTGCACTCTAGCCTGGGTGACAGAGCAAGACTCCATCTCAAAAATCCAAAATAAATAAAAATTCATTATGATTATATCTCATAGAAGCATTTGTCCTATCATCTGCTCCCCCGCCTTCCTGCACCCCCTAGAGCAGCTGTGTAGTACAGGAGGAGTGCGTCTAGTCAATGGGTTTTTGTCCTGTGAATCTGTGGGTTTCTTTCCTTATTGAGCCCCTGATCCTCTTAAATGTCTTCTGAGAGCCGCACGCACTAAGAGATAGTCTGATCCATTGTCAAACTTCTGGCCCCATTTCTGGCTAGTCGAGACTCAGCACTCACCAAGGCTCAGAGACAGGGATTATTCTCTACTCCTAACAGTTCTCTTCCACTGCCACCTTGAGACCACTCTTTTTCTTCCCCTGATATCCTGAACAATGACCACCAGGCCCGCTGCCTGCTGTCTGGGTAGAGGTATAATGAAACCTCCAGGAACTTAGTAGCTAATATTCCATTAAATGTTTGTCAAGTGAATTCACTAACACAAGAAGAGGAATAAATGGACATATAAGGCAGAGAAAACAGAGAATGAGATTGAGAGAAACAGAAAGAGAGATGGAGAAGAAAGGGTAGAGGAGGAGGAAGAGGAAGAGCAGAAGGGGGAAGGATGGAGAAAGAAGAGGAAAAGAGGTGGCAGGAGAGGAAAAAGGGAAGGAAAATGGTGAGGATGCATCTGGGCCTTAATTAAACATTTTCCTCCCTCTGTCCTCCATGGCTCCGCCTCCCAGCTGCATTCATCCACCAAGTGTCTGTTGGTCTGTGTCCTCTCCTATCCTTCTGGTGAGTGCTCTATAGAATGTGGGAATCAGCACTTCCTGCCCCCCAGGGAGTACCAACACACCACAGGTGGCAAAATGAAATGTGTTTTAAAGAAGGCAACAAGAGCAGAAAAGGAGCTGCTAATTTTATCTGGGGAGATCGAGAAAAGCCTGATGGAGGAGATGGCGTTGGGTGAGTTCAGTAAGATCAGCAAGATTTGTGAGGCAGCGAAGGTGGCATCTGACACCGAGTGAACAGCCTGTAGAAAGATGAGCTGATAGGCCGGGCATGGTGGCTCACACCTGTAATCCCAGCATTTGGGAGGCAGAGGCGGGCAGATCACTTGAGCTCAGGAGTTCGAGACCAGCCTAATCAACATGGTGAAACCCTGTCTCTACTCAAAATACAAAAAATGAGCTGGGTGTGGTGGTGGGCACCTGTAGTCCCACCCACCAGGGAGGCTGAGACAGGAGAATCACTTGAACCTGGGAGGCGGAGGTTGCAGTGAGCCGAGATTGTGCCGTTGCACTCCAGCCTGGGCGACAGAGCTAGACTCTGTCTCCAAAAAAAAAAAAAAAGCTAAGCTGATAAAAACCAGCAAATCATTGATACATGCAACAACGTGGAAGAATCTCAGAACTACAGTGTTGAGTAAAAGAAGCCAGACACAAAAGAGAAACTCATATGATCCCATGTCTATGAAGATGAAACTCAGTCTAAACTAATCTGTGGTGTAGGAAGCTGGAAAGTGGTTACCGGAGATTTGGGGTGGGGAAGGGTTGGGGATAGTATTGCCTGGGAAGGGACCCAAGAGAACTTTCTGGAATGTTGTCAGTTTGCTATGAATAGTGAGTACATGAGTACATACATACTTTAAAATTCATCAAGCTGCATACTTACTTCACTCAAGGTTTTTGCATTTTACCATAGAGTTGGCCCTCTGTATTCGAAGTTTCTGTGTCCATGGATTCAACCAACCACAGACTGAAAATATTTGGGAAAAAAATGTATCTATACTGAACATCTACAACATCTTTCTTGTCATTATTATGTTATAAACACATTTATATCTATGTTTAGATTATTTAAGAAATCCAAACAGTATCATATGACAACTATTTACATACCATTTGCATTGTATTAGGTATTATAAGTAATCTAGAGATGATTTGAAGTATATAGGAGGATGTATGGAGGTTATATGCAAATATATACCACTTTATATAAGGGACTTGAGCATCTTGGAACCAATCCCCCACAGATATCGAAGGATGACTGTATATAAATCATACTGCAATTTTTTAAAAAGCTAAGCAGAATAAAAGTATACACATAGAACAGTACATTTAAAATACCAACACAGTCAAACAAAGCATATTAGACACTAGCCCTGATTTTATAATTTATATTTCTGGTTTTTAAAAGCTCATTGAAATTTTAAATTAGGCTATAATAATGCCATGTGAATAAATTATAGTTCTGAATTTAAGATTAGATTCAATAAATGTGAACCATTTAATAGTTATTAACTTAAAAATAAATCACTGATAATATTTGTCTCATGCCTTTTGGGCACCTATTTTCTATGATTTTGGGAAAAGCATTCATTTTTATTTACATCAAAATTAATAAAACAGAAAAATTAAGATATTACTTATTTTGAGGGGTAGATGAATGAAATGAATGAATGAAAATTATTTCATTCATGGTTGCAAACTCATTTATAAAAGCCCTCCAGAAATAGCTGAAGAATTTGCCATGCAAGTATTAGCACAATCCAAATATTAATAAATATTTCGTTCTTTGGAATACGCCTGAAATGTGGTCGGTATAAACATATCTTCCTCAACAGAGTGGTAAGAAAATATTGGCTGGAATGATTTAACTGAAATGTTTGCAGTTGAGTATTTTTTAAATAAATAAATTACATTAACCACAGTTTGAAATGTACCAAAGACATAAATTCCTTTACTATGATTCTGCTGTTCTAGATGAGAGGTCACGACTTTCATCTGGGCTTTTATGTTGATAAAACAAAATGCTGCAGAGGCTCTGGGGAATGAGGAGTGGGTCACATGTGTGGTTACATTTAAGGTCCACAACCTCGTAGGTGGTGTGATGTTGGGCCTTTGCCTTAACTTTTCTGAGGCTCAATGTCCTCATCTGCAACTACTTGTGCAGTCCCTGTGAGGACTGAGTGATAGGACAAGCTGAAATGATTATTTCATTATATATTTCATATATATTTATTCATATATATTTCTTATTTATTCATATATAATTCATATGTATTTATTCATATATATTTCACATATATTTATTCATATGTATTTCATATATATTTATTCATATATATTTCATATATATTTCACATAATGAAATGATTATTTCATTATATGCCATGGTCTGGCATATAATAGGTGCTCAATAAATGTTCCCCTCCCTCCCTCTTTTCCTGGGGATTCCTCGGTCACTATGACCTGCCATTAGTCAGCAGCAGGGACTGCATTCATACTGTTGCTCTTCGGCTTTAATAGTTCTATTCACTAGCCATATGATACTTTCAGAATATTAATTAGTAAACAGAGAGGGAGTGATGTTTGGCTCAGATAACATTTGTTCCTTTGTTTGGAGTGTTAATAAATAAATTCTAGTTTGTATTAGTCTGTTTTCATACTCCAATAAAGAAATACCCGAGACTGAGTAATTTATAAAGGAAAGAGGTTTAATTGACTCAGTTATGCATGGCTGTGGAAGCCTCAGGAAACTTACAATCATGGCAGAAGGTGAAGGAGAAGCAAGTACGTTCTTCACAAGGCAGCAGGAAAGAGAGCTAAAGGGGAAGTGTCACTTTTAAACCATCAGATTTTGTGAGAACTCTCTGACTATCACTAGAAGAGCATGGAGAAAACCACCGCCATGATTATCACTCCCTCTCTTGATACATGAGGACTGCAGGTCCCTCCCTTGACACGTGGGGATTACAGTTGGAGACGAGATTTGGGTGGGGACACAGAGCCAAACCTTATTCTAGTTGGACAGAGCAAGTTGAAATTATGGGACAAAAGTTTCTCCTTGGTAATTTAATTATTGAGATCTAGTTGAGGCTCTTCTCTTCTTGTGGATCTCTCTTTCTTTGTTATGTGAGGGGTATCATATCCTGGATGGTCTTTCTTTAGGTGAGTCTTATTCATACCGGATATGAAAAGATGCTGTCCTCTGAATTGGAGATTTGCAGAATTACACTAACTCAAAGGTTTATAGGCAATATTATTCTTCAGGGAGAGTATACCTTGACAAGCAGGTGAGAGACACTCAGGAACTTCAAGAAAATAAGGACCTCTTATGGTGGTTGTGTGTTCAGCCCTGGCCTCCATGCCCTTGGGCCTCAAATTATGGAAAAGTACCTGGAAAAAGCAACTTTTCTGATTCATTGGACTTTGGAATTGTTTTGTGACTTACAGACTCTACTTAGAACATAATTATGCCGTTTCCATCTTCACAAATGTGGCATACTCTTGAATCTAAGCTGCAGGGATAGCTTTATGAAATGGAATTGCTCCATAGTGCTTTAAATGGAAATTGCTGCATCAGCTACATGGCAGTATCTATTCTGGAAGCTAATTGAAATTGCTCTGGCAGATGCCGGAAACAAATGCTGGGTTACATTAGCTTATGGGGGTCACTTTCTCCACTGTGTCACATGCAGAACTCATCACACTGTCCTGGATTCTGGGAATGCGTACAGGGCTAGGGCTAGGGCTAGGAGAAAGGGAATTTGGCCATTGCCCTCCATATAGCAAATACTTCCAATGGCATCCAAGTCTGTCTGTGACTGACAGATGCCTTGTATACAATAATAATGCCTGTTTCCATAACTACCACCCAGGTTTGTAGATATTGATTCAATGTGAAACTGTTTCAAAGATAAAACTTACTGAGCAAGTGAGTAATTTAATTTTTTAATATTGATTCTGTCATTATATCAAATTCATTTAGTCTTTTCTTCAACAAACATTTATTGAGTGCCTAATAAGAATGGCCAAACTTTATATTCAATAAATTTCAGCTTAGAATATACTCCAACAGGCTACTTTTTATGTTTTGACTCATTTAATCCTGATAGTAACCTTAGAATCTGTATTTTATAGGTGAGGAAACTGATATAACTAAGGCAAAGAGGTGAAGTGAGTTCTTCAAACGTTGGTTGAGTGCTTTCATTGTGCTCGGCACTGGGCTGGATGCTAGGAATACACAGAGCAATAAGACAGCGCCATGCTCATCGGCATTAACGTGTAGGTTTGGAGGAAGGATAAGAACAGAGAAATTGACCAGCCTGTGTTTAATCCAAAAGGTGGACAGGCAGCTCAGTGTGGGGGGGAGTCTCATAAAGGGATAATTGGTAGTACTTGAGACTGAGTAGTGGGGTACCATGAGGGGGAGCAGATTCCCAGAGATTGGGAGGAAGGTGGGACTGATTGGAGCCTGGGGCATCTCTGGGAAGTAGGCTGGTCCTACAAGAGTACTTTGCAGCCAGTGGTGAAGATATAGGAGGTCAAATAAAGTAAGTGATGAGAAACAGAACAGATAGAGCAAGGTAAGATCAGAAACGCAGGGTGACTGTCACCTCTGTGCAACCTTGTTGTGAGGAGACGGAGAGTACCACTAACACCCAGTCCTTGGCGGGAGCCCATTATCTAGTCAGTCTGGAGAGCTTCAGTCCCTCCCCTGACCAATGTGAAGCTTGCCCCTTAGGGCACCTGACTGCCTTATGAGCTCAGCGAGGATATTTAAAGAAACCACCCAAGTTTGTTCCTGTGACCTTTCCCCTTTTTACGAAGTCATCTGAACAACACCTTTCTACTTAGGAGATTCATCTCTTCAAAGTACTATATTCCTGAATCAATGTTTTGTCAACATTTCTAAGTTACTTCATCTTTTAAAGAGGATGTGTCTTATGAGGAAGTTGGAATTCTTTGCAAAAACATAGCAAAAATGGGAGCTATCCTTCCAGACCATTCAAAAATGACATCTTTCACAATCTTATTTTTTTTAAGTATGAAGCAAGACATCTAAAATGAGAAAAAATAGAAGTCACCGTGTATTTGCAATGAATTATTGACATGAATTCTGCATTTATAGCTGAACTTCCTAGTGGCCAAGATAAAAACAGAGAAATGCATTGGGTTATTTACTTTTCATATTCCTGCAGAAAAGAAGCACACACCTTGATCTTGAGAAAAACTTCCCGAGTTTTGTATAAGATCCATGGCAGATATGCAGATACTCATGAGGCAGTTATGTGGATACTCGTAAGGATACATTTAAGTAAAGATATTCCTTGATAGTCCTAAGGTCACAAATTAATCCAGGAAGAGATCCTTGTTATCTGTCTCTAAATAAATAGAATTGAAGAAGGAAAATTGTGCTATTTCTGCTTTTCTGTTATTTCTAAGAGTGAGGAAGAGCTGGCCCCTTCAGAAATTCTTTGGAAACAGACCAGTCAGGGGAAAGCTGTTAGCAGTATCAGGGCCTACAGATAACTGTTGGCTGCAAGAGAGGGTGGACCATCATCACGGTTACCCTGTGTCTGGAGAGGCCATCACAAAGTGGAACCTACTGCCTGACAAGGGGGAAGCCACCTACTTGATGATAACTCCTCAAAGGCTGATACCCAGTCCTGAGAGTTCTCCAAGGCCCTGCTGGCTGTCCCTGATGCAGTCACTGCAGAGGGTCTAGTGGAATCCTAAGAGATAGCAGGAAGCTTCAGCTGCCTTCTTTTATGGTTAATGACTTAGTGATACATTATTACCATTTGAATTGTTAAGGCTTCTAAGTGAAATATAATGTTTTTAATCAAAATAAGTTGAATGTTGTTGTTTGGTCCCCGGAGACACGTGTAGCCCTTGTGGGAATGAGCAATGACACTGTTCTTGGCATCACAGTGCCCTTCCCCTGCTTAGGGAAGCCCTGTGCGTTCCATCCTTCCTTTCCTCGAGCTTCTCTTCCTCCATCCACCACCCACTCTCCACGCCGCTTCTGCAGCTCTGAGCACTGGCCTGCACAGCGCCCTTGCTCATTTTCTTCTTGTCCTTCTCCCCATCCATGGGATGATTCTTGTCTCTTCTGCTCACAGATTCTGGCCCCAGCCTTACTCCCGTACGACCCCTTACCCAGCCAGCTTTGATCACTTCTCTATTTAGCGCTGCTCTCACAATGAAGGGCACAGTTCACAGCATTTGATTCGCATTTCTATGCCTGTAACCTGTATTTATTGTGCACCAATTATGTGCAAAGCCTGGGCAGAAATTCTGCCTTCAAAGAATTTACAGCAGTGAAAGAGATAAGCCACAGGTATACCTAATTCTGCTTCAAGGTAGAAGAAGTAAATGCCATAAGGGCCATAAGATATATTACAGGGGGAGAAAACACTTCTACAAGGACCCGGAGTGATTTCATGAAGGATACTGTGTTCCCCAAAGAAGAGCTTTCTCACTGGTGTGCTGGGAGTTGAATGCAGGTGAATTAAGTAGCCATCGCCTCTGCTGGAAGGACCTGGCTGGCTTGGAGGCTTACCTCAGGGGCTGTACAAAGAGCTTCATGTCCTATGTGTGTCCCCAAGTGGAGCTGATCAGAACATCTTCTTAAAGAGGGGGTCAATTTGGATGTTGGGACTGTGTTTGAGGAATAGTTAGAAAGGAGAAAAAGTTAGAAGAAAGAACCGTGGCTCTTGTGTGTTTGTGTATGTGAGTGTATGTTTGTGTGTGTATGACTGTGTATGTGCCTCTGTGTGTGTGTGTGTGTGTGCGCGCGCGTGCGCATGCGTGCACATGTAGGGAAAAATTTGGAATATAGCAAATTGCAAATAGGCAATCATAAAGGTGGGTTGGAGCATCATCACAGAGGGTCTTACGTGTCAGGCTAATCACTTGAATTTTACTCTGAAGTTAGAGCAGAATGATGTAATCAGAGCCAAGCTTCTTGTATGCTTTTACATACTTCTCAGGTTAAAGCGGGAGAGAGACTGGAGATGAGAAGACCTTGGAGAAAGCTTATGAAATTTTAGAAGTATGAAATAATGAAACGTGAAATAAAACAGTGACAGTGAGATCATGAGGTTGGACAGATGCCAGAGGTGTTTTGGAAAGATAGTCAATGGAGCTTGAATTCTGATTGGAGGAAATCCAGTGCATGAGTCAAGGTTGGAGATGGGAGCAGGAGAAAGGGAGAGTCAGGGATGATGCCAGAGCCTTCAGCCTGGTAACTGGGTGATGCTTACAGCTGCAGCCACTGTCATGAATCCATCCAACAGCCATCCCTCCTTCTCTCTTGCTGACACAGAGCTATCCCCCATCCCAGAGAATGACTCATGATTGGCCTGAGCCTGTCAAGGCCATTCATTTTTCTTTGCTAGTGATGGTTTGGGAGTAGACATATGACCCAGGTCAGGTCAACAAGCCAGATAAAAGGATAAGTCAGCTAGGGGTTCTCTGCCAAAGGAGAGCTGCTGAGGAGCAGCCTTTTGTTCCCTGCTCTCCCTCCCTTCTGTGGGTGCTGCTTTGTACTATAATGATACCTGGGGCCATGGCAGGCATTTTTGGACCATGAAGGGGAGGCCAAGAGAATCATGGACAAACCAGCTAGAGTTCTGATGTTATTGAGCTCAGAACCAACTGGAGAGCCATGTGTCTTCAGCCTGCCTGCTAAGTGAGATCAGATGCATCTGGACTGTTAGTATTTTCTTACCTGTAGCCAGACATATCTGAACGGATAAAATGATTCTCAGGAATGTGAAAAGGGAGGAGGAACACGTGATTGTGCTGGTGCCAGTAGATGAAGAGAGAAGATGAAGAGTTTTGCCTGGGCTGTGCTTTCTTGCTTTCCTAGGTTGTCTTCAGAGTCTCTCACCAGCTGGAGCCTGACATTCCCAAAGATAGGCAGGGTACAGTCATCCCTCAGTGTCTGTGAGGAATTGGTTCCAGGACCCCCCACTGTGGATACCAAAATCCTCAGATGGATGTTCAAGTCTGTGATATAAAATGGCATCATATTTCTGTAAATCCACACAATCCTTCTGTATACTTTGTCATCTCTAGGTTACTTATGCTACTTAATACAGTGCAGATGCTATGTAAAGTCATTATACTCTATTTTTATATGTATCATTTTTATTTTTCTATTGTGGTTTTTTGAAAAAATATTTTCTTTCCATGGCAGGTTGAATCCTGGGATGTGAAACCCACGGATATGGAGGGCCAACTGTACTTAGTACTGTTCTTTTCAACACAGCAGCAGAAAGTATCTTGAACTGACTTACACTCCAAAGCAGAGTTTATACTAAGTCTCAAGGAATATCTTCTAGAAGCCAAGTGTAGGAAGCTGGGGCTCAGGAAGGGATAGTGTCTGGGACTGTCAAGCCCACCAGGAACTATTTCCTGTCACTCATCCCTGGTGAAAATGGGCTTTCTCCCTTTCTCAGGCCATGCGACAGGAAGATGCCTGGCCAGCTGCACCTCTGGTTCAGGAGACTGACTCAAAATGTTATTTGGTTCTTGTATTAGTCCATTTTCATGCTTCTGATAAAGATATACCCAAGACAGGGTAATTTATAAAGAAAAAGAGGTTTAATGAACTCACAGTTCCACATGGATGGGGGGGCCTCACAATCATGGTGGAAGGTGAAAGGCACATCTTACATGGTGGCAGGCAAGAGAGAATGAGATCTAAGCAAAAGGGGAAACCCCTTATAAAACCATCAGACCTTGTGAGACTTATTCACTACCATGGGAACAATATGGGGGAAACAGCCCTCATGATTAAATTACCTCCCACCAGGTCCCTCCCACAACACATGGGAATTATGGAAGCTATAATTCAAGGTGAGATTTGGGTGGGGACACAGCCCAACCATATCAGTTCTAACCCCACATTCTTGGACAGACCATCTAGCCTGGCTTAATTTGCTCTCTAGGATTGTGAAATTACAGTTTATAAGCCTGTCAGCTGTGTGTTGTGGGGGAGGAAAGGGAGGATCAAGAGGGGTTCTCATGAGCCTCCCAGACACCCCAGAGCCTGTCTGCTATTCTTATCAGCCATTTAGCTATTCTCTTCCAGTAATTTCTCCCACATAGTGGGATTCTTAATAAATAAGTAGCCCCATATGACAAATAATGTTAATAATATTAATAGTCAAGTCACTACTTGATTATCAAAGGACTTTGACACAAAAATTATATATCCATATTTTAGGACATGTGCTTTGAATTGTAACACATATTACACTAACATTGTAAGAGGAGTTTGCTCTGCCTCCCACCCCACTGACATACACAGGAAGGACTAGACTGAGTAATCTGATATTATCTTTGCCATTTTCATGATGTATTTTCTTGTTAGAACACATTCATTGAAGGAAATAATATAACTCAGCAGATACTTGCAACAGTTCTTTCTAAAAACAAAGTATATTGCAGAAAAATAAGTTTTTGCTCATCATAACTGACTATTATGCCTGATGTATCTGAAAAAAGATTTCAAAGAGCCATTACATTTAAGTAAGACTGAGCACATTAGAGAAATGAAGAATTGGTAAGTGGTAGATGGTAGTTAGAATGTTTCAATTAGACTGAAATTTAAGTGGGACTTATTTCCCGGATCAGTTTATTTTAGTCTTTTTTTTTTAATTTTTTTTTTTTATCAAGACGGAGCCTGTCGCCCAGGCTCGAGTGCAGTGGTGCCATCTCTGCTCACTGCAACCTCTGCCTCCCAGGTTCAAGCGATCTTCCTGCCTCAGCCTCCCAAGTAGCTGGGATTACAGGCGTGTGCCACCACACCCAGCTAATTTTTGTATTTTTAGTAGAAACGGGGTTTTGCCATGTTGGCCAGGCTGGTCTCAAGCTCCTGACCTCAAGTGATCCACCTGCCTCAGCCTCTCAAAGTTCTGGGATTACAGGTGAGCCACTGCGCCTGACCAAAATTTTTAAATTCTGAAATCAGTGGAGAGTAAATAATCTAAAAACCCCAGTTAGGCTTGTAACTAACTTAACAGTGGAGTGTGCTCAGAAGGCCGAGCCCAGCTGAGGGTCCTGATTAGGGCATGCTCGCTTCCCCCACCCCACCCCCATCCCTAGCCCACCCCCCAGGGCATGTGGCAGTGCCCCAAAGAACACAGGCCGCAGGAAGCAAGGCTCAGCCACCTGGAGTGTGCATTTTGCTGCTCCAGAATTAAAATAATTAAAAACGTTACGTTTCATAGTTTAGCTTCCACTTATGAGTGAGAACATGTGATGTTTGGTTTTCCATTCCTGAGTTACTTCACTTAGAATAATAGTCTCCTATCCCATCCAGGTTGCTGCCAATGCCATTAATCCATTCCTTTTTATGGCTGAGTAGTATTCCATCATATGTATATACCACAGTTTCTTTATCCACTCGTTGATTGGTGGGCATTTGGGCTGGTTCCACATTTTTGCAATTGTGAATTGTGCTGCTATAAACATGATACAATGGACTTTTGGGACTTGGGGGAAAGGGTGGGAAGCGGGTGAGGGATAAAAGACTACAAATTGGGTTCAGTGTATACTGCTCAGATGATAGGTGTACCAACATCTCACAAATCACCACTAAACAACTTACTCATGTGACCAAACACTACCTGTTTCCCAAAAACCTATGGAAATAAAAAATTTAAAAAAAAATAAAAACTATTAAAAAAAACATGGTTAGATTATGGAGAGAATGCAGGAAATGCTTGAGTTTTTAAAATGAAAACAAATAATAAAATAAAAACTGCCTGTTTAGGGCAATCCTTCTGTAGCTCAGTGCCCAGAACTCAGGGTAGAAGCAGGCGTGACACTTGAAAAGACTGGGCGAAACAGGTGCCTTTTGTTCCAGACCAGTTAGTCCATTGGTGTGGTTTGTATGTGGGGTTCCTGGAGGGTTTACATGAATCCTGGTGATTATCCACATGCATATCCCAGGCCTGAGAAGGGCCCAGGGTCTCCCAGGGATAATGGAATCAGTCTGCTCATATTTAGTGCTTCATATGGACATGGTGTTTCCACTGTTTGGGTTTTTAGTCATCATGGTAAATGCTGCCACTTCCATTTCTGATGCTTTTGTAATGTTAGGATCACTCAGTATTAGTGCCAGGAGGGACTCATGTTTCATTTAGTCTAACTCTCATGCTACCAAATAAAGTCAACACTGGCACTGGAAGAAGTCATATTATTAGGTGAGCTTCTGAAATTACTGAAGTTATTAAGTCAGTCAATTGTTTATTAAAAGAATTGGCTAGGAGTCTGGTTTTTCTAACTTGGAGTTGCAATTCTTTTGAGAAAATAAAAGTATAGATATAAGGATATATTAAGACTCCTAAACAGCATTACCTAATCCAGCTTTCCTCAGTGCCACCCTTAATACCTGCAGCCTTATCCCCAGTCAGCAAACTACAGCCCCACTCATAGCCTATGTTTAGATAGCTCACAAACTAAGCCCTTTTAGAGGGTCGTTAAAAGAACACACACACACCACAAAAGCAAAGATGAATCTGTGGCAAAGACCCTCTCTGGCCTTCAAACCTGAAGTATTTACTATCTGGTTCTTTAGAGAAAGAATTTGCTGGCCCCTAAGGCATCGTGGCAAACTGTGGTAACTCCGCATCCAGTCCCACCCTTGCTAAAAGAACCCCACTTTGGTTCCAGGCCACAGGGTGCCTAGCTGCAGACAGTGGGTCAGAACCAGTCATGACAATCCCATTCATGCTTCTCAGCTTGTTTGCTGTTAAGGGTAGCCATGCAATGTAGTTCTGACCTATGACACCTAAGCGGAAGTCTTCTGATTGATGGGGCGGGGAGTTGAGGGAGGGTATAGGAAAAGCTTTTCCTTTCTGTTGTATTTATTTGACAGTGCTGGCCTTACTTCTTTGAGTGTGATATGATGGGTGGAGTTGCAGCAGCTCTCTTGTTGACATGAGAAAATGGCCAAAAGGATCACAGTGTCATTGGCCCTTACATTCCTGAACCAGTGCCAGCAACCCCCATCTCAAGATGCCTTGCTATGTGTGAGAAAATTAAACTCCTGTTTTCTTAAGACACTGTAATTGTTTTAGCTGTTAAAACAATTATAGTCTAATATTTTCTTACTGCTAGAGGCACCGTTAAACCTCAAAAATCCCAATTGCTTTCCTTTTTTTTTTCAAGGAAATAATTTTGGGTCCACCAAGAGTTACTGGACGTTTTCTGATCTATGTTTTTGTAAATAATTGCCCCCATCCCCTCATTATGTAGTCAAACACTGATTTAGCCTTTGTAACTAGTGTGATTTTTATGCCATTTAGATCAGCTGTATAGTCTTGAAAAATTACTTACCCTTTCAGTTTTCAGATTTCTAAAATGGAAATAATATTGGTACCTACCTTGTAAGGTCCTTTTGAATATTAAACAGAACCAATGCCTTAAAATAAAAAATTAAGGCATTGGCTAATTGTGGTGGCTCATCTCTGTAATCTCAGCACTTTGGAAGGCCAAGACGGCAGGGTCGCTTGAAGCCAGGAGCTCAAGACCAACCTGGGCAACATAACGAGACACTGTTTCTATGGAAAAAAAAAAAAAAAAGAAAGAAAGAAAAGAAGTGAAGCCATATGAAGTACTTAGCATACTGCCTGGCACATAAATAGCACTCAAAAATATTTGCTGTTGTTGCTGTTGCTTTGTTGTTATTCTATTCCTCTTCTTCTTCCTCCTCTTCTTTCTTTCTCTAGGTCTTTACTAAAGGAAAAAGTACCTTAGGTCATATGGGAAACCCATCCCTTTGCTAATGGCATGAAGGCAATGGCCTTCGAACTACTCAGAAAATATTTACCTAAAGAGGAGAAGCTTTAAGTCTGATGTTGGAAATAACCTGAAGAGCTCTCGTTCCTGGGTGGAATTTTCATTTGAATATTTATATGGACAGATTTGGAGTACAGAAGACAGCAGAGGAAGCACTTTTTTTTTCTCTTTCCATGTGTCAAAAGTTACCTGGTAAACTGAATACAAATATTTAAGACAGCACCTCCTGACCAACTGAAGGCCCTTGCTTAGGTTTACCACTCAGTGATGGCTTTAGAGGACCGGGGTGGTGTGGCACCTGAGAGATAAACATTTTTGTGTAGGAATTTTTATCATACTAATTTGTATTTCTCATAAAGAACCCTTAGGGGTTTGACAGGAAAGTGAATCTATTTAGTAAAATTAGGAACTGGGAAAAAATAGTGTCTCTTTTTTTAAATGCTTCAAAAGAAGGAATATTTCTATTGCAATAAATTATTTTTTGATTGCCTCTGTACCTCTTCCTGCTCCACATTCCCATTCTGAATGGCATCATTACACACTGCCCGGTGTGAATATTAATGCGAGTCAGGAGAAGTCTGCCAGCCACACACAATGCATTCAAATGTTGGCTTTACATAATCATCCTTCCTTTTCCCTGTGTTTTTTATGATGCCCAGTCTAGATTTTTGCAGTGCTCTCTAGTAAATCTGCAGTGAAAATTTCTCTGTATCTGGATGACAGCCTAAAGCATTGCTCGCCGTATACCTGGATAAATTTGTCTCAACAAAAAGGAAGCCAGTGGCAAAAATGAAATTTTATTAGAGTTTTTAAAATACTATTTACAGTCCATGGATGTTTTACTTCTTCTTTGAACAGATGTTTCCTGCCAGTCAATTATTGTTCCACATCTTTGTGTGTGAAAGGGTTAATAATAAAGGCCGTTGTATTCCCCTGCCCAGGATTTGTTCAAAATACTTATCGACTACTGAATGAAAGGCCTGGTAAATATTTTCAGCCTATGAAAACATATAGTTCCTCATGAATGAAAATATTATATTAGTGGTCCAACAGATATTGCTGGTAGGTTTGCTTGTTTGTTTTCCCTAATGTTGATGAAGTTTCTGTAATCCAGTCACAGGCTCTTGGTAAGGACCCAAATAGACAGGGGACAAGAGAACTTCTAGTTCCTTTAAGCAACTTGATATAAATGAATTACAATCTAATATACTAAAGAAATTGAAAACTCTATTTCTAGATCATTATTGTTCATTTTTAAAGGATCTTTGGTTAACATAAAAGATAATTTTTTAATTTCTATGGTTTGGCAAATGTACTCCTGATTTTCAAAAATGATAAACTTTATGCCTATTCCAACCTAGTATAAGACAGACTCTTAAACGTATTTTGAGAATGAAAGAAATGAAAAAGAAACAGATCACCAGGAGCCACATGGATCTCCTAAGATTATTTGCTTTGATGATGGGATTACTGGAGTGATAGGGAGGGAAAGGTCAGGACAGTCTATCAGAATCTCAAAGGCATTTATCAGAGGTTATCTTGATATTCTCATAGAAAATAGAGAAATTTGGCCTGAATCAATGCTTTTCAACAATCCGTTGAACACAAAGGATTTTTTTTCAAACAAAAGATTATGAGGAAATATGATACCCATCCTCCTCTCCAAAAAAGGAAGAAAAAGATCTGGCCATGGGAATAGGGGAGAGGCCACCTCACTCTGCTGGCCCATGGAACTCATCATTCTCTGTGGAGAACAGAGAGCAAATCACTGGTCTATGTGATGACATCTTTGGTTGGGTTCATAATTGATTGAATAGCCATACCCAAAGAGTGCTCATTATCACATTCATGACAATCTAGAATGCATTCTCCAGTGGAATGTCACAGATCTTTATCTCTATTTCTCAGGTTTCCTATTTTTAAAATTTCTTGGGTACATAGATATTGGTGATCAGATTTCTGAACATGGGCTGGGCGCAGTGGCTCACGCGTGTAATCCCAGCATTTTGGGAGGCCAAGGTGGGAGGATCACCTGAGGTCAGGAGTTTGAGACTAGCATGGCCAACATGATGAAACCCCGTCTCTACTAAAAATACAAAAAACAAACAAACAAAAAAACATCAGCTAGGCATAGTGGTGAGCACTTGTAATCTCAGCTACTCAGGAGGTTGGGGCAGGAGAATTCCTTGAACCCAGGAGGTGGAGGTTTGCAGTGAGCCGAGATTGTGTCATTGCACTCCAGCCTCGGCGACAAGAGCAAAGCTCCATCCAAAAAATAATAAAAAAAAAATCTGAATATGAAGCTAGGGGAAATATTAATGTATTGGAAGGCAAATTCAGACTCTAAAGAGGTCTCAAAAGGGTAGAATGACAAAGAAATCCAATAGGATGAAATTCAGTGGGGATGGATGAAAAGCCCATATTTAGATTCATAAAACCAATACATATAAGACATGCAGGATATAATTCAGCAACAGGTATGAGAAAGGTTTGGCATTTTCAGTTGATTTTAAAGGGAAAACTAGTGGAGGCTAGTAAAAGGATACTATCTAGGACAGGGTGACAGAAGATCTTATATTATTTGATGGTCAGAAGTAACCTAACTATTGGGTTCAGCCTGGTAATAACAATTCTGAAACATTTACTCTGTCAGACATAGTGCTTTTTCTTTCATTTTACATGGACTGTTATCCCTAGATAACATGTCCTGACCATGTGGTTTCTTCTTGTGGGGCTGTGTCAAGAATATCCTGTTGTAGCACCTCTTCCTTCCAGCTTCGAGTGGATAAGGGAAGGTGTGATGACTACCCTTTGAACCTTCAGCAGTTATGTGCTCTGGAGGATCCAAGTCTAACACTGACCCATTAAAGAGTTTTCGAAGAGTCACGACCCATAGGTTTTCTTTTCTTTTCTTTTTTTTTTTGAGATGGAGTTTCGCTTTTGTTGCCCAGGCTGTGGTGCAATGGCATGACCTCCGCTCACCGCAACCTCCACCTCCCAGGTTCAAGCAATTCTCCTTCCTCAGCCTCCCAAGTAGCTGGGATTACAGGCATGCACTGCCACGCCTGGCTAATTTTGTATTTTTAGTAGAGACGAGGTTTCTCCATGTTGGTCAGGCTGGTCTTGAACTCCCGACCTTAGGTGATCTGCCTGCCTCAGCCTCCCAAAGTGCTGGGATTACAGGTGTAAGCCACCGCACCCAGCCAGGTTTTCTTAAGAGGAAATAATTCTAGTTTTTCATCTATTCATGAAAAAGAATGGATCAAAGGGTCATGGGTGATTTGTACTACAGGATTGATGTGAGAGAGACTTGTGACAAGACTGTGGTGTTTGTCAGGCCTCTGAGTCCAAGCCTGCACGTATTCGTCCAGATGGCCTGAAGCAAGTGAAGAATCACAAAATAAGTGAAAATGGCCGGTTCCTGCCTTAACTGATGACATTACCTAGTGAAATTCCTTCTCCTGGCTCATCCTGACTCAAAAGCTCCCCCACTGAGTATCTTGTGACCCCCACCCCTGCCAGCCAGAGAGCAACCCCCTTTGACTGTAATTTTCCATTACCCACCCAAATCCTATAAAACAGCCCCACCCCTATCTCCCTTTGCTGACTCTCTTTTCGGACTCAGCCCGCCTGCACCCAGGTGATTAAAAAGCTTTATTGCTCACACAAAGCCTGTTTGGTGGTCTCTTCACACAGAAGCACATGAAATTTGGTGCCGAAACCCATGAAATTTGGTGCTGCCACACTTCAGTCTCTCCCTTCTCTTAATTTCAATTCCTTTCCTTTTCTGGTAGAGACAGAGGAGATGTGTTTTATCCATAAACCCAAAACTCTGGCGCCAGTCATGGACTCGGGAAGACAGTCTTCCTTTGGTGTTTAATCACTGCGGGGATGCCTGCTTGATTATTCACCCATGTTTCAGAGGTGTCTGATCACCGCGGGGACACCTGCCTTGATCCTTCACCCTTAGTGGCAAGCACCACTTTTTAGGGGTGGTATGGAGAGATAATGGGCGATGTTTCTCAGGGCTGCTTCAAGCGGGATTAGGGGCAGCATGGGAACCTAGAGTGGGAGAGATTAAGCTGAAGGAAGATTTTGTGGTAAGAGGTGATATTGTGGGGTTGTTAGAAGGAGAATTTGTCGTATAGAATGATTGGTGGTGGCCTGGATACGGTTTTGGATGAATTGAGAAACTAAATGGAAGACACAAGGTCCGAATAAGAGAAGGCGAAAAACAGGTATTAAAGGACTAAGAATTAGGAAGACCCAGGACATCCAATTAGAGAGTGCCCAAGGGGGTTCAGCATAATTACTTGCTTGGTTGGTGAGTTTTTGGGCTCTATCCTTGACAGAGTCCTCCTTTTTAAGTTGGAGGCTGAGCTTGGTGAGGTGTGTTTTTGAAAGACCGTTAGTCCGTTCCACCTTTCCTGAAGATTGAGGCCGGTAAGAGGTATGAAGGTTTCACTGAATACCAAGAGCCTGAGAAACTACTTGGGTGATTTGACTAGTAAAGGCCAGTCTATTATGGAACTGTATAGAGGTGGGAAGGTCAAACCGAGGAATTATATCTGACAGAAGGGAAGAAATGACCACGGTAACCTTCTCAGACCCTGTGGGAAAGGCCTCTACCCAACCAGTGAAAGTGTCTACCCAGACCAAGAGGTATTTTAGTTTCCTGACTCGGGGCATGTGAGTAAAGTCAATTTGCCAGTCCTGGGCAGGGGCAAATCCCCAAGCTTGATGTGTAGGGAAGGGAGGGGGCCTGAACAATCCCTGAAGAGTAGTGGAATAGCAGATGGAACACTGAGAAGTGATTTCCTTGAGGATAGATTTCCATGATGGAAAGGAAATAAGAGGTTCTAAGAGGTGGGCTAGTGGCTTGTAACCTACAAGGAAGAGGTTATGAAATGATGACAGAATAGAATGGGGCTATGAGGATGGGAAGAGATATTTTCCTTGGTCCAAGAACCATTTGCCTTGTGTGGGAAGAGATTGATAGGTGGAAGTTTCAGTGGGGGAGTAGGTGGGAGTGACCAACGAGAAGGAGAAAAACTTGCCATGAGGGATAGAAGTTGGAACGCTTCCTGCTTTTTTAGCTACCTTATCAGCATAAGTGCTGCCCTGAGGGATGGGATCTGATGCCTTTCGATGGCCCTTGCAGTGAATGACTCCAGTTTCCTTTGGAAGTAAAGCGGCCTTGAGAAGAGTTTTTATTAAAGAGGAATTAATGATGGAGGACCCTTGTATAGTGAGGAAACCTCTTCTTGCCCAAATAACAGCATGGTGGTGCAGGATATGGAAGGCATATTTAGAGTCAGTATAAATATTGATGCATAGTCCTTTTGCAAGAGTGAGGGCTCGAGTTAAGGCAATGAGTTCGGCTTGCTGAGAGGTAGTGGAGAGGGGCAGAAAGTATATGAGTCAGGTGTGAGGAAGAAAATAGATTTTGGAAGTTATGAGAACTGTAGAGAGTGAGTCAAGCATAGTTTGTGATTTTGAAGGCCTCTAAAATTATTAAGGCAGTGGCAGCCGCCGCATGCAGACATGAGGGCTAGGCTAAAACAGTAATCTCAAGTTTTTTGGATAAAAAGGCCACAGGGCGTGGTCCCAGTCCTTGTGTAAGAATTTCGACCACACAGTATTGACTGCTTCTAGCCTACTGAGTCATAAATTTAAAAGTTTATGTAAATGTCTAATGTTCTTCTTAAAATAATAATAAGCCTTAAAAAGAATATTCTTTTTCCATGGCAGATGTTAGATTAGTACTACTTATATCTTAAAATTTAACAGGCTATTAGGGCAGAATTTCTACATAAAAATTTGAATTCAAACATCTTAAAATTAATGTAAGTCCTTCTTTCCCACTCTCCTTTGCACAGTCATGCCTTTGCACCTTCTTAACTTCCTTCCTTTCTTCCTTCCTTATTAAGCACCTTTGATGCCACAGGTGCTGTAGAACAAAAATAGAGTAAAACTTGGTCAGTCAGTGTTCAGATGTAACCCTTGAATGAAGAGGTAAACTGAATCAAATGACAGAAATACAAGCACTTTCAGTTTTTTGGATGCCTTCTTAAGGGGAAACATTGAAAAAATAGACCACGTTATTCATTGGCAAAGGCGTGATGAATTTTGTTCCCAAATACACCAAATACAGCATTCCAGAAGCAAAGTGCCCAGATCTTTTGTCTTAAAACTGTAGTAATTACTTTAGATAATCTTTCACCAGAATTACAAGACATGTGCTTTGAAAAGATGAAAAATTCCAGCAGGCACCGCCTGCTATGTCTTCTGTTTGTGAAGTTTCCTGACCCGAGGGCTCTTTTGGGCTGCGGTTTCTTATTCCTTCTGTCGCCAGTGGGGGAAATAGCCAATGACATTATTAGCTTTGCTGATTGTTGAATAATTGGGAATGACTAGGGACATCTTCTGCTCACACTAGCACAGTCTAGCATTTTATGGAGATAGCCTGAGGGAGGAAGCTTATACCACCATAGGCTGACAAGGGCTATTTTTCCAAATAAAGGAAAGTACTGGTATTAGCGTGGAAGTAATTTCCTCTGGAGACCAACATACAACATACAACAGCTTCCATGCAAAGTATTGAACCCAATCTGGTAATTTGTATATACTTTTAAAATTTCAGATAATGCTTTTTTTTTCTTTTTTTACAGCCATGGAGCAAGCTATGATGCCTATTCTCCTTCCTCTTCTTTTCCTTCATCTTGCATTTTGTGTGTGTGTGTTCAAAGGAGTGTATTCATTTTTTCCTTTGTTTTACTGAGATAGAATTCACATACCATACAATTCACCTGTTTTAAAGTGTGTACTTTAATGGTTTTACTATATCCAGAGAGTTGCATAACCATCACCACAATCAATTTTAGAACATTTTATTCACCTCTATCCTTTAGCAGTCACTCTTCATTTTTCTCCGGCTTCATTCCCACCCCCAACCCCAACCCTCAGAAACTACTAATCTCCTTTCTGCTTCTATAAATTTGCCTACTATGGACATTTAATATAAATGAAATCATACAATGGGTAGTCTTTTGTGTCTGCTTTATTTCACTTAGCATAATATGTTTAAGGTCTGTGTTAGTCCATTCTCACATAGCTAAAAAGAACTACCTGAGACTGGGTAACGTATAAAGAAAAGAGGTTTATTTACTCACAGTTCTGCAGGCTGTACAGGAAGTATAGCTGGGGAGGCCTCAGGAAACTTACAGTCATGGCAGAAGGTGAAGAGGAAGGAAGCCCCTCTTACATGGCCAGAGCAGAAGGAAGAAAGGAGGGGGAGGTGGTACCCACACTTTTAAACAACCAGATCTCATGAGAACTTACTCACTGTCACAAGAATAGCAAGGGGGATATCTGACCCCATGATCCAATTATCTCCCATCAGGCCCATCCTCCAACACTGGGGATCACAATTTAACATGAGATTTGGGTGGGGAAAAAATCCAACCATAGCAAGATCTGTCCACATTGTGACATGTATCAGAAGTTTATTCCTTTTTACGGCAGAATAATATTTCATTGTATGGATATACCACATTTTAGTTCTTTCGTTTTCTTGAAGCATTGAAGTTTTATCTTTCCTACTAGAGTACAACTATTTTGAAGGAGGGATTTTACCCCCTACTAAGCTTTTATTTTTCATCCCATAGAATGCAGCACCTACAACATAATAGACATTTGATGTTGTTGAACTGATGCTCAGAAGTCAATGTGGAAAAAATGAGTTCAGCATCTTTTTGGCTTTGACAGAGTGAAGGTTGTTTAGGGAAGAGAGGAATGGGAAAGTGAGAGAAGTGGTTTGATGTACTAGATTAAATGAGTGTGAAATTAAAAAGGGAAAGATAAAGAAGAGACATGAAGCCACTTAGTAGTACACAGAGGACCTTTGCCAAGAAGAAGGCTCATAGATAGAGTGGTAACAGCCAAATGGAGACACCCACAGACCAACACAGGCAGTTTGAGTAAGAGCCAAAATGTTAAGAGTACCCATCACAGATCACATACAAAATTTTGGCAGAGATAACTGTGTACATAGTTTTGTTCCATTAGTTTGTACTGTAGAGATATCCTGAAATTGTTGGGTTTGACTGTAAAACTAGTTCATAACTGAAACTTTCTGAAACTTGTCACTACCCTCATCGCCATCATCACTGTTGTCACCACCACCACCACCACCATCACCATCGTGAACATTTGTCAAACACCTATTAAAATTTCATGAAAAATTGCCATTTCCTGGTGCCCAGGGCACTATGTGACAACATTTTACATGAGTTATTTCATTAGTCTTCTTAATAATCCTATGAGGCAGGACCTATTAATATCACCAGTTTTACATATGAGAAAAATGAAGTTGGAATTCGAACTGCATTTGATTGACTCTGTTGCCTATATATTTTCTAAAGTAGTTTTTAATTGAAGCTCCCAAAAGTTTAATTTCCCCTTTGGTCTATTTCGACTTCATGCTGATTTCATTGTCAAATTTCATTTGTATCATTGTCAACAAATGTGGATACCCCTTCCACTCCCATTGTGGGTGCTTTCTACCCCTCTAACTTGGGCTTACGTGACTGACCACAGCCAATGGAATAATAGGAGACATCATGTAAGCAGAGGCCTTAAATGTGCTTGCAACCTTTGGCTTGCCTTTCATGCACTGGTGATCCATGAGAAGAGGATGCCCAAATAGCCACTGCCCCTTTAGTTGGGACCTTAGAATGAATATGTATGGAGCCGATTTGAGACAACCCCTCTGGGGCCAACACCGCTGACTTTCAACCTGAAGGTCACTCACATCAGCTCAACTATGCCAATTCATGAGCTTGAGAATCAGTGTTTGATATTACAAGCTGCTGGGTTGGGGTAGTTGTTACACAGACTTATCTGGCAATAGTATCTATTACAATAGGATCTCTTTTTTCTGTCATTCATTTAGCAGTTGATTCAACCATGACTGATTTGATTCTGTACCATGTGCCAGTTACTATTGTAGGTGTTGGACATATAAAGACACCCATGGGTAAGTCTTTATTGTCTTGATGTTTAGTTTTGAGTCAGGAAAAACAATGTGTCTATACATTATTAGAAGGCACGATAAAATCTGGTAAGTGCCCCAGCAGGCCACTGTATCTATGCTCGGGGAGGTCTGAGGAGAGGATATTATGACAGTGGAGGTATTCAGAAAGGCTGAGGGACTATGAACATGCAAGGTAATTCTGTAATAACTAGAATTTAATTCCTCCGAACACCAAGAAATGCCATTTTTGTAAGTTTTACTATCCTACTTTTAGCAGAGATTATATCCTCATCAAAAAATTTAGAAATTAAATATCCCTTATCAAAAATTGAGAAATTAGAATCTCTCCCAGTAATTCATTGGTATGAGCATGTAATCAAGACGCATGCATGAAACTGTAAGAATGAAACTACAAAATCTTCTCATTTTGTTCTTTTTCATATCACCTCGCCTGGATTATAAAAATAAAATATCTGTTGTTGGATTGCTGCATCTGTCACTTTTTACCAATTTTTTTGTGGTCACTGCCTGGCATGGGGGGTAGAGGTGGTGCTGCCCAATGGTTAGGCATTTGGGTTCTGGGGTCAGACAGACCTTGATGAAGATCCAAGCCTCTCAAATTACTTAACTTTTCTACACCTAATAATCCTTATAAAGGGTCAGCCATGTGGTTACCAAATGTTACATTTTACTCAGTTTGATCTAAACCCTTGATGAACAACCCTTGAGACCCAACTAGCTGTCAACTACTGCTACCTACTATTGTATTATGGTCCACAGACTGATTTCAAATACTTTTCAGTTCAGACCACACAATAGACTTAAGGAATTTTTTTTTAAAGACATCGTATTGGGTGAAGAGGGGTGTCTTACAATCACTCATCCAGGGCAATAACGATCTAGCCAAGTGAGAACAATGAAGAGGGAGAAGTGACAAGTCTGCAGGAGTGGCAGCAGGCCCCAGCAGGCTGAGGTCTGAGTGCTGGAAGCCCGTGGAGCTCACATGGGTTCACACGGCACAGAATAGCCCAAGTGTTAGATGGCCGCCATTCTCTAGGACCAGCCAGATCACTCCAGGTAGCAGGGTTCCCTCTGCCAAGCCCTCCCCATATTAGCAAAGAAGAGATCCCAGGCCACAACTGAGGGAGTCCTGGTTGGGTGAGCAGAGTGCCTCATCATATTTAGCTCAGTGGGACATACCAGGCTCTCCATAAACCTCACACTAAATGAGCTTTCATTTCAGCTCCAGATCCCTAGTGAACTTGTGGACAAGTATGACTTTATCTCTCTGAACCTCAGCTTTCCTAAATAAAAGTGGAGCTGATAATACCTATTCGTCACCTTCAGGGTTAAGGATGGAATGAAATACCTTCTATAAACAGACCTCTCTAATGTGCTTATTTGATGGGAGGGATGAAGGGCTATAAGGTTATTGCCATTTTGTGATTCCCCAGATGTGCCAAGGTATTTACATCTCAGCAGGGCTAGGCAGACCTGCAGTCTACGTGGTAAGACATAGGCAAGGGATTGCACACCTTTTCATTTTGAGAAAGGAAAAAGAAACCGTTCACCTCAGGAACACATTTTAGCTTTTCTAAATTGACCCTCATACAGTAAAATGGTATTCACCATGATGGGGACATGAGGACTTACAGGTTCATTCTCACTCTTGTGCACAGCAGCTGTTTCAGGAAAACGAATGGTAGGCTGTCATCAGAGTGCTTTTCTGAGTATGATTTAAGCATCTTCCTTTTCAAAAGCAAGTTCTGCTTTTTTTTTTTTCATTTTAAGCCAATTTAATACCTTTGTTCAGTACCAGCCATTATTAATTTCTCTCATGCACATATTTCAAATTCCTCACATGACAGTTTTGAGAAACTAATGAAAATTAGAGTGTGTTAGCATATCACATTCCTACAGAGACCCGCTAATACATTCAATTACACTTCGTAATGGTAATGGAGACTACAGAGAAAAGCTTTGCCATTTATACCTGCTTGCCTGAGTGTTCTCTCGCTTTCTCTCTCTCTCTCCCTCCCTCTCTCTCCCCACCAAAAATTTGGGAAAAATATAGCGTAATGCAAAGGAAGTCATTTTTGATGCTATTTTTAAACGTGTCTATTTCTGAAAATGCATTGCTTCTCGATAAGAAACAGGATAGTGATGGCATACGTAACTTACTTCTTATTTATCAGTTAGGAGCATTAGCATTAGTCCATTTATCTAAACTACTGAAAATTTTCCTTCTGCTCACCAAAGACTTCAAAGAAATTTAATAAAGGTATTTTTTCTGCCTAAATATATACTTTGGCAATTTGATTTTGTTTTAAAGTAGGATAATTACATTTTCTCCATCCATTCTGTGAATCACAGCTCCCTTGTGAATTCCTTTGAAAACCCTGATGAGGAATGGAAGATGTGAGTGACTGGTGTGTGATCGTGTTGATGTTTTCTCGTCTCCTGAGCCTGGTTTGAAATTCAGCTCTGCCCAGCAGGGCTTGCCCTCAGTTTTGAGGCATTATTTTGAGATGTGTGGGCTCGGGTAACTGTGTGTGCGTGGCCAGCGGGTTGGCCAACGCATCTTCTGGCAAATAAGTGTGGGAGACCTCAATCCTTGATGTCAAACACTTTTATAGCCTATTATGGAATAAATTAAATGCAGATTTATTCTTCATAAATGTGTCAGTTTCAATATTTTCTGTTTTACATGATGAACTTCTGGAATTCAGAGACAGTGCTAGTAAATTGATTTTGTGTTACCTGTCATATGGATTTTGACAGAAAATTTAACAATACATATCTTTACTAGATAATGACTTAGTAAGCTAGTGTTTTCTAATATGTTTATTAATTTGTTTGTATCAGATCAAATACTGGCTGATTTTTCCCAGTGAGATCGAAAAGTTAGGACAGATATACAGACTTTGGCTGACCTGGGTGAGTTCTGTGCCGGGCATTGTGCTATCTATTGTGATTCTAAAGATAGACAAGGCGGAGTTAGTTATTTAAACTGCAAATTGCGAGTACTTGGCAAATGAAAGTTATTCATTTTCTGACCTTTTTTGAATTTTCTAGTCTTGGAATCCATGACAGGAAGCCAGAATTTCTAGCTTTGATGTGGTTTCAATTTGATGTAGTCTAAGCAGAATACTATAATTGTATGAATTAAGAAAATATAAAAGGACAATTAATGAAGTAGATAATTTTTAAAATGAGAAACATTATTCATTATTTGGTCTATGAAAATATACATGTATCCAAGATAGGATATTAAAGTTTTATTCTGTGTAGCCCACACATATATTTATGCATGTGAATGGTATTTTCAATACACTTTGTGCATAGCTGTGTTCAGATCCCTCAAAGCACAGCCCGTGATGAGTAAGAAAGACTGTAGCTGCAGCTCTGGGGTCCCCGAGGAGCTATGGCTCATCCCCATCTCAGCGGGCTTCACTCCCAAGGGGTGGGTGCTACATCTCCATCCTCCCCTGTCCCAGCAACATTCTCCTCTTTTGTTAGCCAGGAATCCTGGAAGAATAGCAAGAGCAGAGGGTAGCATAAGGCTTGTGTTCCTTCCTAACTGCTGCCTTTCTGATTAGGAAGCATTGAAAAAGGTGCCTGTGTTTCCTCTGCATCTTTCTTTGGAAGAATTTTTCATGTAAATCATGAGATAAGAGTTATTCAGATTGATCAGTTTGAACATCCATTCTGTTTTGGTTGGCAGTCATGCTCTAAAAACTTCAGTGTAGATCATTTTTAATAACCATATGGAAACAAGGGCAATTTCTAATTGAGATTTTTTTTTTCTTTTCTATTAGAACAGGTTGCCACTGGCTGTAAAGGGCAAGAATATTGGAAGTTATTTTTAAAGGTAGAGATGGGAGAAAGGAGTAATTTGAAATCTGAATTGTTCAGCTGCCATCACACACATTATGGCTAAAAAGCTTCATGGTAAAGAATGACGGCTGGGCGCGGTGGCTCATGCCTGTAAATCCAGCACTTTGGGAGGCTGAGGCGGGCAGATCACGGGGTAAAGAGATCACGACCATCCTGGCCAACATGGTGAAACCCTGTCTCTACTAAAAATACAAAAATTAGCTGGGTATGGTGGCACGTGCCTGTGGTCCCAGCTACTCGAGAGGCTGAGGCAGGAGAATCGCTTGAACCCGGGAGGTGAAGGTTGCAGTGAGCTGAGAATCCATACCACTGCACTCCAGCCTGGTGACAGAGTGAGACTTCATCTCAAAAAAAAAAAAAGAAAAAAAAAAATTGCCGGGTGTGGTGATGTACACCTGTAATCCCAGCTACTCCAGAGGCTGAGATAGGAGAATCACTTGAACCTGGGAGGTGGAGGTTGTAGTGAGCTGAGATCACGCCACTGTCCTCCAGCCTGGGTGACAAGAGCAAGACTCTGTCGCAAAAAAAAAAAAAAAAAAAAAAAGAATAACAGACATAAAATTAAGCAGAAGTCTGCAAAATCTAGTCAAGATTCAAGGAGGAAGCCTTAAGCATGGTTAATGCTAAAGTTTTTCTCACATATTGAAGAAGGACATATTATTAACTTCAACATTTACCCAAATAAACCAGTCCCATCCCATTTAAAACAGGTTCAATGGGAAGCATCATTATTAAAATAAATAAAATTGTATGATGATGCTATTTCCTCAATACCAAAGTGGAAAAGCACCTAGAAAAGTTGCCAAGCCAAACAGCCACAGGCTTTGCAAGATTGTGCATCAATGCTATGACCTACAAAGTTAGACCTGAGGACTTTGTCTTTAAGATCACTTAGATGCTTATCTTGTTGCTTAGCAATTAAGTATTTTTTAATTTAATGTTAGCTTCCCTTGTCCTGCCTCCTCACCTCCTCAAAAATCCCTTTGAAAATTCGCTAGACTCTTGTAGAAACTTTAAAATTGCATAATAGTAAGTTTGATTCCTTAATCCTCTGTAAACCTGCTTTAACATCCAGTAGACGTTAACAATGGTTGGACACTGATGGATAGTGATTGCTCTGTTGAATGGGGTGGGACACAGGATCTCAGAAGCTCAGCTTTTTAATCCAATCTCTAAATTCTTCTTCATATGAGAGCCTCCTGAAATGCCCAGCTCCAGCAATTAAGATATCTGATTCAAATATGGAGGTCCAACATCGGAAGATTTCCTCCAAGAATTTCTTTTCTCACATTTCTTCATTTTAATGGGCTTCGGCAGCACATGATGAAATTTTCTGCCCACTTGCTGGGGAGCTCAATTTGGGGGCTTCATTGGCTACAGTGAAGTCAAAGGACCCTCATCACAATATATGTGATGGAGCAATTGACCTTTATTTGGAAGATGGACCTTTTGTACCTGGTAAAGTGAAGTGCTCAGGAGACAGCCAGAGAAAGCAGGGGCACGTCGCAGACATTTTGCATGTCAGGACAACCTTTTCAACTTGGTTTTTGCCTTGTAAAACAAACTAACTCTCTTTCTCTGTCTTTAATTTTTTTTTTTTTTTTTGCTCAAAAGTTTAATGGTTGTATGCCCATATTCTCATAAGTTTTCAAAATGTCTATAACGAGTGTGTGTGCTTTTAAATGATGATTCAGATCTTAGCTTTTTAAGAGTTATGTACATGGTTAACATCCAGTGGTCTCAAAACTCCGCTGTGCTCTTTTCTTTACTGTTGTCAAGCCTTTGTGGTTACAGAATCTTTTAACTTTACCTGTAAACTTTAAATAACTTAACTTTTAATGTTTTAAAGTAATCTTGTTTGTTTCTTTAGAGTTTGAATTCATGCTTACCTAAAATCATTTTCCCCTCAATTTATTTATAAAATGCTTAGAAGGAAATCTTATTCTTAGAATACTTATTTTTTCTGTCATATAACAATGACAGTCTAACATGAAGATGTTTGATTTATTTTCCTATTTTATTGTTCTGCTTTAATTCATACAGATCCAGAAGTAATGAATTATACCTTTTGTTAAAACTTTCTCTTTTGTTTAATGGAAAGTGAACAACAGGGTTGTTATACACACATTATAAAACTTTTTTCTTTTTCTTTGTAAGAAAATAATGAGCTAGACTGTAACCACACTGTAAGAATGTTTGTGGCATTTGTGATTATTTCTCTGTTTTAAGAAGTCCATTTCCTCTTTCTTACTTTAAAAATTGGATAAAAGTTTTTATTTTTTTGTTCTTTTCATTCTACCTATTGTCTTAGTGCATTTAATTCTATATGACAAGGGGCTGTGAAAAAGATCTCGAATAATGTTCCCATTGGTAGATGTGCTGCCTCTCTCAGCCTCAGTTTCCTCATCTGTAAAATGAGAGACTTGTACGAGATGATCCCAGAGGTCTCACAAAGCTCTAAGTTAGATGCCACTTTAATGATACCAGTGAGCAAGATGAACAAGTCATTTCAGTGGCTGAATTACCCTGCTCATGTTCCACATTCTTGAGATATGACCTTTACATTCAAACTGCAAGTTCGTCATCTCTGGATTCCCTGAAAGACATTCATTCTTAGAGATGTCTGCCAGTGGCCATTTAGCCCAACCCTTTCATTTTCCAGATAAGAAAAATAAAACAGTGTTTTATTGAAACATCAATAGGAAAGCATATAAACTGACTTTTTGTTTTCTTTCTAATAGCTATGCAATCCCAGTCTTACTATAAATAATCCCAAACTAAGTCTTCAAAACCACAAAACTCATTCTGTAAACATTCTGTCTAAGGCTAAGACCTACCCACTGCCTCTATGGGAGCCCTTCTCTCCTGCCTGGGGTGCAGGGCCTCAGTGCTAATATGAACAGGGTCCCAGTCATTAGTTGGCTGCCATCTGCACTGTTGTCACCCCAGAATAAATAATTGAGAAGCACATGCCACTAAGGTGTGCCTAATTCTGCGAAAATAATTGTTACTTCCCCAGATCCAAGAAATTTAGCAAACTCATCACACTGTAATAACAATTTTATTCATTATTAATCCTGGTGAGGAATACTTCAGCTGCTTTATATCTATTTCATACCCTCCACTTTGACCCCTCTCTTTGATACTGCAAATCCTCATGTTGAAGGGCATGTGAAATTATTGGTGAATCAAAAAGGTGATGTTTCATTCCATATATTAACGCTTCTTTTGTAAATTAAGAATTTATTTTTGCTTGTAGTTAGCTCAAATATGCTTTTTTATGGGCTTCAGTGTTCCATTAATTTTTAAAGGAATTAAATATTTGCTTAGATGTGCCTTCCACAGTTCTTTCAATCATGCGGGTAGATTTTTTCCCCTTAATTGTCTATATTAAAAAGGGGAAAAAAACAACTAAAACACACAGTAAAGAAGGTAATTTTTTCCAGCTGTGTAGTAGTTATATTCCTTCATTTGACTTTGATGTAGTCAAAAAGTGGGCCCCTGGTCTGACTTAAACTTTACTTCTTTTACCCCATGGCAACATTTAGAGGGAAGAGGAATACAATCTCTAACTGGAAAATCTCCCAAATTCATTAGACTTACCACTTATTTACCAATAAGAAGTTATTTCAAGTTGCGGTTTTCTGCTCCAGTAAAGTGTATAGTCTGAAGTATTTTGTTACCCAGAATTTGGTGTATTTTATGGAAGACTTTACTAAAAGGAAAGAGACAGAAAAGAGGGAAAGAGAAAGAGGGAAGGAAAGAAGGAAGGAAGGAAGGAAGGAGGGAAAGAGAGAGAGAGAAAGAAAGAAAGAATGTCCTAAGGTAAAGAAGAGAGTCTTTACTAAAAAGGATGGAAGGAAGGGAGGCAGGAAAGAAAGAAATGATAAGTTCCTAATACATGAGCACGGGTTTGTCTGGGATCTCAACTTGCCTGGGGTTAACTAGTGTTGTAGGTCCAAAGTAACTGGATTTAAATGTCATACATAATGACAAGTAGGAAAATTGGTACGTTATTTGCATGTGAATGGGGATAGAGGTGACTGGATGTTGATTCATTGCATGATGAATGTTTGCCCTTGGTGAAATGTTTTGCCTTCCATGAAATTATAAACAATATTTCTTACCGACTATAAAATGTAGACACCAAGCCTAGAAGTGTCTGCTCCTGAAATGCTGCTCTAATTAGAAAACTGTTTTTAAAAAACAAAACAAACAAAACCCAATCAGAGGAGGGAGGAATCTTGGAATTCTACACTTTTGAGGAAGGACTTGTCTTCATGTATTGCTTTAGGTTTAGGAGAGTTGGGAGTGGACCTGGGAAATATAATTCCAAGACGCATTAGAGATAAATGGACAAAGACAGTTTACTCACATTCTTTGGAAAATATTTTTGAAGTCTCTAAAATAAATTAGATTTATTATTCTTATACTGTTTTATGTTAGTAATGTTTCTCTATATATTGATCTAATGTGCTTTTTAATTTGTAAAGCTAATACTTTTGCAGGAATAAACACAATCTCAGCTGTGAGACTATTAAGGAAAAAGTTTTTTCTAGATAATCCATCAGTATGTCTCCAAAACTTATAATTAGAGAGTCTTAGAACTTGATAAAAAAAGTTTCTTAATTTTTTGGAGAAATATTATCAAATATTTCCATTGATTGAAAACATTGATTTTCCAAGGTCACTTTTCTTCTTAAGCTTTTTCCTTCAATTGGATTATAGTGATTGAATGATGGAAAACTTTCCCCAGTATTCTGCTGTGACAACTTGCAGTATATGTGTATTACACATTTTAACCTAGTAATTCTCCAAATCATCACAAGAGACATGGGATTCATGGAAACCCTTGGATTAGCCCAGGGTCAAACAATAAATTAGGATCAGTGTCAGAATTAGAGTTCACTAGGGACTCTGAATTTTGAGTTTGTTGTTGAAGCATGCTGGTTGTGGTTTGATCTCCATAGATTCAGAGGTCAGGATGCTCACAGATAGGTTTTTGTACTCTCTGAAAAGACACTACAAAACCAAACATCAGAGAGCATGCGGGATGCCCGCTTCTTAAGATGTGGAATGCCAGAATCCCCGGACTTTAACAAGGAGATGCCATAATCAGAGGCTCCGTGGGACTTCCAGGCTGGGGCAACCCCACACAACAGGACATCTTACTGATTTGAAGAAATGCCACTAGCAGTTGATGGCATGTGCAAGGAGGGATGACAATCGCCACTTGGGGGTCACTGGGCCTGACATATTTCTTTCAAGAAATTGAACAAAGGCCAGCTCCCTTCGGCTATGTAAGGTAAACATTCCAATCAGCATCACCCATGGAAGCTGATTTGGAAATCATTCTCAGGAAATACTGTCCAAGCTCATTTCTCTAAGCTCACGCAATATAATTTTAAAGCAAAAAGAACATTGACCCTTCTTGTGCTTGAGGTGGTAATGTTGATTCCCATGTTAGAATAATAGAATTTTTCTATACGTTATGTATTTATACACTTACTGCAGATTCAGCACAGAGGCCATCCTGGGAAAAAGAGCAAGTTACATTGAATTCTAATGTGTTACATATGATCTTGCACAGGTGTGTGAATACTTTTCATCTCAAAGCATTTCCCATAGTTTTATATAGGAGCAGGGTATAAGCTCGGATAATGGTGAAGTAGGCCAAGGAGAAAACCTAAGAATTGATGAGGTCTGTGATAAATTGTGGCACCTCAGTGTCATATGAGTTGAGTTGGTCCTATGCAGCTCTAGCTGCTGATTGTGTGAGAAATACAGACCCAGTGCTATCAGACCTTAAGACTTGCTTTCACAATAAATTCACACTCCAGGTTTTTAGGTGAAACTTTGCCATCTAATGAAATACATCCATGGGCCAGAACTGGCTCTCGGATCATCAGTTTGTGATAGACTAGGATCATTACCAGTGGCTTAGTATATGTCAAGTTCTGTGTCAACTGTTATCTTTGTCTCTATTTCTATATCTGTCTGTCTGTCTATCTATCTATCTATCTATCTATCTATCTATCTATCTATCTAGTCTTATCTATTCACAATTGACCCTTGAACAATATGGGGGTTAGAGGTGCCAACCCCCTGTGCAGTCAAAAATTCAAGTATAGCTTTGACTCCCTCAAAACTTAAAGTACCAATACTCTACTAGTGACTGGAAGGAAGCCTTACTGATAACATGAATAGTCAATTCACAGACCAGCGTGGTGGTATGTGCAGTGAGCCATGATCATGCCACTGCACTCCAGCCTGGGCGACAGAGTGAGGCCCTATCGCAAAAAAATAAAATGAGAGATACATTTGCATCAATTGTTTATGCTTCATGGATTCATTAAATATTCAATCCTTCTTGACCTGTTCGGTTTCCACTTATGTTTATTGGTAACTATCACTTCTTAATCTCAAAGGATTTCTATTGGCCTGTTTATGTCTCATGCTTAATAATACCCAGCTTGATACAGTACTTGTGTACTGTGGTATGCTAAACTAGAGAGCTTATCATTATCACTGCACAATAATCTGTAGAAAACTTTGTAATTTGAAAACTTCAGGTGGCACTTGTAGTGTTGTATAAATGTATGCAGAGATAAAACCATATTCAGAATTATTTCTTTTAGAATTAGAGTAATCATGCTTTAGAAAAAACTGCATTTCTTATCTCTTTTAATGTGTATAAAATAAACTTGAAATTTCACTTTGGGTTACCATAGAAAATAGTTGATCATACATATTTTGTGTTATATGTATTACACACTGTGCTCTTAAAGCAAGCCAGAGAAAAGAAAATGTTATTAAGAAAATCATAAAGGCCAGGCGTGGTGGCTGATGCCTGTAATCCCAGAACTTTGGGAGGCCAAGGTGGGTGTATCACCTGAGGTCAGGAGTTCAAGACCAGCCTGGCCAACATGGTGAAACCTCATCTCTAATAATAATAATAATAATAATAATAATAATAATAATAAAATAGCTGGCCATGGTGACAGGCACCTGTAATCTCAGCTACTCAGGAGGCTGAGGCAGGAGAATTGCTTGAACCTGGGAGGTGGAGGTTGCAGTGAGCTAAGATCATGCCATTGCACCCCAGCCTGAGTGACAAGAGCAAAACTCCACCTCAGAAAAAGAAAATCACAAAGAATAGAAAATACATTTATTACTCATTAAGTAAAAATAGATCATCATAAGGTTCTTTATTCTGTCATCTTCATGTTGAGTGGCTGAAGGGAGGAAGAAACATTTAAAACATAGAACAGGCCAGAAATGGTGACTGAATAGATGCAGGGGATGATCAAGATGAGGTTAAGGTTTCTGGTTTAATTAATTGTGCAGTTTGTGAAACCATTCACCAAGATTTGGAGCTTGAAAGAGAGGGGTTTGAAGGGGGTGGCTGATGAAGCAATCAGGTTTGGATGGGTTGAGTCTGAGTTTCAGGTGCCAGTGGGACATTCAAGTGGAAATTTCCAGAAGTCATTTGGAGAGGTTTGATGCTCTAGGGAGCAACTTAGGCTGGATAGATGATTATAAGTGGTAGATAGTGAGGGAAAATATGGAAGAGGATGAGTTGGCCACAGTAGGGTGTGTGTTAAGAAGCAGCACAAACACTTTGAGAGTATTAGTTCCAGACATTGTGAGTTGCTAAAAGCAGCCTTCATTAGGGCTTCTTGATGCCCTGGCAAGATGTCACTCTGAACAGATAGAATATCAGAACCATTCAGAATTCACCTTCCAAGAGGAAATTTAGGCAACTTGAGAGGCATCGCTCACTGAATAACTCACACCCTCTTCTGAAAATGTAGCCTTTGAGCTTATCTCAGTAAAAGATAATGCCTCTACAATTTAGGTAACAGAGTGTTGATGTTCACTCAAACCCGTTCTTCTGTTGGACCACTACAAGAGATTAAGTAAATTGATCAAGGTTACGTGACAGAGTTTGAACCCAGGTCTGTAGGTCTTGGCTTCAACCCATGATCAGTTAGGTTGATCCTGTTAGTGGGGAGACTTCCCTCTAAGGCCAGCTGTCTGTTTTATAGAAGCAGATTTGTGAAATGCATCAGTGCATGTATTAGTCCTTTTTCACACTGCTATAAAGACCTCCTGAGACTGGATAATTTATAAAGGAAGGAGATTTAATTGACTCAGTGTTCAGCATGGCGAGGGAGGCCTCAGGAAACTTACAGTCATGGCAGAAGGCAAAAGGAAGTGAGGCATCTTCTTCACAGGGCAGCAAGAAGGAGATGAACACAGGAGGATCTACCAAACACTTAAAAAACCATCAGATCTCGTGAGAACTCACTCATTATCATGAGAACAGCATGTGGGAAACTACCTTCATGATTCAATTACCTCCACCTGGTCTCTCCCTGGATATGTGGGTATTATGGGGATTACAATTCAAGCTGAGACTTTGGGTGGAAACACAGCCAAACAACATCAGTGCATAAACTAGTCCACTTCCAATAAAGGAGCTCAAAGCCTCTGGCTGACAAGGGTGCACCCCCACTGTCATCCTCCTTTTAGCTGATGTACAAGACCTTACAACCATTCTTCTGCTAGAAATAGAAAACTCTGAAAGAGATATAAACAGTAGTCTCAACTTTGGATCCTCAGATTTGGAGATGATGTGTCTAAAATATCTCTGTTCAGGTGGGAGAAATGTGCTTGGTACTCTTTCGGCTGCATCTGCAAGTCATCAAGAAACATAAAGAAAGTAATTGGTCCAAAATTTTATTTGGAATTGTAGTTCAATCAAAAATTTACTTTTAACTTCTGCATTTATGTACCAGTTAAAAGGCACTGGCCAATGATGCTTCACTATATACATTTAATTACCATAAAAACTTGATAGAAAACATTATTTTTCTTCCACACTAACATTGCATTAAACTTTAGCCATTTGAACTGATAAAAGCCATCACCCTGCAATGAAGAATTAATTGTGGAAGTGCATTCAAACAAGAGAATATTTTTTAGATGACCTCTGTTGGATTCTTATTAGCAATATTTATGTTCCATGTAATGTTTTCCATATGCCGTTACTGTTTGAAAGTTTGGTCTTGCATTTATTCTTCTCGCCAGCTGTGGAAGTCCAGACCCTAGGCAGCAGCTTCTACCCAAATGCCTGCATAATCTGGCATTCTGGCCACCAGAACTATTTATTTTAGTTTAGTTTAGTTTTGTTTTTCATGGAATGAGGGTTTGGGTCACATATTTGTGAATATAATCATAAGCTTCAGATGTCTTTTATCTTTATGATGGGGCCATCTTGTCATATGCTTAGCTGACTTCCAATTTGCGGAATATTGGCATGTTTCATAGCTCTAAAGATAAAACCAAATATTCTAGAAAATTCACATGAAATGAATTATAGTGTGACTTTTTCAAAATAGCTTCATTATTTTTATAAAAGGGATGTATGCTCAATGAATGAAAAGAAAGTCAGTTAATAAAAGTATAAACAGGCTGGGCATAGTGGCTCACACCTCTAATCCCAGCACTTTGGGAAGCCAAGGCAGGCAGATCACCTGAGGTCAGGAGTTCGAGACCAGCCTGGCCAACATGACAAAACTCTGTTTCTACAAAAATACAAAAATTAGCCAGGCATGGTGGCACATGCCTGTAGTCCTACCTACTCTGGAGGCTGAGGCAAGAGAATCGCCTGAACCCAGGAGGCAGAGTTTGTAGTGAAGTGAGATCGCGCCACTGCGCTCCAGCCTTGGCAATAGAGCGAGACAACGTCTCAAAAAAAAAAAAAAAAAAAGTACCAACAGGTGGAAAAAAGCCACCTGATACTTTACCAGCTGGGCAAGAACATGGCTCAGTGACCGCTCTCCCCAGAACTCTTGCTCTGTGAATATATTACCATGCCTTTTAAATGGTATTGTTTATTAATAAGGGTATAAGTATACCTTATATGTTGACTTACAGAGAGTGACAAAATAATTTATTGCCTACATCTGGACACTTTGGAGAGTGAAAGGTGCTATTAACAATCAGACTGGCACAACAGATGTGTACCTGAACTGTCCCAGGCACCTTGAACTAGTATTGCCCTCCACTTAGACCCTTTACCATACACGAAGTTATTCATTTATTACGCATTCATTGAACATTTATTCAATGCCAGACATTAATTAATAAAGTTAATAAAACACACAAGGGCCTACAGTTCAGTAGGGACTGTGGTGAAGGACACCTGTCATATTGTAAGCCATATGGACTCTCAGGGAAGGTAGAGGTAACTTTCAAAGGATTAGTGGAGTTAGGGTGGCAAAGGAGGGGGCAAGGGGCATTCTCCCTACAGTAAGTGATTTATGCAAAGATTGGAAGCAACAGAGCATATGGGAATTGGGGAAACTGCAAAAGGCTCAGGATGGTTTGAACCTTTGGTGGAAAGAAGAGGAGTAGCTGAAGACGAGGCTGGACATGAACCGCCTGGTATGCAATGCTGTAGAGATTGGGTTTCACCCTAAGGACACGGGCATGTTTTAAACAGAGAAGTCATCAGACTTGCATTTTAGAATTCTGGATGAAGGTGTTACTCGTGGAAAAGATTGAGGTGTATCTGATGTGATTAAGGAGGTTGCATCAATGTGCAAGGGACAGGAGAGAGTTGTGGAGTCAAATTCAGGCACCAGTCTGGATGGTGGAAACATTCACAGAAACAGAACTTTCAGGGAGGAGATGGTTTGGGTGAAAGGGAAGAGGGTGATGCGGTTTCCATGTGTTCAGTTTCAGGCTCCAGTAGGGCATCCAGGTGGAGATACCTACCTGTGCAATTTTGGTTGGAACGCAGAAGACAGATCTAGGTCAGGGAGAGAGATTTTGGGAGTTGGTGGCTTTTAGGCATATTTAAAGCCATGGGAATTTGAGGGTAGTTGGATTTTTATTACTTATCATGAATTTCTATTAACTCTGGTTCAAGGTTATTGAATTTGTAATAGAGTTGAATAAATGGTAGCTAAAATTATGACATTTTGAAATGTATTCATCCCCACCCATATTCATGAAAGAAACATTTGTCTGGAAGATATAAAACGCCACTATTCAGAATGTATTGTCCAAAGGAATTGGCAAAGAGATTTTTAGCCAAAAATCAAACTTAGAACATTCCCCATTCTTTCCCTTTCATAATAGAGAAAAGTGATTAAAGCTCTTTGGCTAAAAATAGCAAACGATTACGGTCCAGCTCACATTGTAGGAACAGGAAGCCTTTGGTTCATTGAACTCCACAAACAATCCCCACACATTGTAGCCACTGTAACTTTCTCCATTGCTAACTCTTTAACATACGATTTTCCCTCTGAGAGTTGCTGGTCTTGCTAGTTGCTATGGTCTGAATGTTTGTGTCCCTTCCAAATTCATATGTTGAAATCCTGACCCCCAGGGTGATGGTATTAAGAGGTGGGGCCTTTGGGGAGGTTGATTAGGTCATGAGGGAAGTGCTCTTATGAATGAGATTAGAGCCCTTACAAAAGAAGCACAGGGAAGCTCCTGGCCCTTTCCACCATGTGAGGACACAGTGAGAAGGTGGCCATCTGCAGGCAGACACCAGAACCCAACCATGCTGGCACCCTGATCTCTGATTCCCCAGCCTTCAGATCCATGAGAAATATATTTCTGTTGTTTATAAGCCACCCGGTTTAAAGTATTTTATTATAGTGGCCCAAACAGATGAAGACTACTATTCAACTTTTACATAAAGAACAAAATTAAATTAGAGCAAGAATTATCAGAGAATATGGGAGCTGTGAGTCACATTAGAGATTCTTTTACCAACTGTGTCATTTTTCTAGACAAGGCAGCTGAAGACCAGAGTGATTCAGTGCTTTCCTCCAAGACCACACCCAGGCCCGCACAGAGTGGGGGTCGGAGTCCCGCAGCTCAACACCCCCCCACCCCGCCCCGCATTCAGCCTCTTACCAGCCAGGACCCTGTGGATGATTTTTGCCATTTAAAAGTCATTTGCTCTTTCACAATACTGATAAATAAAAGATCAGAATAACGTATCTTAATTGGTCAAAATGTAGGGACAGAAAATGAAAGGAGACAAAGGTGCATTTCTTACACAGTTGACTTAGGCTAGCATTTTCCACTGTAATTGCAAATATACAAAGTGTGTCATCTTTCTGGTTATATGTCCTTTACTTAATTGCACTGAAAGCTACTTGGTTTCATCAGAGGTTCCAAATATTGCCTCTGGTTTAATAGCTGAAGGTTTTTTTTGTTTGTTTGTTTGGTTGGTTGGTTTTTTTTTTAGAAAGTGACTTTTAAAACCATATTATAAGTGTTTTATAATAATTGCCTTTCTCCTCTCAACCTAGCAAAAACATATAGATAAAAGGACAATCAAGTAGAGATTCTGAGCTTTTGTTAATTTTCTGTAATGCTATTGAACCAAAGCTCAAGGACATTGAGACACCATGGATCAGTAGCAATCATGGAGGAGGCTCCCTGGTTCAGTAGCAGTGGTGGTCTAGACACGTGAGACGCCATGGTTCAGCAGCAGTAGTAGGGGAGGCAGGAGACTGGACTGGCTGGCCAAGTGGCCTTCTGGGGCTCCTCATCTCAGATCCCTATGTATTCACTCCTGAATATGTCACAAGTATTGGGCTAGATTGTTTTTAAAGGTTCCTGGCAACTCTAACAGTTTATTATCCTACAGTCAAGACACACATTTTCATTTTATCACAATTTCTGATTCTTCACACTTTTTCTTATCCCATATGATGTGTTGGTGAATCCTGTCACTTTGTTTGGTCAGCATTAATGTACTATTTATTATTTATTTACTTGGTGCCAGCAACTGTCTTAGATGTCTTTTTGCCTGTCATTTTCTTCCATTCATTACAGCTGCCTCCTCTGAGCACTGAGAACCCCCAGAATTCAGCGACTTCAATTTGTTTGCCTCCCAGAGACTAAGCCAACCTTCCTAGTTTACACACAAAATGCTCCCACTTAAGTACATACTCTACCATATTCCTTCCTGAAAGTATAAATATACTTTCTGAGTAGTCCAAAGTGTTAATGTTTGATTATCTTGATTTGGAATTAAAAAAATGAGAAGCAAGTTGAACAAATCATTTCACATTTAAAATCCACGTATTTCCTGGAAATGCACCAAATTTTGATCTAAATAGGAAGTAAGGTATTTTCAGAGATAAATACTTCAAAATGGAGTTAAATAGACTTGCTTTATACTCAGAGATTCAAATAAGAAGATGATCTAAAGTTTGGTTACCTTATTATTTGTTTTTAATTCCATTTTCCTTTGATTGCCTCATTTATAAAATGGCAGCCAAAGACATTTTGGACAGTGAGAGTATGTGTCTGATGTGCATATCACAGCTATAAAGTGTGTACATGTGAAGACTTCACACATCCATATGCATGTTATCCATGGCTCCGTCGAGCAGTCCTCCTCTTAATTATGCTTTATATATGCTTTGTGCAGCCAGGCATTGATCTTTCAAGTACCGGTGTCTGGTTCAAAGACTTGTAATTAGGCAGAAAGATCTGGTAAAATGGATTCTATGGAATTATTCAAATGCTCTGTGTGTATGAAATTGTTCATCTAGAATTATTTATCTGGAAAAAAAGACACTTTCAAATATGCACAGAGCCTATTTTTTTAAAAATTGTATTCCTTTCCATTATTTACTGATATTCCATGCACTTCTTGGACATTTGCAAATTGCAGGGCTTTGTTTTTTGTTTTTTCTGTTTTGATATGAAGCTGCTTTGTTCTTTCCTGTGGGCCTGTTAATTGGTGAGCTCTTTATCCATGAGATCAAGAATCAGGGGCTTTTTATTAACTCATTGTGAGCTCTAAGATATTCCCATGGGCCTGGAGAAGAGAAGTTGCCTTTGAGACTTCATGCTTCTCCTATTCTTTTACAACACTGGTCACAGCCCAGAAGATGTAATCAACAATGACAAGAATTTAATCCACAGTTTAGAATTAGAATCCCCTGATACTGAAAATTCTATAATGAGCCTTTTTGTCTTTTTTCCTTTATTTTGTTAGCATTTACAATTCCTTTTACTTGTGCACGCTTTCTCCTCCAGGATAAAATCCTGTTAGGGATTTTAAAATAAATAATTGAATTCTGTATTCTAGTTCTAAAAGCCATAAAAGGAACAATGTTTATTTTTCTGGAAGACATTGTCATGGTCTGTAGGTGGTGATGTGAAAATTCTTAGAATTTTCTTTCTTGAAGATGGAGAGACCAGTAAATTCCTCTTTTCTCTTTCACACGTAAATACACCATCATCACATACCTTTCTATAAAAGTATGAATTTCTCCGCTAAGTAGTCTGAGAAATTATCTCTATACAAAGAGCTCCGTGGGGGATTTGCAGGGTTTGGAAGTGAAGAAGAGAATGAAAGGAGCCCCTGAACAGTTTCAGTGACTCTCAGGAATTTCAATTCTCCATTGCTACATGGCTTATTATTATTATTTTTACCAAAACATATGATACCCCTTTCTAGGCCACTACTGTTGCTCCATTTTAGCGTTTTCAGAGAATGTTTTTTCTTCCTTCTGATTAGCCTGTTTTTCTGCTCCTGCTGCCGCTGCTGCTGCTATCCTGATGTAAGTGCCTGTGAGTAAGCAGTGAGCTCCAGTGTACAGGGTTTATTTTTTTTTTCTCCATGATTCTCAACAGCTTTTCTATTAGAATGATTTTATGCCTGGATGGTTTGACTATCTTTTTCTCAAAAAAAAAATAAATAAAACAAAGTGCAGGAAACCCAAAATACCTTCCCAACAATTAGAATTTTGCTGGTTGTCAGTTTGCCCTCCATCCTCCTACCTGAGTCACTAGAAGCATCTGGGTCAGCCTGGGGATGGTGGCAGGCACGTCTGGGGTCCTTTTGATTGACAAGCACATTGAACCCAAGTGATCAGGACCATGAGTGGCGATTCACCACATGTGTGTTTAGTTATCATCATCAAGGCACCTAGCAATTTTACTTCTGAACATTGAAACTCATCTTTACTCTTTCCCTCTGTATTTTCCTTGCTTTCCCCACATTTTTTCCTGAAGAATATGTTGGTTCCTTTTAATGTTTGATTTCAGGCTAGTTTGGGCACACAAATTTTCCATTTCCCAAGATATTCTCAAAGTGAAGAAGGCACTTCTTCTGATATACACACAGAAACAGGCTTAACATGTAAGTGTAAAAAGAACACTCGACTAGCTGCTAAGCAACCTGCATGACAGGAGAGATTTTGTACTATCTTGCTATGTGACTTTAGGTAAGTCACTTTACTGGTCCTCATTTTTGTCACATGTATGCCTTTCCCAACTAAAAAATTCAATTATTTTTATTTGTATAAATTTTCTCTTCTGAAACAATATTTATGCATGCATATCCACGTTGCCCTAGTTTTTTTATAATACCTTTAAGCATCTTAAAACTAGAATACTACTGAATGGACAGAAAAACAAATCTGTACACAGAGACATTCAGAGTGACTTTATTAATCAGAATCTGTGTAACAAAATCAGCTCTTGCGGTACATCATTATAGGTGGCACGACAAATGCTAAAGAATATTTATGTAATTTATTAATTACAATATCTACTTGATTCTCTAGAATTTCCACGTTAAGTAAACAGAGAGGTTGCAAACTCTTCACATCTTATGTCCAACTGATTTTTCATTGTAGTTTTCTAGTTACAAAGCTGTTTTCATTGTGAAAAAATGTGTTAATCATATAATACAATGAATGTGACAATTAAAACAATATAAATGCAAAAATCATATAGGTTTACAGAAAGAATGAACTCAAGTGTAAAAGCATTAGATAGAAGAAAGAACAACACTTTCTAACATTAGAAGCCACAGTCTACAACAAGGTTATAGCAGTTATGGATATCTATGGACCAAATAACACAGCAACTGCCTACATAAAATAGAAACCAATGGAATAAAATGTAAACAAACACCAGAGTCATCTAATTATGGATCAAAATCCAGTATAAAATAAAGGTAGTATTTAAGACCATGAGATAGAGATGGTCTTTTTATAATAAATGGTGTTGGGACAACTGGAAAGCAATTTTGAAAAAGGTAAAATTAGATCTGTTGCTCATACCACACACAAAAATAAACTCCAAGTGCATCAGAGATCTGAAAGTGAAAAGAAATAACACTATACACACGCTAGCAGAAAACATGACCGAATCCCTCTACAACTTGAACACAGAGAGACTTTCTACTCTTTAAAAATCCCTATACAACAAAGCAAAAGATAAATGTGGCTCCATAAAAATAAAACTTTTGCAAGTCAAAAGCAAAAAATTGAAAACAAACAAATACACAAACTATCTACTCAAAATGGTAAACACCAAAAGCAAAGAAGTTAAAAGACAAATGACCACTGGGAGAAAATATTTTCAGTGTTCTTTTCCCATAAAAGGCATATACCCCTAAGTTGTAAACATCTTTTAAAAATTAAAAGAAAAAATGAACAAAAACTTTATGAACGAATGAGCAAATAAATGAAGCAAGAATGCACAGAAAGACAACATATGAAAAGATGTTCAAATCTTCTTCTCATTGTAAGAGAAATGAAATTGGAACAACACCAGTACTATTTCTAATTCATTAGATTGGCAAACTTAGAGGTTTGACGATACATTCTGTTGGAGAGGATGTAAGGAAATAGGAGCTCTCCTACACTGCTGGTGGGAATAGCAAATGGTACCATTCCTATGAAGGAGGATTGGCAATATGTAACAAAATTGTATATGCATTTGGTTTCTATCCTAGCAATCCCACTTCTAAGAATTTACTCTAAAGATAAACCTCCAACAATACAGTATACGTGTGTGTGTGTGTGTGTGTGTGTGTGTGTGTGTATCCGTAAGGTATTCATTGTTCATTGAAGCATTTGTTGTAATTGCAAAATGTTGGAAACTACTTGAATGTCCAAGCATAGAGACCGGTTGTATAAAGCATAGTATTTATACGCACTGTGTATTAGGCAGCTGTAAAAAATATGAGGAATTTTCACTTCTATAATAAAGTGATTTCCAGGATATATACTGAAGTGAAAAAAGCTATGTGCAAGAGAGTATAAGGAAGCTATGTACTTTCTTATAGGTATGAAACAAGGAAAAATTAGAAAACATACTGATCTCGTGCTAGAGGGTAGAAAATGGTATAAAAGACACATTTGGGACAACTGATAAAACTTGGAATATTAATTGTAGATTAGATACAATTATTACATTAATGTTAAATGTCCTGAAGTTGATAACTGTACTGTGGCCATGTAAGATAATAGCCCTATTCTTGGAGGATAGAGAGCTTGGTCTATGTAATTTATTTTAATAAAGGGGTATGTAACCTACTTTCTAATGCTCCAGGACAAACATGAGAGAGAGCGAGAGAGAGAGTGAGTAAGCGTGAGAAAGAGAAATGAAAGAGAGCACAGATAAGGCAATGGGTAAAATGTTGAAACTAGGTGAAGCTGGTTGTCTTTGTCAGCTGAGGCTGCTATAACAAAATACCGTGAATCAGGTGGCTTATAAACTACAGAAATTTATTTCTCACAGTTCTGGAGGCTCGGAAGTCCAGGATCAAGCCATTGGCAGATTCGGTGTCTGGTGAGGGCCTGCTTGCTGGTTCATAGACGGTGCCTTCTCGCTCTGCCCTCACATGGTAGAAGGGGCATGGAAGCTCTCCGAAGTTTCTTTTATATGGGCATCAGTCCCATTCATGAGAACTCCACTCTTATGCCCTAATCACCACCCAAAAGTTTCACCTCCTAATATCATCCCCTTGGTGGTTAGGATGTAAACATATGAATTTTGGAGGGATGCAAAGATTCAGTCTGTAACATTGGTGAGAAGCTAAGTGAAGACTCTTTGTTCTACTTTTGTATGGATTATTTGTATTGATCTTTGCATTTTTCAAAAGTTTGAAACTATTTCCAAATAAAATATCTTTAAAAATGTGGAAAAAATAGACTTCTCACATGCCTCCAAAGGGGACTTACACAGGTGGTAAAAGATGATTCTTGTCACTTTGTTCAAAGGAATAGTGTAAAACTTTCAGGCCAGTCCTATGACCTCTGGGGTCAGTTCAAGGATCTCTTCAGAAGCCTCTCCAGTGTCCCAGCCCAGTCCAGTGAGGCTGGGCACATTTTATTCAGAAGATGTTAAGAAGATTGTCTGGGAATCAGTATTATTTCATAGCTCTTTTTTGGAACTGCAGAGGCAGCTGTCTCTTCTTAAAGCCACCAAAACCAGTAGTGCCCAAGGTGCAAGCTCACAGTTAGATGTGGAATTGTGTCTTTTTGCCCTTTGAATCTTTTCCCACAAGATGATGGTTTATTTATTTATTTATTCATATATATTTTTTAATTTTTATGAGTACAAGATGATGATTGATTTAGCAACTGAGATAATTGATACTATTCATCTCAAAGTGTAGCAAACCTTAGTGAGAAAGAGAAAACTGGTTATTGAAGGACTTAGCACAGATTTCTGCTCACCTATGTACTTAAAAATGATTTACTAATCGAAATGATATGAGAGGCATTAAAGGCATTACGGGTGAGATTGTCATCTCCTACTGGGTTTTTTTTTTTTCCACTTTCAAGTCAGAACGTGGGTGGAAGACAGCATTCTTTGAGCACATGGAATTAAGGTAAGAATTGGGCTAAACATGAATGGGGATTATGTTTATTTTGTGAGAACTGATCTCAATCTTCTTTGGCTTTATACTAATGATGGAAGTACTAGCTAATAGTTATTGAGTGTTCTGGGGACACATTGTGTTAAACCCTTGTATGGATCAGCTAATTTGATCTGCGTTCATTTTAGAGATGAGGAAACAGGCACAGAGATATAATTTACTCAGTTAATGAGTGGTAATTATTCCAGAGCCTGAACTACTAAAGCAGATTGACTCTGAGATTAAGGGAATTTAATACAGAATAAAAGAATGAGTTTAGAAGACATCCTCTCAAAGGCAAATTTCCTTACAGCAAACACTGCAGATTATGGCTTTGTAACAGAAGGGACTGAAACATTTAGGCCAGTGTTCTTAACTGCTTTATAATTGGCAGATGGCACTTGGTGTGCTGTGAGTTGTTAATAGGTTAATAGGTATTCTTTGGGGAAATGAGTTTCCTAATCAAGTAAAGTTGGGAAACAGGTCATGTTCTCAGTACATTTGAAAAAAAATAACTTTAACATTATTGAACGTGGCAGGGAAATTTTGTTTTTTTTCATGTCCCTGGTTCTGTGAATTTCTTTATCAATTGTTTTGCTATCAGCAAAGCTTATCAATGTGACCTGCAAGATTCCTCAAAAGAATATATAATGAGAAGAGAGCAAAACAACAGGATTTGTATTGGTATTTGTATTCTAGCATTTTTGATCACCAACTTGAGTCTTCTATACTAGCTCAACTTCTGGCTGATAAATGGGATGGTTTGGATGGTGGAGAGGTTTTCATTAGAAAGATAACAGATTCTTAGATGTGATTAGGAAAAGAAGAAAGCATAATTTTATCTGAAGCTTTCCCAAAGTATACAAGAATGAGTGTATTCCGTTTAGGAATTTCTGTTAAATTGCTTTCATTAAACAAAAATGAGAGAAGTAGCGGCTAAAGTAATAAGCCATATCAAATAATTTCTTGGAAATCTCTCTCTCTATATATAGGGTATATATTTATAGCATTAGGGTGTATTTTCCATTCCACCCCTCCCCATCACCAGTGATAGATTTTCATAACTTGTAGTAGCTGGAAACAGGACTGGGAAAAGCTATGGCAAATCTCCTGTAGGTCACTGCCCTGTTGTGCCTGTGGAAAGAAACCAGCTTTGTCGGGAGGGAGGGGAGTTGGCCAGGACGTCCTAATAGGCCGTTTTCTGTCTTCTCTCCATGATTGTTCTCAATCACTTGGCAATCACGATGCTATTAGGAGCACCCTGACTGAAGACACTCAGGTGCTTAGCCTTGCCATTAACAACATTGACAGGAAGCTTTGAGGTTGCTGCACAGCTGATGGGTCTTGAGAGTCTTGAATTAGAAGTCGGCCTGTCCTTATGACATGCGGAAATGCCCCGGCTCCTTTTGCAGAAGGATGTTCAGGCAATAATTGGAACTGTATATATGTGAATGTCTAAATTATTTCATCTCCTATATCTCTTCATATTCTACCATTTATTACATGGAAGTGCAGTAAGTCATGGATGTTGTCTGTATGGTAATGGCTTGTATTGAACCTTGAAGTTCACCATGCCCTGGGAGACGGGATTTACAGAGGGACGTGCAGAACCCCTTCCTTTCCTAGGCCGTGCCCTGCAGCCACCCTGCTTCCCTACCATGCTGAGCCAGTGTTGGGCAAAACAGACATTTCCAGGGTTTGTCACCCCATTATAGTCCTTTAGGCTTGTTAAAGTTCATGATCTGGTAGTGATATTGTTTGGCTCTGTGTCCCTGCCAAAATCTCATTTTGAATTGTAATCCCCCATATTGGAGGAGGGGCCTGGTACAAAGTAATTGGATCATAAGGGCGGATCTCCCACCCTCGCTGTTCTCGCGATAGTGAGTGAGTTTTCAGGCGATCTGGATGTTTGTGTGTGGCTCCTCCCCCGCCCTTCTCTCTTTTCCTTCTGCTCTGGCCGCGTTAAGATGTGGCTACTTCCCTTCGCGTTCTACCTCGATTGAAAATTTTCTGAGGCCTCCGTAGCCATGCTTCCCGTACAGCTGTGGAACTGTGAGTCAGTTAAACCTCTTTTCATTATAAATTAGCCAGTCTCAGATAGTTCTATATAGCAGTGCAAGAACCGACTAATACAGGTAGGAACTGGGAAGTCAGGCACAGGTTTCTTTGGGACAGTGTTTCAAGACAGATCTTGCAAGTTTCCTTTTTACAACACCCTTTTTCTGCCAAGGTGCTCAATGAGGTTGTGCGTAGATTTGTCCCTAAAGTGTGGGATCAGGAGTATATAAATCTCCATATTGGCTACCGGTGTGAAAGTTCTGGATGACAATAGGCAATTATATGTATACCCTTTAGAAGCAAAATCTACCAATTTTTTTTTCTTTTCCTGGGAAGAGAACATGAAAAAGAAACTAGAATCTGGAGATTCCTAATAATTGTCATCCTTAAAGGGCATTTACATCTGAGACTTCACCTTCAGATTTTTTATGAAAGAATATAATTTAAAAATATAAAAAAAGTGCTGCTTTTCACATGGAAGTAAATGCGTAAAATATCTGGGAAAACACATCTGCTATCATTGCAGAATGAAATGAGATATTGTCATGATGGGAGAACAGTCTCTTAAATTTTAAGGCAAGGGTTTTCTCTAAAAGTTCTCAGTAATATCTTTGAAGTGTAGGAGCATCATATGATCTCTGAAGAAATTGCCAGCCCCCAAATTATTAGTCACTCTCAAATGAATACCCATCGTGTAGGAAACTGACTTTTTGGAAGGAGCAATGCTTAACATTAACCACAGCATTCTATTAGTTAGGAGGACCTTGATCATTAAAACCACTCTTTGTGTTTGTTTGTTTATTTATTTATTTATTTGAGATGGAGTCTCTCACTGTTGCCTGGGCTGGAGTGCAGTGGTGCTGTCTCTGCTCACTGCAACCTCTGCCTCCCGGGTTCAAGCGATTCTCCTGCCTCAGCCTCCTGAGTAGCTGAGATTACAGGCGCCTGCCACCGTGCCCAGCTAATTTTTTGTATTTTTCGTAGAAACGGGGTTTCACTATGTTGGCCAGGCTGGTCTCGAACTCCTGACCTCATGATTTGCCCGCCTCGGCCTCCCAAAGTGCTGGGATTACAGGCGTGAGCCACCACGCCCGGCGCGACTAAAACCGTTCTTTTAAATAAGATGCTTGCCACTCATTTAAGTTCACGATTGCCCATTCTGTAGCCCTTGAAGTTCTTCCTTGACTCATTTCGTCCTCTCCTTATGTTTCACATCTTCACGAAAATAGGAAGAACAGCAGCAAAGCCCCGATGACCCACATGCTATTTGATGGGGAAGAGACTAGGACTAGCAGGGCTTCCCATGCTTACTGGTGAGCATGTTTCTTTGGTGTAATGATCTGACTTAAGCAGAAGATGAAAGGAGTATAGTATTTTTTGGCCTTATACTTCTCAATGACACAGCTGAAGTCCATCCCATTTTTTATTTATCAGACTTTGGGAACAGACAACAAATGAGATTATAAGTATCTCCTTTCAGAGATGGATGCTCCAAGCAGAACTCTGCGACTCTGTAGTGCTCTTGGCAATTAACAGCTTCATTCTAAATTTGTAAACTCACTCTGGTTTGTTTTAAAAATGGAAATGAATGAGGAAGCCAAATCTTAGAAATGAAGAAAAATGGCGGATTTCCATTTCAATATGTAAGAAAATTACATGAATTAGGAAAGGATTTAAAAGTTAAATATGAAACCAAGGAACCTGGTCATGGAATTGTGCAGTAAATTGTTTAATAAATGAAATCCCCCTGGAAATATCGATAGCCTTCACCTTGTTGATGAATGCACATCGGTGTATCAGGTCCCCTCACTTAGATTCTTTATCATGGGTGAGAGTGTCCAGATGAAAAGCCTTGGGGTAAATATCACTAACAGAATATTCTCCTAGAACAGTAATTCCAGAGAATTCTCCTCTTCTGCTACATCAGTCTTCTGCATGCACGTAATCATTTCAATCTGCTGTCAGGTCCCCTCTACACCATGTGCATAATTGGCTACATGTACTACAACAAAAAGATCCACTTTGACACCTGCCACTTCAAAAAACAAGTGCAAGTAAAGAAACAAGAATATTATAATAGACAAATGTAGTTATTTTGACAAGTGTGATTTGTTTTTAATTATTAATATTTCACAGTATGCTAGTAACTGTCTTGTAGAATATTTTGTAAAAGCAGTGACATCTGATAATGTGTCATTACCACATTAGCATACCCCTATGCAATTAAGGCTTTAGTCAGAAGAAGGGTTTGCTTTCAATTCTAGTGTGAATTACCATGAAGCTGGAGAAAAATGTGAATATTAGAATTAATAAAAGTATTGCATTTATGTTACACTGTTCATCGGCATCTGGAAAACACTTTATTGTTTCTGCCAGTGTCAAACACTGAAACCTTAATACAAGACTCTCCAATACTTGATGTAAAATTCTATCAATTGAGAACACATGGACACATAGAGGGACTAACACACTCTGAGGCCTTTTGGAGGGGGAAAGGTGGGAGGAGGGAACAGATCAGGAAAAAGAACTAATGGGTACTAGGCTTAACACCTGGGTGATAAAATAATCTGTACAACAAATCCCCATGAACCAAGCTTACCTATGTAACAAACCTGCACTTGTACCCTTGAAGTTAAAATAAAAGTTAATCAAAAAAGAAAACAAGGGGGCCAGGTGTGGTGGCTCAAGTCTGTAATCCTAGCACTTTGGGAGGCCGAGGAGGTGGGTGGATCACCTGAAGTCAGGAGTTCAAGACCAGCCTGGCCAACATGGCGGAAACCCTGTGTCTACTAAAAAAAAAATACAAAAATTAGCCAGGTGTGGTGGTGCACGCCTGTAATCCTGGCTACTCAGGAGGCTGAGGCAGGAGAACCACTTGAACCCGGGGGGCAGAGGTTGCAGTGAGCCGAGATCATGTCACTTTACTTCAGCCTGGGTGAAAGAGCGAAACTCTGTCTCAAAAAAAAAAAAAAAAAGAGAAAGAAAAAGCCTTATCATCTGATTAAAAAAAAATTCTATGATCATGACAGTAATCCATTTATCTGAATTTTTTACATGTAAATTTTTTTTTTTTTTTTAGAAATTTGCTTTTTAGTCTTTTGAAAATTTGTAACAGAATGTCACATTTTTAGTTCTAACAGATTAAGCTTGGAGAACAAACGTAAGCTTAGAAGGACTAGAGGAGTTCTTTGTTTTTGAAATGGTTAGAGAAATCTCAAGGACCACTGGCAATTTCTCAGCAGTATTGTCTCATTCCACCTTCACTCAACAATAAAACCTTCCCCATTCAGCCTGTATCATCTCTATTTAAATTTTCTGGTGCTGGATTTCCTTGACAAACTTGAAACAGTGAGGAGACAGATAAGGAAGGAAAGATTCTGCCCCTCCCCCATTTCCACTACCCTTTCAGAGACTAAAAAATCTGATTTTGCTTTAATTTGTACTCAGCAGTGTCAGCTCTGTCAGAGGAAAGGGCATCCCTGCTGACAGTAATCATTATAACTCCAGGAGACTAGCAGAGATAAATATACTATAAGCCATCTTCTGAGTGGGTCAAACTTGTCCTGATACTTTTAAGGTCTGGGTACTTTGCAGAGAGATTTCCTCCATCAGACTCGTTTCTCAGCGATACCCAAAGCTGTATTTCTGATCCTGTCATGGAAAAATGTTAATATGTTACACACCAAAGTATGCCAGTAGTGTTGATTGAAGGACTCTTTTTTAAGTGGAAATTCCTGCTAATATTCAGCAAATAACCATCTCCATATAATGAAAATAAATAAAAACACAAATCTAGAAACACTGAATACCGTATGTAAATTTAACTGGGATTTCTATGTAATCTCTTGAGATTAAATTGGATATTTGCAGAATTTGTTGAAAATTGAATATATATTTATAATGTATATGAAATTCAGAAGCATAAAGTATCTAGGTTTTTGGAGTTTTTTGCAACTAGAAAAAAAAATTCTAAAACGTACAAATGGTAAAATAGCACCAAGCAAGCATTTGCTGGTAGAATTATATTGTGTTGCTTTTTGCTGCTGCTTTGAATACTGTTGTTATTTTTTTTTCCTTTGTTCTCTGTGTTTGGCCTGCTGTAACCTTTATAAAATTTACCTAGGTAGCAATTTCTTTAGTGTCTCCCAAGATCGTAAAGAAACAAGTGGGGAATCATTCAACCTTGTTTAACTAGAATGGGCATTTGCTCTGTTACAGTGGAAAATGTTTCTGATAATCAATATTTTTCCCTTAAAAGGATGTTTTCATTGTATTTTCTACTGTATTGCCTTTACTGTGTTTAGACTTAAAATTTAAGCAACTGATTCTACAAACATAGTTTAATGTAGTAGTTCATATGATTCTACAGGGTGCTTCTTTTTTCATTTTGTATAGACAGGTGTCTTTCCTTTTCATATATATCAGTCAAATAAATCCTACAAGGTATCCTATCAATGAATGTTTTGAAAGTGTTTTAATAATATGGGGAAAACAGGGAGAAGTATCTAACGAAAACTTGTTATATCTACATGGTATGATGGTAGATGAGTTTTATTTCCTTCATTGAATATTTTCTGTACCTTATAAAAATTGAGATTGTGAATTATTATTATAATCAGAAGAGAAAAAGAACTGTGTTTTAGAAAGAAGGGACAGGAGATGAGTGAAGACCAGGCTGCCCACAGGTGCTTATGGAATTCCTACTGTGCACATTTCACTAATCAACTCCATGGTCAAGATTTATGCCTGATGTAATGAGAGGGTGACCTCCTGCTGCTTTAGGAAACTGCCCCTTCAACCAGCCACAAAACCATTTCCACAACCGGAGCCCCTGAAACATCAACAGACATAATTTCTGCCAAGATAATCTTTAATGTGATACCATCTTTCAATGAAGGAGATGTCTCTGGGGTGACAGTCTGCAAAATTGAGTAAGATAGTTGTTAGGTCTTTTCTTTTTCTGTGAAAGTCTTAGAAATTAATTCAACAGTGTTTTTAACCTTCTGTGTGTTTTTTTCTCCTAGGCTGCTTATGTAAGCAAATACTATGAAAAAGTTATTTTTTTCCCCATTTAAGAAGTATCTTATTGCCCTCAGTGAGTGTGTGTGTGTTTGTTTTGAGACAGGGTCTCACTCTGTTGCCCCGGTTGGAGTGCAGTGGCGCAATCTCGGCTCACTGCAACCTCCGCCTCCAGGGTTCAAACGATTGTCCCGCCTCGGCCTCCCGAGTAGCTGGGACTACAGGCGCCCGCCAATATGCCTGGCTAATGTTTGTATTTTTAGTAGAGACGGGGTTTCACCATGTTGGCCAGGCTGGTCGCCAACTCCTGACCTCGTGATCCGCCCGCCTCAGTCTCCCGAAGTGCTGGGATTATAGGCGTGAGCCACTGCACCCGGCCGTTTTTTAAAATTTTTACTTTTATTATGAAGTGATTTGGTAAATTTGTCCTACTCTGACTTAAAAGATGTGTATCGGATGTATTTGTACCAGTTTATTGCAATGTGTATTTTGAGAAGAGGGCCTTAAATAAGAATATTTTCCAGACATTCCCAAAATGACTTCATTCACACGCTGTGCGTGAGAACAGTGTGCGTCCTCCAGCCTGTTTCTGCTTTTGTGCTGGCTGCTAAAGCTTCAGGCCCTTCCTCCTCAGCATCCTGTCAGAGAGCTTGCTTTCCCTCTCTAGTTTCTTAAACTACTTTAGAAAGCAGATGAGGACTGAAATAGTCTCCCCTGGCAGCCTCAGCAAGCCACACTCTTCCTCTCTATCTGAAGGGAGATCTCCTTTCTTTTTGTGATCAGATTTAAAATGAGGTGATTTGGGAATAACAAAGCTTTCGTATTTGATTCAAAATGCCAAATTTTGTAAATACAGGGATATACAGGGAAGTCATCATATTATGTGGCCCCCATAGACAAGAAGTAAATCCCAAGCCGGAAAAAGTCCATAGCATCCTCAAATAAGAGTGGGACATTTACTGGGATGCTGTTGATAACTTTTGTCCCAGCCTGTTTATTCCCGTAAATTACATCTGCCACCCTTTCCCCTGGCCCTTTCCCTATCCGTCAAGCTTTCTCACCAACTTACTGGCAGTGCTCACCCTGAAGCCTTTTGTCATATGTGTCTTTCCTGCAGTAGCCCTTTCCCCCATTTTTTCCGAGGCCTGGATGATATGTCACCTCCCTCATGAAGCCTTCTAGAGCCCTTCTGGTTGGAAATTGCCCTGCTCTCCATGAGCTGCACCATCATTAAAGTCCTTATTGAATTCAGCCTGGTATGAAAGTGGTTGCTTACATGTCTGGGTCCTCACTATTACATTGTTAGAGTTTACAGAGATAAGCATAAGGCCTGTGTGTTATTCATCTCTTGTTTTCCTCCAGTTTATTATTTGGAATTTTGCACATATTAGGTAAGGTGTTATTGTTGTTGTTTAATTTGAATCGTCAGCATCTTTTTTTTTAATGGTGAGGTGTTGATTAGAAAAAGAAAGAAAGACATTAAAAAGTAATTTGCAGGAATTGGTAATAATCACATCTAACAACTTGTGTAGCTATTTGCAGTTTTACAAAAAGGCGTTGGCATATAATGAGGAAGACTTAATGGCAAAGCCTGGTCTGGAACAGCTTTGCAACAAAATCTAAAAGGGGCCAAGAAAAAGCCAAGGGCAGAACAGATTCCCCTTGTCCTGTTTGCATTTTCTGTGTGCAAGGAAGGCTGTTAGGTTCTCTCCATTCACCAACTTAAATTCCTGTAACAACTTAAATTCCTGATTATTTTTATTATGATAATAAAAGGGTTGCTTTCAAGGATGTTGATGTTTTCCATCACACTGAGGTAGATGACTAGCAACATCATGCAGAATACAGTTGGGCTTTCTGCATGTCTTCTAGAATTACTCAAAGTTTCCTTATTTTCTTCTTATGTCTCCTTTTCCCATTCTCTTTCTTCACAAACAGTTTAAATATCAGAGTAAATAAGAGAAAATAAAAGATCATGAAATAATGTGAAACTGAAAATTGAACATATACTTTCAGATTTTGTACTGCTTGTTATTTCTTTGTCCTATAAAAAGTCCAGGTGATAAAATTAACATTCCAAGTTAAACATGAAATGAAAAAAATATACTTGCCATAGGCTTTTGTTTTTGGTAGGTTGGTTTAAAATATTTTTAAAATTGCATTATAAAAATTACGTCTAACTAAAAATGCGATACAAGAATTTCTGCCCCAAACAAAAATCTCAAATTCATACTAAAATATATAAAATAAAATGTGAATTTCTGCTTTTATTCTCCTGCCCAACCTCATTTTCCTTTTCAGAAGGAAACTTTGTTAAACATTCTATGTATATTTTTGCAAACCTTCTCCTGTGCATCTATATACATATGCACATACGTATGTAGATCAGAAATAGCTTGTATCGTACTAGACATATTTATCTACAATATGCTTTTTTCATTTTCAAAATTACTTTGGAGATCTTTCCACATCAATACATAAGACTCTACCACATTGATTTCATGGCTACATAGTTTATAATTTTTCCCATAATGATTGACAAGTAATTTTCAGGGTTTTTTGTAAGTAAATTTTAATGTACATACGCAGGTGTAACTTGGAGATATTGTGGGTTTGGTTACAGACCACCATAATAAAGTAATCACGGCAATAAGGCAAGTCACATGACTTTTTGGTTTCCCAGTGCATATAAAAGTTATGTTTGGCTGGGCGTGGTGGCTCACACCTGTAATCCCAACACTTTGGGAGGCCGAGGCAGGTGGATCACTTGAGTTCAGGAGTTCAAGACCAGCCTGGCCAACATGGCAAAACCCCATCTCTACTAAAAATACAAAAATTAGCTGGGCGTGGTGGTGCAGGCTTGTAATCCCAGCTACTTGGGAGGCTGAGGCAGGAGAATAGCTTGAACCTGGGAAGTGGAGTTTGCAGTGAGCCAAGATCGCCTGGGAGATGGAGCAAGACTCCGTCTCAAATTAAAAAGAAACAAAAAACAAAAAAACAAAGTTATATTTATACTGGACTGTAGTCTAGTAAGTGTGCAATAGCATTTTGTCTAAAAAAAAGTACATAACTTAATTAAAAATACTTTTTGTCAAAAAATGCTAACAATCATCTGAGCCTTCAGTGAGTTATAATCTTTTTGCTGGAGGAGGGTCTTGCCCAATCTTGGTGGCTGCTGACTGATCAGGGTGGTGGTTGCAGAACGTTGGGCTGGCTGTGGCAATTTATTAAAATAAGACAACAATGAAATTTGCCACATTAATGGACTCTTCCTTTCGTGAAAGACTTCTCTGTAGCATGTGATGCTATGCGATAGCATTTTACTCACAATAGGACTTATTTCAGAATTGGAACCAATCCTCGTAAACTGTGCCACTATTTATCAACTAAGGTTATGGAATATTCTAAATCCTTTGTTGTCATTTCAACAATGTTCACACCATCTTCACCAGGAGTAGATTCCATCCCAAAAGACCACTTCCTTGACTCATTCATAAGAAGCAACTCCTTATCCATTCAAATTTAATCATGAGCTTGTAGCCATTCAGTTGCATCTTCAAGCTCCACTTCTTTTTTTTTTTTTTTTTTTTTTTTGAGACAGAGTTTCATGCTGTCACCCAGGCTGGAGTGCAGTGTCATGGTCTCAGCTCACTGCAACCTCTGCTTCCTGGGTTAAAGCGACACTCCTGCCTCAGCTTCCCAAGTAGCTGGGACTACAGGTGTGCACCACCGCACCCAGCAGCTAATTTTTGTATTTTTAGTAGAGATGGGGTTTCACCATGTTGGCCACACTTGTCTCGAACACCCAGCCTCAGGTGATCCCCCCGCCTCAGCCTCCTAAAGTGCTGGGATTACAGGCGTGATCCACCACACCCAGCCTAGCTCCACTTCTAATTCTAGTTCTCTTGCTGTTTCCACCAAATCTGCAATTACTTTCTCCACTGAAGTCTTGAACACCTCAAAATCATTCATGAGGATTGGAATCAATTTCTTCCAAACTCTTGTTTATGTTGATATTTTGACCTTCTTTCATGAATCATGGATCTTCTTAATGACATCTAGAATGGTGAATTCCTTCCAAAAGGTTTCAATTTACTTTGCCCAGATCTATCAGAGGAATCACGATCTTTGGAAGCTACCACCTTACGAAATGTGTTTCTTAAATAAGACTTGAAAGTCAGAATTACTCCTTGATCCATGGGCTGCAGGAAGGATGTTATTACCAAGCATGAAAACAGCATTCATCTCTTTGTACATCTCCATCAGAGCTCTTGGATGACCAGGTGCATTGTCAATGAGTGGTAATATTTTGAAAGGATTTTTTTCCTTTTTCTGAGAAGTAGATCTCAACAATGGGCTTAAAATATTCAATAAGCCATGTTGTAAAGAGATGTGTTGTTATGCAGGCTTTGTTGTTCCACTTATAGAACACAAACAGAGTAAATTTAGCATAACTCTTAAGGGCCCTAAGATTTCCAGAATGATTGAATGAGCATTAGCTTCAGCTTCAATTCAGCAGCATTAGTCCCTAACAAGAGAATCAGCCTTTCTGTTGAAGCTTTGAACTCAGACATTGACTTCTCCTTTAAAGCTATGAAAGTCTTAGATGGCAACTTCTTCCAATAGAAGGCTGCTTCATGTACATTGAAACGCTGTTGTTTAGTTTAGCTGCTTTCACCCATGATCTTAAATCTTCTGAATAACTTGCTGTAGCTTTTCTATCAGCACTTCCTGCTTCACCTTGCACTTTTATGTGTTGGTGATGGCTTCTTTTCTTAAACTTCATGAACCAACATTTCCTAGCTTCAGACTTTTCTTCTACAGCTTCCTTACCTCTGTCAGCCTTCTTAGAATTGAAGAGAGTTAGAGCCCTGCTTTGAATTAGGCTTTGAGTTAAAGGAATGTTGTGGCTGTTAGGATCTTTTATCTAGACTATTAAGTTTCTCCATATCAGCAATAAGGCTAATTTCGCTTTTCTGTCATTCATGTGTTCACCGTAGTAGCACTTTACATTTCCTTTAAAAACTTTGCCTTTGCATTCGCATCTTTCCTGTTTGGCACCAGAGGCCTAGCTTTTGGCCCATCTTGGCTTTTGACATGACTACTTCACTAAGCGTAATAATTTCTAGCTTTTGACTTAAAGTGAGAGAAATGCAACTCTTCCTTTCGCTTGAACACTTCGAGATCATTGTAAGCTTATTAGCTGGCCCAATTTCAATGTTGTGTCTCAGTGAAATAGAGAGGCTTAAGAAGGGCAAGAGGGACAGAAGAATGGCAGGTCAGTGGAGCAGTCAGAACACATATTTATTGATTGAATTCACCATCATGTGGGAGCAGTTTGTGGCACCCCGCAACAACTACAAGGGTAACATCAAAGGTCTCTGATCACAGATCACCATAGCAGGTATAATGAAAAGTTTGAAACATTACCAAAATATGACACAGAGACACAAAGTGAGCACATGCTGTTGGAAAAATGGTGCCATAAGACTTGTTTGATGCAGGCTTGCCACAGACTTTCCATCTGTGAAGAGTGCAGTATCTGAAAACTACAATAAAGCAAAGCACAATAAAATGAAGTATGCATGTATTTTTGATATACGGATTAATATATCCGTAGGACAGAGTTTCAGAAGTAGACTTACTAAGTCAAGGTTTAAGCACTTTTAACATACAGAGTTTCTACCAAATTGTTCCCAGAATGGCTGAAACAAGTTGCTAACACCAATAGCATAAGAGAACATTGTTTCCTAATGGGTCTTTGGTCATTGGGTGTTATTAATTTTTTGCTTAATATCTTCAACAAATTGAGCAACAAGCCACCCATTACTTAATTGTTTCTTCTGTTTTCATAAAAATTTTGGATCTTTTTATGTGTCCGTCCTATTTTTTGAATGTCAATTGCTTATCTTTTCTCCCATTTTCATTTATCTTCTTGTTCATTATTGCTCTAGTGCCACATTTTGAAAATTACTGGAAATTTATAATATGCTTTATATTTAGTAGGACATGTTTCTTCTCATTTTTCTTTTTCAGGATTTTTTTTTTTTTTTAGCTCATCTTGCACATTTACCCTTCCAGATGGATTTTAAAATCAACTTGACAAATTCCATAGAAAATTCTCTTGGGGATTTTGTTGCAGTCTGCATTGAATATATAAATAAATTTTAGGAGCGTTTACGTGTTTACAATATTGAGTTTTCCAACCAGGAGCATGGTTGACCTCTCTACTTACAGGTTTTTATTTGTAGCTTTTTATAAAATATTATAGCATGTGTACTTTTGTTATTTGTCTTAATGCTAGTATTTTATACTTTTTGCCATTATTGTGAATGGAAAATTTTCCATTATGTGTTGTAATTATTATTAAAGATACCCAAGGAAACTGATTTTTGCTTACCTTGTTCTAGTCACTTTATGGTATACTTTCATTAATTTTAGCATATGTTCAATGGATGTTCTTGGATTAAGAAATTCTTTAATTACAAAATGTTAATAGTATATATTGTGGTAAATTTTCCAAAGTCTAAATTTATAAAATATAAAGAGAAAATGCTTCTCCATCACTTTGAATAGTTCTGCAACATGAATATTTTTTCACTTACAATGTGTTAGATATTTACATGTTAGTGAGTGGGGATGTACTCTATTCTTTTGAGAAGCTGCATATTCTTTGTATGGATAATCATGGTATATTTTTATCCAGGAAATGTTTAACATAGTTAAATAAATCAATAGCAAATAACACTAAAAGGCTTATATTGAAGAAAATCAGTCTCCTTGTAATAGCCCCCCACCCTTATCCCCCACATCCACCTTCCACAGAGGCCACTTTAAGCAATTTTTTGTTGCATATATCTTCATATTTCTAAATGTTCTGATTATACTGCTCTTTCTTGGTATTTCAACATTTATTGATTTTCTAGGTGAAGATTTACTTTTTTAAAATCCCTCTCTTTTGCTCCTTAAGTTCCTTCCAAATAATACATTTCACAATTTATTTATTTATTTTTTTAAACCAAAAGCCACTATTTACATTATTGTAACTGTTTAACATAGTTTACTGTTAGACCAAACAGTATAGCATGACTTGCTTTTGTCTTGCATCTTCTAGGTAAGTGATAGCTTTAATTCTTCTATTTCTACAATTATGCTACTCTTACCTTTTTCTTGTGTTATTTTGTTGGCTAGAACTTCTAGAATAATGTTGAATAGTAATAATAATACTGATTTTTCTTATCTTGTCCTTGGCTCCTTGGCTCTTACAGAAATACCTTGAATGCTGATTAATTGTTTAGAAATAAACATTTAAATGTCTCAGCTCAGATAAATTTTGATACCAAAAAGCAAAAACCATTTTTTTTTTTTTTTTTTTTTTGATGCAGAGTCTCGCTCTGTTGCCCAGGCAGGAGTGCAGTGGCGTGATCTCTGCTCACTGCAAGCTCCGCCTCCTGGGTTCACGCCATTCTCCTGCCTCAGCCTCCTGAGTAGCTGGGACTACAGGTGCCTGCCACCACGCCCAGCTTATTTTTTGTATTTTTGTTAGAGACGGGGTTTCACTGTGTTAGCCAGGATGGTCTTGATCTCCTGACCTCTTGATCCGCCTGCCTCGGCCTCCTGAAATGCTGGGATTACAGGTGTGAGCCACCGCACCCCGCCAAAAACCGTTTTTTAAAATAAGATTTTTAGCCTTTTCTTTTGGAAAATGATACTTGTGAGGACACTTCCTCTACTTATTGATGGTATCAGGTTTTTTTTCCCTGGCTTAATAAAAGCAAGATATAGTAACCTAACTATTGTTAAATGCTGATTTCATTTTTTTAATCAGATGTATCAAATCCATGAAAAATATAATTAAAAGAAAAAATTAAGAACCTTAAACATCAATTCTTCGGTGATGGGACTATGGTGAAGGTCACCTATATCTAGAGTGTTGTCAATAAGAGCAACATGAATGAAAGACGGAGGGAAAAGGAGGGTTTAATCTATGCAGGAATAGGGTTTTAAAAGAAAGTGGAGGTCAATTTGTCAGAAAAAAAAGGATAATGGGTTAGAGGTCTTCAGGTATTTGGGTAATTAATAAAAATGTAGTGTACAAGGCAATTTTAAGCTCTGTGATTATTAGGAAGGATTAACAGTAAGTATGACTTGGTATTTATTCACAGTTGTTCAATGGTTATGCTAATGACACAATGTTGTGCTGTAAATGTAAATTGAAAACTGCTCTTTTACTCTTTTGTTTTTTTACTTTTATATCTGTTTGGGGTAAGAGAGAAAAGGGGGACAGGGGCTGTCATTAATTGTAATTTCGTAAGTGCTACATGTCCCTGGAGTTCCTTGTACAGAGTTTGGTCGGAAAAACAAGACAATCAAAGCTTCTCCTAGGTAATGGAGATGGAGAACACTAGAGGGTGGAGGGGGCTGCTGGTCACAGAAGCATGTGCCTCTTGGCCACTGGTGTGTGCAGCCCGTGCTTATGTGGGGCTCACCAGTTCTCTCCCAGGCTTTACATTTTCCTGGTTCCACCCTCCCTTTCCCACCCAGTAACACCAATCTCAAAGCCTCGATTCATAGCACAAACACTACACCCCTTGCACGCACCCAACTCAGTTTTTTTCTCACTAAAATCTGGCGGGCATTCTCTAATCTGAGTCCTTCTCAATGCACTCCAACCAGGGTTTTGGGGTAGCACAGAGGCACTACAGCACTGTTTGTATAGGACTTCCTTTCAGTATTTGGTTCAGCTACGGAGGATCCCTGGATAAAATCTCTTCCTGCCTGAAATTAGAGTGGATTGGAGTGGATTCTGCTTTTCTGCCCAAACCCTGACAGACGTGCTATCATTCTCTTGTTATTTTTCGTGTCCTGAGAGGTAGATAGCTTGTACTCTGTGAATGAGTTACCTGCACTATTAAAAAAGATGTAAATCCAAGAATCTACAAGTGAGGAGAGACAGCTGAACAAAGAAACTGCCCACTCTCTTTCTGCTGTTTCCCCTTTATTTTCAGTTCTCAAGCTAGATTTTTCTTCCACCACCACACCTGATTCACAAACTAAGGTATTACCATTCTTTGAAGCCAAGAACAGCATATGAGAAAACACTAACCCTTGCCCATGGCGGACATCAATAATTGAGCACTGCAGTCTTGCATGCTGATCACCTATTTGGCTTACATTAGTCTCAGTATGGTGATCTGGCCAGCTACTATTAATCAATTGAAATTGGCATGTATAAAGAACCTCATGTATTGCCCCACAGCTTTGACAAAAAACCCTCAAAGACATAAAAACCAGAATGTTCATACAAAAACAGTTACTTTCAGAGAGTAACAGGAGAATCATGCATCAAACACCCATTTTCTCTTAGGTTTTATGGATAGCCTATCATTCTAATAGGGAGAATAAATGCTTTAATTATGACTGAAGCAGAGTTTCAGCCTATGTTCCTGGGCTTCCTTTAGAATTGTAACCACAAGTAAGCTCTGAAATGTGAAGAACCCATCCTGAACGTGTTCCCTCTGCTTTCCTGTTGAGGTTACCTTGCCAAGTGAATACCTCATATACATCCGTATTATAAAACATGACTGGCTCCCCAACAACGTAATTGAAACAGATGTTCTAGATACTGTTTTACTCTTCAGTGATGTCATCTCATTAGGGATGAATGTTTCTTTGTTCTTTTTTATGAATCATTTTAACTTATTCTACGCGGGTTTTGTATGTGTAGGAGTTTTTGCCAGTGGTTGTTAGCTTCTGATTTATTTTAATTGAAACGTATACATGGTATATGTCATTAAGGCCTCACTCTTAAATTTGCTGTATTTGATACAGTATTGTGGCCATTGATTGGTCCAGTAATATAACTTAAATGTAGATTTTAGGATGTTTTTTGTATAAGGGGAAAATTATAACACCTTCATAGAATCCATTTAAAATGAACTGACAGTGATTTTCTGTTAATGCAGAGCTGCAGCAAATCACTGAAGTTCAAGGGTAATGAAACTGCTGGTCATTTACATTAACGCCACACAAAAGAAATAAACTTCCTTTGCATTTTATTACCCACTTGTAAATATGTTGGAGAATACCAAGAATTTAGCTTAAGTTTCAATATATCAACACCAAGCACAGTTACCTTTTAACTGTTTATTTTACACTGCATGGTGAAAGCGTGGAGTAAGTTGCTTTTATGGTAATTGAAGTTTGTCATCTTTCACTCAGTTGCCTGCTTGTAATGTTACCCCTGAGAAAAGTCATCTGAAAATGGGAAATGGACCTGGACAGGAATAAGCAGAGCATGCTGTAGGTATTAAGTTCAATTCAAACATCATTTTTATTCAACCCCCGCAAGATGCTGGGGACCATTTTGGAAACTGGCAGTACAAACCTGTGAGAAGTCTCTCACCTCACAGAATTCACAGTCCAACTCTGGACACCGAGATACTAGCAGTGAACACTGATCTTGCCATTTTTCAAATGCAAGCTCACTTCCTCAGCTCCTTCAGGTGTTTGCTGAAAGATCATCTATTCAGTGGGGCTTTCTTAGACCACCTAATTTTAATATTGCAATTTCCCTCCCAACTCTCGCACTCATTATTTTTCTATCCTGGTTTATAGCACTTATTGGTAGAGTATGCTATTAGTAAATAGTGTACTATTTTTAAAGTCTATACCTCTTGTATATTATTGATTTCCTCCTATTGGAAGGTGAATTCAACGAGGGTAGGGATTTTCATCTGTTTTGCTCATTGATGGATCCCTACATCCTAGAACATGCCTGGCACATTGTAGGCAGTCAGTATATACATGAGTAGGGATGAATCATCCTAAGACAGCTGAGAAAGGATTCAAAGAGAAAGTAACATTTAAACCAGACCTTGAAGAAGCGATAGAAATATCCAGGAGAGATGCAGCTTTCCAGTAGAGAGATTGCCATGAGCAAAGCACATGTCTAAGGAGGAAAGAGTGGCCTGGGGGTGGGGGTGGGGGTAGGGGAGCTAGAAGATCAGGGTAGAGGGGGCTGGATGAAATACAGAATTGAGGGAGGGGGAGTGAGAGTAAGAAATGACAGAAGCTGGGGCCAGATGGTGAGGGGCCAGATAAAAATAAAATTAGCATATAAATGGACTGGCTTTGCTCAATCAAAGGAGGATTTTCTTTCTTAAAGAAAGACAGTGGCTCTTTTCCTGATTTTTATGACTTGAGCTCATAAATCAAATCTTCAGAGCTACTGACAATGTCAGCCTGCTGATGTTTAGGAGTGGAGGGTGACTGAGGAATGCGGTGTGCTGCGGATAGTCATGTCATCAGCAAAGATGTCTCAGAGTCTGCAAACCCGGACCTCTCTGTATTGGACAAGGCTAGGGAATGACTTTGAGAAGAACTGAATATTAAAGGAATTATCAACTTGAGTAGTAAGAGAGTTTCTAAGAATGATGGCAGAGCCACTCTGAAGTTTCTGAATGAGGTGGAGGAGGGGGAGAAAGTGGTGTGGTAAGGAACTTCAGTGGAGAAACAGCCCAGAGAACTGGGAAAGCAATGACTTGGAAGCAGCAATGAGTTGGTGTTGGAAAAGGAGTGGCTGCCATTGGGAAGGTTTAGAGGGTAAACTTTGAGCTTGAGGAAAATTAAGTTACATTTAATGTGAGAAAATGGAGGAAAAATGTGATCTGTATCTAACAGAGAGAATGGGATTGAGTTGAGTATCTAACACAGATAATGGGATTAAAAAACCCCAAGAGGATGAAGCCTCAGAGTAGCGTAAAGGGACTGGGCAGCAGAAGAGCTCTGGGCCAAGCTCACCACTATGGAGGAAGCAGGAAGGGTGCCCAGGGATGGTGGGCGGGGGCTTGGGAGCAAGGCCATGGGACATTGGCACTGTAAGGGGATGGGGAGGTTAGAGGGTGTATGGTGGTTGCATCGTAGTTAATAGGGAGTCTTGTGAATTGTCACCTTAGAGGCCCAACCAAAAAGTGAGCAAGCCAGCCCCTTCCATGCTCAGGCACTTTTGAATAATTGAAACACTCCTGGCAATATCCCAAGTGTCATCTTATATTACCCTGAAAATAGCTGCTCCATTTAGGGTTGCATTTAACAGAGCTTATGTAGAAAAGATAAAGAATGGTGCAATTGGTTCTCATCCTGCCTCTTTGGTTAAGGGCATTTACTCCACTGAGGGGTGGAGGTGGGAGCAGGATAATGTGTAATTTATGGTAAATTATCATAGATATTTATAGATGCATTTTCCCATAAGATTGTCTTATTGTTATTTTATACGCCTGACTTACACTTCTGAAAGAAGGCAAAGGCAACTCTTATCTTCTCGTTTGCACATTAAAGCACACGTACTCACTTATATTAACATAACATTGATAGCATTTTCTGTCTTGTCACTATTAAAAATAAAACAGTAGGATTTACAAAGAATAACAAAATTTGTTATTGTAAACTAGCACAGTCTCTCATTGTTATGCTGTTATAGTGTCTTCATATTTTAAGGAATTTGCAATCATGTAAAATGTATTGAATTTGATAGACTTCCACTATAAAACAGCTGAATGCTTCATAACAACCAACAAAGGGGTTGCATTTTTTCAGCTTGGCAGATTAACTGCTGGTTTTGTTTCCTGCCAGATCACTCGCTGTAACATAAGTAATAAATCAGGATAATTTTCTTCCTTTTTAGGGCTTTTCTTAAGTCTACCAAAACTCTCTTTTCTGGTAGGCAGAAAGATGGGGGACCTCATTGATACCTGTTCCCTCTCCTCATCAACAATCTTATTCAAAACCAAACACTTAGATGAAATGGGTGGAAGGATGTCCCAGCATAGAGAAATAAGCCATGAAAGAACGCCTTGAGAAATGGGAGTTCATGGAAGAGGGAAGGGTTTTCTCACTGTGTTACTTTAGTGTGTTCTTGGCATAAGTGAGCTCTCTTTTTTAAAAACACCTTTAATGAGGTATACTTGTCATACAATAAACTGCACATATTCCAAGTGTACAATTGTGTTAAGTTTGACACAGGTGTATACCCATGAAACCATCACCACAATCAAGATAATGAACATATCCATCATCTCCAAAAGTTTATTGTTGTATGTCTCAATAGTTCATTGCTTTTTTATGGCTGAGTGATGTTCAGTAATATAATTGTATACTAATATATGGCTATATATACCACAATTTAATGGATAGATATACCACAATTTGTTTACCCATTCACCTGTTGATAGGTGTTTGGGTTGTTTCCAGTTTGTGATTATTACAAATAAATCTATGAATATTTATGTACACATTTTTATAAGATCACATTTCGCCTTTTGCTAGGAGTGGAGTGGCTGGATCGAATAGTGGGTCTATGTATCACTTTTAAAGAAACTTCTGGACTATTTTCCAAAGCAGTTGTATCATTTTGTATTCAGACTGCAGAGTATGAGAGTTCAGTAGCTTTACATTATAGTCAATGCTTGGGATAGCCAGACTTTTTCATTTTAGAAACTCAAATAAGTTTGTAGTAGAATGTCATTATAGTTTTTATTTCCTTAATGATGAATGATGTCAGGCATCTCTTCGTGTGCTTATGTGCATTTGTATATATTCTTTGGTGAAGTGTCAGTTCAAATATTTTGTCCATTTTTTAACTTGTGTTTGTTTTCATATTATCGAGTTTTGAGAATTCCACAATGAATTTATGTATTCTAGATTAAATTACTTTATCAAATAGGTGATTTGCAATTATTTTTCCCAGTCTGTGGCTTATTTTTTCATTTGGAAAATAATGATTTCTAAGAGCAGAGTTTTTAAATGTTGATAAAGTCCAATGTCTCTTTCTTTTCTTTGATCATCATTTTGTTGTCATATCTAAGAAATCTTTGCCTAACCCAATATATACTTTCCTATATTTACTCCTGGAAGTTTTATTTTGAATTATTGTGTATAATGTAAGGGATGGATAAAAACTTTTTTTTTTTTGCATATGGATATCCAATTGTTTCAGCACCATTTGTTGAAAAAATATATTTTCCCCCCTGAATTATATTTAAACCCTTTTCAAAAATCAATTGACCATATACTGTGGTTCTATTTCTAGACTCTACTTTGTTCCATTAATTTATTTGTCTATCTGATGTCAGTACCTTACTATTTTGATTACTGCAGATTTATAATAAGTCTTGAAATCAGGTAATATAACTCCAATACTGTTCTCCTTTAAAAGTTGCTTTGGGTTTTCTAGGTCCTTTGCATTTTCATGTAAATTTGACTTAAGATTGCAGACAACTTATAATTTGGAAAGAATTAATGACAATGATGAGTCTTCTGACCCGTAACTATCTCTCCATTTATTTCAGTCTTCCTAACCTTTCTCAGCTCTACCTTGTAGATATAAATGTGCAGGTCTTGCTTATTTTTTGTCAGAATCATCTCTTGGAATTACATATTTTGATGTTATAATATTATTATTTCAGTTTCCAAATGTTCATACTTGATAGCATATGGAAATACAAATTTATATCTTGATCTTGTATCCTACAAACTTGCTAAACTCACATATTAGTTCTGGTAAACACATTATTATTCTGTAAGCTTTTACACACCCATGGACAGGTGGACTGAGAATAATAATGGTCTTAGGTCTTCCTTTCAGTCTGGATGCCCTTTATTTCTTTTGCTTATTACACTGGTTAGAACCTCCATTACCATGTTTAATAGATGTGGTGAGCAGATGTGGTTGCTTTGTACTTAATCTTAGGTGGAACGCATTCACTCTTTCATCATTAAGTAAGATACTAGCTGTAGGTTTTTATAGATGCCCTTCATCAGGTTGAGAAGGTTTTCTTCTATTCCTAGTTTGCTTAGAGTTTTTATTAGGAACGGATACTGGATTCTGTCAAATATTTTTTCTGAATCTACATTGTTGGTCATATGGTTTTTCTTTCGTGGTCCTTTAACATGATTAAAATTTGGATGTTAAAGCAACCTTGCATTCCTGGGTAAACCCCACGTGGTCAGGCTGTATTTTCATTTTTATGTATTACTGGATTTGATTAGCTAAAGTTTCGTTACATAGTTTTGCATCTATGTTCTTGAATGATATTGATCTTTAGTTTTCTTTTCCTGTAGTCATTTTTTATGGTGTTGGCATCAGGGTTATGCTGCCTCATAGAATGAATTTGGAAATATTCCTGTCTCTAATTTTCTGGAACATCTGTATAAAATTGGCATTACTTCTTCCTTAAGTGTTTAGTACAGTTTACCAGTGAAGCAATTTGGGCATGGAATTTTATTTATTTTTGTAGGAAAGCTTTTAACTACAAATTTATTTTTTAAATTAGTCTGTTTAACATTATCACACAGGCAACTGATGCATTTTCCATTTTTAAAAAAATCAATTTTTGTCTCTGTTTTACTTTAGATAGTTCCTATTGCTACGTCTTCAAATTTACTCTTTTCTTCTGTAGTAACTAATCTGCTGTTAGTTGCATCCAGTATGTTTTTTTCATCTCAGGCACCAATGTTTTTCATCATAAAGTGTTTTATTTGGGCCTTTTTATATCTTCTGTGTCTCTATTTAATCTGCACAGTTGTTCCCTGTTTTCTTGTTTATATCAAATATAGTTATAGTAACTCTTTTTAATGTCTTTGTCAGCTAATTCTATAATCGGCATCATTTCTGTGTTGATTTCGATTGATTATTTTTACTCCTTTTCATGGATTTTGTTTTCTTGCTTCTTTACACGCCTGGTAAATATTTTATTGAATGCCAGCCATTATGAATTTTACCTTGTTGCATGCTGGAATTTTTTCTACTTCTATAAATATTCTTGAGTTTTGTTCTGGCATGCAATTAAATTACTGGAAACAGCTTGAAGATTTCGGTTCTTGTTTCTAAGATTTGTTAGCCCTAGTTAGGACCCAAACAGTGTTTATTCTAGGGCTAATTTTACCCCATCACTTAGGCAAAACTCTTCTGAGCACTGAAACCAATCACCCCATGAGCTATGAGGTGTTACACTCTGGCTGGTGGGAAAAGAGGCTGCTTCCAATCCTGTGTGAGGCAGGTATCAGCTCCTTTCCAGCTGCCCCTTTTGTGAGTTTCTTTCCCTGGTGCTGGGTAGTTGGGTTAGTAACATACATGTACTAATCAGTACTTAGCTGACAGTGCATGAAGACCCTCTGCAAATCTTGGAATCTCTCATTCTGTGCATGTCATCCCACTGTGGCACTCTCCTGCCACCTTACCTGCCCCTACCTCCCTGGACTCTTATCTCTGTCTCCTCCATTTACAGTGGCATCAGGCTCTGCCTGGGATCCCCCTCTTCCTCATGGCCTGGAAATTCTTCCTATACAGTAAGCTGGAGCAATGGTAGGGCTCATCTTGTATGTTTCCTATTTTGCATGGATCACCTTCCTTCATTGTCTAATGTCCAATGTTAAAAACTTGTTTCATAGATTTTGTCTGGTTTGTAGTCATTTCAAGTGGTGGGAGGATAAATGTGGTACCTGTGATTGTATCTTGACCAGAATTGGAAGTCTGTTTGTTTGATCAGGAGTAGAAGTCTATGAGAGTTTTGATTGGTCCACAGTTGGTCCAGAGAGCGTCTTCTGGTCACTACTAATCTCTGATCACTCCAAGGTGCACCCGAGAGGATTTAGGGCCCTCACAAAAGTTGCCATACTTGCCTAAATTTAGCTGTATGTATGGTAAGGAGGGCTCTGCTTTCATTTTTAGATTTATACCTGAGGAAAGCCAAGCCGTGCAACTTTCTTTTTAATGAATGTACATGTGTTTTAAAAATCAAAATTATAGGCTGGCTTAATATTTAGTTTTCAGCAATTTCAGAATTAATCAAATAGTAGGTTTTGAATTAGCTGCTGAGAATAGTAAATAATTATCCTTACTGGTCTTTACATTTTTAAATCTTATCTTTGTAGGATATATTTTTCTCATCAGTTCTTGGAGTTGATATATAGTTGATGTCTTTGTTGCTTATATATTTTGAGACATTGAGTAACTTATTAAATCGTACTTGTAGAAATACCTTACTTTACATACTTCTGTTCTAAAACTGTATGTAAAAATCTAATGAAAAATAGATTTTTGGTTTTGTTCTTCAGTGAAATTCTATGGTAATCAAAGGTATTTATTTTCAGATGACAAGTAACCGTGTCGTTTTCTCTGTGCTATATAGAACCATATTTTCTTTCATTGAATAAATAGACAGAAGGCAACTTCATCCATATCCCCAACTCTGCCTCATGGCAGGGAACTTCTGATCACTGGGGCAGAGATTAGGATGAACATTAACACTGCGTACCATTTGAAATGCTTGCCTATGTAAATAAAACTTACAAACAGAATTGATTGTATGATGAATGTTTTAACTACTTCAGAAGTTTTTAAATACTTGAAAAGGGGCTTATTTACACATAGGTGAGAGAGTTGCAAAATAATCACAGACCCTGTATTTCCTAAGAGTGATTTTTAAACTTTTTGGTCTCAGGACCCTTTTCTCCCTTTAAAAATTATTGAGGACTCTAAAGAGATCTCTGTCTATTGGTATTTATTGTATTAGGAATTAAAATGCAGATGTATTTAAAATATGTATGTATTCATTTGAAAATAACAAATATATTACATGGGTATTTTTTTACCACTTTGTCAGTTATTCTTAAGTGAAACTGGCTTTTCCTCCTCTTCTTCCTCCCCTTTTTCTTCATCTTTTTCTCTTACAGTGAGAAAAAGATGGTTTCCTATTTTGCATGGATCACCTTCCTTGCAAGGTGCATGGAAGTGCATGGCAGTGAGTGAGTGCATGGCAGAGAAGCATATGATGACAAATAGTACAGTTTGGTAGCACTGCTTGATTCATGCTAAGGAATCTGCAGTTTTCTAGCCATTGCTTTGATATAATTATTACAAATGACAACAGTAGAAAATGCACATGATGATTTTGAAATAATTCTGACTTCATGGGTCATCAGAAAGCACTTCAGGTATCTTCAGGGTTTCTTGGACCATTTCAGAATTACTCCTAGGCTAATGCTTTATGAAATAATTACAAATATTTATATTACATATTTAAAACATTATTCTTTGCTTTAATTTTTCAAACAAATTTTATTAAAGCATAAGAGTCATTCAGAAATACCACACAAATCATGAACATACATCTTGATCAGTTATCACAAGGTGACCACACACATGTCACCACCATCCAGATCAAAAAATAAAACAAACCAGCATCCCAGAAGCCCCTGCTTGGTCCCCTTCCCACCACTACCTCTTTCCCAGAGCTAAGCGTTTCATTATGATTAGTTCTTCCTGTGACTGAGCTTTATAAAAGTGGATTTCAATGGTCTGTATTTTGTGTTGGGCTTCCTCACTCCACATTGTGCTTGTAAGATTCCTCCATGTTATTGCTTGTTGTTGTAATCTATTCATCTTACTTCTCTATATAAATAATTATATTAATGATGTGAATAGACTATGGTTTTTATATCCATTCTACTATTGATAGTCATTTGTGTCTCTTTTAGATTATTTGGAGAAAGGCTACTATGCACAGTGTTGTATATAATTTTTGGTATACACACCTACATATGCCTTTCTGTTGGGCTTATATTAGGGGTAGTTAGGCTGGGTCATAGAGTCCTAAGTTGTACATTTGTGCAGTGTTAGTGGATGCTGCTAAATACTTCCAAAGTATTTTAACTCAGTTTACACTCCCACCAACAGTGCCTGAGAATTCAAGTTTCTTTGCATCCTGGCTAACATTTAGCATTGCCATCCTTTTTTCGATTTGAGCATCCTGGAATGCGTGCTGTGGTGTTTAACTTTTCATTTTCCAGATGACTAATAAAATTGAACATCTTTTTCCTATACAGGCAGTCTTCACTTTGCACAGGATTGCAGTTCTGTAAAAATTATCATGTAAAATGAAATTGACTAAAGCTAACTTAATAATCACTGGAGAAAATTACAATTGTTCTGGGTCCTTTAAAATTTTTTGTCAAAATATATTTTAAAAAAATAACTTCTCATACTGTTGGTTATAAATATGTAGGGAAATGAAAAAATTAGTAAAACTAAATCTTATTTAGTTCACTGTAATTTAAAGCAGCGGGAATTTGAGAATTAAAATGTTTTCTCTTTCTTTGTAAAAAAATTGAATAATAGTAGTTTGGATAGGGCTTGCCTTCTCATTGCGTAACTTATGGAATGGAGCAAGCATCTTTTCTATGCCTTGGCAAATTGTCATACTCCTTTCTAAGTTTGGATCAGATTTATATGGCTTATTCCTCCATACTTCCAATGTTGTGAAATATCTCTGACAGTTCCTTTAGTTTTTTGTTTTGTTTTCTTTTTCTGTTTTGAGATGGAGTCTGACTTTGTCACTCAGGCTGGAGTGCAATGGTGCGATCTCGGCTCGCTGCAACCTCCACCTCCCAGGTTCAAGCGATTCTCTTGACTCAGCCTCCTGAGTAGCTGGGATTACAGGTGTTTGTATTTTTAGTAGAGACAGGATTTCACCATGTTGCCAAGGCTGGTCTTGAACTCCTGATCTCAGGTAATCCGCCCACCTCAGCCTCCCAAAGTGTGGGATTATAGGCATGAGCCGCTGCACCCAGCCAGTTCCTTTAATTTGAAGTCTTTTGCTGGAGTCACTTCCTCTGGGACATCTTAATTCTTTTCATCACAGCCATTTTCTTCATTTACATGGATAACTTTGCCTTCTTGGAGTTCTTCTGGCTGCATATCTGGAGTCTTTACAATGGCAGTAGTGTCAACATTCCTGAGGTCAACTATTTCTTCTCTAATTTTATTTATGTTAAATTTTGATTGTACTTCCAATAGTATTGCTTTTTTCTCTTCTTTTTTTTTGACCAATTTCCTCTGTTGATTTTTCATTTTTGTAGAACATCATGTGGGTTTATCACTGGGATACAAGAAGGCAACACAACTACATGCTTTGCTGTCTGTGCATGCACTAAATAAAAGACACACAGTGACTAATCAATGACAGACTTTGAAAGAAGCGATGTCGTAGGTCACTGATCCTGATGCACAATTATTATTTACCTAGTGATTTGTAGGTGGAAAAGCTACCAGCAAAGTTTTTGTTTCATACAATTATAGTTAATACACCGTGGCAACTGATATTTGCATTGTGTTTGGTGACTGACAACATTTGTGTATATCAAAGCCATGCAAAATGTGGACTACCTGTATTTATTGACTGTACGGATATACTCTTTTGTAAAGTATCTATTCATATATTTTGCCGTTTTTAAAACAGCAAGTTTTCATTTTTTATAGATATATAAGGAATTTTTGTATATTATTGGAATTAGTATTTCTTTGGTCATATATTGCAGGCATCTTCTCTGACTCTGTGACATGTTTCTTCAGTACTCTGTGGTGTCTCTCAATATTATGTAGTCCAATTTATAAAATGCTTCATTTATAGCTAGTGGTTTTTATGCTGTGTTTCAGAAACCTTTGCCAGTTCCAAGGTCACAAAGACATTCACTTCTATTATCTTCTAAATGCCGTATTGTCATGCCTTTTATATTTAGAATTATCATATGGAATTGTTTTTTGTATTGATATAAGGTAGGGAACAAGATGCACTTTTCCCCATATGGATATCCAGTTGACCTAGTCTCATGTATTTAAAAGATCATCCTATCACTACTGCTGTGCCATGTCATACCAGTACATGGTATAAGTCATGTGTCCATATAAGCATGAGTCTGTTTCTGGTTCCTTTATACTGTTTATTGGTATATTTTTCTATGCTTTCCAATACTGTGCTATTTTAATTCCTATAGCTTTTTAAGAAGTTTTGGTATCCATTATAACAACTCTTTTTTTTTCCTCACTCAACGTATTTATTTAAAGGAAAAAGCTTGAGAAGTCTAAGGCAGCATTTCCAAAAGTATATTCCATAATCATGGCCATTAAACAAGAAGCTTTCTAAGCTAAATATTTGGCTTCTCAGAACAAAACAACCTTCTTCACTGAGGGTTTTTCAATCTTTTTATTATTATTATTATACTCTAAGTTCTGGGATACATGTGCCGAACGTGCAGTTTTGTTACATAGGTATATTCTTTACAATATTTTTGCCTTCTTGTAATTCCATGGAAATTCAGAATCAATGTGTTGATTTGATAAAAATAACATACTGGAATTTTTATGGGTTTATATTGAATTTGTAGATAAATTCTGGGACAAATGACATCTTTATGGATGTATGTATATACGTGCACACATGCACACATTTTTTAAACCCTACAAGGCATAATTACTATTCATTTACACAATCAGTATTCATTTACACAATCAGTATTCATTTAGATATATTCTCATATTTATTATTTCTGTTTTACTTCATTTATCCTCCCTCACTCTCTCCCTCCTTCCCTTCCTTTCCTTCTCTTTCCTTCTTCTTCTTCTTCTTTTTTTTTAGGTTATAGAGTCTCACTCCATTCCCCAGGCTGGAGTACAGTGATGTGATCTTGGTTCACTGCAACCCTGACCTCCCGGGTTCAAGTCCCGAGTAGCTGGGACCACAGACATGCGCCACCATACCCAGCTAATTTTTGTATTTTTTGAAGAGATGGGATTTCGCCATTTTGCCCAGGCTCGAACTCCTGGGCTCAAGCAATCTGCCCACATTGGCCTCCCAAAGTGTACTTCATTCCGTCTTCATACTTCTATCTGGAGTCATTTACCCCTGACTGAGGAATAACCATTAATCTTCTTTAATGCAGACTTCTGGTCAAGTCTATTAGTTTTTATTTGTGTCAAAATTTTTTATTTTCTCTTCATTTATAAAGGATATTTTATTTATGAAGGATGTTGTTACACCTGTAGAGTGTTTTTGGCTGTCACTCACTTTTAGCAGTTTGAAGATGTAATTCAGTTGTCACCTGGCTTGCATAGTTTCTGCTGAGAAGTCAGCTGTAAGTTTTATTGCAGCTTATTTGAGGGTAACATGTTTTTATCCCTTCTAATGGCAACATGAAATAGTAATGTGACATGTATAAGTCTGATTTTCCTGCTTGAAATTCACTGAACTTGGAACTGTGGTTTAAGTCTTTCATCAGTTTTAGATGAAAATTTCAGTTTCACCTCTTCATATATTGTATATGTTTCTTCTGGGCCATTTTCTTTCTCCTCTCCATCTGGGACTTTGATTACATATATGTCAGAACTTTTCACAGGGTCCCATATTCTCTTTTTCTCTTTTTTACGTCATTTTTGACTCTATTTCCTTTGTTTCTGTTTTCCTTCTTTATTTTTTTTTAGTTTTGAGTTCCTGCTAAAATTCTGCATCTTACAAATTTCAACTTTATTAATCTTGGTTTTTAAAATTTTATATATGATATCTAAAATCTATCACTTTATACTGCCTCTTTCTCTTGTGTGCACTTTTTGTGTTTTTCTTTTAATTTGCTTTTGTCACCTAATATTCTTGGTAATTTTTTATTTATTGCCAAATATAGTGTACTAAAATGTAGAGATAATTTGAGATTCTCAGTGATAGTTATCTTTATCCAAAATAGGCATACCTTTATTTCAGGCAGCACTTAGGATAAAGGAGATTGCTTGAATACAAAGAGGGATTGAGTTGATTTGAAATTTGGTTTTAACCTTGCGAATGCTGGTCTATTTCTAGTTCATTCTTAGTTTTAGCATAGAGCCTTTATTGGGAGAGGTTCTCACCTGAGTACCAGTGGACCTTGAAGGCCAGTTTTTGTTATTCTTGGTTTTTAAAACTACCAGAAGTTCTTTGCAGCTTCTCAGTTTCCACTCAAGTGCCTCAAAGGAAACCCTGTGCTAGCTATCAGGCTCACTTCTCCAAGCTTCTCTCATCTTAAGGATTTTGCTTGTTAAGTCTTTGCTGCTTCATTAACTCCCCAACACTTAAAATGGAAATTTTGGGGGTCCAGATTTTCAAGGTGTTCCAGGTGGGACACTTTTTGTTTGTAACAAATTAGTCCATCATCACCAAAGGTCAAAATCCTGGCTTCATTCTTTAATGAGAAAACTAGTCAGAAACCTACTCTATATAGTTTGTGAAGCACCGAAAAGCTCTCTTGTTTAAGATGTCACTGTAGCTCACTGGAGATCCTTTTTAGAGTTTTCAATATATGAAGTAGTGGAAGTATGTGTTTCTCTTGAATTCTTTGAAGTAGGCTCTTTTTCAGCATGTTTTCCTGGTTTGGTTTCTTTGGTTAGCCTTTGAATCAAAGGAGTAGAGTTTATTGAAAGTCCTAGAAAGTTTTAATAAGATGGAAGTCAGCAGGAAAGAGGGGCAAGACAAAATCCATTCATGGGCCAGTAAGACCCAGCATAAAGGTCACAGGCAAGAGAGTGCAGCCAAGGTATTCAAGGCCAGGGGTTTGGCTTGGAAAGTGTTGAAAGGTAAATGCGAACTCTGTTTGCCATTACAGTTATTCTAAATTAGTTTAGTACTAAAATGGAAAGAGTCAGCTCAGAAAGAATGGGCTTCAGCCATACTTCCAAAATATACCAACTCATTACCTTGGAAAATCTGATGAACCTCTCTGAGTATCATTATCCTTATATGTAAAACGGTGACAATACCTTACTTTGCTAGTAGGAGGATTAAAAAGACAGTGTATACAAAACATAGAAGTTATTAGGTACTTATCTCTGCTAACTCTTTCCTTTTCCCAGTCAAAGGAACTGAAAAGGAAGTGACCAAAGGGGCATTTTTTTCCAGGTAGTCAGATGTCTTTGCAAGTGCATCTATATGGTAACTCATTAAAAATGGCAGCAATGTGATTTTGGAAAGAGAGAAGCTATGTTGGTGCTTTAGGAAAACAATCACTTATTGTAAAAAACAATTCTGTTTCTTGATGCTGCAGGCCTTTCTAGGAAACAGATATGGTGAATGATTTCACTCTTTGTTGAAATTTAACTGGGTGTGGGGTGGGATATGGCAAATTCACAGGGTGATGCTTGTGAAATTGAATTCAAAATCTTTTAAATTTCTTTCAACTTTTAAAAAGTAATTCTGTCTGGAAATTAATGTATAAAGAGTGCTATAGTGTTATTTTGGAAAAAAATTTCAAAGAGAATTCTGTTTCCTTGACGGCTAATAGTTTGGCTGAGGATCTGCACAGTGGTGCCTATTTGAAGACATTAAAAAATATCTGTTGGTTTAAAAAGTTCCACCCCACAGTAAAAAACAGTGCAATTTTGAATCAAAATGTTGTTGGAGACATGTTATAAGTAAATATAATATAATCACATATAACAATAAGTGAAATGGTTTGATTACAAGGAAAATTAGGATATCTATTTTGAAATCTAAATTATAATTCTTCAACCATACAAACAAGTAACTATATTATACTCTGTGGCACTTCACTTGATACATTTATTACTTTTTTAAAAATAGAAAACTTTAGCTATTTATTTAGCTACTTGTAGGCTAATGCTGACCTATGTTATAAATAGTTTAAAAAAATTTTAATATATCTCTTTAAATCCCATTTCTAGGCTGGGAGTGGTGGCTCATGCCTATAATCCCAACACTTTGGGAGGCTGAGGCAGGCAGATCACTTTAGGTCAGGAGTTCAAGAAAAGCCTGGCCAACTCGTGTCTACTAAAAATGCAAAAATTAGCCGGGCGTGGTGGCGGGCGCCTGTAGTCCCAGCTACTTGGGAGGCGGAGGCACGAGAATCACTGGAACCCAGGAGGCAGAGGTTGCAGTGAGCCGAGATTGCACCACTGCACTCCATCCTGGGTGACAGAGTGAGACTGTCTCAAAAAATAAATAAATAAATAAATCCCATTTCTAGAACAACAAAGTATGGTGGAAATTTAGAATGAGAAGACTTTGATTCAGTTTTTTTCATTCTTCTTGTTTCAATCTATGTGGTTGAGCAAAGCAGTTAACTTCTCTGAATTTTATGTTTCCTCTCTGGAAATGAGAGAATTGGTCTAGAATTCCAGATGTTGGCATTCACCATCTGACTCAAATAATAATAATTTAAAAACACACATACAGGGTTTAACCCAGAATAAGTGCAATTTCTTTTAGCACGGAATCTCCAGGTGGTGCCTTTGTTTCCTTCCAGCTCTCGGGTTTTTTTTTTTTTTTTTTTTTGGTGGGGATCGGGGGTGTGGGGGTGGTGGGATGGAGTTTCACTCTTGTTGCCCAGGCTGGAGTGCAATGGCACAACCTTGGCTTACTGCAACACCCCCCTCCCGAGTTCAAGCGATTCTCCTGCCTCAGCCTCCTGAGTAGCTGGGATTACAGGCAGGTGCCACCACACCCAGCTGATTTTGTATTTTTAGTAGAGACACAGTTTTGCTATGTTGGTCAGGCTGGTCTCGAATTCCTGACCTCAAGTGATCCACCTGCCTCGGCCTTCCAAAGTGCTGGGGTTACAGGCGTGAGCCACCATATCCAGCCTTAGGTATCTATTATTTAAAGAGATATTTAACTCTATTCCCTAGCAGAAGGCAACTACTGTTTTTCTCAGTGTATTTTGATTGTATTCAGTCATTAATAAATACAAAAATATCTTCTTTTCTCCAAATTATAGATATATATACTAAACATTTATAATTTTTTTCAACTATGACTTTCAGATATACCAAGAGATCGTTTGTTACCTAAAAGAGTAATGCTTGACTTATAAAGTGATAAAAATATGTATTTAACAAACTCTGGTTTAATGTAGCAGCTTGGGAAGCTACATATTTACTTTGCTGAAGCCATCATTACTCAAACAATCTTGCAACTCCTCCTTTGGAGTCGTCTGTAAGCTTAGGCAGAAAGCCACCGAAGCAACTATTTCCTTGCTTTGATAGTGTATATCTCAATCTTGACCCCAGATGATATTTTTTGACTTGCTTATTTGAGACTCTTTTATTATTCTCATTTCTGAATGACAACACTGTTCAGAAATCAAGGCCAATGTCACAGGAAGTTTTTCCAGTCTTAGCTTGTTCTTTGCAGATATTAAGTACTACATAAATCTTGCTAAAGAGAATGGACTGAAGGTTCTGAAAATAATTCAGAGGGAATTCAGAACACTTGCAATTTGAAGAGTTACAGCCTCATTGGCCTTCAGCTATAAGTAGGATGTATGTGACACACACACACACACACACACACACCCCTGATTGAGTGCCAGGTACTAAACATGATTTGTCCACATTATCTCACTTGATTCTTCCAATAACTATTTGAGTGATTATTTGAAGTGGATGATAACTTATTGAAATATGGAAATTCTAGTGTAGATGTTTAAAAAGGAACTTTCCATACTATAGAGCCACATCTCATACGTTTCTTCATTGTTCATGAAGTTCTCTAGAGGAGAACATCTATGACTGTCTTTAGTATGGTGTATTTCAGCCCTGCTCAACTCTTACAGTAAGTACCTCTTTTGTGTTGTAAATCTTAAATCCCTCATGGTGCAATTAAATAGAAATGTTCATCTAATCCTGGTCTTGATACAAGGAATTGTTTCCTATTACACATAAAATTCCCTGTAGAATGTATTTTCTCTTTTTGCAGGGCCTCATTTTCTTCTGTCATTGGAGCCATCATTTATTTAGCAGCTTTGTTAAACAGGGGTCTGTCCTGCGTGTGCAGTCTTTGGTAAGTCTAGATAAACACCAAGAAGGTCTTACATCTGCATTACTATGAAATGTCCCTGGTTATTAGCTGATATCACCATAAGACACAGGTGATCGTTACACTCAGTTGGAGAAGTGTGGCCCCAAGTCCGTTCTCTAAATCATGACTACTTGTAGCAAACACCTTTTAAGATGCAATTGGCCAGTGACACAAGTGTGGTCCTGTGGTCTCTACAATGCAATCAGTCAATTTTTAGAGAGGCTGCTCTCTAGGCAACAGCCAGAATGTTGGGGCCTTTTGCGATTCTGATCCACTAATAAGTGTTTGCTGTTGACAAATAATTGAGATCGCAGTTTAGGTTCACAAAAGTACAACTCAAAAAATAATTATGTTAAAATATACCTGCAGAAATCAACCCAGGTTAAGTGCTGTCTCTTTAGCACACAATCTCCAAAAGTTCAGAAAATCATCGTATTGAGGAGGGAGTGGGGAAAGATGACAGAAAAACCCGTCACCACTTACAAGAGCTTCATTTGGTTTTTAATCAATTGAAGGACTTTGCAGAAGATGGTACTTGTTAAATTGATCTCAATTAAAATCAGCCTGAGTGTGCCCTCTCTCCGACAATAGCTACACAAGGCCTGGGCCAGGAGTCTTTCAATTCTGCCCCTACGAGAGCACGAGCACCTGTCTGGACTACACTGGCACCTTTCCATTTTTTAATTTTCACCTCAGCCTTTTCTTCTAAGCAGTCTTTGACCTCCATGGCATCCCTAACGAAGTCCTTTCAGTGTGTGTGCCCTTCTTCCCCACATTGTAATGGAGGTGCGGTGAGGAATGGGAGGTTGCTTGCAGTCTTTCACCTCTGACAGCAGGGCCTGCATCCTGCACGCAGCTGTCAGGACGCTGACAGGGCTGCACAGTGGGATAATTGGGTGCTTGAGGAAGATTCATAAGGCCGTATGCTGCAGAGCCCCACGTCCTGCCCTGGGGCAATAAGGGGCAGAGAGGGGAGGAGAGAAAGACAAGACTCCAGTGGGGGCTAGAAACCTAGCCTTGATAAATAATAATCTATTTATAACAGGGAATAATGAAGACTTTGGTTCACAATAAGGCCACAGTTCCTGCAAGTGGAGGAATGATGTTTAAAGATTTCAAGTTTGAATTCCCTACAAGGTGAACCACAGCTAGGTTAGTGAGAGAATCAGAAAGATTGGGGCTGGGCGCAGTGGCTCATGCCTGTAATCCTAGCACTTTGGGAGGCCAAGGTAGGCGGGGGATCACCTGAGGTCAGGAGTTCAAGACCAGCCTGGCCAAAATGGTGAAACCTCATCTCTACTAAAAATACAAAAATTAGCCAGGCGTGGTGGCGGGCATCTGTAATCCCAGCTACTCGGGAGGCTGAGGCAGGAGAATCGCTTGAACCTAGGAGGTGGAGGTTGCAGTGAGCCAAGATCACACCACTGCACTCCAACCTGGATGACAGAGTGAGACTTTGTCTCAAAAAAATTGGGAAGATCCCGTCCAAGAGGAAGGAGTGTCATGTGGAGCAGTTCTTTTTATACCAGGATGTTGTTTTTGTTGTTTTTAATCAAAGCAAGCCGTCTGACAGCTCATTATGAAGAGACAACAAGAAGTGACTTTATTATGATAGTGTGGAGTTGGTTCCTCTGCAAATTAAAGTTCTTTGTTCACTTGCGGCAGTTTGCTTAGGAAACATCTGGTAAGGGGTGCCAGGTGGGATAACATTTTAGAAGTGTAATGTGATAACAATTAACCTATCACTCCTTTTTCTCATATTCTCTCTTTTCAGTTTTGTTAGATAGATTTATCATCAAAGGTGATCAAGACAAAATCTTTCAAGTGATTTCCTTGTGAAGTGGCCCCTCATGACTGGCATAATCTGTTACAAACTTATTGGGATTTATTTTCCCAAATAATTATGATTTTGCTCATGGGATGTGATAGGTTGGTGGTGAGTTTGCCTTCTTCACATATGAAAGGGCAGAATTCTTCATCAAACATAAAATTCTACTGGTGAAAATAATAATGTTGATTTATCCAGTCAGCATATGCTATTATTAGATATAAGATAAAAATTCAACTTTGGGAGGCCAAGGCGGGTGGATCGCTTGAGTCCAGGAGTTTGAGACCAGCCTGGGCAACATAGGGAGACCTAGTCTCTACAAAAAACAAAAAAATTAGCCAGGCATGGTAGCTCAAACCTATAGTCCCAGCTACTCAGGAGGCTGAGGTGGGAGGATTGCTTGAACCCCACAGGTCAAGGCTGCAGTGAGCTGTGATTGCACCACTGCATTCCAGCCTGGAGACAGAGCAAAACACTGTTATAAAAAATCACGTAGGATCAGAACTATGAAATAAGACTTTTTTTCTGCAGTGATATTCTGGAAATTCTGAACTCATATCAATGAGCAGTCAATAAAAGGTCTTTTGATTACAAGACTATATATTTGATAATCTGGAAACTGATTTTGAAAGGCAGAAGCTAGCATGAGTAAATAACAGCCCATAATATGAAAGTCTCATACCCACTTCAAAGCTCTGTCATTGTCTGAATTTTGAAGGCTCATCGCATCTGTCTTCTATCTTAGGTATTTTCTCTCCTTCAGGTTACTCCATGAAAGTCACAGCGTATCTGTCCCGTGAAACAAATATGTGATATCTAGGAATTTAAAATAAAGATGTTACATTTCTCTTTCTTGGACAATGAACAGAAATTTCTGTGACTTGTTGAAATACTGTTTTCTCATTGTTTAGTTAAATATTGTCAGATAAATTTCCCCACTGGAAATTTTTTTTAATTAATGAGATCTGCTTTGAGTTTCTATGATTTTTTTTCCATAAAACCCTCTAAAAATCAAAAGCCTTCGTTACGCTTAGGCCAACCGTGCATATGTGTTTAAATTATTCCTTATTTGGGATGATAATTTAGGTGATACCATAGCTTTTGCTTTTTGACAGCTAGAGAATGCAGGCCTAGCATATTAAGTGGATCAGGATATTAAATAACTAAATGATCTTATACTGCTATTTAAAGTACTTGTCAGTAGAAATAAAGAATATGATAACTTTTTCTTTCAACTTGCATTATCTCTTTAAAAAACTATCGGTGTTATTCCATTCACTTATTCATCCAGTATTTACTTAGAGTCTTCTATGTGCCAGATACTGTGTTAGCTACCAATGTCTACAAAGACATTGGAATAAGACAGGGTCCTGAACCCAGGAAATTTAAAGCTAGTAAACTCTCCAGACAGAAGTAAGAGCCAGGTGAGAAATGAGTAAAGGGCACAGCAGAGACATTACTAAGACTTTGTACCGTATATATACTTTATACATATATATGCTTCTTATAATTCTCTTCTACATGTATAAGCAATCCAAAAGTATTAGCAGAACAGAGAAAACTTCTTCTTCCCCTTAATTCACCTCTTCTTCATCTTTCAGATCTTCTGAGAATTATCAAATTAACACCCTCTAGTTAAGAGAAACTAGGTGGTGTTTTCCTCATGCCATGTCTTGCACAACCCTGGGTTTCAGATAAGGATGACTAGACGGTTCATGTCTGTAGTGGACAGTTGATGTAGGTAGTGGCAGACCAGGCTGTGCATAAGTCAGTGTAGGGTGTTCACTGAGGAACCCTACTTCTTCTGTGCTCTTTGTCTCAACCCCCTCCCCCAACTCCATGATCCCTGGTACCCCACTTCAATCTGCCCCTTCCACCCTCCAAACTTGCCTTCTCCTTATCCTTTTACTCATTCTCTCCTGAACTTCTTAGTGAGGTTGGGTGGGGGATTACCTAATTCGACAAGTTAATTTATACTAAATTCTTAATGTCTGATGATGGCTTACCCAGCCTGTGTCACCATTCTTCATAAAATAGCAGATGTAGAGAATGACAGTATTTGTTCTGGCATCCTGGAGTAACACATAGGTCACTAAGGTCTCAGGCAGTCATCTTGGGCTTCTGCTACCCAGGCCTCCCTGGCCACCACAAACCTGATAGGACCAATGGGTCTGGCACCCCTGTTACCCGTGTGCACTCTGCCTTAGCCCAGCATATGCACTGAGAGTTCTGGTCTTCTTCCCTTCCTGTGGATTCCCGGCATTTGATTAGGAACCTTCAAAGCCCTAATACAAAAGGAGGGGATATCTAGTGTAGGAGTTTTCCTAAGCTGTGTTGGATATCTGGCTCGTTTCTGTTAGCTGAGTGACTTTGGGCAGTTTATTTAACTCTTTTGCATCTCAGCGCCCACTTCATGGGATTAAAATGTGGACTGGATTCTATGAGTTAATATACATAAAACAGTCAACATGGAATTTCCATATAGGGTGCGTTCCATTAACCTGCCTTGCCATTGCTTATGGGTATTTTAGGCTGTAGCAAGGCCACTGGGGTAGAGATTAAAAGAAAAAAATATTTAGCATAAGTCTCTTAAAGCAAATAGCCTGTGAGCTACAGACATTTATTTCTCACAGTTCTGGAGGCTGGAGAGTTCAAGATCAAGGTGTGGGCAGATCCCTTATCTGGTGAGGCCCACTTCCTCGTGTGCAGATGTGTCCTCATGTGGTGGAAAGAGCAGAGCACTCTCTGAGGTCCCTTTTGGGAGGGCACTAATCCCATGTATTGTTACCGAAACACCAGGGTTTCCATCTAGGCCCTGCTGCTCCCCGCTGAGAAAGCCAATGACTGAGATGACAACCAGTATTGCCAAGGAAGAAGGGTTTAATCGGGCGCTGCAGCCAAGGAGATGGGAGCTCAGTCTCAAATCCATCTAGATTCATGGATTCTAAAATGAACCTAAATACATGGAGAATTTCTTGAATAGTTTTGTTCTCTAAACCCAGTTTGGCTGCCTTGTGGAATGGTTCCCTGCAGTAAATGGACTTTCGTTTATTTAATCATTCAAACTTCCACTCACATCTGCATGATTACAGAAAACATGGGGTATGTAGGCTAGTAACACATAACAAAATTACAGCAAGATGGTAATCAAACCTCAGATTTATCTTAACATGTTTCCAGTGGAAAATGTTTCAGCATTTTGTTCAGTTTATTACTTATCACTTGATTAATTATTTTTGTTGTACTAAATCATGTATGTTGCAGCTTAACAATAAAAAAATCTATTAAAAAACTAAACTAAAACTAGGGGTTTATATAGCAAGGAAGAAATGTAACAACGTGTAAGAAAGCAGGAACTAGGGAGGAGCAAGGAAACAATCATGATGAATGAGAGATCCAGCATCTCATTGTCTGGATGTGGGGATATGGTGAGTTTCAGTTCACCTATACTTTACTTGAGAGGCCTGAAGATCAGTTCCTGAGGATGGAACTCAGATAAAACAAATGTAAGGTTCATAAGACCAGAAGGGTCAGTTTCTATGTTTAGCTAAAAAAACTATCTAGGGCAGCTGTCCCCAACCTTTTTGGCACCAGGGACCAGTTTCATGGAAGACAGTTTTTCCGGAGTCCTGGGGTGGGAGATGGATTCAGGATGAAACTGTTCCATCTCAGATCATCAGGCATTAGTTAGATTCTCATAAGGAGCACACAACTTAGATCCCCCGCACACGCAGTTCACAGTAGGGTTTGTGCTCATATGAGAACCTTATGCTGCCACTGATCCAACAGGAGGCGGAGCTCAGGCTGTAATGCTTGCTTGGCGGCTGCTCACCTTCTGCTGCGTGGCCTGGTTCCTAACAGGCCACAGACAGGTACCTGTCTGTGGCCCCGGGGTTGGGGACCCCATATCTGTGGGACTATTGAGTGGGTTTCATTATGAGGGTTCCACCTCAGGACCTGATTACCTCCCAGAGACCCCACCTCCTAATGTTATCGTCTTGGGGATTCCAGTGTGTGAGTTTTGCCAAGCCGCAAACATTCAGCCCATAATAATGGCATTTTCTACACTTGGAAAACACTTTTTCTCCTTTCCCTTTTATTGTCCAGCTAACTCCTCCTTGTTTTTCAACTTAGCCCAGATGTGATGTCCTGTGGAAAAAAATAATATTCAGACTCAAAAGGCATGTTTCCTCAGTATCCCCCTAGTACTCTGAGCACACTTCTGTCATAGCATGAATTGCTGTAGAGTAGTCATTTCATTCATTCATTCATCCACCAATTCACTTCAAAAATACGTTTACCCAAAGGATCTACCATGTCCCCAGCAGACAAGCTAGAAGTTCTGGGAGTAGTGGCCAAGGCAGATAAAGCCCCTTGTACTTGCCCAGTTTATGTTCTGGAAACAGACAAGCAATCGACTGGTAAAGAAATAAACAAGACTGTTGAGAATTGTGATATCATGGAGATTAAACAGGATGCTCTATGGAATTCCTGGGCAGAGTTGGAGGAACGTGGAGGCTGAGAATGGAAGAATGGGGAGGAGCCAGGCAGGGACTTTCAGTGGAGAGGTATCAGATGAAAAGGCTTCATGGCAGAAATCAATTTGGCATGTTTGGGCAACAGAAAGGAGGCTGGTGTGGCTGGCCATATGTGGTGAGCTTGAGTTGGGAGTGCTGGGGTAGAGATAGTGGTATTAGAGGAGGTTGGAGGCTCAGGCCAAACATGGAAAGGATTTCCTGGTTCTTGACACCCCCTGGATGCTGGAAATCATGTGCCTGATTTCTGACAACTCCCAGTGGAATCTTGTTTAGAGGTCCCTCCCCCACCAGCACCCCAGTGCTTTGACCATAGGCTCCTTGACTTGGTATCCTTCAGCACCTAGACCGATGCCTGGCTCAAAGCAGAGGCTCAGTAAATGTTCCCTGCATTTGCATATGAGTGAATTCAATACTGGACACATATGGGAAAATGAATTACTGCTTTAAGAAGACACTGCCTTCTTGCAGAAATGATGCTTTCTATCTAAAAAGAACCCTGAGGTTTCCCTTGCCCCACCTACTTGTACTGTAGTATTAGAGAGGTTTTACAAGTTGTTTAAGAATTCTTGAATATAATTTAACATTGAATAAAATGAGTTTTTCCCCCTCCCACTAATTATAATCATACAAGCAGTGAACTAAACAGCTGGGGGTGAAAGAAATTCTGATGATGTTAAAAATGCAAATAGTTTTCACACCAGATTAATTCATTTAACTAAGAGTCCTGATCTTTAAATATTAAATGTTTGAGTGTGAAACGTTTTATTCACAGGGGAGATAGTCCACATGAATGAATCTGAAGCCCATTCCTCTATCAAGGGTGATTTTAAAATAAACAGGATGCATATTGTTAGCTAGTTATTAACCAGCGAGTTGTAAATTCTTCAAAACAGTTCAGGATGTAATTTACATGACTCAAGATGAGCAAGACTCAGGGTACTATGAAGCTGCTGTTTGAGGTTAGGAGAAGCGAGTCATACAAGGACCTGAACGAATGTTTGTGTTATCTGTGTTTGACTAATATTTGAATTAAATGTTTTATATTTAATCAAAGCAAGATTGAAATTCATTATTACTGCTGATACGCAGTACTAATTACAGGAAATAACCAGCCCTTCCAAGTTCAGTGCCAAATGCTGATAGTGTGGTAATCTATGCTCTGGGAGGAAATCGAAGGCCTCAGATCTGAAAGAGAATTTAGTCCAGTTTTTTATGTTTTAAACCCATGCTTCCTTTCGATTAAAAAAGATCCCTTGCCTTTATTTTCTTCACCCTCTCTTTAGTTTGTATTATTAAACTCGTAAGATTTTTTAAATACAGTGTAAGATTTTATTATAATGATAAATCTAATTTTCAAACCACACCTCTGCTCCATCCTGCCTTGCGTGATCCTAATTAGGAATCACTGGTCTAGACTAATCTGCCTCTTTAGAGATCAGAAAACTGAGGCTTTGTGTTATTAGATCCTGAGATTAATCTTGATCATAGAGCTGTTTTAATGAAAAGCAGGTGCATAGTTTAGATTTCACCCCCATTTTTCTTATCTAAGTCCCAGAGGAGTTCAGAAATCTAAGTTCAGGATTTTTTCCCCCCAGATATTCAGGTCTATTTCACCTAACCCTGTGACACTGTAAACTACTGTGTTGGGTAGGTTGCCCCCAAGTGAGCTGGTATAACAGGTCTGCATTTACCTCTGTATCTCAGGCCCTGTCCACATGTGTTTTATTTGTATAGCAGCAAACATCTGGCCCTGAATGATCATTCTGCTACACGTGGTGATCTCTGGAAGTAACAGCAAGTCTACATTAGAAGTATGTACCACATTCTTTTATCCAAAGGACTTGGCTTTAGCCGTATTATTTTACAGAGTAAAGAACAACTGGCATATTTTTAAAAATTAGGAAGGATAAGGGCAAATGTGATCGGCTGGTGGGAAACTGAAGTCACAGATTAAATTACGTTCTTGGCTAGAAAATCCACTAGGAGAATAGACCAGAACAAGTGCCAGCAGAACACAGCCCTAAGATAATAAATAAAATTTATCTGATTCAAGAGGAAGATAAATCATGGGAGAAGCAAGAGTCTTGTTAATGTGCCTGGTTATAATTGCTTCTAGCTGGTAGAAAAGGATCCTTGAATCTTACATATTCAGCTAAACAAATGAGCTAGTTCCTTCCTGTAAACTACACTGAAACTGGCTTCCAGGGCCTCTGCATGGGAAGTTAGGGTTTAGATTGTAATAACAATCATTATTATAATAAACAGCCATTATTTGAGGGGTTCTGGACACTGATCTCAACATCCTCACTAAAGGGTAAGATTAAAGAAAAGTAATTAGATATTTGCAAGCACTGTACATTTTTGTAAGTACTGATATAAGCATAATATATGATAAATATAAAAAATTATATATAAGCATGCATATACACATTAGATAAAACGCAATTCTAAACAAGATATAAATATTTTTAAAACTGGACTGGGCATGATGGTCATGCCTATAATCCCGGCACTTTGGGAGGCCCAGGCAGGTGGATCATCTGTGGCCAGGAGTTGGAGACCTGCCTGGCCAACATGGTAAAATCCCGTCTGTACTAAAAATACAAAAATTAGCCAGGCGTGGTGACACGCGCCTGTAATCCCTGCTACTCAGGAGGCTGAGGCGTGAGAATCACTTGTACCTGGGAGGTGGAGGTTGCAGTGAGCCAAGATTGTGCCTCACTGCAAGTGAGCCAAAATTGTGCCCTCCAGCCTGGGCAACAGAGCTAGTCTGTCTCAAAAAAAAAAAAAAAATTAAAAACTGAATGATATGTATTCAGTTAGAGGGTTCGTTTTATTTTGATTAGGAACACTTGCCACAATTGTATATTTTTAGATAATCAAATTAAGGTGTCCCTTAATATGCTTGCCAAACACAAGCTGATCATCCATACTGGCTTTGGGTAAATAGAGCTTGAGAGAGAGAACATAGAAACTTACTTAAAAGATAACTGGGGAGAAAATTCATCTAGGACTAAATGGGAGAAATCCTTAGATATGTTTATATGTTTTTAAATTATGACTAGACTTGAGGAACCTGACTAAAGAATTGGAAACGGGAAGGGCCCCTGTATTAGTCTGTTCTCATGCTGCTAAAAAAGACATACCTGAAACTGGGTAATTTATAAAGGAAAGAGGTTTAATGGACTCACATTTCCACATGGCTGAGGAAGCCTCACCATCATGGCGGAAGACAAAAGAAGAGCAAAGGGACATCTTACATGGTGGCAGGCAAGAGAGAAAGCATGTGCAGGGAAAAACCATTAGATCTTGGGAGACTTATTCACTGTCATAAGAACAGCAAGGGAAAGACCCGCCCCCATGATTCAGTTACCTCCCACCGGGTACCTCCTAGGACATGTGGGAATTATGGGAGCTATAATTCAAGATTTGGGTGGGGACACAGCCTAACTATATCAGACTCCCCCAGGTAAAATTCAGTATGCAAAATTTTGAAACTCTAGATGAGAGGCAATAAAACATTTGGGAGGTTGAACATTTGAGCAAGATCAGAATAATAGATAAGGGGTGACATATGTTTGAACTGATTTACAGAGGAGAAACACTAGATACATTTGGTGATAAAAGATTTTCTACAGAGTTAGGGATAAAGCATCCTAATAAAAATTATGGTGTGTGAAGGTTATTGCTTAATAAAAATAATTTGGGAAGCTAGAGAATTTAGGAGTTCATGTACAAGTGACGGAAAAATTCACCATTTTGTGGTCAGATGATTACTATTTAATATCACAAGTTCAGTTGGGTGCAAGCTCTCTTGCTGTGAATTTTACTGAGTGCTCCTAATACTGTTCCATTAAGTGGCCTTGTTAATAATGGACCAGTGGAGCTGCTGGCCTCTGATATTTTAAGGATTAGAAACAGTGTTTAGTCTATTTGTATATGTGTGTGTGTGTGTCTGTCTGTCTGTCTGCCTGTTTCCCAGAAAGCTTACATACAAATCTTTTCTATCTTGAATTGTATTTGATAACTAGGCCTTAAGGAGCCTGTTCTCTTGGGCCAAATGTCCAGAAATTGAAGGTGGGGAACTCAGGAAGGACCTTAAAATATATTTTGTCCTTTGAGTTTTGTATTTCTACTCACTATGTGTTACAATACCTTGTCTGTTCATTCCCTTATACTTCGTTTTTTTGTTTTGTTTTGTTTTTTGAGAAGGAGTCTTGCTCTGTCACCCAGGCTGGAGTGCAGTGGTATGATCTCGGCTCACTGCAACCTCTGCCTCCCAGGTTCAAGTGATTCTCCCACCTCAGCCTCCTGAGTAGCTGGGATTACAGGCGCCTGCCACCACACCCAGCTAATTTTTGTATTTTTTGTAGAGATGGGGTTTCACCATGTTGGTTGGCCAGGCTGGTCTCAAACTCCTGACCTCAGGTGATCTGCCCACCTCAGCATCCCAAAGTGCTGGGATTATAGGCATGAGCCACTGCGCCTGGCCATTATTTAAAACCCTTTAGTTGAAACACCTTAGTTTTAATATTTTACAAGAGGAATCATAAGATAGGAGAAGATGTGGCCTACAAAAAGAGGCATACCGGCGCCCTCAACATTTAATTTTCTAGGAAAAAAAAATCCCTACTTGTAATTATTGTCCAAACCCTTCTCATTGTATTAGGCACAATTCTATTAAATTATGTTCTTCACTCATCATCTCTCTAATGAAAAAATTACATTTAAATACACATGTCAAATAGAAACTGATGCAAAATAGATTGAACTACTCTAGTAATCCCGGAAGAGAAATTTAAATTCTATAGTTAATTTGTAGTTAATTACAAATTATATTTCTGATGCAAATCAGAAAAAAAAAGGGCTGTGACAGGTAGTGGGGGTGTGGAGTGGGAAAGATTGGAAGAAGAATATATTGTTTTCCTGTGTGATGATGGCCTTGGAAGAAAGATAACCAGATCCCTTTAAGGTTGACAAAAATAAGGATGGAAATACATGAGATCCATTCTTTCAAAGGGTAGCTAACAAAGAAGAAAGGGAGCCTGTGTTTTTTAAAAAATACAAGATGAAATGTGCAGTGGTGCCAAAAGCACTGGTTGAAGCTTTTCTGTTCCTCCTTGGGGATTAGCTGAGTGAGCTCAGGCCATCTCCCTGAATCATGTTACCAGTCTGGTTGAGATAGCACATCCGTTAAACTCGAACTTGTCATCCCCAGGGGGCATCTGGTATGAAACGCCACATTTTGTCACTAGTAACTATGGCTGTTGGCACTGAGAAAGTAAGCTGGGAACTGTGAGCAGTGATTTAGGAGAAGAAGATTGGAACACTTGTGCATAAAAGATGTTAGAATTCTCCCCACTAGACCAGTAAGGTAGAGGCGAACCTGGTAAGACAGTAAGAAAACTGGAGAAGGAATAGATTTTGTTGCTGTCTAATGAAATATATTTTAATATTCTGAGTGTCCTTCTCATTTTTCTTCTCCTGTATAAAAACCATTCCCTTGGAAAGTTAATATTATATGTATTGTCTGAGTAGAGGATATGTTCTTTCCATGAGTGCCTAGAACTAATGTAGATATCTATAAAGTTAACTATATACTTTATAGTGTCAGATTTATAAATCTCCAAGAATAACCATCAACTCCTTGCTTTGATATTATAAAAAGAATAATTTCCTAAAATTTTAAAATGAATAACTTTCCTAGAATAATTTATTGATGCATCTATCCATTTAAATATTCATTTTATGCTATCATATTATTTTTAGATTATTGTTTTTTTAAGATACAAAAGAAACTTCAGATTTCTGCCGTGTTTCTGAAAGATTAAAGCAAAATTCCATTAAGAAATAGTAGGAGAATTCTACTGTATCCTCTCATGTGTTACCAGCATTTTGCATTCCAAATAGAAAACATGCCAAGGTGCATTGTGTATTAATCAATCAAAATGCAAAAGTAACAGCAAAATTCACCATAACAACTGAGAATATTCCTTAGGGGAGCTTTCGTTGAATTGCCTGGGTTTTGACATAGAGTAACCCAGCTGTCCAGCTATTGATTTGGGCATAATTGTCTGCTGCTTAGTAATTATTTACATATGCATTGGAATTGTGTCATTGGGCTCTTCAGTGGGATTAGGAGAAATGGTTAAAATATATTACTGTTTGAGGACAACACTGTAGTTTCCAACAATAAGGATCCATTGTTAGGCCTTTTAGTGGGTTGAAGTTTTCCACTGGATATAATCCCATCCAGAGAAACCAGAAAGATGATTTTTGTATGTTTGTTTCTATATTTATTTTTTAACAATCCATAATTATGTATCATATTCCTTTACATACCTGAGCTTGGAGCCATTTCCTAGATTTAAGTGGATTAAAATGTCTGTGTTGTGTGTTGCGTGTTGTGTGTGTGTGTTTCCTTGACAAGTTTTGCCTTATAAGAAATTTTAACTATTTGGTTATGATTGTGTCTTGGACCAATAATGCTTACCTTGTGACAAATCTGGGTTTTTTTGTTTTTGTTTTTTTCGAGACGGAGTCTTACTTTGTTACCCAGGCTGGAGTGCAGTGGCACTATCTTGGCTCACTGCAACCTCTGCCTCCCAGGTTCAACCAATTCTCCTGCCTCAGCCTCCTGAGTAGTTGGGATTACAGGTGCCCACCACCAACCATGCCTGGCTAATTTTTGTAGTTTTTTAGTAAAGATGGGGTTTTACCATGTTGACCAGGCTGCTCTCGAACTCCTGACTTCAGGTGATCTGACCACCTTGGCCTGCCAAAGTGCTGGGACTACAGGCGTGAGCCACGGCACCCAGCCATGACAAGTCTTTATGAAGGAAAGAGGAAAAACAGTATAGTTGACTTTTGTACAACACAGGTTTGAACTGTGAGAGTCCACTTATTCTAAACATGGATTGAAAATACAGAATTCTTGGGGATGTGAAGCCTGACTTTTCTGGTACTTGGTTCTACAGGGCTAACTGCAGGACTTGAGTATGCGTGGATTTTGCTATATGCAGGGAGTCTTGCAACCCAAGCATCTCCTGTGTATACCAATGTGTGACTGTATTTAAATTCATTGTCCCTAAAATAGAAGCTAAAATTAATGTTTTTCTAATTAATTCACTCATTGGGACAATGCTGAAAAATGGCCTTCCTCTGGTTCCCCATAAATCGTCTGCATAAATCCATGGGGAGACTGATATTTTGGGCCCACACTATTCATGACTGAGGTTGAGATATGTGATCAATTAGCTTTTAATTTTGTCCAAATTAACTTACGGTGTAAATACAGACTAACACTTGATTATGTACAAATGCCAATTAAAGGCAACTTCTGCCAGAAAGTTGTTGGCTAATGATGTATTTTTTGAGGAACAGAAGTTTTAGTCATTAGAGAGGTGCTGTTGTTCACATCCTTATCATGCTTAGAAGGAACATTTTCCAGTGTTTATATATTGGTAAGAATATTGTGGACTTCTTGACTTGCTCTTCAGTGACTGAGAAGCTTAGCAAGATGTCTCTTCAGCTAATTTTTATGTTTTAATATAGAATCAAACTTTCAGAAGAGTTGATGCTAGACTGATTTTTTATGACTTAAGTAATTAAAATTTTTTGTGAATACACCATTTTGTTCAGAAGCATGTTTACAGAGTTTGTAATAGTAATATGTTGCTGACAGTGAAGGTGAACAAAATGTTGAAAGGCTGTAATGGTGTTAAAGTAATGAATTAATGAAAAACTGAGTGGTTCTCTGAGGCTCCTGAAACCCTTCCCACAGGAAGAGAGATGAAGATTTCCTTCAGACCAGCCTGATCTAAATAGGAAACACCCTCAACTTCCTCCCAGCCCTGCTTATCTCTTTGCTTGTGTTTAATGTAAAATTTTCATTATTTAGTTACTAGAGACATTCATTCAGAGTTTAGCATCTGTCCTTTGAACTTGTTTGCATTGGTGTGGTCTGTCATTAATTGAAAGCTCCTAGATTGCTGGGTCAAGTTTTCTTACATTCTGTGACTAAGATGCTTATTACCACCCCATACTAAACAGATACTGAAGAAAAGCATTCAGTGTGCTTTTGTTTACCTTTCTCCTTGCCTCTGGTGGAAAAGTATTTTTCTGGATTGCTTCATCAGTAATACCACTGGTGAGGCTGGGGATGAGGGGGTTGAGATATGATATGGGGTGGGGTTAAGGTTAGGGAGCAATTTAGGGTGGGGAGTAGGAGCTCTTTGCAATCAAAAAGATCCAGAATATTCACTTCACAACTTACCATCTTTCTGGCCTCCGACTTTCCAAACCCAAATTTCCTCACCTGTAAGGTGAGGCTATTATACCTGTGTTATGGGCTGAATTGTGCCAGATCTCCTTTCCCAAATTCATACATTGAAATCCTAACCCCAGAACCTCAGAAAGTGACTGTATTTGCAGATATGGTCTTTATGGAGGGTACTTAAGTTAAAATCAGGTCAGCCAGGTGGGCCCTAATGCAATATGACTCATGTCCTCAGAAGAAGAGGACATTTAGACACAAACATGGACAGAAGGAAGACATCATAAAGATACAGGAAAAAGACGGCCATCCGCGAGCCAAGGAGTGAGGCCTGGAACTGTTCCTTCCCTCACAACCCTCAGAAGGGACCAACCCTGTTGACACCTTGATTCTGTACTTCCAGCCTCTCATTTAACTATGAGAAATCTCTGTTGTTTAAGCCACCCAGTCTGTGGTACTGTGTTATGGCAGCCCTTGCAAACGAATACAACTTACCTTACACTCCAATTGTAAATAGATCAGACACTGTGAAGAGCTTACGGTGTATAAAGACACTCAGCAAATGGGAGCTTGATAAAATGATCAGAGCTAGAGAAGGGAACAGAAGTGGAAATATTTCTAGAAATATATTTGAATCCTTAAAGCCTGGGTAGATGTGGAAGTGAGGTTTGGAAGGAAATTCAGGTAAGTTTCTTTTTATTTAAATTAGGCCCCCTGCAAACATAAGAGCATTTATGGATCGACTGTATCCAATTGTGTTTTTCTTTGTGGTTGTCTTTTGGGGATGATAAATGAGCCCAAATAATAACAAATGAGCCTCACAGAAGGATTTATGATCTTGAACCATAGGGTTCAGATGGTGTCTGCAAGTTGAATGCTTGGTAAAAATATGTAAGCAGTGGTGTCCCAGTCTGTCTGGTTTTGTTGGATTGGTTTCGCACTTCATTGCTTTCTGGCAAAGAAATAGTGCAAGCCCAAGTAATTTTAAAAATTGCCAGTGTTAAAATGTTGCCTCCTGCTATTCACTCATACTCCTCTCTGAATAATCAGCGGTGGCTGTATTTATGTGGATCTAGGGAACATTTTTAAATATCAGCTTTACATGCCAAGTTACCCTTTGTAACTTAAAGAAAGTTCTTTTATTTGCAAGCTATTCCTCAAGATAAATAAGTATTATTTTCTTATTTTGTACCTTTGAAGAATAATTCCTTCTAATTTGAAGTTTGGTAAAATTATAATTTTGAGTAATTTCTTAGGTGCCTGGATTTCTTATAAAAATGTCAGGATCGGCAAATCTCTTAAGATATTAGGATTCTCCAACTACTCTGCCCTTCAACTACTTTGATGCAACATGTTTTGTTAAACACTAATAGGTCTTCCGAAGTCATAGCAGCAGTTAGGGAAGGTCATGTAGGTGGGGAAGTTTTATTTTGTGAACTATTCTCCCTCTCCACACAAACATAAAATTAAACCATAATCAAATTGATTCTTTAGAAGGCTAATCAGGGTTTTGTTTTGCTTTGGTTTGGTTTTAAGATAATTCTGTAAAGAGTGCTCTCCTGGCACAGAAAGAAGACATTGGTCACCACCCAGAGAGGTGACTCCACAGCAGTCATTAGCTGGACCTAACTGTAGCTTAAATACCATGAGTCACAAAGGAAATACATAAGTGATAACAGCAAGTATTCACTCGTGCTTATAAACTGTTAACACCCAGCACAGTGGAAAAAGTGATAAGCTTATTTGATTAGCTCAAAAGTTCTCAGAAGTTCCTGAGGCTGTTCTCAGTTCCAAGAGGAGATAATAAAAATTCTAACTACTCCCCTTCTGGTACCCATCATCTTTTCTCTGGAGGACTTCAAAGGCTTCATTTGTGGCCTCGCTATCTTAACTGCTATACCTCCTCCACCATACTTCTAAAGCACAATTGTGTCTTGCCGCTTCTGCCTAAAACTGTGCAGTCACCACTGATTACCCTCCATATAAAGTTTCAATCCCTCAGTGAGGTCTACAAAGTGCTTTACGATCAGGCCTCTGTCTACCTCCAAATTCATTTCCTGCAACTACCTTTTTGTGCCTGTTGTCAGTCAGTCAGAAATACCTGCAGTTGCAGGCTTTCTCATGCCTCCGGGCCTTTGCATGTGATGTTCCTGTTGTGAACAAGCTCTCTGGCATCTAGATTTCTTGATCTAGCTACCTACTGCTCTCCATCAGCTCAATCTAGACTTTCCCTGCTGTGAGACTGGGTTGAATGTTACTTCCATGTGCTTCTTCTACCCACCCTGTGTGTATTACTGTATTGAAAGTACAGTTACCCCGCCCTTATTCTTGGGCTCACTCTCTGAGGTTTTAGTTGCCTATGGTTAACTGTGGTCCAAAAATATTCAATGGAAAATTTTGGAAATAAATAGTTCATAAGTTTTCAATTGCATGCCATTTTGAGAAATGTGGTGAAATCTAACCCTGTCTGGCCCCATCTCACCCAAGATGTGAATTGTGCCTTTGTCCAGCATGGCCACACTGTAGACACTCCCTGCTTGTTAGTTACTTGGTGGCCCACTCCGTTATGGTTATCAGATTGACTGTGGCAGCATCACAGTGCTGGTGCCCAAAGAACCCTTATTTTGTTTAATAATGGCCCCAAAGTGCAGGAGTAATGATGCTGGCATATTGCTATAATTGTTAATTGTTCTATTTTATCATTGTTAACCTCTTGCTGTGCCTAAATTATTAATTAAACTTTATCATAGGTATGTTTTATATAGGAAAAGACAGTATTTATGGGGTTCAGTACTCTCCATGGTTTCAGACATCCACTGGGGGTCTTGGAATGTATACCCCCTGGATAAGGGGGACTGCTATACTTGTTACTTGTCTCCTGCACCGGATAGTAAGTACTTTGAAGGAAGAAACAGTGTCTTGTGCCTGTTATATATACACTACCTAGCTAGTGTCAAATTATAAAAGAGTATGTGTGATGAAGGAAGGAAAGAAGGCGGGGAGGAGGGAGGGAGGGAAGGAAAATGAAGGAAGGAAGGAAGGGAAGGAAGGGGGCAATGGAAAGTATCAGAAGTGGGAGGGTGTTGTAGAGAGAAGGAATTGGTATTAACGGAGAACTTACTATTTATCCTACCAGTCTCTTTCATTAAATCTTCATGACAGCTCTTTGAAGCAGGAATTATTATCTCTAATTACAGATGAGGAAAGTGGGCCTCGGAGAGTTCAGCCCATTGTCAGGGGTTTCACAGCTCGTAGGTTGTGGGACTGGGATTTGAATGCAGATCTGCCTGATCCCCCAACCTGACCCTGTGCTCCCTCTCCCATTTCTAGCCATATCATGGGACGGATAAAGATGTCATATAATCACCTGGTGTATTCACCACAGTCTTGATCAAGCCAGGCCGCTCTAATTCTCAGCTGCTTCTCATTAGCCAAGATTCCTGCACTTTAGGCTGAAATAGAAGCTCAAAACAAACCCACTGGCCTATTTTTGTTAATCACTATAAACGGTGGCTGTAGCAGAGCTGATTCGTTTAATTGAGGATGTAGAAAATATTGCAGAGAGTAAAGAAAAGGCTAGGAATGCCAAATTAAATTTCTTGGAAAATAGTGGTTTGCATTCTTCAAGGGGTCATTGCTGAATTTGTAATCAGATTGTAATGAATTTCATCCAAAGTATTAAGTTTGTGGTATCCAGAAACCGGGAAATATGTTTGTGTTGTGAGTTCCTTACATCATGGAGTGTCATGTGTGTAAGTACACTTAATTAGATACTCTGATGACATTAGTAACAGTGTCAAATGTCATGAATGGCTAATTGCTTGCCAATCGAAAGCCCTATTTACATAAACACCAGGGGCCCACTCAGAGGTCTGCACCAACCATCTTTTAAGCTAAGATGTATCTTCAGTACCTTGGGACAAAGAAATGAGCATTTTCTTACAGAAATCCAAGAGACATTACGGGGGAGATAAAGAAATTTTTTAAGAAAATGTCTCTCATCTGATCAGTTAGAGATTGGAAACTATAAGAATTTTTTAAAATAATAGTTATTAAAATGCATAATATTTTATAGCTAGCTAAAGCACAATACTATCTTCTATATTTTATATTTTCTAAGTGTACTTTGATTCTGCATGTAAAGTTTCAGCCAAGCAACTTAATTATATTTTGAAAGCCATTCTGGAGTTTTAGCTTTACAAAGTTAACCTCCCACTTCTGTGCCACCACTCACACATACTAGCATCAAATGGATATAGAAAAACAACAATTTATTTTTTTCCAGGAATATTATTTGTGTTCTAGACTTTTAAAACAGACATGGATGTTAAAACTATCATCCAGTTTTCCTCATTTTACAGATAAGAAATTAATCCCCAGAGACTTACAGTAATTCACTTAAAGTCACCCAGCTCCATGTTTTTTCTGCTCCACTCATGTTATGGGCTGAATGTTTGCTTCTCCCTCTTCCCTAAATTCATGTGTTGAAGGCCTAACCCTCAATGTTCTTGTATTTGGAGGTGGGGCCTTTGGGAGACAAATAAGTTGAGATAGCATCTTGAGGGTGGCACTCTTTTGATGGGATTAGTGCCCTTTTAAGAACAGAAAGGGAGGGAGATCTCTCTCTGCAGAAGCATGTGCCATGGAAAGGCTATGGGAGCACATAGTGAAAAGGCAAGGTGGCTGTCTACAAACCAAGAAGTGGGCCCTTACCAGACACCAAATCTGCTGGCTTAGACTTCCCAGCCTCTGGAACTATAAAAAAAAAAAAAAAAAGTCTGTTGTTTAAGCCACCCAGTCTATGATATTTTGTTATAGCAGACTAAAATAATCCTACTCATACAAAAAGGATTGGAGCAGTTTATTGGTTCCTATTAATGATTATGATCCATTTTTATAAACTGTTATTCAAACCATCGGGAATGCAAAGCATTTTTTTCTCAAAGTCAAGCAGTAAATTGACAGCAAAAATTAAACAAAAGATCAGACCTCCTGAGTCATGGTCCAGAGCTTGTGATGTCAAGCATGTTGCTACTTAAAGGAAAGAATGTTTGTGTTTGATAATCTCATCACTTCTTAAAGCAATACCTGTTTGTTGACTGCATTTTGCAAACTCTGCTATCCTTGGTCTTTTAGAGAACTCACAAGCTTTCTTGATATACAACTTTGACATTTAAAAATTGTTCTGCTATGTTTGAAGAAAACAAAGGATGCAAAGGTTCTCTAACAGTTGCATGAGTTCACTGAGACAACACTCAAACTGCAGCTCTGGGACCCTGAATGTATATACCCTTGATTTATATACCCTGGGTTCCACTTGGTTTGCTGAGTCGAGTGCTGTAAAACATCTACATCTTGTTCTAAGAAGAATGAGGACATAACCTGGGTTGTTCTGGATACCGCCTCATTATCTTAGGATGTTGCATTCTTGGTAAATTCTGCCTGAGAATTGCAAGCAAGCGGCAGCAGAGCTGGGTCAGCCAACATCATCTGGAAAGGGAATGACCCTGTATCATGAAATCTCATGCATAAGCTGTAGGAGCAGGAAAAAGTTAAATGGTAGAAGAGATCATAGTGTCTATCCAAGAGTGTTTGGGGGAAACTAGGGCCCAAGGGTGATATAATATTTGGTGACTCGTACACAGAGTATGGGGTAGAAGCTGAACAGAACTGTCACCCAAATTCAATGCTATTTCTTTATCTTTCCAAGCAAAAGTAGTATGTATGACAAAGAAAAGGGTGAGACAAGGGTAAGCTGTAGTTAGTTTTCCCCTCTTCTCTCCTCCCTTACTCTTCCCTTGCCTCCCCTTTCATCTCCTTCCTCTTCTGTTCTTTCCTCTCCTCTTGTCCCTTCCTCATCCCTCCCTTCCTATACATTATGAAGAAATATGTATTGAGATGTGTTTTTAGAACTTCTTCTCAAAACAGGTCTGTATTTTTACTTCTGTGCATTTGTGGAATTAACTGACTCCACTTAACAGTAAAATAAAACAGCACTAAAAGAACATAAAGTTTATATTAAATGGTTATGAAAATAATGGGGCACCTTGGCCCACTGAGATTGTGTTGAGTGAAGTTCAGTGAAGATACTAAGTAGGCCCCCTCCCACCTCACTAGGAGCCAATTGACAGATACGGAAGTCAGACAGAGGTAGGTATTTTGGTCTGCTTTTTTATTACTGAAGAGTAAACTGGAGGATGTGAACTGCCTGGCTGGCAACACTGGGCTTCCAAATAGACTTTCTGACTTAGTCATGAGCTGTATCTCTTAAGTCTATGGCCTGGCAGAAATTGGAAGAAAATCATGCATTCTGTGGGAATGCATCCCAAAGAGAGTTTCAGAAGGGGCTGGAGAAGCACGTCCTGCTTCTTCTCCACAGTTGTCAGTCAGTTAAGTTTCTCCTCCTTCTATGGAGGAGTGAGTGATGAGCATAGTGTTGACTTATATATTGAGGTCCTTCTACCTGGAAGAGGGGAGGGGGACAATTGCTTTTCTGTTTCTAAACATATATTAGAGACTAAATGGTTAGGAAAAGATAATCCAATTTTCTTATGATTGAAAGATAAGTTAAAGGTGTTTTGGTTTTGTCTATGTGTAATTGTTATTCACTGTTTAATTAAGACAAAAATTATATACTTTGAATCAGTGATTCTCAAATTTAGTGTGCATTGGAATCATCTGGACAGCTTGTTATAATACAGATTCCTGGACTCTATTCTTGGACACTGAGTAGGAATGCCAAAAAAACGAATGACTTAGGTGGTCTTGGGGCCATACTTTGAGTAACGCAATCTGCGAATGTTTTCCTCCTTATCCATCCATTTCTGAATTATTTTTGTATTGTGGGTCATTACTTAGCCATTTCAAATTTAGTTATTAATCCTGATGATTGTTTACCAAATCACTATTATTAATACATATATTTGCTTACATGTTCATAGGGAAAATATGGGCATATATACATGAAACTGTAAATGATGGTTATCTTCTTGGCATGAGGTTACAGGAAAGGGTAGAGTTTTACACTCTTTCCTGCAGTGGTGTCACGGGATCTTTAGGGTGTTTCTTTTCTAGCTGGAAAGTTCTGTGGCTAGTGGTGCCTTTGCCCAAGTTTTTACTCAGGCCTGCTGGGCTTGTTCCACCCTCTTGGCTTGGCAGGCTTCTCTCAGCTCGTGCTATTGGCCCAAATCTCATGCCCGCCAAGAGTGAGCCAGGCGCAGAGCAGTGAGGAGTTTGAGAGTGAGCATGGGCTCCAAACACTGTGCACAGCCAGGCACACTGGTGGATGCAGCAGGGCAGGCAGCTCCAGGCACCAGCATGGGTGCCGGCTCCCTCTGAGGCTGAGGTTGGACCAGGTGTACTGCAAGCAGCTTCCACAGCTGGCACTGGGGAATGTGGTGGTGCCCGGAAGCTTGGAGATGCCAGGAACCACAGAGCCCTAGAGAGGTTGTCACAGGAGCTGCCTTGTTCAGGGAGCTCCTAGGTCTGGGTTCCCCAAAGGGCTGCAGCTCTTCTCCCCTCTCCTTCTTGTCACCCACATTGAGGCGAGTAAGGGGCATGTTTCAGCCCTATTTGTGTTACAGCTCTTTTAGCCCTGCCATTTGGCAGGTCCCAAGTTCTTGTCCTGCGTCCAGGAAGAATGAAGTATGTGGATAAGTGGAGAGTGAGTAAGATGATGAGGAGCTTTACTGAGCAACAGAACAGCTCAGAGGAGACCCACAGTGGATAGGTCCTTTCTGCAGGTGGGGTGTCCTGATGAATGTCCAGCTTTCAGCAGAGGAGACCCTGGAGTGGGTAGCTCCTCTCCACAGCTGGTCATCCATCTCTCCTCCTCTCCTGGAGTCTGGCTGAGTTCAGGGCTTTTATTGGCTTCAGAGGGGAAGAAGTACGTGCTGATTGGTCCATGGGTGGCCATAAGTAGGCCTGGAAAAAGCACCATAAGTTCCCACTCTGGTCCATGGGACTGGCATCCCTCCCCTTAGGCTTTCAGGCTTTCCAGGGCTTGAAGCAGAGCTTCATCAAGGACCTGCCCCCTTCCACTCCCAGGAGCCTGTCTGCCTCCTGCCGCTATTCATGGCACCTATGCTGTTCCTATCAAAGGGTGCCTGCAGGCCAGCATGGGTTGCCCTTAGCACCACCTCGGCCTCCTTCCTGTGCTCGTCACCCCCCAAAGTCCAGAGGGGGCTGAAGTGGCAAGGGACTGGTGCATCAGTGCTGCTCTGGGTGTGCACACATCTGGCTGGGCTGCAACAGTGCCTGGCTCAGCCCCAACCTTGCTCCGAGATCAGAGTGGGTGCTAGGAGCAGGGAGAGGCCAGGCAGTGGGAGCAGACACTTCTGAGCCTGCAAGGGTAGGGGTTCCTTTCCAGGCCCCTGAGAGTGCAGAGATGCCTGGGTCCACAGCTGTGGCTTGGCAACTGCAGCTGTGCCTGGGAAGGCGGGACTCCTGCCTGTTCCTGGCCCCCAAGAGCACAGGGACGCCCAGGTCTGCAGACACGGCTGGGCAGCCACAGCTGCACCCAGGGAATGTGAAGCTCCTGCCCTGCCAACTCATAAGGAGGTGGGGCTTCCACCTGTTCCTGGCTCCTGTCGGCTCTGTGGAGCACCCAGCCCCAGCTACACCTCCCACAGTGCAGCCAGCATCATGGCAGCAGCCACTCTAGATGGGTCACTGCTGCCATTGCTGGCACATTTTTGCAGCTTTTATTGCATTAAACTAAAGATACTTCTATTTTGAAAATAGGCAGAAGAGAGGAAAGGAGGAAGAAAGAGAAAGTCAAGTTCTGAGTTTTCAAGGAAAAAGGGGAAATTATCTCTTCCCATTAAACTTTACTTGAATCTTGACACCACCTGTGACTACGATGTCTCTTCGTACAGCTGAACTGATTGACTTATGACACGTTCTTACTCAGCTCCACCTCACTCCTTCCAGCCTATTCTCCATACATCTCTCCATAATTTAAAATGTAAACCATATCACATTACTCCTTTGTCTAAAACCTCCAGTGACTTCCACTGCACTTAGCTAAAATCCAAATTTTTCATCTGAAGGTTTTGCATGATCCAGCTTGCTAAATGTCTCTGTCTCACTCACCTCTATGTCCTCATAGCCTATACAGTACCTAGGCTAAAGTAGATGCTCAACAACTGTTGGTGAATTAAAGAATGAATGAGTGAATGAATATCCCTTTCAGAGCTTGAAATGTATGTGTTGTTTAATTTCTTTCCAAAATGGACAACTGGTCTTTTCTACTGGTGTTCATGAGACTCCAGGGGGCATATTCATTTCCTAGATTGTATCCTCTCCTAGTTGGACAGTTCTGATTTTTCACGGATCCGTAAAATCCAGCTAAGCTCTTCTCTGACACTAAGGTGAAGTGGCTATTAGGCAGTGCAGTGAGGAATGGACGGACTCTGCCCAAGTCTCAGGTTATCTGCCTTTCTAACTGGCTCAATGGTTTTCCAGATATTTTTGCTCAGGAATCACTCTGTCAGAACAAGGGAAGGACCCCGCGTGTCCATTCTCCTTCACCTTCCATCTATGCTGGTTTGTACATGAAAAATAAAATTATCTGCAATGAATTTTAAAACTGTCTTCCGCAAGACCAGCTTGGCCAACATGGCGAAACCCTGTTTCTACTAAAAAATACAAAAACTACAGGTGGTGGGCACCTGTAGTCCCAGCTACTTGGGAGGCTGAGGCAGGAAGAATTACTTGAACCTGGGAGGTGGAGTTTGCAGTGATGCAGTGAGCCGAGATTGCACCACTGCACTCCAGCCTGGGTGACAGAGCAAAACTCTGTCTCAAAAACACAAAACAAAACAAAACAAAAAAACTGCCTTCTGATATGCCACCAACAAGATATTCACATTGTTTCCTTTTCGTAGAATGTTGGAAGATATGAAATTAAAACTGGGATTTTCTAAGTAGTATCTGGAGTAAAAGCAAAAAATGTTCTTGCTTCAAGATTTCCATTTGTGGTGTCATTCACAAGAGAAATTTCCCCTTTTTGAAAAGTATTGGCTCTGATCCTATAACAAAATTACTTTCAAGAAGTAGACTGTGTACTATATGAGGTGAATTAATTTTTACAGTGATGGAAATCAGCTCTTACAGGGCACCAGGGTATCGTTTAGTACATTGGAAGAGGTAATTTTCTGAAGAGTGGTTTATTTATTGTCCACTAAGCTGAGCATTGAGGAGCAGATGCAGTGACTGGTGCACATCCCCCACCGAGTGTGCATGGAAAAACCGCCTAAATCACACATTGCACGTGGAGAATGCGGATGTCTCCAAAGGCTCCTTTACAGTAGAAGGAATTCTTTCCATGGTTTTCTAGTCTGCTGAACTAGAGGGAAGAAAGTTAGGAGGAAGAACAGGAAAGCTGCCGAAGTGTGTCCTTAGCAGAATGAGTGGTTATTTATCTTTACCACCTCATGAATTTTTATTTCAAGGTTTAAAATTTTCCACAATTTACTGAAGTAGAAAAAGAATAGAGCTCTATTGGGTTAAGCAAAGTAAACCCAAAGATATATAGAAACTTCAAGGAATTGATGGTTTAACCAGGTTTTGGAGTGGCATTGGTGCTGGACATTGTGGCCTTTATGTAATGTTGTTGGAAGTGGCTCTTTCTCGTTTTTTTTTTTTTTTTTTTTTTGGAAGCAGAGTCTTGCTCTGTTGCTGAGGCTAAAGTACAGTGGCACAATCTTGGCTCACTGCAGCCTCCCCCTCCCAGGTTCAAGTGATTCTCACGCCTCAGCCTCCCGAGTAGCTGAGACTACAGGCATGTGCCACCACCCCTGGCTAATTTTTGTATTTTTAGTAGAGATGAGGTTTCACCATGTTGGTCAGGCTGGTCTCGAACTCCTGACCTCTGGTGATCCGCCTGCCTCAGCCTCCCAAAGTGCTGGGATTACAGGCATGAGCCACCGTGCCTGGGCTTTCTGTTCTTTTAATTACAAAAAAAGGACTGATCATTCGTTACCTATAATGCAGAGGACACTTGAGAGGTCTGTTCATTTACAAAGGAAAGATGATAGTAAGTGTGGCGTCTCTCTAATTCTGACCTCTGTGTCTTTGTCTTTCATATGTTGCAACACCAAAGTCATCTAGAGGGCAGTTAGCTCTTAAAAAACAGAGCAATTTTAGTGAGCTTAGTAGAAACAATTGTTATAAAAACAGGGAGGGAGACAGTTTATGGAGCCAGAAGTGTCTCTTTTAACAATGTAAATTCTCTTGTGGAAACAACCAGCCAGATACCAATGACTTTTGCTGCTCAGCAGATGCTGTGGTGGATCCCACGCTGCTGAGTGTCAGCTTCACGTATCAGTTGGAGTGAGCAGTCAGTGCTGTGATGTCAAAGGGATGCTCCCAGAGCTATTCTAGAGAGTCAGAAAGCTGACTTCTCTGGAAAAAGTCACATCAGGACCCAGAGCAAGGAAACAGGTACCAGAATATCTGAGCTCCAAGGTAGCTTAAGCAGATTTTATGAGTACTTCTTTTTTTTCTTGCTACTGTTTTAACTGGGTTTAGGGCTTTTCCCTGGAGTGCCCATCTTAAAGATGGGGGTGCTGAGCCTAGAAAATTGAGAAAGGGATATCTGATTCATTCTGTTGAGGGCCTATGGCTCTTAGGCTCAAGAGAAACCAAAGGCGCAGCAGACATTCTAGCCTCATCATCTCCTTTGATGAGTAGTTCCTGGTAACTCTGTCTGCTGAGCCCACTTCTTAACCCTTGTGATCTCTTGAGGAAGTATATCATGACTATCACTGAACTGCCTCCTATTGGCTACTCCTATCCCTCCAGATTTCTACACTTCACATATTAACTTACCTCAGCAAGTATCAGAATTTCATACAATATCCACTATGGTACGTCTCATTAGAGGTACAAATATACTCAGTAAATCGTGGGAGAGCATAAGCAGAAAAACTGGGAGGATCTGGGAAATTATCTTGGGACAAAGGTGAAGACAGATTTTTTGCTAAAAAACCTAAAAAATATTGTTTTAGCTTGAAACTATTCTAATGCTAATTTGCATTCTAATCCTTCATATAACTGTGTTTAATTACCAAAAAAATAATGTTTTCTACAGAAAGTTTGAGAGAAATGAATAATCCGGGAAGATGCTCCATGCTTATCCCTAATGCCTGAACTCTTGACACTCTTGCACACCCTCTGGGGCACACCTGCCTATCTGAGAAACATGGATGTGCTTATAGTCTTCATTGCTCTGGCTGTGTTTTATCCCATGTAGTCTTTCACAGGTCTAGATAAAAGAATGCAGAATTGCAATGACTGTATAAACACCAGGCACGTACAGTGTCTGCAGTGTCTCGTCCCTCCCTATCTAGGTAAGAGGAGGAAAGAGGATCAGTGACACCAATGGAGATTTAAACCTTCCATGGTCTCCACGCCTGTAATCCCAGCACTTTGGGAGGCCAGGGCGGGCGGATCACGAGGTCAGGAGATCGAGACCATCCTGGCTAACATGGTGAAACCCCGTCTCTACTGAAAAAATACAAAAAATTAGGCAGGCGCGATGGCGGGCGCCTGTAGTCCCAGCTACTCGGGAGGCTGAGGCAGGAGAATGGCGGGAACCCAGGAGGCGGAGCTTGCAGTGAGCCGAGATAGCGCCACTGCACTCCAGCCTGGGTGAGAGAGCAAGACTCCGTCTCAAAAAAAAAAAAAACCTTTCACGGTCTCCCCCAGCTCCAGTAGAACCCACATATTCTATTCTACCTTGTGTAGAAACGATACCAAAGGAGAACTTTCTCACAGAAAAAATGAGGAGAGGAGTAAAGATTGATTATATAGTGTTTTTGCAGCTTCCTGAACTTCTCAGTGGCAGCCTATAAATATAATCTACACTGACTGTATATAAGACTTTAAATTTCTTTTTTTAAAAAGTCTATATTTTATTTTATTTTATTATTATTTTTTATTATTATACTTTCAGTTTTAGGGTACATGTGCACAATGTGCAGGTTAGTTACATATGTATACATGTGCCATGCTGGTGCGCTGCACCCACTAACTCGTCATCTAGCATTAGGTATATCTCCCAATGCTATCCCTCCCCCCTCCCCCCACCCCACAACAGGCCCCAGAGTGTGATGTTCCCCTTGCTGTGTCCATGTGTTCTCATTGTTCAATTCCCACCTATGAGTGAGAATATGCGGCGTTTGGTTTTTTGTTCTTGTGATAGTTTACTGAGAATGATGATTTCCAATTTCATCCATGTCCCTACAAAGGACATGAACTCATCATTTTTTATGGCTGCATAGTATTCCATGGTGTATATGTGCCACATTTTCTTAATCCAGTCTATCATTGTTGGACATTTGGGTTGGTTCCAAGTCTTTGCTATTGTGAATAATGCCGCAATAAACATACGTGTGCATGTGTCTTTATAGCAGCATGATTTATAGTCCTTTAGGTATATACCCAATAATGGGATGGCTGGGTCAAATGGTATTTCTAGTTGTAGATCCCTGAGGAATCGCCACACTGACTTCCACAATGGTTGAACTAGTTTACAGTCCCACCAACAGTGTAAAAGTGTTCCTATTTCTCCACATCCTCTCCAGCACCTGTTGTTTCCTGACTTTTTAATGATTGCCATTCTAACTGGTGTGAGATGGTATCTCATTGTGGTTTTAATTTGCATTTCTCTGATGGCCAGTGATGGTGAGCATTTTTTCATGTGTTTTTTGACTGCATAAATGTGTTCTTTTGAGAAGTGTCTGTTCATATCCTTTGCCCACTTTTTGATGGGGTTGTTTGTTTTTTTCTTGTAAATTTGTTGGAGTTCATTGTAGATTCTGGATATTAGCCCTTTGTCAGATAAGTAGGTTGCGAAAATTTTCTCCCATTTTGTAGGTTGCCTGTTCACTCTGATGGTAGTTTCTTTTGCTGTGCAGAAGCTCTTTAGTTTAATTAGATCCCATTTGTCAAGTTTGGCTTTTGTTGCCATTGCTAAGACTTTAAATTTCATAATGAAAATCAATTTAAGCCAATTGTGTTGAAAGTTTTATACAGTTGCACCATTTCCTCAATATAGTTTATATCCAAAGCTTTCATAGTTTAATGTTGTTTTGGGTTATTTCCATAAAGTTATAATTTTTATATCCCATTAAAAAACATATATGCATGTTTATGATGTTCCAATACAGAAACTAATTATGATTAATGAGAAGTGTTACAAGTCATATAGTTCTCTTCATTCAACTTTTTAATAAAAGAAAGAAAAAAATATGCTTGGTATTATTTCCTGTGAATAGAGAAATGCAGAAAATTTATGCCAATATGCCTATTTTTACAACATTGTGTCTTGGGATACCCAGTAAGCTTCAATTATTACAGGTATTTTCATTTAAGAGTGTCTTTTTAATTAAATGACAGCAATCACAGTATTAAGAAAACCCAACCTTGCCAATACCAGCTTATGAATGAGCTCAATGATATGCAAGAGGTAAGTGGGGTCACTTCATTCCAGTATATAGTCGATTTGTGTTTTTTTTTTCCCAAAGAATAATTAGCATAGTATATAGATGCGCATTCACAGACACCATGAAAAAAGCACCAAACAATTGAGAGAACTGTTTTTTCCCCTAAGGCTGTATTGGCCTAAGCATGTATTTGCCAATATTTTATGCCCTCGTCATCCATCCACACTTTGCACAAGCAATTTCCTCTACTGAAATGCTTTTTCCAGTTGTCCTCATAGAAAACTCTCATTTAACATCTCTTATTTGCTTTCCCTGGCCCCTCTCCCTAGGCAGAAATGATTGTTCATTTCCCTATATATGTAATATTTCTAATACACTTTGAAATATTCCTAATACAGCTCTTTATTATAGTCCATTTTAGTTATTGGCTAATAGGCCTCTCCCCTAAGCAGGAACTTAATGAAGACAAAGGCTTGTTTAGTCATATTTTTTCTTGCTTTTTTTATGTGCCTTGTTATTTTTTATTGCATGTCAGACACTGTGTATAAAATAACAAACAGAAGAGACTGCACTCAATAGTATTAACACCTAGAAATGAACACACTTCTTGTTCTGTGAGGCCATTATTGTAGGTGGTTGACTCAGTCTAGTCTGTAGTTATGTTGGGCCTGGGTTTTGTTATTATAATTAATCTTTGTGTTTCTTGGACTTCAAATTCTTCCAGCAGTGGGCTACTCTTACCTTGTGCTCAGTGTGGGTCTGGGATGCTGAAGGCTATTTCCTAGTGTTTCTACTCCATCCTTATATTTCAGCAGCCCTTGCACACTGCAAGTGAAGGCAATCTATTGCTGGAAGAAGGGTAACTTCTTCCAGCAATAGATTGCCTTCACTTGTTACTAAGTACTCAGCCCATGTTAGGGCCAGTGGAGTGAGGAGTTCCTCAGTTCTCATGATCCATCCTCAGTCTCAGGAAGGTCCTGTGAGCCTGGACCTTGAGGGTAAGGCTTTCTCACCATTTCTGTTCCTTTTTCCCCTTCTCTTTACCATGGTAGCCAAAACTCAGGTAGGAGTTTTGTGGTCTTGGAGTAGCAGATGTCTTTTTGGTATCAGTGCAGGATTTTAGGTCCATGAGCATTTCCTACACCCCTCCACACATGACAGGAATTTTGCTTTTATTCTTCCCCCAAAATCATTGGATCTTTGGCTCTGCCATGGAACGGGAGGATTGCCTACCCTTCCCCTAGCAGCTTAAGGCTTTTTCTTCACATACAAGAAGCATCTGGGGAAGAGGAGGAGCTGTTGCATTGCCTCAAGTGGCAGCCAGTTACCTCCTGCATGGTTGTGCTATTGCCCCCAGACTTCTCCCTGGCCCTCAATCTTGTTCATAATCATGCAGTAGAGAGTTGCAGGTGTGTGTGAATCCTCCTCATGTCTGGGGCTCCTGATTTTTTTTAATTGTGATGCTAACACACACTCAGTCTTTAAGAATTCATAAAACATAAGCCACTTTCTTATTACCACATTTCCCCATATCCTGCCAACAGCAGAACAGTTTATGTAGCCCATCTTTCCTTGGAGGGAACTGCTGTCTTTGGAATTCAACTCACTTGGTTGCCTTGGGACTTTGGCTCTCTGATGGACTCCAGAAAATGTATAATTTTGTAGGTTATCTGCCTCTTTTTATGGTTAAGGTGAGAGTAATATTCTTTTGTGGCTTTCTACATATCAAGTGGAAGTGGAACTCCTTAAGTATAATCACTAACTGCCCCAGGGCCCAGCAGAAGGCTGGGGTATAGGAGATACTTCTTCAATTGTATTGAGCCACATTTATCCTCATGCAAAAAATCCACAATCACATTGCAGGGAAATAATTCAACATTTTTCTTTAACATTTCTCATCAGTTCTTCTAATGAGAGTAAAATTGTACATGAAAAAAAAATATATATTTTTTGAGACAGAGTCTCACTCTGTCACCCAGGCTGGAGTGCAGTGGCACAATCTCGGCTCACTGCAACCTCCTCCTCAACGGTTCAAGCGATTCTCCTCCCTCAGCCTCCCAAGTAGCTGGGACTACAGGCGCCTGCCACCACACCTGGCTAGAAAAATACTTTTTATTCTCTTGGCTTAACTTTATTTTTTTAGAGCTCAGAAATTAAATGGCAGCAAATTTTAAGCTTTATCCAATTATTTTTAATCCTTCAGTCATCCTAAGAAATTAACCTGTCACAAATAAACATATTGGGTCATTTTTAAGGCAAATCTGAGCTGATTCTTTTTACTTGTTGCCTGAAACAAAAATTCAGATAAAATAACTATGACAGCTTATGACAGAAGTACTATTGAACTATCTTTCTTGCCAATATTAAAAAGAAGAAAATTCTTTTAAAATGTGCAACTGAAAAAGTCACCTTATCCTGGCCCCCTGTGGAGATCCTGCTGGAGTAGTGAGCCGTGAGGCTGCTCACGGGGCTTTGCATATTGTCCTGCTGGTGTTTCTGGCTCATGATGGAGATGGGGGAAGGGAACAGCCTATTTGCAGTGTTGAAAAAAAATCGATTTTCATCTTCAAAAGATGAAACTACCAAGCAAGATATTGACTTAGAAATAAAGTGTTTCTTAAAGACTTCTCATATCCTATAAATGTCATACCCAAACCTAAGAGTTTGGTGATTTAAAGTTTACTGCTAATTTCAGACAAACATGCAGGTAGCTCTGCCTCAAAAAAACAAAAAAAAACTAGCTAATGTATGAGTTTATTGCAGATTTTGTTGCATCTACAACTAGTGTCAGAACCTTCAAAACCAGTCATATTTTTTGTTGATAGGCATAAACTTGATCCCTTTCTATTTATTTTCCATCCCGAGGTTTTATTCTTCTTTGTCTCATACATAAATGATTTCCAAGTTTTTATGACAAATTTCATATAACTAGGTTTGATATACTTTCAAATGCAGCTTTTGCAATATATAATATCCGTATCATCTGAACTTTAATAAGGAGTACGTTTTTAATCAGTTGGGGGAGATCTTTACTTCTTGTCTGGCCTTGAAGGCCCAATGCAGACTAGCTGATTGATGGTTGTTATCCCAACACACAAAGTAGACATGGACCAAGCAGGCAGCGGAGGAGGAGTGAATTCATCCACAAATCTTGTGGGGGTGGACTAGCCTCAGCAGGGCCTGGACTGACCTGGCTTTTTTTTTTTTTTTTGAGACCGAGTCTAGCTCTGTCACCCAGGTTATAGTACAGTGGCTCAATCTCAGCTCGCTGCAACCTCTGCTTCCTGGGTTCAAGCGATTCTCCTGCCTCAGCCTCCCAAGTAGCTGGGATTACAGGTGCCCACCACCATGCCCAGCTAATTTTTGTATTTTTAGTAGAAACAGGATTTCACCATGTTGGCCAGGCTGGTCTCGAACTCCTGACCTCAGGTGATCCACCTGCCTTGGCCTCCCAAAGTTCTGGGATTACAGGCATGAGCCACTGCCCCCAGCCTTACCTGTCTTTAAAAGGAGAACTTTATAGAATATTGAAGTGGCTGTTGTCTCATTGCCTGCTTCCTGGGAATATTATGTTGAAGTGAGTTTATCCTGACTTGAGGCATACATCTGGATACTATTTTAGGAAGAGAAAAAAGAGTGGCAGGACAAAAGGAGAAATGATGGGAGAGACTGAGATTACTATTTTTTAAAAAGGAGATTCAGCATTACCTGAAGGGGTTATTAACACTGTTGGATCAGACTAAGCTTTAAACTGGATAGGAATATAAAATGTTTTCCACCATTAACCCATTGAGCAGAGCTTGTGAGGCAAACAGATTAGCTGTAGATAAAATAACGAAATTACTTCTTTTCCTCTGAATATTAGTATGGCATTATGAGTTAAATTTACAACCCTACAACACATATTTGAGAAACTACTATTGCTAGAAACTGCAAGAAATAAAAGAGAATTTGGTTTCTGCTTCAATGAGGCTGTTCACAAATGGAAAATTATCTGAAATTATCTTCTGTCCCCTAACTACCACCCACCCCCGTTCCTCCTTACTTCTGCATCCATTTTTTCTTGCCTTGGTAAATATCACTTACATGGAGAATATAGGGAATATTTTTGAATAACCACAGTAATAATAAATGCTTTCTTTGCACCAGACATTGTACATGCAATTTACGTATATTATTTTATTCCTTATGATAATCCTGCAAAAAAGCAGTTTTCAGACTTGTAAAGATTTTATAGTTGCTTATACGGAGACCCAGGAAGATCAAGTCATGCTCCATTTCAGATGAGGTTTCAGAGGCAGTCTGTATGCCAGGCCTGCCTGGGGCCCAGGCCCAGGCCCAGGTCCAGGTCCAGGCCCAGGCCCCGGCCCTCACATTTTGCAAAGCTGTTGTTTGACTTTAGTCATCTCCTACTTTTATAGGGTGTGGGGGTTAAGAGCAAGGACTTTGTGGCTCAATACTCTGGATTTGAATGTTCACTCTACTGTGGCTAGAGCTTTATCTTTGGTGCATGACCTAACCTCTCCTTCCCAAGAACCTTCACCTATAAAATGGGATAATAGCAGTACATGTGACATAAAGTCATCATAAGGATTCCAAGAAAGAGGTGGGCAGAGAGCTTACGGCAGCACCTGGCTTGTTACAATCGCTGTATAACAGCTCCATGCTATTATTTCATATTTATAATTAATTTTCAGATCTGCCTTACTTCTTCTGTCATTTCCTTTCACTTAGACTTTGCTAGTAGCCTCTCAGTTGGCCTCCATAATTCCAGCCTCACCTCTCTGCAGACTTTCCTTGACATAACTAAAAACTAGCATTTCTAAAATTCAGAATGGATCATGTCATGCCCTTGCTGAAAGCCTTTTAACTTTCAGGCCCAAATACAAAGTCCTTAATGGAGTATCCTGTGTCCCCCATAACCTGTCCCCTGCCTACCAATTAAGTTTTATTTCTCTCCACTTGCCCTTACACATACTGTGTTCCAACCACAGGGAATCATTTCCATTTCCTGAACAGATCATGCAGTTGCACAAACTGTTCCCTCTGTCCAGAATGCCTTTGCTGGCCCAATTTGCTTGACAAACTCCTATGCATTCCTCAAAGCCAGGAGCAGCAACATTTCCTCCTCCAAGGAGTCTTTCTTATATCCCTATATGCTCTAAGAAGGGTGCCCTTTCTAGTTGCCTGTATAATGTTTTGAATGTACCTGGGTCATAGCCCTTACCACATGGCATTGAAGCTAATTGTCTGGTAGTGTTTTCCCACTAAATTTGTAGGTTCCTAGGAGCAATTGTATTGCCTTATTCTTCGTTTTTTTCAGGGTTCAGCACAAGGGAGGCACTCAATAAGTTATTAGTCAATGAATGTGGAGAGTAAACATGGTTTCCTGGTGTATCTTTAGAATCTCAGTAGAGAAAGTCATTTCTTCCTGGATGATTTTCAACAACAGGCCACTAGAGACTTAGGCATCTGGCTTTTTTTTTTTTTTTTTCCCAGATTGGTCTGCTGAAGACCCACCAGAGTCCCAAGGTGAAAACAACAATTATCCTCTGTTGGTTACTTCAGCTAATGACGGGAGTCATGTATGTTGGGTGCCTAAAAGCATCAGACAGCAATAAACTTAAAATGATACTACCTTTTTGTCCCAGAGTAGTCAATGATTAAATAACAAACTAATTGACCACATTCAACGTATAATAGGGAATCAGTGCATTATTTTGAAAACTGGGTAAATAGAAGTACAGAATCTAGCATTTCTCTTACCTTTTCTGTACAGACTGCACCAGGGGTAATCACCTAGTAGAGGAGGGTGATTGCCTCTTTATGAAAGTATTCCAATCAGTAAATGAAAATTAAATGATAAAATTTTAGTATCACTGTTTTGTAATTCTGATGAGTTAGTAGATCTAGTACTGAGTATCCAGAGTGCTAACTAACATCACAAAAACAGAGATAACCAGGCTGGGCCCAGCGGCTCACACCTGTAATCCCAGCACTTTGGGAGAACGAGGTGGGCAAATTGCTTGAGGTCAGGAGTTTGAGACCAGCCTGGCCAATATGGTGAAATCCTGTCTCTACAAAAAATCAGCCAGACACGGTCTTGCATGCGTGTAATCCCAGCTCTTCAGGAGGCTGAGGCACGAGAATTGCTTGAGCCTAGTAGGTGGAGGTTTCGGTGAGCTGAGATCACACCACTGCACTCCAGCCTGGGTGACAGAACAAGACTCCCTCTCAAAGAAGAAACAAACAAACAAACAAACCAGTTATCATTTGTCTCCTGAGGAATGAAGCACAGCAAAAACCTACGTTCTGGCCAAAGGGATTGGACCTGAGTCTGATCAAGCCTCTGGATCCCATTGCCAATTTGCAGAAAATTCAGAGGAACATAGAACCGCAGGCTGAGTGTGCAACCTGGGGAACACTCTACAGGACAAATGACCCAGGTTCTTCAATAGACAAACGAAAGAAAAGAAAGCAATAGAGGGAGTTGTAGATACAAGGAGACTTAACACATCAAATTTTAAAAAATAGGCCAGTCTAAACTGAAGTGTCCAGGAGTTTTTCTATATAAAACTCTAAAACACAAGGAAGTGATTTCTGTAAAAGTCAGGATTGTAGCAAAAGTTCTATTTTTCTGCATGATGGTTACAAAGTATTAGCTTTATAATAAACTCTTTATGCAGTTGTTCTGTGTGGCTTCTGTATCTATTTAATTTTGAAATAAATATGATAAAAGTGTTCTTTAAGAAAATGATTGTGCAAGGCTGTATTCTTCTGCTGGGTTGCAATAACAATATGCTACAAACTGGGTGGACTAAAACACAGAAGTTTATTTGTTCACAGTTCTGGAGGTGGGAAGTCAGAGATCATGGTGCCAGCAGGGTTGGTTTCTCCTGAGGCCTTTGTCCTTGGCTTGCTGACGGCAGCCCTCTTGCTGGGTCCTCACGTGGCCTTTGCTCTGTGTGCAAACATTCCTTGTGTCTTTTCCTCTTCTTATAAGGACACCAGTCATATTGGATTAGGGCCCCACCCATAGGACCTCACTTAGCGTTAATTACCTCCTTAAAGGTCCCATTTCCAAATAAAGTCACATTTGGGGCTAGGACTCAACATATGAATTTCGAGGTGACACAATTCAGCCCGTAACAAAAGCCAGTGTTTCCCTTAACTATTTTCACTACTGTCTAAGACAAGATTGACCTTGCAAAATATTAAAAAGTGCCCCAATGGAGGAATTTATTTATTTCCAACACATTCATTGGCTGCCCACTGTATGCCAGGAATTGTTACAGGTGCTGGAGATTCAATGATGAACAAAACAGGCAAAATTTCTCTCTTTATGAATCTCGAAATCTGGACAAGAAACAAAGAATAAACAAAATATGATGTATTTTAGGTGGTAATAGGTGCTAAGGAATGAAAAGTAGGAAAAGAAGAAAGCAGTGACAAGAAAGGGCTATGATTTTAGATGGAGCCGCCAAGGGAGGACTCAAAGAGAAGGCGAATGTGAGTAAAGATCTAAAGGAAGTGAAATTATGAACCATGTGGAAAGCTGGGAGAACATTTTAGGCAGTGGCAAAGGTTCTGAGAGGTGATGTGCCTGATGTGTTCAAGAAACAGCAAGGAGGCTGGGCGTGGCGGCTCATGCCTGTAATCCCAGCACTTTGGGAGGCTGAGGCGGGTGGATCACCTGAGGTCAGGAGTTCAAGACCCACCTGGCCAACATGGTGAAACCCTGTCTCTACTAAAAATACAGAAATTAGCCAGGTGTGATGGCGTGTGCCTGTAATCCCAGCTACTCGGGAGGCTGAGGCAGGAGAATTGCTTGAACCCAGGAGGTGGATGTTGCAGTGAGCCAAGATCATGCCATTGTACTCCAGCCTGGGTGACTCTGTCTCAAAAAAAAAAAAAAAAGAAAAGAAAAGAAAAGAAAAAAAGAAAAGGAAATGGGTAGGGCTACAGCAGAGTGAAAGAGAGGGAGAGAAAGATGATGATTTTGGGAAAGAGCCTTGGGGGCATGCCTTTGGCTTTCACTCTTGTTGAAATTGGAAGACATCAGAAGATTTTGAGCAAAGATATGAAATTCCCTGACTTACATTAACGGGATCACTTTGACTGATGTGTTGAGGGACTAAACACAGACTAAAGAGGGACAAGGATAAAAGTGGGGAGAACAGTATGGGGGTGCCTACAATAACCTCAACAACAAACAGAAGAGGCTTGGTCCAGTAAGATAAGCTGTAAGTGCTTGGATTCTGGATATTTTTGAAGGTTGAGCCAAATAGGAGAAATCAAGATACCCCAAGGTTTTTGTCCTAAAACTGCAAGGACAAAGGATGCCATTTCCAGAGGAGCAGGTTTGGGGAAGATTATCAGGAGTTCAGTTTGGGGTAGCTTGCATTTGGGATGTCTAACTTTGGACTTCGGAAGAACAATCTAGGAGATGTGGGCATGTTGATGATATTTAAAGCCATGAGATGAGATTACCTAGGATAAGCATATATAGACAATAGACAGGGTCCAAGAACTGAGCCCTAAGACATTCCAATGTTAGATGGGAGAGAACCAAAAAGAGGGGACAGAGAAAGGAGAAAGCAGAGACAACCAGGAGTTTTAAGGAAGGGGAGTGACTACAGTGTTCTGTGTTTTGGCACATAAATGAGAACTCTGAGTTGACCATTGGTGCTGGCAGTGTGTGGACCACTGGTGACTGATAAGAGCAGTTTTAATGGAGGTGGTGTTGGAAGCCTGGTCAGAGTAGACTCGAGAATATGAGAGGAGCAAAAATTGTCTGTTTAGAGGGATAGTAACAATGACAATAATAGGTAAATATTGAGCCTGTACTAAGTAGCAGGCATGGCTCTTCTGAGCACTTAAGTAACTCTTTCAGTCTTCACCATCACCTTATGAGGGAGATGTTATTATTATTCCCATTTTATAGATGATGAAACTGAGACACAAGAAAGGACAAGTGATTTGTTCTCCATCAAACAGCTGACAAGCAATGGAACCAGGTCCGAGCCCAGACATTTCACACCAGTGCCCAAGCTCCACCATCTCCCCATTTGAAGTTTAGGTTTAAAGTGATGTTTTTATGATGACAGTGTCACAGGTGAGTGATGCTGCATAACAGCATAGCCCATATCCAGGGCTGAAACATAGGTCAGTCAGAAGAACATAGAATGCAGAGAAAGTCTCGGAAGGTTAATATATATAGAAATGCTTCTGTATTCTTTATAACCTGTTAACTCAGAGAGGAATGCTCATGGGCTGCTGTGATGGAAAAAACTGACTTAATTTTCTTTAATAGCTATGGAAAACAATGCACAGCCATAAACTTTGAAAATCTATTTCCTTTATTGTATATTCTCTGTACTCTGTACCCTCTGTCTCCCTAAACTCTCCATTATTTAGTTTCCCAGTGAATAATCTACGTTTAAAATTACTGTTAACAGTTTACCCTCTCTTTTCTCTCTGGCCACTACAAAAAAAAAAAAAAAATCCTAAATGCAACCCTCCCTCCCTCCCTCCCTCCTTTCCTTCCTTCCTTCCATTCTTTTAGTCATCACTTTTTAGCTCCAATAGTAAAGCAACCAACAGAATTTAGAGTGGCTTGTCATTCATTCACTTTCTGTATTTGTGGAGCAAAGGTCTGTCAAAGGTGAGGAATTGTGTCAGCAGCATGTTAAGAGGCAAGACCTGTGCACTTATAAGTAAACATGTGGCTGCCAAGGAAACAGATTGACTACACTATTTCTAAAATTGTAGAAATTCTGAGGTTTGGAAGTAGAAAACAAGACTTCTGATGACTGGAAAACTCACACAACTAAATGATTTGTGGACTAATGGGAGTTTTCAATGAAAATGCAAAATCATAAAATATTACTATTAAATGGAGGACTGATGAAAAGCAATTACTGGGATGCAGTGTACTTTAAAAGAGGATTGGATTTCAGAAAAAGGACCATCAGCCAGCCAGCCAGCATCCCTCATTTTGCTTTGTCATTACAATTTCTAGGCCTTCTGAACAATTGCGTGACCCTTGAGAAAAGAATTAGTGATTGCAATCATAGCCTCCTAATCAAGCGTCTTGAAAGGAGTAATACTTGAAAATCTTCCTCATATACAGGGCATGCCAACTAGTTTTGCAATTTCTCTCCTATATTACTGCTATGATTTAGTGTTTTAGGTTTGCTAATAATTCTGTAATTTAATTAAATCAAATATGGAAGTTGAAATAGGGAAGCCAGTAATATAATCTGCAGAAAATAGGAGTTATTGGTTTAATTGCTGTTGCTTTATATAAAGCTTGAATTCTTACGTAAGTCTATGGGAAACACAAGAATTATGTCAAGGTGAGAGCTTGGCCTGCTCATACAGCTAGAAATGATGAGGCAGGAACATTGCATGTAACCCACTATGAAAAATGAATGTGATGTTATTTGGCTGAGTTTCAGATTTATTTTTGATGGCATGGGTCTTGTTTTCCCTGGTGTAATACTATTTTTTCAAGGGTATTTGTTTTTGGAATCTTGTTAGAGGATAGCTGGCTCTGACATAAACACCCCAACATCTTTCTCTTCTCCTGTGCTTGTAATCAGCCATTATCCAACAGAATCAGAAGAGTAATTTACAGGGATAAGCACCTGTTGTTAGAAGCAGTGTTTTAAATCAGACACAGAAAAAATTTAAGGCACAAATGAATTATTCACTCTAAATGATACACAGAACTGGTTGTAAATTGTAATTTAACAGGTTGTTTTTCTTGAAACATGCTAGGTCTGTTAACTCCTTCATTTAAGAAGGGACTGAGCACTACTGGAAGCTTTTGTGTATTTCGTTGGGTGTCAACTGATTCCATTTCATTCCTAGTTAGGTCTATCAGGCTGCCTACATTTTGACATTTCTAGCTTTTATTTCATTTATACTTGAAGCGAATTCACTTGAAAATGACAATATTTTTGTTTAAATACCTGAGGAAGTTTACCTTTTTCCTGGATTAGCATAAAGTAGGTCATAACAAAAGCATTAATAATTGAACAGCATCAAGTTTGAAGGGATGCCAAGGATTAAACAGCCAGGTTTCTTCTTTTTTCCAATGTAATGTTTGTTTAGTAACAGGATTTTACTTGGGTAGTGTATTTGTGTGATTTATAGTTTATTAATAGCAGTTTTTGGTTCTTTTACCCTTTTCTTTCCTGGAAGTGTGGGTTTTGTGTGCGTTTTCTGCACGGAGTACAGGTTTGCTGTGGTTTGGGGATTTGGAAATAACGGCATTGAAACAACTGGACTGAGACCACCATTCTAATTTCACTTCAGGCCTTTCTCACATCAGTGGTCAGAATGATTTTTTAGTCACTCCCGTCAGGACTTGAATCCAACTGTAGTCTCAGGGGTGAAAAGTCAAGGGGTAATCCATTTAGCCATCCAATTCTCCAGGTAGAACTTTGATAACCATTATAATTACTTTATTCTCTCCTCCCTTATCCAAGAATTGCTATACTAAATGTTATATCTGAATCCCCGCTATGATTCATGTTTTCTAGGATTTAAAATTATGGAAATTCTTCAGGCAGAAAATGGGCACATATGGTTATCACAGAAAAGCTGTTTTAAAGCCAGTTTTAAGCTTTAAAAGCTGAGATTTTTGCAGAGTTAAAACACTTGGCCTGTCCCTGCAGCTGGAAAAGCGCCATTCCCTCGGACAGTGTTAACTATGAGTTGAGTCAATTTCCAGTTCCTCAAAATTGGAACTAATCCTGTCCTGTTTTCTCTGTCCAAAATGGACAGGATCCGAAATAAGGAAAAATTAGGCCTTTCCATTTTATCTTAACTCATATTCACAACTAAAACTTTTGTTATTTTTCCCTATAACATAAGTTTTTCCTTATGACATAAAATGTTTATGTTGGGATAATTGGAGAACTCTATTAAGCATCATGATAGCTTATTTATGTAAGAGTGGATTTGGTCATAATTCCATCCCTTAAGTGGTGTTAGTTTTTATGTGTTGCATTTCTTTGTAAAATCATTATGAAGGTTCTGGAAGAAATGATTAGTGAGGAAGGATCATATTTTAAGGTCTGTGTTTCAGATTCCTGTAAAGTCTGTTGTTTTTTCTTTAGATTGAAAACTGACTTTACATTGACTCAGGGATCTAAGACAAAGCAGATAGTGTGTTTTTGCCTCTTTCTGTGAAGATGTCTGCTTTATGTATCCTTGCATTCACTATTAAGATTTAGAGACCCAGGCCGGGCGTGGTGGCTCACGCCTGTAATCCCAGCACTCTGGGAGACCGAGGCGGGTGGATCACGAGGTCAGAAGATTGAGACCATCCTGACTAACACAGTGAAACCCCGTCTCTACTAAAAATACAAAAAATAATCCGGGCGTGCTGGGTGCCTGTAGTCCCAGCTACTCGGGAGGCTGAGGCAGGAGAATGGCGTGAACCCGGGAGGCAGAGCTTGCAGTCAGCCGAGATCGTGCCACTGCACTCCAGCCTGGGCGGCAGAGCGAGACTCCATCTAAAAAAAAAAAAAAAAAAAAAAGATTTAGAACACAAATCAAATATCTGGATAATTAAATCCGTATTTAAAAGGCACACATAGATACTCAGTAAATGTTTTTTAAATGGATGAGAACTGCAAGTGAACTAATGGTATTTTAAGGTAAGGCACCTAGGCTGGAAGCGCTAATTTTATGACTTCTGCAAGGTATTGACTCTTAATTCCATCATGACTTGATATTGGCTGCCAAAATGATATATGTGCCTCATATCTTCTCACTAAACCACATAATTTTTGTTTTAAAAAGCCAGCACAATCAAGAGACAGACAATTATATGAAAAGCATTTATTGATGAGAGGAGTAATGTACAATAAAAGAGCTGGTTAAGTGTTTATGAAATGAAAGCCTGTTGTTTATTGAAAGATTCTTTTCTTCTTTTACTGGTTTCAGTTATTTGCAAGTTGACAAATTGTGATCAATACTCTGTTATTGGTCTGATAATTAATGGATGATGGCCTATCTCTATGAATGGTAAATGATGGGTGCTAATTAACATTTGTTTTGATTACTTGGTATTTAGTTGTCAAAGGCAGCTATTATAATGGCATAGGATGTTAGAAGAGGGTTTTTTGTTGTGGCTTTGATTGTTATCGGAAATGACTTTTTTGTGTGTGAAGAGATGCCTGATTCCTATTACTGCTCACTGTAATAGAACTATGGTAGTCTGAGAACTCATCTAAAAGCCCTAAGTATTACTAATGAATTGAAACTGTGACCTCTCAGCTTCAAGAGAGAGAGGGAAAGGATCTGTAATCAAGGGTGGAGATGGTGAGATTTCTGAATAGGAACTAAATGTGCTAAATGTAATTGATTGATATATCTCTGATTTAATCAAAATTTAAGGAATAGTATGAAGTTTTTAAAGTTTCAGAGATCGTGTCATCTATTTTACTATTTTTTTTTTTACATCAGTCTATTCTTTTCCATTCAAGGAGGGAGTTTCACTGGGATTTTAAGACAGGCAGTTATCCGTCTATTCTTTTCCATTCAAGGAGGGAGTTTCACTGGGATTTTAAGACAGGCACTTATCTGTAAATCCAGAGTCACCATTGTAGACTTGATGTATGTTTTAGAAAAATCAGATAGTTGACGTGTTTTTCAAGTTTGAAACTTCCTTATTTGTTTTCATATGTTCAAGGAGTACTACAATTAATTGGAAAGTGTGTCAACTCTGGATTTAGACAGGCTTGGCTTCAAATCCTAGCTTCAAAACCTGCTCTTTCTCAGTGCAACCTTGAGCATCATTTTAAAGGCTCCTTTCTCATCTGTAAAATGTGACTAATATTATATGTCTAGGTGGGTAGCTGTGAGGATTCATGAGATCATGTGTATTAAGGTCCTACCATAATACTTGGCACAGTTAAGAGACTGGAGGCAGGTTGGCTGTCTCCAAATCTAGGCTGTGCCGCCTGCTAGCAGTGTGACATCAGGCAGATTATGCAATGTTTGTGTGTCTCTGTTTCCTCATCAGTAAAGTGAAGATAGTAGTATTATCAATCTCATTCAGTGTTGTTGCACAGACTAAGCGAGTTGATAATGTAAGGTACAAAGAACGATGCCTGCCACATAGTATGTGTTATGTGTGAAGTGTTTGCTGTAATTAGTAGTATAATGATAATAAGTTCTCAAGAAAGCATAGCCATTTTACATCCTTTAATTCTTTTCTTTAAAATACTGTCAAAACTTTCTCCCTAATTTGATATTTAATGTTTGAAATATCATAAATCGAGAAAAGTCTTGCTTTCCATAATGATAATTTGTACAATTATATATAACTTATACAGATAATTTACACAGACTACATTCATTGAACAGCTACTAAGTGCAGTGTAACTCAGGAGAGTGAACATATGGACTTAGATGGGCACAGGGAAGCAAGAGATTACTATATACATGTACCAACTATTTACATAGACTTTCTTGAGAGCATGTTCTGATGGGCTTGGGCATTGGGGATGATGTTCACAAGGCCATTTCAGATAGGCTGAAATTTTGATATTTTGACCAAGGAAAACCTAAGTATATTATATTCAAAAATGAATCTTTAAGCATGTATCTTAGCATTTAGTCTCAAAACTGGATTTCTCTTCTGTGACTTAGTTTTCATTCTTCAAGGGGCCATGATTTCCCTTGAAGATGCCAATTTTAATCTGGGGCTTGTTCTTAAACTCGTTGATTTAATATTGCTAACAGATAAATACTAGATGTGTTTGGAGGTATTTATATTTATTCATATTAACTACAGAATACATACCAGCCTTATTTGGGTTTTGACTTCTTTATGATTATAGTAGTGTTATTGAAAAACAAAGATAAATCAACATTTCAGTACAAATGAAAATGAGGAGATTGATTTATGATTGGGTTAACTTTGCAATGCATGTATATTATGTACATGCATATTATGTATATTATGTACATTATAGTGTATTATATGTTACATATGTGTTATACAATACATACATATATAGTAATGTATTTTTTTCATCAAGTTTTTTTATAATTGACAGCATGTCCCTCCCATCCTCGGGAAGGGTGAGTTTTCAGTTCCCCCTTCACCGTGCTTTTTCACTATGATTTCACCGGGCAACACTTAATTAAACTTCATTTCCTCTTTTTACGCTCCAGGTATTATTATGCCGCTACCTTCAAGAAGTAATTTGCGTGCTGTTTATTGGAGCTGTGAATTTAATCATCTCAATCCCACGCTATTACAGGATGACTATAAGAAGATGTATTGACATTTCTTTGGACACATAATTTTGCCTCCATTGTGTGTTGTTTTGCCAGAATACTGAAGGCAGTGTTTGTATGATGGCACATCCAAATAAAAAGCAGGTCCTCCTTTTGGGACAGTGATCCATTTAAGTTATTTGTTTCAGTACATATCCTTAGAACTGAAGTTTTAAAATAAGAATAATCCTGGAAAAGATGTTTAAAGTACCACAAAGGATAGGCTTGGAAAGGAAACAAAGATTGAAGGCTTTTTTTTTTTTTTGCCCCTGGGCTGGAATAGAGTGGAATGTTAAACATCCCAATTCTCCCAACCAGCCTCTCCCATGTTATATATATATATATATTACATACACATGCACACGTTTCAAATTTCAGTCTTACAGTGTATATAAATGTGTATACTTATGTTTTCTGCACAAGCCAGGACATTGGTTATTTCCTAATCTAGTCTCCAGAAGAGAAAAAAGAAAAACATACAGAAAGGAATGTATAAGTTACGGAGGATAAAGAGAGGGGTTATGATATGATCAAAACAATAACAGTTAAGATCTTTTGAGATGTTATTATTGTAACCAGTAATCAGCTGCTCACCACTCAGAGACCAAAAACATGAGAAGCAAGGCATGGTGAAAGGAAAGGAAGGCAACTTTATTGATCAAATGCTAGCAGATGGGAGATGGCCGGGCTTCTGCCTCAAAGAAGCCATCTCTGCCTTTTGGGCTGAGTGAAGGGGTTTTGGCAGGAAAAGGTATGGGAAATATATGGTAGTGGTGCAGGAAGGCGCAGGTCTGCATGTCTAGTTCCGATGTTTATCTTGAGTAATTGCCTGTTGGGTTGGTGTCATCCTGACTTGGGCCGTAGAGTGGTGAGCTAACTATTCATACTCCTTCTAAGTGGGAGGATTCTGCCACTTGGTTTCTTTACCTGTTTCGTTTCAAAATTGATCTCTGGAATTTCTAAGCAAGCACATAATCAGATAAGCAAGCACTGTGCGCAGAAGTTCCTGGTGTGAAAGGGAGAAATTAAGAGTTTCAAAGTATGTTTCAAGGTTGAAAGCAAGAAAGGAGAAAAATGTTTTCAAATGCATGTTGAGGCTGGAATACTTGGCTTCATTATGAGCTTGTTATTCTACATATTTTATATAAACTAGTGATTGTAGTTTTGAATATTTTCATAGCAGAGGGTGGAGTAATTGACATAGGGGCCTGAAAAATGCATCCAGATGTCTATCTGCAGGTTTCACAAACTCAGAGTTCACAAGGCTCAAACAAGGTAATGCCTGGGATGAAAAACCATAAACTGAGCACAGAGACCTGTCTGGCCACCCCTGACTGTGGCTGACTGCCCACAGTTGGTACAGCTTCCAAGTTTTAAAGAGAAGCCATTAATCTGGATATTTATATGTGAAATCTCTTGATTTTGAATTTCTGGGAAATAATTCAAAACCTTTTCCTTGACATATTATGAAAAGCACACCACACACCCCCACCCACGAGCAGACCTCATCCTGTGGGCCACCTGCCAGTTTAAGAGAACTACAAAGTCAGCCTGGAGCCTGTGAGAAAACCCGGAGGGGCAAACTGAGATCCTTGGTGGTTTCATTAGTGGTTTCCTCGGGAGATCACCTGACCATTTAAGAGCTCTGCCTGTCTAGGATGGTGTTGGGGAAAAAGCATCACAGTAATCAAGACAGGTTTCCCTTCAGACAGTGCAGGGCAGTGTTTCTAGTTCTGTTTTCCTTGAGCCTAGTCAAACATGCACAAATCCAAAACTTGAGTGACTCTGCGCTACTAAAGCCCTGGATCCTAGTTTTATTTTTTGCCAAAGAATATTTGAATAGCAACTGACTTAATACACTATAAATAGTATCAATTTTTGGCCAAGCACAGTGGCTCACACCTGTAATCCTAGCACCTTGGGAGGCCCAGGCAGGAAGACCATTTGAGCCCAGGAGTTTGAGACCAGCCGGGCAACACAGTGAGACTTCATTTCTACCAAAAATAAAAACAAAATTAGCCAGGCGTAGTGGCATGTGCCTGTAGTCCCAGCTGCTTGGGAAGCTGAGGTGGGAAGATTGCCTGAGCCCAGGAGGTCAAGGCTACAATGATCAGAGATCTCACCACTGCACTCCAGCCTGGGCCACAGAGTGAGACCCTGTCTCAACACAAAAACAAAAATAGTACCAATTTTTTAGATCAATGGAAAGAGATTTTTAGTACTGTCATTCTTTTTTCTGGAAAAAGAGAAAATGGGTGATTTACTAATCAAATAGATGCAAAGTCATTTTTGAATAGGCAGTTATTTATGTTAGTTTGTTATTCACATTAATTAGATACATTATTTTAAATTATTTATACTTGTTAATTTTATTTGTATTATTTTATTTTATTTTATTTTATTTTTCCTAGATGGAGGCTTGCTCTGTCACCCAGGCTGGAGTGCAGTGGCATGATATCAGCTCACTGCAACCTCTGCCTCCCGGGTTCAAGCAATTCTCCTGTCTCAGCCTCCCAAATAGCTGGGACTATAGGCACATGCCACCACGCCCGGCCAATTTTTGTATTTTTAGTAGAGACAGAGTTTCACCATGTTCGCCAGGCTGATCTCTAACTCCTGATCTCGTGATCTGCCTGTCTCAGCCTCCCAAAGTGCTGGGATTGCAGGCATGAGCCACCACACCTGACCATTTATATACTATTTTAAATTATTTACATTATCCATTATTATATTAAAATATTTACATTTATTACATTATGACTTGCTTCATTTTTAAACTATTCCTTTGTCATGCAACGCTGCCTCTTTAAAATAAGTAAGCTACCCAGAGATATGCATCAGGAACAATAGGATGGTTCTCTACTGCTCAAATATCTGGGGGTGAGAGCTACACATGAGTATTTTGAAAAAGATTCCTATGTGATATAAAAGTGCCTTTCTGAAGATAACACTAGGCCAGATGAGCTTTAGGCTGTGTTTGAATTGATTTCCCACTACATTTCTTTCTTAAACCTAAATTTCACTACAAGTTACCTACGCATAGGATTCCAATGTGAACAGCTGCTTCATTTCAGCTAAAACAGAACCTCCTTTCAGTGAAGACATGTGCCTCCACTCCCTGTCTGTGGCACGATGGGCTGACATTTTTGGATCACAGATCACACAGGCCTAACCTTGCCATACTATTCCTTCACCTTTCTGGAATTCAGCTCTTGCTTCAGAATATATTATCAGATGTACAAATGAAAGCAGGAAAAACTAGGCCATTCTTAAAATGCTCCTTTTTCCCTAAATACCTAGTTGAATTTTTTAAATAAAAGAAATAGAAATATATAAATAAGTAAACAAGATCAAATGAATTGCATAATGTACCATGTGACCCTCCCTGTCTATATGGGAATTTTAGCATCAAGGCTAAACATACACACGAAGCTTCATTAACTTCTGACCAATCCTCTCTCTTGTTGTTTCCTAGTTAACTGCCAAAGCAGTTGGCATTACTAGGAGAAACCTGACATGACCTGAATATACAGGCTGGGATTCAAAATTGACTGTGTTAAGTGTGCTGTTTAATTTTTGAAACAAGAGACTTTTTCTTCAGGTATACATTCAAGTATTCACCATGGAATGGCGCCTCTGGTATTGTGTCTCAGATACTTCTTGAAAGGCAAGTTAATCATGGGTTGGGTCAAAGTCCTGGTTTTACAGTAAGACATATGGACATTAGATCTACTAGAGGTAAAGAGATGAAACCTTAGTTTTCAAACCAGGGGTTTGAGAAACCCAAGAAGGAGCTCCCCAGAGGAAACATTTTTCTTTGCTGGGAGTCTCCAGACTGTGCCAAGTTCCTGAAGCCGTTGACATACAGTGACCCTTGAACAAGCCACCCCCTCCCAGGATTCTTTGTTGCCCTGGGGGGTCTTTGATAAACAAAGACAAAAGTCTTTGATGAGATAATCATTTAAAATTTTCTTGAATTTCACATTTGCTTGCCGAGGGTCTAGGGGTTTTACTGAATTGAGCAATTACTTCAGCATTTAACATGTTGGTTTTATTAGTACTAGCATATTCTGAACTGTTGAAGTGTATCTGTTTTCAAAATATGTTGCATGCGGATTAACATAAAAAGGCAAACAGACACGGTGCTTTCCTGTGAATGCTGGTTTTGAATGACGAGTGTGTTTGCTGTCCATGATGAAGTGCGTATGTGTTGTTGGCAGGTATCCCATGCGCCATTTCCAAGGGTAGGAACAGTAAGAGGCTTCTGATCACAACCCCACAGAAGGGAAAGTGGTTGAGTAAGAACCTTGAATATATGGAAAAACAGGTTGAGTGTGGTCTGAACCTGAGGGTAGTGTGTTACCATGAAACACAATTCTTCTTCGGGTGTGTGTGCATGGGGCCCTCCTTCTCTGCTCTTTTCTTTCACATTTTCAAAGCTCATCATGCTGCCATTTCTTTGAAGAGGTTTAGTAAGAACCTTGAATATATGGAAAAACATATTTCTTATTAGGCACTTCAAAACTAGGTCCCACCCATGTCTATTTCCCCTCTGCGTGTTTATATAAGAAATAAATAAAAAGTTTCATGATTTCTAGTTTGCAACCCATATTCAACATGCAAAGACTGACAATATTGTTGAAATATCTAAAACCTAAGAAATTATTTTAGTCAGTGACCATGGCCTGTTTGTGTCATGAATATCCTTTTAAAAAAATATGAGTTTTATATGTGCAAAAATGTAATAACAACAAAATTGTGGTAGTATTATGAAACAGTTGCAGGCTGGTTTTGTCTGGCCTAAGTGGTCTTTTGCCCTGAGCATGTTCACTAGTGTGTGTGTGTGTGTGTGTGTGTGTGTGTGTGTGTGTGTTTGTGTTGTGTGTGTTTGTGTCTGTGCTTTTTTTCCTTTACATGCAGTGGACGTTGCCTGCTATGGGCCTCTGAGTCGCTTTGGGTGTTTGATTGTTGAATTGAAATGATTCTTTCCCTTGTACTGCAGAAATAACCAATAATAATCTTCGCGTGACCTGCATGTTTTAAGAAAATTATCCTGGGGCTATCCTGGTAGGATGTACGTACCATGCAGTTTCTGTGATATATAAAATTATTATCAGATGAAAACAAAAAATCATATCAGGAAAACATTTCATTCCTTATTTTAGAGCTAGAATGGACTTTGACTTTTCTTCATGCTTATTTATCTGAGAAAGCATTAGGTAGACTCTGAAGGAGGCATTTGCCTTTCTCCATGGGCTGAAGGGGGCAGTACTCTATCCAGTTAAGAACTAACGAAGTTGGACAGTTGGACATTGGAATGTAACAGAGGCTTCCCGAAGATTAAGATAATGAAGTTTCTCCTTGATCACCTCTGCAGGGTTTTCTAAAGGACAAATGAGCAACTAAAAATGATTTTCCCTCTTGAGGAAGGAATTAACTTCTTATTTATTATTTTCCTAAAGAAAAATTAGAAGTAGAAAAATAATAAATGATTAATTTTACTTGTTGTACATAGAGGCTATCACTGTGTGGTGCTCTCTTTATATGTGAAAGTGTATTTGAAATAAATCTTAAAATGTGGAGGTACAAGAAGGTGATTGTTCTCTAAATTGCTGTATTACTGTAAAACTAAATTTGAAGGGAATTTTTAAAGAACACCATATATTCCATTATTTTGACAACCCATCAATTTATGAAAGTAATCTGAGCACATACTTCAATTTATTAGAGATAATTGTTCTGGGAATGCTAACACCCAAGCTCAATAAGATCAATAATAAATTTGTACCTGAATTTGGGGTTATGGTTTAACTTTAATCCAGTCCATTTACTCCTCAACTAGGCCGGGCGCAGTGGCTCACGCTTGTAATCCCAGCACTTTGGGAGGCTGAGGCAGCCGGATTACAAGGTCAGAAAATCAAGACCATCCTGGCTAACATGGTGAAACCCCGTCTCTGCTAAAAATACAAAAAATCAGCCAGGCGCGAGGGCGCCTGTAGTCCCAGCTACTCAGGGAGCTGAGGCAGGAGAATGGCGTGAACCCGGAAGGCGGAGCTTGCAGTGAGCCGAGATCGTGCCACTGCACTCCAGCCTGGGCGACAGAGCGAGACTCTGTCTCAAAAAAAAAAAAAAAAAGTTGTAACTACTCCTCAACTATTCACATACTGTAGATTGTTTGTATTAAATATATTAAATAGGAAATTTATCTTCTAAAGTTCAATCATTTTATTTGAAGCAAATGCATATAATTTTAACTGATACTGTCTGCTTTTTCATCTCTTGAATGTTTTAACACAATATTTTATGTATTTTTATCAGATGACAATTGTTATCTCTTTAATTAATCCAGTTAACCCATCCTGCAATTAATTCACAATAGGCATTTTAGTTGTTACTCAAAGTCCCCACTTAGTAAATGTTAATTCATAAGTAATATTCATAACTGAATGCTGGAGAAAAACTGCCCAAAGATTTGGGACTTAATAGAGTCTGTCTACAGCATTCTTAACTGGCGTGGTTTATTATAAGGTGAAATTTATAAAAAGGGAGTTCACAGCCCTTGAAATGGCTTTCTGGGTGGGTTTCATGTTTAGTGTTTATTAAATGCTCACTGTATATCAAGAAAGCAGAGAGGCTTAATACCCTGCTCAGAGTCACGTAACTAATGTATGGAATAGTCAAACTCAAAACCCAAGTCCAGTGCCTTTTCAGCTGTACAGCACTGACTGCAAAAATGGTTAGATCAAGTGAACATTTAATATTCTTTCAATCTTAGTTTCTAAATAGAGCTGTCTGCCTATTTACTAGCTGTGTGACCTTAGGTAAGTTACTTAACCTCTCTGAGTCTTAGACATCACATCTGTAAAAAGAAGATAATATTATTATGGTAATTAAATGAACTAATATTTGTGAAGAAATGAGAATAGTTCCTGAGACATAGTAAATGCTAAATACATACTTATCTAAGTAAAATAAATATAACTATTTCTCAAGTAAACTTTTTATACAAGGATAAAAGTGTAACAAATGATAAGCAGAAAATTACTCTTGAGCTAAAGAAAGGAAAGTAGAATTGCTTATACTGAAAGAGAAATGATTTTTATATAGCTCACAGGATTCTGTGGGAAATTATATCGGTGAAAACAAATGACCTAGTTTCTTCAACCAAAAAAACTACAAGGGAGAAACAGGGAGGGAAAAGGGGAAGGCTGTGGATTAAAAGAAACCCAGGCTGGGCGCGGTGGCTCATGCCTGTAATCCTAGCACTTTGGGAGGCCAAGGCGGGTGGATCACCTGAGGTCAGGAGTTTGAGACCAGCCTGGCCAACATGGTGAAAACCTGTCTCTACTAAGAATACAAAATTTAGCTGGGTGTGGTGGCACGTGCCTGTAATCCCTGCTACTTGGGAAGCTGAGGCAGGAGAATCACTTGAACCTGGAAGGCAGAGGTTGCAGTGAGCTGAGATCGCACCACTGCACTCCAGCCTGGGCAACAGAGTAAGACTCTGTCTCACAATCAATCAATCAATCAATCGATCAGTAAAAGAGACCCAGCAATCACCAGGTGTGAGGCTTACTTGGATCCTACCCTAACTAAACTGTAACAAGAACAATTATAAGATGGTAGAGAAGTAGAGACGTCAATTGTATATTTGATAATATCAAGCAGTTGCCATTAAAATTTTTAAGTGTGATAATAGTATTCTTGTGATTTTTAAAAACAAAATTCCTCTATTTTAGAGCTATATACACAAATATTTACAAATGAAATTACACCTAGAATTTGATCAAAATAACTGTGTGTGCCTGTGTGTGTGTGAGTGTGACTATAGATGAAATAAGATTGTTCATGAGTGTCAAAATTGAAGCTGGGAGATGGGTATGTGAAGATTCAGTCTGCCATTCTTTCTATAATACTTTTCTATATGTTTGAAAATTTCCATAGTTAAAAAGAATTTAATGGAAAAAAATGTCTTTACTGGAAAAACTATTCTCAGAGTTCTTAATAATGATGTCTGATATTTACAGAGTGCTTTAGATGAATTGTCTCAATCTTTACAACAACTTGATGAGGTAGGTCCGATTATTATACCCATTTAACAGATGATAATATGGGCCCAATCTTTGCTCTTCAGCAGTCTGTTTTCCAGAGGGGATAGATGTCTGCATCAGACAAATCTGCTCCTGAGAACTGCTGTCCATCCAGAGTGGGTAAACCAGGAGAGTGCCATTCTCACAAACAGTGTTTTCACAAAGTGCACACTGTCCAGGTGCATTACATGTTAATTACACCCATCTTGTGTCTCACTAGTGATTTAGGAGAGTAGGCCAGGCATTGTGAAAAGCTCCTGTACTAGCTGTGTGCCTCTGGGAAGGTTTCTTTCTTTCTTTTTTTTTTTTTTTTTGAAACAGGATTTCCCTCTATCACCCCGGCTGGACTATGGTGATGGGAACAAGGCTTACCGCAGCCTCCACCTCACAGGCTCATTACAGGCATGCACCACCATGCCCGGCTAATTTTGGTATTTTTAATAGAGACGGGGTTTCACTATCTTGGCCAGGCTGGTCTCGAACTCCTGGCCTCAAGTCATCTGCGCTCCTCGGCCTCCCAGGGTGCTGGGATTACAGGCGTGAGCCACCATATCCAGCCAGCAAGTTACTTTCTTTATCTGAGCTTCAATTCGCCTGTAAAAATTGCTATTTCCATCCCTATTTCACTGGATGGTTGTGAGGATGAGTAGTTTGAAGACAGAGACCCTTGAAGGGATCAGATGAAGAAGCTCACTCCTCTGGATCCTCAGTGCTGGGCACAGAATGAATGTTTAGAACTGTGTCTTTCGTGACTACCTCCCTCCCTTCCTCCTCTTTTGAGTGGAGTGAAAAATTTGAAGCTGTTTCCTGGGCTGCTCAGACTCCCTGAGGCCTTGGTGTCCTATATAATTCAGGGATGGCTGTGAATGAGTACAACAGTGTAGGTGAGGTGACCTGGGACTTCCTTGCTCCTCTGTTGTGTGTTGATTGCACACACTCATGCTAGATTATTTCTAAGGCCTTAGTGGTTCAAGTTTACAGATTTTATGGTACTTACTTTCCACTTCACTTTCATGTACTTTGTCAAGGAGAATAATCTATAGACTAGAAATGCCAAAATAATTAGAGTTAAAGTGGAAATCCAAGATGAGAAAGCAGTGTGAGAGAGCATACAAATTTAGTTAAATGACGTCAAAGGATACTGAAAAGGCTTACAGATATGTCTTCATAGCCAGTCCGATGTCTTCAAGAAACTATCATGGAAGGTCTCAGAAGACATTTAAGGAACCAAAAGTGGGCAAAGGTGGATTTCAAAAACTATGGGTTGGTACTTAATATGCACAGTGGTAGCCTGGAATACAAGGACTAGTATGTTTTACTAAACATCTCGAACGTAAAGCAGGGGTCACTAGGCGGCAGCCTGGATTTGCCAAAAATAAGGCATCCAAAAGTAGGCTCATTTTCTTTATGATGGAGTTGAGACTAGGTCATGGGCTGTAACACATGTGACTCTATCAGGATTTCAGGGGTTTAAGTAACACACCCCCTCAATCTACCCGTGAGGACCATGTTCAGTAACAGTCACAGGCTGTTAAATATCATGTCAAAAGAAATGCCTGCTCTTCTCCTCTGGGTACCAGTGTTTTAGAGGGATGCTGACACTAAAGGTAATGTCAAGTTTGGAAATTAGGAAGTAGTTGAATGGGTCAGGGACGTTTGCTGGAAGAAAAGAATCCCTGTGGGACATGTGAGCACTGTGTCACAACATTTGAATATGAGGAAAAAGAGGTGTTTCCTTATCTATGTTTTTTGGGAAGTGCTACCGCAGGGATTGCTAGAACAGTGAAAAACATGGCTGGAAGTTCTGTGAGGCTGAAGTGAGTGGTCTAGGCCCTGAGGGACTGGCCCTGCAAATGGAGGGGCAGGATGTTGTTCAGGGCATGAAGGCAACAAGGTTGCTGCTGAATTAAATGGGGATGGTGAAGATGGGGGCAAACACTGTTTTGACTTCACTCAATTGGATATGATCTCTTCTAAATTTTGACTTATACCATTCTTGTAGTAATTTTGCCATGCCATGATTTTTTAAAACCTGTCTTTTTGTTTTTTGAGACAGGGTCTCTATCACTGAGGCTGGAGCACAGTGGCACAATCTCAGTTCACTGCAACCTCTGCCTCCCTGGCTCAAGCAATCTTTCCACCTCAGCCTCCCGTGTAGCTGGGACTACAGGCACGCGCTACCACGCCCGGCTAATTTTTTTTTTGTATTTTTAGTAGAGACTGGGTTTCACCATGTTCCCTAGGCCGATAAACCTGTTTTATTATCTTTATTTATCAGCCATTTGAAGGTAGAAACTCCGTTCTATTCCTTCTTGAATTCTTATAGCTGCTGCGTTGGTTGTCTTTAGTATTTTCCATTAATTTTAATACCATTTTCTGTCATTTTCAAATAGCTATTAAGTTTCCAAAAGTAATTGTTTTTTTCTGAGAAGACAAAAATCAAAGGAATCATGCTTGGATTTTGGAAAATATATCTCTCCCTACATGTTGGTGGGAACAATTCTGGCCCTTCTGACTTAGTCACAATAGACAAGTTGTTCTTTATATCTAGAGGGCAAAACCTCACTCATCAAGCCAAAGTTTCTCACCAACTCAGTTGAATACAACATGTAATTACTTAAGAGTATTATATTTTCACCTTGGTAAGTGTTCAGAAATTGCGGATTTATCCCAATTATCAAGTCTGGTTGGGAAGAGCCTTTGAAATGGAGTCCACCATGTAATGGGGGAAAAGATGTCCCTTACTCAAGGAGACCAGTCTCTTGGTATGTGTGTGGTGGAAGGGACAGACTGTGGCACATTCATCGTTCAGGAGCACAGGTCATTTGGATTAGAATCAGATTCTACCACTAACCAGTTATCTGACCTTGGGCAAGTTACTTAAACTCTGTGCCTTAGTCTCCTCACCTGTGCCAAGGAGATAGTAATAATGCCCACCGCATATGGTGGTTGTAATGTTTGAATGACTTCTTGTATATACATACTTAGAGCAGTACATGGGTGGTAAGTACTACATAAGTGATTTTTATCATCATTATTATGCATAAGGCCAATCCAGTGGAGAAAATTTACTTGGAAAAAGAATAAAGAAAGACTAATTGTTCTCCTTCACCTCTTTGGTTCCTCTTCTGGTTTGACAGTGGGGCCACAGTTTCACTTGGAGAGAAAAAAGGGATGTATGAAAAAGAGAGAGAAGAGGAGAAAGAAAGGAAGGGAAAAATGACAGCTGATATTATGCTGCTGTTCATTTCTACCAGGAAATGAAGTCCATTGCATTGATGGACAGTAATTCCCTAAAAAAGCAAATTCTGGAGTTAATGCAAACAGCCATTGGGTCATTATTATAAATTTCACTTCTGAAGCATTCAGCCAGTGATAGAACCAACCCTATATATGGGTTGAACCAACCCGAATGACCCCCATAATCAGTAGTTTGATCTGGCAGTACAATTAAGTCAATGGATGCCTACTAAGGTACTCTCCATTTATTGACTCTTGTTGATTTAAAGGCTAAGGGCCTTCTCTCTAAGTTGCATTTTGGTTAATGACATTTAATGATATTTTCATGCTAATAACCTCAACTTGCTGACATCTTCAGATGTATTTCTTTGGCTTCTATATTATAACTTTCTTTGGCTACCCAAGTTTTTGATAGGAAATATTGTCTGTTACTGAATATTTTTTTGTTTTGTTTTGTTTTTTTGAGACACAGTCTTGATTTGTTGCCCAGGCTGGAGTACAGTGGTGTGATCTTGGCTCACTGCAACCACCACCTCCTGGTTTCAAGCGATTCTCCTGCCTCAGCCTCCCAAGTAGCTGGGATTACAGGTGCCTACCACTACACCTGGCTAATTTTTGTATTTTTAGTAGAGATGCGGTTTCACCATGTTGGCAAAGCTGGTCTTGAACTCCTGACCTCGTGGTCCACCCACCTTGGCCTCCCAGAGTGCTGGGATTACAGGTGTGAGCCGCTGTGCCCAACCTGTTAGTAATAATTTGTTGGGAGAGAAACCATCCTATAAATGTGTGGAGGACTCTTGCTGGGGATGATGTCATATTATAAGTTTTCAGTAAATATAGGTTGAATGAATAAAGGAGTACGAATCATTTCAAGCAGTTTATACCAAACCATTTGTTGGAATATGACCGGGTTAGAGTGTATGATAGATGTGAATGGCAAAGAAGCCAGAGGAACCTTGAGTTGTATTCAGAGGATATATTGACTCTGAAGATAAAGGATAGAAGAGTTAAGAGGGCATCTTGGTATTCATTTGGCAAGATTAATGTGAAGAAAATTGTAACCTCCAAAAAGAGAAAAGTGATTTATTCCGTTCTATTACTAAAGTAGTGTGTATATGCGCACGTGAGTGTAGTTCTAGATGTATATATACATAAAAAGCAATGAAATTAGATTTTTCTTAAATAAAACCCGCTTATTTTCATCACTGTACAAATTGTTGTCATTCAGACTTTTGATAAATTATTTTCTTTCCTCTTTCTTATTCCTTATCTGCTGAATGCGTATCACACCCCTCATGAGCCAGAAACTGGTTTATTATATGATATAAAATATATCAAGGTTATTGGCACATATGGGAGCTTTCCTGTAGGAGACATAGAATTATGTGTTTTACAGAACTTCTAGAAAACACAGTCTCTACCTGCTTAGAATTTACATTTGAACATATTGAGAGGTAGGTATTGTCTTAAGCAAAACCATCGCTTGATTCTAAATGTCAACATGCATAAATAGCATATGAAATCTGCTTTAAATCACAGATGAGGTCATTGAAAATGTGCATCTTTTTAGATGAATGCAAATACAGGACAAAATTTCCTGAAAATAATGTATTTCACTTAGTTGGCTCCATATTCCCAATCTGGGTTATTATGTTATCAATTTATCCTAGTAACTCTCTTTTTCAATTAATTATTTAATGTGTGTTTTTGTGTCTATACGTATTCATCTATTTTTGTTCCAGTGCCACATGTCTCCTGACTTTTCTTCCTCAGAGTAAAAATGCAAGGATCCGTTGCTTCTTTCTCTTCCCCTCCTGTGACCTCTCTCCCTTGCACACATTGCTTTAGACCAGGCTTCTCACAGTTTGATGAGGCTCAGGATAATGGGAGAAGGAAGGCAGCTGTTCAAACACAGATGACTGGGCCCGGCACAGTGGCTAACGCCTGTAATCCCAGCACTTTGGGAGGCCAAGGCGGTGGATCACTAGAGGCCAGGAGTTTGAGACTACCCTGGCCAACCTGGTGAAACCCCATCTACTAAACATACAAAATTTAGCCAGGCGTGGTGGCGCATGCATGTAGTCCCAGCTACTTGGGAGGCTGAGGCAAGAGAATAGCTTGAACCTGGGAGGCAAAGGTTGCAGTGAGCTGAGATCGGGCCACTGCACTCCAGCCTGGTGACATTGCAAGACTCCATCTCAAAATGAACAAACAAACAAACAAAACACTATGGATGGCTGGACTCCACACCCAGCCCTAGATTATGACAAAGTAGATCTGAGAAGTTGCATTGCTGACAGAGTTCTGGGTGCTGCTGCTGCTGGGCAGATGACCACATCATGGCTCCAACGACACATCTCCTTTCTGCTCCTGGAACACACCAGACTTGTCCCATCTCAGGGCCTTTGCACTGGCCATTTCTTCTTCTTGGAAAGCTCTCTTGTCGAGACCCTTCAGGTGTTTTCTTAAATGTTATTTTCTCATGAGGGCTTCTTTGGTTGCTGAAGTTAGAATTGCAACTCCCCCTTGCTCTACAATACTTCCCACCCTCTTTCCTTGCTCTTTTTTTTTTTTTTGCCATTTATCTTTCACCCGTTTAACATGTTATATAGTTTACTTATGTGTAGTGTTTTTTTTCCCCCATCTGTCCCCCTAGTAAAACGTAAGCAACGGAAGTGTAGGGATTGTCTATATTTGGTTGCTTTCTTGTTGTATCCTCAGCACCTTGAACAGTTCCTGGTACATAGTAAGCCTCAGCAAGCACTTGTTGAAGGAGTGAATGACAGATTCACTAAGAGTTTACAACAGGGATCCAAAAGAATTATTGCAACCACAAAACAGGGTTCAGTCAGTGATGGTTATAATTAATGCATGTCGAAGGCTCGTAGCTCTCTAGGGGTTTGGAGAAAATGTTTACTTTTTGGGAATTTATATCCTGAAAGACATGAAATTATTAACCCCCGTAAAAAAATGGATCCAACCAGATGACACTAATCACACGATTGAGGCCTGTTCTTGTACTAGGTGCAAAAGAGTTGAGTTTCTGCTGGTGAGACGCTAACTCTCTTCTTCTTAGGACCTTTCTTTATTCTTTTTTTGGATTAAAGAATAATACTTTTGGAAATATTCATTTTTTTTCAGAAGAGATCTGAACTGACTTACAGGAAATACAAACGTATATAATAAATAGAAGATGGTACATAAATAATTATATGAAAATCTGGTAATATGATAGTAATAACTAGTAATAGAAACTCTCATTATATATTAAATATCAATTGATTATATCTCATTGTAGCATTCTATCAGAACCTTGAAAACAGTTACATCCCTGGCTCCATGCTTTTAATTCTTTGATAAAATTGAATATAATATATTTGTAGAGCAGAGAATCTTTGTGTACATGTGTATGTCAGTATTATTCCTCATTATCTCTATGGTAAAATGGAAGATATAAGCATCTTGTTCTTGAAGTCTGAATTTATAATCTTGATATGTCCCTCTGACAAGTGCAAAATCTTACTCATGTCACCTCTGCCTTTAAAAATAAACTGTTGTCTTTATCAAAAACAACAGAGAAACACCAGGCCTCACATAATGCAATCGTGTTTCATTGTGATACCAGTTCTCAGTCTTCCTTAGGTATTTTTCTAACTCTTGAAGTTTAAACCCAATAATAGGAATTTTTGTTCATGTTTTATATATTTATGAATTTTTCAATATACATACTGTCACAATGGAAATTTTTGGAAAGCAGAAAGAACTGTTAATTATTCCATCATCATTTGCAGTAATCTCTCACAAACCCTTTTCTGGAATTGATAGAGATATTTTTCAAGGTTTGCAAGTAATAATTATAGTATTGAAAAAATGACAGTTTGTGTGTACTCACTGTGAGCTGTGTACTTTTACTGGAAACATGCAAATTAGGGCTCATGGAAGGCTGCATAATAGCCTCTAATTATGTCATATTTCCCTGAAATTGTATTATATTTACATATTCTGGAACTGAGGATGACACCATAGAGGGTCCTCTCATGGCACACTTATGGAATCTGACCTCCTGGTGGCTCAGTTAAGGCAGGAATGAACACAGAAAGCTATGCTAACTAGAGACTTCAGCACTCTGCACTTAAGCATTTCCGAAAAGAAATATGTTAGAAGCAATTTGAAGCATGTTGGAATTTGTTTGGAATCCAGATTTCTGCTTTTAGAGCTACTTACTGTATACTTAAGGAGTTCTCATACAATTGGAAGCAATTTGTGGGTGACTGCATTTATTTTTGCCTTATTGCCCTAGAGCAGTAAACTGTCAGACTACAACAGAATTGGAATGTGATGCTTGTTTCATATGATTTTACAAGGAGTATGACCGATTTCACTTTGACAAAGAAACATAACAGTCAATGCATTTGCTTAAATATTAACACTGTTATCAGTATTGATTCTGACATTCAGAAAGCCAATGCTGCTTTCCTTTGCTGCAGCCATGATTTAAATATGCATTCACTGGGAAGTGCAGAGTTCATGGGAGGCAGGCCCTGTCTAGGAGTAGAGGAATTTGTTGGACTTTTATACAGTGCTTATCACGTCACAGGCATACATTGAATGGGAAAACACCACACACACAGACGCCCCTACTCATAGTTGTAACTGCTTTGCTATCATTAGTACAATATTTTCATTTTATTTCACTTCATTCTCATTAGTACAACATTAACATTTGTGGGTACATAGTAGGAGTACATATTTTATGGGGTACATGAGATGTTTTGATACAGGCATGCAATGTAAAATAAGCATATCATGGAGAATTGGATAGGTATCCGTCCCCTCAAGTATTTATCCTTTGAGTTACAAACAATCCAGTTACACTCTTTAAGTCATTTTAAAGTGTACAATTAAGTTATGATTGACTAAAGTCACCCTGTTGTGCTATCAAATAACAGGTCCTATTCATTCTACTTTTTTGGTACCTGTGAACCATCCCCACCTTCCCCCCAGCCCCTCACCACCCTTCCCAGCTTCTGTAACCATCTTTCTACTCTCTATGTCCATGAGTTCAACAGTTTTAATTTCTAGATCCCACAAATAAGTGAGAACATATTTGTCTTTTTGTGCCTGGCTTATTTCACTTAATATTGTGATCTCCAGTTCCATCCATGTTGTTGCAAATGACAGCATCTATTTCTTTTTATGGCTGAATAGTACTCCATTGTGTATATGTACCACATTTTCTTTATTCATCTGCTGATGGACACTCAGGATGCTTCCTGATCTTAGGTATTGTAAACAGTGCTTCAACAAACATGAAAATATAGATGTCTCTCCGATATACTGATTTCTTTTCTTTTGGGTATATACCCAGCAGTGGGATTACTGGGTCATATGGTAGCTCAGTATTCAGGTTTCTGAGGAAACTCCAAAGTATTTTCCATAGTGGCTGTACTCATTTATATTCCCACCAACAGTGTACGAGGGTTCCCTTTCCTCCACATCCTCACCAGCATTTATTATTGCTTGTCTTTTGAATATAAGCCATTTTAACTGGGGTGAGCTGATACCTCATTGTAGTTTTGATTTGCATTTCTCATTGATGACTAATGATGTTGATCACTTTTTATGTGCCTGTTTGCCATTTGTATGTCTTTTTTTTTTTTTTTTTGAGAAATGTCTACTCAAATCTTTTACCCATTTTTGGATCAGATTATTAGATTTTTTCCTATAGAGTTTTTTGAGCTCCTTATGTATTCTGGTTATTAATCCCTTGTCAGATGGGTAGTTTGAAAATATTTTCTCCCATTCTGTGGGTTATCTACTCACTTTCTGGATTGTATCCTTTGCTGTGCAGAAGCTTTTGAACTTGATAGGATCTTATTTGTCCATTTTTGCTTTGGTTGCCTGTGCTTGTGGAGTATTCCTCAAGAAATCTTTGACCAGACCAATGTCCTGGAGATTTTCCCCGATGTTTTCTTGTATTAGTTTCATAGTGTGAAGTCTTAGATTTAAGTCTTTAATCTATTTTGATTGATTTTTGTATATGGCAAGAGATAGGGGTCTAGTTTCATTCTTCTGCATATGGATATCCAGTTTTCCCAGCACCATTTATTGACGAGACAGTCTTTTCCATGGTATATGTCCTGGACACCTTTATAAAAAATGAGTTTACTGTCAGTGTATGGATTTGTTTCTGGGTTCTCTATTCTGTTCCATTGGTCTATGTGTCTATTTTTATGCCAGTACCATGCTGTTTTGATTACTATAGCTCTGTAGTATAATTTGAAGTCAGGTACTGTGATTCTCTCAGTTTTATTCTTTTCGCTTAGGATAACTTTGGCTATCCTGGGTCTTTTGTGGTTCCACATAAATTTTAGGATTTTTTTTTCTATTTCTGAAGAATGTCATTGGTATTTTGATAGGGATTACATTGAATCTATAGATTGCTTTGGGTAGTATGGACATTTTAACAATATTGATTCTTCCAATTCATGAACATGGAATATTTTTTATTTTTTGGTGTTCTCTTCAATTTCTTTCACCGGTGTTTTATGGTTTTCATTATAGAGATCTTCCACTTCTTAGGCTAAGTTAATTTCTAGGTATTTAATTTTATGTGTGGCTATAGTAAATGGTATTACTTTTTAATTTCTTTTTTAGTACAGTATTTTTAGTGTTCAAGAATATAGTTGAGTACAAAAGCAATCTTCAGCATAAAAGCTGAAGTTGTCATATATGGCAGCCACTGTCAATGGTACTCATATTGATGTGTCTCTTTTTTTCTAGAAAGTGGGAAAATGTAAAACTGCTTGTCTAGTGCATTTTCTGTATAGATATGAAAGTCAAACCATTATCTTCTAACTGTGCAATTCAACTATATCATCCTCACTTCCTCCATTATGGAAAAGGCCTGCTTGGGTCAGTGGTATTTAAGCCAAGGCTTTCCCACTACTAATACTAATTTCATGCAGTTCCAGATTTGGGGAATATAACTTAACCTAGACGAGTTGAAGATCATTGTAGCAACTCTTACTGAATGCAGGCTGTATACAGAACATCTCATTTTGCCAGGGACCATGGAGAGCCATAAGAGGAAATACAGTGCTTCTTCAGAGTTCATAATTAAACTGTAAAAAGGGGGCTAATATAAATAAAGACTTTTAATTATAGAATATATGTTAAGTTACTGACTTCTAAAATAACATTGAACACAAATGAATGCTTTTCATTTCAAAGTAGACTCCTTGCACAGACAATATAAACTTATAACAAGGCCATTTCTCAAGAGCATTTTAGAACCTATATTACGTTTTTTAGTATTCTCAAAGGAGGATAATGCATGTCATTTGCCAGAATTTTGGAAAGAATCAAAAACCATTTGTAGGCATGTCTGATGAGTGAGATCTACAATCAGAAAGCTGAACGTCAAGTTTGAAAAAAACAAAAACCGTGTTTGCAGTCAAAGAGTTGCTGTAATAAAGAAGACCACCATTAGTCTTAGTCAGCATATTTGTGTCATATAAGATTCCTTGAGTATTTGACATATACCAAAACTGATTTGGGCTATTAATACAATACGCAGCATACACAGAAATCAAGATTTGCTACTTCAACAAAACCAGATAGCAAAAAAAGAAATCTTGGTGTTCAAATCAAATTATAATTTGATTTGGATCCTGGGGATGTTGGAGTTTTCTAGTAAATACATTAAGCATTTTGCATCTAGATTATGTTACAGGAAATTTTAAAAACGTTTAAAAAGTGGTTTTTAAGGTACTTTTTTTGGAAGACTAAAGAAAATGACCCATCTGAATGTTTTCTTTTGTTACCTAAAATGCACAGCATAATTTTTGTAGAAATTTTTCTTGCAACATAGTTACTTTCAGAACAAATCAAATTAGTTTTAATTTTACCATTTAGGAGTCATTTGATTTTGAGCTTAGATTCCTTATCTGTAAATAGAGAAGGCGAGACTGAATTGACATTAATGTCCTTATCAACCCTGCGCTCGCGCAGTTATTTGTTCCTTCCTTTAGTGTAAGTCTGTAGCCACCATTTGTGTCTTAATTAAATGATCTAAATCTTTAATGTTTTCACCATTTTTATGAATGAATCTCATAGTCTACTATAGACTATCAGACTGATCTGATAGTCGTGTCGTGTAGCAACATAAACATCTTCCACAACCTTTAAAAAGTTTGTTGGCATTAAAATTGTGGCTTTCAGCATCCTTTCATTCCCAGAGGCTTATTTTAGCATGTCAAGTGGATGTGTTGAAGATTTATCACATAGAACTCCACATTAATTTTTTACTTTAAGTGATCACCCATTTTTGTTCCGACATAAAGCAATATTCACTGCAGCTGTTAGCATATGACAGTTGACTGGCTGAGCTTGGAAATACTGCTGCTGCTCGTTGAAACATGCTGCCATAGATTCTTGCTGCAATGTGATTGCTCTTCTGTCTTCACAAGTTATTCAAGAAGAAAATTAGTCTCATTTCTTTACGGAGACACTTTGCATAAACATGCAGTCATCATTGATCTACAAATCATATAAAGTTAAATGTAATCAATTATAGTTATATATAAGTATTCAGGGTGCTACTATAGGGGTGTCTTTGCTGCCAATGGCTGAGAGGGGTTGACAACATCATTTCAGAGACCCTCATTCATTTGCAGCTGGGATTCCTTGATCTAAGAATGGACTGACATGTTTTTATGAGTATAAATACTCACAGATGTCCTCATTCTTTCTGAGCAGTTTGGATGCCATTTTGAGACCAGTTAGAACCCCTTCCCACTCTGTTTGGTTAAGAGACAGAATTATGTCACATATAAACCAACACTGGTTTAATCCAAAAGTCATTTATACATTTGGCATCAGTTCTGGTACTTCAGTTTTCTGCTAGTGTTTGTATCATAGCAATAGATTCCCTTTAAGAGTCATAGGTGTCTGTGGATGTGTTTAAGGAAGCAATGTTTAAATGCACTGAGAGGAACTGTGCTCACTTAGAAGAAATGAGTCATCAAAGTTGGGAATTTTTTAATCCTTGGAAATTTTAAGGGATTTTATTTTTCTATTTACTAATTAAGGATATTTTGGAAACTTAATTTTTTTGGTCAAATAAAATAGATAAATGGTATTTCCCCTTTCCAATCTTAACATCGGTTCTACCTAAGAGAGTGACTTCTTTAACTTGTTTAACACTAACCTTTAAAAAAATCAGTAAACAAAGCAGCATTGCAAGCCTAGTGAGTTTTTCATTCAACCGAATGAAATCATATGTAAATTATTGGTTTAGACAGTGTTTGCTTCTATGATTTGTTGTTTAGGAAAAGTTGTATGCACCACAGCACAGCCACAGCCTGGGTTGTGCCTACTTTGAGAAACCTTACTGGGTGACAGAATGGGGTAACAGAGCCATAATTTATAGTCACTAATATGAAGATGTGATATCAATTACTTAGGAAAAAATACCCCACTGGATTTATATCCTTTAGTTATTAAAAAGTGGCAGCTATCTTAAATTAGCTAAAGAAACTAAAGAATTTAGCGACAGAAATTAATCACTGTCATGATCCATACACAGACTCTGAGTTGCAGCACTCTGCAAAACATTTGTTTGGAAAAGGAAAATTGCTATTATGGTCACCTTAATAGAAACAGACAATCAAACAAATCTTAATTTAAAAGATTGCATGTGGTCATAAATCATAATGGCACAGAGATTTAAGGCACAAAAAGCAACTTCATAAAGAAATGAGGCATGCCAGGGAGAGCCAGCAACCATGGCTGGTGCCGTCCTGTCTGCCCATCCTATCAGTGATGTTGCAAATGTTTTGATATTTCAGCACTGAGCTGGATTGTTCATTTTGCAGTAAAATGCAACAGTCTCCTAATCTGTTTTCTTGCCACTGGCTTTCTAATCTTCTTTAACCAATTCTCTACCTAGCAAGTGGAAGAAGGAGAGCCTTAAAATGGAAATCGAGTCAGGGCATACGTTCCCCCCAGTCAAAATCATCAGCATCTTTTACTTGCAGTTGGGATTAAATCCAACTCCATGAAGTGATCTGACCTCACTTCCTGGGCTCCAGCACACTGGCCTGCTTCGGTTCCTTCCCTCCTCCTGTTGGGGGTACTCTGAAAGAAGTACTTTGGGCTACTCTGAAAGAAGGGTACTCTGTAAGAATGGGGGGTACTCTAAAAGAAGGTCATCTTAATGTTTACTCTGCATTGGATGTAATCCATTATTTCTAATACTTTTAGTTTCACTTGAGCTGAGTCACAAAAACCAAAAAACAAAACCTAAACAAACAAGAAAACCTCCTTAAGAGAGGAATGGGGTAGGAGCTAAGCCAATGGAATTAAAATCACTTAGTAACTGCGGTAGGCAATGCATATTGCTAATTGTCATATTAGCCGTATGTTGTGTTCTGTTTACATATGGTGAAATGTATGTACACCTTAACTGATATTTTGTGGAAGAGCACAAATGTTTGCATGCCTCTGAGTGATAGATGCCCCATTATGGAGTGTTACTTGGTAGTTGCAACATCCTCTTGGAAGGCAGAAGAAATCAACATAAGCTAAATTTTCCTCATTACTGTATTGCTTCACCATCTGTCTGCCTAGCTTTCTCAGGCGTCTTTAAATAGGCTTCAGACTGGCCAGTGTCACCAAGCATCCAAGCTTTACAGATGGGGCCTAGATGCTGGGCCAACTGAACTACAGCTGTGTCTAGTACAGGCCAGGACACACTCCTTTTGGCCAATAACTCTTGTTTGGTTTTGATAATGATCTGATAGCATTAATATCTCAGAAGAAGAATTCGTTGTCCTTAGTGGTAGGGTAAGATATATATGTATATATCTAATATGTATAACTTATACATATATTATTTTTATATATTTATTATATATACATACACATAATAATTTTTAGCTAAAAATAAAAACTGCCAACTTCAGAATAAACAATTATTTCTTAAAGTCTAGGTTCCCAAGGCAGGAGTAGTGGGAAAATTATCTGCAGTCAATGAAGTGAAGTCATCATTTGGCAGCATGATTTCAAAATGGAGTAATCAGTGTATCCTATATGAATTAAGTCTAAGCCTTCTGTGTGGTCTTTCTTTAAGACCAAAGCACAAATAGAGTTTGGAAAAAATAGACTCAAATGCAATTTCATTTTTTTACAATATTATACAGAATATGTAAATTCTTAAAGCACATGCTTCCTGAATTAAGTACAACCTCATGAAAATTCCATATCTACACTCTTCCCTATGAATTCATTGTGTAAAATTGAGCTCAGAATTGAAGAAAATAAATAGGACTGTGTCTAATCTTTCTGCATGGCTCAATTATAAATGACACAGTGCAGCTTTTTCAGGTAAACATACGGAATTATAAAAAGGATCTAGTGTGGAGCTACATAGATGAATGGATCATTTTTTATATCCTAGGCCAGAAAGTAATGACTCAGATGTAGCTTATCTTTGCTTCATAACCAATGAGCATGTTGATGAAAATGGTGCCTCATTTAAATGACAGGTCTCCCTTCTACCACCATCTGCCGAGCCGCAATGGACAATTGAGGTATATGTTTGGATGTCTCCTAACAATAGTTTTGTATGAAAGCACAGCATAACTAAAATTGCCATGACCATCCAAAAGCTTATGTTTGATTATTTTTTTGACGGTCATGGAAAATGACCCATTATTTGGTAAGGTAGTAACTTTTAAAAACTGTAGATAAAAGGAAGTAACAAATTCAGCAAACCAACTTGAGCCAGAGCTATGGGTTTTGGCTTACTAGATTGTAAAACTAACTAGCTGCCATTTTAAGCACTTTATAAGTTACTTGCTATAGTTTCTCCTTTTTGAGTCATCTCAAAGAATTGCCAGTCGGAACACAATCAAAGAGGGATGTTCATTTTTATGATATTGAGAACACTGATGTTGAATTTAAGTGATTATTTTTCACTCTTTACAAGATCACATGAATGTAGGTAAATAAGACAGTGTAGGCAACCGTGTCAGTATCTAGAAGTGATCTGAGGAGGTTTGGCTTTGCCTAAACGTCTAGATTCAATTTGCTTAAATTTCTGTATTAATCTACCTCCTTCATGATTTCTAGTCTTCATTGACCTCTTCTCAATTAGAATTTGTAGAAACAAAATTTTTAAAAATAGGTACAGATACATTTACCTTTCTGTTTTCAGGAATGAGGAAGAGACAATTTGACAAATAAATTACTTCGAATTCAAATAAAGCACAACAAAAACATTCATCCTACCTGCAGGAAATAATGTAAAATACATTTAAAACCCCTTTAAAATTCTTTTAGCAGTTTTCATACATGTAAAATACATTTAAAACTTCTTTAGCATTTTATTCTATTTATAAATAACTTCCTAACAATTCTCTAATTAAAATCCTTTAGAGCTTTTACTTTGTATCTTTGTGGGGAAGTAAACTTCATTAAAAAATAATTTTTGACTCAAACTTTTAACTTAATTTCAACTTTAATATTCTTAATTTCCACAAATCTGAATGATAATATATACCCTACAAGGCCTACAAGCTACTATTGAACGTTTTGTTAAATTTTTTCAATGTTGTGAACTTGCTTATTGGAAATGAATGGTAATTGTCATTATTCTGTTTCGTTGTGAAATCCAGAAGTTAGGATTTTATGGCCCAAATATGGCATTACTAGAGAAATTTAAATAAAAGAGATTAAGGTATATAAAACAAGATATGGGCTTTGATAGGACAAAGAAATATAATTTTTGTAACTTTTTCAGTACTGTATAGAATTCTCTCTAAAAAAATCACCTGAAGTTAATTATAATGTTAATTAATATATAATAAAGGTTATATTTCAAAACTTATATGCTAACTTTAGAACTTTATTTCTCTCCATAGAATAATTTTTACAAATGTGCTGGATTCTAAAAGATTATTTATATCAGATCAGTAATGGGTTAAAAAGTAAGCTTTTGTAGAATGCCTGGTAATAAAACAACTTTTTTTTATTTTTTATTTTTTTGAGACGGAGTCTCACTCTGTAGCCCAGGCTGGAGTGCAGTGGCAAGTTCTCGGCTCACTGCAATCTCTGCCTCCAGGTTCAAGTGATTCTCCTGTCTCAGCCTCCCGTGTAGCTGGGATTACAGGCACTCACCACCATGCCTAGTTAATTTTTGTATTTTTTGTAGAGATGGGGTTTCACCATATTGGTCAGGCTGGTCTTGAACTCCTGACCTCAGTTGATCCACCAGCCTCAGCCTTCCAAAGTCCTGGAATTACATATGTGAGCCACCACGCCTGGCCTTTTTTTACATTTTTAATAGGAAATTCCTTTTACAGTATGAATTTTGGATGCCAGAAGTATATTTGTCCATCTTAACTGTAGCTACAATATAATATTCAGCTTTTATCCCACTAAGAACTCATGGGTTCTATGATAATGTACTTTTAGTCCCATTTTTGATTATGTCAAATGAATAACAGTGGCAAAAGCAATTATTTTATTTATTTTTTGGAGACACGGTCTCACTCTGTCACCCAAGCTGGAGTACAGTGGCGCAACCTCAGCTCCCTGCAACCTCTGTCTTCAAGTGATTCTCATGCCTCAGCCTCCTGAGCAGCTGGGATTAAAGGTGTGTGCCACCACATCCAGCTAATTTTTGTATTTTTAGTAGAGACGGGGTGTCACCATGTTGGCCAGGCTGGTCTCGAACCCCTGACCTCAGGTGATCCACCTGCCTCAGCCTCCCAAAGTGCTGGGATTACAGGCATGAGCCACCGTGCCTGGCCCAAAACCAATTACTGTACTCTTTTATGTTGTCATGTCTTCTTTAATATGATTTCCTTAATTAATTGCTGCTAGTAAAAAGTAAATTTAAAAAAATTACAAATCTATAAACTCGTAAAAGTAGTGGAACTTTAGAGATCATTGTGTGACTCAACAAATTTAATACATGATATCCCTGAGCCTCAGTGATATTAAATGCCTTGCCTGAAATAGTAGCAGAACCCGAAGTAGAGCTTAGGTCTCCTTATTTCCGGTTTAGTACTTTCACTCTACTCCCATATCAGTCAAAATATTTATTTAATAGTTCATGTAAAATAGTGAAGTTGTAGGTGATGTGATGGGTACAGTAAAATATAAGCTCTTTGCTGTGTTCAGGGAGTTTGTAGCTGAGCAGTTTTTTTATAAACTATTTAGACAAATAATAGTATTCATTGGTAGGATTTAATAACTTTTGTACAATACAGAAATTGGGAATCATAGCTACCTTTTTGTTTATTTTTGGACCTACAACAAAATTTAAAAAAAAGCTTGAGAAATAAATACACAACACATACCAATGCCCCATTCCAAGCTATATTGGAGTCTGATGCAAAAGTGAAAATAAAGACAGATACAGTCTGTCTTTATTTAAAATTTTGAGATTTTTTTCATTGTGGTTTTTTGTTTGGTTTGTTTGTTTTTGAGACAGAGTCTGACTCTGTCACCCAGGCTAGAGTACAGTGGCACAATCTCGGCCCACTGCAACCTCCGCCTCTCGGGTTCAAGCGATTCTTCTGCCTCAGCCTCCTGAGTAGCTGGGACTACAGGCATGCGCCACCATGCCTGGCTAATTTTTTTGTGTGTTTTTAGTAGAGACAGGGTTTCACCATGTTGGCCAGGCTGGTCTTGAACTCCTGACCTCGTGATCTGCCCGCCTCGGCCTCTCAAAGTGCTGGGATTACAGGTGTGAGCCACCGCGCCTGGCCCATCATGGATTTTTTTTTTTATTAACCAGAGTCTATGCTGTATTCATATTTCCTTAGTTTTTACATAATGTTCTTTCCTGTTCCGGACTACATTACCTTTAGTTGTTATGCCACATAGTGTTTTTTGCATTAATATTGAGACAGAGTCTTGCTCTGTCGCCCAGGCTGGAGTGCAGTGGTGCGATTTTGGCTCACTGCAAGCTCTGCCTCCCCTGGCTTCAAGCCATTCTCTTGCCTCAGCCTCCTGAGTAGCTGGGACTACAGGCGCCCACCACCACGCCCGGCTAATTTTTTGTATCTTTAGTAGAGACGGGGTTTCACCATGTTAGCCAGGATGGTCTCGATCTCCTGACCTCGTGGTCCACTTGCCTCGGCCTCCCAAAGTGCTGGGATTACAGGCATGAGCCACAATATTGATTTTTAAAGTATTATATTAAAATATTGTTTATCTCGATTACTGAGATTTGCACCTGAAATGACTGAGTCACTTGGCTTCCTCTAGTCCTGACGTGGGTGCACACGTGCACGCAGAGACAGAGTATTTTATTTTTGAGAGATATTTCTTTAAGTTCTCTTATCCAAAAAAAGAAAAGCCCTTAAGTCCCAATGGGCAAATTGCTAAAATGTGGGGGAAGAAAAGTAATTCTGGTATACAATGCAAAGTAGGAGCGTATTTCATAAATAACTCAGGTATGTTAACTAGTATTTATGGGTGAAGCCACAAATTTCTGATTGTAAATATCCAGAGTTCCATAGTGTACATATTATCTGAGCTCTCAGATCAGGCTTCATACCAGTGCAATAAAATGAACACATAAACCTGACAAGCCAGAAGCCAGGGATGGGTCTGCCCTTAATCATACCACATCTAGTAGCATTCTACTTTTACTTTTAAGATTATTATTGAGTTCTTACAACAAATAAATATAAAGTTTGTATTTAATCTTTCCCAGAATATCTCATCATTTTGCACCTGAAATGCAGGATAATTATTTCCAACTGATGTTATTTACTGACATAATTTCTGGACCAGACGATAACATTTAACACTCAGTGTAATGTTTTGATGTTCTCTCATGCCCTGATACATTTGGACTTATTACCAAATCATTACTACAAGTCTGGAAGTTTCAATAATTTACAGAAGTCATTACGTCTGGAAGTGTAGTAACTCTGCCAAAGAGATGACCTAAACGTCCCAAATACATCCCATATTCCTCAGTCCTCCCATCTGAGTTTCTCTTACACCCATTTTTCTTATATATAAAAACAGAGCAATATTTTTGAGCAAAATTTTAAAAGAAAGGCTCTATTTCATCACATGGCCTCATTTCTTTTTTTCTGTTTGCATATCATGTACATGGATACAATTTAATCACGTAACCATGTCCATTAAATTATTAGCTGATTGCCTTTGATGTCAAGATTGCACTTTGGCCTTCTCTTTGTATGCACGGTGGTTTGATACCATCTCACTGCTGGCACTAAGTTTTCACAGAATAATAACATTTACAGTTTATAATCTATAGATCTCTGGAGAGATTTGCTTAATAGAACAATACATGTCAAGATTCTTTGCCCAAGCTTGTCTGCTCTGTGCAAAATGTACAATGTATATTTTGCCTGCATATTTTATGCTACTAAATGGCTCTGTAAAGAAAGGTGTATTTAAGAACACATTTTAAAAAATTGTACTGAGTTTTACAAAAAAAGCTATGACTCCCTACCTTGGAAATCTTGTTTTATTTTCTTGTCTTTTTTTTGTGTTTTCAAAGTATGAACTCTCCTTTGTTAGCTCTGTATGAGGAATGAACCATTTTCTCAAAGTTCGATGAATGAAGACTCTCATCTTACAGGGAGGCTAAATTCTTGTGTGAGAAAGAATTCTTCATCATAAATACCTGTGAAGTGATAAATGCATATTTGGGAATAAAACATCTTATAGGGCTTCTATTTAAAAATGACAGTGTGCTCATACTTGTATTTTCTCCCTCTTCAAACCCACCTAACATGCATTAAGAAAAGCCAAAATATGTTAATCCACAAGGACAAAGAGAGCCAGAGAAAAGGCAACAGTGGAAAAATCTTTTAACAAACATTACTGAAGCAAGGAAGCAGATGGTAATTAATTTATCAGAGCAGAAGAAACTTCCACCTAGCCTGCAGAGGACATTATCACCAAGAAATGAGTCAGCATGCTCCTTGGAACTTTACCTAGGGACATCGGAACTGCTAAAGGCTGTGGTGAGGCACGGGCTGAAGAGAGAGGCTTTGCCAGAAAGGCCGTACAACAGATGTACATCAGATCTTCTCCCCAACTCATCCTCCCTGGAGGATACTGGAACTCTTATCTCTAGAGAAATGTAGAGACACCAGTTGAAGGCTGAAGTGAGATCCAGGGATAAATAGTGAAAAACCTCAGTTGTAAATGTTAAGAATAAAAAATCAAGAATCACACAGCATTTTAAGAAAGCCTCAAATTGACACCTAGAGGAAACAGGATTTTTCAGGGAGCAGAAGAAAACGTAAGAAAAAAATATCTAATATATACAAATATTTGAGGAATATGCCCATGAAAACAGGAATCTCTAAAAAAGAAACAGAGACCAAGGCAGTGCTTGAAAATTAAAAATACGGTAAGCAATGGAAGAAAAAAAAAACACAAAAAAAGAATTGGGACATAAATAATGGATGAAACCTTCTAATAAGTAGGAAAAAAGAGAACATAAACAGAAAACAGAATTATAAGATCAGTATAAGAAGTTCATTGTCTCCAGTTTAAGGAATTCCTGGGAAGTGAGAGGAAACAATGAGAAAATTATCAGATATAATGAAGAAAAATTCTCTCTAGATCAGAAAAGAACACAACAACCCAAATTAAATGGGCCCACCAAGCACCTAGCCCAATGAATAAAAAATAGACTAACCCAACACATCACAACATTTCAAAACACCAGGGATAAAACATAATTTTCTTAAGCTTCAAGAGAAAATGAGCCATTCATACCCAAAGAAAAGAGTATCAGAATGACTTTTGACTTTTTGCTAACATTGGATAAAAGAAAATTTAAAAATTTGGAGAAAAAGCGTTTTCAGCCAACAGTTTTATGCCCAGGCATAGTATCAATAACATGTAAGTAAAGAAAAACAAATGTGGATGTACTTCCAAAATAAACCTCCCACGTCTTAGAGAAAGTTATTAAAGAATAGACCCCAGCAAAACAAAGGAATAAACCAAGAAAGATACATATATGGGATTTGTGAAATCAAGGTCCTGACAGAAAAATGATAAAGAGAGTTGACAGAATGACACTTGTGTAGAGCAATAAGTATCTATTAGAGCGGGAAGGTAAAGAGCTGCAGGAGAGAATTATGAAATAGCCAAATAGAGTTGCTAGAATAGTTATTATATACGAGATGTGCAAAAGTTAATTGAGTCATTTGACAGGTCCATTGGCATATTGGGAGAAAGTAAAGTTTGTAGAAACTAAGCAGATGAACACACAGTAGCTTTATTAATTGCAAGACAAAACAAAATATACATGAGAAAGGAATGGTAATAATAGGATGCTATTTAGCTCAGCAGTAAACAGTATTTCATTGTTATAGTGATATAAATGGTGACTGTTTAACCAAAAGTTGTTATGTAACTATACTGAGAGGATTAGAAGGCAAGTGTGCGTGTATGCTAGATTCACTACCATGACAGAAAGTCTACAACACTATCTTAGGTTGGGTTCCCTGTAAGAAACACTCTGTGCAGAAAGTTTACTGAGAAGTATCTGTCTTGAAGGTCAACACCTGTGGAGGAAGAAGGAAGCAGGATAGGGCAGGGAGAGGAGCTGAATTGTGATGTTGATGCAGTTACAACAAAAATCTCCCTCTAGAGCTGGATGGCCCCCCAGAGTGGTACTGCCTTAAATCAAAGAGTTTGGGCCTTTTTACCCCCAGAATCTATCAGTCATTGGAGCTGAGCAAAGGAGATGTTATGGACTGGATGTTTGTGTCTCCCCAAAACTCTTAAGTTGAAGCCCTTAATCCCCAATATGGTATTTGGAGGTGGGGACTTTGGGAGATAATTAGGGTTAGATGAGTTTGTCGGAGTGGGGATCTTATGATGGGATTGAAGCCCTTATAAAGAAATGGGCATGAGAGCCCTCTCTCTCTATCATGTGAGGACACAGCAAGAAGGTGACCATCTGCAAGCCAGGGAGAAAGCCCTCACCAGGGACTGAATCTGCCAGTCTGCCATCACCTTGATCTTGGACAGTGAGAAACAAATACCTGTTGTCTAAACTACCCAGTTTATTGTATTTGTCATGGTGTGTGCTAATGCATGAGGGGTCATAACTAAGACAGGAGGGATCATGGTCTTAGACAAGGTGGCCCTTTACAATTGAAGGCTATTTTAACTAAACTGATAAATCAAAAATAGAAATAAAAGCATATTATTTAGAAACATGGAGGTAAGTGGTACAGGAAACAGCAAACACATTTAGAACTGGCAGAGGAAGGTGGGCATAGTGGACAAGAACAGGTTCTTTTTGTTATGAGCCATTCACCATTACTTGATTTTAGCTATGTGCACCCATGACATTGATAGAATTAACAGTTACTTTAAAATTAACAATTCAACTGCATCCAGTTATGGAAGCAAAGTGTTAAATATAATGCCATTTTTGGTGATGGTATATACAGCTAGGTGTACCAATCTTCAACACTGACAAATGTTCAAAGGAGAAGCCAGGCACAGTGGTTTAGGCTGGGTGTGGTGGCTTACACCTGTAATTCCAGCACTTTGGGAGGCCGAGGTGGGCAAACCACCTGAGGTCAGGAGTTGGAGACCAGCCTGGCCAACATAGTGAAACCTCATCTCTACTAAAAATACAAAAATTAGCCAGGTGTGGTAGCATGTGCCTGTAATCCCAGCTACTTGGGAAGCTGGGGTAAGAGAATCACTTGAACCTGGGAGGCGGAGGTTGCAGTGAGTAGAGATCGTACCACTGCACTCCAGCCTGGGTGACAGAGTGAGACTCCGTCTCAAACAAAACAAAACAACAACGACAAAAAAACAGAAAAAAACAAAACAAAGAATAGTGACAATAATAGCAATAATGGTAATAAATTGAGCTCTTACTATGTGCCAAACACTGTGCTAAATGATTTTTAATACTTATACCTATTTTATTTTATTTTTAATCAATAAATCATGTATATCTAGATGGGGTACAGTGTGATGTTTTGATACATATTTAAATTGTGGAATAATTCAATCAAACTAAGGAACTTATCCATCACCTCACATACTTATTTTTTGTGGTGAGAACATTTAAAATTTATATATTTATTTTTTTGAGACGGAGTCTTGCTCTGTCACCAGGCTGGAGTGCAGTGGCACCATCTCAGCTCACTGCAACCTCCACCTCCCAGGTTCAAGCGATTCTCCTGCCTCAGCCTCCCAAGTAGCTGGGACTACAGGTGCGTGCCACCATGCCCAGCTAATTTTTGTATTTTTAGTAGAGATGGGGTTTCACCATTTTGCCCAGGTTGGTCTCGAACTCCTGACCTCAGGTTATCCACCTGTCTCAGCCTCCCAAAGTGCTAGGATTCCAGGCGTGAGCCACCACGCCTTCTGCCTCTGGCATTGTAAGGTGAGTGTCATAATGTTAACCTGCCTCACTGAGTCCTTGGGAAGAGGAAGTGAATTCAGACACAAAGCAAAGAGACTGTGCCTGGCCCTTTGTAGGTGCCTAGTACGTATTAGCCATTTGTATGTATTTGTCTGAAAAAGCAGATTGCAACGAATCAAGTGCTCCCCAGCTGCTTCTAGAGAGTGAAGCTCCATTATTTCATTTAAATACCATTAATTTCCTACACTTCATCTTTTCATTTTCATTTTCCTTTCTTTTTGTGTATACACCTTAAGCTTTTATAAGGCATTTTGTTCAATTATTTATTTTCTCTGTGCTTGGCTTCTTCCACTCCCATTTCCTCCCAAACACACACATCGAACAACTTCCTTACTCAGTGATAATCGAATTGGGTATAATGTCACTTTCCTCTGCTGCCTTACTTTTGGAAGAGAAAGCAAGATTAATAGATTATAATCATTTGTACATGTTATTTTATTTTGCTAAATGGCAGCGTCTTCATAACCTTTTCAGGTTTATGTCAGTAATGTGTTCCCAAGGTCTAAATAATGATGTTTACACAGTTTGGTATATTAATAGGCTTTCACTTACCATTGCAAAATCTCTATTTGCAATGCTTAACCCTGTATTTTCTGCCTAAGGAGATTAGGGAGTTAGAATGGGTTTGTCATACTTGGCCAGACATGTCTGTTTTCTTGGTCTGTCTCAAGAAATGGAAATTACACTTTCCCTTTGGTCTTTGGTCTACTTAAAGTGTCATAGAAGAACAAATTGTACTGTGAGTTTGAAATGGCGCAGAGTGTGCATGAATCCAGTGGCACTTGAGGAACAGAAGCTGTTAGAGTAACTGACACCTGCTGTTGTTGATTAGCATCCTTCCCGTAAGCTGTAGAATTGATGCACTCTTTGGGAATAGGCTAACTGCTTACTGGCTTTACTTTAGTTTCTTAGTTGGAACCAACAGATGATTTTAAGATTGAAAAAGAAATGCTTGGGTATATAGCTGGGGATTATGATCAGATCAGCTCCCGGCTTATCCATTTTAAATCTCCGTTTAGCCAAAGCTAAACACATTTCGGATTAGCTGCCTTTTGAGGTTATCTTGGTCCCTGCTGCCTTCCATTAGTATTGACTGTACTTTAATTAAAAAAAAAAAAAATCTAGTGTCGATTTAGATTGAGGTCTATGCAGTAAAAAAGGATCACCTTTCCACGTAGGGAAAGAGATTAAGCATCTGGATCACAGAGCTATTTATTAAAACGGACGATTTCTGCCTAAATCCACATGAACTTATGACTATCAGCATGATTTAAGTAACGAGACTGCTGACTCGGGAAATCAGAGTCTTTTGCCATTCATTGACCGATTGAGTTAAGCATAAAACTGAAATGATTTTATGGACCATTCTTTTTGGCAATGTCGATCCTAAATCTGATATGAAATGGGGCTGCCATTACAATTGTTTTGAAATACAACTAATTGAGTACTTTGAGGGATTTTGTTTTTCATTTTATTTTTTCACCAATGGAGTAGATTCGAATGATGTAGATTGTAAGAGAAGTTAAAAGACTTTCAATATTGATTCTAAGATGATTTGCTTTTTATTTTTTTATAATTATAGGCATTCGAATATTTATTTTGCAATATTTCTTCATAAATGAACATCTTTTAAAAAATAAATTCCAGACCTTAGACAACTAACTTAATGGGCTGGGAGAAGTTATTTAAACTTTAGGAGCTAGCTACTGTGCAATTCAAGTGAAAGAAACAATGCCAATAATTCATTAGTGATTGCTAGTGAAACTAAGTTCATTCTACAGAGATGATAAAAACCTGGACTATAAATCCTCAGGCATTTGAAAGTCATCATATACTTGTAGAAAGGGAAGAATGTCCTTTCTAAAATTCTACAACTATTTTTAAGTAGCAGCTCTTTTTTGGGAGGACATCTTGCTAACTTTTTTTCATGACCTTTTATTAGGTAAATGCCTTGAGGATAAATCAGGGCTTCTGAATAATGCTTGCTCACCTACAACAAGATGAAAAATGGTAGGTTCCAAGCTTCAACCTATTATTTGTGGCAACTCCGTAAGAAACACATGTCTCTGAACATGTCAGCAGTAGCACTCAAAGATGCTCTGTGTTACCTAATTGCTCTTGTACCTTTTGCTGACTTTGGGATAAGCAGTGGGTATGCCTGTGATGGCACATCCCTACTGACTGCTAAAGCGTGAAATGGTTGCAGTTGTGGTTCCTGCTCTCTATCCTTTCCCTCACACGCATCCCCTTTCCAGAAGCAGTAGTACTCCACCCTGGTTATAAAAAGGAATGAAGGCCCTGGTAATCATCACTCATAAAGCATGTCACATTCTTCCTCTGTCTCTTCTTTTCTCCTATTTTAATTAAAATTGAATTCATGCCTCTCAAATGAGTGGATTCACAGGATGACAGTATCTTTCATTTCTAAGGGCCATAATGGGAAGTCAGTATTATGCATTGTCTTATCTCCAGTATAACACGGTGGCTGTTTTGACAGGCTTCAGTCAAAATGTGAAGTTCCTCATCACCAAACATTCTGGAAATTGGTCCCACACCCCTCAACTCCACTCTCTCCCTGGGTCACTGGTGTCTTTCTCTTCATCCTGTGTTCATCAAAAAGGAAAGATAAGGGATGGAGTGTCTACTGCAAACATTGTTGGAGTTTTTAAATGCAACATTTTATTTCTAACTTAAATGACTCCAAGATAAAATCAAATTTGCCTAATCCCAAACCCTCCATTGCCATGACAGCTACATTAAAATATTATGTGCTTGCCCCTAGCACCTACTAAGTGCTCAATAAACATTTACTGAAAGAAAATAAATTGGATTTAGACACTTGAAAGTTTTTTCTGAAAAAGAGAGTCCACATATTCTGTTGTCATAGAGACTCAAAAATCCATCTTATTTCATGATGAGCCTCAGTTGTCATAGTTCTCCTTTTCTTCTCCTTCACAAGGCAGTAATTGAGTTTCAGGATGTGGGATTGCTACTAAATATTCGCTTGCAATTTGCATCGAAATGTCAAATACATTATTTGGGAATATGCCAGATAACTTAGGAAAGTGTTTAATTTAAAAACCTGCCTGAGGGGAAAAGTAGTCTACATCAAATGAAACAGAGAGCGCTTGTAGAACTTTTAGAAGTCAGCTGGACAAATGGGATGCTCAGAACTTCAAGAAAGGGCAGGGAAGAAACTCCATCCTAGATGGGGACATGTTGAAGCATTTTAAAATATTTCACATTTAAATGCCTGAGCTCTGGCAAAACATTAAAATCAAATTTTGAGGCTATTAAATTTTCTGTCTGTATTAGTTTGTTCAGGCTGTCATAACAAAATACCACAGACTGGGTAGCTTAAGTCAGAGAGATCTATTTCCTCACTGTTCTAGAGGCTAGAAGTCCAAGATCAAGGTGTTACAGGGTTGGTTTCTTCTGAGGACCACAAGGGAAAGATCTGTTCCAGGCCTCAGTGCTTGGCTTACAGAGAGCCACCTTCTCTCTGGGTCCTCACGGGGTCTTTCTTCTGTGCACCTGTGTCTCTGAGTGTCCAAATTTTCTCTTCTTACATGGACACTAGTCAGATTGGATTAAGGCCCACTATCAGAATGTCATTTTAACTTAATCACCTCATTAAAGGACATATCTCCAAATACAGTCACCTTCTGAGGTACCTGGGGATTAGGGCTTCAACATATGAGTTTGGGAGAGAAACAAGAGAATGGCCCATAACAGTGTCGAAGTGAGAAGTTGACTTGCAAACTGATGACATAGGCAGTAAGTAAGCATTGAGTGCCCGCTATGCTGTTTTGATCCACTGAGGGTGGAACGACACTCACATATAGCGTGTCTCTCATAGGGAAGTCCATAGAGTCACATGGCCATTGTCTTAGATGAAATGGACAGGGATATTCACAAACCCAGTACTCTCAACCACTGGCCATTTCTAACATTACCCTGGGGGCTCTCCCCTCCTATGAATTTTCAATACCCTTCAGCTTCTGTGTTGCTGACTCTGCCTGATTTTGCATGTGGAAATCTTGGGGTACGCATTATTTAAATGTTAGTAACTTGTTTTTACAATGATTCATCTCTCAGTTCTCAACAGGCCAGTTCATGTTGTACCCTGTATCTGGATGTCCAGGCAGAAGAACTAGGTTTGAGAACCAGCCCCATCAGATACAGATGCTGCAGCTTGAGCAAGGCACTAGGTATCTCCGAAATCACAGTTCACTCATCTGTACAGAGGAGAAAAGAGGATGGCCAAGTAGTGTGGGGAAGTATCATAGTCCATCTGGGCTGCTGTCACAAAATGTGACAGACGGGTTATAAACAACCGATATTTATTTCTCACAGTTCTGGGGGTTGGAAAATCCAAGCTCAAGGTGCTGGCAGATCCGGTATCTGGTTAGGGCCTGCTTCCTGATATGCAGATAGCTGTCTTCGTTTTGTGTCCTCACCTGGTGCAGAGCAGAGAGACAGAAAGCAAGCTCTTTAGTGCCTCTTTTTATGTCAGCACTAATCCCATTTAGGAAATCTCCATCTTCTTGACCTAATCACCTCTGAAATGCCCCACCGCCCAATAGCATCATATGGGGGAATAGATGTCAACATATGAATGATCTGGTTTCGTGGTTCATAGATGCTGTCTTCCCAACGTGTTCTCAGGTGGTGAAAGGGGCAAGGAAGCCCTCTGGGGTCTTTTTGTTTTTAAGAGACTGGGTTTCACTCTGTTGCTCAGGCTGTAGTGCAGTGGCATGATCACAGCTCATTGCAGCCTCGACCTCCCAGGCTCAGGTTATCCTCCCATCTCAGCCTCCCAAGTAGCTGGGACTACAGACATGCACCAACACACCCAGCTAATGTTTGTATTTTTGTAGAGATGGGGTTTTACCATGTGGCCCAGACTGACCTCAAACTCCTGGGCTCAAGGGATCCTCCCATCTTGGCCTCCCAAAGTGCTGAGATTATAAGTGTGAGCCACTGCGCCTGGCCTCATGTCTCTATTATAAGTCCACTAACCCATTCATGAGGGCTCTACTCCTACAATTTAATCACCTCCCAAATGTCCCACCTCCTTGTACTGTGACCTGGTAAGGTTAGGATTTCAACATATGAATTTGAGGAGGGACATAAACATTTGGTTCATTGCAGGGGTACTGAATGAGATAATATGGATGAAGTGTAATTATGCAATAAAGGCGTAATTAAAGTACAGTTGTCCCTTGATATCCATAGGGGATTGGTTCCAAGCGTCCCCTTGGGTACCAAAATTTACAAATTCTCGGGTCCCTTATATAAAATGGCATGGTATTTTCATATAACCTACGCATATCCTCCCATATATTTTAAATCATCTCTAGATTACTTATAATACCCAATACAATGTAAATGCTATGTAAGTAGTTTTATACTGTATTGGTCTTTTCTCCTTGTATTATTTTTATTGGTGTATTGTTATTTTTTATGGATTTTAAAATAATATTTTCAATCTACAGTTGGTTGAATCTGTGGATGTAGAAGAGTGGAGGGATTTTTTTACTTGTATTATTTTTATTGTTATATTGTTATTTTTTATAGATTTTAAAATAATATTTTCAAACCACAGTTGGTTGAATCTGTGGATGTGGAACCCATGGTTGTGGAGGGCTGACTATAAATTTTAATGATGTTTCCTGCAATTTTACGGTTGAATTTTAACCAAACTACTCCTTCCCTTCACACCCACCTCCTCTTCACACACACACATGATTAAAAATAACATGCAAAGGCATAGAAACAACCAACATACACAATTCCTTTCATTTACTTAAAGCCTTGAGATTATGGAAGAAGGCCCAAAATGAAGTCCCTAAACAAAGCCAGGAGGGGGCGACCTCCTGGCCTAAATAGTCCTGGCATATTTCAGGAGTAAAATCGGAGGGGATGGGGTCTTGGGAAGGAGATTTGATTTTATCCGGCTTATGTGTCAGTCAGTGCTTCTCAGTCCCCCAGGTTCACTGGGCAGGCTTGAACCTTGACTGGGTCCCTGCGAGGCCTGGTGTGTAGATCACAGACTGGAGTCAGATGATGTGGGTTCAAATCCTGACTCTGCCATTTTCTAGCTGCAGGAACTGGGCAAGTTAATTAACCCCTGTAAGCCTCAATTTTCTCATCTGTTAAATGAGAATACAAATAGCATCTACCCAAAAGGTTGTCATGAAGATTACCTGCAATAATCTACATGAGTATAGAGTGTTTATATAGCACCAGGCTAAGCTTATTAAGATAAGCTTTTAATAAAGTAATGTTAACTATTAATGTCATCACTGGAGTTAGTATTCACACATCACTATTCTTTTCTCTGATCACTTTCTCTCCTTGTCTTACCTCTACCCAATATGCATATCAAATAAATGTATATTAATTCAGTGGAAGTTGTTTCAACATATTCAAATGGTCTGGAAATGCTTCTGTTCTCTTTTACTCCTTTTATGTATGGGTGATCAGATACCCAAGGAGTATCAGGAGTCAGTTGGGAAATGGAAGAAGAAAGAGACAGGACTGTGGTAGAAGGATCATTGGTTTGAGTGTCTAGGACTTTGGGGAAGAGAGGCAGCTGAGTGTACTGACCAGTTTACCTTCTCTGGAGCCAGACTGAATGTAAATCCCTTCTCCACTTTCCCAGCTGTGTGATCCAAGTCAAGTTACCTAACCTCTCTCAGCCTCGGTTGCCTTCTTACAGAGAAAGGGATGGCGATAATGATATTTTATAGTGTTATTAGGAGGACTTGATTAGTTAATATTTAGAAGACATTTATATCAGTACTGTGTATAAACAGAATATAAATGTTGTTTAATTTTTTAAATGTCCAGAATAGGTGCTGGAAACCGAGTAGTAGCAGCAAAGCTGAAGTCAAAGTTAACTATAGACCAGACATTGAGAAGACATGAGTTATCTGTCCTGAGGGAAGTGATATTACTTTTCCTACCTAACCTTGGGGACCACAGAGCTTCTCTCCAGCTTTAACATGCTCTGAATCATTGTCTTGGTAATGATCAGGATTATGCCTTGCTCAGGAAATATTGGTTATTTAGTTGCTTTGGAAAATGTGACAGGAAGCTAGAATTTAAGTTTTACAAACATAACCCTAAAAATTATTTCAAACTCTGAGCCCATTTTCTAGCTGCTTACAGGTTACACCTCATAATTGGGCCAGTATTTTAACTGCATTCTTCTTGTTAACAACTTCTATATTTTTTCCTTTGTACTCTCACCAAGAAAAAATAGCAGAATTATGAGCTCCTTCGCACTCTGGTTTGGAGATGTTTGGGAGTCTGCAAGCCCTGAAAATACTTAAATTAAAATGACGGTTTCAAAAATAGGCCCATTGAAACATGGAAATGTGTTTCTCTCTTCACATTTCTGTTTTCCTTTTTTATTCTGTAGGTTGCTGTCCACAGCAGGATGAACTGAGAAAGGCCATCAAGAGGTGGTCTTTGTAGATTTTTCTCCCCTACCATCTTAAAGAAACTGTTGCTTTCCAAAGTGTAGAACTGTTAGTATAGTTCGATGACCTTTCATCACAAGAATACTTAAAGTATTGTTTTTAAATGCGGTGACAAGGGATGGAGAACAAACAGTTTTTCAGAGGGATTTTCCTGGAAAAGCTGTGAACTGACTGGGGTTAATGTCCAAAGGTAATGGTCTCTCCCAGCGGGTCATTAATTCCCAGGAATTGGCCTGTGCCTCAATTGCTATTGCTTAAGTAAACAATAAATAACATCACACAGATATGTAATGAACTATAAAATGACCACTTCTCAACCTGCATTGTAGATATGCCTGCAGCACATTCAAGACTGCCTTCTATTAATCACCTCCCCAACTTGATTGATTAGTTTCCATCAGCACCCTGTCCCCTATTTTCTTTTAAAATAGATTAATTTCATACTGGTGAGGTCAGAGAATAAAAGCATGAATGTTAGGCCCAGTAAAAAATGGTGTCTGTGCTAAGTATTTGACTTTTTTTTTCTCTCTCTCTCATTTTTTCTCTTGCACTTTCTGCTACTCTGCAGCAATTAGTTATAACTCACATCATGCCCCAATAATACCAAGATTTGTGCCGATGACATTGGTTAATGGAAACTGAATGAGTCTTTTCAAGGGCAAGGATTATTTTAATTATGTTAATAATATAAGGGTTCCTGATCCGTCCACCCACTCCACTGTCATTTCTCAGTCATTTTGCTTGACCTTTCAGAAGTTCTTAACCCATCTGATTATTTCCTTCCACGAAACTATTTGCTTGGCCTCCACTCTCTCCTGGTTTTCTTCCTACCTCGTTTGCCACTCCTCAGTCTCTTCTTTTAGCTCTCTTTTTTAAAAAAGTTGTAAAATGCACGCAACACGAAGTTTACCATTTTAACCTTCTAAGTGTGCAATTCAGTGGCATTAAGTACATTCACAATGTTGTGTAACAGTCCCCACTGTCTACTTTCAAAACTTTTTAATCACCTAAAATAGAAACTGTAACCTTTAAGTAATAATTTCCCATTCCTCCTTCTTCCAGCCCTTGGTAACCTCTCCTTCTGTCTTTATGAAATTTGCTAGATACCTCATATACGTGGAATCATACAATATTTGCGTGTTTCATTCTGGGTTATTTCACTTAGTATAATGTATTCAAGATTCACCATGTTGTAGCATGCATCAGAACTTCATTTCTTTTTATGGCTGAAAATATTCCATTGTATGTGTATAGCCCATCATATTTACCCATTTATCTCTTGATGGACATTTGGTTGTTTCCACCTTTTGGCTATTGTTAATAATGCTGATATGGACGTGGATGTATAAATGGAGTAGAATTACTCAGTCATATGGTAATGATATTTTTAACTTTTTTAAAGGAACTGCAAAACTGTTTTCCACAGTTACTTTTTCACAGTTTTACATTCTTACCAGCAATGCACTAGAGTTCCAACTTCTGTACATCCTAACAATTGTTATTTTTTTATAGTAGCCAACCCAGAGGGTGTGGGGTTCTCATCGTTAGTTCTATCTTGTCTTCCAAACTTGTCATCACTGAAGCACCTGAGGACTCAGTCTCCCTGTCTTCCCTTTCCCATCTATTTCTATCCCTTTGGTGATCTCCTCCAGCCCCCTGGCTTTAAATACCATGGACATACTGGTGTATATTGCTAGCCCCTACCTCCTGCCAGACTCTAGGCTTCTCACTGCTGTTGCCTGGTGGGCATTTCTACTTGGATGTTCAGTAGGCATCTCAACCTTAAAATGTCCAAAACCGAAGGCAGATTCCAAGCCCCTCATCCCTTGCCCACCATGAACCTGGTTCTCCCACAGACTGCCCCTATCTGTCAATGGCATCTCCATTCTACCTGGTTCTCAGGCTCCAAACCTTGGATTCATCCCTTCCTTTTCTCTTTTCCTTTCTTTCTACATACACCAGCAAATTAAGTTGGTTCTACTTGCAAAATTAACACAGAGCTTTGATTGGGTCTTGGTTCAAATGTTACCTGCAGAAGGACAACCTCTCCAAGTTAAACAGCCCCTGCTCCCTCCCTCTCCATTCCCTTATCTGCTCTATTCTTCAGAGTACTTGACATCATATATATGTAAGTTTCATCTCCTGCACCATCATGTGAGGGCAGGAACTTACTTGGTATGTTTTCTGGTTTGTCTCCTTTGCCTGAAAGAGTACTGATTTCTCTAAAAAAAATTGATGATTACAGGATAAGTGGAAGATACAGTGTCTGTCCCTGAGGAAGCAATGAAATCAAGACTCTATATATGAAGCAACTAAAAACAGGAAGCCCCCTTGGATTTTTTTCTGGGAAAATGGATTTTTTTTTTTTTTTCAAATAAATCCTACCTCATCATGTGACCAAAACATGTCTATTTGAGTTGAAAGTGTTTTTGCCATGTTAGACACTTTCCTGCTAAGAGACAGGATATTGAGCAAACTTCTTAATAAGTTAGTGTTGCTATTTTATTTATATATGTATATATACCTACACATATACACACACACATTATTTTGCTGTGGCTACTTTTAATTTTATAGAATCCATTTTTGTTGAGGCCCTCCTCATAGGCAGTTATTTTTCCTTGAAACTGCTGCCAGTTTGCTAAGAATTTTGTCCTGAGTAAGAGAGGGTGAAATGCTGCTAGTATAATATGAAATGCATTTTATGAGTTAAAAACTGATCACATATAAATAATAAATAATTGTATTAGTATGACCACAGAACTTTAAAAATGTTCTTAGCATTAGAGATTCTATTGAAAGTTCCTTGAAGACAAAACAATGCCCTGAGCAGCTCTACATTCTTCTCAATGCCTGAAGTCATCCTTTTTTTTTTTTTTTTGAGACAGAGTCTCACTCTGTCACCCAGGCTGGAGTGCAGTGGCACAATCTCGGCTCACTGCAACCTCTGCCTCCTGGGTTCAAGCGATTCTCCTGCCTAAACCTTCCAAGTAGCTGGGATTACAGGCATAGATGCTCACTAAATAATTGCTGAAGGTTTCAAATATTTTCAGCACAAGACAATTACACTATCTCTTTGTTCCTCCTGGAGAGATAGCACTATATGTATACTGAAGGGAAGATGGATGTGGGCTCAAGGTCTGGCATTTGCCAGCTGTGTGGCTTTGAGGAAATCATTTCTGACAATTTTTGACACTGTGAAGTACTTCCCTGTTAGTAGCAAAAGGAATATAAGGCTGTCAGCACTTCCTGCTTCCATAGAGTAGGCCTATAGTCCTATAGTAAGTAAATTATAAATTGTGATAGATATTAGTTGTTGTTGTTGTTACATCTCTTCTTATAATGTTTCATTTTCATAGAATAAAAGAGTCATAGAAAATATAAACACATACTTTAAGCCTGATTCAGGTCAAATTAAATAAGCTTTTGAGCTCCTGCTATTCCAGCCACTGAGCTGGACATCCAGCCAGGCATCTCTGCATGTTTTGTCTCATTCAATTTTATTTTTCTTAGATCACAGTATCCTGATGTAAAGATTCTCTCAGAATTTCCATCAATGTATAACTTAATTCTTTTTTTTTTTAAGACAGAGTCTCGCTCTGTCACCTGTCCCCCAGGCTGGAGCACAGTGGTGTGATCTTGGCTCGCTGCAATGTCTGCCTCCTGAGTTCAAGCAATTCTCCTGCCTCAGCCTCCCAAGTAGCTTGGATTATAGATGCCCACCACCACCCCTGGCTAATTTTTGTATTTTTAGTAGGGACAGGATTTCACCATGTTGACCAGGCTGGTCTCGAATTCCTGACCTCAGGTGATCCGCCCATCTTGGCATCCCAAAGTGTTGGGATTACAGGCGTGAGCCACTGCACCGGGCCTATAAACTTAATTCTTGAATTATATTTTAAAGTTTAAAACTCCTTAAAGAAATATTCCATGAGTGAAATATGGATCAGTGTTTCAAAACCAAAGCATTTGACTCAGTAATGTTTGAGGAATTATTGATTTCTATACATGAATGAAATGGGAAATCTTACGTTCAGATAGGTTTAATTAATATTTTTCTAGAGTGACATATTTGCTACCAAAATTTAAAAATAATTTAACTTTTTCATATAATAAATGTCTTTTAAAAAGTGGAAGCTACTTATGGAAAAATATAACAATTTGTTTTTTGAACTCTTTAAAACTTGATGACCTGTTTTGGGACTTGAGACCTTGCTGAGCCTGACATGCTAATTCTTTGATTTATTCAAATACTCTTTAGATACTTCATTGCTATTCATAAAATATGTTTTAGCCTTTGTTACATGTAATGAAATAATTCACATTATTTAAGTTCAGGAAAAGAAAAAAATACAATTTGAGTGTTGCTGGGCAGCAAAGAGCAAAGGAGAGACACATACAATATACATACTCAATGTTTTCTTAGTTTTTTTGTTTTTTAATTGTCCTAATTTTAGGCAATGAAAAATAATTTTGTCATCTGCCTCAAATTTTTGTTTCAATGGTTGGTTTGGTTTTGGATTTGTTTTCTTTTTTTTGAGACAGGGTCTCATTTTGTCATCCAAGCTAGAGTGCAATGGCTTGATCACAGCTCACTGCAGTCTCGACCTCTCAGACTCAAGTGATCCTCCTACCTCAGCCTTCTGAGTAGCTGGAACTACAGGGACGTGCCACCATTCCTGGCTAATTAAAAAAAAAAATTGTAGAGACAGGGTCTCACTATATGTTTTCCAGGTTGGTGATGTGCCTTACATTTAATGTTGCCTCTGAGACCTTAAGAGCAAACTTTCCTGTTTTACTTAAATCTAGGTACATCATTTGAAACCCATTTGAAAGCTCCTGGTGACTTATTTAGCTTAATGATGTTCATCTTACTGAGAAGCAAACTCACAGAGCTTTCCTTATTCCACCAAATGTTGACAGAGTTCCGGTTCAGTTCTGCCACTTTCTAGTGCTGTGACCTTGGGCAAGAACCTAGTTGCTCAGAGCCTCAGTTTCTTCATCTGTAAATAGGGGTAATTACAGAAGCACCCTCACAGAATTCACGTTAGGATTAAATGGATGTATATATTTAAAATATTAGTATATCTACTATAGTATTATAATTTGTATATATAATGTATATAATTTGTGTGTGCACGCACACACACACACAGCTTGGAAATAGTGCCACCATTTAATATGTGCTCTGTAAATATTAACTATAAAATTGATGATGGTTGTGGTGGTGGTGGTCCTCAGCCTCCCAGGATATCAAAAAGGAATTAAAGGAATGTTTTGTCATTTTTAAGAATCTATCATGATGGGTAAAGGGACAATATGCAGTGGTAGACAATATGTAGTGGAAGTGAGTTTTAATTTTATTACCAAAGCGTATGTATGTTCTTTAAAAAAGTCATTCCAGGAGCTGATGGTGCAATACATTCCAGTTTAACCATTCTATTTCATAAAATCTTTCTGTGCTCCTTGAGATCAGAAAAAAAAAAACTAAAAAGAATAAATGACCAGAAGTTATACTTTGTAGGAGGTCAAAGAAAATAAATATGTTCAGTACTAGGCCTAAAGGTTGAAAAAGGTTCATTTAAATGGCTCCACTTAGAGAATATGACAAAACTCCAACACTTCCTGTCAGGCACAGTATTTCATGCTTAAAAGTTGCATTCAGATACATTCTTTCTTCACTCTCATCTATCCCGTATAAATGGTTGCCAGTTATCTGCACACAATGGCAGCTTGACAGAAGGATATGACTATATGAACATGCCATCCAAGTTAATGATGCCATGGATTATAATGCAATAAAATCATAATCCATCTCTGCTCCTAGTGCAGTGCTTTTTAATTCAGCCATGACATCCTATATGGAGATGTTTATCCTGCACTTCTCCCTGGCTGTGGGAATTATTCTCATGCAGTCAGCAGGGGGACTATCTGATGATTCACCAATAGGGTAGTATCAGCACTGGCGATTAAAAGGATTACTTATTTGCTTACTCAGGAAGGATTAATGGCAGAGAGCAAAAGCTTTGTTTAAAAATCATGTGCCCTGACTTCCTGGAGCTTAAAGAAAATAGTCTAAAAGGTATTATACCATTTTATGAAGAAGCATTTTATTCAGAAATTAAAATCTTGATCCACAAAATGGTCCCTTACTGATGAATTGTGAGCTAGCATTAAACAAATAATCATTTTCTAGTAATATGCTCCCATTGTATTTCGGCATTTCTGTAATCCAGGGTCTGTTGGAACTGTTTTATTCTAGCTGGTTATTTAGGGAGATTATTTTTGTATCTGTAATTGAAGTCTAAAATACGGAACTTAATCATATACTAAAATAAATCAACAAGATTAAAAGAGCGTTTAATTCTTGTGATGACTGGGGACTTCTCATTTTAGTGTATTTTTAAGATTTCCCTTTATAAATAATACAAATCTTCATATTATTTTTTGTTTTCCTTGTTTAAAACAATAAGCATAGCAGAAATTGCAATGTTTTGTGAGACCTAAATATTACTTGATGGCAGTTATTAAGTCTTATACTCTCTATGTGAGATCTCAAATTTGAAAAATTCTCAGGATCTGGCTGTTATAACCACTGTTGGTATTAAAAATATTAATGATAATAATATACAGGAACATCAACCAGCATTGGACCTCAAAATACATCAGACCTGATCTAAAATCTACTCCTTTGTGAAATTTTCAATGTTGAAAATACATTTTTTTTTTTGGCGGGGGGTGGGGGCAGGGGGACGTGAAGTCTCACTCTGTGGCCCAGGCTAGCGTTCAGTGGCACAATCTCGGCTAACTGCAACCTCCACCTCCTGGGTTCAAGTGATTCTCCTGTCTTAGCCTTCCAAGCAGCTGGGGCTACAGATGCCCACCACCACGCCTGGCTAATTTTTTTGTTGTATTTTTAGTAGAGACGGGGTTTCACTGTGTTGACCAGGCTGGTCTCTAACTCCTGACCTCAAGTGATCTGCCTTTCTGGGCCTCCCAAAGTGCTGGGACTACAGATGTGAGCCACCATGCCTGGCCAGAAAATACGTTTTTATAATATTTTTCCTCTTCACTTTCTGGTTAGCTTGTAATGAGATTTAATTACCAGGAATGTGTTTTCACTGAGGTATTTTTCTTCATTTCCTCCTAGGAAAAATTAGGAATTAGGATTTGCCAAATTTTCTCTATCGAGCTACTGAATCAATGCTATTGACAGCATCTTAGTGGATTAAGAGGTGGAATCTGAAATAAAATTCTCCTTCGAGTCTTCTGGGCCATACCTGTGCCTGCCATTGGAGTCCTCAGGGCAGGGAGTGGTCTGTCCTGGCAATGGCAGGTTCAGGAGGGAGGCATTACACGGACCCAATGGCATGGATGAGAAAGCACTGATTTCTATCCTACTGCTTTCATTTCTTTTGCCTCGACCGTCTCTGAATCCTTTCAGAGCCACCACCTACCCCTGCAAACGGTGGTAGAAGAGAAAAATTATTTTAAAGGTATTTCCACTTGAAACAGAATTAACTTTCTTAAATTAAGGGAATTTTTTTTTAAGCTGAAAGATGTTTAATTTCTTTTCTAGCCCATAGGAAGCACAGATGGATGGTATCTTTGTACATAATAATCAACTGTGACTAGTTAAATGACACACACATGTAATCACTTTACCATTCTAAAAATATTCTCTCTCTGCTTTCCTGATCATTTTCTAAAACACATCTGAAAGGTTGTTCTGACCCACTTATGGCTTTACTGGGTTATCTGCCCAAATAATACCATCTTATCATTTGTTTTGTTTCCCATATGAGCTGCAAATTTTCTTATTATCCTCCATGACATCTCAATATATGTTTTGTTTACTGCCAGACCCTACTAAGTTTATTGATATATTTTACATGAAACTGCCTGGTAAATTTGCAAATGCAGCAATTACTGCAGTAAATTGCATTTTAGAGATAATGTTCCGAATTTTTCCTTCAAGACAATACAAATGGTGCTGTCTAATGCCAGTGATAACTAGCCACAAGCCAAGTCCTTTCCAATAAATACAAAGTTTGTAATGAGATGGTGGCTTTCCTTTTATAGATTGAAGGAAATTGGTAATGAAAACTTTGATTTTTTTCCCCTGAACTTTATTAAATCAAATGAATCACAGTCTGGTATTTAAAGTCAATAGCACTAGCTAAAACAAACTTCATTGTATCTGTAATTACAAACCTCTTCTAAAATTAGAGTGATAAAGATAGTGAAAGCTTCCTTTTTAACTTGTTAATTTCATTCAAATGCTAAACCAGCAAATATATTATCAAATGATAATATATTTGTTATTTTAAATGAATTCTCTAAGTAGATTATAAAGTTATGGCCCCAGATTATTTGAGAATTAAGGATCCCTTGCTGTATCCATATGCTCTAATTATATCTACTTATTTCTCAAAAAGAGGTATGAGCATATTGACTCATTCCTTCCACCCAAATATCCAAAAATCTTTAAGCTCCCCACATACCTCTTATTCTCCAGTTATGGAATCATGTTGGCTTCCAGTTAGAAAATGAAAAGTACTTGTTGGGCTCCCCGTGCCAGAGTGCCTTCCTTCCTTACCTCACTTCTTCCAGAACTGGAATCCTGTCCTAGAACTCCTCCTCATTGTCACAAGCTCCATTTCCCAGCTCTTGATGTCCCCGACACTGTGCTTTACCCACCACTGCCCCCAATCAGATCCCCTTGGCTTAGATCACCTTTGGTAGGGACCACATCTTACTGGGTTTTTGACATTCACCTGATTTCCTTCCTAAACCCTCCTAGTTCTGTCTAATCTCTAAAAGTCCTGGCCACACCAGCCAAATCGCCAATCAGCCCTGGTTCTGCCATTCTCCAGGCATGAATCTTCTGGGCCAATACCCCAGCCCAGACTTCCCTTTGATAGTGAGAATTAGATGGGAAAGATGATTTTTAGAAGTGTGCACATATGCCTTACAGTTATGTCCATATTCTTACATAAAGTTAAATATATAAATAGTGTGGTGACATTTGAGGGAATGCTTAATGAGTACAAGGGACAAAAAGTATAAATGCTAAGGTTTAAAAGAAATACTTCTCCAGATACTGAGGCAAATGATGAAGAAAATAACAAAGCATTGCCTATTAACAGTGTTACTACAGGAAGATCTCAAGAGATTATTAATTTTATCCCTGCCAGATAATGACTTTTGATAAATTCCTAATTTCTGAGTTGAGAATCAAATACAACAATCGCTTCTTGAATTAGCCACATAATTGTAGTCCATGCTACATGGAATTCTCCTGGCGGTTCTTGCAGTGATGGTGATATGAATATCCTAGCTGCTTCTCAACTCTGTTTAATCCCCCGCTGTAATTACAGCAGGAAGGCATGCTCACTTTTTCACATTTTCCGTTTACTCTGGAGTGTAAATTTTAGGAAACTAAGACTTTTGAGTTCCGCAAAACGTCTCCTAAGCCTATTCATCTCTAGCTTTCTTGTTTTTAACATATTCTCCCAGTGCCTGACTATTATTTTTGCAGATTTAAATAGCCTTATGATATTTGTATCAACTAAAATGTGAAATACCTGGTTTTGATGTACAATTATTGCCTATGCTTCTGTTTGTTTAATTGTAAACATTCCATAATAATCTATTATCCTTGGAAAACACTATTTTTTCCCATTGGAAGCTTGTTTTATAGGGACGTTATTTCCATATGGATGAACATAGTGATCTGCAGTCTAATTTATTCATCTGGAAAGTCAAAACTTCATTTTGTGAGGCGAATATAAGCTCATATACTCCCTTGCGGTAAAGTTAGATGAATATTCTCATTGCTTCAGAATATATTGCGCATACCTAGTTAAGAGACCTTGAAGCAAACTTGTCATTTCTGAATTTCATCAGTCAAAGTATGTATTTGCCTTGGCTTTATACTTACTTAAAGGACAGGGGCTGATGTGGAAAATTTTCTCAGGTGCAGAGAACAGCAGACTACTAACGTATGGTTGACATGGTTTCATTTGATTGTCCTAAATTATAGGAGTTGGGCTCATTTTGATGCTATCCATATTGCTGCCAGGTTTTCTAATTTATTTTGAAATCATTCACTCTTTCTTAAGCTTTTCCAAAGCAAGAGGTATGGGTGAGGGAGTATTTCCTTGAGCATCAGCTGGACTGGAATATTCTAGTATGTTTGACTTGATAGTTTAACTACAAGGCATGACCAACCACACTCTGCAGTCACATTGACTTCTTAGAATTTTGAGATTTGCAAGGATATTTGTCTTTCACCTTGGTTAAATACTTTGCATACAGAATTAAGTAATTTCATTAAAGTGCATTGGAGGAGAAAAATAATTTATGACAGGAAGTCTATAAGTATAAGGAGTTTAGCCAGAAGTTGTGATGTAATGTTAAACAAATAACCTTCAAAAATTATTCTGAAAAATATATTTGCATGTCCATAAAAAGGACCTACAATTTGTGGGGTGGGTTCCAGTCATAAAGAGTTTTGTTACAGAAAGCTCTCAATGAAATGGCTAATTTTTTCTTTCCAATTGCCCATGGAAATGGAATTAAGCCTCGTTAACTTGAAATAGAATGGCTGTCCTCCATGATGGAGCAGGACAGTGCCTCTAGATAGCACAAATGCAAAGTCCTCAAAGTGTATTTCTCTCACCTGGGGTAGTCACAGAGAGTTTTAAAAAATTACTTTATAAATCTTACTTTTTGATAATTTCTGAAATTGAAATAATTTGAGCTGAAGCCTTTATTGCATTGAATTTCCATGTAAGTCAAAGACCAGTAGACATGAATAAAAATTAAAGAGATCCACAAATAGAGCCCTAAAAAAATCCACTTACATTTCACATGGATGCCACAATTGGATTCAGTCCTGAATTGTCACTGACAGGTTTCTCAATCTTGTCAGTAATGATGGCATCCTGGTGGTGGCAGCAAACAGAGAGCAATTTTCTGCAGTGACTGTTTTGGACAATTTGTATTAAGATGAAATGTTATGAGACAAATATATGAAAGCCTCGTTCTTGCTTCTGTGTGATGCAAATTTTCTTTTCTCTGCTTGGTCAAGCACGGAGTACCGAAAAAATATTTGGAAAAGCTGCATTGGCACTGGATTGCAAAGTGTCATTGTACCCTTTTCCAACACATTTTTATAGTAAAGGCAGAATGAGTTACGTGTACTATCAGTAGCTCCGTAGCGCCAAGGCTCATTTGGCCATTTAAAGGTATCTTTTGGGCTTCTTTGTCAGCTGTCAAAGGAGAACATATTTGGCTTACATCAAGGGTCGCATAAGTATTCAATGAATCGTTAATAAGGCTTTTCTTTTAATGTGAGACAGTAATTTGAAAAAGTCTGCTTGGATGTCAACCCAAACAGCTGAGCTTGCTATTTGATTAAGGAATTGGAGTTGCATGGGTGGGTTTATTGGAAATGGCAGACACTGAACTGACAGATGTCTGCCCTGAAGGTTTACAATTCTAAATCTTTTGTTTTCAAAATATTTAAGGTAAAATGTTTACACTGAAACAGAATCCTATGTATATTTCAGTATACATATTGCACATATAATTAAGGCTACCTACATTATTTTGAAAGCTAGTGACAGCTACAGAGAGTTTATACCACTAATAAATGTAAACAGAAATTACTGAAGAGTTTGGCATATTACTTTCTTGAATAAAACATCATATACGTGAACTTGAATATTATATTGAGAGAAAATTGAAAGTAGGCTACAAAATTAATAATGAAGTATTTGCATTTTTTCCCATGAGGATTATAGATGTTTTTATATGTGGCTATAAAAATACAAATATTTTTCTTTTTAAATGTAGAAACACATCTGTGCTTGTACCTGCAAGAGTTGATGCTTTTGTGGATAAAAGTCTATACTTTCAAAACAAGATTTTCCGAGTCAATGTAGTCACTTCCAATAGTTGATATAGCGTAGTGGTTAAGAATATGAGTGAAGTTTTTAGAATAGCTCTAGAAAATATTAAGTACTATGTGAATATTAGCTCTTGGCTAATGGAGGTATGATGATGCTTGCCAGTGAGTGGCAAAAGTCATTTCTTTTATAAATTTTGATTTGAGGCCTATTAAAAACCACCACCAGGACAGATGCGGTGGCTCACACTTGTAATCCCAGCACTTTGGGAGGCCAAGGCGGGCGGATCACGAGGTCAGGAGATCGAGACCATCCTGGCTAACACGGTGAAACCCCGTCTTTACTAAAAATACAAAAAAATTAGCTGGGCGTAGTGGCAGGTGCCTGTAGTCCCAGCTACTCGGGAGGCTGATGCAGGAGAATGGTGTGAACCTGGGAGGTGGAGCTTGCAGTGAGCCCAGATCGCGCCACTGCACTCCAGCCTGGGTGACAGAGGGAGACTCTGTCTCAAAAAAAAAACAAAAAACAAAAAAACACCACCATCCAGGCACACTGGGTCATGCCCGTAATCCCAGCACTTTGGGAGCCTGAGGCAGAAGGATTGCTTAAGCCCAAGGAGTTCAAACTTACTGTGAGCAAGGATGATGCCACTGCACTGAACTCCAGCCTGGACTATGGCATAAGATCCTGTCTCTAGAAAACACACACACACACAAACACACACACACACACACACACACACAGTCAAAACCCAAAACACTACCGCACACACATACATACAGGTAAGTGCCATAACTTTATAACAGCACTTCCTATCCATGCTTCTGCCATCTCCCTGCCCAGAGATATATTTTTTTAATTTTTGAGAGTTATTTTTTAGGAGGATGATATGTAAAGTATGCATTTTATTTGAAAATATTTTTAGATTTATTGAAAAGTTGCAAAAACTATATGGTCCACATGGGTTTCCCCTATTATTAATATCTTACATGTCTTGGCACATTTATTATAATTAATGAAGAAATGCTGATACATTGTTATTATCATTACAGTCCATACTGTATCAGATTTCGTTGATTTTTTCTGTTCCAGGATCTCACCCAGGACGCCATATTGTGTTTAGTCATCAGGTCTGCTTAGGCTCCTCTTAGCTATGCAGTTTTTCAGGACCTCCTTGTTTTTGATGACTGTGACGGTTTTGAGGAGTACTGCTTAGGTGTTTTGTAAACAAAATGTCCTTCAATTGGGATTTGTGTGGTGGTTTTCTCATTAAGGAAATATAAATTAAAGCTACAGCAGAGTACCACAACACACCTATTAGAAGGGCTAAAATCCAAAAGCCTGACGATACCAGTCATTGCCAAGAATACAGAACAACAGGAACTCTCATTCATTGTTGGTGGGAGTGCAAAATGATGCAGCCACTTTAAAATACAGTATGACAGTTTCTGACAAAGTGAACAGAGAGTAGCCATATGATCCAGCAGTTGTGCTCCTAAGTCTTTACCTGATTGATCTGAAAACTTAAATCCAAAGAAAATGGCATGCAGGTATTTCTAGCAGCTTTGTTCATGATCAGCAAAAACTGCAAGATGTCCTTCAGTAGATGAATGTATAACAAACTGTGGTATGTCTACACAATGGAATATTATACAGTGATAAAAATAAATGGGTTATTCAGCCATCCATAGAGATGAATCTCAAATGGAGGTTTGAATTGTAATCCCAAAAGATGATCCCAAATTCCATGTGCCAAATGTTGAAATCCCAAAAGATCAAAATGCCTAATGATCAAAACCTCTCACGTCTAAGTCCTTAATATCTAAAACCCTGAAAATCACAGTCACAGGATAATTGCATCACATTAGGTAGGACTATTGCCTTGCTATTATCTTTATTTGGAAATTAAGTGTGGTTTAAAAAGATGTGTATGAGTGCAAAGTTGACAAGGGGTGACTTGTGGATTTAATTTTAGGTGTCAATTTGACTGGATTAACAAATACTTAGTAAAGCATCACTTTGGGTGTGTCTGTGAGGGTGTTTCCAGAGATTTGTGTGTGAGTATGGGTGGACTAGCTGGGGAAGATCTGCCTTCAGTATTAGAGGGCACCATTCAATCAGGGCCCAGAGAGAATAAATACAAAAGATGAATTGGTCAATCTCTTTCTCTCTCTCTCTCTCTCTCTTTCTCTCTCTCTCTTTCTCTCTCTCTCTTTCTCTCTCTCTCTCTATCTCCTCTGTCTCCTCTCTCTCTGAAAGCTGGGGCAAACTTTTCATCTGCTTCCTTGGATGTCAGATTGAACATCAGAAATTTGACTCTGTGAAAGTGCATTATCATGTTGACTTTGTGTTAAGTGTTGTGTGTGTATGTAAAAACATCCGAGATGTCCCTTCTGCACATCTGCATCTATGAAAGACAGGCCAGGTGTGGTGGCTCACGCCTGTAATCCCAGCACTTTGGGAGGCTGGGGTGGGCGGATCACTTGAGGTCAGGAGTTCAAGACCAGCCTGGCCAACATGGTGAAACCTCACCTCTACTAAAAATACAAAAATTAGCCAGGTATGGTGGTATGCACTTGTAATCCCAGCTACTTGACAGGCTGAGGCAGGAAAATCGCTTGAACCCGGGAGGCAGAGGTTGCAGTGATTGTGCCACTGTGCACTCCAGCCTAGGCAACAAAGTAAGACCCCGTCTCAAATAAATAAATAAATAAATGAAAGATAAAGTTTCTAAAGATCTCGGCTCTTCAGGTGACTGTCTATGCATCTTGATTTTTGATAGATCTCATCAAAAATTTAGGTTGTTTGTCATGGTTTTTCAGATGACTACAGTTATAAAGCTGGGTGCATGTGGTTACTGACCATAGTGATATACGTTTATACCTTTCACTTTTTGGCCTATTTCTTTATGAATACAGCTTGTCTACTCATAACTGTTAGACCTATGTGACCGTCATTAGTATACCTGAGTATTTATGCTTGCAAAAATATGTTATTATTGCCTATTTTATTGTGTAAAGTGGCCTGTGAAGTGTTTCATTGTATTTTTGTGTTTCTCAAATAAATCCCCCTTAAAAGTGTAAATAAATATCCTTAATTTTTAAAAAAATTTTTCCCCAGAATTATATTTTTGAGATTTTGATCTTTCCAGATTTCAATATTTGGGATTAAGATTATGTCTTTCCAGATTATGATCGGTTGCTCTCAAATGCATATTACTAGGTGAGGAAGCCAGTCCGAGAAGGCTGCATATTTTATACCAATTATATGACTTCCAAGAAAAGGCAGAACTATAGACAGTAAACAGAGTGGTGGTTGTCAAGGACTTAAGGAGGAGATAGAATTGCATAGGTGAAGCACAGGGAATTACTAGAGCAGTGAAACTATTGTGTAAATACTGTATATGACATGCATTTGTGAAAGCCCATAGAACCTTATAGTACAAAGAGTGCCTCTTACTATAGCAAATTAAAAATTCTTAAGGAGATTGGGGGAATCTCAGGATGGAATGCAGAATGAGAAAGGAATTTATTATAAATTTATGAAACAACGTTACTGAAGGGGGTGGGGAGACAAGTTGCAAACATAAGTAACTTTGGAAATGAGTAGAGACTGTATCGCTAAATGCAAAAGTAACTGTACATAAGCATAATATTCTGGTTGATAAAAGGTTGCCAATTCTGAAACAAGTATAATAATATACTAAAATTGAACAGTTAAGCAAATGAATAGTGAGTGGTGGAAGTCAGATGTTTTCTTTGCTGGAGTAGGAGGTTACAAATAAGTAAAGGGAGAAAGCTAGAATGCTCTGTTTGGTAACAGATTAGAAATGCAGACATTGTTTGTGAACTAATGTTTAGCTAATATAGACGCATATGGATGTATATATAGAAATATTTATGCATATGTGTGCATATACAGATTCATATACTATTTCCTTGCTTTGTCAGCTGAGAGAATCTAGAAGCAACAACACCTCACTAGTAACAAGCACACCTAGTGCCCAGATCTTAGTTTCTAATTTCATCCTCTAATAAAAGGAATCAAGGATCCCTGAAGAAATGGATGATTCTGTGACTGGGGCAGGAAATATACAAGATGAGCCTGTAGCATTTTGTAGGACTAGAAAGTAAGGAAGTACTCAAGAAACATGATCAACAACAACAAAAACCAACAACAATGATGATGTATGTCAAAGGAACACTGGGGCCAACTGAAAGTGCTCCCAATGGCTGACACTGGAACAATTTGAATAAGAAAATAAAGTAGTAATGGATTGTAACTCAAATTACAAAATAAATATTTGTGATTCCATACTGACATAAATAAATGATTAAATAAATGGAGACGAATAGATACATCTCCCATGCAAAAAACTTCATATAATTTATGGAGATAATTTACCCTCAAAATAGAGCATATATCCCCATTCTGTAAGTGTGGACTGCATGTAGTGACTTCCTTCCAAAAAGTGCAGTATGGGAAAGGGAAAAAGAATAACCTTGCAGAGAGAAACCTGACAAACACTATCTGAGCCAGGTGATCAAGGTCAACATCAACAACAAGTCATGTTGCCAGCAAGTACAGTTGACAAGACATGGTGAAAATGAGCTTTACTTCTATGGCGCCTTATCCCCCCCAAATCCATAATCTCAGTCTAACCATGAGAAAAACATCAGATAAATCCCAAATGAGGAACGTTCTACAAAATGCCTAACTAGTACTTCTCAAAACTGTCAAGGTCATTATAAGCAAGGAAAGTCTAAGAAACTGTACCAGCCAAGAGGAACTTCATGAGACATGATGACTAAGTATTATGTTGTATTGGATGGAATCCTGGAACAGCAAAAGGACATTAAATAAAAATCAAGAAGATATGAATAAAGTATAGACTTTAGTTAATTAGAACAAGTGTATATACATATATATTTAAATACACATATAGCCAGTATCATGCCAGTGTTCATAGATCTATGTCTTTTTCAAACAACTGGGTATTATTTTATTGTATGGATGGAAGTAGTGGAATGTGTAAGGAAACAAATTTATTGGTACCTATTTAGGCTGTTTCCATCTTACTTCTTACCCTTTTTGACAATGGTGAATACATACATTTTTATAAAAAGAAAAAGTTGACTATATTTCTGTGGATCTACATTCAGCCTCTAAGTTCTGTTCTATCATTTACTTTTTCACCAGTGCCACATTGTCTTGGTTACTGTAGCTTTACAGTAAATCTTGAAATTGGATAGTGTGAGTCTTCCAACTTCTTCAGTATTATGTTGGCTATTCTAATCCCTTTGCCTTTCCATATAAATTTTAGAGTCAGTTTGCTGGTACCTGCAAGACAGCTTACTGGTCATGATTCTTTTCTTCACTTACACCAGACTCTAAATAATTGTTCACTGCTCCAGTAATTCAAATTCACTCTTAAAAACTTGCCTCCAAGGTGAGGATATTCATCCTCAAAATATTTGAGCAATTGCAACACCAGTGGGAAAAAATGCATCTGTCTTCCCAAGGCATTTTCTTTAATAAATAGCACTTATTTGAATGAATAAATTTGAATATTTAAGATATTCAAATCCTATTATGTTTATTTGATAAATATCACACTATACAATGGTTGTAACACCTACCCTCAGGATTGTTGGGAGAGTTAAATTGGTGAGCCAGTAAGGTTTAAATATGTTTAGAGCTTCAAAAGTATTCAATAAATATTACTTTTCTTACAGTTAACCCATTTTCTCATTACAAGAAGCCTTATGCAGGATATAAACTCACATAATTGTCTACTATAAGACTTATTATTTCTTTAATTATTATTTAACATCATACTCACTTAAAGTACAGTATTGCATCATATAAAAAGACTTCCATATAAATGCATTTAATTTCACCCTAGGATACATTAAACATTTGTAATGTTAAAGCTAATGGATTTAGAAGTATTACATTTTTGTAAAAAACATAACTTTGAGACTATGTAAATATATAATTTAAAAGATGGTAAAGTTATGAATATTAAGAACTTTTACCGATTTCTCCATTGAATGTTTGATTATTCGAGTTCATATGATATGATCATATGGGGTAAGGCATAGGAAGCATGAAAACTGAATGCCCTTGAGGCACAGTAATACGTAAAGAACAGATGTACAATATTTCTGCCAATGTCCCTAGGTATTGTAGCCTTCAAAGACTTACCCTTTTAACAGGTCATTATAGGACTCACCTGTTAATTTGGCTTTCCTGGTGATACTAATACCAAAAGCATTGACGGCGGTGAAGAGGGAAGATGAACAGTTAGAGATCCTTTCTGGTGAGTGAAGACCCTACACAGACAGGGACCTCAAGATAAGGGATATAATCTATTTAATTAAAGAGTATGTACTATACACCAGAAATCTGTTAATGGGACTCATTAAAAAAAATGAATGAATACATACTATTGATCCCATCCTATTTTTTTTTATTATTATTATACTTTAAGTTTTAGGGTACATGTGCACATTGTGCAGGTTAGTTACATACGTATACATGTGCCATGCTGGTGTGCTGCACCCACTAACTTGTCATCTAGCATTAGGTATATCTCCCAATGCTATCCCTCCCCCCTCCCCCCACCCCACAACAGTCCCCAGAGTGTGATGTTCCCCTTCCTGTGTCCATGTGATCTCATTGTTCAATTCCCACCTATGAGTGAGAATATGCGGTGTTTGGTTTTTTGTCCTTGCAATAGTTTACTGAGAATGATGGTTTCCAATTTCATCCATGTCCCTACAAAGGACATGAACTCATCATTTTTTATGGCTGCATAGTATTCCATGGTGTATATACGCCACATTTTCTTAATCCAGTCTATCATTGTTGGACATTTGGGTTGGTTCCAAGTCTTTGCTATTGTGAATAATGCCGCAATAAACATACGTGTGCATGTGTCTTTATAGCAGCATGATTTATAGTCCTTTGGGTATATACCCAGTAATGGGATGGCTGGGTCAAATGGTATTTCTAGTTGTAGGTCCCTGAGGAATCGCCACACTGATTTCCACAATGGTTGAACTAGTTTACAGTCCCACCAACAGTGTAAAAGTGTTCCTATTTCTCCACATCCTCTCCAGCACCTGTTGTTTCCTGACTTTTTAATGATTGCCATTCTAACTGGTGTGAGATGGTATCTCATTGTGGTTTTGATTTGCATTTCTCTGATGGCCAGTGATGGTGAGCATTTTTTCATGTGTTTTTTGGCTGCATAAATGTGTTCTTTTGAGAAGTGTCTGTTCATGTCCTTCACCCACTCTTTGATGGGGTTGTTTTTTTCTTGTAAATTTGTTGGAGTTCATTGTAGATTCTGGATATTAGCCCTTTGTCAGATGAGTAGGTTGCGAAAATTTTCTCCCATTTTGTAGGTTGCCTGTTCACTCTGATGGTAGTTTCTTTTGCTGTGCAGAAGCTCTTTAGTTTAATTAGATCCCATTTGTCAATTTTGTCTTTTGTTGCCATTGCTTTTGGTGTTTTAGACATGAAGTCCTTGCCCATGCCTATGTCATGAATGGTAATGCCTAGGTTTTCTTCTAGGGTTTTTATGGTTTTAGGTCTAATGTTTAAGTCTTTAATCCATCTTGAATTGATTTTTATATAAGGTGTAAGGAAGGCATCCAGTTTCAGCTTTCTACATATGGCTAGCCAGTTTTCCCAGCACCATTTATTAAATAGGGAATCCTTTCCCTATTGCTTGTTTTTCTCAGGTTTGTCAAAGATCAGATAGTTGTAGATATGTGGCATTATTTCTGAGGGCTCTGTTCTGTTCCATTGATCTATATCTCTGTTTTGGTACCAGTACCATGCTGTTTTGGTTACTGTAGCCTCGTAGTATAGTTTGAAGTCAGGAAGTGTGATGCCTCCAGCTTTGTTCTTTTGGCTTAGGATTGACTTGGTGATACGGGCTCTTTTTTGGTTCCATATGAACTTTAAAGTAGTTTTTTCCAATTCTGTGAAGAAAGGCATTGGTAGATTGATTGGGATGGCATTGAATCTATAAAGTACCTTGGGCAGTATTGCCATTGTCACGATATTGATTCTTCCTACCCATGAGCATGGAATGTTGTTCCATTTGTTTGTATCCTCTTTCATTTCCTTGAGCAGTGGTTTGTAGTTCTCCTTGAAGAGGTCCTTCACATCCCTTGTAAGTTGGATTCCTAGGTATTTTATTCTCTTTGAAGCAATTGTGAATGGGAGTTCACTCATGATTTGGCTCTCTGTTTGTCTGTTGTTGGTGTATAAGAATGCTTGTGATTTTTGCACATTGATTTTGTATCCTGAGACTTTGCTGAAGTTGCTTATCAGCTTAAGGAGATTTTGGGCTGAGACAATGGGGTTTTCTAGATATACAATCATGTCATCTGCAAACAGGGACAATTTGACTTCCTCTTTTCCTAATTGAATACCCTTTATTTCCTTCTCCTGCCTAATTGCCCTGGCCAGAACTTCCAACACTATGTTGAATAGGAGTGGTGAGAGAGGGCATCCCTGTCTTGTGCCAGTTTTCAAAGGGAATGCTTCCAGTTTTTGCCCATTCAGTATGATATTGGCTGTGGGTTTGTCATAGATAGCTCTTATCATTTTGAAATATGTCCCATCAATACCTAATTTATTGAGAGTTTTTAGCATGAAGGGTTGTTGAATTTTGTCAAAGGCCTTTTCTGCATCTATTGAGATAATCATGTGGTTTTTGTCTTTGCCTCTGTTTATATGCTGGATTACATTTATTGATTTGCATATATTGAACCAGCCTTGCATCCCAGGGATGAAGCCCACTTGATCATGGTGGATAAGCTTTTTGATGTGCTGCTGGATTCGGTTTGCCAGTATTTTATTGAGGATTTTTGCATCAATGTTCATCAAGGATATTGGTCTAAAATTCTCTTTTTTGGTTGTGTCTCTGCCCGGCTTTGGTATCAGAATGATGCTGGCCTCATAAAATGAGTTAGGGAGGATTCCCTCTTTTTCTATTGATTGGAATAGTTTCAGAAGGAATGGTACCAGTTCCTCCTTGTACCTCTGGTAGAATTCGGCTGTGAATCCATCTGGTCCTGGACTCTTTTTGGTTGGTAAGCTATTGATTATTGCCACAATTTCAGCTCCTGTTATTGGTCTATTCAGAGATTCAACTTCTTCCTGGTTTAGTCTTGGGAGAGTGTATGTGTCGAGGAATGTATCCATTTCTTCTAGATTTTCTAGTTTATTTGCGTAGAGGTTTTGTAGTATTCTCTGATGGTAGTTTGTATTTCTGTGGGATCGGTGGTGATATCCCCTTTATCATTTTTTATTGTGTCTATTTGATTCTTCTCTCTTTTTTTCTTTATTAGTCTTGCTAGCAGTCTATCAATTTTGTTGATCCTTTCAAAAAACCAGCTCCTGGATTCATTAATTTTTTGAAGGGTTTTTTGTGTCTCTATTTCCTTCAGTTCTGCTCTGATTTTAGTTATTTCTTGCCTTCTGCTAGCTTTTGAATGTGTTTGCTCTTGCTTTTCTAGTTCTTTTAATTGTGATGTTAGGGTATCAATTTTGGATCTTTCCTGCTTTCTCTTGTGGGCATTTAGTGCTATAAATTTCCCTCTACACACTGCTTTGAATGCGTCCCAGAGATTCTGGTATGTTGTGTCTTTGTTCTCGTTGGTTTCAAAGAACATCTTTATTTCTGCCTTCATTTCGTTATGTACCCAGTAGTCATTCAGGAGCAGGTTGTTCAGTTTCCATGTAGTTGAGTGGCTTTGAGTGAGATTCTTAATCCTGAGTTCTAGTTTGATTGCACTGTGGTCTGAGAGATAGTTTGTTATAATTTCTGTTCTTTTACATTTGCTGAGGAGAGCTTTACTTCCAAGTATGTGGTCAATTTTGGAATAGGTGTGGTGTGGTGCTGAAAAAAATGTATATTCTGTTGATTTGGGGTGGAGAGTTCTGTGGATGTCTATTAGGTCCGCTTGGTGCAGAGCTGAGTTCAATTCCTGGGTATCCTTGTTGATTTTCTGTCTCGTTGATCTGTCTAACGTTGACAGTGGGGTGTTAAAGTCTCCCATTATTAATGTGTGGGAGTCTAAGTCTCTTTGTAGGTCACTCAGGACTTGCTTTATGAATCTGGGTCCTCCTGTATTGGGTGCATAGATATTTAGGATAGTTAGCTCCTCTTGTTGAATTGATCCCTTTACCATTATGTAATGGCCTTCTTTGTCTCTTTTGATCTTTGTTGGTTTAAAGTCTGTTTTATCAGAGACTAGGATTGCAACCCCTGCCTTTTTTTGTTTTCCATTTGCTTGGTAGATCTTCCTCCATCCTTTTATTTTCAGCCTATGTGTGTCTCTGCACGTGAGATGGGTTTCCTGAATACAGCACACTGATGGGTCTTGACTCTTTATCCAACTTGCCAGTCTGTGTCTTTTAATTGGAGTATTTAGTCCATTTACATTTAAAGTTAATATTGTTATGTGTGAATTTGATCCTGTCATTATGATGTTAGCTGGTGATTTTGCTCGTTAGTTGATGCAGTTTCTTCCTAGTCTCGATGGTCTTTACATTTTGGCATGATTTTGCAGTGGCTGGTACCGGTTGTTCCTTTCCATGTTTAGCGTTTCCTTCAGGAGCTCTTTTAGGGCAGGCCTGGTGGTGACAAAATCTCTCAGCATTTGCTTGTCTGTAAAGTATTTTATTTCTCCTTCACTTATGAAGCTTAGTTTGGCTGGATATGAAATTCTGGGTTGAAAAATCTTTTCTTTAAGAATGTTGAATATTGGCCCCCACTCTCTTCTGGCTTGTAGGGTTTCTGCCGAGAGATCCGCTGTTAGTCTGATGGGCTTCCCTTTGAGGGTAACCCGACCTTTTTGTCTGGCTGCCCTTAACATTTTTTCCTTCATTTCAACTTTGGTGAATCTGACAATTATGTGTCTTGGAGTTGCTCTTCTCGAGGAGTATCTTTGTGGCGTTCTCTGTATTTCCTGAATCTGAACGTTGGCCTGCCTTGCTAGATTGGGGAAGTCCTCCTGGATAATATCCTGCAGAGTGTTTTCCAACTTGGTTCCATTCTCCGCATCACTTTCAGGTACACCAATCAGACGTAGATTTGGTCTTTTCACATAGTCCCATATTTCTTGGAGGCTTTGCTCATTTCTTTTTATTCTTTTTTCTCTAAACTTCCCTTCTTGCTTCATTTCATTCGTTTCATCTTCCATTGCTGATACCCTTTCTTCCAGTTGATCGCATCGGCTCCTGAGGCTTCTGCATTCTTCACGTAGTTCTCGAGCCTTGGTTTTCAGCTCCATCAGCTCCTTTAAGCACTTCTCTGTATTGGTTATTCTAGTTATACATTCTTCTAAATTTTTTTCAAAGTTTTCAACTTCTTTGCCTTTGGTTTGAATGTCCTCGCGTAGCTCAGAGTAATCTGATCGTCTGAAACCTTCTTCTCTCAGCTCGTCAAAGTCATTCTCCATCCAGCTTTGTTCCGTTGCTGGTGAGGAACTGCGTTCCTTTGGAGGAGGAGAGGCGCTCTGCGTTTTAGAGTTTCCAGTTTTTCTGTTCTTTTTTTTCCCCATCTTTGTGGTTTTATCTACTTTTGGTCTTTGATGATGGTGATGTACAGATGGGTTTTCGGTGTGGATGTCCTTTCTGTTTGTTAGTTTTCCTTCTAACAGACAGGACCTTCAGCTGCAGGTCTGTTGGAATACCCTGCCATGTGAGGTGTCAGTGTGCCCCTGCTGGGGGGTGCCTCCCAGTTAGGCTGCTCAGGGGTCAGGGGTCAGGGACCCACTTGAGGAGGCAGTCTGCCCGTTCTCAGATCTCCAGCTGCGTGCTGGGAGAACCACTGCTCTCTTCAAAGCTGTCAGACAGGGACATTTAAGTCTGCAGAGGTTACTGCTGTCTTTGTTTGTCTGTGCCCTGCCCCCAGAGGTGGAGCCTAGAGAGGCAGGCAGGCGTCCTTGATCTGTGGTGGGCTCCACCCAGTTGGAGCTTCCTGGCTGCTTTGTTTACCTAAGCAAGCCTGGGCAATGGCGGGCGCCCCTCCCCCAGCCTCGCTGCGGCCTTGCAGTTTGATCTCAGACTGCTGTGCTAGCAATCAGCGAGATTCCGTGGGCGTAGGACCCTCCAAGCCAGGTGTGGGATATAGTCTCGTGGTGCGCCGTTTTTTAAGCCGGTCTGAAAAGCGCAGTATTCGGGTGGGAGTGACCCGATTTTCCAGGTGTGTCCGTCACCCCTTTCTTTGACTCGGAAAGGGAACTCCCTGACCCCTTGCGCTTCCCAGGTGAGGCAATGCCTCGCCCTACTTCGGCTCGCACACGGTGCGCACACCCACTGGCCTGCGCCCACTGTCTGGCATTCCCTAGTGAGATGAACCCGGTACCTCAGATGGAAATGCAGAAATCACCCGTCTTCTGCGTCGCTCACGCTGGGAGCTGTAGACCGGAGCTGTTCCTATTCGGCCATCTTGGCTCCTCCCTGATCTTCAAATCACAATACATGTATTTTTCAAGGGACGTGTATCTAGAATATATAATTAACTGCTATAATGTACTTGTACAAAGACAAAATACCTGATTTTTTTCAAAAATAGGCAAAATATTTACACAAAAACTTAACATAGGAAAATATACAAATGGCCAGTAATAGCACAGGAAAGTGCTCAATATTGTTGGTCATTAAAGAAATGCAAGAAAGAGCCAAATGAAAACCACTGTGAAAACACTAGAATGGCTAAAATTAAAAAGACGAATAGCACCAAATTTTTGCAAGGATGTGGAACAACTCGAGCTCTCATAAATTGCCCATAGGAGTGAAAATGGTACAGCCAATTTGAAAAGTAGTATAGCAGTTTCTTATAAAGTTAAACATGCATTTAGCCTATGACTCAGCAGTTCCACCCCCGGGTAGAAAAAGAAGAAAGGACAACGTATGTTCACAGAAGATTTGTGCAAGAATCTTTGTAGCGCCATTATTCATAAGTCTAAAACTAAAAACAAGCCAAATGTTCATCAGAGAATGTATAAACAAACTGCAGTATAGTCATATAATAAAGTATAACAATAAAAAGAAATTAACTACCAGCGCACGCAACACAAAGAAAGTCAAACACATGCTGAGTGAAAGAAACCAGATACAAGCGTATAGACCATAAGGCTCCATTGATACAAAGTTCTACAGTGAGCAATATGACACAGTTTTTATGGACTTCACATGGATGATTGCCTTTTGTGGACTAGGGGCACCATTTGACCAGGAAAGGGCATGAAGGAATTTTCTGGGGGTGTTTATGTGTTGACTGGTTGTGTATCATACAAATGTAGCATTTGCTAAAAGTCATCAAACTGTGTACTTCAGATCTGTACATTTCACTGTATGTAAATCATATTTCAATTCAGAAATCAATAAATGTTGACAAATGGACATATACTAAATACTTCTTTTCTCTATATAACATCTAAGACTTTTGGCCTTCTTTTCTGTGTGTGTGTGTGTGTGTGTGTGTTTTACATAGATCATGTTGAGTAAGCTACTGTATAAATTATGTAGATTGTATGTGTTTCTTCGTTGATTCTCACACAAACCTTTGAATTTTTTTCTGCCAAATTCAGTCATTTAAAAGATCCTGATCATTCCACTTGTAAAATATATCTTCAATTCACTCTCTTGCCTCTGTCCTTTGTTCAGCCATCGTCATCTCTCACCTGGACATCACATTGGTCTCCTACACAATGTTCCTGCCTCTAGTCAGTTCTTTCATCTCTCTTCCTTCATGCTGAAGACTTATTCTAAAATCCTAATATGATGATAATACTCACGATTAGAAACCTTCAGTGGTTCCCACTGTCCACATGCCCATGTCTTGTAGCATATAATTACACTTAAAATGAAGGTAATCTTAGAATGTGGTAGACAGCATGTTTTATGTTTATAATCCCATGCTATCTTTGTAACAGCCTTGTGCAGTGAGTATACTCACCCTCCAGCATGTAGACAAGACATTTGACCCATCTGTTAAGCAGCTTGCCCAAAGACATATGACCGGCAAGTAGCAAAGTCAGGATTTGAAGCTATGCTGTCTGACTCCAGAGCCCAGATACACATGTACTACGCACACTGCCTCTCTTTAGGGTCTTCCTCCAGCCTTTGTTACTCAAACTTGTCTCCTCCAGCCCTGGGCATCCACCCTCCATCCACAGCCAGCTCAACTGTGTTCTTTGACACCTCCATCCTTTGGTTCCCATGACTTCCTCTGAAGCTCCTGCTCCTTCTTGCCTTGCAGACTCTCCATTGTTCAAGTTCCCACTTAGGTGCCACTACCTTGGGAAAGCTTTTTTCACACTCCTCCAGGTCACCCATAGGTCTTTTCAGCCACAACATGTTGGCCATGGGCCCATTCTTGTCTTTGTTATTTTTTCTTATTTTGAAGATATCTTTTTTTTTTTTTTTTTTGATACAGTCTTGCTGTCGGCCAGGCTGGAGTGCAGTGGCACCATCTCGGCTCGCTGCAACTTCCACCTCTCGAGTTCAAGCGATTCTTCTGCCTCAGCCTCCCGAGTAGCTGGGACTACAGGTGCACACCACCACACCCAGCTAATTTTTTTTTTGTATTTTTAGTAGAGGCGGGGTTTCACCATGTTGGCCAGGCTGGTCTCGATCTCCTGACCTTGTGATCCGCCTGCCTCAGCCTCCCAAAGTGCTGGGATTACAGGCGTGAGCCACTGCGCCCAGGCTGAAGGTATCTTTATGTGTTTTTCTCCCCTCACTGGAGCACCTCCAGAACGAAGTCCTCCCCGTCTTTGCTGTTCCCAGCCCTTAACATACAGAGAAGAAGGCTCATAACAACTGCTTGTTTAATAAATGAATGTTTTACTGCCAGATAATCTAGCATCAAAGTTTCTTTTGCCTAATTTTGACCTGCCCTTGTAACTTATTTATCAGACAGTTATAAAACAGTTTAAAGCTCAACTGAAAAGTGCAAAAAAATCAAAAAGGAAAAAAAGGGAAGGGTAGTATCTCGTTTCTTAGGCTGCGTAACATTATGAGGTTACTCTTTAACAGCACTAGAGAGTGTTGAATTTTTTAGAGCTTAAAATGATTGGCTGAGATATTAAGCTGCTTTGCCAGCTGTTCAAAAATGGATTGCTCCCAGCATATAAATAACTACTGTTATGTCTCTATAAAATTCTAGACCTTGAATGGCATATTTGATTAGAGTGAAATGAAAAAGAAAGAATTGTTACAAACAAGAAGCTGAGATTAAAAAGGTGTATTCAGTAACTACCTATGGTGAGTTAAAATCATCTTTCCATGAGTGAACATAGAAAATTAAATAAAATACCTGCAATCTTGAAGGAACTGAAACATAGACCTTAGTGAAGTTTAATCATACCCATGGCAATCTCTTTCTTTTATCCTCTTCAAATGGGGTTTATTGCAAAGGAGAATCAGTTGTACGTAGTTTAACAATTTCTAGCCCAGTTATATGAGTCTGACACCTTCAGTGTCTGCTTATGTGATATTTATTAAGAATTTTCTTGTGCTTCTGTAAATATTAATTACAGACCAGATGCATCAGATGTGAATAGCAGCAGCTTGGAAATGCCCAAGTGCAGCATAAGTCTTCCATTTCCATTGTAAATATTGACAGTGGGTGTCTTTTTCAATGTCACTCATTGCCCCATCTGATCTCAGCTATGTTTACATACAGGATGTTACTCAGTTCTATTTATTATGTTATATCGTAGTAATGGAAATCCAACTTCCTTTATTGAAATGATGACAACTGATTCGAAAAGACCTAGTATAGGGGAAATTGGCCAATAATAATGGACGTGTGAGAAGAAAAAGAGAAAAGAAAAGGAAAACAACTTTGAAATCATGTATTGTTTCAAGCTAGCAAGCATTTATTGAATAGTGAATTGTGTGTCCTGCTCTATGTTAGATCCTGAAGACTCAATCCTGAAGACACAAATTCACAGATGAAAATATGGGGTCTTCATTTCAATAAGCTCAGCAAGATAGAGTAAAAGCTACAATGCCTCAGAAAAGGAAGAGTATTGGCTGAGATCTAAAAATGTTTAGGAATTTCTTACCAAGTACAGTGCAAATAGAACAAAATTAAAAATATTGAAGGGGCACTCATAATTCACTGACCTGAGATTGAACAGCTTCATCAATGGGAGGGGGTAAGAGATATAAGGTAACTGATCCACTTAAAGTTCTGAAATTTGCAAGGAGAAGAATGAGCTTGCAATGCTGTTTGGTAGCATACCCCTCACTCTAGGTTTTGTTATTATGATCAGCTGCATCAGGACAGTCTCAGAGTTCATCTGGGGACCACAGCAAGCAGGAAACCATTTGTGTGCTGGAGACTTGACAGCAGCCAAGGGGAGAAACCAGGAAGAGCCACAGGAAGTGCATGGCATGGAGCCCTATCCACAAGAAAGACAGCTACAGAAATGGGGCTGACACATGATACCTTCCAGGGCTACTCAGTCTGCTGGTGGGTGAATCCGTGGGATATATTTTTGCTAATGAGACATCCTTTGACAAGATTAATAATCTATGCAGCCACATCAACAGTGACACTAAGGGAAATCTACTTCAAAAGTGAGTGTGCGCGTGCACGCACACACACACACACACTCATTGTGATGCATTTGCTGCTACTTCCAGTCACCTCCCTCAAGCCTTATCTTTGGTCCTATCAGAGTAAAAACACAATAGATGTGTCAATTGCCCAAGTCACAACATCTTTCTGGTGGAGCCATGTACCTGTTTTGAGTCATTGCCACAGTTTTTGGAACAAATTCTCGCCTACTTGCTGGGACTGAGCCTCCCTGGCATGCTCTGACCTCTAGCACATGCATGGTTCATCATTTGTAAACACTTGCCTGCCTATACCACTGAACTAGAACCTTCCTGATTGTTGGCTTCTGGCCAAATTTTTCTTTCCCACCCCCACCCCCCCCATTTCTTGCTCTTAATGTTTTTTGCACCTCTTGCCTGCACTAATTTTTGAGATCCTTCCCTGCCAAGCACCATGAAATCCTCTCAGCAACTTTGAGAGTGCTGTGGATTGAATTACATCCCTCCAAATTCATATGTCAAAGCCCTCAAATCCAATAGGATCATATTTGAAGATTGTATTTGGGAAGTAACTAGGCTTAGATGAGGTCATGAGGGTGGGGCCCTCATAATGGGATTAGTGGCCTTGTAAGAGACACCAAAGCACTTGTTTGCTCTCTCTCTCCACCATGAGAGGACACAGTGAGAAGGTGGCCATCTGCAGGGGAGTAAAAGAGTCCCCACCAGAAACCAAATCAGCCGACATTTGATCTTGTACTTCACAGCCTCCATAACTGTGAGAAATAAATTTCTGTTGTTTTTTTTGGTTTTGTTTTGTTTTTGTTTTTTGAGATGGAGAGGAGTCTTGCTCTGTCACCCAGGCTGGAGTGTAGTGGCACGATCTCGGCTCACTGCAAGCTCTGCCTCCCAGGTTCATGCCATTCTCCTGCCTCAGCCTCCTGAGTAGCTGGGACTACAGGCACCTGCCACCATGCCTGGCTAATTTTTTTTTTGTACTTTTAGTAGACACGGGGTTACAGCATGTTAGCCAGGATGGTCTCGATCTCCTGACCTCGTGATCCGCCTGCCTTGGCCTCCCAGAATGCTGGGATTACAGGCATGAGCCACCGTGCCCAGCCATAAATTTCTGTTGTTTAAGCCACACAGTTTGTAGTAATTTTTAAGGGCAACCCAAGCAGATGAATACAGAGAGGAACTTTAAAATGAGAAAAACAAGACTCAGAGGAATGAAGCACTCTGTCTTAGAATTTAGTTATTAAGTACTCCATTTTACTAAAAAAAAATCTTTGCTCTTTTCGCCACACAGTACTGCATTAAAAATTGGCTAGTTTGCCCCACCCTCATACTAAACATGTCATTACTAAAATAGAGCTAAGGTTTAAATTGTCCATCGTCCTTATGTGTAAGATGTTGAGGACTACAAGCTTAGACAATGGTTATACATCCTGTATTTAGAACCTTTCGTGTGTCTTAACTTGTGTCTCTACCCAGGACTTACCTTTTTTCAATGTATTTGCATAAGGGCGTGTGTATCCAAATTCCTTCTACATTATTAGACTGTAGAACTTAGTCTATTGACTTTCAATAATATAGCACTTAGCTAAACACCAGACACGTGGCTTCTGTTAGATAGTATCTAATTGTAATACATTTTTTTTCATATTTTAGTGATGTATATACAGGTAAGCAGAAAAACTTGAATAAAAATCTGATCCTCATTTCCTTCTCAGCCACCTTGAATGTTTTCTGAAAGAAGACACACTACTTTTGAGAGGCCTCGAAATGAGAGTCTAGACAAGCTGGTAGCATCATCCTTCAGAGAAACCTGTTGGGATCTATGGTCAGTTCCATGAAAGGCAACCTATGGGAGGCCAACCACTGAACAACTTGTGGCTATAAATTTGGTCTTGCATTTTTGCATTTATTATTTTTTTTTTAGAGACTGGGTCTCACTCTGTCACCCAGGCTGGAGGGCAGTGATGTAACCTAGCTCACTGCAGCCTTGAACTTCTGGAATCAGATGATCCAGTTCAGCTTCTCGAGTAGCTAGGACTACAGATATATGCTGCCATGCCTAGCTAATTTTTTAAAGTTATTTTTTGTAGAGATAGAGTCTCACTATGTTGCCCAGGCTGTTCTAGAACTCCTGGCCACAAATGATCCTTCCACCTTGGCCTCCCAAAGTGGTGGGATTACATATGTGAGCCACTGCACCCAGCCTGGTTCAGCACTTTCTGTGGCCTCTAGGTGACTCAGTCTTAGCTTGTCATGGCACTAGAAGTAAGAGGGTATTTTATTTCCAAGGAATTATAAGAATTAACTTTGTTTCTTTAGGATTGGGTCTGTTTTAGGGAAAATATCTTGTTTAAAGTTTCATTCTAGGCAAAAGTTCAGCTATTTTATTTTCCCAGTTTAAAAAAATGAATTGAATGTATAATATATTGAATCGTCGTAGTTCTGTTAATGTTATTTCATCAGCTGTATATGAAACCCATTCATCTCGGAGTTTGAAGCAGTTCTGCTTGCGTCAGCAGTTTAAAAGCAGAGCTGTGGATTTACAGACATATGAGGGCAGCGAGGCACAATAATCCATTTCCTTTTAGAGTGTTTGTGGCCTAAACTAAAGCCCAATTTCCTCATATTAAGCAGTCCTTTTGAAAGAAGATGACAATTCCATCAAATAATTTTGCTGTATATTTATAAACAGACAGAAGTTAAGTTTATGACGTTAGGGCTTAATTTAATGGATTTTGGATTGCATGTATAGTGAGTTATGGGAAAAAATAGAATTTAACATCTTATAGTAAAACAGACATTCATTGCCAGAATCACTGATCCGTCCTGGAGACCTGTGCTTATCTTTTTTGCCATTTGTCAAAAAGGAGGCTCTTTTTTTTTTTTTCTTTCTGCATACATTATTTTCTCTTGTGTTCATTTCTCTACAGTAGATGGTATTTTCACCGTTTAAAAATATCAGTGCTTTTCCTTTATGTGGAAATTGAGATCTTACCCAGAAAGACAGTTCTGAGACACAGTACAGATTTCTAGCTGCTATAGCCTGGGCATGGTGACTCCACCTCCTCCCCAGCTTAAAGGAAGAGAAAACAGAGTGGCACTGTGGAGAACGGACCACACAGCTGTACCTTTCAGCCATGGGCACTCCATGAAACAGGCTTTCTAAAGCTATTGCCACTTGGAAAATTAAAAGAAAAAAAAACTCAGGGAAAATAATGTTTCAAATGATTTTCTTTTTAAAGAACAAATGCAATTAATACAAACATAAAGGTAACAGATTCAGAGAATGTATCAACGATTGGGTGGAATGACAGAAAATTAAATGTGGGGCGGTGTTCTTCATTTCTTCTTTCTTCCATTGGCCAATGGCCTTGTAGATGTTGATTTCACCTTCAGTTTTGGATTCAGATTATCAGGAGTAAGTTTTCAACACCCTAAGTCTGTATCAGAGTTTCGTAACCTTGCCACTATTGACATTTGTAGCCAGATCATTCTTGGTTGTGAGGGCTGTCCTGTGCACTGTAGAATGTTTAGGAGCCTTGCTGGACTCCATCCCCCAAGATAGCTAAAAACATCTCCAGACAGTGCCAAATGTCCCCTGGGGGCAAAACACCCTACTCTGATTAAGAACCAGTGGATGCATTTCATTTTTCATCTTTGTACCTCTGGTCCCTAGCCATGTCTAGCTCTAGCATTTACTTAGTAAATGTCAATTGAATGACTGAAAAGATGAAACTGGTGCTTCTATGTATGTAACCATTTTTTTGGTATCTGAATATATCAATACATATGTAGTTTATTTTAAAATGAGAGGTATTTTGATTTGTTTTTCTAGAAGACCTTTTACGATGAAGATAAGTTTAATATAATTATTAATTCCCTTTTCTTCATTAGTTATAATCACGTAATACATTTATATTGCATAGGTATATTGCTGTGAATTTCAGAGATATTAGTATCAGTATCTTTATCATTCTTTCCTCATGGCATAGTGTTCTGAGGATGCCATGGTCCTAATAATGTCTGGTTCTATTAAAGGGATGTCATGTATCTTCCAGAAAGGCTGGTGAAAGGACATTAGTCCTTTTAGTTTCAACTGGCCCTCAGGAGCCTGTGACCCAGGAGCACCTTGCTATGTGTAGTGCGGGCTTGACCCTGCCCCAGTGAGGCAGCACAATTGTGAGCTGGTCCTGGTACCTCCTAGAGAATGTGACAGTTCTGAGTCACCTGTGGAGGAAATAGAGGCAGCAAATAGAGATGGTAGAAAAGCCAGGAAAGGAATGAAACATAGTGCTGAAGTGTTTATCTTCTTAAGGCTGACACTTTCCTCCTTGGCCTTTTAAGAGGAACAAATAGGCGGCCATCAACATGGCAGGTCTTAGCATAATTAACATTTAGGTAGCGCTGGCAACAGGGCCAGGCACTGTTCTGAGAACTCTATTGGATTTACTCATTTAATTCTAATGGTACAAAGAATGCACTATTATTGTCCCCATTTTACAGAAAATAGTGGCACAGAGAGGTTAATTGATAAATTCAATAGACATCATTGGAGTCCACTCCCTGCCCTGGGTGTTGTGTATAAAATGCAGTGTATTCATACATAACATTCTCCCTGACCTCAAGAAGCTGATATCTAACTGGTAGAGGAGATAATACACAAAGGACCAAGTGAGAACATGTTAAGTGCCATAGAAGAAGAAATGACAAGGTGCTATGTGTTGCTTGCTGTGCAACATTGGGCAAGGTATTTAACTCACCTAAACCTGTTTTCTCAAAAACTGGGATAATAATAACACCCACCTGTGGGGTTGCTGTGAATACAATGTTCGGAATATAGTAAGTACTTAACTAATGTCATAGAGTAGTAGAGTAATAGTAGAGTGAGAGGTTTGTTTACTTGGGTGTACCAGAGAGTTCATGGAGGTATTATTTTAACTGAAGCTTGAAGGACTGGCAACACTTAAACATCTGGTAACAGGAAACCCATTCTCAAGGAAATAATATAAATAAAAGTGTAGTACAGGGGAGCTCATAAAATAGGAAAATCCTAAGGTTTATTTATGGCAAGAAAGAGTATAGCAGAAGAAAAGGTAAAAAGGTAAGTTCTGAGGTCACATCATTACATTAGCCTCAGGTTAAGGAATTTGGAGCTTTTCCTTAGGCAATGTGGACCCATGGATAGCTTTTGAACAGAACAGTAGCAGTGCTTTAGGGAGATTTTTCTGCCGTGCATATGCAGGATGGATTTGATTGGAGGAGAGAGGCTTCCAGGGCACAACAAGGAGGCAGTTGTATTGGAGAACACAGGCTGGGCTGATGGTGCTGATGGCCACGAGAGTGCCAGAGAAGAGGGGGAGGGGGTTATATTGATGATGGAATTGACTGATCCAGTGAAGGTGGAGAAGAGAGTTGTTTCAAGACAAAAAAATACCAACAATGAACTTTAGATACTGAGAATGAGTCACTGGAAGCATTGTGTAGCAGTAATGAAGATCCAGAAAACTCAAATATAAGCTGCAGGGTGGCTGATGAGTTCACTTTTGACATCTTAAGTTAGAGATGCCATCTGTTTGGGGCATGCAACAAACATCTCCTTTCCAGAACAGAAATCCGAGCTAGAGACAAAAATCCAAAAGGTGTTTAGGTTGATATGGTGGAAGGAACTGGAGAAAGGATAAAGGACGTCACTTTTGGGGAGAGAGGGGAGTAGATCAACGAGCAGCCCTGCCTAAAGAGGCAGAGGAGGGCAGGAGGGAGGTAGCCGAGAACCAAGGAGAGTCTCAGAAGCCTAGGACAGAGTGACTCCAGGAAGCAGCACTGATGAATGGATTCAGCTATTTCAGAGAGGCTGAGGAGGACCAGTTAGGTTAGTCATGGGACTTGACAATCAGAGTATTTTTTTGTTAAGAGAAGATGTTTTGTTCTGTGATGGAGTAGGAAATATTGTGGTAAGGAATGAATGTTGGAGGAAAAGTCTGCAGTGTTTATATGGAAGAGGCTCGGCAAATTCACATGCCCACCTTGGAAATTTCCATTCTCGGGTCAGTTTTTGAAAAAAAGAGTGTGCTTGTGTGTGGGTGAATGGGTGTGTCTCTCTGTGTGTAGTATGTGCATAGAGGAAGGGTTTGGGGAGCGGAAGGGCTCAGGCACTGTTTCAGCCCTAATTAATTGTTGCCATATGGAAATGCGAGCCCAGTCATACCAGCAGTTTTGATTTTTCAAATGAAGTAGGCAATCTAGTTTTTTTTTTAAAAAAATGGGATCTTTAGATTTAAAAATCTTGCCCCAAATTTTTAAAACCCCTGTCCAAGCCAAATAAAGCCTGTCTGCAGGTGAGACACAGCCTGTGAGGTTGCAGCTCGCTTCTCTGGAACAGATAATGGGTTCAAGAGAGACAGCAGCTCTAGAAAGGTGCCAGGCTTACCACAGGCACTAGATAACTCTGTTGAATGAGAAACAGGTTGTGGGGAGATTATTTTTAGACAGGCAGAAACACAGGGCTTTAATTTGATATAGTTATGATAGTATATGTTGTGGATATAAGTGACAGTTTAAAATGCTGGTAAATTAAACTATGAAACATTTCCATTCAAGAGTATTATTTTTAATTCGTTTGTCAATATTGGCCTCTCATTACCTATTAAAATGATTGGCTTCACACCACTGATAATGGTGACAGAACGCAGATCCATTTGCAGTATTGTTATTGCATCAGCACCACTGAAAATTAGTAGTGATTAGAACTTCAAGAGTAACTCCACTAAATCAGGAGACAAGTACTCCTTATCTGTTCTTTGTAATATATTTTAAAATTGTCAATTTCTCTGCTTGTGTTAAATTAAAAGCAGGCCATGGACTTTCCACAAGACACAGGTCGATAGGAAAGGAGGGAGGTAGAGATACACGAGAATAGGTGCATCGGAGATGTTTCAGTTCAGGGTTCTCTGTAATTTCTTTAAGTTTCTGCAGGTTGTTTACTTACCAGATTCAGTCTTCTCCAAAGTACCTTTGTTCTGCTCAAACTCAAATAGAATTGAGACTGCAAACCGTTTAATTCTAGATACCCAGACTGGTTGATTGCTGAAAGTATTTTATGACTACCAAGTTGGGAAATTGTAGTAAAACCTATCTGTGGATTTGTCTGTGTTTTCATTCCATCTTAAAATGCAAGAGCTATACAAGTATATATATGTATATGTATCTTTAAGATAAATAATGTTGCCCTTTGACAGATGAGAAAACTGAGGCTTAGAAAGGTCACATAGCCTCCTAATGTCAGATGTTTACTCAGTTATACAGCTGGAATATAATACAGTCTGACCCCAATGCCTGTGTCTTGAGGCAGCTTTAGCCAAATTAAGGTCTGAGTAACTTGCTCCATTGACTTTCAGGAATAAAGCTGTATTTTCTTCTTAAAGTAGCAATATGCCTTCTTTTGCTCTAGCCTGTGGGGACAGCTAATTTTCTGTTCTTCTAAAAGTAATGGCAGCAGTAACTCTTTGGACTGAGTACCTGTGATTTCCAAGGGGAAGCTCATGGTTGCAGATCCATGTCTATATTTTAATTGTGAAGGCTATGGGACTTTAAATTTCTTACCTCTTTCTTTCTTTGTAAGACGATTTTGTTAAATTACCATTTCCTTATTGGGACTGGCTATGTGTGAATTCCTAGAAAGAGAAGTTGTGTTTACTCTATTCTTTGCTCCATCGTTTTTCTTTGAAGTTAAAGCTGTCACATGGCTCATATTTTTCAGGGTCTATGCAACTCGAAGGGAGATTTTTAAGACTATATATAGTTCATCTATCTTTATAGGAAGACTTCAGAAAGATGCCTACATAGGCATAGGATCCAATGGAAAACATTAGTATGCTTCATTTTTTGCTTCCAGAAACTCAGATGTATCTCTGTTCTTTGTCACAGTTTAAAATAAGAATCTAGGGTTTTGTTTTTTACGTAAATGTATGTGTGTATTTGAATGAAAAGACATAAATATTTACATATATATTTTATAAGTATATTCACGCATATTCAAATGCAATCGATGTTTCCCTTTAGACAGATGTTAATGAGGTGATAAATATTAATACATATTACAGGTATACAACTTCCTAAGATTCTATATTTTTTAGGCAAAAAATATGTTCCTCTGCAACCATACCACACAGACTTAACATCTGTTGTAAAGTGTGTTAAAATCCGGCAACTCAATGTCAGTTGGATCTGGCTTTACGGTATGCTTCCTTCATTATGGCTCTCACTGGGGGAGGAGAGCTTTCTGATACCATCCAAACCTCCAGAGCACCATTCAAAGCAGCTGGTATTCTATATATTACATAATTATGAAGCACACCGTGTAGTTTAGAATACTTAAGAGGCACTAGGGGCCCACTTCTCAAAATATTTACAGCCTTTTATTCTTCTAAAAACAATAATTTGCATGCCTAAAATGATTTGTGTACCTTTGCCATGCAAATTTCCTTTAGCCTCTTTTTTTCTGTTAAACCTTGATCTGAAAATATCAGTGTTTAGTAGTAAATAGGCCAGAGGGAGATGTAATTGGCAAGAATGGAGGTTTTAAACATTTCCCCCAAATTTTGAGTATTCAAGGGGAAATGGGAGAAATCATGGAGAAAGGAAGGTCTGAGGTAAGGACCCCTGCTAAGGACAGGTACCAGATCTAAGGAGAGGCTCTAGGACAGGGGCCAGGCTTTGCATTGAAAGGGACAATGAGGGGCTGAGTGCCATCCAATAGGCCAGTTCTGGGGACAGTTACTGATTTAGAAGAATATTAAGAAAATGGTTTGGGAGTTCCTAGATCCCAAAGTAAGGCAGTAAAGCAAGACCTCATGCCAAGGGTTGTTAAAGAGATCATTCTTGGAGCTCAGTGACTCTGATCACACAGAGGGTCTCCCCTTACCAGCCTCGTTCACTGCCCTCTTTCCAAATCTTGTCCACTCTTTAGAACTTGGCTCAATCAGCCATTCGTTCGACGAACATGAATTGCACATTCTATGTGCCAGGCGATATGCTGGACAATGGGAATAGGAAAATACATGTGATAGTATAACCCTTTAAAGACTCTGTTGTCGAAGAGCAGAAAGGCATAAAACCCCATCAGTGTGCCCAGGTATCTGTGGCATGGTAGTAAAAGCAAGTATAGGAAAAGAGGGCACCAAGGAGGGAGTGCTCTGTTCTACCTTATGTAGCATTAGAGGTCAGGAAGGGTTTGGCTATGGAAGTGATTCCTGAGGCAGACACAGCAGGGACAAGTGTTCTAGAAAGGGTCTGGAGGCATGACATGCTGTAATGCTTTCTTTCTTTGTTTAATAACTTTGTCTTTCAACAGAGCCCTTTGGAGCTTTTCTAAGCTTTCTCATTTCTTCTGAGTTATCTGTGTCTATTAGGGATCAGGAGCTTGATATTTGGTATTCACAGAAAATGTCCCAGATGGAAATATTGCCCTCTTGGTGGAATGAGCCCCCTCCCAGGAGTCAGATGGGTCAGTGTCCTGTGAGTTATCTAAATGGAACCTGTAACAGAGTATTCAATCTGGCTTCAATTTCATTTTGAAATAGATGATTCCAAAAATGAGTATACTTGATAGTGGATTAAAACAAAATGAGCCCCTTTTGGAATTTAAGCTTACTATGCTTCTCTTGTTTACGGGACTATTCTAATAAAAATATATTAGAAAGAAGGCTGGGCACGGTGGCTCACGCCTGTAATCCCAGCACTTTGGGAGGCCAAACGGGCAGATCACCTGAGGTCAGGAGTTTGAGACCAGCCTGGCTAACGTGGTGAAACCCCTTTTCTACTAAAAATACAAAAAATTAGCTAGGTGTGGTGGCGCACGCCTGTAATCTTAGCTACTTGGGAGGCTGAGGCAGGATAATCGCTTGAACCCAGGAGAAAGAGGTTGTTGTGAGCCGAGATTGTGCCATTGCACTCCAGCTTGGGCAACAAGAGTGAAAGTCCGTCTCCAAAAAAATATATATATATAGCAAATTGTATACTTTAAATATAAATATATGCAGTTTATATATATATATATATATATATATATATATATAATTAGAAGGAAAAATAAATTACTGGATCAGAGTATTGGTTAAATATACATCTTTAGAAGTAGTATTAAATATTAAACATGTACAGAATATATCTTGAGTGTAGACTATTAAGTATCTACAGAGTACTTATGTAATATTATCACATACAAAAGGCAAGCAGATAGGCCAGTATCTTAGTGATGGTTATTTTGGACACTGTATTACAAAAAGATAATTATTTATTTTTTATGATTTTCTGTGTGTTTGCAAAACTATACAATGAAGCTGCATTCATTTTGTAAATGGAAAATATTCTTTTTTCCTGTAATAAATTTTGGAGGTAACGAATTGAAAGAAGTCCTCCTTCAGGAAAGGACAACAGGGATACTGTCAGCCATCCCTAGAGGACCATCTCCTAAGATGAGGCTGGCTTCAAACTCTTGCACAGAAAATGATGCAATCTCTACTCTGTTCATTCATTCACCAACAAGACAGCCTCGTATGTGCTGATCTCAAGCTATAAAAGATAAGTTTATCCATGGCCTCGAAGGTCCTGTAGTCTAGTTCAGGTAAGAGACATGTAGAAAAAAAAAACAGGCAAAGATACCTTACAAGTATAATAAAAGGTATCTGATCAGGTTAATAAGAGAAAGTGGTTAATTAAAATGGAGACCTCGCCTGGTTCATCACGAGTTTCCTTGGTTCTGAAAGCCTTTGCTCTATTCCTGCCAGGCTTCCCTTTTTTCATCATCATCAGACTTAAATGTTCTCTTGAGTGCCATATGCATTTCTACCATGATGTAAATTCCCCGAGGGCCACATTATGTCATATTCATATTTATATGCCCCACAATACCTTGCATGTAGTAGAAATTCAGTACATATTCATGGGAAAGTGAATGGCCCAGCTATGCATACAGTAGTATTGTAATAGAAATAGTTCATTTCAGGCTCAAGCAAGCTATTTTATAAATCTGACAACTTCCTGATAGTGAAGGAAAATGACTACATCTGATCTCAGCAAGTGCCGATTGATGGATGCTTCTTTCTGATGCCATGTGGCAAAGGAAGAGGTTTCTTCATAAAGTTAGTAGCCTCTGACATGCATCACCGTGTCTTTTTTCTTAACAAACAGTCCTTTCTTTCATGAGGTCATGCACCTGTTATGCAGGAAAATAATAACACTCTTAGAAATATGGAAAGACAGACGCTTCACTTTATTAAACCACAGCTCTATGGTTTGTAAAAAAGATGCAACCCAGAAAACAGTTGTTTGTGGAGGATTTGGCTGAATTATTACAATCTCCATGGGAGCCTGAGTTTTATATGGGATCCAGGAACTGCATGGGTGGCAGCGTCCACACTCTTGGTTCTCAGAGCCCAGTGCCCCTGTCGTGAGTGTTATCATTCAATTTTCACATAGCAAGAGTGACAGGAGCTAATTGTTTGGATCCTGTTTGTGTCCTTCTAACCCCATGCAGTTGAGTATTTTCTACTCATCCGAATGGCCAGTTGGAGTTCTAATAATAGAGTTTCTAAGCTTGTATCTAGACTATGCCAGAAAGGTTGGTTCCATATGGTGAAAAGAAGACACATTTCAGCGAAAAGAAATCTTTATGAAAATTTACTTTAGTTAAAAGGGTAGCTTACTTTTTTTGGAAGAAATCACTACTTCTAGTGCATATCACATTAAGGTGTATTGTGAAGCTATGTACACATGTGAACACATTCACATCCACACACATGCATGTTCTCATACACCTTCTTCAATGGAATAAACTAAACCATTCTGAGCCTTGGACAATTGGGAACTTGAGTTCTAGGGACTTCCAGTGGATGGTCATGCCATATAGAATTGAACTGATGGTATGATTTGTGGTCCCTTTTGGAAAATGAAGCTGACAGTTTCTTCCATTGCAAGAATACTCAAAATTTTAGTGTGCTGATCAAAGCATGAGGAAACTTTTGGGAAAGATGCATATGCTTACTGACTTGATGGTGGTGATGGTTTTGCAGGCACATACATGTGTCAAAACTTAGTAAATTGTATACTTTAAATATAAATATATGCAGTTATTGTATGTACTTATTACCTAAATAATAAAGAACACAATTTTAGTGTGCAGGACTGGAAGGCCCCTCCACATACCTCGCAGGAAGAGGTTTGGTAGTGAACTAACACAAATGCCAATGTGTTAACCTGGCAAATGCCCATATGCATTATTTCTGTAATCATCCAACACTCCTTCCAGGATCTAGGAAAATCACTAATTGTAGGTGAGTTTTGTGCTAAACACGTTTGTATCCATTCAATATCCACAACGCCAATGGCCTGGACCTGTCTCTGGTCTGGAAAGAGACAGCAAGTTGTCTCATCACTGGTGAAGTTAGGAAATAGTGATAATCCAGAATGCACAAGAAGGTCTGTGACACCGGCAAGTTACAGTTACCCCTTGTGACCCTTCAGTCCTACATGGTTAATTTTATGTCTTAATAATTTAATTGTCAGATTCAACCATTACATTTAATTGTGGAAAGCAGTGTGGCGATTCCTCAAAGAGCTAATAACAGAAGTACCATCCAACCCAGCAATCTCATTACTAGGTATATACCCCCCAAAATATAAATTGTTCTACCATAAAGACACATGCATGCATATGTTCATCACAGCACAATTCACAATAGCAAAGACATGAAATCAACCTAAATGCCAATCAATGGTAGACTGGATAAAGAAAATGTGGAACATATACACCATGGGATACTATGCAGCCTTAAAAAGGAATGAGATCACGTCCTTCTCAGGGACATGGATGGAGCTGGAGGCCATCATCCTTAGCAAACTAACACAGGAAAAGAAAACTAAATACTGCATATTCTCAGTTATAAGTGGAGCTAAATGATGAGAACACATGGACACAAAGAGGGGAACAACAGACACTGGGGCCTACTTGGGGGTGGAGGATAGGAGGAGAGAGAGGAGCAGAAAAAAGAAACAACTGTTGGGTACCAGGTTTTGACACAGATTTACCTATATAACAAAGCTGCACATATACCCGTGAACCTAAAATAAAAGTTAAAAAACACAACAAAAATCAGATTAATTTGCTTTTGGCTGCTACCTTAATAAATTCTTTTCTTGCTACTCACTGCAAGAAATATAGACAAAATTGTAGAAATAGAGTAAAAAAGAAAGAGTTTGCAAATTCCTAAGTGAGTTTTAACAAAGGACAATGAGTTGTGTGTGGAGAAGCCTCTTAGCAGTAGAAAAAGACAAATTCCCGTCCCAGCTTTCCCTACATGGGGCCTGGAATATGTCTCCAGGTTACTCAGCCCTGGACCTTGGATAGGGGCTCCCCAAATCTGTACCTGTTAGGTCCAGGCCTGAGAGCCGAGGCAGGGATTGGGGCTCAAGGAGGTGACAATAAAAATTGCTAGAGTTAAGAAGAATGTGGGAAAAGAGAGGGCCTGAGAAACAGAGGCAGCTAAGGAGAGGCAGGGTGTCAGCAGATATACCCATAATTCCCATAGTCATGGTGGCAACACCACGCATCTTGGCACACGAGGAGGAGAGAAAGGGGAACCAGGAGGCTGAGTAGGTCAGAAACACGGGGTTTGACTGGAGAGGACAGAAGAGACAAGGTGTGGTGGCAGCATTTCCAAAGTCTATGGGAGGTCAGGTGTGGGGGATTAAGGTGGCCTCTGGGCCTACTGAGAGTGGATAAGAATTTCTTTGATTTTATACTTTCAGTTGGAGAAACTAGGTACTCCTGGAGTTTTTCTATATCCCTTCCTTTATCTCCATTATTTCTTATTTACCTGCTTTAAACGTATTTCTGATTCATTTCAAGTTAGAATCAACATTTTAAGTTCAGACTTAGGTTTTAGAGGTGAGTATTTGACAAACCAGCACCCTGATATCCAAACGTTAAAAAGAATTTAAAAATTAAATGATGATATCTATTTTTCTGAACATCTAAAAAAGAAAGCCCAATTATTCTTTATAGTTGGAATATCCTATTATAATTAACTTTAATCCATACTAAATGGGCTTTAAGAAAACAGGCTTTTCTCACCTCGGTTCGATTTCATTTTTCAGTCTTAATGATTTGAGGTAGCTCCTGCTAATTTTTGTTAGCCATGCACAAATGCAAATGGTAATGAGGCTTTTGTGTATGTGTGTGAAATTCAAAATCCATCCCTACTCTATTAACTCTGTAAAGAAAGTTACACCGTAGGAGACCATAGTAGTCTGAACAAAAGGGCTTCTATTGTACAAAACCAATTTCCATGTAATCAAGTTGGGTGACAGAGTGTTTGCTCTTGAATGGTATTTGTGCAGTGTTAGAGATGTCTGACCTGTGCTCTGTGCCCGGGAGTTCTATCACTTTGCCGGGTGGAAAGGTCAAAGGAAAGAAATGTCTCCTGAGTGTCGGAGCTGAAATTGTGAAGCTTCACAATGGGCTCGCTCTGTGGCCACCTCAGTTATTACTTTTGTCAACTAAAATCTGGCAAAGCGTGGACATCTTTTAACTGATTTGCTTAGGAAACAGCAAGAGATTTCTGTAACTAAAAAGTATCTCATTTGGAATTAGGACTCTTCTTTTTCTTAATGTGTGAAGTTTTATTAAAGTTCTAGTTATCAGTTAATGCATTTTCCCACGTTGTGCATGTAACTGCAGTGCCAGGCACACAGCAGGGACTCAGTAAATACGCATTTTTATTAAAGAATGAATGAATAACAAATGAACCAAATGTCTCTTAAGCAACAGATGCAATATTGTATAACTTCATCATACCAGTCTAGGAAGCTTGACGTATTTTGATCTAAAAACATTTATATTCTATAATTCTCTTGTAATGCAAAAATTAACACATAGTCTTCTTCCATGGATGTGATATAAAGTTACTTTTTGTTTTGAGTAGATGTCCTTGTAAGAATGGAAATACCATTTTGCAGTGTAGGCAGCCGTTAGATGATGTTATACCCTTAACGGCGTTTTAGCTCAGTGAAGAACCCCAGTGTCCTGCAAGACCCCTCCACGTGGTTCTGCAGGGAAACCTCTGAAGGCTCCGACCAGCAACCTGACTGTCACAAAGGCAGCCAACAAAAGCTCTCACGATTTTGCTCCAGAATCAAATAGGAGAGCCAAGTGCTACTTTTAAGAAGCGGCACCACGCTGACATGCTGTGGGGTTCTGCCTTATAAATCGATGCTGATACGATTCTACAAGTCTGTAATCAGTTTGAGATTATGCTCTGGTGTGTTCTACAGCAGACAGATTGCAATTTTCACTTTAGTTTTCTAGTAAAACAGAAGATGATTGGGCAAGTTACCCTGCAGTATACTTGTTAGTGGCTTTAAAAACTGCATTAACTTTTGTTCATTTGGTTGCTACGAAACTGAAAAAGGCTCTGTGAGACTCTGACTTTTTCATGCCACATTGTATTTTATAAGTATGTCCCCATTTCCAGCCCCGGACCCCATGTTCCTCCAGAGAAGAGTCTGTTCAGGTATTTTATATCTTTATATCCCTAGAGCCTAGTGCAATGCCTACATATTTTTTCAGAATGAAAATAGAAACGCATTTTTTAAAGTTAAAAAAGAAAAAATTGGGGCATCTTTACTGTTAACTCAAAAACGCATTATCTAATATTATTGATTTGCACCATATCTATAACCTGAAACTAACTAGGTATGAACACCTGTAGATAAAGCTCTTATACAGTAAGACTAGACCAAATATACATGTTAAATACATACCAATTTATATGATCAATCCAGTTGGCACTAACAACATTATTGTAATGTGACAGGTGATGTTTTGTCCAAACTGGTGTAATTCTTACAATGTTTAACAATCTGTTTCCACTTGTCAATTTGAATCTTCCAATTTTGAGTCTTACTATTATTTGACAATTATTATTCACAATTATTTGAACCATCATCATTGTCTTGGTTATTATTCCTTTAACGGTGAATGTGAATTTAAATCACCATTTGTTTTGATATGCTAATTTAATAGATCACCTCAAAATATAATATTTATTAAAAAATACCATATGTGGGAAATTCTCAATTGCATGTTTACTTCTATACCTGCTATAAATTAAGTATATAGACTTGGTATATCCAAGTCACAACATAAATATGGTGCTCATGACCATTGCAAGGTGTTCTGAATTTCTCAGTGCTATGCCACCTTGTCAGACTTCAACACTCTCGGGAGTTTTCTCTGTAAAAACTTTGGGTCATTTTATTTATGTGTCAACCCTTGGTTATAAGAAGTCATTTGGGTGATGCAGAATTTTAAATATTTCCTATAGGATTTGCAAAACCAGCAATTATCCCTCTCATCCTTCGTGCCCCCAGGTTTAAGAAACACTGCAGTGAATGTACTCCAAGTGAGTGACTGAATGCAAAGCCATTAATGTGGCCTGACTTACAATATTGTTTATTTTATTTATTTATTTTTTGAGACAGAGTCTCACTCTGTCAACAAGGCTGGAGTGCAGTGGCACGATCTCAGCTCACCGCAACCTCCACCTCCTGGGTTCAAGCGATTCTCCTGCCTCAGCCTCCCCAGAAGCTGGGATTACAGGTGCCCACCACTGCACCCGGCTAATTTTTTATATTTTTGGTAGAGACAGGGTTTCACCACGTTGGCCAGGCTGGTCTCGAACTCCTGACCTCAAGTGATCCACCTGCCTCGGCCTCCCAAAGTGCCAGGATTATAGGCATGAGCCACCGAGTCCAGCCTAGAATATTATTTAAATACAAGTTTGCATATTTCCTTGTGTGCTTGACTTATTTATATTTTGCTATTTTTTTGATTTGATGGAAACAATAAAGTTGGATTTCTTTAACAACTTAATATTTCTTTGGCAGATTTCTGAAAAACACTACAAGTGTTTGCCTGTAGTAAGCTTTGGGAGACCTTTAAACTTCCTAACTACTCCTCCAAGGGTATCATATCACCCCCAACGAAATTCTCCCAGGACTTAAGAGATTCCTAAAATTAAGAACTATTGGAATTGTTTTAACTCTTTAGTAATACTGCATTTTAACTCCAGTGGCATAAAAAACCCACAAAATCTAAAAATATAATTGCAACTCTTTAGGGTTTAAATGCCAGGAACAGAACCTGCGGTCTCGTACCTGGATACCTACCTTTTAGAAGATAATTACAGCAAACCAGCATGGCATATCTATACCTATGTAACAAACCTGCACATTCTGCACATGTATCCTGGAACTTAAAGTAAAATAAAATAAGATAATTTAAAAAGTACCAAAAAAAAAGAGAAGATAATTAGGCACAAGAACTGAACGGGAGGCTAAGGAGAAACAGATGTAAGCTAAATCTAAATGCTATTTTATCTCGTCTTTTTCCACCATGAGCATTTAAGTATTTCTTAGCTTATTTAATTTTTAGAAACTTTTAATAAAACAGTAATGCCGACAACATTAACTTATATTTATATATTTAGAGGTAAATAGAATTCCAGGGTATACTTTTTACATACCTCATCTCATTTAATTCTCATCAAACCTGTCTGCATTGAGAGTTACTATTTCCATTTGAAAATTATGAATTTCCATTTGAATTATGGAATTATGAAATTATGAAAGAGTTTAGGCTCAGAAAGGACTCTGACTTACCCAAGGCCTCTCAGCAAAGCAGAGATGGAGGAAAATGCAGACCATCCCCTGAGCCAAATGGATTTCCTCAGTGCTCAGAGCCCGGCCATCTTCATTCAACACTTGGGTACTTGGAAGTCTTTAGCAACTCGGAGTAGTCTGCCAGCTTTTAAATTCTATCTTTAAGCTGCAGCTGACATATTGCTTTGGAAAGTTGTGATAAACTGATCTCTCTTAAGAACCTAATTCTAATGCATGAAATTGTGGGCCTAAATTTGATAACTGTGGTCACATTCTAAAGACTAAATTTTTAGCATCTTCGGGGAACTATGATCAATTCCATGAAGTTTGGGCTTAAATGTTTTTAAACGATGAGTTCAATATGCTAATGTTTACAGGCATGCCACTCTAAAAAACCTAACAGAGGGAAAATAACACAAAACAAGTAAACTAGGAATTGGTTAATTGCATTTTAAAAAGTGGATTTTTTACTTTATGAAAAGGTCCTCAGCGCTCCTTGATGTGCTCAGCTCTCCCAGTGCATTTAAATGTTTGATTGCGGATCATTAACCACTTGGTTAAATGGCTGGGGTAAAAAAAGAGGAAAAATTGCCAAAGGTTTGGGAATCAATACTAATTACAAAACAATCAAAAAGGTTGATAAAGTGTTTCTGAATTTTAAATGTAAATTTAAAATTTAATGGAGAGAGTTCATTTAAATCACCCCAATTTTACTTACATAATTTACTTACAATAATTTTGTGAAAGACACCTTTAGTAAACTAAGATTGTTTGTTACTTAAATTACTAATGTGCTTCATTCATTCATTCATTCCTTCATTCAGTGCGTATTTATTGAGTGCCTAGTGTGTTGCAGGCATCATGCAAAGCAATGGTGAGTGTGGTCTCTGAACTCTTAGATTGTGCACTGTAGTTTATTAATTTCGTTTTGAAGTTTTATGGGACTAGTAGATGTAAAATGGCAATGAATAAGAAAGTTCTCTTTTTAAAAACTTACTCAGGGCTGGGGACGGTGACTCATGCCTGTAGTCCCAGCACTTTGGGAGGCTGAGGTAGGTGGATCATCTGAGGTCACAGGAGTTCGAGACCAGCCTAGCCAACATAGTGAAACCCCGTCTCTACTAAAAATACAAAAAATTAGCCAGGCATGGTGGTGCATGTCTGTAATCCTAGTACTAGGGAGGCTGAGGCAGGAGAATTGCTTGAACCTGGGAGGCAGATGTTGCAGTGAGCCCAGATTGCACCACTGCACTCCAGCCTGAAGGACAGAGTGAGACTCTGTCTCAAAAAACAAAAACAAAAACAAACAAACAAAAAACTTAGCTCCATGTGGTCATATCTTTCCATTTTGTAGTGTATCTTCTTTACAGTCTTTCTAAAATGTATTATTATAATGAACGATTATTATTTTCTGGATTATTTGTAAAAGATAAAGAGAAAAGCTTTTCTTAATTTGGTTCTTGGCATATTTATATGGATGTGTTGAGGCTACAGAAATGGCAATTATCATAAATATTCCAGATGGCACATTTTATTAGCATGAGCTCATATAACATAGATGAATCAACCTGGCATTTTCTTCTTTTACTGTTCCGTCACAATAATAATTGGTTCTATTACAGGTGGGTAGTATGATCTTAATTTCCTTTGGTAAGCTTGAGTGATTTAATCTCATCAGTGAATTATGAGCTGAAGATATATTTCAAAATTTTAAAATCCCATAATTTTTGTGACGATTTCTCTGCCTTGTGAATTTAATGAAAGAAAGTCGTCTACTAGTACTTCACATAGATTTACTTATTCATGTGAAAGTAGTGTTACAACTCCAAACTCTGTTTATATAAGCTATCCATAGGAACTGATTTTAATTCATTTACATTCATCCCGATTATAACTTTTAGTTGAGTAAATATTGGACTTTATTAATCCCACCTGTGTTTCCTGCTGGGTAATAATATGTATTGGCACATGTATTTAAGATTCTTCAGGCTTTGAACAAAAATGTTACCATGGGAACCTGATTTCACAGCCCATAGTCCTTTGCAGAACTACACCTGCCTTATGGTAGAGGTTTCCATGGCAACATTTTTGTTCAAGGAACATAGAACTTGAAGAATATGCTACGAGTCTCTTTTAAATGTGTGTGTTGAGAGTTGTGGTATTACTATAGCTAATGTGCATTTTAGAAAGACAGGTGGCCCCTTGGTGGGCCTTCCAGTGAACAGCTTTCTATTGAGTTTAGTAGTCACAATGCATTGGATTAGGAAATTAGAGCAGTTTTTAGCCTCTTTTCCTTCTCTCCGTCCTCTCCTCATTTGACCCTAGAGTGTGGTGAAGTAACCCTCAATGGCTAGCATTTCCAGAATGATCATTTGTGATAATGCAAAACTGAGAAAAAGATGTGTCACTAATGTCTGGCCAAGCTCAGCAGGCTCTCTTTAAAAGGGCAGCATCAATCCTGGGAGCCTCTAATGCTACAGAATATACTACTAATGGTTCTTCAATCTCCTCCCATATACTTTACTCCTCCAAAGATCACCAGGTCCAAAAACAAAGCATCGTGAGGATGAGGTGAGAATTCGTTTTCATATTTCTCATCTGGTGTCTAGTCTCTTTATTATATTAACTTTCAGCATTAAAAAGTTGACAGTTCTTAAAGTGGCCCAAGTTCTTCCTTTGATCATCATTCATGTGTGTCATATTACATTTATAACTAAGGCCATGTGGGATGAGTGTGCTATTGCCCTGCAGGAGATAATCTAGGGTCATCATTGTGGTGTTATTATGGTCCTATCCACTGTTATATGTATCCTCATCCATCAGGACCGTGCTCTTGTTGTTGCAGGTAGGCTAGCATGTCGCTGTTCCCGGCAGGTCTCAAAACATGCAGCAGTGGGTTTTGCAGCAGCCTCAGAGGCTGCTCACGTCCTACAGAGGAGCTGAATGGGTACTATTATGAATGTCAATCATCCTACACCCGCAAGGATATCAAAGGGACTTTTAGAGACCATGGGGCTGCTTTCACAGAAACCCTAATCAGATCATCTTCCTTGATCAGGGAAAGGAATATAGGAAAATGAGTTAGGTTAAAGGAATTAGAACAAGTAAATGCTTTCAGAATACATTTATGACAAATTAGCTTGGAGTGCAAATAGAGATTACTTTGTCTGATTGAGTAGAAGCATAAGTTAGAAGCCTGTGAGGTCAGGCTTCTGCCAGCTGAAGCCCTTGGAAAGTTAAATACAGGATGGTGCGAAAAACTTGTTCGTTGCACACACATATACACAGAAAGAAGGAAGGAAGGAAGGAAAAAAAGAAGGAAGGGAACAAGGAAGGAATAGTAAATAAATATAGGCATAGTGAAATGATAAACTCAGTAAGTCAACTGAGAAAAATGTCACTACAAGGAATGGGCGAAAAAAAAATCACAGGTGAATTTCAATGAGAGGAAAGTACAAGCAATAGAGCGGAACCTGTACTGGACCAGGAGTCAGACAATCTTGGTCTTCCACCTCATCTAACCTCAGTTGCTTTTCTAAATTAAATAGTGGAGCCCGAGCCAAGATTTTGAAACTTCATGTTCTGTGAATGCATCTGTCTATGCAGTGTCGAAGGCTCTCGGGAAGTGTTCTTGTCTCTGGAACAGCTACTTCTACTAGAACAGCTCTGCTTTTATATTATGAGCCCTCTAATTAGCTTGCATTAGAAGAAAATGCTTCCCGATTATAGGAAGTTTTGAAACTAACAGAATTGCTGATTTCTTAAATTCTGCCTGAGCTAACATGACATTCTTTTTTTTTTTTTTTTTTTTTTGAGATGGAGTCTCGCTCTGTGGCCCAGGCTGGAGTGCAGTGGCGCGATCTCGGCTCACTGCAAGCTCCGCCTCCCGGGTTCACGCCATTCTCCTGCCTCAGCCTCCCGAGTAGTTGGGACTACAGGCGCCCGCCACCACTCCCGGCTAATTTTTTGTATTTTTTTTTTTTTTTAGTAGAGATGGGGTTTCGCCGTGGTCTCGATCTCCTGACCTCGTGATCCGCCCGCCTCGGCCTCCCAAAGTGCTGGGATTACAGGCGTGAGCCACCGCGCCAGGCCTAACATGACATTCTATACCCCTGTCTTTGCTAACCTTACAAAATGATGGATTTTAACCATTGTTTAAATATAGTTATGAGAGTGTTAAACTCCTGATCATTGCTCAATTAATATTTCTTGAGCTAAATTAATATTTCTTGAGCTCAATTAATATTTCTTGGTCTAATCAGCTGCCAGCGCAACCAGAATAAAAGCAGGCAGAAGAACGTGGAGACACTAGACTGGTTTAACCTCTGAGCCTACATCTTCCTCCCGTGCTGGAGGAAGCCCTCAAACATCGAACTCCAGGTTCTTCAGCTTTGGGACTCAAACTGACTTCCTTGCTCTCAGCTTGCAAACAGCCTATTGTAGGACCTCACCTTGTGATGGTGTGAGTTAATACTCCTTAATAAACTCCCTTTTATATGTACATCTGTCCTATTAGTTCTGTCCCTTTGGAGAACACTGACTAATGCAGCAGAGTTTGGCCACACCTGGGAGATTTTGTGCAATTTGGGCCACTGAAGTTCAAGGGAAGATAACAGCCTTAAAGCCCAGGGAAGCTGAAGATACAAAGGTACCGTAAAAGGAGACAGAACGCTCGAGGGAATAGGAGCTGGCCAGGCATCCCAGAAGAGGATAGATGAAACCATTAGGGCTTTACCCCTTCAATATGGAGTCTCAAGGAGCTACGATCAAATTCTAAAACCAACAAGGAACATGAATATAGTGAACACACATTTGTTCCTCTAATCCTGGAATGTTATTGCAAGGGAACCAACTTACTTGCAACTTCAGAGAGGTAAGTTTAGGCCAAATGGAAGTCCTGTTTAACATAGGAAGTAGTTTGCTAATATGATTAATTATTCTCAGCATTCGAATAAACTGGATATATAAAACTCAAGCCAGTGGAGCAAATACAGTCAGGTGATGGGGCATCTGCCTCCAGCTGTTTTCTGTGTGTGACCTGGCAACTGTGCCTGAGAATGCGAGGAGAAGCTCTGAGGCTCATAGACTCTGCCCCCTGGATAGAGGGTTGTTGTACAGCTAAGTTAGAGCAGTGGTCCTCTCCTAATTCACAAACAATGAACTTCATGCATGGCGTAGTCTCAGTTTCAGTACCTGACTTCACAATTCAACCTACCAAGGGGAGAGGAAAATTTTCTCATGATTTTTTTCTGAAATGATTGCTTATTTTTGCTAAAATCTGGTAGATAATAATTTGGCACCAAAGTTTGTGTGCACATATACACATACATGAATATATTTATATATGCATATACGTGAATATTACATGCATTTATGTAGTGTGTGTGTGGGTGTGTGTGGGTGTGCATGCATGCACATTTAGATCAACAGGGCAACATTTCCCAGTGGTCCACCGAGAGCCCTTTCCAGGTGTTCTCCAGGTGGATGGACATGGAGATGGCAACATTTCAGGTGGAGGCAGCCATGTGAGTTAATACTCAGAGCTGCAAAACTGCCTGTGTGGTTCCCATTCTGAAGAGCTGCAGATGGTTCTACACAGGCAGCTGGAACTTTGGGTGAAGATGGGCTGTGCCAGGAAGGGGAGTTAAAACATAATAAGGTTGGTGATCTAAATAGATGCCAGATAATGGGGGTCCTGGGATGCTCTATTATACATGTGTTCATTATTTCATAGGTAATGGGACACCATTGAAGGCTTTCAAGCATGAGAGAAGCATGATAAATCTGTGTGTGAGAATGCTCACTCCAGATGTTGGGTGGAGAGTGGATTCATTGCAAGAGTGAGGCCAAAGAGATCTCTTGGGTTAGAAGTGATTTGTTAATATTGGAGAGAAAAAAAAAAATAGGGCCTGAATTTACAACAGTAGCAATAGAATTGGAGAGAAAGAATAGGAGATGCGTTAGACTTAGACTATTTTTATCTTCTACTCCCTCCCAATAAGCTCTTTCTTTCTTTCTTTCTTTCTTTTTTTTTTTTTTTTTTTTTTTTTGAGTGAGTCTTACTCTGTTGCCCAGGTTGGAGTGCAGTGGTGCAATCTTGGCTCACTGCAACCTCCACTTCCCGGGTTCAAGCAATTTTCATGCCTCAGCCTCCTTAGTAGCTGGGATTACAGGTATGTACCACTACGCCTGGCTAATTTTTGTATTTTTAGTGGAGACGGGGTTTCACCACGTAAGCCAGGCTGGTCTCGAACTCCTGACCTCAAATGATCCACCCGCCTCGGCCTCCCAAAGTGCTGGGATTACAGGCACGAGCCACCGCGCCCGGCCCCAGTAAGCTCTTTCAATTTGCACTTCTTTTGCTAATAAGAGACAGGCAGATTGATGAACTTTGTTTATTTGTTTTCCACCTGCTTTATTCTGCTCCTCTTTTACTACTTGTAACGTTAGTCTTCTAGATAAGGGAAAACAAAGAAAGGAAAAAAATTATTCTGTTTCCTTAAAAGCAAAATAACTAATAGGTTATGAATGAGCTGCATTTATTTTTTTCTTCACTAATGCAGGATTTTCTGTAATGAATTTTGTCAGGAAGATCTAATTAAACCATACTAGCAGTCACTGGGAATAGTAACAAGAGACATGTTAAATAGATTCTTGCTAGGCAGTTTTTTCCCGCTATTGTTACCTCTTCTAACCTTTGCAGTACACTTTCCCAATGGAATATACAGTCTGTGTACCAAGGAATTATTCAAGTACGAAGTTACATACATCTCACAAACATAAAAGCTTCAGCCCCTGGCACATGTAAGAGGAACAGAGGTTCCTGTAGAAATGTAGAAAATGTTCACTTTTGGTCTGGTGTGAAGATAAAGTTAAAAATATCTAGATCTGACTACATACCTGGTCTTTAAATAAACCGTAAGTCACAAAAGTCAAAGGTGAATGCAAATTGTTTTTATCTTAAGAATAAAACAAAAAAAGATATTTATTATGGAATAAACCTATCAAAGCTCCAAATCGAATAAAAAGGTAGGTCGCATTGTGAAGCTAGAAATTCTCTTCCTGTTAGTACCACCACACTTATTAACTGAAAAGTTTTCATGGTATATTTGAGCATATGTGAATGGTGAGGAATAGAAAAAACACTTTTCCACCCCAAATCTGCTTAAGTTGTTAGCATTCCCTCTGCTCCTGCTTTCCTCTTTTTCTCCCAACATAACATCTCATGGCTTAAGATGAAAAGACTTATTGGATTCTCTGTTGTCAATTGGACAAGTCCTCTCTGGGGTCCTTTCTGTCAAGATCCTTGGATTCCATTTGAATTTAAAACAGACCTGTAGGCTTGGGAAACGTGGCTGCCCTGTGTTCAGGGAAACAGAGAAAGAGTTATTTTTAAAATATCTTACAAGATCTTCATTCCCAAGGCAAGTCAGGGGAAAACTGGTGGATGTTTCAGAGTGTTTGTTTTCAACTGACTACATGTAGGAGATCCAGAAAGGATGTGATCACTTAGGACAGCCAATTATTGAATGTGCACACTGAATTTCTCAGCTGAATTTTTTTTTAATTTAATGGACCAAGTCATTTAAGGCCTCATGCATTATGTAGCTCAGTGACATTTTGGCTGTCAGAGCAAGACTCTTTTGATTTGGTAGAATATCTGGCTGTGTCTTCCTTTATTTCAAAGAACTATGATTTTAATCTCTTTTTATTAAAATCTAAAAGAAATGATCTTACACCACATTTTTCAAGAAGTTACTTTTTTTTTGTTTTAGAGGAATCTCAACTGCCAAATCAGTAGGCTAATATTAAAATATTTTAAATTGTGTGATATGGAAGAGAAAGGAAGGAAGAGAAAATAATTCAGTCATGAAAAAGGGAAGAAAAACCTAATACATAGGATGAAAGCAACCGTTGCTATTAAATGCCTGTGGGACTTATTAAAAAATTAGGTATAGAGAGTACATTCAATTATAAGAATTTTTGCCCTATCTTAAGAGTGTGTGTATTTATTTACTTAATGCTACCCAAGTTATCTTTTAAGATTATTAGGGGCAGGCATGAGTGTTCGTATTTAATTTTTCTCATATTGTTATCTAAACTGATATTTGTTTCCTTTTATTGACAGAGCTATAAAAAATAAAAACTATGTGAATTTCCTTGTCTTTTTATGTGTACTTAACTCCAATTGATTTTACTGACAAGAGTGCATTTAGGAGAATTCCCCCAATATTCTACCAATAAAACTGTCCCTGCAATCTGTCTAGTCTCCTGATGGTCCACCCCATTCATTAGCTTCATTCTTTCCAGACTACCATCGCCTGCGCATCCCCACTCTGCTTAAATGTCCCCTCCTTCCTCCTCTCTACAGAAGTCACACCCCGTTCCAGACCTAGATCACTAGGCTCTCTGATGATTCTAATTACTTTTGTATTTCATCTATTGCTTCGTTAATACTTTTCACTACCTAATTACTTTATCACATCAATATTTGCTGCTTCCTCCTCTAGACTGTAAGTTCCTATGGCCAGGAATACTGTCTTCTATCACTTCTGTACTGCGGTACACACTAAGCACTTAACCCAACGCTCCCAAATCCTATTTTGTAAAAGAATTTTCTCCAGAATAAAAGAAAAAATTGTAATAATGTTGTGAGCTAGTCACTAAGCTCAACTTGTCTGATAATTTTTATTCTCAGATAATGTTCTCTTGAATTTTTGGTGTTAGAATTTCCTTTATGGAAATAAGATATAGTGGTTTTAAATAGCAGAATTGTTGTTTTTACTTTTCTTAATAAAATAGCAATTTAATACCAGTCAAATATTTTGAAACTGAAATCCCAGTGCCTGGGAACCACTGGTTGACAATTCATCCCAAGCAGGCCATGACAATTGTCCCCTCTGGAGACCTTCTGTAACTTTGTAGAACTCATTGGCCATTCAGTGAGGCTGTGTGGCTCTTTATGCTCTTACATATTTCCCTGTACCTGCAGCTAATTTAGAGCCCCATTTTATACTTATTTCTTCTTCTTTGTGGCACCTATTTATGATTACAGTGTTGACAGCAAATCTCAAAAATATGCTTGTTGAAAAATTTAGTATTCAGAATTATTCCAAATTTGGGGAGCTAAAAGAAATCATGGATTTGGATGGATTAGTTTATATTAAGGAAACTAAGATTGTGTATTTCAGACAGTAAAAATAGCAAAATTATGATAAACTCTAAATTATACGTTAGACTGTGTTTATGGAAAGGTATCAAAAACCATATTGATTTGACAAATCCTTTGTAATATCCTTCTATAAATGCTTAATGAAAGAAAGAAGAGTATTTTTGCAGTACAGTATCATTTTCTAGTGAATTCTGTGACTGTAAAACCTTGTTGTGGTTCCAGTGCAGAGTTCTTTTTATTTCTTATTAGGCATATAAAATAGTACTTTTTTCCTGTGTATGTAAACATAGTTTTAACATAATTTTTTCAATCAAGAAATACTTTTCTATTTTCTTCAATTTGTGTCTAGCTATCAGTTCCATTCTTACAAATATTCTTAGTCCATGGAACATATTTTCTGCTGAGCACTGTGAAATTTAATTCAGAAGTAGTGCTTTATTGATGCTTCGTTTTTGTGACCTTTCCAGTCCTGTGTTGGTGACATATTGGTCCTCTGTCTCCAGTGCTTTGTGAAGCTAATAGATAGGATGGAATGGGTCAGATAATGAAAGTCCCTGGTACATTAACTTTCAATTTCATGAATGTCTGAATATTGCAGAGAAGATGAATAGCAAGACTTCCTTTGCGTTTACATTTTAACATTTATAAGCTAGTTAAATTCCCCTTGTATTATCAGCAGCATAGTTCCAGTCTACAACATTAACACACACATTTATATTTTTGAGCAGTGGCATAAGAGTTTAAAATAATTTATAAACCACAGAGCAGGCAACTTACAAATGCATGCTACTAAAAGAGATGAATAAATAGGGGTTTCATCTCATATGAGTTATAGCATATGAAGTATATACACTGTAAAGCCTCCTTTATTTCTCTTTGTTTTGCTGACATAAGAGGAGAGTTGGGGTGCATAGTCAGTCATATGACTGATCTGTCATTAGGTAGTTACAATCATCCCCAAAAGCAGTGTTATTGTTTTGAAGAAGCATTCATCTTCTCTGAAGACATTATAGCGAGTGTAGCCATTTGAAAGAATCTGTTGAAATAGACTAGTCTTTGGATGAGGCTTAAAAGCACCGGAGTGATAAGAAACACAGGAAGAGCCTGAGTGATTAGGCGAGGACAAGGATGAGAAGGCACACAGCTGTTCAATTGTTGGGGTTCGGACACTGATATGTGCACTCATTTGTATTCCCTTGGGTTATTTTATAGGCATTGCATCATCTGTTCTTGCCCTAGTCCAGGCTTACCACTGTATTTATAGCAACCATTCTTATGAAATATGGCCAGACTTAGACAATACAGTTTGGCCTCTCGGATTGTGCTTGATATTCTAGCTGTATTTGAACACTTGCACTATCTCACCATGGTAGGAGAGCTGCTTTTGAGACCTGAGATTATGCCCTAAATGAGAAATGTAGTCATTGGCTTGATTCAATGGGAAACTATGATGTGGAAACTCCACCTAATTTGGACTCCATAAGTATGTAATTAAATGTAAATAGTACTATGTGATTTTATCTTTTGACACAGAAATGAAAAATGAGGCTGGGTGTGGTGGCTCACGCCTGTAATCCCAGCACTTTGGGAGGCCGAGATGGGCTGATCACTTGAGGTCAGGAGTTCGAGACCAGCCTGGCCAACATGGCGAAACCCCGTCTCTACTAAAAAATACAAAAAATTAGCCGGATGTGGTGGCAGTTGCCTGTAATAACAGCTACTTGGGAAGCTGAGGCAGGAGAATCACTTGAACCTGGGAGGTGGAGGTTGCAGTGAGCTGAGATTGCACCACTGCACTCCAGCCTGGGTGACAGAGTGAGACTCCATCTTAAAAACCAAAAAAAAAACAACAACAAAAAAACAGTATATGAGATTGTGCAGCGGCTGTTGTGTTTGGACCAGTTTCATCATCTGGTTTCTTTGAGAAGCTGTGAGCCTCTGGCTCCAGTTCCAGGCTCTCCCATAGTGACATCTTCCCTCTCAAAGGGGGCATCAGTTTTCCTCAGCTGCTGTTTCATTTAAACAATTATGGAGGAGCCTTTCTCTCCAGCTCATCTTACTTCACTCCATGAATGCAGCCTCCAGTCATGATGGTCTATGCCTTTACCCTCTTTAGAGCAGTGAAGTGGCCTCAGTCATCTATTATAGAGGTCACTATTGGCAGAGACTTAGTGGCTTGGCTTTGCACTTTCCTGCCATGCCATTTCTGTTTACCCTGAGGACCATTCCTCGACTTTCCAACTTTCCCCGTCTTCTGCCCCATATCACAAGCAGCTGAGCCGACAGCCCCCACATCGCTTGGATTCTGGCAGGTTGGGCCAATGAACACAGGAGGGAGACTGGAGAGAAGCAAGGAGAAACTGAGGTATTTCTTCCCCTCCACTTGTCTTGGGCAGCACCTCCAGAAGGACCCGCAGCACCTCCTTGTCTCTAGCTCTCTCTAGATAGGTCCTCTAAGGTTCCAGATTTTCCTTCGTGACTGAGGCCTTTCGTCCCCATCACCCCACACCTGCCTTCTGCCCCTCATTCCTAAAGTTAACAGCAATTTCTTGCTATGCTTACATGCACATTCAATTACTGTTCACATTAGGCATCTCAGCTCTTGATTACCTGTGTGAACAAGGCTTGGCACCAGCTTTACGCTTTTTAAATACAAAGAGTGGTTTCTATTTCCCTAGTTAGAGCCTAATATATCCATTCACTGTAACTACTTCATGTACATCCCACCTCCCAACCCCAGTATTCTCAAGGCAGGCTGAACCCAGAATTTCTCATTAAGCTGATTCCTTTAGCCACATAGACTCATCAATGAGCATATGCCTCCTTTTTAGTTGGTTAGTATGCAGATTCAGAAAGATTACTCTTCCAAATTCTATTTATCTAGTGCACATGGCCAGAAATTACCTGTCTACTTATGTGCTTTTAGAGTCCTTTGTACTTACATTAAGACATATGCCAATTCTGCTTTAAATCCATTATAGATGCTCCTTGACTCGCGAAGGAGTTATGTCCCAATAAACTCATCATAAGTTGAAAATGTAAGTTGAAAATGCACTTAATATGCTTAACCTACCAAACATCACAGCTTATCCTGGCCTACCTTAAACATGCTCAGAACACTTACATTAGCCTACAGTTGTGCAAAATCATCTAATACAAAGCCTATTTTATATTAAAGTATTGAATATGTCATGTAATTGATTGAATACTGTACTGAAAGTGACAAAAATAATGGTTGTATGGGCACTTTTAGTTTCTACTGAATGCAAATTACTTCTGTACCATAGTAAAGTTGAAAAAGCATTAAGTCTGAACCGATGTAAATTAGGGACCACCTGCATTTTAAAACACGTCTTCTCAACCTTACTAAATTATAAGCTCTTCAAACTCAGTCACTGTATCTTTTCTGTCTGTATCCCTCATGTCTCTAGCCCAATTTCAGGTACAAATTAAGTGCTCAAAAATATTTGACAAATAAGTGAATGGCAATTCAAACTAAAAATGAAGTTTATATAAAAATTCTCCTCTGTTAATAATGATAGATATTTTGCTCATTGCTGGGAAGAATCCAAAAGAAAAACAGAAGGGATTTGTTTCTGTAAAAAACTTGAGAGAATTGGACTACATATATAAAAAACATATACCACAAACAATGTGCTGGTAGACATGATGAGAATTTCAATATGCTCTTCCTAGAGATAGACTCACATTTGAGTTAGCAAGAGTATTGTCTCGATAATTATTTTCTTGTATTGTGGTGGTGGATTTGTTTCTTATTATTTAAGTGGATACTGTTGGTTGTTGGTGGTCCACTCAGTGTCTGCTCCCCTCTTCCTCCTTCCTAAGTACCTCCTTCTCAAAGCTCTTCTTACCCCAGAAGACTCTGGGATAAGATGGCATTCTCCTCAGCTAAGGATTGGGCACACTCTAGTCCAAACCAATCACGAAAGTCCCATTCTCCTTACATCTGGGTTATCTAAATGGTTCAAATAACTAAAACATAAGCCAATTCGCTCATGGCACTCCTCTGGCCAAGCTGGACAGAAAGTAGCTTAAGAAAGGGCATATGACCTCATTTAGATCAGTGACACATAAGAGGAGAAATCTAAAGGCTTCTGAGGAAACTGTTAGAACATAATGTTCTGTCCCCTTCTACACTGTGTGGTATGGAGATATGAAGGTTAGACCTGCAGCAAACATCTTTGCTTCCACAATGGCAGCTGGCCTTAGGATAAAGCTGACTCTGTGGAAGTCAAAGCAGAGAGACAGAAGTTAACTGGGTCCTTGGAAATACCTTGGAGTGTCTGACTCACTTAAATACCATGGAGTGTCTGTCTCTTGTGTTTTGATGAGGACTACTCCTACCTCTAGGCTTCCCTGTTTTATGAGTCAAACCCTTTGAGTAGGGTTTTCTTTCAAAGCATTTTAAAGCATCTAAACTGTAATGCCACTCTGAGAACTAACATACTCGACTGAAATGGTGAGTCAATGAAGTCTCTAAACATGAGAGGCAAAATTAACCTAGCAGTGAATTAACCACAGGCATGGAACTCCCATGCCTCCACAGTGATTTAGCCCTCCTTCTTTCTTGCCCTTCTTCCAGTCACCACCCTCAAGATGCTCAGGGTATAATGGTCCACTATCTATATGGAGTATTTAATTATCAAAATATGTATATTGTTAAGTGTGCGTATATAGGCAGTGCTGGTTTTACTCAAGAGACTAAGAAAGAATTTTTAAGATACTCAAATATAGAGGAACTTGAAGGAGAAATTTGAGTGACTAGAAGCCCTACACTCATAAATTTCAGCAAGTATGGAACAGAAGAGTCTCAAAACTATGGAACTGTTGAGAGAGGCATAAATTAGCCATCAAAAAGTTCTGACAAATACCATAAAATATGAAATGATGGGTTGGAGATTGAATAAGAACCTGGAGGCAGGTATCATGGTTAAGAACTAAGTTCATGAACCTTGGAATCAGAAAGACCTTTCTGTTCAGTTCCTGATTCTACCTCTGCAGAACCTTTGTCACCTGTAAAATGGGTAATAATACTGTTTAATGGTGTTGTAAGAATCAAGTGAAACGTATATATATATATATAAATGTCCACATAATATTGCCTAAAACACACTAGGAACTAAGAATATCCTGCCCCCCCCCCGTAGTTATTGTTTATATATTATCAATAAGCAATAACTGTTAGCCCTCAACTTTTTGTTCCTTGATGCAATTTTTCTGAGTTAGTTCAGTCAACCTTACTCTGAAGGAGTGAGACCACCTTGGCCATAGATTTGTGCTAATATCTGAGTTGACACATCCCAGGGACAGATGACAGATAAATGAGATTTATCTAGAGTCAGTGTTGAAGAAGAAACCTTATTAAATTAGAACTTGTGAGGCATACTCACTTGTTGGGGGTAAGGGAAGCAAGGCAGCAGCCCTCCATATATCATCGGTAAGGGCCGTGTCACACTAAAGGTAAAGCACAGGCCAACGCGGCTACAGGAGGCCTGAAGCATGTGCAACAAGTCAGGGCAACAACTGAGCATTTTGGGGTCAAAGGCAAGGCCATCTGGGGCCTGGAATAAATCACAGTTTTTGGTATTCACCTCCGACATTTCTATACAGGTAGAACAAAGTTGAAATACATTTCTAAAGTAGTTCAAATGTTACAGTCTCTGAGATACCATCCACAGTTCTTCCAAACTTACTGACTTCCACCTATGAAGCCTTTCTCACGCTGCCCATACTTCTGCGCTACACTCACCTACCCTGTTGTATTCAAATTCTCACATGTGTGCCCCTCATCCTGCACCAAACTGGACTCCTGATAAAAGGGACCACATCCTATTCTTTTCTCATCGTCTTGAGACCCTACCTTAGGATTTAGGTGAATGATTATATGTCAAAGGATTCCACCTCTGCAGAGTCCTGTTACTGTTTAGATCAGAGTTTAAGAGCTATCAGCTATCCAAAATAAATCTAATATAATGTTTTTTTAAAGTTTCTAGATTTGTAATCAGCATATCGGAGTTTTATATTTGGATCAATTCAGAGACTTGTCGATTCTTAAAAAGTAAAACTTGGGCCGGGCGCAATGGCTCATGCCTGTAATCCCAGCATTTTGGGGGGGCTGAGGCAGGTGGATGACATGAAGTCGGGAGTTCGAGACCACCCTGGCCAACATGGCGAAACCCAGTCTCTACTAAAAATACAAAAATTAGCTGGGTGTGGTGGCATGCATCTGTAATCCAAGCTACTCGGGAAGCTGAGGCAGGAGAAACACTTGAACCAGGGAGGCGGAGGTTGCAGTGAGCTGAGGTGGCACCACTGCACTCCAGCCTGGGCAACAAGAGCAAAACTCCATCTCAAAGAAAAAAAAAAGGTGAAAACATGAATAGTATTCTCATGGATTACAAAAGAAAATGATAGAAGTGACAGTATAAGTGCCTATTATGTGTCCAAAGACACTGTGCAGACATTATCTCATTTGACCCACACAATAATCATGTGAGGGAGGTGTTATTAAGCCTGTTTTAAAATGAGGAAACAGAAGCTCAGAAATATTCATAATGTGTCTGAGGAAACTGGCAGAGCTGAGATGGGAAGCCAGGCTTTTGATCCAAAACCCATGTTTTTTCACTGTATTAGTTCTTTGTTTAATTTTTCTAAATTCATGTTCCTTTTCATGATGAGCTTTAGCATTCATCAAAGGAAATGTCTGTATATGTAAATTCCCTGCACTGATAGACCAAGTGATTATTTATAGCCTGTTGACATTTGCTGAGTTTTCTGCTCACATTTACATTAGCTTCACACCCTCTAGAGAAGGCTGGGAAATGTTTTGATGGCATGTCAGAGATTTCCAAATGTATATTCACTGATTCGTTCTACAAACGCTTATCAAATGTTTACTGTGTACAAGGCACTGTGCATGGGGTGAAACATATACAATCTTTTAGGAGCAGTTGCATATAACATCTATTGCAAGAGCAACCATTCTTCAAGATCTATTCTGGGCAGGGGTTCACAAATGCATGTACATGTGTTCTTTAGGGATTTATCTGTGAGAAACAGGTGTATTCCTGGCAACCCAAACATAGACAATTAGACTTGGGAGAAAGGGCACCTGCTCTCAGCAGAAGAAAGAACTCAACAGGAAGGATAAAAGGGCTGAAGCAACCTGGAAAACATTTATAATAAAAAAGCACTTTACCTGTAGTAGTGGAAGAGCAAAGGATATGGAGTGGAAAGCAAGAATTCAAGAATTATCTCTGCTGGTTAAGGAATGTTTGCTGTTGAGCATATAACTTAATTCTTTGTAACTCAGTTTCTTTATTGGTAAAAGAGAGGTAATGATACTTCTTTCAAATGACGTAATAACATTTTAGTAAAATATAAAGGGATATATGAATGCCAAAATGATATAATGATCAGTATTTAAGTTTTGCTTAATGCTCTGAAAATCTTGGAGATGAACAGAAGCAGACACATGGTAAAATGCATGCTCCATGATTGACCAGGGATTCGAGCATGGAGCTGGGAAGAAGGAGAGTTTTGTTTATACGTATATATCAACAGAGGCAAAATAACAGTTGGAAATTTGAAAGGAGTCTGGAGTTTGAACTATAAAAGTCAGAAATAGTCATTCAAAATACATAGCACTGTTAAAGAGGAATGAGAAGAGTTATTTTTCTAGGGTGCACATATAGCTACTCCTCATCAGAATTTAAGAGACAACTCTGGAGATGGAGATTTGTGATTCTGCAAGTGTAGAAGCTTTGGTTATATGTTCTGCTTCATTATCTGCGTTTTGATATCATCCAGAGGAGCATTTCTCGGTCTGAAGCAAAAACTATTAAAGCAGAGTTTATTTAAGGTTAGATTATCCAGATTCAGTGCCCTGCCATTCAGAGTTACCTGACTCACCTTCAATAAACTGGGAACAACAAAGAAGATTTTCTGTCTGAGCCAGCCAGCAAACATAAATAAATAAAATAAAATAAAACCATGCAGGTTGTTTTATTTGGGATTCAAGATCGAGTTTAAAGTGATCTTCAAAATGATTAAAGCCATCTAGATTTTGAGTTTGCATTTAATAGAATGAGAGCTCAGTTCTCTTTCTCCTATTCACATTAGTTTGGGCCCAGAGGATATTTATTAAACAAAGAACACCAGAACAAACTAACGTTAAAGGAGGAAATTGGTTTTCCTGCCGTCTAACCTATTTTTAAATTAGCAGAAGCAAGTGCTAATATGAAACCCTCTGACCAGTAATCACATTTTCCTTTCTCTTTGTTGGAAAATCACAGCCATCCATATTAGCATTTCACACTAGTTAAGAGAGTGTTGTAAAATGGTCCAAGGAGACTGCTCAGGGTGAGAGCTGGGGAGGGAGAGGTGATTTGGGCAGTGAGGTTTCCTGGGAAAAGCACCTCAGTAGGCAATTTCATGTGGAAGCTAAAAAGCCTTTTTTGGACATCAGTTCAAAAATAAAGCACAAAAGACAATGAACATGGCTCCAGATGGAGGCTGGGTTATAGTTTACTCAGGTGTTGACACAAAATCAATACTGCCACCACCTATTGATGATTTATTTCAGTAATTACTCTTGAACCCATAACTAAAATGCTGTCAAAATAGGACAACCTTGTGCTCCTAAATGCTTGTGCTTTCTTCTTTCAGTAGATTAATTTACATGTAATAATGAAAACAGCACAGTTCTCTGATACTGATCAGTCAGCAATCTATTAAATGGTTTAAAAAACAGGGAGAAAAAATTAACGACTGTTTTCAAACACCTTTGGCTTGGGTGACTCCGTTATTTTCTCAGTGGTCTGGTTAAAGTTGTTGGTCCATAGAACTAATCTGGAAGCATAAGGACCTAACACGCTTTCTCTCCAAAGTGAAAAACCTCAGTGGCTCATGGGAAATCTCAGCCATTGTCCATGACAACCCTCAGCATTGTGTACCTGGTGAGTGCTCTCCCAGGTTGTTGGAGAATTTTCTGGACAAGAAATGTATTTCTTTACCAGGCAACAGAGGTGCATTTAGAAACAGCTAATTGTTGTAATGCTCTTTCATGGTTTAAGCTGAAATAGAAATAATTTATTAGTGATAAATAGTATACTATCCACCAACTGATTCTATCTTTACCATTTCTAGAACCATACGAAATAAATCAATTTCTTCTTCTACATCAGGGAATTAGAAGACCTGGCATGCTTGAAATTGAATGAAAAAAATGCATCTTTATTTTCAATAACATCTGACTCAGCCATAGAATTTATTTGGATTGTAAATGTAGGCAAATAAGCCCAGTAGTATTTGTAGTACCTATGGCTTTAAGATCAATAGAAATCACACACATTTTCATGAAATCTTAGTTGTTGCACATATCTTGAAATAGGCATTTGTGCCCATCACATTTGAATTGATGATAGTTGCCCATCATATTGTTAGATGTTATTTAACATGTCAAAAATATCACAATTTTTTTTTAGAAGGAGTCTCTGTCACCCAGGCTGGAGTGCAGTGGCACGATCTTGACTCATTGCAACCTCTGCCTCCCAGGTTCAAGTGATTCTCCCACCTCAGCCTCTCAAGTAGCTGGGATTACAGGTGCCTGCCACCACGCCTAGCTAATTTTTGTATTTTTAGTAGAAACAGGGTTTCACCATGTTGGTTAGCCAGGCTGGTCTTGAACTCTTGACCTCAGGTAATCTACCCACCTCGGCCTCCCAAAGTGCTGGGATTACAGGCGTGAGCCACTGCACCTGGCCAGAAAATGTTTATTTTTAAAACATATGATAACTGTATTTAAATGAAGTTGATTTCAATTATACTCCTATGTATTTTATGCTTTCAAAATATTTTTCTGAATACTTAGGAGTAAATTTCACCAAAAAAGTGAAAGATCTGTATACTAGAAATTATAAAATATCGATTAAAGAAACTGAAGATGACATAAATAAATGGAAGGATATCCTGTGTTCACATATTGGAAGAGCTAATATTGTTAAAATGTCTGTATGGTCCAAAGTGAACTGCAAATTCAGTGCAATTCCTATCAAATTTCCAATGTCATTCTTCACAGAAATTTTTTTTAAAATCCTAAAATTTATATAGAACCACAGAAGACTTCAAATAGTCAAAGCCATCTTGACCAAAAGGGACAAAGCTGGGGGCATCACACCATGGGATTTCTAAACATATTACAAAGCTATGGCAATCAAAACAGCATGATACTGGCATAAAAACAGACACGTCAACCAATGAAATAGGGTAAAGAATCTAGAAATAAATTCACAAATTTACAGTCAATTGATTTTTTACAAAGGTGCCAAGAAAACAAAATGGGGAAATGATAGTCTCTTTAATAAATAGTGTTGGGAAAACTAGAAATTCACATGCAGAAGAATGAAAATTATCCCTTATCTGACCCTTATGTATGAATCAACTCCAAATGTATTAAAGACTTAGATGTAAGACATGAAACTATAACACGACTGCAAGAAACATAGGGGAAAACCGGCATTACATTGGTCTGGACAGTGATTTCTTGAATATGACCCCAAAAGCACAAGCAACAAAAGCAAAAATAGACAAATGAGATTGCAGCAAACTAAAAAGCTTCTATACAGGAAAGGGAACAATTAATAGAGTGAAGAGACAACCCACAGATTGGGAGAAAATATTTGCAAATTATACATCAGATAAGGGGCTAATATCCAAAATACATAAGGAACTCAAACTACTCAATAACAAGAAAACAAATAACCCTATTACTAATTGGGCAAAAGACTTGAATAGACATTTCTCAAAAGAAGACATACAAATGGTCAACAAGTGTATGAAAAACTGCTCAACCTCTCTAATCATCAGAGAAATGCAAATTCAAACCACAATTAAATATCATCTAATATCTACTAGATTGGCTATTATCAAAAAGATGAAAGATAAATGTTGTGGAGGATGTGGAGAGAAGGGAATCTTTGTGCACTGTTTAGTGGCATTGTAAATTAGTATAGCCATTTTGGAAAACTAAGAAAATTCCTCAGAAAACTGAAAATAGAACTACCGTATGATCCAGCAATTCCACTTCTGGCATACACTCAAGGGAATTGATACCAGTGTGTCAAAGAGATGTCTGCACTCCCACGTTCACTGCAGCATTATTCACAATAGCCAAAATATGGGAACAACCTACGTGCTCATCAATGGATAAGTGGATTTTTAAAATGTAGTATGTAAACACAATGGAATACTATTCAGCCTAAAAAAATTAAAAAAAAAAAAACAGGAAATTCTGCCATTTGTGGCAACATGGATGAGCCTAGACGATATTATGTTAAGTGAAATAAGCCAGGCACAGAAAGACAAATACTGTATGATCTCACTTATGTGAATCTGAAAAAGATAAACTCATAAAGAGTAGAACAGTGGTTACCAGAGACTAGGGTGGAACAGGGGTGATGGGGAAAGGGAAGATGTTGGTCGATAGGTACAAAGTTTCAGACGGGAGGAATAAGTTCTATTGCACAGCAGGGTGACTATACTTAATAATAATGTGTTGTATATTTCAAATAGCTAAAAGAGAAGCTTTCAAATGTTCTCACCACAAATAAATGATAAATATTTGAGGTGATAGATACGCTGAGTACCCTGATTTGATTATTCCGCATTGTATACACATATCAAGACATCACATTGTACCCCGTAAATATACAATTATTATGTATCAATTAAAAATAAAATTTTAAAAATATGTTTTTCCAATAGGCTTTTCAACAATGATCTTGGAGCAATTGACATTCATCCTAAAAAAAATTGAACCTTGCCATAAACCTCATACCTTATACAAAATTAATTCAAAATGGATGACAGACTTAAATGTAAAACATAAAACTATAAAGTATTTGGAAAAAGAAAAAACTATTCAGAACCTAGGCCTAGGTGAAGAGTTCTCAGAATTGATCCCAAGATCATAGTCTATACAAGGAAAATTGATAAACTGGTCTCATCAAAATTAAAAATCTTTGCTCTGTGAAAGGTCAAAAGGATGAAAAGGCAATCAGACTGGGTGAAAACTTTTATAAATTTCTCATCTGACAAAAGACTTGCATCTAGACTACATAAAGAACTCTCAAAACTCAACAATTTTAAAAAACAATAAAAATGAGCAAAATCCATGAGGAACAATTTCACTGAAGAATAAATACAGATGGCAAATAAGTACCTGAAAAGATGATCAACATCATTAGCCCCCAGAGAAATGTAAATTAAAATTACAATGAGATTTCACTATGCACCTATCAAAATGCCAAAAAAAAATAATGATAACACTAACTGTTGGTGAGGATGAGGGGAAACCGGATTACTCATACATTGTTGATAGGAAGAAAATGTTTCAATCACTCTGGAAAATAATTCAGCAGTTTCTTCTAAAATTCAACATGCACTTACTATACTTAGCAATTACCCTTTTAGGCATTTATCTTGGAGAAATGAGAAACTATGTTCACACAAAAACAAAGCATGGATGTTCACAGAAACTTTATTTGCAATTGCTACAAGTTAGAAACAACCCAGGTTTCCATCAAGAGGCGTGAGATTAAACAACCTGCAGTTCATCCATACTGTGGAATGCTGTTCAGCAATTAACAGGAATGAATGATTGATACACACCATGACCTGGATGAACCTAAAAGGAATTATGCTGAGTGAAAAAAAAAGCTATTTTAAAAGTATCACATAATGTATGTGACACTTGTATTTCTATAATACTTATAAACATTACAGAAATGAAAAATAGATTCATGGTTTCCAAAGGTTAGGGATTTAGGGGATATGTGCTGTAAAGGGGTAGCACAAGGAAACTTGAACTGAAGGAATGGTGCTGTATCTTGACTGTAGTAGTCATGACACAAAGCCATGTATTTAATTAAATTGCATAGAATTATGCACAGACACAATCACATGAGTACATGTATAACTACTGAGATCTGTATAAGCTTTGTGAATTGTGCCAATGTCAATATCCTGGTTTGCATACATAGATGTTAACAATGGGGGAAGAGTCAGTAAAGGGTACACTGACCTCCCTGTATATATTTTTGCAACTTACCATGAACCTAGTATTATTTCAAAGTAAAGAGCTTTTTAGGCCACGTGCAGTGGCTCCCAGCACTTTGAGAGGCCAAGGCAGGGAGATCACTTGAGGTGAGGAGTTTGATACCAGCCTGGCCAACGTGGGGAAACCCAGTCTCTACTAAAAATACAAAAATTAGCCTGGTGTGGTGGCACACGCCTGTTATCCCAGCTATTCGGTAGGCTGAGGCATAAGAATTGCTTAAACCTGGAAGACAGAGGTTGCAGCACGCTGAGATCGTGTCACTGCACTCTAGCCTGGGTGACAGAGCGAAACTGTCTCCAAGAAAAACAAAACAAAACAGTTAAGAGCTTTTTAAAAAGTCAAAAAACCCAAACATGATTCTCATTATGGATGTTGCCAGACTACCAACATGTCCCAAGTAATAGAAAAGTAAAGGTTAAACACTATTGTTATAAGTCCCTGTTATAAATGAACTCTTACAAATCATGAACTACTTGGTTGGTAGATATCAAGAAGTTAAATAACTGCTTATGTTCAAAGAAAAAGAGTCCTCTTGCTAACCACATACAAACAAGCCGATGCAAGCTCATTTACTGGATCCTGACTTGCCCACTGAGGTTCAAACCAGTGAAGACCAAAGACAGCCTGCCTCTTTCCTCTCTTCTCTTCCTCCTTCCTTCCTCCCTTCCTTCCTTTCTTTAAGGAAAAATCTCCCAGTTTATTAAGCAGGTTTCTGTATAATCTCTAGGTAAGACTAGCTCCAGAGCAGTCTAATTCAAGTGTTCTCATTTATAAGAGTCAGTTAACTCTAAGCAGAAACTGCTGCTCCCTGAAGTACACCACGCACGTTGTTGCTCACAACAAAGCAGATTTATTCTAAGATTTTAAACAATGAAAAGCTTTTCTTATAAAAACTTTAAAAAAAAACCCACCTCAGTATTAGTTTCTAGTGAAATAGATAATTTGATGTCAAGGTTCAGCATTTGGTGGCTAAAACAGACTCCTAAATACAAGAAGTCAATTTTAAAACTCTTCTTGCAAGAAAAATATGAGATCCAAAGAATATTACCTGGAGCTGGGTGTGTTGCCTCACGCCTGTAATCCCAGCACTTTGGGAGGCTGAGGTGGGTGGATCACTTGAGGTCAGGAGTTCGAGACCAGCCTGGCCAAGGTGGTGAAACCCCATCTCTACTAAAAATACAAAAACCAGCTGGGCATGGTGGCACATGCCTGAAATTTCAACTACTCGGGAGGCTGAGGCAGGAAAATCGCTTGAACCTGGGAGGTAGAGGTTGCAGTTAGCTGAGATTGCACCACTGCACTCCAGCCTGGGCGACAGAGCAAGACTCCATCTCAAAAAAACAAAAAAAAACAACAAAGAATATTACCTGGGCAACAATATCTAGTCTTCAGTCTTTTGACCACTGGCAGGATATGGCATTGTCCATTTTTGCAGAATCTCTATAAGAGAGGAGCAGGCAGATTTAGCCTGATCCCTTTAGTATCCATTGTTCCCTTTTTCTCCATAAAATTATTTTTCCATAACATAACTTTTGATGTCCAAAATATTGTTTCCAGAATAGAAAATGTGCTTGATGAAATCTCACTACAGATGGGCCTAGAGGGAAATAAGAAAATTCTGTTAAGCTTGTCTTACATTAAAGAGCATTTACACGATAAAACCCATAGCAGTGGATCAAAAACTCGACAAATCGCTGTACATTTGCCTCAGTTTCCTCATCTAGAAAGTGAAGGGGCGGTCTGGATGAGCTCTAAAGTTATTCCCGTTGCTTAATTTCTCAGGATTCTGAACTCTGTGATAATTCAGAGCCCCACATCCTGAAGGCTTAAATCTTGGGTCTCTCAATGTTTTGAGTAAAGAAGACAGTGATAGCGAATGTTTACTGTGCATGGATTACACGCCGGACACTGTTTTAAGTACCTCGTATGTCCTAATTTATTTAACCCTGAAGCAATTCATTGAAGAAGGTGCTCTTGTTTTCAATATCCTCAATTTAAAAATGAAGAGACTGTGACTCAGAAGGTCAACAAACTCACCTAATAAATACTGCTAATAAATGGTAGAGATGGAACTCAAACCATCTACCTGTAGAACTCCAGTTCTTAACCACTAGACCCTATTTGCTTGTGAAGTTAGGGGCTTTGCCTAGAAATGTTGTGATAAAGCAACCCTGTCCATTCAAGTAGCTGTAGACATAAACTGCCACACGTTGTGAGACATGATGCAGACCTCAACCAAACAATTTGCTCCACAATTCAGATCAGCCACAGCACTTTAACTTGTCCTGGCTACATTTTTGGACTTTTAGCCATTTCGTTTTTATCTATCATGCATAAATTCCCTTAGGCATTTGAATCATTTCCTTCATACAAATTCAGAAATCTTGCCTATATATGAATTCTTTAGCTCAGGGATTGGCAAACTTTTTCTGTAAAGAGACAGATAGGAAATACTTTAGGCTTTGCAGGCAGTAAAGGCTGTCACAACTCCTCAACTCTGCTGTTGTGGTTTAAAACCTGGCTGTAGTTTGCCAACCCCTCCTTTAGAGAACTTGGAATTCTCTGTAATGGTTTCTTTGGATAAGCCAAAGGTGTAATAGTTGAAGATAAATTTCCCTGTTCTATATGTGAATTTTTTTTTTTTTTTTACAATTCTGGATTTTAGAGCCTACCCTAAGCATATGATCCCTTAATTTTTTAAAAAAGTTCCCATTTATATCAAAAGTAATTCTTTAAACTTTGAGAAAAAAAATTCACAGGTACGGTTATGTATCTTATATAATCAAAAAGAGGCAAAGTGCTATCTAATTTTGAAGACATTGCTTTAAAATTTTTTTTTAATTTCCTCTGGTTGTTTCAGTATACTAGTAGATATGCCAGTTTTTTTCTTCTGCTTCTGAAAGAAATACGTACTTTTTTTCTCCTAAGGAGGGCTCATATACATGGGTTTTGATTTACTTAAGAGTAACGCTCAAGGTCATATTTAAGTACTGTTAGTATTGCATTATGTTGGTACTAAAGTGCTTAATGGACGCTCAGCATTATTTTTTGTATCCTGATTTAGCACTAATGTTGGATTATTGCTGATCTAGGCAGCTTTACGATTAATTGTCCAAATTAGTTCAAGGCAAGCCTGTGTGTGAAAAAAAAGTTCATAACTCTGTATGTTATCAGAGTGCCAAGGGCACGTTCACAATCACCGTCTCCTCTAAAGGAACACAGCCTATCACCTGAGGCTCTTGTTCAGACTGGGGCAGACAGAACCTGGGCTGGAGGCGAGGGATCAATCTAGACAAAGAGTTAAATATTTGGTATGCTGCATAGCATTGAAGACAACGTCTGCATGCAGCTGTATTCAATTTTTAGTTGGATTCTGGCACACAGGGACAAAGGCATTTGTCTGAAGATAAGAGTGACATACTTTTGGTAACCTAAGATGTGTTGTGATGAAAATGAGAGAAAGCAAATAGTATGATTTAAGAGCAGTCTGATCTTTTTGGCTTCTTTACAATGTATGCTTTAATAAATTTGTTTAAACTTGACTTGCATTCCTTTATTTTTATATAAAAATTCATAGTGCCTAACAGTGTCATGAATGCTGTTTAAATGAATCTGGAATCTAGAGGAAACATATGTATACAAACCTAGCAAGTGTTATGGTCTTTGGCTTTGCAAAGACAACGTGACATAGAATGTACTTATTGCGTTAATTAAATGATAACATACCAAGACAATTTATTATGGACGTATTTAGCCTAGTTTTAAAAAAACAGTATGATAAAGTTAGAAAATCTAGGACTTGCTAGAGATGAAAATTAACTGGTTTTTAAATTAACCGGCAGAGGGCTGTATCTAAAATTAAACTTATATTACTTTCACTAGAGGAAATACCATGTGAGAGCTTTTCTAAATGAACCCTTTACTTATAGGAAGTTAATATTTCATAATGCCAGGAGAAATACAGCAGTAATACATTTTCAGCAAGTAGGCACTTTTCGCCTTAAGAAAAATAAAAATAACTTGTCAGTTATACATACAATCCTAAATTTTTTGTTGTTTTGATTTTAATTACAATAGTCCCCTATGATCCTTGGTTTTGCTTTCCTAGGATTCAGTTACCCAAAGTCAGCAATGGTCTAAAAATGCAAAATGAAAAATTCCAGAAATAAACAGTACGTTTATAACATTCAAATCTCATGCCATCCCACCCTGTACTGCCCAGGATAGGAATCCAGGAGTCCTTCCTTTGTCCAGCGCCTCAGTCCTGTTTGTGCTATGCCCATTTAGTCACTGAGTAGCCGACTCGGTGAGCTCAGATCAGCTGTGGCAGTATCGCTGTGCTTGTGTTCACACCACCCTTCTTTTACTTCATGGGCCCCAAAGTGCAAGAGTAGTGATGCTGACCTATGGTTATAATTGTTCTTTTTTTTTTTTGAGACAGAGTCTCTCCCTGTTTCCCAGTCTGAAGTGCAGTGGCGTGATCTTGGCTCACTGAAATCTCTGCCTCCCAGATTCAAGGGATTCTCCTACCTCAGCCTCCCAAGTAGCTGGGATTACAGGCGCCCATCGTGCCAGGCTAATTTTTGTATTTTTAGTAGAGATGGGGTTTCGCCATGTTGGCCAGGCTGGTCTCAAACTCGTGACCCCAAGTGATCCGCCTGCCTCAGCCTCCCAAAGTGCTGGGATTACAGGCGTGAGCCACTGCGCCCAGCCAATTGTTCTGTTTTTATAATGAGTGCTGTTAATTTCTTACTGTTCCTAATCTATAAATTAAGCTGTATCATAGGTATGTATAGATAAGAAGAAAACATAGTCTATATGGGGGTTGGTACTATCCGCAGTTTCAGGCATCCACTGGCAGTCTTAGAACATACCCCCCTCAAATAAGGGGAGACTACGGTATTTTAAGATTATACTGAATTCTGAATCTTAAACTATTTCACAGAATCATCTTTGAAAGGTAAGTATTATTTAGAAAGCAAAACTTCAAGGTGAAGGCTTGTGAATAGAATCTCAGTGTATATCACAGAGAGTAAGAAGTGGTCATGTTCTGCCTCCTTAGCTCAACTCGTACCACCTCTTGATTTTTTTATGACCAGGCTCCAGGTAATTATTTCCCATCTGTTCTTGGTTTAACACTCCTGAAAATCAAGGAATACTTCTGACTTAGACTTTTAAAAAATTTTTGAGAATATATTTACTATCCAGAGAGTACTGATAGATAATTAAATAAGATCAACTGTCCCCTCCAGCCAGCCTTAAATCTGGGAGCAGATGGCCATCCCACAGGCCACATTAGTTTGGGTATTCCAATAAACTGCATAATGAAAAAGAATATCCAGATTTTTTTATCCCCCAAATTTAATTTAAATTGTATTAGGAAATAAAATATTGCATGTCAATACATAGGTGCTTTTCTAAATCATGATGTAGTTTTACTCATATACGTTATACTCTTCAGGACAAAAACCAACAATTGCTTATAGTCCAAAATACAATTATTAGTCAAATATATATTTTTTCAGTATCATAAAACTCCTAAAATAAATCTATACGTACTGTATTTTTATATTTACTAGCATTTGTTTTGCAAGGCCCTAAAATTTATAGAAAATGTAAATAACTTTTACAGTTCATAAATATTCTCAACATTACTTGATATACAAGTATTTATTTATCTGGCATATATAATGTTTCCATAAATACAGCTGTATTTATGTAAATACCCTATCCATATATACTACATATGGATACCTCAACTTATGGTCCATATGGACCCTTATATTTAAACTCAGTAAAATAAATAATGTCAACAAGCTTTTAAAGTGCCACCAATTAATAATATTGGTATATTTTTATTCAGACATATTTGAAGACCTGAGAATAATTACATGGTATTTCCTGAGTATTTGCACATTGTATTATGAACATGTGTTTGATTTTTTCAGTAAACTCTTGGTACCCATATTTCTAATAATAAAATTTTCTATCTAAAAAAAAGTTGATTAGCTGGGAGTTTTACCATTAAGACTGAATTGATTAAATGCAAATTAATGCAAGATGCAAGTAATAGTGCTTTAAAATAAGTACAGACCTGCATTTTAATTGAAAAATACCCGCAAAGAACTGCTTCATACTCTATGCTAAATCTCCCAGTGATTTTATCAGCATGCTACATAACAGAAGAGGAGTGGTCACGATGAGCAATAAAGATAACCAATTTCTTAAATTAAAAAATACTAAGGAGATAGCAAAGAACTACCCTTTTCTTCCTGAACCAACACATGGCTCTTTTCTGTTGCCTCTAGGCCACGCCTCCCATCCATTCATTTGACTTAAATTACAGCCAACTTAACTAATTTGTTAGGAATATTTTAAAGCATAAGTGCCATACACAACTTTTACATTTATTTTTCATAGGCCCTTAAAACATTCGATTTGTCATCTTTTCTACATTAGAAGAGGTGACTCACTTCCGGTTTACTGGTCAAGAATCAGTAAGGCAGAAAACAAACCTATATTCCAAAGTTTAATTCAAGCTTTGTTAGATTGTACAGATTCTGATGTCTCCTTCAGTTTCCTTCTAAAGAATGGTAAAGTTTGAAGCAGTGCTCTCTGACAGGTCAAATCTGCCAAGCCAAGGAAATATATAGATGCCCTGGTGCCATACATTTCTCTCATGGCCTCTTTCCTCTAAGTCTCAGTAATTGGATTGTCACTTGGGTGCCTGACACAGGAACTCTAAGAAAAGATGGCTTCTCAAGGAAGGGAAGGGAAAGCCCTGTGAACGATTAGGGTGATAACACCTCCCATGCTTTGTGCTCCTTTGAAACTCAAATTCCAGAATGTGAGCCTGTGAACTGTAGCAGGAAGCTAAATTAATATCAAGCAGGAGCTAACTTAGGGTTAATTCTCCACCACCACCAATGAGTAGACCTGTTTGGTTATATTCCTGATCAGATCAAGCAGAAAAGGGTAGCGAATAGTATATTTTCAAAGGTGTGTCAAAGTAATAGAAGTAGCAAAGATCCAAACTGTATCAATTGTATCCAAATAATACTTTCTTTTTCTTTAGGTAAATTACCTTTTGAAAAGCATGAGAATTTTTTTTTTTTACACATCAATTAATGTTTCCTTCCAAAAGCTTCATTCATTAATTTCCTGCAAAAGAAAAACTTTGCTCTGTTGGATATGTTTCTTAATGACTCTGACCTTTTAGTTAACACTGCATATGGATAAAATGCTTTGTCATCATTAATGAATTTTTCCGTGTAACAATCCCTTTAAGTTGAATAAGTAATATTATTCATTATCATTAATAGTCCTTACTGTCAGAAACAAACAGTACAGGTAATATCAAAACAATTCTAAATGTTTTTAAGTTACATTCCATTATTGCTTTTTAAAAAAATCAATTCCCATTTCTATTGAATAAGTCGATTGCTTAAAAATACTCATTAAGAAACTATTATGCACCACACATTATTCTGATTTAACTAGTCTAGTCATGGGCATTTCTAAAAATCTCTCTGGGTTTTTAATATGTAGCCTAAGTTGAAAATCATCGTTCAGGAGGCCTGAGTCTGGAAGGAGGACAGGAAGCTTTCACAGGATAGGTGACATTTGAGAGAGAACCAAAGAGAAAGTAGGAATTTCCCAGAAGTTGAAGAATGGAGAAGAAACAAAGAGGCTTGACACAACCTTGGTGGGACTGGACCATCTGTTCTTGGGGAGGTAAGAAAGGAAGTGACCAGAGGAAATGAGAAGGTTTGGTCAGGACCACACTGAAAAGAGCCTTCAGAGCCATGCTGACAAGTTGAATTTTATTCAGCTGGTCACAGGGACCCACTATATCTTCACATTTTTAAGAAGCAAATATGGCCTGAGCTGATCTCTGTTTAAGAGGAAAAACCTGCGAAGTGGAGGATGAATTAGAGCATGAGAACTTTGAAATTAGCAGAGGTTTGCATCATTCAGGTGAGAGATGATGACAGATTATGATTGTCCCAAACTGACTTGCTCTATTGTACCTTGGATCACCAAATAAACATCATAGCTTCCTGTACTCAATTTTTAAATGTTATCAACAATGCTGTAAATATCATGTTAATTCTATGCCCAGAAGATAAAAATATTTGGTAAAACCACAATTACTTTTGAACCAACCTAATAATATTCTTGATCCACAAGGATTTCAACAACTAATTCCTTGGTACTAAAGAAGCAGAAAAGAATTAAAACATAACAAAGATAGCATTTAATACCAAGTGTCCTTTTAAAAAAATCCAGTATTTACTCAACAGATTTGAATAAATGAACTAATCAGTAGTTGTACCTACTCACTTATTACTCCTATAGTAGACACTATAGAGAATGTACAGGGAGTGTACTAATGGGTTGGAGGAACAAAATTAGCCTAACTGAAATAACAGTGCACAGTTTTGTACTAATGCTGTGATGCAGATCACAAGTATAGGTGGCATTCAGAAGAAAATATAAAAAGTTTTGGAGGCTTCAGGGAGAATAAGGATACATTTTATTTTACTCCTAGTGGATGCTCAATAAGTATTTAGTTAATACTTCATTATACGATATAAATATTTATTTATTGCTGAATGAATAAGTGAAATCAGTCTTAAAATTTGCTCTAAAGATGGGCAAGATTTTGGATTGATGACATAAAATAGGGCTTTTGAGATAAAGGAAATAAATGAAGACACTGATACAACGTAGAGGTTATAATAACCATATCAAGAATTTTGGTTTTAATGCTATCAGGACCACTGGAGGAATATTTTGCTTACAGAAGATAAAATTTAAAATGAGAAATTGTGTGTCTTCAAATATCTGAAAGTGAGGGAGGCTTTCACTAGAAACTCTATGACTTTCCAGAAAGCAGAATTATGCCCCAAGAGCAGATGCCAACGCTACACTTTCATGCAAACTGAAATTATATCCCTTGCCAGTAAATTTTTTTCATCACTTTTGGTTTTTACTCAAAGGATTAACTTGGTGAGAATGTTATAGAAGACTTTCAAGCATAAAATAAGGCATTGTACTAGGAGATCTTCAGAGTTTGTTCCAACTCTTATAGTTTAAGCAGCAAATATTAGAATTTGTTTGGGTTCACATGGCTAAGTTTGGACCAAAAAAATAAAAAAATAAAAGAACCCAGAAGACTTCTGCTTAGCTTAGCATATTAATAATTAAAAGGCAGAGTTTCTCACATTGGAATAAAAAGCACAACCCAACTAAATGCTTCCTATAAAAAACAAATTTGAAAGAGAAAGACACAAATAGATTCAATGCAATACCACCACTTTGGAAAATCGTCTGGCAGTTTCTTTAAAAACTTAAAAATATACCTACCATATGATCCAGTCATTCCACTACAAGATATTTATCCAAGAAAAATTGAAAGCATATGTCTGTACAAAAACTTGTGCATGAATGTACATGCAAATTGTATTTGTAATAACCAAAACCTGGAAACAAGCCAATATCCATCAAGAGATGAATACAAGAGTAAACTATGGTATAGCGATACAATGGAATACTGCTCAGTAATAAAAAGGAATGAACTGTTGATACATGTGATAAGGGATGAACTCAACATAATTATGGTAAGTGGAAAAAGTCTATAACACAAAGATGTGAGCATATTGTAAAATTTTATTTATATAAAATTCTAGAAAATGCAAACTAGACTTTAGAGAAAGAATGTCAATAGTTGTCAACGGGTGGGTGTGGTGTAGTGAATGCAGATGGGAATGGGCAGGAGGGAGAAATGACAAAGGAGAATGATGAAAGTTGGGGTGATGCATATGTTCATTATCTTAATTGTGGCACTAATTTCATGGACATGTAAGTACATATATCAAATTGCATGCTTTAATATGTGCAGTTTGGCGTACCATTGTGATTTTAAAAAGTCAAGAAGTTACAAAGTAGCCATATAAGAATGTAATTTCAGAATTTATTCATAAATGTTTTCTTTCAAGAGATGTAAGATAGGACAGGATGTGTAGAGTAGAAGAGTGACCTTACACTTGATAGGAGACTCTCAAAAATGATTGTTGGATAAAGGCTACTTGGACTACCACCAGAAACTATCTGCATGATCAACAGACACTGTGCTAGATATGCTCGCTGAGCCAAAGGATCCAAAGCTGGCTTAATAAGTATAACCCATCTTCCTCCTTTTAACCGTCAGCAGTCCAAGAATCTAGTGCTTTTTCATTGACATTTTCAAAATCCACCCACGTGGCTTAATGACTTAGTTTTCTGGGGGGGGGGAAAAAAAAAGCTTGTGTTAAGCTTTAAGCTTTCTGGAATTCTGTAAGGATTTTTTTAGTAGCAAAAAATGTCGGCAACAATGCATCCTGTGTTAATGTGAATTAGCAGAGGGTGATTAGCTTCCCTTTTCCATTGAGTTCTGCTCTCACTTCTGCAGGGTGAAGAGAAGTAGCACAAAGGGAGCTAAGAAAATGGGTGCCAATGGATGCCATCTAATCGAGAGATTCCTGCCATCAATATTTAAGGCAGAGCAGACAACTACTACCAGATGGTACCAACCACTGTAGGGAACAAGACACAGTTGGAACATTAAGCCAGAACCCCAGAATTCCCAGTCACCTGCCACTCAGGCTCATTTCGGTCACTTTGTTTGCCTAATAATAATGCAACTATGGGCCAGGCACAGTGGCTCATGCCTGTAATCCCAGCACTTTGGGAGGCCAAGGTGGAAGGATTGCTTGAGTCCAGGAGTTCGAGACCAGCCTGAGCAACAAAGTGAGACCCCTGTCTGTACCAAAAAAAAAAAAAAAAAATTAGCCAGTCAAGGTGGCATGTGTATGTAGTCCTAGCTATTCCAGTGGCCACGGTGGGAGGATTGCTTAAGCTCAGGATGTCGAGACTGCAGTGAGCTATGACCGTGTCACTGCACTCTGCACTCCAGCCTGAGTGACAGAGCAAGACCTTATCTCTAAAAAAATTATGTAATTATAATAATGACAATGATGTACTGTGTATTTTATGCATTAAATTTCCTGGGCCCCATTTCTGCCAATATAGGTAGGTTTACTGTACTTTGGCATAAATTGTATCATGTATGTATGCCTATAAATGGGCTATAAACCTCACCTTAGAATTTTTTCTTCTTTCTTTTTTTTTTCTTTCATTTGAAATATCTTTATTAGGAATCAACACTAGAGGGGACAGCTTATACTTTGTATAGTTATCAAAATATGTACAAAGGGCTAATTAATTGGCATAAAATCGGTAAAATAATAATTTTCCATGAAGTTTACAGCAAAGAACTTTTTGGATACCACTGCCCTTACAGGCAAGCCCCAAAGCCAGATACCTTTACTGTCACCTTTGAAGTCTAGAGATAGCTTATTCTTATTATCCCTTCCTTGGGTTCTGTCCCCAGTCTGATTGTTGCCTCATCCCCTGTCAGAATATCATCATATATGCCTAGGGCAAACTTTTCACTCAGGGTGCTCTCAGAGGCATTTTTGTGGCTGCCGGCTAATGAAACAGTGGTACTTTTAGCAGAATTTGGAGGTAAGCTTGCCTTGGTCATAACTAACCAATTGTAATCAAGTTTTGGAGGGGATCTGTAGCCCCCTATTTGCCTCTGATCATGGTGGTTTAGCATGCAAGATATTTCCTAAATGAACCCGATCGCTGTTGCCTGCGCATATATTGCCATTGGTCAGTTAGCAGCACTTTGTTAATAGACCAGATTAGAATTTGCAGTCCACTCCCATAAGTGCTAGTATACTTCTTGGGCCTTCTTCAAATATTGCTCTCTGTTTTCATTGCATCTTCTTAGGTTGCTCTGTTTGATGCTTTTGGTAAGAATTGTTTAATTTGGGCTTTATTATTCTGTCCTCTTTGAGCAATTTATTGTATTAGTTTAGGGCCACTGGAGGCACCTGATCCTCCCCTAGTTGATTTATGAGGTCCTTAGATATTGTACACTTGGATAATGCTTCAGAAGTAATTAGGCAAAATGTGGCTTTGGCAGTTGGAGGTAATCAATTCTCAAAAATGATAAAGTGCTTATAATGTACAGTTGATGATAGATGCTTGACTGGGTGGCCTAGAGAAACAATCACCCATCAGCTCTTCTGCTCACTCATTAAATCGCCCCATCAGGCCTTAGAAATATTTAAGCTAAGTGAGAACTCTACTCATTCCATCTTGTAAATTGGTCAGAAGCTGTGGCATGGTGAATTCACTTCTCATGCTTAACAAGGAAAGCAAGCACAAGTCTTTCCTCTGTAGTTCATTGATTCAATAAGTAAATATTCAGTGCCTACCATGTGCCATGCACTATTCTTTGGGAATACAGCCGTGAACCATGGAGTCAAAAGTCCCTCTTGGGATTTGCATTCTGGATGGAAAAAAGACAACACCATAATAAGTACAATATTAGTATGTAGATATATATTAAGAAGGAAAAAGAAAAGCAGGGAAGATTGAAACCTCAATGAGGGAGTTTCTGTTTTTCACTAGGGGCCAGGGAGGACCTCACTATGAAGATGACTTGGGAGCAAAGACCTTTGTGTTTTGGGAATTGTCCAGTAAAGCAATGTTTACGACCCTCGGAGATAGGCATTCCCCCAGGTGTGCTTCCATGTCCCCAAGTGGAGCCTCCCTTCGTGCAGTAATCTACTGCCTGAGCCAAAAGCATAGGGGTACGTGATTTACTGTATAGCCTGTCAACACTCTTGTCCTGGTTAGGGCTGAATTTTCTGGCTTACTTTCTACCTAGATCTGAAGCATCTGGCCATGCCTACCATAGGAAACAATTGAAAGAACAAAGGCAAACAAAACAAATTCGTTTCAAATGACATCATGTGGCTTACAGAGAGAGAAAAATGTGTCTAGCATAGCCCTGTTAAATACTGATGTCTGCTGATTTAGGAAAAGCTCCTTGTAAGGAAAGATAGAATAGAGATGATGAGACTTTGTTGGCTTTCCTTTATAAGTTGACACATGAGTAGGCAAAACATTAGTGGCTAAAAGATAAAACAATTATCCAGTTTTTAGATAAACTTTGTAAATATTCATTTGCCTTTGGGTTTCACTAATTACTGTCCAACAAGAGAACCCGGGGTGATAAGTAATCAATAACACAACACACTTAAAAGCATTTTCTTCATTAGGTTGCATGTAAATCCCAGCGTACAGTTCTTACTCTGTTTTTTGGGTTTTTTGTTTGTTTGTTTGTTTTTGTTTTTGTTTTTAGTTTCCTCACCAAACTGCTAAAAATTTATCTCTGGCATTCACGTACTGGAATTTAGGGCAATTACCTGAGCATAGGTCGGATAATAACTTGTGTCTGTCCATATTTAAATACAATAGATGTTACTTATCAGGCACCAAATAAAGTCAGTTTTCTATTATGCAAATTAACTATCAAACTTGTTTTAAAATATTTAACCTAGTACATTTAATGTACTAGGGCTGCCATAACAAAGTGCCAGAGATTGGGTAGCTTAAGACAGCTGAAATTTATCGTCCCACAGTTTAGGATTCTAGAAGTCTGAAATCAAGTTGCCAGCAGGGCCTTGCTCTCTCTCTCTGAAGGCTCCAGAGGAGGATCCCTTCTTGCTTTCTTGGTTGCTGGAAACCCTTGGCATTCTTTGGCTTAGAGATGCATCACTCTAATCTCCGCATGGACTGTCACATGGCATTCTCCCTGTGTGTTCTGTTTGTCTTCTTTTTTATAAAGACACCAGTGATATTGGACTAAGGTCCGCCCTAATCCCATAAAACTTCATTTGAACTACATCTACAGAGACCCTATTTCCAAATAAGATCACATTCACAGGTGGGAGTGGTGGTTAGGACTTTGACATATCTTTTCTAGGAACATAATTCAACCCATAACAACTAATATCTTAGTGACTCCATTGCACGTCTTTAAACAGGTCAAATATTTTAAGCCACTCATTTATTGATGTTCATAAAGATGATTCTTTACTTTGAAATCCTTGGAATTTGAATAAAATCCACCTGTGCATCTTTGAACAGTAAAGATTTCACTAGTTGCCAGCAAGAGCCTTAGGAGCTATCATTCCTCAGGCTGATCACATCCCCACATGCACTTTGGATGAATTGGAAAAGAAGTTGGTGGGCTAGATACGAGAAGCTTGACCTAATACCTGCTTCTAATAGGAACACAAGAATTAAGAGGATGACAAGATAGCTTTCTTCCATAAAACTATGTTCTGTGTTTTGTTAGCTTGTTTTGTCAAAACCTTACTTATGACTTTTTTTCTATAAATGGATTCCATAGGAATATGTCATTTCAAAATGGAAAGAAAATGAATTATTTGAATCAACTGAGTCATATTTTTCCATCTCCATATACAACAATAATGAAGAGATAACAGGAATACGTGGATAGTTGAACTGTAGAAAACATATGTATAGTGATGTAAAAGCTAAGATTTCCCTTGCCATAGTAGGCTCAACAGTTGCAAAAGGAAAGCAGAAATTAAGTCACTGGCCTTTCCCGCTGACAGGATGAATCACATCTGTAGTGGGTCTTTTCAGCTCCAAGGGTTGGCAGTTGGTGGTGCACACAGAAAGCCCTTTCTCCTTTTCTGCAGCTCACTGCGATTATTTCTTTTTTTTTTTCTTTTTTTTTGAGACAGAGTCTTGCTCTGTCACTCAGGCTGGAGTGCAATGGCGCGATCTTGGTTCATTGCAACCTCCGCCTCCCAGGTTCAAGCAATTCTCCTGCCTCAGCCTCCCCAGTAGCTGGGATTACAGGTGCCTGCCACCCTGCCTGGCTAATTTTTTGTATTTTTGCTAGAGACAGGGTTTCACCATACTCACCAGGCTAGTCTTGAACTCTTGTCCTCAAGTGATCCATCCGCCTCGGCTTCCCAAAGTGCTGGGATTACAGGTGTGAGCCACCACGCCCAGCCCACTGTGATTATTTCTAAAAGTCACCTGGCGAGTCAGAACCTCAGCTTTCCCTCCATCACAGCCCAAGATACCTGCCCGCACTTACAGTCTAGGTTTCTAGGTAGAAAAGACAAACTCATTTTCATTAGCTCTCAATTTGAACCTGATGCTCAGGGCCCAGGAACACTTTTTCTATGACCAGATTTCTTTAAAACCATCAAAAGGAAATGTAGGTTTCTGTTGGACTGGGAAGGATTTCTGCTGGTGCCTCCCTCGGGTCCACTTCCATACCCTGACTTTCCTTTCCAGGACCCATCCTTAAAGCCCAAGGGAAAATATGCCAAAAGAAAGCCCAAGAAGTAGAATCTCTGAGGGGATGCCCCTCATGTGAACTTGGGACAGATAGTCCTTTCTGGCTCTGTGACAGCAGCTGTTATTCTGTGACACTGAGGTGAGAGCAGCCCAGCTGAGCATAGCGCCTCGCACATAAATAGATACATTTTCATGCTTTCTGATGGACATGACAGCTCAGAAAGGGGGAGGTCCAGTTTTGGGCCAGAAAGTATCCTCACTAAGAATGTTCTGAGGCTGTCCTTTGGCCTTCTGAGTTTTTACCTTCCTTTATTTAAAAATTGAGCAGATAAGTCCACTCAAAGCCACCATACGTGATTGACAAATCAGATAAGAGATGGGATTTGTTTCTTGTTTAGTTTTTTTTAAAAATAGATAATTATTTTTATGGTTATCTAAGTGCTCTGGAAATCAGGTTGAGTGTTGCAAGGAGGCTCTCGTTGCCTTTCTCCCTCGAGAGTATGTTTCTAATGCCTGTCATCTGTGGTGGAAAACTTAACTCATGCTGCTGTTCCCTTACTGGACTTCAATACTGCCTGGAAATCCTATCCTTTGACAGTTTCTAAGCCAAAGCTTTCTAGAATTTATCAGTTCTCTTGATTGAGGCTGGTTCTCCTTTATATATTTTATTTCTTCAGGCTTCTAAAACTGCGTGCCTACTACCAAGATGAAAAGACCCTGTAGGGGATGTGGAGCTCCACGCACCCCCTCTGCTCTCTGGGATGGACCCTGGCAGCCTCCGGATATTTCACTTGCACCCCGGGAGCTGGGAGGGATTTTGAAAGGCCAGATGTGAGGGAAGAGCAGTTGCTTGTTATTTACAACTTATTCCCTGGTATCAAATAGTGTAACAAATTTACCCTAAAATAAGTATAGCATTTTTATGTTATCAAATAGAGCTCACATGAGATAGTACATTCCTATTAAACAGAATTTTGTGGTCAGCAAAATTCATAACTCCCTATTCTTGTCACTTCCAAGAATAGCCTCTTTAAGATCTCAAATGTGAAATTGTCTGATTTTGCATTTTAACCTAAATGTGATATATGTTCTCTAGAAAGGAGGTTTTTTTTTGTGGTCAGATTTTAGCCTGAGTCTAAAGAAAATTATCAATATAGAAACTGCCCATTGTACTGAATGTGTTTGACTATTAGTCTTAGCTTCCAAGAGTATTTCCAAAAGCACAATAAATGTAGGCTGGGGAATCACAGCAAGGGGTACAGAGGAGGGAATGAGAGGTCACAGCAGGTTCCAACATATTTTTAAATGATTTCCCCTTACAAATTGATCTTATTTACAATGATTTGGAGGAAGAAATCATTCACTTGGCAGGATCCTTGTCATAGGTAAAGGGTCATAATTTCAGAAGCAATATTTCTTGACATACTGGAAAGTAAATTCAGAGACTGGGCATCTTTACAGTTTTGCTGCATTCTCCAAACTCACATTGGGGACTTAGAGGTCTAAGTTTACACAGGCCCTCAGGAATATCTTTTTAGAATTGAGTCACATTGGTAAAGAAAACTGGCAGGGGAGACTGGGCTACCCTAAAGGAAACCCCTCTCTGGCATATTATAACTGTGCGCTGATTTATAATATAAGACATAACTCTTCACCAACTAGAAATCATAACAAGTTTCAAAACACCTTCCTGCCTCTCATTATGATGTGACGTTAAAAGATTTTGTTACCTACTATAAAAGCCACTGAAGCAAAAACTTAAGTAGAAGGTTGTTTATCAGATAGCTGTGAAATGGAGTTAAGGATTAAGCTGGGTAACATCTTCCCCGACCCCCTTTTCTCCCCTTTTGTCTCTTTTATGGCATTTTTTTCAGGCAGACATTTATAGATAACATCCATGTCATCGTTTCAAATAGGACCCAAGGTCTGACCTTTCACGATGAACCTGACATCATAGTATCTTGGTGTCCATCCCCCACCAGTCTTTAGGTTTTGTCTGTCACTCAAACACTTGCCTTTGGAAAAGCAGCCAGTTGTTTCTTTTCATCATTTCACTTTGATTTCTTTCCACTTTTTTTTTTTTTTTTTTTTGTGAGACAGAGTCTTGCTCTGTTGCCCAAGCTGGAGTCCAGTGGCACAAGCTTGGCTCACCACAACCTCTGCCTGCCAGGTTCAAGTGAATCTCCTGCCTCAGCGTCCTGAGTAGCTGGGATTACAGGCACGCACCACCACACCTGGCTAATTTTCGTATTTTTAGTAGAGACGAGGTTTCACCATGTTGGCCAGGCTGGTCTCAAACTCCTGACCTCATGATCAACCCGCTTCGGTCTCCCAAAGCATGAGCCACCACGTCCAGCTGGAGAGGTTTGCCACCAAACAGCATAAACATCATCTTCACCTATGTGTGTGGAGTAACTTGAATTTTCCCACCCTAGGAAATGTTCTGTTTGTGTTTTATGCTGAGGGACCTGGCTAAAAATGTCGGTTTCACTGTTCGAGAATTCTTAAGAAAAAGTGTCAGCCTCTAAGCGTACTTAAAGTGGATATAATTTGGTTTCACAAATCTCCTGTTTTCCTTTAAGAATATTCTGAACATAAAGAAATGATTTGGTCAATAAATAAATGCAGTTGGTAAACCGACCATCTTGTGCTACATCTCTGAGCGGTGCTCCACACAGTAACATCCCAGAAAGGTGTTAGAAATGAGATGTCCTTTACAGGCAGCATTTGGGGGAGATCATAGAATACCATATTAGCTTCATAGATGCCAGGATGGAAAGGAGCAATGCCAGACCTTTTACAAAACCTATTAAATCAGAGATCTGCAAAGGAATCTTGTGATAGACGAGAACCTACAGTCACTTTTATTTAATTAACTTATTTGTTGTGATGTGTGAATATAAGCCTTCATGTTTTCAGTTTTTCAGGTTATATCATTTTTATAAAACAAGCTCAAAGGGTCCTAGAGAGAAAGATGGTTACTTTCTGAACCTTATGATATCCCACGTATGTCTACTCATGATATTTGATGCCTCCTAATCATAAGGTCCTCTGTGCTAAGTATCATTGTCTGTGCCCTACAGCTGGTAGTGTATAGTGAATAAACACACACTTCCAGTTTAAAACATTCTGGAGCCAAAAAGTTGGAAATAGGCTTCACCTATGTAAGTGAAACCTGCAAGATTTGCAAGATTCTGCAAAAATTCTTCCAGAGCCTTTACTATGCTAATGTGTATCAAAAACCTCCATTAGGGGAGTAAAATATATTGCTTCCCAAACTTGTTTCACCTAACTTATTTCTTTTCTTCTGGGCAGCTATTGAGGCCAGTGTTCCATGAATCATATTCCTTCTTACTTTAGAGAGAACTGATGAGAATCAGTGGCAGGTATGTCAAGACTTATTCACACAGAGTGGTGGGTTTCACCATATATGATAGACACAGACTGTGACATGTGTGTGTGTATGTGTGTATGTACATGTAGGTATATAAGTGTGTGTATATGTATGTACATGTAGGTATATAAGTGTGTGTGTGTGTGCGTGTGTGTGTGTGCGTGTGTGTGTGTGTCATAGAAAGAGGGAGAGAGAGAGGGCAAAGAAAAGGGGAAAAAAAGGAAAGATGAATTGGCCCCGGATCAGGCCACCTGATTGTTTGAACCTAGGATTTATATAACAGCTGCATAGATGTAACACATTTGCAGGCTTTGCCTCTTTATTCCAACAGTAATTCAGCAGCTTCACAATTCTAAGTATTGACATGTAATACATTTTGTGTGAATTAATAAATGCATGAATGAATGCCTCAAAGGTCCCCGTTGTTGTGATGCTTTCCTGACATTTTCTGAAATGGCTTTGAATAAGAGTTTTTCTTGGGGAGCCATGGATGCCAACTGAGGATGATTATTATGAATATTTGCAAAGCTGAGCCTTCAATGTCCACTTCAGGGGTATTTTAAGGCAAAAGGAAAAAGAAAACTCTCTTTCATTTTGTTTTGCTGACACCTAATATGTTTTGAGTAAAAAATCCGTTTTACACAGGTAAATAACTGGTTATTTGGAGCAGAAAATGCATTTATGCCAATTAATAACCTATTTAGGAAGAAAATATATTTTCCAAAGCATATTTGAATAATAGGCACAATATAATAAATTTTAAAGCTTTTCCAACTGGCTTCTACTTCTGGTTTTTGATTAAAATACACACTTGAAACTTTTATGTTTTTAATAGCACTGAATTAAAAGAATCAGGTTTTCATTTATACAATTATTTTTAACATTAATTTTTAAAATCATTGTATCTTAGTGAGCTGGAATTTTTTTTTTCCCGATAAACTACTTCCAAGAATGTGGAAATACCAGGGTGTGTATCATACACCTCCAACCAGACATACACATGGACACATTTATCTTCTGTTGATCAATTTATAACTTGTCCACTGCTGAGCAGAAATCTTAGGGAGTAGATTAGAACTAGTTTCTTGAATTGCCATTGCTGAGGAGTTTGAAGCTTCATTACATGGGAAGGATACGTTTCCTTTGTGTTACACCAACAATACATGTGGTTTTGATGAGGAATAAGCATTCCCTCCAGGAAGACAGGTCAGATGCCAAGACTACTTAAAAGTGTTCGCAATGTAATGAAAAGTGGGACAGTAAAGATACTAAACTCTGGGAGGAAAGATCCTATTATATAATGGTGCATAGGAAAAAAATGAAAGTACGCCAAAATGCCAATAAGATTATCATTGGTTGATGGATTTATGGGCAGTTTTAATTATCCTCTGTATACTTTTCCTTATATTCCAAATTTTTACAATGAGCTATGGTTACTCAGAAAACAAATGTTATGAAAAAATACTTAGCTCTCTCTTTTACCCACTCAATTTCACTACCCTCTTCCTGCAACCTGGTAAAATAGTCAGTAAACCCACTGTATATAACTAGAGGTATTTTATACTTCTGCATGGTGTAGATTCTGGCTAAAATCATTTTAAAAGAATACCAAATACATCGTAGACACAAAAAAAGAAAGAGAGAAGGGCACAGTAGCATTCTCACAGTAGCATTCTATCCATGTGATTCTGTTGGGCTTATTTCCTTTAAAAGCATATGACTTGAAATTTTGTTAATATATATTGTTCATACAGAGCTGTTAAAGAAGAAATTGAGTTATTTTCCAGTGTGAGAAAGCCTGTATGAGAAGGAAATTTACGTGGACAAAATGCTAAATAGCAACAATTTTATGAATACTAAGATCCAAGCTAGGAAAAGGAAAATTTTCCGAATATTAATCTCTCTATCCAGATAAGAGTGAACTATAATTTACAAACACACTGCTGTTGGCCTGATGACGGTAAAAACACTTTGCCAAACATTTCTTCCCTGTATATATGATATGTCTGGCCCATGCTACTGTTATATATCTAATTCACTCTTATTTACTTTCTCACAGTTGTGGGACAATTAACCATACTGTAGCATACTTGGTCAAAAAGGTGTTTTTTTTTTTTTTTTACTTAACACTGATAATGTTTTTATATCTTATACTCTAAAATATGCCACCTGTGAATATATGGAGAGAGAAAAATATCTTCGGACTTGGTGAAAAATCAAAAAATTTCCTGTGAAATCTTGGTGGAAAGATTTTTTTTCTTAAGCTTTAGAAATAATATGTAAAATGCCTTTTAAAGAAGTTCGCGATAAGGGCAATTCATTTGTGATGGGAGGGAATGATTTCTATTTTTGAAAAGAAAAAAAATTAAGTCTTCCCCTGGCTGACCCTGCGTCTCCTCTCTCCCAACCACTTTATATCATGCGATGCAATCAGCCGAGGCCAAGGGGTCTCCTTTCTATTGCCTATTGATTTATTTTAATAGTGTCATAGAGATTACAGCTGTAGTGTGCACATTAAGTGGCTAAGGCCAAAGGAGGATTGGTCCTTCTAGTTGGCTTTTAAGTTTAGGTTTAAATGACCTCAGTATTGTACTTCCATCAGATTCACTAAGATTCAGCCCCAGGAGGTCAATGTCCCAAATAGTCAGCTTAAAAAGTTGGTGGCTGAATATTCTGTGTCTTCCTTATTGCTAAAACAAACAAACAAACAAAAAAATTCTATTCCCTCTGGGGTGTTCTCATCCTGAAAACAGAAGCCTAGAATAAGAATGTTTTAAAAAAGATTCTCCACTATTACCAATGTGTTTAATATTAAAAATTTACTTATCCTTATTGCATAATTCTTTATGTTGCAAGAGGGTTGGAGGGAATGTGAATTATATACTTTTTACAAGATGTTGACTAAAGCTAGAAATATCATTAGAAAACTTATTTTGGAACAGATTGATTTCCCTTTACAACTATTCAAAGCTGAAAGAATATGGAGCAGATGAAGGTAAATGTGCAGGGAAAATTCCTTTTACCAAAGCATGCTTGTGAGTTCTTTTAGATGGCTTCTTGGGTTATATAAATTTAGTCTGAGGTCATTATATGGATAATTTGTTACTAAGTAAAGTAGTTTGTCAGGTTACGAGACATTAATCTTCCAATAGGTCTTTAATTAGGACAGATGCACTAAATAAGTCATAGCAAGACTTGGCCTGGAAACATTTATAATACTCAATTATACCATTTTACAGGCAATGGCAAATTGTTTTTGTGTAGTCTGGAAATTGTGGGACTTAATTAATTACCTTCAATGTTTTACACATCTGCTCTGCCCTCTTTTAAATGCATTAAATTGGCAACTCATGAAATGTTAAAAATAGAGTTCAAATTCCCCAGATGGCAAAGGGTGAAGATCAACTATGACAGAAAAGAAAAAGCCACTCTGTGGTGTACTGGAAATATGAAACCAAATTACATATCCAGTAACATTTGGCTTAGAAGGCTCTCAAGTCTGTGACAATTATTTTTAAAAGAATGAGAAATTTTCATGGTTTTAAAAAGCATTTAACTTGCCATTAAATACACTTCCTCCCTGGTTTCCTGAGATAGGCTGCAGTAAACAAACTGGGAAACCAGGCAGTGTGCAGATATAAAACACATATCAATCTCTGTCATGTAAACACCTCTGAGTGAAATTTATTTCTGCACAAATAACTTTGCCCCTATAAGTTGTACCAAAGACATGACCAAAAATAAGTACTCCAGAAGTATTTGCAGAGGCATTTTCATATCATAGATCATAAATGATGGAAAGGGGAGTTAAGAGCTTATTCCATTTGTAATTAGATCACAGAAAACAGATGGTGATGGCTTTGCACTGGGTAGCAGGATGTGACCATTTAAGTACACAAAAGGAAAACGGATGTTCGTTTCATTTTTCATCCTAGAAATTCTTCTGAGAAAGATTTTTCTGAGAAAGAAATTTCTCTGATTAAGAATAATACGTGAATCAGTTACAAAGGATCTAAACACATTCTGAAAGCTCTAAATGAGGCATGAGTGTGCAGATGAAGGGGTCCCCTCTGATCGTGATAGTCAGCTGATGCTGTGGCCCTTGGAGTCCAGATATCTGCAGCTTTCTGAAGGGCATTTCTCTTAAGGTTGTACAGTTTCTCCAGAGGGCTTGGGAGATGTTTTCTTCAAATGGGCGTAGATTTCAGGTCCTGCCTCCAAAGCAGTTATGCTGGGTCAACATGTGGGCTCACGTAGAGGCAGAAGTGTTTCCTACTTGAGTAGCTCCTGAATGGAATGCAGGAAAATGGAATTGACTACCAACATGCTCAGTGAGTGGACAGGGCTTTGTGGCCAAGTCCCTTAGAGCATATAGATGAATGCTATCTAGCAGAAATCCAGTGCAAGCCACATATGGGATTTAAAGTTTTCTTGGAGTCACAATTTAAAAAGTAAAAAGAAACAGGTGTAATTAACTTCAATAACATGTATTTTATCATCTCCACTTGTAATCAATATAATTATTATTATTATTATTACTTTGATACAGGGTCTCACTCTTTTTCCCAAGCTGGAGTGTAGTGGTGCAATAAGGCTCATTGCAGCCTTGACTTCCCAGGCTCAAGGGATCTTCCCACTTCAGACTCCTGAGTAGTTGGGACCACAGGTGCTCACCACTACAACCAGCTAACTTTTTCTTTGTTGTTTGTTTGTTTTAGAGACTTAGAGACGGGGTCTCCTTGTATAGCACAAGCTGGTCTTGAACTCCTGGGCTCAAGTGATCCTCCCACCTCAGCCTCCCAAGTGTTGGGATTATAGATGTGAGCCACCATGCCCGGCCAATATAAGAATTATTAATGGGATTTTTTACATTCTTTTTTAAAATACTAAGTCAGCAAAATCTCATGTATATTTCACATGCATAGCACATCTCAAGGCTAATGAGCCACCTTTCAAGGGCTCCATAGCTCACTGTGGCTAGTGACTACCATACCGGACAGTGCAGCTCTAGGTAATGAATGGGATAGCAAGGTTACACATACAAACCTCCAGGGTATGCATCTAGCACGGTGCTGGGAAGAAACTAAATAGGTGCTCATTATAAAGGCCGGAAGAATCCTTCCCACCTGTCAAGCATGAGCTTAGTATTCTCAGAGGCCTTCCCTTATTTTCTTCCATCCCCATTCCCTGCCTCCAAGACAGAAGGTTGCTCTTTTCTATGCCACAGAAGCACTCTATTTTCCCTACATCCCCTTTGGTGTGTGTATGTGTGTGTATATATATATATATATATATATATATATATATATATATATATATATGTATATATTGCTATTAATACAGCATCATAAATGTCTTTACAGTGTTCTCCTTGGCAAATTTTAAGCACCTTGAGGACAGGGTTGGTGCCTTATTCATGTCAATTTCCTGACACACAAGGGGGTGTTCCATAAATATTTGTTAACTTGAATAAAAAAATTCAATCAGCAATTCAGATGAGGGAAGAATGCCAGACTGCACACATCAAGACAGGGCAGAAATGAGGGAGAGGAAATCTGGAGGCGAGGGGAGAGGGGGCAGGAAGTGGGGGAAGGAGAAGGAGAAAGAAAAGAAAGAGAGAAGAAAAGAAAAAAGGGAAGAGGGAAGGGGAGGGAGGAGGAGGGGAGGGGAGGGAGGAGGAGGGGAGGGGAGGGAGGAGGAGGGGAGGGGAGGGGAGGGAGGGAGGAAGGAAAACTTTGAAGCACACAGCTCATCCAGACTTATGAAATAGCATTTCTCCGAATTTTTCCACTGGATTACTGTGCTTTTGAGGATAAAGTCCACATTTGTAAAACAGGGACGATGTATGGTTTGGGATTAGGGGTAGCTTTGGAAATACTTGTGCGTATGCTTGCTTGCCAGCCATAGTGAAGTTTGTAAAGGAAGCCTTTGATTCTGTTGTTTTGGTATAATTACTTGCTTCCTTAGAAAACAAAACAATAAGACCCTTGTACACACTCTGGAGTGTTCTCCCTAGATCAAGTCACCATTAATACAAACCTAATCTAAACATTTTCGGCAGAGTGTTAAGATAATTTAATTAGAAATCTGTTTCTTAACAGGATCAATTTTTTTTTACTTCAACAGAGTGAAAAGCATACACAAATAAACTAATATTTTAGAGTTACATATGACAAATTTTTTTCTTTAATTACTAATATCAAAAGAGATACATTTAGGCTTAAGAATAAAACTATAAAAACTATACAAATTTACCATTGTACCTCTTTAGCTTTGATGTTATTAGGCAACTGTTTAAGGCTCATTTTCCCACTGAAACAAACAAACAAAAAAAAAAACAGGACAAGACAAATCTCTAAAACGTAACCTCTTTTTAAAGACGACTGGGCAGAGCCTCAAAATAAAAGAAGTAAAGGAAAGAGAGATACAAAGGTGAGAAAAGTTAGGAAATTTTATTTGTCCTTCTCTTCACTTTATCAGAATGGCAAAATTAACGATATCATTCCAGTTTATTCCTTGGGTACCGGCAACATCTTATTGCTTATCTCTAGTGCCATCTAGAACCTTAAGCAACCCACTTTGCCTCCCCTTTGTCCTATTAGAGACATCAGGCAAGGCAGCAATATTAGGAAAAGGCATGTTTGATTACACCGTTCAAAAATCTGTCGGTTTTTTCCAGTTTTCTATCAGACTTTCTTCCCTACTGTAATTCCTGCCACATTCTAAATTTTATTTTCATGAGGCCAACCAGTTGTTTCTAATATAGAGAATTAAATCTGTAACTCTCTTTCTTCAAAGTAATTAAAGAGAAACTTAGCATTCAGAAAAATAATATATATGTAAAATTAATTTAACAGGAATCCAGTGCTTCTAATTAAGAAAAGGAGAACAGTCTTACCTACTGAGAAGAATCACGAGCATTTCTCCAGTTTGCAACAACGTTATTCTGATTAATAAACACACTATATTAGTATTAGTATTAGTGGTAGTGGTAGTATTATTAAGACATGGTCTTGCTCTGTCACCCAGGCTGGAGTGCAGTTGCACAATCACAGCTCACTGTAACCTTGAATTCCTGGGCTCAAGCAATCCTCCCACCTCAGCCTCCCAAGCAGATAGGATTACGGGTGTGCACCACCATGCCTGGCTATTTTTTTTTAGAGATGGGGTCTTGCTCTGTTGTCCAGGCTGATCTAAATCTCCTAGCCTCAAGAGACCCTCTCACCTCAGCCTCCCAAAGTGGTGGGATTATAAGCATGAGCTACCTGTGCCTGGTCTATTATGTAATCATTCTTAACTTGCTCTATGCCAAGCACTATTGTTAAGCGCTTTGCCTGAATTAACTAATTTGATCCTCATAGCATCCCAGTAAGGGTGGGTTATTATCCTCATTTTACAAATGAAGAAACACATCAGTGGGTTGGGTTCCTTGCCAAAGGTCACATTGCTAGGGGGAGGCAGAAGCTGGATTTGAACTCATGTTTGCATCACTCCTCTGTACTGCTTTTCCCTAGTGGAGTATGGAATGAGTATTCATGGGGACTGACCTGGTGCTCATGGACTTGCCCACTTCATGGTCTGTGATGGAACAGACATGAGGAAAATCCCTTTCCCATCACCTACACTCAGTCTGATGGCACTGTGTTCAGGCCACACTAATGATGGCTAATCAATGAGAACAAATGGATGGGTCAGTACCACCTGATGCCATATTGAAAAAATCTAACTCAAATTGGAAATTCTGCTCCCCAACAAGTCCCATAGCTCCATGAAGACAGGAAGTGTGTCCAATTTTAAACAATTTTCCTTGGTGTTTTATTTTTAATCAGCTTCGGGGCCATCGTAGTGCCTTGTACAAGCACGTAATCAACAAGTGCGAACTGAATTGATCTATGCCTTGGTAGCATTGCCCTTAAAAATTGCACTCTTAAATATGATGAGAAACTAGCTGTATATTAAAAGTGTAATTTAAGGCCGGGTGCTGTGGCTCACGCCTGTAATCCCAGCACTTTGGGAGGTTGAAGTGGGTGGATCATGAGGTCAAGAGATTGAGACCATCCTGGCCAACATGGTGAAACCCTGTCTCTACTAAAAATACAAAAATTAGCTGGGCGTGGTGGTGCGCGCCTGTAGTCCCAGCTACTCGGGAGGCTGAGGCAGGAGAATCGCTTGAACCAAGGAGGCAGAGGTTGTAGTGAGCCAAGATCGCGCCACTGCACTCCAGCCTGGTGACAGAGTGAGACTCCATCTCAAAAAAAAAAAAAAGTAATTTAACAACTAAGTATATTTGTCTGGTATCTATTCTGACTATGTTGTTAGTTGATTTTTCAATAGTCTAGGGTTTTAAAAAATGCATGTTGCTATTAATTGTAATGTGAGTTTTATAGAAAGAGGAAAAAGAGTGACCCAAGACATGAAAATAAAATTATTTTGAAATATTCATATGATGTAGGAAAGTTTTCTGTGTATATATTGTACTAATGCTAATGGTACTTAACTAGTTATTATATGGATTATTTATTAAAAGTATAAATTTTTATTAAGTGGTTCTAATTTTATAATTAGAGAAATTTTAAAGTACCTGAGTTAAAATAATGACTTATTATTTAATTTGGCTTCCTTTCCTTGTAATTAAAATATTCAGTACTTTCTTTTTATCAGATTTATCTTTACTTCTTTATTCATTGAGCTAGCTACAGTGGTTTCCATGCATAGATTCTTTTAATGTCCTATATACCTTCTGGAAAGTTAGGAAGTATTTTATGATGCATCACCAATGTTATTTCAAAAACCCCAAATTAGCAGCAAACTTATACATAGGAAAAATAGAATGAGTCAGTGGATTGTTTTATATTATATGTCTCTTGAGAACAAGTCATCAAAAGTTACAGCATTTAAAAAAATGTACCATGTATATAGGAGAAATCTGTCTCAGCTACTGTCTGCTTTTAGTGAACATGATTCTATGCTTACTTAATTGCTCAAAAAACTTTAGGCAATGCTAAGCAAGAATAGAAGGCTTTTTCCTAGGGTGGGGAAATAGGCTGATTGGCTTTACTTCCTTAATTACGGCTTCACAGTTTAGGCATTACAGAAATATTACATATCTGACTCTTAAGGTCTTTACCCATTTCATATTAGATCTTAGATTTCTTCATCCCATTATTGATCTAACATGTCTCTAGCTCTCTCGGGTAAAGGAAGAACATGCCCATGTGTTGCATTAGGTAATTCCTATTATTGAAAAGCTGTGTTCAATCTAAAATGACCTTTTCTTGGATTTTTTTGTCAAGCTAGCTTTGCAACCCACATTAAATTGAAGCTTTTGTATGAGGACCGAGAAGCCCGTTGTTGCGTGGGCAATGACATTCTTAGGGTGTTTGCTCAGGACAGCCGGCCCTCCGGCCAGCTGGTGGCAGGAGCTGGAGCATTTGGCCGAGTAGTCATTGCTGCTTTTTTTAAGTCCACAGCAAAGACAGGGCATTGGGTCTGAATTTGGACCATAAAGAAGGATGGACAAGTGCTATGCAAAGAAAAAGTTCATCTGTGAAGAGGATCTCTGTGCTTTCATAATCAGAACTCACAGCGTCAGTACTTTTGAAGATGTCGAACAAGAATTTTGGGAGGGGCAGCATGGAGATTTGGACTTTTCACAAAAATAAATTTGATAATCAGCATTGGTTTTACTTTAATTTTAGTGATCCTTTATGGTTGTACGTGTTTATAGTGACAAATTACGTCTGTGGGATTCGGGCAGGACTTTGAAAATGGCCTGATTATGTTAAGCTGCGTTAAGAGTTTTCTGGGAGGCTCACATGACTTCACTCAGAGAAAATGCCCAAATGGTAAGAGAGGAACTCTCTTAATTGCCTATTTCCGCGTGTTACTGTTTTCTTAAGCAAAGATTGTTCATTTACTTACCTTTTAAGTTTGTGTTTGCACTTCCAAGTTGAATTTTAAAACTTCTTCATTTAAAATAATAATAATAGTCACTTTAAAATTCTCTCATGATTAGAAAGACAGTTTCTCAAATTTTAACACTAATTCTATACTTGTCAGGTTTATTTTGGTTTACATTATATGCACTATTTTTCCCCTAAGACCTTAAAAACAACCTTATTTGAGAAATGTGAATTATGTGATTAGAATGCCCAGTTTTACTGAACCCAGCAGAGTTCTGGTTACTGAACATACACCAATGGCCTGCACCACTTAGAGCAACGACCAAGTAGTGGTCCCCTCTTAACTCTTTTACTGTCTGTGAGGTGTGACCTTCTTTACACCCCCACATGCCTCTAGTATGCATTGAAGTCCAGCCTGCCCAGAGCTGTTAAGCAGCTATAACTAATAATTTCCATTCGACTATCTCATCCCTCTTCTCTTCTACTCTCTTGTCAGCTGAGTGTTCTATCCCCTAGAACAGGGGTCCCCAGCCCCTGGTCTGTGGCCTGTTGGGAACCAGGCCACACAGCAGGAGGTGAGTGGTGGGCAAGCCAGGAAGCTTCATCTGTCCTCACAGCCACTCCCCATCACTCGCAAAACCGCCTGAGCTCCACCTCCTGTCACATCAGTGGCCGCGTTAGATTTTCATGGGAGTGTGAACCCTATTGTGAACTGCGCAGGAGAGGGATCTAGGTTGCACGTTCCTTATGAGAATCCAGTGCCTGATGATCTGTCACCATCTCCCATCAACCCCAGATGGGATCATCTAGTTTCAGGAAAACAAACTCAGGGTTCCCACTGATTCTACATTACAGTGAGTTGTATAATTATTTCCTTATATATTGCAATGTAATAATAATAGAAATAAAGTGCACAATAAATGTAAGGCACTTGAATCATCCCAAAACATCCCCTTGTCCCCTGGTCCGTGGAAAAATTGTTTTCCATGAAACCAGTCCCTGGGTGCCAAAAAGGTTGGGGACCTCCTTTGCCCTAGAACACTAGAGGAGGAAGCGGGTCACTTTCACAAGTGTGCAACTTACACACTCAGAAGATCCCTATGCCTGGCTGAAAGCTCTGCTGTTGCCATCTTAAAAATCTTAGTAATTTTTAAACAAGGGGTCCTGCATTTTAATCTTGTGCTGAGCCTCACCTTCTTCCCTGCTGGTTCTGAGAGAGAAGAAGATGTGAGGAACTGGGAAGGCCCTGAGCTCTGCAGAGTCTCTCTTCATCATTGTGAGTTTCATTTCGGAGTAGCTAGTCACTAGCCTCTAGTGCACTGTTTCAGAAAGTATGTCAGTGAACATTAATGCAAGAAGCACTTACTAAAAATGGTAGATTCCTCAGCCCAGAGAAATGAATTACGGTCTTCAGGGATGGGGCCAAGAAGTTTGTATTTTCATAGACTTCCCATGATTCTCAGTTCACTAAAGGCTGAGAACCTTTGGTTGGTGAATGGCACCTCTGAATTGACCCATCTCTAATTCTGTGACTCCATATTGGTGGGTTCACAACTAAAGGAGAGGAAACAAAAGAAAATAAATTCTATTATCTCCAGAACACTTTATGATACATTGTCAGAGGACAAAAATACTGGTTTGTACTAGAAAAATAACTCTGTTTGACTTGGCAGAGAATAGCAATGTCTTCATTTGAGGCTAGGTTACTTTAAACCACTTTTTTTGGGAGTTCCTATTTTCACTTATTTCTGCTACTACCATTAGAAAATGGAATATTTTAGCCAGGCAATTATGGGTGATCAAACAGCTATTTCAGCCAGTCACTGGCCCTGTCAGGGACTTTGCAAAGATCAATTGCGATGACAAGGATTGTTGTATTAAAATCAGATAATCAAGACATCAATCATTGTTTAAAATAGAGTTTTGGCAGATAGTAGAGTTTAGTGGTTAAGAGTCTGCATTTTGGAGGCAGACAGGCCCCAGTGGAAAGCAGACCCATCATTTAACAGCGGGACCTAATGAAATTCTTTTTTCCCAACAAACCCTAGGTTTTTATTTTTAAAAAAATCATTGATAAGGATATTAATAGACCTTACTTTATAAGGTTGTTTTGAGAATAAAACAAGACAGTCCAAGTGAAATCCTAGTGCACAATACCTGTCGCATAGTATTAAATATTAACTAAATATTAAATACTAAATAAAATATTATTTTTTAACTGTCAAGAAAGATTTAAAAATTAAGATCTATGAAAACTTAAGAACTGAAGCCAAAATGAAATCCTGTAATCAAATAAATTCCAGGTGTAATAGATAATCCTTGTATATTTTTCCAGATTGTGTACATGATAAACTCATTAATTCAACCTTACAACAGAGAAACAAACTTCAAATTAGTAGGCAAGCAAGCATGGAGGTACAAATGGTTATGCATAGGAAGACAGAAATACAATGTCAAAATGTATTTGACACATTTGTTTTGACAAGTGCAATGATTAACTTTCTGTGTCAATTTGGCTTGGCTATGGTGCCCAGTTGTTTGGTTACACAACAGTCTAGGTGTTTCTGTAAAGGTATTTTTTGATGTGTTTAATATTTAAATCAGTAGACTTTGAGTAAAGCAGATTACTCTCCATCGTGTGGGTAGTCTTTATCCAATCAGTTGAAGGCCTTAAGAAAAAAGACTGAGGTTTATGCAAGAAGAAAGGAATTCTACCTCCAACTCAAGACTGCCAGCCTGCCCTGCAGATTTTGGGCTTGTAAGCCCCTACAATCACTGAACCAGTTCCTTAAAGTCTCTTTCCCTCTCTCCCTTAATACACACACACACACACACACACACACACACACACACACACACACACACGATAGATAGATAGATAGATAGATAGATAGAAAGATTTTTTTTTTTCTTTTTGAGACAGAGTCTGACTCTGTCACTCAGGGTGGACATCAGTGGTAAGATCATTATCTCACTGTAACCTCAAACTCCTTAAGTGACCCGCTTACTGCAGCCTCCCAAAGTGCTGGGATTACATGCGTGAGCCACCATGGCCCAGCCTATATATGATATATTTATCATAATATATATATATAAAATTTGGGCTGCTATAGCAACAATACCATAGTCTGGGTGGCTTGAAAAACAAACATTTTCACAGTTCCAGGGGCTGGGAAGTCCAAGATCAAGATGCTGGCAGGTTCAGTACCTGGTGAGGACCCTCTTCCTGATTCATAGATAGCCATATTTTCACTGCTGTTTCCTCACATGGTGGAAAGGAATGAGAGGGCTCTCTGGAGTCTCTTTTATAAGGACTGCATTTCTGCTCTATCAAGACAACGCTTACCCCTCTAATCCCATTCATAAAGTTTTACCATCATGGCCTAATCACCTCCCAACGGCTCTACATTCTAATACCATCAATTTTGGGGTTAGAATTTCAACATACTACATCTCTATTTATAGATTAGTATCTAATATTAATGACATAGTTTGTTATTAGTAGTCACAGTTCTCTAGAGAAATAGGAACTATATAAAGATATATATACTAGATATATCTCTATATAGATATATATACATATATACATATATCTATATGTACAGATATATATACATATATACATATATCTATATGTACAGATATATATACATATATCTGTATATATATACATATATATACAGATATACATACATATATCTATATAGATATACATACATATATATCTATATAGATATATATACATATATATCTATATAGATATATATACATATATATCTATATAGATATACATATATATCTAGATATATACATATATATAGATATGTATACATATATAGATATATATACATATATATCTAGATAGATATATATACATATATATCTAGATATATATATCTATATATTTATAAAGATTTATACATGTATCTATATATCTATATGTAGATATATTATCTAGTATATAGATATATCTAGCATATATCTCTGTATATCTATATATAGGTCCTATTTCTCTAGAGAACTAATACAACACAATGACTAATGTAACACAAGCTCTGTCACCCAGGCTGGAGTGCAGTGGCGCAATCTCGGCTCACTGCAAGCTCCACCTCCTGGGTTCACGCCATTCTCCTGCCTCATCCTCCCAAGTAGCTGGGACTATAGGCACCTGCCACCATGACCAGCTAATTTTTTGTATTTTTAGTACTTTTTACTTTTCTATTATCACACAGTATTGATGTGATATTCCATTGAGCATTTGGCTCACAAAAATAAATATTTTGGAATGCAGTTATTTTAAGGAAGGACTTGGATATTGAATCCTCACTGCGATACCCGATGAAAACACTTTCCTGTAATGGAAATTAAAGATAAGATATTGCAGATCAACAAAGAATGTGTGTAGAGTCAGGACTGTTACTGCCCCCTGTTTTGTGCTTACCTCATATGCATTGCTCTGCCCTCCAGGCTGCGCTGAAGAAGCTGCGATTTCACAACTGCTTCTGCGCAAGCAATAGGGACAAAGAATTTTGGCTTTCCATGAAATGGCTCAGCCAGGGTAATTATTTATCTGCGCAGGCTGATGCCTTAAGCTTAGTGCCTGTGGACTCCTCCGAGAGCAGAGATGAGCGTGATTGACAGATAGCTGCAACTCTGTCACCTGGGTAAAACCCTGCTGGTAATGAAGCATTCATACTCAGACCTCACCTTTCTGGACCTGCCAGGCTGCATTTGCTGGCAGCAACTCTGAAAGCCTTCCATGGGAAAATGATGTTTCAAAGGTGCCAATTACAGCACATATGTATTTCACCTTGAGAATTTCAATTGGCAAAGATAATATCATGGATTGCCCTTATAGTTTTGATGGGATGTTCATTTGTACTAAGAGATCTGATCGAAATGCTATTATTAATGGAGGCTTTTGAAAACAGTGCATGAAAAGCAATGGGGGATTGGTTTTTTTTAAAGCATATCCTAAAAGACCATTTATCAGCTAGTGCTCAGCAAATGTTTAAAGAATAATGGTGTGCAAATAAGCATGTTCACCTAGAAACCAACTGGATTCTGATTCCCTGATGGAACATTGTATGTAAATATAAATTAGCTTGTTCTAACCCGTGGCATTGGACACCTAGACGTGGTTTCTTTCCTTTTGCACAACACGGACCTGATGAAAAGGAAAACAGAACTTACCTTGTTCCTGCTCTGTCAAGACAACCCTTACCCCTTTGTTATTTTGCTTCTTTTTAGGATAACTCTTAAGCAAAATAATGAAGCCAGAAACCAACATGGTCATAAGTGAATGTTGATGGAACATCTACTATGGGTCATGTGTTTTCCATATGTCATTTTATTTAATCTTCATAAAAATCCTGTGAAATATGAGAGAGGAAGCATTTTTGTTTCCATTTTGTCTAGAAGAAACTGAGATTCTAAGGTGTCAGGTAATCAGTCCAAGGTTGTCTAAATAGGTAAAGTTCCAACAACTTTGTCTCTTTCCATTTATTTCTTCTCATGTAAGTACAAGTCAGTTCCTCTCTCTCTCTCTCTGTCTCTCTGTCTCATTGTCTCTCTGTTGCTCTTTCTCCCTCTCCTTCTCTTTCTTTCTCTCTGGGTCTCTCTTGCACACACACACAGAGACACATACACACACAAACACAGATGACCTCTGCCCCCTTCTGTACTTCCAGACCTCTGTTGTACTGGGTAAAAACATCTGATAAACTCCTTCACACTCAATTGGTAGAGACTTAATATGCTGCGCCTTCCCTGAGCATTTTAATAGAAAAGGTCAAGGAGAGGGTGAAGCTTAGTAGAAAGAATTGCTTTGTGAAAGGATTCTCAAAATCTGTAAAGAATGTGGCTTTGGTCTGGACGTTTTCTCGGAACCCCTCAGACAATCCCACGTGGGAACCTTGTCCTCTCCTTCAGCTCGTGGGTGGTTTTAATGTCCCAGCTTCTTGTGCAGCTGCTGTTCTCTGTCTCCTGGGCAGCTCCTCCTTGTCGTTCAGCCTTTACATCATACAGACTGTCCGTCATCCCAACAACTCAACAGATACTTTTTGAAGGCAATTCTAAGATACAAATCAAAATTTTGGTTAGATTCTTGGTAAAATTGTACTAGATCCTGAAAAAAACATCTGATTTTAGAATTACCCTTAACTTGATATCCTTCTCATTCTCAAGGGCCTTTTCTTTGGGCAAGGATGTTAATCTGTAGGCCTGAATACCCTAGACACTGGGCTAGATTCATTCTTCCTTTTTAACTTTTACTTGAGCAGTTTGACACAGGTTTTAGATAAGCTGAGAAGCATGTCCACCTGCCATAGCAAATAGGAAGACAAGCACCCTCTTCCATATGGATGACCCAATTCTACTATCTCAACCCAGCAGTGGCCCTAACAAGCAATAGAACCCCTTGGCTAGTTATTTTCAGAAATGACAGCTCTGTAGCAATTATGGCAAAACTAAGATCTTTGTTTTTGACAGGAACTCTTAACATTCAAAGGAAGAGTGAGACCCAGCAACACAACAGGGTGAGGCATTTCATTATTTAGGGCTAACTTAGGCAACGAAGTCATTCTAACAGGATCATTTAGATGCCACCTGACTCAAAATGAAACTTTCTCCAAGCCCCGCGTCAAGGTTCCCCGCGGCAGAGGTGGATAAGTGGTACATCAGACCCTCACATTCTTCAGTGACCTTGTCATATCCTCCCTGGGGACATAATACAGCATTGGAGCATCAAAAGTCCAAAATTGCTGCTTGCCTGTCATCTTCCTGTGGCCTCCACACGGTAGAGGTGTTCCTCCAGCAGTTGATTTTCAGAACAAAGCACCAGCTTGACTCCTGCTTGTCAGAGACCGAAGCCCCCTGAGCTCTCTTCCTTACAACAGCACACAATAGCTGCTGGCTGTGTTCTGCATCTCAATTTGGCAGTGTCTGCTCCCATAAAATCCTAGTTGAGAGCAACAGCCCACCAGGCCTGCCAAAATTGGCTCCTTGCGATTTCCTCACTTTGGGAGAATTCCTCACTTCAAGAAGTTACACGGGTACTTGGAATGTGTGACTTTAGCAATGCCCTCAACTGAGCTATGAATTTAACCTGATGCCCTTGGCTTCGATCTGGGGGGATCGATGTGAGAAACTACCACAGGAAGAATGCCCTGGCATTTTGCAGAGTGGCTCTGGCAGGCCCCATCCATTACATTGTCCAGTGCCCGATATGAATGCATGAGAAAGTCTTCTTAGACTTCCAGGCTCACCTAAAAGGGTTTTTCTTCCGATGAAAAGGTGTGTATTCGTTTATAAGATAATGAGAGCTCTTTAACTTATCATGTGTCTCTCCTTGCCTAAGCTGCAAAATCCCAGGGCTAAATTTTCTTCTCAGTTGTAGCGGCTTTCTTTTACTTAAGCTTAGGATAGAATGATTCCTATTCTTTGTCCTCTTATTACTTGGCATTTTGGTAGACATAGAGTTAGATATTATCTTGTTGATTCTCCCAACCACATCCAAGAATATATTTATTATCATTATTTTATAGAGCAGGAAAATAAGGAGAGAAAGATGAAGTGATTTGCCCCAGTTGACAAAGTCCCATTAGGAACTTTGTTAGTTGTAAACAGTAAACAAAGGAATGGAAAAGTCACAGTGTGTAGTCATAGTACATGCTCTGAGTCTACGTAAAATGTTTTTGGCCAGATGTGGTGATGCACACCTGTAGTCCCAACTACTTAGGCGGCTGAGGCAGAATGATCACTTGAGCCCAGGAATTCCAGGCTGCAGTGCGCTACGTTTGCCACTATGAATAGCCAAGCACTCTAACCTGGGCAACATAGCAAGACTCTGCCTCTAAAATTAAAAGAAAAATGTTCTTATGGTTGTTATTATTGTTGTGTAACCCTGGCGAAGCCACTTATTGTGTTGATACGGCATTTGTTCAGCAAACCAGCCCTTCTAATGTCGGGTAAGCCATGCCGGTGTGAGGACCAATAAAATGTTTAAAACAAAAACTTACCATAAAATTTAAAGCTCCACATTAAAAGATATAGATCTGGTGTACATATGTTTTGCCCTGTTATTAGGAAGCAAAATTTAGAAGACAAGTAATTACAATTTAAGTAATTTGTTTAATACAATACCTGAAATTACTGTCAGATAAACATTTCTTGAGAAGATCAAAATATATGGTTATTTTACATTTTCCCATTTGGATCTCTTTCAATTTCTGTAGTTTATTAGCTTGGTTCAGTGTCTTTGAGCATTAGTCAACATTTAAAATGTAGGTTTTTATGATTCTGGAAGAAGCAATTGCTTCCGAGGGAGAAAACATTCTGTAAATTACATGTAAATGTTTTTACTTGGATGAGTTCTTTTGCATCTGTGCAGAGGATCATTTTAATTTACACAAGAATGAAGGTTTTCCGTGATTGAATGTAGTAGGCACGCTTGTGTATCTAATTTCCACTTCATTTATACCAGAGTCTAGCAGACACAAGGGGCATTTTGTTCTAATGTAAGTGCTACTTAAAAATAAAATAAAATTATAATAAAAAGCTAAGGATTACTGTGCCATTTCTAATTTTATTTCAGAGTTGCCCCTTGGAGTGGGTTGGAGCAGATCTGAGTCATGTAATTTGGCATTATGATGCTCTAAAGATACAGACCATAAAGACTTCATCCTTGGAACAAAGCAGATGAGAAACTCAGAGATGTGATTGACTAAAAACATCAAACCGTCTCCCCTTTCCCTCACAGCTATACATTTCAGAGTTTAGTGTATTTTTCCTACATAGAAAACTGTTCTGTAAATCATTTCTATTTCTTTTTCCTTAATCTCAGAGATTATGTAGCCTTTACAAAATTGGGTGTTTGAAAATCCAAAGGATTATAAAGGCTTCAGCTAATTCAGCTTCTTCTCTTTGCACCATTAAAATCTTTCAGAGAAATAACCAGCTTCTAGTCACTGTTTATTGACAGTGAAAAGGATGTGACATTTTGACATTAATCAGTTGCTGGGCTGGAGACAAAGGTATAGGTTTTGATGTTCTAATATCACTGCAAATGTAATAATAAAGGCCACTGAAATGTGGAAATGAGTGTGAATATTTGCCTCTTCCTAACTGAGAACCACAAGACTTCTTTTTATCTTATTAAATCTGCGTTATTAAATGCCCTAAATTAATGAAAGGTTATTGCTCAAGAATTCAAATTTATATAAACCAGCCAGTTCTAAGCTTTTAGTCTCTGAGCCACTCTTTCCTCTTTACAGCTTCTTTGTTAGGCACAACTACATTTTTAGTATTTTTCTTCTACAGTCGTTTTTGGGTTTTGTTTTTGTTTTTGTTTCCATGCAGTCATTTTTCCCCTTGGCCATCTTGGGAAATACACTGGTGGAGTTTCTCCTTACAATAGAGAGTACTGAGGCTCTGGAAGAGTACAGACGTCTTGCCTAAGATGTACAGTTGGCAAAGAGAACTGATAGGGTACCATTCTCTAGGGAGGGCTGGCACATTTAAACAGGCGTGGTCCAAGGTGGAACGGAGATTGATGAGCATGTAATATGTTTCCTTTGCATCCACCAAGACGCCTCCTTGGTGGACAGGTAGAGAGCTAAGGCAGCCCCAGGTTGATTTCCCAGGACACCTGCAGTTGCAGAGTCTTTGGGAAGGACTTGTGTTTTCAAGTTCTGAAAGCTAGGTGCCTCAATCTCAGATATTCTGGTTAGTTACCTGCCTACAGAACTGTAATACCTCCCCTAATGAATATAATCCTTTGATTACAAATTAATTTTGAGCTACTTTCAAATTCTCTAAAGCACAGGTAATTTTGAAGGTGCTTATGGGATGTTGCAATGAATTAATCACTTTACAATAGAAGGGAAGGGTATAAGATACATTTTAAAAAACTTTCAACCTTATGTTTATTGTCTTCATAATATAGGTGGCTTTGTTTGGCTAATCTTATTTTAATTTAATTATTTTATATTAGATGTGCTAATTATACAAACACTAATTACCTGAATCCATTTAATTCTGTGGCATTCACGGTTACCTGACAAATACTGAATTGAATGACAACACCTAAATATAACTGCATGACTTAACTGTCTGGCGCAATATTTGCATTATTAGGGAGTTGTCATCTTGTAAAGAAATAGAAATCATGAACTATTTACCATAGCTTCACTTAATAATAGAAGATATTGCTATCTCAGACAATGTAGCTTCCAATGTTGCTTTAGAACCAGGATAGCATCCTTAAGATTTAAAAAACTTTGAATAGCCTTTTAAAAAAAGTTTTAAAAATCATATGCTGTGCCAATTAATTTTATAAGTCTAATTATCTATATATTGCTTCCTAAAAGTTCATGAACTGCCAGTATTGCTTTTGTCTCTCAGATGGATCCTAAGACAGCTCTTATAGTGTTGTCTGTAGGCCAGGTGTGGTCACTCACACCTGTAATCCCAGCACTTTGGGAGGCCAAGGAGGGGTAGTCATTTGAGGCCAGGAGTTGGTGACCAGCATGGGCAACATAGCAATAGCAAGACCTCATATCCACAACAATTTTTTTTTAAGTTTATAGTATTGTAAGTCTGAAACAAGTTCAGATATACATCCAAAGTTTTAGGACTTTTGCTTGATAACAAGTTTTATCATCTAATTTTGACACAACCCTTTTTTCTTTAAAAACAAAATAAGGTTGGGTCAAGATGGCAGTTATAACAAAATATTTTGTTTCCTCTCTTACCCCAAGTTCCCTCAAATTAAAAAAAGTAAAATTTTTGATAATTAATACTTCTGGTAAACAAGAACATGTACCATGAAGAAATAAGACATTTTAAGGAAATGCAAAAAATTTAGAAGCAAGCAGGATTAGAGCCACAAAGAAAAAGAGACTGTAAAAAAGCAAAGCAAACATAATAAAACAAACAAAAACACTACCCAGGTTAAATATAAGAGAAGACTACTGCTGAGAATTTTCTAGGGGTACTCCAAGCTCATGAACAATGAACATAAGTAGTGGGAGAAATCCTTGGAGCAATGATCATGGTGATTATACAGCAGCTGTATTTGGGGCTGCCCAGCCAGTCAGCCCTTTTCCAGCCTTGGCTTTTTTGCTCTGTGGGCAGCAAAACAGCCAAGATGATTTCATGGGAAAATTCTACCATATGTCTAAAGAACATATAATTTCTATATTATACAAATAGTTTCAAAGAGAAAACATCAAAAAGTTTTCCAACTCATTCTTTAGGGCTAACATAATAAAGTACCATAAAATAGAAAGAAAGCTATAGTCTAAGCTTATTTCTGAACCTAGATGCAAAAGTCTGAAATAAAATACAAATGAAATCCAACTGTGTATTAAAAAGAGCATTTCCCAGGAATACAATCATGACTCATTATTGATACTTGATTATAATTTATTGAAAATTAGTATCACCATATTAACGGATTCTAAAAATTCAATCTATACACTCAGCTCTGCCGACGCCAAAATTGCATTCGATGTAATTGAATACCACATTCAGACCAAAACAATGAAACAAAAAAGAGCAATGCAAACCCAAAACAAAACAAAATCCCTCTCAAACCACACTCAGAATACAAAGAAAACTTGATAAAGGGCATCTAACAAAAATGAAACCAAAGTTTTTGAAGAATTTCCCATTAAAGTTGCTAAGAAGAAGAGGAGAGAGGAATATCTGTATAACACCCAGATTCTAAAGTGACCTCTGCCTCTTGGTGGTCCTGCCTTTCTGTAAACCTCTCCCCCTTGAGTGTGGGTGGGACCTGTGACTTGCTTCTAACCAACAGAATATGGCAAAGGTGATGGGAGGTGACTCCTGGATTACTTGATGTTATATAAGACTCCATCTTACTAGCAGACTTAATCTCTCTCTCATTCTCCTACTGGCCTTGAGGAAGCAAACGGCCATATTATGAACTGCCAATGGAAAGAGCCACATAGCTTTGCGCAGTGGCAGTATCTCAGCCAATAAGGCTTATCTGAAGGCGACTACTGGTAATTGGAAAGGGCCACATGACAGGAAGCTGTGAATGGAATCGAGGAGCTGAGGGAAGGCTCTGGCCAACAGACAGCAAAAAATGTTAAAGCTCCCAGCCCTACAGCTACAAGCTATGAGGAGATGAATTCTGCCAATAACTTTAGTGAGCTTGGAAATGGATTCTTTTCCAGTTGAGCCACCAGATGAGAATACAGCCTAGCTGACATCTTGATTGCAGCTAGTGGATCTTGATGCAGAGAGCCCAGCAAAGCAGTGCTCATGCTCCTAACCCACATAAACTGTGAGAAAATAAATGTATGCTGTTTTAAACTGCTAAGTTTCAAAAAAAAATTGCAGCAATAGATAACAAATACAGTCTATTCTCACCACTACTTTTTATAACATTTAAGGTTTTTATTTAATGATGTGATATAGAACATTGACATACAATGAACTGTTCAAAGTGTGCAATTTGATAAATTCTGACTACGTATACACACACACAACTGCGAAGCCACCAAAATGATTAAGATAAAGAACACAACCATCACACCTAAAAGATTCCTCGGGTCCCTTTGTAATCTCATCCCTCTCTTGACCCCCATTACCATCCAACCTCTGATTTGCTTTCTATTGCTATAGATTAATTTGCATCTTCAAGAATTCTAGAATGTACTTTTGTTTTGTCTAGCTTCTTTCACTCATCCATTGAGTGAGATCCATCTCACATTGAGATTCATCCTATGAGAACATGAATTAATAGTTTATTTCTTTTTTTATTATTGAATGGCATTTCATTATACTGCTACATCACAGTTTGTCTTTCACCTGTTGATGGACATTTGGGTTGATTCCAGTTTTTTACTACAACAAATAGAACTCTGTGAACATTCATGTGCAAGTCTTTGTATAGGCATATGCTTTCATTTCTTTTGGGTAGACACCTAGGAGCCAAGTAAGTGGGTCATATGGTACCTATGTTTAAATTTTAAGAAAATATCAAACTGTTTTTCAAAACTGTTGTACCATTTTACATCTCACAAAAAAATGTGTGAGAGTTTCAGTTCCTCCACAGCCAGCACTTGGTATGATGAGTCTTTTTAGTTGTAGCCATTATACTATGTGGGTAGTGATATCTCACTGTGATTTTAATTTGTATATCCCTGATGACTAATGGTGTTAAACATCTTTTCATGTTCTTATTTTACCACACTTGGTAAAGTGTCTGTTCAAAGTCTTTAGCCTATTTTATATTGGATTGTTTTTATTACCAAATACTGAGAGTTTTTTATATAGTCCAGATGAAACTCCTTTATTCAACAGGGGATTTGTAAATCCCATTTTCTTTCTGAGAGTTGTCTTTTTATTCTCTTACCAGTATATTCTAAAGAGCATCACTTAATTTTGATGAAGTTCAATTTATTATTTTTCTTTTATAGATCATGCTTTTGGCATTTTGTCTAGGAAAACATTGCCTAACCATAGGTCACAAATATTTTCTCCAGTAATCTTTATAAATTTGTGTAAATCACGTTTTCATCTGTTATTATTTTCTTCTGCTTGATATACTTGAACACTTTTTGGAGTGCAGGCCTGATAGTGATGAGTTCTTCTAGCTTTTGTTATCTGAAAACATTTTCACTGAGCCTTAATTTTGAAAGGTATTTTCACTGGGAAAAGGGCTGCATTTGCCATGTTATTAGTTGCATTTGCTCATTATTTCAGTACTTTTCGTGTTGTTGGGGCATTGTCTTTTAGTTTGCATTGTTTCCCATGAGAAATCTGTTGTCATACTTATTTTTGTTCATTGGTATGTAATGTCTTTTTTCTCTGGCTGCTTTTAAGATTTTCTTTGGCCAGCCACTGTGGCTCATGCCTGTAATCCTAGCACTTTGGGAGGCTGAGGCAGATGTATCACCTGAGATCAGGAGTTTGAGACCAGCCTGACCAACATGGTGAAACCCCATCTCTACTAAAAACACACAAAAGTTAGCTGGTCATGGTGGCAGGTGCCTGTAATCCCAGCAACTCGGGAGGCTGAGGCAGGAGAATCACTTGAACCCAGGAGGCAGAGGTTGCAGTGAGCCAAGACCGTGCCATTGCACTCCAGCCTGAGTGACAAGAACAAAACTCCATCTCAAAAAAAAAAAAAGATTTTCTTTTTCTCTCTGCTTTCAAGCAATTTGATTATGATATGCCTTAGTGTAGTTTTCTTCATATATTTTTTATGCTTCTAATTTGTTGACCTTCTTGGACCTGTAGTCTACAACTACAGATCAAATTTGGAAAGGTTTTGGCCATTTTTTCTTCAAATACTTTTTGTTTCCTCATCCTCTTCTCACCTTTGTATATTCCAATTACGTGTGTGTATTTGGTCATTCGAAGTTGTCCTTAGCTCATGGATGTTGTGTTCATTGTTTTCAGTTATTTTCACTCTTTGTTTCCTTTTGAACAGTTTCTGTTGCTGTGTCTTCGAGTTCACTATTTTTTCTTCTGTCATGTCTAATCTTCCATTAAACCCATCCACTGTATTTTTAAACTCACATATTTATTTTTAATCATTAGAAGTTTTATTTGGGTCTTTTTAATATCCTCCCATGCCTCTATTTAATGTAGTCAATCTTTCATCTAGCTTCCTGAACACACAAAAGGCAGTTGGAACAACTGCCTCACTTTCCTTGTTCACTAATTCTATAATCTGTGTTATTTCTGGGTCTGTTTTAACTGATTGATTTTGCAGTTTCCTGCTTCTTTATATGCTGTATAATTTGTTATTAGGTGCTAGACAATTTGAATTTTACCTTATTGGTTGCTGGATATTTTTTATTCCTATAAATATTCTTGAGCTTTGTTTTGTCACAAAATTTGGGTCAAAGGATTCTTTCCCATTACGGAGGTAAGACAATTCCTAGTATCCTAAATATGCTCCCCAACAATGACGGGATTATGAGCCACAGGTAACCTAGCTGTTGAGAACACACACTACTACTCCTGGCTCTGTGTGGACTCCAGGCATTTGTTTAGTGTGATCTTTGGGGTGAACATTCTTTCGTAGACCTCAGATAGTTTCCTCAGACATATGCGTTGATCAGGACTCCACTGCGTTCCTACAGGAAACTCTCTGCAGATCTCTGGAGTTTTCTGTCTGTGCAGCTCCTTCCACTCTGATATGCTGCCTTTGGCATTGGTGTCCCTAAACTCCAAACTCTGTCATCCTAAGTCAGGAGGGCTGCCAGGCTTTGCCTAGGAACCCACTCTCTGCACCATGGCTTAGAAACTCTCTCGAGACAGTAGGCTGGGGCTATCATCATGTGCTTACTTTTAATAATATGAAAAATTTTAAATGTTTTGAACCAGGAAGAAACACAACACTATAAGCAAACATAAAGACAAACGTGAGATTGAGGAAAAATATTATTTACATGTGTAGCAGAAAAAAATACTACTATTAAAAATAAACAAAACATAAATCATTAAGAAAAAAAGATAACCCAAGATAATAACAGTCAAATTCACAGAAGAAGAAATATACATAGCTAAAATGCATATAAACTTACACATGACCTAATTAATCACCAAGATAAGGTAAATGAGCTATAATTTTTTCAATTATCTTTTTTTTTTTTTTTTTTGAGATGGTGTCTTGCTCTGTTGCCCAGGTTGGAGTGCAGTGGCATGATCTTGGCTCACTGCAACCTCTGCTGCCTGGATTCAAGCAATTCTCCTGTCTCAGCTTCCCAAGTAGCTGGGACTACAGGCACACACCACCACGCCCCGCTAATTTTTGTATTTTTAGTAGAAACAGGGTTTCACCATATTGGTCAGGCTGGTCTCAAACTCCTGACCTCAGGTGATCCACCCAACTTGGCCTCTCAAAGTGCTGGGATTACAGGCTTGAGCCACTGTGCCAGGCCTCAATTATCTTAAATGATAAAAAGATCAATAAATTTCATTGTTGATACAGATGCAGGAAAATAGAGACTCATGAAGGCTATGGATATTTGGATAGTTTTTTTTTTTAAGAGAAGTTAAATAATTTGTGTTAAAGATTAGATGTACATCCTCTTTCAGTTCTGGCAGTCCTATATTTAATACTAGTTGCACGTGTGCATACAAATCTTCAAAGAAGGTATTCACTGAAATAAAATTGGAAACAACCTAAATGACCATCAGTTGACAATGGCACAATGCACTATGTTACATCCGTATTGCAGAAAATAAAAGAGGTACTAAAAAAATGTGGTAGCCCCGTATGATTGCATATGGATATTTCTAAAATATATTAAGTGAAAAAAATTACAGATGAATACGTCTAGTAAGATCCCACAGATGTCTTCAAAATAACCTTACATAAGAGAATATATTCTTATGAAGATGTAAAAGCATTAAAAAATACTGGAAGGCTATGAATTCAGTATCAGCCATGGTTACCTCTTGGGGAGGAAGGGAAAAGGGGAGCCAGTTAGAGGGAGAATTGCATAGTCTACATAACTTCTGTATCACTCGAATTCTTAGAATAGTCTATGTATTATTTGTGTCATTATAAAATTAAAACATGGGGAAAACTCATGCCAAAATGAAAGAGAAAAAGATCAAAGGGAAAATGAAAAGAAGGAAAAAAATGCAATCTTGAGATTTATGGCAGACTAGTGGATATCATGTGGCATACTTAAGTTGCTTTATTCATTCATGGTCTGTGTTGAGGGGGGCCATAGGACATAGAGGAACATAATAGAATTTTAGGGGGTGGTAAATACTCATTATTCATTGGTAAAATGTGGACTTGGGGCCCTATGATGAGATTAAATGTGTAAGAGAAGCAATTCCATTTGAGGATAAGGGAAGGCAGAGGCTTTCACATTTCCAGCTGATTGTTAAGGACAGACAGGTAATATTATAAAAAATCTTAATGTAAGAAAATGTAGTTTAAAAAATGAGAAATCCATTTCTGAACTCATTTAAGCTTTCTCCCCAGATCTAAGATGAAAGCTCATCAGCTGTAAATACTCAGTGCTTTCCACCGTGACAGAGTTTAAATTAAAACAAAAAAAAACCTAGAGCTTGGCAGGAAAACAGAGGTCCATGGTATGAACCTGCGGCCAGACGTGCCTGGAAAAGAAAGAGCAGAGGCTGAGTTTCCGTCAGGTCCTGTTTCTGCTGGCTGTAGCCCTCTTGCAGATTCTGGGTTTCTGTGGGATGGTTTGTTTAAGCAAGAATTTGTCAATGGGTCAACACCCCTCTCCAGTGAGGAGGGTGCATCGGGCTCCTGATGCCGAGTCCAGTCACATTGCACGGCTGGCCTTAGGCTGACAATGCTGGATCAGTCAGGCTCTCCTGGGTTGCAAATACTAGTTCCTGAAACCGTCCTTCCTCTCTCCCTCTCTTCCTGTCTCCCTTCTTGCCTCCTTGTTTCCTTCTTTCATCCTTTTATTCATCAACAATTTATTGAGCAGTTACTGTGTCAGGCATTGCTGTATTGGAGATTCTGGAAATACAGCAGTGACCTCGACAGAGAAAATTCCTTCATGGCTATACCTCCTTCATTCTTGGTCTATTTTCAGAATTCAAACTTCTGAATGTAAAAATTGGCTGCCCTATCAGGGATATTATTCACTGATTGTGAATTTCTGGCTTTACTTTCTAGAAGTAATTGTAGTATGCATTGCAAATGAATTACCATTTTGGTTTATAAACCAATCCCTTATTATTTTATTTGATATGAATTAAACTCCCTGGGTAATTCTGTCTGTACTGACAAAATTCCAGTTAGGGATCTGTACATCTAAGTGTTACATCTCCACTTCTGCTGCCCTGTAGGCCCTGTCTTGGTTCCCTCCTTGAATTACATCTTTTCCCCATCTCTCACACATAATACTTAATCTTTAGTGAATGGCTCCAGTTGCTAATTAACTAAAAAGGAAATATTCGGAGAACTTGGAATAAGAGATGGGATGGGAAAGACAGCGCCTTAATACACAGCAGAGGGGTTACTCCTAGAGACATCCACCATCTGCTCCTGTATTTTGAAATTCCTTCAGATTAGATTTAGATTCTGCCCAGAATCTATTGCCACAACTGTAATACTCATCTCTTCATTTAAAAAAATAATTGTAACTGTAGGTCTCTTCAATTACTGGCACTTTTTGAATAATAAAAACTAACATTTTGAAAGTATTTAGTATGGGCCAGGTGTGGTGGCTCATGCCTGTAATCTCAGCACTTTTGGAGGCTGAGGTGGGTAGATTGCCTGAAGTCCAGAGTTCAAGACCAGCCTGACCAACATGGTGAAACCCTGTCTCTACTAAAAATACAAAAACTTAGCCGGGCATGGTAGCACATGCCTGTAGTCCCAGCTGAGACAGGAGAATCGCTTGAACCTGGGAGGCAGAGGTTGCAGTGAGCCAAGATCACGCTATTGCACTCCAGCCTGGGCAATGAGAGCGAAACTCTGTCTAGAAAAAAAAAAAAGTACTCAGTATGTGTCAGGAACTCTGATTAGTATTTGACACTCTTATACTCATGGTTATTATTATCCCCATTTTACCTATGAGGAAATGGAGGATTAGAGGAGTTACATCATTTGCCCAAAGTCATTTAGTAAGTTATGGACCCAGAATTTGAAGCCAGAATCTGACTCCCGAGCTCATGGTCTTAAGCACTCTGCATTCCACCACCTCTTGGTTATTATTATATAGAAATAAAAAAACCATAGTAAAACATAAGAATGTAATGCACAGGATTGTGGTAAGGAGTAAATGGCCCGCTAGGAGGAAAACACTTAGCAAGAGGATGGCTGTTGATCTTCCTTCGCTGAATAAACTCCATTTTTTTTCACCCTTTTCCTCAAAATGTGGTAGCTTCCACCAGGTTAGTTCTAAGCAGCACAGGATCTATTGACACTATTGCTTGATCTGTTCTGTACTGATACTTTGTCTATTCAGCAGCTTATGAGTGCATTTTTTTTTTAGCATCCAAGGTAAAATTGCTGTTCATATTAATTTTATAGTCATCTAAAATTTCTCTTTAAAAGATGAACAGTTCTTAAGTAGAACTTACCCATTTTTGTACTTATGTGGAGGTAATTTTGGTGTATTTCTTTCTGGTCTTTTCTCTAGATGTAAGTTTGCATAGACAGGTTTAGATAAAAATGAATATATACATTTTTGTTTAATAGCCTACTCATTTTTCATAATATGTATCATGACTATTTCTCCATGTCATGCAAGATTCTTCCAAAGCATCATTTCAAAGGCTGCATGGTATTCCATGACACAGATGTACTTTATTTAATTCATCATCTTTGAGGGGATTTCTATGCTTTTTTCCATGTGTCTAATGCCACTGGTTTTTTTGTTTGTTTGTTTGTTTGTTTTGTATTTTTTTTTTTGAGATGGAGTCTCGTTCTGTCACCAGGCTGGAGTGCAGTGGCACAATCTCCACTTACTGCAACCTCCATCCCCCGGGTTCAAGTGATTCTCCTGCCTCAGCCTCCCGAGTAGCTGGGACTACAGGCGCACGCCACCACACCCAGCTAATTTTTATATTTTTAGTAGAGACGGGGTTTTACCATGTTAGCCAGGATGGTTTCCATCTCCTGACCTTGTGATCCGCCTGCATCGGCCTCCCAAGGTGCTGGGATTACAGTTGTGAGCCACCACATCCAGCCTATTACCACATTTTTGATACTGACTCTGTAGGTCACCCAGAAAAATAAGTTCCCAATCTGCTCAGTTCCTAATGATACAGTTCTGAGACTTGTCCTGATGCTGCTGTTCAATGATGCCAGCAGTGCGTCCGTGAGACCTACTGGGGGGAAACATGTTGCTAAGCAGTATTTATAACCCCTCTTAAGCAATTCTTTAGGAAATCCCATATTAAACACAGCAGAAACAGACCCCATTTATCTCTGAGGACATGAATATTCATATGCACTCATGAAGACAGTTGTTCTATTTGCATAGAATTTATATTTTTGGTGTGTTTTACTATATTCAAGATACATACACGATCTCACTTGATACTCAAGAAAAGCCCATTTTACCAATGAAGTAACTGAGGCTCATTTTTTGGAAACTACCTCTCCAGCAAGTGGCAGAAAAGGAATTCACATCTAAGTCATGATTCTAAACTCTGTGCTCCTTTCTGTCTATTTGAGGATTAAATTTTGATTCATTAGCATTTCGGTAATAGGAAGTATTAGCATATCAGATTTGCTCAAGGCAAAGTGGAGTTTTCTCATCTCACCTCTCATTAATAAAAATTATTCTGCAGGAAAGAATTGCTACAAAGCTTGATTAGTTAAAAACCAATAGCCTAACTCTAACATCAAGATATATAGGCATCGATTTTATTTGATGAAAAGTGCAGCTTAGGAGGAGCCCAGGCCAGCTCTAAGCACTGGCCCTGCCTTTTCTTGCAAATGCTGAAATCCTATCTTTAATGTATTGTCATTTAGAGGTGACAAAGTCCTTAAGAGCCATGAACATTACAAGTGCAACAATAAAACATGATTTTTTTCCCCTGGAAAATGCACTTGTTACAGTGCTCCAAAAATGAGTTAGAGATGATTTCTTTGTTGCCCCCATAGACCTTTAACTGGAATATATTCAAGGCTTTCTGTAGCTTGCATCCTTATAAATTTATTCTTGTCAGGTCTAGCCATGTATCAGGCTCCTAGAGTGAAATATGAGAATGAAAATGGAAGCAGCATCGGATGCTGACACATTTGTCAGGGGAATTCAGAGTGAGGGAGACTGTCCAAGGCGAGGAGGTGAGCCCAAGATAGAGCATCGCAGGTGGCATCCACTGTTCCCTTCCTATTCCTGCCATTGTTCAGATCCTTGAAAGCCGAGCAAATGAGAGTAATGAAAGGCTTGATTCCGTTACACTGCCTTGACTTTGCTGCCAATCATATACCTCCAAATCCTAATAAAAGCACATGGCACTTCAACACAGGGATAGAAGATTGAAGAAAGAGGCTGACTGGTTTGACCTCGGCCACATTAGAAAATCAAGTGGCCTATAAGATCCCTATAGCAATCGGATTTTGTTGTGGGTAAAGCCTTCCCCTGTAGACAGAGACACTGTACCAAACAAACCATGCTATTCCCAAGAAACTGGACCCGGAAATGTTGTCTTCAAAGACAATTTTTGGAACATAGGACTCCAAAGTCAGGGAAATTGGAAGAGACAGCTGGGGGTCTTAAGCACTAATATTTGATTAGTGAAGGCAAGAGGGAGTGTGTTGCACGTGGCATAGCTTCCACAAACTTATTTTATCTTCAAACGTTTTATTCAGGTTTTATGGAACCTCTCTGTGATTAAATTGTTCTCCTGGTAGTCCTGATAGTGCACCTGAGGACTTTGGGGAGCTTTGCTATTTTCCTGTTACTTTCTGCATTCTCCAGAATGGTCACATTAGTGTCCTTGTCTTTTAATTCAATTTGATCTGTAACACATCTGTTGAACACATTGTGTGGTGGGTGTGGCGTGTGAGGGATAAGACGGCCGAGGTCTGATTCCTGCCCTCATGGAGCTCAGCATCACTGCAGAGACATTCAGAATAACAACTAGAAATCCCTGAGATAAGGACTGGACTCTGAGCTGGGGCTGGGGCTGGGGTTGGGGGAGCTCGGAGACAGGACAATTCATTCTGCCTGTGGACTTGAAGGAAGCTTCATTGGTGCTAAATAGGCTGATCTCAGAGCTCTGGAAGGAGAGGAGGTACATGGTCCAGTTAGGGAGCCGGAGTCTCTGCAGGATGGTTTGCCACATGATCTGGCCAGCAGGGAGGAAAGGTGGATGTGGAGACGGGATGTGCAAAAATTAACCCAGTAACACAAAGAGCAACAGATTGTAATTTTTAAAGTAACAATATTATTTAAACTAAAATGATGGTAGTAAAAATTCTTCAAGTGGAAAATATTATACTGTGGGAATTTTTTTTAAAAAATTCACTGGAATATTAGAAAAGAACATTAACCAAAAAAACAAAAAAAAAAAAACAAAAAAACGCATCACCAGCAAAGTGTGAAAGTGTGCAGTTTGGGGATTTGGCCATAATCATTATTCTCCAGGTCTTCATAGCACCAATATTGAAGTATTGACCCCTGCAGAGCATGGACGAACCTCAAAATAATTGCACTCAGCAATCGAGGCCAGTCACAAAAGACCATGTATTGCATGATTCCATTTATATGAAATATCCAGAAGAAGCAAATCTGTAGAGGCAAAAAGTACATCCGTGGTTGTCTGGAGGTGGGATCGGGGGAAGTGACTGCTAATGGGAATGAGGTTTCCTTTTGAGGTTAAAAGAAAATGTTCTAAAATGAAAGTATGATGATTAGATTATACTCTAAATATACTAAAAATGACTGAAATGTATATTTTAAATGGGTGAAGTTTATGGTATGTGAATTATGGCACAATAAAGCTGTTTAAAAAATCTTATAGCCCCAGCTTTACATGCTTAACCACAAGCTTCATTTGCAGGTTTGGACACAAACTAGAGAGGGGAAAAGATAACCTGCTAGGTTGTACTGTGTGTGTGTTGAAATGCATCCTGGGTGACAGCAGGCGATCCTTCTTGAACTGCATCACCAGCCTTACGTCTGGACTATTCTGGACTGCCCAAAGGAGAGCAGTCTTGGAGGAGGGGGGCCAGGTCAGCTCCTGCACTTAGACATTTGTGGAAAATGACTGGAGCATGAAGGTCATTTCTAGCCGTAACAGCAGGGCAAGACTGGAAATCATGGTGTGGTGGAAAGAGAAGCGGCCTCATAGGAGCAATCAAGGTCATGACCCAGCAACTATGTGCTTACTAGTTGTGAGGCTTGGGGCAAATCACCTCATTCCTGGGGACCTTCAATTCTTCTCTAGCAAATGGGAATTTGGATTATAAAAACGTAGCCAGACCAAGCGCAGGGGCTCACACCTGTAATCCCAGCACTTTGGGAAGCCAAGGCGGGTGGATCACTTGAGGTCGGGGGTTTGAGACCAGCCTGGCCAACATGGTGCAACCCTGTCTCTACTAAAAATACAAGAAATAGCCGGGCCTGGTGTCACACACCTATAATCACAGCTACTCGGGAGGCTGAGGCAGGAGAATCACTTGAAGCCGGGAGGCAGAGGTGGCAGTGAGTAGAGATCGGGCCACTGCACTCCAGCCTGGGCAACAGAGTGAGATTTTTCTTAAAAAAAAAAAAAAAAAAAGTAGCCAGGTGAGGAGAATGTAGGATGCCAGCTGCAGGCTGTCAGGATCCTTCAGAAGATGACGTTGACCATGGCAAGTGGATCACAGCTGAGGGCCTGGTATTTGTCTTGTCAGGCTCCAAATCTTAATTTCTATGACTTTGAAGCTGACCCTTCCTTCAGTGGCCAATGCTAAGCATGCCCACAGGACTTGGGCTTATATGCTAGCTTACCAATTTATAAATTTACAGCGTGATATATGACTGCCAAGAAGACTCAGTACTCATTTCTCCCAGCCAATGCATCCACTCCCTTTAAAAAAAAATCTAAATCAAATGCCAAATTATGATCAGAAGGTTACTCAGTGAGCAACAAGTGAATCACAAAAGCAGATTCTGGGCTCCAGTAAGCCAGTGGGTTCAATTTATGATAGTCACTTATCACCCTCTAGGACAGAACAAGCCAGGTTGTGTGCTTAGGTCAGAACTGGTTTTCCCTGGAGTGCCTGGATGGGCACTTCCTCCCTGCACAAGCATCTTTACCAGATTCACCAGCAACCTCACTACCAAAAGATCAGTATCCTGTTATGTTCAGTTCTTTATCCTGTTAGAATATAGCTAATGGTTTGCTTTTTAAATTTCTGACTCGGGAAATATTATCTCCAAGATCTCTTTTTGAATAATCTGGTCTTATTCATTGCATATAATTTCTGTAGTTTACCTTTAAGAATTTGGGGAGAGCCTTGCTGTATCACATTATAGCATATAATCATATAGTATTATCATATGTAACTTATGTATTCATATGTATACATACATGTGCTTATATATATATACACATATATAATCATGATCAAGCAGATAATAATATTTCACCCTACAGCCAATAATAAGAGCGTGCTGATTGATGATTGTGAAAATCAAATAAGATAACATGTGTTGGCCGGGCGTGGTGGCTCACCCCTGTAATCCCAGCACTTTGGGAGGCCGAGGCGGGCAGATCACGAGGTCAGGACATCGAGACCATCCTGGCTAACATGGTGAAACCCCGTCTCTACTAAAAATACAAAAAAATTAGCCAGGCGTGGTGGCAGGCACCTGTAGTCCCAGCTACTTGGGAGGAGAATGGCGTGAATCTGGGAGGTGGAGGTTGCAGTGAGCCAAGATCGTGCCACTGCACTCCAGCCCAGGTGACAGAGCGAGACTCTGTCTCAAAAAAAAAAAAAAAAAAAAAAAAAAGATAACGTGTTAACAGTGCATTGAAAACTGTAAAGTATTTTCCTCATGCAAGATATTAATGACCAGCCTTGGGAACCAGATCCAATTTGGCACTATCACTATACCTAACCTAAATACATAGGAGTTGTGGGGCTTGGGGCTAAGGACCAGCTGGAGAGAAGATAATTGTCAAGGTCTCAAACTGCATGTCCTGGAAACAGCTCAGGCCCACAGTGTGTTTTTATAAGGCCTACAGAATGTTTTTAGATTTTCAATTGATTGCCAAAATTTAAAAATGAGAAGAAATCACAGAAAAGGGCATATTTGTCTACTTCTATGGAAAAAATAGGCTAGCAGAGCTAGGCTAGTATTCTTGCATAATTACAGTGGTAGCATCCTTCGAGAAGGCATGAGCTCTCCAGCAGGTAGTAGACCTTGCCGCTCCCTCTTGTCTTACTCCAGCCTGTTCTATTCATTCACATGACCGGAATGGCATCTGTAGGCATTTGAGTTGTGACCTTTGTGTGTGGACTAATTTCAGGGTTTCTGGGAAAGCTCTCCCTTACAAAAGCCTCTCCCTAATATTTCCTCCCTGATAGTTGAAATTAATTTACACAGACCAAAGGCTTGTATTCCACAATTAGTTAGAAGAGCTCACACTCTAGGTAGAGTTAAATTATTCACACCAAGTTGTAAAATTTTTTATCTGGGCCCCTTCCCTGGTAGAAGTTTTGGAAGAGTTGAGGGAGAGACTGTCCAGCTCCAGGGAGGCAGGCAAGTGAAGGAGTCCCAGAGAAAGAAGGAAGAAGGGAAGCAAGAAGGTAAATTGGTGATGCTAAAAGCAAATGTGAATCTATCTGGTAGTTTCATTGGACTTTATTTCTTTTAGGATAGACCCAGTCTCCATGAAGTCTTGAAGACTAAGTCCTAATCTACAGCCCCTGGATGTCCTGTTGGTTTTGAACCAGCACAGTTCTGTACTAGGGAATGATTGTAACAGCTGTAGAGCAAGTATCGTTCCCAACTTGTCAGGACCCATGGAGGATCGGTCAAAGGAGGGGGAAAGCTGTGACACGTCGCTTCCATACACCAAAATGGCTCACATGAAGCAGAGATGATGATCATTTCCTTGATGTTGAGTTGATAAAGGTTTATCAGCCATGATACACTCTGAAACATGCAAGGAATTTGCAAGAGCTCACTGGGAAACGACCCAGTTCTCCTATTTTGTCTTTCATCATTTTGCTGGAGACGCAAAAGTGTATACACAGGTCATTCATATAATGAGCAGTGCTGCGGTAGTAAGACCAGCCCCGTAATGAACAGGATTGCCCCAGCCCATGATGCTGATGCAAGTGAGATGGGAGACAGGAGGCTAATGGGTGCTTGGTCGGCAGCTCACCTGCCGAGGAGGAATGAAGAATCACAGGAGAGTTACCTAGATAGTTATGGGAAAACAGAAACCCTCTCTGTTTTTTCACTGTCACTAATTGTGCCAGTTATCTGTGTCGCTTTGAATGTAAGCAGCTCACCTATTCAAACACAGCAGGCCATCCTATTGCTGGAAGAGTTAAGGAAGGAGAAGGCCAGGTGACTCCCCAGATTAGATGTAATGCCACCTGTCATGTTTTTATTATGATTTTCAAAAGCATAAACTTTTAGCCTGTCCTTTCGGTAGTTATTATGAATGTTTTGCCTTATCTCGTTTTTTCTATTATAAAACAAAAAGATAGGGATTTTTTTAGAATCACAACAAAATTTATTTGAATACTTAGGTAGGGTCTAAGGGCTCAGAACCTTGTTTTTCTAAATAAGCATATTCATATGCACATAGAAGAAATAGCATTAAAAGCTTAAGAGTGTGATGGTCAGGGTTCACGTCACAGCTTCATCAACTACTAGCTGTATCACTCTGAGCGAGTCAGTTAACATCTCTGTGCCTCAATTTTTTCATCTCTAAAATGGGCTAATGATAGTACCAGTATTATAGAGATATTATAAGGATTAAATAGGTTAAGATACCTAAAGAATTGGGAATAATGCCTAGCCCACAGTACCTACTTGGTAAATGTTAGCTAATTTATGGTTTATACATCCATACATATCTATGTGTTTATACAGTAGGATAGTTAATTGAAACAGTTATTTAAAGCATATTTATCTCAATTATGTAAGTGGAAAGTAAATTTTTACAAATAAGAGAGTTCATCAGGTGTCATTCTCGAAGACTGCAAAATGACAATTTGGTATGGTTACATAAGAACTAATCTTGTCTTCTCCTTTCCTGAAGTTCATTCTGTATTCATTTATTGTAATATGTTAAAAGACCATGTGCCCTTTGTAAAGTAGTTTTTTTCCATGCTGGATTAAATAACTTCTTTGTAGATCATTTTCACATTTGGATGTGGCCATTTCTATTATACTGAGGGTAGTCAGAAATCTGCCAGTTTTCTGGAACTAAAAGTATGAGGATAGGCATCTGTATCTGAAAGAGTGGAAAAGAAACAGAAACTTGACCACAATATTGGAAGCTTCGATATAATCACTTATTTAGCATTCATTCCATAGGCAGCACTAAGAGGCAGTGCTAAGACTTCATGTTATGCTTTTTATAGGTAGAATATTATTAAGCAACCCTTCATACCCATGTCTTTGTGTTGATTTCCTTACACTCCATTAGGAATCCCCTACCAATATCCCTGTTCCACTTCCTTAGTTTCCACCAGGTAAATGAACTTCTGAATTATTGAAGATTTTCAGCCCCTCAGCCCTAACATGATACTTAATGATATTCTTTATTTCCAAAATGGCCGTCTGTCCTCATTCTTCCTTGGCTTAGGTATTGTTTCTAGTTCAGAAATCAATAGTCTCCTCTTATGACATAGGGCCTGAATATTTTCTGATATTACATTGCTTTTGTAATTGTGGCTTTCTAATTTAAGCCTTGAATAGTATGGCAATCAAGGGGGAAAAAAAGCAATCATTCCTGGTCCAAATGGCCCCACACATCTCTCAGAGATGGCTCTAAACCCTTGTTAAAACTGTGTTCATTTGACATTTATCACATTTGTTGCATTCAAAAATGCTATGTATCAAAGCCACATTATAAAATCCAGTTAGGGTTTTAACTGTTCCTAAGGTATAATGTGAATGAAACTACACCGAGAAAGTTTGGACCTTGATTTAGTTTTGAAAAATTCTTTGTTCCGCATCTTCTTAGGGATTCATAGAGCTCATTTGCATATCCTTGTGCTCCCAGTAACACATGGTAATGAAATAGAATTAACCTTATTTAACCTAGTATTTCTCCAATTAATTTTTTGACCATGGGAGCCTTACTTTTTCTCAGAATCTACATGAACCTGTCACCAAAACAAATCATCTGCACACACTTTGAGAAAGCCATTCTAAAGAGCTGTGTCCTCCTAGTTACTTCTGCGATTAATGCTAATAAAAGATTTAATTATTCTCTTAATTCTAACTGATTCTAATTTTGAGAAATATCCTGTGATCCTGTGTTTCTTACTCACCATCCTGACCTTGTCCGCTGAGTTTCTAATCATTCTTCAAAGAGTGGCTTAAATACTATCATCTTCTTGAAACTTTTTCTGTTCCTCTCCCAGTTTATCCTAAAAAGCAATTTCCTGCAGCCCTCTTATCACATTCTGATTTTTATCATAATTATGTGCACACCTGTATATTCTGAAGTCAGAAACAGTGCAAAATTCCTTTTTGGATTTCCTATAAAACCTAGTTTAAAATAAGTGTTTAATAAATATTTTTGGCTACATTGTAAGGCATCAGTTTTTATACACCTTCCAAAAATTCATTTGCCAGAAAAGATCTTTTGAAGCCACAATCTTGGCCATCTATAATATCAAAAGGTAAGGAGTAGTGTTAATTATTTCCTCTATGAGGTCAGGCCTTCAAGAGAGGTAGCAAATCCTCACACATACAATTATAGTGGAGCCACTGTTCCATGGCTAATTACTTATTAGTCATTTCATTGCTAATTTAATTAATCACATTAATATAAAACTTTATGTTGATTTTGTAAAATGCATTACAAGTTAGGTCAATATCCTGGCCCTCATTATATGGATGGGGAAAGAAGACATAAAACATTGATCTGATTGATTGCCTCAAGGTTATTCCTTATGGTAAAGATAGAACAAAATAAAAACTCATCTGAGTCCATTTCTAACACCCTGAACATCTTCTGATTGTAACGCTAGGACTAAGGAAATGCATGTTTTTGCTAAATGTGCACCTGTTCAGTGCAGATTCAGAAGTGATGCATGGCCAATGGCATCGTCTAACAGCAGTCATTTCAAGATGGTGGATTGACCACAAATGGAAGCTGATTCACTGTCAAATATGTGTGGATAATGCTAGGAAGCTTAAGCAGATATTTCTATAAACATTAGATTTATTTTTTCTAAAACTTCCAAGATCAGCCGGGTGCGGTGGCTCACGGCTATAATCCCAGCACTTTAGGAGGCAGAAGGGGGTGGATCACAAGGTCAGGAGTTTGAGAGGAGCCTGGCCAACATGGTGAAACCCCGTCTCTACTAAAAATATAAAAATTAGCCGGGCTTGGTGGCGCATGCCTGTAGTCCCAGCTACTTGAGAGGCTGAGGCAGGAGAATTGCTTGAACCCAGGAGGTGGAGGTTGCAGTGAGCCGAGATCATGCCACTGCACTCCAGCCTGGGCGACAGAGTGAGACTCCATCTTGGAAAAAAAAAAAAATCTTCTAAGATCACTTAATATTCTAACAGGCATTGTGAATTTCCAAGGTGGTCCTAGAGTATGGAGTCCCCAGATTTCTTTGTCTATGAAGCAGACTGTACAAAATGTTGCTGTGCATTCTCCACATTGTGTTTTATCAGTCTGCTTCCAGGAGAAGCCTCTTAACCAATCTCTACTAGCTGTCTCATTCCTGTGGTTCATCCTTCTGTGGCACTAACTGCCAGCTATTCACTAACATTGGTTCCTCTCTTCTTTAATAGCAGCTAGATCTATGACTGCCCAGCTGCATTTAACAGCCTCCTACGTAGCCAGGGGACTAGTTTTCCCCATTGGCGTGTGCATGAAAGTGATAGGTATAACTTACAAGCCTGGCCCCAAAAAGCTTCCAAATGTGCTCCAGTGTCCTCTTCCCATGGACTCTAGCTCCAGTCCTATGGCTAGACTAGAGCTACAGGAGGAAGCCACATGTTGAAGATGGCAGAGCCAGTGCCTAGCCTGGGTCTCTGACGAACTTCATGGAACACAGCCTCTGTCAGTCTAGTCACCCAGATTGGATTATGTGAGAAAGAAAAACATTCTATTGTGTTTGAACCATTACAGTGTGGATCTGTTTGTTACAGTCATTTGCCCTGCCCTCATACACTTATACTCATGATTTCTCTTCCCCAAGCCAGATTCCTTTGTCACAAAAGTCAGTGACTCACCTCACACCTGATTGCCTGGGCTGATCTTCCATTTCTCAAATTGCAGCCCCTGCAAGCTAAGCTAAGGAGCTTGGGACTCTGACTGCTTTTCCCGCTTGTGGTTGCCAGCTTTACCACAGAGATCCCTTTTCCCCGTCACATGCTCTGAATTTGGAAGAAATTCTACTGCTTTGTCTAATTTTTTATATTACTCATATGTGATATTCTTTATTAGAACATAACTCAAAACATAATGGTTTTAAAATAGACTTTATGCCTTTTTTTTTTTTTTTTTGAGGCGGAGTTTTGCTCTGGTTCCCCAGGCTGGAGTGCAATAGTGCGATCTCGGCTCACTGCAACCTCTGCCTCCTGGATTCAAGCAATTCTCCTGCCTCAGCCTCATGAGTAGCTAGGATTACAGGCATGTGCCACCACGCCCAGCTAATTTTTTATTTTTAGTTGAGACGGGGTTTCTCCACATTGGTCAGGCTGGTCTCGAACTCCCGACCTCAGGTGATCCACCCGCCTCGGCCTCCCAAAGTGCTGGGATTACAGGCGTGAGCCACTGTGCCCGGCCTTTTTTTTTCTTTTGAGACAGAGTCTCACTCTGTCACCCAGGCTGGAGTGCAGTGGCACAATCTCTGCTTAGCCTCCACCTCCCTCCAGGTTCAAGTGATTGTCCTGCCTCAGCCTCCGGAGCAGCTGGGATTACAGGCGTGTGCCACCATGCCCGGCTAATTTTTGTATTTATAGTAGAAACAGGGTTTGCCATGTTGGTCAGGCTGGTCTCGAGCTCCTGAGTTCAGGAGACCTGCCTACTTTGGCCTCCCAAAGTGCTAGGATTACAGGCATGAGCTGCTGCACCCGGCCTATGCCTGTTTTTTATTCCAAATGTTTAGAAATTTTAGAAAATATGGATAGGCAAAAACAAAAAAACAAAATCACCTCTAATCTCACCACCTAGATATAATCACTGTCAATGTGTTGGTATGTAACTCATGACTTACTGATCATATATAAAATCGTGAAATTGAACGTGAAAACTTAGGTCTACTTAAAACCACAGATCTAATTTTCACATGAATAAAATACACCAGGGAGTTCCAGAAAATTAATTGATTTCAGAGAAGGGTAAATACCAACTTTTAGATGAATTCTAAAAATGTGTGGGCCCACAAGATAATTTTCTTATAAATTTCCAGTATGCTCAACCAAATGCCAAAGACGCCTATCCTCTGAGGCTTGCCTTTTATTGGGCCAAAGGGATTTGTAGTTGTTTTGATATGTTGCAAAGCTCCAGGCTCTGAAACCCACTAGACGCTGAGCAATTTGAGGGCTGCATGGGGCCTTGTTTCCTGCTGTCTCAGCACCTGGTCCACAGCGAGATCTCAGAAAATGCTTTTTGAATTAGTGGCCCTGGACAGTTTATAAATTATAAATTGTGTCCTCAAGTATTTCTTATGAAAATAGTCACACAGCATCCCAATGCCAAATTGTTTCAGATTTGAGAACGCTTTTAATGAAGAAAAAAGGAAAAATAATTTCTGAAGATTTTTCACCATAGATATTTTTACTTGAATTTTTGCTGATACTTTTTTCTCTATTTTGATTGCCTTTTTCTTCTTTTCTGCCTTTTGGTGACATTGGCAGGGCCTGGAGCTCAGCCTCAGACAGAAAATTAGGCTATGATGAATTTTTACCTTGCATTTTGAAGATATACCAACTTTCTTCTCTGCCACTGGGCTTACATTCTTCACGGGTAAAAGTAGAAGGTTGGACTCAATGGCCTCTGTCATGCCTTCCTTCTGGCTTTTACACCCCAGATTCTACAGATCCTGTCTCTGGCCAACAGAACACCCTTAAAATTACTCAAGGAAGAAGAGGGCCAAGCCTGAGAAGAATCCATCTGGTGATGGCCATTGACAAGTGCCTGGAGCAGTGATTTATTCTTGAAGAATGCCCTTTCCCTGTTGATGCTTAGTCAGCAGGGACAGCTGCTGGAAGAGGCATGGGTAGGATAATTCGTAAGTCATTTTTGGTAGAATATCAGGAATCAGTGCTCAGTGAGGTGGGAGAAGTCTACATACTTATATAAAATCATAAACTACCTTAAGAATAGATCAAACAACATGCAATGCACACTTCCAGAAAAGTCTCGAGGCAGGTAGCATTTTAAGTTTTTCTCCTAATGTCTGTATAACACATTTCTTTTGACATTCCATAGGAGAGTAACTTTAACTTTAGCTGAAATAATTTTTAAGTTTACTATTTTAGGCTGAGAGCTGTAGCTTGAGGATTTAGGTGGCTTTGTCCTGACAGATAGTTTTTTCAAAGGTATTTTCTTGTAATAGCCAGTGCAATAGCTGCCTCCCTCTGCTTTTACAGAACATTTTGATGTTTGAGGTCTGCCGAAGTCTGATTAATCTTCCTTTTGCCTCAACACTGGGCACCTTCTTCACAGAAAGTCAGAGGATAAATGAAGAGGGCCTCCTCTGAAGCTTCAGTTTGTCCCCAAATCTCTTTCAATCTGGAAGAACCCAGTACTCTAAAGTAATCTTCACTCTTGCAATTGAGGTGGTTTCCCACTTAAGATCCTGGGTCTGGCAGGGTACATTGGCTCATGCGGTGGCTCACGCCTGTAATCCCAGCACTTTGGGAGGCATAAGGCTATTGTGACAAAGTCGCAAAGCAAGAGCTCAGTAAATATTCTCTCCTCCCTTCCTGCTTTTTCCATGCTGGGCAATGGACATCAAATCTGCACATAGGTTACAGGATAAGAAAGAAAAGTGTCCCCCATATTATTAGGTTGGTACAAAAGCAATTGCAGTTTTGCCATTACTTTTAATTTGCCATTAATTTTAATGGCAAAGATGCAATAACTTTTGCACCAACCTAATATCTACCTTGGGAATATCTCTGTGTTCACGTGGGCACTGTGCTGGGTAGGTGATATGGAAGTTTAACTCATCTTTTGGAGCAAATAATGTGGAGAAAACAGACCCTACAAACAGCAGGTGACCACTGGTCTGAGAGACAGTGAGGACATCAGCCAGGACCCCACAGCAGTGGGAGGAATCTTTTCCTCTCCCTGTGATATCTTGGATTGCACTCTTAGAGAGTTTTTCCTTTGACTGAGGCCTTTGTTTCCATAAAAATGCAGATATTCCCAAGACAGCAACACAGGAAACCTTATCATCCATGTGCACAGTTCATTTTTCAGTTGTGCTATTATTCTCTGTAATGATATTTTTTTACCTGTATGAAATCTCACATGCTCAGGTGCATTCATTTTATAGAGTTTTAAAGCCGATAACCTCAACCAAAATGTGTATTATTGGGTTTTATTTTCCCTTTTTTTTTTGCAGTAATTTCAAAGGTGTAACTGAGCTTAGCTGTAAATTGCTGGTTTTAGCTCTTCATGGCAGGCAGCATTTGATCATTGACAACTCTGTTTTCTTCATTGTTTCCTGACTAAAATCTCCACAGCCTCTATAAATATGTAAATTACCCAAATCACTAGTTTTCCATTATTTCTGCCCCTAAGCTGTTTACAATGTTTCTATATTCCTGCATTTGCAGTGCAAAACAGAGCAGCAGGTGACAGCTGAGTTTGACTCTATTATGGAACCTGTATTTAGCAGCTGCTTGTTTCAAAGTTTCTGATAAGAAATTTTGTCCTAGGGTGGGCTCCGTGTCCCGTGCTGAGGCTGGCAAAGGTCAGAATCCAACGGAACAGGAATGCAAAGATGTGTGTGTGTGGATGCAGGGCCTGTGGACATCTCATGCTACACGAAATGCTGCTTGTGAACTCTGGTTTTATGACAGTGGAGGTAAATGGGGTTCTTTTTATTGCCTTCTCTTCCCTTGGCAAGACTCAAGTAGTGAACCTAACCTAACATGGTGCCTGCATATGATTTTGTTATCCTCTTCCGATTCATTGTCCATTAAGTGAGTCTGTCATGAGCTGGATCATTGGGTCTCTGTGTGGGCTTGTACCACTTTGCAGCAGGGAAAGAGAACAACTATATGTTGCATATATATTCCTATGGATTTATGTAGATACATATATGTGCATACAGCTTGAGAGAAACCAACAGAGAGAGACACTGAAACAATAGGAGAAAATTTTAGGAAAGAGATCATTGTCAGGAGAGCTTATTGAAGGGATCTTGGGATTTGCTTACCCAATTCAAACCCTAGTGCTGAGGATGAGAAATAGGTTTCTGTAACGACTGCCTCACATGACTGAAGAAGCCCCAAAAGTGAATGTGTATTTCAATACCAGATGCAGGCTAAGCCTGAGATAGGCATCCATCTAAACTAGGCCTCAGGCTGGGCACAGTGACTCACGACTATAATCCCAGCACTTTGGGAGGCCAAGGTGGGAGGATCACTTGAGCCCAGGAGTTCGAGACCAACCTGGGCAACATAGAGAGACTATGTCTCTACAAAAAACTTTAAAAATTAGCCGGCATGGTGGTGTGCACCTGCGGTCCTTGCTACTTGGGAGGCTGAGGCAGGAGGATCACTTGGGCCTGCGAGGTTGAGGCTGCAGTGAGCTTTGCTTGCGCCACCACATGCCAGCCTAGGCTGGAGACCCTGCAACAACAACAAAAAAACTAGGCCTTGATGTGGAGGGGGTGGGAACCATCAATCTGTGAATGTGTTTATTTGAATCTTGGAGGCTGCTTTTGTACAGTAAAGTCCTTCAAGAATCTACACTAAATTCGAGTCAGTAATGTTGATCTCACTGAAAATGAAAACCCATTGTATTTGTATGGTATTACACACCTTTGAAAATGTTTACATGGTAGTTTCTGAAACCCTGTGGGGTACATAAACTGCTAATGTCTCCACTTGACCCAAGAGAAGAGAGTCAAGAAAATTAAATAAAACATAATTATTAAATGGGAAAAGAGCTCAAACGGGGAACAGGTACTGGCAAACTGTGACCATCCATCTTTTGTCTTTCTTTCTTTCTTTCTTTTCTTTTGTACCATCTGTCCTCATAAATAAAGTTTGATTGGAGCTTTAGGGCGGAACAGCTGTCCTCGTTTGTTTGCATATTGTCCATACTGCTTTTACACTGCAGTGGTAAGGTTGAGTCGCTGTGACAGAAAACTTATGCCTAAAATATTTACTATCCAGCTCTTTAGAGAAAAAGTTTGCTAACCACTGAGCTGAATCACAGGCCTCCCAGGAATGCCCATTCAGTCTACGGTGACAAGGCCGGTTCATGTTACACCCGAGGAACTTTGTCAGGTGTTCGTGTGGACCCGGAGCATGATGTTATGAGGCTTTCGTTATCCCCATCTGAAGTCATTTAGCGCTCCAGTGTCTTGATGTATGGTGACAATTTTGGGGGAGAGCGAAGGATGTTTTAGAGCATTTAGTTTTCATAGAACTTCAGGAAATTATCATCTAATCCCTCAAGAACCATATCCCAGTCTGGTAAGAGAGAATGTGATCAGTAGGGTTTTTTTAATGTTCTCAATGACCACACTTGGCCCATTTTAGTGACAGATATTCCCCTCAAATAGAAGGGATCACTTATTCACCAAAGCGAATGGTACCCTGGTGACCCTCAGTTCTCATTGCCTGCCCACCCCCAGGCCACCCAGGTGCTAGGGCTCCTGGCAAGTGGCGTACCTGGGGGAGAAGATGCTTCCTGAGGTCACACCGCTCTCACTTGCAAAGGGGTTAGCAAGAGAAGCGAGAAGGGAGGGAATGAGCAAGAGAGAACTGGGACTATATCTCTGCTGCCACCTGCCACTCTCTCCGGGCGCAGCAGTGCCCTCTTTACTTCTCAGCCATTTCTTTAGTGACCCTGCTGTTGCTGGGTAGAAAATGCCACTCAAAAGGACTCAGGGCTCATGGAAAACTCCCTGCAATGAGTCGAAAGGCTCATGTTGTTTGATCTAAAGAGAACTATAATAAAGTGACCCAAAAAACCTCGGATCCATATGTGTCCAGGCTGCGAATGAGAGAAGCCCATTATCTGGAATCTTTCAGACTTCTACACAATACGGTGGAGCTCTGTCATGCCAGATAATTTGTGCTGGCCAGTCTATATGTTATTTTCAAAAAATAGAAAAGAAAGATTTTTTTCCACCTATACAACAAATCGCATATAATTAATGACTAGTTATATTTTATTTGGAGAAATAGCAGTTTTACAAATATATTTTGTAATGATGTTTTCAATTATCAGGATCCTCAACACACTAGTGCATACAAATAAAACCTGGATTTGTTTGATCTCTTGACAGACAGTACTAATTGTTGATGCTAGTCACATTTTCAGGAATAGAATACATCTCTTTGTGGTGTTTTCTCGAGAATTGAATGTTCTGTCAAATACTATTTGAGATCCTTTGAGGTGGGTGAATATTATTCATCCTTGACTTAGCCTGTTACCTCTGGGCAAAATTATTTTTTAAAAGCCTGCATGTAACTGAACAGAAATGCTTACAAAGGGATAAAATTGTGGAATGTTTTTCTATGATCTATTTTCCTTAAAGTGCCCATAGTGAATGAGAAGGAAGCTCCCTTTGGACCCCACCTTAGCTGGATGGCCACGTCAATGCTGCAGCAACACGGTTGTTGAGCAGAGGTAAACACTGCCTGCTTGCCTCCTTATCTTACTGCCTTCTGTTACCTTCAAAAGTCAGGATTCCCAGGTTAACTCACCAAAACTTTAGATCTCCACCGTATGAAGTTAACACATCAGCTGACAAGTTAGAGTGAAATGAAACTGAAGATTTGGCTCCTTTTCTTCCTTTATACATGAAGATGTCATAGCCCAGGGACTCTGAGCTACAAAGCCAAAACTGGGATCCAAATTTAGGGCCCCTGCTCCACACTCCTGAGATCTGTGGGGCAAAATATGTTAGCAATCTCTGGCCAGTCCTTTCCCTGTTCAATCCAATAGTGTCTTTCTTAGAAATGCCTTTCCCTTTGACCAAGATGGCCCTTTTGCACATTCTAGGAGATCTGCACAGAGTTACCTTCAAGACAGTGCCATGCCTTTGCTGTACCAGTTATCTATTGCTGTTTTAGAAACTACCCAAAAACTTAGTGTCCTAATATTATGACCATGTGTTATTATTTATGAATCTGTGGGTCAGCTGAGTAGCTGGTCTGGGCCAGATGCAGCTGATCCCAGACAGACTAGCCATGCATCAGCTCTCAGCTGTTGGGTTGGTTGGGGCCTGCCAGATCTAGAAGGGCCTCACTCACCTGTCTGGTGATTGCCTGGCTAAGAGTGATGGCTGTAACTAGACCATATGTCTCTAGCCATTCATTATGCTACGACAGATTTTTCTTTCACAAAACAAGGACAGACTCTCAAAAGAGTGTGTGCAAGCATGCAAGGCCCATGAGGCCTAGACTCAGACCTGATGCACCGTTACTTCTCATAGATTCTGTTGGTCAAAGCCAGTCCAATACAAAGGGTGGGGGAAAAGATTCTACTTCTTTTTTTTTTATGCTGAATGTTTATAATTAAGTAAGCTTACTCTAAGAAGCACAAATTTAGAACACAAGAAACTAAAAACTTCTTAGTGGGAAAAACTGCAAAGTGTGAGTAGAGGAAGGAGTGGAGAATTGGAGCTATTTCTTGCAATCAGTTTATGTAGATGTGAACCTAGGCCTGGAGCCCTGACATATGAATCATTTAAAATTGGAAGATATGTTAAATATCCAGCCCAGTCCCCTCAATTTATAAATGAGGGAACTGAGGCCCTCTCCAACACACAGTTCCTGATTGTCTGCTTTGAGCCAAAGCCAAATCCAGTGAACAAGCTGCTTAACTTTAAGTAGCTATTAAATAGAGCATAAAAGGGTAAAAATCATCTTAGGTCCATTTCTAGCTATCTAGGCATTATCCTTCAATCTAGCAATCCACCTTTTAGGAGTTCACCCTGAGCATACACCTCCAACAACACGAAAGTACAGATGCACAGGTTATTCATTACATCAGTATTTGTAACTTTGCAATATTGGAAACTATCTAGATGTCCAAGCATAGAGAGTGATTGAATGGCCTATGGTACATATATACACTGGATTACTATGCAGCTGGAAAAAAATGGTATGAGAATGATCACCAGGAACGGATACAGGGTGATTTTCAGGATAAAGTGTTAAAGAAAAACAGTGACATCCAAAAGAACATAGGCTATATTTTATATAAGAAATAAGGGAAATTATTAAAATATATGTACCTTTGCTTATTTTACAAAAAAAAAAAAAATCAAGAAAAATAATCCAGAATGCAATGAAGTTGGTTATCCTCAAGGAGTGGGAGAGAATAGGTTGGAAAATATACAGTAAAGAGAAATTTTTTTCTAAGTATACCTTTTTGTACAGTTTTCACATTAGGAAGCATTACTCTCTATCCTTTCAATCCTGAGGTTAACTAAGGAAGTACATATTGGAAAAATATAATTAAATCTTTAGAGAGGAAAAGGATTTTAGAAACCTGAAAATGAAAGCAAATTGAAACAAGTCAACCTGATTGTATTTTAAATGAATATCCCAACCACAATCAATGCAAAAAAAAGAAAGGAAGAACTAGTTCAGGTAATTTGGGAACATCATATCTGACTACCTGTCCTCAGTATCGGGCAGATAGGGGTAGGGGCAGAATTTCAAGCAAATATTGGTATGGGTGAAGCAGTTTTGAAACAATTTTAAATGTATTATAGGATTGATCAAACACATACATGAGGAAGAAGAATCATACAAATATGAAATAGGGGCTGGGGGCAGTGGCTCACACCTGTAATCTCAGCACTTCAGGAGGCTGAGGTGGGTGGATCACCTGAGGTCAGGAGTTCGAGACTAGCCTGGCCAACATGGAGAAACCCTGTCTCTACTAAAAGTATGAAAATGAGCCGGGTGTGGTGGCACATGCCTGTTATCCCAGCTACTTCAGAGGCTGAGGCAGGAGAATCTCTTGAACCCGGGAGGCGGAGGTTGCAGTGAGCTGAGATCACGCCATTGCACTCCAGCCTGGGTGACAGAGCGAGACTCTGTCTCAAAAAAACAACAACAACAAAAAATGAAATGGGGAACATAAGAAGAAATGTTGTGGGGGATGGACTTGAATTAGATGTATTTATGTGAACTATCTCTTTAAAAACATTATGCACATACATGCATGTGTATATATGCATTCACATACGTGTGTGCATGTATGTATGTGTAAGCAAGTGTGTGGGTGCATGTGCGTGCTTCCTAATTCACTCACCACTGAAAGACACCCATGAGCAGTGAGCACACACAGCATCCAGATCTTGGTCTTTCATACGATTCCTTGCTCAAAGGAACCAGGGCTCCCTGGAGAAATAGGTGATTGCAGTGGAGTCCTGGTTAAGATGAGGCTAGAGCAAACTTGTCCAACCTGCGACCCACAGGCCACATACGGCCCAGGATGGCTTAGAATGAGGCCCAGCACAAATTCATAAATTTCCTTAAAACATTATGAGATTGTTTTTGCGACTTTTTTTTTTTTTTTTTTTTTAGCTCATCAGCGATCGTTAGTGTTAGTGTATTTTATGCATGGCCTGAGACAGTTCTTCCCTTCTAATGTGGCCCAGGGAAGCCAAAAGATTGCGCACCCCTAGTGCTAGAGATTTTGTCATGTTAGGAAGGAAGGAGATGCTAAAAGAAAACAGACAACAACAACAACGACAACAACAAGATAACCACAAGGCATTGAAGTCAGCTACTGAGGAGTTTGTTTTGACCAGAGCTAGGACAATTTGAGTAGCAAAAGAATTATAGTAACTAATTACACAGAATTGGAAAAAAGGAGGAATTCATGCCTCCCTGTCAATAATAAATTGATAATTTAGTGGCAGAAAAGGGAGAATTATTGCTTGCGGTGAACTCGGAGTGGAAGAAGTGCTGAATTGGAGTCAGCCTTTTGCAGCCATCAAAGTGAAGGCTGAATCAGGCAAAAATCATCAAGCATTGCTAAATGTAGGGGAAAATTTTGGTGCAGAATATGTTTGCATTGACTTACAATATCTCTCCAGTGACTGCTTTTTAGTTGCAAGGGGAAAAACAGTAATTATATAGTGCTGTAATCAGTTTCACACCTTGACTAGGTGATCAAAATTATTGCCATCAATGAGACCTGTGCCTTCAGATGTAATATCATAAGAAAGACATAATGTCACCTGTAATATTCAGGATGAGAATGATAATCATGACGAAACATCAGACAAATGCAAAATCCTGGACTTTTTAAAATAAAAAATGGGAGCAGGAAGTCTTCATTTTCAGAAATTTACATATCATAAAAGGCAAAAAATAAATACTGAGAATCTGTTCCAGATCAACGGGGACTAAAGAGACATGAGAACTAATCTCAATATCTGACCCTAGACTAGGTCCTGTACTATGGGGGAAAGAAATGCCGAAAAGGACATTATTGAGTCAATTGATGAAATTGGAATACAGACAGCAGATTAGATAAAAGTATTGTATCAATGTTAAATACACAGAAGTTGATAGCTTTTCTGTAGTTAGGTAAGAAAACATCTCTATTCTCATGAAATACATGCTGAAGTACCTAGGAGAAATGGGTAAGACGTACATTACACCCTCCAATAGTTCTGAGTGCATAATGATACATAATTTCTGTATTTATAGAAAAACAGGCCGGGCGCGGTGGCTCACGCCTGTAATCCCAGCACTTTGGGAGGCCGAGGCGGGCGGATCACGAGGTCAGGAGATCGAGACCATCCTGGCTAACACGGTGAAACCCCGTCTCTACTAAAAATACAAAAAAAATTAGCCGGGCGCGGTAGCGGGCGCCTGTAGTCCCAGCTACTCGGGAGGCTGCGGCAGGAGAATGGCGTGAACCCGGGAGGCGGAGCTTGCAGTGAGCCGAGATCGCGCCACTGCACTCCAGCCTGGGCGACAGAGCGAGACTCCGTCTCAAAAAAAAAAAAAAAAAAAAAAAAAGAAAAACAGAGAGTCTGCAATAATAAAGCAAATGAAGTCAACGTTAGGTGGACTTTGTTTTTGCCATTTTTCTGTAAATTTGAACTTATGTCCAATTAAAATATTTAAAACTTTTTTTTAAAAAGACAAATGAGTTTGAATACTGGTCCACTATCTACTAGTTGTGTAACCTAGGAGTCTACTTAATTTCTCTGATCTTTGGTTTCCTCATTAGAGAAACAAGAATATCACCTTTCTTGTCTTCTCTTGAGGATAAGACATTGCGCATCAAGTGACTAGCAAAGTGCCTGGCCCTACAGAGTATGCATTCAATAAATGACAGCTTTTCCATTCACATCTAAACATACTTAGGTTATCGTTACATCAACTGCTTTATTGGTGAAGATTCTCTTTTTCAAAGTAGTCTGAAAGCTCCAAGAGGAAAGAATTGCATTTTCTGCAAATTTTTTTTTTTTATTATTTTACTTCAAGTTCTAGGGTACATGTGCACAATGTGCAGGTTTGTCACATACGTATACATGTGCCATGTTGGTGTGCTTCACCCATTAACTCGTTATTTACATTAGGTATATCTCCTAATGCTATCCCTCCCCCCTCCCCCCACCCCACAACAGGCCCCGGTGTGTGATGTTCTCCTTCCTGTGTCCAAGTGTTCTCACTCGTCAATTCCCACCTATGAGTGAGAACATGCGGTGTTTGGTTTTTTTGTCCTTCTGAGAGTTTGCTGAGAATGATGGTTTCCAGCTTCATCCATGTCCCTACAAAGGACATGAGCTCATCATTTTTTATGGCTGCATAGTATTCCATGGTGTATAGGTGCCACATTTTCTTAATCCAGTCTATTATTGTTGGACAGTTGGGTTGGTTCCAAGTCTTTGCTATTGTGAATAGTGCCGCAATAAACATACATGTGCATGTGTCTTTATAGCAGCATGATTTATAATCCTTTGGGTATATACCCAGTAATGGGATGGCTGGGTCAAATGGTATTTCTAGTTCTAGATCCTTGAGGAATCGCCACACTGTCTTCCACAATGGTTGAACTAGTTTACAGTCCCACCAACAGTGTAAAAGTGTTCCTATTTCTCCACATCCTCTCCAGCACCTGTTGTTTCCTGACTTTTTAATGATCGCCATTCTAACAGGTGTGAGATGGTATCTCATTGTGGTTTTGATTTGCATTTCTCTGGTGGCCAGTGATGATGAGTATTTTTTCTTATGTCTGTTGGCTGCATAAATGTCTTTTTTTTAATTTTATTATTATTATACTTTAAGTTTTAGGGTACATGTGTACAATGTGCAGTTTAGTTACATATGTATACATGTGCCATGCTGGTGTGCTGCACCCATTAACTCGTCATTTAGCATTAGGTATATCTCCTAAAGCTATCCCTCCTCCCTCCCCCCACCCCACTACAGTCCCCAGAGTGTGATGTTCCCCTTCCTGTGTCCATGTGTTCTCATTGTTCAATTCCCACCTATGAGTGAGAATATACGGTGTTTGGTTTTTTGTTCTTGCAATAGTTTACTGAGAATGATGATTTCCAATTTCATCCATGTCCCTACAAAGGACATGAACTCATCATTTTTTATGGCTGCATAGTATTCCATGGTGTATATGTGCCACATTTTCTTAATCCAGTCTATCATTGTTGGACATTTGGGTTGGTTCCAAGTCTTTGCTATTGTGAAGAGTGCCGCAATAAACATACATGTGCATGTGTCTTTATAGCAGCATGATTTATAGTCCTTTGGGTATATATATATCCCAGTAATGGGATGGCTGGGTCAAATGGTATTTCTAGTTGTAGATCCCTGAGGAATCGCCACACTGACTTCCACAATGGTTGAACTAGTTTACAGTCCCACCAACAGTGTAAAAGTGTTCCTATTTCTCCACATCCTCTCTAGCACCTGTTGTTTCCTGACTTTTTAATGATTGCCATTCTAACAGGTGTGAGATGGTATCTCATTGTGGTTTTGATTTGCATTTCTCTGATGGCCAGTGATGGTGAGCATTTTTTCATGTGTCTTTTGGCTGCATAAATGTCTTCTTTTGAGAAGTGTCTGTTCATGTCCTTCGCCCACTTTTTGATGGGGTTGTTTGTTTTTTTCTTGTAAATTTGTTGGAGTTCATTGTAGATTCTGGATATTAGCCCTTTGTCAGATGAGTAGGTTGCGAAAATTTTCTCCCACTTTGTAGGTTGCCTGTTCACTCTGATGGTAGTTTCTTTTGCTGTGCAGAAGCTCTTTAGTTTAATTAGATCCCATTTGTCAATTTTGGCTTTTGTTGCCATTGCTTTTGGTGTTTTAGACATGAAGACCTTGCCCATGCCTATGTCCTGAATGGTATTGCCTAGGTTTTCTTCTAGGGTTTTTATGGTTTTAGGTCTGACATTTAAGTCTTTAGTCCATCTTGAATTAACTTTTGTATAAGGTGTAAGGAAGGGATCCAGTTTCAGCTTTCTACATATGGCTAGCCAGTTTTCCCAGCACCATTTATTAAATAGGGAATCCTTTCCCCATTTCTTGTTTTTCTCAGGTTTGTCAAAGATCAGATGGTTGTAGATGTGTGGTATTATTTCTGAGGGCTCTGTTCTGTTCCATTGTTCTATAGCTCTGTTTTGGTACCAGTACCATGCTGTTTTGGTTACTGTAGCCTTGTAGTATAGTTTGAAGTCAGGTAGCGTGATGCCTCCAGCTTTGTTCTTTTTGCTTAGGATTGTCTTGGCAATGAGGGCTCTTTTTTGGTTCCATATGAACTTTAAAGTAGTTTTTTTCCAATTCTTTGAAGAAAGTCATTGATAGCTTGATGGGGATGGCATTGAATCAATCTATAAATTGCCTTGGACAGTATGACCATTTTCATGATATTGATTCTTCCTAACCATGAGCATGGAATGTTCTTCCATTTGTTTGTATCCTCTTTTATTTCCTTGAGCAGTGGTTTGTAGTTCTGCTTGAAGAGGTCCTTCACATCCCTTGTAAGCTGGATTCCTAGGTATTTTATTCTCTTTGAAGCAATTGTGAGTGGGAGGTCACTCATTGTTTGTCTGTTATTGGTGTATAAGAATACTTGTGAATGGGCAAAAACTGGAAGCATTCCCTTTGAAAACTGGCACAAGAGAGGGATGCCCTCTCTCACCACTCCTATTCAACATAGTGTTGGAAGTTCTGGCCAGGGCAATCAGGCAGGAGAAAGAAATAAAGCTTATTTAATTAGGAAAAGAGGAAGTCAAATCGTCCCTGTTTGCAGATGACATGATTGTATATTTAGAAAACCCCATTGTTTCAGCCCAAAATCTCCTTAAGCTGATAAGCAACTTCAGGGAAGTCTCAGGATACAAAATCAATGTGCAAAAATCACAAGCATTCTTTTTTTTTTTTTTTTTTTGAGACAGAGTCTCGCTCTGTTGCCCAGGCTGAAATGCAGTGGCGTGATCTCGGCTCACTGCAACCTCTGCCTCCCGGGTTCAAGCAGTTCTCCTGCCTCAGCCTCCCGAGTCCTGAGTAGCTGGGACTACAGGCACGTGCCACCACACTCAGCTAATTTTCTTGTATTTTTAGTAGAGACAGGGTTTCACCGTGTTAGCCAGGATGGTCTCAATCTCCTGACCTCGTGATCTGCCTGCCTTGGCCTCCCAAAGTGCTGGAATTACAGGCGTGAGTCACAAGAATTGCATTTTCTAACTCCAGATGGCTAACATATTGTGGGCCCAGGATTGAGCTGAAATAAGGAGGACAATCCAATCTAGGGATGGGGAGTAACTTAGTTTGGGTGTCTTATCTGTCCCTTGGCAAATGGCGTAGTTTACACGCTTGTCACTAATTGTCTCATTGGTCAAGGAGATGGTTGAAAAAAGGTGTAGCACTTTAAGAAGCCACGTGTTACGAATTGGTAATGTGTGAGCCAAGCCTCTGCCCCATCAAAAATCTAGAGACTTCACATGGGGGAACCAGGCTACCACCATGTTCATCACAGAAATCTTTTTGTCATGGTGAGGTTCACTTGTTCTCGTAGAAAGTGAGTTATAACTTGGGGGCCGTCATGTTTTTTAATATTTGAAATGAGAAATCATGTGCTAGCAGTTAAATTCTTCGGGGCCTGGCAGAAACAAACACCATAAGACAGTAAACATCAACAGGCCCCACTGATTTATGATGATCAAGGAGAATGAGATTTATGACCCTGAAACATGGCAAAGATTCATTGGCATTAGCATTCAGAATATTCATGTGTTGCCACTCTTTCATGTTAAATACCTGCTTTAAGCTCTTTGGGGAGGAAAAAACCACAATACTTTTCCTTTGGAAGGCCTGACCATATTGACTGATTGTCTGAAGACATGTGGAATACCAATTCCCATTTTTGAACTTGAGTTTTGTCTTGACTTTTAAAGTTGGTTCATGTTTCTTTTCTCTTCTTCCTTGTCTTCATGAATATCGTTCAAGGGATGTAAAATCATAAAACTTTATAGCTGGAGAAAATTTAAGAGATTATCACATCTGTCCTCCTTTGAGGCTAGGGAAGCAACGTGACCTCATAAGGACTCACAGTTAGTGAACGTCATAAAGACACTGAGAATTCAGTGCCTCCTGTCCAGTGCTTATTTTAGTATTATACATGGTTTTTACTAAATCCCTTTTATACCAACCACTGTGCTTGTGATTTGATTTAATGTTCAACATCCCTTTGACTGACCTTAAAAATCATTTTAGCCAAACTGTTTGTGATGGTTACCATTGAGCATCAACTTGATTGGATTGAAGGATGGAAAGTATTGTTCCTGTGTGTGTCTGTGAGGGTGTTGCCAAAGGAGATTAACATTTGAGTCAGTGTACTGGAAAAGGCAGACCCACCTTCAGTCTGGGTGGGCACCATCTCATCAGCTGCCAGCACTGCTAGAATAAAGCTGGCAGAAGAGCATGGAAGGACTTGACTTGCTGAGTCTTCTGGCCTTCATCTTTTTCCTGTGCTGGATGCTTCCTGTTCTCAAACATCAGACTCCAAGTTCTATAGCTTTTGGACTCTTGGACTTACACCAGTGGTTTGCCAGGGGTTCTTGGACCTTTGACCACAGACTGAAGGCTGCACTGTCAGCTTCCCTACTTTTGAGGTTTTGGGACTTGGACTGGCTTCCTTGCTCCTCAGCTTGCAGATGGCCTATTGTAGGACTTCACTTTGTGATCGTGTGAGTCAGTACTCCTTAATAAACTCCCCTTCAAATATACGTCTATCCTATTCTGTCTCTCTACAGAACACTGACTAATACACTATTTAACACCAAATAATTGTAGACTGTAAACCTCAAGCTATTTTCTTTAATTTTTAAAAAATAATGATCTGGAGCCATCCATCCAAGGAGTTGATGCTGGTAATAATAAGGATGATAAGCAAAGAACACTTGGTTCAGAAGCCTAGTTAGCTTCATGGCATTACTGTTCAGGCAATGGTGTTCAGTTTGAGTTTCTGAATGGAATTATTTTTCAGGAACAATAAGAAAACACTGTAGGTGGTGAGTAACATGTTAGATAATGACATAAAATAGGACAAAATTCTCTAGAACTAAAATGCTTCTTTGATTACCCATAGCTATGATATCCACTGTGTTTTCACCTCTGTTACAATTGTTTTACAAATACAGGAAAACACAAAACATTCTTAAAAATCTCAAACCTAACTTGCCTGAATTCAGGCCCTTAGACATTTCAACATTTCTTTAATTCATTCCTTAATCACATTATTATTGAAGCAACTATTCTGAACCAGACATTGGTCCAGAATAAGATACTGCTGAATAGCCAGTGTCCTCACGGAACTGAGAGTTGAGAAAAGACAGGCTAGCAAGAAATTACAGTCAAATGGGAAAACCACTGACTGTGGTTGTTTATAAAATTCATTCAGTCACGATACCAGAGAACACTTTCTTAAAACAAAAGAGAGAGTATAAAACACACACACACACACACACACACACACACACACACACATCAAAACCAGAAGAAGAAACAGGTGAGTCTTACCAAAGGAGAGCCAAGGAAACATGTTCGTATTAGAATAGTTGTTGTGTAGGAGTCTATGAGAGATTAGTGCTGCCACCACAGCCCTCACAGCTAGTGCAGCAGTTTTCACTTCTTAAAAGGGTTAAATAGTCTCATGACTATACTAGTGTCAACTCATGGAGTTAAGGTTTAAAACTGGAAGGTACTAATAGAGGTCTATCTAGTTAAGTCCATCATTTTCCATTGAATGGACTCAGGGGACTTTTCCAAGACCACACAATAATTGTGTGTAAGCTGCAGATGTTAATCCTGCTTTATCCCAAACCTCCGTGCATTGGGAGGTGGTAGTGTTGGATCAAGGTGATTCTGTTTTGGAGGGCAACCACCCAGCTGACATTCCTTAAGCCAGAGCCCAGCACCCCCTGGCCTGTTGCCCATGGTGCTGTCATATTTTGACCCAAAGTGAACTGAGACCTCAGATGTATTCTATCTCAGAACAGAGAATAGTATTTCCATATAACCGTTTACTGTTCAAGGGAGAATCATTTTGAAAAATACTTCATTATGGGAAAAACAATACAAAGTTAAACAACACAAGCAAAGGATAGAAGTATTTTATATAATGGTCAGAAATTATCCTGAAATAATACTGGAACACACGATGGAAAACACAATTTAAAAACTCAGTTGCATTTGATCTTACAAGCATCATAACAAATCAATTCTTTTTTGCTTTAGATACAGAATCACTTTCTCCTAGGTCACTTCCCCAGTATACCCATTCTCCTGACTTGATTGAGGTCCCGCTCTGAGTCCCCAGGGCCCGTGTGTGTCTCTGTCATGGCACTCGGGAAACTGTGCCAACATTGTCTCTTCATCTTGCTGCTTCCCTCACTACACTTAACCCTCTCCATGCCGTGAGCAAACAGATTTCCACTGCTTATTAGCAGATCTGACAATATCTGGTACATTCTAGTACTCACTAGAACTTTGAAGGGAACTTAATAATTTAAAGCAGTTACAAGCATTTGCATGCTCTTCTGACTAATATTATTGTTACATCTCGTAATGTGGGGAAAAATACAGTTCCGGGTGTATGTGGGTTGTTAGGAAAAATTTCTCTTGTTTTAAATCTTAAGGTGGCTCTGCCCCTCTACGCTAAAAATCAAAAAGAATATATTCTTACATGTATCTCCAGGTTAGAATCCTTACTAAAATATTATAAGTATGAGTGCAGATAAGGTGAGGAGGGATATTTCTTGGAAAGTAAAGTGGCATTCCCCAATCAGTTCTGCTGTAATTAATTTAGAATTTAAAGCTAAAAATCCAGACATTCGATGATGTGTTCAATAACTCGTGCTGGGATCTATTTTTTCAGTAATGCTTATCTTTCCAAGGGGCGTAGTTAATTTCTTCAGTATTACTCTGTAAATTATTACAGAAATTACAAATCTACTAAAAAATCAATACAACTAATTGTAAATTAATAGATTTCTAAGTGTGAAGGAGTGTGTAATAATGGAGATGAGTTCTTTAAAGAAAATGCCAGTTCCAGCATCAAGGGCTCAGGACTCCAGCTGTTTCATGTGACATCTTCAAGTGTAAACACATTTCTTTCCTTCCCCCAACTCTGCCCCTGCACCCCCTCACTTCCCACTGATTTAGTCTGCCACTGCCGCGAATAACATTTCCATTAGCCACCTACTGTTAAATCACAGAGTAACGATGATAAAAAAAAAATTCCAACATGCAAACAAACCAATAGAGAAGCAACTGGGGTTACCGTCTGTCTCAAACATTTTTTATGGGGCCCACCGGTGTTGAAACTAAAGGAAAACAACATGTGAAGTTAAACAAACTGGATCGAATAGGGAGCTGCAGAATGCGGGTTTATAACAAGTGCAAATCTGAATACAGTGCATTTCTAATTCTATATTTGATATGCTGAATGAATCATCTTTAGTAATGTCCTTGTGTGTCCATGAATTTTAGCATGAGCTTAGTTATTTCTATGTATATATGCCACATCATTGCCAGTCAATTTTAGGCAATGATGGGCTTGTCAATAAAAAGACCAATAATTATCACCATTATATTGAATGAATCAATGAGAATGTGCCAAGGTCCTGTTGTCCTGTGCACTTAGATGAATTTTCTTAATGCTATAACTTGACATTAATTTAGCACTTCACAATTTACAAAGTGCTTTCAGTTTAGATTTTGGTCTTAAAGCAGTAAATTAAGGCAGATGTTAATTATGTTCTACAGGTGAGAAAACTGGTTGAGGGAGGTTCAGAAACCTACCCTGGATGTAGAGCTAATTACTAGTCAAGATGCTTTCACAGAACCAGTTATATAGTAGTATTCTATTTCAGTACACAATGTGGCTCCAGAATTGTACTTGAAGTCTGATAGCTCAAAGTAAATCTCTAGGTTTACGCTGTATAGATGACACCTGGGCCCCTGATGGGAGAGGCTGGAGAATCCTCAAGGATGCCCATCCCAGGAAGGGGCAGCTGTCACCAGCAAAGGTGCTGGGCATATATAGGCCTAGACACCCCATCTTGCACAAGTCTTTCTTTGCTTGCAGGAACCTGGAAGATGGTCAGGTTTGACTGAATCTTCTCTATTCAATGGTTAAGGAACTGGCTAGGTACCTAAAACAGAGATGCAGAAGAGGTATCTGTGCTCCTTGCCAGTGGGGTGAGTCAAAGGTTCAATGGCTTCCCACTTCCCTTCCCCATATACCTGTGTTATTTGGTTACTTCCTGCACTCATGGCAATTTTGGTATATATGGGGATGGGGTGGGGAAGTGGGACCTTGCCAATGGGGGGAAAAGAGTTTGCTCACTCAGCCTTATGCTGAGAGGTGAACCTTAGGGCGCTCACTCTCACTAAAACTGATCATAACAAACACTAGTTTAGCAGGGGGAACACTGTAGCCTCTTTGGTTTACACCTAAGAGAATCTACAGTGTAAGAGAATCTACAATGTAACTGAACTACATTTTCAATTCAACAGTAATGAGTAGGCTTATAGGGTGCACTGAAGATAAAATTTTAATTTAATGTAATTTAACCAAGTTATAAAGAGTCTTCATATTACTATTATTGGACATTTATGGCCTGTAATCATGTGTGTGCCATGTGCTTTTCAGAACATAAGCCTGATCTGAAAATTTAAAATTTTAAATCTAAGTTGGCATATGAAGACAGTTAACTAAATCCTTTATTAACTTGAACTAGCTTATTTTTTCTAGCATTTACTAGTCATAGGAAGTAGGAAAGTTCAATATATAAATAAACTGAACAAAACTAAAACAAATCCACAAAACTAATATATAAATAAACCAAACAAAACTAAAATAAAACAAAATTCATAAATTATATATATAAATAACCAAACAAAACTAAAATAGATCTTGTGAGGATAGGTGTTTTAATTTTGTTATAAATAAATAAATAAATAAAATCAACTTCAGAAACTAGAGCTGGGGCAAATACTTTCAACCCCATCTCCTATTTCTTTCAGATCTTTAATTCTTGATGATATGTAAAATTTGAAATTGTGACCTTGAGGCATTGTGATTGACTAACCATTAAGAGAGGCTAAGTTTAATGTCTTGTATTTACTCAGGCATGAAACATTTCTAAACAAAAAATTTTTGAAATAAAACTTTTTGATTAAATACCACTTGGCAGGGAATAAAGTTAGTGGTATGGACTGAATGCTTATGTTCCTGCATAATTCATATATTGAAATTCTAACCCCCAATGTGTTGGTATTAGGAGATGGGGCCTTTGGTAGGTAATTAGGTCGTGAGGGTGGAGCCCTTATGAATAGGATTAGTGCCCTTATAAAAAGACATGAGAGAACTTGCTCACTCTCTGTCTGTGTCTTCACCATGTAAGGATACAGCAAGAAGAAATCCAACTGCAAGTTAAAAAGAGGGTCCTTCCCAGGAACTGAGTCAGCCAGCACCTTGATCTTGGACTTCCAGCCTCCAGAACTGTGACAAATACATTTCTGTTGTTAAGCCACCAGTCTATGGCATTCTGTTACAGCAGCCCAAACTAAGTTGGCTTTTCCTAAATAAGTAATAAATACTTGTTATAGGAACTATGGAAAATTAAGAATAGAATTTTTTTTTAATTCAGGAGTTCTAGTATCCTGGTTGTTGTCTAATCTATTAGTATTCCCTATGTTTTTGAAATTCTCTTCTGAAATTTTAATAGTTACATAATATTAAGGGACAGTCAATGTTTGAAAGATGTTCAAAGAATGTATATGTTCAACTATTATTCCTCCACAGGATTCTGAGAATTCTTTTTTTTTTTTTTTTAAGATTCAGGAGTACATGTACAGGTTTGTTATATAGGTAAACTTGTGTGGGTTTGTTGTACAAATTATTTCATCACCCTGATACTAAGCCTAGTACCCAGTGGTTGCTTTTTCTGCTGTCTTCCTCCTCCCACCCTCCACCCTCAAGTAGGCCCCAGTGTTTGTTGTTCCCTTCTTTGTGTTCACTAGAAACATCTCATCATTTAGCTCCCACTTATGAAGTAAGAAAATGCAGTATTTGGGTTTTGTTCCTGCATTAATTTGCTAAGGATAATGGCCTCCAGCCCATCCATCTTCCTGCAAAAAACATGATCTTGTTCTTTTTTATGGCTGCATAGTATTCCATGGTATATATGTACCACATTGTCTTCATCCAATCTGTCATTGATGGGCACTTAGGTTGATTCCATGTTTTTGCTATTGTGAATAGTACTGCAATCAACATTCATGTGCATGTATCTTTATAGTACAATGATTTATATGCCTCTGACTTTATACCCAGTATTGGGATTACTGGTTCAAGTGGTAGCTCTGTTTTTAGCTCACTGAAGAATTGTCACACTGCTTTCCACAATGGTTGAGCTAATTTACGCTCCTGTTGATGGTGTATAAGAATTCTCTTTTCTCTGCAACCTCACCAGCATCTGTTATTTTTTTATTTTTTAATAATAGCCATTCTGACTGGTGTGAGATGGTATCTCCTTGTGGTTTTGATTTGCATTTTTCTAATGATCCATAATACTGAGCTTTTTCTCATATGCTTGTTGGACACATGTGTGTCTTCTTTGGAAAAGTGTCTGTTCATGTCCTTGGCTCACTTTTTAATGTTTTTTTTCTTGTAAATTTTTAAGTTCCTTATAGATGCTGGATATTAGACTTTTGTCAGATGTATGGTTTGAAAATATGTTCTCCCCTTCTTTGGATTGTCTATTTATTCTGTTGATAGTTTCTTCTGCTGTGCAGAAGCTCTTAAGTTTAATTAGATCCCATTTGCCAATTTTTGCTTTTGTTGCAATTGCTTTTGGTGTCTTCTTCATGAAATCTTTGCCCATTCCTATGTCCAAGATGGTATTGCCTAGGTTGTCTTCCAGGTTTTATAGTTTGGATTTTACATTTAAGTCTTTAATCCATCTTGAGTTGATTTTTTTATATGGTGTAAGGAAGGGATCCAGTTTCAATCTTCTGCATATGGCTAGCCAGTTATTTCAGCACTGTTTATTGAACAGTGCTGTAGCCATTGCTTGTTTTTGTCAGCTTTGTCGAAGATCAGATGGTCATAGGCGACCTTATTTCTGGGTCCTCTATTCTGTTCCATGGTCTATGTGTCTGTTTTTGTATCAATACCAAGCTGTTTTGGTTACTGCAGTCCTGTAGTATAGTTTGAAGTTGGGTAAAGTAATGCTTCAAGCTTTGTTCTTTTTGTTTAATATTGCCTTGGTTATTCAGGCTTTTTTTTGTTCCATATGAATTTTAAAATAGTTTTTTCTAGTTCTGTGAAGAATGTCATTGGTAGTTTGATAGGAATAGCACTGAATCCGTAAATTGCTTTGGCCATTATGGCCATTTTAATGATATTAATTCTTCCTACCCATAGGCATGGAATGTTTTTCCATTTGTTTGTATCAGTTCTGATTTCTTTGAGCAGTGTTTTGTAATTCTCATTGTACAGATCTTTCACTTCTCTGGTTAGCTGTATTCCTAGATATTTTATTCTTTCTGAGGCAGTTGTAAATGAGATTGTGTTCCCGATTTGGCTCTTGGCTTGGCTGTTGTTGGTGTGTAGAAACGTTCATGATTTTTGCACAGTGAGTTTGTATACTGAAACTCTGCTGAAACTGTTTATTAGCTGAGGGAGCTTTTGAGCTGAGACTATGGGGTTTTCTAGATACTGAATCATGTAGATATCTGCAAACAGGGATAGTTTGACATCCTTTCTTCCTACTTGGATGCCTGTATTTCTTTCTCTTTCCTGATTGCTCTGGCTAGGATTTCCAATGCAATGTAGAATGGGAGTGATGAGAGAGGGCACCCTGGTCTTGTGCCAGTTTGCAAGGGGAATGCTTACAGCTTTTCCTCATTCAGTATGATGTTGGTGGTAGGTCTGTCATAGATGACTGTTATTATTTTGAGGTATGTTCCTTCAATATCTAGTTTACTGAGAATTTTTAACATGAAGAAATGTTAGATTTTATCTAAAGCCTTTTCTGTATCTATTGACATAATTGTGTGGTTTTTGTCTTTAGTTCTGTTTATGTGATGAATCACATTTATTATTTTGTGCATGTTAAACCAAACTTGCATCCCAGGGATGAAGCCTATTTGATCGTGGTGGATAAACTTTTTGATGTGCTGCTGGATTCAATTTACAAGTATTTTGTTGGGGAGTTTTGCATCAATGTTCATCAAGGATATTGGCCTGATGTGTTCTTTTTTTGGTTGTGTCTCTGCCAGGTTTTTGTATCAGGATGATGCTGGACTTATAGAGTGAGTTGGGGAGGAGTCCTCAGTTTTGGGAAATAGTTTCAGTATTAATGGTACCAGCACTTCTTTGTACATCTGGTAGAATTCCACTGTGAATCCATCTGATCTTGGGCTTTTTTGGTTTTTAGTTGGTAGGCTAGTTATTACTGATTCAATTACAGAGCTCATTATTGGTCTGTTCAGGGAATCAATTTCCTCCTGGTTCAGTCTTGGGAGGATGAATGTCTCCAGGGATTTATCCACCTCTTCTGGGTTTTCTAGTTTTTTCACATACAGGTGTTTGTAGTACTTTTTGATAGTTATTTTTATTTCTGTGGCATCAGTGGTAACATCTTCTTTGTCATTTCTATTTGTATTTATTTGGATCTTCTCTCTTTTCTTCTTTATTAGTCTAGCTGGTGGCCTATCTTATTATTTTTTTGAACAACCAACTCCTGGATTCATTGATATGTTGAATGGTTTTTCATATCTCAGTTTCCTTCATTTCAGCTCCGATTTTGGTTATTTCTTGTTTTCTGCTAGCATTGGGCTTGGTTTCCTCTTGCTTCTCTAATTCTTTCAGTTGTGATGTTAGGTTGTTAATTTTAGATCTCTAACTTTTTGATGTGGGCATTTAGTGCTATGAATTTCCCTCTTAACACTGCCTTAGCTGTGTCCCAGAAATTCTGGTATGTTGTATCTTTGTTCTCACTGGTTTCAAATAACTGCTTGATTTTTGCCTTAATTTCATTATTTACCCAAAAGTCATTCAGGAGCATGTTTAATTTTCATATAATTATGTGGTTTTGAGTGGTTTTTTTAGTCTTGACTTCTATTTTTATTGGTCCAAGAGTACATTTGTGGTGATTTTGGTTCTTTTGCATTTGCTGAGGATTGTTTTTCATGGTAGTATTTTAACTAGAGCAGTCACTCAAATGCATTCAACATATGTGTCACAAAGAACCACACTGTCCTGGTTCCAAAATACTTACTTTGCCCAGTAAGTTCATTATCTTCGCTTTTTTAATGGGTTTAAATATTCCCAAACCGAAACTAGTGTCAAAGTCAGGTAGTCAAGATTTAAAATTAGAAGGTGCTGTAAGAGACATAGTCCAGCCAATCATTTTCCATTGAGTGGACACAGGGAAATAATATCACTTCTCTAAGGCCACATAATGGTTGGCCAAGACAGCAGGAAACCAAATCTCCTGATGCACTATTTTATTTACACCAGTGGGTCTCAACCCTATCACACCTAACACCCCGTTTTAATATAAATATTTTCTAATGTTATCTTTCCCACCTTGAAATGTAATTCATAAATGATATAACTAACATGCATATATTTTTAAAAACCAAACTAAAACTTACCAAAATGAAGAAATAAAAGGAAAAATTATAATAAAATAATATGCATTGTAATCTGTAATGCTTAGACATGGCATCACTGGTGGGCATAATTATGTCAGATGGTCACACTTGTATGTAGAATGACATCTACAAATGCAGACTGATGCAGTTGGGTTATGTTGGCAACTTATATTCTGCTACTGGATTATCACTGTTGATGGGATTTTCTGAATTGGTGAACAAATCTTGGTAACATTGAGGGGGAAAGTACAGCTCTCCTTTGATACACACAGTACTTGAATTCCTAGAAAATTTAGTGTAGCTGAAAAATTAGCCAAAAGTAATTTATGTTTGAAATAGTTTGATTCTGGGTTAAGTTAGTTACAAACCAGTTTTCACCTACATAAATGTCTGGTACAGCATTTAAAATGTATGTGAGGAAAAATCCTTTATTGTATGGCACTCTCCTACACACTGTAGATTGTGCAGCATCCCTGGCATCTGTCCACTAAATGTCATAGACCTTTTGCTGCTTAGAAATGTCTCCTATCATATACCCTAGATTATCCCTCTTAAGTTCAGCCATCCACAAAACTCTAGTGCATGGACACAAGGCAGCCAAGTACTTTGCTATGCCTAGTAAGAGCAACCTTTGCTCCAGTTCCCAATAAGTTCCTCATTTCCATCTGATACCTCCTCTGCATGGCCTTTCCTATCTGTATTTCTATCAGCATTTTGGTTACAACACTTAACTAGTCTCTAAGAAGTTCCAAACTTTCCTTCATCTTTCTGTCTTCTTCTGAGTCCTGAAACTCTTCCAATCTTTGCCTGTTACCCAGTTCCAAAGCCACTTCCACATTTTCAAGTGTCTTTATAGCCACTCCTCGTACCGATTTTCAGTCAGTCTCTCCAGAGAGACAGAACCAATAGGAAACATATTGGTTTCCTGACACACGTTTCTATAATATATAAAGAAGGGGAATTTATTAGGGAGAATTGGCTCAGAGGATTAAAAAGTACCATGATAGTCCATCTATAAGCTAGAGAATGATAGAAGCATGGCTTTTAGAGAAGTTGGTAGCATGGCTCCTAGGGCAGGCAGTGGCATGACTTGGTCCAATTCTGAAAGCGTCAAAACTAGAGAAGCTGACAATGTAGGCCAGAGGCCTGAGAGCCCCTGAGAGGCCACTGGTGCAAGTCCCAGAGTCCAAAGGCCAAAGACCCTGGAATCTGATGTGCAAAGGCAGGAAGAGGAAAGGGTACACTGCTACAAAAGAGAGAAAGAGAGTGTGAGCAAAAAAAGAAAAGAAAGCTGAATGTCCTCCTTCTTCCACCTGCTTTGTTCTAGCTGTGCCTGCAGCCGATTGGATGGTGCTCACCCACGCTGAGGGCAGGTCTTCCTCTCTCAGTCCACTGACTCACATGTCAGTCTCCTCCGGAAACACCCTCACAGACACACCCAGAAACAATTCCAGCCCTCTAGGCATCCTCAATCCAGTCAAGTTGACAGCTAATGTTAACCATCATAGGAGTTACCAGTTTTCTTAAAGAATCTCTGAACTGAGGTCGTATTGCCTCCCATTGCTACAAGAATGACAGAAGAACATTCCAAATAGAGGCTTTTGGAGAAAAGTTTTGACTTTCCTGGTGCAAAAGAGTTTTCTTTGTGAGATAAAGTATAATAATCATAAATAATCTATTTTTTCTTACCCTTTAAAAATGTGTGGGGGTGAAAATGATGCAGAGGATGTAACTCTGGGTTGGTTATGATAAAAATAGGATGTGATCATTCTCTTATTTCTCAAATAAAATAATATCCCATCCTTATTCAGCTCTCTCCTTCAAACATATTTCAGCACATATATCTTGCGTTTATATTAAAATGCCCTCATTTTTCAAAACTGTTTACTAGAAGTATAATCTCTGTCTTGTCTTAGCAGAACCTAAGTCCAGCTTTGCCTGACAATCCTGTCCTTAAGGGTAATTGTCTAGTTACCTCCTGCATCATAGTTGGGTTTCAAGATGGACACTCTAGAAATTAATAATTGGGCTGTTTAAATCACATTGACAAATGCATTTCTCTCTTTGATACCACATATTTCTGAACAAGAAGTGGAAAAAATCAATAAATTCATATTTAACTTACAGAATTTCATAAAAATTTTTGTTGTGCTGCAGAGCAAGGAAACATGCTGCCAGTCTGTTCATTTTGATAAGAACATTCTTCTTTGAATTGCAATTTTACTATGTATTTATCTGTATTATACAAAAGCCTGTGGCAATCAGAGGAGGATGTTTGAAACATCTTTGGTTTCATAGAAATTTGCATATCAAAAATATGCAATGCTGTAGTGATATATTGCATAGAAATATACAGTTCAATAAGCATAGTATTTTTCTTGGCACTTTTGAATGAAATACTTAAAGCAGTACTTTGCCTGAGTTCTAAATGTTTTTCACAGAAATCTTCCACTTCTATCTTTCATTTCTATTTTATATAAAGAGGTAGAGAAATGTCGTGATGTAATATTTTCTTGTACAATAGCATCAAATTAGTCCCTTTCTTCTGGAATGCTAAAAGCACTTTTCTGTTTCCTTGTTTTATCATTATATATAGCATATTTGTGGAACCAGATAAGACAAGCATTATTCCTATTTTGTAAGTAAACAAACTGAAGTACAAAGGCATTAAATAGACAAGAGCAAAGACCTGCAACAAAATACGTCAGGGTAGAGGGGACTTTTCAGAGAGCTGAGTCCTAGGGTATCCTAAGAGGGAAAGCCAGGGGGTTCCAGCTGATCATCTTGAACCTGACTCACAAACTAGTAGGCTCAACCATGGCTTGGAGGACCCAGGAGTGTCAGCTGACTTAATGTACTCAGATACCCCACAAAGTGGTGTGCAGTTACGTCATCAGCAGTCATCAAAGGGTATTCTACTTTTCCTAGCAAACACTGTGAATGGTAATACTTTAACTCAAGCAAATACTAAATACTAAAATTATTGTCTTCCCAACTCTTACCCTCTCTCCTTGAACTGAAAATAGAGCTGTGTCAGGTCTTACAGAATTGTGTGTGTGTGTGTGTGTGTGTGTGTGTGTTGGGGGAGGGGAATGAAAATAAGGTGTTGCTCAATCTTAGAGGAAATGAGGCACACCACACCTGCACCAGCTGAACTTACAAATGGCTGGGTAGCCACAGAAAGTATTTTCCCTTCACTTTGGTGTTCGTGGTAAACACTCAGGCAGAGTCTGCTGACTGATGGAAAGGGAATGGGTTTGCCTATTGAACATTATCTGAATAGCCATTCGGTGACTGATGTGCTTTTCTTGAACTTCGGTAAATTGATTTCTGTAGGAAAATCATGATGATTATGCAAAAACAGTATTTTAAACTACACATTAAAGGAGGCATAAGATTCATCAATTTTTTCATCTCCGATGAGGAAAATGGCAAGCAAGACCTAAACCAGCTTAATAATAGCCTTTCTGTTTAACTTAAGATCTTTGACCAAGAGCAGAGCCACTTGACAGCTTGCACATTTTCTTCCTCCTTTCCAATAGTATGGATAAAATTCCATCACAAAACAGAAGATTGAGAAGCATCAATGATCATCAGAGATAGGAGATTTGATAAGCTATGCTCGTGGTGCAACACATTAGAACAATGAGTAAAGACTCTGAGCAAAAAGTCATGCAATCAGATTAGACACAAAAGCGGTGACCTGCCAGACATGCCTCATGGCATCTGCATGGGGAACAAAGTTAGGTTCTTGGGAATCCACTGAGAAAGTGACAATGTAGAAAGAAGATATGAGACAGTGGGACTATTGAAGAGAGACACCCAATTAAGGAATTTCACAGGAATTTCAACATAGGGTACTGCTAATCCCCTCTTCTAAATGTTTGCTGACAAATGTGTAGAGCTTGTATTAGGGTGGAAACTGGAGCAGGCTAGGGAATAGGGAGGTGGAATTCTACTCTTTCTTTGCTGTATAACCTCAGGCAAAGTATCTTCATTCCTATCCAGCTTTGTGTCTTCATTTGTAAAAGGATTGAATTAGACTGAGGTGTTGTTTTAGAGGTCCCTTTCGATTCCAAACAATCTAAAATTCTGTGACATCTCAAAATAACCTAGAGTAATGCAAATGCCACTTTTTAATATCTAGCATTAAAAACAACAAAAATAGCAAGGGCTGCTTACAGGCATCTGTACTACCATGAGCACAAATTGGACACATTCATTACAATGCAGAGAAAATGCATTGGGTCTATTTCACAAAAATCATATCCTGAGGAAGAGAAATGTGTCAAAAGGTACCAGATTATGTGCCAAAATAGGAAATATTGTTCAAGTTGCAGGTGACCTTTCATAGTGAGATCATTCACTTGCTGGTTATGCTGTCACGTAACTTAATACTGCCCTTTAAAGGTCATTGCCATGGGTGTGCCCCTGGGCACATCCTAATATAAGCCTCTAATTTACTTTCCCCCCATAAAATATATCCTATAATGAGGCATAATTCCCCCACCCACTCCGAGTCTGGTGGGAAACATATTTATCCTTGTATTATAAGCATTTTACATTTAAAGATATTGATGGGGGAGGAGGAAAGGTAATACACTTCATTGAAAACCTTTGTTGCCTTCACTGATTAGGAAAGAAGTCATTCCATAATAGGAGAATTTTCCCACATAGCTAGAAGTGTTTAACTGTTTATATTACAACTTTGAAAACAATTAGAATCTTTATGTAAAGTACCAAATGTGGTATAACTGTATGCTTCTGGCAACAGAAAACACTCAGCAACATTTGACTGCATGTTGTCACTTTCATTTATTTTACTTGGTTCCAAGGTCTCTCTTGAGAGTGGCCATAAGCAAAAAATCACCATTCTGTAGGATACCCCTGACTGGGTCAGGTGTGTGTGTGTCAGGTGAGACACAATGAGAAGGTGAAACGAAAATGCATGAAATGGAAGAAATTTGTTACTCACAAGTCCCAGATAGGTAAGGGATAATGACAGGTGGGTGACGTGGTGGGGAGTGCAGGGGAGGACTGATGGGAAGTCCAGAGGCAGCAGGGAGCATAACCAGTGGATGGGAAAGTGAGAGAGGATCGAGAGAGAGAGGGAGCAAAACAGAACCTATGGACCTGTGAGATTCTGCCTATACTAAGGTCCATGGGCATTATCCCTCAGGCTCTCATGGGGATTGTGGATTAGCTAGTTTAAAGAAAACGTGCATGAAGGGGAAAACATATTTACATGATTCTGCTGTTGACCATTAGGTTTTATTGTGGTCAGTAGCTGTGGGATATGTCAGCTTTTGAGTCAGTGAGATAAGGAACAAGTGGGCCAAATTGCAAACAACCATACAAGGGGGGAAGTTTGAACTTCCCTCCTTGTGAGCCAAAGGTCATAGAGCTCATTCAGGTTTCAGACAACTTGTGTCAGGACTAAACATGGATGCCAAGGCAGCAGCTACATTAAACAAATTTATGACATTGCTCCTTACTGATTCAGGTTCGTAATGTGCAATGTGATTTAGCAAACGTACAGCAAGTGTCTCCAGTGTGACTGGCCTGTGCAAAGGTTGGAATAGATAGACTCAAACTCTGTGTAGGTTTGTGTTGTCATCCAGGTATTGGCAGTTGAGCTTGACTCAATGCTACTACATCCTAGGTATGTATGTCTTCTGCCTGCCTCTCAAGATCACTCAAACTGCAGGACTAGTGGGCACATCTTCATAGTGATATCATATGGCCTTGAAGGAAGATGAAGCTTAAAGGGGTTAATAGATGCAATGCTATATCACTACCCAAATTATGGGCCAGTCCTCATGGATTACTGTTTTAAAGATGACTAACGGGCAACTTTACCTCTGACACTGTAGCTATTACTAGTAATGTGAAGCAAAAGTAGAGAAGGAATAACATAAGCCAACATATTTCATAGTTAAGGTGATGTCCTACAGAATATAATTCACACTTAACATCATACGAATTGGCCTCTTGGTACTATGTCTATTAAAGCAGAATTTTTAAGTATTTCAATGTCATGAATAAGTTTTTTTAAGAAAAAAGGAATGCATGTAAAACCATTCTCCTTTTATGAAACTGTATTTTAAAAGGGAGAAACCAAAAAGATATGGTTCTAGAATGAACTGTGATGTCAACTGCATGAGCTTGACAAGGTCTCCCTAGATCTGTGGAACTTACTATCCTTTATAAGCCAGGGAAAAGCAAACTGCTAAGTTATCTACCAGGTTCTATGCCAGAGTCACACCCTGTGCAATTATGTCTCACAGTTGACCACATTAGTAATTCTGGGGCTAAACTCAAGTTTTCCCACAAAGTTGAAGAATTTAGAGGGAGTGGAGAGAGAGAGCCAATAAGTTTATAAGGTTTAAATTTAGAAATCCCTTGGTAGCCTTAGCCAGCTTTCTTTCCTGTATTGCTGCACAAACTTGCTAACCAGCAGTCCTTGTAAAACCAGGCACCAGGAGAGTCAGCCCTACTGATGCTGAGAGAGTTCAAGAGAGAGTAAAGTCACAGTCACCAGTAGTTTCTCGATACAGATGGAGAAGAGAAAACTTTCCTAGAGCTATGCTAGGCAGCATTTCAAAGGCCCTTAGGATGTTGTACTCTTCTCAGCCTGTTAATCTCCCTGGTCTGACTATTACCCTTGTATTAATAGGCCATTCTTGCATTGCCATAAATAAATACCTGCGACTGGGTAATTTATAAGAAAAGGAGTTTAATTGGCTCGTGGTGGTTCTGCAGGTTGTACAGGAAGCATAGCACTAGCATCTGCTTCTGGGGAGGCCTCAGGAAGCTTACAATCATGGCAGAAGGTGAAGGGGGAGCAGGCACATCACATAGTGAGAGCAGGAGTGGCGAGGGGCAGTGGTGGGGGAGGGGGAGGGATCACACACTTTTAAATGACCAGATCTTATGAAAACTCACTATCATGAGGACAGCACCAAGGGGATAGTGCTAAACCAGTCATGAGAAATTCACCCCCATGATCCAATCGCCTCCCACCAGATCCCACCTCCAATACTGGGGATTTCAATTCAACATGAGATTTGGTTGGGGACAAATATCCAAACTACGTCAACCATCATAAGGTTAAAATTAAAAGAATAAGATGATTTTCTAACAGAATCACAAGCAAAGAGAAGAAAATGCCAATGGCCTCCAGGGTAGAAAGGCAATTCATTGTCCTCCAATTTATCCCTTCATCTTCCATCTAGCATTGCCAGCTTTCATGCCAAAAGAAGTTTGCAGGAAATTTTTCATTGAGGAAAATACATTCCTGGGGCCTTAGGAAAGTACCTTTATGTGACACGTCATCAATCTTGGTATTCAGGTCTTCAGAGCAGATGACATGGGCATGAATAGGGACTGTGTAAATGTGAGTGTGTGTGTTGAGGGGAGGATGAGGGCAGGAAGAAAGATACATGGTATCAACAAAAATTGGATCCTGCTTGCCACGGACCTGAATAATGCCTGGAAGATAGAAATACTAGTCATATAATCCTGGGAATCAACAGTTAATCCTCAACAACCGAGATAATACCACCAACCCACCTTTGTCTCTGCCATTTACCCTATCAGACAAAGGATAGTCAAGAGTTACTGAAGGCTATAATATTTAAAGCCTTTAAAAAGCCTCTAGGTTCTTTTTGTTTTGAAATTTAATTGGCCAAATTCCAGAAGAGGAATCTTGTTCTTGTTGACTAAGAGATATAGTCCAGGAATCATCCAGAGCTAAGGAAATTTGGATCCTCTAGCAAGGCATGCTTATGTCATCTGTAACAGCACAAGCCTAACCATTCCTTAAAGTAGGGCTTTCTGCAGGTTTCCTAGACTAGGCTTATTGGAGTTGGTTGACCAGTAAGTCACCAACTTAGATAGGGACTCTCTTTAGAATCCTCCTAGGCTGAGGATGACCTAGCAGTCCAGCTTCATCTGTCAGGAAAAGGTTTACAGAGATGTTATTTCCTTAGACTTGGGAGCAGGGGTTGTTGATCTCTGTTTTGCAATAATGAGGCAGGACTCGCTAGGAAAAAGAATTATGTTTCAGGGGAATGGTTCAAACTACAGACAACATGGCCTTTGGAATTTCCCCTGGGAAAGTATCAAGGGAAATTCTTAATAACCAGAGGGTTAAAACTATCCTCAGTGCAAGACTGTGAGTATCAGATATGTATATAAGAATTTTAATTCACACCATAGATTTAAGAAAATTTGATAATGTCACATATCTTTTTTTTAAGTTCAAATTGCCTAAGACTTATCTCAGGTGCTTGCCTTAAAAATCAAGATTTAAAAATCACACACACACATATATATATATATATACACACATATATATATATATATACACACAAACATACACAGCTTTTCTAGGGTCTGGTACTTCAAGCTCTTTAAGACACTTTAACAATTGGGAATTTTTCAGTGAGAAAATTCGTGGTTGATTAAGTTGAGTCATTTACGAATAATAGTAGAGCTTCCAATGAAGTAAAACTTCTTTGTAATTCAAGAGGTGATTGAGTCTTCAATGAACCTATGCCTTGTGTTCAACTTCTAGGAGATACTGGCTTAAAGTAGGAGATTAATCTGTATCAGAGAGTATGTAATGGGGAGAAGTGAGTCAGTTATATTCATCACTAATCTATGCTAAGCAGAGCTTCAGTTTCTCAGTTCCCTAGCCAGCTGTTTTGATGACAATGGAGGGAAACATTTTTTTGTTTAATACTTTCATTAAAAGATCAAAGAACTCTCATTACTGACAACAGTACTAAAAGTGTATTAATCAAAGGAAAAAGATAATACTCCTCATTTATTCAACTGATATTTAGTGAGTACCTCTTTTGTGCTACTAATCTATCAGACAAGGGATGCTCAATGGAAATTATGGTACAAACTCTACACTCATGGAGTTTATAGACTAGTAGGAGAGATGGACTAATAAGCAGACAATTGCCATGTGATGTGATAAGCTGACACTCTGGTCTTTCTGGCAGCCAGCACCCATCCTCATTCCCTGGGCTGAGAACAGCCCACTACCCACAGGGGAAGGCCTTGACAGCCATGTTAAAATATAGGACTATGTTTCCAAGCTGTAGTGATTATTTCAAGGATGGCACTGTATTCCAACTGGTGAGTCAGAATCTCTTTCTTTTAGGATTAGGGTTGAGAAATAAAGTGCTAGCGTATCAGAGTGGGTTGCTTGAACTGGGTGAATAGCAGATGGGGCCAGTGGAGGAGGAGTGGTTGACTTGGTATGTACTGTTTTTACTCTCAGCACTTTGGATACCAAATGCATGGGTTTTTTCTTCACACCAACCAATTCTCCAACTATCTGGACTCCTACTGGTTGTCTTATAATTCAGTTCTCACATGAACCCCACAAGTTAAGGGCTCAGTTCCACAAGACTGCCCTCACTGTGGATGCCAGTCACTAGGATCAAGTAACTAGGGCACCCACACTCTCTGACTTGGTTGCAAAGTCTGGGGTTCCCACAACCCCCTCCTAAGTTTTGATGACTTGCTAGAATCACTCACAGATCTCAGGTAGACACTTTACTTACCATTACCAGTTTATCATAAAGGATACAACCCAGAAGCAGCCAATTGGAAGAGATGCCCAGGGCATGTGGCAAAGGTCAAGAAGCTTCCCTGGGCTCTCTGAGCCCCTACCCATCACCTCCATGTGTTCACTGGCCCTGAAGGTCTCTGAACCCCATTGTTGAGGGGTTTTGTGGAGGTTTTGTTATGTAGGAATGATTGATTAAATCATTGGCCACTGGTGACTCAGTCTCTAGCCCCCTCCCCTCCCTGGAGGTTGAGGGTGGGTGTGGAAGGGAAGGTTGGGTAAAACTTCCAACCCTGTAATCATGCCTTGGTCTTTCTGGCAGCCAGCACCCATCCTCACTTTATCTAGGGACCAACCAAGAGTTGCGTCTTTAAAACAAAAGATATTCCTATCACCCAAGAAATTCCAAGGCATTAGGAAGCTGTATGCCAGAAACCTAGGGACAAAGAGAAAATATGTATTTATCACACCTGCCATGGAGATGCCTAACAGTGCAATCTGACCTTCAGAGAGAGAAGACAGGTAAGAGATGTAGAGGAGAAATAGTAGCAAGAGACTTCAGGACTCAACACAGGAAGAGAAAGAGACCAAGCAATCGGTAGTTCCATTTTCCAATGGCTTCCCAGACAACAAAGTGGTTCCCACCTTTCCAGAGGCACAGTTGTTCAACTTTGCCTCAGGTTATTTGAGATACCCCAGCATTTTTTTTAAAATTTTTTAGCCTTGCCTTGTTTAAAATGAAGTTCTATTATTACCAAAAGTATCTGGACCAAGACATATTCCTATAGGGGTAAGAATATGATGTTATGGGATCACCTGGGAGGGAACTAGCTCAGTCTTAGAACATGGAAGGATTTCCTAGCGAAGTACTATCGGAGCTGTATTCTAAAGGAGAATAGAAATCAGCCAGCAGGTGTCTTAGGCAAAGGGAACAGCACCTGCAAAGCCCAGAGGTTAGATAGTATGACCCACTTTGGGAGCTACAAAAGATTTTCTGTGGGTAAAGTGTATAGCTAGGAGCAGCATATATGTTTGTGGGAGGAGAATATCAGTGTCAAGAGATGACTCTCCCAGGTCACTGGCAGAATTCTTTTTTTTTTTTTTTTTTTTTGCAACAGTAGGAATTATGGCAGCTTGCTTCTTCAAAGCCAACAGCTGAGAGGGAAAGAGAGACAGAGCCAGCAGGATGGGATTTTATATAACATAATGTAGTTGAGGGGGTGGAATCACCTTTTCCATATTCTACTAGTTAGAAGCAAATCACACACACGGGGCATGAGCACCAGGAGTTGAAGCCACCTTAAAACGTGTTCATCACAGCGCCCTGCTGTATGCTTTTACTTAGTCCACTTGTGAATGAAAAGGTGGGCTGCATTGCAGCTTTTCTGGCACAATCCACTATTCTACCATGAAGGAACTTTAGTCTTGGGCAAATTTTATGACCTGAAAAGTCTACTAGGAAATATTTCTGCAGTGTCAGCAAGTATCATGTATTCTGCTTTACCACAAAAACTGTATCTGCTGCATCATCTTGTGGTCAAAGGCAAATTATGATTCAAAAGTGTCTGGCAGGCCAGGCACAGTGGCTCACACCTGGAATCCCAGTACTTTGGGAGGCCAAGGCAGGTGGATCACTTGAGGTCAGGAGTTAAGACCAGCCTGGCCAATATGGTGAAACCCCATCTCTACTAAAAATAAAAAAATTAGCCGGGCATGATGGTGCATGCCTGTAGTCCCAGCTACTTGGGAGGCTGAGGCAGGAGAATCACTTGAACTCCGGAGGCAGAGATTGCAGTGAGCCGAGATTGCACCATTGCACTTTAGCCTGTGCAACAGAGTGAGACTCCATCTCCAAAAAAAAAAGATGTATGGTTAATTCAATTATGCCATAACATGTTTTCAGGGTTCCTGAAAACAGATGCTCAGTCAACTACTCTAACATCTTTCTTGAATGTTTACTGATTGAAACATCTTAAAGACTTTTTTCTCCAAGTTACTAGTATGTATAGGATTATCCTCCTCTTTATACTGTATCTGTGTTGTTTATTTTCAATACACAATATTAGAGGCAATACCTACCTGTGTTTAGTGTGTTCTCTATGATGCAGCATGCCATCAGGGAGTGTAGGTCTCTAATGCATGCCATCTGCTGATTCAGGGCCATGTGTGTGAATAAACAGTGACTCTGCTGATTACCTACTTGGTATGTGCATTTAATTAAGTGCACAAATTCCTACAGGCATGTGGTTAAAGGGGCTTTGGCAGATTGCCCCTCTGGAGGGCTTGGCTGTATGAAGCTGGAACCCTCCCTGGCACTGGAATTCCAAACTGGAATTCCTGCATTTGTAACAGTAAAGAGTGGTTTCACATCATGGAGGCTTTCATCTGCTTACATTTCAGTTTATAGCCAAAGCACTGTAATAACTCACACTGAAATAGAATATTTTTTTAGGGGTACCATATCTGTTTACTTCATGCAAAATTAATATTTATAAACAAAAAATGTGAATACCACAACATAACAGTATCAAAACAACCTGTGTGTGAGGTTTGATCCTTTCAGCAGTTGTTCTTCAGATATATTGCTTTGTATTACAGAGCAACTCAATGAGAATGGTATTTTAAAACAGAAACCTACATAAACAAAATACACATTTTTTTCTAAAATATAGTGACAAAATCATAGTACTTTGGAAGTTAATTTAGAATATTTCAAACTAAAATTGTGTGTGTGTGTGTGAAGTTGGTTTTTTTGTTTGTTTGTTTTGTTTTGTTTTGTTTGAGATGGAGTCTTGCTCTGTCACCCAGGTTGGAGTGCAGTGGTGCAATCTCGGCTCACTGCAACCTCTGCTTCCCTGATTCAAGTGATTCTCCTGCCTCAGCCTCCTGAATAGCTGGGATTACAGGCGCCTGCCACCACGCCTGGCTAATTTTTGTATTTTTAGTAGAGACAGGGTTTCACCATGTTGGTCAGGGCTGGTCTGAAACTCCTGACCTCATGATCCACCTGCCTCGGCCTCCCAAAGTGCTGGGATTACAGGCGTGAGCCACTGCGCCTGGCTGTGTGAAGCTTTTTAAATGGGCACATTTACTAATAGATGGTATTGAATTCCATTTGAGGCAGTGCAGTGGGAAGGGCACAGAAATGAGAACCAGAAAGAAATCACCTCCAGATCTGGCACTCCCAAGCTTTCAGATTTGGGGAGAATTAGCATTTCCTGGGTCTCAGTTTAGCTCTAACAATTGGACTCCCTGAAAAGATGCAAAATAAAAGCAAATATAAGTAAGATGTGATCAAATGTCCTATTCGACTTGAACTTTAGACATTAGAACATCTGTGTGTCTAAATGCTTTGCTTAACTTCTCAGTAACCTTTTCACAATCAGCAAAGAATAGAAGGGCATTGTGAGTGTGGGGAAGCCCTTCAAGCTGTGAACTACTGAAGAGGTCAGAGTGGTGGCTGTGGAAGCCCAGTGTCTCCTACAATATGCAGATACTGATCTGTTCATCCTTGGCTAAGAGGCTCCTGTGGAAAAGCTGCAGCTCCAGCTGTAGACCCCTAAGGGGCTTGCCAAGAGAATCCCCAATTAGACAGAAGAATGAAGAGATGGTGAATAATTTTTCTTTCTGATTACAATCTAAATACTGGGAATAGCACAACTGGAAAAATGTATGTAATGCTTATATTGTTCCCAATGCTTCTTTTTTTTTTTTTTTTTTTTTTTTTCTGAGATGGAGTTTTGCTCTGTCGCCCAGGCTTGAGTGCAGTGGCACAATCTTGGCTCACTGCCGCTGCCACAAGTGATTCTCCTGCCTCAGGCTCCCAAGTAGCTGGGATTACAGGTGCACGCCACCATGCCTGGCTAATTTTTTTTTATTTTATTTTTAGTAGAGATGGAGTTTCACTATATTGGCCAGGCTGGTCTTGAACTCCTGACCTCAGGTGATTCACCCGCCTCGGCCTCCCAAAGTGCTGGGATTACAGGCGTGAGCCACCACTCCTGGCCCATTCTATTGCTTCGTCTTGCCTGAGAGTATGAATCCCAGAACAGATACCCATGTTTTATAGACAGATCAGGAGATAAGAAATATTGTATGTGCACGAACATCATTTTATCTGTGTTTTTAGATGTCATCTTTGAATGCCAAATGTTGTTCCTTGGAAAGTTGGTTGTTTTTTTCCCCCTCAACTACTGTATCTTTCCTGCTCATTACAAGGAAAATAGAAAATACAGTGTCTGCATTTGCTGCTCTAAGCTTCGACCTTGCACAACTCATTTCTTCTCCCATGAAACCAGACTCCCACCCCAATCTGCCTCTTGAAAGTCCCCCAATCCCCAAAACCCACGGCATCCTTCCATCCTCCTCCTCCTCATTTGCTCTGCATATTTCATTCTGAGGGCTCCTCCTCCTCCTCCTAGCGAACCTCCTCCCTAGGCTCCCAGAAAGCTGCAGCCCCACCTGGCTGGTCCCCTGCCTCTCTCACTCACCTCTGCAAACTTCAATAGTTTGGGATCCTCCTTCTGCTCCTTCCCTAACTCCTCTCCTCAAATGTATCATATTCATAAGGATCTCTCCTGTTCTCTGCTATATTCTTATCCTTCATAATGTCAACCAGCCTCCTGGGACTACAGCCTTTTTTCAGAGGACTCAGAAATCTCACTCCTGCCCTCTCACCTGCACCCCAACCAAACCTCCTTTCCAGTCCCCTGAATCTACAGCTGGTGCCTAAAATTCTGCATGTGTAAAAACTGAACTCATCTCAGTGCACATTATTCTCCTGGCCCCTTTTCCTGGCTCTCTGATTGCTGGGAGGCTGTGAGAATGTGCTGACTCCTGATGGACCAAGGGCACCAGGGCTGCCCTTTGGGATCATCACCCAACCCCAGATCCACATGGGGATACCAAGGAAGCTACTTCTGGAGAAGGTAAAGGACTCCCCAGTGGCTTTGCCAGATCTTCCATAGACTGTGATTGAGGCAGCTTCCATCCAATTTTCCCTCCCCCTCTCTCACTCTGTCTCTCTCAGCTTCCTTACTATACCCATTCACACACATACATCTCCTCCCCTAAGAAAACCCTTGCATGTTTAATCCTCTCTTAGCATCTGTATTAGTCCTTTTTCATGCTGCTGATACATACCTGAGACTGGGCAATTTGCAAAAGAAAGAGGTTTAATGGCCTCCCACATGGCCGAGGAGGCCTCACAATCATGGCGAAGGAAAGGAGGAGCAAGTCACCTCTTACACGGATGGCAGCAGGCAAAGAAAGAGAGCTTGTGCAGGGAAACTCCTGTTTTAATACCATCAGATCTCATGACAGTTATTCACTATCATGAGAACAGCATGGGAAAGACCCACCCCCATGATTCAATTACCTCCCACCGGTTTCCTCCCCTAACACATGGGAATTCAAGATGAGATTTAGGTGGGGACACAGCCAAACCATATTAGCATCTGATTCTCAGAGGGCCCAAATGAATACAAATTCCCATCCTGAAAAACTATTGACTATCCTAGCAAAGATTCTTAGAGATAACTCCTTCTTTCCTGTCCACAAATCTCTATTCATTTCCTAGGGCTGCTCTAACAAAGTACCACCAACTGTTGTCGAAATTTCTTCAATAACAGAAATTTATTGTCTCATAGTTCTGCAGGCTGGAAGTCCACGATTAAGGTGTCAGCAGGGTTGACTCCTTCTGAGCACTCTGAGGAAGAATCTGTTCATGCATCTTCCTGGCTTCTGGTGACAGCCAGCAGGCCTTGGCATTCCTTGGTTTGTTGATCCATTGTTCCAGCCTCTGCCTCCATCTTCACATAGATTTCTCCCTTCATGTGTCTTATACATCCTAAGACATAGTCAACAACTGAGATATAGTCCCCATCATTGCCTGCCAACTGCATCTAAACTCCGTAGTGGTCCACTGGAAGCCTTTAGAGATTCAGTTCCAATCTCTCTTCCTGTCCAAATGTCTCACAGCTCCAACTCTCCAGTCCTGCCTGCCTATTCTCCATTTCTAGAATGTTCCCTGAACTTTCCCACCTCTTTGCCCTTTATCCCCCCACTATTTCATCCTCGTGACCCCTCTCCTCTCCCCGTGGCTCTGTCCATCAGACCCCAATCCATCTTCCACACATGCCAAGTGCTGCCTTGCTCAAGATACCCACAGCCAGAACTGACCTCTATCTTTTTGGGATTTCTACAGTACTATCATTTTACCACATGCTGCCTTATATTTTATTATTTGTGTATGCTTTACCTCCAAATTGTACATTTCTTGAAGAACAGAACAATATATTTTCAGATTTTTAACCCCCAAACGTTATTTATCCGTGTATAAATACATGTCAGATGCTCATTTAAAATTTTGGCCAAGTAATAGAAAATAAAATACTATTTCTTAAGGATGGTGAATTCATTGGAGGTGATGTCAGGGATATAGTAGAAAATCCTTCAGAGAAGTAGAAAAACTTCCTAGAGGGTGATGAATAAAAGTGACGCTATTGGAGAGGGATGTATATGAGGTGGATGTTGTGGATGTGAAGGGAGGTGGTGACTGAACAATGGTGGCAGAGTAAACAGTGGCAGGAATGTTAGCCCCACCTTCCTCCTGGCTCTGTGTTGGAGGAAGCGAGCAAATGTGTGCCAATCTATCATGTCCCCTCATATAAATGTGACTGTGTTTCTAGAGTTCCTACCTTGTGCCAGGCACTAGGGTTATGCAAAAAAGAGAGCAAGACGTGGTCACAGCTGTTGTTGTAGCTTGTGTATGTGAAGAAATGCATTTTGGTCTCTTCATGGCCAGCTTATTACTGGGAGGTGAGAACAGGAAGAGGTCAGCCGAGCATTCAAGGACCACTAAGCCATGGCCCTAGGCTGCTTTTTCAGCTTTTCTTCCCACAACTTTCTTATAAAAGACTCCTAAATTAAAATTAGCTACCAACTGGACTGTGTGTAGATTATTTGGCAGATCTCACTTTGCCTATACTCATATCATATACAACCTGATATGTCACATCCTTCTCTCCCCCAACCCTTGAGTATGTTCCAAGTTTTCTCCATGAATCCTTTCTGGCCACCCTAACACCAGTCAGCACAATTTAATTTGTACCTCTCTTTTGACCACTGTATCCCTCTACCATCTTGATGTGTGGGTAGGCATCCTTTTTCTCCTAGACTGTGAGCTACTTAGGGACATGAATGTTGTTTTTGTAAGTATCTGATTTTCATACAATGCCTGAGATAATCTTTTATACACAGTAGGCATTCAATAAACATCTCTGGAATAAATTAATGAATGGAGCATCTAAGAACTTTTTCATGGAGCAGTAGAGGTGACTTTGCCTGGAAACCCTTTCCTCATTTTGTTTCCTAGTCACTTCCAGCTGTGTTTCATGTTCTATAATATCTTTGTGGATTCCTTCTTGATCTTCACAAGACTTAAGTAAAAGAACAGACTAGTTTGCATTTTTAATTTAAGAATACTGCAATTAGAAGTAATTATTTATGTACTGGAGACTGTAACTGCAATGAATTTTAAATACAATTTAATTTCTAGTGCACAGTTTCTGCGCTATTTTTTCTTCTGTGTTTCATGGTCTGTAGCTGAGGTAACAGAGCCACAGTTATATTTTATAACTAACTAGCAACTGAAATTAGAAAGTTTTACTTTATAACTAATTAGCAACTGAAATTAGAAAGTTTATACCAATTATCAACATTCAACACTTTGAATAACTTGACAATTCTGAGTATTTTGGATCACAGTTAACCTGAAATCATAAATACCTAATTTCATGATTATTTATCTGAGATATGAGGGCCAATAAGCTATTGTTATTGCTTCTTTCTAGAAAATTGAATGTTATTCCACAAACCACCTGGCCAAATCTAAGTTTGCAAACTGAGGATGGTTGAGGTCTCATTTAAGGGGCAAATCCTTCCTTTGGAAACCTGATGTCGATTCCTTGCAAATCACTTCATTCCTGATTCTCTGACCATCTTTTGCTCTGCATAGAATAAAAAACAATAGTGTGTTTTTATTCCCTTGAGATTCCTGCTAACATTTTCCCCCTTTTGCTTGCCTGTGGTTGTATGTTACAGTAGTTTAGGATGGAATTAGCTCACAGGAGTTTTTGCAACAACATGGTGCTGTCTTGTCGAAGACTTGCTCACTCCTCACAAAACTCCCTTTAGGCCATAAATAAATTAAAACGTGATTTTCTACTAAAAAGTTAATGCTGTTCGTTGAGAGAATACTGGCAATACAGGAGCTAGGATAATCTAAGAACGGCTGCAATTGCTTTTAAATGACAGCATCTTAATGTCTGTATTACTTTTTTCTTTCCCTAGGTAAGTGGTGTTTTATCTTCGTTGCTTCAGGGAGTGTTGATTTGTCTGGTAAGTGTTCGTTTTGCTGTGGTACAAGGTACTACTTCAAAGATGCATGTGAATTGCCTGTGAGAACCAAAAGGCAAACCAGAAAGCATAAGCGAACTTTGGAAATGATTTACACTGAGAAGGCTGGTGTGTGTTAAATCTTGTTCAGATTTTTTCTTTTTTCTGAGAGCTTACTTTGGAGTTACAACACACTTTGTTCTTCGGTCTGGAAAAGAGCCCAGGGGCTGATTAAGTGTTGATGAAAACTTGCCTTCCATAAATTCTTTTTATGTGAATTTTCTTGTCTTTTTTTCTTTTGCTTCTTTCCTTTCTTTCTTTTACTTCTTTCTGCCTTTATTGGAATTGTTTAAATGCCCTCCATTCAGATTTTGATAAAACCATAAAACTCCAGATAGAGGCATTTTGCTGAAGTTTTTGCTACTTACGTATACTGTGTTACTCCAGTATTTTGACTAAATTGTTACCCAGAACCTCCTTGGCTTTTCTGTTCTCCTCCTCCTGTGTCATGGTGGTTTCATCTGTACGGTATTAATGTTCCATTGGTACTCAGCACAATGTGGCGATTAAGTCCTACTTCTCAATAACATTTTTATTAAGCTACTGAAACAAATATGTCCCTAAATTTCTAGCTGTACTGGCACAGACATTATTTTACTGATTCCTTCTATAAATTAGTGACTGAGAGTTGCTGTTTTTCTAGATATGTTGTTGATACCAAGATTTTTTCCTTTAAAAGAATGACCAAGGAGCTATCCAGGATGAAGATGAATTCCAAGGAGAGAAAAAAAAAAAAAACACGAATCATTTGATCTGTGAATTTCATAGTTGAATATACCCAACATCTGATGATTTTATTTTGTTTCTTATAATAGTGGACTCTCCCACTTTTTTGAGCTGACACAGAAAATGCTAGACCACATTGTCTTTTGAAAGGAATATAGGAAATTCCATTTCCCTGTGTGTAATATCTATAGACCTTTGTTATCTTACGTTATAGGTTCAGATTATTGGTTCCGTTAGAAGTAATTGTTTTTTAAAAGCATTGAATTTGGTTTAGCTATATTCTGCTGTCCTCTCCTTCACGTTCACCATCCCCCAAAATTTTGCCATTACATTAATAAATTTAGCTGAGATATATCTATGTCTATATCTATATCTATATAGTTAGTTGCTTAAAGAGGTTTTTATTTTAAATATACATTAGATCTATTTGCCTTTTGGGGGAAAGGTTCTTTTTTGGTTTTTTGTTTTGTTTTGATTTTTGCTTTTGATCATCTGAGCTTAAAATGTTTTACTTGTGTTTATGTGTGTTTAATAGAACATGTTTGAAGAAGAGTCCCCAGAGGTCAACTAAATTGCTCTTGAAACGTTCAAAAGACTGCAGACATTGCTTTAAATAACCCACATGGGATTTTGACCCCATGCTGTTTTCAGTCCTGCAATAGAATTTTTCTATTAAAGATTCTGGATTAAAAAGATCAGAAAACAGGAGACAGAAAGATGGAGGGGTGAAGAAGGTTAGATTTCAAACTTGCATAGGCTTTTCCCCAGACTTTGAAGCCTATCAGAGACCCACAGACATGTGAACCAAGACATTATTTGAACAGCCTGCTTAACAACGGGCTGAATGGAGAACCACGTTTTAAATTGACAAAGTTAGCCCGTGCTGAGAGTTTTTTATTATTCGCCTTTGACCTTATTGGACGCTGTAAATGAAATATAGTGGTGCAGGTTTGAAAAGGCCAGGGGCTACTTAGTTATGGCACTCCTATGATGAGGGAAAAAAACCCAAGAGTGAACAAATACAGTATATTTAACTCTATCCCCTTAACTCAGACCGCAGTAATATAAATGGTTCCAATCTGTAACCCCAGTTTGGTAAGAAATCTTTTGTTATTTTTAAATTCTTTTCACTATATTCAGGTAAGCCACACAGAAAAGTCAAAGCTGGAGAGGGGGCTGAGTTTTATTTTCACTATAAAGAGAACTTGAAAACACTTTATTTGAGATAAAGTCTATTTTTAACTTAGGTTTCCTAATTTCTATCACGCTACTTCTAATGCTTCTACATGCTACTTACTGCCACTCTAAAATCAGATGCACTAGTGTTTCTGCCAGCAAACTTATCTAAAATATCGTTATTTTTCTTATTAAAAAATGTCAGTCTAGTTATCTGTAACATACAATGACCACACTGGATTTCCACTGTTGGGTAAAAGCAACTATATGATTATATAAGTGACAATTGTACAACTCTCATTTCTATATTGTTTGAGAACTCTTATGTGATATGGATAACTAAAAGATACTATACTTCCTCAACATTAAATTTTTAATTCTATTAGGTTCATTTTGTTATACTGCATTTCTTAAATAGTTCAAGTATTATAAAATGTATTGTAGAATTGGACTGAATTATGAAATGCATTGTAATTAATTTCTTTCCTCTAGTGACTTGTGTTAGTACTTTGCTGATAATAAGAAATATGATGTATCCTGAACCTCATGAAGATACAACGTTAGAGCAGAAGGTATAAGACATGTCAGGCACTTCAAAAAACAGATAGAAAACCAAGACGGAATATGAAGCCTGGAATAGAAAACAAGCATCTTAGGAGAAGGGAAGGCATTGGAATTTTCACACAGTTAGCCGTGCAGAGAAAACACAGTTTATTTTTCTATGACTAATATGATCATTTTGCATTCTTAACATACCAGATGGGAGAAATTGGGATTTGCTTTTTAATATATCTCAATCTCTTCTCATTTAAACCATCTTCTGTCATCCTGAAAAAGTAGGCAAAGCTTAACTTCCTGTAGGTTCTGGCTGAAGAGTATCTGCTCTGCCTATCTGCAGCCCCCAGCCTCAGCATGGCCTCCTGATATTGGGCTGGTTCACATGTGTGCACTAGCTGGGACCCACTCAGCTGCATCAAGGTTTGTGCGTGGCATTCAGACTGCTGCTGTGAACTGTGGTTTTGCCTCTCCTGGCTTGATACGTCCTCCTGAGGTCTAGCTAACTCACATTTGGCCCCGACCTGGTATGACCACCCTCACCCTGTACCCAGGCTGTCAGGGACAGTTCATGCGGGGAAGTTCACAGCCAGCGCAACCTTCTCCTCCTTCCTAATGGGCACAGTGGAAACCTGGGCCACCTCCCCAAAGCAGCAGGGTAAGCTCAGGTGTTGGGGACCTTAAGTTCCCTCACTGAATCCAACCGTTTGGACCTCCCACGTTCTTCCAGGCACTCTTGGAAACAGTCTGTTCCCGAAAACCCAAACAGGAAGCAGGCTGAAATCCTCCTCACCCTCAATATTGCTCTCAGCCAAATTTCACAATCCTGCCTGCCAGGATTTTGAAATAGAGGGGAGGTCAAGTTTTCTTTCTCTGTTTCCCTCGCCTCCACATCTTTCTCTTCCCACCGTCGTTCTGGAAGGGTGTTCTGCTTTCTTTACCTCATATTCTAGACTTCTCTACTCAGGGCATGTAATAAATTCTAAGATCTAGTAGCCAGGCTTGGCTCTCCGTGTGCTAAGTGAGAGCAAATAGGACTTAAAAAAATTTTTCTCCCTCAATTCCGACCTTTATGACTGTTAACCCAACTCCAGGATTCTATTTGGTCATCAAAGACCAAATTGACCCTTTCTTTTCACCTTTCCTTGTTTCTTGTTTCTTTTGTTTCTTTCTTTCTTTCTTTCTTTCTTTCTTTCTTTCTTTCTTTCTTTCTTTCTTTCTTTCTTTCTTTCTTTCTTTTTTTAGGACGGAGTCCCGCTCTGTCGCTCAGGCTGGAGTGCAGTGGCGTGATCTCGGCTCACTGCAAGCTCCGCCTTCCGGGTTCACACCATTCTCCTGCCTCAGCCTCCCGCGTAGCTGGGACTACAGGCGCCCACCACCACGCCCGGCTAATTTTTGTATTTTTAGTAGAGACTGGGTTTTACCGTGTTAGCCAGGATGGTCTCGATCTCCTGGCCTCGTGATCCACCCGCCTTGGCCTCCCAAAGTGTCTTTTCTTTCATTTCTACCATCACAGCCCTAATGCCCTTTCTATACCAGACAGGTCAGTGCATTGGGCTCACAAATGAGCAACTCAAGTACGCAGAAATGCAAACGAGAGAAGCACATCAAAATGTGTCTACCGCACTGCGTGTCCTTCAAGGAGATTGGTGTGGGTTCCAGGGGATTGTGTGTTTGATCAGCAAAAAAATAAAAATGATATTTATTTTATTTGGTGGCTTATGTCAGGGGCGTAGAGAAAGGCTGGGGCTAGACTTAAGGGGAATTTGATTGATTGGCCAAAGGGTTCAGTCATATAGAGCCACAGTCCCAAAGTGATTTCGGCAAAGTAGTCATTCTGTAAGATGTTCTGACAGACGCAGAATAAATGTATTTGGGATTGCTACATACCATATGGCCCCTCTTAAGACTCTTAATGTGTATTAGCATAGTAATGTTTCAGATAATTCCTGCCACATCGGGATACATAGAACACCATTTAACGCAGGGGGGCCATATTCATGTAACACCTATTAACAATCGAGAAATCTTTCCCTTGAGAACTGCTGCTAGTGTAATGATGAAGCTAGAAATTGGTTTTGGTGAGAACCAACAGGAGGAAAGTAGGGCTTTAGGAAGTTCTTTCAGTTTTTATTGAGGGCTTACTCTGTCCAAGGCACGCTGATTAATCAGTCCAAAAAGATGAATGCCAAATCGGTGCTTGAGGACTCAGAATTTCCCAAAATTGCCATCTTTATGTGTAAGTATAGAATGGCAGCTATTTACAGTCAGTTTGCTATGTAGTACCAGTAAAATACTCTGCTTGTATTTGATATATCAAGATTATTAAAGAAATTACCAACCTTCCCCCAAAATAATTGTTTTTAGTGAACAGCTAATGTTATTTCCTTTGCTGGGTAGGCGTGATATATTAATGGTGATGGATATCAATTGTGTATCAATGGAGATGAATGAATATCAACACCTTGAACATACTATCAAGGTATTCCAAAATATTTTTATGATAATATTGCTGAAACTAAGCCTTTTTTGGTGATCTTTGTTTTTGTTTGTTTGTTTGTTTGTTTTGAGACAGAGTCTTGCTCTGTCACCCAGGCCGGAGTGCAGAGACGTGACCTCAGCTCACTGCAAGCACTGCCTCCCAGGTTCAAGCGATTCTCCTGCCTCAGCCTCCCTAGTAGCTGGGATTACAGGCATGCACCACCACACCCACGAATTTTTTTTGTACTTTTTGTAGAGATGGGGTTTTGCCATGTTGGCCAGGCTAGTCTTGAACTCCTGACTTTCAAGTGATCCGCCTGCCTTGGCCTCCCAAAGTGCTGGGATTACAGGCATGAGCCACCGCACCCGGCCCTTTTTTGATGATCTTTGAAAGAACCTATATGAAATAAAACTTGGAGAGACCTACATTTCATTTCATAATGAATTATCTCCTTTTTTAATTGAAAATATTACAACTTTCTATGTTAATCATGATAAAATGCCTCAGAGGACTTTTTATGTTTTATACAGCTTGACCAATTTTATGTTTTAATTTTTAATTTTTTCTCCTTCCTTCATATAGTATTCTTTTTTAATGTGCCTTTATCCTCACTGAATACCCTGACATATTCAAAACCTCCTACAGTTGATGTCAGTAATACTAAGTGTCAGGATCTCCAAATTCATCTAATTCCAGTTTACTTTGTCAATAATCCTTGTCCTCTTTTCAAAAGTGTGGCATATTTTGAAAAATAATTAGATATTTTTAAATCCGTGTAAAACGGGAGAGTCCACTGTAAATCTTTGCTTTACCAAAGGTGGTTTATTCAGCTACAATTTCTCTCATTTTGGTTTTTTTTTTCTCTTTCTTCCTTTGGCCACTTCAGCCATTCGACTATCAGAAATTCTGTCAGGAAAAACAAATGGATATGAAATCTGAACATAAAGGTTTGTGGGGAAAGAAAAAAAGGATCACGAAATGTCAGGGCTGAAAAATATCTTAGCATCCAGCCTAGTGTCCTATTTACACCAGCCCTGTTTTGGCTCCCAATCTGATTCTCTTCCTATTGCATCAAACTGAGTTTTAAAGAAATTTGAAACTATGCATTTCAAGACTATTTGGTGATTATGTTAATCTCCAATTCTGCCTATTTTTGATTATGTTAAAATCAGCCAAAATATAGAACACTGAGTTATACTTATGCCCAACATCATAATATGCCTTCAGTTATTAACATATGTTGTAGGTAAGCTTGTTATTATTTGAAATGTAAATATTTATATGTGTAATGTGTAAAAGTTTTCAAATATGGGTCATAACATATCCAATGGTTTATTTGTCTATGCCACTAATACATCTTTGGGCACCCAAGTTTAAGTGCAGTACATTTTGCTGGTTGAGGTACCAAGGAATGACTTATAATTGTGATGAAATTTGAACTTCATATTGCAAAAAATAATCATCATTTGCTAGAAAAAATTAAAACCGTTTAAATTTTTATCATAGAAAAAGCTAAAAGAAATTCTAAGTATATTTTTATAGATAAGCCACTTTGGAAATTTCACAGATAAAACACCAGCTTGTTAACAGAATTAAGCTACCAAAAAGACACTCCAGAATGGGCCGTAACATAACTTTTTACCAGTGTAACTTACACTGTGATTTAAAAGTGTTTATGTGGTCAAATATGTTTCCTTTGTTTTCACTGAAGTATTTTTATTCAGTAAATACAGTCATTATTTTATCACCTTCGTGTTTTAAGCTCGAATTGTATTGAATCATATTTAATAAGTAAAATAATCTATACTCCTGCAATGATATTTAAAAAGAGAAGTCTGAAAGTGATTCAAATCCATTTTAGGATACCAGATTGAAAAACAGCAACTTAATGTTGAGATACAGTCATGGGGTGCACAGTGATATTTTGATCAGCAATGGACCACATATAGGATAGCGGTGGTCCCATAAGATTACAATGGAGCTGAAAATTTCTTATCTCCTAGTGACACAGTAGCCATTGGAACATTATAGCATACTTTATTTTTATAAATTTATTGTGGCCTAAGTGTAAGGTGTTTTTAAAACCTATGGGAGTGTACGCTAATGTCCTAGGCCTTCGCATTCACCCATCACTCACTGACTCAGCCAAAGTAACTTCCAGTCCTGCTAGCTCCATTCGTGGTAAGTGCCCTGTACATGTTTACCATTTTTAGCCTTTTTTTTTTTTTTTTTTTTTTTTGAGACAGAGTCTCGCTCTGTCACCCAGGCTGGAGTGCAGTGGCGCGATCTCGGCTCACTGCAAGCTCCGCCTCCCGGGTTCACGCCATTCTCCTGCCTCAGCCTCCCGAGTAGCTGGGCCTACAGGTGCCCGCCACCACGCCTGGCTAATTTTTTTTTTTTTTTTTTTTTTTTTGGTGTTTTTAGTAGAGATGGGGTTTCACCGTGTTAGCCAGGATGGTCTCAATCTCCTGACCTCGTGATCCACCCGCCTCGGCCTCCCAAAGTGCTGGGATTACAGGTGTGAGCCACCGCGCCCGGCCCATTTTTAACTTTTATACCACATTTTTAGTGTACCTTTTCTATATTTAGATACACAAATACTTACCATTGTGTTACAATTGCCTACAGTATTCAGTATGGTAATATGCTATACAGCTTAATAGGCTAGGTGTGTTACGGCTAGGTCATACCATCTAGGTTCGTGTGAGTAATCTCTATGATGCTTGCATGACTAAATTGCCTAACAATGCAGTTCTTAGAACATGTCCCTATCATTAAGTGTTGTGATACTGTATTTGATACTATCTTCTTTTGTTTCTTTGAGTTGGAGTTTCACTCTTGTTGCCCAGGCTGGAGTACAATGATGCGATCTTGGCCCACCACAACCTCTGCCTCTTCATTTCAAAGATATTCACAGTTTGGAGGGTTAGCTATGAGTTTTTCCATTTGTGGAGACAATTTTATGAAATTCTTGAATTATTTAATCGAACTATTAGTGGTAAATTCTATACCTTTGTATAACACCAACTAAACTGATAGGGACTGAAAAAAATATTGCACTGTTTGAATTCTATAATGCCTTATTATAATTTTTTCATTATTATTCTTATACTTTAAGTTTTAGGGTACATGTGCACAATGTGCAGGTTAGTTACATATGTATACATGTGACATGCTGGTGTGCTGCACCCATTAACTCGTCATTTAGCATTAGGTATATCTCCTAATGCTATCCCTCCCCCCTCCCCCCACCCCACAACAGTCCCCAGAGTGTGATGTTCCCCTTCCTGTGTCCATGTGTTCTCATTGTTCAATTCCCATCTATGAGTGAGAACATGCGGTGTTTGGTTTTTTGTCCTTGCGATAGTTTACTGAGAATGATGATTTCCAATTTCATCCATGTCCCTACAAAGGACATGAACTCATCATTTTTTATGGCTGCATAGTATTCCATGGTGTATATGTGCCACATTTTCTTACTCCAGTCTATCATTGTTGGACATTTGGGTTGGCTCCAAGTCTTTGCTATTGTGAATAGTGCCGCAATAAACATACGTGTGCATGTGTCTTTATAGCAGCATGATTTATAGTCCTTTAGGTATATACCCAATAATGGGATGGCTGGGTCAAATGGTATTTCTAGTTGTAGATCCCTGAGGAATCGCCACACTGACTTCCACAATGGTTGAACTAGTTTACAGTCTCACCAACAGTGTAAAAGTGTTCCTATTTCTCCACATCCTCTCCAGCACCTGTTGTTTCCTGACTTTTTAATGATTGCCATTCTAACTGGTGTGAGATGGTATCTCATTGTGGTTTTGATTTGCATTTCTCTGATGTCCAGTGATGATGAGCATTTTTTCATGTGTCTTTTGGCTGCATAAATGTGTTCTTTTGAGAAGTGTCTGTTCATATCCTTTGCCCACTTTTTGATGGGGTTGTTTGGTTTTTCTTGTAAATTTGTTTGAGTTCATTGTAGATTCTGGATATTAGCCCTTTGTCAGATGAGTAGGTTGTGAAAATTTTCTCCCATTTTGTAGGTTGCCTGTTCACTCTGATGGTAGTTTCTTTTGCTGTGCAGAAGCTCTTTAGTTTAATTAGATCCCATTTGTCAATTTTGTCTTTTGTTGCCCTTGCTTTTGGTGTTTTAGACATGAAGTCCTTGCCCATGCCTATGTCCTGAATGGTAATGCCTAGGTTTTCTTCTAGGGTTTTTATGGTTTTAGGTCTAACGTTTAAGTCTTTAATCCATCTTGAATTAATTTTTGTATAAGGTGTAAGGAAGGCATCCAGTTTCAGCTTTCTACATATGGCTAGCCAGTTTTCCCAGCACCATTTATTAAATAAGGAATCCTTTCCCCATTGCTTGTTTTTCTCAGGTTTGTCAAAGATCAGATAGTTGTAGATAGATGGCGTTATTTCTGAGGGCTCTGTTCTGTTCCATTGATCTATATCTCTGTTTTGGTACCAGTACCATGCTGTTTTGGTTACTGTAGCCTTGTAGTATAGTTTGAAGTCAGGTAGTGTGATGCCTCCAGCTTTGTTCTTTTGGCTTAGGATTGACTTGGCGATGTGGGCTCTTTTTTGGTTCCATATGAACTTTAAAGTAGTTTTTTCCAATTCTGTGAAGAAAGTCATTGGTAGCTTGATGGGGGTGGCATTGAATCTATAAATTACCTTGGGCAGTATTGCCATTTTCACGATATTGATTCTTCCTACCCCTGAGCATGGAATGTTCTTCTATTTGTTTGTATCCTCTTTTATTTCATTGAGCAGTGGTTTGTAGTTCTCCTTGAAGAGGTCCTTTACGTCCCTTGTAAGTTGGATTCCTAAGTATTTTATTCTCTTTGAAGCAATTGTGAATGGGAGTTCACTCATGATTTGGCTCTCTGTTTGTCTGTTATTGCTGTATAAGAATGCTTGTGATTTTTGTACATTGATTTTGTATCCTGAGACTTTGCTGAAATTGCTTATCAGCTTAAGGAGATTTTATTCCCCTTGTTTGAAGTGAACAAAGAGTTAGAGGTGACTTTATCTTGTTAAATTATAGGTGTTAATTTTGATTGCAATTCACCCGAGAGCACTTAGCTGAAGTGTTTACCTGCATTAATTTACACAATACACACCCCAACTATAATAGATTAAAAGTCTACATTTTAAAAATAGTTAAATCATTTCTAAACATTTTATTACTTGCTGATACTATTTCAAGGCAATTGTGTATTTCATTTTGTTTTCTTGATAAGCTCTAAAGCCTAATGCTTTTGTTTAATTTAAAAATTAAGGCTTCAGGATCACCATAGTGATTGTTTCCTATGAAAGAATGTATTATTTCTCAGATTTTGAATTGCTCAAGGGTATAAAAAAGTATGAAAAAATAATTTTACAGATCATAATAAAGCCAATGTTTTATATTGTTTTTATAAAATGTAAAATTAATTTAAGCAGCTAAGTCTATTAACACCAAAGAGTAAATCTATTTAAGTGAAACATTATTTTCATATGTAAGCTTTTTTATGAAACAATTTTATGAAAAATATTAATGGAAATTTTTTTCTTATATACTGAGTCATTTACCTTATTTGATATATGTTCTTGAAAAGCAAATATATTTTTCTTACTATCCCTCTTAGGAGATATTAAAAAGTCATATATAGTATTTTTTTTTACAACCAGTGATGCAGCATTTGCACAATTATCTCTGAAGGTTTTATTCCGGATGCCTCTGCACCAGAAAGAAGGTTCTAGACATAGATATCCCGCAACTACAGTGATCACACAAGTGCCAAATCACCATTTCAGTTCTACAGTCAAACTTATTTAATTAGGTAACCAAATGCGTCAATTCCTTCAATTCCCATAATCCAGTTTTTGTCACCTATCCAAGTCTGTTGTGGGTGACCAGGGAGTTTATCTTTACCTATTCCTGAGCTGCCTCCTTTTTAACCCATAGCACAAGAGGATTCAACTGCATTTAATATACAAAGTGCAGAGAACTTTAATGACCAAGTTAAATTAAACGTATCATCACTCTGTCATTTAATCAATTATTGGGTGCCGCCATCAAGGAGTTCATAGATAATATTGTTTGAATATGTATATTTTAATAAAAAAGAAAATATGTGCTTTCCTCTGTCACAAAGAAAGAAAATTTTAGTGAAAAATGCCTGTAGAAACAGTTCAAATAAAACTGAAAGAACCACAAGCTATTGTCTTTTTGTATTTGCATTTTTGCTTGCTTGATTTTAATAAGATTTTAATAAGTTTGGTGGTTTTTTACAATGTAAAATTCAGAAGTGAGATTCATTTTCAGAGTTTTAGAGAAAAGCTGAAACCGACTCGAATGCTAGAAGGCTTGTAGCTCGGCCTCCCCTGGCTCCCTTCTTCTTTCATCTGCCTCTTGATCAGGAGCACTCCTGGACTGGACAGTGGCCAAGTCCTTGGCATGGACTCTCCAGCACAGCTTTTCTTCTCCTGTGACCCATGAATGCCTAGGGAAGGCTGGGCCACTTGGCATGTTCTGGACTGAAGGGAGATTTGATCATCCTTAAATGCCACACTAATCTCTTTGTAAGGTTCCAAGGAAGACAAAATACAGGCCTTTCCCTGGAGCTTAACCTGGAGAGATTTTTCCTCTCTGCAACCTTCAAAGCATATTTTGTGTCTTTGTGAAAGTGTTGAGAGGAGAAGGCCAAGTTTTTCTTTTCTTCTTCCTGCTACAATACAACTCATTCACAAAGCATGCCCTACCCTTTCTTCATTTCCAAGGGCAGAGCGTGGTGGACTTGTTCCAATTCAGGGACTATGTGATCATGCTTTCAGGCATTGCCCCTCTTCTACTGAACCAAGGAATAGCAAATTTAATCTAATTGAATTCCACTGCAGTGGTTCGTTTATGTTTTTCCCAAGAAATATTCCCACTGCTTAAGCTTGGTGTTAGAATTGTACTATAAATAGTGCTGTATGTGATAAATACTGCTAAGGACAGAAATCCATAAAATGTGTGTGCTATGGATATTCAGTAATTGTTATCCATATTTAGATATATTAAATATCAAGAGTCCTGAAATTCACATACTACATTTGGGGCGTTTTGTTCATCAAAAAATAAAACTCTCTGTAGCTGAGACTTTACCCTAACAGGTGGCAAAAGCCTCAGTTTTAAAATAAATTTCAAAAACAGCTAGGTGACATTAAAATGTGTGAGCTTTCCTCTACCCCTAGGACAAAAACTCATGTGCAGTCATGCGAAAACTATCCAGCATTCCTATCAACTTTCTTATTGAAGAATTTCGTGCTAAACCATGTTCTTTAGGGAAAAAGTCCGTAACATACCAGATAAGTTAACCATTCAATTAGAAATTAAATAAGAGTGGCTGCAGTTGTAACTTGCAAAGTTATGAAATCTATATTAAATGTGAAAAAGTTTATCTAAATCCAATTAGTTGATTGAATTATATGAAAATGCCAATATTCCACTGTTTCTGATCTGTAAAAAAATGGAGATTTTATACAGTTTAACCTAATAACCAGTAGTAATATTGACCCATACTCTTCTAGTTGAATTTTAATTTACTGTGGTAACTACTGTTTAAATCTTGAAAAGTAACGATTGCCACGCTGTGATTTGATTAATAGTGACTAAATATATCCTTTATATTTTCTTCTTGGGAAAAAGAAATGGCATCAGAACATGGCTTTCAATGCTGGGCTTTCTTCTAATTATGCCTCAGCCCCATTTTTCCAGATCCCAGAGTTTTAGTTGGCTATTTTGGAAAAATCTAAGAGAAAACTAAAGGCCTTCTGAAGTTTATGTATTTTAATGGCCCTATCATCAAGTTTGCTGATTATTCCTTTGGCCACCTGAAATCTGCTGCTGAGCCCTTCTAGAGAATGTGATGCATTCTCTAGGATGTATACATACAGATATTTCTTTGAATATAATGTAACATAAAAATGTGACCCCAAAATTTAAAACTGAAATAGTTGCCTATGTTGAAGGATAAGGATGAGGTCCCCCTAATTGTGAAGTCATTGAATTTCTCCTCAGTGCCTTAGGTAGAAGCAGCTGTGGTTTTTGAGCAGGTGAAACTCCTGTTTTACTGTCAGAATGCAGTGCTGCAGTGAAGACTCACTAGCTTTTAAATCTGTAATTAGAACCAGAGCATGTGAATGCTCCAAAATGGTTTTGGAGTATACCAAGTAGCATACTTTCCATTTCTGTGGTAAAGTATGCATAAGAAAATAAAATTGAGGTCATACAGCCATATGGAGTAAATAAATATATTCATAGAAACTGTCAGGATTATTTTTTAAATAATTGTGAGAAAACATCATTTTCTGGAAATAGTAGAAATATGTGCAAATCAAATCAACTGAGCATCTCACTTTTGTATTATGGCTCCGGCTGAATTTCTTGATAGAATTATATCTACATTACCACTAGCTGCCTCTTCTCAGTCTTAAGTATAATTCCATTTAGGGGCCCTGTTATTATATCAAAACAGAATAAAAATCTAGTTATATAGTTCAAGAGTCTTCACAATTGGGTGCTCTTTGATTGCGCACAGTGTGAACAGCTCATCTTACTAATCTTTGATTCATCTTTATCACCTAATCTTATTTTAGCATCCTGAACAGCACCTGCCTGGAAGTGACTGCAACAATTCCAGTTGTATTAACACTGTATTACTAGGACTATACGCAGATAATTTTATAACTGGGCAGGGTCTCTTACAGTGAAGACAGCTTCAGCTCCAAGAGTTTCAATGTCTCAGTGAACACGTTGCATGTAAGTTTAGATGCATTCTTCAGTCACCAACGCTACAGAAATACCTACACCAACACTATATTTCTATTCTTATATCAACACTGTAAGAATTCATTAGATATAGTAAATAAAGAGCAAATGACTCAAAAGAATGAATGTATTGCAGTTCCCCATTAGGTAAGCTTCCTAAGAACAGGCAATATATTTCTTTAACACCCTTTAATAGTACAAATATAAAGGAAGGAAGTAGAGCATAGTCCTAAATAGGAGGCACTCAAGTATCTTGGCTGTCTTTGTTTTTCAAAAAATCATTGATGGTGGGTTTTTCTGTGTCCAACTCTGCTTAAGTGAAACACTCAGAAATCACAAACTTGGCTGTAGTTTCTCAAAGGAGTTACTAATTCCACTCTAAAAAAAAACCACACACATCAAAACAGATTCAGAATGATTAAAGTGCTTTATAATCTCTTGGGGACTATTCACTTGTAATTTGTTATTTCTTGGACTGTCAAAGGCAGCTTTTATGAATGGGGAATGATTGTTATTTACAGCCTTATTTGCTTTTGATAGAGGCTTATGCGCTGCCAAGGTTACCCAGGCTTTGAGAAGGAAGAAGATTCACTTTCCCTTTTTTTAGATGAGTGGTTTGTTGAGTTTGATATAAAGTAGAAAAGACTCTTTTTGCTGTATTAGTAAAAAGAGAAAAATGGAAGAGAAACTTGGAAGGTATTCACATCAAGTGTAATGAAATACTGATTATGTCATCACATTAATTTGTGTAATGTAGGCTGCCAATATAAAGAATTCAATGCTACTGGTAGAATTTTTAGCCTGAATTAGTTGATGTTTCTCTTGCAGTCTGTGTTATGGATTAAATCTCAGATTTAAAAAAAAATAAAGGAAAACAGGAAATATTCAACAAATATTTTGAACAGAACTGAGAAAATAATTTCCATTCATACAGGTAGGCATACCAATTCACAAATGCAACCCATCTCTTAATTGTATGGAGCTACAGAATTCCTCTTGCCATTGAACTTGACTTCTTCCTCATATAGTTTGAAAATACCTACATTCAAGGCCGGTATTATTGGTGTCTGCAGGTTCCTGTGCTGCTTCCACACAGCAGTGAGGCTGTTTAGTGCCTGAGAAGTTGCCTCGCTGCAATATAAAAATTCATTTAGAAGCTCTAGATAAAAACTTAATTAAAAGGTTATGGAAACAAAAGCACCATGTACGAGGCCTTACAACTTGCTAAGCTCTGGTTCTGCTGAGCCACCAGAGGCAATGAATTCTGCAGGTACTGGGCCTCATCTGTGAAAAATGCCTGGCTGCCAGCAATAGACATTCTTGGCCATAATGAGAAACCGAGGAGGGAAAGCTTGTCTTCTTATGAATTAGCTACTGAGCAACTACTGCCTCGTGTATCAAGACCCCCTTCTGGAATTTCACCTGAAATATGCTCCTAACATGAAGGCCATGAGAAATATGAGAGGCTTTTGAAGCTCCAGCTTGGGGTCTCCTATTGAGAAGTCAAGCTGTGCAAAGCTGTTTGTGCACTGCCATGTCTCAAACATATGCAGACTTGTGATCTGCTTTTTCTTCTCCTTAATAATATACAAGTCTAGCTAAAATCCAGTTTTTATGTTTCACACCATCATCTCAAAATGTAAATAAAAAGGATGCTTCCCAACCAACAGTTTCTCCAGCTGTCGTGGAGATGTCATTTATTGAGTTACTGTGCGGGGTCAGGCACCTAATTTGTGCTCAGTAAATAAAGTTGAATAGAAGAATACATGTTCATGAAGTGGGTGCTATTGTTCCTTGAACTAAAGAGGTGAAGTAACATACCCAAAGTCACACCCACAATGTGACGTCAGAATGCATCTTCTTAAGCAGTGCAGACTCTACTAGTCCCAAAAGACCTTGATTTTCTCTGAATCGAACCAACTGGATTCTTTTTATCTAGGGTGGTTCTAGATTTCGTGGGGCCTAAATCTCGAACCATCCAAGGTGGTACTAGATTTTGTCGGGTCCTACATTTTGTGAGGTCTCAAGCTGATAAAATTTGAGAGACCCTCTTTAAGAAAAAGAATACAAAATCAGGCATATGCAATTCTCAACAGGGCCTTGGAGAGAGCTCAGTGCAAGCAATGGGCCCCAAAGCTTAAGCTGCTTTGGTTTCGTGGTAAACCCCGCCCTTTTCTCCTCATTCTGCCTTGGCTTCCAGCTTCAGAGTGGTACTTCCTTAGAAACAGCCACTGTGGAGTCAGGGAGATAACCCACTGGTTCATGTAAACACATAATATTTTGACCTAAGTCTTGGTTCATCTTCTTACAGTAGTTTCCCCCTAAATTCTATGTGGAAAGAAAGCTTGCAAGATAGATTTTTCTCTAAGAACTCAGAAAAATCTCTCTTGTGAGGTACTTGGAATACAAGGACATGATTATTGGCCTCAAGTGTCTCACAATCTATAAGGGTAGACAGACATGTTAACAGCTATCATCCAGTGTGATAAATGCTGTAAGACAAGAGTGCATAAAGTGTTCCAGTGGTCCCATCTGTTTTTAGAGATTGGCCTCTGACTCTGCCATCTCAATAAAGCCTTCTCATACTTTTCTGTCTCTCACTGATCTCCTCTGAAGTGATGAGACACTTTGGATCTGTACTGAAGGAACACGTAACAACTTGAGCAGTCCAGCCTGATCTTCCCATCTAGACTGAAAGCTCCTTGAAAGTGGGTGGTCTGCCTGTCTCCACGGGCTCTATAGGGTAGGCACTCAATAACTTTCTGACTGAGTGAATGACTGAACCACTGATGGGTGGACGTCGATGGAGGATGGCAGTCTTTCTGAATGATGTCATCTAAAGGCCAGTCAACAGAAGCCATCATTGAGCATGGAAACTATGGGGTTTTTTGGTTTTTTTTTTTTTTTTTGAGATGGAGTTTCCCTCTTGTTGCCCAAGCTGGAGTGCAATGGCATGATCTTGGCTCACTGCAACCCCCGCCTCCCAGGTTCAAGCGATTCTCCTGCCTCAGCCTCCAGAGTAGCTGGGATTACAGGCACCCACCACCATGCCCAGCTAATTTTTGTATTTTTAGTAGAGACGGGGTTTCACCATATTGGCCAGCCTGGTCTCGAACTCCTGACCTCGTGATCCACCCAACTCGGCTTCCCAAAGTGCTGGGATTTCAGGCATGAGCCACCGTGTCTGGCGGTAAAACTTTTTAAAAAATTTTTAACTCTACATTTTAGTGTGCTCTTGAGAGGTAGGAACATTTGATGTTTTATCCCAAAAGGGGATTCACAAAATTAATTTTCTCTCTCTATATTTTTTAATTGAGGTAAAATTCATAAGACATAAAATTAATCATTTTAAAGTGAAAAATTTGGTAGCATTAAGTACATTCATAATGTTATACAACAACCACCTCTATCTTGTTCCAAAATATTTTCATAACCCCAAAAGGAAACCTATACCCCTTAAGCAGTCACTATCCATTTCTTCATCTCCCCAGTTCCTGGCAACCATTAATCTGATTTCTATCTGTATGGAATTACTTATTCTGGATATTTTATATAACTGGAATCAAACAATATATGACCTATAGTGTTTAACTTCTTTCACTTAGCATAATGTTTTCAAGGCTTATCCAGGTTAGAGTATGTATCATTACTTCATTCCTTTTATGGGTGAATAATATTCCACTGTGATAGACCACAATGTGTTGATCAGTTCATCCACTAACAGACACTTGGGTTGTTTCCTTATTTTGGCTATGTGAATAATGCTAATATGATCATACATGTGTGATCAATTTGTTTGAGTCTCTGTTTTCAGTGCTTTGGGGTATAGATCTAAGAGTGGAATTTCTGGATCATATGGTAATTCCATGTTTAACTTTTTGAGGAGCTGGTGAACTATTTTCCATGGCAGCTGTACCATTTTACATCCCCACCAACAATGTACGAGGGCCCCCGATTTCTCCATATCCAATACTTATTATTTTTTAAAATTAATATTATAGACACTCTACTGAAATGGAGGTAAATTTTATGTTCCAATTATTACCCTCACTTTTCTAAATATATTCAATAGCCCTACAGGTTGATTCATATTCCATTTCCACTTTTCAATTTGAGTCCCAGAGTCTCAGAACCTGGTTGTTTTAAAACATTTGCTAAGTGTGGTGATTCATCAAGGATCTACAACCAGAAATACCAATTGACCCAGCAATCCCGTTACTGGGTATATACCCAAGGGATTATAAATTATTCTACTATAAAGACACATGCACATGTATATTTATTGCAGCACTGTTCGCAATAGCAAAGACTTGGAACCAACCCAAATATCATCAATGATAGACTGGATAAAGAAAATGTGGCACATATACACCATGGAATACTACGCAGCCATAAAAAAGGATGAGTTCATGTCCTTTGCAGGGACATGGATGAAGCTGGAAACCATCATTCTCAGCAAACTAACACAGGAACAGAAAACCAAACACCGCATGTTCTCACTCATAAGTGGGAGTTGAACAATAAGAACACATGGACACAGGGAGGGGATCATCACACACCAGGGCCTGTAGGGGGCTGGGGGTGCTGAGGGGAATAGCATTAGGAGAAATACCTAATGTAGATGATGGGTTGATGGGTGTAGCAAACCACCATGGCACGTGTATACCTAGGTAACAAACCTGCATGTTCTGCACACGTATCCCAGAACTTAAAGTATAATAATAATTTAAAAAATTTGCTAAGAATCACTAAGACCATGTAACATTGTCTATAAATGAAATATTCTCAGGATGGAGCATCAGGAGATAAAGATCAGTCAAATAAAGAAGGATGCTCAGCTGATCAATCTCCCTAAAAGTAAATGTTAAAGAAATTTCAAAATTTTACAGAGCAAAAGTGAAGACTTATAGGTAAATTTCATTTCAGTTATTTAATTTAGTCTTCATATTTTTAGACTACTCCGAAAAGTAGATTTCTAGAAGTAGATTAAAAAACAAACACAACCGCATGTTGATTATCTGAATTACATTTTATCCTCAGCAAAACTTACTTTGTTGTTCTTGGCTAATTTTCTTAATCAAATATTTAGGTATCTTACACCCCTTGACTTCTATTTTTCACGTGTAGAAGGTAACATTTGAAGATCAGACATTCCAGTTGCATTCCTTTTTGGAGTTTGTGTTTGAGAGGCTACTAATCTGAGAGCTGGGCTGCAGGAAACTCTAAAGGAAGATGAGGATGTGCATAGCGGACCACTCCCTTGACTTACTTTTATAAATTATAAACTTACAGAACTTTGGACTTGAAAAGAAGTTTTAGGGTTTTTTTGTTTTTTGTTTTGTTTTAGACAGTCTCGTTCTGTCGCCCAGCCTGGAGTGCAGTGGCGTGATCTCGGCTCACTGCAGCCTCTGCCTCCCGGGCTGAAGCGATTCTCCTGCCCCAGCCTCCCCAAGTAGCTGGGATTACAGGTGCCCACCATCATGCCCGGCTACTTTTTTAGTAGAGACAGGGTTTCGCCATGTTGGCCAGGCTGGTCTCAAACTCCTGACCTCAGGTGATCTACCTGCCTCGTCCTCCCAAACTGCTGGGATTACAGGCGTGAGCCACCATGCCCAGCCTGTAAAGAAGCTTTGATGTCAGCGATTTTAAAACAGATCTTTCAGAAGAACCTCTCCCGTACTATTTTTTTCCAAAATAAATACTATGCAGACATAAGACAATACATTAGACAAACAAGCAGAAACAAAACAGCAACCAAAACCTCAACAACAAACAGAAGTGGAACTGCTCTGGTTAGTCAGGAGTGGGGGCTTGGAGCCCTCATACTACTGAGCAGTGTCCGACTGTCCTAATCTATGTGACCCCCAAGGCATTCATGGTTCCTTCTCAGATGCTGCAGAACACAATCTGGAAAGCTCTGATCTAGTTCATGGCCCTCTGTCCGCTATGGAAGATTCCAGCTGCTGCTTGAACCATGTAACTGACAAGGAGCTCACTCCCTTTGGAGGTATCCTCTTCCATTTGTGAACAAGTCTAAATGTTAGAAAGAAATTGGACACGTTGATGCAAACCTTTGTCCCTGTAACTTTAATCTGTTAGTTCTTATCTCACCTTTTGGAACTCTAAATCTCTTTTCCACATGACAGCACTTCAGGTGTGCTGTCTCCTTTTTTAGTTGACATATCCCCAATTATTTCCACCTCTGCAGATATGACATAGTTTCCAGACCTTTGCTGCCTTCATCACTCTTGTCTGGAATGGCTCCGGATGTCCTGGACCATTTATTCCGGGTGTGGACTGACCAGTGTTGAATACAGAGGACAGGACCTTCTTCCCCTGCATTTTTCTTTCTTTCTTTTTTTTTTTTTTTTTGAGACAGAGTCTCGCTCTTGTTGCCCAGGCTGGAGTGCGGTGGTGCGATCTCGGCTCACTGTAATCTCTGCCTCCTGGGTTCAAGCAATTCTTGTACCTCAGCCTCCTGAGTAGCTGGGATTACAGGCATGCGCCACCATGACCGGCTAATTTTTGTATTTTTAGTAGATATGGGGTTTTGCCATGTTGGCCAGGCTGGTCTCAAACTCCCGGCTTCAGGTGATCTGCCCGCCTCAGCCTCCCAAAGTGCTGGGATTACAGGTGTGAGCCACTGTGCCTGGCCTTCCCTGCCTGGACTTCCACCAAAGAACCTGAAACCTGGATGTTTTTTGGCAGCCCAGGTTCACCATTAGCATGAATGAAACTTGCAATCAACAAAAGCCAGATCTTTTCCACGTGAACTGATGATTATCCAGTCAACTTGAACCTCTAAAAGGTTGTTTGGAAGTGAATCCGTAGAATATTCAGTCTGGAAAATAATTACCTATGCACACCATAATGCATTTAGAATGTAAATTTCTTTTTCAGTTACCTACTATTGAGGATTATCCATGGTTTGGCCATCCTATGAGAATAAAATAAATTGAGAAGTGGCAGATTTTTTCTGTACAACAACTATATAAAGGATATTTAAATAAAATCCTTAATAAATAATACAAGATACATAAATAAACATATCCCAGAAAGCCTAATGGCATAGTGCAAATCCCTTTTTTTCCATTCTTTTGGATTTTTCAGGCTCTTATGACTTGTCTAATCACATGTTAGCATCAATAGTAATGATGCTTATATTTTTATTATATAGTTTTTCTAGGTTACCAAAGTGCTTTGATAAACATTACTGCATTAAGTTTCCCATAATCCTCTGAGATAGGTCAGGCAGGTACAGTTAATCTCCTTTTTCATGTAAGACAACTGAGGCCCAGAGACAGGGCATAATGCATAAAAGGTTGCCCAGCCAGGGATGACAGTGTGACCGTACATCCCAGTTTGCCTCAAACCATCCCAGTTTGTACAGGTTGACCTGGTCGGTGAACTTTTTTTAGCAATCTGGTTGGTGAACTTTTTTTTGGAAAAAACTAGATATCTGGATTTGGACAATAACTAGAATGATGCTCTTAAGTAAGGACTCACGCTGAACTGCACCGCCTCTTCCCTCTGCTCTGTGCTCCCTTGCATCCACACGTGCCAGTGGTGAAAAGTTCATTCAGAGAACTCAGGTTACATTTTCTTCATAGTCTTTGGCATCAGAAAACGGTCTCAACCCAGGGGCAATTTGTCTTAAATGACTTCCACTGCTGACATGTCTGATCCAAAACGTCCCTCCATATGGAGCTCTGAGTAGACAAACTATTTCTTTTTTTTTTTAATTTAATTTTTTAATTATACTTTAAGTTCTGGGATACATGTGCAGAACATGCAGGTTTGTTACATAGATATACACGTGCTATGGTGGTTTGCTGCACCCATCAACTGGTCATCTACATTAGGTATTTCTCCTAATGCTATCCCCCTCAGCCCCCCAGCCCCTAACAGGCCCTGGTGTGTGATGTTCCCCTCTCTGTGTCCATGTGTTCTCATTTTTCAACTCCCACTTATGAGTGAGAACATGTGGTGTTTGGTTTTCTGTTCTTGTGTTAGTTTGCTGAGAATGATGGTTTCCAGCTTCATCCATGTCCCTGTATAAACACATGAACTCATGTTTTTTTATGGCTGCATAGTATTCCATGGTGTATATGTGCCATATTTTCTTTATCCAGTCTATCATTAATGGATATTTGGGTTGGTTCCAAGTCTTTGCTATTGTGAACAGTGCTGCAATAAATATACATGTGCATGTGTCTTTACAGTAGAATGATTTATAATCCTTTGGGTATATACCCAGTAATGGGTCAAATGGTATTTATGGTTCTAGATCCTTGAGGAATCACCACACTGTTTTCCACAATGATGGAACTAATTTACACTCCCACCAACAGTATAAAAGTGTTCCTATTTCTCCACATCCTCTTCAGCATCTGTTGTTTCCTGACTTTTTAATGATCACATTCTAACTGGCATGAGATGGTATCTCACTGTGGTTTTGGTTTGCATTTCTGTAATGACCGGTGATGATGAGCTTTTTTTCATATGTTTGTTGGCCACATAAATGTCTTCTTTTGAGAAGTGGTATACAGACTATTTCTAAGCAGTCAGGTGATGAAAAGAGGATCTACCGATATGTTTTACGGTCCTAGAAGGTATCTGGAGTCAGGATAAAGCAAAGTCTAAACCATGGGTTTAAGAAGCCAGAGCTGGATAATTGTAGTTCTTTCCTTATGTGAAAATTTGAAAGCTGAGTGATCTGCAAATGATGGGAAATTAGTTTAAAAGCAGAAAAATAGAGTTCTTCTCTCATCTTTTCTCAGCAATTTCTATAAGCCAAAAAAACTGTAGGTTTTTCAAGATGTGTTTTGAAAGATATTAGGATTCATAAAAGATTATTATGTGCACATATAGTAAATGAGATGAAGTTCTATTCTGTGGTCATTCATAAATGTTTATTTAGTGACACGCCCTGCACTGTCAGAACCTAGTTAATAGAAGCTATAAAAAGCAGCAATCCACAAAAACACTTTTGGGATATTTTGTGTGTTTTGTGAAGAATTTTTCATGTGGGTTTTGATTGCCTCATTGAGATGACCATAGTGATATGAACAAGAAACAATATTTTGTACATAACGTACACTGGGAATCTAATCAAAGCATTTGAAAAGATAGTGACAATAATAAATGTAAACTATTAATATTATTGTTTGGGACATCTGTCAAACTGTATTTGGCCTCATATTTCCCTCATTGGAACATTTGAGCCCTCATCAATCACACATCATTCCCAAAGGCAACAAATCATAATGGCTATTTCTCCTTTAGGACAAGGCTAAGCTTAAAGAATTTAAGTCCTGCCAGTGGCAGTAAGACTAAGTGCTAACAGGGGAAAGATATAGAGTCTTTTTTTTTATTTTTGTTAGGAGCATTAAAAACAGTCACCAAACCATTGATTTTGATTTAACAGCTTACAAAGCTTCATTAAAAAGATTTTATATGTTTTCCTTTTCAATTCCCAACAATGAAAAGAACTTACTTATTATTAAATCTGTATTTTATACAGACTTCTTCCTTATATTTCCAAGAAATAATTTTATATATGTATATGTGAGTATGTGCATGATTGTTTCTTCCTGTCTTTTTTATTCCTCATAGTATAATTGTAGAGTTTATCTTTAGTCCAAAAACTAGATAAAATCTTATCAAGGTAATTTAACTAATTCCTCGACTCCCTTTGGGACATTATCAAGACATTTGAGACTTATATGAACCTAAACCTTATAGACAAGCATTACCTCATACCTTATAGCCACACCTAGGTCTAAACATTGTAGACATACCTAGGCCTACACTTTATGGACACATATTGACTTGCAGCTTTTAGGCCCTTAGAAGCTGATCTTTGATAGATATATATAGACCTATAACCATGTACATAGACTTCTAGGGGCCTATACCTTAGAGACACGTATAGGACTTTACCTTATATACACATATAAGCCTGTAGCTTGGAGCCACCTAGAGGCCTAGACATATAGAAAGGACCAAAATTCCTTGATGAACATTTTAAGGGCTAAGCATGCACAGTTGAGATGTTCTTATAATCGCAGACTTTTCCAACTTAAAGGTTCAACATCCTAGGCTCTCTCTCCCTCTGAATATTTGATGGACAAGGAAATTGAGACTCCAGGTGATTTGCATTAAGCTTGCAGATTTGATGATCAAGGACAACTCTTAAGTGTTCTGATTCTAGGCCAGTACCTATGCTCTAAGAGCATAACCATAGCTGTTCTTTGAATACAGAATGTACGGACGTTCTGACCTCAGCATAATATGCTAGATTTGGAACCTGATTGGTGCAATAAATATGAGTAGATAAATTGATCTTATTCATAAGTTGAAATTCATATATTGAAATCCTAATACCCAAAGTGATGGTATTGGGAGATGGGGTCTTTGGAAGGTGTTTAGGTCATGAAGATAGAGCCCTTATTAATGGGATTAATTCTCTTATAAAGGAGACCCCCTTGCCCCTTCTGCCATGTAAAGACATAGTGAAAACGATGACTGTTTATGAAACAGTAAGTGAGAGCTCACCAGATACTGAATCTGCCTTGATTTTGGACTTCCCAGCCTCCAGAACTATGAGAAATAAATCTACTGTTCATCAGCTACATAGTTTATGGTATTTTTTATAGCAGACAGAACAGACTAAGAACAAACCATTATTGAGCAACCTTTTTTATTTCTAAACCTCCCTCATGTTATGTTCCTTTATATGTAGATATCTAAAAACCTACCCCAGTGTCAAAATGGAGTCTCTTAAGATAGCCCAAGGCATTCTGATATTTTTGCAGTTAATACATTTCATTTAAAACATCACTGAGGCAGATTGTTGTCAGCTTGTAATTTATTTAAATTGGTGTTAGTTTCATTTCCATTTCTGTGGTCTCTGCCTTAGCATTTCAGAGGCAGAAAGCGAATCTGAGTTGAGAAAATGCCACATTTGCTTTTGGAAACATATGTTAAATCTTGCAAGGCCTATAAGTAATGACTGATTTCAAAATTAAAAATAAATAAAGAAACCCAATGGCAAGGCAGGTACCTTATTTTCAAATAAGAAGGTGAACATTTTTAGAAGGGCTGTCTTGGATATTGGAAACTGCCAAGCAAGCCAGTGCAGTCTGGGGCTAGCATGAAGTATTGATTCAGATGTCATAATTAAATGAGCCTGAGACTGAGCTCAGATAGACATTCTTTGGAAAGATGGATAAAGAGTCAGGAAGAGATATGAGTTAGAGTCTCTTTCCCTAATAGTACTTGTCAGAATTTCAAGGGTGAGAGGTTCTATCAATTGGAACAAGAACGGCGTGGGTGTGATGGGATTTGGCACCTTATCAATTCTCTCCCTTCTAAGAGAACATGTGTGACATCTGTGATTTATTTCCGATCTACCAGTCTGGTGAGCATGAGTCTTGAGTTTGCTGCCAAATTACTGCACTCGTCTACATGCTAAAAGGCTGCTGTCACATTTAAGACTGTCAGAAATTCAGATCCTTCCCATGGGTGATCCCAGAGAGCACACAGAATAGGGACTTACTTTTTGCTTGTGGCGAGCCATGTGTGGGAGTTATGTTGTTACCAATCAACTTACATTAATCATGTTAGCTTTTCCCGCCTCAACATCTGCATATATGATTAAAACAATATTATTGCCATATCAATGGAAATATAAAACATGAAATAAATTCTCCTATAATCTTACCACCCTGACATAAATGCTACCTTCACAGCCTCTGTTCATATGTACTCTGTAACATTATATTAACTTTTAGAAAACTTTTTCTGATCAACAGCAATTTATCCCATAGGGAGATATCTTCAAAATTGAGGAGGAGGACATTCTTAGTTGAATGTGAAAAAAGAAGAGCACTCTAAAATCTATGGCACATCATGGGGAGGAAATAAATTAGATTGCAACAGCTTCTGAAAGGGACACACATTTTCCTTATCGCTAGTGTGGCTCTTGGAAGGTCTTTCATTTGCCAGCCAACTCTATATGGATTAGGTCCTCTGATCTTTACATCCTCACCCTCAAAGGAAAGAAGCAGGTGATGATATAAGCATATAGGGCATCAGTGATATTTTATATTTTTCTTTAAATGCCACCTCTTCCCAGGTCCGTAGCAGGGAGAGATATCATTTAAAGTTGACACCGCAGCTCCTCTGGCCACTGAATCATGACCTTCTGACCTGGGAGCTAGCCTGAATCTATAGGATTTATCAAGAAGACCTTAATATTGCAGAATGGCAGTCCTCACCAATCATTTGTTCACCATCTCTCTTTTCTTGTTTTATCCTCATTATTAGAAGAGTCATTATTTTAAGCCATTCAGTTGCCTCAGGAACTGTAAAGTAACCCTAGTGATAATTCTCTATGGCACTTAGAACCACATAGTGTTCCCCTGATCATTTGGCCTAACTTACCCAGAAAATGAAATTTACAAATTTTTTTGATTCCCAAGGTTTTGCGCTACAAAGGCTGTTGCCATCTGTTTTCTTGTCTAAGAATTGTAATCAAACTGGAAAACCACCAGGATGTATTTTATTTATTGACAGGCTAACCTCCTGCATATTTATAAGATGTAGGTTACGAATGTGTGCAAACTGAGCAAAAATGTGATATAAACTGTTTTATATGGTGGGAAGTGCTCACATTTTTTTAGAATTCTAAAACTGGAAAGACTCTTGGTTATTCTATTGCCCAACTCCCTAATCCGACAAATAAGGAACAGGAGGCTCCAAAAGGTTATCAGCCCAGAATCTGAGACTTCAAGCAGTGTAGCACAGGCTTTGAAGTCAAAAGGCCTGGCGTGAACCACTGATTTGTCTCATACTTAATCCTTGGAAATCCGTGAGCAATTTACTCAGCTTCTCTCTATAGCTTTGTGTCCTCAGCTGTAAAATGGAGAGGAGATACCTATTCCAAAGTTGTTGGGAGGATTAAATGAGATAAGTTAACAAAATGCTGAGCCCACCATTCCTGGCACATTTTGGTTGGTGGAAGCTACTCTTTAATCAATGGAAATGATTCTTTATGTTGGAGGTGGCCACAAAGAGAGATTCCATCCCCAAGACTGGAAGTCACATGTCCCTTTTTTGTAGGGAAAAGACAGTCTGTTTTGAAGGAACACCACCTTGGAGGAAAGCTTATTCCTGTAGTATTTGGACTTTCATCCTCATATCGAGATATGAGAAAATTGTTTTGTTCATTTATACAGTCCCTGCTGGAAAGTGTTGCCAGAAATAAACAAGCTCTCAGGAGCAAATGATTCATTTCTCATCTACTCAGATGACATCTGGTTTAAGTGTGATGAATACATGCTTGTTTAAATCATGTGGTGACGGTGATGCTATCTGACAGAAATGTGTGCAAATATTTGGGGAATCCCTTAAGTGCCTGCTACCAAAGGGTGAGCTTATTTAAAAGGGGGAAGAGCATAAACTTCAGTCTATCAAATCAATGCTTGCATCCATTTCCTAAGGCTATAAGATTTGGAGCTACAGCGGTCGCTCTATTTGAAGAGTAGGTGGCTATTTTGACATTAAATGTAGATGCCACTAGCAGCATGAGGATGTGAAACAAATGCTCAGCGGTCACTGGGACATTTAGGAAATAGCCTTTGAATAAAAGAAATGTCAAGTGACCCTACATGTTTGAATGGACTTCAGTGCATTTAATGGTTTGGTTATTGTTTTTATTACCTTCACAGTTATTCATGTAATAGTGTTTAGTGGATTGTGCTAAGCCAAACACAGAACACCGAGGAGGAAATGGAAGATGTGTGTCTGCCAGGGGACTTCACATGGCCACAGGGGAAATAATCAGTCTTAACATAATGCTTGATTATTCAGATCCTCACCAGACAGATGTGGCACATCCTGAAAAATGCGTGGGCATTATCAGCTATTTTGAATTGTTCTTGCCAAGCCCACTCTTCCTATCCTGAATAACCTGAGAATTAGCAGTATTTAACTGAAATGTATTGAGAGTCATTTGTCTGAAGGGAATTTAAATTATATATAGAAATTCTAAGTTATCTGAATATTGAAAGTTGAAGGCTTATACATAATGCAAAACAATTGCTCGCTGAGTTAGGAATAAACATTTACATGGAGAAAATCGTGTGAAACATGGCAAAGCATAAGGAATGCATGCTCGATATACAGCGCATTTAATAATATATGCAAAAAAAGAGAGAACAACTATCTGTTTTATGCAGGCCATCAGTAGCTACTATTTGTGTAGCACTTTACAGTTTTTAAAATACTTTCCATGATTTATATCATGTGAGATAATGATCCTATTTTATACCAGGCAATTAATAATATTTTTCAACAATATAATTGGCATTTCAAATACATAGTTGTTTTCCTGAAATATCAATAAACAAAACCAATTTTATGAGGTATTTATATAAAGTAGCCCCCAAATGTTTCATAATAATTGATTTTTACATATGAAGCCTATTATCTCTGTCATTATATTTTCTTCAAGTTATTTGTTGCTAATTTGTGTTTGGAATGATGGGGAGGTCTATAGACAGCATTGAAGTGGGCATTTTATCGTGGAACCAAAAATATACCAGTTTATCACATATTTCAGAATTTTTCAAGCATGTCCTTAAGCATTAATGGTAATAGAGTAAATGTGCAGTGAGCAGAAATCATCTCTGCTCAAATGAGAATGAGCTTCAGTTAATGGGAAGAGGTTTGGTGATTGTAGGTTGGAACAGCATCTTTGAATACCTTCACCAGACTAGATTTTATAAGAGTACAAAATGCAGAGGAGTGCATATAAATATGTGGATGTGTGTGTGTGCATGTGCGTGTAGGGTGCATAGAATAAAAACTGGAAGGGTACACACAACTGACAAGGAACTCTCTGGGAAGTGCAGTGTAAATGGGAAGGTGATGGAAAGGGATTTTTTTTTTACTCCATATACTTCTATATTATTTCAATGATTTTTGCAATGAGAATATATTCATTTACTACTTTTGTAAAAATTTTAAAAATAAGCCTAAAATGCACCATGATGCCAAGAATTAAAAATGGACCAATCTGGTCACATCCGCTTTTTTTGTTGTTTATTGGCTTGTAAAGGAATTTTCTGGTTTTTCCTCAGATAGACGTGGTTCCGAGCATCTAGGGATGGAGACTCTCCATTTTTGGCCTTTCTTATCTCATTTGCTGTATTTCTGTTCAGTGGTGTGCTATTAACTGTTGAACAGCTGTATCCTGGGATAGGAAGGAAGATCCAATTTGTAGCATTTGCTGATATCTGTGGTGTAAATATTTTCAAAGTAGCCAATTTTCAACTACCAATCTGATGTCAAGCAGCTCACAAAATCTCTAGAAATTGTCAATTGGCTGTCATTCCAGTGGCTCAAATCATGGTGTCTAACACCTTGATTCTCCTCCAAAAGGATGCTCTTTTGGACTGAGTATCAGATTTCTGAAAACCTATACTGTTAGAAGGGAAGGTTCAGGACAGAGAAAGAGGAAGATTCGTTGGATAATTCTTTAGCCAACCAAGAGTGGAACTGGCGGCCCGAAGGCTGAATCTTCCAGAGCCTACCACCAGATTGAAGTGGCAGCTGCCAGTCTTCCCACAGTGGCAATGGGCACATTCCCAACCCAGTAGTGCCAATATAGAAGAAAGTTGGCTTCAAGTTCTTCATTTATAAAATGGAAATAATAATTCATTGAAAGGCTAAGAACTATAAATCACTTAGAAAAAAAGTGTTATATTTAAATATTTGCACCCAAAGATGTTTTCTTCTTCAAATCAACACTTCTGAAAGCTTTCCAGCTTTCTCCAAATGGAGCATAGTATGATTCTACAGCTTTGTGTTCTCGTTCCGATCAATTCTAAAACAATCTTAAGTCAGTCTTAGAGACAAGGAAGGGTATTCTCTGGACCTCTAAACAGCTTCCTCTTTCAAGGCAGGTTACACTAAAGGACAAGCTAGCCTAACAGTGTGCTTTTGGCATAGCCTGGTCAAGGACAACTAGGGGTTTTGACTTAATTAAGATAAGGCTTCTTTCAAGTGACTGCTTGGAAGTCAACAGAGGAGACTTGGGGTAGATCTGACTTTCGTGCTCAAAGGGCAGAAGCTGAGAGCAAAGAATGGTGTTTGAGGCTTTTGGCAATAAGGGATTGAATGATGAGAACTTTTTGCCCTGTCCCCGACCCATAGATGAGAGGAGGATGCTTATTTCTATGTGACGCCAACCTGTAGCAAGTGGGAATATGTATACCGATTTCATCTACAACCAGGGAAGTGGCTGATTGACTACAAATTAGACATCTTGATGTCAGTAGAGGTTATTTAAGTGATACAGACTAAGAAAAGCACATTGACACAGTCAGCACAGGATAACATAGATTCTCTGTGAGGCTGACTTCGCCCAGTATCCAGCAGTGGCTGTGGAAGAAATCCTGGTCTCTGTCTGCTGGCTGCACTGCTCTCTGGAGAAGCACGCACAAGAAAGAAGCGTTTGATTTGGAGATGATGGGCCGGAGAGGTAGCCAGAAGAATGTCTTCATCTGAGTTTGCTTTGGTCGCTTGTTGAGCATGCTGGCTCCACAGGAAGATTAGACCTTTCTTGTTTGTTTGGAGCAAGCATTCAGAACACCCAGGGCCCTCAGCCTCCTACAGCCGCTGGGCAGGTAAAGGGGAAGCCTGATGCCTTGCCCTGAACTAAGGGGCTTCGTTAAAATTTCTCTTTTTCTCTCTCCTGTAGTCTACCTTGAACTAGACTGATGGTTGTGTTTATTCTTTGGTCTCTGTGTGCTTTTGTTTTTTGGGGTTTCTTTTTGGTCTGTGATCTCTAGTTTTGTTCAGCAGTGATTTGTAGGGGCATGCTGACTGTACTGAATACCACCCCAGGTACTGCTCAGAAGGCGTCCCTGAACTTCAGCAGCTGTTAGATCCTAGCATAAACCGACACAGAGAGACAGGCTTGTGGTGAAACACTGGCCTTTCTGCATGCTGGTTCCAATCAAACACAGATTGTCCTTTCTGCCTGGGAGAATCATTTCCAAAGCCAAGTGCCTTTCACTAAAGAAATGTCAGCACTCTCATCAAAGGCTTTGGGCTTCTTCGTAAATGTCCAACTGCATGGGCTAGAGTGCTTCCCCCTGGTGCTGCCTTAGTTGTGTGTTGGTGGCACTGAATCCTGTTGCTTATTTTTATGTTGTTTGAACTTTTAAGATGGCTGTTGTTTTCCAATTCTTCTATTAAGTCTTCTGCTGAATACATTCCTGTGTGTGGCTCTATTTCTCATTTTTGCATAACACCCTGCAGTATTCAAGTGGTACATCTGAGGTTACTATTGTATGCCCTACTTATGTGATGCCTTTATAAGGAATATTTTTCACTTCTTGTTTGATATGAAATTTTAAATCCCAGTGAATCAAAGTTGTTGGATGGCATCTTGTGAGTTGCATTTACAATAAAGAATTGTTCACAAACTTCCTCTCACCACTTGTGTAATCTATAAGCTACATGAACTGAATAGACAATACTTTCTAACGTGATTTGTTGACAGGATAGTGGTGGGTTGATAATAACTACAATTACTGAGCCTCTGCAATGCCAGATCATGTGATAAATGTTTTACATATTCATTTTTGAATCAAAGTAGCTTCAAAGCTAGGTAGTATTTCTACCTTTTATAATGTGAATAAGGATAAAGTCATTGTCCAGGATCAAACACCTAGTAAGTGGCAAAGCTGCTTATGAACCTGGATCTCTGACACCATTCCATCTCTCTCCATGAGTCAATGCAGCCTTCTTGGAAACTGAGCAAGAGACAGAAAGTGGCATACCGTAAGTATGCAGAAATGCCACTTTGGAGTGGGGTTTTGTAATGGCACACTCAATCTACCTATATAACTGCTGACTTATCACAGCTACATAAATCCTTTTAATGGAATAAGATGCTCAGGGGAGTTCACTCCCCTACATTTCAAACAGGAGGGAGAGATATTATGACAAATGAATTGAATAACAGAGTAATTTCAGTATTGCTTCTAGAAATACCTTTCAAAAGTCCCAGGAAGTTTAGCATTATCATGAAACTTCCCCATGAAGGACTTAAAGTTTTATTTTCTTTCACAGGGTCCTTTGAGTGTTACATTCTTTTTCTTTGTGGGTGGTTGGTTGAGATTATTTTTCTTAAATATAGAAAGTATGCCTATAGCAGTCATTTTCAAGGATGATGGCAAGAACGTGCATCAAACTTTTGTCATCAGGACTATGGAGAACAAAAGAGGATCCAAGTGAAAGACAAAATGGTTCTTCAGCACCCCAAGGGTATGGTGATATGGTTTGGCTCTGTGACCCCACTCAGATCTCATCTTGAATTGTACTCCCATAATTCCCTCATGTTGTGGGAGGGACCTGGTGGGAGATAATTTGAATCATGGGAGTGGTTTCCCCCATGCTGTTCTCACGGTAATGAATAAGTCTCATGAGATCAGATGGTTTTATCAGGAGTTTCTGCCTTTGCATCTGCCTCATTTTCTCTTGCTGCCACCATGTAAGAGTGCCTTTTGCCTCCCACCATGATTCTGGGGCCTCCCCAGCCATGTGGAACTGTAAGTCCAATTAAACCCCTTTTTCTTCCCAGTCTTGGGTATGTCTTTATCAGCAGCGTGAAAACGGACTAATACATATGGTATTCTTAACTTTTTCTAGTTCTTTATTTTATTTTTTAAAACTTTAGTCTTGCGTGAATTTTTTCTGATGGAGATGCCATTGATTTTCCTTCTGTGGAAGGTATGGTTTCAACATTACATTTTATGGCAAGGTGGATTCTGACCAGTTTTGCATCAGTTTGCAAATATGGGTCACCATTCCTGATTGCTTATATCAGGAATTGGCAAACTTTTCCTCAAAAGGGCCAAATAGTAAATATTTTAGGTTATCCAGGCCATATGGTCTCTATCACAACTACTCAACTATGTTATTGAAGCTCTAAAGTAGCCATATGTAAATGAGTGTGTATAGCTCCATTCTAATAAAACTTCATTTATGAGCACTGAAGTATAATTTTCACATGTCAATAAGTAAATAAACTTGGTCTTACAGTAAAGATCTCATGCTCTTTTCACTCTCTGAAATAGGCCAATAAAGGGTGCTCTAGGGAATTTTTGAAAACAAAAAATGCAGCAGAGCTTAGAAAGGGGCATTGTGGAGGTCCAGCACACACACAGTGCGCACACACACATATACCCATCAAACACACTCACAGACACATGAACACACATGCACGCCCACCACGCAAACACATTCACACAGACACATAGACACCCTCCTACCCAACACACACACAAACCAAGTGAGATAATTGTGCAGATAACATAATCAGAGCTAGCATTTCTTGAGTGACTAAGGTTTGCCATCCCCTGGCTAAGCATGTCACAGGAATTATCCTGTTCTTTTCTCATAACCACACCATGAGAGAGGTGCTGTGGTTACCATCATTTTACATATGAAGGATCAGTTTCAGAGAATACAATAGAAAGGAAGGAAGGAATGCATGGTTCTCCTCTCTGCACCTAAACTGTGCGTATAATTGGAAAACTCCCAAGCATTACAGCTTAAATCTGTTGCTTTGGCAACTTTATCTTTCTGCCATACAGTCATGTAGACCTCTATTCGGTTGGCAAATTGTAATACAAACTAGTATGCTTGAATAGGCTTTCAGAACTGTCACCTACCTAAACTGAGGCCTCAAAAGCTGCTCCAGAGGTTGATGCCATTATCTCCTGATGTGCCTCTCCCCATCCGTAGTCCATTTTCCACACTAGCGCAGGAATGCTTGCTAAAACACAAACCCCATCATGTCACTACCCTCCTGCTAATAAAACTCTGCAATGAGGTAACATAGCATCAAATCTTGAGCATGACATTATAGGTCATTAAAGAAGGCCTCAAAGAGCTCAGTGCTAGCTCTTACCGTTCCCTTTGGTCGCTATTGAGATATTAATATTTCACTACCAAATAGCCACACACGTAATAGACATACTTCCAACTTGGAATCTTTTCTGTCTCCAGTCCCTCTTCATATCTATATCTGGAACATTCCTTTCTTTCATACAAGACCTAGTTCACATATCACCTCTTGAGGTGCCCTCCCTAGCTCCTCTGCCAATGCGCTTTATTTTAGCACTTACTAAAGCAGGATGGCTTTGTTTCTATTAATATATACCCCTGCTAATAAGACTTCTACCTGAGAGCAAAGACTGTGGTTTACTAGTCTTTGTTCCCAAAATAATTAGCACAGTTACTGGCGTGTTATGACCACTCAAAATATTTTTTATTTTTGTTTTTCTTTATCATTGAGTGAATGGATGAAATTCTGTTATGGTCTCACTTCAGTCCAGCACTTTCCTTGCTGTTAGTTGTGTATAGTATTTTGGAATACTTGTAACATTGTGTGATTAACTCAAGGTCACTTTCAGAATTTCTGCACCTAGATAGGTATACTTCTTTTACGTCTGTTATTTCTTCTTGCTATTTTCCCTCTCAAAATGTTCTTTTTTTACTGGCTCCTCTCTGAACACAGATATTTATGAGGCAGTGTTTCCTAGTGGTTTGATCCATGTGTCTAGGGTTTTGATCTAGGCCCACCACTCATGGGTCTGTGATACAGACAAGTTGCTTGTGACCACTTCTCCAGCTGTCAATGGGGATATGAAAGTTTGCCCAAGTCATGCAGAGGAGGCCATGCTCGCCTCATTCATCCCGGTCATTAAAGAAGGCCTCGAGAGCTCAGTGCCAGCTCCCACTGTGTTCCCTTTGGTTGCTATTGAAATATTAATAAGATTATTGAATACTGTTCTCCCATGAACTGTGTCACCCTTAACTTTGAATGTATCCAGATGACTTTTATAAGAAAGCAACATGTGTGTCATGAAGAGGGAAAAAAATGACTTCTTCAGCCCTTTTTGGAAACAGTTAAAAGTCATAAATTATGAAGAAGTTATTGAGAAAAAAGTGAAAATTTTTGCTGATGTTATAAAAGAATATCTTATCCTCCCCTCATAACTCTAAAATATAAAAATATTTTTTAAATTGCTTATCAAGCCAGATATGAAAATTAGGACTAGTGAATATGTGAACTGATATGAGCTCCAAGAGTTTGCCAAACAACAAGTTTGTAGGCCTCCCTGAGTTTATTTGATCTATTTTTCACACTTATGATTATAAAACTGCTTAGGATGTGTTTTATTTTAAACGAAACCAGCACCTAACACCTAGAGGTGCTCAAGTATTGATTCTCCTTCTTCCATACTTCGTTTACAAAGTTAACTTTTAATGGCAAAAACTGCAATTACTTTTGCACCAACCTGATAGAAATTGTGAGTTTGGAAGACTCCAAATGTACACTTCTGAATGGCTGTTTATCCAGCAAAGACTCCAAACAGGCTGCCTGGCGAAGAGGCTAAGTTGTACCAGGCTCTCCTCTGCTCTAGCAGAAATGTGAATTTTCACAGTTGCCTGAGCTTCTTGGATAATGTTTGATGTTTTTCCCTCTCTACTGAGAGAGAGAGAGAGAGAGAGAAAGAGGGAGAAGAATCAGGCTCATTACTATGTTTTTTTTCTTTTGATTCTGTGCTTGGAGATTAATTTTAATGGATTCACCAGCATTGAAAATGAATATCTCTACGTAAAGGTCATCGTTATTATGTTCCAAAATAGGTCATATTTTTTGTATTGCCGCCAGAAACAAATGTGTTGTGTATGTTTCTGCCACAGAGCATACCTTCTAGCCATGTTTGGGTGTATGCCTCACAGAATTGCGTAGGTAATTCAAGAGCAAAACAGCATATCCAAAGAAGATGAAAATGCTGGTGCTGGTACATGTTGCACCATCTCATTGACACTCATAGGATGCCTTAGGATCTTAAATGTGTTTACCATGTCAATGTCTGTGTATTTAATCTTAATATTTAAAGAATAGAAGCTACTGATGAACAGTTTGGCTCTTCCTCCTCGTAAGACCTACGGACAAAAGGAGGTAACCAGGTCCACAGGGCCAGAACTGGCAGATGGCCACTTCCTATCTTACTAGAGATGGAGTGTGGGGAGGAGAAGCTTATATCTCTTGGCATTGTTTTTCACATGTTATTTCTTAGCCTCCAGAATTCCACGATTTTAAACAATTTTATCAAGCCATAAAAACTATTCTGTGGTTTATCTTCCCAAAAAGGAAACTATAGATATTGACTGGAAAACATTTGTTTCATCTCAAACATTTGAGCCTGTTTTTCAGTTCAATTCTTAATTCTGCCTGTGTTCAAATCACCTAGTGCTCCCAAAAGCATGGAAGTAAATGTTAGGCCCGCATGAGCTCCTGTTATTGGTGGGGGATTTTAAGAAGGGGAAGGAAGCAGAATTGGAGTCTTGTTGGGTGTGATTACTCTTTTGTGTTTTTCTGAAAATATTTGTCTGTTTTATGTTTGCCAAATTTACTTGCCTTTCCCTTGGAGTCATTAAGAAACAAAGCATGTTGCTATGCAGTGTGAGGCTTAACAGGATTTTGAGGTTTACAGATCCCCAAATCCTGCAGAGACACAGGTCTTGCTGGTAACATTCGGACAGAAGAAGATTCAAAAGCAGAATGAATTGACAGTCATATTTCTCTGCCAGAAGCGCCAAAAACCCTGGTGTTACCTTTAAGGGAAAGAAGAGCACAATCTGAGTTTGAAATATGATTTATGTCAGAAAAATCATAAACTGCACATGGGGTGTAGCTTTTTTTTTTCAACCCTTGAGACAAGCTGGAAACACAAAGCTTTGGTCCTAAGCAAGGTTTCTAAAAAAGGAAAGAGTAAAATCTATTCCTGCACTTCCAGCTGCAGTTCCAAGCGAACGGATTGAAAAATCTAAACAAAACCAATGTGAAATTCATTGCGAAGCCAAGGCTTTCTATCACCATGTCTGGTTCAAAAGTGAGTTGTTATAGCAACAGGAGAAAAGTAAATGAGCATTTCACGTTGTAAAATTATGCCTGCCTCTGTTCTAAACAGCCGCTGTCCAGGCAGTCAAATGAGCCCAAGTCATTTAAAGGAGAAGAATTCCATTTTAATTGTTGAGGCTTGCACCAAAGCTACCTTTAAAACCAAAAGTTCATTTCAATTAACCTTATTCCCCAAATCAATATAATAAATTCTCTGGCAGGATGAGACCGAGCAATGGCCTGTCTGATGAAGATGGCCTCAGGAAAACATGGTGCCAAGGATTTCAGCTCTGAAGAATGGCCAAAGCGCTGCGTGGCACTGAGCTCGCGGCCCGGGCACAGAGCCTTTCACCTTTAAATCATTGTTTTTAATCCAGTATAGATTGGAAGCAGACGAGAGACCTTGCTTTTTAATACTTGTTCACTGACCTGTATTAAATTCGATGTTGATCGGGGTCTCGCTTCAAACAGATGTCTATACAGTGGACATTTTCTGATGCCCACACTGGCTTCAAGAAAGAGGCAGAAGGCTGAATGAGATTGGGAGGATTTTTTGTTTTGTTTTGTTTTGTTTTCACTTCTGTAAATAAGCCCTCCATAGCTAACGGGTACGGTGTAAGGAGATTGCTTGGATCAGTGGTTTTGTCTTACTTGTCTTATAAGGAGCCTGTCTCAAGATTGACACATTTCTATTTAGTTAAGCATTTATAATTATCAGTGTTGCAGATTATCACATTTAAACTAATTTGGAAATATGTAAAACAACAAGGGAAGGAAAACCAACCCTTAGTCCCTAAAAGCGACACTCCCACAAAGCCTAAGGCAAATTTTTATTATTAGCTATAAGTGATCTGCATAATTAGCCTTGGCTAATATTCCCTAATGCCTTTCTATTTAAAGAGACAGACACACCATTTTCATACACAGACAAGTTTGCAATTCCTACAAATCATCTTTATTTTAAGAGTGAGAAGCACTAAGCAAGTTAAGATTGGCAATTTGAGATTCTAAGAAGAACCAAGCCTCATAAAGCCCTCACCAGGGGGGTGCTATTGTACACGAAAAGGGAGGAGAAGGAACAGAGTGGAATTTAGAGCCCCAGGCTTGCCTCCATCGAGGTTGAATGCATTGTTCAGGAGCACCTGTAGCCTCCTGACTCCCTATTTGTGAAGATAGAAAGCAATTTTCACTCTTATGTCCTGGGCCTCAGTGGCATCAGTAGACTTTGCCTGCTCCTAGGCCCTGCACCAGGAGTCCCAACATGACCGATGATCTGGCTCATCCAGGAGGATATAACAGAAAGAGAGGTTCTCTGGCCCTCATCATTGTGATACTGATTCGGGAAGCCTTGGATGGGGTTTGGGAACCTGCATTTTTAATAAGCTCACCAAGTTATCATGACGATCATCAAGGCTTGCAAACCGTTGCCCAATCTTTGCCCACTCACTTTACCTGGAGGGAAGTGGAGGGCCAGGAATGGGAATCACCAGTGAAGTCAGCCCCAGGCACTGGCTGAGACTTCTGCATAACATCCTGGGCGTATCCAACCCCATCTGTTCTTTTCCACAGGCATCTTCCTAGGGCATCTCATCCTTCAGATTTTCACAAATTCTGGAGCATTTTGATATAATTCTATAATTTCTCCTGAGGAAATAGAGTGAAACCAAAACTCAATATCCTGGACCACCAGGCCCTTCATGACCTACCCCTTTCTGCAGCCTCTTCTCATACCCTCTTCTCATCCTCATTCTGCTTCAGCCAAACTCCTGTCTGCTTAGGGTATTTGTGTTGTTTTGCCTCTGGTCTTTCCCCAGATCATTGCTTGGCTGTCTGTGTTCCACCTCTCAGATTCTAACTCATATATCGCCTCCTCGAGTGGTCTCCTCAGATGCTCCGTCTTGGAATAGGTACCTGACCCGCCATCCCACTTCTGTCCTCCCCAACGAGGGACCCTCCATTACAAGATTATGTTTCTTTATTTGCAAGTCCTTAAAACGCTCTGAAAATATCTTCTATATTATTTGTTCAGTGTCGATTGTTCCTCTTCCTGCACTAAAATGTAACGTCCATAAGGTTAGAAGCTCACGGTTGCTGTGATGAGTTTCTGCCATCTCTCAGTCTCATACAGCTAGTATGGACCCAGGCTAGGCAACTCCAAGGCTCACATACCCCCCAAGGTGGAGGACAGAGATGGAGCACAGTCCTTTCATTTCACTTTCCCGCTGGCAGAGCAGATGGAATCATTTCGACTGGATACATTCTGAATGATAACTGTAAATTGAGGATTCTAAGTTTTATTAGAGTTGATAGGATATTAAGTGGTTTTTGTTTTGCTTTGTTTTGTTTTGCTTTTTGTTACAGGTAGAAATATATAGGATCATTTTCCATCTTAGAGGCCTGTGTCTTCAGCACAGAGACATTCTTATTCTACAGTGTAGTTTTTATCACTGGCCCAGGAGATTGACAATTCATTAACAAAATAACCCTAGATGCACATACAGTTAAAACAGGGGGAGGAACATTAAAACGATACGACATATAAAAATAAGAGAAACCACAAGAGAGGAGAAACTGGAACAGATTGGCCACCCTTTATCAGAACGTATTTGGTAGGTAGTAGGTACTTCTAACACTAAAATCCTAAGGACTCTTTATTACACAATTTGGCATTAATGTTCAGTGTATTTTAAATTCAGATTTTCTTTAAACACTTCTAGGAATCTTCTGCTTTTTATTCTTCCAAACCCTGGCTCCTCTCCCCAGCCCACTCTCCCAATCCAGATACATATTTTTCTTTAAAAAAATTTTTTTGAAAGAGAACTGCCAAAGAGTTGACACTTGGCATGTGGTGATTCAAAAAATACACTGTCCCTTCTCACCACCCCTGATGTCTTTATCTGACAAAATCCATATGCTGTGTGATCACCATGGCAACTAAGTAGGGTTGTAATTGCAACCCTGGAAAGCCCATGGTGGTTTTTTTTTTTTTTTCACTCAAATTGTGGCATACGTTTAACCTCTCTGAAGTTTCAACAAACCATCTTTTAAATGACAAGGGTTGAGAAAAGTCTAATTTAGTCTGTTTTTTAGAAGGCACATTTCTTCCTTTTTTAACTTAATAAACTAGCTTTAAAAGGAGGTGGGGGGAGTGGGAGAGGCTGCAATATTTTCTGGCCTCACCTTACAAAATTATACCTGGTCATTTTATAACAATAAAATCTAAATGTATGACACTTCTGGAGAGTACACAGACAGTGTCTTCAGACTGTGTAGTGAGAATCAAGCAAGGCTCCGTGGCGGTACAATGGCAGACACAAAAGGATCTTAAGGTCCAGGTTCCAAACCTTTGCCTTCCACCTGCCATCAAGAAAATGCTGCCTCCCCTGTGACCAAAGGCATGAATATTCAAACTAGAGGGCTACTAAATTAGTTTCTCATTAAAAAAAATTTTAGCTCAGGTGAGTTTTCTTCTTTACTTCTGTTCACAGTAATTTCTATAGAGGCTGCATTTTGTTCTTCTAAATAGAGGAAGCATGACTTTTGGAAAGATATGTGGGCCCAGTCATGCGATCCCATGGGATGTGAGAGTAATAAAGTGGTGAGGAAACGTGAAGAGCCTAGTTCTGCTCAGCCAAGCATGGTAGGTATTATGCCCAGGAGTCTATCCTGTAGCTACCTGAAACTTCATGGTGTTGAAGAAAAAGCACAGGAATGGAATTCAAAGGACTTGGATTCTAGTTCTGGCTCAATTCCCTTCTAGTTGTGTGACCATAACTCAGCATCGTGCAAATGCACGGTTTGGCAGTATGAGCTCTGTATACCTTTGAATCCACTCCTGCCCGGTCTGCCTGGAGTACGTAAAGAGAGTCTGGCATGAACCTATCTGCTTGAGGGACAAGAAACGTTCAGGGAAAGCCCCAACCTGAAACAAGGGAAAACAAGACAGCCCAGCATGGGTTGTCAGCAAGAGTAAGCAGGAAACAGAGGGGAGATCTTGAATCCAGCAAATCAGTGAGTGCATCTTCCTCCCCACTTCCCGACACCCATCCGAGGCATGATAGGACCCCTACCATAGTGCACCAGACAGCAGAGGCTGTGGCCAACAATGTAAACCAAGAGAAGAGCCTTTTTCCTAGGGTGACGACACCCATGAGATATTAGTCCGTTTTCACACTGCTATCAAGAGCTACCCGAGACTGGGTAATTTATAAGGAAAAGAGGCTTAATTGAATCACAGTTCTGCAGACTTAACAGAAAGCATGACTGGGAGACATCAGGAAGTTTACAATCATGGCAGAAGGCAAAGGGAAAGCCAGGGCCTTCTTCTCATGGTTGCAGGAGAGAGAGTGTGAGCAAGCGGGGAACTGCCACTCACTTTTAAATCATCAGATCCAATGAGAACTTACTAACACAAGAACAGCATGGGGGAATGGCCCCCATAATCCAGTCACCTCACACAAGATCCCTCCCCCGACATGGGGATTACAGTTTGAGATGAGATTTGGGTGGGGTCACAGAGCCAAACCATATCACTTGATTTGCCTGGGATAACCTTGTCTTAGATGCCTATTGTCCTGGCATCATTATCAATAGCTCCTTCCCTTCATTATCAAAAGTGCTCAGATTTAGGTGTTAAAGTATGTGGTCACCTGCTTTTTGGAGATATTTCTGTGAGTTGAAGAAAGCCAGGAGGTGGTGCCACTTTGTAGAATGTGTCACCATGTAGCTCCCAGGGTAGAACTGAGGAACCCTTCCCTGCTGAGGTGCCTGAAACAGACGCAGAGTGCTGAGTGGAGAACTCAGACTGTTCAGACTGGGGACGCAGAGCAGAACTGTGGGCTGGTAGCACCAGAAACATCATCACAACCCACAGAGTGGAGCCCAGGAGATTGGCCATGCGAGGGATGACTGAAAGGCCTGTGCGTGGGAGAACATGTATAAGACACCCCACAAACCCCTGAATGTAAGGGGAAACTGAGTGGAGGCAGAGATCCGTGGTTTTGCTATTGGAAAGTGGTGGGGTTGTTGACCACATCTTTCCCAGCCTAGGGGACTGTCAAGCTCATCCCTTCATGCCCCCCAGGTGAAAGTGGAGGTGTGTGCAGTGTAGGAATAGCATAGGAGCAGCGGCACAGGCTTCACATCACTCTTGGACTTTCAAGTGATGCTCCCAGTGGAGGTCTTTCATCAGGCCCAGCCCCCAACCTCGTTCTAGGCAATGTGTCCTTTCTGGCGGTCAGTTCCTAAGGACCCTCTGGTGGTCCCTTTACTTCTCCCTCCCAGTCTCCTGCCCACAACTCCAGTGAGAGATCAGGGTTACAGGAAACAGTTTCCCTTTCCTGCCTCTGATTTCTTCTCATCTAGACACTCTATCTAAACTCAAGAATTCCTTTTCCCTATGGCCTTATATTTCATCAAAATATACATATAAAGTAGAAATATTTTATACTTTTTATTTTATTATATACTTAAATGTATGTATATGTATCTTATTTTTTATTAATATTTATATTGAAATATAAATTTATTTAAAATGTGAAGACAAATTCTGGACATACTCTCCACCTACCCTCATGACTCCCTAAAACACAGAGCCAACTTCCTGTTTAAATGGAAGAAAGAGAGATGGAAAATTATAAGGAGAAAAATAACACATTGATTTCCCATAACAAATTACCAGAAACAAAGTGACTTTAAAACAACACAAATTTATTATTTTTACATTTTGCAGGTCAGAAGTCTGGGTGGGTGCAGATGATTCCTCTGCTCTGGGTCTCACGAGTCCAGAATCAAGGTGTTGGCCACCCTAGCCTCTTATATGGAAGCTTATGGGTGTGGCAGGGGAGGATCTGCTTCTAGGTTCATTCAGGCTATTGGCACCAATCAGTTCCATGTGGCCATAGGTCCCTCTTTCCATCTTAGCTGTCAGCTGGATGTCATTCTCTGCCTTTAAAGGCTGTTGGTCCCCAGCTCATAGCCCCTGTAATGGTTAATTTTATGTATCAAATTGACTGAGTAACAGGGCACCCAAATATTTGGCCAGACATCATTCCAGGTGTTTCTATGAGAATGGTATTGGATGCGCTTAGCATTTGAATCAATAGACTTAGTAAAGCAGATGGCCCTCCCTAATGAGGGTGGGCCTCATCCAATCAGGGGAAGGCCTAAAGAGAACAGAAGACTGACCCTCTCCAAAGTAAGAAAGAATTCCTCCTGCCTAATGCCTTAGAACTAGGACATGGGCAAAGACATCATGACTAAAACACCAAAAGCAATTGCAACAAAAGCCAAAACTGACAAATGGAATCTAGTTAAACTAAAGAGCTTCTGCACAGCAAAAGAAACTATCATCAGAGTGAACAGGCAACCTAAAGAATAGGAGAAAATTTTTGCAATTTATCCATCTGACAAAGGTCTAATATCTAGAATCTACAAAGAACTTAAACAAATTTACAAGAAAAAACAACCCCATCAAAAAGTGGTTGAAGGATATGAATAGACACTTCTCAAAATAAGACATTTATGCCCCCAAGAAACATATGAAAAAAAAGCTCATCATCACTGGTCATGAGAGACATGCAAATCAAAACCGCAATGAAATACCATCTCATACCAATGAGAATGGTGATTATTAAAAAGTCAGGAAACAACAGATGCTGGTGAGGCTATGGAGAAATAGGAATGCTTTTACACTGTTGGTGGGAGTGTAAACTAGTTCAACCATTGTGGAAGACAATGTGGCAATTCCTCAAGGATCTAGAACCAGAAATACCATTTGACCCAGCAATCCCATTACTGGGTATACATCCAAAGGATTATAAGTCATTCTGCTATAAAGACACATGTACAAGTATGTTTATTGCAGCACTATTTACAAAAGCACAGACTTGGAACCAACCCAAATGTCCATCAATGGTAGACTGGATAAAGAAAATGTGGCACATGTACACCATGGAATACTATGTGGCCATGAAGAAGAATGAGTTCATGACCTTTGCAGAGACATGGATGAAGCTGGAAACCATCATTCTCAGCAAACTAACACAGGAACAGAAAACCAAACATCGCATGTTCTCACTCATAAGTGGGAGTTGAACAATGAGAACACATGGACACAGAGAGGGGAATATCACACACTGGGGCCTGCCAGGAGGTTGGAGGCAAGGGGAGGGAGAGCATTAGGAGAAATACCTAATGCATTCAGGGCTTAAAACCTAGATGACAGGTTGATAAGTGCAGCAAACCACCATGGCACATGTATGCCTATGTAACAAACCTGCACGTTCTGCACGTGTATCCCAGAATGTAAAGTAAAAGAAAAAAAAAAAAAGAAAGAAAAAAGACATGGGTTTTTTTTTCTTGCATGCAGACTCAAACTAAAATACTGGCTCTTCCTGTGTCTCTAGCTTGCCAACTCGCTCTGCAAGTCTTGGGACTTTTCAGCCTCCATAATTATTTAAGCTAATTTCTTATAATAAATCTCTCTTCATCTTCAAAGCCTGCAACAGTGGGCTGTAGTCCCTTTCACATGTTGAATCTCTTTCACTTCCTTTTCTGATGAATCTTTCTTTGCTTACAAATGGAGAAAGTTCTCTGCTTTTAAGGCCTTATGTGATTAGATTGGTTCCTCCCAATAATCTCCCTATTTTAAAGTCCAAAGCCTTAATTTCATCTGCAAAGTCTCTTTCCCTATATAATACAGCATAACCAAGGTGTATCAACAGAGAGTATGTCACAGGAGCCAAGATTCTGATTACCCGCAAACTTAGTATCTCAAGAGTAGCCAGCTACACTACCCTTCTTGTAGCTCCTTGTTCAACCCCAGCCAAAGGGGAAACCCTGAAGAAACAAGTGAAGAAATATAAAATGGAAAACACCCAAAGCACATGCTGAGGTGAGGATCAAATAAGGATGGTTGAAGAGTTCAGCGGAGAGTGTTGAAACTTTGCATACAAAACAGGCGGTGTAGAGCCACATCCCTACAGCCCTTGTCTAATGTTTGCATAATCCCTTCTCAGAGGAGGCCGCCGCATCCCTTAGCAGTCACAGATGTTATAGAGAGCAGCCAGGAGCAAAAAACACAGTCCTCATTCTTAAAGGACCAGCCTAGGAAGAGAATAGGAAGACAGAGCAGAGGAATGAATCAGAAACCAGCAAGACATAGGAGAGAAGTGGTGCCAGATTGGGAATGATGTTTGCTGAGTCTTCGATGTCTTTTCTTTTTTTCTTTTAATTTTTTTTTTTGGTGATGTATAAATTTAAATGCACAGAGTGAGCGTGAATATGAGCGTATATGACATCCCAATTAACCTTGGTGACTCTCTAGCACTGAGAAGCCACTTTAACCTTAATGCCAGCTGGTGACCTTGCCCTGAATCTTCAGAAATTGCTCACCTAGCCGGACAGGGTGTCCTCAGCTGCCATGAAGTTGCTGGGGCAAACTGGTAGGAGACAGTGGAGCTGAAAAAGGAGAGGGGATGATAGACAGAAATCTTGGAGCAATATCCACGTTCTTTAACTTAAATTGACTATATAAACTAGAAGCTTGAAAGTAGAGGTCAATGTGTTCTCAGGACAGTTATTAAAATTGTATTCTCAGTCTTCTCCCATCCAGTATTGCAAAGCTGTTTTTGTAGTAAAGAAAGCAATTCATGTTTCATATCTGCTGTCATTATAAAAGAAGTCACAGCTACAAGTCTAGACTTTTATGTTTATTTCAAAAGGACTTGTCCTTATGAAATAATCATTGTTTTATGCCAGCTCTGCTTTATTGATCTACTATGTACCTGAAATTATTTAGATCAGGGAAATAAGACTTTCTTCTCTTTCCAGCATGCAGGGAAAAATTGTCCTAGACTCCTGAGAATATTATAAACATCTGATATTAGAAACACATTGGAGTTATATTTTTTTATTTATCAAGATCAGTTTCATATATGCCCCGTATTGAAAGATTTTACTACTTCCCTCATTAAGAAAAAGAAGTTATACCTTCAATTATGAGTCATTTTTGTTTCTACAAAATAAGAAGGAAAAAGAAAGAGAGGGCAAAGTGAAGGAGGAGGAAAAGGAGGAAGAGGAAGAAGAGGGGAGTAAAGAGAAGGGAGAGTGAATAAAGAAAGGGAGGAGGGAAAGATGCAAGGAGAGAAAGAGACAGAGAAGGAAAAAGAAAAAGGAGAAGAAATTATTTATAGTTATCTGGATTTTATAGTTCTCCTATGAGCTGGTGGTTCATATGAGGAAGCACAGGGGTTAAAATATTTATGGCAATGACTGTGGAGTCACCAGTTAGCACTGGCCTGGAGGGAAAATTCTTATATTTTCTAGCCTCAGCTTTTAATGGCACTTCCATGATTCATTGTCTTATAACCAAATAATTTTGGAGGAAGTTCATGGCAGATGTCCCTGGCTGTAAATGATTTTTATATGCTCTAGGAATCACTTCTTTTTATCTATCTTACAGATGAAAATGTAAAGTGTAGCTTTCAGGTGCTAATGTACTACATTCGCTAATATTGATAGGAAGGTAAGCCCTCTGTGACTCAATATTAACCTTTAATATTTATTTTATTACTTATGCAAGATAATTCAATGACCCATATTTTCTGTTGATGAGTGTGAATTGCACTTTTTTCTTGCTTTGCCTTCCTAAGACTATCTGGCTGTTGTCAGAAAGGGTAGCCAGTTCTACTGGGGTGTGAGAAGGAGGCCTCTGCATGAGAAGCCCGTGTTGGCTGATTTATGTTTAATGCTTTCTCCAAACACTGTAATTCACCCAAATTAGATTTTGAACATATTTTTTGCCCGATGTGAAGTATCTCCTTTTTTTTGGTGACTTGCTGGAACAGAATTCTAAACTGTTACCCTTTCAGTGTCTCCCAATGTTTCTTCAGAGGTTTTTTATGTATTGAACAAAAAGTTTTCAATCCAGGTCAGAAGGATCATTTCTTATGTCATCTCCTAGGAGTTTTATAATTTTGCATTTTACTCTAAGTCTTTAATACACCTGAAATTGATTCTTATTTTGGTATAAGGTAAACATCTAATTCCATTTTTTAAATGACCCATTTAAAAGTTAGTCCCAGATTATTTATTGAAAATTTGCAAACCCAGAAATAAAGCCACACATCTACCAGCATCTGATCTTTGATGAAGTTAACAAAAATAAGCAATGAGGAAAGGACACCCACCCAATAAGTGGGTGCTGGGATTACTGGCTAGCCATATGCAGAAGAATGAAACTAGATGCCTATCTATCACCATACGCAAAAATTAACTCAAGATAGATTAAAGACTTAAGCTTAAGACCTAAAATTATAAAAATCCTAGAAGAAAACCTAGGAAATACCCTTCAGGACATTGGCCTTAACAAAGAATGTATGACTAAGTCCCCAAAAGCAATTGCAACGCAAATGAACTTTGAGGCCGTGTGCGGTGGCTCACACCTGTAATCCCAGCATTTTGGGAGGCCAAGGTGGGTGGATCACCTGAGGTCAGGAGTTCAAGACCATCCTGGCCAACATGGTGAAACCCTGTCTCTACTAAAAATACAAAAATCAGCCGGGAGTGGTGGTGCATGCCTGTAATCCCAGCTACTCGGGAGGCTGAGGTGGGAGAGTCACTTGAACCTGGGCGGCAGAGGTTGCAGTGAGCCGAGATCACACCATTGCACTTTAGCCTGGGTGACAGAGTGAGACTCCACCTCAAAAAAAAAAAAAAAAAAAGGAAAATTGACAAGTGGGGCCTAATTAAACTAAAGAGCTTCTGCACAGAAAAAGAAACTATCAACAGAGTAAACAGACAACCTACAGAATTGGAGAAATATTTGCAGATTATGCATCCAACAATGGTCTACTATCTAGGATCTGCAAAGAACTTAAACAAATTAACAAGCAAAAAACAACCCCATTGAAAAGTGGGCAAAGCCGTTAACAGACGTTTCTCAAAAGAAGACATACAAGCATCCAACAAACGTATGAACAAATGCTCACCATCACAAATCATGAGTGAAATGCAAATCAAAACCACAATGGGATACCACCTCACACCAGTCGGAATGGCTATTACTAAAAAGTCAAAGAATAACATGTGTTGGTGAGGCTATAAAGGAAAGGAAACACATACACTGTTGGTGGGAATGTAAATTGGTTCAGCCAGCATGGAAAGCAGTTTGAACATTTCTCAAAGTACTAAAAATGGTGCTACCATTTGACCCAGCAGTCCCATTACTGAGTATATACCCAAAGGAAAATAAATCGTTTTACCAAAAAGACACATATACTCAAATGTTCATTGCAGCACTATTCACAACAGCAAAGACATGAAATCAGCCTAGGTGCTCATCAGTAGTGAACTGGATAAAGAAAATGTGGTACATATGCACCATGGACTACTATGCAGCCATAAAAACAATGAAATCTTGTCCCTCCCAGCAACATGGATGCAGCTGGAGGCCATAATCCTAAGCAAATTAATGCAGGAATAGAAAACCAAATAATGCATGTTCTTACTTATAAGTGAGAGCTAAACATTGGGTACACATGGACGTAAAGATGGAAATAATAGACCCTCAGGACTACCAGAGCAAGGAAGGAGGGAGAAGGGCCAGGGTTGAAAAGTACCCATTGGGTACTATGCTCAGTACCTGGATGACCAGATCAATTGTACCCCAAACCTCAACAACAAGCAATATACTCATGTAACCAACCTGCACATATACCCCCTGAATCTAAAATATAAATTAAATTTTTCTAAAAAGGGAAAAAGAAAAAAGTCATGTTCTGCCCATTGGTCAGCAGCAATAAGTCATGTCTCCCAGGTTTATGCTCCCAAACCACACAATCTTAATCAAATGTTTCATCATAATCCCTGATTTCTGGTAAATTGAGTTCCCCACTCTTTGTTTTTTCTTTTTAAGATATATATTTTTTCTTGTCCTTTTGTTTCTCCATATACATTTTAGAATCAGTTTATTTTGTTCAACAAACAAACAGACAAAATCTGCCAGGATTTGGATTAGAATTGATTGATAGATCCATTTGTTAAAAATTAGACTTATTATAATTTTGAGTCATACTATTTCTGAACATGAGATATCTATTTTGGGGAGAGAGAAGTCTTTAAAGTTTTCAAATAAAGTTTTAAGATTTTTCCATAAAGTACCAAAGTAGCTGGATTTATTCTTAGGAAATTTATATTTTGATACTATTATAATAGTATCTTTTAAAACTAAATTTCCCAATGTATAGAAGAAATACAATTCATATTTAAATCCAAACAACTCTGAGGAACCCAGATTACCCAGGCCATTCACTTTCTTAATAATTGTAATACTTTTTCTGTAAATTCTGGGATATTTTGATATAGACCATCGTACAATCAGCTAATAATGTTAATTTTATTTCTTCCCTTCTAATTCTTTTCTTTCTTTCTTACCCTACTGTGCTGTATCCACTTTCAGTTCCACACTTAATAGAAATTAATGTGGGTACTTTTTGATGTTCTTCATCTTAAAGGGACTATTTCTAACATATCACATTAAGTATAATGTTTAATTTATTCTGAGAGTCACATTTTTCCCATCTTCTCTAACATCATTTTGCTAAAAATTTGAATGTTACCCAACACTTTTTAATGAAATTATTGGGATCATCATGTTATTTTTCTGTTTTGATCTGCTAATATGATAAAATATATTAATAGATTGTCCTATGTTAAACTACCTTTGCACATCTCAGATAAACGCAACATGGTCATCATTTATGTTCTTTGCTGTATTCAGTTTGCTAATATATTTAAGATTTTTACATCTATTATGTATTAATTAGGCTAGAAACTAAGCTGCTATAACAAACAAAACCAACATATATAGCACACATAAGACAGACATTTACTTTTCTCTCTGGTACAGGTAATAGTCTGGAATAGGGGAGTGGTTTGTAGCTGGTAGAGTTGCCTTGTGTATTCAGTACTTATCTTCCAAGTCATCATTATTTCTCTGCCAGTTCAAAGAAGGGCAGAGAGTCCTGAACAGTCTTCATAAAAAGATGACCAGGAAATTGCCCTCCCCCTACCTATTCATATCTCATTCACCCAAAGCTAACTCCATGGCTACAGATATCTGAAAGTCAAACACCACCCCCCACCAAAAAAAATTAGTTTGATAAATATTCCATCTCTTCCTACCCTTTGGTATAATGTGGGTGACTTTGTAACTTTAAAACAAATGCGGTAGGACTTATGAGTAATAAGTACTACCTGGTGTTTTCTTTATTTAATGATTCTGAATGCTCACTAGATATGATAATATAAACCCTTCTGTTTATTCTTGAGTCAGTTTTGGGGGATATTGAATATGTTTTGATATTCAACATCATCATTATAATTTTTTTCTAAATATTCTCTAAATGTTATCACAATTTCTTCTGGAACCCTTGATGTTCTTTTTAGAAGCGGAACATTTCCATAAATGCAAAATTCAAAATACCATCTATAGTATGCTACCTCTTGTATAAGAAGAGGAAATTAGAAAACCAATCAGGTATCTGCTTTGAATTTCAAAAACAACACAGGAAAGATAAATCATCAATGTTTTACTTCAAAGAAGTTTGTCACCTACAAGTGGTAATGAGAAGCAGAGTGGAAAAAATTTGGAGAGAAGTGACATTTCTCTTAATATACCTTTCTTGGTACAGTTTTTACTTTTGGAGGCATGTTAATGTTTTATATACTCAAAAGAATAAAATCAACTAGGTTGGGAAGGGAGGAAAAAATAAAGTTAAAAGCAAATAGAAACAAATTAACCTAATTTATTTCAAATGAATACCATAACCACACTGAAAGAAAATTTAAAAGAACTAAGTAACTCATGAAAACAGTATATGACTGTATGTTGTCTGTCTAGGGAAAAGTCATGGCACAAGAGCTTCAAACAAATCTGTCATTCTTTTTAGTTTATTTTGTTTTCTATGGTGGCATACATAAAGCAATTGTGAAACAATTTATGTTATGGGATCCAACAGGCAAGTAAGTGTGTCAATTTTGTTGGGAGCCAGGTTTGTCATTATGAAAGAAGGGACATATAAATATGTAATGAGGGTGAACAAGAAAGAACCCTGTGAGGCCAGATGCAGTGGCTCACGCCTATAATCCTAGCATTTTGAGAGGCCAAAGCGGGCAGATTGCTTGAGCTCAGGAGTTTGAGACTAGCCCCAGCAACATAGTGAAAACTCATCTCTACTAAAAATACAAAACACATAACAATATTAACTTTAAATGTAAATGGACTAAATCCTCCAATTAAAAGACACAGACTGGCAAGTTGGATAAAGAGTCAAGACCCATCAGTGTGCTGTATTCAGGAAACCCATCTCACGTGCAGAGACACACATAGGCTCAAAATAAAAGGATGGAGGAAGATCTACCAAGCAAATGGAAAACAAAAAAAGGCAGGGGTTGCAATCCTAGTCTCTGATAAAACAGACTTTAAACCAACAAAGATCAAAAGAGACAAAGAAGGCCATTACATAATGGTAAAGGGATCAATTCAACAAGAGGAGCTAACTATCCTAAATATATATGCACCCAATACAGGAGCACCCAGATTCATAAAGCAAGTCCTGAGTGACCTACAAAGAGACTTAGACTCCCACACATTAATAATGGGAGACTTTAACACCCCACTGTCAACATTAGACAGATCAACGAGACAGAAAGTCAACAAGGATACCCAGGAATTGAACTCAGCTCTGCACCAAGCGGACCTAATAGACATCTACAGAACTCTCCACCCCAAATCAACAGAATATACATTTTTTTCAGCACCACACCACACCTATTCTAAAATTGACCACATACTTGGAAGTAAAGCTCTCCTCAGCAAATGTAAAAGAACAGAAATTATAACAAACTGTCTCTCAGACCACAGTGCAATCAAACTAGAACTCAGGATTAAGAATCTCACTCAAAGCCGCTCAACTACATGGAAACTGAACAACCTGCTCCTGAATGACTACTGGGTACATAACAAAATGAAGGCAGAAATAAAGATGTTCTTTGAAACCAACGAGAACAAAGACACAACATACCAGAATCTCTGGGACGCATTCAAAGCAGTGTGTAGAGGGAAATTTATAGAACTAAATGCCCACAAGAGAAAGCAGGAAAGATCCAAAATTGACACCCTAACATCACAATTAAAAGAACTAGAAAAGCAAGAGCAAACACATTCAAAAGCTAGCAGAAGGCAAGAAATAACTAAAATCAGAGCAGAACTGAAGGAAATAGAGACACAAAAAACCCTTCAAAAAATCAATGAATCCAGGAGCTGGTTTTTTGAAAGGATCAACAAAATTGATAGACCGCTAGCAAGACTAATAAAGAAAAAAAGAGAGAAGAATCAAATAGACACAATAAAAAATGATAAAGGGGATATCACCACCGATCTCACAGAAATACAAACTACCATCAGAGAATACTACAAACACCTCTACGCAAATAAACTAGAAAATCTAGAAGAAATGGATACATTCCTCGACACATACACTCTCCCAAGACTAAACCAGGAAGAAGTTGAATCTCTGAATAGACCAATAACAGGATCTGAAATTGTGGCAATAATCCATAGTTTACCAACCAAAAAGAGTCCAGGACCAGATGGATTCACAGCCGAATTCTACCAGAGGTACAAGGAGGAACTGGTACCATTCCTTCTGAAACTATTCCAATCAATAGAAAAAGAGGGAATCCTCCCTAACTCATTTTATGAGGCCAGCATCATTCTGATACCAAAGCCGGGCAGAGACACAACCAAAAAAGAGAATTTTAGACCAATATCCTTGATGAACATTGATGCAAAAATCCTCAATAAAATACTGGCAAACCGAATCCAGCAGCACATCAAAAAGCTTATCCACCATGATCAAGTGGGCTTCATCCCTGGGATGCAAGGCTGGTTCAATATACGCAAATCAATAAATGTAATCCAGCATATAAACAGAGCCAAAGACAAAAACCACATGATTATCTCAATAGATGCAGAAAAAGCCTTTGACAAAATTCAACAACCCTTCATGCTAAAAACTCTCAATAAATTAGCTATTGATGGGACGTATTTCAAAATAATAAGAGCTATCTATGACAAACCCACAGCCAATATCATACTGAATGGGCAAAAACTGGAAGCATTCCCTTTGAAAACTGGCACAAGACAGGGATGCCCTCTCTCACCGCTCCTATTCAACATAGTGTTGGAAGTTCTGGTCAGGGCAATCAGGCAGGAGAAGGAAATAAAGGGTATTCAATTAGGAAAAGAGGAAGTCAAATTGTCCCTGTTTGCAGACGACATGATTGTTTATCTAGAAAACCCCATCGTCTCAGCCCAAAATCTCCTTAAGCTGATAAGCAACTTCAGCAATGTCTCAGGATACAAAATCAATGTACAAAAATCACAAGCATTCCTATACACCAACAGCAGACAAACAGAGAGCCAAATCATGAGTGAACTCCCATTCACAATTGCTTCAAAGAGAATAAAATACCTAGGAATCCAACTTACAAGGGATGTGAAGGACCTCTTCAAGGAGAACTACAAACCACTGCTCAAGGAAATAAAAGAAGATACAAACAAATGGAAGAACATTCCATGCTCATGGGTAGGAAGAATCAATATCGTGAAAATGGCCATACTGCCCAAGGTAATTTACAGATTCAATGCCATCCCCATCAAGCTACCAATGACTTTCTTCACAGAATTGGAAAAAACTACTTTAAAGTTCATATGGAACCAAAAAAGAGCCCACATCGCCAAGTCAATCCTAAGCCAAAAGAACAAAGCTGGAGGCATCACACTACCTGACTTCAAACTATACTACAAGGCTACAGTAACCAAAACAGCATGGTACTGGTACCAAAACAGAGATATAGATCAATGGAACAGAACAGAGCCCTCAGAAATAACGCCACTTACCTACAACTATCTGATCTTTGACAAACCTGAGAAAAACAAGCAATGGGGAAAGTATTCCCTATTTAATAAATGGTGCTGGGAAAACTGGCTAGCCATATGTAGAAAGCTGAAACTGGATCCCTTCCTTACACCTTATACAAAAATCAATTCAAGATGGATTAAAGATTTAAACGTTAGACCTAAAACCATAAAAACCCTAGAAGAAAACCTAGGCATTACCATTCAGGACATAGGCGTGGGCAAGGACTTCATGTCCAAAACACCAAAAGCAATGGCAACAAAAGCCAAAATTGACAAATGGGATCTAATTAAACTAAAGAGCTTCTGCACAGCAAAAGAAACTACCATCAGAGTGAACAGGCAACCTACAACATGGGAGAAAATTTTCGCAACCTACTCATCTGACAAAGGGCTAATATCCAGAATCTACAATGAACTCCAACAAATTTACAAGAAAAAAACAACCCCATCAAAAAGTGGGCGAGGGACATGAACAGACACTTCTCAAAAGAAGACATTTATGCAGCCAAAAAACACATGAAAAAATGCTCATCATCACTGGCCATCAGAGAAATGCAAATCAAAACCACTATGAGATATCATCTCACACCAGTTAGAATGGCAATCATTAAAAAGTCAGGAAACAACAGGTGCTGGAGAGGATGTGGAGAAATAGGAACACTTTTACACTGTTGGTGAGACTGTAAACTAGTTGAACCATTGTGGAAGTCAGTGTGGCAATTCCTCAGGGATCTACAACTAGAAATACCATTTGACCCAGCCATCCCATTACTGGGTATATACCCAAATGACTATAAATCATGCTGCTATAAAGACACATGCACACGTATGTTTATTGCGGCATTATTCACAATAGCAAAGACTTGGAACCAACCCAAATGTCCAATAATGATAGACTGGATTAAGAAAATGTGGCACATATACACCATGGAATACTATGCAGCCATAAAAAATGATGAGTTCATGTCCTTTGTAGGGACATGGATGAAACTGGAAACCATCATTCTCAGTAAACTATCGCAAGAACAAAAAACCAAACACCGCATATTCTCACTCATAGGTGGGAATTGAACAATGAGATCACATGGACACAGGAAGGGGAATATCACACTCTGGGCACTGTGGTGGGGAGGGGGGAGGGGGGAGGGATAGCGTTGGGAGATATACCTAATGCTAGATGACGAGTTAGTGGGTGCAGCGCACCAGCATGGCACATGTATACATATGTAACTAACCTGCACAATGTGCACATGTACCCTAAAACTTAAAGTATAATTAAAAAAAAAACACATGCCTCCCAAAGTGCTGGGATTACAGGCATGAGCCACCATGCCCGGCCAGATTGCAGTTTCTTTTACAGAAACTTAAAGTATGGAGACAGTCTTGGGCCAGTGGCCTCCTGCTTATTTAACAACTCTCAGTCATGTTTTTATTTGCAGGTTATTTGATTTGTCACTCCCCAACTCCATTGTTTTTAGAATATTATCTTTGTCTTTGGTATTGCACAATTTTCTATCATGTATTTAGGTTTAACTGTATTTATTTATACTACTTAGTATAAATAGCACAAAATGGTATATAAATGTTACAAATACATATTTAGTGTAAAATGAGGAAATTAGTAATTAATTCTTCAAATGTTGCTTCTGCCCCATTTTTTCTTCTCTTTCTGGATTGCCAGTATGATACGCTTTTTACCTTCTCACTCTGTTATCTGTTACTTGTTTTTTAGATTTCTCTTCTCTTTGTCTCCATTTTATTCTGGATAATTTCTGCAGTTCTAGTTTCAAATTCATTAATTCTCTCTAAGCTATGTATAAAAACTCTTATTAACTGAATTTTTACTTCCAAAGACACTTTCTACAGTATCTTGTAGTTCTATTTGTTTGCTTCTTTTTCAAATATTTGCTCTTTTTTTAAAAAAGTTTCTTGATCTTTTTATTCATGTCTTCAAACTCGCTGGGAGTTTTTTTACCTATTAAACATAATTATTTTACATTCTGTGCTTGACAATTCTAATACGTGAAAACTTGCAGATCTTATTTTACCCTATTTTCTTACCTAATGCTTGTGCTCTTGCTGTGGTTTTGTGATTTTTTTCATTCAGTCTCATGAGGGGAGTGTAATTTCTGGTTCGCCCTACAGTATGCAGGTAGGCAATTCAGATGCCTCCTATTGCAGGATCTCATATGGGAGATCTTGGATGAACTCTGGCTTTCTTTGTCTTCTGCTCTGTACATTTCATTAATTTGTGAAAATGGATGCTACGTTTCATTCTGATGGTAAATGCCCTTGAAACCAAGGTCATCTTTAGTGCTTGGCTTACCTTTTTAGGTTCTTGCTTTAACTTGGTTTTGACCTTTCAGTCATAAACTATGTTTAGGATTTTATTTTGAATTTTTAGTTGTTTTCAACAGGAGGGTTAGTCAAGATATCTGGCCCACCATACAGTTGGAAAGAAATTTTACAAGTCACCTGTATATATTTTATTCAACCTTATATATTTATGGTTTATACATTATTTCATTTTAAAAAAACTTAAAACGTACAGATAAAATACCACCTTACCTAACATGTCATGTCACATTGAAGAAAGAGTAGCAATATCAGGGCCAGATCTCACTTCTCCCAACCCCTGCTTTAACGTCTTTCTACAACCAAGGAGTTGGCAATAAGAAGGGGTTAGGAGGGAGGTGTTAATCCAGGGCCTGAGATTTAATGCCATTGTAAGTGGAGTTTGTGAACATAATGCTCCTGGGCATGTGGACACACCTTCTGTCCCTGTGCAACTTCTGCTGCCTTGAAACTCTCAGACCCAATTTTCATTCTAGGTGCTTTCTTAAGACAAACCCTCAGTCTGGGAAATTCACCAAAACTCGGTTTCACGTACAAACATACACTTGATTTCCACCAATGATAATATTTGGTTAGACTCACTTTTTCATTAAATATATATATCTCTAGCATGAAACAATGCAAATCATAATTAAATAATATTTTCTGATGATTCTGTGTGCATCATTGTCTTTAACAAATGTGTATTACCCATTGAATGGTTGTATCATAGTTTGACCAGCATTTTGTTTTTAGTACATTCATGTTGCTTCCAGCTCTTTTCCCTTACAAACTGAGCCTCTGTGAATGCCTCTATACTTCATCTTTACTTAGTATCTTTAATTATTTGCTCAAGATAAATTCTCAGAATTTAAATTGTGAGGTCATAGGGCGTGCGTATTTTTAAGGCTTGATATGTCCTACCCACATGGCTCTCTGAGGAGTTGTGCGAGTTTACCTTCGACGGTGGCCCACAGAAACGTAGTGATGGTGGCTGGCTTTTTAAAGGTGATGTATTCAGAGCTGATCCTTTGATTAATTTCTAATAAAAAATTTTCACAAGATTTTTTTGTCTGGCTCTTTCCCTAGTCTAAAATTTATGAAAGGTATGGTATAGCACTCTCAGTATTATGCCTGCTTAAAGATCTTACAAAATATCCAGGCTTCCCTGTTCCTTTCACTTGATAAAAATTTAGTGTCTGAGAGTTACTGCAGTTTCTCAAATTACAGACACATCTTCGCTTTGACAAAACCCTAACCGTCACACACTGACTAGCAGTCTGTGGTATTTTCATAATTAATTTGAACTAAATAGCCGTGTCACAGTAAATGCACAGACTATTTTCCTATTGTTATCTCCTCGACTTATCGTTTGTCCACAGATCCACTGGTGGTAATTCATAGTGAGAACCCTGTCACTAATGTGCTCTAGCAAAAGTATAGCTTTTCCGACACTAATTCTGCTTGGATCTGGTCACGTGAGAATCCAGGGATATGATTTCTAGCAGATAACATTGAAATATTGATCTTATAAAGTAAACTGGAGGCTGGCCACACAGCATGGTTTTAAATTTGTTTCCCCTTAATAGGAGACAGGATTTTTGTTCATTAGATCTCTTGCTGTCCTAGGGTTAGACCCCACTGCCTAGCTCCTCCTGCTGTTGTGATTATGCTGTGTAAAATGACATTTCTACATAAAGAGCTTTTGGCTGGGGGCAATATACCAGCTAGTGTAGATTTGAAATGGCTATTTCTTTCTCACCATGAATGGAAAGATATTTTAAGCATATGTAACTCCTGCACGAGCTAACATCTGTCAGTTGCACCATGTACAACTTCATCAGCTGGGAATTAAAACCCATTCATAATACTCCTGTTTGCAAACTTCTGTCTTTGAAGTTATTGAGGCTGTACATTCTACTGCAAAAGAAGAAAGGGCTAGGATGCTAAAGAGAGCCTCAAATTTTGAAGTTAATAGTTGAAAATTGCATGGGAGTGGGAATTGCATGAAAGCCAGTTTTCTGAGTAGAAGTTGGGAAACTTAGATGTGGAACCTGTTCGAATCATTCCTGATCTTATCAAAGCTTATCTTTTCTTAAACATTGGAAGGATTTTTTTGGGTGGTTTATGTTGTTTATTTGGTTACAATGCGAACCTTTCATAAAGATTTTATGTTGACTTTCCTTGTGGATTTCAGCCTAACAATATCGAAAATATTAAATTTAGAGGGGATCGATCTCATAAAAACTGAGTCAGAAAAAGGAGGCCAATTATTACTCTTAATTTGGTATGAAATTGTAACCAGACTCATAAATATCTATGTGACCTATAAAAAAGAAGCATAAAAAGGAACAAAATAATGGCATTTGCAGCAACCTGGAGTTGGAGACCATTTTTGGTTTGTTTGTTTGTTTGAGACAGAGTCTCGCTCTGTTGCCTGGGCTGGAGTACAATGGCATGATCTTGGCTCATTGCAACCTCTGCCTCCTAGCTTCAAGCAATTCTTCTGCCTCAGCCTCCCAAGTAGCTGGGACTACAGGCGAGCACCACCACGCCTGGGTAATTTTTGTATTTTTAGTAGAGACAGGGTTTCACCATATTGGCCAGGCTGGTCTCGAACTCCTGACCTCGTGATCCACCCGCCTCGGCCTCCCGAAGTGCTGGGATTACAGGCGTGAGCCACCGCACCAGGCCAGAGACCATTGTTCTAAGCTAAGTAACTCAGGAATGGAAACCCAAAAATCATATGTTCTCACTTATAAGTGGAGCCAAGCTATAAGGACACAAAGGCACAAGAATGATGTAATAAACTTTGGGGACTTGGGAGGAAGAGTGGGAAGGGGGTGAGGGATCAAAGACTACACATTGGGTACAGTGTACACTGGGTGACAGGTGCACCAAAATCTGAGAACTCACCACTAAAGAACTTTTCAATGCAAACAAACAACAACTGTTCCCCAAAACTATTGAAATTTTTAAAAAAAAGAAAAAGCAAAGAGAGAATTTACCCACTGAGAACAAGATTTTAGAGAATCTGCTTCTGCATTTTTTTAAATAATTTCAACTTTTAGTTTAGATTCAGGGAGTATGTGTGCAGGCTTGTTATCTTGGCATAGTATTTGTGTAATTATATGTTTTTATTGTAGAATTGAAGTCTATACTTTTGTTGTTCTTTGGAAGAAATTGAATAGTTGTAATTTTCAGAGCAAGCTTATAGAATTGATTTAGTTTATTAGAACAATGCAGGAGAATAACCTGTGAGATTTGTTTAAGCTGCAGATTTTGGGGTGCCATCTCTCATGATTCTAATCTGATATACCATGAGTGGAGCCAAAGAATCTACCTTTCCAGCAAGCACCCCCCCAAAATTCTGATTTGGGTGGTCCGCATGACAGAGAAACACTATAAAAACACAGTCTTACAAAGATTAATATTAAGGAAAAGAGAAGCCATTTTGTAGAATATATAAATGAAGAGTCTTGTTTTACTATATAATTTATTTTTATAATAAAGGGATGTTGTCAGAGTGCTGATTCCTTAAGCAGCAAAGCGGATGACACTGTGAAAAGTATGTATGTTCCAGGGCCAGAGTTTCTTTAAAGACCACTCCTGCCTGGGACTCAGTGGTCACTTGACTGTCATCATCCTGCCTTGTAACTCTTTGCCCTCCCCTCTAAATGGGAAAATCAAAAATAGCAGAACCTTTCTACCATCTGGAGACACTGAATATAAGGCAAAACAATCATGAAGTTGCTTTGTAAATCTAAATTGGTGTCATTAGATTCAACACTCGGAGAAGGCTTAGTTCTCTCCAATTTGTCAAATTTAATACACCATAATCACAAGTGTGCAAACTTTAAAGTCAGACCCTAAACTAGATAATTGTAGCCTCTTAGAAGTCTTGAAGGGTAATGCTAGGTCACAGTCATGTTACATGTAAACTAACCCTGAAAGTTATCATCTTAAAGCCTGTTAGAAAAAGAAATTTCACAGCTTTACTTGGCAGTTGTGTGCATTAGGGCTTGAAATCTTTCAGCAGAATTCAGCGTTCCTACTCCAAGCTGTCTAAGCCACATTCTGTAGCCTATGCTTGGGAAAAAGGCAAAAACTGCTCACCACGACTCACACTATCCTTGCATAGACTGAAAAGTGTTAAGCTTTCTCTTGTTCTTGTTGTTGTTTTAATGCCAAATACAAAGCCAATTCCTTTGGCCTTCTCACATAAGGCCTCAAGAAATATACCATGTGTATGTATTTTGTCCCTTGCTTTTTTCATTCTAGGCATTAAGATGTAATTTGATAGTGACAGTGGCTGTTACTTGTGAAATATTTCTTTAAACTTTGCTTTGATTGTCAAGTAAATGTTCTTGCACACCTTTTTAAAGCCTACTAAAACTTTGTCAGGAAATTTCCTCATTAGTTTTATAGTGTAACTGTGGCAGACCAATTTCATCTCCCTGGTCCTCAGTTTCCATTCAATAAGGGACTTGGACTAGATGCTGCTGATTTTGTTTTTTATGAGCTCTTGAAATTATTTACTGTAGAAATCGGATGGGCTTAACCCAGAGTAATTCTATGGCAGTGAAGGACTCTTTTTTTTTTTTAAATAATCTTCATTGGTTCCTTGCCCTTTTTGTTTTTTCTAACATCAGATATTCTCTTCTGATGATGAACTTAATCTCTTGTCAGGGAAAGGAAAGAGGAGGAGGGGAAGGAAGGAAGAGGGCAAAGGAGAGTGGGAGGGAGGGAGAGTAGAATGGAAAGCAGTGATCCCCAACCTTTTTGGCACCAGGGACCAGTTTTATGGAAGACAGTTTTTCCATGGACCAAGAGTGAGGGGGATCGTTTCAGAATGACTCAAGTGTATTACATTTATTGTGTGCTTTATTTCTGTTATTATTAGATTGTAACATAAAATGAAATAATTATACAACTCACCATAATGTAGGAACCCTGAGCTTGTTTTCCTGCAACTAGATGGTCCCATTTGGGGGTGATGGGAGACAGTGACAGATCATCAGGCATTAGATTCTCATAAGGAGCATGCACCCTAGGACAGTTCACAATAGGGTTCACACTCCTAGGAGAATCTAATCCCACAGCTGATCTGACAGGAGACAGAGCACAGGCAGTAATGCAAGCGATGGGGAACAGCTGTAAATACAGATGAAGCTTCATTCACTTGCCCACCACTCACCTCCTGCTGTGCGGCCTTGTTCCTAACAGACCATGGACTGGTACCAGTCCATAGCCTGGGGGTTGGTGACACCTGATGGGAAGGAATAGAATGAGAAATAGAGAGGGGAGGAATAGAAAGAAGGAAAGAAGGCCGGGCACAGTGGCTCACGCCTGTAACTCCAGCACTTTGGGAGGCCAAGGCAGGTGGATCACGAGGTCAAGAGATCGAGACCATCCTGGCTAGCATGGTGAAACCCCATCTCTACTAAAAATACAAAAAATTAGCTGGGCGTGGTGGCGCACGCCTGTAGTCCCAGCTACTTGGGAGGCTGAGGCAGGAGAATCACTTGAACCTGGGAGGCAGAGGTTGCAGTGAGCTGAGATTGTGCCACTGCACTCCAGCCTGGTGACAGAGTGAGACTCCATCTCAAAAAAGAAAAAAGAACGAAAGAAGGAAAGAAAATATAGCCAGAAATAACAGCAAGGAGTAGTTACCCCAGATGCACAGTTAAAAATTAGACTTACCTTGTTTGTGGTGCCTGGTGTACTCTTTGCCTGAGGGGCTAATAAAACATGGTGCATTGAATCCAAGTTTCCCAGGCTCCTCATGGTTTTGGGACCTCACTCACTCTCCTCGTTTCTCCTGAAATATTTGATGGCTGCATGCTGTTTCTTTGGATGTTCCTTTATTCAGCATTCATTTTCATTTACAGATTCAAATTTCATGGCCTTAATTGCCTGCATTAGTAGTCTGGTAAGATGTTTTTCTTTATCACTGTTCCATCTCCCTCAATGGAGAAACCTGGGGGCTTTGTTGGAGGCTGTGCGTGTGGAGTTCTCGGTGTAGCCTTTGAAGAATGCATCTTGATTTAAACCTCCTTGATGTTCCCATGGATTTAAAAAGATACTCAGATTGCAATTCCCTGTTGCAGGATATAGAAAAGGAGCTTCTAATCTATGTGCTCTTCCTGACACAGTGGAAGCCTTTGTCAGGGATGGCAGGAGAGCTGAAGATTGCATGGACGGGAATGTCTACAGATCTCAGCAATATGCCACTTCCTGCTCGGCCTGTAGAGGGTTATGCCAGTGCCTTCTAACTTCAGGATGTTAAGAACTGATTCTGAAGGACAGCTTACTCTTTGGTATGAAATCAATTAGAATTCCTCAAATAGGCTGACAGTTCCTATCACCTGCCATCAGGTGACCTTGTTTACTGAGAATTCTCGACATGAACCTCAGGAAACGTACATGAATCAACATGCTGATGGACGAGCATGGGACCCCCCTGCTTCTCACCCAAGAAGGTCACTCTCTGACTGTGACTTGACTGCTGCAGCCCCGTTCTAAGTATCTTCTCTGGGACAATCAGGCATTTGTTAGTTGACCTAATTCCCTGAGGACTCACGAAAGAAAACAAACTGGACCCCACATAGGCCCAGGTAGCCTCACACATTCTTTCTATAACCAGTATTAGAAGCCAGAAAGAACTTCCTGGAAAAAGATGCTCTTATGGGTGAAAAATTATTTCTTCTCTATTCTTACTGGTATTTTCCTCCTTTGGTTTCTAAAAACTAATGCTGCTATGATTTGTGTCGAAGGGTTGTATTTGTGTCCACATGCTCAATATTTGAAAACCTGGTTGCCTATTATACCATAATCCAAGAAAATAGATTCTATTAAGATCTTAAGATGTGGTAAATGTAAAGTTTCTTGTCTCAGCAAGAAGTATGCAATGAGGATTTTAGGTTTGGGGTTATATACACACACTTAAAAAGACTGTATTATTATTTAGTCAAGGTATACATTTTTCCCCTGGTAATCTATCTATTAGAATATTCTTGACCAGGTACAGTGGCTCACGCCTGTAATCCCAGCACTTTGAGAGGCCGGGGTGGGCGGCACAAGGTCAGGAGATTGAGACCATCCTGGCCAACATGGTGAAACTCCATCTCTGCTAAAATACAAAAAATTAGCCAGGAGTGGTGGTGCATGCCTGTAGTCCCAGCTACTCGGGAGGATGAGGCAGGGGAATCACTTGAACCCGGGAGGCAGAGATTGTAGTGAGCCAAGATCGTGCCACTGCACTCCAGCCTGGTGACAGAGTGAGACTCCATCTCAAAAAAAAAAAAAAAAAAAAAAAAAAATCTGCAGAATGTGCCAGAAAAGAAAGTTGAAAATTTATGAAAGCAAGAGTTATATGTCATCTACAAATATAGAGCCAGCTTCCAGGATGTCACATCAAAACATTACCTCTAAATATTTCATTGTTGTTTAAGGATTTTGCCAGGCAACTCCTATTTGCTTTAACGAACGTGACTTCCAATTCACCACTGTGGAAAAGTCAGAGCTAGACAGTGTGAAATGCTACATTGATTAAACAATGCCAGTCAAGGCTATGATTCTTCTTCTACATACTTTATGATGTTATTTTGTCTAGTCTTTTATTTCCTTGTCGTCCTCAGCTACATTGATTGCCAAACGGCTTTAATCAGTTATCTCCTTCATTCAAAACTCTGTGTCCAAACAAGTTTGAAAGGAAGCAGAGTGTCCATTTTTTTCTCTTTCAGAATGTGGAAGGTACCATTATGGTATAAAGAAAGTAAACTGTGCTTCTTAAATTGCGCATCATGTGTTCTTGATTAAAATATATACCGAGATCTTTGTAACCTCCCCACCCACCACCTCAGAGCCCAGTAATGAAAACTTAGCCAATTACAACACACAGAGCATTTTTAATTAGAGAACCTTATATATTGCAGAAGTAAATTTAGGTTTCCTCTACCGTTTATATTCTCCTTGTTCTTAGATAAAGCAAGACAGCTAAATATATTTTTTTAGTTCCAATATGGGAAAAGTTTGGGGATAACAATATTAGCCTTAGGGCTATACATAGTCTTCATTTTAAAAAACTATATCTTGAATATAACTTAAGTCAAATAAATTCTTCAATTTGGAAAATATATTAAGAATCTCCCTTTTTAAATTAAATATGGTAATTACTACTAAGATTAAATACTTCATATTTTTGTGAGTAGAGTACCTACAATTATAGAAACATTATGATTCTAATTCTGGTTATAATTTAACAGGAAGTCATCATCCAATATTATCAATTTAATGTCTTTTATGCATAATAGTTTCTGAAACAGTGTCCATCATTTTAGCAATGGTGTTATATTGGTACCACATTTCTAATTCACTAAGCAAATAATCTATATGGCTTCTTTTTTCACATTTTTAAATGAAATACTTAGGTTAGATGCTCTCTGATATCCATTTCAGCCCTAAAATTTTATGATTTTGTGTTCTGTGAGATAAGCCATCTTGTCTTTTGTATAATCCTACCTGCTAACTCATATGTAGCCCTTTCCCTCATTTCCAATAGAAAACATCAAACTTATTTTATAGATGGGATAGTTTTTTTTTAAATCTAGTGAAATGAAGAAGGAATCAACTGAAATTTAAGCAGAAGAGAATAACATTTAAAATAAACTTCTAACTTAGAAGAAATTTGAATCTTCTTCTCTGATATTTTGCTCCTAGAATGATGTAGTTGTGGTTATTTCTAGAACACAAGTGTCCATATTATATTATATCTCATGGTCTGACCCAAGCAGTCATGTGGAATATAATGATTCCAGTGAAGTGATGCCATGAAATACATAAGGCAACTGTTCTTTAACACTTTGATTGATATAAATACTATGCTCCTCCATTTGGGCATTCTGTCTAAGACACCATAAGGAGATAGAATCAAGTTATAAGAAGAAGAATATATAGTTTTTCTTCTATAGTGATATAGAAGATATAGTTTAGATAGTGATATAGAAGATATAGTGATATAGTTTGGCTCTGTGTCCCCACCCAAATCTCATCTCAAATTGGAATCCCCACATATCAAGGGAGGGACCTGGCAGGAGGTGATGGGATCATGGCGGCAGTTTCCCTCATGCTGTTCTTATGATATTGAGGGAGGTCTCATGAAATCTGATGATTTAAATATGGCAGTTTCCCCTGCTCTCTCTCTCTCTCTCCCCTGCTGCCATGTATAACATACCTTGCTTCCCTTTCACCCTCTGTCATGAATGTAAGTTTCCTGAGGCCTCCCCAGCCATGAAAAACTGGGAGTCAATTAAACCTCTTTCCTTTGTAAATTTCCCAGCCTCAGGTCCTTCTTTATGGCAGTGTGAAAATGGACAAGTACATAAAAATTGGTAATGGGAGGAGGGCACTGCTATAAAGATAACCTGCAGATGTGGATGCAACTTTGGAATTGGGTAATGGGCAGAGGTTGGAACAGTTTGGTGGGCTCAGAAGAAGATAAGAAGATGTGGGAAAGTTTGGAACTTCCTAGAGACTTTTTCAATGGTTTTGATCAAAATGCTGATAATGATATGGACAATAAAGTCCAGGCTGAGGTTGTCTCAGATGGAAATGAGGAACTTACTGGGAACTAAACTCTGTGCAGCCTTGATACTTAGTGCCCTGTATCCCAGCCACTCCCAGCTCCAGCTGTGGCTAAAAGGGGCCAAGGTACAACTTGGCCTATTGCTTCAGAGGGTGCAAGCCTCAAGCCTTGGTGGCTTCCACTTGGTGTTGGGCCTGTGGGTGTGCAGAAGACAAGAGTTGAGCTTTGGAAGCCTCCACCTAGATGTCAGAGGATGTATGAAAATGCCTGAATGTCCAGGCAGAAGTCTGCTGCAGGGGTGGAGCCCTCATGAAGAACCTCTACTAGGACAATGCAGAGGGGAAATGTGGGGTTGGAGCCCCCACACAGAGTCCCCACTGGGGCATTGCCTAGTGAATCTGTGAGAAGAGGGCCACCATACTCCAGAACCCAGAATGGTAGATCCACCAACAGCTTGCACTGTGTGCCTGGAAATGCGGCAGGCACTCAATACCACCCTATGAAAGTAGCCGCAGGGTCTGTACCCTGCAGAGCCATAGGGGCAGAGCTTCCCAAGGCCTTGGGAGCCCACCCCTTGCATCAGCATGCCCTGGATGTGAGACATGGAGTCAAAGGAGATTATTTTGGAGCTTTAAGGTTTTTTATTTAATTTTTTAATTTTTCTTTTAAGTCAGAAGTGGGATTTGAAGAAGCTTTAAGATTTAATGAGTGCCCTGCCAAGTTTTGAACTTGCACAGGGCCTGTGGACCGTTTGTTTTGGCCAATTTCTCCCATTTGGAATGGGAACATTTACCCAATGCCTATAGCCCCATTGTATCTTGGACGTAACTAACTTGTTTTTTATTTTACCAGGCTCATAGGCAGAAGGGATTTGCCTTGTCTTAGATGAGACTTTGGACTTGCACTTTTGAGTTAATGCTGGAATGAGTTGAGACTTTGGGGGACTGTTGGGAAGGAACGATTGGTTTTGAAATGTAAAAAGACATGAGATTTGAGAGGGGTCATGGGTGGAATGGTATGGTATGGCTCTGTGTCCCCAACCAAGTCTCATCTCAAATTGTAATCCCCATGTGTTGAGGGAGGCACCTGGTAGGAAGTGACTGGATCATGGGGGCAGTTCCCCGCACTGCTGTTCTTGTGATAGTGAGGGAAGTCTCATGAGATCTGATGGTTTAAAAGTGGCAGTTTCCCCTGTACTCACTCTCCTGCCACCATGTAAGACATGCCTTGCCTTCCCCTTCACCTTCCACCATGATTATAAGTTTCCTGAGGCCTCCCTGGCCATGTGGAACTGAGTCTACTAAACCTCTTCCTTTGTAAATTACCCAGTCTCAGGTCATTCTTCATAGCAGTGTGAAAATTGACTAATAAAAATAGCTAACCTAAAAATGTGCCAGGCATTATTCTGAAATTCTGATAATGGTTCTTACCTCAGTACTCATGTCATTCCCATGGAAAGGAAAGGAAAGTGGAAAAGTATGATGCAGGTAGAAGCATCTGCACCCTCTAGCATTGTGATAGGAAGATCTTTCTTTAGAGACTGATTTTTACTTAGTTCATTCATTCATTTTATTTATAGCACTAACTGGTGGAGCTGCCCTCTGATTCCTCACTGGTCACTTCCTAGCTCACCCCCCTATACTAGTCCTCCCAGGAAAATTGAGCTGCACAAAGCCAGTGCCTGGGGTTCTTACTGCATCACCTTTCCCTCTGTGCAGATTGTCTGTGACATTCTGATGTGCATTTTGCATAATTACCCTTTGCAGTTTCCTAGCGAGAGGTCCCATATGAAGTGAAAGTAGAAACTCATTTTCTCCTTGGATTTCTGTGCTCCAGGGGAACTTCACCTTGAGCCATTTTTAAATTAGGCAACCTTATTCTAGGAGTTTCCAAAATTCTCCTTTTTGGTGTGACTGACATTATTCAGGGCCCTCAGAGTGGACCGCAGCACTTAACACATAGACTTTGGCAAAGATGCCCTGCTGACTCCATTGACCCATTCAAGACCTAGCAATTTCCTTGCCAGCCAGGTTCTTTCTAAGTGGACAGCCACTCATACCCAAGAGGAGGTTTGCATGGAAGGCACTGTCCCCCAGGGATTAGTATCAAGCTATCATAGCACAATATTTTTTGCAATCTAGATGAATTGAATCAAGAACAAAAGAAAAGCCTTTTTCCTAATTCTTTAGATTATTTATGACCTCCTTCCTCATCACCACCCCCAATTCTTATCCTTTAATTCTGAAACTGACTTAAATAACAGATTCTCTGTCATAAGCATTTCCATAAGGTTAAGATGAAGTATTTAACAAGTATTTCATTTGAGTGAATAAAAAAGGAAGACTGAGAGATTCCAGTAAAAGTTTGTTACATAATTTTAAATGGTTTAGAATAACGTCACAATATCCTGCTTAAAAAAAGATCAGTCCTTTGTGGAAGATGTTATTAGTGAAGTCCTTGAAACAAGTGGTGGAAAATGGCCTTTTCATTACTTCAGAGGCAATATTAAAGGGCCATGAAACTCAGAGCTCCTGGTTTTATCACAGACATTTTTATGTCAGGATTTAAACATTTTCCTACTCGACATTCCTCTAACAACTGTAGTTTTATAGGAAAGAATTGTTATAATTGGCCTGGATCATAGTATGATTATTAAATGATAGGCATCAATTAAACTTATATTTAAATTGAAGATATTCACAGCAGATAAGAGGAAAGTGTGATTATCATTAAATGCATAAAATGTATAATCGGCTTTGGGAGTACACTTTAAACCTATTAAGAGGATAAAATGTGATTATTTGTTGGAATATAAACTGTCACAAAAATTCTTCTGCCTATTTTCCCCCTGCTCACTGTCACTAAGCAGAAATAAGATGTTTTATACATGTTTTCCTTAATTTTAATATGATTATGGGGGTGCTTTATGTAGATTATCATGTTGAGGCTGTTAGCATTTAGCAATAAGAAAAAACACAGAGAGGAAGAATGCTGGAGACAGTAACACAGAATTGCGCCTGTGAACCAGAGTTGCTAACACACTTGGGTTCCCCAGAGTTAACCGTTTCATTTCCAGAATTTTGCCATGCAATATTTTTGTAACGTTAATGTGAATGCAATAATGTAATAACCATGAGCTGATTAAGCACTTAGGAGCTCAGCAATTTTGTGTATTCATTGCTTTTAAGTTTAAAGTATTATTTGTTTACCTGCTGGGGATCAGGAGGACTCAAAGAAAAAAAAAAGATTTACAGATTTTAATACCAATACTTGCTTAAAGCAAACAAATAAAAAATTTGCTAAATCCACCAAATGATTATCTCATCACATTCATACATTTTTCACTTGAAAATAGAAAAGTTCTTCATTGATGTTCCGTGTCTTTACATCCACACCTAAAATATGAGCAAATGACTTTTTTTTCTATTTCTCTAATATATTCCTTGGTGGCCATCCCAGGCATTGATAAGTGTTTCTTGGGGTTGACCCAACTTAGGCTACTGGGTAGCGAGCCTGAGTCAATGATCAAGGCAGTCTCCCACTTCTTGGGAGTCTCCCACTTCAAGGCAGTCCCACTGCCATAGTGACTGCCCAGAGGTGATTGTGTGATGTAATTTTATTTAATTAGAGTGAAACTCTGAATTCTCGTTCAATGTTAAAGAGAGAAATGTTACTCATACCCCTCTAATCACACCACACAGGTTCTGGAGAGAGGTGTGTATTTTGGGTTCTAGCTGCAGCAATTTGATGATTCCAAGAGAAGCCCAACTTGAAGATGAGGCTGATCCATAAAGAATGAAGGAGAAGAGAGAAATGTAGGGGCATGGAAGAACTGGACCTCTAGCTGAAGTGCACCCACCTCCCCAACATTTTAGTTTCAGTTACATGAGCCATTTAAGGTCCTTCATGACTTAGCTTGATTGTAGTGGTGTTGTATTACTTATAAACAAAAGCATCCTACCAGATACAGAATTTGGTACTAACAGGAATGGTGTTTTGCGCATAACAGATCCTAAAATGTTGAAATAAACTGCATCTAGGTCAGCAGAGCGATAGGGAAAAATCCTCTATGGTCAGAATTTTGTAAATCTTTTTATAAAATCACAAAATAATTGGCTAATTATGATTTCCTGTTGTACCTTACAAGAAAGTTCAAGTGCCAACCAGATTGTAGCATTTGGTGATTTCACAGGAAAATAAAATATAGCTTTCACTAAAGTCCTTCAACAGAAAGACAAATTTGGCCTGAAACTAACCAAACAAAGAAAAGAAGAAAGACAATATAGCTTTTCTGAGACAGACACTCTCAACAAATGGTTTTTCTTCCTAAATGGATAAAAGCTGGGTTATCTGTAGACAGACAGGTTGAAAAAAATCATATTCTCTGCCCCAAGGTAAGGTAAATTGGAGCAAAAGCAGGGAGGTAGGAGCCATCACAGGAGATAAAGCTGATATCTGGGAAGAACCTGATCCTTCGTTCTCTCCCAGCAACTAAAATTCCTAAAGACTCCCCAAGACAAAAGTTTGGCTATTGTTCACCCCTGGGGCAATCTCCAAGCTCTTATAATCACATATATTGACCCCCAGGGTGATGAAGACCCAGAAAGAAAGTTCTACCCAATGTCCATCTTTGATGTAATCCTGCACTACAAAGGATAAAGAAGATCCTCCCAGAGAGTAGGACTAAGGTCTACAAGACCGGCAAGCTAAATCATTCACTCCTGCTGCAAAACAAGGATCACTCCATGTTCCTGTCCAGCAGGATATGAAATGCACTATGGACCAATGGGCACTCTGTGTTGCTTCTTATTGTTTTTTAAAATGGAAATTTGTATTGTAGCTTGTCATTCTCTCTCCACCATTGTATGTATGTTGGAGAGTGTAAATGATGGGTAATGTACCATTTATTGACTTGTTATTGGCCATTAGGAGTTATATCAGAATTTGATTAAGAAAGAATTTCACTCAGAAATCCTGCACTTGAGATAACTGTAAGATGATTTGGTTGTCTCCCGTTAGAGAGTGGTTCTCAACTTGGATTGCACGACTGAACCACCTGGGAAATTTAAAAAATTTCTATGGCCAGGCTGCATCCCAGGTTAATTAAATAAGAATCCCTGGGAGCTGAGCTCAGGCATCAGGTGATCCCAGCATGCAGCCTAGTGGTGAACCACAGCTTTCATTTAGAGGTTGAGATCTGGGGAGCTTGATATAGGGAGGAGGATATGGATGGAAATTGATTAGCAACAGATTGCAGTCATCTTTTTCCTCATTCCTCAAATCATTTCACCTCTCTCCCTTTGGGTACACTCTTCATTGGCTCCATCCTAGCTTCTGTCAGTCATAGGAATACACATACCTTGCCACAGGTATTGATTCAGAAGAGGGTATTTGACCTAATATATTCCAATTAAAGTAAAACTTTGAATTTTTTTAGCAGCTGGGAAAGAAAATATGAAAAAAGATATATAATGCTGATTGTCACTAGACACAATATTCAGAGGAGACCAGACCCTGCAGGACAGCAGAAAAAGGGTGCTAGAGCCCAGAATATACCATGTCTGAAACCTACCCTATCTCTGAATGGAGCCAGCCAGTTCCTTTTCTTGACTAGAACAGTTTGAAGTAGGTTTTCTCTTACATGTATCTGAAAGCATTCTAACTCATAGGCCCTGCAGTGCACATGGTCAAATCTCTGCTCAGATACCTAGATTCCTTTTTCTATTTTTGTTCCTCAATCCTTATACCCATTTTGCTTCCAATGGGCTATACCCATGACACTCCTCAGGGACCTGCTTGTTTGCTCAAAGAGCCAGAAGTGCCTTGAATTTACATTCTCCCCAGGGCAGGCCTTAGCTAACCACCTTCTGGTACATGAGTATGAAGCCCTGCTTCCCTGCCAAGCGAGACAAATCCTGAGCCACATTTTAGACCATAGAGCTCACCTGTGAGATCTGCACCTTGGGTTGGCTTCTTCCATTCCTTATTCAACGTCTCAGACTTGCTTCTCAGTTCTCCTGGGAGCACTTTCTTAACAAATGACTTGAGTTCAAATTCTCAAACTAAGGCACATGCTAATCCCCACTGGGTGCTGAGTCCTATTTAAAGCATGTGGTGTTGGACTAATAAATGTAACTGACCAACTCAGCAGCCAATCATCATTTCTGAAAACTTTGACTCATGAAGGGTCTCTGTATTAGCCTGTTCTCACACTGCTAATAAAGACATACCCGAGACTGGGTAATTTATAAAGGAAAGACGTTTAATTGACTCTCAGTTCCACATGGCTGGGGAGGCCTCACAATCATGGCAGAAGGCAAAGCAAGAGCAAAATCACATCTTACATGGTGACAGGCAGAAAGAGCTTGTGTAAGGGATCTCCCCTTTATAAGACCATCAGTTCTTGTGAGACTTATTCACTATCACAAGAACAGCACGGGAAATACTTGGCCCCATGATTCAATTACCTCCCACCAGGTCCCTCTCACGACATGTGGAAATCACAGGAGCTACAATTCAAGAAGAGATTTGGGTGGGGACAGAGTCAAACCATATCAGTCTCTTATTTTATATTTTCAGTGCAATACCAAAACATAAGACGCATGGTAGAATCTAATTTTTTAGAGCTAAAGTCCAGAAAGATCATCTGGCAAACCAGTCATGTTACATGTAAAGAAACCAAAGTCTAGTGAAACTACATAACTTACTCCAATCTCCTTGGCTGCTTAATGGCAAGGCCAGGGTTTGAAATCAGTGCTTTTTTATGTGCCTTAGGCCACCTACCTAGTGCTGTGCCCAACTATGGATTCCAAACACCTTAGTCAAATCACACTTTATTTAGAGACAAATTATTTGCCTTTGTTGTATACAGAAGCATGTACTAATAGCTGAATTATTAATGCTAAATATTGTCTATATGAATGTAATAAATGTAAATCAATGTTCTGAAACATATGAACCATGGCATTGGTGAATTTCTGAACCAAAGAGTAGCATAAGACAGGAGAAAATGTGATTCAAGAAGATAAAGGGCATAGACTATATTCTTAATTTATTCTGGACACATAGCAGGTAGTCACTGAACATTTGTTGAACGAAGTACAGTGAGTTCCACAAGGGCATATGGAAGGGAGTTTTCTGGTGTCAACAGTAGAGAAGAGGTAGATGCACTTGAATTAAACTGAAACAGAGAAAATGGGCCTGTGTGAAAGAGACGAAAGAGCTGAGCGCTTACCCTGGGGTGGGTGTGTGTGGGTGTGTGTGGGTGTGTGTGTGTGTGTGATGTTATAGCCTTATGTTTTTCTATCACTCTAACAAGGCCTCTAACAAGGTCTTATATAAATGTCTGAGCTAGGTCACAAGTTATTAAGGAAGGGACTGCCTAGCTGTTCTGAGTTAGCATTTTGATTATAAAGCCTCACGCCCTGGAAGTCAGCAGAAAGATGTCAAGTGTGATTAAGGAGAGATGGTCATGGCACTGGTGAATTGTGGATATAACAATTGGGACCATGGTCCACACCACGCTTGGTCTTCACTACATGGAGATGACCTCTCCACTGTCATCTTGGAGGCCTTCAACTGTATTTTGTTAATACAGTTACTGATTTTTCTTACACAATCCAGAAGGATTTTTTATTTAAAATAAATATGAACAATGACTAACAATGACTTAGATACTCCAGGAGTTTAGTATATAAATTTAGAGTGTACTTAACAGTAATCTCAACAACTTTGTCAGTCTAGTTAATATCTGCATGGATATGGTTTCTCTCCTGTCTCCAGAAAAGATTATCTAAAGCATATCTTTTAATGGAGGATAACCTGGGGGAAATTCTTTTCTAAAAAGAAAGGGAGGAAAAAAATATTCCCACACATCCATGGAGTATTAAAAATTAAACAGATATGAACTGTAAATAAAATTCCAGCAACGTCAATGTTTAAAACCCCTTTTAATCTCTTAAAGCTGGGAGACTAAGAAGATAAAATGCCCAGATGACAGAATTAAATTCTCTTTATAGGCCAGCCCCCATATGAAAAGAAAAAAAAAATGTCAAGAGGAATCAGGGGAGTTTGCCATTAAATGAAGCTTTGTTAAATCACTTATTATGTTCCAGGTACCCTTTTACCTGCTTTCAACCTTATCTCATTTAATCTTCAAAACTGCCTCTTAAACAGTATCTGATATGTGAAGAAAACAGTTACCCAGTAAGGTAAAATAACTTCCATAAGGGAGCAACAATGGATTTAAACCCACATTAGTCAAGTCCAAAGGAACAAGAAAAATGAATGAAGTAAGCTAATGAATTAATAATGAAAGATTTTTTAAACCTTTTTATAAAGTTTATCAATATTTGGGAAAAAAAATAAATCTAACATTTGGATTTTGTTTTATCCTTAGAAGTGAAGGTGGTACCTTGAAAACTATGTGATACATGATCATTCAAGCTGAAAGTGTCGATGGTTTGCTGTAGGATTAAACACCACATGGTGTTAGGTGTTCCTAGGCCGATGGATACATCCAAGGATGAAAGATGGTTAGGAGCCTGGACCAAGTCCTATTATTCATGGAATTTGTTCTGCAAATTGAAAAAAATGTCCCCTTGAAAGTTGACTAAAGTGAAATTCTATGTATGAACTCTGCTTTTCCATTGACTCTCATGTGAAAGCAAATTATATATTCAGTTAATCAATAAATATTTGTTAACTTGTTTATTCAAGGTACAATTTCCATCAGGTTTTCCAAAAACAAAGACTAAGGAAAAACAATGATGAAACCAGTAACCTGAAGAAATGATCTGTCCTAATTTAATGACAGAAATCGTTTTAGCTTCATTTCCAACTCTTTCTCGTTCTTCTTTCTAATACTGCACACACTCAAACCTGAGCGCACCATATCCACTCTCACTCTCCACCTCAAACAACTTATATTTATCTAAGCAGGGCCTGTTGACCACTAGAGGAAAGTATGAGAAACTCAAGATGCTAAGATTACTTGTTAACATTTAATACTTAACCTGTGCCAGGAAATGACCTGAAGTTTTAAGATGTATCTACTCATTACATTCTAATGAACAACCCTGGAAGTGGGTAGTTCCATTACCTGTAATCTGTCTATGAAGAAACTAAGCCACTATGGTGTTCAAGTCACACTCTCAGGAGAACGGGGATATTCTTTATGAGACAAGAGGCAATGAAGATAGGTGGAATAAATGTAGATACAGATGAATTTTTAGATGAAATGGAGAACAGTTGAAAGAAATTGTCTTTATCCTTTCTGCAAAATAGGAGGTAATATAAGTAAAACTAAGACTAACGTTACTATCCTTAGGCACTCTGATGTCAAACATTTTGCATATAACTTTTACCTACTCCTTACTACAGCCCTTCCAGAAAGATATTCAGTTGCTTAGTAAAAGTCTGCAAATTCAACATTGTTTTCCATCAAATCTTGGTTCTTACCCCTCTGATATCTTACTATTCAATTCTCTAGTTGGTAGGAATGATCTTGGGAAATTACGAAGACCAGGGAAGGTTTGGAACAGTCACTGTGGGGAATGAAACTCACAGCCAGTTAGAAGTGAGCGAAGAATTGCCCCCAAAAAGTCTATGCATCAGATCTTAGGATTTGAGGTCACAAAGTGTGATATTAACATGGAACCTCTCTGGATGATTGAAGGATTCCCCATAGAAGGCAGTGCTCAAAGGATGAAGTTGAAACTGGGAGATAAACAGAATGTTTCAAATCATGCTTTTGACATTGGTGTACGCAAATACCTAGAGTAGGAGGCAAAAATCATATATGATACCTGCCATGAGAGAAGAACGGAGAGGGCCATACTTCCTTCACTCTAATTCTAAAGTCTCGTATTTTAATGCCTCACATTTGGGATGTGTCTTTAAATGGGTGGCATCTTTTTCCACTGATGGCGAGGTAGTCTTCAAAATGTAGTTGTGATTGCATATTCTAGAATTTGGCCTTGACCCGATCGTCCTCTCTGCATGACTTATGCTCACTATGGATACCGTGAGTTATAGTGCCATTTAAAATATCTTCTAAGAAATGTACTGTATGGTTTCTTATTGAAAAAAGTTATTACATACATAAAGGAATGGAAATAGTGCTGCAAGGCATGTATGATATGTTAATAGAGGAAATATTTATATCAATGAAGTAAATGCGATCACAAGTCCATATGTTTTTGTGAAGCAGCAACCCAAGTGTTTTGCATCACCTGTGCCAACAAGTAGATGCAGCCAGTTATGTCTGTTCCTGAGACAACTGGAAAGGATTGCCTAGCACAGATCAAACAGTGCACCTAAAGGGAGGAGAAATTGCCAAATTCCTGGAAATAGGTGTATTCCAGTTACCTCTTGCTACACAACAAATCACTCCAAAACAATCCTAATAATTTTATCATCTCTCACATTCTCCATGGGTCAGGAACTAAGAAAGGGCTTGCCTGCAAAGTTCCAGCTTAATGTCTGTCATCCAGTTGCAGTTTGACGTGTCTGGAGATGGGACAGTGGGGGGGCTGAAGCAGCTGGAAGCAGGTCAGGCATCTTTCTGTCTTTCTGTAGCCACCAAGCCTCTTCCTGTGATCTCTCTGCATGGGCTACTTTGGGCTTTGAAATAACTTGGCAGACCCAGATTAGCTGAACTGTTTACATGGAAGCCAAAGGCTTCAAGAGCTAGAGCTGGTGACCCATGAGCAAGGTGGAAGCCAAATCTTTTATGACCCAGCTTCCAGTGTCACATAGAGTCACTTCTGCTGCATTCTGTTGGTTTCCAAGAGATTCAGAAGCCATCCAGATTCTGGAGGAGGGGAATTAACTTCACCTCTTGATTGGAAAGTAGCAAGTTTCTAGAACATATGGTCTAGGAGATGTTGTTGCAGCTGTATTTGGAAAATACAATCTGCCACTAGATGAAGGAAATGTCAAAGTGCCAGGAAGCTGGTGTTACCAGTTCATTCATTGTGCAGGACTTAACATTAAAGCACTGAAATTCCACTGAACTTCCTGCTGACTGAACAAAGCCATCTAACTTCCAGCCACGTGTGATTCAGTCAGGGGAAAAAAAAATGAAATTACAAGGTTATGTTAATTAAACCTTGGTGCTCTTGAAATATGTTGTCAATGCTAAAGGTATTAAAGAAGTCAAATTCATAATAACCAGTTACACATCTTCCATGTCTAAATAATCCTAGAGCAGCTCATTCAGTAAGTTAGAATAGGAATTTCAAGTCATTAAAAAATAAAAGTACCGTCATAGTTTAACTGGCAACATTTTCTCTTAATGGTGTGTGAAATAATGGTGGGTCTTACAATTTATGGCATTTCTAGCTTTGATGAAGTTCAGTAAGTGCCATGAAGGTGCAATGTCAGGAGAAATTTCCTTTTCCTGGCATGGTCAGGAAAGGACCCAGAGGAGAAATGGTTCTGGGAAGCTCTAGGCTTTGGAAGGTAGAAAACAGACTGCAGAGAGAAACAGGAAGTCAAGGAGCATGTTTGAAAAGCACTTTAAACGAAGCCCCGCCCCTTCCGCCCAGGCTTTGCCTGGCATCCTGTATGTGTATTTCCCACTCCAATCAGTCTTTCCATTTTCCCTTGTGAAATTCCCGTCAGTCCTTCGTGACTCCTTGCAGGTTCTGCCCACTGCATATTGAGAAGATTTTTCGTGACTGCCACTGGAAGATAGGTGGGGTGGAGGTGGGAGGCAGTGTTAACTCTCAATCCAGACCCCTAGAGAGTGTTCTTGGATCTCACGCAGGAGGTCATTCAAGGTGAGTCACAAAGGGCAGTGAAAGAGGCACGTTTATTAAAAACTGCTCTATGGAGTAGAATGCCCTCAGAAAGGAAGAAGAGGAATGCCTGGTAGTGGGAAGAGATAGTTTATTGAAAGTTACCAATTACAGAGTAGGGCATCCTGAGAAAACAAGCAGAGGAATGCACCATCTTTAAGTTTTTCTTATATAGGGGTCTTCTCTATATAAAGACTAAACTAAGCTGTGACTATGTAAGAGTAAGAAGATGACATGACGAAATATATTATTCTACTGATTTAAAGAAAACTACCCTTGACGTTTTATTTATTTATTTATTTATTTATTTATTTATTTATTTATTTGAGATGGTGTCTAGCTCTGTTGCCCAGGCTGGAGTGCAGTGCTGCGATCTGGGCTCACTGCAACCTCTGCCTCCTGGGTTCAAGTAATTCTCATGCCTCAGCCTCCCGAGTAGCTGGGACTACAGAGGCACGCCACCACACCCGGCTGATTTTTTTGTATTTTTAGTAGAGACGGGGTTTCACCATGTTGGCCAGGCTGGTCCTGAACTCCTGACCTCAGGTGATCCACCCGCCTCGGCCTCCCAAAGTGCGGGGATTACAGGCGCCAGCCACCGTGCCTGGCGCCGGTCTATCCTTGACATTTTACTGTGTGAGTATATCAAAACATAACTTGTTATCTTGAAAGCTTATTATCGTTATGGGTATTGGGACATCTGGATTCTCCATTATTGTAAGAGCATGTCCTTGTAGGTATCTTTAGGCTGCTTCCTCAACTATAAGCATCTTAGGACCATGGGTCGTGACTGGCAAGAAATGTACCTTGCTAGTTTGAAAATGGAGTTGATTTTAAAATGGCAGCAGTCTGGTTCCCCTAGGCTCCTGCTTTCCCTAACAGCGGCATGCAACACAGAGCTCGGTTTGCCTGTTTTACCTATCAGGATTTTTGGTAAGGTTTCTAGTGATGAATGGGGTTCACAGCTTAGAAATGAAAATAAAAATGTAAATCATTGCAATATACCACACACTTCCATGCTCAGTCATACAGCAGCCCATGAATTAGCCATCCCCCATCCATTTAATTAGTGCCTATTTACTAAGCATCTTCTAGGTGCCCCATTAATTAGCCGACCTCCGTTCATCTGATTAATGCCTATTTACTGAGCATCTTCTAGGTGTCTGGTACTGTGTGAGCCAATGGCTACTTCTGGTATATTTTGTTTCATGAAACTTCTGAGTTGGAGAGAAAGAAATTAAGTAAGTTTTGCAATGACCAAATTAGAAATTGATGAAAGAGTAAGGATGTTATAAGAACGACAGGGATGAAATGATTTTTACAGGGGCATTTTAACCACTTTAAATCTAAATCAAGTATGTTTGATTATGCCATATTTTCTTAACCACTATAAGCTGAATTTTATTCGATATCTTTATAACTAAGTTTTCCTCAGCATTAAATATGTGTTTTGATTCTCTCAGCAGTTACTGAAGAGAATGGTACTTAATTATTGAGAAATACTTCACATGCATTTTCTCATTAATTCTCACAACTTTATGAAGTAAGTACTGTTAGCATACTCCTTTTTAATAGATACCAACTGAGATACAGAGAAAATGAGAACATTGCTCAACCAAAGTTATACTGTAGGCAGCCGAACTTGAGCACATTTGCTTTACCATATGAGCTATTTTATGACCATTATAAAGGCCGTAGGATTCACTCATACTTCGTAATTAAAGCTTGTGTATGTTTTTTAAAGTTTTGTTGTTTCCTCTTTTATGTTTTTATTCACCCTTCTTGAGCTACAATTTAACACCATCCATTGTATCCCTTTAGAGTGTACAGTTTGATCATTTTGACAGTTGTATACATTCATGATATCACCATGCAGACAAGATATCAAACTTCCCAGCATCTCCAGAAGTTTCTTCGTGTGCCTTCTCAGTTCGTTCCTCATCTCTCTAAGATTTTAGCGACCACTGAGAGAGAGAAAGAGACACACAGAGAGAGAAACAGAGACAGAGACAGAGGGGGACAAAGACAGAGACAGGCAGGAACAGAAAGAATGAATCCCTTTTGTGCTTTTTGTACCTGGCTTCTTTCTCTCACATCATGCTTTTGAGATTCACCCATGCTGTGGCATGTGTCAGTAATATCAATGTAATGTTTTGTTGCTGAATAGAATTGTATGTGTCTATCACAAGTTATTTATCAATTTACCAGTTGGATATTTGGGTTATTTTCAGTTTTGGGGCTATTGTGAATGAAATTGCTGTGAATATTTGTGTACATGTCTTTTTGTGGACATACATACATATCTACACCAACACTTGGTATGATTGGCCTTTTTAAAAATTCCAGCTATTTTAAGGATGTACATTAGTATATTATTATGATTTTAATTTGTACTTCCTTGATGATTAATGATATTAAGCATATTTTCTTGTGCTTATTGGCCATGTGTATATCTTTTATTTAAAAATAAATGTTTGTTCAAATTTTTTTTTAGAAGGAGTCTTGCTCTGCTGCCTAGGCTGGAGTGCAGTGGCACAATCTCAGCTCACTACAACCTCCACCTCCTGGGTTCCAGGGATTCCCCTGACTGAGCTTCCTGAGCAGCTGGGATTACAGGCACCTGCCACCATGCCCGGCTAGTTTTTTTTTTCTTTTAGTAGAGACGGAGTTTCATCAGGTTGGTCAGGCTGGTCTTGAACTCCTGACCTCAAGTCACTCAGGAGTCAAGGCCTCCTACCTCAGCCTCCCAAAGTGAGCCACCACACCCAGCCTATTGTTGTATGTTCTTATTCATGCATTCTCCAATGCATATGTATGTCTATTTGTATGTAATACACACATATCATTGAAGTTGCATTTTTTATTTATAATTTTTAAAAATAGAAATTGAAAATAATGAAATAAATCTAAACTTTTAATATTTTCCTCTTCATGAATCATTCTATGATTTCATACTCAGAGATACAATCCAGGATTCTTAAATTTAAATTATATTCTGGAATTAAGCACTCGTGTGAGTGTTACGATAGTGAAATTTCATGCATTGGATTTCAGAATAATCAGTAGAGGAACTGTGTTTATTAATAATTAGACTTATATTTAGAAACCGTATGTCATAATAATAAATAAAAATTTCTTTTGTAATGACACAATGAATTAACAGTAAAACTGTCCTTTAAAAATTTCGAACATCACATACTCAATTTTGGCCAATCTTTATTTGTTGCTTAAAAAATAAGCATTTCTACACTGCTTTACTCAAAACCACCACAGAGTTGTGAAAAGAATTGCTGTGCATTTCTTATGAAAATGTTTGGATACCCCACCACACACATCTGTACAATTCTCATATTTATAATCATTCATATTCAGTATGTGCCTTCTAAGTATGCCAGTGAAAAATAAAATGATTACTTTTCCTCAAACGTTCAGCAAGCAGTCTAAATTAGCCAGCTGGTCTCTTGTCATGGCTGGAAATATATAGTTTTTTTATAAAAAGTGACAGTAAATATGTCTATGGCCCAGTTACTTTATATGCAAGTGGAAATTCCATCAGTGCAATGACTTATGATTGGAGAAGAGCAAAAAAGTGTATAAAGAAAGAGAAGCAATGAGAATAGTGTTTCATGTGCCTTGCAGTGGCTCACAAAAAAATAACTCATTTTTAGGAAGTGAAATCACCTTGTTTTATGGCTAGGCAGTAATCTCAAGGTCCACTTGTTAAGTTTTTTTTTTATTATTGAAGATTCAGAAGTCATTTAAAAACATGACCTGTTAGAACAATTCAATGCACCAAGTCTATTTGGAAAAATTGTGTGGTAAATCATGATTCATTATGCAATTGTGACCAGCACACAGTGTTATAAATTCATCTATCTTGACTATATAGTCCTTTCCATGCAGTTTCTTTATACAGTCTATTAGTCCACACCCCACATTTATTTATTTATTCTTTGCTTGTTCTATTTTGTTATATTATTTTTCTGTGTTTTATGTTTTGCTCTATTTTAAACTATTTACTTTGTTTAAACTATTACTCTATCTTAAACTTTTTATTGGTCTGTCTTTTGTAATCTAACTTGTGTCACCAATACCATAAAATGTATGATAGGAACAAAATGCCATAATAAATAAAACTATCTGTATCTGCACCAATACTCTGGGCTTTGAGTCCCTCACAGATCATGAAGTCATAAACAAATGCATTGCCGGATACTGGAGATGGGGAGATCTTCTACTCTAGTCCCCATGTTAAAGATGAGAAACTGAAATCCAGAGAGGCCAAGCAACCTGCTCAGATGACACTGCCAGAGAGTAACAGCCCCAAACTTGCCTTTTTCCCAGATTGGTGCATTCTCCCCTGTGCCTTAGTTTTCTCTGTGATTAAAGCAACTGAGTAATTCAAGGTAGTCATCATCTCCAAGGCTAAATTATTAGTGACAATTGTCTTTTTCCTTGAGAATTTATTCAACCATTATTCTATGAATATTGATTGAGCAACTACCATGTGCCAGGCACTGTTAAGGTTATGGCAGCAAACAAAGACAGAACTCTCTGCCTTCCTGGAGCTTGCGTTGCAGTGGAGTGAAACAGACAACAAACAGCACAAATGAGGGAAACGTATAGTGTGCAAGATGGCGATAAGTGCTTTGAAGAAAACTAAGGCAGAGAAAGGAAATAGGGAATACATTTATATTTTGTGTTGGAGAGGAAGGGTGGGAAAGGATGAGTAAAATTTTAAGTAGAAAAGCCGGAAAAGATGTCACAGAAAAGGTGACATTTCAGGAAAGACCTAAGAAGGTAGAGAGCCATGCAACCCATTTCCTTCATGACTGTGGGAGATCTTAGCTTCCTCCACAGGGAAGAAAGTCAAGATTTTTTTCAGACATTTTTTTCTTCATCTTCTGCAAGTAGTCAACTCTATTAAATGAACATCCTAATGGGAAGAGTTTTTTCTTTTACCCAAAATATTTGCAGCGATCGGAAGTGTTTCTTTTATGTTGCATATCTAGACATCACTAATTATAGCAACTGTAATCCTGCCTATGAATAATGTAAGTGGATTTAGCTGGCATTTGATTGCTGGGCAGGGAGAAGTGGGTTTCCGTCAGCTGGGCCTGGGCCTGCTTTTTTGTTTACTCTCTTCCCATCAATTACACTTAGTCTGCAGGGCTCAGGTGAATCACAGCTTGAAAGGTCTCTACCACTTTGAACCACTTTACACTGAGACCTGGAAAGCAGAGAACAGTAGAAAAGTCATTTGTGTAGTTGAAAAGGAAGCAGTTTTCTGACAATGCCCATATCTTTAAGGACTTTTGAAGAAACCACTTCTTAAAAGTGCTCAGGAACTTTAACCATTAACTAACTTTTACTGTGGGTAGAGGAGAGTTAACTTTGTGATTTTCTCATGCTTTATATGATGTTAAAAGAAGAAAATTTTCTGTGATTTAAAAAAATAATCAGGAATCTCTGCATGTGTGCCATAGACAAGAATAAATGTGAGACTTGTCAGCCAAAAATACTTTTATGTATGGATGCATAAACTTTATATATAAGTATACATTGCCGTTAGAGGCTTATAGATTTCATTTATGTGTCTTAGTTACAAAAATTGTATTATTTCAAAGGGAAGAATGTCTCCATCAAATTCCTAATTCTGTCTTCATTTATTCTTCCATTCATTTACAAATATTTACTTCGTGTATATTGCATGTTAGGCTCTGTACTAGCAGAGTCTATACAATGAGTTCTAGAACTACCTTTTCTACAGTTTGTGTATTTCCTTATTCCTTAAGATCAAACTCTTTGCTGGGCATGGTGGCTCATGCCTGTAATCCTAGCACTTTGGGAGGCCAAGGTGGGTGGATCACCTGAGGTCAGGAGTTTGACACCAGCCTGGCCAACGTGGCAAAACCCCATCTCTACCAAAAATACAAGAATTAGCCAGATGTGTTTGCGTGCACCTGTAATCCCAGCTACTCGGGAGGCTGAGGCAGGAGAATTGCTTGAACCCAGGGGGCAGAGGTTGCAGTGAACCGAGGTTGCACCATTGCACTCCAGCCTGGGCAACAAGAGCGAAACTCCATCTCAAAAAAAAAAAATCAAAGTCTGGTATGATTAGATGATTAGATGCTCATCGGACAAATGCTTTTTCAAATGTTATGTTTATTAATACATTATAAAATATAATGAGTTATAAACTGCAGTACTATCAATTTCAGGTGGGAAAATGGTCAAGTTTAAATTGTTACTTTAAAGGACAGAAAATTGCTATACAATGTAAGTATACCTCATTTTGAAAGAACAAGCTATTTAGATAAACAGCAGGTCAATTAAGAGGACAGTGATATTAACAAGTGATAGAACGAGTTTCAAAATTTTCAGTTTTCTAAATAGACTCTTCATTATTTTATTACAATGTCAAAGAAGATATCAAATCTATTTTCAGCCAGGGTATGGATATTTGGAATATTCACAAATTTCAATGCTATGAGGACTTTTACTTCTGGAAAGATGGAGTAGACATACTTTTTCATATCTCTTCTGCTAAATATAACTAAAAATTCTGGACATTATATATAAAACAAACAGAAGAAGACTCTGAAATGTGGACAGAAGAAGGCAAACCAGCTAGGGACCCTGGGACCCAAGGAATGACACAGCAGTGAGTGGCAATTTATCTTTTTCTCTTATATATCCTAAATGTATTGTTGAAGAAACCAATGTATGCAAACACATTAATCTGGAAATAGCAATGTGTGCAAGCACAAAGAGCCCTAACAAAAGCTTTGTCTCTCTAACCAAAGGACCAAGAAAGGGACAGAGACTTTTAGACAATAACTCTTCTGCTCTAGTCTTGGGCCCATCAGAGAATTCCTGCCTTGATAGTCTTTATGTCCCACCTAAGCCTGGATGGTGGGGTTGAGGTAGGAAAGCTGAGAAACACGTGTCAAAGTCACAGCCCACTAAAAGCCTGAGATTTAATAATAATATTATGAAAAGCTTCTCTTTTCCCATATGTTAACATCACCCCGACAGGACTTCAGTATAATAATAGTGGATTCCAGCCAAATGATCTGTAAGACACAAAATAAATCAGAATATAACTGTTAGAACAGAAAGGAAATATGGACAAATCTACGGTTATAGTTGGAGACTTCAACACTGCTCTCCCAACAATCATTAGAACAACTAGAAAGAAAATCAGCAAGGTTATAGAAGGAATCAACAACACCATTAACCAACATGATTGAATCAATATTTATAGGACACTCCACCCAACAACAGAATAATCATTCTTTTCATGTGGCCTCAGAACATATACCAAAATAGATTATACCATGGGCCATAAAACAAACTTCAACAAACTTAGAAGAATTGAAACTATACACAATATTTTCTCTGACCGCAACAGAGTAAAACTAGAAGTCAGTAATGTAAAGGAAACAGGAAAGTTTTCAGACAGTTGGAACTAGACAATACACTTCTAAATAATCTATAGGTCAAAGAAGAAATGTCAAGGGAAATCATAAAAATACTCTGAAATGAATTAATATGAAAAGATATCAAAATTTGTGGAACACAAAGCAAGGCTGAAAGACAAATTTCTAGCACTAGATATTACAAAGGAGGAAAAGTTTCAAATCTGCAAGAGGTCTTCAAAAAGTTTATGGAAAATGTGTATTATGAAAAACTATGCATGGATTTCAGAGTTTTTTGGCACCAACATAAACTCATCCTAATTTGTTGAAGCATATCTGAACAGGATCTAGTTTAAGGCACTAAGAATGATAAGACATCAGTTTGAAAAGAGGCCCTATCAGAGCAACATGAATTCTGCTAAAATTGAAGCAATAACAAACATCACACTTGTGATGAAGCTTGGGTGGAAGACTGGTGAAATCGCTGATTATTTACAAAAAGTTTATGGGGACAGTGCCCCAAAGAAACTGGCAGTTTTCAAATGGATAACTTGTTTTAAGAAGGTATGAGATCATGTTGAAGATGAAGCCCACAGCAACAGACCATACACATCAGTTTGCAAGGAAAAAATTCATCTTGTTTGTGCCCTACTTGAAGAGGACTGACAACTAAGAGCAGAAACAATAACCAACACCATAGACATCTCAAATAGTTCAGCTTACACAATGTTGATTGAAAAATTAAAGTTGAGCAAGTTTTCCACTGTATAGGTGCCAAGACTGTTGCACCCAGCTCAGCTGCAGACAAGAGGAGAGCTTTCAATGGAAAATTTGAATAAATGGGATCAAGATCCTGGAGTATTTCTTCGAAGAATTGTAACAAAAGATGAAACATAACTTTACCAATATGATCCTTAAGACAAACACAATCAAAGCAATGCCTACCAAGAGGTGGAAGGGGGCAAGTCAAAGCAAAATGGACTGGTCAAGAGCAAAGGTCATGGCATTAGTTTTTTGGGATGCTCAAGGCATTTTGTTTGTTAACTTTCTGCAAGGCCAAAGAACAATAACATCTGATTATTATGAGAGTATTTTGAGAAAGTTAGCTAAAGCTTTAGCAGAAAAACACCTGGGAAAGCTTCGCCGGAGAGCCCTTCTCCACCACAACAATGCTTCTTTTCATTCTTCTCATCAAACAAGGGTAATTTTGCAAGAGTTTCCATGAGAATCATTAGGCATCCACCTTACAGTCCTGATTTGGCTCCTCTTGACTCCTTTTCATTTCCTAAGCTTAAATCTTTAAAAGGCACTCATTTTTCTTCAATTAATAATGTGAAAAGACTACGCTGACATGGTTAAATTCCCAGGACTCTCAGTTATTTAGGGATGAGCTTAATGTTGGTGTCATTGCTTACAAAATTGTCTTGAACTTGATGAAGCTTGTGTTGAGAAATAAAGTCAATGTTTTTTATTTTTATCTATTAAAATTAATAAATTTATTAAATCTATTCATTTCATTTTTCCACAAACTTTTTGAAGTCTCCTCATATATATATATATTCTTAGCTCCCACTTCAAGAACCTAGGAAAAGAAGAGCAAAAGAAACTCAAAGCAAGAAGAAGGAAGAAAATAAGATCAGATCGCAATGAAACTGAAGCAGAAAATTAGTAGAGAAATAAAACAAAGAGGTAATTCTTTGAAAAGATAAAATTGACAAAGACTGACAAAGAGAAAAGACACAAATGACCCATATCAGGAGTGAAACTGTGGATATCACCAGGTCCTGTATGTTAACTTCCTAGGACCGCCATAACAAAATACTATGGACTGTATGTCTCTAATCACAGAAATGTATTGTCTCACAGTTCTGGAGGCTGTAAATTCAAAATCAAGGTGTCAGCAGGGTTGGTTCCTTCTGAGGGCTGTGAGGGGAGGATATGTTCCAGGCCTCTCTCCTTGGCTTATAAATGGTCATCTTCTTACTATGTCTCTTCATATTGCCTTCCATCTATGTGTATCTCTCTGTATTCAAATTTTCCTCTTTTATAAAGACATTAGTTATATTGGAATAGGGCCTATCCTAATGACCTCACTTTAACTTGATTGCCTTTGTAAGGGCCCTGTCTCCAAATAGGGTCACATTCTGAGGCACTGGGGGTAGGACTTAAACATGAATTTTGGGGAGTGCAATTTAACCCATAACACTTTGCAAACAACAAAAGGACAAAAAGGGAATGCTGTAAGAAAAACTCTACACACATAAATTTTGTGATTTATATGGCCAACTGCTTAAAAACACAATCTACCACAATTTATTCAATATGAAATAGATTATTCGGGCTGGGTGCAGTGGGTCATGCTTGTAATCCCAGTACTTTGGGAGGCTGAGGCGGGTGGATCACCTGAGGTCAGGAGTTTGATACCAGCCTGGCCAACATGGTGAAACCCCGTCTCTACTAAAAATACAAAAATTAGCTTGGTGTGGTGGCAAGCGCCTGTAGTCCCAGCTACTTGGGAGGCTGAGGCAGGGAGAATTGCTTGAACCTGGGAGGTGGAGGTTGCAGTGAGCCAAGATTGTGCCATTGCATTCCAGCCTGTGCAACAGAGTGAAACTCCATCTCAAAAAAAAAAAAAAAAGAAAAAAGAAATAGATCATTTGAATAGCCCCATAACTATTAAGAAAATTGAGTCCATTATTTTAGAGCTCCAGAAGAGAAAAGAAAAACCAACTCTGCTGTTATAGGTGGCTTTACTGGAGAATTATATCCAACATTTAAGGAATTCACATAAATTCTACATATCTTCTAGAAATTATAAGAGGAAGGAAAATGAGAAAATGTCCAGTTATTCTATGAAGCTAGTATTACCCTTGTACCAAAACCAGACTAAGATATTACAAAAAAGAAAACTACAGACCAATATTTTTCATGAATACAGATGCAAAACTCCTTAACAAAATATTAACGAATAGAATTTAGCTATATAAAAGTAATTCTACTCTATGAACAAGTAGAGTTTATTCCAGAGATATGAGACTGGTTCAGTATAATCCACCATATTATAATAGGCTAGAGACGAAAAATTACATGAAAACAAAAACTACAATTGATATGGAAAAGGCATTTGACAAAATTCAATACCCATTCTTGATTTAAAAAAAAAATCTCTCAGGAAAACTATGAATAGAGAGGAATCTCCTCAACTTGATAAAGAGTACCCACAAAAAACCTACAGCTAAAATTATACATAATATGAAAGACAATATTTTCCCTCCAAAAACAGGAAAAAGGCAACAATGTCTGCTCGCACTGACCAATGGATCAGAACAGAAAATCCAGAAAGAAACTTACACAAAAATGCCCAGTTGACTTTTGACAAAGGTACAAAAGCAATGCAATAGAAGTATATTCTTCCCAACAGATGGTGCTGAAGCAATTCAACATCCATAGGCAACAAAATGAACCCAGACTTAGGTCTCACACCTTACAAAAAGTTAACTCGAAATGCATCATGAACTTAAATGTAAAATGAAAGTCTGTATTTTTAAAAAACAGAAGATCTTTGGCATATAGAGCTAGGCAAAGAGTTCTTAGTTTTGACACCAATAGTATAATCCAATAAAAGAAAAATTGACAAACTGGACTTCATCAAAACTAAAAACTTTTGTTCTGTAACAAAAATCTGTTAAGATGAAAAGATAAAATATTTACAAACTGCATATCCAACAAAGAATTAGTACTTAGAATATATAAGAACTCTTAAAAATAAATATTTAAAAACTAACAATTAAATTAGAAAATAGACAAAGACATGAAAAGATATTTCACCAAAGAGGAATAAGCACATAAAAAGGTTCAACATCATTAGGGAAATGCAAACTAAAACCACATCGAGATATCACTACATGCCTATCAGAGAAAACAGCAAATGCTAGCAAGGATGCAGAGAAACTGGATCTCTCATAAACTGCAGGTGGGAATATGCACAATGGCACAGTCACTCGGGAAAACAGTTTGGCAGTGTCTTAAATTTATACCTACAACTACCATTCCATCCAGTAATTGCCCTCCTGGGCATTTATTCTAGAGAAATGAAAACACACATTCACATAAATTTGTACCTAAGTGATTGTGACAACTTTATTCATAATAACCAAAAATTAAAAGCAACCCAGATGTCCACCAACAGATGAATGGTTAAACAAATTGTGGTACATCCATACCATGGAGTACTGCTTAGAAATAAAAATAAAGAAGCTATTGATACAAACAACGTAGAGGAATCTCCGAAGAATTATACTGAGTGAGAAAAAAATGTCAATCCTAGAAGGTTACCTACTTATGACTCTATTTCTATAACATCATTGGAATGACAAAATTACAGACATGGAGAATATATTAGTGGTTTCCAGAGATTAAGGTGGAGCAGGGGTGGGAAGGAAGTAGGAGTGGCTGTAAAAGGGCCACATGAGGGATCCTTGTGGTGACAGAAAGTTCTGTATCTTGACTTTATCAATGGCAATACCTGGGTCGTGATACTGTGGTACATGTAGTGTTGTAAGATGTTACCACTGGGGAGAACTGGGTAAAGGATATGCAAGATTTCTCTGTATTATTTCTTATATCTGTGAGTCTACAATTACCTGAAAATAAAATTATAATTTGAAAAGTTCCACTAACTCCACTTGAAATGCAGCCTCATCTACTTGAATTCACCATTTAGATTTTCAGTATTGTAATGGTGAGTTTTGTGGAAGACTGAATATATTTTAAATTCTGTAATTGCCTTCTTTAAAAACAAAATGGTAAATTAGCCAAAGAGGTTTGCTAATGACTGCAGGGATTTCTTTTATATTATTGATTGGCTTATTAGTAAGCCACGGAAATAACAGAAAATCAAAATGAATAGGGTCCCAATTTGTTTTCTTTTTCTTTAATAGTTGTAGTCTTCCTTAATCAAATCAAATAGAGGTTATAGGTTATCCTGTGGTTCTTGCTGCCATAGGGAATCATCCAGTTCTCCATAAGAGAATTGTCTCATTGAAATGGATGTCTTATAGAATGTGTTTTATAGAACGGAAGTTGATGACATGTATTCAACTAAATTTGTTATTCTTTCACTCATTCCTCCACTCAACAAACATTTAGAGAGTACCTACTATGTGACAGGCACTGCTCTAGATATGGGATTTCCAGAAGTGAACCAAATAAAGCCTCCAATTCATCTAGAAGAAAAGAGAGTGCGGCGGGGAGTGCGTTCTTCCCTTCTCTAACCCGTGGCTGTTCACAGGCTTGCCTGTCTAACTATTCTGCAAGCTCTTGTGTTTGCTTCACCCTGTGAGTGGCGGCAAAGCAACAGTGGGTTCTCTAAGAACAGAAGAAAGAGCTTATCATTCTACGGTTTCATCTCATTTCTTATGAAAATTAATTACTAGTATATCATCCTCCTTCCTTTATATATATTCATATATATATGATGTATTAGTCTGTTTTCGTGCTGCTGATAAAGACATACCCAAGACTGGGTAATTTATAAAGGAAAAGAGGTTTAATGGACTCTGTTCCACATGGCTGGAAAGGCATCGTATCTTGGCAGAAGGCAAAAGACACGTCTAACATGGCACCAGACAAGAGAGAAAAGAGCCAAGGGAAAAGTTTCCCCTTATAAAACCATCAAATCTCATGAGACTTATTCACTACCACAAGAACAGTATGGGGAAAACTGCCCCTATGATTCAATTATCTCCCACCAGGTCCCTTCCACAACACGAGGGAATTATAGGAGCTACAATCCAAGGTGAGATTTGGGTGGGAACACAGCCAAACCATGTCATATGAAGTGACAAATATCAAGTTTTCTTATAATTGTGCATTCTCTTTAGCATGTGTCATTGTTCATGCATAAATCCCATCCTTTTTTTAAGAGTTTAGATTCCAGTTTCTCCACAGGAAAAGTGTTGAGAAGTCTAAGCAGGGCTGCATCATCTCAGCTATGATTTTGTAGACTTGCATTGCGGATTGGAATGTTAGGTTGGCTGTCTTTTCTTTTTATGAATATTTTACTTTATAGTTTTACTAAATGTAAATCCCAAGGATGCTGTATTCATTAAGACTGCATAAGTGATTTTTGCGACCTAGAATTGGATGAGATGTCTGATTATGAATAAGAATTTGCAGAGGGTTGTAAAAAGGGTAATGAGGTGCAGTTGAGTCATGAAACCCATTGGCAGGGCTAAGTAAAGGACAGTCAATAGATAAATCTGTGTGTAGCAAAGAATCTGACACTTTTCCCTAGACTCATGGTATAGCTTTGACAAAGTGCTTTTCTTCAGGTGTAATAAAAGTGTATTCATTGTGTAAGCAGCTGATAACTACTTTACAACATAGAATAGAGAGCAGGGGGTAGCCGTGTTTGTCTACACGCACCTTTTGCAGCAGGGCATATTAGGGTGACACCTGATTCATCTAAAAATAACTCATACATATTCATCCTTAAACCAGGATCCCCTTTGTCTGCACAAGGCGCTAAACAAAACCCTCTTCTGTCGGAGGCAGAGTGAGAAGGGAGAAGCAGCCCCTCCTCTCTGTATTTTCCCCTTCAGCCAGGCATAGCTCAGTAGGTTCCATCCTTAACCCCAGTACTAATTCTCTAGGTCTTTATCTGAACTACTTTTAAATTAAATTTAAGCAACTATTTGCTCCATTAATCCATGCAACTCATTAGCACACTGTGTGCACTTACTGTACAGTATTTCAAATGAAGTAAAACTTCAAAGCCGTCTGATAGGTATGGGAAAAGGGGGGCTGATATAGCCAGAAGGAAGTAATAATCTCCCAAGGATTTCAGCAGGAGAGCTAAACTTAGTGGCAGACTTCACTTTTCGTTTAACTTTAAATGTATAGTGACTTGGAGAGGCTTGGGACCCTGCCTTGTGTTGCAGATAAAGCCTTAGGAGTGAGGAGGAGAATGGATCTAGCTGGTCAGAATGAATATTTCTGATCATCTTAAATTCTCTTTCCCTGCCCGAGTTACCAAGGAAACCGAGTTCTTGATATCTCACTTGAAAATAAGTATTTTTACCTTGAAGCAGGAGTCTTATGTCGGGGGAGGGTTTGGTATTATGGGGAGACTCCGAGGGCTGGCAGGAGAGGGGCAGGGTCAAAGGACAAAAGCCACTGCCCCTGGAGTTAGTCCAGCAACTTGGGTCTGACTTCAGGGAGATTTTATGGATCCAAAGGAACAAGGCCGTTTTGTTCCCTCTCCTTGTGAGAACTGAAATACATAAAAGATGGGTGCATTTCTCCATTTTGATTTTCTCTCCCAGTTATGAAGTGGACTGGACTGAACTAGGTCTTTCCAGGCAAATTGGAAATAGATCAGCATGGATCAGTCTTCTGAAGCCTACCTCTGGCATCCAGTCCCATAAAGCGCTCACACACACACACACACACACACAACCTTCGACGGTATAGTTTCATTTTCTCCATGCACAGCTCATATTTATCTGACCTTAAGGATCTTCAAATACATGAATACCTACAGTTTCTACAGTATGGTACAGGGGGCACACATCCAAATCCATGTGAAGGAAAAACTTTTGTCGCAACTCCCTCTCAGCAAATAGCCTTTTATCGAAAAACTAGAGAAACTCTCATCAATGACTTCTCTTCCCATTTTAATACAATATTAATTCAACAAGAATCTATCGTACCAGAACCTCCCTAAAAAGACTAAAAGCACCCCCAAAACAATTATTCCTGAAAACGAAGAAAACAGTACTAGATAATGGATAATGAAATGCTGAATGGAATACACTCAGATGCAAAAAAAAAAAAAAAAAAAAAAAAAGTTCAGCCAGTGTGTCCTGGGGGCTGGGATTTAGAGGTATGATTAGGAAATGATCAATCAGTGTGAGCTGCAGGTTCTCCCATAAACTGAAAAAAGATGTCTCTGTTTTAGGGACCTACGGTCATTTTCAGTGCAGCCACATTTCCCCTGGTTGACTCATCTGGTTGTTTATCCAGTTTTTAAATCTGAAATTCATACCATTTTGAGTCACAATTGCACTGTGGACAATCACAATTAAAATGCTTAAGTGAAAAGCAAATACTGTCTTTCCAGAGAGTGTCTACTGATGCGCTGAGTAAGAAGTTGCTATTGGTTACTTGTTCACTGGAACATACTTTAAGTGTGGATGTGTATTGTGTTATAATTGCTTGTGGAAATGGCCTTTCTGTTTTCAGATTTTTGTGTAGCCTTCTATTGCTGCTGTTGTAATAGCACTGTTTTTCTTTTCATATAAAAAGTGAGTTACAAGCAGATAAAAAGAGAAGCATTTGATTGCCCTCAATCAGGCGCTGGCTTGCGGTTGTCATTAAATCAGAGGCTTATTTGAAATCCGTTATTGGCAGTAACCCATTCTTAGCCAGCTTATGTGATTCTCGAGTTCGCGTGTAATTTCATGTTTTATTTGTTCTTCATGCACTGCTTCCGTGATGTGCTCATTGTTATGCACCATTTCTGGGGAGTCTCACCTTGGAGCGTGCTTAGAAAGCTGGCAGAAAACAGTATTCGGTCTGTGGGTTAGCCATGTGGAAATGACAGTGTAAAAACCAAATTGAATTCATAAGCCAAGTCCTTCATTTCTTGCTCAAGATAGTAACTGCAATTCAAAATGGCATCATTTTGACATTTTTTATTTTCCTTACATATGAGGTAGAGAATGCTCAAAGTCAGCTAAATCATTAAATCTTTTCTAATTTCTATCCAAATTCTCTTTGGACTTAAAAAGAAAAAAATGTGACTACCTCAGGCTGAAAGTGAAGTGAAATGTACTTGTAAAACTAGAGCTTGGAGGCGTGGATGCTCCATTTCTCTCTTGGTCGTTGGTGATTCTATATGACTGTATCTTAAAAATATATACATTTGTGTCCGTAAGTGTCCATGTATTTTAATATTGATTAGTTTCTCCACACCTACTCTTCTTTGCCTGTTAAACCTCTCCCAAGGAGGAATATTCCTGTCATGCATTATTGTAAGTAAATAACTGTGAATGTTAAGATCATTTCTTACCCATATGTCACCTCTAACCTTTGTGTAAAATGTCTTTTACATTAGCATAAATATTAAGAAGATGCCATTTCTGCTATATATAGGGCTGCCTTCAGCTAATCAGTTTTTCATGCATTTAAATAGAAATATTAGAATGATGGTAATTACTTTAGTTTTCCATGAATGATCCATCAAGACAGTGCCTTTTACTAGATGGTATTGCTCAGGGTTAGTAGGACCAAATTCGATTGTTAGCTGGGTGATCTTCAGTGTCTTGTGACTTTTTAAAAAAAAAAATTCATTCTCAACTCTATTGTCTTTTCTAAGAGTAAATGCACAAATCGCTTTAAGAAGAATAATCTGTAGTGCATGGAGACTGAGAGAAATTGTAATTCATTGTAAAATAAGTCCTGTTCATTAAATGCATGAAAGACAAAAGATTTTCAGGCAGGTGACAAAACCTCACACACACGCACGCGCACACACAATGAATGTGAGAAAATTCATACTTTTTGAAAAAGTGCCTTTATCAAACAAGACTATATTACTTTCATGTATAAACTCAGGCTTTATAAGGTTGAATTTAAAACAACTTGAACTTCTGTGCATTGTTCACATATCCTTAAACAGTCTTTATCTGCTACAGTTAGATGTCGCTGATGAACAATATTTTAAACAATTTCATATTAGTGTTGCCTGGTAGCTGATGGTTCTGCTTCAGTTGCATTTTGCTCTTTGTCTGCAGAGCAGTATTTGTTTGCACCAAGCAATCGAAATAATTGCATGGTTTGCTTCATTGTTTTCTAAAAATTAGCAGAAAATTGGAGAAAATGATTGGTTTGATACTGCAAAAAGCGTAGTCTTTTAAACCCAGATAAGGAAAGAAATCTTGACACGTGCTGAAAGTTGCAAATCTTTAGTTCAACAACAGAATTATTGAACTTGAGCAAGACAAATATGTATTTAACAAGAAAGAAAAGAACAAATATTGAAACATGATATTTTCATATTATAAAAAATATTCCACAAAATTACATGTTTGTATATATTTATATATACATGTAAAGAAATATATGTGCATTCTTATAAATGCATAGGATGGAAAATACCAGACTTATAGCAATGGTTACCTCTGGGAATGAGAGTGGAATTTGTAAAAAGAAGGTAGAGAGACTTTTGCTTTTTACTTCAGTATTGTCTGTGGTTTTGCAATATATATTTGTATATTATTTGGGTAATTTGAAAATAGTAACAAGTAAATGACCAAAAAAAGTATTAAAACTTAAGATATATTGGCAAAGTTTCCATCTAAAAAGTGATGTTTAATTAAAGACGTTAGAATCCTTTGTATAGATCAGAAAATAGAAGCTCCTTGTAACACTCCAGTCCATCTTTGGGACATTGGTCTTCCCCACATTTTCTCAGGAAAGCTTCATGCACAAAAACACTGGACTACCTGCACATGCTAAAATTGGATCCTCCCACACCCCCATGATGTCTACTGGGCAAGCAGAGTGATTTCTTTGTTATCAGTCAGGTGACGCTACTGAGGCTCAAGAAGGTTTAGAAGGAATTTGCCCAAGTTCACATGTCATAGAACTGAACATGAACCCATGAGGGGATCTTTGGATACAGGTCCAATGTGCCTCACTGATGGAAAGGCCCTTGTCTTTCTGAAGCTCAAAGACATTCCAACATCCTTTCATCCCCCAAAATATTTTCACTCTACCAAGGAACAAACTGCATTAGAGTATCCATCTGCCTTTTTATGATTATCAACCACCAATATTTGTTGTCTAGTAGTCTGAGGCATATTAGTGTAGCAGGAAAAATAATGCTGGAGTGAAAAGGGAAGAACAGCATAGGTCTATTAGCCAACCTGAGAAAATGCCTTACCATACCTTTCACAAATCCTAAATGACCCTGTAAATGTAACTATTGGGCTTTTTGTTTCTAGAATCCTAGAAAGATCATGGTCTTTGGAGTCAGATAGACCTGGATTCAAATTCTACCTCCGCTGCTTAAAACTCTAGAACTAGTTCCTTAGCCCCGGCCTCAGTTCTGTAGAAACCTGTTTTTTGGCTCATACCTAACAGAATTGTTGTAAAAATTAAAGTAACAATGCACATCAAGGCCAGGTATGGTGGCTCAAGCCTGTAATCCCAACACTTTGGGAGGCCAAGGTGGGCAGATTTGCTTAAGCTCGGGAGTATGAGACCAGCCTGGGAAACATGGCAAAACCTCATCTCTACAAAAAAAAAAAAAATACAAAAATTAGCCGGGTGTGGTTGCACATGCCTGTACTCCCAGCTACTTGGGAAGCTGAGTGGGGAGGATTGCCTGAGCACTGAAGGTTGGGGCTGCAGTGAGCTGAGATCGCACCACTGCAGTGCAGCCTGGATGACAGCTGCTGGCACAGGCTGGTTTCCACTACAATGTTAGGCCACTGTTCCTTCCCTTTCTTGCTTATCTGTATATTTTTTGCCTCATTTCTTCTCCTATCTTGCTTCTATTCCTGCTTTTTTACAAAAAGTTGTTTTTGTTTTTCAAGTATGTTATGCAGAGCTTAAATCTGTAGACAAACTCTATTATACTTTACATTGCTATAATGGTTTGAATATTAACAAAGTGCTTCCACATACACTAATGGTATTTGCTCTTCTAAAATATGTTATTAACCATCAATGCTTAGTGTCAACTTTCTCCTTGATCAGCCAGTTTCTCCTATGTCATTGAAATCTAGAATATTAACTGTTGGAGAATACAAATTTAGTGTCAACATAAAGCTCAAGAGACTGTGTTTGATGTGCTCCCATGTTTTATGCCATCAGCATATAATAGCAACACTTTGAAAAAAGTTTAAGTAGATATTGGCTTTTGTTGCCGGTACCAAGATTTATTGGTTCAAGAGTTATTGATCATGGGCAAATCTTGGCCATTATTATGCCTTGAGGACAAATAAATCTTTATCAGCTGAACATGAATCAATATAATTATGCTTCACTTATGCACATCTTTTTCCTAACCATATTGGGTTTTCAGCCAAATCATGAAATATGAGAGAAACTACTTAGGGAGGGAGTTGTAAGGAATTATGCCAAGAACGTTTGTGTTTCGCAGCAGTGCCAATGCCAGCTCTTGCTGACAGAATTGAGGTAACTAAGCAAAATGGAGAAATTAATTTTTAAAGATACTAACTCAGATATACAAAAACATCGTAGAAGAGAATAAAAAACTTTTAGAACTAGAAACAATATCATATCATATGATATGCATACTAGTCCATTCTCGCATTGCTATAAAGAACTACCTGAGACGGGGTAATTTATGAAGAAAAGAGGCTTAATTGTCTCACAATTCCACAGGCTATACAGGAAGCATGACTGGGGAGGCCTCAGGAAACACAATCATGGCCAAAGGGGAAGCAGGCACGTCTTCCATGGCCAGAGAAGGAGGAAAAGAAAGCAAATGAGGAGGTGCTACACACTTTTATAAATGACCAGATCTCATAAGAACATCTGCTTCCATGATCCAATCACCTCCCGCAAGACCCCTCTTCCAACATTGGGGATTATAATTCAACATGAGGTTTGGGTGGGGACACAGATCCAAGCCATATTGATATGTTAGAACAGGTAGCTGAGCAAGGTCTCAGAAAGGAAAGGCAGAAAAGTTGTATAAAACCCAGGAAATTTGAATTATTTTAAATCTTACTCAGTGATTCTAATTTGCAGCCTTCAGAGAATGACTTACCCCTTTGTTAGAGGCAAAAAAAATGTTTCAAAGTTTCCTTCTATTAGCATAGAATAATTTTATGTCACCTTTGGTTAAAGCAACCATATCACCTTTGATGAAAACCTTCAGCTCTTCATTATATGACCTTTGGCCAAGATAGGTAGTAGGTCTTTGCTTATGACCTACTGTAAATCTGCTCTCAGTGCTAGATATTTTCCTGTTGAGTTTCAGCTTGATTTTGGTCTGGCATTTAAGCCACTAAATCCTTTTGTGTTTTGATTCTGTCATGCTTTTCGTTACTGCTTTGTTTCATTTGTCATTTAATCAGCTGCCTTCTCTATCTCAATACCAAGTACTGATAGAAGTTGGCAAGGATGTGCCAGAGAGTCTTAGGGTACCCCCAGACCCATGCTTTTTTACGTAACTGCTTAAAACCTGATGCTTCCAGCCTGTCTCTCCATCTTACATGCATGTTCTAATTTTAGGCTTTATAAAATGCAATGCTGACATTAAAAAAATTTTTTGAATAGGTTCAAGGTGATTTCTAGTGAGCACCAAGCTGCCTGTCAAAACACAACACAACATTAATTACATGGTAGTGTGATTAATATCAGGAATACAACTCTAAATTTTTAGATACAGGAAATCTTTAGTCTTTTTTCTGTTGTCCCCAAGTCAAGTTCAAACTGACATTGTTGTTAGTGCCTTTTTGATCTCAGGTTGACCTGACAGATAATTTTAAAAATAACCAAGTTTGCTGTGCCAGGATAAAAAATGGAGATTGGAAGAGCTACGTGTTGTGGACGTCTATCTTTTATAATGTTTTTGCCCATGATCTAAGCAGAGGTGCTATGCTTTGATTTCTAAACATCGCAGAAAGAATATTTTTACTGAAAAAAAAATGTAAGGAAGCATGCAGTTTATTTTTCTCCCTTGGTTTTTCTTTTCTTTTCTGCATTTCTAGAATTGGAAATTACACCTAATGAGATGATCATAACCTAACTATGATTGGCTTCAAATTATATATACGTAGTATTGGTTATGATCATCTCATTAGGTGTAATCTCCAGTTCTAGGAATTCAGAAAAGCAAAGAAAAACCAAGAGAGAAAAATAAACTGCATGCTTCCTTAAAAATTTTTTAGTAAAAATATTCTTTCTGTGATGTTGAGAAATCAAAGCATAGCACCTCAAATGTGGATGGTGACCGTCACAGGAACACAGCCCTTAGCAATGGGTTGCTGTTTGATTTCCCAAAGAATACACAATCTCTAATGCTATAGAGAGGCACCAACCATACTTCACTGTTCCTCAAATGCTGCATCTGGCCTTTGCTACGTGGCTTCATGAACTGGTGCATTGGGTTGACCAGCAGCCATGAACGGTTCTGTGAAGAGTCCAAGGCATTTTAGGAGGATGGCTTTACTACTGGAGTGGTTGGCATCATCAGGACAAAATCCACAGCCAAGGTTTACAGCCATATATGAAAATCTGTCCTTCACTCTTCTTTACCCTGTGCATTGCTTTATGATTGACAAAGTGTTTTTGTACTCTAGTGAGTTTACTTCTCTCAGACACTTTTTAATATAAGTCATCGTCCCTCTTTATAGAGGTCACCAAGGCTCAGAGAGGGCTAGTAACTTGCTCCAGGAGTCCTACTTCTCATGGCAGTGCTGGGGGGTAACCCTGGGCTATTGACTGAAATTTCCAGTTATCTTGTCCCTAGAATGCAGCTCCCTATGTTTCTGCATAAAGTTGTTCTCTATTTAATCTCCAAATATTTCTGTATACACCAAAGTCATTAAGACATTCTGTACCCATCTATCTTCCTTTAGAATGATGGTGGCTAGAAACCAATACTCTCTCAGACACAAGTCCTCTCTTTCTACCTACTTTTAGGCCCTTCTGGGAGAGAATTTTTATTGCAAGCATAACCCACACAGTGGCCATTTGATACGTCTTCATGATGATCATATAAAATCCTTGTGGGAGGTCTTGTTGACATTTTTTCAACTTTCTCTTTAGTCATGTTGTGGTATGTTTATCCACCTCCCAGTTTTAATAATCTCACACTAGGACATTACTATGCTGGGAAAGAATGTTTGCCTAGTGGTAGGGTAAGAATCCACCAGACCAGAGATTAGATTTGAGGTGTAAGCCTAAATCTACTGTCAATTTGTGTTTCCTTTTGTGCACCCTTCCAGGTGAGAGAGAGTGGGGAAGAGGGTCAGAGGGACATCCAGAGAACTCCTGGGACTCCAAGAAGCATGGTTCCTATTATAGAGGGAGCACTGGTATATGAGTCAGAAGACTACTTCCAGATGTGCTTTGTTAATACTATACTAGGGGACCTTGATGAGATCATTCATTCGCTCTCTAAATGTCCATTCTTTCTTCTAAAAAAGAAGGATTCAGGTTACTGACTGTATGTGAAAGCATCCCACAAAACACTATAGAAATTTAAGATAAAATTGCCAAAGTATACAAATTTTACAAAAACCATAATAATGTATTTATTTTGCAAATGCTGAATCAGCCTCTTAAAATATCCCCCATGAGAACATATTTTGACACAGACTTGCATCATTCCCTTTGATTACTATTCTCATTCTCAAACAGTGAAAATAGAGAAACATGGCACCATACACAACATTCACAGATCTTAGGTAGACATAATACCAAGAGCTGAGCAATTTTTGTTCAACTCTACCCAACTCCTTTTCTCTCTAACTTGATTATGAGCTTGGGTTTCATCGGTAAGCACAGCTCATGCAAGAATGTAATTTCAACATCAAGTTATCAGCTGTCCACTGTGCAGCCCCAGAAGTTAGTTCAAGTGTCCAGGACTTCCTTCACTTTTGTTCACATTCAAGCAATTGAATTTACACTTCCTGTGCAAAATTCAGAGAAGTGGAATAAAAGCAATGACTTAAATAGATTTTTGAGGCAGAAAGTTGAAACATGTCTCTCTTTAAGAAGCGAGCAAGTGCTGTCAAATCACTTTAGCATAGAACAGGAGTCATCGCTACGAAAAGACTGCACACATCACAGGAACATATTACTCGGATGGGGGACAGAGCAAACCAGTGATGATGGACCCTGATAAGATCAAGTTGCCACTGCTTTATAAACAAAAGCTCTTCAACAAAAGCAATGTCAGCAAAAGGTTCACTTATTCTTGCTTTACTGAGCATGAAATGGGATTGAAAGATGGTATTAAATGGATTATTAAACTGAAGAAATGATGTCTTGTGATCTTTCACACCAAAGCCCCCACTTGAGACATGCATCATCTCAATGAAAAACTCTCCAAAGACTCGGGTCATTTATATGGAACCTGAGCCTTTTAGATATTAGACTGAAAGTTTTGCTTTCCATTTTCATGCTGGAATTGTTATACCTTAGGGAAGATTATTGTTGTTCTTTGGTTATTTTATTCGTATGTTAACATGTAGAAAAGAAATGTTTGCGAGAATTAGTAAATTTAAAGAACAGAACCTCTTAATTTTCCATGTACCAAGAAAAAAAAAGAATTTATTTTAAAATATACAAACTACTTTTTAAATTTCTAGCATTTTCTCTGCTAATTATTTTTTTAATTTCTACTGGTTCCAGATTAAAACATAAATAATGTGTTTAAAACATTTCTTCGTTTGGGCTTCTGAAGACAAAGTTACACAACAAAGTCTCATTTATTAAAAATCCAAAAAACTAAAAAGATAAAATAATCATCATTTCTCCTTCTTAGACAGTGAAACTTGGCATTCTTATATAATTAGGATCCAAGGCACAGAACAAGGTTAAGAGCAAATATATGCTTCACTGTACTGTTTCTGAGAGTTGTAATATTTTAATATGACAACACAGCTGAACAAAATCATTAACCTCAATATGATTTTCCCAGTCTTCAAAAGGACTCCAAGTTTTGTTTTTGGCAATATAATAGATTATCATAGACTATACACTTTGGATAGATCCTCCCTCTAAAAAGAACTGAAAATTATGGACTTCTAACAACTTTAAATGCTTATATGAGATGGTAAAAATTTTAAAAATTCAGAGACCAAAAACATCTGGAAGTAGAAACCAGAGGTGTGGGCTGACTACTGAAACTAACATTTAACCTGAGGGCATTTGCTTAAGTTGATATTGAGCTTTCTGGTCTCAAGGAGACCTCAATAGGAGTTAACAAATTAAGGGATCTCTCCCAGGATGGTGAGCCTCATAGGAATGCCTACTAGCATAAAGTTAAACTGGAAACAACCCAAATCTTCAACATTCATCTTTATCTTAAGGTAATTGAAGAAAATCACCTATCAAGTTCAGATGGAAAATTGGCACTGACAGAAAAATATTTCCCCTTAAATTCTATAACAACGTCTGGTATCAAACCAAATTCACACTCAAAAATTTCAAGTTGAGAATGCCCTTTATGTAATCCTGGGTTAAAGATTTTATCAGTAAATTCACAGAGGCAAATGCAAATCCTCTGCAGAAACTCAACTGCTGTCCAGGCCTCAAAGAAATGTCATGGATACAAGTATAATGACATACACTGAAATAATGAGCTTCTAGTGGAAAACACTAAACACATAAGCAAACAAAGTTCCATACACAAGATTTCGATACCAGGATCATCAGAAACAATGTAAAATCAGTATGTTTCAAGAAATAAAAATATGAACTTAAAAATATGTCAGAAAAAAGAGACTTTGTTTAAATGACCAAGGAGATTTGAAAGCAAGAAAATTGAACTTCTAGATATAAAAAAAAATAAAACCTAAATCAACAAAGGATTAGATACAGCTGAAGAGAGAACTGAAAAGCTGAAAAATAGATTAAAAGAAAATTTTCAGATTACAGAGAGGTGAGAATATAGAAAACACAAAGAAAAAGTTGAGAGACGTGTAGGATAGTATAAGAAGGACTAACATTCATATAATCAGAGTGCAAGGGAGAGAAAATGTAAAGAATGGAGAAGATATTAATCCTTAGAATCAATAAGTTCTGCAAATCCACATCAAAAGAAATACAAAGAAATCCACACTAAGAAGGGTCACAGTGAAGCTGAAAAACACCAAAGATAAAGAGATTTACAGACAGGGAGAAAAACAACTATTATGACAAAGGAATGGCAGTTATACTGATAGCTGATCTCTGAATAGAAACAAGGGAACCCAGACAAAGCAGAATAATATCCTCCATGTGCTGAAAGAGAATAAGCCAATCAACAGTTGTCTACTCCATGAAAATACTTCCAACTAGAAGTGAAAATGAAGATATTTTTGGACAAACAAGAGCTGAGAGAGATTTTCACCTATTTATTATCACTAAAGAAATTAGAAGGATGCATTTCAGAAAGAGGAAGTTGATTACAAATGGAAGGCCTGGGATGCAAGAAGGAATAATGAGCAAGGAAGGTGGTAAACCTTTTTAAAATGACTATATAAAACAAACAGTCATCTCTTATGTGGTAAGAGTAGACTAAAGATAGGCTAAAATACACAATAATGACATATAAATCGAAAGCAGTGCGACCAGAGAAAGTGGAAGGTCTTGTATTAATTGAGGGATAGAAAATATATTTATTATATTTGAATAATCAGTTAAGTGTGCATGTAAAAAATGCCTAGGATAACCATTAAAAGAATAAAGAGTGATAAAGAAAATAGTCAACAGACCAAGTTTGCACAACTGCCAAACTAATTGAAGGAAAAAAAAATAGAATGAGAAAAATAATCTTTAGAAAAGGGCAAGAAATGAAAGCAATAAACAAATAGAAAAGGAAAGGAAAATAGACAAAAATAAGGTGATAGAAATAAATGGGAATATATCAATTAATTTTAAAAACTGTAAATCAATTAAATTTTCAGTTACAAGACAAGGGTTGTCAGACTGTATATCAGTACTGTTTAGAAGAGACAACAAAAGCATAGGGAATCAAAATAGTTACAAGTCAATAGATGGGAAAAATGAAGCAGAAATATACTGACCAAAATAAAATCAATGTAGCTATATTAATATGAGATTAATCTATCTTTAAGACAAAATACATTTCTAGAGATTAAAATGTTCACTACAGCATGGTGGAAGATTTAATTGACATACCCCTATTCATAACTGATAGATCAAACAGACAAAAAAATCAAGCTATAGATTTAGAAACAATAAGTTAATCTAAGAAGTTATATAGAATAGTCTAAAATTAATACTATTAGCAAACTTATGGCATATTGATTAAGAAAAATGACAAAGAAATGAAGCATTATAAAATTGAGAATGAAAAGGAAATTTTATCAAACTATGTAAAATTTTTAAAATAATAGTGAGTATATTAAGACTTTTGCATCAATAAATTAGAAAAGTAAGCAAAGCAGACAATACACCATACCCCTCCACCAAATAATTTACCAAATTTCAATCAAGGAGATAGAAAAACTGATTATTTCTATAATTAGTAAAGAATGGGAGTAATTAAAAGTCTCCAAGAAAGAAAATTCTAACTCAAATGGTTTCAAGAGGAAATTCTACCATTAAAGAAATAATTTCAATCATAAACAATATATAAAAAGAAGTGTATTCCTCAGCTATTTTATGAAGCTATGATAACCTTGTTATCAAAATTCTGACAAAAATGGCTGTGAGAAGGGAATAGTTATAAACTCATCTCTTTCACATGTATAGACACAAAAACCCAAACAAAGTATTAATCTCAATCCAGCAATGCATAAAAAAGATAGTACTTAATGATAAGACTGTTTTGTCCTAGTCAAACAAGGTTTGTTTCACATTACAATATCTATTAATACAATTCACTACATTAATGATTTAAAATGATAATACCATTAAAAATTATATCATCAGTTCAATAGACGTAGAAAAAGCCATGTATAGTTTCTAGGAATCTAAGCAAAACATAAAATTTTCTTTAAGACAAAATTGTAAATCCCACTATTACCTGTTTAACTTAAACTAATTACTTGTTTAACTTTTTAAACCTCCTTCATACTTAAGAATGAGATATAAAGCATCTTAGATGAAAAACTTAGAGATACAGTAGAACCATTAGGACTAAGAGGCTCTGCCTACACCTGGTAGACCCAACCTCAGGTACTTTTAGTGACTGCTAAGGATCTTATGATTTCATTTGTTTGTAGAAGTGAGTTGAGAATTTAAGGAAATGAAAATATGCTTTTCTAGTTTAAAAATATTCTTTCTCTCCATATTTATTTAGCTTAAAACAGTTACAAAATTTCTTTAAAAGCCAATTATTTTAAAATTAGCAAAACTGGTAAAATGTGCTGTGTTACTTTTTAAAAATAAATTCAAGAGGATTACACACATCATCAACAGTGCCTTTATAAAATGACAGGCAGGTCCTAGGAAACAGTTTTCAGTACTGTGATGGTTAACATTAGGTGTCAACTTGATTGGATTGAAGGATGCCTAGATGGCTGGTGAAGTATTGTTTCTAGGTGTGTCTGTGAGGGTGTTACTGGAAGAGACTGACATTTGAGTTGGTGGACTGGGAGAGGAAGACCCACCCTCAATGTGAATGGGCACCATACCTTGGGTTGCCAACCAGGCTAGAACAAAGCATGCAGAAGAAGATGGGATAACTTTGCTTAATGAATCTTCTGGCTTCCTTCTTTTTCCCGTGCTGGATGCTTCCTCCCACTCCTCTGGCCCTTGGACATCAGACTCCAGGTTCTTCAGCCTTTGGACTCTTGGACTTACACCAATGGTTTCCCAGGGTCTCTGGGGCATTCGGCCACAGACTGAAGGCTGCCCTGTCAGCCTCCCTGGTTTTGAGGCTTTCAGACTCGGAATGAGCTACTACTGGCTTCTCTCTTCCCCAGCTTGCAGATGGCCTATCATGGGACTTCGCCTTGTGATCATGTGAACCAATTCTCCCTAATAAACTCCCTTTCATGTATGCATATATCCTATTAGTTCTGTCCCTCTGGAAAACCCTGACTAATACAAGTACCATTAAGGAAGACATCTAATTTAAATTTACAATATTCTACATTGGGAAATATTTGAAACAGACCAACAAGGGGGAGGAGAGTACCTATGAGCAGGCAGTTAGCTGTTTCGAGATTAAGAAAGATGCCCACAGTTTCAGTTATTTTTTTTTGTACACAAATGGAGAGTTTAAAATAGAGCCAGGTTTTTAAATTTCCCAACAGGAAGCAAGTAATGCAAGTCAAACTACAACTGGAAATCACTTTCTCAAAAAGCAAAAACACAGGTATATGACAATATGTTTCTTCTCAAGTCTCAAATTTGCATGCAGTGATTGAGAAGAGAGAAGATAATGCTAAGTGAATGGCATTATCATCAGTTCATTTTGCATTTGTACCTTTGTGGTAACTATGACTGGTCCATTAAGTATTTCTGAAGCAGACTAGCAGTTTGCCTGAAAGAAGGTCGGGGATGAAAGTGATGATATCCTCTTTTAAAGAAAGATGGATAAACTACTTTTCTTGAAAAAACCCTTTTTCCTTTAATTCATGAAGATTCCTGTCCTGGATGTCCAATTAATCTATCAAGTACAAGATCTTTCAGATTCGTCAGTTGGAGAGAAACTTGAGTCGCCTAAGTCTGGATTTTTATTCTTTATTTCTTTATTTTAAGAGACAAAGTCTCCTCTGTCTTCTGGGCTAGAGTGCAGTGGCACCATTATAGCTCACAGCAGCCTTGAACTCCTGGGCTCAAGGGACTCTCCCACCTCACCCTCCTGAGTAGCTGGGACTACAGGCATGTGCCACTGCACCCAGTGGTTTCTGGATTTTGATGAACTACTTCTTAAACTGCAATCATAGAAGTAACTAATAAAAGACTTCTTAGGGAGAATTTAGTCTTAAAAGGAAGAATAACCTTTACCCTTTAAGATAAACTGTACCCTTCATGAATAAAATGAATTTTATATCATTGGAAAAAGGAATTATGTACAATAATGCTCAGCTTCCAAGAAATATTGAGCTGGGAAGCTGAGTGAAGTCACCAGAGGGCTGGATGAGGATAGGCAGGAAAGAGGTACAGGGGTGTGAATTTGAAGTGACACCAATGAGCCCAGGCAGTGTTTTTCTCCATCCACACACAGGTGAGGAATAGGAGGACAGCGGAATGTAACAGGGTTCAGGCTTTGTCATGCTGGTAAATCAAAATGAAAGAGGAGAATGTTGAAGATATGTGTGAGGGGGTTATTCTAATGGTTGCCTATGATATTTTAGCTGAATAGAGAAGGAAGTAAGGACCTGGGGACAAGTGAGGTCATGAGGAAAGAGAGAGAGAGTGAGTGAGAAGATTGATGAACTTTAGAGCTGATGGAACTGAGGATTGGAAGGGGGATCTTAGAAGAATTTGTATGAAATGTGAGGTGTTGGTCATAGAGCCAGATGCTGAAAGTCAAGGTCGTGTATTGGTTATTGGTTCTGAGAAGGTCTAGGTCTGATGACCATGGGAATAAGCAGCTGAGGTAGGTGGAGGACAAGATACTTTGAAGAGAGGAGGTCAAGAAACTGAGAGGCCAAGAAATTAGATTAATTTCTTACAAGGATATAAAAATCACTAACAAATTTAACAGGAGTAATTTTGCAGAGCGAGCCAGGAGCGAAAATATTCAAGTAGAGCAAATGTCCTGGGGCTTGGTAGATAACTGCAACAAGATGTTACAGCTTGAAGACTTGAAACTCAACAGTGATTATTGTTAAGGAAGAAGGGAGGAAGAATGATCCAGAAGGAGCAATGAGGGACAAGGAAAACTCATACCTCACCTCTGAGCCTAGTGAGGGGAGGATTATGGGAGAAAAATGGCTACTACTTGGCATCAGAGGAAACAGTTTTCTTAGTGGAAGCCAAGGACAAGATGCAAAGGAAACATTCAGAAAAGAAGTCAGGGTGTGGGGATTTTTGCCAATGACTGCGATTTCCAGAAGGCACAGCAGAAGAAGTAATTCCCACAGCCTTATGGGAATTACTGTGCAGGAGAGGAAGGGAGCCCAGGGTTTCATATGGTGGCTGACATTCTCAGGGGTAACAGCCATAATGACATTAGTCCTGAATGCCTTTAGACAGAAAGTGGTGAGAATTCTTTGAATAATATTAGGCAGATCAGGTGGTGGTCTTGCCAGAAGTGGGCAAAAATTCTGAGGATCTCTTTTGGCCCCTGATAATGAAGGCAGTATCATGCTAGAAATCTCTGTATCGGTATTATGCACAGCTGAATTGTTACCTACTTGTGTGTGCCTTGATTTTCCAGAAAGACTGTGAGGTCTCCTATCACTGTATCATTGTGTTTTTTGCATTGTACTTTCTTGCTCTACGTGACTATCATACGTGTTATGGATTGAACTGTCTCCACTCTCCAAATTCATATGCCTCAATCCTCAGTACCTCACAATGTGACCTTATTTGAAGATAGGGTTTTCACCTTACTTGGAGAGAGGATAATCAAGTTAAAGTGAGGTCATGTGGGTGGGCCCTAATCCAACATGACTGGTATCCTTATTTTTATAAAAGAAAATTTGGACACAAAGGGACACATACAGGGAGAACGCTACGTGAACATCAAGTTGGCCACCTACAAGCCAAGCAGAGAGGCCTGAAACAGCTCCTTCTCTCACAGCCTCCGAGGAAACCAACGCTGTCAACAGCTTGATTTGGGATGTCCAGCCTCTGGAACAATAAGACAATAAATTCCTGTTGTTTAAGCCATCCAGTTTGTGGTACAGTGTTACAGCAGGCCTAGGAAGTTATGAATATTACAATAATTCTATATGAGAGAACCAATAATTCTTCTTGAGAGGAGGAACTAAATTTTATCTGCATTTCCAAGGCCTCACAGCATCGCATATACCTTACTCTCCCTCGGATTTAAAGACTATCTCTTGTGTGGGTATATTTTTTTATTTGAGTTTTACTTGTTAATTATAAAGCCATTGAAGAAAGAACCAGTGGCAACATCTAAGGAATTAGTTTGCAGTGTTAAATGACCAGAGGAATCTTGAAAGTTATTTTCAGGAGTTGGATTATGGCTGCGCACTGCGTATAAAACCTGGACTCAGTACCATAAACCAAAGTTCAACTACCTGCCTTTAGCATTATGCTGACATTAAAACATCCTACTTGCTATTTCTCTCTCATTTGCTCAACTGTTTAGGTGTTTGAGCCAATTTACACCAACACAGATCTTTCCTTTGGATCCATTTCACGGGATTTGTATTGACCCCATATGTGACTCCCTGTGTCTTCCTACCCAATAAATTGGAGGCATTTTTTTAAAACCTACTTCTACTGAAAGGTGGTTGAGGGAGACCTGGGTCAAGTACACCTTTGATGTATTACTAATTATATTCTTATAATTTATTGAAAGGTAGGAGAATAACTTGGGGAGCCTTGGCAACCTGGATGAATAGAATTGATGATGGAGGGAAAACCTTATTATAAATAGCCTTGGAAGTAGAATATATTTGAATGGGATTAAAGATATTTATCAGCAGTAAGGACGACAGTTCACAGAGTGATTTGCTTGGCTACACAGCTACTGAATCTGATGAGATCCTTAGCTCACTTGGGTGAATCTCAAAATTCATAGTTTCAATGCCCACAAGCAGTAAGATTATCATTAAAAACCAACTTCAGCAAAAAACAAGAAACTAGATTGTCAGCAGAAATGCAAAGTTCTAAATTAAATTTGAGAAATTATTATGCAGGATTTGGAACTGTCTGAAGTGTACTTTCAGTTGTTCTCTCTCTCTTTCTTTATACATATATGTTATACATAAAACTTTTGTTAGAGGGGGAGAAACCTAAACAATTTAACAACCTTTTTAAGGCTTTATGCATCACAGGCCTTTTCTCATATGTACTATATGTATATAAGGTTACTTATGTAACCTTAAAACATATCAAAACAATAAAAGTGAATAGGGTGCAGAATGTGAGAGAACTAGTTGCTCCACTTCTCTATTGTTGTATAACAAATCATCCCAAAACTAAGTGGCTATAAACAGGCAATATTAACTCTTATGGATCTGGGGTTGATTGGGCTCAGCTGAGTGATTTTCACCTGGAGTCTCTCATGCAGCTGCAGTCAGACAGTGGCTAGGTCTGGAGTCAGTTCAAAAGATTTCCCTCTCACATGTCTGACAATTAACATCAGCTGCAGTCTTAGCTGGGGCTTTCTGTAAAACACCTATAAATGGCCTCTGCTTCCTCATCACATAGCACCTGGAATCTGAGAGCAAACTTCTCAAAAGAAACCAGATTGAAGCTCTGTCTTCTTGTATGACCATGCCTGGGAAGTTGCATCACTTCCTTTGCAGTCACATGCCTGCCCAAATTCAAAGGGAACATAATGCCACCTCTCACAATGTAGTGGCTACATTCCTCCCTTGAAAGACCTTCTTATGGCCAGGATGAAAGACCTTCTTGTGGCCATCTTGGAAGATAGAATCTGCTACAGCCTTCTCTCTGGCCAAGATAATTCACTTCCTCCACATGCAAAACATACTCATTCCCTTCCCTCAGGCTCCCAAGACTCAACCCATTATGGCACCAGGTCTAGGAATCATCATCTAAATCACATCTGCATGCTAATTAGGATCCTTGGGTGTGCCTCCTTGGGTACAGCCCCTTAAGTACCATTCCTCCCTATCTGAAAACCTGTAAACTAGAATAAGAGAAATATGGCTCTGTCCTGCCCGGCCCACAGGCAGCCAGACCTAGTGGTTATCTCCCTTGTTCCCTGAAAATCACTGTTATCCTGTTCTTAAGGTGCCCAGATTTCATATTGTTCAAACATACATGCTCTACAATTTGTGCAGTTAACGCAATCATCACAGGGTCCTGAGGCGACATACATCCTCAGCTTATGAAGGTGGTGGGATTAAGGGATTAAAGTAAAGACAGGCATAGGAAATCACAAGAGTATTGATTGGGGAAGTGATAAATGTCCATGAAATCTTCATAATTTATTTTCAGAGACTGCAGTAAAGACAGGTGTAAGAAATTATAAAAGTGTTAATTTGGGGAACTAATAAATGTCCATTTTTTATGTCCACATAAATCTTCACAATTTATGTTCTTCTGCCATGGCTTCAGCCGGTTCCTCCGTTCGCAGTCCCTGACTTCCCGCAACAAACTAGAGAGTCAAATTGTCTTCCCTCCTCCCTCCCAGTTCACCCAACATGCAATAGTGAGACAAACTAAGATCACCACTTTGTTTACTCTCATTCAAAAAAGTGGAGAACTGGAGGCAAACAGCAAGTCACTGTTGCATAGCAATTCTGAAATCCTGCTGAGCACATATTGCCAGTTCCCTGAGTCAGGCTCAGTCCTACTGTCTTGTTCTTCACTGTGACTCTTGTCTCTTAGTACTGCTTTCTAAGTCATACTTGCTTTCCCAAAAGAAAACTGAATTGTAATTGACTAGCTTTCTCATCCTGCTTTCTGTCCATAAAAGATTTGGGCCTAAAAGCTTCTTTTCATTTTGTAAGTCTCTGTCCCTTTTAATGCAAGTTGATGAGGCTTCTGGCAAAAGAATTTTCTCCAAAACTTTGTATTTTGTGTATGCATTTATGATCCACTCTATTAGAAAGGGTCATATCTACAAATCTCTTGGAGATAAATCCTTCTCCATCTAGAGATCCTGGTGAGACTCCTGTGGGACAATGTCCTTAATATGCTGGAGGGGAGAGGGGTTTGTCTGTTCAAAAAGCACAGCCTTAGATCTTCTTAAGATCATAACAAAGCATGCTACAGTCACACCTGTGGCTTCATCCTTAGACCACATTTTCCTGACACTTTTTACCACTTTCACCCTGGATTTGATATGTGTGTGTGTGTGTGTCACCACCCAAATCTCATGTTGAATTGTAATCCCCATATGTTGAAGGATAGGCAGGGTGGGAGGTGATTGGATCATAGGGCGGTTTCTCATGGCTTAACACCATCCCCCTAGTGATGACTCGTGAGTTAGTTCTTGCCAGATCTGGTTGTTTGAAAGTGTTTCAGCACTTTCTCCTTCACTCTGTCTCTCCTGCCACCATGGAAGATGTGCGTCGTTTCCCCTTCCACCATGATTGTAAGTTTCCTGAGGCCTCTCCAGCCATGTGGAATGGTGATTCAATTAAACCTCTTTTCCTTATAAATTACCTAGTCTCAGGTAGTTCTTTTTTTTAAATTTAGTGAAGTCTTCTGATAGCAGGATTTGATTTTTTTCATCATAATTTATTTTAAGTTTCGGGGCACATGTGGAGGACGTGTAGGTTTGTTACTTAGGTAAATATGTGCTATGGTGGTGCACAGATCAACCCATCACCTAAGTATTAAGCCCAGCATCCATTAGCTATTCTTCCTGATGCTTGCCCTCCCCAACCCCCACAACAAGCCCCAGTGTGTGTTGTTCCCCCTGATGTATCCATGTGTTCTCACTGTTCAATTCCAACTTATAAGTGAGAACATGCAGTGTTTGGTTTTCTGTTCCTGTGTTAGTTTGCTGAGGATAATGGCTTCCAACTCCATCTATGTCCCTGCAAAGACATGATCTCATTCTTTTTTATGGCTGCATAGTATTTCATGGTGTATATGTACCACATTTTCTTTATCAAGTCTATCATGGATGGGCATTTGGGTTGATATTTTGTCTTTGATATTGTGAATACTGCTGCAATGAACATACACAAGTATCTTTGTAATAGAATGTATCTTTGTAATAGAATGATTTTCATTTCTTTGGGTATATACCCAGTAATGGGATTGCTGGGTCAAATGGTATTTCTGCCTCTAGATTTTTGAGGAATCACCACACTGTCTTCCACCATGGTTGAACTAATTTACATTCCTACCAACAGTGTAAAAGCATTTCTTTTTCTCTGCAACCCCATCAGCATCTGCTGTTTCTTGACTTTTTAATAATAGCATTCTGATTGGTGTGAGATAGTATCTCATTGTGGTTTTGATTTGCATTTCTCTAATGATCAGTGATGTTGAGCTTTTTTCATGTTTGTTGCCCACATGTATGTCTTCTTTTGAGAAGTGTCCATTCATGTCCTTTGCCCACTTTTTAATGTGGTTAGTTTTTCTTCTTGTAAATTTGTTTAAGTTCCTTGTAGATTCTGAGTATTAGACCTTGGTCAGAAGTGTAGAATGCAGAAATTTTCCCCCATTCTGTAGGTTGTCTGTTCACTCTGATGATAGTTTCTTTTGCTGTGCAGAAGCTCTTAATTAGATCCTATTTATCAATGTTTTCTTTTGTTGCAATTGCTTTTGGTGTTTTCGTCATGAAATCTTTGCCTGTGCCTATGTCCCAAGTGGTATTGCTTAGATTTTCTTCTAGGGTTTTTATTGTTTTGGGTTTTACGTTTAAGTCTTTAATCCATCTTGAGTTAGTTTTTGTATAAGGTGTAAGGAAGGGTCCAGTTTCAATTTTCTCCCATTTCTTCCAGCACCATTTATTAAATAGGGAATCCATTCCCCTTTGCTTGTTTTTGTCAGGTTTGTCAAAGATCACATGGTTGTGGGTATGCAGACTTACTTCTGAGTTATCTATTCTGTTTCATCAGTCTCTGTGTCTGTTTTTGCACCAGTACCATGCTGTTTTGGTTATTGTAGCCTTGTAGTATAGTTTGAAGTTGGGTAGCATGATGCCTCCAGCTTTGTGCTTTTTGCTTAGGATTATTTTTGCTCTTCAGGCTCTTTTTTGGTTCCATATGAATTTTAACGTAGTTTTTTCTCATTCTGTGAAGAATGTCATTGGCAGTTTGATAGGAATAGCATTGAATCTATAACTTACTTTGGGCAGTATGGCCATTTTCATATTGTATCTGCCTATCCATGAGCATGGAATGTTTTTTCATTTGTTTGTGTCCTCTCTGATTTCCTTGAGCAGTGGTTTACAGTTTTCTTTGAATAGAACCTCCACTTCTTTTGTTAACTGTATTCCTAGGTATTTTATTCTCTATAGCAATTGTGAATGGGAGTTCATGATTTGGCTGTCTGCATGCCTATTGTTTGTGTATAGGAATGCTAACAATTTTTGCACATTGATTTTATATTCTGAGACTTTGCTGAAGTTGCTTATCAGCTTAAGAAGCTTTGGGGCTGAGATGATGGGGTTCTAGATACAGGAACATATCATCTGAAAACAGAGACAATTTGATTTTCTCTCTTCCTATTTGAATACCTTTTATTTCAATCTCTTGCCTGATTGTCCTGTCCAATACCATGTTGAACAGGAGTTTTGAGAGAGGGCATCCTTGTCTTGTGTGGGTTTTCAAGGGAAATCCTTCCAGCTTTTGCCATTCTGTATGGTATTGCCTATGTGTTTGTCATATATGGCTCTTATTATTTTGAAATATATTCCTTCAATACTTAGCTTATTGAGAGTTTTTAACATGAAGGGATGTTGAATTTTATCAAAGCCTTTTTCTGCATCTATTGAGATAATCATGTGTTTTTTGTCTTGAGTTCTGTTTATGTGATGAATTACATTTATTGATTTGTGTATGTTGAACCAACCTTGAATTCCAGGGATGAAGCCAACTTGATCGTGGTGGATTAGCTTTTTAATGTGCTGGTGGATTCGGTTTGCCAGTATTTTATTGAGGATTTTCACATTGATGTTCATCAGGGATATTGGACTGAAGTTTTTTGTTGTTGTATCTCTACCAGGTTTTGGTATCAGCATGATGCTAGCCTCATAAAATGAGTTGGGGAGGAGTCCCTCCTTTTCCATTGTTTGAAATAGTTTCAGTAGAAATGGTACCAGCCCCTTTTTGTACCTTGGGTAGAAGTCAGCTGTAAATCCACCCGATCCTGGGCTTTTGTTGTTGTTGTTGTTGGTAGGTGTATTAGTTCATTCTCATGCTACTATGAAGAAATACTTGAGACTGGGTAATTTATAAAGGAAAGAGGTTTAATTGACTCACAGTTCTGCATGGCTTGGGAGGCCTCAGAAAACTTATAACCATGGCAGAAGGCACCTCTTCACAGGGTGGCAGGGGAGAGAATGAGAGCTGAGTGAAAGGGGAATCCCCTTATAAAGCTATAAGATCTTGTGAGAACTTACTTACTATCACAAGAATAGCATGGGCTAAACCACCTCAATGATTCAGTTACCTCTCACTGGGGATTATGGGAACTACAATTCAAGATGAGATTTGGGTGGGGACACACCCAAACCATATCATTCTGCCCCTGGCCCCTCCCAAGTCTCATGTCCTCACATTGCAAAACACAATCATGCCCTTCCAAGAGTCCCTTAAAGTCTTAACTCATTTCATCATTAACTCAAAAGTCCAAATCGAAAGTCACATCTGCAACAAGGCAAGTCCTTTCTGCCCATGAGCCTGAAAAAAGCAAGTCGGTTACTTCCTAAATAAAATGGGGGTACAGCCATTGAGTAAATATACCTGTTCCAAGTGGGAGAAATTGGCCAAAACTTGCATGTGGCCTGTAGCAGGCCACCCCTGTGGCTTTGCAGCCCCCCCCCCCCGCCGCCGGCTGCTTTCACAGGCTGGTGTTGAGTGTCTGTGGCTTTTCCAGGTGCATGGTGCAAGCTGTTGGTGGATCTACCATTCTGGGGTCTGGAGGACAGTGGCTTTCTTCTCATAGCTCCATTAGGCAGTGCCCTGGTGGGGACTCTGTGTGGGGGCTCCAACCCCACATTTCCCTTTCACATTGCCCTTGCAGAGGTTCTCCATGAGGGCTACACCCCTACAGCAAACTTCTGCCTGGACATCTAGGAGTTTCCGTAGATCCTTTGAACTCTGCGAGGGGTTCCCACACCTCAATTCTTGACTTCTGTGCACCTTCAGGCCCAACACCACATGGAAGCTGCCAAGGCTTGGGGCCTTCACACTCTGAAACAACAACCTGAGCTGTATGTTGGCCACTTTTAGCCATGGCTGGAGTGGCTGGAATGCAGGGCACCAAGTCCTAAGGCTGCACACAGCAGGGGTGGCCCTGGACCTGGCCCAGGAAACCATTTTTCCCTCTTCTACCTTCTGGGAGGCCTAAGATGGGAGGGACTGCCATGAAGGTCTCTGACATGCCCTGGAGACATTTTCCCCATTGTCTTGGTGATTAACATTTGGTTCCTTATTTCTTAGGCAAATTTCTGCAACCAGCTTGAATTTCTCCCCAGAAAGTAGGGTTTTCTTTTCTGTTCTATCCTCAGGCTGCAAATTTTCAAAACTTTTATACTCTGCTTCCTCTTGAACGCTTTACTGCTTAGAAATTTCTTCTGTCATATATCCTAAATCATTTCTCTCAAGATCAAAGTTCCACAGATCTCTGGGGCAGGGGAAAAATGCCACCACTCTCGTTGCATAGCAAGAGTGACCTTTATTTCAGTTCCCAACAAGTTCCCCACCTCCATCTGAGACCATCACAGCCTGGACTCATTGTCCATCACTATCAGCATTTTGGTCAAAGCCATTCAACAAGTCTCTAGGAAATTCCAAACTTTCCTACATTTTCCTGTCTTCTGAGCCCTCCAAGTCTCTAGGGAGTTCCAAACATTCTCACATGTTTCTGTCTTCTTCTGAGCCCTCCATGCTGTTCCAACCTCTGCCTGTTACCCAGTTCCAAAGTTGCTACCACATTTTTGGATATCTTTATAGCAGCACCCCACTCTCTGCAGTACCAACTTACTGTATTAATCTGTTCTCATGCTGCTTTGAAGAAATACCTGAGACTGGGCAATTTATAAGGAAAAGAAGTTTAATTAACTCACAGTTCCGCATGGCTAGGGAGACACCTCAGGAAACTTACAATCATGGCAGAAGGCACCTCTTCACAGGGTGGCAGGGGAGAGAATGAGAGCCGAGCGAAGGGAAAAGCCCCTTATAAACCATCAGATCTTGTGAGAACTTACTATCAGAAGAATAGCATGGGGAAAACTGCTCCCATGATTCAATTACCTCCCACCGAGTCCTTCCCACTACACGTGGGGATTATGGGAACTATAAGTCAAGATGAGATTTGGGTGGGGACACAGCCCAACCATGTCAGTAGGCTATTTATTACTACCTCAGTTTCAGAACTCATTATTGGTCTATTTAGGGGCTCAATTTCTTCCTGGTTCAGTCTGCATCCAGGAATTTATCCATTTCTTCTAGATTTTCTAGTTCTTGTGCATAGAAGTGTTTATAATATTCTCAGATGGTTGTTTGTATTTCTGTGGGATCAGTGGTTATATCCCCCTTATCATTTCTGATTGTACCTACTTGATTCTTCTCTCTTTTCTTCTTTATTAGTCTAGCTAGAAGTCTATCTATTTTATTAATTTTTTCAAAAAACCAGCTCCTGGATTTAAATGAGTTTTTGAAGGGTTTTTTGTGTCTCTATCTCCTTCAATTCTACTCGGATCTCGGTTATTTCATATCTTCTCATAGCTTTGGGGTTTGTTTGCTCTTGTTTCTGTAGTTCTTTTAGTTGTGATGTTAGGTTGTCAATTTGAGATCTTTCTATCTTTTTGATATGGGCATTTAGTGCTACAAATGTCCCTCTTTTTTTTTTTTTTTTTTTTTTTGAGACAGAGTTTTGCTCTTGTTGCCCAGGCTGGAGTGCCATGGCAAGATCTCGGCTCACTGCAACCTCCACCTTCTGGTTTCAAGTGATTCTCCTGACTCAGCCTCCTGAGTAGCTGGGATTACAGGTGCCCGCCACCATGCCTGGCTAATTTTTGTATTTTTTTTTAGTAGAGATGGGGTTTCACCATGTTGGTCAGGCTGGTCTCCAACTCCTGACCTCATGATCTGCCCACCTCAGCCTCCCAAAGTGCTGGGATTACAGGCATGAGCCACTGCACCTGGCCGAATGTCTCTCTTAAAACTGCTTTAGCTGTGTCCCAGGGATTCTGGCATGTTGTCTCTTTATTCTCATGATTTTCAAATAACTTCTTGATTTCTGCCTTAATTTCATTATTTACCCAAGAGTCATTCAGGAGCAGGTTGTTCAATTTCCATGTAGTTGTGTGGTTTTCAGTAAGTTTCTCAATCTTGAGTTCTAATTTGATTGTACTGTGATCTGAGAGACTGTTTGTTATCATTTCAGTTCTTTTGCACTTGCTGAGGAGTGTTTTACTTTCAATTACGTTATCAATTTTAGAGTAAGTGCCATTTGGTGATGAGAAGAATGTATATTCTGCTGTTCGGGGGTGGAGAGTTCTGTAGATATCTATCAGGTCTACTTGATCCAGAGGTACATTTAGGCACTGAATATCTTTGTTAATGTTCTATCTCAATGATCTGTCTAATATTGCCATTGGGGTGTTAATGTCCCCCACTGTTGTTGTGTGGGAGTCTAAATCTCTTTGTAGGTCTTTAAGAACTTGCTTTATGAATCTGGGTGCTCCTGTATTGGGTGTATATATATATTTAGGATAGTTAGCTCCTGTGGATGAACTGAACCCTTTACCATTATGTAATGCCCTTCTTTGTCTTTTTTTTATCTTTGTTGATTTAAAGTCTGTTTTGTCAGAAACTAGGATTCCAGCTCCTGCTTTTTTCTGTTTTTTATTGGCTTGGTAAATTTTCCTCCATCCCTTTATTTTGAGACCATGGGTGTCTTTGCACATGAGATGTTTCTCTTGAAGACAGCACACCAGTGGAGCTTGACTCTTTATCCACTTGCCATTCTGTGTCTTTTAATTGCGGCATTTAGCCCATTTGCATTTAAGATTAATATTGTTACGTGTGAATTTGATCCTGTCATCATGATGTTAGCTTGTTATTTTGCAGACTTGTTTATGTACTTGCTTCAAGGTGTCACTGGTCTGTGTACTTCAGTGTTATTTTTTAGTGGCTGGTAACGGTTTTTTTCTTTCCATATTTAGTGCTTCCTTCAGGAGCTCTTGCGAGGCAGGCCTGGTGGTGAAGAATTCCTTCAGCATTTGCTTGTCTGAAAACGATCTTATTTCTCCTTTGCTTATGAAGCTTAGTTTGGCAGGATATGAAATTCTTGGTTGGAAATTCTTTTCTTTAATAATGTTGAATATTGGCTGCCAATCTCTTCCGACTTGTAGGGTTTCCACTGAGAGGTCTGCTCTTTGTCTGATGGGCTTCCCGTTGTAGATGACCTGGCCCTTCTCTCTGGCCTTAACATTTTTTCTTTCATTTCAACCTTGGAGAATCTGATGATTATACGTCTTGAAGTTGATCTTCTCATGGAGTTATCTGGATTTCCTGAATTTGAATGTTTTCCTGTCTCACTAGGTTGGGGAATTTCTCCTGGATGATATCCTGAAGTTTGTTTTTAGACTTGGTTCCATTCTCCTCATCTCTTCCAGGCACCCCAATCAGTTGTAGGTTTGGTTTTTTTTATATAATCTCATATTTCTCACAGGTTTTGTTCATTCCTTTTCATTTTTTCCCCTCTATTCTTGTCTCCCTGTATTATTTCAAAAAGATAGCCATCAAGCTCTGAGATGTGTTTCTCTGTTTGGTCTGTTTAGCTATTGATACTTGTAAGTGCATTGTGAAGTTCTCATGTTCTGTTTTTCAGCTCCATCAGGTCATTTATGTTCCTCTATAAACTGGCTATTCTGGTTATCAGCTCCTGTAATATTTTAGCTCCTGTAATATTTTATCATGATTCTTAGCTTCTTTGCATTGGGCTAGAACATACTCCTTTAGCTCAGTGAATTTTTTGATTACCCACCTTCTGAAGCTACTTCTGTCAATTTATCCATCTCAGCCTCAGCCCAGTTCTCTGCCTTTGCTGGAGAGATGTTGCAATCATTTGGAGGACAAGAGGCTCTCTGGCTTTTTCAGTTTTCAGCCATTTTTTCATTGATTCTTTCTCATCTTTGTGGGCTTATCTACCTCTGATCTTTGAGGTTGCTGACCTCTGAATGGGGTTTTTGCGAGGTCTTTTTTGTTGCTGTCATTGTTGTTGTTGCTTTCTGTTTGTTTTTCTTTTAACGTCAGGCCCCCCATCTGCAGAGACGCTGCAGTTTGCTGGGGATCTACTCCAGACCCTAGTCACTTCAGATCCTCCCACACCTGGAGGTATCACCAGTGAAGGCTGCAAAACAGCCTGCTCCTTCCTCTGGGAGCTCCATCCCAGGGCACATTTGCCCACCCAAATGCTCCTGTAGGAGGTGTCTGGAGACTTCTTTTGGGAGGTCTCACCCAGTCGGGAGGAACAGGATCAGGGACTCGCTTAAAGTAGCAATCTGACTGCCCCTTGGCAGAGCGGGTGTGCTGCACTGGGGGAAACCCCCCTCGTCCAGACCACCTAGACTTTTCGGAGCCAGCAGTCTGAACTGCAGATACAGTGGCTGCCCCTCCCCCAGTGGCTCCATCCCAGGGAGAGAACAGAGTTCTGTCCATAAAACCCTGGCTGGAGTTGCTGAAACTCCCATAGGGAGGCCTTGCCAGATTAGGAGGGATAGATCAGGGTCCCATTTAAAGATGCAGTCTGACTATGATCTGCCATAGCAGCTATGCTGTGCTGTGGGGAATTCCCCCCAGTCCAGACCACCCAGACTCCCCTGAGCTGGCAGGCCAAAATGGCAGACTCCAGCCACGGAGATGGTGGCTGCCCTTCCCTCCAGGAACTTAGTCATCTCAGGCAGTCTCCAGTCAGCTGCCGCTGGCCGGGCTGGAATTCCAAGTCAGTAGATCTTATCTTGTGAGCTGCCGTGTGAGTGCAGCCTGCAGAACGCCACTTGGCTCCCGGGCTTCAGTCTCCTTCTTACGGGGATGCACAGATGATCTCCTGTCTCACCAGAATTCCTGGGGCCAGAGTACACAAAAAACTCCTGGGTCTCTGTGCATGCCTGAGTGGCTGCAAAGAGTCCACAAAGCTCTGTGCTTTGGACCCAAGGCCCTCGTGGTGTGGGCTTACAAGGGGATCTCCTGATCTATGGGTTGCAAAGATCCATGGGAAAAGCGTGGTTTCCTGGGTGGGGTCCCACAATCACTCACAGCCTTCCTTGGCTGGGGTTGGGGCTCCCCTGCTTCCACACTACTCAGGAGTGGGCTGTCGCCCCAACCTCCCTTTCCTCGCTCTCCATGGGTGGTGCCAACTGCCCAGTCAGTCCCAACCGATTTGATCTCTTAAAAGACATTTTTTAATGTTAGAATCATTTGCCTTCTAGAAAGCCTATGAGAAAGGGTATTATTTCAAACCCACCAAATTTTGGCCCCTTTAAATTTAATAATTCTTTCTTTGGCTGTTTTGCAGCCTTCACTGGTGATACCTCCAGGTGTGGGAGGATCTGAAGTGACTAGGGTCTGGAGTAGATCCCCAGCAAACTTTGTTTGGCTTATCTCTTTCCTTTCACATTTAATCACAGGCCACAAGAAAAAGTCACATGGCAATTTTAATATGTTGCCTGGATCTTCTTCCTCAGGTATCTGACATTTAATGCTGATTGTCTACTGGAACCTTAGTGGAAGCTATTGGCTAGAACACCTACATGTGGTGTCTTCATGTGGCCTGGGCTTCCTCACAGCATGACAGGTGGATTCTAAGAGCAGGAGTCCCAAGAGAGACACCAGGTGCAAGATGCATCACCTTTTAAAATCTGTTTTAGAAGTCACCTGACATTTCTTCCTCTGTAGTCACAAGCCCACCCAGAATCAAGGAGCAGGAACACAGAAGTCACTTCTTATTGAGAAAAGTGGCAATTCAACATTGTGAGAAAAGCATGCAGGATGGGTGATCTTGTTGCAGCCATCTTGGAAAATCCAGTCTGGCCATAATAATTCTTGAGCTGAAATTACCAAATCACTCTAAGAAGCTGGTGTTTATCTATAATCATATAGCAGTTTGTCAGTGGAATCCAAAATAAAATCCATATTTTTCCTGTTCTCAATCTATAAGACCAAGCTCTAGGCTAAAGAGCTTATGCCCAAATATCAGAATTAACAAAGAGATGTATGAAACTGAAGAAATTTATTTTTCTTATTGTGTTTTATGGTCTGAAAGACACATCACAGTGGATAAATCCAGTGAAACCTTACCATGTAGTTAACTTGATAAGACAGGCGGGATAGAAGCTTGCTTAATACAATCGGATTCTCTATACCTTCCCCAAATCACCCATGATGAACTCAACCTGTATCACAGAAAGCACTCCAGTCTCTTGCATTTAAATACTGATGCAAGTCCTTGAAGTGGAAATGTGGATCACAATATCACAGTCAATATGTGTGCTTTAAGTGTTCATAATTTTCAAGTGTGAAAATTTTATTTATTTGAAGCCTAGTCCAGAAGAACTAGTTATAAGAGAGAAAACCACTGTTGCAGGTACCTGTTCTGTGAATTACCAGACACTCAGACACATCTACAGGCCCACAGGGCTCCGTAGGCACCAGGCTGGGGGAGGCTTGAAGTCTCCAATGTCTTCAGGTTCAATTCTTACTAAGCCGCTGGCATCATTACTGAAATAACTTCTCCCACTTCCAAGCAAGCAAAGCTTAGTGTTTCAAAAAGGTTTCATTCATTTTGAAGCCTCCCTGGGGCACATGTGCTGATGAAAACCCCTTGGAATCTTACACTTGTGGCCTGAACCAAGAAAAGAGTCTAGTTGGGCAGAAAAGGGAATATTCAGTATTCTACATTAATTCTCCCAAATACAACAACCATCATTCTTTTTTTAATTGAACTAGTTCTTTCATGTCCAGTATCATTCCATTTCTATCAATACCTCTTAAACAAGAGAACTTGTTTGAACTAAGTTCCAATGTTAAAATTATCTTTATTGAATTCCTACCTTTCTTCCATCTTGATTGTGCTCCAGGCACTTAAATCTGCATTCCAGCCCCTAACCCCACCCAAGCTTCAGTGGGCATACATGACAGATAGACCTTGCCCCGAGAGAATGTATAATCTAAAGAGGGAAGTAGGTGTAAGGAGGAACGGGGAAGATTTAAGACACATACATGACCATTAAGAGAGCACTGGACACAAAGTCAGAAGAACTCTGTTTTAGCCACTGTTTAGGTCTGCCATTAAGTAGTACATAACTTAAGGCAAATCCCTACATCCCCTTTACCCTAAGTTGCTCCATAATTAATAAATACTAATTATTAACACAGTGATAATATCTTCCTCATAGATATTTTTGTTAAAAATACCTGAATTGGCTCACGTAAAATGCTTAACACAGCTCCTGATACACAAAATGCACTCAGTAAATGTTAATTTCATCACGGTGTAGTAGTGGTGGTGATAGGAGTACTTGGAAGTACTTTGTAAATTGTGAAGTCATATCAACATAAATATTTCCATTCGTAAAAGGCAGAATATGTAACATCCTATTGAAACCAATCATTCTCTGCTCACCTTCCAGCTCTCCCAAATACTACCTTGTCATTACTGACATTTTAGCCTGGATAATTGGGATAGTCCTTTCTGGCAGCAGGCCATCCTGCACATTGCAGGATGTGTAGCAGCATCCGTGGTCTCTGCCTAGTAGATGCAATTAGCATCACGCCCTCAGTCATGACAATCCAAAATGTCTCCAGATATTGCCAAATGTCCCCTGGGGGAAAAGTCCCCTCACCTCCCAGTTTCCCCATTCACATTTGGAAATCACTGAACTAAACTGAATAGTACGTGGGCTGAACTTCATTGTTATTATGGACTGAATGTTTGCATCCTTGCCCCATGCCCAGCAAAATTTATATGTTCAAATTCTAACCCCCATGTGATGGTATTAGGGACCTTCTGGAAACAACGAGGTCATGAGGGTGGTGCCCTTATAAACAGCACTAATCCTCTTCATAAGAGCACCAGCCTCATGATCTAGTTATTTCCAGAAGGTCCCTCTCTCTCTCTTTGCTCTCCACCATGTGGGGATACAACCAGCTGTGTGCAAACCAGGAAGCATAGTGAGCCTTCATCCAACACAGATCTGTTGGCACCTTGATCTTGGACTTCCCAGCCTCCAGAACTGTGAGAAGTAAATGCCTGTTGTTTAAGCCATCCAGTCTATGATAATTTGTTATAGCAGCCTGAGATAAGACAATTACTTTACAGAATACAGTTTTGAATCAAAGAAATGTTTACCTAATGAAGTTAGAAAGTAATGTATCAATTGTGAAAGATTCTTTTTCTCCCTGGGTGAGTCCTCTGTCCCTTAAGCTTACCCTGACTGGAATACAATCATCTAAGGCTTTGTCTTAGGACTGGGATAGATGATCATTAAAACGTCAGAGCAGGAAATGTAATATTACGGTTGTGTTACACGAGTGTCCCTGAAATTCAGAGCTACATGTTTATCAAGATGTATTCCCCTGTCACCATGGCCACCTCGTGTTGCTTTGGACTGCAAAGAAAAGACAAGGAATGATTGAATGGGTTTTTTTTCTGTTCTTGTATTGTACCTGAGTTCTGTCTTAGTCTGCTTCCTAAATAGAATAATCAATGCCATTATCTCTTCCTCCCTCATCTAAATCACATCAGGACTCTACAGTAGATCGATAGTTACAACAAAGAAGGCCGGAGCTTTCATTCCAGGGGGACTCATTACTCTGCCGCCCAGTATCTGGATATAGATTCCACATAAGGTTATCTACGCTTCCATAGGAGTTAACAACAGCTGTCAGTTATTAATCCTGTGCCATGACCCAGCCTTCCACCGCTACGTGTGTGCAGAGAACACGTCCAGAACAAAATAAGCCTGCTTCCTTCTTTCCCTCTTCTTTTGGCTTCCTTTTCCTCTTCGTATTATTAAAAAATTGTCTTGTCTAGCAATCTAAAAGGTTTGGGACTTCATTGAGATTCTTAGCAAGTACAGGTTGCATTTAAGCAGACTCACATCTGCTGCAATATTACAAAGACTCATTAAAATAAATTTAGATCTTAAATTAGTCCTTTCAGTAACATTTATTGCCTAAGCTGCTGGGGTGATAAAGTATATAATTCAGTTAAGTTGAAGAGAAAAGTGATATTTGGATTATGTTTCCTGACCAGCCCCCAAAAGAAGGGTAAGATAAGAGAATAATTATAATCTCAGTTGCTAATTTTACCAGTGGCAATTATTTCCCCCTAATGATTCTTCTTAGCCAGGGAGCCCTCTTATTTGGCTGCCAGGAGGAACTAGCATATCTGCGGTGTGAGCTAAACAATGCTGTGGTCAGATCAGAGGGCAAACCTCTCAGTAGACAGGCTGGTCACTACTTTCTCCAAATCCTCTCACCACCCCAAGATTCTGCAATGGCCACTGTTCAGGCCAGAGCCCTCGCAGACGGATATGTTGTTAGAAAAGGCCTGAAGCTGGGCACGTGGCTCACACCTGTAATCCCAGGACTTTGGGAGGCTGAGGAGGGCAGATCACGAGGTCGAGAGATCGAGACCATCCTGGGCAACATGGTGAAACCCCATCTCTACTAAAAATACAAAGATCAACTGGGTGTGGAGGTGTGTGCCTGTAGGCCCAGCTACTTGGGAGGCTGAGGCAGGAGAATCACTTGAACCCAGGAGGTGGAGGTTGCAGTGAGCCGAGATTGTGCCACTACACTCCAGCCAGGCAACAGAATGAGACTCCATCTCAAAAAAAAAAAAGAAAAAGAAAAAGAAAAGAAAAAAAGAAAATGCCTATAGATCAGGGAGAACCAAAATTATGTTTACTTGTCCCCCAGGCTTCAAACCCCTCATATGGAATTTTTTTTTTTTTTTTTTTTTTTTTTTTGAGACAAGAGTCTCGCTCAGTCGCCCAGGCTGGAGTGCAGTGGCGCGATCTCGGCTCACTGCAAGCTCCGCCTCCCGGGTTCATGCCATTCTCCTGCCTCAACCTCCCGAGTAGCTGGAATTACAGGTGCCCACCATCACACCCGGCTAATTTTTTTTTTGTATTTTTAGTAGAGACGGGGTTTCACCATGTTAGCCGGGATGGCCTGGATCTCCTGACCTCGTGATCCGCCCATCTCAGCCTCCCAAAGTGCTGGGATTACAGGCGTGAGCCACTGGGCCCGGCCTCATATGGATTTTTTTAACCAATTGCCAAAGTGACATTTTAGTAATTTAACTCTACAGCTGGAATTCAGTACTGCTCTGGCCGACTCTATGTATCCCATTGCGTGAAAGTGAGTTTCCCATAGACTTCAAAGAACTAATCTTTGCTTTATCAAGTAAGATTCATTTTCGAGTTCAAGCAACCGTTACTGGGAGTTTGCAGAGTGCTCAAATTCTGGCCTATGTATATTTATTGCTCTTTGGGGGGATGGTTTTAAAGAAAAATATAGCAAAGAACAGAAGTGCCATGGTATTTTTATAATTCCATACAACTATCCACATAGTTTCTTTTTAATACTTACCAGCCGAATGTCCTTGACATGCTCTGAAATACCCTGGAACAGGCGGCCAGAAAGCAGGTCCATTCGATCTATTATGAGTTGGGCTGTGTGGCCGTTACCGTTGCCACTGGAGCCCAGGGCCTATCATGATATGCCTCTCTCTGGTACCTCAGGAAGACATGGAGCAGGGAAGCTTGAGCCAGGTGCGGTTCCCAAATGTACAGTGATCAGAGCAGTTGGTAGATTTACCATCACAAGCATGCCTTGGAAATGGGACCAGAAAGCTCTAGATCTCTGGAACTTTAAACTGTTTGAGTCCCTTGAATAGACAGACACCTTCGTCTCCAGGGCTCTGGCTGATAACTGGGCAAACTTGGCTAACTGGAATTCAGGCCATTCAGAAATGTATTAGGTTGTAAGATTTCCTCTGAAAATGTTGCCTCTTATGAATTATATATTTTTTTAAATTGCCTCCATTCCCTCTTATAGTATTATTTAAATTAAATTTTTTTCTGTTTTCCTTTTTTGTTTTAATTTTACTTGAAGTTCTGGGATACATGTGCAGAACTTGCAGGTTTGTTACATAGGTATACATGTACCATGGTGGTTTGCTATACCTACCGACCCATCATCTAGGTTTTAAGCCCCACATGCATTAGCTATTTGTCCTAATGCTCTCCCTCCCCTCATCCCCACATCCCCTGACAGGCTCCAGTGTGTGATGTTGGGGACACTTATTGTTCAACTCCCACTTATGAGTGAGAACATGTGGTGTTTAGTTTTCTGTTCCTGTGTTAGTTTGCTGAGGATGATGGCTTCCAGCTGCATCCATGTCCCTGAAAAGGACATGATCTCATTCCTTTTTATGTCTGCATAGCATTCCATGGATCTCATTCCTTTTTATGGCTGCATAGTATTCCATGGTGTATTATGTACCACATTTTCTTTATCCAGGCTATCATTGATGGGCATTTGGGTTGGTTCCATGTCTTTGCTATTGTAAATAGTGATGCAATAAACATATGTATGCATGTGTCTTTATAATAGAATGATTTATATTCCTTTGGATTTATACCCAGTAATGGAATTGCTGTGTCAAATGGTATTTCTGGTTCCAGATCCTTAAGAATCACCACACTGTCCTCCACATTGGTTGATCTAATTTACATTCCCACAAACAGTGTAAAAGTGTTCCTATTTCTCCACAGCCTCACCAGCATCTACTGTTTCTTGAGTTCTTAATAATCACCATTCTGACTGGTGTGAAATGGCATCTTATGGTGGCTTTGATTTGCATTTCTGTAATGATAAGTGATGTTGAAGTGTTTTTCATACGTTTGTTGGCCACATAAAGGTCTTCTTTTGAGAAGTGTCTGTTTATATCCTTTGCCCACTTTTTGATGGGGTTGTTGGTTTTTTTCTTGTAAATTTGTTTAAGTTCCTTGTAGACTCTGGATATTAGCCCTTTGTCAGATAGATAGATTGCAGAAATTTTCTCCCATCCTGTAGGTTGCCTGTTCACTCTGATGATAGTTTCTTTTGCTGTGCAGAAGCTCTTTAGTTTAATTAGATCCCATTTGTCAATTTTTGCTTTTGTTGCAATTTCTTTTGGTGTTTTAGTCATGAAGTCTTTGTCCATGCCTATGTCCTGAATGGTATTGCTTAGGTTTTCTCCTAGGGTTTTTATGGTTTGGAGTTTTACATTTAAGTCTTTAATCCATCTTAAGTTAGTGTTTGTGTAAGGTATAAGGAAGGGGTCTAGTTTCAGTTTTCTGCATATGGCTAGCCAGTTTTTCCAGCACCATTTATTAAATAGGGCATCCTTTCCCCATTGCTTGTTTTTGTCAGGTTGTTGAAGATGAGATTGTTGTAGATGTGTGGTGTAATTTCTGAGGTCTCTTTTCTGTTCCATTGGTCTATATGTCTGTTTTGGTAGCAATACCATGCTGTTTTGGTTACTGTAGCCTTGTAGTATAGTTTGAAGTCAGGTAGCCTGACTTCAGTAATGCCTCCAGCTTTGTTCTTTTTGCTTAGGATTGTCTTGGCTATATTGACTCTTTTTTGGCTCCATATGAAGTTTAAAGTAGTTTTTTCTAATTCTGTGAAGAATGTAAATGATAGTTCGATAAGAATAGCATTGAATCTATACATTACTTTGGGCCGTATAGCCAGTTTAAATTAAATTTTTTAAAGGTATATTTTTTAACAGTTCCTTCTAAACAGCATTGCACACGTGTGTATTGACTTAATATGTCATTATATTTCCCTTGAAAATGATTAGCATTGTACTTATTTATTCCATTTATCCTTGGCCTTAATTATTCAACAGCAATTCTTGCTATACATTCTTAATGTTTCTCTCCATTCCTTTGGTGTTTCTACTCTACCTGTTTAAAGTTGGAAGATAGAACTTTCTGTTATAATGTTTTCCTTTGTGATTCAACTCAGCCTTCTTCCCATCCCCCGAGAAACAAAGGAAGTAACAAGAGTAGACTTCCCATGTGTCTTCTTACCTATTTCTTGGAATGCCTCCATTAGTAACACCTCTGGCTTCTCTCCACTAGCTGCCCCACCCAAGGGATCATGGCATGAATGCACTGCCACACTCACTTTTAGTCTTTGCAGATATAAAATATTTTCATTAGGCATTTTTCCACACATTTCTCTGAGGCCTTTTCTAATTAATCACCTGCCACCTGTCTCCAGCACTTGGGGAGGCTGAGGTGGGCAGATCACGAGGCCAGGAGATCGAGACCATCCTGGCTAACACAGTGAAACCCCATCTCTACTAAAAATACAAAAAATTAGCCAGGCGTGGCGGCGGGCGCCTGTAGTCCCAGCTACTCGGGATGCTGAGGCAGGAGAATGGCGTGAACCTGGGAGGCGGAGCTTGCAGTGAGCCAAGATTGCACCACTGTACTCCAGCCTGGGCGAGAGCGAGACTCCTTCTCAAAAAAAAAAAAAAAAAAGATGCTACCTGCCTTCCTATGGTGAGAAAGTAGATTAATGGGGAAAGGCTTGCTTTTCTGGGTATTTATTTGATTCCTGTGTTAGCATTTTATTTCAAGAATGATTTATATCCATTTCTAATTTCTCCTGTAGTTTTCTGCTTAGAACTTATTCTTCCTAAGCTGCAATTAGAGGAAATAGTGTGAGCATATATGTATGTATAAATACACACACTCACACACATTAAACCAAATGCATTCAGAAGCATTTTGGAATAAGAATATGGTCGCTGATGCTCTGCTCTATCTTGCTTTAGGATAACAACCACTAAGGGAAGTGCTGGCAACTCCCTCATGACCCTTTTGGAAGTCTTAATTAGAGTTAATTTTAAAAAATAGACCTTGTCAACATTATTTGTTTAGAAAATGTCCAAAAAGCTGAAAGACTGAGAAATATTTTAATTTCAGTAAAACCACTGGCCTGAATTGACCACAAAGACATTCTCCCTCCATAAAGTATTTCCCAACCCTAAGCTCTTGCAGGTCTCTGGGGGTAGAGTGAAGGGGTTCCTTTTTTCATTCCTATTTTTTGTAAATATTTTTGGTTATAGGATTCCAGTGTTAGATAGTGACTGACCAATGCCTGTGTGCATTTTCACCAGACCCCTCCAATTAGAGGCTGTTTAATAAATTGGGACTGTGTGCTGCCTGCAGCTTTTTACTTTTGCTTCCCGATTGTCTCCCATTAATCCCCTTCTCTCTGGTGTTGAAACCTTTCAACTTTGGGAATTCACCAATTCTGGTTCAATTTGTGGACCTTCTGAGCTTCCTCGAGCCCTTTAGGAGGTTTCCTTGTGCTAATAACCATCTGTCACTGCCCATGTTTCATGGATGCAGCTGTTACTGCTAGAGACCAAGTCAGGGCCGTAAGCAAACGCTTGTACCTTTAAATCAAAGGGTGATCATTAAGTCACACCCCCCGCCACCAGCATCTTGTCGTATAAAACTGCAAAGTTACATTAGGTGTAGCACTTTAACCTTTGCCATATTGAAGAGGTAATAGTATCAGAATTTAGCTTCCATCCCTCAAGGGCCCATAAACACACTGTGTGGAAGCCAGGTGATAGATCACAGGCTTGTAATATATACAGTTCTCCTGGTTTCTGTACCTCTATTACTTTTAAAACAAGACAACTGGTAAATTACACCACATCATGGACAATCCACTTCTGCAATGCATCTCTTCAGGTTCGTCTGACAGTGTTTGGCATTCAAAGGAAGGATAGCTGCCAGAATACTTGTCTGGCACTGCTCAGCACTGCCTGAGATATTGACCTTCTTCCCCAACATGGCCTGCGGGCTGGAGGTGTGTTCTGAGTTCTCAGGAAGTATTGAGTGCCATTCAACTGCTTCACCATGTCAGAGTTCCCCTTTTCAAGGTTTATGAAAGGGAAAGAGAAAAAACAAACATAAAAAAGAAACTCCTTTTTTTTTTTTTTTTTTGAGTTGGAGGCTCGCTCTGTCACCAGGCTGGAGTGCAGTGGCGCTATCTTAGGTCACTGCAATCTCCACCTCCCGGGTTCAAGCAATTCTCCCGCCTCAGCCTCCCGAGTAGCTGGGATTACAGGTGTGTGCCACCACAACCAGCTAATTTTTTTTTTTTTTTGTATTTTTAGTAGAGATGGGGTTTCACCATGTTGGCCAGGATGGTCTTGATCTCCTGACCTCATGATCCACTGGCCTCAGCCTCCCTAAAGTGCTTTTGCATACAATGTTTTTAGGAAAATTTAAATAATTCAAGTCATTTTAATTAGAGAGATTGGGACAATGAGGGTTGGGAGAACACATTAACTGCAGAAAGATCCTATGTTCAATCCTACTGTAAGTCATCATAGCCCCAGGGCACATATCTCATGAGATTTCAGAAACATAAGCAAAAAAGTCTGTTATGAATATCAAAATCTGTTATAAATATCAACACATACTATGCATTTCTCCCTCCCTCCCTTATTTTTCTTTCCTTTCCCTCCCTCCCTGCCTCTCTGCCTGCCTGCCTGCCTCCCTCCCTCCCTCCCTCACGCCTGCCTGCCTGCCTGCCTGCCTTCCTTCCTTCCTTCCTTCCTTCCTTCCTTCCTTCCTTCCTTCCTTCCTTCCTTCTTCCCTTCAGTTTCTCTTCCTTCTAATGCCCCCGTCCTTAAAAATGTCTCCATTCAGGCACTATGCAATTTGTTAACTCCACTTCTCAAAGGTAAATTTCTGGTCAGAGTGTTCTATTCTTGCTGTTTTCATTTTCCCACCTCCTATTTACTCTTGAATCCACAGGAATCTGGGTTCTACTCCCAACAATTTGCAAAAGCTTCTTTTTCTAAAATCACAAATGGTACTGCTCCTAATTAGGAAATCCAGTAGACAGTTTTGAGTTCTTATCTTATTGTTCTCTTCCACATTGTTTGAACTTCTGAATTATTTCCTCCATTGTAGATCTCTCTATTTCTTCAGAGTTCAAAGCTTCACATTCTCCTTATAGCTCACTACCCACTCTCCTTCTGTTTCCTACATGGCCTCTGCCTGTGTCAAAAATGTGAAAGAATAGAGCTGTGTTACTTCCATAGAAACATGAGGGAGTATATTCATAAATTCTGCAAGACGTGTATGCATACAAAATTAAACAACAACAAGAGGAATGTGCTCAAGAGAACACATGACAGGAACTGTGGTTCAGAAGAAGAGCAGATGGAGAGTGTGGGTAAGAGTAGTTCTGTAAGCATCATGTTGATATAGGACGAGTGTGGCATTGGGGCTGCAAATGCCACTGCAGTGGGATCCCAGCACTGACAGCCACAGGGCCTTGGGCAAGTTACTTCGGCACAATGAACACTCTATGGGAATAGTAATAGTTATGTCCTGGGACTGTTGAGAAAATTAAACAAAATCCTTAAGCCATTATTTGCAGTAGTACCTAGTATGTGCTTCATGAATATATGCTCATTTTCATAAAGAAAGGGAGTCTTGAGAACACTTTTTTCTCCTCTTTCCTGTATCCAAGCCTGAAGAGGCAGAAGGAACTCTAGGAGTTGAATGGAAGAGCACAGAAGGGAAACAGTGAGCATCGTTACTACTGCACCCTCATCCCAGCTACGATCTGCTAATCCTCAGATAGCCTGAGCCGGGGTACGGAAAGTGTTAGATGACCAGCAGGTTAGACAAGACCTTTGACCAGTGTCAGAAAGGTGCCTGGAAAAGGTGTGGGACCTGGCTGAGATTTCATCTGGGTACAGAGAATAATTTAAAAAGCTTGCTGGAAGGCAGTGGTATGATGAAACCATGCAATTCTTGTTTAATTTTACCTATATCAGGTCTGTCTTGTTCAATAAATGAGTTATATGTACTTACAAATCATTAACAGGTAGTACTATCAAACCATACTTAAAATATTTGTGAGTTTTCAATTATTTCCTTTTCTAGATAAAGAAATAGCAATAGAGGCACCCCAGTGGATGTCCCTGTACACCTCCACTTCGGGAACTATTCTAAGAGCAGGACCCCAATGGGGGCTGCAAATGCCACTGGAGGGCAGGTGATCCATGACCAGTGAAGACAGAAAAAGAGGAGAATGTGGTAGTGATGGAGGTTGATATTGCTGTGGTAGAACATGTGGAAGGAAAATGAAGATAGGCAAAAATTGAGGCTCTTCAGATTCATTCCATGTAGGGGAAGGAGGGGGCAAAAGTAAGAGCATTGTTCAAGAACAACCAGGTAGAAACAAAAGGAACAGAGAATGTGTTGGCCTCCAAGGGAAGAAAGGAAAGCAAAGACATTTGTGTTACAGTCCAAAGAGGACAGTCCAGAGTAACAAGGATGGAGTATTTGAGTATCCCCAAGAGGCTTACAAAAAGGAACTTTACTTATAGATAAGCAATTATAGGGTAAAATTGAAAAGAACTAAAGAGAAAGAAACTAAGACAGTTGACACCCTGGAGAAAAAGTGTATGAGCCCCTACTACAGTCACGCATTCTCAAAAGAACTGCTAAACAAATTAGCCATCTCAGTAAAGCAAGACTGGGTAAGAATTTAAGAATCTCTCCATCCTGGGTTGGCAAGTGATGGGCAGAATAATTGGCCAGACCTCCTCCAGCTCAGTTCCTGGGATGCAGAGATGCTGGTGGAAGCACTTTGCAGCACAGCAAGGTGAGAGTTTGAAGGGGCTTCACTTTCTGAAAAATCTCTCTTCATAATCCTGTTTTTCCATTTCAGAAAGAATTTAAATCAAAAACCTTAATGTTCTTGTCATCTCTGAACACATGCTGAATGCAGGGGAAACACCCTGCAGTAGGAATTTCTGATCTCCCTCTTCCTTTGTTGTCATTCAAGAATACCAACTCAGCTTTTACAATTTGATGTCCTTCTAACTTGAGGAAACCATGCCATTCCGAACACTCCCCTTCCCTTAGAAGAAGATATGTGAGTTGGGTCTTCGGGAGACTAAGGAAAGAAAACTCTCCTTACTGGGGACAAACAATATCCTAGAACACTGGATTCTCTTTCAGTAGCTTCTGACCCCAGGGGTGTCACACAGAGCTTTGGACTTAGGAAAAGTCACATAGCATCTTTGAGCATGGAGTCCCAATTGGTAATTATGATGTATGTTGCTGCCTGATGGTTCAGGATATTTCCTTGAAAGACTTCTTTCCATAGCGTTCTGATTATGCTGTTTGGGATTAACAGAATAGGCATAGCGGTTTAGATAGGAAATTTTAAGAATGACAAATTAAAGAATCCTGGAAAATACACTGTACATTCTGCCAAGGTTTGTCAATATGGATGCTGGTATAGTAATGAGAATAAATCGGTAAATTCTTTTCATAAAATGAAGGAAAGAAATTACTATGTGCTCTTTAAAATGTGTTGCATCAGTGCCTGATTTGATTGTAAGGGTCACATCTTCAGGACATGTGATGCCACCCTTTATACCACATTATAGCATTGTCTAATGTTGTAAAGTTTATAAATTGCTTTCACTCAGTCTTCATCTGATTCTCAGAATGACCCTATCCAATTGGGAATATGGGTTTCATTAGTCTTACATTACTAAGGAGATTCAGAGAGTCTCAATTGGCCAACATCATGCAGTTAAAAATGACAAATGGGGATTTTGAACCCAAGTCTTCCTGACCCCAGAACCCATGATCTTTGTACTACATCATGCTTCCTGAGAAATTAAATGGACCTGTCTTGCAGAACTGTTCTTCTTCTAACTAGGGATCTGGAGGAGTCTCAAGTAAATAGGCAGATGGCCTTAGGGAGGGATGTCTGGAAGCACCTGTTTGGAGTCCCAGCAGGTTGGTGGTTTTCTGTCTGTAGGTCTGGCAGCTGGGCATGGTAACTTAGCCATGGCAAAGGGGCTGCAAGAGGAGGTCCTCAGTGCTCAGACCCAGGGCAGAGGACTGTGTGGCTCCTGTTTGTTTCTCCAGATCTACTCTCTACACGCCTTCACCCTGCTCTCTGTTTGGGATGGAATCAAAGGACCCCTTTGCCCCCTGGCTTATGGTTGCCTTTTGCCAATGGAAGCAGTGACAGAGGATCAGATTAGAGGTAGAAGGGGAGTGAGGAAGGAGAGTGAAGAGGCATAAATTCTCCTTCTGCCTCTGATCCTCTGTCGCTGCTTCCACTGCCACCTACTGCTTCCATTGGCAAAAGGAAGGATGCCGTGAGGTTGCCATGAGCATGCTGCAGCCCTCCAGTCTCCTATAAGACAGCTTCCCCATGGGGTCCTTTTCCTATTCCTCCTCTTGCCTCTTCTGACCTAGCCCCAGGTACAGTACTGTATTACTTACCTTCTCTTATACCTTTTCCATACCTTTGTCGATGGTCTCCTTGTTGGACTCCTCACATTACCCAGTTTGAGTGTGCTTTCTATTTCCTGATGGGCTCCTGGCTGATCAGACCTGACCCCAGAGGACCTGGGTACCAGAATCTAATGCCTGGATTAAGGCACATGAGCAAGACACAGACCCTGCAAATGGAATTGAAATTACAATGACCTAGAACAAGGGAGATAGGGCCAAGCATGCCCTAGTGAACGAGGGACCCAAATGGGGTAGGACTGGGAAGAAATCTGACTTGAGACTGATGGGCTAGGACTCTGCTAGAAGGGCCCTTCTGGTCTTCCAGGAGACAAGACTATTCACAGACGCTGCAAATTGGTGGTGCAAGGAAGGCAGCAGGAGCTCAATAGGGTACAGAGTCTAACGAGAGCTGGAGGCATGAACCAAGCAGAGTGGCTGGGTGTTTGAATCCTTGCTTCTAGTGGCAGAGACTGACCGGCTATTCATCGAACCCATTTTTATTTCCTCCTGGGCACATGGACTATGGTCCTCGTGTTCTTGAGTTCTAGCCAATGGAATGTGGGCAGAAGGGATGTGCTAGCCCTTAAACCTTCCTTACTCTCTCCCACCTCTTGCCAGCTGTAAGGAAGAGTCACAATAACATCTATTATTTACTTATTCATTCTTTCATTCATTTATTTCATTCACTCCCTGAAACAAGAGCCAAGGGTACAGCCTCTCTAGGAGGTGACTCTCATGCCCTTTTATTATGCTGGCTTGATACTAATGGAGATGCGGTTGACCATTGCAAAAACCTCCGTTGAGACACAGCAGAGTTGGCCAGCATTCTTATGGTACTTCGGATGTGGATCCTGTGATGGCTACAGCATAAAACACTGCATTAGCCTCCATCTTCTATCCTTTTTCCCTTCAAAAATGATGAGCATTTCATTGAATGCCCACCCTGCACCAGGTGCTTCTGATACTTTATGAAATATGATGTTTTAAATATGAAAGTGGGGGCTTACATAATGCTGTGACTAATTTGAGCCTTGCTCAGCAGTTAGGCAGCTTCAATCTTCTTATTAATATACAGGGAGTGGTTGCTGATAATAGGCACATTTTCAAGCCCAAAGGCATCTTGACAGTGCATGCTGAGGATTGGGGGAAATATGAAACCTCCAAGGAATACTCCTGATATCTTTGCATCTGTATACACATATGAGTTGTCTTAGTGTTTTTACCATAGAAGATCCTTAAAAGTTGACACAGGCAGGCTCTGGGTATGTGCATCGAGAGATATTTCCCAGAGTCTGTTTTTTTGACATCCTTTCACCATCATTTTATCTCTTAGCAGGAATCAGTTGCCCAACAACTCCTGTGATCATCTGCAAACCTCTTTACAGTTTTCAGTGTCTCAGGGTAATACATAAAGAAGGAAGAAACAAAAGATTATGAGTATCACTATTCATGGATACTAATTACCAAATGTACTTTTATGAATTAAATCCTTGTCTGAATGGAGGTTGCACAGAGATGAATGTTTTGTTAGCAGACTTCTCGAGGCCATGGCAGGTTTAAATAATTTTGCGCCACGGGAGACAAATTTTCCTGATGTTGGAATCCTAATGTGGGTGAACCATGTGAAATGCTGCTTTCAGCAAGGAGCTGACTTCCCAGGCTCCCTTTTCTGAGGGAGTTGGGCAGAGTTGGGGTGGTGACAGTATGGTGGAGGCAGAAGCTTCTATGTCCTGATTCCCTTGTGCTAGAAATTTCATTACAGATACTTGTGCACATCAGATGCATTGTTGGATCAGAGTGTCACATGTTCGTTCCTTCACAGATGTTATTTCAGATTAAGCCACAGACAGCGGGGAGTGGACGTGGCATGCATTTTCCTCTTCACTTGGTAGCGTCTCATCTCCCAGCAGTCATTTGCAGAGCAACATTACTTGCATAACAATTGAGCCGATCTGATATTTTAGGTTATGATGTCAAGATATATTATACTGCAGCCTACTGACTTTATAAAAAAGTAGCCAAAGAAAGAAAATGATTAGGGCCGAGTTGGGATTGAAAGGGACCTGAGGGAATGTCATATGTTATGAGAATCTTAAGAGCTTCTAATGACCTGTTATTCCCCAAGGGTGCTTGCTACTGTGACGATTGAATTTATTTTGTACTAAACAAGCTTTGCATTTAATGCCATCTTTTTTTATGGTCTGAGACCCACAAGAATGTGTTTTACTATTTTCTGAATAAAATACTTGGTCAACAGTTTATCATGCAATCATCTTTCTTTATGCTTCCATGACTATATTTAGTAATACTATATTTTGTATTATTAAATGTATTTATGAATTCTTCTGTTATAATACTTTTCTGTTTAAGAATGTTTGACAGTGTATATCTTAAAGGCCAAGTGTCATCTTTGCTTTTGTAAATATATTTTATAGTCTTAAACTGAAGATGTTGTTTGTGAGCATTTTCATGGCATAGAATGTATGCACAAAGCTTAGGATTAAAGTAAGCCTTTTAAAAACAGCAACAGTGATTATCACCAAATCACAGTGTTTTTAGGGTAACATGGACTATGCTCCTTGTGTGCTTCATATGAATAATCCCACCTCCCTTCTACCTGGTAAGCTCTATGACAGAAGATGCTGTACATAATAGGTATTCAATAAATATTTGTTGGATGGATAGATGGATTAATGGATGAATGGATGGAGGAAGTAGATACGTGTATGATTTGGGGTTGAAGGCTGTGCTTTTTCTGTGAGTCCAGACTTAAGTCAGGCTGTTGTGCATCACTGAGCTTCACAAACATTTACTGGAAGTCAATGTCCTGCTGTTCATGTGAAGAAACAAAAGTGCAGAGGGCTAATGAACTCTTAGGAGGATGGCACTGCTTTCCATTAAGCAAAGCCAGTGTATTTTTGGCTTAGAAAATGAGTTCAAATTTGAAATTGCTTTCTCCAAAATGGTTGCAGTCTTTCAAATTACAGAACTCTCCTGGAAATTGGAGAATAAATAAAAATGCAAGGATCCTTGCTTTGGTGAGTAAGCTCACAAGGATGGAAATAGGCACAAAAAGTGGCAGTGTCTCTGAATTATCACCGAGTGTGAGTTTCAAAGAGAACAAATCACTTTCATGCAGCCTTGACAATCACTTGGTTAGCTCAACCCCAAGAAAGGCTATGAACAGGGCTGGAAAGCAGAAATAATGTATTATTTTGTTGAGCTTATTAACATTTGGGCAGAAAGGATAGATTCCTTTTACATAGTTAGGCATCATTTAAAAATGTACATTATAGGTGGTGGCTTTTTTGTAACAGAAATAAGTGTAGCTATCCCTTAACAGGAGCAATTTCCCTTCATATTTCTTGCAGCTCTTGTCCCATGAGGCGACAGATGAGTATGTGATAGCAATACTGATTCCAGTGCTGAGATGCCATCTGATCCACTGGGAGAGCTGGTGGATTCAAATCAATGTCAGCTCATGCCTTCTGGGCAGCAGTCTTTCAGTGTAGGATTTGCTCTATGGATCAGAAAAACAGCTGGTGACTTGCAATATGTTATACAAAAGACCTTTAACATGTTTTGTTGTTTCCAGCTATGATGTAGTGTGAGTCACTTCAATTTTTTTTATTTGTGTGCCTTTCAGATGGAACAAAATTCCATTAAGCAACTGGTAAAAACATAATAGTAATTTAAACTGGTGTCTGTAGAATATTGAGACTGAAGAGTGATTAGAAATAAGGTTTTGCTTTAATGTGCATTTTTAGTGTAAAAATTTTACCCATGGAAAGCATTTATTGGAAATCCTCTCCTGAGATTCCCTGTAAAATATAAGCATATGCCAAAGCCAATAATCCTTGTGGGTTACTTGGAATTCTTGGAAAATAATAATTTTTACCGAGTTATTTTGCTAAGTTTTGGGTTACAGTTATTTGTTTCCAGGGTATATTCTTTGTATATGACAGAATTTTGGACTTTCTTCTTTCCTTTAGGTCAAGTTTTTTCCCCATAAAAGATGTATAATAGTTCATATTAACATTAAAACATTTATTTTGGGAGGAAATACTCAATGCTTTTAGTCCCAGAACTAGTCTTCTTTCCCTCACTGAGTCATTTTTGGTTTTTATACTTTCGTTTTTCATGGGTTTTTTTAAATGAGGTTTCTTTCTCACTTTAAAAAAAAAAAGTATTTTCTGTCTCTGTAGTCCGAGTTTCTGGTAACAATTAGGATCACTAGTACAGAAATACAATGTATGTCTAGAAAAAGGTACAAAAATAAAGTAGCAAGATTCTTGGATGGTCTGGATACCTAAAAGACAAGGGATTTGAAATTTTCTGAGTGTTTGGTGAGTCCAGTTAGTGGCTATTTGGTATCAAGTGGGTATCCCAAATCTGACGTGATTAGCCAAATTTCCACACCAATCATCCAGAGCCAATGCCAGAATGACGACCTCGCATGCATCAATTCAATGGCTATGGTTTCCCAGTTGCTTTCTGTAGTTCTCAGTTGAATACTTTAATGAAATAACTAAATAGATGCCAGCCATCTTGGGCATCTCTGTGGATGAAGAGCTATGTGAAATACTATCATACTCAATATTTGTAGGGGGTGAGTCTTAAGTCTGTGGTCCTGTCAAGGAGTTCCTCACTACATTTGACTGCAAGCATAATTAGCAATTGGTGTTCAGTGTGCAAGGAACTTTGATTGATTGGGCTGTGTTTTAGGCCTTGTCAACATGAACAAAACATATCATCAGGTTCGTCCATCTTGCTTAGCTTCTTTTATATGTACTTGAATATTCCAGCAATACTAATTTCCACTGATCAATTAAGGAAGCAATCTTAAAGGAAGATGAGATTAAAAGAAGGAAAAAGAATCACAAACCAAAAGAGCATTTCCTGAAGTGTGTCCAAGAACACTAATTATTGGAGAAGTTATTAAGATTTGGGTTGGGGGGAGGTGGGTAACCCAGTGAAATAAGTTTGAGAAATGCTGAGATAAGCCAAGTTAGCATTTTTTCCCTATATTTTAGGGCTCATCAGAGCTTTTAACATGCCATGAACATTATAAATCTCAAAAAGGGAGACCTAGCTTCCCCAGCTTAATGGGACACCTCCTCTACATCCCACCGTCTGATTTTTTTCCCCAAAGAATATTTTGAAAAGCAACCTTTTGGGATGTTTGCTTAATACATGTGGACTTAAAATTAAATAATAATTATAAATAATTAAATTCAGTTGTGTTCTTGGCATCATAAATTTATTTGACTTATCATTTATTGAAAGCCTGCTATGTGCCAGACACTGAGCTAAGTACTTTTACATATATTAAAATTGTAATAGCCCCATGAAGTAGGTGCTATTTTACCATCTTAATGAATAAGGCACTGAAGCTTAGAGAAGCCTGGTGATTTTCCCAAGTTTGCAGAAGTAGGAAGTAGTGAAGGTAGAATCCAAACTTAGGCCATAACTGATAACCATGATACTATAACAAATAGTCTAAATAAAATAATAAAAATTGTGTGTTTATGTCTGTAAGAGAAAGCTGGACCACAGCTTTTTAGATCCAGAGAAAGGTGGACCTAAAAATTTTCAGGAATTATTAAATCCAGTTCTCAATGTTTAGAGACCCAGAACAGTGATGTCATTTTCTAATGATACACCACTAATTGATGAACAGGAAGGAGCTGGAACCATACTCTTTTTGACTCTTTGATGATAAGATGCCACATCATTCTTGATGGCTTTTTAATTAGTTGACTTCAGAAAACGAAACAAGATAATATTGCTTTTAAAAGTTTAGATCTGTTTTGTTAGTAGGTTATAGGAATTTGCTATTAGGTTCATTGTTTCATGATGAAACATTGCAAATGTTCATTGGAAATGTTTCATACCAAAAAACAGACTATAAATAAAAGGTTATTTAAAATATTTAAAATCATGTGAGTGTGAAGGTGAGTGAGAAAATATAGTGTCCAGGAAAAGTAATGTCAAACAATAGCATTTGAATAATAAATGACTCAACCGAAGTAGAATATAGGCTTTTTTTTTCTTGAGGATCAAAGCACAACCTCAGCTTTATTTATAGGGGTAATAGTCATCTCTGTAGTGTGAAATGAAATGGGGCACTATTATGTTGCTGCACAGTCTAAATTTCTACTGTTACATACATTATATTACATTAAGGCAATATGTTTCAGTAGCCATCTGTTTAAATGAAAATAACTCTGGAGCAGAAATACGTAAAGCAGTTTCTCAAATATTAAACCCAGTCTGAGCTTGGGCTTGGCATATCTCTTTTTATTGGTGTCAGGAAATATAAAAGATAAATTTTGATGGGAGGAGGCTCATATGGAAATGGTCAGAAAATGAAAGAATGCCTGGGGCAGGCAGTCTAAGTACAGGCAGCAATTTATCCCAGAAGAAAGGAATGTAGGAAGTGAGGTCACCCAGAGGAAAGATGATCCTAGGAGATGCTGGATGGTGCTAAAGACAGTATTCAATATCGTAACTTTCAACGATATAATCCAATCTTAGGGATTGCCTCTTGACCATAGAGAAACATATATTTACAAGCCTCTCAGCTTTTGTAAATTGTTACACTTTTTTAAAATGGTTGGGTAAAGGAAAGTCTGGAGGAATCTAACTCTAGCACTGTCCTTGAGGAGCTCTCATCAAGTATAACAGCTGCTGTGTATGTAAGAGAAGTGGGGAATGACTGGGAAAGTTGTTCCAGTGTGGTCTCCTGAAATAGATAGAAGACTTGCAATTTCACACCAAGATCCACAGCCTGGCCTTGTTTTCTAGTTGCAGATCTGAAGTAGTAGTAGTCCATCTGTCAGCCTGACATCTTTTTATGCTCCCTTTCAATCACTCCCAGAGGAAAAAAAAATTTTAGATTGATTCTGATTTTGGTAACTTTCTTATTGCCTATCAGTTTAAAAACATTAAAAGATAGTAGCAGATTTCATTTTCTCTCATCCTGCAGGTTTTTAAAGTTGGAATTTTACCCATTCTATTTGGGTCCTAGGAATAGTGATATAACTGACAGACAACTGACTAATAAATGAACTGGAGAACAACTATTCTATTTGTCTTTACATAAATTCTTTAAAAAATGATAGAATTGGTTTATTCATTCACTAAACAGATATGAACCAAGCGCATAACAGAACACTGGAAAGTTAAATTCCTATGAGGGAGATGTCATTCTGGGCTGAACAAGGCTGTGCAAGTAGAAAAGGGACCAAGAATCTGATTAAGAATGAAGATGATGATGGGCACCCTTTGTGGATGCAAAGATCAGTAGAATAGGTGTCTTGCGCCAGATAGATTCAAGTGGAAAGAGTGATGGGTGATTCAGGAAAATCCTCAAGGGCCAGGAGACTAATTAAGGTCAAGTCCTGTGGAGAACAAAATCCAGGAGATGTATCATCATTTGCCATATGAGGAAGTGGGGATTTGCTACCTCAGATCCCAAAAAAAGAAACTCTTTGCTTTCCATCTCACTTTGTTTTGTCTATTGTGTTAGGATGATCCTTATACATGAAAAAGCTCAAAAACTGACTCAAGATTCCAGGTTTTGGAAGAGAGCCATTCATGCAATGCCAAAGTACACATCAAAATGTGCAACAGAGAGTGCGGAGTGACACCATCAACTAAAGAACTAGTCAAAGTTCCTACGAGCATGGCGCCATACAGCCAATCTTCCTTCTTGGTTCTCAGTGTCTTCGAGGGTAGCTCAAAGGGTCACTGTCACAGTGACCATGAATTGTACAGGAATCCTGTAGACAGTGAGAAGATCAAGCCTTAAGAAACACCACATTTATCTATTTGGAGGTAGAGTACTGTTTGTTTTGGTTTGATTTGGTTTTTATTTGATTTGGAGGTTTTGGCTATAAAAGAGTTTCATTTTGTGATTCAGAAATATTCACTCTTTAAAATGTTAGTTTCATTTTTAGCGTCCTCATATTCTTTTGGTTCCTTTTATTAGAATCCCATCTTATAACCTAATCCTATTAATATTTATAGGGTCCACATGAATATGAAATTAACTAGTAGGTTCCATTTATGAAAAGGGATCAACTATTAAGTCCTATATTTTGGTCTTTAACTTTGGAATTTGATTCATGGTATCTTGTAAAGCTTTGAAGTCAACTGACAGTATGACAGATTTACAAACATCTGTTTGAATTTGGAGGCCTTTCCATCTCTTCTGATTGAAAGTAATTATACTCCTCTTCTGCACCTGTTGCATTGTTTTATGTTGTCATATACTCGTTGAGTGCATGTACACGTATCTGTCACTTCACTTAGATTGAAAGCTTCTTCCAGCCAGAAATTTGTGTCATTTGTCTTTGGATCCTCAGTGGTAATCAGAGTCTGGCATATAGTTTATGTTCAGTGTATTTCTAAGGAGGGTAGATTCAAGGAGGGTAGAGATGACATCATCATAGTAATAAATAAGAGTAACTTTTCTTAAAGACTGGATTTTTATACTTGGGAAATGGATATTACTTTGGAGGGGAGAAGAGAGTGAGAGCAAGAGTGAGAAAAGAAGAAAATGAATGGAGTTCATGAGTACCTAGGAGTTGTTTGGCTAGAATAAAACAAGTGTTTCATTACAGGAAATGAAGATAATATAAAGAGCAGCTTAAACTTTTTTTTAGTGGACTAAGTTGAGAATCCTGTGGAGTGTAGAGTTTTCATGTCTGGGTAGTCATGCCTTTCTTATAGTTATGGAGGGTTAGGTATGAACGGGGAACATTTAACCATCTGAGTTGACCATATTAACCGAAAATGGCAGTAAAGTAACCATAAATGCCAGTGAAGTAACCATGCCTACCTAGGACACATCAGTGATAAGAAAATGCTTCTTTCAACTTTTTAACAGATTTATTGAACTGTAATCTACCTACCATAAAGTTCACCTTTTTAAAGTGTACAATTCAAAGGTTTTTAGAATATTCGCAAAGTTGCATACCTGTCACTGTAACCTAATTTTAGAACAATTTCATCATCCTCTCCCCAAAATAATCACTGCCCATTCTCCCCTCACTTAGTCCCAAATCCTAGGTAATGACTAACCTACTTTTCTCTGTACATTTGCCTATTCCAGACATGTCATATAAATGGGGTCGTATAATATGTGATATTTTGTGACTGGCTTCTTTCTCTTTGCATAATGTCTTTGAGTTTCATCTGTGTCATAGCATGTATCAGTACTGCGTTTCTTTTTGTTGTCAAAAAATTCCATTGTGTGGATATGTCACATTTTGTTTAATAAGTTGATGAACATTTGGATTTTTTCAATTTTTGGCTATTATAACCACTTTGTTGAAATCAATAAACCACAAATGTATGGGCTTATTTCTAGACTCTTAATTGTATTCTATTGATTTATATGCCTATCCTTATGTCAGTATCACAGAGTCTTAACTACTGTAGTTTTATAATAAGTTTTAAAGTTTGGAAGTGTGAGTGCTTCATCTTTGTTCTTTTTCAAGATTATTTTGGCTATTTGGGTTCCTTGCATTTCTATACAAATCTTAGGATCAGGTTATTATTTTATGCAAAAAAAGGCAGTCAGTATTTTTATAAGGATTGCATTGAATCTGTAGAGGAATTTAGAGCATATTGCCATCTTTGTAATGTCAAGTGTTCCAGAAGAGTAATGTCAGCAAAATGGAGGAATATAGGAGCTTTCTACCCTCATCTCCCTACAGTGCACCAATTTAGACAGCCACCCATGAAAAAGATTAACTTTGTGGGAGTCTGAGAGTCCAGAGAAGCTTCAGCATGCTCTTGGACCAAAAATCTAAGAAGTGATGCACTGAAGAGGGTAAGAAGAACAGTTTCATTTTACCCACATTACTCCTCCCCCAATTTGGCATAGGTCAGTGACAAGAGAGACCCACGTGGTCCACAAGTTTCTCCCATGAAGGGAAGTAAAAAGCATAGTGAATGAGCTCCTGGCCTTCCCAGCTGTGCAGAATGCGCTCAAGAGGCCTATCTCTTTCTTGCCCCACCCAGAATACTGAAAAAAAATCAGCATAACTGAGTAGCTGGGGGAGCCTGGGAGCAGGGAAGAGAGGAAGGGATTCACAGCAACTAACCAGGAAACTCAACAAAGGGCCATGTAACCTACTAACCGTCTTCTCAGATTCCATCAGGTAGTCCACTTAAAAGCCATTTGGGATGCCTCAACAGCACACCCACTCCAAATGTCCCCATGAGGACTTCCAATGTTTGTCATGGCTCACCTTCACACACACTCTGTGACTGGATCCCTGCGCATTTCCCTCTCACCCCCTCCAGTCTTCCTCCCAATGCACAGTGAGTGTGAGCCTTTGCAGATGGCTTGGGAGCCTGCACAATCAGCCAGCTTGCCTCTGCAAGACTGGGAGAAGGCACATAAACTTGAGCATTTTTTTCCCTAGGGCATCACCCTAAGGAAAAAAGCAGAGGCACTGAGCATCCACTGTGACTCAGTGAGACTGCAAGAAGGCATACAATCTTAAGATATGAAAGAGAAGATGAGAGTGGGTTGGATGCATCCATAGCAAAGGTCTGAGACTATGTACAGTGGTTCATGCCTGTAATCTCGGTATTTTGGAAAGCCAAGGCAGGAGGATCACTTGAGCCCAAGAGTTTGAGACCAGCCTGAGCAACCTACTGAGACCCTGTATCTACAAAAAAAATGTTTTTTTTAATTAACTGGGTGTGGTGGTGTGTGTCTATAGTTCCAGCTACTCCAGAGGCTGAGGCTTGCTTGAGCCCAGGAGGTCAAGGCTGCAGTGAGCCATGATTACACCACTGCACTCCAGCCTGGGCAACAGTGCAAGGCCTTTTCACAAGAAAGAGAGAGACAGAGAGAGGAAGAAAGAGAGAGAGAGGAAGAAAGAGAGAGTAATGAAGAAAGAGAGAGACACGGAAAGGAAGGAAGAAAGCGAAAAGGAAGGAAGGGAGGGAGGGATCCAGAGAATACCTAGCTGGGCTGACTGGCCAAGTTATTTCTCTCCCTAAGGCAGTCAGTAAGAATTAGAGGAAATGACTGCTTATTTAAATGCAAAGACAGCAGTGCAAAACTTCAAGGAACATGAAAAACTAAGGAAACATGATATCATCAATGGAACACAATAAATTTCCCATAACTAACCCCAAAGAAAGGAAGATTTATGAATTGCTTGACAGTAGTATTCAAAAATCATTGTTTAAAGAAGGCTCAGTGAGCTATAAGAGAAGCACAGACAACTAAAAAAAAAAATCAGAAAAAGTACATAAGCAAAATGAGAAGCTTTGTTTTGTTTTGTTTTTTCGGAGATAGAGTCTCACTCTGTAACCCAGGCTGGAATGCAGTAGCATGATCTCAGCTCACTGCAACCTCCTCCTCCCAGGTTCAAGCGATTCTCCTGCCTCAGCCTCCCAAGTAGCTGGGATTACAGGTGCCCACCACCACACTTGGCTAATTTTTGTATTTTTAGTAGAGACAGGGTTTCACCATGTTGGTCAGACTGGTCGCAAACTCCTGACCTCAAGTGATCCACCCGCCTTGGCCTCCCAAAGTGCTGGGATTACAGGCATGAGCCACCACACCCAGCCAAGAAGTTTAACAAAGAAACAGAAATAATTAACTAAACAAACTCTTGGATACAATGAATGAAATAAAAAATGCAATAGAGAGGCAACAACAGACTTGATCAAACAAAAGAAAGAATTTGTGGACTCAAAGACAGGTCACTTGAAATTATGCAGTCAAAGGAGAAAAGAAGAAAAAAGAATTGAACAAAGAAAGCTTATGGGATTTATAGGTCACCACCAAACAAAAGAATATATGCATTATAGGAGTCTCCAAATGAGAATAAAGAGAGGAAGGAAAATAAGTTTATTTAAAGAAATCATAGCTAAAATTTTTCCAAGTGGCGTGAAATATGGACATCCAGATACATGAGGCCCAAAGGTTCCCAAACAGGTTCAAGCCAAAAAAAACTTCACCAAGACACATTATAATCAAATGTCAAAAAGCAAAGATGATGGATTTTGAAAGTAGTATGAAAAGAGACCTATCACATGCAAGGAGACCTTCATTAGGCTGTCAGAAGATTTCTTAGCAGAAACCCCAGCAGACCAGGAAAGAGTGGGATGATATAGTCAAAGTGCTAAAAGAAAAAAAAATGCCAACCAGAAATACTTTATCTAGCAAAGCTGTCCTTCGGAAATGAAGGAAAAATAAACATTTTTCCAGACAAACAAAAGCTGAAGGAGTTCATCACCACTAGACTTGACTTACAAAAAATGATAAAGGGAGTTCTTCAAGCTGAAATGAGAAGACACTAATTAATAACATCATTGGTCAAGGTAAGTAAGAGTAAGTAAGTACAGTCAAATTCAGAATACTCTAATACTGTAATGATGATGTATAAATCACTTTTAGCTCTAGTATAACAGTTAAAATACAAAAGTATTAAAAATAACTATAGCTACAATAATTTGTTAATGGATACACAATATAAAAAGAAGTAAATTCTGACATTAAAAACATAAAATGAGAAAGTAAAAGTGGAGAGTTGTTGTATGCAATTTAAGTTAAGTTGTTATAAGCTTAAAATACACTGTTATAACTATAATATGTTATATGCAAGCCCCATGGTAAACACAAAACAAAAACCTATAGTAGACCACAAAATATAAAGATAATCAAAACATACACTATTTTTTAAAAAAATCATCAAATCACAAAGGAAAATAGCAGGAGAAGAAGAAAGGAATATAAGTAAGAACTACAAAACAGTCAGAAAAGAATTACTAAAATGTCAGTAGTAAGTCCTTTCATATCAATAATTACTTTAAGTGTAAATGAGCTAAATTCTCCATTTGAAAGACAAAGAATGGCTAAATGGATTTTTTTTTTTAAATCTGCTACCTAGAAGAGACTCACTCTAACTTCAAGTTACACCTAGGTTTATGTGAAGGAATAGGAAAAGATACTCCATGCAAATGGAAACCAAAAGAGAACAGGGGTAACTATACTAATATCAGACAAAAAAGAGCTTAAGTCAAAAATTGAAACAAGAAACCAAGAAGGTCGATATATAATAATAAAGGGATAATTTCATCAAGAGGATATAATAAGTTTATATACATCTAACATCAGAGCATCTAAATATAAAAGCAGTTTTAATGTATCTGAAGGGAGAAATAGAAAGCAATACAATAATAGTAGGGGACTTCAATACCCCACTTTAAACAATGGGAAGATCATGCAGTCAAAAAAATTAATAAGGAAACATTGGACTTCAACTATACTTTAGACCAAATGGACTTAACATACATATACAGAACATTTCATCTAACAGCAGCAGAGTACACATGCATGTCAAGCACACATAGAACATTCTCCAGGATCCTTATATGTGTCTTAGCCCTTTTGGGCTGCTATAACAAAATGCCATAAACTAAATGGCTTTTAAACAACAGAAATTTATTTCTCACAGTTCTGGAGGCTGGGAAGTTCAAGATAAAGGTGGCAGAAGATTTACTGTCTAGTGAGGGTCCACTTATTGGCTCACGGACAGCTGTCCTCACTAATGGAAGGGGCAAGAGCTTCTTATATAAGGACACTAATCCCATTCATGAGGGCTCCACCTCATGATCTAGTCACCTCCCAAAGGCCCTGGCTCCTAATTATCATATCATATCATGAAATGTATTGATTATTACATTTTAACATGTGAAATGTAGGGAGGCATAAACTTTCAGTTTATAGCAATATATTAGTCTACAAAAGAAGCCTTAACAAACTCAAAAATATTGAAATAATAACAATTATCTCTTCCAACCACAAAAGTAAGAAACTAGAAATCAATAACAGGAGGAAAACTGGAAAATTCACAAATATAAGGAAAGTAAACAACATACTTCTGAACAACCAATGAGTCAAAGAAGAAATTGAAAGAAAATTTTTAAAAAATTGAACCAAATGAAAATAGAAACTTAACATACCAAAACTTATGAGATGAGGCAAAAGCAGTTCTAAAAGGGAAGATTATTGTAATAAACACCTACATTAAGCAAAAAGAAAGATCTCAAATAAACAACCTAACTTTAAGAAACCGGAAAAAGAAGAACAAACTAAGCCCAAAGTTAGCAGAAAGAAGAAAATAACAAAGATTGGAGCAGAAATAAATAAAGACTAGAAAAACAATAGAAAAGGTCAACAAAACTAACAATTGGTGTTTTGAAAAACAGAATTGACATGTTTTGAAAAACAGAATTGACAAGCCGTTAGCTAGACTAAGAAAAAAATAAGAAAAGTCTCAAATACATAAAGAAAGAAATGAAAGAGGAGAGATTACAACTGATATCATAGAAATACAAAGGATAAGAGACTACTATGAACAACTATATGTAAGCAAATTGAATAACCTAGAAGAAATGAATGAATTCCTAGACACATACATCATATCGAGAATGAATCATGAAGAAATAGAAAATCTGAAGGTACTACTACTAACGAGGTTAAATCACTAATCAAAAATCTCTCAAAAAAGAAAAAGTGAGGACCAGATGGCTTCACTACTGAATTCTTTCAAACATTTAAAGAATAAGTAATACCAAGTCTTCTCAAACTCTTCAAAAAAATTGAAGAGAATGGGAACACTTCCAAACGCATTTTACAAGGTCAGCATTACCAAAGACAGACAAGAGCACTACAAAAAAAGAAAACTGCAGGCCAATATCCCTGATGAACACGGATGCAAAAATCCTTCACAAAATAATAGCAAGCCAAATTCAACAGCATATGAAAGAATCATACACCATAATCAATTGAGGTTTGTCCCTGGGATGCAAGCATGATTCAACATAGACATGTCAATAAATGTGATACACAACATAAGCAGTGTGAAGAATAAAAATCGTATGTCCACCTTAATAGTCACAGAAAAATCATTTGACAAAATTTAATACTCTTTCCTGATAAAAACTCTCAACAAACTAGGTATAAAAAGGAATAGACCTCAACATAATAAAGGCCATGTATGTTAAACCCACAGCTACCATCATCCTCAATGGTGAAAAGTTGAAACCGTTTCTTCTAACATCAGGAACAAGACGAGGGTAGCCACTCTCATCATGTCTATTCAACAGAGCACTGAAAGTCCTAGCCAGAGCAATTAGATAGGAAAGAAATAAAAGGCATTCAGATTAGAAATGAAGAAGTAAAATTATCTGTTTGCAGATGACATGATCTTATATATAGAAAACCCCAAAGATGCCCCAAAAAACTGTTAGAACTAACAAACCAGGGCTAGGCCCTGGAAACATAAGGAGGAAGAGAACACTAGTCCCTGCTCTCTAGGTGCTCATGGCCTAGTGGGGAAAGCATGGATCCAAATGAAAATCACATCATGCAAGAAATGCCATCAATGGCATGACTAGGTGTGATAAAACTACTGTTAAGAGAGTGATTGGTCTGACTCAGATAGTTAGAAGAGATAACGTTTGCATTGATCAGAGTTTAGTTCAAGTTTTAAGAATGTGAGAAATAGGCATGGGCATACTGTAATTGGGGACCAGTCTGTTGCCAAGGCACAGGCACTATGGGGGTAGAAGTTGGAGAGGTGGAGAAAGAGTGGCAAGAAATAAGTCTAAAACGATAGCTTCCGGCTAGAATGCCATCCCAAGGAATTTGGAGCCAATCCAGGGGGCAATAAAGAGCATTGCAGGTCTATAAACCAGAAGACTAGTAAGTTCATATTTTGTTTTAGGGAACTGACTCTAGCAGCCCCATGTGGGAAAGATTGGAGGAAAGAGATGAAAATGGGAGATGGTGAAGGCCTGAGTTAAGACAATGGCAGCAGGGCTCAAAGAGGAGGGGGTAAAACTGAGACAATATTGTTGATGTAGCTGGGATGAAAACTGAAATGTGTCAAAGATGGAGTCAGAAATTAGAAGATAACATAATTTGATGGGAAGAACAGTACATGAAGTCTGCAAATCTGGACTCAAGTTCCAGCTTAGCTGTTAACTAGCTGCATGTCCTTAATTAAATATTTATCTTATTTTATTTTATTTTATTTTATTTTGATTTTGATTTTTTTGAGATGGAGTCTCGCTCTGTCACCCAGGCTGGAGTGCAGTGGCGTGATCTCGGTTCGCTACAAACTCCGCCTCCCAGGTTCAAGTGATTCTCCTGCCTCAGCCTCCCGAGTAGCTGGGACTACAGACACACAACACCACACCTGGCTGATTTTTTTGTATTTTTAGTAGAAACAGGGTTTCGCCGTGTTGGCCAGGCTGTTTTTGAACTCCTGACCTCAGGTGATCCGCCTGCCCTCAAGCCTCCCAAAGTGCTGAGATTACAGGCTAATTAAATATTTAACCACTCTGTTCCTGTTTCCTCAGCTACAGAGAGACTGAGTAGATTATCTCACAGATTGGCTTCCAGAACTAAAATACAAAACTAAAAGGAAGAGGAGGAGGAGAAGGAGGAGAGAAATTGAGACAATTTATGTAGATATCATCCAAGATAAAGATGACTAAAGAAACAGAGCAATTGGAGGATTATAATTTAAGAGAGTTTTGTTTTTAGGAGATCAAATGTCTTGTAGAAAAAGTTTACATAACACATTTTTAGGTGTTCAGGATATCCAAATCCTGGCACTTGTTCTTCTTACCTACAGGGTTCTCTGCCAAAGAACACCTACAAAGGGATCAATAATCAAATAAGAAATCCAATGTAAATTTTATCAGTATCTGAATAGTTCCCTGAAAATCCAAGGGAAAGCTGGATGGCAGGCATAATTTGGGACAAAGAAGGAATGGAGTCTCTTATGTCCCATCCAAAATCTAGACCTTGGGATCCTATGCTCATGTGTGGGAGAAGGTGTATAGGCACATACACTCTCATGTTCAGAGAGTTGGTGGGTGGAGGGAGAGGGAAAAGGTGAGCCCAAGGACAGCAGAGAGAAAGAAAAAGAACCTAAGTATATGGGCATGCTCACCTGTCCAATATCAGGCTGAACTGAGCCCAGAGATACCCATTATATTTCTGTGCAGCCTTACTGATCACTAGGGGAAACATGGCCCCATAAATAACAGATTTAATCAGATAAGCAGCTCCTCTCCCATGAGAACTAGTTCAGAACTAAAGTAAAGAGCTGGCTGTGAGGGATTCATCCAAGAATCCACTGAGCCATGCAAGGATGGATGTTTTCTCTTATGAGCTGAGATAGAAAGCTGGGAAGAGAAGCGAAGTGTCTCATCCTTACCCAACAGTATTATTTTGATTCTTCAATTTTTATAATATGATATCCTTTGATGGTGGGAACTATGTCTTACCCATCACTGCTCCTAGCTTACTGAACTACAGTGAATGTTAATTGAATCGGTAAATATATTAATAATCAGGATTGATTGGATTTAAATAAGATTATTGCAACTCAAAGAATCCTCCGGAGGGCATCATCCATCTTCACCATTTGTTATGAACTCTTCATGTGTATTAATTCATTTAATGTAATAACACTATAAGGTGGGAACTATCATCATTCCCCCATTTTACAAATGAAGAAGCTGGGGTCTGGAGGACCCATCTCACCCCATCACACAGTTAGCAAGTGGCAGAACAGGAATGGGAAGCCGGATATTAGATACAGAATTTATGCATTTGCAACCACACACACTGCCAGCCAAAAACACGCTTTTCCTCTCCAAGAGCACAACCGCTAGCTTTCCTTATTGGCTTATGAAAACTGGAAACCCAGTTTTTAAAAGACTGTGAAAAAAAATTAAGCCAATATGCTTATCATTTTAAAAGGTACTCTATTTAATTGAGGATATATGTTTTCATACTTTTATTCCCAAATGGTTATCACTTCCTTAATTAAATAATACATCAATTATATTTGTCTATAAATATGTATGTGTATATATACGTGTGTGTGTGTGTGTGTGTGTGTGTGTGTACCAGGCCCTCAATAAGTATTTGCTGAATGTTTCTTTTCTGCAAAATCAGTGTTTGCTAAATTAGTATACACAGTCTTTCTACTGCTGTTTAGAGGGAAGATGCGATGATTTCCCATGTTTTTAAAATCAGATGGTTCAATACGTTCATGCCATATTTAGAGAAGAAAGCAATTCACGGTAGAGTATGAACTCTCAAAGACTTTAAGTCTCAATGTAATTTATCAACTTTATATATCAACAAACTTTTATTTAGTCCTCTCTGTATATAAAAAGCTTATTAGCGATCACATGCTAAAGCAGCTTTTTAAATGGCTAGAGCCTTAAAATGCCCACAGTATAGTCCAGAAAGAAGACATGAATAAAATTGGATTATGTAGCGTAGCATTTAAGGGCTTATTCACACTTTATGCCCTCCCTCTTCTATTCCTCCCTATTCTTCTAGCACACAGGGTCAGGTCCTTTCCAGCTGCCTGTCTTTCCTCATGCTACCTTGGCAGACTTGGCCAATGTTGGTGCCATGAAGAGGTTACTCATGCAGACAGGAAACTGAGGAGGAGGTTTTAGAAAGAATCTGATGAGTTGAGTGATGGACACGTTGAGTTTAGGTGCCAATGGGAAAGTACAAGTAAATGTATTGAAGCACAATTGAATAATAATGCTTTAACAATTTGATAATTATGTGTGGATTAAGGGAGAGGGAAAGTTTTAAGCCTAGGATATTGGAAGAAGGATGATAAAAAAGTAGGAAGTCAGTGGGAAAGTTGATTTGCAGAGAAAGATGCTGATATTAGTTTTGGATTTGTTGCACTTCAGAAGATGATGAGACATTAAAACTGATACTGATAATGTAATCTTCACGATGAAAATAAAGTAGAGATTGAGGAACTGATCTAGACTGAAGGAGACTAGAGAGACCCGGAATTGGGTGCAACCCAGGATCCTGGAGCAGTGCTTTTGCTATGAAGGACGGGATTGAGCCAATTGGCAAAACTTGATTGCATCTTTGGGCAAAGGGTATCCAGGTTTTTTGAATCAGATGATTAAATAGTATCCATCGTACTATTCTTATAATTTTTCTATAAGTTTGAAATCATTTTAAAATAAAAAGCAGAAAAAAACAAACGTCACCACTTTGGCAACAAAAAGTTGACATTGTCAATATATCTTAAGATCTACATTAGATATGTAAGATGTCTGTATCTTAATCTAGATGTATGTGTTCACAAACTTTAACCTAGTAATTCTACTTTGAGACACTATCATAAAGAACTAATAATTTATAGGCATACTTCATTTTATTTTGCTTCACTTTACCGTGCTTAGCAGATATTGAGGGTTTTTTTTTTTTTTTTTTTTTTAACAAATTGATGGTTTGTGGCAACCCTGCATTGGGCAAGTCTTTTGGTACCATTTTTCCAACAGTATGTGCTCACTTCACGTCTCTGTCACATTTTGAGAATTCTTCCAATATTTAAAACTTTTTCATTGTATCTGTGATCTATGATGAGTGATCTTTGATGTTACTATTGTAATTGTTTTGGGGTACCACAAACCATACCCATATAAGACAGCAAACTTAATCCATGAATGCTGTGTGTTCTCCTACTTCTCCAGTGACTAGTCATTCTCATGCCTCTCTCCCTTTCTCCAGGCCTTCTTATTCCCTGAGACACAACAACATTGAAATTAGGCCAATTAATAACCCTACAATGGCCTCTAAGTGTTCAAGTGAAAGAAAGAGTAGCATGTCTCTCACTTTAAATCTAAAAGCTAGAGATGATTAAGTTTAGTGAGGAAGGCATCTCAAAAGCCAAGATAGGCTAAAAGCTAGGCCTCTTGTACCCAACAACCAAATTGTGAATGCAAAAGGAAGAGTTTTTGAAGAAAGTTAAAAGTACTACTCCAGTGAACACACAAATGATTAAAAGTGGAACAGCCTTTTTGCGGATATAGAAGAAGTTTTAGTTATCTGGGTAGAAGATCAAACCAGCCACAACATTCCCTTAAGCCAAAGCCTAATCCAGAGCAAAACCTTAACTCTCTTTAGCTCTGTAAAGGCTGAGAGAGGTCAGGAAGCTATAGAAGAACAGTTTGAGGCTAAAAGAGGTTGGTTCATGAAGTTTAAGGAAAGAAGCCATCTTCATAACATAAAAATGCAAGGTGAAGCAGCAAGTGGTGATGTAGAAGCTGCAGCAAGTTCTCCAGAAAATCTAGCTAAGATCATTGATGAAGGTGGCTATGCAAAACAACAGATTTTCCCTATAATTAAACAGGCTTCTTCTTCTTCTTCTTCTTTTTTTTTTTTTTTTGAGAGGCAGTCTCCCTCTGTCGCCCAGGCTGGAGTGCAGTGGCACAATCTCAGCTCACTGCAAGCCCCGTCTCCCGGGTTCATGCCATTCTCCTGCCTCAGCCTCCCAAGTAGCTGGGGCTACAGGTGCCTGCAATGAAACAGGCTTCTCTTGGGAAAAGATACCATGTAAGACTTGCATAGCTAGAGAGAAGAAGTCAATGCCTGGCTTCAAAGCTTCGAAGGACAGGCTGCCTGTCTTGTTAGGGGCTAACGCAGTTGGTGTCTTGAAGTTGAAGCCAATGCCCATTGATTATTCCAAAAATCCTAGAACCTTTCAGGATGATGCCATATCTACTCTGCCTGTGCTCCACAAAAAGAACAACAAAGCCTGGATGACAGCACATCTGTTTACAGCATGGCTTACTGAATATTTTAAGCCCACTATTGAGACCATTTCTCAGAAAAAAAAAAAAATGATTCCTTTCAAAGGTTACTCCTTATTGACAATGCACCTGGTCACCCAAGAGCTCTGATGGAGATGTACAAGGAGATGAATGTTGTTTTCATGCCTGCTAACACAACATCCATTCTACAGCCCATGGATCGAGGAATAATTTTAACTTTCAAGCTCTATTATTTAAGAAATACATTTTGTAAGGCTAACCTACCATAGATAGTAATTCCTCTGATGGATCAGGGCAAAGTACATTGAAAACCTTCTGGAAAGGATTTATCATTCCAGATGCCATTAAGAACATTTGTGATTTATGAAAGAAGGTCAAAATATCAACATTGACAGGAATTTGGAAGAAGTTGATACCAACCCTCCTGGATGACTTTGAGGGGTCAAGACTTCACTGGAGGAAGTAACTGCAGATGTGGTGGAAACAGCAAGAGAACTAGAATTAGAAGTGGAGTCTAAAGACAAGACTGAGTTGCTGCAATCTCACGATCGAACTTGAATGGATAAATTATTTCTTATGGAAGAGCAAAGAAAGTGTTTTTTGGTTTTGTTTTGTTTTTTTAAGACAGTGTCTCACTCTGTCGCCCAGGCTGGAGTGCAATGGTGTGATCACAACTCACTGCAGCCTCAACTTCCCCAGGCTCAGGTGATCCTTCCACCTCAGCCTCCTGAGTAACTGGTACAGGCACGTGCCACCACACCCAGCTAATTTTTGTATTTTTTGTAGAGACGGGGGTTTCACCATGTTGCCCAGGCTGGACTTGAACTCCCGGGCTCAAGTGATCCTCCCGCCTCAGCCTCCCAAAGTGCTGGGATAACAGCTGTGAGCTACCATGCCTGGCCAGAAAGTGTTTTCTTGAGATGGAATCTACTCTTGGTGAAGATGCTGTGAACATTGTTGAGATGACAACAAAGGATTTAGAACATTCCATAAACTTAGTTTAAAAGCAGGAGCAAGGTTTCAGAAGATTGACTCCAATTTCAAGAGAAGTTCTATCATGAGTAAAATGCTATCAAACAGCATCAGATGCTACAGAGAGATCTTCTGTGAAAGGAAGAGTCCATCAATGCAGCAACTTCATTGCTGTCTTACTTTAAGAAATTGTCGGCTGGGCACAGTGGCTCATGCCTATAATCCCAGCATTTTGGGAGGCTGAGGCGTATGGATCACTTGAAGTCAGGAATTCAAGACCAGCCTGGCCAACATGGTGAAACCTCATCTCTACAAAAATAGAAAAATTAGCTGGGCGTGGTGGCGCATGCCTGTAGTCCCAGCTACTCAGGAGGCTGAGGCAGAAGAATCACTTGAGCCCAGGAGGAGGAGGTTGCAGTGAGCCGAGATCGCGCCACTGCACTCCAGCCTGGGTGACAGGGACTCATCGAAGCAAGATCTCCACCAGCTAAAAGATTGTGACTTACTGAAGGCACAGATGATCATTAGCATTTTTAGCAATAATGCATTTTAATTAAGGTCTATATATTGCTTTTTTAGATATAATGCTATTGCACACTTTTAGACTATAGTATAGTGTAAACATAACTTTTTTTTTTTTTTGAGACAGAGTCTAGCTCTGTCACCCAGGCTGGAGTGCAGTGGCATGATCTCATATCACTGCAACCTCCGCCTCCCAGGTTCAAGTGATTCTCCTGTCTCAGCCTCCTGAGTAGCTTGGATCACAGGTGCACACCACCACACCTGGCTTTTTTTTTTTTTTTTTTTTTTTTTTTGTATTTTTAGTAGAGATGGGGTTTCACCACGTTGGTCAGGCTGGTCTCAAACTGCTGACCTCAAGTGATCTGCCCACCTCGGCCTCCCAAGGTGCTGGGATTACAGGCGTGAGCCACCACGCCCAGCCTTGCTTTCATGATTTTAAAGATATTTTAAATCAAAAGGTCAAGAAGTGCACAAACTCAGGATTAATTATTTGTATTTAGGATTATTTGCCACAGCGTTGACCAAATAATCATTTGTGGCCAAAGTTTTTGAAGAATAGACTATAGACAGAGGAGATCAGAGTGGGCCAATAGGGAGCCATGCAGTGACCCACATTTGGAAAAGGAGAGGAATGTGCTGAGCGGAGTTGATGGATAATTAACTAGAAATGACTGCACTGCAAAGTGTGTGTCTGCTGGTGTTGCTGAAAAAGGTTGGAGTGTGGGTTTATCACATCCCGAAAAAGGCTAAGGAGGAGAGGAACTGAAGAAAAGACCTACCGATTCACTAAGGATTTCCCACGAAGAGGCCTCAATACAGACAAACTGGCTTTTATAATTCAATTCAAACACAAATTATTTTTTAAATTAATTCCTACGGTTTGCATTGATATTTTAACATGAGAAGTGGAGTTCAGAAACTGCAACAAAAGGGATTTGAGCAGTGATAAAATATTTGTAAGCCTCTCCTGATGACCTTGGTACTGAAAGAGACTGTTCTCCTGTGTCGGGGAAGGTTCTGGACCGCCTTTCCAGCAGCATTTTATCATCAGAAAATGGCTCACTTCATAAGGTTTATAACCTTCCATAAAACTGCAGAACATTTTATTCTTTTTTCATTAAGCCACCTTTGGAATCATTTTAGTCCCTTTATAGTCTCTTATTTAATCTGTTTTTTCATAGACTAAAGGGAGAAAAAATTCTATCAGTGGTCAAAATAGTAATTAGATAGTGTAAGTCACAGCCTGATGGCTTCAAGGCATACGTACTTACTACTTATCTCCTCCATCTGCCTTCATCAGTGAATTCTTTTACTCCCAAGCACATCTTTACCTTTTTCTTAAACAATGGAAAAAAGAAACTACCAAACCGTGCATTTTCCCAATTATAAGAGTTACTAATGTTTATATTCTTTTCTATTAAAGCATCATTCCCATGGTGTAAAAGCTCTTTTACCAAACCCTAAGGAAAGCATGAATTAATAAAACATCAAGAGATTTTATTTCCTATATTGGAAACTCCTATAGTTGCATAAAAACAACTGAATCTTTTGGAAATACATGTAATCACAAGGAGAGGAACATTAAAAGAGAGAAACTCACTACAAAATAAATCTTAAAACCACTTTCATGTTTAAAAAGAAGAAAATATCAGTTCTTCTTATTCCTGAAGGATTTTTTTTTTTAATCTTTTAATTAATGACAGCCCTCAGGGCACTGAGCAATTGTTAATTAAAACAAGGAGAAAAGGAAGAGGAAGTAGGCAAAAATGCTAAGATGAACACGTTTCCTTTTCTCTGCAGGGGAATAACATTACCAAATGAACATTAATAAATATGAATACTATTGAGAAGAAATACATTTAAAAAAATTTTAACTCCCACCTCAGCTTGACACACACTAGCAGCTACATAAATTAATTGGGGAGCCTCGAGAATTATAAACCCCTGGGTGTCACCTTTTGTCTAATTGAGTATTGGTAGCCATCACCCTACCCTCATCAGGATGGATTGTTTCTTTCTCGGTGCAAGCTGACTTCTGTCAGGGAATAGCGCCTGATCAAAGGTCTTCTAAGGGATTTCATTCACTTTCATTCTTGCAGTGGGCGGGCATTCACGTAGGCAACCGCCATCATTATAAAACATTTCTTAAATGCGAGTTAGGAGCTAGACTCACTGCCCATTCAATTCATTGGTCTTTCCCTTTGCAGCCATTAAATTTTTACTTAGAAAAAAATAATTATCAGATCTTTTCGTTCACCCCCTGTGCTTACCTAATTTGGGCAGGTTATTAGTAATAACATTTTCCTGGTCGTTCCCTACCACTTTCCCCTCTACCTCACATGAGAAAGGCTTTTATCTTTCTCATAAGCTCAGAAGTTCACTTAACAAGCAGAGCTTTAGAAGCCAAGAACAACAACAACAAAAAAAAGGTAAGAGAATCTGTTTTCTACTTTATTTGGAGGGGGACAGAAACCCAGAATCCCATAGGCTGTATGTTTAGCATGAAAAAAAAAGTCATTATTTGAAATTAGGACAACCAGGGATAGTTTTTCCCAACTTTCAAATGACCCCAGTTTTATGTAATTTTATGGGCATTTCATCAAAGTTGTTTTTCAAAAATAGAACTCAACCCCTTAGGGTTTAAGAGTTTTTTCCCCTTTAGTGTGCGTGCACGCACCCCTTTGATGTTCCGCATGCTAGCATATCAGGGTCAGTGCATGGGGGCCAGTGTCATTTACAGAATTTCTCAGATGCCAGCTAAGATCAGTAGCTAGGAGACAACTTAGAATTTCATTTTGCTGTTTGTTCAGATACATTCTTTACCACAGATAAGATCTTACCTCCCCAGCAGTCTATCTCTAAAAGAACAAGCTCTAGGTAATCAAAAAGCTATATTCTACCCCCCTACCAAAAAAAAAAATGCTTATTTTAGCTAATGCCTAGTCAAACATAAATGCCAGGGTAGAAAAAATAATGTATTTTCTCTTTCCTTGCTATAATAATATATACCAGTTGAAAACTCCTGATTTTCCTCAGACCACCTAAAAAGCTTTGTCCATTGCTTGTGCTCATGTAGTAGCTAAAAGAGGTTATTTACAAGGCACAAAGGAGAAACACATAGCCCGTCTATACTACATCACTTTTTTGTTCTCTTCACTTGTGCATGGTATCTATTAATGACTAGCTGGGGATAGTAATTTACATAACATTGAAATGGAAAAATTAAAGGAACACTTTTTGCTCCGTTTTTCAAAGTGGACTTACCTAAGAAGCACTACTATGCTCCTTAAAAATGCTTTCTTGGTTCTCCCCACTGACGTCGCCAATCTGGGGGTGGGGCTCAGAAATCTATTTTTTGTTTTTTAGAGCAAGGCAGGGTCTTGCTCTATAACCCAGGCTGGAGTGCAATGTTGCAATCATGACTTACTGCAGCCTTGAACTCCTGGCCTCAAGCAATCCTCTCACCTCAGCCTCCCAAAGTGCTGGGATTATAGGCACAGGAATCTATTTTTTTTAAGAAGTATGAGAGCCATTCATAGGCCAAATTTATTTATTTATGATTTATTTATTTATTTATTTATTTATTTATTTATTTATTTGAGATAGGGTCTCATTCTGTTGCCCAGGCTGGAATGTAGTGGTACAATCACAGCTCACTGCAGCCTCGACCTCCTGGGCTCAAGTGATCCTCCAACCTCAGCCTCCCAAGTAACCGGGACTACAGGCATGCACCACCACACCTGGCTAATTTTTTATTTTTTGTAGAGATGGGATTTCACTGTGTTACCCAGGTTGGTCTCAAACTCCTGGGCTCGAGCGATCCTGCCACCTTTGCCTCCCAAAGTGCTGGGATTACAAGAGTGAGCCACCTCAGCCAGCATGTTTTTTGTGGGATCTCATTATTTTTAACTGTCTTATGCAATATCTAATAATAAAATGTACATGTCTTCTTCATTTTATTTCTATATAGAGCGTGTTTTATTAATACATGTTGTTACAACATCTAATTGCAAATACATATGAAACTCTATCCAAACTCCTACCCAATCTCTTGGTAGTGGAAAGTACATCAGTCACAGGAATAGAACCCAGAGTCAAGGTCCTGAAGTTTGGGCCTTGGCTGGAGAGCAGAGTAGACTCAGGTCACAACACCAAGATGGGATACATGGAGGAGAAGGAGGAAGATGGGGGGAAAGGAAGATTCTAGGTCTGCTGAAAAAGATCAGGCAGGTAAAACTCAGAGACCTTCCAGCAAGGCCCAAAACACCACTAGCCAAATGAGAGGTTTCAAGCAATTGACTCATCTGCCCCTAGTGGGATTTTTAAACTACAGACTGGTATAGGAGGTGACCTGTTTAGATTTACTCTCAAACCTGCTGTCTTGGGCCACTCCAATTTAGACTACACTTTGCTGAAGTTCTGAAATTCAAGAATTGCTTCTCACCTCCTTGTGACCTATGAAGAGATGTCATTATCTGGGTCCACCCACATTCACTTGGGAGTTCATTCAATAAAACTTTGCAATATAATGTAATGGGTGTCCCATAGGGATTCGGGGCAGAAATATTTTTAACTCTCATTTTGTTTCAAGTACAATAGACAGTAACTAAATTTTCCAGAAAACTTTAAAGATGCTTTTATCTCTGAAAGGTTTTTCTTTTTTAACCCACTTCAGTCCCACTGATGTTTTCACTAGCTTGCCTCCAGGATAATGCATTTGATATCAGTGAATGTGAATACACACTTCCAAATGCTTTGTGCAGGCTGATCCACTAGCTCTCTTTAGACTTTTGCTAATCAGAAATTGCTCAAGAAGGAAATTTGTGAGCTGTTTCCAAATTGCCTACTGCCTTAGACTTATGTAACTATGACAGGTTTATTGATGCAGCTGGGAGCAAGTTTTTAATCTTAGAAGAAAATGTTTATTTCTAAATAGAGGTGCATATACTTTTCATAAAAGTATTTCTAGAGGCTTTTTAAAATGCTTTGATGGTTTAAACTAATAGACATAATAATTTTTAAATATGCTTATCAGTAGCATCCCCAGAATTCACGTCTTTAGTCTTTGTACGAATTAGATTCCCTGGCTAAACCTGTGAAAAATCTCATGGTATTAGGAAATCTGAATTTTGTTTCTTTGTATTATTGAGGAATTATCTATTTTTAATTTTTAAAAAGTTAAATAGATGGAGATAATGTTGCAGTCTGAAAGGGCAGCCCTGAGAACGTATAATCAGTGCTATGGTGGCTGGCCTGCATTCTTTGGGGCAGAGCTTCCTGAGTTAGTCCTCACAGTTACTACCTCTCCTTCCTCGCCTTTCCTCTCTTGCTGCTCTCTCCTTCCTATCTTTACTAATTTATCTTCCCATGTCAACCCCTTAAATTCTGCTGCTCTTTCATAGAAATCACCTCGTTGTCCCGCTTCTCCACCACTCATATTCTAGATTGGCAGATATGGACCATACAGATAGTCTACCATGGCTACCATCAAATATTTTTGTTCACTTCATTGTGCATAGTTACCTACTAGTTATTCATTGGGAGTAGTAATTTGCAAATTATTTAAAAGGAAAAATTAAAAGAAAAAACTCTTTGCTGTAGTTTCCCTTTTTTTTTTTTTTTTTTTTTTTTTTTTGAGACAGTCTTGCTCTGTCACCCAGGCTGGAGTGCAGTGGCATGATCTCAGCTCACTGCAACCTCCGCCTCCTAGGTTCAAGCAGTTCTCCTGCCTCAGCCTCCTGAGTAGCTGGGACTACAGGCATGTGCCACCACGCCCCAGCTAATTTTTTGTATTTTTAGTAGAGATGGGATTTCACCGTGTTAACCAGGATGGTCTTGATCTCCTGACCTCGTGATCCACCCGCCTCGGCCTCCCAAAGTGCTGGGATTACAGGCGTGTAATACACCGTGCCCGACCCTGCTATAGTTTTCAAAGTAGACTTACATCAGAATCACCTGGAGTGGTCATAATGTGTTTCTGGTCCTTCTCCCCAACTTTATTAATCTGGGGCATGTCCCAGGAATCAAGATTTTTCACAAGGATTCCAATGATTCTCATGCATACTCAAGTGTGAGATCTACTGAGAGACCAAATGTTTTAATAAGGTAACATTTTTAGGTTGTCATCACCACCTCCTCATTTTTTCTCAACCCAACCCGATATCCAGTAAGTCTCAAAGCCTTCTTGATTCTGAATCCTCCCCCTGTACCCCTCTTCTCTGTTCCATCCCGTTTTGCTCTTTTTGGATCCATCATTCATTCTATCTGGTACATGCGCCTCCAGATTACCCCTCCAACCTACATCCACAGTATCTGTGTGGTTTTGGTTAACACTGAAATCTGATCATGTTTCACCTGCTTAGAATACTCACTGACTCCAGATGTTCACAGGTTAAAACCCAGACTCCTTCGTGTTAGCTTGCAAGGCTTTGTCACCTGCCCCCAAGCTCCCACTCATGCTAATGTGATCCTTCTTGGCACCCTCTCTGCATAATCACACTGCATAGTCTTTCAGTTTCTGAAGACACACTCTCTCTCACCTGGATACCTTCACATATGTTTACATGCCAGAAATAACCACACTCACCCTCCCACCTCTCCACTGCCCTTGTCCACTTGGGGAAATTCCGTTCAGCTCTACAGTTTCTGCTATGGTTTGAATGGATCCCCTCCCAAATTCAGGTGTTGCCAATGTGACGGTTTTACAAGGTGGGCCTTTAAGATGTGATTACACTATAAGGGCTCCTCCCTCGTGAATGGGATCAGGTGTGGGAGGAGTTCACCCTCTCTTGACCTTCTGCCTTCCACCACATGAGGACACAGCATTGTCCCCTCCAGAGGGGGCACCAGATACCAAATGCCGGTGCCTTAATCTTAGACTTCCAGACTCCAGAACTATGAGAAATAAAAGTCTGTTCTTTATAAACTACCCAGCCTTTGGTATTCTGTTATAGCAGCACAAAATGAACTAAGACATTCTCCTCCTCTTTGATATGTGACTCTACCAGACTGACTTGGGTGCATCTTCTCTGCACCTATAGGCCTTGTGTAGATGTGTAGACCTCAGCCTGAGCTCTTTCCACACCATGTTGCAGTTGTGTGCTTGTCTCCCTGTGGCCCATTTCCCATTCATAGGCTAAGGGAGCAAACAGGCATCTGGGACCTGGCCAGATGGGGTGCTAATGGCCAGATGGGGTGCTAACGGCCAGATAAGAAGAAAGGTATCGATCCTAGGCAGTCAGAAACAGCTTTAGTCCCAGAAGTGAGTGTTCATCGAAAGAAGGAAGAAAAATTTGGTCCAAGAGAGAATTGTTGTCTTTTAATTTAATGAAACAATGCCACGGAGTTATTCATTGTGTCCACTTGGGCTTAAATTAAAGCAAGGTGTATTCCAATTAGACATGTGAAAGATGGCTTTACTGCAAAGCTGATAAAAGACTGAAATAAAGTGGCAAGAAAAGTTATGGTGTAAAATTCTCTTCCAGTCTCTCTTTAAAATGAGACTAGGTAGATGTTTATCTGTTTGTGACCTTGGGAAATGTATTCTATTTTACATTTTCAAATCTTTCCATATATCTTGAACAATGTTGATTTCATTGTTAAATGTGTCCACATTTTTTATTATTTCTGTAGGATAATTTCCTAGAAGTAGAATTAATATATCAAAAGATACAGACATTTTGAATGTCCTTGATATATATTGATAAGTTGTCAATATTTTCTCTTCTGATAAGTGAAAATGGTACTAATTATTATTTTATCTTTTATTTCTTGATTAACTTGTTAAGTATTTATCTGCTTATTAGCTACTCTTATATCTTAGTTTATAAATTAACAGGATATTTTGTTTTAGTTTTTGTCCATTCCTCTTCTGAGGTCTTAGCATTTTTCTTATTTATTTGAAAGAGTTCTGTGTAAGTAAAAGCAATTAACCTTTTATCTCTGGCATTATTCCTTTATTTGTTATCGGACTTTTTTATTAATGTTGTTTTTGACATATGGAAACATACCAGGTTTACAAATTCAGGCAATACGATCTTTCAACGTGCAGATACGTGGTATGTTTATTTTACCTGTAATTATGCTGGTCTTCCTTGTAAGCTCACAGTCACTTGGTAGAGAGGCAGAAATGAATGTTAGGCCTTTTTTATTTTTTAATTTAGTCTGAACTTATCCCGTAAGTAGCCCTCTGTAGTAATGTTTGGTTTTTTGAGGTAATTGCTTAGTCTCTCTTGTTCCCAACTCCTTCCTGGCTCTGTTCCAAGGTGGAGTTAAGTGTCTTAAGTGGAAGGGACTCAGGTAACCTCTGAGAGCAGTGAAGAGCAACTTGGATTCACATGATCATTGGGCGTGCTGCCAGCCTTTCCACCTAACATCTCTCCCTCCCTTCCTTCCTCTCTCCCTACTTTCCTCTCTCTCTCGCTCTCTCTCTCTCTCTCTCTCTCTCTCCCTCCCTCCCTCCCCATCTCCCTCTCTTTCTCTCCCTCCCCCTACTTTCCCAGCTGACTGGATTCTTCTTGAATGGCTGCTATAGCACCCTCTGCCTCTCTGCCTCATTCTTCTGGGGATGAAGCTGTCCACCCCCATTCCCTGTGGAGAGGTCTCTTCACCTCACCATGGTAAGCCTGTGCTGGGCCGGCAGGCTCTTAACTCAGGTCCAAGACCCTCTAGTGGGCAGGTCCCCAACACATCATATGGGAACCAAAAGGTGCCCAGAAAAGCTACACGTCCAGGCCTCCGTGTGCCTAAGCAGCCCTACCACTTAGCATATCATGAGGCTGTACCACGAAGCCGTACCTTGAAGCGGCTGCACCTGAGTAGGTAAAGGAGCAGCCAAGGGGCCATCTCTTTCTGAAGCACTAACTGGAAGTTGAGACAGAGATCTCTCCACCCTCTGAATTCCTCATATCATTGGCCAAAGCAGGACACCCACTTCTAACCATTTCTCTTCTCCTACTCCTTGTTTCCCTTTTCCTCATACAATCCCTCTGGCTGTTTATTTTTAACTTCCCCTGTGTTGGATCATCTTTCTAGCATAGAACAATAGGCCTCCTGGCCCCATGGGCAGAAGTACGTGTTCTTCACACCCTGGGAGAAGCAAAGGATCTGATGGGCCATGCCCATCCTCTGATAAGTTCAACTGTGACTGAACAGATGTCAGCATTTAGCAATCCTCTTTCTCCTGACTTTCCAGCACTGCTCAAGACAGCAAATGAACATCCTCCCCTGCTCTGGGAAGTCATTCTTGCAGCTTGGCCTCAGAGGGGTGAGGCTAAAAATAGGACACAAATAAGGTGGGGCGGGGCGGGGGGGAGGGTATCAGGATGCACCTATTTAATCTTTACAAAATATTTTCCTGGTTATATAGATTTTTCAACTTTTATGTAGCCATATCTCACATTGTGTGATGATAAATTTCATGTGTCAACTTGACTGAGCTATGGGGTACCCAGATATTTGGTCAGACATTATTCAGGGTGTTTCATTTGAGGATTTTTTTCCAGATGAGATTAACATTTAAACCAGTAGACTTAGTAAAGCAGATCGCCTACTCTTATGTGGGTGGGCCTCACCCAAACAATTGAAGACCTCAATAGAACGAAAAGACAGACCCTTCCCCAAGTAAAAGAGGATTCTTCCTGCCTGACTGCCTTCTGACTCAGACTGAAACATCAGCTCTTCATGGGTCTTGAGACAGGGACTACATCATCCATTCTAGTTCTCAAGCCTTTGAACTCAGACTGGAACTGCCCCATCAACTCTCCTGGGTCTCCAGCTTGCCAGCTCACCCTACAGATCTTGAGACTTGCATGCCTCCATAATCTCATAAGTCAATTATTTATAATAAACTTCATTATATGTGTGTACATATATAAATATCTTTATATATGTGTATGTATGTATATATAATGTGTATATATATGTTTATATATGTATCTATATAAATATATAGAGATTTATTATAAGAAATTGCTGTGAGATTATGCAGGTATGAAAGTCTCAGGATACATGTATATCTGTGTGCATATATATCTCTTATTTGCTCTGTTTCTCTGGAGAACCCTGACTAGTACACTTTGCTTTTACTCTTAGAAAGTTTTTTCCCATTCTGACATCAGATAAATATTTATCTGTAGCTTCTTTTAGTTTTTAAAATTTCTGTTTCTCTTTAAAAGTCTTTGGTCCATATGGGATGTATTTGAGCACATGTTGTAAGTTAAAAGTCAAAGCAGTTTTAATTTTTAAACATAAGTCAGTGTCCTCACAACCTTTAATATGTTCACTTCCTTGGCATGCACATGCTACAGTTTTCTAGGATTTTATTTTTTCTCCTTTCTTTCTGCTCCTAAATGTGAACATTCCATATGTCTCTATCATTTTCCCTTTTCTTCTCAGCCCTCTTTCCTTTAAAATTATGCACATTCTATGTCAGCTATCTTCAATATGTAGGGACTGAAAAGGATTCAAAAGGCTGGAGGCTGTGTTTTAATCTACCTGTTGGACTTTTCCACTAGGATCTTGCCCGAGTCCTGTAACTTAGCATGTATACACCAAAGTGATCATCTTTAATACAGGCTTTTTGCTGCCAAACTTCAACCTGTCCCTGTCTCCCCTGCCCCATTCTTGTTGATGGCATTTGAACTCTCGAATTCTTTTGTCCCTTGAAATCCTGCATGTTCTTTGTGGCCATTTTAAAAGGTAGCTTCTTTCTAGCACTTTCACTTTTTGCTCCTCCCAAATCAAAGCAATCTCTATTTATCTAAATTCTCATAACACTTTGTACTTTTCTGACAGAACTTATCTCACTTGACCTTGTATGACAGTTATGTATACATGCCAATTCCTCATTCTATATTTATATTCTGTATCTTGTTTGTAAAATTTCTAAAAGGAATGATACTTTCTAAACAAAGCTGGTATTTAGAAGTAGGAAACCTGTAGAATGAGTATGGGATAAACTGATCTTACAGAATTAATAAAACTGTTAATAATGTAGGTGAAGTTCATGATCGGCTTTTGACCATGGCATGGATTCTCTCCATCGTTCCCTCTCCTCTCTGACTCCGCTTTCCATGCTCAAACTGAAGGACAGAATCTACATCATACACCTTTGTCTAATCTGCATTACCAGAATGGTACCTTAGATGCAATAGAACCTGAACACATATTTATGGAAGGAAGGAAGGAAGGAAGGAAGGAAGGAAGGAAGGAAGGAAGGAAGGAAGGAAGGAAGGGAGGGAGGGAGGGAGGGAGGGAGGGAGGGAGGGAAGCAATGGTCATCTACAAATAATATGTGATGTGTTGATACAGGACAATATTAATAAACATTTGTAAGTATTCTCCCACCTCTGAAGATTCCTCCCTACTGACTCAGTGAGTTGGTATGGGCACCTCTGCCCAGCCCCTCAGCAGCCCAGGGTTACAAGCAAGGAGCCTGCCAGCCTAGGGCCCTTTTTCCCAGGTCCAACCACACATATGTAACCAAGCTTTATTCATGAGTTTCATACTACTCACCCTAGGCTCCAAAATATTACTTGTAAGAAATGACTAGAGCCATAAATAACAGAGAGCGGAGGAGTTCACTGGAGGTGTGGATAACGAAACATAAAACCAGCTTTCATATTCAATGAATAAAATAATTCCATATAATCAAAATTATACGTAAGCCAAAGCCTCCCCCACAGTATGACAGAGTGACAGAGTGACTGGTGAGTCAGCCTGTGCTTCTTTTCTTTTTTTTTTTTTTTTTTTGAGACTGGGTATTTCTCTGTCACCCAAGGCTGGAGTGCAGTGGCGCAATCATGGTTCACTGAAGCCTCAACCTCCTGGGCCCAAGGGATCCTCCTGTGTAGCTAGGATGACAGGCACACACCACCAAGCCCAGCTAAATTTTTTAAAAATGTTCTATAGAGACTGGGTCTCGCTGCATTCCTCAGGCTGGTCTTGAACTACTGGGCTCAAGCAATCTTCCTGCCTCACCCTCCCAAAGTACTGGGATTACAGGCATGAGCCACCGCGCCTGGCTGTTTTCCTTTGTTATGACCACTATTGACATTTAAATGTCTAATGAACCTCAATATTAATTATGTGCCACCCAGATAGGCAGAAATGTTAGTAGACATACAAACAGCCCCTCCCTAGTTAAGGGGGCCAGGCTTCCACAAAGTAATCCCTCCCGATTTAGCTGTAAATGGGTTGCTAATCAGAAAGGCCTTAGGACAAAGGTAAGTGGCATAAATTCCTATTTACTGAATTAATATGACTGGTTCCCTGGGTGCCCTTCTTCTACTTGGAAGCACTTCTGGCAGTCTGATTTGGGATTTTTATCTGGCACTGTTCTGAGACAGGGGCTTTGGGGCCTATATTAATTTTAGATCCTAGTCTGTGGAGATTAGTCAATTCTATGAACTCTAATGTAGTGGTTGAAATAGTTTTCAGGAGCAAAAGTGCTTGCTTATCCGATCTATACTCTTCTGTGTGGATTCCACCTTAACATTCTATGTTAAGGATGGGTATGATTAATTCATTACCCAAGATTACAGCAGTATGCTAAAAACTACCTGGAGGCATTTCTTTTGGTGTGAATATTAAAGATTCAACATTTTTATCAGTGCACCTAATTCATATTCCAGAGCCTGTGGGCTGAGAAATGAACTTGGAAATATTCAGTCATTTTTTACCATCAGCTTGTTAAAATGTTGAAGAAGGTTATTGTTTTAACTACCTGTGGATAAAAACAAGGAGAATTCGCTTCAGGAAGGCTAAAATACAAAGACTAAAAGCTATAATGTCTTTTATTTCTTAAAACTGATATAGGCCAGGCGCAGTGGCTCACACCTGTAATCCCAGCACTATAGGAGGTGAGGTGGGCGGACTGTGAGGTCAAGGGATGGAGACCATCCTAGTCAACATGGTGAAACCCTGTCTCTGCTAAAAATACAAAAATAAGCTGGGCGTGATGGCGCGTGCCTGTAGTCCCAGCTACTCAGGAGGCTGAGGCAGGAGAATTGCTTGAACCAGGGAGTCAGAGGTTGCAGTGAGCCGAGATGGTGCCACTGCATTCCAACCTGGCAACAGAGCGAGACTCCATTTCAAAAACAAAACTGATATAGATCAGGTTTTGACAATAGAGTACCTTGGAGTACTTGAACAATAATACTAATAAAGTCTTTCCTGACAAAGAGAATGGTTAATAACCTTATGATCTCTAATAAATACAAACTGAAATATAGAATCCCATAGGGAGTAAATATGAGAATAATTGTCAGCCTTTTCCAGAGCAGGGAACAGAGGTCTGGATAATGTAAGTGAATTTCCAAATTCCTGGGAGGTGGCTTTAGAAATTTATTTTATTTTATTTATTTATTTTTGAGACAGAGTCTTGCTCTGTTGCTAAGGCTGAAGTGCAGTGGCACGATCTCAGCTTACTGCAACCTCTGCCTCCCAGGTTTAAGCTATTCTCCTGCCCCAGCCTCCAGAGTAGCTGGGACTACAGGCATGCACCATCACACCCAGCTAATTTTGGTCTTTATTGTAGAGATGGGGATTTCACCATGTTGGCCAGGCTGGTCTTGAACTCCTGGCCTCAAGTAATCTGCCACCTCGGCCTCCCAGAGTTCTGGGATTGCAGGCGTGAGCCACTGTGCCTGGCCAGAAATATATTTTAATGCTTACATTTGAATCCGAATGTGACAGAAATTCACCATCACTTCAGATATCATATTCTGAAGAATGAATTTAGCAGCTGGAAAAAGGACACAGCTTCCCAATTCGGCCCTTTTGCTCCAGTGTCTGCTAGAGAAGGCCAGGATGGTGGAGCTGACTTCGAGAAGAGCCACGCAGGTGATGGTCTCATTCTCACCTTTTGGTGGGTAAGCAGGGGTATCATTAGGCTTATAGTTAGATGATATTTTCTTTTCTTTTTAAAAATCAAAAAAGATGCACATAAAAAAGTGTAAAATATATTTGCCAAATTGTAAGAATAATTTTAATGCAAACACTTGTGTGGCTGCCACCTATTCAAGAAACAGAATCATGCCAATCTGCATGTGCCTCCTCTGTCCAGTTTAGGTCCCAATCGGAGTCTAAACTAGAAATATTTTCTAGAAGCTCAAGTGGAATATTGACTTTCTCTGCTCTTTCAAATCATACTCCCACTAAAAGTTTTACTGAGCTAGAGATCTTGTATAAAAGGGTCATCATTGACTAAAAATAACAACAACGAATTCTTCCCTGAATGGCAAATGTTCAAAGACTTATTGAAAATTAATCCCTTTAGAAGTAGTCTTTGGGAGCAAATCATTGAGAGACCGTGGAAAAATCTGGGTAAACTACATGTATAGAAGTATTTTAAAGGAATTCATACAGCCAATGTGTAGCAATTCAAATTATTAGGCAACTATTGAGCATAGTATTAGGGTTCTCCAGAGAAACAGAACCAATAGGAGGTACATACATTTAAGAGGAGATTTATTATGGGAATTGGCTCACACAGCTATGTGGGCCAAGAAGTGCCACAATCTGCTGTCTGCAGGCTAGAGAACCAGGAAAATCAGTGGTGTGTGATTAAGTCCAAGCCTGAAGGCCTGAGAACCACGAGTGCTGATGCCAGAGGGCAGGAGAAGATGGATGTCCCAGCTCAAACAGAAAGAGCAAATTCATCCTTCTTTCAACATTTTGTTCCACTGGGACCTTAATGGATTGGAGGAGGCCCACCCACACTGATGAGGGCACTATTCTTTACTCCGCCTATCAATTCAAATGCTGATCTTCCAGAACTGCCTTCACAGACACACCCAGAAATAATGCTACTTGGGCATCCGTTGGCCCAGTCAAGCTGGCAGATAAAATTAACCATCACAAGCACCATGGCATGCAAGACAGTATGCTCAGTGTTCTAGAGCATGTGAATAGTTGTTATTAAAACAACTGCCACACACACACAAAGTTTCTGTGGCCAAATGCGTTTCCTAAAACTTTTCTTTAAAGAAAACTTTTTATTTCTAAAACAGGTATATAGCGTAAAATGATTCCCCAAGTTTTCTGGCTAAACATGGCTAATATGGTTCTTTTTCTTTCTTTTTTTTTTTTTTTTTTAAATAGTCAAAAACGCTGATGTTTTACAGAAATACAGGAAAAATCAAGGATAGCAATATATGTTATCAATCAAGTGCTTACAGATCCCCAAATCCAACTTAAAGTAGACTAAGTGTCTCAGTCTATTTGTGTTGCTATAAAGGAATATCTGAAGATGGGTAATTTATAATTAAAAAAGAGTTGGCTCACAGCTCTGCAGGCTGTACAAGAAGTTTGGTGCCAGCATGTGCATCTGGTGAAGGCCTCAAGCTGCTTCCGCTCACTGCAACAGGGGAAAGAGAGCTAGCATGTGCAGAGATTGCATGGTGAGAGAGGAAGCAAAGAGGCAGCGAGGGGCCAGGCTCTTGTTAACAACCAGTTCTCTCTGATAGAGTGAGAACATTTCTCCTGCCGCCACCGAGGAAGGAGATTAATCTATTCATTAGGGATCCACCCCCACTGCCCAAATACCTCCCATTAGACCCCACATCCAACACTTTGGATAAAATTTCAACATAAGATTTGGAGACGACAAATAAACCAAACTATAGCACTAGATCTTTAAAAATCATTTTTAAAAAAAGTATAAAGATTTTTTTGAGCCATCAAAAGAAATCTGGAAAATAGTTGGGTCATTGTCCTTCCATTAGAGCTGGCCACTCCTATGAATGAGACGCCACTGGTGACACACTCTGGTGGAAAGAGCCCTGGCTTGTGAGCCAAAAGTCAATGTTAATACCTCTGTCACCTTGTACAAGGCAACCGAACTTTCAGGGCCTCAGTTTTCTGATGGGTATAATAAAAAGATTTAGATGGGATTATTCTAAATTACCTAAATCAATGCCTTGATTATTTTTAAGAGTTGAAGTATCTCAAACAAACTGGCTTTTGTCTCAAAATAAATGATCCTGAACTGAAAGAAATCATGCAGCAAACCTATGGCATTTCAATGTTTTTAGTTTTACTTTTGAGGTGGTGGTATTTTTTTGTCCTACTGATTGTTTAATTAAATGTGAGCATCTTTTCCAAGCCTTAGGTAAATCAGCACATGGTGAATTTTCTTATAAGCCACGGTGTAGTTTTGCTGGTCATTCCTGGAAAGGGTGAGATGAATTGGAACCAAATTTCCACATGGTTTAGCAGGGATGATGTGCTTGTTTACCAGATTGCTCTTCACTGTACATAAATAATTAGTTAAGTCTTATCAGACTCTAAGGGTAATTTGTCAAAATAATGTGTGTTTTTCCATTTTAGTGTTAAATCCCATTACACATAATTAATAGATTATTAACTTAGTTTAAACAGTTTAGGGAAAACCATTCAGTTAGATTTATTTGTTTTCCAACATTTTAATGGGACAAGAAAAAGTGATCTTAAACTACTGAGCAATTATACACAGTTCAGAAAGTTTAGAGCAAAAATTAAAACATCTAGCTCATAACATAAGCTGGCCAGAGGGTATTATTTAATCAATTACAAATTGTGAACTCCAAGAAAAAATATTCTAAGTCCAAGGCAATAGCAGTATCCCATGGAGAATAAAAAATGGAAATGGAAAATGTATAGTTGAATGCCTCCTTTAGTTAGAGCAAAGAAAATAGAACACCATGTTTTATCTGCTTTGGGTTATTAGAAGACTTCTAGAAATGCTGGCCTTTCAGAAATCCTAGGCCAACCTTAGTTGGAAGAAGAATGGAAAGTGCGGTTTTGTATTTAAATGAAATATTCAATTACTATTTTTCTTTCTTCAGAATTGTGGTCAGAGCAGCACATGCTTTGGGGACAGGAAAAGACCAGATCAATTAGTAATAAAGATCTGCTTTTATGCTTGAGTCATGGCTTTGGGGAATAAGTAGGAGATCAAGATGCATTTTCACAGTTGAGCACAGACAAGCAAGACAGATTGCTCTGGAATGGTTGATGGCTCTGCAAACATTGATGTTTAAAAAAAAAAAAGCAATGATATTACTGGAGAGGATATTTACAAATGTAAATGCATTCAGCTTTGCTTGTGAGCACAGGGCATCTGGCACTAATATATTTGCTTCTCTGGGTGAAGATCACTAGAGTATACTATTAATGGGAAAATATTAGAGAAATTACATGAAATTTGTGATCTGATATGCATTAAGAAAATGTGACATGTTTACAAAGATTTCAGCAAAGGATCTTTCAATACTTCAACAATAGGATTGTCCACAGGCTTTGGAAGGAGAAATGAACACCAAGAGGTGAAATTCGTATTCCAGTAACAGTGTAACTGAAGAAAGTGGGGAATGGAATTTTGATCCTTCTCAGATTTGCTAACAGATTTCTCCTTCCACGTGGCATAGACAAGGAAATCAGTAGTTTCAGTTGTAGATTTTTAGCCACATCTCCTCCTGCGTTTTTTCCTAAGAAAAAGAGATGTGGTCTGTGTTGTGGATTGAGAGACAGTATCACATAAGTAATTCATAAAGTTGCTCAGGGTTATACCTCTGTGTGATGGGGCCACAGGTGAGCTAGTCAGACTGAGGATAACACTGGGTCAGTCAGAAATACTTGGTCATGGTATTAAGCTGGAAGATTTGCTACCAGGTTATTTTGTATCATTATTTCCTTATAGTATCTATTATAGTACATGTTTACCTTTTAATTGTTTGGTAAAGTAGGTTCTATGTTGAAGGCACAATATAGACCATCCAAGTGTTAAATCTGGGCTCTTTGGAAAAAACAGGTCATTGATTTCGTGGGGGTAATTCTTGGGGTGAAACCTGGATAACTTCTATTTGGTGGTGGGGGCGGGGAGTTGCTGGCCATTTGTCATCTCTTTTCTTCAAGTGGGATCATAGTCAGTTTGAGTGGGATCATAGTAAGTTTAGTGCTAGGTTTGCATTTTAGGAGATTCTGTAAACTTTTGTCATATATTCTCAGTTCAGCATTGCATATGATTTCTATTATTGACAACAAAAGGAAAAATATCCCTTATTGTCTGGTGGCAGGTTTGTTTTGTTATATCTACAATTGAATATAGATGTAAGAAAAATATTATTTAAGATTTCTTCTATGGTTGTTGAAAATTTGATTGCCACCTGCATTGGAAAACAACAACAAATACAACAACAAATCTTGTGCAAAACTGTGCACCGATTTCAGAAAGTGAAAGTATCACATCCCCTTTGAAGAGGGAGGAAGTTAATCTAAAATGGATACCTTGGTTATAATGAAAGCCATCTGCTCTAACTCAGAGTGAGGCAGACTTTATTGTCTTTTCAATCACCTACTAATCAACAGGACCAAGATTTCCTGGAAATTTAACTGTAATTTTTAAAAATTGCATATCTCAATCTCTATTTTTTTCCAGTTTGTATTCATAACAAAACTTGAGTAACTCAAGTCAAAAAACAATGGCCCCTGGATAACAAAATCACACCTGAGAATGAAACTAGATTATTGAAAACATATAAGTTTTAAACACTCTAAATTATAGATCTCACATTAAGAAATTATTGAAAGGAAAAGAAAGAAGCTCTATAATGACATCTCTCAAAGATAATCGCTATTCACAGTTTAATTTTTATTATATTTATTTTTTATGTTTTTTATAGGTACAATTAAATATATATGCTTGGCTACATATTTTTAACTTAACACTAAAACTTAAGTTTTTCTGTGTTGCAATATAATGTTCATAACCATTTGTTTACTGGCCACCCTGGGTGGATTAATACATTAAAATAATCATTTCTTTGTTGTTGAACTTATAGGTAAACAGGACCAAACCTCTTAATACACATATTTAAATGAGACTCGATCATCATTGGAAAATGTATTGTATTTACTAAGTAATAAAATGAATATACAGCAGCTGAGATACCAAGACAAGGGCTGGTCCTCGGTCAGGTGGGTCAGCACAAGCAAGCATCTTGCTCTGCTTCCCCAGGGTACCTAGTATTCTTGTTGGTTTGATTTGAATTGCATTTTCTTCTATCAGGCTCCATTATCAGCTTAGGAGTAAAGATAGAAGATGTGTCTTCTATCGCTACACATCTTCAAATTTTATTTTTGCTCCTCTTCCCTTTTTGAAACTTTATTATAGTGCCCTATCATCTTACTCTACTATGAAACAGTATAGTAAATGCCTGTCATCCAAAAGCCTGTCTTTTTAATAGGGAAAAAGTTGAAGGTAAACTTGGCAGCAATACGTCCACCACACACATGCATTCATCTTATAGAAAATTAGGATGGTCCTGATCTCCTGATCTCGTGATCTGCCGGCCTCGGCCTTGCAAAGTGCTGAGATTACAGGCGTGAGCCACCGCAGATTGAGACCATCCTGGTCAACACAGTGAAACCCCGTCTCTACTAAAACTACAAAAAAATTAGCCGGGCGTGGTGGTGCGCGCCTGTAGCCCCAGCTACTCGGGAGGCTGAGGCAGGAGAATCACTTGAACCTGGGAAGTGGAGGTTGCAGTGAGCCAAGATCGCACCACTGCACTCCCGTCTGGGTGATAGGGCGAGACTCCATCTCAAAAAAAAAGAAAAAGAAAAGAAAATTAGAAGTGGTGCATCTATTTCAACAAGGTAGTTATGCTCTCCTTCCTGGGACACTGTTGCCATGTCAGTCCCACAAACACGTGGAAGATCTAAAATTTCTGCTGTGGTCAGTTAGGGCGATAAATAGTTAATCCCTTCTGCGAGTTAAAGACTATTTAGCACAACCTTTTCCAAGTATCTTGTAGAAGAAACAAGTCCTATGGCTAAACAAGTTTCAGAATCCCTGAATGCTCCAGCTGTCTTTCAAAAATTCAAGCTATGAGGGGTCCTGCAGTTTAAAAAATCCCTCACTTGGTTTAACCGAGTGCTTAGCAGATTTATTTCACCATGGAATCCCGTTTTCAAGTTAAACCCTATTTTTTAATTTATAGTGTATCTAAAACCTACCACGAAAAGCATACGTGTAGTGCAAAGCCATATTTTGAGTTACACATTTTTGAAATGGCACATTCCTCCTCATTCCTTCATTTGTATTCCACAGTATTAAGCACTTATTGTTTACAAGGCCCTGGGATGCACTTGACCTTCTTTCACAATCTCAACCTTGATGTGCTCTCCAGACAAAAGAGCACTCCCAGGAAGAAAAATGTTCTAACGACCTTACAGGCACCTTTGACCCTGTGACTTATCTTTGGAAAAGCGACAGGAGATTTGTTTATAAGCAAAGGTGGTGCTCTAGGGAAGGAAGCCAGGAAAGAGAATCCTCCCCACTCACTTTCAAGGACTTTTGTCTGGCGATGTCCAGGGTTTGCATCTTCTTGGGAGAATTTTAGACTATTAATCATGAAAAGGAGTTCCCTCTCCTTTCATTCATTCCCCCAGGGGATGGATACCAATGGGTACCAGACCTACCATTCCTTTCAACACAGGGGATTAAGGGGCGTGTGGTAAGAGGATCCATTTCAAAGAGCTGCTAGAAGATGATCAATGATCTAGGAAATCAGAGTTGAAGAAGTAACATCAGTGCCTTGAAATGTTCCCTAGAGCTCTGACCCCCACAAGGGTTTTAACTAAATGGCTACTTAGTTTATTGGATTTACCCACATAGCACATATTTAAATGAAATGGATGGAGGAAAGAACCTCTGCACTACATGGCAGAAAAATGACAAAAAGCTTTTGAAGGTCAGGGAACATAGCACAATCACTTTAGACTGGCGAGAAAATGAAATTCTTCTCAAGACCTTGTAGACCTGATGGTGCTATCAATTTTAAAACCAGTGTAGTGCTGTGGGAGGCGTGTGTTTCATACTAAGTGACTTGTACTGAATTGTAATAGCTTTGAGCATCCACTTGAGACCTTAATGAATGAGTTACATAAAATGTTAATATCATTAATGCCAGAGAAATTATTTATTTATTACTGTCATCACATATTACAAAGCAGAGCTACCAAATCCTTGGCAAAAAAAAAAACACGAAAAAATCTTATTTTGGTGATTGTCTTTCACAGAGAAACAATCCAGTAATACCTAAAAGGAAAAGTTGACTAATTATGGAATTCATTTTTGCTCCCAAAATTCTTTGCTAGCCAATCTCATCTATGTGTAACCCTGCACAGTATAAAATATTATCTGAACTCTTTTAGCAAACTGAACAAACATGAAGGAGTTTGTATCTCTCGATGCATTTTTTTTTTTTTTGAGACAGGGTCTCCTCTGTCACCCAGGCTGGAATGCAGTGGTGTGATCACAGCTCACTGCAACCTTGATCTCTCAGCCTCAAGCAATCCTCCTGTCTCAGCTTCCTGAGTAGCTGAGGCCACAGGTGCATGCCACCACACCTGATACATTTTTTTTTCACTAGTAATGAGGTCTCACTGTGTTGCGTTGGCTGGTCTTGAACTCCTGAGCTCAAGCGATCCTTCTGCCTCAGCCTCCCAAAGTGCTGGGATTACAGGGTATGAGCCACAACTCCCAGATCAACTTTTTTTAACGTAGTATTTTCCAGGCTTAACCTACACATTTTACTGTGAGATGAAAACATCTGTCATACATAATAACAATGCACCAAATTCCAAAATAGTTTGGTGAAGGGCTATTTTCAATGTTTGGCAATGCTATTAAATATATGAAGAAGCTTTCAACTGCAGAAGACAATCATCCGTGAGGAGTGTGTGTGTGGATGTGTAGATGAAAGCATCCTTTGCTAGAGTGTTTGTATATGTGTATATGTATGTGTAAATAACATTTACTAGGGCTACATTAACCAAATACCACAGACTGGGTGGCTTAACCAACAGAAATTTATTTTCTACTCACTCCAGAGGTTGGAAGTCCAAGATCAAGGTGTCGGCCTGTTTGATCCCTTCTGAGTTCTCTTCTTCCTGTGTTCTCACATGGCCTTTCCTCTGGGCACCAACTCCTGGTGCCTCGATTTTCCATCCAAGGTTTCTTTTCTTATAAGGATAACCAGTACGACTGGATTAAGACCCACCCTAAGAGTCTCGTTTTAAGCTAAGCACCTCTTCGAAGGCCTTGTCTCAAATACAGTCACTGAGGTACCGGGCATTAGAGCTTCAACCTAGGAATTTGGGGGATACAGCAACTTAGCCCATAGCACATAGTATATATAGAAATGCATAATTGGAAGGAAAATTGTAAGTATTGTCACCACTGTTAATATTTTTCCTCCATGTGTGTGCCATCATTTAGACTGCTCAAGTGAGATGCCAGTGTAAAAATTTTCACCTAAAATTAAGTGATGATCAGTAGTTCATAAGGAAAACTTTAGTCTAAACAGTAGTTTACTTAAAACCATTACTCCAGGAAGCCTTTTGTATTCTTTCTTATTTAAATAATTATAAAATAATTTGCATCCATACATGGTTAGTTAGGAAATGGGGGAAAATGCAGAAATATGATTTCAAAGAAAATGTTGACTTCAGATGGAGCAGATGAGAAGAAATTCTAATAAGTTTATTGACTTAGCTTTGGAATAGTATTGCAGCAGTTCCCCCATTATCCATGGTTTCACTTTTCACAGTTTCAGTTATTCGAGGTCAACGTCAGTCCATAAAAATTAAATGGAAAGTTCCAGAAATAAACAATTTAAAAGTTTTCAATTGTGCACTGTTCTGAGTAGCATAATGAGACCTCACGCCATCCCACTCCATCCTGCTGGGGATGTGAATCATCCCCTTGTCCAGTGAATCCACACTGTCTACACTACCCACCTGTGGGTCATTTAGTAGCCATCTTGGTTGTCAGATTGACTGGAGGGTTATCACAGTGCTGTGCTCAAATCACCCTTATTTTACTTCATAATGGTCCCAAAGTGCAAAAGTAGTGATACTGGCAATTCGGATACGCCAAAGAGACGCCATAAAGTACTTCCTTTAAATGAAAATGTAAAAGTTCTCAATTTTAAAAGGAAAGAAAAAATCATATGCTGAGGGTGCCAAGATCTACCATAAGAACCAATCTTCTGTCCTTGAACTTATGATGAAGGAAAAAGAATTTCACGCTAGTTTTGCTGTTGTATCTCAGACTTCATCATAGGTATGTATGTATAGGAAAAAAAACAGAGTTTATATAAAGTCTGGTACTAGTCAATGTTTCAGATATCCACTGGAGGTCTGCAACTTATTTCCTGTGGATAAAAGGGGACTATTATATAGCTTTTTGTTTGCGGGTGGACCCTCTTTAAGAAATCAGAATATCACATAGAAATATTAATCATGTTTTGGCCAGGCACGGTGGCTCACGCCTGTAATCCCAGCACTTTGGGAGGCCAAGGCGGGCAGATCACAAGGTCAGGAGATCAGTACCATCCTGGCTAACACAGTGAAACCCCGTCTCTACTAAGAATAAAAAAAATTAGCCAGGTGTGGTGGTGGGCGCCTGTGGTCCCAGCTACTCAGGAGGCTGAGACAGGAGAATGGTATGAACCCGGGAGGCGGAGGTTGCAGGGAGGCAGAGGTAGCAGTGAGCCGAGATCGCGCCACTGCACTCCAGCCTGGGTGATAGACACTCCATCTAAAAAAAAAAAAAGAAAGAAAGAAATGTTAATAATGTTTTATATGTGAAAAAAATTACATTTCTCAGTAGTTTTATAAATCAGTTTAACCTTAGATTTCTTTAGCCATGATACAGTCTTAGGATTTTAGGGTTGACAAATCTTCAGGAATTCCAGAGAAGGGATCCTAAAACCCTGTTGCTCCACAAAAGGCCTGAGAGGCCTGGGGGAGGGAGAGATGCTGAGCACTTGGGGCTCTTGCCTTTATTTCAACCAGAGTAGCTCCACACTTATGTATAGTATATATTGAAAATTCATGCAGGATTTCTTGTGAAATCAGTTTCTGCTGCTTTAAAACATGAAAGAAAACCTTTAACTTAGTGTATTCACATGGCACAGCCAGGAAACTGAGGCTCAGACAAGTTAAATCACCTGCCCAGGGTTACACAGTTAGGTTCTTTGATTCTCAGGTCAATCTGTCTTCCCTTGACTATACCAGATTACTTAAATACTGTTTAAATACTGTTTGATTCATTCTTTTTTTTTTTTTTTTGAGACAGGCTGGAGTGCAGTGGTGTGATCTAGGCTCACTGCGACCTCCACTTCCCGGGTTCAAGTGATTCTCCTGTCTCAGCCTCCAGAGTAGCAGGCACCAGCCACCATGCCTGGCTAGTTTTTGTATTCTTATAGAGAGGGATTTTGCCATGTTGATCAGGGTTGTCTTGAACTCCTGACCCCAGGTAATCCACCTGCCTTGGCTTCCTGAAGTGCTGCAATTACAGGCATGAGCCACTGCACCCAGCCTGTTTGATTAATTCTTATGCTATCCATACAAATGAGATTTTACTGTGGTTTTGCTTGACAGGTAAAAGTAAAGGTTGAGGTTTTAACTTTACTATGATCTTTTGGGATATGGACGGAAAGCCAGGGTAGGATGTGGTCTCCGCATTTGTCATCCTTGGACGACACTATCTTTTTTCTTTTCAATTAATATGATTTTAAGTACTTTTACTAGTTCTGCATTACCCATTATTAAAGTGTTATTTCCTCTCCATTGGCAATTTTTTAAGTAGATTTGGGCTGAACTCGGATCCAGCAAATTGCTCTGATGGGAGTTCTTGCTGAAGTTCAGCAGAGCTTGTGTCTGTTTTGTTTTGTTCAGCATTCTCTGAGACGTGTATTGCTTTGTCCCTGGTTCCAAAACAGGTACGTTTGATATTGTATGCAGGTTAATGTATGTAAACCTATACAATGAACCAAATATGCTTGAGTAAATGTATTTCCAGAAAAAAGACACCCCATGACCCTGCAAAGTAACTACATATTTTAGAATAATGTTTGTTTTAATTAAATGTTTCCAGAGAGCGGAGAGAAATCCTTGCCTTGAGTTCTGCTACTATGGGATGCTTTCTGTCCTCCCTTCCTGTTTGGGTACCTCCTTTTACTGGGCAGTGGGAGGGAAACAGAACAGGAAAACCTGGAAAAGATTTGCTTGTTCTAAAAAGGAAATCTCATAAGCCTCACCTTCTAACACTGAATTCGGAATATCTTTTTTTCTTCAGACAGTTTGAAAACTCCTCCCACGTTAAAAGCAAAGACAGTTTTATTGAAGGCAATCGTTGTTGAACAAATATTTTTAAGATCTACTCTTTGCTAGGTATTAGCCCTGTACCTGGAAACTATTTTATTTCTCAGTAACAATTAGAAATCAAAATAACTCAAGCAATGAAAGTAATATTAACTTTGTAAAAAGGGGTTATGGATAGATGAAACAAGATTGGCGAAATTGATGATTGTTGAAGCTCAGTGATGAGCTCATGGAGATTTATTGTTTAATGAATCATTCACTGTGTAATGATTATTTTCCTTTATGCACATTTTAAAACTTGACTAATTGAAGAATTTTAAAATATATAAGCTTGGTGAAATATAGGTAGGTAAGAGCTCTATACCAAAGGTAAAAACTCTGGTGTCAAGACCAGAAAAACAAAACAAAACAATGAGACTTGAGAGGAAAGAGTCATATCAAAGTAAGAAAAAGGAGGAAAAAAGGTTCAGAGCCCACACAGAAATGACAGGATTCTCACTAGGGTTTTGCAGCCTCGTGCTGGGGTAAAGCTGGTAGCTTGAAGCAGAACCAGGCTAAGCTGTGGCTGGATATCATTTCTAGTGCTCAGTGCATATTTGTAAGTAGGGTAACTGCTCTGTAATTTGTATCTAGTTCTCTCCAAAGTATATAATACTTCTTTTCCTCCGGCCTTTTTTAATCTCCTGAAGGTCAGAAGTTGTATTTTGCTTATGATTAGAGCTTCAATAATTAGATCAGTAATTGGCACATACTAGATAACAGTAGTCCCCCCTTATTGGAGGGAAAACATTCTAAGACCCCCAGTGAGTGCCTGAAACCACAGAAACTACTGAGCCGTATATATGTATGTGTGTGTGTGTGTGTGTGTGTGTGTGTGTGTATATATGTATATACATGCATATATAGGTGTATATATACATATATAAAATATATAAAAATATATATATTATTTTTTTCCTGCACATACATACCTATGATAAAGCTTAATTTACAACTTAGGCACAGTAAGAGATTAACAGCAATAACTAATAATAAAATAGGACTATAACAATATGCCAGCATCACTACTCTTGAGCTCTGGGGACTTTACTATAATGTGGGTTATTTGAACACTGCAGTACCATGACAGTGGATCTGATCACCAGGTAAGCAACAGGCAGGTGATCTGTGTAAACAGTGTGGACCTGCTAAACAAATGGATGATTCATGTCCTGGGCAGGACACAGTGGGACGGCCCACGATTTCATCACATTACTCAAAATTTTGTGCAGTTTAAAACTTATGCATTGCTTATTTCTGGAATTTTCCATTTGATATTTTTGGACCTTGGTTTACTGGTGAGTAACTGAACCCTCAGAAATCAAAACTGCAAATAAGCAGGGACTGCTATATTTAACAGTAGTTGTCGAATAAATGTTTTGAATGTCCCTATTTAAAAGTTCTTGTCGTTTTTCCCTGAGAGGAGCCTGAGCCAGTGACCTTATTAACATCTTTATGTGGAATTCTGGAAACCATGTGGGTAGGGCAGGTACACAGGTACTCCTAGGGAATGTGCCACAGTAGCTGTTCTCTTTGGACTAAAGCGTGCCTTGCGTCTAACCACAGATTAATCTGTTTTTCCTCATACCTTTTCCCTTTCTGGTTCTTGGACGGGTGGTGAATTACAACGGCCTCGTGTTTGATTTTCAACAGCAAGCAAGATTTCCTCTGTGCAAATTTAGCAGCATTGATCCCTTTATACTATGTTGGTGAGCATGTCCAATTGTTGGCATCATTATTTGATGACTTTATTATTACTGGCCAGGGAAAGCCTCATAGGATGTTCTAACCTGAAACTTGAGTTAAATGGCATTTTTATTATTTTTTAAGAGACTCTTACAAGTCAGTCTGCAGGATTTATGGAATACTCGCTCTGCGGAGTCCTATTCAATGCCATGAGTGCATGCAAAGAAATCAGAGAAGCGGTCCTTGTCTATGGAGCACTTGCCATCTTGTTTGGAATTTTCAGCCTGTCTAGCGTGAGTTAAAATTACGCCCTCTCCTTGAATACTATTTTCTTGTATTAATTTAAACTGTGATTAAAATAGGTTGATAACTGGTTTATAGCCTTCTTTGTAGAATTTTCACTGTAGCTCCAGGCCTGGAAATAGCAATTTAATTAGAGACTGACAGCCATGCATTTCATCGTGATAAATGCCCTGTGAATATTTAGACTATTAGCAAAGGTAAAATATTTTTGGCTTTCCTTTAACTTATTTAATATTCTTCTTTCCTGTAATTTACTTCACAAGCAGATTTCAAACTGTTATTCCAGAGGAAAATAGTGCCAACAATGCTGTATTTTGAGGATAGGTCTAACACTGCTACTTCCCAAAGAAACCCTATGTCAGGAAAGTTCATTGTTACATTTTTCCCATAGAAACATTAATAATAGAAATCTGTAGGCTGGGCGCGGTGGCTCATGCCTGTAATCTCAGCACTTTGGGAGGCTGAGGCGGGTGGATCACCTGAGGTCAGGAGTTCGAGACCAGCCTGACCAACATGGTGAAACCCCATCTCTACTAAAAAATACAAAAATTAGCTGGGCATGGTGGTGGGCTCCTGTAATCCCAGCTACTTGGGAGGTGGAGGCAGGAAAATTGCTTGAACCCAGGAGGCAGAGGTTGCAGTGAGCTGAGATCACGCTATTGCACTCCAGCTGGGGCAACAGAGTGAGACTCTGTCTCAAAAAAATAAAATAAAATAAATCTGTAAAAAGAAACATTCTCTATGCTCTTTATTTAAAGGTTTACTTGTCATAAAACTCGTTATACACATACATATATGTAAATATATACATATATCTCATATATGTCCATTCTATTTGAGAAAGACATGTTTAACAAATATCCAGCTATTATATGAATGTTTAGTTTTAAAATATTTCTATGATATAAATGTATAGTGCTCCAGAGAGTATTTTTGCATATGTTATTTCAACTGTTTAATTAAAATAATTTCTGACCAGTAATATTTCAGCAAGAGCTGGTGCCAGCCACACACAGCCATTCTCTGGTTTCCAGCAATGGAGTAAAATCTGGGTCACAATTTTAGTAACGGGGGCTGTGCCTCTGTCTTTGTCACCACCAGAAATGGGAGCAACCCCAGGGCTACAGGTCTTCTTAGTTTATACACGTGTGTGTGTGTGTGTGTGTGTGTGTGTGTGTGTGTGTGTGTTCAATATCTGGAGTGCCCATGTGGGATGCACATCTACCTGTACATGCAGACTTCCCTGCTACATTACTTCATTTCCTTTTGCTTTCTTCCTCTCCACCTGCTGCTGAGCACCCTCATAGCCCTGAAGGTGTGTATGAGATGCTCTCCGTTCTGGGAAACCACCTCAGCCACTGCTGGAGCTCTGGCTGCCACCTCCTCGGCTATGCCATGGGCACCATCTTCCTGTCAGCTGAAGAGCCTGCCCGCACCCTGGTCAAGGCATTCATCCTTCCTGCCTGCTCAGCTACAGGCCGTGTCTGCCCCATATGCAAACCAATTGCAACAATCACCTTAAAACATTTGATCTCCCACATACTCTTCTTCCCATAAAAAACAAGACTACCTTCTATAATGGAGAAGCTACAAAACCCCAAAACGTTGGTCTTGCCAATGTTTTTGTAAAACAACCATTTAGTGTTTACTTGCTGTTTTATTTTAGCTCCATTACCTTAAGATTCATGTATGAGTCCTGGGGGAGTTGAATCTGTAGTTTCTTGGCATCTGATTTAAACTGGACAGTACAGTAGTTCCTTTGTTTGAGACTTAAATTGAGAGCATATCAGTCTCAGAACTGTATCATCAGCCTCAGAAGCATATCTTTTATCTTCATTGTCTTATTATAACAGAAGTTCATGCACTATGCATGAGTGTCCTTACTTACCCTCTGGGCCCTCTGGGCCCCTCTAGGGTGGTTGCCACCCAAACACAAGAAAGCGGGACTCATTATAAGTCATGGAGGACACAGTTCTGTGCAGCCTACCACTGCCCCACTAAGAAGCTGATCAGTCCAGCCCTGCATTCACACTAGCTTTACATACCAACCAGTCGACCCATAACTGTGAGGAATGAGTAATATTTTTATTTCATATATGTACAATTCAAATGGTATTAACCATAGTGCTGTGTTCACCTATTTATCAAATCTCCCAGCAGTAATCTGAATTAAGGACTACTTTGCAACCTTTTTTTTTTTTTTTTGAGATGGAGTCTCTCTTTGTCGCCCAGGCTGGAGTGCAGTGGTGCGATCTTGGCTCACTGCAACCTCCGCCTCCCAGGTTCAAGCAATCCTTCTGCCTCAGCCTCCCGAGTAGCTGGGATTGCAGGCATGCGCCACCATGCCCAGATAATTTTTGTGTTTTTAGTAGAGATGGGGTTTCACCATGTTGGCCAGGCTGGTCTTGAACTCCTGACCTCAGGTGATCCACCAGCCTCAGCCTTCCAAAGTACTGGGATTACAGGCGTGACTCACCACGCCCAGCCCTGCAACTTTATGAAAAAAAAAGGAAAAAATAAAACTGGCTATCTTAAATAAGGATTTTTAAATCCAAAATTTCCTTGAGGAAAACTCTGTCATTAAGTTTTTCAGAATAAAAATTATATTTACTTTACAAAAGAAGTATTTACCAAATTATGCAGACAGTATATCTATCTTTGGCACTCTGAATGTAAACATTTGAGGAATTCCACATGTCATTCCCTTGAAGGTTTGAGTTTAGCTAGTTGTGAGCTTTTTTTTTTCTTTTGATGAATCTGGATATTTTCACCATGGAAAACACAACTCCCTCTAAATCCTGTCTGTGGGAGAATAACTGGCCTGGACATGTTCATATCCTTAAGAGGACAACATTTAAAGAAACAAAAATCTGCTGCTCTAAATATGCTACATTCTTTTTTTTTTTTTTTTTTTTTTTGGAGACGGAGTTTTGCTCTTGTTTCCCAGGCTGGAGTGCAGTGGCGCGATCTCGGCTTACTGCAACTTCTGCCTCCTAGGTTCAAGCAATTCTCCTGCCTCAGCCTCCCGAGTAGCTGGGATTACAAACATGTGCCACCACGCCCAGCTAATTTTGTATTTTTAGTAGAGACAGGATTTCTCCATGTCGGCCAGGCTGGTCTTGAACTCCCGACCTCAGGTGATCCGCCCACCTCAGCCTCCCAAAGTGCTGGGATTACAGGTGTGAGCCACCACGCCCTACATTTATTTTCATGCTGTTTCAGCTTCAGTATGAAATGCCTGGGTAGAAAACATTTTTGTTTCATTAATAACCTCTGGGTTTGTGGCTCTAATAAATAAATTTCTTGGATTTTTTCTCGTGTAGATTTCACTAGTTTTCAAGCAAGATAATTTTTGAAAAACAAAATATAGGTTTTTGCATAGCCCTACTATCTATCGCATGTGAAGGTGACAGCATTGTATTGATTGCCATTGACAAATTTGCTGTACAACATGTAAGTACCATAGACAAAGTTAGGACCGTAGGCAAATCTTACCAGGTGTGACAGGCACCTTGCTATCCACGGAAGTAGTGTCCCTCACCAAGGGCCTCTTCTTGTGCATCTCCTTTTCCCTTCAATATTTTTGTCCAGGGGACCTCTTGGTCACTCTCAAAAGGGGACCCTTTCCCAGCATTGCACAGTATTCGGAATACTAGTTTGAACACAACTCTCGTTCAAATGGAAATCCTGTATCTTAGTCCATTAGGGCTACTATAACAGAAATATTATAGATTGGCCTGCATATAAACAACAGAAATTTATTTCTTACAATTCTAGAGGCTGGGAAGTCCAAGGTCAGGCACCAACTGAATCAGTGTCTGGTGCAGCTTCCTGGTTCAGAGATGGCGCCTTCTTCTTGTATCCTTGTTGTATCCTCATATAGTGGAAGGGAGAGGACAATTCCTTGTCTCTTTTATAAGACACTAATCCCATGCATGAGCCCTTGTGACCCAATCACCTTTCAAAGGCCTCACCTCCAAATACTATCACATTGGGGATTAAATTTCAACATGAGTTTTTGGGGTACACACATTCTGTCCATGGCTCCCTGCTACATATATTATACACATTATTCTGTCACCATATGCAGTGGAAATATGTACTAGGTGATTGAGTATGGGAGACCTGAGCTCTTAAAGAGCATCGGTAAGAATAGATTGCTGGCTTTGCTATTTCTCTGCAAATAGCAGTCTTTACATCCTTCTTGGTTATCTGTGTCCAGAGAGGCAGAAAGTGGTCTTGACCCTCTTTAGAAGGATGGTTTCCCAGCATCAACCACTTATAATTGTAATGAGGCACTTAGTACCCCACCTGCAGTCTTAAATACTAAAGGTTTCCAGCTTCTTCCCTAGTAAACATGAATCATTATTTACTTTGTGTGACTAAAACATCCCTAATTCATTTCCTGTTGTACTAAGCTTGTTACCTTTTAATAACTACATTCAAACCCTCTGTGAAAGATAACCTTTTCCCTTTTGAAGACATGTGTTGAATTTTTACGGTAGACTCCCCTTTCATTAAAAAATGATCTGGGCCAGGTGCAGTGGCTCATGCCTGTAATCCCAGCACTTTGAGAGGCCAAGGCAGGTGGATCACCTGAGGTCAGGAGTTCGAGACCAGCCTGGCCAACATAGTGAAACCCCGTCTCTACTAAAAATACAAAAATTAGCCAGGTGTGGTGGCAGGCACATGTAATCCCAGCCACCCGGGAGGCTGAGGCAGGAGAATTGCTCGACCATGGGAGGCGGAGGTTGCAGTGAGCCAAGATCATGCCACTGCACTCCAGTCTGAGTAACAGAGCAAGACTCCATAGGTCTGTCCCCACGCACAGCATCCCATGTTTGCAAGCTTGGCTTGGCCATTCATGTCCAGTTGCAGACCGCAGCACTGTCTCCAGAATCACATTGCTAGATGTGGCCATTGTGTCTTTAGTCAATGTTTAAGCAGAGATTAAACAAGAGCCCTATTTCTAGGGGCATTACAGGTTACTTTTATCATGATTCATAATTCTTCAAGCAAAGTATACAGCCGGTTTGTCCTATAGCTTCGATGTTAAGGGCTTTGGGTTCCTCCTCGTCTTCCACATGCTTTAGACAAGGTTCATTCACGCTACTACTCGCCCCCATCTACAAGGATATAAAGGAAAATGGATTCTGTAAGAGTTGGAATTCCTACAGAGATATGTGCCATCTAGATGTAAAATGTAGCATCTATTTTCCTAATAGCTGAAATAACAAAATAATGGTGAAATGGTTTGTGTGAACTATTTCCCAGCATATTATCACTACCTCTCAACAGTAAAATGCCTCCTCTCCAGCCTAGAGAACAGCCTACAAGCCAAACTGCTCCTAAAAGTAGCTGGGATACATTAAGAGGTGCGGCTGAATCAGCTCCTCGCCTCCAGTCATCCCATCACCTGCTGCCTTAGTCCATTAATTGGCTGAGAAGGCTTTTGAGAGTAGTTTGAGTGAAAAAGGAATAGTATAGCTGCATAAAGACAATTTCTTTCCTAGTCTCCAACCCCGGTTTTTACTACTACATCAAATGCTACTTTTGACCCATGCTCTTTTATTATTTACGTGCAAAAAAAAAACCTAAACTAAAACTTGGCTGACCTTTGGGATCAGGGATGAGGACAGAGTGGAAGCAGTACCGAATTTAATTTAATGTTCTGTAACAAACAAGGGGGAAAGATATAGAGATACCGATTTTGAGGGAAATGTTAATTATCTAAAGCTTAATTACAGATAACATCATGAGGAGAATACATAAAAGGCTTGAAATGCAGCCAAAGTATTTCCCTAAGAACATTAAAAAATGATTGTTGTTTACAATTCACAAATCGCACAGACATAAAGTTGAGATGGGAAAAACAGAGTCAGGCTTGAAGTAAGAGCCCAGCCTGCTATTTTAAAAACCAGTTCTGGGGAGAAGCGATAGTATTTGGAGTTAGCTCATGCTTTAGATGTAAATGAGATTCTGTTCATGTTTCCCCTTTAAAATAAAAATTAGCAGAACGCTGGCGAACACATTGAAGTAAAATCCTAGGAGACAACACAACCCAAATAAAAATAAATAATTTATGAGATCTTGGAATGGGAACTACAAATAAAACAGAACACACAGACATTTATCTCCATGTAAGTACAACAGAAATAAAGAAAAGGCAAGATTTTTACGTGCCTGTCACTTCATTACCGAATCCAATGATAAAAAAAAATACCTTTTCACTCAAACGTAATTTTTACTTGGCGTAGCAATGAATGGCTTACACTTATCTAGTCTACTCTTTACTTATGCATTTCTGTCTTTTTGTTGTACGATTGGTATCTATTAATGTCCCATTACCTTTAAAGGTGAGTTTTGGGATAATGGAATGTGGCATTTTGGAAGTTTGCTTTTAAGGGGGTTTGGAAAAATAAGTACCAGGCGGTTCTTATTTCCCTAAAGCCAGTGAGACACATGTTCTAGGGAAGGACATATTCCCGGATTCCAGAGTCTTGGGGGTGAAGACCAGAGCTCCAGATCCTGGCAGGCTGGGCCCTCGAGGTGTTGCATTAGAGTTACAGGACAGGTGTTGGGAAGCTTCGTAAAACAGAGTTGTAACTGGAGGTCTCAACACTTGATACTTTTATAAAAGAATGGGAATGGAGAGAATGTTTTTGTGTCAGAAGGATTTATGTGTATATATTTGAGTGAGTGATCAGAGAGAACCGGGTTATCAAAGGGGAAGGACAGGCCGGGTACAGTGGCTTACATCTGTAATCCCAGCACTTTGGGAGGCAGGCAGTTTGCTTGAGCTCTGGAGTTTGAGATCAGCCTAGGCAACATGGTGAAATCCCATCTCTACCAAAAAAAAAATTAAAAAATTAACTGGGCAAAGTGGCACACACCTATGGTCCCAGCTACTTGGGAGGCTGAGGTGGGAGGATTGCTTGAGCCTCGGAGGTGAGGCTGCAGTGAGATCCAGCCACTGCACTCCAGCCTGGGCAACAGAGTGAGACCCTGTCTCAAAAGCAAAAGAGGGTAGAGAGGAGGAGGGGAGGAAGGACAGTGACAACTATGAGATGAATTCACATGTTTTCTGAGATGACAGTTAGACATACAGCAATGACAATTCACTGAGCTCAGAGAAAATGCACCAAAAACAATTTTTAAGCTCAATAGACATTTATTAAATGAATGAATGAATGACTAAAGAGATTGGAGGTCTCTATTTGATGACAGCTATTGAGAAAGAGTGTTTTTTTTTCTCTCCTCATTCCTCTCACTTTTTAAAACTGAGGTAAATTCATGTAATTCGCTTTAAGCCATTTTAAAATGAACCATTCAGTGGCATTCACAGCGTTGGGTAACCACCACCTCTATTTAAATCCAAAATATTTTGATCACACTAAAATATATCTCCTGCATCATAAATGACAGAAGAAGTTTAAAATAATTAATTGATTGAAACTTATATAAAACAGATTTTAAGAGAAATTAGACATTTTAATTTTTTAAAAAAAGGTTTCAGAGGAGGACATGTCCAACTGGCTTAAGGGAGCTGCTGACAAGTTCTGACTGCCCTAGGGCTCCTCCTGAGGTCCAGCCACAACCCCTCTTCACCACTGAGGCCCCTTTCCTCCTGTGGGGTCCCCAAACTGTGGCTTCATAAAAAAACAAAAACAAAACCTTTTCCCCTGAGCTTAATGGCTAGGGTCGCGAGTGGTGTAAAGGGTCCATTTGAGTCCCTCGACTTGGCTGTGTCCCATGAGCACACACACACACAAGCTGCACATCCCTCGGTTCACAGCTGGCTCATTTTACCATTCCCTCAGCAAAGGATTATTGACAGTCTCATCCCTCAGGTCTTTCTTGGTTTGGTGATTAGTCACTCTGTCCCTGTGATTTTCCTGTCCAATTATAAATTTGAGGGATTAGTTGTTTTGTTTACTTGCAAGGCTTTCTGGCTTTATAACAAAGAAACATGTTGCAGAAGGCTGGAGTCCCTTTGCTAATAGGTTAGAAATACAAGGAAAGGGGCACGAGCTAACTAGACGACTTTTTATTATGGAAATATGACTATTTGCAAATGTTAAAAAGAAGAAGAAATTTTTCATCAATTCTAAAATCAGACTGCTTTTGTCAAGAAATTGTTATTTAAGCCTGCGTTAGAATTACATGGAAAATGAACTATCAGTGTCATACTTTCTGATTCAGAAATGTAAAACAGTTGGTGAATGATCCAACAGACACAGCACTTTTGAGGTCTTACAACTGAGACAGATAGTGTTACTTATCTTATGAAAATTGCTGATCGGTCTCCTCCAGAAAAATTGAATGAAACTGCATGGATATATTCAGAGCAGGTAGCACAGTGAAGACTACATTCATCTATAATCTGGAAATTGGTTCAGATTGAGACCTGGTGACGGGACATTTGAGCCTTTGTTTTAAATAAGCCCCTGGTGGAAATAAAAGAAGACCAACCAAATGAGAACAAGCAAAGGCTATTTATTCAGAGCTTGCTATAGCAAGGGAGTCAGGCACTGTGTCACTTGCATTTGGCAAGGCTCACAGGCAGGCAGAGGAGTGGGAGGGCTTTACAGTGGAAAAAAGAGAAGGTTTCAAGTATGGTCTGATTGGAGGGTTTTGGCATGGGGAATCTGGAGGCAGATTCTATGCCTAGAAGCAGGACATCCTATGTGGCTGGTCAAGGCTTTCTCTAGTTAGTCCTAAGTTGTAGGCAGTGACCAAAATTAAGGAAGCTGTCAGTTACTAATGAAATCCTGGCCATTTGGGGCAGATTGTTAGAGGAGTTATTGTTTGGGTTTCTGAATTGTTACTAGAGATAGTGGTCTGATTTCCCATGAGTCTGACCTGCAGAGAGCAGGCTGGCTTTCTGGCCTCGCTGCTCTAGATAACAGATTGGTTTCCTGGGCTGGTTGCTGCAGACTGTGGCCATTGTCCATTTGCATATACAGTCTCTTACCATCAAACTGAGCTCCTTGTGCTCATCTCCCCTTCTGAAGGTCACTTTCATCCAGGATTCATATGTATTTCCACCCTTGCCAGCAGCTGTGAGCAGATTCTACAGGGGCCAATAACACTGCAGGCATCTCTGCTGGTGTTGAGTGGGGTTACCAAGCAGGGGCTCCATCACGGAGCAGAACTGCTGCCCAGCTGCTCGGCCTGGTACAGTGCACTACACACCATGCTCCATAAAGAAGCATCTTAGATATAAGAGGCCCAGACTTTTTACAGAATTGCAACAAGTAGGAGGTAATGAATTCTTACTGCATGCCAGCCATCGTAAGAAGTATTTACAGATATTTTCTCACTTATTCCTCACAATAAAACTATGAAATAGATACTACTATTTCCAATTTATAAATGGTGAAACTGAGGCTGGGAGAGATTAAATAATTTGTCAATGATCACGCAGCTAAGAAGTGGTGAGTCTGGTATTTGAACCCAAGTGGTTTTAATCCATGTTGCATCATTATGCTACTGTGGGAGAAAGAGAGGGAAAAATAAACCTCTTTCTGTACTAAGCACCTAAGAAGGAAAGCTCATCAGAGTGCTTTGCTTCAATAAGTAAAGGAAGTGGAAGCCTTCTGAAGTCTCCAGGAAGAGCTGGTGATAAAGATAGCTCAGGAGTCAGGGCTCTCAGAGCTTCCTGTGGGGCCGGTCCTCTGAAGATACAAAGAGGTGTAAGAAATAATTCCTGCCTTCAAAGGTTTTATTTTCTGGCAGTGGAGCCCAAACTAGCACAAAGGAAACTAGTCTTGAAAAATTAAGTGCTACCCTTTGTATGTATCACCAGTAAAAAGGAACTAGAAAGATGAAAAACAGATAAAGGCAGAAAGTAGAGAGGATTTGATAAGAAGGGTGGTCTGAAGCTGAGCTCTAAAGGGAAAGCAGACTAGACAGGCCTGGCTGGGGATGAAGAACATTCCAGAAAGGGTCTTTTAGGTTTAGCACATGGATGTGAGACAAAATGTCCATATAGAAGGGGTTAGGAGAGTTCTCCATGGTGTAATGCTTTAGTCTCCTATATAAATATTTTCTTTAACTACTGAAGTCATTTCCACTGTCATTATTTGAAACTGTGGCCTCTGAAGTTTTCTCACCTTCTTAGAAATTTCATGGCTGTTTTTTTCCTTTTTTCTTTCTGATCCAAAATAAACTTCTCTGCTGTATTGAAAATTGTAGTTTCATAATGGAAAAAAAAAACATATTGCTATTTCATTTTTGGAAAACTGAACCTTTTGTCAAGTGTAATTGAAGTGGCTCAACTGAGTTTTTGCCTGAAAGTGCAGTTAATCCATGTTTGAACAGAGACAACTATGTTTTTCTCGTTGAGTTTAAAGTTTAGAAATGTTGTTCTGTTCTTGTCCAGGAAGCCATGTTGTTCTACATCTCATCCATGCCACTGGGAGACCTTTGACCATTAACTTTTCTAGGCCTCCTTTTTCTAGTCCTTGAAATAAAATATATAGTATGGATCAGCCAAGTGCTAAATGGAGCTACTTGCATTTCTGGAAATACAATAAGAAAAGCAGTGGCATCAAAACATTTGAAATAAAAGCAGTAAAAATGTCTATTTTACTTTATTTTAATTATTTTATTTTCTTCTATTATTGAATTAATTCATGTGTAGTGGAGAATTTTTAAGATTTTACTTACTTTACTCAAAATTGACAAAAAGACAAATTATATTATCCTGCTTTTAAAAATTCATAACATTGGGCTTTTATTTCATGAACTGTTAAATAAAATAGAAACATGATGTGATTCTCTTGTCGACATTTGATAATCAAAGTGTGATGTGGTAAACCATTCTTCAAAGTGGCTTGTTGGCCCAGTGCAGTGGCTCATGTCTGTAATCCCAGCACTTCGGGAGGCTGAGGCAGGCAGATCCCTTGAGGTCAGGCATTCGAGACTAGCCTGGCCAACATGGTGAAATCCTGTCTCTACTAAAAATACAAAAATTAGCTGGGTGTGGTGGGGCACGCCTGTAATCCCAGCTACTTGGGAGTCTGAGGCTCAAGAATCACTGGAACCCACGAGTCAGAGGTTGCAGTGAGCCAAGATTGCATCACTGCACTCTAGCCTGGGCGACAGAGTGAGACTACATCTCAAAAAAAAAAAAAAAAAAAAAAGTGGCTATTTAATTTGCAGTAGTTCAAAGTGGCAGATCCTTACCGAAGGCACCAAAATGCCCATTTTAAATGCCACTACAGTTTATAACCAACTTTTTTATATTTAAATGTTCTTTTATTTAGTGAATATTCATGAGATGGATACAATTTTATACCATATGCCTTTTCCACATTGCTAACATTGTTTTTCATTGAGTTCTTGTATTTAACAAAGCAATGCATATAGATAGTTTTAACAGGTTAATAGTACAGCAAGCTTGATAAAGAAAAACAAGTATTCTCTCCCATCTACTTGCTCCTAATTTCCCACTCTACAGAGACAATCACTTTCAAGTCCTTTAGTATTTACCCCCATATCAGTACATTACATGCTTAACTGGATGTATATTTATTTACTTTTTTTTTTTTTTTTTGAGACGCAGTCTCACTCTTGTCACCCAGGTTGGAGTGCAGTGTCACGATCTTGGCTCATTGCAACCTCCACCTTCCAGGTTCCAGTGATTCTCCTGCCTCAGCCTCCCAAGTAGCTGGGATTACAGGCACCTGTCACCATGCCCAGCTAATTTTTTTTGTATTTTTAGTAGAGATGGGGTTTGACCATGTTGGCCAGGCTGGTCTCAAATTCCTGACCTCAAGTGATTCACCCGCCTCGGCCTCCCAAAGTGCTGGTATTACAGGCATGAGCCACCACGCCCGGCCAATGTATATTTATTTTTAAATTATACGCATCATTGACTTCCTTCTTACCCAATCTCACCCTTCTTGCCCCATCCTCACACACACACTACTTTCCACCATACTTCAAATGAAACTTAATTACAGTTTATATTTATATCAGTGCTATATTGCTTATAATTATGTAAGTACTGTTCACAGCTGAGTCATGTAGTTTACTATCATTTTCTTTTTTTTTTTTTCTTGCTCAAGGTTTTGTTTTCTCTGGAGTTAATCATTTCCTTGGTCTCTTTGCATGTTTGTTTGCTTCCTTTTCTTTTTATTCATCATGAATTCAGCCCTAACTTTTCTAAAAGAACTATACAAATTTTTCCTAATGTTGTCAAACCATCAGATAATAAAATAACTTCCCTTTTTGTTTTTGGAAGCATTCCTTCTAAACCCCTTGCTCTTTTGCTGCACCCTACAAACAATATATGTTCTGGAAGCTACCATCACCATCATTCAGGGAACTCCCTTCCCTTTGCTCCCATATGGGATTTCCTGTTTCCCTGATTCCATCTCTTTCTGTCATGTGACCTGCTCTTTCATTTTGGTAGTGCACGCTCACCAGCAACGTCCTGAGAATAAATACAACAGGGGCAAATTTTTGTGTTACTATTACTATTCTGCCTGAATATGATTGTTTTGAGTACTGCATTTGTTAGTTAGATCAATATTATATTCTAGATGGCACATCATTTTCTCTTAGAATCACTGAAATCTTTGCACTATTTTCAAGCTTCCTAGTGATACTATTGTTCAAAGATATTTTGATACCCAATTTCTTGTATGTGATTTAGTGTTCCCTGCCCCAAGAAAAAACATTTAAAGAAGTTCTCTGTAAACCGTAAAATTTCACAACAATATGCCTTGGTATGAATTTTTCTTATTTATTGTGCTACACTTGTGTGGGCTCGTTCAATCTATAAATTCCTGTTCCTCATAAGTTTCTTCTCTCTTCTTTATCTGGCTTTTTGAAACTCCTGTTAGTTAGATATATGATCATATCTCATCTATGGTATTCTAGTTTTCTCATCTCTTCTCTTCTCCCCTATTTTTCATCTTTTCGGCTTTTTTTTTTTTTTTTTTTTTTTTTTTTGGAGTCTTGCTCTGTCACCCAGGCTGGAGTGCAGTGCAATGGTGCAATCTTGGTTCACTGCAACCTCCACCTCCCAGGTTCAAGCTATTCCCCTGCCTCAGCCTCCCGAGTAGCTGGGATTACAAGCACCTGCCACCATGCCTGGCTAATTTTTGTATTTTTAGTAGAGACGGGGTTTCACCATGTTGGTCAGGCTGGTCTTAAACTCCTGACCTCAGGTGATCCACCCACCTCAGCCTCCCTAAGTGCTGGGATTACAGGCATGAGCCAAAGCCCCCAGCGTGACTTTTTTGTTTTACTTTCTAGAACATATACTAAACTTTGTCATCCAGCTTTTCTATTAAAGTTTCAAAATTTTTTATTATTATTAGTGTTTTCATTTCTTTTTAAAAAACTTAATTGATATGTTACAATTGTACATATTTTGTGGGTGTCTGTGATATTTTGATACTTGGGTACAATGTATAATGATCAAATCAGGATAACCAGTTTATCCATTACCTTAAACGTTTGTCTTTTTGTGTGTATTGGAATCATTACAATTCTTCTAGTTTCTTCTCTTCTTTTGAAATTTCTAAGAGCTCTTTCTTATTGTTGTGTGCTTTTTGTTTCTTTCTCCTTTTTGTTGGTGAATGCTTTCCTCATATAACTTCATAAGGACACTAATGATAATCCTTTAGGAAATTTTTTTCTGCTCTCTGAATTAATCTGTTTCCTCTGAGTTCCATCTAATGTTTTGGAGTTTTCTCACAAGTCCCATGACCTTAATAGCCCATTTGTGTCTAAGAGAGAAGTGTTAAAATTCTGATCAGATGCTCTTTGTGCACAAATGAACTTCATGTCTTACCAGTGGACCTAGACATTGCTTTGGAAGACCCCAAGTATTAATCCCCCCCATCCCCTTGCTGATCCATTGCCCCTGAGTAAAACACTCTAACCTCTCCTGAATAGAGGTTATCAACTCAGATTAGTAGTTGTCAGACAATGTTCTGAGATGCAAATGGGGCACAGAGGTGGGAAGGACATACCTTCTCCCAACTCCTGTGTTTGCATGACCTGTCTCCTTCCCATTTCCACAGCCTCTGTGATTCCTCCTCTCCAGCAAGTAAACCTGCTTCCTCTGGGAGCTGAAGGGACTGGCTGGGGAAGGAGGATGGAGGGTTCAACTGCACCAATTCAGCGAGTTCCATTTCAACTCCGGGCACCTCTGGCTTCCAATTCCTAGGACATGCTGGAGTTCTTTGGTGCAAAACACATAATTTCTTGTTGATACTCCACTACCAGCCTTGAGTTTTGGGTTTCTTCTCTCTGCTCTGTCTGTTACTCCCTGCGTTTAGCTGTCCATGTTTCAGAATTTAATCACCTTGTCTGCTCTCTCATTCTCTCTTATCCCTTGTGTACTTGCATTATTTTTGTTATCTTTATTACCTTTTTAGAGAAATTTGGACAGAAGCAAAGATAAGCACAGGGGTTAACCTAGCATGGCTTAATTAAAAGTTTCTCCCTCTCTTGGATTTATGCTACTTATTTTCCACACTCAAATATCCTCAAGTTTTCTTTCACGTCACAGTTATGTTCTGAGTGATGTAAGATATTCCATGGGAAAAGGGGGGTTCTATGGTCAAGGAACAGGGTACACTATTCCCTCACCTCTTGCTTCTAGTTTCCTTTGTGACATCTGAAATATTATGTTCTTTATTCCGATTTAATTTTTGGTTGTTGATTATGTATCCCCAGCTATCATGTAAGCCCCCTGAAGTTACAACACAATGCTTGCTTGTGTTTTCTATTATGCTTGCAGACCACCCTTTAGATAGATATCTGTCACTCCTGCTTAGAATGTGAGCCCGTTGGACAGGGACAGTTCCTTATCCATCTCTATCCTCTGTATCCCCAGCACCTGTCAGAGTAGCTGTAATATCACAGGGACCACTGAGTGTCTGCTGATAAGTGAGTGGGTGCATGCTTTCTCCTACATTTCCTAATCCCTTTCTCACTGTGTGTCTGGGGAGAGTCCCTGAAAGCACAGTAGATGCCGTGGCATCTTTCAGCTGAAGTATTTACGTGCTCCTAAATGCGAAATCATCTAATACTGAGCGTTCTTCCCATACAGTAGGACAGAGGCCGGGTAGTGATTTGGGGAAATGATATGAATTCTGCCTTTTTCTCCTCACCCATGCACATGCCAGCCCTTAAAGAGTATCTGCGTGGTCACTCCAGCCAGACCCCCTGCAGCCCCCCAGTCAGAAGCTAGATGGTCTTTCTACTTCTCTGAAAGAGAGGAGTGTTTCTGGTAGTCCTAAGGTAAACCTCAGAATTCATTTTCCTGGACAAATAATTTTATAAATGGTTGGCCAACTTTAGTAGAAATGGTACTGTTAGTAAAATATTTCCAATTCAATCTGGGTTAAATTGATTTTAGGGGTTACCCTTGGAAACTAATTATCATATTTTAAATTTTTTTCTGTGGGAAAATGTATTTTGAGTTCCAAATGACTAAGTTATATATACACTTTAGGAACACTGCTCACTCGTATGTTAGGGACTGATTATATTGTATTTGTAGTCCATCTGGGGCTATGAGAACAAAAAGAAAATCAAATCATCAACTGGATAATATCACCACTGAGAGCAACAAATCTAAAGTAACAAAATAGTCCATAATATGGAATATCACATCAGAATAAAAATGAACGTATTTTACACAGTTTGTGATATTTGTGGGCTGGCTGGGTGTCTGCAAGAAAGAATGTCTCATAAAATTGTACTGAGTGGGTCTAATGTGAGATTATGTTTGATTCTGTGCTAGGGCCTGAGATAGTATAACTTAGTTATGAGTCCAGAAAAAAGTGATGATGGGCACTTTGCCATTTACCACCTATATAGAGGCCTGAATCATTACACAGTGTATTTTTAAAAATCTTTTGAAGCCTTGTGAATGGACTAAAATTGACTTGGTGGTGGAAGATGGAGCTCAGAGGTTAAGGTCCTCTCTCAATTTTGTTTTGTTGCTTTTTTATTTTGATCACATTAATATGGTCATATTAATAGTCAACTCAATGTTTCAAAGCAAAATGGAGATGGAATTCTGGACTTTCGGAGTTCTGGTGGAACAAACACTTCACACCAGGGGGCGCAATGGAGCCACGGCCTTTTATACACACAAGCACATTGATGATGTCTAAGAGCAGCGACTGGGAGGAATAGAAGAAAAGGAAAAACGAAATAGGAGAGTGTTTCATAAGAATAAAGTCTACAGAGAGACTAATTTCTCCTAAAATTAAAATCATGCTACCACAGGCTTTATGTCCAATTATATGTCATTTGAGTGGCCTGAATACTTTTTACTTCATGATTTATAGATCCAAAAATAGGTACAGAATGAACATATGTTTATTTTGCTAAAGACTTTAAGAATTCCGTTACTGTTATTGTAAAATAATTCAAAATCATGAAACAGATTCATTATAACACCAGCTCATTTAGTTATTATTTAGAGACTATATATGTATAATACTTTAAAAGGTATAGTTGACATAAAAATTCGATGTATTTATTAGGTACAACATGATTTTTCAATGTAAGTAAACTTTGTGAAGCAGTTGAAGCAAGCTAATCAGGGAACATATATTAACTGAATACTTTATTTGGGCCAGACACTGTACTAGCTGCAACCTTTAAATTAATTATTGGGGCTACAGTGCTTAATAAAACCAGTTCATAATCTGTTGCTGCTGGAGTACAAAAAGTTGAATGACCTTACAAATTCAGTATTTCTATATTTGTCACTATTTTTTTTATTGCATATGTTGTTTCCTGGGTAGTCCTAATATGTTATATGAGTTATTTTATGCTTATATTGTGACTGCATTTTTAATTGGAGAAACATTTGCCATCTTCCACTTTTTAAACTAAAGCCAAAATACAGGTATGCTTAGCAGTTTATTGTTTTCAAATTTTCAAATCAGGTAAATTTGATTAATTTCACTTAATAAATGAAAAAGAGATTGGGTACGGTGGTTCACACCTGTAATCCCAACACTTTGGTAGGCTGAGGCAGGAGGATTGCTTGAGGCCAGGAGTTCGAGACCAGCCTGGGCAACATAGAGAGATGCTGTATCTCCAAAAAATAAAACAATTAGCCTGGTGGCGCACTACTGTAGTCCCCGCCACTCAGGAGGCTGAAATAGGAGGATTGCTTGAGCCCAGGAGTTCGAGGCTGCAGTGAGCTATGATAGTGCCACTGAACTCCCATCAGAGTGAGAAAGCAAGACTGTCTCTTAAAAAAAAAAAAAATGAAGAGAGTAAAACATTATGCCAACTTACTAACCAGATACTTGCTAAAAGGTAAATGATAGATTTAAAAATATAAAAAGTCTTTGACTCTTAGTATCCCATGGAAGCACAAAAATTCACAGTGGTTTGTAGATGGTGATAATAATTTTTTTTCTTGGCATCTCTAAGAATACATTACCTACCATAAAGATTGTATACTGTCAGGAAATAAAACATTTTAAAATAATATTCAAAAAAACCTAGTCTCATGAGAGGCAAAAGTTTTCAAGTATTAACTACAAAAAGTTCAGTTGGAAATTTCCCCGTCTTCCGAGAGGTGTCATGAGCTGAGTCAGCTCCTAGCTGTGACCTTCATGTGACCTCATACATCACCTTCACCTCTCTCAGAAAATCTATTTCTTCATTCTTAAAGATAAGGACAATAACCTGCTTTGCATTGAGGAAGAAGTCAATTAAAAGATGAGATTACCTGTGTGTAAGCATTTTGTACAGAGGAAGCACTTTTTTTCTTCCTCTCATTATCATCATTGCCTTGACTCATTTCCTGTTGTGCCCGGAAGGCGGGGGCACCTGTGAAATTAGAATGCAGCAGGGCAGGGGGTTTTCATTGGCTCAGTTCCCGCTGGTGCTGCTGGGTAACTTTGCTCATATCCTGTCTGGAAGGACAGACAAAAGTCAGACTGGATGCAGGCTGGGACACCATCAGCTTCTCACAGTTGCTTTTTCTCTCCCCATCATGGGTCTGGCCTGCTCTTAGAACTGAGTCATCGCTGATTATTCTCCCAAACACAGGAAAATCCAGGATACCCTAGCGTACCCACTTTTAGGTGCTGACACATTGCAAGCCTCACACTTCATCCATAGTTTTAAGGATCCCCTTGAACCATGGAAATGTGAGGGAAGCGAGAGGAAAGAGGCGGTGGGCGGCTCTGGCAGCAGGTGTTTTCATCAGGGGAGACCAGTTCTGCTGGGCCGCATCCCCATCGCCCTTCAGACTGATGAGCTCTAAAGAAGGGATTTGCTCTACAGTGTGTCAGTTAAATGTAGTAATCATTTTTCTTCGAAGGAAAAAGAGGCAGGAAGAAGCACGTGCTCACTCACCAGCATTACAGCTTTTGCTCCCTGATCACAACAATAGATTTGGGCTGATTTCCTATTTTCAGGCAATCAGTGATGGGAGGAGAGGGAGCCATTAGCAGGTGCCCTAGTTGACCTTCAGCTAAATTATCGTCCCTTTCCTCTCCTGCCTTTCTTTCAATACAAGGAGAAGGGGAAGGGGGGGAGAGTAGCTCTCCATTTAAAAAAAAAAAAAAAAAAGGAAAAGGAAAGGAAACAGGTGCGTGGTCAGAGCTGTCTAGCAAAGGGATATAATTGATGGTGACAACAGCATTCTTAATCTGACAGCTGTTTTGGTTGTTTCATCCCTTTGTGTCATCGAATAGGAAAATAACTTATTAGAGCTATTCATGTCAGAGATAGTCAATAAATATCAGTTGGACTATGAGTATATGGGATATTGCTTGAAAAAAATGAGGGTTTTTTGTTTTTTTAACTTTTTTTTAAATCTGTAATGTTAAAGGCAAAGGTGCAGTCTAGTCAGCTTTGGCATCCCAACACAGTTCCTGGAAGTAGTTTTTCCAAATAAAGCACTGCAACCAAATGACAATCAGCAGATTTTAAATACATATTTTTTGACTCTTGCTCTGTCAGAGATGGCCTATCCAAAGAGAAGATGGAGATCAGAAATATTGAAAGCTCAGTTCAATGTCATTCCAAATAAATATCTCTCAGGCTGTGCAAATTAGTTACCAGTAAGTACAGTTTGAAACTTGGATAGAAGTACATTACTTTCCAACAATTGGTATTGAAAATAAAGCTACTGACAAATAGAGCCATTTATGGAGATTGGATGTTCTCTTGTTATAACTTTTGGTGCATTTTATATCACTTGGGGAAGACTTAGAAGTGTTTTTCAGTCGTGCTGTGTAAGACGAATTCTTCCTAATAGCCTACCTCATTGTTATTACACATGAGTTCAGCATGAGTAGTCAAGGAGGTAATATCACTGCTAATGGCACTCAGTGCTAATGGGTATTGGGGTAGCTTAGGTTAACATAAAAAGCAGTTAGGTAAAGTGTGGGGCAGGCCACAATTAATCTCAAGTAGAACCCAAATAAAGACGAAGACCATAAACATCAATAATTCTCTAGTAGTTCAAAGGAAGAAAAGTTGAGAATTCTTTTTTTGTTAAATAGTTTTAACTGCAATATGGAAAATCCCCATATCATTAAGTTCTTGATGTCAATTGACCTATAATAAGTCCTGATGCTCATTACACATAATGATCATCTCTGTGAACTTTCTAAATTTACTGCTAAAAGTTGAAATCAAGCTATAGATTAAAAGACGATCAATATTCTATAGGTTTTCATTAATGCATTTTATAAAGACAACATCTTTTGTTTTCATAAAATGTTCGATACATATACATTTTATATATAGTATATATAAATTTATATATGCTCAAATTACAAAGCAGAATTATAAAAAAAAAATGAACCCATTACTCCACTTAAGAAGCAGAACATTACCCATACTGTTGCGATTTTCTGAGAGTTCCCTCTCCATTCTTATCCCTCTGCCCCAGCTAATTGCTATCCTGATGTTGTTGGTTTGTATGTTTTTAAAAAAATTTCCATCCACTTTGTCATTCATTTTTTCATTACCTTTATGGTCTCCCATGCACGTATGTATGTGTCGCTAAACAATATACTGTTTGGCTTTATACTTTATAAAATATGTAATACTGTGTATATTCTTTTGTTACTTATTTTTTAACTTAGTTGTTATTTTATCCAAGTTTCACAAACACATAAAGTAGCTAATAGCATCCCGTCTTGATATAAAAAACATCAGTTTCTACCCAACACTCACCACAATTTTCTGCTCCCTGGAGGTAATTGCATTCAACTTTCTCAACGGATTTTTTAAAATGCTTACCTAAATATCTTTACATTGTATGCTTATTTTGTTACTAATTGGTTTTTTTCAGATTTAGAAAATACCTATTTTCTTCTCTCTTTGGAATATGAGAATTTCACTCTTCATACATTTCCCACCTTCCCCCTCCTCTCAGCAGGGTTAGATCATATTTTGGGTAGATCATTAGCTGGAGTTTACATAATTATGACCATATGAACACTATTCACAGCCTAGCCATGTGGTACAACATGATACTACAATTACTTTTTTTTTCTGTGCAATGTTGGGCTTTCCCTAAAATTAACAATTAACTTTTGTTTGATTCATTTATTTTTCTATATGACCATCCTGAATTTAATTCCCAAATGTCCCCCAATTGTGTAAATCTCCTTTCACAATGTTCAAGCCTATTAAGTAGTCTATTATCTTTACCATGTTGAAGAAATCTTCTGACCTGTTCCAATCGGGATGGCTGTATTAGTCTGTTTTCTTGCTGCTAATAAAGACACACCCAAAACTGGGTCATCTATAAAGGAAAAGAGGCTTAATAGGCTCACAGTTCCACGTGGCTGGGGAGGCCTCACAATCATGACAGAAGGTGAAAGGTACGTCTTACATGGCGGCAATCAAGAGAGAATGAGAGCTAAGTGAAAGGGGTTTCCCTTTATAAAACCACCAGCTCTTGTGAGACCAATTTACTGCCACGAGAACAGTATGGGGGAAACTGCTCCCATGATTCAGTTGTCTCCCATGGGGTCCCGTTCAAAACACATGGGAATTATGGGAGCTACAATTCAAGATGAGATTTGCATGGGGACACAGCCAAACCCTATCAATGGTCAACAGCTGTCATTAGGGATCTCCCTTCACAGTCACTCTAGGGACTCCCTTTGTGTTTTTGCTGCATTGGATATCCTGTTTCCTGGGTTCCAGATTTGTCTTTCTCTTGTTTTACAACCTTGTCTTTCTGAAACACATGTGCCAGTAGCTTTGTAGGAAAGGATGATAGACGATTAAATTTTTGATATGTGAATGTCTAAATGTGACTTTATTGGCTGGTTGTAGGATTGTAGGTCAAAAATTCTTTCCCTTGGGAATTTAGAAAACATCTACTTCCAGTCTTGCTATTGAAAAGTCCAATATTTCTGTGTTTTGATTCTCTGTATGAAATTGTATTTTCTTCTCTGTAAGTTTGTAGATCTTTGTTGCAAATGATCTGAAATTTCTGACAATGTGCCATTCAAAAAGGGGCTATTTTCACCCATTCCACTGGGTATTTGGTGAGCCTTTCAACCTGGAGAATCATGTTGTTCAGTTCTGAAGAATTTTCCTCCCACTATTTCATAAATATTTTTCTTCTGTTTGGTTTCTCTGATCTGCTTATGTTGGGCCTCCTAGTATAATTCCTGCATTTTCTTAGTTTTTTTCTTTCCTAATTTCCATCCCTTTGTCATTTTTTTTCTATTTTCTGGGAGACTTTTTCAACTTAATCTTCTTATCCTTCAACTGAGCTTTTCATTTGTGCCATAAAAGCCTTTACTTTTTCCAAGAGCTCCTTCTTTTCTTGGAGTATTTGTTTGTTATAGCATCCTGTTTTTATTTAACAGACGCAGCTCTACATGCATCTAAAGATATTATATTTTTTAAGTTTTTTTCTAGCATATTCTCTGCATGTTCTAAGTTGTTTCATTTTTCTTTTTGTTGTGTTGATCTTTGTCTTTCACACATAATGCTTTCCTCAAAGCCTAAATATCTTTTTCTGTCTGCTCATCTTTGAAAGTGGTGTGCTAAATAGAATTCCAATTAAAATTCTAGTTGAATGTGTTATAAATATATTTCCCAAATTTATGGTTTGTCTTTTTCCTTTCTTTATTCTGTCATTCCATGAACAGACTTTCTTAATTTTAATATAGCATTTTTTTCCTTTAGGTTTTTTGTCTTTCACTTCTTGTTTAACAAATCTCTCTTGATCTTCTGATCATAAAGATGTTTTCCTGTATGGTCTTTTAAAAGTCTCATACTAATAGTTGTGATTCTTTAATTCACCTGCAATTAAATATTGTATATGGTGAGAGACAGGCATCCAATTTCATCCTTTTCTCATATGGATAACCAGCTGCCCCTGCACCGTTTACTGAAAAGTCCATTTTTCCTCTACTGGTTTCAGTGGCAAAAATGTCATAACTCAAGTTTGTAGTTGTGTCTATTTCTGGGATATCTATTCTATTTCATCGTTCTAATTGACAATTTCTGTATCACCTTTATATACTTGTATAAGACTTGATATTTAATAAGGACAGGTTTCCCCCACCTTATTCCTCACCTAGAATAGCATTCTGAAAATAAAGGGGAGAAAAATCTCCTAATGTGAGAGAAATGATGAGCTTAACTTCATTCATTCATTAAGAATGTATTAAGTACCTACCATATTTCAGACAAGGTCTAAGAATTGAAAAATCAATAAGAAAAAATCCCTGCCCCAAAGGAATAAACAACCTAGGAGGGAAGGCTGATAAAGAATTACACTTTAATTCTATTATGAGCAAGAATAAAGGATACATAAGAAACTGCACAGAGAGAATGGAAATAATTATGCCCAGGGATCATTAGGAAAGTCTTTCCAGTATGTAGTAGTTTCAACTTGGTCTGAAGACATAAATTGGCATTTTATAGGAGAGAAAGGGAAAGGAATTCCAGGCAGGGGAAGCTCCATGGAGGTATGAAAGTGCATGATCTGTTTCCTAACAAAGGATCACACAAAGGAGATCAGGTTAGAAAGGAAGTTATGGCCAGACAGGGGTGGGCCTTGTCTGCCCCGCTGAGATGTTTGAACTTTATACTGAAGACAGAAGTAGACACAGAGGATTTGCAGTCGAAAGGCAATGGCACTCTTGTCCTGTATTTGATGATGTAAAAGCAGAGATAAGCAGGGCCTGGGGAGGGCACTGTGTATAGGAAGCCCAGTTTGGAGGCTGCTGCATTCTCCATGGGAGAGATGCTGAGGTCTGAGCTTACACAGGAGTCAAGGGAATGGAGAGACGTAACAACAGGTCAGAAGACATTAAAAGGGAAATAGAACAGGGCATGGTGAGAGTTGTTGTTAGATGTAAGGGAATGGGTAGAGTAAATGACAATAGTTACCAGCTTGAGTAACTACGCGGATGGGGACATGACTCACTGACCTTTGGAAGCGACAGGTGCTGTGCAGAAGGAATACCACAAGGTGTTTGGCAGAGACAAGGGACAATCCATGACTTCCAGTTTGATCAAGGCATGTGAATGGAGAGATAGGTAGGCAGTTGGAGGCATAGGTTTAGAGCTGAAGAGTTATCCACCACCCAAACCTAAATCTCCAGTGCCCTCTCATTAGGTCATTTGGAATAACCTGGATCCTCAAATATGCTAAACTCTTTGTCCACATCCCACAGCTGTTAAGGACAGATTTTCCAGATGAATGTACTCCGGGTTTTAAAGTATTCACGCTTTGTGCATTTTCAGCTTTAAGACATATATAGGACAATACCTTACTCTGCTTTTCATGGGGAGGCTGGGGGGAAAGGGTGGACCAGCTCAGTGAAGTTCTAGGGACTTAGTAATGAAAGAGGTGCTACTGTGGAGAGTTGAGTATCAATTCCTCGACATTAGAGTCTCCTCCACAGTGAGAAGAAGAGAGGTGGCATTTACATGTGTACCTGGCCTTTCATCTCCTACAGATGCTTTGCCAGCATGCTTTAGAGGACCTTTGAGGGCCCTGAACTCATCATGGAGAGAATGATGTTGGGACAAGAAAAAGCACTCAGAGTGCATGAAGGCAAAGGGGTTTGTTTAGTTAAATCCTGGGCTGTTAATAAAGGTTTCTATTGATCGCCATTATGCATTGAATTTTAAAAGGGCCTAGCCTGATCTGGGATGAACTGCATCCCCTTCCCCAAATGCCCATTTTGAAGTAGCCCCCGGTACTTAGCATGTAACCTTACTAGGAAATAGGTTGTTGCAGGTGCAGTTACTTAAGGTGAGGTCATATGAGGAAGTAGGATGGGCATCTAATCCAATATAGCTGATGTCATTATAAAAAGGGGAAATTCGGACACAGCCAGGAAGGCAGGGAAAATGCCTGTGAGCACAGGCAGAGATGGGGTAATGCATACACCAGCCAAGAGATGCCAAAGGTTGTGAGCCAACCACAGGGAGCTTAGGAGAGAAGCATGGAACAGATTATCCCTCACATCCCTCAGCAGAAATCTGCCTTGCCAACACCTCCATTTCAGACTTGAGACAATAGCTGTCTGTTATTTAAGCCACCCAATTTATGGTATTTTGTTAGGGGAGCCCTAGCAAACCGATATTTAGCCTATATCCTAAAGAAGGAGGAGGGAAATGGTGAGGTTATTATTATCCATTCATAAGAGCAGAAATGACAACTTTCTAACAGAATAAAATTAATCATTCTTAGATTATCCACTTTATAGCCTTCTGATTCCTAAAATTGTAATTGCCATATGTAGTAATAGAAATGGAGTGAAAAAAAGGTCTGATGGAAACATGTTCTTTCCATGAGTGATGTACATTACACTGATGGATGGTTGATGGATATATTTGAGAGAATGAGGCCCTGTTCTAGTAAAACAGACTCAGACCTGCATATAATCTAAACATATTGGTGCCAAGGGCCCAATACATAAAGCTTCTGCTTTGACATTAAACTGATGCATGTGTTTAAAAGGTACTAAAGGCAAATGTTCAAAAATAATCTTAGACCGGTTTTCTATTCATAAAGAGGAGGAACCCGTATATTTTGCCCCTGCATAGCTATAATCAGAATTGAATGTGAAATACCAACCATACTGGAAGGTGAAATTGACAATGAAATAACTATTCTCTATTCTCAAGGTTCATGGGAGGGAATTGAAAGATCACAAGTTTTGGAGTCAGATGGAGCTGGGTTCTGTTCCACTTGTACTACCTTCTACTTATGTGACCTTAATAAAGTCATTTAACCTTCTAAGATTCTGTTTGATTACCTGGAAAATGGGGAGTATTATAGCTCCCTCAGAGAACTGGTCTGAGGATTAAATGAGATAATATTGGTAAAGTGACCAGCAATATGCCTGGTAATATACTCAATAATAATGTTCAATAAATGGTAGCTGCAAATTTCATATTTGTCTCAATTAGTATTGGATGCAATTCTTCTGCATTCGGGCACAAATCACTTTGGCAGTTCTGGACTAGGAGATCCACTTACTGGTATCTAAATGGGGATGACCATGGTGAAGCCTAGAAGAATCACTGAATTGCTACTAACATGTCCCTTTTTCTTTTCTTCCTTCTTTTCTTAACTGCAGTATATATCTAGATTGTGAACTGAAGCCCAAGAGTACAGCATACACTTGGGTTTGATTCAGCCTCTGTTAAAGTTCATGCAAGTGAATCTTCAGTCAAAAATACTTCTTATTCTGAAGGACAAATTAAAATAAACTAGACCCTGTTCAAGAAAAGGTGATTCAGAGATAAAGTTTTGGAGAATGGGGACTGCACAGCAGGGTCTCCTTAGCTTGAAGGCAGTCTTTCTTTCACTCACCTGAATGTAAGCCATGCCTTTAAACTTGATTCCAATCAGTGTAGTCTCTGTGTGTGGTCTCAGAAAAAGGTGGGCTGTGAAAACTGGAAATACAAAGTAGGCAAAAGGTTTGAAGGAGAAAAGCATGTCTCTCCTGATCATCTCCAGTACATCCCTGGGCAGCCTTTTTCTGCAAGGAAAATAGTTATGCTCCATTCTGATTTTCAGTCAGCAGACTGGAAATTATGCCAGGTAGTTTGGGGTTTAAAATAACAATTTCATGGGGAAGGAACTAGCCAACCAACTCATTTGATGTCAAGGCACCATTTACTGTAGGCCTGTGCAGTGAAGCTTCTGATACAAGTGCCCTCTTGCCATCGGGCAGCTCCAGTTCTCAAATGCCCCTTTGGTGTTTGAACTCTGTCAATTCAGCGTTGCCATGTGTTCTCCTGTAAAGAGGTTAATACTTTCTCGTTTGAATCTAGTGAAATACTCCAGGTAACATCCATCCATCCCCTTCTGCCGACCCTCTCTACCCGCCATGTCCCCTGCTGTAACTGCCCATTAATCAGCCCTGAGCTTGCCAATAGGAAAATGCATCCACGGGGCTGTGAACTCAATGGAATTAGAACAAATTAGCCTGTGACATGCAGGGACAGGCACAGGTTGAGGGACAAGCCTGGAATGCAAAATCAGGTGGACAGAACACCCTTTAGCAGAAGGGGCTACAGCAGAGCTGTGAATGTAAAGCATCCATTTGTCTTGTACAGAGACAAAATGAAATCAGAGCTGCTTAATGAATTGAATAAAATACAACTAGGATAGCTTTTACATTTAGCACTGCAAAACCAGCGGAACTTAGACAACTGAAGAGCTAGACGGGACCTTACACATATTTTATCTACGTTACTTACTTTATAGATGAATAAACTGGAGTCTGCCCTGGGAAAGTTACCATGTATAAGGTCACACCCCACTCTCCTCCTTCCTAACTAAGGAAATTGATCCAGGTTATCAGTATAGGAAAGAGTTCATTCCAAGCACAGCATGTCTAGATTCTAATGTTGCCTTGTAAGCAAGTTATCCGTCTACTTGCCCAGTGACAGAGGCCCTCCTTGCCACGGGAGGTACAGACTTAACAGAGCAGGTCAGGGCCCTGTCTCAGTTTCTCCCTGTCCTCTTCTGTAACAGGGCACTTACAGTACGTGAAGAGCCGGGAAGTTCTTTCCTCCCCTACGGAGGGACTTCGGGTTCTGTCCTCATCTGCTAGAATCTGGGTTATACAACATCCCCAGCACCTAACACATCGTGAAGGGGCACATTTTAGACTCCCAGAAAACCAGCTGGTTGTCGTTTCTCTCATGTAATAACACGTGGTGGGCTGAAATGGCCAGAAAGAAAGGTAGGACCTAATGACTAACAGTCAGGCGAGGCAGTGGACGCACTCTGCTGATGAGCAGCTTACAGGCGACACTGTGATCCTTCTTTCCTGGGGGCCTTCAAAAAGGCCACCATCATGGCCGGGCGCAGTGGCTTATGCCTATAATCCCAGCACTTTGGGAGGCCGAGGTGGGCGGATCACTTGAGGCCAGGAGTTCAAGACCAACCTGGTCAACAAGGCGAAACCTCGTCTTTACTAAAAATACAAAAATTAGCCAAGCATGGTGGTGCACACCTGTAATCCCAGTTACTTGGGAGGCTGAGGCAGAAGAATTGCTTGAACCCGGGAGGCAGAGGCTGCAGTGAGCCGAGATTGTGCCACTGCACTTCAGCCTGGGCAACAGAGCAAGACTCCGTCTCACCAAAACAAAACAAAACAGAACAAAACAAACAAACAAAAAAGCCAGTATCACTAACACTTATTTGTCTTGATTATTAAAGCTCTATCTGGAGTCGGAGAGTGGAATGGATGGATGATACTATTAAGTTCCTGAGAAACTTGAGACTAAATTTCTTTTATGTTAAAGAGAGAGGTTATTAGGGGTGCAGTGACCTCCTGAGGGCCTCCGCAGCTGGAAAAGAAGGCACAAGGTCAGGCCCCTGGGGCTAGTGGACCGCAATGCCAGCTCTGTGTCTCCCTGCCACCCCTCTTTACCTGGCATTTCCAGCTGCCACTTTCAGGTTTCTCAGAGGTTGGGGTAACCATTCTTAAATACATTTACTTGGAGTACAAAATCAAGAACATCCTCATCTGTCCTTAGGACCCTCTCTCCTCTGTCACCACGCGATTGGTGGGTAGCCCTGTTTCTGGACCTCTGCTTATTTCCCTCTGTGATGTAGAATCACTTATTTACATGCTTGTCTCCTAGGAGACAGGAAAGCCTTTGAGGATAGAAATGATATGATAATAGTTCACCAATCGCACCCGTTACTTATTATAGACTGCTGCACTTTGTGTAATTTTACTTCCTCTTAAAAAAGAAATTCAGTTCTACTATGTGCAGGATTTGAATGGAATTTTAAAATCTACCCTTATTATATTTAAAATCTACTCTTAGATTTTAAATATTTGTTAGAATACAACACTGCTGTTTAACACCGCCCAAAATTACACAGAAGTTTTTGGCAGGTGGTTTGTGACATTTATTACCAGAAGAGCCTTACTGTGACAACTTAACTCTTTCATACGGGTAGCAACAACTTCTAGCAGTCACCAGGATGGTGAAGGAACTAGGGACTCTCTTATATGTCCATATGTGGGCTGAATCTTTGAGGATCAACATCCTACCTACCACCCGGCCACACCGCAGCTTGCAGCGTGGAAAACTATTCCAGCTAGCAGCTTGCTGGGCACAGGAGTTGTTGCCACTGGCTCTCACGTGCATGGCCAAGTGGGTGAGAGACTCCATAGAGTTTGCACCCCAGGCAGGCCTATAACTTGTCTCAACGCTAGTCTCAGCCCTGATCCTATGTTAATTTTGCGCCCTCTATTCTCATCTTTTGCAGTCTCACCCTCATTGCAACATCTAGCGCAGTAGTCAACATCGCCTGGGGACTTGTTATAAATGCAGATTCTCAGGCCTCAGCTCAGACTTGCTGAATCAGAAATTCTGACGGTGGAGCCCAGCTATCTGTGTTTCCCTCTGGGTGGTTTTGATGCAAGCTTGAGTTTCAAAGCCACAGGTCTAGAGATGGGGGAGGTGGGTATTAATTGTTGATACAGGTTGGGGCCTGGCATGATGGCTCCTGCCTGTCATTCCAGTGCTTTGGGAGGCTGAGAACCAAGGATGGCTGGAGGCCAGGAGTCTGAGGTTACAGTGAGCTATGATAGCGCCACTGCAATTCAACCTGGGTGACAGAGCAAAACCCTGTCTCTAAAAAAAAAGAAAGAAAATAAAAAGCAGCCTGTCCAGTTTTCTGACTGTGAATCTTCTGATTGCCTCTCACCTCATCGAGTAGTCCCCAAAGTGCAGCCTGAGAACAGCTGGTACCTCCCACCCGCTGTCTGGCTCAGGTTTCTGGAATATGGTAACCCCCATCACCGCCAGTGTCAGAGCCCTAAGCTCCCAGTTGTCCAGGAGAGAGGTCCGGATATGTAAAGAATATGAAAAAAACTGAAGTTTAGTCTAAGAAAGGAGAAGATTAAGGACATGATACATGACATCGGATATTTTAAGGACCATTATGTAGAAACTTAGAATTTTTCTGTATTTATATGTTAGAAGCAGGACCAAAAGATAAAAGTTACAGGAGCTCAGATTTACACCAAAGAATAAGGAAAATCATCCTGACAATCACAGGTCCGTACATAGAATGCACGGCCTATAGGGATCATGGGTTCCCTCACTGCTCTTGCTCAGGCAAGGGGATAGGATTCTTGTCAAGGATATGGTAGAGGAACTTCACCATAAGACCAGGGTTACCTTAGATTACCCCAAGATTTCTTCTGACATTCTGTAATTTTAGTACCTTACATTTAATAGATACTCAACATACATAGGAAGGAAGGACAGAAGGGGAGGGACAGAAGAAAGGAAGAAGGGACAATGTGAATCATCCAAAAAGTATTGCTATCATGATTATTTGGTTTTCATTGGTATTCATTATGTAACATCAAGCTCACCTTCCTACTATATGTTGAGTTTATACAGTGTTACTTTTTATAATAAATATGCATCTGTGAGCACATATAAACTATGACTGGGAGAAGCAAAGGGGTGATTTATTGATTTATGCAACATATGCAGAGACACCTCTGGAGCCAGGCATTGGCAAAGTAGATGCTAGGGATGCAAAAAAGAGCAAGACACTGAGGCTCGGGCCTGTCTGAGACACGTCCACGTAGACAGCTCCCTAAAGAGGGAGGCCCCAAGTAGATGAGAATTAAGAAGAGGGCTGAGTTCAGAAAGATGTGATGGCTAATCTAAAAGCAAAAAATAAAATTCACTAATTCTAGATTCATTTTCCTCTTCTGACTTTTCCAAAATTACTTTTCACATTAGTTCATTCTCACATTGCTAATAAAGACATACTCAAGACTGGGTGGTTTATAAAGGAGAAAGGTTTAATTGACTCACAGTTCAGCATGACTGGGGAGGCCTCAGGAAACTTACAACTGTGGCAGAAGGGGAAGCAAACATGTCTTTTTTTTATTTTTTTATTTTTATTTTTTATTATTATTATACTTTAAGTTTTAGGGTACATGTGCACAATGTGCAGGTTTGTTACATATGTACATGCGCTGCACCCATTAACTCGTCATTTAGCATTAGGTATATCTCCTAGTGCTATCCCTCCCCCCTCCCCCAACCTCACAACAGTCCCCAGAGTGTGATGTTCCCCTTCCTGTGTCCATGTGTTCTCATTGTTCAATCCCCATCTATGAGTGAGAACATGCGGTGTTTGGTTTTTTGTCCTTGCGATAGTTTACTGAGAATGATGATTTCCAATTTCATCCATGTCCCTACAAAGGACATGAACTCATCATTTTTTATGGCTGCATAGTATTCCATGGTGTATATACGCCACATTTTCTTAATCCAGTCTATCATTGTTGGACATTTGTGTTGGCTCCAAGTCTTTGCTATTGTGAAGAGTGCCGCAATAAACATACGTGTGCATGTGTCTTTATAGCAGCATGATTTATAGTCCTTTGGGTATATACCCAGTAATGGGATGGCTGGGTCAAATTATATTTCTAGTTCTAGATCCCTGAGGAATCGCCACACTGACTTCCACAATGGTTGAACTAGTTTACAGTCCTACCAACAGTGTAAAAGTGTTCCTATTTCTCCACATCCTCTCCAGCACCTGTTGTTTCCTGACTTTTTAATGATTGCCATTCTAACTGGTGTGAGATGGTATCTCATTGTGGTTTTGATTTGCATTTCTCTGATGGCCAGTGATGGTGAGCATTTTTTCATGTGTCTTTTGGCTGCATAAATGTGTTCTTTTGAGAAGTGTCTGTTCATATCCTTTGCCCACTTTTTGATGGGGTTGTTTGTTTTTTTCTTGTCAATTTGTTGGAGTTCATTGTAGATTCTGGATATTAGCCCTTTGTCAGATAAGTAGGTTGCAAAAACTTTCTCCCATTTTGTAGGTTGCCTGTTCACTCTGACGTTAGTTTCTTTTGCTGTGCAGAAGCTCTTTAGTTTAATTAGATCCCATTTGTCAATTTTGTCTTTTGTTGCCATTGCTTTTGGTGTTTTAGACATGAAGTCCTTGCCCATGCCTATGTCCTGAATGGTAATGCCTAGGTTTTCTTCTAGGGTTTTTATGGTTTTAGGTCTAACGTTTAAGTCTTTAATCCATCTTGAATTGATTTTTGTCTAAGGTGTAAGGAAGGGATCCAGTTTCAGCTTTCTACATATGGCTAGCCAGTTTTCCCAGCACCATTTATTAAATAGAGAATCCTTTCCCCATTGCTTGTTTTTCTCAGGTTTGTCAAAGATCAGATAGTTGTAGATATGTGGCATTATTTCTGAGGGCTCTGTTTTGTTCCATTGATCTATATCTCTGTTTTGGTACCAGTACCATGCTGTTTTGGTTACCGTAGCCTTGTAGTATAGTTTGAAGTCAGGTAGCATGATGTCTCCAGCTTTGTTCTTTTGGCTTAGGATTGACTTGGCAATGCGGGCTCTTTTTTGGTTCCATATGAACTTTAAAGTAGTTTTTTCCAATTCTGTGAAGAAAGTCATTGGTAGCTTGATGGGGATGGCATTGAATCTATAAATTACCTTGGGCAGTATGGCCATTTTCATGATATTGATTCTTCCTACCCATGAGCATGGAATGTTCTTCCATTTGTTTGTATCCTCTTTTATTTCATTGAGCAGTAGTTTGTAGTTCTCCTTGAAGAGGTCCTTCACATCCCTTGTGAGTTGGATTCCTAAGTATTTTATTCTCTTTGAAGCAATTGTGAATGGGAGTTCACTCATGATTTGGTTCTCTGTTTGTCTGTTATTGGTGTATACGAATGCTTGTGATTTTTGTACATTGATTTTGTATCCTGAGACTTTGCTGAAGTTGCTTATCAGCTTAAGGAGATTTTGGGCTGAGACAGTGGGGTTTTCTAGATATACAATCATGTCGTCTGCAAACAGGGACAATTTGACTTCCTCTTTTCCTAATTGAATACCCTTTATTTCCTTCTCCTGCCTAATTGCCCTGGCCAGAACTTCCAACACTATGTTGAATAGGAGTGGTGAGAGAGGGCATCCCTGTCTTGTGCCAGTTTTCAAAGGGAATGCTTCCAGTTTTTGCCCATTCAGTATGATATTGGCTGTGGGTTTGTCATGGATGGCTCTTATTATTTTGAGATACATCCCATCAATACCTAATTTATTGAGACTTTTTGGCATGAAGGGTTGTTGAATTTTGTCAAAGGACTTTTCTGCATCTATTGAGATAATCATGTGGTTTTTGTCTTTGGTTCTGTTTATATGCTGGATTACATTTATTGATTTGCGTATATTGAACCAGCCTTGCATCCCAGGGATGAAGCCCACTTGATCATGGTGGATAAGCTTTTTGAGGTGTTGCTGGATTCACTTTGCCAGTATTTTATTGAGGATTTTTGCATCAATGTTCATCAAGGTTATTGGTCTAAAATTCTCTTTTTTGGTTGTGTCTCTGCCCGGCTTTGGTATCAGGATGATGCTGGCCTCATAAAATGAGTTAGGGAGGATTCCCTCTTTTTCTATTGATTGGAATAGTTTCAGAAGGAATGGTACCAGTTCCTCCTTATACCTCTGGTAGAATTCGGCTGTGAATCCATCTGGTCCTGGACTCTTTTTGGTTGGTAAGCTATTGATTATTGCCACAATTTCAGTTCCTGTTATTGGTCTATTCAGAGATTCAACTTCTTCCTGGTTTAGTCTTTGGAGGGTGTATGTGTCAAGGAATTTATCCATTTCTTCTAGATTTTCTAGTTTATTTGCGTAGAGGTGTTTGTAGTATTCTCTGATGGTAGTTTGTATTTCTGTGGGATCGGTGGTGATATCCCCTTTATCATTTTTTATTGCATCTATTTGATTCTTCTCTCTTTTTTTCTTCATTAGTCTTGCTAGCGGTCTATCTATTTTGTTGATCCTTTCAAAAAACCAGCTCCTGGATTTATTAACTTTTTGAAGCGTTTTTTTTGTCTCTATTTCCTTCAGTTCTGCTCTGATTTTAGTTATTTCTTGCCTTTTGCTAGCTTTTGAATGTGTTTGCTCTTGCTTTTCTAGTTCTTTTAATTGTGATGTTAGGGTGTCAATTTTGGATCTTACCTGCTTTCTCTTGTGGGCATTTAGTGCTATAAATTTCCCTCTACACACTGCTTTGAATGCGTCCCAGAGATTCTGGTATGTTGTGTCTTTGTTCTCGTTGGTTTCAAAGAACATCTTTATTTCTGCCTTCATTTTGTTATGTACCCAGTAGTCATTCAGGAGCAGGTTGTTCAGTTTCCATGTAGTTGAGCGGTTTTGAGTGAGTTTCTTAATCCTGAGTTCTAGTTTGATTGCACTGTGGTCTGAGAGACAGTTTGTTATAATTTCTGTTCTTTTACATTTGCTGAGGAGAGCTTTACTTCCAACTATGTGGTCAATTTTGGAATAGGTGTGGTGTGGTGCTGAAAAAAATGTATATTCTGTTGATTTGGGGTGGAGAGTTCTGTAGATGTCTATTAGGTCCGCTTGGTGCAGAGCTGAGTTCAATTCCTGGGTATCCTTGTTAACTTTCTGTCTCGTTGATCTGTCTAATGTTGACAGTGGGGTGTTAAAGTCTCCCATTATTAATGTGTGGGAGTCTAAGTCTCTTTGTAGGTCACTCAGGACTTGCTTTATGAATCTTGGTGCTCCTGTATTGGGTGCATATATATTTAGGATAGTTAGCTCTTCTTGTTGAATTGATCCCTTTACCATTATGTAATGGCCTTCTTTGCTCTTTTGATCTTTGTTGAGCTCCTGAAGGAAGCACTAAACATGGAAAGGCACAACCGGTACCAGCCACTGCAAAATCATGCCAAAATGTAAAGACCATGGAGACTAGGAAAAAACTGCATCAACTACTGAGCAAAATAACCAGCTAACATCATAATGACAGGATCAAATTCACACATAACAATATTAACTTTAAATGTAAATGGACTAAATGCTCCAATTAAAAGACACAGACTGGCAAATTGGATAAAGAGTCAAGACCCATCAGTGTGCTGTATTCAGGAAACCCATCTCATGTGCAGAGACACACATAGGCTCAAAATAAAAGGATGGAGGAAGATCCACCAAGCAAATGGAAAACACAAAAAGGCAGGGGTTGCAATCCTAGTCTCTGATAAAACATGTCTTTCTTTACATGGTGGCAGCAAGGAGAATAGTGAGCAAAAGGGGAGAAAGGCCCTTATAAAACCATCAGATCTCATTAGAACTCACTCACTACCACGAGAACAGCATGGAGGTAACTGCCCCATTGATTCAATTACCTCCCACCGGGTCCCTCCCATGACACATGGGGACAATGGGAATTACAATTCAAGATGAGATTTGGGTGAGGACACAGCCAAACCATATCACTTTTAGTCCTTGCTTCCTTGGGGAATTTCTTTTTCTTATGTCCTATACCTTCAGTAACCTCATAGCCATATCTTCTACTAACTTCCCAGCACATTGTAGAAAATATTGCTTTTAACCATTACGTTAGTATTTTTAAAATAAGAAAGAAAACTGGATTTGGCAAAAAAAAAAAAAAAAAAAGAAGAAGAAGAAGAAAGAGTTGTATAGTACTTCTATAATGTTTGTAGTAAAAGAATAGTTAATATTTTTGTTGTTAGAAAATTGAAGTTACTGGTGGTTTCCCAAAGCTGTGATCTTACCTTTTATATTTGTCTTCAAACTCCCTACTTTTCCCCAATCCCTGATGTTTGAATCACTTCAGACTCTCAGGAAAAGGATTTTAGATGTTAGAAAGTTTGGAGACCAAATGCAGATTTATACGTAGTTCCAAATACAAACATGGAAGTGAAGATGGCCAGAGATTTTACTGTAAAATTAACCTACTTAGGAATGTTTTAGCTTCCTGTATTAAAGGGCATAAATTCCTGTCTTAACAAATACACATATATGTTCATTATATGGCAAATGCCCGTTGATGCAGAAAGGTTGAGGATGTGATATGCTGATAAACTGAACATTCTAGAAATGAATTCACTACATTCAGCACATGAAATGAAAATGTCCACGTTCAATCCAGAACACTGAGCAGTATCACAAAGACTTTAATCTCTGGCAATCTGAAGGCACATCAGGGTCCACCCTCCAACCCTAGTCACCCCTCTCTGGGCATCAGTTGTCATCGTCCAGTGTTGTGGTCCTGGAGATTAGCCTGAAACTGCCTGATCTTACCCTGTGACTGCTCTGGAAATTGCACTTTCGAATCCACTCCCCAATAACTATTTGTTCACTTCACATTTTTCCTTTATGCACAACGATCTAGTCAGAAGTGGGTGGAGAGAAACCCCCACCACTGGGTTGCTTTCGTTGCTGAGATAACATTGGGACTGAGAACCGGGTCTTCAATGATGACTCATGAAGCCTGTGCTACCTCCACACTCCCGGTGGCTGTGGCTCTGGGAGCACACGTGGTGGCCTGGGCCTCATAGTTCACCACCAGCAGGAAAGCAGCTGGGAGCCCAGCTCCTGTGAGGCCCATAGTAGCCATCTTTGTATACAAAGACCTGCCTGTTTTGTGTCCATTCCAATACTGCATTTAAGAGCCTTTCTGCCTTCTCTGGCAACGTTATGTGTGCTGAATACTACATGTATCAAGAAGAAAGGAATGGAAACCTCCATGACAGTATTCGGCTACCTCTTCAGATAATTTACCCAAATCTTTCAGATACATTTAAACAATTCTTTTGTCTATGATTTAACTGTTACAAATAATGCCAGTGTTCAAATCTGAAAATATTCTTCACATAGCTGGCGTTGCCATTCTCTACTTACAATTCCACTGTGACTCTAGGCATATAATGTTCTTTTGCATAAAATGTTCTTCTGCCTTTATCTCTCTTCTCTGCTTCCTGCCAAGCTTCCATTCCAATGTCCCTCCATTCCCTTTCCAGTCAGAGACCAGGTGCTTCTCTGCCTGCCTCGCTAATCTCTCCTGCATCCATTCACCTGTCTCCATACCCCTGCTATTATCCTAGCCAGGCCTGTAATTTTTAGAGCTGAAAAGAACCACCTCGTCCAAGCCTTTGCTTTCGAATGAGGAAAATCACCTAAAGAAATGCAGTTAATGGTCGTTGCTTCAGGACTGTAGCTTGAATATGACCATAACACCACCTTTCTCTAGACCTATACACACTATCACACAGCCAGTGTCTCTCCACCTCAATACATCCTGCAGAGATTCCAGGCTGTTCTTTCTGAGCCACTGCCACTAGGCTCCTTCTCAGCTCAAAACCTTTAGTGATCCTCCATTGCCTCCAGAAAAAAATCCAAACTTCTAAAACTCGCATTCAACCATCAAGCTCACTCTTCCCAATCCTACCCTTTAGATACACTTTGCAACCAAGTCAACTGACCTATTCATCCCCAGGTATTCTTCACCTGTCCAGGTGAGCCTTTACTCTCACACCTATGTGCAGGCAACTCACAAGTCTGGGTCCCACTCCTAGGTGAGAGCAAATATTGAGTGCCCCACTCTCCAAGAATGCCTTCCTGGTTCCCACCAATTAAAAATCATCTCTCCTCTACTATTAGTGACACAGTTTCTCATTCATATCTCCCTTATGTCACCCATTAGCTTGTATAACAATTTTGTGAACACACTCACTTGGATAGTCTCTGTAGGTCTAAAGCTTCTTACAGAGAAGATCCTAGTGTGTTTCACTTTTGCATATAGTACCCACAACTCTTGCTTATAGCACCCACTCACCTAGGATTCAGAAATGAACCAGTTTGTTCATATATTTTCAAGTTATTAGCCAGTAAAGTTAGAACTCTCTAATTTCTCATAATCAAATGTTAACTTTTTGTTCATCCTTTTTGTTAGATGCAGTTGAGATGGAGACGATATTATTTTTGTTAGGATACACAGCTGAACTGTTAGGATAAACAGTGTAACTGTCACCCACTTGAAGATATTTAAATTAATTATATACTAGTAGACGTATTTGACATAAAGTGTAAAACAATGTAAAACATCAAATAAATAAAATTTTTCTTCTAAAGGAAGTCTCACCCCCACCCCCTCCATACACACACATTTACACACAAAAGACTAAAGTTATCATAGAAACTCATCAAACGTTTACTGCCATCTTGTGGACAGACAGACATTAGCAAAATACCCAAAAGAAATAACAGCCTTTTATTTGCCTAAGCAGCCTCTACTTAAATGCTGTGTGATTAAACCAAAGGAAGCAGCCTCTTCGTTAATTAAACCATTTGCCCAGAAAGTGGTTAGTCAATGCCAGGGAAGCCTTTGTTAATTGTTCTTTATCATCACAGAACCCTAAAATGGTTGTCAGAAATGTGCATACAAATTATCTTCGTGTTCTCATTCCGAATATCCAAGAAGGGGTGGGAGCAGGGGCAGGTCAGGAAAAGGTGACTGGGTACATTTGTATAGGCTTTGCTTCCTGGAGCAAAAAAGCACAAGAAATCTTTTAATTAATGCATTAGCAATTAGCAGTTTGCACCCCAAAGTACACAATTTACTCTTGATGGTTCAACAGTCTCCTTGCTAAACTGCTCCCAAACAAGTAGACATCGAAGATGAAGAAATGCCTGTTTCTCCACGTTACTGTAAAATCTGTGATTCACAGAAGGGACTACCAATGGCCATATTATTACCACTTGTATATTGGAATTTAAATTAATCCATAAGAAATGGGCATGAAATAGGGCTAACAAAATAAAATATTACTCAGCCTCCCGAGTAACTGGGACTACAGGCATGCGCCACTGAACCGGGCTAATTTTTGTATTTTTAGTAGAGACCAGGTTTTACCATGTTGGTCAGGTTTGTCTCAAACTCCTGACCTCAAGTGATCCGCCTGCCTCAGCCTCTCAAAGTGCTGGAATTATAGGCATGAGCCACCGCATCCGTCCTGGGAGGTTTTCTTTTTGTGTTAAATATAGTCCTTATTCAAATACAAAGCTGGACCATAGCTCCACACGTTTTCATGCTATTACTTTGTCTCCAGGGTACTTTATTGCTTTCTGTTGGCCTATAATGAAACTCATATGTGGCACTGAACTTAAAGAAATGATTTCTTATATGAATAAAACTAGATCTCAAAGAGAACCAACCAAGGTGTGTAGAGCAAAGCTGACCCATGTAGCAGGCACTTTCCCTGCCGTGTCCCCACCCCTCTGCCCTTCCCTGTTTTGGCTCTCTGGGCCTCAGGATCACTGTGTTTTGCATTTCTTTCTTTCATCGTTGCCTGCTTGTGTTAGTCACTCTAGGAAACTTGTTTAGACGTTAGCTGTCAGATAAGGCCATCCCCAGCAGTCAGAAGAGAATCGAATATTCACTTATTTATTCACGGAGCCAAAATGTATTGACCACTTACTAGGTACCAGTTTCTCTGTAGACATAGGGATCTAAAGGTTCAGAATCACTCACCTGCATCTGCTCAGGCTGAGGGGAGTCAAATAGAAGACAGGAACAGAACGGCCTGGTAGGTGCAATGCCAGAGGTCTGTGCACGGGGTTGGCGGCAGCTTGCTGTACTAGATGTAAGGTGCATGGGGAGGAAATCAAGGGTGGCTGTCCTGAAGAGGTCAGGGAAAGCCTCATGCTTAAAAGTACCTTTGCTCCATGTCAGGAAGCTTGACTGTTATGCTCCTGGAGAGTGGTCGTTGATGGTAAGTGACTTCGCCAGAGTTTCAGTTCACTTCTTTGGGAGCAATAGAAATGTAAGAAGGGAGAGGATACATGCAAAGGGATCAAGACTGGAATCAGGAAGAGTCGGCCAGGCACAGTGGCTCAAGCCTGTAATCCCAGCACTTTGGGAGGCCGAGGCGGGCAGATCACCTGAGGTCAGGAGTTTGAGACCAGCCTGGCCAACATGGTGAAACCCCGTCTCTACTAAAAATAAAAAAATTAGGCAGGCATGGTGATGGCCATCTGTAATCCCAGCTACTTGGGAGACTGAGGCAGGAGAATCACTTGAACCCAGGAGGCAGAGGTTGCAGTGAGCCAAGATTGTGCCACTGTACTCCAGCCGGGCGACAGAGTAAGACTCTGTCTCAAAAAAAAAAAAAAGAAAGAAAGAAAGAAAAAGAGTTGTTATGAAAGTCTTCCATAAATCCTGGCTACCATGGTCATATCCTTAGGCAGGCAGTGGAAATGGAGAAGACAGATACTCAGCTCTTAAAGAGGTAGAAATAGCAAGGTTTAGTGACAGGTTGAATATGGATTCTGATTGCAAAGTGTTGACAATGACGCTCTGGTTTCTGTCTTGGGTGACTATGTGAAGTGTGGCGCTAGGAGGGAGAAAAAGTAATATCTTTTTCTCACTCATCACAGTTCATGGCTGAGACCCCTATCACAAAACACAAATTAACAAGAGGAAAGCATAGAGATTTATTTAACCTAACTTTTACCTGACACAGGAGACTTCGAAAATGAAGACCCAAAGAAATGAGGATATCTGTGTATTTTTATGGACAGTCCTGCAGAAGTATGATTGGAGGACAAATGGGTATGATCTAATGATAACAAACTGGGGGAAGCGGAGCAAGGCCTGTTTGTTCAGATTCTTCTGGGCATCTCTGTGTGACAGCCTTTCCCCCCAAGTACAGGACAGGAAAGGGAATAATTAATGGTGAAAGCTCTAAGAGGAAGTGGGAGGAACAGGGGAGTATTTGAAATTAGCTTTGAATGGAAGGAAAGATATCTGGAAGTGAGGTTACAAGAAAAGATGGGTGTACATACAATTAAGTCTGTAGGTGGGAGGGTGAGAAGACGCTTCATTATCAACATGACAGTAATTAAATGCATCCTCAAACAGATCAGTTTGAAATGCCTCCTACTGGGAATAGACAAACTTGTTACGGAAACATCTCAGGAGACTCCTTGCAGGAAGGATGGGTAGATAGATGCTCCGATTCCTCCCGGTTTCTGCTTTGCCTTTACTTCCCTAATTTCACCCCACCCCCAGTGCTAACCTATTTTCAACTCAGAGTGGTTCTTGCCAAGATAGGTAGTGTTCTTTTTCTACATCCATTACTATTTTATCTTCTTGATCGCCTTCATCAGTACACATTTTCATGAGAATGCTTCCATGTTAGGTTTTATGAGAAGCCATGGAGGCTGCCTCCTGCCTTCTGTACATTGGTGATTTGACAAACAACAGTGATCTAGATGGAGGAGCTAAATATTAAACACATGACAATGCCATTGAAGATTATCTCCATTCTATGTGTGTGTGCACACGCGTATGTGTGTCTATACGTAAATTTGGGGAGGGGAGGGGTAACCATTGCCTCCGTTTGCAAAGCTCAGTGCTTTCATTGGCGCTACCTTTTCATCCCAGGACAGTTTTGCTCACACACACCAATTGTAGCTCCTTTTAAGGCACTGAACTCTGATGTGTCGGCTGCTAGTATTGCCTGGAAACCAGCAGCACTGTGGTCATTCTTCAGGCTCCCTTTATATTGTTCTGGTAACATCCCCTGCTGTGAAGATTTCTCTGGCTCTGTCTGCTACAAATGTAGGGGATAGATATAACGCTGTCTCAGTCATTGTCACCTTTCTGAGCAGTACAGGCAAGCTATGCAACACACGTGCAGTCAATTTAATAGGCATGACCGCTCTAGAAACTTTGGAGAAACAGCCAGCCTGGCCTCCTCACAAACTGTCTTTATTGGCCAGATTTCCACACTCAGAACCATCTCTGATTGTTTCTGTCCTGTTAAATATGAAATTGAGAAGTTCAAATGACAGCAAAGTGAAGCTTTTTGTACTTAAAGGTGTTGAAACTTACTCTTGACAAGGTCTATTTTAGGCTTTCATTTCTTAAAAAAAACATGATCCACAATAAACTTTGATGACCCCACACATTGATCTGTTAACAAGATCATCGCCTCATTTTCCTGCTAGAATCATCAAACACAATCTGTTCCTTTGGGGAGTGCTTTAAAAACATATAACCCTAATTGGAACTGTCTAGAGGTGTTTTGTTAGTTATCTTTCAGCCCCTTCTTTAAAAGCTGCATATTGCTACTGATAAGCACAGAAACTTTGGAATCAGACAGACCTACTGACCCACCCAGATATGTCACTCCTGTCCCAAACCTGTCTTCATCTATCAGAAGGCCAATACTATTTGCCACCCTGTCACAACTGTGTTATCATCATGTACTGAAACCCTATAGGGAAAGTAACTAACACAGTGCCTGCCTCATAGTGAGGGCTTGGTAAACATTAACTTAGGGAAAGTAACTAACACAGTGCCTGCCTCATAGTGAGGGCTTGGTAAATATTAACTTAGGGAAAGACTTTTTTTTTTTTTTTTTTTACTTTAAGTTCTGGGATACGTGTGCAGAATGTGCAGGTTTGTTACATAGGTATACATGTGCCGTGGTGGTGGTTTGCTGTACCTATCAACCCGTCGTCTAGGTTTTAAGCTCCACGTGCATTAGGCATTTGTCCTAATGCCCTCCTTCCCTTGCCCCCACTCCACAACAGACCCCGGTGTGTGTTGTTCCCCTCCCTGTGTCCATGTGTTCTCATGTTCAACTCCCACTTAGGAGTGAGAATATGTGGTGTTTGGTTTTCTGCTTCCTGTGTTAGTTTGCTGAGACTCATGGCTTCCAACTTCATCCATGTCCCTCCAAAGGACATGATCGTATTCTTTCTTACGGCTGCATAGTATTCCATGGTGTATTTGTGCCACATTTTCTTTATCCAGTCTATCATTGATGGGCATTTGGGTTGGTTCCAAGTATTTGCTATTGTAAATAGTGTTACAGTAAACATATGTGTGTGTGTGTCTTTATAATAGAATGATTTATAATCCTTTGGGTATAGACCCGGTAATGGGATTGCTGGGTCAAATGATATTTCTGGTTCTAGATCCTTGAGGACTTTTATTGAGGGAAGACAAGGGGGAGGAGAAAGTAGGATACAGGTCCTGCAAAAGGAAAGAGCCTAGGTCTTTGTTCTGCTATATCCCTTGTGGGCTACTATAACAAGGAAAAATTCCTGTGTGTAAAAAGTCTTGTGTCAGGCAGAGTTTTTTACTTGGACTATTGAAGATTTTTTTTCTTTCTTTCTTTGTTTTTACTATATAAATACTGTGACTCTTGCAACTGATCATGTTTTCCTCTTCATATTTTATGCCAGAAAGCCAACTACAAGCAAAACTCTTTTTTGATACTAATCTCACTTCTGGCACTATCTGATTTTCATGCACATTTTTTCCTTGCCTTACTTTTTGTTTTTATTTTAAATCTATATGAGATAGCTATATTATGTGCAACCATGTAAGCTGCTCTAAATCACTTTTTGGATAAAGGATATCCTTGATAAAAAATAAATAATGGATAGCCATATTTTTCCCTTTGGGTTCTAGTTTGGAATAATCCATTATTTATCTCAGAACTCAGCAAGTCAGAATCTTGCTCCAAGCCAGCAAAATCATCTAAGAGAATGCCCCAGAATTACTGCAGAGGTCACCTTTAGGCATGAATGGACAATGCGTTTCAAATGGCCCATTCATTCTGTCCTTGGCACAGATGCTGCTGTGGATAATTATTTTGATGCTAATATATGTGTATATCTTTTTTAATGTGGATACTAGACTGAAAAATTGGACTGAGACCAATAATCAACAGATGGCAATCACTCGGGGTCATGACTATTCTGGGCCACATTTTCACTGGTGACTTTCAATTATATTGAGACTTATAGTCCCAATCTGGCCTAGCAGTATCTCCCCCGTTGTCTGCATACCCACTCAGCACCATCCCACTGTGACAGTCTGTGAATACTCTCCTTACAAGAAAAAAGACTTTCCTGTATGTGACTGCACAAGAGTCCCAAAGTAAAGATTGTAGAAATATTTCACCATCAGTGAACTTGAAATATCCTGTATTTTTATTTCTTAGTGTTATTACACTTAGTGTAAGTGATGCTTCAAAACCTATTCTTTTTAAAAAGCATCTGTCTCAAAGAGTATCATTTGGAAATGGCATGAAAAAAGTGTCGTAGGTCACTGCAAAAGTAGATTTGACCTGTGTCAGTCATATTTGAATGATTCGGTTTAATCTCACACTTTGCTATTGAACACATACTCTTTTCAAGCCACTCTGTGTGTGCTACAGGATGACAGCTCTGAAGGAGTCCATGATTCACGTGGGTACAACATTGTCTCATTATGATATGTAATACGGAGGACATAGTGATGAGGATTTCCCATCATGCCTCCCTTTACTGTTTAGAGCCATATTCATGCAATAATAGGAAGCAGCTGAGGCAGCTGTCACCCCAGAGGCAGCTCAGTCATGCCCCAAATACCTTGGTTGGGACCTCTTGAACAAGAGTGATAGGATATCCAACTCAACCTAGATTAAGCAAAAACGAGGAATTTACTGGCCAATGTAATGGAAAACTCAGGGCCTGGAAGCTACTTCAGAATATTTTAATCTCGTGACTCAAACAATGTCACCAGGATCCCATCTTCCTCTCTCAGAACCTGTAGCTCTGCCTGCCTGTGCTGGCTTCAGCCTCAAACACATCCTGGCTACTTGGCAGCCCCAGAAGCTCTATTGTTACTTCCTTACAACTATGAGGAAAAAGGCATCTTCTCTTTCCCAGTTGCTTCAATACAAGTTCTGGGATTCATTCCGATTTGTTGAACTTGATCACCCCCATATTAGTTTGCTAGGGCTGCGTAACAAAGTACCCCACACTGTGTGGCTTAAACATCAGAGATATATTGTCTCACAGGTCTAGAGGCCTGAAGTTGATCAGGATGTCAGCAGAGTTGGTTCCTTCAGAGGCTGTGAGCCTCTGCTCCCTGCCTCTCTTCCAGCTTCTGGCAGCCCTGGCCTGTGGCTGGCTTTCTCTCTGTCTTCACATTATCCTCTTCTATGTGCGTCCAAGTTTCCCCTTTTATTAGGACACCAGTTATCCTGGATTAGGTCCCACTCAGTGATTTATTTCATTTAAACTTGATTACCTCTATAAAAATCCTATATTCAGCCAGATGCAGCAGCTCATGCTTATAATCCCAGCACTTTGGGAGGCCGAGACACGTGGATCACTTGAGGTCAGGAGTTCGAGGGCTCCAAACAAGAAGAAGGAGAAGAAGAAGGGGAAGAAGGGGGGAGGAGGAGGAGGAGGAAGAGGAGGGGGGAAGAGGGGAAGGAGGAGGAGGAGAAGGAGGAGGAGGAGGAGGAAAAAATGTATATCGAAATAAGGCCACAGTGTGAAGTAGTAAGGGTTAAGATTCCAACCCATCCTTTTTAAGGAAGACACAATTCCCCATAACAACTCCTAAACCAAACACTATGCAAGAGGAACAAAAAGCACTTATTGGCTGCTTCCAGATCACTTGAGCAACCCCAGAGCTGACAGTGGTGTCACCTCCTTAAATATAAGGGGTAAGAGTGAAAAAGGATTTGTTCTCCCAGGAAAAATCAGACTAATCTACCCAAAGAAGGAGAACCAGATGCTGAGTAGGCAAAAGCAATATTAATTATAGTAAATATTTACATCAAAACAAAGGCCTCAATCTTATGCACATACCTACATCTGACCTACATATGAGTAGCCAGATACATTACTGAGTGCATATACTGTATTATTTAAATAGAATCATAGCATTCACATTTCTCTCTACTACTCCACTGGTTAAGAGAAGTTTTGCGTTTGAGCATCATTTTAATAAGATGAAATTGCATTGGGCTGCTTAGATGCCAACAATGGGGAGGGTAAACCTAACAAGAACAAGAAGACAATATTGATCGCCTGCTTCCATCAGTTACCAAAGAACAAAGCATCGATGGTTGAGGAGCAGAGGGATGGGCATGGCATCACCTTTGGCTGGTGTCTGGCCGTGGATGAAAGCAGGAAGGAGCAGCTATCAGGCAGGGATGTTGAATTTACAGCAGGGGGTCTTCCCATCCCCCTCTCATGTCACAGTCAGTGTTATGCATCAACCAAGGCACTTGTTTCCATTGAGCCTCCGCAGAGCTCAGAACCAAGCATGTGTGTGGTCTCGGTGTCTGGCACACCCAGGAGTCATGCAGCGCACCTCTTCATTCCCACACCTAGCAGCCAAGTGCCAGTTTCTTCAGGCCAGGCTCCAGGTAATCTTTACTACCCAATCAGAATTGGCTCAAGAAATTCAAGCCACTTGCCTTCTGGGCCTTAAAGCCTCCATCGGGCCTTCTAAGATTTCTTTTTTTTGGTGGGGGGAGTGGGATGGGGAGACAAGATTTTGCTTCGTTGCTCAGGCTGGAGTGCAGTGGCACGATCACAGCCAGGCACAGTGGCTCATGCCTGTAATCCCAGCACTTTAGGAGGCCAAGGTGAGAGGATCACTTGAGCCCAGGAGTTCAAGACTAACCTGGGCAACATAGTGAGATCCCTGTCTCTACAAAAAAAAAAAAAAATTTTAATGAGCCAGGCATGGTAGCATGCACCTGTACTCCTAGTGACTCAGGAGGATGAAGTGGGAGGAACCCTTCTGATATTTCTGCCCTAAGAGTGCTTCCTCTCCTGATCTCTCTTAGGCCCATCTTGTTCCTGGATGCTTATTTTATATGCATCCAAATATGCACAAGACATATATTCAGTATCACCAAATAGTAGTTTTATTGAATGTAATAAATCCTTGGCTTGGCGCACTCTTATATAGATTAGAAACAGTATTCTTTATGTCAATGAATGTCACCACTTCTGTCAAGTACTTCTAGTTTCTACAGGCTCAAGAATACCTTTTCTTGACAATGGTTCAGGATATAGGCTGGTATTCTGCCAGCCTTCTCACTGTTAGTTCATTTCTTTAATAGCATCTTGGTGAGAGTCTTTTCAGAACCCAGGGACTCCAGCCTCCACCCCTTCTATTAACTAAAAATCCCTGAATAACCCTCCATATGGTGCTGGCATGGCATTTGATAAATACCTTGCTGATTATTTATCTGACTTTACATTTATTTTGACAGATTGAGCACGTTAGTCTGTATTGAAACTAAGCTCTTGTTGTAAATATCTTCCTACGGCTCTCTGGCGCTGTGTTGAGTGATCTACTGAACTTCTGCCACAGCAAACTTGGGGGAAATGAGGAAAAGGAAGGCACACTCTGAAACAAAAGCAGACAAAAGCAATTCTGAAAAGCAAGAAAAGGGACAGAACTCCATTGGAGGTCCTGGTGAATATATTTGTACCTTCTGTCAGCACGTCTCGTGACTGTAAACTGCTGTAACTACCAGGATCAATAAAGGGCAAGGCCTTGAGATAGTAATTATGCTAATTGGTAGTGACTAGAAAACACGCAGGCTGCAGGATAAGCAGACAGTGTCTTGGGAGAAACAGACACATTTGTTAAGAAGGGCAAGGTCTGGTAGGCTTCGTGAGACTTTTCCTATAATCAGTTTTCTAAGAAACACCACATGCATCAGCCAACATAGTTTGAGTTCTTCCCTCAGTAGAAGATTGTACCAGGCACTGCAGAGGAATATCCAAGAAAGAAAGACTCAACACCTGCCTTCTGGAAGCTTACAGCTTAGCTCATTCTCCAGGCATGCCCAAGCACGTGCACACATGCGCACACACAAATTGAAAGACATTTTTACTGTATAAAAAATTGTCAAGAACTGAGAATCTGCCAGACATGGTGACTCATACCTATAATCCCAACTACTTAGGGATGCTGGGATGGGAGGATCACTTGAGGCCAGGAGTTCAAGACCAGGCTGGCCAATGTAGTAAGACTGTCTGTTAAAAAAAATAATTAATTTTATATTAGCTGGGCTTGGTGATGCACACCTGTAGTCCCAGCTACCAGGGAGGCAGAGGCAGGAGGATCACTTGAACGCGGGAGTTGAAGGCTGCAGTGAGCTCTGATTGTACCACTGCACTGCAGCCTGGGCAACAGAGTAAGACTCTATGTTAAAAGATTTTAAAAAGAGAGAACTAAGAACGTAAATACCAGAATGCTATCAAAATGAGAAGGGACCAAAGTCAAGTGGTTTGTAGGTACCATGTTTGAGATGGGGCTTTGACTAGAGACTGGATGAAGGCATCTCAAGGCAAGAGATTTTTGTTCTTGGTAAAGAAAGTTAAGAATCTCTGACACAGAAGCTTCCCAGTTGTCATTATATTACAGTTGTGAAAAACACCTTATTAGATGTGGAAGTTTAAAAGCTATCATTTACCATGTCCATGAATGTAACATGGATACTGCAATGAACTGAAAGTTTGTGTCCCCACAAAGTCCGTATGTTGAAATCCTAACTCTCAATGCAATGGTGTTGGGAGATGGGGCCTTTGGAAGATGATTAGGTCCTGAGGGTGAAACTCCCACAAATGGGATTAGTGCCCTTATAAAAGGAACTTCAGAGAGTTCTCCAGTCTCTTTCTACAATGTGAAGCAACAATAAGAAGACAGAAGTCTGCAACCCAGGAGAGGGTCCTCACCAGAACCCACCCATGCTACCACCCAGATCTTAGACTTCCAGCCTCCCGAACAGGGAGAAATAAACTTCTGTTGTTCATAAACCACCCAGTCTATGGTACTTTATTATAGCAGCTCAAACTGGCTAAGACAGACACTATCTTGGAACTGGTAATCAAATTAGTTAATCAGAGTGTGTGGATAGGTACCAAAAGAATAGACAAGCCAGTTGATTCACATTAATTACCTTGCTGGGCCACTATGAAATTCTGAACTTTCCAATAAGCATTGACGATTAAAATTTTAGACAAAATTTTCTCTGGTCATTCGATTTATATATAAAGCTCAAGTATGAATAAAGCCTAAATAAAGCTTAGTTAAATACATGAAAATTTAGAAAGACTATTGGAACGTCCTGGCTCTGTAAATATCAAATTCCTTTATCTTAATTGCAGCCTCAAATCACTAGCTCCAGTTATGAAAGATTACTTTCTCCAGAAACTAGACTACAGAATAGTAAGTAAAGTTTTCTATTATTTTATTCCATGAAAGAGATATGGGAAATCATAAATACCACACTTATCCTAAGTATCATATTTCAGTGTTTAAAGAAAATTCTGACAGTTCTGATTAAATAGGTCAGATCCGAAGGATAAGATTCACCATAGAGCTCTGGACTCCAATGTATGTCTTTTAAAAGAATGTCCAAACAGCACTATCATGTGAATTTCGTGTATTGGGTGTTCCGTGATGTTGGGTAGTGTAGAAAGAGACCTGAGCTAAAACCTGTGATGATAAGTCATTTCCCCTCCAAGGGCTGGCTGCAGCTTCCACTCTGCAGAAGGGATGAAGTTGGGCAGGGAGAGTATGACCTGGATGATCTATGAGAGCTTTGGAGTTCTGAACAAACGTTGGAAACGGATTTAGGGAACATCTGTTTGCAGGGTTGCATAACTGCTACCAGCAGGGGGCAGCACGGCTCAGATAATTACTATTTCTTGCCCTTCCTCATTTAGGAAAAACCTATGGAAAATAGGGACTTACCCCTCAGCCTTCAGGAGTCCTGTAACATATAATGGACCAAAGCCAAGGACTGCCCTTGCCTCCAAAGGGTTTGATTTTTCAAGACACAAACACCCGATAGGTGCACCGCCAACCACATTCCCCACGGACGCCTTCAATGATGATGTGACTTAGTGTTGACTTTCCTTTTTATCTTTGTCTTCTCTTTATTTCCTAGTTGTTTCTAGTCAGAGGAAGGATAGCTTTATACAGAAATAGGATTTTTTTTTAAGTAAGAATTCTTTACCAATCCTTCTTTCCCCAACATAAAATCTCCTATTTGAAGTGGAGTTTGAGGTAGGGACTCGAGAGGCAGTGCCTCAAGAAAGCCACACATTATACAATGGACAGCAGGGATGAAAACATTGTATAGAAGGAAATGACTCTTCCTTTTGTTAGGAAAGGAAAAAAGAAAAAGAAAAAAGCCATTAGCTGAGCAGTGCTGCCCCCTGCAGCTGAAAGGAAATGAGGAAAGAGGCTGAAATAATTGAGCCCCCTTGTTCTGTGAATTGTGTTTTCTTTGCAGGATTAAGTGTTTATTTAAAAATCCAACTTGCATTATAGCAGAATACTAAATTCTGTCTTCTAATTAATTTTTAAAGCTCAGATTTGATAGCAGGATTAATCTTAGCCTTATTTTCAAGACAATTTAAAAATTACTAGAGAACATTTGTTTCATTTAATAAAAACGTATTACCCTACAGTAAATTGCAATTCAGATTATACATTGAGCTTCCATTTGGCTGAAGTATGTACTCTTGAACGGCTTTGTCTAAAATTAAAGACCATTTTCCTATAAAACAAGAGTGCTTGAGGGCTTGAACATCCAAAAATGTTACCTTAAGAGTAACGGGCTGTGGTATAGAAACTGCCATCATCAGATAATTACAGCCACTTAAATGAAAGCACCTCTATCCACCCTTTCTTTTCTTTCCATCTTCTTTTTCTATGGGTGCTGTTCACATGCTGTCATAATTCCAGGGAGAGTTGCATAATGGAAAAAAAGCAAAAACAACCCTGTGCTTTGAGCTAGGGATCCAGGGTTTAACACCCTACTCTGCACTTTACAGTTTGTTTGACCTTGAACTGGCCACACAAGTATTCTGAGCTTATTTTTGCCATCTCCAACATAGGAGAAATAATAAGACCTATCTCACCAGGCTTTTGTGAGAACTGACTGAGAAAACAAAGAGCTCCTGTCAACCACTGGATGATGGAAGCTGGGGGACTTCTCTTAAGATAGGAAGTCAGCAAGATGGCTGTCGCGGATTCCTCTTCTCCATATGCGCATGTCAAGAGACAGAGGCTAATTCTCCTCTTCTGAATCTGGGCTGGCCTGAGTGACTAGTTTGACTGATAGAACCAATGGCAGTGACATTCTGGGACTTCTAAGGCTGGGCCATAGAAGTCTTACAGCTTCCACCTGTGTCTCTTAAATGCCTGCTCTTATAATGTTATAATCTTTCACAACCCAGCCACCAGGCTGTGGAAAGCCCAAAGCACATGGAGAGGCTATGTGTAGATATACCAGTTGGCAACCGAGCTGAGCTCCCAGTCAGCAGCTAGTGTCAACACAGGCCACACGAGTGAGCCATCTTGGGCATCTATCCCACTTGAGCCTTTAGACCCTTCAAGCTCCAGCCGTATGACAGATCCTGGACACAGACTACCCACTGAGCCCAGTCAACCCCCTGGGCTACAAGAGACGAGCATAAACTGTTATGTTAAGCCACTGAATTTTGGGGTGTCTGTTACATAGGCAATGAAAGATAATCGGAGAAAGCTACAGGGCAATTTTCTATTTTACAGAGCAAATAGAAAAAACCCAAAGAAACACCTGAGAGGGAGGGGGTCTTACTATATGCATTTATCTGTATTTCATTATTTTGCCTCTCTAGTCATTGTTTCAAAACTTCCAGATAAGTTCAATTAGATTTGGAAGGGACATAGTGGGAGTTGAACAAATGTTGGTTGGATGACTAAGAAAATGAGCCAATGTATGAATGTTTCCTACGACATTAGTCCTCTAGTAGAAAGTATCTAATGACCAACAATCAATCAAAAATTTCCTTAAGAATTTATTATTTATAGGCTATTTTGGAATATAACCCTATCCCAAAGAAGTTCAAGTCTTATAAATAAAGGACTTGAATTAAAAGGACATTTGAAATAACGACGTGGCCGGGCTTGGTGGCTCACGCCTGTAATCCCAGCACTTTGGGAGGCTAAGGGGGCTGATCGCTTGAGCCCAGGAGTTCAAAACCAGCCTGGGCAATATGGGCAAACCCTGTCTCTACAAAAAATACAAAAATTAGCTGGGTGTGATGTCACATGCCTGTAGTCCCAGCTACTCAGAAGGCTGAGCGGGGAGGATCACTTGAGCCCAGGGAGGTAGAGGCTGCAGTGAGCCATGATCACGCCACTGCACTTTAGTCTGGGCAACAGAGTGAGACCCTGTGTCAGTATAGATAGATGGATGGTTGGATGGATGGATGGATGGATGGATAGATAGATAGATAGATAGATAGATAGATAGATAGATAGATAGATAATGTGCAGATTTGTTTGGTAGGAGTTACAGACAGAAGATGGATTGGGGATGAAGAAATGCACTCAGATTGCTAGAGCTAGGAAACACCTTTTCTGGGATATGGATCACTCTGCACTCAGAAGACTAGGTGAGATGACAGAAGGAGTACTCTGGAGGCTGGATGTGGTGGCTCACACCTGCAATCCCAACACTATGGAAGTCTGAGGCAGAGGATCACTTGACACCCGAAATTCAAGAGTCTGGGCAACATAGCAAGATCCCATCTCTATTAAAAGAAAGAAAAAGAGGGAGGGAGGGAAGGAGGGAGCGAGGAGGGGAGGAAGGAAGGAAGGGAAGGGTGTTCTGAGTGAGATGTTTGGGAACCAATAAGAAAGATTTTATGATGGGGATTAGTACTCAATATGAGTAGGTGCCCAACACAGGATTACAAGAGGCATAAAGTTCAGCATAATCAGAGCCCTGTCAGAGCCATAACAGACCAAAATTCCCCTCTGTGGGGAATTCAGTATGGTCTAGAGACAGGAAGAAGGGGAGAGAGTGAGCTGAGAAGCTTCAGACCCTAGGGGTTGGAAGTGTGTAGGTTGACCCACACATTCCCCTGAACTAAAAACTCTGAGGGAATTGGAATGGAGGGAACACTTATTCATGCTGAGGAGCCTCATAGCGTGAGGATGGTGCATCACCACAGGTACACAATGCCATGGGCATTTTCAGAGGATCTTTATTTTTACTGCAATCTCTCTGAACCCTGTAAAACAGGGACAATAGAAAACTGAAAGTAGGGGTGTGGCCTGCCCAAGGCCACCTGACTAGTTAGTAGACAGCCCAGACCCAGGTCTTCTGCCCTATGGGTCAAGCTCGCACCAAACTGCTCCACCCTCTCCAGATTTTATTTTGTTCAGGGCCCACCAATGTCTCCAATGACCTTGTTTACAGCACAAAATAATGCGACCAGGCTTCTCTTTAAAGCCGTTTTGAGAAATGGCATATTACTCTCTGTTAGAAATAATGACTCTGATTGCTGGACCAAAATACAGCGTGTCTATCACCGAAATAATTCAAAAAGCTATTTTTGTGGGTCACATTCTATGTGATAAAAACCGTCATTTTAGTTGACTTTAAAGGACACATCTCTCTGTAAATCCATAGAGCGTGCTGTAGTCTGTCGGCTGAATGTGACACCTTCCACAAAGAGTATATAAATGACTCTGATTCAGAACGGAGGTTGAGCAGATAAATAAAGTTGACAGTTCACAGAAGAGGTCTTCATTACTAAATTATTTGGGGAGGTTTTGTAAGTCAGGAAAACTAATCTGCAACTAATGCTCCTTTGGTGCCACTTATCCCGTAGCCATCTCCTCACACTGACTGCAAAGCAAGCGCATGGAGTTTTACCTCCCCATCATCAATTACAAATGTGTCCCTTTTTCACTCCTCTCTGTGAGATTGCATTTCTTATAAATTGCTCTGCACCGGGGCCTTGTGAAGTAAACATCCAAATTTCACAGGCATCTGTGTCCGCCTTAGCCAGCAAGTGACGGCCACCTTCTTGAAGCAGCTGGAGCCAGGCTGGCCTCACGCATGGTCAGACACAGCAGGAGGAGGACGGAAGCCACGTGCTAGGTCACAAAGCTGCGTGTCCACATCCCACATGATAGATCTGCAGAGGCTGCTTGGCTTGTCAGAAACTGATGGCCACAGGCACAAATCAAGCCAGTACCCTTCTGCCAGAGAATCAGCAGAATCTTCCTACACCTGTTTGGTGGCAAGTGTCAGGGACGTTCTGCAGCATAGATGGCAGGAGAGCTGCTTATGGAAGCCACAAGAAGGCAGACATCATTGATGGATGTCCACTGGAGGCCAGTCCCCTACTGGAGGAGCTTCATGCTCAGTCCATCAGCTGGGGAAACCGTCACTGCACACGGTTTAAAGACCTGAAAGGATCAACTCTGTGTGTTGCTGTCAGTCATTTGCTGGGTGAAACAAAGGGTTGAAGTGTGTGTAGGAGAAATCTTTATTTTGAAATCTAACAAGACCATCTAAGAATGTTCACAGGATGCTTACAACAAAATGGACTTAAATATAATGATTTACACTAATTTTTAGAATTTATACCTGCATAGTTAGAGGATACAGGAGAAAATATAGTATATGAAGATAATCTATATTTTTTCTTTTGATTCATTTTTTGATTTTTTTTTTTTTTCCCAGACAGGGTCTGGCTCTGTCACCCAGGCTGGAGTGCAGTGGCACAATCTCTGCTCACTGCAGCCTCCACCTCCAGGGCTCAAGTGATCCTCCCACCTCAGCCTCCTGAGTAGCTGAGACTACAGGCACAGACAACCATGCCCAGCTAATTTTTGTATTTTTGGTAGAGACGGGGTTTCACTATGTTGCCCAGGCTGGTTACAAACTCCAGAGCTCAGGCGATCTGCCCACTTCGACCTCCCAAAGTGCTGGGATTATAGGCATGAGCCTATAAAAGCTATACCTGGCCTCTTAAAAACTTCTTATGCTTGGCTCCACGTATGTGCTCCTATCAGAAAAACCTATTTGATTTGCTTCCCTTCATAAATATTGTGCGTGTAGTAGAAATGGTTTGATATGCTACACATCAGATTCTTTTTCCCTTCTAACTAATTCAGTTTGGTTTCCTTGTGTTTCAGTGGTTCTCAAAAGTAAGGGAACAGTCAACATTTGACTTATAACATGTTGAGGGAATGTTTGTGCTTCTTCAACCAAAATGTGCCCTTTGAAGTTACGAAGAATTCAAAAGATTATCAACTATTTTATCAGGTTCTGCTTAAAAGAACATGAATTGGTCCACAACTCAGCTCAAAGCCCTGATTTTCTGGGAGGTATAAAGGTACTTTAGGCTGAGTTCATAGGAATGGCTTACTTTTTGGGCCTTTTCTAGGGTACCAGGAAACAATGTACTTGAACTTCTTGATGTTCTCTAAATTTGGAGTCCCTTTTTTTTTTTTTTTTTTGAGATGGAATCTCACTCTGTCGCCAGGCTGGAGTGCAGTGACACCATCTTGGCTCACAGCAACCTCCGCCTCCCAGGTTCTCCTGCCTCAGCCTCCCGAGTAGCTGGGACTACAGGCATGCACCAACATGCCCAGCTAAGTTTTTTATGTTTTAGTAGAGATGGGGTTTCACCATATTGGCCAGGCTGGTCTCGAACTCCTGTCCTCGTAATCTGCCCATCTCAGCCTCCCAAATTGCTGGGATTACAGGCATGAGCCACCATACCCAGCCAACTAGAGGCTACTCTTAAGGTGACAGAGGATAAGCCTTGGCAGATATTGATTAGTACGGGTTTGAAAGAAGATTGTGGTTTCTCTTCATGGGAGTTTAAATGATCAGGGCCAGATCTGGTATTCCACTATTGATGTACCAAGCTAAGGAATGCTGGGCATCTCCCTGTCGGTGGCTGCAGGGGCCGCTGTCACTTTTCCAAATTAACTCCCAGTCTGACAAGAGAAGCAGAGACAGCAACTAAAGGCAGCATTAACCCCAGAATTATGGCACTTCCTCCTGGTCTTACAATGACTTTACGTGCCTAGTTCCAGTAAGCCACTCCCATTCTTCTCTTGCTCCAAATAGTACTGAACTTGGCATACCTTTTTAAATGGTCCTCTTGCACCTTTTATGAAAAGAGATGTGGATCTTTTGTTTAAGATAGCTCATTACTGTAATACGCACCAACTCATGCTTCCATGGAGAACAGCTGAGTTTACTAAACTGCGCTTAACAAGGTTGAAGACTGCTGGTCCTCTGACTGGCTTGCTGAACTTTTATTTCAATTACCAAAAAGCCATTTTTCCCCTTGGATATTACTAGCAGTTGGTTTCGGGTTTTGAATCAACATGTTTAAGAAATTTATACTAACTAGAATTTCCCAACAATGAACATTGCCTTATAAAAGCAGTGTATTCCCCTTGGAGAATGCCCTTTGGTGATGGCAACATAACCAAGTTAAGGGGTTCTGTTTTTTAAGGCTGAACTCCTGGCCCTGTTCTAATTGCCTCTGCAGTAAGTTCTTCTGTCCACATTTCTCTTCAGCACAAACGAGTCTGTAGAAGGCCAAACAGGAATCAGAGTAGAGCTCAAAGGAAAGGAGGCATTTGTCAGAATGTAGAAACCTGACTGGGCACAGTGGCTCATGCCTTTAATCCCAGCACTTTGGGAGGCTGAGGCAGGCAGATCACTTGAGGCCACGAGTTTGAGACCAGCCTGACCAACACAGAGAAATCCCGTCTCTACTAAAAACACAAAAATTAGCCAGACATGGTGGCACATGCCTGTAATCCCAGCTACTCAGGAGACTGAGGCAGCAGAATTGCTTGAACCCAGGAGGCGGAGGTTGCAGTGAGCGTAGATCCTGCAACTGCACTCCAGCCTGGGTGACAGAGAGAGTTAAAAAAAAAAGGAACTCAGAATTCTGATTTTATTGTAGACCTAACCAGAGGGATAAACGATGTCTTTGTGGCTCAAAAACATTGAAACTTCATGTAATAGCCTAAGAAAATACACTGGGAATTGAGACGAAACTGATGGAACATTCTTCTGCCTTAAATGTCCTGTGAGAGGTTTCCATGAAAGATGATATATACATTGCAAAGAGCTACAATGAGAATTGAGGATTCCATATCCTGGCACCCCCATCTTTGTCCATCAGAAGCAGAGTTAGAATATAATGCCAAAGCAAGAAGATTGCATCAGTACAAAATGGGACCAAACTGTACCCTTTAGGATTCTCTATCATTGCTAACAGTGGGTCACAAATCTGGTTTCAATCAGCTTATCAGCTGTTGCCAAGAAATTAAGACCCTGTCCGTATAGCACATTTTAGACTACATTTTGCTTGACTTTCTGTATGGGTAGATTTGATTCCAAAAATACATTTTAAGATCATCGGAAACAAAGAAGCTATTTAAATAATAGGTGACTTGTTTTAATGATTAACTTCTCTTTCTTCAAGGAAAGGAATGAGCAGAGCGAACAAAACAGCAGAGAGATATTGCCAAATAACTGTGCCCTGACATGTCCACACCTGGCAGGAGGGGCGCAGGAGGCAAGTTCAGGGCTTCTGTTTCTGACAGAGAGCACCCTCGGCATTGGGAGCTGGGTTGTGATGTTCCAGAGACTTACTCTGTACCTGGCACTATGTCTGTAGTTAGGCTCCAAGATCCTGACACTGTGATTCTCGGAGAGGCATGAATAACTGAGACATTTTCTACTTAATTATCCCTTTCCCATTTTTAATAAACCTATCTCTAATATTTATATTTTAAGCTGTGAAATATAATTCAGAGTAAAATATAAAGAACTATGAATAAGTAAAGCAGTATCGGCCAGATAGTATTGGATATCTGTTCTCCTGTGGTCTTCAACCATTGTCAATCACTATTTGATTTAACCTTGGCACAACTTCTGTGTTTATATGAAATAAATCAATTTGACTTTCTCAACCTAGAGATAGGTCTCTCCTGCATCTTTTCAATGACTGTAGCACACAGCAACTTCTACCAACTTTTTATCCAAGGCCTTCTTAGACATCCTCTGGTTAGACTTTTACCTTTTGTTTAAAAGAACAATATCATTATTTACAACTTAGAGGGAAAGGAGCATTACGAGATAATGGAAAGGACATGAACTTTGAAGCAAATCAGCCTGGGTGTGGATCCTGGTTTAATATCTAAATGACCACAGTCATGTTATTGAAACAGTCTGATATTCTCAAACTGTGCAATTGGCATAGACCTTACTTGGTTATTGGACAATTAAATGAAATAGGTATTTAAAGCTCCCAGCACTTAGAGAAGTTGTGGTCTTCTTACTACCAGCAGCTCAGCCACCTCCAATAAGTTCACTATTACAACTACTGCCAGCTGACTGACCGTGAGAAATCCAGGTAACTCTCTGAACCTCAGTTTCCTCTTCAGTAAAAGAAAGATAATGTCTATTTCACAGGGTTGTGAAGACAATGAAATGCTAACACCTAAAAAGTGCTAGGAACATGGCACGTACTCAACAAATTTTAGTTCAAAATCTTTTCCTCCTTTCCCGTGTTCTTAAAAATATCAAGAACTCTTCAGACCCTGTTGATATTCCCAGGCCAGTAGTTCATTCTGATCTTGAGATTAGATTACAGCCTGGAGGGGCATCTTAAATGCACTTTAAATTAGACCTGATTCATTTCCAGAAAAGATTCACACACTACTACCAGGCTTGCTGGATCTGAACCCATCTTTAGGCTACACAGGAAGCAAGAAATGTGTGTAGCACATGAAGATTCTATCCATGAGCAGATCTTTCTCCTTTTCCTTCAGGGACTCTGCATACCCAATGTCCAATACCTGGAGAATAGGCAGAGAGTGTATCTACACCTTTCCCCAGGCCCCTGCCTGTGCTCCGTGGTAAGAGGGTCTATCCTCCTCTGGATGTTTCCTGGCCTCACTCACCATCTTCTACTGACAGAGGCAAGAAAATAGACCACCTTTCCACGCATATTGGGATCCCGTAGTGTCCACCAACAGCAACCTAATGCAGGACAACATGTAGCTGACCACAGCAACTTGACAATTGCCAGGTTCTTACACTTTTTATGGAAACAGTCGATGAAAAGGAAGACACGGCCTTGGCATATACTTTATCTCGCACCCACACATAGGCCATCCATTCCCCTCCTCTTTTGCTCTTGTGCTCTGTGTATTAATACCTTCCTTCCATGAAGGGAGAAGGCTGGCTCTGCTTGTCTGTGCTTGTGTGGCTTCCTATAGGAGGGAGTTAAGGTTTAGCTCTTGGTACTCATGTAAGGTTTTGTAAGTTTCATCTGTTACACTTCTATGGATCACTTAAAGAAGGCTGAAGAAGATCCGTTTTCTGTTTGATAGGCTCAAACCATCATGGCAGGGCTTCTGTTTAGTTTTGTTTTCTATTTACATCTGTCAGTGGTCCTGGAAACTATTTGGCAATGAACATAGGCAATACTTGCAATACATTTTCAGAAACCACTGTGCTTAACACTGGAAGAACAAGGCTAGGTTGACTTCTGGGGTGACAGTTCCATGCTTATGGTCTGATGGGGTACTTGGTCATTGAGATCCTAAATGGATCTATGTATGTATGTATGTATGTATGTATGTATTTATTTTGAGATGGAGTCTCACTCTGTCACCCAGGCTGGAGTGCAGTGGCACGATCCCAGCTCACCGCAACCTCTGCCTCCCAGGTTCAAGTGACTCTCCTGCCTCAGCCTCCCAGGCGCCCACCACCATGCCTGGCTAATTTTTGTATTTTTAGTAGAGATGAGGTTTCACCATGTTGCCCAGGCTGGTCTCGAACTCCTGACCTCAGGCAATCCACCCACCTTGGCCTCCCAAAGTGCTGGGATTACAGGCATGAGCCACCACATATGGACTAAATGCATCTTTTTTTCTGCCATAGAATTTTATTTGGTAAGGATGTGCTGTCTGTCATTTACAGTTCAAAAGCCAAAATCAAAATTAACATGATAATCTCTTCTAATTCAGAAATTTCACAATCTGTTGTTTCATCCTCTGCCTCTTAACTCTTCAGGGTCAGGAAACAACAGCAGTAAACTCCGCACCTTGGATCCCAGTGGTAGATTCAAGGTGCTCCGCAAAGAATTCTGGATGACCTTGAGTCTGGGGGTAAAGTTACACACAGCACTGTCTGGTAGGACACTCTGGTTCTCTAGTTATAATGCTAGGGACATGACTCTGCCTGCTTACTCCTCAAAAAACTGAGCAAAAAATTGGCCTCACCCCAGTGTTTGGCACCAGAATGAGTACCCGGTATGAATCTTTGTCCTCAAACATTTATATTTGTTTTAAAGCCACTGTGAGCCCCTAGCTGTTCTTCATTTTTGTCATTGCTGAGTTCTCCTTTCCTTCCCAGAGCTGCACCAGATTTAAGGAACCTTATACAATACCCAGTAAGGCAAACCACCTTGACTATGGTCTCACCAGCACACCCCACTGTCCCAGACCACAGTGGCCCCTTTGATGCCCAGCAGCTCTCTGCTTCCTCCGTGACCTCTGCAAGTAGGAGAATCTTTGTGGAGGCTGTGAATCCCAGTCCCATCACTTCTCTTCCTGTGACATCCCTCAAGTCTTCCTTCCTAGGGTCTTCTGCCTCCCAGAAGAAAGCCGGGGAGCCATGCTTCTCTACGACCTTTGCACCTTGCCCTCCTCCTAGACCAGGGGAAGCGTTTTCCTACATGAAAGCACCACCACACCCACCATGGCTTGTTTCACAGAGACATTCTTTCCTCAAATTCCATCTCCCCTTTGGAAATCAGGCTTTTAGAAAACACTAGGAAGCCTTGCACGCTAGGTCTGTTTTCTACCATACTAAGGCGCGGAGGCATGGAGAGACATAGGAAAAGGAGAAAAATACACAGAAGGAGAAAAAGGGGGAAAAACTCTAAATTAAAACCTCCGAACCCTGTTGCTAATATGTATGGTAGCGATAAACATAGCACTTTGCATTCCTCAGGAGCATCTAGCCTGCTCTTCAAGAAATTGAATCAACATTGTGCAAAGAGAAGAGACTTTGGGTTTCTTTTTTTATTTTATTTTATTTATTTATTTTTTTTGAGACAGAGTCTCACTCTATTGCCAGGCTGGAGTGCAATGGCACGATCTCGGCTCACTGCAGCCTCTGCCTCCTGGTTCAAGCAATTCCTGTGCCTCAGCCTCCCAAGTAGTTGGGACTACAGGCATGGGCTACCACGCCCGGCTAATTTTTTTTGTATTTTAGTAGAGACGGGGTTTCACCATGTTGACCAAGATGGTCTCAATCTCCTGACCTTCTGATCCACCCGACTTGGCCTCCCAAAGTGCTGGGATTACAGGCGTGAGCCACCACACCCAGCCAAACTTTGGGTTTTCAATGCCTTGGTTTTGTAAAAAAAGGGGCAGGAAGGTTAAAGGTTCATTTTCAAGGCACCACTGACTCACCCTTTACAGATTGCTCTTAAAATCATTTTAATTTGTTAGAAAATGTAAATTGATTTTGCATCCTTTTTCCTGTAAATTGTCTGCACACAAGTAAAAGTCACTAATACTCAAAAAGACTTTTTTTTTTTTTTTTTTTGAGATGAAGTCTTGCTCTGTTGCCCAGGCTGGAGTGCAAATGGCACGATCTTGGCTCACAGCAACCTCTGTCTCCTGGGTTCAAGCGATTCTCCTGTCTCAGCCTCCCAAGTAACTGGGATTACAGGCGTACGCCACCATGCCTGGCTATTTTTTTTTTTGTATTTTTGTGGAGATGGGGTTTCACCATGTTGGCCAGGCTGGTTTCGAACTCCTGACCTCAAGTGATCCACCCGCCTCAGCCTCCCAAAGTGCTGGGATTACAAGCGTGAGCCACAGTGCCTGGCCTAAAAAACTTCAATAACTGTCTCTGGAAAAGAATCAGTATTTACCCGTAGAGCCACTTTTGTGCTCCAATGACCTAAGCTGAGTTCGTCATAGGCCACATGGGCTAAGCTGGTGTCCCTCAATTTAGTAAAACACAGTCTGTAAAATCCCACACTTGTAAAACACTCATTTGGCAAGTAGTTTTGCAAAAGTTGTAAAAGCTTACAAGTGGATATGCCAGGGATTCCTTTAAGTATCAAGATGTCCTTGAGTTTTCCAAAAATATGACTCAATTTAGAATCATGGATGTATTGTAGCTTTTCAAAAGTATATCTTTGTAAAAGTACATGTGCCTGTACTCAGTGAAATGAATGTTAAGCCAGATAGAACATGAGATTTCACCAATAGGAAAGAAGAAAACTCCCTGCCAGACCTAAATAGTTGTTTCACATATTTGGAAGAGTTGCAGAGTATGCAAAAGTGACTCAGCAAGTCACAGACACCAGCACAGAGGTGGACTTGGTTATGAGGCAGGACTCGTACAACAGGTTCTGAAGGCCCAGTGGTTAATGAAGTGGTTAAGCTAAGGGTAGCCCTCCCCAGGCTCCTGAGGACGGAAAGTCAACAAGGACTTTTAGATATCTCCCCAGCAAAATCATATATTTCCTCTTGAAAAGTTACTGTTTTTTGACCAGGTTTGCATTCTCCCGGGTCTCTTGGTTTGTAAATAATTGTTTTCGTGCATTTAAGCAGTTAATCTGGCAAAGCTAATACTAATTTGACATAGCCAGGGAATAGAGAAAATGCAGTAGACATAACTGTTTTCCTGGGTAAAATTTTATAAAACTAAACATTTTAGAAAGCCCTATTCATGTGTAGATGTGGGAGGGATGGACTCTCCCTGCAGGAGAAAAACTGTCCAAGTGGTGAATTCCACATTGGAACAATAAGATGTTGGCTTCTGATTTTCCACTCCAGGCTTTGGAGGTAAAGCTCAGCATTTGACCCCAGTTATGTTGTGCTATAAAGGGCCAGTACACAGTAAGGCCTGTGGAATTAGGAACTGGCAAAGGAAGGGAGATGTGGTTAGAACACTCAGGAGAAGGGTTATTAAAGGGTAAAAGCAGTTTCTGCATTTGAGTTTTGCTTTTCTTCATAACCTTTCACAATTTCATTGGATCCAAATGTCCGAGAAATTGAACGTGTAAAGTCCACAGAAAGAAAGGACCAGAATTCCTCCAGGTCTCTCCCATGAGGCTTCATCTGGGTTCTACCTTTCCTTTTTTGTTCCACTTGCAGGAATGGTGGGTAGGAGCATTAGACTTCTTTGTTTATAAGAATGTTTCTTTTGAGTATCATTAATCAGCATGGATGAAGATGAGTTGTGCCTGAGATGATAACCACAGATCCAGCTCTCAAGGATATTTTGAGGATGTTCTATCTTCTCCTGCCTCTTTTCAGAAAAAAGTAAGAATATTATAAGCACCTATATTTTTATATGGCTGTTTAAAATCCTAATCGACCTGTTCTAACAAAGTAGCACGGAGCATGAATCACTTGGTAGCCAACTTTGGTTAATTTTGCCCGCAGGATTGCCCAAAGTTGCCTTCCTGAGCTTGCACTTCTACTTGCATTCCAGGTGTCCATTCTTGTGTACCGAACACACCTTAAAGTGAGCTGAGAGATTTATAATTACTAGAGTCAAAGAAAAATGCCAGAAGGAAACGTCACCACCCACTGAAGGATTATTGTTGGCATGATGACTGAGGCGTGGCACCTGTGCACATGGCAGTGTCAGTTGCCTTGTCATAAGTGGCAGTAATGCTAGGGGATACTTTTCTTCTTTGACTTATATTATTATCTTCTTGAATGAGACATATCTCGATTTTGAATCATAACTGTGAGAAATGCCCACACCCATCTCACCTCCACATATGTAAATTCCATTTCTCCCAAGACTTCCAGCTATGAGAGAATGCAACAGTCAATATTATGAAAGTGGCTTGGCCAAAATGTTTGCTTCCCTGTGCTCAGTCACTTGAGCAGCACAAGTGACACATTTGACAAGGCAGAACAAGAAATTTATCCCTTCACTATGGAGCATTTTACAAGGGAAGCTGAGTTTTGGAGCAAACTAATGGTAAGTTGAATAAAGTGTTTAAATATCAAGGACATCATGCTGGGCATTTTCCTTGTGGCTTTTAAAAAAATAAGATGAAAGGGGAATTTATAATCAAAGGATTGTATTCTTGCTTATTACTTTAAGTGAAACGTGCCTTCTACATAGCAAATTTTGTTAGTGATAAATGGTTTTGAATGAATTGTTTGGCAGGAACTTTTTCTAATTCTATTGATGAAGAATACTAACAGCTATGGGCATGTAAGGCTTTATGACTTTGTGGAAGCAATATGGTTCGCTAGTGGAAAGGAATTATTCTAAGCTAGATTTTTAACATAAATGAAGCATTTCTTGGAACTCTGTGTTGGATTTTTACTTTTGGTTTTCTTTAACTGTACCTCTTTTAAGATTTTCTCTAAGGTGTGTATACATAAACATGATCAGAAGGGTGTAATAAAGGAGGATTCTAATGTCTAAGACTAACCTTTGTGATTTCTGAACTGAACATATTCGTACCTGCCATTTTCCCTTTATGTGACCAAGAACTGCTGAGTTTACTTTAGATGACTTGGTACAGTCTTGAATGCATCAAAGAATGCAGAGATTCCCTGACTTTGATGATTCTAGCTGATCATGTCATTTTATAGTGGAGTAAACTGAAGTCCCTCTATCCAAACAACCCATAGTCTGGCTACAAGATCACAGACCCCACGCCCCATTCCAGTGGGTTTTTTGTTTTTAGTTATCTTTCACTGTCTCATAGCATAAAATTTCATTTTGTTTTCTCCTTTCTAATGTAAATTTCAGCTTCATTGGAAATAGAAAATTCTGTTGCAAACAGGTAATTTTTAGGTTGGATGGTGTAACAAATTATCTTTTGGTGGCAACGATGTGACTCATCTGTCTTTTCCCTGGCAGTATGACCTATACTACCATCTTTTATGACACTAAGTTTATTCTGTGAGCATACTGAAACATTCGTTTCTAGAGTAGTCACTTCTATTCATTAAAGAATGTTCAGGGCCAGGTGCGGTGGCTCGCGCCTGTAATCCCAGCACTTTGGGAGGCCAAGGCGGGAGGATCACGAGGTCAGGAGATCGAGACCATCCTGGTTAACACGGTGAAACCCCGTCTCTACTAAAAATACTAAAAATTAGCCAGTTGTGGGGCGGGCTCCTGTAGTCCCAGCTACTCGGGAGGCTGAGGCAGGAAAATGGCTTGAACCTGGGAGGCGGAGCTGGCAGTGAGCCGAGATCGCGCACTGCACTCCAGCCTGGGCGACAGAGCGAGACTCCGTCTCAAAAAAAAAAAAAAAAAAAAGAATGTTCAGTATCTCTGATGTCTTAAATTATAATGCTATATCTGAGCTGGTAAACCATTCTGTGTGATGTCTTTGGAGAAAGGAGGGTAAAAAAATGTATTATTATTTCTAAACATAACTAAAAAGCACAATTTTTAGATCAATATTCAAATATTTAATACATTTACTTTTGTTTATCCAATTATTTCACTCATTTACTTAGCAAGCACATCAATATATTGTATTCTGGAAACTCAATCATTTCTATGCTCTTACAATACTTAGGTTTTTTTAAATGTCTTCATTTTTATTAAGAGTTCATTTTGACGAACTACAGAAAAATTAAAAAGGTTTTTTCTGCATGTCCTCCAGGCAGAGAGGAGCATCTGTGCTCTAAGGAGCTGGGAGCTGATGTAGCAGCAGGCTCTGACTGGCTCCAGAGTCCTAAACCTATGGGGACTGGGCAGAGGCCGATGCTCAGGAAATACACAAAGGACTGAGATGTAGGCATTGGTCCTGTCCACCCAGAACTGCTGAAGGAGTTTTCCAAATCAGATAGTCACATGAGAGAACTATCGGACTTATAAGCAGCTACCATGCAAATTCAAGGTAGCCTGTTGTTTTGTTAAATCATGGTTGTCCAAACTGCCATTTTGAAAATTCTCCCCTCATTTTGAAACTCTCTTTCACCCCTGGCTCCAGCACTGCCACTACATGTTGTCACCAGTTCCCCTGGCAGGTGGGTGGTGGCTTCCCGTGAGAGAGCTAAGTCAGCAGCCCCAGAAAGTGCCTCGGGGAGCTGGTGGCAACTCATTAGCCTCTCTTACGCGCCTTCTAGTCTGTGTCATGGACAGATTACCTGCCAGCACAGACACCCAGTGACAGGCACAGCCCAGGGCAGGAGGGACTGCAATTTACTATGAACCAATGGCTACTCAACCTGTGTGAACCAACAGAAATTGATTTTGGAGGGCCTGGTATATTTCCACAGTGGCTTTCTATCATAATTAATGCACCCAACCTCTCCTGTGGTCAGCAGGTTGTTATCTGAACTGTGTAGATTGTGAGACATAGAGATTTAATAACAGGCTTGGTGCTCTCTGGTTAATGAGTGGGCTGGGAGTGAGAAATCTAAGGCTCTGGTGATTTCCTGCAGAATGTTGGACATTGTCTCTCAGCCTTCTCCACCAGGAGGATCAGAGTGGTTCTTCCATCAAGAGTTCTCTCATCATTTTTTGCTCTTAGTGCATCTGAGTTCTTGAATGTCTTCACTCTTGCAGAATATTGGAGTCACTTAGAAGTTCACTTCCATGTCAGACATAACTGGATCATGCTTCTCTCAAAGAGGATAATAGTAACCCCTGGGAGCTCAAATTCAGAAGCTTGCCTCCAAGTGCAGCTTTAAGTCTCAAGGCTATGTGCTGGTCCAGGACAGTTGGTAGATTAGGTCTCCCCTTGCATATAACCCAGTGAAACAATTGAACCTAGCACAGCTTCAACAAACATGAACCATATATGAAAGTGCAGGCAGCAGAGGGCATGATGGCCATGCATGATTATTTGGGGAAAGTGGACAGTGGTAACTCTCTGCATAGTCCTGTCTGATCATCTCCTCCCAAGAGACCCCAGCCATCTTTCTTTGCCACCATCCTCTTTCTCCCAGTGAGCTCATCTGAATACCTGCCTCATTGAAGCATCAGGCAAGTGCTCATCGAGCCCAGCCTCTATGACTAAATCCGCTGTTTCTATGGAGAATACAGAGGAAGAAGACGTGATCTTGACTCAGGAAGGTCAAAATATAATTGTGAGACAAGACAAACATCCGTGAAACAATTAGAGAACAGAATAATATATAATTGAGTGGCAGATGGCATGGTTCAGAAATTAAGTGGAATAGCAAGTCTGAAGTCAGGGAAGTCTGTGAGGCCCAGAAGAGTCAAAGAAGGTTTCATGATGGAAATTGATGGATAGAATTTGGAAAGGAGAGGGATAGGCATCCAGATGAAGGAGATGGTGTCGAGTAAATGCTGGGAGGCAGAAACGCCTCTGGTGACAGGATACTGCTGAGTGATTGAACAGGAAATGGATGTCAGGGACTGGGGAAAGATAGAGAATGGAGCAGATCCTGGAGAGTCTTGAAGACCAAACAGAGGATCTTAGACTGGGTAGGACATGGGAGTCGTGGAAGGAGTCAGAACAGTAGAATGGCTTGATAAAGGCAGCATTTAGGGAAAATGAGTCTGGCAAGGTAGATTGGATTCTGAAGATTCTAGAGGCCAGTAAGAAAGCTATTGTTACAGGACCTACACATGAGATGGCAGTGGTCCCAGACCAGTGTGGTACAAGTGGAGTAAGGAGAAAAACATATCTTTAAGGAAAAACATGAAACACCAGTCAGCTGATAGGATTGTGTAGGATACAAACTACATCAAGTCAGCACCTAATGGATATTTTCTGCAGACAGCAGTCTATTTTTGCTCAGGATAAGAGAGAAGTCTAATTATTTTCCATAGATTTATTCCTAAGACTAGCAAACCTGTCTCATACTTCCCTCCCTGTCCCTTGAGTTAACCAAGTCCTTTCTAGAAAATTCTCCAGCTATCAGTCCCCATCCTGAGAGTTCAGGCCAAAATTTCTCTTGCAGGCCACCCTCCTGCCACCTGGAGCATTCTGCTCCCTCAAAGCTTCTCCTTCCTCACAGCTGGACTCATGCTCCTGAGGGTCATTTTCCTAGGATCTGTTCCTCAGCTACTGTTTGATGAACAGGAAACATTTTTCCTCTTTCTTCCTCCCTGACCAATATGGTTTGGCTCTGTGTCCCCACCAGAGTCTTATCTCTAATTGTAATCCCCATGTATCGAGGGAGGTAGGTGATTGGATCATAGGGTGGTTTTCCTCATGCTGTTCCCCTGATAATGAGTGAGTTCTCACAAGATCTGGTGGGTTTTGTTTTTGTTTTGTTCTGAGATGGAGTCTGGCTCTGTCACCCAGGCTGGAGTGCAGTGGTGCTATCTCGGCTCACTGCAACCTCTGCCTCCCATGTTCTAGTGATTCTCCTGCCTCAGCCTCCAGAGTAGCTGGAATTACAGCTGCCCAACACCACGCCTGGCTCATTGTTGTATTTTTAGTAGAAACAGGGCTTCACCAAGTTGGCCAAGCTGATCTCACACTCCTAACCTCAAGTGATTGGCCCACCTCAGCCTCCCAAAGTGCTGCAATCACAGGCATGAGCCGCCGTGCCTGTCTGATGGTTTTATAGGGCGTTCTTCCCCTTCACTCACTCCCCTCTCTTGTTGCCATGTGAAGAAGGTCCTTGCCTCTCCTTTGCCTTCCGCCATGATTGTAAGTTTCCTGAGGTCTCCCCAGCCATGTGAAACTGTGAGTCAATTAAACTTCTTTCCTTTATAAATGATCCAGTCTTGAATATTTCTTTCTAGCAGTGTGTAAATGGACTAATATCCTGACTTAGTTTTATTTCTAGTTTGTGGGCTTCTCCCATCTCTCCCTTCTGTCTTTATTCATATTGAGGTAGCCGCCCACTGATATTTGGCTACTTGGCAGCATACTTCAGGTCAAGATGATTAACTTTTCTAGGCATGTACATAGTTATATTTGACAAAAATAAAGTGTGTGCTACATACAGGAAAAAGAGGTACCCAGTCCATCTGATGTTTTGAAAGGGGAAGCAAGCCACCACATCTGGAACACAAATGATGAAAATCAAGGTGTTGTATGTTTAGACTGACAGGTCTTAGACAGGCTTCAGGAGAAATTTTGAATCACAGAAGGCAAGAACTCTAAAGCATCATCAACATGTTCTGTTTGACCTACATATGGTTTTTATAATTGTTGTTGTTTTATTTACATTTTTAGCAAATATTTAAAATTAAGACATTTTCACATAATAATCCAGGGACAGTTTTTGTTTTGTTTTGTTTTGTTTTGTTTTGTTTGAAACAGAATCAAAAGATGACAATTATCAGCTAGTGCTGAGTATAGCTGTCCCCTGTAGACAGGGCAAGTATTCTCCTCCTTGCCTACCTTTTGAGTACTTATTGGGGCCTGTGAATATTTCAGCTGTGACCCCTGATTTAACTAATCCCTCATTTTACAAAGAAGGGAGATTGAGGCACAGAGAAGTTAAGTAACTTTTTCAGTATTTCCCAAGAGGCTGGTATCAGTACGGGGATGAGAACTGAGCTTTGCTGGCCAGTCGTGGTGGCTCACACCTGTAATCCCAGCACTTTGGGAGGCCAAGGCAGGCGGATCACCTGAGGTCAGGAGTTCGAGACCAGCTTGGCGAACATGGCAAAACACTGTCTCTACTAAAAATACAAAAATTAGCTGAGTATGGTGGTGGGCGCCCAGCTACTCAGGAGGCTGAGCAGGAGAATCACTTGAACCCGAGAGGCAGAGGTTGCAGTGAGTTGAAATCGTGCCATTGCACTCCAGCCTGGGCAACAGCGCAAGACTCTGTCTCAAGAAAAAAAAAAAAAAAAAAAAACTGAGCTTGGCTATAAGGCCTCACTCCCTTTTCTCTCCTTTTAAGGACTGTAGTTGTTTCTCAAATACAGGATCCAAAAGGTTGGTAATTGGGGCCAGGAGTTTGAAACCAGCCTGAGCAACATAGTGAGACCCCATCTCTATAAAAAGTTTAAAAATTAACTAGATGGGATGGTGCACACCTGTAATTCCAGCTATTCGGCAGGCGGAGGCAGGAGGACTGCTTCAGTCCGGGAGTTGGAGCTGTGATGAACTCTGAGCATACCACTGCACTCCAGCCTGGGTGACAGAGCAAGACTTTGTCTTGGGAAAAAGAAAAGAGAAAGAAAGGAAGGGAGAGTGAGAGAGAGAGGAGAAAGAAAGAGAGAAAAAGGAAGAAAAAGAAAGGAAGGAAGGAAGGAGAGAGAGAGAAAGAAAAAGAGAGAAGGAGGAAAGAAAGGAAAGGAAAGGAAAGAAGAGAAGGCAAAGACCTGGAGAAAGGCAAAGACCAGCATGTGTGAAGATGCTCATCAGTCAAAATTGATATTCTGAATATCAACTGAGGGATATTGAATAGGTCACCCTGAGAGCCAGAATCTGAGAAAACCCAGAATAGTAGTATTTCTCATCTGCGACCCTTGATGGAATTGTATTTCAAGTGATTGCACTGGCTGCTTACAATGCCAAGACGGAACATACTTCAGAATTCGCTTTTTCCTTTGATTATACTTTGTTGGGTTAAAAAATAAAAAAGTGGACTTGCAAATATGGCAGTTGTGACTACAGCATTTTAAGCATTTGTATTGAAGATGTCCCAAATTTCTAAATGAAAGTTACTAATAAAAAATATTCGTGTCTATTTTCCTGTTCACTTTCCTCTCCTAACTTCATTTTGTGTCTTTAGAACTCTAGCCTGAAACGTTGGTTCAGCTAGTCTGTCTTGAATATGTTAAAATGACATTGGCTGTTGGCTAGAAGCTCGAGGCTGCGCTGCCTCCCACAGACTCAGCAGTGCTGTGATCTCTGCAGCTCACAGAGCGAGCGGGAGGGGGCCGCGATCATCTGCTTATCATTATTGATGTGGCTTCGGCGACCTCTGCTGTGTTTCTGTCCAGTGTGATTCTGGATGCAATTCAGAAAACACCTGCTGAAATCCTGGCAAGAGATCCAAGTGCGTGCCAAGGCGAGGTGATTGGTGTGGTTCTTGAACAATGTGAAGGTCAACCTCTTGGCTCTCCTTTAGTAGTTATTTTAATGAAAGAATTCTTTACTGAGTGAATTTGAACAGACCTCGCACAGGCTGGCATTTCTACTTTTTGCATAGTAACACTCAAAATAGCCTTTTGTCTAAAGTGGAAGAAGGATGGAGATTTTACAGGGCATTTACAATTGAAGGACAGACATAGAAGAGAGATTCTCTGTGTTCTTTGAAATATAGGGAAGCTTTAAAATTAATTTTTGATCTTTCCTTTCACTACTCCACCCGTGTCCTCCTCAAAGAAATTATACCTCTGTGACTGCTTTCTTTTATTCTGGGGAAACTTTCTTCCTCCTCCTCAAGCTCTTAGAACTTTTGGCTGATGTGACAAGATCACTTCCTCTCCACTGGTGAGGAAGTTTCAGCCCTATCACTTATGCTGTTGTATTCAATATAGAGTCTACATTTCCATCTACCACGTAAATATGTGAGCTGTAAATGAGAGATAAAAACACCATAGAGATATTTGACTCTTAGAGTGATAGTAGAAGGTTACTGTACATAAAATGGTCATTTGACCTTGGACCACACTGATGTAATAATATTAATGATGACACGATCATAATAATTAACATGTATGGCAAATTTAGCATGTGCTAGAAACTGTGCTAGGTATTATCTAACTTTGTCTGCATAATGCCCCTGTGTTCCTCTAAATGGGTTAAGTTTTAGTTTTAGGAAGTGAAATTTAAGAGGGATACAGGCAAACCAAAGTACATTGCCATCCGGGGTGGGACCAACTGAATAGAGCAGTGATTCTCAAACTTGTCCCTGCAGTGGAATCTCCTGGAAGGCCGATTAAAACCCAGATTGCTGGGCCCACCACTGTGCATCTCCCCCCAGAGTTTCTGATTCAGTGGCCTAGGGTGGGACCCCCAAATTTGCATTTTTCTAAGTTGCCAGGCAATGCCGATACTGCTGATCTCGGGGCACACTTTGAGAATTGCTGTCCTAGAGCTCAAAACCGTATCACCCATGGAACAGCTGCAGTAATCCAGAATGCTTTCCTTAGAGAAGAGACTGCTCTGGGGTGCCCAGAAGGCTCCTGGGGCCTGTTGAAGGCCTGGAGGGTGTTCGTGATACCAAGGATCTGAACCAGGACCAGTGGAAGTGACATTGAGACAAACAGCCTGAGAATAAAGGAGAACAGATGGAGTGGGTCCTGCCAGGGGAGGCCACAAAAATAAAAGATATGGGGATGTGCTTGAACATAAAGGGTGGTGGGTTGCTGAGCAGGGATTGTGTACTTGTGGCCCTGAGGCTGGACACAGCCTGCAGATGTTCTCCAGTGGGAATGCACAAGGCTGTGAGGCATTTTAGCTTGAATGCTATTGAAGGTGTATATCCACCAGTTCACCAGGTCCATATTATCTCTTAGCCCCCACGGGGTCACCCACTTATACTTACCAGCCTGACCACATGTGGTCCTGGAGCTGAAGGGTATACATGCAGCAGGGTGGTCAAGCAATAGGCAAATGCCGGATTCAATTTTTTTTTTAATTATCTGTTATTTGAACTCCAAAGAATGAAAGTCAGGATGCTAGGTGAATTGTTCGCTTGTAGGTAGTAAACCTGCAATTGTACGCCAAAAGAGAGGACCCACTAAAAACTTCTCTACAATGGAAGCCAACTCTAACATTGCCTGCCAGGACAGAACTTCCTAGTGTGCCTTTCTCAGTAGGGCACAGCGCCGGTTCCACGTTAGAAGAGCTGACCCACAGGGCCCACATAGCGAAAAGACATCCAAGGACTGCAGCTGGACTCACTCTTTCCATCTCCTCCTGCACACATCACCCCAGGTCTGCCCTCCCTGAGCCCTGGTGGGCTGGTCTACCCTGCTAGGAGACAGGAGGGCTGCCGGGAGGCTGGAAAACTAGGCAAGAAGTCTTGGAAGGCAATGACCAAGGCTTAGCAGGAAGAGAGATAAAGAAGGAGGGTTTAGGATTGATTACAAAATGTCTGGCACCAAGAGTGGAAGATTCTTGTGAAGAAAAGCTTATTATAGGAATTTCTGGGGAAAGAAAGAATATAAGGCGAGGAGCAGTGGCTCATGCCTATAATCCCAGCACTTTGGGAGGCCGAGGCAGGCAGATCACCTGAGTCAGGAGTTCCAGACCAGCCTGGCCAACGTGGCGAAATTCTGTCTCTACTAAAAATACAAGAACGAGGCAGGCGTGGTGGCATGTGCCTGTAATCTCAGCTACTCAGGAGGCTGAGGCACAAGAATCGCTTGAACCCGGTAGGCAGAGGTTGCAGTGAGCAGAGATTGTGCCATTACACTCCAGCCTATGCAACAGAGCAAGGCTGTGTCAAAAAAAAAACAAAAACAAAAACAGAAAAGAAAGAATATAGAAAAATTGAAATGACAGCAAGAAGTAACAAGACCAAATTAAGAAAAATTTAGAAATGGGAAATCTGGATACATTGTTATGAGAACTATATTGACTTGACTGTGATGGACTCTTTGTCCTTGAAACATTCCAAATAAAATCAGAGAAAGAGCTGGAAGTATGCTTCAGAAGAATCCTTCACTGATGTGTCTAAATGGCCTGATTCCATCTTTTCCATCTTTGCCTTCTAGTTTTGGTCACCAGGTATTTGGCATTATAATTCCCAGGCCAACACACTGCTGTCACCATTATGAGAATTCTGGGGTGGAGGGACAGTGATTTTCCCCTTCCTTACCTCGTGTCTTCATTCACTCTCTTCCTCTTCCTTCTTTTCCATCCTCCCGTCTTCTCTCCCTCCCTTCCTTTCTGTTTCTCCTTTATCACATTAAATGCAGCTGACTACAAATAAGGAAAGGAAAACTTGGGGAACGCTGTGGTGTGGGTTTCTTCCAATAATAACCTTGGCAGGTAATTTTTGCACATACAGAGTGAGTCATTTTCTTATAACTGAGATCAGGGGCTGGATTTCTCCCAGGAGAAAAAACACTTATATTGACGTGTTTATGTTTTGGAATAATAATATTTGTCCATGTGAAAATATGTGTGAGTCCTTTCTGCCACACCATCTGGCTTATAACTATTCATAATCCAAACAGTAGCAGCTGCTGCAGAGCACGAGAATGAGTTTTCTTGAAGTAAAAATGGGCTAACTATTGGATGCCACACGTAGCTTTCACAGCATCACCGGTTACTCACCAGAAACCTACATAGCAGTCCCTTCCATTAATCCATTAGGTTCTTTGTTAATGTCACAAAAGCTCACTTTGCTATCTTCTTCCATTCCATCCAGTAGAGAAACTCTATCGTTTAACCTTACTCTCAACCTGTGGCCCTTGTACCTTGGGAACATGCATGTGTTTTACCCAAAACTGTTGGCAACTGAAGGTGTCAGTTTGGGTTTTGTTGACTGATGACAGCTGCCAGAAAAATTGCCGGGAATTTTTGCTGCAGTTCTCCACTGCGGCTTCCTACACTGCTGAACCACATTCATTATGTGTTTGTGGCTAATCAGACACATGGGGACGCAGCAGCAGTTGATGAATCCCTCTCGGGCCGCTCGGCAAGGCTCTGATGTAATGGAAAGTGTAGGGTAACGCTTTCTACAGATCATTTGAATGTGGTTTGCAGAAACCCTTGAGGTTTAAGAAGGAAGTGGTTTGCGGAATAGGTGCTGGATGCTACTGTATAGAAACCACCACAATCGACAGTACAAAAGAGACCAATTTCACAGGGGAGAATTATCTGCAAGACTTTTTTCATTGCATAGTCATTCTGAGTCTCCCCCAAAAGTTGGAGGTTTTTGAAAGATAAAATTCTTGGCTGGGTGCAGTGGCTCACATGTGTAATCCCAGCACTTTGGGAGGCCAAGACAGGCAGATCTCCTGAGGTCAGGAGTTCAAGACCAGCCTGGCCAATGTAGTGAAACCCCATTTCTACTAAAAATACAAAAATTAGCCAGGCATGGTGGCAGGCACCTGTAATCCTAGCTACTCAGGAGGCTGAGGTAGGAGAATCGCTTGAACCCAGGAGGTGGAGGTTGCAGTGAGCCAAGAACATGCCATTGCACTCCAGACTGGGCGACTAGAGTGAAACTGCTTCTCAAAAACAAAAATACAAACAAAAAAAACTGTTTATGCTGATTCTACACATCACTATAGTAAGTATCCAGACCATTTAGTAAAAAAAAAAAGTCCTAACCGAATGCCCCAAAACTTGTGCCCCAAATAAAAGTATATAAAATTGCTTTAATTTTCAACACTTCAGTTGGTTGAATCATAGTAATACCTTACATTTGCATGAGCTATCATGGTCCTCAGGGTGTTTTCCCATATGTTTTTAGTAATTAAGACTTTTTTCCGAGAAGGCTGTCAGGTGACCCACATCAATGAGCATTCAGGAGATTGGGGTATTATCTCTGTCCAGCGTGCTTCGTCCTGTTCTCCTCACAGTGGGTATCGCTAATTTCCAACTTGTATCAGTCGTCTTCAAGCAGTCATTTGTCTTTTCAGATGTCTATTGGTCAGTCCTTTAAGTACCTGCTGCTTTTATCACCAGTTATAATGGGGCGATTTATCAATGTCATTCGCCTCGCTCGGCAACAAGAGAGCAACTATGAGATCTTATAGAAGTGGTCCGCATACCTGGCCTTTAACCACTCTCCTTCGACTTGAAATGGTTCTTATACCTCTGTCGTCCCAGAACTTGTCAAGAGGTCTCGGGTCAGCCTTAACTGGGCCTTGTGCTTGGTTGCCCATCAGCCTTTGCCTTCAGGGTGCATTAGATAATTTTTTCATAAACTTCTTTTTTCCAAAAGCAATATCTGCCAGAATTCCCAAGTCCCTTTTTGTATTTAGGGGTTGCATTATGTGTGTCTCTGGTTCTCACTTCTGTGTTTCTTATCATCATAATTGGCCTGACTCAGGCCAAGTAGGTGTTTGTCTCTATACCCCTATAATGTCAGGGCTAAGTAGTCCTAATAGGTCTTCCGAATAGAGGATGCCCTAAATCCTGCCCTTCCCATCCTTGCCTCTCCCTAGTCCCCAGAAGAACTTCACCTTGAAGACTCAGCTCTGACCACCACTCCCCAATCAATTCTGACCAACAGGTAGTCATCACAAAAAGTGGAGACTAATCCAACTATCCTAAGCCTGCTGTCTGGTGGGCCTGGACTGAGCCCTGGGCACCCTGTCTGCTGACCTGCCCTGAGCCTGTGCCATACTTAGCAGATAAGCACACATGGAGCATTGCTCTCTGATTGTACTGATGCCCTCCTGCTCAAATCCAGCATCTCCACCCCTACCCACTGTGGGTGCAGCTGAGCAAGCTCTATCCTTTTGCATTCCATTGCCTCAGAGGTTCCTTCCCGGTTTGCCTAGGAATAGGCTGCCTTATGATTTTCATGGGCTTTAGGCACTTTTGCCTTCAAGAACCCCTTCCTCTGTAAAAAAAATATATATAGAAAGTTGCACTTTACAAATGTCAGCATAAAGATAAATAATTAAAAGATTTTCTTTGCCATTTATTTTTTTCCTGACTTAATCTATTTAAGAGAAAATGTATTAATACATTTTCATGGGCCCTTGCTGTATTGTCATTAACCTGCTAAGCCTAGAAACACGCCAGCTGTCAGTGCTATGCCTAGAGCACCTGATGGAGAAGTCAGCCCCACCTAGAAACATACCTTCATAGTGGATCTTGTTGCCTTAAATCAGGGTTTCTCAAAGCTCAGTCTTTTGCAAATCATATGAAACTTTATCCCATATTGCATTTCACTAGTACTAGTTTTCATCTAATATTTTTCTTCAAATTTACTTCCTTTGAAATTTTGATAGCTGTATATTTAAGAAATTTAATGTCACTAGCAAAAAGCCAATATAACTTGCCATAAATAGAAAATTTACATTAATACAAATTAACAGGCCAGGTGCAGTGGCTCACGCCTGTAATCCCAGCACTTTAGGAGGCCAAGGCAGGTGGACCACCCGAGGTCAGGAGTTTGAGACCAACCTGGCCAACATGGTGAAACCCCATCTCTACTAAAAATACAAAAATTTGCCAGGTGTGATGGTAGGCGCCTGAAATACCAGCTACTCAGGAGGCTGAGACAGGAGAATCGCTTAAACCTGGGAGGTGGAGGTTGCAGTGAGCCAAGACCGTGCCGCTCCACTCCAGCCTAAGCAACAGAGTGAGACTCCATCTCAAAACACACACACACACACACACACACACACACACAAATTAACATAAATACATTATGCATTTTAAAAAATTCAGCTTCTTCATGTTCCACCCAACTCCAGGCATTTTGCTGTCCTCAGCCTTGTCCTCTAGTGTTCCCTGTGGAGTTAATAATTGGGTCAATCCCTAGCACAAATGTGCCCCCTCTGTTCAGAGTTTTTTATTTGCTCACTGTCTACCCACTGACACCCGGCCCCTCTCCAGGCTCCTGCTCCAAAATGGATGAGCCAACCAGACCTTCCCAACCAAATTAAGCATTGGCAAAGCATCCCATTACATTGGGTTTTCCTGGGAACAGCACTATCTGTCCCACCCTGATTTTCCACGTCCTCCAGAGCAGCACTGTCCCCTGGCCCCTCCCATGCTGATGGAAATGTCCGGGCTCTGCATTTGCCAGCGCAGTATACCCAATAGGAGCAGTAACTACTGAGCATTTGTAATGTGCCAGTGTGACTTAGGAACTAAATTCTTCCTTTTACTTCATTTTAAATCATTTAAATGTAAACTCTATAGACTCATGTGGCTAATGGCTACCACACTGAACAGGGCAGCTCTGGATGCTGTGAGTTAGACTGATGACTGTCCTCTTAGGTTCTAGATCTCCATCCCGATCAGTTCTAAAATTATTTCCCTTTCCCTCAGTTCTATTATGCCACACAGCCAAGCTTATTAGTGAAATGATGATACTTAAGCTGTTGTTAGTTGTTTACACCTTAGTGTGAAAGAAGGCCCTGGGAGGAGGTATGACAGAAGGACACACAAAGAGAATACGGGAGCCCCATGTGCTGCCTCGAGATGCTGGGGTGGCGCAGACACAGACAGAATGAAGAGATGGATTCATTTGCCCCTGCTTTTCAGTTATGCAAGAATACCCAACATCTAAACTGTATTAATATTTTATTTCCTGAACATTCTCCTCTTTGTCCCTTTTAAAACATTTGTGAGTCAGAGTCAAGATTCAGGTTCAGTGTAAGCCATCTGCTCAGTCATTTGTCATTTATCTGCTGAGCTCAGAAACTGTGCTTGAGCTGGCTTGAGTCCCCAGACTTTAGTATTCAAGTCTGTGAATCTGATGGTATTGAATTAAATTCATGACAAAACCTGGCGCCCTCTCATCAGTCCAGTGAGGCCCCGGAGACCCATGACTGCATTTAAGCAGACCTTTAAGGATCACAGCAATGGCACACATTTGTGGAGCACACACGTGGATGACCACCCATCCATTCCTGCCCCACCTCTTCCTGCTTCCTCATCAGCTGAGCCCCCGTTTGGTGTGGTGCCCAGCCTCTTCTGGGAGACCATAAGCTCAGGACGGCAACATGATATGGAGCTCGCGAGATGGGATGGTAAAACTGATTAAGCCAATCATGGAATTTCTCTTCTCTAGCCGCTTAATGATTTTGGAAGAGGAACGTGACCTAGTGCTGGCCAGTGCGATGCTAAGGGAAGTTTACTAAAGGACTATTCGGAAAACATTCCTACTGATAAAAAGAGATGCAGAGGACATGATCCTTCTCCCTCCATTGGCATTGTTGGGTTCACAATGAAGTCAGAAACTACAGCAGCCATTTGTCACCCTTGAAGTACAGGCACGACCTCTGGATGGTGGACGGGAAGAGGGGACAGGGTCCTTAACAGCATAGCAGAACTGTTATTGTGAAATAATAAACCTCCTAGGAGGTTAAGCCATTTTGGATTTTTCTTTTCTTAGCAGCTGACATCATTATTATTGATAAAAGTGTAATAAATCATGGCATTTCTGTTGCGTCTCATTTGACTTAAACTTTTGCTTCCCTGCCCCTAGAAAATGAACAGGGGATAGGTTTAGCTTTTTCTTGTTTTGTCAATTGGAGAAACTGTCTTTTCTGACACTGTTTGTTATTTTACTTCTGGAATGCCTTTCTATATAAATCAAATAGGCCAAACTTTGCCTATCTCTTCATCTTTGACATGGGAATAAAGGACTAAACAACTACTCTTTCAACTATATAGAAACTGACTGAATACGGTTACTAATAACAATAAATCCTAAATGACAAATTCTAAATAGCAGTAATAAGATGTGGCCATTTGCTATAATACCTTTAATTACAAATATAAAATACCGTTTTATTTGCATCTTTAAAAATAAGGCCTTTTTCTGCTGGGCATAGATATTGAACACTTATTTAATAGGCACAATTCTACTTCCATTGTGCAAAAGGCACAAATAGTAGCTTTCGCCCCAAAGCAAAAACCCTTCAGGGAATCTGTCTCCACTAATGCATGTATTGATACACATGCATATTTCCCATTAATACTAATAGAACTTAATGTGCCTTTATAAATCACCTGAATTTTGATTCAGTGTGAATCTGATGCCAGATGATTCAAGACGAACTGACAAAATATATTTGTCTGGCAGCTATTCCGTAATACACCTTCATCTCATAGCCGAATTCCTGTCCTGTGACTGAAATATTAATCAAAAGCTGTTTCTTCTTGCTCTCATCTCCCACACACTGCCTCTTGCCATCAGAAGAGATGAAGCAGACTCATCTATGTGACTGCGTAGCTCTACTCAGGCAAAATTTAACGTTCTATTGAATACAATAAAGAGGGAATGAACAGAGAAGAGAAATTCATAGGGGTTTTTCTTTTTGTGGGAAGAAGTATGTGGGGCTTGGTTAAATCAAGTGTACATGTGTTCTTGAGTCCTGGAAGAAATGCTGGGCCACACAGGCCAAGTGTGAGCAATTTACACATCTTTATTCCCCTCTTTGTCCTCACCCGTTGTCAGCCGTACCAAGCATCTTACCTCTCTATATCTCAAGCCTCTGGAATAACAGATTTTGTATCCAGCATCCATGTACTCTCTGGGAGAAATGCATTTTAGCACCTCTCAGAATGGTGAAGGGCTCCTCAACCCGTATGCCTCCCCTCTTTCAAGCTTGGCTGTTCCGGTTGCATCTAACTTCAGCTTCTTTTCCTCTCTGATCTTTCCCCTGTCTTACTAGGATTCTAGTCATAGTGATCACTCTTGGAGACTGTCTTTGGTTTTACTCTGTTATAGGCAAAAAAGAAAGAGTGTGCTCTAAGACAAATGAAACACATACACACAGTGTATTTTTTTCCCCAATGTGTCTTTCAGAGATAGCAAAATTAAACATCAGACAGAAAGGAAAGCATAGATTGTAAGCAAAAGCCCTACATAATCTTCGTTTATGGCTTGACCACATATTGAAATTATGAAACATCAGCACTGAAAAGGGCCTTTGGCAGTATATTACAGTAATGCTCCACCCAAGAGCTATGACTTTTCACAGTGGCCAAGCCAACTGTGTCACCAGGATGTTTCACACAACGTGGTAAAGACTGCTGATGCCCCTTTTACAGATAAAGGAACTGAGATTAATTGAAAATGCTGCAAAAACAGACCAGGCATGGTGGCTCACACCTGTAATTCCAGCACTTTGGGAGGCCAAGGTAGTCGGATTACCTGAGGTCAGGAGTTCAAGACCAGCCTGACTAACAACATGGGGAAACCCTGTCTCTACTAAAAAAATACAAAAACTAGCCGGACATGGTGGCACATGCCTATAATCCCAGCTACTTGGGAGGCTGAGGCAGGAGAATTGCTTGAACCCAGGAGGTGGAGGTTGCAGTGAGCCGAGATCACGCCATTGCACTCCAGCCTGGGCAACAGAGCAAGACTCTGTCTCAAATAAATAAATACTTCAAAAAACTATATCATTGCTGTCTATATTAATGAGTTACAAGTCATTTGGTTTTTTCTCTGTTCCAAGAGAGTTGGGGAATAATTAAATACAGAGCTGCTTGAATGGCTTTTAAATCCAAGGTGTCTTAATTCCTAAAACCTATGTGACACCCTGGATGAATCTTGAGGTCTACAAAGCCTTTCAGAGTTAGTTTGGTCATTATAATCTGCTTGAACCCAAGGGAATGTTAGGATTAATTGAGCTCTAATTACTAGTAGTTGAAGATTTGTGACAAAGGTATAGAATTGTAGTAGATCTTCAAATATTGCTCTAAATAGACATATTTTTTCTGAAGTGGAACACTTTTCATGTTGGTTATTGGGATGTGTTGCTCAGTGGATAAAATTTAAAGTTCTGTTAAAAAAGAAAACATTGTTGAGTGGAAGAGCTTGTAACAGTCTAACTCTGTTATCCATATCCAAGGGAAATATGGTTATTTGGATTATGAAACTATGGCCCAGCCATCCTCAACCTTGCGGCCTCTTATCAAATTGTGGATATCAGATTTAGGAGCAACTAAAGATGTGCTACCCACCTCAGAAACAATTACATTCATCCAGTGATTCATTCAACAGTTTATTACCTGTCTGCTGTGGTCCAGACCCTGTGCTAGGAATAAATACAAAGAGAAGACAGGTTCCTACTCTTTGTGGGTCTCCTGGGCTGGCAAAGAAAAGCCTTTTGAAGGGCACTAAAAGAGGCTGGGCATGGTGGCTCATGGCTGTAATCCCAGCACTTTGGGAGGCCAAGGCGAGGGGATCACCTGAGGTCAGGAGTTCAAGACCAGCCTGGCCAACATTGTGAAACCCCATCTCTACTAATAATATAAAAATTATCCAGGTGTGGTGGCACGTGCCTGTAATCCCAGCTACTCAGGAGGCTGAGACAGGAGAATTGCTGGAACGTGGGAGGTGGAGGTTACAGTGAGCCAAGATTGCACCACTGCACTCCAGCCTGGGCTATACAGCAAGACGCCATCTCAAAGGGGAAAAAAAAAAGCACTAAAGGAAGGTACCAGTTATTTATTGGGGCATTTATATAGGTTAGTCCCTATTTCATAGCTGAGGCCCAGAAAATTTTAAGTAACATGCCCAAGTTCACACAGTATGTGACAGAGCTAGAAATGAAGCCCCTGTGTGTCTCATCATGCTCTTTCCACTACACCAGTGATACACTGCATGATCCCCACAGCCAGGTGCCATGATGTGGGTGGCCTGTGACGGCTGCTCCCTGTCGTGACTGCCACCATGCACTGGAAGCAGCTGTTATATGGATGCTGGAACCCCCACGTTCCTTCTTTCAGGACACTCTAGAATAGGGAAGAGAAGCCAGGAGTGCTGGCCTCAAGAGGATTTGCTGCGTCATTGTCAAGCCACCTGGAAGCCGCTCTCGGGCATACTTGGGTGGGACTGAGGAATGTCCCCTCTCAGCTTCAGGAAAAGAATGTTCTTCTAGCCAGTGAACCAACCAGCGTCACTGGGAGACACTTTGATAGCTCCCCGAGGATACACTGGGCAGCAGACAGCCCTGGAATAGTGGAGCTGTCGCCAGAAGGGTTGCCCAGGGAATTGGGAGTTTAGGAGAACCGGGAGAAGAGGGAAATCATCTTCACCCAGAGCATCAGCAGGCAGGAAAGAGGAGCCACCAGATTAAGCAGGACACTGTGCAAAATGAGCATGAAGGTAGGAGAAATACACCCAGGAAGCAGGTACAGCCATGGGGCAGCGCTGATGCCAAGAGATGGGGAATATGGGGACAGGCCAAGGTTGGTGTCTCAACAGTGATTAAGAATTAGGACCTTGGGGGCTGAAGAAAGTAGGATTCAACCAACAATTGTTGACAAAAGACATCTTAATTGCTTCTTCTCAAAGTCCAAGATGCTCTGAAAGCTGAACATTTTTAGTGGCAAAACCAGTCCTGAATTGACGTAAGGCTGTCTGTAATCTTCATTCCTCTCTCTTAATGTGACTATTCTTACCATTTTGCTACAGAAATATGCGTATATCTGATTATGGATGATGCAGGTGGTATTATATGATAGAGAAGATAAGAATAGAATTACATGTGTGGAACTGCAAAGCCTGAATTTCTAAACACATCTATTCTCAAGGGTTTCTGACAGGGGACTGTGTGTCATGCACTCACCTCCTCATTATCTCATTTAATCCCCACAAGAATCTTGACAGGAAGGTTTGTTTCCCTCATTTTGTAGATGAAAAACGTAAGATAGCGAGGCGTTTATTTGACCCAGGTCCCACAACCAGTGGAAAGTAACAGAGTGAGGCTTGAACCCAGTTTCTGTGCCTGAGCCATGCAGTCCGGTGATGGGGACGGTAGAGCAGCAAGCAATGGCTTCAGGGGAGGGGACTCAGGGACATCACTAAGCTTCTCCTGGTAAGAACAAGATAGCTTGTGATCCTCCTTTTACATTCTCCTGCCCCTGCCTGTGACATCTCCCACAGTTATTTTGGGTTTTATTTAAAAGGAAACAACTGCTGGGCTAGAGCCTCCTGTCAGCATGAAGTTCTAGCAATGCTGAGTTAGAGTGAAATCGAATTTTTGTAAAAACTCTAGCATCTTTCAGATACATGAGAAGACCCCTAAGACCATAGTTTTAAAACTTTAAGCAGTCTCCAATTCCTTTGCAAACTTGATGAGAAGAACCCTCTCTGTGGGATATTGCACAGAAACCTCCACAGACTAAATTTTTCACTCTATTTCAGAGGCTCCTACCCACGAACCCCAGATTAAGAATCTCTGTTCTCCGCTTCTATGGAATAAGTAAATTTTCCATGACAAAAATTAATAGCAAAAAAAAGTTCAACTGGAAAGAGTCAAGATTATTTCAATTAATATGTCAATGATTCTGTGGAGATGTAATTGCTATAGAAGCCTGGAATTCCCTAGCCAAAGGGTGTGTGTGTGTGTGTGCGTGTGTGTGTGTGTGTGTGTGTGTGTGTGTGTGTGTGTGTGTTTAAAGTGTTGAGAAAAGCATGGGGAAGGGGGGCTCAGGTGATTATTCTCATTTCTTAAGAAAATTACCCATACAGGTATTATTAAATCCTTACAGTTCTTTTGACCTCTCTGCTCTTATAAACAACCAACTGGTCAGTCCTGAAAACAGGCACTAGATTAGAGGTCGCTTTCAGTTCAGGATCTTGTCATTATCTCTGGTCTGTATGTGCTTGGAGACTTCGGATCTCCTAGGCAGGTTCCTTTTCATCATCTGCAATACTCAATTTGCAAACCACTGCCAGGGCCCTACTACAAAAAATCTCCAGCTGGCATCTTAACTGTCTAGTTTATTTTCCCCTTGCTCTTTTGATTTACTAGGGTTCTAAGCCATTATTTTCTAAAACTAAATGTTTCCTAGTCTTTTATATCTCTGCTTGATAGTTATGATAACCTGCTCCCAAGAGTATAAAGCTAGAAATGATGAATAGAAGAATTGTGTTCGCCATTAGCCAACACAGAAAACAGCTTCTTCTCAGAAATTCAAAAAGTTGATAATGGCAGATTGGGGTTTTTACATGATTACCTTTATGACAGTTCTGTCACTCCACACCAAGTGCAATATATTCAGGCTGGCTTTTTTCTGACAGGAGTATCCATCGCTCATGACACTGGACTGAGGTCTAATTCTGATTTGTGCATTTGGTAATTGACAGAAACTGATGGTGTGTGCATGTTGACGTGAAGTTAAAAAAATAGGCATGTTCGTACAAAATGCTTATATGCCCCTCATTTCGCACATGTTAATAATATAAGATGAAATGATACATGCAGTTGAGTGAAAATGATTAGGTTCTTGAACTCTGTAGTTAATTTAACCTGGATTTGGATATTGAACCACTTTTCTGCTATATAACTATAGGTAAGTTACTCTATATCTCTATACTTCATTCTCTGACATTAAAATTAGTATTACCACATAGAGGAGATTTAAGGATTAATTGAGATAATACATGTAAAGCACTTAGGACAGTGTCTAGTTCATTATGTGTTTTCTCTCATCAATATTACCTCTCAGAATAATAATGATTTCCCAGCTCTATTCTCCCACCAGATCCCTCTCCAACATTGTTTGTGCCTAAATACAACTGAGCCCCAAAATGTGCCAAGCTGTATATTTGGTATTTCTCTCAGCTCTGATATATTAGAGAATTCGTGCTTGGATGAGGGAGCGGGGAGGCAAGTCTCATGTTGCCATGGTGCTTTGCATGACATGAGATTTCATGCCGTTATTATCAACAGCTTTTTTATACTGTATAGCAGTCTGTAGGGGCTCAATGTGTTTCTGCTGAACTGAGCTGAAACAGGAGACAAAGAAAATGACTGTGTTCCTTGCACCTGCTTGCACTCTGGGGCCATCCCTACCCTGGCCCTGTAGTCATCACTGGTAGATGCATGTAGAAGAGCTATTCCAGAACAAAACATTCTGAGGAGTCTGGCGGGCTCGTTCCTATCACCCTGGTGCCCAGGAGCCCAGGGATGCCTGGTTCATCTGGGATCATCATGGGAATTCTGCCATGCTGTCACTTGGCCCTGCAGAGAGTTGGACAGAAGACTGTGAGGGGTTCTGCCAGCACCTGGACAGGCTCCCTGTGAGAAGGGCCACTCACCTAGCTTTATGTTTTTGTCAGCTTTAAATTGCTTTCGGCCTAAAACCACCTGTCTTATTCCAACTGAAATTCAATAAGCATCTGGAAAAAAACAACCCAGTTTGGAAACCAGTAGGAAACCCAGTCATTACCTTTCTTAGTTTGGCCAAAGTGTGCAAATCTTAGTTTCCTGTGAAACTTATGAAATTTTAAAATCTATGTCCCACTGAGGCAGTCATTCTAGAAAAGGAAAGGTTGATAAGACCTAATATGTTTAAATCATGCTAAATAAGTCTTCCACAACTTGGCTCAGCAAAAGCTAACACTCTGGGCTTCTTCTGTTTGGGATGGGTGCTCTGGAGTGGAAAAAGGTTATCCTCATGAGGACAGATGCAGACATTTTGCCAGACTGCTGATGAGGGAACTTGTAATATTTTAAAATCTTTAAAAATGGGATTCTCAGTAATAAACGGCCCTCTACGAGGTATCATAGAAAGCAACATTGTAATGACTATCTTATTTCTGATGATAAATTATGGTGTCGTTTCATCGCATCCCCAGACGTCAGGTTCAACTGTAAAATCAGAGTCAACTTGCTGTGCTTGCTGGAACTTTTCCACAGCACTAAAATTTTGCTATGGTGTATAGTGGACAGAGCTAGCAGAAATATCTACTTTTTTATTTATTTATTTATTTTATGTATTTATTTTTGAGAAAGAGCCTTGCCCTGTCGCCCAGGCTGCAGTGCAATGGTGCGATCTTGGCTCACTGCAACCTCCACCTCCCGAGTTCAAGTGATTCTCCTGCCTCAGCCTCCCAAGTAGCTGGGATTACAGGCGCCCGCCACCACACCCAGCTAATTTTTGTATTTTTTAGTAGAGATGAGATTTCACCATGTTGGCCAGGCTGGTCTTGAACTCCTGACCTCAAGTGATCTGCCCGCCTCGGCCTTCCAAATTGTCCTAACTTCTTTTTATAAAAGAAAACCTTTTCCCTGGCAGAACTATACCAGCAATACCTTCTAATACGTAACAGTAGATTTTAAGTTTCTAGAATATGGATGACATGAAGGAATTTATTGTATTACTTTTCCACATCTACTTGTATTACTTTTTAGCTTCTGTTCTTTTTCCTACTACTTTTGTTGTCTAAAGAGAAATACTCGGATTTCTTGCTTACTTGGCCTTCTGTACTTCGTTGTGCTTGTGCAGATTGGGTTTTTAATATTTATTTATTTTGGTAACTTTTTATTATGATAAGACTGTCTGGAGGGGGAAAAAACATGAAGCATATTGAATTCCTTACAGTGGCAAATGATATTGTTATTCTAATACCATAAACAAAAACAAAAAACAATGGGCTGGAGTCAGGACATGTGGGTTCTAACTCCTGTGTCTCCAGGAAGACCGCTGGCATCTGGGGACATTTGTGTGAGACGACCAGTCAGGTCCGTCCAGCCCTGAATGATGGGGAGAGTGTCCCACAGTGCAGGGAAAGATGTTGAGGTGCCAGTGCTGAAGCCAGCCTCTCTCAGCAGCACATTTTCTCCCTGACCTCATCTCTTTTTTTCTTTTTCTTTTTCTTTTTTTGTCTTTCTTTTTTTTTGAGACAGAGTCACGCTCTGCCTCCCAGGCTGGAGTGCAATGGTGCGATCTCGGCTCGCTGCAACCTCCACCTCCCGGGTTCAAGCAATTCTCATGCCTCAGCCTCCCGAGTAGCTGGAATTACAGGTGCTCACCATGCCCGGCTAATTTTTGTGTTTTTAATAGAGACGGGTTTCACCATGTTGGCCAGGCTGGTCTCGAACTCCTGACCTCAAATGATCATCCTGCCTCGGCTTCCCAGAGTGCTGGGATTATAGGCATAAGCCACCATGCCCGGCCTAATGTCTCTCATCTCTATCAGGAAGATAGTAATAGCATCCCTCCAAGCACCGCTAGAGACTTAGGTTAGGGAGTTAAATGAAATCCTGGGCTATAAAGCGCTTACCACTAGTCCCTGACACTGAGTCCCTGAGTACACACTGCTTATTATGGACCACATGGCCCCACTTAATCCTGAATAGCAACCTAGACAGACTCGAGCCAGACTGGCTGTGCCACCTTGGGCAAGTTGCTTAACCTCTCTGAGCCTTGTCCTTAACACAGTGACAATAATATGCATAGCATAGGATTGTTGTAAGGACTTTAAAAATCTTGATAGGAATATTGCTTACTGTTTGGCACGTGCTGCGTACTTGCTGAGTGACACTCCATAACCCAGTGGCAGTTATTGAAGCAAAGTGCTTTACCATGTTATCACTTTCCATCCTCACAGTAGCCTATGTGGTACCGTTTTGTTCTTATCCCCATTTTACAGACAGGAAAACTGAGAACATCATCCAGATCACACAGCCAGCATGTGGTGGAGGCAGGGTTCAAACGCAGATCCTCCTAATCTAAAGCCCACCAGCCTTACAGTCTGTGCTGGGCCTGTATCCCTCAGGAAACAGCCAGGGCAGTCTAAACTGCTAAGATGCTTCCAGCGCAGGCCCAGGCACCAATATCCTGAGGAAGGATGTCAAGAATCTAGAACACTCAGGCCAGACTCACTGGCTCTCGCCTGTAATCCCAGCACTTTAGGAAGCTAAAGTGGGAGGTGGGAGGATCGTTTGAGGCCAGGAGCTTGAGACCAGCCTGGGCAACATAGTGAGATCCCATCTCTAAAAAAAAAAAAAAAATTAGCCAGGTGTGGTGGTGTGTGTCCGTAGTCCCAGCTACTGGAGAGGCTGAGGCAGGAGGATCACTTGAGCTCTGGAGTTTGAGGCTGCAGTGTGCTATGATGGCACCACTGCACTCCAGCCTGGGTGAAAGAATGAGACTCTGTCTCAAAAAAAAAAAAAAAGAAAGAAAGAAAGAAAGAAAATGAATCTTGGGCACTTGTAGTTCAAGAAGCTCCCGTTCCCAGGCACCCCAGCACCCTCATTTGCAAACCAGATTCACGGCTGAGTGTAGCAACACTGCCAAGAGGGCACTGCATACACTCTGCTTAAAAGTCAAGCACTTTTGAAAACATCTGCTTGAAATTGTGAGCCACTGATTGAAATGAAATGAAAAAAAAATAAAAAAACTTAGCTGCCAAGCAACCATGGAAAGAGGAAGAGGAAAAAAGAACCAGCGACAAACAGCTAGTAAACACATCGCCACAGATGGTCACACAATAAGACCCCAACCCAAAAACATAACCTAACATGTAAAGATGACAGAGGTTTTTGCCAAAAGTTATTTTACGCTTCAGTAAGGGGAACAGAAAACTGTTCTTTTTCTGTTGAATGGCACAAATCTACAGGGCTCACTTTCTTTAGTGGGACATTCCTCTACTTTGTTGGTTCTAACACAACACAGCTGCCCCAGTGCAACTAAGCTGGTGGGTATCTGACTTTTGCAGGAAAAAAGGTCCCTGGCCTTTGTCCTCACTGCTCTGGTGGCAGAAGGAGAGCTGGTGCTGGGACCTTGGAGGGAGAGCTTCCTCCTCCCTCCCAGCTGCCACATCAGGACAGAAAACTGACTCCTGCTAACAGTACTTTGGAAGAAGTTCTGCTCTGGACTTTGTAGGTCACGCAGTCAGAGGGATTTAAATCCAGGCAGTTCAGAGTCCACACCACCTCGTGAACCCTTCTGCTTCTCTATGATGATAGTTTAACCTTATCTGACCTTGGCTAGTGTGCCTGCCTCAGAAAGGATTTGTTTATCCTTAATGAAAAGGATCTTGCATTTTTATAAACTCTGAAATATCCCTCTTCCAATCCAAAATGAGCATAACTTAGAACTCAGAGCTGAAATTGCATGTTCATGCTCAGCCTGAAAGTGGATGGAGGTGCTGAGGTAAGGACTGGGCTTCCTTGGAAAGACCTTAAGGAGGACCACAGGCTCATGGGAGCCAGGATTGGCCTTGGTTATAGGAACAGTGTTCAAAACACGCCCACGCAGCATCCTCACTTCTCAGAAACAGAAGAGCCTTCCCAGGAATCAAACAGCCTGGCCACATTTTATCTTGCGAAACTATTTGGCCTAGGTTCTCCATCTCCCTCACCTCCTACATCTAATTGATTCTCTCCTCATTGTAGAAATTCCAGGAGCCCCTTTCTGCTTTCCCTTCTTTTTACTTCATATCTTAAACTTTGCAGTAACCTTGCCAATCTCCTTGTTTTCTCTCCTATTTTCTCATCCACCCTGCACAGAAATGTCTGATTATCTCTTCCCCTATGCAAAAGAATTCAGACCTCCCCATTCCCCTTATGATCAAAGTTCAGTCTTTATCCTCAAATTCTTCTGACGCTATGATGATTCCCACTCAGCTGCATGCATTATCTCCTCCAAACTCGTTTTTCCCTAGTCCTTTAACACGCCTCATGATTCTCACCTGTTAACCTGTCACCTTTATCCTCCCAAACAACGCAGATACAGGTGAAATGGGCCCTCACTCTGGCTCCACACTTAAGGGGACCCTCCTCTGGCCTTCCTCCTCCTTCTGGGGCAAAAAATTGGCAGAGCTAAGGGAACGTACCACTCTGAGCCCACATCCTGCTATCTGGTCCATGCTTGGGACACCTGAGACCCTGCTGCAATGGTTCAATGGCAGCTTTCATGACCTGTGCAGGTGATGGGGAAATGGACTGAGTTTAGACTTGCAGGCCTGGGTGTTTCCCCACGTGCATAAGAGGCTCTTTACAGCACAGGTGGAACCTGAGGGGAGGGTCCGGGATGGGAGTGTGACATGCAAAATGGTGCATGGTATTGAGGAAGCCAAAAGAGTTTCAAGAAGAATGGAATAGTAGATAGTGGCAACTATAGCAAAGGTGAAATAGGACATGCACTGAAACATACATGTAGGTTTGGCAGTTTGGAGGTCTCTTCATCTAAGCCTGCAAAAGCACCTCCAATAATTCTTCTCATTTTGAAGTCAAATCTATTTTTCTTAGTCTGTTCGTGCCGCTCTAACAAAATACCACAGACTCAGTAATTTATAGAGGATAGAAATTTACTTCTCACAGCTCTGGAAGCTGGAAAGTGCAAGACCAGGCACAGACAGTTTCAGTGTCTGGTGAGGGCCCCGTCTCTGCTTCCTCAATGGCACCTTCAGCTCTGTATCCTCATATGGCAGAAGGGATAGAAGAGCAAAAGGGGGATGAACGCTATGTGCTCACATGGCGGAAGTGCAGAAGAGCGAAGAGGTCTGAACTTGTTCCCTCCAGCCGTCTTGTAAGGCACTAATCCATTCATGAGGGTGGACTTAATCACCCATGACAATCACTTCCAAAAAGACCCTACCTCTTAATACCACCACAATGAGAATTAAGTTGCAACATTAATTCTAGAGGGACATATTCAAACCATAGCAGTACTCATATTATTACAACTACACTACTAGTTGAACTAGTAGTTGTGGTAATAGCAATGATTGGATGGGGAAAACAGGAGTGAATTACCCTAATGATGTCAGAAGGGATTATTCTAAGGAAAGTCTCTGAAGGTAGAGTTAGCATGAAAGACTGTGATGGACACTTCACTCATCAGAACTACAGCAATCCACTCTATGAGCTGATTTCTTGAAAGTGGCCAATACCAACAGATACATGAAAAAACACTCGGGCTGGACATGGTGGCTCATGCCTGTAATCCCAGCACTTTGGGAGGCTGAGGCAGGCAGATTGCTTGAGGCCAGGAGTTTCAGACCAGCCTGGCCAACATGGTGAAACCCCGTCTCTACTAAAAATACAAAAATTACAAGGCATGGTGGCACGCGCCTGTAGTCCCAGCTACTCTGGAGGCTGAGGCATGACAACCACTTGAACCCAGGAGGCAGAGGTTGCAGTGAGCCGAGGTCATGCCACTGCACTCCAGTCTGGGCAATGGAGTGAGACTGTGTCTCAAAAACTAAAATAAAATGTGACCAATAGACCCCATATCTAACAAATGATTTCTGCATAGTTCATCATTAAAACAAAATCCCTCTTTTTTCCCTCCACTTATGTAAATTTAATTTATTCCCATTTATTAAAGCTACTTTCTGGGACTTGAAAATGCTTTCTAAATGTTCATTCCATTTTTACATTTGCAATCCACTCCATTCAACACGTCTTACTGCAGATTGAATTGCTCGCTAAATTTGAAAGAGATCAATAAATAGCAAAAACTACAGGAGGTCATTTATTATTTTTTTTATTAACAGGCCCAATAAATCTGAGCCTATTTTCTTCAAATAAATCAGCTGGAAATAAAAAATTGCTTTTGGGTAATTTACAAGGTTAAACCTCAAAATAAAATTTTACTTTCATTCGTGACTGGTATTAACATGACAGAGCCTCAACAGAGCTTGCTTAGTACTGAATTTATGTCCACCATTTGCACAAATATCTTTTGCATAGCTGTATGCAAGGAAGTGAATAGATCTGAAACGTAACAGAGTGAGACTACAAACACAGTGAATAGGCAGAAGTCCTCTGTATTTAAAGGGTTTGGGGAACATATGATAATTCTGATTTTTACACAACATTTCTCCAGGAAAGTTTCATTTTGAAAATGACCTGGATCCCACGGAATTTACAGTGGCTACTTTAAGGCAGGAGGAAGGCGCCTGTAACTTCCAAGGCTGATTTGATTTGAGTTCATCTAGACAAGGGGTGATATTGCTTTGGCTACAGCCCAGAGCATAATTTTCCCTTTGGTGAGCTGCGGTGGTTGTGAACAGAGATTAATTGGCTGATTAGAATTTCAAAGGGCACTGATAACAGTGGTGAAGAGAAGGAAGTGATAGGAGAAGTTCAAGTCCATTAAAACACTTCACAGCGACTGAATCTTTCTCCCATTCTGCAAGATTCCTTTCCCTGAGGGTCTCTTAGCCTGTTCTTTACTTCTCACTCTTCCTCGTAGTAGCCTTCTTTATGTTTCCCTTTACCTCCTTTCTTCAGCCTCTTCCTTTGCATCTTTTTTCACTACCCATAAAATAAAACTGAAAAACATTCCTCTCTTCCTTTATAAAGTTTTATTTTCCCTTTTCTTAAATTCAAAAGCAAGGTGAACTTCTTCTCCCCTTCTAACCTATGGTCTCCCTGGTCAATGTGTGTGGCACCTTTGCTTTTCCTCCTTCACATTAAGGGGCCACAATATCAAATGTATTCCCATGCAATGGAGCCCCTTAGGTAGCTGAGGAATAGTGTGAATTTGTTTGGGCAGATAAATCAACAATTAGGATTTTTCCCAGACACAATCCCTATCTATGTCTTTAATACCATAGCCACAGAAAAATATTTCACACATTTTCCTTCTTGCCTTAATTAAAACTATTTAGGCAAGTGAATGAAGCGATTCCTGAGGTGGGGAAGGTGCTAGCACAGAGGCTGGAGATACTCCTCTCTCTGCAGGCTCCTAAGCTGGAAAGGAGATTGGGGCTGCACCCTCAGGAAGAGACACCAAGCTCGTTCAATGCCCTGTGCACTTCAAATCGCTTCTGCCCCGTAGAGCTGCTGAGATTTTGCACCAAGAAGTGAACTACATAAGCCTCTGACTTCCAGAAAGATTTGCAACTTGTTTGTCAAGTTAGTACTGAAAACATTACGGTTATGACTACATACATAATACACATAAGGAAATGTTGAATAATTGCATAATAATTCTCCACATAAGGAAATGTTGAATAATTACATTGAATCATTTTACTACCATTATCTTATAAATTTGATTATTGCAAAGGGTTTTGTGTTTTAGGTTTTTTCCCCCTCCTTCCCCTTCGATCTCTCTCTCTCTCTCTCTCTCTCTCTCTCTCTCTCTCTCTCTCTCTCTCAGTCCCTCCAAATATGTTTACTAAGCAACTCCTAGTAAACAAGGGAATGGAAACTTCTCTTATCATTACATCACAGGGCTGGGGGCTTCTGTTTCTGACTTTGTCTTAGTTACACCTACCAGACCTCTTGGTTCCTCCTCTCCTTATTTATATAATGAGGATAATAGTACTTTGCATGTGAACTGAGTCTCAGATGGACAGTAACTAAATGTTATTAAATATGGTCATCATCCTGAAACATTCTGGGCACGGCCAAGGCAAACAAAGGATGATGCTGAGAACTCTCTTAAAAAAGACCCAAGAATTGAAAATGTTCCTGGAGAGGCAGCAGAGCATGGTGGATAAGAGCCTAGACAGAGAGAGCCGAGCTGTCTGGATTTGAATGCCAGTCCTGCCTCTAACTAACTAGGTGGGCCTCCAATCTCAGTTTCCCCAAATGTGAAATATAGTTATATCTGGGACCCCCCTCAGAGGCCTGTAACTAGGATTACATGAGTTAATATTTATAAAGTTCTTAGAACAGTGCTTTGAATATCAAAGTGCTGTGTAAATAAAAATTTCACATTTCAGATTATGCTGGAATCAAGTCGCTGCTTTGTCTGAAAAGATGCAGTCATGATTGTTGTCACTCATAAGCGAGACTGAGTTCAACCAAGAGGCTTCCGCTGATGTGGGTTACAAGTGACCACATGACAGAGGACACAGCAATCCGTTGACTGTTGGTCTTTAAACTATGTTGCTTCTCTGCCTCCTAACAATGTTCGCTCATGTAACCCACCCATTTTAAATGTGATGTCTCAGATTCTATTATAACTTCACATGAGTTTATTTTTTTAACTAGAGGGTAGAATATATGCAATGAGATAAAACAAGGAGTGACTAATTGCAGGACATATCTCACGACTCAATTTGAAAAAAATAGACTTAGCCTACTTTATTCAATAAAGCATGACCAAGCTCAAAGAAATGACATAAAATGCTGATGTGTAGATTTATCAATTATATCACCAAAAACTTTGGGAGACCCACAAAACATTCTTGTTGCATTTGAAAAGATCAGCCTCAATAATCTATACTTCTTTGGCTCTTTGGAATTGAGAACATCCATATCTCTATATATGTATAATCTAAAATATCACTTTACCAGCACCAAGATTTTACAGAATTTTGTATATAACAGAGAAAAATAAAAAGTCTTACATGGGCCAGGCACAGTGGCTTATGCCTGTAATCCCAACATTTTGGGAGGCCAAGGCAGGAGGATCACTTGAGGCCAGGAGTTTGAGCCCAGCCTGAGCAACATGGTGATAGCTTGTCTCTACCAAAAATTTTTAAAAATTAGCCAGGTTCGGTGTCTCACACCTATAATCCCAACGCTTTGGGAGGCTGAGGCAGGAGGATCACTAGAGCCTAAGAGGTCAAGGATACAGTGAGCTGTGATCATGCAACTGCTCACTCCAGCCTGCCCCTCCAAGCAACAAAAAAAAGTAGAAGAAAGCCTTATGTGTTTAGGTTGCCTTGATGCCTTGATGAATCATTAGAGAGGCTTCCCCCCAGCCTTTTTTTTTTTTGAGACAGATTCTTGCTCTGTTGCCCAGGCTGGAGTGCAGTGGTGCCATCTTGGCTCACTACAACCTCTGCCTCAGGGGTTCAAGCAATGATCCTGCCTCAGCCTCCCAAATAGCTGGGATTACAGGTGCCTGCCACCACCTTTGGCTAATTTTTGTATTTTTAGTAGAGATGGGGTTTCACCATGTTAGCCAGGCTGGTCTCAAACTTCTAGCTTCAAGTGATCTGTTCTCCTGGGCCTCCCAAAGTGCTGAGATTGCAGAAGTGAGCCACTGCACCCAGCCTCCATTATTTTTATTTATACCTTTATTTAGCTCTTTAGCAGTTTGCACACCCCTGAGCAATGCCCCATAGTAATATTGGGAATGAGTAATGAGATGGGAGATGGGTATTGTTTTATTTTTTATAAATCGATAGAAAAAATTTTGCGTAAATGTTTTCTAAGCAATTATGAACCAACTTTTCCTGAAAGTAGATCATCTTAGGAAAAAATAGTTATGGAAGTTGAGAACATCGACACTGATTCCTTCCCAAAAAATCTGGGCCTTTGTATAGGTGACCCATCGTGGCTCCACAGCTTCCTTCTTGCAGACAGATGTGGGAGAAGTGGTTCCCAAGGACTGCTGGGATGGTTAGTGGAAGTGAGTAGGAAGAGATATTATGGTTTCCTATTACAGGTGAAGATAGAACAAACTGGAAGGCAAACAGAGCAAGAGGAGCCCCTGGTTATGGGTGGAAAGAAGTCCTGTGATTGTCTTAAGCATTGGAGTGGCTATTGTTAACACGACTCCATCACTTCCTTCACCCTGCACACTTCAGATACCAGTTTTAACTGTGTTCCTAATTGCAATACACCAAAGGTTATGGATAGAGTTACACTTACAGAAGTAATTTATGAAGAATATATGTTTAGGTTTTTCATAAATCTAATTCTTTATCATCTGTACTTTACAAATAAAGATTGAGAGTAGATTAAAAAGTGTGGTATATGTACACCATGGAATACTACTCATCCATAAAAAGGAATGAAATAATGTTTTTTGCAGCAACTTGGATGGAGCTGAAGGCCATTTTTCTAAGTAAAGTAACTCAGGAATGGAAACCCAAATATCGTATGTTCTCACTTATAAGTGGGAGCTAAGCTATGAGGATGCAAAGGCATAAGAATGATATAATGGACTTTGGAGACTGAAGGGGAAAGGGTGGGAGGGGAGTGAGGGGTAAAAGAAGACACATTGGGTACAGCATACACTGCTCAGGTGACAGGTGCTCCAGAATACCAGAAATCACCACTAAAGAACTTGTCCATGTAACGAAAAACCGCCTGTACCCCAACAACTATGGAAATTTTTAAAATAAAATAAAAATAAAGGTTGAATTGCTAGATAACAACCCAGTGAGGCTGTTACTGTCTTTCTGGTCTTTCTCCAAAAAATGAGAAATCTATAAATATTCAGAAGCTTTGTCTACATCAAAGTGACCAACAGAACTTTGCAAATGAGAAACAGCAAATATTTGCAAGATAATTGGCATTTCATTCTTAGAGAAAGCTGTTTTCTAACAACAATAGTTTAGCATTTTTGCTCTCATTTTATTTAAAAGTAGACCCAGTGGAGAAACTGTAGTTTAGAAGAAAAGACAGTATGAAAAGGAAGCCACTTTCCCCTCTCATCTCCATACATAATGTATGATTGTGGGAGAGCTCTCTGGGGAAACAAACAGGCAATTGATTGCAACGACTATTCTCTATTTATTCCAGTGATAAAAATGAAAGACTGGACTCAACATCAGATTTTTTTTATTCAAGAACTTAAAGAAAAATGGTTTATTTGATGTCTTATTACATCATAAACACTTAACAAATTTCTAAGCGTTCATTTTATTTTAGCATAATACCACTACTTAATGAATTGATTTTTTAATTGTAGGAAATTCAGGTATTTGTTTTCAATCCTGATTTTTTAAATTCTATAGTGGCTTTTCCCTGAAGTAAAAATAAATGTGACAATCATAAATGGAGTGGGGAGGTAATGCATGCCTACATACACATTTAATCATTCAGTCAGGATGCTCATTATATATGTGCATTTGTATCTACTTTTATCTGTCAAAATGCTTTAGGCTGCTGGTAATAGAAAACTCAGCTCAAAGTGGTTTAAACAGCAAGGAAAATGCATTATCTCCCACAACGCGAAGTGGGGCACCTCCGGGGTTGGACAATTCTGTGGCTCAACTGTGTCATCAAGAATATAGTTTTCTCTCTTCTTTCTTCTGTGCCTTCGAGGACACGTAGCCTGTGTATTCCCACTGGCTTCTTTATGGTTGCAAAATGGCTGTTGTAAGTACACTTATGTCACTCAGGACACCATCTGATTTCCAGTGGTAGAAGAGTCCATCTCTTTTCCGGTATCTTTCTCTTTTTAGGAGCCAGGCAACCTCTCCGGAAGCTGGGGTCCTACCTCAAGTCTCATTAGCAAGGATTGGGTTATATGTCTCTGCCTACAACACTCACGATCAAAGACAGTAGGAATGCCCTGATTGGTTTAGAGAGTTCAGGTTAACCCTTAAGCTCCATTGGGGGTGGGGAAGTAGTATATTCAACAAAATTTTGGATTGATGAGCAGGGAAACTTGGAGTCAGGAGGTGGTCTGAGGTGGCTGTTGGGGAGGCAACAATACCAAACATTTATTAGCATAAGTATAGCTCTACGAAGTATGAATGTTACTAACTCTGAAATGTTCCTTGTGGTTTTAGGCACCCTAGCCTTTAAAATGAGCAACGTAGAATTTGGACACCATGTTGCTTTATTTTCTTAATGACTATCAGAAAAGGTTTATGTACAAAGTTGTTTTTGTCTCTCTCCTCCATTAGAAGGTAAATTCCTGGAGAGAAGAGACTGTATTTGTCTTGTCCATAGCTGCATCTCCAACATCTAGAACAGTTTAATCAGCACATGGTAGGCACTCAGGAATTTGTTTGTTTGTTTGTTTGTTTGTTTGTTTTGAGACAGAGTCTCACTCTGTTGCCCAGGCTGGGGTGCAGTGGTGCAATCTCAGCTCACTGCAACCTCCGCCTCCCGAGTTCAAGCAATTCTCCTGCCTCAGCCTCCCAGGTAGCTGAGATTACAGGCATGCACCACCACACCCAGCTAATTTGTGTATTTTTAGTAGAGATGGGGTTTCACCATGGTGGCCAGGCTGGTCTCAAACTCCTGACCTCAGGTGATTTGCCTGCTTTGGCCTCCCAAAGTGCTGGGATTACAGGCACTTTGAGCCATCATACCCAGCCAGGAAATATTTATTGGATAAATGACAAAAATTGCAATTAGAATGTTGTAATCCCTCTCCAATCACAGTGTATGTTTTTATATTGCAAACTGAATATGTACATTCCTGTATCTTTTTGTACACACATGGTTCCATTCCATCACCTGAAATAGGAGAAAACCACAATAGTTATTGTCCACTCTTCCATTAAGGTGGTTCTGTGACATGGTGCAAAGAAGAGGTTTGATCATGTCATACTCCAATGTAACCTCAGGATAGAAAAACACAGCTGGAAAAACACCTGTAAGCACCACAATAACATAAAAAAATTACCCAAGCATTGGGCCAAGACTGGCAGACACAAAGCAGGGAAAATTCAAGTGCAAGAAACATTACATTTCAAGCTAGTACAGACTGGTTTGAAAACTGTAAGAGGATTCATCCTCTAACCTCTAAACATACAATTTTTGATGTGCCTGCAAAAATTATATCATGAATAATTGAAGTCGATTGGGAAGAGTTACCTACTCCAGCAGGGTTTTTGATATGGACTATTTCAATTTATTTTAGAATTTATATACATATGTATGATATCTTTTTTCAGATATGTAACCCCTGGAGGTGTTGAGATTTAATAGTATTTTAAATAGCACTGAATATTTTACTTATCCGTTATTTCTAATACTTATTAAGCACCCTCACCCTTAAATTCTAAGAGACAAAACTGTCAAAGAAATCACAATTCCTCCTTTTAAGTATCTTATGGTCTAGAATAAACGCTGAGACACCCATGTGAGCAATTATAATTCAAGGTTGTATGGGATGTCTCAAGAGTAGTACAAACAAAATATTGTGGCAAATTCAATAGAAGATAGACATTCTGAGAAGATCAGAGAATAGCCCATGAAAGAAGTGGTATTGGACCTGAGCTTGTCAAATGGATGTGGGGAGGTGGATAAGACTCCCCCAGAGGTTCCAGCCACAGGATTAGGTCATGGTACAGTTAGCTGGAGCCATTACCAAGGCGTTCTTCAAGTGAGCGTTTTATGCTTCACCAGCACGTGACTTTAGCTCTTTTTCTCCATAAAAACATTGTTCTACAGTTTAATGTTTTTATGGAGAAAGACAGCATGCTTATTTAAATTGGTTTGTAATACAAAGCAGGTAGAAATAGAGACTACACTTAATGACAGAGAAAACAATCCAAGAAAATCTTGGCTGGGTGCAGTGGCTCATGCCTGTAATCCCAGCACCTTGGGAGGCCGAGGCGGGCAGATCACTTGAGGTCAAGAGTTCAAGACCAGCCTGGGCAATGTGGTGAAACCCCATCTCTACTAAATAATGCAAAAACTTGGGCAACATGGTGCATACCTGTCACCCCAGCTACTGGGGAGGCTAAGGCAGGAGAACCACTTGAACCTGGGAGGCAGATGTTGCAGTGAGCCAAGATCGCACTACTGCACTCCAGCCTGGGCAAAACAGCAAGACTCCATCTCAAAAAAAAAAAAAAAAGAATACTTAACTGGCTAAAATGACTGATGGGTTCTAACATGATAAAAATTTTAAAATAAATGTAAACTCTTAACTTTGATTTTTTTCAAGAAATTTCTGCCCAAGTACAGGATAGAATTGCCCTGGCTTAACAACAACTCACATAAAAGACTTGGGGAGGGTTAGTGGACTACATGTGACATGTCTACCCTAATGCTGATGCAAACTATATTCATTTAGCCTAAAATGTATCATTCAACAAACATTTTTAAATTAACACTCGGGCAAAAAGTACTATACAAGGAAGTGGAGGTGTAACAATTGATAAAAATGATCCCAGTCCTTAGAGACATATAGCTTATATAGCTTATGATAGAGGTGAACAAACAAATACTAAACGTATAACACCAGAGTTATACCTCAACAAAGCTGTTTAAAAAAAAAGTGATGTCCAAATTTAGCAAACAGCTTTATTGAGATATAACTTGTATGCCTTATAATTTATTCATTGAAAGTATACAATTCCATGACTTCTCATATATTCACAAAGTTGTGCGACCAACACCATAATATAACGTCAGAGCACTTTTTTTTTTTTTTTTTGAGACAGAGTCTTGCTCTGTTGCCTAGGCTGGAATGCAATGGTGCGATCTTGGCTTACTGCCTCCAGGTTCAAGCGATTCTCCTGTCTCAGTCTCCTGGATAGCTCGGATTACAGGTGCATGCCACCACACCCAGCTAATTTTTGTATTTTTAGCAGAGACGGGGTTTCGCCATGTTAGCCAGGCTGGTCTTGAACTCCTGATCTCAGGTAATCCACCCGCCTCGGCCTCCCAAAGTGCTGGGATTACAGGCATGAGCCACCACGCCTGGCCAGCACTTTTATCATCTATAAAAAAGACACAGTAACCATCAGTAGTCATTTCCTGTTCACCCCTAACCCAGCCCCTAAGCAACCACTAATCTACTTCCCATCTCTGTAGATTTGCCTATTCTGAATATTTTATATAAATGAAATTACACGATATGTGGTCTTTTGTGACTGGATTCTTTCACGTACCACAATTCTTTGAGGCTCATCCATTTTCTATCATGTGTCAATGTTTCATTCATTTTTATTGCTGAATAATACCTCATAGTATGGATAGACCACACTTAATACGAACATTTGAATATTGATCAATATAAGAGATTTTTGTTTCTTTTTCTTTTCTTTTTTTTTTTGGAAATTGAGTTTCACTATATAGCCCAGGCTAGTCTCCAACTCCTGGGCTCAGATGAGCCTCCTGCCTCAGCCTCCCAAGTATTTGGGACTAGAGGTGGGTGCCACTGCTCCTAGCTATAAGTTTTTATGCCAATATATGTTTTATTTCTCTTAGGTATACATCTAGGCCATATAGTAACTCTGTGTTTAACATTGTTAGACATTGTCGAATACTGACAGTTTTCCAAAGTGCACCCTTGCGGCACCCTTTTACATCCTCACAGCGCTATGTAAACAGGTTTCGAATTTTTCCACATTCTTGTGAACACCTGTCAATTTCATCTTTTTTATTATAGCCACTCTAGTGGGTGTCAAGTGGTATCTCATTGTGGTTTTGATTTGAATTTCCATAATGCACTTTGTCCATTTGTCTTCTTTGAAAAAAATGTCTATTTGGATCTTTTGCCCATCTTAAATTGAGTTATTTATCTTATTATTAGTGATTTTTAAGAGTTATTTATTTATTCTGAATACAAATTCCTTATCAAATATATGATCTGCAAATATTTTCTCCCATTCTGTAGATTGTCTTTTCACATTCTATTTTGTACTGTTTGCTACACAAAAGTTTTTAATTGTGTAAGATCTAACTTACCTATTTTTTCTTTTGTTGCTTGTGTTTTGGTGCCATATCTAAGAAACCACTGCCTAACCTAAGATCATGAAGGTTTACTTCTATGTTTTCTCCTAGGAGCTTTATGGCTTTAGCTCATATATTTGTGTCTATTATCCACACGGAGTTAACTTTTCTGTGTGGTGTGAGAAAAGCACTCAACTTTATTCTTTTGCATGTGGATATTCAGTTAATCCCAGCATTATTTGTTGAAATGTCTATTCTTTACTCACTTAATTGTTCTGACATCCTTGTTAGCAATCAATTGACCATACATGTTAAGGTTTATTTCTGGACCCTCAACTCTATTCCATTGATCTATGTCTCCTCTTATGCCAGTTCCATGCTGTCTTGATTATTGAAGCTCTGTACAAAATTTTGGAATTGGGAAGTGTGACTCCTCCAACTTTGTTCTTCATTTTCAAGATGGTTTTTCCTAATCTGAGTCCATTGTATTTTCATGATCAGCTTGGGACAACAAATTTTTAAAAGAATATTCATAAAGTGGAGTGGATCCAGAGGTCATTAGAAGAAAGATTACAACAACTTGTGATGTTTAATCTGCAAGATGAAATATAAAAGTGGAATGCAAGAGATGACTTCACAGGCTTAAAATGTTGCTGTAATATAGAAAATGATTTCAGTGAATTCTTTATTGCCCCAGATAGTTAAAATGATAGAAAGGTGAACATAAGCTCAGTATAAGGACGACCTTTAATACAACTAAACTCATTCATAAATAACTCACATTTTCTCACACACTGGCCCACCCAACCTTGAAGAGAGTCAAGTCTAGGCAAGATGACCTGTTCATCAGGAATGTTGTAGAGGAAATGTCATCATTGGAAGGAAGAAGATATAACTCTTTGATACGTGAGCATGAATAGCAGTGAGAAATGGATGCTGTCAGTGACTGTTATCTAATTAATCGTCCAACCATACAAGATGGATACTATTATTATCCATTTTTCTAGATAAGGAAAAAGGCTAGCAACTTGTCTAGCAGCACACAGTTAAAAGGTGACAAAGCTTGTCCTTGAATCCAATTCTGTTTGACACCAAAGTCCATGCTCTTACTCGGTATGATCTGGACAAGAGTTGTAGTAGCAGATAGAGGAAAATAAATTAATATGAAAGATCACATCAAGGAAAAGGGACAGGAGCCATTGAATTGGCTGAATGTTGTCATTGACTAAGAGTATGTTACCAAAGATGAGTTTGAGGTTTCAAGCTTTAATAAGTAGGAGAGAAGGGAGGATTTATTAATAAGAATATGGAAGGCAATAGGTAAAACAGGTTTTGGTGGATGTGAAAAACAAGCTCATCCATTCAACAGGCAACTGTCGATATTCAGACTTGGGCTCGGGCCTACTGGCTCAAGAAGACATGGTTTGATCCTTCTTCTAGGTGAGTCAAGGATAACTGATTCTGAGGCTCTGAACCTGAAGTTCTAGGGAACAGAAGTAAGATTAACAGAAAGATAATCTGAAAGGAGACACTCTTTGGGGAAGAAACTGATACTCGGTGTTGTCGGGTATGTTAAATTTGAGCTGACAGTAAAACATGCAACTATGCAGAAGACAATTAAGATGTGGGACAGAGCCTTAGATGAGTAGATGGGATTGGCCCTCAAGAGGTGGCTGAAGACAAAGTATTAAATCTCTAAGCCAAAGATTGTGAGGAAGGAAAATCAGAGGACTTGGCACTTAGCTTTTCATCCTACAACCCCACTGTGCATCACCTAAAACTTGCAATGTGTACCTCAAAGATTTCCTGAAGTCAGTGCCCACGAGAAACTAGCTTTTAGTGTTTCTTTATTCAGAACAACTCTGAGCCTGGCACCTAGCAGAGAGCTTTTATATATAGTACATTATCTGGTATATGTAACAAAGATTGTATGCAGTTGGTATTCTCTCCAGTATATAGATGAGGAAACTGAAATTCAGAGAGGTTAAATAGTGAAGGAGGCCGAGGTGGGCGGATCACCTGAGATCAAGAGTTCAAGACCAGCCTGACCAACATGGAGAAACCCCGTCTCTACTAAAAATACACAATTAGCCGGCGTGGTGGTACATGCCTGTAGTCCCAGATACTCGGGAGGCTGAGGCAGGAGAATTGCTTGAACCCAGGAGGCGGAGGTTGCAGTGAGCCGAGATCGCGCCATTGCACTCCAGCCTGGGCAACAAGAAAGAGACTCCATCTTAAAAAAAAAAAAAAATAGTGAAGCGCAGCCAAGGGTAGAGCGAAGATTGAGACCCAGTCTGTCTGACACCAAAGTTCATGCTCCTTTCAGTACTGCAAAGCACCATGCTGTAGGGCTCGGTTTCTTTGCCCTCTCGTCTGCCAGAGAAAGAGGGGGAAGCTTTCAAGCAGACCAGAACCTTCACCCACCCAGTGTCCACCTTTTTTCCTTTCTTCTTTCTCTCTTTTTATTCTTTCATACATTCATATCGTTGAAAAATGTATATTGTGTATGTACTATGTGCCAATCATTGGTGATACAGGTAGGAACAAGAATCAACTCCTGCTTTCATGGTGCTTACAGAGAAGAGATAATTAAAGACATTAAGCAACGAATTACATATTAATTAAAACTATCTAAATCAGCCAGGCATAGGGGCTCACGCCTGTAATCGCAGCACTTTGGGAGGCCAAAGAGGGAGGATTGCTTGAGGTCATGAGTTTGAGACCAGCTTAGGCAACACAGGGAGCTATGATGGCAGCTTCCTCTCTACAAAAAAAAAAAAAAAAAAATACAAAAAAAAAATTAGCTGGACATGGTGGCACACACCTGCATTCTTAGCTACATGGGAGGCTGAGATGAGAGGATCTCTTGAGCCCAGGAGTTTGAGGCTGCAGTAAGCGACGATGGCACCACCGCACTCCAGACTGGGTGACAGAGTGAGACTCTGTTTCCAAAAAAAAAAATCTAAATGTTCCTCCCTTTATGTGATCCACAGAGAAAAAGAAAAAAATACTAGAAAAAGAGATGAAGTGAGCACTTGCTGTGAAATGAGTACCACTTCGGTTGTTTTTGGGTGGGGATAGGGGTACAATTTGAGACAGGGTCTCACTCTGTAGCCCAGGCTGGAGTGCAGTGGTGCCCTCATAGATCACTGCAGCTTTAAACTCCTGGGCTCAAGGAATCCTCTCACCTCAGCCTCCAGTGTAGCTGGGACCACAGGCACTGGCTTCACCATGCCCAGCCTACCACTTAGGCTAATTGCAGTATCCTAAGCTTGCCTTAGAATTACTATTTCTATTGAAAAGTACATTCTGAGTTGCAGTCCCTTTAAACCATCTCTTTAAAAAGCTAGCAAACTTAGCAAAGCTTTTTTTTTTTTTAGTTGATTCAAGTGGTAAGTTTGAATTTCATTGTGTGCGTGTGCATGTGTGTGTTTATACTGAATATCTGTATTTGGCTTCTATCACTGAGGTTTCTGCAAAGCATCTAGGGCTTGGCAGGATCCCTTCCTTTGCTCAGGGCATATCTGGGCTAGTCTGAGTTAACCTGGGGTGGGGAGGTGAGGATAAGAAGGAGGAACTGCCCGGGCGTGGTGGCTCACACCTGTAATGCCAGCACTTTGGGAGGCCAAGGCAGGTAGATCACCTGAGGTCAGGAGTTCGAGACCAGTCTGGCCAACATGAGGAAACCCCATCTCTATTAAAAATACCAAAAATTAACCAGGCGTGGTGGCAGGCACCTGTAATTCCAGCTACTCAGGAGGCTGAGACAGGAGAATCGCTTGAACCCGGGAGGCGGAGGTTGCAATGAGCCGAGATTGCGCCATTGCACTCCAGCCTGGGCAACAAGAGCGAAACTCCATTTCAGAAAAAAAAAAAAAAAAAAAGAAGGAGGAGGAACTGAAAGCTCAGGCCAAGAAGCTGGAGAACCTGGTGGGGTCTGAAAATGCTTATTCTCTAACATCAGAAATATTATCTAAAATGTACCCGTAATGGATCTGTGGGCTGTCTTCGGTCCCAGGTGAAGTAGAATAGTATCCATTTTGGGATAATCTGATAACGAGCACCAACAATACGTGGATTCTCCCTCCTCCTTGCTCAATACCGCCATTCTGTGATTTTGGCTCAGAAGTTTAATAAAAACAATGGTCTACACCCCAGGGGCACTTGCGTCATAACGTGTCAATGGTAATCACATAACCAAACCCAATTCTGCAAAGAACGTAAGTTTTAAAAGACAATGGGTGTATGTGTATGGTGGAGGTGGATGGGGGTTGTAGGTAAATTAACAGCCCCTGATTGCTGACCTTATGTTATCATGTCATCTTAATCATTTGGCGTTAATCTCCTCAAATGTATTTAACTCACTGAAAGAAAAGACAAAATCAGAAAAATAAAATATCTCTAATCAGAAAGATATTTTCTGTTACTATCACTCCTTATTGTCCTTTTTAACCTACTGAATCATGGAGGGATAGCTAACACTATTATTTTTTCAGCATGATTATTTTCCACAGTATATGTTAAATTGATTAGAAACTGTATAATTTTTAAAATATGTATTTGTGCGTGGTTTTACATGTCTAAATTATACATGAACTCAGCAGTTTCCAGGATATAATAACATGTCCAGGAGCCCTGTGGTTGACTCTTACACATATATTTTGATGAGTCAAACCCACAACTCCTTGTATTTCAGCCCACTTATTCACAGGGACCAGTACAAACATGTTTGTAGCAATGCTATTCAGTAAATAATAGTAGATGCAAAGAGTTGGAGAAGTCTTGTGAGTTAAGACCTTGACTCTCACAAGAACCCCTACTCTTCCACAATGGCCTTAAATTTTCCCCTTGGCTAGTTACATGTTATTTCTAGAACCTCTATTTTAAGTTTACTGGTGGACAAAGTCAATCAAACCTTATCATGTCTCTCACTATTAAGGAAAATGTAAAAGATACATGCAGAGACACTGTAGGCTAGTTTTCTTCTTATATTTTAAAATTCCTTCGTTGTGTTCAAGGACTCTGAAGGACCCTGTTCATTCATTATGAATATTAGGATTCAGAAAATAATGGTCTAATACAAGGACTCTTGGAGACTTCATAGCACCTTGGGCTTTGCATTTGCATGGCAAGGAGGGATGTGGGTAGGAAATGTTGGCATGCAGGAAACTATCCCAAGCTATTCCAGAGGTCAGGGAACAGGAAGGAACACAGACTAAATTGGGCTGCTTAAATCACACAGTTTATTAAATTAATTTTTTTTTTTTTGAGATGGACTCTTGCTCTGTCACCCAGGCCGGAGTGCAATGGCACGATCTCGGCTCACTGCAACCTCTGCCTCTGAGTTCCAGTGATTCTCCCGCCTCAGCCTCCTGAGGAGCTGGGATTACAGGCACCCACATCATGCCTGGCTAATTTTTGTATTTTTGTAGAGACAGGGTTTCACCATGTTGGCCAGGCTGCTCTTGAATCCCTGACCTCAGGTGATCCGCCTGTCTCAGCCTCCCAAAGTGCTTGGATTACAGGCATGAGCCACCGCACCCAGCCTCACACAGTTTATTAAATTAATTTAAAACACACAGGGAAAAGCAAGGGGAAGGAGATAGAGTCAGTTCGTAAGGATGGGTTGCAGGCAGGTGACAGCAACCGCTTCTTGACTTCTGGACTATGCAAGCTCCAAACGTCCTGTCTTTCTCTACACTAACAATGTGGTCAGGAGACCAGAGTTGAGGTTTGAGCAAGGGGGCCCACAAACAGAAGCCCTGCTGGGCCAATGACACACATTTGCTATGTCGGAGAGATGCAGGGATGCTATGGTTTGAATGTGCTCCCCAAAAAGCATGTGCTGGAAATGCAATCCCTGATGCCACAGTGTTAGGAGGTGGGGCCTCATGGGAGGTGTTTAGATCACGAGGGTTCCATCCTCATGAATGGATTAATGTGGATTATAAAAGGGCTGGGGGCCGTGAGTTCCATTCTCTCTCTCCAACTTTCTCTCTGGCCCTTCCACCATGCTATGACACCAACAAGACCCTCACCAGATCTGGGCCCCTTGACCTTGGACTTCCCAACCTCTGGAACTGTGAGAAATACATTTCTGTTCTTTATCAATTATCCCATCTGAGGTTATTCTGTTATAGCAGCAGAAAATGGACTAAGATAAGAAACAAGGACCCCCTGGCCAATTCGCTTACTGAACAGTGAAAGGTTTCATCTGCATTTTTTTTTTTAGCACAGTTCATGTGAAACTCAGAATGAGACCATATTGAGTTACCAATGAATGGCTAATCTAGAGATGACTGAACTGTCAGCCTAGAGATAGAATGATCAAGACATATGACTTGACATTTCTATCTATAATATTCTTCTTTGTTCCAGCATATATTTCATGCATTCTGTTTATCTTTAACATGCCTCAGTATATACTACATTACTCTCTATCTATACTTAATACATCCTATAAGTTTTGCCTATATCGCATAAGGTACCTGCTTACTTACCAACTATGCCCAGGGTTTATGATGGATTTCATTATTCCATTTTTTTTGTCCTCTACAGCAGAATTGAATATTCTCAAGTGATGTCATAAATTCACATTATAACCAGTGTCGATTCTGATAGAAATTTTTATTCCCACATTCATCAGGGAGCTAGAGAATTGAAAAAAACCACCATGCAAAGACACATCACTTGTACATCTGCCTCATGGAGCTCACTTATCAACTATCAAACCCAAGAAGGCTAGACACAGCCTACCTGCTTTTAGGGCATGTGGTATCAGCAGACATGGGCAAAAGGACTGTCTAAAAATTCCCTGGACAGTAAGCTAGCTTTCCAGCAGAGCTAGTTGAAAGAGCCTGAAAATACCTGGCCCTGCATTTTCTCTCTGGCCTCCCCCTACCCTTCCAGGCCTCCTTGCTGTTCCTGCTTTATGACAGATCTGCCGTGTTTTCCAATGCACATTGTTCATAACACAATTCCAGTGGACACCACTTACATAGGGTACCATGAGAATAGCATACCCTAAAAGTGGGCATCAGGGTGGCCCTAGCTAGAGCTTCTGCACTTGCTGTTTTGGGGCCTGGAATGCTCTTCCCCATATGACCTTACGGCTTGTTACTTTTTCTTCAAGGTTTTGCTCAAATGTAACCTTCTCACTGATTTTTATCACTTTATTTAAATTACAGCTATCACCTTCCACCTCAAAGCCTCCTATCCCCTTTTCCTAGTTTCACCCCATAGTACTTATTTTATTTTATTTTATTTATTTTTGAGATGGAGTCTCTCTCTATTGCTCAGGCTGGAGTGCAGTGGCGCAATCTCGGCCCACCACAACCTCCGCCTCCCGGGTTCAAGCGATGCTCCTACCTCAGTCTCCCGAGTAGCTGGAATTACAGGCATGCGCCACCATGCCTGGCTAATTTGTGTATTTTTAGTAGAGACAGAGTTTCATCATGTTGGCCATGCTGGTCTCAAACTCCTAGTCTCAGGTAATCCACCTGCCTCAGCCTCCCAAAGTGCTGGGATTACAGGCGTGAGCCACCGTGCCTGGCCTTTTATTTTGTTTTAATATACCATATGAAATTTTCCACATATTTTAGTCATTATATCTTACCCACCCTGTCCCTAATGTGTGTATGTGTCATACACACACATACACACACACACACACACATCCCAAATTGTAAATTCTATGAGAGAAGGGATTTTTATGACTTTGCTCATTGCTGAGTTTCCTGGACTAGAAAAGGGCTTGGCGTACAGTGGGTTCTCACTGAATATTCATTTAATACATCTACCCCACTCTTTTGTCACATCTAGGCACGTTCCTCTGCTACTCACCCAGCCTCCATTCCAGGTGAGTTGGGGAACTACAAATATGGGTAAGCTCAAAAATAGCTCCCAAAAGTCACTCTGGGATACGCTGTCATTCTATGACCAAAAGAGCAGGCAGATTGCAGGGAGCTGGGCAGAGGTATGGTCGGATAGAAGCAGAGACAAAAACTGTGAATTTGCAAAGTACCGAGTATTCACTGGCCCATGAGTTTGCCATGCCAGATGGTGAGCTCAACTAGGGACATTAGACTTACTGAAACTCTATCAGGGGACCTCATTTTGAGGGGCTTCTGAACTTATTTGAGGTAGGGCTTTGCCCTCACTGATTCTACGTATATTTGTTTGACTGAGAGACATATTTCTTTGGTCTAAGGTGAGGGTTGTTTGTTCTGTAGGGACTCATAATCACTAAGTAGTTTGGGGATGTGGGTGTTTCCTAAAGGAAATGATAACATAACAGTGTGATCCTTCCAATAGGAATATAATAATCCTGTCCCATTGTCACCATGATATGGCCTTAGGATGTTTTTCTAGAGGGAGTGTTGGCTTAGGGCTGCCCATCCCACACGCTCCTAGCACCGTGCTCTCCCGTAACAGGGCGTGGATTTGAAAGAAGCCTGACCAGCTGAACCTCTGTGAAAGGGAAGCTGGCTTAGCTTTTGAAACCTTCTTCATTCTCAAAATCTGGACTCCTTTTCATTGTCAGAGTTCTGGAGCAGGCACCAGACATGTTGAATTCTACTCCAGGTCTGGCTCACACTTGCCAATCTCCAGCAAATCACTGTGCGCGAATCATTGTCTTTCTTTTCTTTAGTTCTTTCATCTGTAAAAGTAGCACCTTGCTAATCAATGTCTCAGCCATGACATATAGATCGGCTTTTTTTTTTTATGAACCAAAAATGGTTCATAAAATGACTTTAGGAAATGTTATCATGCTATAATAGTGCTTCTTTTTTATTTCTACTTGCAAAACCTATCTTCATTCCCTCCTCTGCCTAGCTAGGATGCCTAGGGAACACCTAAACTTCCAGCAAATATTGTCCCTGCCTTGAGCTACACTCGGGTGCTCACACACAAGCCAGATGGGAGCTGTTGAGTGTCAGTGTTGACCATTGCTCATGCCCCAGCCCTGGCCCTGTCACCTCTTCGGCATCACCTGCATCTGGTTCATCTCCCAGGACACTGACATGTGGCAGTAAGACAGAAAGCTTGTACCATGTGTCACTCTGTCCTGTAAAAAAATGCAGTTATATCAGAGATCTATCATTCAAAGGTTCTAAACAAAACAATTCCTATGCCTAAGAGGAAGAACATTTCTGTTGTTTTGTTTGCTTTTTTTTTTAACCTGAACCACTGCCTCACTGGGGAAAGGAAACACTCAAATGCTCAAAGCCTAGGTCTAAACATTATCCCCACACAGTGTTGATCAACACTTGGCCCGAGGTTGCACTGCAGTTTTAGTTGTCTGGGTTAAGTGTAGGGTAAATTCAAATTCTCACTGTTTTCATGGAATAATTGCTAATGAATATAATCATCTTCCAATGTCATCTGTTTCATTTGAAAGTTGGCAGGAATGAAGAAGGCAGCTTTCTTTAGAAATGATTAGAACATGGTTATTAGGGTGAGGTCATTGGTTTACAATTAAGTCATTTTTCCCCCCTACAGTTATAATAACAGTGATGGAACCCAGAATCTTGTTGCTGGCTCTTTGGCAAAAGAAGATCAAATTTTCAGAGTTTGGGCTGCCTTCCCTTAGTTGAAGGAATATTTTCCCACACCCGAGGCTGCCGGTGGGTGGCTGTCCCTCATACCACATGCATTTCTCTATGCGTCAGGGCTCTGCGGGCCAAGACGACTCACAGTATTCGCCAACTTGGAGCTGAAGGCTTTTCAACATGATAAAGAGGAAGATATTTTAAATTAAATTCCCGTTTGGCATTGTTGTCATTTGATCTGTCCTGGGCTAATAAAGGGAAGAGCTATTCTTTAAAGAAAGAGAAAAGGCATAGCCAATGATTTTGTGCTCCCCATGAAAGAAAAATATCTTCTTGCTGGGTTTACGAAAAGTTATCGGCTTCAGACCTCTAGGCAGGATTTAACTTCCCACATCATTATTTTTGCCTGCATAGTCACCATTTTTTTAAAGTTATGTTTTTATCTCTTTTCCTCTCTTACAAACAAAACATGTCAAAGTCTTCACAGACCTATTTTTGGCAAGCTCTGAAAAATCTGTAAAATATTTAAAGACCATCAAGGGGCAAAAAAATATCCACTGGAATTAGAACCATCAGATTCTAGGTACTCATTGAAATAAATACAATTTCAAATTCTGCTGCCCCATTAAAGATTGCTTTTATTTGTTTGCGGGTTTGAGATGAAGAAATAGTTGGAAGAGGCTGGAAATAGGAACTGAGACTCGCCTTCTCATCCAGGCTATGTAGTTAACTAGTCGTCAGGCCCTGAGCAAGTCACTCAGCCTACCTGAAAAGCTGGATTATATACATATTAAGAACTCTAACAACCCAAATGCCTCCAAGCAAGTGGGCACATACAAGTGCTGAAGTCATACATTTTGCAGTTGTACATCTAGAATTGTCTTAAAATACATGCATTGAGATGAGAACTCCTAGGCAAATGGCATCTCCTCTTGCTTTTAAAACTTGAGATTTATAGACCCCTTGAATTGTGTCTAAGAAATTCATAGCAATATGCACATTGTAAAGTCTCAGGGTACACATTTATATTCTGTATAAATATTTAAACAGAGAATTTGAACACAGATAGTCATCAGAAATGAAGCGAGCTGCAATATCATATAGCTGCATAAAGCAGTAAAACTTCATAGTTAAGAGGGCAGGTTCTGGAGCCACACAATTGGGGTTCAAATCTCTTTTCTGACATCTATTAGCTCTGTGACCTTGGGAAGTTGACTTAACTCCTTCATGCTTCAACCTTCTTATCTGGGCATGGGGCTAATTCCAGTACCCACCTCGTATGACTGTTGTAAGGATTCCAGTAGATCATACATTTGTATCAATTACCTCTATTACTGGCACAGCAGCAAGCGTTCACTAAATGTTAAATGTTATTTTTATAACCTGAGAATTGGGTCAAAAATGAAGAGCATGAGACCCCCATCTATGAATTATTACTTTGATCTTCTTATGATTTCATATCTGATAGAAAGAGTTAAACAAAATGGTCATGAATGATCTTTGTTAGTTTCTTGGTGCCTTAGTTGTTTCCACACACGGACATCGTAAGATAATGTAGGACTATTCAGGATTAACTGTAGTCAACCAGTCTCTTGCTATTTACATGCAACTAACAAATGGTGAGGACTTGACTAGTATTGCTAAGGGATCATTTTCCTTGTGTAAGTAACAAGCTAAAATAAAGTCATTGTGATTCAGAGAAACAGAAAGGGTGGGAAAATATGTGAACGACTTCTCCATTCCAGTGGGAACCTGGATGGAAACCCTCTTTTTGGAAGCCAAGAAGGCAAAGTTCCATTTTTTCTTGGCAAGGCACTTTACGAGACTCTGAGTGTCTTTGGACTCTGTATTTTGGTAGCTTGGAATTAGCCTGGGAACACTTTCATGCCCAAGTGATTTGAGAATCTCTCCCTTAATAACAAAGACTCTAATTTCTAGTGTTCAATCTTTCTCAAGGCCAAGTAAAGCGTCCATTTGCATCTGTTTCAAGTCCCCTTTCACTTGCTTTTCACACCTCAATGTTTATCACAGCTTTCAAAGAAAGCACGTTTATCATTCACAAGGTTATTTACAAGTTAAGAGATGACCTCAATATTCCATTGTAGTTATTTCAAAAAGGGTAGCTGCCACTATAACAAATACATATCGCAATTTATTCTGATCTCTTCTCTGGTGGAATATACTATGGGGGCCTCAGGGTCCCTTATGCCATTGGTTCATCTACAGATAGACACTTTTTTTAGGATTCTTTTTCTCTATGAACTAGCCCAAGCCAAAAGAGGGAAAATCATTTCTTCCTTAAGGACCATGGGCTCTGGCTCTATGCTGGGTAAATCTGTGTTCTCCAGTTTATTGGCACTCAATATGTGATTTTTTTTAACTCTTACTAATGGTATAAATCCCATAGGTTGGCTACCTCTAAAAACAGGATGTTTTGGCTGGCTGATTGTATGGGAGAATTAGAATTCCATGTTGGGTAGGTACAGTGGCTCCCGCCTGTAATCCCAGCACTTTGGGAGGCTGAGACAGGCGGGTCACTTGAGGTCAGGAGTTTGAAACCAGCCTCACCAACATGGCGAAAACCCATCTCTACTAATAATACAAAAATTGGCCAGGCACGGTGGCTCATGCCTGTAATCCCAGCACTTTGGGAGGCCGAGGCGGACGGATCACCTGAGGTCGGGAGTTCAAGACAGCCTGACCAACATGGAGAAACCCTGTCTCTACTAAAGATACAAAATTAACTGGTGTGGTGGCTCATGCCTGTAATCCCAGCACTTTGGGAGGCTAAGGCAGGCGGGTCACTTGAGGTCAGGAGTTTGAAACCAGCCTCGCCAACACGGCGAAACCCCATCTCTACTAACAATACAAAAATTGGCTGGGCACGGTGGCTCACGTCTGTAATCCCAGCACTTTGGGAGGCCAAGGCAGGTGGATCACCTGAGGTCAGGAGTTCAAGACCAGCCTGACCAACACGGAGAAACCCCGTCTTTACTAAAAATACAAAATTAACTGGGTGTGGTGGCTCATGCCTGTAATCCCAGCTACTCGGGAGGCTGAGGCAGGAGAATCGCTTGAACCTGGGAGGTGGAGGTTGAGGTGAGCCAAAATAGTGCCATTGCACTCCAGCCTGGGCAACGAGAGCAAAATTCCATCTAAATAATAATAATAATAATAGTAAAACAAAAATTATCCAGGCGTGGTGGCATGTGCCTGTAATCCCAGCTACTCAGGAGGCTGAGGCAGGAGAATCGCTTAAACCCAGGAGGTGGAGGTTGCAGAGAGCCAAGATCACGCCACTGTGCTCCAGTCTGGGCAAACAGAGTAAAACTGTGAAACTGTGTCTCAAAAAAAAAAAAGAAAAAAAAAGAATTCAATGTGATCAGGAAACTTGAAATCCTGCTTTAAAGTTGGACTTCCACCTTTAGCTCCCTAAACAAACGTGACAGTCATTATTGAGCTTTATAAACGTGTTAGTAATTGGGAGACTATGGAAATGAGGAATGGCCAGTTTTATGTTTTAGAGAAATGATGCCAGGAAGACCACTCTTTCATTAAATCAAATCTGATCCTCCACATTAGGCTATGCAGGGAGACTTGCCATGTGGGAAGCGCCTGGCCCACCTGGCCAGGATTTGAAGTCTCTCCTCTGACAACTACACCAGCCTCAGGGGACACTGTCTGCCTCAACTCTGTTGGCAACCACTGATGAGATTGGTTTCTGAGTTCCCCAAAGCACTCTGAGACTAGGCTGGAACATGTAAAGAAAACCCCATTAGATGACTAGGAATAGCAAAAAGAATAAAATAACCCACAATTTTGTTCTTTGCTCTCAACACAGCACTTGACCATCTTCCCCCTTTCCCAGCTCTAAGCCTGCATCCATGTGGCAAGGCCATTATTCCCCTCTACCCGGCAGGACCCGAAAGTATGCTTAGACTCCTGGAAGCCTAGACCTTACCACCTACTAAGTTTTGGTATCCTGTCTTCAAACACGTATTTTCCCTGCATGTTTACACTGGAAAATGTATCCCTATCATGCAGAGGAAACCGGCTTTATTCACAGGCCTTGGTCTTTCCCATGGCCTCAACAAGACAACCACATCAGAATACTACATTCACATATTGATGGATGAACACACCCAGTGGTAGGACGTTGTTTTATTATAAAGAGTTATTATGATGATACAAATGTCACAGACATTTAGAGAGTGGGCCAGTGTTCCTGGGTGCTAAGGCGTTGTTTGCAGCTCTAGTGGGAGGCAGAGGAAAGTACACATTATAGGCCTCCGTTTCTTTAATAGGGAAGACCCTCTTAAAGAGGGTGCAGCAGTTCGGAGAAGAAGCTGCTGCTGTTGTTGTTGCTGCTGTTGTTTCTCCTGGGGCCACGTGTCTGACTGCTCCTATTTCAGGGCAACTGGGTCACAGCTGTGCTGCAGGCCACAGGGCTTCTCTAAGCATAGGCCCCAAGGGCGACATGAGAAAGGCCACCTGACAGAGTGGATTCTTGCTTTGCCTGGCTGTAAGGAAGAAAGAACTTCATTTGCCCTAAGCTGTTCACAGGTTCTGGGGCCTGGGGCCTGAGGCCTGGGGCGTGTGTGTGTGTGTGTGTGTGTGTGTGTGTGTGAGAGAGAGAGAGAGAAAGATTACAAGCTGTATCTTGGTATTCCTTTTTCAAATCCACATTCCATTACCCCATGTTCAACTCAGTTGGTTTCCAGGAGCCCTCCCAAGAGAAACAGCTGCTTGATGCCTTAAAGAGGAAATGTTAAAAGCTCTTGAGATTTAGAATTTTAGAATCTGCAGGGTTGATAACTTCCTCTCTGCTTATGAAAACAAATAGCACTAACTCCTCTTTCTCGACACAAACACGGTTCCCAAATGATTGTTTTCCTCTTTCAAATACGGTTCTATCAAGGAAGAGCAGATAACACCAGGTAGCCTGCAATTAAGTTGTAGATGCTAATAATAAAATCGGTTCTTGGTATTATAGCATGGATACTGTTCATCATTATGCTGCAATTGAAAAGTGATACAAAGATAGAGACCAGAGAACTTCCGCTTGAGGCTAGATGGTTTCCCACCTTTGAGATACAAAGGGTCAATCTAACACAAGTGATTACTGATTTGGAAGCATTAAGTTAGAACAATTAATTATCCCATAGTAAATGCATTACTGGTTGTCTCTCCTGGGGTTCTTTAGTAAGGTGAGTTATAGAACTGGCAGTGTAGCGCTTAATAACTGAAGGGACTTTTTTCTTTCAGAAGACATGTTAGTGAGAAGGGGGTAGTGTTTTGATACGGTTTGGTTTGGATTGGGTTTGGTTGCCAAGTTTGAGAAAACAAGAATTAAGCTGGGGGCCAGGTGCGGTGGCTCGTGGCTGTAATCCCAGCACTTTGGGAGGCTGAGGCGGGTGGATCATGAGGTCAGGAGATCGAGACCATCCTGGCTAACACAGTGAAACCCCGTCTCTACTAAAAAATACAAAAAAATTAGCTGGGCATGGTGGTGGGCGCCTGTAGTCCCAGCTACTCGGGAGGCTGAGGCAGGAGAATGGCGTGAACCCGGGAGATGGAGGTAAGCCCAGATCGCACCACTGTACTCCATCCAGCCTGGGCGACAGAATCAGACTCCGTCTAAAAAAAAAAAGAAAAAGAAAAAAAAAAAGAGTTAAGCTGGGAAACATCTGCTTATCCCTAACACATACACAAACACACACGTGTACACATACATGCATGCTCAGACTTCATATTTTTCTCTTCTCTTCTCTTTTCTCTCTCTCTCTGTCTCTCTCTCCTCTCTCTCTCTCTCTCTCTGTCTTATAGATTACCCATATTCTTGAGAGTTGACAGAACAGTAGATTCGGAAACAAGAGCTAACAGGAATAAGTAGAAGTCTTTTCATTGTCATTTATCTTATCGTCATTCAGTTCATGTATTTTCCTCTGGCAATTCTTTTTAAACAGAATATTTCCTTTAGAATTGTTTCTTTCTCTCAACTTCAGCCTGAAAATGTTAAGGTAGTGGGGTAATGTTTATGTGTGTGTGCTTTAAAACAAACAGTAGACTTTTCTGGGTGTTGAAAATGATTTGTGACAGCATCAATACCATTCATTTGTGTTATTTCACACATTTTTCCATAAAGGGATTCATCCCAGGACTCATTTATTCTTGATTCAACTCGTTTCTCATCACTAGCTTTTGGTGCCAAGTACAAAAAGAGTTTCAATCCTCCTAAATATTTGCAGATCAGATAGACATAAAATAATAGAGAAACTATTCTATAGTAAAAAGAAAATATTTTAAGGAAGGGATTACTTTGTATCAACCACAGTCAGGTTCATAATTTATCTGACATGCTTGTAAACAAACAGCTGAAAGATCTTCAGCCTCCAAAATATTATGAATACTTTTGCAATGAAAAAGTAAATGTGTTCAAAAACAAAATGATTTGTAAATTTAACTAAAAGTTTGCGTCGCTATGAGTTTACTGGTATCCAAAGAATATCACACACTTTTTGTTTCCATTTACTGATTCATCAAATATTTATTGAGTCCTTAACCTATGCTATGTACTTGTACTAAGTGTTTGGAATGCAGATGGCCCTGCTCTCAAGGAGTTTACAATCTAGTGGGGAGACAAATAAACAGTTCCAATAAAGTGCTGCTGAAAATAAGGGAAGAAGGCCAAGGGCGATGCAATGGACTGTCTATCCCTGAGGACACAATGTTTATTTTAGTCAATTTGCCATGGTCCATGGACTAGCTTCACAGACTTAGAAACCTTAGCATAGGTGAAGATTGTCTCTCAGAAGTGAATTCCCATTGGCCAAGTAATTAGAATAACTAATAGTAAACTAGAATGCGAATTTATTAATTTGCCCTGAGAAATAGAACTGCCCAAGAAACGAGATCCTTAAGTTCAAGGTTCAGCACACCATAGGCAGCCACAATGCAGCTAAATTACAATAAGAAGGCTTTTTGGTAAGCATGAAATAGAAGAAATTAAGGTTTGATGAAAGATCCTGAGAAATTATAATGACACCAAGCTAAGATAGCCTGGTACATCCATCTCCTAAAATGGGGAGAACTGACGCTGTGATGGCAGAAGTCAAAGCTGGGGACAAGAGCACCTCCTCTAGTGGACAGTGAGCACCTTCAGGCCACAGCCGGAGTTGGCCCATCCTGAACCCCTTATGGAGACGCCTTTAACAGTTGCCATCCCCCTTTATTGGCTGGGTTGATACTCAGCTGGAATGCAGTTGTGGTCATATCCGGGGCCTAAAATCTGGTTTTATCGGGGCCTAAACCTTATACAAGTTTGTGGGGCCTCTTAAAGAAACAATAAACCTTTATGAGTAAAAATTAATTATGAAAGTAAATATTTATTTGGAAAGTTCCCATGCAAGTGGGGACTCATTTATTTCATAGAAACTAAAACCGACTGTTAAGTTATGGAAATACTTTCATGCTACTGTAGTTGATAAAGCGCTGCCACCCTGGCCACTCTGGCCCCTCCCTGGGAAACCCTAGACCTCCTCAAATTCCAGCAATTAAAGGATTAAAGGCTGAGAGTATACCATTTGTTCTGAGCATGGTAATTGGTAAATATGTTTAATGAGTATCTCTTTTTTAGACATTGGCATATATTTATGATGTAATGCATTATGTCTTGATTTTGCCATTTAATTCTCAATGCTAAGCCCTCATTTCAAGTTCTTGGAAACCTCACAGTCACCCCTGAATGCTAACAATTCATACAAGTCCGAAATATTTAACATTTCTTTTACAATCCTCCAAACTGCCAAAGAATGGAGCTGAGTGAAAGTTTTATCTCTTAAGCAGTACTGGTTTCTAGAGCATTCCCAACAAGATCTCCTAAGAAAGAAGCTTGGTGAGGGTGGTAATTGGTGATAGTGCAGCCTAGGGTCCTGAAGGACTAGGAGAGAAGGCAGTAAGGGCATTTTCCTGTTTGTTTATTTTAATCCAAGAGCCGGTACAAAGCTTTCCCCAGGGGAAATCTGATATGTTATTAAAAGAAGAAAGAATGGGTGTTCAGTGAACAACAAACAGCAAACACATCCTCAATAATTCTAACTCTTTGCGGCATAACGTGCAGAATTCTGCCATAAGGGTACAAGTCCTCAAAATCTACCCTCTACCTGATATAGGTACATTTGTCAGGGGGTAGGTGGAACATTTTTCTTGTATCTTTATAAAGAAGCAATTACCATATTTGACTGTGGTACTTAATTTTCCACAAATTTCCCATCAGCTTGGTGTAATGTTGCTCTTTGGAACATTTGCAACATTTTCAACTTCATCAAGTCAAAAAGAACAGTTTATGAAAGCAGTCACTTCCCCCCACAAGCCTCAGAAGGAGCTTCATTTGGTGCTAAAGCATCTCCATATGATTTGTAGCTGTGTTTCCCAAGGGGAAGATATACAAAGGACACTGTGAGAAAATCTGCTCCTTATTTAAACTGTGAAGTGTTGATAGAACTACCTTCTTCTGACAATCAGTGACGACCACTGGGGATGTTAAATGCAAACAAGCAAACATTGTATTTTTTTTGTATTCTGTCCTTTTAAAACTAATTTATACAAAATCTACAATTAGGATTCAATATTTTACATACTGAGAAAACATAGTGTGTGGTTCCTAGAAATTTAACAGTTTACATAGTATAGAACCTGGCTCACAGTGAATGTTTGATGAATAACTGATGAATGAATGAATGAATGAATGAGTGACTAAAGAAGCAGGCCAGCAAAATGGCTTTCTCCCTGAGAAGGCTCACAGATTAAAAAAATAAATTTACATTTTTTACTTATTGTCTAACAAAGAATATACAGGTCCTAGAGCAGTGGATGACAATTTTGCTAAACGAATGAATGACAGCATAATTTCCCTGAGGGGAGAAGCTGCTTATCAGAATGAATACTCCTGCAGAGACTGTAGATGTGAGTGCATGTGCACGTGTGTGTGTGTGCATGCGTGCGCACACACACATGCGCACGTGGACTGATAGGGGAGACTTGGAGGAATTGGGAAGTGGCATTTCAGAGCTACAAAAAGGCTCATGTGTAAACAGTCTGTGTGATCAAGCCAGGTGTTCAATGCTTCTAGGAGCCAGGGTACCAAGGTACACTGAGAAAAGCATAAGCTTTCGGTCTAGACAGATAGGGGTACGAATCTGCAACTTACCAGCCATTTGACGTTGACCGATTTACCTTACCTCCCTACGCCTCAGTTAACTCATCTTAAAGCAGTGATAATAACATTTACCTCTCCAGGTCATGTCTGAGAAACAGAGGTAATGATGGCGAACTCTATTACATGCCAGGCACTGTTCTAAGCACTTTATGTACATTACCCCGTTTCAACCTCACAAGAGCCATGTGAGACAAGACACTGTCTTTGCAAATGAGGAAAACTGAGACAGACAGGGGTTAAGTAATTGCCTAAAATATATAGCCTAGGGCCTGTGCACGGCGGATTCTCAATAGACAGTAATGGTCATTATTTACGGTCACAGTCCTAAGTGCTTTACATTCATTCTCTCATCTGATCCTCAAAGAAAACATATGTGCTTAGAATGGTGCCTGGCATAAGGCAGGTGTTTGATAAATATTTGTTAAGTGAGTGAATGAATCTTCACTTTACAGCAGAATTAACTGAGGGTTAAATACTTGCCCAAAGCCACACAGCCTGAATGTGAACCCTGCAGATGAACTCCAGGGCCTGTGCTCTTAGCATTGCCAGTCATTTACAGTCTCTGCCCTCATCCCTCTGGCATCAGAGACAAGAAAGGTGCAGATAGGGGGAGGGGCACAACACCTGGGCATATCGGAATCATCTCAAGAAACCAAGACAGACCGTCTTCAGGGTTGTTTAGAAAACACGGAAGCATTCATCTTTTCCTTCCTCTTGTTCTGTCTTTTTCATCTCACCCTGGATATCTGCCTCGGCTCCTAAAAATCTTTGCTCTGCAACCTCCAGTTTCTAATTCTGGCTAACAGAGAGAAAAATATTAGAAATCGTACTCTCAGCGATCCATCATTCAGCTAAGACTTCTTAAGGGTTCTTAAGTAATCAGCCATTTGAGGTTTAGGATTATCTTTGAGAGAAGAGTGCTGTGATGAGTGAAGAAGTATGTGATCCATTTGAATACACAATTCTCACAGGCTGCAAATAACCAGGCCTAAAAAAGCCTCAGTCTTAAAAAAAAACTGTATTAAAAAAAAAAAATGAAACATTACTGAAAAAATGATACAGTGGCTGTAATTGAACATTCCTGTTGAATTAATTACTTTGACATGCATTATTTCTGTAGTATTGATAGGTGGGCAGAGCTTCCAAAAACTATTTATTTGATTTAGAATTAGAAACCATCATGGGTATTTGCTTCTAGCTGGGTGGACGAATTGTTAAATTCTATCATCCCTAGTGTTTCAGTAACTTGGTGTGATTAAGCATGGATAAAAGCTAAAATTTTAAAAAGAAAGAAAAGCTCATTACCAAATCCTGAACAGCTTCAGTAACTTTGTGCCGGTCTCTGAAGGACATTTGTGCCTTGTTATGACAAGGAATTATTCATAATATGTGCCTAGCATATAGATTGCATCCTTTATTTGAGACAATAAAAGAGTCATCCTTAGTAGCTGATGGAAATAAATAGGCAGGCAAAATTTAAAGGGAAGAAAAAAAGACCAACCAATAGGCCCCTATAATAATTGCTTGTCAGTGTAACATCAAGTAGTTCATCCTTTTAGGAACTCGTTATGTGGCTAGCCCATTATGTTCTCCGGATAGAAAAGAAAAAATGCAGTAATTCACAGAAAAGCAATGACAGGATTCTGCCAGTTTACCTAATAGTATTGACTAGACAGGAGAATTATGGCTTACAAACAAAGAGTGAGTCTGTATTTGGAATTGTTTTGCTCCCTTTTTGTCCAATCAGAATTTTTTTCATTTAAAAAATATCAATACCCCTGAAAAATATCAAATATACCACCAACAGCTTTTTGATCTGACTATAAGAGTGCACAGTTTCTAGATTCTTGCTCAATTACTTGCTTACCGAAACCTCTGCTGTGGCTAGGAGAAAATAGATGCTATACTTTAGTGCCCCTTGCTGGTCAACCTGAAGAAAATTGGAGCATAATGACTCCAAGAACCCAGGTTTCAATAAATGGAGTGGCAAGTTCTATTCAGACGGGTAAGAAGCCAACCTGATGTGGCCAAAACATCTGCAGCTAGTATGAAGAATCATTACAATGAGATGAGGCATTTGGAAATGCACATATTTTCTTTTTTTTTAATTATTATTATACTTTAAGTTTTAGGGTACATGTGCACAATGTGCAGGTTAGTTACATATGTATACATGTGCCATGCTAGTGTGCTGCACCCATTAACTCGTCATTTAGCATTAGGTATATCTCCTAATGCTATCCCTCCCCTCTCCCCCCGCCCCCCAACAACAGTCCCCAGAGTGTGATGTTCCCCTTCCTGTGTCCATGTGTTCTCATTGTTCAATTCCCACCTATGAGTGAGAACATGCGGTGTTTGGTTTTTTGTCCTTGTGATAGTTCACTGAGAATGATGAGGAAATGCACATATTTTCTTACAGAAGAAAAAGTGCAATAGAGAGAAAAGCTACACGTTAAGTCTTAGCCTAACTTAAATCCGGGAAATGCATTCCTATGAATGCACCCATATGAAGTAAACTCTTTCTAGTCTTGAAGTATGACTTTGCTTGATTATGTCTCCAAAAACGTATGTGGCCTCTCGAAAACCACAAGGGAAATGATAGATACCCACAAATCCCTAGTGGAATTCTCAGTTCAAATTAAATTCTAAAAATAATGCAAAAACTTCTTTCTACAGAGGAAAAAGAGTATATGTACAGTAATGCATTAGATAATCGAAAATAACATTATAACCTATAACAAGCGAATTCTGATTATGGTGAATTTTCTTCCCTGTTTGCCATTTTTTTAGGATGTGATTATATTACTTTAATAATTCAAAAACAACAGCTACATCATGGCTATACTGACACCATCAAAGCTAATTATTTGTTTTTTATTGTTGTTGTTGTTTTGTGGTTTTTTCCTTTTTTTTTTTTTTTGAGACAGAGTCTCACTTTGTCGCCCAGGCTGGACTGCAGTGGCATGATCTCAGCTCACTGCATCCACCACCTTCCAGGTTCAAGCGATTGTCCTGCCTCAGCCTCCCAAGTAGCTGGGATTATAGGCTCTTGCCACCACGCCTGGCTAATTTTTGTATTTTTAGTAGAGACAGGGTTTCGCCATGTTGGCCAGGCTGGTCTCAAACTGCTGAGCTCACGTGATCCATCCGCCTCGGCCGCCCAAAGTGCTGGGATTACAGCCATGAGCCACCATGCCCAGCCCAAAGCTAATTATTAATAACTCTTAGGATTTCAGAGTAAGCCATCAGACCTAACACATCAACCCTATTTGGAACACTATGAGAGCTGGACTTAGAATTTCATCTCCTCCCTCACAAGGTACCCATCAGGAATTTGGATTCACAAGATCCAGCTCTAGGGCCTAGAAAAAGTCCATTCAGGCAGACTGAATAATTCAGTGGCACAGGGGGACTAGCCCATGGGGCAGCCTCGGCACACGTGCAAGCCACCCTCAGATGCTCAGCCTGCAGATAGACTCTGGAACCAGGCACCAAAGATAGCTGGTCCTTCAAAAGCCTTGCAAGTTTCATGGGACCTAGAATAGCCAAAACAGTCCTAAAAAAGAAGAGCAAAGCTAGAGGACTTTCATTTTCTTATTTCAAAACTTACTACAACGCTACAATGTGGTGCTGGCATAACAACAGATATATAGATCAGAGGAATCAAATTGAGAGTCCATAAATAAACCCTCATGTTTATGGTCATTTGATTTTCATGTAGAGGGCCAAAACAATTCAACTGGGAAATGAATAGTCTTTTCAACAAATAATGCTAGGTAACTGAATGCAAAAGAATAAAGCTGGACCCCTACCTTACGCTATATACAAAAAGTTAACTCAAAATTAAAGACCTAAATATAAGAAAACTATAGAACTATTAAAAGAAGATATATGAGTAGATCTTACCTTAGATTTGGCAATGATTTCTTAGAGATGACACGAAAAGCAGAAGAAATGAAAGAATGTTATTTGACTTCGTCAAAACTAAAACTTTTGTACTTTAAAAGACCCATCGGCCGGGTGCGGTGGCTGATGCCTGTAATCCCAGCACTCTGGGAGGCCAAGGAGGGTGGATCACAAGATCAGGAGTTTGAGACCATCCTGGCCAACATGGTGAAACCCCATCTCTACTAAAAATACAAAAAATTAGCTGGGTGTGGTGGCACGTGCCTGTAGTCCCAGCTACTCGGGAGGCAGAGGCAGGAGAATCACTTGAATCCGCAAGGCAGAGGTTGCAGGGAACTGAGATCGCACCACTGCACTCCAGCCTGGTGACAGAGCGAGACTCTGTCTCAAAAATAAATTAAAAAATAAATTTAATAAATAAATAAAAAGACACCGTCAAGAAATAAAATATAGGCCAGGCACGGTGGTTTATGCCTGTAATCCTAGCACTTCGGCAGGTCAAGGTGGGTGGATCACCTGAGGTCAGGAGTTCAAGATCAGCCTGGACAACATGGTGGAACTCCATCTCTACTAAAAATACAAAAATTAGCTGGGCATTGGTGGCGTGCACCTGTAATCCCAGCTACTTGGGAGGCTGAGGCACAAGAATCGCTTGAACCTGGGAAGTGGAGGTTGCAGTGAGCTGAGATCATGACACTGTACTCCAGCCTGGGCTACAAGCATGAAACTCTGTCTCAAAAAAAAAAAGAAAGAAAGAAAATAGAATATAACGCATTAGATGCAACAAAGTTTTTGCAAGTCATATATCTGATAAAGAAACTGGAGCTAGAATATACAAAGAATGATAACAACTCAATAATAAGACAAGGTAAAAATTAATTGCCACCAGGCACAATGACATGCACCTGTAGTCCCAGCTGCTTGGGAGGCTGAGGCAGAAGGATTGGAATGTAGTGCATTATGGTCACACCTGTGAATAACCACCATACTCCAGCTTGGGCGATATAGCAAGACTCTATCATTAAAAACAAAACAAAACAAAATGCCCATTAAAAAATAAGCCAAAGATCTGAATAGATATTTCTCCAAAGAAGAACATATGAATGACCGATAAGCACATGAAAAGATGCTTAACATCACTAGTTATTGGGGAAGCAAAAATCAAAACCACAGTGATTTGCCATGCCACACTCGATAGGATGGCTCTAATAATAAGAATTTTTTAAAAAGATAGTGACGAGTGTTAGCAAGAGTGTGGAGAAATTGCAACCTCATTCATTGCTGGTGAGAATGTAAAATGGTGCAGCCATTTCAGGAAAGAGTATGGCAGTTCTTCAAAGTTATACCCAGAGTTTTCATGTGATCTAGAAATTCTACTTCTAGATATATACTCAAGACAAATGAAAACATATGTCCGTACAAAAACTTGTGCATGAATGTTCATAGTAACATTATTCATAATAACCAAAATGTGGAAATAACCCAAATGTCCATTAAATGATGAATGGATAAACCAAATGAGATGTATTTATACAATGGAATATTATTTATCAATAAAAAGGAATGAAGTACTAAGCCATGTTACAACATGGATTAAACTTTGAAAAAAATGTGCTAAGTGAAAGACGCCACACACAAAGGGCCACATATTGCACGAGTCCACTGTTAGTGTGCTAGGGCCGCCATAACAAAATACCACAGTCTGGGTGGCTTTAGCAACAGAGGTTTCTTTTCTCACTGTTCTGAAAGCTGGAAGTCCAAGACCAAGGTGTTGGTAGCCTTGGTTTCTCCTGAGGCCTCTCTCCTTGGCTTGCAGACAGCTTCTTCTCCCTGTGTCCTCACATGGCCTTTTCTCTGTATGCACACATTCCTCGGGTCTCTTCCTCTTTGTAATGGACACCAATCCTATTGGATTAGGGCTCCCAACCCTTCGGAAGCTCATTTAGCCTTAATTACCTCCTTAAAGACCCTATCTCCAAATATAGTCATATTGAGGTTTCAGCCTTCAAAATATGAATTTGGGGGAAATACAAGTCAGTCTATAACATCCTCTTATAAACAGGCAAATCTCCTTTTCAGTTGTGGCACATGACTGGACTTGGTTGAGTTTTGAGATGCTGATGAGCTCAAGGTCTGAGGCTTGAAAGAATCAGTGAAGCTTTTTTTTTATTTGTTTTTTTCTTTTGAGACAGGGTCTTTCCCCATTGCCCAGGCTGGAGTGCAGTGGCATGGTGCCATCTCTGCTCACTATAATCTCCATATCCTAGGCTCAGGTGATTCTCCCACCTCAGCCTCCTGAGTAGCTGGGACTACAGGTGTGTGCCACCATGCCCAGCTAATTTTTGCATTTTTGTAGAGAGGGGGTTTCACCATGCTGCCCAGGCTAATCCCGAACTCCTGGACTCAAGCAACCTACCCGCCTCGGCCTCCCAAAGTGCTGGGATTACAAGCCTGAGACACCATGCTTGGCCAAAGCTTTTCAAGTAGATAAGATGTATTTAAACATGTAATCTTTAGTATCTACAGAATAGACATTTTTGCTTCTTTTGTCCCTTTCGTAGTGGTAATAAGGGTGAATTTTGTCATGGCCTCAATTATCTATAGGAATATTTACTTGACAATTTTGTGCCTCTGCCCTATAGCTGAGTTGGTCCCATAGAAAATTTCTGCGGAATTCAATTCCATTATTTAAAGTAGTTTTTCTATGAACCAGCCATGATCTGTAACTTGACAGTGTTAACACCAAATAGCAAGACCTTAATCATGGTTCACATACTCAACAAAGATATAACTCATCTTAGTTTTTCAAGTAGATCAGTTTTAGAACACATTAATTCTAACTAGACTGACTATTTTACAACTAAGACAACTTTATAAAGTGCTTTAATTTATAAAGTTGTTTTATAATCACATTCTTTTGACTCTTCTAAAGATTGTTATTTTACAGTATCTTCTTAAATATGTGTATTCTTAAATACAGTATATTCTTAAATATCCTTAAATGGTAGACTTGGATGAATGCACATCTGTAGTACAATGTTAAGCTACCTTCATTTTGTTGGTATGCTAAAGAAACTTTTCAAAGTGTCTCATGTTAAAAATTGGTTTGTGTGTTTTGTATGCTTACAAATTTTTCCATAGTACCATAGATCATTTTAGTGACAAAATTTGACCCTTTTGATAGAAAAGCAGGTCAGTGAGTTCCTTGGGATCCAAAAGGAGTTGACTGCAAAGAGGCAGAAGGGAATTGTTAGAGTGATTCTATAATTGTTCTGCATCTTGATTATGGTATGACTATGCATTTGTCAAATCTTATGCTTAAGAGGGTGAATTTTACTGAATGTAAATTCAGATTTCAATAAACATGACTTTTAAAACTTACAAAATAAATAAATAAATAAATAGGCAAATCTATAGAAATGAAAAGTAGATTAGATCTGGGTTGATGAGAGCTTTGGGGGTGACAGGTATGGGGTGTGGAGGCTTTTTTTGCATAATATTCTGAGGTTAACTGTGATAATAGGTGCACATCTCTGGAATATATTAAAGCCATTAAATTTTACACTTTAAATGAGTGAATCGTATACTATGTGAATTAAATATCAATACGGCTGTTAACAAAAAATACAAGCTTAAGGGCAAAAGAAGTCATCGGTGAAGTCTCTTAAGAGGTAGCAGGATTCTACCCAGAAGCATGGAGTTCAGGGCCAGGACTAGAGTCTTTACCCACATATAAGGAAGAGCCCAGTTCCGATCTTAAACCTTATGGATTGAGGAATCCCAGGTAGAAGGGCAGGCATCAGATCTCTGGCACATGGTTAGGGCTTCCCTGGTGGCAAATGTGGCTTGAACCTGAGTCACATAGGGTTGGCCTAGAGCTTTTTTAAGGAATTTTAAAATTCCTATCCAAGGCTGGCATTCATCTTAGAGACAAAAGTTGACATCTGCCTGGGAAGAAGAGAGTTCCCAAGGCCAGACCTCAAGTAGTCTCTCATGTGTTCCTGACTTCCGTCGCCAATTCCTTTGGAATTTGAATATTAGACTTTAGTGAGCATGTAATCCTTTCAGTATGCTTCTCCCACAAGCTCTGGGTTTTCAAAGCATAAGTCTGCCAAACTGCATTTATTAAGTACACATGCTATATTGTCATTGTCAGTTTACTTTTTTTTTTTTTTTTTTTTTTTGAGACGGAGTCTCACTCTGTCGCCAGGCTAGAGTGCAGTGGTGCGACCTCAGCTCACTGCAAACTCCGCCTCCTGGGTTCAAGCAATTCTCCTGCCTCAGCCTCCTCAGTAGCTGAGACTACAGGCACGTGCCACCACACCCAGCTAATTTTTGTATTTTTAGTAAAGACGGGGTTTCAACATGTTGCCCACGATGGTCTCGATCTCTTGACCCTGTGATCTGCCCACCTTGGCCTCCCAAAGTGCTGGGATTACAGGCTGAGCCACCACACCTGGCTGTCACTTTACTTTTGGATCTGTTCCACTAGTCTTTAAGATCCTGGAAGACGGGAATTGTTACTTTTATACCTGCACTCCCAGTGCTTTGCCCACTGGCAAGCACATAAAAATGTTCCATGTTGTTTGATGAGTAAATGAATAGATGAGTACTTGGCTTTCCCTTTTTTTTTTAAGAGATGGGGATCTCACTATGTTGCCCAAGCTGGCATTGAACTCCTGGGCTCAAGAGATCCTCCTACCTTAGGCTCCCGAGGAATTACAGGCACACCACCATACTCAGCTTTCCATTTATTATGTGTTAGAATGCTCATACCGTCTTGCTTGTGCTAGATTGAGCCATTTTCAAAACTAGCAAACTAAAGAATCCTAAATCATTGATTTTTCCAGAGTCGACTTAATTTTCCATAATAATAGCTTAACATTCATTGAACATTTTTGGACCAGGCTGCACTAAGCAACTTAGATTCATAATTCCTTTGTAGTCCTTACAATAAATCCCTAAATAGATACTTTTATTACCCCCAATTTACAGATATGAAACTCAGGATCACAGAGATTAAGTAACCTGCCCAAAGCTGCAGAGGTAATAGCAGTGGAACCAGGATTCAAAGCTGCCTCAAACTCACACAGGAATGTTCTGAGATTACCTTACTCCATATGTAAAAATTACTGTCTCAGCAGCCCCTTATATTGAAAAGGGAACCACAGAAATAAGGCACACGTAGAAAGAATGGGTGGGCTTCTTTCCCTGAGTCATAGATTCAGTCTGTAATCAACCAAAAGCAGAAAGCCTTCTCAGATAGTTTTCACTGCCTACTGACTCACGGCTTCCACAGTTTTCATTTTATCCTCTTTCATTTCCCTTATACATTTTAGCTGCACTTCACAGGGTTCTGCACAAAGGGAAAACTCAATACAAGTTGAATGCTTACCAGAATGGAACATTCTGACATTTCAGAACAACAGGCTCAGCTTGAGGTGTTTCAAAACGGCATGCACCAAGTGTCCTGAAAGTTGTTATAAGAGATTCAGCAGCTTTCACGTTGACCTCAATGAACAAAATTAAATGTTTGCTCATTTCATGGTTACCATGTTCCAGTGCAAACAGCCTAGTATTTTTCCTGTTTTCTGTTTACCTCCGTTACCTTGGCCATGTCTATGTTATGACTGGATGGTACTCAAAGATCGTTGTCTGCGAGGATGAGGGAGAGATATTTATGCCCAGAGTGGGGGCACCTCCTGTTCCGGGAGAGCTTGGAATCACTCCAGGCCAATGCCTACAGATTCGGAAAGTTAAAACAGAACCATCAGAGTTAATCCTCACACTCAAGGCGTTCAGTGTGTCTAGAACTAAGCCAAAATTCTATGAAGGGACAGGGTTGCCAATGCCCATGGTGTAAACAATTCCCAAACTGTTCCCAGTTTGTTCTACTGAACTGCACGGCTGAAGAGAGAGGAAGTCCAGATAGCACTCTTGAATTTTTTCAAAGCAAGGGCAAAATGCCCCCACTCCCCTACCATCCTCACCAATATACAAAAGTAGGTGAGTCACTCCTGTTGAAGGTGCCACGAAGAGCATTCAGTCCTTCACCCATCCTGGCCCTGGTTTATGGCCGTGCTTGTATCGCTGCCTGTTGCTGGGTGCTCCGGGAAAGAAGGGCTAGGTCTGTCCTGCTCATGATTGTACCTCCAGAACCCAGCACACGCCTAACTTAATACGCTTTCATTCATTGCATAAATGAAATATAAGGTCAATGGAGAAGAAATGCCTGGGAAACATATGGCTGGGAACTGACTCTGCTTTCATAGAGAAGACTTTTGGATCCCACAGATGGTACCCCTTATACTAAGAAGGGAGTACTTCTGTTGGGATCATAACCTCTTTTTAAAACTAAGGTGATTTTTGTCATTTTAACACCATTTGAAAGCACTGTAAAGCTTGGCTTTTTACTTATTTATTTATTTACTTTTTAAGAGACAGGATCTCATTCTGTCACTCAGGCTGGAGTGCAGTGGTGGAAACACAGCTCACTGCAGCTTCGAACTCGTAGACTCAAGTGATTCTCCTGCCTCAGCCTCCTGAGTAGCTAGGACTATAAGGTGTGTACCACTGCACCTGGCCAAGTTTGGCTTTTTAAATGATTCTTACCCAGTTTTTATTTCAGAACAAAATGGCATATTTAAAAACCAACATTTTTCTTTCATACAAGTTTGAATATAATATGCATACATATTTGAAATATATAATCTTTTGAAAACACTAAAAGAACAGAGATCAGAGGATACCATTTTCATAATGTTTTTCTCACTTTTCATGAAATTTGAAGAAGCTTAATTTTTATATTATGAAATATTTGTTGGAAAGTGTTTCTATTTTAAATCAAGATTATTTTTAAAGCTGGGTGCCATAACTCATGCCTGTAATCTCAGTGCTTTGGAGGCCAAGGTAGGAGGATCATCTGAGCCCAGGAGTTTGATATCAGCCTAGGCAATATAGCAAGAATGTGTCTCTACAAAAAAATCAAAAAATTAGCCAGGTATGGTAGAACAGCCTGTAGTCCCAGCTCTTGGGAGGCCGAGGCAGGAGGATCACTTAAGCCCGGGAGTTTGAGACTGCAATAAGCTATGATCATGACACTACACTCCAACCTGGACAACAAAGCAAGACCCTGTCTTTAAAAAAAAAAAAAAAAAAAAAAAATTATTTTAAAATATTGCTTAAATTATCACGTAAATCATCTTATAGTTGCTCCCCCCCAAAAAATCTTATGATAGAGTTTATGCATGTGATATATAAATATAATAACATTAATCAGTTTCTCATGTGTCTTGTTTAGAATCTGCATAATGTTTGGTAAATCTCCTATAAGGGCTTTTTTTTTTTTTTTTTTGAGACAGGGTCTTGCTCTGTGGCCCAGGCTGGAGTGCAGTGGTGCAATCTTGGCTCACTGCAACCTCTTCTGCCTCCTGGGTTCAAGCGATTCCCCTGCCTCAGCCTCCCGAGTAGCTGGGACTACCAGCGCGTGCCACCACACCCGGCTAATTTTTGTATTTTTAATAGAGACGGGGTTTCACTATGTTGGCCAGGCTGGTCTCGAACTCCTGACCTCAGGTGATCTGCCAGCCTCGGCCTCCCAAAGTGCTGGGATTACAGGCGTGAGCCACTGCGCCCGGCATAAGGGCTTTTTAAATACTAATATATTGTCCAAATTTTCTGCTATTGAGTTAATCATCTTGAAGATTTCCACCTGGTATTTGACAAAAGAAAGTCCATGGCAAATCCCTAGATAGAATAGTCAACCCTCACACCTCTGCATTGTATCCAAACAGCCTCTCCTCATTGGAGGGAGTGGCTGTACCACCCAAGCTTCCTGAGTCGGAATTGTGTCGCTTTGACTCTTACTTTCTATCATCTGCTGGGTCTCCATGTCCTTGCCTTTCTCCTACTTATAAAACATGTGCCTCTCTCCCTATGAGAAAGGAGAGGTGATCGGAATATTTCAAGGACTGAATGGAAATGCAAACAGGGCAATTTATATGGTAAGTGGAAGTGGAACACATCATGAAAGCTACACCTGGGAGGAGAGATTGGAAGCATCTCTCAGCCTTAGCAAAGGATTTCTAGATACAGGTGGCGGACACAAATTGCCTGTCAAGAGATTCACTTCATAACGAGGCCAGCCATGTAGAACAGTCCCAGCGCCACCAGGGGACTGCTGCCACCGGCCCATATCTTTGGGGCTCTGAGGTGGGCTGCAGGAATGACAGTCCTGCATTCTGCCACAACAGCCACGTCCCTGCAGGGTATGGGGGACAGACAACGGGGTTAGTGCCATCAGCCCCTTCATGCTGCCCCTGCCAAACCATCAGTCAAACAAGGAGTAGAAAAGGCATGGGAATAAGAGAAAGGAGGAAGTGATCTGAAATTAGGCATGGTGGGGGATGGGCTTGGGTAGGCAGAAAGGAAATGGAAAAGGACATCCATTTGTCTTCGGGATCTTTCTGTCATCTTTGGTTAACAGTTGAGGGGCATGCAACAAGCAAAAGGATGGAAGAATTGAATCACACTCCATCTTGACTGTGGCTTTTTCAGGTTTTCCCCCAGCTTCGTGCACTCAGATGCTCATGAAAACACTGCACTCTTCTCCAGGCCCACACACAAACTGCACACATACACACACACACACACGCATGGGCTTGCACGCATTTCCCAGTGTCTTATTCATGTCTTTTCACCTCTGTGCTTAAAACTGAACTGACAGTAGGGAGGCTGTGCTGTAGAGTGCGGTGATCTCCTTTCCCACTATTTAGTTCCTGTATAAGATATCAGTTTTCCTGAACAGCATGGCAATATCACTCTCAAAGTCAAGATCAATTCTAAATGTCTCCCTCATGCAGAGGAGAACCCATTTTTCCTCCTGAGTCATCATGCATTCCCTAACAAACTTCTGGGACCTCTCATTGAGGACACAGACAGGTGTGGTGTTGCATCCAATGTGGCATTCCCAAGCCAGTTCTCAGCACCCAAGCTCCCTGTTGGCTTGAGAGTGTCAAGCCAGGCCACTAGGCTAACTGCAGGACCTGCAGCTACTAGCTTTACAAAAAATCTGGCTTCAAGTCAGACTCAGATAGATCCCAGGGAGCAAGTTGAATAAGAAAAAGTTCAATGAAGGCCGGGCAAGATGGTTCACACCTGTAATCCCAGCACTTTGGGAGGCCGAGGCAGGCAGATCACCTGAGGTCAGGAGTTTGAGACCAGCCTGGCCAACATGGGAAACCCCATCTCTAGTAAAAATACAAAAATCAGTCAGGCATGGTGGCAGGCACCTGCAATCCCAACTACTTGAGAGGCTGAGACAGGAGAATCGCTTGAACCTGGGAGGGGGAGGTTGCAGTGAGCCAAGTGCGCTCCAGCCTGGGTGACAAGAGTAAGACTCTGTCTCAAAAGAAAAAAGAAAAGAAAAGAAAGAAAGAAAGTAAAAGCCCAATTAATGGGGGTTTCAAGCTTAGAGGAACGGAGCTGCTGGGGTTGTAAATTCAGGCAAACATTTAGCACTAGAAAAACACCATAATGTTAGCACTGGAACCTCTGGAGGAGGCAATGGAGATGCAAGTTTTGAGAGATGATTCTGAAGAAGTTGGAAGAGGACAGAAACAGCAGACAGCATTGCAGAGAGACGGCAGGCAGACTCCTTGGCAGGATCACCCTTAACTCCTCCAGGGTACCTGGCACAGGACAGGTGCCCAAGAAAAACCTGATGAGTCAGTGAATGAATATGCAGTAACTGAAGCCTTCCCCGAAGAAGCAGAAGGTGGCAGGACAAGTTTCATGTTCTTGAGAAAGCCTGTGCCTGCCTGTGGAGAGCCCATCCTTGCATTCTTAAGCGGGTTTTCTGAACTCGTGTCCTGGGGAAGCAGAAGGCAGTTCTGAGGTTCACTGAGCTAGAACAGCGTTTTGATACAAACAGACCTGGGCCCACTGAAAGAGTGATGCACTTGGCCAGAACACCACCTTGAGTTCAGTCAGAAAGCACATCTGTGCCTCATTGATAATGTAATAACCTACATTACATTCTTGGCCGAGAGCACCTGTGCACAGCCCAGAAAGTCAGCCCAGGGCAACCATTCTGATGGAGGTGATATTAACAGCTCTCATTAAAACTGATGACTCTAGCGGTGCCCAGAAGCGCAGCTAAGGTGAAGCGTCTGTCTGCATTTCCATTACAAGCCCCCATTTTTGGAGTTCATAACTCAACCATGGAAATATGCTTTGCATTGAACTGAAACCTGAAAAGAAAACTGTCACAGGGAAAAGAGAGTTGGACTTTTAGAGCCGTAAAATGTGTCAGTTGTCCACTACCATCTGTACACATCCAACTCCGTGTTAGAAGGAATGTTACTGTTTTCCTGCCCCTGTCTGGATGGTGGAAATGGAAGACTGAGGGTGGAGGACTCATTTCTGAGCTGGTCCGGAGGAAATCTGAATGTCTTAACTTTTATGTATATTGGGGATGCTAAGAGCTCTATCATAATGAAAGTAACACTTGTATGACAATCATTTATCCTAGGTGTCGTTTTGTTTATTGTTACCTGTACAAAACCAGCAAGCAAAGAACCCCTAGGGCTCAACCTGAGGCTTAAGGAGGTTACATAGGGCTGGATGTAACTTTCAACACCTTTCTCTGATGAAAGGGAGACCTGAAGGTATGCGTTTCAATGACGGGATTTGAAAGGACTCTGTTATCTTTTATTCTGACCAAAAAAAAAAAAAAAAAGGTCTTGCGAAATGCATTCCTGTCATGGTTGGGCAGGTTAAAGCTCAATGGTCTATATATCTATATCTCTGTCCCAGCTGGGAATGTAGAACAACTCTTACCCATACAAAAATATGAAGGATTAGGTTCATAGAAGACTGCTTTAAAAATATGAGCAGATTATAACTTCTGCTTTTTCTAACAAGTATTGCTTGGGAAGAAAAAGGTCATTATTGTCTTCAGTATCTTCCAGTCCTTTCTCTAAACACCACAAGAATTACATGAAGACTGGAATCAGATCATGCTGTTTCTCTGCTTAAAATTCTTCAATGGTTTCTTATTGGGTTTCAAATAGAATTCACACTCTTCACCATTGCCCATGAGGGCTATACAACCTGGCCTCTCAAGAGCCTTGTGGCCTCTTGTCATGTTGTCCACACCCAGTCATACTTGACTTTTTCCAGTTTCTCAGCTACATCAACCTTTTTTCTCCCACCTCAGGGACTTTTCATTTATGAATCTCTTTGCCAGTTATGTTTCTCTTCCCACACTCAAAGCAGCTGGCCTCTTCATATCCTTTGAGCTTAAATGTCACCTCTGCCTGCCTGCTCCATCACCTCTGCTAACAACCTCCATCTCGACCCCCTGTTGGCTTCTTTTGAAAAATTGAGCACAGCTATTGTTTTACTAATCTGTTTTTGTACTTGTCCTTTATCTATGGCCATCTAGAAAGCATGCTTCATGAAAGTAGGGGCCTTGGCCATTATATTCCCAGTGTCTAGTACAGACCACGTGCTCACTATTTGCTGAATAAATTGAGATTTATGTATTACATAATGCATTATAAATTTAAGCTTTAGTAGTCATTATTTTCTTTGTAGTATATATAATAGAATAATTTCTCCTTGATTTTTATATAACCTCCACTTTGGAAAGAGGAACTAGAATTCCCACACCAAATGACAGTCTTAGAAATTGGATTGATAAGGCAGACATGATGGCACACACCTGTAGTCCCAGTTGCTTCAGAGGCCAAAACAGGAGGACTGCTTGAGCCCAGCAGTTCAAGGCTACAGTGAGCTAAGCAGGTTCCACTGCATTCCAGCCTAGGTGATAAAACAAGACCCTGCCAAGAAAGAAAAAGGAGGGAGGGAAGGAGGGAGGGAGGGAAGGAGGGAGGGAGGGAGGGAGGGAAGGAGGGAGGGAGGGAGGGAGGGAGGGAGGGAAGGACGGAAAGGAAGGAAGGAAGGAAGGAAGGAAGGAAGGAAGGAAGGAAGGAAGGAAGGAAGGAAGGAAGGAAAATAAATATATTGGATGGATAAAGAAATTCTGTCCTTTTACATCTTTCACTCTCTTTTTAGCATCATAAAATTGTGCTGAACTTCTGCAAAGAGTTTGTGGACCTAACCAAGGTGCTCCCCATGCCTCTTGAACTTGTAGATTCCAGGTTCTTCACTTGATGTACTTTGAGCTCTGAATACTGAGACCACAAAAAAATATACTCAGCGTTTTGCAAACCTTAGAAAAGTAGATATAAGAGCATTGATTAATGTTCCAACTTGGCCTGATTCACTCAGAACATAAAACTTTGTCCCAGATAGGACTGGCTCAAGACCCCACAGCTAAAAAAGCCATCTGAGACCTGTGCCCAAGCCTTCTGATGCCAGATCTAGGCCTTAATTCAGGGAACTACTGCTGTCTCTGGAAAGGCAGGGTTAGTTAACAACCCATGATTCTCCAACTGAATCCTTCAAGCACTAGATCCTCATGCTTTTGCATGACTGGCTCCAGAAGTTTCTTTAAAAATCCAGTCCCCATATTAGAAGTGGTAATACAATTCAAGGAAGCTGTCATTGTCAATCATTGCATATTCGGCAATTCTTTTTTTTTTTTTTTTTGAGACAGAGCTTTGCTCCCGTTGCCCAGGCTAGAGTGCAATGGCATAATCTCAGCTCACTGCAGCCTCCGCCTCCCAGATTCAAGCAATTCTCCTGCCTCAGCCTCCTGAGTAGCTGGGATTGCAGGTGCCCACCACCATGCCCAGCTAATTTTTTGTATTTTTAGTAAAGACGGGGTTTCACCATGTAGGCCAGGCTGGTCTCAAACTCCTGACCTCAGGTGATCCACCCAGCCTCCCAAAGTGCTGGGATTACAGGCGTTAGCCGCCATGCCCAGCTCAGAAATACTTTACCTGATTCTTTTCCTCTCTGCCACTTGCTAAAATTTGGTTGACTGAAAGGAAAATAAGAAAAGGCTTAGATAAAATAAGAATGTTTGCATAGGAATATGACCCTTAGCAAGCTGGTTACTCTCTAAGACTCGGTTTCCTACGCTATAAAATGGGGATATAACATATATGACCTACCTCACAGAGTCTTTAAGACAATTAAGATAATGCATGTAGAGTTCTTAGCACAGTGTGTACCAAGGGCCCAATGTTAGCTCCTACTGCTGTTGTATCATTATTAATAACAATTCCAACATAAGAGAAGCTCTAGAAACAAGAGAGCTTTTCTTTTCTTTTTGGACAGGGTCTTGTTCTATTGCCCAGGCTAGAGTTCAGTGGCATAATCATGGCTCACTGCAGCCTCAACTTCCTGGGCTCAAGTGATCCTCCCACCTCAGCTTCCCAAGTAGCTGGGACTATAGGTGTGCACCACCATGCCCAGCCAATATTTTATTTATTTATTTATTTATTTTTTGTAGAATGATGTCTCACTCTGTTGCCCCAGCTAGTCTTGAACTCCTAGGCTCAAGTGATCCTCCCACCTCAGCCTCCAAAGTGCTGGGATTACAGGTGTAAGCCACCATGCCTGGCCTCTTTTCTTTTCTTTTAAAGGGAGGCTGGGAAAGCTGGAGAGCTAGTAGGAGCCAGGGCACATAGAGAGTGAGGTAGTAGCATGCCTAAGGTACACCTCAGCAGTTCCAGAATTCTGCTACGAGTGGCCCTCCATCAAACTACTTCACCTCTCTGAAGTCTAGTTTGCTTACCTGTAAAGGAAAGATAATAACCAACTCTAACCTACTTCACCAGGTTGTCAAGGATTCAAATAAGACACACATCTGTAAAAGCACTTTGTATGTCTTAATGGAAATGTTAGATATTGCTTTCACATATGTTACAGATAACTGGCTATTGCTTCAATCAAGTCAGTGGTTCTAAACTTTGGCTGCAAATTAGAAGCACCCGGAAGCTTCAAAAAATCCAAATGCCCGGGCCACACCATAAACTAAGCCAGACCCTCTTCCGTGGGACCCAGGCCCAGTACTACTTTGTGTGTGTGTGTGTTTGTGTGTGTGTGTTTGTGTGTGTGTGTGTGTGATGGAGTCTCACTCTATCGCCCAGGCTGGAGTGCACTGGCGAAATCTCGGCTCACTGCAAGCTCCACCTCCTGGGTTCAAGCAATTCTCCTGCCTCAGCCTCCCGAGTAGCTGGGACTACAGGTGCCCGCCACCATGCCCGGCTAATTTTTTGTATTTTTAGTAGAGACGGGGTTTCACCATGTTAGCCAGGATGGTCTCAATCTCCTGACCTCATGATCCGCCTGTCTAGGCTTCCCAAAGTGCTGGGGTTACAGACATGAGTCACCGTGCCCGGCCCCAGTGCTACTTTTCTAAAGCTCCCCAAGTGATTCCAATATCCATCCAACATTAAGAGTCAAGAAATAAAATGTTTCTTAAACCTTCCCAATGATAAGGAGCCCCAGAGTCCCACCATACCTGCAGAATCAGCCTTCGAAGGGACGGGGGCGTGGAGTCTATTTTCAACAGGCATCCTTAGCTGACTCTTAACAGCAGGCAATTATGAGAAACAATGTGTTGAATCATAGTCTGAGAGTTGGAAGGGATGTTGTTTAAAGTCTTCACCCTTGAATCATCTCAAAACCATGTGAAACTTTATGAATCCCACGAACGAAAGGCCAATGTGTGTTAACCCACTACATGAACAATAAATAATACGACTGTTAGCTATTTCTCTGTGCTGGAATCATCACCAGCCTCTCAGTTCCGTTTAGTTCCTGAACTTTCTAGTTCAGGAAATTTTGACTGACTGAAGAGATTTGCAATGATAAGAAACTTTTCTGAATCAAACAATTTGGGATGCCAGGAAATGCACAGAAAGAATCTTTCATTTAAAAAGAAATATTCAAATATTGTGAAATAAAATAATAAGCTGAGCTTTTTGATGTGCACAAAGAGAACTGACCTCCAGATGGTACAGACACAACTAAATTTTTATTATTTTTCTTTCAAAAGGAAATATTGCACAGTTCTATAAAGCTTACCCTATTACTTGAAGCTCACATGGGAAAGATAGGCAGATAACATTTAATGTAAATAACATACAAACAAGCTACTACGTCGCAGAAAAGTGGAAAATATCAAGAAAAAATGTAATCAACTGCTGATATGCAAGTTGTAAAACTCTGCTCAACTCTGTGCAATTTCCCTCATCTACCATTTTGAAAGCATCAAACTGCCGGAATGGTTGGTCTGTCAGCTTCTGCTGAACATTCTAATGTTGTCATTGAAAAGTTAAGCTTTGTGGAGTTCTGTTCCCTCTGGGGTCACATTTACCTGCATGGCCTAAGTAGTTAACCTTAAAATATTTTCTCCTTTCTATTTCTTGCACTGTTTTGAGTCCAGCCTTCATCTCAGCTTTGTTTGAGCCATAAATACGGTCAATATTCAGAGACTATATTTATTTCTAAGCTTTTTAAGAAGAAAGATAATGGAGATTGATTTTAATAAATAGATGAGTTTCAGATATTTGCATTTCCTTTATAATGGCTTCATATCGGTTACTCAGTTCTAAACTTTGTCAGATAAGGCATTGGGGAATAACAATGCTGGATCCAGTTTGAATTATGTCTTTGGAAATTATAGCCACTCGTTCCATGTAATAAGCGCTTGTTTTCATGTGCATTCACCATGCCCATTTCTTAGTATCTCTTTTATCTCTTTTTATTTTTGATAAAGTGTTTTAATAGAGAATATCACTGTAGCCTACCTTTTAATAGTATGAAATAACAAGACATTATTGCCAGGTTTGTTTACATTTGGAAAAAGTCCTTATCATTAATAAGAGGTATACTATAAATGCTTGGAGTCCCATGCCCCATGGAGGAGCTAGTGCACATGATACCTTGAGCAAGAACAGAGCTATGGGCACTCCCAATTGTGTGCCCTCCCTCTCAATTGGTTTTTGTCTTTTTTTATTTTTATTTTTTCTGGGATACGGTCTTCCTTTGCTGTCCAGGTTGGAGTGCGGTGGCACAAACCTCCTAGGCTCAAGCAATCCTCCCACCACCACTTCCCAAGTAGCTAAGACCACAGGCACACACCATTATGCCCAGCAAATGTTTCAAATATTTTATAGAGACAAGGTCTCACCATGTTGCCCAGGCTCAAGCGATCCTCTCACCTCAGCCTCCCAAAGTGCTGGGATTATAGGTGTGAGCCACCACCCCCAACTAGTTTCTTTAGGGTTGTAATTTTTTATACTTTCCTGTTCTTTGTTGAGTCATTTCATTGTCAGATTGCATGTTTGATTGCATTGTTAGATTGCATGTTAGGATGCCCACCCTGATGGCCTCATTTGAATTTAATTACCTCTGTAAAGATCCTATCTTCAAATAAGGTCATATTCTGAGGTATTCAGTATATGAATCTGAGGGGTGTGGGGGGGCACAATTCAACCCTCAACAGTAGTATTATACATGATTATTTTAAAGATTGTTCCTGTATCCTCAAATCATAGCTGATAAATGAAAATAAATTCTGGAAAGAAAACCTTAATTGTGACGACGGTCTTTGGAACAGGACTTTACTGGTATTTGGCAGGTGAGTGTATACCTCCCACAACTGTGAAAATGATCATCTCCCAGTTAGCTGTCTCCCAGTGTACAATTATTTTCTGTCGTACACCATAGACCGATACACACTGATGTTATAGATTTGGCTTCTGTGCTCCTAAGAGCCAAACTCTATAGCAAAAGCTGTATTCAACGGGGCAGAATTTCTCTTTTGGTTGCTGGGACAGCAAGAGGATGGACAGACTAAGACCTTCCTGGTATAGACAAGGAAACAGGTCAGAAACAGGGAAGAGGGTGGCAAAGGTCACAGGGCTAGTTAGTGGCAGCCCTGGAACTAGATCTTGGGTCTCCCAACTCATAAGCCGGTGCTCTTTTACCAAACCACACTATCCTCCACCCCGGGTATCCCTCACCTTACCTGCCAGCTATCAAAACCACCCACTGCTCGCTGGCAATATATGCTTTTCCTTACTGACTTTAATATTTAAAAAAATTTTTTTTGTATTGAACTGATCCTAATTGCTAAGTAAGTGCATTACTGACACCCATGAGCAGAATTAAAATTGGGGAGTTATGCCTTTGGTGATTGTTTCCCTAAAAACCTGTCAACTCCCCCACAAAAAAAATCTAGGCATCTAATTTTCATAAGGTAGTGGGTTTCTTGACCCCTCAGATCCAATTTTTTGGCTAAAACTTGCTTTATCAGCCAGAATTGTAGATATATGCTCCAAAGTGGAAAAAAAAATTTGTCTGAGATGTCAAACTAGTGGCAGTTAGTGATTACTTTTGAAAACAAAAAAACAAAAAGGCTCTTACCTTCTGTTTTACCAGTTCTTGGTTAATACACCATCACTGATATTAGAGGTTTGGATTTTAGATATCTTCAACCTAATTCAGCCACTTTACAAATAAGGAAATGGTAGCCTGGGCAATGGCATGTCCAAGGCCACTCAGTTAAAGAGAAATCTAGGGACAGGTCTTTGTCTCTGGGTCTCTGGACATCTCATCCACAACTTTTTTTTTTTTTTTTTTTTTTTTTTTGAGACAGAGTCTCGCTCTTGTCGCCCACGCTGGAGTGCAGCGGCACGATCTTGGCTCACTGCAACCTCCGCCTCTTGGATTCAAGTGATTCTCCTGTCTCAGCCTCCCAAGTAGCTGGGATTACAGGCGCCCGCCACCATGCCCGGCTAATTTTTGTACTTTTATTAGAGACAGGGTTTCACCATGTTGGTCAGGCTTGTCTCAAACTCCTGACCTCAGGTAATCCACCTGCCTTGGCCTCCCAAAGTGCTGGGATTACAGGTGTGAGCCACCGTGCCCGGCTCATCCACAACTCCTAATACCACTGCTACTGCTGCCTAATGGTTATGTTAGCACATTCCTAAGCTACAGGAAGTTTATTTTTCCCCATGAAGATAGGAGAAATACTAACCCTAATGTTCATTAGTGACTTGATGCTTTACCATGTAGCTCTGTTATGTCACACTCACAATATTAATTTTAAAGAATAGACTGTTTTCCAAATATATGTATTTAATGTGACTATCTTCTGACTATTCACTGATGTTACCAACACCTAAACTTACTTGTGTAGGGAAATGCCATGCACATTAACTTTTAATATTTTTAAGACTGTATAAAACTTTTGTTTTATTTTATTAAAAGGGAAATGTTTTTATGTTTCCTTTAGATGTCTTCAAAATTCATGTTTTTGTAACTTCTTTTCAGGGTTATTAAATCAGGTTAAACTAGATTAAGCCCCAGCAAAGGTGTTTCAGAGTTTGAAGCCTGGCATATCAGCCAACTCTACAAAGTGGTCTCAGAACAGAGGACATTCTGAGATGCAGAGTCCATTGATGAACACTAATCCTAGAACATTAAACTTACCGTGTTAAATGGATTTCTGGAAGTTTCTCTGTGGAAGTCTTGGAATAGTCCTCCCTTCCTTTTCTTGAGCCAAGAAAACTCTGAACCAGAACAATTCGATTTCAATTTGTGGAAAAACTATATTCAATGAGCCAAACACCGTGCTGAGAGTTTTGTAGGGGGCGGGAGAAAGGGGCATTTGGATCACTGTTGTATGTTAGTTACTAAAATATCTGGATTTCTATTTAAATGTTCTGAGATATATTTTCAAGCTTTGTTTCTGAGGGGTATTTGCAAGCTTCATTTTAAAGTCCGAGAACCCGAAGAATGAAACTCGCTTTTGTGTCATAGTTATTGTGTTATATGTTAAGCATTTGGAAGGGACCCCAGTGAGGCCTCAGGAAGCAGTTACTGCCTCTCTTATCGTCCTGAAGGCGATTTGTTTTAAAGTTGATAATCCCTAGGGCTGTGAGAGTGTCCCACATCTGCCCTGAATTGAAAACAGATTCCCATTTAGAGCCTTACATCAGTGCTGCAGATTCATGCGATCTGAGTCAGAGAGGAAGTCAGAGACCATTTGAACGTATGGCCAGCAGCTCACTTCATGGAGGAACAAGATTGCAGGGTATGTAGGCTGTCTGTTTTCAAATTTTAAGACTGTTTTTGGTGTCCTTCTGACATTTAGACTGATATATTCAGGAAAGGACTATTGTGGGAAACAGGTATAAAGTAAGTGTCAGTATCTAGGGATTTTCAGTGCTACTGATGAATTCATCAAAATTCCGAGGGCGCTAGGCAGCGACTGCTTCGGAATTCCTTCACCGGGCTTTGCCATTTTTGTGACTTACCATTCATTATATAAGATATATTTATATAATTATGTAGATATTTATTTTCCCCCAAGACTCTAAAAAAGGTTTTGTAAGCCAAGAAAAGTTTTTCCTGTTAAAGACCAGAGCTTTTCCAGCCTCTACTTATCTATGAAAACTTTTTTAAAGATTTGCACACACGCTAAGAATGAAGGATGTAACGATGTATTTCATATTGCAACCCCCAGGGGATCGGGACCATCCGATTAACCATTTAGTATCTAATATTTTACTGAAGGAGTTTTCTTCTCAGGTTGCTGAACAACTTTGTTTCCGTCTTCGTCTTCTCTGTGGAAATCGTATTCTACAGATTGTGAAGGTCTTTTCCTTTTTAATTAAAAAAGGGGTTTATATTTGGGCTGAACATGGAGGCTCATGCCTATAATCCCAGAACTTTGAGAGGCCGGGGCGGGAAGGTTCCTTGAGCCCAGGAATTGGAGACCAGCCTGGGCAACATGGCGAAACACTGTCTCTACAAAAATTACAAAAATTAGCTGGACATGGTGGCATGCAACTGTAGTCTCAGCTACTTGGGAGGCTGAGGCAGGAGGATCTCTTGAGCCCAGGATTTCTGGGCTGCAGTAAACTATGATCACACCACTGCACTCTAGCCTTGGTGACAGAGTGAGATCTTGTCTCTTCTTCTTTTTTAAATTTTTCTTTTTTTTTTTTGAGACAGAGTCTCCCTCTGTCATCCAGGCTGGAGTGCTGTGGTGTAATCTCAGCTCACTGCAACCTCTGCCTCCTGGGTTCAAGCAATTCTCCTGCCTTGGCCTCCTGAGTAGCTGGGATTACAGGCACCTACCCCCATGCCCGGCTAATTTTTGTATTTTTCATGGAGACAGGATTTCACCATGTTGACCAGGCTGGTCTTGAACTCCTGACCCCAGGTGATCCACCTGCCTCAGCCTCCCAAAGTGCTGGGATTACAGGCGTGAGCCACCACACCCAGCCTGACCCTGTCTCTTAAGAAAAAAAAAAATAGATTTGTTCATGAAAAATAATTAAAGAGTACAGAGGTCATGAGGTAGAGTCTGAGAGCCCAACCACTCGATGCATGGGTGCTGACCCCAGCCTGGCCTGAGGGCCCCTCCTGCCCCTTCTCTGCTTCTGGCCTGGGCTTTGGCAAGTTGAGGCCTCTCAGGTGGGCTTCTGGAAGGCTGCTTTGCTCACTACTGTCTCTGAGGAGCTGAGAACAGTGCCTGGTACTGTCGGTGCCCGGTCAATACTTGTTGAATGAAAGTAGAATTAGAGAAGGGAACTCTAGAAGAAATGTCAGTTTGGGCATTTAACCTAGTGAGGCTTTGCTTGGGCAAATTTCTCCTCGCCATCTTGGTAGGATTGCAACCAGAAGGAGAGACTGGGTCATTGAGAGAAAAGTGCTAGACTGCCAGTCAAAGCAACTATGTATGAAACATAGAATTCCACGGTCATGGGATGAACAAAGCAAAAAATGTCTGAAATATGAGTTGTGAGAGGTAACAGTCATGCCCTAGAGGGTTCTCAGGAGTCCAAGGGAGGCTGGTAAATGGGAGAAAGTGAACAGACATGGCTGGCAGGTTCTCCTTTCAACTTGGGGCAGATGGACTCATCAAAAATCTTCCAACAGAACAAAGCCTCCTCTTGTTACATGCGCTTTCCCTGGTTTCAGAAACAATACATTCAGAGCAGCCTAGTTGGCAGGTAATGTTTTCAGTCCAAATGCCAAAACTCTGGTCCCTCTTGACTGGTTGCCCGCAGTTCTTTAAAGAGGGAAGGTTTTTTCAGGTGCCAAAATTTGACTGCAAACTCTGTCATGGGACTATGCCCTCTTAATCCCAGCAAGACAGAGGCTTTCTTTTAGAAATGGAAGCAAGCACATTTGGGTTTTTGTGCTGAGGATGCAAAAAGATGTATTGATCAACTCAGACAGAAAGGGGAATTATCAGCCTTAGGAATATCGTTCCTGTCCTAAAGAGACAAGCGAATGAGCCTTGAAATCTATAGAGACAGTTCCAGTTCAGACAAGTCTCCTTTGTGGGAGATGATTGTGTATATATCTTATTTTAACTAACCTAATTAATCTACCTGATTAATTTATCAACCTCAGAAGTTTGGGGAGAAAATAAAATCAGTGTGGCAGAGACTTCCACAGTGATACCTGGATTATAAATTTACTGTTACCTCAAAGAAAATCCAGATCCAAAATCTGTCTGCCTCTTTTCCAGTAACAAACCCAGCACATCTTCATTTAGGGCAATATCCTCTTGCCCTGCCCCTCCTCTAATTTACAGCCCCATATTTGGACACCAGGGATTCAATGACCTACCACCAAGGCACCAATGGGTGGTGCCACCATGCCAATTCACAGAACTCGTGGCTCTTCAGAAGTTTTGTAAGCCATTGTTTAGAATTCAGAACACATTATCACCCAGAAACAAGGTTAGGCTCCAGCTCTACTCCTGAATGCAAATTTATCCTAAAATACAGGGAATCTACTACAAGCATCTGGAAAGGGGAAGAAAGAACTTCCATCATACTGTTTAATGGCATTGGAGAATATATTTTACAATGAACGGTAATAATGTTCTCAAGAGCATTTTTAATATCCTTGAGAATTCATTCTTGGCCCTGGACATCATTTGTTTCTTGGTCTGGACCCTAACCACCTATTCTAGGTGCTTTGTCTCCTGCTGCTTCCTTGAATGGTACCCTAGGCTGAAGTCCAAGAAAATTATTTGCATGTACTTTTCCACTTGTGGTTTCTTTTGCCTAGACTGTCTTATTCCTCTTCTAATTCCTGGCAAACTCTCGATCAGCTCAAACATTCACACAGTTAATACTCCTCTGTGATGCCCCAGTCAAACTTCCACCTCTCTACTCCCTTGGCCACAAACCCCTCTAAGAAAATTTTGCAGACAGCTTCAAGTGGTTCCTCCATTGACCTTCCGAAATTCCAAGGACCCCAGTTCAAAACTCTGCCTAGGAAATATTAGAAATTCCCCTCCCTAGCTCGCTTGCATTTCCATAAGATCTTAAACGTACTGCTATGTATTTACATTAATCACATTATATTGCAATTATTTTGGGGCGTGTGGTCTCACTCTGTCACCCAAGCTGGAATGCAGTGGCATGATCATGGCCCATGGCAGCCTTGAACTCCTAGGCTAAAGCAATCCTCCTGCCATAGCCTCCCACGTAGCAGGGACTATAGGCATGCATGATCACGCCCAGCTGATTTTTTATTATTTGTAGAGACAGGGTTTCACCATGTTGCCCAGGCTTATCTTAAACTCCTGGTCTTAAGCAATCCTCCTGCCTCAGCCTCTCAAAGTGTTGGGATTTCGGGCATGAGCCACTGTGCCTAGCCTACTTCTACTTTTTTGTGTGGGAGGAATTATGAGTAGTGGGAAGAGACTGGAGCTTAGAGTTAGAGAGTATAGGCACCAACACTGGCTCTCTGATTTCCAGTTGTGTGGTCTTGGATAAGTTAATTCTCTCTCCATTTTTGCTTTTCTTCATTTGTAAGATGAGAGTAATACCTGCCTGTAAGGAGTTGTTGTAAGGATTAAATAATAATCCGTCTAAAAGCCCTAGCCTAGTGCTTAAGCCATACAAAGTGAAAGATAAATGTTAATAAAATATGAATCTAAATTTGAAATGGTGGACATAAAACTCTGAAGCCAGAAGGAATTTGCGTCTCTTCTGTCCAGCCTTGGACTCTCTCCTTTTGCGACTCACCCCCTTCAGTTTGAGGCAGCATGTCAGTAGGCTGGCATTACCTTTTTACAGCCACTTCTCAGATCACTTCGGTGACTAAAATAAAATAAAACTTAGAAGAGTAAGAGAAAAGAGGAACAGCGCCCAGTCGATTTGTAAGTGTGCGAAAGAAAAAGTAAGCTAGGATGGAGGAAGAGGGAACAAAGTATATGCAAAGGAAAAAGGGAGAGGATGATGAGAAAGCTGAGGGCAGGTAGTAGCAAAGGGAGACAGAAGAGAAACTGCACCACTGGGAAATTGCACTTCCAGGATCATAGAAGAAGCAATTGTTCATTTAAATATATACACCTGCGAGTGCACCCCTGTGCATTTTTTACCCAAGAAGTGCCTTGTGTAGTTCCAAGTACTTCACATAAATAATCATGGTAGCCTGACACAGTGGCTTGCACCTGTAATCCAAGCTACTTGGGAGGCTGAGGCACTTGAAGCCAGGAGTTAGAGACAAGCCTGGGCAATGTAGCAAGAACCCCATCTCTAAAAAATAATAATAATGATGATAATTATGTGTTACTAAAACTTACATACCGTTTACTATGTGCCAGGCACTGTTCTAAGCTCTTTAGACATATTAACTCATTTAATCCTCACAACAACACTGTGTGGTAGACACATAAAAATCCCTATTTTACTGATAAAGAAAGGGGACACACGAATAGTCCCATAACTAGGATATATGGGAGCCAGTATTTGAACCCAGAGAGTCTGCCCCTGGAGTCTTGCACTCTTAATGGAAATGACAACCATCACGCAGAAATGCACCTGCAGCTGAGGTGGCTCCTGGCGTGGTCAGGTGGCCAATGTGGCCACTACAGTCAACAGCACAGTAAAGTCCAGCCTGGTGGACATTCCCACTGATATACTTTCCAAAATACCATGCTAACAATACCAGGCTAACACCTGAGAAGTTAGAATGGTAGAATTGCATGGCATGGAGAGACATTGGGTTCACTGTGCTCCGACCAGCCAGCTGCTTCTATTGAGAGTGCCAGGAAATGCTGGACCCGGGGTCACTGGTCAAACTCTCTGGGGAGAGACACAGGGCAGAAGTGAGTTGATCTCAGCCTCCCATATAACACTGCAGCGTCAGAAGGACATTATCCTTATTCCAGGTAATGTCCAGGAAATTCTACAAAAATTCTTTCCGAAAGTTTGCAGACATTATTATGTTGACACTCCAATAGTTTTCCAAATATGAAAATAAAGACAATTGTGCTTTATTTTGAAGAACCATCTATTTTGACCTATTTAAAAGAGACAAAATATGCAGGGTTTTGTTTTGTTTTGTTTTTTGAGACAGAGTCTTGCTCTGTCACCCAGGCTGGAGTACAGTGGCGTGATCTCAGCTCTCTGCAAGCTCCGCCTCCCGGGTTCAAGCGATTCTTCTGCCTCAGCCTCCTGAGTAACTGGGACTACAGGCGTGCGCCACCAAGCCCAGCTAATTTTTGTATTTTTAGTAGAGACGGGGTTTCATCATATTGGCCAGGCTGGTCTCAAACTCCTGACCTCGTGATTCGCCTGCCTCACCCTCCCAAAGTGCTGGGATTGCAGGCGTGAGCCACTGCTCCCGGCCTTGTTTTGTTTTTGTTTTTGTTTGTTTTTCTGTTTTGTTTTTTTGAGACGGAGTCTCGCTCTCTCACCCAGGCTGGAGTGCAGTGCATGATCTCGGCTCACTGCAACCTCTGCCTCCCAGGTTCAAGCGATTCTCCTGCCTCAGCCTGTCGAGTAGCATTATAGGCACCCGCCACCAGGCCTGGCTAATTTTTTGTATTTTTAATAGAGATGGGGTTTCACCATGTTGACCAGGCTGGTCTCAAACTCCTGACCTCAGGTGATCCACCAGCCTTGGCCTACCAAAGTTCTGGGATTATAGCCGTGAGCCACCGCACCCGGCCGGGAGAGGCTTATTAAATGTCTGCCCACATCTTGGTCTCCATTTTTTTTTCTCATTACAGCCTGGCTGGGGAACATCTTACCTAAAAACTCATTCATGCAAAATTCTATCTCCTTTGGAGCATTTTTAGGTCTTTTCACATGTCCTGGAAAGAAATACTGAATTAAATTAAATTTTAATTTTAATTTAATTTACTTTTAAATTTAATTTAAATCCTGAATAAAAGGCCTTACATAAACTGACTAAAAAGAGCTTAACTATGCAAAAGTAGGTTAAATAGAACAAGGCACTTTCAAGTATACAAAACAATCCCATCATTAGAAAAAAGAAAATTCTGGGCTCACTTCAGCAGCACATATACTAAAATTGGAATGATACACAGAACACTAGCATGACCCCTGTGCAAGGATGATGTGCAAATTTGTGAAATGTTTCATGTATTTTTTAAATAGTTAAAAAAAATCTGCAAGTGCAATAAATACATAATATAAACACTAAATTAAGTTAGATATGCCCTTGGAGGAACTAATTATTTTCATCACTAAACTGCTCCCAAATGCCAAGAAAATATAGAACACTAAAATGAAACCTAGACTCTCAGACTCTCAAAGGTCTAGAGGTTGAATTTTAAGCAAACTCTTCATTGAGCAAATGAATCTTTTTTTTTTTTAATAGAGGCAGAGTCTCGCTCTGTTGCCCAGGCTGAGTGCAGTGGTGCGATCTCAGCTCACTGCCACCTCTGCCTCCTGAGTTCAAGCAATTTTCCTATCTCAGCCTCCCAAGTAGCTGGGACTACAGGCGCATGCTGCTATGCCCGGCTAATTTTTTGTATTTTAGTAGAAACGGGTTTCACCATGTTGCCCAGGCTGGTCTTGAACTCCTGAGCTCAAGCAATCCGCCTACCTCGGCCCCCGAAATTGCTAGGATTACAGACGTGAACCACCGCACCCAGCCAAGCAAATGAATCTTTAAGAAACTGTATTTAGGCCACCTGGCTACTTGGCAGGGCTATTGTGAGGATAACATGAGATTTAATGAATGTAAATCTCCCAGCCTAATGCCTAGCACGTAGTGGACACTGACTCAATAATACTTTGTTGAATAAATGTTCAATCACTTGGCCAAGCCAACTCAGCTATCCCATTAGGTTCTGGTTGCCATGGGGTAGCATGGGTTATCATCATGGATAATTCTAAGATTACACAAAAACACTTCCTAGAAAGAGCAATTTGCTGGGAAACAAAAATCCCAGAATGCTGAGATTTGCTTTCTAACCTTTTGCAAAAGGGTAAATTAGAGTTATGACTGAGTTGCTCTGAGAATTCAGTGAAATTATGTTCATCTATCCATCCATCATCCTTTTAAAAAATATTGATTGCCAGGAGTGGTGGCTCACACCTGTAATCCTAGCACTTTGGGAGGCTGAGGTAGGCAGATCACTTGAGTTTGAGGCCAGCTTGGCCAACATGATGAAACCCCATCTCTACTAAAAAGACAAATATTAGCTGGGTGTGGTGGTGCATGCCTGTAGTCCCAGTTACTTGGGAGGCTGAGACAGGAGAATTGCTTGAACCTGGGAGGCAGAGGCTGCAGTGAGCCAAGATGATGCCACTGCACTCCAGCCTGGGTGGCAGTGAGACCATGTCTCAAAAAAAAAAAAAAATCCTCCCCCTGCAACACTCCCCCCTCCGACATTCCCCCCAACATTCCCCCTAACATCATTCCCCCCCATCATTCCCCCCCGACATAACAAAAGAAAAAAAAGATTGTGTATTTTCAACACGGCAAGGATTGTTCTTGTGCTTGGTTGATGGTGGTGAACAGACCAGCCAAGGTCTCAGCCCCATGGAACTTACATCCTCCCATGAAGCACTTCACATGCAAGTCCTGCCATCACCTAGCACTAGAACCTGCCTCTGGGTGGTTGCCCTGGAAAGAGCAGTTACCTTCGAAGTCAGACTGATGCCCACTGCAGGCCAACCTCCACCACTTGGCAGCTATTCACCTGTCAGAGTTCAGAGTCCTGGGAAAAGCTTCTGAGCCGCAGTCCTGGTCCACAAATGGATATAATAACACTCACCTTGCAGGGATTCTGTGAAGGTGAAATGAGACATACTGAGTAGAAAGTACAATATGTGGCACATACTAGGTGTTCAATCCATGGTAGCCCTTCATTACCTTGATGAACAAATAGATCAAAAGAGGATCTAAGGACCCTCACAGGGGTGAGCCACTGTACCCATCCCTAGGATCGCTTGAGCTCAAGAGTTTGAGATCAGCCTGAGAAATAGAGAGACCCTGTCCCTACAAAAAGAAAAAAAATTAGCTGAGTGTGGTTGCACATGCCTATAGTCCCAGCTACTCGGGAGTCTGCAGCAGGAGATTCGCTTGAGCCTGGGTGGTCGAGGCCATGGTGAGCCATGATGGCACCACTGCACTCCAGCCTAGGTGACAGGGTAAGACCTTGTCTCACAACAACAACAACAAAAGAGACAGAGAGAGAGAAAGAGAGAAAAAGACCTAGTGCCGGCATAGAGAATATGGCATGTCATTGTGAAATTTCAGAAGAGTAGGGTTAAATGGAAGAGTGTTGTTTTGTTTGGTTTTGTTTTGTTGTTTTGTTTTGAGACAGAGTCTTGCTCTGTCACCCTGGCTGGAGTGCAGTGTCATGACCTTGGCTCACTGAACCTCCACCTCCCGGGTTCAAGCAATTCTCCTGCCTCAGCCTCCCAAGTAGCTGGAATCACAGGCATGCACCACCATGCCTAGCTTTTTTTTTTTTTTTTTTTTTTTTTTGCATTTTTAGTAGAGACAGGGTTTCGCCGTGTTGGCCAGGCTGGTCTGGATCTCCTGACCTCAAGTGATCCTCCTGCCTTGGCCTCCCAAAGTGCTGGGATTACAGGCGTGAGCCACCGCGCCTGGCTGGCATTGACTTTTCAACAGGAACTCCAGCATCCAGGAAACAACAGCCTGGAGATTCTGAGGGCAAACGATTTCCGACCTAGAACCCTCAATTAAGGGTCAGATGGACTAGAAACATAGAAGGAGTCAAAGCATTTATATCACCCACACCCCTTATCTGCAAGCTCCTGGAGGACATGCTCCACTGAAACAAGGGAATGTGCAAAGCACAACCAAGTCAGACAGGGAGGGCTCCAGGAGGCATGTCTCGAGGAAGAAATGGGACCGACTCATGAGCCTGATGACTTCAGCCTCCTGTGAGGTGCGTCATGGTTCTGTCAGAGCTTGGAGCAGAATAATGGACAGGGACATAGAGAAGTGACCGAATTTTAAAAAGAAAATTCCAGGCCGGGCGCGGTGGCTCACGCCTGTAATCCCAGCACTTTGGGAGGCTGAGGTGGGCGGATCATGAGGTCAGGAGATCGAGACCATCCTGGCTAACACGGTGAAACACCGTCTCTACTAAAAATACAAAAAAATTAGTCGGGCATGGTGGCACGTGCCTGTAGTCCCAGCTACTCAGGAGGCAGAGGCAGGAGAATCACTTGAACCGGGAGGTGGAGGTTGCAGTGAGCCAAGATTGCACCACTGCACTCCAGCCTGGGCGACAGAGCGAGACTCCGTCTCAAAAAAAAAAAAAGGAAAAAGAAAAGAAAGAAAACTCCAAGAAAGAAAAAATAATGAGAAAAGAAATGTGACTATAGTACACAATCATGTCAGCACTGGTATAAATGAAACCATAAATGAGAACATAGCTGTCGTGGCCATGGAGGTAGACCACAAAGACCACCTTTTGAAGGACAATCTTGAGGGAAGTATCCCCACTTCAGGGTCCACAGCTATCTTCACAGAAAGGTCCCCGCCCTGGGCTACAGTCAGCCAATGGCTGAGCCGGGCAGGAAACTGGCATGGCCATTCCTGCACACTGCAGGACTTCTCCAATGGGCACTCTTTACTCTGGGTCTCCCCATGGGCCTGGCAGTGAAATTCTCAGGACTACACTGAAGTCGAAAGCTCTTCCCATTCAACCTCCTCCCTTGCTGCTCTCCTTCTCAGGCTCCATCCTTCACAGGCATCCTGCCCAGGAGATTTTGTTTTTCTTTTTTGAGATGGAGTCTCGCTCTGTCGCCCAGGCTGGAGTGCAATGGCATGATCTTGGCTCACAGCAACCTCTGCCTCCCGGGTTCAAGCGATTCTCCTGCCTCAGCCTCCCAAGTAGCTGGGATTACAGGCGCCTGCCACCACGCCCAGCTAATTTTTGTATTTTCAATAGAGACGGGGTTTCACTGTGTTGGCCAGGCTGGTCTTGAACTCCTGACCTTGTGATCCCCCTGCCTCAGCCTCCCAAAGTGCTGGGGTAACAGACGTGAGCCACCACGCCCAGCCTCAGGAGATCTTACGCATTTCTAATTCTGTCTTGGGGAATCAAACTGTCAGAGGAACCGAACTAACACAACCACTATATTAGGAGGAGAGAAGAAGGAGAACTGGGGGCTAGAGGCAGAATACAGTGTTAGGTTCTTTTATTTTAGATGCGGTATCCTTTCACCAATCCACAGCCCAACCCTAGTCCCCCTCCCCAAACTCATTTCTCCCTGTCATCAGAACTGAGCTGCAGCCACTGGTTCTAAGCATAGCTCATTTGTCTGCCAGAGAAGACACACCTAAAGATGTATCCAGAGAGCGCCTGGAGTCAGGAATACATCCACGTATCCCAAGGAGGAGACCTGAAGTGATCCCAAGCCAACTGCTTCCCAATTTCATCTGGGGACTCCCTGCCAGAAAGCTTAGAATGTGCTTGCAGTGAAGTAATATTAGAAGATTTACTTCTTCCTTCTTGGGAGACATCGGCCGCTGGTCAAACTAGTGACATACTGTCCTCCCGTATAGCTGAGTGTGCCAAATGAAGAGGACAGGGACAAAGAGCAGAAAGAGATGACTGCAAGTCAGCTCCTTCCTCCTCCTCTCCCCCACCTCCCCCACAGCTGCGACCACTGTGCTGCAGCCACCTGGGTCTTGAGACAGCTGCCCCAGAGGCCCCCAGACTCCTGCTAGATACATTCCTTCCAGAGCAGTCAGGCTGGGTGGAATGTAGGCAGGGAGGTAGGGGGTGTGTGCGTGAGTGTGCCTGTGTGTGTGTACGTGACAGAAACCACACAGCATCACAGCACATGGTCATAGGAAGAACAAGAGTATTCCGGCTGGGCGCGGTGGGTCACGCCTGTAATCCCAGCACTTTGGGAGGCGGAGGAGGGTGGGTCAACTGACGTCAGGAGATCGAGACCATCCTGGCTAACAAGGTGAACCCCCTGTCTCTACTAAAAATGCAAAAAAATTAGCTGGGTGTGGTGGCATGCACCTGTAATCCCAGCTATTTGGGAGGCTGAGGCAGGAGAATCATTTGAACCCGAGAGGCGGAGGTTGCAGGGAGCCAAGATTGCACCACTACACCCCAGCCTGGGTGAAGATCGAGACTCTGTCTCAAAAAAAAAGAGTATTCCCCACTTGTGTGTATCTGACTACGTGGCTCTGATACTAAGCCAGTGAAGAGCTTTCCTCATCTACATCTAGTCTTACAATAGATAGAGCAATACAGGAACACACTGAATTGTTTAGGGGGAAATATCATGTCTATGTAATTTTTTTTTTTAATGAATAACCAGGAAGAACCAGAAATTCCAAAATGCCTTCCCTTCACCCTGTGAGTTAGCTATAGTCCATTAGCAGGAATAGCACATTATCCACTACAGGCCAAGGATATAATCATTCCAATGACCACTATAGGAACCTACCCAAAGATTTTTGATGACAAGAACTAATAGGCAGGCTAAATTTTACAATTTTTTTATTATATGAAAGTAATACATGGCCAAGCATGTTGGCGCACGCCTGTAATCCCAGCAATTTGGGAGGCCGAGGCGGGCAGATCACCTGAAGTCAGGAGTTCGAGACCAGCCTAGCCAACATAGTGAAACCCCGTCTCTACTAAAAATACAAAAACTAGCCAGGCGTGGTGGCACACGCCTATAGTCCCAGCTACTCAGCAGGCTGAGGCATGAGAATCGCTCGAACCCAGGAGGCAGAGGTTGCAGTGAGCTGAGATCATGCCATTGCACTCCAGCCTGGGTGACAGAGTAAGACTCCATCCCAAAAAAAATAAAGAAAATAATACATTCTCTACTGTATGAAAATTAAAATTTATAAACAAAAACAAAATAACCATAATTGCATAACCTAACCTAGAGGTACCCATTGCTTTGTTTCCTGTTAGTCTTGTTTCAAAGTATTTTCCAGAGCTTTGAAATCTTATTTTATACATAATTTCATATACTAATTTTCCACTTAAAATATTATCAAATGAATTTCCTCGAACCATTATAAACTCTTTGAGAGCACCTTGTTTTGAAGTCTGTATAATATTCCAACTCATAGAAGTAGCTTAATTTGCCCAATCATTCTTCTTTGTTGGACTTTTAATGTTATTTCAAGATTTTCAAATTTAAACAAATGCTATAATGAACTTTTGGCATATAAATCTTTATCCTCATTTCAGATAATTTTCTCCTGATAGAGTCCCAGTAGAAATGGCACTCCTTGGCCAAAGGGTATGAACATTTTTAAGGCCAAATAAATCTTTTTAAAGACAGATTTTGAAAATTTTGTTTAATATTTAATACTTTTTCAAACAAAACGAACAAACCAACAAGTGCATGCCCATTACCCATTATTTGGCTTAAGATAACATCTTACCTCCACAGCTAATGCCACTCCGGACCTCTCCCATATCCACGCCCCCTCTCTCAACTCCAAAGGTAGCCATTATTCTGCATTTGTGTTCTTTGGATTATTTAAAGGAGCAGAACTTCAAGGATATATGGTCTTCCTGTTAGAGAATAAGAGAGAACAAGAAAAAGGGAGGGAGGGAAATGTTGAGCCCCATAGAAAGACTGGTTTGAGGTAGGGCTGCCTGCCCTGGAGTCCAACCTCCAACACTTGCCATCTCTGGCCTTAGAAAAGTTGCCTTGCCATTTCCAAAGTCCTGTTTGTTTCCCTGGAAAAGAGTTCCTATCTCCTTGCTATGGTTGCGGCGTGTGTTAATGGAGATAAGCATCTAGCATCCTCCAAGGATAGAACATTACTTTACAGAGTGGCCTCTGGCTATTGGGGGCCCAGGGAACACCACTTTCTAGGATAGTAGCTAGAGAACACTTTACAGGTTTTGTCCGGTATTGATGCTGCCCTTGCTATTTTTCCCAAAGCAGTGACAGGCTGTTTTGGTTTTTTTTCCTCTCTCTCTTTTCCGTAATTTTCCTTAGGTTTTAAAACAGACATTGATCAGATCTTTAAGTAGGGTTTCCTACAGGTAATTCCAGTAGAAGATGTTTCTCCCCTTTCTTTACTTTTCAAGTGAAAAGTGTAATGCTCTGAGTATATATCAGTCCTACAACCCTGGACTTATTTCACTGTGTTCTAACCAAATGAGAAAGGAAGCGCCAACAGTTTTCAATGCAAACACATAATTAAGGTAGTAAGATGTCTGAATTATAGATTTGGTGATCTACAATCAGCAGGTGCCTCAGATTCTTTCTGTATTACTGAAGTCTCTGGTTGCTTGCATGGGTTGGAAATTAAAGGAATTATAAGCATTAAAGATTGAAGTTTAGTTCTATAAGGAACTTTAGCAATAATCTAGTGATAGTCAATGGATGTTAACTTTCTTTTTTAGAAGCATCTCTAAAATTATGATTCTCCTCTAAAGAATGTACCTTTCTCTAAAAAGTGCCCACATGCACATCCACATAAAATCTTTACAAACATCAAGGGATTTGAGATCTCCCTGAAGCTGATTCATGGACCCTCCATTAAGAGTCCTGTATTAGATCATGCCACTGCACTCCAGCCTGGGCAACATAAAAGACTTTGTCTCTAAAAAAAAAATCAAATAATTTTTAAAATAATTCCATTAGCTGGGCGTGGTGGCATATGCTTGTAGTCCCAGCTACTCGGGAGGCAGAGGCAGGAGAATCACTTGAACCTGGGAGGCGGAGGTTGCTGTGAGCCGAGATGGTGCCACCGCACTCCAGCCTGGGTGACAGAGCTTGACTCCATCTCAAAAAAAAAAAAGAATTCTGTATTAGTTTGCCTAGGGCTGCCATAACAGAGAATCACAAACTGGGGTGGTGGGGTGGGGAGCTTAAACAACAGAAATTAGTTTTCTCACTGTCCCAGAGGCTTGAAGTTGGAGATCCAAGTGTCAGAGATGAAGGTGTCCACAGGATTGGTGTCTCCGGAGGCCTCTCTCCTTGGCTTGAGGCTCGCTGTCTTCTTCCAGTGTCTTATAGCCATCTCTGTGTGTGTCTGTGTCCTAACCCCCTCCTCTTCTAGAAGGACACCAGTCATACGGATTAGAGCCCACCCTAGTGACTCCTTTTAACTTAATTACCTCTTTTAAAACTCTGTCTCCAATTACGGTCATATTCTGAGGTCCTGGGGAGTAGGGTTACAGCATATAAATTTGGGGGGATGGGACACAAATCAGCCCATAACAAATCTCTAAGCTACTTAGGGAACTGCAACCCAGAGCGGTCCAGAGACTCAACCATGCACTCACATGAATGTTTAGCAGCAGAGGCAGAACCACAGCCGGGGGGTCCCATCACCCAGGCTTCCATACCACCCTGCACCCTCTCCGTGCACTTCGTCAGACCACAGTGTGCTGCTCCAGGAGCCTATGGGTGGAGTCCAGAGGGTCAGATTTGAGGGATGAGATGTGAGTGGAGGTGCTGTTCTTGCCCCAGGTCTCTGATGGCATCAGGAGGAGACTTCAGCTCCAGAATGCTCTCCTTCCTCCAGATGCTTGGGCAATACCCAGGACAATACCCCAAGAAGTCAGCTCCTAATGATGGCTTCTTGAGGATCATCAGTAGGGCAATTATGGGGTGTTGATGTGAGCCAATGTGCTCTTTCCTCTACTATCAGTATTCAGCGTCCTCTGGGCCAATAGTCCCTACGCCTTGGAAAATTAAGGATTTTAGTAACAAATATTTAGAATCTATCGGCATGTTAACATTTAATGTCTTCAGTCTTGGTGTCCAGTGGCCCCTGCTCTCTCTCCTTCAAGGTGTGTGTCACGTCTTTTCCAGGATCCTTTGAGGATGGTCACACTCCCTGCCACCATGGCCACAGTCTGTCTCCCCGGTAACATCCATCAGAGATGGCAACTTGCTGCTCTGGAGCTGTTGCCTCAATTCTGTATTAAATCTATTCTAATGCTCTCTTTGAATGTCTGTATTTAAGATTATTTTATTATGGGTCTGTTTTTTGAGCAGATTGTTACTTCACACTTCACTTTCTGTTCTGTGTATGTGTGTGTACATGCCTGTAATCAGTACGTGTGTGTGTGTGTGTGTGTGTGTGTGTGTGGTATTCCTCTGTTGTTTACAACACCTCCCAGTTGGGGATCATTTGTAAATTTAGTTAATGAGCATTTAACACATTCCCTTTGATGAAGCTGTTAAATCTGAGTGCACACTGGCATCCTCCCAGACGTCTCCCGTCTCCTAAGCCATTTGTGTTTGCCTCTTCTTAGCTGCTTAGTGATGGTTTCTTGTTTGTTGGCACAGTATGGAACTAACCTTTAGTCCTCTCTGGAAAAAGTAGGGCTTGAGTTTTGTAAGAAATGCTCACATCTGTATTCAAAGCAAGTCCACTTTTCTGGTGGGCTTTCGTTCTCACCAAACAAAATAAACTGCAGACAGAAAAGACATTTCATCATCACCCTAACTGGCCGTGCTTGTGGCAGTGGGACATAAGCTATGGCTGTCGGCTTTTGCAAGAACAAGCACCAAGCTGAAAACCCGCGGGCCCCAGCTGTCAGAGAGTTTCCCTGGATTTAATTATAACTTGATCTCTGAAGAGGGAGTGTATGTCAAGTGTGCTTTTCAATCACTTAGAGAAATCAGAGTAAATGACAGAGCGGCCCTGGGATTCGCCTGTGCGATGAGCCCTCATTACCGTCTCCTACAGTAGAGGCATCACGGGAATCAGCCCAACCCTGTGACAGCGGCAGAAACACAGGCTGTCTCCAAAGATGTAGATTTGAAAAGAAACAGCCCCCAGATGTCTGTAAAAATCAATTATCTAAAATTCAGTATAATTAAAAATATAGAAATAAACGAGAGGAAGGGGTTGAACTACCTATGCATCCGTACATGAACCAGGAAGCCATCTCTCAACAGAAACAATCCTGCTACTACTTTACTTCTTATCTACCTCATGTGTGGTCCTTGCTTGCTATTCCTGAGTTCAAGAATATGTGACTTCTATCATTTCCTACACCTCAGCAAATCCCACGCCAGCACTAGAGCCATCACAGACACACATGGAATACACACGTGTATGTACACACACACACACACACACACACTTTCCAGGCTGAGGCCACTCTAAGATCAGAAAAATGTCCTGGTAGTAATTAGATTGACACTTCCAACCTGGTTCTCAGCAGCTAGCCCCAGTGTCTGTGTTTCTAAATGTGAACACCGCATGTTGCTCAAATTATTGACATCAAAGCCTGGTTACCAGACAAGACTGGCCAGAGAGATTTCACCTCCTACCCTTTAGGTTACTAGAGAGGCAGTAAAGTGGAGACAGCTGAATCCCACACGGTGCACAATTTAGGGCATGCCTGTGCCCTTTTTCTTTTTTGCTTTTTTTGTGTGTGTGTGTGACGGAGTTTCACTCTTGTTGCCCAGGCTGGAGTGCAATGGCATGATCTTGGCTCACCACAGGTTCAAGCAAGTCTCCTCCCAGGTTCAAGCAAGTCTCCTGCCTCAGCCTCCCGAGTAGCTGGAACCCCTTTTTCTTTTTTACTGTGCAAAACAAAACAAAACAAAGCACTAAAACACAACATCAGTTTCAAGGGATTGTTTGTTTTCATTCCCAGCCCAGGTCACCTCACAATCCATAACTGAGAAGCATTTTATACTTTGAGTTGATGGAAGGCAAGAAAAGAGAAGGGAGGGATGGCCGGTGTTGACTCAGGGCAGGGCGAATGGCACACTTGGTGCCAACACCCCATTGGTCCCTTCCTGTGGAAAGGCGTGAGCCTATCTAACTTCACATGCCTCACGATCTCCAGCCTACAGCCTCTAACCTCATTTTGTCACTATTTTCCTTTCCTGTTGACTTCAGGGTAAAAGGCAGTGAAGTGGTCAGAGGAAGGTCTGCCCCTTAGGCATCTCTGGTGGATTTGTCTGGATTTTTCTCCACGGTAACCAATGCCTTTGCCATGGTAAAGTAAGTTAGAGCTGGCTTTTTGGCAAAGGTTTCTTTTTAAGCCTGATTAGCCTTAGAGACAGACAATTGTTACTGATAAGGCTGTCAGACTTGGAGAACATCTGAAATACAGGAATCTAAAAAGAAGTGCAATGAGTTTTGTGTGTTGAGGAATAGGGGCAGGGGATGCAGTCCCCTTTGATAAATAACCAGAGAGTGATTGCATTTATATCCTGACAGCATACTCATGTTGTATAGCCGTTGTGAACACAAATGACAGCCGTGAGTTCTGTGAGGAAAATGGTTTTTTTTGGTTGTGGTTTTTTTTTTTTGAGACAGAGTCTCACTCTGTAGCCCAGGCTGGAGTGCAGTGGCACAGTCTCAGCTCACTGCAACCTCTGCCTCCCAGGTTCAAGCAATACTCCTGCCTCAGCCTCTTGAGTAGCTGGTATTACAGGCATGCACCACCATGTCTGGTTAATTTTTGTATTTCTAGTAGAGAAGGGGTTTCACTGTGTTGGCCAGACTGGTCTCAAACTCCTGACCTCAGTTGATCCGCCCACCTCGGCCTCCCAAAGTGCTGGGATTACAGGCGTGAGCCACCGTACCCAGCTTTCTGTGAGGGAAATCTCAGTGTTAATGAAATATTTAGTTTTTCTCAGTGATTACAACCAACACCCTTTAGCCTTTACGTCTTTGATTCCCAAATATATGAGGAAAATTTCTCTTCTCTCTCCCAGTTGAGAACTAAGAATTAATGAAAAGGTTCTTGGCCGGGTGCGGTGGCTCATGCCTGTAATCCCAGCACTTTGGGAGGCCGAGGCAGGCAGATCACGAGGTCAGGAGATCGAGACCATCCTGGCTAACACAGTGAAACCCCGTCTCTATTAAAAATACAAAAAATTAGCCGGGTGTGGTGGCAGGCGCCTGTAGTCCCAGCTACTCGGGAGGCTGAGGCAGGAAAATGGTGTGAACCCGGGAGGCAGAGCTTGCAGTGAGCCAAGATCGTGCCACTGCACTCCAGCCTGGGCAACAGAGTGAGATTCTGTCTCAAAAAAGAAGGAAATTAAGGGCGGTGCAAGATGTGCTTTGTAAAACAGATGCTTGAAGGCAGCATACTCGTTAAGAGTCATCACCACTCCCTAATCTCAAGGACCCAGGGACACAAACACTGCGGAAGGCGGCAGGGCCCTCTGCCTAGGAAAACCAGAGACCTTTGTTCACGTTTATCTGCTGACCTTCCCTCCACTATTGTCCTATGACCCTGCCAAATCCCCCTCTCTGAGAAACACCCAAGAATGATCAATAAATACTTTAAAAAAAGTTAAAAAAAAAGAAAAAAAAAGAAAAGGTTCTTTAAAATTTCATTATGTTTTATGAAAGAGATAAAAGGCATCTTTTCTTAATGCCTGCATTCTTCCACTTTATCTTTTTTTTTTTTTTTGTATGAGAAAATATTGTTCTGTTGCCCAGGCTGGAGGGCAGTGGTGCAAATCATGGCTCACTGCAGCTTCAACTGCCCCTGCTCAAGCGATCCTCCTGCCTCAGCCTCCAGAGTAGCTGGGATTATAGACACGTGCCCCCATGCCTGGCTAATTTTTTTGTTTTGTTTTGTTTTGTACAGACAGGGTTTCACCATTTGCCTAGGCTGGTCCTGAATTCCCCGGCTCCACCAATCCTCCCTCCTCAGCCTCTCAAAGCACTGGGATTACAGGCGTGAGCCACCTTACCTAACTCGCTTTATTTTTTGCATTATTTCATCTCACACTGTTTCCAACATTTTCCTTTCTACCTGTGATATCCAAGCCAAATGAACCAGAAATAACCACAATATCATCATTTTTAATAAGGTGCAAGGTGATTAGGACTTTTTGTGGTGCTGATTCTCTTTATTGGTGTTTTTAGAATATTGTTTGATCCATGTCCATGTCCTTTTGAATATTTTTCATATTGAAGAGTGAATATCATAAAGAGTACATTGTGACTACAGGTTTATTTTTTGATGCTCACATTACTGGCCCCCATTGGAAATCTTGAAATTAGTGGTCCAACCCATCTGGTCAGGTCTGGGAGCCAGGAGGCCATGAGGATCAGCCTCCCCAACACACTTGCATTCCCTGACAGGCAGCTCAGGTGCTGTCACACTGAGGGGAGCACAGTGTGACATGTCTCGGTGTGTCCTTGATATTGGATAAACCCGAATTTCTGCAACTTAAGAGCCATGAAGTAATATCATTGCTTGGACGGTTTCCCTCACTTTTTTGGAATAAAGTTCAAGATAGTTTAATTCCTATTTAGCAAAACACAGATTACATCACAAAAGAGAAAAATGTTTAACTTTATTAAGAAATGCCAAGACTCTTGATATGGCTGAGAGCCAATGGATTTCTCCTGTGGCATATTTTATCTGAATTCTTCTTGCTCACTTCAATTAGGGGGGGGAAAAGACTTCTGCTGAAACTACTGGAAAAGAGGTGCTTCGTTTTATAATTTCTAAGATGATTGATTTAAGCCCAGAGCTGCTGATGACCATCTCCCGCCATACAAAAAAAGCCTGCCTAAGATAAAATCAGCACAGAGAAAAGCAGGGCTTAGGTAAGGAGAGACGCAGATCCCCAGTGACAGCCCAAGCACCTGGCCCCACTCCTGATACTTCAGTGATGGGAACCAATCAATTCCTCATAGGGGCCAGGTGTGTTGTCTCATGCCTGTAATCCCAGCACTTTGGGAGGCCGAGGCGGGTGGATTGCCTGAGGTCAGGAGTCCTAGGCCAACCTGGCCAACATGGTAAAATCCTGTCTCTGCTAAAAAAATACAAAGAATTAGCCAGGTGTGGTGGCGGGTGCCTGTAATCCCAGCTACTCAGAAGGCGGAGGCAGGAGAATCACTTGAACCTGGGGGACGGAGGTTGCAATGAGCCCAGATCACACCATTGCACTCCAGCCTGGGCAACAGGAGCGAAACTCAGAAAGAGAGAAAGAGAGAGAGAGAGAAAGGAAGGGAGGGAGGGAGGAAGGGGAAGGAAGGGGAAGGAAAGGGAAGGAAGGGGAAGGAAGGGGAAGGAAGGGGAAGGCGAAGGAAGGAAGGAAGGAGGGAAGGAAAGAACGGAGGGAGGGAGGGAGGGGAAGGAAGGAGAAGGAAGGAGAAGGGAGGGAGGGGAAGGAAGGAAGGAGAAGGAAGGAGAAGGGAGGGAGGGAAGGAAGGAAGGGAAGGAGGGAGGGAGGGAGGGAGTGACTCCCTCCCAATATGACTAGGGTCACTTGCTAAAAGAGATCCCACACTCACCAGCAACCTAGGCCCAAGCCTTTCCTTCTCCATCCCACAGTTGCATTTCGTCCTTTTTAATGTAACCTCAGCACAGTTCCCATCCACAATGTCAGAGCCCAGAAATCATTCCCTTCAGGCCTTCAGCATCCAGGACGTCTAATGAGAGGGAAAAGCACAGCTTCAGCAGCTGCTCAAGGACCACTTCAGGGTGGGAGTTTGGGGCTGGAAGGTGCAAATACAATGGACAGAATCCAAGACGCGGCTATGCTAGACTGGGGACTGGGAGAAAGATGGGACAAGGAAATTCTAACTGGTGAGGGAATGGGTGAAGGAGCCTTGTGCCAGTCAGCATGTGTAGTGATGATGACATATGTAGTCAGAGGATACCGTCCACATTGGTACCCACTGTAGATCTTAGGAAACTGAACATGATCAGAGGAAACCTCACAATTTGACTGTGTATAGTCATGCCAATTATGTTTATGATGACTTCTTCCCATTTATGCCTAATTACTGTGCAACATAATAATGATTATGTACTTTGCTAAGTATGTGTCAGATGAATTGAATTTCTTAGATTTTATTTGATGGCATCTGTAAACAACACGTGTGTGCTCCGGCTTCCCACTTTGTTCATAATACATATGAACTTGTCATTTGCCTACAACTTTTTAAAAAGTTTGTAATGTTAAAGCATTTGTACTTAAGGAAATGAGCTGCCACAGACTGATAAATAAGTGGCATTGTTCCTGTAGTTTTTTTATCCACAGGGAGGCATCACCATCATATTTTGGGCATTTTTTTTTTTTTTTTGAGACAGAGTAGAGTCTCGCTCTGTTGCCCAGGCTGGTATGCAGTGGCACGATCTCAGCTCACTGCAACCTCCGCCTCCTAGGTTCAAGCGATTCTTCTGCCTCAGCCTCCCGAGTAGCTGGAACTACAGATGCACGCCACCACGCCCAGCTAATTTTGTATTTTTAGTAGAGACAGGGTTTCACCATATTGGCCAGGCTGGTCTCGAACTCCTGACCTCGTTATCTGCCCGCCTCAGCCTCCCAAAGTGCTGGGATTACAGGCATGAGCCACCGCGCCCGGCCATCTTGGGCAATTAGGACATGGCAAAAATCAGGCAGTTGATTATTTGCTCATTCTTGCTTCAGTTGAAATCCATTAAAAAGGAATATCAAGAATAACTTTGAAATGATAAAGGTTTGAGGTGACAGATATGCTAATTGCCCTGATTTGATCATTACACATGGTTTGCAGGTATTGAAATATCACATGCATCCCATAAATATGTTCAATTATTATGTGTCAATTTAAAATTGTTAAAAGAATAGCTTTTGAAAAGTGCAGGATGGCTAGTCACAGTGGCTTATGCCTGTAATCCCAGGACTTTGAGATGCCAAGGTGGGCAGATCACTTGAGGTCAGGAGTTCAAGACCAGCCTGGCCAATGTGACGAAACTCTGTCTCTAAAAAAAATACAAAAAAGATTAGTTGGACCTGGTGACATGGCGCCTATAGTCCCAGCTCCTTGGGAGTCTGAGGTGGGTGGATCGCTTGAGCCTGGGAGGTCAATGCTGCATTGAGTTGTGATCACACCGCTGCACTCTAGCCTGGGTGACAAAGTATCAACAAGCAAACAACAACAACAACAACAACAACAACAACAAACAGTGTATTTATGACTCGGGGACTTTTTTTTAAAAAAAGAAATGCTGTTTTAAGTCAAATGAAAACCAAAAATAAAAAATAAGAATAAGAAAGCCATAACTTGGGGTATAAGGTATTTATTGTCATTGTTATTCTTGTTGTTGCTGATTTCCCAGCGGGTACTGGGGATAAGGTTAAAGAAAAAGAACCCAGAAATCCAGACTTGGAAAAGAAGAAGGAAGAGCTTAGAGCCAAGAAAAATAGATACTAGTACTTAAAAGAATTTGGTTATTTTAAGATCCTCCTGAGAAAGAGTGGCTAGCATCTTTAACACTGGTAGCAAAATCAGGCAAAGGAATTCAGGAAAAAAACGCCTGAATATGGAACAGGAAGGAACTAACTGTGTCAAATGTACTTAATGAAGTGTTTTTCAGGGTTTCTTGAGATTAGAAAGTAGACAGAGTTGTCTTCTGTGATGATCTTTTCATAGAATCATGCAGCTGGGAGAAATAGTTTAGTGTTATTTCCTGCCTCAGGGAGCTATATAACTAAACCATCCCATTTGGATGGTTATCCAATTCATTTTTTTTAGGCATTTAAACCACCATCTGCCCTGAGCTCTGAGCTTGCCTGCCATCCACATGGGCAGAAGGTGACACATTTGCCTAGGGGCTCCCGACAATCCCAGGCCCTACCTGCTTTATCCTGGGATATGGGCTAATGGAGCCTTCCACAGAAATGGGATTGTTTTGGGGATATGGCTATTATTACAGATATTAGCAACATTCTGCCTTCAGTCTCTTCTATGTGCTTATACAAATGCACTGGCCTGTGGGGCTCTACACCTCAAAAAATAGCCTTGAGAAGGCTCTGCCGTAGGAAGAGGGGTGTAAAGGGCATGTTACTTAAACACCAACTTTCATGGGGACTGAGATGCTCCACATGTGGCTAGAGCCAGAGCTGTACCCTGGCAACTCAGTTCCCCTCTCCAGCAAACTAGCATCAGGGCAGAGCAAGGGAAGAGGCATGTGAATTCCATTGATCATAGGTTCAATGCCAGGCTTTAAAAGGTCTATGTGAATCAGGGCCGGGAACAGTGGCTCATGCCTATAATCCCAGTACTTTGGGAGGCCGAGGTGGGCAGATCACCTGAGGTCAGGAGTTTGAGACCAGCCTGGCCAACATGACAAAACCCTGTCTCTACTAAAAATACAAAAAATTAGCCGGGCATGGTGGCATGTGCCTGTAATCCCAGCTACTCAGGAGGCTGAGGCAGGAGAATCACTTGAACCTGGGAGTTGGAGGTTGCAATGAGTCGAGATCGCACCACCCACTGTACTCCAGCCTGGGCAACAGAGTGATACTCCATCTCAAAAAAAAAAAAAAAAAAAAAGGTCTATGTGAATCAACAGCAGCCCAGAAAGGTATATAAGATCTACCATGATCTGTAATAATCCCAAAGGGCTCATTTCACCTGGATATAGTGGCCACAGAGCAACCTGCACACCCTAAACGATCCAAACCCTGTAGGTGCTCAGTGCTGCTGGGAATGCCCCTCTAGATGTTCTCAGGACCAGAGCACTCCAGACTAGCACTGAGCAAAGATGTTGCCCTTTTTTTCCTCAGGCTTGGCTCCTTGCATGCAGCCAGGAATCAGCAGCCAGTGAGACATCTCCGATTGGTTTGCAGTTCTGTCAGATACATGCCTGGGGTGAGGAAGTGTCCTTGAACTGTTTGTTTATTCTTCCTTTCTGAATGGAAGTGGAGTGATTGCATCCCACAGGTTTCGGAGATGGCACTGGATTGGCGCCACTTGCTTGGCCCTGGACACTGGGCAGCACTGTGTGTGGAGGCTTTCCACCTGCCTTCTTAACAGCTGTACTTTCCCAGGCAGCGTGGGCAGAGTCGGAGCCAGAGACTCAGCTAGTCTGGAGGGGGAGGGGGAGGGGAATTGGAGAAATCTTGTTTATGCCACTGATGCCAGGATCTAAATTTTCTACAATCCACATGCCAGCGCCCTTTAAGCCTGCTCAAGAGGTGCTATGAGTTGGAATCCTAGGAGAAGCCATTAGCTAGAGCTTTCCCCAAGGGACAACAGTGTTCCAGATTCTGTCTAGGATGCTGTTATAGTCCTTACCTTAGAACAACTATGCCAGCTGTCCCGGGAGGAGGAAAAGCAAAGGTTCTAGTCTCTCACTGGAACTTGGGAAATATTTCTTATTCAAATACACTCTTTGAGCATTAACATTTCTCAAGGGAGCAAGAGAAATCTGAGAAATAGTCATTGGCCTAATTTGGATGGCTGAATTGTTTCATGAAAAAGCCTGTGAATTGCAATTGAGACCTTGGCATGGATCTGGGGAGGCAAAGGGAATCTATTCTCTGAAAAGCACCATATGACTATGTCAGCCACACCTGGGCTGGCCCCGCCACCCAAAGATGCCCAAGTGGCACCGGTCATTTGCACATTTCTAAAGAGGCGTGCTTGGATTTTGCACAAAAAAATTCGGGTCCATGGCCACAAGTGGCTTTGCAGATGTGTTACTGGCCACAAGAGAAGGCAGACAAGAATTCAAATGAGGCTACACAGCCAAGAAACTGTCGCAGGATCAGCGGTTGAAATGGAGACCAGGGGCAGAATCCAGGAACGGTTGAGAACACAGACTTCAGGGTCAGAGTGGTACAAATCCTGGACCCTTTCCTTACGAGCTCTGAGACTCTGGACAAATGACTGAACCTCTCAGTAGGGATGGATGGTATTGATCCTTCCTCACCAGAATGAAGTCCAAATAGGAATGATAGTAATAGGCCCTTTCTCACCAGGAGGTAGGAAGATTAAGCAGCAACTGGTGAAACACTTGCTTAGCACCCTGCCTGGAACATAACTAAGTACATGATACATAGTTGCTACTGTTCTATTTATTATTTTTCCTACACAGAAAAGCCTGCATGAGGCCTGGAATTGCTAATGCCCCACGTTTTAAACAACACCAGATAAATGGCAGTGTGGAGTTGTGACCCTCAGCCTGTGTGATCAGATCCCAAGGTCTTAATCATAAGGAGGAACGAGAGGGGAGCAAAAATTTCTTAAAATTTTGAGTTGCCCTTATATCTTATTGGATGGAAAAAAGAACTTGGAAAAAGTGCTGAGTTTCTTTCTAAAGGGGTTCCACAGCTCAGTAAGGTATTCTAGTCTCCACCACTCCCTGTGCTCTATATTGACATCTGCCTTTTCCAAAGAATGGGAATTAAAAAACACTGGCACAGCCATTTTGTGAAAATGCATAGAATTGAATCTGGTTCCCACTTTTGAAATAGGCAAAGAAAAATTAAGGGATGCCTAGTAAGTCTTTTGTACTAATAAGACCTATTATTATTTTCTTTCTCATTCTCTCTCTCTCTCACACACACACACATACACACCCATACACACACCAGTCTAATACAATGTCCTCATTTTATAGATGAGTAACTGAGGCCCTGATAATGAAGTAAACGAGTACCGGCATTCCTAGCTACCCACTTTTAGGTGGTTTAAATGTAGCTTTGGGGGAAAAATAACCCTAGTCTTGATGCTGCAGTTGGGTGGGCAGGCTCATTACAGAGGCATTTTCAGCACTTAGAGAAAGGAGTTCTCTGTCTGCACACACACGTGCATACTTTATCTCTCTCTCTTCCAATTTTTGCTTTGTCCCCAAAATTCTGATACTCTCCTTCAGAGAAGGAGCTGAAGTAAACAAATCAACAATCAAGGCATTTTCTGAACAGAATGGATGCATTATTCTTTGGGTGAGCAGAACCCAGATTCTGATTTCTGTTCTTAACTCAGCTTCTTCTCCCTTGGAGAGGGGGAGTAATGGAGAAAAACAGAAGCAAGTGATATTACTAATAACAACCCTTCCAGCTCTCTTTTGATTACTGATCAACCGGGTGACAATCCCACAGGGCAGAGAGTTATCTCGGCAGCCTGTGATACATTCAGTTTAAGCTGATGGCGGCGTATGGCAGCACAGCTCCAGCAGAAAAGCACTGTCCCCTGTCTGAGGACGTGCAGCTGGGCTGAAGAACGGTGCAGAATTGTTCCTGCCATGCCTCTCTCCTTCACACCCCAGCACAAAGAAGGGCTGTGTGTTGACAGGAGCCAGCACTTCACCTGGTGGGTGGGGACAACTGCTGTATTGCCCACACCTTGCCCCTTAGTGAAATTGTTAATTTTCAATATTCTGACAGTCTGTATTCTATCCTTTGCACTAGTCCAATTTTTCCAAACAATGAAACAAAGTTTCGTATTAGTCTAATACCACTTATATGTATTGACTTTCATTACGCCTTTTGTTAGTTACCATCAAAACTTGTTGGGAATCATTGTTACTTTAAAGGAGGGAATACTTGTTAAAAAGCAAATTTCTATGGGATATTTGTGGGTTTTGTTTTTTGTTGTTTTTGTTGTTGTTGTTGTTGTTGTTGTTTTGAGAGAGAGTCTCACTCTGTTACCCAGGTTGGAGTGCAGTGGCGCGATCTCGGCTCACTGCAACCTCCGTCTCCCAGGTTCAAGCAATTCTCCTGCCTCAGCATCCCGAGTAGCTGGGATTACAGGAGCATGCCACCATGCCCAGCTAATTTTTGTATTTTTAGTAGAGACGGGGTTTCGCCATGTTGGCCAGGCTGGTCTCAAACTCCTGACCTCAAGTGATCCACCTGCCTCGACCTCCCAAAGTGCTGGGATTACAGGCATGAGCCACTACCCCAGGCCCTTGGGTATTATTATCATTAAGTATGTATTTTATTTTTTATATTTAAAGTAGTAGCACGCACTTAGCAGTTACTATGTTCCTGGAGATAATTACAACAATATTTCATGTAACTCTATGGGATTCATTGTATTCATGGCCCCATTTTATAGATGAGAAAACTAAGGCTCAATAGGATAGTGATTGACCCAAGGACAGTTGATTCTAAACGCTGCTCTGTCCGACTCAAAAGGCAGCATGCTGGGACCTACAGTCTCCCTAAACTTGTATATCTAGAGTGTTACACATATGTGGGCACATGTCCAAAATCCCTTCGGTGCGGCAGTTTGGAGAAAGGGGTCAAGGACAAGGGCTTCTCTCCCTAGAGCATTTAATGAGAAGGGGCTGGCATGGAGGATACCCAAGTCTGATGTAGTTTACTACTCTGCCCTGACTGTTGCTCCTTGTTTAAAAGATTTGGGGAATTTAGCAAAATATTGAAAGCACACATTTTCATGCTTGTGAAAGCAAAGGCCAAGAGCCAAAGGGCTGCAGCTGTGGATGCTTTTCCTCAGCATGAGGTTAACCTAAGGAAAGAAAGGCCTTCAGGGAAGAGAATCTCTTTACTGTTGCATTCTTAAAATTTCTAGTATTTCCATATGGACAGGACTGCTGCTCTTCCAGAAAACTTCTGGACGAGCACCCTGAAGAGAGTCTGTCGTGTGAACTATGGTTCATTCAGCACAGAGAGTAGTACTCTGGGCATGGTGCACGCTGTCGCAGGGAGCAGCCGACCTTCCAGAACTACAAAGGAGAGACCCCTGTGGAGAGGGTCACACCAGGGCCGTCACTGGGGAAGTCATTTTCCTCTTTCGTTTGTTTATTTTCCTGCATAAAGAGGATGGTAAAATAGCTTAGACTAAAGACATTGTGTATAAAGACAGTGACGGGTTTATGTATTAAGCAACCTTTATTTGATTGTGACAACACTTTAAGATGAGAACAATGATACTAACTTTGAAACTAGGATTGTAAAAAAAAATATGGGCCATCTAGTTAAATTTAGATTTTATGTAAATAATGAATATTTTTTAACATACATCCATCCTATGCAGTATTTAGGATATATATGTATACTAAAAAAATTATTGTCCGGGTGTGGCGGCTTATGCCTGTAGCACTTTGGGAGGCCAAGGCGGGTGGATTGCCTGAGCTCAGGAGTTCAAGACCAGCCTGGGCAACACGATGAAACACTGTCTCCACTGAAATACAAAAGAAATTAGCTGGATGTGGCAGCGTGCACCTGTAGTCTCAGCTACTCAGGAGGCTGAGGCAGGAGAATTGCTTGAACCTGGGAGGCGGAGGTTGCAGTGAGCCGAGATCGTGCCACTGCCCTCCAGCCTGGGTGACAGAGCGAGACTCTATCTCTTAAAAAAAAAATTATTAATATTTTATCTGGTGGACCCTATTGAAGCATTGATGTTAACAAAATACCACCACTCTTGGTAAAAATTAGTACATGGCTATAATTTGCAAGTTTTAAGGGAAATAGCATTCATTAAAACAGAATAGAATGAATTATTGATTTGCAACTAATTGATTTTTTTTTTTTTTTGAGATGGAGTCTCGCTCTGTCGCCCAGGCTGGACTCCAGTGGCACAGTCTTGGCTCGCTGCAACCTCTGCCTCCTGGGTTCAAGCGATTCTCCTGCCTCAGCCTCCCTAGTAGCTGGAATTACAGGTACCCACCATTATGCCCAGCTAATTTTTGTATTTTTTTTTTCCAGTGGAGATGGGGTGTCACCATGTTGGCCAGGCTGGTCTTGAACTCCTGACCTTGGGTGATCTGCCCACCACGGCCTCCCAAAGTTCTGGGATTATAGACATGAGCTGCCGTGCCCAGCCTTATTATAATTTCTTATGTGGCAATTTCTCACTTTAATTAGGTGCAGTAGCTCACACCTGTAATCCCAGCACTTTGGGAGGCTGAGGCAGGAGGATTGCTTGAGCCCAGGAGTTGGAGACCAGTCTGGGCAACATGGCGAGACCCTATCTCTACAAAAAAATGTTTTTTAACAATTAGTGTGGCCTGACATGGTAGCATGCATCTGTGGTCCCAGCTACCCAGGAGTCTAAGGTGGGAGGATCACTTGAGCCTGGGAGGTAGAGGCTACAGTGAACTATGATCATGCCACTGCATTCCAGCCTGAACAGAGTGAGAGGGATGAAAGAAGGAAGGGAGGGAGGGAGGGAGGAAGGAAGGAAGGAAGGAAGGAAGGAAGGAAGGAAGGAAGGGAAAGGAGGGAGGGAGGGAAAGGAAGGAAGAAAAGAAAGAGAGAAAGAGAGAAAGAAAAAAGAAAGAACAAAAGAAAGAAAGAAAAAGAGAAAGAAAGAAAAAAGAGAGGGAGGGAAGGAAGGAAGGAAGGAAGGAAGGAAGGGAAGGAGGGAGGGAAGGAAGGAAGGAAGGAGGGAGGGAGGGAAGGAAGAAAGGAAGGAAGGAAGGAAGAAAGGAAGGAAGGAAGGAAAAGAAAGACTCACTTTAAACGAGTCTGTAAGTTTGTTAGCAGAGAGCCATTAGGTTATGTTTTCTCTTCAGTCAAAATATCATTAAGTAATTCACAAATAAAAGCACACAGACAATTTTGCAAGCATTTAAAAACACTTTAAACTGTATATAAATGTTTTTGAGTTAAAGGAGGGAATTCATTCAACAAACACCTACTGAGCCCTCACTCTATGCCCAGCATGGTTGAAGGTGTTTGGGAAACAGCGGGAACAAAATGAACTTCTCTGTCCTCTTAGGCTTTATATTCTAGAGAATGGTGAAGTTTAAACTATAGCCAGTTGCTGGAGATGTAGTAAAATAGGGGAGCGGACACTCTAACATTACAAAGATTTTTTTTGTAATGATTTTAGAAAAGAATTTTTTTTTTAGCATTTATTGGTGCTACAAGAATTAAGATATTCTGATATCATTAAAAGACTGTCGTCGGGTGCGGTGGCTCACACCTGTAGTCCCAGCACTTTGGGAGGCCGAGGTGGGTGGATCACTTGTGGTCAGGAGTTTGAGACCAGCCTGGCCAACATGGTAAAACCTCATGTCTACTAAAGACACAAAAATTAGCCGGGCATAGTGGCGCACATCTGTAATCCCAGCTACTCGGGGTGCTCAAGAAGGAGAATCTCTTGAACCCGGGAGGTGGCGGTTGCAGTGAACCGAGATCGCACCACTCACTCCAGCCTGCAAGATGGGAGCAAGACTCCACCTCAAAAGAAAAAAAAAAAAGGCCTTTCAGGGTTCTCTGGGGTTTGATGGCTGAAAATGATATAAACATAAGAAGCCTTTAAGTATCAGGTCAACCTGTATTAGGAGGGCCTGAGAAGCAAACATTAATTCAGGATGCTATCTTTGGTTAAAAGCTCTCAACTTTTAAATCAGAATAAATTTACAGGGTGCCTGTGAGCACTAGCCAACCCTAACCCGCCCCACCAACAAATAATTTGGTGGAGATTTTTAGGAGCAGATAATGTTGTCAAGATGTTGGGGAGGAAAGGAAACTTTCAATGCCTAGGGCCTGTTTCCATTGATGCATGGGTATCAGTTTAGCAATACACTGCAGCTCCCATTCTACACTTGAGAGGCAGTAAATTGCTTTTGGGTAGAAATGAAATAACTCTTTTCTATGACTACATTACCATAACATGCTGTCAGAAGTGATTTAGTAAACTGAATATGGAAGGCTAAAAACCTGAGTATAGTACCAAGAAATAAATTGATTAATGTGTCCTTTCATTAGTATGATCAGATTCACAAGATGATTTTATGCTAATACTCATTTTCATAGCCTCTATTGTCCGCCTTGGTAAACTCAGGGTTGCAAGGATGTTAAAAGTTATCGACTCTGACTTTCCTGTGCCCATCGGATGCTCTTTCCCCTCCGTAATATTCTCACCAGGTGGTCCAGTCTTTTAAGGTGCACTAGAATAAGCTTTAGGGGCCTGGTCAAACAAACAACAACAACTTTACCTCTCAGAAAAAAGATTTTTTTTTTTTTTTTGAGATGGGGTCTTGCTCTGTCACCCAGGCTGGAGTGTGGTAGCGAGATGTCGGCTCACTGCAGCCTCTGCCTCCCGGGTTCCAGTGATTCTCTCACCTCAGCCTCCCCAGTAGCTGGGATTACAGGCACGAGTAATCCTGGCTAATTTTTTATATTTTTATATTTATATTTTTACTGGCTAATTTTTTGTATTTTTAGTAAAGACGGGGTTTTACCACGTTGGCTAGGCTGGTCTCAAACTCCTGACCTCAGGTGATACGCCTGCCTCGGCCTCCCAAAATGCTGGAATTACAAATGTAAGCCACTGCACCTGGCCAGAATTAAGATACTTTGTTCCTTTCATTTAGACCAAGGAAGCAACATGAAGCCACAGTTTCAAAAACCCGACAGCACTGTGAAAAAGAATTCCCTATTTCTTTTACTGTAGAGAAGAAAAGGACTAGTAAAACCCTTTTTTATTAGTAGTCATTGCAGTTCTATATCTTTGTTTTTTGAGTTTGTTGTTGTTGAGACAGTCTTGCTCTGTCATCCAGGCTGGAGTGCAGTGGCACAATCTCAGCTCACTGAAACCTCCTCCTCAGCCGGGCTCGGTGGCTCATACCTGTAATCCTAGCACTTGGGAGGCCAAGGCCAGCAGATAAACTGCAGTCGGGAGTTCGAGTCCAGCCTGACCAACATGGAGAAACCCTGTCTCTACTAAAAATACAAAATTAGCCAGGAGTGGTGGTGCATGCCTGTAATCCCAGCTACTCAGGAGGCTGATGCAGGAGAATCACTTGAACCTGGGAGACAGAGGTTGCAGTGGGCCGAGATCGTGCCATTGCACTCCAGCCTGGGCAACAAGAGCAAAACTCCATCTCAAAAAAAAAAAAAAAACTCCGCCTCCTGGGTTCAAGTGATTCTCCTGCCTCCGCTTCCCGAGTAGCTGGGATTACAGATGCCCACCACCATGCCCGGCTAATTTTTGTATTTTTGGTAGAGACAGGGTTTCGCCATGTTGGCCAGGCTGGTCTCAAACTCCTGACCTCAGGTGATTCTCCTGCCTTGGCCTCCCAAAGTGCTGGGATTACAGGCGTGAGCCACTGTGCCCAACCTGGGGTTTTTCTTTTCTTTTCTTTTCTTTTTGAGACAGGATCTTGCTCTGTGGCCCAGGCTGGAGTGCAGTGTTGTGATCATGGCTCGCTACAGCCTCAACCTCCCAGGCTGAAGCATTCCTTTCACCTCCGTCCCCCAAGTAGCTGGGACTACAGAAACACACCACCCCATCTTGGTGATTTTTTTTTTTTTTTTTTGCAGTTTTTGTAGAGATGGGGTCTTGCTATGTTGCCATGTTGCCCAGGCTGAACTTGAGGGCTCAAGCAATCCTCCCACCTCGGCCTCCCAAAGTGCTGGGATTACAGGCATGAGCCACCGCACCCGACCTGTAGTTCTATATTAAAAACAACTGACATTCACTAAATGATCATTATGTGCCAAACACTGTGCTAAATAATTTTCATGTTATTTCTTATTTAATCAAAAATTTCATCATTTACAAGACCCTTAAGAAGCTAGTAATAGGCCAGGCATGGCGGCTCATACCTGTAATCCCAGCACTTTGGGAGGCCGAGGCAGGCGGATCACGAGATCAGGAGATCGAGACCATCCTGGCTAACATGGTGAAACCCCGTCTCTACTAAAAATACAAAAAAATAGCCGGGGGTGGTAGCGGGCGCCTGTAGTCCCAGCTACTCGGGAGGCGGCAGGAGAATGGCGTGAACCTGGGAGGTGGAGCTTGGAGTGAGCCGAGATCCCGCCACTGCACTCCAGCCTGGGCGACAGAGCAAGACTCCGTCTCGAAAAAAAAAAAAAAAAAAATCTAGTAATATTATGACCTTGGTTAATAGAGACTAAGTGAGAGGTAGAGAAGGTAAGTAATTGCCTACCATTTTAACATTAGAAGGGATCTTTGGAATCCAAAACCACTCTTCTGATTTTCTAGGATTTGCCATGATACTTGTGTTAAAGAGTTAGAGCTGAAATTTTAAATCTCTGCTGTTTTTGTTACTTCATGCTGCTTTATTCTCAAACGCATATAAAATATCTCCATGCTGCAGAAATTATGCACACATACACACACACACACGCAGAAATCATATATATATAAGGTACATTAGATGTGTGTGTATATATACACACACACACACACACAGAGAAATATATATTTACACACTGTGTATATATATATAATTTCTGTGTTTATGTATTTCTGTGTGTATGTATTTATATACTGTGTGTGTGTATATATATATGTGTGTGTGTGTATATATTCGAACTCCTGACCTCAGGAGTATATATATATACACACACACACACACACACACACAGAGAGAAAGAAAGAGATGATGGCAACTGTTCTTCTCCCAGTTCAACAATGGGTAAGGTAAAGGAGATGAGAATGTGTTTGATTCCAGGCACCTCTGTACTTTAAAATTAGTTTGTTTATTTATTTATTTATTTATTTTTCAGACAGAGTTTTGCTCTTGTTGCTCAGGCTGGAGTGCAATGGCGCGATCTCAGCTCACTGCAAACTCTGCCTCCCAGATTCAAGCGATTCTCCTGCCTCAGCCTCCTGAATAGCCGGGATTACAGGCACACACCACCATGCCAGGCTAATTTTGTATTTTTAGTAGAAACAGGGTTTCACCATGTTGGTCAGGCTGGTCTCAAACTCCTGACCTGAGGTGATCCACCCACCTCAACCTCCCAAAGTGCTGCAATTACAGGTATAAGCCACCATGCCCGGCCTAAAATTGATCTAAAAATAAATCTATGACTCCATCCAACAGAAGCCAAGTACATATTCATCTCAAGCACAAATGGAACATTCTTCAGGATAGACCATATGCTAAGCTATAAAATAAGACTCGAGATAAAGGAATCAAAATCATAGAGTATGCTTTCTGACTATAATGGAATTAAATTAGAAATCAATAACAGAAGGAAATTTGAGAAATTCACAAATATGTAAAAATTACTCCTAGGCTGGGCGCAGTGGCTCACGCCTGTAATCCCAGCACTTTTGGAGGCTGAGGCAGGCAGATTACTTGAGGTCAGGAGTTCGAGACCAGCCTGGCTAACATGGTGAAACCCCGTCTCTACTAAAAATACAGAACTTAGCTGGGTGGTGGCGGGCACCCATAATCCCAACTACTCAGGAGGCTGAGGCAGGAGAATCGCTAGAACTCGGGAGGTGGAGGTTCCAGTGAGCCAAGATTGTGCCACAGCACTCCAGCGACTCTGTCTCAACAAAATAAATAAATAAATAAATAAATAAATAAATAAATAAATAAAATAAAAATACTCCTAAATAGTCAGTGGATCAGAGAAGAAATAACAAGGAATATTAGAAAATGTTTTAAGATGGAAAAATGCAATATACCAACACTTATAAGATGCAGCTAAAACAATGCTCAGAGGGCAATGTATGGCTCTAAATGCCTATATTTAAAAGGAAGAAAGATCTCAAATTAATAACCAAATCGGGGGCCGGGTGCGATGGCTCACGCCTGTAATCCCAACACTTTCAGAGGCCGAGGTGGGTGGATCACGAGGTCAGGAGTTCAAGACCAGCCTGGCCAAGATGGTGAAACCCTGTCTCTGCTAAAAATACAAAAAAATGGCTGGGCGCAGTGGCTCACGCCTGTAATCCCAGCACTTTGGGAGGCCGAGGCGGGCAGATCACGAGGTCAGGAGATCAAGACCATCCTGAGTGACATGGTGAAACCCTGTCTCTACTAAAAAAATACAAAAAATTAGCGTGGTGATGGGCACCTGTAGTCCCAGCTACTCAGGAGGCTGAGGCAGGAAAATGGTATGAACCCGGGAGGCAGAGCTTGCAGTGAGCCAAGATCGCGCCACTGCACTCCAGCCTGGGCGACAGAGTGACTCCGTCTCAAAAAAAAAAAGAAAAGAAAAAAAAAAATTAGCCGGGCATGGTGGTGGGCGCCTATAATCCTAGCTACTAGGGAGGGTGAGGCAGAGACTTGCTCGAACCGGGGAGGCAGAGGTTGCAGTGAGCCGAGACCACGCCACTGCACTCCAGCATGGGCGACAGAGTGAGACTCCATCTCAAATAAAATAAAAATAAAAATTAAAAATAACCAAATCTTCCACCTTAAAAAACGAGAAGAAAAAGAACTTTTTAAAGACCTAGCATTAAAATTTTACAACTTCTAGAAAAGCTTATTAAAATAACTTCTACATTCTGGCCAGGTGCCATGGCTCACGCCTGTAATCCCAACACTTTGGGAGGCCGAGGCAGGCGGATCACTTGAGGTCAGAAGTTCGAGATCAGCCTGGCCGACATGGTAAAATCCCGTCTCTATTAAAAATACAAAAATTAGCTGGACGTGGTGATGGCGGGTGCCTGTAATCCCAGCCACTTGGGAGACTGAGGCACCAGAATCGCTTGAACCCAGGAGGTGGAGGTTGCAGTGAGCCAAGATTGTGCCACTGCACTCTAGCCTGGGCGATAGAGCGAGACTCAATCTCAAATAAATCAATCAATAAATAACTTCTACAGTCTATACTACTCAGTTCCTGAATACACGTTTCTTTAGAATGTATTCAGCAGTTTATCCTCTATTTATACACTTTTGGTCATTGTTCCAGAGTTTCTTTCTCATTAACATTCCTGGGCTGAGGCTCATTTCCTCAAGTTCTTTGCGTCTTTTGTCTACTGCTGCATGGGTTCCTGAGGAGAGTTAAAGGTTCTATTTGTTCCTGAGTTTACAATCAGAAGCTCACCAAAGCTCTTGCTCTGTGGAAACCTTGAAACTGATCTCTTGACAAGGCGCAGTGGCTCACGCCTGTAATCCCAGCACTTCGGGAAGGCGAGGCAGGGGGATCATGAGGTCAGGAGTTCGAGATGACCCTGGCCAAGAGACCAGCCTGGTCAATACGGTGAAACCCCATCTCTACTAAAAATACAAAAATTAGCTGGATGTGGTGGTGGGCACCTATAATCCCAGCTACTCGAGAGGCTGAGGCAGGAGAATTGCTTGAACCCAGGAAATAGAGATTACAGTGAGCCGAAGATCGTGCCATTGCACTCCAGCCTGGGCGACAGAGCGAGACTCTGACTCAAAAAAAAAAAAAAAAGAAAGAAAAGAAAATGATCTCTCTTTCAGTCAGGATTTAGCATTTAAACAACTGGCAGACCCAGTGAGTTTGACAAGAGTCAAATAAGGGGACTATTTAACAGAGCTGTGGGCAGGATTAAAGAACAACCAAAGATAGTGACGCACCAGAAGCTAGCAACATCAGAAAGCCTTTCCTATGCTTAAGTCTGAAGGGGAAATTCGAGGAAACAGTTGTTAAATCAGGTACCAGAACGTTTATGTTTTAGAATAACTCAGGGAGTACAATGGGAATGTCCATGGCACAAAGAAATGATGAGTGCTTGAGGTGATGAGCCCCATTTATTCCTGGTGTGATTATTATATGCTTGTATCAAAATATCTCATGTGCCCCATAAATATATACACCTACTATGTATCCATAAAAATTCAAAATTAAAACAATTTAAAAAAAAGAAAACAGAACCCTGGAAGAAGGAGTTACCTCTACTGATCCCTGGCCTTAGAGGGATGTAGCAACTGCTAAAACTTTGGCAGGTGGGGGGCACAGGTAAGAATAGACATAAATACCCTACCTACTTCTTTCTCTTTCCACTCGCTTGTTCTCTCTGCCATTGACCCAACCCAAAAGAAGCCAGAGAACCAGGAAGTCAAGATGCCATCTATAGATGTCCGCCTCTAAAGGGACAGATGGCAGAGATAGATCTGAGGGGAAGATGGAAATTAACCAGCACAAGTCCTCCAGCCAGGGCCACAGGCCTCTGAGCCCCAAGGTTCCAGGCCTCAGCTGGGTCCCAGGGAAACTCTTGTTGATTGGCAAGACTCTTCACCCACTGCCACTTCCTCTGTTGCTGAGGTTGCTTTCTGCTTCCAATATTTTGTGTTCTCAAAGCAGCTGCTACTTCAACCCACACTAAGTTTCTCCAGGGAGTCTTCAATCTTGCTGTGGTAGGGGAGGCATCCATCCACACTCCTACTTACAGCCCCTCTTTTGTTTTATTGAAGCACTCTTTGCCTCCTATTCGCACAGTCTCCTCTCCCTGGAAACACACACAAGATTCTCCTGAGCTGAGACAGGGTCAGGTTTTCTTCTTCATCCCTCCTTTCCCCCTGAGAAAGAGGCTGTAGAACACATCACCCAACAGCCCATGCAGAACCCCTGTGTCTCAGAAACCAGCTGCACTCAAGAATTGGGAGAGCTTCATCCTGGCCACAGGAATGGGAATGTACCTCTAGGAACTCACTCTGTGCAATGTGCTCAAGCAGAGGTGGGTCAGATGACCAGGCCTTGGTATTTGTAAACATATAGGGTGACAGTTCCTCTTAGTCATCCTTGAGTGACCCAGAGAACTGGCTGCTTGTCACATCCTCAGCACAACCTACCTTTCTCTTTCTTTTCTTTCTTCCTTCCTTCCTTCCTTCCTTTCTTTCTTTCTTTCTTTCTTTTTCTTTTTCTTTCTTTCTTTCTTTCTTTCTTTCTTTCTCTCTCTCTCTCTCTCTGTCTCTTTCTTTCTTTTCTTTCTTATTTTTTGAGACAGAGTCTCGCTCTGTCATCCAGGCTGGAGTGCAGTGGCTCAATCTTGGCTCACTACAACCTCCGCCTCCCAGGTTCAAGCGATTCTCCTGCCTCAGCCTCCTGAGTAGCTGGGATTACAGGTGTGTGCCACCATGCCTGGCTAATTTTGTATTTTTAGTGGAGACAGGGTTTCGCCATGTTGGTCAGGCTGGTCTCAAACCCTTGACCTCGTAATCTGCCTGCCTCGGCCTCCCAAAGTGCTGGAATTACAGACATGAGCCACCGCACCTGGCCAGCACAACCTTTGTAGGCAACTGGAGAGGAAGCTGGGAGCCCTACCCTAAAAGAGCTTACAGTATAATGAGGTGCCAAGCCCATTAAATAATAGCATCCTCCTGGAACAAGATATTTATGAAACAGGTTCCGTGGCTGCCCCAAGGCTCCAAGCATCTGATTGTATTTACTGTTATTCCACCCCTTGCTGATCCCAGGCTTCAAAGGTTGATGTATGACTGATCCTAAGAATCCAGCCCTACCAGAATGACCTGTCATCTCCCTCCTGCTGCTTGTTGAATTAGGCAGCTGCTTGTTGAATTAGGTTATTAAAATGTCTGCTCAGCCTCTTAGTCAACTTAACTTGGCTTTATTTTGGTGGAAAGCAAATCACTTAGTAGAATTTTGCTTAATTGGTCACTTGGCTCAGGGTTTGATGACTTTTCCAGTAATATTTGCACAACAAATATATTTTATTTAATTCTTTTCTGAAATAATTCAGCTGACCCTGAATGGTCAAGATGTGCAAAGCACTGAAGAGGCGCCATGATCCTAGCAGGAGATCTATGGTAATATGAGGGCAGAAAACACGGAAGAGAGACAGCCTGAACACTCACAGATTTACCATGGAGATAAGCAAGAAGTATAATCAGCCACAGTGTCCTCACTATCTTTTTGATCTCTTTCTTGGGTATCTCTGGATCCATCTTTTTCTCTGGATTTCTAACCTCCATGTCCCTCTTTCGCTTCTTCTGTGGTGTCTCACATGTGTTTGTGTACGTGTGTGTATGCATGCACACATCCAAGTGTATATATGTATCGCACCTTGGGCAAAATTTAATAATGGTGTTCTGCCACAGTTAAAAAGATATTAAATCCCCCCCCCCAAAAAATGTATAATAATGGGTAACAATATGGCATTTTAAAGAACTTGCTCTGTAATGGGTCCCAGGCAAAGAACTCTTCAGGTATCATATCAGTTGTTCATCAAAAACTTAGGAGCTTTTTTTTTTTTTGAGACGGAGTTTCACTCTGGTTGCCCAGGCTGGAGTGCAATGGCACTGCCTTGGCTCACTGCAACCTCCGCTTCCCAGGTTCAAGCAATTCTCCTGCCTCAGCCTCCCAAGTAGCTGGGATTACAGGCATGCGCCACCACGCCCGGCTAATTTTTGTATTTTTAGTAGAGATAGGGTTTCACCACGTTGGTCAGGCTGGTCTCGAACTCCTGACGTCAGGTGATCCACCCACCTCGGCCTCCCAAAGTGCTGGGATTACAGGTGTGAGCCACCGCACCTGGCAACTTAGGAGCTTTTTAAAGTATTTTCTGCTTTACTGTCTTGTGATGTAGTTTCTCATGTCTAGAAAATAGAATTGTTCCTTGTCAGTCCATAAGATTCTCTTTCTCTGCCAGACACAGTGGCTCATGCCTGTAATCCCAGCACTTTGGGAGGCCGAGGTGGGTGAATCACCTGAGGTCAGGAGTTCGAGACCAGCCTGACCAACATGGCAAAACCCCATCTCTACTAAGAATACAAAAATTAGCCAGGCGTGGTGGCACACGCCTGTAGTCCCAGCTACTCAGGAGGCTGAGGCAGGAGACTCGCTTGAACTCAGGAGGTGGAGGTTTCAGTGAGCCAAGATTTCACCATTGCAGTCCAATTTGGGTGACAGAGCAAGACTCTGTCTCCAAAAAAAAAAAAGATTCTCTTTCTCTAAATGGTCCCATCAGGAATGGCTTGGTGCTTGTAGTTATGCTGCCTGGGGGGAAAAAAGAGTGTAGAATATTCGGTGAGAACTGAAGGTTATTATAATCCAAAAAGAGTGATGGAGTATAAAGACAACGTCTTTTCAAATAGACTTTGCAAGACTTTCTGCCTTTTCAGTGGTAAAGGCTAAGCAGTGGTTTGCTGGCTTTGCCCTCTGTGAGTTACAGAAAGGCCTTTGCTTATAAATCCATGGAGCTGAAGGTCACATGAAGGGCTTGCCTGCACTAGCTTATTTACTCTAGGATCAGAATCAAGACCTCAGTTAATCTCAGTTACACTAGTGTGGCATATTTCCCACCTCCACCCATATCCACCCACTAGTTCTGGCCCCAGATTGTCTCTGAGCTGGCTCTGCCCACTGGTCAGAACAGATTGGCAAATGATCATTCCTTAGGACAGCCACGGCTTGTACAACAGGCAGGAATGAGGTCAGAAGAAAGGCTATTGTCCTCATATCCTTGGTAGATGGAGGCTTATGTTACCTTCTCATGTTGCTTTAAAAAAAAAAAAAAAAAAAAAAAAAAAGCTAGTTCCTCTCTCCTTGTATTAAAAGACTTAGGGTATGAAGGTCAATTGTAAACATTTGACAGGTGACCTTTGCCAGCATGTTGGGTGGGTCAGAGCTCTAAACACATACACACCATGTACGAGGGTATAATTCATTTCTTGGGCAAAGGAGAACAAAAACTGGCGAGTTTTGAGTAATTAATATCCCATCTTCCATTTAAATGTCAACCTAGGAGTATTCAGTGAGGACATATGATGTTCAAGGCACCATGTGGGGGAATGTAGGGAAGTCTGGCAGAGTTTAAATTCTAGTAGAAAATTAAAAATATAAACAAGCATAGTACAGGAAGTACATGGTAAAACTTAGCCTCCAGGCTGGGCCTGGTGGCTCAGGCCTGTAATCCCAGCGCTTTGGGAAGCCGAGGAGGGTGGATCACCTGAGATCAGGAGTTTGAGACCAGCCTGGCTAACATGGTGAAACCCCGTTTCTACTAAAAATACAAAAATTAGCCAGGTGTGGTGGTGCGTGCCTGTAGTCCCAGCTACTTGGGAAGCTGAGGTAGGAGAATCTCTTGAACCCAGGAGACGGAGGTTGCAGTAAGCCAAGATTGCGACACGGCACTCCAGCTGGGCGACAAGAGTGAAACGTTGTCTCAAAACAAAACAGAACAAAACAAAACAAACTTAGCCTCTAGAATCAAAAAAGCCTCAGTTCAAATCTCTGCTCTATCTATTTAACAACTGGTGCTGGAACAATAGGACATCCATATGTGAAAAAAAAAAAAATAGATCATAGACCTCAATGTAAAATTGCTGTGACTTTGGTAAATAAGATTTTGTCACTAAAACAAGATATGATTCATAAAAGAAAACATGGATAAATTGAACTTAGTCAAAATTTAAAATTCTCCTTGAAAGATGCTATAAAATGAAAAGGCAACCACACACTGAGAGAAAATATTTGCAAAGTATGTATTTGATAAAGGACTTGTATCTAGAATATATATTCAGTTATCTCAAAACTCAATAATAAGAAAATAGCATAATTTTTAAAACGGGCAAAAGATTTAACAGAACACATGAAAAGATACTCAACATAATTAGTCATCAGGAAAATGCAAATTTAAAAACAACAAAATAACTATTAGAATGACTTTTAAAAAAAAAGGCTGGTAATGGCAAGTGCTGGCAAGGATGTGGAGCAAAGGAAACTCTCAAGCATTGCCTATTGGAATAGAAAATGGTGTAGAAAGTCAGTCTGACAGGGTTTTGTTTGTTTGTTTTGCTTTGTTTTGTTTTGTTTTTTTGAGCTAGGGTCTCATTATGTTGCCCAGGCTGGTCTGAAACTCCTGGGCTCAAGTGATCCTCCGGCCTCAGCCTCCTGAATAGCTGGGATTATGGGCAAGCACCACCACACCTAAGCTTCTTTTTTTCTTTTCTTTTTTTTTTTCTTTCTTTCCCCCGCCCCCCCCCCCCCCCCCAAGATGGAGTGTCACTCTGTCGCCCGGGCTGGAGAGCAGTGGCATGGCCTCGGCTCACCGCAACATCTGCCTCCCAGGTTCAAGCGATTCTGCTGCCTCAGCCTCCCAAGTAGCTGGGATTACAGGCGCCTGCCACTATGCCCAGCTAATTTTTTTATTTTTAGTAGAGACATGGTTTCACCATGTTGGCCAGGCTTATCTCAAACTCCTGACCTTGTGATTCACCTGCCTTGGCCTCCCAAAGTGCTGGGATTACAGGCATGAGCCACTGTGCCTGCCACCACACCTAAGTTTCTAATAAAATTAAATATACATGCGAACTTTCCCTATAACCCACCAATCCCACTTCTAGGTATGAAAAAGTGAAATGAAAACCTATTTTCAAATAAAACCCGTCAGCCAGATGTGGTGGCTAACACCTGTAATCCCAACACTTTGGGAGGCTGAGGCAGGAGGATTGCTGGAGCCCAGGAGTTTGAGACCAGCCTGGTCAACATGGTGAAACCCCATCTCTACTGAAAATAGAAAAATGAGCTGAATGTGGTAGCATGCACCTGTAGTTGCAGCTACTCGGGAGGCTGAGGTAGGAGGATCCCCTGAACCTGGGACAGGGAGGTTGCAGTGAGCCAAAATGGCACCATACCACTGCACTCCAGCCTGGGCGACAGGGCAAGACCTTGTCTCAAAAAAACAAAAAAATAAAATAAAACCTTTCCTTGAATGTTTATCATGGCTTTGTTCATAATCAAGAAAAACTAAACGATTTTCAAACCTGCTTCAACTGGTAAACAGGTAAACTCTGGTACATCCCCACAGTGGAATACGGCTCAGCAATAAAAAGCAAGAAACTTCTGATACACTGAGTCACCTGGATGCATCTCAAATGCTTCTTGCTAAGTGAAAGGATCCAGACTCAAAAAGCTGCATACTATATGATTCCATGTGTATGACATTTTGGAAAAAGTCCAACAGTAAGGATAGAAATCAGATCAGTGTTTTCTGGAGTTGGGTGGTCGGGGGATGAGTTGACTGTTAAATAGCATGAGGGCAGTCTGTGGGGTGATGGAACTGTTCTATATCTTGATTGTCATGCTGGTTACATGACTGTAATACTCACAGTGTTGTGCAATGAAAAGCATGAGTTTTAGTGTGTAAATTATACCTCCATAAGCCTGATCAGGAAGAAAAAAGAAGTAATACTCTAGATAGTACTTAGTCATCAAAAACCATGAAGGTGGTCAGGCATGGTGGCTCATGCCTGTAATCTCAGCGCTTTGGAAGGCTGAGGTGGGAGGATTGCTTGAGCCTAGGAGTTTGAGGCTGCACTGAGCTATAAATCATGTCACTGTACTCCAGCCTGGGTGACAGAGTGAGATCCTACTATTAATAACAACAACAACAACCAAAAAGCATGAAGGCAATATTTTGAAAATTGTGCTCTGGCACTTAAAGCTGGAATGACCATAGACAAGCTTCTTAACCTTTAGAAATACCCATTTCCTCATCTCTAAAGTGAAAACAAAATTAGTAGAAGCACTGAATAAAAATATGCTCTGAGAATTAAACTACCTGATGCATAAAGTAAAATTTGCTAAAGTTTATTGACCATTTACTCTACGCTAGGTTTTAGATGTGCCTTATATTCATTATATAAGTTAATTCCAGCCTTAGGAGATAGGTTCTATTGTCCTATAGGGATAAGAAGAGGAGGAGAAGGAGGAGGAGAAGGAGGCTGTGGCTGTTGCTAGATGAGAAGAGACAGTCAAGAAAAGCTTCCTGGGGAGGTGGCATCAGATTGTGTCTTAAAGGACAGGTAGAAGTGTCAACAGAGATTCAGTGGGACATGGAAGGATTGAGGAGGGAGATTCACTAAATGACACCAGCAAAACAAAACAACACCCCTTCCCAACAAAAAAGAAGTCTTAGGAGTTAGTGGCAGAGAGAGGAGAGACCAACTGAGCCAAACCTCAAACTTGGGCACAGATATTGTAGAAGTGGGGAACTACATTAGCAGAGACTAGGAGGGAAGCTTACGGAAGCTGACATGATGTCCTGATTTGGACATACTATTCCTAATGTCCAGATCTTTGGAAAAGAGCTTTCATAATCTCCTGTATACCCATTCTGGTGTCTTAGTATTCACCCGGAGAAAATTCATTAAGCGCAAATCCTCTTGGCTGCACTTTTCCTTCATGTTTATTTGTGAATGCAAGTGGGGGATGGCTCAAGAGTAGCTTCAAGCTATTACTTTCCCTACTAATTGGGGTACATCACATATTTTTCCATGTCCTGTGATTCCTGGGGCATGGTATTTAAATGTTCTTCTGGGTAGAAAATACTGCTGCAACACTATTCAAAAAGATTTCTGGCAAAGGAGGGTAGGAGAGGGTGGTGGGAGAGGGAGGACATTGAATCAAATGGCTCTTTGTTTGTATAAATACACAAACCTATGTCGAGACTTTTTACCCTTCCACTGCCCCCACAACCCCTCAACAGGTGGCACGAGCTCGATGACATTTGTAGAGCAGATGGCATGTCATTTTAATGCTGTTTCTAATTGACAGGGGCCTCGGTGGCTGTGGCACGTGCGGCTACATGCCGGGTGTAGGGTGGGGAATGGAATTAGATACTGCTACCTGCTCCTTCTGGCAGAGAAGTGGGAGCTGTAATTGTGTCAACTGGCTTGAACACATTGCATTAATTCCTCATCAGAGGACTTATTTTGCTGGTTTTATTTTCCTTAACTTGCTAATCCTTCCCTCCCCCTTGCATAGCTCTGATTTTTGGTCAACTTCAACAAGGAAACCTTGTTCCTCTGAAAATCACCTTTAGCATAAGCTCAGTGTTTTCCTGTCCAGCTTTTCATAAGCAAGTCAGGTTGCATTCAATTTACACCAGAAACAAGCTTTTGCATCTCAGACATGGTCTAGAGAGAAAACAAAAAGGAGTGGGATGTAGCCCAAGCGACACTGGGAGCCTTACCAGGTATTCTAATCAGAGGATAAACAACATGGAGTTAGAAGTCCTGTCCCGGAGCAGCCATTATTTTTGTAATTCTCACTTTAAAAGCCATATGGTGAGTGGATGCAGCCCCACTTCCTGTGGTGAACTCACGCAACTCCAAGGCCACAGCTACACACTTCCCCACTCAGTATCCACAAGGAGCTCATTCTAATTCTAATCAGAATACTTTTGTTTATACAAAACAAAAAGTACTTGATCAATTGAGAAATGGCCCTTTAAACTGTATCAGGTTCCCTTCAATCATTCAGCTTCTTGAAGAAAACAAATCCCAATTATTAATCATATCCTATTAGATCAGATTTGAAAACAATTTATATGGTAATGAGGAATTTACTGAGCCCGCTGAATGCATTACATTGTGCCTGAATCTAGGAGTTATTTCTAAGACATTCACGGTCATTTCCCTCTAATCTACAGCATAAGTTTTCATTTTAGGCCCTCAAACAAAAGTTTGGAAATAGGCATTCTTTGTATTTTCTTTCTTGCGTCTCCACCCAACATCATTACTGTCTTTAGTTCAAGAGGAGGGACAAGAACGAGAGGGTGGGTTTAGAATTCCTTTTGCTCTCCTAAGTTTCAAGTCTATTAATGAAAAATGGTATAAATGACTTTTTTTTTTTTTTTTTTGAGATGGAGCCCAGGCTGTTAAGCCCAGGCTAGAGTGCAGTGGCGCGATCTTGGCTCACTGCAACCTCTGCCTCCTGGGTTGAAGTGATTCTCCTGCCTCAGCCTCCCGAATAGCTGGGATTACAGGTGCCTGCCATCATGCCTGGCTAATTTTTTGTATTTTTAGTAGAGCTGGTGTTTCACCATGTTGGTCAGGCTGGTCTCGAACTCCTGACCTCAGGTGATCCACCCAACTTGGCCTCCCAAAGTGCTGGGATTACAGGCATGAGCCACTGTACTCAGCCCCGTATAAATGATTTTTAAAGCAGTTAATGATCTGCAAGCATTTAAGGGATTAAATTAGCTACTATTTATTACTGTTATTAAATAGAATTTAAATGAAAAATTGAATAACAACCATGATCATATATTGACTGTGACTGCTCCCTTTATGCCAGATAGAGATTATAGTAAGCACTTTTCCACATAATAATTTTTAAAGTACCTAATATGTTTTTATTGATCATTTGCTATGTGGCACTCATGGTGTTCAGTTCTTTGCAAACTAACTTTTTTATCTGTCTTATCAACACTATGTCAGAGACTCTGTTATTGACCCCATTTAATAACTAAGAAAGTGAACCTTAGAGAGTAACTTGCTGGGAGTTGAAGTTTGTCTGAAGCCAAAGCCAATCTGTTCAACCACTACCTTAGATTCCTTGATGAATCTTTAAAAGACCGTACTTTTTTATGATGCAGGTAACCCCGCTAGTTGATCAGTTTTATATAAATTCAAACTTTCTTAAATTTAAGAGATTTCCTCGCTTTAGTTATGGGAGCTTTCTTACCCTGTCAAAATCTCAAAACTAGGCCAGGCACAGTGGCTCCTGCCTGTAATCTCAGTACTTTGGGAGGCCCAGGCGAGAGGATTGCTTGAGCCCAGGAATTCCAGACCTGCCTGGGCAACATAGTGAGACCCCATCTCTACAGAAAAATTAAAAATTAGCTGGGCGTGGTGGTGCACGCTTGTAGTCCCAGCTGTTCAGGAGGCTGAGATAGAAGGATCACTTGAGCCTGGGAGGTCGAGGTTTCAGTGAGCCACGATTTTGCCACTACACTCCAGCCTGAGCCATAGATCAAGACCCTGTGTCAAGGAAAAAATAAAAGCCTCGAAACTAAGACCAGCCTGCCACACCCACGGGCATTTCAACCTTCCTAAATCCCTGTGCTATGACCAATAGATTCTTCCCCTCACAGCCTTGAGATACAGTCCTCCTTTTGTTCATTGATTTCCTGGAGCACCAATGTTTTGAAAATAGAATCAAAACATAGTCCAAACATTACTTCTGCCTAGCTTGATGTAAAACCTTTATTATTTTTCCAAATGATTTACTGAGAATATAATATTACTGGAGTCAGAGTGCAATGTTTACAATTTCTTGTCAAGTTTTACCCTTATCTAGGTGTTCCCAGTTGGCAGCAGCTTCCACAGTCTTCCCTCTGTTTCTGCTGTTTTCAGTGAGAGAGGCTGAGAGGGAACCCACCAGAGTCCCAAGCATAGGCAGCGTGGGGCAGACTGGCCTCTTTATTTGTAATGCACTGAATATGAAGGGAGCCACTCTGAAGCTGTTTTCTGTGTAGACAGGATATGATGATAATAGCACAAATAAAAGTTCATGTATTCCAGCCAGGGACAAATTAAGTGGGTACAGAGCATAGATATATGTCACACTGTTATTGACTTCGAACAGCACACGGCCCACTTCAGGGCATCATGCCCAGATTAATTGGCTTGCCCAGAATGCATCTATGATTAGAAGAAAGCTCTCAGGAAATGCTGGGCAGCGCATTATCTGGAGTCTCCATTTTTCTCCTCCTAGGCACTGAAAGTTAGACATTTTGTTTTATACACCAAGAGAGTAGTGGCATTTGACACCATTGGTTTATGAAATGTTTTGCTATTTTTTCTTCATAGATTATAAATGTTTTTGAGAGCAATCAGTCACCATATGTTGAGATGATACAGGTAGTATTTATGATTGCTATACAGAGGTGCCTCAGCTCTGGTATGTCAGGGGTTATAGAATTATGAGAAAAGGTGTGTATCTTGGGTGTAAATGTGCATGAAAGATCAAAATGAAGCTCTTTGTCATATATGAGCTACTGAAATAGAAGAACCTCTGAGACTGCTGTGCTTAAAAATACTGCCATTTCTGCCTTGAGGAATATAATGGTGATCAGACATGGCACCTGGCTGACTTTGCACTCCGTTCTGAGTTAGCTGGAAAGGGAAGGAATCAGGAGAAATAGCCAACGGCACAAAACAACTTCAAAAATAGTGGCTTTCATTGGAAAATCTAGAGATGAATAGCAAAGAAGGTAGACTCTGTATCCAAGAAAAATCAAGGGTGAAATTGCTTATATTACTGACCAAAGGCTAAATACTTCTCTTGGATGAAGACAAGAAATTCCAGTGGTCTCTACTGAACCCTTGCATGCATAAGCCAGTGATAAAATTTGGTCCAATAAAGAGCTCTTGTTCATCTGTGACACCATGTTTATCATGAAACCTGGAAAACCAGGAAAGTTAAACACTATGGGTGGATCAAAAGAAGTGGTTCCTAAATATTTGTTATTATTTAGGAAAAAAATTTATTTATTATTTAAAAAAAAATTTTTTTTTGTTGTTTTTGAGATGGAGTTTCACTCTTGTTGCCAAGGCTGGAGTGCAATGGCACGACCTCGGCTCACCGCAACCTCCGCCTCCTGGGCTCAAGCGATTCTCCTGCCTCAGCCTCCCGAGTAGCTGGGATTACAGGCATGTGCCACCACATCCGGCTAATTTTTTTGTATTTTTAGTAGAGACGGGGTTTCACCATGTTGGCCAGGATGGTCTCAATCTCCTGACCTTGTGATCCGCCTGCCTCGGCCTCCCAAAGTGCTGGGATTACAGTCGTGAGCCACGGGGCCCGGCCGAGGAAAAAAATTTTTAATGGGACTCCCAACATCTTCTTGCTTTTGTTGGATACTGGATCCATTCAGGTTCCATTCATGAAATATTTGCCATAGTGCATTCCTGCCTTTTTGGAAATGCTGTAATATCTCAACCTTTAGCAATGCATTCCATTATTTAACAGTGAGGCATTCAGGAACTACCATAAGTTATGTGAAAGGTTGTGCTTTCTGAAACTGTTTAGAAAAGAACACTTGTCTCTCAGCTTCAGGAACTCAGTCATTCTAATACTAGCAATTATTTACATAAAGAATCTAAAAGCCCAGGACTTAGACTGAGAATTCATCCCCATGCATCACACAGAGACCTTTTGGTCTAAGGCACTAGTATCGTGGCCCTCAGTTTCTGCCACTGTCATTCATGGAGGCATTCATTCATTCTTTCATTCACCAGACCAATTTTTAGAACACTTCTATGTCTGGCTGGCATTGAATTTGTCTCCATGAATGCTTGAGTCTGGAAATAGACAAACAGCAGGCATGTTTTGCCAGGCAATGAATAGGTAGCATTACAAAATATTTAATATACAGGGCAGTACCTGTATACAGTAAATAATCAGTGTTCTTTATTAACATTATGCTTATCATTAAACAGCATAGTAACAGTATAGAAAAATTTTCAGATAGTTTAGTTCAAAATCATACCATCTGAATGCATCAACAGCTTTCATTTGACATTCATTTATTTGTTTGTTCAAAAAATATTTATTGAGCTCCTTACTGTACTGCAAACATGGCCATAGAACATTGGCAGCTTCTTTTCTCACCTTTTGTGGGCACATATACTACTAATTTCTTTTTCTTTTTTTTTTTTTTGAGACGGCGTCTCTTTCTGTCGCCCAGGCTGGAGTGCAATGGCATGATCTCGGCTCACTGCAAGCTCCGCCTCCCGGGTTCAAGCTATTCTCCTGCCTCAGCCTCACGAGTAGCTCGGACTACAGGCGCCCGCCACCACGCTCAGCTAATTTTTATACTTTTAATAGAGACGGGGTTTCACCACGTTGACCAGGATGGTCTCGATCTCTTGACCTTGTGATCCGCCCACCTCAGCCTCCCAAAGTGCTGGGATTACAGGCGTGAGCCGCCACGCCCAGCTATACTACTAATTTCTTAAAATTTTTCACACAGAGAATATTTTCCCATGCTGTTACATATTTTATACAGTTTTAACAATTTAATCTGTAGATATTATTCCTTCAAGACATCATATCATCATTTATTTGACCATTCTCCTGTTATGGAATATGGAAGAAGCCCCATTTATCTTCTTTTTTTTTTTTTTTTTTTTTTTTTGAGACGGAGTCTGGCTCTGTAGCCCAGGCTGGAGTGCAGTGGTGCTATCTCGGCTCACTGCAAGCTCCGCCTCCCAAGTTCATGCCATTCTCCTGCCTCAGCCTCCCGAGTAGCTGGGACCACAGGCGCCCACCACCACGTCCGGCTAATTCTTTTGTATTTTTTAGTGGAGACGGGGTTTCACCGTGTTTTGCCAGGATGGTCTCGATCTCCTGACCTCATGATCCACCCGCCTCGGCCTCCCAAAGTGCTGGGATTACAGGCGTGAGCCACCGCGCCCAGCCCCATTTATCTTTTTTTACCCGCTTCAATTTGGAGTTAAGGAACCTGGGAGATTGTGAATCACCGTAGTCCTCCCTTATTCATGGTTTCTTTTTCCTCAATTTTAGTTACCCACATTTTAGTCCTAAAATATTAAATGGAAAACTCAATAAATAAATATGTATAAGATTTTTGTTTGTTTTTTGTTTTTTGTTTTTTTGAGATGGAGTTTTGCTCTTGTTGCCCAGGCTGGAGTGCAATGGCATGATCTCGGCTCACCACAACCTCCCCTCCCGGGTTCAAGCAATTCCCAGCCTCAGGCTCCCGAGTAGCTGGGATTGCAGGCATGCGCCACCACGCCCGACTAATTTTGTATTTTTGGTAGAGACAGGGTTTCTCCATGTTGGTCAGGCTGGTCTCGAATTCCCGATCTCAGGTGATCCGCAAGTCTTGGCCTCCCAAAGTGCTGGGATTACAGGCATGAGCCACCGCACCGGGCCCGATGTATAAGTTTTAAATTGCACGCCATTCTGAGGGACATAATGAAATCTTGTGCTGTCCAGCAACATCCCTCCCAGGTTGTGACTCCTCCCTCTGTCCATTGTACCCATGTGGTCTACACAGTAGTTGTTTAGTAGCTGACTCAGTTATCAGATTGACTATCACCATATTGCTGTTGAAGTCACCCTTATTTTGCCTCATAATGGCCCCAAAGTACAAGAGCAGTGATGCTGTCATATGGTTATAATTGTTCTATTTTATCATTAGTTGTTAATGTATTACTGTACCTAAGTTATAAATTAAACTTTATCATAAGTATGTATGTATGAGAAAAAACATAATATCTATAGGGTTCAGTACCATCCATGGTTTCAGGAATTCACTGGGGGTCGGGGAATCTATCCCCTAAGGATAAAGGCAGAATACTTTACTTCAGATCGCAGAGCCGGTGGAAAGATCTGGACAAGACCCTCTGAAAAGAGCTGATTGGTGCTGCTGCTAGAAAATATCAAGGTACATTATTGGTGTATGGGCCGCCCCCCTTGATAGCGGCACCGCTTCTGGCTGGCCTTTGGGCAGGTATGACCTGCACATTAGTGAAGTGTTCCAAATTTTACTCCCTCTCTCCCTAATGTGTGTATTCTGTTACAGCAGGCTTTGGAATCATCTACTCAGCCAAGGGACTGTCCCTGGTACATGGTGCTCTTCAAAATGAAGTGAAGATTACCATTCCAAAGAGGAAATTAGGAAGAACCAAAAGACAAAGGGTGGGTTCTTTCAGGTCTTTAAGTCCAACCTCCTTCGCTTACAGCCTACAAGGTGGAAAGTGTTTGACCATCCATCTGCCTTGAGCTTTGGGTTCAGCCATTCTCCCACTTGTGTTGGTCTGGAACTCCTGGGCTCAAGAGATTCTCCTCCTCCAGCCTCCCAAAGTGTTGGTATTACAGGCGTGAGCCACCGTACCTAGACTTCACTTGTGTTTTTTAAAACAGAGAGCTTCAAGTCCCTCCAACACATAATGCCATTTTATGTCTTTGTGCCTTTGCTCCCATTGTTCTCATAGTCTGAGTCCAGTTTAGCCACCACATGGCTGCGTAATTTTGATTCTTCCTTCAGTACTTCTTACTAACTCAGATGAAGCCTCTTACAAGAAGTCTTCCATAATGCCTCAAGGCTGCACTAACCGTCCAGTCTCTTTGTTCATAAAGCACCTTGTGCATTCCTTTATCACACAGGATTGATAGTATTAGGTTGGTGCAAACATAATCACGGTTTTTACCATTGAAAGTAATGGCAGGCCAGGCGCGGTGGCTCACATCTGTAATCCCACGCCTTGTGAGGCCAAGGCAGGCAGATCACTTGAGGTCAGGAGTTCAAGACCAGCCTGGCCAATGTGGTGAAACACCATCTCTACTAAATACAAAAAATGAGCCTGGCGTGGTGGCGCATGCCTGTAATCCCACCTACTTGGGAAGCTGAGGCACGAGAATCTCTTGAACCCAGAGACAGAGGTTGCAGTGAGCTGAGATTGCACCATTGCACTCCAGCCTGGGTAACAAGAGTGAAACTCTGTCTTAAAAAAAAAAAAAAAAAGTAATGGCAAATGGATGTATGTGCATGAAAGATCAAAATGAAGCTCTTTGTCCTATGAGCTACTGAAATAGAGGAACCCCTGAGATTTCTGTGCTTAAAAATACTGCCATTTCTGCCTTCAGGAATATAATGGTGATCAAACATGGCACCTGGCTGACTGCACTCTTTGAAAGTAATGGCAAAAACTGTGATTACGTTCATACCAGCCTACTTATGTGTCTGTCTCCCTCACTAGACTAAGCTCATCAAAATCAGGATTTACAACTTATTTTCACATTCCCAATGCTTAGCACAAAATTGACACTTAGTAAGTATTTATTGAACTGAAATCCATCGAAGATGGTCTAGGCATAGCATCAGGGAAATGTAATTAGAATGCAGTCCTTACCTCCTTACTTAGAAGGTCTGATCAATTCTGTTGTTATGATTGGGTAAGAAAAATGTGTTAATAGGAAAGGAGGAGTCTATTTGATCTTTAAAAGAGAAAAGTCCTACAGTGATAATTTCTTCTATGTGTAAATTTTTAACTTTCATATATAAATGGTATACATATACATTTATTAAAATATATGTATAAATGATGGTGATAATAGTATTACCACCTTCATCTCCTCTGGAATCTTGGTCTAACAGTAGCATCTCTTAAATCTTCCATCTCTCAGCCAGGCACAGTGGCCCATGCCTGTAATCCTAGCACTTTGGGAGGCCGAGGCAAGCAGATCATTTGAGGTCAGGAGTTCGAGACCAGCCTGGCCAACATGGTGAAACTCCGTCTCTACTAAAAATACAACAATTAGCCAGGCATGGTGGCGGGTGCCTGTAATCCCAGCTACTTGGGAGGCTGAGGGCATGAGAATCAGTTGAACCCGGGAAATGGAGATTGCATTGAGCCGAGACTGCGCCACTGCACTCCAGCCTGGGCAATAGAGCAAGACTCAGTCTCAAATAAAATAAAAAAATAAAATAAAATAAAAAGACATCTTCCATCTGTCCTTCTCTACATAGTTCTTTTCGGCTTAATTTATAAATTTGCTCAACTCTTTCACATTCTTAACCATCTTCTTGGGCTTCTTCACATTTGTTTACCTATTTTTCTCCCAGTCATCCTTCAGTCTGCTGCAATCCAGTTTCTATTCCTTCCCCTGACCCTGAAATTGCAGAGGCTGGGTAGGGTTACCATTGACTCCAAAATGCATGCTCAGCTGACGTTTCTTGCTGCTGTGACTCTTCTCTTGCTTTGGACACTGCGGATCCCTTACTCCTTGCTGTCATTCTCACCTCCCTTGGCATCATGCCGTGATAATTCTTCTACTTCTAGAACCAGTCTCTCTCTCTCTCAGACATTGTGTCATTTTTCTTCATTCTTTTGACTCTGATGTTCTCCATCTTTTGCCTTTCACAGTTTTCCACTCTCACTTACACAGATGGATTTCATCCCTGACCACCCATCCAAATCATCTTTCTTTCTTTCTTCTTTCTTTCTCTCTCTTTCTTTCTTTTTTCTTTCTCTCTTTCTTTTCCTTCCTTCTTTCCTTCCTTCCTTCCTCCCTCCCTCCTTCTCTCCTTCCCTCCCTCCCTTTCTCTTTCTCTCTCTCTCTTTCTTTCTTCTCTCCTTTTCTTTCTTCCTCTTTTTTTTGAGACAGGGTTCTAGCTCCGTCACCCAGGATCTCAGCTCACTGCAACCTCTGCCTCCCGGGTTTAAGTGATTCTCCTGCCCTAGCCTCCCAAGTAGCTGGGATTACAGGCATGTACCACCATGCCCAGCTAATTTTTGTACTTTTAGTAGAGGTGGAGTTTCGCCGCATTGGCCAGGCTGGTCTCGAACTCCTGACCTGAAGTGATCTGCCCGCCTCGGCCTCCCAAAGTGCTGAGATTACAGGCGTGAGCCCCATGCCTGGCCAACGGTGGCTCTTTCAAAAAATAAAAAATAAACATACCTGAGTCCCATCTCCAATGATTCTGACATAGTTCTAGCTAGGGCCTGGACACCTGTACTTTTTTAAAGTGTCACAGTGATTCTAATGTGTACACTCATTTGATAGTCACTGCTCTGTCTTGTCTCCATTGGTTATTTCCTTTATCAAATACATAATATATGAATCTCTACTATGGACCAGGCTGACGCTAGTCACTGGAGTATTAGCAGTGAGTAAGACTCCATGGCCCCTCCCTTCACAGAGCTTGCAATTAAACATGAGAGATCCAACTCAGTAAGCAATTACAAAGAAGTAGGATAACTGCTGTGATAGGAAAATAGCTGGGTGTTACAGAGATGCAGAGGAGGCTGAGAAAGGCCAGGGAAAGCTTCCTGGATGACATGCATGCACGTTGATACCAATTAAAGGGAGGCACTGCTCAGGCATACATGAGCCACATGTATGGAGGCTACATGTGTGACCCACATGAATAGAAGACTGAGGCTCTCCATTAAAAACAAGCATGGCAGGGCGCGGTGGCTCATGCCTGTAATCCCAGCACTTTGGGAGGCTGAGGCAGGGAGGATCACGAAGTCAGGAGATCAAGACTATGCTGGCCAACATGACGAAACTCTGTCTCTACTAAAAATACAAAAATTAGCTGGGCAGAACACGCCTGTAGTCCCAGCTACTCAGGAGGCTGAGGCAGGAGAATCGCTTGAACCCGGGAGGCGGAGGTTGCAGGGAGCCGAGGTCATGCCACTGCACGCCAGCCTGGTGACAGAGCAAGACTCTGTCTCAAAAAAAAAAAAAACCAAGCATAAGTGAGGTATAACTCAAGAATGGCAAATGGGAGGGCAGCAGGCTGGAAGGATCAAGTGATGAAGAACTGAGGAGAAGAGTGGTAGAAAATCATTTAAGGATTCCTTTGTAGTCAGGACACATCTCTGGCCCAAACTGCTCTCCTGAGTTCTAGATTATCCATGAGCTGTGGACATGGTTATTCCAAAAACAGTTAAAATTCCACACAAGTCAAACTGGACTCATTCTTTTCCCTCTCAAACCTGCTCCCACATCTGGGTTCCCTGCCTCAGTGAGTAGCACTGTCCCCTGCCTGGTTGCACAAGCCAGAAACCTGACATTAGCCTTGATTCCTTCCCTTTCTCGAACTCTGCCATCCAATGAATCACCCAGTCCTTCCAATTCAGCTTGGGAATGTTCTCAGATTCTTCTTCTCCACTCCAGCCTTATAGCCATTGCTCTTGCTGTCTTCCTCCAAGTTCTCAGCTGCAGGAAAAAGTAGATTCTTTAGTGTTTTCTTTTTAAGGTATTTATTAAGATACATAGATGGCTTGAATTTTTGGGAAGAATAAAGAAATAGACTCTGGGCTGAGCTTTCAGGAATAATGCAATTTTATAGGATGACTAACAGTCCTAGTTAGCCTGAGTATGAGGGCTTTTCAGAATGCAGGATTTCCAGTGCTAAAACTGTGGTAGTTCTGGTCAAACTAGGACGGCTGGGCACCCTAAGTCTGCTAACTCACCCGGAACTGGGCCACCGATGCCTCTGCTGCCATCAGGCAGCCTCCAAATCAGGAAGCCAGTGCTGTGGGATGATGGTGCTTCTGCTTCCATCTGTGCCAGCCACATGTGTACTGAGCTACTCCCCAGTTACCAATAAAAGCCTTAGACAATTGTGTTAACTTGGTAGAACCTCAATTCCATCCTTGACCTCTGTATTAGTCCATTCTCACTCTGCTATAAAGAACTACCCTAGACTGGGTAATTTATAAAGAAAAGAGGTTTAATTGGCTCACAGTTCTGCATGGCTGGGGAGGCTCAGAAAACTTACAATCATTGCGGAAAGGGAAGGAAACACGTCGTTGTTCACATGATACCAGGAATGAGAAGTGCAGAGTGAAATAGAGGAAAAGCCTCTTTTGTTGTTGTTGTTGTTGCTGTTGTTGTTGTTGTTTTTGAGACAGAGTCTTGCTCTGTTGCCCAGGCTGGAGTGCAAGTGTCGCGATTTTGGCTCACTGCAACCTCTGCCTCCCAGGTTCAAGTGATTCTCCTGCCTCAGCCTCCCAAGTAACTGGGTTTACAGGTGCATGCCACCACGCCCAGCTAATTTTAAAAATATTTTTAGCAGGATTTTACCAAGCTGGCCAGGCTGCTCTTGAACTCCTGACCTCAGGTGATCCACCCGCCTCAGCCTCCCAAAGTGCTGAGATTACAGGCATGACCCACTGTGCCTGGCTAGAAAAGCCTCTTATAAAACCATCAGATCTTACGAGAACTCACCATCACGAGAATAGCACGGAGGTAACCACCCCCATGATTCAATTATCTCCCACTGGGTCCCTCACAGGACACGTGGGGATTATGGCAACTACAATTCAAGATGAGATTTGGGTGGGGACACAGTCAAACCATATCAACCTCAGTTGCAAGGAAACCCTGAAAAATGTACTTTTTAGCCCCTACATGCTAGACAGGAGTCAGAATGGATGTTAGGTGAGCCAATCCACAGTATTTGCCCCGATGCCATGGTAACCTCTTGCCTGGATTAGTAGCATGACTCTTGCGAATTGTCTTGTCTCAAATTTCATCTTCTTCTAGGTTAGGTTCCTTATGGCCATTAATTTTTAAATGAACCTACATGAGGCAGGTTAGCATTTCCCCATTTATAATCCTCAGTGATTCCACATTGCTCTTGAACTTTTTTTTTTTTGAGACAGTCTCACTCTGTCACCCAGGCTGGAGTGTAATGGCACGATCTCCACTCACTGCAATCTCCATCTCCTGGGTTCAAGCAATTCTCCTGCCTCAGCCTCCCAAGTAGCTGGGATTACAGGTGCCCACCATCATGCCTGGCTAATTTTTGTATTTTTAGTAGAGATGGGGTTTCACCATGCCGACAAGGCTGGTCTCGAACTCCTGACCTCAGGTGATCCACTTGCCTCAGCCTCCCAAAGTGCTGGGATTACAGGAGTGAGCCACCGCATGCATATGCATATATATATATATATACATATATATATACATTTTTTTCTTTTCTTTTCTTTTCTTTTCTTTTCCTTTTTTTTGAGACAGGGTCTCACTCTGTTGCCCAGGCTGGAGTGCAATGGCGTGATCTCAGCTCACTGCAACCACTGCCTCCCGGGTTCAAGCAATTCTCGTGCCTTGGTCTTCTGAGTAGCTGGGATTACAGCCACGCGCCACCGTGGCCAGCTAATTGTATTTTTAATAGAGACGGGGTTTCACCATGTTGGCCAGGCTGGTCTTGAACTCCTGACCTCAGGTGATCCGCCTGCGTCGGCCTTCCAAAGTGCTGGGATTACAGGCATGAGCCACCTCGCCTGGCCGCCATATTGCTCTTATCACAGTAACTGTTAAAACATAATGAGATTTTATCATTCACTCGGATTACTACTCAGCTTTCCTTGCTTGAAGGATAAAAGAGGGTGAAGTTAGAGCACTGCATGCCACTAAATGAGGCATACATAATAAAATCCTCCCTCCGAGCTTGGCATATGGGGCCATACTCATTACTGCTTCCTACCTCCACCGTCACATCCTGCCCTCCACACTAGGACTTTACAATCTTTAACATCTCCAGACTTTTCCTTTTGCCTTGAAAATCTTTCCTTTCACTTCCCCTACTGGCTGGTGAATCTTGTGCTCCTCAATCCCTTCGTAAGGGGTTCAACCCCTTCATGAACAATTCTTGCTCCTCACCAATATTGGCCATTCTCTCCTCTGAGCACCTCTTTATGGGGTATATATGCCTATTATTTACTTTTCTATCTCCTTTACTAGACTAAGTGATCCTGAACTCCAGACCTGGCACATGTGAGACATAATTGGTCCTCAATCAGTATTTGTTACATGGAGGAACGAACGGACGAATGAATGAATGAATGAATGACACATACAATATAAATTTCTTTTTTTTTTTTTTTTTTTTTTGAGATGGAGTCTCGCTCTGTCGCCCAGGCTAGAGTGCAATAGCACGATCTCGGCTCACTGCAACCTCCGCCTCCGAGGTTCAAGGAATTCTCCTGCCTCAGCCTCCCAAGTAGCTGGGACCGTAGGCGCCTGCCACCATGCCCGGCTAATTTTTTTATTTTTAGTAGAGACAGGGTTTCACCATCTTGGCCAGGCTGGTCTCGAACTCCTGACCTTGTGATCCACCCGCCTTGGCCTCCCAAAGTGCTGGGATTACAGGCGTGAGCCACTGCACCCGGCCAGAAATTTCTATAATGTACACTGGTAGAAGAAAGATTAGTCAAAATTATGGAATATGTTTAAAGCACACAAAAAGTGGCCAGGTGCAGTGGCTCACGCCTGTAATCCCAACACTTTGGGAGGCTGAGGTGGGCAGATCACCTGAGGTCAGGAGTTCGAGACCAGCCTGGCCAACATGGCAAAACCCCGTCTCTACTAAAAATACAAAAATTAGCTGGGGGTGGTGGCACATGCCTATAATCCCAGCTACTCTGGAGGCTGAAACAGGAGAATCACTTGAACCCAGGAGGTAGAGTTTGCAGTGAGCCAAGGTCGCACCACTGCACTCCAGCCTGGGTGACAGAGCAAGGCTCTGTCTCAAAAAAAAAAAAAAAAGAAAAAAAAAAAAGAACACAAAAAGTAAACTGAGTGGCAAATTAGAGACTTATACGTGAAGTGTTTTATGGCAGTTTTTCGTTTAAGGGATGGGGTCTCACTTTGTTGCCTAGGCTGGCGTGCGGTGACTACTCACACATGCGATTAGAGCACACTGCAGCCTTGAACTGTTGGCCTCGAGTGATTCTCCAGCCTTAACCTCCCAAGTAGTTGGGACTACAGGCGTGCTGTGCCTGGCTATTTTATGGCACTTTTAAACAGCTTTTAAAAATTACTTTCTTATGTAGGTTAAAGACCTTCTCAGTTCTCTTCAAGTTATATCCTAGTAATTTAATTATTAGTTAAAAATAGTGAGGCCGGGCGCGGTGGCTCACGCCTGTAATCCCAGCACTTTGGCAAAGGCAGGCAGATCACAAGGTCAGGAGTTCGAGACCGGCCTGGCCAACATGGTTAAACCCCATCTCTACTAAAAATACAAAAATTAGCCAGGCGCAGTGGTGGGCACCTGTAATCCCAGATACTCAGGAGGCTGAGGCAGGAGAATTGCTTGAACCCGGGAGGTGGAGGTTGCAGTGAGTCAAGATCTTGCCACTGCACTCCAGCCTGGGTGACAGAGCAAGACTCCATCTCAAAAAAAAAAAAAAAAAAAAAAATAGTGGCAAGACCTGTGATTACTTTTGCACCTAGTAAGCTTGCTCCTGCTCCCATTTCTCAGCACAGAAGTAAAACTTACCCAGCCTGGGATAAACCACCATAAATTGTGATTAGTTGGTCTAAATTAAAGTAGATTTATTTTTTGATTTACCAGTGAATGATTGATTTGTCCCCTTGCTGTCATTTATCTTTACATTATTACAGAAGAAAATATTTCATACAAGCATTTTACTGTTTTTGTTGGTTTTGATCACTAAAAAGTAGCTCTTTTTTGGAGAATCTTTATCTGTGCTGCTGCTGAAGAATTCTTCAGCACATGAGGATCTGTATTTTTCATCTTCTTCCTTTCATGTGTGTTCCATTCAGATCAGGAAATTGACATTTCAGCTTAGAAGACTTAGGCCAGATGTTAGTTCACTGGCTGAAAGATGGATTTCCTGCCCCAATAGGTGACCTCTGAAAGCAAAATAGGCTTTTTCTTAATGGATAGACTGTCCAAATGACCTCATTTCTAGAACAAGGCTTCTTTGTTAAGTGTCTCTTTGCTATTGGAATCAACATCATCTGATTTTTGAGAACATTCATTAGATAGCTAGCACCTAGTTGTTTCATTTATAAGGCATAGGAAAAAAATTATGCCTAGACAATCCATTTAAAAAAGAATTGTGTTCATTGAGAGGGAAATGGTGCAGAAAATCTGGTGCCTGCTCACCCATATTAATATGTCTTTTAGATTTCAAACCTCATTCAGGCCAGCACTAGCCATAGGAGCAGAGCATGCTATGTACTTCCCTTAACAGGGAATTGTTTCACTAAGTTAGACCAAGGCACTATTTAAAGAAGTAACCATGACCCCAATGTCCTGTCACTTGAAGCTTCTCTCTCCATATGTGAGAAACTCATTGAAGACATTGCCACAGTGCCACATCTTTTGATGATTTCTTCATAGAGTTCATTTATTTATATCTTCAATTGTATAAGACAGCTCAGAAGAACTGAGATAACTAAGCCTTTGTGTGTGTGAGTGTGTATGTGTGTGTGTCTGTGCATCTGTGTTTGTCACAAAAAGTGCAATTAGAAGGAAAGTACTCTAGAGAGGAACATGGCCTTCAACAACAGGGGCGAGTCCCTATGACTTACTATATTTGGTAAGGAGAAGAGTTAGATGGCGTGAAAAGAAAGATATATGTTTCTGAGATTCTGAAACAATGGAATTTTACAGCTGAGGGAAAAGTTGAGTTTTCTTTCTTTTTTTTTTTCAGGAACAGGAATGGGAGTGTCTCTTTGTAAGGGCTGGCAGATGAATTTTACTAGTATAAAAATCATGCTACTCTGATACAAAAATGTTGGCATTTCCATGAAAGACAGAGAACAGACACAAACAGGGTTAACCTCAGGGCTCCACCATGCATCTGGCACTCATGGGTCTTCCTCAAGTAATTATCTGGTAGATCTGTGACTTAAAAAATGAGTAGTAAAAAAGGATATCGAACTTTGCTTTATAATGACTCAACACATACTTTTCCCAGAATGTTATATTCAGCTGACTGCCTTTTTAAAAAATACTCATGCAAATGTCATTAATCATACGTGTGGTGGTTTTGTTCACCCAAAGTATTGTGCAAGCATACATCAACTCTGGATAAGACTGTAATGATCCTCTGTTTCCTGGGATTAATTACGTGAGTGAGAATCTTTTGTTCTATGCACATAACACGATGGCACCTCAAAGAAGCAGAGCAAGAGTTTTAACTGGAGCTTTAAAATTTATTGGAAAAAAATATTTTCCATAACCATGTTTAAGAGCAAGAGAGACAGCGAAGTGGACATTCTCATAGGGTAAAGTTTACTAGAAGACAAGATTGATAAATCAATTTAGTTGATGGATACTTCCCAGCTGCACTTTTAAGTCTTTTCTTACATAACTTGGAAACAGTTAACAATCTCTGGTCTCTTATTAACACATTCCTTTTTATTTTTACTTTTTTATTTTTTCTGAGATGGAGTTTCCCTCTTGTCGCCCAGGCTGGAATGCAATGGCACGATCTCTGCTCACTGCAACCTCCACTTCCCCAGTTCAAGCGATTCTCCTGCCTCAGCCTCCCAAGTAGCTAGGATTAGAGGCGCCTGCCACCACGACCGGCTAATTTTTTTATTTTTAGCAGAGATGGGGTTTCGCCATGTTGGCCAGGCTGGTCTCGAACTCCTGACCTCAGGTGATCTGCCAGCCTTGGCCTCCCAAAGTGCTGGGATTACAGGCGTGAGCTACCGTGCCTGGCCCCTTTTTAATTTTTTGTATCTCCTAAGCAAAAAAGAGAAATAGCAGGAAGTGTGATTCTAAAGATCATTTCCCTCAGTGTTTCCTTTTTTTCTTCTCCTAAGTGTCAGGTGGCTTTCATATAATCTTACGGTTCTCTGTAGGAGAGGCTGTTCTCATCTTAATTCAGAAGTAACTCAATGGTGAGTTGAAGTCTCTTGGTTCCTGCCTTAAACAGTATGGGATGCAATGCACATAGCCCACTTTTTTGATCCTCATGGGCATCTGTATAGATCTTGCCAGAAATTTGCTTCTTGTCTATAACGTGTTATCAAATTTTTCCGAATCTTCATAGTTCAGAATTACAAGTGGCTTTAGAAATCTAGTCTGAACCTGCTGGTATAATAAAATAAATACCTGTTGTGATATTATTGATGGAATAATTCCCAGGCAGAACTTGTGTTTTTGTTTGTTTGTTTGTTTGTTTGTTTGAGACTGGAGTCTCACTCTGTCACCCAGGCTGGGGTGCAATGGCACGGTCTTGGCTCACTGCAACCTCTGCCTCCCGGGTTCAAGTGATTCTCCTGCCTCAGCCTCCCAAGTAGCTGGGATTACAGGTTCCTGCCACCACGCCCCGCTAAGTTTTTGTATTTTCAGTAGAGACAGGGTTTCATCATGTTGGCCAGGCTGGTCTCTAACTCCTGACCTCGTGATCCGCCCACCTCAGCCTCCCAAAGTGCTAGGATTACAGGTGTCAGCCACCGCACCCGGCCAGAACTTGGTCTTTACATAGCATCAACGCAGATGAAAACCTAACTGGCTATTGCCTATCAGAGTAGAATAAAAAATTTCAGAGAAAAATTTTCTGCTTTGTGACCCAACTTGAACTGCAGTGGTACAATCATGGCTCATTGCAGCCTTGACCTCTCAGGCTCAGGTGATCCTCCCACCTCAGCCTCCCCAGTAGCTAGGACTACAGGGACATGCTATAGTGCCTGGTTAATTTTTTATAGAGACGGGATCTCACTTTGTTGCCCAGGCTGGTCTGGAACTCCCAGGCTCAAGTGATCCTCCTTCCTCAGACTCCCAAAGTGCTGGGATTACAGGCGTGTGCCCCCCTGCCCTACCCAGCCCAGAGAAAAGGATTTACATCCCTGCAGCCTCACTTTGTTTATTTCCCTTCTCTCCCTAGCCTGTTCTGCTGTCTGCACTTTGTTTTAATTTCTCTTTGGTTTGCTCTTAGCTCTTCTCCCACTTCTTTCACCAAACACTCCCTGATGAAGGGCTTTTTAACAGGTAATGCTTTAGCATGGGTTTGGCTCACCTGTAAGGCATTTGTGGGGAAAAAAAAAAAAAAATGGTGTGGATTTGTGATGGGGAAAATGTTTTAACATATCAGTCTTTCCTTCAAGTCAGTTCCCCCAAGGCATTGTGGAATGCCCCATGTAGGAGTGCCAGAAAGGATTGCTGACTGTAGGCAAAAATTAAATGAGCTTATATACTTTCATTGCTCAATTTCAGCAGCAGGCACTATGGTAAAAAATAAATTGGACTATTTATAATCTTTCAGATTTAATCTCTGCTATAAGCAGAAAATGTGTTGTTGTCGTCTGTAACAAATAACAAGTATTTAAATGAATCTGTGTTCCTAAAACATATGCTATTCTAAGGGAGAATGCATTTTAATTTCAATATTTAATTGTCTGCCCTTTAAAACCAAGTATCTCAAATCCAACAGAGCTTTAAAAAAAAAAGGATACAACCAAATATCTCCAAATACCTGATTTCTTCATTCACTTGTCTCATGGTAAGTTAGTTATTTTGCCAGTGAGTTTTTAAAAATAATCTACTGGCTGGGTGCGGTGGCTCATGCATGTAATTCCAGCACTTTGGGAGGCTGAGGCGGGCGGATCACCGAGGTCAGGAGTTCGAGACCAGCCAGACCAACATGGTAAAACCCCATCTCTACTAAAAATACAAAAAATTAGCTGGGCTTGGTGGCGTGCACCTGTAATCCCAACTACTTAAGACACTGAGGCAGGAGAATCCCTTGAACCCGGGAGGTGGAGGTTGCGGTGAGCCGAGATCGTGGCACTGTACTCCAGGCTAGGCAACAGAGCAAGACTCCATCTCAAAAAATACATGAAGAAATAAAAATAAAAACAATCTGCTGGTATAGATTTTTTAATACACTGTATCCTATTTTAAAACTTCACATTTCCTCAGCTCCTCTTCCTTACTCTGACATACCTATAGTCTGCAAGGGCTTTCAAATTTGAGCACTAGTCACTATCCTCTGGGGAGCTTGTTAAAAAACAGATTGCTTGCTTTAGCCCAAGGAGTTCGAGACCAGCCTGGGCAACATAGGGAGACTCTGTGTCTACAAATAATAATAATAATAATAATAAAATTAGCCAGGCATGGTAGTGCATGCCTGTAGTTCCAGCTACTTGGGAGGCTAAGGTGGGAGGATCCCTTGAGCCCAGGTGTTCAAGCCACTGCACTCCAGACTGGGTGACAGAGGGAGACCCTTCCTGAAACAAACAAAAAATCAAAAAACAAATTGGTGGTACCACTCCCAGAGTGACTCAGTAGAAGGCTTGAGGTGGGTCCGGGAAATTTGCATTTGTAACAAATTCCTTGGTGATGCTAATGATTGAGTTGTGGGTGTGTACTTTGAGAAGCACTGCTCTAGATAAAATATTGTTGTCGCTGTTGTTGTTGTTGAGATGGAGTCTTACTCTGTCGCCCAGGCTGGAGTGCAATGGCGCGGTCTCGGCTCACCACAACCTCTGCCTGCCGGGTTTAAGCGGTTCTCCTGCCTCAGCCTCCCAAGTAGCTGGGATTACAGGCATGCGCCACCACACCTGGCTAATTTTGTATTTTTAGTAGAGATGGGGTTTCTCCATGTTGGTCAGGCTGGTCTCAAACTCCCGACCTCAGGTGATCTGCCACTGCACCCAGCTAGATAAAATATCCTTCTTTTTTAGACAGAGTCACGCTGTGTCGCCCAGGCTGGAGTGCAGTGGCGTGATCTCGGCTCACTGCAAGCTCTGCCTCTTGGGTTCAAGCAATTCTCCTGCCTCAACCTCTCAAGTAGCTGGGACTATAGGCGCCCACCACCACGACTGGCTAATTTTTTGTGTTTTTAGTAGAGACGGGGGTTCACCGTGTTAGCCAGGATGGTCTCGATCTGCTGACCTCGTGATCTGCCTGCCTCAGCCTCCCAAAGTGCTGGGATTACAGGTGTGAGCCACCTGCAATAAAATATCTTAAGAGATGATAGCAGTGTGGTCTCCAGTGGTGGTAATGGAGGTGAAGGGAAGTGGATGACTTTGGCCTAATTTAAGAATTCGAGGCCAGGTGCAGTGGCTCACACCTGTAATCCCAGCACTTCGGGAGGCCGAGGCAGGCGGATCACCTGAGGTCAGGACTTCGAGACCAGCCTGGCCAACATGGTGAAACCCCATCTCTACTAAAAATACAAAAATTAGCCAGGTGTGGTGGCACGCGCCTGTAATCCTAGCTACTGGGGAGGCTGAGGCAGGAGAATCACTTGAACCCGGGAAGCAGAGGTTGCAGTGAGCCGAGATCGCACCACCGTACTCCAGCCTGGGCAACAGAGCAACACTCCATCTCAGGAAAAAAAAAATTAGCCAGGTATGGTAGCGGGCACCTGTAATTCCAGCTACTCAGGAGGCTGAGGTAGGGAGAATCACTTGAACCCAGGAGGCAGAGTTGCAGTGAGCCGAGATCACACCACTGCACTCCAGCCTGGGCAACAGAGTGAGACTCCATCTCAAAAAAAAAAAAAAGAAAAGAAAAAAAGAATTTGAGGCCGGGCGTGGTAGCTCACACTTGTAATCCCAGCACTATGGGAGGCTGAGGCAGGTGGATCACCTGAGGTCGGGAGTTTGAGACCAGCCTGGCCAACATGGTGAAACCCTGTCTGTACTAAAAATACAAACATTAGCCAGGTGTGGTGGCATGTGCCTGTAATCCTAGCTACTTGCGAGGCTGAGGCAGGAGAATCATTTGAACCCGGGAAGCAGAGGTTGCAGTGAGCTGAGATCGCACCACTGCACTCCAGCTTGGGCAACAGAGCAAGACTCTGTCTCAGGACAAAAAAAAAAAAAAAATTAGCCGGGCATGGTAGGGGTCACCTGTAATTCCTGCTACTCAGGAGGCTGAGGCAGGGGAATTGCTTGAACCCGGGAGGTGGAGGTTGCAGTGAGCCGAGATCGCGCCATTGCACTCCAGCCTGGGCAACAGCGTTAGACTCTGTCTCAAAAAAAAAAAAAAAAAAAAAAGAATTCAAATCAGCAGGGCTTATCTGTGGTTTAGATCACAGTGATGGTGAGGGAAGGGAAGGATGAAGTTGGTAGTTTGAATAAATGAATGGATATATCCGAAGACTGAAGCAAGAAAGGAGCAGGGAGGGAGGGTTAGATCATGGTGGGAAATCATAAATTCCATTTGAGGAATGTTAAAGTTTCACTGAAATACATCTGAACCTCAGCTCAATGCCTGGCAGAGAGTAGGTTTTCCATAAATGATGACAGCGATGGTTACTGCTGCTGTAAATACCTTTACTATGAAAACTGAAGCATCCTAACCACCCCGCCCCACCCGAGGTAAACTCCCAGCTCCATTACTCAGCAATGGCATTCCAGAGCTAGAGTTGACTCCTCTTCATGATCACAGAGACGGAGGTATGAACAAGGAAATTTCCTATTTATAGATACAGCCTCATTGGATGAGTGGTAGGGGAAGGAAAAACAAAAAGAGGGTAAAAAGAGAAAGGTTATAATGATGAATTATAATTTATCAAGGTGCCTGTGTCATCACAGATAACCTCACAACTGTATCAAATAAGTGGAATTTTCCCATTTCACAGATAAGATAAACAACTCGCCCAATATAGGAACTTGAGTAAAAATGGAAAACCTAGCTTTGTCTTGACCTCATTACATTTGTGCTTTCTATTATGAAACTGCATCTTTTTTTTTTTTTTTTTTTTTTTTGAGACAGAGTCTCACCCAGGCTGGAGTGCAGTGGCAAGATCTCGGCTCACTGCGAGCTCTACCTACCTGGTTCAAGAGATTCTCCTGCCTCAGCCTCCCGAGTAGCTGGGATTACAGGTGCCTGCCTCCACGCCCATTAAATTTTTTTGTATTTTTAGTAGAAACGGGGTTTTACCATGTTGGCCAGGCTGGTCTCAAACTCCCGACCTCAGGTGATCCGCCCGCCTCAGCCTCCCAAAATGCTGGGATTACAGGCGTGAGCCACCATGCCCGGCCCTGAAACTATATCTTTACTGCTGCTAAAGAGGTAAATGGGGGCACAATAAACATTTTAATAGAGTTTATTTGAGCAAACAACATTTCATGGACTTGACAGCTCTAAATCAGAAGTGGTTCAGGAACTCCACCAAGGGAATCTATGGGGAGGCTTTTATAAGACAGAAACAGAGGTAAAGCAAAGCAAACATTTGATTGGATATAATTACACAATTGCCTTATTTGACTGATCTCCTATGAAAGTTCCTAATTATGAAAGTTTGTTGGCTACCTCTGATTGGTTGAGCTTAAGTTCTGTTTTTCTGTAATACAGGCATTTGTAAGAGTTAGCTCAAGTTAAGTTTTCCTTAGGTTTGCAAATCAAGAAAGGTTGAGTTCACTAAGTGGTTTTGTCTTCGCAGGGATTCTGCAGGCCTGATCTCTATTTTACCTTACTTTAACCCTGCCCAGCGGAAAACTAATTACGTTTCGTATGTTGACATAATGACCTAAATAGGCTGTACCTATACTCTAAATACCCCACAACTTGTAGACTAATGGCTTTTAAACTTTTGTAATTCTGGCCCACAGTTAAGAACAAGTTTTTGTTTTGTTTTGTTTGGGACAGAGTCTCGCTCTGTTGCCAGGCTGCAGTGCAATGGCGCAATCTCGGCTCAATGCAACCTCCGCCTCTCGGGCTAAAGTGATCCTCCAGCCTCAGCCTCCCGTAGCTGGGACCACAGGTGCCCACCACTACATCCAGCTAATTTTTTTTTTTTTTTTTTTTGAGATGGAGTCTCGCTCTGTCACCCAGGCTGCAGTGCAATGACGCAATCTCGGCTCACTGCAAGCTCCGCCTCCCAGGTTCATGCCATTCTTCTGCCTCAGCCTCCCGAATAGCTGGGACTACAGGCGCCCGCCACCACGCCTGGCAAATTTTTTTGTATTTTTAGAGATGGGGTTTCACCACGTTAGCCAGGATGGTCTCGATCTCCTGACCTCGTGATCCGCCCACCTCGGCCTCCCAAAGTGGTGGGATTACAGACGTGAGCCACCATGCCTGGCCCTTAATTTTTGTATTTTTTATAGAGACGAGGTTCACCATGTTGGCCAGACTGGTCTTGAACTCCTGAGCTCAGGTGATCCGCCTGCCTGGGCCTCTCAAAGTGCCGGGATTACAGACGTGAGCCACTGTGCCTGGCCCTAAGAACAAGTTTTTACAAAGCAAGCCAGTGTAAACATTTATCTGTACGTACGTGTGTATATGTATATATGTGTTGTATACTTATCTGTGCAACAATATGATGGAGACTAATTTCCAATAAATAACAGAGATTGCTACATTATCAATATTCTTAATGAATGCATTACGGTGATAGTTTTCACTCATTTGTGACAACAAATGTTTATTATGAGCCACAGAATTGATTCGGTAATCAACTTTTGCGTCTCTACTAGAAGTCTAGAAAAATCTTCTACGTCACTTTCCTTGGAATTCACTCACCCACAGAAGGACGATTTCAATGAATTGGATGAGATTCCTGATGGTAAGAGAAAAAGGGGAGTAGGATTCTGGTATACCCATCTTCAATGGAATATCTACACTTCCCTGCCTTGAAGAACTTTGTGGGAATCAAATGGAGTATGATACAGATGAGAAGACTTTTAAAATAATCAGTTTGGGTCTGGTGCAGTGGCTCACGCCTGTAATCCCACCACTTTGGGAGGCCAAGGTGGGCGGATCACTTGGGGTCAGGAGTTCGAGACCAGCCTGGCCAACATGGTGAAATCTCGTCTCTACTAAAAATACAAAAATTAGCCTGTCGTGGTGGCACACGCCTGTAATCCTAGCTACTTGGGAGACTGAGGCACAAGAATCACTTGAACCCGGGAGACAGAGGTTGCAGTGAGCCAAGATCACGCCACTGCACTACATCCTGGGCAACAGAGTGAGACTCCATCTCAAAAAAAAAAAAAAAGATGATAATATAAATCAGTTTGTTCTTACTTTGATTCTGCCCCATGTAGCTGTGTTCACTTGGACTCATCATTCAAGTTCTCTGGAGCCTACTTCCTCATCTGTAAAATGAAGGATTTGACCTAGATCTTTTTCGAGGCCCTTTTCCATTTCCATGAGGTAGAATTCTAATATAAAACGTTCTTGGTAAATGATATCCTATATGACTCTGAAGTTGTGATGATGATGATGATGGTGATTTCTTTATAAGGAAAGGACAACTTTGTTAAAAAGCCCCTGAAGGGCCAGGAGCCTTGGCTCATCTCTGTAATCCCAGCACTTTGGGAGGCCGAGGCAGGTGGATCACCTGAGGTCAGGAGTTTGAGGCCAGCCTGGCCAACATGGTGAAACCCCATTTCTACTAAAAATCCAAAAATTAGCCGGGCATGGTGGCAGGCTCCTGTAGTCCCAGCTACTTGGGAGGATGAGGCAGGAGAATTGCTTGAACCCAGGAGGCGGAGATTGCAGTGAGCCGAAATCGGGCCACTGCACTCCAGCCTGGGCAATGAGCGAGACTCTGTCTTTAAAAAAAAAAAAAAAAAAAGAGAGAGAGAGAGATAAAAAGCCCCTGAAGGAAATTTTAGAAGAAAGGAGTGACAAGTGACATTAACTAAGAGAGAAAAGAGTCGTCAATCTTGGGAGTGGTAATCAGATCATGTTGAGTTAACACATGGAAATTGGTAAGCAGAAAGTAGCTGGGACTACAGGCCACATGCTGCCATGCCCAGCTAATTTTTGTATTTCTAGTAGAGACGAGGTTTCACCATGTTGGCCAGGATGGTCTCAAACTGCTGACCTCAGATGATCCTTCTGCCTCGGCCTCCCAAAGTGCTGGGATTACAGGAATGAGTAACCATGCCTGGCCTCAAATTTCACATTCTATGTATAGGCATCAACATTTCTCCCAAAACATTATCTCATTTCCCTATCCATTGATTAAGAAGCACCAGGAAAAACAGCTTAAATATCTAGAATAGGTTGATTTCTATAAGTGCCAAAATGCTGGCTAAGGTTTAATTATATGTGTGTGTATATATATAGATATATAATTATAAATATAGATATCTATATAAATATCTATATAGATGTATTTTTTGAGATGGAGTCTCACTCTGTCGTCCAGGCTGAGTGCAGTGGCTCACTGCAACCTCCACTTCCCAGGTTTAAGCGATTCTCCTGCCTCAGCCTCCCAGGTAGCTGGGACTACAGGTGTGTGCCACCATGCCTGGCTAAGTTTTATATTTTTAGTAGAGATGGGGTTTTGTCATGTTGGCCAGGCTGGTCTCGAACTCCTGGCCTCAAGTGAAGTGCCTGCCTCAGTCTCCCAAAGTGCTGAGATTACAGGCGTGAGCCACCATGCCCGGCCCGTTTAATTACACTGATGCGGGTATGTGTTGTCACTAAACTGTACGTGTCTTTAGATGACCCTGAAACATATTATAACCTGTGAAGAAGCAGGTGGCCATTAGTATGGCCTTGCCTCATCTTGGATGGGGAAACTAGCACCAGGTCAAATGCTTTGCCCCAGGTCATCTGATGAGTCAAGAAGAAAATGATTCTGGATTGGTGCTGGAGAGTCAGGCTTCATCCTAACCCCAGCCCCCACTGCCCGGCTTGCCTGGCTCCTTGCTGAGTTATTTGCTGGAAAGTGTTTATGTAGAGAACAGGCTGCCCCTTGGAAGCAGCACAGTCCTCTGCATCTTCTTAAATTTAAGAAAGTACCAGGCCAGGCACGGTGGCTCATGCCTGTAATCCCAGCACTTTGGGAGGCTGAGGCGGGTGGATCATGAGGTCAGGAGTTCGAGACCAGCCTGACCAATATGGTGAAACCCCGTCCCTACTAAAAATACAAAAATTAGCCAGGCGTGGTGGTGCGTGCCTGTAATCCCAGCTACTCAGGAGGCTGAGGCAGGAGAATCGCTTGAACCTGGGAGGCAGAGGTTGCAGTGAACCAAGATGGTGCCACTGCACTCCAGCCTGGGCGACAGGGTGACAGAGCAAGACTCTGTCTCAAAAAAAAAAAAAAGTATCACGTGGTGAATAAATTCAAATTCTTAAATATACCAATACAGTCAACTGTAAAGGCTATTTATCTTTTCCTATCATTTACTTATATTTATCTGTTTATAGAAATGACAATTAAAAAAACCTCATCAGCCTTAACTGAATTTATTTTTATTCAAAATATCACAGAGCACGAGGGAGCCTTGAAAACCCATCTGGCCTAACTCCGGCATCAGCCTAGGAAAGCACAAGACCTGGCTGTACTGACTCATAGTTCAGTGCTCTTTCTACTTCAACACAATGCCTCAATGCTATTAAGGAGAAATTTAATAATTCTTTTGGTTTCCTTTCACAAACATTACGTCAGGGACTGTGCGCAGTGGCTCATGCCTATAATCCCAGCACTTGAGGAGACCAAGGAGGGAGGATCCCTTGAGTCCAGGAGTTTGAGACCACCTTGGGCAACAGCAAGAGATCATGTCTCTATAAAAAATTTTAAAAATTAGTCTGGTGCAGCGGTGTGCCTGTAGTCCCTGCTACTCAGGTGGTTGAGGCAGGAGGATTGCTTGAGCCCAGGAGTTCAAGGCCGCAGTGAGCTACGATTGCAGCACTGCACTGCCGGGGTGAGAGAGCAGGACCTTGTCTCTAAAAAAATTTTTCAGCATACTTTTTTTTTCTTTTTTTTTTTTGGAGACAGAAAGTCTTCCTCTGTCACCCAGGCTGGAGTGCAGCGGCAGGACCTCACTGTAACCTTCGCCTCCTGGGTTCAAGCTATTCTCCTGCCTCAGCCTCCTGAGTAGCTGGGATTACAGGCATGCTCCAACACTCTTGCTATGTTTTTTTTTTTTTTTTTTTTGTATTTTTAGTAGAGACAGGGTTTTGCTGTGTTAACCAGGCTGTTCTCAAAATCCTGGCCTCAAGTGATTCGCCCGCCTCAGCCTCCCAAAGTGCTGGGATTACAGGCGCCAGCCCCGCACCCGCCAAAAACACACAAAAATTATCAGGGATTGTGTTTATAAATTTAGTTACTTTTGAAAATGTTTTTACATTTTGAACTTTCCTGTAAGGACTATTCACCCATTGCATTGATTGGTGCTCACAGCACTTAATACTTGAGCAAGGGGAATTCAAGGACATGCTCTTATCCCCTTTCAAGTGGACTCAGAAGGAAAACAAAACAAAACAAAACAAAACAAACAAACAAAAAAAACCCCACAATCAACAAGAAACAGGAGAGGCCTCAAAACAAGCAGGGCTCTCTCCCTGGGGCATCTCACTTTTTTTTTTTTCCTTTTAAACCACAAGGCCCTAACAGAGGAGCAAACTCCATGTGGTTTCTTAACTGTTTCAAAAGTGATCAATCACCAAATCGAATGTGACGTGCATTGTCACCTTCCAAGGAAAACTGAGTAGTTTTGAAAGATAGAATCACAAAAGGGAAAATCACCTCTCCAGGGCTAGTTCCCTTATAAAATAAATCCGTCCTGGGGCTTCCCCTTGGAAAAACACACACAGGGCCCCAAGTGTGTGTAGGCTGACTGGCTACACAATCATTTGAATTTAGTTTCGAAAATAGCCCTTCCCTGTGTCCCTAATGTAAAGGAATAATTAAAACCCAAAGCGCATTTCCCTTAATTAGCCGAAAGCCCTAGCAATGCATGGCATTGTGGGCATTCAGGAGCCAAAATGCCCCCACTCATAAAAAATGATCCAAACAATGGCTCGTGCCCAAGCTTTCACACTTGTTTTGCAGAGAAGTCTTCGCTGGCAGAGGCAGGATTGTAATTCCTTGGGTCGCTTGACTTCACGAGGGGCGAGGTATGCATTGTAGCGACACGGACTACTTGTGAAGCCTTTGGGCGGGAGTCGCTTAAAGATTAACTTTCTCGGGTTTCCGTGACCAAAAGCGTTTCCGTGAATAGCGTGATTGGAAACTTGTGCGGGCCGGAGACCGCGGCGCGGCTGCTCTTTCAACAGGCGATTTGTTCTCCTGTCCGAGGCTCATTTCCATGCAAAGAGCCTGACATCAGAGCACCTTTTGTTGCTAAACGCTTTCTTTAGCCTCGAGGGAGAGAGTCATGTGGAGCTGGAAGAGCTCATTTTGAAGAGAGGGGTCCCGGGGAGCTCCCTCCAAGATCTAGAGGCTCCGCGGCCACCCCTGCCGGGTCCTGCCAAGACTTGCTAGAAGGAACGAGTCGCGTGCCTTAGTTAGTTGGTTCCCGTCACAGGAAGAAACGCCTTTGCAGTGGGTTTAATTGCTTCTGGGCCGAGCGAATTCCCCGCCGTACAACTCAGTGGTGCGGACTTTGCCTCCTGCTACCCTGTTGCTGCGCCGAGCGGGGTGGGAAAGTTTCTGGAGTTGTCAGTCGCGCAGCCCGTGGCCACCTAGACCCGAGGTGCGGGCGCCTGCGAAGGGCCCCCGCGGGGTGGCCGGGGCCGCCGGGGCATGCAGCGCGGGGGCGCGGCTCGGTGACGCCGCGGGCGGGGACCCGGCATCCGGGCAGGCTGCGCGCGGGTGCGGGGCGAGGGCGCGGGCGCCGCGGGGACTGGGACGCACGGCCCGCGCGCGGGACACGGCCATGGAGGACGCGGGAGCAGCTGGCCCGGGGCCGGAGCCGGAGCCCGAGCCCGAGCCGGAGCCCGAGCCCGAGCCTGAGCCCGCGCCGGAGCCAGAACCGGAGCCCAAGCCGGGTGCTGGTACATCCGAAGCGTTCTCCCGACTCTGGACCGACGTGATGGGTATCCTGGTAAGTTACCTGGGGAGGGGGCGGCGCAGGAAGTACAGTTCTCAGCAGCCCCTCTGAAACCGGGGGCTCCCTTCTCGCCCACCCACTGGGCAACCCACTCCGCAGAGGCGTCCTTCTCTGGCTCTAGTTCTTAGGGGGCTAAATACACACAGTATAGGATTTCAAACCCTAATTAAAAAATAACCAGCCACAGGTTCCGTCAAAAGGTGTTTTTTAAACAATCGGGTATGATATTCAACAGTTTAATCTGGGACACCTGCTGACATGTTGGTGTGGAAAAGGCGAGAAAGAGGCCTTCAAAAAGTAGATGCAAATAAATATTTGGTTGGTGCTGGATTAGGGAAAAGGCTGATGTTACTGATGTTTATCTCTTCACCATTTGTTGTGTGACCACAAGAGGGAAAACAAACATTTCCTTACTCAGAACTGCCAAAATGTTTGCCTACTTTGTTTTGCAGTTTTTCAATTTGTGGAGTTACAGGATATTTGTTTTATATGTTTGGGGCTAAAACAATAGGACTTATTTTGCTAAATCTGTGCTGTCATGTATTTTGAAATGTCCAGTGACTAAAAGCGCCCCTGGATTTGGCATAGTCTCTGGGAAGCAGTTCTTCTGTATGGAGGGTGAAGTTTTAACCTGCTCAGGGTTGAATACCTTGGGGAAGTAATAGATTTGCTTTGGTGGAGTTGTAGTTAGGCAGGTAGACTGGAATCAGATGGGCGAGGGTTATTACAGTCAGACATCTTAATCCATACATAAAAGACAACTTTAGTTTAAAGACTTGGAATGGCCAGATGTGCAGATTATCAGAAAAGTCTCTAGATTTGCTTTGAGATCTTATATTTTTTGAGTGGGAGGAGATGGAGTGAAAGAAGTTCTTCTTTGGGAATGATAAACCGTGTACAGTTTTTAGCACAGTGATTAAACTCTTGGGCTTCAAAGTAAGTTATACTAGGTCAAATGCCAGCTCTCCAATTGACTGTTTACATGATCTTGGCCAAGTCATTCAACCTCTCTGATCCTCAGTTTCATCACCTGAAAATTGAAGAAAAGAAGACTTGCTTCTTGGGGTTTCTGAGATTTAGCTGGGTTGATGTGTGTATCAAGTACTCAGCAGACTGTATAGCATATAGCAGAGGCTCAGTAAGTGTAGCTGTCTTTCAGGTTTTATTTGTTTCCTGCAAAGTCTCCTGTCTCTTCCTTCTAGACATCCTAAAAGCCCAGTTACTCCATTTTCAGGTGACCATTGGTATTTATGATTCTTACTATACAGAGAACCAGCGAGCATTGGTTAAAGATTTCTATCTGCTCTTGTCACTCTCCAGTATTGAAAAATGTATATAAATATGCATGCAATGTATATTTACATACTATATATAGCACACGTATATAATAAACCTAAATCTAATATATATTTTAGATTTAAAAGGTTTTGTTTTTGCATTTTCTGAAGTATACAGATGAATATGATCCTTGACTGAAGTTCCAGAAAACCTAATGGACATTTTAAAGTTGTGATAAACTTTTTCTTTCTTTTTTTTTTTTTTTGAGACGAAGTCTTGCTCCGTTGCCCAGGCTGGGGTGCAGTGGCACGAGCTCAGCTCACTGCAACCTCCGCCTCCTGAGTTCAAGCAATTTTCCTGCCTCAGCCTGCTGAGTAGCTGGGATTACAGGCGCGCAACACCACACCTGGCTGATTTTTGTATTTTTAGTAGAGACGGGGTTTCACCATGTTAGCCAGGCTGGTCTCGAACTCCTGACCTTGTGATCCGCCCACCTCGGCCTCCCAAAGTGCTGGGATTACAGGCGTGAGCCACCGCGCCCGGCCGATAGACTGTTTTTAAGTTATCTTGTTATTTCTTGTCTAGATCCAGTTCTAAGTTTTCAGTCACTGAGGAAATTGGTTTGATAATATCCCATTGTATCCCTTACTCTAGGGCGTTGGGCTGGGGGCGGGGAGGATTGGGGGCCTGTTTAAATGAAACTTGGGCTGAGGGTTCTTTTGGGGAAGAGGGTTGGCCAGTGGCATTTTCTGCAGATTTGCTTTCCCTTCCCTGGCAGATTCCGGCACTGTTGGGTCAGTTGTAGTGGAGTGTTCTTTGGCTGAGTTAAAAGATGGGGTGGGGCTTCAGAAGCTCAAACCTGCTATTGAAAGGGCAGATGCAGGAGCAAAGAAAATATGTACTTCAGCTAATTATTCAGGATCAGGCTGGGAAGAACGTAAAGCCTGTCCCAGACAGGTTGTGTTTGCTCATGTTTTCCTCTTGTTTATCTGGGGTAAACAGGCATGGAGATTGTTCCTTAGTAAATTCAGAGGAAGACATGGCTTACTGCTCCTTTGTAGATGTCTTGCAGGGAGACACCAGGCTAAAAGGGAGGGAAAGCTGTTATCCAAGTGTTTATACAAACTGAGTCTTTGGGGAAATACATCAAGACACAAAATTAACAGTTGACTTTATTCTCACTGAAACAAGAGACACCATTTCCTTCCTTTTTTACTTAAAATATGAGATTTTGCAATCATCTATCAATCTAGACAGGTGAAGTGACTTGGCCAATGGCACATACCATGTCAGTGACAATGTTAGACTTGTCCCCGGTCGCTGGCCCCTCCAGTAGGGATCCTGATGTCATGACGCTCCATAGTTAACTCTCAGATGAATTCAGTAGAAATGTAGTTCAGTACATTTAGAAATCCTGTGTGTTTTAGGTAAAATGTGACTTACAAGATTCTTTTTCCGTACTGAACTTGAAGAGGACAGTAGAGGTAGTCGGGAAATTACACATCTGAACATTATCCTTAACAGATTTCAGACACAGTTCTACTTTACTTTTTCAGATTATTCTAATTGTGGAAATCAAACCACACAGCTTATCAATACTGTGTGTGGAACTTTGAAATGACAAAACTCACAGCTTAGTAAGTGAAAACATTTTTGGGTGAATGAGCACTATTGAGCAGTTGTCCCCCAGGGGATTTTGTTGGTTATAACCCAGTGAAAGTATTGCCCCAGAGTCATGGATCTCAGTAAATACAGGATGGTTGTTTGAGTTCATTAGGACACATTTTGCATTTAGATTAATTCAGTCCATGCACAGTTAAGCACCAAATAGTTGCTTTCAGATAATTGTTAACAAAGTGCTCATTTAGAAAAGAAATAATAGTATAATTTACGGCATGAAAATGTTTGAGCAGTGCTAGAATAAATAAATGCTAATAAGTGAATATATAAATGGATATAGAATTAAGAGAAAACCAGCTTGCAAAAAAAAAAAAAATTAACTAGATTGTGAGTGCCTGGAGGGCAGGGTCAGTGTCTTACTCATTTTTCTATCTCCAGTGCTCCTGACTTAACTGGGTGCTGAGAACATGGCTTCGTTGAAAGAAAAAGGGGAAAAGTATGTATTTCTTAAATGCAGGAGTCACATCAAAGCATTGTTCTGTCAAGACACATGTGCCTGCTGTAATATAATGGGGTACATTTATAAAGATGTGAATACATTCTGCTCTGGCCGAAACTACATTTTGGGCAGTTTCATCGTGCAAATTAAAATCCCGGTGCTTCCACTGGAAACTAATGGTAAATTGCAACATGTTTATAAGCCCCGAGCTATTAAACCTTGGCGTTCTTGTGAAATGTGCCATTCTGTTCACTAACACAACGACATGTGGTAGGCCAGGGTTTTCAAAGCATGTCACCTCTCCCTGTGACATGTGTAGACTTCTATTGAGAAGTGCAAAACTGAGTTAGAATCCTGTGGAATTTTACCCTTTTTTCTTTACTCCATAGTTGGCAGACACGGCATTCCTTTTTTTAGGTAGGGGAGGGAAGTTGTTTTTAAGAGCAGGAATTGCTAAGGTTGTTGATACAGTTAGGTGTGGTAGATCCTTTTTTCAGAACTGATTTATCCATTTGCTAAATTGTGATGGTTCTTCAGCTTCTGCCTACAGGATTTGAGGACTTCTAAGGCAAAGCCTTAGAAGCCTTTAAATCTACTTGTTAACTGGGAAGGGGGTTAGTAAGTGCCTATTGTTTGCAGGATCCTGCAAGATGCACCTCCCCCAAACCTGAAATTTCCTCTGTTTTTGCTCTATTTCTACAATTTACACCCATTTCCCAGCATGCCTAAAAAATATCCATTGTATAGAGATACTCCGAACCTTCCCCTACCCTAATTCCTGTGCAAGCTACAGAAAGGCAGGCATCAGTCCACAGAACTGTTATATTCATCCTATCTTACTATTTACTCCATTCCTAAAAAATTAACAAGAAAACCCCTAAAACAAACAAACAAAATGTCTCCCTCTTTTCCTTTGTTGTTTTAGGCCGAGTGTGGGGAGGGGAGATGTTAGTGAGATCCTGAGGGGGCTTTTAAAATGCTAACTCCTTTGAAAGCAGTTAATTTACATGTTCTCTTGGGAGGTGTCTTGAGTTGTGCCTATCAGCTAATGACTTAATTAATTTTACGTCTTGGAATTTGAGAGTCAAGCCCATTTCAAATATTCTGACTTCACCTTAATTTTATGATGTTCCTTTTAGCCCACTGAAGAAAGCCTTGTGGCCTCTCTACGTGGAGAAGTTGCAGGGTTATGTACTGGAAGGGATTGAAGCGCCCTTGGAAATGCACCCTCAACTCTCATTTAGAGAGAAGGGTTTGGAGGGCTTCCGGGTGGAAAAGACTTACTCAGGGTAACAGAGAGGAGGCAGAACTCAGGCGTCTGGATGTTCACTTCTTTGGCAAAGACTAAGTCAATGGCTTTCATAATTTTATTTATTAATTAATTAATTTATTTATTTATTTTTGAGAAGGAGTCTCACTCTGTCTCCCAGGCTGGAGTGCAGTGGTGCAATCTCCGGTCACTGCAACCTCTGCCTCCCGAGTTCAAGCGATTCTCCTGCCTCAGCCTCCCAAGTAGCTGGGATTACAGGCGTCTGCCACCACACCTGGCTAATTTTTGTATTTTTAGTAGAGACAGGGTTTAGGTTGGTCTCAAATCCCTGGCCACAAGTGATCCACCCACCTCGGTCTCCCAAAGTGCTGGGATTACAGGCGTGAGCCACTGCGCCTGGCCGGCTTTGATAATTTTGGTTGGGGTTGCCGAATCTTTTCCTGCTAAAGGAGACCCCTTAAGCTTAAGTGACCTTCTTCCATGATTCCCTTCTCCTGCCTTTCTGCCTTTATTTGCTGTTCTCTACCTTGTCTTTCTTTTGCTCAGCCATACAACCCTTCCCTCTGCCACCTGGCTTCTTACTGAGGTCCTTTGCATGCAGCTCTATGGGGACGGAGTGAGAGGCAGTGCTCCTGTGTAGAGTCCTGGGGCTGTGCTGGATCTTGCGCATACATTTCCTTACTTGATCCTTGTAGGAGGTGTGGTCAGTGAGTATTCTTGCCCTCATTTTACAGTTCAGATGTAAACGTCTGTGTCCTAAGTCATGCAGATAGTAGATGGGGAAGCTGAGAGTTGGATCATGTATTTCCCTGAAACTGAATTCCATTTGCAACTGTATATAGTTCATTCTTTCACACATCTTCTTCAGACGTTTATTGGCTGCTAATTTTTGTTTGTTTAAGCTATTGAGCTATTAGCGATACTTGCCCTTGACTTCTACAAAAGGTTAGTTTTGCTGCAAAAGCCTCAGCCCCACGGTCGCTGAGTACATACCCAACCTCACAGGGTGGTGGGCAGAGCGCCCCAAAGGCGGTAGGATCCCTTCACTCAGGATCAGCAACCCAGGAGCGTCTGGGCGGCCCCTATCAGACATACCTTTGGATTTGGGCCCTGAGGGATAAGTAGGAGTTCCCAGAGAGGTCTTTTCTAGTGAGAGGGATAAAAAGGAAGGTGCGAGGTGGGCCCTTCCCCACAGAGCAAAGAGGGACAAAGGTGGAAGGGCACAGATCTCCCAGATCTGGGTGCTGATGTTGCTGGATAAGGTTTGTGGGCACCGGTACAAGAGGCCATTGGGCATGGGACCTAATTGCGTCTGTGTTTTGGAAAAGTAACTTTTTTATTTCATTCTTTCTTTTCTTTTTTTTTTTTTTTTGAGTGAGTCAAACTCTGTTGCCCAGGCTGGAGTTACAGTGGCGCGATCTCGGCTCACTGCAACCCTCCACCTTCCAGGTTCAAGCGATTCTCCTGCCTCAGCCTCCCAAGTGGCTGGGATTACAGGCGTCCGCCACCATGCCCGGCTAATTTTTGTATTTTTAGTAGAAATGGGTTTTCACCATGTTGTCCAGGCTGGTCTTGAACTCCTGACCTAAGGTGATCTGCCTGCCTCGCCCTCCCAAAGTGCTGGGATTACAGGCGTGAGCCACGACGCCCGCCCGGCCAGAAAAGTAACTTTTGTAGGCGATGGGGTGGCAATGAGGTTGGAAGGAAGGAGACTACTTTAGTGACCCAGGCAGGGATAGTGAGAGCCCCAACCAGATGTTTCTGTGTCACGTCATTACCTGTCCTCTGGCTTCCTGAGGCCCAACACTTTGTACAGTCTCTAAAGTAATCAGGACTGCTCCATGGTAACTTTCTTTTGATAATTCTTTTATGCTCAAGAGTGGGCTGAGTTAATGCAAGACATTTTAGAGATGTCGTATGCCTTGTGATTTTCTTTCTTTCTTTTTTTTTTTTTTTGAGACGGAGTCTCGCTCTGTCGCCCAGGCTGGAGTACAGTGGTGTGATCTCGACTCGCTGCAAGCTCCTCCTCCTGGGTTCATGTCATTCTCCTGCCTCAGCCTCCTGCGCAGCTGGGACTACAGGCGCCTGCCACCACGCCCGGCTAATTTTTTGTATTTTTAGTAGAGACGGGGTTTCACCGTGTTAGCCAGGATGGTCTCGATCTCCTGACCTCGTGATCCACTCACCTTGGCCTCCCAAAGTGTTGGTATTACAGGTGTGAGCCACCGCGCCCGGCCGATTTTCTTTCTCTCTAAAGGAAAAGGCGGCCAGGCACAGCGCCTCACACCTGTAATCCCACTGCTTTGGGAGGCCAAGGCTGGAGGATCGCTTGAGGCCAGGAGTTAGACCAGCCTGGGTAACATAGCGAGACCTCATCTGTAATTCTTATTAAAGAAAAAAGAAAAAAGTATCTATCCATGTATATATGTACAAATATTTGTATACCTGTCTCTCTATACTGATAGAATGTGGTTCCTTAAAAGGGGGAATTATTATTTATAACAATATGCACACCACTGAAAGATCTTTAAATCATTCTTTTAAAAGCGAATTGTAGAGTACAGTGAAATAGTGGGAAATATGTAGTTCAATGCAAATTTATTCATTTGCAAATCCGTAGCTCAATTTTACAAAGGATGTAAGAGGAAAAACTATCGTTTATCTAATGTGTCCTTTTTAAGAGTGCTGTGGTGCTACTTGATTGTTTCCTGTCTAAGACTTGACTGTCATAATCCCACTGTAATAGACGATGTGCCTACCCGTGGTTGACACACATTCTTGGCATTAGTAAAAATGAAATTGGTCTCAAAAGAGTGAATCTAAATGGACAGAGACTGACTCTCACTATCAGTGATACCATTTAATACCTGTGAGTACAGACTGAGACTACAAGAAGTAACTAAACCTTCAGACTATTTTTGAGATAAAATGTATTTTTCGACTACATAAATTGTCATTTTTCAAATGATATGCTCATCTATTTATTAATTCACTTTTGTAAGAAGACCTGAAAATGGTAGGTCTGTTCCTCATTAGCTTTGCTCCTAGCCAGATGTTGAATGTCCCTTCTTTTGTTCTCTGAAGTGTTTCACTGGGCAGCATTAATTCTTTATGAGGAGAGATGCTTCATAGAGATAACCTATCTTGTATCTTTCCTGCCATGTCAAGTCATGTAATATAGACATCTCCATCCTGGAGACTGGGTATCCAGGCATTATGGTAACTCTGAGACTCAGAAGACAAACGCTTGAGAAAGGGCTAGTATTTCCTTTCTGCGATAGTAGTTTGTTTTTTTTTGTTTGTTTGTTTGTTTGTTTTTTTCTGAAAGGCTCTTCTATGGCTTTCAAGATGATTGGTGAAAATGGAAATATATTTGTATTTATGTTTGTTTTTCAAGATGATTGGTGAAAACGGAAATATATTTGTATTTATGTTTGCTCTTCAGACTAAGGTTCTCTGTGTTCACAGAGATACGTTGCAGTTCTCCTTGGGTGTCTGATGCAAGTTCCATTCATGGTTGATTTTGATGTTTCATTCACTATTTGCTAGTTTCCTTTTGCCGCAAGTAGTGAGTGAGGAAGTTTCCATGTGTCCACCCATCACTCTGCCTGGTTGTGGCTTCCTTCTTTCTCCTAACATGAGGTAGTAAGAAAGAAAATAAAAGCATTATAAGAATCACATGATTTTTAAGTAAAGAGCCATTGAGGAGCAGAATAAAAAATCTTGGGATATGCCCTGAGCCCTAGTTACTCCCTGCTTTTTTTTTTTGAACTGCCCTTAATCTAGTAGGACCTAGTTTCCTTTAAAATGTATCCTAAGCACCCTTGACTTTGTTGACTTTAATAATAATTTTGTATTGGTCTTGCTGTCAGCCAACAATTGTTTTTAACCTAGAGCTAAAACATGTTTATGTGTTTTTGTGTGTGTGTGCTTTAAAAATATAGTGTTTCAACATTAAATTATTTGTAGAGGAAAGGAATACTCTAGTTCAAGAATATGTATCTTTGCTATAGGAGTTTGTCTTTGTCTGTTTTCATAGGATTTTAAAGACCTCCTTTGTAAAATAAGCCATTAACAACTTTGTAGCATTCCTTGTTTGGAAATGCCCAGTCTTTAAAAAAAAAGTTTTGAAAGAGAAGAGTAACAACCTTAATCTGTGAGTTAAAACATTTAGAAACAAACAAACAAAAGTTAATTGAACATCTCTTAGAAAACTGATAGGTAGAATAGTAAAGTAGTTAAGAGCAAAGAAACTATTTTAGGTTGTTTGAGTTCAAATTGTGGCTTTAACCCTTACCGGACATGTGACCTGGGTGAGTTATTTAATTATTCTGTACCTCAGTTTCCTTATCTGTAAAATGAGGTTAACAGTCACCAACATCATTGGGTTCTCATGAGGATTATTTAAATAATGAGAACAAAGGCCAGGCTTGGTGGCTCACGCCTGTAATCCCAGCATTTTGGGAGGCCAAGGCGGTGGATCACCTGAAGTCAGGAGTTCGAGACCACCCTGGCCAACATAGTGAAACCCCATCTCTACCAAAAATACAAAAATTAGCCAGGCATAGTGGCAGGCGCCTGTAATCCCAGCTACTTAAGAGGCTGAGGCAGGAGGATTGCTTGAACCCAGGAGGTGGAGGTTGCAGTGAGCCAAGATCACACCACCGTACTCCAGCCTGGGAGACAGAGTGAGACTCCTTCTTATAAATAAATAAATAAATAAATAAATAGAACTGTGCATGACATACGATGAGCAGTTCATAAATGTGAGTTATTGGCTGGGTGCGGTGGCTCATGCCTGTAATTCCAGCACTTTGGGAGGCCGAGGCAGGTGGATCACCTGTCAGGAGTTCAAGACCGGCCTGGCCAACATGGCGAAACCCCACCTCTACTAAAAATACAAAAATTAGCCAGGTGTGGTAGTGGGCACTTGTAATCCCAGCTACTTGGGAGGCTGAGGCAGGGAGAATTGCTTGAACCTGGGAGGTGGAGGTTGCAGTGAGCTGAGATCGTGCTACTGTATGCCAGCCTGGGCGACAGAGCAAGTCTCTGTCTCCAAAGAAAAAAAAGTGAGTTATTATTAACTACTAACAATAGTTGAATCTCTTTATTTAGAATATGAATTAATATATCTTTATTTTAATCTTTTTAATTTTTTATTTTTTGTTTTTCAGAGGCAGGGTCTCCCTGTGTCACGCAGGCTGGAGTGCAGTGGTGTAATCAAGACTCACTGCTGCCTCGCCTCCCTGTGCTCAAGGGATTCATCTGCCTCAGCCTCCCAGTAGCTGAGACTATAGGCGTGCATTACCACGCTCAGCTTATTATATTTTTCTTATTTTTTCTAGCATTGGAGGGGTCTCTTTTTGTTGCACAGGCTGATCTTGAACTCTTGGCCTCAAGCAGTCCTCCCAACTTAACTTCCTAAAGTGATGGGATTACAAGTGTGAACCACTGCTTTACTAATTTTTCATTTTTAAATGAAGGGATGATGTTCTGATTCTACATGTTCAATTTAAGATTGATTTTTTTTTTTTTTTTTTTTTTTTTTGGACAGAGTCTTGCTGTCTCCCACGCTGGAGTGCAGTGGCGCGATCTCGGCTCACTGCAACCTCTGCCTCCCAGATTCAAATGATTCTCCTGCCTCAGCCTCCTGAGTAGCTGGGATTACAGGCATGCACCACCATACCTGGCTAATTTTTGTATTTTTAGTAGAGATGGGGTTTTGCCATGTTGGCCAGGCTGGTCTCGAACTCCTGACCTCAGGTGATCCACCTGCCTTGGCCTCCCAAAGTGCTGGGATTACAGGCGTGAGCCACCGCACCTGGCCAATTGATCTTAACTATTGATTTGATTGAGGTAATATGCCCTTTTTAATATGTAGCTTAAAAATAAGTACATAAATTGCTTCAAGGTATTAACCTTCAGTTTACATATTGAGAAATATGTGTTTAAAATATTTTCTATACTCACAAGAGAAAAAGGCTGTGTACAGTGGTTCACTCCTGTAATCCCAGTGCTTTGGGAGGCCAAGGCAGGAGAGTTGCTTGAGGCCAGGAGTTCAAGACTGGCCTGAGCAAGATGGAGAGACCACACCTCTACAAAAAAAATTTAAAAGAGTAACCAGGCATGGACCTGTAGTCCCAGCTACTTGGGAGGCTGAGTCAGGAGGATCCCTTGAGCCCATGAGGTCAAGGCTGCAGTGAGTTGTGATGGCACCATTGCACTTCAGCCTGGGTGATGGAGCAAGACATTGTGTCAAAACAAAGCAAAACAGAACAAAAAAGAGAGAAAATATGAATGCTTTTGAATAGCCAAGATTTTCTGAAAACAAGAAAATGCTTGTAAAAAAAGTATATTTTCTGTTTAAATGGTACCCACATTGCCATTTTTAGTTTTTTTATGTGTCTAAGTGGCACAATAATATAAGAGAGCTTTTGAATAGTTTACTTATTTAGAAACATGTAAAATATTAAAAGCATTCACTTATGATTTCATTTTTTGAGTGATGGATTCATGAATGTACTAAATTGGTTTTTATAATCCTGATTTTTTTGTGTTTTTTTTGTTTTGTTTTGTAGACTCTTTTCCCAGGGTTTCATTCAGTTAGCAGTTATTTTTTATGAGCTATTTTCTGCAAATCACTCATTCTGCGTCTTTGAGCTTTAATTAAGAGTCTTAGGTTTCCAGTCAAGAATTTATAAAGCCATCATATAACAATGGCCCCACCAGACTTATGAAAAACTTGACCACAGATTTCAGTGTGAATATTGCAGAAAGTGGGACTCACTGTGGTTTGAGGAAGAACTATAAGCCTGTAATGAATAAACCTGCCACTTATTTTATTTTATTTTCCCCCGAGATGGAGTCTTGCTCTGTCACCCAGGCTGGAGTGCAGTGGCACAATCTCGGCTCACTGCAACCTCCGCCTCCCGCATTCAAGCAATTCTCCTCCCTCAGCCTCCCAAGTAGCTGGGATTAGGGGCATATGCCACCACCCCTGTCTGATTTTTGTATTTTAGTAAAGATGGGGTTTCACCATGTTGGCCAGGCTGGTCTCGAACTCCTGACCTCAGGTGATCCACCTACCTCTGCCTCCCAAAGTGCTGGGATTACAGGCATGAGCCACCGCGCCCGGCCAAACTTGCCACTTACATAAATTGTTATTTTGGGATGATTTAGTTATGAATCTAAAGAGAGCCTACAGGAATTTGAAATCTTTGGGAAAGGCTGTAAAGACCATAAACATTTATTCTGAAAAGGTAAAACATTTCATTTTTAAGGCTCATTTTATTGTGAATTACAGTTTTTTTTAAAAAAACCTTCTCAGAATGTATGGCATTAAGACATAGTCTACTGGGGTATGGTCATTACTGTCTTCTGCAACATGTTGTTGTAACTCACCTAACATGTGACGCCCAGGTGGTGATTTACTGGAAGAGCGTCATAACACTGATGTGTAGTAGCAATTTGCCTTGATTAGAGGATTGTGAAACTGAGACTTCATGTTGAGCATTAAATAGGTGTCAAATGATTCCTAAATGATATGTAGAAGATATTATAAAATCTTCATGATGTAACTTTAGCATTATCAAAGAACTGGCTCCTTTTTCAACAGAAGAAAATGTCAGCTAGTTACCCCACGTTAATATTTTGTATCAAGAACTCTTTGGTTTGTCGTGCCCCTGAGTGGCTGCATATTCTGAGTCTGGGTCTTTAGAAAGCAGGATGCCTTCTATAGTGGAAGAGCTTCCATAGAGACCAGGAGGGGAGACGAATAGAATGAACACATTCCTTAAACCTCGAGAGAAGCTTACCAGGTCACATCCCTTAATCTAAGAAGTGCTGCTCTAGAGATTAGAATGATCATATTTACATTGGTATGATTTCTTGCACTTCATATGTACTTTTACATATGCTGATTGGTTTTATTTTATTTTATTTTTGAATACAAGTTAAAAAAATTTCAATAGTTTTTGGGGAACAGGTCAGGTAGCATTTGGTTACATGAATAAGTTCTTTAGGGGTAATTTCTGAGATTTTGGTAAACCCATCACTTGAGGAGTGTACACAGCACTCAGTGTGCAGTCTTTTATACCTCATCCTCTTCCACGCTTCCCCCCAAGTCCCCAAAATCCATTTTATCATTCTGTTTTTTTTTTTTCTTTTCTTTTTTGAGATGGAGTCTTGCTCTATCCCCCAGGCTGGAGTGCAGTGGCGTGATCTCTGCTCACTGCAGCTTCTGCCTCCCAGGTTCCAGTGATCCTCCTGCCTCAGCCTCCTGGGTAGCTGGGATTACAGGCACACACCACCATACCCGGCTAATTCTTGTATTTTTAGTAGAGACAGAGTTTCACCATGTTGGCCAGGCTGGTCTCGAACTCCTGACCTTAGGTGATCCGCGTGCCTCAGCCTCCCAAAGTGCTGGGATTACAGGCATGAGCCACCACACACAGCCCATGAGGATGCCTGTGCAAGTGTCTTTTTCATATAATGACTTCTTTTCCTCTGGGTAGATAACCCCAGGAGTGGGATTGCTGCATCAAATGGTAGATCTACTTTTAGTTCTTTTTTTTTTTTTTTTTTTTTTTTTGAGACTGGGTTTTGCTCTTGTCTTGGCTCACCTCAAACTCTGCCTCCTGGGTTCAAGCGATTCTCCTGCCTCAACCTCCCAAGTAGCTGGGATTACAGGCACCCACCACCACACCCAGCTAATTTTTGTATTTTTAGTAGAGACAGGCCAGGCTGGTCTCGAGCTCCTGACCTCAGGTGATCCTCCCGCCTTGGCCTCCCAAAGTGCTAGGATTACAGCGTGAGCCACCACGCCTGGCCTACTTTTAGTTGTTTAAGGAATCTCCATAGTGGTTGTACTAGTTTACATTCCCACCAGCAGTGTAAAAGTGTTTTCCCTTTTCACCACATCCATACCCACATCTATTATTTTTTGATTATGGCCATTCTTGCAGGAGTAAGGTAGTATTACATTGGGGTTTTGATTTGTATTTCCCTGATAGTGATGTTGAGCATTTTTTTTCCTTTGTTTGTTGGCCGTTTGTATATCTTCTTTTGAGAATTGTCTATTCATGTACTTAGCCCACTTTTTGATGGGATTATTTGTTTTTCTTGCTGATTTGTTTGAGTTCCTTGTAGATTCTGGATATTAGTTCTTTGTTGGGTGTATAGTTTGCGAAAATTTTCTCCCACTCTGTGGGTTGTCTGTTTACTCTGCTGATTATTTCTTTTGCTGTGCACATATGCTGATTGGATTTATGCCCTCAGAGCTACTAGAAACTTCCTGTTGTTGGCATCCTTTGGCCATGTAAATAATGTAGGGTTCCTGGTTTCCTTTCAAACACACCCACATTTTATTCAATAACCATAATTCAACAATTGCTGGCTGACTTTGGCTTCTGCAGATTTTAGACTTCCAAACTCATCTGTTTTACCTGTAAAACAGGTAAAATACTGAGCTTATATATCTTTGCACACTGCCCCACAGGGTGGACCAGACCCAGATGGATTTGGCCTCTGCTCTTTGAGCAGAGTTTGATGGTAAAGCCAGAAAGTCTCCCACAGTCTGGGTTTTCCCAGTTTCCACCCAGGCTCCCTGGATCCTGATGTCTTGGATGCCAGTGTGGGTCAGTGTGGCAAACACCTAAGGCTTTGCATTTGCAGGTCCATCAATTCCAAGGTGGTGGAGAGAAGCACAGACTCCTACTCCTCATTGTAACCAGCTTGAGACAGGCTCCAGAACAGCACCCATGACTGTCCACTTTGTTCTTTATTGTAGAAAATAGAAAGGCCTACTTCCACGACATCGGGAAAGTCAGCCTCCTGTTGTCACCGAAAAGATTTTCGGCCAGGCACAGTGGCTCACACCTGTGATCCCAGCACTTTGGGAGACTGAGGTGGATGGATCACCTGAGGTCAGGCGTTCGAGACCAACCTGACCAATATGATGAAACCCCATCTCTACTAAAAATACAAAAATTAGCCGGGTGTGGTGGCATGTGCCTGTAATCCCAGCTACTCGGGAGGGTGCAACAGGAGAATCGCTTGAACCTGGGAGGCAGAGGTTGCAGTGAGCTGAGATTGCACCGCTGCACTCCAGACTGGGCAACAAGAGCAAAACTCCGTCTCAAAAAAAAAAAAAAAAAATTCAAGCTGCAGAGCAGTTAGGTTTTATCTTAGGTTTGACTTAAAAAAAAAAAAATCAAGATTTGAAGACACATAAACCTGTTATTTGTACACCTGCAGACAGACTTGCAGGCAAGTTTGAGTATGTTCTATTTCAAGTCTTGATGTATAAAGAAGATAATCCAGGGTGAGAGTTGCTCAAGGACTGTAGGTCACCGATGGCTCCCAAGGATCAGCCAGAGACCAATGAGCAAGTGAAAGCAGATTGGTTTGAATCTTGCATTTGCTGGTTGGCTCAAGAGAAGTAAGCACTGAATTATGCAATGCAGTTGGCAGGGAGGATTGAAGTGGCTCGGAGTGTTGTTTTGGCAGAAAAACGACTTAGCAAAATGAATGAGGGGAGGGAATAGTGACACACTACCTTCTGGGGTCCCAGGAGGGTCTGTTTCAAAATAAGTTTTATGAAGGCAGAGAGAAGCACATTGATATTGTACCAGTGCCTTGGTTGTGACAGATAGTCACTGTTGTACAACTAGGGATATGGCCAGACTCTTAAATATCTTTTAAAACTAGAAGTGATTACCTTTATTGTTTTGCTTTAAATTTAAGTCACCCCTCCTTAGTTGCTTGGTTGGTTCTTTGGTTTCCTGTTTTCTAATGCCATGTTTTTTTTTTTTTGAGATGGAGTCTCCCTTCATCACCCAGGCTGGAGTGCAGTGGCGTGATCTCAGCTCACTGCAAGCTCCGCCTCCCGGGTTCACGCCATTCTCCTGCCTCAGCCTCCCTAGTAGCTGGGACTACAAGCGCCCATCACCACACCCGGCTAATTTTTTGTATTTTTAGTAGAGACGGGGTTTCACCGTGTTAGCCAGGATGGTCATGATCTCCTGACCTTGTGATCCGCCTGCCTTGGCCTCCCAAAGTGCAGGGATTACAGGCGTGAGCCACTACACCCGGCCCTAATGCCATGTTTAAACATCTATGGTCCTTGGAATTTTTATTTAAAAATAAAAAAAAATACAAGTATGTATATATAGGCATACTTCATTTTATGCACTTTGCAGTTATGGCTTGTTTCTGTTTTTGTTTTTGTTTTTCTTGAGACAGTGTCTCGCTCTGTTGTCCAAGCTGAAGTGCAGCTGCGCCATCTCAGCTCACTGTAACCTCCGCCTCCTGGGCTCAAGTGATTCTCCTGCCTCGGCCTCCTGAGTAGCTGGGATTACAGGCATGAGCCATTGTGCCTGGCCGGTTTTTTTTTTTTTTTTTTTTTTTAACAAATTGAAGGTTTGTGGCAACCCTGTGTTGAGCAAGATTTTTGGTGCCATTTTTCCAATACCGTGCGCTCATTTTGAGTCCCTATGTCACATTTTGAGGCTGAATTGCTGCAATCTCATGATTAAACCTGAACAGATGTGGAGCTGCTTCTTATGGATGAGTAAAGAAAGTGGTTTCTTGAGCTGGAAACTACTCCTGGTGAAGATGATGTGAACATTGTTAAAATGACAACAAAGGATTTTGGATATTCCATAAACTTAGTTGATAAAGTAGTATCAGGGTTTAAGAGGATTGATTCCTATTTTGAAAGAGGTTCTGCTGTGGGTAAAGTGCTATCACACAGTATAGTATGTTAAGGAGAAATCTTTCCTGAAAGGAAGAGTCCCTTGATGCAGCAGATTTCTTTATTGTCTTTATTTTATTTTATTTTTCTGAGATAGAGTCACTCTGTCGCCAAGGCTGGAGTGCAGTGGTGCAATCTCAGCTCACTGCAACCTTTGCCTCCCGGATTCAAGTGAATCTCCTGCCTCAGCCTCCTGAGTAGCTGGGATTACAGGCTCCCGCCACCACACCTAGGTAATTTTTGTATTTTTAGTAGAGACGGGGTTGCACCATCTTGGTCAGGCTGGTCTTGAACTCCTGATTGCAAGTGATCCGCCCGCCTCTGCCTTCCAAAATGCTGGGATTACAGGCATGAGCCACGGCTCCCAGCCTGTTGTCTTATTTTTTAAAACTACCACAGCCACCCCAACCTTCAGCAGCCACTGCCATGATCAGTCAACAGCCATCAACATGGAGGCAACCCCCTCCACCAGCAAAAAGATTCCAACTTGCTGAGGGCTCAGATAATTGTTAGCTTTTTTGTTTTGTTTTGTTTTGTTTTGTTTTGTTTTTGAGACAGAGTCTCACTGTCACCCAGGCTGGAGTAGAGTGGCGTGATCTTGGCTCACAGCAACATCCACCTTCCGGGGTTCAAGCGATTCTCCTGCCTCAGCCTCCCGAGTGGCTGGGATTACAGGCATGTGCCACCACACCTGGCTAATTTCTGTATTTTTACTAGAGAGGTTTTGCCACATTGACCAGGCTGGTTTCGACCTCCTGAGCTCATGTAAGCCATCTGCCTTGGCCTCCCAAAGTGCTGGGATTATAGGCATGAACCACCGCACTTGGCCAATTGTTAGCATTTTTTACCAATATTTTAAAATTAAGGTCTGTGTGTGCGTGCGTGTGTGTATGTGTGTATATATATATTAGACATAGTGTTATTAGACACAATAGACTACAGTATAGTGTACACATAACTCTTATATACACTGGGAAACCAAAAAACTTATGTGACTGGCTTTATTGTGATATTTGCCTTTTGGTAGTAGTCTGGAACTAATCCCACAATATCACCAAGGTTTGTCTCTATTCCTTTTGGTACCGTGGGGAGAGTGTGCAAGGTAGAATTGAATTTTTTTTTTTTTTTTTTTTTTTTTGAGACGGAGTTTAGCTCTGTTGCCCAGGCTGGAGTGCAGTGGTGCGATCTCGGCTCACTGCAAGCTCCACCTTCCGGGTTCACAGCATTCTCCCGCCTCAGCCTCCCAAGTAGCTGGGACTACAGGCGCCCGCCACCATGCCCGGCTAATTTTTTGTATTTTTAGTAGAGATGGGGTTTCACTGTGTTAGCCAGGATGGTCTTGATCTCCTGACCTTGTGATCCACCCGCCTCGGCTCCCAAAGTGCTGGGATTACAGGCATGAGCCACTGCACCCGGCTGAATTTTTTTTTCTTTCTTTACAAACCAAAGGAACCAGAAATTTGGTTGTCACCTGCTTCTTTGGAGGACTTCCTTTACTGATTCCTACATGGCTCTGCATTCCATGCTTCCTTGATGCCTCAGAGCTCAGTGGACAGAACAAGGGACGTCCTTCATTTTTTTTTTTAATCTAGTCAGTCATCGTAATTGATTTTTTCCCAAGGAGTTGGATTGGAGGTTGCATTTTTGTGTGATAGCTGGAATATTCTTTGAAACTTGGCTGCCACAGGACTTGCTTTTAATGCCTTTGTTTTTTTTTTGTTGTTTTTTTTTTGAGATGGAGTCTTGCTCTGTTGCCCTGGCTGGAGTGCAGTGGCGTGATCTTGGCTCACTGCAACCTCCACCTCCTGGGTTCAAGCGATTCTCTCGCCTCAGTCTCCTGAATAGCTGGGATTACAGGCGTGTGCTACCACGTCCAGTTAATTTTTGTATTTTTAGTAGAGACAGGGTTTCACCATTTTGGTTGACCAGGCTGGTCTCAAACTCCTGACTGCAAGTGATCTGCCACCTTGGCCCCCCCAGTGTTGGGATTACAGGCATGAGCCACCACCCCCAGGCTTTAAAGCCTTTTTAACAAAGATGCTGTGGGGCAGAAAGAATGGATGACCTAGTAATAAGAGTAAGGATAATATTGATATTAGCTGCAGTTATTTATGGAGCATGGACTATGTGTTAAACACTATACTAAGCTCTCTCCATACCTTAACTCATTTAGTTGTTACAGTGACCCTGTGAGGTGTGGTTGTGGGTTGATTTTTTTTCCCACAAAAAAGGATACCTCAAAGTCCTAATCCCTGGTATCTGAGTGTGACTTTGTTTGGAAATGGCTTCTTTTCAGATTTAGCCAAGTTAAGTTGAGGTCATTAGGGTGGGCCCTAGTCCAACATGATTGATGTCCTTACTGGGACACAGACACAGATGTGCACGGGGGGAAGATGAAGTAAAGACACCCACAGAGAACAGCATGTGATGGTGGAGAATCGCAGTGATGCACCTGCAGGCTAAGGAATGCGGAAGATCGCTGGCAGCCCCCAGCAGCTAGGAAGTGGCGAGGACCTCTAGCCTCTAGAACTGGGAGACAATACATTTCTGTAGTTTTAAGCCACCCAGTTGTTGGTGCTTTGTTATGGCAGCCCCTAGGAAACAATACAGATGGCTGCTCTGTTACCACAGGGTAGCAGCTTTGAGCTGTTGGGAGAAAGAGGAAAGTATAAAGACAGCAAGGCCAGACGCGGTGGCTCATGCCTGTAACCCCAGCACTTTGGGAGGGCAAGGCGGGTGGATCACCTGAGGTCAGGAGTTTGAGACCAGCCCAGCCTGACCAACATGGAGAAACCCTGTCTCTATTAAAAATACAAAATTAGCCAAGCGTGGTGGTGCATGCCTGTAGTCCCAGCTACTCGGGAGGCCGAGGCCAGAGAATTGCTTGAACCTGGGAGGCAGAGGTTGTGGTGAGCTGATCGCACCATTGCACTCCAGCCTGGGCAACAAGAGTGAAACTCTGTCTCAAAAAAAAAAGAAAAAGGAAAAAAAGGACAGCAGAACTTTTTCCAGGTTTCCTACCTTGCACAGCCCTACACCTTGGCCAGTAGAAAAAGAACGTTGAGAAGATAGATAAGCAGAGAGCCTCAATATGACCCTGGCCATGGCAGCATAGAAACCTACTCAGGAAACATTTATCAGGTATGGGTTGGACCACTGTGGATGAAGAAGACAGGGGCCTCCTCCAAGGTACTTAGTGAGCAACAAGAGAGACAGAGACAGAGGGAAGCGCGGTTTCCTTGATGAATGTCCAGTATTTCTTTTTTTTTTTTTTTTTTTTGAGACAGAGTCTCACTCTGTCGCCCGGGCTGGAGTGCAGTGGCGCGATCTCGGCTCACTGCAAGCTCCGCCTCCCGGGTTCACGCCATTCTCCTGCCTCAGCCTCCCGAGTAGCTGGGACTACAGGCGCCCACGATCACGCCCGGCTAATTTTTTGTATTTTTAGTAGAGACGGGGTTTCACTGTGTTAGCCAGGATGGTCTCGATATCCTGACCTTGTGGTCCGCCCACCTTGGCCTCCCAAAGTGCTGGGATTACAGGCGTGAACCACCGTGCCTGGCCTCTTTTTTTTTTTTTGAGATGGAGTCTTGCTTTGTCGCTCAGGCTGGAGTGCAGTGGCGCCATCTTGGCTCACTACAACCTCTGCCTCTCTGGTTTAAGAGATTCTCCTGCCTCAGCCTCCCGAGTAGCTGGGATTACAGGCATGTGCCACCATGCCTGGCCAAATGTCCAGCATTTCTTACTAGGTTCTATGAGATAAGCAGTGATGTGGACTGAGCAATGAGGAAGAGATTGCAATGTGCCCCATCTTCCCTCCCACACAAGGCCTCAGTCTAAAGCCCCTGGTTTTCTCCCCTTTCCTGCTTGCCATTTTTACTATTATATGCCTTTCTTTTTTTTTTGAAAGTGAGGTGAGGGTGAGGGTGTGGTCGTATGAGGAAACGGAGGCTTAGGAATGCTTTCCATCTTTGTTTTAAAATAGTGGAATTGAGCCTGGGTAACATAGTGAGACCCCTTCTCTACAAAAAATAAAAAATTAGTCAGGTGTGGTGGCGTGTGACTGTAGTCCCAGCTACTTGGAAGGATGAAGCAGGAGGATCACCTTAGCCCAGGAGGTCGAGGCTGCAGTGAGCCATGATTGTGCCACTGCACTCCAGCCCGGGAAACAGAGCAAGACCTTGCCTCAAAAATACACACATACATACAAGTAGTGGAATTGAGTTAAAGTTTCCCAAAGAAGATAATACCTCTTTGTTTTCCTCTTTGAATCTCAACTGCTACCTATCCCAGCTGCCGCCCAGGACAGAGCTGGGAGAGAGGATGTGGAGAGAAAGTTGTAGTGCAGCATAGAAGTCTTATTGGTGCAGGGATTCCTGAAGTGGCTTCTTAGGTCTGGGCAGATATGCTGATGTGGGGCAGGGACACTGGCCAAGGGTTTTGGGCATGGGCTGCATGGCTGCAAAGGAACCTTGGTGGTGATATCCATAAACACAGGGCTGCCCTGCCTCACCCCTTGGCCTCACCCTTTGAATTCCCTGTCCTCAATCCTTTGAATGCAACATCAGATGAATCACGGTGTTCTGGAGGAAGTGGCGGTGGATAGTGTTAGGGACGGAGTGATTGAGGCTCTTCTTTATTTTTTTTATTTATTTTTTTTTTGTAGAGACAGGGTTTCACCATGTTGCCCAGACTGGCCTCAAACTCCTCGGCTCCAGTGATGCGCCTGCCTGGGCCTCCCAACACTTCTTTTTTTTTTGAGACGGAGTCTTGGTCTGTTGCCAAGGCTGGAGTGCAGTGGCACGATCTTCGCTCACTGCAACCTGCACCTCCCGGATTCAAGCAATTCTCTGCCTCAGCCTCCTGAGTAGCTGGGATTACAGGCGCCCGCCACCACACCCGGCTAATTTTCTGTATTTTTAGTAGAGACGGGGTTTCACCATCTTGGCCAGGCTGGTCTTGAACTCCTGACCTCGTGATCCACCCGCCTCGGCCTCCCAAAGTGCTGGGATTACAGGCATAAGCCACCATGCCCGGCCGATTGAGGCTCTTCTTAACCTCTGCTTGAGACCCCTCCTGGTACCACTTCACTCCCTGGTCTTTGAGGCTGTGTAAGATGTGCAGGCATCTTACAAGATTTGGAGAGTGAGAAATCACTCCTTGCTGGATTGCTGAGGGTTAAAAATGAAAGTAAAAGAGGATATGGAGAAAATGGAAACCACTTATAGGATATTTTATTCCCTGTGGATTCTATACTGGACATTTTAATTAAACTCTAATGGGACATACATTCTAAAAAGTTCTGATCCCTGAATAAATTAATATTAATGCCCACCATTCATTCAGAGTAAATGCATTGAGAGAAATGTCCTCACCAAGTAATATAAAAATGGAGAGTTAGAAAAATAAAATTTCCCAGCTCATCGGCAGCCCATCCTGTTGGTAAAGGACTGCTCCCTCTGGTCCATTACTGCCGATTACTTCCTCCAGCTCCACGTCAATGACTCATGCCAAAACCTCCATCACTTCCCTTTGGAGATTATTACACAGCCCAGCAGACATCCTATTAAGAAACAACTTATTAGCAGAGGAAAAGGAAAGTTTTCACGTTGAGATCGAGAAGGAAGATGATTCATGGTCACGAAGGGAAAGGTCCCCTGAAGTCTTGAGAGATGGCTCACCACTGCTCCACTTTCCTTTGGGGACACACACACTCACCATTAGCTGCGGGAAGTCGATGGGGTGTGTGGAGAGGACCATACTCAATTAAAAGAATGACAGTGGAATCAGTAATTTTGAATCAAGCTCAGCGATGGATTACAAAAGCAAGAGTGTAGACTCCCTAACTAATGTAGGGTGGAAGTTGAAACGTGAAAGTTGCCTGTCCTGAGCATGTTTAGAGTTCACAATTCAATACTCAAGAAGAACGTAAGGCTAGCAGTTGCTATAGTTGGGACAGGAAATGACTCAAGTCGAAAAGGAAGGTTTCTGTAGATACAAGGTCAAGATGAGAATAGGTTCTGCCACGGGAAATGGGAAGAACACAAGGATAGAGTCTGCATCATCCCCAAGGGTTCTGACCATAGGAAACATTGCAAAATAGTACAAATGAAGCATGGAGTCAAAGATACCAATATTAAAAAATTAAGAACATTCCATGATTAACAAAAATTTTCCCTCCGGCCGGGCACAGTGCTTCATGCCTGTAATCTCAGCACTTTGGGAGGCTGAGGAAGACAGATCACCTGAGGTCAGGAGTGGGAGACCAGCCTGGCCAACATAGTGAAACCCCATCTCTACCAAAAATACAAAAATTAGCCAGGCATGGTGGTATGTGCCTGTAATCCCAGCTACTTGAGAGGCTGAGGCAGGAGAATCACTTGAACCTGAGAGGTGGAGGTTGCAGTGAGCTGAGATCGTGCCACTGCACTCCAGCCTGGGCACCAAAGTGAGACTCTGTCTCAAAAAAAAAAAAGAAAGGAAAGGAAAAAGAAAATTTTCCCTTCAAGTATTTTACTGTGTCAGGTACTTTGTGATCAAGCTAGCTCCCAGCTGTCATGCCTCATTATCATATGATTTACAACCCATGATTGCTTTTTTAAATCATATGGTCTGTTGACATTGCAAAATCAGTATTTCTTTTCTTTGCACATTCTTTAGCACCTACTATTTGTATCAGTCATTTGACATTTACAGTCTTTAGGAAGCCTGATGGCCATTTTTTGTTTTATTGGATCAAACTCTTTTACTATCTTTTTTTTTTTTTTTTTTTAACTGAGACATCTTGCAGGGCACAGAGTTCTCTGCAAAGATAGTGTTGGTTCTCCTGGTAGAGGTGATGAGGAGGGGTTCATACTGAAGTACATCTCATTCTTGCCCACCTCATGACCATATTTCCCTTTAAGAATTCAAATGATGCATCCTCCATGATCGATCCTTACGCACCTTTGATGTCTTGCTCTCCCTTGCTGAAATGGCTCACATAATGGGAGCTTTAACTGAAGGAGAGATGGAGCTAGGAATATAAAGATCATTTTTGCCTGGGTGTAGTGGCTCATCCCTATAATCCCAGCCCTTTGGGAGGCTGAGGTGGGTGGATCGTTGAGCTCAGGAGTTCGAGACCAGCTTGGAGAACATGATGAAACCCCATGTCTACAAAAAAAAAATACAAAAATTAGCCGGGCAGGGTAGCTCGTGCCTGTAATCCCAGCACTTTGGGAGGCCAAGGCAGGCAGATCACCTGAGGTCAGGAGTTTGAGACCAGCCTGGCCAAAGTGGTGAAACCTCATCTCTACTAAAAACACAAAAATTAGCCAGGCGTGGTGGCGCGCGCCTGTAATCCCAGCTACTCAGGAGGCTGAGACAGGAGAATTGCTTGAACCTGGGAGGTGGAGGTTGCAGTGAGCCAAGGTGGCACCACTGCACTCCAGCCTGGGGGATAGAGCGAAACTCTGTCTCAAAAAAGAAAAGAAAAAAAAAAATTAGCCAGGCATGGTAGCGCTGCCTGTATTTCCAACTACTTGGAGGGCTGAGGTGGGAAGATTGCTTGAGCCTGGGACATTGTGGCTGCAGTGAGCTGTGTTCGCGCCACTGCAGTCCAGCCTGGGCAAAAGAGGGAGAGCCTGTCTCAAAAACACAAACCAAAAAAAACCCATAGAGATCATTTTTGAGAAGAAGTTTAAGAAAGGTAGACACTGTGCTGAGGAACTTAGTTGCTAAGATATAGACACAAGAAAATATTGGATACTTGGGAGGAGACGAGCAGACGACAGAACGAGAAGAACTTCATTTAAAGTCTTGTCCGGACTTGGTGGGGCGATGGTGCATTTCTGGTGTCTGACTTGCAATGTCTGGATCCTGAGTATAAGCTCGGCAAGTATTTAGGTTTGGGCCTGAATTTTGTCATTTGTAAAACTAAAAGAAAATAGGGATTTGTTTTGTTTGTTTGTTTGTTTGAGATGGAGTATTGTTCTTGTTGCCCAGGCTGGAGTGCAATGGTGCGATCTCAGCTCACTGCAACCTCTGCCTCCCAGGTTCAAGCGATTCTCCTGCCTCAGCCTCCTGAGTAGCTGGGATTACAGGTACAGGCCACCAAGCCCGTGTAATTTTTGTATTTTTGGCAGAGACGGGGTTTCACCATATTGGTCAGGCTGGTCTCAAACTCCTGACCTCCTGATCTGCCCGTCGGCCTCCCAAAGTGCTGGGATTACAGGCATAAGCCAAGGATTCCATTTGGATACGCTTCTGCAAGTAATTTCCCTTCCTTCTCATCATCTTTGGGTTCTGATGGATTCTGTAACTAGTGGGTAGCTTTTTTTTTTTTTTTTTTTTTTTAAGACTGAGTCTTGCTCTGTTGCCCAGGCTGGAGTGCAATGGCGTGATCTCTGCTCACTGCAACCTCTGCCTCCCAGGCGCCTGCCACCATACCTGGCTAATTTTTGTATTTTTAGTGGAGGCAGGGTTTCACCACATTGGCCAGGCTGGTCTCGAACTCCTGACCTCCGGTGATCCACCTTCCTCGGCCTCCCAAAGTGCGGGGATTACAGGCGTGAGCCACCGCACCTGGCCACAGTGTATCTTTTTGTTATTGTATTAGGTTGGTGCAAAAGTAATCGCCGTTTATAATTATGCTTCCTTAAGCTAAAAACATAGGTGAGAACACACCTCAGTCCTTTTAGCAATCCTCAGTTGAGTCTGACCATGCACATTCTTACTTACAAGTTGTAGTTGTCTGAGCCACCGCTTAGCTTGGTTTTTTAGTTGCATGGCTGCCAAAGAATTGTTTAGCCAGAGGCCCTGCGCAGGTCCGCAGGGAAACAGAACAAAACACATTGCTCTTGTTTACGTCCTCGGGCTGAACCACCCATTTCTCTGTAGCAGTCAGGATTTCCTCAGGAAGCTTTCCTTGGGGAGGGTGGACCCGGGTGAAGCAGGATGTGATGACACGCAGCTCTCCTGCCCTCTGCAGCCAGCTGAGGTGAAGCCTCTATCTGTATCTGGCCTATGCTTCCTAGTCTGTGAGTTACAAGTCCAGATTGGGGTGATGGAGTTGATGGGGATGGACCGAGCTGCTGCCCCCTTTCCCCTGGCTCCTTGCTTCCATTTCATTTTCTTATCTGCAGTGCTGGGGTGAAAAGCCCAGGAGGGGGACACCCCTCGGAGGCCTCGAGTGCCTGGGTGGCAGTGGCTGTGCCAGCATTTCAGTCACAGCTTTTCCCATGGGCCCTGTGGGTGGAGTCGTTCAGGGCTCCGGGGTCTACCGCAAGCCCAGCTTCAGGAAGAAATAATGGAGTGGAGGATGTGGCAATTTGGCCTGGCCAAGCACCCAGCCATATGTTTCCTCAATTCAGGTTAAGTGAATTATTCAACTGTACACTGTAGGCATCTCAGGAGTACTGTTAACTAACCCTAAGTTTTATTTTAAAATATTATGGGGTGGGGATTACTTTCTGTGGAAGGCCTCAGTAGATGGCTTTATAGTTTAAATAAGCAGTAAGGTTAGCTTAAGCTTGTTGTGTGCCCAACTGCAGTGAGCCCGTACTTCTGTGGTGGTGAAGGCAGATTTTGGAGTAGACAGGAATGGATTTGAAGCCAGGATCGGCTCTCTTTTTTCTTTTCTGTTTTTTAGACAGAGTCTGTTGCCCAGGTTGGAGTGCAGTGGCACGATCTCGACTCACTGTAACCTCTGCCTCCCAGGTTCAAGTGATTCTCCTGCCTCAGCCCCCTGAGTAGCTGGGATTACAGACGCAAGCCACCACACTCAGCTAATTTTTGTGTTTTTAGTAGAGACAGGTTTTCACCATGTTGGCCAGGCTGGTCTCAAACTCCTGACCTCAAGTGATCCACCTGCCTCAGCCTCCCAAAGTGTTGGGATTACGGGTGTGAGCCACTGCTCCCAGCTAGGACCAGCTCTTTGTTAGCCATGTGGCAGTGGACATGGAACCTTCCTGCTTTGATGTCCTCATTGGTGTTGTGCATTAATTGAAATGATGTACAAGAATACCGACAATGTAGTATAGGTATACAGATGCTCAATAAATGGAAATTTTCCCCTTAATTCTCATCCTTCCAACCTCCCCCACATGCACACACACACACACACACACACACACACAGGGGGTTCTATTTGTTGTCTGATATAGATACAAGAATCTTCCTGGGCTCTGAATCCACAAATATCAGGAAGTCAATAGAAGGCATTTAGCTTGTTTTACAAACTTGATCAAATGGAACAAAAACAAATAATTTTCAAGGCATTCATATGATGTGGGAAGTTGCATGCTGTCTCTTACTCTGGAAGATACCGATCCATTCACTTGTGAAGCTTTTAGTAAATGCCTGCCTTGTGCAACATTGTAGTGGAGCTGCAAAGAGTTATGAAGGAAACAGACACGTGCATTGGCCTGGCAGAGCTGTACATGTTGGAGAGAGTACCTGGATGTGCTTAAGTGAAACAACTAGAAATCATCAGTGTGTGCAAGGTAGAGAGACTGGCTGCTTGTTCCAGGAATGCAGCACAGAGGGAGAATCTGTCTTTAGTGGCACACCCTGCTGTGAGAGGGGAAAAGGCTGTTTTGGAAGCTGGGTTTGTCATGAGTCTCTGGGACTTCTGCAGACTGTTTTCATCTGTAGTCACATCTGCTTCACATGTTGAAACTGTTTCTACTCAGGCAAAGGTGATTTCATTATGACGCAGGAAAGTTTTTTGAAGATAGTTTAAGAGTTGGTCATCATAGTCTATTAAAATGATAAGCAACAGTGGCCATTGTTAATGATAAGAGTAATTGTTATGGAGTTCTGGGTATCAGACACTGTTCTGAGTATTCTACATGGATTATGTCTTTATTTGGCAGCAATGCAAATAATACCTGAGGCAGATACCTCTCTCCAAGACACAAAAAAATTTAATAACTTTCTTAAGGTCAGAGCCTGGTATCTTAACCACTCCACCATACTGGCTGTTCCCTTTCCATGACAAAAAACCCAACCTGGGCGGACGTGGTGACTCATGCCTGCGATCCCAGCACTTTGGGAGGCCAAGGCGGGCAGATCATTTGAGGTCAGGAGTTTGAGACCAGCCTGGCCAGCATGGCGAAGCCCCATCTCTACTAAAAATACAAAAATTAACCGAGTGTGGTGGTGTGTGCCTGTAATCCCAGCTACTCAGGAGGCTGAGGCATGAGATTCGCTTGAACCGGAGAGGCAGAGGCTGCAATGAGCCGAGATCACGCCACTGCACTCCAGTGTGAGCAACACAGCGAGACTGTCTCAAAAAAAAGAAAAACAAAAAAAAAAAAAAAAAAGGAAAGAAAATCCCAACCCAAACCAACAAAAACCAAAATCCAACCACCTCCTCAAAAAAAATTCTCAAAATAGATAATTTGTTAATAACAAATAGCATTTTTCTCTTTTGTAAGTGGAAGGCAGAGGTGAGGAAAGATAGAAGGATAGATCAAGTGAAAGTGACCTTTCGAATGTCCCTGTCTACACAAAGTATTCTGTGGCCTTTTAAGTCTATCTGTACATCTTTTATTAAAAAACAAATTGTGATACATAGACAAAACCCAAGACAACTCTAAAAAACAAGTAGGTAATTAACTATCACTGGAGATTTAAAGATGGTTGGCAAGATTTGGAATCAGGAGGAAATTTACACAGAACTGGTGTGTGGAAAGTTTTGAAATACTGGTCCCAGCATCTAGTCCTTGAATCATCCCTATGTTAACACACTAGGTTGAAATATCTCAATTTCAGGTTTTTCCTTTTCTTGTCTCTTAACAGTGCCATCTTGGTTTTCTCCTATTAAAGACTCTTTGCTTTGGAGTCTCATGCTTTTTCAAAAATATATTCTGACCTGGCCAGGCGCGGTGGCTCACGCCTGTAATCCCAGCACTTTGGGAAGCCAAGGCAGGCAGATCACGAGGTCAGGAGATCGAGACCATCCTGGCTAACACAGTGAAACCCTATGTCTACTAAAAATACAAAAAACTAGCTGGGTGTGGTGACGGGCGCCTGTAGTCCCAGCTACTCGGGAGGCTGAGGCAGGAGAATGAAGTGAACCCGGGAGGCGGAGCTTGCAGTGAGCCGAGATCATGCCACTGTACTTCAGCCTGGGCAACTGAGTGAGACTCTGTCTCAAAAAAACAAAAGACAAAACAAAAAAACCCCACAAAAATATATTCTGACCTAATAAGGGTCTCATATTTTTTCAAAAATATGTACTGACTTTATAAGGTATTCTCAAATGAGGACTAATACATGTTTTTTATATAAGAAGTGAAACGCTGTCGTGAAAACACAATTGGTGAAGGATCTTACCCAGTGCCTTGTGCTTACTGTCATTCTCTTGGCGACCTCCTTGAATGTTGCTGTCAGAATACCAGCCTCACAGAAGTGTGTTTCAGGAGTGGCCAATGTCCCTTCCCTCCTCCATGTTTTACCTTCTAAGGTCTTTGTTGCCACAGAGGAGGATGGGGAGAGAAGAGACCAGTGTCACTGGGCTAATATTTAAGAGAAAATGAAGTTAAGTTGAAATTAACTGACTGATCTCTTTTTGGGCATTTTCTGAATTATATCTCTGGAGCACCTAGTTGGCTATTCTTTTTTTTTTTTTTTTTTAATCCAGGCTGGAGTGCAGTGGTGCAATCTCAGCTCACTGCAACCTCTGCCTCCTAGGTTCAAGTGATTCTCCTGCCTCAGCCTCCTGAGTAGCTGGGATTACAGGCACCCGCCAGTACACCTAGCTAAATTTTTTTTTTTTTTTGTATTTTTAGTAGAGATGGGATTTCATCATGTTGGCCAGGCTGATCTCAAACTCCAGACCTCAGGTGATCCACCTGCCTTGGCTTCCCAAAGTGCTGGGATTACAGGCGTGAGCCTCTGCGCTCAGCTGCCTTGTTGGCTCTTCTACAGTTTAGCATGAGAGTCATGTCAGGTCCCTACTGCCACTCTTGTCTGTAGGGAGGTGGGTACAGATCTGACTTGAGTTTAGGTCAGAGCCAGGATGTCCTCTGGGTTCATGGTGGTCCTAAATAAGGAAAGGCAGAGTGGGGGCAGGGAACCTCCTGCACTCAGGCCCCTCCGTGCACCTGCCTCCCCGTGACCCAGGAGGATGGTGAAGTACCTGCCAGTTCTTGGAGGACAGTTAATTCTAATGGCCTACTGAGAATCTTTATTTCCTGTATTTGTGGCCTGAGTTTGCTCCTGGAGGTCATAGGCCTTATTCTGGGATGTTTACTATCAGAACCATTTCCCCCCGTAGTAGTTATTCACTTACAAATTGCAAAAAATTATCCAGAGTTCTCAATGTAGATCATTTATGACCTGGCTATGCAAAATGCCTGGAAAAGGTCTTCACTCATTTTTATAAAATGGGATAATGCAAACACTTATTTTCTGATTATGTAAAATTGTTTAGATTGCAGTTACATAAGGAAGCACAGTACCACCCTCCCATGAATCCAGAAACACTAGCATGTAAAAACCTGTTTTTGCTGCCACGCTCTTTCCCTTTCAGACTTACACTAGAGCTAGTTCTTTATAAGGCTTGTTTATGGAATGAAATAATTTTCCTTTGGTAGTGGCTGTTTTGCAATATTATGCTCCTACATTTTACTTTCTCACATATATAAAACTAATAAACTACATAAACATAGACGTGCCAGGTGTTAGAACTGACGCCTCTTAGGAGTTTGTTTTTAATAAGCTTATGTAATTAACACCTTGAACTGTATTCCATTTGTTTCTTTTGAAATCATACAAAGAGAACAGGATGATATACATGCATAAGGCACCAGCATAGTGCCTTATTGGCTTTAAAAATTATAATGAAGTCATGGATGTTTTACAAGTTAAAACTTGCTAGTTACTTTTAAGGTCTGAGGACTGAAAAGTAGATATGCTACTTAGAAGGGAAAAAAATTAAAGTATAAAGCAATATATGAATTGTTTATATTCATCTCCCCAAGGGCCTGAGCTTAGTGCCTGGCACGGTGCATGTTGATTGATTGTTTCATTTATTCCATTTGTTCGTTCATTCATTCATTCAGTGCATTTATATTGAGAGACTGCTAGATACTGTCCTAAGCACAAAAAAGAAAACTTAGAAAAATCTTTGCCCTCCTGGACTTGACACCTTAGTTAGGGGAGGGAAACAATGAAAACCTACACAAATAATATCCAAACTATTTCAGATGGTGAAAAAACGGTAAGAAGAAATATAAGGGGCCGGGCACGGTGGCTCACTCCTGTAATCCCAGCACTTTGGGAGGACGAGGTGGGCAGATCACCTGAGGTCAGGAGTTCGAGACCAGCCTCAACATGGAGAAACCCTGTCTCTACTAAAAATATAAAATTAACCAGGCATGGTGGTGCATGCCTGTAATCCCAGCTACTCGGGAGGCTGAGGCAGCAGAATTGCTTGAACCTGGGAGGCGGAGGTTGTGGTGAGCTGAGATTGCGCCATTGCACTCCAACCTGGGCAACAAGAGCGAAACTCCGTCTCAAAAAAAAAGAAGAAATATAAGGCAGAGGCAATGTGGACAGGTCAGGGAGCTGCAATTTTAGACATGATATTCTTGAGAAGAGGGTATTTGAGTAATATCCGCAGAGGATGAGAGTAGGTAATTGTGGGAAGAGCTGAGCAGGCCGAGAGAGGAGCAAGTTCAAAGGCCTGGCCAAGGTGGAGTGGCTCTGGTGTGTTGGAGGAGTAGCAAGGTGGCCAGTGTGGCTGGGGCAGTGAGGCTGAGAGAGGCACACATTGAAGCAGGAAAGATGCAGGGGTGTATAGTTGTGAGGAGCCTTCTGTGTCATCCTGGGGGCTGTGGCCTTTTCTCTGAAAGAAACAGGAGCCCGAGTAAGGTTTCTGAGCAGAGGGACATGATCTGACTTAGTCTCCAACAGGATAGCAGGATCTTTCCAACCGTTGTGTTTAGAGGGTGCTTGAGGGTACAGTGGGGAGCCCAGAATTTGATTTCCCAGTATAAAATACAGCTGAACTGGGCCGGGCGCAGTGGCTCACACCTGTAATCCCAGCACTTTGGGAGGCCAAGGTGGGGGGATCACTTGAGGTCAGGAGTTCGAGACCAGCCTGGCCAACATGGTGAAACCTCATCTCCACTAAAAATACAAAAAAATTAGTTGAGCATGATGGTGTGCACCTGTAATCGCAGCTACCTGGGTGGCTGAGGCAGGAGAATTGCTTGAACCTGGGAGACGGAGGTTGCACTAAGCTGAGATGGTGCTGTTGTACTCTGCACTCCAGCCTGGGTGACAGAGTGAGACTCCGTCTCAAAAATGACAACAAGAACAACAACAAAAAACAGTTGAACTGCTGTGCTCTGAGAATGGAAACACACAGTCCATCCTGACAGAATCAACAGTTTTTCCGTTAAAACTAGGCGTCTTGATAGTACATTGAATTTTTTGCAGGCTTTCTTCCCATAATGTGTCAAACAATTAAAATAAAAATACTTGTATCCACATCCCAGAGAAGAAAGTGAAATTACCCCTTTTTATAGGGCAATCGAGAAGCATAAACAAGTTTGGGTAGGTGATAGGCATGCCTTAACTAGTTCATTTCCTTTTAAGGGATTGTTTCATTGTAAATCCAGGAATATGAATGGGAAGGAGGGGAGTAGGAATGTCCAAGCAAACATTGACCAGTAAAACTGTTAGCCAAGATGAACTGATAAAAATGTTAATTCTTCAATGAAATGAATTGCTCTTCCAAAAAATTATGTATTAGATGTCAGTGAAAAAGCCAGTGTTGATGTTAATAAATTCTCACCTTGTAAGCAAACTGAGAAAATGGGTATTTTCATTCTCACAGTAATTGGGTTAGGAGAATGATGTGAATTCGTTGCAGCTTTTTTAGTTCTCTTAGGCAGAAATGACTGTCAAGTTTACATTGTAACCCTGTGTAGAATGTGACACAAAGCAAATAATCTCCACTCTCACTCTTAACTTCCAAGATATTGTTCTTTTCAAACGTAAATTTTATTGTGTGTATTTGAGGTTTACAGCATTTTTTTTTTTTGGGGGGGGAGATGGAGTCTCACTCTTGTCACCCAGGCTGGAGTGCAGTGGTGCGATCTCAGCTCACTGCAACCTCCGTCTTCTGGGTTCAAGCGATCTCCTGCCTCAGCCTCCTGAGTACCTGGGATTACAGGTGCTTGCCACCATGCGTGGCTAATTTTTGTATTTTTAGTAGAGACGGGGTTTCGCCATGTTGGCCAGGCTGGTCTCGAACACGTGGCCTCAAGTGATCTGCCTGCCTTGTCCTCCCAAAGTGCTGGGATTACAGGCGCGAGCCACCACACCTGGCCTTTTTTTGTTTTTTGAGACAGGGTCTCACTCTGTCTCTCAGGCTGGAGTGCAATGGCTCAATGATAGCTCACTGCAGCCTCAACCTCCTGGGCTCAGGTCATCCTCCCTCCTCAGCCTCCCAAATAGCTAAAACTACAGGCATGCACCACCACACACATCTAATTTTTTGCATGTTTTGTAGAGATAGGGTTTCACCATGTTGCCTAGGCTGGTCTCGAACTCCTGAGCTCAAATGATCCACCTGCCTCAGCCTCCCAAAGTGCTGGAATTACAGGCATGAGCCACCACACCTGGCCACAACATGATGTTGTGGGATACACAGAGACATAGAGATACATTTAGATAGTGTAGTGAAGAGGTTAACACACCTATTATCTCACATAGTTAACTTTTTTTTTTTTTTTGGTGACAAGAACAGCTAAAATCTACTTACTTAACAGAAATCCCTAACGGAAGACAATTTCATTAACTTCCAAGATGTTTTAAATCTACGAATAAGAACAGATTCATGTGCTTCAGATGCTTTTTCAGAGTACTTTCACATTATTTTCTTGGCAAAAGTAAAAGCCTTTTATGATGAAAATTGAGATCATCTTGAGGGGAAATGATATAGTTAGGAAATAACTTTTCTCCCCCACAAAACGGAAATGAAAGTATGGCCATCATGTCATATGTAATATTTTATATAGTTACCTGGATAGATGGGCAGATGCATAGATATGGATACAGATAATACATGTGCCGGAACAAGAAAAGTTCCTTTGTAGGGCTGACATTCTCTAAATCAGATTTTTCCTGTATGTTACAGATCAGAGTGTGGTATAGGATGAACGCCACAGAGTTCCCCTATACCTGACATTCACAAGCTGGCCTCTGAGTCCCTGAATGGCATCCTTAGTGCACTGAGCCGTGTGGTGTGATTGGCCTGGAGTTCAAGGAGCCATCAGAAGGGTAGATGCCAGAAGCTAACTCATGCACTGTACTTGGAGACGGTTAGGTGTGTTGTGAAGAGTTGTTTGGGGATTGCATGGCATTTTTCCAGACAGTGGGGGTAAACTGGTTTCTTTCTGATTTTGTTTTTGTTTTTGTTTTGAGACAGTCTTGCTCTGTCACCCAGACTGGAGTGCAGTGGTGCAATCTCCAACCTCACTGCAACCTCTGCCTTCTGGATTCAAGCAATCCTCCCGCCTCAGCCTCCCAAGTAGCTAGGATTACAGGCATGTGCCACCATGCCTAGCTAATTTTTTTGTATTTTTACTAGAGATGGGGTTTCACCATGTTGGCCAGGCTGGTCTTGAACTCCTGACCTCAAGTGATTCACCCACCTGGGCCTCCCAAAGTGCTGGGATTAGAGGAGTGAGCCACAGTGCCTCCTGCGTCTTTCTGACTTTGGAAAGACACTATCCAACTGGTGTCATATGAATGAAGGGCTCTAAAATAGTTTCTAGTAAATAGAAACAAACAGGTTTTCCTTTAGCTTCTGGGTGGGGCTTATTGTAAGCGCTCATCACCACAAAAGGAATATATGCATGTTTTCCGTGGCTACAGCATTGCTCTTGTATTTGTTTTCTTACAACACCTGAACCAGGCCATATATGGTGCCTCATGCCTGTAATCCTAGCACTTTGGGAGGCTGAGGCAAGAGCATCACGTTGAGCCCAGGAGTTCAAGACCACCTTGGGCAACATGGTGAAACTCCCGTCTCTACAAAAAATACAAAAAATTAGCTGGGCCTGGTGGCGTGACCTGTAGTCCCAGCTACTCAGGAGGCTGCCTTAGGAGGGAGGATCACTTGAGCCCAGGAATTCGAGGTTACAGTGAACGGTGGTTGCAGCACTGCATTCCAGCCTGGGTGACAGAGTGAGATCCTGTTTTTAAAAACAAAAGATGAAACTCAAACCTGTGGAGGGAACCAGTGGCATTCCTCCTGGTCTCCCTGATGGTAGTAAAATGCTGAGGATTTTCTGGATAAGCTCCTTGTGTATTCAGTGTCCTTCTAGATGGGCTATCTTTATTTCAAAATCTTAGTTGCTTTTTTTCTGTCAGGATATGAGAAGATTGTGAGACTTTAATTAAGCCCATTGAACCGAGGAACTTTCCATTTATTCCTTTTGGTGTGGGAAATATCTTTGGATTCAAGAAGATCTTTGACCCTCAACATGTTAAAAATTATCAGCAATAAATGTAAATAATTAGAAATCAATAATTCCTGTACTCTGATTTAGGAGGCTTGGTTTCTTGTCTTTTGGGACAAGTCACTGAAAACCCTGTGGTCTTTGGTTACTCTTAATTCATCTTTGAAATGAAGTTATCGAATGAGATCATATTTAAGGCCCTTCCCTGTATTGAAATTCTAGATCTTTATTTTTATAATAGGTTGGAATTCTGTGCCACTCATGTGATATAACTTGGTCCCATCAAATAATAAGAGAAATTTTAACCTTCCTGTTGGAGGAGTGAGGACTTCTATTTCATGAGTGCTTGTTGAATGCCAGATGATCTGTCAAGGGTTTACAAGTATTTTATTTAATCCTATTACAGCCTGTGGGGTAGCTTTGTAATTACCATTTTACAGATGAGGAAAATGAGGCCATACACATTTAACTACCTTACTCTAGGTCAGTAAGTAGCAGAGAAAGAGAGAAGGGTTCAGATGCCAAACTTCCTGATCCATTGACTGGAGTTCTCAGTCACCCACAATTTTTTTTTTTTTTTGACGGAGTTTTGCTCTTGTCACCCAGGCTGGAGTGCAGTGGCGCAATCTTGGCTCACTGCAACCTCAGCCTACCAGGTTCAAGAGATTCTCCTGCCTCAGCCTCCGGAGTAGCTGGGATTACAGGCATGCGCCACCATGCCCAGCTAATTTTTTGTATTTTCAGTAAAGGCGGGGTTTCACCATGTTGGCCAGGCTAGTCTCAAACTCCCGACTTCAGGTGATCCACCCGCCTCAGCCTCCCAAAGTCCTGGGATTACAGGCATGAGCCACTGAGCCTGGCCACAATTTTTTTTTTTTTTTTTTTTTTTTGAGACAGGGTCTCACTCTGTCACCCAGGCTGGAGTGCAGTGGCACGATGTTGGCTCACTGCAGCCTCTGCCTCCCTGGCTTAATTGAACCTCCCACCTCAGCTTCCTGAGTAGCTGGGGCCGCAGGCGTGTGCCATCCATCATGCCCCGCTAATTTTTATATATTTTTCTTGGTAGAACTGGGGTTTGACCATGATGCTCAGGTTGGTCTCAAACTCCTGGGCTCAAGTGATCCGCCTGCCTTAAAGTGCTGTGATTATCAGCGTGAGCCACCGTGCCTGGTTGATCATTCTTTCTCATGTAGGCCACCCTTATTCTGTGAAGCTTTTCTCTTCCTGTTGGGCTGTGGCCATACCTGAAAAGAGGAATAACATCCCAGTGGATTTAGATCTTGTCTTCACTGTTCAGCCTCTTCCATGACACAGGTGGGACTGGGTCTACCGCCAAGGATCACAGAGGCAGACACCATGCTAATGGTTCACTTGATTGGTGTCAGCAGCATTAAGATTCACAGCTGGACAAAAATATGAAACAGAGCTGGCCAAGGGCTGGATGAGCTTCTAGGATTATATCCCCATTTGTTAGTTTGGTTTTCTAGCTGGTGAGGGACAAGGCACTATCAATTCACAGGTGCCAACTGTATGTTCTGTTGAGAGGTTTTTGTGTGGATGCAAAGTTAATGAAATCAGGGTCACAGTTTTCAAAATCTCTGTGGTTTGGTTTTCATTGAAGTGTATGACAGCGAATTTTGTACTTTATTTAAAGCAAAGTGCATGCCCTCTATATTCCTGCTTAAATATCTATGGCTATTGAATTCATGAGGAATCACCAAACCTGGGTTTCTTCCTGTCTCTCCAGTCCCCTGTCCTGCCACACCTCTGCATTGTGACCTTTTAGTCACCCAGGGTAGCTTTACCTCTTGGAACATGTTAAGCTCTCTCTCTGGACTCAGAGGAATTACATTTGATATTCCCTCTGTCTGGAACTTCTTCCTACCCCCTTCCCTCAGATCTTCGTTTGTTATTGTTTCTAATGATATATTTCATGTATCAATGTCTCATTAGACTGTATTACTCTTGTGAGGTCAGTAGGGACAAGAATTGTGACTAGAAGCTCACCATTATATATATAAAAGCTGGTTTAGCTGGTAGTTCCTAGTTACCGAGTGAATTTTATGGCACTCTCAGGAAAGAGAGGGATCAACTTTACTGCCATCCATCCATCAATCCATCCATCCATCCATCCATCCATCTGTTCATTCATTTGATAAGTATTTATTACGTAACTGCTAAGTGTTGGGTATTGCAATAATGTTAGATATTGAGGTTATAAAAATGAATAAGATCCATTCCCAGTTTTCATAAACTCTAAAGTTGCCTGGTAACAACAAACACGTAAACAAATAAGTCACCTTTTAAAAACTCCTTACAGTGGGAAATTTCAGATGTATACCAAGTGGGGAGCATATGTTAAAGAGCTGCCATGTTCCATCACTGCTGATCTTGTTCCATCTATATCTGCACTCACCACCCCTCCCAGGCCCAGGATTTTAAAGCAAGTCCTGGATATCGTGTGCAGCCATTTGTGAGATGCGGAACGTAGGTGCCACGCAAAGAGTATTTTTCAGTTGTTACCTGTCAGTTCTTAAAAATGTGGAGTTTTGGCAATAGCACCAAGAAACGGTTGCTTCAACCTTAGCTGTATAAAAGCAGAGGGTTACCAGCGTCATGCCTGTTGTCAGTCAGTTTTGATTGAGTTGTCTAGACTCCTGCGTCTCACTTACCAGTTGTGCCGGGGAGCTGTGTGAGGAAATCAGCCAGAGTCAAGCTCAGTCTCATACCACAGACGGTCACACCGCGAGGCTCTCTAGTCAAGCTGTGGCAGATTATAATTTTTCTAAAACACAAAAACTCAAATATTGTACATCATTTAACCACAGTACTAGAAATTTCAGATTGTTCTGAGATCAATATTTTCATTTCTAAAATTCTGGTCATATCACATTCAGATCTTGTTGGTCAAATGCTTGAAAATGTTCACATCCTCACGTTTGTGTGCCAAAAAGGCGGCCAGAGAAAACTCAGTGTGATTCATGCTCATCAAGATCTGTGAATGTGGTCTATAATTGTGACTTCATTCCCACCCAATTAGCTGTGCTGCTTTTCAAATCTGTGATTCTATTAAGCTCAGGGCAGATTAAAAATGGAAAATGAGTTCAGTCTAAAACTGCCATCTGCTAAATCCAAATGTCCATTTTGAGTCTGAATCTAGGCTTGTACTTTCTAAAAACCAATGATCAATGTTCCCATTCTTTTCTCCGCATTTTCAAGTTCTTAGGGTTTTTGTCTAATACTCTTTTGAGCCACTGATAGCCAGCAGATTGGATTTTTCAGAGCCTTTCGTTCCAAAGAGATCTAATATTAAGCACACAGCTTAGTAAATCCCTTCAACAAGTTCTCATGACTTAACCGTATGACTGCATTAAAATAAACTAATGGCCACACTTTGCTCTTCTGTGCAGTAGAAATAAACATTCATGTTTTTTGATTTTATATTGGATACTTAATACCTAGCACAACACTCGGAATATAGTAGATGTTTAGTAAATATTATTTGAATTAATGAAATATCCTGTGAACTGTTGATGATTGAAGGGCATAAACACAGGTGAATGTTAACAGCTTTCCTCAGTTTCTTCATCATACGTGACAATCACTGTGCTGTGCAGAGGTGCTAGCATATACTCTGCATGAGGGATGTGGAGTAGGCCTTCTTCTTCATCTCTTTTATTAGAGCTGCTCCTCTGCCTGGCCAGGAAACTGAGTTTGTTCATATTTAGACTAAACTTTTCAGATTTCTTCCCAGTAGGTAGTTGGGGATGACTAGTTCATGCATAAGATTTTGGTAATAACATTTTTGCTACCAGTCTCAAGCCTGTAGGGTCAAGCAGGCTGCACTGGGCCTGTTGGAAGTAGAGGAGAGGGAAAGTGTTTCTGCCGCGACTTTAACTCCGTCCTACCACAGATGACATTTCCCCAAGGGAGCAGGGAGTGTAAGAAGAGAAAAATGCAGGGGACCTTGGGGAATCATTGCATGTAAGGGTGTGCTGAGGAGGAGGGGTGGATGGTGACAGGGAAACTCACAGGCAGTGGGGTTCTAAAACAGAGACAGTGTGGGCCCCAATGGCTGTTGCCTAGGAAGCGAACTCCATCAGTGCCTTTCTTGCTTTCTTTTTTTTTTTTTTTTGAGACAGAGTCTTGCTCTGCTGCCCAGGCTGGAGTGCAGTGGCGCAATAATCTTGGCTCACTGCAGCCTCTACCTCCTGGGCTCAAGTGATTCTCTCGCCTCAGCTTCCTGAGTAGCTGGGATTACAGGCATGCACCACCACGCCCAGCTAAGTTTTGTAATTTTTTTAGTAGAGATGAGGTTTCACCATTTTGGTTGGCCAGGCTGGTCTCAAACTCCTGACCTCAAGTGATCCACCCACCTCAACCTCCCCAAAGTGCTGGAATTACAGGTGTGAGCCACTGTGCCCAGCCTCTTCTGTGCTCTTCTGATATGCTATGTGATATCCTTTAAACAAATGCAAGTCTCAAATGTTTAAATTTATCCAAAGACTCTGTGGGGGATTGTACTGCGTTCACCCTTTCTGGTATGGTCCTGGGTTAGTGACCTTTACAAAAGACACCTTGTGTGAGATTTGGGAGCTGGAAGTGAATCAGCAGCATATTTTTTTGACTCCGAAGGTTGGTGTAGGATGCCAAGCACTGTGGCAGCTTCCACATGGTGTCACTGATCTGCTGGCTTACCTTGCTGGCATGAGACAACATCTGAACCCACAACAGCTCCAGAGCCCGCCAGATCTCCGCCTTCTGTGTCCTTGGCCATGTGTGCAGGTCCCTTGTGAAGAGTGTGACGGTCTCGCTCTGTCACCCAGGCTAGAGTGCGATGGTGCCATCTCGGCTCACTGCAACCTCCGCCTCCTGGGTTCAAGTGATTCTCCAGCCTCAGCCTCCCGAGTAGCTGGGATTACAGGCACCCACCACCACGCCTGGCTAATTTTTGTATTTTTAGTAGAGACAGGGTTTCTCCATGTTGGTCAGTCTGGTCTCGAATTCCCAACCTCAGGTGATCCACCCGCCTTGGCCTCCCAAAGTGCTGGGATTACAGGCATGAGCCACCGTGCCCGGCCCCCCAATTTTTTTTCCTGCTATTTTTTTCCTTAGACATTTGGAGACCTAGAAGCAGGTGCTGAGAGAGCTCTGAGGAGGAGGGTTTGTCAATCCTGCCTTCTGGGAGGCCATTTATTCTCCAGGAGGGGATCTGTGGTAACCGGGATCCACCTGTGCGCAATAGCATCCCCATGAACATATATGCCAAAGCTAGGATTTGACATGGGTGCTGGCAGGTTTTGGGTGTTTTTGGAGACAGGGGATGGAAGGTATGAAATAAGCCTCACTCCAGCCATCTGCCCTATGGGTGTGCCCCTGGGGGCTTCGCTTGCCATTTGCATGACCTAATACGTCCCTCTGGCATATGTTGTTACACGTTAAAACTTTTTCCTGAGACAAAGTATACTTCCAGCTCAACCCATCTGTAGAAACACTGGGAATGATACCTCAGAAAAGTATTTGACAACAGTTATTACAGTCAGTGAATGTCTCCAGAACGACGACGACGTGGCAGGAAGTGATGACAGAGCTGGTGAGAACAGTAACATCACAGGGATTCAATGAGGCCGAACAAGAAAACCAGAATTAAAGACATTTTTATGGTTGTAGCAATTTCATCTGAAAGGTTGCTGAAAGTGTTTATCACCTTAAAAATCTTTAAACAAGCTAATTAAGAGTGAAAACACCTTGGGAAGTCATTCAAAAAATCAGTTAGGTTTCATTGTACCATAGTGATTTCTTTTTTTAATGGATTTAGCTTAGAGGGGATGTATATATCTCCATCCATCCCTCTTCAAACAAGGAGCAATGTAAATATAACAGAATTTATGTTATATAAAATGTATATGTACTTATTATTAAGGACGGAAAAGGTAAAGAAACAATAAAGGAGTCAGCAGTCTGTCTTCCTCTCAACTTTGGGGAGTTAGAGCAACACACATGAGTTTTCCCTTGGGGAAAACTTTATAGATACATAAAATAGGAGGATCACACATTCGTTTGCATACAATCTGCATGCAACAGATCACATTGTATCTCCTGATGTTTTCAGATGCTTTTTTTTCTTTTTATTTTTTTCCTCTCCCGAATCTGTCAACTTATTCTAAACTGGAAGTGACATCTGGGGAAAGAAGAGCAGAAATAACAAAAGTAATGATACAAATGCCTTTTGTTTTTGTAGTAGTTTTAGGTTTTCCATTTTCCAGAGACAGAAGTGAATTGGGATAAATCTCAGAAATACTGTGAAACCGATTGTTGAGGGAACAGTGCTCTGTGTCTTTTCTCCTTAATTGCAACAGCAGTCCACCCAATCTGAACTGCTCGGTACAATGCCCCTTATCTCTGTATTTTTATGTTGGTTGTATGAAAGACGGGTGTTTGGGACAAAGATGCTCTGTGGCTTTGGGGGAAGATTATACAAGTTTGTTGTCCGTTGAGCTGACATGGGTGATGACTCCACAGATTTAATTTAAATCTGCAGCAAGTGAAATGGATTGTCATATATATGGACAGATGCTGTGACCAGGTTCTATGAGAAGAAAAGGAAAGAGAACTTGAATCTGCATGTATCTCTTTTCCTGTTTTCAAAGACAGGGGTGGGAAAATTCTTATAAAAAGATCGCGTGACTCAAAATTTCACAATTTTCTCAAAAAATTATTTTGAGGAAATAAAGTTTTCCCGTGTTCCTAAACTTGAACTAATATTGCTTAAGTTTAATGCCAGAGAACCAAAGAGGGAAAATAAGAAAGAAGTGAAACAGATGAGGCAAGCAATAAACTCCAGACCAGAAACTTTTGAACACCTTAAAAGAAAAGGTTTAAAAAAGAATCCGTTTCAGTGTTTTAATCATGATATTTATTATAATAAATGTAGAGATGATTTTAAGTCTTATTATAGTTACAAGTTTATTTTGCAACATCAGTGCTTGACATTAGTATGGTGGGGTGTTGAGTCAGACGTAGATTTTGTGTTTCCGTAAAGATGGCAGCATGCGATCCTATGGAAACCTCATCTACATTATTTAAATTTCCTGCAGACTCATGTTGCAAGTATTTTTAGTAAAATTAAATATTTTTATGGAGTAGGTCTGTAGCTATCTCAAGGAACAAGCTGAATAAAAATAATGCAAACACTGTCAGTCCTGAAAGAGCATGGCTTTTTAAAAACTGCTTTATTGAGGTATGCTTGATAAGTGAAAAGCTGTGCATTTTGAATGTATACAATTCGATGAGTTTGGGAATAAGTATATGCCACTACCATCAACATCATAAACATATCCATCATTCCCAGAGTTTCCTCCCACCCCCATATAACATAGAAATGATGATTATTCTTATTATTTCATTTTTTAAAGCCTGAATTTTGAGTGGGTAAAGAAAATCATCAGGTGGTTGGTTTCATTGATTGGAATGTAAAAGATTCTTTTTGTGGGATGGCAGACAAGACCCACTCTTAAAAACACACATATACATTCTTCTATTCTGTTGCCTTTCTTGGCATTTAAATCATCAGGACTGATGAAAGTGGTAATTATGGGGACTTACTGCACATCTGGAAAGTAATTTGGGAAGATGTAAAAGCAGCTGTGCCACCCTTTTCTAATTATTATCTGGAGTGAGGAGTGGCTATTATGGCATGTTGTAGGGTGTGAAATGCTGGCTTTCTTTGGCCTGAGTTGAGTTGAACAGCTGCTCTTTTCCTCAGGAGCAACAAATATATTTTTCAGGTCCCCAAGTTATTGGGGGAGTTTTGAGTGATTGGGAATGGGATAGAGAATTTCACTCGCAGGAAAAACAGAACTGAAGTGAAGAGTTGGCTTGTTGTTGGTTTTATGATATTGTGAAATACATATTTGGTCTTAATCTTGTTTTCTGGCAAACTCCTAAAACCCTTGGAACCTCCAAAGTGATAAGTGTATTTTTTTGTGTGTTAATGAGTTGACTGATGGCTGGCCACTCTAGGTAGCTTCAGAATGGAAGCTGGTCACAGGAAAGACCCGGGCTGGATTAGAGGGTTGGGACGTTTAGCCCCACCTCCCAACCTCTGGGGAGGGGAGAGGGGCTGAAGGTTGAGCTGATAGTCAATGGCCTTTGATTTAATCAATCATGCCTGCATAATGAAGCTTCCATAAAAACCCCAAAAGACTGGGTTCTGGGAGCTTCTGGATAGCTGAACACATAGAAATTTGTGTAGGGTGGAGCGTCTGGAAAGGGCAGGGAAGCTCCGACACCCTTCCTCAATACTCTGCCCTGTGCATCTCTTCATCTGGTATTCATTGGTATCCTTTGTGAATTCTTTCAAAATAAGTCAGTAAATGTAAGTATAGTGTTTCCCCAAGTTTTCCGAGCCACTCTAGCAAATTAATTGAGCCCCAAAAGGGGGTCGTGGGAACCCTAATTTGTAGCAGGTAAAACAACCTGGAGCTTGCTTCTGGCATCAGAAGTGAAGAGCAGTCTTGTGGGACTGAGCCTTCAGCCTGTGGGTTATGAGGCTGTCTCCAGTTTGGTAGTGTCGGATTTGAGCTGGAAAACACCCAGCTAGTGTCCACTGCAGAACTTGCTGCTTCTTTGGAGTGTGGAGGGAGGGGAACCACCTCCCCTGCCCAACCATGTCTGGTGTCAGAAGTGATCTCTGTTGTGAGGCTGTAGAAGACATTGAGTTTGGTTTTTCTACATCATCAGAATATTCTTAGGATATATGAGAGAGAAGAGAAAAAGGGGAAGAAAGTAGTTTGGACAAAGCTATATTAATAATTACATAAATAATATATAAATAGTTTTTTTCCCAGTGGTCTTGGTTAGTCCAAGACGACGGTTGGTTGTGATAAGTTGGACAGTTCACAAACGTGAAAGCTGGTTGTTTTAGAGAGAAACCAGTATTCCATGTTGGAATACCTCAGTGTGGACCTCTGTGTGTAAGAGACAGAGAGAGTGATGGATTTCTATTCCAGACCAGAAAGCCACAGGGTAGTGTGTAAGCTGTAACCCCCTTAACAAGTACACTTGGCTGTTGGGAGACATGGACTTTCTATTTGGTCAAAGTGGCAGGTGTGTTTTGTTTCCTGGCTGGATGAAGGCAGAAGTTTCTGGATGAGGACAGCATCACGTTCCTGAGACCAAGACAACTCCAAAGAGCCCAGGATCTTCCAGGGTCCCCGGTTGTGATAGGGATCAGGTCTATAACTCATTAAAATGGGCTTTCAGGTTAAGTTGCTCCCCTTTGCCCTCAAACTCACACACAAAGGGGAGCTCCTTTGTCTTTGTCAGTATAGGCTGGGGAAAGGAGCTAAGAAACTAGGAGAGGCTTCAGGGTGAACAGGGATGGTGAGCACTTTGTTTCTTTGAAGTATCAGCAAACAAACATCCCTAGGTAAATCAAGGAGGATGCCCTGGTGCTGAAGATAGCCCAGCTCCCTCCGTCCTGGGAACTACCTGGGTGCTTGCTTGCTTTCTCTCTCTCTTTCTTTCTTGCTTTCTCCCTCTCTTTCTTTCTTGCTTTCTCCCTCTCTTTCTTTCTTGCTTTCTCCCTCTGTCTCTCTCTCTCTCTCTCCTTCCTTTCTTTCTTTTCTTTTTTTTTTTTTTTTGAGGTGTAATTTTGCTCTCGTTGCCCAGGCTAGAGTGCAGTGGCGCAATCTCGGCTCACTGCAGCCTCCGCCTTCTGGTTTCAAGCAATTCTCCTGCCTCAGGCTCCAAAGTAGCTGGGACTACAGGCACCCACCAGCATGCCCAGCTTATTTTTTTGTATTTTTAGTAGAGACGGGGTTTCACCATGTTGGTCAGGCTGGTCTCGAACTGCTGACCTCATGATCCACCTGCCTCCCAAAGTGCTGGGATTACAGGCGTGAGCCACCGCACCCGGCCCTCCTTTCTTTTCTTTTCCTTTTTTCTTCTCTTCTCTTCTCTTCCCTTTTCTTCTCTTTTCTCTTCTCTTCTCTTCCCTTCCCTTCCCTTCTCTCTTCTCTCTCTTTCTTTCTTTTTCTTTCTTTCTTTCTTTTTCTTTCTTCTTTCTTTTCTTTCTTTCTTTCTTTCTTTCCTTCCTTCTTTCTTTCTTTCCTTCTTTTGGCATCCTTAGTAAATTATTTCTTTTCTTTCCATTCTTTCTTTTCTTTTCTTTCTTTCTTTGACGCAGTTTCACTCTGCTGCCCTGGCCAGGTTGGAGAGCAATAGTGCGATCTCTGCTTACTGCAACCTTTGCCTCCCAGGCTCAGGTGATTCTCCTGCTTCAGCCTCCTGAGTAGCTGGGATTACAGGCGCCCACTAACGCGCCCTGCTAATTTTTTTTTTTTTTTTTTTGAGACAGGGTTTCACTCTTGTTGCCCAGGCTGGAGTGCAATGGCACAATCTTGGCTCACCGCAACCTCTGACTCCCGGGTTCAAGTGATTCTCCTGCCTCAGCCTCCTGAGTAGCTGGGATTACAGGCATGCACCACCACGCCCAGCTAATTTTGTATTTTTAGTAGAGACGGGGTTTCTCCATGTTGGTGAGGCTGGTCTCGAACTCCTGACCGCAGGTGATCCGCCCACCTCAGCCTCCCAAAGTGCTGGGATTACAGGCGTGAGCCACTGCGCCTGGCTCTGTTTTTAGTAGGGGCAGGGTTTCACCATGTTGGCCAGGCTGGTTTTGAACTCCTGACCTCAAATGATCTGCCTGCCTTGGCCTTCCAGAGTGTTGGCATTACAGGCGTGAGCCAGGCACCTGGCCCCAGGTGCTCGAATAGCTGAGGCAGCTGTGGCATCGAGCCCTTGCTTCCCAGGGGCTAGTGCTTTGCTGTCCTAGTCACAGCTGTCAGGAGCTGGTGGTCAGAACCCATGTCCCCATGGGAGCTGCTTTTTTGCCCTCTTTCTCTCTTAAAGTTTCCTCCAGGAGTTCCCTCAGTTCTCTTGGGGGTGTGTGTTGATGGGGTTACCGGGGATGCGTGGGAGAAGGCCTGCTTAGTGCCTCTAGGAGGAAATGCTTATTGCTCTCTGGGTCCTCTCAGGCCCCTACTGCATGGAGGATGTGGGGACCGCAGGTGAAGGAGACTGAAAGGCTGGTACATTTGGGGTTTATATTGTAGGATGGGTGATGGGGCATGGAAGGATCTCAGTGGGGGAGACTCCGTCAGATCTTTTAGCAAGGTCATTTGGGTGGCAGGTTGGGCAATGTTGGGCCATCGGGAGGCTGTAGATGGAATTGGTCGATTTGTGACCCTGGGGCTTGTGTGGTTGAGTTGCAATCTGTTGGAGGATCCTCAGGATCCTAATATCAGTTTATCATGCCGTATTTCAGGAACCCCACCTTAAGATATTCTGTCCTGGCTCCCTCTTCTTCCAAGACAGATTCTGGGTTTTTGTTTTGTGTTTGAGATGGAGTCTCACTCTGTCACCCAGGCTGAAGTACAGTGGTGCGATCTCAGCCCACTGCAACCACCGCCTCCTGATTTCAGGCGATTCTTGTGCTTTGGCCTCCTGAGTAGTTGGGATTACAGGCTTGCGCCACCACGCCCAGCTAATTTTTGTGTTTTTAGTAGAGATGGGGTTTCACCATGTTGGCCAGGCTGGTCTCGAACTCCTGACCTCGGGTGATCCACCCACCCCCCCGCCCTGCCTTGGCCTCCCAAAGTGCTGGGATTACAGGCGTGAGCACCTGCGCCCGGCCCAGGTTCTGTTTTCAGGCAGTTTCCTTTCCTGGAGGCAGCACAGCAGAGGCCAGGAGGCTGAGGGCCACGGTGCATGTCCTCAGAGGGGCAGCAACAGATTCTGTCTTGACCTTTGTTATTTTTCTACTGGACACTTGACAGTAGACGACATTTTGAAGAGGAGGGGGTCTCCCACCTTGCCTGCTGTGTCAGTCCAGGCTGTGGGCTCAGACAGACAAGACTGATTGTAGTGAAGGAGTGACTTTTGTCCAGACACATTCAAAGATCTTACTGGCCTTAGAAGAGTCCTTCTTGTCTCCACACTGTGCTAGGAACTTTGAGGCAATCAGCTCAAATGCAGAACATGTTATTGGTGGGGAAGCAAGGAGCTTTTCTGAAGCGTCATTTTTTTCCCGTTTCTGTTTCTCCTCTCCCTTGGTTCTGTAAAATCAGTGAATGCAGAAGTAGGGTAGAGATGATCCTTGCTCTGCCCCAGGCCTGCTGACCAGGGTGTAGGTCTTTAGCAGAGAAACTTTGGGAGAAATCCAACTCCCAAGCCCTGCTTGCATCTAAGCCTGCTTCGCAGTGTTAGGCGTGTGTTGCTATGGGCAGTGCACCAACATTAAATAACTGAAGGGGTTGGCGAGCAGTCTGTAAAATGGAAAATGTGTGTGTGGCTTTAGGTGGTCTAAAAGTTGTATTTTCCTTGGTTGTCTTGGTAAAGTCATTTATTTATACCAAAGAGCAGAATGTTGGGAGGTTAAAAAAAAAAAAAAAAGAGCTGGAGGAGAGGAGAGGTCTTTCTGAATGAATTGATAGAAGAAATGGCATCACTTACAAATGTACAAGGTAATTCTGTCGTCCTCCCTGTATGTATTCAGGTATGTTTTTAGGAATCCATTGCTCTAAAGGAAGACTATAGTGTGGAACATAATCTTGCAGTGAGTATTACACTGCAAGAAATTTTTAGCATTTACTACATGCCGGGTGGACTACATGAGCCGGCTAAAGTCTAAGCGCTTCACACGTGTTACTCCAGTAGTCCTCACTGAAGTAGGTGTTCTGATTATTCAGTGTTCCTCAGAGGTTAAGAGACGTGCCTAAGGCCACTTAACCAGTACCAGGCGCTATGGAGCTGGGTGGAAACTCAGAATGAGCTCTAGAGCAATTACGTGGCACTTGCCTTGGGGAAGAAACAACTGACATGTTTATTTATTTATGCAGGTGAATTTGTAACATGTACTCTTGCACCTGGACTTGGAATGCCTAGTGAATAATGAGTCTAATGAATAATATGAATATTAATGACCATAATAATGAATATTAATGAACACTAATGACTAAATGAATAAAAAGATTTTCCACTTTTCTGAGGGTCTCCTGAGAGGTACAGTGAGATTTGTCCCAGATGCAATTCTCTGTCGGTTCCTGAATTCTCAGGCTCCCGTCAGAATCCCTGGGAGGGGTCCTGACATCTCTTTTATGAGCTTCCCAGGAGGTGGTGGTGCAGTCCAGGGGCCACACTGGGCATTAGGAGCCTCTTCCTCACACAGTGCCTTTGCTGAAGGTGCTTCCCTGGTGTTTCCTCTCTTAGCCCTGCTAGGCAGGCAGAGAGATGGGGATTGAAGACTTTGGTGTTGGCACCAGACCGTCCGAGGTTGGAGAGCTGGCCTCTGTGCTTCTTAGTCCTGGGATTTGTGGGCAGTCGCTCAACTTCTTTGAGCTCCTGTTTACCCATCAATATAAGTGGGAAAAAACAGGCCCCTGTCAGAGGGCTGTCCTGAGGGTTAGGAGATCCTGCATGTAAAACAACCTGGTACTTGATGTTTCCCACTTAAATACCAGCCTTTATTACTATTAACTCTGCATAGAGGGAGGTCCGATGGCTGTGGGCTTTTCCAGGGTGGACTGACCTGACCGCCTTTGTTTGTCCACCCCTTCAGGATGGTTCACTTGGAAACATCGATGACCTGGCGCAGCAGTATGCAGATTATTACAACACCTGTTTCTCCGACGTGTGCGAGAGGATGGAGGAGCTGCGGAAACGGCGGGTTTCCCAGGACCTGGAAGTGGTGAGTGGGGGTCCTGGGAATATGCTTCTGTGAGCAGAGCTGCTCCAATTTGGGCTTTTCCTTGGTCTTTATCCCAGTGCTAGCTCTTCCTGGGGTATCAATCTGTAGGCTGCTGCACTAGTGTGGGGTAGAATGTTCAGGTCCCTAAAAGACTGGCCCAGTTCTGCCGCAGATATCAAACTGAGTGAGTGTTGGCTGGAGCAATAGGATCGAACCTTTGCACTCATTAAAAGAACAGATTTGGCCGGGCGCTGTGGCTCACGCCTGTAATCCCAGCACTTTGGGAGGCCCAGGCGGGCGGATCACGAGGTCAGGAGATCAAGACCATCCTCGCTAACACGGTGAAACCCCGTCTCTACTAAAAATAGAAAAAAAATTAGCCGGGCGTGGTGATGGGTGCCTGTAGTCCCAGCTACTCGGGAGGCTGAGGCAGGAGAATGGCGTGAACCCGGGTGGCAGAGCTTGCAGTGAGCCAAGATCACGCCACTGCACTCCAGCCTGGGCGACAGAGGAAGACTCCGTCTCAAAAAAAAAAAAAAAATAGATTTTTATTTTTATTTTTTTACTTAAGGGAAAAGTATATTTTTACTATTCACCAGTGTATACTACATTTTTTATTGACTCTAAGCCCAAAGGGTGTCTAGGCTAATTTTTTTTCCAGCTTTCGTTCCTTTTTTCTTTTCTTCTCTTTTTCTTTTCTTCTTTTGGAAAGCAACATAAAATTTTAAGGAACAATAAATCACCTGTAGTCTCTCACCTAGCAATAATCACATTGGTGTTTTAGCAGGTATCCTTCTAGTGTTTTTATGGGCATTTAAAAATCAGCAAAACTAGTCCACCACTAAAGACACTCTTGTTTTTTTTTTTGAGACGGAGTTTCGCTCTTGTCCCCCAGGCTGGAGTGCAGTGGCGTGATCTGGGCTCACCACAACTTCCACCTCCCAGGTTCAAGTGATTCTCCTCCCTCAGCCTCCCGAGTGGCTGGGATTACAAGCATGCACCACCACACCCGGCTAATTTTGTATTTTTAGTAGAGACGGGGTTTCTCCATGTTGGTCAGGCCAATCTCGAACTCCCGACTTCAGGTGACCACCCGTGTTGGCCTCCCAAAGTGTTGGGATTACAGGCGTGAGCCACCACGTCCGGCCTAAAGACACTTTTATTAAAAAAAAAAAAAAAAAAAAAAAAAAATCAGTGATACAATGCTGCATCTATATGTTTAAAAAAAACTTCTTCCTTTATTACTTAACATTTTATTGCAGCTCATATTCCCTGTCCTTGAGACTTGTCATCACCATCTTTCATGGTTATATTCTCCTCTCACTCAGGTGCATTGAAATAAGTTTGGCTGTTTGTGAAAACCTTTATGTGTATAATCAGAGACGCATTTGGACTTGTATGTGATAAACAGTAACTAAATAGCATAGGTGCTATATATATAATTTATATGTATACTAGTAGTTCAAAATTGTATATTTGCTATAAAATATCATAAAAGCATCTGCATTTCTCAGTTTAAATATCTTACTATTGGATTCACTTCAGTTCCGTGCCTTTCAAATAGTTTTGTTTCATTATGCCAACCTCAGGACCTCCTCAAGAAGTGGGGTTGAGGCAGAAGAAAATGTTCAACCCTCTGTCTCCTCATCCAGACCTGTTCCTTTTGAGCCATCTCATATAGTGGGGGCTGCATGGATATGTTTTAAGTAACAGAGTTCCTCTGCCTTTAAAAAAATGTTTGAAAACTAAGCCGGGAGCGGTGGCTCATGCCTGTAATCCCAGCACTTTGGGAGACCGAGGCTGGCAGATCACTTGAGGTCGGGAGTTTGAGACCAGCCTGACCAACACGGAGAAACCCCGTCTCTACTAAAAAAATATAAAATTAGCCGGGCGTGGTGGCGCATGCCTCTAATCCCAACTACTCGGGAGGCTGAGGCAGGAGAATCACTTGAAACTGGGAGGCGGAGGTTGTGGTGAGCCGAGATCGCGCCATTGCACTCCAGCCTGGGCAACAAGAGTGAAACTCTGTCTCAAAAAAAAAAAAAAAAAAAGTTTGAAAACTGCTGATTCAATTGAATCCTTATTTATCCTCCTCCCACCTCCTGTTTATCTACTTAGGGTGAGCACACACAAAAAAATAATAATTAAGTAACTAATTTAGAACTAATTAGGAACAGATAATTCTTTTGTTAATAATTATTTTTATGTTACATACAAGGGTTCTGTGACTCCTCTTATACAAGGGACTCAGCAAGTGGTTGGGTACCACTGCCCTATATTGTGTAAGTGAACATAATCTGTTTCCACAGTAAGACTATGGTGTTCTTATGTACTATTATTTCTTTTCTTAACCAAGTAAAGATTCCTTGGATCAGGAGTAACATTATATCATGACTGCCAAATATTAATTGATTCTCTTTCTTTTATGTTCACCAATTTAGTAGTTGCAGGGATGGGAGTTAGTTTAAAGTTGACTGAGGCTGAGAAGTGTCATCCAGGGGCTGACAGCCATCACCACGGGGGCCTGACGCCTTGGCCCAGGTGGGCAGCAGCGTTGTCAAGGGCTTCTTTCTTTTAACTTTGCTCCTTGACATGTGTGAATGCTGGGGTTATTTCCTCCTTTTGAAGAAAGTAACTTTATGTGTCAAAAGACTCTCACACTCTTAAAATTCATTAGGCTCTCCCGTTGGAGCATAGTTAATGAAAAAATACTCTCATTTTGGCAAGATTACCACAGGACAACTTAAATATTGCATAATGCCCTGAATTCTTGAATGTTTCCATTTTTTTTTTTTTTTTTTTTTTGAGATGGAGTTTCCCTCCTGTTGCCCAGGCTGGAGTGCAGTGGTGTGATCTCGGCTCACCGCAACCTCCACCTCCTGGGTTCAAGTGATTCTCCTGCCTCAGCCTCCCGAGTAGCTGGGATTACAGGTGCCCACCACCATGCCCGGCTAATTTTGTATTTTTTTTTTTTTTTTTTTTAGCAGAGACAGGGTTTCTCCATGTTGGTCAGGCTGGTCTCAAACTCCTGACCTCAGGTGATCTGCCCGCCTCGGCCTCCCAAAGTGCTGGGATTACAGGCGTAAGCCACCACGCCTGGCCAGAATGTTGCAATTCTTGCCTCAAATGATAGTCTGGTAGGACTCTGTGGCCTCCTCAGACATTTTACTGTGCTTGAGGAAATGATTGCTGTGAACTGCCAGAAGACAGACCACTGACACAACACTAAACTGCTCTTCTGAGGATTCTAGCTGGTTAGGAGTTGGGGTTACCATCATCATCCCATGATGTTTGGGAACTTTGGAAGGCAGCTTCTAGGTAGGAGAGAAAGTCTGCCCATCGGTGGGATTTAGATTATTATTTAGATTTATTATTTAGATTTAAAAACCTCCTTCTCATTCAAACAGATGGGGCTAATTTGGCGTGCTCTGTTCCAAAACCGCAGAAGACAGTCTGGGGGGAGAAAACACCACATGAGCTTAATTAGTTCCCATCAAAGGTGCAAGAATTTGGTGGTGAGTAAAATTGATGGGAGCTGATTCAAGCCAGGCTGAAAGTGTGACTGTTCATTCTTTAAATTGTAGTTAGCAAGCAAGACCCCAAATTGGCATATTCAGATTCTCTTTTTTTTTTTTTTTTTTTTGAGACAGAGTTTTGCTCTTGTTGCCCAGGCTGGAGTGCAATGTCATGGTCTTGGCTCACTGCAACCTCTGCCTCCTGGGTTTAAGTAGTTCTCTTCCCTCATCCTCCCAAGTAGCTGGGATTACAGTTGCCCGCTACCACGCCTGGCTAATTTTTGTATTTTTAGTAGAGATAGGGTTTTACCATGTTGGCTAGGGTGGCCTCGAACTCCCGACCTCAGATGATCCACCTGGCTTGGCCTCCCAAAGTGCTCGGATTACAGGCGTGAGTCACTGCGCTCAGCCTTCAGATTCTCTTTCTATGAAATTCCAGACAAGTTGCAGTGGAAAAGGGAAATTCTAAAACTGGCAAGGATCGGGTTTAGGTGCTGGATGTTTCCTGTGTCACTCACATGGCTCCAAAGTCTAGATGTCCATGTTAGATGTGTTTTGAAGCTAGTCATCATTTAGGCTATGACACAACACTGTTAACCTACTGAAAGTTCCCTCTCACAGTGCTTAACAGTTTTGATTCCTGATGGGAACTCATTTCCTTGAAAAGCTGTGACTTCCAGTCTGTCATGTTCCCTTTTATTGCATCAGAATTTTACATATATTTCTAATCTTTCAATTCTGCCTTCAGACAAGTAAACAATATGCCTTCCCTGCTGGCTGCTTGGTTGGCACAACTTCAGGTCTGAGGACCTGCAGCTTAATAATTTTTTTCTTTCTTTCCCTCTTTCTCTATCTCTCTCTCTTTCTTTCTTTCTTTTTTGAGATGGAGATTCGCTTTTGTTGCCCAGGCTGGTGTGCATTGGCGCAATCTCAGCTCACCGCAATTTCTGTCTCCTGGGTTCAAGCGATTCTCTTGCATTAGCCTCCCGAGTAGCTGGGATTACAGGTGTGTGCCACCACTCCCGGCTAATTTTTTGTATTTAGTAGAGTCGGGGTTTCACCATGTTGGTCAGGCTGGTCTCAAACTCCTGATCTCAGGTGATCTACCTGCCTCGGCCTCCCAAAGAGCTGGGATTATAGGCATGAGCCACTGTGACTGGCCAGTTTCTTTCTATGTTTGTCAGCAGCCCTGTCAAAGCTGAGTGCGAGATGGCTTTGAGATGAAATAACCTGTTAAAAGCAGAAGAGGAAATATGCAGTAACATATTAGAAGCCTCAAACATTTTATAGGGGAAAAGTAGCATTAGATTTGTTGTATCTGCTCTAGAAAAAGTCATTTTAGAAGACAGCCTTGGGGACAGAGAATTTTGGGTGATGGGTTGAATTGGTTTATGGCTTTGTTTCATTCTAAATCTTCTGGGTGAATTTTGGAGATTGAAGAAATAGTCTACAGATAGAATACTTAGATATTTGTGTTTGGCTTTAAAAAGTCAAAAAATGCATTGTCATTAAGAGCTAATTATGTATCAACTGGAGAACAAATGAAACAAAAGGACACTCAGCCTACAGAGTTGCTTGACTTAACCCTGAAAAATAAAAGGTTTTGATAATTATGTTAGTAATTAACTTTCTGGACTGGACGTCAAGCTCTTTCTCTAGGACTTAATCACCCGGATCCTGACTGGAATAATGCATTTGATAAAGTGTCTTTGGGGCCAGTTAGTTTTGGTGAAGACAACAGAGAGTACAGATGGGTAAAAATTCAACAATATAAACAGAGATTATGATTCACATTTATAACTGTGGTGAGAGTTTTTATTTAGCACCAAATGGGCCCTACAGGAATGATGTGTTTGGACCACAGCCTTTCCCTCTGCTGGGGATTGGGACATTAGTGCTTGTGAACAGCAGGGAAGTTGCCCATATCTCTCCACATTTGGCACAATCCCTGGGCACCATGTGTTTTTTTGGCTGGGAGAAGCTGCAATCAGAAATGCTAGTAGCTTTCCAAGTCCATAATGGTCCAACTCGAATGATGCTAAGTCTGACATCTGTCAAAGTGACACCATGGTCAGGAAAGAAACACACTCAAGGTGGCTTCTTATAACTGGCAGTATCAGCTTCCTCAGCATCTTGAGGTGGAATCTGTGTGGGTATTGGCAGAAAACAAGTTTGTGCAGTTGTCCATGTGGCATGGAGCTGACAGAGAAGTCCCTACCCCCAGCAGCACTCTGTTGATGATGACATACTCATCAGCAGCTGAAGCCTGGCCCAGCTTCTGTGCCAATTTGTTGTCATGACTGTGTGAATACAAGGAAAAGGGAGCCCAGGTGGAGATGCACTGAGGACTTTAAGGACTGAGAATGTCGATAAAAATATTGCATATTATAACTGTGAAAGGTCAATAGCAGGGCCATTGCTGGACGGGTGCAGTGGCTCACACCTGTAATCCCAGCACTTTGGGAGGCCAAGGCGGGCAGATCACTTGAGGTCAGGAGTTCAAGACTAGCCTGGCTAACATGGTGAAACTCCATCTCTACCAAAAATACAAAATTAGCCAGGTGTGGTGGTGCGCACCTATAATCCCAGCTACTTGGGAGGCTGAGAAAGGAGAATCGCTTGAACCCAGGAGGCGAGGTTGCAGTGAGCCAAGATCATGCCGCTTTACTCCAGCCTGGGTGCCAGAGTGAGACTGCATCTCAAAAAAAAAAAAAAAAAAAAAAAAAGAAAGAGAACCATTGTTAATGGTGTAGGAATGACTTGTCATTCCTTGCAATTTTAATAACTTAAACCTTCCAAATATAGTTCTGGATTAAGACAGAGGCAGTAAGATTAGTGTCCATTGTAACCAGTGCTAATTGTCAGAGCCTCTTTTGACTGTACCACCCCCTCTCCAAGCTGGAGGAAGAGCCCTTACCCGGGCTTGTTGCAGTGAGCAAGAGGTTGTAAGAAACATTGATGGAAAGAGGCTGAGGGAGTCACAGACTTGGTTCAAATTCTGGCTCTTTTACTTACCTGGCAAGTGGGGTAACCGCTCCTGGCCTCAGTTTCCCAATTTATAAAATGAGAGTAAAGTATCTCAAAGTTATTAGAGGCTTAAATGAAAAAAATTGCTGTCATCATAAGTGACTGTAACTGTTGATTTCTTTCCGTTTGTTTCTGTTCTGTGTTGAAAAATCCCTGCAGTAATGCTGAAGAGGATCCATTAATTGTACTTCATTAATATTTATTCAAGTGAGTGCAGGGATTTTTTAAATAGCTTTTTATGTTGGAAATGTGAACATCTATAAAGATCATAATACCGTGAACGTCCTGTGCCTGTTTCCCGGCATCCACAGCTAGCAGCATCCTGCCATTGTTTCATCTTCACACCCCACTCACACTTCATGATTACTATGTTTTTTAAAAGTTTGTTTTGTCCTGGCACGGTGGCTCGTGTCTGTAATCCCAGCACTTTGGGAGGCTGAGGCACGTGGATCACCTGAGGTCAGGAGTTTGAAACCAGCTTGTCCAACATGGTGAAACCCCATCTCTACTAAAAATACAAAAAAAAATTTAGCCAGGTGTGGTGGCTGGCACCTGTAGTCCCAGCTACTTGGAGGCTGAAGCAGGAGAATCGCTTGAACACTGGAGGTGGAGGTTGCAGTGAGCCGAGATCGCACTATTGCACTGCAGCCTGGGTGACAGAGTGAGACTCCGTCTCAAAAAAAAATTTGTTTTGAGGTATAACTTATATACATCTAAATGCACAAATGTCAGTCGTATAACTTCATCAAATAAATATACCCACGTCACCCACAGCCCAGCATGATAGAGAACACATTCAGCACCTGCAAAGTTGCTTCCTGTCCCTTCCAGTGGGTCCTGCCTGGTTTGAGGGCAGGGATTTTTGTTGGTCTGCTTTGGTCACTACTGTACCCTTGCATAGAGAACAGTGCATGGCACATAATAGGTGCCCAATAAGTATTTGTTGAATTCATTCATGTGTGTAAATATTCAACTGAGCATTTAAATATATTTGAAATATTTAATGAGCATTAAGTCTGTTATGTGGGATTTTGCCTTTCCAGAATCACAGACAAAATATGTATTCCCTGCCCACAAAGAGGCCACAGTTTAGTAGGGGTGTGAGGCAAGTAACATACTCTTACCGTGCTGTGCAGGAGTACAGAAGAGGGTGCCTGATGACTCCTTAGAGGAAGTGGTAACCCAGGCTTCCCAATCAGAAGGCACAGGGAAGACTGACCTGGTTGAGGGAGGTGTGGACCATGGGGAGTAACTTCAGGGAGAGGTCACAGTTTCATCCAAGGCCAAAAATGGAGGGAGGGGTAAATGTGGCTAGAAACTATGGTATAAACGATGTGAGGGGAAAAAAGAGGCAGGCTGTTCTTTCACAGGTCCTTGGATTATTAATGATATAAAAGATAAAGTAGAATATTCCGATTCATTCCTATTCACAGGGCGAAACAGAATAAATTGCCATTTTGCAATTGTTGACCGCTGGGCCAAGGTGAACTTGTTCTTGCTTTGCCTGTGGCTTCACGCAGACATGTGCACATAGTCCAGTCTGTGTGGGTTTTTGTTTGGTTTCACTGACTGCTTTTCTTTTGTTATTTGCTACAGACAGCAAAGCATGTGGGAAACAGGTTTCCTGTTGTACATTTGAGCTTCCTGAATATTCAAGAAAATGATCAGGAAAGTGAGACTCTGCCCAGCTCAGTCTACAAGGTCACCATTGTTTTTAAGGAACACAGGTCTGCCCCCAGAGCATAGAAACACAGAAGACTTATGTTGTCCCTGAATTCTTATTCTTATCCCCATAGGATAAGAATGAGAACTGTGCCGCACACTATCCTGAGTTATCCTGCTGAAGCCCCGTTGTTTCTCTAAATGGCATTAGTTTTTGTTCTGTTTCCTTTTGTCTTCTCTTACATTATTTGCTAGCTTTGGGCTACAGCTGATTTGAAGATGGTGATCAGTATCTGTGGGCATTAGATGGTGAGTCTGAACTCCATTCTGCTGTGGGATTCATACACTTGATGTCAAATACACTGAGGCATTATATCTTAAGCCAGATGGTAATACAGTTCTGTGCTCTGGCCTCTCTCAGACAAAGTCACATTTGTAATCAAATGCCCTGTTCCAATTTAGTCAGCATTTTTTGCACATGGCACTATGGGAATGTGGACATCAACAGATCTCTTGGTGCCAGATTTGATCTTGGCATTCTATACCTTTGGTAATTAAGAAGGCTTTTCTTTTTTATTAACCCTGCAGTCAGTTCAGGTGTTTCCAACCTTACACTTAGGCACTAGACACCTTTGCAGACTGTTTGTGCACTTGCGGAAACCACCGGGTTGGCTGTGTTGTGCATGACAGTCTAAGAGTAGAGAGAGCTTCAGATTTTTCAAATGTGCATCAACAATTTCAGCTTCTTTTTTTTTTTTTTTTTTTTGAGTTTCACTCTTGTCTGCCAGGCTGGGGTTCAGTGGCGTGATCTCGGCTCACTGGAACCTCCACCTCCCGGGTTCAAGTGATTCTCCTGCCTCAGCCTCTCAAGTTCTCAAGTAGTTGGGATTACAGGTGCCCGCCACCACACCCGGCTAATTTTTGTATTTTTAGTAGAGATGAGGTTTCACCATGTTGGTTAGGCTGGTCTTGAACTCCTGACCTCAGGTGAGCCACCCGCGTCAGCCCCCCAAAATGCTAGGATTACAGAATTTCAGCTTCTTTTTGTCTTGCTCCTGAACATTTAGAAATGGTTTTTGTTTGCTTGCTTTAATAAAAAGTAGTACACCTGAGGGATTAAACACCAAACTAGCATACTACTTCAATACTAGTACTTGCCAAAAAGGAAAAAGTCCGAGCTTTGTTGTTTCCATTTGCATACAACAGACAGCATTCCTAAATGTTGAGGAAATTGACACTAACTGGGGAGAAGAGTTAGGAACTCAGGTAAAAGTGGCCACTTTGATGGCAGAACCTAGCAGGTAGCCAGGGTTTGGCCAGGGCTTGGCCAGGGCTTGGGAGGGAAAGGAGCATCCCTGTTTTTGGAGTCAGGACCATTCAAGGGGTGAACGAGGCCCAGGCCAGGTGCCTTTTTGGAGCCTGGAATATTAAAACCAGGATGCCAAAATTGTAGTGTGATCTCAGCCTTTACATTTAACAATTATATACATTTTTAACATGGAAGATTATAGTATAATTTATTTAGGCTAATCAGAAGCTAATTATAGGCTATTTAAAAATGTTAATTTGTAGCACGCTAGAGGCAGTATGATCTTGAAGTGAGACAAAATGTAAAGGAGTGCAGTGAATGTTTGCTTATTTCCAGGCCCTCAGAGTGGGTTTCTGTAGCTGGATCTATGTCATTTAGCGGTGATGTCAACAGTCTACATTTGAGACTGTAGGAGATGACTGAGTGGTCCAAGCCAAGTGGCCCACCTATTCTGCAGAACCCTGTGTGGGGCCTGAGGCAGGTTGACATCTGGAATGGAATTAGGCAGACACCTGCAGGGCCCAGCCTGGTAGTCAGCGGAGGCAGGGCCCTGAGCCTATGCTGGTGTTGTCACACACCACACCTGACATTGTCCTCCTGACGCACGCAGTCCATATTTTAGACTGATCTCTCACCACAGCTCCTGTGCACCGAAATGACTAACAGTAGAGAGAACTGAGCTCTGGGCTGGGCCTGGTGGCTCATGCCTGTAATCCCAGCACTTTGGGAGGCAGAGGCAGGTGGATCCTTTGAGCCTAGGAGTTTGAGACCAGCCTGGGTAACATGGCAAAACCCTGTCTCTACGAAAAAATACAAAAATAAACAGGGCGTGGTGGCACACACCTATTGTCCCAGCCACTGGGAAGGCTGAAGTGGGAGGATCACTTAAACCCGGGAAGTTGAGGCTGCAGTGAGCCATGATAGCGCCACTACACTGCAGCCTGGGCGACAGAGTGAGACTTTGTCTGGGGGAAAAAAAAGAGAATTAAGCTCTGAGCTGTGGATCACCGTGTGTATCAGTGGGAGGTTTCTCTCGCTCCCTCTCATTAGAAGAGCATTGCCCCCATTCCAGCAGTATGTTTGCATTTGGGATTGTCTTTTCTTTTGGTTTGGAAGTTTTAAGAATTTTAAGTTGAAGAAAACAAGATGGTAAAATGTTGAGCAAATTTGTTTGGTGTTGGCCAGGCGTGGTGGCTCATGACTGTAATCCCAGCACTTTGGGAGGCCAAGGCTGGTGGATCGCTTGAGTTTAGGAGTTTGAGACTGGCCTGGGCAACATGGTGAAATCCCACCTCTACCAAAAACACCCAGAAAACAAAAACGAGCTGGGAATGGTGGCGCATGCCTGTAGTCACAGCTACTTCGGAGGTTAAGGTGGGAGGATGGCTTGAGCTTAGGAGGCAGAGGTTGCAGTGAGCCGAGATTGCACCACTGCAATTCAACCTGGGCAACAGAATGAGACCCTATCTCAAAAAATAAAAATAAAAAATTGATGCGGTCACATCAGTTATCCTGACTTTTCAACTATTCAGTATCAGGAAAGACACACACTAGCTCATGGGGTAACTTTGGAAAATACATCTCAGTACACCCCAGAGCACAGCTCATACCTTTCCCTTAGTGTTTCACTGCACTTCTCAAAAAAGAAAATTAAGATGTTGCTTTTTTTTCTCCCTTGACAGGTCAATCTGTGTATTAGAAATGGAGACTTAATTTACCAACTCTAGAATGGTATTAAGAATCTAAGTTCAGGAGTAAGCCACTGCTCCTGTCTCTGGCCATTCTGAGACCTGTGCATAAGTAATTTATGTATAAGGGATAGTTTGAGAGACTGGAGCAATTATTTAGAAGATGAACATGTTCTAAATTTGTGCTACAGCAATGCCATCCATCTCATGGGCCCCAGCAGAAGCTGTTGAAACTTAATCAAAAATAAATCAAGAGCAAGTCCAAACCAAATTGGAAGCACATCATGAATATTCGTGAACATCTGGATGTGTGTGTGGGGGGGTGTATGTTTTTTTTTAATGTGTGCAACAGCAGAGACATGATTCCTTAACAAAGATGCCAAAAGGAAGACAGATTTTCATCTGTGATTTCAAAGGGTATCTTTGTTTGTATGTGTATGTCCTTTCTCCTTAGGGTGTGGGTTTCTTTTCTCCAAGATATTCCTTTGATCTCTTTCATCTTTCGGGATCTGTTTGGGTATTTTATCTGAATTCTTCATTGGAGTCAGTCACTTGATTCATGAAGATTAAACATTTCCTTCTAAAGGAGAATTTCAACTTAAGGAAAGTTTTACTATTTAATATTTTTGATGAATCTTTTCAATGCTAGTGATGTGATAATTATCAATTAAGCTATTCTGCATCATTGATCATCAGTTTCACTTCACATGTCTAAACCTCAGGGTACGGTACTTTATCTGCCTTGCTACCTAAAGTACTGCCAAAAACTAAAGAGGAAAAAACAAAGTATGGGAAGGCGGTAATAACAACCATGCTGATAATTATCACAAAAATGACTTTTTGTTTGTTTGTTTTTTTGTTTAAGAGTCTTGCTCTGTCACCCAGGCTGGAGTGAAGTGGTGCGATCTCAGCTCACTGCAACCTCTGCCTCCCGGGTTAAGTGATTCTCCTGCCTCAGCCTCCCAAGTAGCTAGGATTACTGGCGTGTACCACCATGCCCGACTTTTTTTGTATTTTTAGTAGAGACAGGGTTTTGTCATTTTGGCCAGGCTGGTCTCAAACATTTGACCTCAAATGATCCGCCTGCCTTGGCCTCCCAAAGTGCTGGGATTACAGGGGTGAGCCACTGCGACCAGCCAAAAATGACATTTTTTTTTTTTTTTTGGAGACAGAGTCTCGCTCTGTCGCCCAGGCTGGAATGCACTGGCACGATCTTGGCTCACTGCAAGCTCCGCCTCCCGGGTTCACACCATTCCCCTTCCTCCAGAGTAGCTGGGACTACAGGTGCCCGCCACCACGCCCGGCTAATTTTTTCTATTTTTTAGTAGAGACAGGGTTTCACCATGTTAGCCAGGATGGTCTAGATCTCCTGACCTCGTGATCTGCCTGTCTCGGCCTCCCAAAGTGCTGGGATTACAAGCATGAGCCACAGCACCCGGCCCAAAAACGACATTTTTAAAAGCACATTAGAGTTGACATAGTTCCTGGGTACATGCTAGAGCTCAATGAATACTTATCATAGATATTATTATTTATAGTAGAGATATTCATTATAAAGTTAGCACTTGTTAAAAGTTGAACAGCTAGTAAGTATCAGAGATGAGATTTGAAACCAGGAGGCCAATGCCAAATCTTCCCTGGCCACTCCCTAACCTTGCATTTTCTTCTCTAGAGTCTCCTCAGAGCCTTCTAGAAGAATCAGTTTGTGTTGACTTGATTTACAGATTAGTTTATGTCCTTGGGTAATATGATATCAAAACGCTATATTATAAAGCGTGATATAATATAGAATATTAATATAAGAATATATATATATTTTAAGAGATGGGGTCTCACTATGTTGCCTGGTCTGGCCTCGAACTCTTGGCCTCAAGCGATCCTCCCACCTAGGCCTCCCAAAGTGCTGGGATTACAGGCATGAGCCACTGTGCCCAGCCAAAAGTAATTTTTGCTATACAATTACAACATACATTCATTGTAAAAAAATTGAATAAAAATTCCACAGTAGAATTGTAACGTCTCTTAATACCCAGGTCTCAAAGATAACAATTGTTAACAGCTGGGTTTTTGTTTTGTTTTGAGACAAAGTTTTGCTCTTGTCGCCTAGGCTGGAGTGCAATGGCTCAATCTCGGCTCACCGCAACCTCTTCCTCCTGGGTGCAAGTGATTCTCCCTGCCTCAGCCTCCTAAGTAGCTGGGATTCCAGGTGCCTGCCACCACCCCTGGCTGATTTTTGTATTTTTAGTAGAGATTGGGTTTTGCTATGTTGGCCAGGCTGGTCTTGAACTCCTGACCACAGGTGATCCACCCACCTCGACCTCCCAAAGTGCTGGGATTACAGGCGTGAGCCACCGCACCCCACCTTCCCATAGCGTTTTTTAAAATGAGTGTTTTAATTGGGATATGATTCATATACCATAATATTCACCCTTTTAAGTGTACAATTCAGTGATTGTTAGTACCTTTATTCCTAATTCCAAAATTCCATAGTACTTTGAATGCTGTTTCACCTTTCTATAGTGAGTATGTTGTCCATTACTGTATCTCTATGGCCAGAACAATCCCCTGAATATAGTAGGTGACAAATAAATTTTTGTGGGGTGAATGAATGACAATAGCTGTGCATTCTGGAGATATTTGCATCCCTAGACTCATAAAGTGAGGCTTTCTTATTACACTCTTGGGTTTTAAAAATAAGCATAAATATTTAATGAGAAAAATCTTTTAAGCAAGAAAGTTTTGAAAGTATAATTCTGGAAAAGAAATGCCTTTATTACAGAATGAACCTGCTGGCTAATAAAAACATAAAATATGTTAACAAGTTCAGACTTCTAATTAGAGGAAGAAAGGCTCCCAATGAAAGTGTATTTGATAAGACGAAAGTCTTTCATGCTGTAAAGTTTGCTTATGTAAACCTATTTTTTAAATATGGTTCTAAGGGATAGGCTGTTGTCTTAAAATGGGTATACAAATGTAAACGTCCAGGATCCACTGAGGATAAACTACATAAAAACCAGTACAATAGAAAAAAAAATGTGTTTGGCACTTCAGTCCTTTCTAAACTGACTTACTACCCACCCCCAGCCCCGCCCATCCCTGCTCCGCCCCAACCCCCACCACCTGCCCCACCCCCAGCCCAGCACCACCAGCCTCCCACACCCTCACTCCTGTCCCAGTTCCATCCCAGCCCTATCGTACCCTCATCCCAACCCCAGCCCCACCCCCACCGCCTGCCCCCCAAGCCCAGCTCCCTGCCCCAGCCCCACCGTTCCCCTCTCCCAGCCCGTGCCTCACCCCAGCCTCGCCCTCATCCCAGTCCCCAGTCCCCCTCCAACACCCCACCCCCAGCCCCAGCCCAGGCTATGGTTGCTGGCGCCTTCTGCCCAGTTGGCCTTTCTGTTCATCTGATAGGGAACTGTCCAAGACAGCAGCAACTTTTGTGTTTTTGTTTAACACAGCTGAGTGTATTGTGTAGTCACAAGGAGCTGCAGAATAGCAGAGAGGAAAAAATAATAATACAGTGTTGGAAGCGGAGTGGAACCAAGCTAGCTCATCACAGTCTAGGAAGAGATAGTTGATTCTGCTCACAGGGCAGCTTGACTGAAAGCTTGCAGAACTTACTGCTCAAACCGGGGGTGCTCCTGCCTTCTGCCTCTTGCCTCTGCTTCCCTCTTACTTTTCCTCTTCCTACTCCACACCCTGGACATGGGGTGATTCTGTGCCTTTCTTAGGCCTGTCTCCTAGCTGTGCCCACCTAAGCATCCCCTTCTGCTTGTGATCACCTCTGTGTGCATGTATGTGTGTGCCAGTGAGAATATTAGCAAGTAATGGTTGCCAGGAGAAGTGGAAAAGAGAGAAGGAGGAGCAGGAAGAAAGGAGAATAAAAAGCTCCCCTCCAACCCTTGTCCCTTCTTCCTTCCCGCCTTGACTAGGGGGTTTTGGTTGAAAGGCACAGAGGAAAACAGAAAGTTCTGCCCTGTTCCCACTGCATTCTACTCCAGGCTCAGGTTAGCAGGGCTGAGAATGAAGATACCAAGGAACTACCCTGGCAGTCTGCTCCTTCTCCCTTTCCATCTGTTCCTCTGCACAGCCCCACCTCACTCCTGTGAGCCTTCTTCCTTGCTACCTCTGGCCTTTGTTCCCTCCTCATATTGCTTGGCTCTCCATCCACCTAGAGCCCATCCTCACTTCTGGGTCCTCACTGCCTCTACTGCCCAGATGAAAATGGCCACTAGTAATGACTCTAGGCTGAGGCCGTATGCACTCACTCTTTCCCTCTGTGGAGTGGATTCATCTTAGAAACCCCAGCTGGACCCCTGACTCCATTTTCCCATAGAAACTTGTTATGCCTGGTGGATAAGTTCTGTACTTCTGTATCCCAGCACATCATGAGAAAAGCTGCACTTACTGGTTTGACCTGGGAATGTGTCTTCTTTTGCTAACTTTTAAGTGCAACTTGTTACTTAGAAAAAAAAAATCAGAAATCGACAGTGTAATCTTTGGACTCCAATTCTTGTGCTGGAAGTGGCCTCCGTGGTAAAAGAAAACTTAGAGACATTTTCTGCAGGCAGAGATGTGCCCTGTGCCTATGCCACACCGATTTCAGAATGGGGCAGGGCAGGGCAGGGCTGTAGAACAGGTCAGATGGGCATTCTTCTCATTGCTGGGTGCCAGTCACCTGCCCTGACCCCAGGAGATGACAATTTTGAACACAAGCCAGCATTTTAGTCAGATTTGAATTTATTCAGCAATCTGCTTGTTTTTGTTTGTGCTTGTTTGTTTTGGCTGGTCATAGGAATCTCAAAGAATACCTCTGAAGGACTTCATTTGGGGGCCCAGTGTGAACATTGCTGATAGGAGTAAAATCTATTTCTGAGCTGCAAGAGATAAAAAAAAAAGAAGTCGTAGATAAAAGCAGTTGGAATATGTTTAATGTTATTTTAATCTGTTGCATTATGTGAAATAGTGTTACAGTTTGCATACAGATTCCTACTTGCCAGTGTTCAAACTTAGAACAGTGTCCTCTCCATCAGCACTCAGCAGAAAAGGCAGCCAACGTATGCCTATCACCTTCTACAACAGCTTGTGGGGGATCATGGAGCATAGATGCAGAATGCTGGGCTTGGGGATCCAGGTAAGCAAGACAGGGTCTGGCCCCAAGAGACAGGTGAAGCAAGGTGCCAAGTCCAGGGATGACAGTGAAGGCAGGGAGGAGCAGAGAGAATCAGGCTTTCCAAGAGAGGAGCAGAGAGAATCAAGCTCTCCAAGGGAGGAGCAGAGAGAATCAGGCTCTCCAAGGGAGGAGCAGAGAGAATCAGGCTCTCCAAGAGAGGAGCAGAGAGAATCAGGCTCTCCAAGGGAGGAGCAGAGAGAATCAGGCTCTCCAAGGGAGGAGCAGAGAGAATCAGGCTCTGCAAGGGAGGAGCAGAGAGAATCAGGTGCTCCAAGAGAGGAGCAGAGAGAATCAGGCTCTCCAAGGGAGGAGCAGAGAGGATCAGGTGCTCCAAGGGAGGAGCAGAGAGAATCAGGCTCTCCAAGAGAGGAGCAGAGAGAATCAGGCTCTCCAAGAGAGGAGCAGAGAGAATCAGGCACTCCAAGGGAGGAGCAGAGAGAATCAGGCGCTCCAAGAGAGGAGCAGAGAGAATCAGGCGCTCCAAGGGAGGAGCAGAGAGAATCAGGCTCTCCGAGGGAGGAGCAGAGAGAATCAGGTTCTCCGAGGGAGGAGCAGAGAGAATCAGGCTCTCCGAGGGAGGAGCAGAGAGAATCAGGCTCTGCAAGGGAGGAGCAGAGAGAATCAGGCTCTGCAAGGGAGGAGCAGAGAGAATCAGGCGCTCCGAGAGAGGAGCAGAGAGAATCAGGCTCTCTGAGGGAGGAGCAGAGAGAATCTGGCTCTCCGAGGGAGGAGCAGAGAGAATCAGGCTCTCCGAGGGAGGAGCAGAGAGAATCAGGCTCTGCAAGGGAGGAGCAGAGAGAATCAGGTGCTCCAAGAGAGGAGCAGAGAGAATCAGGCTCTCCAAGGGAGGAGCAGAGAGGATCAGGTGCTCCAAGGGAGGAGCAGAGAGAATCAGGCTCTCCAAGAGAGGAGCAGAGAGAATCAGGCTCTCCAAGGGAGGAGCAGAGAGGATCAGGCTCTGCAAGGGAGGAGCAGAGAGAATCAGGCTCTGCAAGGGAGGAGCAGAGAGAATCAGGCTCTCCAAGAGAGGAGCAGAGAGAATCAGGCTCTCCAAGGGAGGAGCAGAGAGGATCAGGCTCTCCAAGGGAGGAGCAGAGAGAATCAGGCTCTCCAAGGGAGGAGCAGAGAGGATCAGGTGCTCCAAGAGAGGAGCAGAGAGGATCAGGCGCTCCAAGGGAGGAGCAGAGAGAGTCAGGCGCTCCAAGAGAGGAGCAGAGAGAATCAGGCTCTCCAAAGGAGGAGCAGAGAGAATCAGGCGCTCCAAGGGAGGAGCAGAGAGAATCAGGCGCTCCAAGAGAGGAGCAGAGAGAATCAGGCTCTCCAAGGGAGGAGCAGAGAGAATCAGGCTCTCCAAGGGAGGAGCAGAGAGAATCAGGCGCTCCAAGGGTCTAGGAAAGCCTAGTCCATGGCAGGAGTGGTATAGAAGAGGGTGGAACTTTTAAAGTTGAGTTTATCTTGTATTATTTTAGTTTTTTTAAAAAAATTATTTTAAAAAATTATAGTAAAATATACATAATGTAAAATTTACCATCCTAACTGATTTTGAGTTGCAGTTCAGTGACAGCATAATCACATGTTGTTCCACCATCACCACCAACCATCCACAGAGCTCTTTCCGTCCTGCAAAGCCGAAACCCTGTGCCTATTAAACAACTCCCTATTTCCCCTCCTCACATCTCCTGGCAGCCACCATTCTACTTTTGTCTGTATGAATTTGACCATTTGCAATACCTCCTGTAAGTGGAATTATGTAGTATTTGTCCTTTTGTGACTGTTTTTTTTCACTTAGCATTATGCCCTCAGCGTTCATCTGTCTTGTAGCATGTGTCAGAATTTTCTTCCCTTTTGAGGCTGAATAATATTTCCTTGTCCCATATACCACATTTTGTTTATTTATCCACCAACAGCCAGTTGGGTTGCTTCCATCATTTTTCTATTGTGAGTAATGCTGCTATGAACATGAGTGTACAAATAGCTCTTCAAATCCCTGCTTTCATTTCTTTTGGGAATATGCCTAGAGGTGGAACTGCTGGATGATCTGGCTGTTCTACTTTTAATTTTTTCGTTTTTGTTTTGAGATGGAGTCTTGCTCTGTCACTCCGGCTGGAGTGCAGTGGCGCAGTCTCGGCTCACTGCAACCTCTGCCGCCCGAGTTGAAGCAATTCTCTTGTCTCAGCCTCCCGAGTAGCTGGGACTACAGGCGCGCACCACCACACCTGGCTAATTTTTGTATTTTTGGTAGAGATGGGGTTTCACCATGTTAGCCAGGCTGGTCTCAAACTCCTGACCTCAGGTAATCCACCCGCCTTGGCCTCCCAAAGTGCTGGGATTACAGGCGTGAGCCACCTCACCCAGCTACTTTTAAATTTTTGAGGAACCTCCATACTGGCTATGCCATTTTACATTCCTACCAGCAGGGAGGGAACAGGGGTTCTAATTTCTTGTCATCCTTGCTAACACTTTTTTTTCCTTTTTGATAATAACTATCCTAATGGACATAAAATGGTATCTCATTATGGTTTTGATTTGCATTTTCCTAATGTTAGTGATATTGGGCATCTTTCCTTTTTTTTTTTTTTTTTTTGAGACAGAGTCTCGCTGTGTCGCTGCAACCTCCTACTCCTGGGTTCAAGCGATTCTCCTGCCTCAACCTCCCAAGTAGCAGGGACTACAGGTGCCCGCCACCATGCCTGGCTAATTTTTGTATTTTTAGTAGAGATGGGGTTTCACTGTGTTGGCCAGGTTGGTCTTGAACTCCTGACCTTGTGATCCGCCCGCCTCAGCCTCCCAGAGTGCTGGGATTACAGGCGTGAGCCACCACGCCTAGCACATCTTTTCATATACTTATTAGTCATTTGTGTATTTTCTTTGGAGAAATGTCTACACAAGTCTTTCCCCATTTATGAGTTGGATTGTTTATTTCAATCCAACTCAATGTATAAAAGAAGTTTATTTCAATCCAACTCCATGTATAAAGTTTTTTATACATTCTGGATATGAATCCCTTATCAGATATGATTTGCAAATATTTTCTTCACTTCTCTGGGTTGCCTTTCACTCTTGATCGTGTCCTTTGATGCACAAACGTTTTCATAATTCTGATGGAGTTCAGTTTATTCTTTTGTTGCCTGTGCTTTTGGTGTCATATCCACTGAAATCATTGCCAAATCCAGTGTTGTGAGCCTTTTTCACTATGTTGTCTTGTAAGAGTTTTACACTTTTACGTCTTACGTTTAGGCCTCTGATCCACTTTGAGTTAATATTTGCATATGGTGTAAGGTGCCCCCTTATTTTCATTATCTTGCAGTTTACACATAGTCGCATAAATTGAAGTGATTTGCTATGGAGAAAAACAGCCCCTGCCTCCCTCCCACCACCTTTTTTGCCCGCTACACTTGTCACTCGGCTACATTCACCTGCTATGCTTGTCACTCCACCCTGCTCTAATGCCACTTTCTCTGCAGGCTCTTCTTGGTTCCCCAAGCTAAGTGGCTCTTGGCCTTGTGTGTCTGCATTGCAGTTTTATGATACTTCTCATGTCGTGTCTGTGCTTTCCTACCATGCATTATTATTCACGTGCTTGTCTCATCTCTTCTGCCAAATTCTAAGCATCTGGATGGCTGGGTTTAACTTGCATCTCTGTGTCCTTCAGAACATATGCCATAGTGCCTTGTGCCTCACGGTGACTTGTATTTTGCAGAAGCTTAACAGATATTAACTGGATATCCAATTATACAGAGTCATAAATAGATGGTATTATATGATTAACAATATTAAATGTAGAAGTTTATTCAGTTCCTGTGTAAATCAACTCTCAAATTCAGTTTTCTTTTCTTGAAAGTGTCTGAAATACTCTGAAAGCTGCCATCCATATTGCTAAGGCAAGAGAGGAGAGGCTGTCTTATACCAGTACCACCTCAGGGCTATGTAAGAAATTTCTTACCTGAGTGACTTCAAGATTGTCATTAAAAACTGCAATCCATATTTTAAGTCAGACAACAGAAAGAGATTTTCTTGTGTTTTTAATAAATGTGAACGGCTGGAAGCAGTCACAAAGCATGTATCAAATGACCAATTCTGGGCGTGGTGGCTCACGCCTGTAATCCCAGCATTCTGGGAGGCCTAGATGGGCGGATCACGAGGTCAGGAGTTCGAGACCAACCTGGCAAACATGGTGAAACCCCATCTGTACTAAAAATACAAATATTAGCCGAGCGTGGTGGCACGTGTCTGTAATCCCAGCTACTCGGAAGGCTGAGTCAGGTGAATCGCTTGAACTGGGGAGGCAGAGGCGAGGCTGCAGTGAGGCGAGATTGCACCACTGCACTCCAGCCTGGGCAACAGAGCAAGACTCCATCTCAAACAAACAAACAACAAAAAAGGAGAATAACTTTCACCCCGGACTATAAGGGAACATGCTCTTATCTTGACACAAATTTGATTTCTTCTTAAAATAGAAGGTGTGAGGGTACCTGTGCAAGAGGGACATTGAACTAGGTAGGGTGTTTGCCAGAGCAGTCCTTTTTTTTTTTTTTTTTTTTGAGACAGAGTCTTGCTCTGTTGCCCAGGCTGGAGTGCAGTGGCGCGATCTTGGCTCACTGCAACCTCCGCCTCCCGGGTTCAAGCAATTCTCCTGCCTCAGCCTCCTGAGTAGCTGGGATTACAGGCGCCCGCCACCACGCCCAGCTAATTTTTGTATTTTTAGTAGAGACGGGGTTTCACCATGTTGGTCAGGCTGGTCTCAAACCCCTCACCTTGTGATCTGCCTGCCTCGGCCTCCCAACAGAGCAGTCCTGATGAGCCCTCCCCGTAAGAAACTGCTGAAATGTTGGGGCGGCTGTATGTTTTTGTTATAAGGAAAAGGTAACATTTGTGGAAGGCAGTACTTCACAGTGATACATTTAATGGTTGCATATTCAAATCTCAAAAGAGATTACTAGTAATCTGGAGCAGGTGTTTCTTATCCCAGAAAGTTCTTAAAGTTCTCAGAATTAGTTCTGTTGAGACAAGAGCCATATTTTCCTGTAAACCAATGAATCATAATTTTTGGGATTACATTTTCTCTATAGGACAAGCCTAATTATAAGTTGCACTTAAAGTGACATTCTGTAGTAAACAGAAACTTCATAAGGAAATAAACAACCACGTTGCATTAGATATGAGTGTTCAGTGTAAGGTGGGTTAGTTGTAAGGAGGACCTCACTGTGAACTAACACGCTGTAGTGCCACAAGCTACCCAGTAGTAGAATATAAAAGCTTTGCTCACACATCTGTGACAGACATGAAAGGCGGCCGGGCACAGTGGCTCATGCCTGTAATCCCAGCACTTTGGGGGGCTGAGACGGGTGGATCACCTGAAGTCAGGAGTTCGAGACCAGCCTGACCAACATGGCGAAAACCTATCTCTATTAAAAATACAAAATTAGCTGGGCATGGTGGCGCATGCCTGTAGTCCTAGCTATGCGGGAGGCTGAGGCAGGAGAATTGCTTGAACCCAGGAGGCAGAGGTTGCGGTGAGCTGAGATCGTGCCACTGCACTCCAGCCTGAGTGCCTACAACAAGAGCGAAACTCCATCTCCAAAAAAAAAAAAAAAGGCCTTCCAGGTCTGTATTTTTGTATTTTTGTTTTATCTACTTCATTAGTTCTAGTTACGTATATAATTCTGTGATTCAATCAGTCACTAAATATTGATTGAGCCTTACAGGTACCCTAGGGACCAAGAGAAATACAATATAAAAATATTTCCCCAGTAAACATATGCACATAACATAGAAGACAAGATTTATGGAGTTCAGTCTTATGCAATTATATCCAGTCAACATATATTGAATCCTCAGCATGTACAAGCCTGTATCTAAACTTTATAAAAGAAAACAGAAATACCATTTGGCCTTTTAGTAATTGTCTTTGTAAAACTTGATGAATTTTTATTTTTATTTTATTTATTAGTATTATTTCTTTTTTGAGATAGAGTTTTACTCTGTTGCCCAGGCTGGAGTGCAATGGTGTGATACTGGCTCACTGCAACCTTTGCCTCCCGGGTTCAAGCGATTCTTGTGCCTTGGCCTCCCAAGTAGCTGGGATTATAGGCATACACCACTGCTTCCAAATAATTTTTGTACTTTTAGTAGAGACGCAGTTTCACCATGTTGTCCGGGCTGGTCTTGAACTCCTGACCTCAAGTGATCTGCCTGCCTCGGCCTCCCAAAGTGCTGAGATTACAGGCGTGAGCCACTGTGCTCAGCCAACTTGATGAAATTAATATGAATCATAAAATCCCCCTTGAAATTCTCAGTTGTTTGAAAATTTATTCCCAAAAACCATAATGGGAATATTCACCCAAGTCTCTATGGAGGTTTCACTCTTGATAGATTTTTCATCAGTTTTTCAAATACCGAATCTCTGTTTTGATATAATTTGTGTTATTGCATAACCCTTTCATGGCCTGAAGCCACACTGAATGTTGCCACTCATGACTCGTTGTAACTTGTAGTTGAGATGTTGAAGGAATATATGTATATATGTATTTGAAGATGTTTAAGATGGTTCCATCTTTTTGCAAATCAGAAGCATTATTTTGGCTACATTTTGATACAAGGATTGAGAAATTTACAGTTCACTTAAGAAATCATTTTTATTTTTATTTTATTTTACATTTATTTAGCGCTTAGTGTTTGTTTTTCACATAAATTTCAATTTGTATCTCAGTCTATTCCTGGTAATAGTAGCAGGTATGTAAATGGGCAGTGGGGTTTTGAGAGAATAATTATTTAATAAATTATAGTTACACCTACAGCATCCATGAATGAAAGAAAAAGTTGCTTTAAAAATGATATAAAGTGATTTGATGAAGCATTTAGTGTTTCGTTTTTCAACTTAGAATTTGTACCATAGTTACGTCAGTTTGCAATGAGTTCCCTAAAAGCTATGCGTATCAGTCCGCCTCGCATTGCTATAAAGGAATACCTGAGGCTGGATAATTTCTAAAGAAAAGTGTATTTGGCTCAGGGTTCTTCAGGCCATAAAAGCACGACACCAGAATCTGCTTGGCTTCTGGTGAACTAATAGAGCAAGAACCCAGTCATTACCATGGGCAGGGCAGCAAGTTCTTCATGAGGGATCCACCCCCATGACCCAAACACCCCCCACCAGGCCCCACCGCCACCACTGGGGATCACATTTCAATATGAGATTTGGAGGGGACAGACATCCAAACTATATCACTGGGATGCTAAGTCATAAAGAACACAGAGAAAGGGTCATAGGAAAATCATTACTGTTGAAAAAAGAAAAGTCGTGTTCCTTAAAGCAACTCAGTGTATCAGAATATTGCTGAAGTTTTAATGATGAGACTCTGTAGGGAAATATTTACCATTTTGGAAACTGTAAACCTGTTGTTTGTGTTGATTTCTTGTCGAATGCACAGTTCTTTACTTTTAATTTAGTAATTTGAGCTACTTTGGTATTTGATTAGTTCGAATCTTGTTTAGGATGCTCAAGGGAACTTAGAGAAGTTCAGTTTCAGTTACATTAGTGAGACTAAGCGACTTGGAGAATAGGTTCCACCCATAATGTGGAAGCTTTAAATGCCAGTTTAATAGTTTGACATTGTTCTGTTGTTAAGAGGGGACACAGGAAAACTTTTGATTGGGAGAATGACCCAAGGATTATGCTCTTGGGAGGAGGAAGAGCAGTCCAAAGGGTATTGCTGCTGGCTGAGCAAAGACACTAAGTGTAGAAATGGAAATGAGGAAACGAACAGAAGAAATATTTTGTTGGAGGAATTTAGGTCTCGATTGACCTAAATTGGAATGGATAGGGCTAACTGAAGATGCTGGGAGGGGAGTGTGGCTGTTAACAAGGGAGAAGGAGGAGGAGGAAGGAGAATGTGCGGGAAAGATCAGGAGCTCATCTTACGATATGTATTTGAGGTGCTGCTGGGACATTCTTGTGGAATGCGGGCTCAAGAGAAGCGGTGGGAGTGAGAGAAATGCATCCTAGGCTCATTCGTCATTGTGCTCTTAGCACCTAGCTTGATGTGCGGCCTGAAATAATCAATGCCAGGTAAATGGAGGCCGTTGATGTAGAACATTTAGTCAAGAAGTTTGCACTTTTGGCTCTGAAGGAATGGATACAATGATAAGAGAATGAACCACCCTACCTTCCTTCTTCCCTCTTCTCCCCTTACCCCTCTCCCATTCCTTCCCCGGGCCTCTCCTTCTGCTCCCCTCTTCTTTCTATGGGGAGAGTTGAACCTGGTTGTATGAACATGCCAAAGGGAAGAGAAAAGAATGATGACAAAGCATAAAAAAATAAAGAATAAATATATGGGGAATCACTCCTCCCTTTTATGAAGTCTATGTAAAAACCATTGAAGAATGGTAACCGTCCCTCTTTAGAGAAAGGAAAACACTGGAAGCTTGGGTCACTTCTGGGACCCTCCTTAGCCAGGAGCACATCAGTAATATTTACAGCAGGGGCAAGTTGTCCTACAAAATTTGTGTCTGTACTTTTGTCAGTACGATATTTACTAAAAACAAAAATTATTATGTAAGGAAATAAAAGAAGCACTAAAATAATTAGGTTCTAGAACCAAGGCATGCTGAGTATTAGGTCTTAAGGCACAGTCAGAAAAAATATAATGGGAAGAATTTCTGGCGTGTTCCTATATGTATATTCATGTGGACACTTTTGTGGATGCAAATGTCTTTAGCAGAGAATTGAATGTAAGAGACTCTTAGGCAGTCAAGCAGAATGGTTCAGGATGAGGGCGAGGGTGAATGCAGGAAGGTGGTAGACTGGGGTAGAAATCTTGGCGTTGCCACTTATTAGCTATGTGATTATGAGCAAGTGATTTAGTCTCTCTGAGCTTCAGGTTCTCTTTCTGTAAGGAGATAAACACCATACCTACCTTTGGAGGCTGCAGTGAGAACTATGGGAAATAATATTTAAAAGTTTATGCAACACATACTTATTGAATGCCTACAACGTGCCAGGCACTGGTCTAGGTCCTGGAGCTGCAGCAGTGAGGGAAGTGGGTAGTGTCTGCTCTTGTGGAGCTTACATTCTTATTTTTTATTTTTTATTTTTTTGAGACAGGGTCTTGTTTTGTCGCCCAGGCTGGAGTGCAGTAGTGCGATTTTGGCATACTGCAACCTCTGCCTCCTGGGCTCAAGCCATTCTCTTGCCTCAGCCTCCCGAGTAACTGGGTTTACAGATGCCTGCTACCATACTGGGCTAATTTTTTGTATTTTCTTGGCCAGGCTGGTCTTGAACTCCTGACCTTAAGTGATCCACCCACCTCGGCCTCCCAAAGTGCTGGGAATACAGGCGTCAGCCACTGCATCCAGCCTCTTGGAGCTTACGTTCTACTGAGCCCAGGAAGAGTTAATACATTTCTCAAGAGGGAATATTTTTAAAGTGCCAAGTATAATGCCTGACTGTGCATTTAATCAATGTGAGTTACCACCATCGACTTCACAGAGTGCACAGTATTTTCTTATTTTTATGGTGACAAATGAGTAGGGCTTCCATTGACAAATGAGTTTAGAACTTTGTATTGAGTATTTTTAATTTGAAAGAAAAAATTAATTAGTGCTATTGGTGTGTGCACGCCAGCCGAACAATTTACATACTGACATTAGTGATAATTATTTGTTTGTCTAGGAAGTTCTGATTACTCTAAAGGGGCCTGGGCACTGATTTTCATGTATTTGTGCCGCTTCCTTTCCTTCCTATTAAATAGTAAGTGTGAGGAAATAATATCACTTTTCTGACATTTGCTTGACACAACCTGTTCTTTAAAGGGTCCCTGGGTTATGTCACACATCTGGGGTGAAGACAAGATTGATAAAGCAATACTTAATATTAATTTTGTAGGAAATATACATAAATTAATTTTGTAGGACCGTTTTCTTTAAAAAATGAAAACCACTTAAATCAGAGGAAGATCACTCTTCAGGTTTGACTAAGTAATTTGGTATGATCATTAATGTTGTCTGGGAGCACAGATATCTGAAAGATAAATACAAATAGGTTTGAACACATGCTAGCACCTGCCCTTGCAAACTTCAAGAATTTAAAGATTGATAGCAATCACCTGAGAGCCAGCAGGACAAAGGTCACCGCAGAGCCATCATGATATGGAGTGCCATAAGAGGAAACCCACATCCGTGGCTCTGTCATTGGAGTTTAACTCTTTGGGGAAACTACCCGCAAACCTCTTAGCCAAAGGCAGTCCATTAAACCTACCCACTCATTCAGAGGATTCCCTTTGGCAAAAGGAAGCTCTTTTAAAGAGAGAATTAGGGACCTGCCCTCATTAATTAAAAATAAACCTTTTATTTTTCCCTAAGCCAGAAAAGCTTTGTGTAATTATAGTGTGGGGCGGTAAAGGAGATCCCACACTTCAAGCCTACATCCATCAAGGCATTTGGTTAACTGCCCAAGCAAGTCTGGCCAGGGCTTCAGAAAAGCTGGCCTTTGTCTTAGCAGGTTACAGGCATCACAGATGCCTCTTCAGTGTACCCTCAGATGGCCCACCAGTGCCGTGACTCACTCACCTATATGGACATGACATCTGGGCAGACAAGATGCAATTTGTTCCCTCCTGTTCCTCTTGAATTGCTTGTTTTCAAAAGAATAGATGAAACAAAAGCAAAGTCTTTGAGGTTTCCCTGAAAACTTGGCATGGATTGCAACAAGGTTTTTTTTTCTTTTCTTTTTTTCCTAAAGTGTCCTTTGTATCCTATTTAATAATCCCCACTAGCTGTGTGCTCTTTTTGAGGAATTTTCAGTGGAAGAGTAATGAGTTTAAAGTGGTCTGCAATAAGAGATACTCAAGTTTTGCTCAACTGTTAGATACAGTTTAAAAATAGCTCTTGAGTTTTGCAACGTGGAGCACCATGTGTGAGATCCTGGACGACATGTGTGCTATGTGTCGCAAAACCCTTCACAAGTGTTACCTAATTAATGGCACAATGTCTGACAGGTGGCAGACCCCTCAGAGGCCTGCAGGAAGAGGGGGCTCCTGCACACACGCCACCAGCTCAGAACAGTGGCTCTGTGTCTTGGGGTTGTGTTGCCTCTAGAGAGAATGTAACTTCGTTGGATTGCAACAGAAACAAATAAATAACCCAGGATCTGCCCTGGAACACGGGGAATCATTAAGTGAGATTCATTACCATTCTTAGCAACCTTGGGTTTTTGCCACACAAGGCCAGTTATGGTTAGTTGAGCAGAAATTTGCAGGAGAGACCAGCCTGAATTTAGACCCAGCCATTGAGGGAGACCTCACTGTGGGGATTTACTGGAGAGACTCAGTCCTCCAGTAGGTAGTTGAAGTCTGGGCAAGCAGCAGGTGATGGGGACCCTCAAGATAAGATAATGGGGTAGAGGTAGCCCTGGGAAACTGAGAACAGCCCATATTTGTGTGTCTGCTCATAGCTAGGTCTGTGAGTAGGTGGAAGAGACTCAGTCACTGAACATGGATGGGGTGGAACCCCTGCCCTGGGAGAAGACGAGGGTTATTGTGCAGTTACCAGAACAAGGCCTTGCAAGAAGAAATGAAAACACACTTGGGTACAGGCTAGAGAGTAGGGGAGGAGGGCAGAGACTCAGGAAGCTAAAGGAAGCCTGTTATCAGCCCTGGAGCACTGACTGGGAGGGCCAGTAGATCTTAGGGTAGCAGTTAAGAGCGTGTATCCCTGGTCGGGCGCGGTGGCTCACGCTTGTATTCCCAGCGCTTTGGGAGGGTGAGGCGGGCGGATCACAAGGTCAAGAGATTGAGACCATCCTGGCCAACATGGTGAAACCCCATCGCTACTAAAAATACAAAAAATAGCTGGGTGTGGTGGCATGCGCCTGTAGTCCCAGCTACTCGAGAGGCTGAGGCAGGAGAATCGCTTGAACCCAGGAGGCGGAGGTTGCAGTGAGCCAAGATTGCGCCACTGCACTCCAGACTGGCAATAGAGCGAGAGTCTGTCAAAAAAATAAATAAATAAATAAATAAAAGAGTGTGTATCCCATAGTCAAATCAGATAGACTCCATAGAGCCTGCCACCTTCAGACATGGTCTTGGGCAAGATAACTTAATCTCTCCATGCCTCAGTTTCCTCATTGGTTTTTTTTAAAAAAAAAAACTGGAAATAGGCAAAGTTCCTACCTTATAAGTTTTTTTCAGATTACATGTAACAAAAAAGTGCTTAGAATGGTGTATGGCACCCAGTTAGCATTAGATAAATGTTGGCAATGATGGGAATGAAGCAAAGAAGAAGATGAAGATGGTGATAATCACGTCGATGATAACTTTGATGATGATGATGGTTATGATGAACCAGAAAGCACTACAGAAGCACCTGAAGCTCCAGGATTGGCCCTGGCACGTGTACTCAATTTATAGGTGGAGATGTTGTGATTGACAAAAGGTGGGGAAGTGGGATGCAATCTGAAAACAAACCCAGTGGTCCTAGTGGGCACTTGGTGAATACTTGGGGCTTATGAGGTATATAGATGTTTGGTAGCTCCAAAGGTGTTTGTCATTGTTCTTTCTATAGTTAATTTTGACAACATCTAGGTGTAAATAACCAAATCAGCCATCATTTCAATTTTTTGTTTACCGCTTGCATATAGTTATTTAAGAGGGAATTTTCAAGAAAATAGTTAATTTACTTTTATGTATTTCCTTACCACGCCACTCAGCTTTTCCCTGGCTGCCTACTCGGGATAAACAAGGACAGATGGCAGTCTACGTGATCCCTGACAAAACCCTTGACACATGTGGTAGAAGTTATATATAGCACTTAACATGGTTTGTGTCCTTCTGTGAACATGTTTCTGTCATTGTTTTGCTTCACTGTTGAACATACTGTCTTTCTCATGCTTTGTCAGTCAAATTATACAATGTTAGTAACCAGCAACTAAAAACACAGTAGGACTTTAAATGACTTCCATAGTAAGGCACTGGGCTTTATGTGTGATGGTGTCTCCGCTTCCAGTCTTCTCTACTCTTTCCTTTTTGAATTCACGATACAGATATTTATTAGATACTTAGTCTGAACCAGGCACTTCGCTAGGTCTTGAGATGTTAATGGTGAGCAACCCATAGCCTGTGCCCAGGGTACACTGAAGTCTGAGTACAGATAGCGTGGTGCAGTATTCCAATGGAAGCACCTGATCCAGTCTTAGGGGATCAGGGAAGGCCCAGGAGGAGGCAGCATCTTTAATTTCTCTAAAGTTCTGTGAAGAATACACCTTAATCTCCAGACCCCAAATCATAACCCTTCTTCCACCCTCAGATCATAACTTTGAAAGCCCTCTGCAGTTTCCATGCAGCCAGTCCTTTCCCCAAGATTGAATCTTCCTTGAAACTTACTCCCCTCCCGTCTCCTGTCCATTCTGGCATTGTCACGTGGCATATTGCTCCCAACTTTATAATATTTTTGGTGAAATTTGAGAGGTTTTCTTGTTGCTCTGTGAATAATTTATGGCAAAAACAGACAAATCCTCTCCATTTCCAAAGATCATTTTCTGTTTCAGGTAATAAGCATTTACATGTGAAGGCCATTTGTCTGGTGATTAAAATTTGGAATATTCAAAGAGAGTCTTCATAGCAACTTTCAAAACGTATAGGTAGAATATTTAAAATCTGTACTGGGATGGGATGCTAATGGTTTCTCATTCTAGCTTGGAGTTTTGTGGCAAAGGTGAGCACCCTTTTTGGATTCTCTTTATGTTTTATAGAATGAATGAAAAATTCAAGTGTTAGTGCTTTGAATTTGCATATGTTGTTTTAGGGCTTGACAGAGAAAATGTGGATGACTTTGAGGTTGATGCCATATCACTATAGGGATTATGGCTCTTTAAAAAACAGATCTGATGGTACTCATGTAAGACTCTTGATTGTCTCTATTCTTTAAATAACAATCATATCTCTAGGTTCACGTCATCCTTTTTAGATGACCATGTAGTATTGGGGATGCAGTCCGCCCTCCTGTCCTGTTTCTCAGCCACATCAGTCATTGTGTTCAGACTCGCTGCTTTTATCTGCTCTGCTACAGACCATCCATCTGTTTTCTGCCCTTGGAGAGCAGGTCCTAATAGGTTTCCTGTTTGTACTCTTCTGAGTTTTTGCTTATTTGCTTTTCCTGAGAAAAAGACATGCTGTGTGCTAGGGGGAAATTGGCTTAGTTTGTGTACATGGAGATTTTCTATGTAGTAATATGCATAACCTTATATGAAATAACTGTTTTGTAATTAACACCCTGGTGGTATTTAGCTGATTGAGGCCAGTTAAGAGACAACAAGAAAATACTTTAATTCTTCCTTTTCATGCTACAGGAAAGGAGAGTTCAACAAGGTGTTTTAAGAAAAAGGGAAAGTAAAGCAAAATTTCTGTGAGAAAAATTCTGCATTATTGATGTTTCAAAAATCCTTATTAATAGAATACAGTAAGAAAAAAAGTGTGTGCGTATTGAATAATGTATCTTTAAATGACAAGTGCCCTGCAAAGATCTATGTGTAGAAAAGAAGTTTGTTATATATGATTTTAAAAAGTTAACATAGATCTTCTATGTCATGGACCTTCTAATCCCAGTTGTGGTATAGAATCTTGATAGTGTGCGTGTGTGTATGTAAATTTTAGATCAAATCTGACTCTGGGTCTGTAGAAGGAATAACATTAAGAAAAACCGATTTTAAGCAGAAACATTTTTGTTCTGCTTTCTACTGTAAAATTTGTATATATACATTGTAGAAAATTCAGAAGGCCTAAAAAAAATAAGGATGATACTTAAGTCCTCTATTCACACTTGCAACTCAGATATAACCACATGCTTTTGTCTGACATACATATCTGTTCTGTAAGTATTGAGTATCTATTAAGTGCCAGACACTCTGCTGGGTCCTGAAGATAAACCAGTGAAGAAAACACACAAAATTTCCTTCCCCAGGGAGTTTACATGCCACTGTTTATATATGTACACATATACCAAAATATACAATGACTTCAAGCTGTATGCTGAAGTCATATGGTGTGCTTGTTCATACTCCTTAGCCTTCACTAAGGAATACCTTTCCCTTATGAATTATTGTTCATATTTTTTTAATCGTTATGTACCCTTTGTCTTTGTCTTTGAGTATACCATAATTTGTGTCCCCCAGTTTGAACTATTTAGGCAATTTCCAATTTTTTGTTATGATAGAAATAAGTGGCTGGGCACAGTGGCTCACACCTGTAATCCCAGCACTTTGGGAGGCTGAGGCGGGTGGATCATTTGAGGTCAGGAGTTCGAGACCAGCCTGGCCAACATGGCAAAACCCCGTCTCTATTAAAAATACACAAAAATTAGCTGGGCGTGTTGGTGCGTGCCTGTAATCCCAGCTACTCAGGGTGGCTGAGGCAGGAGAATCACTTGAACCTGGGAGGCGGAGGTTGTGATGAGCCGAGATTCCGCCACTGCACTCCAGTCTGGGTGACAGAGTGAGACCCTGTCTCCAAAAAAAGAAAAGAAAAGAAAAGAAAGGAAAAGAAAGAAAGAGAGAGAGAGAGAGAAAGAAAGAAAGGAAAGAAAGAAAGAAAGAAAGAAAAAGAAAGAAAGAAAGAAAGAGAAAGAAAGAAATGACTATGAACATCTTTAAATGTGTATCTTTACCTTAAGAGTTCACTGTCTCCTTAGGGCCAATTATTTTTATTTATTTATTATTATTATTTTTTCTGAGACAGAGTGTCGCTCTGTTACCTGGGCTGGAGTGCAGTGGTGTAATCTCAGCTCACTGCATCCTCCCCGTTCCGGGTTCAAGCAATTCTCCTGCCTCGGCCTCCCAAGTAGCTGGGACTACAGGCATGTGCCACCATGCCCAGCTAATTTTTGTATTTTTAGTAGAGACGTGGTTTGACCATGTTGGCCAGGCTGGTCTCGAACTCCTGACCTCAGGTGATCCACCCACCTTGGCCTCCCAAAGTGCTGGGATTACAGGCATGAGCCACTGCGCCCAGCCAGGGCCAATTATTAGATATGAGTGTAGCAGGCTGTAAAGTAGGAACATTTGAAAGACTCTTGAAACACTGTTGACCACCTGGAAATATTCTACAGTCTGCACTCCCACCAGCAGCACTCTTGCCCTGTTCTTATCTTATACTTCCCAGTATTTAGGGAGAAAAAGGTACCAGTTTGGAAAGTAATCTTATTGTGCTTTTAAACTATATTGCTCTCGTTATTTATAAGAACACACATATTTTTCTATCCTTATTTGTCTGACTCATCTCTTAAAGTCATTTGCTCATGTTTCTGTTTAAAGTAATGTCTTTCTTGTTTATTTATCAGCACTTTTTATATAGTGAGCCATTTAGTCCATTATCATGAATGTGGCACATTTTCTTCCAGATGGAGAATATGCATTTTTGTCCAACTTCTCTACCAGGTAAATGACGAGGAGGGAAAGGAGAGGGCCCTCCTCTTGGTATAGAGGAAGGGTTGGCTTTTCAACCAGAATCTCTCTACCTAGGCACAGCAGCAATGACTCAGTCACTGTGATGGCAGTGCCCACAAGCACCAATGCCCAAGAATCCCATTTGTTTTGCAGACAGGGCTGCTTTTATAGTGCCAATCTATGCTTTCTGCCTGAGCTGCCAGAACCATGCGGGGTCCAAGTAGGCATGTGAGCATGGAGATGAACTCTGTTCTGGATAAACAGTACCCCACCTTGTCCCCTCCTCCCATATTAGTAGTCGGTGATCCGTGTGAATTTAATTGGTTTCCAGAAAGTGAGTGTTATGTGTATACGTCAGTGTGCCACTTTAGAGTTGCAGAAAGAAAAAGTTGGGCCTTGTGGCTGTGGATGAATGAACATGACCCTGACAAACAGCTGCTGTTCTGAACGGCGGGATAAATTTATGTTTAAACCACAGTAAACTATGCAACCAGGTAATAATTTTGAGCAATGAAGTATGTTTGCTGTAGTAACCATTACAGACACAGATAAATCACAGTAATTTCAACATGGCACTTTTGCCATTCAATAAATGGGTATTTTAAATTTCATTTGCTTTTGAACTAAGTTTCATAATTTATAGAGTAAGTCATTCAAAGATTCATGCTCAGAAGGGAGGAAAATCACTATACAAGAACAGAAACATGTCATTTATGTATATTACATTGGGACTTTGTCCGCCTGTGTTTCCATTATAAACCTGATTTTGCAAACATTTATAATAGACCAATAAAAAGTTTGCCCTGGGCTAAAGTTTGCCATTTGTTTCTGAGAGTCCAATTTTTATATAATTCTTTTCTTTCTCAAATAATATGATATCTATCCACGTGTGTGGTTTTTTTGTTTGTTTGTTTGTTTTTAAGATGGAGTCTCGCTCTGTCACCAGGCTGGAGTGCAGTGGCATGATCTCCGCTTACTGCAACCTCTGCCTCCCAGGTTCAAGCGATTCTCCTGCCTCAGCCTCCCGAGTAGCTGGGACTACAGGCGCACGCCACCACGCCCAGCTAATTTTTGTATTTTTGTTAGAGACAGGGTTTCACCATGTTGGCCAGGATGGTCTCCATCTCTTGACCTTGTGACCCGCCTGCCTCAGCCTCCCAAAGTGTTGGGATTACAGGCGTGAGCCACCGCGCCCAGCCCCATGTGTTTTTTAATGTGTTACATCATTATACAACATGACTAAGTCAAAAGTTTATTTATTTTAAAAGCAAATTTGTGGCTGATGATTTCAGAATGTATTGGCTTGCAATTGATTCTGGAGCTTTTTAAAGATGGTTACACAATATTTAAAGATGGTTAGAAAATATGGTTCAGAGAATGAGAAAGTGGTTAAATGTCATGATAGCACCACATGATTTTACAATAGCAAAGACAACAATAATAGTGACACTTCATTAGTACAAAATGTGAGCTGATCTATTAGAGGAACCATTCAAATTTAGCACCTCCTGTTTGATCAGGCTACATAATTTTGTAAATCCCTTATTCAGTCACCCAATCTGCATACTAATCAGTTCCGACGTTATTTATATGATAACATGAAAGCCTTTAGTTTTTTATATTCTCAGTTACTGTTTCTCTTGCTTAACTGCGAGCTCCTGAAGGTCAGTGACTGTTTTTTTATACTGCCAGTACTCAGCACGTCAACTGAGTACAAACTGGTCAGGAAACACTCGTTGAATAGATGAAGACATAAATGTTTGTTCAGTTGTAGGCTGTTGCCAACTTCTGAAGGTCGTCTGTTTCAAATGTTTGAGTCATTGGGCTAGAACTTGCAGTTCCTTCTCCCATTAAAAAAAAATCATGTAAACGATAAATTATACCACAATAACTTAATTTCATTTCCAGTGATTACACTCCAATCAAGTAGTGGAATTATAGTAGTCGGTCAGAGGTCTGACCAGTTTCTGAAGAAAAAAAAAAAAAATCCCCATCCCAGACAGCAGACAGTCCTGCAGTCAAGCTTGAATGCTCCATTGATGTGGTTTCCACATGTTGTAAGTAATTTATTCTATTGTTGGACACCTGGCTCTGCTTGCCCTCCTCCCCCATCCTTTTTAATAAAATGATGGTGAGTCCATCTTTGTCTTTTAAAAATTTTTTTTTCTTTTAGAGACGGTGTCTTCTTCTTTTTTTTTTTTTGGGTGGGGGGGGGACAGGGTCTCGCTCTGTCACCCAGGCTGGAGTGCAGTGGCGCAATCTCAGCTTACTGCGGGTTCAAGTGATTCTCCTGCCTCAGCCTCCCAAGTACTTAGTATTACAGGCATGTGCTACCATGCCTGATTAATTTTTATATCTTTAGTAGAGACGGGGTTTCACCATGTTGGCATGCTGGTCTCAAACTCCTGACCTCAAGTTGTCCGCCCACCTTGGCCTCCCAAAGTTCTGGGGTTACAGGCGTGAGCCACCATATCCGGCCAGATGGGGCTTGTTCTGTTTGCCCAGGCTGGAGTGCGGTGGTGCAATCATAACTCACTGTAACCTCTAACTCCTGGCCTCTAAGGATCTTCCTGCCTGGGCCTCCCAAAGCACTGGGTTTACTGGTGTGAGCCACTGAGTCCAGCCTCCTCTTAACTTTAAAATCCTTAGTCTTGATCATCCCTTTTAGAGCACTAAAAACCAGGCCAGACTTCAGGTGGGGCTCCAGATACACCTACCCCTTCACCTGCAGGCCACTGAATCTGACTAGAAGCAGCTCTGAGCAGCCTTCTTTGGACCAGTAGTTCTCAAAGTGTGGTTCCTCAGCCTGTAGCATCAGTGTCACCTGGGAACTTGGTAAAAATGCAGATGAAACTCTTGGGTAGGACCCAGCAATCTGTGTTTAAGAAGCCCTCCAGGGATTGCAAGGCACTAAGTTTGAGAACCGCTGACAGGGCTTATTGGAACATGGTCCCAGGGCAGAGCGGTGTAAGTGATTCCCATGAGCAGCACACAGGATGGGTGATGTGTACTTCAGCGGCATACTTGGTCATCATGGTCAAGGGTCCCTGAAGCTCATGGAAGAGACGAATTGAAGCTTCAGGCATGGAGTCCAAGGTGCAGTGGTCAGATGTGGTGGGAAGCAGCTCTGGACCAGCACGGCCAAGCTAGCTTCAGGATGAACACTGCATGCACAAGGCTGCACGCAAGAACTTTGTCAGTATATTGTAGTACCTAATTGAAAAATTAAACTAGATTTAAAATCTGTTATGTTTTCATAAGAGATTTCACTGTGTCTGTTAATGAAATAAGGTGCTTTTACATTCTTGAAATAGAAATTGCCGTATTTCTGTTGGCTGTAAAATGCTTAATAAATTTAAAATGGTTGTAAAAAAGGTTAAAACAATTTTTACCTCTTAGTTTGAGTAAAACTTCTTGTTACTAATAACCAACAAGAACATCAAGAGATCATCGTTAAACATCTTGATCTGGAATGGCATATAGTTCTTTCAAGCATATAGACAGTTATTTCAAAGACAGTTATTTTCAAAGAAGTAAGCTCAAGGTTCTTGAAAAAATTGGAAAATATTTTATTTGAAAGTATTATGTCAATTCAGTATTTAATATCTTCACTAATACTCTGATTTTTTCTCTTTTCCCTCCCCTCCCCTCCCCTTCTCCCCTCCCATCCCCCTCTCCCCTCCCCTCCCCTTCTCCCCTCCCATCCCCCTCTCCCTTCCCCTCCCCCTCCTCCTTTTTTTTTTTTTTCCCTGTCCCCCTGTGTCCCCCAGGCTGGAATGCAATGGCACAATCTTGGCTCACGGCAACCTCTGCCTCCTAGGGTCAAGTGATTCCCCTGCCTCAGCCTCCGTGAGCCACTGTGTCTGGCCTGATTTTATTTTCTCAATGGTCATTAGGTATTACTTTAAAAGAATACTTCTGGCCAGGCGTGGTGGCACATACCTGTAATCCCAGCACTTTGAGATGCCAAGGCGGGCAGATCACCTGAGGTCAGGAGTTCGAGACTAGCCTGGCCAACATGGTGAAACCCGGTCTCTATTAAAAGTACAAAAATTAGCTGGGTGTGGTGGCACACGCCTGTAATCCCAGCTACTGGGGAGGCTGAGGCAGCAGAATGGCTTGAACCTGGGAGGCAGAGGCTGCAGTGAGCCGAGATCGTGCCACTGCACTCTTTTAGCCTGGGCAACAAGAGTGAAACTCCATCTCAAAATAAATAAATAAATAAATAAAAATAATAATACTTTTTTTTCCATTTAAAATTTTCTCAGTTTCTCCTAGTGTGCAGTGTGCTCTCATTGTCAGGGGACCGCTGTGGGGAAAGGGGTCGGACAGCTCTGCACTGGGCAGTTCCCTGCTCCCTGGAAGGCTTTCCCATGTTTATATTTTTCTTCCCTTCTCTGTGTAAACAGCCCTGCTTCCTCCAATTGATCCTGAGTATTTGATACCATTTCCAGACACCATTCTAGTGAAGGTGCTCTGGTTTCCATTATCCCCGGGAAATGTGGCATCCAGAGCTGAGCAGAGTTACCCAGATGTCATGTGCCTGGTGCCCGAACAGAAGGAGTGTTGTACCTGTGGCTTAGAGTTGAAATGCAAAGTGAGTGACTTAAGAATTCACTAGATGGAAACCCCACTGAAGTGGTGCGTGTCTGTTTCACTGTTTTATCCTCGTTGACTTATGGGCTCAGTAACTATTTTTAAAATTATGGAATGATTAGATGAAAGAGGAGATGGAAAAAAACAGAGAAAGCAAAAGGAAATGAGCTTATGTAGTGCTTCCTGTCACTTTTGTCTTATGTTAGTCAATCCCAGTGAGCAACTGGATGTACTCAGAAGATCACTTAGTGGTCGGGCACGGTGGCTCACACGGGTAATCCCAGCACTTTGGGAGGCTGAGGCGGCTGGTCACTTGAGGCCAGGAGTTTGAGACCAGCCTGGTCAGCATGGCAAGACCCCATCTCTATTAAAAATACAATATATATATACATGCTCAGTGTGGGTGGCGCGTGCCTATAATCTCAGCTACTTGGGTGGCTGAGGCAGGAGAATCACTTGAACCCAGGAGGCAGAGGTTGCAGTGAGCTGAGATTGTGCCACTGCACACTGCACTCCAGCTTGGGCAACAGAGTGAGACTCTGTCTCAAAAAAGCAAAGGAGATCACTTAGTGAGCATGGGATGAGAACAGGGAGGGTGAGAGGATTCTGGGGATAGCCACTACCATCTAGAATGGCCAGATATCATGGTCTTTACCCCTGGGAAATTCACCCAGGGGGTGGGTTATAGTGTGGATATGCCAAGTCCTGCTAGTAGAATGAAAAATTGAATTATAGAACTTGTTGGATTTGTTTTTTAGGATAACTAAAATGTCTTCATGGACACTGTGTCTTTTAATGATTACATTTATATAACATGACACTCTGGTGTTTTGTACACTGTAAAAGGTGCATTCTTCTAACACAACACTCACGTCTTATTGAAGTGATCCATTGCCACATTGTGGTGTGTAGATCTTATTCTTATCTCCATGCAAAATGCTTGGTATGTGGTATGCACTCAACATTGGTAAAGTTGTAGCTTAAACGATCTAGTACATAGTTTTAAACAAAGACAGTTTAGACATTAAAGCAGTATACGCCTTGTTTGACATGAGGTGTGGGAGCACCAAGCTTGACCCTCTTAGATTCAAATTACTCCTAAATTTAACCAATTCAACTCTGATGTATTTTAGCACAGCCATGCTTCAAGATGGTGGAACTTACCCTCCTGTCCTCCCAGACTGATTTCTGCTCCTGCCCTGGGTACTTCTTGACTCCTCTGATTGGGTACGGGAGTGTGGACGTCAGGGAGGCCCCCTTGGTATGCTCCTCTGCTTTCACTTGGGGATCTCAGACCTAATTTCAGCTTTGCCCAGTGTGAAAGCTTTTCCAGAGCAAGGTGACTTCTTCAGGAATTTTCCATGTGGTATCTTTCAGAGTAATAGTATGTTATCTCTGCCAGAAGCCAGAGGAGAAATTTTTACTCGGAGAAAGAGCCATTTTCCTATGGCTACCTTAAGACATAAAAGTATAGTAACATCCATCTCGTAACTGATCATGTTGTCTGTCTGTACTGTAGCATCCCATGGCTCACCTTTTATGAACTAACTGAATCCCTGGGCCTACTCTACTTTATAGTCTTGTTCCCTCTGCTATTTGTGTCATATAAATTAATTAGCTCTTTAGCTTTTTACTTTTATCATGTAACATTGAACTAAGTTACTTAGCCATCTTAAGTCATTTTCTGGAACGTGGTGAGGCCTAAATAAATAAGTAACTAATAACTGCAGAATATAAACTATCAGGCCGGGTGCGGTGGCTCATGCCTATAATCCCAGCACTTTGGGAGGCCAGGGCAGGCGGATCTTAACTTGAGGTTAAGAGTTCGCGACAGCCTGGCCAACATGGTGAAACCGTCTCTACTAAAAATACAAAAATTAGCCAGGTGTGGTGGTACACATCTGTAATCCCAGCTACTCGGGAGGCTGAGGGAGGAGAATTGCTTGAACCTGAGAGGCGGAGGTTGCAGTAAGCTGAGATGGCGCCACTGCACTCCAGCCAGAGCCACAAGAGTGAAACTTTATCTCAAAAAAAAAAAAAAAAAAAAAAAGAGATTATAAACTAATACAGCAAAAGGCTCAATTATTTTAACAGAGAGCATTAATGGCTGCGTGGAAATTGCCACTTCAGGTTTCTTTCTTATGAAAGCTTGCAGAAATTCACTGATCCCTTAATTATGGTGAGACTTAAAGGTTGCAGTTAGTGGAATAGAATTCTTCAGCTGTGAAATAAAAATTTCCCCCTTAGAACCTTTCTTCTTTGATATGATGGGATGAGAGTACTTTTCCTTCAGTTTCACTCGGAAGAAAATCTCTTATACCAGGCCAAGAGCTTATGGGGGTCCAGAACAATGACTAACATCTTCTGCTATACCTCCAGCAATACAGGTGAAATGAGACATGAAAAGCTGAAGAGTTAGGTATGGATGAAGAAACTGACAGGCCACTACTGATTTTTACCTCAAGGTGATTAAACATTACAGCATTCTGTTTTAAGTTCTTATGTATCTAAGTTGTAGATCTTAAATATTTATTGAATTATTTTTGCTTCCTAGTGTAACTCTGCAATCCAAAAGTAAATCTTAAATAAAAACATGAAAATACACGTCCCATGCAGTAAAATTGCAAACACATATTAAAAGAAGGAAGCTGGGCATGGTAGCACATACCTGTAGTCCCAGCTATCCAGGAGGCTGAGGCGGGAGGATTGCTTGAGCCTGGGAGGTCAAGGCTGCAGTGAACTATGACTGCACTGCAACCTAGGCCTGGGTGACAGAGCAAGACCCTGTCTCTTAAAAAAAAACAAAAACAAAAGGAAGGAAAAAAGAGTCAGGCTTATTGGCAAAGTGATCCAATTTAAACAAACCAGGCCTAGGACAGTTGTTCACACTTCCAATCCCATCACTTTGGGAGGCTGAGGTGGGAGGTTTGCTTGAGGCCAGGAGTTTGAGACCAGCCTGGCCAACATAGCAAGACTCCGTCTCTAAAAAAAATAAATTAGGCATGGTGGTGTATACCCACAGCCCCAGCTTCTTGGGAGCCTCAGGCGGGAGGATCACTTGAGTTTAGTAGGTCAAGGCTGTAGCGAGCTATGGTCACACCATGGTACTCCAGCCTGGGCGACAGAGCAAGATCCCATCTCTTTAAAAAAAAACAAAAACAAGCAAACAAAAAACCCAATAGATTCCCAGTAGTACTCCCTTGTACAGGGAGCCTGTGCAAGGTTGTAGAAAGTAACATTCTCAAGGGGATGTCCTGGCAGATAGTAAATGCTAAGTAAATAGATTTTGATGGATTGCGGTGGCACACAATGAATTTCAACAGGAATTTATTGGAAGGCCATTTACAGTCTAGTTGAGGAAAACCAGTAAGTGAGTAGAAGAGTCGCTACCCATAGGTACATTTAATGAATACGTGATGTGGCTAGTCATTGGTGTGCCCATACTCAGGGATATCATTTAAGGCACAAGTGGGCAGAGAAGTTTAAATAGGAGAGCGTATTGGGATTGGAGCTAAAGGATGAGTAGGATTTGGATGGATAGAAAGGAGAAGCACTCTAGGTAGCATAAGCAGAAGTGAGACACCAGGCTCAGTCTGCACTCAGGGAGCAGAGGACATGGTAACTGTTCACTAAGAGGGTTTATGATCAGGCTATTTGGTGAAGGGGGCTTCTTCTTCTGAAACGTGGACTTCATCCTGTCAGTATTGTGTTTCCATGAAAGATTTTGTGGATTTCGTTTTGTTTTAGTCAGAGTCTCGCTCTGTCACCCAGGCTGGAGTGCAGTGGCGCCATCTCAGCTCACTGCAGCCTTCGCCTCCTGGGTTCAAGCGATTCTCCTGCCTTGGCCTCCCAAGTAGCTGGGATTATAGGCACATGCCACCATGCCTGGCTAATATTTGTATTTTTAGTGGAGATGAGGTTTCACCCTGTTGGCCAGGCTGGTCTCAAACTCCTGACCTCAGGCGATCCACCTGCCTTGGCCTCCCAGAGTGTTAGGATTACAGGCTTGAGCCACTGCACCCGGCCTCCAGGAAAGATTTTGGAAGAGAGAAGTGACACAGAAGCAGTGAGTTTCTCAAACAATACACATCACTGGGGAATTTTGGCAAATTGCAGATTTTGATTCAGGAGGTCTGGGATGGGACCATGACTGGATGTATAGCAGGTTCCCAGGTGATGCTAATGCAGATGGTCCACAAATCACATTTTGAATAGCAGAAACACAGAGTACTGTTTCCAGAAGATGGAGTTGACAATAGTGATTAGAGGGGCATGACATCACTTATCATAGCCCTTTTAGAGTAAAAAAGGACCCTAAAGATTATCAAGTGGTCCATTTGCCGTTTGTTGCCATTGGAAAAACCAAACCAAACAAAACAGGTTCTAAAGGTTGCACTACAGCAGGGAGCAGAACTGGACTCCAGTCTCCCAGCTGACAGTACTTTCCATGCAGCCATATGCTGGTAGCCCAGGTAGCTGTGAGGCAAAGGACTACAAGTGGAATGGATTCACTGGATGGATGCAAGAAACCTTGGGAAGAGAAAAGCAGTAGCTTTGGCCAGCTGATTTAGTGGGGAGTGAGAAGACTCCTAAGACAATAGATTTTTTTTTTTTTTTTTTTTTTTTGAGACAGAGTCGCTCTGTCGCCCAGGCTGGAGTGCAGTGGCGTGATCTCAGCTCACTGCAACCTCCTCCTCCCGGGTTCAAGCCATTCTCCTGCCTTAGCCTCCCTCGTGCCTGGGACTACAGATGCCGGCCTCCACGCCCGGCTAATTATTGTATTTTTAGAAGAGACAGGGTTTCACCATGTTGGCCAGGCTGGTCTCAAACTCATGACCTCAGATGATCCACCCACCTCAACCTCCCAAAGTGCTGGATTAGGTATGAGCCATCACGCCTGGCTGACAATGTTGAATTTTAAGTCCTGGTAAAATCGACACATGTTCCATGAATTGACTGGAATAGAGAAGTCAGACGAGTGGAATGATTTCCTGGCAAGGGTGAGAATGTTGACTTTCAGGTTGCCCTGGGATCTACATGCCTGACCGCCCTGCACTAGTCCATGTGTTGACTGCTGGAGCTCATCTAGTGGGACAGCCGGTTCGTCTGAGACAGGTCAGCCAGGACTGAAAGGTTAAACAGCAGCCAGCAGGTCATGGAGTCAACGCTTGGACTCCCAGAACTTTGCAAATAGTTAGAGTCTCTTTGAATTTTCAATAAAAATAAAGACATAATGGTATTTTTAGGTTTAAAACATGGAGAAAGGGGCCCCCTTTAAAAGGTAAGAAATAACCTACTTGAATCTGATCATATGGACCCATTTGTAATAAGCAGGGAAACCAAATAAAAGCCAAGACTAGATAGTGTACAAGGTAATATAATTTTTTTTTTTTTTTTTTTTTGAGACTGAGTTTCGCTCTTGTTGCCCCGGTGGAGTGCAGTGACGCAATCTCGGCTCACAGCAATGTCTGCCTCCTGGGTTCAAGCGATTCTCATGCCTCAGCCTCCCAAGCAGCTGAGATTACAGGCCTGCGCCACCACGCTGGGCTAATTTTGTGTTTTTCATAGAGATGGGGTTTCTCCATGTTGGTTAGGCTGGTCTCAAACTCCCGACCTCAGGTGATCTGCCTGCCTCGGCCTCCCAAAGTGCTGGGATTATAGGCGTGAGCCCCCACGCCTGACCAATATATACATTTTTAAGTAGAGTTTACCTGGAAGTTTCTGTTCATCTAGTTTATCTGTTACTTGGTAAGGGTCTGTCTGGTGAAGAACACATATAATATAGTTTGCCAACTGGGAGATACCACAACTCTACAGCCTTCTTGTAAAGTAATAAAAAACACGTAAATCTGTGACCGGCAGCAACTTTCCACAGCAGTTCAGAGCTTGGGTCCCTCCATTAATTGCATGCATCAGTAGTAGCATGTGGCATTTTACTTTTAGCTGCATGTGGCTAAGCATCCGATCGCCTCTGGCTTTTTCCACCTCCTCCTTCCTGTACCTAGTGTGGAGGAGGAGAACTTGGCACTGAGCTGAGCTGGTGGGCGCCTGGTATTCTTCCTCTCCATTTTTGGAACAGAAGGGGGATTTGTCCCTCCTGCTTTTCCAGCTGTGAAGTTCATTTGGCTTGCAGCCTTGGCAGCATTAAGGGAGGAGGAACGTGTGGATTTCCACAGGAAGGTGGAGACAAAGTGGGAGTGGGGATGAGAGCATGATATTTGTTTTCCAGGATCTAATTCTGCCCTGGGTGGGTTTTTGAGTCTGGTATTTCGCACAATGGGATGTAGCTCCTAAAGCCAGAATGTCATCATTTAGGGTCAGAGACTTAGTTTTGTATTTGACCTAGTCCCTTTTAGTGTGGCTGTAGACGTGTGTGTGTATACATACACAAGCAGGTGAAAGCACACACAGGTACACATTTGTTTCGGTTTTGGTTTTGGCAAACTACTGATTTCATCTTGCAATACTTGGGTTTTGCTTTTGTTGTTGGATTTATTTATTTTTTTAGCTTCTGTATTAGATACAATAAATGTTTATGGAACTATTTTTTCTACAAATTGTCCAATCTGACAATAAATGCATTTGAGGTTTTTCTCCTCAGTAAGATTTTTGATCACCTGATTCATTTTTCTTTTTAACTATACCATACTATAGCGGAGCCTCTTTTAGTCAAAGTATGAATATGAAATCATTTCAGCATGGACCTTCTCTATTAATAATAAAATATACAAATTTTAACACATCAAGAAAATATTTTAATACTAGCCATGACCTAACTAGAGAAATAAAGTATTAATACTTTTGTTTCTTTTTTCTTTTTTTTTTTTTTTGAGACGGAGTCTCTCTTTGTCGCCCAGGGTGGAGTGCAGTGGCGTGATCTCTGCTCACTGCAACCCCTGCCTCCCAGTTCAAGCCATTCCCATGCCTCAGTCTCCTGAGTAGCTGGGACTACAGGTGTGTGCCTTCACACCTGGCTTATTTTTGTATTTTCAGTAGAGACGGGGTTTCAGTATGTTGGCCAGGCTGGTCTTGAACTACTGATCTCGTGATCCGCCCGCCTCAGCTTCCCGAAGTGCTGGTGAGCCACCATGCCCGGCCTGTTTTAACATTTCTTAGGTAGCTTTTTAGCTTAATTGTTGGACTTAATTGTTACACTTAACTTGGGAGGGTTTCTTTAAGAGTTTGTAATGTTAATGAGATTTGTCATTCTTAAATTGTTATCAAAGTTAACTTCGGAGACTTTTATTAAGTTTTAAAAAATATATGAATAATTTGTATATGTATGCTTTTTATTACAAAAGGAATTTGTTATATTTATCTTTTATTATGTTTTAAAAATATATTAAAGTAATTGAAAAAGGTTATAAATTGAGAAGTAACCATTGGCGTGTAGAATTCTTTTAGATATTTTCTTCTGCATTTATAGACATACATATGTAGATAATTTAAAAACATAGGGGAACTGGAGTTTTTTTTTTTTTTTTTTTTTTTTTTTTTTGAGACGGAGGCTTGCACTTTCCCCCAGGCTGGAGTGCAGTGGCGCAATCTTGGCTCACTGCAAGCTCTGCCTCCTGAGTTCATGCCATTCTCCTGCCTCAGCCTCCTGAGTAGCTGGGACTACAGGTGCCTGCAACCACGCCAGGCTAATTTTTTGTATTTTTAGTAGAGATGGGGTTTCACCGTGTTAGCCAGGATGGTCTCGATCTCCTGACCTCGTGATCTGCCCGCCTCAGCCTCCCAAAGTGCTGGGATTACAGGCGTGAGCCACCGTGCGTGGCCTGGAGATCGTATTTTTAAGCTAATCTTTCATCTGTAGAAAAAAGTAATGCAAGACTACATGCTTGTAAAAAAATTCAGTGAGATATACTCTCACTCTCAGTGTTTTTTTTCCTCTATGTGTACACATTCATATATGAACAAACATGCATGCGTTTATGTTGGGATATATTTGTATTTGTGTTTAGTTTTCACTGTTACACTTAACTTGGGAGGGTTTCTTTAAGAGTTTGTAATGTTAATGAGATTTGTCATTCTTAACTAAGGTATCCATATGTGACTTAATGATGAACAATTCAATCTATAGGTCAAATTTCAAAATCTTCTCACCTCACCAGCCACAGAAAAAATTCACAATTCACTTTCTTTTTTTACTGTATTTAAAACATTTCAAACTAAGTTATAATGCCCTAACTTAAGGTTCAAGTTCAGCCACCAGTGTTGTGTGGCTCTCCCAGGTCATTCTGAGGAGTAATTTCTCATTAAATTCTGCTTAGAATATGCTTTTTCCAAGCAAAGTTTATGTGCATATCATATTCAGAAATTTTAAAGGATGTAGCCAGGTGCAGGGGCTCATACCTGTAATCCCAGCACTTTTAGAGGCTGAGGTGGAAGGATTGCTTGAGGCCAGGAGTTCAAGACCAGCCTGGCCAACATAACGAGACTTGTCTCTATTGGAGGGGTGAGGAAATAAGAAAAAAATATTGAAAGCATTGCTAGGTGTGGTGGCTCATGCCTGTAATCCTAGCATTTTGGGAGGCCGAAGTGGATGGATCCCGAGGTCGGAAGTTGGAGACCAGTCTGGCCAAGAGACCAGCCTGGCCAATATGGTGAAACCCCATCTCTACTAAAAATACAAAAATTATCTGGGTGTGGTAGTGGGTACCTGTAATCCCAGCTACTTGAGAGGCTGAGGCAGGAGAATCACTTGAACCTGGGAGGCAGAGGTTGCAGTGAGCCGAAGATCGCGCCATTGCACTCCAGCCTGGGAGACAGAGCCAGACTCTGACTCAAAAAAAAAAAAAAAAAAAAAAAGGGATAGTATATTTACACTTAGGAAACAATAGTGAATACTTTTCTAATAAACTCTAAAGTTACATTCAACTTCAGAATGCATTTCTTCATGTCCCTTTGCAACATTTAGATGGAGTGTCTAAATTTCATAAATATGATTTTTCCTTATGACCAAAGAAAGTCCTCCAGTACCAGGAGGGAGTCAAATTCTTGGTGGTTGAGCCACGTGCTCAAGATTGAGCAACAGTTAAGGAACTCTGATAGCTAATTCTTAACTTAGAAATGGTGATATTTCATGATTTGATGTCTGGGATTTTCTTCAAAGTAAAATGAGATGAACATGAAGTAACGGTAAAGGCATAGAGGAAACAAAATCAACTCTGAACTGCTGATTGTTGGAGCTGGGTAGTAGGAATTGGGGAGTTTATTACCCTCTTCTCTTTACTTTTGTATATTTAAAATTTTCTATAATCATAGGTTTGAAATGAGAGACATGATCATTGCAGCCTAATACAGTGCAATATTTTGACCTTAAGTGATAATTCAGGCTGACTATTGCCAAGATATACTTGAGTAAACGTTGTAAAAGCCACGAGATAATCCTTCCAGATATTGTCATGAATAAATGGTTGCACCCCATTCCTCATTTTGAAAACTCATGAGCAGGCCCATTTCCTTGGCAGTCAGCATGGCAGACTGTAATTCCCAAAGCTGGCCACAGCGATGTCTGCCATCCAGTGTTGCTCTCACGATGTGGCTTTGGCACTCCCCCAGCTGAGAGAGGTGGCCGTGAACCCTGGGAGGGCTTGTGACTCTGGCAGATATCTTACCATAGGAGGCTGTTATAGGAGGCAATACAAATCTTAGCACTTTGGGAGGCCAAGGTGGGCGGATTGCTTGAGCCCAGGAGTTTGAGACCAGCCTGGGCAACATGGTGAAACCCCATCTCTACACAAAGTACAAAAAAAGTAGCCAGGCATGGTGGCATGTGCTACCTAGAGGCATGTGCCTCCCAGCTACCTGGGAGGCTGAGGTGGAAGGATCCTTTGAGCCTGGAAGGTCAAGGCTGCAGTGAGCCACGATCTCGCCACTGAATTCCAGCCTGGGCAACAGAATGAGACCTTGTCTCAAAAATAAAAATAAAAATAAAAATAAAAAAAACCAAAAAACCAAAGGGGCAATACAGCTGCTGCCTGCCTTTCTCCATATGCTTACTCTTGCAACCCAGCATCCTGCTGTGAGGAAGCCTCAGCAACCCATGCAGCCCTAGCATCAGCTTCCAGACATGGGAGTGAGCAAGCTTTCCAGTGATTACAGCCCACCCATCAAGTCATCCCCAGCTTTTGCATGTTCCCAGCTGAGGCTCCAAACACTGTGGAGCAGAGCAAGCCTTTTCTGCTATTGCCTTTCTGAATTCATATTCACAGAACCTGTGAACATCATAAGGTGCTTGCTGGTTTATGCCACTACATTTGGGATGATTTGTTACACGGCAGTAGTAAATGAAACAGTCGGCGTATGTTAGGGGAGGAGAGAAGGTTCTTATTTCTCAGTGTACAACATGCCCAAAAGTTATACATATTTACACATATACTCAATGATTGTTTTGATGAGGTTCACAATGTTTACTATTTCTGTCTACATTGTGACATCCAGATCGGGAGCTGTAGTGTAAACCATCAGCTATTCTCTGAATAAAGGGGTCATGGCTGAGCAGTCAGGTGCATGGTACATGGCACATTATAGGAATTACTCTTCTGCTCTTTTGTCATTGACATCATGTGACACTCATCAGTGTTATAATAACGGAATTTTGCCAATAGTTTATTCCATTTTTCTTTCTCCAATCATTTATAGGTCCTTAACTTAGTGGATGACTTTACAAGCTTCTCCTCAGTTGTGCAATATTTTTACTTTAGAATGTGTTTGCTAGAAGACATGCATCTAAATGATGACTGTAATCTCTTATCCTCGGGGGATAAAATTAAGAAGACGTCCTGAAAAAGTTATTCTCTTACTTGGTCTTAAAAAAAACAAGTCACTAGAAATATCACTATACAAGATCTCCTGCTCAACATCAGTAAGCTGCCCTTGATAAAACAAACGTCCTGCATGAAAACATTGCCTGTCTCCATGATTTTAACATTATATGTCAAACTATAGCCCCAATCAATTTTCTGAAAAGTAGCTAAACAAGCTGGGCGTGGTCATGAACTATAGTTCTAGCTACTTGGGAGGCTGAGGAATGGCTTGAGCTCTGGGCACAAGACGGCATTGCGTGATGATCACGCCCATGAATAGCCACTACACTCCAGTGTGGGTAACATAGCAAGATGCTGTTTCTTTAAAAAAAAAAAAAATTTGTTTAAATAGCTAAAAGAATCAAATGCCTATTATAAGTAGCAAATGAACATGCTAAGATGAAATGATTAAAATTTTGCTTCCCTATCATCAAACATTTAATATGGTTGTTAATAAGCAACTACTTTGTATGCAGGGACAGGTACATTTTGCATAATGTACCATATATGTTACATTTGTGATATGACATGGCAAATGATGCACTTAGCAAATAAAATCTATTCAAAAAATGCAGATAAATAAAAGAAGATCGTTTCCTAGCATGACTATTACGATTACTAGTGAGGTAGAAACTTAGAGCTTGAAGAAAAGGTAAAAATGGAGGAGGGGAGGTGAATTGAACCAGTCACTTTTGCTGATGGTTATAGAAGGTCATGGGCTGCAATTGGGTGTTAAAGGAGCAATTTCAGAGAAAATTTCAGACAAACTAACAATTTAGTTTCATCATCACTCTGAGTTCTCTGTACCAACTCCTGAATAGGAAAGAAGATTTGGGATTAAAAAATTGCTAATTATACTTTTGCTTACCTCCTGCTATTTAAGTTTGTAAATTTCTCTATGTGAGGCTGAAAGGTTAGGTCCTGGAAAATTGCGATTGGTCTGTAAGCACCAGAAATGTCCAAAAGTATATATCCCCTTTGTTAACTGCACCTGAGCCTGACATCCTACCATTCACACTTGGAATATATAACTCAAAACATTGTCCATATACTGTTTGGTAGAAATGGTGTATCAAGTTTGGTACAGAAATATGTCTGTCATGAACAGCGGCAGCAATGAAAACCAGGAGGATGTTAATGAGAGTTCTATGGAGGTTTTACGCCACTGTGATAACTTTTTATAACAAGGGCCTGAGATTAGGGGATGAGTGAGTTGCCAGTTCATTAAATTCTTGTCCATTAAAACCCATTTCTCTTTCTGGCTGCTTGTCTACAGTCATCCCATTCTCAGATGTACTCATCCCAGCACATTCTTTTTTTCTCATTGTGGCAAAAAATAAAACAAAACAAACAAAAAAAACACCACGTAACATAAAATTCACACTCCCAACAGTTTACCCAAGTGTGCGGTGCAGTGTTGTCAGCCACATGCACATTGTTGAGCAACAGATTCCCAGAACACTCCCCCACAATCCTGCATGAAAGTGCATTCATTCCGATACTCTATATTCGTGCTGGATTCCTGTTCCTTATTTAAAAGTATAACTGCTCTGAGTTATACTTATTTTAATACTTTATTGCTACTTTTATACATCAACAAAAGGTTTTCGGTATTGGTGTAGTTTTATAATTGTGTTAATGATGAAAAGGGCAATTGAACGATTAGATGCGTGTGAAAATGCATAATTTACATAATTTATTTTTATCACAGGTAATTTGTTTATCTAAATACTCTTCATTTTCTTTTACTTTCAAAGGAGATACAGCCTCCTTGAACTATGAAATGAGGGCGTTATACTATATAGTTTTATCTATAATATTCTTTGATTCTTCTGCCTCTCACAATTTAATGATATTTCAGTGCATTCTTAATATCAAGTATTTATATTTCATTTATCAACTCCATACCGAGAGTGTTTGTTTTTAAATTTCCAGATAGGTCAGTTCATTTGTGTTAGGGAAGTGTAGTGATTTTTAAGGCTGCAAGATAACATTCAGTTAGCTTCCCAACTTCCTAAAGACATTAACAACTTCTCCTAAGCTATTAAGTGCTCTGAATACATTTAGAATTTTAAAATTGGATTGGGGCTGGGCGCGGTGGCTCATGCCTGTAATCCCAGCACTTTGGGAAGCCGAGGCGGGCGGATCACGAGGTCAAGAGATCGAGACCACCCTGGCCAACATAGTGAAATCCCATCTCTACTAAAAATACAAAAATCAGCTGGGCGTGGTGGCGCATGCCTGTAATCCCAGCTACTTGGGAGGCTGAGGCAGGAGAATCACTTGAACCCAGAAGGCGGAGGTTGCAGTGAGCCGAGGTCATGCCACTGCACTCCAGCCTGGTGACAGAGCTAGACTCTGTCTCAAAAAAAAAAAAAAAAAAATTGGATTGGAAGTCTAGTGTCGTTGGAAAACAGCTAAACTCAAATGGGTTGCAGTAAATTCAGTGTCTTAGTGACCAACTAAGTATATCCACAGAATTTTCACCATGAACTGTCAGTCCCCTTGACTGAAATTGTGCTTTTTTTCTTCTGAAATAAAATTGTCAGCAGAGTCTGGCAACAAAGTTTGGAAAATATTTCAATCTTAGGGGGCTAGAGCTCTCATTTTAAAAGTATTTTAGTTTTCCCAGAAAATCTGTTTATCTCTGCCATCTCCTCCCACTCTATACCCCAACCTTTCCCGAATCCTCCCCTCTCTTCTTACATGTCTATTTGTCTTTCTCGCGTGTGACATGTTTGGAAGTCCCGTTAAACCGGCATCTGTTCTGTTTTAGGAGAAACCCGATGCTAGCCCCACGTCACTTCAGCTGCGGTCCCAGATCGAAGTAAGCACAATGACTTTAATCATCTAGTTTTGCTTCTGCCTTTTTTTTTTTTTTTAAGTGACACTCTGTACAAATCAGATGAAGCCTGCTGCTCTGACCACACTGACTATACGAATCTTCTCTCGTAGGAGTCGCTTGGCTTCTGTAGCGCCGTGTCAACCCCAGAAGTGGAAAGAAAGTAAGTCTTTCTCCCTCTGCCCAGGACCACCTTCCAAGAAGGTGTCTTTTAGGTCCATGCTGACGGAAATCAAACAGGCGATCGTGTGCGTATGTACTATGGAGTTATGCGATGTCATTTTCCTTAACATGTTGCATGCGTGTGTGTGTATCTAGGTGGCTAAGAGTGTGTTTTGTAATGCAGTTGGTGATGTCTGAGGATTTTGTGAAGAGTTACTGATTTTACACTTATTGTGAATAAACCCTAAATAAATCTCTGGAAATAGAAAGGGAAAGGATAGGTGCATTAACCAAGATGGATTTTCATCTTTTACATTAATTTTTAATGTAGGATAAAAGTTATCACGAAGCAAGATACAAATATAAAATATACTATATTCCAGAATAAACCAATGATTAAAAACCCGTCTTCTGCACCTCATTTTGGTAGGTGACCTTAAAACAATAATGAATGTGTGTGTAAAAAAATGGCAAATGATCCCTAGCGTTTCCTGTTAAAGGTAATATTTTTGCTTCCTTGACCCAACTTGGACCCTGTAATTTCTGCTCTCATGGAAGCTAATTTTATGTTTCATGTTATATTTTCAGTATTTCTTTTAGGCAACATAAATAAGACAAAAACAAGAGAATCTTTTTTCTAAAACCTTTTCTTTTTCTGCTTTATTGCATCATCATTGTACTAGAATGTTCTATTTGTGATCTTCCATGGTAAAAAAATTTAAAGAAAGTCCACATCTCTAAACAGACGCTTCCTTTGGCACGGAGCCACTTGTACGTTCATGCCAAGGGAGGCACAGAAGTGGTTTAGGCATCAAGTATTTCTGGAATGCAAAGCACACGTTGGGGAGAGCGTGTGTGTGCTTTAGAGCACAGCTTTGCCTAATCCATCCACGTGTGTGTGCTGCTGGCACAGGCGGTTCTGGGAGGAGGGCTGCTTTGCCAGAAAGCTATAATTCTAAACTTAAGAGGCTTTGTGGGTTTTGTTCTGGTCTGAGGAACGTTGTGGGTGATGTACCATAGCAAACCAAGGCCACTGCCCACTCCGGTTGAGAAGATAACTGTGCACACCCCATCAGCTTTTTTTGTTTTGCTTGCCTTGCCTCCTCCCAGGAACCTAGTAATATGGAGGCTGAAATAGACAAAAAAGGCTCAAGTTGACATTGACTTTGAACTTGGAGGTATTGTGGTGGGGTAGAAGCATCGAGTGAACGGGCCGTAGCTTTTCCTGCCCTAGTTTATTATGTGCCATGATTCAGGCTGAGAGCTCAGGTGTTCCCTCAGAATCTCTGAATCCTTCAGGAAACGAGAAATGTTTGCTCTTCCTCCTAAGAGGAAGTGACTCACCAAATTTGTACTAACCTTAGTTAGGCTGGGTAGTACTTCTTCCCCTCAATTGTGGAGAGTCATTCTTTCCGTGTTTATATCCTTTACTTAGTAAAATGTGGCATGGCTCTTGTGGCCGAGAGAGACTGATGGCCTCCTCTGAGGTTAACAAAAAATTTTAAACACACGCCCACTGTCTCCATTTGTAATATTGTCATTTTGCCTCTGTAATTTTAAGTGGTTCAAACTTAATGTGTTTCTAAACAATTTGAAAGTTTAAAAACATTTTGTCCTTTATTTCTCTGTTAATGGCTTTTGAAAACTATGCTATCCTTTGCTTTTAACTTAAAAACACTTTCTTTTGAAAACTTTTATGGCTGGATGCAGTGGCTCAGGCCTGTAATTCCAGCACTTTGGGAGGCTGAGGTGGGAGGATCACTTGAGGCCAGGAGTTTGAGATCAGCCTGGGCAACATAGTAAGACCCTGTCTGATCCAGCACCAGCCCCCCGCCCCCAGCCCCCGCAAAATTAGCCAGGTGTGGTGGTGCCCACCTGTAGTCCCAGCTACTCGTGAGGCTGAGGCAGGTGGGTCCCCAGAGCCCAGGAAGTTAAGGCTGCAGTGAGCTGTGATCATGCTTGGGTGATAGAACAAGACCCCATCTCAAAAGAAAAAAATATTAAAATAAATTTAAACTTACAGTAAAGTTTCAAGGATTGAGAATTGTGCAGTGAATGTTCATGTAATCTTCACGTAGGCCACCAGTTGTTGACATTTGCACACTCCTGAGCTTTCTCTCTCTCTCTCTCACACACACCCCCCCACACACGCACACCACCATTAATTATTATTACTGCTGGCCTGTTTGAGAATAAATGGTAGACATCATGATTGTCACCCCTAAATGCTTAAGCAAATATTTCCTAAGGACAATGACATTCTGTTACAGAATAATATAGTATAATGACCAAATACAGGAAACTTAATAACTTTTTCTAATACATAGTTTCTATTCAAGTTTTTCTTTTTCTTTTCTTTTCTTTTTTATTTATTTTTTTATCTTTGAGAGGGAGTATCGCTCTGTCGCCCAGGCTGGAGTGCAGTGGCGTCATCTCGGCTCACTGCAACCTCCACCTCTTGGGTTCAAGCTATTCTCCTGCCTTAGCCTCTCGAGTAGCTGAGATTACAGGCACCCGCCACCATACCCGGCTACTATTTTTTGTATTTTAGTAGGGACAGGGTTTCACCATGTTGGGCAGACTGTTCTCGAACTCCTGACCTCAAATGATCTGCCCGCCTCAGCCTCCCAAAGTGCTGGGATTACAGGGATGAGCCACCGTGCTGGCTGTATTTGTTTTACTAATTGTCCCAATAATGTCTCTTATAGCAGTGTTTTTCCAATCTAGCACTTTTTAGAAAAAAAAAAAATCACTCATGGCATGTTGGTGTCACGTCTTTTGTCACATTTAATCTGAAAGGGTTTCTTAGCCTTTTTCAGAGTGTAAGCTAGTTGTTTGATGAAGTATTTGTTGTTTAGGGCTTATTTGTTTTTGTGTTTTTTTGCGCCACAGTGCATTACATCGGGGGCCCGTGATGTCCTTTTATTTCATTATTAGTGATATTAATTTTGGTCATTCACTTAAGGTGGTATCTGCCAGGTTTTCTCTGAGAAGTTACAATTTCTTCTTTGTAGTGAATATATGTATAATATATATATTATATATAATACACATTATATATATTTTTATATATATTATATATATATATGTATGTATGTATATACATATATTGTGAGGCGATCATCTGAGACCATGAAACTATTATGTTTCTCATCAAACTTTTACCTGTTGGTTTTAGATTCTTTCCATGATTCTTGCCTGAATCAGTGTTGCTGTGATGGTTGCAGAAGGGTGATACTTATTCTTGCATTGATGATTATTTTGTATAAAATCTCCCAAGAGGTTTTGTGTTTAAATTTCATTTGCTTTTAAAGATGTATCACCCTGAAAATCCTAAGTCAGATTATAATTTGAATAGGTTTGATGCATTGTCGCTATAGAATAATTTATACATTGTATTTGAAGATGCAAATAGACAATCTCACTATTCCCTTACATCAAAATGCTTCCTGGGAGCCTTGCTGTTGAGTACAGGACCCTCAAAGGGTGACCTGGCGAACCAGTTGGCTGTGTCTGGTTGGTGTCTGCAAAAGTCTCTGCCAACCAAAATATCATTCTGCGTCAGAGTGGTGTTCTGTGGGCAGAAGTTTTCTCTGCTTTTTATTCCAAAAACAAGAGAATTTAGAAAACACATGTGGGCAAGACCTGCAGGGGCCCACCCTTAGAAGCAGAAATGCAAAGAAGGAGGCAGCGTGGAAGCTGAGCACTGCTCCTGCGACTCCTGCCTCGCAGATCCAGTCTCCCAGCTTGTCTCAGGGACCCCCTGTGTGCGCGCCTCCGTCCTCCTTGCCCACCTAAAACCTATTCCAAGGGAGGTATCTGGCCTTAATTATGTTTCAAATGTCTGTTTCTAAAAAATAACATCACTTCTGTCAGTAGTGTTTAGCATTTAACAGGGTTTAAAGTCTCAAGTCACAGGAAGTTAGCTCTGACCAGAAGAGGGGGAGGGAGAGAGACAAGCAGTGAGATTTCCGACATACCTGGCATCTCAGCATCTATTGTGGATGCCCCTGCCAAGTGGGGCTGCTGGCCTCTAGATGTGCTTGACCTGCATATACAAGAGGTGGGTTGATAGGTAGGTGATAGGTAAGTAGGTGTGTGGAAAGAAAGAACAGACCCTCCCTACCCCATTATGAGTTTGGTGGGGTCCCCATTCATCCTTATTTTCTTACACTATCTGGTCTCTCCATATGCTTTCACTGGAAGTTTAATAAAGAAGGCCAAGGGAGATTTCATTTGAGCCTCTTCTCTTTATATCTATCTACATCGCTTATTGATGAGACTATCTGTTACTGGAAGGGGGTCCTGATCTAGACCCCAAGAGAGGGTTCTTGGACCTCATGCAAGAAAGAATTCAGGGCAAGTCCATAGAGTAAACTGAAAGCAAGTTTATCAGAGAAGTAAAGAAACCAAAGAATAGCTACTCCATAGGCAGAGCAGTGGCATGGGCTGCTCGACTGAATAGACTTACAGTTGATTTTTGATTATATGCTAAACAAGGGGTGAATTATTTATGAGTTTTCTGGGGAAAGGGCAGGCAGTTCCCAGAACTGAGCATCCCTCCCTTTTTAGACCACATAGGGTAACTTCCAGATGTTGCCACGGCACCTGTAAACTGTCATGGTGCTGCTAGGAGTGTCTTTTGGCGTGCTATTGCATTATAATTCACATATAATGAGCAGTGAGGATGACCAGAGGTCACTTTCATCGCCGTCTTGGATTTGGTGGGTTTTGGCAATCTTCTTTACTGCATCCTGTTTTATCGGCAGGATCTTTGACCTGTATCTTGTGATACCAGTCCTGCCAACCTCCTGTCTCATCCTGTCACTAAGAATGCCTAGCCTTCTGGGAATGCAGCCCAGCAGGTCTCAGCCTTATTTTACCCAGCCCCAGTTCAAGGTGGAGACGCTCTGGTTCAAATGCCTCTGACATACCTGCTTTATTGCTCAATCTCGGATTTGTGTCAACTGGCTGAACAGGTGAAATTAACTAATTTTCTATTACCAGACACTTTCAAGAATATTTAGAGGGTAAGGCTTTTCTTGAGAGGGCTGGGAAATAGCTTTATAACTACAACAAATGAGTTTAGCTACGAGTCGCAGAAAACCTGACAAATAGTGATTCCTTAGACACATCTGAGTTCCATGAATGGGTCCAGGGCTGGCTCCATGACTCAAGTCGGCCTTCGGAAACCCAGATGGCTGGACTGCTTTCTTTTTTCTTCTTTCTTTTTCTTTCCTGTCATAGCCTCAAAGTGGCTGCTGCATCTTCTAGGTGGGAAGAAAAAGCAGGGCGAAGGGAGGGAAGAAGGCAGTAGGTCCCAAGGCTAAACCTTGTGCTTTGCAGAGCTTTCCTAGAAACCCTGTCCACCACATTCCAGTGTGTGCCACTCATTTCCTCGTGCAGCAGCTGTTTGCTGACCAACTACTGGTTGTAGAAGGCTCCCTTCAGGGGGCCCAGGATATAGTGATGGACAGAACTGTCACGAGCTTACGTTTGAAGGCAGGGGCATATACTAGAACAAAAATTACATATTTAAAGTCATGGTATGGAGAAAAATAAAGCAAAGAAAGGGGACCCAGAATTGGGTCACTTGACCACCATAGCTATAAGGGAGTTTAGAGAAGTGAGTATTTTTAACGGAGCACATTGCTATCCTGAACAACATAGGGTTCTTTTTTTTTTTTTTTTTTTTGAGACGGAGCCTCACTCTGTCGCCCAGGCTGGAGTGCAGTGGCGCGATCTCGGCTCACTGCAAGCTCCGCCTCCCAGGTCCACGCCATTCTCCTGCCTCAGCCTCCCCAGTAGCTGGGACTACAGGTGCCCGCCATCATGCCCAGCTAATTTTTTGTATTTTTAGTAGAGACGGGGTTTCACCATGTTAGCCAGGATGGTCTTGATCTCCTGACCTCATGATCCGCCCGCCTTGGCCTCCTAAAGTGCTGGGATGACAGGCGTGAGCCACCGTGCCTGGCCAGGGTTCTTTTCTTAAGGAAAGAGGGTGAATAGACATTGCGTAGGAGACTAGCAGTATTTTCTATGAGAAGTTTAACTTTTATTTGTATGCATGTAAACAAAGGAATCTGAAAATTACCTAGATGTCTGACAAGCTGTGTGTCAAGATTCTTTAGTGTCATTACATTCAAGGAAACCAACTGTAGGGAGGGCCACCTGGCTATTTTGTAATATGTTTATGGAGGAAATCTTCATGGGGTGGTTTATATAGACTAAAAATTGAAAAGGCATAGACAGGTAATAATAGGTGATGTTTATTGAGTTCTTATTATGTGCCAGGAACTGAGCTAAGCACTTAACATTGACTCACTTAATAGAAAAATCCTACAAGATGACAAATGGTATGATTCCCATTTACAAATGCAAAACTAAAGGACAGAGGTAAGTTGCCCAGGGCCACACACTTACTAAGGAGCAGTACACAGATTTGATCCCAGTTAAGAACCCATAACCCTAACCACAGAGCTGTAATTCCAAAGTCCTTAGAATGCATTGCTTATGCAAATACAGAGGCTAGTGGCAAATCGTGTTCGTTAGCATCAAATAAATAGCAGCAGGTAAAACCTACACTTCAGGGCTCCCTTGAAAATAGGAGCAAATTCTACCCTCATCCAGATATAAGCTAGGTCCCAGTTATTTATCTGTAGAGGCAGGAAGGTCCAAAATAAATCTCAAAACTTCACCTAAGCCAATATTTATAACTTCTTTTCTACTAAGTCTTTCACTGGAGTTGAACATTCACTGATTTAGTTTCACTTTTTTTCATTATCTGTGGCTACACTTGAACTATTTTATGGTGAAAAAGTCCAAAAATATATAGCACGATGGAAAAGGAAGGTAAATAAAAGTAGAGAAGGCCAATAGAGCAGTGTTCTGTGGTGAAATAAAGAGGATCGAATATAGTTTATAAATGTTCTCTGCGGACACTTACTCTCCTTGGGCAATGCTTTGCTCTCAGGTATGTTTTATCTGGCAAGCTGATTACTCTTTTGATAATGTCAGCTTTCCTTTTCTCCCTCTCAAAGATCTTTGTCTTCACCCTCTTTCCTCTGACTGCAGGGAAGAAGTCCCAGCACACACATGCCTGTTGCAGTCCCTCCAACTCCCTGCTTTGGATCATCTGCTGCTCTCTTGATTGCTTGCACCACTGATCTGATCTTGTCGTCCTCCTCCTCCCCTTCCTTCTCCTCCTCCTCCTCCTTTTCCTCCTCCTACTCCTCCTCTTCTTCCTCTTGTTCTTCCTCCTCTTCTTCTTCCTCTTCTCCTCTTCCTCCTTCTCCTCTTCCTCATCCTCCTCCTCCTCTTCCTCCTCCTCCTCCTCGTCCTCCTCTTCCTCTGTGGTCTGCCGTCCACCTACCTGGCCACCTTAGCCCTTGCTATGTGCTCCCTAGGCAGAGCAAAAGCCGCTGCAGTTTCTCATACAGGCCCTATTCTCCCAGGGCGTGCTGAGCCTCGGAAATGCTGCTCCTTCAGCGGGATACTCTGTCTCCCACTCTCACCATTACCCCCCGCTGCCCACTCCCCGACCTTTCCCTGGGCAAGCTCCATTCAATCTTAAAACCTCAGCTCTGGGGTTGGCCCCTCCCAGAATTCTCCCGTAATCCACAGACTTGAGGTGAAGTGGCCTGCTACTTGGCCTCTACACCCCCTGGACTCTCCTGCTTCTATTGCAGTGGAGAGTGTGTGTGTGTGTGTGTGTGTGCGCGCGCGCGCGCGTGCGTTGTCACCTTCCACCCTGAACTCCTTGAGCCCTAGATCTTTTGCTTCTCTCCTGGCACACAGAAGATATTCCATAATGTTGAATAAATCGATTGAGTGAGTGAGCATACACAAACATGCTTAGGTCTTCTTTACTCTAGAAAAATCTTCTTGCCGTTCTTCCAGACTATGTTTCTTTTTCTCTCTTTCCCTAGTTGCTAAACTTTTGCCATGAAGCCTGGCTCCTGTCTTCATTCCCTGATGAAATGTTATTTCAGAGGTCAATGGCTTCATAGGAACCTAACCAGAGGCCTCTCCCCACGTGAGTCCCTGTTGCATTGGGTCCTGCTGACTTTTCCTCGGGTCACACTTCTCTCATCTCCCTTGGTGGCTGCGACTTTGCCACCAAGTTTCGAGTTTCTTCTCCTTTATGTGCACTCTGTGCAGCTCTGCCCACCCCTTACTGTGAGTGCACCCCAGGCTTTTTACCCAGCCTGTGAGCTCTCCCAAGGCTCTTACCTGCGCCCATGGCTTTGAGCTCTTTAGGTACTCATTGTAGATTTAACTCTCTCGTTCTGACCTTTGCAATCTGGTGGCCTGCCTATTACAGCCTCTTGCTGAAAAATGCCTGCTCACTAATATCTCAGCCACCCAAACTGCCCATTCATATAACATAATTCACCACTTCCTCTTGACCCTTCTCTAACTACCTGCTCTTTGTCCACACTTCCCTCTCTCTATCCTTGAGAAACTTTTCTGCCCTTCACCCAGGCTTTTTCATCATGATGTCCTGCTTTTTTTCCTTGACCCTTGATTGTCAATTGCCAAATCCTGTTTTTCAACTTCTATAATTTTTCCTTTGTTTCCCTCTGTTTTAGTCCATTTTGTGTTGCTATAATAGAATACCTGAGACTGGCTAATTTCATTTCATTTCTTTTTCTTTTTTTTTTTTTTTTTTTTTTGGAGACAGAGTCTCACCCAGGCTGGAGTGCAGTGATGCAAATCTCGGCTCCCTGCAACCTCTGCCTTCTGGGTTCAAGTGATTCTCCTGCCTCAGCCTCTCGAGTAGCTGGGACTACAGGCATGTGCCACCACGCCCAACTAATTTTTGTATTTTTAGTAGAGACAGGGTTTCACCATATTGGCCAGGCTTGTTATGAACTCCTGATCTCAAGTGATCCACCTGCCTCAGCCCCCTGAAGTGCTAGGATTACAGGTGTGAGTCACCGTACCTGGCTGAGACTGGCTAATTTCTTTCTTTTTTTTTTTTTCTGAGACGTAGTTTCGCTCTTGTTGCCCAGGCTGGAGTGCAATGGTGCGATCTCGGCTCACTGCAACCTCCACCCATTGGGTTTAAGTGATTCTCCTGCCTCAGCCTCCCGAGTAGCTGGGATTACAGGCATGCACCACCATGCCCGGCTAATTTTGTATTTTTAGCAGAGACAGGGTTTCTCCATGTTGGTCAGCCTGGTCTTGAACTCCCGACCTCAGGTGATCCACCCGCCTTGGCCTCCCAAAGTGCTGGGATTACAGGTGTGAGCCACTGCGCCCGGTCTGAGACTGGCTAATTTCTAAAGAAAAAATGTTTATTTAGCTCAGGGTTCTGCAGCCTGGGAAGTTCAAGAGCATGGCCCTGGCTTCCGGGGAGGGCCGTCCTGTGGGGTGATAACATGGTGAAAAAGGCCAAAGAGGAAGTGAACATATGTGAAGAGCCAGGACCAAACAAGAGAGTAACCTCACTTTATAACAGCCCACTCTCTCAGGAACTGATCCATTTCCATGGAAATTAATCCAGGCCCTCAAGAGGGAGAACTCACTCACTACCACAAGCATGGCAGCAAACCATTCGTGAGGGATCTGCTCCCGTGACCCAACACCTCCTGCTAGGCCCCACCTCCCAACATTACCACACTGGAAATCAAATTTCATCATGAGTTTCAGTGGGGACAGAAAGACCATACCCAAACTATAGCACTCTCTGTTTATTTTTAATCTTTATTGTTCCAAGTGAGACCCTTAATGCTCTTTTCATGAGCTAAAGAGCATTCAAGAAATTGCTTTTGGATTTATCTCCCGAAAATACACTCAGGCCACATCTCATTGAGGGGATGCTCAGCTCTCCCCAGTGACATCTATAAATTAGGACCTGTCTAGGTTTTCACCTTGGTAATCAGTGGCCCCTACATATATCCCTGGCTCTTCTTTATTGCTCAGTCTCCCCAGCAATAACCTCATACCTCCATATAACCCCAATTCCAGCCCAACTGGATATTACGATTACCCAAATGCCCCCTTGGCTGTCTGAATTTCATGCATTGGAAGCATTTCCTTCCTTCAAGTCCTATTTGAAGGACTGCTTCTCCTTGAGTACTTTCTCAGTCTCTTCACTGTCTGTATCCTCTCCTCTCCTTGGACTCTAGTAGCATTTTCCATGGATCTGATGTCTCTTAATGTACTTTAACACGTATCATATCATCATTGTTGTTAACATCATCATAACGTGGCTTCTCGGGTGATGTCTATGTACTGGGTACTGTGTGAATCTCTTATTATATGTTATCTTTTTTTTTTGTATAAACTCATTGAGGTATATATTATATTTGAGACTCATTAGGTTGCCTAAATTTCCAGAGCTAGAGGCAAACATCTCAATCCATTCTGAGTGTCATTATAGCCTTGGAATTAAGATGCCCTGCCTGATACCAGACTCTCTGGGTTCAAATCCAGGTTGTCTTCCTTACCAGCTCTGTAACTCTTGGGCAAGCCACTTGACCTTTCTATCTGTAGTTTCCACAATTATCAAATGAAGATGATCATTATAGTGCTTACCTCACTTAGCCATCAAGAGCATAGTAAGTGCTTGATAATGTTGTCTGTTATCTATCTTGTCTGGCCCACATTCATGCCTTTGCCTGTGGCTTGAGTCACTTGTATACTTCCCTAATCCCAGAAGAACCAACATAGTCATGAGCCCTGAGGCTGAGAGCTCACTCTTCTGATTTTCTTCAGTGTCCAGAATAATGGTTTGCACAGAGCAAGTGCTCATTTAGTACTTGCATTGAATTCATTGAATGACCCTAGTTATTTGAAATAGGGCTACAAATGGATTGTTCCCAGGACTGGAATTTCAGAGAAGCTACCTTGGGCTTACTCGTTACCCAACATGTGTCAGTGTCTCCCCAGACTGATGATGTGAATAAAAAGTGCTTTCGGCTTGTAAATATTAACATTATAAAGACACCTGTAAATAAACATTTAACATAGTAGCTTCCAGAAATTGCCAAATCTTTTTCTAAGGGTTGCCCCCCTTTTCTTACCGGATTCTATTTCATAGTCTCGTTCAAGTCTCCCTAGATTTTCCTCTTCTAAGATAGAAACAACTGCTGGGCACGGTGACATGCGCCTATAGTCCTAGCTACTCGGGAGGCTGAGGCAGGAAGACTGCTTGAGCTCAGGAGTTTGAGACTAGCCTGGGCAACACAGCAAGACCCAGTCTCTTAAAAGAAAGAAAGGAAGAAAGAAACAACAGACTGCATAATACCTTCAGATGAAGGTACAATACCAAGAAACTCATACATAATATTGTGATTTAGAAAATCATGCTGTGGAATTATCAGTCCGCCTTTGGAAGTAGACCAGATTCAGTGAAAAGGGCTGATGAGGTCTGTGAGTTTGCTAGGAAATCCAGGTCAAGCCACGTCCCCTGGTGCTGACATGAGTGCATCCTGTCTCCACATCCTGTTTGTGGTGGGGCTGTGGTGTAGGGTGGGGACACCCATGTTTTCCCCCAGGGAGCATGTGTGTGTGCCCTGCGCCTGGGGCCTGTGTGTATGGGAGTGAGGATGTCACACAGAGGCATGCCCTTCAGAGTGGGTCACAGGGCGCTTCTGCCCCATGGAGGTGGATGTGTCCTTCTGTGCCCAGCATCTTCTCGGTCCCCATGAGCTGTTAGAGCATCCCTAAGATAACCAAAGGCAACTGGAGCCATCATTATTTGTTTTTTCAGGCACACTAGGGTGGGAAGCATAGGCAAAATGGCAAACTTAAGTTTCAGAAAATAAATGGACTGGCCCAAGAGCCAGGTGTTGTTATGATATTAGGTACTCTTCTGCCTTAATCAGTGGAGGCTGAGGGCATGAGGGCCAGGTCACTGGCCAGGAGGCTCGTCCATCTGTGACTTGTCCTCTTTGCCACTTCATCCTCTGGGCTTCAGCTCCCTCGTGGGCATGGTGAGGAGTGTGAGTCAGGTGGTCTCCAGGGTCCTTCTAGCTCAGGCCATCTTTTGTTTTCTGCTCCAGTCTAAAGCATGCCCTGCACCGATCAATTTAGCTTGGACTCTGCATATCCCACTATGTTGTAGCTGGCGTAGGCTCTGGAGCTGGACAGAATCTGAGCGTGAGTTTAAGCTCCGCTAGTTGTGGGACTGGGAACAAGTTATTCGAATTCTTTACGCCTCAGGTTTCTATTCAATAAAGCATGCACAAAAACAGCTCTTTTCAAGGGTGGTGCTGTGAAATGCCCAGCACACTGCCTGGCACGCGATAGGTGCTCACATTCTGCTGTTCCCTCCCTCACCCCCTCTGTAATGTGCAGTGCTGCCCCTGGTGAGGGCAGTGAGTCTGTGGTGTCTCTTCTCAGGCTCATTAGACGGTGCCATACACACAGAGCTTATCACTGGCCATGGTCCCCTAAAATATGCCCTTCCCACATGACCTTTAGTTTCTTTTGTGATGCCTGCAATGGGGGCGGCTAGGAAACAACAGCTATTTTCATAGAGCCTGTGCAGTAGCAATGCGCTTAAGCGTGCGTTTGTGCAGGCATAACTGTGTCCACACGTGTGTGTGCACGCGTGCACCATTGCACAGCATATTTGAAGGGCTCAGCATTCCAGAATGCAGGAGCTTGGGGTAGGAGCAGCTGGTCCACAATCCTCCTCCTCAGCTGTTCCCAACTGGAAACTCCGTTGCCCTTCCCTCTGTCTGGCGAGTGAGCCACCAGCCGACCCGGACACAGCTTGAGTCCGCACGTCTGCCCTGTGTCCTTTGCCGGTGGCAGGCTGTGTGTGTTCTTGCTGGGATGGCTGGGGACAGGTGCTGCTGCCAGGAATTGTTTAATGTACGGAGGTGGCTGCTGTTTATTCTCTCTCCTGCATAAGAAGAAACAGAATATTAGGCCAAGGATGGGGTGATGGTGGGAGGCTATCAGTAAATAAATATCATTCCTATACTTGCAGGAAGATGTGGAGACTCAACACCTACTACAGCTTAGTGCGTGCTCCCTGCATGTCTTATTAATTCTCCTACCAAATCTATAATGCAGATGGTATTCTACAGTTAAGGAAACCAAGGTTTAGAAAGGTCAGTGACTTAGCAAGATCACAGACCTTGGGTAAGGCAGAGCTGGATTCTGAATCCAGCTCTGTTTATCTGCAAGGGGCAGACTGCTTCTCATCCACCCAACTACAGGTACAATCAAAGACTGGGGTGCTCGGAGAGACCAGTGATGGGCCAGGCAGCTCGGAAAGTTTAATTTGATAAGCATTTATCCAGCAGTAAGGCCTGGAAAGATGAGTAAGATAGGGTAGCTGTCCTCTTACAATCTGAAGACATGGAAAGATGCTTATAATGCAATGCGAAAACCATCAGGACAGGGGAACTGCAGAAGGAGGGATGGTGAACCCCGCTTGGGGGATAGGCATGGTGCTGAGGACCCTGTATTTTGGCATCAGTCAGGGTTCTATTTGAGAAGTAGAATGTTAAGATAGAATAAGGACTTGGTTATATGCTTTTGACCTCATGCATCACAGCCCGTGCTGGCTGCACAGGCCAGGTGAGGCTGTTCCTTCTGTGTCAGGTGGTACAGCCTGAAGTCAGCAGGGCAGGCAGTTCAGCAAAAACAATGCCTGCAAAGTGAAGAGAGCAAGGACAAAGTCCACCCTGCCAGGGTGGGCTGACACCCATGCCATCAGTCACCGTCTCCAAGCGAGGCTTCAGCTGCGCGGGTGCAGAGGGCCTGCAGGAGTTGTTGACGTCCTTCCTCAGGAGCTCCACACATCACAGGCCCAGGACTGAGGAGCTGAGGAGGAGACCCAGCAGGAATGTGAGCGCTGTGGGCCCAGCTGCTGCCCCATGCCACCCCCTGACCCAGAGGACCAACAATAACAGCTATAGCAGGGCCCCATGCCCACACTGACGGTGAAGCACGGAAAAAAAAGAGCTACTTTCTGCATTTCATGTAAAATCTCTCTTGTGGTCCAGGCTAACCTGGAACTATGCAAGGAAGAGAATTCTGAGAAATGTAATCCGGCTGTTCTAAATTGTCAAGACTCCAAATCGTCACAGGTTCCCATAGGAGTGAGCACCTGAGGGCTGACTGGGGGTTCTCTTAGGCAAAAGCAGAGAGGAAGGAAGTTCCTGGTGGAAGAAAGGGTGTGCAAAACCATAGGAGCACAGCATCTTGGGGGAATGGGTGGTGGAGCCCCAGGCCTAGCTGGTGGAAGGCCTTCAGAGCCAGCTTAGGCATTTCCTGGTGATGGGCTTTGTATTTTAGACGGGTCACTGTCAGCGTGAGGAGGTGGGCTGTGTGCATCCCAGGAGGCAGGGAGAACTGTGAAGAGAGGGAGAGATCTGGAAGGTCTAAAGGCCTTGTCAAGCCTTTCTTTATTTTGCTTCCACTTTCTAAATTCTTTTATCCACCGGCTGATTCATTACTTCGTCGAATCTTTAGGGAGTGTCTCCTTCATGTCAGGAATGCTTGGTGGTCAAGACAACGCAGTCCCCAACCTCTCATCTAAAAGCTTTGCCCAAATAAAACCTTACAAGTCAGGATAATGCTTGAAAAGTATTTGCCACTTGTTTTATCGTGTTACTCTGTATTCTTTTCTGAACACCTCACTTGCAGTATTGCTTATTTTATTTTGGAGGTGTTGGATACAAGGAGGGAATGGAGAATGAAGATGGGCCCTGTGATCCCTGGCCTCTCCTAGGCCGAGCCGGTGGTTCCAAGCATATCTGCACATCACAATTACCTGGAGAGCTTGTTGGAGAGACAGATCCTCAGGCCTTGCCCAGACCTAATGCATTCAATCTCCAGATGTGGAACCCTGGAGGCTTCTAAGAAGTTTCCCAGGAGACTCTTAAGCAGCCAGCTTGGCTTTATTCATCGCCACCCAGATCAGTGTCTTGTCAGCTTTAAGCTCTTGGCTTCTACTCTGCATCGTAAGCACAGGTCGAGTTGGGGGCTGTTCAGCTGATGTCGGTAGAGGTCATTTCATCGTCACGGTGACCTTGGAAAGCTTCCCGGTGCCTGAATCATTTCCAGCAGGTGCTGGTGCGCTCACAACATCAGAAGGGGAAGGACGTGAAGTAATCTGAGGGCAGGGTGAGATCAGTGAGTGGAGTGATCAAGAATGAGAGGACAGGGTCCACTTGGAGTGAGTCTAGGTGTGGAGGGCACATGGAAGTGACAGAGATGCTTGGGAATTTAAAAATGAGATCTGAGAAGACAGGAAAACTTGAGTTTCCATTTTCATAGTATTTATAACATATACAAATTTTCCATTAGCCATGTCTGTGAATGAATTAGAAGTGGGGCAGGGGAAGGCCGAAGTGGTTGCTGCTGACTGGACGCAGATTCAGGGCTGCCGCATGTCCATGCTGCCCGTTGGGAGAAGTAGGGCAGGTGGGCGGCTCCCACAGCCGTGGTCTGGAGGGGTTGCTGGTCACTGTGCTGTGGCAGCGAGAGGAAGGGCCCTCCATGCCCGCAGTGCCTCCAGCCTTGGCCTTCAGTGCTGCTTCCCCTGGACTCCCCTGCTGCCCCCAGGGCAGCTGGCAGAAGAAAAGCGGCAGCCCCAGGCCCCACATCCCTCCAGGGTCCTCTGTGTCCAGGCTGCACAACGGCCTGCGTGGCCAGCAGGCCTCGGGGATGGTGAATGGGAGCCACTGTTTGTTTCCACTGAGAAAGTCCTGACCTGCTTCCGGAGCCATTGCCATGGAAACGCAAGGAGGAGGTTCTTGAATGGAGCCTCTTTCCTCCCCATCTGCCCCACTCCCTTCCCCACTCCAGGCCGAGGCTGGTAAGGGCCAGCTCCCTGCTGCCTCACTTTCCCCCTAGGTTCCTGCACATTTGGTAAAAATACTCAAAGCTGGGGGCCCTCCCTGCCCGTCTCTATAGGGATCAGTGACCCCATCTCCACGCCGCCCGAGCGTGTGGCAGCCCATTCTCACAGCAGCTCTTAACCTGGACCTGCCTCACGCAAAGAGAGAGCCAGAGAGGGCCTTCCAGAGGGGCCCCCGCCAGCCTCAGCCACATTTCCCCATAGAAAAGCCTCTCTTGGACCCCATATTTATTACACATATGCAGGAAATTTTAATAAAGGAAATAGAGCAAACGAATAATTTTGCCCCATTTACAAAATAATTGGGAGCCATTTAGTAATGTAAATAGCAGGCGCAGTGGCTCACGCCTGTAATCCAAGCACTTTGGGAGGCAGAGGCTGGTGGATTGCTTGAGCCCAGGAGTTCGAGACCAGCCTGGGCAACATGGCGAAATCCTGTCTCTACAAAAACAAACAAAAATTAGCTGGACATGGTGTTGCGCGCCTGTAGTCCCAGCTATTTGGGGGCTGAGGAGGTGGGAGGATCACCTGAGCCTGGGGAGGTTGAGGCTGCAGTGAGCTATAATCATATCACTTCATTCCAGCCTGGCCAACAGAGTGAGACCCAGAGTGTCTCATAACAATAATAATAATAATAATATAATGTAAACAAAGGTACTTTCTTTTTAGTGGGCTGCTTAAGCTCATAAGAAATTACTTTTTGCTCATTTTTATAATAACTAGTTTTTGTGGTGAAAACAATGTGCTACAGCCCTGTTTTATTTTATTTTGCTTTTGATAATAATTTAGTAATTCTTAAGACAAAAAAAAAAAACCTAAGTAAAATTTAAAATTCACAGTGAGGCCATAAAATGAAGGCATTTGTTTTTACTGGTTAGATCAAAACCAGAATAAAAAGCAGAATTTCAAGGCCCCCTCCCCTGCCCCTTTTTTTTACACCTTAATTTTTATGCCTACTGAAGAATCATCAAAAGTCAGAATTTGACCTGAAGCCGCAGACTCCAGGGGCAGCATTACAAACTTAAATTGCACTTTCAATACCGGTAATTAGAGACAATGTGGTTTTGGCTTTCGGCTCACAGTATTGCACCAGGTACTGTGAATACTGTGATCAGTAAGACTAGTGAACCCCTTGACTCCATGAAGCTCAAGTTTTAGTGGGAAAAACATTGGTTTGGGTGTCGGAAGAGCTGAGTTTAATCTCCAGCTCTGTGACTTACAGTGACTAATTGCGTGACCTCGGACAAGTCACTTATATAAAGACTCTAGGCCAGAATCTCTTCATACATACAGCAAAGCTAGTTTTTTTGAGGGTTTCTGTGAGACTGAAATACGATGAGATTTATGAATCTACTTTGGTAAGCCAGACCAATGCTTTGTGGAAGTTAGTCATTTTCGTTTCTTCGCCACTAACTGTGTATTCATCCATCCTCATGCTACTAATAAAGACGTACCCAAGACTGAGTAATTTATAAAGGAAAGAGGTTTAATTGACTCACAGTTCAACAGGGCTGGGGAGACCTCAGGAAACTTGCAATCATGGTAGAAGAGGAAACAAACACGTCCTTCTTCACATGATGACAAGAAGGAGAAGAATGTGTGCCAGCAAAGGGGGAAGCCCTTATAAAACCATCAGCTCTCATGAGAACTCACTCACTATCGCGAGAACAGCATGAGGGTAACCGCCCCCATGATTAAATCACCTCCAACCAGGTCTCACCCCTGTTGGGGACACAGAGCCAAATGATATCAAACTGTTATGATTATATTCACCTGCATGTAACTGACATGTGACTTCAGTGTTTAGACAATGGGGACATCTTCTCATATAGCAGGTAGTCTGGAGTTGGGCTTTCCAAGGCTTGAGCAGCTGCTCAGGGAGTTATTCCCACTCCTACTCTACCATCCTTAGTATGGAACTTTCTTCCTTATGATAAAATGATGCCTGTTCCAGGAGGGATAATGGGAAGAGCCGGGCAAAAGGCATGTAGATGGAGTAAATCCTTTTTGTCATAGAAACACTAGCTTTCTTAGAAACATCTCACGATAAAGTTCTAGTATTTCTTCTCTGCCAGACACTGACACTTGGCCTCAACTAACTTTAAGGGAGTCTGGGGAAGTGAGTTTTTAACAAGGTGTACTGCTACCCCAAACAAACTTGGGACTCTGTAAGTAAGAAAGAAAATGAACTGGATATTGACATGGGAGGCAACTAGCTTGACTATTTTTATGTTACAGTAAGATCTTCTTGAGTTTTGTAAACTCCTGGAAGGTGTGCGCCATGTTGTGTGCAGTTTACTCATCCAGTGGCATAGAGCTTTATTATCTATACCAAGCAAACAATAAATCATTGATTGTATATGAAACTGGTCAGTTGCTGATTCCTTTTTATATTACCTCTCATTGTAAAAAATACTATGTGGGCTGAGGCATGGGGGCTCACGCCTGTAATCCCAGCACTTAGGGAGGCCAAGGTGGGAGAATTGCTTGAGGCCAGGAGTTCAAGACCAGCCTGGGCTACATAATGAGATGTCTGTACAAAAAACAAAAAATCAAAAGATTAGTCGGGCATGATGGCATGCGACTCGAGTCCCAGCTACGTGGAAGGCCAAAGCAGGAAGATTGCTCGACTCCAAGAGGTAGAGGCTGCAGTGAGCCATGATTGTGCCACTGTATTCTAGCCTGGGTGATAGAGCAAGAACCTGTCTCAAAAAACAAAAAAATGTATACACACACACACACACACACACACACACACACACCCTCTAGCATATGTCATGGGGATATTCTGAACATTAGTTATTAACTTTGAAGGAATTGAGAAGGCATTTATAACTTTACAGTGCTGGAATAGGTGCTGTTACTATCAATAGTGTTGTTAGTATCAAAGCTGGCATTCATGGAGCAATTTTATCTCAACTTCTTATGCAGTTCAGACCCATGAAGCCACAAATGAAGAAAAATATGGCCCAGATGGAAAAGAGAAGACCCACTGAGGGGTTTTTGGAAACCTCAGAGGATGACTGAATCCCATCCCAGATCTGATTCTCCCTCCTTCGAGCCCACATCGCTCCTGCACTTGGATAGTCCTGGCCTTAGTGAGGCCGTGGCCCAGACACAACCAGACCATGGGCCTCCCCTGTGGAGAGATGGCATTTGGCTGCTTTTCAGATGTGAAACTCTTTAAGTTTCTGCCAGTGACCCACATCATTAACTTTCGGTACAAGTCACCAGTTGGTGAATGAAAGGACACAAATCTCTTTCACTGCACCTTTGTGAGGGATTTTTAGAGTCAACAGGAGTGGGATCTGTCCTTGGCCTGGAAAGCCTTTTGGCCATTCCCGAGGTGCCAGAGAACCAGCCCCTTACAAGTTAAGAAATGGAAGTACATTTGAAGAAGGACTGAGGATGACTTGGTTCATAGGTAGGGTGGTTGAAAAAAAAGGCCGCTAATAATAGCTAGCTTGTTTTATTTAATTTTTTTAGTGCTTAGCATGTGCAGGCATGTAGTAAGTACAGTAAAAGTCACAACTCACTGAAAACTCTAAAAATTCTATGTGATCGGTAACATTTTGTCTCTATTTTGCATAGCAGGAAACTGGGAATCAGTGGGACTAAGTAATGTGCCCAGAGTTAGTAATCAGTAGCGGGTAGAGCTTGGCTTTGAACACTGGCACTTGGACTCCTGAACCCACATTCTGAGCCATTCATTGTGTGGTGCCACTTCCTGGGTAGTGGCCTTATGACAGCATTTGAGACATCCTTCACATGGAGGTACCAGTCAGCTGCTCATGATCTCTACCACAGACAGAACAAAAGGAGGCAGGCTTGATTTGCAGCAGGAAAGATAATGTTTAGTTACCTACAACCTCCATATGTCTAATACTTTATAAAGTGGGAAGTAGAAGAGAAATCCTTGTGTCCATCTCAATTATTTGAGAGAGGTTAATGATAAAATAATTTACAAGGAGGGACCTTAGTGATTTGGAAACTTAGAATCTAGAATAGGAGATACGTCATGGCAATACTTGGTGGAATGGGAACAGTGAGTCTGCTGGAGAAGACTAAGTTCGTCAGTTTGGGACTGCCCTGTGAATAGTTACAAGAAGTAACATTTCCTTGGAGCTTCCCCAGTGCCAGACACTGCGCAAAGCTCTTAACATTCACTGTCTCATGTGATCCTCTTAACAATCCATTACGGGGTACTGTTTTTATCATCACAACTGCACTTAGAAAGACAGTCAAGGCTTAGATTGGTGGCAGCGCTGTCATTTACCCCTAGTTCTGCCTGACTCCTGAATGTGTGTGCTGGGTCAGGCCATTGTCTTGGTTTTGGTACTGCAGACACCTGCCTTGTTCATTTATAAAGGTGACCCTGTAACAAAAAGCCAGCAAGTCCAGGCTGGGAATAGACTGTGAAATGAAAGAAAAAACCTGTATGGGGATTGTTTTGACCGGCTTGACAAAATGTCACCCATGTTGTCATTGATATTGATTATTCCTGGAGTTCTAACAGTATGCCAGATTTTGGCAATAGAATTGCTTTTCTGTCTCAGCCAGTGAATTCACAAGCTAAATCATGGGGCCAGCAAGAGAGGTGCATAGGGCGTGGAATTTAAGGAGGCAACTCACTCCCTGCACCTGCCGGATTCCGAGAGAATCTTACACCAAATCAACACCAAATCTGTAAGAGGTGACCTCTTACAACTTGGGCTATCCATGTCTCTCTGGCATCATCCAAGTCCTGGCCCTGTGGCTGGAGAAAGGGTGACTCTTGAGTTTTTATGGCAACTAGTGGATAGTATGAATTGAATTTCGTTTCATATCTATTTCTCTTAAACAGAGGAGATAGGTTTGTGTGATAAAAGTATCTTTGATACCCAAAGGATAGAAAGAAATATTAAATTGAGGACTTACTTCTTTAACATGAAATGATTTGTCATGAAAGGAGCAAAATATGAAGGTACAGTTATCCATACTTAAGTAGGACATAAAGAAAATGAAAATCTTAACTACTTATTAATGTAAGCCCTTCAACCTTTTAACCTTCCCCTGCCTCCCCCTGTACACGCACAATTCAGTAGCACAGATGTGTCAGGCTTTTTTTTCTAAATGGTGGAGAAAAGGCTGCTACTGGCTTTTGGGACTGCCTTGGCAGGCCTGGGATGATGCAGGAAAAGACCCAGACACAGCAAAAGCCCAGATTTCAAATTCAGCAGGAAATCAACTAATGGAGAAGTTGATTTCCTGAGACTCAAGATTAAGGAACTTTGAAAATCCCTTAAGTACAGGTTTTCCAGTAACATATAGCATATGTTCCTTTCTTGGAAATGAGGTTATAACCACTTTCCTTTCTTTTTCTTTTCTTTTCTTTTTTTTTTTTCTTGGTTATAATGAAGTTTCTGGACAGCTCATCAAAGCCAAAACATGAAGTGTATTTTAGGAATTTGTTTATGCTTGGCCATTCATTGCACTTTTCTGGTGTGCTGGACTCAGTATGTAGAAACGAGATAGAGTTGTCTTTGTCTGGATGTAGCTTAGACTATTTGTATATAAACAGAAGAAGAAAAATGAGTTTGAGCCATAGTATTTGGCCTCCTTTCCTTCTAGAAGCAGATAGGGGGGTCTTGCAATAGCCAGATAGTCAATTCCTGAAAAGTGTTCTTGGAATATTTAGTTCTGATACTTCCATAGACCATGGTCAGGTTTGGTGTTGAAAACTTTCTGTTTTTGCAGGTTCTTCTGAGAATCATTTTAGCAATTTACTCAAGAGCTGGGCCAGTATATAATGGTATCCCCTTTCTGTCTGTCCCTTAAATAATAGAAAAGAGGCATCCTGTTAAAGAATGTATACAATTTGGAATTCTGTTATACAAATGAGGAGGAGTCTGGGGAAGGGGGTGAGGTGTTGAACTCAGGAGGCAGAGATGTGGCCACCAAGCCCAGTTATGCCCTTGCCCAGCACGATTGGACCTCAGGCATGTCATCACTCCCATCTCAGTGACAGTCCTATTCTGTGATGGGGGGTAATGAGAGTATTGCATTTGAGAGGTGGAATTCTATACAAGTGTAAAGAATTTCATGTTGACCTGTGTGTGTTTCTCCTCCTACTCTATGGTCTTACGAGGATCTCCACTGTAAAGCAGTAGACTCACTGGAAAAGAAAATATGGCAACCTAGAGTTTCCACTGTGTGGAGTGTGGGACTGAAATATAATTTTTTTTTTTTTTTTAAGATGGAGTCTCACTGTCACCCAGGCTGGAGTGCAGTGGCGCAATCTCGGCTCACTGCAACCTCCACCTCCTGGGTTCAAGCGATTCTCCTGCCTCAGCCTCCTGAGTAGCTGCGATTACAGGTGCTCTCCACCACGCCTGGCTAATTATTGTATTTTTAGTAGACATGGGGTTTCACCATGTTGTCCAGGCTGGACTCGAACTCCTGACCTCAGGTGATCCACCCGTCTCAGCCTCAAAGTGCTGGGATTACAGGGTCAGACACCGCGCCCAGCTGCGATATAATTTTTGTAAAATGGAGTTTAATAATATTCTAACCAGAAAGGTAAAGGAGCACTCTGCCTTCTTTTCCTTCTCCCACTGGCTGCTCCTCCTAAGTCTCATTGCTGGGCCTCACTTTCTCTTTATGACCACTAAAAATCGGGTTGCCCTGGAGCTCAGTCTTCATAATGTTTCTCTTCGTAGTGTTCAGCCAGTCTCAGAGCTTAGAATATGCAAGTCACTTACAAATTCTTATCTGCAGCTCTAGACTCACATATCCAACTGTTTCTTTACTGTCTCCACAGGGATGTTCAATAAGCACTGCACACTTAGCATGTCCAAAGGGGACCTCTTGTTCCCTCCCCTGCTGTTCCCCTGCCCAGCTTTCCCCATCTGGGGAAGTGAATGTTATTTCATTATTTAGGTTTCTGCTCAGAGAAGCCTTCTCTGTCCCATCACCTCAACTTCTCCTCACTCCTTGACTCTGCAGTCGCCCTCCTTGAATCTGTCTTGTTTATTGCTATGTTCTCAGGACCTCAGAGGACGCCTGACTCCTACTGAGAGGTGAATAAATAAATACTGAATGAAAGAATGAGTGAAAATGAATACACAAAGCAATTTAACAAAGAATTTGTTAAAGACAGAGGTAGGAGGAAAGAAACCAGTTCTGGGGATACTGTCTCTTAAATTATTATTGTTTTTCAATGGGATTGATAAATTCCTTAATGTAGGAATTTTGTTAAGTGAATTCTGCCTTCAGGAACAGCTAAAGCAGTTTAGGGATCTTGAGGAAAAATGTTGACACTTAAGCAGATAGATTTGGGGTCTTAATAGTAGGAGTTATTGATGAACAAATATTTGCTAAGGTTCAGTTCTGAGACTTTAAATCCAATACTTGATGATAATTAAATGTTTAAATGAATTTTTAAAGCGCAGCAGAATATTAATTATTGCTTCCTGGTCATCAAAATCCATGCTGAAGTTACCATACTTTTTACCCATTGACAGTGAAAAAGATGAGTCCAAAGAGCAGATCCAGCTCCAGCACCCACCATCCTCAGGCCTGGGGCTTCTGGCTGGAGGAAGGAGGTACTACTACCAGGAGGCCTCTTTGGAGCTGACGTCTGAGCATTAATTTCTTCCACCAGGAGATTAGTAAATGACCCCTTCCACCTGCTGCCATCCACATTTGGACTTGGGTTATATCATTGATTTTTGCTCCTGCTGGATGAATTGTAATAATCATTCTCAAGGAGAAAGGAGATGGCATTTTGCACTGCTTCTATGCCAGCTTCTGTTTGCAGGGAGAAAGTCACTGCATTCAAATTCACACGTTGAATTTGGATTCAACGTAAAATTCAAAGGATTGTAAATTTGATGAGTTGGGGAGCCTCACGCTTATGAAACATGGGCTTGTTATTCTTTGGCCAGCATCTAGGTGGTGAACTTGTGAAATTTTAAAAACAAAATCCCACTCACCACAGCAAGATGAATAAAGAAACTACAGTGCCATCTGCTGGCATCCTGGGGAAGTTCAAGCAATGCCTGGGCCAAGTCCAAACCGGAGGATAAAATTATTCAAAGTGTGTGATAGTTTGAAGACAGTAGATTAAAAATAGTGAAAATATTGCCAGTCATCATTTCAGAGAGGAAAATGCAATCACATTTTGTGCTAATGGTGTAGCAGTGGGAGCGTACATTTTTCTGCAGCGTACTTTTTGAAGTATTTTGATGACTTTTAGGGAAAGTAAAAATTCACAGTTTATCTTTTCACTTATTACATAATCAGTTTTATCCTGAGGTGGGGATATTTGGTCCATAGCAGTTAGGTCAAGACTTCTCTAGTCCTGGCCGGGCACGGTGGCTCATGCCTGCAATCCCAGCACTTTGGGAGGCCGAGGCGGGCAAATCACCTGAGGTCGGGAGTTCAAGTCCAGCCTGGTCAACATGGTGAAACCCCGTGTCTACTAAAAATACAAAAATTAGCCAGGCATAGTGTCATATGCCTGTAGTCCCAGGAAGCTGAGGCAGGAGAATCGCATGAACCTGGGGGTGGAGGTTGCAGTAAGCCGAGATCGCATCACTGCACTCCAGCCTGGGCAGCAGAGTGAGACTCTGTCTCCAGGAAAAAAAAAAAAAAAAAAAAAAAAAAAAGACATCCCTAGTCCTTAGGGTGAGGACAAAAATACATATGGGGCTCCCTATTCCTCTAGTGGCCCCTTACAGAAAACATGTTTAACCAGCTGCAGACCCCAGCCCGCTGAAGTAAGGTGGGCAGCTGCACGGTCCCATGACTTGAAGTGCAAAGTACAGCACAGTAAGATTTTTTTAAAAAATTAAGAAGCTAAACTTAGCAGAAACCCTTCTTTCTTTCTGAAGGATTTCCTGCCTCAGTCCCCAGCCAACTAGCTTGCTCTTATTTTGCTCCCACTTCTCCCGTGGCCCTGAGCATGTTACATTTGCTGCTTCTCTTCCTCATTCTTCTCCTCCCCTTCCCCCTCGTCATTTCTTATGCTTTTTTGTTCCTGTCTCCCTCTGTCCCTAACCTGTGGCTCCCCTTTCTTCGTGTTCATCCATGTACCTTACTTGTGCGTTGTTCAGTACATTTTGGCTGAAAGATTTAAATTTTGAAATGGCTACCTCCTAAAAGCCTTGCAGGTAGATACAGGTATTTTCATTTTTGTGTGGATAGGAGGAAGGAGAGTAGGTCCTAGCCATGTTTTGGCACAATTTGGTGATAAGTGAGATTTTCCTTACATGTTCTGTATTCACAGCACAGGAATAAGGGGAAATAACTAGAATTCAAAACTAGCTCTTGTCCTCTCTAGCGGTTTCTCCCCTGATTCTGTTCTTAGCTCCGACTCTCCCTTAGTTTACAATAGAAAGCTTTCAGATTTTTGTGCTGGTCATCAACAGTTCTCTGCACTCAGCCATGGAGAATGGTGGTGCTTGCAGGGCATGGGCCTGCCAGTCAGAAATGGCACCCAGTGGTCAGCCCACACCAGTGCAGCTACACCAAAGGGCGGTGGCTTATTAAAGGCGGCTCTGCATGAAAAAGCCTCCCTCCCCTCTCTCTGGTCACCTTAGATTCTCAAGGTCCTTTTATCCAAAAGGTAGGCAGAAGATCACTTTAGGTGATTCAGATATTCAATTCTTCTTCCTCTGAATGATACAGAGTCTCATTCAGTCACCCAGTTTGGAGGTCAGTGGTGTGATCATAGCTCACTACAACCTCGGACTCCTGGGCTCAAGTAGTCCTCCTGCTGCAGCCTCCTGAGTAGCTAGAACTAGCACTATAGATGCATGTCACCATACCCAGTTGAACTTTTTGAAAGTTTTTTTTTTAAAGAGACAGTGTCTCACTATGTTGCCCAGGCTGCTCTCCTCCTGCCTCAGCCTTTGCTCTAATTTTTTCAGTGTAACTCATACCTGGCCTCCCACTTTCTTGTCTTCCCTAGCCTTCAGATGCAAAAATCACCTCTTCCATCTTCCTTCCTGGTGGTGAACTTGTAGTGAAGATTCAGGTTTAAATCCTCCAAGTGTCTGTGTCTCTTCTGATGCAGGTGCCTTCTTTCTGGTTTCCCTTGGCTGCAAGCCCAAGGATACTGTATTTTCCTTCTGGGATTTGGACACACCTAATGAAAGATTTTGCTCCACACTCTACTGTTCCCTGTTCCTTTTTTTTTTTTTTTTTTTTTTTTTTTTGAGATACAGTTTCACTCTGTTGCCCAGTCTGGAGTGCAATGGTGCGATCTTGGCTGACTTCAACCTCTGCCTCCCAGATTCAAGCAATTCTCCTGCCTCAGCCTCCCGAGTAGCTAGGATTACAGGCCTGTGCCACCACGCCTAGCTAATTTTTGTATTTTTAGTAGAGACGGGGCTTTGCCATGTTGTCCAGTCTGGTCTCAAACTCCTGACCTCAAGTGATCTGCCCACCTCGTTCCCTTTTTGATACAACCAATTTTAACTTTCTTTGGTTTTCCCGCTTTCTTTCTTTAAATTTTGTCTGTCTAAGTTTTTTTCTGGAGAAATGCTTAATGAACTGGTTTTGGGCTGTGTACACTTTTCAGATTATTTGGGTTAATCTGTATCTGCCTTCACAAATTGGCAGCCAAAGGTGTTGGGGTGGGAGGCAAATTCGATGCCCAGACATGTATTGATTAATTTGGACACATGTTTAAAAACATTGGTTTCTTTACCATCACTTAAAAATGTTAGAGCTCTTGTATAAAAATACAGATTTCTGGCTGGGCACAGTGGCTCATGCCTGTAATCCCAGCACTTTGGGGGGCCGAGGCAGGAGGATTGCATGAGGTCAGGAGTTCCAGACCATCCTGGCCAACATGGTGAAACCCCATCTCTACTAAAAATATAAAAATTAGCCAGGCGTGATGGCGCATACCTGTAATCTCAGCTACTTGGGAGGCTGAGACAGGAGAATCGCTTGAACCCAGGAGGCGGAGGTTGCAGTGAGCCAAGATCATGCCACTGTACTCCAGCCTGGGCTACAGAGCAAGACTCTGTCTCAAAAAAAAAAAAAAAAATGCAGATTTCTGTCTTCTTTTTGAACATTGGAAGATTCAGCAGGATGGACATTGCACTTGCCAATTGGCAGCAACCAACTGGAGGAACTATGTACTGGCCGCCCCCTTTATTAGGGACACTCAATATCCTGTTGTGGGTGTCTCACCCGCCTCCCTGCCCCCTTTGTTTTCCTAGAGCCGACCACTGTACTCATCTGTGGGCCCAAGTGGCATTTGTGGTGCTGAGTTTATGTTTTCATTATTATTTGCTTTCTCTTTTCCTCTTACACAAGAGACTTCCCAATGGCAGTAACTTCACTTGTATTAGTAGTTCACAGAATGAAAGGTACTTCAGCGATCGTCTAGTGAAGTCTGTCTTCTTCATTTAATATTACAGGTCTCACCTTCGAGTGAGTCTTTAATAAATGTCGACAAATGGCACACGAGTCTATTTCTAGGAAGTCAGCAGACGGGTAGAAAAAGCCAGTGGTAAATAGCCTATAACAATTTCCCTGGCTGTATTAAGTAGTATTGATGCTGGGTCAAACTAGTTAGGAGGATTTTCAGTTCTCCCATGAAAGCAAGGCTCTCCGGTAATCTGATTTGTTTTTCTTTTCTAGGAACCCTCTTCATAAATCAAACTCAGAAGACAGCTCTGTAGGTCAGTACCACTTTTCTTGGTTTACCTATTTAATTATTTCAATACTTTATAGAAAACACGAATATGTGACAATACAAAACCCACAAGAATCCTTCTACTCAGAAATAAACACTGTTAAGATTTTGATGTGCATCCTTATTCTCCTTTTTCTAGGCAGTTTTAAAAAAACATAATTGTGATCATATTCTGCATACTGTTTTATAGTTTTTAAGTTGAATATGTTATGAGCATTTTCCCATGACTGAATATTCTCTACGTTAATATAGAAAAATTAGAAGCAACCTAAATATCCAGCAAAGAATGAATTGGTTAATTAGCTTATGGCACATCCAATATGGTGGAATATTATGCAGACTTAAAAATTTACTGCTGCTGTAAAAATCCTGGGGTCTGTGTCCCTAATAATGTCCTTAGGATAAATCCTTCAATTTGGAATTTTTTGGATCCAAGATTATGCATAATTAAGGCATTGTATGATTTATATATTCTTGATTATAAAATTCACTCTTGGTTTAGTAACAGCTATTCTGTTTGGGTCAGAGGGTGGGTGGCTGATAGTGATTAGAAACATTAAGTACTCAATCAACCCTGGCTGCCTGGCTTTGAATCTGCCGACCCAATAGCTATCACCTTGTGCAGCTCACTTGCACCAAGCCTCAGTTTTCTCATCTGCTAGGTGGGAACAATGATGTGTCATATAATTGAGTATTAAATGAAATTTTGCCATTAGATAGCGAAGTGCCTGGATATAGTAGCTGAATAAATGTTAGCTATTACCATTTATTAGGCTGCATCTCTGTTTCAGAAACATGAAAATGGGAGAAGGGAGAAGGGAATATAGCTTATAGTCAAAGAAATATATTGTCAGCCTGTGCAGTGGCTCACTTCTCTTATCCCAGCAATTTGGGAGGCCAAGGAGGGAGAATTACTTGAGCCCAGGAGTTCGAGACTGACCTGGGCAACATAGCAAGATGCTTTCTCTACCAAAAATTTAAAAATTAGGTGGGCATGGCACCATGCACCTGTAGTCCCAGCTACTTGGGAGGCTGAGGTGGGCGGATCCCTTGAGCCCAACAGTTTGAGGCTACAGTGAGCTGTGATTGCACCACTGCACTCCAGCTTGGACAAAGAGACCATGTCTCTTAAAAAGAAAATAAATAGGCCGGACGTGGTGGCTCACATCTGTAATCCCAGCACTTTGGGAGGCCGAGGAGGGTGGATGATGAGATCAGGAGTTCGAGACCAGCCTGGCCAATATGTCGAAACCTCACCTCTACTAAGAATACAAAAAGTAGCTGGGCATGGTGGCTCATGCCTGCAATCCCAGCTACTCAAGAGGCTGAGGCAGGAGAATCACCTGAACCCAGGAAGCAGAGGTTGTAGTGAGCCAAGATTGCACCGCTGCACTCCAGCCTGGGCGACAGAGCAAGACTCTGTCTCACAAAAAAAAAAAAAAAAAAAAAGAAAGAAAGAAAAGAAAAAAGAAAGAAAATGAATATTCCCGAACTGTCCAAGAGCAAGATTGAGTTAATAATAACTAGTCTGCTTTAACCCTGCATGTCTGATATTTGCTTCAGTGTTAAGCCCAAAGGCAGTGGGTGATACAAAACTTGCCATGAAGCTCTGTCTTTGGCGGAAAGGCTCGGGTTTCATTCCCACAGCTCTGGGGGCTGTCAAAACTTAAATGTGAGGGCATCCTGTTTTGACAGACGACGCCCTTTCTAGCCTGGGAGCACCAAAGACATGGTTCCCACACGTCTGCTTCATTGCTTGGCACCACCAGTCTAGACTGGGGAAACCCATCACTTCGCTGGGCCCTGTTTCCAGTGGCCATGGAGCAACCAGACAGACAACGAGTGGTGACAGAGCTGCTATTTTGAATGTGCCACATCAGCACGATGGCAGACACCGCTGCTGCTGCTTTTTATTTGTAAAGAATAAAGGATTGCTCTACCCACTCATTTTACTTACTCTCCCCTTTCGCTTTGCTTTTAAAAAGGTATTACGTGTTATCGATGATCGGAACCCTACCACATATTAAAAATGTCTAGCTATAGCAGCGAATTTGTTTTCACTTGAAAGTCACCGCAGTCATCTGGAAAGGATCGGGGGTGGGGTGGGTAGAGGGAGACCCATTTGGGAGATGACACAGCCGGATTGCAGTCTTGCTTGTCTTTGTGCCCTGGGTAAGCTGTAGGTGGGTCACCAGGTAGCCTGAATGCCAGGGAGTGCCATATGCATGCCATAGCGAGACCCATGCAGACCACACTTCTGAGAGTAACACTGGGGGCCAGACCCAGAGACCCAGGGGACCAACTCCCCTGACCTGTGGGCCCAGGACATACCAACCATTCTCTTCTTGTCGTTAAATCTGGAATAACAGAAATAAACCAAGGGTAGATCAACAACAGAAATAACAACAAAACCAAGTGAACTTCTTAAAATACCCTATTTGTGGTGTAGTTGAAATAATTGTGGCTAAGACCAAAGGGGGGAAATATACTGCAAGACGAGGCCAAATTAGGCATACTAGTTAAACAAACATCAAAGTAAACACAAGAATGCATGTTCTGCCTTCCTTTTTGATGTTTCTGTTTCTCATCTTAACCTCACTGCACCGTTTCTTGCTACTAGGAAATTTGCATTTCTTTTAAACAACTTTATAGGCATCTCCCATTCTTTCACTAACTGAAAGAAAAAACTGTCCTTTTGTGAAATCAAAGTATTCCTACCAGCTTCGAATTACAAGGAAGAGGCTACTTTTGTTATTAATGATGAATTTATTGCTTGTGCTTTTTGTTCCTTTTTTTTTTTTTTTTTAAGGAAAAGGAGACTGGAAGAAGAAAAATAAGTATTTCTGGCAGAACTTCCGAAAGAACCAGAAAGGAATAATGAGACAGACTTCAAAAGGTACTGCAATGCAGCTGGCGGGCAGTAGGTCCTTTTAGCTCTAACATGGGAAGAATCCTGTGCGGCTAATCTCAGTGGATGCTCTAAGTTAGCGTAACTCACCGCATGTGCCCATAAGATGTTCAACTTTTCTGACATTTCTGTTATTACTTTAAGACTTTGTTCCAGTGATTTTCTTTTGTTTTAAGTCAAAGAAAACAAAAGGGGACAAGTTCACAGTTCTTTCCTTTCATAGATCTGACAGCAGAGGCCGAAGCTTTCGTTTCCTCAGTCGCACCAACCTCAGAAAGATCTTTACTCTTCTCTCATCAAGATCTAGCCTGAAAGGGCCTAGAGAGCCCTAGCATGTGTTGGTTTGGGGCTCTCCTGTCCGCGTTCCCACTGAGATCCTTTGCATTCTTCTGAACTTCTGATGCTCTTCTGCAGCGGGACGGTTATGGGGTGTTGCCCCTGGAAACTCCAGTGGTCTGACATCATGGGAATTTGCCCGGGCGGCTTTGTGAAGGGAGTTCTGCCCTACTCTTGGCTGTGTCTTTTGTTGTTGTTTATATAGTAAGTAAATATATCATCCCTTTGAGGCTCAGTTACATAATTTATGTTTCCCCAGTATTCAGAGAAGAAACCAGAACAAATCCACTTCCAGATTCCAGTCCAGCTGAATGAGGTTGTCAGTAGATTAAAAAGTTTTCCTTGATCACCAGTGACACTGCTTGTTTTCCTTTACAAAATCTTAGTGTCCTGTGCTGTGTGGAACGTCTGTCTAATTATCAGGACACGTGGAAATGAGAAAAACGGATGTGAACAGCAGACACGTCACAGCACACCTGGGTTCCTTGGCAACATTCCGCTTGGTTCTTTTTTCAAGTTGTCCTACTTTTAAGCATTCCCAGTTTTTTGTATTCACCCAGCGTCACTTGTGATTCAAAATAAACCTTGGATTCTAAAAAAAAAACAGTCTAAAGCTAAGGGAAAGGGAGAGGTACAGAGGGAGAGGGAGGGAAGGAGGAAGCCAACAGTTTACCAGCTAACGTGGATTTTTAAAGAACCCAACCAACTCCCCATCACCCGCTCTGCCATTTGAGGTGACACAGATAGTAAAATGAATCAACCCAGCAGGCTTCTCTCTTCACCCAGCACACACTATTATTCTCCCTGTGCAAGTAGCAAAGGGAACTTGAGGGAACTTGAGGAGTATTTTTGGATTGATTGATTGCAAAATGGAAATTAGATGGAAATACAGGGCAACATAAATTCCAAAGTCAGCCATGCCTGAAATGGTTTCCTACAAGTCTACAGGCAGACTCTTTCCCTCTGTCTCTTACACCAAAGGCAAATTAAGCCACAGCCGGGGGCATCCTAACGATATTGGAAGCTGGTAAAAAGTACGAATGAGAAAGATGGGGAGGAGAGCAGGGTGTGGGACTGGAGTGGGGATGTTAAAGCTCATGTTCAGTAACATGTCCTTCCCCACACGCTGACCAGGGGCACCACTGCCCCATGTGGCTCAGATATACCAGAGGCAATAGCAGTCTGTTTGCTCTGTAGGAAAATCTTTGGAATCTAATGGGACATTCTCTTCTCTGCGGTTCTAGCTGCCTTCAGGTGTGAGTTGGAAGTTGATTTTCCCTCAGTTTGGAAACCAATTTATGACAATAATACTTTCAGATACAGACCTATATGGCACCCTTCTTCTGATTAACTCAACATGCTTCATGTCTGTGATTTGCACTTAGCATTTTTTTTTTTTTTTTTTTTTTTTTTGTCTTCAGATGGAGTCTTGCTCTGTCACCTAGGCTGGAGTGCAGTGGTGTGATCTTGGCTCACTGCAACCTTCACCTCCCGGGTTCAAAGCAATTCTCCTGCTTCAGTCTCCTGAGTGTCTGGGATTACAGGTGCCTGCCACCATGCCCGGCTAATTTCTGTATTTTTAGTGGAGATGGGGTTTCACCTTGTTGGCCAGGCTGGTCTCGAACTCCTAACCTCAAGTGATCCACCTGCCTTGGCCTCCCAAAGTGCTGGGATTACAGGCATGAGCCACTGTGCCCGGTGCACTTAGTTTTGAGGAATAATAACAGTGAAATAGCTTAGTAGGAATGGAAGGTTTTGCCAGGTCTGAACTCTGTGACCTTCCTCTGTCATGACCTAGGATTCTTTCCCACTTCTTTGCAAAAATATTTTCTTCTCATTTGTATTTCTAATGGAAGGACACAAAGAACCCACACCTGGAGGAGCCTTGGAATGCTTGTATGATCCAGTTGGGTGTGTAAATTAGATCTTTACTCCACCTATAGCGAGGAGCTCTCTCTCACTTTCCTCCAAAACCCGTCCACTGGGTACTCTATCTCAAAGGCTCTGATCATCTTGAAGGAATTGTTTCTATGGTGACACCCACGTGTTCTGCAAGCCTGTTTCTCAATCAGAGGTGCTTATTGGCTTCTTAAAAAGCAGCATATTTTTGCCACCCTTTGCTTCATCAGTAACGTTCAACATACATAGTGTCCTGAGCAACATTCTTCTCTAGCCCGAGACAGCAGATGTTCAGCATTGACGTTCTGTTTCGCCATTCTTGTTTTCACTCCTGTTATTCTTTGTCCTCAATCTCCAGGAGAAGACGTTGGTTATGTTGCCAGTGAAATAACGATGAGCGATGAGGAGCGGATTCAGCTAATGATGATGGTCAAAGAAAAGATGATCACAATTGAGGAAGCACTTGCTAGGGTAAGCATGCAGATACCTGGTTTATATTTGTGAGGACTTGACTTTCTGAAGTGTAAAAATGTTTGCGGCCAACAAGGGGTATAGGAATCAGGTACCCATGTTGTCAGATAAAATATTTATTCTGTTTACTTGATACAAACATTCTACTTTGTGAGGTGAAACTTCTATAGTCAATGAAAACATGAATGAATGAATGGCAAATATTTTTGATCTGTGGACCACATTAATGAGGAAAATGGCCTTCTGAATGCAGCTGCAAAATTCACAAGCTTTTGAAAAGAATGTAATCAGTAGTAAAAGATCAATTATTAAATAAAAATCAAATGTACTAAAAACATTGTAAACATCAGGATTTTTTGTTTTTTTGAGATAGGGTCTCACTATGTTGCCCAGACTGTAGTGCAGTGGTGCAATCACAACTCACAGCAGCCTCAACCTCCTGGGTCCAAGCAATCCTCCCATGTCAGCCTCCTGAGTAGCTGGGACCACAGGTGTGTGACACCACACCTACCTAGTTTTTAAATTTTTTACAGAGACAGGGTCTCTTCATGTTGCCCAGGCTGGTCTCAAACCCGTGGGCTCAAGTGATCCTCTCACCTCGGCCTCCCAACATGTTGGAATTACAGGCATAAGCAAGCGCACCTGGCCTATAAATATCGGTTCTATAAGATGCCTTCACAAACTGAATTTTGAATAATCTAAAGGTTATACTTACTTTCATATCTAAGTAAATATTAATTGCAATTTATTGTGTTTGTTTTTTGTTTTTATTACTTCCCCCTGAGTTAAGTTAGGCACTACAAGAAGCCTAATCAACCTTCAGGATACTAGAGCAGCATTTATGATAGTAAGGCAGCAATTTATTAAGAGATTCCTTGCTTTGTTGTTGAACAACAAACCCATTGATTCTTGAATTTTCACTTTGAACAGTTGGTTCAGTACTGTGCAGATAAGTCCCAAATAAACAGGTTTAGAAATTGACAAAAACCTTCAAATCACCAAGGAACCATTGAATGAGTTAAGACTTTACCATTGTCTTGGTCCATTTTGTGCTGCTGTAACAGAATACCACAGACTGGGTAATTCATCAAGAACAGGAATTTATTGGCGCATAGCTCTGGAGGCTGGGAAATCTAATGTCAAGGGGCCCCAGCAGGTTTGGTGTCTGGTGAGACTGTGCTCTTCTAAGATGACACCTTGTACACCACATGATCTGCAGGGGAGGAAGGCTAGATGCTTATAAGCCAGAAGGAGGAATGCCAAGAAGCTAAAGGGGGCAAACTTGCCCTTTGATAATGACGGTAATACTACCCTATCACCTCCCAAAGTTTCACCTCTTAACACCGCCACAACAACTACCAAATTCTCACCATGACCTTGGGGAGAGACAAACATTCAACACATAGAAACCGTAACATTCAACCTATAGCAACCATTGAGTGGAACCTTAAAGGTCTGAAACCTTGAAACAATGGCACACATATACTCAGTTTAGTTTAATATACAGTAGTTCCCTCTTACATGCAAGGGATATGTTCTGAGACCCCCAGTGGATGCCTGAAACTGCAGATGGTACCAAACCCTATACATACTATGTATGTTTTTTCTTATGTTCCTATGCATACATATCCATGGTAGACTTTAATCTATAAATTAGGTATAATAAAAAATTAACAACAATAAAAATAAAATAGAACAATTACAACAATATCCTATAATAAAAGTTATGTGACAAAGATGTCCATTTTCACTACTGTTATTCCACGTAGTACTGAAAGTCCTAGCTATAGCAATCAGGCAAGAGAGAGAAATAAAAGAGAACCAAAGATTCCACTGAAAAACTATTAGAACTGATAAGTAAAGTTGCAGGCTACAAAATCAACAAATACATTTCTGTGTATGTGTTCAGCAACAAATACTCTGAAAAGAAATCAAGAAAGTAATTCCATTTATAGTAGCCACAAATAAAATACCTAAGAATAAACTCAACCAAAGAAGTGAAAGCTCTCTATAATGAAAACAATAAAACATTGATGCAAGAAAAGGACACCAAAAAAAAAAAAAAAAAAAAGGAAAGCTATTCCATGTTCACGGATTAGAAGAATCAATATCATTAAAATGGCTATACTACCCAAAGCAATCTACAGATTCAGTGCAATCCATATCAAAATACCAATGACATGCTTCACAGAATTAGAAGAAATGATCTTACACTTTGGGAGGCCGAGGCGGACAGATCACTTGAGATCAGGAGTTCGGGACCAACCTGGCCAACATGGTGAAACCCCGTCTCCACTAAAAATACAAAAATTAGCCAGGCGTGGTGGCACGTGTCTGTAGCAAGCTACTTGGAAGGCTGAAGCAGAAGAATAGCTTGAATCAGGGAGGCGGAGGTTGTAGTAAGCCAAGATCATGCCATTGAACTCCAACGTGGGCGAGAGTGAGAATCCATCCCCCCCACCCCCCAAAAAAAGGAAAGAAGAAAAAATAATCTTAAAATTTGTATTGAACCACAGAATACCTAGAACAGCCAAAGCCACCCTGAGCAAAAAGAACAAAACTGGGGGAATAACATTAACTGACTTCAAATCTATACTACGGAGCTGTAGTAACCAAAACAGCATGGTACTGGCATAAAAACAGACATATAGACCAATGGAATAGAATAGAGAGCCCGGAAATAAACCCGTGCATCTGCAGTGAACTCACTTTCAACAAAGGTGCCAAGAATATACAATGGGGAAAGAACAATCTCTTCAATAAATGGTGCTGGGAAAATTGGATATTCATATGCAGAAGAATGAAACTAGACCCCTCTCTCTTGCCATATAGAAAAATCTAATCAAAATGGATTAAAAGACAAATCTTTAAGACTCAACTATGAAACTAGTAAAAGGAAAACATTGAGGAAATTCTCCAGGACATTGGACTGGGCAAAAATTTCTTGAGTGATATCCTAAAAGTACAGGCAGCTAAAACAAAAATGGACAAATGGGATTACATCATGTTAAAATGCTTCTGCACAGCAAACAAAGCAATCGGCAAAGTGAAAAGACAACCCACATACTGGGAGAAAATATTTGCAAACTAACCGTCTGACAAAGGATTAATAAACAATATATGTGGAACTCAAACAACTCAATAGGAAAAAAATCCAATAATCTAATTTAAAAAATGGAGAAATTATCTGAATAGACATTTCTCAGAAGAAGACAAAGGGAAAACAGACATGTGAAAAGGTGCTCAACATTATTGGTCGTCAGAGAAATGCAAATCAAAACTACAGTAAGATATCATCTCACCCCAATTAAAATGGCTTTGTGGGATGGAGTCTCACTCTGTCACCCAGGCTGGAATGCAGTGGCGAGATCTCGGCTCACTGCGACCTCCGCCTCCTGGGTTCAAGCGATTCTCCTGCATCGGCGTCCCGAATAGCTGGGACCACAGGTGCCTGCCACCACACCTGGCTAATTTTTTTTTTTTTTTGAGATGGAGTCTTGCTCTGTCACCCAGGTTGGAGTGCAATGGTGCAATCTTGGCTCAGTGCAACTTCCACCTCCCAGGTTCCAGCAATTCTCCTGCCTCAGCCTCCCGAGAAGCTGGGATTACAGGTGCCCACCACCATGCCTGGCTAATTTTTGTATTTTTAGTAGAGACAGTGTTTCACCATGTTGGCCAGGCTGGTCTCGAACTCCTGACCTCAGGTGATCCACCCACCTCGGCCTCCCAAAGTGTTGTGATTACGGGCATGAGTCACTGTGCCTGGCCTAAAATGGCTTTTATCCAAAAGACAGGCAATAACAAATGCTGTTAAGGATATGGAGAAAGGGGGACCCTCATATATTGTTGATGGGAATGTAAATTATTACAGCCACTATGGAGAACAGTATGGAGGTTCCTCACAATACAAAAAAATAGAACTACCATATGATGCAGCAATCCCACTGCTAGTATCTACCCAAAAGAAGGGAAGTAAGCATAGAGCTATCTGCACTCTCATGTTTATTGCAGTGCTGTTGACGATCGCCAAGACTTGGAAGCAACCTAAGTGTCCATCAACAGATGAATCGATAAAGAAAATGTGGTACATATACACGGTGGAACACTACCCAGCCATAAAAAAGAATGAGTCTCTGTCATTTACAACAACATGGATAGAATTGGAGGACATTATATTAAGTGAAATAATCCAGGCACAGAAAGTCAAACTGCACAAGTTCTCACTCATTTATGGGAGGTAAAAATTAAAACAATTGAACTGATGGAGATAGAGAGTAGAATGATGGTTACCAGAGCCTGGGGATGGTAGTGAGGAGGTGAGGGGAAGTATGGATGGTTAATGGGTACGAAAGTATAGTTAGAAAGAATGAATAACATCTAGGATTTGCTAGCACAACAGGGTGACTACAGTCAACAATAATATATTGTACATTTAAAAATAACTAAAAGATTATAATTGGAATGCTGGGCTTAGTGCAGATGAGCGGGTCGGCGCTGGGGCAGTTGGTGGAGTGGGTGGCAGGTGAAAGTGACAGCCTCCTGTCCATGCTGCTCATCTCCTGCGCCTTCATTCTCAGCCTGGTCTGCTTTGCCACAACAGTAACCACCTGGCCTAGCTGCTGGCTGGTGCAAAATGCTCATCATATGTTTTCTCTCCCATTACATTCCTTGGGCATGCCATACATTTGGGAAAAGTTAAATTGAATTTCTAGAAAGTGCATATGAGAAGTATGGGCATATGAGAAGTATGGACCTGTATGTAGTTTTTCTGTGGTGAGCAAGACATTTACTCCTGGAGAGAGATGAGACTGCACTACTTTTTTTTTTTTTTTTTTGAGACGGAGTTTTGCCCTTTCAGCCAGGCTGGAGTGAAGTAGCATGATCTTGGCTCACTGCAACTTCCACCTCCTGGGTTCAAGCGATTCTCCTGCCTCAGCCCCCCAAGTAGCTGGGATTATAGGCGCCTGCCACCACGCCCGGCTAATTTTTGTATTTTTAGTAGAGATGGGATTTTACCATGTTGGCCAGGGTGGTCTCAAACTCCTGACCTCATGTGATCCACCTGCCTTGGTCTCCCAAAGTGCTAGGATTATAGGCCTGAGCCACTGCGTCCAGCCGACTGCACCACTTTTTAATAGTAAAACCAAAGATGCAGAAGATGTCTACAGTCATCTCAGGACACCTGTGTTTGGGAAGGGAGTTGAATATGACATGCCTAATCCAGTGTTCTTGGGGCAAGAGAAAATGTTAAAAAGTAGCCTTAATGTAGCCCACCTTAGACAGCAAGTTTCTATAACTGAAAAAGAAAGGAATACTTTCAAGCTGGGGAGAAAGCAGAGAAAAAAATTGTGTGAAGCTCTTTCTGAGCTCATAATTTGATAGCTAGCCATGGTTTACATGGAAAGGAAATCAGAAGTCAACTCAGTAAGAGGTGGCACAGCTGTGCACAGACGTGAGTGGCGGCTTCAAGCCTTTGGCCTGGCTGCGGCCACGTTGGCTGCCTCTGCGTGGTTGCAGAAGCAGTTACAAAGCTCATTGAGAGCACAACTATTGTCTGTAAGGCAACCCAGAAACACAGAAACCAGAAGAAAAAATCCAAGGCATTCTCCAAACTTTACTGGATACTACAGACAAGGGTGAGCACCTGTTGGCAGATGAGGAAGTCACAGGGCTGCTTATTAGACTGTTCTCAGGGCAGCATACATCCTCAACTACTGGTGCCTAAATGAGCTGCTTTATAGCCAGAGATGAAACACTTCATGAAAAATGTTATTTGAAGCAGAAAACTGTCCGTGGAGAGGATCTACCTTCCTTAACTTATGACCTGCTCAAGATTGAAACTCCCCAGCACTTTAGGAGGCCGAGGCAGGCAGATCACCTGATGAGGTCAGGAGTTCAAGACCAGTCTGGCCAACATGATGAAACCCCGTCTCTAATAAAAATACAAAATTAGCCAGGCGTGGTGGCACGCACGTGTAATCCCAGCTACATGGGAGGCTGAAGCAGGAGAATCGCGGAGGCAGAGGTTGCAGTGAGCCGAGATCGCACCATTGCACTGTAGCCTGGGCAAAAAGAGCAAAACTCCATCTTAAAAAAAAAAAAAAAAAGCTTGAAACTTATTTAATCACCGCCGTATTGACTATACTGAGAATGGCTAAACTGCCTCAGAGGGTGTGATAGGATGTACCATTCCTCCAGGCCACCAAATGGGTTTATCTCTCACTGTCAATCAAGGATTTCAAGACACTTGGGTGGAGCTTGTGGCTCCTGATCAGTGATTACAGGACATCTCAACAGGAGAGAAGATGGTCTTGGAGGCCGGCGTCATCATATTGGGAAAAATTTTGCCCATGTTCAGATCAAGACAGTTTGGTCCACTCTGTTTCATTTGTATGAATTTGATTTCATTGATGGATGTTTTCCCACTGTAAATTATAAAACCGTGGTTCATCACACCCCTAAAAACCCAGTTATCACATACAAATGAAGATCAAAATGAAAAAGGCTACAAAGAACTAATATGTGAAACATTACCGTAAGCTGAAAAATCACTGGAAAAGAATGAAATTTACAAAACAAACCTCAGTGTACTGTCTTTTTTAGTGTAATTTTAAAAGATAGCTTAACTTAGGATTTCAATATTTTATTTACTGAATGCTTTCATCCCATCTAATGGCATTAACAGACATTTTCTAATAGCTTTATGATGGATAATTAACACATATGCTTTAAGGAAGTCGAGCTCATCAGTAAAATTGTTGTTTAGGGAGATCTAGGTCATCGGCAGATTTTAAATAACAATTTCTGTGTACCGGGATACCTCAGAGGTATTGCAGGTTTGGCATCAGACCACTGCAGTAAAGGGCATATTGCAGTAAAGTGAGTCACATAAATTTGTTGGTGTTCTCAAAAAAATAGTTTCTGCATTTAATATAAGACGCACCTCCTTATCTCTTCATAGAACTGAAAAGAGTTAGGGCCTTGCTCTGGATTCAGCGTTGGCTTACGAGAGTGTTGTGGCTGTTCTGATCTTCTACGCAGACCATTCAAACTTTCTCCATGTCAGCAATAAGGCTGTTCCATTTTCTTATCATTTGTGTGTCCAGTGGAGGAGCACTTTTCGTTTCCTTTGAGAACTTTTCCTTTGCATTCCCAACTTAACTGTTTGATGCAAAAGCCCTCGCTTTTAGCTTACCCTGGCTTTCAACATGCCCTCCTCACTAAGCTTAATCATTCCTAGCTTTTGATTTAAAGTGAGAAGCACGCTACTCTTCCTTACAGTTAAAGGCACAGAGGCGATTGCAGGGTTATTAATTGGCCTAATTTAAATATGTTGTGTCTCAGGAAATGGGGAGGCTTGAGCAGGAGGGAGAGAGATGGGAGAATGCCTGGTCAGTGGAGCCGTCAGAACACACATATTTATCCATTAAGTTCACTATCTTATATGTTTAGGTTCATGGCTCCCCAAAACAATTACAATATTAACATCCAAGGTCACGGATCACAGGTCACCATAACAGATGTAATAAGAATGAAAAAGTTTGAAATACTGTAGGAATTGCCAAAATGTGACAACAGGGACTCAGAGTGAGCTCGTGCTGTTAGAAAAATGGCACTGATAAACTCGTTCGATGCAGGGCTGCCACAAACCTTCAATTTGTAAAACGCAGTTTCTGTGATGTGCAGTGAAGTGAAGCTCAGTAAAATGAGGTGCGCCTGTACCAATTTTAAGGGCTTACATAGCTCTTGGCAAGTAAGTTCAGGACATTCAATCTTTTACTAATTCCATAAGATGTAGAAAGCCCATACTTGGAAGCTATAGGTTATTCATTTATGTGAGTAATTTGTTGGAGGGTGAAGATAAGAGGGAAGGGAATATACTCACATTTAAAGCCTTGGATAAAAGAGAATAGTAGTAAATGTATTGGAATGATAATACTCAGCATTGATGAGTGATATTGTAGAATAATAGTGTCCTTTGCCATTTTAACTGGAAGCACTGTCTATATGAAATTGAGAGAGATCTATGACCGTGATTTAATAATCACATTTCCTTAAAAATAATTATTTATACTAAAGACTGCTCAAGTCAATGTGATCTAATCAATAAGTATTACACATTGATCTGATAATGTATGTATGTGATTCCAACAAGACCATATCTGTGTGAAAGTCAGAAATAAAGTCCTTTGGAGATTAAGCAAAGAGCACTTAATGTTTGTCATTGACTGTCACTGATGTTTTGGCATGGTGAACTTTTTTTTTTTTTTTTTGAGATAGGGTCTTGCTCTGTAGCCCAGGCTAGAGTGCAGTGGCGTGATAATGGTTCACTACAGCCTCGACCTTCCAGGCTCAAGCAGTTCTCATGCCTCAGCTTCCTTAGTAGCTGAGACTCTAGGCACGTGCCACCACACCTGGCTAATTTTTTTTTTTTTTTTTTTGAGACAGAGTCTTGCTCTGTCGCCCAGGCTAGAGTGCAGTGGCGCGATCTTGGCTCACTGCAACCTCCACCTCCCAGGTTCAAGCAATTCTCCTGCCTCAGCCTCCCAAGTAGCTGGGACTACAGGCAAGCGCCACAACGCCCAGCTAATTTTTGTATTTTTAGTAGAGGCAGGGTTTCACCATGTTGGCCAGGCTGGTCTCGAACTCCTGACCTCAAGTGATCCACCTGCCTCAGCCTCCCAAAGTGGTGGGATTACAGGCGTGAGCCACCGTGCCTGGTTCAAACTTTTCTTAATTCAGGTATCATACATCTGATTCCCTGGAAGCACAGCCTGAGATAGGGACTCTTGTGTATCTTAGTCTATTTAGTGTTGCTATAAAGGAATACCTGAGACAGGGTAACTTATAAAGAAAGGAGGTTTATTTGGCTCATGATTCTACTGCCGAGAGATTGGTCATCTAGTGAAAACCTCAGGCTGCTTCTACTTATGGTGGAAGGCAGTGTGTGTGCAGAGATCACTTGGTGAGAAGAAACAAGAGGGAGAGGGGAGGTGCCTGGCTCTTTTATAACAGCTGCTATTTGGGGAACAAATAGACTGAGAAATCACCTTCCCCACCCCTCCCCAGGGTGTTAAACTATTCTTAAGGGATCCTCCCTCATGGCCGCAAACACCTCTCTTTAGGCCCCCATCCCCTATATTGGAATTCAATTTCAGTATAAGTTTTGGGGAAAGAGACATCCAAACTATATATAGCATTGTGCAAGTGGCCTATTGAAAGAAGGCTTTTAAGAGAAACCTCTAAGTGAGGGAGAAGGATGAAGTTGGACAGAGATGATTTCAGGAGGGGTCTAGCCTCACTCAGCCTGATTCCAAAGGGAGTGGGGAGCCCTGGAGGGTGAATGGCATTGTAGAGTTTGTCATGCCAGGGATGAGATGTCTGGAAGCTGATTGGGGATGGGGAGCAGCCATCTAGATATCTTTGTGGAGACAGCTTCTTTTAGTCATGTTCTCTAGAGCAGGGTATGTGAATTTATACCTATAGGACATTCTTATAAAGTCATTAAGGTAATCTGGGCATCTGGTATACCAGAGCACAAGATTATGAACCAGGAACCTAGATGTATTGTTGAGTCATTTCTTTATAAAAGCGACTGTGCATCAAATCACAGAGATTTGGACACATATAGAGTCCATAGGAGGTTTTTAAAAAATTGATCTCATGGGGAGAAGTTGGAAAGGATTTATCTCAAAAGAAGCAGAAAAGAACTTAATCACAGTCTTCAAGTGCCTGAGGGTTGTTAAAGAGTACATATTTCGGATGTCCTGGAGAATGTTTGATTGTTTGTTTTTTAAAATCTCTACTGAGGACAGATTAGAAAGAAATGAATTTAAAAAGCAGCTGGAGTGGATTTCGGTTTAATATAATGTAAATGCTCTTTATAGTAAGTACTAGTAGAAATTGGAACATTATGATATATCTCTCCCTAAAGGTCTCCAAGATGGAATAAGCATTACTCTTTTAAAGATGGCCATCATTCTAAAAAATCATGTCATGGACTTCAATTGTGAGAAAACAATGAGATTTGGGAACACAGGATGTGAGGGAATGTTTTTGCTTAAGACACACACAAACACCTTAAAATGTCATTATTTTATAACTCCTGGAATTAATGTAAAACACTACAGATTTGCTTTAATATACATTCTTTAATGAAATTACAAATGGTCATGCCTTCATGAAATTATAATTAAACCAAAACTTCTCGAACCAAAGTGGAATATAAAAATGTAATTATAACAGGTAATTATCCATGTAATAACCTGTGTAATTACATGGGTTTTTTTTTTCCTGTGCAGTGCACTTAAAAAAAAAAATAGAGAGCTTGTTTTGTAACTTTAAAACACTTAGAGTTGTGTAATTAGGATAATTAAAAAAACAGTTGCCAGGTGCGGCGGCTCACATCTCTAATCTCAGCACTTTGAGAGGCCAAGGCAGGTGGATCACTTGAGCCCAGGAGTTCGACACCAACCTGGGCATCATGATGAAACCTCATCTCTACAAAAAAATACAAAAAAATTAGCTGGATGTGGTGCCATGCCCCTGTAGTCCCAGCTACTCGGGAGGCTGAGATGGGAGGATTGCTTGAATCAGGGAGATCAAGGTTGCAATGAGCCGTGATTGCACTACTGCACTCCAGCCTGGGCAACAGAGCGAGACCCTGTTACAGAAAACAAACCAAAAAACCAGTTAAGTAGCAAAGTTTGGGTAGGGCACAGAATTAAAATCTCTATCAGAAAAGCACACATAGTTTTAGGCCCCAAAGTAGATAGCAGAGATGAGCATACAGCAGGAAAAAAAAAATCATCATATATGATTGACTAGTTAGAAATTTGTACCTGTTTTCCTTAAAGCTGAAAGTTATTTAGTGGCTCCTAGGAGATGCAGCTAAGGTTGGATATAAACATGGACTAGAGACCTGAAGACGTAATAATCTCATGATAATCCCATTTTCCAACGGGCAGATACTCTCAATCATACAGGGAGAATGTAGCATTTCACAGGCCAATATATCAAAATGGAGAGAACATCCTAGTGTATAACATAAAGACTGGAACAATCTAAGTGTCCCTAATGTAATGGAAAGATTAAAATGATTAATACCCCTAATACCCAAAAGTTTAAACACGTCAAGTTAATGTGAACTTTGAGCTTTCTTTTCTCTGAAAGCACAATGGTAATAATAATAGTATTATACTAACTCTATTGCTTTGATACAGTGTGCTGAGAGTTTTGCTGCATTATCATAGTTAATTCTGGTAACAGCTCTGTAAGACAGATTTATCGTCATGCCTGTTTTCCAGGTGGAGGAACTGAAACATAGAGGGGTTAAATAATTTGTCCTCAGGCCTCCCAGCTGGTATTTGGTTCTGCATTCAAGCTCTTACTCAGTAATCAATACTGCCTACCTCCTCCCACATACACGCAGAAAAGAATTTCGCAGGTTGAAATCACAGTTGTGAAAGTGGCTTTTTCCTGGAGGAATAACTGTCATTGTAGTGGCGCTACCACATCTTCAAGCTCCAGGGCTTCGGGATTGTCCAGTCACCATCACGTGGGCTGGCAGGTTCAATTATTTCTGTTTTTAAGTTGCTTGGCACATGGAACATGATTTGATCACTGTCTTAAATTCATATGTGCACACTGCTTTGTAATAGGGTTTGAATGTAGTGACAATTGTTTTGAACCCCAGAGCTCAATTTCTGTGTAACACTCTCTCACATATGCCATTCTGAAAGATCTCATCTTGCTAAGTTAAATTTGCTCACTTATTTGGGAAGTATAGTAAAAGACATTATAAAAAAATTTTTAAAAGTAAATCTGCTCACTTTGCTATAGCCTTTCTTTCTTTTCTTTCTTTCCTCAGAATTTCGCTCTTGTCGCCCAGGCTGGAGTGCAGTGGTGCGATCTCAGCTCACTGCAACCTCTGCCTCCCAGGTTCAAGCGATTCTCCTGCCTCAGCCTCCTGGGTAGCTGGGATTACAGGCATGTGCCACCACGCCCAGCTAATTTTTGTGTTTTTAGTAGAGATGGGGTTTCAGCATCTTGGCCAGGCTGGTCTCGAACTCCTGACCTCAGGTGATCCACCTCTCTTGGCCTCCCAAGGTTCTGGGATTACAGGTGTGAGCTACTGCGCCTGGCCTGCTATAGGATTTCAATTGTCTTTCTGTGTTTTTCAAAAACTAGAAACCTTGTTTCTGAACCTAAACTTTTAATATCTCTAAGATCTCAATAGAGAGACCATCCTCAAAGGTCTCCAATAACCCCATAACGTTTGTTAGGTGATAACATGGGACTAGCAACTTGAAGCCATTTTGAACAAGACAAACATGTGATTGTTAAAAATCTGTTTCAGGGTCGGGTATGGTGGCTCACACCTGTAATCCCAGCATTTTGGGAGGCTGAGGGGGTGGAACACTTGAGCTTAGGATTTTGAGACCAGCCTGGGCAACATGGCAAAACCCCATCTCTACAAAAAAAAAAAAAAAAAAAAAAAAAAACAAAAATTAGGTGGGCATGGTGGTGCATGCCTGTAGTCCAAGCTACCCGGGATGCTGGGGTGGGATCGCTTGAGCCTGGGAGGTCAAATCTGCAGTGAGCCATGATTGCACCACTGCACTGTAGCCTGGGTGACAGAGTAGAGACCCTGTCTCAACAACAACAACAAATATATATATATATGTTTATATATATATTTGTTTTATATACATGTAAAAAACAAATATATATATAACACATATATATACACACACATATATATACACACACACATACACACACATATATATATGTGTATGTTTCAGGGTTTGACCCCATTTCACTAAAATGTCTGTAGTCTGTCATTTTCTCTTCCTAAAAAGGACATGCATGTTTTTGACTTACACCCTTGGAAAGGTAATTCAGAGGCCAAACTACAGACAATTTCTTTATAATCAAGCTGAGGAAACAGAAGTTTTGATGTTGGAGGGGGAAAGTGAAAATTCTTTCTGGAACACAGGATACAAAGAGTCCATTTTGCCTGTTGATTTGACTTAGATGAAAACCCATAGGGCAGGGTACTTGTCTTCCTCTTGGTTTTGGGAAAGGTGTCTTTGGCTGGTACTTAGTTACCAACACCGGCATGAAGAAGGTACCCAAAGTGATCTCTCTGCTGCTTGAGCACAAGATTATGAACCAGGAACCTAGATGTATTATTTGAGTCATTTCCCTGTAAAAGGTCTGGCCAGTGTCTGGCCATTCTTCCCATTTCAGTATCCATTTCTTCTTGTTACAGCTCAAGGAATACGAGGCCCAGCACCGGCAGTCGGCTGCCCTGGACCCTGCTGACTGGCCAGATGGTTCTTACCCAACGTTTGATGGCTCATCAAACTGCAATGTGAGTTTATCATGTCTTTGACATCTTGATCACCTACGCCGATAAGGGACAGTCTTCACCATTTTAGTCTTTGTATTTCTTTTCGAAACTTCCAACTCGCACCTGGGTCTGCAAAGAGGTGTCTGTTCATATAGATTGCTTATTTTCTCTACCTGACAGAGACTCATCTACAGTCAAAATAGTGTTATCATCCTGGGTTTTTTTTTTTTTTTTATTGCAGTAAAGTATACATAAGATGACATTTACCATATCAGCTATTTTAAAGTGTTCAGTGATACTGGTACTGTTAATGATATTGATCATTAAGTACATTCACATTGCTGTGCAACCAGCATCATAATTTACTTCCAGAAGTTCTTCATCATTTCAAACCGAAACTCTGTTCCAATTAAACAATAACTCTCCCTACGCCCCCGCCTCACCCACCTCCACACACACCCTGCCCCTGGCAGCCACCGTTCTACTTTCTGCCCCTGTGAATTTGACTACTCTCAGTAGCTCATATAAGTGGAATTATACAATATTTGTCTTTGTGTGTCTGGTTTATTTCACCTAGCATAATTCTTTCAAGGTTCATCCACGCTGCAGCATATATCAGAACTTCATCCTTTTTTATGGATAAATAATATTCCACTCTATGTGTATACCACATTTTGTTTATCCATTCATCTGTTAATGGACACTTAGGTTGCTTCCAGCTTTTAGCCATTATGAACAATGCTGCTCTGAACACTGGTGTACAAGTATCTCTGAGTCTCTGCTTTCAGTTCTTTTGCACATACCTAGCACATACCTAGGGGTAGAATTTCTGGATCATATAGTAATTCTGTATTTACCTTTTTGAGGAACCGCCATATGTTTTCTCACAGTAGCTGTATCGTTTTACCTTCCTGCCAACAATGTACAAAAGTTCCAAATTCTTGCCTTTCTCATCAACACTTGTTATTATACTTTTTTGATAATAATTATCCTAATGGTGTGAAATGGTATCTCGTCGTGATTTTGATTTGCATTTCCCTCAAGCATCTTTCATATGTTCATTGGCCATTTGTGTATCATCTTTGTAGAAATGTCTGAGTCTTTTGCCTGGTCTTCAGTTATGTTGTTTTGCTGCTGTTGTTAGCTTGCAGGGGTTCTTTCTATTTTCTGGATATTAATCCCTTATCAGATATGTGATTTGTAAATATTTCCTCCCACTCTGTGGGTTGCCTTTTACCTCTCTTGATAGGGTCCTTGATGCACACACTTTTAAATTTTGAAATCTAGTGTGTCTATTTGTTTTTTTGTTGCCTGTGCTTTTGGTGTCATATCCAAAACATCATTGCCAAATCTAATATCATGAAGATGTTGCCCTCTGTTTTTTTCTGAGGGTTTCATAGTTTTAGCCTTTAAGTTTAGGTTTTTGACCTGTTTTGAGTTAATATTTGTATATGATGAAATATATGGGTCCAACTTCATTCATTTGCATGTGGATATCCAGTTTTTCCAGAACCATTTGTTGAAAAGACTGTCCTTTCCTCATTTTATGGTCATGGCATACTTTTTGAAAATTGATTGATCATATATGTGATGATGTATTTCTGGGCTCTCTATTTTATTCCATTGGACTATCTCTGTCATTTTGCTAGTACAATGCTGTTTTGATTACCATAGCTTTATAGTAAGTTTTGAAATTAGGAAGTATGACACCTCCGATTTTGTTCTAGTTTTTTAAGGTTGTTTTGGCTATTTAAAGGTTCCTTGAGATTCCACATTAATCTTAGTTTGAGTTTTTCTATTTTTGAAAAATATATCGTTGGGAAATTGATAGGGATTGCATTGAATCTTTAGATTGACTTGGGTAATATCATTTTAACTATACGAAATCTTCCAGTCAATGAACATAGGGTATCTTTCCATTTATTTATGTCTTCATTAATTTCTTTCAGCAGTGTTTTGCAGTTTTCAGTATATAAGTCTTGCTTCCTTAATTAAGTTTATTTCTAAGTATTTTATTCTTTTTGATGTTATTGTAAGTGACAATGCTTTTTAAATTTTTTTCAAATTGTTCATTGCTAGTGTATAAAAATGCAGTGGATTTTCATGCATTGATATTCTATCCTGTCACTTTGCTGAATTTATTAGCTATATAGGCTGTGTGTGTGTGTGTGTGTGTGTGTGTGTGTATAGTGTTAGGGTTTTCTATATATAAGATCATGTCTTCAGGAGGCTGAGGTGGGAGGATTGCTTGAGCCCAGAAGGCCAAGGCTGCAGTAAGCTGTGATTGTACCGCTGCACTCCATCCTGTCTTTAAAAAAAAAAAACAAGAAAACAAGATCATGTCTTCTGCAAAAAATAATAATAATAATAATAATTTAACTTTTTCCTTTCCATCTTACGTACCTTGTATTATTCACACTGTTTCAATATGACCAAAACAGTGCTTCTTATTCTACAAGTTCCATAGGGATGATAGGAATGAAGGCTCCAGAATTTCATATAGGCTTTTTTTTTTTGATAAGAGTATTGCTCTGTCACCCAGGCTGGAGTACAGTGGCGTGATCTCAGCTCACTGCAACCTCCACCTCCCAGGTTCCAGTGATTCTCCTGCCTCAGCCTCCCGAGTAGTTAGGACTCAAGGTGTGCACTCCCACACTCAGCTAAGTTTTGTATTTTTTAGTAGAGACAGGGTTTCACCATATTGGCCAGGCTGGTCTCGAACTCCTGACCTTGTGATCCACCCACCTCGGGCTCCCAAAGTGCTGAGATTACAGGCATGAGCCACTGCGCCTGGCCTCATACAAACATTGTAGGGTGCCATCTTCACAATGTGTGGAGCAGAAACAGAAGGAATTACCTCTTTTCATGTATTATATAGTTGTGTTTTGTTTTTTAGGTTATCTCATCCTTAAAATTTGGAAACAACCCCATCTCCCTGTCTTCAGTCTCTTGTCTTTTCCTATCTATGTTCCATACAACCAGTCATCTTTGTAAAACATCCCTCTTTTCTTGCAGTTATGTTTTGAAAACGCTGATGGTTTTCCATTTCTATAAGATAAATTCCACCCTTCTTGGCACACTTAAAATTCTATGTGATCTGGCTTTAATCAATTTCTTAAATCTCATATTCTATCTCCACACCCAATAGCCTATACACCAGACATATCGGACCCCATATGCATGACTGAACAAACCTTGTATTTTTCATTCTTCTGCCCTTTAACTCACATAATTTTCTTTATCTAAAATGTTTTCCTCCAAAATTTTCCTGGTAAAAATCTGAGTTTTTCAAGGTGGAGTCCAACTGTTCCTTGCTCTCTGAAACTTTCCTTCCCGTCCTCAAGCGTATTTATTGCTTCCTATTATGTGCTTTTGTTAAACTGGCTTTATAGATCAAACTTAAACAATTATCCTAGAATATCAAAATTGGTTGTACATATTTCAGCCTCCTTGGAAATAGTGAACCCCTTGGGCAAGAAAGACTGTATTCTTTGTCTCTCCAATGTCCAGCTCCTATAGAAATATTTCAAGAAGAGCATTGTATTTGAACATTCATTCTTTTTTGTTGTTGTTGTTGAGATGGAGTCTCACTCTGTCGCTCAGGCTGGAGTGCAGCGGCATGATCTCGGCTCACTGCAACTTCCGCCTCCTGGGTTCAAGCAATTGTCCTGCCTCCGTGTCCCGATTAGCTGGGATTATAGGCATGCGCCACGACGCCAAGCTAATTTTTCTATTTTTAGTAGAGATGGGGTTTCGCCATGTTGACCAGGTTGGTCTCGAACCTCTGACCTCAGGTGATTCACCCGCCTTGGCCTACCAAAGTACTGGGATTACAGGCGTGAGCCACTGCACCTGGCCTGAACATTCATTCTTCCTGGCTGCCTTAAGAGTATGTTTTATGTCTTGCAACTACAGATTCAGTCTTTACCTTTTTTTCTATCTAAGCAACAAATGGCAGTTTATCAGAAATAAATATAATCCTCCCATCATCTCCCAATTTCCTGAATCAAGCACCAGATTTCCATTGCAGCTAAAAAACAAAGGATTATGAATCTGAAAGCCCTGCCTGGTTTACTTTTGTGTGAAAGTGACTGAGACATTACCGTTTATAATAATAAATGTGTCATAGGCCAGCCAGCAGTGTGTCCCGGGACGATGAGGTAATCAAAAGAGCCGTGTCCATGGTTATCAATGTGCCTTTTTGGGTCTCTAATCCTCAAATCCTAAAGTCTAACATAATATAGATGTAAATCACGAACCTAAAGGATCATGAGGAATAAATACAGTAACTCAGGACTGATTCAAACCCAACTTGGGGGAGAAAACAAAGACCCAGTTGTCCATACTGGGTCCCTTAATATCAGACCCACTGTATACTGCCCTGATTAATAGCATCTGAGTCAAGGGAGAGGTTAGAAGACTTTGTCCATTCAGAGAAACAGGACTGTAGTAAAACCTCACACACTTAGACTTCAAAGAGAGAAGCTTGTTTTGTTTAGGAAAAAGTTAATGTAAGTATTATCAAGCATTTAGAACAAGCTGCTAAGAAAGCATTATTAAGCATTGGTTTATGAGACCCCTTTCAGAGGGCTGGTCAGAACCATTAGCTAGATATAAATTGTGAGAATGAAATGGGTTCTTCTTAATAGTTGGAACATTTCATTCTCTTCAGCATTTCTTTATTCGTTTGGGAGACATTTATGGAGCCGTTGCTATATAGCAGGCATTGTGCTAGATGTTTGAGTTATAAAAGTAAAGGAGAAAGAGAAAGGTCCTTTTCTGACAGTTTATGCTTTAGAGCAGAGGTTAAAATCACACCCATGTGGCTGGGCACAGTGGCTCACGCCTGTAATCCCGGCACTTTGGGAGGCTGAGGCAGGCGGATTACCTGAGGTCAGGAGTTCGAGACCATCCAGGCCAACATGGTGAAACCCCGTCTCTACAAAAATACAATAGAAAATTAGCCAGATGTGGTGGCCTGTGCCTATAGTCCCAGCTACTTGGGAGGCTGAGGCAAGAAAATCTTGAACCCAGGAGGCAGAGGTTGCAGTGAGCCAAGATCACAGGACTGCACTCCAGCCTGGGCAATAGAGCAAGACTCTGTCTCATAAAATATAAATAAATAAATAAAATAAAATAAAATCACACTCGTGTGTGCACACAGATTTGAGATGCCATATACACATTTGCATTACTAACTTCTTACCAAACTATTTCTTCATAGATGGCCCGCAAATAAATTCAGCCTGTCTTAGTTAGACCTAGGGCCAGAAATACCATATGCTTCCTCCTCTCAGAGCACAGTCTTCCAGAAGTTCTGAAGAGTGACTTCTCTTTTGGCTGAGAGGCGTAGGTGATGATAGGCTAGTCAGCAATGCAGTTTTTTGAAGCAGTTGATTTACTCTGTGTATTTTGCTAGCTGACTTTCTGCCAACACCCATGCCCACCTCTGGTCATGCTGTTCAGAGCACCATCCATGAGCACCATCATCATCATCATCATCATCATCATCATCATCATCACATCACCATCCACCACCATCACCACTGAAGTTTGCTTGAACTTGATTGTAATCCTAAGGTATATATATGACCCTTGCCCCTCTTACTCTGGCTTTAGCCTGTTCTGCATTTTTATGAAGAGTTGGCCAGAAACCCCATCCAAAATATTCATTCTCATTATTTTAGATTTTCCTCTATGGCAGAGCAGTTAATTTCAGAATTCAGCCACCACGGGTTATAGGCGCTTTGAATATTTTTTGTGCAAGAGCCGGAGCTTTTCTGTTTTCTGTCGATTCCTTTCTAGAATACAGAGATGTGAATAGCCCACTGGCTCGAATCAGGAATGCCCAGGCCATGAAAGTTTTAGGGATCACAAGGCCTTTGTCACCAGACCTCAATGCCTATATTGATGCCTGTCATGCCTTAGGATTTCATTTGCATTGATTTCATAGGCTTCCCCACCCCCATCGCTGAAATTAGATAATCGCGTGTTGCCTCATAATAAATCCATATGCACATTCCTAGTTTCCAAGAGTGTAAAGTACTAAAGATAGTTACCAGGGGAAGTGAAAAATAGCTTTCCCTTTGCCAGAGAAGAATCTGTTTTGTGCTGTTTTCCATTAATAATAAACTTCTGTTGGGAGTGCTAAAAGTTTTAAAAGAGATTTTTGGTTGAGAGCTTAGCTCAATTTCTTATTAAATGTCTGCACATTTATTTATTATTTTTCATTTTAATTTAGTTTGGTAAGTTTATTTTTTCCTCTGCCTCCTGCAGGGAGGGATGATTGTAAGAGTTCTCAAGCTTTGTGCCCTAAGATTCAGTTTATTTTCTAGTTAAGAAGACATTTAAAGAAATTATGATCTCTGTTTTACCGGGTTTTCTAGTTTTTTGCTAATGTAAGTTGTAAATCATGGTTTTTCTGTTTTTAGAAAGCTGGTGGGTAAGAGTTAGTGATCTATACCTGGTACTTGAATATTAATAAAAATGTTTGCTGTGAAAGATCTTTCCAAATGAAAGGTCATTTGATGGCAATCTTATTTAAAATGTTTTAAGAATATATATAATGTATGAAGAAAAATGAAAGCAACAACCATGACAACAAAGCACAAGATGGGCTAGAGTCATCTTTACCGTTCAGTAGATTTTTCACTTCATAGCAAAATGTGTTCCAGGAAAAGCTGGAATTGTGTTTGTGTAGCTGGAGTTCCTTACCAGGATGGAGGACCTCTAGGGAAATGTTGTTTTGAGTGAGTAAGGCAAGTCATCGTTTCATAACTGATCACTTTTGCTTTTGGGGAGTTTTAGAGTTGGGAAATATTTGTGCAAAGAATGTTATACAGGAGGCTGAGGCAGGAGAGTCGCTTGAACCCGGGAGGTAGAGGTTGCAGTGAGCCGAGATCACGCCACTGCTCTCCAGCCTGGCGACAGAACAAGACTCCGTCTCAAAAAAACAAAAAACAAAAACAAAAACAAAAAAAAGAATGTTATAACTGTGGGCTTGTGGCCTTATAACACCACCTTACCTCCATGTGTGCACTCTTCATAGCCTTCCATTCAACCATATGTACATTTTTGTCACTAATTTGGTTTGAGGTAGAGAGAGCCATGTGGTTGAACTGTGTCCAAAACTTTGGGCCACAGACACAGAATGCCGTGGAGCTATTTTCAATGTTTCCTTGATTGAGGACTTCCAAGGTCTCAACTAAAATATCCCCAGATTATAAGATCTTTTAGTTGGCACCTTTTAAATCTTTTTGGGACTTTCTAAAATTGTAAACCATAAACATGTGCCTCTCCAGTGGCCAGGTTTTACTTAGAGTTTCCAATGTCCTTTCACCAGCCTCAATAACAGACATTGTCTTCAAGCCAGAGGATTCAGTTTCGAAGTTTTGGAAGGAAAGGTAGTCACAGCCCTAGTCGAAATAGAACATTCTGAAAGATAATTTACTAATAACATTCTGGTATGTGCCGAAAGCCAGGGCACCGGCAGAAGTTCCTTTTAAGTGGTTCTTGTGGCAAATGGCTTAATTTCCATTATGACACAAGAAAAGGTTAACAGTGTAATCCCTTTTTATAGAATATGGCGGAAGAACAGTGCAGACACTCATAAGGTGGCCTGAGCAGTTGTGATTTCACTGCTTTTTGGAGCAGAGTGGCAGCATCCTTCTACTTGTATAACCACTGTCCTCTTTTATAGAATCTGCTATTCTGAGCTCAACTCAAAATTTTAAAGGTTGACTATTCTTGCTGTGTTTATTTTGAATTTTTTTTTTTTTTTTTTTTTTTTTTTTTTTTACCGGAGTAACTTTTAGACACTACCTTTAGGTTAAAATTTACCAGATGTTTTATTTTTACATTTCAAAGGTGTTAACATATAAACCTATATCATTAGCTTCATCATGTGGAAAAGTCTGACTGCAAAGAAGATTTCTTTAATGGCAGCATATGATGAATTTACAAAATCTGCTCCCACCTATAAATATTCCCAGCAATCTAAAAAAATGTGTACAATTTTTATAGTTTTGCTGACTTGGATGGCAGTGAATATCGATTAGATGCATAAATTATGTGAAGAGTGACACATACCGTAGTACTTGAGTTGGCGTTGTAGGTCTGGTGAAAGTATCCCCAAAAAAATGATGGATTTTATTTCTACTGTCTTTCTCTTCTTGTAATTATTCATTTACTTTTTGAGAAGGAGTCTGGTTCTGTCACCCAGGCTGGAGTGCAGTGGCGCGATCTCGGCCCTCTGCAACCTCCACCTCCTGGGTTCATGCGATTCTCCTGCCTCAGCCTCCGGAGTAGCTGGGATTACAGGCGCACGCCATCACGCCTGGCTAATGTTTTTTTTTTTTTTTTTTTTTTTTGTATTTCTTAGTAGAGACAGGGTTTCACCATGTTGGCCAGGCTGTTGTCGAACTCCTGACCTCAGGTGATCCGCCTGCCTCGGCCTCCCAAAGTGCTGGAATTACAGGCGTGTTTGATAAGGAAGTTTAAGAGAGGATGGATTCCAAGTATAAAAATAACTTTCATTTCTGAATAAGCGTTTTGCTTTTTAATGGTGTTTACTTTTTTTTTCCACTGCATCTCTTTTCCTCAGGGATCTTTTCATAACTCTGAGTGTGTGGGTTTAAATTTAAAAGGGTTCTAATTGGCAAGATGCTTTTTGGTTTACAGCTAGAAAATGGTTCTACTTATTGAAGCTCTAATAGTTGTCTTAGGCTCATGTTCTTCAGTTCTTTATTTCTCACACAGAAGAAGAGTTTACTTGTTTGACTTGTAATATGACCAGGAGAAAGAAGAAACAAAACATAGCAATAATTTATCAGAAGGCATTTATGCCCTGTATCCTTGGGACAGGTATCAGCAATCCTGTATACAATGCATGCAGTATTACCTTGTGTAGATGAACCCTTTTCAAAAATCTTTCTACATGTAACTATGTTAAAATTAACTTTTATTGGCTGGGTGTGGTGGCCCATGCCTGTAATGCCAGCACTTTGGGAGGCTGAGGCAGGAGGATCACTTGAGGCCAGAAGTTCAAGACCAGCATGGGATCTACATAAAATAAAAAAGTTAGCCGGGCATGGTGGCACACGCCTGTAGTCCCAGCTACTCAGAAGGCTGAGTCGGGAGGATTTCTTGAGCCCAAGAGGCCGAAACTGCAGTGAGCTATGATTGTACCACTGCACTCCAGCCTAGGTGACAGAGCGAGACCCTGTCTCAAAAAAAAGAAAAAAAAAAAAAAGTAAATTTTTTAAAAATATAAAATAATGTATACTGATCTTAGTCTTTTAATGTGTTTGAGGCCTTCATATGATTATTCTGATTTTTATGGATAATTCTTATAAATTTTCATTTTATTTCGCTGGGTAGGAGATTATAGGAGGAAGTATTACTGTGTATTTTAATAAAACCATGATTCTGAAACTAAAATGATAGTAAAATAAGAATATATTAAAGTTCTTATTGAAAGAGTAAAAGTAATAATTCCTTTAATCTACAGCTTAGGGTGAGACTAAAGGAAAAATCAGTCCATTGGAAAAATATACATAGTGAGAGGTTTTGAGAAATGCCCGTTTTGTTCCGTCTGGTTATAAGCTGCCCAGGAGCCATTGCTTAGGTGGCTTCTTGTCACTTCTTCTCTTCTGCCCTCCCATTCCCAGTCTTTTCTCTGGGACAGGGGCCAAAGTTTTCAGGCATGTATTTGTGGAGTCCCTAAGATCACCATGTTTCCACAAAGTTACACAAGAAGGAAGCTGTTGCCTCTACTAGGCCCTGGAAACCAGGCCTTCGCCCTGCGTGGGCAAGAGAGGAGACTGGTTAAGCTCAGACTTGAGTCAGACCTTGGGCTCAGATCCAAATCTCCCACCTATTAGCTCTGTATCTGTGGCCAGGCACTTCATCTTTTTGTTATTTGATGTGAAGATCTTCTGCCCTTCCCGTCAACCGTCATTCTTAAAATACTTGAGTTCCCATAAAAGTGCTGTTTTTGTACATGCCATTAACATGGTAGTAATGGCTTATATTCATGTATCAGCAGATAGGCTAGAATTGTCAGAACAAGCTTAATGTAAAAGTGCATACTTGGTTACACTTTAACCAAACACATAATCAATTTATTTTCTATTTCAGAAGGTATTATTGTGTAAGTGGGTTTAAGGGTGGGTCTGGTATGATTTTAGTAAGCATGTTTGGACTTAGGGGTACTGTCTGTGAAGTGTAAGTAGTTATTGTACTGAAATAATCTAGGGCCCTACAGTGCTGATGACGTGGTCTCATGGAGTGTGTGGGTGTGCGTTCCATACCTGTTATGTCGGAAGGCACTCTCATGGCAGGCCCATTTGGCTCTTTGACTTTGGGAACTAACCAGGCACATCTTTATCATTACTGATTTCTGTAGTTTCAGGAAGTTGAGGGTGCTTGCTGCTTGGAGGCCTTCCTCGACATATCAAAGGCTGGCTGGGCGTGGTGGCTCACACCTGTAATCCCAGCTTTTTGGGAGGCCAAGGTGGGCGGATTGCCTGAGCTCAGGAGTTCTAGACCAGCCCGGGCAACATGGTGAAACCTCATCTCTACAAAAAAAAAACAAACAAACAAAAAAACAAATTTAGCTGGGCATGGTAGTGTGCACCTGTAGTCCCAGCTACTTGGGGGGCTGAGGCGGGAGGATTGCCTGAACGAGGCTGTAGTGAGCTGTATTCATGCCACTGCACTCCAGCCTGGGTGGCAGAGCAAGAACCTGTCTCTAAAAAAGAAAAAAGAAAAAGAAAAAGAAAAACATATCAAGGGCCACATTGATAAAAACAAATGACAAAATAACCCAGATACTATATAATCTGAGGATACCTATTTTAAAAAAATTAATTTAAGATAGATTACGGATACAATTTGGTCTGTTTCTTTCATTTGGTTGAACCTTGTGGAACTCGAGATACTAGACAGCTTTTGACCTATAAAAGTGGTGATTTCCTTTGTCCAACCTAATACATACATACCACGGAGGATATGCCACATTTCCCCTGCTAGCTGATTATATTTCAGTACAGATATTTGTAATCTAATTTGGTTTAGAGATTGGCATTTCAGTTTGCAATCCCAGTTTTTTGTTGTGCTCTTGGGAACAACGCTGGGGAAGTTGGGGATAAGAGGATTTCCATTACTTGTTCAATGTTATTGATTGATTACATGTCAATTCCTTGTTAAATCATTTGCCCTAGTGCCGGTCCTTATTTAATGGATGGGTTGGGGAGATACCCAGGCACTATTGTTGTTCGTAAGTAGAATTTAGACTGCGGGCCATCTCCAACCTAAGCCTGCTTATTAGAATCATAGGTTGCCCATCACTTGTTTCGAGTCCATTGGAATGTTTTCACAATTACCCATTGTATCAAAATTCTTTTTTTTTTTTTTTTTTTTGAGATGGAGTCTCACTCTGTCGCCTAAGCTGGAGTGCAGTGGCACTATCTCGGCTCACTGCAACAAAATTCTTAGAACGATAGTCAGTCATCAGACAAATCATTTGGAAAGCAATATTTTAACACAACCAAATTTTTTTACAGTATAATTTCTATCAAAATATCCTTTTATTCTCTTCTCTATGCCATTCATCTCCCTCTTTGTACCACACCACACTACTAACTTTCTAATATTCACTCTAATATTTATTATTAGTATTATGCTAATAGCATCACATAATTAGTTTATAAAAGGATGCAAATCTCTTCTTACACCGAGCATTTGACCCAAAGTGTAGGTTGAAAGAATGCCATCTTGAGCATTCTTTCATTTATTTATGTGCAAGCATTTATTGAGTACCCCCTATGTGCCAGTCCTTGTACACAGGGAGCTTGGGTTTGAGAAAAGGATTAGATTAATAGATGGCGTGGTTGTGGACTTCATTGAGATTTTCCTGCCTATTGTGATAGGTGCACACAGAAAGTCCAGCAAGCCCCAGCAAGGAGGGTCTGGGAAGCCTTCCCAGAGAAGGTGGTTGACGCTGAGGAAGAGCTTTCCAGGAGAAGGAGAAATGTGTGTCAGGAGAGGGAGCAGCAAAGTCAGAGGTCTAGATGAAGAGCTGAGTAAATCGGAAAACTTGGGTAATATGAGAAAATTAGGTCAAGTAATATGAAGCATTTCTCTCTGTCAGTATTTTGACTTCTAGGGTATAGATTCTATTCTTTACTTATTTTTATTTATAAATTGGTTCTGTAATAGGCTGTTTCCTTATTTCTGCAAACTTTAAATTTATATAATTTATGTTTTTTATCTTGTCTTTGAGGTCTCATTTAATTGAATTCATGTTCTTATTAAATTAGTTTATAGAGAGAAGCAACTATTAGGAATTTCTTCCTGTTCCTTGAGTTGAGATGATGAAGTGATGAGAGCAAAGTTTGGCTTTTTGTTTTTATCTGTGCTTCTTCTTTTTCCCCCTTTCTTTGCCATAGTTTGTTTGTATAGTTGTCATGCATTTTTTTTTTTTTCCACCTTGGTCCTGTTTGGGTGGCTCTGATCACGTTCTCCATTTGTGCTGATATTGAGGGTTATGTTTTGACCTGTTTGCCATGCTATCTGACAATAGATTTTTTTTTTTTCTCCTTTCAAGATACAGTTGAGGGCTTCATTTTGTGGTCCATTTATGTTTGTTGTTGCTACAACCTGGCCATGATATATGGTGAAATGTGGTCTTCATTGGGATAGCTGGACTCTGCCTTTTCTCTCCTGAAACTGTGTTGAATGTGCCGTATCATAATTGATGCCACCTGGTTCATAGCCGGGGTAATTGGTAGAACATAGCCATTCTGCCTTTCATTCATTTTTTGAATTTTAGAGACTGTATTTCAATCAAGAACAGCCTCACTTGACTTTCCATCGTTTCACTCATTGCTCTTCTGTAGCCATTTCCACTGCTCTTAGGTCAGAAAAATATAAAGAGGTCACACAGTTTCCTTCCAGATTGGGAGTCACATGAAAGGATTCTGTGGATTCCTGCCAGCCTGGCTTTTGTAGAAGTTGTGGGCCTTTTCTAGTGGGCCTCAGAAATTCGTTTCTTACCTTAGTCATGGAGTTTAGTACATTAGATTATGTAGCTTTCTTCTTTGGTTGCTCTTGGCACAATATTTTTGCTAGTTTTTAGTGTTTTGTTGTTTGTTTGTTTGTTTTTTCTTCTTGGGGGGCTTTTGCTCATTTTGTTAGTCGTTGTGAGAAGAATATTCTGTGGTTCAGTGTTCAGCAGAGTTCATGACCTGATAGTTTTGCCAATTGGATGACCACAAACAACCTTTCTAGCTCTAAATAATTCCTCTCTGAAGGTATTTAGTCTAGATTTCTTCAATTTGGAACTTGAAGTAAATTTGCTTATTTATTCTGCAAACAGAAGGAGATTAACGTTAAGGTTGTAGATCGTCAGTCTAGGAGGTAACATTGGACCCTCCCGCCTCCAGCTTCGACAGATGACCACTGACCTGGTGGCATAAGTTTGGCTTGGAGGAATGGTCTTGGTGGTCCCACCTTCCCTCCATTGCCATTTGGCTCCATCAGTTCTCTGTATTTCTACATTGCCATTTGCCTAGACAAGGTTGTTTGGCAGCCCTGTCGGAGAAGTCATCGTGCCTGATCCATGAGTCATTCAGCCTAAGATGCCATAAAAGTAATGTGACTTTGCAAACACCACCCAATCCCTTAGGAGACTTACGGCTTCTGGGATGAACACTTTCATCAGCTCCAGAAACTAGCGCCTTAAACGCGTATGTAATTGCCCTACTTGGCAGTCCTGTTCTGAATCATCCTTTTTCCATGGCATGTGAGAATTGGATGCCCTTGGGAATGAGTGGGTTTGGTGTTTTGCTTTAGTCTTCAGTGTGTCTGATCCCATAGATTCGCTCTGGATAACACTACCCCACTCTGAACAGAGGGACCTGTAGAGCTGTGGATTACCTTCCCAACACTTTGTTTCCTAACTCACCTATTTAATATGAAACAACGCGTTTCTCTGACCTATGGTCAGGGTGACAAAGCCCCAGGCAGAAATGTCTTCCAAAGATTTACAGACTGAAGGAGAAGCCAGTCCTCTCACCTCTACTTACCACTCTCTCCCCCAACCCATTCATGAGGAAAGGCATTCTCTGCTCTGTGGCAACCTGCAGAATTGGGGTGGGAGGATTCACTTTTGTTTTATGTCTCCCTAGATCTGGCTGTAGGACTCCTGAGATTTTGTATTTTTCTCCCTTCTCCTCATGGGGGCGATTAAAAACGATTCAAAGTTCATGAGTTTAAGAAATAGATTGCAGTTGATTAAGGAACATAACATCCATTTGCTGCTCCTTTGGTTTTATGGTTAAATTTTAAAGCAGTTTCTTAAGTGAATTAAGTGCTGACAAGCCTTTGCCCCAAAGGAATGGTAATATTACCTCAAATTCTCACATACTTTTTCCAAATAAAACTATCATGTAATTATCTTCTTCTCTCCGCCGCCGCCTCCTCCTCCGTCTCTTTCTTCAAATCTGGCAACAACTAGTTAATTTTGAAACTGCCAGAGAGATTGTTTCAGTGTTCCACTGTACCTCTGGGAGAAGAATGGAATCTCATCTTTTTTTTTCCATATGCTAACCAAAATCTCCTAATTTCAGAGGGCAATGATGTCACCAGCTAATGAGCAAAATATTTCTTACTAAACAGATGAGTCCTCCCCTGACTCCTTTGTGATAAAAGAAAAAAAAAACGTACCCACAATGTGTTTCATATTTTCTACTGTTACTTCTAGCAACTCATAAACACACTTTTAAGTAACTCTAACTTATTTGAACAGTGAGACTAATTTTTTTCTAAATACGAAGAATAACACATTAACCTGGTGTGACCAAAAGGCCTCTGCCATGGCCCCAGAGTCAGTGCAGTGCCCCTGAGGTAGGGAGGGACTTTCAGTGCTTCACTTTTTGGACCGTGGAGGGAGATCAGGCAGTTGGAGAGATTATGAAATCAAGCTTGGGGAAGAGGAGGGCCGGGAAGCTCCTGTTGACTGGTGTCACATGCTGTTTATAAAAGCAACAACATCAGCTGAGCTCTTCTTTGTCTAGATAGGAGGGCATCTAAGGTTGGGATGGGGTGGGTGGGAGAAGTAGGGCCCCAGGACCACGTAAATACTGGACTAGGCTCACGTAGGGACATGGAAATGTCCCTAAACCCATGGCAGGTTCCTCTTCCCCTCACGGAAGTGTGCCTCAATTTCCTTACCCAGAGATGAGTCCTCCCACATCGGAATTCCTATATCTCTGTGTTTTTCTCTTGCGGTTGTCACGGTTGACCTTAACATTAATCATATTTCTGAACTTCTCTTGGGGCTCTCCCTACCCTCAGACGTCTAGATGATAACCTTTATAAACCCAGGGAATGCTGGCTTCCTCCTATTGCTATTCCTTGCCTTTCCTAATGCCTTGAATCAGTGCATTCATTCATTCATTCATTTCAATCAGGAAATATCTGTTTAGCACAAACATAGATATTTATTTATCTAAGTGGAAAAGAATATTGTAATTCTCAGTGTTGGTAACTGCTCCTGAGATTTTAAAACGATACATTTCTTCAGAGCAAGTTGTTGATATGTATCAAAAGTCCTAAAGACACACCCTTTTACCCGTCAATTCTACAGTCGAGTCATCTTTCTAAAAAAAAGAATGTGTTAGACATGTTAGAAATTTTACCACAAAGTGTGCATCCAAGGATTATTTGAAAAATTGGAAACAGGCAAATGTCTAATTACGGGGGCCATGATATCAGTAAATTATGGTATACTTTGATGGCTAAATACTACTGCATCATTAATACATTGTATTGTATTGAATATTTCTTGACATGCGAAAATATTCAAAACATACAGCTTTAAAAAATGGGCTATGAAACAGTGTGGCTACGGTGCACACCAGGGGCCTGGGGTTTCTCTAAAGGAAAATCTTTTGAGGCAGCCGTGGCCCAGAGAGGGTCCCCACTTACAGGCAGATGTGTTATTTCTACTGAGACGGTGCATGTGCATTTGAGGGAGGATTTGGGGACACTGATAGTGACTAGAGGAGTTGGAGGAGGTAAAGATCAAAGATCACCCTTTCTTGTAAAAAAAAAAAAGAAAAAAAAAGAAACATACAGAAACATCAGGGTGTATTTTGTGTGTGCATGTGCATATGTGTGTGTATGGGGAAAAAGTGGGAAGGCATAAACCAAAATATTACCAAGTTTTCTGAGTATGGGATGATACGTCATTTCTCGTACTACTTTGTGCATTTTTGCATTCTCCAAATTTTTAATAATATATGTCATGTGTAGTCAGAAACAATAAATGCTACTAACATACAGATGTGGAAATGAATATGGTCATGTACATTGTCTGCATGACAGTTAGTGATGGGCTAGGGAATCTAGCAATGCCAATATATGTGTGAAGTCCTTGGATAAAGTATCTTTAGTCTAAGGTAGATGAGGAGCAAAGCCAGGAGGGCTTTCCAGAGGAGGCAATATGCAGACTGAAACTTGAAGGATGCATAGGAGTTAGGGGTGTGGATGCAATCAGCAGAGCTGTTTGCAGAAGACGAGCCATCAGGGCAGTGATGGGCATGGGGTGTTTGAGATGCTGCAAGGAAGCAGGGGGTGAGACCGGGTGCTCTGATGCCCTTTCTACCACATGGTATCTGAAGAGTGGAGCACAATGTACCAGAAACTGAATCTGACTGCACACAGTCACATATTTCACTATAAGGCCTTTGGACCTTGTTCCAAGGAGCTAATGAGGACCAATTCCTCACCATAAGAGTCAAATACTGAAGTCCCTTCTCAGCAAATTTGCACATCTACTGTGTTCAAGCCCGCCACCCGGAGAACAGGACCAGCAGTGGCCTTCCCTCACAAAGTCTATCTCCCAATCTGTCCCTCACCAGGGAGCTTCCTAGGGTGGCCTGGCTCAGTCTAGTCTTTCAAATATCCCACAGTTTACTCTGACACATGGCCAGGGCTGAGAGCCACAGGGCTGGGGAGTCTCAACTTCTTCATTCCACAGTGATCGCACCAGTATTTATGGGGAGTCTACTATGGGTGGGCACTAGGAATGCAAGGAGCAGGAGATCAGACAAGACTCCTGGCCCGGGGAGCCTCCTGTTTTCTGAAAGTCAAGCCATGGTACGTCCTCACAAAGGGCCCAACATCGAGTATCTTGATAAATACCTGAATGACTCCCTGAGAGGCGTGGCAGTGAGGTTAAAAAGGGGTGGACGAGGTTGGCTCTCTCTCCCATCCTCTTAGGACACTCTCCAAGTCCTGTACTGTGAGGAGAGGCCGCTCGGGGGAAGTACTGGGGATGTGTCCTTCCCACCACCCTCCCCAAAGTATCTGGATAAATCAGTGCACGAACTTCATGTGTATTTCACATGGAACGAGGGCTTCCTTACCTGCCAAGCTCTAGGCTTCACATTCAAGGTCTCATTTTATCCTCTAGAGAGCCCTAGGAGGCTTCTCACTGCCTATCTTAGAAATGAGAGAAGAAACATGCCCACAGCCACAGGCTCTTCCCATGTGGCACAGAGGGGATCTGAACCTGCATTGGCTCAGAGTCTTCTCTATATCTGAACAGCCCGTTCAGAACCAGCCTCAGATGCTGGCCATATGACAAGCTTTCACACGTAAAAAGGTTGTTGGTTTTTTCTGGTTTTGTTTTTTGAGATGGAGTCTTGCTCTGTCACCCAGGCTGGAGTGCAGTGGCACGATTTCGGCTCACTGCAGCCACTGCCTCCCAGGTTCAAGCGATTCTTGTGTCTCAGCCTTCTGAGTAGCTGGGATTACAGATGTGCACTATGCCTGACTAATTTTTGTATTTTTAGTAGAGACCGTGTTTCACCATGTTGGCCAGGCTGGTCTTGAACTCCTGGCCTCAAGTGATCTGCCTGCCTTGGCCTCCCAAAGTGCTGGGATTACAGGCATGAGCCACTGTGCCTGGCTGGTTGTTGGGTTTTTTTTTTTTTTTTTTTCTTTTTTTCTTTTTGGAGACAGAGTGTCGCTCTGTCACCCAGGCCGGAGTGCAGTGGCATGATCTCAGCTCACTGCAACCTCTGCCTCCCAGGTTCAAGCAGTTCTCCTGCTTCAGCCCCCTGGGTAGCTGGGATTACAGGCATGTGCCACCACGCATGGCTAATTTCTGTATTTTTAGTACAGACGGGGTTTCACCATGTTGTTCAGGCTGGTCTCGAACTCCTGACCTCGTGATCCGCCCACCTTGGCCTCCCAAAGTGCTGGGATTACAGGTGTGAGCCACCGCGCCCAGCTAATTTCTGTATTTTTAGTAGAGACGGGGTTTCACTGTGTTAGCCAGGAAGGTCTCGATCTCCTGACCTCGTGATCTGCCCACCTCGGCCTCCCAAAGTGTTGGGATTACAGGCGTGAGCCACCACGCCCGGCCTGGTTGTTGGGTTTTTAAGTGGTCTTTGCTATTTACACAGCACCTAAAAGAACAGTTTGTGAAAATTAGGTGTTGTTTGAACTCCAGTGAGTTATGAATAGAAGACTGCAGAGTTAATAATAAGGCTGGGCTTGGTGGCTCACGCCTGTAGTCCCAGCCCTTTGGGAGGCCAAGGCGGGCAAATCATCTGAGGTTAGGAGTTTTGAGACTAGCCTGGCCAACATGGTGAAACCCCATCTCTACTAAAAATACAAAAATTAGCTGGGCATACTGGCGGGTGCCTGTAATCCCAGCTACTTGGGAGACTGAGGCAGGAGGATTGCTTGAACCCGGGAGGTGGAGGTTGCAGTGAGCTGAGACCAAGCCATTGTACTCCAGCCTGGGCAACAGAGCAAAACTCCATCTCAAATAATAATATTAATAGTAATAGTAAAAATATTAAGTCCTTATTGAACTCCAGTTCAGTAAGGATTTCAGGTACACAGTATTTAATACAACCACAATGTAAGAAAAGTGCTACTATACCAAATTTATGTGCAGGAATATTAAGACCCATAAAAGTAAAGTGATTTGCTAGAGAACTTGGTAATTAAACCCAGGTTGTTCTAACCCCTGAGACCTTGGGCTATTCCTCTTCCCTTTACCCCAGTCTCACTGGGGCACTCTCATTTTCTTCGTTTTTATCCTGTAATGAAGGAATTTGGTGGAAAATGTCTACACTCAGTTTTAAGGAACTGTGAGCATAACTTTGCAGCATAGTTGTCAGTCTTGGATGAAGAAAGGTCTTGTTGAGGTAGGGTAGTGGCACAGGAGCAAAACTATACAGTCTCAGATTCTGCCCCTGCCATTGCTGTGAAATGGGATCTGTATGCAAATGTTTAGCACATTGCCATTTGGGAATGGTAAGCTTTGGACAAATACAAGTGTTGGAAGTACAACATCGCAAAAGCACCTGGTCCGTCAGGTGGTGGCAGGGGAAGGGGAGTTTGTGGGAGAATCAGTTTGTGAAATGGGGAATTGGGCAGTGTAGGGAGGGTGTGGTGAACCCTTGCAGGAGAAACAAGAGGAAATTCAATAAAGGTTGGGAGGAGATACTTCTGAGCAGAAGACAGAGTGGGAGAAGGGAGTTTAATTCTTGGCAAGGCGTGAGAGACGCCAGCCCGCCCAGGGAAGAAGAGCAGGACAAGAGCTGAGGAAAAGGGGATGGAGCTCTGATGCAGAACCTGCAATGTGTGCGTGGTAAAACATGACCCTCCACTTGGGAGCTTCGTATTCCAATTCCCTTTTGTTGTTGTTGTTGTTGTTGTTTGAGATGGAGTCTCGCTCTGTCGCCCAAGCTGGAGTGCAGTCAGGCGATCTTGGCTCACTGCAGCCTCTGCCTCCCGGACTCAATTTATCCTCCTATCCCAGCCTCCTGAGTAGCTGGGATTACCGGTGTATGCCACCACGCCTGACTAAGTTTTGTAGTTTTAGTAGAGAAGGGTTTTCACCATGTTTCCCAGGCTGGTCTCGAACTCCTGGCCTCAAGTGATCTGCCCGCCTCCGTTGGAATTACAGGCGTGAGCCACTGTGCCTGGCCGTTTTTAGTTTAGGTAACCTCTGAATCCTGTCCAACTCTAAATTTCTGCCATTTTAAGGAGGGACAGTGGTTCCTACGCATCCCTGAGTCCTGTGTAGCTAGGTATTTTATGTCGTGTGATGTCCTATAAAGAGCATTATACATAAAGACTCACCCAACAGGAGGGACATCTAGAAACAAGCAACTCACATTGTGCTGTGAGAATAAATGACTTACCCAAGTGAATGAACTTAGCCCTGAAAAGACAAACGTGACTTGCAGCCCACGTCATGGAGACTTTGTGTGGGTTTTTAGTCCTGTGTTGTTTAGATGATGTTCTTTTTAAGTAACAGCATGTGCCTAGTGGCTCCCCTGAGATCCTTGAGAAAATTAAATAATCATCTTGTGACACGGTCCTCATGCTCACGTTTCTAGAATGCAGGAGAACTCGGATGCTCTGAAATGGGCATTAAAACAATTTGTTAAGAGAGCTTTAGAAGCACCAATGAAGGGGAAATATCCTACATTTACTCTGGTTGTTAAAATTTTAAAAAGGAATGGGGAGAGAGAGAGAAAGTGACAACTCTAGGAGAAAACCACAATCATAAGTTTTAATTCAGTAATTTCAAAAATAGCCATTGGAAGGTGTCTATTTTCAATTGAGACTACTCCCTTAAGGGGGTGTTCAGAAGAATGTCTGCAAAAGAGATCTTTTTTTAAGTTCAGTCACTTTTAAGGGTTAGTCCTTGTCCTCCTTGTCCTGGATTTGCTCAGATTCTCGCGTTCTTTTTTCTGTCTCTGGAATTCCATAGACAGTAATTAAGGAACTGGAGGCCAGCAGGAGGTCAGGGAGCCTTCCTCAGTGAAAACAGGGATTGTTGGCCATGCACAACACTCCCTTTTTTCCTTGTGGTGAATAGGAGATTTGCTTAGAGCTGATGACTTATGCCTTTCTTGCGAGTTATGCAGTTAGCAAGCGACTGGGGAATCAGTCAGCAAGCAGAAAGAAGCTAATTGAATCCAGTGTCTTCCCCTTTCTCCTTCGGATACTGAGCTGTGACGGTGGAGCCTGCCTGATCATGTAACTCCAGGGAGACATGTTCCAGGAGTGCCTAATCTTAATTTTGAGATTGCGGAGTTTGATGCCACAAGAGTGAAGACGCTCTCCGAGTGGGGAGGGGGGTGGGAGGTACCGGACGTCTTCAGAATTGCCCCTTAGGCTTGCTAAATGCCGAAGCCGGTAAGTCACTGAATGCGTTCAATGGGAAAGAAAGAATGTGTTTTCTGTTGCTTCAAGTAAAAGTTTTTGCTGCTCCTGCCTATGATGTTTCTCTCTCTTTTCTTCTTAAATTCCTCTAGATTTGTCCTTCTTCGCCTGTTTACTTCCCTATCTGGTAACCCTGAGCATTTTTGCCTGGCATTTTCACCAGTGAAAATGCGTAACTTTTAGAGAATAGTGAATATTGTTTTGAGAATTTGAGACAATGAGCATATATGGCTCAGCTGTGAATTGTGGAGGCTTTTCCTGGGGAGGACTTGAATTCAGACAGTGTTGCACATTGCTTTTCATAAGCTTATATCTGATTGGCTTCCTTCTCTTAAGTTTAAGATTAACGCTGTGACACAGCCGACCTAGAAAGCTGAAGTATGTATGTCTAATCATGCGCTAGGTTAGAGAGACCAGTGTGTGAATTTCACAGGCAAGTACATTTCCAGTTTCAAATTGCTTTTCAGAAATGTTTAAATACCTCTCGGTGTTACGTGGCGCTGGGGGAGATGAGTGGGCTTAGTCTGGGTGTTAATTGTGACAGCGTGTCGTGTGTTTCGAGCTAGGGAAACAAGCTGAGTGAAAATGCTTCTGCAGAGGGCACAGTTGTAATCCTGTGATCAGCGTGGTGGTCTCAAGCGGTCCTCCAAAGGGTCTAGTTGCTCCTTGCAAATTTGTTTTAACCTTTATTACAGCATATTGCCATTGTGCTTGCACAACTGTGCCATATGGCTTTTGGAAAGGATTTGTTCTGCACACTGCAGTCCCAAGAACTGTTTGTTACAGGGTCCGGTGAAGTATCTGTTACCGACCAGCAGTGACAGGTTTACTTGGAGCAGGGAGAGGATGCATTTAGTGAGCTCCGGCACACAAATGTTTGTACTTACAGATGCTATTCATTTTGTTCCTTTTTTCCGATCATCCAGCGTGTAGCTGTGTTATAAAAAGTTCTCCACGCTGGCTCCATGTCTTTCCTATTAGAACATTGCAGATGTGTCAAGGATGCACTTGTTCCAAAAGAAGCTGGGAAGGAAGGAGGCTCCACCCTCCTCCGGGTGCCAGACGGGCCCCATAGGTTCCTCATTCAGTGGCCTGGCCGGCAAATGGTGTGCTATCTCTTTAAAGCAGCTATAGTTTTGTGTCTTGGCTTGGTCAATTTGTTATGGTTTAAAACTGTGGAGCCAGCTGTCTGCAATCTGATGTAATGTTGCTATGGAAACCAGAAATGAAACACTTAAGCATTCACCACAGAATTACTACATATAGCATTAGCCAAAGTAATTAAAAGTTGAGACATATGGGCTTTCTGCTGGAAAAAAATCTGCAGAGGAGAGGCTGGAAATCAAATGTTTCTGTTTACAATATTGGAAATCCACTTTTCCACAATTTTTGGTGGGATAAGTTGCCTTTTTCTCTTGAAGGTTTTCTGGTGAGGAGCTGTCATACAGATGATTGAGTTCACCTTCTCACTGAGAAGATGATCTGTTTAACTCTGACCCAGGGTGGGACAAGGGAGGGGAGGCCACACTATCTCATGTTTGAATGTGTGTGAATATAGACTTTTATTTTTTAACTTTAGTTTAAAACCTGTTCTATAACAGTGCTGAACCTATTTCTTAGAATCAATCATTTATTTTATATACAATGCAGATTTCCTCTATCTTCTACGAAGTTTTTCACATAGGAAGATTTCTTTTAAAATCTACATAGTATTTGAATTTAAAAATTATATATTTTTTATGTTTATAAATATAAAAATTCTCAAGCCCCCATCCCTGGTGGTGTATTTCCTGAATAAAAAGACATGCTGGCCAGCCATGGTGGTTCATGCCTGTAATCCCAGCACTTTGAGAGGCTGAGGCGGGCAGATTACCTGAGAGTCGGGAGATCAAGACCAGCCTGGCCAACATGGCGAAATGCCATCTCTACAAAAATACAAAAATTAGCTGGGTATGGTGGTGTGTGCCTGTAATCCCAGCTACTCGGGAGGCTGAGGCTGGAGAATCGCTTGAACTCAGGACGCAGAGGTTGCAGTGAGCTGAGATCGCGCCACTGCACTCCAGCCTGGGAGACAGAGCGAGACTCCATCTCAAAAAAAAAAAAAAAAGAAAGACATGCTGTGTTATTTTCAGCATTTGGGAAGTGGAATATACTTAAAAAGAGAAATATGACATGAGGAATTCAAGATTTACTCTCCAGTTTAGAAGAAATGCAAGCCTTTTACAGCGTTTTTGTGTTAAAACAGCTGGAGATAATTTTTTAAAGGCAAATATTTCACAACGCTTTTTTCCTCTGGACTCAGTAGGAAGTGAGAAGTCAACACCTCTCCATCAATATCATGGATGCAGCAATACATTCTTGGGATAGGTTGTTGAACTCAAGTAACTTCTAGGCTGACTTCTAGGTTAATTTTCTATTACACACACACACACACACACACACACACACACACACACACACCTTGGATGACCTGGATTTTATGTTGCATTTTTCTTCATATAAATTGTGCCGCATCTATCTTGTCTAGTGTCCAAAAAATGATCATGGAAAAGAAGGACTTGGTTGCCATGGTTTGTGATTTGTCAGTGACAAACACCTCCAAATCTTGATTTTTCTAGAAAAATAAAAATAGCATTAATTCAAAGGTACAAAGAAGTATAATTCAAAGGTATAATTCAAAGGTATGTTTCTCAAAAATAAATGGAACATGTGAAAACAATTAAATAAGTACCTGGAATATGTTACTTTTTGCCACAGTGAATCTGGGCAGAGGAAAGTAGGATTTTATGAGGAAGGCATTGCCTTTAAATCTACTGTCCTTGTTTAACTATTTTGATTTCTCCTTGGAAAGTTCACTCTAGTACATATAATGATTTGTGTCTTTGTGGACTAAAATTTTTGTATTAGTTTTTTCTATACCCCATTTCTCTTACTGCCCACTGTCCCATGCATACACACCCACATCACCACCACCAGCCAGCAAACTAGGTATGAGGTATACACATCAGTAATTTTCATCCTGTAACACAGCTTCTTGTATTTTGATTACAAACAATCTGTACCTATTTCATTTTCATTTGATTTCAACATTTGTTTATTTATTTATTTTTTTTTTTTTGAGACAGAGTCTCGCTCTGTTGCCCAGGCTGGAGTGCAGTGGCGCGATCTCGGCTCACTGCAAGCTCCGCCTCCTGGGTTCACGCCATTCTTCTGCCTCAGCCTCCTGAGTAGCTGGGACTACAGGCACCCGCCACCACGCCCAGCTAATTTTTTGTATTTTTAGTAGAGACGGGGTTTCACCGTGTTAGCCAGGATGGTCTCAATCACCTGACCTCGTGATCCTCCCACCTCGGCCTCCCAAAGTGCTGATTTCAACATTTTTAAATGTGAGGATTAGAGACATATTCTAGGTTTGTCCCATTGATAGTTATAGAGACTTTCTATAACATAATGTTGATTCTTCTTCTATTAGAATTGCTTGGCTTTTGAGCTACATCAAGAGAGCAGAATGTTTTTAAATGTTTATATGTAATTCCATGAACTGTGGGTTTTTCAGGTGCTTGTTACCCAGAATGAGGGTTAACCAAGTTCTCATTCCTCTGGTTGACCGCTCCAACCATTTCATCACATGTCAACAATCCAACCAAGTAGAAATGAAACTCAAACCAGACAAAACCATTTTGTATTATGAACTACACTTATTATTCTAATTTTTTATATTTTTAGTTTTAAGCCTAATTGTCAGCATCCAGTGTAGCCTGTCCCCACCGTTACCTGGGAGTCCAGTTCCCATTCTTTATTACTAGGTAACCAGTACTTAGCTTTAATTCTGACACTTGCAGGCAACATTTTATCTAGTAATTTTAGAGAAATTGGACATAGATATTAATACACTTTACAGAAGAGAAGTCTGAGAAACACTTCTGTCCTGATGACTTGCTGATGTTAGGTTTATAGTTAACCATAAGTGGGTAAATGGTTTGCTGATAGTCATACAGGGAGAAAGTACCGTGGCTCCATGCCTTGAGTTCCAGGGTGAGGACAGAGGCCAGGACATCAGTTGTTTATATCCCTTACTATCCTTGTACTAATGTTCGTGCCATAGTGCAAAGAGGACTCACAACGTGCACCATTTTTATGCCTAAATAATGCATAGAAACTCTACTTCTTCTTCTCTTGAGGTATTCTCTGCAACTCTTGCTTATCTGTTTTATTGTCTGTAACACTGGGATTAGTGAGAGCTTTTCTTTGGGAGAAAAGTCTCTACATTAGATTTGTGTTCAGAGATGAGGCTTGTTTTTGTTTTGTGTGTTCATTTGAGGCATTTATCTTCCTACTGTTCCATGAACTGGGTTGGAGGAAATGGAGAGAAGGTTGTTGTCAGGGCGTGCGACATGAGCTGGAATTGCTCACCCACTGCACAGGGTGTGCCGAGGCGGCTGCTCCCAGGCATGCCCACACACCCGTGTTGCACGCTCGTTTAGCCAGAGATCTCTTTTGCTGTTTCACATTTTGAACAGATACAACAGAGGAAGCTGCATATTGGATGTTGGAGCTGACTTAGAAATGAAACCCTCATTTTGTTCACAAGGAAAGGATTGTTTTTAGCCTGGGTCACTGCTGCAGAGAGAGATTTTTTTCCCTCTCTCTGTAATGTTTGATACTTGAGGGAAAACAGCTGGGCCTGAGCATGCTGACTCCCTGCAAAGTGCAATGGGCTGCTGGGGAATATGGACTGTACTGTATGGCTGAAAGGTCAGCTTTTTCCCTTGTCTCTCTTGGAGGAATGCAGGGTCTGTCCTCACATTCGCCTTGTGAGCCCTTAGAAGGAGCCGGGAGAGGCGGAAGGGCTGGCTGCAATGTGGCAGACAGTCTTAGCCAATGGGATGGAAGAGGCTGTTTGCATCTCTTTCCCTTTCCTGCCCTGCTGTTTTTGATTTTGGGGGGAGGGCTGGAAAAAGCCAACAGAATTTTGGTTTGGAGAAGTAGTTGATGACCACGTTAAACAGCAAGCCCTGATGGGCCAGACAGATGAGAGCCTGGCCCAAACCACAGCAGTGAAACTGGAATTACAGGGCCAGCATCGGAGGGAGAGTCCTGCTGGAGTCCTCCTAAAAGAGGACAAGGAAGTAGTTGAGACAGATGCCCCCACAGGCCACTTGCCCCCACTTGCCCTTGAGGGCAAGGATGTGTGTTTCCGTGCCTAGGACCTAATTCTACGCCGATTTAGATCTTAAGATGGTATGTGGCACTTTGTAAACCTCTTGGGCAAATTTGTTGGTTCCCAAGTTCAGCAACAGAGCTGCCGAGGTTCAGACTGGCAGCAAGGCCGGCTACATCCAGCCACACGGGCAAAGCTTGGAGCAATTACCTGATTAACTTTTCCTTTGTTTCTTTGCCAGTCAAGAGAACAATCGGATGATGAGACTGAGGAGTCGGTGAAGTTTAAGAGGTTACACAAGCTGGTAAACTCCACTCGCAGAGTCAGAAAGAAACTAATTAGGGTGGAAGAAATGAAAAAACCCAGCACTGAAGGTAAAAAAAAAAAAAAAAAAGGCAGACTCCACCCTGGTTATTCCAAAAGAAATCATTTGGGGTCAGTTTCTCAGCAGAAAAGGGATACGATTTCAAGTGGAAAATGCATTGAGCTCTGGCTGAATCTGGCAGGACTATGCCTGCCAGCAGAGTGATGCTCAGATGCGATGATGTGATGGAATGAAGGGTCCTGGTGTCAGGCGTTTGGGGTGCTTAGTCATTTAAATTTAAAAGATGGGAAATGGAAATTTTCTCGAGGTGTAGTATAGCTTTATGTATGAGCTTATACCATTTTATATAAACTTGCTAACTTTTTCACATGAGCCTCCAATCCCAAAAAGGACTATGGTTCTTGCTCAGTGAATTTAGTTCAAATTTGATATACATACATTTTGAAGAAATGCCTAACAATCAAGGCACCTAATATCCCTTTAAATTTCTCAGGGTTGATTTGTTCTTGCTGTAGAGAGTCTCAAGTCTCAATTCAAATGGGGGCTTTAAGGACCTAGGATTCTAAGAGAATCTTTTAAGAGCTGTATTGCTGGGGTTAGCCAGGTGAAACAGTAATGTCAAAAGACATCAGCTTGGATTTATTGAAATGGATAGTTAGCCTTTGACATATAATTATGACAGTTCAAATCTCAACCTTATTCATCTCTCTTGTTAGTAATGTGCCTCTTTGCAGCATCTTATAAATTCTCCCCAAAAAGGTAAAATGAAAGAATAAGATAAGATTTTTTGTGTTTGAAAAATGAAAATAATTGAATTGGATAAAAATACTGGAAAGACTATGCTTTTTAAAAAACACCTTACTTGTTAAAATGTCATATCTACATTGTGAGGAATTTCAAAATTTTAACATGTAGGTTTTAAAATTATTTTTGTAGAGGCATTTTTGTTATATAGAAATAAAATCAAGCCATGTAAAGAAATGAATTTCCCCTTATTTGCAAAGATAAGGGTTTTTTGTTTTTATTGCTGCTTTTAATTTGCATTTGGTATTATTCGTGGGTTTAAATCCCTTAGAATAATACTGAAGCTAAGTGGGTAACTGTGAGAGAATGGAGATTCGAATGGAAAAGAAAAACATGGGGAGAGAAATCAGCTTTATGGCCAATTTCTTGGGTTGTTTTCAGTTCTGGGGTTTCATTAGGGTATCTTTTTGCGTGGTAATTCTGTTTACATTTGGATGCAATGCTGATTTTACATTTGGGTGTTTTAATACCTGCCCGCCAGTCGTGAATTCCACAGTATTGAATGTACCCTGTGGCGGCCCTTACCGAAATCACAGACGGGGTCAGTTGGTACTGTTGGGGGAACCATATGGGATTGCCAACATTCAACTTTAAGGGCACATTTGGTAACAAATCTCATGACCACTCGGCCAAAATCAAGCCTCAGATATAACAAATAGATGGGTGGGGTTCATCCATAACTGAGATAACATGGGCAAAGTACCTAGTCCTGGGCCTGTTCCCCAGTGGGCCCTTCACACATGATAGTGGTGTGGTAAAGCAGCCTTTCCACTAGAATAACATGACTAAAAATACAGACATTGTAATTTGCATATTTATTTCAGAATAAATCAATCCAACTATCTTTGAGAGGTATCAATTGAAAAGGAAAAATATAGCAAAAGGGATAACTCTAACGTAAAAAGTAACAACCATATGGAATTCTGGCTCTGAACTTTAATTTATCTGGGCACAAATCAGGCTTCACAGATGGAAGATGGATTCAGTGAGCTCAAATCCTAAGGTACACTCTGGCATCTGATGAGTCAGGGTGCTGAGTTGCCATTGGCCAAGCTCACCCATCTTCTCAGGAGAGGCCCCAGGTGTGTGTGTAGCTCAAGGCGCCTGCTTTGGGCTGCCCCCCAATTCCCTGCTAAACTGGAACTTCCTCCAACCCCTGCACAATAGAGAACTCTCTGAGGGTCCTCACTGGCAGTGGTACTTGGGAGAGGCTATCTTGGCCCCTGTCCATCTTGCAGAGCAGGAAGGATTCATACGCCAGTAGGCGCCCCCTCCCCCCTCCCCCGCCCTTGGACTTACAAAGGGGTTGATCCTTTGACTTCCTGCATGCCTGTGCTAATACCAAGTTGTCTGCATTGATAATCATCATGTATTGAGGGCACACCGTGTGCCAGGCACTTTCCTTAACACTTTAGATTTTATGTTCTCTTTAATGTCATCCTCAGAATAGCTACCAGAAGTAAGCACTTACACCATCCTCATTTCGAAAATGAGGAACCTGAGACTCAAAGAGGCTAAGTAATTGACTCCTGGCCACTCAGCCAGCCAGCAGAAGGCCCAGCACGATGTCCAGGCAGCCTGCTCCCTGACAGCAGCCTGTTCTCACTCCGCTGCCACCTGTCTCCCCCACCAGCTCTGGAGTCCTCGGAAAGCCAGGAGAGAGATCAGTTCTTCATTCATTCTCACCCTTGCACCCTGGGTTTCAAGTCCTTATCCTGTCAGGGACAACCCTGGCCAATCTTTAATCTAGGCTACATTGGTGCCCTTTATCTGCCCATTTCTGTGTCTTTGCCACAGAATGGACACCTTTCCTTCCCTCATTGCTCCCACTCAGTTCTCTCCAGTAATGAATCGCCAGTTTTGTAGAAAGCCTTTCAGTTCATACAGCACTTTCACGTAACTCTTTTATGAGGATAATGTTTACTGTTATCATCACAACAGCCTTGCCAGGGGTATTATGGAAAGATAGGTAGGCATTATTACAGATGAGGAAACAGAGGCTCAGAGCCAGAAAGTAATTGCCCAAGGTCATGGAGCTGTGAGTGGCAGAGCCGGGCTGGATGCAGAGCATACCCCTGAGTTCCTGGCATTAAGTCAGCCCACAGCCTACCTCTCTCCTCCTGCCAAAATCACCTTGCCTTTGGTAAGCCGGTCTCAGCTGAATAAGATAGATGGAGGCCTTCACGTGAAGCAAATCACAGCAAATGTGATGGAGTGAGCTCATCTTGATGGTCACTCTTCCAGTAGGAGAGTTGTACGCTCAAGTCAGAGAAGGATGGGAGAAGCGATGCTCCAAGTTCAAGCCATCCAGGTCAAGGTTGGGATTCCAAGCCACTGGTCAGGCTCAGACGGAAAAGCCCGCACTACAGGAGGCCTGCCCTCAGCACCGGCAGATGCAGCCTCCTGGGAAGCATTTGCTACATTTCCCTCACAACCCCTTACCAGATGCTGACTTTCCTGAACCCGAGAATAGAGCTACATTCGTCATGGACATGCGTGCACCAGCTGGTTCCAGACTCAGATGTGACACCAAAGTATTGGAATCTCTGACGACAGTCCTAAGCACAGAGCCCAGAAAATGTCCAAAGCAACTGCTGAGTGACAGATCCTTAGGATACGCAGGGTGGACTCACCTGACTTCCCTGAAACTCCTTAGGACTGTGGATGGAGAAGGGCCTTTGTACATCTGCGTGGACACCTGGGCGGATGGTGAAGCCACAACCACGCTCGACTTCTTTAATAGAGAAGTCCATGGTTGGGCTGCCCCTGCCACAGGTTGTGCCTCTAGTCTTAGCCCAGTCGCTTCTTCTTGGAAGTGGAGGGTAGACTATAACTAGAAGAGGTTGCCATTTTTATTTCCAACAGCATAAGAACCCTTGGTCTCCACACCTTGTCAGTCAGGTGTCCTGAGGAAGGAGCGGGAAACTTCCAGGATATTGGTACCCTGCCTCTGGGCTGGTGAATTTCTGTGAGAACCCCGAATCCTGCCTTTAAAGTCCCCCTGAAAGATCCCTGAACAATTCTTCAGGGGACTGTGGGCTAGGCAGAGTTTTACATCTTCTTTCCCACTTCCCACCTTCCCCACCACCGTCTGCTGGACATGAATGTAAAGTTGACCTTGGGTTGTATTTAATAGCAGCTGTTCTTTTTTGTTGTTGTTGTTGTTGTTAGATTTGTACCTATAAATCCCATCAATTGGGAAAGTAAGCCATTTTTAGAATTTTAAAGGATGGCTGGCTGCCGTTCTTTTCCCCTCTGAGTTTTGCTCTGAACTGAGCATAGCTCCCCTTTTTCTCTGACATTTAACCACACACTGGCGCCCTCGTCCCAGCTGGTATATTTAGTGCCATCCTTCTGTTCCAAGGAACTTTTCCTTTTTTCCTTTTCACAATTCAGCGGGTGGAAAGCTGCAGAGCTCAAAGTTTCCCTATAATTAAAGGGACACAGCCAGTTGGGATCGCTACACCCACAGTTTGACCTACTTCTTTTCTCACATCTGTTCACATAACACATGCGGAAAAGAACTTGGTTTTCCTGCCAACAAGTCCAAACCTTTCCACTGGGCTCTGGAGGGCTTGGCTTGCCACCTGGCTCCAGTGAGGGCTTCAAGAGCTGGAATCCCTGAGACCAGTGGGACCCTGGAGCTGCCTGCGTGTCAGGGCCCTTAAACGCCCTTGCTGCTCCTAGTGAGGCCGAGTTGATGGGAGTATCTGGCCGGGATCACTGAGTTTCCTAACTTTTTGCATTTGGCCTGTCAGCTGGAGACGATGTGTCAGTCACATTTGCAAGATACAACGCTTTATAGTGTTTCTCCCCACCAAAACTTCCTTGGAGATTTAGTCACTCAAATGGCATATGTACCAATAAAACAATCACTGTCAGCCACATGACATTTATCACACTCCAACTATAAAAAGCGACCAGAGCCAACATAAAGGAGTGCCTTTCAGAAGGGGGAAAGATCCTGATTCCTAGTTTCAGAGGGTTGCATTTACAAACTGCAGAGGGCATTATCTCGAAATGCTAAGGCATATTGTGATTATGGCTAGCTTAGATTTTGCAAACGGCATTTTAAATACGCCTGTGAAGGTGTTAGGTCTACAAAGATATTTAAAGAAGAAGAAAACACATCTGAATCCTTTTAACATTAAGCTCGTGTGAAACCATGTATTTGCACAGTGTATTTTCATTTTTCTGTACATATGTAAGTGGGAGCTGGGTTTATAAAGAGGGTCATGATACGGAGAAAGGTGGTGAATGTAAAGAAAGATGTATGCAAGAATGCAAAGGTGTGTTCACAAGAGACTCTGTTGGTTTCCCTCCAGATGGGGAGGAGCACGTGTTTGAGAATTCGCCGGTCCTGGATGAACGGTCCGCCCTCTACTCTGGCGTGCACAAGAAGCCCCTTTTCTTTGATGGCTCTCCTGAGAAACCTCCCGAAGATGACTCAGACTCTCTCACCACGTCTCCATCCTCCAGCAGCCTGGACACCTGGGGGGCTGGCCGGAAGTTGGTCAAAACCTTCAGCAAAGGAGAGAGTCGGGGCCTGATTAAGCCCCCCAAGAAGATGGGGACATTCTTCTCCTACCCAGAAGAAGAAAAGGCCCAGAAAGTGTCCCGCTCCCTCACCGAGGGGGAGATGAAGAAGGGTCTCGGGTCCCTAAGCCACGGGGTAAGTACGGATGGTGTTTGCTTCTATGACAACCACCGTCGCAGGCACCACCTTCTGGTGTCCCTGGAGGAGTTTCAGAGTGTCCGGAAGCAAATCCGCTTGAAGAAAACGGATACTAATTATTCCTGTTCCAGAGCTTTTCTCTGCCAGCGTCCCTCCAGAAAAGGCGTCACCAGCACCACCTGTGACCTGCAGCTGCTCCGGCAGAAAGGCAAAGGGGGCGGGAGCTGCGGCTTCCCCGGCAGGAGGGTGCGCGGGCGCACCTCGGTCAGCGAGTTCAATATCACCTACGTGGTGGAGCGGAGCCTGTACAGCCACCTGAACCTGACCCAGCTAGTGCGGCCTGCCTCAGACAGGACCGTGAGCAAGGCTGAGAGACAGGACCTGAGGCGGTGCCTGCTGGAGGAGGATGAGGAGGCAAAGAGGAAGTGGGCCGCCACGGTCGACCGCTGTACTAAAAGGGTTCTCTTGAGAATCCACCAGAAGTCTGTGAGTCACAAAGATGGTCCTGAGGACGGCCTTGTCATTTCTGTGATGTGCAGTCAAGCATTATGGCCTTTCTTCTGCGGGGACCGGCTTCCTCCCCTCTCTCCTGCTCATGACGTCAGGGCACATCCCACCATCACCTTCAATTTCAAATCCTGCTTTCACTTCCAGGCAGCTTTCACCTTCTCTTCCATTTCTCCTCTTGTCAGATGAAGCTGTTTGAGTGCCCATTAAAATAAGCATTGAAGCTAATCCAGAGAGGGGCTTCCAGGGTACAGGGGTGGGGTTTGGCCGCCTCCAGGAGTGGCTGTCTTGATTCTCGGCCATTATGTCACTTGACCTCAAAGAAGCTGATTCAAAACAGAAGGGCATTTCACCCTTGAAAGAGATGCTTGCTCTTGGTTTTAAAATTAAAACAATAGGAGCAGGCTCATGGAAAAACTGCCGTCATCACAGTCACCAATTTGGTGATTTGAAAACATTTTAAAGCACATTTATTTTATTAGTAGAGGCAAGCAGAAAGTTCGTAAATCTAACAACAAAAATGGGAGCTTTTTTGTTTCACTTAAGTCTATTCCATGTTCTTATCTTTATAAACAAATCAACATTTGGAAATGCCTTCCCCTAGCCTATAGATTCTTCTGTACTCAGCAAGGAGTAAAGTACTCACCTTCAAAGAGTAGGATGTCTTTCACTTTTAACGCTGGATGATCAGAGACCTAGTAAGATTTATTTTCAAGGCATGACTTACTTTGAACTTCAGAATATAGATATTTTTCCTTCCGAAATTCCCACCTAACTTTTAGTTTGCACAGTGGCGCATATAAAATGGTGCAAAATGAGGAAGTAGATTTCTTGGCCCTCCGTCACCTGGCACCTTGCTTGATCTGCTCAGGACAGTTGGCTGTGGGCCCTTTTAAAGACCTGAAAGAATAGAGCGTCCTTCAATAGTGGTTTTCCCAGGGGGCCTTCCCGTTCATGAACAGGATGTTCTTCCCCAGACGATCAGTGTAATTTCAATTCATTCAGTCGGGTTCTGCTTTTGTGAAAGTGAAGACGGATTGGTCAATGCCATTCTTAAAACGACCTTCTCTGTTGTAAAAGAATCCTTAGGTCCTTCCTAGCCCCTGGGTTTTCCACATATTTCCACATGTTGACTTTCCTTATTTCCTGTCCTTTCATATTCATGTAATTCTTGCAGCACTTTTAATACTACTAGTATGTAGCAGGAACTTTTCTTCTGGCTCTTTCTGTATCATGGCAACAGTTTTTCAACGGTTGAGTTTTTGTTTTAAAATAACAATTCTCTTTCTCACTCATTCAGCCTCTGGTTTGCTCTGACTCACAGATATTTTGAAAAATAACCAGTCTTAGTTTTATGTATTTATTTTTTACTTTCAGAAGTGTTTTACCCAATTCATCTGCTCTTGTACGTTTTGACATGACCTTGATAGAACAGACGCACTTCTTCCGTTAATTGATGACTCACCTCTGTGAGTTTACATCATGTAATACTGAGAAATTTCCCAATCTGAGCACCTTGAATTGTTGATGTGCCTCTCATGTTATTTACTGTCAGATTAATACTATAACTCCATGAGGGCCTTGTCTCTAGAAGTTATATTTCTGGGATTTGTGCTAGTTAGTGTTGTAGGCCAGTGATTAATTCTTCATTGACATTGAGTATGGACATTTGGGCAAGCTCATCTCCAGGCACCGCCCCCACCTAACGTGCTCCTGTGTAATCCCTATCCCAAGTATCAGTCTGAGGCTGAGTATTTTTAAAATACTGTGAGCTTGAGACGCTAATGGACAGTTTGAACACTTGCAAAACTATGTGTTCAGTAGGAAGTTATATATTTGCATATTCCTTTTCTTGTAGTACAGTTGTACAATCAAACAAATTTAACTTTCTAATTATCCAGAGAATGTAAATAAGTGTTCTATCTTACAATAGAAAGAACTTTTTAAAAAAGGGATTAATCTTATTTCTTTGCTAGATTTATTTAAAAGGTTATTTTCCATTCTCCTTGTCATATTTCTTTCATTTTATCTAAAAGTTTCCTTTATTCTTCAACCTCAAGCTCTTTGTCTTTCGAAAATGCCATATTTGCTTGATGAAGCCTCAGGGAAATGATAATGCTTTGTATCCACTGGAAGTGGTCACTTGTCTCGTATTTTATTTGGTCATTCAATTTTTGTTTGAGAGAACAGACATGCATGACATTTTGCAATTTTGTCCATTTTTGAATTCAACCCCAAAACATGTGTTTCCAACTGCATGGCCATTCCATTGACTAGCCCTCCTCATCCCAAGCATCTATCTAAAGTGTTTTTATAATTTTCAGTGCAGGAGGTGTGTGAACTAAAAAAACTTCATTTAGGCTTCATTTATTTAGGTCATCAACGTCAAAGGCTGGTTCATGTATTGATTTATTTTTTATGAGTCTCTTTACAGTCCATTTTCTCTTTTGAAGGAATGCTGTTTAAAGAACTACTTGATCTTATAGAAAAAGTTAGAAATTAATTCAAGCGATCTTTATTGTTATATTCTTTGTCACTCCTCCACTGTAAAAAAGAATCAATTCCAGATATCTTAGCCTATCACTGAAAGAGGTTTTAGTTGGTAGTTAAGAAAACTGGTCCATTCTTTCAGTTTTTCATTTTAGAAATAAATGCATACAATAGGCATGTGAAAACTTAAATGAGATTCTAATTTATTGCAGTCATAATCTCCACATAAATTCTTTGTCAGTTATTTCATATGTATCAGAAATAACTTGGGCTGCAACATTGCAGTAGATGCCGTAGTTTAAAGCAGGGACGTGCAAAAGCCATACAATGATGAGGCATCTGGGCGCCATACCATGTCTGTGAAGCCCTGAGTCACGGGAAAGGAACTAGAATAAAATCACTGCTTTTGCAAGAAGGAGGAAATGTACATGGCATTATAAGCTGGAAAGAGAAGGTTAATGTTAAAAATTAGCCTTGAGAGGTGGTCATAACATTGCTTACCCAGTTAGGTGATTTGGTGAATATATTTGTGTAGAAAGGTTTTTCTCTTTCTATAGAATAGATATAGGTCCAGTTAAGCTGATGATAAGAGAAATCAGATTGCCCATTGATATTTAATACAGAATTAGGATAATGTCTATTAGAAAACAAGTCGGTAGTAGCAGCAGCAGCAGCAGCATCGGTGAATAAGAACAGCTCTGAGACCTCCTGATGTCAGTTGTCACGAAATGCTTTCCTTATCTCCTGGCCCTCTCCAGACCCCAGTGGCCGTCTCTCACTTTGTGGCCCATTCCTGGTATGCTCTGATTTTATAGTTGAACTCCCAGATTAGATTGTAAGGCCCAGAACAAAGCTCCAGCCCTGCATTTGCATATTTGTAATGTTAACTAAGCCTCAACTTCAGTATAACAGCTGTCAGGATGACTACCACATTCTCAGTACAGCCTTAATGAAAAGTAGTGGAAGAAACCAGCATTCGTAGAGTGTCTGCCTTGTGCCAGGCAGTGCGCTAGAAGGCTTCAAATATGATATAAGTATTATTTTAATAATGAAGAATCTAAAGCTCAGAGAGTGTAAGTACTTTACCTGAGATCACACAGCAAGTAAGTGGCAGAACCAGGATTTGCATCTAGATTTCTGTGATTTCAAAAATGTAGGCATTTTCCTTCTAGGATGTTTCTACTTTATCAATTCAGTTAATTATATATATATATATATATTTTTTTTTAATGAATAAGCAATGCTTATAGTATATTAGGTTGGTGCAAAAGTAATCGCAGTTTTTACCATTGAAAATAATGGCAAAACTGCGATTACTTTTGCACCAACCTAATACATTGTACTTTTCTGTTCATTTCTTCCATTTAATAGCTGTTCATTAGACTTCTCTGAGAAGCTGGTAATACAAAATATTGAAGCCCGAATCTACAATTAAACTTTTATTACTGATTTTTAAAAAAGATAATTAGCTGTAACATTAATGTGTGTTGTGGGGCACAGGGCAGTCACTCAGTGGCTTTTACTAGAAAAACAACAGTGAATTTGAACCAAGTTCTGCAAATACAGAAATCACTAAGATATAAGCAGTTCCGTGAAGTTTGCAACCACCTAAAAGGATAATAAAGTTTTCATTCTTTATAACATCAGCATTGTTCCTACTGAAATTAAAAAGTGTGGTCAAACACAGTCACTGAATCAACCGTTTTCTTTCTGGGCAAATGTGGCATCTTCATTCACTGAGAGAAAATGGTCACCATGAATTAACTTGGGCAGTTCGATGGGAAAGTTACCAGCGTTTTTGGCTAGGATGGGGAAGCAGTGAGTGAGTAATTCTCTTGGCCTGATTGGACAACTGTAAACATAACCTTCTCCCCCCCTCTTCTCAGCGATTTAAAGCTAAACAAAATGAAAGTCTGTTTGAAAAGCTTGCTGTTGGTGTCAGAGCCGTGGGATTTCAAACCTGGGTTTTCAGGATGCCTGAGTACATGGATCCTCGAACACATATCCCTTCATTATCTCTACTGAATGTAGCTGATGTTAGGGGAAGTTCTGTGCTGGAGACAGGGAATCTCACAGCACTGGACTCATGGAGGGTTTTTCTTTTGTTTTTTAGGCTTTTTTTAAAAAAATGGTTGGTTTTTGCATGTTAAGGGGATTCTAGACCTCTGGGGTAGGCAGAGTTCCAGTGGCCTGTGAAAGGGAAAAATGAGTGAAGTTTCCTTACGACATGACTCATGTGTTTTTTTCTCATCATTTCTCGTTTTCTACTTTCATCCTGTCCACGTATTTGTGATTCAGAGATGTCCTGCAAACGGGGACTGCTGGGTTGGTGCACTGCCGGCTGGCTTAAGCATAACTGGAGTTTTTCTGTCCTACCCTCTTTTCCACAGAGAACCTGCAGTTTTGGAGGATTTGACTTGACGAATCGCTCTCTGCACGTTGGCAGTAATAATTCTGACCCAATGGTGAGTAGCACCAGAGGAAAGCAAAAAATATGGATTCAGGCGATGAGGTTGACAATAGTTGACGATTGAGTATCTTTGAGAATTGATACTGGGTACTGTTTTCCTTGGTAATCCTGAGTCACGTTTGGAAAAAAGCTCTATTTCACTTACCTTACAGACTCCACTGTTCCATGTGGAATGAATGATGACCACTCTCACTGCCATCTCCTTCCTTGAGTAGCACAGTTCCTTTAATGCCTTTGCTTCCGGTTTTCTTCAAGTAACAAATCCAGATAAGTCTGGCCTCTGTGGTCTGAGTCATTTTGCACACGGCCTTTTCTTCTTGCTAGTTGCAAGCATGTAACTACTACACACACATAGTGCCATGAAGTGGAGCCCTGTGATTTGGTCCCCAAGAGTATGTGCTGGCATTTTGGAACACCAGTCTTATTATGGGCCCAGTACCTGGCCCCGCATGGCCTATACTAAGCCTAGGGTTTTGTGGTCTGGGGTGTCCTGGAATGAACCCAGTCTCTGTGGGACCAAAGCAGACCAGATCCCTCAGGGGTCTGGTGTCAGGCCCAGGTGTCTGCCCTCTCAGACCTGCTTTGGGGTCATAGTCTAGGGACAGGCCACCACAGTGGCACACAAGTTTTGTTTCCTGAAATTTGCTTTCTCAGACCCCAAGGGTGAAGGTGAGTCTTTTTTTTTTTTTTTTTTTTTTTTTTTTAAGATGGAGTCTTGCTCTGTAGCCCAGACTGGAGTATAGTGGCACAATCTTGCCTCACTGCAACTTCTGCCTCCCAGGTCCCAGTTAAGCAATTCTCCTGCCTCAGCCTCCCGACTGGCTAGGATTACAGGTGCACGCCACCATGCCCAGATAATTTGTGTATTTTTAGTAGAGATGGGGTTTCTCCATGTTGGCCAGGCTGGTCTTGAACTCCTGACCTTGTGATCCGCCCATCTTGGCCTCCCAAAGTGCTGGGATTACAGGTGTGAGCCACGCGCCCGGCCTTTGGTGAGTCTTACATGTAGTTTAGCTTGTCCTTTGCATTGTGTCATAAAACTGTAAAATGAAGATTTCATGTTTCATATTTGTTATGATCAAGGGTCAGCTAAAATACCCACCTGGGATATATATGAAATGTTTTGAAAATTTCCTGGAAGAGAATTAAACTATTTTATTTGGCTATCGAATTATATTGATTCTTAAGCCAATAGTTTTCTGCTGTCAATCTTTTTTAGAAATGAGAGAAAATATGATTTTTTTTCTTTCTCAGGGAGAAGTTTGTTTTTTAAAAAAATGCAAACTAGAATGAGAGATGACCACAATCTAGCTCTTTAAGAGAGAGAAATTTACACACTGAGTGCTACAGTGATGGAAATCCAATCAGATGTTGCTCTTCTAACGACTGAGCTTTCACCATTTGTTCTAACCTCTTTCTCCAGGCAATTCTGTAGTATTATCCCTTTATTCTCCCCCATTGCTGGGATTACATGAACATTGGTTCATGTAAATCACTTTTTTTTTTTTTTTTTCTCTGAGAGGGAGTCTCACTCTGTCGCCCAGGCTGGAGTGCAGTGACGCCATCTCGGCTCACTGCAAGCTCCACCTCCCGGATTCACACCATTCTCCTGCCTCAGCTTCCTGAGTAGCTGGGACTACAGACGCCCACCACCACACCCAGCTAATTTTTTGTATTTTTAGTAGAGACGGGGTTTCACCGTGTTAGTCAGGATGGTCTCAATCTCCTGACCTCGTGATCCACCTGCCTCAGCCTCCCAAAGGTAAATCACTCTTTACTGATGAAATGCAGCCCCCTTGGATGTTAAAAATAGTGGGAAAAATGTAACCTGATAAGAATGTACTAAAAGTAAGTAAAATAAAAAGTGACTCACATCCCACTTTAAGCAAACAAAAATAGTCAATAAGCTTTAATTTTTAATCAAAGAGATAAATAATAGCACTGAGTTAACACAAGAAAAACGTCAAGATCCATGAGGAATGCCAATATTTCTGAGAGCTAGGATGTTAATGGTTTAAATAATAAAACCTGTTCTTCATTTTCTGCGACCAACAATACTTGCAACATTTTGTTTTACAGGGTAAAGAAGGAGACTTTGTGTACAAAGAAGTCATCAAATCACCTACTGCCTCTCGCATCTCTCTTGGGAAAAAGGTGAAATCAGTGAAAGAGACGATGAGAAAGAGAATGTCTAAAAAATACAGCAGCTCTGTCTCTGAGCAGGTATGCAGCTACCTGGTAGAATGTTCCCTTGGTTCTTCCTGACAAGAAAAGCTGAGAATGGCCCTTCTGAGATTTTAAATGGTGCTAAATACACATACTCCTTGGCATTAACCTGCTCCAAGTCCGTGCTTTATTTACGTAGAGAAACACTGAATTCAACACATGTTTATTAAGCACTTTGGGCTGTTCAGCACCGTGCTTGGTGCTGGGAATACAAAATACAGAACTTGCCTTCTGTGTACAGACAAGAGAGACAGACATGTAAAGAAATGGTTATTCTTCAGTGCACTAAGCGTTGTAAATTTGAATACAAAGGAAGGATTTTATTTTCTAAACTATGCCTTGCTACCAAATGGATGTTACCTGAATCAAACCTAAAGCTTTTTTTTTTTTTTTTTTGGGCAGTAGACTTGTCGATCATAGCATAAGTTGTTCTAGAAGCACATAGCCAGTCTAAGAAATAAACTCAAAGTTCTTCCTGGGTACCAGGCTTTGGTAATAATGTTTCAGAGAGGGGTGTTTTCCCTCATTTGCCTTATCTGTAGCCATGAAGGAAGGTATCATAGAATTGATTTTTCCCCCCTGGATCTATAATTTCATTGCTAGAGAAATGACTGTTTCTGTCTTAATTGCATGGGTGGAGGGAGTAAAGATAGTTGGAGAGCTGGGCCTCAAGGTAATTATGACCATTCAATTTTCAAGACACTCTCCTCCAGCACCTGTATAGCACTCATTTTGTAGCCTGTTGAAGTTCCTGTGTAGGAGCTGGTTGTCTGCTTGAAATATGTAGGTAATGCACTTTATCTACCAAATAAAAACAGCAGGGAAAGCAGACATTTTTGCTCAGCTGCTGCTCTCTGGTGGGCACAGTGAGCTAAAACCAAGCATCGCCCCTATGCAAATGACTGAACATCACCAGCCTGCCACCCACCTCACTTGATTCAAACAAAGCCTGCACAGCAGCTTCAGTTGATTATAGTGGTTCTCACGGGGAAGGGGTGAGAGGCTATCATTTTGCTCCCCCATGGACTCCAGGGCAATGTCTTTCGATGGTCAGACTGGGTTGAGGTGAAGTGGAGTGATATTGCTGGCATCTAGGGCAGCAGTGCCCAATCTTTTTGCACCAGGGACTGGTTTCGTGGAAGGCAATTTTTCCACGGAGCTGGTGTAGGTGGTGGTTTCAGGATGATTCACATGCATTACATTTATTGTTCACTTCATTTCTATTGTTATTACATTGTAATATATAATGAAATAATTATACAACTCACCATAATGTAGAATCAGTGGGAGCCCTGAGCTTGTTTTCCTGCAACTAGATGATCCCATCTGGGGATGATGGGAGACAGTGACAGATCATCAGGCATTAGATTCTCATAAACAGCGTGCAACCTAGATGCCTCGTGTGCACAATCCACAATAGGATTCGTGCTCCTACGAGAATCTAATACCACCGCTGATCTGACAGGAGGTGGAGCTCAGACAGTAATGCGGGTAATGGAGAGTGGCTGTAAAAACAGATGAAGCTTGGCCTGCTTACCCGCCACTCACCTCCTGCTGTACGGCCCACTTCTTAACAGGCCACAGACGGGTTCTGGTCCGTGGCCCGGGAGTTGGAGAATGCTGACCTAGAGGATAGAGGCCAGGGACGCTGCCAAACATCTTAGCATGCACAGGACGGTCTGCACAGCAAAGAGCTGTCCATCAAAATGATCAGTGCTCAGGCTGAGAAACCGTGGCTTGTTAGACCTGCAGGAGATGTCTGGACTGCCTTCAGTATGTCTTATCCATGATTTTTTTTTCTTTATTCTTTTCATTCTCTTGTCTTTGTGGGTGACGGAGTGATAGTGATTCTATATTTCTTCCCAGCAATGAAGCAGTCAGCATGCTAGTGAGAGCATGCTACTAATTGAAAGCATTTTATTAAATTTGCTTTTCCGCAAGATTGCAACAGCCACTAAAACTCTTAAGCTTATGTTCAAAGAGGTTTTCTGCTTTATGAATCATAAGCATAGAATTTTAATGTCATTTTGGCATTTTTCAATAATTTTACTACCATATAGCAATCTTATGTGCTTAGTTCTGTTTTTTTAAAGCAGCCATTTCACATAAGTTAAGGAATAAAAGAAATAACTGATCATTATAAATTTTCTGTAAAGCAAAAATAATGGAAGGTTTTATGTGGTTTTTTTTGTTTTTGTTTTTGTTTTGAGACAGACGGAGTGTCACTCTGTCACCCAGGCTGGAGTGCAATGGTGTGGCCTCGGCTTACTGCAACCTCTGCCTCCTGGGTTCAAGCGATTCTCCCACCTCAGCCTCTTGAGTAGCTGGGACTACAGGCACGTGCCACCATACCTGGCTAATTATTGTATTTTTAGTAGAGATGGGGTTTCACTACGTTGGCCAGGCTGGTCTCGAACTCCTGACCTCGTGAGCCACCCACCCCAGCCTCCCAGAGTGCTGGGATTACAGGCATGAGCCACTGCGCCCACCTTGTGTGTTTTTTTAAAAAAACTTTTTAGTAAATATACCAACCATTATGGTAGGGATATTTGTTTTCTCTGTTACTGCTATATGCCCAATACCTGGATTAGTGCCTGTTATTGTAGGTAATTCATAAACATGTGATGAATAAATTAATAATTTTTTAAAGCGTTTGAAAATATATCAGAGACCCACATTTACTATTGCTGTTTTTCAAACTGCGTGCTTTTTTCAGAAGCATTACAGAAGATTTTAATGGGAAAAAAGTTACTTATTTTATGACGCAGAAAGGAGGAATGAATTTTTTTTTTTTTTAAGGAATTCATACTTTGGAGCTTCAGTAACTTCCTAATGTCAGCTCTAGTTTTCTTTGTTGTTTTTGAGGTCGCTTGCTCACTTTCCTCACATTGAAAGCACTAATGTGTGTTGGATCAGAAGCTGCTGTTGCTGATGTCCTCAGATGTTTGCAGGACCTGCGGAGCTGTGTTAAGGCCCTTCTGATGATTCGGCAGCATGCAAATAGCAGGTTTCATTTTAGCTGGTTTTGAGCTCATGTGGCTGTGGCCATATGTAATATGCCAGAGACTTTTCTATTTTGGCAAGTAAACAATTCTCACTGCAAACTTTCTGAAGTGTGATATTGTCTATTGATATAGCACCACGAATCAAATAAGCATGCTATACTCAAATGTGCAAATGAGGAGCCGCTGAGAGGATAATACTTAGCTACTCAAAATGCAGGAAGTACTGCTGAGTCACTCCCATCAGGATTCTGGTGTGAAAGAGATTTCCCAGCTTTTTACTGACAACACTTTAGAAAAGTGAAAGAAGCTAAAACTTTAGAGTAACATATGGAAATTTTATTGTAGACTGGAAAATAGTATGTTTGCTGTATATGTGGGTTTTAAATTCATGTTTCCTTAGCCAATGCCAATAATTTGTACAAATAGAAATATAAGAATCTAGCCAATTTTTTTTTCCAGGAATACACTTTTTTAAAAGTGCACGTTTCCTATCCAAGTAGATTAAATATCCTCTGACTACACTTCCAGGTATTCCATTAATCATGGATTGTACTTGATCTACATTTGAAGTCCAGCCTTGCTACTGGGCTTTTGCGTATGCTGAGTCTCTAAACCTTTAAGTATTTTGTCTGTGTGGTAGACAGATTTTTTTTTTCTTGGAGATTCCAAGACTATCTATTCGAGAATGAGAAATAATATTTGAGTGCTTAATAAATAGTGACATTGGCCACGACTTTAAAAGTAAGCGAGGATGTAAGTTTAAGAGGAGGAGAATATTGGTTATAGAATCAAATATGGGTATAGATTGATTTGATTGATTTCGTTGAAGGCCAAGTCGCTGAGAATTACAAAACAACACCTGTCCACTCTGATGAACTTCTTCATTTTGTTGAAACCCATGGCAGGACTCGGGCCTTGATGGAATGCCTGGCTCCCCTCCGCCTTCACAGCCCGACCCCGAACACTTGGACAAGCCCAAGCTCAAGGCCGGGGGTTCTGTAGAAAGTCTTCGCAGTTCTCTCAGTGGGCAGAGCTCCATGAGTAAGTCAAGTTTGTCATTGTAGATTATTTTCTTTGGAGTTAATATCTGACATATACTGAGCACTAGGTTCAGGCAATTTCAAGGTGAATAAGACCAAGTCCTGCCCTTCAGGTGCTATTAGAGAATCAGACCAGCAAACTCTCTGGACTCAGAGTCATGTTTGTTTATTAGTAGACATGCAGCAGCAGCAGCCCAAAACAGGAGGTGATGAATTTTGATCGGAGACAATAGGGAAAGCATCTCAGAGGAAGGATCTAGAGAGCAGGGGGAATAAGCCAGGGAGACAAAACACATGAAGATGACCAGCAAAATAAAGGGAGTGGGGAAGGGAGGGGAATTTTATATGTGACTGATAAATTCGGGCCAATGGTAGTTGGAGTTGGCTGAATGGTATGAAGGAAAAGATCAACTTTTTATTTTATTTTTATTTTTGAGATGGAGTCTCACTGTCTCCCAGGCTGGAGTGCAGTGTTGTGATCTCAGCTCACTGCAGCCTTCACCTCCCTGGCTCAAGGGATCCTCCTGCCTCAGCCTTCCGTGTAGCTGTACTACAGGGTCATGCCACCACACCCGGCTAATTTTGTTGTAGAGACGGCGTTTTGCCATGTAGCCCAGGCTGATGGAACTCCTGGACTCAAGCAATCTGCCCACCTTGGCCTCCTAAAGTGCTGGGATTACAGGCGTGAGCCACTGTGCCCCGAGATCAAGTTTAAACCTACCACTTTAAGCTCTTTCTTACCCTTTTGGGCAAATGACATGACTGCTCTGAATTTGTTTCCTCATCTGTAAAATGGTTAGAGAGTGTGTGCATTACCACTGAGAGGTCACGAATGTTAAGAGCAGAGTCTAGTGCCTGGCCCTGCAGTGTCCTCCACGCGGGATCCTCCGTGCCACATGGATTCCAAGGTCATGAGGGTAACTTGCTGTGAGTCCCCTGTCCACTGAGGAGCTGAGGGATAACACTCGGAGAATTCATAACTGGGCCCTGCCCTGGTCCTGACAGAGGGTTGTGGCTCAAGGCTTCCTTTCTCTGGGCCTTCATTTCCTAATCTGCCATACCTTCAATACCTTTCTGCTTTGCTGGGTGGGCAATCTGGATCTACCCGTGTTCTTCCTATGTTTCCTGTACAGGCGGTCAAACAGTGAGCACCACTGATTCCTCAACCAGCAACCGGGAAAGCGTCAAGTCGGAAGATGGGGATGATGAAGAGCCGCCTTACCGAGGCCCGTTCTGCGGGCGTGCCAGGGTGCACACCGACTTCACCCCCAGTCCCTATGACACAGACTCACTCAAGCTCAAGGTATCTCTCTCCCTGGCCTCAGAGCAGCTAACTGGGCTCTTCCATTTCTCTAGGAGGCTTTCTTTCCTCCTTACTGTTGAATGCTGGGCTACTATGGTACAGACTGGACAGTATCTTGGCTACCTCGATCACTGGTCTCCTCTGTAGTGAAAAACAGAACAAGAACCAGCCAGCCCTCGAGGCAGAGGGAGGGTCTCGTGTTAATCCCTGGGTTATCATCACTTCACCCCTCTGACCTCAGCTTCCCTCTAGAATTCCTATTGCACACCCTCCCTCTCCCCACCTGGCTCCTGCTCCACACACCTGGTTTCTCTGTTTTCTCCATCTGAAGAAAGATTTCTGCCTTCTGTGTGCTCAGAGGTACCTTTATGGGACAGATGGGGTTCCACAAAGTGTGTGCAGCCATGACAGGGCCGGGATTGCCACTGGTTAGGACAGGTGGGAAGTGCCTCCTCTAAGAAGTGCGAGCCCTCTGAGGAGGGAAGGTGTTCAGAGTGCCGGGCGGGCAGCCTGGCTGAGAGCACCAGGGGTACCCCAGGCACCCCTGGTTCTGCAGGGCAGGAGGGTGGAGGGGCTGTGACCGGGGGCCTGCGTGGAATTCCGTACAGTCAGAGACACCTGTCTGGCCTCTGCGGAGCTCACAGTCACATCCTATGCAGGTCACTCAGAGGGGTGACTTGTGGGACCCCAATTCTGGCCTTTGTGGCATCTTCACTTCTGCATGACCTGTGTATCTGACAGATTCTTGATTTGTACGTTCATGGAATGTACCTAATGGAAAGATCTTTGCTCCCTGGGCCACAGAAAGGAGATATCATCGATATAATCAGCAAGCCACCCATGGGGACCTGGATGGGCCTGCTGAACAACAAAGTCGGCACGTTCAAGTTCATCTACGTGGACGTGCTCAGTGAAGACGAGGAGAAACCCAAACGCCCCACCAGGAGGCGGCGGAAAGGACGACCACCCCAGCCCAAGTCTGTGGAGGATCTCCTGGATCGGATTAACCTAAAAGTCAGTCGCTTCTGATTCTTGTCACACGCTACTACCTCACTGCCTTTTTCTCTCCTACACTAAGCAAGTGAGGGCATTTTTAGGGTAGGGTTGGGGCTGATCTGTGTGGTCCAATAAGGGCAGCTCGTTACTGTGATGAGCATTCATTATTCTACAGAAAGAGTTAGTTACCAGTTTTCCAACACTGCCCTTGACCTCAGCTGTGGGTGATAGCATAAGCCCCGGGTCAAACCTTGCTGCTGGAAGAGCTGTAGGCAGAAACTCCTGGCACCTTGATCGCAGCTAGCTCCACAGGAGCCACGAGGAAACTCTGCGCCCACCTCTCTCCCACCATCACTCCAAGCATCTCCTAGCATGAGTCTGCAATGAGAGATTATGTTTCCTCTTTGCAAAACTCTTGATCCCGAGGACTTAAAAGCTGGATTTTAATAGCTCTGTAAGTGGAGGAGGAGTCTCCTCTGTTGTGGGCTCTGTGGAGGTAAAGGAATTAGCTCTTATCAAGAGTACAATTATAGTGCAAGCCAGCAGAATCCATCACAGCCTGCAATGTACATCTTCCTAACCCATGATTAATAAAACACCCTGCTTGCCTACTAAGCCAGAGGACTGGGATGTACAGGATCCATTGCAAATGATACTTACTAATCTTTTGATTAGCCTGAAGGTGACTATGGGAACAGTGTGTGGGTTGCAGGCTAGTTGTTGGCGGTGTTATCATGTGTCTGGGCTGGCTGACAGCCTTCTGTCTTCCTTCTGCCTCTCACAGGAGCACATGCCCACTTTCCTGTTCAATGGATATGAAGATTTGGACACCTTTAAGCTGCTGGAGGAGGAAGACTTGGATGAGTTAAATATCAGGGACCCGGAGCACAGAGCTGTTCTCTTGACAGCAGTGGAGCTGTTACAAGAGGATGACAGTAAGTCCCTGTACGCACAGAGGTGTTCCCTGTGAGGTCTGCCACAGCAGGCCCCACGTACGCTGCCAGTATGTGCTTAGGTCCCTGGAGTCACTTATTCTGTCCTGTTCTTTCCCACGCCAAGGTCAAACAGCACAAAATCATAAATTCCCAGTGCAGACATGGGAACAAAAGAAAACCTCATGTGCCGCCGCCACCTTTCCGGGCATGTTTCTAGGTGATAGTTGAAGAGGATTCTGCACCAAGTGTCTGCAAGAATGGAATTACAGTTTTCCCCCAAAAAAAATGGGTAGACTCCACTTTCAGTACTTTTGAGAGGTGCAGCCTCCAGCAGGCCATTGGGACAGCTGAGCACAAAAGTGACTGACCAGCTGGGAGGCTTTCGCTCAGCTAAGGCTTGATTACTTCTCAGAGCACACGAGGAGTTGTGTTCTTATTGAATAGACTGGTTAGTGAATAAATGAAATTCACCAGCTTTCGTTAAAGGAGGAGACGTCTCTCCGCAGTGAATATGTAGAGCAGAGAATTCCGTATCGATTGGCTTGCAAATTCCCAACCTAAATGACAGCTGATTTTTACAGCCTGTGAGCAGAATCATCACTGAGCTCACAGCTTTTATGAAGTCTATTTGAATACACCATACCCTTTGCTCCATTAACTCAGTCTTATCTTGCTCTGTATTCTTCAATCTGCCATCAGAAATATTCCTGAGATCATTCATCTTAAAGGAGTATCCTTTCCAGTTACTGAATTCAAACACGTTTTCCTTCAAGGACTCTGCTTCAGGGATATCAGTAGCTAATAGCATTTCTGTTGCTAAAAGACACACCAAAACCATGGTTAATGGTGGAAAAAAGAATTATACATTACTGAAATGTATCAGGCCTGAGAAACATGGAAGCAAGTGTCATTAGTTGAAATTCCCTTCTGCTAAATAGGCAGTCCCTCTAAATGAACTGGTAAGCTAGAGAAACACACACCATCAGATAGATGTCTGAGCCTAAGATAAACAGGCTGCCTTTAGGGATAGATTTGGAGGCAATTGTGATTCATAGTTAATATCACTTTATAACGAGGTCTTTTAAGTAAGTATTTGATTGCCCAAGAGACACATTGGGGTCTGTGGCCAGGTTGCGTGTAAAGAGCCTGCACAGTAACTGGTGTAGCCTACCAGCTCAATTAATTAGTATGAATCAGTATTAAAGCATCTATTGTCCCGAACCACATCTGCCCAGAAACAGCTCACTTGCTCTTCCTCAGTCACCAAGAACAGCTGGGGTTTTTTTTTGTTTTGTTTTGTTTTGTTTTGTTTTGTTTTTGAGACAGAATTTCACTCTCGTTGCCCAAGCTGGAGTGCAGTGGTGCGATCTTGGTTCACCGCAATCTCCGCCTCCCGGTTTCAAGCAATTCTCCTGCCTCAGCCTCCCGAGTAGCTGGGATTACAGGCATGCACCACTACGCATGGCTAATTTGTGTATTTTTAGTAGAGACGGGGTTTCACCATGATGGCCAAGCTGGCCTCAAACTCCTGACCTCAGGTGATCCGCCCACCTCGGCCTCCCAAAGTGCTGGGATTACAGGTGTGAGCCACTGCATCCAACCAACAGCTGGTTTATATATACTCTCCATTACATTCCCTTTATCATCCACAGCTTTGGAGGAGAAAAGCTAACTCCTGAGTGTAAGGCAGGAATCTGTGCTTAGACTGTTCCATGCCACTTTGGCTGAGACCCATCATTCCTCCTGGGATCACATCCTGAGATTTTTGTACCAAGGAGCATTTTGTAGGAGGGTATCACTATCCATCAGGTTGCTAACCTGGAAGGTGAAGAAGACCTCTTTGCCTCTTCAGACATTCCATTGTGGATCTATTCTGCTCTGGTGTTTAGAACTTCCCTGATAGATAAAGTTGTACTTCCTTTTATTGGTTCTAAAACAAAGGCTTCAAGGTCCCAGAGTACCCATTAGTGCCAAGAGTCAGGGTCCAGACTTTTCCTAGCATTATAGGATTTTTACATCCAATACAGTTAAAGTCATCGTGGCTAAGAAGTAGTGCCTCTAACTGATAACTTAGGGAAACATGATAGGTTTCTGTCAAACAAGATTTCCATACACTAGGGAGATGCAGAGGTCTATTGAGATCTTTGAAGATATGTAGGGATCTTGAAAGGTTTCTAGCTTAGCCATAACTGAGAGCAAAAAGTACATTTCCAGCACTACTTGGAAGTCAGACCCGTCCAGCCTCCCTCGAAGCGTGGGAAAATGCCAGCCTTCATATAGGGTTCCACTGGGAAAAGACTCTAATTGTCAGATGGCTATTCCTTACGCCAAGCCCAGACCCACTATCTTAGGTCTGGCAAATGAAAGCCTCTTACAAATTGCTAAAAGAATTTTTACTTGTGGTAAAATACAGATAATCTAAAGTTTACTGTCTTAGCCATTTCTAAGTATAAACAATAACTTGTATAAGAATTCTAATTAGGAACTATTTCAAACAGGCAGAAAAGTACAGAGGAAAAGAAAACAAACATATGTATGCACATGCTGAAGTTACTGTTTTGCCATATTTTCTTATTTCTTTTACATTTTAAGAAATATGGTGTAAGCCCACAGAAAGTCCTGCTTTCAAAGAATCCCATTCCCTTCTCTTCTTTCCCAAGGTAACTGCTCCCCAGGCAATGCTATGTGCCTTTGGGTACCACTACCTTTTGATGTTGGAATATTCATAGGTGTCTTAGCATATTCTCTCTCTCTCTCTCTCTCTCTCTGTGTGTGTGTGTGTGTGTGTGTGTGTGTGTGTGTGTGTGTGTGTGTGGTTGGTGAGGCTGGAGGCAGAGAGAGCTTAGCCCAAGCAGAGTCCCTTCAGGTCAAAGTTCAGGTCATGCTCAAATGGGGTTACAGCCTCACAACCTAGCACTTTGCTGTGATTTGACTGTGAGAATTTTCAGCGTTCTAGCTTATCTTCTTTCTTACCTTTTGTACCTTGGCACCCATGCTGACAAGTGTGGGAAAAGGTCATGGTCTTGATTCTGCACTACAGAGGAGAGGCACCTCACCTCTTTTTCTCTTCTCCCTAATGAAGACAGCGATTCTAGCCCCCTTCCTTATGCCTCATGAGTCTATAAATAATAGAACTGTGTTTTCAGGTGACACAATGGATCCCCTCCTTCTCCAAAATAATTTCAGGTATTCTGCTGTGTCTGCTGAGGCTGGGGTCCCCAAAGATGCAGGCACAGCACATACTTCCATGCTGCAGTAGGAGCAGGTCTTCTGTGTTACTCCCACCCAGCACTCTGGAGTCTGTTTTGGCCACTGTGGTGCACTGAACCATGTCACCAGGGACAGAGTACACCGACTCCTCTCCCTGGGTTGTAATGGATAGCACAAAGCCCTCATTTTATAAGTATCATTTTTCTAAATAACATGCTAGGCTAGAACAAAGGCCACTGCAAAGCCACAGGCTCTTCCACACAGTGAGGACACCGCTCTAGAATGTTCCACTTTTAGGTGGTCAGGGGGACAGTATTTGCTCTTGTGCTTCCAATTAGTTAATTTTTCATTAGTCACTTCTTTAAAAGTAGCACTCTTAATTTGGGATTCTAATTGAGGGACTTACGCTGCCACGATCTCTGCTGTAGTTGGGGCTGTAAAATGCTTTCCCCGTGAGAAATGCAAGCAGGAAGTGGTGGACAGCCGGAGAGCTGCCAGAGCCTTCCGCCTCCCCGCATTTTTATTTTGATGACCTGAGAAAAGGCATCACATTTCTGGCTTATTGATTTCTTTTTTTCTTTGTGTATGTGGTTGGAGTGGGGAAGTTGGTGGGGGATGAAAAGAAAGGAAAATACAGCCATTCATCATTGCAACTAGCTATTTTGTGTAGAAAATGTTTTCTTGGTTTCTGTTTTATGTGACCAAGCACTTACTTACTCTGAATAATAATGCAAAGATGTTCTGCGTGTAACCTCAGTGTCCCATGTAAGGCTCCATGTGCCCTTTCTACAACATGCCGGGTGATGCTGCTAGGGTGTTGAAGGCCCTCGTGGCTTTCCACGTGATTTACTTGGGGCAGATTCACTCAACAGAAGCGTCCGATGCTGCTTTTTTTTTTTTTTCCCCTCCAGCTTTGTTGAGGCACAGTTGACAAATAATGATGCTTCTCTTTAAAAGCCTTCCTCAGAATGAGGTCTTCCTTTTTTTTTCTTTATTTTATTTTTTATTTATTTCAGTAGCTTTGGGGGTATAAGTGGTTTTGGGTTACATGGATGAATTATATAGTGGTGAATTCTGAGATTTTAGTGCACCCATCATCTGAGTAGTATACATTGTACCTAACGTGTAGTTTTTTTTATCCCTAGACTCCCCCTACCCTTCCTCTTCTGACTCTCTGAAGTCCATTATATCACTTTGTATGCCTTTATGTGCTTATAGCTTAGCTCCTACTTACAAGTGAGACCGTGTGGATTTTGGTTTTCTACTCCTGTGTTACTTCACTTAGAATAATGGCCTCCAGGTCCATCCAAATTGCTGCAGAGACATTATTTCTTTCCTTTTCATGGCCAAGTAGTATTCCATGGTGTATAGGTACTGCATTTTCTTTATCCACTCAGAATGAGGACATTCAGTTTTCAGTCATCCATTTATCTATACCAGCAAGCATGTATCTGTTACTCAGCTTCCAAGTTTGAGGGTTTCCTAAGCTTTCCCCAGCTTTTACTTATATGCAGGAGACAAAAATGTGCCAGCACAAGACAAAAGGAGAAGCAGAAAAGAAAGAACAACCTCTAACTCATCCCAAACAACAAAAACAAAAGAAGATTTGCCACCGGCCTGTCCTGAGTTTTGGGGTTTGTGCCTTGTCTTGCTAGCCTTACTCTTGCTGAGCTAATACAAGAGCCCTCAGCGCGTGTTGCTGAGGGCTAAGAATGCTCCTAAATGCTAATAAAATTTATTTCATTTGACACTTTAATATTAGCTCCCAAATTTGGAAAGTTGGCAACATAACTGTCTTCAAGCACAAGTCTTACAGATCTCCGAAAAACATATGACCTAATCTCACCTTGTGAATGGGGCGTTTATTCTTTCTTTGCTTCTCCTTGATGGTGCCATCACTCAGAAGGGTCTGGGAGCCCCACTGCCAAAACAACACTCTACCTTTCTCCTTTCCTCATAGCCCCAAGGCCAGAGTCAGCTTCTGTTCGCATAACTAACTTAAAAGGTGTCAACATATTCCAACTGTGTGCTCTCTCCAAACTTAGCTTCGTGCAATGAATACCTTATTGGAAGAAAAGTTGTGATCACACTAGTTCATTTTGATCTCATCTATTTTAAGATAAATTGTTCTCTTCCAAAAGCTCAGGGCAGTAACTGAGGATAAAGTCGAGATCTGTTGACTCTGAAACCTCTGCTTTTCACTCACCTTGTTGATTTCATGCCGTGTTCTCTCCTCTAGGTAACAGCGACCAGTCAGGATCCCAGGAGAAGCTGCTCGTTGACAGCCAGGGCCTGAGTGGATGCTCACCCCGAGACTCAGGATGCTACGAAAGCAGTGAGAACCTGGAAAACGGTAATGTCAGCATGAGTCGCTGGGAACCTGCTTTGACAAGTACTGATTTCAAAGCACAGTTTTCTGCAAAAGGACGATTCTATTCCTATCATGAACTCAGCAATCATCGTTTCCTTTCTCACCTCTACACCATTCTAGTCCAAGTTAGCCTCCCTATCTATTCTCCTGGCTGCTGGGTGAGGTTAATAAATTCCGTGTCAAATACCTGCAGCTGTAAAACCTAAATTGTGTGTCTCCTATGCCCTTTTCTGTATGCAATAAAAACCAACATTGGAGTGTTGGGAGCTATTAGGTCCATAAGGAAAACAGTTTACCAGGTAGACCATCCATCAGGGTCATACCAGCAGCAGTGTCTTAAATGCCTCGGCTGCATGGCCTGAATGTCGAGGCAGTTACTGCAGGAGAGAAGGATTGGATGGCCACATGTCTTGTTTGTGGCCTCTCTGTACAGCCAGTCAGGAAGTAATCGGTATGAAATTTCAGAAAAGGTACTTGTCTCAAACAGAAGAGGAGTCTTAAGTGGTATGGGGTCAGGTGGGCTAAACGTTACCATGGATGGCTTTGTGGTTTCCTGTTGTGACCCCAGAATTCCCACTGTAGCAAGATGAGAAACAGTGGTAAGAGGCTTACGCTGCCACAGTGACCTAAATCTCTGTCAAACTCTTGAAGGCCGTCATAAAAAATGCCCAGGTTTGATAGCTTTTAGCAGCCATTGGAATCCTATCTAGTAGCCCATGTGTTAAGATATTTACTGAGCACCTACTAAAGCAAACTTTTTTAAAACTGCAGGTTGTACTTTATTAGTGGGTCATGAAAGCAGTTTAGTGGGTCATGGACAGCAGTTTTGTAAGACAAAATAGAATACAAAATATCAGAGAGCATCCCCTAAGATAAAGGTTAGTATTGTTAGCACTGTCACTTGTAATCCTTGTTTCAGTTATGTCTGTGTGTGTGTTTGCGCTTGTGTACATGCATGTGTGTCTCTGTGTACTACATGTTGAATGTAAAATGTATTTCTTACTGGGAATCATGGGAAAAAAATAGTTTGAGAGCCATTGTGGGTACCAAAACTAGGGCTAAGGACAGGAAAGTGGGTGTCCAGGATGCAAACCCTAAGCAGGTGCTCACTCTCGGGTACCAGCCCTGCACTCACATGACTCTGGGCATTCACCTCCTTAGAGTTTGTCCTCTGGGCACCTTGTTTGCCTCACTCTAATTCCAATTCTAAGAAGCATCTTGGGGACCTCAGAATTTGAGCCATGACGCCCTGCTATTCAAGGTTTTCTATCAACTTGGGAAGATAGTAGTTCTCCCCAAACTATATATAATATTCAGATAGCCTCGGTCAAGACAGGATGCAAAACCCACCTAGTATCCCAGTACATCCTCAGTTTCAGTAAACATCAGAATGCTTATGTAGCTCATGTGGGTTCTGAAGAATTTTTTTTTCTCTTAATAACCTTTTCATATCCAAAACTTTTCAGGAAATTAATTCCCCCAACTGTTGGTGATTGGTAAGGATCTCACAGATATCACTGGCAGAATTTTTCATGCCCAAATGAATTCAGGTGTACCTGCTGAAGAACTAGATTGCTAGCGAACCATACTTTGAACTCAAAGTAAGTTCAGGGATCTTTCTAATGTAATGCAGAATGCAAAAATGGAACTTATATATATAGTTTTATATTGGGAGTTAAGGCAAAAGAAAGTCATATTTCTAAATTTATGCTAAAGAGGTTCTAATAATTTTCTATTTCAACCTACTTTTAAAATCTGATGCAATTTTTTTTTTCTGAAGAGGTATTTCTTCATTTATCTGTGATGATTTTTCTTTTCTTTTTTTGAGGCGGAGTCTCGCTCTGTCGCCCAGGCTGGAGTGCAGTGGCGCGATCTTGGCTCACTGCAAGGTCCACCTCCCGGGTTCATGCCATTCTCCCGCCTCAGCCTCCCGAGTAGCTGGGACTACAGGCGCCTGCCACCATGCCCGGCTAATTTTTTATATTTTTTATGAGAGACAGGGTTTCACCGTGTTAGCCAGGATGGTCTCGATCTCCTGACCTCGTGATCCACCTGCCTTGGCCTCCTTAAGTTGTGATGATTTTTCTAATAATGAAAAGTAGGACCATGGTCAGTATCTTCAGTAGTAGCACTAGGCTGATGATCTTTATGTAACAACAATAATATCCTACAAATGCATAGCATGTTGGTGTTTATCAGTGTGGAACATACAGGTGGACAGGGTCAAAGCACACAACAAACATGTTATCAACCAAAAATGTAACAAGGGACAGTTAATTGTGTGTGTGTGTGTGTGTGTGCGCGCGCGCACATGTAAGTACTGATGAGAACAAAGCATTCAGCACATTGTCTGGCCCATGAATTGTAAGTTCTTGGCAAAGCTTATCCAACAGCAGCAGTTTAGTATCAATTACCAGTCGTCAGATAAGTAGATTATGTCTGGTTGATAGTTCAGTTATCAGTCTGACAGTTGTAACTAGGACTGTTGCTTTGCTGGGACCTAAAACTTTATCAGTATTTTGTAGATTTTCTTTGGCAAAGTACTCACAAAAGTTTACCTGTCTGTGTCCAGGTTGGTTGATTGCTTCTAGGATAAACTTGCTAGAAGGAGGGGCTTCAGGGAAGGTGGGATTTGAGTATTCACAGATCACTCTGTAGGGGATACCATTTATAGAACCTGTTGTGAAATTCAGTCCAGCTCTCCTTTTCCATCATGACCTTGAGAAATTGTACTCACCCAACAAATCCCATCAATATGCGGTATGATGATCAGCCTCTTTCCACGTCGATTGCAGTGGGGCACAGACTTAAGCCAAGATTTATTTTACTGCTTGACACAGCGTATTTCTTTCCCATGTAACCCAATTAATTTCAGTCTTCATGATTCCTTTAATAAGACTAAGAATTCTTTCTAAAAATAAAAATGGAACCATAATAACCCTCTATCACCCAATGTCATAAATGGTGATTTTATGTTTTTAGTGTAATTGAACAATAGGATGTGGGTGTTGGAGATTTCAATTATGTTAGCACAACTTTACGCATCCGTTTGATTGATTTGCTTTTAAAATGTGATTGTAAAATATTCCCTGGTCTCACAGGCAAGACTCGGAAAGCTAGCCTCCTATCTGCCAAGTCATCCACCGAGCCCAGCGTGAAGTCTTTTAGCAGAAACCAGTTGGGCAATTACCCAACATTGCCTTTAATGAAATCAGGGGATGCACTGAAGCAGGGACAGGAGGAGGGCAGGCTGGGTGGTGGCCTTGCCCCAGACACGTCCAAGAGCTGTGACCCACCTGGTGTGACTGGTTTGAATAAAAACCGAAGAAGCCTCCCAGTTTCCATCTGCCGGAGCTGTGAGACCCTGGAGGGCCCCCAGACTGTGGACACTTGGCCCCGATCCCATTCCCTGGATGACCTTCAAGCGGAGCCTGGTGCTGAGCAAGACGTGCCTACCGAGGTGACAGAACCGCCCCCTCAGATTGTACCTAAAGTGCCACAGAAGACGACCGCCTCTTCCACGAAGGCCCAGCCCCTGGAGCGAGACTCTGCTGTCGACAATGCATTGCTACTGACCCAAAGCAAGAGATTTTCTGAACCTCAGAAATTGACAACTAAGAAACTGGAGGGCTCAATCGCAGCCTCTGGTCGCAGCCTGTCACCCCCTCAGTGTTTGCCCAGAAACTATGATGCTCAGCCTCCTGGAGCTAAACACGGTTTAGCAAGGACGCCTCTGGAGGGCCACAGAAAAGGACACGAGTTTGAAGGAACACACCATCCCCTGGGCACCAAAGAAGGGGTAGATGCTGAGCAGAGAATGCAGCCCAAAATTCCATCACAGCCTCCACCTGTTCCTGCCAAAAAGAGCAGAGAACGCCTTGCTAACGGACTCCACCCTGTTCCCATGGGCCCCAGTGGGGCCCTCCCCAGTCCCGATGCGCCATGCCTGCCAGTGAAAAGGGGCAGCCCCGCCAGCCCCACCAGCCCTGGCGACTGTCCCCCAGCACTGGCTCCCAGGCCTCTCTCAGGGCAGGCGCCTGGCAGCCCACCAAGCACAAGGCCGCCCCCCTGGCTCTCAGAGCTCCCCGAGAACACAAGCCTCCAGGAGCACGGTGTGAAGCTGGGCCCGGCTTTGACCAGGAAGGTCTCCTGTGCCCGGGGAGTGGATCTAGAAACGCTCACTGAAAACAAGCTGCACGCTGAAGGCATCGATCTCACGGAGGAGCCGTATTCTGATAAGGTATCAAAGGTCCTGGGCCCACCACATTCACAGGCCTTTGTTTGTAGAAGTCAGGCAGCCAGGTGAGATGAACCCACATCTGAAGCCAGCCCGGTAGCCCGCCCAGTGGACAGGAGACACCTGAATCCACGTGTCTGCACCTTACTTGACATGCATGTGTTCAGATGTTGACACCGCCCCATTTCATCTCTCCATAGGTAAACCGAGGTTAAAAATAACCTGCATGAAGACCTCTTAGAGGGATTACTAGGAGCAAATAAAATAAATGTGGACAAAAGAACCCTATTCAGATGTGATAATTGTATTATACAGTTATCTGTATGGGTAATGGGAAAAAGATAATATAAAATCCCCCATTGTACCAAAAACATTTAGCTGTATAATGAAAAATTATTTCTCATTCAAAAAAAATGAGATCTACCAATACCAAGTGACTCCAAAGACAAAGCAATGCTAACAGATACAGCAGTACTTTACTTTACTCCTGGAAATACAGGTCCTGTTAGGATGCATTCCTGAGAGTCCTTTATTATAAAATTCTCATGACAATGAATGCCTTAGAATCAGATCCTCCTCCACCTCTCTGACCCTCCTTGATATTTCGTGAGTGAATGTCTTTAAATAAAAGGTAGTGAGAATGACCATACAGTAAATGCTGGCCTAGTGAGCTGGTGGTATCACTTGTAGCAGATAAAGTGCAAACAGTTGAATATCTGTAAAGCAGAATTTCGCCCTTCTCTCCTGCAGTTTAGAAGACTCTCTTCAGTAACATTAGAGGAGTTGTATTTTGCAAAATGATCTGATTGAGGCGAAGGCATTGGCCTGAAAAATGTAGAATGATTGTGTTCTGCCTTAACTATGCTTCAGAACATTTTCCTAGAGCTCATCAGTACTTTAAGATAAAGATGTAAAAGTATTCCCTCTAAAGCATTCATCCTGACCAATAAAGAAAATATATTCATTTCAAATTAAAACTTTTGGGTTGGGCGTGGTGGCTTACACCTGGAATCCCAACACTTTGGGAGGCCAAGGCGAGAAGATCGCTTGAGCCCAGGAGTTTGAGGCTGCAGTGAGCCATGATCACACCACTGCACTCCAGTCTAAGTGACAGTGAGACCCTACGTTATATGTGGTGTATCTTAGGGAAAGAAAAACAAAATCCTTACGACTCTTGATGTCATATTCCTGTTCTCCCTGGCAGCACGGCCGCTGTGGGATTCCTGAAGCCCTGGTGCAGAGATACGCAGAGGACTTGGATCAGCCCGAGAGGGACGTCGCCGCCAACATGGACCAGATCCGGGTGAAGCAGCTTCGGAAGCAGCACCGCATGGCGGTGAGCAGCCCACAGTTCTCCAGCTTCCTGAGGCACATTTAGTGATCACGCTTAGTGATGAGCATACTAACAACTGCCAAGCAGGCAAGGGCTTGCGTAGCTATGGAAAGGAGACAGCTGGGGAGAAAGTAATACATGGTCAGCCTAGAAATGTTTAAAAATACACTTTCAGAAAGAAAAAAAAATGAAAATGATCCATAATCCCAACACTGTGAAAAACTTTTTAAAGATCTGTCTAGTGCTGGGCGTGATAGTGCACACCTGTAATCCTAGTTACTTGGGAGGCAGAAGCAGGAGGATTGCTTGAGCCCAGAATTTTGATGCCGGCCTGGGCAACATGGTGAGACCCCATCTCTTAAGAAATAAAATAAAATCCGTCTGAATGACACAGTTTCAGTTAGAAGCATAACTTCCAAAGATCTATTGTTCAACATGGTGACTACAGTTAATAACAATGTATACTTGAAAATTGCTAGGACAGCAGATCTTAAGTGTTCTCACCACAAAATATAGTATGTGAGGTAATGCATATGTCAAATAGCTTGATTTAGCCATTCCACAATGTGTACATTTACCAAAACACCACGTTTTACACCATAAATATACACAATTTTTACTTGTCCATTAAAACTCTGTCTAGTCATTTCTCTGCACATGCGTAATGTATGCGTAAATGTATAGTACCGAAACCTGATTGTTGGCTATTATCAGATCATGAATCCGTTTCCCTGTTACTTAAAAAAAAAAAAAATTGATATAATCAATACAGTAGTCTCCCCCTATCCATGAGGGATTATGGTCCAAGACCTCCAAGTGGATCTCGTGAAAGCTTGCTGAGTACCAAACCCTGTATATATTATACACGAATTTCTTTTTCCTTCACAATTTCATGGATAGAAGATTCGTTTTCACTGTAGGTCTTAGGAACCTCAGCATACAATTTTTTTTCTTTTCTTATTAAGTCAAGAACTCTCACCTTTTTACTTAAAGGAAGCACTTAATGGCTTCTCTTTGCCACGTGCGAATGGCCAGCATCGTTACTCTTGCACTTGGGGGCCATTATAAGGTCAAATAAGACTGACTTGAATGCAAGTACTGCATTACTGCAACAGTTGATCTGATGACTACGGGCTACTAAGTGACTGCGGGGCCGGTGGTGTAGGCAGCGTGGATTTGTTAGACAAAGGGATGATTGTCAGGTGGGACAGAGCTGGGTGGTGTGAGATTTCTTCAGACTACTCAGAATGGCATGCAATATAAGACTTATGAATTGTTTATTTCTGGAAATTCCCATTTAATATTTTCAGGCTGTAGAAAGCAAAACCATGGGTGGGGGTGGGTGGCTATTGTATTTCAAAGTATTCTAGTAGGTCAGTGTACCCTAGTAGTGAGTCTCACAGTTAAAACATTTAGATTTTTCTAACCTTTTATTTTAAATAATGTAATGAAGAACATCCTTGTTAATAAATCTTTGTAGACTTTAAAGGTTAATTTCTGAGTATATATTCCTGGAAGATGGTTTGCTTCATCAAAATTGTATAAAATCCCAAAGATTTTCATACTCATTAGCAAATCACCTTTCTGAAAGGTGCAGGCCCTTTATATACCCAGTAGTCAAGGTTAAATGTCCACTTCCCTGTTCCAGCCAACCCTTGATATTATTGTATTTTAAATTCTTCATAACTGTATTGACTAAATATGTAATTTTCTGGTTGTTAACATAGATTCAAAATACAGTGGAAAGTCTCCTTTATAAAAACCCTACCCACTGAATGCTACATTTCACACGATCACCCAGATTTGTCCCTTCAGACTACCTTAGGGCTCTTGTCAAGAGCATATCCACAGTGAAACAAAATAGCAGAATATGTAAATGCTTATAGTTTGAAGACTCGGACACATAAATGGGATTTGACCTCATTCCAACACCTCCGAGAACCTTGTGGAACTCTTCCTTAAAGATCTGTTTCATCTTAGAGAAGAATTTTTCCTGCTAGTCTTGATCTCTGACACTCATTGCATTGTCGCTTTCTGATAATAGTCTAGCAATGCAGTATTTCAGTGCTGTTCCTTTTAGACATAGGCGAAGTAGTCCTCGATGACCCATGGAGCGTTTCTATCATATTCTTTCTTAATTTATCCAGATTCCAAGTGGTGGACTCACGGAAATCTGCCGAAAGCCCGTCTCTCCTGGGTGCATTTCGTCTGTGTCAGATTGGCTCATTTCCATCGGTCTGCCCATGTACGCCAGCACCCTCTCCACCGCGGGCTTCAGCACACTGAGCCAAGTGCCTTCTCTGTCTCACACTTGCCTTCAGGAGGCCGGCATCACAGAGGAGAGACACATAAGAAAGCTCCTATCTGCAGCCAGACTCTTCAAACTGCCGCCAGGCCCTGAGGCCATGTAGCCAGGCCCGGAATGGGCCTCTCTGGACAAGAGCCACCCTTTCACTGTGCATATGATGCTGATGCAATTCCTCCATCATCTCTGGACGTGCAGACCAGATCCAGAAGAAAGGCCTGGCGTGTGGCCAAACAGCGTGAAACCTTGGCACAGAACTGAGGATCCTCTCCTCCAGAAAAGCCCCCTCGAGGAAATAAATTAGTGCGGTTCTCTTTGACCTCCAAAGACAAGACAAGCACTTATTTTTATTTTCAGAAGACAAAAGAACCAAGATGCCAACTGGCTGCGAATGCTCTATCTCCAGTCTGTCTCTGTGTACTGGTAGAGGCTGGGAGGAGTAGGGGGCAGCCTGTTCCATTTCTGATAGTGCCCTTGCTCTTCTGTCTGTCATCTTGCAGGATGGCCGAGGGCCAGATGGGCTTAGCTAGGCCAAAGTAACAGACTCAAGAGTTATTGTACATTACTGACCACGCTCATTTGTTCAAAAGTTAGAACATCTGGCTGCACCAGGAAAAAAAAAAAAAAAAAAAAAAAGTCCTGTTCTTCTTTAGATAAACAAGAGACATTTTCATAATTGCTTTCTAGCAATCAGCTTTTATTTGCCTTAATATAAGCTTTTAAGCAGTTATCTAACTAGTGTCCACAACCCTGTAACCATACTTCCACATCTTCAGCTTAGGCGGACATCGAACCTCTCTGGGATGTTTCCAGCAAACGTGAGCTTTTCTAATCGTCTCATTATAACATGGCTTATTTTGTAGAGGTATTCATCAGCCACACACTTCATGTTGGTTTTTGGTTTTTAAGCTAACTACAAATCTAGTAAAAAGCTATCTGAAATTCACAAATATCGTGTCTGTGTGCGTGCGTGCGTGCGCGTGTGTGTCTGTATTCATAGTGACTGCTTTTGGTTTTAACCAGTTTAGTATCGTTACTGTGTGGATCGTCACGCTGCAGTATTGACTTGGAATCCTGACCATGTCCATCCCAAAATTCAGTCCTCAGTTAACGGATCATGTTTGCAAAAGGTCACTGTGAGGCTGCATATTTCAGAAAGATGTCCTTAATAAGGGAAGTCAATGTATAAGATGTTTTCTAAAAGACTTTTCAGTATTACAACTAATACTATTATTATCCTTCTTTTTTTATTTAGATAATTCTTCTTTTAATTTAAACAAAGGTTCACTATGGAGCCAGACAAATCTCATTAGCCATGTGTTAAGTATTTGCTACTTTAAATTGTTTTACAACTGATTTCAGCACATTCTATCCTTTTTTTTTTTTTGAAATGGAGTTTCGCTCTTGTCACCCAGGCTGGGGTGCAATGGCACGATCTTGGCTCACTGCAACCTCAGTCTCCCAGGTTCAAGTGATTCTCCTGCCTTAGCCTCCCGAGTAGCTGGGATTATAGGCACCCACCACCACGCCCAGCTAATTTTTGTATTATTAGTAGAGACGGGGTTTCACCATGTTGGCCAGGCTGGTCTCAAACTCCTGACCTCAGGTGGTCCACCCGCCTCAGCCTCCCAAAGTGCTGGGATTACAGGTGTGAGCCACCGCACCTGGCCTCTATCCTCTTTTAGTCTAGTGTCTGGTTTTGTAGCAAACAGTAAATTTAAACAAGTAAACTATTATGGTTTCCATTGCTTACAAAATGATTTTCCTTTACATTCTTATCATGAACACTATTTTAAGCATCAAATGCAATCATCTAAAATATAAAGGGCAATCATTTATAATAGAAACACCTTGACCACAAGCCCTTGATTGAACGTTTTATAATATTTCATCTACTTATTAAAACAAATAATTTCCCTTGGGTTGGAGGGGAAGTGATTTCGTAAATTAGAAAGCCATCTTACCATATTGCTTATGTCTGGATCCATGTTTCTGAGGAAAAAGACATTCTCAGGTGATGTATTTTTTTCATGCATTAGTATGCATTTTTAAAAAATAATGCATGTTTCTTTAATAATTAATTTTCATCTTCTATAAGATGCCATGTGAAGAAGTTGTGGAAATGTAGAATAAAAAGCTAAAGCTGCCAAATTTCTATTGAACTCTTAAATTAAAACAGCTCATGTTTGTTTGTCCTCTCGGGTTGTGGCCTAGCCTATTTGCAATGTAACGAAGCTGCAGGGTTCTTGCATAGCTAAAGCGTTCAATGCATTTCACGTGCTGTGGTGGATGTGGGTGCTGTAGACAGGCGTCTTCTCTTCCTGCTCTCAAAACACCTCGGCTTGACATTTGGACAGATCCTGTCATTGTTTAAGCTGAGCAAAAAACCACACAAAAGTTGTGTAAGAGATAACAAAGGAGCGAGAGAAATCTCATGTGAATTTCCAAGTTTTAATTCGTTCTCCATGAAGGATTTTCATTTCAGTGAAAGTCGCAGCAGAAGAGGGAACTTTCTGGAGTTTTTGAGAATGCCAAACCACATTTTTATCACACTTCTTTGGAAATCAATGCCTTTGCATAGAAAATCAAATTCAGGGACCACAAAGAAAGAATTTTCAGTGGGAATGTCTAGTCTGAGGGGTCTGAGGTTGTTTTTACTTTATTGTGTTGTTTAAATATTTTAAAAATATCTTTAGTGTTTGGTCTTTTTTTTTTCTTTAAACATTTAATTTGGTCTGAGAAAAGCTGAATGTTTGGGTGTGACGTTTGACTGAGGTGGATTGGGGCTGCCTGTGGACATTAGTGAACAGGTGATAGGCTTCAGCAATATCCAGTTTTAATCAGTTGCATTTGGTACAGAATTTTGAGTAATGGTGAAAATTGTTGTCTTTGGAAAGCACAAAAGAAACCTGGAAAGGCAGTTCGGCTCAGGTAGCTACACATAACATTGTGTATGATTTTCACTTCAAAGCTGTCTGGAAGGAAATGCAGTCAGCTCCAGCTAGTACTATTTATGTACCCAGATAACTAAGATATTGTTTCATGGCCTTGCCTTAGTCAGAGGCCCTTTTCTCTGTCCTGAACCCCCAGGTGTGGGTGAAATTGGAAATTACTAATCTATTGGAAATCAGTTCCTGACATAGTAAAGTTTGCTTTCATAACTGCAGCAAAAAAGGTCAACTTGCCAAGTCACTGCTGCCATGTGTGTACTGTATTATTTTCAGAAAAAAATATAATAGTCTGAGTCCAAGTTATCTTGATTTAAAATTGATAGAGAAAAGAAACTGTCGAGCAAGTTATATAACAACTAACAACATTGCACTTTCTGTATATGAAATCAATATTTAAATAACTTATTTTTCTCCATTGCTGTTCTTAAAAACATTGTAAGTAGCTGTAATATACCAGTACCAATATGTTCTTGCAATTGCTTCAGCCCAAGAAAGCTGTGTATTGTTTTAAAAATTGTAAAAATTATTGTGATGATTCATTTAGCATAAAGAGAGGTGGACGGAAGGGTTTTCCTATGTATCAAAACTTGTCTATAATTATGTCATCTATGTACCTAGAAAAAAGTCAATAAATTTCTTCAGTTGAATATGCCTTTTTTGTTGTTTCTTGGGCATTTTAAAGATGAATGGAGTAGAAATGAAAAGGAATTTATAACGTGGTCAAATAATGAAATATACTGGGAAAATTGTAGTTGTCTGCAATTCTGCCATCACCAGAACTCACCCTCTGACATCCACCCAGATTCTCTTTGCCACTTTATTGCTTTATTTTCAAATATGCATAATCGAGTCATATAATGATAGCACCTTAGACCAGCAAGATATTTTTTGGAAGTCATCTTGAGTCTAAGATTATCATTTTCAAATGAAGAATCTGAGTCCACATGGATGATTGACTTGCTCAATATTATACAGCTAAATGACACCACCACCCATATCTTCTACTGAGAAAGAAAAAACAAGTCTAGGTCTGGATAGCCTAGAAATTAATCAACTTGACAATAATGGGTTTTTAATTTCAGCATACCACAATTGATACAAAGACACATTTTTAATAGGGAGAAGAGGGTGTTTGTAATAAACTTTGAGAGGTAATGTATGCATTTGAGAAACTATTTAAAAAATTACCATCTTTTCAGAGAAACTCTTCTGTATTTATAAATATAATTGCATATGTATTTCGCCATACAGAAATGAGAGCAGATTTTTCATGCTATTCACCATACTTCTAAATGAATACATCTTGGAGGTCCTCCCATGTCAACATTCTCCCATTTCCTTAAAGGCTGCATAGTATTCTATTATGCAGGTTTAACCAGTACTCTATGAAAGTGCAACCTTCTGCTGTTATAGAAGAAAAAGCTATTGTGGATATCACTATACCTATATCACTTAGCGTGTGGAATTGCTGTATTAAAGTTATGTGTGTGTTTTAAATTTTGATAGAATAAGGTGGGTTTCATTGAAGCTTAATGTTGGTTTTACTTTTTTTTTTCTTTCTTTCTTTGAGGTGGAATGTTGCTTTTGTTGCCCAGGCTGGAGTGCAATGGCATGATCTCAGCTCACTGCAACCTCCACCTCCTGGGTTCAAGTGATTCTCCTGTCTCAGCCTCCCGAGTAGCTGGTATTACAGGCATGCACCACCACACCCGGCTAATTTTGTATTTTTAGTAGAGACAGGGTTTCTCCATGTTGGTCAGGCTGGTCTCGAACTCCCGACCTCAGGTGATCTGCCTGCCTTGGCTTCCCAAAGTGCTGGGATTACAGGCATGAGCCACCGTGCCTGGCCCACTTTTAAATCATCTTACTCCCAACTCCTCCAATCCATTTTGCGAACGGGGATATTTCATGTATTCTAGGAGTGTGTGTTCTCCTGACTGCTGCATCATTTTAAAGAACTAACCGTAAACCTCAAATCTTCCCAATCCCCTGCTAACTCCTAAGATTCAACAGTTCAAAGAAGATGCTCTTTTTCTTATGATTTCTAGGAAACCCTTGCCAGAGTCTTGGTGTTTCTTGTAATCTCTCTTCGTATGTAGATACCTATAATGTATTCACTTATAAAGAACATTAATTTGAATAGGGAAAGAAGAAAAGAGAAGGCAGTTGGTTGCCACTGTTTAACCACACAATTCATTTTGGAACCCTTAGAATTGTGACTGTCTTCACTCTTAGCTATGAGGACCCTCTCAGAGCAAACTATGTACATTGTACTTCCTAGAACTTAGAGTGTGTGTGAGTGTGTCTGTGTCTGTGAGAGAGAAAGGGAGGAGGGAGACAGGAAGAGAAGATGAATGCTCATTCAGGTCTAGGTCTGGACCACTCATCAGAGAACCATGGGAACCATTATTTGGAAATATTCCAATTTCCAATACAGCACCCCTCCCACATGACCTCAGAGAAGAATACTCTGAAAAGGGTATTAGCTGTCACCTTCTGCATACTGTAACAAAAACACCGGAAGACCCTAACCAAACTGAGTTTGAGTTCAATCTGGAAGGATCCCAGGGTACTTGTGTGACGGCCACAGCAGTTAAGACTAATCTGGTTGGATTTTACCACCATCCCCATTCATCCTCAATGGACTTTCCCCAAAACTTGGGTAATGAATATGGTTGGAACCATAAGAGAGATGTGTACAAACGGCTGTGGGAACTAGAGGGAGGATGGATTTGGCCTGGGGACAGAGAGGGCCAGAGGAGGTGGTTCTATGGATAACAGTGTGCCATGTTCTAAGTATCAGACTTGATTAGAAATACAAACAAATGGAAAAACATTCCATGCTCATGGGTAGGAAGAATCAATATTGTGAAAATGGCCATACTGCCCAAGGTAATTTATAGATTCAATGCCATCCCCATCAAGCTACCAATGACTTTCTTCACAGAATTGGAAAAAACTACTTTAAAGTTCATATGGAACCAAAAAAGAGCCCACATCGCCAAGTCAATTCTAAGCCAAAAGAACAAAGCTGGAGGCATCACGCTACCTGACTTCAAACTATGCTACAAGGCTACAGTAACCAAAACAGCATGGTACTGGTACCAAAACAGAGATATAGACCAATGGAACAGAACACAGCCCTCAGAAATAACGCTGCATATCTACAACTATCTGATCTTTGACAAACCTGAGAAAAACAAGCAATGGGGAAAGGATTCCCTATTTAATAAATGGTGCTGGGAAAACTGGCTAGCCATATGTAGAAAGCTGAAACTGGATCCCTTCCTTACACCTTATACAAAAATTAATTCAAGATGGATTAAAGACTTAAAACGTTAGACCTAAAACCATAAAAACCCTAGAAGAAAACTGAGGCATTGCCATTCAGGACATAGGCATGGGCAAGGACTTCGTGTCTAAAACACCAAAAGCAATGGCAACAAAAGCCAAAATTGACAAATGGGATCTAATTAAACTAAAGAGCTTCTGCACAGCAAAAGAAACTACCATCAGAGTGAACAGACAACCTACAAAATGGGAGAAAATTTTCGCAACCTACTCATCTGACAAAGGGCTAATATCCAGAATCTACAATGAACTCAAACAAATTTACAAGAAAAAAAAACCAACCCCATCAAAAAGTGGGCGAAGGACATGAACAGACACTTCTCAAAAGAAGACATTTATGCAGCCAAAAAACATGAAAAAATGCTCGCCATCACTGGCTATCAGAGAAATGCACATCAAAACCACAATGAGATATCATCTCACACCAGTTAGAATGGCAATCATTAAAAAGTCAGGAAACAACAGATGCTGGAGAGGATGTGGAGAAATAGGAACACTTTTACACTGTTGGTGGGACTGTAAACTGGTTCAACCATTGTGGAAGTCAGTGTGGCGATTCCTCAGGGATCTAGAATAGAAATACCATTTGACCCAGCCATCCCATTACTGGGTATATACCCAAAGGACTATAAATCATGCTGCTATAAAGATACATGCACACATATGTTTATTGCGGCACTATTCACAATAGCAAAGACTTGGAACCAACCCAAATGTCCAACAATGATAGACTGGATTAAGAAAATGTGGCACATATACACCATGGAATACTATGCAGCCATAAAAAATGATGAGTTCATGTCCTTTGTAGGGACATGGATGAAATTGGAAATCATCATTCTCAGTAAACTATCGCAAGAACAAAAAACCAAACACCGCACATTCTCACTCATAGGTGGGAATTGAACGATGAGAACACATGGACACAGGAAGGAGAACATCACACTCTGGGGACTGTTGTGGGGTGGGGGGAGGGGGGAGGGATAGCTTTAGGAGATATACCTAATGCTAGATGACGAGTTAGTGGGTGCAGCGCACCAGCATGGCACATGTATACACATGTAACTAACCTGCACATTGTGCACATGTACCCTAAAACTTAAAGTATAATAATAATAAAAAAATAAATAAATAAATAAGAAATTAAAAAGTCTTGGAAATAACAAGAAAATAATTAAGGAATATCCTCTGTGTCTCCAAACTCCTGATCCACCTGGCCCTCAGCCTGACTGAGTCTCTTCCCACTTCATAGAACAATGGAAATCATCCATTGGGCCTCACTTGCAAACTCCCCAGCATCCTCTTCTCATCTTTCCTCATGGCTCCTGCCATGACCAGGGAAGTGTTTCTCCATTCATCTAACCCTACTTGAGCTCAGGATGCTGTCCCAGGACTCCCAGCCCCTCATTCACTCCCTCGCTTCTCTGTACTTTCCCCTGGGCACATGCTTGTGGCAGGTGGTGCTGTGCTCTTCAGGCCAGCCCGTAGTCCTCTATTTTGATATTTGCACTCTCCCTTGGGGAAGACTGCACTCCCACATCTCAAGTTGTTCCTGGCACCACTTTCCTGTCATGTGTCCCCATCCTCCTCCAAGCGAGCACAACGCATGCCAGGCTAGAACAGTGTTCACCATTCTTTCCTTTGAAAAACTCTCTCTCAAACTCACATTTTCCTTGTCTAGATAATCCAGTCTCTTGCTTTTCACAGCCAAATATCTTGAATTATGTTTCTGTCCATTGTCTCTTCTTCCTTATCCTTCATATATTCCTCAGCCCACTGCTCCCTGGATGCAACTAAGGCCACGGACGGAAGCAACATTGCTAAATCCAGTGCGACCTCCCCGGCTTCCACTTCCTTGTCTTCTCTGCAGCATTTCATGGGGCTGCCCTTTGCTCCCACTTCCCATTCTTGATCTTCCCCGCTCCCCTCTGCCCTCTCCCATCTCAACAGCCACTGCCTCTCAGCACCCTTGGCAGCCTCTTTCTCTGCCCACCCTTTGAATGTTCAGGGGCCTCAGACTTCCATCCCAGGGCCTCTTCTCACCCTTGGTGATCTCTCTGTGGTTGACTTTTCATCTCCAAGAGTTAGCTTAGAGTAAAAGAAGCAATCCAAGAAATTTGTCACTTAAGAAGAAATGTAGCGCTTCTATCTAAGAGGATGCTGATTACAATGAGAACAACCCTCATGGTAAGATGCTGCCCCAGCTATTTGCTTGTTAGACTACCCATGCATCCTCAAGCACCAGCTCAATTTTGGTCATTGTTACAATGTCCCTGAGCTGGGTTTAGTATCTGGTCTCTAGAATAATTCCAAGGAAGGAAAATCAGAGGCTGTATTCTGCTGTGCAGGCAACATATTATTCTATAATTTCTGGTATTTGGGACCACCTTCTAGTCTTGGGGAATCAGTTGTATAGTTGCCGTGGCACCCAAAATGTCCTCTAGATCTTTACTTGTCAGTCCGAGTATGCAACACAAATTGTCCTCCAATGGGTAGAAAGCAAGGAAAGCGTGGTGAGAGCAGCTATTTACTGGGCAAATCACTATACTGAGTGCCTGAGGCAGTTTATACACTTTATTCATTCAATGAACACTAAGTGGACATTTATTCTCATCCCTGTTTGACCAGTGTAGAGTCCACGAGCACAGGGACTTTGCTTATTTTTTCAATCCCAGTACCTGGTACAGTGCCTGACACATGAGGAGCTGAAAATATAAATATTGAATAACAAGGTTCAGAGAAGCTAAGACATTGTTTCAGGCTGACATAGACAGTAAGCAACAGGACTGAGATTTGAGCACAAATCCGCCTGACTCTAGAACCCACGTTCTTTATAGGATGAAAATTATCTCTAGCAACAACTGTCCCCTGAATCTCCTGAACTTTGCACATTCACTTCTCTCTCTTCACAAACAGATGTCTTAAAGTTTATCAACATGTCCCAAATGAAATATCTGGCCCCCCTGCAGATCTCTGCCCCACCCATGTCAATTTCCCCTCTCAATAACAGCTTCCAGTTACTTCGTTCAGACTTAATCATCCTTTACTTCTTTTTCCTTTCACATTCTGCATTCAACCTGTTGGGAAATCCTGTGGTCTCTGCTTTCAAAGTCTCTCCAGAATCTGACTATTCCTCACCGTCTCCACTACTACCAAACCAGCCCAAGCCACAGCCACCACCCTCGCCTCGATGCTCACTGTGGTTTCCTGCTTTTCCTGCCCCCATCTCCGCCCACCCTTGTGATCTACAGTAGCTCATACAGTAGCCGGGGTGACCTTGTTAAGGGCTGAACACTTGAATCTCCCCCAAATTCGTATGTTGAAGCCCCAACCTCCAGTGTGATGGTATTTGGAGGTGGGGCCTGTGGGAGATTATTAGATTTGGATGAGGTCACACAGGCGGAGCTGCATGATGGGATTAGTGCCCTTATGGGAAGAGGAAGAAGACACCAGGCATTACTTTCTCTCTCTACCATGTGAAGACACAGTGGGCAGGTGGCCAGCCGTGTGCAATCCAGAAAGAGGACCCTCACCGGACTTTCTTTTTTTTTTTTTTTATGTTGTTGTTTTTGAGATGGAGGCCTTTTTGATTTTTTTTTTTTCTGAGATGGAGTCTCGCTCTGTCGCCAGGCTAGAGTGCAATGGCGTGATCTCGGCACACTGCAACTTCCACCCCCTGGGTTCAAGTGATTTTCCTGCCTCAGCCTCCCGAGTAGCTGGGACTACAGGCACGTGCCACCACACCCAGCTAATTTTTGTATTTTTAGTAGAGATGGGGTTTCACTATATTGGCCAGGCTGGTCTCAAACTCCTGACCTAGTGATCCACCTGCCTCAGCCTCCCAAAGTGCTGGGGTTACAGGCGTGAGTCACAGTGCCCAGCCTCCTCACCGGACTTTCTTGGACTTTCTAGCCTCCAGAGCTGTGAGGAAATGTTTGCTGTGTAAGTTACCCAGTCTATGGCATTTTGTTATGTATGGCAGCCCGAGCAGGCTAAGACAGACCTGTGAAAACATCAGGCAGATCGTGCCGCTCCTCTGCTCAAAACCTCCAATGGCCCCGTTTCTTTCAGAGTCAAAGGCAAATCCTTTGCGGTGGCCCAGCAGGTTTTGTGTAACCATCTCTTGTGACCTCCTAGCCTCCCCAGCCATCGCTACTCTTCAGCCACTCTGATTCAGCCACACAGGCTTTCTCCTTGGTCCGCAAGTTTAACGGACCGCTCTCACCTCGGGCCTCTGCAGGCTTCCTTCCGCCTGGAAGACTCTGATTCTGCCACACAGGCTTTCTCCTTGGTCCGCAAGTTTAACGGACCGCTCTCACCTCGGGCCTCTGCAGGCTTCCTTCCGCCTGGAAGGCTCTTCTTCAGAAAGACCCTGTGGTTTTCTCATGCCCTTCTACAGGTCTTTGCTCAAAGGACACTTTTCAGAGTTCTGGCCTGATTCCGTCATCTGAAACTGCCTCTCCCTCAGCCTTTCCCTGGGCGACCACTCTCGAGTCCCACACCTGTGCCAGTTTCCACCTGGCATTCATTCTCACCTTCTAACACACTGTGTCATCTTTAGGTTTATTGCTTAGTACCTTTCTCCCTTGCTACAATTTAACATCCAGGAACGCACAGGTTTGCTCCCTGGTGAACCTGAACCCTCTCCACTTGACACATGGTATTTGCTGAATGAATGACTATCCCAGAATGACTAGCCCTTGGATCCTAAATGCAAACGCTGAAGAGGCTCTATTTTAACCCTCTTCTTTCCTAGGTTAGGAGACGGAGACCCAGAGGGGTGACACGAGGGGCTGAGGTCCATACGCGGATGGCTAGTGACAGGGTAAATAGACAAAGAGGCGGCTTCTCTCTGCGTATCCAAGGCTTAACTTTGACCCACAGATTATTACCTTAAACCTGCTGCAGTGACCAGTTCTCAGGACTGGAAGTTGTGGAAATGACTGTCAAGGGTGGTTTTGTGAACGTGTAGCTCATCACCGAAATCCACACGGAGTATCCCTACTTTTAATGTCGGGTCACCTTCACATGTGCAGGTGCTAAATGTATCCATCCTCACATTGGGCACTACCAGGAACAGAAACATCTAATATATTGTCTGTGGAAAATACAAAAATTGTTTCATAAAAAAAGAGAAAAACCTACAATTTTGGATTTCTTATGGATTTCCAAGTCAAAAAACAGTGGCTTAGAAAGAAATCAGGGCCCAGAGCCGGTTTTAGGTTTCGGCCTCCGTCTTGCCGAGCGAGCCGCTGCTGCAGTGCGTGGCCGCCAGAGGGCACTGCTTCGCCAGGCTGGAGGCCGAGCCAGCTCGCCGGGAGGCGCTGATGGGAGGCGCGGGAGCCCCCGGGAGGAGCGCGTCCACGCCGCGCGGTGCGGAGCCGAGCCGCAGCCCCGAAACCGAGTGCGGCGGCAGCAGGGCCGGCAGGACCGCCACGACTCACCAAGTGAGCAGCGAGACCTGGAGTCCTGTAACCAAAACACCTATTAAAACTCCCAGGAGAGCGATGATGGGTGACCGATGGAACTCCTGGCTGCTTTCATGACCGGAGCTGGGCGGCCGCCTCGGTGTCCTGCACCTGCCGGGGTGCAGCGTCCACGTGTCTGTGTGTGCGCAGGCGCCCTCTTGCCTACTGCGGGAGCAAGCTGGGGGAAGCCGGATTAGGTCACTCCAAGGCCCTAAACTTTAGATGTCAAGCAATGGTGAGGGAACACCAGCCACATTTTTTGTCTGAACATTTATTTGCTCATGGCCCAGAATAGCCTAGCAGTATAAGAGCAGCTGCCATCACTCAGTCCTGATGTGTAGTGAACGTACACACTCCTGAGAGCAGTTACCCTTCACAGGATGCCTGTGCACCGAACACCGAGATCCCCACTTTATAGCTGAAGGAACTGCAGCCACGAAGGTCGCAGGGAGAAGAGATGAGATTTGACCTTGTGTTATTTTATTCTGATGCCCTTTGGCTTAACAACTACTGAATAACTCCCTGGTTCTCAGCAGAACCCGTGAGAGATGTATAATTTGAGATTTTTTGCATGGAATTGGCTTAATTGCGAGGTGTGACGAGGCAAGTCTGAAATCCATAGGGCAGGCTGATCATCAGGAAGGACAGGCTGGAACTCACAGACACCAGCTGATGCTGCTGTCCACCATGACATTTCTTCTTCATCAAGGACGCCTCAGCTTTGCTTCTAAGGCCTTCTGATGCATTGAATCAGGCCCATCTGGATTGTCTAGGACAGGGGTCCCCAGCCCCTGGGCCACAGACTGGTACCAGTCCATGGCCTGTTAGGATCTGATTGCCTGTGAGATCAGTGGCATTGGATTCTCACAGGATCACAAACCCTACTGTGAACTACACATGCAAGGGATCTAGGCTTCAGGCTCCTTATGAGAATCTAATGCCTGATGATCTGTCCTTGCCTCCCATCACCCCCAGAAGGGACCATCTAGTTGCAGGAAGACAAGCTCAGGGCTCCCACTGATTCTACATTATGGTGAGTATGTAATAATAATAGAAAGAAAGATGCACAATAAATGAAACATGCTTGAATCATCCTGAAACCATCCCCCCGCACCCCACCCCATCTACGGAAAAATTTTCTTGCATGGAACTGGTGACCAGTGCCAAAACGGTTGGGGACTGCTGGTCTAGGATACTCTCCCTTACTTAAAGTCAACTGATTCGGGGTTTTCATTTCATCTACAAAATACCTTCATAGAAACACCTAAGTTTGTGTTTCATTGAATAACTGGGGAGAGTAGAACACCATTATACCTGGGAAGCTTTGCAAAGGAGGCTGCCTGGGACCTACTGCAGACCAATTGAATCTGAACTTCAGGGAATGAAGTCTGGACATTCATGAGTTTTTGCAAGTTCCACAGGTTATTCTGATGCATAGTAAGGGTTAAAAACTATGAGTATCTTCAGTGAAGGAGTTCCTGGGGCCTTGAAATTTACATTGAGCCACCAGCACTTGGTCCACTGTGCTGGGATCACAGGAGAAAAGACAGCGCCCAGCCTGGAGGTGGTGTGCTCTGGAGTTGTGCTTGCTCTGTGACCCCAGGCAGGTCCTTTCACTGCTCAGCCTCATTGTCATTATTTGTGCACATAGCAGGTGCCGGGAAAAGACCTGCCTGCCCCACTGACCTTTCTGCGAAAACCACCCCTCTGCTGTCTGATGGCAGAATCTCTGCTTTGTTTGGCCTCATTATTTCCAGTCCCAGGACATGAATCGTAATTGGCTCAAACCAGTGGCAGCTGTGTCGGCCCCTCCCTCCCAAGCCCCCTTTGCCAGCTTCCCTTGCAGCCATTAGTGGCCACAGGACCCAATTGTATCCAATAAGGCACAGGCGGAGGGTGATATTTGCCTCACTCATAGAAGATTCTCCTGCCACCTCCCAGGCAACAGTAAAGATGAGGGTAGGGCAGCAGCCACATGGACCACATCAATGACTCAAGCCCACCCAACAGGGAGGAAAATCAGAAACTAGACATAGCTTGTGTCCTCAATGCCACTTTGGAGCCAGGGCATTGTTTTCCTCCTTCAATTATAAAGTATTTGCAAGAATGCCTGCCCTGATTGGCAGTAGTCAAGGCAGGGAAAGGGAGAGAAAGATTCTGTAGCTGTTTCATTTCAGAGCTTTGGAATGTGTGGAGCTAACAGGGGTTTTGGAGAGGGAAGATTCAGAACTCAATGATCTAGCTGAACGTGGATTCCCCTGGCTCTAGTGCCTCCGCATAGAGAAAAACCTCTTATTTACCACAGGCTCCTTCAGTAAATAACGATTCATCCTGAATATCTCAATGTCCCCTCAATGTCTCCTGAATATCGCATGGTGACTCCTATTTCATCCGTGCTTGAATTTTCTTCCTATCCTAGAGTCCTCCCCACATTCTTCTTTCTCTGTCTGTCTGAATTTTACCATCTGAAGTCAAGCCTCCTTCAGCAAGACTCAAGTAACTCCAGTCAACACCACCCCTTCCTGACAGCCCAGAATGCCCTTAGTTAAGGCATCGGATCTCAGAATCACAGAAGATCCCGGAGGAAGGGGGCCCACCTAGCAGTTTAAACCTGCAAAGCATCTCATTTCTTCCTTTGCCTTTTCCTAAACCATCAAGTCCTAACAAATCAATGTAAAACCACATTTGAAAGTGACACTGATTGGCTGAAATGCTGTTGGAGGACATGTTGCTATCTCTCATACATGCTCTTGTTTAATTAAATATGTCATTAGTCTAAAGGTCCTGTAATAGATGTAAAAGAATGCTGAGAACTTCCGCTTTGTCCCATCTCTGAAAGCAACTAACCTCTTTGATCTGCTTGACCAACAATGTCCCCGGGTAATTAGTGACTACTTGCCTTAAAATGGAGTCACTAGGAGGGGCCCCTGAAACTGCATGGGGGTGACTGGGTATCCACCTAGGCGGAGAACTGGCAGGTCTTTTTCATTTGGCAGCTGCTTCAAGTCCTGCTTAGCCAGGCTGGTTAGAGTTTACACTCTAAGCTCAGAAAGGGCTCAAGCTCCCCCCACCGTAGGAACTCTGGTCAGAACTCAGCGAAGCCATGCAGGGGAAGTTAGGGACTTTGCACTGGTCCTGGCCTCTCCCCTCCCTTCCATCGTAGCCTGGATGCCATCTGTCTCATGCAGCTGCCTGGGAGGGCAGACCTGGGAACGTCTCCCTCAGGAAGACAAGGCCTCTCTCTCTGAAGACCATGTAGGCACCGGGGCAGGCGCAGGACAGCTGAGGCAGGCTGGAGGCTGACCTCTCTCTCTTCTTGACAGGTGGAGGGATAGAGTTTGGGGTTTCCACACCGAGGTCATTAGGGCACATCAGAAGATGGGACCTCACTGTCCCTTTGTCCTCTGGAATAGCTCTTCTGAGATTCATTTCACCCACTTCCCCACTGGCTAATTCCAGTCCTCTTCTAGCTCCAATAAGCCTCCTCTTGGCTTCTATCCCATGCGCCAAGGTGAAAGTCTATTTCAAGAGATTGTTTTAGAAGCAGTGGGTATTGGTGGGAGTGTAAATTAGTTCAACTATTGTGGAAGACAGTGTGGCAATTCCTTAAAGATCTAGAGGCAGAAACACCATTTGACCAAGCAATCCCATTACTAAGCATATACCCAAAGGAATATACATCATTCTGTTATAAAGATACATGCATGCGTATGTTCATGGCAGCACTATTCACAATAGAAAAGATGTGGAATCAACCCATATGCTCATCAATGATAGATTGCGTAAAGAATATATGATACATATACACCATGGAATACTATGCAGCCATAAAAAGAATGAGATCATGTCCTTTACAGGGACGTGGATGGAGTTGAAAACTATTATCATCCTCAGCAAACTAATGCAGGAACAGAAAAGCAAACACCACATGTTATCGCTTAGAAGTGGGAGCTAAATGATGAGAACACATGGACACATGGTGGGGAGGAACACACACTGAGGCCCATCAGAGTGGTGAATGGCAGGAGGGAGAGCATCAGGAAGAATAACTAATGGATGCTGGGCTTAATACCGAGGTGATGGGCGACCTGTGCAGGAAACAACCATGGCACACGTTTACCTGTGTAACAAAACTGCACATCCTGCACATGTACCCCTGAACTTAAAAGTTGAAGAAAAAAAAGAAGCAGTGGGTAATGGTAGGTTTGGAGGAAAGGTGGATAAAGAGGGAGACATTCTAAGTTGCCCCATATCTGGGACCTGAAGCTTGGACCAAAAACAAGTTATCCTTTCTCTTGGTTTGAGTTCGTCTCTGCAGAATGGTTCACTACATCTGCAAGGGCCCCAGTGGCTGCCAGAGTCCACCTAGAGACCAGAAGAAGGCTCCACATGAGATGGCTGCAGCTCTTGCAATACCCTGCAGTGATTTGCAGAGCAGATTCAGTGCTGGACACAGGGACAGTGTGTGCATTTCTTCCATCTTCCTAGGGGAGCTTTCCACAAGTTTTCCAAGGGCCCTTTCAGCTGTGGTCTAAATTCAGGGCCTTGGCACCACCCCAGGGAGGAAGCTCATTTACTTTGGCACCTAGGCACTTCCTAGTTAGTCCCAGCTCCAAATGTATGGAATTGGGCTTTGCTGAGTCCCGTGGTAGTATTTCTCTGTGCTGTCAGAACAGATGGAGACTGTGGTTGGGCCAGCCATCGGGGACCTCACATTCTCCCTCCCTAGGGTTCCTCCCCTGCTGGCTTTGAGGTTTAAGGGAGTAGCCCACAAAAGAACGTTTGATGAGGGGTTCATGCTGGTCAGATCGTGGAGGATGTTACAAATACTCAAACTTTCCTTGCAGATATTTTTCCCCTCCAAAATTGGAGAAAATGCATAGCGTTCCTTGCGGGAATCTTTTCAAAAAGTATGTAAAGAATGATTTTCACAAACCAAGAAATCAAATTTTTTCTTCAGGCACTGCCAGGTGAGGCCAAATATATGCCCAATGGTGGAAAAATGGATGGACTGGTTTCTATCATAACACTCTCTAAAAATGTGCAAATTGGACAATTAATTTACTCTCATATTTGGCAGAGAAAGGAGAGGTGGCATTGCTAGCACCCGTTACTTTCCCAAAGCTGCCCTCAGAAATGTGTTAATTACTCGGTTGCCATGCAGGTGGCCACTTGTGCTAGTGTCCAGGTTATCAACCCAAGCTTCCCTCTCCTATTTTTCCACCCAGAAAAACAATGGGTAGTCATGGAGAAGACATGTAAGAGGCTGTCCCTCCATCAATATTAGTGGAAAGATCTCCATGTTTCACCCAAACGCTGAGCGCTGCGATGTCTCTTGGCCTGATTTCCCCAGGGAGCAGAATGCTAAGCCACACTGGCCTTGGCCCTGCTTCTAGCACTTGCTAAACCATGCGGGCAGAGGCTGTGCTGAGTGCTGTCTCAGAGGTCTGAGCTTCTGTCACAGTTTCCTTCATTCATCGCCAGATACTAACTCACTCACTTCTAAGGGATGGCAACCAGAATTTGTCTTCAAATTTAGTTGCTTTATGGAATTTTATAGACTGTTTTATCCTTATTTTTGACTTCTTCGTGTTTTTATTGACTTTGGCAGGGAGTAGGGCTGGACAAAAAGTGTCTTGGAAGTGAGAGGCGGTGGAAACTGAGTGCTTTCTCCAGGGTGATGACAAGTCATTCTGTGTCTCCTTTCTTTCTTCCTGGCTAAATATTTGTTGGTTATGTTTCTGTACAAGATAAAATTCCTAAAAAGGAAAATAACTCAAAGTTTAGACAGGGTTTCATTTTGATATTAAAGCATTTTGCATGTCATTTTTTAAAAAGTGGAGTCCTTATTTAACGGGAGGAAAGGGCTCTCCTGCCTCCCTGCTTCCACAGCCCCGGGATAGACTTCGCAGCCTATAGAGTCATCACACCACACTGTCATTAGTGCCCACGTCGATATTCTCCTCCCTGGACTGAGCTCCCAGGAAGCAAGAATTGGCATGCTGCATCATTCCTACCCCACCAACCAGCGCAGCGCCTCCTCCGTGCCAGGGCTCCACAGGTATTTGTTGGATGAAGAGTACACAACCAGAAAGTTAACGCCAGCACCTTTTTTTTTTTTTCTTTTTTCAGGAGGCTACCCCAAGGGAGAGTGGAAATGAGCAAAAAAGGAATGTGCAGCCTGGGGACTTTAGGTCTGCTCCAGCCTGTGCCTGCCAGCCTTGGCCACTCTGCCCTAACTTCTAGTTCTGTCTTCTGGGACGTTGCTTTACAAGCTGTGCAACACAGTGAAGGAAGTAAGTCATGTCTTTATCCTCACCAGTGGTCAGTGGGTCAGTTATCCTGCCTAGCACCACCCATGCAAATACACAAGCATTTCCTCTTTGACTGACTCACTTGGCGAAGGCGTGGGCAGAACCACACAACCCTTCCACCAAGAATGATGAAGTACATGATTGTGTTTTCATGTGAGCAAGCATTGTGAAGCCAGGAACTTTCCTCTTCCTCACATTTCAGACCACATGCATTTGTGTTTTGTTTGCTTCCTCATGCAGGAGGCAGCAATTATGGCAGGGGAGAGACAAGAGGAGTAGCAGAGGCCTTTCAGTGGGTCATCCAGAGAGGCATCTAAAGGTGCCTCTGTTCCAGAACAGTATTTGATGCATATAAAGGACATAGAAATGGCTGACACTTGTGTTTAGGTAGTTTCCCTGGTGCGAACCTCAAAAATACTGGCCTGATATATGGTGAAATCTTGGTCAACCTCAATGCTAATGCTGGAACTGCCTCTTGCACAGAGATTCTTAACTCAGGGGTCCACAAACGTGAATAGAAGAATTTTATCATTTTTTTCCTTCCAACTAACTTCTGACTGCAATTTAGCATTTTCTTCAATTCTGAATGTAAGCAACAATTGCCAGTATTAGCACTGTCTGTGACACCACCCATACAAACCACAGATATTTTTCTTTCTTTCTTTTCTTTCTCTTTCTTTTCTTTCTTTCCTTCTTTCTTTCCTTTCTTCCTTTCCTTCTTTCTCTCTCTTTAATTCTTCTTTCTTTCCTTTCTTTTTCTTTCTTTCTTTCAATTCAAACAATCCTACAGCATTTATTGTCATCTTGTAATGACATAAGGGTAATCAAAACAATGTGAATAAATGTTCATATTGGACAAAGGACATCTAAAAAACAAAGTGTATCCTTCTCAACCATTTCTCACTTAATTGATCATTTCTAGTTGGAGACACTTTGTAGCAGAGTAATAGTACCTCCTTTTAGCATGAACCGACCCAGCTGTTTTCTTGACTTTGTTTTAGAATGAATCTCTTCTGCATCATCTAATACAAGGTTCTTACTCTCATCAAAACCAATGATAAAGCTTCCTGTCCAGATTCACTTGCTCATAGACCCACACCTGAATCCAGGGTCTATTCTGTAAGTATCTGAAGATGAGGTTGATGGGCTGCACCATAACCTTCTGCACTTTCTGGCCCTGGCTGCGGTACACCATGGTGGAATCCCACAGAAAGCACACTGACCCACACGCTACCTCAGCCAGAAACTTCTGGAATAAAGAACCGAAAATGGGCTGGGCATGGTGGCTCACACCTGTAATCTCAGCACTATGGGAGGCCGAGGCAGGCAAATGGCTTGAGGCCAGGAGTTCGAGACCAGCCTGGCCAACACGGTGAAACCCCCTCTCTACTAAAATACAAAAAAATAGCTGGTTGTGATGGTTCATGCCTGTAATCCCAGCTACCCAGCTACTTGAGAGTCTGAGGTGGGAGGATAGGTTGAATCCAGGAGGCAGAGTCTGCAGTGAGCTGAGATCATGCCACGGCACTCCAACCTGAGCAACAGAGTAAGACTCTGTCTCAAAAATAAATAAATAAACCAGAAGCGGAAGTGTTCAAAACACAGATATTTTCATGTCACTTCAGAGTGGCTACAAATAGCCCATGATGTTATTTGTACTCATCACTACTTAGAAATGATGTAGCTATTGAACCCACTGCTAGATCTTGGTTTTTAGTGCGGTAATATAGAAGCACTTGTGTATTACAGTTCTCCAGAGGGGGTAAAAAAAATGTATGTGTACATATATGCATATGTATGTGTACATATATGCATATATATACACACATATTTTATATGTATATGTAAAATTTTATGTTATATATAATTATATTACCTATAATATACTTATATTTTATATTTTATATGCATATGTGCATATATAATATATACAATGTAAATATAATATTATATATTAATTATATAATTATATTATATATTATATAATATAATTATGTAATAATTATATTATATATTATATAATATAATTATGTAATAATTATATTATATATTATATAATATAATTATGTAATAATTATATTATATATTATATAATATAATTATGTAATAATTATATTATATATTATATAATTATGTAATAATTATATTATATATAATATAATTATGTAATAATTATATTATATATAATATAATTATGTAATAATTATATTATATATAATATAATTATGTAATAATTATATTATATATAATATAATTATGTAATAATTATATTATATATTATATAATTATGTAATAATTATATTATATATTATATAATTATGTAATAATTATATTATATATTATATTATATAATTATGTAATAATATAACATTTATATATTATATAATATATATTACTATAATATAATATAAATGTGTATCTATATCTATATCTATAGATATAGATATCTGCCCTATCCTGCTTATGCAAAGCAACATCCCAGAAGGCAGAACTAGAAGTTAGGGCAGAGTGGCCAAGGCTGGCAGGCACAGGCTGGAACACAGACCTAAAGTCCCCAGGCTGTACATTCCATTTTTGCTCAATTCCACTCTCCCTTGGGGTAGCCTCCTGAAAAAGGAAAAAAAAATAGGTGCTGGCGTACTTTCTTGTTGTGTACTTTTCATCCAACAAATACCTGTGGAGCCCTGGCACGGAGGAGGCGCTGCGCTGGTTGGTGGGGTAGGAATGATGCAGCATGTCAATTCTTGCTCCCTGGGAGCTCAGTCCAGGGAGGAGAACATCGACATGGGCACTAATGACAGTGTGGTGTGATGACTCCATAGGTGGCGAAGTCTATCCCGGGGTTATGGAAGCAGGGAGGCAGGAGAGCCCTTTCCTCCTGTTAAATAAGGACTCCACTTAAAAAAACACCAGGCAAAATGCATTAATGTTAAAATGAAACCCTGTCTAAACTTTGAGTTATTTTCCTTTTTAGGAATTTTATCCTGTATACATATATATGTGCATGTGTATTTGTGTTTGTGTGTGTCTGTGTCTGTGTATAAATAAAATAAGGTATTGTCTATCACAATCATGGAGGTCAAGAAGTCCCACAACCTGCCATCTTCAAGCTAGAGACTTGGGGAGCCTGGTGGTACAGTTCTGAGAACCAGGGGACCAATGGTGTAAGTTTCCACTGAAGGGTGAAGACAGATGTCTGTGCTCAACAGTCAGGCACAGCGAGCAAATTCCCCTTTCCTCCAGCTTTTTGTTGTATTCGGTCCCTCAATAGATTGGCTGATGCCCATCTGCAATGCTTTACTGAGGCTGCCATTCAATTCTAACCTCATCTGGAAACACCCTCACAGACATACCCAGAAATCATGTTTAGCCAGCTCTCTGGGCTCCCCATGATGCCATAAAGTTCACACATAGAATTAATCATCAAACTATATCACAAATTTGGTTTTGCTTTTTGTTTGTTTTGTTTCGTTTTGTTTTTTTGAGACAGGGTCTCACTCTGCCACCCAGGCTGGAGTGCAGTGGCGTAATCATAGCTCACTGCAGCCTCAAACTTCTGGGCTGAAGTGATCCTACCGTCTCAGCCTCCCAAGCAGCTAGGACTACAGGTGTGCACACCATGCCTGGCTAATTTTTTTAAAAAATTTTGTAGAGACGAGGTCTTGCGATGTTGTCGAGGACGGTCTTGAACTCCTGGCCTCAAGTGATCCTCCTGCCATGGCTTCCCAAAGTGCTGAGATAACAGGCGTGAGCCACAGCAACTGGCCACAAATTTGTTTTTTTAAAAAAAATTTACATTACTTTGTTTTGATTTCATTGGTTTCTTTGTAATTCTATGTATTTTAGACTATGCATATTAAAAACATTATTTTGAGAAAAGATACACAGGCTTCACCAGACAGTCAAAGAAGCTCATGGCACCAAAAAAATCTTCAGAACCCCCGTGGAGAACAGGTTTGCCATGTGGCCCCCCAGCCCTTGTTTGGCCACTTCCTTGGTGGAAACAAATCCTTCTCAAAATCATACATTCTGTTTTATATTCTTTAAATACATTGAAGGGAAGAAGGGGTGAGCTGGCTACCAATTTATTGCCCCTCTGCTCTAAATGGACTCTTTGTCGCTTACCCACCCTGAAGCCGAGCACTGTGAGTTTCTCCTTTGTGTGTGCATACAGGGCACTGGCGGGACCAATGCAGGAGGAAGGGGCTTCTCTTCCTAGCACCCAGCACGCTTCCTTTCCTTTCTCATTGCTCCTCCTGCACGGCTACCAGTGACATAGGAGGTGGGCATCCACTGGTACTCCCCGAACCAAGCTTCGGTGGCACCCTACAGTTCTTAGTGAGTTCCATGTCGCCCTTTCCTGCCTATCAGCCACAGCCCACGGGCACCAGCAGGAGGCTTTTGGAAGCTTCCTCTGCCAGCCTGAGAGAGGCAGTGGCTGTTTCCTGCCAGCTCAGCCCTGTGACTTGGACCAATTCTGACCTGGGTCAGTTCAGGAAACTAATCTATCATCCATCGGGTAGCAGCCACACCTTCCCAGTGAGGCCTGACTAGCAGTTTTGGGGAAGGAGGCTTCTGCAGTTGTTTTGTAGGGCTGGTGTAACAAAGTACCACGGACTGGGTGACTTAAACAACAAAAATGCATTGTCTTCCCATTCTGGAGGCTGCATAACTAAGTAGGAGGTATGGGCAGTGTTAGTTCCTTCAGAGGGCTGGGAGAGAGACTCTGCTCCTGCTTCTGGGGCTTTGCTGGCAATCTTTGGCATTCCTTGGCTTGTGGAAACATCCCGATCACTGCCTTCATCTGCACATGGTGTTCTTCTCCCTGTGTGCACGTCTGTGTCCACATTTCCTTCTTCCATAAGGGACACGAGTCATATTGGATTAGGGGCACACCCTGTTCCCACATGACCTTATCCTAACTTAATTAATTATATCCGTGATGGCTTCACTTCCAAATAAGGTCACCTTCTCAGTAGGACTTCAGTGCATGTATTCTGGGGGACACAAATTGGCCCCCCTTTGAAGTGTGTTTCTTCCTTCAGGACTCTCAGCCTTAGGCTATTCTTTAGCGGTGTTTTTGACCCCTTCACCGTTGACACCCTGGTCAGTAGGTGTTGTGTTTTACTCTAATTTGGTCTTGTGGTCTCTCTCAGGAGAGTGGCCACAAACTTTAGCCCTGCCCTTGAGGCGCTCCAGGGAACTTCATCATGGATGTTTACAGTGAGCCTTTCGTGGGGTACCTCTTTATTCTGGCAGACAGCCTAATGCTTAAATGTGTGACCCATGGCCAGGCGTCCCTCTCACAGAAAACCTGTTGATACTGGCAGGTCCCCTTGTGGCTCGTCTGACCAGTTTATTCCCACCAAGATGGCCGCTCTCTAGGAGAGCCCTGAGCAGGAGAGAAGTCAGGGGAGACACAGAAGAGGCAGTTGCACAGAGCCCATGAAGAAACAGAAGCAGTTCATCACATACTAATCCCAGACAAAACAGGGCACACTGAAGGGCACACTGCAAGGCCAACAGGAAGAAAGGGGCTCTGTCCATGACATGCAAGCTCAACTAGTGGGTGGGGCATGAGAGAGAGAGATTGGGATGTGTGGGATGAAGGTTTTATGAGGGTTCAGGGTGGTACCTACACATGTTCTACATGTTCAGGGCCATAGCGATGGCTGAGGCCCCCTCTCTAAGAGCTGAAAGTGTGATAGTGGACACTGAGAGGGGAGAAACATGTGTTAGTTAAGTGCTGTGGGACTGCTTTACCAAGAAGGTGACTCTTTTTTTTTTTTGAGACAGTCTCACTCTGTTGCCCAAGCTGTAGTGCAGTGGCACAATCTCGACTCACTGCAGCCTCTGCCTTGAAGGCTCAAGAAATCCTCCCACATCAGCCTCCCCAGTAATTGGGACTACAGGCTCACAGCACCACACTCAGCTAATTTTTTAATTTTTGGGGGGCCAGATGCGTTGTCTCACACCTGTAACCCCAGCACTTTGGGAGGCTGAGGTGGGTAGATTGCTTGAGTGTAGGAGTTTGAGAGCAGCCTGGGCAACATGGTGAGACCTTGTCTCTACTAAAAATTTAAAAAATTAGCTGAATGTGGTGACATGCGCCTGTGATCCCAGCTACTTCAGAGGCTGAGATAGGAGGATTACTTGAGCCCAGCGGGGTTGAAGCCACAGTGAGCCATGATTGCACCACTGCGCTCCAGACTGGGCGACAGAGCAAGACCCTATCTCAAAAAAAAAAAAAGTTCATAAAGACAAGGTCTCATTACATTGCCCAGGCTGCTCTCAAACTCCTGGATTCAAGCTCATGAGCCACCATGCCCAGTGTGAAGGTAACTCTTAAATCTGACTCTTGAACTCTGAGTCTTGGAGGAGAACAAACCAGGAAGAGAATGAGGGAAGAACATTCTATACAGATGAAAGAAATGGAACAAAGACATGAAATAAACTGGGCATGGTTTATTAGGAAAACCCCATTAGGAATGGTTAAAGGAAGCAACGGTGTTAAACCTAGAAAAAAGATCATGTTTCTCAACACGCCGGATTCCCATGTCCTTAAATTGCTTGTGGGCTGAAACCATGTGCAGTTACAGTAGACCGTTCACGCTCCCAGAATGTCAGAAAGCATGCACAGGTCATGTGTACAGACAGCGACTCCTGCATTAGGACTGCCACTTGGGCAGGAGCAGGGCTGAGATCCCCTCAGTTATAAGATGCAGCCTAACTTCTGAGATTTTAAGTGTCAAAAAACTATACATCTTAGGGATAGTAAAGCAGAATATGCATGGAATGAAAAATTGAGTTGTAAGAAGTCCTACTCTTATGGAAACTCAAGGCAGGGTAATAATAAGAACATGTGCTTTGGAGTCAGTATGACCTGGGTTCACTTATAGTTAAATATAGCCCCAGTTACTAAACCTAGAGACTCTCAATTTTCTCATCTGTAAAACACAGCTAATTATTACCTCATGGAACTAAAGGAGATAAAGTGTGTAAAGTTCACGTTTGATATTAAGACCATAGCTGTGAACAGGGAGGAGCAGTAAGGCTATAATGTGGCTCCTTCTAGGCCATCTTAGACAGAGCAATCCCTAGTCCAAGAATTTCCTATGCAAACACTGGAAAGTGGCTGGGTGTGGTGGCTCACAATTGTAATCCCAGCAATTTGGAAGGCTGAGGCAGGAGGATGACTTGAGCTCAGGAGTTTGAGACCAGCCTGGACAACATGGTGTGACCTCATCTCAGTAATGCAGTCCTCATCTCTACTAAAAAGAAAAAAAATTAAATACCTGGGTACGGTGGTGTGTGCCTGTAGTCCCAGCTACTTGAGAAGCTGTGGCAGGAGGGTCGCTTGAGTTTGGGAGTTTGAGGCTGCAGTGAGCTATGATTGCACCACTGCATTTTAGCATCAGCAACAGAACGAGACCCTGTCTGAAAAAAAAAACCCTGAAAAAATGATAGCTTATAATCTCAGTGCTCCCCAAACTTTTTTGACCTTACATGCATTACACAAAGCTTTGAATACATACCACAGATATAGATGCATTTATTTACTGACAAATTTTAAGTGTATTACTATACTAATACCTATTATGAAACAAACAAGATTTAAAAGTATGAGATGAAGACAAAATAAACAATAATGAAAATAAATTGTTTTACTTTATTAACGGTACCAAAAGCCCTTGATGTATTACCAAATAAAAATGCCATTTTTTCTTGACAGGGCTCTAATTATATATGGATGCATTGTTTCTGAAAATCTTGATTTACATTTTGTGATTCTGTGATCAAGGGTTTATTTGTGTGCTTGGTTTTAATGGCATTAGGGGCGGAAGTTGATCCTTCACAAAGATGCAAATAGAAGCGCACCATTGGCTGGGCTTCCTACATTATGATCACAAGCACTTAGCAGGGCCGAATGGTGCCTGAGGGCAATACAGTGATATCCTATGTCCCTAGACTCGCCAAGAAATGAATAAATACACATAAAATTAGGGTGCATTCATGTGTTCAATGTTCATCCAATCTAATGGTATTAACTCAGTGCGAAGTGGAAATTAAAACTTCTCTGGTGGATGTCTTTGCATCTCCCAAATAGATTGACAAATGCGGACATATGAACCTTTGTACTCCCTTAGCCATTGAATATTCTGTTTCACTTCCACAGAGTAAGCAAGTTATTGGAAGAAGCAGGCAGGTACTGCAGTGCCCCTCATGGCCTCACCTCTGCAGTTACACATCATCACCTTCCCCGTATTGAATGCACCACCCAGGGCAGCCCTGGCTCAGTATGGGAGGGGTCTGAGCAAGGCACAGACATCCAGGATTGAGGATCTTTGGGGGCCATGGGAGGCTGACTACCACAGGAAGCTCCTGATGACAGTGCCAGAAAAATGGGAGAATAGGCTGAGGGCAAAGAAAATGTAAGAAACTGCCATTGTGATTCAAATAAAAGATATTTCCTGGAGAACATTTGAATGAATTTGGTCAATAGCTGGCTTTCCTTAGTGATAATTTCAAATCACCCTTATTCCTTTATCCTACAGATATGCTTCAAAAATGAGATACTAGAACAACAAGCAGGCTTCTGCCTGAATTATCACTTTGAGTTTGATGCAAATGTGTTTGCTTAATGCATGCATAGGTATAACGTTCTTAAATAGAAAACAAACTGCATAACATTTTAAGGTAAAGCAAAAGAACTCAAGGAAATGACTCCCTTGCTCCACCCTGGCCAAAGCTCCATTTTTCCTTTAGAGACCTCAGTGGCCCATGCTCCCTCCCTTCTGACTCAGGGACATTTTGCAAAATGCTGAGAAGCAGAGCATGGAGATTGGCCCTTTAACGACACACCTTGCAATGCAGAGTGGGGTATGAAAGGCAATTCACTAGAATGAAGGGTAAAAATAGAGAACGTCTGTGCATATTTAATCTTTATATTAAAAATAAACAAATTGTGACTAATGTTATATGTAGGGGTCACCACTGACACTATCATTAGGTCAGTTGCCTCATGTCACTGCCAACCCCAAGGAAAGAGTTCCACAACATCGCAGGGCAGGAGGTGACAGTGTCCCTCATTCATTTGTTCTCTGGTGAGTTTCCAAGGCATTGTTGTTTCTATGTGACCACGGAAGTGGTTTTCAAGATCATATTGCCAAATTTCACTGAAAGGATCCTCATGGAATAGACAAGTCAACACTAATCATGCAAGCCCAATGAACAACCAACCAGAAAGTGACACCATGGACAAGTGGTCCCAGAGTGATTTGTCAACTCTATAATGATATGGTAGAAAAAAAACCATTTATATTTTATAAGAAGTTGGTCCAAAGAATTCAAAATTATCAAGAAACGACTCAAAATAGGCACTCAGATCCATTTTCTGAAACAAAGAACCTTAACCTAGGTGTATAGGGTGCCTTGAGAAATTGGCAATTGGCTGTGTAAAGCTTCCTGGAAAAGCAAGACATTTTCAAATTGAATATCTAGAACATGAAAATAGACCTTTATAATCGGTATAATGAATGAGATGACATTTATTTCTAGATTTCTAAATAGTATACTTACAGAACTATTTTTGTTAACTGGAACATTATCTATTGATTCTGTTATGCTAGATGGAAATTTAGTATTTCTCTATTCCCTACCCTTCTTCCTTTCTTTCCAATCCCATGGTAGTTATATCCCACTTTTAGCCAAAGCAATAAAGGTACAGGTAATTGACATTAGTAGGTTCCTGTAAATAACATTGATTGCAAAACCTAAGTAATCCACTATTATGTTTTCATTCTTGCAAAATGTTTTGTTTTCCTGAAATTATCATGGTTTTCCTTTCTATATACTGAGACTTAATTTTTTTTCTGCTTTGGATTATTTAGCTATCAATGGATTTTTTCAAATGCTGAAGAATATCAGATGGTCTATCCTTTTATTATTGTTTATATTTCTCTAAAGACCCCCCTGTCATGCCCATTCTCCACATACAGTCTAAACCATTTGCTTTCTGGGCTGCTATATAGTGTTATGCTGCATTATCCTAGGCTGATTGCAGAACTAGATGGAAAAGTGGGTTGGAGCAAGACAGTCAAGAGGTTGGTTTGCCACAAAGAGTTTAGATTCCTTTAAGTCACTGGAGAACCATAAGAAGTGATAAGATGAAAGTAGTGTTTGACAGTGTCATTGTACCAGAGTAACTGTGGGTCAAGGAGGCTGTGTCTATCCTGAAGTTCATGGTTTCAGGCTGCTTTTACCTACACACTGTTCTTTCTTAGAACTGCCATACATACATTTAAGCTATACAAGCAATAATATAGAGTAACTAAGCAAATGCTGATCCTGAATCTAACTCTTAGGCACTTACAATGGGAGGAAAACAATCTCTGATAAAAAGTAATGGATAAGGAATCTTCAATGTCACAGAAATTCAAAGTTCACGTCAATGTAAATGTCTAAATTTCTTCATACACGTAACACTTTTCAACACTCCATGTCAGAACAGGCATTATTTAAAATGTCAACTTTGGACCAGGTACAGTGGTGCACACCTGTAATCCCAGCACTTTGGAGGGCTGAGGCGGGTGCATAATTTGAGCTTCATTTTGAAAACAGCCTGGAAAACATAGTGATATCTCATCTCTACAAAAAAATTAATAAATTAGCCAAGCATGGTGGCGTGTGCCTGTAGTCCCAGCTACTCGGCAGGCTGAGGTGGGAGGATCACTTAAGCCCAGCAAGTGGAGGCTGCAGTGAGCTGTGATCGCACCACTGTACTCCAGCCTGGGCAACAGAGTGAGACCCTGGGCAACAGGGTGAGACTCAGAAAAATAAAAGTAAAATGTAAAGTATAAAGTCTGAAATACAGCTGATCAGGACCATTCAAAAGACTACTGAGACAACTTGAATTTTACAGGCAAGAGATAGCTGGAGAAAATTTGTTCTGATGGCCACATCACAGCAGGCAGAACCAGAAGAGCCACCCACGCCACTCTTTGGCCCCCTCAACCTACTTTTGTCCTCTTCTATGTTTTTTTCCATGTATATTACTAAAGCTATATTATTGTAAATACCGTACTGTCTTATATACTTTATAATTTTCCAATGCCTTCACAAAAATCCTATTAAGCCTTTTGACAGCATATTTGGTAGATAGATAGGGTCAGCTATGTAATTCCCGTTTTTGTAGGAAAGGAAGCTGGGACTAAAAGAGGCTTAATGGCTCGCTAAGAATTCCATCTGGTTGGCAGCTTCAACAGCTTGGAGGAGTGGAGTCTTTAACTGTAGACAGTTTTATATTTGTCCCCCAAAACTCCTTGTCTTTCTTTCCCATTTCACCCCCAGTTCTTTTGTTCCCCCTCTTCTTGAACACATCTATACAATGATCTATATTGTTATAGAAGAAATCTGTTGTTTTTGATATTTATGAAGTTTGTTTTCTGTTGTTATTCATTTTAAACAATTAAACAATATTTTAATAATTATGAAAATTGATACATATAATCATTTAATATTTTAATTTAAACAGAAATTAAGATAGATCATAATTTATATTTTAAACATATGTAATATTTAATAATTTTAATCAAATGATTTTAAATAATTAATAATTTAAAATAATAATTTTTAAAGTAAAGTTATTTTTTTCCTTAATAAGCTCATTCTTTTTATGTGTATATGGTTCTTAACTTTCTTCCCCCAACTCTGCCCTGAGATTCATGCGGTTATTGGTGAGGGGAATTCCCACTCCTGAAGCAAAGTCTAAATGGGTGCCCTCGGACCTCTTGCTCACACGTTCAGCTTTGTGATTCAGAAAACCTGGTACTCATCGTTCTGAATGTATACAAGAATTTAGAAATTCAGGCTGGGCATGGGTTACCTACTTCCCCAAAAGATTCTTTGAATCTACAAAAGCGTTTCCCACTGAATTTGTATACATATCAAGCTAATTGTATTTTTAATTCAATTCAATTCAGTTGTCATCAATGCAACTTAAGAAAATCACATTTTCTGGGTTCTGGTTTATTCCAGCAGCCTGTGCGGAGCTATGAAGCCTGACCACACAGTGGTGCTGACGCCCTTCGAGTGACACGGGGCAGCTCCACAGCGCTGCTCCTGGGGACAGTGTGAAGGAGGCAGTGGCCCTCCAAGCAGCAAGGAGTTCTGTGGAAATGAGGCAGCGACTTTGTTTGAGCTCTGCCTGCCTTAGGGAAGAATGAGGACGTCGCCTTAGGGAAGAATGAGGACATCACCTCATGATGAAGACAGTTCCAGCAGTAATCCATCACCATGTCACCTTCATCTGTTTTGGTTAATGTTTGTTGAGATCCAGGGCATCAGCCCTCCCAGCTCACAAGTAAAGATTATCTGTACATGCATAGAAAAGCGTCCTGAGTGGCGGCTGCCGGACTCCGATTTGACACAGACAATTCTCTGTAGGTGACTGTGCCATGTGGACCTAATCCCGAGTCATAGATTGTCCACCTGGGGTCAATTTGGCCCATGCACATGTTTTGTTTCACTTGTAGTGTTACGTTTTGTAAACATTAAGTATCAACATTTTAGAATGAAAAGAGTCCGGTGTTGCCATTTCTATTGAAAAATAGGTAAATCTGGCAACAGCCACCCCAAATTCTTGCAGGGCAGCTGTGGGGCTGGACTGGACATGTGCTCTTCAGTTTCTGTGGACCCCACTGGCCAGTATGGCATATTCAGGTCCTGCTTTGACACCACAGGATTAGAGTAAGTGGCTCTTGTCCCAACGTCTTCCCTTAGGGATCTAGTCCCCTTCTCAGCCCAGGCTGTGTGCTTTGGTCTGCCTTGGAGTGCCTGTATGTGTGCTTTTTGGGGGAGGAGTTCAACCACTTCTCTATGATTTGCTTATCCTTTTAGTAAAAATAAATTGTATTTGGTATATTTGAGGTTTACAACATGATGTTATGAGACACGTATAGATAGTATAGTGGTTACTTTCCACTGATATACATATGCCACATTTTCTTTATCCATTTATCCTCCAGTGGACACTTAAGTTGTTTCCATCTCTTAATTATGATGAATAATGCTGCAATTAACATGGGAGTGTAGATATCTTTACAAGGCGGTGATTTCATCTCTTTTGGGTATACCCCCAGAAGAGGAACTGCTGGATCATGTCATAGTTTTATTTTTAATGTTTTTAGGAACTTCCATGCTGTTTTTTTTTATAATGTTCCAATCTTCATTCCCACCAGCAATGTACGAGGGTTTTCTTTTCTCCACACTCCCATCAACATTTGTTGTCTCTCATCTATTTGATAACAGCCACCCTAACAGGTGTGAGGCATTATCTCATAGTGGTTTTAATTTGCATTTCCCTGATTGTGATGTTGAGCACTTTTTCATATACATGTTGGCCATTTTTATGTCTTCTTTGGAGAAAATTCTGTTCAAGTCCTTTGCCCATTTTTAATTGGATTATTTGTTTTTCTGCTATTGAGTTGTAAGAGTTCCTTATACATTTTGGGCATTAACCCCTTATTAGATATGTGGTTGGCAAATATTTTTTCCCAGTCTGTAGGTTGCCTTTTCATTTTGCTGGTTTTTTCCTTTGTTGTGCAGGAGCCTTTTAGTTTGATGTAGTCCCATTTATTTATTTATTTTTGCTTTAGTAGCCTGAGCTTTTGGTGTAATATTTAACAAATCATGGGAGGCCGAGGCGGGCGGATCACGAGGTCAGGAGATCAAGACCATCCTGGCTAACACGGTGAAACCCCATCTCTACTAAAAAAGTTCAAAAAATTAGCTGGGCGTGGTGGCGGGCGCCTGTAGTCCCAGCTACTCGGGAGGCTGAGGCAGAAGAATGGCGTGAACCCGGGAGGCGGAGCTTGCAGTGAGCCAAGATCACACCACTGCACTCCAGCCTGGGCAACAGTGCAAGACTCTGTCTCAAAAAAAAAAAAAAAAAATCATTTCCAAAACCAATGTCTAGGAGCTTGTCTCCTATGTGTTTTTCTAAAAAGTTTATGGTTTCAGGTCTTACATGCAGATATTTTATATGTTTTGAGTTAATTTATATGTATGGTGTAAGATAAAGTCCCAATTTTATTTATTTGCATGTAGAAATCCAGTTTCCTTAGCACCATTTATTGAAGAGGCAAATATCCTCTTGGTGCCCTTGTGGAAAATTAGTAGACCATATATATTGGATTGATTTCTGGCCTCTCTATTCTGTTCCACTTGTCTGTGTGTCTGTTTTTATGCCAGCACCATTAATATTTATCCTTAAGTCCTCACTTCCTTCTGGCAACTTCCTGAATGATGCAGGCTCTTAAAACCATTTGTACTGTGCTTGGTTTTTATCCCCTAGTCCTTTGAAATAGCTTGTAACCCTCCACGTGTGGTTCCCTGACTAAGCCAGGGAGCTCACTCCTCAAACTTGATAAGATCATCAAGGACACGCATACCTCATTTTATTGCTCTCTGCTTCGTTGCACTTCACACATACTACATTTTTCACGAATTGAAGGCTTGGGGCAACCCTGCATCCAGCAAGTTTATTGGCACCATTTTTCCAACAGCATGTTCTCACTTCATGTCTTCGTGTCACATTTGAAGAATTCTCACATATTTCTTTTTTTTTTGGTGGGGGGGAGGATCATACTTAAAATTTTTTTCCCCAACTATTATTTTAAGTTCAGGGGTACATTTGCAGGATGTGCAGGTTTGATACACAGGTAAATGTGTGCCATGGTGGTTTGCTGCACAGATCATCCCATCGTTACTGGTGGAAGGTATTCGAATTACCAGAGGTGAATCCGTATGGGTCTGCAGCAACCTCAATTCTTGCCTCCTCAGAAGAAAGAAGTAGACAGAGAGGCATAAGGCAGAAAAAGAGACCAAGGCGAGTTTCAGAGCAAGAGTGGAAGTTTCTTTTAAAAGGCTTTAGAACAGGAAAGAAAGAAAGAAAACTATGCTTGGAAGAGACCCAAGTGGGCACTCAGATCAAGTGCTCTGTTTAACCTTGATCCTAGGACTTTCCAGGCTGGCCCCTTTCCCATGATTCTTCCCTGAGGGTGGGCTGCCAGTATGCACAGTGCTCTCCTTACCATTGGGAGGAGCGCACGTACGGTGTGGTTAGGAAGTTGTACGCATGACCATCTGAGACTTTCTTCCCTTCGCTGGCGGTATGCCCTCGGAAGGTCATACTCCACCATTTTGTCTTAATGCATGTGCTGGGAAGTTGTTTCTCCCTGGCATATGAATCCAAATAGCACTTTAGTTGGGCAGGTGTTGACCATCAGGAAATGGCTCCTTCCTGGCACTGGCTTCCAATTCATTGCTTTTAGAAAGGCAATGTGATAACTGCCAAACCATCACTCGACATTCCCAGTGGGTGGAAAAGAGCCCTCTCCTGTTCCACTCATGCCTGTCTAACTACCAGAAATACCATCACCTAGGTATTAAGCCCAGCATCCATTAGCAATTCTTCCTGATGCTCTTCCTCCTCCCACCTCACACCCTCTGACAAGCTCCAGTTGTGTTTTGTTCCTCACCATGTATCCATGTGTTCTCATCATTCAGCTCCCACTTATAAGTGAGAACATGAAATACTTGGTTTTCTGTTTCTGCATTAGTTTGCTGAGGATAATGGCTTCCAATTCCATTCACGTCCCTGCAAAAACCACGATCTCATTCCTTTTTATGGTGGCATGGTATTCCATGGCGTATATGTGCCACATTTTCTTTATCCAGTCTATCATTGATGGGCATTTGGTTGATTCCATGTCTTTGCTATTGTGAATAGTGCTGCAATGAACATACAACTATTACATGTATCTTTATAATATAATAATTTATATTCCTTTGGGTATATGCCCCGTAATGGAATTGCTGGGTCAGATGGTATTTCTGCCTCTAGGTCTTTGAGGAATCACCACACTGTCTTCCACAAAGGCTGAATTAATTTACACTCTCACCAAAAGTGTAAAAGTGTTCCTTTTTCTCCACAACCTTGTCAGCATTCTGTTGTTTTTTGACTTTTTAATAATCTTCATTCTGACTTGCTTGAGATGGTATCACATTGGGGTTTTGATTTGCATTTCTCTAATGATCAGTGATGTTGAGCTTTTTTTCCTATGTTGTGCATGTATGTCTTCTCTTGAGAAGTGTCTGTTTATATCCTTTTTAATGGGATTATTTGTTTTTTTCTTGTAAATTTGTTTAAGTGCCTTGTAGATGCTGGATGTTAGACTTTTGTCAGATGGAGAGATTGCAGAAATTTTCTCCCATTCTGTAGGTTGTCTGTTCACTCTGATGATAGTTTCCTTTGCTGTGCAGAAGCTCTTTAGTTTAATTAGATGGCATTGTCAATTTTTGCTTTGTTGCAATTGATTTTGGTGTCTTTGTCATGAAATCTTTGCCTATACCTATGTCCTGAATGGTATTATCTAGATTTTCTTCTAGAGTTTTTATAATTTTAGGTTTTGTTTTTTTGTTTGTTTTTGAGATGGAGTTTTACTCTTGTTGCCCAGGCTGGAGGGCAATGGCGCGATCTTGGCTCACTGCAACCTCCACCTCCCGAGTTCAAGTGATTCTCCTGCCTCAGCCTCCAGAGTAGCTGGGATTACACGCATGGGCCACCACGCCCAGGTAATTTTGTATTTTTAGTAGAGACAGGATTTCTCCATGTTGGTCAGGCTGGTCTCGATCTCCCAACCTCAGGTGATCCACCCGCCTCTGCCTCCCAAAGTGCTGGGATTACCAGTGTAAGCCACCATGCCCAGCCAGTTGTACGTTTTATATTTAAGTCTTTAATCCATCTTGAGTTCATTTTTGTATATGGTATAAAGAAGGGGTCCAGTTTCAATATTCTGCATATGGTTAGCCAGTTCTCCCAATACCACTTATTAAATAAGGAATCCTCTCCTCATTGCTTGTTTTGATCAGATTTGTCAAAGATCAGATGGTTGTAGGTGTACAGTCTTATTTCTGGGTTCTCTATTATGTTCCATTGGTCTATGTGTCTATTCTGTTCCATTGGTCTTCTTGTACCAGTACCATGCTGTTTTGGTTATTGTAGCCTTGTAGTATAGTTTGAAGTTGGGTAGTGTGATGCCTCCAGCTTTGTTATTTTTGCTTAGAATTGTCTTGGCTATTTGGGAGCTTTTTGGGTCCCATATAAATTTTAAAATAGTTTTCTTTAATTCTGTGAAGAATGTCAATGGTAATTTAATGGGAACAGCATTGAATCTATAAATTGCTTTGGACCGTATGGCCATTTTCACGATATTGATTCTTTCTTTCCATGAGCATGGAATGTTTTTCCATTTGTTTGTGTCATCTCTGATTACTTTGAGCAGTGGTTTGTAGTTCTCCTTGAAGAGGAGAACTTCACTTCCCTTGTTAGCTGTATTCCTAGGTATTTTATTCTTTTTGTGACAATTGTAAATGGGAGATTATTCATGATTTGGCTCTCTACTTGCCTGTTGTTGGTGTATAGGAATGCTAGCTATTTTTGCACATTGATTTTGTATCCTGAGACTTTGCCAAAGTTGCTTATCGGCTTAAGAAGCCTTTGAGCTGAGATAATGGGGTTTTCTAGATATAGGATTATGTCATCTGCAAAAAAAGATAGTTTGACTTTCTCTCTTCTGATTTGAATACGCTTTATTTATTTCTCTTGCCTGATTTTCCTGGCCAGAACTTCCAATACTATGTTGAAAAGGAGTTGTGAGAGACGGGCATCTGTGTCTTGTGCTGGTTTTCAAAAGGAATGCTTCCAGCTTTTGCCCATTCAGTATGATATTGGCTGTGGGTTTGTCATATATGGCTTTTATTATTTTGAGTTATGTTCCTTCGATACCTAGTTTATTGAGAGTTTTTAACATGAAGGGATGTTGAATTTTATCAAAGACCTTTTTTGCATCTATTGAGATAATCATGTGTTTTTTGTCTTTAGTTCTGTTTATGTGATGAATCACATTTATTGATTTCTGTAGGTTGAACCAAACTTGCATCCTGGGAATGAAGCCTACCTGATTGTTGTGGATAAGTTTTTTGATGAGCTGCTGGATTCAGTTTGCCAGTATTTTATTGAGGATTTTTGCATTGATGTTCATCAGAACACTGGCCTGAAGTTTTCTTTTCATTTCTTTTCTTTGGTTTCAATCTGCCAGATTTTGGTATCAGGATGATGCTGGCCTCATAGAGTTAGGGAGGAGTCCCTCCTTTTCAATTTTTTTGGAATAGTTTCAGTAGAAATGGTACCAGCTCTTCTTTGTACCTCTGATAGAATCCTTCTTTGTACCTCCTGGGCTTTCTTTGGTTGGTAGACTCTTTATTATTGCCTCAATTTCAGAACTCATTATTGTTTCTATTCAGGGATTCAGTTTCTCCCTGGCTCAGTCCTGGGAGGGTGTATGTGTCCAGGAATTTATCCATTTCTTCCAGATATTCTAGTTTATGTGCATAGAGGTGTTTATAGTATTCTCTGATGGTTGTTTGTATTTCTGTGGGGTCAGTGATGACAGCCCCCTTATCATTTCTGGTTGTGTTATTTGAATATTCTCTCTTCTTTATTAGTGTAGCTAGTGGTCTATCTATTTTATTAATTTTTTCAGAAAAAAAGCTCCCGGATTCCTTGATTTTTTGAAGGGTTTTTCGTGTCTCTATCTCCTTCAGTTCAGCTCTGATCTTGGTATTTCTTGTCCTCTGCTAGTTTTGGTGTTTGTTTGCTCTTGTTTCTCTAGTTCTTTTAGTTGAGATGTTAGGTTGTCAATTTGAGATCTTTCCAGCTTTTTGATGCAGGTATTTAGTGCTATAAATTGCCCTCTTAACACTGCTTTAGCTATGTCCCAGAGATTCTCACATGTTTTATCTTTGCTCTCGTTAGTTTTAAAGATCTTCGTGGTTTCTGCCTTAATTTCATTATTTACCCAAGAGTCATTCAGGAGCAGATTGTTCCATTTCCATGCAGTTGTGTGATTTTGACTGAATTTCTTAATCTTCCATTCTAATTTGATGGTGCTGTGGTCTGAGAGACTATTTGTTATGATTTCAGTTCTTTTGCATTTGCTGAAGAGTGTTTTACTTCTGATTATGTGACCAATTTTAAAATAAGTGTCATGTGGTGATGAGGAGAATGTTTACTCTGTTGGTTTTGGGTGGAGAGTTCTGTAGCTATCTATGAGGTTTACTTGATCCAGAGCTGAATTCAGGTCCTGAATATCTTTGTTAATTTTCTGCCTTGATAATCTGTCTAATATTGTCAATGGGGTGTTAAAGTCTCCCACTATTCTTGTGTGGGTGTCTAAGTCTCTTTGAAGGTATCTAAGAACTTGCTTTATAAATCTGGGTGCTTCTGTATTGGGTGCATATATATTTAGGATAGTTGGCTCTTCTTATTGAATTGAACCCTTTAACATTATGTAATGCCCTTCTTTGTCTTTTTTTATCTTTGTTGGTTTAAAGTCTGTTTTTTCAGAAACTAGGAGTGGAACCCCTGCTTTTTTCTGTTTTCCATTTGCTTAGTAAATTTTCCTCCATCCCTTTATATTGAGCCTATGTGTGTCTTTTCATGTGAGATGGGTCTGTTGAAGACAACATACTGATGGGTCTTGGTTCTTCATCCAGCTTGCCATTCTATGTCTTTTAATTGGTGAATTCAGGCCATTTACATTTAAGGTTAGTATTATTATGTGTGGATTTGATCCTGTCATCATGATGCTAGCTGTTTATTTTGCAGACTTGTTTATGTAGTTGCTTCATAGTGTCATTGGTCTGTGTACTTCAGTGTGCTTTTGTAGTGGCTGCTAACAGTTTTTCCTTCCCATATTTAGTGCTTCCTTCAGGAACTCTTGCAAGGCATGTCTGGTGATGATCAATTCCTTGAGCACTTGCTTGTCTAAAAAGGATCTTATTTCTCCTTCACTTATGAAGATTAATTTGGCTGGAGATGAAATTCTGGGTTGGATATTATTTTCCTTAAAAATGTTGAATATTGGCCCCCAGTCTTTTCTGGCTTGTAGGGTTTCTGCTGAGAGGTCCACTGTTAGTCTGATGGGCTTCCCTTTGTAGGTGACCTGGCCTTTCTCTCTGGCTGTTCTTAACATTTTTGCTTTCATTGCGACCTTGAAGAAACTGGTGATTATGTGTCTTGGGGTTGATCTTCTCATGGAGCATCTTACTGGGATTCTTTGCATTTTCTGAATATGAATGTTTTCCTGTCTTGCTAGGTTGGGGATGTTCTCCTGGATACTATCCTGAAGTATGTTTCCCAACTTGGTTCCATTCTCCTTGTCTCTTTCTGGTACCCCAATCAGTCGTAGGTTTGGTCTTTTTACATAATCTCATATTTCTCAGAGGTATTGTTTGTTCCTTTTTATTCTTTTTTCTCTATTCTTGTGTGCCTGTCTTATTTCAGAAAGGTAGTCTTCAAGCTCTGAGATTCTTTCTTCTGCTTGGCCTATTCTGCCATTGATACCTGTGATTGCACTGTGAAGTTCTCGTGTTGTGTTTTTCAGTTCCATCAGGTCAGTTATGTTCCTCTCCAAACTGGTTATTTTGGCTACCAGTCCTGTATTGTTTTATCACGATTCTTAGCTTCTTTGCATTAGGTTACAACATGCTCCTTTAGCTCAGTGAAGTTCATTATTATCCATATTCTGAAGTCTACTTCTGTCATTTCAGCCATTTCAGCCTCAGCCCAGTTCTGAGCCCTTGCTGGAGCAGTGTTGTGGTCATTTGGAGGAGAAAGGGCTCTCTGGCTTTTTGAGTTTTCAGCATTTTGGTGTTGATTCTTTCTTGTCTTTGTGGGCTTATCTACCTTTGATCTTTGAGGTTGCTGACCTTTGAATGGGGTTTCTGTGGGGTCTTTTTTGTTGATGTTGTTGTCGTTGTTTTCTGTTTGTTTTTCTTTTAACAGTCAGGTTGCTCTTTCATAGGGCTGCTGCAGTTTATTGGGGAACTATTTAATACCCTAGTTGCCTCGGTTTTTCCTCTACCTGGAGGTATCACCAGTGAAACGTGTGAAACAGCAAAGATGGCAGTCTGCTCTTTCCTCTGGAAGCTCCATCCTAGGGGGATACTGACCTTTCGCCAGCCCAAATGTGCCTGTAAGAGGTGGCTGGAGACTCCTATTGGGAGGTCTCACCAAGTCAGTAGGAATGGGATCAGGGATTCACTTAAGTAAGCAATCCAGCTGCTTTTTGGTAGAGCAGGTGTGCTGTGTTGGGGATCCCTTCAGCCTCGATTGGTATGGGGTCTCCAGGACCCACAGGCTGGGCTGAGTGAGAAGTCCAAACAGCCAAGGTGGTGCCTGCTCCACCCCCTGGGCACTTTGTTCCAGGGGGAAATTAGAGCTCTGTTTATGGAAAACTGGTTGGAGTGGCTGAAGCTCTGGCTGCGAGGTCCTGCCCAGTGAGGAGGAATGGATCTGGGTCCTGCCTAAAGAAGCAGTCTGGCCACAATCTGGCAAAGTGGCTGTGCTGCACTGGGAGACTTTTCTTATCTGGACCATTTGGACTTTCCAAAGCTGGCAGGCTGGAACCACTGAGTTGATTGAACCACAAAGATGGTGGCTGTCCCTCCCCACAGGAGGCCCTGTCCCAGGGTGAGATCAGAGCTCTGACTGTAGACAACTGAATTCTCCCATATTTCAAACTTTTGAACTATTTTTATAGCTATTATGGTAATCTGTGGTCAGTGATCTTTGATGTTTCAATTGCAATTGTTTTGAGGTACCACCAACCATGCTCAGATAAGAGGGCAAACTTCAATAACTGTTGTATGTGTTCCGACTGCTCCACCAATCTGCTGTTCCCCCTTATATCTCTTTTGCTGGGTTTCCCTATTCCCTGATACAATAATATTGAAATTAGGCCAATTCAGAACCCTACAATGTCTTTAACGTGTTCAAGTGAAAGAAAGAGTTACAAGTCTCACCCTTAAATCAAAAGCTAGGAATGATTAAGCTTAGTGAGGAAGGCATGTCAAAATCTGAGATAGGCTGAAAGCTAGGCTTTTTGCATCAGTTAGCCAAGTTGTGAATGCAAAGGAAAAGTTCCTGAAGGAAATTATAAGTGCAACTCCAGTGAACACACAAATGTTAAGAAAGTAAAGCAGTCTTATTGCTGACATGGAGAGTTTGTGTGGTTTGGACAGAAGATCAAACAAGCCCCAAGATTTTCTTAAGCCAAAGCCTAATCCAGAACAAGGCCCTAACTCTTCAATTCTATGAAGGCTGAGAGAGGTAATAAAGCTGAAGAAGAAAAGTTTGAAGCTAGCAGAGATTGGTTCACGAGGTTTAAGGAAAGATGCCATTTCCATTACATAAAAGTGGAAAGTAAAGCAGTAAATGCTGATGTAGAAGCTGCAGCAAGTTATCCAGGAGAGACAGCTAAGATCATTGATGAAAGTGGTTACACTAAACCACAGATTTTCTTTTCTTTTTTTTTTTGAGATGGAGTCTCACTGTCTCACAAGCTGGAGTGCAGTGGCGCGATCTCGGCTCACTGCAAGCTCCACCTCCCGGGTTCACGCCGTTCTCCTGCCTCAGCCTCCTGAGTAGCTGGGACTACAAGCACCCGCCACCACGCACAGCTAATTTTTTGTATTTTTAGTAGAGAAGGGGTTTCACCATGTTAGCCAGGATGGTCTTGATCTCCTGACCTCGTGATCCTCCCGCCTCGGCCTCCCAAAGTGCTGGGATTACAGGCGTGAGCCACCATGCCCGGCTAAACCACAGATTTTCTATGTAGATTAAACAGCCTTCTATTGGAAGAAGATGGCATCCAGGAGTTTCATAGGAGGAGAAGCGAATGCCTGGCTTCAAAGCATTGAAGGACAGGCTGACTCTCGTTAGGGTCTAATGCAGCTGGTGACTTGAAGTTGAAACCAATGTTCATTGAGCATTCTGAAAATCCTAGGGCCCTTACGAATTATGCTAAATCTACTCCGCCTGTGCTATATAAAGAAACAACAGGATCTGGATGACAGCATATCTGTTTATAGCATGATTTACTGAATATTTTAAGCCCACTGTTAAGACCTACTACTCAGAAAAACAGATGTCTTTCAAAATATTACCACTCATTGACAATGCAGCTAGTCACACAACAGTTCTGATAGAGATGTGCAAGGAAATAAATGTTGTTTTCATGCCTGTGAATACAACATTCATTCTTCAGCCCATGGATCAAGGAGTAATTTCGACTTTCAACTCTTATCCTTTAAGAAACACATTTTATAAGGCTTACAGCTGCCATAAATAGTAATTTCTGTGATGGATTTGGGCAAAGCAAATTGAACCTCATAGAAACGATTTCTCATTCTAGGTGCAATTAAGAACATTCGTGGTTTATGAGAAGTCAAAATATTGACATTAGCAGGAGTTTGAAAGAAGTTGATTCCAACCCTCATAGGTACCTTTGAGGGTCTCAAGACTTCAGTGGAGGAAGTCACTGCCGATATGGTAGAAACAGCAAGAGAACTAGAATCAGAAGTGGAACCTGAAGATGGGACTGAATTGCTGCAATCTCATGATCAAACTTGAATGAATAAGGAATTGCCTCTTATGGAGGAGCAAAGAAAGTTGTTTCTTGAGATGGAATCTACTTCTGGTGAAGATGCTGTGAACATTGTTGAAATGACAATGAAGGATTTAGAATACTATGTCAACTTAGTTTACAAAGAAGTGGCAGGGCTTGAGAGGATTCACTCCAATTTTGGAAGAAATTCTACTATTGGTAAAACGCTATCAAATGGCATCTCACGTTACAAAGAAATCTTTCATAAAAGGAAGAGAGAGTCCATCGATGCCTCAATTTCCATTGTTGTCTTACTTTAAGAAATTGCCTCACAGCCACCCAAACTTCAGCAACAATTACCACCATCAACACTGTGGCAAGACCCTCCACTGGCAAAGCTTACAATGTGTCAAAGGCTCAGATGATTGTTAGCATTTTTTAGCAATCAAGCATTTTTAAATTAAGGTATGTAAATTGTTTTCTTAGACATAATGATTTTGCACACAATAAACTGCGGTATAGTGTAAACATAACTTTTAGATATACTGGGAAAACAAAAAAATTTTTGTGACGTGCATTTTTGTGACAGTCCCTTTATTGCAGTGGTTTGAACAGGACCCACAATATCTCCAACGTATTCCTGTATACACCTGGACCTTAACCAGTGGGAAAAATGAGCAGCAAGGTTGTCCTGGGTCAACTAGAGCTTGAAAGTGTTGGGGCTGGGACAAACCAGGCACTATCTGTGCCCAGCCCCCTCTCAGCTCCACTAAACAGCTTTTTTTCCTCCTTCAGCTCAAGGGCCACCAAAGTGAGGGGGGCTGGTGATGTCTGTGGTGCCCCTGTCCATTCATGCCCAAAACAGGTGAGAATGGAACCACACAAAAGTGAAAATGAAACTGGTGGGGAGGAGGAAATAAGGTTCAGAGGGAAAGAATAGGGGTGCACACAGGAAAAAGAAGAAAAACAAAGGGGAGACTTTCACAGATTGCCTAGCCATGGCACTGGCACAGGCAGTAAATGATGTGGATTCTGTCTTGGGACATGTGGCTACTCTATTCTGAAAATGTCATTTGCTTAAAAAAAAAAAATTATCTATTGCCATTTAGCCCTCCTGGATATGCAACTTAAAAAAATCAAATACAGAAATTGGGTTATTTTCTCCAAATAAATTGAGAATATTTTATATTACTTATTGTGTCTTTATAGTAGAAGATATTGCGAGTTTTTCACCTAACGTTTTCCTTTTTGTCATGGACGCACAACTGGATTGCATTTCCCAGCCTCTCTCACGGGTAGGTGTGGTCACATGACTGAGTTCTAGCCAATGGAATGTGAGAGGAAGCCAGAGCTGACGCATAGAACCTCTCACGTTATTTTCCCTTCCATGGTGACATGGGAAGCATCCATTGAAGAAGGTGGAGCCATGGGTGGGAAAGGAGCCTGATCCCTCAGTTATAGTCAGCCCTCCAAATCTGTGGGCTCCACATCCTTGGATCCAACCAATGCTGACTTGAAAATATTTGAAACAACAACAACAAAAATAACAATATAACAACAAAAAATAATACAAATAGGAAACAATATACAGTAACAACTATTTACACAGCATTTACATTATATTAGGTATTTAAATTTTTTTTAGAGTTGGGGTCTCACTATGTTGCCCAGGCTGGAGTGCAGTAGCACAATCATAGCTTACTGCCATCTCAAACTCTGGGGCTCAGGCCATCTTCCCACCTCAGCCTCCCAATGTGTTAGGATTACAGGTGTGAGCCATTGCACCTGGCCTGTGTTAAGTATTATAAGTAATCTAGAGACGATTTAAAGTATACAGAAGGATGTGCACAGGTTATATGCAAATACTATGCCATTTTGTATCAGGGACTTGAGCATCCAGGGATTTTGGTATCTGCAGAGTTCTGGAACCAATCCCCCAGGGAGGCTGAGGGATGATTAAACTTTTTTTTTTTTTTTTTTTTTCTGTGAAGTATTTGACAGGTTTACATCACTGCTCACCACTAGGGAACAAATTAATCATTTTTTCTGTGCCTCAGTTTTTTCCTTATCTGAAAATATTGATAGCAACTACCTCCTGGGGCTATTGGAAGTACTAAATGAGTCAATATTTTCACACTTAGAATAGGGCTCTGCTTAGAGTAAGCGCTACATAAGGATATATTAAATAGTGAAAGCTCTGTAAGTGTCAGTATTATATTAGCCTTTATGGCTGTTAAGGACTGAATATTTGTGTATCCTCAAAATTCTTATGTTGAAATCTTAATCCTCAGTGTGACAATACTTGGAGATAGCAACTATGAGAAGGTAATAAAATTAACTGAGGTCACACATATGGGTCCCTAATCTGATAGGTCTGGTACCTTTTTTAAAATTTTTTTTTTGAGATGGAGTCTCGCTCTGTTGCCCAGGCTGGAGTGCAATGGTGCGATCTCAGCTCACTGCAACCTCTGCCTCCCAGGCTCAAGTGATTCTCCTGCCTCAGACTCCCGAGTAGCTGGGACTACAGGCACGTGCCACCACACCCGGCTAATTTTTTATATTTTTTGTAGAGACGGGGTTTCACCATGTTAGCCAGGATGGTCTCCATCTCCTGACCTCTTGATCCTCCCGCATTGGCCTCCCAAAGTGCTGGGATTACAGGCGTGAGCCACCACGCCTGGCCTGGTGCTCTTTTAAGAAGAGGAAAATATATCAGCATTCTCTCTCTGCACACGTGTGCACCAAGGAAGGTCATGAAAGGACATTGTGAGAAGGTGCCATCTGCAATCCAGGAGGGGAGTCCTCACCAGACACGAAATCTGCCAGCACCTTGATCTTGGACTTCTTAGCCTCTACAACTGTGAGAAAATAAATTTCTGTTGTTTAAGACATGCAGTCTGTGATACTTTGTTCTGGCAGCCCAAGCAGATGAACACAATGGCTATTCTAAACATTTTAAGACATTTCCTTGAATGGTAATGAGAATAACCTTGGTTGATAGGTTTTCTTTTTTCAGGATGGCATAAAAGTTAGGAGTTGAGGTTGAGGTATCAGATGAGTTGGCCTGGGTTCAAATCTTGGCTTTGCAGTACTGTGAGACATGAAAAATTTACTTAACTCCACTAAGTCTTAATTTTCTCATTAATAGGACTATAATATCTACTTCATAGGGTTATTGGAGGATTAATGAGATAATGTTTGTAAAAAAAAATTCAGTGGAGTGCCTGGCACATAGTTAGTCCTAATTAATCTCAGAATCTGTTTTTTGTTGTTGTTGTTGTTGTTGTTGTTTCCTTTTTGGCGCCAAAACTCTTCCTTGAAGCAAAATCTTAGATAAATAGCCAATCCAGCATAGATGGAAGCAGAGGGTAGGGCTTGGAAGGGAGGAGACCCTCTGTCCACCCACGGGCTTCTCCTCACATCCAGTGACATTCTCCAGAGTGTCCCTGAGTCACCTCTGTGGAATCCTAGCACTGCTCAGCACAGTTTGATCATTTATAGGACTTGAAGTTCCCTAAACGATTATTTTGTTCCAGTTTTAACATTGTTATGACTACGAGAAGTGGCATGTGGCCGTGAAATGGAAGTGGAAGTTGAAATTATACTCACACGACCTTTTCCCTATGTTTGGGCCTCTTCTGACTTAGCAAATGACTTCCACCACTGCCTCTCACGCTCACGGGTTAAGCCCCCTCTCTACAGGAGTCGCCGCCCTTTCTCCCATCTGCTTCTGCTGCATGGAGGGAGGTGGCAGGACGCCGACATGATGCTGTTGCCCTGCTGCCTCGGGCCCCATTGAGGGATCCAGGCTCCAGATGAGGAGTGAGAGCTCATGAGATTTCATTTGTAAAGCCGGATGGCTAAGTTTCTGACAGATAAGGCCCTCAGCCAGTTACAAGGCATGGTTGTGAAACTAAATTATCTAGGGAGAAAAATGAGCCGTTCTGACACCCCCGTGCCTTCATCCAGTCAAAAGATAAATTCTCGCCCAAATTTTCCCTCTGTACCTCTACTTAGTGGTACAAGTGTAAGCCATATATAAAACTCCAGTTAACTCCGACTGGGCAGGAGTGGCTCCATTTCCCTTGCATTCAGAGGAGGCCACGTGGCTGCTGAAACCCTTAGGGGACTTTCACTCCCACTGGGATGAAATTTTAAGTCTTAACCATGGTCTCTGACCTCATATCCTCTCCGTCTCCTCCTGACCCTTGCTGCTCCAGTCACTCTTGTCTGGGGTTCCTCGGGCATGTGAAGTATTTTCCACTGTCTGAGCCTTTGCACATCTGTTCCTGTGACCTTCCTCCCAGAGAGCCATGGAGCTCCATTCTTCATCAACTTCCTCCTCAAAAAGGCCTTCCTTGCTTGCCGTGTCTAAAACAGCATCACCGATCCCTCTCTAAAATTGTGCCCTGCCAACATACAGTTACGTAGGAGGAATAAATTCAATGTTTGATAGCAGAATAGGGTGACTATAGTTAAACAAAAATGTATTGCACCCAGGAGATGGACACCCTAATTTGATCACTATACATTATATACATGTAACAAAATTTCACATGTACCCCATAAATTTGCACAAATAATAAAAAGTCAACATGAGCCTTTCTTTGTATTTATGGCTCTTACCTCCATCCCACATAGAGTATGGACAAATATCGACAATTGCCTATCTCCCATCCCCTTCACAGACATGGAGCAGAAACTGGGTCTACTGCGTTCACTACCATAGCTGCAGGTTCTGGAACAGTGCTTGGCACATCGATGCTCCATGAATCCGCGCTGAATGAATGACTAGGTGACCTTAACTGTTACTCGTGCATCTGCACAGTTACAAACTTGCAGAGGCATGCAGAGAAGTGGTGGATAGTATTGGCTCTCAGCTGCTTGTATTGTGGCCAGGCCTATTGACGCCTGGATTTGTGGCCTTTAGAAAACCCATGTAGGCCCAACAAAAAGGTCCAAATAAGCCTGATTCACCTTAGCAGGAGAGTTCATATCTGCGTTAACTGTTTTAACCATGAAGTGACGGTTACACCTCTGGCCATTATTCTTGCTTGAGGAGAGTAGTTCCCATCTTATTCCTATTTCTTAACTTTATCTTATGCTACAGTGGCTTTATACTGTGTTAACTTCAGCTGGTTAGAATTATGTTTCACAGAATTCCCTTCCCAATATGGTTCTGAGTTAGAATTGGCCAAAAGAAAGTTGGCCAAAGCATGCTCAGTAAAAACAGATGCTGAGATGCCAGTTATTGCCAGTGGTCATCATGCTTCCCTGCTCTGCATTCAGCCCCTCCTCCTGCCAGCTGGCCCTGCTGACCAGCATCGACTGTGGTCCACCACCAGGTGTAGGAGCAACATCTTGCCTGGACTTCCCCACCTGCTCTCCACTGTCCTTGCTCTCCAGCATCTGGATCTGCTGGCTTCCCGGAATCCCTGCAAGTTCTGACTTGCCCATCTGTCCCAGTGCTTCAGGAGGGCTGCGTAGGGCATTTTCCCAGAACCTCCAGCTCTCATGTCAGACCTTTACTTCCAGCTCCTCCCACACTTGTGTAAGGTTTAATCCCTGTAAGAAAGTCCTATTCCATCATCCTCATTGTCATTCCTCTTCCCTGATTGAAGTTTCATTCATACACATGAAAAGTATCCTGTACTCAGCCTGCCAATTAATAATCACTTCTCCAGCATTATCAGCAGCATTTTAAATATGGGTACTTTCTTTCTAAATACTTAATACACTTGCCTTCCTCTACTTTATAGCATGATCTCAATAATTATCTAATATATAATGTAATTTGTTATTTCCCAAAATATGCTTTGATGCTTTTTGATGAGATACAGACTAAAGCTTCTTAAAAATTATTCAAAACAGTCATGTGTCCTATATGATGTTTTGGTCAATGACGGACTGCCTACATGACCGTGGATGGAGCAATAGGCTAGGTGTGTACTAGGTTCTACCTTCTAGGTTTGCATAAGTACACTTAAGTACACTCTATGATGTTCACATGATGAGGAAATTGCATGAGAATGAAATCGCCCAACGATGCATTTCTGAGAATGTATCCCCATTACTAAGTGACGCATGACCGTACTGTGAAGTAGAAAATATAATCAACACTGAAACTCATTATTTCATGAATATTATAAGTCAAAACAGAGCCAAATTTATGGAGCCAAAAGAAATAAGTAAATTAGAGGATAGTATAAAGATACTATGAGAATGACTGGTATTTGGGGAACTTGGATACAGTCACCAATGTGAGATAAGCTCTGATTTGGGAGGCAGGAGACCTTGGCTGTGGCACCTCCTCCAGAGGACAGAGCTACAGAGGCAGATGGGTGCTCTGTGTGTGCAATGCTGGGCAACATTCAAAGGCACTCGGCTCATCCTCCCAGATGACCCGTCCAGTCCCAGCCTCTCCTTGGAGCCTTGCCAGCCCCTAATATTTCAGCCTGTAAATGCTCCAACTACCCAGCGCTGCCCCACACATCTGCAATCACTTATAAACATATTTCCACCACTTCTGTCTCGTACTACCCTACTCCCCTGCACTCACAACTCGCATTGTTAAAGTTACCTTCACTTTTCACATTGTTAATTTTTTTAAACCATATCTGAACTGGGGATTAAAGAAACTATTCCTAATTTTAAAAAGAAGTAGATGCTCATTGAATAAATTTGAACAATACAAATAAAATGTGCTAGTTTATCTTTGCTCACCTACTACTTTTACTTAAATTTTATTTTAAGTAATTTTATTTTATTTTAGAGATTGGGGCAATCTTTCCCCCAATTTGATATAGAATCTTCTAGGATTTGTTTTTTATTTAAGTATTTGCATGTAGGACTTTTAAAAAATAAAATGGGGTATTCTATGCTTGTTATTCAAGACTTTACCTTTTGCATTTATCAATGAATCATGGATATTCTTCCATGTTATGTACAAGCTCACCTCATCTTTTTTAACAGATGCATAGAATTTTACAATGCTGTGTTTGAAAATGACTCCTAAAGGTCATTGAATCACTTTCCATGTGATTACATGAAGTCCAAGACTTGCATTAAGCCCCAGTGTCCTAAGGCAGTCATTGTATGTCACAAATTAACTTCCTTCCTAGGTCTCTAGAATGATACTAGAATGCAACATCCTTGGAAAAATCAGGAGATAGTCACTGGGATCACTTTCTGTATTCTGTGGTTCAGATGAGAAACCTCACTTGAGCAAGACTAGATCTCAACACAACACAGCATTGGATGCTCAACCCTCTTCCGCCAGAGGAGCTCCCAGATTTCACAGTTCCTCTTGTAACTGAACACAGGTTTGGCTGTTTGCCACCTGCAAAACCATAACAAGGATGGGGTGCTGTGGAAGGAAAGCGACTTTATTTTCTGAAGCCAGCAGTGTGGAAATGGTTCAGTCTCCTGTCTGTTAAAAGAAAAACTTCAGCTGAATTAAATTTAAAGGAGTTTAATTGAGCAATGAACAATTCATGAATCAGGCAGCCCCCAGAATCACAGCAGGTTTAGAGAGACTCCAGGGATGCCTCATGGTAGGAACAAATTTAGAGAGAAAGAAAGGGAAGTGATGTATAAAAATCGGAAGTGATGTATAGAAACAGCTGGATTGGTTACAGGTTGATGTTTGCCTTATTTGAACACAATTTGAACACTTAGCAGTCTACGAGTGATTGAAGTATGGCTGTTGGGATGGGCCAAGACTCAGCTATTGTTACAGGCACATACTCCTAAATTAGGTTTTCAATCTTGTCTGCTTATTAAGCTAGGTGACAGTTCATCCACAAGGACTCAAATATACAAGTATGGAGTCCTTCTCAGGCCCTATTTAGTTTGCTTTAACACGCCTTAACAAAACTACTTGGAAATTCCCAGGCAAAATGCTAAGGTTTAAGAAGGAGAAATTTGGTATGGAGGGCATGCAGTGCAGGACTATGTGACTTGTTCCAATGACTTATCCTGAGTTATTGTCTCATCTGGTGAATGGGCTGGCACCATCTTGGGCTTGACAGGGTTGTAAATTAGCTGCAGCCTTAAAGTAATCTCCTAGTCAAGGAGAATTCCATAGGCACCTGGATTGTCTAAAGATTCAGTCTCCAGAACTTCTAAGCAAACATAATTAGATAAACCAGCAATGCAAGGAAGTGCCTAGTGGAAAGAAGGTGAGTAAAGGTTACTATTTCATTAGTAAAAAGTTAATACAAAGGGCCACAGAAAGAAAAGGAAAAAAAAAAAAGTAAAAATAGAGTACTTAATTACACTCCCATGCCCACTAACCCTCATCTAGTAATAGACAGAGTTATCACATACACACATATGTAGGGGAGATTAAAAAAACTCTTCCTTTCCTCACTTAGCTTCTATGGCTGGGATACTGGAAATTAAACTGAAAAAAGACAGATGAATAAGAGAAAAACACAGTTTATTCACACATGCAGCATGAATACATTCAAGAGAAATCTGGTGATTGGTCTCTCAAAGGGGCGATTAGAACTTGGAGCTTATAGAGCATGTTAACAAAGAATGATAAAGTCGTAGAGAAGTGACAAGGAAAAGGGGCTTAGGCTTTCAGGGGTGGGAAGGTAAATATAAGGGGAAAGACAAGTTGTTTTCCTAAGGTTTGTTATGTAGATTTCATCTCTGGGCTGATAAGAATCTGATTATTAAGAGTTATTCTGCTCTTCCTGGTACAGGAAGGGCACCTTTCTCATGGGAAATTTTATGTCCTACTTTTAGATAGAAAGCGGAAGGTCAGAAAGCTCTTCCTGCATCTGCTGTTTTTCAAGTGTCTTCAGCTCAAAATAATCCTTATGCCAATGGCATATTTTGGGGTGGCATATTCTGATTCCCTACAATAAATACACAGTGAACTAAACTCCCACCTTTAATATTATTGCTATCTCTCATATTGGCTCTTACTTAATATTAATAATTTCAGCTAACACTTTTGGAACACATTTTATATCCCAGGCACTGTGCTAAGCATGTCACATAATCTATGTCATTTTGTTCTTTCAACAACTCCATGAGACTCAAAGGGGTTAAGTAAGCCTTCCCATGGTCACACGAATAGTAAGTGGGAAGAGACTGAAAAACGAATTTAAGCCTGCAGATTACTTCCAGTTCTCCAAAGCCTCACTAGCACTGTTGGGATAAGCTCAGCCAGGAGTTGGAGTGAAGTTATCTTTTCTACGTTTGTATTTTGCTATGCCAAGCACCCTTTAAGGCTAAAAGACTCCTGTTATCCATCTTAACTTGTTGGCCTTGAGAGGTAAGGAAGGTCTTTACACACAATGGGCACTTAAATCCATTTGAATGATGACTCTGCTGCCTTCATAACTTGTCAAGGGTTGGGACTAGAGTCCAGCATTCTGAGCCACTCGATAAATCTGTCAGAGTGATTGCTGATGGCTTGTTTTCTTTCAATTGGTGGAATATTTATAGAAAAACTTTTAGCAGGCTCCAAAATGTAATATTCTCCAGAGATACATTTTTGGACCTTGAAACTACATCCTGCAATGAAAAATAAATTGGTAGGATTTCAGATAAGGCTCCAGTATTGATTTATAAATACCTCTCAGAGTATTCAGCTATGCTTAGTTTAATTCCGTATTATTATTATCTAATTCTACCAAAATTTTAAATAAGCTATTAACATTTTTTAAATTGTTTAAAGTAAAAAATTTTAAATTATTTTAGCAATTTTATTGCCAAAAACCAGTTGTTGAGTTATTTCAAAACTTTCTCAGAATCCAGGAGTCAAACAGGAAATTTAGAAACCATGTAGTCCAATATTGCTTTTTGAGAACAGGACAGAGGTACAGTGAGGGATCTGGATTTGTCTGAAGTCTCAAAGCTAGTCTTTGTCTCAGTTATAAGTAAACAAATCAAATTCAATGATGTAAGTAGATGTTTTGGGAAGTAGTTGTCCTTTTTCTGAATTTATTGCTTATTTTTGTGTCTTCAATGCCTGGCATAATGCAATTACAATACAACTGCTCAAGAAACATTTACTAAGTTAGACGATGTGTCAAAAATGTGATCTCTTTTCAGAAAAAATATTTGCTTTTATTAGTTACTGATCCAAATAATTTTTTTAAAAAATGTAAACATATCATAAAAGAAAAATTGCACCAGCCAGAGTTAAACAGTCAAGGAAGACTTTATTCAAGATTGTTGCAATAGGGGAAAGAGATTGAACTCAATTCCACAAAAACAAACGGTGGGAGAGTTTTTAAACTCTGGAATCAGCCAGTGGAAAAGTACTAGAGGGTGGAGAGAGGTGGGTCAATGTGATTGGGCATCTGTGTTTGCTAGCCTGTGTTTATCAAAGCCAGGCTCCTACCCATCCACAGAGAGGGCCATCTTTCTCAGTGATTACATTTCAAAGGGATGGTTCACAGGTCCTTGAGAAAGACATTCCTGGGCTGTAAAACTGGCAAGGAGCTGGGAGAAGATTTACATCTCCAAGGGGGCAGAGAAAGAATTTACAATTGCAAGTTTTCTAAACTAGGTGCTCTAAGAAAAGGAAAGTCAGGGCCCGCGCGGTGGCTCACGCCTGTAATCCCAGCATTTTGGGAGGCCAAGGCGGGTGAATCACAAGGTCAGGAGATCAAGACCATCCTAGCCAAGATGGTGAAACTCCATCTCTACTAAAAATACAAAAATTAGCAGGGTATGCTGGCACACACCTGTAGTCCTAGCTACTCGGAAGGCTGAGGTAGCTACTCAGAAGGCTGAGGCAGGAGAATTGCTTGAATCCGGGAGGCAGAGGCTGCAGTGAGCTGAGATCACGCCACTGCACTCCAGCCTGGTGACAGAGCGAGACTCCATCTCAAAAAAAAATTAAAAAGACAGCAGCATTTGAAGGTTAAAAAAAAAAAAAGCAATGGAGCAATGCCTAAAATTCTGAAGGAAAATCTTCTGAAGAAAAACATTTTCTAAAAGAATTTCTACCTATCCATATTATTTATAAGCAAAGCTGGGCTAAGGTGAGTTTTGGGAGTGCAAACTCCCCACAGTTTTACCACTCATGCAATTTTTCTCGAGAAGTTAATACATACCACCAAAATAGGAGAATGAACCAAGATACAGGAAGGCATGGAGAGTAGGAATGAAGAGATCCCATACAGGAAAGGGGAGAAAGACATCCCCCAGAGGACAGGGCAGGGTGCTCCCCAGGACACAGGCATTTAGATGGAGACAGACTAAAAGATCCCCAGTAATTTTCCTTATGAAGATTAAAGTGATAGAACTGAGAAGAGATTGAGATATCTGATGATGACTTAGGGCTTACATTCAGGATAAGGTCATAGAAACCCAACAGACTGAATATACAGACAATGGCCAGACCATATACAAAGATAGAACTCTGACCCACAACTTGGAGTAACCAGCCCCAGAAACTAATTCATTATCTACAGTAACCAGCCCAGGAAACCAGCCATTTTTCTACAAGTCAGATTTGTAGGAAGTTAGACTGTTATCTCTAGCAAGTGGTCCATGAAGGCAAACAGTCCCTGTAACAGTCAGTTAAAACAGTCAGGGACATGGATGAAGCTGGAAACCATCATTCTCAGCAAACTAACACAGGAACAGAAAACCAAACACTGCATGTTCTCACTCATAAGTGGGAGTTGAACCATGAGAACACATGGACACAGGGAAGAGAACATCACACACCGGGGCCTGTCAGGGGGTGGGGGACTAGGGGAGGGATAGCATTAGGAGAAATACCTAATGTAGATGACAGGTTGGTGGGTGCAGCAAACCACCATGGCACGTGTATACCTATGTAACAAACCTGCACATTCTGCACGTGTATCCCAAAATTTAAAGTATAATAATAATTTAAAAAACAGCCAGGATTTGATTAATAACTGACAACTTCCTTAATTTTTGTTCCTTGTTGGGAACACGTCCCCCAAAATCTGGCCATAAACTGGCCCCAAAACTTGCCATAAACTAAATCTCTGCAGCACTGTGACATGTTCATGATGGCCATAATGCCCACCCTGGACGGTTGTGGGTTTACCAGAATGAGGGCAAGGAACACCTGGCCCACCCAGGGTGGAAAACCACTAAAGGTGTTCTTAAACCACAAACAATAGTATGAGCAATCTGTGCCTTAAGGACATGCTCCTGCTGCAGATAACTAGCCCAACCCATCCCTTTATTTCAGCCCATCCCTTTGTTTTCCATAAGGGATACTTTTAGTTAATCTAATATCTATAGAAACAATGCTAATGACTGGCTTGCTATTGATAAATACGTGGGTAAATCTCTGTTGGGGGCTCTCAGCTCTGAAGGCTGTGAGACCCCTGATTTCCCACTCCACTCCTCTATATTTCTGTGTGTGTGTCTTTAATTCCTCTAGTGCCACTGGGTTAGGGTCTCCTCAACCGAGCTGGTCTCAGCAGTTCCTGCTTCCAATTTAGGATGAATCAGAGAAAGCCAAATATTCTCCTTTAACCAATCACACAGGATGCCCCACTTCCTGTTAGCCTGCCTCCAACTTCCTGATGCCAACAGCTTCTAACCAGAGCACACCTGAAACCTCTTTTTTCCACTCTAAAGATTTCCCCACTCCTCTGCCTGCCTTGAGTTTCTGCCAAAATACAAGTGATGGTGGTTGATTCCCCTGCTATTGCAAGCTCTGAATAAATAGCCTTTGTTTTCATTGGTGGGTTTTTATTTCCACAAACCTAAATGAAAAATACTTTTTTTTAATGCATGGAAAAGAAAAAACAATAATAACCTACTATGTATCTTAGCTGTGAATAGCAAGTTCATAACTGAAACAATGTAAGCATTAAATATTAACCTATATTTTTGTTTTTATTGAATGAGTTAAAAAGTATATCTAGTCTACTGCACTGCATGAGATAGATGCCTTTAAAAGTCTTGTTAAAATAAATCTACACTATTGTGATATAATTTGTATGTAATAAAATGTAGCCATTTAAGTGTCGAGTTTAGTAATTTTGACAAATATAGTCACCCCTGTAACCACCACTACAATGAAGAACATTTCAGCACCCCAAAAGTTTCCTTGTGCCCCCTTGCAGTTAGACGCCCTCTCTACACTCAGCCCCAGGCAATCACTGACCTGCTCTCTGTCATTGATTAGATTTCCCTATAAAGGAATTTCATGTACATGGAAGCATGCAGAACCATTGTTGTTTCCTTTTGCATCCTCACCAGCAATGTCTGCAAGCGTCAGTTGCTTCACATTAGCCCCAGTTAGTCCTGCCAGTCTTCTAAATTTTAACTAATCTAAGTGAGTGCATAGAGATAACTATTTGCAGTTTTGTTTTGTTTTAGGGACATAGAACATGCTTTTGTTTTCAGAATGTTTCCTGTCACACAGACTTTCAACTATTTCCCTTCCTGGAATGGACGAGGAGACAGGTGTCAGCCGACTATACATTTCAGGGTATTTTCAGGTATGGAAGTTGCTGTGTACATTAAGTTACTATGGTTAGGTTTAAATGAAAATCAGATTTCATAGGAGCTTCTGAGCTTGTTCAAATATAAGATTAAAGATGATCAAAGCATGGTTCTCATGGTAAAGATCCTGTGAATCTTTATGAGCTTGTACTGCTCCCTAGACTGCACCTATCACTCTATACAGTAACCATTTTCCTCCCATTATATTCTTTATTTCAAGTAAGGTTTATTGAGATACAATTTCCAATAGTGTAATTCACTCTTCTTAGGTGTACACTCAATAAAGTTTGACAAATGTATATAGTCCTATAATCACTAACACAATAAAAATATAAACTATTTTTATCACCCCGAAAGTTCCCCTTGTGGCCCTTTGTAGTCAATCCCCTCCCTCCACCTCCAGCTCCTGGCAGCTATAGATCTGATTTGCCCTTTCCAGAAGTTTCACATCAATGGAACCACACTATATTATAGCTTTTCCAGATTGGTTTCTCTCATTTAGCAATATGCATCTGAGATTCATCCATGCTGTGGTATTGGCAGTTTGTTTCTCTTTATTGCTGAGTAATATTTCATTGTATGAATGAACCACAATTTGTCTATCCATTTATTGATTGACATTTAAATAACTCCTGTTTTTCAAAATTATGAATAAAGCTGCTATAAAGTTGCATGCATGTCTTTCTGTGAATATGTATCTTTCATTTCTTTTAATTCAATACCTACGAATGGAATTGCTGGCTCCAATAGTATGCTGAGCTTTCTAAAATACTGCCAAACTGTTTTCTAAGGTAACTTTCCAATTTTATATTCTCACTGGTAATATATGAAATTTCATTTGCTCTGGATCCTTGTCTACACTTGGTATTGTTTTAAAAATTTTAGCCAATCCAATAAGTGCATAATTTTCATTGTGTTCTTAATCTGCATTTTCTCAGTGATTAATGATGTTGAGCATCTTTTTAAGCACTTACTTTCTAACCGTATTTCTTCAGTGAAGCATCTGTTAAAATTTTTGCCCATTTTTTTTTGTTTTTGGTTTTGTTTTTACTGAGTTACAAGGATTCTTTATAGATTCTTGATACAAGTCATTTTACAGAGGTGTGTCCTGCAAAGATCTCCTAGTTTGATTGTTTACATATTTTGCTTGAGGTATATTTCAAAGAATAAAAGTTTATAATTTTGCCATAGTATAATTTCTCAGTTTTTTAAGTGGGTTTGTCTTCTTATGTCTTTAGAAACCTTTGCCTATGCCAGTATGACAAGGATTTTCTCCTAGGTTTCCTTTAGAAGTTACATAGTTTTGCAGTTTACACTTAGGACTATGACCCAACTCAAGTTCTGTTTTGTATATGGTATGAAGTAAGAGTTGAGGTTATTTATTTATTTTTTATTTGAATGTCCAGATTTTCTGGAAACATTTTTTAAAAAGTCTCTCTTTGCTGAATTATCTTGGCACCTTATCAAAACTGAATTGATCATATATGTGCAGGGTGTTTTTCCTTGCAATATGTTTGTAATGCTGGCCTCATAAAAGGAATTGGGAAATAATCTCCTCTCTTCAATTTCTTGGAAGGGTTTGCATAAAATTGGTATTCATTTTTTCTTACATGTTTGCTAGAATTCCTCAGTTAAGTCATATGGGCCTGGACTTTTCTTTGTGGGAAAGTTTTTAACTACAATTTCTTTAATAGATAGAAGTCCTATTCAGGTTATTTATTCTTGCTTATAGGAACTTTAGCCATTTATATTTCAAGGAATGTGCCCATTTAATCTATATCGTCAAATTTATTAGTATAGTATTTGTTACTATAAAACAGTTAATACTTCTTTATCCTTTTTAATACTTTCTATTACTGCTTTAGTTGCATCACACAAGTATGGGAATTTTGTGTTTTCACCTTCACTTGGTTTAAAATACTTTGTAGTCTTTTGATTTCTTCTTTGACTCATTGATTGCTTAGAAGTGTGTTACTTTGTTTCCAAATATTTGAAGATTTTTTTCCAGATTACTTTCTGTTATGGATTATAATTTAATTCCATTTTGGTCAGAAAATACATTGTGTGAGACTTGAACCCTTTTATATTTTTTGAGACTTCTTTTATGTCCCAAGAATATGGTCTGTCTTAGTAAATGTTGTGTGTGCATTTGAGAAAAATGAGCATTCTGCTGTTGTTCAGTGGACTATCCTATAAATATCAATTAGATCAATTTGGTTGACAGAGTTGTTTAAATCTTCTATATCCTTACTAATTTTATGTCTACTTATTCGATCAATTATTGAGAAAGAGGTGTAGGGGTTCTGAACTCTCCAATTATAATTGTAAATTGTCTATTCCTCCTTGCAGTTTATTCATTTCTGTTTCATATATTTTAAAGACCTATTATTAAGTGTACATACATTTAGGATTTTTTTGTTCTCTTGATTAATTAACTTCTATCATTATGAAATAACTTGTTTGTTTCTGGTAATATTCTTTGCTGTGAAGTTAATTTTGTTTGGTATTAACATAGAAACAATATTTTTCTTATTTACTTTTAAATGTTAGTACGATATATCTTGTTTTATCTTTTTAACTTCTGACCTATTTGTGTTTTTATGTGTAAAATGAGTTTCTTGTAAGCAGCATATAGTTGTCTTTCTTTTTTATCCAATTTGACAATCTCTTTTAATCAAAATGTTTGAACCATTTACTTTTAATATGGTGTTGATCCTTATGAAATTTTCATGAGCTCTTCTTCCATGAACTTCCCCACACTCCCCAGTACTCTGCCCTACATGTTGTAGCCAATTTAGCCTCCTCATAATTCAGTCTGTGTCTCCTCAAGTAAAATGAATCTCTCTCCAAGATTCATGATCCAGAAATACCCTCAAGCAGATAGCTGGGTTCACTTCATTTGTCTCTATTCTCCCAGGAATCACATCCCTGCATTGCCTGTTGCCTAATATCCCAAAGCCGTTTCCTTATTATTTTGCCAATTTTCTAGTAGTTTATGATGGGAGGGTAAATCCAGCTCTAATTATTCAATCATGGCTGAAATGGATGTCTCCTTCAAAATCTTTTTCAATTAATAAATTAGCTGAAGAAATCATGACATATACGGTGTCAAAGACTAGCTATAAAATGATATAAATTTGTATATATATACATGTATATGTGTATGTGTGTGTGTGTGTATATATATATATAGTTGGTTGGTGCAAATGTAATCACATATTTTTGCCATTAAAAGTAATGGTAAAAACCATGATTATGTTTGCACCAACCTAATATACAAATTTAATATAAAATAATATAAATGTGGCAGTATAGTATCTACTTCATTGGGATCCCTCATTTACTACCCATATCCTAGCACTGGATTCTCCCTCAGTGTAATGGCAGTTGGCCTCCTCTTGTCATTTGCACCTTTCTGTATTGAAAATCACAGTGCAGATGTATGCACCCCCATATATCTCATTCTCTAGTCAAGTTTTTCAATGCAACAAAAATGATTTTAATTATAAAAGTAAGGGTAAACTGTTAAAAATCACTGTCCAGGACTCATTGAGTCCCAGCCCTGAGGATAGTTTTGCTTGAACTGCTTTGGGATGCAGTTGTTCTCTCATGCTCACATTGTTTTGGGACTAGTATCCTTTATAGCAATGTCCCTGAGAAGTCCGTATTCCCTTTCAGTCTAGACAGAGCCGGGAAAGATTTGTTTTTAACAGAGTGCAAATGATTTCTGCTTTATGCACTTCATCTGATATATTTATTCTTCTCCAACATCATCCTCTTCTTCTTCATTATCATTAAAATTTTAACAGCAATTTTTTAAAAAATTAAATGCTTGTTTAATTTTTTGATTTAGAAACATTGTATTATTATATACTTACAATTAATACAATTTTGTAAGGAAAGTAATTATTAACTCCTACTCTATAAAAATGAAATTAAATACATAAATGTTACAAGACTTGCCCAAGGTAAGGTAGATATAAATAACAGAGCTAAGATTAAAGTCCAGGCCTTCTGATTACAAATCCCATATAGTTTTATCACCATACCAAAATACCTTTTCTCCGGTCCCTCTCTTAATTAGTGATAAAATTGTTTTTTTCTCAACTAATCTTGCCTTCAAAATTCATGTTTGATGTAACTTTTAGTTATTATTATTTTTTTTGGAGATGGGGTCTCACTCTGTCGCCCAGGCTGTAGTGCAGTGGCACAATCGCGGCTTACTGCAACCTCTGCCTCCCAGGTTCAAGTGATTCTACTGCCTCAGCCTCCCAAGTCTCTGGGATTACAGGCACATGCCACCACACCTGGCTAATTTTTTGTGTTTTAGTAGAGATGGGGTTTCACAGTGTTGCCCAGGCTGGTCTCGAATTTCTGAGCCCGGGCAATCTGCCCACCTCGGCCTCCCAAAGTGCTGGGATTACAGGTGTGAGCCACCGTGCCCGGCCGGTTTGATGTAACTTTTAAAATATTTCAGAGGCTTTCAACCTTCCTGGAGTCACAGAGCAGCATCCCTTATATAAATATGTTAAGAGAATCTCTTTTTAAAGAAGGTTCACAGTATAAATGTTTGCTGTCGGCACTTTTGTCTTGATGACACATAAGGATCTTAAAAGCTGTTTGTAAGTCCATTGGTTCATGAATCCAAAGTATCACTTTCAAATCAATTAAAATATCCATATCTGTGTAAAGTTAGGCTTTTCCAGAGAACACACATATTGACGGCATTAGTTCAGACTTTCTTAACTTTCTTGGCTCTCTTCTTATGACTCTCATCACTCTTCCTAATTTGCACTTTTTGGAAATGATGAAGTTAATGATGTTAATTAACTCAAAAAACACAAACACAGGCCGGCCGCGGTGGCTCATGACAGTAATCCTAGCATTTTGGGAGGCCAAGGCAGGTGGATCACCTGAGGTCAGGAATTCGAGACCAGCCTGGCCAACATGGTGAAACCCTGTCTCTACTAAAAATACAAAAATTAGCCAGGCATGGTGGTGCACGCCTGTAGTCCCAGCTGCTCAGGCGGGTGAGGCAGGAGAATTGCTTGAACCTGGGAGACATAGGTTGCAGTGAGCTGAGATCATGCCACTGAACTCCAGACTGGGCTACAGAGCGAGACTCCATCTCAAGAAACAAAACAAAACACACAAGCACAATCTGGCCTGCAGATGTGCATGTGTTTCATCTACACAGTGCTGCTATGTGAATTAGCTGCCAAATTAAAAAACCAAGAGCATTTAAACGAAAGTCAGACTTTTCACATGAATTTTCATACTCTCTTGAAAAATCAGGGTATCTTACAATAGTGGGCCTCTAACCTGCGTGATAGCAATGGTCTAGAACTGAGATTTGGCTGTCCACTTTTGACTGGGCAGACACAGTCATTCACAGTTTCACTCCCTATTGCCTTACCTGGGTCTCACTTCATTCACTTACTTTACCTGCCTGAGTTTATGATTTTGGCCACAGAGTAACAAACTTAAGCCAAGACTAAAATGTCTGTGCACAATCATGGTGCCATCTGTTGGTGAAGAGTAGAAATGGTGGGCTTTTGCTCTGAAAAGGAACTTTGTTCATCTGTATCAACGGTTTGAAAGTTTGTAAATAGCAAAGCACCAATATCTATTAAGTATTAATATATAGCAGCATAATTACTCCTCATGTATCCTACAACTATGTACCTGCAATGGACTGTAATTCACCTCGTGATCCCAAGAGGCCTTGCAGATTTTTGTGTGTGTGTGTGTGTGTGTGTGCAAATGTGTGCATGTGCATATACCCTGTGGGATACAGAAAGTGAAAAGAAGTTAGCAGTCTGTGCCCTTGTAACTCTTCTTGCAGACCTAGCATTGCAGGAATTTGTTCATCTGGCTTTTTGGATGAGGTCCCACCTTTTCTGCATTGCCATTGAACATGACTTCTCATCACATAGCAGAAAAAGCATGGCATTTGAAACAAGAAACTCTTGGTAATAGCCTTATTTCTGCCATTTACTGACTATTTGATCTGAAGCAAGCCACCAAATTTCTGTGGTCTTTGGTTTTCTCATATAAGAATCAGGATGATAACAACTGCAACACAGCAAGATAGTTGTGATAAAATGTATGTCAGAGCTCCACAGAAAAACCTACCCTACTTAATCATGGCATAGTATTCTAGAAACAGAGGTGGTGGAAGATACAAGTTATGCCACACACCATGTTTTTTTTTTTAACATGCTTATATTTGCCTTTAAAAAAATACACACACACACACACACACACACACATATATATATTAAATTATAGATTCAGGGGATACATGTGCAGGTTTGTTACATGGATATATTATGTAGTGGTGAGGTTTGGGCTTCTAGTGTACCCATCACCTAAACAATGAACATTGTACCAAATAGGCAATTTTTCAACCCTCAACCCCCTCCCACCCATATACCATGTTGATTCGCTTAATGTGTCAGCCTGGAGGTTTGAAACACATTTCATTAATTTTGAAATTTCATTTTTTAAATTTAGCAGAAGTCAATATATTTTCAAACTATCTCTCACACAGTGTTTCAATGCTAAAATGCTATTTGATCAAGTTGGTAAAATTATGCCCACAGCTCTGCTATTGTAACGTTGCTCATCCCCGGACAGACCTTCCATGTAGGATATAACCAGTCTTCAAATTTAAGGGTTAAAAACCTCCCTTCCTGGGAATGTTCAGCCTTTATCATGGCTTCAGCATCACATTCTTGCCAGTGATTCTTTTTTTATGATCTTTCACCTGACATCTACGCACCTCATTGATTAAAAGATACTTTAATTTGGACTTCATCATCTTACAATCATAAATTCAAACCCAAATAGATTACTTTCTGAAGTCTCCTTTCTGTCAGTGGCATCAACATTCTCTCAATTCCACGTAATGTAGATTTATTCACTGATTACCACAGACACTGTGGCTGGGTTTGGAGTAGACCATGACCCATTCTCCTTTATTTCTTGCACCTAGTCTTAATAGATCTTTTTCAATATCACTTACATCTCTCTTTCCTTTTCCATTTCACTTATACCAAGTTAGTCTAAGGCCTCCTTACTATCATCTGAATCATGATGGAAGACCTTAGTTTATCCTGCTTCTTATCCAGCTTAAGGGTCGTGAAATTTAACTCTTCATCAGAACTTTCTAGTGATTTCCCCCCAGACTACTCTATTAAGTCTGAGTGCTTCTGCCTGTCCTGAGACTTTCCATATTCCAACCTTACCTATCTTCATTCTTGTCTCCTTTCTCTTAGACAAACCCTCCACCCCTGCAGCCTAATCTTGTCATATATGCCCACCACAGTCTCTTGGCTTCAGTATTTTTCCTATATGGACACTCTTCCTCTGTATCTATCCAAGTCCAGCAAGACCTTAGAGGTCAAGGCCATCTGCCACCCCCTTTCTAAGACTTGTTTGACTATTTCTTCCTATACTTGTTTCTCTCTTCCTGAACTGCTACAACAGTAACAATCTGTGCCAATTATCACCCTTGCTTATCTATGCCTCTTGTTCACAATCATTCACGAGTGCATTCATCTTCAATTAAACTGTAAACTCCTTGAAGAGAGAGATCACAGCATGCTGAGTCTCTATCTCATCAAGTTCCCTGAACGTGGTAAACACTGATTGAAGAAAAAATAAATGCCTTGTTGATTTATTGGCATAAGTGTATTTAATATTAGATTTAATTAGGTTTTCACAAGGCTTAACTTACTTTTCAATATATGCATCCCTCTTGGGCAAGTAACTTACATTCTTCAATAAGCCAAATAGAAGAAATGCTATAACCTGCTTTTAAAGTAAAAATTGAGACACAATATGATGAGTATGATGTATTTTTCAAGGCAATGGTACAGGATATTTGAAATCAGGCCTGTTCTAGAAAAATCTAAAATATTTGGAAAAAATATCACAAGATCTCCTAAATTCATCATATTTCTAATACTTAAATATCTTGAGCCCCAAGAAGGGGAATCAGGACAATATTGGCTATAGAAGCTGACAATGGGATTGATGGCCCAAGGAAAGTGACAGGAACCTTCCACCCACACAAGTACCATGTCATTTTTCCACGAACTGGGCCTGCAGTGATTAACTATGTGTACTTGAGAATGCTTCCAAAGGTTTGAGCAATCCATCTGGCAGAGGCGTTTGACACTATGGGATTTGTTATTGCGGTGCTGTGCCAGCACTGAGACTTATTTAATTGCCTTAGTCATCAGGCAGCAAGCAGTGCCACTAATCTTGGATCTTACTGAGTGGCGTCTGGCTTGTGCGTTTCAAAGACCAAACAAACAAAACCAAACAACGGCAAAATTCTCCCACATTTGGGTCTCAGGTCTGGAGGTTCTGACACCACCTCCCAACAATTCCTGCAGTTAAACTGTAAGCATCAACCCTGTGTGAAAGAAGCAGAACTGAGGTGGAAATGACAAGAATGGAAGGCTCCCAAAAGGCTTGTCTCCCTAGAACACAACTGACCTGTCACACATGAAAGGTCTCCAAATTGCCAGTAATTTCTCTATATTTGAGCAAAGTCTCTAAGACGCCCCAGTTTAAACACAAATGTATTACCTGCCTAGTTACCTGTTAACTCCTTAGTTCTCTGCTCCTATCTGTGAGAACTAGCTAACTTCCTTTGGTTGGATACTGAGAGAATTGAAATCAAGTGAATTGATTGTTTCGATGGGTTCAAAAATGCAAAGGCTGTGACCAAGGGATACCATGGGCTAGGAATAAGAGCTACAGAAGGATGCGTTCTGAGAAACTAGCCAGCATGATGAGACGGAAGAGGAGCTGGGAGAAGAGAAAACTTCCTACTTCATGGTTTTGCCTATATCTGACTTAACATTCAAACCTTCATATAGTAGAGATCATTAGATAGAGCTAGCCATTGTTCTGTGAAGCTCTTTAACTTTGCCAGTTGACACATTAGAAACTTACTCAAAACTTCCTCCCAGCTTCTAAAAGTTCAGCCAAGAAAAAAGAATTTAGAAGGCAAGGCAGGGAAGATAAAAACCAGACATTCTGTTTCCCAAAAAATCGACTTCCTTCTTCCCTTTGAAAATCTCCTTTTCTGCAAAATATTGCCCTATTGTGGGAGATTTTGCTCTTCTACCTTAAAAACTCCTGGAGTCCTCCTTGCACTGTTTTGAGATGTCTCTAGGATAAAATAATCCCAAGACAACTGAACTCCTTGTTGCCCATGGTAGGAGAAGTAAAAAGCAATGAGACAGGACTGAGGAAAGTCTCACATGAATGGGCAGCCTCCCCCTGGGAGGAATAACTGGCCAGAAGGGATATGAGGGGCTCTGGGGTGGCAGCCATGAGGTAGAGGATGGGGAAACACCTTCAGGCACACCAGATAACTCTCTAGGATCATCCCACCTGCCCACCATTGAGTTGAGACCTCTTATTTAAGAAACATCGTTTCAGTATTATTTGAATATAATATTTTGGTTTACTCAGCAGGGTGCAGTAGCTCACGCCTGTAATCCCAGCACTTTGGGAGGCCAAGGCGGGCGGATCACTTGAGGTCAGGAGTTCAAGACCTTCCTGACCAATATGATGAAACCCCGTCTCTACTAAAAATACAAAAATCAGCCGGGCATGGTGGCATGCTCCTGTAATCCCAGCTACTCGGGAGGCTGAGACACGAGAATCACTTGAACCTGGGAGGTGGAGGTTGCAGTGAGCCGAGATCATGCCACTGCACTCCAGCCTGGGCAACAAAAGCGAAACTCCGTCTCAAAATAATAATAATAATAATAATATTTTGGTTTACTCTAATGGGCACACAGTTGTTAAAGTATCAGATATTGTAAAATTAATCATGATATATAATAAATACCACTACCTTCCCATCCCTTTTAAACTGTCACTTTTCTATCTTATAATAAAATTGCCTTTCCTATCAAGACTCTGAGAGGAAAAATATCACTGGATAAGGTCACAAATATAATTCATGTGTCTATGAAATTTTCAGAAGTGGAAATTAAGGCAAACTTCATTTGTTAGCAAAATAAATCAAGGAATTACTTATCCACAAAAACAAACTTTTGGATGCCCAGTTACATTAACAGACAAAAAAGAAAAGAAGAAGAAAGATAATATTTCCAGGTTGTGCCCTCTAAGAGCATTCTTTTTACTGTTGTGATGCACTGATCTGTCGTAACAAATTCAGATTGGCCCACCTTAGCCCCTCGGCCTAGCATGGAAGACAGCAGATTGGTTGCAGCTGGTCCACAATGGCGTCACTGGCTCACCCAGCCAGAGCTTATGAAAAACCTCAGTCTGGATCGCCAAGATGTTTTCCTAAAAATGATCCCATAGAGCTGCCACTCTGACAATACCAAGAAGGTCTTGAAAAGGACAGGGTTTGGAATACTATAGAATTATATAAGTGCTTCCTTTGCAACTCATCCTTCACCTTGGCAGGCATGCATCCTCAAGTTCAGTTCAGGACTTGCAATGACCAAGAGACCAATTGATTTGGCTCCATTGACCTGGAGTGGATTCCTGGCTGAAAACCCAGGGCACTGACTTGAATGGTCAGATTTCCAAAATATAAAAGGAAACAGCAAGAGGAAAGGAGAAGGAGAATGGGGTGTGTGTGCACGTGTGTGTATGCATGTGTTAGTGCAGTTTTAGAGGCCTGTGTGGGTGAGAAAGGAGAGTGACACAAAACAGATCAGAAACCACGCCTGGCCTCCCATGTTGAATTTCTCCCCTTATTCCCTGTACTGGATGTTTGTCATTTGCCTCTCCAGCCTCAGTTTCTCTCTATTGCCTTAGGAAGCTTAATGTCAACAAGGATTCCCCATACCCTCTGGCTTCCAGTGGAATCAGCCAATGAATCAGTGGGCTCACTGGCAGGAGTTCTGAAAGCTGGAAGAGAGGGTGGTTGTTGGCAGGGGTTGGCTGCGTCCTTCTGTGAAAGCCACAGCTTTTACCAGGTGACTTCTCCATGCTACCCTCTCGATGTTCTGGTGACTCGGCTCTCATTTTGCCCCTCAGACCAAGGGGTAGTGATGATGGATCTGTGCTGTTGCCAGTTTGGGAATCCTGCACTATTCTTTGTTGGTTCCCCTAAACCCTGCCTGCACCTCTAAATAATCTCTTTATTAAACTCTTCCCAAATCAAATTGTTTAAATATGGCATTGGTTTCCCATCATGACTTGGACAGATATGTTCTACAAATATATGAGTTTTTGCAAAGGAGGTGACAGAGATTGAACTTGAGAAAGGCAAGTTAAAATTATAGTAGTATCAGTCCCAGTTCTAGGGCTATTGATGGTATTAAATCAAGTTTAGCCTAAAGCTGCCTCCTGACAATGTTTTAAGTTCAGCCTAAAGGTTTCTCTGTGCATCATGAACTATAACAAATGGAGGTGTACACAGACCGTAGCCCACACTTGTGCCAATCATGGAGTTTTGGCCAATCAAATGTAGCTGACTGTTCTAACCATGTTCAAATAAGGCAAACGCTGTACTGTAATCAATCTGGCTGTTTCTGTACCTCACTTCCCTTTTCCGTACATCATTTTCCTTTTTCTGTCCATAAATCGTCTTCCACCACATGGTTGCACTGGAGTCTCTGAGCATACTCTGGGTCAGGAGGCTGCCCAATTCACAAATCTTTCATTGCTCAATTGAACTCTTTTAAATTTAATTCAGCTGAAGTTTTTATTTTATCAGTGGCAATGAAAGAGACCCATTCTTTCATGTCTACACATGAACAAATAGAAAAAGCAGTGAATTAGAAGTCAGAAAACTTTGGATCTAGTCTGGAATTTATCCCACACTGGCTACATGGCCTTGGTCAATTAATTTACCTTTTGTAGGACTTAGTTTTCTCTTTTATATAATATAAATAATCTGCTCAACATACTTCATGGCACTATTGGGAGATTCAAATATCAAAATGCTTTGAAAAAAGGCTGTTCCATGCTTATCTATTGTAAAAACTCAGTATGTTTTTCCAAGCATAGCAGTAAATCAGCTCCTTTGAAGATTTTACCAAGTCTCCCAGGAAGAATTAATTCTCCTTCTTTCATTTTCTCAAAATTCAAACTATTTTATACAGAGACTTTGATCAGTCAAGAGCGCTTAGAAGCAGGAAAGTCATGGGAACCTCAGACTTAGAGTGAGCATTTTGAATATCATGGAGCCTGATGAGGAAATGAACCTGTGGAGAGAAGGGGGTGGAGGAAGCATAGAGTGAGAAGTCAAGAGAAGAGGCCACACTGGCACAGACAAATGGAAATTTTATTCCTGGAAGCTTTGCAGATCCTAGAAGTCAGGGTTTGTATCTTGTTTACCAACCTTAGATTCCAAGACGCATCTCAGTGTCATAAATCTCCTCTGCAGTTGAGCTAGCTTCAGTGGGTTTCTATTTCTTGACAATCCAGTGAGCTTTGATTGGAGAGCCATCCTTAGCTACCTTCCGTGGTCCTGGCAGGGCTGCTGAGACTGAGTGAGTGAAGCCTGGCCAGTTGGATGCCACTCGGCCACTGTAGGCCTGCCATGGCCACTTTCCATGTGTCAGATATGGCTTCAGGCTTGCCATATTTCTTGTATTCACAGACTTTCCTCTTGCTCATAAGGTTTCCACAGCTTGGATGGAATCTTCTTTCATCTCCTGTAGAGATGTCCCTTTTCCTTTGTCATCAAGTATCATGATCATTTTGTGGTTGGCCACTTTATTCCCACGGCTCCTTGTCCCTTTTCTCTACAGGTTCTTGCTTGCTGTACAATTTCCAATGCCTCACGAGTGTCCAGGGAACAGAGCAGAAGAAGAAGAACATGTAAAGAATGAAGATTTAAGCAAGCAATTAATGTAGGCCAGCCCTAAGCTTGGGAGACCTCTGGTCTTAACTTTGCCTCCCAGATCTGAGTTAGGGCCTGTCTTTGCCAGGGGGCCTTGGTTGACAGTGATTCCAATGGGCCCAGCTCACACTGAATCAAAAAGACAAGGTTAATTTGGGACTCCATTACTGATTTGCTTCTGGGGTCTGATAAAAGGGAACCTTAAACTATCTCCTAAGGCAGCTGAAGAACAATCTGAATTTCTCCAATGCTTGGAAGTAACTTTTTCCTAGTTCTTAGGATGGGTAAGTTTCCAGGGACAGTTCTAGTACCTGGAGAGTCTCAGAATCAGAACTCATGATTCTAAGTTTAATATCTTAATACAACTCTAAGTTTAATATCAACTTTCTGTAGCAGTGCTTTGAGAAGTGATGAAGCAGAGAGGGGAAGGTAGGAACCTGCAGAAGGAGGAGGAGAAAAACGGGGCTTAGGAGCAGATGTGCTGCTTTATTCCTGTGAAAAGTGTTGCTTTTTAGAAACCATCTTGTCTATAAAGTAGTTTCTAAGGGAAAAACACATCTTTGAATTACAGTTGAAGTGCTGGCATTCTGCTTTAGGAACTTTATGCTAATGGTTTCATTAAATAATTATCCATAATAATAGATTCATTTCATGTTTGATTAATTATTAAAGAAATGAAGTAACATCCAGTTACAGAACCCACTAATAACCTTTATAAATATTGCAAGTTGCAAACTTTCTGGGAGAAGTGGCCATTTAAAATTTTTCTTTCTTTTTTTCCTTCATATGGCTTTCACAATACGAATGATAGTACCGAAGAAATATTGACAGTATGACCAACAACTTGGCTTTACTTCCAAGGATCATAACTGATCATCAGAGGTTATGCAATGAATGGCACTTGAGAGAGGGAAAATCCAAAGGAGGAAATCTGAATTCTTCGGCCAGATGTTCCATTTGTTCCCATCAGGCCCCTTTCTCCATCCCCCTCCCCTGACTGTGATCAGGGGTTCATTGCAGGCAGCTGCATTATCCTTCAATACACGAGCAAGTGAATATCCTTCAAACCTCAGAGTGATGAATATCTTGTCCAGTTACAAAGGGGTTTGTCCCTTGCTTTAAAGTGAGAATCCAAACTTTGAAGTTTATTACAAACTTTATTGGAAAAACTGAGTAACAACATACTGTTCAATGTCACAGTTTTTTTAAAAAAGAATATAGGCGTCTTGAAAAAGAGGCAATGATAAACACATTTAACCTGTTGGTGCCTACTGAGCTGTAAGTCAAGCCATGAAATCTCAGGACCCTGGGAGCCTGTGAAGGATGTCTGGAATCACATTCTGGCTACATCACAAATTAAGTATTGACTTAAGATGATTATTTAATATCTCTAAGCCTCAGTTCCTTATCTGCCAAAAAAAAAAAAGGAGAGCGATATATCATTTCTCAGGGTTATCATGGAAATTAAAATAGATATTTTGTTTAAAAAAATGTTTACTGCAATGACTAGCACACAGGAAGCCTAATAATAATTTGTTGGTAGACACACTGCAAACTGTTGACCACAGATATGACCACGCATTCCTGTTCATCTGAACCACATTCAGTAACCTATGTTATGTAATCCAAACAGCGAGATGCGCTGTTTATATAAACAGCTCACTTCTTCTCTCTCCTGGAGGCCACCCCATGGCAATCATATCACAATCTTCCCTGGGGCTGGGCCAGTGACCCAGGAAGGGGATGATTTGATTCACCTGCTGGAAAGGAGGCAAGTTTTGTCCTTTTTGTTTTCAGTTTTTCTCTGTCTTTTGCCACTTTGCAGTTCGTTTCCTTTCATCCTGGCTTATCTCCTTTATCTATCTTTCCTCTTTCGGTCTAATCCATTCATTACCCTCTAATTTCCTAATTATGGCTTGTAAGCATAAGAATAGTACTAAGGACACCCCTGTTTTAGAGGAAAAAACTATCAATGTAACAAAACCCTGTGCCATCATCATAAATTCTTCAAAAGGGCCAAGCTAATCTCTCTGGATTATTGCCAAAGTCTCCATCTCTTGTCCCCCTTCCCCTAATCTCTCTCTTTCTTTCCTAATTAATAAACTTTTCTCTTCAAATATCAATATGCAAGGTAAAATAAAACATTTAAAACCTAATTCATTAAAGCATTATTGGGTTTATTCTCTGTTTTATCTATTTATTCTGAAGCTTTCATCCTTTGATTCAGTAAAACCACAGTGGGAACTAAAGGGTCAAGGGAACATCACTATGCTGCAGGCATTGACCCGAGCCAGCTCAAGGAACTCAGTCTTGTTGGAAAGGCGGTGACAATGCAGAATGACATGTTCTTTAGTTCTTTAGTAGAAATTAGCGCTGGCAAGTAGTGAAGGTCTAGTGGATGCCAGGTGTGGTGGGTTATTACTTTCTCTTTTAAGAAAAGTATTTTCAAAGTCTCCTTTGAGATAGGTTTGTGGATTAGAAACCATATGTGAAATGTGAGCTGCATTACAGAAATGGTAGATAGTTTAGCAGCTGGCTGGCTAACTAGACCCAAAGGATATTAATGAATAGTCAGGTTAACCTAAATGGATTCCTAGTGGTGGACCACAGGACTCTGAGGCCTTGTCTTATGCATCTTTTGTATCAGTGGTTTAAATAAAGCCAGAAAAGACATACTCATAAATGTATACAGAAGTTACACACCTGCCAGAAACGGCTAATTCAAAAGGTGATGGAATCAGGACTTAAAGTGATCTCAGGATGTTGAGACATTGCATCAAAATAAATCAGATCCAATTTAAAAGGAAGGAGGGCCCCATTTATGATTGCACTGTTGTGAATATTATTATTTGTGCGATGTATATGAATTTCTTTTCCTGCAGCCAAGGGATCCCAAACTAAGGCAACTGATAAAATGTAATAACATTTGTGCTAGTTAATGTGGGTTTCTTTTCTTGCAACCAAGGGATTCCAAATTTAAGACAACTGATAACATCAACTGCTCAGGGGCCTAATCTCAGGGGAACTGCAGAGCTACGAGGGAGGGGCTTGGGGGAGCAGGTTTGGACTCTAGGTCCTGGTCTGTTCTCATCACAGCTTAGGCAAGGGCAGTGTGCTAATTAATTTTGTTTTAAGTAAAAAAGTCACATAAATAAAATTCAAAACCAGAAAAGAACATATGTTGACTATCATACTTACAAATTCCAGAGAAAAACCCACTTCTGTCATAGCTGGAGCCAAGTGCTCAGTGCAGGCAGGAATCTGCCTCTCTCAATCTCTTGACTTTCATTTCCTGCGTTAGTCTTTCTTAGATAGGTTCTTACCAAATGGTAGCAAGCATAGCCCTCACCTGCGATGTACATTCTATTAACTTAGCAGAACCAGAGCCCCATCAGAATAAAAATCCCTTTCCTATTAGTTCCAGCAGAGTCCTAGAGTGGGGTCTCATTCACCTGGCTTGGCTCACATCCCTGAACCAATTGGGGTGAGTGGCCTCACACAGGCCATGTGCCCACTCCTGGTTTGGAGGGTGTAGCGGCAGCAGATGGGATTATATCTATCTAAGCCCCATAAGGTAGGTTTCCACATGAATGAGGAATCCTATGAATAGAAAGGGAGAAAAATGGATAGTAGACCGGCAAGTATAACAGGTGTCCACCATGGAGGGAATATTCCCATTTTCATGATACTAATGTGAGAAATGGTTAGAAGAGCTATAAAAGATGTCCACCATGGAGGGAATGTTCCTATTTTCATGAAACTAATTAAGAAGACTGGGTGAAAAATGGTGAGAAGAGCTACAGATGAGAAAATGAAGAGGCAGCGTGAGAGCAGCTTTGTGGCATGTGAGATCACATGCCTCATCTATGGTGAGGGTTAGCTGCAGAATGGGATGAGGCTTGAGGAGGAAATAAAAACAAGGAGCTCAAGACAGTGTTCACAAGAAGGACCCACCCCTATCATGTGGTGCTCAGGACATGCTTTGGAATTGGACAAAGTGGCTCAAAGGGTCAGTGGTGGATTACAGAGTAACAGTGGATGAGTCATGGATGAAAAGGAGAAATAAAAGGCAGAAGAGTCAAAATATAATTACACATGCTGGTTTGCTCAATAAATCCAAACATATTCAAGTACTGCCTGTAAGAGTGAAGAGTTCTTTGTATGGAAGAGGGCACTGACTTTTGATTTTTTTATATTCAGAGGACAGAAATAAGCATTGGGTAGAAGATTCCAGAAGGCCAACTTTAGTTCAGTATATAAAAAAACTTTAAAATAACTCAAGTTGTCCAACAATGGCTCAGGCATTGAGCAAGCTCTCCCCAAAGAGAAGAATGGAACAGGAATTCTCATTGATGAAGAACCTCTCCCTGGGTGAGAAGCTGAGTGAGACAGCCACCAAGATATCTATTTTATCTTTAAAGTCCTCAAGGTCCTCTCGTTCTTTAATGTTTACATGATATGCCAGTCATCCGATGCTCTACCTGGACAGCCTCATTGGAATCCGGCTACTTCAACCTTCTTGTTGCTGGAAAGGCCCAGGTAGCTTCTGTGCAGTTGTTTTGTGTTTCTTGACTGAAGTTTAAGCACGAAGAAGTCTCAGATATGCACCCTGTGGCCTGATCTGGAGGTTTCTATTTACAAACACTTCGATCACCTTATGACTGGGTGAAGCCGTTTAAGAGGAAGGGAGATCAAGTTTATGTTCTGCAATGAGCAAATCTGGCGAGCCTGCAAAATTTTGTAATGAATGTTTCTTTAAACCAACCACTTTATGGTCTCTGAATGATGATAATGATGATGATAATGATTATAACGTCAATTTATTCCATGCTTACTCCTACCAAGAGCTAACATTTATTGCTATTACTAAAATAGCTGACAGCAAGTACCAGAAACAATTCTAAGTACTTTACATGTATTTTCTCATTTAATACTCACAAGATCCCTATGAGGCAGGTACTGTAATTACTGTCATCTCATCTATATTAGAGATGAGCAGATGAAGGCACAGAGTTTAATAACTTGCCCAGGGTCATAGAGTTGTAAGTAGCAATACTGGGATGTGCCACAAATGTTTTCATAAATGTTATCTTCTTTAGATTATACAACAGCCCTATGAAGAAGGTATAAATAGTTCCATTTTGTAAATGATGAAAATGGATACCAATAAATTTCTTGCCCAAGGTTCCATCACTCAGCTGGCAAGTAGTGAATCAGAATTCGAGTCAATCTGCCTCTAAAACTCGTGTTTGACTGCCTCCCATATCCCCAAACTCAGAACATTAAATGCACCTTCTAAAGTGGTTCTGGCCTCTGGTGTGAACTCTTTCTTCTTTCGGGAAGATTCTGACACACTGTCCTCTCTGGAGCATAGCTGGCGGCATCAAGTGCCCATGGAGCTCTTCCTGGGTTCCAGAGAGTGGCAAGGAAATCCTCAGACTTTCTCTCCTGCTCTGTCTCAAGACTGAACTTCCTTGGGAGATACCACAGTTCTCTGACCCCTGGTCTCTGGGTTTTCAGGTAGTCTCCCAAGAGTGGTGTTTCTTCACTTTTCTACTGCCAAGGACCATTAGAAGGAGCCAAGGGTCATTGCCCAGGTGACATGTCCCATTTTCCTAGAACATACATTTATGTAGCAGTTGGTAAGAATTTAGAGAAAGGAGTGAAAGGCCAGCAACCATGACTTATCTTGCTAGAGTGTCTTATGCCTTATGGCAAATCTGCTACATTTTCCATCCTCTTCGGGAGAAAACGAAGCAACTGGCTACCCAGGGGCCTCCGAATCTTTATAATTAATCTTTTGGTGGCCCTGAGTGGTGAGCCATGTTCTATAGATCAAGAATCAAGAAACAAAATAAACTCCATAAATTCTCATGAATGATGTATATGACATCAGGAGAAATATATTTATACATATAGGATCTCGATTAAAGTATGTGTTGAGAATCTGTCTGCCTGTTTCTTTCCTCTTTCTTTCTTTCTCTCTTTCCTCCCTTCTTTCTTTTTTTTTGAGACAGAATTTTGCTTTTGTTGCCTAGGCTGCAGTGCAATGGCAAAATCTCAGCTCATTGTAACCTTCACCTCCCACGTTTAAGCAATTCTCCTGCCTCAGCCTCCCAAGTAGCTGGGATTACAGGCGTGTGCCACCACGCCCAGCTAATTTTGTATTTTTAGTAGAAACAGGGTTTCACCATGTTGGTCAGGTTGGTCTACAACTCCTGACCTCAAGTGATCCACTTGTCTCGGCCTCCTACACTGCTGGGATTACAGGTGTGAGCCACCACGCCTGACCTCTTTATTATTTCTTACTCCATGTTTTAGTCTATACTTCATAAAGGTTATTGAGCTGAATGCAGTGACTTTTCCCAGTGACCATCCTGGAAACAGTTCTAAAATGCTGATCATGACCTGGGTTCTGGGTGGGAAGATCATCCCTGAAATGTGCCAGAGAAAGAAGGTCCCGAGTCCCATCAGCCTAGGAAATGGCCCTGTCAGTGTGAAGAGGACCAAGGTCATGACTAGGAAGGCAAACAAGTTAGGAGGGTAAGAATAGAACAGAAATAATTAGAAATGAGCTCAACAATAAGATCCCTAATGGATTTGCCAAAAACATGTAACATCAGCTGCATTTTGTATTTGCCTTTGTTTCCATACTATAATTTTCATCAAGGTAGGAAGAAAAGAAACCTTATGAGCTCTTTGTAATAGCTGTTCTCCTGTACCACCTCTACTCAGATGATAACCTTTCTGCCCAGGCTCACTTCTCCTGGCAAACAAATTTCTCAAAATAAAACTCAGTTCAAAATTTCAAGATGATGGCACAAACAAATGTAAAAGAATTTAGAGATTCACATATAATCTTAGCTCGTTATTGTTGTTGTACAAAGTCGAATGAACTGTGTATGTTGTTGTTATCAACTTAATTCATCTTGGCTGCTGCTTTCACGGGGCTGTCCAGGTCTCCGAGGCATTACCCATTATATTACTTCTGAGGTCCGGCCAAGGAATTCAGAGAGCACAGAATGCTCATTATTTGGTCCCTGGTGTCTGAAAAAGTGTTCTTCGGAATCATGAAGGAAGAGAGCTCAAAGACCTGCCTGGTTGTCATTTATCTAGAATTAGTAACCAACAGGAAGAGTCTCATAGACCCGGCGATGTTATAGAGAAGTTTGCCAGATTAGCTGAGAGATGAACAATACGTCATTAGCTTAATCTCACTCTGAATAACTTGACTTTTTGGTTAGAATCCTTTGACACTTGTTTTTTTTCAATATTTAACTCAAAGGGCCTAAAGCATTCTTTTCTGCTTACAGGAGATGTGTTGTTGGTATTTTTGGTGGCATAGCATAATGGGAAGAAATCGGCCGGGAGCGGTGGCTCACGCCTGTAATCCCAGCACTTTGGGAGGCTGAGGTGGGTGGATCACGAGGTCAGGAGATCGAGACCATCTTGGCTAACACGGTGAAACCCTATCTCTACTAAAAAATACAAAAAATTAGCCGGGCGCGGTGGCGGGCGCCTGTAGTCCCAGCTACTCGGGAGGCTGAGGCAGGAGAATGGCGTGAACCCGGGAGGCGGAGCTTGCAGTGAGCCGAGATAGCGCCACTGCAGTCCAGCCTGGGAGAAAGAGCGAGACTCCGTCTCAAAAAAAAAAAAAAAAAAGAAAAGAAAAGAAATCAGCTAATTCATGACTCAAAAACATAGAAGCTGTTTGAGGAACACGAATCTGAAATTTCTCATGAAGCTTCTTTCTTGCCTGTGTTCTCTTCTGTGGAGATATCGGCTCTACTGTATACAAGCAATCTTATTCCCTTCATGTCACCCCGTCCAAACTTAATTCACATGCCTCATCTGTGGTGAGGGGGTTAGCTGCAGAATGCGATGAGGCTTGAGGAGGAAATAAAAACAAGGAGCTCAAGACAGTGTTCACAAGAAGGACCCACCCCTATCATGTGGTGCTCAGGACATGCTTTGGAACTGGACAAAGTGGCTCAAAGGGTCAGTGGTGGATTACAGAGGAACAGTGGATGAGTCATGGATGAAAAGGAGAAATAAAAGGCAGAAGAGTCAAAATGTAATTACACATGCTGATTTGCTCAATAAATCCAAACATATTCAAGTATTGTCTGTATGCTTGCTGCCATGCTCAAAGGTCTGTCGTAACATTGCCCTAGGGAATTTAAATGGCATGTAGACTTCCAAGTAGCTCCAGATAATTCTGATTCTGCAGGTCAGGGGATAAGTCCAGCATTTTCTATAATACCCATATGACTCTGATGTAGACAGTCAGTGAGGCATCCTTCACAGTGCTATTTTAGGCACCATTAGGGGTTTGTGTTACCCATACTAGGTTTAGGGTAGAAAAAAATGATTTGATCATCCTATTTGTGTGTGTGTGACTTGGTAATAAAGCTTATTATTTGATACATGATTATCTTATAGTGCCTTTTTTTTGTAATCATGACAAAATATTCTCAGATAACTTAGTTTCAAAAACCATGGAAAATAAGTACTTTTACATAAATTAACTAATTTGGAAATGCATATGAGAAAGATTGTGTAACACAAGGAATTAGAGAAGCCGGAATGTGGTGGTGATGAGGAATATTTGGGGAAGCGTGAGCTTGATGAGTATCAGGCCATGCCTGCACACAGAAGGGTGCCAGGGGCAGGTGGAGGGGTCAGTAACTGCTTAGGAGTGAATATGCTCTGATTTATTCTGAGGTAAAGCAGAAACCCCAACTCTCTTTTTTTTTTTTTTTGAGAGAGAGAGAGTCTCACTCTGTTGCTCAGGCTGGAGTACAGTGATCTTGGCCCACTGCAACTTCCACCTCCCCTGCTCAAATGATTCTCCTGCCTCAGCCTCCTGAGTAGCTGGGACTATAGGTGCATGCCACCACACCAGGCTAATTTTTTTGTATTTTAGTAGAAACAGGGTTTTTTTGTATTTTAGTAGACCAGTGTTGGCCAGGCTGGCCTCGAACTACTGACCTCAGGTGATCTGCCCCAGCTCAGCCTCCCAAAGTGCTGGGATTACAGGCATGAGCCATGGCCCCCAGCCCAGAAATCCTAATCTAAGAGCACAGCGAAAACGAGCTTCAAAGAATAATTTGCTTGCTGCATTTGACATTTATTGGCTCAGTCACAAATGTGGGTGTTGACACCCCAGGTTAAAGCAAATAATTTTTAAACATCTACTTACATAGAATTTTCATATAGATTATGAAATTGAAGCCACAAACGGTTCAGTAAAATGAGTAACATTTCCTAAATATATCAGAGTCTCAGTAGTGACTAGAAGTTTTCATTCAAACTCAGGTATTCTGACTCTAAATTGTGTTTGGAGTTTTACTTATGCTATGTCTCTGGGAAATAGCTGTATATTAATTATTTAGGTCAATTCAAAAAATTTGGATGACCCATAGTAAGAGCTATTCTTAAGAGATTGGTGCAATAAGCTTCTGCAGAAATTAAAGTTTGCTTTGCAACAGAAATTGCTCATAATTTTGTAAATCAAGTTAACTGAGCCATTTGGATAATGTTAAAAACTATTTACCTAAACATGTTTTAAAATTTCCTGGAATTCAAGTATTCAAATAACTACACTGTGGTAAACACATGAACGTAATTTTTGCTAAAGAGTTTATTTTGGCCAGAAGCCATCAGATTAGTTAATTAGTAGAAGGATGATGTAGTCCTTGGAGAGAAAGTATTTAAATATGACATTTGAAAAACCTTTTTAAACATTAATAGTAAGTTTTAAAAATATTTAGAGAGAAAAATTATAGGGCTGTAACACTGGGGAAGTTGCAGAAGTTTGATCTGTTCTAGCACAAAATAATTATCATGTAATTCTTTTAATTCGTCCAGCTTTCAAATAAACTAATTAGTATGACAAAAACACAGGGAATTTGATAAATATAAAGTCTCATTTAGGGGCAAAAGAATTTATTTTGATGGCATTTTTATTTGTACTGCTTGTTCTAATGAAGATAATCTTCATATTTCTTGAAATTTTGCAGTTTTGATTTTTCTTCTTTGTGTTTTCTACAAAATGACAATAAAAATCTTACTGACAGCCTTGGGCAACAGCCAGAGACCCATCTCTTAAAAAACAAAAACAAAAACAAAAAACAAAATTGGCCAGATGTGGTGGCGCATGCCTGTGGAGGCTGAGGTGGGAGGATGGCTTGAGCCCAGGAGGTCGGGGCTGCAGTGAGCCAAGATTGCACCACTGCACTCAGCCTGGGAGACAGAGTGAGACTGTCTCAAAAACAAAAACAAACAAAACCAAACCACACCTTACCGAAACTTTCTCAATTTTTTTTTTTTTTCAGCCAATCATTGGTAGTTGAAAACAATGTAGTGTTGTGTCAAGGGACCACGATCACTGTAACAATTGAGTGAAAATAAAATAATGCACTTGAAAGCCCCTGGCACATAGTAGAGCCTCAATAATCACTTGGTAAATTCTTCACAGCAGGCCGGGCGCGGTGGCTCACGCCTGTAATCCCAGCACTTTGGGAGGCTGAGGCGGGCGGATCACGAGGTCAGGAGATCAAGACCATCCTGGCTAACACGGTGAAACCCCGTCTCTACTAAAAATACAACAAACAAACAAACAAACAAAAAATAGCTGGGCGTGGTTGTGGGCGTCTGTAGTACCAGCCACTCGGGAGGCTGAGGCAGGAGAATGGCGTGAACCCGGGAGGCGGAGTTTGCAGTGAGCCGAGATCGCGCCACTGCACTCCAGCCTGGGCGACAGAGCGAGACTGTCTCAAAAAAAAAAACAAAAAAAAAACATTCTTCACGGAGCTGGAAATGTATGGGGGAAAATCATTTATTTGGAAATATTACTTTTAAAAATCTTAAAATTTATTTAGTTTCAAACTTTGAAGAAACATATATGTGGTCCTTATGCATCTGAAGACTACTTGGAATGACATGGTATTTTCCCACTGCAAGTAGTTCACGTGCCAGTGATTAACTGCAAGCATTGTTTATTTTGTCTTCATTAGTGAGAGCTCACAAGAGACCCAGTTTTCCTAGCCTGAGGAAGAGTCAGTTTTGATTAACTTGCAATATTTACTTCAATTTCAGTTGATAGCTATCTAGAATTAAGACACCACACGAGTTCCCTTTGTTTCTAAATTCACATAGAGGCCATAACTAGATTGCACAGGTGCTCCACTTTGCCATACAAAAATGTTACATATTTCTATTGTGTAGAGACCCTCTTAGTCTAGTTATTATACTTTGCTCCATCACTGAAACCTGAGAAAGAAAGTCTATATTTATGTGAAAAACGATAATTGATAACTAGTTTACTCATTGTCTTAACGTTTTTAGCAGAAACCATGTTGGTTTTCATTTGAGAAGTCTGTTTAAAATACAAATAAGCATGCTCAAATGTGTATTGAGAAGAAAAATAATTCTTATTGAACAGAAAAGGAATCACAGCAACTTTTTTTCTTTTTGCTTCTATGATTGATTTATAACTGTGATAAAAATCTTTGGCTTCTGAGTTTTTCCAGCTGTATCAAATGAATAATTGTGATGAACATCTAAAAAGCTTTAGGATTTCTGCATATTTCTTAATTTAAAATATATTAACAGGGTGTTGGACAATCAAAAATGTTTTTCCCTTTAATTTTAATCCTGTAACAGCTTTATATATTATACTTAAATGTCTCTTTGTAGCAACTCTATCCACCCACCCATAATTGTACTAGACACAAAGAGGAAATGGAGGGAAAAAATTCTCAAGAAATTCAGAGACATCAGACATTAAAAATTAGAGATCATAACTTGGTACAAAAGAAAGCACACTAAATATGAATCCCAGCCTGGGTCTTCTCCTTACTACTTATGTCTTGACAGAGGGGAACTTCTGACACTCAGCTACCTTGTCTAAGAGGAAAGTGGTAATATTGATCCCACCTGCAAGATTTTAATAAGGACCAATTGAAAAATGTGCGTGAGCCCTTTGTAAACTGCTAAGAGTTTACACCTGTTGACTATTCCATGTTAAGTGTACTGTGTGGTGTAGACTCCATGTTAGTTTCACTCAATTTTAAAACATTCCATCTAGAGATTCTGATTTGAAGAAGGGTAAAGGGCAAGAGAGGCTGATTTTCACTGCCTCAAGAAGACTGATTTGTTTGCTTAGCCCTAACAACAAATAATAGGTTATTTTGAAATTTTAAAATATATCATAATATCCTTTTCAAATTACACCTCAGAGTCTGATGTGTTCCCCTCCCCCATCCTTATCCCCCTGTGACTATCTGTTCAAATGCAGTAAACGGTTCTTCAAAAGCTTACTCAGAGACAGCTGCAGTTTTAGGGGCAGGCCTCCTAGAGGAAATGGCACTTAAACTGGGCACTTTAAAAGAAAGAATGGTTTTCCAGAATAAGTCAATGGCATAAGCAAAACCAAGGAGGTAGCAAGAACAGGGTATACAGGGAAACAGCTATAAAAATATTAAGACCATTTTAAAACGTAACCCAAAAGATAACATTTAGAAATGATTCTGTCTGAGTAGTTCAATGAAAATTTTTGTTCTTCACAAGTCCCAGCTATTTTATCTTACTCTTTTTCTTTCTGAAGAACATGATCTAATTAAATCTATTACTTTGAAGGCCAAGATAAAAGTCAAAATGATCACATATAAAGTTTTTTATGAGAATTCTATTCTTTCCTAACAGAAGGCAGCCTTAATTTGGCTGAATGTAATGGTAATTTTTTTTCTTTTAAGAGCTTTGTGTAAGAAATAGTTATCCAGCTCATCTTTTGAAAAATGCCTCTGCCAAACTTTTAGAATAAAAGGAATATGATCCTTTTAGACATAGGCAGCAGAGGAATTCATCAAGGTGCTTCATTATTTTAGCAGTGAACCAAGAAGATGTACATCAACAGTGTTTATTTTCAAGATGATAGAAAGGAAAGGACAACGAGACGTTTTCCTTTACTACTTTCTGTAACACAAATTTGTCATTTTTCCAGGCTTGATGAGATGGACAAAGCCTTTCTAGTGACATTTGGGATAAAAACTATTACCACACATGTGGATGGTATCTGTTAAATCTCTACATTCAATATAAATGCTACATGTGTTCCTCCTCCTCTCTGGAAGATTCTAGGAGTGCCTGGCAAGAGGAGGCTGCTGAATGGAGTCCAGAACCGAGCTCATCAACTCTCCTAAGTCAAAACAATGCCTGAATGATGAGTCCCCAGGCAGATTTCAGGAATGTAGAACATTCATTGAGTTTGCATATTGTACTAGGAGCCTCTTGTTTGCTTTGCAGGTTACACCAAAGCCAAGAGCATCCTGGAGAGCCAGCAACTCTTGGGTCCTAACACAGCTCTTCAAGAAGTACTCTTCCATGTATCCACTCACAAATGCACATCATATTCCCACTGTGTGAAGTACATTGTGCTGAGGGCTGGGGAAGACAAATGAGTTTAAACACACAAATCCTTGTTCTAGAGGAGAGTTTTATTTGTAGGGGAGACACCCATACTTACAAATAGATAGAATGAAAGTAAAAGAAAAATCAATGACACGAGACACATTCATTTTCTCTTTCAACGAATTTTATCAATCATTGTCTGCCAGACACTGTTTGCCTTGCTAAGGAGTTGAGACTTCATCCTGTGGGCACTGGAAGCCATTAAAATGTTTAAACAGGGACTAGCATGTAAAGATTTTGCTTTGGAAGGGCATATCTCTTGTAAAGAAGATTAGAGTCAAAGCAACCAAATAAAAGTTGTTTCAGTAATCAAGGCAAGAGACAATAAGTCTGAGGAGTAGAAGTAAAGAGAAGCCAGTAAGATTAAGTAAGTACCACTGGAGAATGTTGCCATTAATTAGATGCGAGAAGGGGGAAGAGGAGGGAAAACCCCTGCTGTAGGAACTTCACGGAAGGATGTGAGCCTATGTTTGCAGGAGATCTGGACATAGCATTGGCAGATAAAACTGGTATCTTAGTTCCAGTTAAGGCAAGAAGTGAAGAGAGCTTAAGGATCTTAAGTTTAAGAATTTTAACTTCTTAAGTTTAAGAACTTCCAGTGAGAAGCTTAGGAGAGTTTCCTTACTATAAAATTAGGCAATGTTACCACAACAGCTCATGGAGCCATTAGTGAGTCAAGACATCAATTTAGTAGGTTTTGACCTGCATCATTTTCAATTTTTAAAGCAGCTTTGTTGAGGCAAAATTTCCACACCATAACAATCACCCATGGTAAGTGTACAATTCAGTGATTTGTAGTAAATTTACTTATAAAGCCATTACCACAATCCAGTATTAGGACATTTCCAACACCCCAAAAAGTTTCCTCCTGCCCATTTGCAGTTCATCTCTGCTTCCGTATTTCAGCCATAGGCAACCACCGGTTTGCTTTCTGTCTCCTTAAGTGTGCCTTTTCTGGATATCTTATTTTTATTTTATTTTTTGGTGCGATCTTGGCTTACTGCAAACTCTGCCTCCCAGGTTCAAGCGATTCTCCTGCCTCAGCCTCCCAAGTAGCTGGGATTACAGGCATGTGCCAGCACGCTGGGCTATTTTTTGTATTTTTAGTAGAGTCAGGGGTTTCAGCATGTTGGCCAGGCTGGTCTTGAACTCCGGACCTAAAGTGACCAACCTGCCTTGGCCTCCCAAAGTGCTGGATTACAGGCGTGAGCCACAGCACCCAGTCCTGGATATTTTAAATAAATAGAAACATACAATTTTGCAGTCTTTCATGCATGGCTTCTTTCACTTCTTTCACTGGTGTTTTTGAGGTCCATCCATGTTAACTGTGTATCAATATGTTCTTTTTATTGCTGAATAGCCCATTGTATGGATATACTGCATTATGTTATCCAACCACCAACTGACAGACATTTGGATTGTTTCCAGTTTGAGGTTAATAGAAACAATGCCGCTATGAACGTCTGTGTATAAGTCTTCGGGTAGAAATATATTCCTGTTCTCTTGAATATATCCTTAGGAGTGGAATTGCTGTGTTATATGAAAAGCTTATATTTAACTTTTTAAGGAACTGCTAAATTATTTTCCAAGTGGTTGTACCATTTTACATTCCCACACGCAATGTATGATTGTTTTAGTTGCTTCACACCCTTCAGTTGGTATTGTTAGTCTTTCTGATTACAGTTTTTCTAGTGGGTGTGTATGTAGTGGTATCTCATTGTAGTCCTAATTTCCCTCATGACTGATGTGGTTGAGCACATTTTCACGTGCTCAGTGACCATTCATATATGGTCAAATCTTTTGTGCATTTTGTAATTGGGTTCTTAATCTGATTATTGAATTATGAGAGTCCCTGATATATTTCTTTATCAGATATGTTTTTTAAAAATGTAACAAAATTAAATTTAACAGTTTAATTGGGCAAAGAACGATTTGCGAATTGGACAGTCTCCTGAGCCAGGGTAGGCTCAGAGACTCCAGCACAGACACATAGTGGAAGAAGATTTATGGACAGAGAAAGGAAAGCAAGGTACAGAAAACAGAAGTTAGGTACAGAAACAGCTGGATTGGTTACAGCTCCGTCTTTGCCTTATTTGAACACAGTTTGAACAGTTGGCCACCTTTGATTGGCCAAAACTCAGTGATTGGCACAAGTGGTGGCTACAGTCTGTATACAACTCCATTCAGGCTACGATACACTATAGCTCAGGAGGTACAGAGAAACCCTTAGGCCAAACTTAAAATATGAAGGAGGCAGCTTTAGGCTAAATTTGATTTAACAGCTACATGATTAGCGAATATTTTCTTCCAGTCTGAGCCATATCTTTTCATTTTATTGATGATATCTTTTGAAGCACAATTTTATTTATTTATTTATTTATTTTTTTTTTTTTGAGACGGAGTCTCGCTCTGCCTCCCAGGCTGGAGTGCAGTGGCGCGATCTCGGCTCACTGCAAGCTCCGCCTCCGGGGTTCATGCCATTCTCCTGCCTCAGCCTCCTGAGTAGCTGGGACTACAGGCGCCCGCCACCATGCCCAGCTAATTTTTTGTATCTTTAGTAGAGATGGTGTTTCACCGTGTTAGCCACGATGGTCTCAATCTCCTGACCTCGTGATACGCCGGCCTCGGCCTCCCAAAGTGCTGGGATTACAGGCACGAGCCACCGCTCCCGGCCAAAGCACAAACATTTTTAATTTTGATTTTGTTCAATTTATCAATTCTTTAAAGAAAATTTATCTAAAAAAATTTCTTCCCAACTCAACGTCCCAAAGATTTACTCTTATGTTTTCTTCAAGAAGTTTTATAGTTTTCAGTTACATTTAGGTCTATAATTTGTTTTGAGTTAAATGTTGTATATGATATGAATAAGGATATAACTTCATTTTTCTTTGCATGTGGATATGCAATTGTCCCACAACCAATTTTTTTTTTAAAAAGAGAAGACACCAGAACGCATTGCACATTATTTTACTAATCTTGTATATATTCCATGGGTTTTCTGAGTTGTGAAAAAGGAAAGAATTTGTTTTGTTGGTTTGAGTTTACAACATCTTTAAAGCTTCTGCAATATGGCCTTCAGAGTGTATGGTGCAAAGAGTTGGGAAGAAAGAAAAGGAGGTAGGGAGCATTTGAGAGCTATGGTCATGAGAGAGGAAGCCCAGTGTCAGGTATTACATTGAGGACCATGACCACGCATAGAGTAATGTGAGCTGGTGACAGTCCTGTAATGGGGGATTCGGGCTCTGGATAAAAGCCAGCCAGAAGGGAATGAAATCTGTTAAAGTGCAATGAAGATAAGCTGGGCACAGTTGCATGCACCTGTAGTCCCAGCTACTTGGGAGGCTAAGGCAGGAGAATTTCTTGAGCTCAGGAGTTTGAGACCAACTTGGGCAATGTAGTGAGACCCCCTCTGTGCCCCAGCAAAAAAATCCACTGTATCATGAGAAATTAGAATACCAGGCCTATCCCTTTGTGCTGTCTTTCTTTCCCAACCGAAATAATCTGTATCAATATTTAATCCCTGTTAGTACCAGCACAGTCTTCACAAAGTTAAGCTAAGGTAATGGCACTCTCATGTAGGAACTGTAAGTACTCCAGTTATAATTTAAATTATTTTCTAAAAGTTAATGTCAAGCATGGAGCCAAAAAACAAACAAACAAACAAAAAACAGAAGTGCATGCAGGTGCATGCATTCTTACAGTTCACAAATACATTTTTTTAAAAATCCCCATTTGACAACTATAGCAAATACAGAAATCTGCCATTACCTTGCTTTTTAACCTTGACAAGAGATAATTTCCCAGATCTTGATTGCCTTACCTGTAAATTAAGAAATTTGGGCCAGTCTAACTTTCTTTTGCTACAGTAGAAGCATGAGTATTTTAGGCATTCCCACAGACATCTTCCATGTCAATTATATTCTCTAATACAAGTTAATGTCCAAGAGCAATGGATAAATCCATCTACTGGACAGAAAAGTGTGATTATAAGAAAAATGACCATTTATACACATCTATAAGAAATACACCTTTCCTCTTAAACTTTTAAATTCTCAAACACATTAAATATATTGTATTTTCTTTTGCAATTAATTTATGGGCCATATATTACACTTAAAGCACTGCCTTGGGTCCTGTAATGGGCATGAACACCTGAAAATGGTCATCTTTGATCTAATGAGAGAGAAAAAACAGGAACACAAATAAGTACTAGACAGCACGTGCCATCAATAGAGCAGGGTAGTCATAGATAATAGCTACTATAAAGTGTAAGGGATGGAAGAATCATTTCCAAATGTGATGAACAAGACCCCAGATGGCAGGATCTGAGAAGTCTTCTGCATCCGAGTAAGCACCTGCTCCCAAGAATGACGTAGACTATCTGAAGGTTAGATCAACCTGGCAGAAGAACAGCAACATTACTTGTGTCGGTGTGACCCCATGAACCAAAACAGATCTAACTTTAGGTCCATAGCCTTTGACAGTGATCCTCAGAATGTTTCAGGGCGTTTTCTGTAAATGACCCTGCTTTTGGCATAGCATCTGTTGCCTAGTATTTTCTTTTTCAGCTGTTAGTTTAGACTCAGAGCTACATCATAGAAGTACAGGAACTACATGCAGAGGTTTAAAAATATTTACTGTAAATTGGAATAAAACTTAGGAAATAGATGGTATTTTCATATGCCATTTTAAATATCACATTTCCTCCTTTTAAAGCTGGCATAAATCATAACTTACTTGAATATCTTTAAAGAATAAGACATAGCTTTCTCCTAACTTATTTTCAGCCTGAAAAAACAATGTTTTTTTCTAAATCCAACTCGGAAAGGAGGTAGGGACAACTTATAACAAACATATGTAAGAACTTACGTAAGTATTCACAGTATATAGTAGGAAATAGTGCTGTCGTGAGAGGCCAGGACTTGGAGTGAATGTCTAGTTCTGCCATTAACTAATTGTGAAGCCTTAAATGAATTTCTTTATTTTACTAAACTTGAGTTGTCTCAGCCATAAAATCAGGTTGAAATAAATGATTTCTAAATCCCTTTCCAGTTCTAATAATTTCTGTCTATACTTATATTTTTATTTTGTATAATGGCAAATACCCAAGCTTTTATACATTTATATTTACTCTGCAGTGCAAATACTGAGAAATTACCTTAAATGGAAGCAGATCAACCTGGGAGGACAGCCTGCATAAATAGATATGTGAAATAATATGTGTGTCTTTGCCTGGCAGAGCTGAAAACCGAAGTTCAGTGACTCTCTTTTGGCCCTTGTATCAGCATCGGTATTAATCAAATGGTTGGATTAGCTCTAAACCCTTTGCAAATCAACCTAACTCATTTGCAAATGTGGAAAATTTGAGGAAGCAGTTGCTTGGGATTTAGTCTGAGAATTGTAAATGGAATATGAGTTAATTGCTCAATAATACAAAAATAATTTATCTCACAATAATAGAGTGAAAAATCTAGGCAATTAAAAAGCAAACTGAACCCACAAAACACAAGAGTGGCATTGAGTGGGAGACAAAGTTCTTTAACCCAGGATATTTTCCTGGGTGTCCTGAAACCATCCCACGGGCAGCTGTCTCCTCTGCCTACATGCAAGGCTGATCCTATTTGTAGGTTTCAAAAGAAGCAACACAAATGTTTCATCAATGTTTTTAGCCCTGGATAGGCCTGTGCTAAGAGATTATTTTACCATGAGTCCTAGCTGAGAAAATGTTCCTAATTTAGAAGAGAGATTCTAGGACACAGTGCCTAAGGAAAACAGGTATCCCCACAGCAACTGCATCTGAACATGGCACCAGATTCCTGAGGATTGGTTTGCTTTAAGTGATATCTGGAGCACCCCAGACTGAGAAGATCCATCAAGGGAAACTGCCCAAGCAGATGTGCTACTCAGGTTACTGAGTTTGTGCTGACCCAGAGGCAGGAAGGAAGGGGTGAGTCTTCAGGTTACTCTAGGACAAGGGCTGTGTTAGTCTGTTCTCACAGTGCTATAAAGACCTACCTGAGACTGGGTAATTTACAAAGAAAAGAGTTTTAATTGACTCACAGTTCCAGATGGCTGGGGAGGCCTCAGGAAACTTATAATCATAGTGGAAGGGGAAGAGGCATGTCTTACATGGCAGCAGGTGAGAGAAGAGCAAGCAAGAGCAGGGAAAACTGCCTTGTAAAACCATCAGATCTCGTGAGAACTTACTATCACGAGAACAGCATGGGGGAAGATGCCCCCACGATCCAATCACCTCCCTCCACGTCTCTCCCTAGACACACGGGGATTATGGGGATTATCATTCAAGATGAGATTTGGGTGGGGACATACCAAACCATATCACGGACCATTACCAGTTCTGATGGCAATGGACCATCTTCATTTCCCCAAATCTACTGGTTGATGATTTGGTTTGGGGAGTGGGCAGCGAAGCCAACAGTACAAGTCATTCAGTGGAGAAGGTTGTAAAAGACAAGGCCCAGAGGAGTAAAGAGTTTTAGATACAGCAGAGATGAAGGATATGCTGGTGGACAGAACACGGACTTTGAAGCCAATCAGACCCAGGTGTTCATCTTGACTCTTCCACTTTGTTACTGCCTGTCTCTGTGTTTCTGATTCCTCATCTGTAAATCAGAAATAATAACTCCTACCTCATAAGGCTTTGTGAGGATGACATAATGTTTGCAAATTGCCTCAAATACAAAGTGGTTTCAAAAAAATGTTCTTTTCCACTCTTCACTGCCTCCAGCACCCTTATGGGCTGAATTGTGTCTCCGTACTCACAATTTGTATGTTGAAGTCCTAACCCCCAGTATTTCAGAATGTGACTATATTTGGAGATTGGGTCTTTAAGTTAAAACGAGATCATTAGAATGAGCCCAATTCCAATATGACAGGTATCCTTATAAGGAGAGGAGATTAGGACACAAACACACAGAGAGAAGACCAAGTGAAGACACAGGGGGAAGATGGTCATCTGCGAGCCAAGGAGAGAGGCCTCAGCAGAAACCAACCCTGCTGACATCTTCATCTTGGACACATAGCTTTCAGAATTTTGAGAAAATAAATGTCTGTTGTTTAAGCCAGTCAGTCTGTGGCACTTTGTTATGGAAGCTCTAGAAAACTAACACGGGCACCAAATCCTATCCCACCTCCAGCAGAAGGGCATATGGCAAAATCTGGCCACTGCAAGGAGAGAAATCTAACATTCAGAAGCAGCTATAGCTGGAAGGTAACTTATTTTTAGGGAAATCTAAGCTTATGACAAACTATCTGGGGTGTACTATGTGAAGAAAAAACAAATATTGTGAATGCAAAGTTAGTCTACAGGATCCTAGCAGGATGTAAATCGCTAATAAAGCATAAATTTTCCTTATGAATAAGATAAAATAAAAATTTTAGCAGTAGGTGTGGTTAAACCATTTATACATAAAACTAAACATTATTAGAATTACATGCTGAAGAGGCCAAAGTACTTAGTTATTGTCACTATTATCATAATAATGACTTAATAGTGATAAGAAAAATCTTAACTTAAAAATCTGGGTGTTTTGGTTTAATAGGGTACTTCAATTTGAACACTATGTAGACACGATTAGTTAACTGGGGGCCTTTTTCTCCAAGTCTAACTCATTGAAAACTCTTATTAATCTTATTGACTGCTTCCTGGAAGGAAGGCAGGTGAATAGGACACACAGGGAATGGCTTTCGAAGAACTATCTTCCCATCAAAGACACTTCAGTATTAGATAATAAAATGCCTTAAAATACTTTTTTAAGGCTCCAAAAAACCAGTAATGAGCTCTGGAGGCCTGTGTGCTCTCTTGCTCATTTGGCTGAGTAGATATTGTTATAAAAATTGAAGCCCATTTTATCTCAGTGGTTGTAAAGTAAGACTGGAATGTAAATTCACTTCTCAATGAACACAGATTGCCTTCCAAAGAATGCCACTACCATTGCCTCTTGCCTGAATTTAGAAGAATATGAATCATTGAGATTGAATAGACGTTAGTAGTTTGCTATATTTGCTTCAGAAAGAAGGAAGAATAAGAAAGGAAAAGAAGGGAGAAGAGGAAAGAGAGAAAGAAGAAAGAGAAAGAAAGAAAAGAAAAGAAAAGAAAAAAGAAAAGAAAGCAAGCGCGCGCAACTTCCTGTTTCAGTTTCAATGTGTAAAGTGCTTGGGAGTCATCACTCCCATTCTCACAATAAGAGAAAAGCTGAACAAACTGAAAATCAATGACTTTTCTTAGATCTGTCAGAGAATTGAGATCACAAGGCAAGCTACCTTCACGAAACTAGAAAGACAAACAAAATCACAGCCAAGTTCAGTTTACCAGGAGCAGAAGCTGCTGTGGTCAGTAACTAATGAAAATATTAAATGGTAATTTTGACAAATTCCAGGAGGCTGAGTGTGGTCTAGCTTAAGAGTTAAAAGCTCCTGGGGTTCCAATCTTAGTGAAGCCCCTGACTTTTGTGGGTTTTACCTCCAGGAATCGCACCATGTTCTTTGATCAGAGAAAAATCCCTTCCTGTTTCAGGAAGGAGGGGAAAGTAACCTTTTTGAAATATGCCCCTATTAAAGGTAGCCATTTTGAAATACACACAGAGTGTTCACCAAAGTAGTTCTTTGAAACAACTTTACTATAGCCTTATCTGACCTGAGGAAAGGACAATTAGACAATCCTAGCCTCCATCTTCACCTCCACCTCCCAGTTTTCTTGTATCACAAAGGAGATGGAAAATGGTTAAGAAAGACTTCTGAAGGCCAAGCCCAGGGATTCGGGCCCACTAAAATATTGAGATTTAATCATAAGATTATAGAACACTTCCCTGCCCCAGCATCTTAACACCACATCCACAGGACTCTATTATGGATTATAACATGACAGTGGATTACAACTGAGAGAACTGTAAGACACAGACTCTGTTTAAGGAGTTCATAGGAAATCCAAAGACAACAGAGGAGCAAAATAAACAAGTGAACTAGAGGAAACGGAAGCCTCTGGCACCCATAGCCACAGCAAACATTAAACATGGTCAGCTCCTAGCCAGGCTAACATAGAACCTCACATTAAAAGCCTAGTGACCTCAGTTCCTATTACCCAGTACATTATAGCTGCCTTTCATAAAAAAATTACAAGTCATGATAGAAGGTAAGAAAAAACAATCTGAAAAGAAAAGGCAAGCATCAGAATCAGACTCAGATATGACATAGATTTTTAAATATCAAATAGGGAATTTAAATATAACTAGTATGTGAAGGTCTCTAATGCAAAAAAGTAGACAACCTGCAAGAACAGCTAGATGGATAATGTAAGCAGAGAGGAAACTCATTCTATAAGGCCAATATTACCCATATGCCAAAGCCAGGTAAATGATTACAAGAAAGGAAAAAAACTGAGATATAGAAATCCTCAACGAAATGGTAGCAACTGAATCCAACATAGACCTAAATGTTAAATGCAAAAGCTATAAAACTTCTAGATGATAACAGGATAAAATCTAGAGGACCTTGGATTTGGTGATGGATTTTTAGGTAAAACATCAAAAGTACAATGTATAGAAGAAAAAATTAATAAGTTGGACCTTATTAAAATAAAAAACTTCTACATTGTGAAAAACACTGTCATGAGAATGAGAAAACAAGCCACGGACTGGAAATAAATATTAGCAAAACACATATTTGATAAAGGACTTGTATCCAAAATATGCAAAAAAATCTTAAAACTTAATAATAAAAAAACAAACAACCCAATTTAAAAATGGGCAGAATATTTGAACAGACACCTCACTGAAGAAGACATACAGATAGCAAATGAGCATGTGAAAAGATGTTCACATGACTTTTTAATAAGAAAATTACAAATTAAAATGAGATATTACTACATGCTTAATAGAATGGCTAAAATCCCAAACACTGACAACATCAAATGCTGGCAAGGATGTGGAGCAGCAGGAATTCTCATTCATTGCCAATGGGACTGTATAAAGGCATGAAAACTTTGGATGACAGTTTGGCAGTTTCTACAAAGCCAAACATAGTCTTTCCATACAATCCAGGAATCATGCTCCTTGATATTTACACAATTAAGCTGAAAATTTATGGCCACACAAAAATTTGCACAGGTATGTGTCAGGCTTCTGAGCCCAAGCTAAGCCATCATATCCCCTGTGATCTGCACGTACACAACCAGATGGCCGGTTCCTGCCTTAACTGATGACATTCCACCACAAAAGAAGTGAAAATGGCCTGTTCCTGCCTTAACTGATGACATTGTCTTGTGAAATTCCTTCTCCTGGCTCATCCTGGCTCAAAAGGTCCCCTACTGAGCACCTTGTGACCCCCCACTCCTGCCCGCCAGAAAACAACCGCCCTTTGACTGTAATTTTCCTTTACCTACCCAAATCTTATAAAATGGCCCCACCCCTATCTCTCTTCACTGACTCTTTTTGGACTCAGCCCACCTGCACCCAGGTGATTAAAAGCTTTATTGCTCACATAAAGCCTGTTTGGTGGTCTCTTCACACAGACGCGCATGAAATTTGGTGCCATGACTCGCATCGGGGGACCTCCCTTGGGAGATCAATCCCCTGTCCTCCGGCTCTTTGCTCCCTGAGAAAGATCCACCTACGGCCTCAGGTCCTCAGACCAACCAGCCCAAGAAACATCTCACCAATTTCAAATCAGGTAAGCAGCCTCTTCTTACTCTCTTCTCCAACGTCTCTCACTATCCCTCAACCACTTTCTCCTTTCCACTCTTCAATCTCTCCCTTCTCTTAATTTCAATTTCTTTCATTTTCTGGTAGAGATAAAGGAGACACATTTTATCCGTGGATCCAAAACTCCGGCGCCAGTCACGGACTGGGAAGGCAGCCTTCCCTTGGTGTTTAATCATTGCAGGGACGCCTCTCTGATCATTCACCCAAGTTTCAGAGGTGTCAGACCACACAGGGACGCCTGCCTTGGTCCTTCACCCTTAGCGGCAAGTCCCGCTTTTCTGGGGGAGGCGAAAGTACCCCAACCCCTTCTCTCCATGTCTCTACCCCTTCTCCACCTTTCTGGGGGGCAAGAAACCCCCAACCCCTTCTTCACCCTTAGCAGCAAGTCCCACTTTTCTGGAGGAGGGGCCAGTACCCCAACCTCATATATCTGTGCCCCAACCTTTTATATCTCTGCGCCCCAATCCCTTATTTCCATGTGCCAACCTCTTATATCTCTGTGCCCCGATCCCTTATTTCCACACCCCAACCTCTTATATCTCTGTGCCCCAATCCCTTATTTCTGTGCCCTGACCTCATATCTCTGTGCCCCAACCCCTTCTCTGCTTTTCTGGAGGGCAAGAACCCCCCACCCCTTCTCCGTGTCTCTACTCTTTTCCCTGGGCTTGCCTCCTTCACTATGGGCAAGCTTCCATCTTCCATTCCTCCTTCTTCTCCCTTAGCCTGTGTTCTTAAGAACTTAAAACCTCTTCAACTCTCACCTGACCTAAAATCTAAGAGTCTTATTTTCTTCTGCAATGCCGCTTGACCCCAATACGAACTTGACAGTAGTTCCAAATAGCCAGAAAATGGCACTTTCAACTTTTCCATCCTACAAGATCTAAATAATTCTTGTCATAAAATGGACAAATGGTCTATGGTGCCTGATGTCCAGGCATTCCTTTACATATCAGTCCCTCTCTAGTCTCTGTTCCCAGTGCAACTCATCCCAAATCTTCCTTCTTTCCCTCCCACCTGTCCCCTCAGTCCCAACCCCAAGCGTCGCTGAGTCTTTCTAATCTTCCTTTCTACAGACCCATCTGACCTCTCCCCTCCTCCCCAGGCTGCTCCTCACCAGGCCAAGCTAGGTCCCAATTCTTCCTCAGCCTCTGCTTCTCCACCCTATAATCCTTTTATCCCCTCCCCTCTTCACACCTGGTCTGGCTTACAGTTTCGTTCCATGACTAGCCCTTCCCCACCTGCCCAGCAATTTACTCTTAAAAAGGTGGCTGGAGCTAAAGGCATAGTCAAGGTTAATGTTCCTTTTTCTTTATCCCAAATCAGATAGCGTTTAGGCTCTTTTTCATCAAATATAAAAATCCAGCCCAGTTCATGACTTGTTTGGCAACAACCCTGAGACACTTTACAGTCCTAGACTCTAAAAGGTCAAAAGGCCATCTTATTCTCAAAATACATTACCCAATCTGCTCCTGACATTAAATAAAACTCCAAAAATTAAATTCCGGCCCTCAAACCCCACAACAGGATTTAGTTAACCTCAGCTTCAAGGTGTACAATAATAGAAACAAGTTGCAATTCCTTGTCTCCACTGTGAGACAAACCCCAGCCACATCTCCAGCACACAAGAACTTCCAAATGCCTGAACTGCAGCGGCCAGGCGTGGCGTTCCTCCAGAACCTCCTCCCCCAGGAGCTTGCTACAAGTGCCAGAAATCTGGCCACCAGGCCAAGGAACGCCTGCAGCCCAGGATTCCTCCTAAGCTGCATCCCATCTGTGCAGGACCCCACTGGAAATCGGACTGTCCAACTCACCTGGCAGCCACGCCACTCCCAGAGCCCCTGGAACTCTGGCCCAAGGCTCTCAGACTCCTTCCCAGATCTTCTTGGCTTAGCGGCTGAAGACTGACGCTGCTTGATCGCCTCGGAAGCCCCCTAGACCATCACGGATGCCGAGCTTCAGGTAACTCTCACAGTGGAAGGTAAGTCCGTCCCCTTCTTAATCAATACGGAGGCTACCCACTCCACATTACCTTATTTTCAAGGGCCTGTTTCCCTTGCCTCCATAACTGTTGTGGGTATTAACAGCCAGGCTTCTAAACCTCTTAAAACTCCCCAACTCTGGTGCCAATTTAGACAATACTCTTTTAAGCACTCCTTTTAGTTATCCCCACCTGCCCAGTTCCTTTATTAGGCCGAGACACTTTAACTAAATTATCTGCTTCCCTGACTATTCCTGGATTACAGCTGCATCTCATTGCTGCCCTTCTTCCCAATCCAAAGCCTCCTTTGCATCCTCCTCTTGTATTCCCCCACCTTAACCCACAACAATAAGATACCTCTACTCCCTCCTTGGCGACCGATCATGCACCCCTTACCATCTGATTAAAACCTAATCACCCTTACCCTGCTCAATGCCAATATCCCATCCCACAGCATGCTTTGAAAGGATTAAAGCCTGTTATCACTCACCTGCTATAGCATGGCCTTTTAAAGCCTATAAACTCTCCTTACCATTCCCCCATTTTACCTGTCCTAAAACCAGACAAGCCTTACAAGTTAGTTCAGGATCTATGCCTTATCGACCAAATTGTTTTGCCTATCCACCCCATGGTGCCAAACCCATATACTCTCCTATCCTCAATACCTCCATCCACAATCCATTATTCTGTTCTGGATGTCAAACATGCTTTCTTTACTATTCCTTTGCACCCATCATCCCAGCCTCTCTTCGTTTTCACCTGGACTGACCCTGACACCCATCAGGTTCAGCAAATTACCTGGGCTGTACTGCCGCAAGGCTTCACAGACAGCCCCCATTACTTCAGTCAAGCCCAAATTTCATCCTCATCTGTTACCTATCTTGGCATAATTCTCATAAAAACACACGTGCTTTCCCTGCTGATCATGTCTGATTAATCTCTCAAACCGCAATCCCTTACAAAACAACAACTCCTTTCCTTCCTAGGCATGGTTAGTGTGGTCAGAAATCTTACACAAGAGCCAGGACCGCACCCTGTAGCCTTTCTGTGCAAACAACTTGACCTTACTGTTTTAGCCTAGCCCTCATGTCTGCCTGCAGCGGCTGCTGCTGTTTTAATACTTTTAGAGGCCCTAAAAATCACAAACTATGCTCAACTCACTCTCTACATTTCTCATAACTTCCAAAATCTATTTTCTTCCTCATACCTGACGCATATACTTTCTGCTCCCCGGCTCCTTCAGCTGTACTCACTCTTTATTAAGTCCCACAATTACCATTGTTCCTGGCCCAGACTTCAATCTGGCCTCCCACATTATTCCTGCTACCACACCTGACCCCCATGACTGTATCTCTCTGATCCACCTGACATTCACCCCATTTCCCCATATTTCCTTCTTTCCTGTTCCTCACCCTGATCACGCTTTATTTATTGATGGCAGTTCCACCAGGCCTAATCGCCACACATCAGCAAAGGCAGGCTATGCTATAGTACAAGTCACTAGCCCGCCTCTTAGAACCTCTCATTTCCTTTCCACCGTAGAAATCTATCCTCAAGGAAATAACTTCTCAGTGTTCCATCTGCTATTCTACTACTCCTCAGGGATTATTCAGGCCCCCTCCCTTCCCTACACATCAAGCTCAAGGATTTGCCCCCACCCAGGACTGGCAAATTAGCTTTACTCAACATGCCCCGAGTCAGATAACTAAAATACCTCTTAGTCTAGGTAGACACTTTCACTGGACAGGTACAGGCCTTTCCTACAGGGTCTGAGAAGGCCACCACAGTCATTTCTTCCCTTCTGTCAGACATAATTCCTCAGTTTAGCCTTCCCACCTCTATACAGTCTGATAACAGACCAGCCTTTATTAGTCAAATCAGCCAAGCAGTTTTTCAGGCTCTTAGTATTCAGTGAAGCCTTTATATTCCTTATGGTCCTCCGTCTTCAGGAAAAGTAGAACGGACTAAAGGTCTTTTAAAAACACACCTTCCCAAGCTCAGCCACCAACTTAAAAAGGACTGGACAATACTTTTACCACTTTCCCTTCTCAGAAGTCAGACCTGTCCTCAGAATGCTACAAGGTACTGCCCATTTGAGCTCCTGTATAGACACTCCTTTTTATTAGGCCCCAGTCTCATTCCAGACACCAGACCAACTTAGACTGTGCCCCAAAAAAACTTGTCATCCCTACTATCTTCTGTCTAGTCATACTCCTATTCACCGTTCTCAACTACTCATACATGCCCTGCTCTTGTTTACACTGCTGGTTTACGCTGTTTCTCCAAGCCATCACAGCTGATATCTCCTGGTGCTATCCCCAAACTGCCACTCTTAACTCTTGAAGTAAATAAATAATCTTTGCTGGCAGGACTATGCTGAATCTCCTTAGGCACTCTCTAATCAGATGTCCTGGGTCGTCCCAATTCTTAGACCTTTTATACCTGTTTTTCTCCTTCTGTTATTCCATTTAGTTTTTCAATTCATACAAAACTGTATCCAGGCCATCACCAATAATTCTACACGACAAATGTTTCTTCTAACAACCCCACAATATCACCCCTTACCACAAAATCTTCCTTCAGCTTAATCTCTCCCACTCTAGGTTCCCACGCCACCCCTAATCCCGCTCGAAGCAGCCCTAAGAAACATCGCCCACTATCTCTCCATACTATCCCCCAAAATTTTCGCCATCCCAACACTTTACCACTATTTTGTTTTATTTTTCTTATTAATATAAGAAGACAGGAATGTCAGGCCTCTGAGCCCAAGCTAAGCCATCATATCCCCTGTGACCTGCACGTACACATCCAGATGGCCAGTTCCTGCCTTAACTGATGACATTCCACCACAAAAGAAGTGAAAATGGCCTGTTCCTGCCTTAACTGATGACATTGTCTTGTGAAATTCCTTCTCCTGGCTCATCCTGGCTCAAAAGCTCCCCTACTGAGCACCTTGTGACCCCCACTCCTGCCTGCCAGAGAACAACCCCCCTTTGACTGTAATTTTCCTTTACCTACCCAAATCTTATAAAACGGCCACATCCCTATCTCTCTTCACTGACTCTCTTTTCGGACTCAGCTCGCCTGCACCCAGGTGATTAAAAGCTTTATTGCTCACACAAAGCCTGTTTGGTGGTCTCTTCACATGGACGCCCATGAAAGTATGTTTATAGCAGCTTTACTAATAATTGCCAAAAACTGTAAACAGTCAAGATGTTCTTCAAATAACAAATGGATAAACAAACTGTGGTATAACTGGACAAAGGAACATTATTTAGTAATAAAAAGAAGCTATCAAGTCACAAAAAGACATGGAGGAAACTTAAATGCATCAAAAATAATTTACATGCAAAATGAAATCAATTAATTCTAGGTGAGCAATCTGATGAGTTTTGATAAATGTATGCAGTTGTAGGACTATCACAATAATCTTGACATAGAACATATCCATGGCCCCTAAAAATCCCCTTGCAACCTCTTTACAGTCACCTCCCTCTACCATCACCTGGCTCTTGGCAACCAGTGACATACTTTCTATTATTATATTAAGTAATTGTGGTTTTTGCATTATTGGAATTTGCCGTTTGATATTGGAATACATTCTTAAATAAATGTAGTTATGTTATAAATCATTTTAATATGCATTTCTCACTTTATGTTTTTTTGCTAATGACTTACCACTTACCATTCATTTTAGACCATGGAAATGATGTTAGACGAATGGCAGATTCAAGCAATTTTCTTATTTGAGTCCATGACAATGCCTGACTGCATGTTGCACAACCTATGCTTGAAAAGTTGAATGAATTGGGCTACAAAGTTTTGCCTCATCTGCCATATTCACCTGACTTCTCACTAACCACCACTTCTTCAAGCATCTCGACAACTTTTTGCAGGGAAAACGCTTCTACAACCAGCAGGATGCAGAAAATGCTTTCCAAGAGTTTGTCGAATCCTGAAGCAAGGATTTTTGTGCTACAGGAATAAAAAAACTTACTTATCGTTGGCAAAAATGCATTGATTGTAATGATTCCTATTTTGATTAATAAAGATGTGTTTGAGCCTAGCTATAATGATTTAAAATTTATAATCTGAAACTGCAATTACTTTTGCACTAACCTAGTTTTGCCTTTTTCAGAATTTTATATAAATGGAATTATAGAGTCTATAGGCATTTGTTTCTGCTTTCTTTTACCTAGCATAATACTTACGACACTCATTCATTTGTCTTTATCAATAGTTTATTTCTTTTTGTTTCTGAGTGGTACATCTTTGTATTGGTCCTCCACCAGTTATTTATTCCTTTACCTGTTGATGGACATTTGGGTTCTGTCCAGTTATGGGCTATTAAGAGTAAAGCTGCTATGAAGATTATGTACAAGTCTTTGTGTGGGCACATGCTTTCATTTCTCTTAGGCAATACCTAAGATTGAAATGGCAGCATAGTAGAACAGGTTTATGGGTTTTGTTTGTTTGTTTGTTTGTTTGTTTTTTGGAGTTTCTGCTCTTGTTGCCCAGGCTATGAGTGCATGAGTACCATGGTGCGATCTTGGCTCACTACAACCTCTGCCTCCTGGATTCAAGCAATTCTCCTACATCCGCCTCCCGAGTAGCTGGAATTACAGGCATGCACCACCATGCCCAGCTAATTTTTGTATTTTTAGTAGTGATGGGGTTTCACCATGTTGGTCAGGCTGGTCTTGAACTCCCAACCTCAGGTAATCCACCTGCCTAAGCCTCCCAAATTGCTAGGATTACAGGCATGAGCCACTGTGCCCGGCCAGGTTTGTTTTTAAAAAACTGACAGTTTTCCAGTGGTGTTCCAGGTTATGTTCCCACAGTGTATGATCATTCCAATTGCTCTGCTTCCTCATCAACACTAGGTATGATTGGCCTTTTTAATTAGAACCATATTTATGAGTGTGTAGTGATATCTCATTGTGGTTTTGATTTACATTTCCTTTATAAACAACAATGTTGAACATCTATCTTATGTGCTTATTTTCCTTCTCTATATCTTATTTGATTAAGTTTCTGTTTAAATCTTTTGCCCATTTTTATTTGGATTATTTGTCTTATTATTGAATTGTGTGAGTTATTTATATATTTCAGATACAAATTCTGTATCTGAAAATATCTGAAAATATTTTGTTAGTCTGTGGCTTACCTTTTCATATCCTTAAATTTCTTTTGAGGACCAAGAGTTTTTACTTTTGATGAAATCCAATTTTTTTTATTTTATACTTTGTACTTTTATGTCCTAATTATAAAAAGCTTTTTTTTTTTTTTAAGAACTGATGTTTATTTTCCAACAACCTTATTTCCATTTTGCTTAGGAGCCTGTGGAAAATGGCTTAAGACCGACCACTCAGTGGTTTTTCATACCCATTCAGTGGCCCAAGCAGTGGGAGCTGTGGACCAGTCTTCCATGGCAGGCTGAGTGCTCTAGTCTTCAGTAGGGACCTGCTGAACAGACACAGGGGGCACCTGTGTGACCTGCACACCTTCAAAGCAGGCTGCAACCTCAGGCTGAGTAGCAGTGCACTCAGGAGCCAGGGCAGTCCCTTCACCCTGAAATTCCTCCTTAGCCTCAGCTTTTTTAGCAGCAGCCTGCTCTTTCTTTCTAATCTCCTTGGGATCTCTGTAGACATAGAGATCAGGCACGACCTCCTATGGGTGTTCACAGGAGACGGTGCCATGCATATGCAGAACTTCCAGGCTGGCATCTTCCACATCAGACCCACTGAGTGAGTGCCCTTGTTGTTGCAGGGGATGGCAATGTCCACAGCGCAGAGGAGAATCTGTGTGACCCAAAGCAATGGTAGGCAGGTTAGCATAAGACACCTCTGTGAGAGGCTGGTGGTCAGCTCAGGGATCAGTAATTGCCAAGAGCCATGGCTCCCAGAAGGCTGCCTGGATCTGGTTAGTGAAAGTTTCAAGAGTGAAACAATGAAACAGCCAGCAATAGGAGTGACTTCCAGTGGCAGCAGCAAACTTCAGCACAGCCCACTGGCCAGTATTCTGGAGGGCGTGACACTGACATCAGCACAGTTTTCAATGGCAACAATGGCGCCAGCTGCCAGAAGAAGCTTCTCCCAGGTCCTGTTCAGATTTAGGAAGCAGATGCTGTCACTTTTCCTTTTATAGGTGTACTGTTCCATTTGGAAGTCGAGGTTGATGCCACCTAATTGGGTCCCTGCTGCAAGAAACTTGAGGACATCCTCCTCCTTCATTTGCAGGATATCAAGGGCTCCAGACGTTGTGAAAGTTTCCCTTGAAGTTACAATGGAATCCAGAACAATGCCATATGGACCCTCCTCTGGGTATCCAGAAAGCCTAATTATGAAAACTTTATCTAACTTGTGACTGCTTGGATTTTCTCTGATGTCTTCTAGAAGTTTTATGCTGTTGACTCTTACCTTAAGGTCTTTATCTATTTTGAATCAATTTTTCTTTATGGTGTGAGGTAAGAAACAAGGGTAATTTTTTAGCATATAAATATCCAGTTGTTCCAGCACCAACTGTTGAAACAATTATCCTTTCCCCCATTAAATTCCCTTGGTATCTTTGTCAAGAATCTATTGACAGTGATTGCTAACAGATTTCCAGAAAGAAGAAGTGAGAAGCACAGCAGCCTACTAAGCATAACAATCGTTTTACTAAAAAAGAAGTTAAAGAAAATAGTTTTTTTTAAGTTTCTGCACATTGTTCTGAGGGCATACAGAAAACGAAGAAATATTTATTCCAGAAAATTTACTAAATCCTTGGTAACAGCATAGTCTGTATTGATAAAAGAAAAGCTTTAGCCGAATTAAATTTAAAGGAGTTTAATTGAGCAATGAATGATTCTCAAATTGGGCAGCCCACAGAATTAGAGCAAATTCACAGAGACTCCAGCACAGCCATGTAGTGGAAGAATATTTATAGACAAAAAGGGGAAATAATGTACGGAAATTGGAAGTGAGGTACAGAACAACTGGATTGGTTCCAAGTTTGTGTTTGCCTTATTTGAACACAGCTTGAACATTCAGCAGTGTATAAATGGTCGAAGTACAGCCACTGGGATTGGCCAAGACTCAGCTATTGCTCCAGGTGCATACTCCTAAGTTAGGTTTTCAATCTTGTCTGCCTACTAAACTAGGTTGCAGTTTGTTCACAAGGACTCAAGTACAGAGTCCTCCTCAGGCCATATTTAGTTGACTTTAACAGTGTCCTCTGAGCCATGACTGCTTCCTCCCTCCCCTCTCTAAGCTCTGACTTATGGAAACACTGCTCTGGGCACTCAACTTCAGGCAGTGAAGCCCAAGAATATGACACAGGGGATCCCTCTCCCTCCTGTGTCCCAGAATAGGGCTACAGCTTCACCCTGGGAATGCAGGCTGCTGCTGTTTCTCACTTCCCCTATGATGAGAAGCTTTGTTCTTATCATACACGACCTCCTGCATAAACTCTTTCATACAGAAGTTCTGATCATACATAGCCCAAAGGGCTGAGGCTCCCATCTTATACCCTACTCATAGGGTGGAAATACTATTTCAGAACCAGCAGATTGAGAATACTGGGGCTCCAGGTCCCTCCCCTGTCATTCCCAGGGCAGAGGTTCCACAAGGAGAAGGCAAGCTAAGAAGGCTGGAGATTATCATTCTCCCTCCGTCCAGCATCCAATAGAGCAGGGATGTCACCAGGATAAGGAAGCTATTATCTACACCCAAGCTCCTGTGCAGTCTGCAGAGTTCCTGCCATAGGAGAGCAGTAGCCTTTATTAAGGACAAAGCTCTGTAGTCCTGCCCAAGGGAACTGACTCAATTAGGAAAATAGTGCAGAGAATTTCATGCCTAAGGGTGTTGTAGAAATAATGGAGATCTTAATTCATGGTGGACAGCAATTAAGAGGGCACTTAAATCCAGCAATCCCACTTCTAAGTATATAGCCAAAGGAATTGAAATCGGCATGTCAAAGAGACATTTGCACTCTCATTTTCATTGCAGCATTAGTCACAATAGCCAAAACATGGAATCAACCTAAGTGTCCATCAGTGGAGGAATGGAGAAAAACAGGGTACATGTACACAATGAAATACTATTCAGCCTTCAAAAAGAAGGAAATTCTGTTATTTGTGACAATATGGATGAATCTAGAGGACATTATGCCAAGAGAAATAAACCATGCACAGAAAGACAAATATTGCATGATCTCACTTATATGTGAAATCTAAAAAAGTTTAACTCAAGAAGTAGAGAATAGAATGGTGGTTTCCAGAAGATGAGGTTGCGGGAGAGTTGAGGGGAAAAGCGAAAATGTTTGTTAAAAAGTGCAAAGTGTCAATTTGTTGACGAAAAGAGTCAAACTCTAAAATATTCGAAGAGGTTAATGCTGAGCCAAATATGAGTGACCATGGCCCATGACACAGCCCTCAGGAGGTCCTGAGAACATGTGCCCAAGATGGTCAGGGCACAGCTTGGTTTTATACATTTTAGGGAGGCATGAGACATCAATCAAATACATTTAAGAAATGCATTAAGATTTGGTCCAGAAAGGCAGGACAACCTGAAGCGTGGCTTCCAGGCTATAGGTAAATTTAAAAATTTTCTGGTTGACAAACGGTTGAGTTTGTCTATGGACTGATTAAAGAAAAACTTCAGCTGACTTCAATTTAAAGGAGTTTAATTGCAAATAAACATATTAAACTCCTTTAAATTGAATTTGGCTGAAGTTTTTCTTTTATCAGATGGTGTCAGAAGCAGGATCTGAAGTGGAGCTTCTAGCCACCCCCAGAAGTGCTGAGTGAACATGCAGGCTACTGCAGAACCCACTTGTGTCCACTGATCTCTCACAGCAGCTGGGAATTGTGGGTAAGCTCCCTCTTGGATTTTGGAGCTCCAGGGATTTGTGTTTTGAGCTCTCTGAGTTTCTTTGAGCAAATTTCTGATCCAAACTGGGTTTGGAAGTCATGACAGAAACTGGACTAGGTCCAGGATGGGATTTGATCTGGAGGTTAACTGGCTTGGATCCAGTTAGACGTCTCTTACATCTGACTGGGTCAGAAAAGAACTGGTAGTAAGCAGTAATATTGCAGGGGTTATAAAATTTGGCTTTTAAAATTCATGGAGCCTTTTGTGTTCTACCCTTTTGTTTCATTTTTCTTGCACACCTAGGTAGGAGGAATCATTGTCTAAGTTAATCAAGAGAATCTGAGAGTAAAGCCAATATTTTAGGTTAAAATGGGATTCTTAATTTCTGGAAAACTGAGCTCCTTTTGGCTTATACATTAGGCCTGGGAGGCAGCAAAGTCTGGCAGAAATGTCAAAATCTTACTAAAGATAAGTTACAATGGAATGTTCCAAATGAAAAACAATGCACTGAAGTGCATTAAAAGAAAAAGAAAAATGTTTTCTTTTGTGTTGCAGCTTGGCCCCCAGGGTTATGGTATAGTGAGCTGGGTCACTAGGGCCACTCAGGGAAACGGAACCCAGAAGCCTGGCATGCCAGCAAAAGGGTAAGAATTTCTTACCAGTCAGATTTCTGGCTTCTCTCTTTGTGCAAACTGCTTGAGTGAATGGTAAAAATCACGGTTTATCTCCTCTGTAAAGTTTTGATTAATGCAAAAAAGAATTCTGAGGCTAGTCTTAAGCCATAATGAATCTGGTGTATTTTGTGCTATGAATTTGTTTTTCTATGTTGAGGGGTACCTTAGGATAAAACATGGGCATAGGACCCCATAAGCTTGCTGCTCAAGATGGCCCAGCAATCTGGCCAGTAATGAACTTTTCTGCAGGGGTCCCTGAAACAAACAAGAAACTGGATGAGGTATCCATCTTGTTTTATGTCCTTGGGGGCTTGAGCTTGTAACCACGTGGCAGTACTTTCTCTTGGTCTCCACCCTCCAGGGAACATGTATTTTAGGGTTCATGTCATAGCTCTAAAAATTATCTTGAGTAGTTAAAAGGCTTTGCAAGCTCAAAATTAACTACTCTAGACTCTTTCTGGGATGAGCAATTGGACTGCCCTGCACTGTGGCTCAGTAGACAAGGTTTTGCCCTTCCACTGTGGCAGTCTGGGTTTGATTCCCAGCTTAGGAAATGAGTGCTTTCTGGTTTGAAATCTGTGTAACCTTGTGGATTCTCTTCTCCTCCATGGACTATCTTAAATTTTCCTCTCTGAGTACCTGGGAAGTTACCTATGGTAAAGTTCAAAAGCCAGAAATATAGACTGTTTGGACTAGCTAAAGTCAGGTCATAAGAAATTTTAAAAGGACTTTACTAAAGAGTGCTATGGTTAAAAGCCAGCTTAATTAAAAGTGAATATTCAAGCTCTAACAGCCTGGACTCCTTGGGAAAAACAGGAGGCACCAGAGCCCGTTTCCTGGCCCTGTTCGTCCAAGGACTCCACCCTAAAGCCAATAACCACTTAAGAAACTTAAAAACTGGCAAATGAAAAATTTTACAACTACAGTACTAATATTCAGTCTGTCTGTCTGTGTAGTTATATATGTGTTGTATATGTAAATGTTTATATAAAAGAGCTCTAATTGGCTTAAACAAAAATAAATACTTAAATATTTTGAAAGAAAAATAAAAACTGTAATGCCTTTTAGTTCATGTAACTTTAGTAATTTTGGGGAAAGAAAAACAGCTTCAAAGATTATTGACAAAATAAAAACATTTGGTCTAAATTAGGCAGGTCAGATATTAGGTTTGCTAAATGCTTTAAGGTCATAAACTGCTTTGGCTTTGGAAAATTTTCAATTTACTTTGGAGACATTAAATTCTAAATAAGGCCTGGGAATATGCAGAATTAGCCATGCCCCTGAACTATGCAAAGAAGGTTATAAAGAAAGGAGATTTTATATAAGAAAGGATCTTGTATGGTAAGTTCTTGTCCTAAAGTAAAATGACTGGTTGTTTAAAAGAGGGGATGTTTAGGACAAGTTAGAAAGTCCAAGCATGTCATAGGTGGTCTGTGTAAGTCATAAAAGGATTCATAAAAGAAAATTTATGCACCAAAAGTGAAAGTTGAGACTACTGAAAACATAGGTTTACATACAAGATGTGTAAGGAGAATGAAATGTGTTTTTGGTACAAGATTATAAGAAGGTAAGGGAATGTAAATTTTTGCCTAGTTTAGAGAGTTAAAGGATTGTTTTAAATTAAATAAAGCTAAAGATTTAAATAAAATGTGGAAGGTTTATAAAAATTAACTTTGTAAAAAATTCTATGTGTGAAAATATTTACTAAATTTAAAGGGGTATTATTCGGTTTTTCCATAAATTTAACATTGAAATAAAAGCACAACAGGTTTTTCTTAGAGCACTAATCTGCTCTTTAAAAAAATCATAAAAGGTTATACAAGGTTTATAATATTCTACCTTATGGTCAAACTGATTAATATTGAATACATTTGCCTATAAGGTTTTATTAAGAATTGGGTTTGACATCAATAATGCACTGATGCAACAGTGACATTTGGTTTATTTGATATAAAAATCACAGGAAGCATTTTCAAAATAAAAATAATGTTTACTCTTCAGGTTATATTTTAGTGAATGATAGTAATATGTGTTCCAAAATTGAATGGGGAATTCTAATATTTCTGAGTATATGCTATCAATCATAATTAAGGTTATTATGTTGTTATTGTAGCCCACAGAGATAACCAAATTTCTTTGTCAATTGTGTCTTTAACTATCACTATTTAAAGTCATTTCTGCAGTTAATTGCTTGATACTGATGCAGTTTCTGAAAACTTCACAAGCATGCAAAATCCTATAATATGGTGTCTTTTAAGAGGTTTGTGAAAGAATGGAAAGGACCCTGAAAAGCACTCTTGAAAACAGGTTTCTAATAACTTTAAAATCATATCTTGGGTAAGAATTCCCCATGAATTCCCCAATTCCTCAAGAATTGGACTGGGTAAGAATTCCTGAAACTTTAATAAAAAGATTGGTTTATAAAACTGCTAACCCAAGTAGAACAAAAATTAATTAAATACCAAGAAAACACTTTGCCAGATTATCATGTTAAATCAGCCAATACTAAACTTGTTTTGATATATAATTTGAATGAACTCCATGGTCTAAGTCAGATTACCTATGATAACTCATTAGTTATAAGTGCTATGCACCTAAATTGGAAAAATAACTGATATTCAAGAGGACATAAATCTAATGTTAAGCATGGACTCATGGAGAACCATGATGGCCACCTTGTTCTTCCTGAGTCCTTAAAGCTTTTGTTATTAAAGGTTCTGCAGGCTGGGTATGGTGGCTCACACCTGTAATTCCAGAATTTGGGAGGCTGAGGTGGGCGGATCATGAGGTCAGGAGATCAATACCATCCTGGCTAACACGGTGAAACTCCATCTCTACTAAAAATACAAAAAAAAAAAAAAAAAAAAATTAGCCAGGCGTGGTGGCAGGTGCCTGTAGTCCCTGCTACTCGGGAGGCTGAGGCAGGAGAATGGTGTGAACCCAGGAGGTGGAGCTTGCAGTGAGCCAAGATCACGCCACTGCACTCCAGCCTGGGTGACAGAGCGAGACTCTATCTCAAAACAAAAACAAAACAAACAAACAAAAAAAAACAGCTTTCCAATGTGAAAGGGCTGATGTTATAACAGCAGATTATTATGCTACAGTGTATTTTCACCCCATAAAGAAAGTTTTTTATGGTTCACTGAGGACAACGCCTTCATAATCTAGAACTCAAAGATTGGGTCTTCTGAGAACATCAGAGAAAGACTGTCTTTGCCATCCACACTACAGCAAAACTTGGGGACCTTGAACTTTGGGTTCATAATCTCAATACTGAGCAGTGTCCCTCCACACTCTTGGAACTGTACACTCATTGGGACCCTTAAGGTAAAGCTAACCAGGACAGTTTCTCCCCAGAAGATGGCATCCTTAATGTGAACAACTTTTTCCAAAATCACAGATCAAGACTTCTCTGCTATCATGAAACAGTTATCTTTGAATATTTTTTTCTTGCTTATGCCTCTATGAACAATAGAAGTGAAAAAGGGGTCTATTATGTGCACTTACAGCATATACGTTTATTTGTGAAGGATTTTGCAGCCAGCCTTATACATGAATAACTTTATACTTTAATAGATAAAAGATGAAGGCCCAATGTAAGTGAGAAACTTTAATGGTACATATATTGTCTCATAATCAGCCAAAACTCCTCTTAACCCACATCAGGATTTAAAGAGAACATTGCCAGGCGGCCTTCACTCTTCTAGGACATCATTTGTTAGGTCCTGTTTCTGTTATTTAGAATAAAAGAGGCAATAACTAGAAATGTATCCCTCATAATAGACTCCATAGCAGATTCTATGTAAAGGCAATCATTACCCAACAGGCTTTAAATTCTCCTGTGAAAGTTATGCTGAATAATAGAATTAGCTAAACAAAAAAGTATCTGTGCAGCTGCTGGCACTTGTGGCCTATAAAGAAATACATCAGGCTCACACCTGTAATCCCAGCAATTTGGGAGGCCAAGGTGGATGGATCACAAAATCAGGAGACAGAGACCATCCTGGCCAACATGGTGAAACCCCATCTCTACTAAGAATACAAAAATTAGCTGGGCGTGGTAGCTCTTGCCTGTAGTCCCAGCTACTTGGGAGGCTGAGGCAGGAGAATCACTTGAACCTGGGAGGCAGAGGTCGCAGTGAGCCAGGATCACACCACTGCACTCTAGCCTGGGCAACAGAGCAAGACTTCATCTTGAAAAAAGAAAAAAAAAAGAAAGAAAGAAAAGAAAAGAAAAAGAAAGAAATACATCGAATGTAGATTATAAAAAATTCAGTTGTAGGGGATTAATGAAAAGACCACTTAGTCAAGTGAGCAGACTCTTCATGTAGCTCATTCTTTAATCTATTTAATTTTAAGCGGTTTGGTTTATGGGAACCCTGTATAAGGCACATACTCCAAACTCTTGATATTATCCTCCCAATAGTCATAATAATAGTCTCCCTGCTGCGCTGTATTCTCTCAAAGTTTTTAAATGTGTGCACGCAGCCATCTCTAGAATGTCAAATGGTCTCTCTTCAACTAGAATGATGAAAGCTGAAAGAAATGTGTGACCATAAGGACACCACAACCTATAAATGACATGCTGAGACTGGAAACTCAAAATGATGGTAATTGAGAGTGGTGCTAAGGCCCTAAGTTTTGGTCACAATCTCACCTAAGTGAGAACCTTGCCAAAAAGGGGAATTTTTTTTTAAACAAAATTATGGGAGGCCATTATTTTGTACTGAGCTCATGCAGTAGGCCCAAACAGACCAATCCAAACTAATATGGAGTTACTTGTGCTAAATATGACATAATTAAACTAAAACTTCAAGGAAACACAAAGATCCTAGAGCAGACCAGGTTTTGTTTTTCTCCTGTAAACAGAATGTTCCAGCATAAAGAGGTACCCCTACTCAGTCGTTGTTCCCTTCTTGCAAAACCCACTGTTCTATTGTTTCCCAGTGGGTTTCAAGACCATGTAAGTACATTTACAATGGTGATGGTGACATCAATGACTAAGGTTTTGGTCAATCTCTCGAATTTGAGAAAATGACCAAAAGGGGGGAATTGTTAAAGCAAACTAAACGTGGCCTGAGAAGGATTCCATACTTCTATATTTGAGTCCCTGTGGATGAACAGCAACCTAGTTTAATAGTCAGACAAGATTGAAAACGTAACGTAGGAGTATGTGCCTGTAACAATAACTGAGTCTTGGCCAATCCCAGTGGCCATCCTTCAACCACTCAGAGACTGCTAAATGTTCAAACTGTGTTCAAATAAGGCAAACGCCAGCCTGTAACCAGTCCAGCTATTTCTGTACCTCACTTCTGATTTCTGTACGTCATTTCCCCTTTTTCGTCTATAAATATTCTTTTACCAAGTGGCTGCGCTGGAGTCTCTGTGACTCTGCTGTGATTCTGGGGTTGCCCAATTCATGAATCATTCATTGCTCAATTTAGAAAGGAAATGTTTGGGTTAGGATAAAGCATTGTGGAGACCCAAGTTCTTATTTACAGAGGAAGCCTTCAAGTACTAGGCTTTAGAGAGAATAGGTTGTAAAATGTTTCTTATCAGACTTAAGGCCTGTGTCGATGTTAATGCTGGAGAGGTATAATGAGGCATGTTCAACCCCCATTTTTCATTCATGGGGGTTGAAACCATCTCTCAGGTTAAATTTTAAAAGAGCCCTGGCTGATGAGCATGTCCATTCAGGTGGTTGGGGACCTTAGAATTTTATTTTTGGTTTACAAATTAGACAGGAGGAATAATTTCTGGTGATCTAGTGCATAGCAAGGTGACTGCAGTTAATTATAGTGTATTGTATGTATCAAAATTGCTAAAAGAAGGAATTTTAAATGTTCTCACCACAAATAAATGGTAAATATATGAGGGGATGGATATGTTAATTAGCCTGATCTGCTAATTCCCCAATGTATACATGTATTACAATGTCACATTTTACCCTATGGTATAGAAAATTATTATTTGTCAATTAAAAATTTTTCAAAGAGGGCAATGATAGCTTCCTGATATGAGTAGCAAAAAACAAAATGGCAGCACAAGCCAAAGTTTAACAGAGAGAAATAGGGAAAGAACATCTAAGAAGGGCCCGGATGGGATAATAGTCAACTCTAGGAGTTAGGAAGACTGTGCACATGTGCTGGGCTTCACTCAGGAGCAATCGGAGAAAGGCACAGGGCATACCTGAAAACATTTCCAAAGCCACATGCAGATTCATCAAAAAGAGACAAAGCTTCATTGACACAAGGGGTTTAAGCACAATTCCTGACCAAACACTATAAATTACTGAACTATAAATTACTCTGACCCAAGAACAACTCATAGGAAGTCAGGTTTAAAAATAAAATTAAGACTAGGTACAGTGGCTCATGCTTGTAATCGCAACACTTTAGGAGGCTGAGGGGGTGCGGATCACTTGAGGTCAGGAGTTCAAGACCACCCTGGCCATCATGGTGAAACACCATCTCTACTAAAAATACAAAAATTAGCCAGTTGTGGTGGTGAGGGCCTGTAATCCCAGCTACTTGGGAGGCTGAGGCAGGAGAATTGCTGGAACTCGGGAGATGGAGGTTGAGCTGAGATCACGCTACTGTGCTCCAGCCTGGATGACAGAGTAAGACTCTGTCTCAAAAATAAATAAAATAAAATAAATAAATAAATAAAAATAAAAATAATACATCCCTGGCAATCTGAAAGACTGTTTCATGACAAAGCTGCACACTCAGGAGACATCAGAGAAGGAAAATACAAGCTACCCATTCCTGGTTGAATATAGGAGAAAAAGATAAACTCCTTGAATTGTGATAGCCTCCATACTACACATACATCCCATGGTAAAGGTTAAAAGTCTAACTTACTAGAAGATCTTAAGCACAGTCTCTGACAAATAAGTGGCTTATACTGACCTACAGGCAACTCCTAGGTAGTCAGAATAAACTATAAAACAAGAAAAAAAATCAGAGAAGGGACATCAAAGGCTGCACACTTCAGAAGAAATAAACTTCACATAGTTAGGTCTGCCAAGTCACTGAACAAATAAACAACCAAAACAACAGCATCATTAACTTGGAGAGAGGTCAAAGATCACAACTGAGGGTACTGGTGATCTAAAAACTAAAGAAAACTATATCTAAAAATTAAAGAAAGGTAAAAAAGTGTCTCATCAAATAAAGAATTTCAATAAAGAGAGAAATCATTTTAAAATAATCAAATGGAAATTCTGGAGGTGAAAATTTCAATAACAAATAAAAACATCACTAGAAGTACTCAACGGCAAATTTGAATTAACAGGAGAATGAGTCAGCAAACTTGAAGATAGATTTATAGAGATTATACTATCTGAAGAGTACAAGAAAAGAATAAAAATAACAAACAGTACTTCAGAGAAATGTGGGAAATCATTAAATGCACCAACATATGTGTAATGGGAATAGCAGAAGTGAAGGAGAGAAAGAAAAATACAGAAAAATATCTAAACAAATAAAGGTTGATGAAACCAAAAGCACAAGCATAAAACAAAAATAGGCAAATGGAATTATATCAAACTAAAAATCTGCACAGCAAAGGAAACAATCAACAGAGTGAAGAGACAACATATGGAATGAGAGAAAATGTTTGCAAGTTGTACATCTGATAAGAGGTTAACATCCAAAATACATAAGGAACTCCAATAAATCAATAGTAAGAAAACAAATAACCTGGTTACAAAATAGGCAAATAATCTGAATAGACATTTCTCAAAAGAAGACATATAAGTAGATAACAGGTATATGGAAAAATGCTCAAAATCACAAATCATCAGAGAAATGCAAATTAAAACCACAATGAGATATGGCCTCACACCTCTTAGAATGGCTGTTATCAAAAAGATGAAAGATAACAAGTATTGGAGAAGATGTGAAGAAAAAGGAACACCTGCATACTGCTGGTGGGAAAGCAAATTAGTGCCATTATTTAAAAAAAAAAAAAAAAGGAAGTTTCTAAAAAAATTGAAAATAAAACAACCATATGACCACCATTCCACTCCTGAATATATATCCAAAGTATATGAAATCAGTATATCAAAGAACTATCTCCACTCCCATGTTCATCACAGCATTATTCACAATAGCCAAGATATGGAATCATCCTAACTGTTCATCAACAGATGAATGGATAAAGAAAATGTGGTATATGTACACAGCAAAGTACTATTCATCCATAAAAAAGAAGAAAATCCTGTCATTTGCAACAATATGGGTAAACTGGATGAACATTGTGTTACATGAAATAAACCAGGCACAGAAAGATAAAAACCACATGATCTCACTTATATGTAGAATGTATAACAATTAAACTCATAGACGTAGAGAGTAGAATAGTGGTTACCAAGGGTTTGGGATTGGGGAATACTTGAGGAGATGTTGGTTAAAGGACATAAAATTTCATTTAGATAGGAGGAATAAGTTTAAGAGATCTATTTTACAGCATGGTACATAGTTAATAACAATGTATTGTATTCTTGAAAATTCCTAAGAGAATAAATTTTAAGTGTTCTCACCATAAAAAAATAAGTATGTGAAGTAATAGATGTATTCATTAGCTTGGGTGAGCCATTCCACAATGTACACTTATTTCAAAACATGTCGTATATGATAAATATATACAATTTTTATATGTGAATTAAAAAATCAAGAAATAATGTCTGAAAATTTCTCGAATTTCACCAAAAAATCCCCAATTATCTACACATTCAATAAGCTCAACAAGCTTCAGGTAAGAGAAATGCAAAGAGAGCCACACACAGACACATCATAGTTAAGACAAAGAGAAAAATCTCAAAAAAGAGTAAGAGAAAATGACTCATCATGCACTAGGGAGCACTAATAAGATTAACAGCTTACTTCTTATCAGGGATAACAGAGGCCAGTAGACATTAGAATAACATATTCATACTGTTGAAAGTAAAAAAAAAACAACAACAAAAAACACAAAACACACACACACACAAACTGTCAACAAAGAATCTCAGATCCAGAAAAAACGATTTTTCAAAAATGAAGGTGAAAAGGTGATAAAGAAGAGCTAGCAGATGTGCTTCTAAGAAATAGACAGTTATTTAGGCTGAGAGCAAGTTACAGCAAACAGTATCTTGAATCAATATAAATAAACAAGGAGTGCCAGTAAGATAATTAAGTAGGTAATTCTAAAAGACAAAGCAATTCCATATTGCTTCTCCTTTCTTCTCTTAATTGATTTAAGGACAATTATATGAAACAATATGTATTGTGTTGTGTTATATTGTACTGTACTGTAGGGTATATAACATACAGAAATGTAATATATTTGACAATAACACAACAAAAAAGGCAGGTGAGAATGTAGCTTTATTGCACTAAGGAAATGATGCCAGATGGTAACTTGAATCCAAAAGAAGAAAATAAGAGAATCAGAAATAGTAAATTGGAAGTTTAATAAACTCTATAACTACATCCTTTCTGTCAGCTTCTCTAAAAGACATATGTTTTATATAAAGTAATAATTATAAAAGTGTAATATTGTGTTTGTAAGCAATATACCTGTAATAGGTATAATATTTGGATTTTTTTAAATGGTGGAGAGGGATTAGAGTTATATAGAAGTTTCTACATGTCACTGGAACTAAGTTATGACAGATCTTATCCAGTTCTGTTTTTCAAAAAAGGAAATTTTATCTTTCATAGTTCTGGAGGCTGGGAAGTCCACATCAAAGTTCAAGTTTATTTGCTTTCTTGTGAGGGCTCTCTTCCAATTTTGCACTTGATGGCCTTATCTAGGGTCCCATCTTCATTACTATTGATACATCTAACCCTGATTATCTCCCAAACACTCCATCTTAAATACCATCATATTTACTGGATGTTAGGGGTTCAAGTGTGTATCATACTGTTCTTATGGTGTCCATATATATATTATATATAGTTCTCCATCTTTGCTTTTGTTGTGATGTCCTCTCAAGAAATTCTTGCCAAGTCCAGTGTTATGAAGCTTTTCTCCTAAGTTTTCTGCTAGTCATTGTAAAGTTTCCTCTCTTACATTTTTATATTTAATTTATCTTAAGTTGATTTTTTAATATATGATGTAAAATAAGGGTCTAATTTCATTGTTTTGCAGGTGGATATCCAGTTTTCCTAACAGCATTTGTGGAAGACACTATCTTTTCCCCATCATGTAGTCTTGGTGCTCTTGTCAAAGAACAATTGATTGTGTTTGTGTAGAATTATTTCTGGGCTCTTTATTATGTTTCATTGGCTTATATGTCTCTTTTAATGCCAGTACCATACTATTTTGATTACTACAGGTTTTTCATATGTTTTGAAATTAGGAAATGTGATGCCTCCAGCTTTATTCTCCTTTCTTAACATTATTTTGGCAGTTTGTGGTCCTATGTGGTTCTACATGGATTTTAGGATTGTTTTTTATTTTTATTTTGTTAAAAATTGCAATTGGAATTTTGATACATATTGCATTTCATCTCTAGATCACTTTGGATACTATAGACATTTTAACAATATTAAGTCTTCCAATCCACGAACACAGGATGTCCTTCCACTTATTTGCATTTTCTTTAATGTATTTCAGTACCAATTTGTAGTTTTCACTATATCGGTCTTTTGCCTTCTTGATTAAATTTTTTCCTATGGAACTATGGAAAAGGAAATTCCTATTTCCTTTACAGGACACATAATTATAGACACATGTGTCCTATTACAGACACATAATTTATAAAGATCAAATCAGTGAATTTGGGATCTCCACCTTAAATATTTGTCTTTTCTTTATGCTAGAACCATTCAAATTCTTCTCTTTCAGCTATTTTGAAATGCACACTAGATTACTATAAACTATAGTCACCCCACTGATCTATCTAACACTGGGTCTTATTTCTTCTATGAAACCATATATTTGTACCCATTAATCAACTTCTCTTCAGTCTTTCCTTGCTCTTTCCCCTTCCCCATCTCAGCTTCTGGTAACCACCAATCTACTCTCTATCTTCATAAGAGCCACTTTTTTTCATTTAGCTCCCACATGAATGATAACATGTGATATTTGTCTTTCTATGCTTGGCTTATTTCACTTAACATAATGCACTCCAATTTTCATTCATGCTGCTGCAAATGACAGGATTTCATTCTTTTCATGGCTGAATAATAGTCCATTATATATTTATACCACATTTTCTTTACCCATTCATCCACTGAGGGACACTTAGATTGATTCCATATTTTGGCTATTGTGAATACTGCTGCAATAAACATAGAAGTGCAGGTGTCTTTTGAATATATACATTTCCTTTTTTATACTTAGTAGTGGAATTGCTAGATCCTATGGTAATTCTATTTTTAATTTTTTGAGGAATCTCCATATTGTTCTTTACAGTAGCTGTACTAATTTACATTTCCACCAACAGTATATGAGGCTGTCCTTTTCTCCACATCCTCATCAGCATCTGTTATTGCCTGTCTTTCTGACACAAGCCATTTTAACTGTGGTAAGGTATTTCATTGTGGTTTTGATTTGCATTTCTCTGATGATTAATGATGTTGAAAATTTTTAAATATACCTGTTGCTCATTTGTATGTCTTCTTTTGAGAAATGTCTGTTGAGATCTTTTGCCCATTTAAAAAAATCTTTAGCCCATTTTTTAAACCCAATTGTTGTTTGTTTTGTTTTGTTTTATTTTGCTCTTGTGTTTGAACTCCTTATATATTATTGTATTGGTTTGGCTATATATTATGGTCATTTGTCCCTTGTCAGGTGGGTAGTTTGAAAATATTTTCTCTCATTCTTTTGGCTGTCTCTTCATTTTGCTGATTATTTCCTATACTATACAGAAGCTCTTTAGCTCAATGTAATCCCATTTGTCTATTATTGCTTCAGTTGTCTGTGCTTTTGAAGTCTTACACACACACAAAAATCTTTGCTCAGATCAAAGTCCTATAACATTTCTCCAATGTTTTCTTGTAATAGTTTGATAGTTTCAGGTCTTAGATTTAGGTCTTTAATCCATTCTGATTTGATTTTTGTGTAGAGTGAGAGATAGGGGTCTAGTTTCATTAGTCCACATATAGTTATCCAGTTTTCCCAACACCATTGATTAAAGGGACTATCCTTTCCTCATTGTATGTTCTTGTGTGGACTTATATCTGAATTCGCTATTGGTCTACATGTCTGTTTTTATATCAATACCATGCTGTTTTTGTTATCATAGCTTTGAGGTAAATTTTGAAGTTAGGTAGTGTCATGCCTCCAGCTTTGTTGTTTTTGGTCAGTATTGGTTTGGCTATTCAGGGTCTTTTGTAGTTATGTATAATTGAGCATGAAATATTTTCCCATTTTTTGTGTCCTCTTCAGTTTCTTTTATCAGTATATTATAGTTTTCCTTGTATAGATCTTTAACTTTTTTGGTTAAATTGATTCGTAGGTATTTTATATTCTTTGTAACTATTGTAAATGGAATTGTTTTCTTAATTTCTTTTTCATATTGTTTACTGAATTTATCAGTTCTAATAGTTTTTTGTGGAATCTTTAGGTTTTTAAATATTTGGTAGAATTTAGCAATGGAACCATCAGGTCCTGGGCTCTTCTTTGATGGGGATATTTTTATCACTATTGGTATGTTCAGGTTTTCTATTTCCTCATGGTTCAACCTTGGTAACTTGTATATGTTCAGAAATTTTTTCATTTCTTCTAGGTTTTCCAATTTGTTGGAATATAGTTTTAAATAATATTCTCCAGTGATACTTTGTATTTCTGTGACATCAGTTGTAATGTCTCCTTTTATATCTCTCATTTTATTTAATTGGGTCTTCTCTCTTTTTCCTTAGTCTAGCTAAAGGCTTGTCCCTTTTGTTTAACTTTTTAAAAACCATCTTTTTGTTTTGTTAATCTCTGTATTTTTTTAGTCTCAATTTCATTTATGTCTGCCTTCATCTTTATTATTTCTTTCCACTGTGAATTTTGGGCTTGGCTTATTCTTGCTTTTCTAGTTCCTTAAGGTGCATCATTAGGTTATTTGAAATATTTCTAATTCTTTGATATAAGTGTTTGTTGCTATAAACTTCCTTCTTTAGTATTGCTTTTGCCTTATATCATAAACTTGGGTATGTTGTATTTTCATTTTCATTTATTTTAAGAAATTTTAAAATTCCCTTCTTAATTTTTTTACTGACCCATTGGTCATTCAGGAGCATGTTGTTTAATCTCCAGGTGTTTGTGTATTTTCAAAGATTCCTCTTACTGATTTTGATTTCTAGTTTTATTTCACTGTGGTCAGAAAAATACTTAATATAATTTCTAGGTTAAAATTTTTTTCAGACTTGTTTTGTGGCCTATCATATGTTTTATTCTGAAGAATGTTCCATGTGCTGATGAAAAGGATATGTATTCTGCAGCATTTGGGTGAAATGTTCTGTAAATGTTAGTTAGGCCTATTAACTATAGTGCATAGTTTAACTCCACTCTTTCTTTGTTGATTTTCTTTCTGGATGATCAGTGCATTACTGGGAGTGGGGTGTTAAAGTTTCCTAGTATTACTTATTCCAATCTATTTCTCCTTTAACTCTATTAATGTTTGCTTTATATACTTGGGAGTTTTAGTGTTGGGTGCATAGATATTTATAATTGTTATATCCTCATGCCAAATTGACCTGTTATCATTATATATTGACCTTGTCTCTTTTTACAATCTTAAATTTGTAGTCTATTTTATCTGATATAAGCATAGCTACTTCTGCTTTTTTGGGGTTTCTAGTTGCATGGAATATCTTTTTCCACACCTTCATGTTGTGGGGAGTCACGGACCCCGAATGGAGGGACCAGATGGAGCCGCGGCAGAGGAACATAAATTGTGAAGATTTCATGGACATTTATCAGTTCCCAAAATTAATACTTTTATAATTTCTTATGCCTGTCTTTACTGCAATCTCTGAAGATAAATTGTGAAGATTTCATGGACATTTATCAGTTCTGAATACTCTTATAATTTCTTATGCCTGTCTTTAATCTCTTAATTCTGTTATCTTCATAAGTTGAAAATGTACGTCACCTCAGGACCACTATTGTACAAATTGATTGTAAAACATGTGTATTTCAACAATATGAAATCAGTGCACCTTGAAAAAGAACAGAATAACAGCAATTTTCAGGGAACAAGGGAAGACAACCATAAGGTCTGACTGCCTGTGGGGTCGGGCAGAATAGAGCCATATTTTTCTTCTTGCAGACAGCCTATAAATGGACATGCAAGTAGGAGACATATCACTGAATTCTTTTCCCAGCAAGGAATATTAATAATTAATACCCTGGGGTAGGAATGCATTCCTGGGAGGAGGTCTATAAATGGCCACTCTGGGAGTGTCTGTCTTATGCGGTTGAGATAAGGACTGAAATACGCCCTGGTCTCCTGCAGTACCCTCAGGCTCACTAGGGTGGGGAAAAACCCCACCCTGGTGAAATTGAGGTCAGACTGGTTCTCTGCTCTCAAACCCTGTTTTCTGTTGTTTAAGATGTTTATCAAGACAATACGTGCACAGCTGAACATAGATCCTCATCAGTAATTCTAATTTTGCCCTTTGCCTCGTGATCTTTGTTTTGCCCTTTGCCTTGTGATCTTTACTGGCCTCAGAAGCATGTGACTTTTGTGACCTACTTCCTGTTCATACACCCCCTCCCCTTCTGAAATCCCTAATAAAAGCTTACTGGTTTTGCGGGCTCAGGTGGGCATCATGGACCTACTGATATGTGATGTCACCCCCGGCGGCCCAGCTGTAAAATTCCTCTCATTGTACTCTTTCTCTTTATTTCTCAGACTGGCTGACACTTATGGAAAATAGAAAGAACTATGTTGAAATATTGGGGGCTGGTTCCCCCAATACCATCACATTCAGTCTATGTGAGCCTTTATAGGTGAAGTGTGTTTCTTGAAGGCACCGTATAGTTGGGTCTTATTTCTTTATGCATTCAGCCACTGTGTGTCTTTTAATTTGAGAATTGAGCCCATTTACATTAAGTGTTGTTACTGATAAATAAGGACTCACTACTCCCATGTTGTTGCTTGGTTTCTGGTTGTTTTATAGCTCCCCTGTCTCTCTTTCTTTCCTTCTTTCTCTTCTTTTGTGGGTAATTTTTTTCTGGTAGTATGTTGGTTTTTTAGTTTTTAGTGAGTATTATAGGTTTCTGCATGGTGATTACCATGAGGCTTACACAGATATCTTACAGTTATCCCGGGTTATTTTAAACTGAAAATGATTTAACTTTGATTGCAAAGAAAAGTATCAAAACAAACTACATTTTGATACCACCCCCCAAAACACACGTTTTGACTTTTCTGATGTTTTAATCTATATCTTTTTATATTGCCTATACTTTAACCAATTGCTGTATTGTTGCTTTTAATAATTTTGTTTTTAGTCTTTATATTTATGATATAAGTGGTTTGCTCACCACAATTACAGTACTAAAGTATTCTCAATTTGCCTGTTTTCCTTTGCTAGTGAGTTTTATACTTTCAGATGTTTTCTTGTTACATGGTTAACATCCATTTCTTTCAGATTGAAGAACTCTCTTTAGTATTTCTTATAAGTCAGATCTGGTGTTGATGAATTCTCTAAGTTTTGTTTGTCTGGAAATGTCTTTTTTTTAATATTTGAGGGATAGCTTTGCTGGGCACAGTATTCTTAGTTGGCAGAGTAATTCTGTCAGCACTTTGAATATAACATCCCACTCTCTCCTGGCCTTCAAGGTATTTGTTGAACAATCTACTGATATCTGTATTGGGACTCTGTGAATTTAATGTTTCTTTTCTCTTGCTGTTTTGGGTATCCTTTCTTTGTCTTTGATTTTTGATAATTTGACTATAATGTGCCAGGGAAAATTTCTCTTTTCTTATTATACTTTAAGTTCTAGGGTACATGTGCAAAACATAGACGTCTGTTACACAGGTATACATGTGCCATGGTGGTTTGCTGCACCCATCATCTACATTAGGTATTTTTTCTAATGCTGTCCCTCCCCCTACCCCAAACCCTGACAGACCCCATTTTGTGATGATCCCCTCCTTGTGTCCATGTGTTCTCATTGTTCAACTCCCACTTACGATTGAGAACATACGGTGTTTGGTTTTCTGTTCTTGTGTTAGTTTGCTGAGAGTGATGGTTTCCAGCTTCATCCACGTCCCTGAAAAGGACATAAACTCATCCTTTTTTACAGCTGCATAGTATTTCATGGTGTATATGTGCCACATTTTCTTTATCCATTGATGGGCATTTGGGTTGATTCCAAGTCTTTGCTATTATGAACAGTGCCACAATAAACATACGTGTGCATGTGTCTTTATAGCAGAACAATTTATAATCCTTTGGATATATACCCAGTAATGGGATTGCTGGGTCAAATGTTATTTCTAGTTCTAGATCCTTGAGGAATTGTCACACTGTCTTCCACAATGGTTGAACTAATTTACACTCCCAGCAACAGCATAAAAGCATTCCTATTTCTCCACATCCCCTCCAGCATCTGTTGTTTCCTGACTTTTTAATGATCGCCATTCTAACAGGCATGAGATGGTATCTCATTGTGGTTTTGATTTGCATTTCTCTAATGATCAGTGATAATGAGCATTTTTTCATGTTTCTTTGGGGCATGAATGTCTTCTTTTGAGAAGTGTCTGTTCATATCCTTCACCCACTTGTTGATGGGGTTGTTTGTTTTTTTCTTGTAAACTTGTTTAAGTTCTTTGCAGATTCCAGATATTAGCCCTGTGTCAGATGGGTAGATTGCAAAAATTTTCTCCCATTCTGTAGGTTGCCTGTTCACTCTGAGGACAGTTTCTTTTGCTGTGCAGAAGCTCTTTAGTTTAATTAGATCCCATTTGTCTATTTTGGCTTTTGTTGCCATTGCTTTTGGTGTTTTAGTCACGAAGTCCTTGCCCATGCCTATATCCTGAATGGTAATGCCTAGGTTTTCTTCTAGGGTTTTTATGGTTTTAGGTCTTACATTTAAGTCTTTAATTCATCTTGAATTAATTTTTGTATAAGGTGTAAGGAAGGGATCCAGTGTCAGCTTTCTACATATGGCTAGCCAGTTTTCCCAACACCATTTATTAAATAGAGAATCCTTTCCCCATTTCTTGTTTTTGTCAGGTTTGTCAAAGATCAGATGGTTGTAGATGTGTGGTGTTATTTCTGAGGCCTCTGTTCTGTTCCATTGGTCTATATATCTGTTTTGGTACCCGTGTCATGCTGTTTTGGTTACTGGAGACTTGTAGTATAGTTTGAAGTCAGGTAGCGTGATGCCTCCAGCTTTGTTCTTTTTGCTTAGGATTGTCTTGGCTATGTGGGCTCTTTTTTGGTTCCATATGAAATTTAAAGTAGTTTTTTTTTCCAGTTCTGTGAAGAAAGCCAATGGTAGCTTGATGGGGATAGCATTGAATATAAAACTTACTTTGGGCAGTATGGCCATTTTCATGATATTAATTCTTCCTATCCATGAGCATGGAATGTTTCCCCATTTGTTTGTGTCCTCTTGTATTTCCTTGAGCAGTGGTTTGTAGTTCTCCTTGAAGAGGTCCTTCATATCCCTTGTAAGTTTTATTCCTAGGTATTTTATTCTCTTTGTAGCAATAGTGAATGGGACTTCACTCATGATTTGGCTCTCTGTTTGTCTGTTATTGGTGTATAAGGATACGTGTGATTTTTTTCACATTGATTTTTTATCCTGAGACTTTGCTGAAGTTGCTTATTAGCTTAAGGAGGTTTTGGGCTGAGACGATGGGGTTTTCTAAATATACAGTCATGTCATCTGGAAACAGAGACAATTTGACTTCCTCTTTTCATAATTGAATACCCTTTATTTCTTTCTCTTGCCTGATTGCCCCGGCCAGAACTTCAAATACTATGTTGAATAGGAGTGATGAGAGAGGGCAACCTTGTCTTGTGCTGGTTTTCAAAGGGAATGCTTACAGTTTTTGCCTGTTCAGTATGATATTGGCTATGGGTTTGTCATAAATAGCTCTTATTATTTTGTGATACGTTCCATCAATACCTAGTTTATTGAGTTTTTAGCATGAAGGGCTGTTGAATTTTGTCAAAGGCCTTTTCTGCATCTATTGAGATAATCATGTGGTTTTTGTCATTGGTTCTGTTATGTGATGGATTACATTTATTGATTTGCATATGTTGAACTAGCCTTGCATCCCAGGGATGAAGCCAACTTGATCATGGTGGATAAGCTTTTTGACATGCTGCTGGATTCTGTTTGCCAGTATTTTATTGAGGATTTTCGCCTTGATGTTTATCAGGGATATTGGCCTAAAATTTTCTTTTTTTGTTGTGACTCTGCCAGGATTTGGTATCAGGATGATGCTGGCCTCATAAAATGGGTTAGGGAGGATTCCCTCTTTTTCTATTGTTTGGAATGGTTTCAGAAGTAATGGTACCAGCTCCTCTTTGTACTTCTGATAGAATTTGGCTGTGAATTCATCTAGCCCTGGACTTTTTTTGGTTGGTAGGCTATTAATTACTGCCTCAATTTCAGAACTTATTATTAGTCTATTCAGGGATTCGATTTCTTCTTGGTTTAGTCTTGGGAGGGTGTATGTGTCCAGCAATTCGTTTAACATTTTTTCAAGGTTCTTAGCTTCCTTGCATTGGGTTAGAACATGCTCCTTTAACTCAGAGGAGTTTGTTATTACCCACTTTCTGAAGCCTACTTCTGTCGATTCGTCAAATTCATTCTCTGTCCAGTTTGTTCCCTTGCTGGTGAGGAGTTTTGATCCTTTGGAGGAGAAGAGGCATTCTGGTTTTTGGAGTTTTCAGCCTTTTTGTGCTGGTTTCTCCCCATCTTCGTGGATGTATCTACCTTTGGTCTTTGATGCTGTTGACCTTCAGATGGGGTCTCTGAGTGGAAGTACTTTTAGTTGATGTTGCTACTATTCCTTTCTGTTTGTTAGTTTTCCTTCTAACAGTCAGGCCCCTCTGCTGCAGGTCTGCTGGAGTTTGCTGTAGGTCTACTCCAGACCATGTTTGCCTGGGTATCACCAGCAGAGGCTGCAGACCAGCGAAGATTGTTGCCTGTTGCTTCCTCCCAGAGTGGCACCCACCAGATGCCAGCGAGAGATCTCCTGTATGAGGTGTCTGTCGGCCCCTACTGGGAGATGTCTCCCAGTCAGGATACACAGGGGTCAGGGACTCAATTGAGGAGGCAGTCTGACCCTTATCATAGTGTGAATGCTGTGCTGGGAGATCCGCTGCTCTCTTAAGAGCTGTCAGGCAGGGACGTTTAAGTTTGTGGAAGCCCCACCCACAGCCCCTCCTTCCCCCAGGGAGATGGGGGTTTTATCTATAAGTCCCTGACTGGGGCTGCTGCCTTTTTTTTCAGAGATGTCCTGCCTAGTGAGGCAGTCTGGCTGCAGCGGCCTTGCTGAGCTGCAGTGGGCTCCACCAGTTCGAACTTCCCAGCAGCTTTGTTTACACTGTGAGGGTATAACCGCCTACTCAGGCCTCAGCAATGGCAGACGCCCCTCCCCCCACCAAGCTCCAGTATCCCAGGTCGACCTCAGACTGCTGTGCTGGCAGCGAGAATTTCAAGCCAGTGGATCTTAGCTTGCTGGTCTCCGTGGGGGTGGGACCTGCGGAGCCAGGCCCCGGGGGGGATCTCCTGGTCTGCCGGTTGCAAAGACCATAGGAAAAGTGCAGTAACTGGGTCGGAGTGCACTGTTCCTCCAGGTACAGTCTCTCATGGCTTCCCTTGGCTATGAATGGGTAATCCCCCAACCCCTTGTGCTTCCAGGTGAGGCGATGCCCCACCATGCTTTGGCTTGCCCCTCCATGGGCTGCACCCACTTTCCAACCAGTCCCAGTGCAATGAACCTCAGTTGCAAATGCAGAAATCACCCACCTTCTGCGTCGATCTTGCTGGGAGCTACAGATCGGAGCTGTTCCTATTCAGCCATCTTGCCAGCGAGTCCAGAAAATTCCTCTTTTGATTGAATTTGACTGATAAATTTGGAAAGACCTCTGAGTTTTCTGTGTCTGAATGCTATTATTTCTCCAGATTTAGAAAAATTTCAGCCATTGTTTTCATAAATATGCTTTCTAGGTCTTTTCCTTTCTTGTCTCCTTTGGTAATTCCAATTATGTAATGGTGTCCCATAATCCTTGTAGGCTTTCTTTACTCTTTTTAATTATTTTTCTCTTTTTGCTCTTCTAATTGGGTAATTTCATACATTCTGTCTTCAAGCTTGCTAATTCTTTTCCCTGTTTGATCAAGTCTCCAATTGAAGTTTTCTAGTGAATTTTTCAGTTCAGTTATTGTATTCTTAATTTCCAGCATTTTTATTTGGTTTAAAAATTTTTTTTTTTTTTTTGGTCAAATTTCTCATTTTGTTCCTGGATTGTTTTCTGAATTTCATTTAGTTTTTAATCTGTATTTTCTTGTGATTCCCTGAACTTCCTTAAGTAGATTGTTCTGAATTGTCTGTCAGATATTTTATAAATATTCATTTCTTCTGGATCCATTGCTGGAGCTTTGTTGGTTTCTTTTGGTGGTGTCATATTTCCCTGAGTTTTCACAATCATTGCATCTTTACATTGATGCTTGGGCATTTGAGGAGACAGCCACCTCTTTTAGTTTTTGCAGCTGTTCTTTGCCAATGTTAGAACTTTACTTCCTAATATTAGAATGTAAACATTTGCTGCTTGTTGCTTCTTATTCTGTGGAGGACTTAGAGTGAGCACCAGAACTAAAACATCACACTAGAACTAACTCATTGGCTTGTCTTTGTTTCTTGGTCTAGAAGACTTAGAGTGAGCACAGAACTTCAATGCTACTCTGGAAATACACTGCTGCCCTGCCTTTGTTTCCCAGTCTAGAGAAGACTTATATAGTAGGCACTGGAGCATAAATGATGCCTTGAAACTATATTGCTGTCCTGCTGTTGTTTCTTCTGGGGAAGACTTAAGTGGGCATCAGAACTTATTCCCAACCTTTTAGTTGTTTCTGGGCCAGAGGATGGCTCCACATGAGTACCTGGGCTTTGTGAAAAATTTTACTAGGGATTTGGGCCTTCCCATGGATGGTGCCCCCTATGGTGTTATGGCACCAGCCAGTGTCTTCAATGTTGTGTGCCCACTGATTAGAGCACTGAGCTGCTAAGACCCACATGCCAATCGATGTGATCATTGCCCTGCTTTGTCCCCAGTTCACCCCAGTTTATTCAGCCCTCCTGGTACTCCCAATAGTTCTCATGGGAAGAGACTAGAGTGGGCTTCCTATGAAGATACCCAAACTGATGGAGAAATCAAATCTCCACCTCCAGTTTCCTCCTTTCACCTTGGCAACTGTGGGTTGGTCGTAGCTTCTCTTGATTCTGTGGGTCCAGGGGGTTTCTCCACTTCTCCCTAGAGTTCTGGTGTATACAGGTTGGTATTTTTGTCTTTGAATTGTTTCTTGTTGTATTTGTGTGGAGGGTATGATGCCAGGGGGTTTTCTATTCCACCATCTTGCTGAAGTCACTCTGACAAAATCAAAAGCTGTTTTATGTGTACCCAAGGAGGCCCTCTGGCTCTTACATTCGGCCTTTACTTGCTGATTAATTTACTCTCAGTCTTTCATTGTTTTTCTCCAAAGCACTGATTGACCCTAGCAATGGCCTTTATGTTCTATATTTCTTATCCTTTTTTTCTCTATCTCTAAAATGCCTCACACATTGTACCTGTCAGTAAATTACCTTACATCAGTATAATATCTCAGTTCATCATGGTAACATTTTTAACAATTGCATGCTACTACATGTCAGGGTCTACCAGTAACTACCAGCTGTGATGGGATCATCATTGCCAGCTGCCTGCAAGTGATCTAGCTCCAAAATCTCATTTTAGAGTCTGCTCTCTCAGACTGCTTCTGGCACTAGCTGTTACTAGGCAGGTTTCCCAAGCAGCAGACTCTGATAAAAGATTTGTTGATAGGTGCATTAGGGCATGCTCACAGGAGTGAAGGAAATAGGATTTTCAGAAAAAGAAAATTCAAGCTGTGATGCAATCAATAAAGATCTCAGCCTATCCTATGATCCATTCTGGAGCTATGATAGCTCTGCAAAGCTGTCCAGAATTGGGGCAAGGGAGATGGGCCTTTACACCTTTACAGTGACCTGTCATTGGAGGAGGGCTGTTACAAGGAAGGGGGCTTGGCCTTAAACAATGGTGCTTACTTCAGCTGAGGGAACATGCCAGAGAAGGGACCAGCTGGCAACAGTCTGATGCCAACACTCCTGGAAGCTGGGAGAATGAGAGCTTCAGTCCTGGAGGCACATATTTGTGCAGCATACTGTGGCATCCATCACATCCATCTTGCCAGAATCCACACTCCTTCTATTTTATTTCCCTGCTTTCCTCAACATAAAGCTTCTACTTCATGATCCAAGGTGGTCTCTGAGAGGAGTGGAGATGATTACTCAATTCTCATGCAGGAAAAATAGAGAAGCTAATATGGATGCAGGTGAGGTTGTAATTTGGTGATGGGAATATGAGGAAGTTCAAGTCTGATGTCTTTCTTTTTGGAAGAGTATGAGTCAAGGTAGTTGGCTGAGATTTGAGGAAGGAAACCTGAGGAGAGAGATGTTATGAAATGCTCATCTCAGAGAGTGGAGGGGTGGCTTCCTGGAGAACCACAGATGACTGCTGGGCATCATTGACAGACATTTTGGGATTTGTGGTCATTAATTTAAAAAAGGAAACCAAGTAATCCACATGTGCAAACAGCAGAAACCCATTTTAGCTATCTTAAGAACAAAATGGAATTTAGTGGAAGGATTAGATAGTAAGAAGAGGTTGGTCCAGACACCACTACTTTCACATAACAAATGAATGCCAAGAGTACTCACTGGCCTTGCTAGAGTCACAAAACATTAAGACTTCAGGAGAGAGTATCTGCTTGGCAGAGCATGGCCCTTATGGGAGGGAAAAGAAAGGCTCTGGCAAGAAAGCAGTTCATCTTTCTGAGCAAGGCTACACAATGGGAGATTCTCTTAAAGGCAAAATTTTAGTGCTGCTGGTTGGTGACAGATGTGGGGACTAGGGATACAGAAAGCAAACCCTAGCAATTCCCCACAACAAGCTCCCAGCAGTCTATCGTCTATAGTCAGGCATATCCATAGCTCACTTTCCCTAACTTAGCAAGTCAAAGAAGAAAAGCAAGGACACCAAACACAGGAACAAATGATCAATAACACAATTTTTCTGTTTAGGGACATTTTCATAAGTGCTTACAGAGAGCTTTATGGAGGAATCCAACAATATATGTCAAAAGCCATTTAAAAGTACATACCATTTGGCCTAGCTGTCTAAAAATGGAGAAAAGGAGCAAAGTGTTTTTATGTTCTTTCAATTTGGTTTAGGGGTGGTCATATTTATGTTTAAGTCTTCAGGGATTAAAAAAAAGTCACAAATGAAGATATTTTTGTTATGCCCCACAGTAAGAAAATCACCTTTAGCACTGAGCTGTGGTAATAGGCCAACTATGCTTTGTGTTAATTCATTTTTATTTTTAAACAAGGCAGAATTTGCTTTAGGAGGTACTTTCCTTTTAGCAGGTCTGTTCATCGAGATCACACTGTGTGATCTATACCTTACCATTTTATCCACCTTATAAATGGCAAATGGTGAGGATGATGAGAATGTGGATACACTGAGCAGAGTATACCAGAAAAAAAAATCCACTGACTAATAGTTGGTGACAAACATGATTAGAATATACTACATGGTTTCCTGTTAATTCTACCATTTCAGCATCTGCTATGTGTCCTTACTGGAGCTGGTCCAGGGAAGGTAGAAGACACAAAGACAAAATAGATACAGTTTCTAGTCTAATGATTTCATAATTTAGTGGAAAGAACCTGTTCTTTTTCAGAGGACCTCAGCTGTTGGGCTCCTCTTTCCTTTGGCTTTGCCTATGCATGTGATGTCTAGAACTTCAGCAGCCATGTTGTGATAGTGAGGCTGCAGTTATGAGAACAAAAAGTCCTGTAAGAATGAATAAGCAGAAATATAGAAAGAGTCTGGCTCCCTGATGACATTATTCAGCTGCTTGCATCAACACTGAGGCCACTGACCCTTTATGAAAACAACAAATGTCATTATGATTAAGAATAGGTCTTCATTTTCTTACAGCTCAAAGTGTTCCTCAAGGTTACACATGAAATACTGGAAGGCTAGAAATTTTTAAATCTGAGGATCTAGTTTAAAATTTTACATTAGGTTTAACTTTTCCCAATAGTAACTTGCAAACGTTTTAAATCATTTCCTTCAACTCCCATGACACCATTTTTGTTGCAGAAAGCCTTTTTCTCACGTGGGTACATTATATCCGAAAAGATACTGAGGGTGGTGCTTTTTCTATGATAAGTTCAGTATTCCCACTGATCTGCAGGGACACATCCAAGCGGATGCTTGAAACAAACGATAGTACCTGTATTAGTTAGGGCTGTCTAAAGGGATAGAACTAATAGGATCGATGTGTATATATATAAAGGGAAGTTTATTAAGGAGTATTGAGTCACACCATCACAAGGTGAGGTCCCACAATAGGCCGTCTGCAAGCTGAGGAGCAAGGAAGCCAGTCCAAGTCCCAAAGCTGAAGAACTTGGAGTCTGATGTTCGAGGGCAGGAAGTATCCAGCATAGGAGAAAGATGTAGGCCAGATGACTAAACCAGTCTAGTCTCTCCACGTTCTTCTGCCTGCTTTTATTCTGGCTGCACTGGCAGCTGATGAGATGGTGCCCACCCAGGTTGGGGGTGGGTCTGCCTTTCTCAGTCCACTGACTCAAATAGTAATCTCCTTTGGCAACACCCTCACAGACACACCCAGGAATAATACTTTGCATCTTTCAATCCAATCAAGTTGACACTCAATATTAACCATCACAGTACCAAATCCTGTTTACACCGTTTTTTCCTATACATACCTAATGTAAAGTTTAATTAATAAATTAAGCAAGCAAAATATTAACAATAATAACTAATAATAAAATAGAACAATATACCGTAATAAAAGTTATGTGAATGTGGGCCAGGCATGGTGGCTCATGCCTGTAATCCCAGCACTTTGGGAGGCTGAGGCAGGTGGATCACCTGAGGTCAGGAGTTTGAGACCAGCCTGGCCAACATGGTGAAATCCTGCCTCTACTAAAAATACAAAAAATTAGCCGGGCATGGTGGTGGGCACCTGTAATCCCAGTCACTCGGGAAGCTGAGGCAGGAGAATCTCTTGAACCCAAGAGGCGGAGGTTGCAGTGACCTGAGATGGTGCCACTGCACTCCAGCCTGGGTGACAAAGAGAGACTCCATCTCAAATAAATAAAATAAAATAAAATAAAACAAAATAAAATAAAATAAAGTTATGTGACTATGGTCTCTCTTTCTCTCTCAAAATATCGTACTGCACTGTAATCATCAATCTCCAGACCACAGGTGACCATGGATAATTCAAACAAAAACTACAAATAAGGGGAGGAAATATCAGTAAGGGTAAAACGAATCTAGCCAGAAGGCAAAGTTGGAGATTTTTCTCTCTGCTATTAGGTAGATAGATATATTTTCAGCACTATCTTCAGAATAAATTAATTAAAAGACTATGCTAAATGTTTTTAAGTCTGGTTCTGAAATAACTCCTTCAATTAGAGGTTATTTTTAGCTTCCTTTTTCTAAACTTAAATGAAGAACTTTTACATTTTTCTGGCATTTCAGACTATTCTGTTTCTGTAGCTGCCATTTAAAGGTAGATCAGAAGAGAGGTAGACGGAGACTGAAATTCCTAATTTCGCTTCCTCTTTTTGGTTTTCAAATTAATGAGTTGTGTACGACTGGGTGCGTGGGAAAGCATGCACAGGCCAGTGTCTTCCTTGGTTGTGTGATATCTCACACTTGCCCATGTCATGCGGCAGCATAATTTTCCATTAGTGATCTGATTTGGCCCATGTGAACTTCACCTCCTACCCACATTCACAGCGGCTTTTGCTTGGGAAGGCTTCGCATTTTCTTCATGACTGGAGGTCACAATACTAAAAAATCCGTAGGAAAATAAAGTAATGGGTCTGCTAATATGTTTAATGGCTTTAACAGCATTGAAAACTAATATGCTTAATGCTCATTTCATTCATAGTTGCCCTTGGCATGATGGATGGCAAGATTGTGCATTTATGCAGAGGCAAAAAATGGCCCAAATGTCACTGTGAGTGTGATGCAGGAGAGTGAGAGAGAAATGTTACGGCAGCATTATGAAATCTCAACTCCAATCCATCTTCACAGGAAATAATTACATTAGGTGAGAAAAGAGGCAGCCAACCATGAGGCTGGTGCTAGCTTAAAGGAATTTGGTTCATTTGTTGAAAAGCAGAAATTCTGAAAGCCTGTGCTGAGTGAATTATCTTGAGAGCAAGACCCATAATAGCGTAGAAAGAGGAAGTTCTGAGACATGACAAATTCTGAATTGGGGAGATCACCTTTTCTTTCACAGCTTTCTTCCTAGTTCTATGGTTACATTATGGGCTGTGTTCTAGAGCTTTCCAGCCTTGCCCTCTTTGGTCTATATCGCGTTCCTTAGGGCACTATTCGTCATAGGTAAGTGGATTAATTAATTCAGGTCACTACATCAGTCTGTCGTGAACTGGTCCTACACAAAGATGTTTTAGATGAGACTCTCTGGAGAAAAACCTCAAGGGTCATCAGCAATTGGGAATCTCAGTAATACCGTGGCCCTGGCAGGGCTCTCAAGCATTTGCCCATGCCATCTGGACATGGGGCTGGTGCTGGAGAGACAGCACTAGCATTCTGAACTGTGAAGATAAAATTTGCTGGGACGATGAACCTCTTTAGTAGATTCCACTGCCTCGGCTTTCCAAGGGCCATAGGAGAGGACAGTATTAGTCTTTCCTCTTCCCTCAGGGGCCCAAACACCACCAGGGGCCTAGACAGGAGAGGGGGCTGCAAAAGAGGAAGTCCTCAGAATTAGAAGCAAGCTGTGGGTACCGTGAAACCCTTTCCTCACTGATAGTGAACATCCCTGTGGACACGCAATGGCCAATGACTGGGTCTAGAGACATTGACTTGCTCACCAAGTGACAGCATCTAAAGTGGCTATGACTCCTCATCATGGTCTTACTCGGTGACATGGTTTGGCTGTGTCCCCACCCAAATCTCATCTTGAATTGTAGCTCCCATAATTCCCACATGTCGTGGGAGAGATGTGGTGGGATGTAATTGAATCATGGGGGCAGGTCTTTCCAGTGCTGTTCTCATGATAGTGCATAAGTCTCATGAGATCTGATGGTGTTATAAAGGGGAGTTCCTTTGCACATGTTCTCTTGCCTGCCACCATGTAAGACATGCCTTTGTTTCTACTTTGCCTTCTGCCATGATTGTGAGGCCTCCCCAGCCATGTGGAACTGTGAGTCCATTAAACCTCTCTCCTTTATAAATTACCCAATGTCAGGTATGCCTTTATTAGCAGCATGATAATGGACTAATACACTCAGCCTTGCAAGGTCCTGCCTTTCCCATCAACTCATACAGGGGCTTGTGATACTTACTGCAGAGGAGAACTTTTAAACAATATCTCTTTAGGATAAGTAACAGTAATGTGACCACTGGGATTTTTGAAAAATTCCATTCTAAGCCAAGGCATATAGGGCATAATGCTTTACTATTCTAAATTTTCACCACAATTTTAGTGTAGCCGTAGCATCTAAGCATTTGTGTTTACTAACAGCTGCTCACCCCCAGGTCTTAAACAAAGCATTCTCTATGAGTTCAAGTTTTTGAGGATCCTTAGGACTTTACTTGGTGACAGGCAATTCAGTAATTTTAAAGGTTAAGGGGATGGGCATGGTGGCTCATGCCTGTAATCCCACCACTTTGGGAGGCTGAGGCAGCAGATTGCTTGAGGTCAGGAGTTGGAGACCAGCTTGGCTAACATGGTGAAACCCCATCTGTACTAAAGAGACAAAAAAATAGCGGGGCATGGTGGTGCACGCCTGTAGTCCTAGCTACTCAGGAGGCTGAGGCAGGAGAATCGCTTGAACTCGGGAGGCAGAGGTTACAGTGAGCCAACATAGCACGACTGCTTGGGTGACAGAGCGAGACCCAGTCTCAAAAAAAAAAAAAAAAGTTAAGGAATAAAGAAAATGACAGTTAGTGAGTCTTCTTAATTGTTCTGGATATTCTGAAGACAGCCTAGCTACCAAAGCGTCCTGAAGCCCAGTTATTTTATTGATTGCCCCACCTCACCTAAATAATTGATTTTATAATTTACATTTGATTCCATCATATTTGAGCTTTTCCCCTGGAACAAATTTATAAGGTAAACTCTCCCAGATGAAAATAAAATTTCATTTACCAACTTTGACTTCTAAATGGTTTATTGATACCCTTCATTCATCTCTCAATTTAGAAGATCTATTTAAAAGGAAAGATAAATATAAATTACAGCATGGATAGTAATCTTTTCTTTCAGCAATTACTAAGTGGAATTTCATTTTGTTGACATCTAGGAAAGAAGTCATCCCTCAAATTGCAATTTAGTAATACTCCTCCCTTTCTTGAAATGAAGGAGCAGCTCAAATTTGGCTTAATGGTCCCTATTTTCTGGCCCCTATAGTTACTAATTCACATGTTTGAGGTTACAGTTGCATAGACCAAAAATTTAGAAAGGAATTCTCCATGATCAAAAATATGTAATTTAGTGGAAGGTTCAGAGCCACGTTAAGGGCAGCAGTTGTTTCTTTAGGTATCAAACACAAGCACCCTGTTTAGCAATGCCATAACAAAGCATAAGCAGTTAAAGTGGAAAGATGAATGGGTAAAACTTTACCAATCAAACTACATTTTTAAAAGAATCTTTTAAAAAGGGGCTGAGTGTGGTAGCTCATGCCTGTAATCCCAGCACTTTGGAAGACTAAGGCGGTAGGATCACTTGAGGCCCAGAGTTTGAGACCAGACTGAGCAACATAGACCCCATTGTTACCAAAAAAAAAAAAAAAATTAGTCAAGCGTGGCACTTATCTGTAGTCAGAAGTCTAAAGCTGGAGGATCACTTTGGCCCAGGAGTCCAAGGCTTCAGTAAGCTGTGATTGCACCATTGCACTCCAGCCTGGACAACAGAACACGACCCTCTCTCAAAAAAAAAAAAAAAAAGTATGTGGAAGTACTATGTGTCCAATATTTCATTCTCTCAACTGCCATTTGAAATAGGCATTGGTAATTCCATTTTACAGACGAGAAAACAAGACTCAGATTGTTTAAGTAATAATCTAAGTCCTTCCCAAGGACGCAGAATCGTGAGTGGTAGGTCTGGAAGTGAAGTTCTAGCAAGCTCAAGCTCACTGTCTTCCCCCTACATGATGTGTCTGTGCATAGGACAACTATAGTAAAATCAACCAAGACAACTATCTCTTTGTCATGAATATATTATTAAATTAAGGGCAGAAAAGTTATCAGCAGCTTCTACTTGAAGAGAATCTGCTTTGCCTGATCTGTCCTTCATCTGTATTCTTCTATCTTCTCTCCTTTACCTTGCCATCACCATATAAGACATGTATCTGTGGCTTAGAATCAAGTTCTTGCAGGAAGACAATATCCTTGGCCACAGAATTTACACCAAAATATTAACAGTGGTTGTGTCTGAAATAGGGTAAATTTATTCCTTCTTGCTATATTTGTATATTTCATAATAAAAGTACACTTGTAAAAATAAGGTCTTAAATGTACATTTCTAAATTTATCTTCTTAAAAAATTTTAAAATTGACAAATAAAAATTGTATACATTATGGGGTATGACATGATGTTTTGATATATGTGTACATTGTAGAATGGCTAAATCAAGCTATTGAACATATCCATTTCCTCACATATTTATCATTTTTTTGGTGGTGAAGGCGTTCACTTTTCAAGTATGCAATGCATTATTAGCTACAGTCACCATGTTGCACAACAGATCTCTTGAACTTATTCCTCCTGTCTAACTGAAATTTTATGCCCTTTTACCAACATCTCCTTGATTCCCCCTCTAATGTTTTAAGTTAAAACTATGACTTTAACATGGAAAAAATAAAGAATTAAATGAACTATTGCCATCTAACAATATTTTGGTGAAATCCACCAGCTATAAAAGCCCAACTTATAAACATCCCAAAATGCCAACAATCAGAATGAATTTAGCTGTCATCACTTACTTGCTTTAATTTTCTTCACAGTTTTTTAATGTACTTCCATGTGTCTTATGGGGACATGTGACCGATATTAGGTCACTTGTCCTCATGCCTCATTCTCTAGGAATCAAGGGCTTGTCTTGCTTTAATTTTGCTGGCTTTAGCCTTGCTACTCTTCCCAGTCCTTCATCTGCCGCCAAGGTTTCCCCAGGACAGCGAAGGTTTGACTTCGTTTATTCCTGCTGTTACGCATCAGGCCAGAATATGCTCAGGAGCTACAGAATTGTTTATTTAAACACACACACGTGCGTGCACACACACGTGCATACACACACATGCACACACAGGCTCACGTGCACACAAGCACACACGTGGACACACGCACACACAAGCACATGTGAATGTACACACGCGTGCGCAAGCACACATGCGTGCATGGACACACACCACGCACACACACACTCGCACACACACACATTTTTTCTCTTATTAGAAAAGTAACATTTTGGAAATCTCAGGGAAAAAAATTGATAAACCAAAGGATAAAAACAATGCCACATTGAATTTCACACAGAGCTGTCTTTGTGGATATCCTTTCATTATTTTGCCTATTTGTGTGTGTGTTCCCGTGTGCACATGTACATGTGCACATGTGATCATAAAAAACTGGACAGAATTCTGTTATTAAAAAGTCCCAATTTAAAATAGAATAGTTTGGTCTAAGTTTAAAATTACATTTTAAGATATGGCTTATTATACCATGTTTGCTTTAAAGATGACCTCTCTACAGCTTATGCTAACTCTCCAGTAGCTTCCATAAAATATTAAAAACTAGTTCTGCCTCTCCTAAAGGAAGGCACTTTTATTTTCTTACACTCATTTTAATGCCTAAAATAAGAGCTTCCTCCCTCTCCCCCAATATGGTCACTAACTTCAGGACGTACTAAATCAGGAAGCTTCTCAATTCTTTCTTCCTCTACTAGTTCCTCTTTTTGGAAGAAGTTACTTTCTTAACTGGACAGATGGAAGAGTCCAACAGGCTCTGAACTGAGCCAAAGCAGAAGTGGAATCCAACACCAGGGAGCAGGTCCACATCTCCACCTCCTCCCATTTCACCTTCCCTCGTGGTGAGCTCAGCAGGAAGGGCCTCTCCTGACTGAAACTCCCCAGCCGCATTGTCTGTGGCTGCGAGGGGAAGTCAGATTCAGCTGGGGGAGAAGAAGGAAGCCTCACTCTCCCCCTAACCCTTTGGCACTCTGTGACCTCCCATCTGTCTCCTGTTTACACAGCAAACTGATTAGAACCCAGAGGAGAGCAAGAGTATGATTAGTCAGCACCCCAAATCTCAAGAATGGTCCCTATAGGATACGCTCTGTATGTTGTAATATGCAGATATGTGCACCATGTGTGGTGTGTTAAGTATACCTTGTAGATTATACTTACATTGTAATGTGCTTGTACATTAAATTACAAGTAGATTTTTGTAAATTTCACAGGGAAGTTTCAACTTCCTTTAGGGCTCCATAATTAAGCTTCCTAGAATAGCTTAGAAAACAAATTTGCAATTATGTCAAAGCTAACCTATAACTTTAGTATAAAATTTAGCAAAATACATGCTGGGTAAAGAGCCATTGAAATATACTTTAAAACCACCAACCATTCTCACTTAGGTGAGAGCAACAGGGTAAGTTTCATTTACTTAGAAGTTAGTTTTGTTGTTTTTTAGTTTAGGGCCTGGCTAAGGCTCCTTCATTCCCTCTGCATTCTTCATACCTCAGGTCTGTAAATACCACGAGATGCTCCCCACATGCAACTGTCCAGAAGCATGTCATCCCATTCTCAGTCTCAAATGGACTTTGTTCTTTTCAAAGGAAGAGAGGTCTTACCTGAGGCAGAACTGCGGCCACTCCTGGGATTTAGACACTTCTGGTTACGTCTGGTGGGCAGGTAGGATGAGATGATGAAAGCCTATTTCCAGAGGCTAAGGAGGTTCCTAGGAGGTAATTCATCCTAAGGGAAGAAGGAACCGGGCACAACCAGCTTGATACCGCCATAGAAGCTTCATGGTCAATGGTGGGGAGGAATTTGGAGCACAGTGTTGTGCCAGTTTCACAGATCTGTCATCAGTACACAAGACTCTACATCTGGGTTCTAGGAAGAGAAGGGGCTGTAAGTCATAATTGGAGCATTTATTTATTTATTTAGGCTAACATTGGGATATACTTGCTTTGCTTGGGTAATTCCCTAAAGGAATGTGATATGAGAGAGGTAGGGAAGGGGACAGTGGCCAGCAGACAGTGTTGGTACCTGGAAGCTTCCCAGGCATCGCTGGTGGCAGCTGAAGCTGTGGTCGTAGGCAGAGGTCTGTGCCTACAGCAGCACTACCCAGAAGGAGACCACCAGGTCTGGAGGGTGTGGTGGGCCCTGCAGAATCTGGGTGGGGCTCTCCTGAGGCAGCATCAGGGGTGATATCCTGCAGGGGCAGGGCCAGGGCCAGCAGAGCAGTCTGCTCCCAAGGACCCTGGGGTTAAGGGATGGAATGCTTACTAATTATACTCTAAATCTGGACCTCTGGGCTCAAACTGCCAGAAGCCCAGACAGGATGGAGGGATAAGAAAAGGAAACAGGAAATACTCAGAATTAAAGAAGAAATAGAGGTGCTAAAAGACCTTCTTACTGACACAGGTATCAGAATGGATAGATGGAAGATGACCTGAAACCTGGCCAGACACATTTCTAAGCACATGTGAAATGCATATGGGGAACCCTCAAGAGGAGGCTTTTGGTAGCTGGGGACCCACATGAATAGGTAGATTCTTGTTTCACTACAACAAAAATTATATCAAAGCGAAACAAAACTTGAAAACAGAAACATCTATACTGGCCTAGAAAAGTGGAGACGAGAGGGAGGGAGAGAAATTGTCAAGGATTAAATTATGTTTGCAATCTCAAAACACATTCTGCAGCAGAGCCTGGGAGTCTATGTGTCCATTTATGTAATTTAGAGTGTTTTGTTCAACCATGATTTTGCAGGTTGGGCAGAGGTGGGGTGGGAGACTGATATTCATTGTTGCGCAAGATGTTTTCGAATGGCAGAAATTAATTGCTGTTCATTCCATCTCAGGTTATACTATTTTCGTAGGATAACCTGAATTCATCTCAGTGATGCATCTTCAATGGGACTGAGGTATGTGTGCTTAGAATAGACTAAGAGCAGGAATTGCAGTGTTAGAAGGACTTGTGGTTTGCTCTTGTTTGGATTACCTTCCAGAAATAAAAATAATATATAAAACTCCAGCTGCCCCTTAGCACTAATTACATTAAGTTTAAGCATTACCCAGTGATATATAAATAAAAATGCCACATTATTTTTATGGAAAGTAATTTAAAGCCCCATAAATGGAGTCATATTTATCTGTGATTCTCACTGATGTTAAGACCCCGTCTGTACCTCCTTCATTTCAGGGAAACCTGAAGTTCCTTCAGAAATAAAAAGGGTAACTTCCTGGTCCCAGTAACCTTTATAACTAGGATACTTTATTTTTTTTCTAAAATCTTACTTAGGGCTGGGCACGCTGGCTCACGCCTGTAATCCCAGCAGTTTGGGAAGCTGAGGCAGGCAGATCGCTTAAGGTCAGGAGTTCAAGACTAGCCTGGCCAACATGGCGAAACCCCATCTCCACTAAAAATACAAAAATTAGCTGGGCATGGTGGTGGGTACCTGTAATCTTAGCTACTCGGGAGGCTGAGTCAGGAGAATTGCTTGAACCTGGGAGGCAGAGGTTGTAGTGACCTGAGATAGCACCAGTGCCCTCCAGCCTGGGTGACAGAACAAGACTCCATCTCAAAAAATAAATATATAATAAAAAAAAATCTTAGAGTTTGAGGATGCAGAATTTAATTTAATGTTATCAGGGCAATGTTTTTTTCTTATCTTGGGGTTACTTAGCTTAAATACTTTTCCTTTTTAATTATTAGAGAGACAGTGTGAGATCCTAGGTAGATATTGTAGAATCTCATCAAGGTATCTCTGACTCTCAAAAAGTCATTTTTGAGATGGTTGAGAGAGACGAAAGGACAACATAGACGAACTCATCTTTTTTTTTAACAGCTTTATTAAGGTATAATTGATTTGCAAAAAACCCTGAACATTTAATGTATACAATTTGATGGGTCTGGACATAGGCACACACCTGTCTATAACCACAATCAAGGTAATAAACATATCCATCACTTCCAAAGCGTTTTTGTATGTTCCTTTGTGTGTATATGTTTATTTTGCTTTTGTTCGTTGTTGTTGTTGTTTTGTGGTAAGAAACAAATCCATCTTTAAGTTCTAGGATCCAATCAACAGGGGCCAGTATACACAAACTAGTAGTCACAAAATGATTTTTAGCACTTAAAATGCTAAGAATAATTTTTCATAATCATTCATATTTTCTTTATCTCCCTCTTCTTCCTACACCTTCCCCCCCACTCAGCTTTGATTCTTTCCCGTACTTCTCTTTTCCTTATTTTACTATTTTTTCTATTTCATTCTTCCATCTTATTTGGCTGACCCAAACAGGCCACTTAATTTTTTTTATTATTTAAAAAAGTTTTCCATAGGTTATTGGGGTACAGGTGGTGTTTGGTTACATGAGTAAGTTCTTTAGCGGTGGTTTGTGAGATTTCGGTACACCTATCACCCAAGCAGTATACACTGCACCCTATTAGTTGTCTTTTATCCCTCACCCCCTTCCCATGCTTCCTCCCAAGTCCCCAAAGTCCATTGTATCATTCTCATGAACAGGCCACTTTAACATGTGATGGAATGACATGCTTTAAAGATGTTATGGCCAAACGTTCAAGAAAGCTCTTTCACAACACTATCAAAAGCCACGTGAATATGCAGTCTTGGAGGAAATAGATGATAACAAATAATAATTGAGTTCATACCATGGGCCAGGCACTGGCTTTCATAGAAGAATTTATTTAATCTTTACCACAACCTGTGCTGTATCCTTCTGATTTTGTACATGAGGAAACTAAAGAACAGAGAGGAGTTCAAGACCAGCCTGGCCAACATGGTGAAATCCCGCCTCTACTAAAAAATACAAAAATTAGTTGCGCACCCATAATCCCAACTACTTGGGAGGCTGAGGCATGGGAATTGCTTGAACCCGGGAGGTGGAGGTTGCAGTGAGCCGAGATCACGCCACTGAACTCTAGGCTGGGTGACAGAGTGAGACTCCATCTCAAAAAAAAAAAAAAAAAAAACCCAGAGAGATGAGGTACTTTGCTCAAGAGCACACAACTGGGATTTGAACAAAGGAAGTCTAGGTCTGAAGCTCGCATTCTTTACCAGGGTAATCCTCAAAGTGTACAGCCCTGTGCTGATATTTTTTATGGGGCTCCCAATTACACAAACAATTTTATTAAAATGTATTATACAATTCATGGGCCCATGTAAGGAATTGTGATTTATCAATGAAGATTTAGAATAATGAGTAGAGAGGAGGGGCCTACATGCTTGGTTATCATCAAATCAGTTCAACCAGAAGACGATTCCTCATAGTGTCCAGGTACCATATCTTCCTGTGCAGATCCAGGAACCATCTTCCCAGACTTTATTTTCAAATGTTCCATTCCAGGCTAATTTCCTGTCTTTCCCAGTGAGATGAAAGGAGTAATACCATTGTGGTTCACAATGCCTTGACTTTTCAATTGGAAACGACATAGATCTTGTTGCCTCTGAAGGTCCTTAACACAATGTATTTCATCTGACTACATTATCATTCATGATGCTACATGCTCATCCATCCTCAGCTCATAAAAACTGGCTTCCAATGAGCCTCTCAGAGGCTGTTCCTGGGCTTCACTAAGTGACCGACTTGGGTGTCAAATGCAGGGGAGGGACAGAGTAAAAGAGTCCTGCAACCCCACCCCACTCCACTGCCCTTAAGTGCTGTAGACTAGTGGTGCCTCTGTGGTTAGAACTTACACAGGAAGAACTGATGCAGGTGCCCAAACATGTGTTCAATTCCAAGAGCAGATGGTAGATCCACAGTGATCATCAGAAGACTCAAGCCCTGAACCTATCCTGGGTCTGCAGTAAGAAAGCCCACTCTCAAAACAGATTATTAGTTATGTTACAAACACGTGCAATGCTCTGTAACTTTTTAAAATGGAATTTGAATACCTCTTGCATAATTTGCTTAATTTGGTAAAATTCCTAGAAATTTTGCATAGGTTAATAGGAAGCTACCAGAAGCCCTCTGAGAAATTGCTTCCCTTATGGTCCTTGATGTTAAAGTTTCTTTAGTAATCAATGATTTGTACTATTTGCATATTTGGGCATTTATTTTAAAAAATAATTATTTGTGCACTTCCTATGGGTCCTCACTATTTTAATTGTTTCACAAATATTAGTTCATTTCACTTCCATAACAATCCTGTTTCATAGGCACTATTATAATTTGTTTGTTGAGGAAAAGTCGAATTAAATAACTTGCTAAAGATTACACAGCTAGTAAGAGACAGAGCTGGGATCCCTACCCAGACAGTATGCACACTTAACCACTACACTCACCTGTGTCTACAGGATATAAACAATGGGTCCCCCAAAATGAACTCCTGTAGTCCTTGCCAAACCAGAAGCTGTCTTTTCTCTCTCTAGGTACCTGTCAAAGAGAAATGTTGATGTCCATGAATTCTTAAACACTTTTACATTTATACATTGTAAATTTGAGGCTATTTCTGTCAGGAGTCTGAAAATTTACTGGGTGTGATGGTTAATATTGAGTGTCAACTTGATTGGATTGAAGGATGCAAAGTATTGTTCCTGGATGTGTCTGTGAGGGTGTCACCAAAGGAGATTAACATTGGAGCCAGTGAAATGGGAAAGGCAGACCCAACCTCAATCTGGGTGGGCATCATCTAATCAACTGCCACCATGGCCAGAATAAAAGCAGGAAGAAGAACATGGAAAGACTAGACTGGTTTAGTCTTCTGGCCTACATCTTTCTCCCGTGCTGGATGCTTCCTGCCCTCAAACATCAGACTCCAAGTTCTTCAACTTTGGGACTCATACCTTCGACCACAGACTGAAGGCTGCACTGTCGGCTTCCCTTCTTTTGAGGTTTTGGGACTTGGACTGGCTTCCTTGCTCCACAGCTTGCAGACGGCCTATTATGGGACCTCACCTTATGATGGTGTGAGTCAATACTCCTTAATAAACTCCCCTTATATATAGATCTAGCCTATTAGTTCTGTTCCTCTAGAGAACGCTGACTAATACACTGGGTAATGCTACTGCAAGTAACAGCCATTATGGGGAGTGTCAGGAGAGACTGCTAAAATAAAATCTAACTGTCAATGTATTTCAAAGAATGTCCTGCTGTGTTTCATCATTGCACAGGCTGTCTCTGTGTGGCAATATAGAAAGGAGCTTCCTTTCCATCACATTGGTTAAGTTCTTTGATAATGTGAAAAATAGCAAGAAAGTAAAGATCAGGGTTTTTCAATTACTTTTTAATAGGAGACAAAGGTGTTTGTGGTTTTTTTTTTTTTGAAACTAATAACAACTGGCTATAGGTCCTTTCCCATCTACCAATACTGTTCTCAACTTCAAGGTTGTATAGAGAAGTATTCTCATTGTCTAAACATTCATTATCAAGTCCCTGATATTATGAGATTGCAAAAGATGTAGCAAGCTGGAAAATTCTAACAATCACCTGACCCCATTTACAAAGCAGTCTCCAGCCATGCTTCAAAATCTTGGTTATCTGAGTATTGATGATAATTTTATGGTATAAACATTCTACAATACAATGCAAATTAACTCAGAAAAATTACCAATTTTGCCATCTATAAGATGACATAAAGTCATTGAAAAGAATACTAAAGAATTATCCTATTCACAAAGCTACTGGCAAATAAGGATCTCACAGAATTAGAACAGTTGACAACTGAAGAAGAGAAATTTGACAAGGATGATGATACTTGGAAAAGAATGATTTTAATAAAAAAGGATTAAGAAAAGATCTTGTAAAATGTGAGGAAATTCTTGAATATATTTGCAAAGAAAAATGATCCTCTTTCTAGTTTGCAAAGGAAGACAAATGCAAACTTTGCTATCAGATAACTTTGTGGAAAAATTCTACCCCTGAAAAAGCAATAAGTAGTTAATTACTCTTTTATCCTAAGAATTATCACAACAGATACAATTATAACCTTAAAGTTTTTAATGTAATATAAAACAATTTTCATAATTTTAGCTTCACTTTTCATACGATCCTAGTCAAACTTTCTTTTTTATTTTCTATTTACTATTAAATTTTGGTTCCCATTTTGTGCAGATTCACTGTGAAGTGGATCCTTCCTGGTATCAATTATTCTTGGATAATGAGGACTTTCTGTACTTTATGCTGACAGAACAAGGGCTAAATGGGGTTACCAAGACAAGATTGCAGGCTCATCTTCAACTTCACTTCAGTAAAAAACTATTCTAAGGACCACAGAGACTGAAATGCAATGAGTTGAAGCACTTTTCACCTTGCTTCCCATTCAAGATTTATGTCCTCATGACAGCTTTGATGAAGGCCTTGCAGCCCTGCAGACAGAGGCTGATGCTGACATTTCTGGATTTAGCAGAGACATGGTAAAGACTCAGTTCTCCAGAGTAAACCCAGTTGAATCTGGGTCCTCAGGCAGAAAGGTCTTTTCCTTAGAAAATTATTCTAAGAATTCTTAGAAAATTATTCTAAGACTAAATACGCTGCATTGCCATGCACAGAGATGCATAATATTAACTGAGCAAGTTCTTAGAAAAACCTCCTCTTTTTCTTTGTCCCAGAAATACTCTTATTCAGTTCTTACATACTACGGATAGTACTAAAAATGTGGGTGAAATGGTTCCCTGACATAATCAGATATTTTATTTACTTATAGATGCATCATGGTGTTATTTTCTTGCAAATGACTTAATAACAAGTAATTATTTTGTAAAATGTCTCTTAAAAATGACCTATAAACACATTCAGCTCTCCAGAATTCTGCCTCTCTCACAAAAATAATCTTCCTGTAGATTTTAGAATTTTTTGTTGTATACACTGTACAATAATCTTAGTTGATGAGGAAGTATAAATGCTAAAGATTAATCCTCAATTTAAATAATTTCTTACTTTTGGAAACTCCATTGAAACTGAGCAAATATCTGTTTAAAAGAGTACAAATTATATTTAAATATTCAACATACTAATATGAAAATAGAAGTCTTTCAAAAATCCATAAGCAGCTTTCTTTTTAGTCAATTATTTTTCCTCCTGGCTACTATAAAATGTGACTAATAAGTCAATAGCACCTTTCCTAAAAGGTTATAACCAAAAAATATAATCTTTGTTTCTGCTGAACATGAACTGTTTGAGTTTCTTGATGACAAGTCATGCCAATTTCACCTCTACTCAAAAGAGACAGACCTCCACTCCTCACAGAGTCAGAAACTATTCCATGTTAAACACAACTTACATTAGAAGGCCTTGTGGCAATGGTACTTAAAATAACATCATTTAAAAGAGATCTTTAATTTGGAAAACAAAGATTTAAAACAAACAAACAACAACGAAAAAAAAACCAAGCCCATTGAGATGTAGAGCTATGGCAAAATTGTCACGTGTCTGTACTGGAATATTAGTAATACAAGCATTAAGGCATCTTAATATTAGTCTCCTCTCAATAATTTTTTTTTTTTGAGATGGAGTCTGGCTCTGTCACCCAGGCTGGAGTGCAGGGGTGCCATCTCCACTCACTGCAACCTCCACTTCCCGGGTTCAAGTGATTCTCTCACCTCAGCCTCCCGAGTAGCTGGGACTAGAGGCACCCACCCACCATGTCTGGCTAATTTTTGTATTTTTGGTAGATACAGGGTCTCAACATGTTGGCCAGGCTGGTCTTGAACTCCTGATCGCAGTTGATCCCAACCCCTCAGCCTCCCAAAGCGCTGGGATTACAGGCGTGAGCCACCACGCCTGGCCCTCTCAGTAATTTAGATGTTAGTTTGCCAATCTGCCAGACAGTTTTCTTGTGTTTTGTTTTGTTTTGTTTTGTTTTGAGACGGAGTCTCGCTCTGTCACCCAGGCTGGAGTGCAGTGGCGCGATCTCAGCTCACTGCAAGCTCCGCCTCCCGGGTTCACGCCATTCTCCTGCCTCAGCCTCCGGAGTAGCTGCTTGTTCTTTTGCCTCTCTTTTACCCTTGGTTTCCCTCCTTCCAAACACAAGGCCCATTGGAGCATCCACTACAAGGAGGATATAACAATTGGAAATGAAACTTGAATTTGTCTGCTTCAACAGTTGTTTGCAACTCTAATTGAAAGAGCTGAATTTAAAATGTTGATAGAGTTAGGATCGTTTTTATGCACTTCCATGATTTGTACCATTCCTGGTGAATTTTCTTTTTGTGTGATCAATGTGTATTCCCCTGCACCAAGTGTTAAGAAATGAAACATGCCATTAACTTCATTTTTTTTTTCAAAAATACATGTAAATCTAACTCTGATAGAAAACTTAAAGGCAGTCGTCACTGGGACTTGATTCTCTATTTCTTTCTATCACCCCCAATTGCCAGCCAGGATCCCTTTACAGCTTCTATAGTCTTACACAAGGCACAACATTTGGGAAGCTCCACTTCTCTGTGGCCCATTCTGGCCAACCTTGATATTGATTACACTTGCCTAAGGCTTCGTAGGCCTTGGGAGCTGCACCACAGTTTGAGTGCCACCCCTTAGACAGGAGGGTGCAGTGCTTTGGGATCAGCTGCTGGAGATGGGCACTCCCTCCTGCTCCTCTGAGGTTCTATACCCTCCTTCAGTTGCTAAAACTAAAAATCTAACTACTGTTCCCTTCTTGTCTAGATTAATCATTCTCTCTCATCCCTTATCTTCTCCTTCACCCCCAAATTGGTTACCTGTCTCTGTTTCTTCTGTCAAAGACTCTCGATTATTTTGTTTTCAAAAACAAAACCCAGAAAGGAGACTGTCCTCAGGCAACTTCCACTTGACTTTGAAACATAGAGTTCCCCAAGAAGGAAATCCCAAAGTCCATCACACTTCTTGGAAAAATATAAAGAAATAAATAAACGAGAAGAGTCAAATATAATAGATCTCAATAATGATCAATTATGATGTCGTTTAGATAAACAATAAGAAACATAAAAATGCAAAAAAAATTTGCAATGAGTAAGATGATGAATAAAGAACATCAAATGGAGGTGGAAAAAAGTTGTTTCTGGCCATCATTAAAAACTAAGTTGTTTTGATTTAATCTGAGCTCAGATTTTTTTTTTTTTTTTTTTTTTTGAGACAGATTCTTGCTCTGTCACCCAGGCTGGAGTGCAGTGGCATGATCTCTGCTCACTGCAACCTCCATCTCCTGGGTTCAAGCAATTCTCCTGCCTCAGTCTCCTGAGTAGCTGGGATTACAGGCACATGCCACCATGCCTGGCTAATTTTTGTATTTTTAGTAGAGACGGGGTTTCGCCATCTTGGTCAGGCTGGTCTTAAACTCCTGACCTCATGATCCATCCGCCTTGGCCTCCCAAAGTGCTAGGATTACAGCCATGAGCCACTGTGCATGGCCTGAGCTCAGATTGCTGACAAAGATTGTGTTCACATGATTGCTGGATTCCACACCCCCAATTCAAAAGAGAATCTCCAGCTTTGATATTTTGGCCTTCAAAAATCAATTCCAATAACATTCAATGTTCCTTCAAGGAAAGGCATTGATATGGTTTGGCTCTGTGTCCCCACCCAAATCTCATCTGAATTATAACCCCCACATGTTGAGGGAGGGACCTGGTGGGAGGGGACTGGATCATGGGGGCAGTTCCCCCATGCTGTTCTCCTGATAGCAAGTGAATTCTCATGAGATCTGATGGTTTTAAAGTGTGGCACTTCCTCACTCTCACTCTCTCCAGCTGCCATGCAAGACATGCCTTGCTTCATTTCCTGAGGCCTCCCCAGCCATGCAGAACTGTGAGTCAGTTAAAACTGCTTTCTTTATAAATTACCTACTCTCAGGTAGTATCTTTACAGCAGTGTGAAAACAGACTAATACAGGCATGTACACCAAATGTTCTTCAAAATCACCAAGTGCAGATTCTTGGATCCTATTTGAGACTACTGCTCTGTGTCGTATTGATGACTTTGCACTGTTATAGGAGTCTACACACTCAGGCCCAACACATGACCTAATCAGAGCCAAGTATTCTTTCAGTCATTGTCCAGTTAAAAATGTCCATCTCACCTAGGCCTAAGGCAGCACTTGGTACCCTGTGCTCTCACTGGCCCTGCCAGTGGCCCAGCCTCTTAGGCCTTAATCCCTAACCCTGATCCCTTTCCCCAGGATTTCTATGTAGCTTGGTGTTTGAAAAACCAGGCTCTTGTAAACAATTCTCACCCTATGCTTTCTGTGAAAGGGTTGGCAGCAGGGACTGGCAGTGTTGGGGGGTGGGGGACACAGGTTCCTGCCCCCCCTTTGCTGGGCAGATGGTTTTCTGGTAACATCAGGCTGGAGTTGATGGGACTTGTTTGGAAGTTGAGCTGTTGGGGCAACTGTTTCTGTCCTCATCCATGTGACCAGGCAAAGCCAGCTCAGCAAACAGCCTGGTGCATAAGCTCACTGCTGTGGCCAAAGATCTGGGCATGGAGGCAGCAGACCCCTTCCCTGTCCAGTTATAAACACATTTATCCAACTTATCTCCGAGGTGGGGGCCCCTGGGGGTCTAATTCCTACAAGTCAAGTGTCTGGCTAGAAAACTTCCGTTGTTGGGACAGAGGAGGGGAAGAGAAGTTCTGAAAATGAATATCAAAGAGTCTCTGGGTGTGTCAGGGATGAGGGTTGCAGCCTCATGTTCCATAAGAACAATGGGGCCTAGGACACTGGCACTCGATGGCAGGGCCCTAGTGTGCTGGGCATACTGTGCTGTGTCTGGTGAAATCCAACTTCCCCAGGTCTCCTCACCCCTGCGGAACAGCCTTCCAGGCTGGGCACCTGCTCTGTCTCCTCATCCTTCTACTTTTTTCAAAAAAACAAATTCCATCTCAGGACTTCCATCCCCTTCTCAGCCTCTGTCATGTCCCCCTCTTTCTGGCTCGCCTCATTTCAAGGGCCTTGTTTGTGTCCGTCCCTGGCAGAGGCCGTGAGGACAGGTGAGTGTGTTGCTTACCTGGCTGGCCCCTGTCTGGCTCCAGGTTGTCTTTCAATGGCTCTGGTTATTGCCGCAAGCATCACTTTGTCACTGTCATCCCTGGAGAAAATCATCCCATCCTGAAAAAATCCAGACAAATTATCCATAGAATGCTTTTCTTTAAATATTTAGTCCAGTCTGTCTAATTCACCTTGGGCTGCATGCTAGGTGAAGCTCTTCTCCAGGTCCTCCAGGAGAGCTGACAGCTTTGTTTTCAATATTGCTCTTGGTTCTGAGAGCTCACCTCTGCTCTGCACCCCATTCGAGGCACAGCTCCATTTTGTCATTTAGAATTGTTGTTATTCCGTGGTATAAACCTGCGTTAACAATCCTCAGCAATCCTAGACAAAGCATTCGAAATTGAGCAGGTCATGACTAGGGAAACCTTAAAATCATCTCAATCAAAACCTGCTGAGAGTGAAAGGGGAGCCACTGATCTCCCTGGGACAAGCGCCTAGCAGGACCATCCTGGGCAAACTGAAACGATCACCACCTTAGTCGGGACTGACGCTCTGAGAAGTGCTACCCTGGCCAGTTTCTCTTTATTTTTTAAAGACTGATCTTGACTTTCTGTTAAACCTCCATTTCTACTGATAGTTGAAAAAACTTAATTTTGCCATTTAAGACTAGCTTGATTCAGATTTAAAACATAACCCAGTCTCTCTATGAATCCACGCTCGGACTCTCGGTGCCCATCTCTCCTCCTTCCCTTTTCCTGGTAACATTTAGGTGCTGGTGGACGTTTCCTGAAGATTGTCCATTTCGGTGAGGATCCTTTGGTCTGAGGGCTGTTAGGCAGTCACTGCTGTGCCTGTTGACTTTTGGCTTATGGGCAGCCCAGCCCTCTAAGTCATTGGGCACGGGGTCCTGCCCTCAATGTGTCTGCTGCCCAAATGGCTCCACTGGAGTACCTTCCATTTTGTTTTCAGCATGATCGAAGCGCAGGGTCACCCGCCCTGCTACTTAGGCCTCACACTGTGTCCGGAATTGGTGGGTTCTTGGTCTCACTGACTTTAAGAATGAAGCCGTGGACCCTGGTGGTGAGTGTTACAGTTTTTAAAGGAGGCGTGTCCGGAGTTTGTTCCTTCTGATGTTCGAATGTGCTTGGAGTTTCTTTCTTCTGGTGGGTTCATGGTCTTGCTGGCTCAGGAGTGTAGCTGCGGACCTTCGCGGTGAGTGTTACAGCTCTTAAGGTGCCGCGTCTGGAGTTGTTCGTTCCTCCCGGTGGGTTCGTGGTCTCACTGGCTTCAGGAGTGAAGCTGCAGAACTTCGTGGTGAGTGTTACAGCTCATAAAGGCAGTGTGGACCCAAAGAGTGAGCAGCAGCAAGATTTATTGCAAACAGCAAAAAAACACAGCTTCTACAGTGTTGAAGGGGACCCGAGTGGGTTGCCACTGCTGGCTCGGACAGCCTGCTTTTATTCTCTTATCTGGTCCCACCCACATCCTGCTGATTGGTCCATTTTACAGAGCCGATTGGTCCATTTTGACAGGGAGCTGATTGGTCCCTTTTTACAGGGTGCTGATTGGTGCATTTACAATCCCTGAGCTAGACACAAAAGTTCTCCATGTCCCCACTAGATTAGCTAGGTACAGAGTATGGACGCAAAGGTTCTCCCAGTCCCCACCAGAGTAGCTAGATACAGAGTGTCGATTGGTGCATTCACAAACCCTGAGCTAGACACGGTGCTGATTGGTGTGTTTACAAACCTTGAGCTAGATACAGAGTGCTGATTGGTGTATTTACAATCCCTTAGCTAGACATAAAGGTTCTCCAAGTCCCCACCAGACTCAGGAGCCCAGCTGGCTTCACCCAGTAGATCCCCCACCGGGGCCACAGGTGGAGCTGCCTGCCAGTCCTGCTGTGTCCGGTATTGGTGGGTTCTTGGTCTCAATGACTTCAAGAATGAAGCCATGGACCCTCATGGTGAGTGTTACAGTTCTTAAAGGTGGCATGTCCAGAGTTTCTTCCTTGTGATGTTCGGATGTGTTCAGAGTTTCTTCCTTCTGGTGGAGTTCATGGTCTCGCTGGCTCAGGAGTGAAGCTGCAGACCTTCGCAGTGAGTGTTACAGCTCTTAAGGTGGCGCGTCTGGAGTTGTTCGTTCCTCCTGGTAGGTTCGTGGTCTCGCTGGCTTTAGGAGTGAAGCTGCAGACCTTTCCGGTGAGTGTTACAGCTCATAAAGGCAGTGTGGACCCAAAGAGTGAGCAGCAGCAAGACTTATTGCAAAGAGCGAAAGAATAAAGCTTCCGCAGTGTGGAAGGGGATCCCATTGGGTTGCCACTGCTGGCTGGGGCAGCCTGCTTTTATTCTCTTATCTGGCCCCACCCACATCCTGCTGATCGGTAGAGCCGAGTGGTCTGTTTTGACAGGGCACTGATTGGTGCGTTTACAATCCCTGAGCTAGACACAAAGGTTCGCACGTCCCCACCAGATTAGCTAGATACAGAGTGTCCACACAAAGGTTCTCCAAGTCCCCACCAGAGTAGCTAGGAACAGAGTGTCGATTGGTGCATTCAAAAATCCTGAGCTAGACACAGGGTGCTGATTGGTGTGTTTACAAACCTCGAGCTGGATACGGAGTGCTGATTCGTGTATTTACAATCCCTTAGCTAGACATAAAGGTTCTCCACATCCCCACCAGACTCAGGAGCCCAGCTGGCTTCACCCAGTAGCTCTCGCACGGGGGCTACAGGTGGAGCTGCCTGCCAGTCCTGCGTGGTGTGCCCGCGCTCCTCAGCCCTTGGGTGGTCGATGGGACCGGGCGCCCTGGAGCAGGGGGCGGGGCTGGTCAGGGAGGCTCAGGCTGCACAGGAGCCGACGGAGTCGGGGGAGGCTCAGGCATGGCGGGCTGCAGGTCCCGAGCCCTGCCCCTGGGGAGGCAGCTAAGGCCCAGCGAGAAATCAAGCACAGTGCCACTGGGCCGGCACTGCTGGGGGACCCAGTACACCCCCTGCAGCTGCTGGCCGGGGTGCTAAGCCCCTCATTGCTGGGGGCCGGCAGAGCCCGCCGGCTGCTCCAAGTGCGGGGCCTGCAAAGCCCACGCCCACCCGGAACTCCAGCTGGCCCGCAAGCGTCGTGCGCAGCCCCGGTTCCTGCTCGCGCCTCTCCCTCCACACCTCCCTGCAAGCTGAGGGAGCCAGCTCCAGCCTTGGCCAGCCCAGAAAGGGGCTCCCACAGTGCAGCAGTGGCTTGAAGGGCTCTTCAAGTGCCACCAAAGTGGGAGCCCAGGCAGAGGAGGCGCCGAGAGCGAGCGAGGGCTGTGAGGACTGCCAGCACGCTGTCACCTCTCACCGCCATGCGCCCGCACTCCTCAGCCCTTGGGTGGTCGATGGGACTGGGCGCCGTGGAGCAGAGGGCGGCGCTCATCAGGGAGGCTCCGGCCGCACAGGAGCCCACAGAGTGGGCGGGAGGCTCAGGCATGGTGGGCTTCAGGTCCGGAGCCCTGCCCCTGGGGGAGGCAGCTAAGGCCGGGTGAGAAATTGAGCACAGCAGCTGCTGGCCCAGGTGCTAAGCCCCTCACTGCCCGGGGCTGGCGGGGCCGGCCGGCCACTCCGAGTGGGGGGCCCTCCGAGCCCACGCCCACCCGGAATTGGCGCTGGCCCCGCAAGCACAGCATGCAGCCCCGGTTCCCACCCGCGCCTCTCCCTCCACACCTCCCGGCAAGCTGAGGGAACTGGCTCTGGCCTTGGCCAGCCCAGAAAGGGGCTCCCACAGCGCAGCGGCGGGCTGAAGGGCTCCTCAAGCGCAGCCAGAGTGGGCGCCAAGGCCGAGGAGGCACCGAGAGCAAGCGAGGGCTATGAGGGCTGCCAGCATGCTGTCACCTCTCAACACTGCTGCAGTTTCCTCCCAGGCCCACCTCTATTTAGGGTCAGGCTGGCTGGAGAGGATTCACCTCTCAGCCTTGCTTCAGAGCCTCCTTGGCTTCCTCTGGAGCACTTCCTGGAAGATCTACTGCAGACCCTGCTAGGGCATGGGAGAATATCTGGACTTCTTGGGCACCACGCATGGGCTCAGGGTGAAAGGGGTGGGTTGGAGAGGTATTTCTTAAGCAGTTAAATCCATGATCTACTGCTCTTCTTTTTTTGACCCTTCAGTTACTTTGTTCACTTCTCTAAAGGATTTACATATTTTGAGTTTTTTTTTTTTTTTTTCAAAGACAGGGTCTTGCTCTTTTTTTTCAAAGACAAGGCCTATCTCCAGGCTAGAGTGCGGTGGTGCGATCATAGCTCACTGCAGCCTCGAACTCCTGGGCTCATGGGCTCAAGTGATCCTCCTGCTTCAGCCTCCTGAGTAGCTGGGATTATAGGCATGTGCCATTGCATCTGGCTAATTTTTTAAAAAGTTTTTTGTAGAAATGAGGGGCCTCACTTTGTTGTCCAGGCTGGTCTCAAACTTCTGGCTTCAAAGGATCCTCCCCTGGCTTCCAAGGATCCTCCCCTATGTTAACTCTCTTCATCTTCACAGCAACCTTATAGAGTACATGCTATTAACACCCTGAGGTTATGGATGAAGAAACAGGTGCAGCGAATGGGTGATTTGCCTAAGGTTGGGCAACAAATCAGAAACAGGTAGGATTTGAGCCCAGGAATCCTGGTATCAGAGTCTGTACTCAGAAATGCTAGGCAGAGAGAAAATTCTTGAACTTTGAGAGTAGGCTGTTAAAATGTGATTATTCAACAAGAAATTTCTCTTCTAAATAAATTATTTAGATGTTAAAAATTCTTCTGACATGAGCAAATACTCTTGACAATAGTTCAGAGAATCTAGGTCAGATCTTTTCCTCTGCTAACCTAGTTCTTCACTAAAAAGCAACATCTACTACCATTATTACCAATAATTAAAATAATAATGGCAATGACTTCATGGACCTGCTGCTTATAAACTTCACTGATATGATATTATAGTAAATATAATTTGTTCAGAATTAGGAGGCTGACCTCTAGTGTCATGATTTTAATTAGCTGGATGTTAATAAATATTGGGATCGTTTTTAGTGCTTTAAGTATTTTTTTTAATAAAAAGTCTTCTCCTTGAATACTTGTGATTTTTTTCATTCTTTTTTCTTTTCTTCCCTTAAGAAAGCAAATATTTATTTCACATACAGAGAAATTAGTCACTCTGTTTTCATTGTTCCTTTATTTTTACATCTCGAATTTAATCTTGTACTAATTCCAAAAAGCAATTGTGCAATTTTGGGTTTTTCTGAAATACGTCTCATTCATTCCCTAAAGCTTTGGAAATGCTCCATGGTGCTCCTTTCCCCAAGCCTTTTTGCATTTTAAAAAATTCCCTTTCTGTTTTAGAGCCAAACTTTGCCCTTGTCCCAAACTTCTATATTTTAAAAATACTCTTGTCTTATTTTCTAATGATTGGGTGAATTTCATTTCTACCACTTTTCTATTTTTTTTTTTCCCTGGATTGTTTTGGTGATTCAATTTCTGGGCTCCAAATGTATAGTTGCCAGATTTTTACTGCTATTGGCCATAAAATCCTGCCCAGTCACTAGGCTGTAAAAAAGCAGATGCAAAATTGCTCCTACTGTCGGCTGCCAGCTGTGTAGTCCCGCAGCCAGAGGCAGAGAGGCCGTATTCCCCCCACTTTCCTTAGATTCAGGAGCCTGTTCAATACACACTGCCTATGTCACGACCTGCATAGCTGCCTGTCAGTAACCGCCTAGGGCCTCTTATTTGTGTAAATAAGTTAGTTTCATTTTCATTTTGTTTGAACTTCCACATTGCCACTACATAGAGAATGTTTTCTTTATCTTTTCCTACTGAGTTGTAAATAATTGTTACCCTAATCTTGCAGATACAATGATGCTGCCTTGATTCTCGTGTGTTAGGTTCAGTTCACAGGAGCTACTCTCCTTTTCAAAGCAAGCAGCATCAGCACACTGATTCTTGGCTGGAATTCGGAGACCCGGAGACCTGGGCAGGAGACAGAAGCAGCATTGTATGAAAGGATGAAAGAGAGACAAGAGGCAGCATCCTGGGTGTGAAACCAAAATAATATCATCTGTCTTGTCCAAATGAACTGGCAATGCAAGGGGGCCAACCATAGAAAGAATCTATGTGGTAAGCAATGGAGTAGAAACCAGATCAGATGAACGGCCAAAATGCATGTTTATTTTCTCATTGGATTCTCATGGTCTCACCTCCATGGAGAGACAGAACTAGAATTTGACCCATGCAGTGTGATCAGAGGGCCTGGACGCCAAGTCTCTGCTTGACTGCCCTGGTTTACGGTCTTTGAGAGGTTATTTTCTGCCCAAAAGCATCCATTAGTACATGGGAATCCAGACTTGGAACATGCTCTGTCTGGCTCCAGAGTCCTCTAGGTTTTCAAATATTCTACTGAGATTGAGGCAAAGGCTCAGGAAACATCCCCTGAGCTGGAAAGGGCTGCTGTAATTGGTTTTCATAGGACACCTGTATAGTGGGCTGTTGACCCAGCTTGTACACAGTCTCAGTGAGGGTGATTTTTTTAAGAGTTATTTGTGTTTTTGCTTATATCATGGCCCTTTAGAATACTCATTTGATTGCCTTGTAGTGGTTGTTATTTTTCTTTTATTTTGAGTGGGTATGTTATTTTCCTTTCTGGCTGCTTCTTTTCCTGCCATTTTGGGGTTTGACCCAATTTACTACAAAATATAGATGTTCCTAGTAATTTTTTTCATGTATTTAAGCCTCTTCTAGTGTGTTCATGTGTTTAATGTCAAAGCTTCTGTCTTACCCCAAAGTTTATATGGTTATATGATTATATCTCTCCCTTTACCCTTTCTTTGGAATCGATTTTTTAAAAATTAATAGACTTCATTTCTTTTAGCAATTTTAGGCTTACAGAAAAACTGGGCAGAAAATACAGAGCTCCTATATTCACCTTCCCCACTCCCACACACCGTTTGTGGAAAAGACTATCTTTTTTCCACTAAATTGACTTTTCTCATTCATCAAATATCAGTTGACCTTATTTGTTTGGATCTATTTCTAGGCTCTGTACTCTGCTCCACTTATCTGTCTATTCTTTCACCAATACCATGCTGTCTTGATTATTGTAGCTTTATAGTACTTCCTGGAGTTGGATAGTGTAAGGCCTCTGATTGTATTCTTTTCTTTCTTACTTAATGAAACCCAATACTGGGTTGGCTATTCTGGGTCTTTTGCCTTTCCATACAAACTTAGAACTAGTTTGTCAAAATTAAAAAAAAAATTTAAACCTTTACTGGTATTTGGATTGGAATTTCATTTAATCTATAGATCCAGTTGGGAAGAAGGGATATTTGACAATATTAAATCTTATCCATGTCCATGGTGTATCTCTCCATTTATTCATATATTCTTTGGTTTCTTTCATCAGAGGTTTATAGCTTTTATCATATAAATCTTATACATATTTTGTTAGATTTATACCCATTTTTTGGTGTGAATGTAAATGGCATTATTTCTTAATTTCAAATTCCAGTTGTTCATTGTTGATATGTAAGAAAGCAATTAACTTTTAAATATTAATCTTGTATCTGCCAACGTTTACATAATAGCTTACTAATTCCAGAAGGGGATTTTTGTTGTTGCTGATTCTTTTGGATTTTCTACACAGACAATCATACCATCTATATACGAAGACAGCTTTATTTCTTTCTTCCCAATCTGTACGCTTTTAATTTCTTTTTCTTGTCTTATTGCACTAGTTAGGACTTCCAGTATGATCTAAAATAAGACTGGTGAGAGCAGATATCCTTGCCTTCCTAAATTAAAAGGAAAGCATCTAGTTTCTCTTCATTAAGTATGAAGTTAGCTGTAGATTTTTTGTACATGTCCTTTATCAGTTTGAGAAAGTTTCCCTCTATTCCTAGTTTGCTTGGAGTTTTTACCGTAAGTGGATGGTGGATTTTGTTAAATTCTTTTTCTGCATCTATTGATATGATCATATAATTTTTCTTCTTTAGCCTGTTGTTGTGATTGAATACATTATGATTTTCAAACATTGAACTAGTCCTGCATATCTGGAGTAAATCCCATTTGGTCATGGCGTATTGTTTGTTTTATACATTGTTGGATTCAATTTACTAATATTTTATTGACGATTTTTGCATCCATTTTCCTGAGAGATACTAGTCTATTGTTTTCCTTTCCTGTAATGCCTTCATCTGGTTTTGGCATTAAGGTTAGGCTGGTTTCATCGAATGAATTAAAACATATTTTCCTCTGTTTCTCTTTTCTCCTTGTTTGTTTTTACTTCTAGCTTTTTTTTTCCCATGCATCCAAAAATGGTCAATAATTCTAAACTCATGTCTATTAAATATGGCTTGCCTTACCCTGTATGTTGCATCGTATTTTATGCAAGGAAACAGGGACAACTATTAGCTTTTAATCATTTTGTGTCCTGATGCTTTAACACTGTGGCTTCTTTTTCTAAAACTCCCATCTAAGCCAGAAATGTCTTATTATCAGCAATAGCGTAAAGAAAAATTTTCTGAAAGTCATCTTTGTCTTGGATATCATCTCAAAATCAATTGTCAATAATTCTATCTTTTTGGCATCATTGTAAATCAAGCAAAGTCGCTTTCAGAAAATTTCCCTTATAGGAATAATGCTTAACTGAAGAGATGTATACTCAGAGAAGAAGCAGCCTTTTGTAAGGAAAATTTCTCTGAATAAAACTGTCTTTAAAAGACTTTGCAACAACAAAAAAAGAGCTAGCTTCTGCAGGAGGAAGAAAAAAACAACTCCGACTCTAAATCCAAGGCCAGTGACACCACACTGCATATAATACAGTTTCTTTTTTGCAACAGTAAGAACATGAGCACAAAGGGAACATTTATGAGAGCCAACATGATCAATTTGAGGAAAACAGCAGTTAGAAACTGCAATCCAATTTTTTTTCCTGTCTAGAAAATCAATGAACCACAAACATCTAATAAATCGGTCAATTATACACAGATGCCAGGCTGTACAAAAGATGTATATTAGTTTTAGCAAATCATGACTGTCTCATAGAGATTTTATGACAGAAAGTTCCACTGATTAAAATGTCAGTATTAAACATTGCCTTTCATTCAAATAGCTAGTCCAGACTCAGCCTCTGTAATGATGGAATGTAATAATTAAATAGTGGGCAAAGCCCACATGTTAGCAAACAACAACAAAAATAATCAGACTGCTCAAAGAAAAGGAAAGAGCTGGTGAAGCACAACTGAGGTGGTCTCGGGCTTAGCTCCCCAGTGAAAGCATCCAGAGTAACACCCAGGTACTCAGATGGCAGGCACTGCACATGTTTCCATGACAACTCCAAGGACCTGGCTGGGGACTTATCACTGGGGTTGCAGAGTTGGGATTTCTCTGAAAGAAGAAGTAAGAATTGTGTTTTAATTAAAGAAATATTTTTTAAAGTATGACTCTTAATTTTAATTAATTAATAAATATTTTAATAGTATTAATTTTTTATGTTAATACCATTAATTGTTTTAAAATTGATATTCCTGCTTGAGCCCAGGAGTTCAAGGCTGCAGTGAGCTATGATTGTGCCAATGCACTGCAGCTGGGGCAACAGAGCAAGACCCTGTTTCTAAAATAAATAAATAAAATTTAAAAATAAAAAAAAAGATATTTTTATCCCTAATTTTAAAAGTTAGGGATCATTTAAAAAGCCTTTTAGTTTTTCCTTGGCCTCACTGCCTGGGGTACCACAGTACAGCATGGCAAGTTCCCCTTTATATTCTGTAGTAAGATGTTCTAGCATAGATGTGGTCAGAGGCTTCCTGACTTCCCAGCAGGGCCTGCTTTGTTTGTACTCCCAGCCACACGGCCCCAAGAGTAACTCTGGGCCTGAGTGAAAAAACCCTTTGTAGAGGGGTAATGGACCAGATGAAAGTCTTCACGTAGAATTTTCCCCACTCCCCCTTTTTGGATCTCGCACCTTTATTCGTATCATCTTCCCCCATTGTCCTCAGTCCTGACTATTCAGGCACCAAAAAGGATATCTCTCTTTGGCTTCTTTCCTCATTATGTGGGAAAACTCAGCTGAAAATCCACAGGCATCCTAATATTCAATAATGAGAGATGCTGTGTTCAGCACTTGTCTCCAGATCTTGAGTGACACTCTATCCCAGAATGCTGAGTGACACTCTATCCCAGAATGCTGAGTGACACTCTATCCCAGAATGCTGAGTGACACTCTATCCCAGGATGCTGTGGTCAGTCGCTGTTAGGAACTAAATGTCTGGGTTCCCCCCAAAATTCATGTTTTGAAGTCCTAACCTCCAGTGTTGCCGTATTTGGAAAGGGGCCTTGAAGAATTCATTAAGATACAGTAAGGTCATAAGAGTTGACCCCGATCTGATAGGATTAGTGTCCCTAGGAGAAGAGACACCCAGAGCTCTCTCCCCATTCCCCCACCATGAGCGTGCACTGAGGAAAGGCCATGTGGGGACACAGTGAGAAGGTGACCAGGTGACCGTCTGCAAGCCAGAGATTCCTCACCAGAAACCAAGTCACCAGAACCTTGATCTTGGATTTCCAGCCTCCAGAACATCGAGAAAATATGTTTTTGTGGCTTAAGGCCCCCAGTCTATGTTATTTTGTTAAGGCAGCCCAAGCTGGCGAATATAATGGCATCAGAGAGGGAGACAGCCATCACATAAGACTCCCTCCATCAGACACGAATGGTATCAGCCAGGCAGTCCCAGAAGCCTGCAATAGAAAAGCAACATTCACTGACCCTCATGTTTGGAGTGATGGTATGTTCTCCCATACATACAAATGTGTCTAGAAACCCCAAGGTAAGACAGCATGTCTAGTGAGTTCTGGAGAATGACTGCCCTGTGTCCACTTGGCTTATGTGATGGAGGCTACTGGAGCCTCAGGACACAATTGTTGGACACATTGAACATTGCCATAACATCTGACAGACGGAGCACAGATGTTCAGCGACTTCCACCAAGGCCAGGCAACCTGTGGATAATCCGAAAAGAAACCATAAGGGATGTAAAATCGAACTCTGCTTTTCTTCTTGATCACTGGGTACCACTTTGGGCTACAAAGTAGAGAATTTATTTTGACTTCTTTAGCCCCATCAAGGCTCGTGGTTCTCCCTGACACCCCTCACCACCTCATGTCTTCATCTGCAGACTGTGCTGGGATGCTAGGCTGTTCCTCCCATTAGGAGCAGCTCAGTGGGAGCAGATTCAAGTAGAAGGAGAGAGGAATCTGCATGCATTGGGCTGACAGTGATTTGTTCATTTCTTAGAGTAATCAGTAACATCTTGATTGATGCATTCTTAGTTTAGTGCTCTGGTTGTTACTGCTTACTGAGAATATTATTTTCTTCCATTTTTGTCTCTTTCTTGTTTTCCATCCTCCAAGTCAAAATTCTTAGAGTTCTTTGACTCTGAATATATTTTCAGCTTATGAACTATAATACATTGAATTCTAAACTCCATGTGTTGTTAAAGTATATCACTGGTGACACTATTGTAGCTATTCATTTTAAAATAAATGTCTCTAGGGAGCTTAAGGTTCATCCTTGTATTAGTCAGGGTTCTCTAGAGTGACAGAACTAATAGGATAGATGTATATATGAAAGGGTGTTTATTAAGGGGATTTGACTCACACAATCACAAGGTAAAGTCCTATGATAAGCCATCTGCAAGCTGAGGAGCAAGAAAGCCAGTGGTGGATTAGTCTGAGTCCCAAAACCTCAAAAGTAGGGAAGCTCACAGTGCAGGCTTCAGTCTGTGGCCAAAGGCCAGAGAACCCCTGGCAAACCACTGGTGTAAGTCCAGGAGTCCAAAAGCTGAAGAACTTGGAGTCTGATGATGTTCGAGGGCAGGAAGCATCCAGTACGGGAGAAAGATGGAGGCTGGAAGACTCAGCAAGTCAAGACCTTCCACATTCTTCTACCTGCTTTATTCTAGCCATGCTGGCAGCTGATTAGAAGGTGCCCATCCAGATTGAGGGTGGGTCTGCCTCTCCCAGTCCATTGACTCAAATGTTAATCTCCTTTGGCAACACCATCACAGACGCACCCAGGAACAATACTTTGCATCCTTCCATCCAGTCAAGTTGACACTCAATAGTAACCATCACAATCCTCCTCCATGACTCTTCAGATGCTGTTTTCTTTGAAGGAAACACTGTGTATGGACCTCGTTGATTTTTCACTCTAGTAGTTCTGTTGCTGGTAAATGTTTAATAATTGGTGCTCTCGGGGTGTTTGCCAAATTCCATGGTGTATGATCAATATCCCCACTATTTATTAACCTATTTTGAGCCACCAATATGGTGTCACTGAATGTGAAATTGGGGAAGAGATTCATACAATTGGCTCTCCAGCCCCTGCATGCTGTGGTTAGGGGGTGTAATTAACTCTCCACCTGACCTTTCATAAAAGCCCTGCTCCTAGGGGTTTCTTGTCTCTTAAAATCAACCTTTGTCAGGAGGGTCGCTTAAGCCCAGGAGTTCCAGGCTGCAGCGAGCTATGATTGTGCCACTGCACTCCAGCCTGAGCAACACAGTGAGACCCCTTTACTAAAAAACAAACAAACAAACAAAAAGAATAGCCTTTGTTACCTGACCTCACATACGAGTGGCTCCCCAAACATGATGGAGAAAATATAACAAGGATTTTAAAACACAGGAAAATCGGAGTGTTTTCCCACACCTTTCTTCCCCTAGGCCGCATCCTGACCTCTTTAGCTCAGAAACAATATTTCACCATACAGAACCATTTCCACCATGCCTATATGATCCAGTTCATTCATTAAACACTGATAAATACAATTTTCTGCTTCAGTGGAAAGTGGAATGACATTGGTGAAATAGTGATACATATTCAATTTGATTATAAAAATAAAAAAGAGTAAAAGACTTTCTGTTGCATGTTCATGTCAAAAGCAAGGAAATGGTTGATTGTATCTGGTGTATCAAACATCTAGTGGTCAGTGCTTGGGGCCACCACAGTGGTTTTCTCACCAGAGCTGCTCTGCGCTGGGGTTTCTGGGATTGTTCCTGGCTATCCAGTCCAGTGCCTAGCTCTCCAGCATTCCCAAAATTCTGTGGGCTGCCCACTATTCTTTGAACAGCTCTCTTTTCTGCTAACTTGAACCAAGTTGGCTTTTATTGCAACTCAGAACTCAGGCTCTAGGGCAAGACAGCTTTGGTTCAAATTCCAGATGCCTCAGCTACTAGCTTGTGTCCTTAGGCAAATTTCTCTCCACAAATTCATCATCTGTAAAAGGGGGATAATGCTTCCCATTAAGTTATTATGATGCTTAAATGAAGTAATACGTGCACATGTTATAGAACAATACGGGGCACATAGTAAGCGCTCAATAACTGTTAGCTATTATCATCATGTTGGGTACATTACAGCAAAAATTGGTTGACGTCAACCAATTCCAAATACAAAGGGAAAATGAACAGCCGTGAAGCCACTGCTTTTGTGTCACATATTTTATGTGTTCTCAAACATAAGAAACCTCTTCATAGTATAATAGCTTCAAACTTGGTACAGAACAGAGAATATGTATTTACTTTTTCCATGGTAATCAGCAGTTTAGAAGTTGATCACTCTTTAAATCCAGCATCTGTTAATGTTTAAAGCAATTCATAGTTTTCCTCAGAGCGCATGATTTTGGACAAAGACAACAACGAATAAAAGTGCCAAAATGGGCTCACTAGCCTGTGTGCATAAAATGAAGTAATTTCAACAAATTCTCTGTATGTACTATGTATGTACTTATTCTATTCCATGTTAACAAAAGCTTTTATTGTCCTCCTCAAAAATTCCTCTGATATTTGCCTTTCAAATTCTAGAATGGCAATGCTAATTTTAATGTCACATTCTTGTTTCCTTCTTGGCAAAATGTATTGTTTTGCTTTAGTGTTCTGAATATTTTTTAAATGTTTCCAACATTTCTAACACATGGGCAATTTGAAAAACTCTAGCCTTTTACTTCTTTTTTTTTTTCCTCTTTCTTCTGATTTAATAAAATTAGGACGGAAACCCTCGCATTTTCTTTCTTTTCTTTCTTTCTTTTTGAGACAGAGTCTTGCTCTGTCACTTGGGCTGGAGTGCAGTGCCATAATCACAGCTCACTGCCACCTCAACCTCCCAAGTTCAAGTGATCCTCTAACCTCAGCCTCCCAAGTAGCTTGGACCACAGGTACATGCCACCACGCCTGGCTAATTTTTTATTTTTTTATAGAGATGGGATCTCCCTGTTGCCCGGGCTGGTCTCAAACTTCTAAGCTCAAGCAATCATCCCACCTTGACTTCCCAAAGTGCTGGGATTACAGGCATAAGCCACCATGCCTGGCCACCCCTTGCATTTTTCTAAAGCCTATTTTACAATTATCTCTTTGGTTGGTGCAAAAGTACCTGTGTTTTTCTCCATTACTTTTAATAGTGAGCTAGTGGCTTTTATAGAGATGATTTATCTATTCATTCAACAAATAGACACAGAGCCCTTATTTGGAGCAGGGCTGGGCTAATGCCAGGATGTTTTGATGAACAAAGCATGACCTTATCCTCAAAGAGTTTACAGTACGGTAGGAAGAGAGAGAAAGAAACAGGCTGTTCCCATAACCTGCAACTAGAGGTAAATTCATGATGCTAGGAGAACACAGCAGAAGGGCACCTAATCCAAACTCAGGGGATCAGGAAAGGATTCTCAGAGGAAATGACATTTGGCAGAGACTTGTACAATAACTAAGAGTTAGCCAATAAAGAATGGTATTTTTCTTTAACCTTCTTGTGGAAGGGTGTATAATTAAACTATGTCATGCTCTGAATGTTTCATAAATCTTTTTTTAAAAAAATGAATAATTTTTAATGTCCTATAAATATTCCATTTCTTTGAAAAGCAGGATGTAAATATAGTGGATTCCATCATTGAGAACTTTACACATATTTGCAGCATTAATTGTACTCCCGGTTCCAAAATTCTGAAATATTTTATATATGTATCTTAGTCAGTTGGGGCTACTATGAAAAATATCATATAATAAGTGGCTTCAACAACAAACACTTATTTCTCACCGTTCTGGAGTCTAGAAGTCTGAAATCAGGATGCCAGCATGGTCAGGTTCTTGGTGAGGGCCTCTTCTTGACTTGTAGATACCTGCCTTTTAGTTGTAACCTCACATGGCAGAGACAGAGAGAAGGCTCTGGTCTTTTCTTCCTTTTAGAAAGGCACTAATCCACCACGGGGTCTGTACCCTCATGACCTCATCTAAACCTATTGACCTTTCACAGGCCCCAATACCATCTCATGGGAGATTAGGGATTCAACATATGGATTTTGGAAGGACACAGTCAGTCCATAGCAATGCTCTATTGCATTTATTTTTCTCTTCCTCCTCTCCTCTCCTCTCCTCTCCTCTCTTCTCTTCTCCTCTCTTCCCTTTTCTTTTTTCTACAGTCTCACTGTGTTGCCCAGGCTGGAGTGCAGTGGCGTGAGCTTGGCTCACTGCAACCTCCGCTTCCTGGGTTCAAGCGATTCTCTTGCTTCAGACTTCCAAGCAGCTGGGATTACAGGCATGCACCACCATGCTGTCTAATTTTTGTATTTTTACTAGAGATGAGGTTTCACCATGTTGGCCAGGCTGGTCTCGAACTCCTGACCTCAAATGATCTGCTGGCTGCAGCCTCCCAACATGCTAGGATTACAGGCGTGTGCCACTGTGGCTGGCCATGTTTATTTTTCTTATGTGAGAAATAAGTAAGTTTACTTTAGTCACATGTTTCCCTACTAATAAATTACATTCATTAAGATGAAACATTGAATTTTTAAGCCCAATACACATTAACTTCAAAGCAATTTCTCTAACTCACGATGCAAATTCATGCATAAAATTAAACATAAGTTTTTAAATTACAAAATAGAGGTAACAAAATTATTTTCCAGTTTTGCTCATACTTCTGCAATGTATGCAGTGGCTATTTTTTAAAAATAACCTCCTTGAAGAAATCTTTTTTTGAGATGGAGTCTCACTCTGTCACCAGTTTGGAGTGCAGTGACACAATCTCGGCTCACTGCAACCTCTGCCTCCCAAGTTCAAGTGATTCTCTTGCCTCAGCTTCCCCAAGTAGCTGGGATTACAGGTGCCTGCCATCACGCCTGGCTATTTTTTGTTTTTTCAGTAGAGACAGGGTTTCACTATGTTGGCCAGGCTGGTCTCGAACTCCTGACCTCAGGTGATCCACCCGCCTTGGCCTCCCAAAGTGCTGAGATTACAGATGTGAGCTACCATGCTCAGTCTTTGAGGAAATTTTGCACCCAGTGCTTCTATTTGTTTTGAAACATTACATTTTTCATGTTATTCTAAGATGCTAAAATATGACATATCAAAATTGTTTACTCTCATCAATTTTGCCTGTCTCACCTTCCTGCAACACAGCACTTCACTGGTTAACCCTGACTAGATCAACTTTCTACTTGCAAAATGTTGAATCTGTCATTTCAACCAGCTTAACAATTGACATTTTATTCATAGCCACAAACTTCAAAAGGCACTCAATACTGCTCAGTACCCCTGTTTTCTAGTAAGTTTATTATTCTCCTCTGTGATAATATTTTAAATCTTCTTTCTCTGCTTAAACAGCCCATGCACCCTATCCCTCCCCACCCTCAATTAGTGACTCTGCCTTATTTTTCATTGTGGTAACAGAAATATTGTAGAAACAAAATTTACAATCATAAATGCTGGTGTGAGAAAATAGAGTTATTTTTCTGTAACTGAATGAGTTTTGCCTCTAACTCTCATTCCACTGATGATTCAGAAAATTGAATTCCAGATTTCTTTAGTCACTTCAGATTTTCTCAGTATTTTCAAACTCAGTCCATTCAGGACTATACAAGTCCCGAATGGGACTTCCCGGAGTGACATTTAAGATCCAGAAGGTTTACATTGTGTAATCAGGAAAAGACATATATTCTACTTTTGAACACTGAAAAAACCTGGAAAGAATGACCAACCGTAGCAATGTTGATTTAGATATAGTGTTTCTCACTAAAAGGTACCAGGGCTTCTGAATTCAAAACTACAGGGTGTTTTGCTTAATTTTTTCAATATGAAACTTGTTCCTCCGTTCACCCATACCACACATCCTGGTTGTCAAGAATGGGGATGATAAATGAGAATTTCACATAATTACTCATTTGGCTTATTCTAAATTACACATAAAACAATCTAAGATTAACAATATCATGATTTTAGCAATATGATTCTGAAAATACTTTTACGTTTATTTTTCTGAGAATTCTTTCCATTCATTTTAGTTATTCTATTTCTGTATTGTCAGAAGTTATATTAACTTACTTTTTTCTTCCTTTCATTTCTCAGTTACTGTTAATTCTCCATATAATTATATATTTAGAGCTTACCACTAACTTTATGTTGATTTTTTTTCTATGATTCTCCAGTTTCTCAAGGAAGAACTGATGAGAACAGTATTTTCTGAATTTTTAAATTTTGATCATAGTTTGTCTGTGGTCTTTAACACTCGGCAGCCTTTTTGGCTAGATATAAAATTCTTGGATCCACATTTCCTCTTCTGGAGCATCTTAAATGTTATATTCCATTTTTCTTCTAGCATAAAGCATTGCTGTCAAACCTTTATAGGGCAATCTATTTTATTTCCTTCATGTAGGTGACCCGGCCTTTTGCGAAGTGCTCAAGGAATTTTTTAAGTCCAATTATTTAATTCGAATCTATTTTAATATTGGTCACTCTGAGTTGGTTTTTCTGAGGATTCACTGTACCTTTTCAATATGTAGTATTAATCTTTTTATTGTTACTTAGAATAAGAAAATGTTTCCTTTCTTTTTTGTAGTTTTTATTGTTTGTTCTGTTCCCTAAATTTGGTTTTCTTCTTCAGAGCTTCCTATTACATGTATGTTGGATCTTTCTTGCCTGCCTTCTGTATCTGTGGCTTTCTTTATAACCCTTTCTACCTCTTTATTCTTCCATTATTTTTATATTAAAGTTTTACTCTTCTTAATTTTAATTTTTCTGAAAGCATTTTCTACTCTATTTATTCATTATCTTTTTTCTGGCTTAGATATTATTTCAGAAATAAATTTTTTAGAAGTTTTACTTGTTTTCTGAGTTCTGTCTTCTCATTCCTGAATTTTCTTCTGCTCTATTCTGTCCTTTCAGTTATTGCGTCATTTTTTAAATGTCTTTTATAGTGTTGTAAAATATCAGTTTATATTTTTCATCTATTTGTGCACATGTCTCTTTGGCATGCTTTCATTGTTTTTAGGAATACTATTTTGCATTTTTTTCTTTTCCCCTTAATATGACCTTAATTCCTTTATCTTGCTCATTTTTATGTGAAATTAATTTTTTGAATTTTAGATTAATGTTTCCAACTTCATGGATCCTAGATCTTCCTCTTCTGTTGTTTTGTAATATGTTTCAAAATACAATTGGCCCTCTGTATCCATGGACTTTACATCCATGGACTCGACCAATCAAGGACTGAAAATATCTTTTTGAAAATATTTTTTAAAATTGCATCTGTGTTGACATGTTCACTTTTTGTCTTGTCATTATTCCGTAAACAATATGGTATAACAACTATTTACAAAGCATTTGCATTTTGTTAGGTATGATAAGGAATCTAGAGATGACTTAAAGTATATGGGATGTACATAAGTTGTGTGCAAATACTATGCTATTTTACATCAGACTTGAGCATCTGCAGATTTTGGCATTCTCAAAAGGTTCTGAAACCAATCCCACATGGATATCCAGGAACAACTGTACAATTGCTTATATTTTGAAATTTCTTGGCTTTGTTCCCTCTTGCTATTTTTAGCCAGACTTTCTTTTTTCCTTGGTCTCTGTTGACCCTCTCCTGCTCAATTTTGATTTGATTTCCAAGAATTTCACCTCTGTGTGGGGTGTTGTCCTGGAAGGGGGCTTTTGCTGGTTAGTTTTAAGGGTTCATAGGTCCAGACCACTTTAGCAACTTAAGGCCTTACAATTGGCTTGCTATTGTAGGGTGAAAACTCTTCCCAGTGTTAGCTACCATTCTCAGATTGACGTTCGGAGCTGCAGGTGAGCCCTGTGGTTATTCTGAAGTTTCTTCAGTCCATCAGTTGTACCATTGTTTCCATCTGCTTTCTCCTTCATAAACGCTGATTTTATGCATATTTTAAAGCTGTCAGGATAGAACTCACCTATATTTTGAAGTTAATGAGGTTACTTTTTCATTTAGTTTTGTTATAGATATTGTCCGGGTTTTATGTGCTTGTTATCCTAATTGCTGTGGGCTTTTATGAGGGGATTTAGGAAAATTAAAAACCAGTAGCTTCTTGCCAGCTATGTGTCCCAACTTTCCCCAGTTTACTCCCTTAAAACTGTAATCCAGAAGGTGACATTATTTTGCATATAACTTTTTTTTTTTTTTTTTGAGACAGCATCTCACGTCACCCAGACTGGAGTGCAGTGGTACAATCATGGCTCACTGCAGCCTCGACCTCCCGGGCTCAGATGATCTTCCCACCTCAGCCTCCCAAGTAGCTGGAACTACAGGCATGCACCACCATGTCCGGCTAATTTTTGTATATTTTTGTAGGGATAGGGTTTTGCCATGTTTCCCAGGCTGGTCTCGGACTCCTGGCCGTAAGCAATCTACCTGCCTCGGCCTCCCAAAGTGCTGAGATTGTAGGTACGAGCCACTGCGCTAGGCCCACTTATAACTTTTTGGTGATTTTGCCTCATATTTAGAAGATATGTGAAGTCCTCACTATCACCTCAAAGATCACACATAATCTCGCCTCTGCCTATCTCTCCAAGTCCACTTTCTACCCATTTCCCCACATTCTCTACAGTACAGATGCACTGATTTGTAATAAACTAAATTTGTTCTGACTTTAGATTTTTTGTTTGTGGTTTCTTTTTGTTGCCATCTAACAAAGTGTTTGTCTAGCTCTTCTGACTGCATCATTCTCATCCTTTAGCTCTCAGTATAATTGTCATTTTCACAGAACGGACTTTCCTAAATACTCTCTCAATGATCATGTTAGCTTAGCATCAGCCTCAGTCGGGGAATCTGTGCTTCTTGTCTCTGCAATTCTGTGCTCTGTGGGTTTAGAGATTCTAATTCACAAACAGAAATGCTTCTACCAAGGAACACATCATTAGTCCCATTGATTTATAAGCTATGGCTGTTGTCTAGGCACCTAAGGCTTCATGTGCCAAAGGACCAGCAGGAAAGAAAAGGAGTGACTGCCTTGTTACGGAAAATGGACCTTGATCATTAGGAGAAGGTTGGCAGCTCTTATATAATAAGGGCAGGAAAGAAGGTGTTTGGTACTTGGTGATCCACTTAAGCATCTCTCAGTAGTCCCTCACCTGGTTTTGAGGGTGATTGCTGCAGTGGTGGCCTGAGTAAGGCATGGTGACCAGCAGCTCAGACCCCTCAGTGGTGCAGATCTGGGTCACACTACCAGGTAAGCCACTGAGACCAGCAAACGTGCCAGCTGAAGGCAAGGGGAATGTAAAATGGATAATAGAAGAAGGATTTAAAGAGCTTCAGTGGCAACTCCAAGAACAGATGCAGCTCTTCCTTTCTATTAAATATTTTTGGGGCCATAGTTTACCCTGTTAACCTTTTGCTTACAAATTTCTCCCAGGAAAAGAGACTTGATGGTATCCAAGGGGGCTGGTTGTGAAACTTGCATTTATAAGTGTATTCGAGGGGCATATATGATGGACAGCTGTGGGTGCTATAATGTGCTTCCCTGATTCTCTTTTAGGAATGAAGAACTTATTTCCCATGTTTCTGAAAGTGCTGTCCACAGACAGCATCCCATTGTCAGCCCTTTTTAGGAATTGACTCATCTGGAAAGAGTTGTCTCAACTAAAGTCATACTCCTTTCCTTGGGCACCTGCATTCAATGGCTAGGCATTGCACATATATAAAGGCCCAGCCCCATCTATCCACCTTGAGACAAGGCTGAAGGGCCATCCCAGGCTTGGAATTTTTCCCTCTGCATGATCCACAGGTGCTGTCCCAAGGACACTCCCTAATACACTTTCTGCATGCAAATCACTGCTTCAGAGTCTGCCTCTAGGGACCCCAACCTGCAACAATCAGACTCACCCTAACTGGTTGTAGGGTTTCTGACATCATATGACAGAAACCCTACCACCAAGGAGGCACTTATATATCTCTAAGTAAGTGGTGCATTGCTCCCTTGGCAGCAGCAAGAAACCAGGTTTCTTCCAGCTCCCTGCTCCCTCTCTATATGAGTGTGGCTTTCATATCCACAAGAAAAGACAGTTGCTCCACTTCCAGGCATCACTTTCATGTTTCTAGGCAAGAAGGATGAAGAGTGAGGAGCAAAAGGCAAAGGAGCATGACTTTGAAATCTTTTAAAGAAGTCCTATCTGATGACTTAGACTTATGCCAGAATGGGTCAATTTGCTATCCTCAAGTCAGAGGAAGATTAAGCAGATATTTTCAGTGGTGCACATTATGACCCTGTACTACATTAGGGCTCTAATAGCTAAGAATAAGGCAGCAGGAGGTTACTGGACAAGCAGCTAGTGGTGTCATCCTCCTCTTGGAGCATAGAAACTCCTGAATGGCAGAGTCTTTTCCTGCCTTCTTCACTACTCTATTTGCACAATGCTGGAACAGTGCCTGACCCAAAATAGTAAACAAGTACTTGATGAATGAATGATTGCAGAACTTTTACTTTGACTGAGATGTACTTTGTGTTACCACATCATGTTGAAAACAGAATAATCAGAGGAATGTGTGGTTTGATTAGGGGAGAGGAGAGGAATATGAATACCCTAAACAGAAATTAAATTTTAAAGCTTCCTTGTGGAAAGGATCATAGAAATACTAAGTTATTTAATTGGTCCTTTGTCATTCTTTTTTTTTTTTTTTTTTTTGAGACGGAGTCTTGCTCTGTTGCCTTGCCAGGCTGGAGTGCAGTGGCGCCATCTCAGCTCACTTCACCCTCCACCTCCCAGGTTCAAGCGATTCCCTGGCCTCAGCCTCCTGAGTAGCTGAGACTACAGGCGCGTGCCACCAGGCCTGGTTAATTTTTTGTATTTTAGTAGAGACGGGGTTTCACCATGTTGGCCAGGATGGTCTCGATCTGACCTCGTGATCCGCCTGCCTTAGCCTCCCAAAGTGCTGGGATTACAGGCGTGAACCACCATGCCCAGCCTCCTTTGTCATTCTTAAATACAAAGCACGGCAAGATTTCAAATGAAAAACAGGCCAGTATGCAAAGCCTTCAGGCAACTTGAGAAATGGAGCCAGGGTTATTTGTCCTTACATCCTTAGCACTGACTTGAGAGGGATCCCATGAGTATTTGTTGAGTGAATGTTGATAGGACAAGTAAGTGAATTAATGGGATACAAGTCATCTGGATATTGTCACATTCTTACTTAAAATAATCTCTCAAATATTTGAGAGAATGCACTTTAGTCATGTAAATTGTGATATTAACATATATATAGCCCTAAGAAAATAAAAAATGGAAACCAAGCTGGTTCAAACAACTTTGTACTAACAGAATATCATTAAATTTTAATAGGAGTGTATTTTTATAAAGAAGTGCCAAGAAAGATTTCTCCACAATCTTTTTTTTTTTTTTTTTTTTGAGACGGAGTTTTGCTCTTGTTGCCCAGGCTGGAGTGCAATGGCACGATCTCAGCTCACTGCAACCTTCACCTCCTGGGTACAAGCAATTCTCCCACCTCAGCCTCCCAAGTAGCTGAGATTACAGGTGTCCGCCACTACACTCGGCTAATTTTTTTTTGTATTTTAGTAGAGACGGGGTTTCACCATGTTGGTCAGGCTGGTCTCGAACTCCTGACCTCAGGTGATCCGACCACCTCGGCCTCCCAAAGTGCTGGGATTATAGGCGTGAGCCACCATGCCCAGCCCACAATCTTTATATGTTGTTCTGATGATATAGAAACAAGAGTTAATTAAAAGGGAAGGATGAGAACAGCTAGTTCGCATCAGTCTTCTCTTTTTTTTTGCTAATAGGCTGTGTATAGTCTCACTGCTATAAAAAATTACCTGAGACTGGGTAATTTAATTTATAAAGAAAAGTGGTTTAATTGGCTCATTGTTCCACAGGCTGTACAGGAAGCATGGCTGCGGAGGCCTGAGGAAACGTTCAGTCATGATGGAAAGGGAAGCAGGCTCGTCTTACATGGCCAGAGCAGGAGGAAGAAGAACAACGCAGGAGGTGCTATATACTTTTAAACAACCAGATCTCGTGAGAACTCACTCACTATCTCAAGCACAGCAAGGGGGAAATCCACCCCCATGATCCAATCACCTCCCACCAGGACCCTCCTCCAACATTGGAGATTAAAATTTGACATGAGATTTGGGCAGGGACACAAATCCAAACCATATCAGGCGATGACCTCCGTTGCGTGTTTACTTCTCTTTTCTCTTTCTCACCTGGAAAATCCCTGTGAAGGGGTAGGAAGGCCCGCTTTTGGATAAGGAGGAAAAGAAAGAAAAGCTAAGCTAAAATTTTACTTTTGAAGTAAGATAGGCATCATTCAATAGCTGTTTATGGTGTTTTCAGTGCCTGCTGGGTCCAACGTGTGTGATTAGCTGAGGACAATACAAACACGACTTCATCAGAGCTTTTGCCTTTTGAAGCTTCATAGGAAGCTGAAGGAAAATGCCAGCTTCAGGGAAAATCCTGAAAAATCCCGGAAAACGTTATGAGCATTTGCTTATAATGAACAAGAAGAGAGAAAGGACCTGCAATTTCAAATCACTCTGTCTCTTTTGTTCTCCTCTCCTCCTCTCTGTTGTCAGTTCTGCCATCCTGGCTCTGAGAGAACAATCCAGGAAGGTCAAGAGCAGGCCTCAGCAAATTCATAGGGACAGAAAGTAGAATAGAGGTTACAGGTTGAGAAGGGAGGGGGAAATGGGGAGTTTTAGTTTAATGGGTGCAGTTCCTGTTTGAGATGACAAAAATCTTTTGGAAATGGATAGTAGAGATGGTTGCACAACATTGTGAATGTATGTAATATTACTGAATGAAATACTCAAAAATGGCTAAAATGACATATTTTATGTTATATGTACTTATGAAAGAGAAAGAATGAAAAAAAGAAAGAAAGTTTTTTTTTAAAAAAAGAGGGAGAAAGAGTGGATCTCAGGAATTTTCAGTTTATTTTATTTTATTTTATTTACTTTTACTTTTTTTGAGACAGTCTCACTCTGTCGTTCAGGCTGGAGTGCAGTGGTGCAACCTCGGCTCATTGCAACCTCCACCTCCCAGGTTCAAGTTATTCTCCTGCCTCAGCCTCCTGAGTAGCTGGGATTATAGGCACCCACCACCACGCCTGCCTAATTTTTGTATTTTTAGTAGAGACAGGGTTTCACCATGTTGGTCAGGCTGGTCTTGAATTCCTGGGCTCAAGTGATCCACCCACCTCAGCTTCCCAGAGTGCTGGGATTAAGGCATGAGCCACTGCACCCGGCCAGGAATTTTCAATTTAAATAGGTGCCCCTGGTGAATCTAACGCAGTCTGTGCATAGACCACAATGAGAAATGCTAGAGTTTAGACCCTAAGACAAGGACATTGGAGTTGTTTATGGTCTAGAAGTCTGGTCTGCCTCTCCTATTATAAATGTTTCCCAGGCCATCATTGACCTCATTGGGTCCCCAGTCCTTTTGAAGTTCTTCTCCTTGGTGTCTTATCAATTACTATCTTCCACTGTCTTCAAACATATTTCCCAGGTTATTCTTGTATATAGGACACGTTAGAGCCACTATATAAACTGTCACCTTACAAATTCATGACTCTAGATTTTGATGATTTTTTTTCAAGTTTACACATAAATACCTTGGAGAAGAAATTACCATTAACATCAGATGCCTTAGTACAAATCAAGTTATCATTGGAACTCTGGGATTTCCAACCAGAGCAGGAAATGAGACCCAAGGGTAAAGGGGAAGCTTGGCTATCTAACCCTTGACTCCCTACCCAACCAGTGGGCTACACTCATTGAAAATGTACACAGAGCCAATTGTTCATGATGAAAAATAGTAAAGAGAAGAGGTTAGGAGCAGAGGGAAGCAGAATAACACAGACGAACAGCCCTGGATTGAATCACCAAAGCAAATTCAGATTTGCTCCAGTGTTTTCTGGGATCAAAACTCCCACTGCTGTGGCCTCAGAGACATTCATTCTGAGTAATCCAGGAAGTCTGTTGATTTCATTCTTGCTCCAGTGCTTCTGCTCTCCAGCTCCAGCTTTCCTGGAAAGCCACGCTCCTTCTTTTTCTCTTACAGTCCACATGGGATATGTATGTGGGGGAGGAGGGCCAAAAAACTTAACAACAATTCATGTATGGAAAAAATAAGACTTCTTTACTTAGCCTACGTCTATTACAGTCTTCCTCATAAGCTCCCAATCACTGGCTAGCAGTAAAAAAATAGTGAAATGTCCAATCTGGTTTAAAGTTTAGTCCAGTTTGGTGTTTTATGTTGACTCTCTAGTAAATCAAACAGTTCTGCCTCTCAGATAGACTTCCCCTCCCCTGCCTTTCCTGTAAGATAAAGCAAGGATATGAGCAGAGAAAGGGAACTCAGAGTCTTAAGCATGGTGTCCTCTAGTCATTGCCTCTGAGGCAGTGCCCTGTCCACTAGTTTGCTGGGCACCCAGCTGATCCCTGAAGCTGAGGTATGTAGCTGTTGAATTCATGATCTGTCCCTTTGGCTCAACCCTGCTCCCAGCACCACTCCCCTGGCTGACTCAGCCTCACCTTGGCTCCTGCTGGCTGCACCCTCAAGCCTTTGCCAGGGTCTCCAGCCAGCCATCCGGACTGACTGTCCACTCCCAATCTTCACTGTGAGATCACTTTGCCCTTTTCCCGTGGACCTGTGGCTGCCCCTGCTGCAGCTCCATTCACCATCTGCATCATTCAGTTAAAACTGAAGTCTACCCTTCCTGATCATATTGCAATATTCCATAGTTAATTAAAATTATACATTATCTGACTTGTAGTTACCCATAAACTTTAACTCTATTTAAATGTACACTTTTCTATCAATATCTAGAGTTTTTCATGAGCCATATCCTCTTTCCTCACCCCCAAACTCTCAGACTCTAGGCCGGCTTCCCTCTGTTACTCTCCTGATTTCCCTCTGTTACTCACCCTTCCTCAACAAGATTTCAGATCCTCTGGCCCATTCTGATTTGTGATATACCAGATTTACCAGATTTATCTACAAATCAATATTTTAAAGTTTACTTCACTGTTTAATTCACTCTACTGGCACGAGGGGCCACTTTCCTATTAGCCTGAGAATTTTCAGTAAAAGTAATGAGTAATATTCATTCACCAAATATTTATTGGTTACCTCCATGGGCTGAGGACTGGGGATGATGGGGAATACAGCTCCTTACAAGATGGATATGGTCTTTGATTTCACACAGCTTATTTTCTCTCAATGGGTAACTGACATTGGCCACCACTACAATTACGATGTACATTTCTAGTATGCATCAAAAGTTCCTAGAGCAGGCCCCCTCTCCTGTAGTCCTTCCCTGCTCCCTCTCCAGGTCTCCTTCCCTGCTCCCTCTCCTTAGCTCCCTCCCTCTGCTCTCTCTCCCTGTCTTCTTCCCTCTCACTGCCTTCTTCTCCACTCCCTCTCCCATCTGTCTTCTTCCCATGCCCATCTTCTTCCCTGCCTGTCTCCCAACCTGCCTGTCTCCCCACTTTTTCTTCCTCACCATCTTCTTCTCCATTCCCTCTTAAAAAAGAAAAGAAAAGAAAAGTTCCTAGGGCAGACTTATTTTAACTTGTTGTGAATGGGTATGCAAGGATGAATTGGTTAAAGCTGTTTATATTTGGGTACTATAACAGGACACTTTTGGCTGTACATCATAGCCTATTCAATTAGAGATAGCTTGAAGAACAGCAAATTAATTATTCATATTTTAAGAAGTCTGATAGTAGGGTCACACCAGTGTTGGTTGGTCAATTCAGTAGCAGAGCAATGTAGGGGGACCAACTCTTCTGGTTATTCCAGGGCTGAAAAATTTCTTGGGACAGAGGACTTTCAGTGCTAAAACTGGTACAGTGTCAGGTAAACTGGGATGGTTAGTAATCCTATCGTATCACCAAGCCAGTCCTTGGCTTTGTCCTCCTGGAGCAGCTCCAATTATTATATCTTCATCAAAAATCTTTTGAAAGTAGGACAGTGAGTGCATTTCTGTCTTATGTCCGTTTATATGAGAAAGAAAAAAACCTTTCCAGAAGCCACCTGGCAGATTTCTCCTCTTATATCATTGGCCAGGGTTTTATCATAAAACCATACTTATAATGATAATTCTAAATGGATATTAATCATGATTGATTAGGATTAATTAATAGTCATCCCTTAAAACTGGGAAGAAACATATGCAACATACATCTTACAATATGTGAACACATTCTGATTCTGTTAGAAAGGAAGAAGTAGAGAGAAAGGCTTCCCTGTAGATAATCAATGGCACTGTTTGCAAAACATTAGGATAGACTTTTGCTGCTGTTGTTGTTCATCGTGTAGGTTACGTGTTTGTAAGATCTTCACAACCAAATCACTTTTAGTATTGCTCTTTAAAAATGTTTGAGGTTCTGCAATTATGTAGTTATACTTGTAAGTTCCTAGGTAGGATGACAAGGTCTGTGTTAAATTTCTTTCCTGTCTCCAAGCAGAAAACTAGTGAAAAACAACAACAACAAAAAAAAAAAAAAAAAAACTGGACAAAACCATTAAAAACAACCATCACAAGGTACTAGAAGATGACCAAAGGCAGACAACAAATTAAGGAAAATCTACTCATGAAAAACTGCTACTGCATGAAGTAAGATCGACAAGACTGTGGGCTTTTTACTTGAAAGGGTTCTCATCCTTTCTCTTCCACAGCTCAAGTAGTAAAGACCATTATCCAGTAGTAGTTGAGTTGTTGTTAACAGGTGGTGAAAACCTGTTTTTTCCAGGTGGAGATGACAGATTCAGTTTGGGGTAGGAGCACAAAATTTGTAGCTTTATCAGACAGTATCAACTATTTCAATTCAAGGAAGATGGCAACCAGCTAGAAATTTAAATGTGAGATATTGGAAGTGAGAGCCATAGAAGGGCTGAAATAAAACTCTCCACAAATCTCTGAATGATTGCTAAACTACACATATATGGAGAACCCAGAGAGCTTGTTAAAAGTGAGGTCAAAGGGGACTTTGTAATTGGCTGTGCCTTTGAAAGCACTCCTCAACTTACACAGAGCTTGAGTAACAAAGGATAGAAGCTTTATGGGCCCAAAATGTCTAGGTATAATCTCTGCCAAATAATTAGCCAACTGCTAAGCTATGCAGGCACAGGAAGACTTATGGAATGAGGCTAAAAAAAGCAAACATAAATCTGAGCAAAGACATCAGAAGTTGTGTGTCATGGTGTAGACATTTCTCAGCTTGAATAGAGGTAAGTTACTATAACAAACAAAAAACAACCCTCAGGAAAAAAATGAAATAAATATAGAGTTGCTTCAGTGTATTATCTACCATGTCCAGTTTTCACTTTAAAAATTACTAGGCATTCAGAGAAACAGAACAAATATACAGGTTTAAAACACACACAGTCAATGGAAACTGACTCCAAGTAGGTCCAGATGTTAGATTTTAGTGTAAAGAGACTTCAACATAATATGTTCAAAGAATTAATAGAAAATACACTAACAATGAGTCAAAATAAGAAATCTCAATAGAAAAATAGAAGCTATGAAAAAGGCCACATGGAAATTCTGGAGCTGAAAAAGTAAAATAATTGAAATTAAAAATTCACTACATAAATTTACCTTCAGATTTGAGATGTCAGAAGAAAGAATCAGTGAATTTGAATATAGATTAATAGATTACCCAGTCAGTCCAAAAACCACCAACCAACAAACCAAACAAACAAACAGAAAACCCAAATAGAAAAGGGATGGGAGAAAAATGAATAGCATCTCAGACATATGTGAGGCAACATCAAGTATTTCAACACTTGCACAAATGGGGTCCAAAGGAAAGGAAAGAAAAAAAAGACTGGAAAAAAATGTGAAGAAACAGTGGATCCAAACTTTCTATATGTTGTGAAAATATTAACTTACACATCAAGATGCTCAAAAAACACCAAGTTGGCTAAGTACAAACAAAACCACACCCAAAAATATCATAGTCAAACTGCAAGACAAGGAGAAAATTTTGAAAGTGGCAAGAGAAAAATGACAGATCACCTAAACAGTGAAACAATACAAGAAATGGCTGACTTTGCATCAGAAATAATGGAGGCCAGATAGCAATAGAATGATATATTCAAACTCCTGAAGGAGAAAAAAAGGTCAGCCAAGAATTCTATAGCCACCAAACTCTTCAAAAGTGAAGAGAAAATAAAGATATTTTCAGATAAGCCAAAACTGACACAATTCATTGCTAGAACTATACTACAGGAAATGCTAATGAAATCTCTTTAGGCTGAAAGGAATCTGCATCAGATGGTAACTTGAATCTCTGTTAAAAATATTTTTAAAATTTTAAAAATATATGTTTAATGCAAAAATTATGACAGATTGACAGATTGCATATTTAGTTCTTTCTCAGTAATTGATATTAAAAATAGAAAATCAGTAGTGATAAAGAAAACATGAACAATAATATCAACCAATTTGACCTCATTGGCATATATTATAACATTCCACTTCCAAGCAGCAGAATATTCATTACTTTTAAGTGCACATTGAGCAATCACCAGGATAGACTATATGGAGGGCCGTAAAATTAATTTCAATAAATTTAAAAGGATTAAAATTATAAAAAATATATTATCTGTCCACAATGGAATTAAATTAGATATTAACAACAGAAATACATCTGAGAAATCCCCAAATATGTAGAACTTAACACACTTTTAAGTAACTCATGTGTCAGAAATCAAAACAAATGTTTTAAATTTTCTGAAACTGGATGAAAATAAAAATACAACATATGAAAATTGTTAAAGGTAGCTAAAAGAATGCTGAAAGGAAAATTTGTAACTTTATATGAGTATATTATAATAGAAGAAAGGTCTAAAAACAATACAAGTTCTTACCTTAAAAAACTGGAAGAGAAGATCAATAAAACACAAAGTAAGTAAGTGGAAGAACATTTTTAAAAGATCAGAGTGGAAACCAATAAATAGAAACTAATAAAATTTAAAAATATAGAAAAATAAATGAAACTAAATGTTACTTCTTAGAAAAAATGAACAAAAATAATTAAACTTTGGCTAGCCTGATAATAAAATGTAGGGCAGATACAAATTACCAATATCAGTAATGAAAAAGGGGACATTACTATATATCCCACAAAAATTAAAATGATACTAAGGAAATACTATGAACAACTTTATATCAATATTTTTGACAACGTAGAGGTAATATAAAAATTATTAGAAAGGCACCAATTACCAGAACTGACTCAGGAAGAAATAGAAACCCTGAAAAAAATCTCTATATGTAGTAAAGGAATTAAATTACCAATTAAAAATTTTTCCACAAAGAAAAGTTGTGGCACAGATGAATTAACTGTTAAATCAAACACCTAAGAAATAAATAATACCAATCCTACAAAAAAAAAATTTCCAAAAAATAGAGAATGAAGAAAACTTCTAGCTCATTTCATGAGGCTAAGATTTCCCTCAATATAAAGATGAAAAAATATATCACAGAGAAGAAAAACTACAGAGCAATATACTTAATAAATATAGATGCAAACGTCCTTAACAAAATATGAATAAATTGAAACCTGCAACATACAAAAGGAATAATAGATCATGAATAACTATGGTTTATCACAGAAATGCAAGGTAGGGTTAACATTCAAAAATCATTTAATGCACTATACCATGTTAATAGAATAATTAGGAAAAATCTTAATAAACAGAGAGAAGACACTTAACAAATTCCATTGCCAATTTATGATTTTAAAAAACATTCAACAAAATAAGAATAGATGGGAACTATCTTAGTCTGTTTGTGTTGTTATAAAGAAATACCTGAGGCTGGGTAATTTATACAGAAAAGAAGTTTACTTGGCTCTCAGTTCTGTAGGCTGTACAAGAAGCATGGAACCAGCATCTGCTTCTGATGAGGGCTTCAGGCTGCTTCCACTCATGGTGGAAGGGAAAGGGAAGCCAGCATGTGCAGAAATTACATGGTGAGAGAGGAAGCAAGAGAGAGAAAGGGTGGAGGTGCCAGGCTCTTTTTAACAATCAGCTTTCATGGGAACTAACAGAGCAAGAATTCAGTCATTACTGTGATGATGGCACCAAGCCACTGATGAGGGATCTGCCCTCATGATCCAAACACCTCCCATTAGGCCCCAACTCCAACAGTAGGAATCAAATTTCAACATGAGACTTGAAGGAGTCAAACAAGCCAAACTATAGTGGGTACCTTCTCCATCTATTAAAGGTCATCAACAAAGAAACTACAGCTACCATCACACTTAATGGTGAAAGACTGAATACTTTCTACCAAGGGTCAAGAACAAAACAAGGATATTCACCCTTACCACTTCTGTTCAATATTATACTGAAGATTCTAGCCAGCAAAATAAGACTATTAAAAGAAACACATGGCATACAGATTGGGCAAGAAAAAGTAAAACTTAATTTACAAAAAGTCATGATCATGTATTAGCATATCATAGAGAATTTACAAAACACTACTAGAACTCATAAGTGAATTTAGGTGGTCCATCCTCTAACAACAATCTAAAACTTAAATTTTTAAAAATGCCATTTATAATCACATTTAAAATACTTAGAAATAAATTTAAGAAAAGATTTTGAAGCCTGTGTACTGAAAACACAAAATATTGCTAACAAAAATTAAGGATAACCTAAATGAATGGAGATATACCATGTTCATAGACAAAGGCTTAATATTGTTAAGATGGCAATTCTCCTCAAATTCATCTACAGATTCAATGCAATTCCTATCAGAATACCAGCAGATATTTTCTTGTATATGGAAATTGGCAAGCTGATTCTAAAATTTGTATAAAATGCAAAGGACCTAAAGTAGTCAAAACAATTTTTAAAAAGAAGCAAAGAATTGGAAAACATACAATACTTATTTTTAAGACATATTATAAAAATTAGCAATCAAAGGCTGGGCACAGTGGCTCACGCCTGTAATCCCAGCACTTTGGGAGGCCAAGGTGGGCAGATCACCTGAGGTCGGGAGTTCGAGATCAGCCTGATTAACATGGAGAAACCCGGTCTCTACTAAAAATACAAAATTAGTCAGGTGTGGTGGCACATGCCTGTAATCCCAGCTACTTGGGAGGTGGAGGCAGGATAATTGCTTGAACCCGGAAGGCAGAGGTTGCGGTGAGCTGAGATCACACCATTGCACTCCAGCCTGGGCAACAAGAGCAAAACTCCGTCTCAAAAAAAAAAAAAAAAATTAGCAATCAATACTGCATAGTATTGGTATAGGGATATACATGTAGATCAATGAAACTGAGAGTCCAGAAAGTCCACACATATATGATCAATTTGTCAGTGTAATTCAATGGGGGAAAGGACAGCTTTTTTGTTTCCTTTTCCCTCAATAAGGGGAATGAGAATAAGTGAACATATTTTGAGGGAAAATGAATACTCCTTTTTTATGCCATAGACACAAATTAACCCAAATGGATGATGGACATATACAACCAGGCTAAAGCTATAAAACTTAGAAAGAAATCAAACAAAAATCTTTATGACTTTGAAGTAAGCCAAAAATTTTAGATAGGACATAAAAGGCATGAAATGCAAAAGAAAAATGTTATAAACTGGACCAGCATCAAATTTTTAAAATATATGCATTTCATTTTAAAGAAAATAAAAAGACAAGCCAAAGACTAGGAAAATGTATTAGTAAAACATGTATTTGAAAAAGAATATAAAAAAACTCTTACAACTCAATAAAAAGACTAGCAACTCAATTTTAAAATGGCAAAAGATTTAGAGGGATACCTTACAATAGATGATATATAAGAGGCTAAACCAAACATATAAAAAATGTTCAACATCATTGGATATCAAGGAAATGCAAATTTAAACCATGGTGAAATATCTTTACATAGCCACTCTAATTGCTCCAATAAAAAAAGAAAGAACTGTATAGTGGTTTCTCAAAAGGTTATGCATAGAATTTCCATATGACCCAGCAATTCTATTCCTAGAAATACACCCAAAAGAATTGAAAACCTGGACTCAAATATGCACATCAATGCTCATAGTAGCATTATTTGCAATAGCCAAAAGATGAAAACAACCCAAATTTCCATCATTAGATGACTGGATCAGTAAAAGGTAATCCAATAGCCATACAATGGAGTATTATTCAGCCTTAAAAAGAATGAAATTTTGAGATATGCTACAACAAAGATGAATGTTAACAACATTTTGCTAAGTGAAATAAGCCAGAAATGAAAGAACAAATATTGTATGATCCCAATACAGGATTTATATGAGGTAAAAATAGGTAAATTCACAGAGATAGAAAGTAGAGTGATGATTGCTAGGAGCAGAGGGCAGGGGTGAATGGAAAGCTAGTGTTTCATGGGTATAGAGTTTCCATTTGGAAAGAAGAAAAAGTTCTGGAAATGAATAGTGGTGGTGGTTGCACAGCATTGTGAATGTATATGATGCCACTGAATTGTATACTTAGAAATGGTTAAAATGATAAATTTCATGGTAGGTGTATTTTCCACAATAAAAAAGTACAAAAATAAATGAATGAACTGCTAACACATGCAAGACACGAATAGATCTCAAAAAATGTCATATGAGTGAAAGGAGCAAGGCAAGAGAGTACACTGTATGTCTCCATTTGCGTATCTAGAAAAGCAAAGTTTAGTGACAGAAAGCAAATCAGTGGTTCCCTGGTGCTGGGGGTTGGGAGTGGCAGCAGGGATTAATTACATTTTGGAATGATGGATTGGTCTAAAGCATAGTGTAAGGATGAGTTGCATGACAGTATACATTGTCTAAACCTTATTGAAATGCACAATTAAAATAGGTGAATATTATGGTATATAAATTATATTTCAATTAATTTTTTTCTGGGCTTTCTACCTATTCTGTAAGCACTCCAAAGTAGCATTGACTGAGCCCATTTTCAAACTATATGACTTTCTCAAAATATTTTGTGGTTCTAAATAATTGGGATAGGATCTCCTATTATGAACAACTTTGTAAGAGCTGGAATGTAATTATCCACTTTCTGAAGAATAAATTCCAGTTGGAGGAAAACTTTACATTTGAGCATATCTTTCAGTTTCTACTATCTAGTATTTCTAGAGATGGTAATTTGGTAGTGGGATTTTTAGGTTTGTCTCTTCATTTTTGCAAATAATGAAGAAGAAATATTCTACTTAAATAATGCTTCATCTTAAGGGAGTGCTTTAAATTTCCAGACAGAAAAAAATTCCCTCAAATTCCTGTTTAATGAGAAATTTCACTTCCCAGCAGCTAACAGGACAAAATTATAAGATGAAGGTTCACATTTAGGTTAATCTGTGAAATTAGATTTATTTTCACAATAAATAAAAGTATGTTATACTTGCCACTCTCCTAATTGTTCTTATCTTCTCAGACTTTGCTTCACCATCAAAACATACCTATTTTCGCTCACATTTCATTAGTACCCTAAGTAGACTGTTAAGCTGATTTTAGAAACTAAGCCATGTTAATATGTTTGTTCTGACAAAACAGTTCCTTTTTTGTTTGTTTGTTTTTTTAATTGAGGCAGAGTCTCGCTCTGTTGCCCAGGCTGGAGTGCAGTGGTGTGATTTCAGCTCACTGCAACCTCCGCCTCCTATGTTCAAGCAATTCTTCCACCTCAGGCTCCCGAGTAGCTGGGATTACAGGCGCGTGCCACCACGCCTGGCTAATTTTTGTATTTTCAGTACAGATGGAATTTCGCCATGTTGGCCAGGCTGCTCTCGAACTCCTAACCTCAAGTGATCCCCCCAGTTTTAACCAGCCTCCTGGAAGAATTTAAAGGGGATATTTCAGTGGGGGAAGTTTCAAGTAGATCTGTGATGCAGACCTTTCTGAAGAGGCGGTTTTTTCGACAGCCCTCATCAAATAAATAAAGAGGACATAGGGGCCTTCCAGTAAGGCAGGACCTGAGAGAATTTTAGTTATAACCTTGGCATCACCAGCAATGACAGTTACATGCGGCTGTTCCTCTTTTGAGAAATCTAATATCCACAAGATATTGTAATTGACTTCTTCAATTGTAGCAGGACTACACTGCAAAGTATTCCTAAGGTTATATTTTCTCCTGTATTTCTCTTATTTCCTTCCTCACTCACACCCTGCAAAGGGAACTCCCAGCCCACAATGAAGCAGAAACCAAGTCTCAAAGAGACTGCTGACCTAATTGTGAACCAAAAGATGAGGATTTATGCTTTCTAGCCAATCCCCATGCATCGTCTCCCCTCCATGATGCACCACATGTACCTGAGAGGAAATGATATGGAGCTGGGGAAGGAAAAGAGAAGGTGGTGAGGCACAACTGGGGAGCCAAGGAAGCTGTGGAGGGCCTGGATTTCTTAGTAAGGAAAGTAACCTTTTCACATTCAGCTGTACCTCCGGTCTTTTGGTCCCAGCCAGACTTATTATGAAGCCACCAAAGCCTAAGTTTTAGGGCCCCTGCCCAGCACAGGCCAGTGCAAGGCCTGGAAGGGGCTCCAGCTAAGTACAGTTGACGCTTTAAGAATGCAGTGGTTGGAGGTGCCAACCCCCTGCACAGCCGAAAATGCACCATAACTTTTGAGTCCCCCAAAACTTAACTACTAATAGCCTATTATTTCCCGGAAGCATTACTGATAGCCTAAGCAGTCAATGAACATGTATTTTGTATATGTGTTATAAACTGTATTCTTGCAATAAAATAAGCTAGAGAAAAGAAAATGTTATTAAGTGATGTGGTTTGGCTCTGTGTCCCCACCCAAATCTCATCTTGTAGCTCCCATAATTCCCACGTGTTTTGGGAGGGACCTGGTGGGAGATGATTGAATCGTGGGGGCAGGTCTTTCCCATGCTGTTCTCATGATAGTGAATGGGTCTCACAAGATCTGATGGATTTAAAAAAACGGGAGTTTCTCTGCACAAGCTTTTTTTTTTTTGCCTGCCGGCATCCACGTGAGATGTGACTTGCTCCTCCTTGCTTTCTGCCATGATTGTGAGCCTTCCCCAGCCTCACATGTGGGACTGTAATTCCAATTAAACCTCTTTCTTTTGTAAATTGCCCAGTCTCTGGTATGTCTTTATCAGCAGCGTGAAAACGGACTAATACATTAAGAAAATCATAAGGAAAAGAAAATCTGTTTACTATTCATTAAGTGGAAGTGGATCTTCATAAAGGTCTTCATCCTTACCGTCTTCATGTTGAGTAGGCTGAAGAGGAGGCAAAAGAAGAGGGGTTGATCTTGCTCTCTCAAGGGGTGACAGAGGTGGAAGAAAATCGGCATATAAAATCTGCAGAGTTCAAACCTGTGTTGTTCAAGGATGAACTGTATTCACCTGGTCAGATAATTTTTTGTGGCAAGTACATTCTCAGAGTGACTTTTAGACCATTCTACATGTCTTGATACAGACAAAGCAAATGTTTTAAAATTCATAACGATTAAAAATTAAAAGAGAAAAGACAGTCCTACTTAAAGAGAAAAAACGGGCAAAGGACATAGACTGAGACACTTCAATATATGCTCTTAGATATTTAACAGTGATGATGAAGAGTGATGTCCCTTTCCCTTTCCACTCTGCCTTCCCTCCTATCACACCTTTGCAGGAAGATGGTGTTGGAGGGGCTGTGGGCATTGTAGGGATGCCACTGAGGGAAAGTTTAGTAGGGAATGCATTTATATTGGGTTTAGTGGGGATAAAGGGCTCACAACCACCTGTGAAGAGAGTCATGTAATCGCCAGAGTCATAATGGCTGCAGGATTCCTCCTGCTGCCTGCACACTGGCTCCACTCTTCTCATGTAGTGACACAAAGTTGCAGGGCTGGGGGACTTATGCCCACAAGACCTTGTGCCATGTGGTCTATGCTAGCAACAGGCCTCTGCCAGCAACAGGTAGTGGAGAAGAAACAAGGTTAAAAATGTAGGGAAGCAATTGCTTCAGTGAAGCCTTTGTTCTCAGTGATGCCCAGGCAAAACAGAAGTTGTCTCCTGTCAACAAATATTCTCAAGGATGTAATGTACAGAAAATCACCCTGTGGATTTTTTTCTTTTATGATGGGAATCATGTAAAATAGAATTGATCAAAATTCCTGCAGTAGGACAGCAGAAACCTATAGCTATACTACAAAAAGCCAGGAGGTCGAGACCAGCCTGGCCAACATGGTGAAACCACATCTCTACTAAAAAAAAAAAATTAGCTGGGCATGGTGGCAGATGCCTGTAATCCCAACTACCAGGAGGCTGAGGCAGGAGAATCACTTGAACCCAGGAGGTGGAGGCTGCAGTGAGCCGAGATCACACCATTGTACTCCAGCCTGGGCAACAAGAGCGAAACTCCATCTCCAAAGAAAAAAAACAGCAAGCACATGTGTGTGTGAAATTGAAATCACATGATTTTTGCATCCCAGATATCTAGAGTTAAACATTTTTTCAGTTTCCATTCCCCATGCTAGAGGAAGGACTGAATTATCTATTTCCAGAATTTAAAAAATTATTACAAAATTGTTGTCATGTGAAGGGGTGGATCAAAGGGTATGCAACCAACACATAATATAATAATATAATAACGGGTTGGTTGTACACTCTTTGATCACCTTATATCATCTTTTATATGTATATTATATAAGAAAATATATAATAAAAGCATTTCAAGCAGTTAATAAAAATATGTACATTTTCTGGATTTGTTATGTTGATAAATATCAACATTATAAATTCATAATTTGTTAGAATTAATTTTGTCATTCTAAATCAATATTGTCTCATACCTAATTCTGTATTCATAATTTTGTCTTCTCATCTTTAACAGGGCTTCCCCTCAATTGTATTACTTTCAGGCCTATAAAATCTGGATTATTGTTCCCCTATTTCCTTATTTTTTTCTTAGTTTAGATTTCAGGGACTGTATGAGTTCGTTTTCACACTGCTGATAAAGACATACCCAAGACTGGGCAATTTACAAAAGAAAGAGGTTTAATGGACTTACAGTTCCATGTGGCTGGGGAAGCCTCACAATCATGGCAGAAGGGAAGGAGGAGCAAGTCACATCTTACACAGATGGCAGCAGGCAAAGAGAGTGCTTGTGCAGAGAAACTCCCCCTTATAAAGCCATCAGACCTCACGAGACTTATTCACTATCATGAGAATAGCATGGGAAAGACCCGCCCCCATGATTCAATTACCTCCCACTGGGTCCCTCCCACAACACGTGGGAATTGTGGAAGATGCAATTCAAGATGAGATTTGGGTGGGGACACAGCCAAACCGTATCAGGGACCAACATCACACTGCTCTTTTGCAAGCATCCCTAACACTATTGGCATGTTCTCCATTTCCCTAATAAAACTTCAGCCATATCTAAGCACAACTAAACCCCTACTCAGCACCTGCACGCAAGTCACCAAACTGAGCCACCAGAAAACACAGCACTGGTGCTGACTTGACTCACTTGAAATTCAGAACCACCAAGTTTAAATGAGCTCAAACTGTTCAGCAATCCCATGCACTTTCGTTGTATGTCTCTCACTCTGTAATAATCATGCCACTATGGGTTCTCTTTATTGAAACCTCCTACCTCTCTTCTTGCCCAAATCTTCACTCTCAGTTGCTGCACATTTCATTGATTAAATGGATGCCACCACATGAAATTTTCTGTATTTTCTCACCAATAAATTTTCTGGTACATCTTGCCTTCTTCGATGAATGAAGTGTCTTTGCTTGCATTAAAGACTATAAGCCCTCTACTTAATTGTGGCTTCATACTTTTCCTGTAAATTTCACCTGTCTTTCTGGCACCACAAATGAATCCCTTTCTACTGGATCATCCCAATTACCACATTAAATCTGGTATTTCCTATCTTTAAAAGAGAGAGAGGGGAAAGGAGACAGAGAGAGAGACTTCCTAAATCCCTATAAGCTTCCCAGCTGCTGCCCATTTCTCTGCACCCCTATATAGTAGATCATCCCAAAGATGTTTCTGTAGCCATTCTATAGCCATCTCCAACACACACACACGTACACACATCTTCTCCCAAATCAGACTACTTCTCACCACCTTCACCGCTGTTATTCAAGCCCAAACCACCATCATCTCTGGCCTGGATGACTTGAATCAACCACTGATTTCACCCTTACCCTCACATTCAATATAGCAGCAGGATCAGTATTTTAAAATGCAAAATCTGGTTAAACCCCCTATGATGACTTCAATGGCTTCCCATCACACCTACAAAAAAATTGAAACCCCTTTTCCTAGTTTTCAAAGACTCTGATGATCTGGCATCTTTTTTTCTCTCCAATTTAATCTCCTTCATGCACTTTGATCACCTCATGTGCTGTGCTCTATAGCACATCCGATTTATTTCTATTCCTTAAGCAAGTGAATTCCTGCCTCGGGGACTCTGCAGTTTCTGTTCCCTCTTCCTGGTGTACTCTTCCCCAGGATTTCCACATAGCTTTCCCTTTAATTTCTATTTATTCAATTTTCTCAAAAGTACCCTTCTCTGAAATTCCTCCCCTGAGCACTGTTTCTAAAGTAGCACTTCCTCTCCATGATCTCAGCTTTATTTTCTTCTTAGCACAGGTCACTAGCTGGCCTTCACATTGACCTGTTTATGCGTTATCTGTTTATGTGTTTACTTTTTGTCTCCTCCACTAGAACACATGTGCCATGAGAACAAGGGCATTATCTCTGTTGTTTTCTGCTGTATCTCGCAGCCTAGGACAGTGCATGACACAGAATGAAAACTCAATAAATATGTGGAATGAATGAAAGAGTGAATGAATGGATTAGCTCTTCAGTCTACTCCTATCCCAGTCATACCTCTGAAATTGTCAAACTCACCAATCGGCTCCAGGGTGTTTCCTCTGTCATCTTTCTTTCTTTCTTCTTCTCTTTTCTTTCTTTTTCTTTTCTTTTTTTTTTTTTTTTTTTGAGACAGAGTCTTGCTCTGTCACCCAGGCCAGAGTGCAATGGTGTGATCTTGGCTCACTGCAACCTCTGCTGCTGGGTTCAAGCAATTCTCCTGCCTCAGCCTCCTAAGTAGCTGGGATTACAGGCATGCACCACCATGCCTGGCTAATTTTTGTATTTTTAATAGAGACGAGGTTTTGCCATGTTGGCCAGGCTGGTCTCCAACTCCTGACCTCAGGTGATCTGCTCACCTTGGCCTCCCAAAGTGTCTGTCATCTTTCTTGATAGGTGAATTATTTATGGTGTGGGCTATGATGCTAAAATAGAGACCCCAAAATACAGTGATTGTAGAGAGAATTTAATTTATTTCTTTCACAAGGGAGTCCAAATGGCAGTAGGCAATCCACAGCAGATGGATGGCTCTGCTTAAGAGCATTCAGGTTCCCAGGTTCCTTTCACCAATTTCTCTGATATTCCTTGGAGTACTGTCCTCATGCACATGATTGAAGCTGAGCCCCTTCCATGTCCACATTCCAGCCTATGGAAAACCAGGAAAAGAGAAAGGTGGTGTGCACACCCAATATTGTAAGGCCAAGTATAGCAGATTGCATAAGCTCCTTTTTCTCACACCCCACTGACTTGAGCTCAGCCTCATGGTCACACCTAGCTGCAAAAGAGACTGGGAAATGTAGTCTCCATGTAAGAGACTGGGGAATGTAGTCTCCATGTAAGTGGCTTTGTGTCTAGCTACAGCTCAGTGGTTTCTATCGCTAAAAGAAAAATGGAGAAAATGGGTACAGAGGACAAGCAGGAGTCTCTGCCACAACATCTTAGGAGCATTTGTTACAGAGGATCGTTCTCTCCTTCATGGAATACTTTTGTTCTTTTGGCTTCAGTGACACCACACTCTCCTGGTTTTCCTCTGGGCCCTCTGCCTACTCACTCAATCTCTTTTGCTGGGTGAACTTATTCTGTTTGACCTCTGCACGTTGGACTTCCTGAAGGCTTTGTCCTGTGCCATCTTTTATTCCTTCCATCTACATGCTTCTCTAGGTAATTCTATTCAATTATGTGATTTTATATACCACATTGATAGAAATAACTTCTGAATTTATGTCTTTAGCCATGACCTTTCCCTGGAGCTCCAAATTCATATATCCAGTTGCCTACTTAACATAGTTGATCATAACTCTTGGTTACTTTGGCCACCCATGTCCCTCTCCCAAGCCTGCTCCTGCTTCAGTTTTCTGCATTTCAAGAAACAGAGAAATAGCTTCAGCATCATTCCAGGTGCTCTGACAAAAACCTTAGGTATCATTCTTAGCTTAGTTCTTCTCTCACTTCCCCTCATCCAGTTCGTTGACAAGTTTATACCCTCGACCTCCAAAAAAACACATCCTGAGTTTAACTTCTTTCTGTCCTCCCCATTACCAGCCTGAGCCCAGCCAGCCTCACCATTTTACTGGATGACTCATCTTCCTACTGCCACTTTCACTGCCAACAAGCCAACCTTACACAGCACCCTAAGTGATGAATTAAAAACATGAATCAGCTCATGTTGATCATTGAACCCTTTCCCATCTCACCTTGAATAAAACCCAAACTCTCTACCCTGGTCTACAAAGCCCTACAGGGACTGGCACCACCCACCTCTCCAGCCTCATCTCATGTCACCTGTTTTCTCAATGACCCACTCCCATCACGGTGGCACATACCAAGTCTATTTCCATTTTAGGGAAGATATGAGGCAGAAAGACCTTAAATGGATGTTTTCTCTGCATGAAATGCTTGTGCCCCAGAACTTCCCCAGGAAGATCCTTCTCATCCTTTAGGTCACATTGCAAAGGTCAACTCCTTAGAGAAGTTGTCCCTGTCCACGCAGTCTGCAGTAGACTTGTCCTTTCAACCCATCACTCTTAGTCACATCACCCTGTCTTATTCTCTCAATAACACTTAACACTACCTAGCATAATATATTTGTTTATTCGCCATCCATCTCCCCTCACGGTGGATGTGAATTTCATGGGAGCAGGGCTGGTCTTGGGCCCCACTGCAAATCCAGGGCCAGGCACACGTTGGGCCCTCAGTAAGGATCTGCTGAATGAATGTATGTCTGAATACAGCTCCAATTCTGGAACCTCTTTAGCACCCCAGGAATATTTTAAAGACCATGACGGTGTGAATAAAAATTCTATATTTCCAACTTCTTTTAAAGACTTTTTCCAGACTGCTTTAGTACCATAAAATCTGCTTTTCTCTTCTGACATAAGGGCAAAAAATTAGATTCTCCTTTAGTAAATGCACTCAGGCATATTCAGGAGAGACCACAGCCTTTAGTGCTCAGGTTCTTAATCTGAGTCCATGGACCCCTAGAAGGTCCATGGGTGTGCTGAAATTATATACAGAAGATACATTCACTTTTCTAGGAGGTAGGTTCATAGGTTTGTTGGATACTCAGAGGAGGTCAGTGGCCGAAATGAAATCCATTTTATTGTGGAAAAAGTATTAGAGGCCGGGCACGGTGCCTCACGCCTGTAATCTCAACACTTGGGGAGGCTGAGGTGGGTGGATCACTGAGGTCAGGAGTTTTGAGACCAGTCTGGCCAACATGGCGAAACCCCATCTCTACTAAAAATACAAATATATATATATATATATTTTATATATTATATATAATTTTATATAAAATATATATAATATATGTATTATATTTATATATATAATTTATATATATGTTATATATTATATATAAATATATAATATATATTATATATATTTATATATAATATATATTATATATTTATAATATTATATATATATAATTTTATATGTAAAATATATATATAATATATTATAATTATATATATAATATATATATATAGCCGGGCATGGTGGCAGGTGCCTGTAATCCCAGCTACTCAGGAAGCTGAGGGAGGAGAATCACTTGAACCTGGGAGATGGAGGTTGCAGTGACCCAGGATCACGCCACTGCACTCCAGCCTGATGACAAAGTGAGACTCCATCTCAAAAAAAAAAAAAAAAAAAAGGTTTAGAGATGGACTTGCGAGACCTCTATTTGAGTTCTGGTGATGTCAGTCACAAATAATGCAAATTTGTGCAGATTATGTAATTTATTTAGATTCTAGTTTTCTTATCTTTAAAAATAATCTGACTTACATGTATTCTGACTTACATGTACTCACACTTAAAATATATTTAATCCCATCACGGGATGCTATGTGCTTTATCGTATCTCACAGGTAATGACAATGAGGCTCAGAATCTACTCAGGCTACTTGCCAAATCACATTTGTTCCCATATAAGTTGTGGATCAAGACCCATGTTTCTCCCATGCTTCAAAGTGCCTGCTCTTTATTTTATTTATTTATTTATTTAGACACAGTCTCGTTCTGTCACCCAGGCTGGACTGCAGTGGTGCGATCTTGGTTCACTGCAACCTTCACCTCTTGGGTTCAAGCGATTCTTCTGCCTCAGCCTCCCAAGTTGCTGGGATTACAGATGCCCGCCACTACGCCCAGCTAATTTTTGTATTTTTAGTAGACACAGGATTTCACCATGTTGGCCAGGCTGCTCTCGAACTCCTGATCTCATGTAATCCACCCACCTCCACCTCCCACAGTGCTGGGATTCCAGGCGTGAGTCACCGTGCCCAGCCTACTTTTTAAATAAGAGTTTGCAGTACCATCATTCTGCAGTCCAGTTTCTCTGGGTGGAATAATGTCTTGGACCACTTCACAGCAAGTACCATCGAGAAAAGCAGCCAGCTGGTGATGTAGTTTCCCAGCCAGGTAAGCGCGCTTCTGAACCAGACCAGAGCCCTGTGAACCCGGGAGTATGGGCTTTATCATCCATTCTTGACAGAAGAGAAAATGAAAGCACAAAGAGATTAAATAATTGACTCTAGGTCAGAAGGTTAGTAATTTTCAGGGCTGAAAGATTATGCTTCACAATGTAATATTTTCTTAACTTTTCTACTAAAATGACCTTGGGAATCTTTACTAAGATTCTTCACTAGAGGGCTGACTCTTATCGTCATAGTTTAGTATTTGGCTGTTCTTCAAAAAATTATTTTAAAGTACTTTGCAAAGCTTGAGTAATATTTTTTTTCTAAAAGGACAGGAAGATATGTAATGTGCCCATTGAACAAGGATTAATGACATTGTTAGGAAGGAAGGAAAAAGGATATCACTTCTACATCGATTTCAGCTTTTATGCATTAACACCAGACAATGACCTCTAAAATGAGAAGAGCGCTAGCTTAACATTGTAAATTGACAAGGATCTTGGAAATGAGGAATTAAGGTTAGTCAGAGATTCGACTGTATAGATTCTACTCATGGCAGGGTAAGAGGCAACTGAGAATAACATGAAAGCCACTGGTAAGTATTTGACTTTTTTTTTTTCCTTTCCCTCTGCTTATACTAATGGTCTACTATACTTCATGAAAAATAGAGACAGTACTGAGACTGTTTCCAAAAGAGCCTTTAGGTGGCTAATAGTGTCACACTGGCCGGTCTCAGGGACCAGTTGTGCAGTGCACTTTTGACTTGAAATACAGTTGTTGTTAAGCATAAGTTAAAAGCTGAGTTTTCAAAAGTTGTGTCATTGCATAGGAGTTTAAATATAAGCAATAGCTTATTGGCTACTAAGTGCAGTTTTTATAATCCTCCCATCCAAATGTGCCTCTAGATCATACACTCTGGTCAGATATGCTTTTGAGACACTGTTCAGGCAAAGGCAAGCACTACCTTCCCAGATGGTTTTCAGTGCATTTCTGCCCCAAAAACCAGAGCAACTCTCCAGTTTCTTTCTTTCTCTCTTTCTTTTCCAAGGTCAAAGCTCAGACAGCTTGGTTCTCCAAGAGACTGATGGCCCCAATCCCTGAAATGAACAGCAGTCCTAAAGAGCAGCAGCCTCTCTGGCCAAGGGGAATGGCAACACCAGGCAAAGCCAATAGACTCACATCTCTTTTATGATTCCATGAGGCGTTCATAATCACAGGCAGTAGCTGCATTGCTAATTAGGGGTCACGGAGGTGGTGAGGGCCTCATTCATTCATTCACCCTTTCTTTCAGTGAATACATCTTCAACTGCAAACAATTCTTTTGATGATTATCTGAATGTTCTCGCAGCACGGAGGCCTACTTTCTATGACCTCCACGTCTCATCCGCACTTGGCCCACCACGGAATCAATGAGATTTGACTCACCGAACATCAAACCCTTCCTATAAAAAACTCATCTTTTTATTCAACAAATATTTCTTGAGTGATCACTATCTGTGAGCACTATTCTAGGTACTGGAGAGAAAACAATAAACAAATGGGACAAAATCATAGCCTTCAAGATGCTTGTTTTCTAGGGGGGAGAAATATACAACACATACAAAATACTAACATTTCAGATTATGGTACATTCCATGGAGAAAGCTAAAGAGGTCAAGAGAATAAGGAATGTGGATGCACACGTGCATTACACAGAGAGTAGTCCCAGAAAACTCCTCTGATAAGGCAACATTGAGCAAAACTGGGAGGAAGTGAAAAGTCAAGCCATGCAGAGGTGTGGAAAAGAACTTTCTAGGCAGAGGGAAGTGTGAAAGCAAAGGTCCTAATAGAGGAGCAAGTTTTTGTCTTGTCTGATGAATGAGGATAGGTAAGGGTGAGCAGGAAAAGTGATAAGAGATGAGGTCAGAGAAACAATGGAGCCAGACTGAGTAAGACCTTAGAGGCTACTCTAGGATGTTGCCTTTTACTCTGAGTGCATTGGAAGCCACTGGCAAGTTTTGAGCAGCAATGGCTATTTTGGCTGCTCTGAGGAGAATGGAATATGAGGTGAAAGGCTGGGAGCAGGCAGACCAGTCAGGAGGAACAACAGAAATTGCTGATTGACACATAGTAGCCATCTGCCCTTTCTTTCTTTAGCAATAGAACTCTGATTCTTATTTGTGGCAGCAATGCACCCAGCTAAAGTCTAGATTTCCTAGATACTCTGTCCCCTGTCCCTTACAATTAGACAGAGTCATGTGATTAATTTCTGGCCAATGACCTATAAGAAGGTAGATTTATAGCATACTTTGGAGCACTGCTTAAAAAGAGCCTACTCAATTGGGAGGAGTTCTTTGCTCTTTTGCTTCCTTCTGCTGCCAACCTGGAACATAGACATAATAGCTGGAACTCTAGCAGCCATCTGCAACCATAAGGAGATCTTTTTGTTTTGTTTTGTTTTTCTCCCCTTCTGCATTCTTATCATTTATTTGTGTTAAGAACACTTAAAATCTATTCTCTTAACACTTTTCAAGTATACGATATGATACGTTATTAACTATAGTCACTACGTTACAGAACTCTTGAATTTATTCCTGCTGCCTAGCTGAAATTTTGTATCCTTTGACCAACATCTCCTCAATCCCTACCCTTCCCTCCTTAAACCCTGTTAACTGCAATTCCTCTCTCTGCTTCAATGAGATGGCCTTTTTTAGATTTCACATATAAGTGAGATCATGTAGTATTTGTCTTTCTGTGTCTGGCTTATTTCCTTTAACATAATATCCTCCAGATTAACCTGTGTTATTGCAAATGACAAGATTTCCTTCTTGAGGCTGAATAGTATTATCCATTCATCCATTGATGGACACTTAGGTTGATTCCATATCTTGGCTATTGTGCACAATGCTGCAATGAACATATCAAAGAGGTATGAAGATTTCATACCTTTTTGAAATGCTGATTACATTGCATAAGACAGCCTTTAAAATGGAAGCCACATGCTGAGGATGGTGGAACAGAAAGCTCAGGTGGGTCCCTGAGGATAGCATAGAAATACCACACCAAATCTGGACGGCCTATTTCTGGACTCGTTTCACATGAGAGAGAAATGGGCCAGGCATGGTAGCTCATGCCTGTAATCCCAGCACTTTGGGAGGCCGAGGTGGGTGGATCATTTGAGGTCAGGAGTTCGAGACCAGCCTGGCCAACTTGATGAAACCCCGTCTCTACTAAAAATATAAAAATTAGCCAGGTGTGGTAGTACACACTTGTAATCCCAGCTACTTGGGAGGCTGAGGCAGGAGAATCACTTGAACCTGGGAGAAGGAGGTTGCAGCGAGCTGAGATTGCGTGGCTGCACTCCAGCCTGGGCAAAAGAGGGAGACTCTGTTTCAAAAAGGAAAAAAAGAGAGAGAGAGAAAAAAAATAAAGTTCTTTTCTGTTTAAGCCACTGGTTTTTAAATTTGGGTTTTTTTTTTTTCCAGCTCTATGTAGCTAAACTGAAACAGGATGAATATAAGTAGCCTTTGCAACAATCCAGGTGAGAGAAGACAGTGGTTTGGCCCAGGGGGGTGGCAAAAGATGTCAGATACTGGACTTTTTTTTTGAATCCTATAGGATTTGCAGATGGTTTAGATACAAGAATGAATGAACTATTAATAGAAAAACTAAGACTTCTGGTTTGGGGCCCAAGTGACTTGAGAGTGTAATGATTTACAGAGATGCAGAAGGCTATGGAGGGGGCAGGCTTGGGTGTGGGACTGGGGTTGGTGAGAACGGCAGTCTAGGGCACACGTGGCAGCATGGCCTTGATAGAAGCAGGAACACGATGAAACAGGGAGGGAGGCCAAGAGCACGGGGCACAGATTGGTAGGAAATGAGTGAGCTCTCATCCTACTGCTTCTATTTTCTCAACAAAGGCTGATCCAGGTCATCCCCTGAGACTGAAGGGAAGAAAGCAGAGGGTGGAGATGGGAGGTTTGAAGAGAAAGACATTATGGAATAGTCCTTTTAGTGAGTGGGATTGCTGGGCAGCCATGGGTGTGCATCTGTCTGAAATCTGTGCTCTCTAATTTAAAGAAAAGCCACTTACCAGCGCTGTGTGTTTTTCTGCAATCCAGTCCAGTTGCATGGTTGGGTTTAACTGAGCCTGGGTTTCACCAGACAAGCACTGTAGGATATAAGATGAGAGAAATAGGGGGAATGAAGGGGTGTTTGCAAGAAGGAGATCAGAATGATGGATCAGGAATCAAAACTGGATAAAGAAAGAAGTAAACACATGAGATGGATGAACACAGAGTTGACAGTTCTTGAAAAGACCGAAAAACAGGGTGGGCTCCAAAGAAGCCAAACAGAAGGATAGAAGGTTGTGAAGGGGGAAAAGGAGATTTCGGAGGAGGTGCAATTAGTCATCAGTGAGGACAAGGTCAAATGAGTCACTGGAGAGAGAAGGAATTGAGAAGCTAAAGATATTGAACGGAGGTCAAGGTGCTGAATAAAGTATATTTCATTATAAGACTAATAATAAAATTCGTTCACAAGTTCCTCTAATTAGATTTATCTGCTTTGAATAAAGATACCATTCATTAGTCTAAGTACTTTAAATTTAATTTTTTTTTCTGAAGGGATATTTATGGGACTTCAAAGAACAAAGTTTTACCCAAACAACTAAGTTTTTGTTGGGTGAAAATATAAAGCATTTTTTTCCATGTGAAACTTCTTTGTATCTTGATATCTCTTCTTTTTCTTCTGTGAGTTTTTTTAGGCAGTGAGTCTATTAACACAATCTTTTAAAGATTGACCTGTTTATTCTCTCTGAAATAGTTCATGTCATAGCTTGTTTCTTCTAAGCTGGACTTTGCCCCCTTGTACTTTCCTTGCAACTTTTTCATCGTTTTTTAAAACAACATTTATTCTCATATTTACTTATTTTCTCAAATGTTTGTTTCCTTTCTTCCTGCTCCATCTCCCTGTTCCTCAGATTCCTTTCCTTAGGAGAAAAAATTGGGGTATTTCCCACAGCATGCTGTGAGAAAAGTCTCTGAACTTCCTGGGGGTGGGACTTGTGAACACAGAGGGTCTTGCACACTATTTTATATCCAGTGAGTGTTCAGATTACAGGGCCAGGCCTCAGATACAGGTCCAGTTTGTGGAAGGCGGTCCCTGAAACATTATGAACACTGCTTTGCTCCTTCTGTCTCCTAGTCCCTCTTCTTAAGCTCAAACGTTATTAATTGGGAGTCTGTTCTGGGCTACTCATTGTACTGATTAAAGTAATTCACATTAATGGGCAATGACTGATCTACTCAATTCTCTTAGGGGAAGTCACATTTCTAAAATGTGCATATTAATCCAAATAAAACCCTGATTCATGAGATAAATGTAAAGCAAATGATTAACACTCTATTCAGGGTTTTCTGTGACAGAACAAAAGATTTTCTCTTCTCTTGGGGCCCCAAAACAGCCTTCTCATCCCTTAGAAAGTGGGCTAGGACAATGTAAAATTGGACAGTAGAGTTGTGTGTGTGTACGTGTGTCTCTGTGTGTGTGCAGCACCTGTCACCTCATCTACACATCTCTCTAGCTCATGATATATGTTTCAAATCATGAACCAGAGACATTCATATATGAACATGGTTAAGACATATTCATTCATTCTTTCTTTCCTTTCTTTCTTTTTTTTTTTTTTTTTGAGACTGTGTCTTGCACTGTCGCCCAGGCTGGAGTGCAATGGCACGATCTCGACTCACTGCAACCTCCGCCTCCCGGGTTCACACGATTCTCCTGCCTCAGCCTCCTGAGTAGCTGAGGTTAAGACATATTCTTAACGAGTAAGTTCTTTGTCTAGGATAATATTTTGTAATTTTCCACAGAAAATTCTTCAGATGCCCAACTTGATGAAGGTTTTCAGGAGCCTAGTCTTAGAATCATAGAGGTTCTTGGCTCCTGGTTCCTTAAATCCAATTGTTCATTACTGGAATATACAAATGAGTAGGGAGCCAGAAATGATAGGCACCAGAAACTGAGGTTCCCATTTCTCAACGTGGCCTGAACTAAATGAATTAAATCTCATCCTCCTATGGGACGTGAAGGAAAAGGGCTCTGGCTGGGAAGTACTGCTGTGCAGTGGTTAGTATAGTGGGTCTGAGGGTCAAATAGATTTGAGTGCAACTCCCAACCCAACTCCTACTACTAGCTTTGGGACCTCGGGTGAGTCACACAGCCCTCAGGTGCTACAGCTTCTATAAATAGTGATATAGTATTCTTAAAGTGTGGCTGATCAGAGCAGCCCTTCCGTGGATCAACCACCCCATCAGAGGATCTATGTCTACGATGGAGCCTTTTCTGCCCCGGGAGGTTCTTCCAGGTCCAGAAGCTTTCCCATGGAGGGAAGAGAGGCAGCAATGAAATCGGCGTATAGGCGGACTGGGCCATGTCTGCCAGGGCAATGACCTCCTAGAGTCCGCTATGCACCCCCCACTTGCCTCTCTGGGCACTGCGAGGTGGAGCAGTTGTAGGACCAGGAAAAGCAAGAACAGAGCGTCCTCTTCGGCTACTCTACCCGGGAGTTCAGGCGCTGCGCCTGGCCCTCTGGGGCGTGTTTGACCATAACTCGCACCGCTTGCTCTTTTCCCATTTCAGCAAAGTCTTCAGCCTGTATTTTAGTACCTTTTATCGGCCTTGGGTAAGCAGCTCGCACGGGGTATATAAGGAGAATCAACTTTCTGAACTGAAAAAAATGTAAATAGTAAAGTCAGTCGTGCTTCTTCCTGCCGGTGACTGTTTACAAGAGGGAAGTCAGCGGGGCCCCCAAGAGGTCGCTGGTGGCGCAGGAACCGCATCCAGATTGTAAAGAACGGGGGAAGGAAAAAAAAAGAAAACACCCAGAAACTTTCTTCCTTGTTGCGAATAATCGCCGCCTCCCCCCCTCCGCCCCCAGCAGAAGCAGTAACGTGACACCCGAGCGAAATCCCGAGACCCGAGCGGAGAGGGAGGGGAGAGGGAGGAGAGTGCTGCGGAGCGCCGGAGGGAGAAAGGGGAGGAGAAGGAGGAAAACCCCTGTCAAGGAGGTGGAGCGAGGGGATGGTGTCCGCCTCCTGTTCCTCCCTGCCGTTTTTTAGAGAAGCCTGAACCGGGACAAAACACGCCGAGACCTACAGACACAAAGCCGGGGGGTCCACGCTGGCGCTGGAGGCGAGCCCGGGCGGCCGCAAGCGAGCCCGAGGCGCGGCGGGGCGCGGGGCGTGGGGACGCTAGCGGGCGCGGGACGGGCGCGGCGCCCCGTCACGGGCAGCGCCCCGAACCGGGGCCGGACACCTCGGCCGCTCGGGCCGCGGCGGCGGGGACCATGCCGAAGAAAGTCTCCTGAGCCCGGCAACTTCGGCCCCTCCCCGCCCCCACCCGGCTGCCCTCCGCGCGGCCCTCCCCATGTGCAGCCGGCCAGCCGGGCTCTCCTCCTCGCGGCGGATGGGTGACCTTTTCCTGGCACGGGCAGGCTGTGCGAGGCGGCGGAGCAGGCGATGAAGAAGAAGCAGCAGCATCCCGGCGGCGGCGCGGATCCCTGGCCCCATGGGGCCCCTTTGGGGGGCGCCCCTCCGGGCCTGGGCAGCTGGAAGCGCCGGGTGCCCCTGCTGCCTTTCCTGCGCTTCTCCCTCCGGGACTACGGCTTCTGCATGGCCACCCTGCTGGTCTTCAGCCTGGGCTCCCTCCTCTATCAGCTCAGCGGGGGACCCCCTCGCTTCCTGCTCGACCTGCGGCAGTACTTGGGTAAGGAAGCTGGGCAGGCGCTAGGGCGGCGCCGACTGCGCAAAGTTGTGCGGCGGGGAGAGGGTCGCGGCGGGGACTTCTCGCGCTGCCACCGCGCGCCGCCGCCGCCCCGGGTCTCTCCAGGTGCTAAGCCCGTGAGCATCTGTGCCGCGGTCGGGAGCGCCTTCTTCCTCCCGCGCGTCCGACTGTCCTCACCGAGGCGGGGGCGCCGCTGGGTTGCGCTGCCGGCAGGTACCCCGGGGCGAGGCACCGCTCACCTTCCCCCCGCCCCACCTCCGCCATCCCGATCCGGACTGGGGCGGAGTGGATGGGTGTGTGGGGTGTGCCGGAGTGTGTGTATCTTCAGGCCTGGCGGCGCGGGGAGTGGCGAAGGGAAGGGACGGTCCGCTCCGTGGCATTGTTAGTGACCGCAGTTCAGTCCCGTCCCGCGCCCCGGGGAGTGTGGGTGGGTTTAGCCCTTTGCCACCGTCCGCTCTGAGAATTCTGTCCCGCAGATCCCCCGCCTGCCCCCCGGCCCTAGTGGCTCCGCGCTGTCCCCGGGCTGGCTTGTCCCTTGGCTGCCACTGCCCACCCCGCCGCCCGCAGCTAGCCTGGCGCGGGGAACGGGTTGCATCCAGGGGTTTGGGGATGCCCGAGGGCGCTGGTCAGCCTGGCCAGCAGTGTTGCCCCCAGTAACCCGAGGATCCTCGGCGCTGTGTGCGTCTCAAGCTCAAGTCAAAACTTGTGTGTGTGTGTGTGTGTGTGTGTGTGTGTGTGTGTGTGTGTGTGTGTGGTTTATTAGGAGAGAGGCCGCCTGTCTTTAGCAGAAGTAAGGAAGGGGTTTGACGGGAGGGAAAGAGCCGCTCCAGCGAGAAGGCGTGACCCCGCAGCTCCCTCGTCTCGGCTGCGGGAGCCAGGGGTGCCAGGGACAGGCGAGCGCAAGCCCAGGTCGCAAGGACGATGCTGGCACTCGCGTTCGAGCCAAGGGAGGATGCAGATCCCTCCCAAGTCTGTGGCCAGAAGAGGTCGTGCGGGGGTGAAGGCTGGGAGAGCTCCAGCTTCTTGCAAGCATCCGAAGTGATAAGCCTGAGCATCTGCACGATGAGAGCGAGTGCGGGGAAGCAGAGCCACCGAAGTGCTGGAAAGAAAATGGGCCAAATGACCCGGGCCAGCTGGAGGCTGCCACAGTTACCCCAAACGTCACTTCGTGGCAGAAGCCACAGGTCTAGATAGTAGACCGTTTGGAGAAAAGATAAAAGAAAAGGAAAAAAAAAAAACCCAAAACAAACAAACAAAACAAAGCAAAACAAAAACAAAACCACATCGGCCAAGTTACAAATGTGTTAGGGCATTTGGAAATGTAGATGTGGATAAAATAATATTCTTTACCTTGTACAAGACCTCATATTTTAAAAGTTACACTTTTATTTCTTTATAAACTTTGGGGAACTACAGATTACAGGAAAAGTTGGCCCAAGTAGATTTCCATAGCATTTGGTTTCATAGAGGATTTGGGGCAATATATCCTTTATTAGGGAATCAAACCTCTTCTTTTCATAAGTTCTGTATTGTGGAGTCTCATAGCTTCCTCCACTCTCTGACACCTGCTAGTGCCACAAAAGTTAACAGTATTTTCATCACCAGCAGCAATCCCTGTTAACAGACATTGGGAGGCAAGCGTTGAGGCTCAGGGTCTTTCTCCATTAAATCTGACAGTGAATTCTTGTGGAAGTTCTTTTTAAGTAATAGATGGAGGCCAGGGGTGTAGGGAAAAGTGTAATGGACCAGGATGGAAGTCATCTGTGCTCATTGTCCTCAAAGCACCTGGCCTCGTGTAGGGTACTCAGACTTCATAGGCCTGGTGTTTCATGGCAGAATTAGAAGCCACACCTGACTGTCAATGAAACCTCCACCCAGCTCCTAAAGTTTTGGGGTTCTGACACCTTTCTTGAGGAAGGGAAATTCTGGGAGGAGGAAGGAGCAAAGGTACTACTGAGGATAAAATCAAGACATTTCAACATATATTGCATTAACATTTTCACTTTATATTTCCAAACAATGAGGCCTGATAAATTTGGGTGGTCAGTTGGTAGAAGGGTGAATTCTCAGCTTCTGCTCAGGAAACTAGGAAGAACTGAAAGATTGAATGCTGCTCCTGTTACTAGCTGATCATTATATTTCTGACTGATGTGATAGGTTCAAAATGACATCATTGTGAACTGAAAATAGAATACCCTTGGCCAAATTTGTTCCCTGTTACGTAAATATAATGATTTTTGGGAAAAGTGGGCTTGTGGTATTTTGGATGGCCTAAAATATACCTTTAATAATATAAGGCCACTGTGTCTGCAGAATTACTTTCCCCTGTTTTCCTCCATTCTTTTATTTTAGTGTCTGTCAAAACAAAACTTGTGGTTAGTAAACACATCCTCTCAATTTCCTCAGCCAATTTTGGCAGCAAGTATTTTTCGTAAATGTAAGTTCATGTAAAGTAAAAATTTTCCAAATCAAAATATGTTTATATCAAACACTTTTCTTTACAGAGTATTATTTCAGTATACTTATACAATATTCTATGTCTGACACACAATGGCCACTCAATAAATATTGGTTGAATTAATGACCCAACCTGTTGTATCAAACAGGTAGTGTGATATTTATCGTACTGAATATTCTCATAGGAAAGCCAAGAGACAGTAGCATTCATAGTAAAAGCTAATATTTATCACGCATGTGCCAGTCAGTGCATACACAGGGTGACATTCAATCTGCACAGCAACACTGTCGGTAGGTTCTATTGTTATTTCCATTTTCTGTATGGAAAAAATGAGGGCAAAGAGTTATGAAGGACACATAGCAAGCGAGGCAGGACTTCAACCCATGTCTGTCTGATTGCAGTACCCATTGCATAGCACTATGGGCAGTTTAAGGGAGAAAATGGAAGGACAGCCAAGATGCAAATGGGAATCTAAAGATCGGGACTGGCTAAAAACGATCCATCACATTTACATCCATAATTCCACTTTCCTTTTCTTGATACTTGTACTCTGAGTATCTTGAGGAGCCAGCAGAGAAGGGAAATAATTCAAGCAGCTGGTCTGCTTTAACTCTACCTTTCCGTATTAATCCCCACTATGTGGCCTCCATTTATTTAGGGAACTAGACCCTCCCTGAGCTGGACAACAACTGGGAGTAATGTTGGTTGGACTCGCATCTTCCGGGCGTTTTCTCTTTCTTTAGCAGTTGTGCTATGTCTAGGCTAGTGGTTCCCAATGTGGGTCCTTGGACCTGCCGCATCAGCCTCACCTGGGAATTTGTCACAAATGTACAAGCTAAGGTCTTATCCCAAAGCTGCTGAAGTCTAGGCACAGGGCCCAGCAATCTGTGCGTCAGCAAGTCCTCTAGGTGATTCCAACGCAGAGAATTTGAGAACCATTGTTGTTGAGCAACAACAAAGTATTGCTTTCTGGAGGCTTCCCATGTATTTGAGAGAAAGGAGGAATGTGAGGCGGGGTGGGTAGATTTATAAAGTATTTAAAGGTACTTTAATACTTTAAAGTATTTAAAAATGTGATTTAAAAATGTACATGGTTTCAGTTTTTAATTTCAACTTTTAAAAATGCATCTTGTTTGCTACTTAAGCCCCACCGTTTTGAGGGAAGGACCAGCCAACGGCACCCACCCCAGCTGGCTTTAGACCTTCCAAGGTTAGGAGAGGTGTGACGTGAGGAGTAGGTGAGGAGTAGGCTGACGTGGGGCAACCGGAAAGCATAGTGTGGGGAAGGACGAGAACAGAGCCACTGATGATGCTTTCTCTTCCCCATAGGAGACAGTGGTGAACAGTCCTTCTTCCTAGTCAATTTGGGGAAAGGCAGAGTATGTTCTACTTAGAGAATGTTCTGCTGTAACACATTTGAAAAGAGTAAAGGAAGTGATGGGGAGGAAAATCATGCAAGGATAACTGTTATCTTGATTTCCCACCCTGAGATTGGGTGGAGGGGGAGCACAAACATACATTGGGGTAAATAGAAATATATAGCAAATGCTACACTTAAGCTTGGAGACCATGGTCTTTCCAATTCAGTGAATTTTTTTTTTTTTTGAAATGGCATTCAAACTTTGTTTTGCTATGGAAAACAAACAAAAAATCAAATAAAATCTCCCCCAGAAATTAGGTTATGATGCAGCCTTGCTGCCAGTAGCCTTATTACTTATGAGCTGTGGAAATATCAAAAACTTGGAATAAGACTCATTGATATAAACAGAATAAGCCAGATGGCTTACTACTGATCTTGTACAACCGACAAACTCTAATGATTTATCATCCAGCCTTGGATATGTGATTTAGACTTTATGGGAGCTAAACTTGTTGGACTCATTCCAAGCTGATATGCTTTCCTTTCCATTTTTAATTTATACCACTTTAAATGGAGATATAGAACTTTAGTTCTCAGAATTGCCAATCTTTACATATATTATATATGAGCCTGGCAATTTAGAGTCAAAAAATGAAAAGTATGTCATGTTATTGAATTTGAAATTCTCTAAGTTTAAGTGCATTTAAAGGAAAATGTGAAAATAGAGGTCCATATCTGTTACAAAATAGTTTCTTTGAAGCTAAAAAGCCAAATTTTATTTTTCTTCTGCATTTTACACATGGTATAAATATAGTACTTTAGGCTCCAAACAGTAATCTAGGAAATGAATGCATAAAATATGACGTTATCAATAGAAATTGTTGACATAGAAAAAATGATATTCTTGTTCATAGCTACAAGTTTATATTGTGGGGTTGGTTGGGGACACAGTGGCACTGTATTAGAGAAAGGGTAGAAAATGGAATTCAGCTATGGTAATCCGTTCTGTAAACAAATAGCATGAATGGTGAAAAGCAATCTGCCTTGTAAACTATTTTTTAATGTAGACTAGTCTTAGTATGAATTGTCTAAGAACACATATAAATGTGGGTTATCTAAATACTGTCTTTCTTCAAATTCCCTGTCATCAATCCAGGCTTAAGACAGTGGTTAGTTTTGTTTTGGAGAAACTGGAAAGAAAGTGGTCAAGCTCTTTGAGTCCCAAAAGAAATAGTATCTTTTGCTTCCTCAGAGGGAGACTGAAGGAGCAAAAACAGTAGCTTGGCCTGCAGCTGTACTGGTGGGTGTCCATGATGGACAATGAAAACGCATCTTATTTGATGGATTGTAGCTGCTAGAATTATTAGGAGTTACTGCTTGTTTTTTGTTTTTTGGAAAGAAGACTTGACCACAAATGAATTTTGTCATAAATACATTTATTTGTATTACATAGAAACTCGGCTTTAAGCAAACAGTGATATACATAAATCCCTTTTTTATCAGAAATAGGGACAGGAACACTAACATTTCACAAAAATTCTTATTTGCAAAAGTCAATGTAGCAACTGTTTTGCAAGAGAATTCCAAATGAACAACATTTCAGCATTTGCTATTAGTTTTTAAACAGCTTTGTTGAGATATAATTCATATACCATATAATTCACCCATGTAAAGTTTTTAATAGTTTAATAGCTTTTAATATATTATAGATATGTGTAACCATTACCACAATTTTAGATTTTCATCACCACAAGGAGAAACGCCATACCCTTTATCCAACACTTTTGCCCCATCAACCCCAGTCCTAAGCAACCGCTAATTTACTTTCTGTCTGTATAGATTTGCCTATTCTTGGCATTTTATATAAATAGAATAATATAATATGTGGTCTTTTGTGACTGGCTTCTTTTACTTGACATAATGTTTTCAAGGTTCATCCATGTTATAGCATGTGTCAGTACTTAATTCTTTTTTATGGCTAAATAATATTTCCTAAGAATTTTTTTTATTGCGGAATAAAATGTTCCATAAGACTGTATGGATATTCCACATTTTGTTTATCCATTCACCCATTAATGGACATTTGGGTTGTTTTCACCTTTTGTCTACTGTAAGTAGTGCTGCTATGAACATTTGTGTTGCAAGCTTTTGTTTCAACACCTGTTTTCTGTTCTTATGGGTATATACCTAGGAGTGGGATTGCTGAATCATATGGTAACTCTAAGTTTAAGTTATTGAGGAACTGCCAAGCTGTTTCTACAGTGGCTGCACCATTTTACATCCCCCGCCAAGAAAGTATGAGAATTCCAATTTCTTCACATCCTCACTGCCATTTCTTATTTTCCATTTTTTTATTATAGCCATCTTAATGGGTATGAAGTGGTATATTCATTGGCGTTGTGTTTTGCATTAATGATGTCGAGTATCTTTTCATGTGCTTGTTGACTATTTGTATATCTTCTTTGGAAAAATGTCTATTCACATTTTGCTGATTTTTTTTTTTTTTTTTTTTTGAGATTGGAGGCTCGCTCTGTCGCCCAGGCTGGAGTGCAGTGGCGCGATCTCAGCTCACTGCAAGCTCTGCCTCCCAGGTACATGCCATTCTCCTGCCTCAGCCTCCCAAGTAGCTGGGACTACAGGCAGCCGCCACCATGCCTGGCTAATTTTTTTGTATTTTTTAGTAGAGATGGGGTTTCACTGTGTTAGCCAGGATGGTCTCGATCTCCTGACCTCGTGATTTGCCCGCCTCGGCCTCCCAAAGTGCTGGGATTACAGGCATGAGCCACCGCACCCGGCCACTGATTTTTTTTAAAAAATTTATTTCCATAGGTTTTAGGGGAACAGGTGGTATTTGGTTACGTGAGTAAGTTCTTTAGTGGTGATTTGTGAGATTTTTGTGCACTCGTCACCCAAGGAGTATACACAGAACTCAATTTCTGGTCTTTTATCCCTCACCCCCTTCCCACCCTTTCTCCCTGAGTCCCCAAAGTCCATTGTGTCATTCTTATGCCTTTGCATCCTCATAGCTTAGCTCCCACTTATGAGTGAGAACATATGATGTTGAGTTTTCCATTCCTGAGTTACCTCAGTTGCCTATTTTTGAATTGGGTTGTTTGTATTTGTGTTGTTGAGTTGTAAACATTATTTATATATTCTTAACAGTAGACCCTTTTCAGATATATGATCTTGCTATTAATTTGGGGGTTGGGAAATATGATACTGACTGAAATACAATACCGTTATGTATTGTTCACTATATTATAGGTGTTCACCTTATCAAGGAGCAAGAAATTAGTTTTATATGTAAATGAGTTTTAAAGTGTTAAGTACGGTATCTGGGTATATAGTAAAACCTAAATAAACTCTAAAGATGGATTGAAAACAAGGATCTGTTCTAAAGAATCCTGGGGGTCTTGTTTTACAGTTATGGATTACTTTGAATATTAAACACTTTACATTTATCTCTAAGGTATGATAATTCATGGATAGTTAACACTTAACCTATTTTAGAGATGTCACAAAGATTGCTGTGACTTGTATGTGGAATATGAATTTAGCTAATTTTTGAACAGCAGATTATAGTACAATGGTTATATTTTGTCTTTATATTTGCTCACTAGAATGGAGCCGATGAGCTCAGCAGGAGAAAACATTTGGGTTTATTATGTTCCTTATACAATATATGAAGCAACCAAGGAAATCTTAAGCATTCTCATGAAATTGGAATCCATATGCAATTTATTTTGTATTCATGTTGTGGTATAATATGAAGGACAAATATATAGGAACAGTATTTGCTACGTATGTTTCTCTTGAGTAAAATAACTTATGAGTTTTAAGAAGAAATATTGTTTTTACAAAAATGACAGAAAATTTTAGTAGGTTTCAAAAATATATATAATCAAAATAAGAAGCTCTAAAATAACTGCAGTCAATTAGATGCTGCTTGGCCTCAGTTTGAATAATTGGCAACACTCTCTGAAATGGTCTGCCTCTATGTCTCTACCCAAATCTCATCTTGAATTGTAGTTCCCATAATCCCCACATGTTGTGGGAGGAGCCCTGTGGGAGGTAATTGAATCGTGGGGGCGGTTAACCCCCATGCTGTTCTTGTGATAGTGAGTTCTCATGAGATCTGATGGTTTCTTTTTTTTTTCTTTTTTTTTTTTAATACACATTCCCCAAAACTGGATTACTGGGGTCCAGTATTCCAATTATGAGCATTTTTAATTTATTAAATTTTGTTAAATATTTTAGATCAAAATGTTGAAGTAATTTACACATAATTCACATTTCCTGCCACCTCCACAGAGCTAGATGTCGTCTCTATAGTTCTGGTAATCATCCAGGTGAAAAATGGTGATTTTTTCAAATTATACTTTAAGTTCTAGGGTACATGTGCACAACGTGCAGGTTTGTTACATACGTATACATGTGCCATCTTGGTGTGCTGCACCCATTAACTCGTCATTTACATTAGGTATATCTCCTAATGCTATCCCTCCCCCCTCCCCCCACCCCACGACAGGCCCCGGTGTGTGATGTTCCCCTTCCTGTGTCCAAGTGTTCTCATTGTTCAATTCCCACCTATGAGTGAGAACATGCGGTGTTTGGTTTTTTGTCCTTGTGATAGTTTGCTGAGAATAATGGTTTCCAGCTTCATCCATGTCCCTACAAAGGACATGAGCTCATCCTTTTTTATGGCTGCAAAGATCTGATGGTTTCATAAGGGGCTTTTCCCCTTTGCTCAGCACTTCTCTCTCCTGCCACCATGAGAAGAAGGATGTGTTTGCATCCCCTTCTGCCATCATTGTAAGTTTCTTGAGGCATACCCAGCCATGTGGAACTGTGAGTCAATTAAACCTCTTTCCTTTAAAAATCACCCACTCTCAGGTATGTCCTTATAGCAGCATGAGAACGGACTAATACACTGTCATTCAAAATTACCAGGGAACCAGATATAGCTGCTTAGTCTTGAAGCTACGCCATACCTCTTGGTCTGTCTCAGGGTTTATATTGATTGTCAATAATTTCCCCAAAACTGCCACTGGTTCATTTTTGTTGTCTCGCTGCCTGCTTAGACTTCTGCTAATGTCTTTGTACTGGTTGTTTAGGAAGGTACAATTCCAATTAGGATCTCTAAACTCCTGTAAGTATTTGTTTATTTCATGATCTCTTATGAAGTTTTGACATTCTACCTTGTATTGTGATCATCTGTGAGCAAGCACCTTGAAGGGAGGAAGCTTATTCAGTGCTTCGCATCCCTGCTCTGACATCTCTTCTGGGTGCTCCACACAGGCCCTCAGGAAGTGGCTGTTGATTCAGTATATTTGCTGAGCAACTGTTCTTCACTAGGATTCCAAATCCTGCTTTGTTTGGTCTCTATTTAGAGAATATGGGGAGGGATGCCAAGAAGGACTCTAGCTCAGTTGATGCCTTTAGCCTATTTCTTTCTTGCTCTTTGAAGCTGATGCTCCAAGCAAATACATTACAACCACTTATGACATATGAGTACATATAGTTTTGTTTAGAGGTGGTTGCCCATTCTAGAGTGTATTGGTGCCATCAGAGCTCACTGCAGCCTCAACCTCCTGGGCTCAAGCCATCCTCCCACCTCAGCTTCTTGAGAAGCTGGGACTACAGGCACAAGCCATCATACCTGGTAACACAAACATTTCCTTCTGTGCACAGAGATAACTGTCCACTTCTTACCTTTGGGCATTTGGAATTACACTTTTAGAGCTCTCTCTGTAATTAAGAATAGCTGAGATCAGTTTAGAGATTTGTGTGCATACAGTTAGAATGCAAACTTCTTGTTACTTGTCATTTTCTGAAATCCTAGACCAGTTGTTTTGGAAGTTTGCAGAATAGCTGTTATTTCTGTAGGTTAGTGTCTTCTTTAGGTAGCAATTTGTGTTAAATTAGCCAGTATGTTTCAAGCATGACTTTAAGTCATGAAGGAGATGAGACAGTGGAATGATGTGATTTTTGAAATAGGGACTGAACAGAGTTTAACCTAGAACTGCAACATGACCATACTGTAAAATTAGGTCTCAATGCACCAACTCATTTACACTTGTTTGGTGAAAGATACTATAATAACCTTAAGTCATGGCTTTGATTAGGCAATTCTTAGTTAATTCATTAATAGATGATTTAAATAACCTATTACCTTTAACTGTACTGCATTTCTGGAAACACCATTGCTGTTTTTTAGTTCAAGGAGTACAATTTTCATAATCTTGATGAAAGAAAAATGAGAATATTCTGAGACATATGAATTCCTTTGTTCAGTCATTCAACAAATATTCACGGAAGGCCTTCTTTGGGGCAGAAGCATCAGGCAGTAGGAAGGATATAGGTTTTGGAGCACAGCTCCGGGTGTGAAGCACTGTGTTACCATTTATTAGCTGGGACAGCTTGAATAATTTTATTAACTTCTCTGAACCTCTGATGTTTTGATGTATACAATAGGATTAATAATTGCTGTTTTACAGGATACTTCTCTAACCCAAGGCCTGACATTTAAGTTCAACAATTGCCAATTTTCTCAGCTTGTTCTTTGCTTCCCTTTAACTCCCTCTTCATTTAGCACACATACACTATGAGTGTACACACACACTCATATCAGCACACAGCTGGGGGAGTATACAGATTCACTGATAACCTGGCTTCCAATTGAAAGAAGCAATCAAACCTAGAAATACACAATTACTTCACTAGTATTTGGCAAGGGCTCTTCAACACCTGACAAGTTCCGGTAATTCATCCATCCCACTAATTACATATATGTACCCCTTCCTGCTTCTTCTCTTCTGCTTCCTGGAGATAGTCTTTAAATGACACATTTTTTGCACAGCCTGATTTCCTCTGTTTTGAATTTATCCACACTACTTTTTTTGTTCCTGCATTCACAAAATAAAAATAGCTTTGTGGAGGGAGTATGCTGGCGCTTACTCTCTGGGATAGCCAGCTGTTCTAGGATTGCACTAGTGATCCATAAGATACATCCTTTCAGAAATAATCACAATGCCAGGCATACACTGTGCCTGCTCCCAGAACTTCCCCCATTCATGACGAAACTACCACGTCCAGTAGTACGCCCGCTTTCTTTTCTCAGTTCCCACTTCCCTCTCATTGACAGTCAGAGCAAGAGCAGTGAACCGCAGAAGCAGATCTTGTGTCTTCACTTGCTTGTTTCCCAAGCTCAGCCTCTCTGTGTTGCCTTGCTCTGTTAGCCTCCAGTAGGTGTTGCGGCAAGTGAGAGCCATACCATCTGGCATGGCCAATCACCCAGTTCCTTGAGCAGTTGAAGGCAAATGCTGATTTTACATTATTTCGTAGAAAGTTGTATTTTGTTTGGGGACCTTAAAAACCCTGACCTTGTCATCCAGCACAGAGCTTCCTGCTTTAACACAAAGGCTGTTTGACATGAATGCCTTCCCATTGGATAAACAGAACCGTCAGGCAGAGCCATGCGGCTGGATGGAAGGGGCACTAGGCCTGGGTGTGCAGGGCGACCCGACAATAAGTCAGTTGTCGGTGTTAAGTCATGTGAGCCTCCAAGGCTTCAGTGTCTTCATCTCTACAATGAAGGAGTTTCATTAGATCCATGATTCTCAGCTGTTTCCGTTCCTTAGGACCCTCATCCATAGCAGTGTTTCCATAGGGTCTTGACTGTCCCTATGGGAATACATCTCAGTGGCCAGGAGAGGGAGAAAGGGCATGGCATTGGAAGTCCTTTTAAAAAAGTCCCTGAGCTCACGCCTGTAATCCCAGCACTTTGGGAGGCCGAGGTGGGTGGATCACGAGGTCAGGAGATCGAGACCATCCTGGCTAACATGGTGAAACCCCGTCTCTACTAAAAAATACAAAAAAATTAGCCGGGCGTGGTCGCGGGCGCCTGTAGTCCCAGCTACTAGGGAGGCTGAGGCAGGATAATGGCGTGAACCCGGGAGGCGAAGCTTGCAGTGAGCCGAGATCGCACCACTGCACTCCAGCCTGGGCGACAGAGTGAGACTCCATCCCAAAATAAATAAATAAAAATAAAAAATAAAAGAATGCGGCGTACGCGGTGGTTCACGCCTGTAATCCCAGCTCCCTGGGAGGCCGAGGCGGACGGATCACAAGGTGAGGAGATCGAGACCGTCCTGGCTAACACGGTGAAACCCCGTCTGTACTAAAAATACAAAAAATTAGCCGGGCATGGTGGTGGGCGCTTGTAGCCACAGCTACTCGGGAGGCTGAGGCAGGAGAGTGGTGTGAACCCGGGAGGTGGAGCTTGCAGTGAGACAAGATCGCACCACTGTACTCCAGCCTGGGCGACAGAGCGAGACTCTGTCTCAAAAAAAAAAAAAAAAAGTCCCTGAGGTAATTTTTCTGTGCACTCCCAGGGGAGAGTGTTTCTTTTCTCTTGAGAATCACTGAAGTAGATCGTTCTAAGATCTCTGCTGTTCTTCAAATCATGTGCTGAAAGAGACAAGAGGTCATATAATTGTAGCAACTGAAACAAATATAAGGCTATTTTCTTTGGACCCAAACACTTATTTTAAAAATTGCAGAAGTCAAGTGACCAAGGCAAGTAGAATACACAAAAACATTTTAGGCCATCATTGTCATTTTCTGAGTCTTAATCATAGTTAAATTTTTTCTAAAATTAAAATCAGCAGCGCGTTTCCTCCACCTCCGCCAGAACTTGCTCTAGAAATTAGGGGAAGCAGAATGTCCCCAGGAAGTCTTAAGAGAGAAGAAGCAGAGTAAGACATGGGTTTCCAGAGTTTAGAGTCTCACTATGTGATAGGTGAAAGCTGTGTTGTTGATGAGGATTTGCACAGCCTCCTCCCGGTTGCCTGCTACTGACCATCCCATTTCACTGTGGGCAGCTCCAGTGGATAAGAGGGTTCTTCACAGTGTGGTGAGCTACTCCTTTCTAGCCTCCATCCATTTTTTGCTGTTCTTCTGGAAGCTATATAGGCTTGTCTATTGGACTTTATAGTCTTCAAATAATTGAAGATACTAAAATGACTATTATGTCTACCCTGCTCTGCTACACACATAAATCTTGTCCAGACAAATAGGTCTGTTTACCAGTACTTTCTCATCAGAAGTCATTTGAAGACACAGAAAGTAAAAACCACAAAGAAAAAAAAAACTATATTAAAGTGAAAGCTCAACAGTAACACCCCATAAACATAGCAAAACAAAACAAAACAAAACAAAAAACAAAAAAAACCACAAACATCTCCCCAGGAAATGGAACTAATATGCAGGTCTTTAAAAGTTCAGTTTATCAATGAGAAAAAGATAAACCAACTCACGAGATAAATGGGCAGAGTACAGGAGCAGTCACAGAAGAGGAGACATGGCTGGCCAGTAAGCACAAAGAGAAATGAAATGGTTTTGATTCCCTTACACATCTTAGCCCCCTTCCTCTGTCTACATGGCCCGTAAAAGCCACAGAACTGAACAGTTTTCCAGTTCCCTCAGTGAGCCTACTTTGTGCAGTGGTATGTTACTGTCAGAAGGGATCTTCTTCGAAACTGTGGTATTTGAGAATGACTGCTCCTCCCACCGCTTTTCTGAGGGTGTTAGCAGGAGTGCAACAGAGCCTGGCTTCAAGGCCCCCAGCGGGCTGGCTGGAGCCCTGCTTCAGCTCCTCCAAGCACGTGCGGCCAAGTTCTGGGATCCACGTCGATGTGGGTTGATGGGTCCCCTGAGACGCCCTCTCTGCTCAGAACACAGCCAGTAAGCCATGGGCAGATCACAACAAACAGCACCCTGCCTTCTGCTCCGCCTCCCTCCATCTACCACACTGCCAAGTTCCTAAGAAGCTTAGGGGAGAAGGAACTGCTGTGGTGCTTAGAATGCAGTGTCTTGCCTGGAAGTATTTTCTCAGTCTTCGAGAAAACAGTGGAACTGACTCATCTGGTCAGAGCTTTACAGAAATGTGATTGCAGATCTCTTGCAATTTCATTCTGCTTTAGTGTCAGAATTCATCCGACAACGTGCCAAAAAAAAAAAAAAGTGTGTAAAATCACATACAGATTTAGATACTTCAAGAGGAAGTTATTTTTACCACAGTGGGGAAGAAACCAGAAAGTGCCGATTGGTGGAGAACGCCCGGCAGGGCTGAGGAAGGAGGGTGGGCACCTGAGCAACCTGGGCCTGGCCACACTCACCCCTGCAGCCTTGCCAGCCCGGCCCGGGGATTGTGGTGTGGTCACCTCTTAGCAGGTGGAGGGAGGAGTTCCTGTGTGGAAGATCTGCTTGAAGGAGGAAATGTTGATATAACCCCCGAGTGTGGAGCCAACTTCAGCAGTGCGGGGTTAACATGGGTTACTCTTGAAAATGTGTTGCGTGCTCTCCCAACAGTCCATAGAAGCAGCTCTCTAACAGCTGCATGGGACGCGAAGGTAAAAATGGAGAAACGATTCCAGAAAACCACATAAATATAAGAACCAAATGGCGCAGTGTCTTTATTTTGTTTTGGCAGATAACAGGATTGAGGCCACCTTGTTTTCTTTGCTCATGCATTTCCCAACTCAAAAGGCTGTTCTTGTTTGCTTGTAGAGCAGAGATCCAAGGCCTGAGAGACCCTGAAATGTTTGTAGTTATATTCTTCATTCGTGCTGCGAGATAAAGAGTTTTCCCGGAAACTAAAGGGAGGGAACAGGAAATATTTGTTAAGATCCGTAACCTCTGGCTTTTGTCTCCTCTTTTCACCTGGGCAAAGGATATCAGTGATAATATTTTGGGTCTCATAAGATGATGAATTGTTCAAATGTATTTGGAGAATACTTTATTCAAGCATCTTTGTCTTTCTCTCCTATTCCTTGTGGCTGAAGAGAGGCATGTGCTTTTTATGCAAGGGTCTTGAAATGTATGCAGTTACCATGGTGGCACTCTGTCTCTGACCCAAACTCTGGCATAGAGTGTATGTTTAGCCATGTTTTCAGGGGTGCTTCCTAGCGTGGTCAGGAGAAACTGCTAGAGCTGAATTTGGTTGCTGGGCAGGCTTCTATCCTTTTTTTTTTTTAATAGATGCAGGGGGTATAAGTGCATGTTTTTTACATGGGTATATTGCATAATGGTGAGGTTTGGGTTCCTAGCGTACCCATTACCCGAATAGTGAACACTGTACACAAAAGGTAATTTTTCAGTCATCAAGCCTTTTCTCCCTCCCTGCTTTTGAGAGTCCCCATTGTCTGTTATTTCCCTCTGTATGTCCATGTGTACCCATTGTTTAGCTCTCACTTAGAAGTAAGAATGTGTGGTATTTGAGTTTTTGTTTCTGAGTTACTTCACTTAGGACAATGGTCTTCAGCTCCATTCCTGTTGCTGCAAAAGACATGTGCATATAGACCATATTTTCTTTATCCAGTCATCCGTTGATGGACAGTTAGGTTCATTCCATGACTTTGCTGTTGTGAATAGTGTTATGATAAACATACAAGGGCAGGTGTTTCTTTGATATAATGATTCTTTTCCTTCCCGTAGATACCCAGTAGTGGGATTGCTGGGTCGAATGGTAGTTCGATTTTTAGTTCTTTGAGAAATCTCCATACTGTTTTCCATAGAGGTTGTACTAATTTACATTCCCACTAACAGTGTGTACATGTTCCCATTTCTCCCCATCCTTGCCAACATCTGTTGTTTTTTGACTTTTTAATACTAGTCATTCTGACTGGTGTGAGATGGTATCTCATTGTGGTTTTAATTTGCATTTCTCTGATGATTAGTGATACTGAGCATTTTCTTCTTCATATTTTTGTGGGCTGCTTGTATATCTTCTTTTGAAAAATGTCTGTTCATGTCCTTTGCCCACTTTTTAATAGGGTTATTTGCTTTTTTCTTGTTGAGTTGTTTGAGTTCCTTGTATAGATTCTGGATATTAGTCCTTTGTGGGATGCATTTTTGCAAATATTTTCTCCCATTCTACAAGTTGTTGGTTTACTCTGTTGATTCTTTCTTTGCTGTACAGTAGCTCTTTAGTTTAATTAAGTCCCTTTTGTTTATTTTTGTTTTTGTTGCATTGCTTAGCCATATATTCTTTGCCCAGGCCAATGTTCAGAAGAGTTTTTCCTAGGTTTTCTTCTAGGATTCTTATAGTTTCAGGTTTTACCTTTAAGTCTTTAATTCATCTTGAGTTAACTTTTTATATGGTAAGAAAAGGGGTCCAGTTTCATTCTTCTGCATATGGCTGTCCAATTTTTCCAGCACCACTTATTGAATAGGGTATCCTTTCCCCATCGTATATTTTTGCCAACTTTGTTTACGATCAGTTGGATGTAGGTAAGTGGCTTTATTTCTGGGTTCTCTACTATCTTCTATTGTTCTATATGTCTGTTTTTGTACCAGTACCATGCTGTTTTGGTTACTATAGTCTTGTAGTATAATTTGAATTCATATAATGCTATCCCTCCAGCTTTGTTCTTTTTGCTTAGGATTGCTTTGACTATTCAGGGTCTTTTTGGTTCCATATGAATTTTAGGATTGTTTTTTCTAATTCTGTGAAAATGACATCGGTAATTTGATAGGAATTGCATGTAATCTATATGTTACTTTGGATAGTATGGGCATTTTAATGATATTGATTCTTCCAATCCACATGCTTGGGATGCTTTTCCATTTGTTTGTGTCATCTACAGTTTTTTTAATCAATGTTTTATAATTCTTGTAGAGATTTTTCACCTCCTTGGTTAAATGCATTCCTAGGAGTTTTATTATTTTTTGTGGCTATTGTAAATGATACTGAGTTCTTGATTTGGCTCTCAGCTTGAACATTATTGGTGTATAGAAATGCTGATTTTTGTACATTGATTTTGTGTCCTGAAACTTTACTGAAGTAATTTATCAAATCTAGAAGTCTTTTGGAGGAGTCTTTAGGGTTTTCTAGGTATAAGATCATGTCATCAGCCAACAGAGATAATTTGACTTCCTCTTTTCTAATTTGGATGCCTTTTATTTCTTTCTCTTGCTATCAGGGGAACCCACCCCCTGATAATTCAACGTGGATTCTTTTCTATTTCCTTAAGTGTCGGCCGGTCTGAGAAATAAAGGGAAAGAGTACAAAAGAGAGAAATTTTAAAGCTGGGTGTCCGGAGGAGACATCACATGTCGGCAGGTTCCGTGATGCCCCCTGAGCTGTAAAACCAGCAAGTTTTTATTAGCAGTTTTCAAAGGGGAGGGAGTGCATGAATAGGGTGTGGGTCACAGAGATCACATGCTTCAAGGGCAACAAAAGGTCACAAGGCAGAAGGTCAGGGCGAAACTAGAATCACTAATGAACTTCCATGTCCTGCTGTGCACAGAATGTCAGGGTTCAAGAGCAGAGAACCGGTCTGACTAGAATTTGCCAGGCTGGAATTTCCTAATCCTAGCAAGCCTGGGGGTGCTGCAGGAGACTAGGGTGTGTTTCATCCCTATCTACATCTGCATAAGGCAGACACTCCCAGGGCACCCATTTTAGAGGCCCCACCCTAGGAATGCATTCTTTTCCCAACGCTGTTAATTATTAATATTCCTTACTGGGGAAAGAATTCAGCGGTATTTCTCTTACCCATTTTGGGTAATAAGAGAAAGGCAGCCAGACTTTAAGGTTATCTCCCTTGTTCCCTGAAAATCGCTGTTATCCTGTTCTTAAGGTGCCCAGATTTCATATTGTTCAAACACCACTTATTGTTTCAGCACCACTTATTGAATAGGGTATCCTTTCCCCATTGTATATTTTTGCCAACTTTGTTTACGATCAGTTGGTTGTAGGTATGTGGCTTTATTTCTGGGTTCTCTACTGTCTTCTATTGCTCTATATGTCTGTTTTTGTACCAGTACCATGCTGTTTTGGTTACTATCATCTTGTAGTATAATTTGAATTCAGATAATGCTATCCCTCCAGCTTTGTTCTTTTTGCTTAGGATTGCTTTGACTATTCAGGGTCTTTTTGGCTCCATATAAATTTTAGGATTGTTTTTTCTAATTCTGTGAAAAATGACATCGGTAATTTTCAAACACACATGCTCTACAAACAATTTGTGTAGTTAATACAATCGTCACAGGGTCCTGAGGTGACATACATCCTCAGCTTACGAAGATGATGGGATTAAGAGATTAAAGTAAAGACAGGCATAGGAAATCATGAGAGTATTGATTGGGGAAGTGATAAATGTCCATGAAATCTTCACAATTTATGTTCAGAGATTGTAGTAAAGACAGGCGTAAGAAATTATAAAAATATTAATTTGGGGAACTAATACATGTCCATGAAATCTTCACAATTTATGTTCTTCTGCCTTCAGCCAGTCCCTCCATTCGGGGTCCCTGACTTCCTGCAACATCTTGCCTAATTGCTCTGGCTAGGACTTCTACTATTATGTTGAATAGTGTAGTGGGAGTTGGCATTCTTGTCTTGTTCCAGTTCATAGGGGAAGTTCTTTTAAATTTTCTCCATTCAGTATGATGTTGGCTGTGGGTTTGTCCTATATGGCTTTTATTATTTTGAGGTATGTTCCTTTGATGCCTAGTTTGTTGAGGGCTTTTATCATGAAAAGATGTTAGATTTTACGGAATGTTTTTTCTGCAGCTGTTGAGATGATCGTATGGTTTTTGTTAGGCTTATATCTTCATACTTCATTTGTTTTATGGCATAATGCGTGTCTGTGCCAAAATATAGCCTCTCTTCCCCAGATTTTTTCCCTGTCACCTTGTCAGAATGATAGTTGACTTTGTTAATTGCAGAGTAAGTCTTGCTCACAAGGCTTATTCTTCATTGAAGTCTCACATCAATGAGCCTTAAAGGATCAGAGACACATGTTCTCCTATCGCTCTCACCCACTCACCCACTTGCTCTCACCCACGCACCCACTTGCCCTCCTTTACATTTAGCTTGGCAGTCTTCCTCTGTTTTCTTTTCCATCTAGACAGGTTCATTCCTTCAACAAATGCTCATCAAGCACCAGTTATATGCTGAGTGCTAAGATAATCACCGTATTCATGGGGCTGTGTTGTACCTGGAGGGACAGAGAAGGACTTAAGATCCCGTATGAGGTGTGTTGAACAGGGGGAGTTAAAAGAGGTAGTAGAGGCAGTGATTGGTCATGCCTGGATATGGTTAGACTGATTATCTCTTTCCTAAAGGCCCTGTTGATGCTAGTAGATCAGGAGGTACTCAAGACTGGCTGCATGATAGAATAACCTGGAGAACTTTGGAGAATATAGATATGTGTTCATTTGGTCAAGGGTGTATGTGTTAAAAGCTCCATGGGTAATTCTAATATGCAACCAAAGTAAAGAACCACTGTAGCAGATACAGGGTCGGAGAGTTTTGTTTGTGCAGTAAATCCTCTTACAGTACTATTTAGGGATGCTTTATCCTAATCTATAATCTTTATTTGTCTATGATTTATAACACTTTAGCTTACAGCTTCTCTACTCTGGCATCTCTCAAACTTTAATGTGCATGCAAATCACTCGAGGATTTGTTAAGCTATAGATCCTGATGTAGCAGGTCTGGAACTAGGCTTGAGATTCTGCATTTCCAGCAAGCACCCAGGTGTAGCTGAGGTTGCAGTTGGAGGGCCACATTTTGAGTAGCAAAGGTCTATACCATAGCATTTCTGGGAAATAATGAATACCTGTAAACAACAAATATGACAGGGTTCAGCTTAGCTCATTAAAGATCTGTGCTATTAAGCATTTCATAGATATCTTTTAAACTGAATTTTCATTCACCAGTTTGATTGTTCCAATTTAAGAACATTAAGTATTTCTTAAGTGAGAATCCCACCCTTGTATGATTTCAAGTTTAAAATGGCTGTTTTTATTTATCTTTGGAAACTATAGTATTAAAATATAGGCTATTTGGAGTTTTGTGAACATACAGATTTTGACCTAATGTCAAGTTTGTTAATAAGCATTGAGAGCAAACCAACTGGTCTTAGAGATGAAGTTTCTTCAAATAGTTGTTGCAGATTCGGTACCGTTTTACCTTTTGACTGTTAGGCATACTATCAGAATTCATTACCAAAGTTTCCTGACATACAAATATTCTAGGTAAAGTTTTTTTTTTATAGCCAGAGAAAATAATTGGATGCACATAGAGTGAATAATTAGAATGATTCTGTGTAATTATTTAAAAACACAATTTTAAGAATTAATTAAAACTGTTAATACATGCTCATTGTAAAATACTGGGATACAGGAAAAAAGCACAAAGAAAATAAAACGCACATTAATTTCTTTGTTCACAACTGCTTTGGTTACATGCTTCCTCCACTCTGTAGTATCATAGATATCGTTTCACATCTTTATATATTTTTTTACAACATTGGTTTTCATGGTGGCAGAGTGGCCTGTGAATGTACTATTAATTCCTATAAGAAGGCTTTTTTGATATTTGGCCCATTTCTAGTTTTTTTTGTGGTTGTAGATAAGGTTGTGGTGAACATTATTAAATTGTTGCAGACTTCCCTATTGCCTTGGGATAAATTCCTAGACTTGGAATTGCTGGTTAAATGTATACCAATTTTTAAACTGATTTTACAAACCGGCACATTGATATGGCTTTGTATATTTCACTAGGAGTCTATTACCTGTTTTGCCTATACCCTTAAAAACACTGGATGCAATCTTTTAAAAATCCTTTACTCATTTGATTGGTGAAAATGATACTCTTATTCTTTAATTTGCATTTGTTTCAATATTAGTGAAAGTGAACCAGTTTATGCGTGTAAGACATGGGTCTTCTTTTGGGAATTGCAGTTTTAAATTTCTTTTGCAATTTTTCTCTGTAGATGTGTTCCTCTTTCTCTTATCAATTCTAAGAGTTCTTTAGAGATGAAGGATATTAACCCTTTGACATACATGCAAGTAATAATTTCCTGGCTTTTTATTTGTCCTTTTGTTCTAAAAGTCAGTTTCTTTTATTTTTCCTGTGCATTAATTACATTTTCCCATTTATTATTCTTTTCTTTGCTTTTAGGCTTAGAAAAGACTTATATCCCATCAGATACAAATTCTCTATATTTTCTTCTCATTCTATTGTTATTTCACTTTTTCATTTATTTTTTAAATCCTGTTGGCATTTATTTTGGTGTAAAGTAAATTAACTCAATGATATTGCATGTCTGTCTGGAAACAAAGTCGTCATTTTGAATGATATCCTTCTTTAACAGTAAATGAATTTTTAAAACATTAAAATGAATTGATTTGAGTTGAAAGCTTTTTAGAGGACTTTTGAAAGCCCTGTTTGTTGTTTGATCCTAAATTTTGGCAGTGGGAGTGCTTCTGAGGCCATCTGGTCCCTCTTCGCGATACTAGAACCTGTGCTTGGGCCTCTCCCTCCTGCTGCCTCTCTCAGCTATGATTCTCAGCACAGGTCCACAGATGCCCTTGTTTCTGGAGAGAACTTTTGTCCCCACATCTGTGGAACCTGTAGTTGCTAGCTCTCAGGCCAGGCAGACATGGCCACTGTCCTCCCTGGACCTCTGTTGGCCTGGATTGCCCATGTGCAGGATTGGGCAACTGTATGGATCTCAGCCTCCTGGATTCCTACTGGGTCTTGAGCAAAAAACGCAACCCCTGGACAGCTGCATGCAGCCTTGCACATACACCCTTTGGGTGAGCTGCTCAACAACAGCCTGGCTGTCTGTTTGGGGTATCTCAGGAACACAGACAGCACTCATTTGAACACTATTTGTATAAGCAGCTAGATGGTGATCATTTGTTTAGTTCCTGTGAATTGTGGTCCTTTTTAATGTCTACAAAATTCAAGGCGCCACAGACATTTAAAGGCCAACAAGATGGACCAGTAGAGGTATATTTTCTGTTTAGGAAATTACATTTTCTTCTGTGAATTTGCCTTTAATGGGATGTTTCATATCACAAGAGGCAGTGTAGTGTTAACAAAACATTGGGCTTCAAATCAGAAGTCTTCTGTTTGTGTCCTGGCATTGCCACCGTGCAGCTGTGTGACCTTGGGTAATTCACTTAACCTCTCTGAGTCTCTGTTGGAACTTTAGAGGGACTCTTTCTGTTCTATAACAACCACCATCAAATTATAAAGAGACTGCTGTGTGGTATTCTCCAGCCTGGAATACTGTGGAAATTTGCATTTGTAATACCTGTTAATACACATACATGTCTTCAGTTTAGTCAGTCACTCAGAAGCCTGAGCACAGCAGGTGGCAGATGGGAGTATAGGAATGTAGGAGCCTGTGTGTGTGTGTGTGTGTGTGTGTGTGTGTGTGTTGTCTTCAAACAAACTCATAAAAATTCTGCCGCTAGGCATTCACAAACAGTGGTTGTTTGTTGTATAGATCCCTACTCTTTCTGTCACTTTTTTTTTTTTATAGGAAAAGACCTTCTAAGATTATGTAAATTACATTTTCGTTTACTGGCTATTTTTATGCATTTCCTGTTCTTTCAAAGGACTAGATAAATATTTTCTGTATGTCCTAAGATCTCTGACTGCCTCACTTTAAATTGTAAAGAACGATTAAGAGTTCTAAAACATTGACCCTGCGATCATTGGATAAGATTTTAATTTTTTCAAGATTAAAAAAATTGAGTGTGCTAATGACATAAAGCTTCTTGCAAGAGCTGCTGGTCTATCCTCTGATACAGATGTGTATAAATTCATCATCTTCGTGCAGACATTATTGGTAATAGAGATTTGCCCACATAACATGGGGAGCACAGAGGAGAAGAGAGAAGGAGAGGGATTCAGGGAAAAGGTGACACTTGAGCTGGGCATTGAAGCATAAATAGGCATTTTCTATGTAAAGATGTGGGAAAAGGGCATTCTAGATTCTAGAAAGAAGAGCACGTGCAAAGGCAAGCCACTGGGCAAAATTGTGGCATTTTTGGGCACACGAAGCAGTACGGAGTGGCTGGCCAGAAACCATGGTAGGGGAAGGGAAGAGGGTTGCTGCAAGGTAGGCGCCTACAGTAAAAGGAACTTGTATGTTACACTAACTGGTATGCAATGAGAAGCCACCGAACATTTTTAGACCACAGAGTGAGAGCAGATTTCTTATTCACAAACTCAACTCTATAAACAGAAAGGAAGAGCTGAAGCCATGAGAGAGCCTAGGGCAGGCGTCTGATACAGTCCTCATATTTGAACAGTGCTTTACAGTTTATAAAGTACTTGCACCTTTGTTGTCACGTGCACCTCTTCCCTCTCCTGAGTGGTGGGCGTTAAGCTTCCTTTGCAGACAAGGAGCCTGAATTCAGAGACATGAATGGCCCTGGGTTGCTCAGCTGGTGCAGCGGGCAGAGGGAGAGGTCAACATGTCACCGAGGTCCTTTGCCTTTTCGCCTCATGCCACAGGAAAGCATATTTCAGCAAAATACTGAAATACTTTTCCAACTTTTTAAATGAGATCTGACTTTCAAAGTAACTTTCATCTTGATTAAAAAAAAAAGTTTGACAAGACAAACAACTTTTATCCTGCAGGTATTGATTTAGTAGAACAGAGTCATGTCACTGTGCCTTGTTGCTGACATTTTCCTGTTATGATAGCCTTCTACAAGCTGATGGTTTGTTTTTTCTGATTAGCTAAAATGGAAAGAAAAATCTCCAGTGTGCTTTTATTAGGATAGGATATAACATATCTTGAATTTATGTTTCAGTTATTTCAATAACTTTGATCATACCATTTTGTCATAGATTAAGTTGGCATTGAGGCTGTAATTTCTTGCTGTTTGGAAATGACTCTTTATTGAGTAAGGCAGATTTATTTTCTTTGTGCCACTATTGAAGATTATAGAAGTGGCTCTGCTTCCATTTTACCTAAAGTCGCATAGGCTGTGGCTGTTGAGCTTGCATTCTGAGCGTAGCTTTTTGTAGAGCTGTTCAGCCTTCCAACGCTTGTTGGATGACCTCCAGCCCCACCCTGTTCTGCCACCTGCTCTGGAGAGGTCTAAAGCAAAATGTTCCAGTCATTTTTGTTTCTAAACCAGAAGCAAGTTTCTACATCTTTAATTTTGTTAAAATATAGTTGGAAGAGAGTAAGTTTAGGTCACAGAAAATTGAACTGTGCTGAGATGGAGTGGGTAGGTGGATAGTCCTTTAGATAATGAGTCGACTATTAGAATTTAAAGGCATCTTTCTAGAGAAGAGATGAAGAAGAAAACAGCTCAAACAGGTGCTCCATGCCCCAACTGAGCCTGTCTGAACTTACACATGGTCTAGAATTTATTGGATGATCTATGTTTACTAAGGTAATTATAACATGTACCTGAAATGAGAGAGTTTTTGCAGGTAACTACTAAATTTGTAGTTGAATTTTCTGGAGGCCAAAGCAAAAAGGGAGTGAAATGTATCATATGTTACCATTGTCCAGTCTAAGGTGCACACTAGCTCATTGGGAAAGGGTGGCCTCTGTCTTCCTACCTCCCCCAAAAGGAGATATCTATTCGATCTTAGAGAATCATAGGGACAATACCTCCTTCAATATTTTTTTCCCCCAGAAATGGGGAAATGTTCTTCATGAGGCTGCGCTATACATTGGCTGTTTATAAAAGTGAAAGCGTAATATCAAACCACAGCTCAGTGGTGGTATTTCCCTGGGGAGCTGAACCTTTACAGTTTAGGTGTCCTACTTTTCATTGGTTTTATGTGTTTAGAAAGGAGAGAGAATAGAATATTGAGTTTGTGCCTGGTGGTTTCTCTTTATCGGTTTCTGCAGCCTTATTTTTGGCAGGAACAGGACAGCAGTCAGTTGAAGGATGCTGTGTGCCCAAGGTATAACAAATCAGTGTGAATCGCACTGGGTGGGTGATTAAGGAGCCAGGCGATGTGCTGGTTCCTTCTTCCCTCTTACTGAGCAGCCTGCTTGGGGTTGGCTGGGCCTGGTGGAGAACTTACCTTGGGTGGGCCCTTCTGACCTTTTTTGTTTTTTGAGTTGGAGTCTTGCTGTGTCACCCACGCTGGAGTGCAGTGGCACAATCTTGGCTCACTGCAACCTCTGCCTCCTGGGTTCAAGCGATTCTCATGCCTCAGCCTCCTAAGTAGCTGGGATTACAGGTGTGCACCACTATGCCCGGCTAATATTTGGCATTTTTAGAAGAGACAGGGTTTCGATATGTTGGTCAGGCTGGTCTCAAACTCCTGGCCTCAAGTGATCCTCCCACCTCGGCCTCCCAAAGTGCTGGGATTACAGGCTGAGCCACCGTGTCCAGCCCCTTCTGAGCTTTCAGTGTTACTCCCCATCCCTAAGACATGAGATCTGGGCCAGAATCTTTCTCAGAGGGGAAAATTCCAAATGAACATATTTTGAATGTCTTAAAACCTTATCTGTTAGAGGAACTTTTAAGAAAAGATCAAACATACTTCCAATTTTACAATAGTTGTCAATTAGAGGATGGAATTGATTTTACTATTTTTCTACAACTTTATTAACATTTTTTTGAGAACCTCTTTTTCCAATTCAGCAAACTTTTGCAAGTCTTGACATATTCTTATTCTAGGCATTGGTGGGTACGTGATCTCACAAAATTGTTTAAGGAATTTTAAAAAAAATTATAGAAAATAGGATCTATGTTGAAAGAATTATGAAGTGCGTTACAATTTGAGACTTAAATTTCCATATCTTTTAATTTTACCTAAATTTATATGAATTTTAAAATGGTGATTGTTGGCCAGGTCTGGTGGCTCACGCCTGTAATCCCAACAATTTGGGTGGCTGAGATGGGCGGATCACCTGAGGTCAGGAGTTCGAGACCAGCCTGGCCAACATGGTGAAACCCCATCTCTACCAAAAATACAAAAATTAGCCGGCTGTGGTGGCAGATGCCTTTAATCCCAGCTACTCAGGAGGCTGAGGCAGGAGAATCGCTTGAACCCGGGAAGTAGAGGTTGCAGTGAGCCAAGATTGTGCCACTGTACTCCAACCTGGGTGACAAGAGCAAAACTCTGTCTCAAAAAAAAAAAAAAAGTGATTGTTTTTCATGTTTGGAATTATATGACATGTGTGTATTAAGAGTCTAATTTATTTTTCAAGTATAAATGAGGTAAATGCAAATCCCAGAAGACTGTTTTCTATGCACACACAAAACTACATTTCTTTTAGTACACAGGGAAAGGTAAATATTCAAATTCTTTCCGTTGGGTGACATTTTGTTCACATATTTTTGTAGGGCATCCATACTTTTGTTTTACACTGAACAAAAGGACAGTGTGAGGGACAGATGTCAGAGTGAAGGTGTGAATTTGCACCAAATGCCAGGTTTAGGGCTCAGAATAGCGTTTTTTTGTACGTGGGGCGCCATGAACGCAAAGACTTCCAGCGGGGCGGGCGTTGAGCAGGGATTGTCTAAGAGGAATCAAATTGCCAAATGTCTGCTGCCAGATTATTCTTCCCTAAAACTGATCTCCCTGAGAACTTGTCTTGTGGCCCAATTCCCACCACTTTCCCTCTGTCCTCCCCGACTTTATAAAGAAGCTTATCTGACTCTATGCTGGTGTCAAACACCTCCAGGTGCCAAAGGAAGAATTCAAAATCCTGGCATGGAGAAAGTGAATGACTAGTGACTACAGCAAACCCTTTTGCAGGTCACGTGGCTCCTATTCTTGGCTTTCAACCAAAGTGAAGGAGGATCTAATCTAGTTATCCCTTCAGGTAGATCACCAACAGATCACTATGGGATTTAGAAAGATGTTAAAGAAGCGTGTGACACGGCTATAACTAAACACTCTCCATTCCTGTCTGTTAAAGCGAACAAGGTTATTTTATATATATATAAAATATAATGAATAAATAGGAATAACATTGAAATCAGTGAAATTTACTTATAGACAAGGCCCTATTCAATGTATTTATGATCAGATTCCACTTTTGATTTTAATTATTTGTGAAATGTGTAAAATTTTTATATTGTTTTGATCAACTGTGAAACAAAGGTAATCTTAATAATAACTCAAATTCAGGATATATAGTTTAAACTCTTAAAGCATTATGGTCACAAGAATTTTTTTTTAATGAATTTTACTTTGCCTACATAGTTTTGTCATGTAGAAATAGAACAGAGAGATCAATACAGTAATTTCAAGCGTGAAGTATAATCTGTTAGAACAAAAATCTGTGGGGGGAATGGAATGAAAATACAAGCTGAAAAAATTGTTACTCAGACTTTCTTTTCAGCATTTTTTAGAGGATTTGTGAATTTCAGAGAAAAATGAGTGCATGAGGTCAGGTGCGGTGGCTCACGCCTGTAATCCTAGCACTTTGGGAGGCCAAGGTGGGTGGATCATCTGAGGTCAGGAGTTCGAAACCAGCCTGACCAACATGGTGAAACCCCGTCTTTACTAAAAATACAAAATTAGCCAGGCATGGTGGCAGGCACCTGTAATCCCAGCTACTGGGGAGGCTGGGGCAGGAGAATCACTTGAACCTGGGATGCGGAGGTTGCAGTCAGCCGAGATTACACCACTACACTCCAGCCTGGAGTCTGACAGAGTGAGACTTCATCTCAAAGAAAAAAAAAAAAGAGTGCATGAAAGAAAAGCTTGTTAATTCCTCCTTGACTTCATAATGATCTCACCTCTAACAAGGGTTTCCCAATATTGAGAATATCTTAAACATACATATGCTATCCTCTCCGTCCCTCCCAGGCCCGCCCTCTACCTGAGGTAACTAGTATTCTTGGTCTTGTATTTATTGTTCTCTGCCAAGGTTTGCAGGGCTTGAATATTGCGTGAATTTGAGAGCTTCCTTTGGGACAAAGAATAAAACATTGTCAGTTAAAAAAAAAATGCCCACTCCAGTGCAGTGTCGCCCAGCGTGAGAGGTTGTGTGGAGAAGGGGAAGTTAGGATGGAGCGAGGTGGTGGTCTTTACCAATGGCAGTTTCCTTTTGCAGATTTTGCAAAAAAAACGTGAGCATGTGCGTTTATTGTTAGAGCCACCCCTCAGACTTGGAAAGGAGCTCATAAAAGTAAGGGCTCCTGAAATTTAAACTTCAGTCACTGTGAAACTACCTCTGTGTATGTGTATGTGTGTGCATGTGGGTGTGCATACACACATACATCCCTGAAAACTGTGTTGGTTTTAGTTGATTGTAACTCTTTTTTTTAATTAAATTTTTTTTTTTTTTTTTTGTGGGGGAGAGAGTCTCGCTCTGTCCCCCAGGCTGGAGTGCAGTGGCACGATCTTGGCTCACTGCAACCTCTGCTTCCTGGATTCAAGCAATTCTCCTGCCTCAGCCTCCCGAGTAGCTGGGATCACAGGCACACGCCTCCATGCCCAGCTAATTTTTTTTGAAATTTTTAGTAGAGATGGGGTTTCACCATGTTGGTCAGGCTGATCTCGAACTCCTGACCTCAGGAAATCTGCCTGCCTCAGCCTCCCAAAGTGCTGGGATTACAGGTGTGAACCACTGCACCCGGCCTGGTAAAATATGAATTTTATACCTTGTTCTAGGAGAACAGGACATATATATTTGATTGTTATTGCTATTGTTTTATAACTTGGAGGAATTATGAGCTGAAATTTTATTACTTACACTTTATTTTCTGCATTTTTTAAAGGACATGTGAATTCCAGAGAATTGTCCTTATTTATTTTGGCTGAATTAATAGGGCAAATTTGCCTCCTCTGAAGGAAAAAAAATAGACAACAAAGATCTCTTTAAATACTAGCCTGGTGTTGTTCTGTGTTAGAGAAATTCTGGCTTTTGCTTTAGACCTCCAGTCCTGGTTTCCAGAAGAGGAGCACTTTCTGGTTCTCATTCAGGCCCTTAGTGGATCTTCTTCCAAGATTTTTAAAAATATGACCATTAGCTTACATTTTCCTATGTGTTCAATCCTTTTCTCAGCAGAAGTGTTTGTGGTGGATTTTTGAGGGTGGGAGTGTGGTCAATGACGCAACTGAGCCTTTCAGGGACTTGGAAATAAAGCTGTTTTATTGTGACGACCAGTTTTGTGCAGAATCATCTCATTCTTTTCTGCACGTGGTGAGTTTTGAAGTGAAACTTAAAGTTTAATGAGATACAGCAGCTGGAGTTGGGCATTTTGAAAAGACGTAAAGAGAGATAATTGTAGTAAAACATACTGTAAGGCCTTACTTATCTGGAATAGCATGGAATGAAGAGCTCCAGATAATGGTGTTTTCTAGAAAGTGAAAGTTTAGAGCTTTAACCATCATACCCTCCCCTTTTTTCTTTAACCATTTGTTGGAAATCTCTTTAAAACATATTACACATGGCTTTCTTCTCCAGTGGAACTATTAGTCATCGTTTGAATCTCGTAAGACATTGTTTCTGGAATCTGGCTGTGATACAGTCATCTCCTCTGGATCCGTCATGATGGGTGGGACCCGCTGTCCTGCCCTTACCTGGCCTTGGTCTGTCCTGCTGGGTGCACTCTTGGGTCTGTTGTAGGTTTGCATCTCCTGTGTGGTCCCTTGGCCTTGTCCCTGCTCTCAAGTGGCTGGTCGTAGCAGCTCTCCATCCCACTAACCTGCTGATTCTAACAGGCAGTAAATTCAGGGAGCAAATACAGAACGTGTTGGAATTTGTAAAACAGCAGGAATGGCCCTCACTGGAGCTCCGAGTGCTTGCTGGATGTTTCCTCTCCTGGAGACAGGTGCCGTTTTTTCCTGGTGTGCCGGCTCACTTACCGCACTTAATACCGACTGCTCTTAATGAATAAGGGAACAGCATGCCTCATCTTTATCTCTTTACCTCTTTTAGACGTTAGGCCATTAGCTCTTATTTTCAGTTGTGTTCTACATAAGCAAGCCTGATGGATGACTCTGAATAAGTAAATAAGATTTAATTGAATTATGCAATTTTCAGTTTCTCTCAGATAATACCAAATCAAACAAAGGTGAAGCCAAACACACATAAAAGATTCGTTTTGCTAAAGCACAGTGTGAATATTTTAATTGACTTTTATTGTATAGTCATGTGCCACATAATGATGCTTTGGTAAAGGATAGATGCTTATTCTGATGGTGGGCTCATAAGATTATAATACTCTATTTTTACTGTACCTTTCCATGTTAATTTTTTGTTTTTTGAGACGGAGTCTCGCTCTGTCACCCAGGCTGGAGTGCAATGACACAATCTCAGCTCACTGCAACCTACGCATCCCGGGTTCCAGTGATTCTCCTGCCTCAGCCTCCCGAGTAGCTGGGATTATGGGCACCCGCCACCACGCCCAGCTACTTTTTGTGCCTTTTAAATAGAGATGGGGTTTCACCATGTTTTCCAGGCTGGTCTCGAACTCCTGACCTTAGGTGATCTACCTGCCTCGGCCTCCGTAATCCCAAAGTGTTGGGATTACAGGCATGAGCCACCACACCTGGCCTAGGTATATTTAGATACACAAGTACATACCATTCTGTTACAGTTGCCTGCAATATATTCTGTACAGTCACATGCTGTCCAGGTCTGTAGCCTAGGAGCAATAGGCTATACCATCTAGCCTAGGTGTAGAGTAGGCTGTACCATCTAGGTTTATGCAGGTTCACGCTTTGGTGTTTGTACAATGATGAAATGCCCTAACAATGCATTTCTCAGAATGTGTCCCCATTCTTAAGCAATGCATAGTGGTAGTTACATATCAACAAAATTGAAAAGTAAAAAATAAAAATAATACAATAATTGTAATGATAAACTGAAATTTTAACCTTCACCTTAGCTATAAGAATAGAGGTATAGCCTCCTTTCCCATAAGGATTTCCTGGAGTACAGAGCCCTAGTTCCAAATTTTTTTCCGAGGCCACTCAGAAAGGGTTGTTAAGCTTCTTTGTTTTCTGTTTTAAACAAGAATTTCAGAAGCAAGGTGTGGAGATTTTGCCTATTAGAGATTTTTTTCTTGGTCTTATTTTCTTTTATATCAAGTGATTTGACTAAAGGACTGAAAGTCCTGAGTGAGGATCCAGGGCCCAGGCAGACATACCAGGGCCTTGTGGGTGACAGAAAAAGGCACTCCTTGGGACTAATTCTACAACGGTGCCCTTCCTGAGGCGAACACTGGCACCATGACTTGTGAATGGAGCATGGCCTCTCTTTCAGCCCCTGACCCCTCCTCCCAGGCCACGTCAGGCAGGGCACTCTGGTGTGGGGTGCAGCCCTGTGACAATCCCTGCATCAGTGTGGGGCCTGGCAGGAACATGGTCGGAGGCTCACAGACCTGAGTCCTAAGGCTCGCAGGGTCTGTCCAGGGCACCTGTAAGTAAGCCGTCATCACTGACATTGTGTTGATTTAAGAATTGAAACTCCAGGCCTGGGGCAACTTGCCGAGGGTTATAAAGCCATTACATGGTAGGGAGTGGGGCCTTGAGCCAGAGCTCTGGTCATCTCTGATGACGACCAAGGCCTGCCCCCCTCTGTCCCATCCAGAATCCAGATTGCATTGGTTGAGCGTATCACCCCTCTCTTCCCTCTGTTTTCCATCCTCATGGTGGTCACAGCAGCTCAGCCCATTGCCCTCATCTGCAAGGCCGAGCCCACCCTCCTGGGCTGCAGCCATAGCTGTGGCTGTCCTTACCCGCTGTGGATGCCGCTGTGGGACTTCTCTCTTTTTCTCTCCACAAAGAACCAAAGAATGTTCTTTGTGGCACATTTTTTTTTTTCAACCAGAAAGTGCTACCTCAAGCCTCCTGGAAAATTCCTTATTATTTCAGAAACATCACTGTACTTCTTCCGTTGACTCAGCACTTTTGTCTCCTTTTCAAGTGTGGATTTCAGACCCTTGTCATTCTATTGAGCAAATGAAATACAGTCTTGAGGAGAAGCATTACGTAACATTAAATTTCATCACAGCTCTTTTCAAGAATACTTTGAGAATTTCAGAGTGTTTTCAAGGGAATCTCTTTGACGTTAGTTCCTCCTCTTGGTTCCTCACCAGATAAAGGAAATCTCCAACTCTGGGGAAGACATGTGAGGGAAGTCTGGGAGAATGTCGTGCATTGACACCCATGAACTTGCTGACATCTGGAGGAATGAGCAGGCCTGAGAGAATTCCGGTCCTGGTCCTGCCTCTGTTGCTCCCACCACGCCAGGGAAATAATAATTCCCACTCAGCCTGCTCCACGGGATGTCGTAAGGACAAAATGAGATGTGATATATGTGGAAACACTTGGAAAATTCAGATGTTAAAGTGACTCTAGAAATGTAGGTGTCAATGGCTGGAAATATTAGTATAGCTTTGAGAGAAAAGGACATTTTTGGTCAAATAAGTTTACAGAATAGTGAATTATTCTTCCCTTGTGGGCTCTCAACACGTCTTAACATTTTAAAGCCTCCCCTAAGTCCTGCAGGAAAGAAATCCTTTTCAATTCTGTTTAACTTAGTGTTTCTCAGTGTTTTTTCCCCCTCCTGTTAGCTGCCTCTGTGAACTGCTGTGAGTGGAGTTCTTGGAGGGCATGTGAACTCAGCAGAAAGACTTTGTGGTATTTATTTTGGCTGCTTATTTACTCAGGTTTATTCCAGATACAGGAGGTCTCCAGACACTGAGTTATAGATCAGTGAGGTATTATTGTATTTTATTATAGACTCATACATATACAAATACATGTGTGTGTATATATATATACACACACACACACACACACACTTATGCAGGAATACCTTGTTTTATTGTGGTTCACTGTATTGTACTTCACAGATAATGCATTTTAAAAAAATAAATGGAAGATTCGTGGCAAACTGTTGTTGAGCAAGTTTATCAGCACCACTTCTCATTTTTCTTTTTTTAAAACTTTTATTTTAGGTCCAGAGGTACATGTGCAGGTTTGTTATATAGGTAAACGCGTGTCATGGGAGTTTGTTGTACAGATTATTTCATCACCCAGGTACTAAGCCTAGTATCCTATAGTTATTTTTTCTGTTTCTCTCCCTCCTCCCACTCTCCACCCTCCAGTGGAGGCCCTGGTGTCTGCTGTTCCCCTCTTTGTGTCCATGTGTTCTCATCAATTAGCTCCCACTTATAAGCGAGAACATGTGGTATTTGGTTTTCTGTTCCTATGTTAGTTTGCTAAGGATAATGGCCTCCAGCTCCATCCACATTCCTGCAAGAACTTGATCTCATTCTTTTTTACAGCTGCATAGTATTCCATGGTATATATGTACCACATTTTCTTTATCCAGTCTGCCATTGATGGGCATTTAGGTTCATTCTATGTCTTTGCTATTGTGAATAGTCAGCACCATTTTTTCTGATAACATATGCTTACTTAGTGCCTCTGTATCATATTTTGGTAATTCTTGCAATATTTTCAACTTTTTCATTATTATTATATCTGTTATGGGGATCTGTGATGAGTGATCTTTGGTGTTACTATTGTAATTGTTTGGGGGAGCCACAAACTGCACCCATATAAGAAGGCAAATTTATTCAATAAATATGTGTGTTCTGACTGCTCCACCTACCTGTGGTTCCCTGTCTCTCTCCCTCTCCTTGGACCTCCCTATTCCCTGAGACATAACAATATTGAAATTAGGTCAGTTAATAACCCCACAATGGCCTCTAAGTGTTGAAGTGAAAGGAAAAGTTGCACATTTCTCACCTTAAATGAAAAGCTAGAAATGATTAAGCTTAGTGAGGAAGGCATGTTGAAAGCTGAAATAGACCGAAAGCTGAGATAAACTGAAGGCTGGGTCTCTAGCGACAGTTAACCAAGTTTTGAAAGCAAAAGAAATGTTGTTGAAGGGAATGAGAAGTGCTATTCCGGTGAACACGTGAATGGTAAGAAAGCTAAGGAGCCTCATTACTGATACCGAGAAAGTTTGAGTGGTCCGGATAGAAGGTCAAACCAGCCACAACATTGCGTTAAGCCAAAGCCTGATCCTGAGCAAGGTCCTAACTCTCTTCAGTTCTATGAAGGCTGAGAGAGGTGAGGAAGCTGCAGAAGAAAAGTTGGAAGCTACCAGAGGTTGGTTCATGAAGTTTAATGAAAGAAGCTGTTTCTGGAACATAAAAGTGCAAGGTGAAGCAGTGAGTGCTGATGTAGAAGCTGCAACAGGTCATCTAGGAGATCTAGCTAGGATCATTGTTGAAGGCAGCTACACTAAACAATAGATTTTCAATGTAGACATAACAGCTTTCTATAGGAAGAAGATGCCATCTAGGACTTTAGTTACAGAGGAGAACCCGGTACCTGGCTTTGAAGCTTCAAATGACAGGCTGATTTTCCTGTTAGGGGCTTATGTAGCTGGTATCTTAAAGTTGAATCCAGTGTTTATTTACCGTTCTGAAAATTGTAGGGGCCTTAAGAATTTGCCAAATCTACTCTGCCTGTGACAGCATATCTGTTTATAGCATGGTTTACTGACTATTTTAAGCCCCTTATTGGGCTTTAAAAAAATAGTGCTCAGAAAAACAGATTCCTTTCAAAGGTCACTGCTCATTGACAATGCACCTAGTCACTCAAGGTCTCTGATGGAGATGTACAAGGAGATTAATGTTGTTTTAATGCTTGCTAGCACAACATCCATTCTGCAGCCCATGGATCAAGGACTAATTTTGACTTTCATATCTTTTTATTTAAGAAATACATTTCTTTTTTTTTGAAACTCAGCTCTGTCACCCAGGCTGGAGTTTTTATAAGGATATAGCTGCCATGGATAGTGATTCCTCTGATGGATCTGGGCAAAGTACATTGAAAATCCTCTGGTAAGAATTCACCATTCTGGATTCCATTAAGAACATTTGTCATTCATGGAAGAAGGTCAGAATATCAGTATTCACAGGAGTTTGGAAGAAGTTGGGATGACATCGAGGGGGTCAAGACTTGAGTGGAGAAGTAACTGCAGATGTGGTGGAAATAGCGAGAGAACTAAAATTAGAAGTGGAACCTGAAAATGGGACTAAATTGCTGCTATCTCATGATCAAACTTGAACAGATGAACAGATGAGGAGTTGCTTTTTTTTTTTTTTTTTTTTTTTTTTGAGACGGAGTCTCGCTCTGTCGCCCGGGCTGGAGTGCAGTGGCGCGATCTCGGCTCACTGCAAGCTCCGCCTCCCGGGTTCACGCCATTCTCCTGCCTCAGCCTCCCAAGTAGCTGGGACTACAGGCGCCCGCTACCACGCCCGGCTAATTTTTTGTATTTTTAGTAGAGACGGGGTTTCACCGTGTTAGCCAGGATGGTCTCGATCTCCTGACCTCGTGATCCGCCCGCCTCGGCCTCCCAAAGTGCTGGGATTACAGGCGTGAGCCACCGCGCCCGGCCCTTTTTTTTTTGAGACAGAGTCTCGCTCTGTCACCCAGGCTGGAGTGCAGTGGTGCGATCTTGGCTCACTGCAACCTCCACCTCCCGGGTTCAAGAGATTCTCCTGTCTCAGCCTCCCGAGAAGCTGGGATTACAGGCGCCTGCCACCATGCCCAGCTAATTTTTGTATTTTTAGTAGAGACAGGGTTTCACCATGTTGGTCAGGCTGGTCTCTCGAACTCCTGGTCTCGGGTGATCCACCTGCCTCGGCCTCCCAAAGTGCTGGGATTACAGACATGAGCCACAGTGCCCGGCCAAGTTGTTTCTTATGGATAAGCCAAAAAAGCGGCTTCTTGAGATGGAATCTACTCCTGGCGAAGACGCGGTGAACATTGTTGAAATGACAACAAAGGATTTTGAATATTTCATAAACTTAGTGGATAAAGCAGCTGCAGAGCTTGAGAGGATTGGCTCTAGTTTTGAAAGAAGTTCTACTCTGTGTAAAATGCTGTCAAACCACATCATATGCTATGGAGATCTTTCGTGAAAGGAAGAGTACATCAATGTGGCAAACTTCGTTGTTGTCTTATTTTAAGAAAGTGCCACAGCCACCACAAGCTTTAGCAACCATCACCCTGATCCATTAGCAGTCACCAACATCGAGACAAGACCCTCCTCCAGCAAGAAGATTATGACTCACTGAAGGCTCAGATGATTGTAAGCATTTTTAGCAATTAAGCATTTACAATTTTTATATTAAGGTATATACATTATTTTTCTACATAAGTGTATTATTGCACACTTAATAGACTATAGTGTAACATAAACATAACTCTTATATGCCTTGGATAACTAAAAAACTCACTATATTGTCATATTTGCTTTATTCTGGTGGTCTGGAACTGAACCTCCAATATCTCTGGCACACATATACACAAATAACATTTCTGTAATCTGATAGTTTTGCCAGATAAGTCATATTCTCATTGACTAACAGCGCAAGTTTTAATCAACCCAGCAAAAAGCATTTCTCTCCTGGAGTTTTTCCCATGTACACCTTTCCCCTGAAGAAGCAGACGTATCATTATTTTAAATAATTCTTCCTTCTCAGGAAAAATTATGGGCATATTTTCTTCTCACAGCTACCAAATGTCCTTGATATCTGTGCACGCACATTTATATGTAAAATCAGAGCTTCTTGTGGTTTTAGAATTGGAAGAGGCCTTAGAGATGAACTTGTCTGGTGATTCTCAACCCCTAAGCATGTTCTTAACATGAACACTTGGGAGTGGAAGCCTGGGGAACTTGAAATAACTACACATTTCCTGCTAACCTTCTAATTCCTAGTCTGCCATCCTTGCAGTAGTAAGGTTCCCCTGTGCAGTGGAAATTTTCTGTCCCCAAGGGGTTGGGGACAGAAAAATGTTGCACTATAGATCTCATCCAACCCCACATTTTACAGATGAAGATGATGAGCTACAAGATTCAATGATACCTTCAAAGTCACACAACCCGGCCTAGAAATAGGCTGCTGCTGATCAATCCACTGCTTTCTCTGCCTATGAGTTTTCCCCAATGTCAGTGATTTCTGTCCTACCTCCGTAATTTATGGCATATCATGAAACCCCAACCCTCATACGCTTCATCATTTTAAATATAGACTGACTTTTATATGTGAATAATTTATAAAAGAAACTGTAATCCATATTCGATGTGGAAATGTAACCACATTTCACTCACTGTGAAAAAGGTAACACTAAAAATAAATGCTATGAAAAAATATATTAAATTTTAACTAAAGTTGCCCACTTAAGTTTCTGAACCTGAAGTTTTCTCTCTGCTAAAAAGAGAGATTATCAAGTTATGAAGAGTTTAAACATAACACTAGCCCCAAACGATGACACTCTTTTTATGTAATCGGAATTATTGAATGAAAATTTTGAAGGAAATAACATTCTCTCGACATAAGTCCAGGCAGTATTTACTAACCAACACACCATCTCAAATCCTCTCAAGTTCCACCAGTGAGTGAGATGTGTACCCATTCACGAGGAACTGTCTCCCAAAAGGGAAGCTATATCAGGCAAATCATACCTCTGTCTGTATCTAAGCTGGCTGGAAGGTATTAGATTTGGTGGCAATCAGAGTATTAATTGGAAAGAACAAGTGGAAAATTGTATATATATTGGCTGTTTATCTTGTGTGTGTGTCCACAGACACCCTTAGAAAAACTGAAAGCACAGTGCCTGCGATATGGTAAAAGCTCAGTAAATATTTGTTGAATGAATGGATGAATGCCTGGTGAATGGCAAGCATTCTGCCTCAAGTCAGGTAGGAACAATAGACTGGTAAAAGCAAGTTGCTGCATTTTATTTCAAGGCACTTTGAAATGTCTTAGCAGTGGACATGAAGTGTAGAAGACTTAGCAGACTCAGGAAGAGCAGAGCATGGCCATGGAATATTTAACGGATAATGAAGAGCATATATGTGGCCGGGCGCAGTGGCTCATGCCTGTAATCCCAGCACTTTGGGAGGCTGAGGCAGCCGGATTGCCTGAGCTCAGGAGTTCGCAACCAGTCTGGGCAACACGGTGAAACCCTGTCTTGACTAAAATACATGCCGGCTTGGCGGCGTGTGCCTGTAGTCCCAGCTACTAGGGAGGTTGAGGCAGGAGAATTGCTTGAATCTGGGAGACAGAGGTTGCAGTGAGCCGAGACTGAGCCACTGCACTGCAGCCTGGGTGACAGAGCAAGACTCCATCTCAAAAAAAAAAAAAAAGCATACATGCATTTAGGCATTAAGATGCTATAGACCATTATCTTTTATAGTCTGTGTCACACTTCATGTTATGCATCAAGAGGAGAAAAGCATCTCAGCCCAAGATTTGATTCCTGATTTTACTACTCAATAGCTAGATGATTTGGGGACAACTGCATAATATCTTTGAGACTACTTAGATATACAAATGAGGACTATGATAATGCCTACCTCAAAGGTTGTTGTGAGGGTTAAATGAGGCAATGCAAATGAAAATTGCTTTATAAAGACTAAAGTGCTATATTAATTTGCCTTTATTGAAATTACATACTATTAAAATGACCAGTGAACTACCATTTGTGCAAAGTGGTTGAAGAATATGGCACGCTGATTATTTGAACATTCTGGATAATAGAAGTATAGTACATGTCTTTCTGGTTAAAAAGAATTACAATAAAATATTCTTAACATCAAAGCTATACTAACACAATTAATCGTTTGGATGAGATTTCAAGATATTTCTATATATTTTGTGGGCAGCACTTGAATACTTGAATAGTATAAGATGTTGAGGAAAAAAATGCTTAGGAAAAGAATACACTCTAACTGATACCCAAACCATGTATGTTAAAAAAGTAGTTCCTTAAAATATACGTTTACTCATTATTGATCCCTTGCTTATAAAAAATGTATGAATTGAGCAACCGTCATTGGATATAGAGAAGTAGAATTATAGAATTTGTTTTTATGGGTATTTTGAGGGGTAGAAAACAAGAATTATTTTATTTTGCCCTGTTCAGACAAAAATATCATGTTAGCTTTTTAAATAATATAGTACCATTGGAACTCAATCTTAAGACATTTTTGCTTAATGAAAATTCTACCATGACAGATCTTTTTTTTTTTTTTTCCTAACAGGATGTATATGATTCTCTTTTCATTAAATTTGCCTCAAAGAGTTTCAACTCTCAATTTTTAGACTAACTTTACTTTAGATAAAAGGGTTTTTATACTATTATTTCTTTTTTTAAATTTCCAGCTTTTATTTTAAGTTCAGGGGTCCGTGTGCAGGATGTGCAGGTTTGTTACACAGGTAAACATGTCCCTTGGTGGTTTACTGCACAGATCATCCCATCACCCAGGTATTAATCCCAGCATCCACTAGCTATTCTTCCTAATCCTCTCCCTCTTCCCACCCACTGCCCTCGAAATGGCCCCAGTGTGTGTTGTTCCTCCCCATGTATCGATGTGTTCTCATCATTTAGCTCTCACTTATAAGAGAGAACATGCTGTATTTGGTTTTCTGTTCCTGTGTTAGTTTGCTAAGGATAATGACCTCCAGCTCCATTCATGTCCCTGCAAAGGACATGATCTCATCCCTTTTTGTGGATGCATTGTATTCCATGGTATGTTTGTGCCACATTTTCTTTATCAAGTCTATCACTGATGAGCATTTAGGTTGATTCCATGTCTTTGCTATTGTGAATAGTGCTGCAATGAACATATGCGTGCATGTCTGTTTATGATAGAACTACTTATACTCCTTTGGGTATGTGTCCAGTAATACGATTGCTGGGTCAAATGGTATTTCTGCCTCTAGGTCTTTGAGGAGTCACCACACTGTCTTCCACAACCAACAGTGTAAAAACATTCCTTTTTCTCCACAACTTCACTAGCATCTGTTATTTTTTGACTTTTAGTAATTGCCATTCTGACTGGTGTGAGATGGTATCTTATTGTGGTTTTGATTTACATTTCTCTAATAATCAATGATGTTGAGCTTTTTTTCATGTTTTTTGGCTGCATGTATGTCTTCTTTTGAAAAGTGTCTGTTCATGTCCTTTGCCTGCTTTTAATGGGGTTGTTTTTTTCTTGTAAATTTAAGTTCCTTATAGATGCTGGATATTAGATCTTTGTGAGATGTATAGATTGCAAAAATTTTCTCCCATTCTGTAGGTAGTTTGTTTACCTATTGATAGTTTCTTTTGCTGTGCAGAAGCTCTTTAGTTTAATTAGATCCCATTTGTCAATTTTTGCTTTTGTTGTCTTCATCATTAAATCTTTGCCCATGCATATGTCCTGAATGACATTGCCTAGGTTTTATTCTAGGTTTTTTATAGTTTTGGGTTCTACATTTAAGCCTTTAATCCATCTTAAGTTGATTTTTGTATATGGTGTAAGGAAGGGGTCCAGTTTCAATTTTTTGCATATGGCTAGCCAGGTCTCCCTGCACCATTTATTAAATAGGAAATCCTTTCCCCATTGCTTGTTTTTTTCAGGTTTGTCTCAGATCAGATGGTTGCAGGTGTGTGGCCTTATTTCTGGGTTCTCTATTCTGTTCCATAGGTCTATGTGTCTGTTCTTGCACCAGTACCATGCTGTTTTGGTTACTGTAGCCCTGTAGTATAGTTTGAAGTCAGGTAGCATGATGCCTCCAGCTTTGTTCTTTTTGCTTAGGATTGCCTTGGCTATTCAGGCTCTTTTTCGGTTCCATATGAATTTTAAAATAGTTTTTTTCCAGTTCTGTGAAGAATGTCAATGGTAGTTTAATGGGAATAGCATTGAATGTATAAATTGCTTTGAGCAGTGTGGTCATTTTCATGATATTGATTCTTCCTATCCATGAACAACCCAAATAGTGACAGTGCTATTAAAAAATTGTAATCAAAGCCACTGATATTACATGACAAATCTTTGTGAGTACTTTCTTCCTGTTAGATCATTTTAAAATAGTTTACATTCTTGAATTTTTAAGTCAGTTTTAAAAAATAGATTGCTTGTATTAGTCTGTTTTCATGCTGCTGATAAAGAAGTACCCGAGACTGGGAAGAAAAAGAGGTTTAATGGACTTACAGTTCCACATGGCTAGGGAGGCCTTACAATCATAGGGGAAGGTGAAAGGCTCTTCTTACACTGCAGCGGCAAGAGAGAGAATGAGAGCCAAGTGAAACGGGTTTCTTCTTATCAAACCATCAGATCTTGTGAGACTTATTTACTACCACGAGAACGGTATGAGAGAAACTGCCCCCCAAGATTCAATTGTCTCCCTCTGGGTCCCTCCCACAACACATGGGAATTATGGGAGTATAATTCAAGATGAGATTTGGGTGAGGACACAGCCAAACCATATCATCGTTCAACTAGAAAATATATATATATACACACACACACTTAGTGAAAGTTATTTTATTAATTAGCCAGGATAAACCTTATTTAAACTATTTAGATATGAGCCACTTTGAGGAAAGGTTATTATATGAAAATATCACTGAAATAATCAGAAATTTCTTTTAAAAATGCTGTTATTATGCTATAATTCATTTCATAAAGTTCTGCTTACATTCATAAACTTGAGCCGTTTGTACAGATCACTTATTATCCTCATATAATAATTTTCTGACACATCCAATCTGCGTGGCTGTGATAAAAAATGATCCAAAATGTTGACCTATAACGTGTCTTAAGAGCTCTTAAAAAAAAGATAAAATCCTTGAATGATGCCAGGCATCTAGAATAAAATTGTCAAGAGAAACTCAACTAATTTTGAGATCAAATTTTAAGATCAAATCTTACTCCTTTATTACAAATGTTCAGTAACGATCTCATCAACATGATGTCTGTAGCAAATTATTTTTACTTAAGGGCTCAGCTCTGACATTTGAAGTGAATGGTTGTGAGTGCCAGTTTAGTTCAGGAAAATGCTGTGGTTAAGGGCTGGCCCATTTTCACATGGAATAATATTATTCAGGTCTTGTTTTGTGGTATTTATGTTGTAAATAATACATCCAGAGTCCATGTAGCTACCTATGCCTGCCCGTGAATGATACCTACTTAGCGTTGTCTTAGATCCAGTGGCAATAACGTTTAAATGCTGAAGGAAATATCTTTTGGTTTGCTGAGAGTTTTAATTAGGGTTCACTTTGCTGCTAAGACAGCAGCATTTAAGCTACTAGGTTCTTGGCACAATATTGTTTCCATATTTCTTTTTCTTTCCAGAAGGCTTAATTATTTCTTCACCTGAATTTTAACAACCATTTTAGCTGAATGATCTAGAAACTGTCCTCCTCAATGTGTGTTCTGAGTCAGCAGCATCAGCATCACCTGTGAACTGTTAGAAATGCAGAATCTCAGGCCCACCCCAACCCCACTGAATTTCTTAGAAGCTGCATCCAATGGAAGCATCTATATGAACCACACTTTTGAGTAGCAAGGATCTAGAGTTCTTGTGCAGATCTCTCTCTCTCTCTCTCTCTCTGTCACACACACACACACACACTTTCAAAAGTATTTTATTTATATAAATGTTTTTGATCATTGAATTAAAAGAAAATAATGCAACATTGAAAATATATATTTTTTGAGACAGAGTCTCACTCTGTCACCCAGGCTGGAGTGCAGTGATGCCATCTCAGTTCACTGCAGCTTCTACCTCACAGGTTCTAGTGATTCTCCTGCCTCAGCCTCCCGAGTAGCTGGAATTACAGGCGCCCACCACCACACCCAGCTAGTTTTTGTATTTTTAGTAGAGACAGGGTTTTACCATGTTGACCAGGCTGGTCTCGAACTCCTGACCTCAAAAGATCCACCCGTCTCAGTTTCCCAAATTGCTGGGATTACAAGCATGAGCCACTGTGCCTGGCCAAAAATATTTTCATAATGAAGACTCATAAATAAATATCACACATGTCAGTGAAAACCAAAAGCTTTTTTCTGTCATCAAGATTTCAGGATTCTTTTTTTTTTTTTTTTTTTTTTCCAGCTTTAAGTGCCTATCCTTTTTGTCTGGGAAGGCTGATTTCTTTAGCTCTTTTCTTTCTCTGGGAATAATGCATTCGCATTGCTATCGTAGTTATCCTTGCAGCGGTGTCAGACTTTAGCTGCTTCCTGTAGCTCGTTCCCTGACAGTGTTCATGTAGCGTCTCCTCCTAAGGCGGCAGCCTCGCTGGGTGGATTGAGTGGTTACCTTGGATCCCTTCATGCCCGTGCTAATCTCACTCCGTGCTCTTCTGTGCCTCCAACTTGAATGAAAGCTTCTGGGAGTAGAGACCCCGTTTTGCTGTCTGCTCTCTCCAGCGCCTCATGATGTCAGATGTAGAATAATCCTTCACTATATTTGCTGTTTCTGGAATAGTAGAGACCACAAGGTTCTGAAAAAGAGGCCACTGGTTCAGATGAGGGTAAGGCAGTTGCCCAGGGGTAGATGGCATACCTCCTTGGCGAATCTGATTTTGAAGTCCGTGCCCTGAATCACCTCCACGTCCCACCTTGTGCCTGGTGAATGTCAGCCCTGCACTGTTAAGGTGCTGTAGCGGATGCTGTGATGTGCCACCATTCAGAGAGGCACTCAGGCTGCCAGCTTCTGAGCATGGCTACTGATGTGTCATGGCTGGGTCCCTCCTTCAGCCTGGAAGGAGTGCTGTGCCCCGGGTGGAAGGAAACCTCCTTGCCCAAGGTTATGCCTCTCCTCTCGGGGCATCCCACATCCAATGCCTGGTTGATGTGGGGATACAAAGGTCTGATCCCCTTGCGTCAATCTGGGACAACTCTGATGGGCCATCCCAGTTCCAGAGCTCCTGTGGGACAGGGTGAGCTCCGTTGCAGCTGCATCGCAGTTTGCCTTCTCTCTCTGCCCGTTCCTGCGTCTCCACTCCTTTGTAGGTTGTATCTGAGTACATGCACATCTCTCCCTCAGGGTCTGCGCAACAGTTAAAGGTGCATGCGTTAGTGGAACCTCACAACACATCAGTGACCAGGGTTACAGTTCGCTGACTACTGAATCTGGACTGGAACCTTTTTCAATCCAGTGCTTTTCTGACTCCACCACTCTGACTCCCTCAAGTGCAGTGGTTCTCAACAGAGGTGACTTTGTTCTCCAGGTGACATTTGGCATTGCCTGGAGACTTGAGATTATTACTGGCATCTAGTGGGTAGAGGCCAGGGTTGCTGCTAAATGTCCTGCAATGCACAGGACAGTCCCCGCAGGAAGAATTATCTGGCCCCAAATGTCAGGAGTGCTGTGGTTGAGAAACTCTGCTGAATGTATGGATGAGCATTGGTCACAAAGATAGAGGAGAAGAATTCAATATTGCTCTTCCATTATATTTTCCTAGGATGTGGACTCTATGTTTTAGACAATCTTCCATATTAAAACTATCATGTGAATAAATGTATTTTTGTTACATATGTTTTCTGGAGTTTACATTTATTGGTGGACAACACATAAGAAGTGCGTAGGGTCAGAGAAATGCCACTCGAGGTCATTATTTCCACTCAATTGCTCGTTGGGGAAAAAACAAACATGAGTTCTATTCTGTAATCAGTACTGCTGGCAACAGTACTGATCACTAAGCACTGTGAGAAGCACATTTCAGTACAATACTCTTGTTGTCCTAAGTTCTGTGACCACTTTTCCTAGATTTTCTGTTTTTCTTGGGATGGAAATAATAAATACTTCCTCTTGCCTCCTCTCAGTCTAGAGTAACAATAAGGGGGACATGTAAATCCAGGAATTTCACACCAGGATCCTGGAGGTTAGCTTTCCTGTTTTCTTCTTGCCAGTCTTATGCATTGCATGGGAACTTATATCTATCAGCACAAAACTCAGTAAACGATTGTTGAGCGAGTAAGTCAGGACCAACGCGTCAATCACATGATGCAGGATGCTGTATCTAAGCTTGCACACTTACTTTAGGAAACTCAAATGGAAACCCCACTCTCAAATAGTCTAATCTAATTACCTTTGGTTCTGGAAAGCAGCATCCAAGAGGAAAGAGATTGTAAAATCCTCAGAGGAAGCGGAGAAAGTGGGTCTGAGAAGAGGGGACGAGAGCCTAGGAGTCAGCAGGTAGCTCAAAGGATGAGATGGATGTCTCTCTCTGCTTCTTTCCAATCTTATGGAATTTCAGGATATTGGTATTCACTGTTGCTGATGACCTAGAGAATGATACTTCCCATTAATGTGAGTTTGAAAATAGTGTCTATCCTTGAATAAATTATGCTTGGCACCGTGCAGACCAAAATAGATTCAAGTTATGTGAGTTTCATACTTGACCAAAAAGCAAGAGGCTGCGCGTCATTCAGAGCTGACCCCGGGCTGGCAATGAGAGCTCACAGTCTTGCTCTCCTGCTAACACCAAGCCCCTCAGTGCTCAGCAAACCCCAAAGTCGCCTGGGCCTGTGAACTGTGTAAACTATCCTCCCAGACACTTCGGACTGGAGATCAAGACAACTTTGAAAAATCTTCCGAAAGGGAACATGAGGTCCACCTGGCCATAAAGTGCCTTCCCTGTGTCACCTTTTTGCTGTCAGCTTGTGGCTCAAGGATGTTGTCCAAAACTGCTGGAGCTCACGTTTCAGGCAGAGATGTGTGTCTCATGTAGCTGGGCCTTTCAATTTATGGGAAATGTTATAGTTTAACTTTAGCCATTTTCTGGGATCTATTTTAAAACTCCTATATGTGGGGAGAGACAAATTTAATGTTTAACACAACATTGCTTTGACTGTCTTTTGCTGTACTATTCAAAAATTAATGTTACATGAATAGGGACTCAAACACAGCTGATAGGAAAGTAAATTAGCAAAACTTCCTCCTGGGGATAATTTTTTAAATATCCTTTGATCTAAACATTCTTTAGAAAATTTATCTTAAGGAAATAATCATAGATGTGGTTAAATGTCTAGCTACAGACATGATTCTTACAGTGTTGATTGCAATAATGATTAATTATAAGCAACCTAAACATCAAGAAAAGCAAGGAGTAATTAAATAATTTATTGTACTGTATGTGTATGGTATGACTTGTGATACAGCAGTTGAGAAAGATGGAGAGGACCACTTAATGACATGAAATGATTTTTAATATTAAGAGAAACAAGATTATAGTGATGGGGAATGATCCCTGTATATTTATTCTAAAAATGTAGCCAGTAGTTATCTCTGGGTGAAGAGATTATGAGCAAGTAATTTTTTTCTTATGTGTATTTTTAATATATTCTACATTGAATAGGAGTTACTTTTGTAATATGTAAAAAAAAAGTTACTAAAAATAAGGGTGATGTTTGTGAAACACATAAAGAAACGTACACAAATCGTAAGTGACAGCTTACTGAATTCTCACAAAGTGAGTTCACCTATATAACCCAAACCAAGCTCAAACAGGATAGACCAGGTCCCCAGAAACCCCCCTCCTCACCCTCCACCGCCTCTAACTGCAGAGGGGAGTGCCTGTTTTTTGGAACTTCATATGCAGTCATGTGTTGCTTAATGATGGGGACACATTCTGAGAAATGTTATGTGCTAGACTTTGATATGACTGACAGTGCAGCGGGTTTGTTTCCACCAGCATCACCACCAACAGGTGAGTAATGCAGTGCACTACATCACAATGGCTATGACATTTCTAAGCCATAGGACTTTTTCAGCTCCATTATCATCTTGTGGGCCCATCATTGTATATTTGGCTCATGACTGCAATTGGAATAATATAGTATGTCTCCTTCTGAGTTCGTGGCTGCTTCTGCTCAACATTATATTTGTGAATCATTCATATTGTTTCTTTGGCTGCAGTTTGTTCAATTTCACTGCTTTACAGAGTTCCATTGTTTGCATATACCACCTTCCATTTTACTGTTGATTGATGGACTTTTGGGTTGTCTCTGGTTTGGCACTATTCTGAATAGTGCTGCTGTGAACATTGTTTTGGTTAACATCAGCGCATATTTCTGTTGGGGAGTACCTAGGAATGGAAATGCTGATTTGTATGGTATGTTTCTGTTCAGCTTTCATAGACACTGCCAAACAGTTTTCTGGAGTGGTTGTACCAACACACACTTACACTTCTATATTTTCCAGTGCTGATCACAAGATTTCTCCAAGATACTTTCAACTTTCCTGAATTATTTGATGCTGTCATATTGGGAATAATTTTTATCTCTGTTAGTTGAATATCAAATTGATGTTCTAGAAAACTCTTGAGTCATTACCTACATTTTTAGGTGAGTGGTGTTTGATGGCTCAAGATGAACCTTCTCTTTCCTCAGAACAGCTTTAAGTTTCTTATACTTCTTGTGATTGAAGAGCAGGTGACAATGTTTTTCTTCTAGTAACTGCATTATTTGAATTTTGAGAGTATCTTACTTTTTTATTCCACTGAAGAGAAATTTATTTTTAATGAAGCTGCTTTTTGAGTAAAAAATGCTAGAGTGGTGTGATTAGAAAATACAGAATCCTTTTCTTTCTTTTGTAAGTGTTGTCAGCTTTAGGAGATTTGATGATCTTATAAGACAACCTTTTTTTAAAAGTCAGTGTCCTCCCATTTAGAAATAGTTGATGAACTCCTGGGAGACCAGCAAGCCCTACTGCCAGAAAATTTAGCTCCTATGTTGCTTGCTCGATCCCAGAGCCAGACCATTTACCTAGCTCTGGCCAGATAGAAGTGGCTGCTTGTACAGAAAGAACATCGGGTGGAATAATAAACTCAGAACATTGGATGATCCAACAAAAGCTTTGTGTGGAAGGTCTTTCATTTGAGGCCCTTAAATACATGGAATAATTAATGAAGGGTGGAAGTTGGGGAACTTATTCCTTCTGTTTCTACCACACTGCTGTGGGTATCCTTCATCCTTTAAACACTCCTTTTCGTCTCTGAGCATTCACTGGCTAAGAACACAGGTCCACAGCCTCTTTGACGGCTGCGTTGTCTTTTCCACATTCTAAGGAAAGGCAGTCAGTCATACTAAAGACTGACTCATGTTGTTTTTAAATATTAAAGGGCTCTGTTGTTGAGGCAGAGCCTAACCAGTCTTCAGTTTCCTGACTTCTGTTTCTGGTCCAGTTGCAAAGAAGCCTTTCTGTAATTTTCTGTAATATGATTTGTACTATGTTTTTCATCATGAAAAATTAAATTTCAAAACTTTACAAAGCTGTAGTAAGAAATATTTGAGAAGTAGGCTTGGGATGGAGGTGTGCGCTGAATGAGAAGGGACAGGAGGGTGTCCCCAGCTTGTGATACCAATGTGTGGCTGGAGACAGAGGCTCAGTTGCCTGGTCTTCGATGTGTTCAGGAAGTGCCCTGACGGTGAGAGGCCTGTCCTGGCTGGTTAACTTTAAGGGTGGCCTGGCCTGCTGCTTTGCTCACAAGCACTTGCATCTCATGGCAGATGTGCTTCTGATTTGTGATGCAAAGTATCTCCTTGTTTGATTTCTTGGACTTAGTGTGAACGTGTTTTCTTAAGGAGTAGGTTTTGGGCAGGGCACATTACTAAGTCTTAAAAAGTTTTTTTTCTCTACTATATATGAAAAAAAAGTCCTCTCAACGCCTGCCGTATTTTACCCAGGGACTTTTAAAAAAACCCAACTATACCCTTAGGTAGAATAGCTTCTTCCATTGGGGTTGTGGGATGGGCGTGGGTCTGTAGTCCATGGTTTGTTCTGCTCTAAAATCTTCCATCTTTGCTGAGATGATGTATTTTTGCCTTCTAACAGACCTACAAAACCATGACACAGACTTGATTTGTATACCTGTTATGTCAGGTATGATAAATGTTAATGTAATAATATTGACTCATTTATTTTGCCGATTCATTACGGGCTGGTTAAAGTGATAAACAACCATTAATTTTGTTTTATTTCCAGAGACAATTTATTATAAGCAGAACAAAAGGTTGGCTTTTAACTACACCTGCATATGCTATCCTCAGGAAAATATTTATAGTTTAGTTAATCTTGTTTAGGCCTAAAGTAACTGTGGTTTAATCACTGAACAAACAAGATAGGACAGCATGGTGGATAATTGAACCAAAATTCCCATTGAGATGCATGGGCAGACTGCTCCCATGTGGTTTCACAGCCCAAGAAATTGAAGGGTAGTTTTGAATCCTCATCCTCTCTAGGATGAGGATTGAGATGAGAAGCATGGCACTTTGCCCTTTATTTCAGTATATTTATCCATACACCTACAAGGGACATAAGATTTTGGTCAAACATTTCTTGATAATTGTATATAAGTTGAAGTTTTATATACAGAAATTTTCTTGATAACAGAAACATTTCTTGATAATTGTATATAAGTTGAAGTTTTATAATTCAAATCGTAGGTTCAGAGCTGGAAGGGAATCCCAGCATTTGGGAGGCTGAGGCAGGCAGATCACAAGGTCAGGAGTTCGAGACCAGCCTGGCCAGCATGGCGAAACCCTGTCTCTACTAAAAATACAAAAATTAGATGGGCATGGTGGCACGGGCCTGTAATCCCAGCTACTCAGGAAGCTGAGGCAGGAGAATCATTTGAACCTGGGAGGCGGAGGTTGCAGTGAGCCGAGATTGTGCCATTGCACTCCAGCCTGGACGACAGGGCAAGACTCTGTCTCAAAAAAAAAAAAAAAAAAAAAAAAAGAGCTGGAAGGGAGAGAGTGAAGCACACTGAAGCTGAAGTGAAAAACTGATACCCGTTAGGCTTCAAGGTGAAGCCCAGGTACACCTGCTTCCCCGGTACAGGCTCTCTTCATGCCGCAGTGTTGCCCTTTAAAAACCAACTTTCTCTGATAATTCTTTTTTTTTCTTTCTTTTTTTTTTTTTTTTGAGATGGAGTCTCCCTCTGTCACCCAGGCTGGAGTGCAATGGCGTGATCTCAGCTCGCTGCAACCTCTGCCTCCCCAGTTCAAGCAATTCTTCTGCCTCAGCCTCCCGAGAAGCTGAGATTACAGGCGCCTCCCATGATGTCCGGCTGTGTTTTGTATTTTTAGTAGAGACGGGGTTTCACCATCTTGGCTGGGCTGGTCTCCTGACCTCAGGTGGTCCACCGGCCACTTCCAAAATGCTAGGATTATAGGCATGAGCCACCGCGCCCAACCTTCTCCGATAATTCTTAATAGTTTAGAAAGCACTGTCAGCTGGGTGTTGTGGCATGCACCTGTAGCCCCAGCTACTCAGGAGGCTGAGGTGGGAGGAGCACTTGAACCCAGGAGTTTGAGGCTGCAGTCAGCTATGATCACACCACTGCACTCTAGCCTGGGCAGCAGAATGAAACCCTGTCTCTAAAAATGAACGAACAAAAACCAAACAAACAAGCAAACAAACACACCCCACAAAAACAACAGCAACAACAAAATAATAGAAAGCACTATTTTATATGCTGCTTTATATACTTTAGTTCTTACAAATAAATCCAAAGGTCAATACATTGTAAAAACAAAGAACTGTGTCAAAAAACATTCCTAATATGTTATTGATTTATTCAGCAAGCTTTTATGGAACACCTGCTATGTGCTAGGCATTGTGGTATGCATTGGGAATACAAAGCCTTAATGATTTTAAGCACCTGTTCTGAAGGGAAGACAGTAAGAAAAGTGAGTGTTCAGAGTACACAGTGATAAGGTATGTGATGGAAAATGTATGCTTCGAATGTTGTGGGAGCGTAGAGGGGTGGTAGTTGGAATAAACGTGAAGGTCTTCCCAGAGGAGGTGATATTTGCATTGAGTTTTGAAAGACGACGAGGAGTTGTTCATAGGAAGGAGGGAAGGAAGGCAGTTCAGACAAGAAGAACAATATGCGAGAAGGTCAGTGTGATGATTTTGAGAACAGCCCACCATTCAACATGTCTAGAGCCTAGGGGATGAAGAGATGGGTGCTAGGAGGGTAGGAGTGGTGGCAAATGATGAGGCCAGATAGGTAAGCAGTGGCAAGTTTGTAAAGAGCACACTGGTGTACTCCATTAAGGGGTTGGGAGTTTGGCCATCATTCTAATGGATGGCAAACCATTTGAAGTAGGTGGGCAACATGGTCAGGTTTGAATTTGAGAGTGTTCACCCGGAAGCCAGTGTTGGGGGAATGGTGTGCAAGAGATTGAGGTGGAGGCTGGGGGCAGATATACAAGTAATCCAGCCCAGAGAAGAAAAGAGCCTGCACCGAGCAGGCACATGATGGAGGGCAGAACGGGACATTAGAGAATGAGAATCTCCTGGACTTGGTAGATTGAATGTGGACTCAGGGTGAGTCTAACCACACAGCTCAGCTTTGAGCTTCCCTCAGAGCCAAGGGGAGGAGTGGCTACTTTTAGAAAGAAGAGATTTCATTGGTTTGTTCTGTTTCCCCATTTGCTAATATATGAAGAGGAGTGGGCTTAGTGGTGGGGAATGGGAAGGAGGCTAACGGGCTGTGTTTGGGGAAGGCTGAGTTTGTGGTGCAGGTGGGTTGGGTTATCTCAGAGGAAATGATACAGATCACGCTCTCAGGAGCATGCCGTGGCCTGGAGATAGAGGCTGTGGATCATCAGCATGATTGCCCTGTAAATTAGAGGATGGGGATGAAGTAGCCTAGGAAGCGAGTGTAAGTGAGAACTAGGACCAAGGATGGATCCTTGGGGACCACTCATATTTAAGTGATGAGCCTCAAAAGGACACAGATGCTGGAGGACAACCAGGACAGTGATGTTATGGGGGCCAGGGAAGGGGAGAGCTTCGAGAAGGGATGCTCACCAGGGCCAAACACTGCCGAAGGTGCTTAGCCCAGAGTCAGTGCTCATAAACATTTGTTACTCTTTAGTGTTAGGATGACAGAGGAGAGGGAAATGAACGAGGCTTGGAGTGGTCAGGAAAAGCAATGCAGGAGGAGATAGGATTTATTTATTTATTTATTTATTTATTTATTTATTTATTTATTTATTTGAGATGGAGTCTCGCTCTGTCACCCAGGCTGGAGTGCAGTGGTGCGAGCTCGGCTCGCTGCAACCTCTGCCTCTCGGGTTCAAGCGATTCTCCTGCGTTGGCTTCCCAAGTAGCTGGGACTACAGGCATGCACCACCATGCCCGGCTAATTTTTGTATTTTTCGTACAGACGGGGTTTTGCCATGTCAGCCAGGCTCGTCTCGAACTCCTGACCTCAGGTGATTCACCTGCCTTGCCCTCCCAAAGTGCTGGGATTACAGGCATGAGCCACCGCATCCGGCCAGGAGATAGGATTTAAATAAAGGCTTTAAAATTTACGTAGGTTTGGATAATAGAGGGAAGGTGGGCAGGCATCCCAGGTTAAGGTAGTAATTTAGCGTGGTCACATACTAAAAGACTTCTCTGAGGCATGGGATGGGGGAGTTATTTGCTTACAAGTTGTTATCTCCACAGATTGACGCTCAGCTCCCTGATGGCCAAGGCAACTGTGTGCTTTCCTTTGTGTCTGTCAATCATTGTAGCAAGGTTTTTGGCCCAAAGTGGTCAGTTAATAGATACTAGCTGGAAGCATTGATAAGGTGGGCGAAGTTGGTGGTTCCCGGCAACTGAGTGGTAAAACTCTACTCTCAGGGGTCCCTTCTTGTTCAGGGAATGTATTTGCATCCCTCCCTACTTAAACCATTTAAGAAAAAGAGTGTTCTAGTTTGCCTTTTTTATCTGCACTTAGGTCCCCATCACTCCTTTTCTTTTCCAACCCCGTTCCCTCCCTCCTTCCCTTTTTCTCTTATTTTCTTGCCAATTTCTTACCTCTCTCTTCCTGCAATTCCTATTTGTATACTCATTCTTTATCAGAAAGTACCTAGATGCTGATAAAGCTTGTACTTAATCCTTTATTTTACCTATATGCAAAATATTGCTGGCATCCTTTTGATTGGTGGTGATGTTCATTGCAAAATATTTTGAATCTTAATCTTGGCCTGTATGGGGAAGTAGAATTAGAAGGAGGTATCAGAGGAACTCTCTCTCTCACACCCTCTCGCCCTCTTTCTCTCTCTTGTGTTTCAATAAATATCAATGCTATTAAATTTGTCAGGTACCATTATAAAAATAGTTGACATTAAAATTGCAAACCCTAAGGTGAATACGAGAGCTGTCTGCATCCTGATGAGGAAGATTCTTTACTTTCCTGGCTTCCATGAGTCTTTAATTTGAATATGGATTTTATGAACAGAGTCTAATAAAAATGCTGGGCTTTGGCATCAGAAAGACATGGATAAGGCTCTTCCTCAGTGGTGCTCTATGGGCAGTTACTGACCCTCACTGGGTTTTTAAATCTGTAAGTCTGGTTCAGAAGCCAGCCTCATAAGGATTTTGTGAGGATTCACTGAAATACTATTTGCAAATTACCGAACACAGGGCCTGTATCATAGTCAGAACTGAAGGTTCCCTTCTTTCCCTTACTTCACATTTTTACTTCATCTTTCTTCCTCCCCCATCTTTTGTCCTTAATTAGAGCAGAGCATTGAAAATCAGTCAAATAATCTTTTTATGCAGGAAAAGAACTTCCTTTCCCCTTATTTATTTAAGAATCTGGCTTTGAGTTTGAGTTGGAAAGTGTCCTTGTCTTATGGTATGAGAGTTTGGGCTATCATCTGTGACCTGTGTTACTGGTTACCAGGAATGATTATATAGTTGCTTATAATGGGCCACTTTAGATTTTTGCAAGGTATATTTGTATCATCTCTGATTCACAATTCGAGGGATTGCCAAAAAAAAGGGGGTAGGGTTTTTCTTGCATAGTTACTGTTTTGGTTGGCACAGAATGCAGCCTCCTCACCCACCCTCTTTTTGATTATAGCCAATGATTACATAACATTTTCAGATCAGATTTTTTTTTTTTTTTTTTTTTTGGAAAGCTTTTGGAGACATGTGGCTCTGGAGGAATCCTCATGGAATCTTAAAACCCTGAGGGAATTCAAGAAGAAAACTATTCCACTTGCTTGCCTCTGGCTGCATCTATATTTAAATTATCTAAGAAAGATATTGGTAAATTCTTCTATTTTTAGGAATTAGAGGAGCTTCCACTTTTCTCTTAAAATCAAATTCAAAGAGCAACTTTTTTGACAAGCTGAATAGATCTTTGAAGTTAATGAACTGGAGCATAGCTTGCAACTCCATCAGTGAGGTTGATCAGGAGTGAAGCTGCCTCATCAGCTTAGTCTCTTGGAAGTTAAATAGTAGAAAGAACATTTGGGTTTTGAGAACATGAGGATCTAGTTTTGCTGTGTATTGTGTCTATTGATGCATTCCTGGGGGATTTTTCCCCCGGAGGTATTTTATAGCTTTGATTTAATTTAATTTTATAGCTTTGATTTGATTTCAGTGTACTTCATCTGTGGGATTTCATGGGGTCTTGTTAAGGGTGTTTCTCTACAGAGTTGTTTTAGTGTTTACTTCTGACAAGTGCTCCAGGACATCTTTGATCTGAGACCACTTATGTTAATCTCTTATAATGAGGGTTCCTAGACTAGATGGTAGGGTAGATTTTCACAACCCAAATGGCAGTGAGCTTCCAATTATGAATTTTCTGGGAGGATTTTTCTTTTTTCTTTCTTTCTTTTTCTACCCAGAGCCCATAATGAGGCCAGCATCCTTGCACAGGGTGTGGTAGATGTGTGAAGGTCTCTGTTTTACAGGAGGTACTTGCTTCTCATTCCACTCCACTTTTTGCAGCCAAGATTAAACCCTCAACCCTCTTTGGCCATCAACTTCCAAGCTCCTGGTTTCTCACCCTCATCCTCCTGGGGCTTCCTGAGCATCAGCACGTGCTTAGCAGTCACTCTCCCCTTTCTTTTTGGCCCCGGCATATCTCATTCTCTCTCTGAGCCCAACCAAGCTTGTAATAGGATGTTTATTATATTTTATCCAACATTTCTAGGTATTTTTTCTTGGGAGAGTTTCCAGGTTGTCAGGTTGACTCTGTCTGTCAGGTCAAATAGATGGAAGTTGAAGTTTGAAGATTTGGGTTAAAGTACTGGTTCTGCTAATTGTTTCTCTGGCTTTGCATGAGTGATTCTATCACTCTTAAATTTCAGTTTTCTCATCTGTAAAGGGAGAGGGTGCATAATACCTCACAGACCCTTAATATACTGAAAAGTTTTCCATGTAAGCAGCTTCACATTGTGAAAACAGCCTGTAGTGCATGTTGTTGACATCCTGCCCAAGTCCCCATGCGGGGCAAATGCTCCCATTGCCCAGTGCTTGTTGAGTGTACATTGCTAAGGCTCATAGCTGCTGCTTCTCTGGAGAACTGCATCCAAATCCCTATCCCAGACTCTGCTTCTAGGGAAGCTAACCTAAGGCATCATCACAATGCTTCCCCCCAACCCCAAGGAATTGTAGTTCTTACAAAGATGAATTACTTTGAAAGTTTAGATAGAATTTAATAAATCAGCAAATCAAGAATAAACCATCTGCCATATTTTTGAAATTATCTTTTTGTCATTTTAATTTTTCACTTGTGAGAACACAATGTATATGTAAGTTTATTTAAGGCTCAATGGAGCAAGACTTTGATGGATCTGGGCATAAAAGTATGGGTAGGAAAGATTATCTGCAGCAACTCAATTCAAAATTAAGGGCTAAGGGCTTCAGAGATCACTTTAAGTCGCACATTGATTCATTTTCTCTCTCTCTCATGCTGTTTCCCTCTATATGGAGAATTTTATATACACTCTCTTGGCTCTTAACTACAGCCAGATTTGTAAGTGATGAGAATTGAGGGCCAGGGTGGGAGGAAATGCTAATATATTGTCCCAGGTTTTATGCTTGGGAAGCATGAAGAAATTAAAAGAGACCAAGGTGTTCTCAGGAGTAAACATATCCCTTCACCCAAATAGGCAAGAACAATTTTAGAACTGAAATCGTGAAAGGGGTCTTAGAGCTTTGAGCAGAACGGTAGACCCAGAAGGAGGCTATTTTGGTCCCCTTGCTAGCACAGATTTTGATTCAACATCTCTGAGCTTCATTGTTTTGTAAGGATTAAACATGCCTGTTAGATTGTCTTCTACAAGGCTCTGAATAAATGGTAATTATTTTATATTATTGATGATGGTGATGGTATGAACATTTTTATTATTATCATCATTTTTATTATCGTTAGAGAGTGTGTCTTCCCAATAAATCCTGTGGCAGGGGCTGGAGTTTTGATTTTAGAGTCTGTGGAATCAGATGATACTGTTGCAATTGCTGACTTTTCAGATTATAGTATTTTCTGCCAAAGAAGGCTGGTACTTTGTAGATCCATAGAATCTCCCTAGAATCAAGAGTAATTCTCCTTCCCCTCTCTTCTTTCTCAATCCATTTCTCCATTTCTACTCTCCTTCTTGGAAAAGGAAGAAAGAAACCTTAGGCATGGTATCAAACTGAATTACAAGATCTTGATTCTTGGTTCTTACCATTCCTGGGATATTCTAGAGACCTGGTTCTCCTCCATGTTGGCCAGAGTCCATATTCATTTTTGGGCATCAACCCTAACAGAAATTTATACATAATCTATCATTAGTCCTGATGACTTTACTTCTCAAATACCTCTTGTTATTACTTCTGTCCAACTCCTCTATTAACACCATTATAGAAGCCACAAAATTATCTCCCGTAGGTTTCTGTAGTAGTCTTCTAACTAGCTTACCTATATCAACTCAGATTTCATGCTGAATGTTCTCTCCTCTGGAGCCAGAATAAAATTTCCAAAATGTAAATCAGATAAAGCCTCCCAGCCCCCACAACTCTCCCACCCTGCCCCCAAACCCTCAGAGGTTTTCCCTGACTCCCAGAACTCCTTCAGTGTGGCTGAGGAGGCCCTACCTGCTCCTCTTGCTTCTCCATCATTCCTCACTTTGTTCTGGCTCTGGCCACACAGGCCTTCTTGATTTTCCCCTGCTACGTCCTACTGCAGGACCTTTGCACATGCAGGATTCACCTAGGAAAGTCTCCTGACATTACTTAACCCCGACTTGTCCTTCAGATCTCAGGAGAGTCTTCCCTGAGTTGCCTTGTGAAACTCTTTCCTAGCACTCCATCATCTCCCTGGCTTGATTATGCACTTCGTGCGGCCAGAGAATATGTCTGGGGTTTGTCTCCACTGTATCCTCAAGGCCTACAATGGCCTGGCACATAAGGACCCCGTAAATGTTTGTTAAGTGAATAAATAAAAGAAATGAGGGAAACGCAGGAACTGAAGACAGGGCAACTGGCCTTCTTTTGAAAAACTCTTGCAACTCGGGACGTGGCTTGTATGAATCTCTGAGTCATTGTCGTATCAGGAGTCAGATGGAGTGACCAATATAGAATGCTCTCATCTCAGAGATGGAGAGAGGGAAATGGTCCTTCTCTTCACATTCAGGAGTTTACAGCTGATTGTGTTTATAAACCCTCCCAGCAAGATGATGCCCTCTAAATGTTCCCCTCCCCCACTCAGCTCCATATCCCCTGTTGTCTGTCTGCACTGTGTGTGTGTGAGATGGGGTCATGGGCCCCTCTTATTCCACCTGCTGTAAGGCCACCCTTGGTGACTGCAGTGCCACATGCAAGGGTGAAGTGGTCTGGTGCTCCTCTGCGTGTTTACAAGGCTTAATTAATAAGTGTCCCATGTAAACAGCCTGCACCATGTACGTGCCATCCTTACATTTCCTCCCTAAACAGGCAAGGCTTTCTGGAAGTGTGTTTCAGGGGGGAGAAGTCAAGCTGGAATTTTATCATTTGTTTTCCAATGAGTATTAAAAACATTTGTCTTTAAGGTTTATGTGAGAATATCATATACTGGAAATGTGATTTCATATTATTTTGAAATCAGAGTTCAGATTCATAAAATAAATATTTAATGGGAAACATGAAATTGTAATTGCTAAGCACTTTTTCAGTGTGCTTACTATTTTTATATGTAAATATATATATAAATATATATATACTTCATTTTATGAACCATCTATATGGTTCATAAAATGAAAATATACTGGCGAAATATATAAAATTCTAATTTTTGCATATAATATTTTTCCAGTATATAAACCATGTATATATGGATATGGTTCATAAAATGAAAATATACTTGCAAACTATATAAAATTCTAATTTTCACATATAGTATTTTTCCAGTGTGCTGTCCCTCTATGTTTGCATATTTATATTTTTGAGTTTCACGTGATGAAAATCCTGTATCCGAGGGTTGATATGCACATGTACATGAAGTAGACCATTTCGTATAGCTAAGGGCTTCACATTTTTCTTCCCATATAATTTTGTTTATTTCCAATTTCACATTTGAAGGATATTCTTCAGTATCCCCAAGTCATTATGCAATTTGGTTGTTTATGTAAATGTCCTCAAGGGATTCTGAACGAGAAATATTTCACTGTTTGTTACGTTGTATAGAAATGTTCACAAATCATGTTAATTTGAAAAAGAATAGGAAATGAATAATCTGCCTGCAGTTTTGATTCCATGATCAACTATCCAAAGTCAACTGGAAAAAGCCTGAGATGTTGGAAAATTAGTGGAAGTTTTTGTGTTTTTGTTTTGTTCTTCTTCTAAAAGGTATGTAGAAAAGGCATGACATAAAAAGGGGAGAAAAATTCTGTCTTTAAAACTCAGTATCGTAAAAGGTCATTTGATTATAAGTGAAAATGACAATAAAATGGTGAGGATTTCTGGAATGAGTTTCCCAGAATAGAGAGTACCTCTCTTTTTAAGGCTATTCACATTTGGAGAGGAAATTGAAAGTTGATGTAATTTTCCAACAGTATTCAGAATACAGGCTTTAAAGTTTCATTTTCTTAAACTTTTCATAGTCCTTCAAATCATTTGGCACTTTGGAAATTTTAAATTTCCTCTGCTGTGTCTTGAAAAGTGGTGAATGATTGGAACACCCAGATTATGAAGGAGGTTAGAACACAGGTTTTATAACTTCAAAACATTTTTCACATTCTTATCTCTACTGAAAAACTTTATGGAGCCTGTGAATAGAGGCTTTAACTGCAGAATTCTACCTTAGGTGCTCTTAAGCAATTGTCGGTCTTTTTCTACTATCTTTACAGATGTACTAGAGCTTATTCAAGGGGAAAAAAAGATGTGGGCTCAGCTTTACAGGAACTGGGAGGACCAGTTTCTTTGCTGGCCTAAATATACATTTTGAGAAATCAAAGGGACACTTTTTTTTTCTTTTGTCCATGCATATAGTATAATTGCGGCTTAGTTTGAAAGTAGCCCGTGCTTTACTGTTTATAACCTGAACCATGTCTATTCAAAGTGAATTTTGAGGAGAATATTGAATTGGATTCACCTTTTGGTTGTTGTAGACTCATGCTAAATCAGACTAATCTTTAGGCATTTGCCTCATGTCTATATTATTTTAAAAGTGGTCACTATCCAAGCTTAGTCTTGAAACTTAAAAGGATTTACCTTCCCTATGCCTTTCTTTGTTTTTGAGACAGAGTCTTGCTCTGTCACCCAGGCTGGAGTGCAGCGGTGCGATCTCATCTCACTGCAACCTCCACCTCCTGGGTTCAAGCAATTCTCCTGCCTCAGCCTCCCAAGTAGTGCCTGTAGGCACACACCACTGGCTTTTTTTTTTGGTATTTTAGTAGAGATGGGGTTTCACCATGTTGCCCAGCAGTCTGGTCTTGAACTCCTGACCTCAAGTGATCTGCCTGCCTCGGCTTCCCAAAGTGCTGGGATTACAGGCGTGAGCCATCGCACCCGGCCCCCTATGCCTTTCAAATTCATTTTTATCTTAGTCTGTTGCTGTAACAGCATGCCTGAGCTGACTCACTGGTCTGGAGGCTGGGAAGTCCGCGATTGTGGGGCTGCATTTGGTGAGGGCCTTCTTGCAGCATCAAAACACGGCAGAAGGCATCACATGGCGAGGATGCAAGTGCATGAGATAGAGAGCAAGAGAGGGAGGGCCCAGGCTCATCCTTTGATCAGGAACCCACTCCCTTGATAACTGACCCACTCCCACTATCGCGACATTAACCTATTCATGAGGCCAGAGCCCCCATGACCTGGTCACCTCTTAAAGGTCCCACCTTTCAACACTGTTGCAAGAGCAATTCAATCAAAATGAGTTGTAGAGGGGACATTAAACCACAGCAGTTTCCTTTTATGTCTCTCTTAATCTCTATGTATTGAAAGTAGCTAAGTATTCAAGTTTCTAAGGTATAAAGGAGTGGAGCGAAGGAAAAATCCCCCAAAAGAGGGAGAGTTACTTTGTCAAAGCCTAGAAAATACCTCTCTTATGAGTCTGGTCAGTTCCTCCATTAGCTGCAGAGAGTGGGAAGCATTAGCCCCTTTACTGATACATTGGATAGACAACTGGAAAAATACATCTGATTAAGCCTCTGCCACATTGCCTAATTGGAATGGAGAGAGGCAACACTGCTCTCATCATCCTTACCTCTTTAGGCCTTCAAAGGAGGAATCAAGGAATGGAGGAAAAGCCAGGCCTGTGGGGTTAGTGGTTTCAATCCCAGTTCTCCATTTACCAACCATGTGGTCATTAACAAGTTCCCTGAGCTTTTGTTTCTTTTGAGGGATGATAATGAAGTTATGAGAATGGAGTGTATATTTGCCTAGTATGTGTGCAGTAAATACTGGTTTTCCTCTCTCTTCCCTCTGGAAGGTCAGCAAGCAGGTCAGGAGTAGGAGACAGGGAGCTGGAGCAGTAAGATAAACTATGCCAGGGGCAACTCAGGGTGAGACAGTGCGTGGTACATTGACAGATACAGCTTTGATTTCTTCAGCAAGGGTGTTAGGGGGCTTGGGTAAGAAGCAAGAAGGAAAGGCTGTATTTTCATATTGGGAAATCATGATAGGGTGGCCCGTAACCAGCTTGGGATGTGTCTAGTATATCTGAAAGGGATTGCAGAATCACCCTGGATGCTTGTGATATAACAAGATGTCAGGTGTGGATATCTATCGATGCTGTGGTTTAAAGAAGGGAATGGGAATAAGCCCCCTGAACTCACTTTCTAGCTGAGAAGAAACCATCCAGGAAGTAGCAACAAGACACCGCCTTGTTCATAGAACTGAACTTTGAGCCCTGGTCAATGAATACTTAACTGTAGGCCATGAACAGAAGCCGGTGGGGAAGCCAGGGTGGGAGGCAGGGCTGGGGCTGGTTGGGGTTACAGGTATCAGTGGTATGGCTAAGACATCCAAGGACAGGCACCCTTGTGCTGGAGTTTCCATGGGCATTCTAAGGTGGAGAGGAGTAAGAGACATTCGTGGTGGAATCAGTGGGTGTCCACACACAGAAAGGGTGCTCCAGGCAGGCCGTGAGGGAGCCTAGTGCCCCTCTCGGGGACATTCGCTTTTCTTACCCAGTCACTTATGTTCTGTGGCTTTGGGACCAGCAAGAGCAACAGACACCCTATTCCTCCACCCTCATAGGCAAATGTTTTCCTTCCTTTACTTTTCTTAAAAATACTTTTTACCAGCATAAGATCCTAAACATGACCCCTTTCCTAGGAGAGATGGCTTTTGCCTGCTTGTGAGGGGGATGGGCTTTCTACTCCTGCCCTGGCAGCCGCCACCCTTTACCTGGGATGGGGATAGGTGGGTGGGAGGCTTTCTTGCCCCACGCCTAGTAGCATATGGCTTTTGCCTCATGCTGAAGCAGGGTCAGGTGTGGAATGTAGGCAGGTTTCTGTCCCTCCCCAGCAGGAGATGGCTTTTGCTTGATATAAATTAAAGAAGCGTTGGGATATGGGTGGATTTAATACCAGCTGTTATGGACTGAATGTTCTAGTGTCTCCCCAAATTCATATGTTGAAGCTTCAGCCCCCAATGTCATGGTATTTGGAGGCGGAGCCTTTGGGAGGTGATTAGGTTTAGATGAAATCATGGAGATGGAGCCCTCATGATGGGATTAATGCCTTTATTAGAAGAAGAACAGACACCAGAACTCCCTCTCTTCAGCATGTGAGGACACAGTGAGAAGGTGGCCATCTGCAAGCCAGGAAGAGAGCCCTCACCAGGAATTGAATCTGCTGGCCCTTTGATCTTGGACTTCCCCACCTCCAGAATGATGAGAAGTAAATATCTGTTGTGTAAGCCACCTGGTCTATGGTATTTTGTTATAGCAGCCCATGCTGACTAAGACACTGTCCCTCACTGGCAACTAATCATCACCTTGTACTCGAGCGAGGCCTGAAGTGCAGATGGGCTTGTCAGGAAACTCCTGTCACCAACTCAAACCTTAGCAGGGCCTGTGCCCTGAGCACAGCTCACTCAGGCCTTTGGCACTGTCCTCAGAGTTTCTCAGGGGAGTTCAGAGTCCTGTGGAAAAAGAGTAGGAAATAGGGACAGACTTCTCGTGTTTGGGGATCTCAGAAGTCTTAATCTGTCACACTAAACCACACGGAATTTCTTAAAACCTTAGTTTTTTTTTTTTTTTTTTTTTTTTTCTTACCTGCTTTTCTTGCTGCCACCTCTTTCTCCCATACACTGTCAAAGCTGAAACAGTGCTTGTGTCCTTTCTTCCTCAGAGGTGCGTGTCACCCTTTGAAAGTCAGTTCAGTTGGTTGCCTTTCCATCTCAACACTCTAACGTGCTCAAAAAATTAGATTTTGTGGATTATCTGCTTTTCTTATTGTTAGGGCAGGAGTGGTGGCATTCTCTGGCAGTCTTCTATATCCTTAGCAGAAACAGAACTGGGAAGGGTATTTGGAAAGTAGAAGCTAGGAGCTAGGTGTGCTGATTGCCTCTGAGGTGTCATTGTTTATAGCAGTCCTACGTTTTCGGATTATCTCAACCTGCTGGAAGCTTCTCTGTCTTTTGAATACCTTTGCCATTCATGTACATACCCATCAGTGAGTCTCAGGGTTGGAAGACACCATAAATGCCACTTCATCCAAAGCCACAGTTTAGTCTCCAGTTCACATGTACTGCCTTGTGGCATCATTCCAGTGGTTGTCTTAATCTTTTTTTAAAATATTATATTGTTCAGCCCAGTGTGTATACATATCCATCCTCACCCCAATTCTGCTGCTGGATATAAATTGGCAGCTGCAACAGTATCATGTACAGAAAGTTGGTATCAATTTGAGAGGGAAGGAGTGTTCTCTGTTGGAGGACAGGGAGGAGACAGAGCCATCTTATCTGTTTTTCCCACATTTTAAAATGCATTGCCAAAGTCAATTTTAGGATGCAGTTGGGTTAAATTAGTAGCTAGAAGATAAAACCCAGTAGCCAGAAGCAAGCTGAACATTAAAACTTTGGGACTCTGACCACAGTATTGAACATTATGGCTGACCATCATGGGGTTAAAAGGTTAGGAAGAGAGTGGACCAGTAGCCATATATTTTTAGCCTGCTTAGAATTATAGTTGCCTTTGGAAATTTTTGGTAAACTCCCATAGATCAGGATTAGAATAAAGGCCATAAATATGGTTCAAAAACTGTACTTTCAACACTTCATTATATGGTTTGCTATTGGCTTTAGTGGTAGTGCATTATCTGAATTGATGTAAATAGTATTTAAGTTTGTCTTTTCCTATGAGTAATAAGTATTGTATGTAGATATCTCCGTTTCTATTACTTAAATAGATCCCCACAGTAGTTTGGTACATAGTTGCCATGCACATAATTACTGCATGGCTATTATTAGGAAAATTGTGTGGGTAAAATCCATCCTGCTATTTGGCTCTGTTTGAACCTTGATGCCCATCTGCTAAGCAGTGTGGGGTCAAAATAAGTACCAGGGTAGTTCTGGCCTTGGCCTTTTTGGATGTGGGCTCAACTCTCTTTTCTCTCTACGGTCCCTAAAACTATAATACAAGGTGTCACCAGAGAGGAAGAGCAATTTTTTTTAAAAAGCCTATAAAATTATTACTACCAGCACCATACATTGCCAGTGAACCTGACTCTGGTGTTAAAACTACTTCTCAAATAGTATCCCTTCATATCTATCCTTATGAATTACAGATTATCAGCTAAAATACAAAATAATTCCCCAAAGAAATTTGGGAGTATTGTATACTAATTAATCTGCATCAAGTCATAAAAGAAATCGACATATGTGAGGTGATGACATTGAGTTTTTCCAAGCTGACATTTTCAAGTTTTATGAAAGGTACACCAGTTTATCTATACATTGATTTAATGTGATTATTATATCAGCTATCTATTGCCACAATAATGCTGTGTAACAAACAACCACAAAAGCCCACTGGCATACAAAGGATACATCGATTATTGCTCATGATCTATGGGTCAGCTGGGCAGTTCTTCTGGTCTTACCTGGGGGACTTACTTATGTGTTGTGACTCCCCAGCTGGTTGGTCTGGGAGTAGTTGGCTCACCTGTACGTGGTCCTTCATCTTCCAACAGACAAACCTAGGCTTGTTCTTTTAGTGATGCCTGGGTATTATGAGAGTGGAAAGGCAGAGGCTATATGAGGCCTAAGCTCAAAACCAGCACACCGTTTCTTCTCTGCACACCACAGCAAGCCACAAGTCCAGCCCAGATTCAAAAAATGAGGAAAGAGACTCTGCTTCTCAATGTCTTATAGCAAAAAGTATGGATATCGGAATGGGTGAGAATTGGCGCCATTTTAAAAATTGGTCTCATTCTGGTTACTATGGCTGCTTAGCACATTCCCTAAAACTTAGTGACATGAAGCTATCTTATTTTGTTCACAGCTTTGTGGTTTAGGCATTTGGGAAGGGCTCAGCTTGGCAGTTCTCATTTGGGAGTCACTTGGCTCACCCACATGGATAGCAGTTGGTGTCTACACATGGCTTTTGCAGCATTTGAGTAGTCAGACTTTCAGCATGACAGGTGGCTTCCCTCAGAATGAGTGTCCCAAGGGAACCAGGCAGAAGCTGTAGGACTCGTGTGATGCAGTCTTGGAAGCTGCGGGTCTTCACTTCCAGTAACTTCTATTGCTAACAAACAAGCCATTAATAAGCCCGAATTCAAAGGGAGGCAAAATACATCTCACCTCTTGGTGCAAGGAGTGTCAGAGAGGTTGCAGGCATGTTTTAAAATCTCCGTCAATCTACCACGATTATTCATGGAGAGACATCAGTTCCCTCATTCTGCAATGTCAGGTCACAGTGCTATGATCTTTAACATTCACCATTCACATTAAATAGTGCATTTGCAATTTATATTTGCAGATTTTTTTTTCTTTCTTTGTATAGTTCTGTATATTTAAAAGTAATCCAGGAAATGATTAAGGGTAGCTATTTATTTAATTCCAAATTCTCAGTGATCTTTGAGAAAATGCATACATGCATACTTTCTATATTGTTTAATTAGTGCATGTATCTGCACTTTGTTTTTTCAAGCCATTTTGTACACACATGCTTAGAGAAAACACAAAAATGCTTGTAATTTTAAAAATATCCATGAGTTCATCAAGATAATATATCATAATTTGCTTAGCAGTTTCCAAGTTTGAGTACCTCTGTTATTATAATTACACTAACTTGATAGCACCATGTATTGGTTATTTATTGCAATGTAACAAATTATCCCAAAACATAACATCTTAAAGCAATAAACATTTACTATCTCATGCAGTTTCTGGGGGTCAGGAATCCAAGAGTGGCTTAGCTGCTCATTAGGTCTCTCATGAGGTTGCAGTCAAGCTGTTGCCTGGGGCTGCAGTCTCATCTGAGGGCTTCACTGGGGCTGGAGGATCCACTCCCAACTTCACTCACATGGCAGCCAGCAGGAGACTTCAGTTTCTGGCCACATGGGTCTCCCCATAGGGGTGCTCATGACATGGTAGCTGACTTCCCCTGGAATGAGTGATGAGAGAAAGAGAAAGAGAGAGCGCCCTCAAATGGAAGTCATGTTTTTTATAACCTAATCTTGGAAGTAATATAGTTTAACTTCTGCCATATTTTATTGGTCGCACAGACCAATCCTGATACAGCATGGGAGAGGACTATTCATGGGTGTGAATGGCAGGAGGTGGAGATCACTGACAGGTCGTCTTCGAGCCTGGATACTACACATTGCTATAAACATCTTTCAAAAAATTCCTTTTTATTGGTAAATGATAAGGGGGCATTTACTTTTAGCATATCCCCCAATGCAGAATTATCGGATCATAGAGATCAACAATTTAATAGTGCCTCTTTTTCATGTTAAGGTATTCATGTATATATACACACATGTATGTACACACACACGTATTTACATTGTAAGATTTTCTTATGTGTTTGTATTTTATATTTTTATGTAATTATTCTTATGGTTTTAATGTGCACATAAAATTCTCTACATTTTACAAAGCATGTAGTTGCTAGCGAAATTCCAGTAAGTGCCCTCAGTTGGCTATGGTTTGGGATGGGAAATGAGAGAGGGAAACTGCTGAGTCCTATTATCTCCCAGAACCCTTTTTTTCTTTTAAATTTTGTGCCTGGTTTCTATAAATTAGGCCATACTGCCCCCAACCTAATATAAGCCATTGCCACCAATAGTTCCTATAACAGAATAATTTTTTTTTTTTTTTGAGACAGAGTCTTGCTCTGTTGCCCAGGCTGGAGTGCAGTGGCATGATCTCAGCTCACTGCAACCTCCACCTCCCGGGTTCAAGTGATTCTCCTGCGTCAGCCTCCCGAGTAGCTGGGATTACAGGCGCCTGCCACTGTGCCTGGCTAATTTTTGTATTTTTAGTAGAGATGGGGTTTCACCATGTTGGCCAAGCTGGTCTCAAACTCCTGACCTTGTGATCCACCCACCTTGGCCTCCCAAAGTGCTGGGATTACAGAAGTGAGCCACCACGTCCAGCCCAGAAGAAATTTTAATTGGCAAGAAACTTGACCATTACGAAATAGAATGTGTCCTTCACCATTTATGCTGAATTTCAGTTGTGCCATCTTTATATTTCTGAGGCAATGTAAAGCAAACCTGCTCTAGACCAGGGTACTGAAAGGGCCATTCTATATCAGGCAATTTTTGAAGCCTTTATTACAATCTGTGAACTAATTTAATATGTTATAAATGAATACTCAATTAATAGTCATACATTTTGAGTCCACACCCCCCCTTTGCCATTTATATGAGATAAAATATAACTGTTTCATTTTCATGTCTGTAAAAATATTTTCGGCCTTTCCAGGAACCCATCTGGATTCATTTACACGATGCACTTTCCATCATTTCAAAATTTAATAAATTTTATAGCACCTTCCATGTTATGGGTGCTCAATAAATTGCCATCACCAAGTTAAATGATGGGGTAATAAGGACAGGACTCTGGTTGTTCACACTAATGACACAGTTTGCATTGATGATGAAGTCCCCAGAACAGAGGGCAGGAGGAGCCACCTGTATGAGGGGTGTGTGGGGAGGAGCTGTCCTTTACAGCCCGCTGTAAGGATCATGCTGTACAAATAAACCTAACTGTGTGGGTGGTCCTTTCTCTGCCCCCTTCTGCTTTTAGAGACTTAGAAGAGCTGCCAAAGTACCTATAGGAGGTGTTTGATTTAAAAGGAAACACACCAGTTATGCCTTCTTGTAGGGGCATGTGAGCCAGTAGAGTTTGCAGCTGCATGGAGAGATGAAGCAAAACTCTGAACATTTAACTGCGTTAAAAAAAAATCATGCCAAGAGGGCCTTTGAGCAAGAAATTCTTGCAGATTTATGACACCCGATGCCTGAACTCTGTGTGTGACATCAGGGTTATGACTCTGTAAGCTCTTAACCCTGCAGCTGACCCAGTCAGCTTCTGGCTGCACTAGGGGTTGATGCGGTTCACTGTGGTTGTTTGTAGACCTCAGAAAAGCACAATGATTATTTACAGATTTCCAGAATCTCTACTGGATTCTTTGCTTTTCCTTTCTCACAAGGAAACTTTCCAGGATACAGAGCACAACAGGATCTGAATGGCAGTGAATTCTCTTCAACATATCTCTTCAGGGTGATGGGGGCTTCACTGGTGTAGAGGGGTCAGGGTCAGCCCCTGTTGTTTCTGCTTATGGGTTGGAGACCCCCTGTATGTGCAAGAAATACACTAAGCCAACTTACTCCATTAATGATGATAGCATGGCTTTGTATATTAGGATGTGTGTGCATATGTGAATGATAGGATATACGTTAATAGTTTGTAATAATAAAAGATTGAAAGCAACATAAATCTGCATTAAAGACACTTATTTAAAAAACCATGGTGTATCCACACAATGGAATACTATGTAGCTATAAACAAGATGCACCAATATGGAATGAACTCCAACACTTACTTGTAAAAAGCAAGGTACAAAGTAGAGCATATACATGAATATTGATTGTCTTTAAAGAAAAGGAAAGAGGGAGAATATGCTTGTTTGCTTAAATAGTATAACATTTGTCTGGAAGGCTAGATAAGAAGCTAATAGTATTAGTTGCCTCTAGGGAGGAAACTGAGGAGCTTGACGACACACATGGAAGGGATGCTCTTCACTGTACAGCCTTCTATGCCTTTTGAATATTGAGCTGAATAAATAAAATATTGAAAGAAGACAATGTTGGAATAAGGCCTGGGGAGTTGAAGCTTGGGGTGGAGGTGACAAGTGAACCCCAAGAGGGCAGGAAGCCAAGCCTCTGCCCCACTCCCCTGCTTTTTTTTAACCATACGGTCCCAGTGTAGATGTAGCTAGCACATGTAGATCCTCAATAAATATTTGTTAACTGAAAAAATACATACCACATGGAAAAATCACCCTTTAATTTTAATGTGTATATTACATACTTAAAAATATCATTGCCATTAAATATGAAAATTGTCTTGGCCAGAAAGAAAAACAAAAACAAAAAAAGAGTTCAGAACAAATAGTGGTCTTGGTCAGGAGAAAATGAGTTCGGGTTTGGATACATTATTTTTATCAGTGTTTCTCATGTTTTTCCTATTCTGTGTGAACTCCTGTCTTCAGATTTAAATAGTTGATTATATGAACTGAAATTCTAGAATGGGAGAATTTTATTGCTAATCAGATTATCCTAGGCTTTGTGGTTAGAGACAGGCTGTGAGTCCTGAGTCTGCTTTTCTTTTCATTATACTCAGCTTCCCACCTTTTTTCTTATCTTCCTGTCTGGGACATTTCATTGCTTATGAGCTACAGACCTGATGTGTTTCGTGCCAAAGCATAAACTCTTTAAGGGAGATTGGCTGTGACCTACACGGCACCCACATTCTGCAACACGGGATTGTTGGGTGCCTCAGGATGGGCCAGCTGGGGTGTAGATAGAGCACTTGAAATTACACACTGTGTTGTTTTCACTGGGATTTGCACACTTGAGTTAAAATTCTCAGATGTCAAGAAAAGCAAACCAATGTTTTGTAATGCACCACAGTCCCCTGATTGGTCTCAAGCAGTGAATTGCAGCCACATGGTCACCATGAGGAGGAGGATGAATGACAGCTGATATCAACATGATCATTTCAGGAGAAATATGACTAGACACCCAGAGAGACAAGTGGATTATGCAAAGAGGGGAACCCTTGCACACACTTGAGAGGTGTGTCTCAGTTTGGGGAAGAATAATTAAATTCCAAATTGAGCATGTTACTGAAAGGAGAGACAGGATAAAAAGCAACTATCTTTAGACCCCTGATGAGGGCATTTCTACAAAGCCTAATGTGTAAAAGAAGTTAATAGAATTCTATACAACATAGTAAATAGCTGGTTCCTATTAAAAGAAAAGTTTTCTGAGAAACCAAAACCCAACAAAAGAGTCATGCCCTCAAGTATATGTGCATGGACTTGTGAGGAGTGAGTTGTAAAGTATTAAGCAATTAAGGTTTATATCCACTTACTTACATATAAGAAAACCAAAGCTGAGTTTAAATGGCTATGATATCGGAGAAACAGAGAATAGGATATGGAACATTTATTTCCTTTTTTTTGTATTTAAAATTTTTTTTCAACAAACAGCTGAATGTTACACTCATTTGTGGGGTGGTAACAAATGGTCCCTGGAATGAATATATCTCTCTTTTGAGCTTTCTATTTGGATAATAGAGTTGCCACAAACCATTACCCCCAACAGATGCAGTCCTATCTTCCCTTGAAGTCATGGCCCTTAAGGTCTTAAATTTGGCGCTGTAAGAGTTAACAGGGAAAGCTGTAAACATCCAGATTCCCGGGCCCCACTCCTGGTTATCAAGATTGAGTAAATTGGGATTGGAGTCCAGAGATAGGAATGGTTTTGAAGTATGCTAGGAGATTTTGGTGCAGGTGGCACGTGGCCTACTCTTTCAGAAACCCCTTTCCAGTGTTTCTGTTTGTTTGTTTATTTTTGGTTTTGGTTTGGCTAAATAAAGGCTAACTTTCACTAGAAAGCAAAGCCAAGAAATACTAAAGCTGGGGTCAGCAAACCTTTGGCTGTGGGCCAAATCTAGCCCTTCTTTTATTTTTGTAAATACTGCTTTATTGGAACGCAGCCATGCACATTTGCTTAGGTATTGTTGACGAAAAGAGTCAAACTCTGTAAAATATTTGAAGAGATTTATTCTGAGCCAAATATGAGTGACCATGGCCCATGACACAGCCCACAGGATGTCCTGAGAACACGTGCCCAAGGTGGTCGGGGTGCAGCTTGGTTTTATACATTTAGGGAGACATGAGATTGAAATCAGGTACATTAAGAAATACATTGGTTGGGTTCAGAAAGTCAGGACAACTGGAAGGGGTGGGGGAGCTTCCAGGCTATAGGTAGATTTACATTTTCTGTTGACAATTGGTTGAGTTTATCTAAAGACCTGGGATCAATAGAAAGGAAATGTCTGGGTTAAGATAAAGGATTATGAAGACCAGAGTTCTTATTTGCAGAGGAAGCCTTCGGGTAGTACGCTTCAGAGATAATAGGTTGTAAAGTGTTTCTTATGAGACCTAAGGTCTGTGTTGAGATGAATGCTGGAGAAGTATCATGAGGCATGTCCTACTTCCATCACGGCCTGAACCAGTCTCAGGTTAAATTTTAAGAGTGCCCTGGTTGAAGAGGAAGTTCATTCAGACAGATTAGGATTTTATTTGTAATTTACAGTATAGTCTGTGGCTGCTGTCACACTACAATGACAGAGTTGAGTGATTGCAAAAGAGACCACAAAACCTAAAATATTTACTATCTGACCCTTTACAGGAAGTTTGCCAACCACCTGCTAAAGGATGAACATTTACCTGATGTGTTACATTTACTCCCCTTAGAACAAATAAGACCTTCACCAGGAGACTTTGATACTTTGCTAGCCTGTCGGAAGTCTGTCTCCAATAGCCACATACGATAAAATGAGCTAGAATGGAGCACGTTCAAAACACAAGATTGAAGTGAAGTGGCATACATCTTGCAGTCGACGATGTGTCTTAGGCCACTGAAATAAATGATTTCATTTTATTTGCCAAAGTGTGACTTGGGGTGAAGGAGACACCTGGCCTGGCCTCGTGCTAGGTTGGACCCTCGGTGTGTACACACGACTTGTTCTAATATCACTTTTCATTGGAAGTAGACAGGTGCAATTAAGTAACCTAGAGAAGGGGGTAAAACACAGGTCTTCATTTTCCCATTGAGAGAGAACTCTGTCCCTAATTCACTTGGTGGGAAATGGATTTCTTGGCTTTGATAATTAAGCTGGCAAAGCAAATTTGGTTCCAACATTTTAATGAGCCAGTGTGGGTGGCCAACAAATTGCAGGTTCAGACGTAAATGTTTCAAACCTGGGTGGCTGGCTTTTAACCCTGGGGCAAATTATGTGATTGTAAGGAAATTTTAGGCTGGTAGCCAAGTTCAAAGAGTCTTTGCCAAATATTAAGAAAAATGTGAACTATTTGAGGCAATTTTAAGTTATTTGAGGACAGGATTATGTTGTTCATTGGATGTGATTGAGATGATAAATTAACATCATTTGAGTCCACTCAAATTGTATACTTGTGAACATTCATACCTGTGTTTTTGTGTCTGAACTTCATACACAGAGGATTATCTTGAAAGAGAGGGAGACATGAGAAAGGAGAAAGTGGTCTTGCTCCTCTCTTCCTGCTTTCCAGTGCCCAACTGCTAAGGTATTCAGGCCCATATAGTATCCTGGTTTTCTGTCTGGGGATAATCAAAATCTGGGTTCTTATGTAATGTAAGACCACTCTTTGGGGAAAAAAATGAGTTCAGACCTGAGAAATGAAGGGTTAATACTCATTGAATTTTCACTTTCATGGAGAGGCTGCATTTGAAGCAAAACCCCGCTGGGCTCTGTGAGCGAACTTTGCATCACAAAGGTAGGGCAGATTTGCAGAAGAAAGTAATAGATTTCAATTTAGGTTGCTTTTCAGCCTGAAAAATAGTCTGAATTCTATTACTGATCCTGTTAGCAGAGATAATAATGAAATGCAAAGCAAGTATGGTTTAAATGTTAAAAAAAAAAAACAAAACTTGTAAAAATACCACTGTGGGTTCTTGATTTATGCTTTCTCATTACTCAGTAGGACAAAATACGATTTGACATAATGTTCACTGTGTGGTTACCCTGGGGTCAGAAAACTAAGCCCTGTTACCTAATACTTCTTACATTTGCAAAAGTAATCACGACTGTGACTCGAATCGGACTGGAAAATCTATTGACTTAGAGATAGAAAGATGTTAGGAATCTCTTACGTTACTTTTTCTTATTCACCTACTGACAACTTATACAGACTTTGTAACTTTTCTGATGAAAGGGTATCCAGGTGGATAATTACGTATTTTATGCTCTTAAACAAGTTAAGAACTGGAGTTGTATTTTTTGCTATTGTTTTTAAAAGTCAATATGTTGTGGCTGTTAAAAAGCATTATTTTGTGTATGTATCACTAATAACTTATGTTAGCACATAATGAGTATGACCATCAAGATCAGTAACACTCTCTTCTTTCATTGTACCAAACATAATGTAGCCTGCCTGGAATCTTTTTGTGTATGAAAAAGAAAAAAATAGCATCTTCCATTGGAAGTTCTGGTTAAGAGTAGCCTTATTATCTACACCTCCTTCCATGAAACTCTGCTTCTGATTTCCTAACTCTTCTGGGGGTTTATACCCTTCAGCTTTTTCCATGAGCTGCTATTTCTTTCTAGAATGCTCCGAAGGCCCATCTGTACCCATGGGGGCCTCTCTCTCTGGGTGCCAGCTTAGTTTCAGGTTGTTCACATCGTATTATCTGTGTTCCCCTGTTCCTCTAGGTAGCTAAAGGTCAGGTCTGGCTCCTTTGTGTTGCAGAGCATGGCATGCAGTAGGTGCTTAGTGACAACCGTTTGAAGATATCGACATACTAAAATCCTCTAATCTTTTTCCTTTAAATATACTTATTCAGAAATAATTACAAACTTATGGAAAAATTGCAAGAATATAACAAAAAATTCCCATATGCCCTCACTCAGATGCCACAAAACTCAAGGTAATCATACTTGTTTTCTCTCTCTCAAGACACGTGTGTGTGTGCATATACACATTCTCTTTCTGTATATCATTATTATTTAATTTTCTGAACTATATGAAAGTTGGTTGTTGACACAGTGCCTCATTTACCTCTCAAACTTGTTCTCCCTCTAAAAATCTGTTTTCTAAAAGATTCAGAATTCTCTTTTACCTAACCACAGAACAACCATCAAAATCAGGATATTAACCTCGACATAACTCTACTATTGAATGCATAAACCCCATTAAAAATTCATTGATTATCCCAGGCCGGGCACGGTGGCTCATGCCTGTGATCCCAGCACTTTGGGAGGCCGAGGCAGGCGGATCACGAGGTCAGGAGATCAAGACCATCCTGGCTAACACGATGAAACCCCGTCTCTACTAAAAATACAAAAAAAAAAATTAGCCAGGTGTGGTGGTGGCCACCTGTAATCCCAGCTACTCAGGAGGCTGAGGCAGGAGAATGGCGTGAACCTGGGAGGTGGAGCTTGCAGTGAGCTGAGATCGCACCACTGCACTCCAGCCTGGGCAACAGAGCGAGACTCCATCTCAAAAAAAAAAAAAAATCATTGAGTATCTCAATAATGTCTTGTATAGATAGATCTACAATCTGATCCAGGATCATGTATTACATGTAATTGTCATGTAGTATTTTTTTTTATTCCTTTTTCTTTTTTTTTTTTTGAGATGGAGTCTTACTCTGTCACCCAGGCTGGAGTGCAGTGGCACGATCTCAGCTCACTGCAACCTCCACCTCCCAGGTTCAAGCAATTCTCCTGCCTCAGCCTCCCAAGTAGCTGGGATTACAGGAGCCCACTACCACGCCCAGCTAATTTTGTGTATTTTCAGTAGAGACGGGGTTTTGCCATGTTGGATAGGCTGGTCTCGAACTCCTGACCTCAGGTGATCCACCTGCCTCAGCCTCCCAAAGTGCTGGGATTACAGGCATGAGCCACCGCACCTGGCTGTATTTTTTTTTTTTTAAGTCTAATCCAATAACGTTGTAGAATTACCTTGTCCCTTAATTTGGTAGTGTTGGATGTTTCCTCATAGTTAGATGCAAATTATGCTGTCTTTTTTGTAGAAATAAATGGTGCAGAAGGGAGGCTGAGTTCTCAGTGCATCATGTTAGCAAGTACATGAGGCTGACTTGTCTTATCACTGGTGATATTAACTTTTATCACTTCAATAAAATGGCATCTGCCAAGTTTCTACATGATAAATTCAAGTAACAAGTATTTGGTGCTTAGTAACTAACAGGTAGTTAATAAATATTTTATAAGGAGCCACTAAAAACTATGTAAATATTCTGTTCTTCATTAGAATTTTATCTACTCATTTTAGCATCCGTTGATGATTCTCGTCAGAATCAATTATTACCAAATGGATGCCATTATTACCAAATTGCTGCCAAATGGTGATTTTCTACCTTCTCATTCTTTGTAGATTTATAAGTTGGTATTCCACTGTGAAGTAGAAGTTTTTCTCCCCCGTTTACTTATTATTCATTCATTTATCTTTATCAGTACAGATTCATGGCATCTTACTTGATTCAATGGTCTATATTCCATTACTATCCGCATTTATTTTGATGCTCAAGTTTTCCCAGATTTGGCCAGTGGGAATCTCATCAACTTGTGTCTTGTGTTCTTTCTACATGTCCCCGTCATCCTTTGAGCGGTTCCCTTACTTTATAATAAAACAAGATGTTTCAGACTCACCTTTTATGTTCCCTGCACTATAATCAGCTATTTCTTTAAGGCTGTCTGGTTTTTTTAGTAGAGAATAGTGTTTATTAACCAAGATCTGGGTGCTGTGTTTGCACATTGCTACTGGAAGGTTGCTGCTTCTAGGGAACAGAGATAGAAAAATATTTGAGTGTATACACATGCACACACACATCTATATCAATTTCTAGATGTCTGTCTATACTTGAAAAATCTTATGCTTACATTGGTATTCCAATCCTAATCTAACACTCTAGGTTTGTTCTACTCTTTCCTCTTTCCATATTTATAACTCCCTCTTTGAGAAGAAACTGACCTATGTTGTTGTCAATATACTTACATTTTTGCTCAAGCCTCTGTGTACACCCAATTCTCACACTTATGGGCTGCCTCCTTTGCTCTGATCCACTGGCCCTGACCCCAAAAAGACGTGATAATTCTTAATTGACAAGATAGATGAAACTGAAGTAAGGAGAGAAAGAGACTGAATGTATAGAAAGAGAAATGAGAGAGAGAGAATATAGGATTCTGCATAGTCTGTAAAACCAAGCCCCATGCATTGTCTCAAGGCAGGTTTTTGACTTCTACAGCCTCAGTAGCCATGAGGTATGAAATATCTCTGTCGGGGAATATGAGTAATTTGCCATTTCTTCAATGATACAAACAAACCTGATTTCCCTTATTTTGGGAGGGGGTTTGTGATCTCAAATGTGAAGCATAGTTAATAAGGATAAAACGTTACTTTTGCATTGAAAGCAAAAATCTTAGTGGAAGAACTTGAAAAGGCAAACTATATATATTATGGATAGTGCAAACATTTCTGTGTGTGTGTAAAGAATAAATAAGATTTTAATTGTTTTTATTAATAAATTAAATAACCTAACCAGTAAAAAGTGCTAATAGAGCTGATGTAATGTATTTACAGCTCTTACTTACCTGGCTCTTAAATGACTTGGGTGTGTTTGTATTTGTGGGTAAGTGGGTATATGTGCACATGTGGACACACACTGAGAGTGATGTGTTTCCCCACATCTGTCTACATCACCAGAGAGGTAGAGATAATTTCCTTTAGTTTTAGAAGAGGGACTTGGCAGAGACTACTCTTTTAGTTGAAAAATGTAAAATATCACATGAAATGTTAATTTTTGGAGTACTTTTCTTGCAATAACTACATGCTTTTTCAGACTACAGAAAGGTTAATGACAAAATCTGAAAGAATGATTTAGAGAGATTTTTATCTAAATAAAGCAAACTAGAAAGAAAGGAAGTTTATCACTGACATTATAAAAGTTACCCTTGGGAAAATAGTTACCTATAAATTAATCTGTGGCCGTTTGCTCTAAGAATGCCTTTTATATCTCCAGCTAACATCAGATCTTCTTGAAATCAATAGTAATCTGATTGCCTCCAGAGAACAGTTGCCCTCCTGTGTTTTAAGCCACAGAGGAACTGTACCTTTTTTGTGATAAGCATAATTTAGAGGAGAATTATATTTTCTTTCTTAATCTATTACCTACTGGTGCTGCCTTATCCTGTTACTCACATTTCCTTTTCATCATTAAGTTGATAGCACAGAAAAAGAAATGTGATATTAGTATTGGTAGCAGTGTACCTTAATTTGGAAGGGTAGGAAATAATAGCTTTCTTAAACTGTACCTCATGTGTTACAAAGATTAGCCCCCGTGTCTAGGGTATCAGTTAACATTGCTCTCTGGTGGATTTTATCTTGTGTTCTGTAGACTGCGAAGAGATTTTTATAGAATTTTAGATGCAGAATGAATGAAAGGAGAAAAATCACCTTCAGTTGATGATGCAGGATGTTCGATGCTATTCCTCCTCCAGGTAGACTTCTAGTCTTCCACTATTTGTCTGCAAGCAATTTTCGTGTCACTTACAAATAATCAAAAAACGGAATCCATGTTAGGTTTAAAGAAAGGATTTAGGAATCTGAGCACGGCTTTGACTGATACAAGGAGATAACAGAAAAAGCTGAAATAGAGGAAGGAAATGAGAGTGGAGGACTAATAATAGCAGGAAAATTTGAAGATATACTTAATGTTCTGAGAATTTTTCCACTGCAACTCAACTATTAGGCTTGTTAGGAGCATCTGAGTGTATTTAGCTTCATGAACTTCAACTCATATTTCTGGACGCCTAAGTTCAAGTTATGTTGAAGAAGCATGCTCAGATGGTCTGGAGAAGTTAGGTGTTGAGGGTTGAATCACAGGAATGTGTTGGATAACCCTGGGTGTTACCTAGCTTTGAAAAGAAGATGATTCAGGCCAAGATCTATGTCCCAGTCACTAGGTGATTGTGCAGTATAGGTACAGTAAGAGACATTTCCTTGGCCTCCTGCTCAACAAGCTCAGAGCCAATGTACAGTACTTGGTCAGCAAAACAAGAGTCTTCTTTGAAGACTTAGACTGTGCAGTATAAGAAACTTGCTGCTATTGGAGAGCTTTGGAGATCCACCTCTGGGAGGGGTGGATACCATTCTGACACATCCAATCACCATCATCAGTAGAGATCACTGATACATTGAAGAGGTGTGAGCTACTGGGAGATGGTTTTTGCTAGGAGGTTTACTCATTATTTATTTTCACTACCACTGAGTCAGATTCAATGGGGGTAGATGGTATTTTCTTAGTACAGAATCTGGTCAATAGAGTTTCCTGGGTCACTTGAATCATGGTTACCTGTGGCATGGTATGGGGGTGAGGGGTGGGGTGACACATCCCCTTTCTAGACTTGAGAGACAGGCAGTGGACACCAAAAGTGGGAGGGATGTGGGTTGGCAGTCTGACTAATATGTCCCCTGATGGTAGGCCAGCACATTCTGTTATTTCGGTTGGAGGCTGAAGTTATTTTGCTGGGCAGGCTGTATTTAAATTGCTTGTTTGGCTTCAGTAGTGGCAAAGATAGGAACACAGGTCCTTTGTGCATCCCCTTTGGAGGAGCACATTGTTAATTAAACAGTGGGTGCCTACTTACCCAAAAAAGCATTGAAGTTAGATACAAAACATTTTTAAGCCTAGGACTTGAGCCACGTAGGCACTTAAAGAGAAGTCTAATCCTTGGCATAGCTGGCAAATACTTTATGGCTTATTGTCTGTACTTTCCTGAGTCTCAAGCACCTCCTGGAGTTCACAAGCTATCTGAAATTGCCCAGGAAGAAGTTCTGGTAATGCATTATGGGACCATCCATCTTTCCACGGATCTGCTGGTATACAAATCTCAAGAGAGCAAGATATTGGCGTAACATTGCCATGAGCTCAACAGAAGCTGACTCAGCTGCCTTTATGCCCAAAGGAAGAGTTCTCAGCCTAATAGATGCAGAAGAGAGTGACCAGCTTCTCCATGTTTTCCCATGGTGGGGGGAGGAGAAGGCTCTAGAATGTGGCATCTGGGAAAAGAGGAAATACAGGGAAGGTTGGCCTCAGTGTGAATTTCTACAAGGGGGAAATACCTCCCTCATTTGAATTATGAGAAGCAGAGTTGTAGGTAGGGGTGTTGCAGGAATAGGGTTGAGGAGGGGGCAGATAGAGCTATTAAGAGGTGTCACAAAGAGACACTGAGAGCTGCTAGTCCTGCAAGATATCATGGAATGAGTCAAGATTGGGACCTGGAAATCAGAGACAAGAGCATGAATTTGACAGTGGATAGATAAATGAGTTCTGTCTAAGAGCATCCTGTTTTGTTTTGTTTTGAAATGGAGCCTTGCACTCTGTCACCCAGGCTGGAGTCAGTGGTGCAATCTCCACCCACTGCAGCCTCCGCCTCCCAGGTTCAAGCCATTCTTCTGCCTCAGCCTCCCAAGTAGCTGGTACTACAGGCATGTGCCACCATGCCGGGCTAATTTTTGTACTTTTAGTAGAGATGGGGTTTCGCCATGTTGGCCAGGCTGGTCTTGAACTCCTGACCTCAGGTGATCCACCTGCCTCGGCCTCCAAAAGTGCTGGGATCACAGGCATGAGCCATGGTGCCCAGGCTCCTGTTTTTATTCATCATGTTTTTTTTTTTAATGAATTAACTACATAGGTTATAGAATATTCACTTGATTGTCATTATACAAAAATGACATGTACTTTTTATATTGAATTGTTCACAGTTTTGTTCTTCTTTGAACACTATTCTTCCTAGATACCTAAACTTCATGAGCCATTTCAATTTTCTGGGCAATCATTGGCATGGTGTAACTTTCAACTTTATGTACCTGTATTAGTTTTCTATGCTGCTGTAACAAATTGTCACAAATTAAGTGGCTTAAAACAATCCACATACCATGGGCTAAAATCAAGGGGCCAGGAGGGCTGCTTTCCTTTCTGGAAGTTCTAGGGCAGAATCTGTTTCCTTGCCTTTTCAGCTTCTAAAGGGCTGCCTGCATTCCTTGGCTCATGCCCCCTAATACCATCTTCAAAGCCAACAAAGTCAGGTTCAGTGCCTCTCATGTTGCATCTTACTGACCCTGCTCCCATCATCACAGCTCAGTCCCTGACTTTCTGTTCTGCCTCTCTGTGATTACATCGGGCCCACCTAGATAATCCAGGATAATCTCCCGAAGTCTCTTTTGCCATGCAAGGTAATACATTCACAGGTTCTGGGAGTTAGGCCATAAACATCATTGAGGGCCATTATTCTACCTACCAATAAATAAGGGCATTGTTGATACCGCCTGAAATGCAGAAGATGCTTGTTGTTCTATAGTGCATGTGGTTTATGTATGACATAAAGTATGACTCACTTTGGGGTACGCTGGCAAATGGACTTTTGGACAGTTCCAATTATCATCGGAATAGATTTGCTAATTTAATTCTACTTTGTAGAGTGGAATTAGATTCTGAATTTTTAAAATTACGTGAGATTTGTTCTTCTAACAGAGGAGTCTGTAGCCTTTCATTGAAAAAAGAAGAGTCTGGGGCCGGCCGCGGTGGTTCACACCTGTAATCCCAGCACTTTGGGAGGCAGAGGTGGCCTCACTTGAGGTCAGGAGTTTGAGACTAGCTGGACATCATAGTGAAACCTTGTCTCTACTAAAAATACAAAGATTAGCCAGGCATGGTGGCGCATGCCTGTAATCCCAACTCGGGAGGCTGAGGCAGGAGAATTGCTTGAATCCAGGAGGTGGAGATTGCAATGAGCTGAGATCACACCACTGCACTCCAGCTCGGACAACAGAGCAAGATTCTGTCTCAAAAAAGGAAAAAAAAAAAAAGCGTCTAAACTCCCAAAGAGAGGATTCAGTGAGAATATTAGTCATGATCCTGGCTTGCCATTTTCTTAACTTTGAAATTATTCTAGTTTGTAAAAAAAAAAAAAAAAACCAACAACAAAAACACTAATTGTGAATTAGATTGTACTCTGTATTCATTAAAAGAAAAACTTGACATGATATTTAGATGAACATATGCAGTTTACTAAAACAGATGGTAGAGAATTTTTACCCTCAAGCATGTATTTTTAAAAGTGTGTTTTTGTTTTTATGACTTTTTGAAGTGATTGGATTAAGGAGAGTAAGAAATTCTTCCTATAACAATCTATTTTCATTTGTTCTTTTTGGAGAAAAAAAGCTTTTTTGTAGAGGTTGTCAAATGTTGCCATATGTTTAAGAATGAATTTGAACCATTCACTTTCTGAATCTTAATCCCTTCTGAATTATACGTAATTTGACAGAAGTCAAATATGTTGACTTCTGTCAAATATATATATTTGTCAAATATATCTGTCAGGATATATGACGTCTGTCAAAGTACATATTTGTTCAACGTAGGTCTGATGGTGGATGCTCCTAAATACTTTGTTAGTCTATATTATTTATTTATTTATTTATTTTTTACAAAGAACACTATAATTGTGCTCTTTCACTGGTTTTTATTTTAATGCCTGACTTGAGGTCAAGAATTATGTGTAGAAAGAGCACAGACAGAACAAAATCATAAGTTAATAACGCCGTTATATTACTGGAAAAATTAAGCATGCAGAGCTAGTTATAGCAGTATAATATTTTGGGAAAATATTTAAATTATCGTATGCTCCTTAGGTTTTAAAAACCCGTGTTTCATTCACTTAAGACAAGCAGATAATGTGCTATTAAGAGCACAGACTCTGGAACCAGATTGCCTGGGTTAAAATTCTTGGCTCTCACTTTCTAGATTTATGTCCTTGGCAGGTTACTTGGCACCACTTGGTTTCACTTTTCTCACCTGTAAAATGGAGAGAGGACTAAATGAATTTATGCACATAAAACACTTGGAGCAAATAAAAGTATTTGCAATGATGATGATGATTGTTTATTATTATTATTAAGCTTTGGAGCAAAAGTATTCATTAAGTAATCATTACTGACCACCTACTAAGTATCAGACACTTTTCAAGTCTTAATGAATCATTAAATTAATCAGATCAACATCAGAAACAATTTAATGTTACAGTAACATTTTATAACCAATAGTACATTGCGGTTAACTTTTCATTAGTGCTCCATTTGAATAAGTCAGCTGAAAACAGATTTTCCTCTTCCTTAAAAATTAGAAAGCACATGCTATTTATTTGGGAGGGAACAAGCAGGAATTACTCAAAATATACATAACCTACCAGAAACACAATGGCACCAATTCCTTGGAGTAAGAAGTGGAAAATTCATTTAAGAAGAGATGTGCCCCAGATCTAGCTGAGGGTACCCAGGGACAAAGTGGACATTTCAAGTTAAGCCCTGGGGTGGATGGATGGATGGATGGATGGATGGATGGATGGATGGATGGATGGATTGATTTTAGTGACGTTTAAGATTAACCATGTTTCACATTGCTAGAGGAAAGAGGTCTTAATGTACATCTTTATATGGGCGTGCACCTCTGCACCTGGGTCCGCTGTAACCATGCATATGGCTTTGGCCTTGCTCATCCCACACAGCCATGTGAGCAGGCACCCTGTGCACTAATGACCATCTCTAGGCCAAACTTCCCTATCTGGAAAATGCAGAAATCTTCAGCCACGTGTGAGCATCATTGTGAAGCGGGCAGAGCACATGGGCTAATTATATATTGTACGAGATTCCAGACACAAGAATTAAGTGTTCTCTGTGCTGTTCAGTCTACTTCCAAAATCCAGCTCGAATCCACCCCACTCTCACCATCTCTACTTGCCCTTTTGAGGCCATCATTTCTCTGCTGGACTCTGCACCAGCCTCTCCCTGTGATCACTGTGTTCTCCTGGTTTCATGACTCACAGACGAGTATTCTCCTTATTTTTACCCTCAGTTTGTTTGGAATGGTTGGGGGCTCACTTTTATATATTCAGAAACACATGTTTTAAGACTTTGTTCTTTGTATTCCTCTTCTTTCTAATAGTTACTCATAGCTTCAATTCTCAAAACACAAAACAATTTTACCAACCCATCATTATGTATTTCTCTGCTCGCTTTGGTCTGACCTAGGGACTATTATTTTGGAAGGTGTTTTAAAAAGTAATTTCATAGTTTGTGACTTAAAGTGCAAGAACATCCTGGGGTTAGTAGCACGGGAAAAGACTTGCATATCACTCTGTTAACATTTGAAAACCACCAGGCACTACACTTTAAAGATGGATGATGAATGCCACATAAAGCCTACAACTCCTGAAGGAAGCCTCTTGTCCATGAGGCTGGGTGAGTGAAAAACAGCAAAACCTGAGATCTGTGATTTTTAAAGTAATTGGAGAAACCAATACCTCCCTAAAATAGTTCCCTTAATAGAGTGACTTACTGAATTGCTCAAAGGTCAGACATGAGGAGGTGCTTTGTAGAATTTGCTGGAAACTGGACCACACCCACCAATTTCTTGCCAGCTTGTGGCAAGTGGGCCAGGTTTTGTCTGGCAACATGATGCATGCATTCAAAAATTGTATTTTCTATTATCCTTTCATTTCTACATTTATAGTATAACTAGTTTAGAGCACAAAAGAGATATGGCAATTAATATGGGAAGTGATAGACCCAACACATATTCTATCCAATCCTATCCCCACAAAGACGACCGGACTGAGCAGCAGCCCCAGGGTCTTGCCGCATCGTTTCCTTTCGGGAGCACTCACCCACAATGTGTTGGGTGCCACAATGCACTGAAAATGTGACCACTGCCCTTGATCATAGAACTATGGAACCTTAGTGCTAGATGAGACCTTAGAGGTTTTCTAGTCCAGTGGTTTTTTGGATTAGAAACTAGGAAGAGCATTACTTGGGGACTGTCAAGTAAAAACATTTTTAAAAATTCTACCATCAAGAAATTACGCTAAGTGAAATGAGCAAGATGCAAAAAGACACTGTTTTATGATTCCACTCATTTGAAGTACCTAGAGTAGTCAAATTCATAGAAACGAAAATAGAATGGTGGTTGCCAGAGACAGGGGGGAGGAGGAAATGGGAGCTGTTGTGTAATGTGTAGAGTTTCAGTTTGGGCTAATGAGAAAGCTATGGAGAGGGATAGTGGTGATGACTGCACAACATTGTGAATGTATTTAATGCCACTGAACTGTCCACTTAAAAATGGTAAATTATATATGTATTTTGCCACAGTAAAATTCTGCTTTCATCACCATTGCATGAAAGAAAAGAAATTTTTACATTGAAAAGAAAGGAAAATTAAAAGAAAGATGAAAGAAAAAGAAAGAAAAGGGGGGGGGTGGGAAGAATCAATCTTGAAGGAAATTCCTTTAAAATGATTAAATATAACTTCAGGAAGCAGATCAACACATTGCCCTTTGTGCCCTTTGCTTTCGTCTTTCTCACAGACTAGACCAGCACCGACTGTTTCGCAGCCACATACCAGCATCTGGAAGCTACTGTAACTTCTGCGGTACAATTCTCTCATTTTGCAGATGAAAAAATTCAGGTGCAGAGAGAGGAAGTGTCTTTTCCACAGCCACAGGGTGTATTTGTGACTGGGGCAGTCATTTCATGACTCACAGACAAGTATTCTTTTTACTTTATTATTATAGGAAATTCGCCTTATAGTTTAGTTTTGTTTTATTAAGTCTTTATTGCTATTGGCTTCAGATTTAGTTATCACTTATAGAATCCCTTCTGAGTGCCAGGCATTGTATTTTCTATTTTCACTTAGCAGACATTTATATAGTGCTTATCGGAAGCAAGACATTGTGCTAAGTGCCTGACAAATAAGAAGTCATATAATCCTAACAGTAACCCTCAGAGATGAGAACAATTGTTATCCCCTATTTTAAAAATAAGGAAAACTAGCTGACTGCGGTGGCTCATGCATGTGGTCCCAGCTACTCGGCAGGCTGAGGCAAGAAGATTGTTTGAGCCAAGGAGTTTAAGGCTGCAGAGAGCTATGATTGTGCCGCTGCATTCCAGCCTGCACAGAGTACAACCCTATCTCTTAAAAAAAATAAAAAAGAGAGTAGGTGGGGTGGAACTGAGACCCAGATTGCTTAAATACTTTCCCGAAGTCATATATAGGGCTAGTAAGTGGTGGATTCCAATTCAGTTTTGACTCACTGCAGTTAAACTCAATTACCCAACCTGATGATAAACAATGGGTCTAATACTTATAAATACATTTGGTAGAATATTAATTGACTTTATTTATTTATTTATTTGAGACAGTCTCTCTCTATTGCCCAGGCTGGAGTGCAGTGGCGCAGTCTCAGCTCATTGCAGCCTCCACCGCCTGGATTCAAGCGATTCTGCCTCAACCTCCTAAGTAGCTGGGATTGCAGGCATGCACCACCACGCCCAGTTAATTTTTGTATTTTTAGTAGAGACAGGGTTTCGCCATGTTGGCCAGGCTGGTCTTGAATTCCTGACCTCAGGTGATCCACCTGCCTCGGCCTCCCAAAAGAATATTAATTGACTTTAAACCAAACACCTTAAATGTGTTCTTCCTGACTCTGAGATGTATCTGAGGATATTGTGAGATCTTTATTGAAATCATCCAAAATGGGATGCCAAGTTTTGGTGTGCATATTAATTTTTTTTTAATCCTTGAAAAAACTATCAACTGAACATCTTGCTTATGGATATAATTTACGTGTCTTAGTACGAAGCCCTTAGGATCTGAGTACAGCACAAGTGTAATTTAAAGATGTAGCTGAGACAGACCAAAAACTGATCAGCATCCCATAGAGTGAAATAACCATGTGCAGCACATCCCCAGGTCTGCACTGCCGCATTAGGTTGGGGTGATGGTGTCAGGACTATCACACATTGAGTTGGTTATAAACCTGATGGTGATTTAGTTGTTTGGAGGAGCATTTTCAGCAGAAGTCCAAGTAATCTTGCATTGGAAAGTGAATTAGAAAATGCAAATCCAGTGGCATGAGCCTTAGGATACAATACCTTATTAGAGTTGGGATACCCAGTGGTGCAGTGTAGTCAATTTCTATTTGGAGCTCGGTCAGATGAGTTTTAGTTGATATTTAGGTAAGGACTCAAAACTCCTGAAGTATTATATTCTTTGATTTGTTTTTCAACTTGCTTCTTAAAATTAACAAGCAATGCCAAGACAGTATTGTAGTTCTATCTTTTCTTTGTCATAACTGTCAGAACAAATAGCCGGTAGAAAAGCATGAGAAAAAGCCTTCATCTCAAATTGTTAATAACAAGAAAAGAAAGTATAGGAGCTCCCTTATCCAACACCATTTGATGGAATCATCTTGACCCCTTGTCCTCCTGAGAAAAAGCACCAGATCATTCATGACCTTCTCACCACTGCTTCATTTAGGACTATGAAGACAGTATCATAGGGTATAATGAAACAGTTATCTACAATGATAGAAAAATAGTATAAGCATGTTTTTTAAAATTGTGGAACCTGACCAGGCGCAGTGGCTCATGCCTGTAATCTCAGCACTTTGTGAGGCCAAGGCAGACGGATTGCTCGAGTTCGGGAGTTGGAGACCAGCCTGGGCAACACGGCGAAATCTGTCTCTCCAAAATATACAAAAATTAGCCAGGCATGGTGGCATGTACCTGTGATCCCAGCTACTTGGGAGAATGAGTTGGGAGGATCGCTTGAGCCCCGGAGGCAGAGCTTGCAGTGACCTGAGATCGTGCCACTGCACTCCAGCCTGGGTGAAAGAGAGAGACCCTATCTGAAAAAACAAAAACCAAAAAACGAACCCCAACTGTGGAACCTATAGAAAGAAAACTTAGCCTAGGCTTTAAATGAGGAGAACCAGAAAGTTCCAGGGAGAAAAAGTATATGTTCAAGATGAAAAGGATACCTTGTGGTCAGGGAAATTTAGATGGAGGACAAGCAGGTTATAGATGTTCTAGTTTTGCTGGAAATAGTGTCACCTTTCCAACTGCCCACCTATAAACTTCACAGAGTTGTTCACTGTCTAGATCTCCAGCTCAGAGAAGCAGAGTGATTAAAATTCAACATGCATGAATCTCAATATTATTTTTGAAAAACATGCCTTTAAAACCACCCATTTCATCAAAAAGGTTAAAGGGAAAAACATTTCTCAAGATCTAAGCACAGTCTTAAGGGCTGGCATAAACCATGACAGTTTAAGAATGAAGTGTTTTTCTTATCAATATGAGCATTCTGTGAAATGGTTGATTTTGACAGAGGTAGTTGCTGTGTTGACCTTTTCACCATCTTGTTTTTTGTTCATAAATTGATGCTGTTATTGAAACAATATGGGTAAGAGTCTGTCTTAGATATGTAATTTTTTCCATTTATTGTCTCCATGGTTTTACTTTGTTTAACAGATTTTAAAGACTTCAAAAGAATAGCACTAATATACCCAGGAGAAAAAGTCACATAAAGTTATAAGGTTCATTTCATTTTAACCGTGAATACATTTAAACAAAGATAAATAACATCCAATGTCAAAATAATCTTAATTCCTTGACCACATTTTAAAAATAAAACAATTTATTACCATTTAGTTACATCTTACAGGAAAACCCTTAGATACCAGTAGGTAACCATTAGATTTTTCTAGGTGAAAGTAAATCATTTCTGAGGAAGCATTCTCTTTACCAAAGCAGCATTATTTCCAATAAGGAAGCCACTCATTCATTTAGTCCTTGGTTTATTAAACAGTTACTGAGGCTGGGCACAGTTGCTCATGCTTGTAATCCCAGCACTTTGGGAGGCCAAGGTGGGCAGATTGCCTGAGCTCGGGAGTTCAAGACCAGCCTGAGCAATATGACGAAACCCTGTCCATACAAAAAATAGAAAAAGTAGCCAGGCATGGTGGTGCACGCCTGTAGTCCCAGCTACTCAGGAGGCCGAGGTGGGAGGATTGCTTGAGCCTGTGAGAAAGAGGTGAACCGAGATTGCGCCACTGCACTCCAGCCTGGGCAATAGAGAGAGATCCTGTTTCAAAAAACAAGAAAGCAGGCCGGGCGCGGTGGCTCACGCCTGTAATCCCAGCACTTTGGGAGGCCGAGGCGGGCGGATCACGAGGTCAGGAGATCGAGACCATCCTGGCTAACACGGTGAAACCCCGTCTCTACTAAAAATACAAAAAATTAGCCGGGCGTGGTAGCGGGCGCCTGTAGTCCCAGCTACTCGGGAGGCTGAGGCAGGAGAATGGCGTGAACCCGGGAGGCGGAGCTTGCAGTGAGCCGAGATCGCGCCACTGCACTCCAGCCTGGGCGACAGAGCGAGACTCCGTCTCAAAAAAAAAAAAAAAAAAAAAAAAAAAAAAAAAAAAAAAAAAAAAACAAGAAAGCAAACAAACAAAAAACAGTTACTGAGGGCATACAATGAGCTAGGCACTATGCTATGTGGGGGGATTTTTAAATTTGAAAAATACAGACCCTGCTATCATGGCATCCACACTTTTAAAGATAAATTTCTTCCACAATTTGCTAATAGAAAACAGCCATTTAGCATGACCTATTAATATGCAGTGCCCAAAGTATACAAATAAATAGTCAATCTTTAAGGCAATATGTTGCTACCAACTCTAAATTTTATCCCAAGAAACTTGAAAACTTTTTATTGAATTAAATAGGAATATAAAACATGTTATGATCCCTATGCAATATACTAAGCCCTCTGGATCCTCAGGTTCTGTGTCTGTGGATTCAGTCAACCAATGATCAAAAATATTCAGAAAAACACATTAAAAAATAATAATATAACAATAAAAATAATACAAATAAAAATTACAGTATAACTATTAATACATAGCATTTACATTGTATTTAGTACTATAAGTAATCTAGAGATTATTTAAGGTATACTGGAGGATGTATGTATGTTATATGCAAATACTATGCCATATAATATCAGGGACTTGAGCATCCTTAGATTTTGGTATCTGTGGGGTTCCTGGAACTGGTACCCCTTGGATACTGAGGGATGACTGACATAGAAGGTGGTCAACAGTCTATTTTCCAGTTGGGAGAAAGGCAGTAGCCTAGTAAGCTTTCTCAGAGAGTCTGTGTCTTAATCAAACATGTCCCTGGTCCCCTGGTATTGAATATTAGTCCCTGGTCACCTCTTGTCTTGGCTTGTTAAGGTTTAATGACTTATCCTTCAAGTGGTTTTGTCTCGAAGAGCTCAAATGCCATCATTTTCTGAGTCTCCAATCTGTCATTTGTCATGTTGCAAAATGGGCACTCTGATTGTACCAAGCCAGGCATCCCTGGCACTCCGGGAATACTGGCCAGTCTCCATGACTTGCGGGGGGCTTTAGTGTTTTCCAAGATGAGGCCTGGTTGATTCATTTCTGAATCCTAAGTATTGAGGTTTGTGTACAAATACGGAAGTGTGTGGGGTAGGAAGTTCCGAGCAATCAGCTTTCCTTGGAAAATATTTTTCCTTTTCAAATTTATGGCTGTTTTTTAAAAAGGGATGTTAGAAACTTTGGTTAATTTAAAGATGGGTATGTGTTTTCCTCTAATGATGGCACACAATTATGTTCAGTGAGGACTCAAGGAAACCACCTTTTTTGTTGTCTGGCCAATAACTTACTGAAATGAGCAGTGCTGATTTACAGGTCTGGGTGGTGGTGACTGAAGGCAGAATTTTGGGGAGTTTCATTTTTTCTTTAATTTGAACAATCAGAGTTCATCATGTTTTGCGGAAGAGGAGGAAAAGCAGCCCAAACCCACACGGGAGGGTTGGGGGAGCATCTGCTTGACAGCACTCTCAGTTAAGCCCTGCAGCTACGTGTGCTCAAAGATGTTCTCGCCAAAAGCCAATGCTAATTTAATGTGTATGGAAATTATTTATTCTGAGTCATCAGTTACTTTTCTTAGCTATAGTTGTTATTGGTACTGTAATGACTTGGCAGCGTTTCATCATTTTTTCTTATGTCTGGCTCACATTTGCGTGTGTTAACTCCATCTCACAAAAACCCAAACAAACACAAATTTCATAGGACCTACTTGGCATCTGGCAGTGTTTGACACAACTACCTAATTCCTTTATTGAAATTCACGATTGAGATGGTCCATCTTGAACTGATTCCAGCGTTCAGGCACGGCCACCTTTTCGCTGAGTCGCCTTGGGCCAATCACTGAACTTCTCTGAGCATTGGATTCTTGGTACAGGGATTGGATTAGAACTCTAAGTTACATCTAGCTCTGAAGGAAATTAGAGGTTTTTGAACTTGATGAACATTTTCTAATTGTTCCTAGGGTAAATCTGCCACTCTTTAAGACTTGTTACTATTTTAAGATGCCACTGGAAACACAGAGGCCCTGCAAAAAGAGGGACATTGGGTCCACCAAGTATCCAGACAGGGGAGGGGTTGGATGGTCCAGGAGTACACAGGTGACCTCCTGGGGAGCCAAGGTATTTCCCCCAAGGTGAGTGAGAAAGCAGGACATTTTCAGGTGAAACAGATGCTCAACAGAGCCAAGCTTTGAAGACACTTACATTTGGGGGACTGGATTACAAGAAAATATGAGTAATTCTCTTTAGAAGTGGTAATGGAAAACCACAAGAATCAGGATCATTTTCCTCAGCTGATAACTCATGAGGGCATAGAACAGAATTCTAGATCATTCCATGGATATTTGAGGAAGACTTATAGTTCTCAAATGATCCCATGTATACTGATAGATATTATCAGTACACCTGATATATATACTGTGATGTGTGTTAGCATTTTAGGTGGCTTAATACATAATACCCCTTTAGTTATCTCCTGAATTTTGGAGCAATTTTGGACCATTGAAGACAGGTAATTCATGACAAAAAAAATGGCTTTTGATTTGCATCCCAAAGACTCCCTAACTCTCCTCCAAATTGAACTTATCCCCCTCAATCCATATCCTCACCCCTTCCTGGGACAAAGCCTACTCCATGCAGAGAACCTAGTAGCAAAGAGTATCAGAATCAAGGAGATAGGTTTGTTCTAAAAACCAGAAATGTTTTCTTGCTTTCTCCAAAAGTTCATCTATCAGACAGGTTACTAAAAGGAGATGGGAGAGATGTCAGGCCAGGAATATCCTGTAGCTGAAGTTCCTTCACTTGGAATCCCAAGGGGTGGGAAGGAAAGACTCTTTCTAACAATTAGCATTGAACTCATTGTTGCATTGGGAATTGCAGTGGAAAAATATGAAGATATGTATTCAACAAATATTTATTAAATGCCTACTAAGTACAAAGCACTTTTCTGGGTTCTAAGGTACAGCAGAGAACAAGAGATACAAGGTCCCTCTTTTTTTTTTTTTTTTTTTTTCCTTTTTTTGAGACAGGGTCTCACTTTATCACCCAGCCTGGAGTGCAGTGGTGCAAATACAACTTACTGCAGCCTCGACCTCCACCTCCCTGGGCTCAAGCAATCCTCCCACCTCAGTCCCCCAAGTAGCTGGGACTATAGGCACGTGCCACCATGCCCAGCTAAATTTTGTATTTTTTGTAGAGACGGGGTTTCGCCATGTTGCTCAGGCTGGTCTTGAACTCCTGAGCTCAAGCAATGTGCCCACCTTGGCTGGCATGAGCCACCGCGCCTGGCCAAGGTCCCTCTTCTTATGGAACTTACATTCTTGGAGGGGGAAGGTAATAAGTAAACATATGAATAAGATCTTTTCAGATGTTCACAAATGCCTTGAAGAGATTAAATCAGTATCATATGATAGAGAGCAACTAGGGATAGAGTGAAGGAAGGTGACTCATTAAATAGGTGGCCAGGTCAGGCCACTCTCAGGAGGGGCCGTATGGGCGAAGGAGCCAGCCACGTGAAGGCCTGAGGGCGGGGTAAGAGGGAGCAGCTAGTTCTAAGGCCCCAGGTTGGAAAGGGCAGGGTGGGCTCAAGGAGCAGAAGGAAGGCCAGCGTGTGCAGGTGATGGTGAGTGTGGGGACAGTGCCAGGACACGAGGTCAGAGAGGAAGTGGGTCCAGATCAGCTAGGAATGTGAGGTTTCCTCCTAAGATAACAGAAAGCCTTTAGAGTATCCAAACAGGTGTATTCCAATCACCTAGGGACTTCAGCTGAAGACGATGATTCAGGAAGCCTGGCAGGGCCTGAGATTCTGCATTTCTAACATCTTCCTGGGATGCTGTTGCTGTTGCTGTTGCTGTTGCTGCTGGTCCATAGACGTCACTGTCAGTGTCAAGGCTCTCCTTCTCCTTTAAAATGATCACTTTGGGCCAGGCATGGTGGCTCGAGCCTGTAATCGCAGCACTTTGGGACCCCAAGGTGAGAAGATCACTTGAGAACAAGAATTTGAGACCAGCCTGGGCAACATAATAAGATCCCTGTCACCCCTGTCTCTACAGAATTTTTTTTTTTAATGATCACTTTGCTGTGTGGAGAGTGAAGAATCACAGAGGAAGAAGAGTAGAGGCGGGAGACCAGTTAGAAGCTGCTGAACTGCATGTGAGGGCATAGGCATCCAGGATAGTGTGACTGCAGTGCAAGGCTCCAAAATAAAGGGTCCAGCAGGCCCCCAGCAGGTCCCCTGAATTGTTCTGAATAGGTATATGCCCCCGTGTGCAGCTGTCCAATATTCAATTTCATTATCTATTTAACCGGCTAATATTCGGATTCAACTGTTGTTCATTGAGTACCTACTATATTTTAGACCAAGCACTCCTCAAACTTTAATGTGCAGAGTAATCACCTGGAATCTGGCAAAATGTGGATTCAGTTAAACAAAGTTTATGGGAGGCCATTGTTTTGGATTAGCCTCTTGCACTTGGCCCCGGCAGAATAGATCAAACCAGAATGGAGTCACTTAGTGCTAAGTGCCGTGTATACAAACTGAACTTTGAAACAGGCCAGTTTTCCTAAAAAAGAGGAGGTTCCAATCAACCTGAGTCAGCATAATCAGGAAGGCCCCTCTCCTTTAACCCTCTGAGGAAAGTAACTTTGAAACCACCAGTTCACTTTTTTGTTTTCTGTCTCTGCTTTCTTTCACCCTTTTCTGTCTCTAAAGCCAACCTCTCTGCTCAGCTCCTTGGAACACCTATTTTGTTTTATATAGAATGAGGTTTTGCCTGATTCTAGAGTCAAAAATGAAAGCTTATTCAATCTGTAAAATAAATCTGTTGTAATTTCATCTTTTGACATGATTTCATAGGGCTGAGGTGAGTCCCGAGAGTCTACCTTTCTAAGAGGTGACGTTGATGCTGCTACACCTATGGTTTTCAAATCACACTGTGAGGCAGAGTCACTTGGGAAGATTTTGCAACTACCAATGCTTGGATCCCACCAGAAATGGATTATCAGCTTCTCTGATATCAGCTTCTCCTCCAACATTTGGAGGATCCCAAATGTGGTATTTTTGAAGAAGTTTCCCAGATGATGCTATGGTACAGTTAAGGCTGAGAACTAGAACTAGAAGCTTTCAGCCAATTTCCCTGGTATGTGGCTAGTATTGCTTCCATTGTACAGAGAAGGTAAAAAGGGGTAACTTCCCAAAGGTCTTTTGGCCAGTAAATGGTAAGGTGGAGGTTTCAACTTAGTTCTAATTCCAAATTTAGAGCTTTTTTCATGGTACCACACTACCTCCCTACTTCCCTATTTTGGGCAAAACTCACTTTGCTAGGTATTGAAGGGAATGTTGTCTGAGTCGGACTCCAGTCAGGAAACAGAAACTCGTTGGCTATTGCAAACAGAGGGTATCTAATACAAGAGGTTTGGTACAATGATATTGAGAGGGCAAGAGGAACAAAAGGAATAGTTGCAGAAGGAACCCAAAGGAAGGTACGTTCCCAGAGATCAGGCAACCTCTAGGATCCTGGGATGGAAACTTGGACTTTGCATCTGGGGCTGCACTGCTAGAGATGCTGCTTCTGGTGCTCATGCTGGAACCACTGGAGCCAGGTTTCTCCCAGACCCTCAGCCCCATGTGAATCCAAACCCTGTTTCAAAAGGAATGTCCATGGGAAAATGCGGTTTGATTTACACGTTCAGTTTTCAGGCTACATTTGCTAGAATGCACCTCTTTTGTATGTGCAAGAATGCCAATAGGTGCTCTGAAAGCTGAATTCTTTAGCTATTCGTCATATCCTAGTGGTTAGCATCAGAAGGAAGCCAGTACAGTTGGCTCTCGGTATCTGCAGGGGATTGGTTCCAGGCCCACCTGCAGATACCAGAATCCAAGCATACTTAAGTCCCACGGTGGACTCTGAGGGACCTGTGGATACGAAAAGTCAGCCCTCCGCATCCACAAGTTTCACACCCCAAGAATATTGTATTTTCAATCCGTGTCTGGTTGCAGATGGAACCTTTGGATATGGAAGGCTGACTGTATTTTGAAAAAAATCTGCATATAAGTGGGCCCGCCCAGTTTGAACCTGTGTTGCTTACGGTCAACTAATGCTCTTTGGCATTTTGGGACTGCCCCTCACCTACTGAGTCCTTCACCTGTGGAGCCCCAGCAGCTGGACACCCGGGTGCCCAGTCTTCCACTGCGTTCACTGCATCTTCCCCTTCAGTGGTCACCCTGGTGGGTGGTGGTCGCACAGCTTGGTGTGTGTCCTTACCATGCTGTAGCCTCTGGTATTTATTAATGAAAACTTTTCTTTGTGCGTGACCATCTCTGCTTTGCATTCTTCCCAATGACCAAGAACATTTTGAAATGAAAAAAAAAAAAAACCCAACAAAAACAAAATTGTAAAATTACAATGACTCTTCTTGATATTTTGATAGATTAAAAAAAAAAGACTAGTAAGATTTGAAATAGAATAAAATGTATTTCTTATAGCTTGTGAAGAATGTTCTTAAAAAGCAGAGAAAGATCTCCTTTTATTAAGTGAATACATAAAAATGATGTTAGAAAATTTCTTATGGCATCAGTAATTAATTTATATTCATTAAACAAATTTCCATACCTGCATGTATTTACATAATTTCCTTCTCTTATAATTAATTTAATACTTAAGGAGAAAATGAATTATTGATTATTTTAATGCCAGAATTATACCCTGCCTCAAGTTTCATCTGTGGGAAGTGCTATTCCGTGTAACTAAGGAGACAGAAAATCCCCTAAGTTGATAGATTGGTTTGTTTCCTGTTCTACTTTGGTTTAATTACTATTTGATAATTACTATTTAAAAATTTCAAAGCACTTTTCATTTTCTCCCTAGCTGTGCTTTATAATTTGCTCAAGGGGGTCTGTTTTTTTTTTTTTTTTTTTTCTGTCATGTGTTTGAATAAATAGCAAATTGTTGCTGCTTTTTCCAGGGAAGATGCAAAAGAGCTGTGTCATATTTCTTTGTGTAAGCAGTTTTCTGAATTATTTTCTTTGGTCTACCTAGAACAAATAAGTCTCTGAAGAATAAGAATGAACACTTAACTTTTCACTACCCTTAAAATACTATAATAGCAGTACATTAATCATGTGTCAATTAAAAGCCAAAGGGGGCCGGGTGCAGTGGCCCAGACCCATAATTCCAGCACTTTGGGAGGCCAAGGTGGGCAGATCACCTGCGGAAAGGGAGTTCGAGACCAGCCTGGCCAACATGGAGAAACCCCATCTCTACTAGAAATACAAAAATTAGCCGGACGTGGTGGCACGTGCCTGTAATCCCAGCTCCTCAGGAGGCTGAGGCAGGAGAATCACTTGAACCCAGGAGGCAGAGATTGCAGTGAGCCGAGATCTTACCAATGCACTTGAGCCTGGGTGACAGAGTGAGACTCTGTCCCAACAACAACAACAACAAAAATCAAAAGGGCCTCCCAGAGCAGCACATAGTGTTTTTGCTGTCATTCTTAGGATCTCTAAAGTCTGCCATTATGGTATAGAAAGTGTCAGTGAAATAAGGAAAATTTGTCTTAATTACTTTCCAGGAAAAAGCAAGGTAGGCCTCAGTTAATTTGTTGTGTAGACAAGAAGGGGCTTTCCAACCCATCCTTTCTCATCTGTGTTTTGAGGGACAGTCAGACGGTCATATGCACACATCTGTTATATGTAACTGTCTTACACCAATCATTATTTTATTTACAAGATCTAGCTATTTGAGAGAGATTGCAAAAACTGGTTTTAGCTGCTTGTGTTTCAAGTCAGAAGTGCGTGAAGGAGGTCAGGCCATGATCACTACAGTGTGGAGGCCGCCGGCTGACTTTGTTGAGGAAAATGGGGTCCAGCCTGTAGAAGGGAGCTAGGGAGTACAGAGCCCGAAGGAAGGTGGTGGGGAGTTTTCTCATCTGCACATCCCTCCCTCTGTGGTTATCCCAGCAAAGTGGGAATATTATTTAAACCATGTACTGCTTTATTTTGCTGGAGCATTTGATATGTTTAAAAAGTGTCAGACCATTTCCTCGGCAGGCATATGCTTGCACTTAGCCTTAATTCCTACCCTTGGAGAAGGCAAATACAGCGTGGCCCTCGTCTGTATATTTTAAGAGGTTTCTTATAACAGGCCTAGTCTGTGGCGATCCTGGTGAGTAGTACTTAGTGGGTTTACAAACCACTCTGTCGCGGTGATGACATACTCTGTGTGGTTCTGGGAGCTAAATAAAACGCCGGAAATAGATATTAAATAAAATAAAGAACACGCCTATGTAATTATTGCCAGAAATGAAATTTTGCAACCCTAAATTTGAATGTGGTCTAGGCACCTGAAGATTCCTGTAGCTAAACAAACATCATTTCCCAGATTAAAATTTCAGGAAAGCAACGTCTATCAAGTGTCTTATTTGGGTAAAATATTTTGAAAATGTTTTGACTGATCACAGGGGGAATGGGAGGCAGATGGTAAGTGAGACAGGTGCCCCTAAAGTCCACATCCCCTTCTGAATGGCTCCATTTCCTATTACATAAGACAGCAAAGGCCACTGGCCCAGGCCAATGTCACTTATGTTCTGCTAGGGGACTTCTGGCCAACTCAGAAGATATTGGTCCTTACTGTGGAATTGTTTTGTGATTTTAAAATATAGATCTCTTTAAACCCTGAAAATATATATTTTTAAAAGGACTAATTTTTTAAATGGCAGTGATCCAATCAATATGATTGCAGTTTCAGCTTAAGGGGCACTATTCTCACTCAAGTCTTTGGATTTTTCTGTAGCCTTTCCCAAAAGTGAGCTAATGTTTTCAAGTGTCAGTTATTTACTTTGGTTTTGTCTGGTGGAAAATACACAGGTTGTCTCATTTAATCATGAAGATAACTCTCTTAGGCATTTTGCAGGTAAGAAAATTGAGGCTCTAAGAGGTGAAGTAATTTGCAGAAGCCACTGGAAAGTGGCTGATTCCAGATTCCAGACCCAGCTCTGTCTACCTAAAACTACATCATCTCCCTAAAACACCTCACTAGCCATGCTCCAATGCAAATGGGCCTAGCAAGTTCAAATACATTTGTAATTTGCCTAGGTTTTCCATTTAGCTGAAATTAACCACACTTCCAGTATAATCCAGGTATTTATGGTTTTTGTGTTTTGTTTTTTTTTTCTCCCATTTACAGCACTTAGCATAATGTTCTGCATAGAGCACATACTTAATGAATACTTGCTGAATTAATTCATTTCAGATACGTTGAGCCCCGTGAAAGCTGCTTAATTTAGAAGGCTCAGAGTAACTTTGGTTAAAAAGGTTCAGGGATGGATCCTCTCCACCCTTTCGTTCACCTGGTAAAATACTATTTCAAGCACTAATTTATACCATCGTCTCCTTTAGGTAGCTTTCTCTGACCCACTTTGTCACTGAGGCAGAATTGTTTCCTCATCTCTGTATGACTTAGCACTGTTTATGTACTTCCATGTCACTTTTTTAAAAGCAAGAATGAAAATAACTTTTATTTATTGTGCAATGTGCTAGACATTAAACTAAATACTCTACACATTTTTTCTCTTTAATCCTCAAAACAGCCCTGGGAGGTAAGGCTGTTGTCCTATGTTACAAGCGAGGACAGTGGGGCTTAAAGAGAATAAGTTACTTGCCCCAGGTCTTACAGTTAGAGAATTTCAAAGATGCAGTAGGAACCCAGTTCTCGCCTGTTTTCAATATATTCTTTTCTTATTAAGATAAAATTTGCAGTAATGTGCACATATCTTACATGTACAGTTTGATGAGTTTTGATAACACACACATCTGCTTAACCGTTGATCCAGTCAAGATGTAGAACATGTCCACTGATCAGAAAGTTACCTCATTCCCCCTTCCCTGTCTGCTCCAGCCACTCAGGATTAGGGCTGCCTGTTCTTTATTTAAATCAATTAATTTATTTCTTATTTTATTTTATTTTTTCTCTCAGTTGAGTTTTATTGTATTTTTTCCTGCTTTTATTTTAGATACAGGGGTACATGTGTAGGATTGTTACATGGGTATATTGGACCCAAGTAGTGAGCATAGTACCCAGTGAGTAGTTTTGCAACCCACGCTCCTGTCGTTTCCTGCCCCTCTAGTAGGTTGCAGTGTGTATTGTTCTCATGTTTATATCCATATGTGCTTAATGGTTAGCTCCCACTTACAGGTGAGAACATGTGGCATTTGGTTTTCTGTTCCTGTGCTAATTGACTTGGGATTATGGCCTCCAGCTTTGCTGCAAAGAACATGGTTTCATTGTTGTTTTTTTTTTAATGGCTGCATAGTATTCCATGGTGTATGTGTACCACATAGTCTCGATCCAGTCCTCCACTGATGGGCACCTAGGTTGATTCCATATCTTTGCTATTGTGAATAGCATGGTGATTAACGTAAGAGTGCATGTATCTTTTGGTATAATGATCTGTATTCCTTCGAGTATATACCCAGTAATGTGTTTTGCTGGGTCGAGTGGTAGTTCTGTTTTCAGTTCTGTTTTCAGTTCTTTGAGAAATTTCCAAACTTGTTCCACAGTTTGAAACTAACTGAACTAATTTACATTCCCACCAACAGTGTATATGCGTTTCTGTTTCTTTGCAGCCTCATAGGGCTGCTTGTTCTTGAACTTCATAGAAATTGAACTCTAGAGTATGTATTCTTTTTTCTCTTCCATGTCTTTTACTCAAAATAATATTTTTGAGGTTCATCCGTGTTGTGATATGTAAAGATATCCACTACATCAGTGGTTCATTGATTTTTATTGCCGAGCAGTATTCCATTTCATGAATATATCACAGTTTATTTATTCATTGTCCTATTGTTGGGCATTTGGATGGTTTCCAGTTTGGGGCTATTGTGAATAAGGCCACTATGAATATTCTTCATCTATGTACAAGAATGTACAAAAATCTTTTTGAGGACATATGCTTTCATTTCTGTTGGGTAAATACTTAACTGTGTAATCCCTGGGTCATAGAGTGGAAACATGTTTAACTTTATAAGCAGTTGCCAATTTTCCAAAGTGTCTGTATGACTCTGTACTCCCACTAACAATGTATGAGTGTTCTAATTGCTATCTTTCCCAATATTTAAAAAGTTTTATGCTACTTTAAAATAGTCCTCTTTCATTTATGCAGCCAAAAAACACATGAAAAAATGCTCACCATCACTGGCCATCAGAGAAATGCAAATCAAAACCACAATGAGATACCATCTCACACCAGTTAAAATGGCAATCATTAAAAAGTCAGGAAACAACAGGTGCTGGAGAGGATGTGGAGAAATAGGAACACTTTTACACTGTTGGTGGGACTGTAAACTAGTTCAACCAATGTGGAAGTCAGGGTGGCGATTCCTCAGGGATCTAGAACTAGAAATACCATTTGACCCAGTCATCCCATTACTGGGTATATACCCAAAGGACTACAAATCATGCTGCTATAAAGACACATGCACACGTATGTTTATTGCGGCACTATTCACAATGGCAAAGACTTGGAACCAACCCAAATATCCAACAATGATAGACTGGATTAAGAAAATGTGGCACATATACACCATGGAATACTATGCAGCCATAAAAAATGATGAGTTCATGTCCTTTGTAGGGACATGGATGAAATTGGAAATCATCATTCTCAGTAAACTATCGCAAGGACAAAAAGCCAAACACTACATGTTCTCACTCATAGGTGGGAATTGAACAATGAGAACACATGGATGCAGGAAGCGGAACATCACACTCTGGGGACTGTTGTGGGTTGGGGGGAGGGGGGAGGGATAGCATTAGGAGATATACCTAATGCTAAATGACGAGTAAATGGGTGCAGCACACCAGCATGGCACATGTATACATATGTAACTAACCTGCACATTGTGCACATGTACCCTAAAACTTAAAGTATAATAATAATAATAAAAAATAAAAATAAATAAATAAATAAAATAGTCCTCTTTCCCATTTGACTTTGAGCCTGTCAAGGTCGGGAAACATGTACCATTCATTTCTGCATCCACCATGCTTAGCTCAGTGTGTGGTGCAATAAATATGATGCACATGAAACTATAATTTGAGAACTGTAGAAACAGTTGTCAAAGTCCCTTTCAGCAGTGACAATCTGGAAACCTAACCATGTGCCATGGGGCATGCAGGTAGTTTTACACTGAAAAGACTTTGGATAGTTGCCTTCAGAGGGTAGCAGCCTTTCAAAGGTGAAGTGGCAGATTGGTGATCTCCAGAAGGAAGTGAGTGACCAGCCAGGCATGGGCTCTCCTGAGTGAGGCAGGCTGGTGAGTCCCACTGTGAGCTGGGAGGCCATGCTTCAGCAATATGTCCGTCTGACATGAACAGTCCACTTGGATATCAGTGGAAGCCATAATGTCTTAGCTTGTCGACCTCTGACCTGCTATCTTTTAGGATGATGTTTTAGTTATCTGTAGCAATATAACAATATGGGAAGGCACTTAGCAGCTTAAAGCAACACCTTATTCATTGCAACACATACTTATTATCTCCAGGTTCCTGTGGGCCAGGAGTCTGGCATAACTTAACAGAGTCTTCTGCTTCACAAGGCTACAGTCAAAGTGTCAGCTGGGGCTGTGGGTGAGTCAAAGCTTGACTGGGGAAGGAGCTTCTAGCAAACTCAAGTGGTTGTTACAGGATTCAGGTCAACTTGGGCTGGTGGATTGTGGGCCTCAGTTGCCTGCTGAATGTTGGCCAGGGGCCGCCCAAGGTTCCTTGCTGTTATAAATTTGTGTAATATAGTTGCTGCCTCAGCATTCATTTTCAGGCCTGACATAAGATGTTTGAAACCCAGTCACTCCCTGTCACCTTTGGCCCAGTTAAAATTTCCCCTCGTGTGGTTGTTTGTAATTTGGCCTCCTTATTCCTTACACAAGGACATGAATACCAAGAGGTGGGGAGAACTGGGAGGTTCTCTTGGAGTCTGTCACAGATGGTCCATTAGAATTCTTTTTAAAAAGTGGAAGTAATACAGATACTGTGAGGAAAGTAGTTGTTTTGACCCAAAGAGAATATTATATTTTTTACTGTTCTAATGAATAGTTTCAGGGGCTCCAGCTTTATCTCCAACACAGAGAGCCTGTTCTGGGTAAATTATCTGCAGTTCATGTTCACTGGCACAGAAGATTGATTGGAAAACATGAAGTGATTTCTGGATAAATACTCATCAGTGGGTTCATTCAGTGCAGATGAATTGAGTCTTTTCTATAATCTCCCGCTGGACAGAGCTTTTGCTTTGAAATTTGCCATGGGTTAAAGAGATTGGCAGGGTGACCCCCTATAACCTAAGTGTAGGAAGCCAGATTTTTTTGTCAGCAAATTTGCTTATCTGGAATGGAATGATTGGCCCTGACCAGACACGGAAAAAAATCTTAGGGTCATATAAAAGTAACTTGTCATACCTGTTGGGAGAATCTTTTTAAGAAGTAAGTCACATGTATGAGAAACAGAGCAAACAAAATATTTTACTTGTTAGGAGATACCTGGAAGATGTTCAGGCTTTAACACTTAGCTTTGGTGAATTTAGACAGTCAAGGAAGACAGCAGAGTCTTGTTCTGCCCTGACCATGGTATAGTTATTCTACCCATTCTTGGTTGTTAAAAAAAATTCAATGTTTTTTCCCGCAAATTTGAACTAAGCACAAAGGCTTATTTTCAGTTATAAAAAACATGATTAAGGCTGGGCATGGTGGCTCACGCCAGTAATCCCAGCGCTTTGGGAGGCCGAGGTGGGCGGATCATGAGGTCGAGAGATCGAGTCCATCCTGGCTAACATGGTGAAACCCCGTCTCTACTAAGAATACAAAAATTAGCTGGGTGTGGTGATGCGTGCCTGTAGTCCCAGCTGCTCAGGAGGCTGAGGCAGGAGAATTGCTTGAACCTGGGAGGTGGAGGTTGCAGTGAGCCGAGATCGCACCACTACACTCCAGCCTGGTGACAGAGCAAGACTCCATCTAAAAAAAAAAAAAAAAAAAAAAGATTACACTATTCTAATAGGTTTGAAAGTTTTGAGAAACTTTCAAACTCTGTTTCTTATACACAGAGAGAGAGACATATGACAAGCAATTGATTACAGGAATTGGCTAACACATTTGAGGAGGCTGCAAAGTTTCCATAGGCTCTCTTTGAGCCGGATAACCAAGAGGGGCCGGTAGTGTGGCTCAGTCCAAGTCAGAAGGCCCAAGAACCAAGGAGGCTAATGCTGTCACTTTCGGTTTGAGGCCAAAGACCCTAGAGCCCTAGGGCCCACTGGTACAAGTCCTAGAGTCCAAAGGCCAAGGAACCTGGAGTCCTCGTGTCCAAGGGCAGGAGCAGAAGGGTGTCCTGGCTCTGCAAGAGAGACAATTTGCCCTTCCTCCTCCTTTTTGTTCTGTTCAGGCTCTGGATGAGTGGGCGGTGCCTGCTTTTGTTGAGGGTGGATCTTCCCCACTCAGTCCACCCACTTACATGCCAGTCTCCTCTGAAAACACCCTCAAGGACACACAGGAAGCAATGCTTCACCAAGTCATCCAGGCATCCCTCATTCCAATTAAGTTGACGCCTAAAATTAACCATTGTAGCCATAGAGCTGAATGTAAAAATTTAAAAATTCATCTCCTTCATAAGCTGCATAAACCTCCTTCTTTGAGTATAAGAATTAATCATCCCAATGAAGTAGAAAATAGTATATTTATGTCATCTAGTTGAAAAAGGCAATATTAATAGGCATTTGCAAACTCCTTTTGCCACATTTCAAGTTTATTCCGGGCAGTTTACCTTGAGAAAAAAATGCCTCTTTTGATGGATGCTGTATTAGTCCGTTCTCACACTCCTATAAGGACATACTTGAGACTGGGTAATTTTTAAAGGAAAGAGATTTAATTGACTCCCCATTCTGCAGGACTGGGGAGGCCTCAGAAAACTACAATCATGGTGGAAGGTGCCTTCTTACAGGGCAGCAGGAGAGAGAATGAGTGCTGAGCAAAAGGGGAAGCACCTTATAAAACCATCAGATCTCGTGAGAACTCACTCACTATCATGAGAACAGCATGGGGGAAACTGCCCCCATGATTCAATAACCTCCACCTCGTCCTGCCCTTGACACGTGGGGATTATTACAATTCAAAGTGAGATTTGGGTGGGGACACAGAGCCAAACCGTATCAGATGCAGACCGAAAGAGCAATTTTATTTTAGTTACAGCATAATAATGGTGTTATATAGTGTATAACTATAGTTATATAGTTACATATATATAGTTATAGTTATACAGTGCTTACTGCTTATTATGTGCCAGATACTGTTCTATGTGGTATATGTGTGTGTGCTGGGGATATATACCCACTCTATGATATATACTAATTCTCACCTTGCTGGTTCCCTGGTTAATGAGCTAAATAAATATTTGATGCCTACCCACTTTATATTTCTATGAGTGTAGTGTTTTCACTTTTTGAAAATTATACTTTAGTCAATTCTGTGATATAGGTACTATTATTATTCCAGTTGTATGGAGAGGCACATGAGACACAGAGAAGTTGAGTAGCTTCCCCAGGGCTTCATAGCAGCCCATGGTGGAGCCAGCATTTGAGTGCCAGCAGCCTGGACCAGCGTTTGCTCTTAACTATCATGCTACACCCCGTCTTGAAGAATTTATTTTCTTTGCATATGTAGGCCATAGCCACCCTTCTGACACTAAAGAAGCAGAATCAACCAGAGTCCAAGGCAAACCAGCACATTTCATCTACGGAGAGCAAACTAACCAAAAAAGCACGCTTGCTCCAGCCTGACCCAAGCATCTGGGTTAGGACAACCAATCTAAGAAAGCCCACACTTCACTATTTTAAAGAAAATAAATCCTTGGCAATAGTGGCCTCATTATGATTCTGAAGGGCAACATAAAATGCTTCCCAGATGAATTAGTAAACAACACCAAAAGTTGCAGGAATGGATGGAGGTCTGTGAAGTGTCTCAATGGGCAACTGGAAGTGCAGCCTCCAGGTTGACATATGGGATTACAGAGGAACGAAGAAGGGAAAAATGATGGAAAGAGATGAGCAGTTTCTGAAGTGTGGTTGTGGTATCACTGATGTCGTGGACTCTACACTGATACCTGCCCTCACCATGATTCCCGTTGTCCCACTCGGATGAGGCCTTCAACAGAGCTGCATTTAGAAGCCAGAGAAGATTTTCCCATTGTATCATCTGTGGTCTTTCTACTGGCAACCCTCATGGGATTCCTTGGCTGGAGGGTAGAGCAAAGCATCAGAACCCCTAGGCTCTGCCTTTGAAACTCCCCATATCATTCAGAATGGGCTTTAAATGGCATCTGTGCCATTCCAGAACTCACCCTTGTGAAGCTGATGGCTCAGGACTTCCTGCTCTTGTTTGGAGGTGGTGTTAGTAGGGGCAGAGGAAGGCTCAGCCAGTCTTTGTGGACCCTGATAGCCAGGCTCGCTCCTGCTCCTGGACATTTTGAGCAACAAATGGTTATTGTCATGGATTTTTAGCATCCGTCATCCCTGACATGTAGCCTCGAGACAGACTAGCCAGCTGGATTTACTTTAAGAAGTATGTATAATATATTTGTATACACACACATATATATACATACACATTTACTTATAGTTTTTACTGATGATAAAATGAAATGTTACCAGTATAAAAGCAATTTGGACATCACAAAAAATTATGAAGAAAAAAATGCAAATCTTGAACTAGAAAAAACAAGGTAGAAAATTCCTGGAAATCCAGCCACTCACAGATACTGCTTTATTTACTAAAAAGGGAACATTAGCATTTTAAATACCTTTTCATGCAAATCTCTATGCATATATACATATAATGTATATCTCTATGCATACAGATACAACTGTGTGAGAATTTAACTATGCTAAGCAGACTGTTGGCAAACTTTTCTGCTCAGCCAGGCGACCTTTATGGTCAATCAATGCTGATGTAAATCACGATTTTAGCCCATAGAAATAAGAAGAATGTTGTGACTGGGCTTTCCTGTGGTGAGGTGATGGCTGGGAATAGAATGATCAGAACATCTGGGTTCGTGCAATTTTTCCTGAACCTTTGGAGACTTTATGTGTACATGGGGACGAGGGAGTCACTAAAGCCGAGGGGAGCCCTCCAGCTCACTGCTCCGACAACTTAGAGGGCAAGTGCCGAAACAGAAGTGGCTGGTGTTGACCGCATGTTTACCGTGGCTGCCAACTGAGGGGCTGCCCCTGATGAGGCCGAGTGAGTGAGGCCCACACTGCATGTGGCTGGGAAAGGTTTCAAACGATGACTTCTTACCTTTGTTCAAACCAGATGCAAGGAATCCGAGGATGATGTCTGGGTACTGATTTAATTAGCAGCAAAAGGGATTAAGCAAACCAGCAATCATGCTCTTTCATCTCTGTCCAGAAAAGGCGTTTTTACCTGCACCCACGGTTGTGAATCTGTGACTGATGCCAGTGTTGTCATTAAGAAAGGACCTCAAGCAAAGCAGAGTCGGGAACATTTTGTGTTTGAAATGTTTAGAAACAAACATGGACAGAGCCCACTGATTTTTCCTCTGGGAAAAAGACAGTCACTGTAAATAGACAAATTACACTGAATCTATCGGAAACATATGTTGCGTTTGGCTAAATGCTAATCTCTTATTTGCCCTCCTGCTGCCAAGGCCTGTGCTGCGTGCCCTGGATCTGGATGTGTGTTTAAACGATTAGAGTTCAGGAAAAGAGCCTAGGCCTGTTCATGTTCCATTGAGGCTCCTGTTCTCAGACTTACTGATTTTCAATCTGGAGATTTTACTGAAATATATATTACAGTCTCTCACCATGTAAGCCAAGTCTGTTTTTACTTTATCCACTTGTATGGAGAAATATCATAATCCTCAGAGATCTGGAGCATAGGAGATTGCTTTGAGGGCATGTAGGGTAGGAGCTGCCTAGTGAACTGTTCACTTGGCCTGGAATGTCTTTCTCTCTTGCCAATCCCCACCTTTATCCCTTAATTCCTATTTATCTTTTTTATTGAAGCTCAGGTAGCATCTTCCCCAGGAATCCTTTGCTGACCGCCCTGAGCCTGAGTTGGTTATTCCTCCACTGGGCTTCCCTAGCTGCCCACTGCTTTCCTATCTCCAAACCTCCCCAGACTTGTAAGGTCTGTGAGGGTCAGAACCCCCCAACCCCCATGTGTTATGCCCAGCACCGAGGACAGTGCCTGTCACATGACTTTAGTAAATACCTGTTGAATGAATGAGGACACTTGTCTTCTTTTCTTTTCTTTTAAAATTCTGGGGTACATGTGCAGGACATACAGGTTTGTTACATAGGTAAACGTGTGCCGTGGTGGTTTGCTGCACCTATCAACCCATCACGTAGGTATTAAGCCCCACATGCATCAGCTATTTTTCCTGATGCTCTCCCTCCCTCCCCCAACAGGCCCCTGCATGTGCGTTCCCCTCCCTGTGTCCATGTGTTCTCACTGTTCAGCTCCACTTATAAGTGAGAACATGTGGTGTTTGGTTTTCTGTGCCTGTGTTACTTTGCTGAGGATAATGGCTTCCAGCTTCATCCATGTCCCTGCAAAGGACGTGATCTTCTTCCTTTTTATGGCTGCATAGTATTCCATGGTGTATATGTACCACATTTTCTTTATCCAGTCTGTCGTCTGTCATTGATGGGCATTTGGGTTGATTCCATGTCTTTGCTATTGCGAATAGTGCTGCCATGAATATACATATACAGATATCTTTATAATAGAATGACTTATATTCCTTTGGGTGTATACCCAGTAAAGGGATCACTGGGTCAAATGGTATTTCTGGTTCTAGGTCTCTGAGGAATCGTCACACCGTCTTCCACAATGGTTGAACTAATTTACATTCCCACCAACAGTGTAAAAGCGTTCCTGTTTCTCTGCAACCTCACCAGCATCTGTTCTTTCTTGAGTTTTTAATAATCATGATTCTGACTGATATGAGATGGTATCTTATTGTGGTTTTGATTTGTATTTCTCTAATGATCAGTGATGTTGAACTTTTTTTCATATGTTTGGTTGGCCGCATGTATGTCTTCTTTTGAGAAGTGTCTGTTCATGTCCTTTGCCCACTTTTTAATGGGGCTGTTTGTTTTTCTTAAAGCCATTTGTTCTTCAGAAGGGGACTCCTGTACTCCAAGAGTACACTTTCTGCTCCCAGAGCCACTTCCCTATCCCCTGCATACCCAAAATACTGGGGTGATATTTTAGATTTCCAGTCCTCCAGATACATAAGGACAAAAATGTGCAACCTTTTGCATCATATAAGAAAGTTCTTTCTTTCTTCCCTAATAGATATCACACATGATTAAGTCTGATAGCTAGTGTCGGGTAGTTGACAGAAAAACAAACAAAAGGGTTTTTTTAAATAAAAAAGCAAGCCTGTGGGTCTTCAGAATAAGATCACTTTGATTCAGTTATAAAAATATGACTTAGAAACATTGCAGTGAGCATTGCCAAATACAGCTCCTCTGCTACCATCTGTCCTGGAGCTGCGCACCTGTCCCTGTACCGCTGAGCCCACGCTGTAGGATCTTGGAATTGGGGCGTGGACTTGTTCATTGTGAGCACACAGAATATGGACATGATTCTGAATGTGTGGCTGTGTTGGAACTTGCCCAATCTATTTCAAGATGATAAATTACATACTTCCGGAAAGGCTATGCTATTTTCCCCGCAGAAGATCTTAGCTACTCTTTGTCTTCTCCTTTTATAGAACTGAAAATTTAATTTTGTCTAAATGTGCTTTTCTTCATATTTACTTACATTCTCAGCATTACAGTATACTGTCTACAGAAACACAGTCCTAGTTTTTCATTTTAGGAAAAGGTGATTCATTATGGAACAAATCTTAATTTTAATATTACCATGCTTTGGTAGAAGTCAGTGTTGGCAAACTCTAGAAAGTATTGCCTTGGAATAAAAATATCAGGTGGGGGAAGGAGCAAGGATAGCTGGGGGAGGGCTGAGCTTCTATTTCCTGATGAATTGAAGTTCATATGTGGATGGGTGAGATCATGGTGTAATACACAAAACCTGGGTCAAGAGGGTATAAATTAAAGGTAGGAAAACATTTTAGAAGCCTCTGTTGCTGAAATATTTTTGCATTGTAGTAGATATTAATTATTCCGATGTTAATTATTCTCTAGGGGTCTGTGTTAGTCCATTTTCACGCTACTGATAAAGACATACCCGAGACGGGGAAATTTACAAAAGAAAGAGGTTTAATGGACGTACGGTTCCACGTGGCTGGGGAGGCCTCACAATTATGGTGGAAGGCAAGGAGGATCAAGTCACGTCTTTTTTTTTTTATCTTTCTTTTTTTTTTTTTATTATACTTTAAGTTTTAGGGTACATGTGCACATTGTGCAGGTTAGTTACATATGTATACATGTGCCATGCTGGCGCGCTGCACCCACTAACTCGTCATCTAGCATTAGGTATATCTCCCAGTGCTATCCCTCCCCCCTCCCCACCACAGTCCCCAGAGTATGATATTCCCCTTCCTGTGTCCATGTGATCTCATTGTTCAATTCCCACCTATGAGTGAGAATATGCGGTGTTTGGTTTTTTGTTCTTGCGATAGTTTACTGAGAATGATGGTTTCCAATTTCATCCATGTCCCTACAAAGGATATGAACTCATCATTTTTTATGGCTGCATAGTATTCCATGGTGTATATGTGCCACATTTTCTTAATCCAGTCTATCATTGTTGGACATTTGGGTTGGTTCCAAGTCTTTGCTATTGTGAATAATGCCGCAATAAACATACGTGTGCATGTGTCTTTATAGCAGCATGATTTATAGTCATTTGGGTATATACCCAGTAATGGGATGGCTGGGTCAAATGGTATTTCTAGTTCTAGATCCCTGAGGAATCGCCACACTGACTTCCACAATGGTTGAACTAGTTTACAGTCCCACCAACAGTGTAAAAGTGTTCCTATTTCTCCACATCCTCTCCAGCACCTGTTGTTTCCTGACTTTTTAATGATTGCCATTCTAACTGGTGTGAGATGATATCTCATAGTGGTTTTGATTTGCATTTCTCTGATGGCCAGTGATGATGAGCATTTTTTCATGTGTTTTTAAGTGGATGCCAGCAAGCAAAGAGAGAGAGCTTGTACAGGCTTTTTAAAACCATCAGATCTTGCGAGACGTATTCACTATCACGAGAACAGCACGAGAAAGACCCGCCCCCATGATTCATTTACCTCCCACTGGGTCTCTCTTCCCATGACACGTGGGACCTGTGGGAGTTACTATTCAAGATGAGATTTGATGGGGACACAGCCAAACCATATCAGGGTCTTTCCTGGTTTTTACACAGTGTGCTTCAAACAGTCATTGCTTTGCAGCCTACTTGCCTCGCCAGGGATTTGTTATCTCCTCTCATAGTGCTCTAACAATTTCCTTTTGTTCTCAGATCACTGCCCTTTCTCACCAGGGGAGGATTCACTCACAGAAAGCAGGTAGTGGGCTGTCTTAGCTAAAGAAATACCCACTTCTGGTGAAGGCCAGGTGAGGAAGGCCAGTGGGAACAGACGGGAGAGAAGGAACAAGCTCTCTGCTGGGAAGGTCACTGTTCCCAGGGAGAAGGACTTATTTGGAGCCTGAAAGCCAGATAACTAAGAAAATTAAATGGCAGTTTCCAATCAGAGTAAAAAAGGATCCAAGGAAGGTGGGGATGAGTTTCTGGAAGTGGTTTTGGCAGAAGGCAGTTTCATCTTTCCATGCACTTGCACACAGGTAGAAATCTGCATTTTTTCACCTGAGTTTTGCTCACTAATGTTCATAATATTAATACTTCGGGAGAAAAAGGAGACCCTTACGATGAGATTCACTAGAAAGCCCAGCAAGACATGTATCCTGGAGTTGGCCACGGGTACCACTGCAGATGCTGGGCAATACAGTTTGTGTTGTGTAAATTATACACACTTGAGCTGGCAGGAACTAGGGCAGCACCTGGACCTGACAAAAAAGTCAATTGATAGATGACACATTTCCTCTTTTGTATGTTGGTGATCAATTCTAACTTTTTACAACCTAGTCAAATTGCTTACAGCTGAAAAATATGGGGTTTTGTTTTGTTTTGTTTCGTTATGAGACGGAGTTTCACTCTGTCACCCAGGCTGGAGTGCAGTAACGCGATCTCGGCTCACTACAACCTCCACCTCCTGGGTTCAAGCGATTCTCCCACCTCAGCCTCCCAAGTAGCTGGGATTACAGGTGCGTGCCACCATACCCGGCTAATTTCTGTAGTTTTTAGTAGAGATGGGGTTTCACCATCTTGACCAGGCTGGCCTTGAACTCCTGACCTCGTGATCCACCTGCCTCGGCCTCCCAAAGTGCTGGGATTACAGGAGTGAGCCACTGTGGCCAGCCGAAAAATATGTTTTGATTAATATTATGTAAGGTAAATAGGGGAAACATTCACAAAGATGATTCATGCTAAACAAATAAAACCAGAACCACATTCATCAGCATAATGTAGTGCAATAAAATGTTATATATCAAAGTACGCATCTACTAAGTCCTATTCGTCGGAGACAGCCACAGGTGATAGGGTATGTGCAGAGGTGCCACCAACCTAGCATGTCCTGCATGGGGGCTTTTCCCTTAGTCAATAAAGGCCAGTGACTAGGCGGTAGCTACCTCTTGAAGAGATGGGACTAGGGTTGGGGGGCGGGCTTTCCCATGTAATCTCTTGTGGGATGTCAGAGATGATCTGGGTAAATCACGTGTTTATGCATGAGTTATTTGCCTTGGTCAGGAAGGCTGCCTTTGAACTGACTAGAATAGAAAAATGACAGGTATAAACTTGCCCTAAGTTACATTTCAGGTTGGTCTTCATACCAAAGCTTATGGAGAATTGGGATCTAAACTGTTACTGTGGTTGAATCCCTGACTTTCTCTTTTTTCCTCCTTTTTTGAGGAGGAAAATCAGAGATAACATTTTAGAATAAATAATTTATTATAGCTGAATTACTTAATACTGGCAATGAGAGCTTTGTGATATATATATTACATTATATAATAAATTACATATATTATTACATATATTATATATACATAATATATAAAATATATGCCTATTATATATAATTTAAAGGAGGGAATGAATGTAGGTGTAGTAGTATGTCATCTTAGAATTTTTTGGGCTTTTCATAATTTTTATGAGGAAGTCAATTAACAACATCTTGAAATTGTTAAACACATTCAGTGAACAGAACTTGGCTTCAACTGTGAATTTTCACCACAAGCTCTGCAACAAATTGTAGGGATGCTCTAAGGAGAGCCGCAGCTACTCTCACGGTCAGAGCCCCCTAAGCACACACATACACACCAAGCTGATTCTGCCTGTCATTCTCTTGACTATATGGTTTCCCACTGTAAATGTATATTCCTTTTATCACAACTGAGTTGAGTCATAGCCATCCTTTAAGGCACAGCGAATGTATTACGCCCACCGTAAGTTCTGCCAACATTATATCTACTCCTTCCCGTGAATGCACAGTCAATTAACACAACTTGGTAAGTGTATCTAACTTACCAAGGGCAGAACTTAGAGCACAGACTGTATTTGCACCATGACATTAGATACTCGGTTATAGTCATCTTAACTCCAATTCTGCATATGAGGAAAAGGGACTCAGAAAAGCTGAGTGGCTTGACCGATATTGTAGAGCTTATTCATGGTGAAGATTCCAGGTGGTCTTGAAGTGCTCTTACCCCTTATGAAATTTCCCAGATGTGAGGCAGATGTTGCAGTGAGCTGAGATCATGCCACTGCACTCCAGCCTGGGAGACAGAGTGAGTCTCCGTCTCAAAAAAAAAAATTCCCAGATGTTTGAGGAGGAAGAAGCACAGCAAGTGCTTCTCCACCTTTGTTTATTTTTTCTGTCTGATCCAGGTCTGGGTGGCTAGTGGTTGAGAAACCACAGGATAGTGGTTTCTCCTGTCAGTGAATAGGAATCTTCATTAGGCAAAAAACACTTGGGCGAAAATGAAAAAAAACGCAAGTGTGTGTTGATTGCAAAGAGTGTGTTTACTTGTAGCAACATTATAGAATATATTGTGTAATGCAAACATACACAATGCCTTCTAAGACTGTGAAAGCATTTTTGTATTAGTCAGTGTTCTGTAGAGGCACAGAACTAATAGGCTAGATGTATATACGAAGGGAGTTTATTAAGGAGTATTGACTCACACGATCACAAGGTGAAGTGCCACAACAGGCCATCTGCAAGCTGAGGAACAGGGAAGCCAATCCAAGTCCCAAAACCTCAAAAGTAAGGAAGCCTACAGTACAGCCTTCAGTCTGTGGCCAAAGGCCTGAGAGCCCCTGGAAAATCACTGATGTAACAAGAGTCCAAAAGCTGAAGAACTTGGGTCTGATGTTCGAGGGCAGGAAGTATTCAGCATGGGAGAAAGATGGAGAAAGCTGATTTGATGGTGCCCACCCAGATAGAGGGTGGGTCTGCCTCTCCAGTCCACTGACTCAAATGGCAACGCCCTCACAGACATACCCAGGAACAACATTTGCATCTTTCTTTTTTTTTTTTAATTATACTTTAAGTTCTAGGGTACATGTGCACAATGTGCAGGTTTGTTACATATGTACACATGTGCTATATTGGTGTGCTGCACCCATTAACTCGTCATTTACATTAGGTATATCTCCTAATGCTATCCCTCCCCCCTTCCCCCACCCCACAACAGGCCCGGGTGTGTGATGTTCCCCACCCCGTGTCCAAGTGTTCTCATTGTTCAGTTCCCACCTATGAGTGAGAACATGCGGTGTTTGGTTTTCTGTCCTTGCAACAGTTTGCTCAGAATGATCGTTTCCAGCTTCATCCATGTCCCTACAAAGGACATGAACTCATTATTTTTTATGGCTGCATAGTATTCCATGGTGTATATGTGCCACATTTTTTTAATCCAGTCTATCATTGATGGACATTTGGGTTGGTTCCAAGTCTTTGCTGTTGTGAATAGTGCCGCAATAAACATACGTGTGCATGTGTCTTTATAGCAGCATGATTTATAATCCTTTGGGTATATACCCAATAATGGGATGGCAGGGTCAAATGGTATTTCTAGTTCCAGATCCTTGAGGAATCTCCACACTGTCTTCCACAATGGTTGAACTAGTTTACAGTCCCACCAACAGTGTAAAAGTGTTCCTATTTCTCCACATCCTCTTCAGCACCTGTTGTTTCCTGACTTTTTAATGATCACCATTCTAACTGGTGTGAGATGATATCTCATTGTGGTTTTGATTTGCATTTCTCTGATGGCCAGTGATGATGAGCATTTTTTCATGTGTCTGTTGGCTGCATAAATGTCTTCTTTTGAGAAGTGTCTGTTCATATCTTTGCCCACTTTTTGATGGGGTTGTTTGACTTTTTCTTGTAAATTTGTTTGAGTTCTTTGTAGATTCTGGATATTAGCCCTTTGTCAGATGGGTAGATTGTAAAAATTTTCTCCCATTTTGTAGGTTCCCTGTTCACTCTGATGGTAGTTTCTTTTGCTGTGCAGAAGCTCTTTAGTTTAGTTAGATCCCATTTGTCAATTTTGGCTTTTGTTGCCATTGCTTTTGGTGTTTTAGTCATGAAGTCCTTGCCCATGCCTAGGTCCTGAATGGTATTGCTTAGGTTTTCTTCTAGGGTTTTTATGGTTTTAGGTCTAACATTTAAGTCTTTAATCCATCTCGAATTAATTTTTATATAAGGTGTAAGGAAGGCATCCAGTTTCAGCTTTCTATATATGGCTAGCCAGTTTTCCCAGCACCATTTATTAAATAGGGAATCCTTTCCCCATTGCTGGTTTTTGTCAGGTTTGTCAAAGATCAGATGGTTGTAGATGTGTGGTATTATTTCTGAGGGCTCTGTTCTGTTCCATTGATCTATATCTCTGTTTTGGTACCAGTACCATGCTGTTTTGGTTACTCTATCCTTGTCGTTTAGTTTGAAGTCAGGTAGAATGATGCCTCCAGCTTTGTTCTTTTGGCTTAGGATTGTCTTGGCAATGCAGGCTCTTTTTTGGTTCCATATGAACTTTAAAGTAGTTTTTTTCCAATTCTGTGAAGAAAGTCATTGGTAGCTTAATGGGGATGGCATTGAATCTACAAATTACCTTGGGCAGTATGGCCATTTTCACGATATTGATTCTTCCTATCCATGAGCATGGAATGTTCTTCCATTTGTTTGTGTTCTCTTTTATTTCTTTGAGCAGTGGTTTGTAGTTCTCCTTGAAGAGGTCCTTCACATCCCTTGTAAGTTGGATTCCTAGGTATTTTATTCTCTTTGAAGCAATTGTGAATGTGAGTTCACTCATGATTTGGCTCTCTGTTTGTCTGTTATTGGTGTATTGGAATGCTTGTGATTTTTGCACACTGATTTTGTATCCTGAGACTTTGCTGAAGTTGCTTATCAGCTTAAGGAGATTTTGGGCTGAGACGATGGGGTTTTCTAAATATACAGTCATGTCATCTGCAGACAGGGACAATTTGACTTCCTCTTTTCCTAATTGAATACCCTTTATTTCTTTCTCCTGCCTGATTGCCCTGGCCAGAACTTCCAACACTATGTTGAACAGGAGTGGTGAGAGAGGGCATCCCTGTCTTGTGCCAGTTTTCAAAGGGAATGCTTCCAGTTTTTGCCCATTCAGTATGATGGTGGCTGTGGGTTTGTCATAAATAGCTCTTATTATTTTCAGATATGTTCCATCAATACCTAGTTTATTGAGAGTTTTTAGCATGAAGGGCTGTTGAATTTTGTCGAAGGCCTTTTCTGCATCTATTGAGATAATCACGTGGTTTTTGTCATTGGTTCTGTTTATATGCTGGATTACGTTTATTGATTTGCATGTGTTGAACCAGCCTTGCATCCCAGGGATGAAGGCCACTTGATCATGGTGGATAAGCTTTTTGATGTGCTGCTGGATTCAGTTTGCCAGTATTTTATTGAGGATTTTTGCATCGATGTTCATCAGGGATATTGGTCTAAAATTCTCTTTTTTTGTTGTGTCTCTGCCACGCTTTGGTATCAGGATGATGCTGGCCTCATAAAATGAGTTAGGGAGGATTCCCTCTTTTTCTCTTGACTGGAATAGTTTCAGAAGGAATGGTACCAGCTCCTCTCTGTACCTCTGGTAGAATTCGGATGTGAATTCATCTGGTCCTGGACTTTTTTTGTTTGGTAGGCTATTAATTATTGCCTCAATTTCTGAACCTGTTATTGGTCTATTCAGGGATTCAGCTTCTTCCTGGTTTAGTCTTGGGAGGGTGTATGTGTCCAGGAATTTATCCATTTCTTCTAGATTTTCTAGTTTATTTGCGTAGAGGTGTTTATAGTATTCTCTGATGGTAGTTTGTATTTCTGTGGGATCGGTGATGATATCCCCTTTATCATTTTTTATTGTGTCTATTTGATTCTTCTCTCTTTTCTTCTTTATTAGTCTTGCTAGCGGCCTATCAATTTTGTTGATCTTTTCAAAAAACCAGCTCCTGGATTCATTGATTTTTTGAAGGTTTTTTTGTGTCTCTGTCTCCTTTGGTTCTGCTCTGATCTTAGTTATTTCTTGCCTTCTGCTAGCTTTTGAATGTGTTTGCTCTTGCTTCTCTAGTTCTTTTAATTGTGATATTAGGGTGTCAATTTTAGATCTTTCCTGCTTTCTCTTGTGGGTATTTAATGCTATAAATTTCCCTCTACACACTGCTTTAAATGTGTCCCAGAGATTCTGGTATGTTGTGTCTTTGCTCTCATTGGTTTCAAGGAGCATCTTTATTTCTGCCTTCATTTCGTTAGGTACCCAGTAGTCATTCAGGAGCAGGTCGTTCAGTTTCCATGTAGTTGAGCGGTATTGTGGGAGTTTCTTAATCCTGAGTTCTAGTTTGATTGCACTGAGGTCTGACAGACAGTTTTTTGTGATTTCTGTTCTTTACATTTGCTGAGGAGTGCTTTACTTCCAACTATGTGGTCAATTTTGGAATAAGTGTGATGTGGTGCTGAGAAGAATGTATATTCTGTTGATTTGGGGTGGAGAGTTCTGCAGATGTCTATTAGATCTGCTTGGTGTAGAGCTGAGTTCAATTCCTGGATATCCCTATTAACTTTCTGTCTTGTGCATCTGTCTAATGTTGACAGTGGGGTGTTAAAGTCTCCCATTATTATTGTGTGGGAGTCTAAGTCTCTTTGTGGGTCTCTAAGGACTTGCTTTATGAATCTGGGTGCTCCTGTATTGGGTGCATATATATTTAGGATAGTTAGCTCCTCTTGTTGAATTGATCCCTTTACCATTATGTAATGGCCTTCTTTGTCTCTTTTGATCTTTGTTGGTTTAAAGTGTGTTTTATCAGAGACTAGGATTGCAACCACTGCTTTTTTTTGTTTTCCATTTGCTTGGTAGATCTTCCTCCATCCCTTTATTTTGAGCCTATGTGTGTCTGTGCACATGAGATGGGTCTCCTGAATACAGCACACTGATGGGTCTTGACTCTTTATCCAATTTGCCAGTCTGTGTCTTTTAATTGGAGCATTTAGCCCATTTACATTTAAGGTTAATATTGTTGTGTGTGAATTTGATCCTGTCATTATCGTGTTAGCTGCTTATTTGGCTTGTTAGTTGATGCAGTTTCTTTCTAGCATCGATGGTCTTTACAATTTGGCATGTTTTTGCAGTGGCTGGTACTGGTTGTTCCTTTCCATGTTTAGTGCTTCCTTCAGGAGCTCTTTTTTTTTTTACTGTTATTTATTTATTTTTTTTAATTGATCATTCTTGGGTGTTTCTCGCAGAGGGGGATTTGGCAGGGTCACAGGACAATAGTGGAGGGAAGGTCAGCAGATAAACAAGTGAACAAAGGTCTCTGGTTTTCCTCGGCAGAGGACCCTGCGGCCTTCCGCAGTGTTTGTGTCCCTGGGTACTTGAGATTAGGGAGTGGTGATGACTCTTAACGAGCATGCTGCCTTCAAGCATCTGTTTAACAAAGCACATCTTGCACCGCCCTTAATCCATTTAACCCTGAGTGGACACAGCACATGTTTCAGAGAGCACAGGGTTGGGGGTAAGGTCACAGATCAACAGGATCCCAAGGCAGAAGAATTTTTCTTAGTACAGAACAAAATGAAAAGTCTCCCATGTCTACTTCTTTCTACACAGTCACGGCAACCATCCGATTTCTCAATCTTTTCCCCACCTTTCCCCCCTTTCTATTCCACAAAACCGCCATTGTCATCATGGCCCGTTCTCAATGAGCTGTTGGGTACACCTCCCAGACGGGGTGGCGGCCAGGCAGAGGGGCTCCTCACTTCCCAGTAGGGGCGGCCGGGTAGAGGCGCCCCTCACCTCCCGGACGGGGCGGCTGGCCGGACGGGGCGGCTGGCCGGGCAGGGGGCTGACGCCCCCACCTCCCTCCCGGACGGGGCGGCTGGCCGGGCGGGGGGCTGACCCCCCCACCTCCCTCCCGGATGGGGCGGCTGGCCGGGCGGGGGGCTGACCCCCCCACCTCCCTCCCAGACAGGGCGGCTGGCCTGGTGGGGGGCTGACCCCCCCACCTCTCTCCCGGATGGGGCGGCTGGCTGGGCGGGGGGCTGACCCCCCCCACCTCCCTCCCGGACGGGGCGGCTGGCCGGGTGGGGGGCTGACCCCCCCCACCTCCCTCCTGGACGGGGCGGCTGGCCGGGCAGAGGGGCTCCTCACTTCCCAGTAGGGGCGGCCAGGCAGAGGCGCCCCTCACCTCCCGGACGGGGCGGCTGGCCGGGCGGGGGGCTGACCCCCCCACCTCCCTCCTGGACGGGGCGGCTGGCCGGGTGGGGGGCTGACCCCACCACCTCCCTCCCGGACGGGGCGGCTGGCCGGGTACGGGGCTGAGCCCCCCACCTCCCTCCCGGACGGGGCGGCTGGCCTGGCGGGGGGCTGACCCCCCCACCTCCCTCCCGGACGGGGTGGCTGCCGGGCAGAGACGCTCCTCACTTCCCAGACGGGGTGGCTACCAGGTGGAGGGGCTCCTCACTTCTCAGACGGGGCGGTTGCCGGGCAGAGGGTCTCCTCACTTCTCAGATGGGGCGGCCGGGCAGAGACACTCCTCACCTCCCAGATGGGGTCGCGGCCGGGTAGAGGCGCTCCTCACATCCCAGACGGGGTGGGGGGGCAGAGGCGCTCCCCACATCTCAGACGATGGGCGGCCGGGCAGAGACGCTCCTCACTTCCTAGATGTGATGGCAGCCGGGAAGAGGCGCTCCTCACTTTCCAGACTGGGCAGCCAGGCAGAGGGGCTCCTCACATCCCAGACAATGGGCAGCCAGGCAGAGACGCTCCTCACTTCCCAGACGGGGTGGCGGCCAGGCAGAGGCTGCAATCTCGGCATTTTGGGAGGCCAAGGCAGGTGGCTGGGAGGTGGAGGTTGTAGTGAGCCGAGATTATGCCACTGCACTCCAGCCTGGGCACCATTGAGCACTGAGTGAACGAGACTCCGTCTGCAATTCTGGCACCTCGGGAGGCCGAGGCTGACGGATCACTCGTGGTTAGGAGCTGGAGACCGGCCCAGCCAACACAGCGAAAACCCATCTCCACCAAAAAAATACGAAAACCAGTCAGGCATGGCGGCGCGTGCCTGCAATCGCAGGCACTCGGCAGGCTGAGGCAGGAGAATCAGGCAGGGAGGTTGCAGTGAGCCGAGATGGCAGCAGTACAGTCCAGCTTCGTCTCGGCATCAGAGGGAGACTGTGGAAAGAGGGGGAGGGGGAGGGGGAGGGAGAGCCAGGAGCTCTTTTAAGGCAGGCCTGGTGGTGACAAAATCTCTCAGCATTTGCTTGTCTGTAAAGAATTTTATTTCTCCTTCACTTATGAAGCTTAGTTTGGCTGGATATGAAATTCTGGGTTGAAAATTCTCTTCTTTAAGAATGTTGAATATTGGCCCCCACTCTCTTCTGGCTTGTAGAGTTTCTGCCGAGAGATCAGCTGTTAGTCTGATGGGCTTCCCTTTGTGGGTAACCTGACCTTTCTCTCTGGCTGCCCTTAACATTTTTTCCTTCATTTCAACTTTGGTGAATCTGACAATTATGTGTCTTGGAGTTGCTCTTCTCGAGGAGTATCTCTGTGGCATTTCCTCTATTTCCTGAATTTGAATGTTGGCCTGCCTTGCTAGGTTGGGGAAATTCTCCTGGATAATATCCTGCAGAGTGTTTTCCAGCTTGGTTCCATTCTCCCTGTCACTTTCAGGTACACCAATCAGACGTAGATTTGGTCTTTTCACATAGTCCCATATTTCTTGGAGGCTTTGTTCGTTTCTTTTTACTCTTTTCTCTCTAAACTTCTCTTCTTGCTTCTTTTCATTCATTTGATCTTCAATCACTGATACCCTTTCTTCCACTTGATCGAATTGGCTACTGAAGCTTGTGCATGCATCACGTAGTTCTCATGCCATGGTTTTCAGCTCCATCAGGTTATTTAAGGTCTTCTCTATGCTGTTTATTCTAGTTAGCCATTTGTCTAATCTTTTTTCAAGGTTTTTAGCTTCTTTGCGATGGGTTCAAGCATCCTCCTTTAGCTCGGAGAAGTTTGTTATTACTGATCGTCTGAAGCCTTCTTCTCTCAACTCGCCAAAGTCATTCTCCGTCCAGCTTTGTTCCATTGCTAGCGAGGAGCTGCATTCCTCTGGAGGAGAAGAGGCACTCTATTTTTAGAATTTTCAGCTTTTCTGCTCTGGTTTCTCCCCATCTTTGTGGTTTTATCTACCTTTGGTCTTTGATGATGGTGACGTTCAGATGGGGTTTTGGTGTGGATGTCCTTTCTGTTTGTTAGTTTTCCTTCTAACAGTCAGGACCCTCAGCTGCAGGTCTGTTGGAGTTTGCTGGAGGTCACTCCAGACCCTGTTTGCCTGGGTATCACCATCGGAGGCTGCAGAACAGCAAATATTGCAGAACGGCAAATGTTGCTGCTTGATCCTTCTTCTGGAAGCTTTGTCTCAGAGGGGTACCCGGCCGTATGAGGTGTCAGTTGGCCTCTACTGGGAGGTGTCTCCCAGTTAGGCTACTCGGGGGTCAGGGACCAACTTGAGGAGGCAGTCTGTCTGTTCTCAGATCTCAAACTCCATGCTGGGAGAACCACTACTCTCTTCAAAGCTGTCAGACAGGGACGTTTAAGTCTGCAGAGGTTTCTGCTGCCTTTTGTTCAGCTGTGCCGTGCCCCCAGAGGTGGAGTCTACAGAGGCAGGCAGGCCTCCTTGTGCTGTGGTGGGCTCCACCCAGTTTGAGCTTCCCGGCCACTTTGTTTACCTACTCAAGCCTCAGCAATGGCAGGCGCCCCTCCCCCAGCCTGGCTGCCGACTTGCAGTTTGATCTCATACTGCTGTGCTAGCAGTGAGCGAGGCTCCATGGGCGTGGGACCCTCCGAGCCAGGCGTGGGATATAATCTCCTGGTGTGCCATTTACTAAGACCATTGGAAAATCGCAGTATTAGGGTGGGAGTGACCTGATTTTCCAGGTGCCATGTGTCACAGTTTCCCTTGGCTGGGAAAGGGAATTCCCCGACCCCTTGCACTTCCTGGGTGAGGCGATGCCCCGCCTTGCTTCGGCTCACGCTCCATGGGCTGCATCCACTGTCCGACAAGCCCCAGTGAGATGAATCTGGTACCTCAGTTGGAAATGCAGAAATCACCCGTCTCTGTATTGCTCACTCTGGGAGCTGTAGACTGGAACCGTTCCTATTCATCCATCTTGGAACTTCCAACACTTTGCATCTTTCAATCCAATCAAGTTGACACTCAATATTAACCCTCACAGGAATGTTATGTGTTGAGGCAATAATTAGTAGTTATCCTTGGTTGTTTCAGAAAATGTCATGATCAATAGTTATAGTAAAGGGAGGAATTGTAACTTGACAAAATAGTTTGGTCTAGTGTCCAGTTTACAGGGCATTGAGATGGTTTTCTGGTTTCCATTGTTTTGCCCTCAGTACACAATGCTCAGTATTCAGAAAGGCTGATGTCTATTTTCTCCACAAGTGCTAATAAAAATTTTTAAAATGTGGTGTGCATTATTTATATAGTTGTTTTATTCATAAAAGATTTAAAATCTAGGTAAGCTAACTCAAAATGCGACTTTGTACTCTGCGATTTTTAGGCCTAGAAGTGGTCAAAGTTCATTTGGTCTGTACTGCAGGTGGCATTTGGATGAAAGCACAGGTGGTACATACAGTACTTCGATGACTCCATCTGTTTGGTGTGGCATGTTTAAGAATGACTTCTGTTAAAGGGATTTGACTCGAAATGCAAGCCCTCTTTCCTGGTGTGTTGGTCATTTTTGTGACATTAGTGGTGGAAAAGAAGCTCAAAATGGTCTCTGGAGTGGAGTAACAGCAGGGCTTACTTTTGAAATTGTCTTTCAAATGCCCTTTTGGGCATGGGGTCACCGTGTTTAAAGCTTTTGAAAGACTCCCCACAGAAATGAATCAAGTGTTGCATTTTCAGTGTGGTGTCTAATTTTGTGATCAGAGGTACTGTAGAGAAAAGTCGGGTGTTTTCTTAAATTCCTTGTTCTTTTTGGAAAAGTCATTTACTTATTACGTTTAATATAAAGAATGTTTTAAAAAAAGAGAGCGAGAGAGAGAAAACACCTGGTTGTTAGACAAGCTGGCTCCATGCCAAAGTGAAATGAAACATACAGCAATCAAATGTGATTAGCATCCAGGTCCGGCGTTGACCCATTCTTTCCTTGCTGAAATTGTGTGTGTGTGTTTTTGTGTGTGTGAATTCAGAGAAGAGGCAAATTAATGTGGCTTAGAGTGTTGAAAAATGGACTTAAGAAAGAAAATGGGGATAGGAATGGCTAAAATTTGGATAGGTGGAAAGATGGGATAAAAACACTCCAGGTGAGGAAACAAACTTTTGTTAACTTGACTTTAAATATTTTGGGGAATATGCATGGAATGTATGTCTGAGGCTTTTAAATTGAGAAAGCATGCTTTGTTAGACAATTATCTCTTACATGTATGCACAGCCTTATGTGACATTATTTATATAACTAGAATATATGTGTGTGTATGTATATGTATATGTGTGTGTATATATATGTATATACAAATACATATACATATTGGGGAAAGAAAGAATTAATTAGACTTTAAATTCTCCCCTGCTTTGTTCCATGACAATATTGATTATTTTATAATCAATATTTAGTGATAACTAAATAAATGTAGTGATAACTAAAAAATAAAATAACATTCTTTAGAAAACCTACGATGAGCTCCCAAACCTTATTTCTCTTTTATTTATTTGAAAGACATTTTTCAAAATCTGCCCCTTTATTAAATTGCTGATGTTAGACAGACAGAAAAAACCAGTAGTCGGGGGTAGATCTGTAAAATAAGGAAGTCAACTATGGGCTGTGGAAACCGACTCTTCCAAATCTGTGCTGCGTCTACCATTGGCTAGTTGTCCCTTCCTGGGGAAATTTTTTGACCCCTTGAGGGTTGTTTCCTCGTCTACAAGATGCGAAAACCACATCCACCTGAAGATTGAATGAGAGCACTACCTAGTGAGTTGCCTAATGAACAACTCATGATAGACAATAAATGCCAGTTGCATTCTATTTTCCTGTACCTCAGAAAAATATCAAGGCTTCCCTACCTAAACATTCATTTTCCACTGCTTCATATCTCTATTAGCTAGTATAACTTCATTCTCTCTTTCCAGCTTTCATCAGCACAATTTCATTATAATATTCAATTTCTCATTTATAACCCTGTGTTATTATTTTTATAATCCTTACAAATTGTTTTTGCTTCAGTGCCTCTTTGTACTATCATGAAATATATTTCCTCCATTGCTGAGTGATTTCTTCAATTATTCTCTGTTACATGTACCTTCCTTTGATTTATCTTTTTACGACCTCCACAAGGCATTTTTTTTTTCTTTAGGTTTGTAATGGCTTTGCTTGATTCTGAAACGGTCATGGCCTCGAGGGCAACCAGAGTCTTGTTCTTCCTGCCTGCTCTATGGCTTCTCTAGTAAAACCTCAGCTGTGAAAGCAAGTATCTTTCACTTCTCCTATGCTCAACTAACTTCAGTCTTTGTGTCCTGAGATCAGACAATCTCATATCCACATAACCCCAGGTCCTACCACTGCACTGGGCATAAACCAACACATTTGCCTGCTAGTCACAGTAGAGAAAAATCTGTGAAACCTTTGTCATTTGGCAGGCATAAAGTCATTCTTGAGAGAAAAACCCAGTTTGCATTAATCAAACAGCTTTCCCTTCCCATTTCTACCTTTCTTTGAGGCATTGTTGAATATATATTTATATACACACACACACACACATATGTACGTATGTATGTATTTTTGAAAGCCATTTTATTTGCAAAATTCTGTGCTATAGCACCGACTCTTTATAAAGAGTCATACCCATGTTAAAATGTCTTCTTGATATCATTAATATCCTTCTTCTTGATATTTATTATTCATACTTTGATATGGTTTGGCTGTGTCCCCATCCAAATCTCATCTTGAGATTGGGTGGGATGGAGCTGGTGAGAGATAATTGAATCCTGGGGGCAGTTTCCCCCATACTGTTCTCGTGGTAGTGAATAAGTCTCATGAGATCTGATGGTTTGATAAGGGGAAACCCCTTTCGCTTGGCTCTCATTCTCTCGTCTGCCACCATGTAAGATGTGCCTTTCACCTTCCGCCATGATTGTGAGGCCTCCCCAGCCACGTGGAACTGTGAGTCTATTAAACCTCTTTTTCTTTATAAATTATCCAGTCTCAGGTATGTCTTTATCAGCACCATGAGAACAGACTAATACACACTTGTTTGTAGGATTGAAATCTACATGATAAATAAGGTGATTTTTAAAAGACGAGCAGTTTGTTGTGCTTGTTGCTGTAAGGGATCTTCAGGGAGTCCCTGAATCTGAGAATTGGAAGTAAGGTTGGAAGGTCATCCTGTGCCTCCCTCCATCCAACACAGTAATCTTCTTAATGTCTCAGTCAGAGACTGCTCATCACTGATGAGCCTGCCACTGATGAGCAGTCCTGGCATCATCACTTCCTCTGCGAAGTACACTGTGATCTGAGGCCCCACTCCATGTCAGGCCACTCCTTAGACAAAAGCTCTGTCTTCTGATGAGCTTCTGCTCCCTTTTGCACCATGATAATGACTTTATTTTTAGTAAGGATAGACTCACTCAATTGATGTTTTCTGCTTTTGGGGAAAAATTGTTTTATTAAGAAGCATTTTCCAACAAGTAAGTTGATGTTAAGTAGGTTTGGATATATTTGGAATTCACGAATGTGTTTTCTCCATTAGTTCCCTGAAAACCAGAAAACTTGATGTTTGTTTTGATGCAAAGATGAACTCTGGTTTTGTCCAACAGAGCTAGTGCTGGCCTTTGCTTTCAAGCCCTGTAATCTGCATCAACCCTCAAACTCGGTGATTCAAAAGTGAGTGACTCACTTTGTCTTTGAAAAGACCGTGAATATTTCTAGATTTATGAGCAATTCAAAACAGCCAGGCTTTTAGAAAGGATATCCCAACTCATTTTGTTGAAAGGTAGGACTAAGACTTCTCTAGAAAAGAAACCGATCTACTAAGTACTAAAGAGTATTTATGAGCCACAGTAGACTTTATTTTTCAGAATCATACTACAAGTGTAGGAATACCCAAACCTTGCCAGGGTTTTGAAAATTACATTAATTTATGCCCAGGTATAACCCCCCCATCATAAATCCTGAAAAATGTGCAGGAAGACTGTGACAGGCCATTCTAAGAGCGTAACAAGGGCTACATCTTTCAGCACCAGACTGATGTTTATGTATGTGACTACTTGGAAGATGTTTTACTTAATGCACCATGTTCTTAAATTGGCTCTATTTTAAATATAATCGTAAGAGTTACACTTTATGTTTGTATGCCAGGTAGTTTATAAATGATTATTTTAACCACTCCCTGTTTCACACCTCCCCAGCCTTATGAGGTAAGTTTTATTCTTCCTGCTTTACCTCTAGGGAAACTAAAACTCAGAAACTGCAAGACCTTGCCAAGGTTACGTCCAATAAGTAGATCACTACCTTGGGCTGTTGGCTGCCATACTCACATTCTTCCCCTGCATTCTTTCCCTTGTGCCTTCAGCCTATCTTTGGAAAGGAATTTCTGATGTTAAGGCACCTATTTGTTTGGCTTTGGTATAGTTTTGTTTTTTGGTGTTGTGTTTATCTGTGCATACAGAGTAACATATGGAGGTCTGGGAATCCTCGTTTATCTTCCAAAATTATAGTTCTGTGAACCACAAAATTTCACGTAAATCCTATTAAAGCTGACGTGAAATAGAACTAGAGAGATGATAGGAAAAGGAGAGTGATGAATTTATTAAAGCTTACTCCCTTTTAATAGACACCATCAGGGTCATGTGTTAGGTTGCTAGTTAATTTTGTGAGGATTACCTTTCCAAATGACTTCAATAATTTCCACTGCTCTATTCAAAACCTTATTTTACATTTGAAGGCCTAATAAAGAAGAAACTATGATCCTTTCCTTGTGTTACTTGAAAGTTTATAGGAAAGCATAATCCCAGATGGGATGGTTCTATCTGTCCCACAACATCTGTATAAGACCGACGCTGGCATCAAACGCATTTCATCCACACGCTTCCTAAATCAGCATCAGCATTTATGAGCAACTCTTCAAGTCTCTTGTTCACATGCATATCATTTTAATGCAGTTTATTTGAAACATCCGGTAGAATGTTCCTTCTTACCCGTTTCCCTAAAGCATGAGAAGAATTGGCAAGTGATGAGTCATTTCTCTGTCAAACATAGGATTGATGCATTTAGAATGTGGAAGACACAGTCATGACCAGTCACACCAGGCCATGGGCCAGAAACCCATCAAACAGGAGGCAGAGCTGGAAGCACAATTTTATTTTACCCATTTAAAATTATGTGTGCATTGACAGCAACCTTCATGCACGTGACCCATAACCCAGCAAGAATTATTTCATTCATAGAAAGTCACCAAGGCCTACTTAGTCCTCACAGACTACTTCTATTAGATTCTGGGTTTAGCTTTCCCCCAGCTTCACAGTGGTAATGTTTCACACACACACACACACACACACACACACACACACACACACAGTGGCAGCAGGAAACCAGTCTACCCATTGCCTTGCTGTGTATACCGCCCTGGACTGAGACTTGAACCCAGTCTGAGCCCAGCTCTGACACTACCCAGCCATGTGACCTGGGTTCAGCTTCCTTTCCTGTGAAGGGTGAGAGTCTCAGTGCCCTCCTGACCCCTGGGGTTGATGGGAGGGGCTGCTGAGATGATGTGTGACAACATTAAAGTTCTGCACGCATGTAAGCTCATTTCAGATGTGCCCCAATCCCTTTGGCATCTTTGCGAGGACTTCCATTTGCCTTTTGAATGAGACTACCTCTTCTGATCTTGGTTTCAAGTCGTAAACACATCTTTAACTTAGACTCACCATCCAGCAGTCCCCTGGGTATGCAGATGCCCTGCACTCTTCCCAGTGCCACACCCTGCTGCAGGTGCATGGTGCCCTGGCCAGGTGCGCCTGCCCTTCTCTTGCTGTCAGCGTCCCTCTTTTCTTCCAGATACAGCTGGGGAGACTCCCTTTACATGGAGCTGTGCCTGACTCCACTACAGGATGCATTTACTCCGGTCTTCTCTTGGTTACTCACAGTGGCCTGTTCTCTCCTGACCTGGGGCCCAGCACAGGCTGCCCACCATCTCCTGGGATGCTCTCACCCTCTTTCCTGCTCTTCCTGGAGTTCAGGGCCTCTGTTCTCCCTTCTCACATACATCACTCTGTATTTACTCTTTGAAAGACTCATCACACTCATAAATCAATACTTATTTTATCATCCTTTGTTTAATGTCTGTCACCTCTTTTTCTGCAGACTTCGGAGGGACAGTGCTATGGACTCAATGGCTGTGTCCCTCTAAAATCTATATATTGAAGCCCTAACCCCCAGTGTGATGATATTCAGAGGTGGGGCCTTTAGGAGGTGATTAGGTTTGAGGGTAGGGCTGCCATGATGGGATTGGGGGCCTTATAAGGACGAAGGAGACAGCAGAGCATTCTCTCCCTCTCTCTTTCTCTCTCTCTCTCTCCCTCTCTCCCTCTCTCTCTCTCTGTCCTTCTCTCTCTCTGTCCCCCTCTCTTTCTGTCATGTGAGGACACAGGCAGGATGAGGGCTCTCACTGGAACTTGAGCATGCCAGCACCCTGAACTTAGACTTCCTACCTCCAGAACTGTGAGAAATGTTTGCTATTTAGGCCACCTAGTCGGTGGCAATTTGTTACAACCGTCCAAACTAAGACTGTATCCCCAGGATCCAGCACAATGCCCAGCATAGAGATTTTCAGTAAATCTTAGATGGGTGCAGTAGTGACTGTCCTGCCTCTGATTTCTACCTGTCACCTGTCACACTCCCTTTATACTTTCCCAGACAGCTAGCATTTCACTCACATTGCTGCACAGGCCTGGTCTCCTATGAGTTTGAGTTATTTACTGAAATTGATATTCACAAGTATTACTTCTTTTCAACAAGCATGCTAAAGCATGAACTTCTACATTAGTGTAGTAACCGTGGTAGGCTGTAAACTCCCCGCAGCCACATGCAGGACACTTGGAGTATTGCTTTTAGGAATTGACTTCAAGGCTTGAAGCTTTTAAGAAAAGTTCTCTCAATGAGGATATATGTGTGTCCTTAGAGAAAGAATTTCATTACATAAGAGAAACCCACTCACTCCAATTCAAGTTTGGAGAGTAAGCTAGGTAAGCAAGCTTGAAAACTGTGACCACTTAGGGTCAAAAATGGCAGGTAGTAAGGTTGTCATGCTGTGGAGTGAGCAAGCACCTGGGGCTGTTCTTAGCCTTCACTACTAACCAGCCGTGTGTCTTAGCTGAATTACTTAACCTCTCATTGCTTTATTTCCTCTGTAAGTTGAGGGGTGTGGTGTACTATATCTATGGTTATTTTTCTGTTCTGAAATCGTGTATGTGGCTGTGTGTGTGCATGCACGTGCATGTCGTGGGTGAAATGTACTGACTCGTAACAAAGCTTGAGAGAAAATCAGGCTTAGTACAATGGCAGTTTGGTTGGGTTAAAGCCCCCTTTCAAAGACAACACTCTTATTTGTTGATGTTCTATGTATTTGTTAAGTAAAGCAATACATCAAAACTTTTCAAATCATGGAATATTTAAAAAATGATAATATTTTGATGGTACACTGAAGTAAACTGGTGAGATGATGGTGTCTATATGAGGCTTGATGAAAACTTTCACCACATTTTATTATGTAATTATTAGTAAAACAAAATACAAAATATTAGGGAAGATATTAAATTTTGAAGTTGTGGGAAACCTCCAAATAAAAAATGTATCAGTTTATAATTGAGAGTGATGACCTCTCTTCGGATTTCCAACTTGAAATGCTTCATTCAGTTCTCAGATGAGCCTTTTGGATAAATGTTTCTTCAAATTCTTGAGAGAGTCACCACTTACAAGAAATTTTGCTCATAGAAAGAAGTGACAAAAAATAAAAAATCATTTTCACAACTATTAACTTCCTATTGCTGCTGTAACAAATTACTATAAATGTAGTGGCTTAAAATAACACAAAATAATTATCTTACAGTTCGTCTGAACTGGGTTTTAATGGGCTCAAATTAAGATGTCAGTAGGGCTGTGTTCCTTCTGGAGGCTCTAGGCAAGAATTTGTTTTCTTGCCTTTTCCAGCTCCTAGAAGCTGTCTGCATTCCCTGACTCGTGGCCCCTTCCTCCATCTGCAAAACACATCACTCCAGTGTCACATCTCCTCCCACTCTGACTGTCTTGCCTGGCTCTGACAACGACACTGTGATTACATTGGTTCGTCCCAAGTAATCTAGGATCTTCCAGCATCCTGGAGGCTGCCTGCATTCTTTGACTCGTGGTCTCTTTTGCCACATAAAGTAACAGACTCACAGGTTTTGGAGATGAGGACGAGGACAACTTTGGGGGAATCATTGTTCAGCTTATCGCAACCACCCTTCAAAAATTCCCATCAACTGAAATTATGTTTAAAGAATCGAGCAGAGTTTCCTTTTCTGTTGCTGACAAATGTGATGCTGAAATTTCTTGCAATAATGTGAACGGATTTCTAATCCAAGATCGCTTTTTATATCAAATATTTCAAAGTAATGGTGACTCTGCAGAATGGGCACACCCTTGCAGAGCAGCCATCTTGTAGCTAACCGGGACCAGGAAAAGGACACGTCAGCTAGAAGAAGACAGGAGGTGGCCAGAGGCTCTGAGTGGCTGCTGAGATGGGGGCCCCCATCTCACTTGTCCCTCTCCACCCCCTGTTATCACCCCGCTGAGTACTGTGCTGGCTCCCTGGGTTCCCGGGTGATGAGGCTCTTCAGCAGCTCTTTGTCTTCGATGGGTGAGGGACACTCTGCCTGAAGTACACATCTAGCTGGGGGGGTGCTGGACGTTGCTCCCAGAGCTGAGACCCCACTCTGCTTAGGCCACCCCTGATCTAGACAGATCAGCCTCAAAGGGATGAAGATCTCACAAGCCTGCCGTGGCCCCCAGATGGGAATCTAAGCAAGGCAGGGAGTGTGTGGGTGTGGAACAGGGCTTCAGAGTCAGGCTACTGGTGTCAAACCCGGGAGCTCCTGATGATTAGCTGCGTGACATGGTGCAGGTCACCTCACCTTCCTGAGCAGCTTCTATTGTAAACTGGGGTTCTTGCCTCCTAGGTTGCTGTAGAATGAGGTCCAGAGAGTGCTTTGCACAGTGCTGAGAACAGCATCAATGCTGATCACTGATGATGAGAATGAGGATGCTGGTGTTTTCAGCCTTGTCTTGTTTTCTTTCTTCCAGGGTAGATTCTTAGTCATCTTCACCTTACCTGCTCTGTACTTATCAGGGGTGCTTCGTGCAATAAGCACATGATGGAAAGTGTCAATCGTTGTGGCAGCCACATGACACCTAGGTCCTGATAGAAGAGGCCCTACCTGGCTGTTGGTTAGAGGCTTGCCATGTGCAGGGCTGGGGCTGCTGCGTTAGCAGGTGTGTTAGCGTTCCACAGGTGAGATCAGTTGACTGTAGCAATTACTTCAAATAGAATGAAACAGAAACCTTAAGTGATTCCATCTCTCTTTGATGCTCCATTTCTACCTGCATAAGATCATATAACATTATGATGAATTCCTGAGCTAATTTGGAAATTATACATATTTATATTTTGGTTGTTATTATAGCAGCAGTGCACTGATCATTTGATTCCGAAAGTAATTTCCTTCTACAAATTTACCCTTGACATTCTAAAATGTATATTCAGATTTAATGGGGAAAAAAGATGTGTTATAAAACAAGGCAGTGTTTTTGAGCCTGAAATAGTAAGGGAAGAGCATTAATTTGCTTTTAAGTTTAATTAGAAATGGAATGACTTTCTAAATCATAATTGATAGCATTTTAATTAGGATATTATTTTTCAGTGTCTGGAATGCTCATTTTTCACATTTGAGATCAAGAAAGTACTTTTCGGGATATGTTTGCCTTTGTTAACCGGTTGGGTGAGCCTTCCAGATTTTTTTAAGCAGATATTTTTGTAAAAATATTTAAATATTGATTGTTAATAAAGCCATTTGTTTTAATTCAGTGGAAAATAATTTTATTAAGGCTTAAATAAAGCTGTGCCAGCAATTTTCCTTCATCACAGCGTTTTGGGGCTGCATTAATTATAAGCAATGGAGCTGCTGGAGACATTTACACAGCACACAAATTCCTCATTGTTAGCAACGGCTGGTGTGTGCTGACAGCTACCTCTTAGAGAAATGCAACCCATGGTTTAACAGTGGAAAGTGTGGCATTAGCATAATTTCTTGGCAGGGACAAAGCTGGGGTTGCAGCATTGTCTTCAATAGTGACTCCTTCGTTAACAGTGTCTTATCAAGGCCCGGACTCCCGGGGCGACATGCCGCCACATGATCGTGTCATAGGTAACCGGAATCCTGTGGGAAATGGCTGCTTCTGAATAAAAGGGAAAGGATTTAAATTGCTTATGATTATGATTTGAAAAGGACCTGTGGAAGAAAGATTCTGAAAGGAATTGCTTGTGTTTGATCAAAACTGACACAGTGTCACGGCAGCTTCTTTGACATTGACAGTAATGCATGTTATAGTTTCCATAAGGTGATCTAGAATTAAAACATTGTATTCTTCAGAGACCAATTCAGACTAAAATAGATCTGCTAATGCAAGGCTTCAGAGTCAGGAATAAATTATAGCCCCTGAGGTTCTGGAAGTTCATTTGAATATTGTTAAGTGTAGTTCAGATAATTGCAAAGAATTTTTTGTAAATTTTAGAAGATATATCAAGACAGTATTGGAAAGTAATAGAAAATATCAAATAATTATTTTATATTAATATTTGTCCTTTATACAATAAACTATTCCCTGACCTCAGGATTCCTTTTGATTTTGTGTATAATAAATAGAATTGTAAAACTAAATATAACTGGCTGGGTGCGGTGGCTCACGCCTGTAATCCCAGCATTTTGGGAGACTGAAGTGGGCGGATCACCTGAGGTCAGGGAGTTCAAGACCAGCCTGGCCAACATAGTGAAACCCCATCTCTACTAAAAATACAAAAATTAGCTGGATGTGGTGGCACGCATCTGTAGTCCCAGATACTCGGGAGGCCGAGGCAGGAGAATTGCTTGAACCTGGGAGGCGGAGTTTGCAGTCAGCCGAGATCGCACCACTGCACTCCCGCTTTGGCGACAGAGCAAGACTCCACCTCAAAAAAACAAACAAACAAGGAAACTAAATATGACTGATAAAATTTGGTAATATAAGATGAGGAAGTAGCGACCATTTATTGAGCATTTACTATATCCTGGACAGGCAGTGTGATAAGTGCTGCACACATTTAATACATCTAATTTACATTTGATTTTAAATTTAAATTTACATTAAATATATATGTTAAGCCGTTCTTGCATTGCTATAAAGAAATACTGATGACTAGGTAATTTATAAAGAAAGGAGGTTTAATTGGTTTGTGGTTCTGTAGGCTGTACAGAAAGTATGGTGCTGGCATCTGCTTCTGAGGAGGCCTCAGGAAGCTTACATATGCATGGCAGAAGGCGAAGGGAGAGCAGGGGTCTCACAGGACTAGACAGGAATGGGAGCAAGAGAGAGAGTGGGGGAAGTGCCACACACTTTTAAACAATCAGATCCCACAAGAACTCACTACCACAAGGACAGCACCAAGCCAGGAGGGATCCACCCCCATGACGCAAACACCTCCCACCAGGCCCCACTTCCAACACCGAGGATTATATCTCAACATGAGACTTGGAGGGGACATCCAAACTATATCAATATATTTAATTATCTTAACTCTGTGACTTACTGTCCTCAAGTTGTAAATGGGGCCATTAAACATCAAGAAAATTAAGTGATATTTCCAAAGTCACTCGGCTAGTAGAGGGCAGGTCTGAGATTTGAACCCAGGTCATTTGATTCTGGAGCCTGCAGGATTGACTCTACAACCCCTGGGCCATGTTCTTTGTCACTAGTCAGTTCTACTGAATCCATTAAGTGATTCCCCTGTGGCTCCTTTTCACCATCCCTCTTGCATAAGCGTGATTGTGTCTGATTGTGGCTATTTAAAATACACAGCACCCTGATCATTCATTTCATAGTCCTTTCTCTTGTCAGCAATTCTACCAATTTCTTCCTTATTCGTTTTGTTGTTTTTGTTGTTGTTGTTCTCTATTGGATTCACGTGGGCATGGCATTGGGCTCCTCTGTGCTGACCACATTTCCTTATCTCCTCTCCATCCCAGTCGTACAGCCTGGAAAGAGGGGGTGCGTTTCAGGGATGAGACCAGAGGGTATCTTTGCTTCAGATTTTCCAGAGCCTTCTTACTTTCGGATCCTGTGGGCCCATGAAGTGTGTGGGGGATCATGTATGAGCGTGGGGGGTCATATATGAGTAGGGGGGGTCATGTATGAGTGCGGGGATCATGTATGAGTGTGGGGTTCGTGTATGAGTGGGGGGTTATGTATTATTGTGGGGGTCGTGTATGAGTAGGGGGGGTCATGTTTGAGTAGGGGGGTTGTGTATGAGTGCAGGGATCGTGTATAAGTGGGGGCATCATGTATGAGTGTGGAGGTCGTGTATGAGTGCAGGGGGTCATGTGTGGGTGGGGGGATCGTGTGTGGGTGGGGGGATCGTGTGTGGGTGCGGGGGGTCGTGTGTGGATGCGGGGGGTCGTGTTTGAGTGCGGGGGATCGTGTTTAAGTGCGGGGAGTTGTGTATGAGTGCGGGGGATCGTGTATGAGTGCGGGGGGTCATGTATGAGTGTGGGGATCGTGTACAAGTGTGGGGGGTCATGTATTACTGCAGAGATCGTGTATGAGTTGGGGGGTCGTGTATGAGTGTGGGGGTCGTGTATGAGTGCGGGGGATCGTGTTTGAGTGCGGGGAGTTGTGTATGAGTGCGGGGGATCGTGTATGAGTGCGGGGGGTCATGTATGAGTGTGGGGATCGTGTACAAGTGTGGGGGGTCATGTATTACTGCAGAGATCGTGTATGAGTTGGGGGGTCGTGTATGAGTGTGGGGGTCGTGTATGAGTGCGGGGGATCACGTATGAGTGGGGGGATCATGTACGAGTGTGGGGGGTCATGTACGAGTGCTGGGGTCGTGTGTGGGTGCAGGGGATCGTGTTTGAGTGTGGGGATCGTGTATGAGTGCAGGGGTTGTGTATGAGTGCGAGGGGTCGTGTATGAGTGTGGGGTCGTGTATGAGTGCGAGGGGTCGTGTATGAGTGTGAGGGGTCATGAATGAGTGCGGGGTCGGGTATGAGTGTGAGGGGTCATGTGTGAGTGTGGGGTCATGTATGAGTGCGAGGGGTCGTGTACGAGTGCGGGGATCATGTACGAGTGTGGGGATCGTGTATGAGTTTGGGGGGTCATGTACGAGTGCGGAGATTGTGTATGAGTGGGGGGGTCGTGTATGAGTGCGGGGGTCGTGTATGAGTGGGGGGATCGTGTACGAGTGTGGGGATCGTGTACGAGTGTGGGGAGTCATGTACGAGTGTAGGGGTTGTGTATGAGTGCGGAGATTGTGTATGAGTTGGGGGTCGTGTATGAGTGCGGGGGTCGTGTATGAGTGGGGGGATCGTGTACGAGTGTGGGGATTGTGTACGAGTGTGGGGAGTCATGTACGAGTGTAGGGGTCGTGTATGAGTGCGGAGATTGTGTATGAGTGGGGGGGTCGTGTATGAGTGCGGGTATCGTGTATGAGTGCAGGGGATTGTGTACAAGTGAGATCGTGTACGAGTGTGGGGGATCATGTACGAGTGCGGGGGTCATGTATGAGTGCGGGGGTCGTGTATGAGTGCGGAGGTTGTGTATGAGTGTGGGGCTCATGTATGAGTACGGGGGATCGTGTATGAGTCGGGGGGGTCATGTATGAGTGCGGGGATCGTGTATGAATGGGGGGATCGTGTACGAGTGTGGGGATCGTGTACGAGTGCGGGGGGTCATGTACGAGTGCGGAGATTGTGTATGAGTAGGGGGGTCTTGTATGAGTGTGGGGGATCGTGTATGAGTGGGGTGTCGTGTATGAGTGTGGGTATCGTGTATGAGTACAGGGATCGTGTATGAGTGCGGGGATCGTGTATGAGTGCGGGGGTCATGTATGAGTGCGGGGGGTCATGTATGAGTGTGGGGGATCGTGTATGAGTAGGGGGGTCGTGTATGAGTGCGGGGGTCGTGTATGAGTGCGGAGGTCATGTATGAGTTCAGGAGTCGTGTATGAGTGCAGGAGATCATGTATGAGTCGGGGGTTCAGGTATGAGTGGTGGGGTCAGGTATGAGTGTGGGGATCAGGTATGAGTGTGGGGATTGTGTATGAATGTGGGGATTATGTATGAGTATGGGGATCATATATGAGTGTGGGGATCATGTATGAGTGTGGGGGATCGTGTATGAGTAGGGGGGTCGTGTATGAGTGCGGGGGTAGTGTATGAGTGCGGGGGTCGTGTATGAGTGCGGGGGATCGTGTATGAGTCGGGGGTTCAGGTATGAGTGGTGGGGTCAGGTATGAGTGTGGGGATTATATATGAGTGTGGGGATCATGTATGAGTGTCTCCAGGACTGACAGAATATCCCCTGGTGGTTTAAGTCAAGTGGGGCCCAGAGAAACTCTGGACAGATAGAGGGTGATGCTCTTAGTTCCTCTTTTTACCCATAAAACAAGAGGTTCAACAGAACAATACATTGTTTGCAGGAACAATATGTTCTGAAATTATAAGCTCTGAAATTTATTCTTGAAAAGATCTTTAGGGCCCCAGAAAGGTTTAGGCTCCCATATGGTTTAGGGGATAAGCTCTATGCCCGGAGGTGCCCTGTGCCAGCCCACTCCCAGGCAACCTGTGAGCTAGGCCTGGCCCTTTCCAATTTCCTTGCACCCCCTTGGAGCAGGTGCTGACCAGAACAGCTTGATCACCCTCCCCTGTCACTGGGAGTTCTGTGATCATCCACGCTCCATCAAGCATTCTCTTTTGACAAGAAGCTTGTTTTGTATAATCTCCCACCGGAAATGATGGAAGTGGCCTGAGATGAAGATGAGCCTCAGTAAAATCTGTTATGTTTTACTTCTGGAAAGTGGGATTCAGCCTGGATTATGAAGTACATGAATTTGTGTTTTGCAGCTCAGTGGCTCTCAACCTTGGCTAGACATAGAATTATGTGAGGAACTTTAAAAATACCAAATACCATGGACTTGTCCCAGAATAATTAAAATCAGAATCGCTAAGGCTGGGCCCTGACAGCAACATTTCTTAAAAGCAGGCGAGTAGAATGTGCAGAGAGGGCTAAACCTTGAGTGAGAAGATGGTGAGGCAGTGAAGGCGGCTCTAGTACTGCTACTGCTACTTGTAGTAGTGCAGCTAGTACTGCTAGTGAACAGTTACTAGGTGCCTATCATGTGCTGGCGTTGTTCTGAACATTTTTCATAGAACAAAATTATTCTCATGCATTCCTTACAATAACCTATCAGCTTATTTCATTTTCACTGATGTGTACTTGGAAAACCTTGAGGAGGTACAGCAGTGTATTCAGAGTGAAATTGTGTTTCGTGGGGCATTCTCTACTACAAAGGTGAAGTTTAACCTGTTTGTCTAGGTGCAAGATATCTGACTTTTCTTTTTTCTTTTTCTTTTTCTTTTCTTTTCTTTTTTTTTTTTTTTTTGACATGGTCTTGCTTTGTTGCCCAGGCTGGTGTGCAGTGGCACGATCTCGGCTCACTGTGACCTCTGCCTCCTGGATTCAAGTAATTCTCCCACCTCAGCTGCCTGAGTAGCTGGGATTACAGGTACCCACCACCAGGCTCAGCTAATTTTTGTATTTTTAGTGGAGATGGGGTTTCACCATGTTGGCCAGGCTAGTGTCAAACTCCTGACCTCAGGTGATCCACCCACCTCAGCTTCTCAAAGTGCTGGGATTATAGGCATGAGCCACTGCGCCCAGCCAGATCTCTGACTTTTCATATCCATTGTCTTGTCATAGAATACTTAGGTGGTCTTGGAAGGCAAACATGCCTTGGTTCTGCCAGCTGAGACCCAGGTGTAGTACAGTAAACAGTGATCTTCAGATTCTGAGTTACAAATCCTAGCCTCCTAATTCCTAGAATCAGACTTCACATGAGTTTCTTGAAATGCATCTTTGCTAAAAATAGTTTATAAAACTGCCAAAGTAAAGAGATCTTGATAACATACTGCCATGCAGAGACTCAGGTAGTACATACAAAGTCCTCCAAGTGCTCCAACTAACTCCTGTGTACTTGGATGTAACGCCTTTGTACCTTTCCATGTGATCCCTCATGTTACATTTACAACCTCCCTGGGAGGGCTCCATCATGAAGGGCTAGATGGATAAGGTGAAATTTAGATTGTGTTGTAATTTAGCTGGTTGCAAAATCTGAGATCACTTGCCTTCTAGTCAGGTCATTTAAAAAACATATTAGGCCGGGTGTGGTGGCTCACACCTATAATCCTAGCACTTTGGGAGGCCAAGGTGGGTGGATCACGAGATCAGGAGATCGGGACCATCCTGGCTAACATGGTGAAACCCCATCTCTACTAAAAATACAAAAAGTTAGCTGGGTGTGGTGGCGGGCGCCTGTAATCCCAGCTACTCAGGAGGCTGAGGCAGGAGAATGGTGTGAACCCAGGAGGCGGAGCTTGCAGTAAGCCGAGATCACACCACTGCACTCCAGCCTGGGTGACAGAACCAGACTCCGTCTAAAAAAAAAAAAAAAAAATTAAACCGTTAGTGTAGTGTTGTTGGTTTTGGTGTATTCTTCTATCAGTGTATAGAGTATGTAACCACCACCATCTGCAAGGTATAGAGCAGCAGCATGGAGTTCCCAGGGATGGACTAGGGCGTCAAAGCCACCTTTTGTCTCCTCCACTTACCTGAGGGGCCTGGTTAAGCTTAAATTTCTCTAAGAGGTTAAGCTCTATGGCCAGCCCTCACTAGTGATTTCTTGGCAGTTAGGTGACAAACTCAGAAAGTTTGGCTGATGATAGGAATGGGAATGTGTGAAGTTTTTCCCGCTTGACAAGACACTGTAATTCATGATCCCCAACAGAGGGACTTGAGCCATGAAAACAAGGCTGGAATCAAAACTCTAAAGGTATAGGTTACTTTTCAGAAAAAAATGAACTGATTTACCCATAGAGGCCTCTGAAAATAAGAATGTCCTGCCTGGCAGAGTGCTGCCGTCTGGATCTGAGCCTGGGGTGCCCTGGGTGGGTATACACAGGACATGTGGAGGAGGGTGTCAGGAGCGTGCTTGTCCTCTGTCCTGGTCCAGACCCTTGCCAGCCCACTTCTGCCTTTTCTTCCCTTCCGCGAATTTAGATCTTGAGCTCCATGCTCAAAGGCCTGGAGAATTTGGGGCTGCCCTTCCATCCCCACAACTTAACACCCACCATCGACTCCTTGACAAGGCAGAGTAGCCAGAAGCTCCTTTGATGCCTGGGAGCCTCTCCAGGAAAGCTCGTTTTGATAACAGCACTCATCCTTTGATCTCCACAGGGAGCAAGTTACCAACTTCATTTTTTAAAATTCTGACAGTTTTGTTGACTTTGCACTCTGATGAAAGCGTAAAATCCTAGGATGAAAAACTCTACCTAAATATCAAATAATAAAATAGTTATACCCTAGAAGAAGAGAAACTCACTGTCTCCTGCTAAAGAAATACCTTCTGTCTATGCAACTTTTCTTTCCCCCTTTCTATACCTCTCTTATAAGGGCAAAGCATTTATAGCCTCTGAGTTCTAAGAAACCATGGGAGCACGGTGATCTGCTGGTGAGATAACCGAGATAACAGGGCCCATGGTCCAGGTGCCAACACTGAGGACCCCCGTTCCTTTCTGTGCACAGAAAGAGGCATTAAAGAGAGTTGTCTCATTTCTGGTTGGGCGCAGTGGCTCACACCTGCAATCCTAGCACTTTGGGAGTCCAAGGCAGGTGGATCACCTGAGGTCAGGAGTTTGGGACCAGCCTGGCCAACATGGTGAAACCCCATTACTACTAAAAATACAAAAATTAGCTGGGCATGGTGGCGGGTGCCTGTAATCCCAGCTACTTGGGAGGCTGAGGCGGGAGAATTGCTTGAACCTGGAAGGCAGAGGCTGCAGTGAGCCGAGATTGTGCCATTGCACTCCAGCCCGGGCAACAAGAGCAAAACTCCATCTCAAAAAAATAAAAGAGTTGTCTCATTTCTGTGATGTGACATCTGATTATGAAAGTCTTCTACAGTGAAGGAATGGGGGAGGAGGAAGGTAGAAGGAGGGAAAAGAAAGAAAGAAGGAAGGGGAAAGATAAGAAAATGACGAATTATATTAGAATATTTTTGCATTTTATGGAGCAGGAGGTGTCAACAGTAGTCAGCCTGTATGGGTTTGAATTCCACTGTTTGTTTACTGGAGATGTGGGCAAAATGCTTGACTAATATTGCTTTGAGGGGCGCTTGTGAGGATTAGATAAAATGATCTTTACAAAGTGCCTGCCAAGTAGTAAACACTCAATAAAGGTTGTTATACAATCCAGTGGCAAAAAATAGGATTTTCATTTCTTATTTGGTTTCTAGATCCTTCTACAGAATAGGAGGTGCTCTGTAAATACTGATTGAATATGTAGATGCGAGAATGCCTAATGAGGAGGTAGAGAACTAGTGCAGCCCACCTTGCCCACATCTCTTCTTACCATGCTTAGGAACTTTTGTCATGCGTATCCGCGCATCTCAATTTTGAGGCAATGCTTAACTCTACCAGGGAAAGCATTTAGTGTAGACATAACTGTTAAGACAGCTGCAAAGCCAGTGTCCTTAAAACAAAAAGTCATTGAATAGAAAAGAGATAGAACTGACCATTTTGCTGTGATACACTGTTCTCTTATTTTCAGTATTTCTCACTTTTAGAACTAACAAAGGTTTTAACTGTTGAGTCAAAGGTATGCCATAGGACTTAGACCAATACCAGGTGGAAGGTAGTGAGAAGGATTGTCTAGAAGGAAGTGTGAGATGCCGTTAGACATCCAAGCTGAGGTGCTAAGGAGTTAGTAGGTACCCGAGCTTGGAGTTTGAGGAAGCAATCGGGCATTTAAATCATTCTTTTTAGGAGTTTTTAGGAACTTCAGTTCTTATGGAAACGTTGAGTATTCTACACATCCATGTAGAAGCTTAACAGACTGGACTTTCTGTTTCCACTGAGGTTGAATAGACAATGACAGTAACAACAGTCACAATATTTAACTTTTATCAAGGGCTCTCTTGGTGCTTGATCCTGACTTGGGTGCTCTGTATGCATTATTCCACTTAATCCCAGACCATGTCTATGACCTGGATACCATCATTCTCTTCATTTACACAAAAAGAGATAGATACAGAGAAATTAAGAAAATGACCCAGTATCATACAGATAGCTAAGTCATGGCATTGAGTTATAAGGGGATAAATTATGAGATGGACTTCTGCACAATGTGTGTCATCTAAAATAGGTCTTTTCCCCCAAACTCCATGATTAGTGCTTCTGTTCACTTATTAAAAACACTGGGCCAGGCGCAGTGGCTCACGCCTGTAATCCCAGCACTTTGGGAGCCCGAAGCGGGCAGATCACTTGAGGTCAGGAGTTCAAGACCAGCCTGGCCAACATGGAGAAACCCTGTCTCTACTAAAAATACAAAAAATTAACCAGGTGTGGTGGTGCATGCCTGTAATCCCAGCTGCTCGGGAGGCTGAGGCAGGAGAATCGCTTGAACCCGGGAGACGGAGGTTGCAGTGAGCCAAGATTGCACCACTGCACTCCAGCCTGGGCAACAAAGTGAGACACCGTCTCAAAAAAAAAAAAAAAAATTGCAGACCCTTTGGCTAAGGAGCAAACTGGGCTAATGTACTAGTAATAGTTCCTTCTTACAAGCCATTGCTAAGATTTTGGTATAAAGAGTTAGTTAATGTGGTATTTCGTTCATTAAGTGAATACTGAGTACCTGCTATTTTCTAGGCTCTGTTCTAGGAACTGAAGCAATGAACAGGTCACACAAATCCCTGTTCTCATAAAGCTTGTACACTAGCTGAAAGAGAAAGACGGTAAACAAGTAAATGAGTGTGCTATTTTAGACAGGGTATTCAGAGTGGGCATCTATAAAGAAGTTCCATTTGAATAGAGACTGAATTAAGAGGGTGGGGAAGAGCTTTTCTGGAAGAGGATAGAGCCAGTTCAAAAGGCCCCGCATTGACAAGAGGCTGGAGTGCTCTGAACCACAGAGAAGGCTGTGGTGGCTAGTGGTGCATGGAGGGGGCGGTGGGGCCTGGGTGATGCAGGGCCTTACAGACCATGGCGAGGAGCTGACTCTTTTGTGTGTAGAGAAATTGAGTTTAAGCAGAGGGCTACCATGATCTAGTAGATAAGGTTGAACGATCTCTCTGGTTGCTATATGAGTAGGAGAGGAAATTAGTGATAGAGACACAAGGCATCTCTCATATGGCCCAGAGGGACTGGTGAGAAGTGGTCAGATTTGAGTTATATTTTGAAAGCCAAGCCAATAGGACTTGTCTTTGGGTTGGTACCTATAGCATAGGGGAAAAAGATGGATCAAGAACAACTCTTGGGCTTTGGCCTGAAAAATGGAACACGTTTAGAGGAAGGGATATACTGTATAACCCAATAAGGAAGACAGTGGAGGCAGAAATTTGCAGGATGGAATTGGAGCAAATAGGGTTCTGTTTTGGACAGGGGAAGTGTGAGATGCCTTTAGACATCCAAGCCGAGGTGCCAAGGAGTTAGTAGGTACCCGAGCCTGGAGTTTGAGGTAGGAATCAGGCATTTAAATCGTTCTTTTTTAGGAGTTTTTAGGAATTTCAGTTCTTATGGAGAATTTAGTATTTTAGAAATATTTAGTTGTTGAGGCTGTCTTCAGTCCTTGAGATTGATTCCTGGAGAACATGCTGGTGTGTGCTGGGATTTCTCACGCTTCCCCTGGGGAAGGCATATTCCCATGCTGAGCAGATGGGAGCTCCAGGCAGCCGCACCAGCTGCACGGTGCTAGAATATTTCTAAATAGTTCTCTAGGCACAGGCAGCTATTTTTCTGAATTCTTTGACACATATAACCTCTTTACTAAATCCAACATAGATCTTACATCCTATTCATGCACGCTCCCAGTGGTGCATTAATTAGGTCAGAAGTACATTAATTAAGGTCTAACAAATTGTTCATCATGTTCACATTTAAAAGGGTCCTAAAATAGCCCAATCATGGGCATGCTGGGTGTTTGTGTTTAAGTGTCTTATACACTAAAACTGGACCCCGATGTTCCTTTACTATATACAAATGGCCATTGTGAACACCAAGTGGGCTATAAATCAGAAGATGACAAAGAAAAGGGGAAGGATGATGACTCAGTATGGAAAAACCTATAAGCCAGAACCCGCTTATTTATTATGTTTGGATACATTTCCCCAGTTCAAATGTCCCTGGCTTAAGCCCTGCTTCCCCCTTCTTAGTCCAGTTTCTTAAGTCATTTCTGCTCTCTGCTGTCAAAAGCACCTTTCATCCACTCAGACTAAGACACTGACCTTATTCCCCAATCATCTACTGTTCTCTAGAGGTATTCTTGCGGTTCCGTTCCATGATTTTCTACATTTCATTCCATTAGCTTGTTTGGTCATTTTTACTTTTCTGGTGAGATGATTTTCCCTAGACTCACAAGAGTTACCCCTCTTGGATAGGCGCCTTCGATTATACTGATTGCATCTTTGGCTCCCCAGGTGATCAGACGTCTCCAGATGGTAATGTTTACAGTGCCTGCCTCACACAGAAGCCTGAGATGGCAGGAAGGACTCTAGGTAGGCTTTTCAGATGGGTAGATGCCTGAACATGCTCTGGAAAAACCAGTCTTCTCTCCTCTCTGCAGTTTACCAGCTGTGTGACTGTGCACAGGTTACTGAGTTTCTCCAGGCCTCTGTTCTCTCCTCTGTTAAAAGGGGACACTTCTAATCCATCTCTGGTATTTGCATTAAATAGATAAATACCTGTAAAGCACTTAGCAGAGTAGCTGCTACTGAAAGGAAGTCAGTAAACTTTAATTCCCTTCCAAATCCCTCTGAGTCTTTTATTCATCAGGAAACAATAGCCGTGCACTCTGAATACACACATGCCAGTAAATGGCTATTAGTGAAGACAAATCAAGCTCTGGAAGCAAGCTAGCCTGAGGAGAGAAGAGAAACAGACAATTTTAAGACAAATTGGAGAAAGAGAGTATGGGGTTCAGGACCGGCAGCATCAGTATCTCTTGGGAACTGGTTAGAAATGCAGGTTCTCAGACTGGGGCTGGGCAGTCTTGTTTCAACAAGCCCTGCGGGTAATTCTGAAGTACAGTAACATTTGAGTACCAATGGTCTAAGCTAAACTCAGCAGATAATGGGTGAGAATAATGGTGCGTGTTACTGCGTGTGTTATGTATGTTTGTGTGCATACATAACCATGCATGTAGAATGTTTGTAACAGCTGAAACTATTAATCAAACATGGTAATATCAGCAAAATCCAGTCAAACCAGTGATTAATTCCCCATTTTTCTTTGGTACTGTTGTCTGAGTAGAAATACTGTATAACTGGAATGCTTATCTTCAATAACTTTGCACTAAATTCATTTGGGGCTTAAAAAACGGATTCATCAACTTTTTCCTTTATTTTCTAGGAAATTCCACTTACTTGGATGACCATGGACCACCTCCTAGTAAGGTAAGATCTTTGCTTGTGATATAAGTCCCCTTTTTCTTTTATCTTACTTACAGCCTCCAACAAGCAGAACAGATCTCTCCTGGACGTGAATCATTCACAAGAAACAGTAGATGACATATGTGAAATTGATGTTTAACTTCTAACAAGGAGGAAGCAGAAAAGCATGATGATAGCCCAGATGACAGGGAGAAGGAGCCATTGTTGAATCAGTGGCTGTTGCTGCCCAGGCATTGGAGCCTGAGACTGACTTCAGACCTCTGGCAGTTTCTCCTGTGTGCACCTCATTTTCATTTGCCTTGGCATCGATGCTGGCCCACAGTGTGATAGCCACACCCGGCCTCCCCATCTTCGGGCTTTGGGGCTAGACTCACATCTGTCCTGTTCTCTCCAGCCTAACTGGGTTGGGATACTCCACTTGAGGCCCTGCCAATACCACCTCAAGGCTGCCCTGGCCTGGCCTGGGAGTCCACTTTTGTTTTTCCTGTAAGCAGTTTTGTCTGACTTAAGGGGCAGAATAATCCTTTAGTATAGTTTCCCTAACACTGTTTACTTTCTTGAGCTTAATGAAAACCGAATGCTAATCTACTGAAAAGTGAGCAAACTAGAACAAATTGATCATTGTATATAAGAAAATACATGCAATGCAATCAATTACCCTTTATTCTAACCGTATGTCCCTTGTACTTTTTTGACATCATTTTTTTTCCTTCTAGGAAATGATGGGGATTGTTGATCAGTACTTGGGAAGGGGTTGTGCTTGGCAAAATAAGAAGTTGGCAACCCTCTATCTGTCACTTCAAGAATGTTCTTTCTGGCCTGTGAAATCCTAAAGTGTAGATACAAGCACTCTAGCTCTCCCTGTACTTGGTTATTTTCTTAGTCTTTGACCACTTAAGGTGATGCCTACAAAATGCAGTTGTAAATACACGGTGAGAAGATAATGAACCCCCAACCTTAGAGGCTTTGGGGAAATATACTCCTGTATTAGTCCATTCCTGCATTGCTATAAAGAAATACCCGAGGCTGGGTAATTTAAAAAATTCCACAGGCTGTATAGGAAGCATGATACAGGCATCTACTCAGCTTCTGGGGAGGCTTCAGGAAACTTTCAATCATGGTGGAAGGCAGAGAGGAAGCAGGCGCATGTTACATGGCCAGAGCAGGAACAAGAGGGATGGGGGGAGGTACCACACACTTGTAAACAACCAGATCTCACAGGAACTCACTGTCGCCATGACAGCACCAAGGGGGATGGTGCTAAACCCTGAAAATCCACCCTCATGATCCAGTCACCTCCCACCAGGCCGCTCCGACACTGGGGATGACAATTAGACATGAGATTTGGGTGGGGACACAGATCCAAACAAATCAGCCCCAAAGTATGTTTAGACCACCCCCACATTCATGAGCATGAACTTTGGAAGAAGATATTTCTGGATTCAACACTGACGCTGCCACTTTCTAGCTGTGCGACAGTGGATGAATTACTTAATATTTTGAGCCTCAGTTTCTCATGTGCAGGGTGGGACTAAAAATACTGCTTACAGCACAGGATGCCTAAAATGATTGAATGAGCTGATGTACGATGAACACTTGACACTGACATGCGATAAACATTAAATCAAGGGTGGCTGCTGTTAACTGTACTGCAGTAACATTAAAATTATTGATGAGTGGTACAGCAGTATTTATCACAGTCGTGGAATGGTTCTACCACTTGATCCACCACCTGTTTATTGAATGCCTGTGAAGCTGCAGGTGGTAGAAATACAAATATGAAACAAAACAAGAACAACAACAACAAAAATAGCCTCTATTCTAGAGGAGCAAAGGAATATAGAGAATTATGTTCTCTCTGGGGATAAGGACCGTGTCTAACTCGTCTCAGTATCCTCACATTCTTGTATTAGCCTCAATGCACAGAGGCACATCATGACTATTCATTAAATTTCACTGAATTAGACCATGGAATCCAGAGCTGGAATCTGAATTAGGTCTTCTGGCTTCCATCCCAGGTTCTTTCACTGAGCCAGTATTCTCAAACTTTAGCTTGCATCGAAAGTACCTGGAGGCTTATTAAAACACAGATTGCTGGGCCCAGGCCCCAGAGTGTCTGATTCAGTGGGTCTGGGGTGGGAGCTGAGCATGTGCATTTCTCACAAGCTCCCACATGATGCTGATGCTGTCAGTCTGGAGTTCACATTGGAGAGCCACTGTTCTAAAGGCCATGAATATAAAGAGAACCATTTCCTTAGACATTTTCTGTGGTGTTTTTACTGTTAATAGCCTAGAGAGAGTGATGTGGCTATTATCTAAAGTTTATTTATTAATGTAATGATGACTCATCATTGTAAGTTTTCTTGTAGAGAAAACATTTTTAGAGGGGTCAGTTACCTGCCTAGGAGGGACAATAGAGGAGGAAAAGAAGAATGGTGCCGAAGGTCCTGGTAGGTGTCCTCACCAGTGACTTCCTTTTTCTCCCAAGTAGGGAGGGGCAAGGTGAAGCACTCCATAGCCCCCTGCCCTGTCATGATATTATTGAGTTGGATTAGGTGGCTCTGTCAATGGGACCCATCAGCTGTTTTCCTCAATGGCTTGTTGTTCCTGGCTTGATAAACAGGATTTTACCTGGTCTGAAGACCCAGACCCTTTTTTTATGAACTTGCCTTTTTGACCTTTTTCCTTGGTGGCCAGCCTGAGTCAACACTTTGGTCTTCCTGCTGGTCTTGCTGTGGCTGGGTTGTCTGTCCTGCCTGCCTCTTTGCTGGGACTGTCAGTGCCTAGATTCGGTGTTGGCTGGCTTCACTTCCCCTTCTCCCATAGGGTCTTCCCTAGCTGTGCCTCTTCCCCCTGCCCCTACAGTCTGGTCTTCAACTCCCCCATATCTCTCCCAACCCCTAACTAAAGCTCCTTGTAATATGCAAAAATGATCAGGTTATAGCAGATTATTCAGACCGCTTTAGAGTAAATCCAGTTTTATAAACTCTTTACTAAGTTTGAAAATTGGGAGCATAATCTCTTTAAATCAGCAGAAGTTTACCTAATACAGAATCTTTCACTATAACTGTATTTTCATTATCTGGGATTGGAGTAGCAAAACACTTTTGATTTTCTAAGCAGTAGCCATAAGAAGAAGAATATAAAAACGGGTAAAAATATTACTGGTATGTGAACATCTTCTCATCCGTTCTTATTGCTTCTGGCAGGGTGGAAATGAATCTCAGAAGTGATGAGGTCAGACTTCCGCATAAAGGTCCCTTAAGTGTCCCCTGGGGTGGGGCCTCAGTGGTTTAGGTCTGTAGACCACTGGCTTATCCAGGGACAGGGTGACATGCAGACGATGAGGACTCACACATGCCTGGCCTCTGGAATGAACCCTTACCCTGGCAGGGAAAAGCAAGACTCAGTCCAGACCCATCTTTTTCATATTTGTTTAGCGCTCAAAAATAACTTTTTGATGCCAAGACTGAAAGAGTTGAGATCTAGATAAAATAAGATTTTTAAACCCTGAAAATATACTGACATTACAGGCGAGTTCTCATTTTATTAAACGTTCAATTTCACAAGTTTCACATTCCACAAGTAATAGCCATTTAGGGAATGGGGTGTGCCACACAACACATACTGGGCCCCCGTCCTCATTCTCTCCAATATTTTCATAAGAAAAAACAAAGGCCTCTGATTTTCACTTGTTTTTAAAATCCACTTGAACCTCACAGCTCACCTCGGTTTTTGAACTAAGCCGCTATTTACAGGTCGATGTTAATATTTTCTTTCGGTTGCCACATTTTACCACTGCTTTGTGTGTACACAGAATACAGTGGTTTAAGGTTAGAGCACTGACTAAGAATCACCATGGAGATTTCTAGCAAATGAAACAGAAAGATTATTTTAAGTACAAAACAAAAGCATGATAGCTCTTTTTGTGAAATTGCATGCATATGTTTGTATGTATGCCTACAGAGACAAGCCTGGAAAGGGTAATAGTGTTTTCTCCAAGTGGTGAGATTTTGGGAAGTTTCTACCCAGTTCCTTATACTTTTATGCATAATTTGAGTTCATTAAAGTAACACCTGCTCAATCTAAAAATCAGAAAAAGAAATTTTCTGGTATGAGAGAAGATTAAAGTTGGGTTTAAAGGCTTCAGTGCCGTGGCCTCTGCAGCATCATGTGCAGTGTCCACAGACCCGAGAAGCTGACATTTCCCCTCCTTGGCTTCACTTCACCTGGGACGTGGGTACGTGGTGCAAGCAGCGGGCAGCAGCAATGATAAGTTCTGTTGGTAACAAACAAGATGTGGATATCATTTCATATACATTGACATCCCAAACCCCATAGATAAGGAGAGCTGTTCTAACCGCCTCAAAGATAATAAAATCGCTATCCATATCTGTTTTTTCCTGTGTGCCACACACTATGCTAAGCACTTTGCATGCAAAATTTAATCTCTATAAATGATATAAGAGAGGAAGTAATTTTTAAATCCTTACTTTACAGATAAGGGAGCTGGATTTTAGAGGGACAGGCTAACTTGCCAAAGGTCACACACTAAGTAAGCATTGGACTTGGGATTCCAGCCCAGGGCTGTGTGTATAGCTCCAGTGCTCATGTTTTTAACCATTTCAAAATTACTAATTTAAGTAGAAATACAATAATTTTCTACCTTATTTCTAAATTTTTGTGCTTTTAAATAAGCAATCTGGTACATTGATTAGTATAATACACAAATTTTAACCTTCAGTATACCAGAAAAAAATAGTCATCACCATTTACCATTTGGGTTCAAAGGACACTTAATTTTTTAAAATCAATGCAGTGAACTTTTTCACATCTACTTTATCCATTTTCTTCCAGTAACCTTTGTATACTTAGCTACCTTCAGCACCTGAACGTTTTCAAACTGTATATAAAGTAAATTTTGGTATACAAACTTGAAAAGGTGAAAGAATACCATCCCACATGCATTTAGCAAAACAGGATGGTCCGGATTCTTTTCACAAAATATTATTTGAGGGAATCCTTCCTCTTGAACGACTGACTGTATAAGAATAGCATGTTTTCTTTTTGTCCTTAGAAATATATTGTTCATTCAATATATTTAGAGAGTTTAAGGGAATTAATCTATCATGTCATCATCTGAAGAGTCGTAGTCTGACGTTTCGTTTCCATGATCAATTTCATCATCATCATTAGAGTCTTCAGTGCCGTCGTGTGATGGCTTGCATTCATCTCTGATGTTTTCGTCGTGTGATGGCTTGCATTCATCTCTGATGTTTTCGTCGTGTGATGGCTTGCATTCATCTCTGATGTTTCTGTTGTTTGTGAAATCTCTCTTTCTGTCAGTTATCTTCTTTTTGTCATTATAGGCAAGAATGAAAAATTTGAAATTCTCCACTCTAGTCAATGAAATTAAAACAAACTACAAAGATGATGTCTCTAGTCTCCTTTTATATCCTCCAAAAAGATGATGTAATACTTTGGGTAACACAATAAGAAAGATGGAGGATGATGCAATAGTGACAATTTATTTCACTAATGAATCATTCCCCTAGGCTCACACTGTTTAATATGGTAGCTATTAGCCTCAGGTAGCTATTTAAATCTAAATTAATTAAAATTTAAAAAAATAAAAATTCAGTTTCTACATTGCACTAGCCACATTTCAAATTCTCTGTAGCTATATGCAGCTAGTGGTTACTGTCTTGCACAAGAAAAATAGAACATTTTCATCATCAAGGAACATTCTACTGAATGGCAGTGTTCTAATCTATTCTATTGTTCTTATGTTTTTCTATTACTTTAGTCTTCTTAAACCTTATTTGGGAATAATTGATATATAACTGGTGGGTAGTTGTTCCTGAGATGATAAAATAGCAAAATGTTTCAAGATATAGGAATAATAAAATTACAAAGATGCCATAATGGATCTTAGATTTTCTTAAACGGTCTGCTGGACCCATATGGTAGTTGCAAGGTAGAATGAGTTTTATTCTCTTTCTTTTTTTAAAAAAAAGTATTTTCTCTTTTTCTTTGGAATATCTCTAAGAAAGAATAAAGTTATAAAATATTAATCCATACAAATAGCTAGAATTGCTTGAAATTTATAAAACCTAAAAAACTAAAAGTGGGTCCAGTGGATGTTAATAGTATATTGAGGGTTAAGATATATTACTGATATCTACACTTATATACAAAAGCATTTTTATATATAAAATATTATTTTTGCATATAAAGTATTAGTATTCAAAATTCCGTTGTAAAATGGGTTCATTAGAAGAAGGCTTACAATTATTATGCTGGTCCAGCAATCTCCAAATGAATGAGAAGTAGTAATATGAACTGAGATAATATTTGTATAGTGCTTTGCAGTGTCTGGCAGTGAACCATTGCTCAATAAAGTTGAGTCCTTCCTACCTACACCCCCAGAAGCTAATTTCCCTTTAGTATTGATTGTTTAATGCCTACTTAGTCTAAGGGATTAGGAAGACATTTAAAGAATTGAAGATGATCTCTGTAATCTAACAGCTTATAATCTGGTTGTGTCATGAGGTTTGATGGAATCAAAGACAGAGAGCACATGGTTCTGTGACTGATAGATTCTTAAGTCTAAGTGACATGCATTCATCCAAGTGTTTACTATGCATCAAATTTGTCTTGAGCTCTGTGCTGGGTGCTGAGGCTGTCAGGCCACAGAATGCACAGTCTATGCCCTCCAGGAGTTTAGTCCAGTCAAAGGACAGGCTGGCAAACAGATTCATACAGTAAGTATGCTAAGTGGGCTGCTGGATGCTATGATGAGGATGCACACTCAACACAAGGAGAATGCAGGAAGCTCAACTGGACCTTTTTTCCAGGTGCGAGTCCTGAAGTTTGAATAGGAGGAACTAACTAGGTCAGATAACCTGGGATGGGGACGGGCATGGTGGCTTATGCCTCTAATCCCAGCACTTTTGGAGGCTGAGGTGGGAGGATCGCTTGAGCCCAGAGAGTTGGAGGTTACAGTGAGCTATGATTGCACCACCACACTGCAGCCTGGGTGACAGAGTGAGACTCTGTCTCTTCAAAAAAAAGTCTAGGATGGAAAGGATGAGAAGGGATGGGCCTCACTGCTGGAGTTTTAAGAGTGGTAGGTGGGAAATTGAGATATGAACTGCTTTGAGGAGCTTGGCTTTAACAGGAAAGAGAGAAAAGATGATAGGCAGTGGAGTCCATGTCTACGTAATTGTGTAGTAGGAAAGGAATGATCAGTCACAAATCCAGTTTTGAATGGTGTCATGGATTGAATTATGTTTTCCCAAAAGATACATTGAATCCTAACCCCAGAATCTGTGAGTGGGATCCTGTTTGTAATTAGGCTCTTTGCAGATGAAGATGCGGTCATACTGGAGTAGAGTGGACCCTAAAGACAATGATTGATGTCTGTATAAGAAGAGGGAAATTTGGACACAGAGATAGAGACCCATGGGAGAATGCCGTAGGGACAATGGAGGCAGATTGGGATTATGCTGTTATGCTGCCACAGACCAAGGTACACCAAGGATGGCTGGCAGCCACCAACCAGGAGAGAAGCATGGAGCAGCTTCCCCCTCCAAACCCCTAGGCAGGAGCCAGCCCTATAGACACCTTGATTTCAGATTTCTGACCTCCTGAACTGTGACGATAAATTTCTGTTGTTTTAAGCCACCAAGTTTGTGGTACTTTGTTACAGCAGCCCCAGGTAGCAATGCAAATGGACTGAGTTTAATATCTTCAGTTACCAGGATACAATTAAGTATTATGCCTTTTAGGCATTATTTGGTTTGATTTAAGAAACATTGAAACCATTTTTAGAAGCTTATCAGGATAATTTCAGTGCTTTTTTTTTTTTGAGATGGAGTCTCGCTCTATTGCCAGGCTGGAGTGTAGTGGCGCAATCTTGGCTCACTGCAACCTCTGCCTCCTGGATTCAGGCAATTCTCCTGCCTCAGCCTCCCGAGTAGCTGGGACTACAGGTGTGCGCCATCATGCCCGGCTAATTTTTGTATTTTTAGTAGAGACGGGGTTTCACCATGTTGGCCAGGATGGTCCCGATCTCTTGACCTTGTGATCCACCCACCTCGGCCTCCCAAACTGCTGGGATTACAGGCATGAGCCGCTGCGCCTGGCATTTCAGTGCATTTTTAAGTTTTTTTTCCAACCTTCCATACCACTCAGGTTTTTCCCCCAACCTTCTTTCTTCACTTTTCCTCATCATTCTCATGTTTTTAGCTGTGTTATCAGCCCCAACATTCTCTCCAATTTCTTCTATTTAAAATTCATTCCTGCTGTTCAAATTGTGTTATCTTCTACACAAAAAACATATTATATTACATCATATTTTTCTCTGAAAAGGATCTCAGTGACAATTCATTTAAGACAAAGTTACCGAAGACGGAGATCCTGTTGCCACACAACAGAGGGACATGAGAGCAACAAAGAAAAACAGTAAGGAAGTCTGCTGTCTTTCTAACAATGTGCCCCTATTTCTACAGGAAACTTCTCAGCCTAACTAACCGTTAGGCTAACAATATGATACAGTTTGGCTGTGTCCCCACCCAAATCTCATCTTGAATTGTAGCTCCCATAATTCCCAAGTGTTGTGGGAGGGACCCAGTGGGAGATAATCGTGGGGGTGGTTTCCTCCATACTGTTCTTGTGGTAGTGAATACATCTCACAAGATCTGATGGTTTTATGAGGGGAAACCGCTTTCATTGATTCTCACTCTCTTCTCTTGTCTGCTGCCATGTGAGATGTGCCTTTCACCTTCAGCCATGATTGTGAGGCCTCCTTAGCCATGTGGAACTGTGAGTCCATCAAACCTCTTTCTTTTGTAAATTGCCCAGTCTTGGGTATGTCTTTATCAGCAGTGTGAAAATGGACTAATACACAAAACTACCACAAGTTCCTAAGAAAGATTACATTTTTTTCCCCTTTTAATAACTTCTTTAGATTTGGAGACACATTGACAGAAAGAGGTTCCATGTTCTATAGTAAAGAAACCATGATGTCCATTCCTTGCTTTGAGCTTAAAGATGAAAACCCAAATATATTATAATGATAGTAGGTAAATTACTTATAGAAGGTATTGGGAGTACAATGACCTTCAGTTGGCTTGGTTAAGCATTGGTGACCTTGGAGAAGATTTCTGGATCCAAAAGTCCCCATTTCCCAGAGGGCAGGATTGCTGGATTTTGTGTGTATACACAGTCTCCTTTGGTTAGCATCACTTTTACTTGCAAGAGTAGATTTCAGAGAAAAACGAATTTCTTGTTTCTGTCTCCCAAAACCTCAAAGCCTATCCACCTGGTTTTCCTCTTCTCTGTGAGGACCTGCAAGAAGCAAATAAATCTCTGGCACAAAATTGTGTTGTGTGTGGGGCCGCCCTGCCTAGCATGCTTGCATGTGGCCACAGCTCCTGAAGCCATTGCTGCTGGTAAGAGGGTGCCCCTGGTTCCACGCTCCTATTCATTGTTCTGTAAAGAACATCTGATGTGGTAAAAACCCACATTGTCTGATTTTCTTTGAAAAACAAATAACTGGCATTCTCAAGAAGTTTATAATACTTTCTTATTTTTGTCTAAGGCTGAAATGATGAAACCTCTTTATTTTTAACTTTTCAATTATTTTTAATTATGAACTATTCCAAACACAAAAAAAAATGAATGAGACTAGTAAAATATATATCCAGTATGTCCAATGCACTCACCCACCCCTTAGGCTGAAAACATGTGACGGTGTTAATTTGCTGCATGCTTCCTTCTGAACTTTCTGTTCATTCTTGGTGCCTGGGAGGAGGCTGAGAAGCATCGGTTTTAGAATCAGATCTCAGTTCAAATCCTAGCTATGTCACTAGTTACCCTAGGTACTCTAAATGAGTACTTCATCTCTTTGAGCTTCAATTTTCTATTTCTAAAAGAGGATAGTAATGCCCACCTCTTAGGATTGTGAGGCTGAAATGAGATCACTGGAATGCACTTAGCATGATGCCTGACACATGGTAGCACCCAGCAATGGGTCCTTGGTTCTATAGCTGTTTCCTTGATGTAGATTCTGGTAACTCAGTTTGCTATAACTTAGAGCCAGCCTAGTTCCCAGTCCCCCACCCCACCCCACACCCTATTTTCGTTGGAGTTACACTTTTATTTTATTTTTTAAATTTTTTAAAAAATTTTTTGAGACTGAGTCTCACACTGTCATCCAGGCTGGAGTATAGTGGTATGATCTCGGCTCACTGCAACCTCCACCTCCTGGGTTCAGGTGATTCTTGTGCCTCAGCCTCCCGAGTAGCTGGGATTACAGGTGTGCACTATCATGCCCAGCTAATTTTTATATTTTCAGTAGAGATGGGGTTTCACCATGTTGGCCAGGCTGGTCTCAAACTCCTGACCTCAAGGAGTTTGAGACCTGACCTGCCCGTCTGGGCCTCCCAAAGTGCTGGGATTACAGGCGTGAGCCACCAGGCCCAGCCTTATCTTTTTATTTATTTATTTATTTTTTTAGAGACACAGTCTTGCCCTGTCACACAGGCTGGAGTACAGTGGCACAATCATAGCTCACTGTAGCCTTGACCTCCTGGGCTCAAGCTATCTTCCTTTCCCTAGCCTCCCAAGTAGCTAGGATTACAGGTGTGTGCCACTATGCCCAGCTAACTTTTTTTTTTTGGTAGAGATGGGGTCTCACTCTGTTGCCCAGGCTGGCCTTGAACCCCTGGCTTCAAGTGATCCTTCTGCCTCGGCCTCCCAAAGTGTTGGGATTATAGGCATGAGCCACTGCAACTGGCTTCTTTGGATTTTTAAAAGCAATTACATGCCAGTTGACAGACCAGATACGAATCTCTTACCTTATAAGAACATTGAGGTCTTGTAGGTATCCCTGCTTTGATGCCTTTGGGCTAATTCAGGACACTAAGCAAGGCCTTTCACAATCCCCTGCCATTTTGTTTTTCTTAAGAATATATTGTTCTCTGTTTCAAACCTGACTTTACCGAAAGTCCTTTAAAAAAAAAAAAATCCTACGAAAGTATAAAAGTGAAGCTGCTTTTCATTTTATGGAAGAATCAATTGCACTGGGTAATAGATTTGTGTTTAATGATTCATGATAAATATATCAGGTTTAGAGAAAGAGAGACCTAGCAAGACAGAATGAGGCTGGGAGTTAGGAATCAGTTTCACTCTGATGAACATGACCTTGAAAGAGTCCCTTCCACCCTCTCATTTTTTTTATCATTGCAAGTGATAGGAAAATTAATGATGTGAACATTTTCTTTCTAAATAATTATAAGAGCTTCTGAGACCACTGTATGCTATAAAGAACTTTATGCTTTGGTATTCTGTTGGAGATGGGTAATTAATAGCTTATAAGGTAAAAGAATCTGCAAAAGGAAAACAAATCAACCTTACATAATAGGGTTATTGTTTTTTAATCCCGAAGTCGCCTGTATTCCCACTTCACTCTTACTTCGCACTCATCACATTTCTTAAACTATTTATGTGGAAGTGTTTGGCCCAGCTGGCTGCTTTCTGAGATTTCAACTTTCAGTGGAGATCCATGTCCAAGTTCAGACACAGCCCTAAATTTATCAATTTTATGAGCATGTAATGTGTCTACTCTTGCCCAAGAAGAACATAATGAATTCATTTCTTCCTCCACGAATGTTTAGTGCTATTAAGCACATCTTTCATTTTTTTAATTAAAAAATTCTGTGAAGCCACAGGTTTAAAAATATGTAGTTTATGTAATTGTTCTTTTAGTATCTTCCCCACCCCAATCCCCAGGGGCCAGTTATCATTGATAAGATGTTCACCAAGCCTTATCCAGACCAGCCTCAGTTACAAAATCATGAGCTTAACTGGTTGTTGGGGCTGGGCTGTCTATAACAAAAATGAAGGGCTTTAAATGAAGCATGAAATTTTAAAATGGCACATTGTTGTTGGAAAGCATATTTAATCAAGAAACTGCTTTAGCAAATTAAGAAAACCCATGCCACCATTCCTTGGCAGAGTGGCAGTTGCCTCAGGGCTCTGAAAGTTGTAGTAACTTAATCATCTTAGCAGCTCCCAATATAGCATATAGCTACCTAATCCTTTTTTTTTTTTTTTTTTTTTTGAGACGGAGTCTCGCTCTGTCGCCCAGGCTGGAGTGCAGTGGCAGGATCTCGGCTCACTGCAAGCTCCGCCTCCCGGGTTCACACCATTCTCCTGCCTCAGCCTCCCAAGTAGCTGGGACTACAGGCACCTGCCACTACGCCCAGCTAATTTTTTGTATTTTTAGTAGAGACGGGGTTTCACCATGTTAGCCAGAATGGTCTCGATCTGCTGACCTCGTGATCTGGCAGCCTCGGCCTCCCACAGTGCTGGGATTACAGGCGTGAGCCACCGCACCCAGCCTACCTAATTCTTTTCTTTTTATTAGATTTTATGATCATTTCTTTGTTTTAAAAATTATGCATGCTTCTATTGTGTTTTAATTTGGAAAGTACAGAAAATTATAGACTAGCAGGAAAAAATAATTACCCACAATGCCACCACGCAAGGGCAACTAAAATGAACCATTTTCACCCATCTAGTCTTTATAGTATATTAATAATATTCAAGGCTCCTGTCACATTTGTTGCAAATATTTCATCAGTCCTTGTATGTTTAATCAAAGTCGTGCATGCACGTAACACATAGAGTTTACACAACCAAAGTGCTCGTTGGAAAACAGTGGTCCCCGATGGTGCCCTGCACGTCACTTTCTGCTCTTTTATCTGGTTCTTTAGTATTAACTTCATATCCCTGGTTAACCTGTTATGTTGCTGCTTCCGGATTTCACTCAGCTTTAGGCATTGTCTGTGCAAGAGAAGGATTTAGCTCTTTCACTGCAGCTGACCCACCTCCCACCCCCATCACCCTTCTGTGCCATCTGTCCTTCTTGCCTAGGTGTATGTTATTGGGGCTAAATCAATGCCCAGTGATTTTATTGTTGCAACTAGGTAGACAGGAGTGACAGCTGAGCCATTATGATTATGTCTCCTTTCCTGCTTATCTTTTCATTTCCTTTATAACAAATAATTCTCTTGTTTTGTAAATTTATTTACATACTTTTCTATGATCCCCAATTTATCCTTGAACTCTTCTTCAGTTGTGTAAATCTCCCTGGAGCCTTCACACACATTAGGTGTTGTGTCAGTGTGGAGTTGATAAAGTCTATCCTGGGGTCTTCTTGCCTGCTCCCATCAGAACGGGTTGCTCGCTTAACCTCATGCTCAGGTGTGTCTTGGGATCTCCTTTCACTCTCTTCTGTATCAATATGGTTTGGCTGTGTCCCCACCTAGATCTCATCTTGAATTGTAGCTCCAATAATCCCCACGTGTTGGGGGAGGGCCCCAGTGGGAGGCAATTGAATCATGAGGGTAGGTCTTTCCTTTGGTAGTCTCATGATAGTAAGTCTCACGAGATCTGATGGTTTTATCAAGGGGCGTTTCCCTGCACAAACTCTCTTCTCTTGTCTGCCACCATGTGAGATGTTCCTTTCACCTTCTGCCATGATTGTGAGGCCTCCCAGCCTTGTGGAACTGTGAGTCCATTAAACCTCTTCCCTTTGTAAATTGCCCAGTCTGGGATATGTCTTTATCAGCAGCATGAAAATGAACTACTACATGTATTCACTCCTATTTCCTGCATTACCATGTTGTATTTGTTCCTTTTTGCTGCTGTAACATTTACAGCAAGCTTAGTAGCTTAAAGCAACACACATTTATTGTCTTACAGTTCTGGAGGTCAGAAGTCTGAAATGGGTCTCACTGGGCTCAAATTGAAGAGTCAGCAGAGATGCGTTCCTTCTGGAAGCTCTGGGGCAAATCCATTTCCTTGACTTTTCCAGCTTCTAGAGGCCACCAGCATTTCTTGACTTATGTCTCCTTTATCTTCAAGGCCAGCATTGTTGCATCCTCAGATCTCAGACTCTCCTTCTCCTCTCTCCTTCCTTAATTTATCAGGACCCTTGTGATTACATTGGACTCACCTGGGTAATCCAGGCTCCTCTCCTCAGCTCAGGATTCTTAACTTATCACATCTGCAAAGTCCTTTTTGCCATGTAGGGTAACATATTCACAGAATTTGGAGATGAGGACATGGGCATCTTTGGGGGACCATCATTCTGCCTTCTTTCCTCAGCCTCCAGTAGCTTCTCAAGAACAGGCGCATGGGACAGAAGTCATCTGAAATAGTGCATTTCTGAAAATATCTGTATTTTATCCTTAATTGATAGTTTGACGTGATATAGAATTCCAGATTGGAAATCCATATTAATCAAGATAGGTTAGGGTGATGCAATTATAATAAACTCCAAAATCTTAGTGGCTTTGCACATTCGAGTTTATTTCTTGCTTGTATAAGAAATAGCTTATATAGCTCAGGGATCCAGGCTGTTTCCATCTTGTGGCATTACCGTCTCAACACAGGACCTCCAATGTGGCACAGAGCAGAGAGGAACTAGAGGGGCACGTAGGGAGACTTTTCAGCCCTTCAGCCCAGAAGTGACCCGTGTCACTTTTTTTTTTTTTTGAGACAGAGTTTTGCTCTTGTCACCCTGACTGGAGTGCAATGGTGTGATCTTAGCTCACTGCAACCTCTGCCTCCCGGGTTCAAATGATTCTCCTGCCTCAGCCTCCTGAGTAGCTGGGATTGCAGGCGCCCGCCACCATGCCCAGCTAATTTTTGTATTTTTAGTAGAGATGGGGGTTTTGCCATGTTGGCCAGGCTGGTCTCGAACTCCTGACCTCAAGTGGTCCACCCGCCTCAGCCTCCCAAAGTGTTGGGATTACAGGCGTGAGCCACTGCGCCTGGCTGACTTGTGTCACTTCTGTGAGCAGTCCATTAGCCAGAACTTGTCGCAAGGCCCCACTTAACTGACAGAGGGCTGCAAGATAGAGCATATGAATACTCTGAGCATTGACTATCTCTGCCACAAAATCATGTCCCCTCTGAGTATGAAGGTTTTGCCAATTTTATTCTAGCTTCCAGTATTTCTGTTGAGAAAACGAATTCCTGATTTTTTATATGAACATCTAATCTGTCTCTGTGGAAGCTTCTTATTCTTCGTGTTCTAAAATTGTATAATTCTGTGTCTGGTGTGTATAAGTTTCATGTACCATTCCAGATACTTGGTGGACTTTGCAGTCTAGAAACAGATACCCTGTTCTGGAAACTTTGCTTGATGTTTTATTTTCCAGAAAGATGGGATTTCACTCTGTAACCCAGGCTGGAGTACAGTGGTGTGATCACAGCTCACTGCAACCTTGAAATCCTGGGCTCAAGTGATCTTCCCACCTCAGCCTCCTGAAGAGCTGGGACTACAGGCATGTGCAACCATGCCTGGCTAATTTTTTTTTTTTTTTTAATTTTAATAGACCCAAGGTCTAGCTATGTTGCCCAGCCAGGTCTTGAGCTCCTGGGCTTAAGCGATCCTCCCGCCTCAGCCTCCCAAAATGCTAGGATTACAGGCATGAGCTATTGCATCTCGCCTGGTTTTAATTTTTACATTTTTTAATGAATTTTGAGTCTCACGTTGTTGCCCAGGTTGGTCTTGAACTCCTGGCCTTCAGTCATCCTCCTGCCTCAGCTTCCCAAAGTGCTGGGATTGTAGCTGTGAGCCACCTTGCCTGTTTCTTCCTCTACATTTTCATTTTTTGTCATTCTGAACCTACTCTTACTTGGATTTTGGACCTCCAGGAGTAGTTGTCTGTGTTTCTTGGCCTTGTTCCTCTCATTTTTTCTTTTCTTTGTCTTTTTTGCTCTACTGTCTAGAAGAGTTTTGAAACTGTCTTCCGCTCCTTCTGTTGCATTTCTTCCTTGCTGTTCTCATATGTTTAATTTACAAGAGCTTGTTGTTGTTCTCTGAATGTTCCTTATTATAACATTCTTTGGTTCTATACGGGGTCTTTACATTTCACACTAAAGGTTATTATAGGTATTTTTATTATTTTTTGGTTGCTATTCTGGATGGAATATTTTTCCACTATGTTTTAAATTTATGGTTGTAATATTGAAAAATTACTGATATAATGTCATGTTACTGAACTTTTTATTTCAATAATTTTTCAATTATTTTATTTTTCCTTTTTTTGATAGAGAATCACATAATTGACAAAAGCATGCATTTTATCTCTTTATCCAATTCTGTTTTAAGTTTTATAACATTATCCAGAATAATATTATGTAATGTAAAGTCCATGGTGGGAGACTGTGTATTAATTATCATGTCCCCCACATTTAGGACATGTACCTATTTAGTTGACAATAAGTACATGTCAAATGAATGAATGATGGTTATAGACAGTATCTTTCTTTTGCTTCAAGTTTTAATAATATTAAAAATGTTCTGTCATTGAGTATAATTGTAATTTTTAGTTTAAGATACATATTCTTTATCATGTTAACAAAATATTATTTTTAAATTTTCTGAAAGCATACAGTTATTCAAGAAAATATGTTTCCTTTGTGGGTTGTGATCTTGCACTCAGGAACATGTGCTGAATTCGTTTAATTCAACTTTATTTTATAAACTAATAGGTGTAAAAACTAATGGGGACAGACAGTTTGAGACGTGCAGACAGGCACTATTTCTCAGTATTTGATTCGTTGTAACATTTTTACTGGTGACCTGGAAGAGGAAATGCTCAGAAAAATCTGAGTTTGCAGGTGACTCTAATATGCAGGTGACTCTAATATTTTTTCTGGTACTACTGAACCACAGGACTATCTACTAAGCTCAGAGTCTCTGTCACCTGTAATGTAGGGGCTTCCTCCCAGGACAATACTGCAGCCCAAAGAGGCTGTCAAAGTACTGGACACCCTGGAGCACAGAATATAACAGTGTCTTGTGCAAGCCATGATTTATCTATGTCAGAGAGTTTCTATGCAGTTTTAGTCAACAAAGACCAAGAGAGGCATAACTGGCTGGAGAACATTCAGAAACTAATAACCAAAATGATCTTGGGAGGTAGAAGCAAAGACTAAATTAATTATGATTCTTGTCAGAAGGGACATTGACTCTGGAAAATCATCAAAGCCTATAAAATCAGAAGCAGTGTGTTTGAGGTGAACACAAAACTCTTCACCAAGGCCTTGAACACAACTGTGGTCTGAAATTAAATAGACTCAAAGTGCCTCAAATCTTAAATACGATATATCAAAGACAAATTGAAGGACATTTTGTTTCTTGTGGGGGATAGTAAACAGCTGGACTTCATTTGCCCAAATGACAGTACAGGCCAAAACTATAAATCAGTTCCTATAAAAGTTGATATATATTCATGGATGATGAATCCACAGTAGATTAGGAAAAGTGCAATGTTGTTTAGAGGGACAGCCTAATACTTTAGAGTTGATGTTCTTGAATCTAGTAAGATCATTCTTATTTTATATATATAATAAAATAAGAAAATTAGCAAAAATTATTTCCAATATGAATATTATTTAGTGGTTATTGACTCTTATTTACAATTTAGTAATGCTTTTCTTTTTTGAGACAGAGTCTCACTCTGTCACCCAGGCTGGAGTGCAGTGACACAATCTTGGCTCACTGCAGCCTCCACCTACCAGGTTCAAGCGATTCTCCTGCCTCAGCCTCCTGGGTAGTTGGGATTACAGGCACCCACCACCACACCCAGCTAATTTTTGTGTTTTTAGTAGAGACTGAGTTTCATCATGTTGGTCAGGCTGGTCTCGAACCCCTGACCTCAAGTGAAGTCCTCAGTCTCCCAAAGTGCTAAGATAACAGGTGTGAGCCACTGCACCCAGCCAATTTAGTAATTTTTGGTTCTTGTCTCCAAAGCATTCACTGGGTGCTCCTGCTCAGATTCCCCATCTTGTAAGGCTTTCCTTGAAGCCTCCACCTCCTGCAGCCGCCCTAGGCAGAAGCTCAATATTGGGAAGGCATCAGCAGCAGGAGTTTGAAGATCCTGGTCCAAGTCCCGGCTCCTACTCCTCCTAGTCCTCATCCTGGCAAAGCCAAGTACTCTCTCTCTGAGTTTTGTTTTTCTCACTTATAAAATAGGAAGTAATGATTTCCCAGTATTCTTCACATTCACATTTTTGTGAAAAGGAAATCTAGTTAACATTTCTAGACGTGCTTTGGGAGCCATAAGGTGCTGGCTTCGCACTGATGGGTACAGATGGAGTGGCCTGTTTTCCAAACCTCTGAGTCATTACTTCTCTCTTCCCAGGTCCCTGACACCCTGCGAATGAACCCCCATGTGGCCTCTTGCTCTGGCAAACTGGTTTGATTATGTGCAGGGCTCCTCTGCCCCTGAAGCCTAAAGCCTAGTGAAAGACAGACTGGGTGGAGACCCTGGCAGTTCTCTTCTAGGCTCACACCCTCATCTTGACCTTCAGCTCCCCTTCCTCCACCCCATGGAAACAGAATTGTCAATGTATCCCCCTAAAACCTAGGGTAGAGCAAAACCAGCTGGACCTTCCCCCCCTGCCTTTCCCTGGGGTGAGACCTAGACTCCCCATTGGCTCCCATCCCCTCCCCAGCCCCCATTAAGGGGAAATTGGGAGTCATTTACTTTCTGTACTAGCTGTGTGGGACATGAGAGAAAAATGAGCAATGTGAAGCCAGCCAACAACAGAAGGAGACCCAGGGAAGGAGCCAAGTGGAAAACAGCCTGAAACACCTTTGTGCCATCCTTTGAGAGTATCATTTCCTACTACCAGAGCCTAATTCTGTCCTTGAGGAATATATGATCTTAAGACTTCACCTCCTCTAAGAGGAAGGCAGCCTTGGGCTCCTGTTAGAGATCTTAGTGTGCAAAACTGCAAAGCACTTAGAATGTCACTTCTGACCTTATAATATTCTTCTGTAACAATAGCTGGCACACATCATTATACATCATACTGTTACCAGTATGCATATATTGTTATCTCCCCAGCTATATTGTCATTCCTCAAGGGCATGGAACATATTTTATACATCTTTTTTGGCTTAATGGATATGTACTAATTATATGTGCCTAGAGGAATCCTTTCATCTGGCAGTCAGAGGTATCCAGAATGAACTTGTCAGTTACGTAAGCCCCATCCAGCATGATTCCATGATGCAGTGCCTCTAGCGCGGTGCTGTAGGACGTGAAGCATCACAGGTGATTTGGAGAGGTGGATGCTTCTTGCCCAGAGTCACTTACCTGCCTGGCTTTGATCTTCATGCTTCTCCCGTTTCTTTCTTCCTCTTCAAAACCAGATGTCTTCCTCCCCTTGGCCAAAAAGAATATACCAGTGAAGTGGTATGTCAGGGCATTAATAATGAGAAGTGTGCAGACTGTAGTTTATGAGGACTTCAGGTTCTTTGATTTAGAATATGATTGTTTGCTACAAATTAACTTCATCGTGTGTGAATATAGCAAAAAATGGGCAAAAATAACTGATCTGGGCTTGTCATCTGTCCACTTAATGGACAAGGTATGAGGGTTATCTAACTGATGTTTCTAAAGTTTCAAAATGTGTTCAGATACACGATGGTCACTGAGGAGAGATGTTATTAGCTTGACTGCCATTGTATTAGGTTGGTGCAAAAGTGATTGTGGTTTTTGTCATGAAAGGTGATAGTATAGTAGTTGGGGGCTTAACTTCTGAAGCTTAGTGAACCTACATTCACTTGAAGACTCTGCCTCTTACTGTGTGATTTGGGACAGATTTCAGAATTTCTGCTATGCTGTTTCCTCATGTACAAAGGATCCTATTTGATAGGGTTGTTGAGAGAATTAATTGAAAGAAACCATCTAAAATGCTTAGCACAGGCCTAGTCTATCCTGGATTAATGAAAGTCTAGTCAGTTGTTGGCATGGTATGAGTTAGTGGGTTTGATGTGCACACATAAATGCCTGTGCAAATACTGAGGAAGGGTTCTAGGAGTTACAGCAACAAGCAGAGTTTGAGTTATGTAAGCCTTCAAAAGTGTGTGTTCTGACCTCTGATGTTGCCATTTCAAGTTATTCTAAACTGGTTAACCACAGATGGGATTAAAGCAAGAATTATGAATATATTTTATTTATTTTATTACGGTAAGACAAAATAACAGATTTTCTTTAATGTGCACACAACAAATAATGTGAGAGAAAAAAAAAATCTGTTTGGTAGGATTAGTGTTTTCACTTGTATTCAGTCTGGCCAACACGGGAATTGATGCTATTTTAAGTATACTTTTCAGCCATAATTATCCAAGTAAAATCAAAAGCAGTTGTTTATTGAAAAGTACTACATTTAAGATAAGAAATTTAGTATATTGCAGGCCACAGTTTGGAGATCACACTGAATTATATCCTACAAGGAAATATCATTCTGGATGCCTTATAGAGGTGTACTTATACTAAATGTTACTCCAGATCTCAGGAAGCATATGTTGTAGGGATACCACAACACACATAGGGGAAAAATGCACTTTTAATGAGCCCTACTAATTTGACATTCATAATTCAGAAGGGAGATAGGCTGACATGGGCCTTTTTCTCTATAAAGATCAAGAATGTGACAGATGATTGTAGGAACAATTACATTACGAAAGAGAACCACCTCATTTCAAGGACCTCTTAGTGCAAAGAAAGAAAAGGGTGACCATTTTCTTATGGCCTTCAGTCATTTCTTTGGTTTATTTAGCACTGGCTCAGGTACTAGTTTCAGGGTGTAAAAATCCCCGATGCAGAGAACATTCTGCAACTCTGCAATACGTAGAGAGCCCTAGAATGGAAAAGTGCTAACGAATTTCATGACCTAATTTAAATTCCCCAGTGTGGCTAATTGATGAACTGTGTTTTACTGATCTGAATTGCTAATTTTTATAGATATTATTTTGACAGCTGTCCATTGGTAATTTATGTCAGGGTGTTTCCAGGGATATTTTTTTTTTTTTTTTGACAGAGTCTTGCTCTGTCACCCAGCCTTGAGTGCAGTGGCACGATCTTGGCTCACTGCAAACTCCGTCTCGCAGGTTCAAGCAATTCTCCTACCTCAGCCTCCCGAGTAGCTGGGATTACAGGTGCCTGCCACCACGCCCAGCTAATTTTTGTATTTTTAGTAGAGATGTGGTTTCACCATGTTGGCCAGGTTGGTCTCAAACTCCTGACCAGGGTCTCATTTTAGCTAAGTGTAATTGTATATGTTTTCTGGCATTTGGCTCGAGTCAAATCAATTTTAAATCTGCCAGAAAAGTTTGTTTTAACTAGTTTTTATTCCTAGTAAAAATATGCTCTCATTACTAATTATTTTGAGTAGGTATATATAGTATATCTTTAATTGATGATATATTGGAATACCCTTTTAGAATAATAATGTTTCATCTAATCAGAAATCTAAACAACCACTTGGTGATTACTGTGTACTCAAAGCCAGTTAGTACATTAGCGAAGTCACCAAAAGAATCATTTCCATTTCAAAATCTTGGGCGTTTGGTGGTATATATTTTTATTTTAGTGTATGAGAAAGTCAACCATTGCTATCCCAAATGACAGAAGTTATTCTTTTGCTTATTACATTTAATTATTTTGCTTTGCCATTTAATTGAAATACAGGGCTTCTATATTTTGAATGTGTGTTAAACAAATTTAGATTTATAATTTTATATTTTAATGATTAATATCAAATTCTCTTTTTAACTCTGTGAACATGAGTCATTTGAATTACTGAGTTATGCAGACAACATATTTTCAGCTACCTATATCTAGTTCAAAACGTGCCAATGAAAGATCAGTTTTCCCTTATTTTAGTTACAAATGATCTTGTAATTAGGATTAGTTCAAAAAGAACAAAATATTTTTACAGCATAACAAAAAGCTGTTGATGATAAACCTGAATCATCCATTTATTGGAGGTCCAAGAACTTAAATTAGTCTATCAGTTCATGTGAATCTCTTTCTTAAACCTTAGCAAAAAATGTTTCAACAGTTTACTCTTAATCATCTAATTATTTACTGTTGATTTTATGGTTGTATGACCATTGAATGCTTGAATTATAGCTCAAAGCTATCATTCATTCAAAATTAAGGATTACAAGGATGTGTTTTCATACATTGTTTTGTATTATGCTACATTTCACTTTTTATTGGAAATAATATTTATCTTGTAATTTTCTCTTTGAGAATAAGTATATTTTGGTAAAATTCCTCTTCAATTCACTCTGTGAGAAATTCAAATTTAATAGGCAGTAATTGAACTTTTTTAAAAGAGCACTGATCTTTAATGGTAATCATTGTGATGGCTGCTAAAGGATGTAATAGGTAGTTTCATTTGCCTTTGGTCCTGAGCAGTCTGAACAACAGAATTGCAAAAGTCCCATTCATATAGAGAGATGCCCGTGCGCTTCCTACCGCTCAGATACGGTCATGGTTTCCTTTTAATGGTGGTAACGGCACCAAAAGTAGATGTTTGATTTTTTAATATTCTTCCACATATATGTATAAAATAAAAATTTCCCATCTTACTCTAAAAAGACTCTACTTGTATTCCAATTGCAGGCACCCAAAGGTGCTTTGTGCGGGCAGTTTTTGTTTAGTTTTTGTTTTGGCAGTAGAGCCTGTAGGTCCTCAGGGATGCAGCGGCTCTCAGGATCTACATTATTCTTGCATCGTTGTTTAACGTGTCGTTCTAGCAGCAAGGACGTGTGCTGGCAGATCACCTCCACTTCCACTTAGAAAATTGCCAGCCAGTGCTCCTGCCTTCTAAGTGATTACTTTGCTGTGCTCAAAGTATCTATATGAAGATAAATCTTTTGCTAGGTAGCAATTCCTCAAGCACTGTCCCCCCCGCCACAGCAAAAATGATAGCAGATATGGTGTGTTCAAATGACTGCTAAATAGGCAAGCTGCATTTTCACAGGATAGTGTATAATCTTTTAAGAACTATTGTCTTAATTATGCAAATATAGAAAGAACTAGCAAAGCTTACTGGGGAAAAGCAATAGGCACTGTTCTGCATTGTTTTTGGGGAAGAAGTGTTTGCTATTTAATGATTTGGAAGTTTGCTTCTTGTTATTGGAACTTAGCATTAATTTGATTACCTTGGGAAATACACATACATTTCACAATCAAAATAGATTATTTAAATCTCCCAAGGTAGCCTGGGATGCCTTTTTTTTTTTTTTTTTTTTTGAGACAGAGTTTCACTCTCGTTGCCCAGGCTGGAGTGCAATGGCATGATCTTGGCTCACCACAACCTCCGCCTCCTGGGTTCAAACGATTCTTCTGCCTCAGCCTCCCAAGTAGCTGGGATAACAGGCATGCACCACCACACCCAGCTAAGTTTGTATTTTTAGTAGAGATGGGGTTTCTCCATGTTGGTCAGGCTGGTCTGAAACTCCCGACCTCAGGTGATCCACCCGCCTGAGCCTCCCAAAGTGCTGGCATTACAGGCAGGATGCTTTTTTGACACCCCCACTTCTACTCAGCTTTCTTTCCTTCCTTCAGAACCCTGTTCAGGGTGTGAAGGACAAGTTAAGCCATCTCCGTCTCTCTCATACTGCAGCCCACCTGTTCTTTAGGTCATAACCACAGACTCACATCTTTAAAGAAAGTTAGCAAATCAACTCAGAACCCTTACATGGGTCTTTCTCTCCTGCTGTCTCATCAATCAGAGCAAGTTCAACTTTCTACTAAATTTTTCTACATTTATATATGTATATTTATAAAAGGTATGAGTTAGGTGTGCAAAAATGTAACATTATGGGTTAAATAAGGTACATTTACATGATTTAAGGTATTACTAAACATGCATCCTAAGGTAAATAAACCCAGCACAGGAACTGCCCATTTCCACTGATGATAGAAAGGTGTCTGTTTCTAATCGTTTAGTCTCAGCTTCTCAGGGGTCTCCCCTTCTCATTTCTTTCTTCCTTTCTCCTTCCGGCCGATCCAAGTTCCCAGGGGGCCTTTGGGGAACAGAGCCTTGTCCAGGCGCTGTCCTCTATCCAGGATTGTCTCAGTTCACTAGGCCTGGTCTTGGGATTCAGCCCATTGCTTCCACGTCTGAATTGGCTGGCCCTGGCCCCTCCAGGGTCTCTGGTAAAGCCCAGAGGCCCTGCATCCCCCCTTGCCCTGACCCCAGGCACCTCTAGCCCTTTTTCAGAGCTTCAGAAAAGTTCCAGAAATGTTCTTATCATGAATTGCCCCAGGATCGTGTGTCTGAGAAGGTCACTCAGTCATCACCACTCTGAAGCTCAAGCTCTAATGAGAAGCTGGACCTCTCTCTGAGAGGTAGAGCCTCAGAGCTCACACCCTGGGAGGCCAGCTCCTTGTTCTGTAGGACTCCCAGAACATTATCTGCGATTTCTGTCAACCTGTTCCTCCCTAGATCACTTGGCCCAAGGGAGAGAACCACTAGACCTTTTCCTAGGGACCCAAACAGCTTCTGAAATCTGATCTTGTCCCTCTTTATCCTTATCCTGTTGACTAACTGAACCTTTGTCTCCTTTTGGGAGGCAACTAGCTCTTACCTTATTCTTAGTAATCTTTGGTTCTGTTGATACACTTGATGCCTTCCCCTTCAAGTTTTACTCTTTAGAATTCCACATCACTCTCCTCTCAATCACTTGGCGTTGGAAAATTTTGGCTTTCAGGACAAATAGCTTTCCCAAAAAGTCACAAATGAAAATTTAGAAGCTAAAAAGAGAAACAGAAGATAGAAAGTAATTATCAGAAAAAAAAAATCAGTCGTGAAACCGGAATTGTCTTTTCTATATTGTCTCCATTCCTTTTTAAATTACATCTTTCTTTTGTTCTTGTATTAATTGTCTTATTAATTCCATGCTTTTTGGAGGGGAGAAGGATGGAGAAAGTGGTAAACAGCCTCAAATCCTTTTTGCCAGCAAAGAAATGATCATTTAAAATAGATTCAGGCCGGCCATAGTGGCTCACGCCTGTAATCCCAGCACTTTATGAGACTAAGGCGGGCAGATCACTTGAGGTCAGGAGTTCAAGACCAGCCTGATCAACATGGTGAAACCCTGTCTCTACTAAAAATATAAAAATTAGCTGGGCATGGTGGTGAGCATCTGTAATCCCAGCTACTCGGGAGGCCGAGGCAGGAGAATCATCTGAACCTTGCAATGAGCCGAGATCATGCCAATGCACTCCAGCCTGGGTGACACAGCGAGGGTCTATTTCAAAACATAAAATAAAATAAATTGGAATACTCTATCTATGCGTCTTTTATGTGGCACCTTGTGTGGCTTTCCTGAGTTCAAATAAGCCACTGAAAAAATACCTCAGTGAAAGTTTCAATCCGTGAGTTGTTTCTTTTCATCTCAAGGCTGCTTATCAGAGGACATAAAACAGCATTAACTGTGACAGAAGAAAAGGACGAAGGCAGAGCAGGCTCATATCCCTGCATAAGTCCTGAACCATGCTTCGTTAAAGTCTGTACTTTGAAGAGTTTCGGGCCTTGTTGTTAATCAATAACTCTAGCCATGTAGTGTGCAATTTAAGAGAACACAAGGATCAAGGAGAAGCAACTCTTATCTACATTGCTTTTGCCTGTAATGGCTTCCATAATTTATCCACAAGGAGAAACAAGCAATGAGAAAAATCCTCCCTGACCGGTCAGAGCCTGTTCATATTTTGGCAACAAATGAAGCTAAGGAGTTGTCAGGTGTGGTAGATTATTCCCAAGAGGATGTGTTTTATTTTTATCTTGTGATGAAACACCCTCTGATGAGCACAGCAGATAGCACTTTTAACAAACTCTCTTTGGAGAATAAGTATTTAATTCTATTACAGAATGCCAACAAGGTGGCTGTTTCACAATGAACTGTCCCCTGTGAAGTACTATAGAGCAGATACAGGGTGCACCTCAGTTGTTATTTAAAGGATCAGTTATCAGTGGTAATGTGCACTTAAATCCACTGGGAATCTCGTGAAAATGCAGTAGGTCTGGAGAGGGGCCCAAGATTTGGCATTTCTGACACACTTCCAGGTTATTTTAATGCCTGGTCCCTGTTTCTCACTTCACACAGCAAAGTTTTAGAGCACCTTAGAGATCTCAAATAACTCTGTGCAGAAATTTCTTACTGGATTAGTGGAGCCAGTAAGGACTTGCAATGCCAGTGGCTTTTATGGGCCCCTCAGCTTGCCAATCATTAGGGAAATTGCCCAACTGGAAACTAATAGCTTAAGCAAGGAAAATCCCGTCCCTGGCCAGGACAGCACCTCTGCAAACATCCATCCGGAATTGATTCTGATGTTCTGACTGTGCATCGGAAGGGTAGCTTGAAGAATGCCTTTATTTTAGACTCTGCCCACCTGCAGGCTACAGGACTCATTTCCAGGACTATGTAAAACATTGTATCTATAGGAGCAAGCAATTTCTACAGTCCGTATTTGGGACCAAAAATCTTTTTTTTTTTTTTTTTTTTTTGAGGATTGGAATGACCAAGGAACCCGTTAGAATGGATCAGATGTATTTCTGTTGATTTACAAAAGATAATTTCATTGTCAGTAATGAATGTCCCTAAATGTTTTGGACACAATAAGGAGTTTCAGGAGAAAACCGTAATAGTGAGTAGTTATCCTTTTCCTAGGATTTTGATTTCTTAACATGAAATGCTGATTCCAATGCTTTGGCTTTCCTATGTCAGTTCATACAAATTTCTAATTTTATTAATTATTGCTTCTGTAGAGAAGAATCTGCCATATTAGACGAAAGTCATTTTATCAAACCAAGGAAAAATATTAAGTCTACTAGAAAATATAAGAGTTTTATTGACTATTGTCTTTAAATTTTTTTAAAATTATGGAACAGTTTAAATGTACAAAAATGAAAGTATAGGTTACAAAGCCCTATATACATCCATCTTCTAGCTGTCCTGGTTACCAACTTATGGTGCTAGGGGCTAAATGTGTCTCCCCAAGATTCATATGTTGAAGTCTAATCACCAGTGTGATAGCAGTAGGAGGGTAGCCTTTGGGCAGTGATTAGTTCCTGAGGGTGGAACCCTTATAAATGGAATTAGTGCCCTTATAGGAAGAGATACAACTTGCTCTTGGACTTCCCATCCTCCAGAACTATGGGAAATAAGTTTTCATTCCAATGCAGTATTTTGATGAAAATGTGTCATAAGTGGTGCTGAATGTTTTCCATTGTACCGTACTAGGAGATACATAAGGTTTGGTTTCTCTTTTTTTGCAATATTGTTAAATACAGTCTTAACTTTTAAGTATAGTCTTAACTTTTATACTCTCATACGAGAGTTCAGAAATCTTACCCGAAACTCGATTCTACCTTTGATAAATGAAATATGGCAGTGGTCCCCAACCTTTTTGGCACCAGGGACCAGTTGTGTGGAAGATAATTTTTCCACGGATTGGGGGGTGGGTGGGGAGGATGGTTTCAGGATGAAACTGTTCCACCTCAGATGGTCAGGCATTAGATTCTCACAGGGAACGTGCAACCATTAATATATCCCTTGCATGTGTAGTTCATAGTCTTTTCTATGATATGTAGTCCAATTTAATTTGCAATGGTTTGAATGTTTGTGTCCTCCCAAAATTCGTATACCAGAACCTAATCCCTAATGTGATAGTATAAGAGTTCGCACTCCTATGAGAATATAATACTGCCACTGATCTAATAGGAGGCAGAGGTCAGGTAGTAATGCTCACTCGCCCGCCCACCACTCACCTCTTTCTGTGCAGCCCAGTTCGTTACAGGCCACGGACCAGTACCAGTCCATAGCCCAGGGGTGGGGGATCCCTGAAATATGGTATATAGAACTAAATATATAAAATCTAATATATACATTGATATTTATATATGTAATATAAAAGATTATGTTTTTCAGGCTTCTATAACAAAATACCATAGACTGGGTAGCTTATAAACTACAGAAAGTTATTTCTCACAGTTCTGGAGGGTGGAAGGTCAAAAGGTCAAGATGCTGGCCGATTCAGTGTCTGATGACTGCCTGATTCCTGGTTCACAGATGGTGCCTTCTCACATGGTGGAGGGGGCATGGCAATTCTCTGGGGTCTTTTTTTATAAGAGCACTAATCCCGTTTATGCCTCAGGACCTAATCACTTCCCCAAAGTCCCACCTCTTATACTATCACATTAGGGATTAGCTTCCGGCATATGAATTTTGGGAAGACACAAACCTTCAAATGATAGCAGATTAAATTGGACTACATGTCATAGAAAAGACAAAATTAAAGTGGCCTATACAAGATAGAAGTTTAGCAAATCTAAAGATAGGTACCTCTGAGTGGTATGACATCCCCACAGTCATCCAGGAACCACATTTTTGCGTGTATGTCTTCCATGCTTAAGATTGCCTCATGTTCCAAAATGGCCCCTGGAGCTCTAGCCATCATATCTGCTTCTCTGGCTGGTAACATAAATGGAGATGAGAGGGTAGGAAAAAAAAGCCCTACCTCCCAGGTCAGCCAGTCCCAGACCCCAAACAAGGATGTCTGCATATTTCAAAATGGCAATTCATACCTTCAAAAAAAGCAGGAAATGTTGGAAAGTCAGGATTCCCACTGTGGGAAGCTGTCAAAATATTAATAAGGTATTTCAAAGACTTTGGGCAGCCACAAACGATAAACGTCCATTACATGTAGTTTAGAAATGTATCCTAGTGCAACTGTTATTATGTGAACATGATTACCAAATCTTGGAAAGAAAAGATTGGCTCAAATATGAAAAATAGAGGAATGCATAAGAATCCAGAGAAATCCTTTGCTAACATATTGTCAGTATTTGATAAATTTTTGTCCTAACACCAGGCTGAAATGGAAGCTCAACTCAGGTTTGCCCAAGAAGAAGCAGGACTCCTGATTTGAAGGGTGGTGTGGGGGAGGGTTTCTAGCAGGGAATGGATGCTTAAGCCAGTGGTGGGACATAGATGTTACCTAGTTTTACTCAGTGCTATAAAGAAACGAAACAAATAGCTTCTCCAGCAACCAGAGCCAACAGACTGTCACTTCTCTAAACATTTAAGCTGCTTTCATGCAGTTCTATTTTCAAAGTAAATGATCTATTCAGCTGTTTGCTTTTGTTGTTTGTTTTGGCAGGAAATTTGAATAGGGACAGAATAATAGCTAAAATTGATTGAGTACTTACTGCGTGCCACACACTGTTTTGGGTAGTTTACATTTAAACATCACAGGCCATAATATTGGCATTATTACTAGCCATTTTACGGATGGATAAACTAAGGCACAGAGAGGTTAAGTAATTTGCCGAAAGGGATGCTGCGGGTAAGAGCTAGAACTGGGATTTGCACTCTGGCACTATGCTGTATTGTAATAGATCCACCGTAACACATATCCTCCCGTGAGTATATTTTGCGAATTGTGAAGGGAAACAAGGGGAGGGAGAATGGGGCATTGGCTCTAAGTTGCTTCATTATAGAGAGTGAAACGGGGAGAAGAGATTGTCTGGGGTTCACAGTATTAGTGCAGACATAGTTCTGGATCCTGGGTGCCGCCCCCTCTTTAATGCCTCACTCACTGGCGGATCTTTGCCCAGGAAGCTGAGGGCAACCTTAGGCCCTAGAACTTGCCACCCATCTGAGCTCCCGTCCTCCTTTCTGCCACTCCTTCACGTCCTCCACTTCTGAGAGCAGTTTTGAGTCACACCCCTTGTGGAAGATGCCTCAGCCCTACCCTGAAACTGACCCCTACCCCCACATAGCCCCAGCACCTTGCATTTGAGCACACCGCTTCCCAGGTTGTGTAGGCCTCAGATTTTGAGTACAGTGTTGTAATATGTATTTGGCCTGTAACTTGCGCTGAGATGCATGGATAAGCCATTTTAATTTAGCTGTATAGCAAAACCCATCCTTGACAGAAAGTGTGGACTAACACAGAGGCAATTTCTTCCTGCCTTGCTCATCACGTTGCATAGTTAGAGCCAATCCCTCAAGCCCTCCTTCCCCTCCTCCCTTCCAGTTCCCACGTGCTCCTCTGGTCTGATTAGACACCATGGCCTAGCCTTGTGCAGTGTGCAAAGAGGAGAAAGGAGTGAAGAAAGGGAAGAGGAGGGGAGGGGTCCTAGGCAGGGCTTGGAGGCTGTGACAGTCACCCTGTAGGCTCCAGATTGAGACAGTGGCCTGGGGAGGAAAGGCTACTTAGGGCAGCAGCACCCCCCCACCCTCCTTTCTTCCCCCTCAGCCATTTGCTCTGTTTTCTGGAATATCTGCCTCTCTCTCATCCACCAACTGTATACACTGCTGTGAGAGCTGGGACTTACGTTCATAGCTGCATTTAGCCCATTACCTAGTACACAGGGCCATGCATATAGCAGGACCTGAATAAACATTTAATGAATAGAATTCAGTATTTATTATCACAGTCCTTGAACTCACAAAAGCTGAAGTCACATACTAACTGTATATAAAGAGACCGTCTTTACCCCATGAGTCTTAAAAGCGGGGTTGCTTGGACCATTCCTCAATGGAAGAATTACCTGGGGTGCTGTTAAAAATATAGGTTCCCAGGCTTCACCTGAGAGTGTGATTCTGTGGAGCTGGGGATCTGAATTTTTAACGTGTGTCCCCAGTGACTCTAAGGCAGGTAGACCGTGGAACTCATTTTCAGAAATGACCTAAGCAGCATTTCTTGATCTTTCTTAAAACTCTGTCGCTCTTGCTTGATACTCTATACTGCCCTCTCTGTGCATTGATAACTGTGGGTCCCGGGTGGCTGCAAACCACATGTGCCATGCACCAGAAGGGGCATTGTTGTGACTGAGGCCGGATGACCTTAAGAATGAAACCCGAGCCCTCATGGGGTTAAAATTCCAGAAGTACCTTAGTATTTGCTGCAAAACCATCGGTAAGGAGGAAAACCCCACTGCTCTATGAATTGAATACTAACCTGGAACTACTCCCAAATCAATTGGACTTTCGTTTCTCATTCAGAATCTTCACTGAATGTTCTTAAGTGAGTTTTAAGATACCATTTCCATGTAAAAAGCTTATAAAGACTTGTTTGAGAGTGTACTTGGAAAAGAAGCATTTTTATCCTGTCTTACATACGTAATCAAAATTAATCGCTTTTCCCCCAGCCTATCTCTGCTACTTTCAGCTGTTAAAGAGCCATTTGATTTAATATAGCACCTCATTCTTCAGTGATCTTCAGCAGCTGACACCTGAATTTGTCTGCAGACAATGTGCTTTTTAAAAAATTGGCCTGCTGGTGCTTTTGATGTAAATTTTATAGGGCCATCATCTTTAGATTTTTCTTTATCAAACAAAATACTCTCTTTTTTATTATTCTTACTTGCATTCTTATGATGATTAAAATATCACAGGAAATGTGTGTGGTTGAGTCCATATTTCCTAACTATATTTTATGATTAGGCTCCTCTAGATGGCTCCTACCATACATAATAAAATGTCAGAGGTGCAGCGGTAACCTCGTTATGGTGTGCATTTGAACTCAGTCCTAGCACCATGCTAGGTCCCTAGGCACATCCTTTTTTCTTTACTTTCCGTATCTTATTATTTTTATTGTTAAACTTTTTTTAGTTCTATTTTTAATTTGTGCATTTTTGTTATTTGGAAGATAGCTTTGTTAGCCACCTTGCATCCTTTCTGGAATAGACTAGGAGATGTATAAATATGTATCTTTAATGAACATGAATAGAGAAAACCAAGATATTTCTATTGTCCAACTTTTGGTTCATTTTGATTCCCACCACCATCTTTGCATGGCTGTTGCTGTAAGCCTGTGATCTTTACTATAGTACTCTGATTTCCTGCAAGAAAAGTGAAACTGAACCCCCTTAATACCCAGTCTCCAACTCCCAAGCATTCCCTACATACAAATGCTTCCTCCCACACAGTTAGGATGTGTCTTTCTCCTCCAGATACCTCTACCATGGGGTGCACCTCCACCTCCTCTCCAACATGGCTGTCAAGGGTTCTGCTACCTCCTCACTGCCACTGAGCGCCTTCCAACATGGCTGCCACCACCAGAGGTCTTGCCAGCTCACAGCTGTAATAGTTCCTGCTCCCACTACCTGCTCCAGCCCAGCCAAAGGAAATGTCAGAGTCAGTTAGAAGCTGGGAGAACCCCTCTATCTCTCCATAGTGTGCTCAGTGTCAGAGCCGTGTGTGTGTGTATGTGTGTGTACACTTCTGTTGGTAGGGGCTACAAGTAGATGACTATGAACACCTGCTTCTATAGCCACAGTGAATTCCCAGTCCAGCAGGGAAGAAGGTATGTCTTTAAGGTTTTTCTACATAATGAAATAATTATGCTTTCATAATCTTGTCCCACAGGTACCATGGTGGTCATGGCAAAATGCAGAACCCAAAAGTTTTCAAAATAGTTTGTCTTCTGAAGACTGTTATTCAGTGCCAAGTTTGTTCTTGATGTTTTTCTTCTAAATATTTTGTCCTGTTTGATGAAACAAGTAATCTATGGTCATTATTTCTAAAACATATTTCCTTTTTTAATGGCTATGGCACCAGTTAAGCCTTTTAGACTTTCCAGGGTGTTGCCAGGTGGCTTCTGACTACTGTCATCCATTAAAATGGCTTAATTTGAGTTTGAGGACTAGACAGGAAGACACAGGTTTAAAGGCCCATATTTACTAGAATAACATTGTTAAAAGGAAACATTTTAATAAATTAACAGTTTATTTGAGCAAAATATGATTCATGGATCAGGCAGTTTTCAAAATCATAAGAAGTTCAGAGAGAGCTGTACTCTGCATCATGGGCAGTATTTATAGACAGAGTAGAAGGCAGGTACACAAAAAACTTGATTCCTTACAGCTCAGCTTTGCGTTCACTGGATGTGGTCTGATCAGTTGGTAGCCTGTTATTGGCTGAAGCTTAGACCGGCTTGTGATTGGCTGAGACCCAGCTATCTTTACACAAATTAGACTCCCAATTATGTTTCCATTCATTTAAATACATGGTAGATTTTGTTTCATCTTCAGGGTTTTTGATGCTAGCTGTTGACCTTTAGAGGACACATTGTGAGCCTCTTGGTCCTAATTGCTGTACGTTTTGAGACAGATCTTGCTGATGTCTTTGGTTCCAGCCTCGCCCCCACCACTCCATCCTCCACACTGGCCAATGTGGTCTCTCTGGAGGCCCCCTGCTTCACCCTCTTCTGATGCCCTGAGGATGGAGGGGTAGCAGCAAAGTTCTTCCCTCCCTTTTTCCACTCCAACCCTCCTGCCCACCCTCGAGAGGTTTCTTTGTTTGCTTTTATTTGTTTTTGAGACAAGATCTTGCTCTGTCACTCAGGCTGGAATGCGGTGGCCCAATCCTGGCTCACTGCAATCTCAACCTCCTGGGCTCAAGCAATCCTTCCACCTCAGCCTCCTGAGTAGCTGGGACCACAGGTGCATGCCACCATGCCTGGCTAGTTTTTGTTGTGTTTTGCAGAGATGAGGTTCTACCATGTTGCCCAGGCTGCTCTCAAACTCCCAGGCTCAACCTATTCACCCGTCTCAACCTCCCAGTGCTTTTGTTTTTTAATAATTCCTTGTGATTTCTTGCCTGCTCTTTTAAAAGCAAGACTGGGACTCTTTAAGAGATGGTAAGTTATTTTTAATAAATCTCTGTACCCTGACCCTGTTCCCATCAGGAGCGTCAGAAGGACAAACAGCAGCTAAGTGAGCCTCTACCAGCGAGTGTTACAGACCCCTTTATAAGCTCTCCTCATTAGGCATTTCTGGCACCTAAAATAGATGGCTGGAGAGGTAATTAGATGCAGTTACTTGCAAAAGTCTCAGAGGCATTTTCTTGATAGTACACAAGAGGAGTCTATTAATTAGTTCTAACAAGGAAGGTTTAAATAACATCAGTTAATGGCCAATTGCTGGTGGCAACCAGGCAGACAGAATCCAGAGTCCCTGGGCTGAGCTTCATCCTTTGCCTGGAAGGGGAAGAGTTCCATGAAGACAGAGCTCCTGCCTGTAGTCTCTCTGGGAAGATTAAATACATACAGATTAAGGAGTTGAGAATAATTTAGTGCCAAGCTCTGTACTAATAATTGTAAGTCCAATGAGTGAACAGGAGAATCCCCCAGAGATGGAGAAGATGTGAGTGTTTGGGTCCAACAGCAATCATAACTTGCTTTTTCCTAAGTGATTTTGTGTGTTGTATAGTATGCTTGTTGTTTGTTGGGTGGTTGTAAAAAAGCATTCCATCCGTATGGGGAGATTAGGCTGGAGCCCCAAAACAAAAACTCTACCTCTCCAGGGACTCTCTGTCTGGCAGCCTACGAGGAACAGGTATTGTGTTAGAATTAATTAAGCATTTCCCTCTCTGGAGCCATCCTTTGGAATGCACACATCCCTGGGAGGAGGGACCCACCAAGCTTTCTGCACTCCAGGTGAACAGCTATAGAGAAACTTCCTCTGAGCAGGATGGACCTGGAGCATCCTTGTGGGTTATGGAAGCACAGGAAGGGGACAGAGGCCCTTCAGCATCCAGTCGCGGTCATGAAGTGCCACTCCCCATGGTCTGGTGCCTCTGGAGCCCCATCTCCCTCCAGTTTGCTGTCCCCACTGCCGCCACCCATGCCCCACTCTTCCACCCTGTGCCCCAGCCATGTGATGCATCTCTACCCAGAGCAGGGCTCCAGTCCCCACCCTCTTCTCAAACACCCAGCATCATCAGAGCCAGAATTAGTAAGGAGGACATCGGCCACAGGAAACAACCTCAGATTTTAGCATGAGAGGGGAGTGGGGAAGAGAGCACTGGAAAGTCTCATGGTGGGGAAGAGAGATAAAATGTACACTATTTTTTTCAAAAATGTAATTCTATTCACATACCAGGAAATTCTCCCTTTTAAAGTGTACAATTCAGTGGTTTTTAGTATATTCACAAAATTTTGCCACCATTACCACTGTCCAATTCAAAGCATTTTTGTCACTCCAAAAAGAAACTCTGTACCTGACAGTCACTCCCCACAGCCCCCATGACCCCCAGCCCCTGGCAACCACTAGTATGCTGCCTGTCTCTATGATTTTGCCTACAGGATTCTGAGCATTTCATATAAATGGAATCATACAATATACAATATGTGGCCTTTTATGTCTGACTTCTCTTACTCAGCATAATGTTTTCAAGGTCTGTCCATGTTGTAGGAGGTATCAGTTCATTTCTTTCTATGGCAGAATACTATTCCTCATTTGCATAGAGATGATCTTTCTTTTTCTTTTTTTTTTTTTTGAGTCGGAGTCTGGCTCTGTCCCCCAGGCTGGAGTGCAGTGGCACGATCTCGGCTCACTGCAAGCTCCCCCTCCCGGGTTCACACCATTCTCCTGCCTCAGCCTCCTCAGTACCTAGGACTACCCAGGTACTTTTTTTTTGTATTTTCTGTAGAGACGGGGTTTCACTGTGTTAGCCAGGATGGTCTCGATCTCCTGACCTCGTGATCTGCCCGCCTCGGCCTCCCAAAGTGCTGGGATTACAGGCATGAGCCACCATACCTGGCCTTCTTTTTTTATTATTATTATTTTTTATTTATTTATTTTTGAGATGGAGTCTCTCTCTGTCACCCAGGCTGGAGTGCAGTGGCACGATCTCGGCTTACTGCAACCTCCACCTCCCAGGTTCAAGCAGTTCTCATGCCTCAACGTCCCAAGTAGCTGGGATTACAGGCATGCCCCATGACACCTGGCTAATTTTTTAATTTTTAGTAGAGATGGAGTTTCACCGTGTTGGCCAGGCTGGTCTCGAACTCTTGGCCTGGCCTCAAGTGATCCACCCATCTCGGCCTCCCAAAGTGCTGAGATTACAGGCATGAGCCTTTTAATGTCCAGCTGCCTGTACCCAACTCCCACCCTTAAAAAAAATGCTTATGCTTAAAATAGTGACATTGCATGGACATACCATGTTTTAGTTATCTGCTTATCATTTCATGGGCATTTCAGTCGTCTCCACTTTTGGGTTATTATGAATAATGCTTCTACGAATATTTCAATACAAGCCATTGGGGACATATCTTGGGTATACACCTAGGAGTGGAATTTCTGGGTCATATAGTAACTCTATGTTTAGCTTTTTGAGGAGCTGCCAAACTGTTTTCCAAAGTGGATGCACCATTTTACATTCCACCAGCCATGTAGGAGGCTTCCAGTGTCTTTGTATCCTTGCCAACATTTGTCATTGTTCATCTTTTTGATTATAGTCAGCCAGGTGGCTATAAAGTGGTATCTCATTGTGATTACTCCATGTTTTTTAATCAGTGTTTAAAGGGTTAGCATGTTCTGTGTTTCAGGGATATAAGCAAAATGCTAGAGTCTCTTCCTAATTATTTTTAGTTACAGTTTTAAGAATAATAGGCTTTGGCTGGGTGCGGTGGCTCATGCCTGTAATCCCAGCACTTTGGGAGGCCGAGGCGGGTGGATCACAAGGTCAGGAGATCGAGACCATCACCTGACCCAGGATGAGGGATTGGCCAGTAGGGTGTGCTCAGAATTTTAGCCCCTCCCCACTCCTGGGGGCCTTTGTCCAGGGCAGGACTTAGATATACAACTGTACTTGGATTGTAGTTGGTCGCTTGGAAGCCAGATAGGCCGGGGTTCCTGTTTTCAGCTAGGCTGAGGGCTCTGACATTCAACAAAGGATTTAATGCCCCTGGACCTCGGTTTCCTCGCCAGTAAATAATATTGATAATATTTCCTTCTAATGACTATAGCCCTCTTATGGTATTGTGATGATTCAAGGAAATGAGCTTTATAAAGCAGCTGGTCTAAGACCTGACAAATCCAAGTGCTTACTAAACAGTAGTTAATTTTATGTCTTATCCTAAGGGACTTGACACAGGTATTATTTTCTCTAGAAGATGGGTCAGCAAACTATGACCCATAGGCCACATCAGTGTAGTATTTTACCTCCCACAAGCTAAGAATTGTTTTGACATTTTTTAAAGGGTTGTAATCAAAACAAAGAATATGTGACCTAAGTTTCCTGATTCTTGCTCTAGGCCCTTCTCTGACAGCCCCTCGTCCCTGCCCTGCTCACCCCCACTTCAGGGCCAGATGTCCCTACTCATTGGTCCCTTATCACCTTGTACTTATCTCTGACATAGCCCTTTTCACAAAGAAATCCCTAGGAAACAATCAGCAGCTTCTCCATCACTGCATCCTCAGGCACACAGTAGGAAGTTAGCAGCTGTGAGTTCAGGGAATGAAAGGGGAGTTGGGGAGAAGAGGACACTGAAGACAGTTTTGCCAGCCACACAGTTTTGCTTAAGTCCTAAGGGGAGAGGAGATTGGCACTTGGCTTTGGCTGTCCTCCTGTGCATTGCATTTGAGCAGAGCAATGCCCTTGCCCCAATTGTATCCTCAGATACGTTAGTGTGGGGGGACACTCTGAATTTCCCCTAGGCCGTCACATGTGGGCTGGACTTCCCAGGAACACATTTCTTGGTAATTCACAACTCCCTTCCGGAGAAGAAACTTGGCCTGTGGGTAACAGACCCCAACCCAATAGCTCTTGGGCCTCTCCTGGAAAGACACAGCTTTCTCTCAGCCAGGCTGCATGAATTCAGGATTTGCATTCTCTTGGTTGGGGCTGGGCTGAAAGAAGGTGGAATGCATGTTTTTGAGATTCTAAATAAGAAAAGCAGGCGTGACTATGCCTGCTTGATTCTATTACTTTGGGGCATTTTCAAAGAATTTCTTGTCTCCACTTATTTTTCTAATATTCATGTTTATGTTGAATTCCTCATGCAGAAACTGATGCATTGCTTTTACCCCAGAGCTTTCACTGACGTTTGATGGAATTAGCTGTGCAAACACTGCTGACATGATGTGCCCTCCTGTTTTGGTCCCTTCTGTACTAAACATGATTTTTACAATGAACTTGAGCTCTGTGTGTATGAGAGAAAAAGAAGGAGACTGATTTGTGGCCTGACTACTTGCCCCCATAAAAAAAGTCCAGAAGAGCCCACCGATTAAAGCATATAAGATGAAGGCAGGACAGCAACTGTCTGAGGGGAGCAGATGTTTAAGGTGCTTCCAGCAATCTGAGTTGAGCGGTTTACAATTCTCAGGCAAAAGCAGGCACAAGCTTTTTCAACAGATAAGGAACAACTTTAAAAAGAAAGGGACAAATGCAGATGAAAGACTTGCAACTCACAATGACTTTTAAACTTTCTACAAAAAAAAGAAAGAAGAAAAAGAGAAAAAACCTTTAAAGTTTATAGTAGTAGGTTTTTTCCAAAGGTTACCAATGTGTAGGTTGTTTGCAAACATTGCCCAGTGGAAGAAAGGGGGGAATATTTCCAAGTCACAATTCTACACGTTTAATGTCAAAGCCTACTAAATATTACTCCTCTTGAATCTTCAAAGGAATTGTGTATAAATTCCTGAAAAATAAAATTGCATTTCTGCCCTTGGATGCAAGTGACCCTTTGGTCACTCCCCATGATGACTGGATGAACATAGTTTAACCTTGAGAGCAACTCTCACAACTAGGTCAAAAGTTGTTTATTGACCACATAATTTCCAGGTGCAAGATACTTGGAATTTTTAATGCACTTACACTAAAATTACACAGGGGCTGAAAGATTGTTTAGCTGGACTTCTGAGCAAATGAGTGTGGTCATTATTGTTGTTTTAAGTAGACCACATACATTCACAGAAGGGAGCTTTACCGTGACCCAGCAGATTACAAAAACTACAGTGAGTTCCTTTGACAGCTTGTGAGTAGAGAAATATATTTATAACAAACATTTCTTCTTCTCCAGCTACCTTTGGCTTCCAACCATAAATATTTTATAAACTACCCCCAGAAATGTTTAATGACAGACTTTTAAAGTAATTGAAGAAAGAAAGCAGCACACTTTATGAGATCCTTTCCACTGACATATTTTGATCATCAATACAGCATTTCGAAGCTAATAGTGCTGTTACTACAATGTCAGTGTACTACAGGATCAAAAGGAATGATATGAGACTTAGAACTCTTTTCACTGTGAGTGCACTTGATTTTGATTTTCTCAGAGGATAATACCTGTAGCCATTTTTAAAAATGAATAAAATTAGCAAAAAATTAAAAAGAGAAAGGCCTATATCAGAAATGCATTGGGCTAACAAACAGAAAACCTGACAAGAGTGACCCACACAAGTGGAGAGCCCTTTTTATTTCATGCATTAAGCAGTCCAGGTCTGGTGTGGTGGCACTGTGATATCACTGGGGTCTACCTCTTATCTTCGTTCTCTGTCTTCATTAGCTTGCAGATCTTGGCTTGTAGCATGGCCCTCATGCTTCTTGCCTCATGGTCACAGGATTGCTTCTGCAACTCTAGGCATGGTGTCTGTGTTCCAGGGAGGAGAAGAGAATGCAAAGTCAAGGCAGAGGACTGAAAAACAATGCCAGAGGAATCTGTCTGTCATTAAAAATTGCCCAAGAGGCCAACTCAGCAGTGTTCATTTATAACTCATTCATTTGTTGAATGAATGGACAGAATTCCATCACTCTATCACTCCCAACTTCAAGTGAGTCTAGGGTGACTATTTTTAGCTGGGCATATTGTTACCTAGAATGAGGTCATGGTTCCTTTGGGAAGAGAGGAAGGTAGATATTAGGTAAGCAACTAGCAGAATCTGCTATAGGGGGTTGTCATTTCAAAATATTCTATATAGTTAGTAATAGGTTTGAAAAAATGTTTTTTTTTTCATATTGAAGGTGAGGACTCTATGGGGATGAAAGAAAGCAATTAACAATACAATAATGGGGTATATTTACCTTCTGAATTTAAAATATTCTCTGAAGACATTACTGCTGGAGCATGGTAAGAATTCATCCATCATTCAGTTGTCCTTACATCCCCGTTATGTATTGAGCTAAGTACAGTTGCAAAGAGAGAGAACAAAACAGAGAGAGTGAGAAAGAGAGAGAGAGAGAAAGGGGAGGGAAAAGGGAGGAGGAGGACCAGTGGGAGGGAGGAAGGGGAAAAATCATAGAAATACATTGAAGTCTTGGCCTTCCCATAGCCTTACAGGCTAGTGAGTTCATCAGGTTAGCGTAATTGGTGAAAAAACAATTATATAAACCATCATACCACTAATTGCCATAGTTGAACAAACTTTACTTTGGATTTTCTGGTAGCCAAGAAAAAATGGGGCCATAAATGGTAATGTCGTTCTCATTTTCCATGAGAAGAAAAAATAATACAGTCATTTGTCCTACAGTGTAGTGGATTAGAGAGCTTGAGTACCAGCTCTGGAATAGACTTTGAACAAGTTATTTAATCCCCCTAATTCCCAGCCTTTTCTTCTTTAATATGGGAGCACTAATACTCATGGTTCTGAGGTCATTTTACAAATTAAGTGAAATATTGCGTGAAAGGCACCACGAAATTAAGAGCCCTGGGATGAAAAAAAAATGAGAAAGATAGAAGACAATGTGCTCAATGACATCCCCATTCCAAAACAGAACTGGATTGTGAGATGTCCTATCATATGGTGTCACTTGAGAGCTGCCAAGGATATGATGCCAAAATGTCACTCAGTCAAAGCAGCTCTAGATGGGGCCAAGAAGTTATGCTTCAATAGACAGCTTTTTGTGGTCCAACTTGGACCAAGGCTAAAAATTCAAAATGTACAGAGAAATGGATGGAGTCTGTGTCCTCAAACAATCTCCCTTACTTATGACATCTTTCAGCCAGCCCTTTGATAGACATAAGCAGCTCTCCATCCAAGGGTACAGTCCCCAGTGAAGGCCTGGAGGGGGTAGATATTTGTGTCACTGGTGGAGGATGAGCTCCTGCACTACAATGACATAGGTTGGACAGTGGCCTTACCCAGACTCTGACCCAAGCAAGTGCTCAACCCATCACTAAGATTTTTTTTTTTCACTCTATTACCCTAGGGCAACTACAGTCTGAGATCAGCAATAGACTCTTAAAACCTGGGGCTCTTGCCCTCATTTTAAACTTCTGTTTCCTTCATTTGTTTCTTTAACTAAACTCTCCTGATGAGGATTTTCTTATTGCTTAGTCAGGTCCAACTTCTTGACCATTATAGGGGAAGTCAGAAGTTTTATATCCATCCAGTGAGTCTAGCTATAGAGACAATTGTTGCTCTATAAACTGTCTTTCTCTTTTCCTCTTTCTATCAGATCACAAAATCCCAAGAGATGGAAAATATCTGTATCAATTTATAAAAATATTTTTTGAATGATTTATTTTATTTAGCACTGTTTGATAGCCTGAATGTAATAACAGTTCCCTATAGGAAATGGGTTCCCCCATCCATCCTGGTGGAGATTTCTGAGAAATCTGTTTACCCAGGACCAGGTAACAGATGAAAGCAAAAACCAGCCGATAGATACTGTGGAAAAGAACATTCCATGATCAGATCTATGCTGGTGGATTGCGTCTAGATTCCATGCCACATTTGTTCAAAATTAATTCATTTATGAAAAAGGTATACTTGTGAAAAGCCCCCAACATGTAGGCAGTTAAGACATAATTTCATCTGAGAGCAATTTAAATGTCTTATTGCCATCTCTAGCTAAAAATACCTTATGATTTCTGGATTCTTGTGTGGAGTTAATCTCCCAGCTCAAGTTCACCTTGTTGCTAATTCTCTATCTCATTTCAGTGTGGGAAGCAATGTCATTTTATGTAGAAAGGAATGTATTTCATCTCTCCTCTTCTCCAGCTATCAGCAAATCTATGCCTAGGGCAGGGAGCAGCTGTGGGGATATGGATAGGACACAGCCATGGATCCTTCGCACATGTTGAGAATGTCCTTGGTGTTTGCTGCTCTTACTCCCTTTTCTGTAGATGAGGAATGGAGATTTTCATGAACAGGTGTTTGAAGAATCAAGAACAACAGGGCCTTTGAGTGGTGGGGTACAGCAGACCCTACTGGTTACTTACTCCATATCCATTCTCCCACAGCCTCCCCCTCTTTAGCAGAAATCTGACTTGTTCAAGTTTTACCCTAAGAGGAAGGCAGTTCCACCCTAGCTCATGAGTGAGTCCTGATTAATCTAAGCCTAGCATGATTATTTCCTTTGCTCATGGCTAGTTGAGATGTACACTGGAAGTTAGACCAAACCAACGGAACATGAGAAATTTTCTCAGGGCCTTCTAGGTAGGATTTTCAGATCTTAAAGGAAGCACCCAGGAAAGATAGTCTCTTCTTGCCCCAGACTTTGTAATTCTGCATGGGATGGCTGGAACTGCAGCAGCCGTCATGAAACATAAGAAAAGCTAGTCTGAGGACAATGCTGACATTTCCAGGATGGAAGAGTGAGATGGAACAAAAGTATGGAATGAGGCCTAAAACCTCCATACCTAGGGACTTTTGTAAGAGAATATATTTTCCTATTTATTTATGAGAGAATGTGTTCTCTTTATTGTTTGAGTTTCGTTGGGTTTTTGGTTACCTGCAGATACAAGCATCCTCGTATTGATACATGGAGATGTAACATAAAGCAGAGAAGTTCTTTAGCTGTGTTTAACCCATTTGTTCTTGAGCTGCAACTCAGTTGTCCTGCTGTGTTGCTATGCTCGGTATGTATGAGGGGAAACACTAGGCCAGAGAGTTGATGAATTTTGTATGGTGTGTTTTCCTTGCATATCATACATGCAACACACAGACACACATACAATGTGAAAAATGCCAAGAAGCCAATTCCACATAGCCAAATCAAACATGGGAGGGAGGCTAGAAAGTTTCTTATTGATGCAAATAAACAAGAATTGGGTAGGTGTACTTTGCAAAGGGAAAATGGCTATCGCTTTGAAGCCATACAGTTTCTAGAGATACCAAGACTCCGTTCAAATGCCGTGTTCTCTGTGACTCCTTCCCTGAGTTCTCAAGGCCAAGTTGATCACCCCTTCCGTTCTCATACCACTGTATGCATATCTCTAGTGGGGCACTTACCACATGGTATCAGCGCAAGCAGTGTCAGTGTTCAATTCCCTTGTTAGATTGTGAGTTCTTACAGGCAAGAGACTTGTTGTAACCTTTGTTGTATTCACTTATTCAGCAATTATTTATTGAGTGCCTACTATGTGCCAGGCATTGAGCTGAACACTGAAGATACAATAGTCAGAAAAAGCAGATGTGGCCCCTGCAGTCACGGAGTTTAAAATCTAGTGAGACAGGCAATCAAATAATTACAGCAGTCAACCAATTTCTTATGCCTAACCAAATGACTAGCACGCAGTAAATGCTCAATAATTACTTGCTGAATTTAGTCACAGAATTTTCAATATTCTGTGCCACCTTTTATCTTCCTGGAAGCTAGCCTAAGTTCATACGATGGTGGAAAACCTCCTAGGGGAAAGAGAGGTGAAGCCCCCACATGCAGGCTGTTTTCAAGCATCTGTTTGTATTGCACTTACTAATGTCTTAATGGCCAAAGCAAGTCATGTGGCCAGTCTAGAGGGCCGTGTGGAAGGAAGTTACACGGTGCAGGGATAGGAAAAGGTGTGACTGGTCAGGGGCCATTATCGTACCAATCTGCCACACTATTTTAAATTATGGGTTATGTTATATAAACCTAAAACTCAGCTAAGAGATTTAAACAATGATCATTTGAATCTAAGAATAAGTTTCTCAGTACAATTCACACTCAAGAAACTAACATTTGATTCAGACATTTCAAATGGAAAATAATGATGTGATTCACAGTGAACAGTATATCCAAGCTTTTGGTCTTAAAATCTTTGCACAGTGCTTTGATGAGAGAGGAGTCTCGGCAGCCAAGTGTGGCTGTTTCCCCAGCCTTTATACTATTTTCAGTGAGGGCAGTCTCTTCTTCTGAGGGTTATAATGAGAATAATGGACTCTTTCCCCACTAACATCCAGAGAAGATCATTCTAAATCGAGTGGTTGGCCCATGCCAACAATATCTGCTATAAATTATGAAACCTCCAATCAATAATCAATACTCCTCTATTTGTATAACAGCAAATGAGTTTTGAGGTTGGACTCAGAGTATAAATTGTTAACTAAAACAAAATAGGATAAATATAGAGAAATGAAACTTAGCTTTAGAGCAGACTCTTAAACCTTAGAAGTCTGTATAAACAAAAGTGTCTATGCATGTTTTATTTGGAGATTTGTGTGATTAAACAAAAATGTATTACAGATCTGAATGGAGAGTCAAATTAAGTGTGTGGGTCTGGTGGAGAGATTATCTATCCAAATGCATTTTTGTAATTCCGTACTCTGGTCCAAAAGTTAATGTAAAAAGCCAATCGAATTGATTAATACTAAAAATGGAACAACTGCAGACTAGAACTAATTTGAGAACCCTCCTACTTTCATCCTCAGAGTTTGTCTAATAAGGACTTTTGGACGACTGAATACATAGCATGTAAGAAAGTGTTAGAAATGGCTACAAGTCTGATGTGACTGCAACAATATTACTCATAATGTTTTTGAGCACAACAAAAACATACAGGGTACATCCACATGCATAACATGTTCACGGGAAGATGAGGTTAAACAGGACTTCCACGTCCACATGGGTTTCTCCACTTAATTTTGATCATAAAAGCCATAGAGAAGTTGAAAGGGCTCTTAGAAGAGTGGACAGAAGCTGTCAAGCACAAGTGCAGTAGGGCTACTGTGTGTATGCAAAAGGAAGACAAGTCCCACTTGGAAATATGCCTTCAGGAAGGTTTAGCCTCGCAAACTTGCACTCTCCCATTGTGCTTACATTTCATGTGTGTGGCATGTGGATTTCATTTCTCTCTCTGTCAAACATACAAGTATTCCATGGATTCCTATGGACCGAACTGCAGTTTGAATTTTAGAAACTGTAACATTTTTGGCCGAGCGCGGTGCCTCATGCCTGTAATCCCAGCGCTTTGGGAAGCCGAGGCAGGTGAATCACTTGAGGCCAGGAGTTCGAGACCAGCCTGGCCAACAGGGTGAAATCCTGTCTGTAATAAAAATACAAAAATTAGCCAGGCATGATGCTGTGTGCCTGTAATCCTAGCTGTTCAGGAGGCTGAGGAATGAGAATCACTGGAGGCTGAGAAGCAGAGGTAGCAATGAACCGAGATTGTGCTCCTGCACTCCAGCCTGGGCAACAGAGCAAGACCTCGTCTCAAAAAAAAGGAAACTGTAACATTCTGTGGTAATGAGATACCCAGTTTATGGCTGCTTTTTGCCTATTATTTGTGTACTGACCACAGAAGCTTAAAGGGTACTGCAGCATTAAAAGTGAATCTCTTTGTTCCTCATATGTATATTTTTTTCATATTTGTTAATTTGAAATTTGAAAATATTCATCTTTTGGTCTATGGCATTGATAGCATTCACCAGTGTCACCTGAAATTTGAGTTCCTTCTCAAACTGGAAGTCTTGTATTTTTTTCCTGAAGCACTCTTCAAGGATCCAACTATGGTAGCTTAATCATTACATCTAGAAAATGACTTATGGCTGGTTGTGAAAATTGCTTCTTCGTATGAAAATTCTGGTACAGTATGCAGGCTGTTGTGTTCTGGGAATAGCATAGTGATGATATGCGTTATGGAGATAACAGGACATTAGGTATACAGAATGGAATTAAGATTTAGAAGTGCAGGATGCCACTCAGATAACCCTGTGGTCATCCATAAGTATTGTGTAGCCCTCGGTTAACATATGGCACATGGACAGGGAGGAGCCTTGGGAATCATTAGGTTCAGTGCCCTCATTCTATACTTTGAGGAAACTTTGACTTAGAGAAGTTGTTCAGGATCATTTGCTCATGTCACTCAACTACTTAGAGTGATAAAGCCAAGGGGAATGCCAGAGTTTCATAACTTTCAGTCCAGGGAACCTTCGACTTCAACATACTTTTTCTTCTGTAACGTAGCAAATCAGGGGTTTCAAAATATTATGAATGTTAAGAAAAAAATTGGTAGATTTTTCTTATAGTTTTAAGAGATAACTGAAAGAGCATCCTTTATAATAATAAATATGACAGCATTGGTTCTACAGCACTTACTATAATCGTATTTTCATCCCAATAGTCTAGTCTATACTCTTTATTAATTATCTACTATATACATAACAGATAGATTATTTTTATTAATTATCCACTATGCACATAACAGATAGACCCAGATGGACTTGTAAATGATCTATGGCTATATTTATTTTTCTGTAGGTAGCATTACACATGGAATTGTTTCAAGTGGGAACAGGGGAAGAGAAGAAAGCCAAAGGTTCAGATTTGGCATAGCTCTTGGAGAAGATGGGCTTGAATAATGAGAAGCACGCAGGATGTCATTTGAGAGTTGTGGATGGAAAGAGCCTTCTGTTCAGGAGGATTGCAATGAGGGGAAATAGAATTCTGAGATGGGTTCTGTGTATTTCCTCCCCTAGAATGGAGGAAAGGAGACTGGGAGCAGGAGAGATGATGGTAATTAGAAAACAGATGTGTGTGGCTCAGATGGTTTGACGGGCAAAGGCCAGTGAGAATCACTGCCGAGTTCTGGGAGGCTTTGGCGATGATCTCAAAATGGGAAGCTTGAAATGATTAAAACTGTGGAAAGGAAGAGAAAGATAAAAGGAAGATAAAGGTAGATTTATTATGGGACAAGCCCAAACAAGAATAGGACAGCCAAGGTTTCCAAAATAAAACTGGGAACGCCTATGGAGTTGGAACCTATGTCATCAGCACAAATTACTGGAACTTTGTTTTTTCTGTTTCTTTAATGAATATATTCCACAAGGAAACACGGTAAAATCTAGTTTTAACTTTTAAGGCGTTTTCCAGATTATATCTTGGTAGCAATATAGACTGAAATTAATTTAATAGCTTCAGAAGAAAATATCATTTATTGGGTTATAACCTAACTTTCCCCTTTTTATAAGTGAGGAAACTGGGGCTCAAGGATGTGAAGTGACTGGCTTCTAGCACCACAGTGTCCTAGGAACTTTAACATGAGGATTTGCTGAGTGGATTTAAACTGCTCACAGTCCTATGGACAGTGAGGAACAGAATTGTCCCTGAATTCAGGCCTTGCACAGCCCTGGCTGTGACTCTTTCAAGTGTTAGTTTGATTAACCATGAAATGGAGTTGCTGAAAAATCATGAACTGCAGTTTTATTCGTCAAGCAAAGTCAGTTCAGTCAGTATAATATTCGTGCTAAGGGTCTAATGCTTTGACAGCATTTAGTATAAATTTCAGTTAACCTACACATTCAGTTAACCAGCACACCTGTTCTCTAACCAGCCTGGGAGAGTGTGAGCATACTTATGCGGTTAATTATGACTGGTAAATGTGAGTGGAGCTCATCAACACACAATGAGACCCCAGGAAGACACAACAGTGCCCTTCGCCCCAACTCCTCTCCAGGATCACGCAGGCAACCTTCTCCCCAGCCTTAATCCCTCAGAAGGCTGCAAGGACCCACTCAGCCACTTAATACAGAAAGCTGGGAGTCCTCTGTGATAGCACTTCCTCAAAGCTGATGGAGGTGGCAGAGGGCCCTGGTGAGCTTTTTAGAGAGAGACTCCTGACTCTCATCCTAGACTGTGATTCAGTTCGTCTTAGAGTGTGGCCCAGAAATCTGCATTTTTAAAGGTTCTGTGAGGAATTTGAATATACAGTTATTTGCGAACCACAGCTTGTACTATATTAAGTATCATTTTGCAGAGAATTAAAAGCAGCACTGATGTTAATTCTTCCAACATTACCAATCCCCAGAAGAGCTCTATAGACTCTGGGTCTCATAGACTATGAAAGTCTTGGTCCAGACCACATTTACTTTTTACCTAGAAAGCCTTCCTTCTCTTCTCCCCATTTCAAACCAGGGCTAAGCTATTGAACTTGTGGATGTCATCTGGTGGTGGTTCCTGTCGTGCTCAGGATCTTGGAAAGATTTCTGTTTATCTGGCACGCTCCACACAGGCCTGTCAGGCTCTGGGGATTTGTGGCATTTGCAGAACTTACAAGGCAGGCAGCATAAAAATATATAATTCATAGAATGAAAGATTTTGGAGGCCCCTTCACTTTTACAAATTGGCCATAAAATAGAAATCACAGACATAACATTCATATAACCACAGTTGCCAAGAATGAAGAATCACTTGGGGGAGGGAGAGGGTGCTTGAGGAGTTTCATGTGTACTTCTCTATAGGGCACCTAAAGAAAGAGTGAGCGTTCAAACTCTCTGTGCAAATGATAATAGGAACATTAAAGTAGAGGATAGAGTTCTCGGCTTGACAATTGCAAGTATCTGTTAAGGATAATGAAGATTTCGAGATTGATCCTAAGAGGTCTTTAAAAGTCTTTTCACAGTGATTGAGTTTATCATTTGAGGGCATTTGCTTGTCCTGATAGACATTCCAAATATACTTCGGATTTTGTATACATTTTACTGTAACTTACTGCTTCTTGGTTTTTTCCTTTCCCAGTGGAAGCAGTTGACAATATTTGAGGCAGCTGTCTACTTTGACCGCCTGTGATATATCAGGGGAAGGAGGGAAGGGAAAAGTATACATCCTGCCACCTTCTTCTCCAATTAGCTGCATTGACACTCTGGGCTTCCATTAGCTTTCTAGAAAGAGTCCTTAGGAAGGAGAGAGAGGCTAATCTGCTCCTGTCAGTTCCACTTAAGCCTTCCGGGGACTTGAGTCATGGCTGAGTAATGGCTGATGATACTGGTTGTGATCGCCGACTGTTGAAAAACAGTGTATTCAATGAGGTTGGATACATGCAAGACATAAAAAAGGAAAGAGGATCTCTGTCACAGAAGTCAAACTAAAAATTCTCTTCACTATTTGATTTGTATATTAAAGAAGTGTCATCTTAGGAGTCAGGAGAGCCGAGAGCTGGGCTTTCATGGTTATGTGTCACTCTAGCTTTGTGACCTTGAAGATGCCAAATGATATTTCTGGGCTTCAGTTTACTCATGTAAAAATAGTTGTAATATCTACATAGTGTAAAGGAAAACTTCATCCAAATCAAACACAGATTGGGCGGTGATAGAGGGTGATAGTTGTGGCTAGGGGGTGTTGAATGGATGGATTATTCTAAATTGCTTCTGGACCTCAAACTCCATTATGTTAGGAATCTGTGATCCACGGGGAGTATGGGGGGCACACAGAGGGAGTTACTTGGATGCTACTAATGATACTTAAGCCATTTGATAATTTACACTCTTAGAGAAATGCACAGCCAGAGTAAAAGACAGTTATGCTGTTTGATTCTGTATTGTTAAACAAGGATGAAAAGGGTTTACATGGCACACAACCTAGGACAGGGTCAGTCCCTCCCTCCTTAAAAATCAGTCCTTTTTTTTTTTTTTTTTTTTTTGCCATCTTTCCAGAAAGTGCATTTCAAATAAAAGGTGATGAACATTTTTAAAGCAGACCTTCAGAAACAAATCTATCTTATTTTCTTTTTGTTTATTTATTTTTATTTTTTTGAGACTAAGTATCACTCTGTCACCCAGGCTGAAGTGCAATGGCGCGATCTCAGCTCACTGCAATCTCTGCCTCTCGGCTTCAAGCGATTCTCCTGCCTCAGCCTCCTGAGTAGCTGGGACTACAGGCACCTGCCACCACTCCTAGCTAATTTTGTATTTTTAGTAGAGACAGTGTTTCGCCGTGTTGGCCAGGCTGGTCTCGAACTCCTGACCTCAGGTGATCCACCCACCTCAGCCTCCCAAAGTGGTGGGATTACAGGTATGAGCCACCATGCCTGGCCATCAGAAACAAATCTATAGTTCTACCAGGAACAGGAGGAATCTGCTTCTTGTTAACACTGTATCCAACATCTACACATTGATCTAGCTGCTTAATTTGGCAAGTTTCAATGCATTACATAGGTTCTTTTAGAAAATGATTAAAAACCCCACCCTAAATTTCAGACAGGTTTACTTAACGTTTGTGGTAGTGCATTAGGTGTCTTTAAAACTCACAAGGCTGATTCCAGAAATTTTAGTGAAAACACATTTCCTGCTTTTATGTTCATATCATGTAGGTGTGTATTGGTATTTAGAGAAATGATAGAAGTACCGTCACAGTGAGGATGTTAAGCCCTCCTTTATCTCAAGTTATTACCATAGACCCAGCTGCAGAAATGATACAGGATGTTTTGTTCTTATAGACGCGTTCTTTTTAAATAACAAACTTTCAAACTATTAGTTGGAAGCTTGCCACAAACTAATGAAACAATTAGAATTAACATCTTTTAAAAAATGAATTACCCAATAGCCTAAAGGTAAATAACATCTTTGGTTATTAGTAAAAAGAATCAGATAGATACTAAGCCTGCTACTGTGCTGATTACCCAAACAATTCAGGAGAAATTAAGTGATTTCACCTAAGTTTTCTAGGTAAGTGCCTCAGTTATTCACTTAAACTCTCCAAGATGCACCTGTACTCTTGTAATAAAGTACTTACCTATGTGGTAACTCCCATCTTCTAGGTCATTAATTCAGATGTAACACATTCTTCCTTGCTATTCCATAATGTGCTATGAGACGGGAAAAAATGCACCTATCCCAATTGTTGGACAGTTTGTTTCTATGGAGGAATTAAACTCTGAGTTTATGTTGGCAGCTCTGTCGTAGCCATAATTTCATACCCCAGCCTGGTTGTAATGGAAACTCCAACTTATAAATGCTATTTGTATCATTAAACTAAACATGAAACCTAATTCAACCTTCCTGATCATAACCTTGTAGCCAAGAATGTAATTTATTTTTCTGAATATCTGGACTTCTGTAATTGTTGCCAATGAACAGGCTTTTGAAGTACTCACTGATTAAACCATAAGTAACAATGACCTATTAAAATGAACATCTTTTTATTTTCTCTGATGACTTCAAATAGCCTTTGGTCAGATAAAGCAGCTGTATTTGAAGATTCTCTTGGTTTCACATTTTAGTGAAATCGTTGTGTTAATTAGTGTTAAGCAGCACATTAAATTCCTCAGAGCAGTCAGGACTCATTCAGTGTCTGTTTAGGCTCTTTATGTACAAAGCACATTCTAGGCACTGTGAGGACACATAGTAGACTGGCCCTCAAGAAACAAGGTATTACTCATAAGAAAAAAATACATAATGGAAAAATTGCACCAAAATGGCGTGTGACTGGTTGTTAAGTGAATGATATAGATATTATATTTTATTCCAGTGACAACTAGCCTTTAAGCTTCAAATTTATTAAATGCTACCCTGCATACAAATATTTCAGGAAAATTAAATTAACCTATAATTGCAAAGGCAAAAATTCAAATGACCTACCATAGTATATTTATGTTTGCAGTGTATTTATGATTTTCTACTGTGCTTTATTATTTAGTTTTGAGCTTTTTAAAATGACCTTCTGTTACGAGTATGTGCTGAATGAAGGAATCCTTTGATTATTGTCAGTTGTTGATCAATGCTGAGCATTCAAAATGGAGAAATATCTTTATTGCAGATAAAAATGATTAATCATAGATGCTTTTCATAATAGCTATGAAAAGTGTATAATAAAGTAGATAATAGTATAAATAGTATATAATATTGTATCAAAATAGATAAACAGTAGTATATCAAGATAAGAAGTAGATAATAGTATATAAAAATCATTGTCCACTAGGCAATTAGAAAGGAAAAAGAAAGGAAAGACATTCATATTGGAAAGGAAGAAGTAAAACTTCTCTGTTTGCACATAGCATGATCTTATTATAGAAAATCCTAAAGAATCCACACAAAAAAACTATTGGAATTAATAAATGAGTTCAGCAAGATTGTGCAATATAAGATCAATATAGAAAAATCAGTATTTTTGTATTTTTACCAATACAAAAAAAAATTGTATTTTTACCAGTCAGTCCAAAATGAAACTAAGAGAAGAATTCTATTTATAATGACATCAAAAAGAATAAATTCAACAACAGCAGTATAAGGCATGAGCAATGAAACCAACAAAACATCAAAGAAACGAATTAAAGGAGAACTAAATAAATAGGAAGACATCCATGTTCATGGATTGGAAGACAATATTGTTAAGGTGGCTGTCGTAATCAAATTTATCTACAGATTCAATGCAGTCCTTATCATAATCTCAACTACTTTTTTGGGCAGATATTAGCAAGCTGACCCTAAAGTTCACATGGAAATGCAAAGGACACAGAGTAGCCAAAAACTATCTTGAAAAGGAAGAACAAAGTTGGAGGGACTTACCCTTCCCTTCCCAATTTCAAAACTTAGAACAAAGCTATAATAAGACTGTGTGGTACTGACATGGGTATAAACATATAGATTAAGGGAATAGAATTGAGAATCCAGAAATAATAACGACCCCAAATACACTTACGGTTAGTGAATTTTTGACAAGGGTACTAAACAGCTAAGTGGGGAAAGAATAGAAAGAGGAGTCTTTTCAACAAATGGTGCTGTGACAATTGGATATTTGCATGCAGAAGAATGAAGTTAGACAACTAACTCACACCACACACAAAAGTAACTTAAAATGGATCAAATACCTAAATGTTAGAAATAAAGCTATAAAACTCTCAGGAGGAAACATCAATGTATATCTTTATGATCTTAGATTAGGCAATAGTTTCTTAGATATAAAACCAAAACGAAAACAACCAGAGAAAATTTAGATAAATTGGACTCAGTCAAAATGAAAAACTTCTGTGCTTCAAAGGACACCATAAAGAAAATGAAAAGACAGCTTACAGGATGGGAGAAAATATTTGTAGATTATGTATTTGCAAATCCAGAATATATATACGGAACTCTTAAAATGCAATAATAAAAAGACAATTTGTAAATGGATGATGGATTTGAATAGACATTTCTCCAAAGAAAATATACAAATGGCCAATAAGCACATGAAAAAATGCTCAACATCATTAGTTACAGGGAAATGGAAATCAAAATCACAACGAGATACCACTTCACAACAACGAGGATGGGTATAATAAACAACCAAAAAGACAGTAACAGGTCAGGCGTGGTGGCTCATGCCTGTAATCCCAGCACTTTGGGAGGTCGAGGCCAGCAGATTGCTTGAGCTCAGGAGTTTGAGACCAGCTTGGGCAACATGGTGAAACCCTGTCTCTACCAAAAAAAAAATTACAAAAATTAGCCAGTCATGGTGGTGTGTGCCTGTAGTCCTAGCTACTCGGGAAGCTAAGGTGGGAGGATCGCATGAGCCCGGGAGACGGAGGTTGGTGAGCCCAGGATCATGCCACTGCACTCCAGCCTGGGCAGAAGAGTGAGACCCTGTCTAAAAAAATAAAAAAATACATATATATCAATAACAAGTGTAGGCAAGGATGTGCAGAAATTGGAACCCTCATATGTTGTTGGTAGGAATATAAAATAGTATAGCTGTATTGAAAATGGTTTAGCAATCCTTCAAAAAATTAAACCTACGGTTACCATATGATCCAGCAATTCCACTCCACTCCTGACCTGTTACTGTCTTCTTGGTTGTTTATTATACCCATCCTCATGGCTGTGAAGTGGTATCTCATTGCGATTTTGATTTGCATTTCCCTATGACTAATGATGTTGAGCATTTTTTCATGTGCTTGCTGGCCATTTGTATATTTTCTTTGGAGAAATGTCTATTCAAATCCATCATCCATTTACAAATTGTCTTTCTATTATTGCATTTTAAGAGTTCTGGAATTCCACTCCACTTCTTGATAACTCTATAAATTAAGTTGTTCTGATAAAGCATAATTGCAAAAAATGTTGTCATTAAGGAACATATTTATGTATTTTGTTTTTAAAAAGAAACAAAACAAGTTTGATAATCAATCTTAGAGACTGCCTGAAATTTCATCAGTGCAGAGAGTTAACAAGACCAACATTTCTCTTGTTATATTCTGAAGATAAATATAGTTTATCACTTCTGATGAACTGATATACATCCTTTTCATTAACCTGATTATAGGCCTTTTTCACTCAGATTTATTATATGAAACAGTTATTGTTCTGAAATTGAGGGAAGAATCCTAAGTATTTCCATACAGACGTTTCACGTTTGTTCTCTTGTTTTTTTTCCCAGGTACTACCTTTCCCAAGCCAGGTGGTGTACAACAGAGTAGGCAAGTGTGGGAGCCGTACTGTGGTCTTGCTTCTGAGAATCTTGTCGGAGAAGCACGGATTTAATTTGGTCACATCAGACATTCACAACAAAACCAGGCTTACTAAAAATGAACAAGTAAGTTGACTTTGCACATTGTTAAATTGTGTTTTGCTTCAGCTCATTTGCGTAACTAGTGAGTGCCTTACAGGTCATCCTTCAGACTCCTGATGAGTAAATACCAGAGTTTTGATTTCATGCTGTATTTTTGCCAGAATGTGGAAGGAAATTTAAGTTAAGGGTTCCATAAGAACTCTATAAACCAGGGAATTTCCATGAAGGGATACTTCCATTAGGACTGATGAAGGACTGTATGTACTTGCCCTTGCCTAGTTAGCTAAAATTAGCAATATATACATCTCAAAGAGTCATACCACCGAGCTATAAATAATGCTGACATCTTCACCATCAAAATGAGAAGATTTTATTTTAATATTCTTCCCTCTTCATTTTCTCACCAATGTCCAGGATCTTTATGGTTGTATTGGTTGATGAGGGACATGAGCTTCCTGCTATGGGAAACTCAGAGGATCTTAGGCTTTGAGAGCAGCATTTGGAATGTTCAGTGGTAGAAAAAGAATGACCCCACTTCACAGGAGCAGTTTTGCCCTAGTGTAGCTGAGCTGTACAAGTGGACGTGCTGATGGTAAGGATGGGAGTGCTGTCCTCTACCAAGAAGCTATGAAGGTTTACTTTGCAAACCTGTATAGAGGTAAGGGCAACAGTCTCTGTGGGGGTGCTTTGCTAATGTAGAAAAGTCAGATAGAGTGTTCTCATGGTCATTTTACAGAGTTGGGTTTGTCATCCTGGTCTCAGAAACTGGCTTCTGTCCCCTTACATACGTAGGATGAGCAGCCACCCAATGAGTGGTACCTGCATGTTGGGAAGAAACAAGGAACATGGCTCACTATCAGGTTGAGATCATCATTATAAAAATTTCCTCATGCCTGTAATCCCAGCACTTTGGGAGCCCGAGGATCGAGATCAAGGCCAGGATCGAGACTATCCTGGCCAACATGGTGAAACCGCGTCTCTACTAAAAATACAAAAAAATTAGCTGGGCATGGTGGCACGTGCCTGTAGTCCCAGCTATTCGGGAGGCTGAGGCAGGAGAATCACTTGAACCCGGGAGGCAGAGGTTGCAGTGAGTCAAGATTGCACCACTGCACTCCAGCCTGGAGACAGAGCGAGACTTTGTCTCAATAAATAAATAAAAAATAAATAAGTAAATAAAAAAAATAAAAAAAAAAATTTCCATCCATGTCCATTTTCTTTGGACATAATCTCCAGCTTTGAGACATTCAGAACCTCACAAACAGAGGGAATCTCATTCTTAATTTACCAATTGTGTATTTCCATTTTATCTTGGGGGAAAGTAGAACTGTTTTAAGACAGTAACATAGCCAACCATACTTGTTCTAAAGCCACTATGTTTTGTGTCTTTTATAATACAGAGATCAAATTGCCCACTCCTTTGCAAACTTCCATTAAAAAATCACTCAGTATCAAGTTTAAATAGCCATTACCAGCACGAATAGTTAAAGAGTCATTACCAATCAGCAAACAATATTTTAAGGTTATACCTTGTAGGTTCCATATTAGGGTCTCCATAGAAAAGAATGATCTTTGGTGGCATTTAAGGATATTGCATTTTATGTATAAGATTGTATAGTAGGGGCAGGTTCTCTTTGATTACCTTACTTGATCGAAGAGCTAATGTGATTAGGCTGGTGATGCCTTTTTAACTGCCTGAAAGAAAGGAATTATAAATAAATACATTATTGCAATTTTATTATAATTATTAAATTTGGTGTTCTTTTGAATCTAACTCTTATGGCCTGCTTATCTATAGGATTACACTTAAATATAATATCATCATACTCAGTTCCCAGATGCCTCATAAAACACAGTTGCTAGATTTTAGTTCCCACTGCAGGAGAGACAACAAACTACCCGCAGAGAGCAGGACAAAAGTAACTCAAGGATTAGACATTGGGATGTTCAGGAATTGTTAGAAGAAAGAACACAAAGTACAGTATTTAAATGTGCCTTGGGATTTTATAGAGATCAACCTAGTTTGTTTCCTATGAGGAGCAAACATGAAAAAGTAAAATACACTTGTAGCTATGAATGGAATAATTTAGAATAAAAATTAACAGCAATTTACTAACAATGTGTAGATTGTTAGATCCAGAAAGGGTTAAAGACGAAGTCATCCTTCTCTTCTAAAATATAGGCTAACTCTCATCTGTTTGGAATGGTTGGCTTGTCTGGAAGCCAGAGAAGAGACTAGACAGTCTTTTAAGATTCTTTCCAGCCCTGTGATTCTGTGATATATTTGTACAACTTCTAGCATAATCTGTGTATTGTGTAGTTGAAACATTTCTGATTCCTGTGGTCAAAGTGACCTAGAATATATTTCATTACTTCATTATTCCAGATTTCTATTAAATTGTAAGACAGTTTTAAAAACGCATGGCAAAGGTAAAGATAAGGTAGAAAAAACAAATATATAATTTTAATGTGAAAACAAACATAATAACAGTAACTATTACCTCTCCGCAGCCATCTGGCTCTGGCATGCAGAGAGAGAAGCCAGGAAATAAAAGGACAAGAAACCCAGTTTGAAGTTCAACAACATTTAGAGAAACACTTTTTTTGTCCTTGTATTGCTTTTATTAAAGTTTCAACGTGCATAAACAGAAAAAATATTATTTTAATATATATTCAAGAAATAATTTGTGGTATGAATAGCTCCTTTTTTATTAGAGGAATGAAGGGGGAAATGGTTTAGAAGACTAGTGGAAATTGTAGTCAGTTGTTCTCACCTATAAATGGTAGAATTCTGAAAATTTGTTCCCATAGAATCATTGTCCTCTAGAGTTAATAACAATTCCACTTCAGGTGCAGTATGACTTAAACAGGCTCTTGTGGGCTGGCCTGGGACTTTATCCACCGTGTAGAGAATTTCTTTTATGAGAAAATGTGCTCCAAGTTTCAAACTACTGACTTACAAATGAACTTTGGAATATTATCCATTTCTAAGACCAGATTATCTATTCATTCATACAAAAAGGCACCTCTCTGGGCCACAGTCAAATTCACACATGCATTGCTCTCTGGAGGGTAGTTGTGATCATACACACACACACACACACACACACACACACACACACACAGCTAAATTTTTTAAATCTATTAAATGGAACAAGACACTGAAGGGATTATTAAAAAGGAAACGGAGTGTGAAGACACCAAATGTTAGAATGCCTATAAAAATCCCACTACATCTGTCCTTATAGAAATAGAAATACCTTTAAAGTTCATATTTTGGGAAATATCGCCTCAACAGCAGAGCATGGGCAATGGCTGCTGGGCAAGTGTTGGACTTTCTCACAGCTCATCATGCAAACCTGTGATGACATCATTGCATTTATGCTCTAAAACTAGATTTCAGGTCTTAAGCTGGCTTAAATTATCTCTTGAAAAATGGAGATTATATACAGCTTTGAAAAATAGGGAATTTTTTTCCCCAGAAGACATGGCATGTGATTGCCAAAAAAACACATAACCGTCTTTGGTTAAGACGTGACACCATCTTTCTGAGCATTGCTCTAAATACAAGAAAGGTCAGAGTGCTGCAGGTGTATTACAACTATGAGAATCCATAATTACTTTCATTCTCTTTAAAGAAAAGCAAAAGTTACCAGCATATTGAGAAGGCACATAATTTTACTATTTCTATTTCTGTTGAAACTGAGGATTACGTGTTGGATACAGCACCTACAACATGCATTGTTTTTCTTCATTGTTTCATTGAACTTTTTGGACCTAAAAATATACTACTGAGTGGGTATGATTCCCTGTTTTATGGGTGAGACACCTAAGACAATCAGATTGTAACTTTCCAAATACATTGTAATGACTATCAGTGGCTCTTGGCCTTGAACCTAGGCCTTCCTTAGTCCAAAAGCCATTCTCATCATGCAGTGTTTATCTCCTCTGGCTGGACAGCAGAATCTCAGCAGAGCCTTTTAAAACCTAGAGTTGCAGTGGCCCTTCTCCTGGAGATTCTGGGGTAGAGCCCAGAAAACTTTTTCTTTAATGAAGTGTCACAAGAGATTTTATGATGCAGCCAGGGTTAAGAAGCTCTGTCGAAATCATCATACCAGCATTGCCCTAGGTATGTTCCTGAGAATCCTAGTCCTCTAAGACATTGAAAGAAAAAAAATATTATGGTTCAATAAATTTGGTAAACGTTGCGTGCCTTGTCCCGAATGAATCAATTCACAATGATTATTCGCATTTTGAAGACTTCGAAAATTAAAAACAAAACTGCAAACAAACTGTTTGCCTGGATTTCACCTAGCGTTTTTGCAGTCTTCATTGTTCAGGGGAGTCTTAATGAGTGTTTGTGACTCATTTGCATTCTGCAGAACTCCAGTTCATTGTCTGTGAAATACTAGGCAAGTCCACATCCTCCCACCAGTTGTAACAGTAAAGGCTACTATATCACTATAAACGTAACATCTGTTCTGACCCTCCAACAGCTATTCAAATTATTAAAACCTTGAAGAGTTATATAAAGGGTGGAGGAGAGAGAGATCCTATGCCCATGTGCCCTAGATAGCTTTAGCTTCTTTATCAAAACACTATTTCCTTACAATATTTTAAACTTCCCTCTCCTGCTGCTCTTGCCTCCTGCAAGTTTCAAGTCTGAATGGTGGCTAGAAAGCAGTGAGACTTAGGGGAAAAAACCCAACTCACCTAAAAAAATCATGTTAAGTTTGTAAAAGTCTGCAGGCTACAGGGATCCCTAAGGCATGGTTAATCGGGCCTCTGTTTAATCAAGAAGGTGGGCCAGGCATGGTGGCTCACGCCTGTAATCCCAGCACTTTGGGAGGCCGAGGCGGCTGGATCACCTGAGGTCAGGAGTTCGAGACCAGCCTGGCCAACATGGTGAAACCCTGTCTCTACTAAATACACAAAAATTAGACGGGCGTGGTGGTGCATGCGTGTAATCCCAGCTACTCAGGAGGCTGAGGGAAGAGAATCACTTGAACCCAGGAGGCAGAGGTTGCAGTGAGCCGAGGTTGCACGACTGCACTCCAGCCTGGGCGACAGAGCAAGACTCCATCTCAAAAAAAAAAAAAAAAAAAAAGGCGGGTGTGGTGGCTCATACCTGTAATCTCAGCACTTTGGGAGGCGAAGGCGGGCGGATCACGAGGTCAGGAGATCGAGACCATCCTGGCTAACATGGTGAAACCCTGTCTCTACTAAACAAAATACAAAAAATTAGCCGGGCATGGTGGCGGGTGCCTGTAGTCCCAGCTACTTGGGAGGCTGAGGCAGGAGAATGGCCTGAACCTGGGAGGCAGAGCTTGCAGTGAGCCGAGATTGCGCCACTGCACTCTAGCCTGGGTGACAGAGTGAGACTCCATCTCAAAAAAAAAAAAAAAAAAAAAAAAAAAGTGCACTCATTCATTTTTACAGCAGATTTCTCTGTTTTTTGTTCATTCACTTTGATGAATATTTATTGAGAACCTAGTATTAATGTGCGTATTAAACCCCAGACAGCCCACTAGATATTAGTGCACCCTATTTCTAATCCTCGAGGCAACATTGTTAGGAAAGCATTATTGCCCCATGTTAGAAGGAGGAATAAGTATGTACAGGAATCTGATTAAAATATAGTGTAAATTAAGAATAATGTGGAAGAATAAGACTTGAAAGCAAACGGGGGTCAAATCCCGAACTTTAAATGCTGGGCTTCAGAGTTGGAACTTTCTTCTGTAGACAGTGGGAAGCTATTCCATTTATGCCTGAGGTAGCAATTTTTTTAAATTTTTGCAATCAGACCTTGGCAATGACCTTGAGCAGTAGGATGTAAATAACTCCCACATGCTTAGCGTTCCAATAATGGAACACTAGGCATACATGGGTTAATAAAAAATTGTTCTTAATCACGATAGGCACCAAAATCTGCTGGGGAGCGTTCTCACAATATGTGTATTCAGGTCCCACTGCAAAATACAGAGCTAAACTTGTAAAGGCAGAGCCAAAGTCATTTGTATTTTGCAGGGGAAAAACTCCCGAAGAGGTCCTCACGCACAGCCCTAGCAAGGAATGATTTCACAAAAGCCTCTGATTATTAGAAAGTTTTCCTTTTATTGAAGTGAATCCTTTACTACGCTAGGAAAATCCCGCTGTCACCTGAGACTCTCTCAAACCCCTGAAGACTCCATGCGTCCCTGAAGATTTATGAAGTGTTGTCTCCTCATGAGCCTCTCTCTTTATCCCAGGAACCTTTCTCTGGCTTGACATGTTTTGGAAAAGCCTCGCTTAGAATGACCGTCAGAACTTCCCGACTTTATAGGAGTGGGGACAGTGTCCACAGGCATGAGAGTGCTCCAACTGGACCTTAGAGTCAAACCAAAGAGAGGAGCCTGGTCCCTTTCCATGCCACAGGGATTAGTTCACACAGCCCTGCAGACGTCTAGTCTTGGAGCCCTACAGACAGAAACTGAGTCCGCTAATAGAAACTTGGTGGAAAAAAAAAAAAGAAAAACAAGGAAGAAGCAGCAAGGCCTGCAAAAATAAAATAAGTTTTTCCTTTCCTTCCAGTTGCAGCCATGAGATTTTCTCTGTAATTGAGACCCAGGCTCTTTGCGTTGATCATGTCATTGCTCCCCCTGGTGGACTTCTTCTTCATTGCAGGCGTGTGTTGCGCTGACTGCTTCCCGCAGGCCCTCCTGCCTCCTGCTTACAAGGGCTACCCCATACTGTGGGAAGAGGGAAGGGTCACCGGAGCCTCCAGCCATCTTCCCAGGCTCTGAGGTTCAAGGGCCAAGGCTCTTCCTGTGAGCTACTCCTTATTTTGCTTTGATATGTTAAAAACATGTCCTTTCTGTAAAATGCTTTGCAAAATTATAAGACGTCTAGGTGTTCATGAGTGACACAGAATTCACTTATGAACCACGTAGGGTTAGATACCGCCTCTGCTGACAAATATTTGCCAAGAAGTCAGGAGCAAAGTCTGACTGTGTTGGTAGAACTGCAGGTAAAGATTTTCTGCTGCACCATCCCAGCCAGTCAGGTTGAAAGCAAAAGATTAGGAATTACTTACTGATATGCTGTGATCTGATTTTTTTTCTTTTAGATATCTTTCATTACATAGTTATCTTTTTTAGTATTTAAAATTAATTTTCTGTTCTTGTTAGGATATATACTCAGTTTTCCCACCTAGAACTTTTAAAAAGTATTATCTCTGGCATTTTAAAGCTTTTATTTTTGTATTATTTCATAATGCTTTTCCATCTGTTAGAACTTTCTTTCAAATTTTCAGCACATCACAAGAAAAGAAGAAAATTTATATTCCATAAACCTTCTTTGTTCTTCAGACTTTTGTGCTAACCAATCTGTTCCTTCCATTTTGAAAGGTTATGTATAGATCAAATCTCGGTGGGAATGGTGAATAGATTGCAGCCAGTAAATAAAAAACAGGGTTTAGGGTTTGGAAAGACTTGGATTTCAATCCTGGCTTTACCTCTTGTGTGGATAAGGCTTTAAGCAACCAATGCAGCCTTTTGTGCCTCAGTTTCTTAACCTCTACAGTAGGGATAATAATACTTATCCATGGCTGGGCACGGTGGCTCACACCTGTAATCCTAGCACTTTGGCAGGCCAAGGCGGGTGGATCACCTGAGGTCAGGAGTTCAAGACCAGCCTGACCAACATGGTGAAACCCTGTCTCTACTAAAAATACAAAAATCAGCTGGGCGTGGTGGCAGGCGCCTATAATCCCAGCTACTCAGGAGGCTGGGGCAGGAGAATCGCTTGAACCTGGGAGGGGGAGGTTGCAGTGAGCCAAGATTGCGCCACTGCACTCCAGCCTGGGCAGCAGAGTGAGACTTCGTCTCAAAATAATAATAATAATAATAATAATAATAATAATAATAATAATACTTATCCGTGGGGTTCTTGTCCACTGCACTCCAGCCTGTAGCAGAGTGAGACTTTGTCTCAAAATAATAATAATACTACTTATCCGTGGGTTTCTTGTCCACTGCACTCCAGCCTGGGCAGCAGAGACTTTGTCTCAAAATAATAATAATAATAATAATAATAATAATAATAATACTTATTCATGGGGTTCTTGTGAGGATTAAATGACACCATATGTATAAAGAGCACCTTGGTGCACTCAGAAAATGGGAGTCTGTTTGATGGTGTTATGTCCTGGATGTTATAATGGTAAGACTGTTTGCTCCATGTGACACCAGGATAATGAACATATGGGTCTGTCTCAGAAAGGCGAAATTCATAGCCTGAGTACTAGATAATTCTGTCTTCAGTTAACTATACATTTCTTGACTCCAAAAAGGATTTCTAAAGATGATAGCTTCATTTCATAAATATTTGTGGGGTGTATGTTCTGTCCAAGTACCTTGAGTAGGCTTTCTAGGGGATAAAGCCTGCCCCCAACCCTCACAGAATTTACATTTCAGCTCAGACTCGTGCACAAACTCAACTACAATGTAATGTAGAAAGTGCATGTCCTGAAAAATTTTCAGATGCATTGCTATGGAAGGTCATGTTCAAAACCAAGCCCATTTCCCCCCTTATCTGCAGCCAAATTTTTTCCTCCCCCAGCATTGCCCATCTCCATGAATGGATACCATCACATATTCGGTTGTCCTAGCCAGGAATCTGGGAAGGAAGCTCTCTTGGCCACTTGCCCTGCCTCCCTTCCATTGGCAGGTAGTCACCTCCTTAACCCTCCCGGAACCTCCCCTTCTGTCTTACTTACATTGACTTAGTTCAGTGGTTCTCACACTTTTGTGCCTTAGCATCCCTTGGAAGGCTTGGCAAAACACAGACTGCTGGCACCCCTTCCCCCAGAGTTCCTTCTAATTCAGAAAGCCTGGGGTGGATCCTGAGAATTTGCATTTCTAACAAGTCTCAGGTGATGCTGATGCTGCAGGTCTGGGGACCACACTGAAAACCACGACCTCAGTTCATGCCATTGTCATTTGCTGTTGGGATTATTGCCCAGTCTTCCTGGCTGTGCTTCTGTATCTAATCCTTACCCTTCTTCACATTCTCCACCCTGTCCTCAGATCTGGAAAAAAGAATTTTTTCTGGCTGTTGATCACCCACAGAATAAATGTCAGAATTCCTGCTGTGATCTGCAGTGCCCTCCATTACCTGACTCTTACCTGATTCTCTAGTCTCACCTGCTACTTTGCTGATCCCATCTCGGATCACTGAACACCTCTGGCACACTGAACTCTTGCAGTTCCTTGGTGCCATATCATTTTATGTTTTGCCTTTTGTATCTGCTCTTCATTATTTGCAATGCCATGAATCCCTTTCTTTCCTGGCTAACTCCTCTAGGCCCTTCCAGACTACTGAGGGAAACCTCCCTGGGGAAGCATTACCTCTCCATCTGAAAGTAGAGAGAGGTGCTTCACTTATCTACCATCTACCTCATGGTGGTTATCACATGATTGTACCTGCCTCTTAGTCCACCTCACCCACAAGACTCTGACAGCTTCCTAACAGCAAGAACCAAATCCATCATCTCTATAGCCATAACCCTGAGCAACATTGCCTGATACAGAGGGGAGATCAAAGGATGTTGAATGAAAAGGGCTATCCAGAAAGGCTACTTGGAGGGGTAGATATTTTAGCCAGAGGTGAAGAGTGGTTAGTATTTAGACACACAAGGAGTAGCAGAAGAACATTCTAAAAGAGGGAATTTAAACTGGAGCTTGGACTTGGTCAGGCTTTAGTGTGAGGAAGGAACAAGGAGGGCTCTCATTTGGCTGGCCACAGCATGTGTGGTCCTGAGAGCCAGTTGAGGGAAATAGCACAGGTGGAATTCACATGGCTCAACACACCATTGAATTATGGGAGTCCGGGAAAGAGCTGGATCAAAGGTGGGAATATGCCGAGCACCAGTAACCTGAACCAGACTGTCCAGAGATGGATGAGGCTGGATAAAGAGTAAAGATGGGTGAGGATTAAGTGTGTTTGTGGCCATGGTGGAGTTTGAGGGCACCATTAGGACATATTCCACTGTCTTCTTCATGTGTCTCCCCACCCATCTTATTCGTGTTTTTATCTCCAGTGCCTAATAAGTACTCAATGAATGATGAGTGAATTTATGCCATGGAATCAGAATAAAGGCCAGGAGTGGTCCCGCATGAGCCAGGGAGAGGAGAGGTGGCTCGTTGGTGATTTTAGGTGGTGCCATTGTCACCCCCGATGCCTCTCCTGCAAATAAGATTTAGGTGAAGGAAGAGGCAGGCTGCTGGCCATGGGGGGAGGACCAGGCAAGAGACCTCAAGCGATGGCAGCAACGAGTTCAGAATATGACTGCTTGTCGCCGGAAACAAGGAAAGTCTTAGAATTTGTGAAGATCAAACCGGCTGAGAGCTGAAATGTACCCTCTGCCTTCACTGTGCTAATACAATAAACACGAGCATTAGTACCTTGATTCTATGTTTAAAGATACGTCTAGAAAGAGTTATACATTGTCACTGCTAATCCATTTTTTCCTCCTGAAATAGACAGCTTTATGACTATTATGACACTGTTCTCAAAATCTAACTACTACTATTCTTCCATTAAATTTAACACATTGACATGTGTTTAGAGAATATAATTTAATGTGGAATATGTGAAAGAAACGTTTTTCCTTCTGACCTGTTCTTCCAGTTTTCTTGTACAGTACTAGGGGGCTTTCTTGTATGACTCTTCTGTGTGCAGAGAAATATCTGAATAAAATAACCTAGAGATAAAAGCGTTAATGGTCTTTACATTAAACATACACACAGTCAAGAGTTATTTTTCCAAGCAGGCACCCTCAGAGATAAATTACCTATGGTTATGTCTCCAAACCAGTAATTCCATTAGTAAATGCATCAAAAATCAAAATGAACAATGTGACCACGCAGGAAGTTTTACTACCAAAAACAAGCACTTGCAGGTGGTGTGTCGAGGATAAACAGTAGATAAAGAGGCAGGATTCAATTTCCTTTTATACTGAGGCTTGAGGACAGACAGACCATTATTCACTCATACCTGCCACTGACTAACAGAAGCACAGGGTTTATGAACTGCGAGTCATTTACCTTTAAAATTCAATTTCATTCCTTCAATCGTTGTGAGCTTGAATATCTAATTACAAGGTTTATACACTGAGATCCTAGTGTAATAATCTATAAAGCGTGTACTAGTTGGAGTTAATTCATTGAACAAATATTTATCGAGCACTTATATATGTGTCAGCCCCTGTGTTAGACATGAAGGAACAAGGCAGACTCGGGTTTTCTGTCATGTTCGAGACAAACCTGGAGTTCCAGACTCTTATTTTATTGTTCTTGTTGCTACTGCGGTTCACATGTGAATGACTGGTTTTGTTTCCAGTTTTTCAACTTGAACTATTTCATAAAACATGAAATGTTGCACTTCTGACATTAATCCAAAGTAGCAAGCTGCAATGTGCTTTTAAAAAATTCCACAGTGTGTTCGTTTTGATGGGGCCAACCAGAAAAACTAGGGAAAGAGAAGTTCAGAAAGTTAGGGAGTCATAAGAATGCTTGGAATTTCTAACAGATTTTACTAAACATTTTCTGTATCATGACATGTTCCAGAAGGCCATAAAAGTTAGTTTATATGAATATAAACTACTTTTTGCCTTGCTGATAACTGCAAATAAATAATTCAGATGACCACACACCAAAACACCAAGACATTTGGGGGTTTATGTGTTTCCTATAGAATATTTTCCTTATAAATTTCATAGTCAAGGAGCACAAGAATGAAGTAGTACCTCATTTTATTCCATTTTTAAATTCTGCAGCACCTGTTTCAATATTTTTGTATATCCCAATAATATCATTACAGAATAAGATAATGACTAACCTCCTTCCTTGATTTGACTTTAAAGGAAGGGATAGAAGGCATTCTTTTATTTACATTTTAGTACAGCAACACACTGATTTCTCCAGTCGAAATTACTTAATCTGTCACGTTGCTTTCATGGTAACAATCAACTAAATGAGACACAGGACTATCAATTTGGATAGCACTGTTTTATTCGCTAAGGAGCCTTATGTAAAACTTGATAAATGTTGCACTTATACCGCTGGTCCAGTGGGAATAAGTGGGAATAAAAAGAGTCGGATATTGGCCAGGCGCGGAGGCTCACGCTTGTAATCCCAGCACTTTGGGAGGCCGAGGCGGGCGGATCACGAGGTCAAAAGTTCGAGACTACGGTGAAACCCTGTCTCTACTAAAAAATACAAAAAATTAGCCGGGCGTGGTGGCGGGCGCCTGTAGTCCCAGCTACTCAGAGAGGCTGAGGCAGGAGAATGGCGTGAACCTGGGAGGCGGAGCTTGCAGTGAACCGAGATCGAGCTACTGCACTCCAGCCTGGGCGACAGAGCGAGACTCTATCTCAAAAAAAAAAAAAAAAAAAAGAGTGGGATACATAACCTTTAACTTAATATGGCTTGGTAAATTAGATCCTATATATGCTAATTTTGTACTTTTTTTAATAGATGGAACTGATTAAAAATATAAGTACTGCCGAACAACCCTATTTATTCACCCGACATGTTCATTTCCTCAACTTCTCAAGGTAAGACATTTTCCAGTTTAATGGTTCTTTCATTTTCTTCTAATGAACAGTTACTTTAGAAATCTACCTTTATTTACAAGGCAGTGCAATTGCCCTTGAAAAGACATTTTTAATCCGTTTATTTTTGCTACGGAGGGATCAAAATTTGAAATATTTGAACAGAAACTTCATTTCTTCCTAGACTACTGTCTTAAATCTTATAAAAACTTGGAATTATTTTTAATGAGAAGCCATTTGACCTAATAGCTCTTTTTTAAAAAGGAATCAGATTTTGTATTGAAACAAATAAGAAGGCAGGAGATGGGTATTTTAGCATAAATATTTTATTGCACATTTTTGTACAATTTGAACCTGCACAGAACTCTAGAAATAATTTAGTGCTAGAGTAATGAGTATTTTCTAGGATCCAAAGTACCAGCCTCTGTCTGTCTTTTTAATACAATCGTGTGCCACATCACGACATTTTGGTCAATGACAGACCTCATATATACATTAATCCATAAGATTATAATATGGTATTTTTACCATATCTTTTCTATGTTTAGATACACAAATGATTATTATTGTGTCACAGTTGCCTCCAGTATTCAGTATAGTCACATGCTGTCCAGGTTTGTAGCCCAGAAGCAACAGGCTGTACTCTACAGCATAGATACGCAGTAGGCCGTGCCATCGAGGTTTGTGTATGTACTCTATGATGCTTGCACAACCACGAAATCACCTAATGATGCATTTCTCAGAATGTGCCCCTGACATTAAGCAATGCGTGACTGTAAACCATTTGATTTTCTAAGCCTCACATGTTTGATGCTGGGGAGGTATTTAAAATTCTGGTTTTTGTTTCCAGCAGCTGTGGTCTTCTGATAACAATGCAAATCTTCAAATTCAGGTGTTTAGATTCCCTATTTGTTAAATTACTAGCTTCAGGTTCTGAGTGTCCTCTTCCCCAGTCTTTCATTAGCATAGGTTGATTGTCACTGTGCCTCACTCCTTTGCTGATGGCCCTCAGTGTTTTGCTCTCCCTGTGCTGGCTCAAGTCTGCATACACAGCTGCTATCTAATAGCTGACAGATCACTGGATCCAGAGGCAGATCTGCTGGAGACCAGCCTGGGAACCTCCGGGCCTCCCTTGTCAGCCATCTGACGGGCACTTCTGTCATCTTAACATGGGGTTGACAGTTCCTTGCAGGTCCACACGAGAGCACCAAAGGACCCAGGGCAGCAGGCAACATCTGCTAGTTAGTGCTGACCCAGTGGCTCCTGCAGGCGAGGCACCAAGGGAGCTGGGTCTGGAGGAGCTGCTGCTCTGGTCCAGGGTGCCTGACAACCCACCTGGCTGGAAGAAGATTTCAGCCATCCAAGGACTTCCCTGCTATGCAGCAGGTCCTGTGCAAGTTAAGTGCAAAGAATGAGATTCAGTAAAGCAAGTTATTAAGCAGAGAAAAGGAGCTGCTGCCTTATCTTTAAAAGCAAGTGTTCCCTGAAGTTTCCTGGGCCTTCCTGATAACCAGAGTTCCTGGGATGGTAACAGGACTCCTGCAAATTTTCCACAGTAATCCAGGGCCAGGTGCTGGGCAGCTAGGACTGTGTTTTCAACCACATTTATAAAATGGCTTGTTACTGGATTATCCAGGGTGTGTGCCCTGCCTCTTAATTCCAGAAGGCCACATGCATATTATTAGACATGATTAGATAACAAGGCTTATTAGCTCTTTCAGGCATTGTATTTTATGACTTGCAAAGAGAAAAGCGCTGCTTCCCTGATCCTTGCTGTTCTAGCGCGTTTCCTTCTGAGTCACCCCTGACATCCTTAAACCTCATTCATGAACACTTCTTGCTTCATAGGTCAAATCTTTACAACCAAACAGATTGCAATGCAACAAATTTTAAATATTTATCTCTGAACAGTGTAAAACACAAATTAGAAGCCATGGCCAGTATCTTAATTGGGTTGGCAGATCACAGTATGGTGGCCATATTCTGTGATGACCTCTACCAACAAACACGTGTACAGGAGTTTAGTCTTCATTTAATTCTGAAAGGAAAAAAAATGATAAATGCCTTTTAGAAGATACCATGTCTACAGAAAACAGTGCTGGCCTGGCCGTCAGGACCTCTGGTGTCAGAACTGGCCTCCCAACTGGTCATGATTCTCAGCAAGCTGTTCAACCTCTTGGGGGTCTCTGTTTTCTATTTTTCCATCTGTAAAACAAGGACAGTTCTCAGTCATCCCTACCATATAGGGATGCTCTGAACCTGTGAAGGAAAGGCCTTCTGAGAGAAGGATGCTGTATTGGTCCGTTTTCATGCTGCTGATATCCAAGACTGGGAAGAAAAATAGGTTTAATTGGACTTACAGTTCCACGTGGCTGGGGAGGCCTCAGAATCACGGCAGGAGTTGAAAGGCACTTCTTACATGGTGGCGGCAAGAGAAAATGAGGAAGATGCAAAAGCGGAAATCCCTGATAAAACCATCATATCTTGCGAGACTTATTCGCTACCACGAGAACAGTATGGGGGAAACCACCCCATGATTCAAATTATCTCCCATCAGGTCCCTCCCACAATACATGGGAATTACAGATGTACAATTCAAGATGAGATTTGGGTGGGGACACGGAGCCAAAACATATCAGATGCTGTATACATTCAGAGTGGCAGTTAAAAAGGCAATTCTGTAGACGTCTCAGGCTGAGCCCACTGCCCAGCTCCTGACTCGGTTTCTATGGAAACACCTTGAGGACAGGGCTGGGCTCTGCTTCTCCTCCCTCAGTTCTATTTTACTCAATTAAACACATGTCTATGGATTACCTTCTCTCTTCTATACACTACATGAGAACTGGGACTTCTGCAGTCAACATTAAATGTTTTCCTTGCCTTTGGGAGACTCTAAGTTCTTCTTCCATTAAAGTGTGACAGATGTAAGGAGAGGGTGGTCACAGGGCTTCCCCTAGCGGAGGTGGGAAGCAGGAACTTCCCTGTGGGATGAGGACTCTGGGAAGGTGTTTCTTCGGGGAGGTGAGGGATGGGTCAGCTTTAGACAAGTGAAGGGGGAGAGCATTCCCAGCACAGCGACCAGCAGAAGAGCAGGGCCAAGAGGAACTGAAAGGGATGCAGTGCAACCCAGGATGGACACGACTGGACTGGAACAGCAGTCAAGAGTTTTAAGCAGAAATAACAAGCGACTGCCTGACCAGCTTTGCTGCTTTCAATAAAAAGCCAGAACTGACTCCCCAGGAGCAACCTCTTCCTCTCTTCACACCCACATACCAGGGCCTGGGCCCTTAGCTACCAGCCTTCCATAAAAATGAAGAGAATGATCAGTTGAACTTTAATATATGACAAGATTATGATTGTTCCACTCATAGAACATGGGACATTAAAAAATCAGCTTTTCATTGTTTAAGGGAGTAGCTTTATTTAAGGAAAATTTCTCTGTCAATATGCAATTGACAGAGAAAAACAACTAAGCTGGAACTTCTTAAGAGGCCTTTGACATTACTTTTTTTTGAGATGGAGTCTTACTCTGTCGCCCAGGCTGGAGTGCAGCGGTGCAATCTCAGCTCACTGTAACCTCAGTTCAAGCGATTCTCCTGCCTCAGCCTCCCGAGTAGCTGGAATTACAGGCATGCACCACCACACCTGGCTAATTTTTCTATTTTTAGTGGAGACGGGGTTTCACCATGTTGGCCAGGCTGGCCTCAAAACTCATGGCCTCAAGTGATTTGCCCACCTCAGCCTCCCAAGTGCTGGGATTACAGGCGTGAGCCACCATGCAAAGCCAAGGATATTAACATACTTTAAAAAATAACTTTTAGATGTATTTTGACTGATAAGTTATAAAGATAATGAAGCTCATCTTAAGAAACCTACCCTTACAGCTGCTGACAGACCTATTGCTTGTTTCAGGATAATGAGGTTCCCATGAGAAGAACTGACACTGCAACCTAATATTATTGTTGATATTTCCAATCCTCCACACATCGTTAACATGCCGCACGGTACTTGCTGGCAAGCAGACTGTAAGGATGAAAGTCAGGCCTCCCTCCCCACACTTTTTTTGCACACAAATGGTCAGAACTTTTGAAGGGTAAGGCATTATACCATAGCTAATTGCCCTTTCTTTTTTTATTCCATTAAAGATGGCATTTTTACCTTGAAATTTAGACAGTCTTGAGTCATGTACAATGCGATCCCGTGAGCACTTGGTGTTTCTCTAGCTGACCTACTTCGTTTTTTTTTCACCTTCTAGGCTTCTTGTCCTGTTTCTTCTTTTTCCTTTTTTAGAGTTAGAAGGAACCATATCTAGTTTTATTAATCCAGAGATGGGAAGTAATTGGTTCAGACCGATCAGGTGTTTTGCCTCAGGGAAGGTTTCCTGCCCGGGGACTTATGCACAGCGAGCTCTCAGCAGAGATCTCAGGCTTCAGTGGGGATTCCTGACTTGCACACTGGGTTGCTGTTGCACACAGTTGTGGAACTCCCTAGAAATTCAAGCCAGGCAAATGTTTTTCACCTGGACTATCTGGAGAATTGAGTTAAAACTACCTTGGCCTAAAAGGTGCTTCTCTTTGTTAGGATGTTTAGGTAGGATTTTTAATATTTGCATACTATGGTTTCAGGTATTTTTTTTCAGTTTTCAGAGTTAACTTTAAGAAGCAGTTTCTGAAAAAGATCAACTTTCCAACATCAACAGCATCCCTCCAAATCTATCTTAGATCCACACACTAGAAAGCCTTGCGACAGACTACAATTCAAATTTGTCTGTCCCCTGCCCCCAATTTTGTTTGTTTTCTAAGCTTTTATTTTTTGGGGGGGGTATAAATATTTTTGCAATCTACAATGCCCCTCACCCTTCCAAATGTGCTTTTGCAGGGAAACCCTTAAGAAGCTTTGCCTCAGAACCTGATGCTGTCAAAATAGTCCAAATGCATTATGAGAGACACCAATATGCTAAATAATTTCAAACCACCACTTCCTTTATCCTTTTTTCACATCATTCTTCCTTTCTCTGCCATGACCCCCTCACCTTCCTTTGCTTCCATTTCTGTCTTCTCCTGTATCTCAGATGGTGGTTCCGGTGCCAATAGTAACTTGCAAAAACAAACAAACAGTGTGAAAATTAGTCAATCACCAGAAAAGCAGTGGGGTGTGATGTGCAAGGGGGTGCATTTTGGACACCTTTTCTCTTCCCTACAAGTGAAGTCTCAATTACTGATGTGAACAGGTTTTTTGTATCAGCTTTTGTGAACAAACTCTGCCCTCTGATGGCATTATTTAACAAAACAAATCAGACTTTGCTAATTCCACAAGTCAATTTGGTTTTCACATCTTATTTGTAAATGTTGACTTTTTTATTCTTCTTAGCCAAGTGATCCATTTCAATTCTGTGCCCTTCAAATCTCTTATCATTTGACAGACACTGCAAACTCTGAAGAAAGCACCAAAGTAAAAATCGGTATTAGCAGTTAACACCGTCTCTGCCTCCTTAAATACAGCGCAGAAGTTCCATTTACAAGTGCGAGTTTTCTCTGGGTTTTGCCTTTGTGAACCCTGGCTGGACTCGTCTTCCTAAATTGGCACTTTCTTCCTCATGTTTCTGCTTTTCCCTCTATGGGGAGTGGATCTCTGCCGCTGCATGGGCCACCAGCTGTGTTGGCCCATCAGGGATGAGTATAATCTGGACTTTCCCTCATTTCCTGATTATTCCTTACTGTTTATTTCATGCCTTGTCAATTCATCTTCCTCTGTGAGTGGGAGCCCTGACCCAACTACCCACCTCCTTCCCCATTTGTCTCAGCTTCTCACAGCAAATGTTTCCATCTCTCCTGCCTTGGGACAGACCGGAGAGCAGAGCCCAGCTGTCTCTTCTGCTTGTGTTTTGTGATGGATGGTGGGCGGGGGGGAGTCTAGTCCTGGGCAGAGGAGATGGAAGTGCCCACTGCAGGGGGTGTGAGGACAGAAGCCAGACCTCCCCACCATGCTGGCCCCCACTGGACGTTCAGGGACTCTTGTTACTGTGACGGGCTCCAGCAAAGGGCCCTTTAACAGCCAGCTTGGCTGGGCGCAGTGGCTGACACCTGTAATCCCAGCACTTTGGGAGGCCGAGGCAGGCGGATCACTTGAGGTCAGGAGTTCGAGACCAGCCTGGCCAACACGGCGAAACCCCATCTCTACTAAAAATACAAAAATTAGATGGGCATGGTGATGGGCGCCTGTAATCCCAACTACTTGGGAGACTGTGGCAGGAGAATCGCTTGAACCCAGGAGGCAGATGTTGCAGTAAGCCGAGATCACGCCATTGCACTCCAGCCTGGGCAACAAGAGCGAAACTCCGTCTCAAAAATAAACAGCCAGCTCTACCCCTCTCCGCCTCAGCCACTCCTCACTCTGCCCCCAAAAGGTCCTGTTCTTTTCCATGATGGCCTTTCTCTCACTTCAAAGTGTCTTCCTCCCTCACTGACAAGGGTCAAAGCCCTGGGCCTCTGGCCTATGGTACTTTTCACCCTTTAATGTAGATAGTGGCACAAAGATAACCTCTGCTTCCAGGCCAGAGGCTAAAAAGGAGGTAGGCTTTTGGCAGAATGGTGGTTACCAGGGGTGGGGAAAGCAGGAAAAGGGATTTTTTTGTTGAATGGGCAGAGTTTCCATTTGTGAACGTGAAAACGTTTTGGAGACGGGTGATAATGATGACTTCACAACAATGTGAATGTTTTGATACCACTGAATTGTACACTTTAAAATGATGAAAAGGGCAAATATATACATTTTACTAGAATTTCTTAGAAGAACAGGAGATACTTTCAAAAACTGATTCCAATCACAGTAATCTCTACTATAATTGGAGTACAAAACAGTCTTAATTCTCCGGGATAATTCTGGTCTTAAGTATTGATTTAATATGTGCAATAATTATTACCTCAGGAAGAATGCCTTTCAAATTTTGATGAAAATATACCTAAGATTTTTACCCTAGTGCTTTGTGTAGCTGTGACTACACAAAGGTGACTAATAATTTGAAGAGGTGACTAATATTATCGATGGGTTGATTAATTGATTGAGGTAGCAGTGTGGGACCAATGCTGATGAAAATGCTCAGAATGAGGTGTTTGGAAATGCCTCTCAGAGTGAGAAACATGCAGTTATGCTTCCTAGAAAATTATTCCCTGCTGCAGAGCTTCATCTTCTCATCAAAAAAAAATAAGTAAAAATTTAAAAAATACGACACAGTTGCAGAGTCCAAAGGAAGCCCAGAGGAGTGCTTATAGAGTCGGGGAATGGGATCTGTCAACAAATGTCGAAGAAATTGGTAATGCCTGCTATTTTAGGATGACTTAAAAGAGAGCTTCAAAGATGCAGGAGTAATTGTGGTGACTGAAGGACAAAAGGGTGTGTTGTTGAACAAAAAACAAAATATGGCCTGACTCTTCTACTCTCTAGTGTATGCACTACTTAGAAGCTGTGATCAGCCATAGTCACCACAATTTTTTAGCGCTCCATAAAGATCAAATTAGAGCTTTAAATTATAAAATGAAGGGAAATAAGTCTTAAGATAAAAGCCAAAGGAATGTTTGAAAGAAACAACAAAAAGTTAAAAGAATTAAAATTGAAGTTGAAAAGGCTAAGCATTGTAAAAGCATAGGAGACGCAAATCCTTTGTGTCAAATGGTTCAAACAAAAGGAAATGTGCATAAAAGGAAAATGTTAAATATTGGCTGAGTATAAGAAAGACTTTTCAACTGATACAGTGGACTTCACAGGGAGGTTGTGGAATCTTCTCTCAAGGCTTTTAAAAATCACTGTATGGGATGGTAGGGTACAAACCATTCTCAGCCCCAAAATGAAATCATGAGTGAGCAAAAGGTTCAGGTGACCCAGGGACTTTATAAATAGTAGCCAGAAATTCTGACCAGAGTTTTAAATTACTTAGAGGAGAAACTGATGCTGAAAGAAGACGGAATGAGGGTAGGGAAATTGCTTCCCTACTCAGGCACTAGGACATGTGCTATGCTCTGGTCCCTGATGGTAGCATGGTGGTATTCTGGCCTCTTCTGTATAACGGACGTGTCACCCCAGATATTCCCAATTTGGCGGAAGCTGTGTGTACAGAGGGTTGGCAGCCTGCAACCATTATTGCCTTCTGCAAAGGGGAAGATATATACAAGACACCTGTTTGTCATAGTTAGAAACTTCTAGAGAGAGCCTACTATATTATCTGATACTTGACAATACATTCTTAAGCCATCTAAAACTTCCATTTTGGAAAATTATTCTGGAAGTCTTGCATCGGGTTGCAACGTGCAAACAAGAGCAAGTCATCCATGCTCATCAAGACTTCCCAGTCCTTACTTCTCTCGCCATTGATCAAAGATGGCAGTGGTGAGGCTGAGAGCCATCTCCTGATGGGACGCTGTGCATGGATTCACATGATTGGGCATTTCTGCTAACTAGCACTAGCAGTCATTCTTCACATGACCATAAAAGAACAGTTGAGGTTTTTAAAAGCATGAAGCAATTTTGAGGGTCTAATTAGGTGCATATTTGGTATGCAAGCCTTGTCTTCCTAGACCTTGCTTTATTACTTTAGTTGCTGTTTATCATAGATATGAAACCCAATTTAATTTTAAAAGGGGGATAAATCTGGGGTGTGTACCGTAGTTAGCCGGTGGTTGGCACAGCTAACTCCTGGGACTCCAGTTAGTTGTTCATCCAGTTACATGAATGTGTATTTCTGAGAACCAACAAGATTTGCATTGCAAGGCTAATCTCACCCATGAGCAGTGTGTGTGTTCCAATGTGGTAGTATTTAAGGGCTCCAGGGTGTCATTCATATGTCCTGGTGCCTGAAATTCCACCATCTCAGAGTTGTTCCTTTGGATGCTTCTCTCTGAAGATTCTTTTTAAAAATGCAGATAAACCAGGAACAACATTATATGAATTCATACACAGAAAAGGATAGGGGCTTGTTATTACTTTCCTCTGACAACAGAGCCCCATGATATGGGAAGAAACGTTAACAACTGAGAGGCACACACTCAGATGTTCATTTCTTCATTTGGTCATCATTTGTTGAGCACCTACTGTGTGCCACACACTGAGCCAGAGCGTGTCGTTCCTGGCTGCAGGAGGCCCACAGTCTGATGGGAGAGGCACACATTTCCACACAGTGCAAGAGAGAGGGCCCGGGGCACAGAGGAGGGAGGCATGGACCCTGGGTTGGGCATTAATTGCTGAGGGATGTGATGTGACTCCAGGCTGGGTTTTGAAAGGTGAATGGAGTCTGCCAGCTGGAGAGAGGCAGGAGCGGGGTCCTGTCGGTTTGTTTTCTCTTAGTTCTTTCTGACCCCTGTCAGAATGTCCAGGCACGTTCCTCAGAAGGTCACAAGGCCATAGGGCTAGAGAACCCTGCAGGCCCCTCAGGAGGTCACCAGAGCATGACCTCTGCCCAGAGACTGGGGCACTCTCCCTGGACTCCTCAAGGCTACTGCTTTCAAGCAGTTCAAAGAGAAAAAGAAGGAATCATTAAGACAAATCCAGCCAATCTCATCACTTTGCCTCGGGAAGACCTTGTTCTTGGGCCAAGATTTAGTGGATTCATCTAATCCTTTCATGGAAGGAATTAAAATGGAACACCTGGCTATTTGCTTTATTTTTATCTGAAGCCACTTGCCATCACTTGAGGATAATTATGTTGAATTTTGTTTCATTCTTGATATCCCACACAAAATTTCCTCAACTCCGGAAATCACTTTTCCATAATTAAGAGCATAGATTCTAGAGCCAGATTGCCTGGACCCATATCCTAGTTCAGCTACAAGTTATGAACCTTATTCCTGCCTCAGTTTCCCCAAGTGTAAATGAGGATAATTATTTTTTCTACTCCATTGACGTGTTATGGGGCTTCAGCAAGCTGGTTACATGAGGTATTTAGAACAAGGTGAACAGCGAGTGCTCAGTGAAGACTGGCTGTTATTCACTCCCTTACTGCAGAGCACCTGACCCGGAACTGTTTGAATTACAATATAGAGGAAGTGCCATCTCACCCAGCAAGGCAGTCAGAACCTACCAATCAACTGAAACATTCACCGAGGGCCAATTGTGTCCCTGTGGGTTCTGTTCTAGCCATTGGAAATTCTAAATCCAATACAGAGTGGCCCCCATCCTCAAGAAACCTACAGCCTGGTGAGAAAACTAGACACCATCTCTTCCTTAACACGCACAATGGCGTGGTTTGTACCGTGCTATACTATGAAATGTCCTCACAGCCCCTCAACAGGTACCTGGAACAGGTATCATCCTCCCCACTTCCTGCATGATAATAAAATGCCTATCAGGAAACACCGTTTGCTTATTACGTGTCATTGGCAACTTAGCATAGGAGGTCATCTTTCAATAAGTTAACCTAGAGGGGAGGGGAGATGTCGTCTAAGTAGGCTCTGTTTTCCTCCTGCAGTGATGGGTTGTAACGAACTCAATGTTTGTGTTAGGTTTGGAGGAGACCAGCCTGTCTACATCAACATCATTAGAGACCCCGTCAACCGGTTCTTATCCAACTATTTTTTCCGTCGCTTTGGAGACTGGAGAGGGGAACAAAATCACATGATCCGCACCCCCAGCATGAGGCAGGAGGAGCGCTACCTGGTAAGTCCTGTTGCATGCAAAAGGCGGTCTCCCCACTGCCTGAGGAGTGGCCCCTCCACCAGGGAAGGCTCACTCTTCCCTTCCCAGGCCTTCTGCTTGGCGCCTCCGTGGAGCGTGGCGCAGAGAGGGTGCTTCCGCAGGAAGGAGGTCTTGGCGAGAGAAACTGGTTCCGGGTGACCCAGATCCTAATGAACATTTCCTCAAATTATTTTCTGATTTTGCTTTGCTCAGTTGTCTTTAGTGCTAGGTTTTGGGACCCAGAGCGGTTAACAGTCTTTCCTAAGGAGTCCTGACTAGCACTGTAGTGCTTAAGAAGAACAAAGGTGTTGGGGGGTGTCTGTTAGAGGGCGGCAGAGCCCCTTCTCATCCCTCAGCCCATTCAGTTCCCATGACCACTCTGGGAGGGGGAGGTGTTTTCAGATGAGGATCCTGAGATTCTAAAGGTTGTGGGATTTGCCACAGTCACCTCTCAGGTAAGGGCGCAACTGCGACCGACTGTTTCGGGTTTCCTGCCTTCACAGTCTGGGTTCTTTCCACCACAGCGCGATAGAACCCTGTCATTGCACCAGTAATTGTTTGCTTTCTCTGGACTTGTTTTGGGACCCTCAGCTCCATAAGGGATGTTAGTCTCGAGCCCAGTAATTATTTCCGCAGCACAGAGGTTGGTAACAAAAACGGAGGGCGGAGTTGCGCGTCTTTCTTTCAGCACCAGAACGAAAGGTACATTTCCCATCCCTGTGTTGAGAAACATGTACTGAGGAGCTGACAGCCTGGTGCCCAGGAGGCTGAAATCCCGGTCTCTGTGTCTGAGAGAGCCCTTGGGGTTCACCCTGACCCATCCTGGGCTGTTGTCGGGCACAAGCAGGAAAGAAGGAAGTGTTGAGGATCAGTCAGAGGTGTTGTTCCCAAAGCTGGAAGATCGCCCAGAGCTGAGGCCACTGCTGATGCGCCGTCAGCAGCAGCCTTGCCGCTGGAGAAAAGCACCGAATCTCAGGGCCACGGCCAGGACGGCTGCTTCCTCATCTCATTTTAAAAACATAATGGAAGTGGATGTTCAGAGGCTGGGAGCATTTGGGGATGATGTCCCCTCAGTGTCACGTTCATGTTTTCAAATCCATGATTAGAGTAGAGAAAACTGAGATACAGAGAAGTTAAGTGTCTCAGCCAGGGCCAGACGACTACACCAGACCCACGGCTTTCCACTCACCTTCAGTATTTGATCAACTACCTAAGGCTTCAGTGAAATATTTTGATGATTTTATTTTTATTTTTATTTTCTTCCTTTGATGATATATTTTAAAAGTGGCTTTTCCCATTTTTTTTTTAGTTTTTATGGCGAAACCCTAATCTATTTATTTATAGGTTATGAGGCCAGGCGCAGTGGCTCACGCCTGTAATCCCAGCACTTTGGGAGGCCGAGGCAGGTGCATCACTTGAGGCCAGGAGATCGAGACCAGCCTGGCCAACATGGTGAAAACCTGTCTTTATTAAAAATACAAAAATTAGCCGAGCATGGTGGCGCGTGCCTGTGATCCCAGCTAATTGGGAGGCTGAGGCAGGAGAATCCTTTGAATCCGGGAGGCAGAGGTTGCAGTGAGCCAAGATCGTGCTACTGCACTCCAGCCTAGGTGCCAGACCGAGACTCCATCTCAAAAAATAATAATAATAATAATTAAAAATAAATAAAATAAAAAACCATAGGTTATGAATATGACTATATGTTTTCTATTTGGTGAGACGTGTATTCAGAATATAGAAACACTACAAGAATAATGTCTTCTCTATCTTTATTATTTGTTTTGGACCTTGATTAATATATCTATATGTTCTTTTAAAAACAGCATACATTCCATTTAATCCAGACAATTTTTTCATAGTTCTGATTCAATCCTCGTGCTAAGAAAGTTAGAACCAAAGGACAGCAGAAAATGCCAAAAAACCAACAATACAGAAACACGTCTTATGAACACTACTCTTCAAATATTAATGTAAGAGTTGAGAGGAATGCTCTAGCTTCTTCCGCTCTGTCAAGCTTCTGTTGCCATCCTGTAAATCATTTCATATAATGCAGTTTTCACACACTCACACAAATAATAAGCTGCAATCATTAGAGAGAAAGGTGGCAAATGTGAGGGGAAAAAATTATGGTTTGGAGTTTCCATTTGTTCGTTTTTCTTTTTGTTTTGAGACACAGTCTTGCTCTGTTGCCCAGGCTGGAGTGCAGTGGCAAGATCTCTGCTCACTGCAACCTCCACCTCCGGGGTTCAAGCGATTCTCCTGCTTCAGCCTCCCCAGTAGCTAGGACTACAGGTGCTTCCCACCACGCCTGGTTAATTTTTGTATTTTTAGTAGAGGCGGGGTTTCACCATGTTGGCCAGGCTGGTCTCGAACTCCTGACCTAAAATGATCCACCCACCTCAGCCTCCCAAAGTGCTGAGATTACAGGTGTGAGCCACCTTGCCCAGCCTGGTTTGGAGTTTTTTTAAAAGGTCATAAAATATTGAAAGTTGGTAGTTGGGGCAAGTGTTATATTTTTGAAGAGCTGGTAACTGCCTTTGTTATGTGACTTGAGAGATTGTAGAGAGATTTCCCTCCCTGGAATTCTGCCCTTAGAAATTTGTAGGGGCTCCTTTCCAAATGTAAGCACTGTGTTCGGGAAGGGTCTATGTCAGATGAGGTCATCAGATCGATCCTTGGCAAGGCCCCAGCAGGAAAGCACTGGGCTTCCCAAAGCAGCACAGCAGAAACTCGGGGGGCTCAGATTCAAGAGAGGAGAGCCTGGTGGTGGGGGGGAGGGGTGTCCCCTTCATGATCTGGTTCCAGCCTGACCTGGTTAGAAGGCTGTCTTCTTGTTCAAAGGATAGTTTGTTTATTTGGAAGAAGACGGTCTATTGCCTTTTTTTAATAGCTGAAACTTTCAATTCCATCTCCTTGGTCCCATTAGACCCTTGAAATAAAATTGCCCCCTTTCAGAAGAGTCTGTCCTCATTTTGGCAAAGGCTGGGTAGTCAGTTGTTTGACTCAAAAGAGGGTGTTGTTTATGTCTCAGCGGGGCGCAGGCAGCTGTGAGGAGCCCACTGTCCCCTCCTTGCGGGCCACCCCTCCCCTCGGAGGCCCTTCCCTGCATACCGCATGCCCACAGGGTCTTGGTTGCTGGCCTGAAATGGGTCTGCTGATTTACCACGTCGTTCCAGGTCTCAGTGCTCTAAAGCCCCTTGCTTTATCCCATTGCCAAAATTCGGGCAGTTCTGCCCCTGGCCCTGAGCCTCACAGAGCTGCTTAGCATACAGCTGGGAGTGGCCAGCGCCTGCCTCCAAGCCTGCTCTGAGGATGAAATAATATCATCTTGTGAGGCAGGGTGGTTTGGAAGAAAATGGAAAGGGTAAAGGAATCCTAGGATTTGCAGGAACCCCAAAGAGGATGAGGACTCTCTCATTTTACAGGTGTGGGAACGGGCCTGGGATTCGGGGTGGGGTAAAGTCCCTGCCAGGAGGAGAATCCAGACCTCCTGATTCCACTTCGGTGCTGTTTGCCCACTCAGACCTTACGTTCCTGAAGGGTAAAGGGAGAAGAGGACTGGGCTGAGTCCCACGCTTTTGAAGCAGAATCATTTGATGTAACATCGTCTCTCCATCTTTACAAAGACATCGCTGTTACAGCAATTTGTTTTCAAATATTCAAGCATCTTATAGCTATACCTTATTTTCTGGGAACAACTAGCTTTTCTCAAACTTTCTATTTCTTTCCAAACTCTTCTTCCTTTGCATTTCCTGGAAAATCATTTTTAAATAAATTAGTGCTCGCATAGATGCAAGTTCAACTTCTAGCAGCCATACTGTGAAAAGGCAGTTGTCTCAGGCTCATTTCTTTTTGTCCAGAGCTGGAAACTCCCCAATGTGGAGGTGGCTGCCTCCTTTTTGGGGGTGGGGGTCCTCTGAACCCAGGCACACTTGGACACATCCCAGCACCTGAGACTCTTCTCCAGCTCATGTCCAGCCTCCTTTATTTCCAGGGTAGGGAAACACCTGGCACACAGACCATATTTAATGAATGGTGGAAAGCTTTTTCTAACGAAGAGCAACTGTTGTCATCTCCAGATGAGGGAGAACATCTTATTCCTGCTGAAGCCACTCCCTTTTCCAATCTTGGAGCTTCCATGAAAGCGGATTTCTTATGCTGTCATTTTCACCCTGCTGGTTACACATCAAGTTCTCAAAAATGTCAAATTGGGCTGCTGCCCTAACCATTATTGCCACTTCACTAGGCCATCCTCCATTTGAAGAATAGGAAGAAAAGGGAGAAAATCTTCCCAGAGAGAACACTGCCTCTGTGACACTGTTTATTCGGCTTGGCTGTAAAGTGTGGAAAGTAATGCATGTTTAAAAGAAAAGATGTGTAATTTACAGCTCCTTAATTCATAAAGAATTCAGTGAATCATGTTGGCCCTGTTGGATTCTGGAGAAGTCTGAAAATTGGCCAGAGTCAGCAAAGGTTTTTAGAAAGCTATGCATTTTAATCTACTTGAAAGTTTTGGACTCTGAATGTCCTTTAACTTTGAAAGTATACATATGAAATACCAGCGTGTGGAAATTTCCACTCTGTCCCAACCAGCTGAGACTGTCCTTTGAGCGAAAGAAACCTCAGGCATTGCCTCTATTTCTAAGGCATTGTTTTTCTTAAATAAATAAAATGAAGAAGGGCTTTGGATTGTCTGCTTTTTAAGTGTTTCACTAAATATCTGTGTTTTCCAAATACGTGACGGTAAGAAAGTTACGCTCTTGGTCTTCAACTAGTTCAAATTTAGCTTCCAATTGTAGGCTGAGCCAGGGGCCTAAGATAAGGTGTCTTTATATTCCCTTCTCAGCTGCCTCAGCTAGGTGACTTGGATTTAGCCTCTGTGAACCTTGCTTGTCTCATCTGTACAATGGCACCATATTACCTACTTTGCCTGCATTACAGGGTTGTTGGGAGAGTCTATTGAGCATTCTACACAGAAGTGCTTTGGAAGCTAAAACTCTCCAGAACACATTTCAGTATTGACGCTCCCACCCTCTTGGCTCCGTTACTGGCTCCACATGACCTAAAGGGGCCATTTTTCCTCCAGAACTGGAGCTCCTCTGCTCAGGGAGTCCATAGAGGCTGCTGTTTTCCTGGGGCTCAGGACATACTGGGTCCTGAACCCTCAGGTCTGCTTCTGCTGTGGTCTCAAATTGCCTCACTAGATTCCTTCCCCCGGGAACCTGTTTCTAAGGAAACTACTTCTCTTTGTGTTCCCAACAGCTGGAGATGTGTTTTGATCCCAGCCCGCTGGCATACATTTGTCTTGTGTTTATTTACTTGGAAACCTAAGCTCCTGTAGGCCCTGGGTTGGAAAGTCATATACACGCGCACTCTCCCGCTCCGAGGAGTAACGAGAAAGGCACGCCAGAGCCGAATGCTCCGCCAGGCTGAGGCAAGCCATCCAGGAGCATGGAGGACCAGGAAGCCCCAGCTTCAGAGATACGCTGCGAAATACATTCGTCCTGGGTGTATCTAAAGCAGGAGTCACAGGTGATTTTAGGACCAAAGGCCACTTCTGGGGGTTAGCAAGACCTGAGGGTATCCCTGGGAGTTTCAGGCAAACAGAAAACAAGATGGGTGAAGGAAGGGGCAAGGGAGGAGAGGAGGGACCAACAAAGGGATTTTGGAGCTAGAATAGAATGCTACCCCCTGCCACCTGTGCTACCACCAAACGGCAGCCATGTGTGTAGTGTGTAGCAGGTTAGCATGCTTTGCCTCATGTTAGGGTGTCCGCCCTCACAGCCTCTCCTGGTGTAGGTATGAGCACTCCTCATTCCCCTCTTATGAACCAGGATGGCGATCCCAGAGAGGCTGAGTGGTGGTTAAGATCAAACCACAAATAAGGGGAACTTGCATGAGGCTACCTTAGTTACAAGGGGCTTACGAGTCACCCAGGTTACCTCTGTATCAGGAGCCAGGGGGCAGGAGAACTGTGGGAATGAAGACAAAAGGATTGCAGGCCAGTGAAGACTAGGAAACGAATGCCAGGCAGAGCCAGGCCCCATGGGAAGCACATGAACCACAGCACAGCTAAGCCACATGGAAACCAGAAGTTGTTGAGACCTAGAGCCACTTCCAGCACCCAAGTGTCAGTGCCCAGGCTGCCCAGGGGTTCTCAGTTCTCTTTAGCCATCTTCAAAGACACCAACGGTGGGTTGAGCCCCTCTTATGCTTCACACCTCTCCTTCTACCATCTCATTTCTCTAGCCCAGCTGGAAAGGGCTCTCCACTTTTAAGGACTTATGTCATTAGATTGGGCTCACCCCGATAATCCGGCATAGTGTCTCCTCTCAAGGTCTGTAACCGTACTCACATTTGCAAAGTCCTTTTTGCCATACAAGGTAACATATTCACAGGTCCCAGGGATTAGGATATGGACACCTTCGACGTCCATTATTTTGCCTACCACAGTGTCACCAAGGACAACTTAGCAGGGGGGAGAGGGAACTGTGGAGGGGACATGGGTGTGACAGGCATTCTGACACTTGGCTATGCCACTTATAAGTGCTTGCCACTGTGCATTCTACTATGCAGTGGCACCAAACCATGGCTTTCCTGGCCCTAGTCTGCAAAACTAAGTGGCCAGTCATACATTTTTTTTTTCTTCTGCTAGTGACTCATCCACCAATCCATCCGTCATTCGTTCATTCACTCAATAAACATTGATTTAGTACTTTCTGTGGAGTAGGAGCTATTGTAGGAACTGGAAATAAAATGTTGAGCTAAAATGGACACTGTCAGTCCTCATGGAGCTCACAGACTGCCAGGGAGACAGGCATTCATCCCAAAAGCATACAGATGTATGTGAAGTAGTGGCTGCATCACATCCTACATGTAGGATGTAGGCTGCATCCTACAATGCAGAGACATGGCGCTGTCCAGGCATTGAATGGGGCAGCTGGCAAGTCTGGAAGTCAGAGAAGTGTTGGTTGAGCTATATCTGAAGGGAAAGAGGAGAAGGAAGAACACCCAGGCATAGGGCACATACAAAGCCCTGTGGCAGAAGGGAACACAGCACGGAGGAAGAACCAGGGAAGCTGAAGCAGGGCGAGCTGAGGAAGAAAGGAAAGAGCTGGGTGCAGTGATGTGGGCAGGCAGGTGGTGGGCACCACAGAGCCTCCCAGACCGTCTTAAAGATCCCTGGAGAGGCACTAAAGGACTTAAAGCAAAAGAGGCATGTTTACAGGACATCCTGAATCTTTTACATTTTGTGGGAGGAATCACTTTGGCTACAACATACAGAGTAGAGAAGGGCTTCAAGTCGATGTGGATAGACCAGCTAGATAGATCAGAGGCTACTGCAGTGATCCAAGTGCAAGATAAACCAAGGAGCAAGTTTTTATGGGACATCAACCATGTGCAAAGAGCAGCTCCAAGTCGGGTCAGGGGCAGCAATGAGGGAGCAATTACAAAGACATTGAAGACTCATCGTTGTGCTTCCAGTTGCTTGCCGCCTAGTTAGCAACAGAAGACCCAAACTTGAAAAGCTTAATACCAACAAGGAGATATTAATAATAGCTCAGTGCAGCCATATAGGACTTGTCATTGGCTGGGATGTGTTAAATTAGCAATCTGAAAATTGCGGGGAGGAACGAAACCAGCAAGAGTTGGGGTTGTTGGGAGCGGCTTCCCAGAAAAGGAGAGGCGGACAGAGGAGAGGTGGGTGCTGTCTTTAGGGGTAGAAGAAGATGCAGCAGAAGTAAGGCTCTGGGGACAGCAAGAGGGGACTGTTCCAAGTGAAGTGACACTGTAGAAAGTGTGTAAAAGCCTGAGAGCAAGAGGCTCACTCTGGTGAACCGCCTATTTGGCAGGAGCGGAGGGCTTAGGGAGGTGAGGAGCTTGGGTACAGTAAAGTGTTTCTCCAGATGTCCCAGTTGTGGGGGAAGCAACGCTGCTCTGATGGCTGCCAAGGCAGGTTTGCCTGACCTGCTGTCTCCATGCAAGGTCCCATCAGGAGCACGCACCGCAAGGGCCGCCAGAGCACAGCCAGGTGCATCCGCCGGCCACCTGTCAGCTGAGCTCATCTGCTATGAGCCCCGCCCCTCGCTGTGAGTCAGCGGAGCTGCTGCAGCTGTGTCCCGCCGCTGGCGCTCAGCGCTGCACCCCTACTGGGGCAGGTGGCTAACATTTACTAAGGCGGTGGTTCTCAGCCTTGGCCACTTGTGGAGGCTTTAAAAACTACTGATGCCTGGGTCCCACACCCGAAAGTTCTGGTTTAATAGGTCTAGGGTGCAGCCTGGGCTTTGGGATTTTTTTTTTTTTTTTTTTTTTTAAGCTTCAGAAGTGAGGCCAACGTGTAGCTGAGGTTGAGAACTCCTGAGGAATTAACAACGTATCCGTTCCTGACTGTATTAGCAGGAGCTGTTTTCACTGAGAGACGCACCTCCTGAATTCCTTATGGAACCTTACCTTCTTATCCTCTGCCCATTTGGAAAAACCTGTATTTGCCTTCTTCCCCTTAGACATTTTTATTTGTTAGGCTTTTCATTGGCATATGCAAATGAATGTCATTAAAGAGGTTTGATGATATAGTGCAATATTATGTGTTGTATTTATGAATATTCTATAAATGTCTTAAGTCAGACTTTCTTCTAAAGTTGAAGTAAATAATATTTCTTATCCAGAAACCAAGGCGTGCATTATAGTATACATTTCAGATCTCACTTTAGGGAGCCATGCTTTAAACAGTAAAACAGAATGAGCACTTTGATAAATAAAATATTTTAGCATCTGGACATCTTTTTATTTAGGTTGACGAGGCACTTGGAGTCCATTGCCATCTCTTCAAAGAGACATGTGACATTCTTTAAATGCAGGCCAATTCATACAAAGACATGTAAATGCTAAATTAAAAGATGTGGGTGAGTAGAACTACATTTTAAATGCAGTCAGGAAATGTTCTCTGAATGCAGTCAGAGGGCTTGCTATTGAAAGAAGCTATGGGATGAAGTTTTATATAAAGTAAAAAACTAATGGCTCCATTTAAGTTTGTTAACATTTTGAATTTTATACCCCACACTTATTTTTGCAGAAGTTGGCATGCCTCTATAGTTGTCCTCAATTGCTTTGCCATTTGTAATATTTTTTTCCCTGCCCAGCTGTTTTACATACACAGTATAAATTCCCCAAAGGCTGAATGATCTCCAAACGTGTTCTTCAAAATATTTTGCAAAGTCTGAAGACAGGAAAAGTAAGTGTAAAACATCTAAGAGATTTGTTGGAATCTCAGCTTGAATTCTAATTGCGAGTACTTATGAAAATGTCAATATTAACATGAAATAGCTGGCAGTTTTTCTAATAAATGTAAATTGAATTAGATAGTGTGTAATTGGAAAAATACTTGCTTCACTCAGGCTTCTCAAAACAAGACTCAGGATTTGTTAGCTGCGGCAGCCTTGCCCTCTAATGGCTGGAAGTTGAAGGACAGGACTAAAATACTTTTGACTATAAGGAGGATGGAAAGTAAGAAGAGGGAATGTCTGACCATTTATCACCATATTGAGGGCTTCTTCCCAAAGCATGGGGCATGATGTCGATGTTAGCATGAGCTTATTATTAAAAGGAGGTGGGTAGGTGGGGAGCCAAGGCCATGCTAAGTATCTTGGAGCTTCAGAATAAGCTTGGATAGAAACAGGTATTTTAGATGCCTAATCTCCTGAAATGCAGTTGAAAGTTCAAACTTGCCTTATAATATTAAAAAAAATAAATACCTGAACAAGTTATACAATAAATAATCTAGTCTGGACATTGTGATGGTCTGGTTTATAGTCATTGAGATTTGCTAAGCACATGTAACAAACAACGTTTGTTCCCTTTTCTGATTGACCAATGAGTGTTTCAGATACCAGTAGAAGTGGTTTGGCAGAAATTTCATAAGAAGTTTGATTTCATCCCATGTGCTTTCTGGGAAAGCAGCCAGGAATAAATGGAACAGGTGGGGGCTTAACTGGCTACAAAATCACACAGCCTCTAGAACAAACCGCTTTTTCTCTGATCCTAAACCCATGCAGATATTCACAGTTGAATGAAAGAATTTTAACCAAAGCTTACTCAATTTCATGACAAGCAAAGCTTTTAAAACACCGATCTGCAAGAAGCCCCAGCCGCCTAATGGGTAAGGCATTGGCTCCTAAAAAATGGCTCTGCATTTCATATTACAAAGTAAAAACACAATGGAATTGTATCAACATTCAGCTAAAAGTTTGCATATGCATCTCCCTTTGCATTAGAGGTGAAATAACACTGGTTTGACTTTTATAGTAAGACGGCTGTCCCGTTACCCTCTGCAGAGCATTATTCACTCACTTCCGGGTTTTGTAATTAACCGCTTGGATAAGACTTGTAGAAAGAGCAGATGTATAAGACAAAGTTATCAAGTTCAACAACTAAAAAGGAAACTTTGATGATAAATGTCAGGTATAATCGATGGCATTCTATGTCTTATCACTATTAATAAAAACCCTGTGAGATGAAGACAAGGGTCCTAAACCAAGGCAATAAAATTAGCCGAAACCAGCCTTGATGACCGCTCATCTTTATTTCTCTTGGTAACTATTACTCAGGTATTTCTTTTTTACATTCTCATACATTGCTTTTTAAACCCTTCAAATTATTTCATGTCTGTAAGTCTTATGTTTTGAACTAAAATGTAACTTGATAATAGAATATCATCTTGTCTCGCAGTACCCGTCACAGCTCCCTGTTAAACACCCAATAACAGATGCGAGGATGTGTGGAGCTCCAACGATGTTTGCCTCTTTTCCCTACTTGCATGTGCAATTTCAACATATTCTGAACACCTATAATGTGCCAGATACTGTCAACCTGTCTCCAGTTCATCTTCTTCCAATCCATGATCAAAGTGTCCAGTGTGTATCTGACTTTGTCATTGTCTTGCTTAAAACACTCCTATGTCTTTCTGATCTTTAAATGTAATATTAGCTATCATCATTATAATAATAATATTATTATTTGATCAAAGAGCCTCACAACTGCATGTGAATTTACAGTTATCTCAATAAAATTTCAGTTAGAAAAAAAAGCATCATGCACCAATAGAGAAAAGATAGGTTTATGAGTAAATAGTGTAGGAAAAATCAGACCGTTAAGGAACCCAACATACATCAAATAAATTCAGATGGATTAAAAAGGTAAAATGTGAGAAATCAGAAGGATGTGTATCTGAGCCACGGAGGCTGTGAGTTGTCTATCCTGTGGAAGGAGACGTGACTGAGCTAGAGGATGGCAAAGCACATAGGCAATGGAAGAAATCACAAAAGAAATGAATTTTAGATTTGTCTTTAGATAATTTAACAGTTTATTTCACAAAAAGGCATTATAGGCAACATTAACAGGCAAATCGAATGGAGACAATATTTACAAATATGACAAAGAATTTATTCTTAAAGATATTAAGATATAAGAAGTCTTATAAATCAGTAAAAAAAAAAGACTAATTCCCCATTGAAAAATTACAAGTAAAATTCCAGATAATCTAAAAATGCTCAGCCTCATCTATAATTTTTGAATTGCAAATTAAAGCAATATGTCACTTTTAAGGTATTAAACTGGCAGAGACTTCAGAAATTATAAGTAGTGGTATGCTCATAAATGTTTAATAACCACCTCTGGCGGGGGTGGGGGGTTGTTTTGTAACTTTGCCAATTTCTGTGGTGTAAATACTTCTCACCATGGTGATTTCAAACTACGAACATGACATCACTGAATACAGCAGAGTTAAGAGATGGGCATTTGCCTCTCATAAGCTGTTACTATCTGGCTCCAGCACATTTCCAATTCATACTCTGCTGTCAAGGGTACATCAGAATGGACATGTCCATGTATTTCTGGTATCCAGATTCCGGGAGCATGGTCCATCTTGTGCATCATTCAGTTCCTCAGTCCTTCACCTGCACACCATGTCATCATACGTTTTTATCTTTGCCAGGCTGAGAGATGAGAAATTATGTGTCAGTAGGATAAGTTGCATTTCTCTCATTATGAGTGAAGTTGAGCATCTTCTCACATGTTTAAGAGGCATTTGTATTTTCCTTTCTCATCTTATCATTGCCCATTTTGCTAACATTCTGATTTCTAGAAACTTTTCAGAAAATTACAGAAATTTGCCCACTATTTTTGATATAAATTGCAAGTATTGTTTTCCTAGTTAGTAATCTCTTTTAACTTTCTTTCTGATGTTTTTTACATGCAGAATTTTATTTCTTTGTGGTCAAATTTATCAACCTTTTTCTTTTTATGGCTTCTGAGTTTTGTGTTACACTCAGAAGGATCTTATTAACTCTGAAACTATAAAAAATATTCTCCATGGTGTCTTCTAGAGTTTTGTTGTTATTCATGTTAAATTAAAATCTTTAATACTTCTGAAATTTATTCTGGTGTCAGGTATAACATATCAATGTAGTTTCTTTTTTTTCCAGATGGCTAACGAATTATCCCATTTATACAATAATTTGTGTTTTCCTCATTAAAGTATCACCTTTATTATATAAGAAATTCTTGGTTTTAGAGGGATCTGTTTTTTCTTTTGGCTTTTATTTTGTTCCATTAATGTGTATCTTTATATACAGAACACTATTCTATATATTTATATATATACACACTGTTGTAACCTATTGTATAATTACATAATACATATTTTTATTATATAATATGCAATAGTATAATTATATAATATAGAGTAACTATTTATATATACAATTTATTATCTGGCAGGGTCCAGTCTTTCCTCTTTACTCAGCTTTTTCCCCAATTGTCCTAGGTCTTTGTCTTTGTTCATTTTTCCTTAGGAACCTTAAAATCAGCTTGTTCAGGGTCGGGCGTGGTGGCTCACGCCTGTAATCCCAGCACTTTGGGAGGCCAGGGCGGGCGGATCATGAGGTCAGGAGATCGAGCCCATCCTGGCTAACATGGTGAAACCCCGTCTCTACTAAAGATACAAAAAAATTAGCCGGACGAGGTGGCGGGTGCCAGTAGTCCCAGCTACTCCGGAGGCTGAGGCAGGAGAATGGTGTGAACTCGGGAGGCGGAGCTTGCAGTGAGCCAAGATCGCGCCACTGTACTCCAGCCTGGGTGACAGAGTGAGAATCCGTCTCAAAAAAAAAAAAAAAGAAAGTAAAGAAAATCAGCTTGTTCAGCCGTCCTCTACCCCCACCCCACATTCATACCCAGAATACCCTATGTGTTGGGTTTACTTTGAGCTTTAGATTAAGGTAGGGAGGATTGACGTCTGTATGTGGAGTCTTATTATTTGAGAATGTATTTTGCCTTTCCATTTGCTCAGAACTTCTGTTATATCTCTCCAGAGTTTTAAAGTTTTCTTCATTTAGATCTTGCACAGTTCTTAAGTTGATTTCTAGATATTTGGTTTGCTGTTGTTGCAATTTTACATATTATTACTGTTACTAATTTCTATATATTACCTTTAACTCAGTCACCTTAGTAAGTGAATTCTATGTTTGTCAAGAAATTTTCACAGATTATTTTCAGTTTACCAGATAAAATTATATCCCCAGGTAATAATTTTATCTTTCTTTTTTCTAGTTTTTATAACTCTTATCCATTTGTTTTTGTTGTATCTCTAGAACAGTGTTAAATATAATGTTGATAAAAATGACCCAGCAATCCCATTACTGGGTATATACCCAAAGGATTATACATCACATACATTTTATAGTATATAGTCTTTACATATGCTGTAAAGACACATGCACATGTGTGTTTATTGCAGCATCGTTTATAATAGCAAAGACTTGGAACTAACCCAAATGCCCATCAATGACAGACTAGATAAAGAAAATGTGGCACATATATACCATGGAATACTATGCAGCCATATAAAAGAATGAGTTCATGTCCTTTGCAGGGACATGGATGAAGCTGGAAACCATCATCCTCAGCAAACTAACACAAGAACAGAAAACCAAACACCGCATGTTCTCACTCATAAGTGGGAGTTGAACAATGAGAACACATGGACACAGGGAGGGGAACATCACACACCGGGGCCTGTCAGGGGCTAGGGGGAAAGGGGAGGGAGAGCATTAGGACAAATACCTAATTCATGCAGGGCTTAAAACCTAGATGACAGGTTGATAGTTGCAGCAAACCACCATGGGACGTGTATACCTGTGTAACAAACCTGCACGTTCAGCATATGTATTCCAGAACTTAAGGTAAAATTTTTTTTAAAAAAAATTGGTTTCTCATAGAAGTCAGATAATTGAAGTAAAAGTTAAATTGCTAATTGCCAAATTTCGCTCATTTCTACTTTTATTCTTCTACTAGAGTATGATGTCTAGGATCCAGATCCTTTGGGATTTCATCTCAGGGAGAATATAAGCAGCATCAGTCTCAACAACTAGTAATAGAAAAACCTAAGGAAAAAGACAAAGATTATCATATTAACACCCCTCGGCCCCGCATGCACCTGTAACCTACGTGTCCTTTTTGATAACCCACCACTTCCAGAGTGGCTTCATTCTCAACCACCTGTGTCACCAGAGTAAATTCAAGTGTGTCCTTTCTTGAGGTTTCTGGACTGGATGTTGTCTTGTGTCCTTTCCCATGGGTGTGGTTTCCCTGGCAGTCAGTTCCTCAGTGACCACATTTAACAAATTGTAATAAATGCAGACTAGAACCGTAATTCACAGTTTTGCAATACAAAGGAAAGATGAAAAACAACTGGAGGCTTAAAGTCATGTGAGATACCCATTTTACTTTGCTTTAATTACGGCAGCAGATGTAAATTTGAATTGCTCCAAGCCTAGGTGGTCTTTGGCTAGGGCTCATTCACCTCTGACACAGAGACCCCACATCTCCCTGACTTCTGTTGAAGAAGTACTGGGAAGGTCTTTGAATTGACCCTGAGCACACTTGACATTGGAAAAGGGAGAAATCTTTGACTAAGACCCTGTACTTTGAGCAATTTTCAGTCCATCCATTCAGCTACAAATGTGGAAGCAAGTATGCCAAGGTCCTTGCAAAGAATGTTGATGCTTGATTGCACGATGTTTCCCTTTAAAGTTTTGGCCTTGAGAACTTCAAAGTGATGACACTGTTCTTCCTGCCATGCCCACTCTTAGCTCTGTGTGGTCAGTAAGCAGCGACTCTTATTTTTCTTTTATTTTTGGAAACTAAGTTGGAGTGAGGGAATAAACCCCCTCACTTGAGTTGTTTTGGCTTAAGATGTATCTGAGATTTTAACTTTGTTATTTCCAGCTGCTTCCCTCATTAAATTTAGGTCATTAATTTCATAAATCAGCATATGCCTTTTACTTTTATGTGCAAAGCCCAGGTGTTAAAGCTCGAGTAACTCTTTGTTTGGAATGGTGGGTTTCGTATCTGGCCCATCCCAAATGGGCTTATTGTGCCTCACAATATTGCTTTCCTTCCCTAAGTCCTTTGGTCCTTCATCTTTATCAAGGACTCACAGTCTCTCTTGGGTATCCGGTAAGAGTTTGTGTGGTCAGTTTCGTACATCTTGCCTAATCTATTTGTGTCCAATATGATTGCTTGTTACTTAAAACTTTGGAATAGCCTACATATATCACCTATATACCATGCTCCTGATTTTTTAAAAAGAGTTATTTCCTTAATCTAGTCAGTCCAATCGGCAGTGAAATTCTTTTTATTTTTTTTTTAGAATGTCTCTCAGATGTCCCCGTCTTCTCTCCACGGCTGCTGCCAACACCACAGTCTTTAACTTTTTTCAACTCTCCCATACCTCCTAACTGCTCTGCTCAAATTCCAGACATTCTCCCTCTCTTTCAGCTTGCATAGTGCTGCCAGATTAGCCTCCCAAAGCAGCACTTCACATCATATCGTTTAATTTCTTGCTTAAGAAGCTTGGTGACTTCTGCCCACTGTGGTGAATTCTACAGGCCTTTCTCTGGCTTTCAAGGCTCTTAACAATCTGGACCTATCCTGCCAGCCCTGACATATTGCTTTCCCAAATAAACGCTAATCCAACCAAGCTTCTGACATCATCTTTCAGAAAAAGCTCATCCTCGTCTCTATTCTTGTCCTTATGCTGATAACCTAAGTTGAAAGGCCTTTTTTGTCTTTTTCTTCTTTTTTTGAGACAGGATCTTCCTCTGTTGCCTAGGTTGGAGTGCAGTGGTTGGGATCTCAGCTCGCTGCAGCCTCTACCTCCCAGGTTCAAACCATCCTCCTGCCTCAGTCTCCCAAGTAGCTGGGACTACAGGCACAAGCCACCACGCCTGACTAATTTTTGTAATTTTTTTTTTTTTTTGTAGAAATGAGGTCTCACTATGTTACCCAGGCTGGTCTCAAACTCCTAAGCTCAAGTGATCCTCCCACCTAGGCCTCCCAAAGTGCTGGGATTAAAGGCATGAGTCACCACACCTGGCCTGAAAGACGACCTTTGTCTTTTTTCTCTCCACCTCCTATCCATCGTTCAAATTCTCATCTGCAGTCTCTCATGATCCCAGCCTTTGAGATGTTCTCCCTTTTCTAGAATTCCAGTTGCCCATGTGCTTTACACCATTTCTTTTTCCTGAAGTCACACTATATTCCAGGTACTGTTTAGCACTAGAATCCTCAGCTTAATCCTCACAATGATCTTATGAAAAGGTGTGACTGTGATCTTGTTTTAGAGTTGAGAATCCTGATGCTCAGAGAGGTTAAGTAACTTGCCTACAGTGAAGCCGCCTCCATTAAGTGATAGAACCAGGATGCTCACCCAGGCAGACAGGCTTCAGAAGCCTTGTTCTTAACCACTATGCCTAACTGCTTCTTTTTGTCCTATGTGACACTGTCATTGATTCCTTAGTCCTTCCCAGCCTGACTGTCAGCTCCTGAAGGGCAGGTGTCATCTTCACTGCTTTATTTACATGCCATTGCCTCCGTGGAGCTTATTGCATAGGAAGGTCTTAGAATTTGCTGCATGTGGGTAGGGAACTTTCCTGTCTTTTTCACCTGTACTCCTTCAGCACCTAAACACACACACAGGGTCTGACACATAATAAGTGCTCAAAAATTATTAGCTCAGTAAATGACTAAGTGCATACATATTTGATTGATTCACAGTTTGAAAAATATATGATCACATCAGTGCATCCTTTGCATATTTTTCATTCATATAAATGTGCATATCTGTATTTCCTGTGCAAGCATCTCCGGTGCCTCTGGGTCACTGCTGTTGATTAAGCTGGACACGTCTTTCTAGGCTATAAAATGGATATGTCTTTATCTGTTTGTGCTGCTGTAACAAAATACCTGACGCTGGGTAATTTATAAAGAAAAGAAACTTCTTTCTCACAGTTCTGGAGACTGCTAAGTCCAAGATCAAAGTGCTAGCAGGCTCGGTTGTCTGGTGAGGGCTTCTGTCTGCTTCTAAGATGGTTCTTCTGGAGGAGAAGCATGCTCTGTCTTCACACTGAAAAAGGCAGAAGGGCAAGCGAGTGAACTCCCTCTATCAAGCCTTTTTTTTTTTTTTTTTTGAGATGGAGTCTTACACTGTCGCCCAGGCTAGAATGCCATGGTGCAATTTTGGCTCACTGCAACCTCTGCATCCTGGGTTCAAGTGATTCTCCTGCCTCAGCCCTCCAAGTAGGTGGGGCTACAGGCGTGCACCGCCACACCTGGCTAATTTTTTTATTTTTAGTAGAGTCGGGGTTGCTCCATGTTGGCCAGGCTGGTCTCGAACACTTGACCTCAAATGATCCGCCCAACTCGGCCTCCCAAAGTGCTGGGATTACTGGCATGAGCCACTGCACCCAACCTGTCAAGCCCTTTTGTAAGGCCACCTAGTCCCATTCACAAGGGAAGAGATCCCATGGCCCAATCACCTCTTAAAGGCCCACCTCCTAATACTATGACATTGGCAACACCTGAGTTCTGGAGTGACCACATTGAAACCATAGTAGGATGCTTTGTTATCCTCAGCAAAGTTAATTGTTGCTTGTTCAATCTCACAGTTTCTACCCAGGGCACAGAGGGTCTCAGAGTACATCACTCCATTATAGCTGATGAAATTAAGCTACACCAGTTTACTCAAACTAATACGTTATTATCAAAAAGAAGCACTTCTGTTATGCTTAGCAGCCTTAACAGTGCTTTTAAACTTGAGGTTTATGATCACTTGCTTTTAGATACTAATCATTACAGGTAAGTAAAATGTTGTCATTAGTCCAATAAATCTTCAGAATTTAATTTTCAAAAAGGTTTCCTTTTCCTGGGAAAGCTCTTCTAAACTGGGGCAAGATATTATTTGTTTCATTCCCTGTACCTAAAACTACTTGGGCCTCCCTTTTTAATCCAGTATTGATTTAAATGTTTTTGATAAAAGATACCTCATTTAATTCTCTCTAAATGTGATTAGAGAAAGTCAGGTTTCTGCAGAGCACAGTCTGTATTTAATTTATTTGCAAAGCCATATTGAGCACTGAGAATTTTAAGATTCAGTCAAAATAAATAATTTTACATTACGGCATCAGTTAACACCAAGTTTTCAAAGGGCTTTTCGCTTTAAAAAACTCAAAACACCTCATTAAGTCAACCGTCTTCCAAGAATGTGCTATTCACCAAGATAGCCTTATTAGTCCCTTTTTGCAAGTGACAAAGCTGTGGCAAGAAACAATTAAACATCTTACCAGCGGCTCTTGGAATGGAGTCTTACTGGGTAGGCCCTTGACCTGTGAGCCTACCGTCATTGGCACAGTAGAAGAGGAGGCTAGGAACAAGGCAGGAATGAAAACAATCAGAAGCAAGAAGCCAAATGGAAGAACAGGATTCGTCATCAAGGTCTTTTAACATGGGATCCCATGGAGTTGATAAAAGGAAAAAAAAATCATACCTCAATTAGTCATAATATTTCAAGGCAGAAAAGAAACATAGAGGTTATCTCATCTCAGCCAGTCATTTGAGTTGTTACGGCTGGAGCAGGAGGGTTGGAAATGTCACACAGAGTTAACTCCTGCTGTCATGCTGCCAGCAAAGGCTGAGCCCTATGGGGTGTTTACCAGGAAAAGCGAATGTAGGAAATAAAATGTCAAGAAGAAATTTGTGAAGTACAAGAATGTCTGAAAAGAGCGTTTGTTAAGTTCTGAAACAAAATGATAAAACTCAGAAGTGACAGCTGTTACCTAAACTTTTCCAATCTGTTGTTCACCAATCTAAAGACAGCCTAGTGCAACCTCATTCCTTGTCCAGAAAAGGAGGACGTAGTCGTCAAGGTGACCAAATCACCATAGGAGACCCTATCGCCACCACCCCCACATCACACAGTGTACACATGCATGTGTACAAACACACGATAACATCGATGCCAGTGGCTGAAATTTGACTTGTTCTTTTTAAAAAAAATTAAACTGTTCTTCCTGGGTTTTTTCCTTTAACTATAAATAAACCCGGTGGGTCTGGCATTTTGTTACCAACATCTTTTCAGGAACCTACCCATCTGCAACTGATTATTATATACATCATGTGCATAAATGTTTAGACTACTTATATTCTGATATGGTCAATTCCTTCATTCTTCCTTTCAACAAATGCACAGCACCTACTCTGTAGCCAGCCCTTTAGCAGATGTTGAGAATGCACTAATGAAAAACACAGATGTGGTTCTAGCCCTCCCAGAGTATATAATCTATCAGGGAAAACAGACATTAAACAAGTATTGGGAGAGATGATCAGGCTGTGGGAACAATATGTGCATAGGTCAAGGGTCCCAAGTACTGCAAGAATCTCATATGGATGAGAACAGGGGTGTGATATGAAAGCTGGAGAGGTGGGCAATAGATCAATCATCAAAGCCCTTAAAAAGATATTCTAAATATTTGAAGCTTTATGCTAAAGACAATAAAAAGTCCTAGACATCATGACATGATAGGATTTGCATTTATTTATTTATTTTTAATTAATTTGTTTTTTAGAGACGGGATCTCACTCTGTCTTGCAGGCTGGAGTGCAGTGGCACAATCATAGCTCACTGCAGCCTTAAACCCCTGGGCTCAAGCAATCCTCCCACCTCAGCCTGCCAAGTAGCTCGGGCTACAGGTGTGCACTACCCTAGTGAATGGGGCCTTGCTGTGTTTCCCAGGCTGGTCCTGACTCCTGGCCTTGAGCCATCTTTCTGCCTTGGCCTCCCAAAGTGCTGGGATTACAGGCATGAGCCACTGCACTCAGCCAAGATTTTCATTTAGAATCTTATGCAAGGGGAGGATGTTTGGAGTAGAGCAAAATAAACTATTTTGGTTTGAAATAGGATTGTCATGGTACATGAGACCAAGAGGAATGGATAAAGACATGTCTATGTAATAAGATCAACAATTGTTTCATGAGTAATTGGCTATGGAGCTAAAGGATGAAGAGGCGTTCAGGATGATTCTAGGTTTCTAGTTGGAGTAAGCTGATGCAAGGTACTGCTGAGGGTAGGGAATAAAGGGACAGATGTGCAGGAAAAATAAATTCTGCTTTGGATATGCTGAGTTTCAGGTGCTTGCAGTACATATGAATGGAGACATCCAGCAGGCAGAAAAGTGGGCTGTGCTGAATATGTGGAATTGGAAGTTATCAGTATCCAAAGAGAGGGTAATCAATCTACTAAAATATTCTGTGAAGGTTGAGATCATGTCTGGAACAATGTTGGTGCTCAGTAATTATCTGCTGAAGTTGTTGAATTAGAGCCATGGGGTGCGTATCAGGGATGAGGATAAAAGAGCCCAGAGTCACCCATTTTTTAGCACCAACTGAGGACTTTGAAGCAAAACAACAACAACAACAACAACAAAAACTGAACAAGAGTCCCAGGAAGAGTACAATATAGAGGTGTGGTGGTGTCAGAGAATCAGAGGAAAAAAGTTCTGAGAGGTTCATGACTGTCAGAAGCTTCAAGGAAGAATATCTAAAATGAGAATAGAAAACGTAACCATTAGATTTCCACTAATCTTGGCAAGAGCAGTTTCCATTTAGTGACAAGGGTAGAAGCAAGATGGATATGCATATGGGGCAAGAAAGAAGTGGAAAAAATGAAGATAGTGGTGGGGAAGTCTGGTCTGCATTGGCCTGGTGAGGCATGCAGAGGTATGCACGGGATTGTCACGTTCTCTTTCAGGATCACCTACCAAAGGAAGAGGTAGGTCCTCAGAACCTAAAGGGCAAGGAGATTCCACATTACTCTTCTCTTAAAAAACAAATACTATTGAGCACATACCATATACACAAGCTAAAGGGCTTCTTCAAGATGCAGATACCAAGATGAGATTGGATGTGCAAGAGATTTATTGGGGGAAATGCCTGTGAAGGGAAAAGGAGGCAGGAAGAGCCATCAAACCCATAGTAGATCTGATTCCTATAAAGAACAGGGGAAGGACTATTGGGTAAGGAGAGCCTCAGAACACAGTGTAGTTTTAAGAAAGTTTCAGTCAGGCCAAGGGGAAGTTGTCAGCCAAAGTCATTCATCAGAGGAGTCCTGTGTGTTGCAGGAATGGGCCTGCCTTAGACAACTTGTCACACTAGTCACTGCCTGATATTAGCCTACGGGAAGCATGCCCTTGGCACAAATGAGGTGATAAAATCGAACAAAGCAGCTGGGACCATTGGTTACTTACTCTTCCAGCAGTGGGAGAGATTCATGGCTGCCACACATATAATATCTCATTTAATTCTTACAGCATCCCCCTAAGATTGGTATTATTATACCTGTTTTGCAGATGAGATGCCAAGGATTACAGAGGTTAAGTAACTTGCCTCAGTTCATACCACTAGTAAGTAACAGAGCCTGGATTTCAGCTAGTGGTGTGTTAGAGCTGGCTCAGACTAATCGAGTCAATTTTTTATTTTTAGGAATTGCGCTAGTCAGTTGACACAAAGACAGTAGCTTGAAAATTTGGCCATATAGGAGTATTTACACCATGGAAATCTGCATATGCTACACATCAGACCTTTGTTTGTTTGCTTGTTTCTGAAAAGATGGTTGTTACGCATTTGCCGGTACACCACTGATTTGAAGCCGGGTCATCTGATGCTACAGCCGACTCTCCAACCTCTATGCTACAGACAATTGGCTTCATGATTCCCTGACACATTTCTGATGCAAAAAATTCCAGAAACCACCCTTCTCCTCGGAATCCCTGTGGAGAGCTTGCCATGCCCTGTGTTTTGCTTTTCCCTGAATTGCCGTCATCATCATTTTTATGTCTCCCTACCTGGATAGAAAGTTCCTCAAGGACAGAGAGTGCAATCACTTTATGCTCCCTGTCTTTGCAGTGTCCTGCACACCACACTGCTCAGTAACTATTCACTGTTGAAGGTGATGCTGATTGATATACATCACCCTACTGGTGATTAAGGATTGGTAACATCTACAAAATAATACAAAAGATTGTGCTTCATACAGATGTATCTTTCTGAATCTTACATTTTATAATGGCAGACACTATTGGAAAAATGTGTTTTAACCTCAAGATGACCATTTAAGAGAACTGTGACATCCATTACAGCCCAGGGATCTGGTTGATGTGCTTCCTGCCAACTCCCACCCACAAACCAGGAGATACATTAATTACTTGCCTCCCTGGCCACTCTCAGTTTATTGGGAAATTGTTTATCCTCCCAGCTTGTCTAGAAAATAAAATATGCATGCTGCTTGGAAGCAGGGAGGTATGCAGAAGCTTCCAGATCTCCAGGCTCTTCTCTCACTGCGTCTTGGGGCCTGAGAGCTTAGCTCTGCAAAGAACAACCCAGGAAGGGTCAGGATGGACAGGGCGCTGCAGTCTCTGCACCAAGTGGTGTGCCCTACATGGCCCTGAGACTTCAGAAGACTCGGGTCTTAGGCTCACTGCAGACTGTGTAACGTGAATAACAAAAAAAAAATTTCTACTGCACATGAGTAAGCTGCAGAAGACTTTGTGCCTTGAAGCTTCCTTCCAGATGAAAAAGCGGGTCTCTCATGAAAAGAAAGCTTGCCTTCAAGAAAAGCTCTTTAAAATCTTTTGACATGGCAAAAGAATCTGTAACTTGCCACTTGTACATCACTTCCAAAAATGTTTCTTCCTTCTTAATTTATTTTAAAAATTTTGTTTCAGGACCCACCGTGTGACAGGCACATTTTCCACCATTTGGGAAACATCATTGAATAGAATGAGAATTCCTACTGCCATGACACTAACACTGCAGTGACATCTGTAGCTCCAAAACTCTTGATCTTCTTCATCATGTGTTTTCATTCATCAGACGTGTATTCATTCAGCCAAACAGACATGGGCATCTACTTTGTGCCAAGCTCAGTGGTGAGGGCTACAGCTTCAAAAACAGAATATGGACTATGCTCTCGAGGAATTGTCTAAGGAGAGAGGCACACACAGCTAGGGTTCTAACATCAGAGCTTTATCTAGGAGCACCACCAGAGGTGTGGGGAGCTCGTGTCTGTGAGGCTTCCTGGAGGAGGTGTCACCTGAGTTGAGTCTTGCAGGATGAGTACAAGGTCCAAGCAGAGAGGGTATAATTTGAAATAGCTTGATACAGAGGAGGAACTAAAGGCAGTGAAGGGTGCTGGGGTATAAAGTTTGAGGCAGGAGGTAGCAAGAACTGAAACTTGACATTGAACAGTTAGGCAGAGCCTGCATCATGCATCAATTACCTGGTTTACTCCCTTTAGTCAAAAAACAGGCTGGGTGCGGTGGCTCATGCCTGTAAGTCCAGCACTTTGGGAGGTCAAGGCGGGTGAATCACTTGAGGCCAGGAGTTTGAGACCAGCCTAGCTAACATGACGAAACCCTGTCTCTACTAAAAATACAAAAGTTAGCCCAGCATGGTGGCGTGTGCCTGTAGTCCCAGCTACTCGGGAGGCTGAGGCACAAGAATTGCTTGAACTTGGGAGGTGGAGGTTGCAGTTAGCCAAGATCACATTACTGGACTCCAGCCTGGGTGACAGAGAAAGACCCTGTCTCAAAAAAAAAAAAAAAAAAAAGCAAAAAACAATAGCAACACCTATAACCACAATTAACTTTCTTTCTTGTGTTCTCCGAAAGATTGGCAGGAAGGCAGATGAGGGTGTTTCCCTGGTCTCTAATCTGAAGCTGTAGATTCCTACAACATGTAATACTGTCCCACCCTCCCCACCTCTTCCCAACCAAATGCCAATCCACTCCGCTTCATCATTTCCAAGTCCACCCTTCAAAGTAGACTTCGCCTATTCCCAAGGATGCAGTTCCATCTCTCCTTCTCCTCCTTGTCCTCTGCTCCTGTTAATTCACTGATCCACTGGGCAGAAACTCCAAGTCTGTCACTCTCTCCCACCCTTATTCCAATGCTCCTGTGCCAACAAGGAGTGACCCAAGCAATGAGCTTTACAGCCAGCACCTGCTCCTTCTGGAATGGCCCTTCTCAGAAATGCAGGAACCTCAGCAGTCCTTCCTCAGCCAATAAAAATGAGGTAATAGAGGTTCAAAGGCTTTGAAAACACAAGAGGCACATAATTCAGTGTTTTTGTTATTATCATTTGAGGCCTCTAGACTTCTGAAGAAGCTACTTCTGGTCTGTGAGAACTTCATGAAGGTGGAATTACTTGACTTCAGTAAAGGCCCCCCCCGCAAATGAAAACCTTGATTAAAAAGTTTAAAAATTCAAAAGGAATGGTGAAGATAGGGAAGGACTGAGAATGAATTATTAAGAGGTTGGAAATTTCAGAGCCTTCCTTTTTGAAGAAGCTGGCTGAGTTCCAAAAGAAATCCAAGTCCTGAATTTCTATTACTTCTAACAAACTGCATTAGCATGTTACCAACACTTATAAACTGACTTAAAAGAAGACTAGGGCATTAAATTAAAAAGTAAGCCATGAGACTATTACCAAAATAAAAGGAAAGCAAGAGGGATTTGCCTTTGTCCTTGTTCAGAGAAACTGAAAACAAACTTGGATTGCATTAACAGAAGTATCTGTTCTACCAACTGCAAAAGTGCCAAAGGAGATCATATAGGTCCCCAACTCTGTCATGAGTCCTTCCGGGTGAACAGAGACCTTGTTAAATTAAGGCAATCGCATTCAGCCTCCCAAGAAGGGAGCCTATAAAACTGAGAAGCCAAAGCTAATCCAGTCCTTTCCCATTCTAATTAAAGAGGCTGAAGGGCCTGTCTCACCTAACACTGTCTCATCTTCATGCCGCTTCCTCAAATAAAGGAGTCAGTGAGAAGTTACCAATTCACATGGTAAATAACAAACTCTCCTGAGTTTTTTGGATAATCAAATGAGTTTTCCCTTGTTCATTCCATCCCTCCCCATTTGGAATTTAGATGGAAGAATGTCTAAGTCAATGAAAATCCAACTAAAGAAACATTGGCCTCTTTGTGGAGGAATCTCACATTTAAGTACAAAAAAAATTAAGCGTTTAGGGGAAGAAAGTTCAAAGACTTTTGCTTCCTTTGTTCTTTTAAATATTTTATTTGGAGTTCGGCATTACAGTCAGGACAACCTACAGTAAGAAAACCAGGCTTTCGTATAAAAGTTACTGAAAGGTGCTATACACCAACATACTTTTATATCTACCATATTTTTATATTCTTTATATCTTTCATTTTAAAAGATTTATTTGGTGTGGCAGGTTTATGGTAGCTTTTTATTGTCCTCTTTTTGCTTGGCCATATTTTATATAATAAACAGGAACTGGTTTTATAATAAAAGTATTTGAAGACAAAGAATAAGATTTGATGCCATGAGATCTTTCTTTCTTTTAAATCCAAATAGTTAAGCAGATCAACCTATGAAGAGCGAGAAGCCAAAGGAGATGTTTCATGATAAGGTAACTAGATGGTATTTTTCCATTAGCTGCTTGACCTCTTTCACGTGACACCAGTGTGTTTTCCTGGATAAAATTACAATCCCAGATATTCAGACGTTCAGATTCATATTTTCCATCTTAGCCCACAAAAGCTTTACTTTGGGGATTTTGCAGAAAATTCTGGCTTGTGTTTCAGTCATTTGCCTTTTCTCTGTGGAAGCCAGCAGGAAACAGTAGCAGATCCTGACAATCCCCAGACGTCCCAGGGAAAGTGCAAAGAGGCTCGGCATTAATTGATTAAGAGGTTCTTTCAAAGCGCAACTTCTCTCTAAAACTACTCACTTTAAATCATGAGACTAGCTGCAAACTGCAATATTTATAAGAGACATAAATATTGAAGAACACAGTGACACTCTCCTAGGAGCAGGAACTAGAAGTGGAAAGAGCAGTGTTCCACGTAGACTCAGTAAGACTTGGAAGCTGATCGTATCTATTCATTCACTCAAGAAAATATTGGCTAAGCGTCTCCTGTGGGCTGGCACTCTCCTAAGCCCTGGAACAGGAGTGAACAAGGGAGACAAAGCCCCACCTGTCATGGAGCTGACATCCTAGTGAGGTGAGGCAGGTAGTAAACAGACAGATAATTAATATATATCAGGTGGTGACCGAAAGCTAAGAAAAATAAGAGGACAATGAGTAACTGCAGATGCTATTTATGTCAAGAATCAAAAGTTTGTTCTGAGGCAGGTGTTCTCTATATGGGGTCCACAGATCCCCACAAAAAGTTCATGGGTAAATTACAGAGGATCTGTGAATGATAGTGGCAAAAAATACATCATAGTTTTACCAACTTAACGTTTGCAAATGTTCATTTTTGAATGTAGGCATCAAACAGTGGCAGTATTAACAGTACCTGTCATGCCACCAATAGAACTCATAAATTTTTTTAAATTTTTATTTTTATTATTATACTTTAAGTTCTAGGGTACATGTGCACAATGTGCAGGTTAGTTACATATGTATACATGTGCCATGTTGGTGTGCTGCACCCGTTAACTCATCATTTACATTAGGTATATCTCCTAATGCTATCCCTCCCCCCTCCCCCCACCCCACGACAGGCCCCAGTGTGTGATGTTCCCCACCCTGTGTCCAAGTGTTCTCATTGTTCAATTCCCACCTATAGAATTCATAGATATTTTATATCAACTGTTACTGGAGATGTCTCAATCATTCATACTAACATAATTCTTGGATCAATGTCATGGTAGATATTAGACCCATTGAGAAATCTTGTCATTCAATACATTGAATAAGCATATATGTTACTTATCACAACTTTGTAGTATTTTGATAAATAATTCAATGGATTAGGTCTCCTTTATAATCCTGTTTATTATATACATTTAAGCATATTGCCCTGAAAAGTGAATCCTTAGACTACATCAAACTGCTAGGAGGTCAGTAGCAGAAGTGCTTTATGCAAACTTCCCATACTTCTTCACACAATATTAAAAATATGAGTACTCAGGGGTTGACGTTTAGAACAATAAATAATTTTTACTGCTCCATCAAGAACATCCTTAAGATAAACTGGTGTTTTTATTGTCGTGAGTGTGGTGGTGAAGAATACCATGACCTGTGGAACAGTTTGGTCCACTGTCTGCATTCTTGTGAATGAGCCAGCTGTTTATGATCATAGCCTTGCTCCATCCACACAAATGTCAACACCATCAAAAGGCAAAGAACACCTTAAGATTCTTATGAAAACCAGTTGGTTCTTGTGGACCCCTTAAAGAGTTTTAGAGTCCCGAGGCCGGTCGCGGTGGCTCACGCCTGTAATCCCAGCACTTTGGGAGGCCGAGGCGGGCAGATCACGAGGTCAGGAAATCGAGACTATCCTGGCCAACACGGTGAAACCCCGTCTCTACTAAAAATACAAAAAAAATTAGCCGGGCGTCATGGCGGACGCCTATAGTCCCAGCTACTCAGGAGGCTGAGGCAGGAGAATGGCGTGAACCCGAGGGGCGGAGCTTGCAGTGAGCCAAGATCGCGCCACTGCACTCCAGCCTGGGCGAGAGAGTGAGATTACGTCTCAAAACAAAAAACAAAAAAAAAAAACGGTTTTAGAGTCCTGCCGGGGGTCTGTGGACCTCACTTTGAGAACCACTGTGCTAGATTAAATGGCAAATACAGATTCCTTTAAGCATTTGGACCACCCAGAGGACTCTATTTGCATGAAAACTTGGTGGTGGTTGTAGTTTTGCTGTCCAACTCTTTGAAATTGAAGTTTTAACCAAGCGTTTAAGGTAGAATTTTAAAAACCTCAGTAGAAAATAATCTTCTGTTGACTTTTTTTCATGGCCGCAGAGACCTAGCATGAGAATACAGGTCAGGAAATACATTTTACAGCAGGAGCACATGGATGGCCCCTGCTCCAGGAAAGAAATAACCAATACTTGAGGGAATCTTAACCTCTTTTGTGTCATGAACCTCTTTAGCAGTCTAGTGAAGTCTACAGACCTCTTCTCAGAATGTTTTTAAATGCATATCATAAAATACTTAGGATTACAAAGAAAACAAATTATATTGAAATACATTTCTATCCACAGACCCCTTTGGGCGGCTCAGCATTCAAGGCTAATAACCACTTGCTTCCTTCAATCCCAACTGGCAAGGAGGAGCACCAAAGGAGGTGACATTTGTTTCTTAGTGCATTTGTTTCTAGGTCAGTTAACATCTTAAATGCCCAAATTCTGAATGTCAGTAAGTTCGATTTCTACGTCTAACAAGGCCAGGGCAAGAAAGTGGAATAAGAAGAATGAGTTTCTCCTGAGCCTTCCATCAGACCTAGTGGCACAGGTCATCAGCTAAAAACACAATCTTCCTAAAGGAGGGTGGCCCTGGGCTGGGGGCCAAGAAGATCTTGGGCACCATCTGCATAATAGTCTAGTACCGTTGAGAATTCTCCAGTGGGAGTTTTTAAAAGTTTGGTTACTCTTTTTGAAAAAAAAAAAAATTGTTTTATATTGAAACTTTATTTTTCTCTGTTTTTTAAACCAAACTAGCATCCTTAGACTTATTATACTTGGAGAAACTGTCTAGAACTTAGTGCTAAAAGTTAAGGATAAAAGAATTTAGAGACTTGTGTGAGTTACTAAAGGATAAAACCAGTAACAAGCTGATACTGTTTGTATATTTGTCCCCACCCAAATCTCATTTTGAATTGTAATCCCCAGTATTGGAGGTGGGGCCTGGTGGGAAGTGATCAGATCATTGACGCAAATTTTTCATGAATGGTTTAGCAGCATCCCCTTGGTGCTGACCTCATGATAGTGAGTGAGTTCTCAGGAGATCTGGCCATTTAAAAGTGTGTGGCCCCTCCTCCCCTGAGCCTCACTTGCTCCTGCTTTTGCCATGCGATGTGGCTGCTCCCACTTCACCTTCTGCCATGATTGGAAGCTTGCTGAGGCCTCCCTAGAAGCTGAGCAGATGCCAGCACCATGCTTCCTGCACAGCCTGCAGATCACTGGGTCAGTTAAACCTCTTTTCCTTATAAATTACCCAGTCTTGAATATTTCTTTCCTTTTTTTTTTTTTTTTTTTTTTTGTTGTTGTTGAGACAGAATCTCACTCTGTCACCCAGGCTGGAATGCAGTGGCATGATCTTGGCTCACTGCAACCTCTGCCTCCCAAGTTCAAGCGATTCTTGTGCCTCAGCCTCCCGACCACCTGGGACTACAGGCATGCACCACCACGCTGGCTAATTTTTTTTGTATTTTTGGTAGAGACAGGGTTTTGCCATGTTGGCCAAGCTGATCTCGAACTTCTGGCCTCAAGTGATCCACTTGCCTCAGCCTCCCAAAATGCTGGGATTACAGGCGTGAGCCACTGTGCCTGGCCTCAGATATTTATAGCAATGCGAGAGTGGGCTAGTAAACAACCCCATAGTAAAAGTTTCTACATTCTTGGTGGAATGGTTGTAAATTAATGAAAAACAATTTATTCACTTTAATAGGAGAAAATGTTGGTTCTGATAGTGGAAAACTGCTGATAATCCAAAGAGCCTCTCTGTTTAATCTTAGAATTAATGAAAGTATTCTAGCATCATGGTCTCCTCTGATTGTGTTTTTTGGGGGACTAATATTGAAGTGAGTTCTTATTCTCTGATTCAAGGGTAAGGAGGTCAGTTGGTCACTTGAAACTATTCCAAGACTGGGAAGCCAACCTGTGATTTTAAATTTGCCACAAATAATCCACCAGGCGGATATTCACCTCTTCGCTAGTCAAGAGTTTCATTGTGGTCTTTACAGTCCTACTTTGTTTCCTCATAAAGGAAAGCACACTCTCTAAGACCCCACAGCTTTTCTTTCTGTCCCCACCACCAGGCTCTTTTCCTTTTTCCCGTTTTCCTTGCCCTGCTCACTGCAGTTTCTCTTTCAGGGCCAAGATGAATCCTCAAGTCCTTGCATTTCCAGGACCACTTCATCCAATGTTGCTGAACCCTTCATAGCCCTTAATCTATAGATTCAAAACTCAAAGTGCCTGTTCACCCCTTACCTCTGCAGAATGCTATCTTGTAGTCTGTAAAGCATTTTCACATATTTTTTCTTTAATCCCCATAGCCATCCTGTAAAAGAATTTGTCCTATCCTTATCTTGTGTGTGTGTGTGTGAGACAGAGTCTCACTCTGTCACACAAGCTGGAGTGCAGTGGGGCGATCTCGGCTCACTGCAACCTCCGCCTCCCGGGTTCAAGCTATTCTCGTACCTCAGCTTCCCAAGTAGCTGGAATTATAGGCACGCACCACCACACTTGGCTAATTTTTGTATTTTTAGCAGAGATGGGGTTTTGCCATGTTGGCCAGGCTGGTCTCGAACTCCTGGCCTCAAGTGATCCGCCTGCCTCGGCCTCCCAAAGTGCTGGGATTCCAGGCATGAGCCGCTGCGCCCAGCCTCGGTCCTGTTCTTATTTTAGAGGTAAGAAACCTGATGCTCAAAAAGATGGAGTGCTTCACCCATTGTGACTCAGCAGCTAGCACAGAAGCAAGACCCAAACAGAGATCATCTGATGGCTAAGCCAGGGTTTTCTTCTCTATTTCACAGATATCTTCTGTGTTCCAGTCGCATTACAAACTCTACTTGTTCCTTATCTACTAGCATTATTCTTGCCAGAAACATAGTACAGCAGGTTATAAAATCTTATTTTGAAGTGGCTATGACTAAAGACAGTGGGGCATAAACCAGTTACCTGTGGGTCACATGTGACTTGCCGATGTGTTTTGTTTCATATATGGGTTTTGTTGTTGTTTGTAGTACCAACATTTAAGAATTGAGAGATCTCACACAAAGATCCAAATTCAAATTTCTAGCTTCTCTTGACAGGTGAGAATATTGGGCAACCCTGGGACAAATTTTGTGTGGCAGAGACTGGCTGGAGCTGAACAGCATCTGCCCCCTGGAGACAGGGCGTGTGCATTCCTAGTTTGCCCTGCATTTCTCCACCCCTCAGTATCTGCAGGCACAGGGCCCTATTCATGCATTCACATGACCTGGCAGGCACCTGTGGGCATTGGTAATTGCTGTCCCAGCTCTGGAGCCTGTATTCAGCAGGGGGTGGGGGCAGAGTGGGGACAGACTGCACACAACACAGTGCCCAGCAGATGTTGGGAACCCAGTAAGAGCAGCGTTGAAGGATGCTACATTCACTGAGTGTTATACCTTGAGTGTTGAAAGTGCTGAGATCGCCATAGAGAATTGATTCTTCCACTCTCTGGCTTTGAAAACTGTTCATGATAAGAAAGAGGAAGAGAAAGAGCCCCTCCTAAATATTATATGTTTAATCAGGTTTGTTATGGTTATTGTTGTTTCTGAGACAGGATCTCACTCTGTCACCAGGCTGGAGTGCAGTGGCATGATCTTGGCTCACTGCAGCCTCTGCCTCCCAGGTTCAAGCGATTCTCCTCCCTCAGCCTCCCAAGTAGCTGGGACTACAGGCACTTGCCACCATGCCCAGCTAATTTTTGTATTTTTAGTAAAGATGGGGTTTTGCCATGTTGGCCAAGCTGGTCTTGAACTCCTGACCTCAGGTGATCTGCCTGCCCCGGCTTCCCAAAGTGCTGGGATTACAGGCACAAGCCACCGCACCTGCCCTGTTTAATCAGTTTTTCACCAGGAAGACTGCTTTTCCTCCTACAGACTCTTTCTCTTGTGTGTCTAAATGATAAATATAGTTCTACATTTACCCTGTGGAATTGATCTCTTCATCATCAGAGTAATTAACATATTTTAACTTGAGTGTATATTTGCTTTTCTTTGGCTTTGGTTCTCAACTTGAGGAAAGATAGATCTGGGAAATTCTGTTTTAGTAGTTCTTCATTTCAGTACTTATGTGTGTAGAAGTTATTCTAGTGACTTGAATTTTTTGTGTGTTTATACAGCCTTGGTCTGATTCATGGGTAGTTAACCTAAAAAGGGGAGGGAATATCAATAAGAGAAAGGAAAGAGTAATAAGAGAAAAAAATGCTATTATAACACAGCCTTTATTTTTTATGTTTTAATTAGAATTTTTATTTTATATTCAGGTTGTATATGTGGAGGTTTGTTGCAAGGGTGTATTGCATGTGTTTGAGCTTCTGTTGATCTTGGCACCAGATAATGAACATAGTACCCAGTAGGAAGGCTTGCAGCCTTTGCCGTCTCCCTCCCTGCTTTTGGAGTCCCCGTGTCTGTCCTCATCTTCAGAGGATATGAACTGGGGTTTATGTTGGTTCACTAAATGTATATACCCTAAGATGTACCTGCATATAATAAAAATAGAGAACATTCTATAAGAAAGCTATGAGAGAAATCTCAAATACCAGCATAATAAAGGGGCTTGATTTTGTAGCTTTTTTTCTTGGGTTCCATGTAGTCATGTTTTATTTTAGAAGAAAAAGAATCCAGGAAGCAGGACCAATGAAAGGGTCAGAAATGAGATCTCTAAACAAACTTAGGATGGAAAACTATAAAGGTCTGAGGATTCATAAAGAACCTGACCCACTGAAAACACAGTCCAAGAAGCTTTAAAGTAGAGTGAGACAGATGGAAAATGAATGAGTGAATGAATGAATGAATGAAAAAATGAATTAGAAAAAGGGAAAATGAAGGCAGGAAAAAATTGAGCTTCCTTACAGAATGTTCTCTAATATTTTTATTATATGCATCTATGTTTTAGGATATATACATTTAGTGAACCAACATAAACCCTGGTTCATATCCTCTGAAGATGAGAACAGACACTGGGGAACACACTATACTAACAGTCATTTATTTTTTCTGGGATTTTTTTGTTTGCTTTTTATAACATTATGGAAAATTTTAAATACTCACAAAAGAGAATAGTCCAGTGAAGCTCCATTTCACAGACAATTCTTAGTCACTCATGCTACTAGGATCTTGAGAAACCGAAGTTCCCTGTTAATTTAAAATAATTATTTTATTTAGGTTCAGCATCTCTTTATTGAACTTATTACAAGTCCTTAATGACCTTCTAAGTCAGGATCATGGAGCACAGAAAGGAGAAGCTGTGGGCCGGCCTAAAAAAAAATCCACAAACGTGCTGTTTATACCCTGGATAACCAGAGGTTGAAAGTGTGACTTTTGTGGTTTGTTTTGCGTTCTTAAGCCAAAACTATTAGACTATTGCATGTGAAAGAAAACAAAATTCTGAACCTCTTCAGCTAAGAAGGCAAAATCATTAAAATTCTGAGGCTAAGACAGTTTCTGTGGCTTTTCAAAACTTGTGTGGCCCAAAGGGGCCATAAATAACTTTTATGGTATAAATCCCTTAAAGAACATTCTTGGTTTCTCAGGAATTCCTGCCATTCTTACAGTCACAAAGCTTCATTTTGGCTGGGAAGATGTTTGAGCTTGAGTTTTCTGTTCAGTACTGCCTCCAGGAAGTACTAAACCGTGGAGACGTGGGCTATGCTGTGGGCTTCTTATAACAGGTGAAATGAACAGATTTGAGGTGAAGGATTCTTTTCTCTCCACCTCATAATTCAACTTTTCACCAAAATCTGCAGTATTCCTTCTGATCTCTGGCCTACGTTTTATAAACACCTTTTCCTTCTGGTATTACATGCAGAGCACAAAAAAGTTAAAGTATATTTCCATGATTATTTTAAGCTTGAGAATAGCAAAATTGTAGCCCCCATAGGATGCACTGGCAGTGCATTCATATAATATCACACTGCCCCTCCTAGAGAAAACTCACAATGGTGATCTCTCCATTTTCTGTGTGGCTAAGTAGCGGGTAGGGATGCGGGCCCATCCATAAACCTGACCTCCTGCTTATTTTAAGAGTTTCATCAGCATCTCAAGATGAGTCAATATTAGAAGGATAGATAGTCCCATTGACTGTATGCTTCAGAATATAATCAGCGCAGCCCCTTATAGGCCGAGGCTGCTGCCATGTATGTGCTGGTCTAAATGCAGCAAGCAGCATAGCACTGCAGCCCAGGTGGCTGGTGCATGCCTGGTTAACCAAGGCAGCACTCACAGCAGTCAGCCAGTGGCAGAGATCCAGCCATGTGGCTCCTTCTGGGCTGTAGAGATGAGAATCACAGACAACCAAGATGCAAAATCCCGAAGTCGTTATTCCTCTAAGTGGAGCCCGCATCTGGAATGCACCTTTTCCAGCAGGGAGTAGTTTATAGGTCATTTAATGTCATTTCAGTCATGCAGATATCTAGCAAGAAAAAGTATCAACAATGATATATCTTTATCTATATGATCACTTAAGTACTTTTTGTTCAAAATTTAATGGTATTTGTATTCTGGACTTTACTGGTGAAATTTTTATGATGTTGTTTATTGAAAAACAGTAGTATCATCTGAAATCTTTCATTAGACACCCAGACTTCCATGGTGATTTGCTAGGCATAGCATAATTCAAATAAAAATTTCATTATCTTCAAAGACCACTTTTAGAAACTATAATAGAACACCTATCTGGCACTGGGTGGATACCATAATACAGAGAAGCAAATCTTCTAGGTTAGAATATAATTCTGATACAGAATATGTAGAACAAAGATTATAACTTTTTATATTCATGGCATACTTCAAATATTGGAACTTTTGGCAACATGCAACACTAATAATAGACTCAAAGCAACACCATTAAGACAAAGTCACTGCTATGATGTAACAGTGTCTCACAGGGTCTGTAAGAAGAACCCTCAGGAATAATGCTGTTTGATGTCTGACTTAAACTGTGCATTGTCCTTTACCCTCTGACATATAGAGCAAAAATGATTATGTTTCTCTAAACATGTGACCTTGCTTTGGCACAGACTTGACATCTTACTCAACTTCTTTCCTCTGACTTTGCAAGTTTCACTCCTTACATCCCAGGTTATCCGTGCCTCTACACTCAGCATTTCCTCTGATAGACCTTACTGTAGCAAAGAAGCATGAATAGCCCATACAGGGCTCCCAATCAAGATGGTATACTGAGTTCACACTCTCTTGACCCCAAATATATTGTAATGATTGATAGAATATAAAAAGAGGGAATCCAAAGGATTTACCAGCTTTATTATAAAATAAGAACATCCTCGTGCATGGAGGAATTCCTGAGTGGTGAGCAATGATGAATCCACAGGCCAGCTGGGCTCTGGTCCAGAATCCAGTAGTGGCAGCCAGGAATAGGACAAGGTCAAGGAGACTAGAAGTGTCCTGGCTAACAAGAGGGCCAGACCAGGCTCAGTGCTTTAAACCAAGGCATGGGGTGAGAAGCCACACTTCCCCTCACTTTCCAAGTAAAGGAAGTTAAACGTAGCAACTGCTCATCTTCTGCCTGGAACTATGCCTTTATAAGAGGCTAGAGATATACAGAGGTGGAAAAACAAAACCACAAACTCACAAGTAAGAAGTGAACCAAACTATTTGCTCCTTTGTAAGCAAATGTGTAATATTCTCATTGCTCTCATAAGATGGGAAGTAAAACTAAGACCTGATTCTGGACTCAGGACCCGGGAGTCCAGATGGTAGAAGCCACAAAACCACTAGAGTAAGACAGAGGGTGAGAAGGAGGAAGAAAGAGAGACAGGGAGAGGAGAGAGGCAGCAGAGAGAGGAAGGAGACGGAGACAGATTATGAATGTCCCACCCAAAATGAGCCTACAGACCATACATTCTAAGGAACATGGAAAAAAAAATCCAATACCAAGAAAGGCAGGCAGCAAAATCTAGTATTGGAATATGAATACACTCCAGATGGCTTTAAGGAACAACCTGACAAAGTCTTTAAAATAAGTGTGCCTAGGATGTTTGAAAAGACAAAAGAATGAATAGCTTCCATTTAAAAATAGCAGAAAATTATAAGAGAGACATGAAACAAGGACATGAGGATATCTTTAAAATAATTAAGTAAAATGAAAAATATGGTTATTGAAGTAAAAATTTAATAGATAAGCTCTAAGCTAAATAAAGTTAAAGAGAATATTAATTAATTTAGAAAATAGTCAAGAGGAATTCACCAAGAATGCAATTCAGAAACAGATAGATAGATAGAGCAGTTAAGAGACATGGAAAAAATATTGTAAAGTTTCAACAGGCATCTGATAGGAGATCCAGAAAAAAGAGAATAGAAAAATGTTAGGGAAGAAATATTTGAAGCAATTAAAGGACAAAACATTCTAAAATTGGAGATGATTCTTTTTTTTTTTTTTTTTTTGAGACAGAGTCTTGCTCTGTCACCCAGGCTGGGGTGCAGTGGCATGATCTCGACTCACTGCAAGCTCTACCTCCCAGGTTCATGCCATTCTCCTGCCTCAGCCTCCTGAGTAGCTGGGACTGCAGGCACCTACCACCACGCCTGGCTAATTTTTTTGTATTTTTAGTAGAGTCAGGGTTTTACCATGTTAGCCAGGATGGTCTTGATCTCGTGACCTCGGATCTGCCCGCCTTGGCCTCCCAAAGTGCTGGGATTATAGGCGTGAGCCACCGCGCCTGGCCTGGAGATGTGATCCTTCATACTAAAAGTACACTGGGAGTACTGAACAGATTAAACAAACTTAAATATTCACACAAGTATTTTAGAGTGAAGCAAAGCAGATGACCAATGAAGGAATCATAGTTAGGCTCATAGCAGACTTCTTGTCAGCAACAATACATATCAGATGACAGTACAGTAATATCTTCAAAGTGTTGAGATAAAAAAATTGTGAACCTGGAATTTTATACCCAGCTAAACAATCATTCCACTGACCTTTTTCAGACACAGAGAGTTTCCTACTTACTGAGTTCATTAAAAGCATTATTAAAAGATGAATTATGGGGGAAATTAAGGTACAAGGGCATAATAAGCAACAGTGAACAGAGCTGTTGAGTAAAACAATGTTAGTAAAATGAGTTGAATATTAAGTGTTAAAAGTTGTTTGTATGTTAAGAAAAGATTACAATTAGGCAACTTTAAAAAGAGGTGAGTGGTGTTGAATGGATAAAGTTGCTAAAATTCATCTCAGATTTGGAGGAATATAAGAAAACCAAATTACTTCATGCTTTATTAGAAAAAATTTAATCAAGTTTGAATGTTAAAAAAAATTTAATGACTTTTCCATTTACTTATCTTTCTCATCATCTATTTACAAATGAATTTTTAAAATTCTGTTCCCTTCCTCAGACTCTCTCAGTAATGAAAGTATCTTAAGCTCCTTTGTTATTTTTATTTTCTTAAATTGTAAGAGTCATCCATGTGTTTGAAAAAAAATCTTACAATGTTAAAAAAAAAACTTAAGGGTAAAATGTAATCCTTAGATTCTAAAGCAGTAGAGGACAGGGAAGGGATATTATTAAAAACTCTATTAAACCAACAGAAGACATGAAAAGAAAAAAGATGCAGGAAAAAAAGAATAGCAAATTTTTAAAAATGCAATGTAAGGTGCAGAAATAAATCTAAGTATTTTAATTTCACTAAAAGTAAATGATTAATTTATTAAAAATAGAAAGGTTCATTTACTAAAAGTAGAGGCTGAAAATAATGAGACTGGGGAGAGTTACCAGTTAAAAACTAAATAAATTTAGTGTAGGAATAATAACATGATACATTTTTATTTTTACTTTTTATTTATTTATTTATTTATTTTTTGAGATGGTGTCTCACTCTGTCACCCAGGCTGGAGTGCAGTGGTGCAATGTCAGCTCACTGCAACCTCCACCTCCCGGGTTCAAGCAACTCTCCTGTCTCAGCCTCCCGAGTAGCTGGGACTACAGGCACAGACCACCACGCCCAGCTAATTTTTGTATTTTTACTAGAGGTGGGGTTTCACCATATTAGTCAGGCTGGTCTCGAACTCCTGACCTCAGGTAATCCACCTGCCTCAGCATCCCAAAGTGCTGGGATTACAGGCGTGAGCCACTGCGCCTGGCCATATGACACATTTTAATATAAGGCAAAGGCATTAATTTTAAAAAATCATAAAAATAATGAGAACTACCAAGAAGATATTCTATATAAGTATTAGCATAGTTACATATTATAAACTACAAATAAAGGAAAATCAATCCAATTATTCATTGGCCGCTTAAAGCCAGAGTGCTTACTGTGATGCCTTATGTACAGTAGATGCCTTAATTCATAATGTAATTAAAGAATCTTGGCATTCATTGGTTGGAGATTCCAGCTTGAATAGTTTAAACACAATGAGCGAATCATTTTGAACTACCCTAAATTAAGAATCTCTGAAATAAAATTGCAGTAGACCATATCGTGGCATGATAGAACTATGGCCTATGGAACTATACCTTTATAGAAGGCCTTTAAACTGTATTAGAATAGTATGGTTGAAAACTTGAAGTTAGAATCCCAAGTGAAGTTTACCTTGCGTTTCATTTCTAATCAATGGCATTAAAGATAATAATAGTGCTCTCCCACCCCTTTTTCCTCAGTATTCAACTAACCACTGGATTCAGTCCTTATAATTTATGATTATGTAAAATTTATGCCCCAAAATTTTTGCCAAAATATTTTAACGTCATTTTGATGTCCAATTTGGTAAAAAAAAAAAAAAAAAAAAAAAAAAAATTAAGGCACCTAGTAGTTTTATAAATAATTCCCAATGGGGCTAACCTCTGCTGAAAGACATTCTTTGTGCTAAGGTTTCTGACATCATAGACAGAAGGAAAATGATTGTTAGCCAAAAACACTATAATGGTGAGAATTAGTGACTGATAATGTATTCCACTTTTACCTTTGAAAATGTTTGTACAAAACTGGGTTGGGCCCAGTGGTTTTGCACTAAAATCTGTAGACTTTTATTTGCCTAATCAAATGACCACATAACCTGGCAAAATTCTGCGTATTTGGCAGCTCTTCTTGCCCCGGAGCCTGGAAGAGCATTAAATCTGCAGGTGTGGCTTTTAGAAGGTTCAGAGAGTGGAATTAGGGGAGCCAGCCCAGCACCCCACCTGTGTGCCTTCCTGAGGGCCAGGCTGGTGTCCCCAGCATTTAATAGACGTGCAGGGCCTCTATTCATTCCCAATAGATAATGACAACCAAAATAATCAAGGAATTGACACGCTTTGCTGGAAATGCCTGATAATGACATTATAGACCGAATTACAGCAACTTAAATTTCTTTCTAGTAAATGATGCCATGTTTTTTAAAAGATATTTTTGGCACTTAGAAAATAGATCATAGTATTTAATGCTATTGAATATAGTATTTAATGTATTTAATATAGTATTGAATATAGTATTTAATAGAACATAGTATTTAATGCTATTGTACACACAAAAAAACCTACTCTTCCCCTTGTTAACATGGATGTGGTAGCTCCCTCTTTTCTTTGAAGGTAAAGTGGGCAGAGGAATAGAATTGTCAACAGCTGGGCTGCAGAAGGGAGAGGAAGAAGAAAAAGGTTTTCTCACATTTTTGTTTTTTCCACAAGGTGCTCTTTAATCTTGGGAGCCAGCAGTCATGACCCAGTTATTGAGATCAGACTTCCTGGACCTGCTTATATAAAGAAGTGGGGAGCAGTGTAAGAGCTGGATGTCCACACTGAGGCAGACAGAACACAGAGTGGTAGTGGGCAAGTTGAAGCAGCAATGACATGATGAAGGGCCCATGGTGCCCCAGGAAGGGGCCCCAAATCCAGGAGTAGGTAACATAAAAGTTCACGCTAATAACCGGACCTGGTGACTGGCTTGATATTCACAAGCAAGACTCTATTCCACTGGAGGTAGTACCTAGTGAAAGCAAATCAGACCACACTCTTATAGAATCTAGATGAACCAGGAGTACTGAGCAAGCTTGTAAGACAGAGGCTCAGATACAGGCAGCAAAACATGGCTTCAGTTAAGAAATGGAGAACCAGGTGGGCCCGAATCTCAGAAACAAGGAAGAAGTACAATGGGCAGAACTAGGGCACAGGAATAGGGTCATGCTAGCTGATCACGTGCCTTTTGTGTGTGTGAGAGAGACAGAGTGTCACTCTGTTGCCCAGGCCGGAATGCAGTGGTGCGATCACAGCTCACTGCAGCCTTGACCTCCAGGGTCAAGTGATCCTCCCATTTCAACCTCCTGAGTAGCTGGGACTACAGTAGGCATGAACCACTATACCTCCAGCTGATTTTTTTTTTTTAACTTTTTTGTAGAGACAACTTTTTGTTGCCCAGGCTGGTGATCAGATGTCTTGAGCCTCAGCATGCTGGCCTAGAGCAATGATTCTCAGATCTAGAACCTTTGTATCAAATGAAGCCTTACAGAGAACCCAATATGTAAACCCAGGCGAAGCAGAGCTCTTCTGGCTTGGGTAGGGCAGGAGGTCTTGGAGCCCTGCCCATCCAGCACCTGCCCAACAGACCCTCTGTGTATGTTGACGTTTCCTTTTACTGGGAACTCCTTACATCCCTCTCTTCTGGGTCCAGGATTAGCCATAGAATTGGAGAGGGTTGAGCGGCCCTGGCTGTAGAGGAAAGAAGACTCCAGAAGCTGGAGAAGAATTCAGGATCTGACAGGAAGTTCAAGGTGACCTCTGGGAGCCTTCTGAGAAGAAAAAGGGCATGCAACCTCAGCAGTGTCTCTCTGCCTCTCACCAAATTGACAGTGGGCCCGAACTTTGCTCATTTAATGAGATAGAATTAGTAAAGTCTCCAGTGTACTTTTCATTCCTTCCACAAGCTTTTACTGAATAAAATGATTGGTACTCAATAAAGGTTAGTCCCTTCCTTCTTCTCTCCCTCCCTCTCTCCACCACCATTAGACCTCATTTCTTAAAGGACTGATTTCCACTAAAATGCAAGTATTTCTTGGAAGCACATTGAGCTTGATAACTTATTTCTTTATTCTTCTGTGTGCATTAATTTATGAACTCATTTCCACCAGACACCTAGCTGAGAGCCATGTTTGATGGATGGGAATCAGAGAAGAAAGCCAGAGAGAGCCCCAGATGACTGAGGGATGAAAGGCCCTCGAGAGACTGGGGAAAGGCAGTAATGACAAGGTTCACACTAACACAATCACACCCAGGACAGCGGCAGATTTGAAGAGGGAGCAGTGCAGACCTGAGGGTGGCTGAAGAGGGTTGCCTCATGGAGGGTCCCCACTGTGGCCAAAGAGGTCCTTGTAACTAACTGAAAACAATTGGACAGGACCACCACCTGCAGTCCACTCACAGTGGGCGTTTCTTGCACTCATCCTATACCATAATATTTTATAAATTTTATTTTAAGTTCCAGGATACCTGTGCAGGACGTGCAGTTTTGTTACATAGGGAAACATGTGCCATGGTGGTTTGCTGCACCCATCAACCCATCACCTAGGTATTAAGCCCAACATGCATTAGCTATTTATCTTGATGCTCTCCCTCCCCCAGCCCCACTGACATGCCCCAGTATGTGTTCCCCTCCCTATGTCCATGTGTTCTCATTGTTCAGCTCCCACTTATAAGTGAGAACATGTAGTGTTTGGTTTTCTGTTCCGGTGTTAATTTGTTAGTTTGCTCTTAGGATAGTGGCTTCCAGCTTTATCCATGTCCATGCAAAGGACATGATCTTGTTCCTTTTTATGGCTGTATAGTATTCCATGGTATATATGTACCATATTTTCTTTATCCAGTCTATCACCGATGGGCATTTGGGCTGATTCTATGTCCTTGCTATTATGAATAGTGCTGCAGTGAACATTTGCATGCATCTACCTTTATAGTAAAATGATTTATCTTCCTTTGAGTATATACCCAGTAATGGGATTGCTGGGTCAAATGGTATTTCTGGTTGTAGATCTTTGAGGAATCACCACACTGTCTTCCACAATGGTTGAACTAATTTACATTCTCACCAACAGTGTAAAATGTTCCTATTTCTCCACAGCCTCGCCAGCAACTGTTGTTTCTTGACTTTTTAATAATCGCCATTCTGACTGGTGTGAGATGGTATATCATTGTGGTTTTGATTTCTATGCCATAAATACTGAACTGATCTTCCATTTTGCATTTTTCCCACTTTCCATAACCACAGAGTCAACATCGTCTCTGTCTTGGTATGTTATGCTCATTTATTATCTTCTGTCTGTAGTTGACAGGTTTTTCTGAATGATTTTAGGAACTTCAAGTTCCAGTAGAGAGAATGAATGAATGACTTCTCTTAACTGGACTTCTATCACAAAATCATGGCTAACTTCATGCATTCAACTACTGTTTTTTAAACATTCCAAAAAGTGATGAAGACATCATTCCAGGTAAACTTTTTTTTTTTTTTTTGAGATGGAGTCTCACTCTGTTGCCCAGGCTGGAGTGCAGTGGTGTGGTCTTGGCTCACTGCAACCTCCGCCTCCCAGGTTCAAGCGATTCTCCTGCCTCAACCTCCTGAGTAGCTGGGATTACAGGTGCACGCCACCGCACCCAACCAATATTTTTTTTTTTTTTTTTTTGAGATGGAGTCTCACTCTTTTGCCCAGGCTGGAGTGCAGTGGTGCAATCTTGGCTCACTGCAAGCTCTGCCTCCTGGGTTCACACCATTCTCCTGCCTCAGCCTCCTGAGTAGCTGGGACTACAGGCGCCTGCCACCACACCCAGCTAATTTTTTGTATTTTTTTTTTTTTTTTTTTTTTTGTAGAGACTGGGTTTCACCATGGTCTCGATCTCCTGACCTCGTGATCCGCCCGTCTCGGCCTCCCAAAGTGCTGGGATTACAGGCGTGAGCCACCGAGCCTGGCCTTTTTTTTTTTTGTATTTTTAGTAGAGACGGGGTTTCACCATGTTGGCCAAACTAGTCTTGAACTCCTGACCTCAGGTGATCCACCTGCCTCGGCCTCCCAAAATGCTGGGATTACAGGCGTGAGCCACTGCGCCCGACCTCCAGGCAAACATTTAAGACAGGGGTTTTTTTTTTGGCTGTAAGAAAGAGAAGCCAATCTGTCCCTACTCCTAAGGAGCAAAGGAGCCTGAAAAACCAAGAGGCCAGTTGCTTCCTCTTGCTATCTTACATTTTTGTATTTCATTTTTCTTTCTAAGGTGCAGTGAGAGCCCAGATCTATTTGTTTAGTCTGTTTCTTCCCATGTTGCTCATACTCCCAAATTTCTATTTAAACTTGCCTCCTGGCTTCTTTAAGAGATAAACTGTTGCTGCAGTAAGGTTAGGGTAAGGAAATTACCTTACTTAACAGCTGGTACGTCACCAGCTGTTGCTGCTGGTTATGGTGCCTTGCTGTGCAGTCTGTGAGCTAACTTATTTAGTGAGAGATTTTCCTGCCAATTTGCTATAGCCTTGAGGGGGAAAAACTGAAATCTCCCACAGAGGCAGGAATTTATGTTGCAAAAAATAAGGCATTTTTAATATTTATAGACATTTTAACATGTGAAAATGTTGCATTAATGTTTGAGTCAAAAGATAAGATTCCATTTTGAAGTTACAGGGATTTGCAATCAGTATTTCTAAGGTCTTAGATGTTTGCCATTAAGTTTTCCTTTGCATTGATTTTATTTCAGTTTCTCCATCTGTACATGATTCATGGTGTGTGTGCTTGAGGTGGGTGGAACCCGCCCTTGTTGGACAATTTTCAGCATAAGAAGGCAAGTGGGCAGCACTTAATTCTCTCCTAACCCTTAAGATGATAATAAGGACATGTTAAAGGGTCAGACATGCAACAGTGAGCGGAAAAACAAGGTTGAAACCCTTGTACCTGGGAGAAGGCATACAATGTTGGTAACTGATAAAGTTGGGCCAGGAAGCCACAGTCTAGAGTGCATTTGGAGGAGAAAATACAGCTGAATAAGACTCCAGGCTTATTTGGAAATGCCAGGGACGATGGATAAAGCAAGAGGCTGACAGCAGAAGGATGGACTGGAGCTGTCTATATGGAAGAGAAGCCCTTTATTTCATCCCTACCTGGGAAAGCCCAGCACCCAGCAGCCGTCTATTGGGTGAAAAATTGATTCATTCCCAAAGTATTTGAATGTTTCCTGAGAAAAGACCTCCCAACCTGGCCATTAAATAATCACCAGCAGGATGGTGCAGCCCACTGGTTGATAAACGCTACCAATGTCAGCACAGCTCTCCATCAGTTTTTCCTGACTCATCATTAAATACGAATGGACAAGAAAACATCCATAGCTATTTGAAGAAAGACTGCACCTTAAAAGACAGGGGCTAAAATAAGCAAATGGAAACAATAATCCTAAGGGAGACAAATTTCAGGAAAAAGAATAAAGCTTTAAGAGGGAGCTTTACTTAGTTTCCTCAGAGAGACTGGAGAAAATGTTGCATCCATAGATAGAGCAGGATGCTATAAGAAGAAAATCAGCATGCATCAAGAAAGAACGCTTAGACATTAAAATATGATTGTCATGATCAAAAATTCAGTGGAAGGACATGGAAGATGAAAAAATCTCTTAGAAGAGCAAAAAGACAGAGTAAGAAAAGATGAAAGAGTAACGATTATAAAAGATCATTCAAGTTTCAAAAGCCAATTGGAAAACTAGAATTAAAGAATGCAGAAAACGAAGGAGAGAAGATTATTTAAACACATACACACACACACAGAAACCAATATCTTAAGCCTGAAAGACATGAGGCCCCAGATTAAAAGGGCCTGCTAAGTGTTCAGCACAATGCTAGGTCTACCATGTGAGATTTCAGAAAATCAGGGTTAGAGACAGAAATGTTAAAGAGCACTCAATCTTCTCTGATGTTAAAACACACACGCACGTACACACACACACACACACACACAGACACACACAGACAGACACACATCACCTGCAAGTTATTGAGAACGTTATTAGCAACAAATTCCTTGTAAGCTAGAAAACAGCAAAGCAAAAAGTTACTTGAGGAATTACTTCAGCAAAACGAGGGAGTAAAACAAGCAAGTCAGACATAGAATCCAGCTAAATGGGATTCTTAACCTCTGAGGGACGCAACTGAGAGGCAGAGAGGCATAGAACAAGAGACAGTTGCTTTCATTATACCTTTTTTCTTTTTTTTTTTGACATGTACATATTACTTTGACAAACATTTTTGAATTTTTTTCAATAGCACATATACATCAAATAAGATTTTAAGACCAAAATAGAAAAAGGGGAAAATCTTTTATTCTACCATGTTAGATCCAATCATTTAAATTTTTTTAAATTTATTTTATTCCCATCTATCTTTAAAATATAAGTTTTTTTAAAAAAAAACTAGGGTTGTAGTCATATTATATATATAATTTTATCCTGACTTTCTCAGGTAAGCATTTTTCCTATAGTTACATATTCTTTGTAAACATTTTAAATGACTGCAGTTATTTACAATGACATGTACTACAATTTCCCTAATCTCTATAACTGAATTGGAATGTAACTATGATAAATATTTTGTTATAGAAATAGAAGCAACCAGTTTGTCTATTAGCCAGTTTGACTCCATCAGGATGTGTTATTTTTGTTTGGTTAGGCTCCACGTGTTTTCCAGACTCTCTGTGAAACCATTGTAGTTGTGGGCTCCACATCTCTGAAAAGCATCAAAACCCCTTGAACCTCAAAGACTGCGGTTTCTTGTTTGAGTGACACTGTGTTAACCAGAAGAAGTGCAGGGATATTTCTGGGGGAGAGGCACTACAGCTTCCACAGGGTCCTGCCTACAGGCATCTCAAATGCTTAGTAAACTTTGCTGTAGTTCATTGAAAAGAGCCTACCAAAAATCTAATGAAAACTGAGCTGGATACTATATTGGTCTTCATCTTATAATGGAACATTTCAGCATAAAACTGTGACTATTTTGGCCGGGTCCAGTGGCTCATGCCTGTAGTCCCAGCACTTTGGGAGGCTGAGGCGGGCAGATCACGAGGTCAGGAGTTCGAGACCAGCCTGACCAACATGGTGAAAACCTGTCTCTACTAAAAATACAAAAATTAGCCGGGTGTGGTGGCATGTGCCTGTAATCCCAACTACTCAGGAGGCTGAGGCAGGAGAATCGCTTAACCTGGGAGGCAGAGGTTGCAGTGAGCCGAGATCGTGCCACTGCACTGCAGCCTGGGAGACAGAGCAAGACTCCGTCTCAACCAAAAAAAAAAAAAAATAACACAACTGTGACTATTTCTTTGTCTTTAGTTCAATGCAATAGAAACTGGAAACTCACACTCTTGGAATCCAAATGAATGACTTCAAAAAATGTTTGGTCTCTTGTGTCCGTAAGTGTTTCAGTTTCAGAATTTAAGAGCTCCATTGGACTAGTGCTCCCAATGAATGAGGATATTCGCTAAAATAAATGTTGATATGCCACCATAAAAATGAATGAGATCCTGTCATTTGCAACGACGTGGAGGTCATGTTGAATGGAACTGGAGGTCATTATGTTAAATGAAATAAGTCAGGTACAGAAGGACAAATTTTGCAAGTTCTCATTTATTTGTGGGAGCTAAAAATTAAGATAATTGAACTCATGGAGATAGAATGGAAGATTGGTTGCCAGACACTGGAAAGGGTAATGGCGGTGGCGGGGAGAAGTGGGGAGGGTTAAGGGGTACAAAAACATAGTTGGACAGAATTAATAAGACCTAGTATTTGCTAGCACAACAGTGTGACTATGGTCAAAAATAATTTAATTGTCCATTTTAAAATAATTAAAAGTATATAATTGGATTGTTTGTAACACAAAGAATAAATGTTTGAGGTGATAGATACCCCCCCAAAAAGCATGTATGCTGACAATTCCAAAGACATTTCTATTTTGGGGGGAGGCCCAGGAGGGTGGATCCCCTGAGGTCAGGAGTTCAAGACCAGCCTGGCTAACATGGCAAAACGCTGTCTCTACTAAAAATACAAAAACTAGCCAGGTGTGGGTGGCACATGCCTGTAGTTCCAGCTACTCAGGAGGCTGAGGCAGGAGAATTGCTTGAACCTGGGAGGCAGAGGTTACAGCGAGCCGAGATCGTGCCGCTGCACTCCAGCCTGCGCAACAGAGCGAGACTTCATCTCAAAAAACAAACAAACAAAAGGCATTTCCATTTTTATTTTCCCAATAATTTTAAAGCCAGTTTGTTTATTAAGGATTTACTTAACTCATATGAAAAAGAAATGAAATAATTAAAGGTAGCATTATGTCTCACTTATCCAGAAATTCTTTATCTGCCATCCTGCCATCAGACACATAGCCATAAACTCAGAAGTAGTGTAAAGGACCACAAAGCCACTACGGTGGATGCCACAGATATTAAATATCCAACATCGCAAGCTGTGCTTACAACAGGGAGAGCAACGTGCTTCTCTGCCTGATGCTGGTGCTTCCTGGATGACTGTATTGAGAATTCTGAAGGACACTTCCCATCTCAACTAGAGTGTGTCATCAGTGATTCACGCTAGACATGAGCATGGAATGGGAGAATGATGGTATCTGGCCATCTGCCACTTTCAAATCCATTAAGCCTCACTAAAAAGTCTTGTTTGACTCCTCTGGTTCTGGCTCAGATTTTTTTACAAGGTTGGAAAAAAGCCTTTTACAAGGAAGAGTGTATGAGGCAATAAAAGTTAACTTAGACCACATCCATTCCATTTAACCCATTAAACTTGTACTCTGATTACCGTGGTCCACTTATGGGTCGAGGATTTGGGTACTGCCTCAATGGTGAATGACAGTCATTTTTCTCTCTCCCACTTCTAACACAGCCAGCGTAAGAAACCGTCCTTTTCCATAATATCCATATTTTTAGCGTGTGAAGACTGGCTCCAAAAATCAATTTTAAGTCCACATTGAAAAAGAGCTTTTTATATCATCGTGTTACATTGCGTCATGTGCAGAGTAAGATGAGCTATAAGAAGTCCAAAGTTCCACAGTGGTATATTTTGCATAATACCGTTTGTGTTTCCATTAAATTGTATTGTTGTTTTGACTGACATAGATAGCACATTACATGTTTCCATATTTTTCTTCCTCTCTGTTTTCTCTGTGAGTTAGCCAGAGTCACTATTTAAAAAAAAAAAAAAAAAACTATCAGAATCACCAGGAATGGTGTTTTTGAATATAAGATTAAGTAAAAAGGAATTGAAATGCTGAAGGTATAATAAAGATGGCATAATCTTAACAGGTGAGTGGCAGGTAAAGTAACTGGTATAAATGATTTCTAATCTTAGCAAAGGGTCTATGAGGCAAGTATTATTGTCCTCATTTTACCAGATGAAGAAGTTGAGCTTTTGAGAAGTGAACATTTGCCAAAGACTCCACAACTCACAAGAGGTACAGCCAAGATTTGAACTGAGGTTTGTCTGATACCAACCTTGGTGGTTTTCTCTCTCTGCCGTTCATGAAAGGTGAAAAAGTTTAAATGATAAATGCAGAGTAAAAGCCTTGTATTAACTCGTAAGTTTTGGTATCTAAGAAATTACAGCTTTTTCTAGATCTTGAGATTATAAAACTATTCTTAAAAGTTGGTTATTGTCAGGCGCAGTGGCTCATGCCTGTAATCCCAGCACTTTGGGAGGTCAAGGCAGGTGGATCACCTGAGGTCAGGAGTTCGAGTTTGCCGCTACTAAAAATACAAAAAATTAGCCAGGCATGGTGGTGGCTGCCTGTAATCCCAACTACTCGGGAGGCTGAGGCAGAAAAATCACTTGAACCCAGGAGGCAGAGGTTGCAGTGAGCCAAAATCGCGTCATTGCCCTCCAGCCTGGCCAACAAGAGCGAAACTCTGTCTCAAAAAAAAAAAAGAGAAAAAAAAAGTTGGTACCAGGTACGTCCATCTGCAGTTTCATCGACTGAGATTATGTAGCTGGAGAAACTGAGGCTCAGAGATGGCACGATTTAGCTGAGGACACCCAGCTAATTAATCTTGGAGCTAATTAATCTTGGAGCCGAGACCAGCACCCAAATCTCCTTTTCCTCATTCAGGGAACTTTGCATATGGCCTCTTAAGGATTCTGCTATTGAAAGCAGCCAGAAATCCTGTCTTTGAAAGCCATGGGCCATATGGACAAAACTGATCCATGTTTCAAGCATGGAGCTGTGTCAAAACACCAATAAGTCTTTTTTCAGTTCAGTGGCTTTCAGACAAGGTGCTGTCTTATAAAAGGATAAGTAAAATATGAATCGTCTCTAAGTTCACCTTTTGTGATAAAATTAACTCCACCTGGGAATTTCTTCCTTCCACCCTTTCTAAAATTAAAACTGAAATCCAAGAGAGGAAGCAGTTGTCTAGTTCTTGATGTACAGAGAAATAAAAGAGCAGTTTTTTGTCTCAGGCAGAAGCAGACGAGAGGCCTGTGGGCCTGGCAGTGCAGAGTGGGGAGAAGGAGGCAGGGCTGTGAAAATTCGCTGACAGGGAGGGAGTAGGAGGTGTCCAGGCCTCCAGCGCAGTGTCTCATCTCTAGAGCAAGCCCTCATGTGGGTGAAGCAAGTGCCGATACACAGAGGAGCCCCTGCAAGGTGGGTGGGAAGGTTATTTCAGGATGCCAGGAGCACTCAGGCCAGCTTGGAAGTCCTTTCATGGGCACCATGAGGAAGTCTGTCCACTTCTAAAAGAATTCTGGCCACTCCCGATGTTGGGAGCAGATCTAGCCTAAGAACTAGAACTAGGTTAGAGTGCCAGGTCCCAGCTGATGGATGAGGTTCCAGACAGACCCCACTCCTGGAGACATTTGGGTTCCAGCCAACAGGGAAGAGAGTATGCGATGTGGCACCTGAGCCCTGTCCCAGGGACCCCATCTGCCAGATGTGGCTGGCAGTGAATGGCCAGCATGGAAGGAAGCCCATGGTCCTATCTGTCTCCTTTTCCTGGACCCAAGTGAGCGCTAGCCCAGGTGGACTGGGGTATGTTAACTCTCCCCGCCAGAAACCTGGGCCTGCTATTGAGACTAGGTGAGGAGGGAGGTGGCAAGGGAGAGGAAGAGCAAAGGCATGAGATGAATCACCTAATACACTGACAGCTCATGAAGAGTGACCATCCTCTCAGAGTCACCAGAGTTTCTTTCAAATGCAGATTCCTGGCCCTGCATATCAAATGCCCTGGAAGTCTGGCCAGGGAAATCACAGTTTGTTATCAGGTGCCTCATTGTTATCCCTGTTGCATTGTCAATAGGAGTCCTCCAAGGAGAGCAAGGAAGTGCAGACTGGGGCACCTCTGGAGGCTGCACACAGGGAGGAGAGGTGGAAGGAAGAGCTGCTGGCTGAGAAGCTGCTGTCATCATCCTGTGGGGGTGAAGAGGGGGTGTGGAAGTAAGGGTGAGAGAGGCCTCAGGAAGGACTCTCTGGAACTGGAGGCAGTGACTGGAGTTTCCTCTGAGACCAGCCGGCCCTTTAGACTCAAAAGATGAGAGTCACCCATCACCATCCATCTGGTGGAAACATTACAGGAGCAAGTGGATAAAAGATGATTTTGCTGTAAGATCAGAATGGAAAAAGACGAACCCACAAAGAAAGTCTAGAGGGAGGAAAGCATATGGTTTTTAAAATAGTACAGTTTAGAATACATTGCAACACAAATGGATTAATTTTTGTACAGTGTTGGCAATGAAAAGGATTCTCATAGTTATCTGGAATGCTTACTCAGAGAGATGATCTCATTTCCCTAATAATGCAAAATCTTGAGCAGCGTGGGGTCTTATGTTAAGACCCAATGATAAAAAGGGCTAGACTTGGCAGGGAAGGGCACTGCAGGGGTGCCCATGGTGTGTGCCAAGACTCAGGAACCAGAGGAGCAAGTCGTAGATCAGGTGCTGGCAAGCAGGCTGGCTTGGCTAAAGTCATCAATGCAGTGACAATCTTAAACAAAAGTTTGAAATCCATATTAAATGTTTTTTTTTTCTTTTTTAAAAAAGCAATCTTACCCCAGAAGCACTACATGGAAGGAAAAAATGAAGTTGCATAATCATTTAGAAAATATATGTGCTGAGAGAACTTTAGTATTAAAAGGTGATTGTAAAACAATGCGGGATAATAAATCTTAGACCAAAGATAAATCATGAACACCAGGGCAACCAAATGGTCCTAGGAGACTGAAAGGCATCCGTCAGAACAGGCCACTGTAAGCGCAGCTCATTGGTCTCATTTAGTTTCCCAGGAGGCTGAAATGTTGCTCACTGAAGGTCTCGGTTCTGCTAAGAGTGGACTGGGTAGGAGGTGCCAGGAGCAGTTTCCTGCAGGCCCCTGGTCCTCAGGCTGCCAGGCAGCAGCATCCCCATTTATTGTGGTTGTGGCCAAGCAGTTGGCAGCTCCATGCCTGGGGCTTCTCAGCTCATTTCTGCTTCCTCTGGATCTTCCGGTCCAGTCATCTTTATTTATATCCTCCTATAGCATCACCATAGATGGGTTGTGATGAATGCCGTTCATCAACCTAATGGGCTCAAATGGAACTCTTTGAAATCCCCCAGGATGCGTCTTGGTCTAAGAAAAGAATTGTTAACTGCACTTTTAAAACTAGGAATTTATGTCTTCCTATAAATTGACCTCGTGAGGTTATTTGTGGATTCCAATAGGGAAGTGGCCTTCTTAGGCCCCAGCGCCTCCTCCGCCCTCCCCTCACCAGCCAGCTGATGCCCTCTGTCTACTCCTGCGAGCCCGGGGTTGCTGAGGACAAAACCCTGGCAGTGTCAGCAAATGGAAGAGGTGTCTGCTTCCTTTCTTGCTCTGGAGCAGTGTGCCTTGTCTCTCTCCTTCTGCCATTTATTCACTCACTCATTCAGTATCTATTGCACTCCTGCTTTGTCCAGGCAGGGTGCTGAGCACTGGAGATGCAGTGAACAGTCTGTGCTCTGAGGGACCTACAACCTAAACAAATAAGCACCCAAGTACTTGCTCAAGGGCAGCTCTGGAGAAGCAGCAGGTGCCACGAGAGCCTCTGTAGGAGGCTCTGGCGGTCTCTGATGCCCTGCTCCTCCTGTTAATGCAGGACTCTGGGGGGCTGACTGCGTATGTGACAGTTCTTTGGATGTTCCCCATCACTTTACTCCGTCCTTCTTTGTGAAATCTCGACCTCAGCAGATGAACACTGTCCTGGCCAGAATCACCCTAGGCTCTGCTTCTCACCCAGCTCCTGGCCCCCTCCCTGTTGCCACTGCTGCAGAGGGAGGCCACCAGGGTTATTGGGTCCCTCGGACTAAAGGCTCAGGTTCCAAGGGGAGGCCAACTACCAGAGGACACCCTCAAATGTGAGCAGGGCAGGGGGCTCAGAGCATCCTTAAGGCAAAGCACAGGCACCCGCCCGCACAAGCTTTGGTTTGTTTCACAGTGTGTAAATCTCTGTACAGTTTTCTCACAATAAATGTAAGATGCAGCCGGGCACGGTGGCTCACGCCTGTAATCCCAGCTCTTTGGGAGGCCGAGGCGGGCGGATCACAAGGTCAGGAGATGGAGACTATCGTGGCTAACACAGTGAAACCCCATCTCTACTAAAAATACAAAAAATTAGCCGGATGTGGTGGCGGGCACCTGTAGTCCCAGCTACTCGGGAGGCTGAGGCAGGAGAATGGCGTGAACCCGGGAGGTGGAGCTTCCAGTGAGCCAAGATCACGCCACTGCAGTCCAGCCTGGGGGACAGCAAGACTCTGTCTCAAAAAAAAAAAAAAAAGTAAGATGCATACATTGTAATAAAAGCTAACACTTCAAAAAAGGAATAAGGAAAAATTCAGTATATTCTCATCTTCCTTTATGCCAACCACCAGAAAAAACTGCTTTCAATCGTGTGCTGTGTCTCCTTCCAGATCCTTTTGTGTTTATGTAAACATGTTGATTTTTATATTGTCCTACATGTTTATATTGTCCTGTAGTCTACTTTCATTCACTTGAAAATTTATCCAAGACTTTTCAGGATAGCACACACAGATCCTTCTCATTCTTTCCAGGTATCCAGTATTTCAGTGTGTGAATGTACCATAATTTCTCTTAAAACCAATCCCCCGTTCGTGAACATGTAAGTTCTGCCATATTTTGTTGTAATAAATAAACTCATTGCAGCAATGAATATCCATATATATATATACACACACACACACACACACACACATCTGTCAGTGTCAAACTCTTCTTAGAAAGGTATTTCAGGTCTAGTGTCTTGCATTTTAATGGGTTTTCATACACAATGAGATGCTCTTAATCACCCTCACCACATGGCTGGACAGACATATGCACCCCCCATTCGCTTCTCATATGTTCCTCCCTGGAAACTGCACCTCCGCCTCTCATGGTAAACTCAAGTGCTTGAGTACTCTCAATTGTGTTTTTTGCAGATTCTGTTTATTTCCATTGAATTTGTTATTGTAATTGTGTAATTTACTTAATTGGTATATAAACTGAAGAAGTATGAGGGGATTATTGTTTTTAAGAAAAAGCATAAATTATATTTCTCTCATTCCCAATTTGAACTAAAAAAATTGTTACTAGCTAAACACCCACACCTAAACACCTACACCCACACATGTATATCAGATACAGTAGCTTCTACCGACTCATAAATTTCATCAACCATATTTGGGAGTTGTGTCCAGTCTTAATCTGCCTTGCCAGTATAGTCTCTGGAAAAACATCCTACAGCTGTTTGGTTTATTTGTAGATTGAGTTATCTTTTCTCCTTAGAAATACCTGAGAATGAAGCATGTCTTATTTAGAATCTCTAATATAATCTACCTTGATAAAAGTTGGTTTTGAGCCCTTCTGCTTACCCCCACCAAGCCATTTCAAGCTCTGGTAATGCCCTCAGAAACACCATGTCCAACCTCATATAAGAGAAATGGAAAACCTGGAAGTCACAACTGTTGCCTTTGAAAGTGAGAAGGTGTCTGTATATAAACATCCTGTTACTTTTTAAGCTAATATAATGTTAGAAGTGATTTTACAGCTGCTCTAAAATTTGCAAACTCTTATGAGACTATTGTAGGTACTTAGTTGTTGGATGCATGGATACACAGAGAAGCCCTAAATTCATGCAACGAACATTTATTAATTGCCAACTGTATACCTAATTGGCTGGCAACTGGTGGCGCCACCACGAAGCGCAGTGGGTACCACTGTTCTCCCAAGGCCTGTGACCAAACTTAAGACTCGGAGCCACCAGGAAGTGCAGAGATGCAGTTTACTCAACAGAGCATGCACTCTCTAAAATGGCCCAGCCCTGTGTGTGCCTGGCCAGTGGAGCAGGATGCTGGGAGGCAAAAAAGAAGTTTTCTCATGAAATCTATGAATTCTCTTCATCTTCTCAAGGCGTGCCTGTGTAATTCAATCATGAATTTTACTTAAACTGTGTGGCATTTGATAGAGCCTTGCAGAGACTACAAGACATCTGACTGCTGTATTTTCTCTTCTAGGATATCAATGAGTGTATTCTTGAAAACTATCCCGAGTGCTCCAACCCCAGGTTATTTTACATCATTCCGTACTTTTGTGGACAGCATCCCAGATGCAGGTAAGGGCTAAAGCAGGCTCATGGCATGCACGTACGCACAACAAGGGCAAGAACCCCACCAGCCTGGTACTCGGCGGGAATCTTTTGTATCCCTAGTCTCTCAACCTTCTGGAATTCAGTTCCTGTTTACTATTAATCTTTCAAGATAATATTTGAGACTCCAAATGTCCTATAAATAATGAAATTTAAAAATCAAGGTCTGTAGAGGCCTCAGGAGACCACCATATAAAGCTTTGTAACTGGAACCAAACCCTTGTTTATACCTAAAACATACTTGTCACTATTCATCCCATGTTGTTTGTCTTTCTCTTTGGATAAAATGACAAAATGTCACATAAAATGTGATCGTGAAGACCAGGAACGAACACCCAGCCTGCTCCTGTACAGTGACTGACTTAACCAACAACCTGCCCTCGTGGCATGTGTCACTGGGTCTGAGACGCTGGAAGCCCACACCCCAATCCCATAGTGGACATACTTAGTAGGCAGAGAAGAAAGTGTTTTATAATGATCACCTGTCAACCTTACTTGAAGGCACAACCTTCTTTAGAGAGTGACTTACTCAGATAGTCAGGACCTCCAGGGTGTGATCTGCCCAGGTCCTGCATCAGCACCCCTGTATACTTGTTAAGAACCCCCACCCAATCATAGTCTCGTGTGTAGCAGCCTCCCCAGATGCTTCTGGTGTAGCTATAGTTGAAATCTACTGTGCTAGACAAATGTCATAGCCTGGAGAAGAAATGGCAGCAACAATGAAGCATTATATTTGCTTGGTAGGAAATCAACCCCTGCTATCAGAAGTGACATTATTCCCCAAAGGAAACATTAACTAGAGGGTCCTTGTGTTTCTGAAAAGGCCAAAGGAGAACTGCTACTTCTACACCGGCAACGCATTCATTGTACTTTTTTGCTTATGCTATGATTTCTGCTTCGTTTTTAGGCGTATTGTTGTTATTCCTGTCTTGTTTCATTTGCCATAACAAAAGAGTTTGCTTATAGTCCAAATTATAGAACTAGGAGTGTTGGTTTTTGACTTCACCATAAGCCCCCTGAGTCCAGGTGGCCTCTCCCCTGCCCCTGACCCTTGCCTCAATAACAAATACCTCCTGGTTAACATTTAGTGCTTCAGGTATTGGGAAGATTTGGGGCTGGATGACTCACTTGCTGATCACAGTGAATATCTTTATAACAGGAAACATGATTTGAACTCCCTAAAGTATTTTTTAAATCGTGTAGTATTTTTCAGATTTTTAAATTTTCTAATCTTGGAGAGGTGACTCATGACACCACACCTTGATACACACACAATGATTTTTATAACTCTTTCATCATATCACCTTGCACAGTCTTTACAACAATGCTTTGAACTAGGTAAGGGTGATTATTACCATTTTTCAAAAGAGAACCCTGGCTTGCCCAATTCCCCCAAATGATAAATGACAGCCAGGCCTGGAGCCCCACTCCTGGGCTTTTCTCACTCGCCTTAGTGTCAGTTCAGAGAGCTGGTCTACAAATCAGCTCTCTGATTTTTACAAATTAGGCTGTTTTCCTTCTGCAATCTAGACAAACAAAATAAAACAAAACAAAAATCCAAAGATTCCTCTTTAACTCTTCCAAAGAATAAGATGATTAATAGGCATGACCTGACAGCTCTTTTGAGTTCTACATAAATACTATGTCGGTAAGTTTCATATTTCAAAACTCCTAAATTCATTTAATTGGTTCAGTTTGGTCCTCCTATTAAAAAACCATTCTACTCACCCCTTGATTAGTATTTGTTAGAACCTAACTGCTTGTGCCTGCATTCATTTGTCCACAATACTTAGGCAGGGCCTCTGAATTCAAGGCCCTGGGCTTGGCATGAAGCATGGATGAAAGTGACAGAGAAGGAATGGTGAGCAGGGCAGGACACCAGTTGGAAGGACTGGGAAGGCCCTGGATGGGGCTACATCTGGGCTGGTCCTTGAGGGAAATAGGATTTGGACTTATGCAAGTGAAGGTGGGAGGTAGAGGGGGTAAACTCTCAGCATCTTGTTGCTGCATTTCAAATATGAATGTCTGATTTTAAATAAATTTTTATATCCATAAAGGGAGCCTGGTGAATGGGCCCTTGAGAGAGCAAAGCTGAACGTGAATGAAAACTTCCTGCTCGTGGGGATTCTTGAAGAGTTGGAAGATGTGCTGCTGTTACTGGAAAGATTTTTACCTCATTACTTCAAGGGCGTGCTCAGTATCTACAAAGACCCAGGTAACTTCATTTGTAAGCAAGCTCTTCTCCATGAGAGGTCTGTGTCCAGGGCTACTCACCTTGAAAAGGCCTCAGGAAATAAAGGAGTGAAATGATCTCTTCTGATGACAAAGGGCAGTTAGTTCCCTGGGCTTGCAAAGGAAAGTTAGAACCAGGAGCTGCAGATGCCAAAATCTTGAGCTTCATGTTCAGACATAAAAGCACCATGTTCCAAAGGCTTAATGGCTCCATTTCTCCCTGTGGAAACTGAAATTGGCAACATTCTCCATCAGCCTTGTCTTGAGCATGTTGCTGGAAACTGAAATTGGCAACATTTTCCATCAGCCTTGTCTTGAGCATGTTGTTGGGGTGGGTACAAATGAATCCGTGTGTGTGCACCTGGACTCCATTGATGGAAACATGCGTGAGTACGAAAGAGCCATCCTTGTGATGAATTCTCTCTGGCCCAACTTCCATTTGATAAAAGCACTCTAGTGTATCAAATCCTGACAGTGGAATAGATAGAGCAGCAAATTGAAAATACAATTATGATTTTATCCTAACAAACCGAGTGGTCCCCAGATAGCAGCAAGAAATAGAATGTGGCAAAGCAATTACAAGGGCTGCCTGTGGTATCATCGTAAGTATAATTACTTTCAGAAATCCATCATTTATTTTTTCATTGTCATTTTATCCAAAGAGAAAGACAAACAACGTTGTTTGTTTTTTCCTATTCTCCTTAATCTACTGCTGTGACAACAAGCCTTGAATACACATTCAGTGATCTGTTTATTGTTCTGTTTTGTTGTCCTGAGATGGAAGAAGGCATTCTGCCCTGTAGAAATAAGCAGCAGATAGGCCTGGTGCGGTGGCTCATGCCTATAATCCCAGCATTTTGGGAGGCCGAGGCAGGTGGATCACCTGACGTCAGGAGTTCGAGACCAGCCTGGCCAACACGGAGAAACCCTGTCTCTACTAAAAATACAACAATTAGCCAGGTGTGTTGGTGGGAGCCTGTAATTCCAGCTACTTGGGAGGCTGAGGCAGGAGAATCTCTTGAACCTGGGAGGTGGAGGTTGCAGTGAGCCAAGATCGCGCCACTGCACTCCAGCCTAGGTGACAAGAGCGAAACTTCGTCTCAAAAAAAAGAAAGAAAGAAAGAAAGAAGGAAGCAGCAGATGAAAGCTCCCCAAATGCAGTCTGCTGCCTCACATTCCACAGGGTTCCCGAACCCCACCTGCATCACTGGTAGGTCCCAAGGCCCAGGGAAACTGGTCTTTGCCCAGAGAGCCCTGGATCCTGTTGCACAAGGTCAAGGTGGCCCTACCACCATCAGGGACTTGCTGAAGGAAGGTGGATAGTTGGTGGAGGCTGCGTTGGCCTCCCAGCTCTCATTAGAGTTCAAATCCCATTTACCTGAGTGGGGTTGTGAAACTAGGATTTCCTTTGTCTTTTCAACAACAAGCCATTTAAAGAGTTTATAGAATTTTAATGTAAAGAGTTTGATGTGACTGATTTTTATTTCTAGAAGACAACATAAACTCCGTTCTTTGTGCAAGGAGAGGTCTTATCCTAAATTAGACTCCTTTGAAGAAGAAAGGTTTATGTTAATCATTTTCTCCTTTTGGCTTTATCTTGTTGTATGGTGTGTGTGTGTGTGTGTGTGTGTGTGGTGTGGTGTGTGGTGTGTGTGTGTCTAATACACAGTCTGAGATAAAGGGCAAACTAAATCCTGGTGACACATAAGATGAACACTCTCCATAAAAGATATTATGGCTTCCAACTTTGTTACTGTCTGCTCAGTCATTTGCTCTGAGAGAGATCAGCTGCTATGGATGAAGAGAGGTTCACATAGTGAGGAACTGAGACCTCAGACCAAGAGCCACGTGTGTGAGCCATCTTGGGAGCAGCTGCTATGACCCCAGTCAAGCCTTCAGATAACTGCAGCCCCAACCAACATGTTAATGGCTGTCTCATGAGAGATCCCAAGCCAGGACCACCCAACTAAGCTACCCCTGAATTTCTGACCCTCAGAGCCAGTGTATGAAATAAATGTATGTGTTTTTATTTTATTATTATTGTTTATTTTAATGAGCACTCTCTTGTCCCAGCATTTGGGAGGAGGAGCCAACGTGAGAGTCCTCTTCCAGTTACATCACCATCCATCCTGAGGTCTGGAACACACACCATTCACAGGATGCAAAACCCAGCACAGGGGTTGTGGACCTGAGAACCTAGATGAGGGTATTTTTATCTTCATGCTTTTGAATACAGATAAACCACCTATAAAAAGCTTAGCCCAGAGGACCCACTTAGTGGCTCTTGTCATGGTATATCATATTGACTTCCTATTTTCTCCATTTAAATATGTGCCTTCTCAGAAATTATGGGCCTTTATTCCGTGATCTGAAAGTTCATTAATTCAAGGAGAAAAGATTTCTGAAAACCAAGTTACTATTAACTCTTTTACCTTCAGCCATGATCTTTCCACCTATAAATTAAAGATTATTTTTCCCTCAGAGTTTGGCATAGTAAATATCTCAAAGAGAATAAAGGACATCTGGTTTTCCTGTGTAGTGGGATGAAAGGTTTCCATAAGCCAGGCCACTTGGCCAGTCCACGTGGTCCAGCTGGACTAGCGGTTAAAACAGTGAAACACTTCTATACGACCTTCAGGGTGCACCTGCCAACCTGGCTGCCCGTCCTTGTTACCCCTGCCTTTTCCAACAGTGACGTAACGAAAGGACTAATTCATGGCACAAGAGGGATCTTCAGGACCCCAGGCCAGTGTCACACTCAGCGACTGTTCTGAGTTCAGTTCTTGAGTGGAGCTGGTTGTCAAATACTTTAAATATCACCCTAGCATAACTCTCTCAGCTGCCACACATTATATGCCCAATAAAATGAACCTTTGAGTTGTTGCTTCAGTAACTTCTACTGTGTTTTGTGTTCTCTTGGGCATCTTCTTGTGATATGTTTCTACGGTAACATTGAAGACCAAGCTAGTCCACAGTTCCTCTATCCCAACAAGTTTCCGTGTCCCCTGAGGCAGAGGACAAGAGATCAACACACACTCCTGGCCAGTTTCTCAATATATTTTAGCCTCAGGGAAGACTTAGCACCCATATTGTTTTCTCATCACCACAACTGAGTTGGTGTCAAGTAGGTTAAAGAAAGAATAGCTGCAAGTTTCTAGTTACTTCACCATCTCATCTTTGTATTTTTAGTCTAAGTTCATGTCTTAGGGCATACTAAAATCATTACTCTTTCCCTTTATTGAAGAATTTGATAACTGAGTAGATTAGAGAACAGAGAGAAGAAAAGCTAAAATCTAAGATACTGATTTAAGGGATCTAGTGACCCTTAACTCATTGTAGATTAACTAACCATCTGAAGAGCTGAATTAAGATGCAAAAACACCACTGGCCATTTTTCTTTGGTGTTTGTCCTGTTATTGAAAAACAAAAACAAAAACAAAAAAATAGGAGTTTGCTGACTTCTGGTAACTCCTCTCTAGCAATACTAAAAATATGTATACCAGTCTCATTACAGAAGAAAAAACACTAATAGCAATGACTATTCGGAGAGCTAGTAAAAATCGTAATGTCTGTTAGTCATATGGGTTGTCACTTATTTTAGATTGAAATGATATTCATTGATTCTTTCAAATCAATACTACTTGTCCCAATAACTCACCATTTAGACAGGTTAATAACCTTTCTCAATAACAGCATAACTGTCTTTTCTTCTGTTCCTTTCTTGTAGAAATATATGCTGACATCAAGTAAATTTGTCTCCTACCAAAAATATTGGAGAAACTTAGCCTTTAAAACTTTTTTTAAACAGTCATTTTATGTTAATATTTGCATTTTATGGAGACAGAATAGAGTATCTCAGAAGCTTAGGATAGTAAGTACTTGAGATGAAATAAAAATTAGAGTTTTAGCAAGATGGATAACCAAGAGAATATGCTTGGTATTTCTTCCAGCCGGTGCGCAGCTGCTGCTATTAGGACAAGTACTGTGGAGTGGGCATTCAGAAAACACTGCTCAATCCTGACCATGAGTTTGAATTAGGGAGTATCAAGGCCCCAGCAGGCTTTACTCGGTAGGAGCAACCTCACTGGTTGAACATATACATAATTATTACATATGATCACATATGTCATCTTATACATAATTATTTTTTATTGATTAATCTCTATTATGTTTGTTTATTACTTATCACCTTTTAAAAATGAGAAACTGAGGCTGGGTATAGTGACTTGCACCTGTAATCCTACCATTTTGGGAAGCCAAGGCAGACAGATCACTTGAGGCTAGGAGTTTGAGACTAGCCTGAGCAACATAGCAAAAGCTCGTCTCTACTGAAAATACAAAAAAAAAAGGCCAGGCGCGGTGGCTCACACCTGTAATCCCAGCACTTTGGGAGGCCAAGGCGGGCGGATCACGAGGTCAGGAGTTCAAGACCAGCCTGGCCAACATAGTGAAACCCCATCTCTACTAAAAATACAAAAAATCAACTGGGCATGGTGGCAGGTGCCTGTAATCCCAGCTACTCTGGAGGCTGAGACAGGAGAATTGCTTGAACCTGGGAGGCGGAGGTTGCAGTGAGCGGAGATTGCACCACTGCACTCTAGCCTAGGTGACAGTGTGAGACTCCATCTAAAAAAAAAAAAAAAAAAAAAAAAAAAAAAAAAAAAAAACCAGGCCTGATGGCATGTGCCTGTGGTCCCAGCTACAGGGCAGGCTGAAGTGGGAGGATCACCTGAGCCTTGGGGAGGTCGAGGCTGCAGTGAGCTATGATGATCACACCCATTGCACTCTAGCCTAGGTGACAGAGCAAGACCTTGTTTCAAAAATAAAATAAAAGTAAAAATGAGAAACTGAAGCCAGGCCAGAGAAGTTGAGAGAATGATCCATAGTCATCCACAAAAATGTGTAAGTAAGGGGCAAGACTCACATATTTCTGAGCAGTGAATATTAATGTATTTCTGAACACTTTTTCTCCTTAACTCTTAAAGACATGCTGTGAGCCATCAATATTTTTCTAGTCATAATTTTTAGGAGCTAAAATCTCAGTGGTGGTAAGGGCCAAAATAAATAAACACATGAAAGACAAGGAACATGTGAATATGTGTAATAGGAACAGTCATATGAGCATCCCTCTATAAACCCTTGACTTGGCAAATAACCGAGCTGTTCTGGTTCAATAGTGCCACCTAGCATCCAGACATAGAACTCTATGACCTAATATTAACCCATTACCTTCTCCCTTCTTAGCGACTTGAAAACTCATGTGTCCAATCCTTTTACCTTGTGTTTTAGATACTTTCCATGACTAGCACTACATTAGTATTCATTTTCAACACGTTTCCATTACAAATGTAAACACTGGAGCCACAGTAGGGAATTTACTAGACTTTTGTGGGCTGCCTTAAGAATATGGTCACCAACTATTACAAAGGAAAAATATGTAACGAATTCCAAACGAGTGACTTAAATCCTAACTTTGAGGATTTAAGTTCATTTATAAGCTAAGTGCTTTGTTTGGAATATTTATACTTAAATAGTTTTATAAACAATCACAGAGTACACATTTAAATATTATGCTTTTTTTTTTTACTATGCATGAATGATAAATTAGACCTCCCATTAGAAGGATGGTAGTGTGCTCACTGATTTCATTGACGTTGCAGTTTTCAATTTTGAGGATATTTGCTAGAAAATGATAGCAAATATGTAGAAGAAAACTTTTAAATAGTATGCTACAGAAATAATTCAAATTTTAATCCATCAATAAAAATATCAGCCTGAGTTCTATACTAAATAATAAAAGCTTGGCCTATTTATAATAAAGAACAGTTATTCTTTAAGGAAAGGACATTGAGTTGGGAGTTAGGAGGAACTTCTAGTTCTTTGTCTGCCATGGTTCTGCCCATATGACCCGGAGCAAATCCAGTTTTCAAGTGGATGGTCTTTAAGATCTTATTATTCTAATACCAGTGTATCATGCAGAATGTGTTAAGGCTGCTTGTTCTGTCTTTTGTTACTTAGCACAATTATGGGGTGCCTTTACCCCCTCAAAAATATTCCTAGGCAGTCCCCATTGCCTTAGTAATCCTCAAGTTTAGTTGTGGGGGTGGTCTCCACCTCTTGGTATCCTCTAGGACAGGATGAAATCCTAGCTGGAGAGTTCCTCCTTCAGAATGTGTTCTTCCCTGGAGCTGCTGATGCTCAAGTGATCAAGACAGGGGTCCCAACTCCAACTCTCTGGTCACGATTTCCATCCCTCTCTCTTCATAACACACACACACACACCTGTGGAGAAGACAGTACGTCATAATGCAGTCAAACACTCTACCACTGAGTTATCCCCCCATCTTTTTTTTTTTTTGAGACAGAGTTTCACTTTTGTTGTCCAGGCTGGAATGCAATGGCACAATCTCGGCTCACTGCAACCTCTGCCTCCTGGGTTCAGGCCATTCTCCTGCCTCAGCTTCCCAAGCAGCTGGGATTACAGGCTCCCACTACCATGCCCAGCTAATTTTTGTATTTTTGGTAGTGACGGGATTTCACCATGTTGATCAGGCTGGTCTTGAACTCCTGACCTCAGGTGAGCCACCTGCCTCGGCCTTCGAAAGCGCTGGGATTACTGGCATGATCCACACACGCCCAGTCCAGTATGTCATAATGATTAGAGCACAGGCTCTGAGATAGACAGCCCGCATGCTAGACCCCCTCCTCCACTTAACTGCATAACCAGAGGCAAGGTATAGCCCCTCTAAGCCTCAGTTTCCCCACCTGGATAAGATGCATAAATAATCTTATGTACTTCATAGGTTCTTGTGAGTCTTGACTGATCAATCCATGTAGAGTCCTTAGCCCAGCCTTACTATATGGTGAGTGTTCAGTAATTAGCCTGCCCACCAAGCCCATCACAGGAGAGACAGGGCTGTCCCTGAGAGAAACTGGACTTGAGGTTCTCTTTGTAACTTCTAGGTGAAAGAGGAAAAAATTGGAAGGAACGAATGAAGGAAATGATTATCCTTGACCTGTTTCACCAGTTACAGCTGATACATTACAAGGAAATCTCATGCCTTTAAGAAACAATATTTCTGTATTACTGACTTGGGCAGAGAGGAACGAACAATTATATTCTAGTCAATAGCCTGTTCCAGAAACAATTGCAAGGAATAAGTTAAGTGGAAATATTACTACAGTGACATGCTAAGGGGCTGGAAGACACACATAATCCAAGTTGATGAGGTTTTTATGCCTGAACTCTTACCAGAAATATTAGGGAGCTAAGACTTTTCACTAAATGAAACCCACTGTTGAGACGTTATTGGGGCCAATTACCCTTAACTTATGCTGAATATTGAATTTTGCTGACTGTTATATACCATGTTATTTAATAGACATAGAATGATAATCGAGTTTTTTTAAGTAAGATTCCTAAGATTCAGCTCTTGAAAAACTGTTTTCCATGTGCAGAATTACGTACTTCAGAACACTAAATTAATGAATTAATAACTTCTGTCCAGCAGGTGGCGATGTCTCTCCATTTTCTCAAGAAAGTGCACTAGGTTCCCTAATAGACTTTGCTCTGCAGACGGGAGTTTACATAACGCTTGAACACAGATGTACAATTATGTCCAATTTGAGGCCTAAAAATGAGATTTTTGGATATGAAAAGGATTCCAAGTCCAATTGATTGCAGTAGTTCAAACTGCACTTTATGAAAGCCAGTGGCGACTAGGGGAAGAGGGTGGAGTTTTGCAATCAAATAAGTTTATGTGAGTTAAAAGTATATATATGTATATCTAAATTATATATAAATTATATGTAATATATAATGTATATGTTGTATGTTATATATTATATATAAATTATATGTAATATATAATGTATATATATTGTGTTATATATTATATGTAAAATATATACATTATATTGTATACATTATATTATATTATAATATATAATATATTATATATACATTTTATATTATAATATATACATTTTATATTATAATATATAATATATTATATACTATATAATGTATATATTATATAGATACACCACTAACTCTGGCTTTAGTTTTAAAAACTAACATTTTAGAAAGCCTGAATTAAACAAATTCTCTCTTTCATTTTTAATTTCCATTTTTATTTTCCACTTCTATTGCTTCTGTGCTACAGCAAAACTCAAAAATATTCTGGAAACTCCCAAATATACAATGATGGTTAGGAGGAATTCAGATTTGCTATTTTTAGAAGGCAATTAAGTTGTTTTTAAAAACTCAATTATCATTGATGAAAACAGGACTCCAATTTGCTATTGGTTCATTTACCATCGATATTCTCTATAAAGATTTTTTTTTTCACCAGTCATGTCCCAGGCTCAGATCCTAATAGTGTCAGCACTGGATCTTGTGTGTGTGTGTGTGTGTGTGTGTGTGGTGTGTGTGCACCTACCCATGTTCAAACAACTAGACTCCTTATTATATAGCACTCATACATGATGCAATCATCTTAAGATCACAAAATCAGTAAGTTTCTAAGTCATAATTACTTGTATAACAATTTGCAGTTATAAAACACTTTCATATAGATGATCTCATTTGATTCTTACACAAATCCCCTGAAGTTGAGGAAGACAATTTTTTTTCTCATTTTCTAAACAAGGAAACCAAGGCTCAAAGAGGCTGAACAACTTGCTCACAGTCTCGCCAAGTCCTAAGGGACAGCACTGACATTCACGCTTCTGTCTCCAGGCTCATCACAAAACATAAATTTGTGATTCCTCTAAAACTCTTCTTTATATTTAATCATTAATTCAGAAGTTAGTGAGTACTAAGCATTCATAGTATGTATTGCCATTAAAGGCAAGAGCTTAAAAATAAAATCTAGGCTGGGCACTGTGGCTTATACCTGTAACTCCAGCACTTTGGGAGGCCAAGGCAGGAGGATCACTTGAGCCTAGGAATTCAAGACCAGCCTGAGCAACAGCAAGATCCTGTTTCTACCAAAAAAAAAATTTTAAATTAAATATATAGATTATCTCTGTCCAACGTATCTGTCTATTCACTAAGAAACATGAGTTTAGGAATTATCATAGATGATTGTTTTTAAAAACTCAATTATCATTGATGAAAACAGGACTTCAATTTACTATTGGTTCATTTACCATCGATATTCTCTATAAAGATTTTTTTTTTCAGCAGCCATGTCCCAGGCTCAGATCCTAATAATGTCAGCACTGGATCTTGCGTGTGTGTTATCTTAACACACACACAAGATGTGTTATCTTAAGCCAATACGAGGCAATACACACAGAAAAAAATAATTTTGAGAATAGATCTGTTTGACAACACCTGACGTCTTTCCAGTGGGGGTTGCGGGGACATAGGGAATAGCAGTGCAAGGTCTTTAAGATAGTGTCTAAAAATCTAAGCTGGGCTAGGCATGCTGGCTCATGCCTGTAATCTCAACGTTTTGTTAAGCCAAGGCGGGTGGATCACAAGGTCAGGAGTTCGAGACCAGCCTGGCCAACATGGTGAAACCCCATCTCTACTAAAAATACAAAAATTAGCCAGGCATGGCAACACATGCCTGTAATCCCAGCTACTCAGGAGGCTGAGGCAGGAGAATTGCCTGAACCCGGAAGGTGGAGGTTGCAGTGAGCTGAGATCGAGCCATTGCACTCCAGCCTGGGCCACAGAGCAAGACTCATCTCAAAAAAAGAAAAAAAAAAATCTAAGCTGAAGGCATATAACTGTTTCAACTGTAGCTACTGGGCAAATAGTTCATTAAAAATGAACACATAATGTAAACCCCTTTAAATTAACTTCTAAACACTTGTGATTTTTTTTAGTGAACATTTTTCTGAGGGGAACAGTATAACCACAGGCTGATAACATCATTCAGTTTACACAAACATCACCAATTCACAAGAATTCAGCCTCTAGGCTTGTTTAATTTACTTTATGAAAGCTTAAATTGCAGCATAATATATGTGCGTTTGGCCTATTTCAACTATTACTATTTGTTTTATTGGAAAAGATAATTACTTTAAGTTATGTAATCTTTAAACATGTTTTACTCTTGCTTACTGATTTGTTCTTGCGTTGGGATCATCTCTCCTCCAGGAGAAAGCATTTCCAATTTTATTATGAAAGATTAACAGGAAAATAGAACTTCCTTCACAGACATTGATGTTCTAGGAATAACTTTACAAAAATATTTCTCTTCTCTGAAAACTAATATTTAAATAGGTATAATCTGAAACTACCAGAAAAATTCAACAAACACCTCCAGCAAATAAATATCTGAGTGTCTGTGATGTCCCTTTCCTGGAGAAGGGCAGTATAAAGATGAAAATCATGTCTAGCTGGAAGGCCGTCACTAACAGGGCTGGGGCGCGTAACCCTGTGGAGACATTTGTGCCCGGCCTTAAAGGGTGCGTAGGAGTTTGCCAAGTGGACGTGGAAGGAGGCATTTTAATAAGAGGAAAATAACATGATTGGAAGCGTGGAGGTGAGAAAGCATAGAAGCACTCAGAGTGAGGAGAGCTGGGGCTTGGGCCAGCCCCCGTCAGCCCCTGCCTGCGGACCCAGCCTCCCGGAGCCAGGCTCACTCACCCTGCCTTTAAGACGGCCCTACCAGAGGCAGAAGGATCCGCAGCCTCAGCTTTCTGTGGCGCAACCTGGCACTGAGTCACTCATACCAATCTCAGTGCCAGTGGCCAAGCCGCTGCTGCCGGAGGGCCTGTGTCACCCTCCCCCCGTTTCCCTGCCCTCTTCCCATCCTCACCACCACCCAAGCTCCCTGGCTTCCTAACAGTGTGGCAGGGATCCTCCCAGGCTCCCATCCTCCTCCAGCCTGAGTTCTTCCTCCCTGCTGTCTTCCCAGTCTTCCCCACTAAGATCCCACCACCCTTCAGACCCGGGCTCACACCAGCTCCTGCTGGCCCCATGTGCCTCGCACCGAATACAGGAGGTCGCACACTGCATCCCCAGACACCAAGTACTGCCCTGCTTGACCACCTATGTTCCCCTGGGCCCACCAGCATGGACTCTCCTTCTGTTACCAGTCACTGCCTGATCCAGGCCTGAGCTGCCTGTGTCCCCCGACATCATCCTCCTGGCACCATCCTCTGCTCTTCCTGGCCTTCTTCGCTGGGAGCCATCGGGATCATCCCTCCAGAGCAAGTTCTTCCAGCCCCACCTCCCTCCCACCCTGTGCACCCAGGGAAATTCATCCCTTCTGGGTCCCAACCTTGGCCTCGGGAGAGCCCCAGATGCCCCCCTCTGTGTCTACCCCAGTTACTCAGTGTGGTCAGACTTGGGGGTTGTACAGTTTTCTGTCTCATGATTCATTTCCCCAGGCAAAAAGCTGGCTAATAATATCTGGGTGTGCGGGGGAGGTACCAGTGTGTTTCTGTGTTTGGAGGTGAATTTTTTTCTACTTTAGAATTTAATCACTTCTACTTTGAGCAGTTTTTAGCTGAGCTGACAGTAATATGCTCTGCATTGAGTATTTGTAGGGGGTGGAATTAGTCACCACAAATTTCAATTTTTGGACTTTCCTGATAACTCCACAAAGCTGAAAGGCTTCTAAAGCTTGAGCAAAGATTGGAAACTTGACCCCAGGGGTTGATGGTTGATCTTTATAAAAACGACCTTGTGGTCAGTTTGTTCTTTTATGCTTAAATTGTCAAGGTCCCTGTCCACCCCAGGAATTAATGTGGTGATGTGGAAAGAGCACTAGACAAAGGATTTCAAAACTGTCTTTGGGCCCTTGGCTCGTGGCCTTAGCTCTCTGACATTCTTTGCTTATAAAATGTACCCCCTGCCGGGGCGAAGTACAATCCTTACCCATTTTGCATGACTCAACATTTTATAATGGAAGCTTCTATTTTTGTCTGGCTAAATCTTTTTCAAATAAAAATATTTCTTGGTCTGTATATTTTTCATGTCTCAGACATTTTTATCAATACATAATGTCCTAGCTTTTCACATCTTGCAAATGGCACAGAATTGTGAAAGAATACAGCAAAAAGCTAGAAATATACCTGTGTATATACCATTGCTGGGGATTTTTATGTGTGGTTTCTTGTGGGTTCTAGTAAGAACGTTCATTTCATTACCTACAAACGCATAGAAAAATCCAACATAATCCCCCACTGATGAGAAGAAGAGAGGGTTGTTTGTCAGGTGGGGTAGTTTCACTTGACTTGAAGGTCTCACCCCGCCCCTCGTCTTTACCATAGCATACGCTTCTAGATGCTTCTGCTGCATTGTCAGCCAGACTCTACCAGAACTGTTTTTCAAAACATGTGTACCTAGGATTTTACCTCCCTGCATTTTTTGCTATATCTATTAAGTAATGCATGTGTATAATTAAAAATCAAATAGTCCTATAAGATGTATAATGAAAAGCAGCAGTTTCCTATTCCAACCCTCCCAAAGATGAAGTCTGATGTTGCAGAGCCAATCACTTTCAGCGCAGCTAGATGTTTCTTTGGATAATCACCGCGCTATCTGTAACTAGTATGCACAGGCTGCTGTTTCTTGATTTACTGGGGTCATGATCTCATTCTCTTATTCCATTACCTTTACTTCTACTTCCTTGCTCCTCTCCATCTTCCTAAGATGGTCATACCCACATTTGAGATGCATGGTCCTGCTGACGTTGCTGTGACTATATACATTTTGTTGGCTGCTGATCTGAGTAGTACATCATGATTTTGTTTCATTTCTTGCACAACTTAATTGTTTTTCCTGGAATTATTTATTGCCTTCATTTATTTGCCTAGATTTATTTGTACCTATCAAAAATTTTGTATGTGCCAAAATTTTCGTATGTGCCATTAGATCTGCTGCATTCAGTATTACTTTTGGTATTATTTAAATATTAATTACCAGATAAGTATGTCAGTTCCATCCCAACCTGCCCTCCCTTCCCCCAGAGGCCCTCTCCTCTTTCCACCCAGAGCTCTTTAAGCTCCATCGCAACCTGCCCTCCCTTCCCCCAGAGGCCCTCTCCTCTTTCCACCCAGAGCTCTTTAAGCTCCATCGCAACCTGCCCTCCCTTCCCCCAGAGGCCCTCTCCTCTTTCCACCCAGAGCTCTTTAAGCTCTATCCCAGCCTGCCCTCCCTTCCCCCAGAGGCCCTCTCCTCTTTCCACCGACAGCTCTTTAAGCTCCATCCCAACCTGCCCTCCCTTCCCCCAGAGGCCCTCTCCTCTTTCCACCGAGAAAGCTCCTGCTCCTAGTATATCTGGGTTCATTACTCTAAACACAGCTTTACTGCTGCTTCCCTTTACTATATTTCTCAGTTGGGTCCAGTTTTCTTAATCTCGGGGATGCTGTTTCTTGATTTAATAACTCATTTTACTTCAAGATGTTCCTAAGTTGCCTCCTCATGAAAGGTGCATGGGAGGGAAATTTTTTTGAGTCATTGAAGGTCTGAAAAGCTCAGTATTCTACTCTAACTTGATGGCTAGTTTGGTTCTCATATTCATGCTCATTCTCTCTCTCTCTCTCTCTCTCTCTCTCTCTCTCTCTCTCCTTGGATTGTCTCTTTATTCCTTTTATGAAATTTTACAATATGACTCGGTATGTGTGCTAAATATTTAGTGGATACTTTCAGGCTTAAAACTCTTGTCTTCTATTTCTGGGAATTCTTAACATTTTGTTTCTTTGATGATTTTACCACCATGTTCTGCTTCTTTTCTGGAATGCTTTTAGTGGTCAGATACTTGAACCTCTAGATTCATCCTTTCTATGCGCTTCGCTGTTTTTTCCTCCCTCAATTGCCATCTTTTGAACATTTTTTTCTCTGGAAGAGTTCCTCAATTTGTATTCCAGCCACTCTGTTGAATCTTCTCTTTTTCAGCCTTTCTTTCTTCTTTTTATATAACATCTTGTTCTTGTTAGTGGGTGGATGCAATATTACCTTAAAAGTCTAAAAATTATAGAGATTGGTTTAAGCGTTTTCATTTATTCCCCGCTGTATCTCTATTTGCTCCAGATTCCTTTGTACTGTTTTGGTTGGTTTGGGCTCTCTTTTTCAGTCTGAAGGCTTTCCTCTGCTGACACTTGTCTGTCTTTCATTTTAAGAGTGAGGCACTAAAGAGCTAATTGCAGCCGGACATGGTGGCTCACACCTGGAATCCCAGCACTTTGGGAAGCCAAGGTGGGTGGATCTCTTGAGCTCAGGAGTTCAAGACCAGCCTGGACAACATGGTGAAACCTGTCTCTACAAAAAGAAAATACAAAAATTAGCTGGGTGTGGGGGTGTACAGTCATAGTCCCAGCTATTTGAGAGGCTGAGGTGGGAGGATCGCTTGAGCCCCAGAGGCAGAGGTTGCAGGGTTGCTGTGAGCCAAGATTGTGCCACTGCGCTTCAGCCTGGGTGACAGAGTAAGACCCCATCTTTAAAAAAAAAAAAAGCAAAGAAAAGCTAATTGCAAGTGCTGTGCAATGAAGGAGGCTCATTGGCCAGTGGACCTCGCTTGAGGATAATCAAATAGCAATAGAGGTTTTGCTGGAAAAATATTTGTTAGTGATTGTAGTTTTTTTCTCTCTGGAGTTTGTCCAGTTTTCCCACTGAAAAATTATCCAAACATTTGCTTTGGGGATGGGAGATGAAGTGTGGTAGGAGAGTGGAGCATGCATGCAACTGGTTGCTGGTGTGGGAACAGGCGCTGAAGGTTCCCACTGAATGCACCAGTTTCCCCAGTGCTGGGATTTTAGCCCATACCTCTCCTTCCCGCTCCTCTGGGTTAGCAAATCAGTATGGAGCCTCTGCCCAAACTCTCTGGAGACTGATCCTAAGATTGCCTGCCCCTGCCTATGGAGGGAACTGGGGTCCCAGCTGCTTCATACCTAGACTGCCAGCCTCAGACCCAGCTCTCCTGTCGGGGACACCCAGTGGTACTCCATCTCTGACTCTCAGCTGGGTGAGCTGACACTCCCGAGCCATGTCCCTTTTCGTCAGCACTTCAGACTCTCTTCGTCTGCTTTGCCTAATCGGATGCGTGCCTCCAACCGCATTTCATCTTCCAGAAATTGGTGGAGGCCTGCCTTCCACTGATAATCCTTCTCCAGCATTTTATCCGTCTTTTAATAAAATGCCATCTTTAATAAAATTATCATTCCTTCACTGTCATTTTAGAGAAGTTTTTCAAAGGACAGGCATTGAAGGCATGTAATCAGCCCACTACATTTAACTGGGAATGTTCTAACTACCTGAACTTTAAGATTCTGCTGCCAGTTTTGTGTTTACAGTTCTTAGCTAGATCTGTCACACACATATCTTTTATGCAGTATCTGTGTAGCCATGATGTGAATCAAGCTACCGTAGCACTGCCTTCAGCATCTGTATCTTGGGATTATAGTACTGGTAAAATTTCAAAAGCAAAACTAACAAAAACAAGTTCCTTTAACGGTAATTGATTAATTAATCCCTTTTGGGTTTTTACTGGATGACATTACCATGATGAAGCTCCACACTTAATACTATGATTTTAAAATTACCTAGAAGACAAATCAGGGCTGTACTGGAGGTTTCTTGTGGGAGGAAATGTAAATTATAAGAACTGATAAAAAGAGACTCCTGTGATCAGAGGCAGAGCGTATGACCATTTAAAGGTATCATTCCACATAACCTGGTGGAAAAGGACATCTTTGTTTCCTGTGCTGTTAGGTGTCAGTTTGGGGGAAACGTGTTCCCCAGGTTATGCACAGATGGCGGCACAGGCATGGAGTGGGGGAGTGAAGGCCTCGGGGGGTGAGCACAGCCAGTCTGCTCATGGACAGAAGGAAAAGCAGCCATCGTGAAGGCTCGTCTGCCGCAGCTGCTCCGGTAGCAGGAGCAGCAGCTCATATAACAAATGTTTCATGACGAATGCAAACAAAAGCCAGCTCCGAAATTCCAGCCATGTTATGTCCAAGCCAGTTCAAAATCGTATAACCACTCCATTTGAGTTTTTTCCCCGCTCTAAATACATTCCATATGAGCCGTGGTGTCAGGGTTGCTGGCCTGCGTTCACTCAGAAAACTGTTGTTAAAGCCCAGACTGAAGGGAAAGTCAATCAGTGGGAAAACAAACTCAAAGAAAACACGGAGGCCCAGGTGTGGGGGAGGGGGTTTTCCCCAGCCAGGCAGGACCCCTGGAATGAGGCTGGAGGCTGGCGAACACTCTTCCAGCACAGAAGGAAGAGTGTTCTTGCCTGGGAGCAGGAATGTGTTCAGTGGGGCCCCTGTGCCTGCGGCGGCCTGGCCACAGCCAAGCACCGCGACTCAAAGTGTGGTCCACGGACCAGTGCCAGTCCGCAAGCTGCTTGCTACCAGCCCGTGACGAGATAAGGGCAGAAATTAAGAAGCAGCATTTGGAAGCTTTGATGGGAATTTTACGTGGCTGTGGTCATTTTTCTGACAATTTATTTTTATCGTCATTTACAAAAGTGTCAATCTGAAATGGATTAGGTAGGGAAAACAATCCAAGGTTATTGGAGAAGCACTGCCGTAGATTTTCCTCCCAGCGTGGGCTGCCTGGGTCAGCAAGGTAGAAGGCCAGCCAGTGGGCAAGACCACTCCTAAGGCATCTGGGGCCTCCGAGGCGCCATGATTCTTCCATAGGGTTTGGCCTTCTTGGCTTCAAAGCTCAAACATGTGCTGCCCCATAGCAATGGCCAGACGCCCAAACCTAAAGAGAGAGAAACTCTGTCTTCCTAAAACTGGTTCCTTTTTGACCCAAAACCTTTAAAAGTGGCAATTTGCATTTGGATAGCGCTTTTACAGTTAGCAAAGTACCTTAGACTTACATTGGTTCACTTGTTCACATCTCTGTTAGGTAGTGTTGTGAATCCCCTAACGTTACCCAAGAATTGAGACCCCTTCCCCTGCAAAATATGTTGAAGTCCTAATCCCCTATATCTGTGAATGAGACCTTATTTGGAAGTAGAGACTTTGCAGATGTAATCAAGTTAAGATGAGGTCATACTAGATTAGGGTGGACCCTAAATCCAATGACTTGTGCCCTTAAAAGGAGAGAGAGACTGAGGCTCAAGGATGAAGGCCAGTGAAGATGGAGGCAGAGACTGGAGTGATGCTGTCACAAGCCAGGGAGCACCAAGAATTTGCAGCCACCCCTGGAAACCAGAAGAGGAGGAAGGATTCTCCCCTCGAGGGAAACACAACTCTTCCTACCCATCAATTCTAGTTTTCAAAACTATGAGAGGATAAACTTCTGTTGTCTTAAGCTACCTGGTTTGTGGCAACTTGTTATCATAGGAAACTAATGCAGTTAGAAGTCCTCTTCCTCCCCGTTTCCAGGGGAAGACCTGGAGGGTCTGTTCATGTTCAAAATCTGCCGACGTTCAAACAGCTATGAGGAGCAAACCCTGGATTAGGACAAAGAGCCTTCAAAGATGAACATTGTCCTCTGGATTGCCTTTCTTTGTTGTAGAAAGGAATTGGGGGGGGGGGAAGATGTCTAATATTTGGGGAAAGCTTTATAAGTGATTTTGCAGTGATGCAATGAAATATAGTGAGGCGGTTGGAGTTTTAGTTTGAAGAATGTTAATATATTGGAAAATAGAAAAACAATGAAAAATCTGACACAATATTTATATTTATATTATACAATATTTTTATGTACTTGTTGTATACACACACACACAATATGCTTAGCAGAACAAACTAGAAGGAAAAATACCAAGAGAACTGCAGTTGTTAGTTGTGGTGGTTTCTGCATGGTTTTAGTTTCTCCTGTAGACTTTCCTGTGTTCTCTGCCTTTCCTGTAACACACGTGCATTACAGAGAGCCACATGTATTAGGGACCATCCCTGTCCAGACACTATGCGCTGTGATATATGTACATATTTCTTTTTCTTTTCATTTTTTTTTTGAGATGGAGTTTCACTCTTGTTGCCCAGGGTGGAGTACAGTGACACGATCTTGACTCATCGCAACCTTCGCCTCTCAGGTTCAAGAGATTCTCCTGCCTCAGCCTCCTGAGTAGCTGGGTTTACAGGCATGCACCACCACGCCCAGCTAATTTTGTGTTTTTAGTAGAGACGGGGTTTCTCCATGTTGGTCAGGCTGGTCTCGAACTCCCGACCTTAGGTGATCCACCCGCCTCAGCCTCCCAAAGTGCTGGGATTATACATGTGTATTTCTAATAGTCACAGCAGCACGGCAAGTTAGATATTAGCATTGCTATTCTACAAAGGACAAAACACAGCCAGACAGTCTAAAGTCTAAGGACCATACTCAGGGTCTCATAGCTGGTGCAAGGCAGAGTCTGTCTGGCTCCAAACCCTGTGGGCTTCCCACCACGCTTTGTAGCTTTTTCTATTTTTGTGATCAAACAAAAAAAAAGGACGACAGTGAGAAGGGCCACAACTGAGCAGCGAGGAAACTGTCGCTGTGGCCCCTTAAGGGAGGGCTTGCTTGTGCTCTGTCCTCTGTCATTTGCACGAAGTGGAGGAGTCCTCTTTTTTTTGGCAGTTAACTCCACAGAGGCTTCTTGAAGACAGGGGCCATGACCCGTCACTTCCATCAAAAGTCGTGACTGGCTCTCCTTCTCCCATCCTCCTCTCCTTTCTGACCTCCTGCCTGGCAGAGTTTTCAGAACAGCATGTAAAACATGGTTACTCACCGAGCGTGTCTGGGACAAATACCTGGACATGCCTACCTGGGTCGCTGGGTGGCCTGTTCCTCCACCACCCCCAGATCTGAAGGCTGGTTAGGCATAAAGATAAAAATTGCCACTGTTCTCTTTTTCATACAGACCTGAGCTCTTCCAACTCAAACAACTCAAACCTTGGCGGTAACAAAGTTAAGTATTTAATAGCTTTTTAAATAAAGTACTGAAACTAGTTTGATTCCATTTGTATATCACAGTGTCACCCTAGCATTTTAATTTTCACTTGTCTCATTCTTTCTTTCCAGTATTTTGATCTGATTTTTACCTGTATTATTTGTATTTTTTCCTGCAAAATGTCTGTAGATACTAGCAGGTAAGCATTGTAAAAATAAAACTGTAGGCCGGGCGCAGTGACTCACCCCTGTAATCTCAACAGTTTGGGAGGCCGGGCGGGCGGATCACGAGGGCAGGAGTTCAAGACCAGCCTGGCCAACATGGTAAAACACCGTCTCTACTAAAAATACAAAAATGAGCCAGGCATGGTGGTGCATGCCTGTAATCCCAGCTACTCGGGAGGCTGAGGCAGGATTATCGCTTGGACCCAGGAGGCGGAGGTTGCAGTGAGTTGAGACCATGCCATTGTACTCCAGCCTGGGCAACAAAAGTGAAACTCCTTCTCAATTAATTAGTTAATTAATTAAAATAAAATTGTATTTTGTATGTAGTCAGTCAGTGAAAGACCTGCGATTCAGTGCATTCTCCAGCATGTGGTCCCCCTAAGCACAGGTGCCAACAAACTGAACTCCACGGCGTGGCTTTGTAAGGGCTCAGAAACATCCAGGTAAAGACTCCCAAGGCCTCTCCTTACTGGTTTCTGTTTCCATGATCTGAATGCATTTTCTCAGCCATCTTACTAAGTTGTGATAGTAGAGACAGACACTCTTTGCCCCAGTGAGTGGATTGCGTGACAGCCTCCTCCTTGCTGTGAGATACAGCCTGTGCATCCCCGTAAGACCCTGGGTGGACCTCTGTTATACAGAAACATTGCCCTTTTAAATAAAACCTAAAGAAAGTCCATGTTTCCCAGGCCGGCCTTGAAAAGGAAATTTCCTGAGGGAGAGGCAGCTGGGCCATTTATTTAACAAACACTAGTGATGGTGCCCTTACTGTGGGCCAGACAGCATCATGAGGGCTTTATGGATATTGATGCATTTAATAGTCCTGATCTCTGTGCTGACTTCCTCCTTGCCTGGGACCTCTTGCTAGCCACTGCTGGCTGCCTGTGATCCACTCCAGGAGGAGTTGGAATCTGCTGGCTCACTAGTGGGCAAAGAACACCTCCTCTTGGACCTCCAGCCCAGCGAGCTATCGCTGCAACATCTGCAGGAGAGCAGAGGGCAAAGGCATGAGATAGGAGCACAAATGCAGTGAGGCCAGTAAGTCTGACTGGCCTGTTGAGGTTCATAGCCAAGGAAGAGACCTGGAGCTGGGATGTTCTACCTTTTGTCCCCTTGTCCATGCCCCTTGCTCTTCTGGAGGGAACCCCTCTCCTCCAGGGTAGCCCCTGCACACCAGGCCTTCAGTTTAGTCATGGAGATCCTTTCCACAGTGACACAGAGTGTTGGTGACAATCTCTGGTCATGGTGAAATGCGCCGCTGTTCAGATGCCTCTTCATCGCTTGTTCTCTCCCACAACTGGAGACCATGACCAGAACAAAGAGAGTTTCTCTTCTGCATCCTGCTACTCCATCTTCCTGGACAGATTCCCCCGCTTCATGCCTGCCTCCAGGCCTCCATTCCCACACCCTAGACCACCCTCTCCATGCTGACCACCCTTGGCACCAGAACCGTCCTCTCCTAAAACTCGACTGTCCTGTGGCCCACTCCCCGAGGACCCTAATAGATCATTCTAGAACAAAGATCTAGAATGATCTAGAATACAATATATTGACAGCTGATAATAACACAATTTGTCCTTCCCAGGGGAATTTCTAATAATGAGAATAGTGATCACAGAAATACTAGAACGGTACTTTCCACGTAGTGGGTGTACAGTAAAAATGTGTTGAATTAATACTGAATGCATGTACTGTGATAAACATTTTATGTGGGCTACCTAAGGTAATTATCAGAATAATCCAGTGACTTAGGCACTTTTATTATTCCCATTTTACAGATGAGGAAACTGAAGTTTGTATATGACGTCACTATTTTATGGGAGGCTCCTTAGAAAAAAAATCATTTTAGGCACTTTTTACTATACATGTACTGATAATTATTTTAAAGAGCTTTTTTTTAGTAGGAAGTATGTTATTTTATTCATCTAAATTTGGTGCACTAAAAATACAGGTGATGTGATGTGAACTGTTGGCCATTTAAGCAGGTTCATTATCTCACATCTTTGGCCCTTCCTGCCATTCCTTTCATTAGCAATGTGGGCAGAGGGTTAAATCTTGGCTGCCGTGGGATATGGTGAGAAACCCTATTTGTGGGTAGCTTGCCCTGGTCCACACTGCACCAGGACCTGGACCCAGGCATAGCACTGCGCCACCCTGCCACCCGTGGTCCAGCAGGGCTCTGAGGCAGGTCACTCCACTTCAAAGGAAGGAGTCATTCATGGTGGATGTCCAGGCATGGCCTGTGCTACTAAGAGTGAGGGCTTTTTGCAAAAGAGCAGATTTTCAGTAGTACTTTTCCTCCTCGCCACAAACTATGCCATTCCTACAACACTAAGTGTGGCCCACAGCAGAAGTTCTTAACCTGAAGTCCACCACATGGTTTTCAGGGAATTTTTATTTGATTTGATATATATTTTTTCCTAAATGTGAGATGGGGTCTCACTGTGTTGCCCAGGCTTGTCTCAAACTCCTGGACTCACGTGATCCTCTTTCCTTGGTCTCCCAAAGTGCTAGGATTATAGACATGAGCCACCACACCTGGCCTTTCAGGGAATCTTTCAGCTGCTCCATCACCATCCTTTTCTTTCTTTCCTTCTTTCCTTCTTTCTTTCTTTCTTTTTCTTTCTCTTGTTTCTTTTCATTCTTTCTTTCTTTCTTTTTTCTGGAGACAGGGTCTCACTCTGTTACCCAGGCTAGAGTATGGTGGCATGATCTCGGCTCACTGCAGCCTCAACCTCTTGGGACCAAATTCGGTCCTCCTGCCTCAGCCTCCCAAGTAGCTAGGACCACAGGTTTGTGCTGCCATGCCCACTTATTTTGTTTATTTTTTATAGAGGTGAGGTCTCACTGTGCTGCCCAGGCTGATCTCAAACTCTTGGGTTCAAGCAATCCACCCACCTTGACCTCCCAAAGTGTTAGCATAACAGGTGTGAACCACGACACCTGGCTGCCATCCAGTTTATCAGAAAAAATTTTCATATTCCTGCTTTTTTTCTGGGAAGCAAAGAATTTTCAGATTTTCACAGGCATCCGCATCCCCTAGAACAGTGAGCATTCCAGTCTGTGTGGAAGGCCAGTGCTGTGGCCTCCTTTTCTGAGGGCTGGCCCTACCACGGGAGAGGAAGCACTCTGGTGGGAGCCTTGATGTGGACAGGCGTCATCTGACGGAGAGCCACCAGGAGGAGCCACTGGCTGCTGTCAGTCGGGAGAACTGGCCCGAGGCCCTGAGGCCGGCCATCTTGTTCAGAGCCAGGATGTGGCGCTGGCACTCCAAATGGTGACCAAGCCTTTTGTTTATGCGGGTTGACTTCTGGCTCTGCCATGCTTCTATATTTCCACATTATAACATAGGATATTGTTTGCCTAAGTATAATAGGGCATGTGCGTTGGTTCCTGGCATCAGCCATGGAAGATTAGCTTACTTTCACCAACTCAGAATCAGTCCCAGTGGCTATCACAAAAGACCACACAACTCCCAGAGTGTCTATAAGTAGATACAAAACCACATGTGTTATTAGTCTTGATCTTAGACCATATTATTATTAGCTTTGCTTTGGTTGAAAGTGGGCCCCATCATATTGTTAAAATAGAGTTTCACAGCCTTTAAGTGACTAGGGTACATCACTTTTAAGATGTTTTTCCAAAAGAAAATGTTAAATCCCAAATACATTTTTGGCTGAATGGTTGGTTTTAATGGTTCAGAGTCAAAAACTGTAACTTAATTCCTCGTAAAACTTGAATCAATTTCATGAGGGTTTTGCTAAACATTTCCCTCTGTTCAGCCTGAGACTTCTACCAGTTCTTAAATCTCAAGCAATATTAGCATATTCTTTTAAAATGTCAATGTCTTTTCATTTCAAAAAAAAAACCTCTTGTCAGTGTCTGACTTCTGTTGACATACAGTAGCTTATTTGTGGCCTCCATTATGGTATTGTGGTTAAAGTCTCCCATTTCCCCTCACTCTCTTTTTCCCTAGTATCAGTGAGGAAACACAATGTCAAATGACAGTCTGAACAACTGGATCTGTACTGCTGGCTTCAACCTCAAATGTAGTTCGCTGCATTTCTACATTTTGCTTTTGAGGGGGATGAGGGTCGGTGGGAATGTTATTCAGATATCAGCATCCATAGGCTGAACTTAATATGAAGTGTGACTGGTGCCCGCTCTGCCTCATTCGGCCATGGGGTTTACTGGGGAAATGGCGTCTGCTGCATGCCTGTGGCTCCAGCTTAATACCACCAGAGACAAGAATGCTGGGCGCAGCTGAAAGGCAGTAACCCATCTGGAGAGCTCCTAAAAAGGATCCAAGTTTGCTTAATAATGTGCTCAGTAGTCTAATGTTTTGGGCACAAATAGCGAAAAGCTCTTCCAATAACACGTGCTTTGGATATCAGATTAATCTGGGGCAGGAAACACTTGCAAAGTGGAATCCACCCAAGAGAAAAAGGCCAATATGCCAGCATCAAAGGCTTAGTGTTTTGTTTTGTTTTGCTTTACAAAGTGAGCACCTAGTGAGCACACATTGCTGAAACAATCAATGTCTCAACTGTATGCCAAATTCTGTAAGTTGATAAGTACCTTTTTTTTTATTAGGGGTATAACTAATCGAGCACTGCTTTTATAATCTAGTCCTATTTTCAGATTCAGAGAGATTTAGGCATTCTGAAGTTAAGTCCCAGGGCAGGGTCTTTACACAAAGTGTGGATGTGTGGACAGGCTTTCCTGGCTATAAGCAGTAGCATTAGCTATCTGGGGCTCAGAAACCTGTGCATTTGAAATTTGTCATTTTTTGTGAAACTGGGTTGTTATTTTGAGAGTTGCTCCTGTGTTCCTTATTTTTCCATGAGTTCCCCTTCATGGTGTACTAAACTTCATTTTTACTTAAGATGCAATGCTACATAGAAATAAGGAAAAGGGATTTATTTGGTCCACAAACTCAATTTATTGTATTAGGTTGGTGCAAAAGTAATTGTGGTTTTTGTCATGAAAAGTAAGGGCAAACATATTTTTGAGCCCCGATGATGCACCCAACCCTGCTAGTCACACAATGAACAGAGAGGAGACGGATGGTGCTCACCAGGAAGTGTGTGTGGGTACCCTGAGGATCTCTAGGCACAGGCTTAGTAACAATTCTCTTGTCCACCGCAGGGAGGTGACTGGAAGGTGCCAGGAAGCCCCAAATTATTCTGGTTCACTATTGCCTTCTCATATACAGAACATCTCTCTCCTGCAGTTGAAAGACTGAGCTTAAAGCCAGCAAAAATCTCTGAGAAGGAGAGATGGGGTTTTAAGAGCAAGGCAACCCCCTTCTAGTTCTCCATTTTCTTTAATCATCTATGTAGGATTTTGTGTTTTATTTATTTAAAGGGATGCAGATTACTCCACAGTGCCACAATTTTGCCAGTCGCCCAAGTCTGGAAGCTTGAAGTCCTTTCAATTATACCTTAAAAAAAGCCATCTCCCAGAATATCTGCTTAGATATGTTCTAGATATTTTCCCAGCTCACCATAGAGCTGGGAAACCATCATAGAAGCCAGATTGCTGAATGCCAGGCATGTGACTGTCAACAACTATTGTTTTCTGCAGGCCACAGTCAAGAAGTATTCAATAGAAAATTGGAAAGAGATTTTCCCTTCAAATCCATACACAGCTTTAATGCACTTAGAACATACCTGTGCCTGGAGTATATCGTGCATCCCTGTTTATGGAGCCTAGAGTCTTATTTGGTGAACAAAATGTAAGCAAGAATGGCTTCAGTCCTATCCTGGAAGTTTAACAAAAGCAAGCTCAGAGGCTTCTTTCTGTTGGGAATATGCAGGTCACACACAATTAGTGTTATAAGTTGGTCCCAAAACCAGTCTACTGGCCAGGGGTAGGGCCACCACTGCCTGTTAGCAGGCCAAGGAATTGGCTGATCTTTGGGATCCTGTTTCACTTCAGCTTGTTCTGGATCATCTGCTAGGAAGCTAAAAGCTGCTCTTTAACAAGAAGACATCTTCTATTTGTGAAGTTTTCTTCTCCTTTCCTGAGATGTGAAAATGGTATAGTACATAGGGCAATCATGGTCTTTGCAGTCAGTAGACATGGGTTTGAATCCCAGCTCTAATTCTTACCAGCTGTTTAACTGTCGGCAGGCTCCTTAACCTCTCTGAATGTCTGTTTCTTCATCTGAAAGCAGAGAATGGTGACTTCACAAAGCTGTTTTGAGGATTAATGGAGATAATGTGCCCGTGCACCGATGTACAGTCTCCAAGGCACTTTTCTAATCATCTCATTTGATTCTTCCATTTCCGTCTGCAATAGGGCAGGGTTTTCAAGTGCTCAACTTAGTCAAGTTTTTGAGTTTGAAAGGAGAGACCAACACAATTGTTCCAAAGTCTCTCATGATGCAGATTCCAGCATTCCCTGGTGTGATTCCTTGTGAAGTGTGGCATGAGGACTCTACTGGCTTCAGCTTTTCTGGTGGCAGTAGAATTGCCCATCTAGTGCCTACTGATCTGAGTGGACTTGACTTCTTGGCCGTGTCTCTGTTTGGAGTTAAAGAGGAATGATTTTCCTTGTGCATTATTTTGAAAATCACCTTTGAAGTCACTAGTTAGAGTTGTTTTCAAATGCAAATGTCAAGGTCACATGAAGTTGAGTGACCACATCCTGTGGCACATTCCCACTTGCTCTTCTAGTTTATTTTTAATACAAACCAAGAGTAAAAATATATACACACCCCATTTCAGATGCAAATTGAAGCCAGACTTTGTTTCTACATATCTGTGAAATGGAGTAAGCTAACTAAAGGGGAAAAAAATTATGCCTAATACTTAGACATAGTTTGCTAGTAGTTGCTAATGTCAAAATAGCATTGAGTTTTTAGGAAAAATTAAGGAATGTGTACAGAATGGTGCTGCAATTATAGTCTTTATGTCTTTAATGAAATAGATTTAGGATTTCATTAGAAATCCAATAGAAGTAGGATTTTCCACACTAAGGCTCATTAGTCAGAGTCAAGGAAACACATTTTCATAATCATTTATGGAGCATTTCAAAATTTAAAAGTCCTTTTGGCTCTCTGAAATCTAATCTTATGTGTTCTCCCACCCCTTGGCCATTTTGGGGTATTTAAATGAGGTCAGAGTTTTTCATTAACAGTTCAAGCCCTTGTGAGAAATTCTAGCCCAGAATTTCTACTTGAAATGTGAGCACCAAACTTTACTTTGGGAACAACAACAACCAAAGAAATGCAAACCAAGAGGACAGACCATGTTCATGCATGAAAATATGGAATATCACAAAAATGCCATTTTCCTCACCTTAGCATATAATTTAAAGTATTTTTTTTTAACTTAAAGTGATTCTCAAGCTCATCTGGAAAAAATAAACAAGTGACATGGCCAGTGATCTTTTTTTAAAGTAATGAGAGGAGATTTGCCCAACAAGATTCAAAAATACTAGAAAGCTCTTGGGTTTAAAATAATGGTGTAAAAGCACAAGCTCAGATAGACAAGTCAGTGAAACAGTAACAGAAACAGTTGCTAATGCAAAAGGTAATGTGCTCTATGGTAAAGATCATTAAAAAGAAAGAATAAATAAAGGTCTAAATTAGTTGGCTAAATGTTTAGGGAAAAAATAGTCTCCTTATATCATGGGCCTTAATAAATTCCAGATGGTCTAAAGAGTTATTATTATTTTTTTTTAATGAAAACATGAAAGGAATAGAGGAAAATATAGTTGACTGTTTTTTGGGGGGATGGGGTTTTGCTAAGGATTTACTGAGCATAAAAGCAGTAAAACACATATTTATACAAAGAGAAAGTAAAGGGCTGGCATGGTGGCTCATGCATGTAATCCTAGCACTTTAGGAGGCCAAGGCAAGTGGATCACTTGAGGTCAGGAGTTCGCGACCAGCCTGACCAAAACCCCATCTATACTAAAAAATACAAAAATCAGCTGGGCGTGGTGGCGGATGCCTGTAATCCCAGCTACTCAGGACGCTGAGGCAGGAGAATCGCTTGAACCTGGGAGGCAGAGGTTGTAGTGAGCCGAGATGGGGCCACTGCATTCCAGCCTGGGCAATAGAGTGAGACTGTCTCCAAAAGAAAAAAAAAGAGAGAGAGAGACAGAGTAAAGAATAAATATGTTTAATTGAAACTTTAAGCATGTTTAAAACATACTTAAGTTGGCAAAATATTTGCAACAATGACATCATATGATTATATTTTACCAAAACATGAAGCATTTTTTACAAATCCATAAGAAAATCACTAACAGAAAACAATGGAGAAAGAGAAATACAAGTTACCAACAAATACACTAAGAAATAACCCAACCACATTCATAATCTAAGAAGTGCATATTAAAATGAGACCATATTTTCTATGAAATTATTATTGTCTGTTATGTGAACAAACACTGAGCAGTCATGGAGTCCCCGATGATGAGGATGAAGATAAATGGCGCCTCAGGAGACTCCTAGAGGGAGAGCACATTGTTAACCCCTGGGGTAAAGGCAAGTTAGTGATAATCTTAAAAGCCTTCAAAATGTCCATAGCAGCAGAACTGATAGAAAAATCCTGTATCTTGATTGTGGTAGTAGGGGTATAGGTATATATAGCTGTCAAAACTCATCAAATTGTATATTAAAATTGATGTGTTAATTAAATATAAGTGATTCCTTGATTTCTTGGCTAGGAAATAATGTTTACAATCTTTGACCCATTTCAATGCTAGAAAAAAAAAATCATACAGGTACATAAAAACTATTATAAGGATGTTCCTCACAGGATAGTTTACCATTGTACAACAAAAAGACAACTGTAAAAATAGAAGAATAGCTAAATACATTTTGATATACCAAAAACAGTTAAATGACATAGCTGATTGCTTGAAATATGATGTGACATGAAGTAAAGGAGAAAAGGATAGTAAATCGTATTTACAATATGATACCAGTTTTACTAGAAAAACTATGTGAGCACAGGAAATGATTAAATTGAAATGCTCAGAATGTTGATGTTGTTAGTCATATCTCTGGGTGGTGGGATTATTAGTAATTTATTTTCTTCATTTCCCAACTGTTAGATAGTAAGCACGTAGCATTTTAAATTACAGGAAAAGCATGAATTTTAGGAAAATAATTGAATGTTCAGATACAAATTATATGGAAGCAGAAGGAGAGCCCACTGGCTTACTGTGGAATTGCTGGGAGCACACAGAATTTTTATCCCTCTCTCTTCCGTGTTCTTTCCTGCACCCGCAGCAACACTGATGAAAATGGGGCAAGTAAAGAACATCATTCTCGAGGGGGCAGCACAATTGTGTGCACACAAAATCCTGGGTTCCACTTTTTGTCACTTTACCAGCCCCTCTCTCTAAGATATCTAACCTCTTTTTGGCAACTGTCCTTTGGATTTCATCAGTTCACCTGGCAAATTCTAGCCAGTAGTTTTTTAAAAACTCACCTTGTCTCTCTCTCTCTCTCACACACACACACACACACACACACACACACACAGCCTTTTCTTGTATACAGAAGCTATAAAATGTGTGTAGATTTCTAGCCCTGAAATACTAAAGTTCTATAATTCTGTACTTAACTCTTTAATAATCTTGACATTTTATCTACCATATGAACTACGGTACAAACACCATTAAGGGCAGGACTTGGCTTTCCAGGCCTGAATGCAGGTATTTAAAATAATTGAATTACAAGAAGGTAGCTCATAGATCTTTTCCATTGCAGCATAACTGTCTTGAATCTGAAAACACATTGTCTTAACTCTGCAGTAGCTGACACACCCTCCTCCTCACAAGTCGCTGTAGTAGTAAGATTAAATATTATAATGATGGTTTAGCAAATCGGATGGGGACTCATCAGCTATTTTCATATCAAGAACTGAGGTTGAAATATGCATCCTTTATTTGTTTTTCATTGAGTGATTACAGATGGCACCTAATAAAGTCTTCATGCTGTGATATCTTGAAGCCATTGATTTATGTTTGGTAAGTGTGGACACTCCAACTCTAGTCAACCTCCTTCACATTACATACCACAAGGAATGTTAAAATGACATTTGCCTATTTGCTTTTTCTAGTGACTGATGAGGATCCTTTCTGAGAGGTAAACACCAGCATTATTCAGGAGTGAAGTTTAGGCTTGATATTTTTCAATAAAATATATTCCTCATTACACTATCCTCCAAAATAAAATGACAAAAATAAAACTTTGGACTTTTCTTTGGATACATATTAGCCAAAACCATCATGCCTCTGGTAAATATAAATTGATTCTGAGTTTTTATAAAATAAATCATGAATTGTACAAAAACATTGAGAGTCAGAAGATGTTAGAATACTGGATGTGGAGGTGAATTGGTGTGCCTTTTCTTCCATTTGATTTGGACTATGGTGTGACTGACTATTTTAGCATCTCTTCCTAATTCTTTCCTTTGTTGAAAGTGTTGTAAAGGCCCACATGCCAAGGCTAGTTGTGGGGCCAGAGCCAGGGAGACTGCTGGGCAGGTGGTTATCTAGGCAGGGGTGGCAGTTGGGCAGAAGGCACAAGCAGTCCAAGCTCTGGGAACATCAGGTGGCTTCAGTCTAGAGACACAGATCAGGCAACCCAGGGAAAGATGGTGGAGTTGAGGAATAATGCTAAGAGTGAAGGCCACAGACCAGCATCGACCAGAAGCCTCCATGGTGAAATATGGATTCCATGAGCTTGGACTCAGCAGCCAAGAAAAGTCTCATTTAATAGTCATTGTGATCTCAATTTCACAGCCATATCGTTGGAGAAACATCTATGCTCAAGAGGAGAGAATTCCACAACAGCTTACAGCCACACACTGGTCATCCCTGTGAAAGATGCAGCTGACCAGACATGATGTAGAAAGTCAGGCAGGCCCTCAGAACCCCATGGGTGCCTCTGCCAAGTGGTGGCGAGCATTCTGGAAAAAGTGGAAAGGCCAACACAGAGAAGTGACAGGCCTGCAAATGGTCCTGATTTTTCTAACACCAATTCAGGGGCACCATTGGGTCTTTTGACCCAAGATCTTAAGTGGATCCTCTGTGCATTTCATTACTTAGTTAAATAGCATGTCATTCCGTAAGAAAGCAAACCTGAATTGGTTTTGCCTAAACTACATAGCCCAGGAAATTGAGCAGAGGATTGAATGGCACAGTTCCTGATCTCAGCAGGCTATGGTTTCCCCTTTGTATCTCCACTTTGTATCTGACTGCATTTTCTCTTTGCCCTAAACCATCCAGCTATTGCAGTGGCGATGGGGGGGTGTCTGACAAAACTTTACTTTTCTTCCTTTTTTATTAAAGTGTTTCAGATGCTGCAGTCATGAATGATTTTTGAATGTTTATTATTTACCTAATACAGGCAAGAAGATATAGTAGAAGATAAAAAATGAATAGAAAAGAGATAGTACTACCCAAATGGAACTCTATTAGGGAGGGAAAAATATGTGAAACATCCAAAATATATTTTTGACATTTTTACAGAATTAAATAATTATAGATTATACGGTATTCATGATCAAGAAGTGCTTTGGAATTTTATGCAGCTAATGAATGTATAGGTGGGGAAAGTTGATCTATAAATGCACATGTATACTGTAAGGGATATGAATCTTTACTTTCACTGAACCACCAGACCTTAAAATTTTATAGGAGCAGAGCATCTCAAAGTCTTGATGTCTGTAATTTCATAAAGTATCATTAACACATTAAGTTTCAACTAAATTGAAATTAATTGTTTCATTTGGGGAGATTAGCATTTTTCTATTTCAGTGGCAGAATACTGATGTTTCAAGGGAATATATTTTGAGGATAACAGTCATAATATTAATAGTTGTTGTTATTATATTTAACACTCATTGGGAGCTTCTTGTGTCTCAGGAATCTTGTTAAGTCCTTTAGATGTACTATTTCATTTAATCCTAGGAACAACCCTGTGAGGAAGATACTATTATTATGTCCATTGTACAGATAAGGAAACCACCAACTTAGAGATGATTCATAACGCTTCTATGTTACTGAGCTGGTCGCTAGCAGCACTCAACTGATTGAACATTCAACCCAGGCCCAGGTGACTTGCAACACCGTGCTCGTAAGCTCTTAACTGGTCTCTCTCTCTCTCTGAAAAGGGCAAAATCTAAAACATGATTATCTGAGGGAGATGGGGTAGCTAGTAAAGTAGGATTCTATGAAATGTTATTCTGCTGAATTCTCAAGAACACAGTGTTTCTGGAAAGCTTAGTGGTTCTGTTGAGGTGATGTTCATTGATATTCTAAATGTGTTACTTTGTTTAATTTTTTTGTCGGCGGGGGAAGACTTTACTAGTTGGAATTACTAAAATCGCTTTAATAAAGTGCTTGCAAAGACTCAATCTGGTTAACAGTAAAGCCATTTGTTTCAGTCATGTCAGCAACTTTGGTTTTCATAAGGGTTTTAATGAATCGGAGAGTGGAATTTAAGAAAGCAAACAATCCAAGGAATACTCCTTATTTTTCTAAAATAGCAAAGCAAAAATGGGAACCCTTTCCAGTTTAGTTACAGCAAGTATCTATTGGAGTTTTAAAAATTCTTAGAGTACATCATTTATCATATAGAACAAAACTTGATTAATGAACACTTTTTAAAAGTCTTTTTAGGGTCCTATTATTATTTTAGTTGTTTAGATATAAAAATATTTTATGACATATTCACTGTTAAATTTATAGTGAATTGACATTCAGTGACATTTGTTTTTAAAGTTGTTTATTGAAATATGTAGTCTACCAGAAATAAGTATGGTTACCAACTACTGAAATCAATTTAATAGTAATTTGGTCTTGTTAGTCTGTTAAAAAGAATTATTGGCCTTCAGATATTTCCACAAAGCCCTTTGTTACTCATGAATCCCATCAAGATGCTATGAATAAAGACTGTGAATATCAATAAGTTTGAAAACATTCCATGCTCATGTTCAGGGTCATATTTTTCCCTGTCTTCTATGTTCCTCTTTGTGGCTATAAACCCAAACTTATGTGTTGTGTGTTTTTTCTATGACAATTATGGATATGACTTATTTACTATATGCTCTATGAGGTATAACCTAATGTCAACTGATTTCAACTATGTTTGCCATACTTCCAAAAAAATAGCCACTCATGTATCTGTCTGATCAGGAGGTGAACCGATGGTGCTGTATGAAATTGAGAACTAATTATCTCATAAACATTCTAAGTGGATATAAGGAATTATGTGCTCAGTTGCAACCACTAATTTATCGAAGCACCGGGTCTAAATACCTCAGGGAATGCACAGAAGCCTGATGGTTGAAAAGCCTTCAAAGCATTCTCTCAGCTAAAAAGTACAAGAATTGGGGCTCATATCTAGTGCCTTTCTGGACAGTTGGTCACAGAAGCTTAGAAACATTGGCACAAGTATTGTCAGGCGGAGCCTGGCCATGACCTCTGTGAAATGGCTGTCATGAGCTTGGCAGGGTGGGAATAATGGCTCTCCTGCCACCATCTGTCACCCCTGTCCAAGACACCAGCACAATTTGAGAGCAGCTGTGGTTCCCTACCCTGTTCTCACCCCATCCCCCCATGCCCAGCAGCTCTCTCCCTGGGACTTTGGACCTCGTGGGAAAAAAATGGAGAAGGAGGGAAAGAAAAGTACTTGAGGGTTTTGTAAATGTTCAGAAAGGGAGGGGGGTGCGGTAGAATTAAATCTACCCAAAGAAGAGCCAAAGAGCTTTCACTTGCTTTCCCTTCTAGCCAACCAGTAACCAGTAGGCCTTCATTTTATTGTCACATGTAAAACTCGAGAAGTGATGAGTTAGTAGCATTCAATTAGAATTTAATCTTTTTTGGTAGAAATGGTGTAAAAGTTTTCAATGAGGATATGCTGATTCCTGGTTGCATGTTCCACAGCCTTTGATGTTCAACCACATCATCTTGCACTTATAGCTAAAAGGTGTCAGACACCTAACATTGTCTTAGCAATCTTCTGTGGTTCCAGATACTGTGTGCATCTTACAGGCTGGAGCTGGGGGACACCGATGCTTAATGGGAAAACTAATGACTTTATACAGATCTTATAAAACTCTGCTATTGTGGGGGGGAGGCATTTAGTAGATTAAGTTTGTAATCTAAGAGAGGAAACTGGGCAGGAAAGACAAGAGTGAGGTGAAGCAGCACCGTGGACCAGAAAAAGGCTTGAAATTAGAAGCCTTTGGCAAAAGTGTGAAACTTTGCCACTTTACATTGTTCCGTGGGTCAGAAATTGTCAAAGATTTTCTTTTTTCTCCAAAGAGAAATGATGAGGAAGGAGAGACATTTTTTGTTTGTTCTGGGTGTTTGTTTATTGTTTGTTTTGGACAAGGTCTCACTCTGTTGCCCAGACTGGAGTACAGTGGTGCAGTCACAGCTCACTGCAGCCTAGACCTCCCCGGCTCAAGCAATCTGAAAGAGAGACATTTCAAAATTGAACCTAAGACTCACGGTTTATCGCATGAGAACCCATGGCTCTCACAGAAACTCAAGAAATGTCTTAGTGAGGGGACTCAATCCTTTGCATTTCGAGCTGAAAGGACGGCAGTCAGCCCAGCCAGGAGGTTACCTCAGCATAGACCAAGTAAATAAATCATTTGGTAGAAGCCATTTGAGAGTAAAGGTTACTAGAAAGTCATAAATTAACCAGCAAGTCGATGTATGGTTTTGCTAGAATGTAGGAGCAATTAGAAATTTTTAGAAATATTTCTTTAACTGTGCATGACTTGAGGAAGAGGACTATGACCTAACTAACCAGTTACTATTATTATATCAAAATGAGATTTTTAAAAATACGGTATGGATTTAATGCCGGTTCACTTATTCAGTTTTATGCAGTTAAGTTGTTGTTTTTAGAACATCATGAAATTTCATTTCATGCCCCAATAAAACTAAACTAAAATGGAATGGGTTACAGCTTTTCCATTTGTTGACTTTTCTCTTTCAAACATCTTTGATTTTCCATTCATTGAACACACTTTTTAAGAATGCTTTGAATGTCATTCAAGTTACCCGTTTCTCCTGTCCCCTCCCCCACCTGTCTCTAATGCAGTTTCCAAAGTGAACCAATCCTAGAACCTAATGATACCTATGAGCACGTTTCTTAGTAACACTAGCACCTCTTTCTTACCTGCTTCTAATTCATGTAAAGGCCTTTCTAGCACTGGCTGATTGTTTCTTTTTCATTTCCCCTTTATCACTCCCACCCATGTCTTATCAAAGGGGAAGGTTGGTGGTTAATGGTCAGTGCATTGCACCGCAATTTCATGCTTGTGCTGCATCAAAAGTCTGACCTGACAATCAGTCCCTTCTCTTCCATCTGACATCAGAAGCTTCTGCAGTTTCTCACAGCCGTTGGCCATGAAAGTTCAGATCAAGAAGTCATCTCAACTACCTTCATTTATAGCCTGTTGTTGACCTAAAACCTAATGCATGTCAGTGCTCTTCTCTTTTTCTTCTCTCATATGTCAGAAAAATGAAAGAACTTAATTAAAATGTTTTAATTTTTTTCCCAGACTGCATTTGCAAGTTTTAATATGTCTGTAACATTTTTATAGTATATCAGTATCCATATCAAACATTTAACTCTGTTACTCTGCTTTTCTTTTTTTTTTTTTTGAAATGGAGTCTCGCTATGTCGCTGCAGTGCGGTGGCGTGATCTTAGCTCACTGCAACCTCTGCCTCCCGGGTTCAAGCGACTCTCAGCCTCCTGAGTGGCTGGGATTACAGGCATGCACCACCATGCCCACCTAATTTTTGCATTTTTAGTGGACACGAGGTTTTGCCATGTTGGCCAAGCTGGTCTCAAATTCCTGACCTCAAGTGATCCACCGCCTTGGCCTCTCAAAGTGCTGGGATTACAGGCCTAAGCCACCGCACCCAGCCTACCCCTGCTTTTCAAAGTCATAGCCATGATACCCAGTCATTTTTCCCTCACATGGTCCTGGTGTCTACTGACATTAGCTTATCAATTTCAAACTTTCCTTAAGCAAAACAAATGGGCCTCCTATACAAATGGGAAGGTTGCAGTTTCATCTCATTTTTTCTTAGAGTTTTGCCTGGTTAAAGCAATTTGGATGTTTTTAGATATTCACACTGTCTTATTTAGTGTGCAGTTGCAAATCTGATTTTTAACAGGGAGAGAAGGAAGAGGTAGGACTGTTAATTTGCATTCCCCTAAGACTGAGTACTACCAGTGGGCTACAGGTTGCCCAGATAAAGTACATTTAATTTTAAAGTAACATTGCAAACTCTCCCAGTAGAATTGACAGCATCCTTGGAACTTCATTTCACACTTTCCTGACTTGGGAATGGTTATTTTGAGTAGCACCTCCTATTAACCTAACTTCTTAATGCCTGGACAGAAGGTTAAATATCTCACTTATCTACATGTTCGGCCTCCATGAACAGCTGCTTCATTCACAGCCCTTCAAGGGTTTATCAAAATTTCCCCATGTTTAACATTCCAGAGAGAACATCCAGGTTGTTGGCTCTTGAGACTCACCATTGGTTCACTCACTGAGGCTGATGATTGTGACTAATATAATCTTAAAACAAAAAATGCAATAGGATACATTCTGTTAAAGAAAATGCATTTTGAATTAACTATAAAAATACAAAGTTCTGTGATAGCCCTATCTGAGTACCCAGTTCATAGAATCCAAAAATGAGAAAAGATTTCTTCTCCGTGATTGTAGTCATCATGTGGTGTAATTTGCTAAGAATTTCAAGTGCACTAAATGTTTTACGAGCAACCATACTCCCATATTAAGGGCACTGCTGTACTCCTTTACATTCTCAGAGTCAGGAGATGCAGGATTTCAAAAGGCCCTGTGCATTTTGAAACTTTAGCAAGGTAGGTGATAGATTGATTTCATGTAACAATAAAATGTCTTAAAGTTTCAGGATCTCTGACAATAGAAGATAGGTGGTATCTTAGAGTTGGCAGAATTGAAGACCTTATCAGCTATAAGAAGAAAAGTTACTGCTCAATATCTGAAGCTGCCATTGACCTTAGGGAAACAAGCAAAAAGGCACATGATCGCTTATGAACAAGGATGTGCATCTCATATTATTGAGAGTCATAGAAACAGAAAACCCAATCATCTAACAGTAGCAGATGGTTATATGACCTTTAAGGCATCTATAACATGGAGCATATAAAAACACATTGCAAAATGTAATTGGTAATAATTAAAGATATAGGAGAAATGGTCATGGTTAGTTAAATTTTAAAGATGATAAAACTAAATAAACAATATGGCACAGATGTGTTTTACAATGAATAGGCATAAATAAGAAAAAGACTAGAAGGAAATGTACTACTACAATCATAACTGTGGCTTGATTGAAAGTTATTTTATATTCTTGTTTTCCTAAGTTTCCTAAAAACTTTACTATGTATTTGCATATGTATATATGTACATATAGGTAAGTATATACATATAGCTGCACATCATGTATACATGTACATAGTATGTTTATATGGGTACATCACAATCAGAAAAATAAATGTTTATGTTTTAAATTATTTTTCTCCAAGAAATAAGGTTTAAAGCTCAAAGCTTATAAACTTCCCAAGGGCTTTCTGATGATCCTGTGTGGATCTAGATAGTAGCTTGATCTGTATGAAACCCCAGAGGAAAAAAAGTAATAGACCAACATGAAAAAATGAGACAAGGAACTGTCCTGTGGCCATATCACCATCTGTGGAGTGCCCAGAGTGACGGTGTCAGCAACTGGCTTTAACATCATCAGGGCTAGATGTAGGTAATGAAGTGTGATTTCAGGAGAGGGCCTCCTCCCTGCCAAAGGAGGAGCGTGTGTGTGTGTGTGTGTGTGTGTGTGTGTGTGCACGTGCACGTGTGTCTATGTGTAAGAGAGGGAGAGAGAGAAGTACCCTAGGCCTGCAAATGCCACACAGACTATGAGGAGTAGAGAAAAAGAATCCTGTCCATAAAGCAAAAGCAGAGCTTATGAAATTTTCAGATACCAAAAGAATTTAGAACTGCTGCAATAGTATTTCTCTCGATCTTCTTTATCCAGATGAAAAACCAGTTTGATCAGGATATCCTTATCAGTCACTGGGTCTAGCCTTCATAATACGATTTCAAATAAAGTAACAAAAGTAATAAAAACACATTTCTCAATACTTATATCAAATTAAAAGTATATTTTAAGAAAGAGATACATTTTGTTGTTGATAAAGACATAGTAATTTTTCCAATAAGTTTTTTTAGAAGTAGATATTTTTAAACAGAAATATCTGCTTCAATTGTTGTTGTGAAAATAAATCCTTCTTTTATTGCCATCCTCATATATAAGCCAGTATTTTAGTGGTAAAAACTGTGCTGAGGAAAACACACACGTAGCACATACTTTCAAACAAATTTTACCGTAGCACATACTTTCAAACAAATTTTACTGTAGCACATACTTTCAAACAAGTATGTATTTACCGTAGCACATACTTTCAAACAAATCTGTCAGCTTTTTAATGGTCTGGGCCATGATGCTGAACTTGGGGAGAAAAGAAACATAGCAACTTGCCCTTCATTCGGTAAATACAGGCAGCAGGGAAAGCCAGGAAGCCAGAGCTGCTGACTTAGGGGGGTGGTTGTGGAGGGAACTGAAGCCACCCCAGGACTCACTACCCTCAGCGTGTGTGTCTGGGCCAGGAGGAGTTGAGCTTGGCCATCTCCTCCAGCCCTGTCATGTTCAAGTCTAGGCATTAGGATCTGAGGGTGAGGTTGGGAGGCTCCCACGTCAACAGAAGCTGGGATGCTGATCAGCAACTCATGAACCGAAACCTCTACAAGTGTCGGGCCCTTCCGGTGAATTGTTGCACATTAAGTTTGTCCGGCAAGGTGTTCACCTGGCTCTGCAGAAGGACACGAAAGGTGGACATCTGCGGCCATCAGTGCCCCCTCCTTGTGATCCCCCTTTCTCTCCCTCCTGTGGTGCCCCACTGTGAGGAGCATCCTTCCCATCCGCAGTGAAACAGAGATCTCCAGATTGCCCAGGAAGTTGTTGGAAGGATTGCACATTTGCTCTCCCTTTATTGTGTACTCCTTCTAGAAGAAAGAGCCTGTGTTTTTAGCTTTTATTTTATTTTATTTCTCTTATTTCCTGGAATCAAGCATTGAGCTTAGTCGGTGCTCAGTACAGCATTGATGACTAAGCAAAAAGAATCCAGGCAAGAAAATAACTAACTACCACCACCGCCCACCCCCGCTAGCAATTTCGGCAGATTCTGAGCATAAGTAGTGTGGAGTTGGATCCCCCAGGCAATAACCTAGAAGCCCGTCCAACGAGCTGCCCTCATCTCCAATTCCATGGGGTTAGGACCCGCCTCCGTGATGTTTCTGAAAATGCATTCCTCCTGATTTCCATTCCACAGGGCTGATTTCCATTCCACAGGGGCCCAGTGCCCTGGTTTTGGTGGGCCCTCAGCGACCTACCCCACACAGGCCAATACTTTCTCTTCCTCGTTCCTTTTACTGTGTTCCCTGCTTCCAAAAATCCAAGCAAAGTGTGTGCATTAGAAACCCTTCATTCTCTTTCATCAAAGGAACCTAGCGGTTTCTGCATTTTTAAACAACAAGAAAGTAAATCATGAACTTTTACTTGGCTACATAGATCAAAGATTCTCTTGAAGGTCCAAGTGATCTCAAATTATTTTTAATTATTTATATTTCCAGATCTGAATAAAAGACTGCAAAACACACCCCAAAAGTTTTCTGTTTACTTTATCAACCCTCAGCACCAAGGCAGCCATGAAGTGCTTTTTGTTCTTTTCTCCCTTCGTGGCCATACCACCAGGAAGGTGGTCTTAACATGCCATCGATCATATCTGAGTGGCAAATGTAGCGCTGGCCCGGCCAGCCCAGCACATATCGCTGTGAGCCGCAGTGACACACATTCATTTCCGCTGGAGGCAGCCCTAGGGAGTCCGGCGGCCCTGCAGCTGTATTTCATCTCTTTGAACTGTGTGGCCTCCCCTATAATTCAGGAAATGAGTTTACTCTATCTGTGACAAGCATCATGTTCACACAGTTTTGGGAGCGGCCAGCGTGGTGCAGGGCTGTATGGGAATGGAGGTGGCAGGCGTTTGCCAACCCTGGGGAGTACACCGACGGTACTTCCTCTCCCACTGCCGAGTGCTCCACTTGACCGTGACTTTCGGCACACCTGTTGCCTGAGAAAGTGTGCTTTATCCCCATGTGCTGGAAATCTCTGGCTGTAATCTAACCTGAGATGAGTAAGTCAGTTTCTTAGACAGGGCGCATCTTAAAACAGCAAGGCCTCTCAGTTGATCACCACTCAGCTCCCCTGAAGCTGTAGAATTGATGCCTGTCTTTTGACCATGCTTATTTTTTTTCGGTGGTAAACTTTGGCCCCTCTTTTGGTTGTTATTAAACTAGTATTTGTTTGGTGCACATAATCTCTGCTGGACCAGGTTAAAACAAGTGCAGATTGTTAAGGGAAGAGGGCTCTGGTCAGCGTGGAGTGTGCATACACTCGGATCAAGGAAAGGAATGCCAGAGCCAGCCCAGCATCAAAATACACTGCAAGTTGGTGGTGAGCTTTTGTTATTTTGCATATGGTTAACCATCTCGGAGGTCATAAAGCGAGGCCTCTGTCCTCCGGTGCAGCAGCTGGGTTTATACAGTATTTCCAGATTGTTTATTCTGGCCCAGAGCCAGGGCTACATCATTTTTCCATTATGCATGTTTGACAGATGAAGAGAGGTGGGAAGGGGGACTCCCAGGAACAGGTCTGTGATTTCCTTTTTATTTACATTAAAGGGACTTTTAGGAGTACTGAAGATTATGAACCAGTTCAAACATATGTCAATGCAGCAGAGGTAGAGAAGCTGCTATGTTTGCAAAAATGTTCAGATCTTGGGCAGTAAAACAAAATCAAAGCAAAATCTTGGGCAGTGAGCACATCGTGCTTGTCACTGCCCAGTCTTGCATGCAGACAGGTTACTGGCGAGTGATATTTATCATCACATCCAGAAGTTAAGTTCCCAGTGTTTGTTTGGCAGGGCATTGGGAGGAGCCCCTGAGTTGGCAAACCAGAATCTGTGTGCAATCCACTGACATATGCATTTCATGCAGATGGGTGTGCCTGGTGCCGGGCAGAGATGTGTTTCCAAGGTCCCAGTAGAACTTTTTCCCTGCAGCCTTTTCCCTGAGCCACCAGCTTTCTGTGGATACTCCCAAAAGCCTGGGCTAGGTTCTTCCACCAGGAAGTGTTCAAGACTGACCAAAGAGCCACAGTTCACATTGTATCCACAGCAAAGTCCTTGGCACATAGGTCAAATGAATGTGATTGAATGACTGTTTTCCTTCTAAATAAAACACTTTCATTTTGCTAATGGAGAAACATCACTAAAAAGTACCAAAAGTGATGGCAAGTTAAGTAAGTGACCAGCATTCATACAGCAAAGTCAGGTCACACAAATAAATGTCTTTTTACCCAACAGTGTTTGAATCTTCAGTTAATGGCTGGGGTAAATATCACACCCAGCACAAATTCATTAGCTGCAAGACGGTGGCTTCTACATAGCTATTTGTGTTTGTGGTGAACCTTCCTTATCATGGCATGTCTTAAGCTTGGTTAAGTATTTGCAAGCGTTCTGTCACCATAACATAATGTTCTTCAACAGAGTGGCTAAGAAAAGCAAATACCACTACCTCTCCAGAACAACCTGTGATCCAAACCTTCTCTGTCAGCCTGCTATCCAGAAATTCAATTTCCAGAAATGGAAAGTTTGCTCAGGAAGGACCCTCAACTAAGGAAGGAATTTAGCTAAAAAGTGAAGTATGCATAGTCAACACTGAAAGTTGCCCTTTGGGTTAATCCAGGCTTGCAGATGGATTTAAAATACAGGTTTCAAATCAACAAACATTTATGGAGGGTGGTTAGGTGCCAGGCATGGAGCTGGACACTGGGGAACTAAAAATGAAAAAGACACAGTCCCTCTCAGTGTGAAAACATTTTTGCTGGCTTGTAAGTTTTTCACCAGATCCTCCCAGACTTACCAAAGCATTCCCCTCATCTTAGAACACTCAAGCCCTTCTTTTCAATGGATTCCCTGAATGCCAGAATACACACAGGGCAAGGAGAAGTGGGTGGTTATAGATTTCCACTCAATTTGGAAATTAACAACCTGTGGTGTAGCAAAAAGGTGCAAGGCTGAGAATCAGAAAGCCCACTTTCCAGTGCTTGGACTGAAACGTCCTGGCCGTACAGCCTTGAGCTGGTCTTGTGACCTCTGGGGCCCTTGGTATCTGTAAGTAAAATGGGTACTGGGAAGATTGAGCAAGGTAGTGAGGGGCGATGTGAAAGCACATTAATCCACAGAGCCCTATGAAAATGAGAGGGATGTGCTTCTCCGCAGGACTTGTATGAGAAGTTGCACTGTTCGGGCCACTATTTGTAAAGTTTTAATAATACAGAAAGCAGCCCCCTCCTGGCCTCATGCCAGGTTTTATTCTCTACCAACATTGGGTGGCCAACTACAGATTTTTATGTCACTGGGTGCTGGCTGTTAGAAGAATCTCCACTCAGGACCATAACTACTCTGTAGTGTCCCTGCCACTCCCTCCCCAGGGACAGCGCAGAGCCTGGAAGTCTATCCCCCTGTGGCCCTGACTCTATGGCTGATTGGACATGTCTATAAAGAAAAAACAATCTCTATTGTGTTCTTTAAATACAAAGGTCAAAGTTTGTTTTTTTACTTTGTTTTCCCTCTTCTGAACATTTCATAGCTCAAAACCAGTGCCTATTTTGAGGAAAATTTCAGTAATTATCATGAAATTAACTAAGGGGATTATTTGACCAACCCCTAAAGGTAATAAGAAAAAACTTTTTAAAAAAATATCAAAAACATCCTGAAGCCACAGCTTCTTTTTGCCAAAAAGTATTGATGAATTAAAGTAGAGAGGCAGAAAAATGTGCCTTGCCAGCACTATTGGTCCCAAAAGGCAACCAAACCACAAAGTTAAACACTGAAATGTACAGACCCCAGCCAGATGGGAGGGTAGACTGCTTCTCGCTAAGGACCCAGCATTTGTGGGTCTCCTAGGAATTTCTGTGAAACTCCTTCAGATACTGCCTTTGTGCCCAGCTAGCTGTCTGTCTCCATCTCACAGACACAGCCAAGCCTTCCTTGAATCTGACAGCACCCTCGTCCTTCTGATGGTTTCTTTTATTCCCTCAAGAAGCCTGTATAGAGGAGAATTGTGTTTCCCCAGGTGCTGCGCTGTGGAAATACAAAGATAAATGGGGTATCGCTTTTGTCCTGATCACTCAGTATAAAAAGCCTCTTTGGAAGAACAGCTAAATGAAACCTGGTGGAGATGTTAAGAATAAAATCTAGAGAAAATTTTTTAGGAGGTGGATAGTGCCTCAGAGACCTCCTAAAAGTTTTCCATCTCTTGATTGAAACACACACAGAATCTATACTCTCAGACGTGCACACACAGCACATACGGCAAATCTTCATGATCTTATAGTAAGTATGAAAGACCCAACTCCATGCAGAGTATTTAAGATAAGCCCATTAAGCCTGGTCTCCCTGGTGAGGATTTCTGACCAAACAGAAGAAATGTTGACTCCAGCAAATGAATCAGAGTGAGATGCCCTCTCTGCCCCCATGGTGACAAGCCTTGTGAGCAGGCATCTCCCTTAGACTGTGAGCTCCATCCACTTGTCAGCAATGTGGAGAGTTAAGAACCTGGGCTCATTAGTCAGACTTCCCCACACCCAACTTCGGGCTTCACCACTTACCGGCTGTGTGAGCCTGCACAAACTTCTAAATTCCAATGCCACAGCTTTAAATGGTGATAATAAGAGACCTCTACAGCACTGGGAGCTTTATAAGGATTAAATGTGTGTTTAGATATCTTACAATTCTTGGCACAGAGAAAGCTCTCAAAGTGCCAACTGATGATGATGATGATGGTGATGATGATGATGCCCCATTCACTGCGACAATTCCTGTGCATGGTGCAGAATAGCTATTCAACAAATCTTTGCAGAAAGCGGAAAGGAAGATGATATTGGGCACACCAGTGAGGCCTAATTGAAGCCTTGATTTTGACGAGAAGCACTTACTCTCTAGGTTTATGAAAGCCTAAATTTTAGAATCTTTAAAGCAGAAGCATAAAACTCGACTTTCTATAACAGCCAGTCAGGTAACATAAAAGAATGAACCGGCATTTAGGGTCTGAGGCAAACTGGAAAGCCCTGGCCTCTTTCACGGGGGCAGTCACACTTGGCTCCAGAAGAATGTAGCCGCCCTTTGAGAAAAGCCAGAAATCCAGCTTTCCATATGAAATAGACCAAGCCTTACAACAACTGAATCCATTTCTAAAAAAAAAATACCCCACGGGCCAAACCACACATTGCCTGCCAGTCCGATCTTGGGCTGCCTTTTTGCCACCCTGCCTTAAAGGGAGGAGCTCTGTATTCGTCTCTTTCTTTTAAAATGTTTATCAGTGGGCACAAGAGACATGAGCCCCTTGAAGTTACTCTCAGTTCCTGCTAGGATCAGAGAATGCTCATGGAGTGAGGTCTTCACTTCTTCATGGTTAATCCGACAGTATGTGCTCACCTAACGAGGGCTTCTTCCCTTCCCAAGGAATGCTACTAATAAGTATAGATTTTTAAAGCATAATTGTTTTGTGGCTGAAATAACAACAGTTTGAAAAAAAATCCTAACAACTTCCTCTAGAGCTGCTATTATGGCAATCCGGAGAGAGGCTGATTCCATAGTCCATGTAGCTTTGTTTTGTTTGGATGGAAAGTCTGGCATTTTACAAAAATGTGGAACACTTAGCAATGGAATGACTTTTCCATAGCACCGATTATCGTACAGCAAGACACACATCCATATGTCTTTGAAATGAGATTTTTAAGAATTCTCTGCTTATTATACAAGACAAACCACCTCTGGTCTTTCCATATGAAGGTGATAGTTTTCTACAGGCTCATGAAAGCTGCCCTGGTTATGGTGCAGTACTGAAAGTTAGGGAAAAATCTCAACATAGATGGGGACCCAGATTCAAATTCGTTTTTTCACTTACCAGCCAGCTATGTGACCTTGGGTAAGTTTCTATTTCTCCATCTGCAAAAGAGGGGTCATGATATTCACCTCACAGGGTTATTGAGAATATCAAATAAAGTAATGTATATGATGATCCAAACTCATAATGGGTGTTCCCCATCAATATTGGTTGAATCTGAGTCTCTGTTTCTCCTGGCACAAAATAGCACTCCTGTTTCTGACCGCGACATAACCCTCTGGCAATGTCATTAACCTTACTAAATTTGGCAGCTCTGTGGAAAACGAAGGTCAAAAAAGCTGTCATTGTTTATATAAACTGTTCATTTTGTTGTTCACAGTGCTATGAGGACTAAAGGATAGAGGGTTGGATGCTGCCACCCAGGGAGTAACCAGGGAGAAGGGAAGAGGCTGGAACAGAGCCTGAGGAGGACTGGTCTTTATAAGACAGGCTGGGAAAGAGGAGGGCATAGAGAAGATGGAAAGGGAGTGATCAGAGGGAGGTGAGGGTGCCAGGAAAACACTGTTGCAGATGCAGGGGGAGGAGAGGGCTTCAAAATGGAGTGTGTGGCCCACAGTGTGATGGGGTCATGCTGAGAGGCGCCCTCTGAGCTACCAACAAGGAAGCGAGAGTAACTGAATGGAGTGCAGAAGGAACAGAAAGCAGGTTTTGGTGAGTTCAGTCACGTACGTAAGCTGAAAATGTTATAACAAATGTAGACAGCTCTTCAGGAAGTTGGGCTGTGATGGGGAGGAGAGAGAAAAGATGAAAGAGGGAGGGTGCATGAGACAAGGGTTTTTTCAAGAAGGGAAGTGAGTTTTGATGGCAAGGAGCCAGTTGAGAGGGAGAGGTTGACAATGAAGAAGAGGGGGTGGATGAGGGAGAGAAGGAAACTCCAAGGAGGCAGGGTGGGTAGATAAATGAAGCAAGAATTGGATATTAATGCAAAACTAGAGCTTGGGGAAACATTAGATCCCATAAGAATCTGCCAAACCAGCTGATACTGACCCTCACGTTTAGACGGGGGTTTTAGGGAGGGATTAAGAAGAGTAAAGAAGACTGAAGCAACTGAAATACACGAGACAATCTGTTGTTATTGGAGGGGTAACAGGAAAAGCTTCTCCTCCACCCTCTGAAGCTTACTTGAAAATGAACTTACAATAGGCAGATTAACAGGAAAAAAAAGGAATAAAATTTATTAATATGCATGAAACTGAGCATGGTAGCTCACTCCTGTAGTCCCAAATACTCAGGAGGTTGAGGGGAGGATCGCTTGAGCCCAGGAGTTTGAGGCTGCAGTGAGCCACCACTGCACTCTAGCCTGGGCAACAGAGCAAGACCCTACCTCTTAAAAATAAAATGCTACACAGGAGAAAATCACAGGAGAGTGGTTACCTCATAACCCAGGGAGGTCCAGCTTTTTCTATACCTTTCTTCATAGGGAAAGGGGAAATGGAGGTTAAATGTGGCAATTTTGAAGAGTAGTAAATGATATTTAAGGGGAATGAATGGGCCCAATGCTCAGACAATGGAAGGTAAATAATTCTCTTTGGGAACTGAATGGGACCCAAGAACAGGCAATAGTTTGGGACAACGTTCATCTGAGCTCTGAGTGTGGTGTTTAATCTTCAGTCCCTTCCTCTGTGACATGAGTTTTGATCTTCTCTGGTTAATGAAATTTTAGGGGAGGCGACTGAAGGCAATTTTGTTCCTCTTTGGCAGGTCCAATTTCTAGGTAGATAAGGGAACTTCAGAGAACAGCTTCATCCAGGATGTACTGGTCTCCAATGGCCTTCAATTTGAAATATCGCCATACCAAGTTGCCATATTTGGCAGTCACCCTCCCTGGATCCTTAACTATTCAAGAAAGGATCTTTTAAAGCTCTTGCCTTGTAGCCAAACATGAAAAAGTCCCCCTTCCCTCTTGTCTTAAAAGTCTGTCCTCTCTGTGGAGTGTTCTAGCAAACATAGGGCTGAGCCTCCTCATGTTCTGACTAGCACTATCAAATAGCCAAAGCACTTTTGTCAGGCTGGTAAGGTGACATGCAATTAAAATTTGGTTGGAAAGGCTATCTGGGATCTTATCAAATATCAGTCTTATTAAGACCTCTCATTACTGTATAAAAGTTGGATAAGATATGTCAACATAGGGGGCTCTGAGTGGAATCATAAGAGCCAGTACTTTCCAGTCATAGAGTCGATGGAGTGCACTGGGATTTTAGATGCTGGTTATCACCAGAAGTCTGTCGTTTTCTGAACATGGTAAATCCTAGGTCAATTTCTGCCTGGGATAGAATGTTTCCTACTGGAAACACATAATTACAAGTTTAATCTAAATAAACCACCAGGACGCAGTTTTACCTCTCAGGTGGAACTCTCCAAATAGTGGTTGTTGGGGTGGTTTTCATCACTGACTCTGAGTATTGGACCCAGAGATGATCGTGCCCAATTTTTTTTTAATCGGCCCTTTTCTCCTCCCAAACTATAAAGCCATTAGCCATTCCCTCCAAAACACCTGCCAGTTTCCTGTGAGATCTGTTGTTAAGTTTGGGTGCCTCAGTCAGCATGAGGAGTAGTAGGCTCTAGGCCTGGACATTGACCATTATGCTCTACCACACTGTGAAGAAAGGTGTGAGAAGCAGTAATAGCCCTCTCACCTGTCCACACCAAGAAACAACACAGCAAAAGCACAGCAGCTGATTGTCATGAGGAGCCTCCTACCTCTGCCACTTTCTGGCTGCATGACCTTGAATGAGTTATAGTCTTGGCCTCAGTTTCCACATGTGTAAAATGGCTCTTCCATCAAGGGGTTATTGTGAGGATTAAGTATGATTGTGTGTACAAGTGCTTAGCTCAGTGCTTGCTACACATTAGTTCCCATTAACTGTAGCTGTTACTATAAAAATATACCACAAAGCATTAGGCTCAGCCAGGACTGTCACCATCTCGCACCATATCAGTTAACTAATCACGCAAATATGTCCTGGTTCTTTTCACTTGTACTTGAAGGACACAATATCACATTTTATTGATATACAATATTTTACATATTTATGGGATATGTATGATATTTTTTTCCATGCATAGAATGTGCAATGATCAAATCAGGGTGTTTAGGGTATCCATCACCTTGAGTATTTATCATTTCTATGTGTTAGGAACATTTGAAGTTTTTTTTTTCTAGCTACTTTGAAATATACAATACATCGTTGCTAACTATAGTCACCCTACTCTGCTATGGAGCATGAGAACTTACACCTTCTATATAACTGTACATTTGTACCCATTAACCAACCTCTCTTCAGCCCACTCTCCAACCCAGGCACCCTTCCCAGCCTCTGGTATCTATCATCCTACTCCCTCCTTGTGGTCAACTTCTTTAGCTCCCATATATGAGTGAAAATACACGATCTTTGTCTTTCTGTGCCTGGATTATTTCATTTAACATGATGACCTCCAGTTCCATCCATGTTGATGCAAATGACATGATTTCTTTCTTTTTTATGGCCAAATAGTATTCCATTGTGTATAATACCACATTTTCTTCATTCATTCATTGATGGACACAGGTTGATTCCATATCTTTACCATTGCGAATATTACTACAGTAAACACGTGAGCATGCAAGTGCAGGTATCCCTTTGATATGTTGATTTCATTTCCTTTGGATAGATACATAGTAGAAGGGTTGCTGGATCATGGTAGTTCTATTTTTAGTTTTTTGAGAACTCTCCATACTGTTTACCATAGTGGCTGTTCTAATTGGCCTTCCCACCAACAGTGTATAAGAGTTCCCTTTTCTCCACATCCTCACCAGCATCTGTTATTTATTGGCTTTTAATAATAGCTATTCTAACTGGAGTAAGAATGATAGCTCATTGTGGTTTTGATTTGCATTTCCTTGATGATTAGCATGTTGAGTTTTTTCATATACCTCTTGGCCATTTGTATGTCTTATTTTGAGAAATGTCTATTCGGAAGGATATAATGTCACTTTTGACAGAGTTATTTACCTGCTCTGCCCATCCACCAACTCCCCCATCCTAACCATAGAGGAAGGCATTCAGGGAAGAGAGTTTTATTGTCACGAACTAGGAGTAACCTTATGGCAGTTGACCCAGTCACCTAATCGTAATCAAAGAAAGAAATGTATAAATCTATTATGCTGTAACTTTAAAGAATATTCCCAAAGTTTTTCTGGCCTGAAATTAATAATCATTTATATAGCAAATCAACTCAATCCATTATATAGACCAACATTTTGCAAGTGATTGAAGACTAGTAAAATGTGATTGGTATTTCTCAGATAGTTTTGTACTCAGGGTATTTATATGATTACACTTGCTGTCCATTGTTTTTAGGAAATTACTGTTTCAACCTTACGACCAAGAGCTTTGAGGCTGTGAAATAGAACAGATTTCCAAATTACTTCTTTACAAGGATCTAGGCTCCCCTTTGCTTATCCCCTTGGATCCTTTGCCAGTTTGGGCCAAATAATTTAAGTAATGAATTTATTTTAAATCACAGGAGTCTTACTTTTTTGTGTATCAGATAACAAAACCCTACACAATGTATAGTGCTCTAAGAGGAAGGGATTGAAGGAGGCTTTCAATGAGAGAATTATTTTTCCTCTGCCTCTCAATGTTTGACTTAAAACTCTTTATTTCTTGTCTGTCTTTCATAAGATTTTTTAGCTCTATTTAAAAAACAAAAATGAACACCTAAGACCTGTGAACAATGACCCGCCCCAGATTAGCTAGAGTTCATATCTTCAGAGAAGACAGATATTATAAAATGTTCTGTTAGGAGCCCATTTCAGAAGAGTCTATGCCAAGTTATTTAACAGAAATTCTAGAGTGTTCAATGTGTGTTATGTTTTTAATTTCAATGAAGACCATGTTATCTATTTACAAGGATCTAGGTTCCCCTGTGCAAAGGACCCAACCTGGCAAAGGACTTTCAAAAGAGTCAGTTTGAAAAGTAATACCCTTATTCAATGAGGCTGTTGGCCACATAGAGAATTTATTTATTTTTTATTTTAATTAATACCTAATGGGGTACATGAGATGTTTTGATACAGGCATGCAATGCATAATAATCTCATCATGGAGAATGGGGTGTCCATCCCCTCAAGCATTTATCCTTTGCATTACAAACAATCCAGTTATGCTCTTTTAGTTATTTTATTATTATTATTATTAATTTTAGACAGAATCTCGCTCTGTCGCCAGGCTGGAGTGCAGTGGCGCAATCTCAGCTCACTGCAACCTCTGCCTCCCAGGTTCAAGCAATTCTCCTGCCTCAGGCTCCCGAGTAGCTGGGACTACAGGTGCACGCCACCATGCCCAGCTAATTTGTGTATTTTTAGTAGAGACGGGGTTTCCCCACGTTGGCCTGGATGGTCTCGATCTCTTGACCTCGTGATCCACCTGCCTCGTCCTCCCAAAGTGCTGGGATTACAGGCATGAGCCACCATACCCGGCTCTTTTAGTTATTTTTAAATGTACAATTAAATTATTATTGACTATAGTCACCCTGTTGTGCTATCAAATAATAGGTCTTATTCATTTTTCTATTTTTTTTGTACCTATGAACCATCCCCACCTGTCCCCAATCCCCCACTACCCTTCTTAGCCTCTACATAGACAATTTTTCAAATTCCTTCTTTAGAATTGCTACTGGAGGCTTCAGAAGGTACCTCAAATATCCTAAAAATTGGGAAGTCTATGTCCTTTCAGATGAGTCTGATTTTGGAAATAGCCATTTGGAACTGTATTTAGTAAATTATATACCTATTCAAATTTGATGACAAAAATTTTAGTCAAAAGCAAGATTATAAAAGAAAATGTGAGGGCAAATCTTCATGACCTTGGATTTGGCAATGGCTTCTTTAATATGACACCAAAAGACAGGCAATAAGAAGAAAACAGATAAAATGGTCTCCATTACAATTAAAAACTTCTATGTGTCAACCTTGGATTTGGCAATTTTTTTTAATATGACACCAAAAGTCAGGCAATATGAGAAAAATGGATAAAATAGTCTTCATTAAAATTAAAAACTTTGATGCATCAAAGAACACTATCAACAGAGTGAAAAGACAGCCTATGGAATGGAAGAAAATATTTGTAAATTATATACCTGATATATGTGCAGATTATCTAAAATATGTAAATAACTCCTTCAACTCAACAATAAAAACAAACAAAAGCAAACAAAAAAAAACCCACTTCAAAAATGGGCAAAGGACTTGAATAGACATCTCTCTAAAGAAGATATACAAACAAACAGCATTTGTTGGACACATGCTTGTCAAAAAGCACATGAAAAGGTCATTAGAAATTAGGGAAACCATTAGCATCAGCATCACTACAGGAGTCATTAGGGAAATGCAAATCAAAACCACAGTGAGATACCACTCCACACTTACTGGGATGGCTACAATTTTAAAAAGGGAGGAAAATAACAATCGTAGGAGAGAATTCGAAGAAATTGTAACCTTCACACATTGCTGGTAGGAATGTAAAATGGTGCAAACACTGTGGAAAATAATTTGGCAGTTCTTCAAAACATTAAACTTAGAATTACCGCATGACCCAGCAATTCTGCTCCTAGGTATATACCCAAAATAAGTGGAAACAGGGACTCAGATACTAGAATGCAAATGTTCATTATAATAAGCAAAAGATGGAAACAACCCAAGTGTCTCTCCAAGGATGAAAGGATAAACAAATTGCGTTCTATCTATACAATGGAATGTTATTCAACCTTAAAAGGAATGAAGTTCTGGCCCAGGCATGGTGGCTCACACCTGTAATACCAGCACTTTGGGAGGCCGAGGCAGGCGGATCACCTGAGGTCGGGAGTTCGAGACCAGCCTGACCAACATGGAGAAACCCCATCTCTACTAAAAATACAAAATTAGCCAGGCATGGTGGTGCATGCCTGTAATCTCAGCTACTCAGGAGGCTGAGGCAGGAGAATCACTTGAACCCGGGAGGTAGAGGTTGTAGTGAGCCAAGATTGCGCCATTGCACTCCAGCCTGGACAACAAGAGCAAAACTCCATCTCAAAAAAAAAAAAAAAAAAAAAGGAATGAAGCTCTGATACACACTACAACATGGAAGAACCTTGAAAACATGTTTAGTGAAATAAGCTAGACAAAAAAAGGACAAATATTGTATGATTCCGCCTACATGAAGTACTGAGAATAGGCAAATTCATAAAGATAGAACATGGATTAGAGGTTCTATCTAATCGATGGGGTAAGTAGGGTGGGGTAAGGAAAGGAAAGGAATTGGGAGTTATTGTTTAATGGCTATCAAGTTTCTGTATAGACTCATGAAAGGATTTTTAAAACAGTGGTGATGGTTGCACAACACTGTAAATATAATTAATGCCACTGAAGTGTACACTTAAAAATAGTTAAAATTGTACACTCTATATATAACATTTTCATGCTATTCAGCAATGAATATAAAATATTTTGTTATTAAGCATTAGTATAAAATTAAGCATATTTTATTTGTATATATTTTACCACAATAAAAAATTTAAAATTTACAAGGGTTAAAATTATATTTAGACTGGGTGCAGTGGCTCGTGCCATAATCCCAGCACTTTGGGATGCCAAGGCAGAAGGATCTCTTGATGCTGAGACCAGCCTGGGCAACATAGTAAGAACCTGTCTCTACAAAAAATAAAAATAAATTTTAAAAATTTGTAAATTATACTTAAGAAATCTGGCAGCCCTTCCTTTCCTTTTCTGGACAAATGCATTGTTGAAATAGTAAAATGGAAATGGATTTTGTATCAAATTAAACTTTATGTCAATATTTTAAAACTGACAAAACAAGATTATTAGAAAGTGGTTAGACAGCTCTTCCATGCCTCCTTCTGAGGGTAAAGCCGTTTTCTGGTGTATCAAGAAATAAAAGAGGGAAAATGGATAGATTCTGCTGTTCAAAAGAATGTAGAACTCAGAGTTAACAATTGAATTTGGGCCAATCGCATGGTTCACATCTGATGAAAGGAAATTTGATAGCTTGTGCTTCGTCAACTCATGTTGACATTAACACCTAGAGTTGGTAAGTCTTTCCAAATCTTGTCAGGAACCCTTCTTCTCTTCTAATACTTGGATATGCAGTTGCTTCCTTAGGTGCTACCAGAGTTGTACAGGTAATGTGGGTCCTCGCCGGGATCCCTTCTAAGCTACTGCAAATGATGGCTCATGTGCAACCCCGGTTCTCTTCCAGAGCACAGGAAGCTTGGAAACATGACTGTGACGGTGAAGAAGACTGTCCCCTCTCCTGAGGCTGTGCAGATCCTCTACCAGCGGATGAGATACGAGTACGAGTTTTACCACTACGTCAAAGAGCAGTTCCACCTGCTGAAGCGCAAGTTTGGACTTAAGTCTCATGTCAGCAAGCCCCCCCTGAGGCCACACTTCTTTATCCCAACTCCACTGGAAACCGAGGAGCCAATCGACGATGAAGAACAGGATGATGAAAAGTGGCTGGAAGATATCTATAAGAGGTGATGTGACTGTGTTGCCTCTATGGCTTTATCTCCCTTTTCCAGAAAGTTCTTTGTTTGGGGAAGTAAAATCCTTAAGGGACTAAATTAATGCTTGGGTGCATTAAAAAGAACAAAACATTCCCACATGTTGGGGTCATTGGGAGATGCCCGGTTTTGCGGGTTTTATTTGTTTAATTTTATTCTGTGTTTTCTCTTGGCTCTTTGGGTCTTTCCCGGGTACACTAGATGGCTCCATCCCAAGGCATCTTGTCATAAAACAGCTTTCCCCGCACCCCATATCATGGGAAAAGGGGGAGAAATATAGCCCCTAGCCTAATAACTTATCATTTGTAAAATGACTTATAAAAATATTACCTCAATGGTAGGAGACATCCAGACTTGTATATTTCAGTGGAAATACAAAACCACTTCAGAGACCAGGGTATCTCCTCTGGAAGGATCTAAGAGAAGGTAAGACAGATTAGGACATCGAAAAGGAGGATGGAGCCAGGTGCCATGGCTTGAGCCTATAATCCGAGGCTGAGGTGGGAGGATCACTTGAGCCCAGGAGTTTGAGGTTGCAGTGAGCTGTGATCACACCACTGCACTCCAGCCTGGGTGACAGAGTGAGACTCTGTCTCAATTAATTTTTTTTTTTTTAAAGGAGGAGGATCTCCATGGGTAAGTGGTTTCTACCCGCATGGGTAGAGTTCTGCCTCTGGTCCTTCTCAGGGGGCACTTTCACCAAGAGCAGTGTAATTATCTCTGAAAGAGCAAGTCAGCTTGTGCCGCATCCCCAACCAATCCACAGCCTGGAGTACCTTTCAAGGTCAAAGTGCATGGCCAGCTCCATTGAGACATTCCATTTCAAAGCACCATGCTGACAGATATCAAAGTACTCTAGCAGGGAAAATAATTTGTTTGCTGTGTAAGGAAGAATGTAGACAAGACCGATAAATCTGAAGGTCATGTGGCATCAGGGAAAGGGCATGGCTGTGTCTTTTGCACCCAATATGAAACATCTTCTCCCAACACTGCTTTAATGGAAGTTCTAGGAACCAATTTAGCTCAGGCATTTGACTCCTACAGCAGAAGTTCTGAGCCTGACCACAGATGGTGTGTAATCTATCAAACACACCCTGGCCAAGTTGGGTCCTATAGGACCTGGTACTATGTACTATTGTAACTTCTAGTTCCCTAAGAGGTACCTGTTTTCAGTAAAAAGGGGTCCTGAGTTCTGTGCAGGTGGCAGAGCTACCCGAGAACTACCTGAGTTCTGTGCAGGTAGAGTCCCATTTCTTATGGGACCTGTGTGCTCCTGAGAACTCTTACTTGAGACATCAAAAAGAAGCAGCAAGAGCTTCTGGGACAGAGACTGCTTGGCCAGCTTTGTAAGTAAGTGGCTGCCTCCAACGTGATGTGAGTACATGTTGGGCAGTCTCACTGTCCTAAGGTATGTCTTCTTTCCACCTCCCACTGCCCCTCCCCTGCCACCTATCAATGATGCCTTGGTTCAGTCATTAGAAATCTGTTGCTTTGAGTTCTGAAATATTTTCACCTTAAAAAAAATGCTGAAAATACACATTCTCCTGGGAAGACGATAAACAGCTAGCTAAGAAGCCGAGGTTCAGTGGTGGCAGCAGGAAGGATACTTGCAACAAATTTTGTCTATTTCATATTTGTCCCCTAGAGCCAGCCCTAGCAAATGTGTGAGTTGGGAGTAGTTAATAGTAAATAAGACTCTGACTTTACACAAGCTACACATTTTCTACTTTTCATAAACCACCAAGTCTCTCGAATTTTTTCTGCCTTCACTAAAATTGGACTGTAGCCAAGATATAAAGCAAGTCATTTGGAACCTGCCGAGTGAGCACTGAAGCTACTTTATCATGAGATGTTTGTTAAGAAGGCTGCAGCCCACAGGAGTCCAGGGAAGGCGGGGACCACAGAGGCACAGAGTCCAGCACTTGGCCGCTCATGGGCCTTCTTTCTGCCTCAGAGGACGGGGGCAGAGAAGCGATTAAGGGAAATGTTCTCAGAGGAGGAAATATCCTTTGTCCTGTTCAGAGAGACCAGGGCCCCACCATTAGGCATACTTTCAAAAGCAACCTGGAGAACAGCTATCAATCATATTCAAAACCAGTACCAGAACTGCTGCCTGGTACCCTGTGAGTCATTTCTATGAAATTCCATATAAAGAATGATGATAAGTTTACACACTGTGCAATCTCGCAATCTGAAAATAAAGTTGAGTTGGCTGTGTTTTCTCTGCTCTTGTCAGAACATTGGGACAATTGGTCGTTCAAAAACATTCATCCTCTTACTGCAAGTTTATCTGGGTACTTTTACCTGTGTGTTCAAAGGCATTTCTTTTCAGCAGTGATCATTATAACTTCACAAAAAAAGATGCTGACGGATTTACTTACAGGGCCTTAATGTTATTTTGTCCCAGCCAACACCCTCTAGGTCCTAAAAGTCAAGGTACTTCAGTTTATTTGGCAAACATGACAACATTTTTTTTTGGCCCTGGGCCCAACAGTTTGTACTTCATGAAACATATTGTACATTTTACATAGTTTAATTTAAAAAATACCTTTTAAGCTAGTTGATCTTTGACTGTCTTATTTATTATAACCTTTCAGCACATTCCAAGGTTTTAGTTACTCAGGAAGGAGTTAATTAAAATGATTTTATTTTGGTCTGATGGATGTTTTTTAAAAGGAAAATTATTATTATGAACCTTCAGCCTACTTTCTTGAGTGCCGTAAAAGTGCTTGTAAATCTTTTTTTTTTTTAAGAAGAAAGAAAAAAATGGTGTTTGACATTGATGGAAATTCAAAAATATATATGGAACTGAAACATTAACTTAGCTAAAATAAAAGCAATCTGTGTTTGAGATGAAGCGTTCCTTAACTTATTCATCACCCATATAAATAAATAAATATACATAAGTTGACATATTTTTTCCATCCTCTTGACAGCTGGAAATAAAAGTGCCTGCAGTTCCTCCCCTCAGCCTTCTTAATTGGCCAAGCTTTTTTCCTCAAGATGGGATTTTGAAAAGCTGTATTTTAAAAAGTGTATCAATTTTCATTCTTGTAATTATACGACAGCAAAAAAAAAGGGGGCTGATAAAATGAACTAGTCATTTACTCATGTTGTTGCATATTTTAAAAAGCAAACAGGTGATTTTATCAGTATTTCCACAGTTGGTTTCATGTCGGGGTGCTACATCTGAATCATCTGTCTCTGTTATCCAGCATCTACGGGGCATGTCTACCGTCAGGTAGGAAAGGAAGGATGTGCCCCAGTTCTCAGTGTCTACGATGATCTGTTTCTCAGACATGTAGCACTTCAAAACCTGGACCACTCTAAGCTCTCAAGTGAGTAGTCTTGATCTTGAAACACCGTTCTTGGGACATTTCACTGCTGTGGTCAAATGGAGCTGACAAAGAGAAACAAACTGTGCTCCCTGTGTGTCTGATGCTACATTCCAATTATATGTGACTGTTATATAAAAGAATCAGAATGCTGATACAAAAGGAAAGAAAAATCCACTTTGGTAATGGCATGCTTTATTTCAAGTAAGAATATGAGAATCTTAAACAGCAGGTGATAAGTGGTGACCTTTGTTCATTTTGTTTGTCCTTCTGTAACTCAATCAAATGATGTTTGACTCAATCAACTTTAGAGCCAAAAATACTCAAGAAAAACTGGACCGTGCCGTATCTGGGGTTGCTTGTGTGGTCTGAAGTTCTTTATACATGTGCCATCACCTGCGGGTTTATCCAATGAGCTATTTGGCCTTAAATGAATTTTATAGATAATGACAGTATTTCTTAAAAGGCAGGATGACAGCCGAGCGCGGTGGCTTATGCCTGTAATCCCAGCACTTTGGGAGGCCGAGGCGTGCGGATCACGAGGTCCAGAGATTGAGACAGTCCTGGCTAACACAGTGAAACCCCATCTCTACTAAAAATACAAAAAATTAGCTGGGTGTGGTGGCGCGCGCCTGTAGTCCCAGTCACTCAGTAGGCTGAGGCAGGAGAATCACTTGAACCTGGAAGGCAGAGGTTGCAGTGAGCCGAGATCATGCCACTGTACTCCAGCCTGGGTGACAGAGCGACACTCCATCAAAAAAAAAAAAAAAAGAAAGAAAGAAACAAAAAAACAAAACAAAAAAAAAGCAGGATGACAATCCATAGCTATTAAGAAAAATAGCCCTCTGGGTCAAAATTGTGAAACCCCCTTCAAGTAAAGATAAAGAGGAGTTATTTTACTAACACAGCTTATTTCACATCAGATGATAAAGAAATCTCTAAAAAATAAACAAACATAATGTTTTAAATATCCTGCTACAGAAAAGTCTTTTTTGGGCTAAAACCAAAAATCCAAGTCTGTTAAGAAAAACACACAGAACTTCTTTCACAGCCCAGCACATTCATTGTGATATCACGTGGTGTTAGTCAGCTAGGCCTACCGTAACAAAGTGCTGCGGACTGGTTGCCTTAAACAACAGAAGTGTATTGTCCCATAGTTCTGGAGGCTGGAAGTCTGAGATTGAAGTGCTGGCAGGGTTGGTTCCTCCTGAGGCCTCTCTCCTGGGCTTGCAGAGGGCACCTTATCCCTGCATCCTCCCGTGTCCTTCCCCCGCGCTTGTCTGTGTCTTGATCTCTTCTTCTAAGGACCGCAATCATATTGGATTAGGGCTCACTCTAATGACCTCATTTTAACTTAATGACTTCGTTTAAGACCCTAATATGGTTTGGCTGTGTCCCCACCCAAATCTCATATTGAATTGTAGTTCCCATAATCCCCACATGTGAAAGGGACCCGGTGATGGATAATTGAATCATGGGGGTGGTTACCCCCATGCTGTTGTTCTCGTGATAGTGAGTTCTCATGAGATCTGATGGTTTTATAAGGGGCTTTTCCCCTTTTGCTGGGCGCTTCTTCTTGCTGCTGCCACCATGTGAAGAAGGACATGTTTGCTTCCCCTTCTGCCATGATTGTAAGTTTCCTGAGGCCTCTCCAACCATGCTGAACAGTGAATCAATCAAACCTCTTTCCTTTATTAATTATCCAGTCTTGGGTATGTCTTTATTAGCAGTGTGAAAACAGACTAATACAGATCCTATTTCCAAAAATGCTCACATTCTGAGATACTTGGTTAAGACTTTCATATATGAATTTGTGGGGGACACACAATTCAGCCCATAACACCCAGACTATAGCAGAAAAGTTAGGGCAGAGGAACTGAATTCCTACTAGGAGAGAAGCAAGCCTCAAAGTGCAGATTCCTATAGTTGCATTGGGGCTCTGGAGCAGTGATCTGGTCCATTCCCTCATTTTACAGACAAGGAAAACCAAGGTCAAAAGAGGAGACACAAATATGTCACATGCTGACTTTGCCCATTGAGGGTTCCCTTAACTTTTGAAACAGCTACCAAATTAAAACTTTAAAAAGATGATATAGCCAAAGCCCATCTACAGACCTAGGATCCAGAATGAAAGTGATGAGGCACTTTCAACCACACCCACTGCCACCTGCTGCACTGGAGCAGCCTCACCATAGGGCTCTCCTGGGAGCCAGGGCTTTGGAACTCGCCTTTCCACAGAGGGAGGGGAGGCCCTATTGGTTTTCAGTCACTTAAGTCCTCAGAGACAAATCCCAAATAAATATTTTATTTTTAATTTTTCTGTCTGCTCAAAAGACACAGAGAGGTTCTTGTTCCTTGGTAAACAGACTTGGAGCATGTTTGCCCATCTCAGATTACAGAGTTTTATTTCTCTTAAAGGCAAAATGAAGATTCTTGTCCTACTTCCTGTAACGAGTTTCAGATGGACCCACCTCCAAAAATATAGTCAAAATGCAGTTCATAAAACTAGGGGAAGTCAAGTACAGACATGTCCCAGGAAAGCAGAACCAGAGGAGAAGCAGACCCCGGGCACTCGCAGGACTATTTGACTCACTGGAGAATTCCCTTCTGCCAGGGCAGGCTTGGCTCACTGCTCCAAGCACTGCAAATTCCCAAGGAACACCCAGGCCCACAGATGTTCGTGGGTCACAGAATTGTGAACTGACCACTTGTGCATTTTGGATTTCAACTTGTAAACACGGGGATTCCCTTTTCACAAAAAGAAAAAGGAGAGGATGAAAAATCACCATGCAAAGGAAAGTTGTGAGCTAAGTTTTTCCTTTTGGAATCTTGGCATGCGCATTTAGCTATCTTCAATCTGGCTTTCACCAGACGCTGTGTGCTTTGAGCAGGGGTGGAGCAGTCTGCCCTGTGCCGCTCTGCCAGAACATTCAGACTTGACCTGTCACAGGCCTCTTATTCCAGTCATGAGCAGACACGGCCCAGGAGATGGGCCCTGCCAGACACAGCAGGCTGCCTTTGAGGTGCAACCAGAGAGGCAGTAAAAACCTGGGAGGAGAGCATTTGACTGACTAGGCTGGGGGCTGCCCACCAGTCAAGTCCCTGAGTTCAAGTCCCAGCTGTTCTGTTTCACTGGGCATCAGTGTAAATCATTTGACCTCCATCTGTCTGAAATCGACTCAGCTGGAAAACATTAGAAAGAAAATAAAACATCTACTGAAAACCAAGAGCTGCTTCTGGGATGAACCATTTCCCACCCTTGACCCCTAAATGCTAAAAGACTGAGCCACAACACTTCCTAAGCTGATAAAAGGTTTGTTCTCACCACAAAACACTGTATCCCCAGCAAGAGGGCATAGAATTACATATAGTCATTCCAGGTTGCCTGAAGCCCCCGTTCCTTCATGTCTGCAAGTGACATTGCCCAGTATGCTGTGAGTCGATAGACAGCAGCATTTCTGAAATGTGAATTGAGCTCCCAGGAGTAGGCACATCCTCCTGGGCATGAGATAGAGCAAATGCAGCAAGGACCTGTCCTGAAGAAGCATCGGTCCCTTCCTCCTGGCCTGGTTTCCACTGTTCTGTTTACTGTGCCATTATCCAAGATAAACCAGGCTGTGGAATTCCACTTTTCTCAAGCATTCTTTGGGACGAGTTTGTCTAGCTGCAAGTTACAAGATTCAGCTCTAATTCACAGCTTGTACTAAATACAGGCTTCCTCTAACTTATTTAAACTACTGTGTGTATCTGTGATCCCATGACTAATGGTAATAATGAGCCTAAAACATCCATGTGAATTAATACAGGTTGTGCACAAAGAAAAGTGTTAGTAAAAATTGGAAACCTGGCAGGACGGGGGTACTAAACTTCTTGGAGGGTCATTTCTCATTCTCAGAAGTAGCGTTACTGCTGTGATGTGGGAAAAATCTGGCAATGATTTTGTGGGCTGGTGATGTTTCCAGCATGGTTGATTCCCCATAGGACTGCCATGTTGAAAAACTTTAATGTGTTGTATTACTAATCTTTCAAATGCAGAAGAGAGTTAAGACACTGACCACAAACTTCCTTATAGTCACCTTAAGTTTTGCACATATCAGATTTACTATTTGCTTTTTCTCCTTTTGGCACACTTTCCTATATGGTGTCCATCTTTGGAAACTAGTGAAATTCTAGTCCAATGTGTATTCTCAAAGGATAATTCATGAACCAAGTGTGTGAGATAGGCATGAAAAAAAATCGTGTTAAATAATTTTGGAAGTGCTGCAGTTCATAGTGTGGTGTTACACAGTATGGTAGTATATTCAGAGTATACTAAGGACTCATGCATACTGAAGCATTTTTAAAAATTAATTGATCTTTTGTTGAATTTCAAATTTCTCAAAAGTATTTGCCATGAAACCCTTATTTGCATAAGACCCATTGATATCCTGTGGAAGTAGTGTTCTGGAGACTACACTTTGAGAAACAATGCTTTAATGCAAATTATTGGATTACATTTTTCCTCATTGGAAGAGTTGTTTTCCTTTTGCTGTGGTTCAATTTTGGTCCGTGCATCGTGCTTGAAGAAAATATATTTGCATCAGATGACGAACATGTTGATAAAAAAAAAAGATGGGGACAAATAACATTTTTAGAAAATAACAAGGATTCATCTTTCAGTTTTGCTTATTCTCCTAATTACATTTCTCTATCTCGGGAAAAAGTAGAAACTCTTTTCAAGGTAAAATTTTTTATACTTTTCAATATTATTTGGGTACCTTGAATTAATTCATGACTCCCATGAGGATCAGTGATTAAATCCAACCAAATAAAGGACATCTGTCCCCCTTTCTTCCTTGGGCTACAGTTGCTTGTGCAGTGGAAAGGAAATCTATGATGAAACAGAAATCGCAGGTGTTTCAAGTAAGGTTGGTGATGGGGATGAGATTGCTCAGCTCCGGAGCTCTCAGCTACTACACACTGGGGCACCTGTGTTGTTCAGTGCACTAGGGGGCGCCGTATCCATAACAATTTACTCAAGAAATCACAAGTTCTTTCCAAACCTCCTTTCTCTCTCTCACTTGCTCATTTTCCTTTATTGCTTTAAAGCAGTATGGCCCAGAAGAAACTCATGGTTGGTGCATTTACCTGGTACATTTACCAGTGTACATACACACTGTTGATCAATAAGTTATTAGCGTTCCCAGGTCTTCTGGCCTGATTTAAGTTTTGTTGCTATTATTTTTAGATTAGCGTTGTATTTTTAAAATCAGTCTTTATCAGATCATCTTTCCTGAGTTTGTTGTATAACTAAAACATGATGACAATTCTGGTTCAGTAATCAAGAGGTGACCCATGTGATGACTGTCCCAGATAACCTTCAGGCAATACCATAATTGCCACAATAAAGATAAGTAGAAAGTGTGTTTAATGCAAAAAACAAGGATATAGGAAGATGTCAAGAAAGAGGCATTGCCCTGTTATCAAGGCCGGCCACACTAGAAAAGGATTCAGGTAACTCTCAGTTTAAATTATTTTCATCTACAAAAATTTATTGGCACACATAGGGGCTACATGGGAGGTCAGTAAAGACCTCAGTAAGGAGAAGACCTCATGTGGGATTTGAGCTAGAGCAGCGGAATTTGCAGATAATAGCAAGGCAGATCATAAGCAGAAATATCACTCGGCCCTTGCAGCAGATTTGCAAGAAAGAGGCATTGTCATCCCTATGTGTATAACAGGAAACAAAGGCTCCATGAAGTTAAACAATGAGCCCATGACAGCACAGTAAGGAGCAAAACCAGGATGCACACTCGAATGTAACATGCTCTTGCTTTTTTTTATTGCTTGTAGGAGGCAAGATAAGATTGAGCCAGATTGCTAAAAATTTTGGAAGAAATTTTTATTTATTATAAGGGCAATGAGTAAGCCTTGGGCATTTCAGAACACAAAAGTGACATGAAGAAATCATTTTCCTTCTTCTAAATTAATTAGCACCCTGTGTATCTCCCCCAGCCCTGCCTACTTCTTTGCAGATCTCTAATCTCTGTGTAGATGGTTATATGGATTAGGAAACTAAGGCTCAAAGAGGCAAATTGATTTTCAAGAGGTCACATAGTGGGTATAGTTGATTCTAGAACCTTCTGGCTGCTTATCTAGCACTCTTTTGTCTACATTATGCTGCCATAGCCAATGTATAGAAAGTCATTTTCATCATTCATTGAATATGTTTATCACATAATAACTTCAGGGTTCCTCGGTGAACAGCAGTTGGACTCTTGGTCTGAGAGTTTGATTAAACATAATAGAGACAACTACTGTTCATTTGGGGCAGTTTTGAAGGCTCTAATTCCAGACACAAACCTGAAATGAGAAGACCCTACCAAACTAAAACCTGTGTCTTACCTGATTTGATCTTTACTACATTCTACCTACGCCTTTTTGCACAAACCTGAATTTCAAGGATGTAAAGAGAAAAAAGGGCAGTGTGGTTAGGTTTAGACATAAACTTGGTTGAATACAAATTAAAAATGTCCCCTTTTCCCACTCCCTGTAAATCAGTATCCAACTCTTGGGTGCAGGATATCGAGTGGAGAAGGGGAGGAGTGGGGCAGAAGGAAAAGAAGTCAGGAATCCAGGCTTCGCAGTCTCTCTGCCACTTAACCTCCCTTCCCCCAAAGACTCCTCTTCATTTCATCTCTGGATTTCCAGGTACTTAACCCCTGTGATGGTCAGGTGAGATAGGAGAGGTTCCTGTTTCAGTTATAACTTGCACTGGGGCTGTTGTCAGCAAATCCAGGCCTCTAGCTATTTTCCAGACTGGTCAGAACACTAACCTGAAACCCAGAAGTAACTGCCAGGGCAGAGGTAAGTCACTGGAGGCTTCTGCCTCTACATAGAGCCTTGGATCCCCCAAACACTCTTAGATCCTGGGAGTACCGATGTTTGCCTTTTCTATCTGCCCTCTTTTCTTGGCTTCTCCTTTCTTTCTTTTTAAAATAGCATAAATGAAAAATACAATTCAAAATTAAAATGAGTTTATTACTTCAAATATATCTTTGTGCTCCAGTGAATTGACAGGATTTATTTATGCTATCAAAGTAAATCAAATGAATTTGATTTTGGGGGTGGAGATGAACTTTAAACATAGGCAAAATGAAAGAAATCACAAAGAAAAAAATACTAGAATCTCTGAGTTTCAAATAAAAAAGAACTCAGTTAAAAAGTAAACAAATGAGGGGAAACATTTGTAGCAGACATGGCAGATAAAAAACTGAAACTGCTAATCTTAAGGAACTTACATAAATCAATAAAAAAAAATGTGCAAATGACACATTCATTCTCGGACCTTAGCTATTTCAAAAGCTAAGAAACAAGAAAAGTGTTCATCCTCATTAGTAATCAAAGAAGTTTGAACAGAAGCAACGTGGCATCACTGGAGATGCTTTGGGGCAAACATATTTAGGTATGTGAATGCCTGAGATGAGGAGAGAGGTTAGTGAGGTACTCACTCTCGCTCTGCTGATGGGAGTAAAATTGATACATTTCTGAAAAGTAATTTGGTAACTCAGATAAAAACCTACAATAAACACTGAGATTTTAACTATTTTGAAAGCCCTACCCCGAATACTTATTTCGTAGCTATAGCATCAAATCCAAAATCTAGAATCATCTAAAGATATTAGTCATGTAAGATCAAATTACTCAAAGTCGTAGTCTAAAATGCTTTGATAACAATATCTCTCAACCTTCAAGAAACGTGAACATAGCTTTTACTTGAATTAGAATATGTAGGTTATAGTACATTGCCTAAAGAAAAAAATTGAGTCTAAATTTAGTCTAAATGAGACTAAAAAAAAATTTAATCTCATTATCTTATAGTCACTCTAGATGTAAACCTCAAAACTCTTTCCTTCTGATTGTGCCACCATAACCAGCCTCCAAAGGTGGAAATGATTTCATCATCACCAGCTTAGCACACTATCCTGGACAGGCCATTTCTAAGCCCAGTAGAAACATACATTTGCCAAAGGCAGATATAATTTTCCACACTTTCATAGTGGATACAGGTAGGACCAGATTTGAAGCTGGAGCTTTTCACTTAGGTGGGTTATATTTTAATTAAGAAGGTCATTATGAAATTCCACTAGGTCAAATGTTTCTAGAATATTGTCCCAGTATCTCTTGCTAATTTCATTATAGTTAAACATTTGTTGAAATAGAATTGGTTGTGAAGAGCACAAACCCATGTGAGAGTAATTATTCTTGTAGAGAATCTCTACAGATTTGCTGGATTTTCTCTTTAGCAGAGCTCAGATATCTTCAGTTTGCCAAGTTCATGCAGAGATTCTTTTCCAGCTCATTAAGTTAGAAAAGATATTTCTCTTTTATACCCATGTAAATGTGTTATCTGAAGCATCACATTCATAAATGAGAGAATAGACTTGTAATTTAAATGGTCATAACCTAGGGTTTAAACAATCCCCTATTGTCTGTTTCTGCATAGAGCCAAGAAGACAAGTTTTGCCTCCTTAACAAACGAGATGATTTCAGGATCTGAACCAAAATTTTCAATTTGTCTGGGTTTTTTTTTTCCCCCTCCCTCTGTCCTGCACAGGGCCAGGCACACAAAGCCAATCACTTTGTGTGTCAAGTAATATTGGTGATTTTCTGTACTCCACAATTGGGGTTATAAATATAATCCAAGTTATATTATATGACTACTTATACTTTTGTTAATTGTATGTACTTGTTGGTTTCGGGTGCCAGAAATAATCCAACTCTAACAAGTTCAGACAAAAAGAAAATCTATTGGAAGAGCAGAAGGGTATCTATAAAATCAGAAAAAGAATTGAAAAAGCAAAAATGCAAGCAGGACAAGGGTGCAATGGGGCTCAAGGGCAACTGGAACCAGGGACTGAAATGCTACCTGGTGTTTCTCCCTCTCTCTCCCACCCTTCTCTCTTTTTCTCTTTTCCAGACCAGCAGAAAATGTGCCCCCTTTCCCTTACCAAAAAATAAAAAGCTTCCAAACCTCACTCTCACAGCTTCTGTCACCACAGAGGAGCTGGCTTCTTGCTAGTTACAGTTCAGAAAAGTCTTGGGGAAAGACAATGATTGGTTTAGCTAGTCAGGGACCCCCATCCTTGAACCAATCAGAAGGCCAGGAGGAATGTTCCCATGGTATAAATCACTAGATCTCAGAGACTGGTAAATACAGTAGTCCTCGTGGATAAGGAAGATATGTTCCAAGACCCCCAGTCGTTGCCTGGACTCAAGAATAGTACCAAACCGTGTATATGCTTATGTGTTTTTCTATACATACATACCTATGAAAAAAGTTTAATTTTTATTAATAAATTAGGCACTATCAGAGATTAACAATAACTCATAATAAAATAGAACACTTATAACAAAATACTGTAATAAAAGTAAGTGAATGTGCTTCCCCCTCCCCCAACCCACTACCACCCACCCCCAGGCCAAATAACTTAATATTTTTGGACCGAGGTTAACTGAGGGTAACTTAAACTGCAATAAGTGAAACAGAGAATACGGGAGACTACTGTGAATAGAGCCGCCACCCAAAAGAGGTTCCACTACAGGGTCTTTTTAGATTTGCTGTCTGTCGCCCAGGCTGGAGTGCAGTGGCGCCATCTTGGCTCACTGCAACCTCTGCCTCCCAGGTTCAAGCGATTCTCCTGCCTCAGACTCCTGAGTAGCTGGGATTACAGGCGCACACCACCATGCCCAGCTAATTTTTGTATTTTAAGTAGAGATGGAGTTTCACCATGTTGGCCAGGCTGGTCTCGAACTCCTGACCTCATGATCTGCCCGCCTCGGCCTCCCAAAGTGCTGGGATTACAGGCATGAGCCACCACGCCCAGCCTAGATTTGCTTTTGAAAGCTCTGCCCAGTATTTCTATAGCCTGTCACAAGGCACAGCGACACTTGTTAACAATAAAATAGTGAAAAAATTTTCAAACAAGACTTAGAGAAGAAAATTAAGATCACCCACAATCTCATCACCCAAATATAAGCACTATTTACATTTTAGTGCATATCCTTCCAGTCTGTTCCATGTGCGTATATCCTTTTCTATACATATAATATTCATTGAGATCATGTTAAATATACAACTCTACATACCACCATTCACTTAATATGTAAAAAGAATACTCAATAACATTTTATACTTATAAATCTCTATATCAGGGAAGCTGTGACATCAGAATATCTGTGAACTTCTTGAATTTGTGTAGAGAATCATAAAGGTATAAGCATATTGGTGTGTACTTCTTTTGGGAAGGGGGTCCATATTTTCATCAGATTCTCAAAATGGTCTGTTACCAAAGAAAAAGGTTAAACACTACAGCATTTAAGTTTTCAAAGCACTTTCACATAAATTACAATACACTCACAGCTGCTACATATTTAATATTTTACTTTTAACTGATCTCAGGTGACATTTAAAGGTTCATTGACGCAAGGCAAACCGTACCTTGCAAATGCATGCACTTGAACCACAAATGCTCAAGCCAGACCCTTAGCTTGTGGGTGAGCCGTCCCGTTCCCCAGCCTCCCATTGCAGGAAAGCTCCCTTAACCTCACATCATGCCTCACTCTTGTGAAATGGTTAAAACAGCTTACAAAGGCGTGGATAGAGCTGACCCAACCAGTTTAGCCCAGAGCTGTTCCACTGCCTCAATCACTAGGGCTCCTGGACAGAGCTTGATTTTAGGGCAAGACTATTCCGATCATTTAAACCCAAAATTGGATCTCTCAGGCAAATTATTGATTCACCTATGTAAATTAAACTAAGTCAGCTATTATTCGAGTCTCGCTTCCATAATGAATTGTACACAACTTCAGTGGACTCCACCCTTCAGAGCCCTCCTTGAGTCTGTTCTGGTTACATTTATTTAACGGTGACAAAGTTTCCTTTCCACTTTGTGCAGCATAGCTCTCTTCTCTCCACTTCACAGAAGTCACGTTCTCTGTCCCTTGGCACACGCTTGTATCTTAATCTTTATTTTTCCAACTCAGTTGTGGAATTCCACCAGGAAAACCCTTTCTTGCTCAAGAAGAACTGCGGGTACAATTTCAGCTCACCTTGGGTCTGTGTTGCCCCAGGGAGCCCAGGCTGAGGGTGGACAAGCTGCAGCTGCCACTTGAACAGCGCTTTCTCAGGTCTTGAGCCGCTTTGCGTCATCTCTGTTGCTTCAGTGCCTCCATTCATTCCATCCCATTCTCTGCCATACTGTTAGGTGTTCATCACAGTCATTTTCCTCAGAGATGGGAAGATCCACTTCTCAATTATAAAATTATTTTAGGCTTCTCAAGTGTTTCTTATTTGATTCCATTCAGCCCATGTGAAGCAAAATTTAGAGTTTACATTGATGAATAAAAAAGGTATGTTGATCAAATAGGTTCTTTGCCACTTGGAAAGCAACTGGATCAAATAACTGAGAAAATCCAGGGGAGACAGCTGGGAATTATAAGGCCCACGTTGTATTCTAGCTGATCCTCGGAACGCCATCCTGATTTTGAGACAGGCTCCCCTGGGCCTAGTTTCTCATGTTTTTAATGATACAATGTCACCATCTCCTCCTTGGAATGTGAAGAGTAATTCTGAAATTCTGCTGAAAAGGGCTTTCTTTCCAAAGAAAATGACCTAATATCACATAAGAGCACATTGCTAAAATAGCTTTCAGTTCCACTAAATATGTATGATGAAAAAACTTGCTCTTCCCCTATGATTGAGTTAAAGTATTATTCTATATAGTAATCAGGGTTTCAGTAAGCCAAATCCACTTGTGTGGATAAAAAAATACTTGTGAATGATTTTTTTAATCCCTCAAATGTCACTTACTTCCATTTCCATAAATGTAAGAGCCTATGTTGTGTCAAAGTCCCTATTTACTATCTTCTGTTTTCTTTATTCATTAATCTGTTATTTCCAGACCTAATACTGATATCTCACAAAAATTGCTTCTATTTAATTACAATCCTCAGGAGCTATTAGTATGTCATAAAAACTAACGTTGCATTTTCACACGACAAACTGACATTAAGTGCAATCTAACATCTAACCGAAGTTTATACACAAATGTCAGTGGGCTCTGGGCTCCTGATCCTTAAGCCTATGACAATTCAATTTTTTTCAGCCCCCGAACCCAAGTTACTTAAGCAATCTTGATTATATAATAGTAAAAAAAAAAAATGTACCCAAGGAAGTTGTTGCTGATGGAAATATTCATTCATTTATTCAACATATGCTTATGAAGACCCTGCCATGTGCCAAGATCCATGCTAGAAGAGGAAGATTTAGCAGTTACCGAGACAAAGTCTCTGACCTCAAGAAGCTAACATTCTAAGGGAGAAAGGTAATAAATAAGGAAACAAATAAGAAAGATAATTTGATAATGATGGATATTATCAGGAAAATAAAACCGAGTAATATGGTAAAAGATCATTGGACTGGGGTAGGCTTTAGTTAGGCAGCTAATTCATTTATTTAAACAATTTCCCTTACAATTTCAGGATGAATTTCAATTAAACTCTTCTAGATGCCAGAAAGAGGAGTGGGTTTTTTAGAAAGCTTTTTTGTGTATATATTTTAATAATTTATTTTTATTGAGGTATTATTTACGTAAGGGAAATGCACAGATTTTATGTGCTAGAAATCAAAATCAATTTTTTTCCAATTACTAGGGAAGTTTTGTTAGAGTTTGGATTGTCACCTGATTGGTTGGCTTGGGCTTTTTTCTTTTATTATTATTTTTAACTGACATATAATTGTACATATTCATGGGGTACATTGTGATATTTCAATACATGTATACAATGGATAATAAATCCGGGTAATTTGTGTTGAGAATATTCGAAGTCCTCTCTTCTAGCTAATTGAATATACACACTGAATTGTTGCTACTTATAGTCATCCTATTGTTTAGATTTTTAATCACCAATTTCTAACAACCGTTTTCATTGCTTTTCATAATCTAGCTGGAGGACAGATTCCCATTCTCTTCTCCCTTTTAGAGATTAAGGGAAACCAAGACCTTTGACTAAGAATAATTGCACCTGTACTAACTAACAATCAGAGTAGCCATGTATGGCCTCTTTCTGACGCAGCAGCCAGGAAAACGTACCGAATGCCATCCTGTGTTAAAATTGCCTGACTTGAATTTTAACAAACCCACATCATGGAAAGAAGGAAGATGTACATGATGTAACTCATGGAGCATAGTCCACTTCCTGCTAAGATGTTTTTCTGTTCTCTGCATCCATGTATTCCTAAGTATGAAAACGGATTCAAGGAGTGAAAAGAAGACTACAAAGCAAAGCAAGTTTGATCAGAAATGATGCTTCAACTCATTAAGGTAAAAAGTGACTTCCAGAAATCTTTTATGAATACTTGAATGGCAAAAATATATCAAAATAATGCTCCCATCAAGAGAAAAAGAAAAATCAAAGGGCAAGAGACAGTGTTGATCTTGATTTTGAAACCAAAGATTCCTAAATTCTTAAACTCTTAATTCAGCACCTTATTTTGGTTTTGGGGAAAATCTAGTCTCAGTTCAGTGATGCTTTTAATTCACAAGAATATGAAAACTGGATTAATTACGAGAAACAAGAAATGAGTAGTACACACACACACAAGAGCACACAACACAAAACACACGTACACACTCAAATGGCCATTTGCACTTTTGCTTATTTAACTGCATCAAAATCAGGCATCTCTGCCCCTTTAAGGGATGCGCTCTCAGCTTCTGCATGCCATTATTTCCTCTACCTGTCACATCTGCCACCAAGTTTCCTATCATGGTCAGATAACCAGTTTAAAGTCACCAAACAGAAAACATAACGGCCCATAAGCAAAGATTCCAGAGAGCCAAAGACACTAGCATTTGCCTAGCTGCCTGGCTCCCTCCCCAGTGCTGAGGACTCAGACTTCAGTTTAGTGCAGGCCTCCTGGAAGCCCTGCCTGGCCTGGCCAAGGCTAGACAGGGCCCCTTGGTGCTCTCCCCCAGGGTAGCACTCACCACGCTACATTGTAAATGCCCATTTAACCATTGTCTCACCCCCCAGACCACACCCTCTGTGAGGGCAACACCTTGTCTTGTTCACTGCAGTGTCCATGGCACTTAAATGCAGCATTCAGAATGAAGGAGTGAACAAATGAGCCAATGGGTGAGTGGCTGAATGAATGCAGTGAACTAATTCTTTTTCACTGAGCAAAGGAAGGCGGAGAACTTGGAGTGAGAAACAGGAGGGCAGAGTAAACAGGAGAGATAGAGAAAGAAAGTGACAGAGACTTGCCACGTCTGGGAAACCAACACTAGTGGCCCAACATGACCAGAATCCCCCTGGTCAGCTTCTAAGGAACACTCTACGGGTGTTGTATGTAAACATTTCACATGGCTCACGCCTGTAATCCCAGCACTTTGGGAGACCAAGGCGAGAGGATCACCTGAGGTCAAGAGTTCGAGACCAGCCTGGCCAACATGGTGAAACCTCATCTCTACTAAAAAATACAAAAATAATTAGTTGAGTGTGGTGGTGTGCACCTGTAGTCCCAGCTACTCTGGGAGGCTGAGGCAGGAGAATCACTTAACCCAGTAGGTGGAGGTTGCAGTGAGCCGAGATCGCGCCATTGCACTCCAGCCTGGGCGACAGAGGGCGACTCCGTCTCAAAAAAACATTTAAAAAATCTAAAAAATAATAATAAGTGAAGAGGGAAAATCATTCAATATGAGAATCCCCCTCTAAAGGAGCCAAGCAGGTAGGTCTAATAATTCAGACTGTTCCTCTGCTCCATGGTGTGTGGAATGATTTACTGCATCCATAAAGGAAATTGCAGGACTTAGAGCTGAGAGACACTCCGGAGGCCCTGAAACTGGTATGGCACAGACACAGAGCTGTGTCTGAAGATGTGGCTCCCGGGACTGGAGGGTCTGCAGCTGCCCTGAGCCCACAGGTGATGGTGTTCAAAAGAGGAGCGGCGTCAGCAGTGGCTCTGTCCCACGGCTGATTAACGCAACGGAATGTACAGTCAGCAAGGGGGGGCTGCCTGTCAGGCTGTGGACTTACTGTCTGTCCCAGACTGGCTTTGTTCAAGTTTAAGGGCATTGTAATATTTAATATGGCCTGTAGCAATTTCATACCACTTGTAAAAATCATGAGAACATTTAATATAGAAAAAATATGTTCAAGCTTCAACCTAGAAAAATAACTGTGTATAGAACAGAATAAAAATGAGTTCAGAAGAATATTAGCTGATTAACACATTCTATTGAGTTAAGAAACTAGAACCCAGATATACGGGCACAACCAGGAAGGAAAGTGGGAATCTTAAAGGAAGAAGAAGCTTCAGGTTAGAGAAGAGATGACCTTTGACTAAGAAGTCCCTAGTAGTCATACTTAAAGCTTATCACCAAACTCGAACCAATTGTACAGTGTCAGTTAGTAAATCCTAAATCGAATGATCAGCATGTTACCTAGGACACGGCTGCGGCCCTGCGTTCCAGCCGCTATGCTATTCTTTTGCTATGATGAGTTACCCCTGTGTAAAGCAGGGGTCCCAGACTTTTGATTTATGAACCAAGAAAAAAAAATTAATAGAAACATGGAACCAAAATAGGACTGTCAGCTTCCTTTCCCCATTGGTCAAGTAAAAATATGAAGCAAAAAAAGGAAGAGGAGAGAAGGGAATTACTATCTACCGTCACCAGGATTTGGGGCAAAGAATAGATATTTTCACATCAAAAAACTAAGACCATAATCTCCAAATTTAAAAAGATGTGATTTTGTATTTAAGAAAACAGTCATTCATTGTTCTTTTCTCACAGGCAGGCTTTGGGGAACCAGGGGATGGAAGAGTGGAGAAGAATATGGGCTTTGTAGTAACAGTTCAAATATCAATCCTGCCACCTATTAACGAGGGCAGGTAACTTCAGGTTCCTGAGACCTAGGATCTGTCTTCTGTGAAAGAGGCATATGTACTTCACAGGTAATTGTGAGAAGGAACTGAGACAGATACATTAAGGCGTAATAAATGCTAGCACCTTCTTCTGGTGAGGATTTTTGGCCGTCAAGACTAGATGTGTGGGGTTTGGAGACATGGGGAGAGAGAAGGCCTCACTCTCAGTACCCTGCTCCCCAGTGTGAAGGCTCACCTCTTTTGAATCACAAACTCTGCTCAGGCCTGGGTTTTGTGGAGTCTTGTCCTCTTCCTCCCTGTTAGAGAGTCTAATTTAAACCTGATCTCACCTGGCTAAAGAAGATACCTGAAGAGGAGAGTTAAGAGGGAGAGGGGCCCTCTGCATCCTCCCATCCTCAGTTCTCCTTGGCCTGGCCAGGAACTGCTAGGACACCCATCATTTTGATTTAGAATAAAACTGATTTGCCTGTCAGCTATCAAGACAGATGGAGTAAGGGTTGCCAAAAAACAGAGAATTTGGCCATGGCTATTTCTTATATAGACCTTTCCAGCTACAAGATTGATATCAGAGTGTAACATGCGGCTGCAAATGTAAAGAGAGTTAGGTTTGATCACAGCCCTCCCTGTTTCCCTCCTGCAGGCAAATGACAGGCAGGTTTTTAAGGAAAAAGCTAAGGCTCTGGGTTTGAGAGTCGGACGTTAAGTTAGGGACAAAATGATTTAACCTTCTCCCTGGGATATGCTGAGATACTATTCCAAATATTAATTTGCTCAGAATTCAAATTGAACTCTGCAGCTACCTCATTTGAGAGGAAAATAGAGCTCTGAGAACAAAGGCTTTTCCCAGCATCTCCTTAGGAAAACCCCCTGGACTGGCTGTCAGGAGACCCGGGCTTGAAACCATGGCTTTATTGTTCATCTTTTATGCCACAGTTTCCCAATAGGAATATATGACTAATACTAGTGTTTTCTTCTGACAAGACTATGGTAAAGACCAAAGAAAACTATACATTTGAGAAAGTTCATAGCACTAGTACAATAAGCTATAATTTTGATTATGGTCATGTTTATGGAATTTTCAGCTTCATTCTTTCTTTTAAGGTTTAAAGTTTAAAATAAAAACACTTTAAATAAAATTTCAGGTGCAACGGCTCACATCAGTGGTCCCAGCTACTTGGGAGGCTGAGGTGGGAGGAGAGCTTGAGCCCAGGAGTTCAGGACCACCCTGCAACATAGAGAGACTCCATCTCAAACAAAATAGTAAAATAAAATAAAATAAATATTGTTCAGGCCTTCAAGACCTCACTGAGAACTTAGCTTTCAGCCGTGGCTTACTCAGAAGCCATCAAGGGGCTCTGGCCCCTTGGAGAGCCAGGCCACATGGGCTTCTGCCCCACCACGAATTCCAGTTCCTTAGCCTGTGGAACCTCAAGATGCTCCTTAGGGTTCTTGTGTTTTCTAGAGAGCTTTATCTTTTTGTGGCCTCTACGCCCTTTGGTTCCTGCTTCTTTGGATTCAAGGTTTGGGGGAGGGCAAGGAGGGAATAGAGAATAAACAAAGACAGGCAATGCATGGTCGCTCATGCCTGTAATCTCAGCACATTGGGAGGCCGAGGTGGGCAGATCACTTGAGGTGAGGAGTTCAAGATCAGCCTGGCCAACATGGCAAAACCCCATCTCTACTAAATATACAAAAGTTAGCCATGTGTGGTAGCGGGTGCCTGTAATCCCAGCTACTCGGGAGGCTGAGGCAGGGAGAATTGCTTGAACCTGCGAGGCGGAGGTTGCAGTGAGCTGAGATCACGCCACTGCACTCTAGCCTGGGCAACAGAGGAAGACTGTCTCAAAAAAAAGATAATAAACAAAGACAGGTTTTACAGCACACAAGGAAGCCCCATAAAACAAGCCTTCACATGGATGATTGGCCCCTCACCTGCCTGGCCCTTTTTCTCATTCCTTTCTTCTCACCCTCTTCATTCATCTGCCCTCTTCTTCAGGTGTGAAACCCTCCAATTCCCCAATGTATACTGAAGAGCATGTTTCCTTTCCTGACATCTTGCTGCTGGCTGGCATCCAAAGGTGTTGCCCATCCAAGCAGGTTTTTAAAGGAATTTTTTCAGACAAAGGAAGATCCTTCCTCAGGAGGAGTTTAGATGCCAGCTGTTAAGAGCCGTTGGGTAAAACAGTGCTGTCACCAACTGCTATGTGAATAAACCAATGCTTCTCAAAATGTGGTCCTCACACCCCAACACCAGCAGCCTCAGCATCACCTGGCCACTTACTAAAAATACAGATTTGGGCCAGGTGCAGTGGCTCACACCTGTAATCCTAGCACTTTGGGAGGCTGACGCAGGAGGATCATGAGGCCTGGCCAATGTGGTGAAACTCCTTCTCTATTAAAAATACAAAAAATTAGCCGGGCATGGTGGCAGGCACCTGTAATCCCAGCTACTCAGGAGTCTGAAGCAGGAGAATTGCTTGAACCCAGGAAAAGGAGGTTGCAGTGAGCCGAAACTGCGCCACTGCACTCCAGCCTGGGCAACAGAGCGAGACTCCATCAAAAAAAAAAAAAAAAACAACCAATTTGGGGACCATCAGACACTCTTGGAAGTGCAGCCCAGCAATCTGTTTTTAACAGAAGCCTCCAGGTGATTCTGATACTGGCTGAAGTGTGAGAACCACTGACCTGTCAAAGGACCAGCAGCATGCCCACCTTCCACCAGCATAGTGCCTGTGGATAGCAAAGGTTCAATAAATACTTGTTAAATAAACGAACAGGCAAACTACTGATGCCGTGTGAAGAGGAAGAGGAAACAATATAAAACACAATTTCTGCTCCTGGGACTTGAAATAAGCCCAGTGAGAAAGCAATGCACAGATTTGAAGTCTTTACAGCAACAAGTCAACTTACAGATACTGAGCCTGTGTTTCTAATGATGCAGAGGAGGATACCGAGACAGTACAACTGTAATGGTGCTCAGGAGCAGAGCTGCCCTGGACACGGCTGTCAGCCCCCCAGTCCCCCATCCTGTGCCCAGGGAATTCTCAGTTCCACACTCCCTCTTGAATGGTTCATGTCAGAGGATAATGAACTGCTGAATTTTATGGTTCAGACCCGAATCTGCAAGGCTCACAGGGAGAATGCAGTGTGGGCTGCAGGAGTTGTGGAACTCATGCTGAGTTTTTGTTTGTTTTTTTTTTTTTCAGAACAAGAAAGATCTGGATGAGCAGAGATTTATGGAATTTACTTTTCCAGTTTTGGTAGCATTCCAAAGCCTGGGGAGGAAACGTGCAGCAAGCTTTTCTTCATTGGGACTAGATTGTATTTGCCCAAAGAAGGAAGACAGATCCAATAAACCAGGCCAAGATACCTGCAGATACCCCAGGCCTAGCGTGAAACTGTGGCTGGGCTCTTGTGCTACTGCCCCTCTGCAGTAGCTCTGAAATGTGCCTGGTCTCCTCCAACCTTGATAGGAGGTTAGCTTTTCCCATCACCTTGATGCTGCTCCTGGCTTTCTCATTTCTCTCTTCTTGGGCATGACTGCCTCTCTTCCTTTGTCCATGCATTCATGGTATATTGATCATCAGCAGTAGTAAAGTCTGCCTGTGTCTTTGAGAGGTTCCTCCAGCCACAGGTCCACAGCACTGCTGGCAAAAGGCCCTCCAAGTGGTCATGACCTTGGAGTACTTGGAGTTTGGATGGAGGAGAGTGGGAGGTATGAAAAAGCCAAGTGAAACCTTGATGATTTCCCTTAAAGAAAGTAGGCTGGTGCCCAGGGGAGGTCCAAAGAAAGGAATGCTGAATTCGCTAATTCTGAAAAGAATGGCTAAGCTCTAACCTACAGCACATTGCAGCCTGCAAGTGACATTTCCCATAAAACCTCCAGCAGCTAAACCTGACACACTACGCAAATAATTTAATTAAATAAGAAAGGAAAAAAGGAAGAAAATGCCTATAGAGCTTTTCAAGAACTTGAAGTGTGACACACCCATGCAGGAGTTAAAAGTTGTCTTTCAACAGCATTATAGCTTGGTAAGCAATGGAGAACCCAACTAATCATTAATAAGTGGTTTTGTTAGAATTTTTGTTAAACTAAAGATAAATACAGTATGTTTAGCTACTGGGGTAATAACCTAAACTAGTCTGTGAAAGAAAAGGTTAACTGAAATTGGGATGCCTGCAAATCATCTAGAATTTTAGTGGATCTTATTTGTTAAAAACATCATCACAGATTTATGTGTAGAGGGAAGTGGTAAGTGAAACAGAAAATCAGTAATTAGATAGCAGAGCTTCCAGAGGTTAAAAAATACTTTCCAAGTTATACACAGAACAATCCTCTGCAATTATGCTGATTACATGGCAAGTAAATACCTGTGTATTCTGACTTCGGCAACTACAGTATTACTGTCTACTGGGGGAGGAAAGCACACTTCTGAAGGTCACTGAGCATTTGATGACTAGAAATCTAGATGTCCTTGATAGTTAAACAGCAACATACTAAAGATGAAAAACACTATTTCTTTCATCTAATTTTTTTCAGGTCAGCTCACTCAACCTTTTCATGTAATTTTTGAGCATTCTTGGAAGGAGATCAAGATTCCAGTAATGTAACTGCCATGGGGCCAGTGTGCAGACTCAGGGCTCTGATTCAAGGAATCTGAAACAAACCCTCGTACTACCCAGAACTCAGGAAGTCTAATTCTTAGCCTGAAAAATGACCTGAAGTTACATATTTCTCCCCTTTGAGTAACAGCTAAATCCACTCACTCAATGGACAAGCATTTCGTGTGTGTGTGTGTGTGAAGTATATAATTTTTATAATTTTAAATAACATTTTAGATAGATAGACATCCTCAAGCAAGAGCGTAAGTGTTTTGTTGGGCTTCATCTATCATACTAGTTGCTAAGAGATTTTAAAGGAAGCTGAACATTAACTCTACAGATACCAGGTTAGATACATCTTCATAAGCTGAGGAATAATTGGGATCACAGGAATCAAACAAATCCATACACTGAAAATCACAGTCACTATATAAAGAAAAGGAAGCTGCATAGGAAAGCTTCTGGCACTGAGGTTGAGATCACACTGCAACAGAAATTATTTGAATTCTAAGCCAACATAAGAAAAAAAGAATTTATTCTAAAATTTATTGAACAAGTTTGGAGCAAGCATCAATGACCATATGCTTGGAAATGCTGCGTGGGATGATAAAGGTTTATTATTGTTCCCAGACAGGTCCAGTGTAGTTAAAAATGGTGGACGCCAGCTGTCTATTGATGTGTATACTTTGTATAGAAAACATTCAAGGTCAGAGTGGCTGGTGCCCTGAGTAGAGATAGTGCTTTCCAGTGTTAAGGAGGCTTAAAGCACGATGGGATAGATCTGTGTGGTTTTCCCTTCATGCATAAAACAGAAAGAAGTGTGCTCCTGTCCTATCTCCCCACACATCTCCCCCACCACTACCCCTGCACACACATTCTTTCCCAGCAGCCTGCACCTTCAGAAAGGGGAAATTCTCATCACACATTCAACTCTTAAAGAAGCATAAGGAAATGACCAGTCTTAAGGACCCTCCAGGGACACTGTTTCTCCTGTCCTTCCCTTTACTGCTGTGTCTATTCTCTTCAGCCAAAGGGTGTCATGGAAAAAAAGAGAAGGGGCACCCAAGCCAGACTCTCAGTCATTAAAGAAGCACCAATCATTGAGATTGTAAGAACTAAGACAATACAATGACCATTCAAGTAAGATCTTAGGATTTCTGGTGACTGTATACTCAGCTATGTGCTGTTTAACTGAGAATCTCAATGATCCAGGTGTCTTTGTCCATGTTCAGAGTGAAGAGCCTGGAGGTTACAGATAATGAATCCCCATTGATCCAAAGTTATTGTGGATAAAAGCATTCTAGCTAATTGTCTATTCATTCTAATAGCTATTTACTCAGTTCTATTAATATTGCCCTCAGAGTTTGCATTCATGTCTGGCTCCCCCAGCTACCCTGTGAACTTCTGCAGGGCTTATTCCTTCATTCACCTACCAGTGGCTACTCAGAACTTCACATTTGGAGACATTCCAAAAATGTGTATTACCTCCCACAGCTTCTTGCCCTTAAGGCCCTGCTCCTTCTGGTAAGCCGAGGGTGCCATTTTGAGAATTTAACACTGTGCTATGCCCCACCCTTGGTTTGAGTTCAGGCTGACATGGTGGCAGCTCCTGCCCAGCCAAGGAGAGACAGGGAAACCAGGCTATTTTATGCACATCCAGGAGAATACTCACTGCCCTGCAGTGGGCTGCTATGAAACTGAGATGTGAGTAGATTACACTCCCCACAGCTTCTGGCCTATGCTGCTTGCCTGGGATGGATACCATCCTCCCTGGTCCCAAGCCCAAGACACTATTTTAAGACATTAATGCTGGGCTTGAGACTTTTGGGCTGAGCTTGGGCTAACATGGCTGCAGCCACCACCTGGCCAAGGAGGGACAGGAAAACCAGGTTCCCCTATGCATACCTAAAACAATATCCACCACTCTGCTATGGGCTGCTATGAAACTCAGACTTGAATGGGCTGCACTCCCCATAGCTTCTTGCACACACTGCTTGCCTTAGTGGGCCCTCATATTCTCTTGTCACAAGCCCACAGCTAGCATGATTTTTAGAGTTTAACCCTGGGCTGTGCCCCACCCTCAGACCAAGTAGAGGTGATGAGGCTGCAGCTGCCACCCAGCCAGGGAAGGGACAGGGGAGACCAAGCGCCCTTAAGCACACTTAGGACAATACCCACTACCCTTCTACAGGCATCTGTGGGGTGGAGGACTGGCTCACCCAACCTATTGCAGCTTCTAGCAATACCTATTTGAACTGCTTGGGTCCCAGTGGGTTGCTCCACCACTGCTACTGCCATCACCCACATGACACCAGCTTCCCAGGGGCCTGAGAACCCACCCACACACCTAGCCCACTACTATTACTACTAGCTTCTAAGCAAGCCACCTGGAGCCCCAAGAATCAGTGCTCCAGAGTCCACTAACACCAGAGCCAGTGCCTAAAAAGAGGCACATTTATTCCACTGCTGATACTTGGGCCTGAAGACTGGCTCAGTTGGTGTCCAAGTCCCCAGCAAAACTTCACCACAACCTCAACTAATAACTGTACCCTAAGTCACCAAGGAAATCACAGATACCACTGATACTGTATATTGCCAAGGAAGTCACACAAAGATCACAGTACCACAGGCAACCAAAATCAAATTCAAAGTAGTTTACTCAATCAACATACATACATTCCTAAGAAAAAATTCTCCCCCACAAAAGCAATTTCAAAAAAAATGAAACAAGCAACTACTATACTAGATGAGCAGATATCAACAGAAAGACACAGGAAACATGAAAAACAGGGAAATATGACATCATCGAAGGACAATAAGAATTGCCCAGCAACAGATCCCAATCAAAACGAATTCCCCAAAATGCCAGATAAAGAATTCAAAATATTGATTTTAAAGAAGCTCAATGAGATGCAAGATAATCTGAAAACCAATACAAAGAAACTAGAAAGTCAACTCAGGCTATGAATGAGAAACTTACCAAGCAGGCAGATATCTTTTTAAAAGGCAGAAATTCTGGAACTAAAACATTTATTGAAGAAAATGCAAAATACATTCAAAAGATTCAATAATAGATTACACCAAGTAGAACACAGAATCTCAAAACTTGAGGTCAGGTCTTTTGAAATAATCCAGTGAGACAAAAATAAGGAAAAAAGAATTTTAAAATGAACAAAGTCTTCAAGATGACTGGCACTATATAAAACAAGCAAACTTATGAATTATCACTATTCCCAAGGAGGAAGAGACATCAAAACGTTTAGAAAACCTATTTAAGAAAATAATTGATGAAAACTTCCCAAGTCTATCAAGACATTTAGACATCGAGATCCAGGAAGCCCAATGATCTCCAGGTAAATACATTGCACAAAGGACTTCATCATGGCATATTATATTTAGAATGTCTAAAGTCAAAGTGAAAGAAATAATTTTAAAATTAGCAAGAGAAAAATTGTCTAGTCTCCTATGAAGGAAACACCATCACGCTTTTCAGCAGAAACCTCACAGGCCAGAAGAGAATGAGATTGCATTTTCAAAGTACTGAAATGAAAAAAATAAAATAAAATAAATAACTGTCAGTCAAGAATTTTATATCCTGCCATAATAAGCTTCATAAATGAAGAAGACATATAGGCTTTCCTAGACAAGCAAACGTTGAGGGAATTTGTCACCACTAGACCCACTCTACAGGAAATGTCCAAAGGGATCTTAAATATGGAAACAAAAGGTCAATATTCACCATCACAAAACACATGGAACTGTAAAATGCACTGTTCTTATAAAACAATCACACGAAGGAGGAAAAGAAATGAATCAAATGACAACATGATAGAATTTCATCCAACCACAAGGACAACAAGACAGAGAAAAAGAGAGAAATGAACTTTTAAAAAACTAGAAAACAATTAGCAATATGACAGGATCAAAGCAATGTTAACCTCACATATCAATGTTAACCTTGAATATAAATAGATTAAATGCTCCACTTAAAAGATACTGATTGGCAGAATGGACAAAAAGTCATGATCCAAGTATATGCTGCCTATAAGAAACTCACTTTACTCATAAAGACACATATAAACTAAAAGTAAAGGGGTGGAAAAATATTCCACACAAGAAGAAACCAAAACTGACGAGTAGCTATACGGATAACAGATAAAACAGACTTTAAATAAAAAACAATTTAGAATAAGATGAAGGAGGTCATTATGTAATGATAAAGGGATCCTTCAACAGGAGAATATAACAATTCTAAATATATAAGCACTCAACATTGCAGCACTTTAATTCATAAAATAAATGTTACTAGACCTAAAGAAAGAAATAAAGCAATACAAATAAGAGTGGAGCATTTTAACACCCAACTCACAGCACTAAACAGATTGTCAAGACAGAAAATTAACAAAAACATTGGGGTAAATTGGATTTCAGACCAAATGAACTTAACAGACATTTATTAAACATTTTACCCCAAAACTACAGAATACACATTCTTTTCATCAGCACATGAAACATTCTCCAAGACAGATCACATGTTAGGCCACAAAACAATCCTGAACAAGTTTTTAAAAATCAAAATTCCATGAAGTATCTTTTTGCATCATAGTGAAATAAAGCTAGAAATCAATACCAAAAGGTACTTTAGAGCTTTCTCATACCAACCCCTGGACATTAAAATTCATGCTCCTGAAAAACTCACTGTGTCAATGAAAAAATTAAAACAGAAATTAAGATATTTTTTGAAATGAATGAAAATGAAAATAAAACATTCCAAAACCTGGGAGATACAGCAAAAGCAGTGCTAAGAGTTAAATTTATAATATTAAATGCCTACATCGAGAAATACAATAGTAGGATGACTATGGTCAATAATAATTTAATTGTACATTTTAAAATAACTAAAAGAGCATAACTGGATTGTTTGTAACACAAAGGATAAATACTTGAAGGGATAGATATCCCCATTTTACATAATATTATTATGCATTATGTGCCTGTATCAAAACATCTCATGTAACCCATAAATATATACACCTACTATGTACCCACAAATATTAAAATTAAAAAATACTTTGGAAAAAAAGTAGAAATAACAAATAACAACCCAATGTTGCACCTCAAGGAAATAGAAAAGCAAGAACAAAACGAAGCCAACGTTAGCGGAAGAAAAGACATAACAAAGATCAGAGCAGAACTAAATGAAATAGAGAACAAAATAATATAAAGGATCAATGAAATGAAAAGTAAGTTCTTCAAAAAGATAAACAAAATTGATAACCCACTAGCTAGAATAACCAAGAAAAAGGAGAGAAGATCCAAATAAACACAATCAGAAGTGAAAAAGGAGACATTACAATTGATACCACAGAAATACAAAAAGAAAAAGAAATAATAGCCTCAGCAGAGACTATTATTATTACTGTATGAACAACTATATGCTCACAAACTAAGAAAATCTAGAGGAAATGGACAAATTCCTGGAAACACACCAACCTCCTGAGATTGAACCAGGAAGAAATAGGACTCCTGGATGGAGCAATAGTAAGTAGTGAAATTGAAGCAGTAATGTAAAAAATCTTCCAACAAAAAAAGCCCAGGACCAGATGGATTCACAGCCAAATTGTACCAAATATACAAAGAACTAATACCAATCCTCCTGAAATTATTTAAAAAAAAATTAAGGAGTAAGGTATTCTCCCTAACTCATTCTACAAGCCAGTATCAACCTGATATCAAAACCAGACAATGGCACATCACAAAAATAAAACTATAGATCAATATCCCTGATGAACATAAATGAAAAAATCTTCAACAAAATACTAGCAAATCAAATCCTACAGTGCATCAAAAAGTTAATACACTATAATCAGTTGGGTTGTGTCCCAGGGATGTAAGGATGTTTCAACATATGAAAATCAATAAATGTTATACATCAAATAAACAGAATTAAGGGCAAAAACCATATAATTATCTCAATAGATGCAGAAAAAGCATTCAATAGAATTCAGCATGCCTTAGTGATAAAAATCTTCAAGAAAGATGAAAAGAACCTAGGCCTGGAAAGAATTTACTCCAACATAATAAAGGCCACATACAACAAACCCACAGCCAACATCATATTTAATGGGGAAAAGTTGAAAGTATCCCCTATAAGAACTGGAACAAGACAAGGATGTCCACTTTCTTTTTTATTTATTTATTTTTTTAATTATATTTTAAGTTCTAGGGTACATGTGCACATTGTGCAGGTTAGTTACATATGTATACATGTGCCATGCTGGTGCGCTGCACCCACTAACTCGTCATCTAGCATTAGGTATATCTCCCAATACTATCCCTCCCCACTCCCCCCACCCCACAACAGTCCCCAGAGTGTGATATTCCCCTTCCTGTGTCCATGTGATCTCATTGTTCAATTCCCACCTATGAGTGAGAATATGCGGTGTTTGGTTTTTTGTTCTTGCAATAGTTTACTGACAATGATGATTTCCAATTTCATCCATGTCCCTACAAAGGACATGAACTCATCATTTTTTATGACTGCATAGTATTTCATGGTGTATATGTGCCACATTTTCTTAATCCAGTCTATCATTGTTGGACATTTGGGTTGGTTCCAAGTCTTTGCTATTGTGATTAATGCCGGATGTCCACTTTCATAATTCTTATTCAACATAGCAGTGGAAGTCCTCACCAGTGCAATCAGGCAAAAGAAAAAAAAAGTAAAAGGCATCAAAATCAGAAAAGAAGAAGTCAAATTATCCCTTTTTGCTGATGATTAATCTTATCTCTAGAAAACCCTAAAGACTCTACCCAAAAAATTCTTAGACTTGATAAATGAATTTAGCGAAGTTTTAGGATACAAAATTAACATACAGAAATCAGACACATTTCTATACAACAATCATGACCTAGGCAAGGACCAAATCAAGAAAGCAATCCCATTTACAATAGCTATAAGAAAAATAAAATACCTAGGAATACATTTAACCAAGGAGAATAATGGTCTCTATAAGGAGAGTGACAAAACACTGATGAAAGAAATCATAGATGACACAAACAAATGGAAAAACATCCTGTATTAGTTCATTTTCACACTGCTATAAGGAACTGCCCAAGTCTGGGTAATTTTATAAAGGAAAGAGGTTTAATTGACTCACAGTTCAGCTTGGCTGGGGGGGCCTCAGGAAATTTACAATCATGGTGCAAGGCAAAGGGGAAGAAAGGCACCTTCTTCACAAGGCAGCAGGAAGAAGTGCCCAGCAAAGGGGGAAGATATCCTTATAAAACTATCAGATCTCATGAGAACTCACTCACTATCATGAGAACAGCATGGGGGAAACCACCCCCCTGATTCAATCACCCACACCTGGTCTCTCCCTTGACGTGGGGATTATGGGAATTAGAATTCAAGTTGAGATTTTAACAGCCAAACCATATCACATCCCATGCTCTTGAACAGGAAAAATCAATATTGTTAAAATGACCATAGTACCCAAAGCAATCTACAGAGTCAATGCAATTCCTATCAAATTACCCATGTCATTTTTCACAGAATTAGAAAAAATGATCCTAAAATTCACATGGAACCAGAAAAGAGCCCAAATAATGAACGTAATCCTAAGCACAAAGAACAAATCTGGAGGCATCACATTACCTGACTTCAAGTTATACTACAAGGGCTATAGTAACCAAAACAGTGTGGTACTGTTATAAAAATAAACACATATATCAATGGAACAGAATAGAGAACCCAGAAATAAAGCCACATCCCTACAACCAAGTGATCTTTGACAAAGTCAACAAAAATGTACATTGGGGAAGTGATATTCTATTCGATAAATGGTGCCAGCAAAATTGGATAGCCATATGCAGAAGAATGAAACTAGATCCGTACCTCTCACCACATATGAAAATTAACAAAAGGTAGATGAACAACCTAAACATAAGACCTGATACTATAAAAACCCTCGTTTTCATAAAAATAAGAAAACCTAGGAAAAACTCTTCTGGACATTGGCCTAGGTGAAGAATTTATGACCAAGTCCTGAAAAGCAAACACAATAAAAACAAAGGTAGACAAATGGGACTTAATTAAACTAAAAAGCTTCTGCACAGCAAAAGAAACAATCAACAGAGTAAACAGACAACCTACAGAATGGGAAAAGTATTTGCAAACTGCGCATCCAACAAAGGGCTAACATCCAGAATCTGCAAGGAACTCAAACAACTCAAGAAGAAAAAAGCAAATAACCTCATGAAAAAGTGGGCATAGGACATGAATAGACATTCATCAAAAGAAGACATAAAGTGAGGCCAGGCTCAGTGGCTCACGCCTGTAATCCCAGCATTTTGGGAGGCTAAGGTGGGCAGGTCACAAGGTCAGGAGTTTGAGACCAGTCTGGCCAACATAATGAAACCCCGTCTCTACTAAAAATACAAAAATTAGCCAGGCATGGTGGTGCACACCTGTAGTCCCAACTACTAGAGAGGCTGAGGCAGGAGAATCGCTTGAACTTGGGAAGCAGAGGTTGTGGTGAGCTGAGATCGCGCCACTGCACTCCAGCCTGGGCAACAGAGCAAGACTCCGTCTCAAAAAAAATAAGACATAAAGTGGCCAACAAACATATTAAAATATGCTCACCATCACTAATCATCAGAGAAATACAAATTAAAACCATAATAAGATACCATCTTACACCAGTCAGTATGGTTATTATTATTATTAAAACTGCTAAAAACAATAGATGTGGGTGAGGATGTGGAGAAAAGGAAATGCTTATACATTGTTGATGGGAATGTAAATTAGAACAACCACCATGGAAAACAGTATGAAACTTTCTCAAAGAACTAAAAATAGAGCTATTATTCAATCCACAATCCCACTACTAGGTATTTATCGAAAGGGAAAAATATTATTATATCAAAAAAATGCTGACTGGGCACAGTGGCTCACATCTGTAATTCCAGCACTTTGGGAGGCTGAGGTGGGTGGATCCCTGAGGTCAGGAGTTCAAGACCAGCCTGGCCAACATGGTGAAACCCTGTCTCTACTAAGAATACAAAAAAAAATTAGCCGGTCATGATGGTGGATGCCTGTAATCCCAGCTACTTGGGAGGCTGAGGCAGAAGAATCACTAGAACTTGGGAGGCAGAGTTTGCCATGAGCTGAGATTGCACCACTGCACTTCAGCCTGGGTGACAGTGCAAGACTCTGTCTCAAAAAAAAAAAAAAAAAAAAAAAAAGATACCTGCACTTATGTGTTTATTGCAGCACTATTCACAACAGCAAAGATATAGAATCAACCTAACTCCATCAATGGTGGACTGAATGAAGAAAATGTGAGATCTACATCTAGATCTCATATTTTGGATCTCATATATATATTAATATACATATATATACACACACATATATATATATCTAAAAGATATATATATAACTTTATTCTTTTTTATGACTGAGTAGTATTCTGTGGTGTGTGTGAATACTACTTAGTCATAAAAAAGAATGAAGTCATGTCTTTTGCAGCAATATGGATGAAACATCCATGGATGGAACTGGAGGCCATTATCCTTAGTGAAATAACTCAGAAACAGAAAGTCAAACATCACATATTCTCACTTAGAAGTGGGAGCTGAATAATGGATACACATGGACACACAGAGTGGAATAATAGACATCGGAGATGACAAAAGGTGGGAAGGGGTGAGAGGGTGAGGGTTGAAAACTTACCTATTGGGTAAAATGTTCACTATTAGGGTAATAAGCACACTAAAAGCCTAGACTTCACCCTATGCAATGTATGCATGGAAGAAATCTGCACTTGTACCCACCAACTATATACAATTTTAAAACTTTTTAAAATAAAAATATATATTAAATGAGTACTTCTTTCACATTTTACAGAAATACATGTTAACATTTTTAAAAATATGATTACATCTTTGCTTATTCAGGTTCTTTCAAGATATTAAGTTTCTCTGTATAGTGAAACACACAATGAAGAGTACCTATTTTATGTCTGTTATTTGTCTTCAAGGCGGGTAAGTTCTTACAGAGCAACAAGACTCTTTTAAGAGGACTCTGGATGTGATAATAACTAGCATTCTTTGATGGTCTCAAAGTGCACATGCTATTAGATTGATGCAAAAGTAATTGCGGTGTTGCCATTAAAAGTCATTTCGAAAACGGCAGTTACTTTTGCATCAACCTAATAGTTGAGTCCTTACAGTAATTCTGAGGGGGTATTATCTGTATTTCACACATGTGGCCACTCAGATGCAAGAAATGAAGTAAATTACCTGAACTCAACATTGCTTAGAAGAAAGCAGAGCTGGGATTCAAATCGAGGTCTTCTGATTCCAAATTCCATACACCATACATCATGTACCAGTATTCCTTCTAACTTAACATTCTCAATTGCAGAAGACACTGAATATTAGAAAAAGGGAGGTGACTAAAATCAATTCTCACTTCCAAGCATGCTGTGGGGGCTGCTTTTTTTTTTTTTTTTTTTTTTTTTTAACCAGTTCCATACGTGTGTGTCTACTTGCCATTTCTCCCCTGTCCCTTCCTGTTCCCTCCTCTTCTATCCTGTCATCCACTCTCCTCTTCACTCTTATCTACCTTCCCATCTATCATCTTCTCTTACATACATCGATAGACTACAGGTAGACACTTTTTATTTCACCATAGCAGTAACTCAGATTTCCGATAAATGGAAAACAACATTAAATGCACTAATTTTAACATGCTATCATTGAGCTTGCAATGAGTTTTTTTTAAATAGTATTGATTACCTGAAAGTGTACTTGAGAAAGTGACTTACATATCATTTTACAAGATTGGATTGGGTTAAGGACAATCTTCCTGAGTCTGGACCACATCTGTCAACCAAGCTACAGAGTTTGCAGGGAGGCGAGAATGGGTTTGGGCTGAAGGTCTTTGGGACCCTCACCCTGGAGGGCACATCTTTGAGTTTCTTCTTCTCCTAGGAATTCTCTTTTCAGGGTGAGTCAAATTAATTTGAACATACCTACCTGGCCATGAAGGGTTTGGTGCTATGTTACATGAAAAGAAATGTCTGTGATTATGAAGATGATTAATATTTTTACTTTCAGATTGGTCCCCAAGGAAGAGAAATAATAGTTCCTGAGCCAAATGTATCTTCCACTGAGAGTGAGAAAATGTAAGTCACTTAGGGGAGAAATCTTGTTCTAGCCAAAAGGACAGGCAGTGGCTGCGAAAAAACAAGTTGTTGCAGTGCTTACAGCACTGATTAAAGCATCAGCCCCTCAGCTTCTCCAATCCCACTCTAAGTCACCACTAATCTAATTCTACCAAGGCTCTCCAATAGATCCCATTCTGCAGTTTATATATTTGGTGGTAAATTTGTGTGTAAGTGATCCTAAGAAACTGCTAACCCACAACAACCATGATGCTTAAAGAAGATGGGGAAAGGGTTATCTCTTGTTCTCTTTGACAAAAGTGTCATTGGAAGGAAAGTCTGATGTATTCCCAGTTGGTTTTGTGCCAGACTCAGAAATCCATCTTAGGTGGGGAAACAGAGCACATTAGAAAATTAAATGATCTGGTAGTCTCTGATCCCAAAGGACTAAAAATCCAGTTGGAAACCAAGATCTAGACAGAAGAAAATCTAATAGCAAGCAAAGGGCCAATGACAATAAAGCCAACAAAATAAAAAGTAAGCCAGAACACCAGCCATAAGTTCAGGAAAGGGAGAAAAGAACATAACATCCTACAGAAGATTTTTTGGGGCAACATTAAAGGTTTTGAGCATAATCACACAGTTCACCCCTGTTTAGAAAGAGTATAGGTTTCTGCTAAAAGGTTGTAAGGGCCACAGGTAATGTTGGCATGCTGGTGAGACCTAGACTTTTGCACTGTTCCATCCACTATGCCAAGCCTGCTGCTCGAGATACAAGGGACCCTGTAATTGCTTTAATATTGCTGCTAACATGGAAATTATTAAATTCATTCCCTGATCCCTCTAAATTCCAAGTCAGTGTCCCAATTAAAAAAAAAAAAAGTTATTTCTTTTTTTTTTTTTTTTTTTTTGAGATGAAGTCTTGCTCTGTCACCCAGGTTGGAGTGCAGTGGCACCATCTCAGCTCACTGCAGCCTCCACCTCCCGGGTTCAAGCGATTCTCATGCCTCAGCATGAGATGCATTTTTAGTAGAGATGGGGTTTCACCACAGGCCAGTCTCGAACTCCTGACCTCAAGTGATCTGCCTGCCTTGGCATCCCAAAGTGCTGAAATTATAGGCATGAGCCACTGCACCTGGCTGAAAAATATTATTTTCATTTTAGTTTAGTTTGTTCTTCTTTATAGGTCATGAAAAAAAGAAGCAAAAGTTTGTCCTGTGTCCTACTTCAGTGGCAGAAGTAAAATGGCCACTTTTCACTTGTTGGTTTCCCTACAGTGCACCATATGGTTGCTGTGCCGGCGGGCTTAGGGGAGGAGGGGAAACCATGAGCCTCCCATGGCCTCAGCTCCAGCACTTGCCTCTCAGGCCTGCAGGACTGCAGGTCCCCACCCTGCGTTTCTATCCCAGACCATCCCAAGTCTCCTGTCGTTTAAAAGAAAGGAATGTGTTTACTTTTAAGACTAGAACCTTAAGCCTGAAATATAATTGGCTGCCCTCGATAAAGCAGAATTTGGGCCAAACAGGCCCTATCCTGAGAGAATGCATGACTTTTAATAACTAAAAACCAGGTACAGTTGGTCGTGAATGATAACATACTAGGGTATTTCCAAATAACTCAAAGACCTTTTGCTGTTGGGAGACTGGCTACCTTGACTATTTATTAGATCCAATTGCAAGTAGAAACTACTCTTTAAAAAAAAACGAAAAACAAAAACGCAGCTGTCTATAGTCCAAAACCATGGAAACCAGCTCTCTCTGCAAACAATGAGCCTGCTTCCCGCCAAGACAGCCAGAGCTTCTCAGTTCTCATGACTTTCTTCCAAATCCCAAACACCAAATGCCTTTAAAATGCACAAAAGAGCAAGGAGCCTACTGAATTGGCAGTTATTCCTGCTCCTTTTTAGTCAATGTCTGTGTAAAGAAAGGAAAGGCATAAAAAGATATGTGTTTTGCTTGGTTAGGGTTTCCAAAGACAAGATGGCCTCAGGACAAGTTAAGCCTCTGCTTAGAGAGCTGCTTGGAGCAACCCAGGGAGCGCTTCTGCATTTTCATGGCCAATGTATGTTTTCCTTCTCAGCAAAGGCCTTGTTCCAGGGGAAACTGAAATGTATGAGGTCCAGAAGGAACCCCATAGAAACCACACTGCATCTCAACAGGGCCACAGTCAGCACATAGTTTCCAGGTTATAAACCTCCCTCCCCCTTCACCCTTCAATCCCAGAGAGTCTGCAGCCTGCTTTACAAACACTCTTGCAACATATGACTAGAAACCCATGTGAACTGGAATCTTAAATACACACCAAAACGCAGATTATGCTATCAGGGTCATCCTGCAAGGCCCCCTGTTCCCCCAGAGGCCCACCCAAGCAAAACTGAGGCACAGCTGAGGCCCCATGCTGGAAGAGGCTTTCCACCTCCCACCTCAGCAGCCTGCCCACGTCCACAGGCCCAAAGCAGTGTCCTCAGGCCCAAGGCAGTGTCCTCATGGACTGGGACCCTCTGTTCACACAAGATGGCTAGCTGTTACTCAAGCTACATCAGCACAGCCCAGGATTGCTTATCTCTTCCTGAGAACCTCTCCACTGCCTTGGGGTCAAGTTGCCCCTCAGTGCTCCCTGTATCTGCATATTGCTCCTACTCCAGCTCCTTCACCAGGCTGTGAGCTCCATTCTGTTCACTGCTGCATCCCTGGTCCTTAGTTCAGTGCCTGCTACTCAGCAGAAGCTCAATAGACATTTCTTGAAAGTTGTTGGAGCGTCAGTGTTGGAGAGATCCATGTTAACTATCCATTCATTAGAATGAATCTCTATCGGTAGAAGTTCAGTGAAAGAAATGTGAGTAAAAGAGATATTTGGAGCAGAGGGCAACTTCCAAAAATCCATCAGATAGGCTGCCACCTGTGTATCAGCCTGCCCTGTGCATCAGCTGTAACCTTTATTGTGTCTTGGAGTTCTTTGAGAATGTGATTAAATCTATACACCCTTTATTCAAAAATACACACACACACACACACACACACACACACACACACACACACACACACACACATACATGCATTGTTGTCTGTAATTTCAAGAGTTTTAGAGGATCCCCTGAAGCACATTTCTGGGACCTCAGGCTAAGAACACCTGCGCCATCTTAAAATTTGATACTTTTCTCTGCTTCTATTTTAGTCTTCTACCTCCCTGAGGGCAGGAAGGAAATCTTAGTCAACTCTGTGTCTACCATCATTCCTTGCACATAGTGGGGATCCCTTGAAAAAAATGCACACAAACCGAGAAAGCAATGAACCAGTGACTCTTGAAATACAGTAATAGCACCGATCCTAAGCAATCCACCATTTGCTTCTGTACTTTCCCTCCACCTACCCACCCATGGAAGCATGTCTAAGACTTGCAGAGTCAGAAATAAGGAGTGCTTCTGACATCTATGCAGAGCAAACTACCAAGAGTGCCTGCCCCAGGACATTGTCCTCTGTGGTGAGGGAGACGGTTGCAGGACTGTCCCCAGAGGATGCTTTCTAAACCTATGGGGGCATGTTTTGGTTGTCACAATAATCAGGGGGCCACCGTCAATGTTTATTGGGTGAGACACCAGACATGTTGCAATGTCTAGGCTAATTCTGCATTGCAAAGAATTGTCCAAAGTCTCACATGACTCCCAATTGTACCATCAGATATTCATATCTGATGAAAACATATTTATAGATCTGTGATTCTGGATCCTAACTCTGTGTTACAAAGTAATTTTTGTACAGTTCTAAAGGTACACTGAATTTTCCAAAAATGCAGCTACCACATAAGTCCATGTGAGATTGTAGATTGTTTGGTTGGAACTTTACCAAGAGCTGTTCACCTTTTGAAAAATCTCAATGCTAATGTCTACACCTCTGTTGGGATTTGAGCCAGTGGCGAAGCACACCTGTAACATGCTACATGTGAGAACCATTATATTCAGTGATTCTACATAGGTATGCAAGCTCTGACTACTTTATCATGTCATCTGTTGTAGTTGTACCCAAGCATTTACATATTTAAATGTATATTCTTCTTTAAAATTATTTTTTAACATTTCTCATTTATATTCCACTAAGAATATTCTATTGAATTTCAAAATTATGTTTAGAAGTTTTGTTACCTAGATGTTTAATTTCAAGAGATTAAAAGAAATGTTACAAAAAGTTTCCTATAAAAAGGAAATTAAGTCTGACAGTGAACTACAGCAACACCATTTATATGGTGAATCATTAAGGATGCTTTTAGATGCAAGTAACATCATGCTAAATGTGGTTTGAAAAATAAAGATGTTAGTTTTCTCATAAAACAAGAAGCCCAGAGGTAGGTATTTTCAGTGTTGGCTTAGTGGCTTAATGAGGTGGAAAAGAACCCAGGTGACTGTCATCTTTCTGCTCGGCTACCTTCAGTGAGTTGTCATTTATCTTCAGGATTGTCCCTTCGAGGTTGCAAGAGAACTGCTGCAGCTCAGTCTCTATCCAAAAGGAAGAGGCACTAATTTTCCCTTGCATAGATCTTTTAACTAAAGAGGAAGGTTTTTTCCAGAAGCTCCAGGGAAGACTTTCATTCAGGTTTAATTCACCGGGATTTAACTAGATGCTGATGGCAATAAGGGGAGCTGGGAAAGCTAGTGTTTTCAGTATTAAATACAGGTGGCTCTGCTGGTGAGGCTCTGGACAGGGGACTCAGGGGGCACAGGTGCAAATGGCTGTTGGTTGCAAACATAACTGCTTGCTATGATTACTCAGAACAAAAAACACCTAACAAATGGTAGGTTTTAGAATGATATATCTATATGTTTATACTTCAACCAAAAGTTGAGACTATGTTTAATGGTATTGATTCTCCATACCCTTTTTCTTCCTAGTTGCCACAATTTATTGGTTTTTGTTTGTTTTTTGTTTTTGTTTTGTTTTTCTTTTTTTGAGACAAGGTCTTGTTCTGTTGCCCAGGCTGGAGTTCAGTGGCACGATCACAACTTACTGCAGGCTCAACCTTCTGAGCTCAAGCCATCCGCCTACCTCCAACTCCCAAGTAGCTAGGACTACAGCTGTGCCACCATGCATAGCTAATTTTTTCTTTTTCTGTAGAGACAAGGGTCTCTCTATGTTGCCCAGGCTGGTCTTGAACTCTTGGACTCAAGTGATCCTCCCACCTCGGCCTCCCAAGATGTTGGGATTACAAGCATGAGCCACCATGCCCAGCTCTAGTTGCCATAATTTGATTTTAAATCAAAATGGCATGTTCTATGTTCAAAAATGATTCAACTGTGCCACCTACCTCATGGCTTTGGTGTGGGTGACAAGTGAGAATATATGCAATTACACCTCTAAGATATTCTTGATCTGATAGCATTATCCCCAGAGAATGCATATGAAGCGTAGCTCTAAGTTTATTTATTTATTTTTCACAGAATACAAATCAAAGTTTATTGTACAAAATTAAGGCCTTCGTATTTCATAATTCACCAAGGCTAAAGAAATACTAGATAATTTAAGTCCTTCACAAAAATTTCACTTTCACTTCCCCTAATCTCTATTACAATGACCCAACCAAATGTTAGCAAAACAAACACTATAAATAACACCAAGTCCTTTAAAGATGACTCTCCCAAATGTTATGTCTTGGCATAGGTGATCTTCATAGCATGGGATGTTGTGATCTTAAATCCCTGTAAAGCATCCCTGGCAGCTCCAGCCTGCCCATCATTTTCAAATTCAACAAAAGCAATGTCATGCCTCCCTGGTACTAGACGTACTTCCTTGAAGCCAGGGAACTGATTAAACAGCATGGATAACATCATCTCATTAGTCTCTTCTGGTAAGTTATTAAGGAATAAAATATAGTTTGGAGGGTAATCGAGGACCTGAGGATTTGGTGTTGAATTTCCTTGGGTACTAGCTGAATTTGGAGTTCCCTAGCCAGGCCTTTTGTTTGTGGTTGTTGCAGTCTGTTCCACAGTTTTGGCTTTTTTCTTTTCTTTGTCAGCAAAAGTGCCACACATTTCAGATATTATATCCAAATCTGTTTTTGCATATGTATTCGCATTGGTTTACCATAAAATGGAAATCCTTGTGACTGTCTCTAAGCATTTGTGGACGAGCCCAGTTCCTTAAATATGACAAAGCCCTGCCCCTCATCTTCATGGTCTTTAAAGCCACAAAGTCCACCACATGACCAAACTGAGAAAACAGGGCATATAGGCATCTCTTCAATTCTTCCTTTTTAATTTTGTCATTCATATTGTTGATATAAATTGTATGATTTGGTCCGATATCCATGTTTGCGTTAAATTCTTCAGAAAGAGACAGTAAATAATCTAAGGCCTATGCCATCTCCCGTAAGAAACAAAAACTACTCTGTTTATTTTAAGCTAGGTTTCACAGCCTAAACGAAAATTAAAATGGAAAAAAAAATGTGTGAGACTGAAATTTTACGATCTAACTTTCAAATTCACACAGAGATTTGATAGGCTAGACTACTAGAATATTGAGAATGCAACCTTTAAAAAAATGGAAATAGCAAAAAGGAGAATCTTCTGTCCTGTTTTAATCCCCACTGGCCGTGCCCTGTCGAGATCTAGAACACAATTAGGCACCAGAACCAGGAGCCAACAAAGGGTGATGCTGTTCTCTCCAGCTGCCACATGCTGAGCATCTCCGTGCTCTTTGGTGCTGCTCAGTGGAGCCAGAGCTAACCCCAGGGACCAGATGTCTGGGTTTGCCCAGGAAGGTCTCACTTCACTCGTACTACTGATATGCACAGGAGGCAAGGAAATACCGGGTAGTAGAGGGTGGTTCCCCAGCAAAGGCCCCACCCTCAAGCCTGGACACCCAAGGCCTTAAATGGGAATAGGCATTCCTGTTTTTGCCCCCAACTGTTGCCTTTTCCAAGACCACCCTGGCCCACCACACCCCCCATCCTGTACCCATAAAAATCTGCTCCACGAGCAGAAGCATGGCAGAGCAGCAGAGCGGCATGGCAGAGAATGAGAGAAGAGAGGAAGCACCTGAGAGGAGTTCGGCTGGGGGCGGTTGGAGAGGAGATCAGCTTCAGGATGGCTGAACTCCAGGGGAAGATCATCTTCCCACTCCATCCCCTCTCCAGCTTCCCATCCCACTGAGAGCCACCTCCATCACCCAGTAAAATCCCCGCATTCACCATCTTTCAAGTACATGTAACCTGATTCTTCCTGGATGCAAGGCAAGAATTTGGGATGCACTGGGTGCAGAATCCCAAAAAGGCTGTCACCCTGACTCTTCACTGAGCTGTTTAACACTTAAGCCATCCCTGGACAGCAGGGCTGAAAGAGCACTGTAATACTCGTAGACACTGCCATGGGGCCAGAGCCCAAAAGTGCTCACCCTGGCTCCGGCACCTGCTCACCGGCATGCTCCCCTCCTGTAAGTGGTTTGAGCATGTGGTGGCAGAGCAAACAAGCCACACCCCTGTTGAAAGTCCCACAAAGGGGTCCAGGGAGTCTCCCATTTCATTACTCCTACCCTAATTAAAACTGTGCTGGTTTGGGGATAGTTACCCCATCAATCAATTTGGAAATTCTAGACCATAAAATCTCGACTCACACCCAATCCCTCAGCTGAAGAAAGAAAAGCTAAAAGAAGGGGAAAGCTGTAGGGTTGGGGAGTTGGAGCAGAAGAGGGTTAAGCAGGAAGAAGGAAAAAAGAGTAGGCCATTAAGAAAATAAAAACTCAGGCCCTACATTAGGAAGAACAAAAATTCAGAATGCCATTCCTCCAGGTATTCTGCTTCTTGGCTCAGAGGGCTGGTGGGGAAGGAAAATTTCACAACAGCCCAATGAATGGATGGCTTGTTTCCCTCCAAGGAGGCTTACAGCTGGACACCAGTAGTCCGAATAGCGGTCCTGTTTCTCAGGCAGGCTTCCAAGGCCGCCAAGTGTTACAAGCCCTTCATAGAGCAGTGGATTTTAAAGGTGAATTGAAACTATTTTAAGATCCCTCTTGGGTAGCAGATGGACAGAATGACGGATTGTTACTATGGTGTAGTTGTTTTCATTCCTGGCCCAACTGCCACACTAAGCACATAGCACTGTGGGCTCCACAAGAGACAGGCATGGTTTGCTCTCTCTGCAAGCACGATGTGTTCTGTAAAACATGCAAAGAAAGAAGAATGGGAACCAGATTACAAGTTCTTCTAAACAAAATAGAAAAACATTTACTAGGCCATAATAGGACTACGCAAGCTAATGCAGAATTTCACTTTGATATTATCTTTGAGAGCCAGTTGGGGGAAGCGGGGTGACATGTATGTGAAATTGTACTTTCAGGAGTTTTATTCAGTAAGCCAAAAACTAAGAAGTCTTTTGATTGGATCAGTGTTACCCAATTTTGGGGCCAAAATAATAATAATAAACTTTGGTATAGCTCAGTGGTTAAGAGTTCCAGTTCTAGGCCGGGAGCGGTGGCTCATGCCTGTAATCCCAGCACTTTGGGAGGCCGAGGCGGGCGGATCACAAGGTCAGGAGATTGAGACCATCCTGGCTAACACGGTGAAACCCCATCTCTACTAAAAATACAAAAAAATTAGCTGGGTGTGGTGGCGGACGCCTGTAGTCCCAGCTACTTGGGAGGCTGAGGCTGGAGAATGGCGTGAACCCGGGAGGCGGAGCTTGCAGTGAGCCGAGATCGCACCACTGCACTCCAGCCTGGGCGACAGAGCTAGACCCCATCTCAAAAAAAAAAAAAAAAAAAAGAGTTCCAGTTCTAGATTAGATAGCCTTGATTCAAATCTCAGCTTCATCAGTTACTAGTAACTCTAGGCAAGTTCTTTAACCGCTTTGTATCTTGGTTTTTTCATCAGTAAAATGCCGATGTTGCCTCTGTCATAAGGTTGTTGGGAAGAGCTGATAAATAAAATGCTTAGGACACTGCCTGGCATATCCTGGAGCTTGTTAATGTCAGTTGTGGTGGTAGTTGTCACTATTACAAGGTATAATTTCAAGGTTCCATTGTAATCTCTTAAATGTGCTTAGCTATGCTCAATTTGACAGCCAGGGAAAAATGTTTTTTTCAGAGATAAGCTACTGATATTTTGATAATGCTCCCAGTTTCCCTCCCTTGAGTAGGTCAGGAAGGAGGAAGGTTTGTGAAAGAACGGAGCTATTATAAAACATAGTTACAAGGTTGTATAGCTCTAGAGGGTTTCTGTGCTGCCCTGGTTACTTCTCTTGCTGAAAAAGAAGGAAGTGTTTGGGAGGCTGAGGCTGGCAGATCACGAGGTCAAGAGATCGAGACCATCCTGGCCAACATGGTGAAACTCCGTCTCTACTAAAAATACAAAAATTAGCCAGGTGTGGTGGCATGCGCCTGTAGTCCCAGCTACTTGGGTGGCTGAGGCAGGAGAATTGCTTGAACCCGGGAGGCAGAGGTTGCAGTGAGACGAAATCACACTGCTGCACTCCAGCCTGGCGACAGAGCTAGACTCTGTCTCAAAAAAAAAAAAAAAAAAAGAAGGAAGTGGTAAGAATTCATAGCAATTAGAGTCACCAAAGCTGGGAAGGTAGGACTGAAATGTGTTTGTTCCACAAAAGTTTTCTGAGCCTTTGCCTACACAAAGTACTTTATTAGGACATTTCCGTGCTACCTATGCGATGCTCAAGGACTTCATTCATTCACTCATTTGTTTCATGAGTCTATGAGCATTAACTATGGATCAAGAACTGTCTTAGGGGCTGGAGATAGAACAACAGACACAACAGGGTCCTAACCTCAGGGCCTCACAGAGTATGGGGGATGCTGACCATTAGCAATCATTAGTGATAGCTCAGGAACTCAGGTTGCAGAGAGGAAAGGGCCAAACTCATCACTTGATGCATGGGAAAGCAATCTCAGGTACCAGCACAGGCAGAGTCCACATATGGAAGCGTTTCAAAGTGGAGAATTCCTGGTTTGATGTCAGATTTAAAAGAGCAGGTAAAACTCAGAGTCAATTTAGTATGAGCAGTGAGGGGAGACAGGGGAGTTGGCAAGGCAGGGAGTAGGTACCACTCATTAGTTCTTTGCCTGCAGCGTGACCAGCGTTGTGCTAAGCCCTTTCCGCCATGCTCTATGACAATCCACTGAAGTCAGGATGGCTGTTGTCTTTTGACAGATGAGAAACCCGAAGCACAGGGTATTTAGGTGGCTTGGTCAAGGTCTTCCAGCTGCTTAGTTGTGCTGGGTTAAGCAAATGGCTGTGGCTTCAAGCTTTGGTTTTTCCACTGCCCGATGGGGGCTTGGTTCCAGGAAGGCAAGTGGAGTCCATCCAGGATATTATGAAAGGAAAACTAAGAGCATGTTGTTACATCCAGAATGATGGTAATATGTTTAAAGTTAGATTATATTAGGAAACTGGCAATACTATGTGTCCCTAGGTGTGATCCAGCCCGGATGGCAAGCCAGGCAAATAAAGTTCATTATCGATTGCCTGATATGCCCAAAGTGTTAATTTGCATATAGGACTTGCACTGGCTGCTCAATCAGGCTACTTGTGATTTCTCTTTCCCTGAGATACCCATTTGGCCCAGGGATGTATGCAAATGAGTTCTGGATGTTCATAAAATCTCTGTCTCCCCACAAAATGCAGATTGCCAAGTGTTGCATCTCTTCCAACCAAGTTTTCATTCTCATCTCTTTGGTTCTTTGATTGATTTTGCTACTCCATTTCTAGAACCTTCTTCACCATCACCCCATCTTGGGTTGGTTAGTGTTTATGTTCAGCTCTAAGTAACAGAAACCTGACTAAATAGTGGCTTCAAAGAACCATGAGGTTTAATTTTTCTTAGTGGCAGTTGCTAGCATTAGTGGAGATGTGAAAATGTTGATCCTGTCAAGAAGTAAATTGCTTGCATAGATGGTAAGGTATTTCATGCTGCCCCGAGTCTCCAGATTGTTATTTACTGTCCTAGATGGGGCCATTTAGTTTTCATGACAGGCTGCTGACTTTCTAGTTACTGTCTTCTGTCTAGCTGGCCTGGCTCCATTCTAATTTCATCAGATTCAGTCTATTATTGGGCCAACCTGGAGCTTCCCTGGGAAGCTGCTCCACTTGCCAGTGGTTCAGAATGTAGGTCCTGGGTTAGCTCTGAGATGCCCTTGGTTTTGAGTTGCTGAAGCAGAGCCTTCACACACCCTCAGTCCCATGCTCTTCTGAGGGCACAGAGAAACCATGACATGGGAACAGGACATCATTGAAAAGCCTACTGTGTGCCAGGTGCTTTAGACACTTTCTCCCTGAAGCCTCATGAGAACCTAGGAAGTGAATCCTATTATCTTTTCCATTTGGGAGATGAGGACACAGGTTTAGCAAATGTAAATAACAAGACTGTATGGCCAGCACGGGTCTGTCTGATCCCAAACCCTATTCTCTTTCCAGTCACAATGTGCTGAGCCCTGAAAGTTCCAAATTGTCCTAAGTTCCTTAAATACCCGCATCAAGGGTGGGGCAGGGGCGGAGAGGAGAAGGCAGAGTAGACACCATATCTCAGAGAACCTGGGATCAGGCCAGAACCCCAGGGGATGTGTGCTACAGAAGAAATTTCCCTGGAGTCTGCTAGTGACACAGACTAAGGTCTCTGGTGATTACATAACAGCCATAGCTCCCCCAGACAGCTGGTATCCACAGTGGCAGAAACAGGGGATCCCTTAGCTAGTTTAGATATTCTATAAGAGCTAGGAGAAATCATACCTAGTTCTGCACTACGGTTAGGCAGAAAAGTTTCAAAATGCTGAGTTGCCTTGCTCCTGGCAAGAGTCACATCAGCTCCAGGTGGTGGCCACTTATCTTGTGCTCATCAAAAACTATAATCAGTGGTTCTATATCTCTCTCTTTTAAAAAATGACTTAGATTTAATAATCATTTAATAATCATACAGGGGGCAGTACACAGACCCTCACTGCCCCAACGGCATTTGCAAAAGGCACTGGGGCAGAAAGGGTCTGCGTACTGCTCCCCAAACTGATCCCCATCAAGTAAAGATTTCCACAGTGGCCCTTGTGTTCTGTCTCTGGAAGGAGAGGTAGCAATCTGCTGATCCTGTGGGCTCAGGTCTCCTTGCCCATCCCTCACTCCTCACCAGCATTAGGAACCCCCATACCCCTCTCTGGTCATCATTCTTTGTTCTATGGCTTGGGGCAGTGCCACTGATCCACAGAAGAGGACTTCCATGTCTATAGTGGTCTTCGCCGTTTCCCAGCAAATGGCCACAAGATGCCCAGTTCTTTCATGTCCTCCCAGGTAGACATCATGCGTGTCTACCCCAGGTCTTACAGTTCTCTTGGGAGTGCTTGGCCTGAAAGGGAAATAAGCGGATGGCTTGTCTATACCATACCTGTTTACAAAAGTTATTTCATGTGGGGCACCGAAGAAAAAAGTTGGAACAGAAAGGAAGATTCTGTGTATCGAGCCTCTGGAAACGGGAATCAATGAAACTTAAGTTCTCCCAGAAAAGTGTGGGGTGCATTGTACAACTGAACTTTAGGGAACATGGTCCAATACAGTGCTTCCCATCCTCTCTGTTGTCATGGTGCATGGGAAACATGATCGTATTTGAACCACACACTGGGGAACAAGGTAAATAAGCAGGGCCACTCACAGCCAGAAACAACAGGCCAGGAAGCTCTGGAAACCCCATACCCCACCAGGCCTCACTGAGAAAAAGGAACCCAAGTCTGGGCACACCATTGGGAGCCTGTAGTCCAGGCAATAGAAGGGTTGATGAAAATCCAGAGGAGCTCAATCCTGTTGTCACAGATGTGTGTATTTTTCCCCTGGGCAGCTCAGGAACCAACACAGCTACATGGTGTCTGGAGCAGCTTTCTAAAACCTTCCCTCTCTGAGCCTCGACTTCACCTCAGTCTAAAAATCACTCAGCAGCTCTGAACTCCCGATGATCAAGGGTCATTCTGATCATACATTATCAATTCTGTTTCTCTCTTATAGCCAAAAAGTCAACAGTCCCCTAGGAAATGAAGGAAGAGAAGTTGTATGATTCATACCATTACTGGGCAGTTTGTACTTTATCTCTTCCTTCCATAAAGCCTGTGGCAAAAAAAAAAACTGTTGTATTTTGATTGGTGACACCCCACCAAAAGGTCTCAAGACACATCTTCTATTTTGTTTTTAATGGCTCCCACCTTATTGCATCTTACTGCTAATGTAAAATGTCAATCAGTACATTTTTAAGAGGGCATTTTAAAAATAGTTTATTGCACCTTCAATTAAATTTATGACATAACTAGATATTGCAAAGACATATGAAAGTCATGATTGGAGTCCACAGAATTGATGCTAAAAATAACCTAACAAAAGGAAGAATTGACTTAAATTCATGTATATGTTTATCAAATTTAATTTAATGAGTAGCTTTGAAATGACCCAGCAATTCCACTCCTAGGTTTATGTACCTGAGAGCAATTTGTCCATAGATCCACCAAAAGATATGTACGAGAATGTTCATAGCAGCTTTATGTAAAATAGCCCCAAATTGGAAATAGCTCACATGTCTGTCAACAAAAGAATGAATAAATAACTCATGCTATATCCACATAATAAGATAATACTTAGCAATAAAGGCAACACACTTCTAATACTCACAACACAGATGAGTCTCACAATAGAAGATAGAAGCCAGTCACAAAATAATATGTCTTTTATTATTTCACTTATATGAAGGTCAGGAGCACATGTCTGGAGTGGTTACCTCCAGGTGGAGAGGCAGGGATTGACTGGAAAGAGTATGAGGAACTTTCTGGAGTGCTGGACTTGTGATGCCTTGATCCAGATGGTGGCTACAAATATGTACACATGTTTAAACAGTGAGCGACACACTTTAGATTGGTGTAGTTTATGTATATCACTTGTATATCACAATAAAAAATTAAAATATATTTGACATATATTGAGTGTCTGGGAAATTTTCCCTAGGCACCTAACTTTCCTTTTTGGTTTAAAAAACAAAAGTTAGAAGTTGAATTAGGCAAGGCCAGGACCCTTTGGAAGAGGAACAGGGATTAAACATCACATCAGGGTCAGCTGGAAAAACTATTCAGCAAAATTCACAGAACTTCGTCTGCTGACCTGGCCCATCCTGAAGTCTCTCAACATGGGGCTCATTCTACCCTTTTTTGCCTCCATCTCTCGTTTTCCTGATTTGGGGATTGTTACGGGCTTAATTATGTTTCTCCAAATTTACATGTTGAGGTCCTAACTCTCAGTACCTCAGAATGTGACAGTATTTGGAGACAGGGTCTCAAAGAAGTAACTAAGTTAAAATGAGGTCATTTGGGTGGGCCCTAATTCAATCTAACTGGCGTCCTTATAAAAAGAGGAGATCAGGCCCCAGGGGAAGGACCACCTAAAGATGCAGGAAGAAGATGACCATCTACAAGCCAAGGAGAGAGGCCTCTGAAGAAAGAAATCCTGCTGAGACCTTGATCTTGAACTTCTAGCCTCCAGAACTGTGAGAAAATAAATTCCTGTTATTTAAGCCACCCAGTCCATGGTACTTTGTTATGGCAACCCTAGCAAATTAATACAGGGCCTTTCTCCTGGTTGCGACCACTCACATTCCAACTCTGGCTTCCACGTGGTATGGCTACTTCACCTAAGTAGCCTTAACTTTATCCTTAATCTGTGTCCAGACCTCAGTTCCAGAAAATATTTGGCACTCTGGATGCAGAACATACTCCAAGAACAAACCGCTTTAGACAAATACAGGAAGCCCAAGTTTTACTTTCTGGAAAAAGAAGGGTAGGGGGTGGAGTCTAACAAACTCACAGTGACCCAAGCAACATCGCAGCCTCATTCACGTCAAGACTCTCCCAAAGGGAAGTAATTATTTGGCCTTATTTGGGGACTCTTTTTCAGAAAAAGAAAGAATTGGACAACCAATCAGGAGAGATCTAGAACATCATGTATCTTTCCATGTTAACAGCATTTGTCAAACCATGAAAGACTGACTTCTACTTCCCAGACGATGGGGTAGAAGTGTTTTCCCCTATTCCTTCTGCTAAGTACTTCTAAAAACCCTGAACATTCTGTATAAAACAAACATCGGGAAACCCTGAAAGGTAGAAAGAAGAGGGCAAATCAGCTGGAGAACTTGGGACCCAAAGAATGACATGGTGGTGAGTTCCCTGGGTTTTCTTCTTGCCTCGTAAAGCCCAGACTTGGAGCTGAAGAAGCTGGCAACTGGGAATGCCAATGGGCACAGACAAAAGAAAGTCTCAATCAAAGCCTACTTTCTCTAGCCAAAGGGCCAGGAAAGGGCATCCAAGTAGGACTGGTTATTTTAAACAATAACCACTCTCCTACAAACACCGCAGAAAAAACTATGGCTCACTCACACCAGAAAAAGCCAAGAGGGGAGCCTAGACTTTCGTCTTTACAAACTGCAACAAGGTACCCCAGCCCCACTCTCCACCCCTACCTCATGCCAGGGTGATGTCAGACAAAGCTGAAAAGGGGACAGGACTTCACCCCATAGGATAGTAGCAACACCACCCATCAACTGCAGAATGCACATTCTTTACATGCGCCTACAGAACATATACCAAGATAGAACATACCCTGGGTCATAAACACACACACACACTCCCAATAAATTTAAAATAGTTGAAATCATACAGAGTATGTCCTCTAATCACAAAAGAATCAAACTAGAAATCAGTAACAGAAAGATAAGAAAATCTCCAGAGACTTGGAAACTAAAGAAGAGTGAACTATTATGTCTTCTTGATGCATTGACATTTTGATCATTATATAATGTCTTTATCTGTGTCTGGTAATTTTCTTTGCTTGAAAATCCACTTTCTCTTTCTCTTTTTATTTCCAACTTGCCTATATCCTTATACTAAAGCAAGTTTCTTGTACATAGGATAGATTTTGGTGATTTTTTAAAATCCACTTTGCCAGTCTCTGCCTTTTGATTGGTGTGTTTATGTCATTTACAAGCATTGAACACTTTCCACCTAAGATTAGGGACAAGGCAAGAATATCCACATGCACTACTCTAATTCAACATAGCGCTCCAAGTGCTAGACAGAGCAATAAGTGAAGAAAAAGAAAAAGAAATAAAAGGCATGCAGATTGGAAAAAAAGAAACAAAACTGTTCCTATTTGCAGATGGTAAGACTGTCTACATAGGAAATCCCAAGAATATACAAAAAAACTTCTAGAGTAAATAAATGAGTTCAGCAAGTTCACAAGACACAAAATTAACATACAAAAACCAATTATATTTCTATATATTAGAAATGAACACATGGGGACTAAAAGTAAAAATATAATGTAAATTAAAACCACCATAAGGTATCATTTCACACCTGTTAGGATGACTATTATCAAAAAGGAAAGTGATAACAAATGTTGGTGAGGGTCTGGAGAAAAGGGAACCCTTGTCCACAGTTGGTGGGAATATAGATTGTACAGCCATTATGGAAAACACTACAGACATACTTCATTTTGTAATGTTTTGCAGATTCTACTTTTTTTTTCTTTTTTACAAATTGAATGTTTATGGCAACTCTGTGTCAAGCAAGTCTATCAACACAATTTTTCCAAAGCATGTACTCACTTCCTGTCTCTGTGTCCCATTTTGGCAATTCTCACGATATTTTCAAACTTTTTCATTATTATTATATGTGTTATGGTGATCTCATCAAGGATCTTTTATGTTGCCACAGTAATTGCTTTAGGGCGCCATAAACCATGCCCATATAAGATGACAAATTTAATCAATAAATGTGTGTGTTCTGACTGCTCCACCAGCTGGCTGTTTCTCCATCTCTCTCCTTCAAGCCTCCATATTCCCTGAGATACAACATATTTAAATTAGGCCAGTTAATAACCCTACAATGGCCTCTAAGTGTTCAAGTGAAGGGAAGAGTCTCTCATCTTTCACTTTAAATCAAAAGCTAGAAATGATTAAGCTTAGTGAGGAAGGCATGTTGAAAGCCAAAACAGACCAAAAGCTAGGGCTCTTGCACCAAACAGTTAGCCAAATTGTTAATGCAAGGGAAAATTTCTTGAAGGATATTTAAAAGTGGTACTCAGTGAATACACAAATGATAAAAAAGCGAAAAAGCCTCATTGTTGATATGGAAAAGGTGCTAGTGGTCTGGATAGAAGATCAAACCAACCACAACATTCTCTTAAGCCAAAGCCTTATCCAGAACAAGGCCCTAACTCTCTTCAATTCTCTGAAGGCTGCGAGAGATGAGGAAGTTGTAGAAGAAAAGTTGGAAGCTAGCTGAGGTTGGCTTATGAAGTTTAAAGAAAGAAACCATCTCCGTAACATAAAAATACAATATGAAACTGCAAGTGCTGATATAGAAGCTATACCAAGATATCTAGAAGATCTAGCTAATTGATGAACATGGCTACACAAAACAACAGGTTTTCAATGTAGACAAAACAACATTAAGTTGGAAAAAGATACCTTCTAGGACTTTCATTTCTAAAGAGAAGTCAATGCCTGGCTTTAAAGCTTCAAAGGACAGGCCGACTTTCTTGTTAGGGGCTAATGCAGCTGGTGACTTTAAGTTGAAGCCAATGCTCATTGACCATTCTGAAAATCCTAGGGCCCTTAAGAATTATGCTAAATCTACTCTCCCTGTGTTCTATAAGTGGAAAAACAAAGCCTGGATGATAGCACATCTGTTTATAGCATGGTTTGCTGAGTATTTCAAGCCCACTGTTGAGATCTACTGCCCAGATGAAAAATATTCCTTCCAAAAGATTATTGCTCATTGACAATGCACTTGGTCACGAAGACCTCTGATGGAGATGTACAAGGAGATGAATGCCTGCTAACACAAGATCCATTCTGCAGCCCATGGATCAAGGAGCAATTTAGCCTTTCAAGTTCTGTTATTTAAGCATACATTTTGTAACACTATAGCTGCCATAGATCGTTATTCCCCTGATGGATCTGGGCAAAGCAAATTGTAAGGCTTCTGGAAAGGATTCACCATTCCAGATGCCATTGAGGACATTCATGATTGAAGAGAGGAGGTCAAAATATCAACATTCACAGGAGTTTGGAAGAAGTTGATTCCAGCCCTCATGGATGTCTTTGAAGGGTCCAAGACTTTATTTGAGGATGTAACTGCAGATGTGGTGGAAATAGCAAGAGAACTAGAATTAAAAGTGGAGCCTGAAGATGGGACTGAATTGCCAAAATCTCATGATAAAAATTGAATTGATGAGGAGTTGCTTTTTAAGGATGGGCAACTAAAATGGTTTCTTTAGATGAAATCTAAGCCTGCTGAAGATGCTGTGAACATTGTTGAAATGACAACAAAGGATTTAGAAGATTACATAAACCCAGTTGATAAAGCAGCAGCAAGATTTGAGAGGATTGACTCCAATTTTGAAACAAATTCTACTACAGGTAAAAATCCTATCAAACAGCATTGCACACTACAGAGAAATCCGTCATGAAAGGAAGAGTTTATTGATGTGGCAAACTTCATTGTTGTTGTATTTTTAGAAATGGCCATAGCCTCCCCAACTTTCAGCAACCACCACTGTGATTAGTCAATAGTCAACATCAAGGCAAGACCCTCCACCAGCAAAAAGATCATGACTCACTGAAGGTTCAGATAATCATTGGCATGTTTTAGTAATAAAATATTTTTTAATTAAAGTATGTACATTGTGTTTTTAGACAAAATGCTATTACACACCTAATAGACTACAGTACAATATAAACATAACTTTTATTTTTAATGGAGAACAAAAAAATGTGTGACTCACTTTATTGCAATATTTGCTTCATTGTGGTGGTCTGGAACTCAACCCACAATATCTCCAAGGTATGCCTGTGTGGGGGTTCCTAAAGAAATTAAAAATTAAAACTACTGCATGGCCTAGAAATTCCTCTTTTCTGGTATATACCCGAAGGAGATAAAATCACTACCTCATAAAAATATCTGCTCCAATGTTCACTGCAGCATCATTCACAATAGCCAAGATATGAAAACAACCCAAGTCTCTGTCAATAAATGAATGGATAAAGAAAAAAAGAAAATGTAGTGTTGGTGTATGTATCCACACACGCACACAATGGAATATTATTCAGCCTTAAAAAAGGAGATCCTACCATTTGCCACAACATGAATGGACCTAAAGGATATCATGCTGAGATAAACCAGACACAGAAAGAAAAATGTTGGATGATCCCACTTATATGTGGAATCCTTTTTTAAAAAAGTCTAAATATACAGAGATATAGAATAAAACAGTGGTTACTAGAGTGAGGGACAGGAGAAGGGAGGAAATGGAGAGATGGGGTCAAGTCACAAAGTAGCAGATACATAGGATGAACAGGACGAGAGATCTAATGTACAGGAGAACTACAGTTAATAAAATCATATGGTATTGAGAATTTTTGTTAAATAAGTAGATTGTAGCTGCTCTTGTTATCTATAGTAACACAACTATGTTACCATAGATAGTAAAATATTTGCTACAGTAAAACAAATTTACGTATTTATCATCTCACAGATGATGATTTTACTATCTATATCTGTCTCATAACATCATGTTGTAAATCTCAAATATACACAATTAAATTTATTTTTAACAAAGAAAATTAAAACACATATAATACTATTTATGATTACTTTAAAAATTAAATACTTAGGTGTAAATCTGGAAAACTATATATGTGATCCATATGCTGAAAAATGCACAATGCTGATCAGAGAAATTAAAAAGGATCTATATAAATAGACATATATGCACAGATTAGAAGACTCAACATAATGGTATCAATTCTCCCCAAATTGGCATAAAGTTTGAATGCAATTTCTATCAAAGTCCTTGCAAGAGAGACAAAATATTGTTCTAAAATATATATGACAAAGCAAAGGAACTAGACTAGCTTAAAAAATTGAAAAAAAGAATAGTGGGAGAAATCTATCTAATTTTGAGCCATTACATAATATGTAATGTTAAATGTTACTTCTGAAATAAGGAATATTATATAAGTAATCAATACTGTATGGTATTGGCAGAGGAATGGACACATTGATCAATGAAACAGAATAGAGAACCTAAAACTGGACTCACACAAGCCAGACACAATAGCTAGTGCCTATAGTCCCAGCTCCTCAGGAGGCTGAGACAGGAGGATCGCTTGAGGCCAGGAGTTTGAGGGTGGGGTGCACTACGATTGCACCTGTGAATAGCCATTGTACTTCAACCTTGGCAACGTTGTGAAACCCCATCTCCAGAAAAAAAAAAAAAAAGGAAGAACTCAACTCAGACAAATATGCCCAATCGACTTTTGACAATGATGAACATGCAGTCCAGCAGAGTAAAGAGTCATTTTCAATAAATGGTGTTAGAGCAATTGGACATCCACAGGCAAAAAAAATGAACCTAGACCTCTGTCTCACACCTTCTCCAAAAATTAATTCAAAATGGGCCACAGGCTTAAATGTAAAACTATAAGATGTTTAGGGGGAAATATAATCAAATTTTCATGATTTAGAGCTAGGCAAAGACTTCTTAAGCTTGATACCATAATCATGATCCATAAAAGAAAAATTGATAAATTTGATTTCATCAAAATTAAAAGTTTTTGTTTTGCAAAAAACACTGTTAAGAGGTTAAAGAGACAAACCACAGATTGGGAGTAAATATTTGCAAACCACATATCCAACAAAGGATTAGTATCTAGAATATATAAAGAACTCTCAAAACTCATCAGTAAAAAAACTCAACAGTCCTGGTTGAAAAATGGGGAAAAGACATAAGGGGCATTTCACAGAAGAGGGTATTCAGATGACAATGAAGTTAAACAAAAAGATATTCAACATCTTTTGCTATCAGGGAAATGTAAATTAAAACCACAATGAGATATTACTGCAATCTATCAGGATAACCAGGATGCAGAGAAACTGCATCATTCATGCATTGCTGGTGGGAATGTAAAATGGTATAGCCACTTTGTAAAACAGTTGGCAGTTTCTTAAAAAAATAAACTTGCAACTACCATATGACTCAGCAATTACATTCCTGGGCATTTATCCCAGAGAAATAAAACTTACATTCATACCAATACCTGAGCACAAGTTTTTATATCTGATTTCTTACTAATAGTCAAAAACTAAAAACAACCTAGATGTCTTTCTTTTTTGTGGGGGAAGGAGTCTCACTCTGTTGCCCAGACTGGAGTGCAGTGGTGCTATCTCGATTCACTGCAAGCTCTGCCTCCTGAGTTCAAGCCATTCTTCTGCCTCAACCTCCTGAGTAGCTGGGACTACAGGCACCCACCACCACACCCGGCTAATTTTTGTATTTTTAGTAGAGACGGGGTTTCACTGTGTTAACCAGGATGGTCTCTAACTCCTGACCTCGTGATCCGCCCTCCTCGGCCTCCCAAAGTGCTGGGATTACAGATGTGAGCCACCACACCCAGCCAACCTAGATGTCTTTCAATGAGTGAATGGTTAAACAAACTTTGGTACATTCTTACCAAGGAATACTCCTCAGTAATAAAAAGAATTTAGCTATTGATACACATAGTCTCTAGAGAATTATGCTCAGTAAAAAAGCCAATCCCACATTTAATTCCATGCATATTTAAATGACAAAATTATAGAAATGGGGAACAGATTAGTGGGTGGCAGTGGTTAAGAAGAGAGGGAAATAGATGTGGCTATAAAAGACCAACACGAGGGATCCTGACAATGATGGAATTGTTCTGTACGTTGACTATATCAATATCAATATCCTGGTTGTGATACTGTACTACTGTTTTATAGAATGTTAATATTGGGGGAAACTGGGTAAAGGGTACAGGAGATCTCTCTTTGTTTTTTTTTATAACTGCATGTGAATCTATGGTTATTTAAAAATAAAAGGTTTAATTAAAAACACACACATGAAAGAGAAAAAGGTCATATAAACAGTAGAAGGAGAAAATTCTCAAATGAGACTCTGGTTCAGCACACTATTCGTGATCCAGGTGCATTTTATAAGCACAGTCTTTCTTAGCATTTTGTTTGTAATAATCCAATGGGGAAGAGAAAGGAGTAAAACAAGGTCAGCAGAGTGAATTTGTTTTGCCAACGCAAACTTGCTGCTCACCAGCAATTGAGCCTTGAGTGAGAAAGGGAGCACAGCTTTTGGTGGTGTTCAAGCCCCACCCACAGGAGGTCCTCCAGCTGTGTGTTGGCTTCTTCTTGTAAACAGGCAATGGGGGAAGAGCTGATAAGGGTCCCGCTTTGCTGAACCCTGTGTTCCTGATTCCCAGAAAGGCAGGAAGTGTGGTGAAGTGTGGCACAAACACATATCAAGACCAGAAAGGACTCTCCTCATCTTTTGACAGTTTTGTGGTGTCGTCAACAGACAGCTGAGATGCAGACGAGCATGGAGAGTAGCTCCATTTCTTCCTGCCCAGAGCACTGGGGAGGGAGGGCAACCCACCAGTGGTGGGGCATCAGGAGCCCGGGAAGGACACAAAGAGTGACTGAGCAGCCACGGTACACAGACCCTACTTCTGGGATGTGGGCCCCAGCATCTAAGGAAATGCTCCCTCCTCACCCTGTGATAAGGCCACTGGCATGACCCAGCTCTGCCTCTGTATTAGTCAGGGTCCTCTAGAGGGACAGAACCTATAGGACAGATAGATAGATGATAGATGATAGATAGATAGATAGATAGATAGATAGATAGATAGATAATAGACACATACATACATAGATACATAGATAGATACACAGATACACAGATAGATATAAAGGGGAGTTTACTAAGTATTAACTTACATGATCACAAGGTCCCACAATAGGCTGTCTGCAAGCTGACAAGGAGAGCCAGTCAGAGTCCCAGAACTGAAGAACTTGCAGTTCGATGTTCGAGGGCAAGGAGCATCCAGCGCAGGAGAAAGATGTAGGCTGGGAGGCTAGGCCCATCTCTCCTTTTCACGTTTTTCTTCCTGCCTTATATTCGCTGGCAGCTGATTAGATTGAGCCCACCAGATTAAGGGTTGATCTGCCTTCCCCAGCTCAGGGACTCAAACGTTAATCTCTTTTAGCAACACTCTCACAGACATGCCCAGGATCAATACTTTGTATCCTTCAATCCAATCAAGTTGACACTCAGTATTAACCATCACAACCCCTTTCCTATCCTTGACCATACTAGAAAAAAGGAGGTAGAGCAATGGTCGAAAAAAACATGACAGGAGATTGTCTTATCAGCACCTAACATCTGACCTCTGACCTCTGGCTTCAGTGCAGGGGAACTGAGAAGAGGAAGAGGTAAGGCACGCCACTGTAGCTCTTACATTTTTCATCAGAGTACTACCCCAGACATCAGAGGAGGTGAAGTACATGCCCCAGGGGACCCCAAGGTGCAGCTCGAAGCAATTCACTGCATACTAAAAATTCTTTGATTTTGCATGTTTGCGTAAGACTCCATGCTACATCTGTTTTATCATTGTAAAAAAAAAATGATGTGTCGAACTACTCATCATTGAGCAACAGGAATTTTCAGAGCGGTGGCCATATTTGACTCATGGCTTTGGGCACAGATGTCATGTCATGCTTGGCTGAGAGTCTGGGCTCTGGAACTAAACTGCCTGGATTCAAGTTATGTCTCTACCTCTTGCTATAACAGATACTTTGGGCAAGTTCCTAATCTTTCTGTGCCTCAGTTTCTTTTTATCATGGGGATAGCAGCAGTGCCTACCTCAGAGCATTGTTGAAAGGATTAGGAGTTAATATGCATCAAATACTTGGCATGTGTGTTCACTAAATGTTCATTTTTATTATTATGAGTTACTTTCTGGAACTCTACACCAGTCCCTAGATCCTACTTGAAAAGCAGTGGATGACACAGCAAAGATAAACTTGCCAGGGAAAAACCTGAACATTGATTCCTATTTCAGAGTGTTTTTGCTGCATTTGCAAGAACCTTTCGGCATAGACTTGTGTTCTAACCACATTCAAGTCAGAGTCCTGAGTTCATTACAAATGAAACGTGTCTCCCCTTTTTTTTTCACCAAGCTGGCTAAGGAGTCTTGCTCCATGAAATGAAATGCTGAATAGTATAAAGGAGAGTGCACAGGGAATTGGCCCTGCAGTTTTATGTATTGACACTCTCCATACTCCCCCTTTTTTCCAAGTGGATAAACACTATGTTTCCACGATGGTGACAGTATCCATGTCCTCCGTGGCAGCTACTTTGTCGGCTCCATTAGGGAAGTCTGAAAGGTTGTGGAGAACATCAACAGAGTTCAAATGCAGGCCTCCTGTGGCAGGCTCTTAGTTGGAATGTGGTACAACGAGAACCTTCTGAAGCTCGCCCAAGTTAAACACAGGATTTGTCACACACACGGCAAGGACATAAAACTGGTATATGGTGGTGCCTCTGGTTTTCTGAAGTGCAAGACCCTAGCCCAGCAGTTAGAGTTGGGGCCCCAGAGCTCTGCAATGGGGGTGGCTGCTTTAGTGAGTTTCCTTTTAATTGAATAGGCTTAGAAGCCAGAATCCTTTGTTGTATGCAAGAAACAGTCACCAGCTGTTTTCTGTTTCCACTAAGGGCAGGACAAGAGGAAATAAAATGGATCAAACAACACGGACAGGATTTAGCTTAGATACAAGAGAAAACATCCTGATAGTGAGGATTATTGAACAGTCAAGGAGAGTTATGTGATGAAGTAGACAATCTCCTTCCCGAATATTTTTTTAATAAAACCCCAACATGGCTGAGGAGAAGGCTCTCTGAATCAGTGACTAGCAGCCAACAGTACTGATTTACTAACTCCTGATTTTCTGAAATATTGGTGGAGAATGAAAGGCCCTCCAAGCTAAAAAATGTACCACATTCTACCATAATCTTGGTTAATGGGCTTCTCTTTTAAAAGGTATTAAATACTGCCAAGTGATCCCATATATCAGCCATTTCTACCAGTAAATATCACCAGAATCAGATGACCTCCTAAAGCCCAATCACGATGCTTCTCCCAGGGAATGAGGTTTATTGAGCTCATGAGAAAAGGCCTGGATCCATCCTGGACCACACACTGAAGGTGGCCCTGGGTACCAGAAGGAAGGGCAGCTGGGAAGTTGGAGAGGATGAAAGGGAAGCAGGAAGAACCTGCACCCCTCATCATCTTCATTATGGTTTTATCAAAGTCCCCATCGACCTGCTGGGCTGGAGAGGAATGCTGAAAATCCTCTCCAGCCCAGCTCTCGCTCCATCCTATGAATTTCTAATGTGGGAATTAGAAGACTGTCAAGGTTCCTTCTGGACTTATGCTCCGATCCTGCAATGCCTCTTTTTCCCCAAAAGCCACACATTCTATCTACAAAAGAAGCTCAGAGAATCCCAAAAGGGAGGAACCCTGACATGAACCAGGGCATGGTGAAATCATTAGGGATGCCATTGGGCCACCATAGGAGAAGAGCTTATACTAGGAAAAGCAAGAGCTTATATATACTTTAATGAAAATAGTTGACATTTATAAAGCCAGTAAAATATTCCAACAGCTTTTATACATTATCTCATCTAATTCTCACAACAAGCCTCTATTATCCCCGTGCTAGAATTTGAGGAGTTATCGCACAAAGAGGTTAGAATCATTCCAACTTTCCCAGCTACGGGTGGAGGAGTTGGGCACACACTCCTTATACTCCCTGGGAGTGTGACGTATGAGGCTCTGTTCTCTTTCTTGAGTCTCTGCTCCCTTGGTTCTCTCTTCACTCTTCTTTCCAATGAACTTATGGGGTGAGACTGGATACATCAGGACTGGGAGGCACCAAAGAGCCCCTGAGAAACATACCAAGGAATGAGAGGCTCAGACCAGGAATCAAGGGAGAAGGCTAATCCCTTTGCCTTTCAATCATGTCCTCCTCTGGTAGCAGAAGAAGTAAACCCAAAGGAAAACACTCTCGCTGCCACTCCCCCCTCCCATAACCAATCACTCGCTTGTTGGGCCAGAAGAAAGCTTCAAAATCTTTGTTAACTTCTCACTCTAGGTGCCAGTACTGGGACTAGCAATCAAAATGAAACCTGTTTGCTGTTCCTCTCCTTACACACAATCTGTCTTGTTTTAAGACATCTCAGACCCATTTCTAACTCAGGCATACATTAACCATAGCAGCAACGCCCAGTCAGTAAATCATGATGACAACAATAAGGGTGTGACCAGCTGGTTACACCAGCTCTGCTGTGCCACCACCACTGCAATCCCCGTGCAGCCCCTGATAATGTTCAGAGCACCCCATTTTGCTGCCTAGGCCAATTAAGGGAAGAGGTAGAAACAAATACCCGTGTACAGAGAAGAGTGTGCTGGAGAGGGAGATGGGGAGCTTGGCCTCAAACTAGTATTAGATGTGGAGGGTCCGTGAGGCTTCTCCAGGCTTACTGCAGTCCTGCAAACCACCTGTGGATCTTGTCACCAGCAGAAAGCAGAATGTCTTGAACCCTACTCCTGGAACTCTCTCGGCTTTTCCACATGGTGTCCCCTTTTACAGGACATCAGGCACCGTGAAGCTAAGCTTGGCCTTCTGGCTCCACTTTGATTGTCTTCTTGCCTCCCCAGTTCAAAGAAAGAAAGGAAGTGGAGTGCCAAGGGAGGCCAACCCGTGGGAAATGTTTGACTCTTGAAAGGACTTGAAGTGAGAGAGGTCATCCTAGACATCGAACAGGGAATGTTTCAGAAGAAGGAAGAGCCCAGCAGGAGAGAATATGGAAGACAGAAGAAGGGGTTGACCCTTGGTCACAGCAAATACGGCCAGATTCTCTCTTTCTGTCTTTCTTGAAGAAAACAGAAGCGTCTGGGAGCTGCTGGTGTTTCTCAGATAAACAAAGCAGGACATTGTGCTCATTCCTTTACATTTCAGTGACTGCCCTGAAAGGAAAGATGTCCATAAAGCAGTAGAGGAAAGGTTTGGGGTTTTGGGTTTTTGTTTATTTTTAAAGTGACTAGCTAGTTACTTTTGCTGCGTGTGAGGATTTAATTCCAAGCTCACCTTCTCACATCAAGTCCAGAATGGTAACAGTAGACCTTTTCAGAAAAAGAAAAGGCATTTTTTATGATATGATTTAAATAAAACTTCAGAAAACGAAGATGATGTGGGAAGAGGACAGTTGCCCTGACTCTGGCAAGAGGCTTAAAATGAGAAAAAGAGATGCAGGCAGGAGCCCACAAAAAGGCCAAGAAAGATAATGAAGGAAGAAAAAACAACGGGGTCACAAAGAATGTGTGAACAGTAGAAGGTCTGACCCACCATTTGTTTATCCCTTCTTCTAGTTCTCCCATTGGGCAAGGTTGAATCCAAGAGAATTTGTAGGACGATAAGTGGAACTCAGTGTTCCACCATCCTCATCCTCATCCTCCATATTCAAGCACGTACTTGATAACCCAGCTCACACTTTCTTCCATGAGAAACCAGAAAGGAAAGAGTCCCAGCAGATTCACAGGAAGTGCTGTGGGGCCAGCCCTTGACCAACTCTGTTGAAAGTCAGTGATGGGATGGAGAACTACTTAGAATTTACAGCGAGGCTCAAAGCCCCAGAGATGGTACAAATGGGTGTTTTCTTCTTCCACTCAAGTTGGCTTCTATGTTGAATCCCTGGATTTTGAGATAAGTAAAATGTTCCCTGTGAAAGTAGCCTGACTTTCACATCAGGCAACTTTCATGAGTTTTAGGTTTATTAGGAACAGAAAACCACTAAGAGGGTCTTGTCATGATCTAGGAGCCTCAAAAGTACAAAAAGATCTAATACTCAGTAGTCCTTAGTGGTGGCTCTTGAATGGAAAAAGGGACAGACTGGGGGGTCTGGAAACAGGCAATAAAACCTGAGTTTCTGAAGTTTGCACAGGGGGTTTTTACATTCTAAGTGTATACAAAGATACTGAACAAACACATTGAATTTTCCACTGTTAATTTTTTGACCTATCTAAAACAAACAATTAACAAGAAAGAAAACCTGTATAAACAAAATTTTCTGTTGACTAGTCCATTAAAGAGCATTTAATAGCTGCACACCATCAAACTGATAATCATTAAAAGGAAGGATAAGAAAAAGATCTCAAAGTTGGGGGGAGAAGGGGAAGATTCTAGATAAGGAGACGTGTTTCCTACAAACAAGTATGCAAACAAAATAGACCCTGCAAAAGGCACTGCTTAAGAGAAGGAAGTTAAACAATGGCTTTATTGATTTAAGACATGTGGATTTCATTAGGGAAGCAGAATGCACAAAAATGGGTTGCGATATCTGAAACGAGGCAAGGAGCAAAATTAGGTCACAGGGCTTCTCGGACAAAAGGAATGATGAATCTTTATTAGGTAATTGGACTCAGAGGTAAGAGGAAAAAAAATAACTCTTTTCTTCCCAACCCCACTTCGGATAGTTTTTAAGCCTTCAAAGGTAAATCTACATGCTGAACTGTATGGCAAATCCCAGGGACCTACTCTTTTCGACACAGCATCTGCACTGCCAAAGAGTCCCTCAGCCAGAAACTAGAGATTCCCTAGGAAAAACTCATGCTGATATGGAAATAAATAACGTAGAGATCAAAGCAATGCATGTAAGATGTCCCAGTGGCCCCAACACGAAGCTTCAGCTGAATTCAAAAGTAGTAAAGTAGCAATAATAATATTTTTTTTTACTGGGATAGACATTTTCCTCTTAAGAGCTCATAACCCATGGTAGCTTATATAAAAGCTGATATGCTATTCATGTGGGAGATCATTTTTAAAATAATGGACAACGAAGCAAAAATCACTGAACTGTTCTAGTGAGAACACTTTCACTTCAACAAATACTTAGAAAGTGTGATGGGAATACTTTTGCACAAACCTCTTAGTTCAGTTTTGACCCTATGGCCTGACATGCCCAGCCAAGGCAAAAATGTTTAATTAAGAGAAATGGGACTTTTAAGTTCTGTCAAGTTCTGTCTTTTTTCCTGTCTCCTTCCTTCCCTGCATTCCTTTTTCTAAAATTTTCACTTTTATCTTATGACCTAGCTGCCTCTTCCTGCTTCCCACCAAGAACTTGATCCCATAAAACTGGCCCTTCCCTGATACCCTTGCACATCTGGTCTCCCCAGGATTCCATTTCCCCTAAGACCAGCCCAGGGAAGAGCTATTCATGTAAACCAACCTCAGGAAGAAGTTATTGGCCTAGTGATTTTTCCCGATCAGATGAGATTTACACTCAAATGGTTGCCTTAGATACATTTCAACACACAATGTTATCAATTGAGCCAAATAACTATGGAAGAATTTACTGACCACAAAATCTAGTAGCCTTTTTATATCAAAGAGAAATAAATGATTTTTTAGAGCACCTGATTTGTACAAGGTGTCCTGTTAAACTCTTTGAAATGACACAAACACAGCACTTAACCATCCTGAGTCCGAGGACTGCAGACTTCATGAAAGAAGTAAGCCAAGCATCTTCAGTGTGGGGCTGGTATGTGGCACAGGGTGGCATACAGAGACGTGTATGGAAGTTCTCTGTATGGAGGAAGGGCTTGAAAGGGTTTTCCCCTAAGTGAAGGGACTGAGGAAAGATTTGCTAAGTAGTGCTTTTGTCTGCGTTTTTTTGAAGGGTTGAACTGGTATAGGGAGGATTAGGGCAGATTAAAAAATCTTGAGCAAACATGTGAAAAGTCCTACCAGGTGGTTTGCTCCCTTAGACAGCCCTCAGGGATGTCACAATGATGGAAGGCTTTGATGGCATAGACAAGGAAAGAGGGCTCCCGATGTCAGGCTTCCAACTCACAGCCTTCCTGCAAACCAGTGAAATCCAGGCTGGGAACCCAATTGCCTCCTGATGGATGTCATGGATAGAGCTATGTGGGAGAAGAAAGGGTCAGAAAGACATGTTCAGATTCCATGTGACAGGCCCCAAATGCTATGCCAAGGAGTTTGAACTTAATTCCACGGGAAATAGGGAGCCTCAGAAAGCATGAAAATGTTTTCAGACTCCCACATGGGCAAGTGTGTGTGACTATGTGTGGGTGTATGTGTGAGTGTATGTGCAGGTTTGAGTCTGTGTGTGTGTGTGTGTGTGTGTATGTTCATATGTGGATCTGTGTGGGTGTGTATAAGTGTATGTGTCTGTGAGTGTGCATATGTGTAGATTTGAGGGTGTGTTTGTGTGTGTGCAGGTACGTGTTACGTGTCTGAGTGTGTGTGTTAATGTGTGAATAGGGTATATGTTAGTCCATTTCAGGCTGCTACAGTGAAATACCTTGGACTGGGTAATCTATAAACAGCAGAAATGTATTGCTCACAGTTCTGGAGGCTGGGAAGTCCAAGATCAAAGCGCCAGCAGATTTAGTGTCTGGTGAGGGCCCATTCCTCATAGATGATGCCTTGTATGTTCCTCACATGGCAGAAGGGGAAGGGGCAAACAAGCTCTGCCAAGCCTCTTTTGTAAGAGCGCTAACCCTATTCATGAGGGCAGAGCCTTCATGACCTAATCACCTCTCAAAGGCTCCACCTCTTAAGACTACTGCATTGGGGATTTTGTATCAACATATAAATTTGGGGGGGCACAAACATTCAGGCCATAGCAGGGGACAGGGACAGTGGGGGAAGGTGCTGACAGAGACAGCCTAGTCAGTGTGGAGGAGAACTGAGCTTCATGCAGTGGGGACTTGATGGACTCTGATCTCAATCAATAGTTCCACCTGATTCTTGATGTATCCCAGCCTTGGGAGGGAGGGCTGTCACCCTGAGGGCCTCTGCGGCCCAACCAGGAGCCAAGCCTCTGGCATTGACTCTCTCTGACATCCCCTGCCTGTCACTGAAGGCTGTCATTCACCCCCGCTTGCTTCTTCCCTTAGGGAATTGCAGGTCTTCCTCTTCTCTTCTTCCTGCCCTATTTTTATTTTATTTTATTTTATTTATTTTTTGAGATGGAGTTTCGCTCCTGTTGCCCAGGCTGGAGTGCAATGGCACAATATCAGCTCACTACAACCTCTGCCTCCCGGATTCAAATGACTCTCCTGCCTCAGTCTCCCGAGTAGCTGGGATTACAGGCGCCTGCCACCACGCCCAGCTAATTTTTTTTATTTTTAATAGAGACAGGTTTCACCACGTTGGCCAGGCTGGTCTTGAACTCCTGACCTCAGGTGATCCATCTCTCTGGGCCTCCCAAACTGCTGGGATTACAGGCTTGAGCCACCACACCCAGCCCTTCCTGCCGTATTTTTTAAAAAGCATGTATGCATACACACATACACAGATACGCACAGGCACTCATATGTACACACATATACATATATACATGTGTGCGTACATATATAATTTTTAAAACAGAGAACAAGGAAGAGATATGTGATAGGGTTTTATTTTAATCCTGTTTTTTAACCTGTCATTGATTTGCAACAGGACCTTGGACATGTTATGCAACTCATTTCTTCACTCTATAAATGTTGGCCAAAAGCCTAATGCAGCCCAGCACTGTGTTGCCTCTTGCTGGAGTTACTTTTAGGAACAAAAACGGAGGCAGAGCTTACTAACAGGGGAGCTAGACATCACAACAAATTACGCCCATCTGGCAACTACGTGGAGGAAAGGGCTGGGATCAAATGTACAGGGTACTATGAGAAAGTGTATTTGGGGGCCCTAATTTCATCAGTGGGGATTGAAGGAAGGGTCTTCCTCTGATAATTGGGGGTACTGGCACTGACCTGAAGGGGCTGCTGTGAAGATTACACCTGACTGTGTGTGCCCTGGTGCCTGATAAAACGGTGGTGATTATTATTGTGGTGGAGGCCCAGTCCTGGAGCACTGCAGGGAGGCAGCAGGCTGGGACACACAGAGACCACAGCAGCCAGACACGGTCACTCAGGGGCAAAAATGTCCAAGAACTGAAGCCCAGACCTGCGAGAGAGGCTCACAGAGCCGAGCCCGGGGAGGCCTGCCAGCAGGCAAGCCAATTCCCCTACTCCCAGTACGGTAGAAGTGCGCCGTAGCCACGGTCTCCAGCCCTCCCACCAGACGCAGCTCTAGCCTCTCTTTTCCACCAATCCACAGCAGAAACCAAAAGGTGAAATGCACATGAGAAAATCAAAGCCACGCACAGTTTTCCAAGTTATAGCTGTCTCTCAGGTCAATCCCCAGTTTGAAGTCTCCCTTGCTTCTGAAGGGTTCAAAGTAGCTGAACACAACTTTTCCATTACCCAGCAGCTCCCAGTAACAGGAGATGCTCTGTGTTCCCTGAATCATTGGCCTATTGAAGATAATTTTAGTGGGGTGCTTTAAACTATGGTAAAAAAAAAAAAATAGCATTTTTAACCATTGTAAGTGCACCGTTCAGTAGCAGTAAGTACATTTACATGTGGTACAACCAGCCCCCCATCTATCTCCAGAACTCCTTTCCCCAACAAAATGAAACCCTATACCCATTAAACAATTCCCACGCCTCCTGCCCCAGCCCCCGGCAGCCATCATTCTACTTTCTGTCTCCATGAATTTGCCTATTCTAGGGACGCCACGCCAGTAGAATCAGACAGCATTTGTCCTTTGGTGTCTGGCTTAGTATAACGTCCTGGTGGTTCTAGAAGTCAATGCAGCTTCCACATGTGGATGAACCTGGGAAACAGGTTAAATGCTCAGCGCATCTGGCCAGAGAGTTATTATATTACAGCAGAGCATCACGAGAGTCAGCAGCGCTATAGGTCCGGCGTCATGAGCTGTGTGACTGGGGGAAGTCACTTAACCTCTCTGTGCCCAGGCTTCTTCACATACGAAATGGAAATAATGACAGTACATATTCATAGGGCTTTCATAAGGATCAAATAAATTACTATATGTAAGACACAGTAGTACCTGGCACACTGGGGACACTGGAAAAATATTAATATAATTTAAAATAAAGCACACACATGAACATATGTCTAAATACATGATTACAGGCTCATGCCTGTAATCCCAGCACTTTGGGAGGCCGAGGTGGACATATCACCTGAGGTCAAGAGTTCGAGACCAGCCTAGCCAACATGGCGAAACCTCATCTCTACTAAAAATACAAAAATTAGCTGGGCATGGTGGTACATGCCTGTAATCCCAGATACTTGGGACGCTGAGGCAGGAGAATTGTTTGAACCCAGGAGGTGGAGGTTGCAGTGAGCCAAGATTGTGCCATTGTACTCCAGCCTGGGTGACAGAGCGAGACAACGTCTAAATAAATAAATACAAATATAAAATTATAAAGTTTCTATCCTCACAAAACACTTAGATATTTTTAAGTGATTATGATTAAAAAAATAAAACTACTCTCAAAAAGAATACCTTATATTCATTTAGAAATTAAACATGAATTTTCTATTGGAAACATAGAAAGAAATTTAAATTCATCTATGACAGCCCTCAATCTTAAGAAAAAGATAAGCTCTAGAAGGATTCTAAGCAAGTTTAGAAAAGATATGCCCCAGACTTCCATTTGACAGTCTCTACAACCATTCAAGAAATGAGAGGTAAAACTTAAAACACTCAGTGATGAAGCAAAATGTTGCAATATTGGTAATGTTCACAAGTTGAGATCTAGAAATACTATAAGCAGTAAACTTCAAAGTGAAAAACATCCTCTATTACTGCATATTTATGGAAGAAATTTCCCCATACTGAACAAAGAGATGTCTCTTTATCTCAGATAAACCCATTTTATGGATTTAAAAAAAAAAACAACCTAAAAGATCATTTTGAGTGTAGATTTTGCAATCAAAATCTTGACCACATTTTAACATTCTCCCTTCAGTCTTCTAATTCTCAGTCAGAGGTCATCATTGTCACTTTGTGGCTTGACTTTGCAGCCACGTCTTCCAAAGGCCTGTTGTCTTCTCACCCCAGCACCCGCAGGACGTCTGCAGGGAAGCTATGTTGCCTCCCTGAGGGCCTGCAGGCCTGCTGTGATCCAGCACCGTCATAGCCAGGTAAGAGTTGCATTGTCTCTTCATCTGGTCACAGACGGGCTTTTCCCTTTTTATAAATTTGACACACAATAAACTTTGAGTGAGACCAAAATCAAGGAACCCAACGTGTGTACCAGGGATCCATTGAGAGGGTCATTTGCATCAGGGCATGAGTTTTAGAGTCCGACAGCTTGGAGGCAGGTCGTTGCTCTTGTTCGGGTCAGAAATCTGGTAGTTCTTCACTCCCAGCAGGACTGTAAGGATGAAGAATTCAACTGTTTTGACTCTACACTTTCAGAAATAGAGCTTTCCTTTTTAGAGAGAATAGTCATAATTCTCTCTTATCTTACGCTTTCACTTGGCCTTTTTGTGTGTGTGTGCTGTGCTGGCCTGATTAGAGTCTGTTGTCTTTAAGGGTTTTTCTGAAACGTTTACTCAGGAAACACATGGAATGCACTCTGACAAGTAGAGCCCACATCTCCACTATTTACTGAGGCTTTTTGTTTTCACATATTAAATATCTCATGCCTTACCCAAATACTTTATTTGCCAATAAAGACCCAAGGCTTCAGGTGCAAGGAAAGGAAAGGGAACCAGTGGAAATCAGTGGAATCCCAGTAAGAGGGGAAATATTTCATGAACTTTATTTTTAAAAGCAGGTTTTTAGGGGTACTAGAAAATTCCCCAGACTTGTTTCATTAGAAAGAAAACACAGTATGTGTCAGAGTATGAAAACAGGAAAGGGTGAGAGAGTAGCCGTTGTTTGATCATCTCAATCAAGGGGAAATTTGTCTGAGGTAAACAGTTCTCAGAAACAGCAATAGTTTCACAGACTTGATTTTTAAAATAGTTTTTGTATCCTCCAAATCAGGCCTAGACTAAAAGTCTGCACTCCTTAGGACAATGAAGGCCAGTATAAGTCTTGCAATAATTAGGACTTGCAATAATTACCTTGGAACGCAAAATGGTGATGACTTTTTTTTTAATCATGAAGTAACTTAGAGATAACAATGTCTAATTTATGGAGATGAGAAAATAAAAACCAGACTGAGTTAAATATAGCTCTTACCTGCTGACAATAATAGCATGTAAATTGATTGAGAGGTAATTGAAGGAAAAGCATATGGATATATTTAGATTATTCAAGAGAATAAAATATTCACTAACATTAGACGCATTGATTAAATATACATGAAAAAATTCTAGGGATACACTAAAAGACTAGAAATAAACTGCATAACTTCCAAACTAGTAGAGGGGAAAAAAGCAGTACAGATAAGGCAACTTATTTTATAAATTTCTATAATCATTATGTTGATTATATTTAAGAAATAAAAATTAAAGATGACTGCACTAAACATTCAATTTAAGAAGTTAACTTTGAAAAACAATATAGACCCAAAGATAGTAGGAAAAAAGAAATAATAAAGGCAAGAGAAGAAGTTAATAAAATAGGAAACATAAAAGCTATAAAGAGGATCAAGATGCTAAGAGTTATATCTTTAAAAACACTAATAAATGGATAAACTTCCAGCAAAACTGATCAAGAAAAGACAGAGAAGTTATAAATAAACAATATTAAGACTGAGATAAAAAGAGGACCAAACCACAGATGTAGCAGTAATTATAAAGATAAAAGAAGAATATTATGAGTAAGTTTATAAAAATAATTTGAAAAATTATATGAAGCAGCCAACTTCTCAGAAAAATATAAATTACCAAAAATGACTCAGGCAATAATAGAAAATCTGACTGGCTTGATAACTGTTAACAAAATTAAGTCAGTAATTAAAAATCTTCCCACAAGAAACTCTAAGCCTAAATGTTTCTACAGGTGAGTTCTCACTAAATTTAGGAATAGATACTTTCAATCTTACCAAATTCTTTCAGCAAGCAGAAAAAGAGAAAACATTATCTCAACTTATTTTACAAAATTTGTAAAATCAGGAAAAAAAACTAATGCATAAAAATAGAAGCAAAACTCTCAACAAAATATTGACAGACTGAATTCTATATAATATAATCCTACATAATATGTATTATATCACAATCAAGTTAGGTTTATTCTAGGAATGCAGGGTTAGTTCAAACTCAGAAAAATCTATTAATATAACAGATCTAACAGATTAAAGAGGGCCAATTAATCATCATAGAGATTCAGGAAAAGCATTCAATGAAATTCAATATGCAATAGACTAAGAATAGAAGAAAACTTTCTAGTTTGATCAAAGACCTTCACAAAAAAATGACAGTAAACACCCAATGTTGAAATACTACAAATTATTCCCTTTGAAATTAGGAGCAATTCAAGAACATTTACTCTCACTTCTATTCAATATTATTTTAAGAGTCCTAGTCATCCTAGATAAATAAGAAACAAATGAAAGATATAAATATCGGGAAAAAAGAAACAAAATTGTTACTATATGCAAATCATATAATTGTATGCATAGACCACCTAAAAAATTTACAGATATATTATTAACATTAGAGCTTCTAGCCAGCTTACTAGCTATAATACCAATTTGTATTCTATATACTGATAACAAACATTTAGAATTTTATATTTTTTAAAAATACCATTTATAATATCAAGAAATATATACAATACTGATGCATAAATATGAAAAAGATGTGCAATATTTTTCTGCAAAAATATTCTACAAACATTTATTGCAGAGATTTTTAAAATAACTAAATGGAGGAACATACTAACTTCATAGATCAGAAGGCTCAATTTTGCAAAGATGTCAGTTCCTAGAAAATTGATTTATAGTATTAACAGAAAAACTTCAGACAAATTAAGTTTAGCAGAATTTATTTGAGCAAAGAACATTTCATGAATCAGGCAGCACTCAGAACCAGAAGAGGTTCAGAGAGCTCTACCCAGAAGCATGAGCAGTGAGCTATGGAAATAGACTGAATATGGAAGCCAAGTAGAGAAAGCATCTGAATCGCTACAGCTGGCATTTGGCTTATTTTCTCATGATGTAATCAGTTGGCTACCTGTGATTGGCTGAAACCCAGCCATTTGTTAGAAAAAAGTGTTGAGTTTAGTACACGCTAAGTTAGGCTGCAGTTTGTTGCATAGGAAATCAAGGTACAAAGACAACCTCAGTTTACTGGCCTCCTGCTTATTTAATTTAACAATGGATTTCATGAATTTCTAATCAAAATCCCCAAGTGACTTTTCCTGGCAATTGATAAACTAATTCTAAAATTTATATAAAAGAGTAAAGATCTTATGGTCATTAAAACACCCTTAAAGAAGACAAAGTATGTAGAGAGATTTCCCCAGCCAGATATCAAGACTTACTACAATGCTATAGTAATTAAGATAATGTAGTCTGTCTTAATAGGACAGACAAACAGACCAAAGGGACAAACTGAAGGGCCCAGACTCAGATCCATGCACATGTGAAATCTTGATATTTGTTGCAAGTAACATTACAGAGGAAATGTTGGATTATTTGCAGAGAGTGCGGGACTCTTAGATATTTCAATAAAAATTTATATTGTATCTCTGCCTCATAACTTACTCAAAAATGAATTATTGATGGACCAAGAATTTAAATGGGGGAAGCAAATTTTTTAAACTTTTAGAAACATATCCCTATTCCTAAAAATATATATTAGAAGCATTTTGGGTAAAGGGCCATGATTTACTTACTTTACCATTAAAGGTTTCAAGAAAGAGATTTTCAAAAGTTGAGAGAGAGAATGCAAAAGAAAATGGGAGTAAAATGTAAATAATATGTGCATCTGGGAATAGGGTATACTGAGGTCCTTTGTACTATTTTTATCTTTTCAACATATCTATTAGCTTGAAGGTGTTTCAAAATAAAAGGGTGTTTTTACAAAAAATCTTTAGAAGAAAATATAGGAGAATAGCTTTATCACCTCAGGGTACTTAGGCCACTCTTGAACACAATTCAAAGGATAGAAATTATAAAGGAAAATATTGACAAAATAAATTACATTAAAAGAATTTATGTTCATCAAAAATAGCCATTAAAAGAGAGAAAAAATACATACCATCAACTGGAAGGAGATATTTGCCACACATCAAACTGACAAAGGACCAGGATCATGAATATATAAAGAACTCCTATGAATTAATAACACATACAATATGTATCTCTTCCTGTGTGTCAAGGTCTATTAAAAATAATAAATAACCCAATGAAAAAGTGGGCCAAAATGAATATTTCACAAAGGAAGGAAACCAAATATTAAAAACATTAAAAGATGCTCAGCACATTTGTAATCAGAGAAATACAAATTAAAACCCCACTGGTATAAAATTTTAGTCCCACATGACTGGCAAATATTAAAAATCTTGGCACTATCAAGTATTCATAAAGACATAAAGCAACAGGATGTCTCCTATGCTGATGTACAGCAGAAATCAGTACAATCTTTGGCATCACCTATTTTAATTCACCCTTCAATTCCAATCCTGGACATTTACGGATACTAGCAAAAGTCTTGCATGTGCAAACAGGTGATGAGTATAAGATTATTTATAGTAGAAATTGCTTATAATAAATAAAAAGCTGAAAACAACCTGAAATTTCCATCAATAGTAAAATGAATAAATAACAGTGGTACATTCATAGAATGGAATGAATATTAAATGACTACATATGGCAATATAAATGAGTCTAAACAATGTGGGGGAGAAGAAAGACCTTGAAGAATTCAAGCAGTTATGAAAAGATGAAACTTTGAAAAATGAGGAGTGAGTTAGACATTCCAGTCAGCGTCTAGGAACAGCATGACCCACATGGGAACTGCACGTGCACAACCCGTCCCCCATGGCACGTTTCCCCAATGTGGAACTCGGTCTATGTGGACTAAGTTACTCTGTGTCTCTGAGATCACAATGGGAATTATCATTGAAATTCTTAAAAATCAGAGTTTGTATGTCCAGAAAGAAAGATTCTGTCTGCTTGCCCAATCATTGACTGTAGCAGGATTTAACATTAGTATTCAAGTTATTAAAGCTATAAATTAAGAATCTCCATTTTTCTGAACATTTAAATTCAGTTTGCAAATCTTCTTTCTTTTTTATTTAGAAATATAGCAATTGTCCAAAAATCAGAAGAGCTATTTTCACATTCCTTGATAAATGTTTAAATTAGTTCATAAGTTAAAAAACTAAAATGTCCTATCTTAAATAACAAAATTTTCTTAGACACTTCGAACTACAATTAGATATTTAACACATCTGAATTGCTCAAATGCCTATCATGCAGATTTAATAAATTTAATAAGAACGTTCTTTCCTAGCATTCAATCTATATGATAACTCTAATAAACTTTAAAATATAATAAAGCCAATAACTTGTAGGTGTGTGTGTGTGTATGTGTTTTCTCTTTTTTTTTATCATTAATACTTTAAGTTCTGGGTTACATGTGCAGAACATGCAATTTTGTTACATAGGTATACACGTGCCGTGGTGGTTTGCTGTACCCATCAACCCATCACCTACATTAGGTATTTCTCCTAAAGTTATCCCTTCCCTAGTCCCCCACCCCCAACAGGCCCCAGTGTTTGATGTTCCCCTTCGTGTGTCCATGTGTTCTCATTGTTCAACTCCCACTTATGAGTGAGAACATGCAGTGTTTGGTTTTCTGATCTTGTGATAGTTTGCTGAGAATGATGGTTTCCAGCTTCATCCATGTTCCTGCAAAGGACATCAACTCATCCTTTTTTATGGATGCATAGTATTCCATGGTGTATATGTGCCACATTTTCTTAATCCAGTCTGTCATTGATGGACATTTTGGTTGGTTTCAAGTCTTTGCTATTGTGAATAGTGCCACAATAAACATACGTGTGCATGTGTCTTTATTGTAGAATGGTTTATAATCCTTTGGGTATATGCCCAGTGATGGGACTGCTGGGTCAAATGGTATTTCTAGTTCTAGATCCTTGAGGAAAGGCCACACTGTCTTCCACAATGGTTGAGCTAATTTACACTCCCACCAATAGTGTAAAAGCATTCCTATTTTTCCACAATCTCTCCAGCACCTGACTTTTTAATGATCACCATTCTAACTGGCGTGAGATGGTATCTCATTGTGGTTTTGATTTGCATTTCCCTAATGACCAGCGATGAGGAGCGTTTTTTCATATATCTGTTGGCTGCATAAATGTCTTCTTTTGAGAAGCCTGTCTGTTCATATCCTTTGCCCATTTTTTGATGGGGTTGTTTGCTTTTATCTTGTAAATTTGTTTAAGTTCTTTGTAGATTCTGGATATTAGCCCTTTGTCAGATGGAAGGATTGCAAAAAATTTCTCCCATTCTGTAGGTTGCCTGTTCACTCTGATGGTAGTTTCTTTTGCTGTGCAGCTCTTTAGTTTAATTAGATCCCATTTGTCAATTTTGGCTTTTGTTGCCATTGCTTTTGGTGTTTTAGACATGAAGTCTTTGCCCACACCTATGTCCTGAATGGTATTGCCCAGGTTTTCTTCTAGGATTTTTATGCCCAGGTTTTCTTCTAGGATTTTATGCCCAGGTTTTCTTCTAGATTTTCTTCTAGGTTTTCTAGGTCTTATGTTTAAGTATTTGATCCATCTTGAGTTGATTTTTCTATAAGGTGTAAGGAAGGGGTCCAGTTTCAGTTTTCTGCATGTGGCTAGCCAGTTTTCCCAACACCATTTATTAAATAGGGAATCTTTTCCCCATTGTTTGTGTGTGTCAGGTTTGTCAAAGATCAGATGGTGGTAGACGTGTGGTGTTATTTTTGAGGCCTCTGTTCTGTTCCATTAATAAAGTCAATTACTTTAATCTCACATATCTTAAAATCAGATAAAGCATATTTAAAGTGATATAGTAATGACAAAACTTACTACATTCATACAATCCCTACAAATACATACCCTACATAACAATAGCAATATTACATTAGAATTTTTGTTCTGGATTTACACACTTGCCCAGTGAAGGCCAGCATTAGCACCTCTGGCTGGCCACAGGAGCTGGGACATGTCCACTTAAAGATTTTGACATTGGACTGGCCACTGCTGACCAGATGATACTGCCCAAGCCACAAGCCAACAAGTTGAGCCCTGATTTAACTTAGACTCTGTCTTCTTACCCAATCACTTACTGAAATACTTTCATAACGTTTTTCTGCATACCCACACTCCTCTCCAATTCCCTGCCCCACCCAGATTGCAACACTTTTATGTCTTTTCATTCGTGAAATTCTGTACTCTTTAATATTTTACTTTGACATTTGTTTTCTCATTTCTATAATCATTTGTTTATACAAGGCTAACTCGGGGGGAATTAATTTTGAATTATAAATTCACAAAGGCATTAGACACTTGGCTAGAGGATGAGCTGGAGATAAAAATTATTCTTAGACTATAAAGTATCTAAAATAAAGAAAAAAGAATTTACAAACATCTTGAAACTATGGGTTAAGGAGTTTCCAATTGTTTCTGACATGCAGGGATTGACAAATAAAAAACACTTCAGTGCTGGTTGCTAGCTTAAGATTTGTAAAATGTCACTGCATTTGTCTCTGTCCAATGCGGACCTCACTGAGGATATGCAGATGCTGTTACAGTAACAGCAATAATCCAAAATGTAATGACTTATTACCCCTACCTGCTCGTGCAAGACCTTGGGCACCTCTAAATTCCATCCAAATATTTCCTGGGGTCCCCCACAAATGTCTCACATGTTTTCATAAACAAAATCACTTATGCAGTTGAGGCAACGTTTTTATTTTTCAGAGATAGGATCTCATTCTCTTGCCCAGACTGGAGTGCAGTGGTGTGATCATAGCTTACTGCAGCCTCGACCTCCTGGGCTCAAGACCTCTGAGTAGCTGGGATTACAGGAATGAGTCACTGCACCCAGTCCTAATTTAATTTAAGCATTTTTCAGTGACTGCCCCAATGTGCTCCAGACCCTGGATGACATGGGTTCATTCTGCAAGAAGGTTTCCAGATTAGAATCCCTTTGGGTACGGAATTTGGGGAAATAGTTTGGGGAAATGATTCTTTCAGCTTTTCTTTTAGCTTTTAGCTTTGCAGGGATTCAGCTAAGACAAGAGCTAAATAGGGCAGGCAGGGACTGGGAAGGGAAATATAGAGAAGAAAAAAATGTAAGAGATGATAAGCACCAGCATTCACACATGAAGATGACACCTTATGATGGATTGTGGTGATGGGGATTAAAGAGGAGTCAAAGTGAAATTAGAGTTTCTCGGCTGTTGCCAAGACAGTAAATAACAAAGAGGGAGGATGGATTGTACACAGGAGAAAGATAAGAACTTTTCTCTTAACTTCCTTCATGTACTTCGGCATGCCTTCACACAAACCTCACCTCAACGTTTTGAGAAGGAAATGTATTTGTGGTTCTTCAGTTGACATCTATTTTCTCATGTGTATTTTGCAAGCTTTGTAGCCCTAGGATAAAGTCAAAACAATGAAATTCTGTTTATTAGTGTTGTTACAGTTATTAAACTCCATTTTCTCTTTTGGGAAACATCAGTTCCATTAGAATTAGAAGATTGTCCCCAAAAATGTTTTCACAAGGATATTTGAGGATGCTTTTTTCATGATGGAAACGAATCGAAACAAATGTCCACCAGTGAGTGAACTGGGTAAATTAAGATCTATAAAGATGATGAAGTCATTAAGAATGATCCATTCATCCATTCGTTCATTCAACATTTTTTTTTTGAATGGTAACTGTATGTCAGGCACTATTCTAGTTTCTTCAGAGGTAAACAAAGCCGGCAAAACGTTCTGCTCTCCTTGACCTTACAGTCTAGTGGGGAGAGACAGTAAACAAAATAAGTAAGGAAAATATATGTTAGATGTCAAGAAGCACTATGGATACAAATAAAGCAGGCAAGAGGACTAGGGAGGCCAAAGGAGGATGCATTTAAAATAGGGAGATGAGGGAAGGTGACATTTGAGTAAAAATGTGAAGGAGAAAAGGGAGAGCCACATGGATATTAGGGTAAGCTGCCTTCTAGGGTTATGGAACAGCAGATGCAAGGGTGCTGAGGCAGGAGCAAGCCGGATGTGCCCAAGGAACAGAAAGGAGACTGGTTGAATAAGAGAAGCAAGTGAGCAGCAGAGAAGTAAACTAGAGGATCAACAAGATCAGAGATGCCAAGTTACACAGGGCTTGTCATAGACTTTAGCTTTTATTCTAAGTGACATGGGAGATCTTTGGACAATTTTGAGCAGACAAGAGCCATGATCTTATTTATGTTTTACAGGATCCCTCTGGCTCCTTTGTTAAGATTGGGTATAAGGGGTTGGGCACGGTGCCTCATGCCTGCAATACCAGCACTTTAGGAGGCCAAGGTTGGAGAATCACTTGAGGCTAGGAGTTTGAGACCAGCCTGGTCATCATGGAGAGACCCCGTCTCTACAAAATATTTTTAAAAATTGTTTTAAAGTATGGCTAGAAGGAAGATAAAGGCAGTAGAAAGGTTACCAGTTAGGAGGCTATTAGAATAACCCAGGTGAGAAATGATGATTCAGAATGGTAGCCATGAAGGTGAAACAGTTTGAGTAAGATCTGGATACATTTTGAAGGTAGAGTAGATGGAATTTGCTGACACATTGGTTTAGAGGTCTGAGAAAAAAATAAGGAGGAAAAAAATGACTCCAAGTTTTCTGGCCTAAGCAACCAGAAAGATGGAACAGCTATTTACCGAAATGGGAATTCTGCAGGAAGAACAAGTTCCATTAGGTTAAACTCTAGTGCCATTTTTGCAGGTTCAAAACATTTGAATATCCGTCTTTTCATATAGTTTAACCTAACGTAAATGTATCTATGTTGACATAGAAAGATATCCTGGAAATATTTTTGAGTGGAAAAAGGAGCATACAGAATTGCCAAAAATCATATTATTCTATTTACAAAAAATTGAGAGTGCGTGGGGGACCCTAAGACTTGCAATGTGAAGATTTGTCTTGATGTGCTCAAGAACTTTAAAAATCCAGAGCATTTTGGTGCTCTGGGATTGCAGAAGTAGTCTACTGCCTTCTACTAAGACTGACATTGACCTCTTGCTTGAAGACATTACAGGATCCTCTAACTTAAAGACAGCACGAGAGCCTCTCAGGATCTACCCTATCTGTCCTGGACATCACACCAATACACAGGATCAAGTCACATGAGCCAGCATGGGAAGTGCTGAGCTTATTAAGCCAGGACAGGGTCTCTATGCTTAAAAAAAGCCACAAGACCTAGCCGACTAGTGCTAGCTAGAGCTGGGGTTTGGGGGACATGCATGGGGCTGGATCCCAAGGTGATGCGTCAAGGAAGACAAGATCAACTCAGATAAGCGGGGGAGGGCTCATTGATATGGGAGCATCATCTTGTAATTCAGAATTCAACACTCCTGCAAGGATCCCAGAAGATGATGCTGATATGCTGCTAGGAGGCTCTCAGCCTCTTGAAAATATATTTGCAATAAATGTAGGAGAAATGCTAGAGCTGCTGCAGCAAACAGTGAAGGGGAGAAGAGGCTTGTAGAGGTGAGCATGCCAGAATGGATCTTCCACATGCAGCCAAAAAGCCTGTTCACCTGAGCAGCAAGGACAGAGCTGGTTAGAAGGGAGCAAGCCTCACTAAGAAGCTCAGCGGCATGCCCAACAGCAATGCATCATAAGACGGCAGTGGTACATCTGGATCAGAGCGCTCAATGAAGCTGCATGAAGAGGTGGCCCAACCCCACATGACATCTAACAGTACCACACATGCACTCTCCCTGAGCTCACCAATTCAGCTGCATGGGGGAGGGAGATCCTTTTGAGAAGCTAAAGGAATTTTTTAAAAGGCTGAGCAGGGTTCACCCATGGATGGTTGTCTTGGTGTGTGAGTACAAGCTAAAGACAGGTGGCTTCTGTGTCACAGACCCTCTCACAAATGGCACTGAAAGCAGCAGTGGGGAGGGATCTCCCAGTGAGCAGAGCTTTAGGCAGCACACTTAGTCATCCACGATGTGGTAAGAGAGTAGCTTGAGTCAAGATGATAGGTGGTTTCATGGACAGTGATAAACCATGTGACTGGTTGGTTGGATCTGTCAAAAGAAAGTTTGGAAGGTCAGAGACAAGGGGGTCTGGAGAAGAGGCTGCAGATGGACATAGGGGAGCAGAAATCACGTGGGAGGGACTTTGTTTCCCATGTTAATGTCCATCACAGAACATTCATCATAGAAGACTCACTAAACAACCAAGGAGATGGAATGATTTGACCCGTTGACAACAGCCAGCTTCTGTCACCAGCTATGCCAAGTGTTGGCACAATGGGCTCATGGACAGAGGCCATGGGGGCAGGAATGCAGGCTATATTTGGGCCCAATAGTGCTGCTATTGCTGCAACCAACTTTACAGGAACAAAGCCAACATTGAGACCCCAGTTTGGCACCATTCCTCAAGGAGATCAGCTACTTGGTGACAACTTGACTTCAGTGGACCATTTCTACCCAGGAATGAGCAGTCGTTCATATTGACTGAGAGCAAATATGTATTTCAAGTACAAGTTTGCTCTCCTGCCTGCCAAGCCTCAGCCATCACCATGATCACAGGCCTTACTGAGTGTTGGACCATTGATATGGGATCTTGCTTAACATCGTCTTGGACAAGGGTCTTACTATGCAACAAAGGAAGTATAGCAGTGGGCACTTAACCACGGGATCCACTGATTCTATCACATACAGTCCCGCCTAGAACATTTGTGCCTGATAAAAATTAAACAGCTTTTTGAAGGTGCAGCTGAGGCGCTAGCTTAGAAATGACACTCTGCAAATATGGAGCACTCTTCTCCAGAATGCTGTACACATCCTAAATCAATAAACATTACTGAGCTGTGTCCCCTGATATATTCTATAACCCAGGTCCAGGAGGAACCAAGGGGTGGAAGTAGGAGCAGCCCTGTTTATCACAACTCCAGCATGGGGACTTGAAATTGCCCATCCCTGCAACAGTTGGCTCTGTAGTCTAGAGATCCTGATCCCCAGAGGGCAACGCTTCCACCAGGGAACAAAGTAAGGGTCTCAGTAAACCTTAAACTGTAGCTGCCACCCAGTTACTTCAAGAGCCTTGTGCCAAGAGACCAGCAGACAAGGAAAAGGTCATCATCCTTGATGCTGTAAATCATCTGGGCAAAGTGACCCAGATCATCACAGGTGTGACTGAAGTGATACAATAGGGCAGGAAGGAATATATTGGGCACCTAAGTGATATAATGAAGCGTCTCTTTATACTTCCAGGCCTAATTTTAATGGTAAATGGGCAAATGCAGCAGCCATAGCCTAAGCAGGGCATTGTGGCCAGGGGCTCAGACCTCTCAGGAATGAAGTCTGCTCACACCAGACAAGACACCTCGACCAAGACAGGTGCTAGCCAAGGGTGAAGGGAATCAAGAATGGGTCATAGGAAAGACAATGTGTATAAGTTGAAGCCTCAGGACCAGGTGCAGTAGCAGGGGCTATAGTTTATCCTAATAACCTATCTTTGGCAGAGTTATCCAGGAACCCTGGAGGAGCTTATCCCAGTTGGGATAAACTTACTATATGAAGCAAGTGGCCCCAAGTGGTGGGAGGTGTGGACTCCAGTGGCTACTGTGGTGCACTGCTCAGATCCCCCTGGATGAGGCATTTGCTTCTAGCTGTCAGGAGCATTGGCTGCAAACAGCTCACAATTGAACCTCCACAGGAAAAGTTCTAAGTAGAAAGAAGCTGCTTTGCCCAAGGTTATGCCCCCTGCTGAAGACACAGGAGCAGCCCACATCCAATGACTGGTAGATAATGCAGAGTATAAGGACCACTCCCCTTGCCTGAATTTGAGCTAACTCCGAAGGGCCAGCCCAGCTCCAGAAACCATGAGATCAGCTGAGACCTCTGTTGTAGCTGTATTGCAGCTTCACTTCTGCCTTTCCCAAACCTGCTTTATTTATTTCCTCATAGATGCTCTTTCCAAGAGTGCTTCCTCGTGATCCTCCCACATGCACATCTCCATCTGCTGTGGTTTAAATGTGTCCCCCAAAGTGCATGTGTTGGAAACTTAATCCCCAATGCAACCAAGCTGAGAGGTGGGACTTTTAAGAGGTGATTAGGTCATGAGAGCTCTGCCCTCATGAATGGATTAATGCTGCTATCATGCGAGTAGTTTCATTATTGTGAGAGTGGATTTATTAGAAAAGCAAATTTGGCCCTCTCTTGCTTCCTTTCTCCCATGTGTCCCCATTCTCTTGCCCTTCTGCTCCTGCCATGGGATGACACAGCAAGAAGGCCCTCACCAGATGCCAGCCCCTCAGTCCTGGATGTTTAGCCTTCAGAACTATAAGAAATAAAATTCTGTTCCTTATCAAATACCCAGGCTCTGGGTGTCCTTTTACAGCAGCCCAAAACAGACTAAGACACAATCTCTGTGCATTTTCACAGAAAACTGTGCCTAAGATACTTCAGTATTTCAATTTTGGAAGAAGACGGGGAAAGAGAAACAACAACTTCTGCTGTTTCCTCACCCTGTCCCTTCACTCTTTTCTCCTACAAAAATTGCATCGTCTTCTCCTCATCTATATTTTGCTATTCCAAAATAAAAGCAAAAGCCAAAGCCACTCCAGCCTCCCCAGCGTCTTGTCTCAGTTCTAGTATATACGTTATCTAGATAGCAATGAGCAGGAGCTGACATCCCTCAAAGTGTGTCTCACCTGTCCCATCCCAGGCTCACACTCTTCTATGCACAGAGAGCTTCTTAAGAAAATGTGAATAAGAAAGACTTGTTCTTGCTATTTCAACTTTAAACCATGTAACAAATATTTTTTATCCCACTACCAGATTAAAATCACACCAATCTGGACAATGTGCAGTTTATTACAACTCTGTTCCCACTGGGATAGCAGAAAGAGCTAATGTTATTGTTTTAAGTATACTGAAGCCAGGTTTTTTTGGGTTATTTTTTGTTAGTACAAGCCAGTAAGACCAACTAGCTCATTTTTTTTATCCTCCAGAACAATTGGGAGGTGTTTGGGTTTTTTGTTTTTGCTTTTTAAAATCTCAACTGACTCATTTGGTGGGAACAAATTCACATGTCAGCATGTGGTCTGACCAATATGACCTATCTACAGGGAGAAAAAAAACATTTTCAAATTAAGGTACATTCAGCAATTATACATTCTTGTTTTAAAAAATATATACTGACCAGCACCTAGCCATATAACAAAGAGCATGTGCCTTAGATTGCCACAGTGGGAAGATTGATCAACATCAGTCCCATTGTTTGAGTCAGGATAACTTGCTCACATTTCAGTCAGCTTGAGTAAAAGGGAACTTACTGCAAGATGAGAGGAGTATTTCATGAAACTTGAAGAATATACACAGGAAGTCAAATCTTTGGTAACTAAATGCTTGCTCTGTCTATTTTTCTCTCCCTTCCCTATCCCACCCCAATGTCTCTCTGCTTCCCTCTGTCCCTTTGCTCCCTCCTCTGGCTTCCTTTGCAGATTGCCTCTGGCTCTCTCTGCTTCATCACCAGTCCTCATGGCCCAAAAAGGCTGCTGCAGCTTAGTCTTCTAGAAGAAGTCACCTTCATGGAATATAGTCTCGTAGCCTCTTAAGTCAAACTTTTGTGATTTCTATCTGAGTGCTTTGGGTAGAGTCAGATATCCCTGATCTACCTGTTATAAAAATAAAATGCCCAGCCCCATTGTTCAGGAAAGCTTATGCAGACACCTGTCTAAGGATGGAGGTTGACCTTTTCAGGCACCCCAGAAGTATTTGTCACATTTCTTGGATATACATTTGAATCCCTTAGCAAATTCCACCATATTCCTTCTGGCAGACAGTGAGGCGAGAGACAAATTATCCATCTCAGTGAACCTATATATCATGTTTGGTTTTATATGGCAGCACCCAGTAGAGATGGGACTGATAATCCTGAGGTTCAAGGGATAATGCTTATCTTTGAAAGAAAAGTAGATGGAGGGGGGTAATTATTATAATAGTTTTCAATGTATTAGTAGAAGCATCATTTATTTTTAACAAGAAACTTACTAGCTAAAACATGCACAGAACCCTTTGACTTAGGAATTCCACTTCTCAGAATGCATACTAAGGAAACAATCATAACAGTACTGATATGGTTTGGCTATGTCCCCACCCAAATCTCTAATTGTAGCTCTCATAATTCCCATGTGTCATGGGTGGGACCCCATGGGACGTAATTGAATCATGAGAGTGGGTCTTTCTTGTGCTGTTCTCCTGATAGTAAATAAGTCTCACAAGATCTGATGGGTCTATAAAGGGGAGTTTCCCTGCACATGCTCTCTTGTCTTCTCCCATGTAAGACATCCCTTTGCTCTTCCTTCGTCTTCGGCCGTGATCGTGAGGCCTCCCCAGCCTTGTGGAAATGTGAGTCCATTAAACCTCTTTCTTTTATAAATTACCCAGTCTCAGGTATGTCTTTATCAGCAGTGTGAAAACAGACTAATACAAGTACATAAAACATTATAAAGAGATATTCATTATAGATATGTATTAATATAAATGAAAAGAAGTTGCATATCTATTAATAGGAATTCCAATGATGAATTTATGTTCTATGCATGGGGTTGGCTATTGTGCAGCCTTTACAAATTATCTTTTTGAAGAGTATTTACTCACATAGGAAAATGTTTATAATATGCTAAGGGAAAAAAACAAAATCATATGCATCCTCCTAATTGTATTTTAAATAATTTACCTATAATGCATTTAAAGAAGATAAGAAGGCAATATATCAAAATGTTAACAGCGATTATTTCTGAATGGTGAGGGATGGGTAACTTTTATTTTCTTTTTTATTATTGGCTTATTTTCCAAATTATCTCAGATGGATGCATATTGTTTTTATAATTAGTTTCTTCAGCCTTTCACCTCACAACAGTGAATGCAATAAAATGAACATTCAAGAAGAAAAGAGAGAAGAAAAGATTACTGAACTACCATGAAGCATGACCAGAGTTGACTTTTATTTTTCAGCTCATCTTTTGTTGTTGTGGGAAGGGCCCACAGAAGCCAACAGTTTTGGTGGAACTCTGATCTGACAGTAGATGCTTCTTATTCCTTGTTATGAACTACAAATGCCCTGACCTCGTGTTTATGATCGCCAACAGTCACTTGTGCATTTCTGTCTCCACTAATGCATGGTGTGGCTAATTGGGTTTGTGAAAAAGGTCACTTCCATCTTTTTTTTTTTAATGAATGGTTTAGTTTATTATTACGGTGGAGTGTTGACAAGCATGGCAGAGACTAAAAATATAGTTCCTTTTCAAAATAAAATATTCAGCATTTTGACTGGCTGCAGATTTATTTGGCAGTAATTTCTTGGTTAAAATTCCCTGAGGTTTCTTTATATGGCTATTTTGGTTCTTTATTTTAAGTATATCAGCATTTTTCCACAGCTTCAAGCTATTCTCATCTCAGCATGTAGGAAGTTAATAGGTAGCACAGAAGCTTGTTACTCCAATTCCAGTAAAAACATAATTGGCTCAAGCAGCTAAGGTACGAGCACCATCCTTTCTGCTACCTTGAAGGACCAGCAAGAATGGCCACAAACTCAAACTCATCACAACAATCAGGCCCATTCCAGGCAGTGCCCATGAATATGGAATAAAGACCGCTTGGAATTTTGTTTTTTAGTCTCAAAACCTTGTAAGGTTTTTTAACAATATTCATAATAGGAATGCAATTCCATTTAAGGTGGTTGCCCACCTAGATACACACATATTCCAGTGGTACCACCATTCTTCGAAACATCTGTGAAATTTCTGTTTTGGAATCGCTTTCAGATATAGTTTATGGAGAAATACATCAGAAAATTAGTCTCGTTCATTTCTAATCACATATGAATCAGATTAAAAAGTTAGATTACTCAACTTATTTACCAGACTGGGCACCAGATGCCTTTTGCATTTTCTAAATAGATTCTCTCGCAAAACCAAAGTTTGCCACCAATAAATCTTTCAAACCACATGCCTTGGTCTAGGATAGGAATTCCAATAAGAGAATTCCAAAAGGGATTAGATTAATGGTAGAATCATTGGAATAAGTGTACAGTCTTCCAATCTAACAACTCTGAACTGGGCATTTGGATCACTTAAAAAAAAAAATTAAGTGAGTTCCAGGCTCTGTTACAGGGGCTGCAGCAGCACATATATATCAGGTTTAGCCTTTGCCCTTTGACAATATCAGTCTTAAGAGCACTGACTTGAAGAAGTGATCTAAAATAGTATCTTAGAGTTATGCTAATTTGAACTACCCCAGTCAGAAAGATATGGAAAAGCGAGAAAGATGGAAAATGTTTTAAAGGCCTTTTCTTTGTCTTTCTCTCTCTTTTTTTTTTTTCTCATTTGCAGGACATTGAAACAAAACAGGGAAGTGCATTTGCATTCAGCTAAATTTAATTTGCATGCCTAGATAACCTCTGGGAATTTGGGAGGCTACCTTAGCTGGAATGTGCAATTGTAGCTACCTATTTACGTCACATGTTTGTTATGAAATAAAGGACTAAAACCTTAAAATGCGGTTCAATTTAAATATCTTGATCATCATCAGTAGCAGCAGCAACAATTCTCTCACAGATTTCATCCTTGAGGAAAAGGCAGGAAGTCAGTTAAACTTAATTCGGCTTCCATCGACAAATATAATTTGGACATCAGGAATGGTGCCATGCAAAGACACACACTCTCGTTCAACTCCTTCAGCTCAAGGAACTCATCCAAGTCACCTCAAGCATTAGGGTCTTACTGTGACTATAACAGGAATGCATACTCTCCCAGGCCCTGATGTTATCTAACCAAACTGGACTCCACCTGCCCAGCGCAGTAAGATGAGATATCCACACTGAGGTTTGCAGCAGGAGAAAGGAAGGCATTTATTCGCAGGGTGCTAAGCAAGGACAATTGGCAGCTATTGCTTAAGAGTCAAACCTCCAGATGGCTTAGGGGTAAAGGCTTTTTAAGACAGGGGGCAGAGGTTGGAGGCAAAGTCATAAATTAATACATGGATGCTATACATTGGCTGGACCTCAAAAGGTGGGATATCTCCAAGCATGAGCCCAAGCAAGATCATAAGTGGATTCAAAGATTTTCTGATTTGCAATTAGTTAAGAAGGCAAAGCGTCATCTAAAAATTTGAGATTAGTAGAATGTTCTGGGCCAGGGATGTGACCTCCTCCAGGCCCCTCAAGAAGAAATTTAGAACAAAGAGTTCCGTCTTTGGTTCCCCCTTATCTGGAGGAGATCCATTTGGGTGGGGGTGGGGGGTTCTAGGATTCTGAAAAACAACTAAGGGACATAGGCTAAGATGTTATCTTTAGTTTCTGTAGAGGAGCCAAACATTTCGTGATTCTAACGTCCTTGGATACTGTTTAAGCTACTATTACCTTCTTGCTTATCAAGTTGCTCATTTACTTCTCAGGGCTAGCTAAGTGCCTGCAACTTCCCTTGAAGGAACTCAAGATTTTCTTTTAATTCCATTCTTGTTGGGTGGTGAGGTGGCTGCAGGTCCCCAAGAGGGGCCCCTGCTCTGTCTCACTAGCTAGGAACAGTTCCAGAAGCTCATCCCTCCCCTTCCACCCATCTAGATACCTGGAGGGCCCTAAGCTTAGTATAGTCTCTGTCTAGGAGAAATATTCTTGCTCATGAGATGGCAGTCGTTTGGCAGGCAAAATCTAGAAAGACAGGTGGCTTGATGTTCCCATTTAGAAAATGACCAGTATCTTAACAAAACAGAATTGCCTCGCAGCGGGAATGTCAAAGTGCCAGTTATATCACAAAGCTTCCTGTCATGTTGGGTGGAGCCCTTGGTCCCCCCTGGGAATTCAAGGACTACCACTCAAAGTGCTTCTCTTATTTTTCAAACCACCCCTAAATTTGGGGGTGAGGGACAGTCTGCTGATCCCTAGAACCAGGTATCCTTTTCTCTGCATCATTTCCCAGGCCCCACTCTTCTCTCCTTCAGGTCCATATCAGTCCTTTCTCATAAATGCCATCATTACATCTAAGAAACCAAAGTACCTGATCTTATTGATCACGATCTTGATTTCATCTGTTTCTCCTGAGTCCTAACGTTGACCTTTTGAGATGCCATGTGGCAGGTGTCTCTTACTGTCTTCTGTGCTTGCCCCCATCCTCAAATCTCCTTGATGAGTAAGTGGTGCAAATGTTGATACTGAATCTCAGAGTAAAGAACACTACTCATCTAGTCCGGAGGTTTTCTCTGTTAGAAGTTATGATCTAATTATTTCCAACTCTAAAAATTATTAACCAATTATACCCAATTGTCTAAAGATCCATTCCTAAAATCCCATTAATTCAAATTAATTCCTCCCTACTGGCTTGATAAAAGATGTTTTACCCCTCACTTGAAATACAAGTTCCTTTCAACACAGAGGCCTGTGAATATGCTATTAGTATATAAATTCTCCTTCTAAGTTGCCATTATATAAATGAGTAGTGGGAGTAACTGAAATTTAGGGATATATTATAACTGGCATTATTTTGTTCATTAAATTAATTTGAAATAAGAAATGTACATTCGGGTTGGGTCTGGTGGCTCATGGTCGTAATCCCAGCACTTTGGGAGGCCAGGGTGGGAGGATCACTTGAGCTCAGAAGTTCAAAACCAACTTAGGCAACATAGTGAGACCCTGTCTCTATGAAAAATTAAAATAGTGGCCAGATGTGATGGTGCACACCTGAAGTCCCAGCTACTTGTGGGCTGAGGTGGGAGGATTGCTTCAGCCCAGCAAGTTGAGGGTGCAGTGAGTTGTGATGGTGCCACTATACTCTGGCCTGGCAGACAAAGCAAGATCCAGACTCAAAAAAAAAAAAAAAATTTACATTTAGTAAACAAATTATTAGGGTTAATGATTCAAGGTGGGTAATAATTCAAACTATTTCCTCTCATAAAGGAAAATTTTGTGAACGAAAATAGAGGATTTGAATTGACCTGTGACACTGGCTTTTTCTGTGACCTTACTAATATCCCAAAGAGCAAAGAGCTTTAAGAAAATATTTTTAAATAATGCAAACTTGTATGCCTTTGACATTCCAGTCACCCAAGTGGCCAGGAGTTTAGGTAATGAATAATCGGAATGAAAGTTGCTGTAACTTGTCCAAATCTAGAGATAACGATTTAGATTTGATTTAAATTAGATTTTTCTTTTTGAGCCAAAAAAGAGCCCCTTGCTGTATCTTGTCTTCTAATATTATATCACACACCTATTTTGAATCTTTGCATTGGTGAATGTTATATTTATTCCTTCAAAGTATCTTGTAACTACATGATCAGAATATAAGTAGACTTCAGTCATTGGTTTATACTTTTATTCTTTAGACAATATATAGTACCTAATATGTGCCAGGCATTCCATTTGACTTTGAAAAATGTGAAGATGAAGACACAGTCTCTACCCGCAAGGGCTTAAAGTCTATTTGTGGAAATAGGTGAATAAATTATTAACAATGACAGAATGTGGCTAATACATTAACGAAAATATGGACTAAGTGCTTTGGAGGCATAGAGGAAGTAGTGAATAATATATTCCTCAAAAGTTGAGAATTAACCAAAATTAAATCTGCCTCCTTGGGACTAGACTGGAATGGCAGTTGTAAGGTGAATGAATTGTGCTGACCCCAGCCTAGTCTGGTACATTTACTGGTTTTCCTCTTTCCTATAGACACCTTTACCTTGTTTGCTCAAGAATATTGTGCAACAGTGGACCTTCATGGTTTCCAAGCAGAAAAATGCTGTTTGACCACTGAGCAAATTCTTCTTGACTGCTTTGGATTAAGAATTGCTACTCTGGTGAAATTAAGCCAAAGTGTCATTCAGGAAGCAAGATGTTTCGTTTGAACAGAACATAAATCAAAGCTGGAAGTGGGGGCTGCCTAGACTCCCTGTTCTGAAGCCCTCTTGACTCTGTGAATTCCATCACCAAATCCTTGCTTCCAGACCTCAGGAACATGGCTTCAACAAGTCTGTCTATGCCAAACCCATGCTTCCCATTGCTTTCATTCTGAAGCTTCTAGGGCTGTTTCAAGAATGCAATGCAAAATTAAAATTTCATGGAATATTACGCAATTCTTTCTAATAGAAAGCCAGTAAAATTGTCAAATTTCATTGATTACCAAGCCATGTAGATGACTGGCCAGTTTGAAAGGTCCACACTATGGTTTGAATCTTCGTTTCTTCCCCAAAATCCATGTTCAAACTTAATCCCCATTGTGGTGATATTAAGAGGTGTGTTCTTTGGGAGGTGATTAAGTCATCTATGGCATTAGCACCTTATAAAAGGGCTCAGGGATGAAGGGAGCACCCTCTTGCCTTCCTATCTCTTCCTCCATGTAAGGACATTGCTTTCCTCCTCTGGGGAGGATGCAGCAACAAGGCGCCATCTTGAAAGCAGAGAGCAGCCCTCAACAGACACCACTTCTACTGGCTTCTTGATCTTGGACTCTCAGCCTCCAGAACCATGAGAAATAAACTTCTGTTCTTTTATCAATTACCCAGTCTCGGGTACTTTGTTGTAGCCACACAAAAATGGACTGAAACAGTCTATTAAATTAAAAATAAATGAAATTTATTGATAAATTCCTGATAGAGTTTATTCCTCCTGATACAGATATGCAAAACACTGAACAATGACTGACAAATGAAAGTCACTGTTACCTCGGTGATGTTTCTCTTAGATGAGTGCACCTCCCAGAGGTAATGGTGGCCAATCAGAGCTCAGAGCTCTGCCTACAGCTGCATTAACTCACTGTGGGGAGTTAGTCAAGCTATTTTAACTTCTTCCTAGCTTAGATAATCCACCTGTAGAAATAAATGAGAAAAACTATACATTGAATTTTTGGAAAATCAGATGAAAGATGATATAAGAATAGAGAAAACCCCATTTTTATTTCGTTGAGATACAATATTATTTAGAAAATGATTAAAGTGATACATTAGGTTAGAGGTTCCCAGATTTTTCACAAAGAAATTCTTTGTTTGGCTTTGTGAGATCTTTACATTTCTCTCCTTTCCAAGTATATATAAACACCTATATATGTACTATATAAAAATTATAAATATATATACAAAGGCACTATATAAATTATATGTATAATTTTTATATAGTATGTTTTTAATGATAAAAGTGATACATGTTCATAGTAAGAAATTCAAATAGTACAGAAGGTTGAAAAGAGTATGGATTTTTACTACAACAAAAAATGTTACAATAAAAGTCCTTATCCATTGGATGCATTCCCGGAGGTAGAAATGATGGATCAAAGAGCGTGTGCTTTTTAAATTCTAATAGATATTTGTCAAATTACCTCCAAAATGTTTGCACCATTTTATGCCCCACCAACAGCGGCTGTTTCCAGGCACCTTCCCCATCCCTGGATATTATCAAACTTTTAAATTTGATATGGCCAGTGGAAAATAGGAAAGAAGAATAAGCTAAAAGAAGCCATGGTAAATGGAAAACATGAAATCAGATGGCAGAAATATTTATTATATATTCTAATATGATGATTATTATATACCATTATATATCATGTTATACATAATGTAATTATTAAAATGTCAAAGAGTTAAAACAGATCAAAAGGCAGAGACTTTTAGCATTTATTATTGATTATTAATATTGGTAATAGCTTATTTGTAATTAATATTACTTATTAATATTACTTCCAAGACACATGTTTTTTAAAAATACAGAAAAGTTGAAGTGATGGAAAAATAATAAACTAATCAAATATGGATCAAAGAAAGATGAGACAGCAGTTTTAATATTAACATATAATATATTTAATCTAATACTAATATTGGAGAAAATAGAATTTAAAAGTAAAAGAAATCATAAGATATATTGCTTGCAAAAAGATGGATTATTTAGAAAAGGCATTGGCTTATTACATGAAAAATAATAAATTTAGAGGCCTACCTCACACCATTAAAGGATAAATGGTCTGAGCACAGTGGCTCATGCCTATAATCCCAGCATTTTGGGAGGCTGAGGCAGGAAGATCACTTATTCCCCGGAGTTTGAGACCAACCTGAGCAACATAGTAAGACCCTATCTCTACATAAAATTTAAAAATTATTTGAGCGTGGTGGCATGTGCCTTGTAATCCCAGCTACTCAGGAGGCTGAGGTGGGAGGATTGCTTGAGCCCAGAGGTTGAGGCTGCAGTGAACCATGATCACACCACTGCACTCTAGCCTGAGTGACAGCGAGACCTTGTCTCAAGACAAAATAAAGAAATAAATGCAAAAATAAAAATATAAAATTAATAGAAGAAAATGTTGGGGGATTTTTGGGAAAATCCCCCAAAAACATAAACCAGAAAAGTAAAAACTGACAGATTAACGAAATCAAAATTAAAGATTTGGGGTCAACAAATAAAGCTTAATATTTATCAAGTAAAGTTGTTAATGTGTATTGATTAAACTAATCTTCCTAACGCCCATAAGAAGTAGAAACGCCCATAAGAAGTAGAAGCTGTCATTACTGTATCTTAGAGGTGAGGAGTCAGGCACAAGTTGGTTAAATAGCTTGTCCAAGACCACATCAGTAATTTAGGAGCTGAAGAGAGAGCCCTCGGGTTTAACCACTACACTACATTGCCGCCAGAAGACAACAGAGACAAATTAAACACGTGGGTGATAGACTGGGGGAAAACATTTTAAATATCTATAACTTACACAAAAGAATATACAAGAAACCCCTGCAAACTGGCAAGGGAGGAAAAAGGAAAGCCTGTCAAACATGGGCAAAAGATACAAACAAGCAATTCATCAGAAGAGAAAACCCAAATAGCTAACTAGTATGTGAACAGATGCTCGACGCAGCTGGTAATGAAAACATGCAAAGTTTTAAAAAGACAGGCTTTACTGGCCTCGCCCCAGAACCTCCCAATCCTTGCCTGCTGAATGAAGTGGTAAATGAGTGAGTACACACTCTTTGAACAAGAGAACCACACGCCGGCTCCTCTGTCTACCTGTGTCTCTTCCAGTCCCAGGCAAGAGGCACAGCTAAATCTCAGGCCCCCTTTGGACTTGAGCGTCTCCCATCCTAACATCTCCAGCTGGATGTGATTTCGTTTTCTTCAACCTCTCAAAGTTATGGCTTGTACCGCTGTAGGGGCACTCAGCCTATGTTGCTTCCCTCTGTGGTTCTTTGTGTCTGTGTCCTACAGTTTACCCCCCAAGGACAGGAACTAAGTCTTAGTCATCTAGAATTCTCTGGAGTACTCGCATAATGTTTTGTGCATAACAGGAGCCCAATAAATATTTATTGAATTGAATTTCATGGAAGTGCGGTATGTTAAGCTCCCAGTGAGTAGTCGGGAAACCATGGGAGCTTTGAAAATGAAGAAAAATTAGGGGGAAAAAATTGACAAAGTTGGACTAGCTCAGCGCTTACTGAAGTGTTCTCTGCAGAACACAAATCCTATAAAATACTACCTGAAGGAAGGGTCTTGGGTCAAATAATTTTGTGGAGCACCACATGATCTATTCCCACCCACCCAAATCCTTTTGGGGACCATAAGCAGTGGTGTGCTGGAGCTAGCTTGTTCCAGCTTGCAAAAGTCAATTGTTAAATGTCTAGGAAGTTTGTGAGCCTGTTTTTAAACATGGTCATTATTCAAAATTAAACTGCATAAACTTCCAATTAAATAAACTCTATTAAAAAGGCAATGATTACAGAACACAAGACTTCCTAATTAATTTACCACCTTTTACTGTTAGGTGTGCTCTTGTTTATGTCTATTGCACTGTCTTGTGGAAGTGCTGGGGAATGTGTGCTGCTATGTATCTCTCCCCAACTTCACAATCATTGATATGTTGGTAGCTGGATATTGGCTGTAGTGGGAATATTTACACCACAGAAATCAGCAGCTGCTGCAAAAGCAGGGCTTTTTCTCCAAAGAACTGGTGGTCAAGCATTTAGCAGCATATTCCTAGTCCCAAACATGTCGGTCTGTTAAACAAAGCATGGTGGCTCACGCCTGTAATCCCAGCACTTTGGGAGGCCGAGACGGGTGGATCACCTGAGGTCAGGAGTTCGGGACCAGCCCGGCCAACATGGCGAAACCCCGTCACTACTAAAAATACAAAAATTAGCCAGGTGTGGTGGTGGGTGCCTATAATCCCAGCTACTCAGGAGGCTGAGGCAGGAGAATCACTTGAACCCAGGGGGCAGAAGTTGCAGTGAGCTGAGATCTTACCGCTTCACTCCAGCCTGGGCAACAGAGCAAAACTCTGTCAAAAAAAAAAAAAAAAGAAAGACAGACAGAAAGAGAGAAAGAGAGAGAGAGAGAAAGAAACTCCTGATCTCCGGATAGCCCTACGGTAAACACACCCGTTTAACTGTATAAGTGACTGTTCTGAACTTTATCTGATCATGAAATTCTCTTAATGCATAACATCTACCAACACCTTAAGACATATACTTTGGGAAAAACTGGACTAGCTAATCGCTAAGGCCCTTCCGAGTTCTTGCAATATATGAAAATGACAAGCCTTCACATACAAACTTATCATCCTCCTTTCTTAGATTTTCAATGTATTAAGAAGGCGGATATGAGTTAATCAACCTTCTCGTTAAAAACAAAGTCAAAATAAATTTAAAGGATTTTTACCTCCTAGGAAATATTATTGACTGATCTTTGTTCCTCAGTTCCAAGCAATTTGATTGAGGGCAAAATATTACATAGAAAGATTTTATTTACATTCCACCACTGAGCAAGGAAATCAATGTCTCTAAATGTCATTTTCTTCATCTGTAAAGTGGGATACATTACAGGATTTTTGAGAAAGCAGCCCAAGATTATGCATGAAGAATTACTTGGCTAGCTGTCCAGTTTTTACATATAAAAGGAAATATGATTCAGGTGTTTCTCTCTGAAAGTGGTGTGATAAATATGCTTCATAAACAATCTTTAGCTTAGTTTGCCAAATCTCAGAAGCCTTCCCCCAAATGCCTGCAGCAAAGTGGATAAAGTCTTGGCTCAGACTCCAAAGTAACCTAACCGTGCTCCACTGTGACAGCTCAAATGTGATTGTTAAGATGCCTCCTGGCTTCGTGGCTCAGCTCACAGGAAACTGCAGTTACGTTTTCAAAAGATACAATCAAAGCCAACTGTATCCAGACTGATAGTAAATGGGAATGAGGCCGGGTGGTCCCAGTGCAGATGGAATTTGTGGTAGGGTGTTTTCAAGAAGTGGCCCTTGTAATTGCAAGTCATTATGGTTCAGAGCCCACATGCAATTTGACTTGAGCCCAAGAGGTGATTTTTATCTCTCAGGTCAAATTAATGTGGCATAGATCCACTTTGGAACATTGATTTCATAAACATAGACATTTTCATTTTTGCTAACGGCCTAGAAATGTTAACCTGCCTCTGAAGAGGTAACTTTTCGAAGGTGAGGATGAGGAGGGGGAAGAAAGGAAGGAGGAAAACCTTGCTTTCTTGCTTTCTCTCTTTGATCACTAAGCACGTAAAAGGATGGCAGAATGCCCGGCTTATGCTTCCTGCTTTTGCTGGCCTACACCCAAGGATCTGGGGTCTTCAGCAAGTCCTGAGGGCTGCAATGCAGCTCTTCTGCTGCTGTTGCCTGCAGTGGTTATCTGAGCATTTAACAACCAGGACAGCACAGGCGCCGAGGGACCAGGATGGGCACCGGCCAGGGCTCTGCACGCAGCATCCTGGAGGCCTGGCCTGGGCCAGGTGTCCCTGCAGAGAAAACTGGGTGATTGGAGTGACAGGGACCCCTGGAAAAGGCTGAGGACAACATCAAATTACCAACCCATGTGGACCTATTTCCATATTTTAACAACTGACAGGAGCATACAGAGCATACTGGCTGAATGTCAGCCTTGCCTGCCTGCACCCCACCTTAGTAACACATTTTCCAGTTTTTTAAATCTGCCCATGTAGAATAATCCAGGTATGGGCAGCCATGGGATCACCAGTGTACAGTAACAATGCAATGGCCAGCTATGTCTTGCTTAGGAATAAAAAGGGACACTGGTATTTATCTACCACTCATTTATGCACCAGACATGGTGCTCAGTTTTCATGATTATCTTACTTACTCCTCAAAATAATCCTATTGGATAAGTATTATCATACTTACATATGGAGAAAATGGATAAATATTATCACCTTCATATTATAGTTGGACCCTTATATCATAGATGGTCAAATTACTAACCCATATTCACACAACTAAAAATTGGTAGAACCAAAGTGTCTTTATGAGTCTGTCTGGCTATTTCTACTGTACTAGACGGGGTAGTGGTTGAGCATAGGCCCTGAAGCCACACTGCCTGGATTTCGAGATTATCTCTGCCACTTAGCTATGTGAGCTTAGGCAAGTTACTCAACATCTCTATGCCTCAGTCTCCATATATATATAATGTATATATATAAATATATATACATATAAATATATGTATATATAAATATATATATAAATATATATAAATATAAAATATATACATATATACATATATATTTATATATATACATATATATTTTTTATATATACATATATATTTATATATATACACACACACACATATATATATATTTTGAGACCAAGTCTCGCTCTGTCATCCAGGCTAGAGTGCAATGGTACAATCTCAGCTCACTGCAACCTCTGCCTCCCGAGTTCAAGTGATTCTTCTGCCTCAACCTCCTGAGTCGCTGGGATTACAGGCACACACCACCACGCCCAGCTAATTTTTATATTTTTAGTAGAAATGGGGTTTCACCATGTTGGTCAGGCTGGTCTCGAACTCCTGACCTCGTGATCTGCCTGCCTCAGCCTCCCAAAGTGCTGGGATTACAGGCATGAGCCACCGTGCCTGGCCCCATTCCTATATTTAAAATGGGAATAAGAGTATTTTCCTCAAAGTTTTGTTGGAGGATTAAATACATTGTGAAGTCCTTGGAACAGTCCTGGCATATAGTAATCATTCAATAAATCTTAGACTTTTCTTGTCCTTGCATCTCTCAGGATGGCCACCCAAGCCCAGCCCATTTATGGCCTGGATCTCTCCAAGTCAATGGATATCCAATCTCCTTGTTAATGTCACCTCCTTTCTGCTCCCAAGCCAAATATTGGACATCTAAGAAAATCAATTCTTCAGCTTTCACTGTAGCCTTAAATACATAATTTTAAGACAGTATTGGGCTCTTTTGTGACCTGGTAACTAAGTTCTTACTTTTATTTTGTTTAATGACTTACTTATCACCCAGACAATGTCTCTAATACTAAGAGAGAGAGGAGAGCAGTCAGAGGGGTGACCTAGGACTATGGGGACATGACTGGGGCAGGGCACTGGCTCATGAGATTTTTTTGGAACTGAATGTTTTAACAGACTTTGTTACTATTTAGGTATGGTGAGACCAACAGATTGAGAGACAATCGCCATTAAAAAGATAGTTTGTTACTCACAGTTCCCAAGGGGAGGAGGGCACAGCACCATGAGGGCCACATGGGGATGAACCAGGGACCATCAGGAGGCAGAGGGAGCAGAGAAACTACAGGCAAGCGCCTCGACTGTGGTTTCTGTGGGAAGGAACAGGAAAGACGGGGTAAGCTAGTTAGCATCGGATGGCTTGAATTATTTCAGTGGGCTCTGGGAAGAGGGTCTGTCCCTAGTTGTCTAGTACCTGGGCCTGGGGGGATTAGGGCAGATGGGTAGTGACTCAGAGTATGAGAGCCCAGCAAAGAAGGTGGTTGGGGTGTGGACTCTAGGTTGGTTGGTTTGTATTTGAAAATTGTGCCCTTGGGCGGGTTGTTTACTATCCCTACGAATTGGCTAACCCTGAAAGGGGCAGTCCCTCCAGGGGACACAAGGCTCCGGATGTCAAAGCATCAGAATAGAGAAAATAAAAGCCACGGTTCACACACTGAAGCACAGGGCACTACTGGGGTCCTATGGGAGAGGAAGGGGAGACTCCAGAAAGGCACGTGCACGTGAATGACCCCAGCTCCATAGAAGCACCTGAGTGGGTCTCTCTGCCTGACTCCTGTCCTCCTCCCCTCCCTTTTCACCCCCATCTCCAATGAGGGGACTCCATGAACTCGCATTTCCAGCTGTCAGCCCTCCCTCCCCCATTGTCTGTCTCTTGCTACGCCTGCTCACCTCTTCCTATCTTCTCCACAAACACCTGATTGCCAAGTCTCCAGGCTCTTCTGGTTGAGCCCTAGAAAACCTTGCTTTTCCATCCTCGCTTCCCCAGAACGCAGCAATTCTGTCATACTTAAACCCTTTCCACCAGCTTATACAAACAGGCCTTTTACAGAATACCCACTGGCAGCAAAGACATATACAAAGCCACAATGGGGTATATTCAGCAGTCAAATATGAACTTCTGGGTGTGGGCTTACATCTCAATGGGCTTTGTAAAATTGAGTGATCTGTGCCCTCCTAAAAGGGCAGGGCCAGGGCAGATTTCTGAAGCTGACCAGGCTCAGCTTTCGGGAAAATTGCCTAAATGCTTTCTGAGTATAGCTGAGCACCACTGAGTCATCTCTGTGCCACTCCAGCATGGTCAGAAGTGCTGGGGGACACTGAGAGGGCAGTCGCAGCTGCCCAGAGGGGCCATTTGTACTCCTCCCTTCATGTGCTGGCAAGCTGTGTGTGAACCACTTACTAAGTCACCTGGGGGAAGAACAGTGATTTAGGGTATGGGTGACAAGCAGGTTCCGTAGATTGTGAGCCGGTAGGAGGTCTGTCTACTAGAAGCCAGTTATACATGGGTGACTAAAATGCAGTCAAGCTCCCCTCCCACTGACACTTCACAAGCCAACACAAAGCCCTACGTCTAAAGCCATCAGCTTTCCCAACTGAAGGTACCATTCCAAAGTTCTGTTTTAGGATTGGGGAAGTTTCTGGGAAGTTCCTTCAGCAAGAAGCTTTAATTCTAGTAAGTCAAAGTATACAGAAATGAGATAAACATGAGTGTAATTACATAATTGTTTTCTCATTGAGAAACCTTCCCATGTGAGATATTTCAAACCACTTTGGACAAGGCAAAATTTCCTTCTATGATTTTTTTTAAAGACCTGATACAAAAAGACCTATTAGAGAAATGGTACAAGAATTGGCCTTTGAAATTCTGTTGTTTTTAATAGTTTTATTTCAGCATATATACACAATATTTTATTTTAAATTTTATAATAAAACATGCATTTAAACACATCTGCAGTAAAAAAGCCAAAACTGTCAGCAGTTAATACACAATTCAGACTTTTAGAATTGATTTTTTTTCTCCTGTTTCTCTCAGAGTATTTGTAAAATATGAAGTCCAAGTGCCTGAGCTTTTCTGAACATTACCACATAATTTCTGCTTCTCCTGAACACATTAATTTCCCCTCTGTGCCCTCTGCCCACGCCATTTAACCTGCCAGGAAAGACCCCTCCCCTGCCTGCGTCAACCTCCGACTCAACCCCTTGGTCAAGCCCTACATCTCTGACCCTCGCAGCCTGAAGTAATGGCTATCCCCTTCCAATGCAGAGCAATTACTGCTGATGGGATGGCCTTGGCAATTAGCCCAGGATCCCCATGAAATAGCTCTTCCATTGCTCTCTATTAAAATGTCACTCAAACACTTTACTGGCGTTTGGTTTTCCCCTGAGTTACATCTTATCTCCCCAACTGGACTGCACTATTACTTTACTATTTTTTTGTGTCCCTCGGAAAGCCCAGCAGAGTCACCCTAGGAGGTGATGTCATTACCGTGAGGTCTTGTTTTTGCCCTTTCACCCTTTACCATTTTCTGAGTCCACATACAGTTTCATTAAATGCTAGATGTTTGACTTCTTTCTGGTAACCTGAAACTCTCAGTTCTGTTGGTTTTGGAACCTGGAAGACATGTCAACTGTGCTGCCCACAACTTTCTTTAAAATGGGCAGATTAGAAGATTTGAGTAAACAAGTTCTTTCCTATTAATGACTTCTGAAAACGTACAGACTTGTATGTTATGTCTTCATAATTTTACCTCTCAAATAGGTGGGACTTATATTTCCACATCCGGTCGTCATCAAGCTTTCTCGTGCAGCCAGGGAAAGGGAAACACTTCCATAGCTGTGATCCAGTGACAGCAAGTGGGATGCTATTGAGCTGCTGAGGCTGAATTACCCCTATCCATTTCATATCCAGAAACATTAGAGGGCTCAGCTAACTGCGCTAATTTGAAATATACCAGGGAGACCCAATCTGTGAAAAGGTGAGAAAGATTTTTATTTTATAGCCAGAGTTGAAACCAGACCTGAGTGGTACTTAAAATTTCAGTTACATGAGGAGACGGGTTTCTTTACACTTGATGAGGGCTCTTACAGCTCTGAGGTGGAATAGTTTCAGCAAAGGAGATCCATGAGCCATATGTTGGCGGCCTCTACTCATTATGAAAAATGCATGCTTCTGCAGCTTAAAAGCAAACAAACAAGCTTAAATCCCCACTCTCCTGGGTTTCATATGTGGGGACAGTGCCGCAGTGAGTGTCCTGAGAACAAACACTACAAGCCTCTCTCAACCAGCAAGCAGTGCCATATACAATTGCAAGAGTTGCCTGTAAGGATGTTGAGAATTTCTCTAGGTTTCCTGTTCCCAACCTGGTGAGTCCTTCATCCTAGAAGAACCAAGGACAGCCTCTTTGCTCTGTTTGGAGAAGCCTCAAGAAGTCTCAGTGGCCAGCAGTCAAGTTTCAAATGCCACCATTGCAGATGGGGGCCTTGGGGTTAGAGCACCACTCCTGGACACAAACACACATTTATGTCCAACCCTGGACCAGGAGAAATCGCAGAACCAGCATCCCAGGCCTGACCCTCACAAGGCCTGGCCTGGAGCCTGCCTCGGACAGAGACCCAAGCCACTCTGACTCTCTCCACAGCCATGTCTCTTAGTCAGCCCGGCTGCTATAATGAAATGCCAGACTCTGGGTGATTTAAACAACAGATACTTGTTTTTGCATCATTTAGAGGCCATAAGTCTGAGATAAAAGTGCCAGCAGATTCAATTCTTCATGAGGGCACTCCTCCTGGCTTACAAATGGATGGCCACCTTCCTGACATGTCCCAATATGGTCTAGAGAAAGAGAAAGGAAGAAAGAACAAGAGTACATGCTTTGATCTCTCTAACTCTTCTTATAAGAGCTCTAATCAATCCCTTCTTAGGGCCTTCCCCTCATGACCTCATCCAAACCTAAAGACTCCACTTCCAAAGGCCATCATATCGGGGGTTAGGGCTTCGAGATATGAATTTTGGAGGGACACATTCAGTCCGTAACAGCATGTGAACTAAGTAACATGATGAGAATGGGTCAGTTCACAGTGGACCATAAAGCTGAAGGGTCGTGAGGCAGAATCGGGCCTGGAAAAGCCAAGTCCAGAACAAGCTGCACTTGAGCCGGGGAGGGGAGACAGGGAGCAGAACTGAAATCAATGAATAGAGATTGGAAGCCACTTTTGCTGTGAGGCGAGAAAAAAGCCGTACTCCAAATCAGGTTAAGGGAAGAGCATAAGAATACATTTCCACAACTGTGACTGCTGAAGTCCCCAGGACCTCCTGAAATCAGTAATCTCCTTCCAGCTCCAGCACGCACGAGGACAGACTCTGCTAGGCTCCTGCCCTAGGATGTTAACGACTTATTTTTTAGGTGTGTATTCCTATCACAGGCTTCCCTTTCCCTGAGTTTGTCTGACTCAAGGCTGACTATTACAGTCACAGGGGGCAAGTAACATCTCAAAGGCCATCCCCAGCTGAGCAAGCTGAGGTCAGATCCCTAGAGAAAGGGGCTGTTATGGGTTCAATTGTGTTCCCCAAAAAGGTATGTTGCATCTTAACCCTTGGAACCTATGAATGTGACCTTATTTGGAAATAGGATCTTTGCAGATGTTTTTAAGATGTAAATTAAGATGATGTCATACTGGCCTAAGGAGGGCCTTTTATGCAATATGACTAGTGTCCTTACAAAAGAGAAGAGATAGAAGCACAGAGACACATAGGGAGAAAGTCATGTGAAGATGGAGGCAGACAGGGGAGTGATGCAGCTGTAAGCCAAGGAACACTAAGGATTGCTGCAACCCCAGAAGCCAAAAGAAAGCCAGGGAACACTTTCTCCCCTAGACCCTTCAGAGAGAGCATGGCCCTGCTGACACCTTGATTCAGACTTCCGGCCGGAAAGAATAAAGATATGTTGTTTTAAGCCACCCAGTTTTTGGTAATTTCTTACAACATTCCTAGGAAACTAGCACGGGGACTTAGGTGTTTTTAGAGAGTGAATTCAGAAGAAACCCAGAACTCCGAGATTTGGCCAAAGAGGATGGACGTGAACAAGAGCTATAGCTGGAGACTTTGTATGTAGGGGTCTTGTGAAGATGCTCTCTGCCTGCCTGGGGCAGGGGAGGCAGGAGGAAAAGAGAAGGTGGAGGTTCCTATGCAATAACTCTCCATTGAAGTTGTTGCCTCTCCCTCTACCAGTGATCACTGAAGTTCCAGGATGTCCAGTGAGTAAATACTGACTACAATCAAAGAACAAGAAGGAGGAAGGAAAGGAGGTGAGGTGAGGCAGGGAGAAGCCTTTGCTCCAAGTATATAAAAAGACTGCTTATGATTGATTTATTCAACCAAGATTTCGTGAATGCCTATAATGAGCTATGTCTTATACTAAGCACAGAGATTGCAAGGTTGAAAAGATGCAGTCCTTCCCCTTCAGCAGGTCACCATCTGGGTAAGGTGATGGGTAAGTCTGTCTAGCAAATGTATTATAATAGAGCAAACGCAAGTGCAGCCCTTGCAGCTACAAGGGGCTTCTCTTTGGGTGCTGAAGTTTGCAGGGTAGACTCTATGGAAGGGAAAAGTAAGCTGAGTCCTAAGGGAGCTGTGGAAGTTGGCCTGACAGATTGCTCAGTTGGAGGGTAGGACATTGAAACTACACCATGGAAAGGAAGGCAACAAAGACTGCAGCCCATGGAAAAGCCTGGAACCTCATACAAACAACATCTCAGATTCTGTCTCTGAGCTTCCTCAAAGTCCTCACTTTGCTGAAAGGTACTCTGATAATCATGCTTTTTGTGTGTTCGGACTCGGTAAAGGACCCTTCTGCACAGGCCATCCCTCTGAAGTTACTAATCAGTGATTTGGTTTTATAAAATTTTGCACCTCTTTCTTAGATTTCATCACTCCATGGAAAGGAGCCCCACTTTCCAATGCTCTTACTAGGCACTTAAACAGTAGTTGCCTAGCTAGCTTTTACCTGTTCACAATTTCTTCCTTTTCATGCATGCTGAAATGGAGATTCTGACGCTGCCTTGGACTGGTTCTGATGAATGTTCCCATATAAGAGTTTTCAAACATGGAAAAGCTCTTTAGAGACTACTCTAAAATAATATTACATCAGAAGCAAGTTCTTCTCTCCAGATTGCTATAGGTCAATTTTGAGAGGCTAGAATTTTTTTAAATGCCTTTTGTGTGGCAGGGATAACAAATGTGTACTACCCTGTCACTCTCTGTCCCCATCCTGTCACCCAGGCCAGGGTTATCTCCAGCAGTGTCCCAAGGGAAGGTTTGAGAGCCCCTGCTCTCCTTGGCAGCATACTCTGATATTTTGTGCCTTTCCTGTATCTGGTTAGGTATATTTATGAATCACAGTACCTGAGTTTAACCAAATAAACCACCTCAAAATAGACAAGCAACTTGAAAAGACTGAAGACAATGAATAATGCAACATCGAGTCAACACCAAAAGGATAGCAGAGCTGCCACTTCCACACATTACTTGAACTCTTCATCAGCTAAAAACCAATCACCCACAGTAAGAAAGATAAAAATATTAATAATATTTTTGTAGGAGGATTATAATGGAATAAGCTTGGGTTGGTTTTTCAACAATATTTTAATGTTAAAATGAACCATATTCATATTTGAGTATATTTATCAAGAAAATTTAGAGAATTCTCTGCTCAACAATTCATAGATCTGTTTTCTATTGTTGCTATAACAAATTATCACAAACTAAGTGGCTTAGAACAATACAAATGTATTGTCTTACTGTTCTGGAGGTCAGAAAGCATAGAATCAAGGTGTCCGCAGGTTGTATTCCTTGTGCAGTTTCTAGGGAAAATATTATTCCACTGCCTTTTCTGTTTCTGGAGGTCGCCAACATTCCCTGCATCTTTTCCTCCATCTTCAAAGCCAGCAACGTGGGGACCTTCAGATCTTTCTCTCTGACTTTACCTCCTGCTCTGTTGTCACATTTCCTCTGACTCTGACCCTCTCGAGTCCCTCTTATAAGGACCCTGTGATTACATTGGGACCCCCGGATAATCCAGGATAATCTCCTGCTTTGAGCAGGAGGGAAATGTGAACTGCCTTTGCACCTGTATGAGTCTCCTATTGTTGCTGTAGAAAATTACCAAACACAGTGGCCAAAAACACCACAAATTCATTATCTTACAGTTCTGGAGGTCAGAAGCACAAAACGAGTCCTACAGTCAGGGTGTATTTGTCAGGGTTCTCTAGAGGGACAGAACATATATATATATATGGGAGTTTATTAAGTATTAAATCACATGATCACAAGGTCCCACAGTAGGCCCTCTGCAGGCTGAGGAGCAAGGAGAGCCAGTCTGAGTTCCAAAACTGAAGAACTTGGAGTCCGATGTTCAAGGGCAGGAAGCATCCAGCACGGGAGAAAGATGTAGGCTGGGAGACTAGGCCAGTGTTTTCACATTTTCCTGCCTGCTTATATTGTAGCTGAGCTGGCAGCTCATTAGATTGTATCCACCCAGATTAAGGGTGGGTCTGCCTTTCCCAGCCCACTGACTCAAATGTTAATCTCCTTTGGCAACACCCTCACAGACACACCCATGATCAATACTTTGTATCCTTCAATCCAATCAAGTTGACACTCAGTATTAACCATCACACAAGGCGTTGTCAGGGCTGCCTCCTTTTGGAGGTCCTAGGGAAGTATCTATGTTTTTGCCTTTTCCAGCTTGTGGAGGCTACCTGCATTCCTTGGCTCATGGCCCCTTCTTCCGTCTTCAGAGCTGGCAGTGTTGCTGCATCTTCCCATCTCTCTCTGATTGGCCTTCTACCACACTCCTCCACATTTAAAGGAACTTTGTGATTACCTTGGGTTCCCCTGGATAATCTAGGATAATCTCCTTGTCTCAAAAATCCTTAATTTAATCATGTCTGCAGAGATCCCTTTACCATATAAAGTATTAGGTTGGTGCAAAAGTAACTGTGGATTTGGCCATTACTTTTCATTGCAAAACCCACAATTACTTTTGCACCAATCTAATAGCATATCACAGGTGCCTGGGATTAGACATCTTTGGGAGGCCATTTTTCAGCCTACCACAGGCTCTTTAAGTAGTGCATATTCACAGATATTCAAATGTGCCTCTCTTTACTACAATAAAAATAAAAGATTACCCTTAAGTTAGATCATAAAATGATAAAAACGGAACCTACTTTTCATATTTATTCTACTGATTTCTCCCTTTAATCACTTATATAATGCCCTGGAAGAATAAATAATTACCTGATAACCTCAATGATTAAACAATCCCAATCAATAACAAATGTTTATTGAGCCCACATCATGGTTTAACAAATTTACCTTGCTTCGTTTTCCACACAGGAACCCCAGGAAGGCTGTAATCAGTACAACAGTCAGCTGCTGCCTTCACTTGGCAGTTTGCACTACGGTGTTAGGTCACTTAACAAAGGGTCAATTCAGAGGAGAAAAAAAAATCAGTCCAATTGCTTGTTTGACTTTCACATAGGCAAAACAACAATTTGACTGATGGAGTCTTTCATTTTCGTGCAGTTATTTTAGCACCTTGTAACTACAAGCTGAGTGTGCCATTTACATAAACATACAGGAGTCTATTTACAGGGTTATCAAATGTTTTAATTCATCTGTGAAATCAACATTAACCACTCCCAACACTTTTATTTACCTATGGCACACCCAACTCTCACCGCCTCTCTATACGCCTTCCTCCCCCAACCTCCTGTATTTCTCTGTGAGCCCTGGGCAGAATTCTCCATCCAATCGGGTCTTTGTTATTTTTTTTATTTTTATTTTTTTATTGTTATTATTTTTTGAGATGGAGTCTTGTTCTGTCACCCAGGCTGGAGTGCAGTGGTACGACCTAGGCTAACTGCAAGCTCCACCTCCTGGGTTCACGCCAGTCTCCTGCCTCAGCCTCCCCAGTAGCTGGGACTACAGGTACCCGCCACCATGCCTGGCTCTTTTTTTTTTTTTTTTTTTTTTTTTTTTGTATTTTTTAGTAGAGACGGAGTTTCACCATGTTAGCCAGGATGGTCTCGATCTCCTGACCTCATGATCCACCCACCTCGGCCTCCCAAAGTGCTGGGATTACAGGCGTGAGCCACAACCCCCGGCCAAGTATTCCCCAAAATGCCTATTACGTGCCAGGTACTGAGTTGGGTCCAAAAGCAACAGCAACAACAACAACAACAACAACAAAAAAAGGTAGCAGGATGCATAATGATGCTGACGTTTTTTAGCAAGAGACTCTAATGGTCCCCTAGTAGAGTGGGGGAGCTTGACAGGTTGGAGAACTTTCTAGGAGCTCAGGGAGCAGTCATTTGAGTGGCCTACTTGTAGTGTTCTTGGTTAGGCAAGAGTGAGGTGGGCAGGCACCAGGACTCCGGGGAAGCAGTACTAGATCTTACTGTGGTGTGTGAAACTGCACTTTACAAAAACATCTTGGGGATGCAGATCTGTTCACTGAGAATACACACAGGCAAATTTACAAAATCTTCCCAGGCAGCTCTTCCTTGTTAAGGTTCTATTTTATTGGGAAGTTATCTAATAAGTTAGAAGGGTCTTTACTGAAGTCTGTTGGTAGAAGAGGAGCCCTAGGTTCCCGGGACATTATCAAGAAGGGATGAGGAGTTTGGACTGATGGTCTAGTCTCAACTCCAGGACCAACTAGATGGAGGGGAAAGAGATGGCCTTCTGGCACAGAGTATGGCAGAGGCTGCAAACCCCTCCAGACACGGCCCTTCTCACACAGAGCTTATGCTCTGGGATCATTTGGTTGGGTGTGTGAGCATAAACTTAAAAAAAAAAAAATCATTGCCAATGGTGCCAAGACGTGGCAAATCTAGATGAGAAAGAGCATTCGTAAAGCATTGAACAAAGACACATTGGCCCACACAGGACCATTTTCACAGTGATTTCACTAAAGGGCCAAAAATGAGTCCTGGTATCCATAAACTGGGGCCCTCTAGCAGACTAATCAGAATTCCCAGGTCTTTACCTACTGGCATTTGGAGACAAGACTGACCTCCTTGGACTGAAAAGGTCTCCATCATGCTTAAGTAATTGTAGAAGTGAGAATAGGGAAGAGAAGAGCAAAAATACAAATTTCCTGCTAAAGGAGGGAAATGGTAGCTCAGCATGTCTCTGGAGAAATGAAATAAAAGATATGTGACTATATTTGTACCCCAAGATGGTAGCATGGGTAATTCACATCTGATTGTCAGTATCTAAAGCTGAACAACATATCCCAACAATAACCAGGATGATGGTTGTTGCTACCAACTTCTGGGCCAGGAAAGAGAGTGGTATGTCTATGGGAAGGGAGACAGAGTGGAGGAGGTGAGGCAGGGAGGGTAAGGAGAAGTGGGAGATGAGGCTGTAGAACACAGGCTGGAGCAGGAAGACCTTCCATTCTCTAGGATTTGCAGGGTCCTTCTTTTCTTCCCATAAAAAAAGCCAGAAAGTGCTACTGGGTCAGAGCAATGGGTAATAGTTCGTGTCCATCAATGTGGCTAGTCTCTTGTGGGTAATTTGCATTCCTGGAAACCTCCAGATAAATATTCATCCCAAAATCTCCTACTAGAAAAGTGCCCTGAGGCCATTTCCTTTTGGTTCTCAATTTAGCAAAGGACTATAATACCAAATTTCCTTTGTAAAAAGATACAGTAACACAACTAGTTAATGCTCAGTTAAAGTATAGTAACAATGTATTGCATACTTGAAAATTACTTAGAGAGTCATTTTGTTTTACGTGTTCTTACCACCAAAACAGGGTAAATTTGTGAAATAAAGCATATGTTAAAATAAATTGACTTAGCCATTTCACAATGAATACAAATATCAAAACATGATGTTATGTACCACATATATACAATTTTTACTTGTCAATAAAGAAATAAATGTCAATTAAAGTAAATCCTCTTAAAATGGGGACCAAAATTTCATACTAAGCATAGAAACATTTTGATAAAAACTTAAACTAAAACTTATAAAAGATAAATTTATATTATATTCAACCAAATATAGGCTAAAATGTAATTATGCCTTAACTTTTGAAAAGACAAATTGCATGAAGGCTTTTGTTGAGGAGGGCATTATTATATTTTAAATAAATTGCATGATAGCCTAAAATGACAGAGTTTACTTGACATTTATGTTTGGCTTTTGCAGTAGGGTCATAAAGAAAGGAGGCCAAGGAGGGCAGGTCACCTGAGGCCAGGAGTTCAAGACCAGCCTGGCCAACATGGTAAAACTATGTTTTTACTAAAAATACAAAAGAAATAGCTGGGCATGGTGGTGTGTGCCTGTAGTCCTAGCTACTTGAGAGGCTGAGGCATGAGAATCGCTTGAACCCAGGAGGCAGAGGTTGTAGTGAGCCGAGATCGCACCACTGCACTCCAACCTGAGCAACAGAACAAGACTCTATCTCAAAAAAAAAAAAAAAAAAGTAATTAGAAAAAAAATTCTAGGAAATTATTAGTTTTCCCACTGTGTCCCTTAATCCTTTGGTGACCAAATTATTTTCTGCCTGTGGTTATGTCCTGCTGTACCTTTCCTAAATTTCTCTCCTTCAGTTGTTCATCAGGTTAACTCTGCGGAACTCTCATTTGTCAACACTTTGAGTGTGATGCCAACAATTCTCCAACACTACTTTGATGGATTTTATGAATTTCTGGCTCTCATGAATTTGTACTTTATTGTTGAACGTTAACAACATCTGACCATCAGCAAGAGAGAAGCTACAAAAGGCCTTGACATGATGAGTTGAGAAATACTCCAGCATTAAGCTGGAAGGATTGTTTGTCTAAGGACTAATTTCCCAGTGGTTAGATCATTAGCAAATGTTTTCAGGTCTTGATGGTTTCTGCTTGCCTCTGACTCTGGTTTCCCTCTGCATCCTGCAACCTCGTAGCTGAAGGGACTCCTCTAATGAGTATGGGATTAGCAAGGACCCCCTAAAGTTTGAAACTCACATTGTATCAGAAACTAAGTTCCTCATGTAGCCCCAAAGCCAATTTAGCTCCTAATATACACAGACTGGAGTAGGATGACTTGTTTGCAACTTACCTCGCCCTCATTTGGGAATGATTTTTATGAAAAATGCATCCTGTGTTGCGAGCGTACCAGGAACATACTTTCCCTTCCAAACAGAAAGCAACAGCTGTAGCAGCAGCCCCCAAGGCACAAAAAACTCATTAAGTCTACAATAAATAAATGAGGACACTGATTATAAAATCCTTTGTAGCTCTAAAAGCTTGTGGCAAGTTGACTCTCTACATCAGATGAAGATATCTCTCTGGAGGGGTCAATCCAGGTATTCTAAAGCAGGACCCATAAGCATTGGTAGGTACTGACAGAACCCTCCTGCTCAGAGATGACTATGGACTCAAGGTGGTCTTGACATTTATCCCTATGTAGTCTCACTGCCTGATTTCTTTAACTACATCATGGTTTATTTTTAGGCACTGGGTACATGAGCAATTATTCATGGTTGGGACATAGTCTACCTCGATCTTTTGGTGAAGACTATCCATGTGTATGCGTCATTTAAAGCAAGCAAATCGGTACATGGAAGCAGAAAAAATAGAAAAGGAACAGAAATACCAACTTCCTTAAGCAGTTTCTGATATGTGCACAATTTATTTCTAATTATGACTAAAATCTACCCCATTTTCTATTCTGTAGGGTTTGGATTTATTGCTGTAATATTAGGCAAAATGCTTTTTCCATATTAATGCTGAAGCTGCTATTCCTATCAAGGAGTATAATATATTGTATCTGAAGATACTGGTAACCACTGAATTACATCTAAATGCTTGTAGGTTTTTAACCATAAGATGTCAATAGCCTTATTTTTGTTCAGTGCAGTGAAGGCCCTGTTTATAGAAATCAAATTCATATCATAACAAAAAAACTTAATCACAAAGTGAATTCAAAACCCTAACAATGTTTAGTTTAACATATACTTTAAAAATAAAAATATAAAAGCTCCACTGGGAGAATCTAGAACTATCCTTTGGTCATAAACAATTAGAAAACTGGACAAAATATAGGAAACGAGAATTTTCAGAAATTGTGCTACAAGCAGTGCAGGACTGTTCTTCATGAAAAATGGAAAATAAGCAAAGTGAGCCCCACCACTGACAAGGCTTTCTGCCCGGAGGAACTTTCTGGACTTTAGTGTAAGATGCTGGAATGGAAACAGAGCCCTGGAATCTTGCTGAGTTGAGGAGACAAAGATGCAAGGTTAGGGAGTCCAAGGCAGCTCTGAGGGGGAATAGCTGCAAGGAGGGAGTCACGCAGAGAAAGAGTTCCAGAAACCAACTCGGGAGTCCTGTGGAGTCTTTAGCTGAATGCCAGTCTGCGCATGTGTGAGGTGATAACTCATGAGGCCAGGCAAAAACAACTTCTGCAAAAAGAACAATCACCAGAGAACCGTACGCTGACAATTCCCAGAGTTCACACAGACTTGGCAATAGTTCCATTTCTCATGAGGCAAAGTAGAAAGACCTCACTGAATACGCAAGGCATTTAGTAGATATTCCAGGAGGGCCAGGCCTTAGAAATAGGGCTGTCTCAGAGTAAAGGCTAGGTTAGCCCCATCCCAAAAGAGTTTAAAAATAAAACACAAAGGGGCCGGGCGCGGTGGCTCACGTCTGTAATCCCAACACTTTGGGAGGCCGAGGCAGGTGGATCACCTGAGGTCATGAGTTTGAGATGAGCCTGACCAACGTGGTGAAACCCCGTCTCTACGAAAAATACAAAAATTAGCCGGGCGTGGTGGTGCGCCCATAATCCCAGCTACTCAGGAGGCTGAGGCAGGAGAATCACTTGAATCCAGGAGGCAGAAGTTGCAGTGAGCCGAGATTGCACCACCGCTCTCCAGCCTGGGTGACAGAGTGAGACTCCATCTCAAAAAAAAAATAAAATAAAATAAAGCACAAAGAGATTAAGCCAATCTGCAAGTAACTTAGCTGCCTGACATAAAAAACCTAACACTCTTTAAAAGAATGTGAAAAAAATCCAACCTTTAACAATGTAAAAGTTGTAATGTCTGGTATTTGGTCAAAAATTACCAGGCATGCAAAGAAGGAAAATATAACCCATAACCAGGAAAAACAATTAATTCATAGAAAGAAACTCAGAAATGGCAGAAAATGGCATTAGCAGTCAAGGATTTTAAAATGACTAATACAAATATTATCATTATGATCATGGTGTAAGAAAAATGTGAACATGATAGCGTAAGAAACAAAAGATATAAAAAAGACACGAATGGAAATTCTAGAGATGAAAAATATTATATTTGAACAGAAAAAATATACTTGTTGGGATAAAAAGCATACAATACAGAAAAAAAGTTTATTAAACTTGACCATAGCAATAGAAACTATGCAAAATGAAGAACAGAGAGAAAATATTTTTTTAAATGAAACAGAATGATAGTGGCCTGTGGGTCAATATACTTGATCTATATACATGTGATAAGGGTCCCAGAAAAGGAGGGATAGATATAGAAAAAAAATTTGAAAAAATAAGATTAAAATTTCTCCAAATTTAGTGAAAAGCATAAACCACAGATACAAGAAGCTCAAAGAATCACAAGAAACATAAAGAAAACTACACAAACACCATTATAATCAAATTGCTCAAAACCAGTGGTAAAGAGAATAACTTACAAGTAGCTGGAGAAAAAATACACACTATGTAGAGAAACAAGAATTAGAATGATCACAGACTTCTTGTTAGTAACAAAGTTACAAGAGAGTAGAACATCTTCAAAGTACAAAAAGAAAAAAAAACTATAATTCTAGAATTCTAAATTTAGAGAAAATACCTTTCAAAATGAGGGCATGGCCAGGTGCGGTGGCTCATGCCTGTAATCCCAGCATTTTGAGAGGCCAAGACAAGCAGATAGCTTGAGCCAGGAGTTCAAGACCAGCCTGGACAACATGGCAAAACCCCATCTCTACAAAAAAATACAAAAGCTAGTGGGGTGTGGTGGTGCATACCGTAGTCCCAGCTACTCAGGAGGCTGAGGTGGAAGGATCATTTGTGCCCAGGAGGCAGAGGATGCAGTGAGCCAAGATTGTGCTGCTGCACTTCAGGCTGGGTGACAGAGCCAGATCCTGTCTCAAAAATAATAAAAATAATGATAATAACAAATAAGGGCAGAATAAAGATTTTTTTAGACAACAACAACAAAAAAAAAACCATGAGAGTTCTTCACCAATCAATGTTTTCCCCCCCTTTCCACTTGTTGTTTTTTTTATTTCAATAGGTTTTTGGGGAATAGGTGGTGTTTGGTTACATGGATAAGTTCTTTGGTGGTGACTTCTGAGACTTCGGTGTACCCATCACCCAAGCAGTGTACCCAGTGTGTAGTATTTTATCCTTCACCCCTCCCCGTCCTTACTGCCAAGACCCCAAAGTCCATTGTACCATTCTTATGCCTTTGTGTTCTCATAGCTTAGCTCCCACTCATAAGTGAGAACATATGACGTTTGGTTTTCTATTCCTGATTACTTCACTTAGCATATGGTCTCCAATTCCATCTAGGTTGTGGCAAATGCCATTATTTCATTCCTTTTTATGGCTGAATAGTATTTTATGGTGTATATATAGCACATTTTCCTTATCCACTGGTTGATTGACAGGCATTTGGGCTGGTTCCATATTTTTGCAATTGAAAATCGTGCTGCTATAAACGTGTGTGTGCAAGTGTCTTTTTCATATAATGACTTGTTTTCCTCTGGGTAGAGATTGTTGGATCAAATAGTAGATCTACTTTTAGTCCTCTAAGGAATCTCCACACTGTTTTCCATAGTAGTTGTACTAGTTTACATTCCCTCCAGCAGTGTAAAAGTGTTCCCTTTTCACCCCATCCATGCCAACATCTATTATTTTTTTATTTTTAAATTATGGCCATTCTTGCAAGAGTAATGTGGTATCTCATTGTGGTTTTGATTTACATTTCCCAGATAACTGAGCATATTTTCATGTGTTTGTTGGCCATCTGTTTATCTTCTTTTGAGCACTGTCTATTCATGTCCTTAGCCCACTTTTTGATGAGATTGTTTCTTTTCTTCTTGCTGATTTGTTTGAGTTCCTTATAGATTCGGGATATTAGTCCTTTGTCAGATGCATAGTTCATGAAGATTTTCTCACACTTTGTGGGTTTTCTGTTTACTCCTCTGATTATTTATTTTGCTATGTAGATGCTTTTTAGTTTAATTAAGTCCCAAGTATTTATCTTTGTTTTGGTTGCTTTTGCTTTTTGGTTCTTGGTCACAACGCCTTTGCCAAAGCCAGTATCTAGAAGGGTTTTTCTAATGTTATCTTCTAGAATTTTAATGGTTTCAGGTCTTAGATTTAAGTCTTTGATCCATCTTTAGTTGATTTTCATATAAGGTGAGAGATGAGAATCCAGTTTCATTCTCCTACATGTCACTTGCCAATTATCCCAGCACCATTTGTTGAATAGGGTGCCCTTTCCCCACTTTATGTTTTTTGCTTGCTTTGTCAAAGATCAGTTGGCTGTAAGTATTTGGCTTTATTTCTGGGTTCTCTGTTCTGTTCCATTGGTCTATGTACCTATTTTTATGACATCACCATGCTGTTTTGGTGGCTATTGCCTTGTAGTATAGTTTGAAGTCAGGTAATGTGATTCCCCCAGATTTATTCTTTTTGCTTGGTCTTGAATTGGCTATGTGGGCTCATTTTTGGTCCCATATGGGTGGGAGTTCAGTCAGGCTGGTGGGAAAAATTTTAAAGATAGTTATAAGTAATAGATACAAACCTTCCTGGAAGGCCGGGGTTGTTGCATAAGCTTCAGTAACAGATCTGGCTGAAGGCAGCCTAATCCTTATCTTAAGTAAATAGCTTAAAGTAGGTACAAAGGAATGTTAAGGGAGTTTATCTAAATAACTTGTTTACTCATGTGGTCCTAAAACTAACCTTCGATCATTCTCAGGCAGGATGGCTGTCCTGTGTGGAGGGCTACCAGGTTAATTACTCTCTAGTGGTGTTGACTCAAAGCCTTTGTCATTTAGTGTGTGCTGAATAAATGCTGGCAGGGCCAGCTAGTCAGGCAGTGGCTGCTACAACTCTTTCGGTCAGTTGTCTGGCCCCCTACCCTGCTCTTTCACTGAATATCAGTGTCTGAGTACATTATTCATCTGCCATGCAGTTAGGGTCTGTGGGACAGACCCTGGCACATATGAATTTCAGAATTTTTTTTTTCTAGTTCTGCGAAGGATGATGACGGTATTTTGATGGGAACTGCATTGATTTTGTAGATCGCTTTGGGCAGTATGGTCATTTTCACATTTTCTACTCATCCATGAGCATAGGATGTGTTTCCATTTGTTTATGTCATCTGTTACTTCTTTCAGCAGTGCTTTGTAGTTTTCCTTGTAGAGGTCTTTCACCTCCCTGGTTAGGTATATTCCTAAGTATTTTATTTTATAGTATTTTATTTTGTTTTACTTTATTTTATTTTATTTTGCAGCTATTGTAAAAGGGGTTGAGTTCTTGATTTGATTCTCAGCTTGATCGCTGTTGGTGTACAACAGTGCCACTGATTTGTGTGCATTGATTTTGTATCCTGAAACTTTACTGAATTCATTTATCAGTTCTAGGAGCTTTTTGGATAAGTCTTCAGGGTTTTCTAGGTGTATGACCATATCCTCAGTGAACAGTGACAGTTTGATTTCCTCTTTACTGATTTGGATGCCCTTTATTTCTTTCTCTTGTGTAATTATTCTGGCTAAGACTTCCAGTACTATGTTGAATAGAAGTGGTAAAAGTGGACATCCTTGTCTTGTTCTAGTTTCCAAGGGGAATGCTTTCAACTTTTCCCCATTCAGTATAATGTTCACTGTGAGTTTGTCATAGATGGCTTTTATTACCTTAAGGGATGTTCCTTCTATGCCAATTTTGCTGAAGTTTTTATAAAAGGATGCTGAATTTTGCCAATTGCTTTTTCTGCCACTATTGAGATGATCATGTGATTTTTGTTTTAAATTCTGTTTCTGTGATGTATCACATTTATTGACTTGCATATGTTAAACCATCCCTGCATCCCTGGTATGAAACCCCCACTTGATCATGGTGAATTATCTTTTTGATATGCTGTTGGATTCAGTTCGCTAGTATTTTGTTGAGGATTTATGTTTCTATATTAATCACGGATATTGATCTGCAGTTTTCTTTTTTGTTGTTGTTATGTCCTTTCCTGGTTTTGGTATTAGAGTGGTACTGGCTTCATAGAATGATTTAGGGAGGATCCTCTTTTTCTAAATTTTGGAGTAGTGTCAACAGAATTGGTACCAATTCTTCTTTGAATGACTGATAGCATTCACCTATGAATCCATCTGGTCCTGGACTTTTTTTGTTGTTGCCAATTATTTTATTACCATATCAGTCTTGTTGCTTGTTATGGGTCTGTTCAGAGTTTATATTTCTTCCTGGTTTAATCTAGGAGGGTGGTATGTTTCCAGGAATTTATCCATCTCCTCTGGCTTTTCTAGTTTGTGTATGTAAGGTGTTCGTAGTAGGCTTGAATAATCTTTTGTATTTCTGTGGCATTGGTCGTAGTATCTGCTGTTTCATTTCTAATTGAGCTTATTTGAATATTCTTTCTTCTTTTCTTAGTTTCACTAATGGTCTATTGATGTTATTTATCTTTTCAAAGAACCAGCTTTTTGTTTCATTTGTCTTTTGTATTTTATTTGTTTCAATTTCATTTAGTTGTGCTGTGATCTTAGTTATTTTTTTTTCTTCTGCTGGGTTTGGGTTTGGCTTGTTCTTGCTTCTCCAGTTCCATGAGCTGTGACCTTAGATTGTCTATTTTGCTCTTTCATACTTTTCTGATGTAGGCATTTAATGCTATGAACTTTCCTCTTAGCACCACTTTTGCTGTATCCCAGAGGTTTTGATAGGTTGTGTTATTATTGTCATCCCATTCAAATAATTTTTTAATTTCCATCTTGATTTGATTGTTGACCCTACAATTATTCAGGGGCAGGTTATTTAATTTCCTTGTATTTGCATGGGTTTGAGCGCTCCTTTTTGAGTTGATTTCCAATTTTATTCCACTGTGGTCTGAGAGAGTATTTGATAAAATTTCAATTTTCTTAAATTTATAGAGGCTTATTTTGTGGCCTGTTATATGGTCTATCTTGGAGAATATACCATGTGTTGATGAATAGAATGTATATTCTGCAGTTGTTGGGTAGAATGTTCTATACATATCTGTTAAGTCAATTTGTTCTAGGGTATAGTTTAAGACCATTGTTTCTTCGTTGACTTTCTGTGTTGATGATCTGTCTAGTACTGTCAGTAGAGTATTGGAGTCCCCCACTATTATTGTATTGCCATCTATCTCATTTCTTAGGTCTAGTAGTACTTGTTCTATAAATCTGGGAGCTCCAATATTAGCTGCATGTAATATTTAGGATTGTAATATAATGTCCCTCTTTGTCTTTTTTAACCGTTGTTGCTTTAATATCTGTTTTATCTGATATAGTAATAGCTACTCCTGCTTGCTTTTGGTGTCCATTTGTATGGAATATCTTTCTCCACCCTTTTACCTTAAGTTTATGTGAGTCCTTATGTTAGATGAGTCTCTTGAAGGCAGCAGACATTTGGTTGGTGAATTGTTATCCATTCTGCCATTCTGTATCTTTTAAGTGGAGCATTTAGGCCATTTATATTCAGCATTAGTATTGAGATGTGAGGTACTATTCTATTCATCATGCTAATTGTTGCCTGAATACCCTGTGGGTTTTTTCTTCATTGTTATTGTTTTATAGGTCCTGTGAGATTTATGCTCTAAGAAGGTTCTATTTTTGTGTATTTCGAGGTTTTGTTTCAAGATTTAGAGCTCCTTTTATCAGTTCTTATAGTGTTGGCTCGGTAGTGGCAAATTCTCTCAGTATTTGTTTGTCTGAAATAGACTATATCTTTCCTTTGTTTGTGAAGCTTAGTTTTGCTGGATACAAAATTCTGGGCTGATAATTGTTTTGTTTAAGGAGGCTAAAGATAAGACCCCAATCCCATCTAGCTTATAGGGTCTCTGCTGAGAAACCTGTTGTTAATCTGATACATTTTCCTTTATAGGTTACCTGATGCTTTTGCCTCACAACTCTTAAGATTCTTTCCTTCTTGACTTTAGGTAACTTGATGACTATGTGCCTAGGCAAAGAGCTTTTTGTGATGAATATCTTGGGTGTTCTTTGAGCTTCTTATATTTGGATGTCTAAATCTCTAGCAAGGCCAGGGAAGTTTTCCTCGATTATTCCCTCAAATATGTTTTCCAGACTTTTGCGTTTATCTTCTTCCTTGGGAACATCAATTATTCTTAGGTTTGGTTGTTTAACAGAATCCCAAACTTCTTGGAGGCTTTGTTCATTATTTTGATTCTGTTTTATTTGTCTTTGTCAGATTGGGTTAATTTGAAAGCCTTGTCTTTGAGCTCTGAAGTTCTTTCTTCTATTTGTTCAATACTATTGTTGAGGTTTTTCCGTGTATTTTGCATTTCTCTAAGAGTGTCCTTCATTTCCAGAAGTTGTGACTACTTTTTATTTATGCTATGTACTTCTCTGGAGATTTTTCCATCCATATCCTGTAACATTTTTTAAATTTCTTTAAGTTGGTATTCACCTTTCTCTGGTGCCTCCTTGAGTAACTTAATAATTGACCTTCTGAATTCTTTTGCTGGCAATTCAGATATTTCTTCTTGGTTTGGATTCATTGCTGGTGAGCTAGTGTGATCTTTTGGGGGCATAATAGAACCTTGTTTTGTCATATTACCAAAATTGTTCTTCTGGTTCCTTCTCATATGGGTACACTATGTCAGAGAAAAGATCTGGGGCTCAAGGGCTGCTGTTCATTTTCTTTTGACCCACAGGTATTCCCTTGATGTGGCACACTCCCCTTCCTCTAGGGATGGGGCTTCCTAAGAGCCAGAGTGCAGTGATTGTTATTCCTCTTCTGATTCTAGCCACCCTGTGGAGCTACCAGGCTCTGGGCTGGTACTGGGGAGTGTCTGCAAAGAGTCCTGTGATGTGATCCATCTTCAGGTGGATATCAGCACCTGCTCCAGTGGAGGTAGCAGAGGAGTGAGGTGGACTTTTTGTGGGAACTTTGTTGTAGTTTTGTTTAGTGTGCTGGTTTTCTCTAATGCTGGTTGTCCTGGCAGTAAAGTTGTCATGTAGACAGACTCAGGACCTCTGGTTATCCAGGATGTTACAGGCAGTAGAGTTAGCTATTTTCTCCTTTCTTGGGACAAGGCTGTTCTTTTATGAGTTGCTGTAATGGTTTGTGTTGATTGGCCTCCAGCCAGGAGGTGGCGCTTTCAAGACAGCATCAGCTGTGGTAGTACAGGGAGGATATAAGCCTGCCCTAAGTTGGCCAGGTGATGGGTGAAGCCACAGAGCTTCAAAGAGATAATGTCTTTTGTCTTTGGCTACCAGGGCAGGTAGAGAAAGACCATCAGGTGGGGGCAGTGTTAGGCATGTCTCAGCTCAGACTCTTCTTGAGCAAGGCTTGCTGTGGCTGTTATAGGGGATGAGGGTGTTTTTCTCCAGCTGACAGAGTTATGTTTCCTGGGGGATTATGGCTGCCTCTGCTGCATCATACAGGTTGCCAGGGAAGTGGTGGAAAGTTGGCAGTGACAGGCCTCACCCAGCCCCTATGCAACCAAAAAGGCCAGTCTCAATCCCTCTGTGCTCCCCCAACAGCACCAACTTTATATCCAGGCAGCCGGTGAGAAAACTTTTTTTTAAAAGATCATTTTTCCTCAATTTTAATATTTAAGAAAATATATTTATTTATAAAAAATATTTTTTAAAGAATAAAACATTTTTAAAGTCTTCAACGCAAAACCAATAACAATGTATTGGCAAAAATCATGATGCCAGAGTAGAGGGGCTAAATTAGCCCTAACTAAAGGATGTGGTGGGCCCACCATAACAAGCTTAAAAGAAAGTCTTAAAAAGATAAAACTGATCCCAAGTAACTTAACTGCTAAAAAGGAAAAAAGTCAGTATTCATTAAAGAAATACAGTAAAATGAGCAGTCAACAATGTAAAATTGACAATGCCTAAGATTCAATCAAAAATCACAAAGCATGTAAAGAAACGAGAAGAGATTACCTATAACCAGGAGAAGAATCAATCAATTACAGACTCAGAAATGCCAGAGATAATAGAATGGGTAGAAGGACCTTAAAAGATTTAATATTGAAAGATTAAGATTTTAAAATCTTATTAACATGTTCAAAGATATAAAATAAAACATAAAGATAATGATAAAAGAAATGGCAGATATGAAAAAGATCCAAATAGAACTTGTAGAGGTTAAAAAAAATCTGATATGAGAAATCCAAATGGAACTTGTAGAGGTTAAAAAAAAATCTGATAGGAGAAATATAAATGATAAGATTAACAGCAGATTAGACACTGCAGACAGGGGATTGACTGCAAAGGGTAATGAGAGCCTTTTGGAGGGCCATGGAAATGTTCTATGTCTTAACTTGATTGTGGCAGTGATTACATGATTGTATACATTTATCAGGTCCTCAGACTGTTCACTTAAAATAAATGAGTTATACTGGGTGCAAAGTATACCTCAATAAAACTAGTTTTTAAATACTACAGCAAATGAAAGACGTCAGACATAAAAGAATACATACTATAAGGATCCGAATATATGAAACTTCTTCACCTAATTTATAGTGACAGAAAGCAGACCAGTGGTTGCCTGGGTGCAGAGTGAGAGAACAGTAGGAGGATAACCGCAAAGGGATGATGGAAATATTCTATACATTCACTGACATGGTGATTACATGGGTGTATACATTTGCCAAACTCACCCAACTCTACAATTAAAATAGATGTGTTTTATTTTATGTAATTACACCCCAATAAAGTTGAGAGATAAAGCAAAGAAATGGTTATATGTAAGTCTTCCTGTAAATGTGTGTTGGGGGGAGTTGGCATTTTTCTCGACAGGTCTGGACTGGTCAAAGCATTTTAAAATTTCAACCAATAGTATTTGGACTGAAGACCCACTGTTCTATTCCTGGAAATTTCCCCTATACTGAGAATAGTTATTTAATACTCCAAGGAATATTAATGTGTGTTCAAAATGAAGATCACTGATGTTCAAAAAACTTCATTAAAAGCAATAGTGGAACACCTTTACAAGCCTCTAAAAGGTAAGTTTAAATAGCAAGACTTTTAAAGGTAAAGGAAGGAGCAGCTACCTAGGTATTTTTTGACCTATTGGGCTTCTCAGTGTTGTTAGTGTCCCTGCTCGTAGTCATCTAGGGATCTAAGAAAGCCAGTATCAGTGTAGTGGATGTTGTGGTACCCAGCCAAGCCCTTCCCTTCAAGACCAAGACACTCAGTTCCCCAGCACCCTGGAGTGTTCACTTCCAATGGCTGCTAAATTTGCTCTCTGTTAAAGGGAACTGTCTGGCCCAAGTTTACATCCCCTCCTCCATGGTAACCCACCTCCAATGAGGGGTTAATGTGGGGGTACAAAGGCCTTGCCTCCTTACCCTAATTCAGGACAACTCAGAAGGACCATCTCAGCTCTGGAGCTCCCTGTGGGAGCAGCTGAGGTCCCTGTTGCAAATTTGCTGTGGTTCATTTCTCCCTCTCCCAATTCTGTTTCCCTCTCCCTCCCTCACCCCTCATTCTTTTCTTTTTTTTTTTTTTTTTTTTTTTTTTTGACAATGTCTATCTTCTCCCAGGCTGGAGTGCAGTGGTGCAATCTCAGCTTACTGCAACCGCTGCCTCCTAGGCTCAAGCAATCCTCCCACCTCAGCCTTCTGAGTGGATGGGACTACAGGCGCATGCCACCATGACTGGCTAATTTTATGTTTTTTGTAGAGACAGGGTTTCCCCATGTTGCCCAGGCTAGTCTCGCACTCCTGAGCTCAGGTGATCCACATGCCTCAGCCTCCCAAAGTGCTGAGATTACAGGCATAAGCACCGCACCCAGCCACTCATGGATGTTTTCTTGAGGGAACACTCCCATAAAGCTTCTGCACACAGACCTCCAACTTCAAGTCTGTTTCCCAGGGAACTTGACCTAAGGCAATGAGTAAATAAGAGGGGAATTACCTGTGTCTGGTGGGATCGTTCTATGCCCAGGTAAAAAATAAATATCCAATGTCACTAGCTCTTTTATTTCCAATTGATCAGTTATAAAATGTAATGGAAAGGCCAGGTGTGGTGGCTCATGCCTGTAATCCCAGCACATTGGGAGGCTGAGGCAGATGAATCACGAGATCAGGAGTTCGAGACCAGCCTGGCCAACATGGTGAAACCCCGTCTCTACTAAAAACACAAAAAATTAGCTGGGCATAGTGGCGGGCTCCTGTTATCCCAGCTACTTGGGAGGCTGAGGCAGGAGAATCACTTGAACCCAGGAGGCAGAGGTCGCAGTGAGCTGAGACCGTGCCTTTGCACTCCAGCCTGGGCGACAGAGCGAGACTCCATCTCAAAAAAATAAAATAATAATAATAATAATAATGAGGAAAAAAAGCCAATCACAAAAACAAAAAAAAATAGGGAATATACCTAGGAATAACCTTAACAAAAGACAAGTGTGCAACATATATTGATAAAACTCTACTAAAAGTCATTTTAAAAGATAAGAAAGAAACAGAGAAAAGTACATTTTTTTCTTGTATAAGAAAATTCAATCCTTATAAAGTGAGAGTGATTTTCCCTAAATGAGTCTATAAGTTTGATATAGTCTAAATTGGAATTTGATTAAAAATAATACAAAGTTCATGCAGAAGAATGAACATAAAAAATAGGGAAATTTAAAAAAATAGAATGAAAGATGGACAGTGAGTTAGCCTTGTACCACCAAATTTTGTAATATAAAGCTGTGGTCATTTCTTGCAGGACTCTTTCTTTTTCCTAGGCTCTCTGCCCTGAGACTCAGACCCTCCGATGTGTTCTCCACCTCCGCCCTTTCCTGCTATGTAGCAAATACCTGTTCATTTTGTCTCTCTCATACTGCTATAATCTCTTAATGGGACAATCTATGCTTTTCAAGGTATGTCTTCAGTACCCAGCCTGCACAAACAATGCTTGTGCAAAGTGTTGAATGAAGGAATGATCATCAAGTGAATAAGTAACCAATTCAAAGCCAAGCACAAAAATGGCCACAGTAGAGCTTAGTTAATTCCTTCCTTTGCGAGATCCTGGAGCCACTGTCATTATAATCTAAGCTGATACCAATACCATCAAGTAGTAAATACTTATTTCCTGCAGATATGCCCCTTTTGCTCTATGTGCAAAATTACACTTAAAATAATACAGGTGGCTGGGTGCTCACGCCTGTAATCCCAGCACTTTGGGAGGCAAGGCAGGCTGATCACCTGAGGTCGGGAGTTGAAGACCAGGCTGGCCAACATGGTGAAATCCCGTCTCAGCTAAAAATAGAAAAAATTAGCCGGGCATGGTGACGGGCACCTGTAATCCCAGCTACTCAGGAGGCTGAGGCAGGAGAATCACTTGAACCCAGGAGGTGGAGGTTGCAGCAAGCCAAGATCATGCCACTGCACTCCAACCTGGGTGACAAGATCAAAACTCCATCTCAAAAGAAATGATAAAAATTAAAATTAAAATAAAATAATACATGCACTTGTAAACATGTCCACATATACATGATAACACTGCACATCAGATTACATTCTTAAGTCTGCCCAGCAACGAAGACCTTTAAAGACCAGTGTCTCAGCTGCCTTTACAAGGAAGATGTTTTCAATACTGTCGTTGAGAAATGAAAGTCAGTGTCATGAGCTCTGTTTTTCCCTCGGGAAAGTCAAGGAAGGGCACTGCATTTACACCAGGATGTGCTGACAATGTCTAACTACATCGAATCTTATCTACACCAGCAGTAAATCCCCTCACCCATCGAGCTGGTAAGAGGGCCCGTTTCCTTCATCACTGCTGCCAGCCAAGGTTTCAGTCCTTCCGCTCCCCAAGAGATTTCATTTCAGAACTGAGATGATAAAGTACTCAAATGGTGCAATCCAAGTCCCAAGGAATTTTAACAACAATAACCCCCTTTGCAAAGCAGGGGAGAGAATGCCCTGTCCTACTATAAACTTCCTGGCGATTCTCATAGTCATTTCACCACCTGTGCCCATACCCATTACCAGAAAGCAGGATTCACCCAGTCCATGAAAACTTAAAGCTGGACTTAAAGCTACAAAACCCCCAAGCACATTTCATTTTGAGTTGTTAATACAGTCCCAGTCTACCACCTGATTACCGAGTAGGTTTTCAGTTTCAGCTTTTATCAGTGTAAAGCTCAGAGCTACAGAACGCCAACTGAGCAAATGATTTAATGAAAGCAGAATGAAGGCACAGGCTTGGCTACTACTAAAAGACACAGTGGAAGTTTGTTTTTTTGAGGAAGATATGTAAATCTGATGAACGAAAACTGTAGTTGAGTGCACCCCTGGAAATATAATGAAAACTGCCCCTCAGTTAGAAGCATCCATACACATTTTGGGTCTCTCAATACGTAGCTTTCAAATCCTTGCAATTTCAGGGCCTGTGTACTCCAACTCTAGATATGCCATTGATTTGATCTGAATGCCGTAATGAGAATTCAGTCTGTGGTCTTAAAACTTGGAGCTGGACTCTCTAAAATCTGGACCTTTTAAAGAAAACAAGCTTTTTGGTGTTTATGTGTTTTCTTTGTTGCTTTGGCCTCAAGCTCCTCATAAAAGGGCTTGAAGAAAATTTATAAAACATGCACAAATAATATGCATAATGTGCAGAAAAGGCCTTGAAAACATGCATACTGAAGAATGTCCATAAAATTTAGAGAAGCTTGTACCTTCTTAAATCTTCTTAACAATGCTACAAGGTAGGTACTGTTATCACCATAACCATCCCCAAGATTCAAAAAGAAAATACTTGAGGAAAAGGCTGGCTGAGTTACCCCAAAGAAGGGAAAGGTAAAACTGCCCCAGTTTCCCTGGGGATGAAGACAAAACATCTCCTAGAAATCTCTTTGAGTCTGGTCTGCCTGGAAATAGCTGTTTCTGGGAAAAGCAATCAGGCTGAATCAAGAGTAACGTACTAATTCCAAATCCTCACAATTACATGTTGAGAGCCTGCCTAGATATTCTGGGTGCCACCTTGCAATTGGCCAGTTGTGTTGCTGACAGCTCGGTGCATATCAGGGAAAAGACACACTCTCAGTTGGCGCCTCTTACAGTCACATTAATCCTACTGAAGTGTGGTTCTGGAACACAGCCAGTCTACCCCACTGAGGCAAGGCTTGATGGAGCACAGGCTAGCATGGCTGCACCTGACCAGCCCAGGGGATGAAGGATGGAAGAAGCAGGACAGTTTAAATGTCTGTATGGTGAGTATTCAGGCATCACTATTAACTAAAAAGACACATGGAGCCAGTAGCCCATGGGATAGCTGTGGAAACACAGACAGGCACCTGGCTCAGAAGAGCTGACAGGGATCCCAAATCGGCTCATTTTAAGTGTAAGTCATGCGGGCTTCAAGACAAAGATGCTAATCCATGAGCACAAACAACCTTGGCTCACATAGAGTCATCAACCAAAAGACAGTTTTTATGCTTCCAGAGTGGTGATAGCAGCAAATATTCATAGCTCACCTAACTCTCCCAGCCTCAAATAAGACATAAGAAAAGTTCCAACATAGTCCTTATCTGGAAGGAAGCATGTCCAGCTAGCAAGGTAAAAGTAACCCTAACCAAACCAGGAGAAGATGTACCACAGCAGATTATGTCTAAACTCTATTGCCCAAATAGTAATGGCCATAACCATTTTGAGGATGCAGAAATTCTTAAGGGTGAGCTGGACCCTCCAGGGTAAGCGATTTAAATTGAGACACAGGCAAGCATCTCATGTAGAAGGAACAACGAAAGCTGAGGCATGTAAAAAGAAAAGACACTATTGGACATTGAAAATATTGAGAAAGTCAAACCATTCAGTGAAGACAAGGGCCCCCAAACAAGAGATTTACACTTGATGATCAAACCAGAAATTTTCAAACAACTCAAAAATTTCTCCAAGTAGACATTGCAAAGAGTAATGAGAGCACCTGTGGAACATTGTCCTCCCCACCTGGCAGCCCCTACTTAAATATGTCTTAACCAGCATATTCAGGTTTTGTCTGTTTTATGTATTCAGATTCCATGTGAGATTTTGTTTTAGAATAAGTTGCTTTAAAATATTTTTAAACGTTATAGAGACCCTAACAAGGAGAACAAGCAGGATAAGCTACAAAATCATAGTTTTTTAAAAGACAAACATTTGCAGATCAATAAAAGTTGACTTAATTCATGTCCAGCAAGCCAGCACAACAAGAAATGTTAAAAAGTTTTTCAGGTCCAATGGAATTGATACCAGATGGAAGCCTAGATCTGCTAGAAACAATAAAGGGTATCAGAAAGACATTTTAAAAAATCAAATACCTAGGAATAAATCTAAAACAATAGCTAGAAGTCCTCTACACTGAAAACTAAAGAATATTTGCTAAGAAAAATTAAACAAGCTGTACATAAATGAAGACTTATACCATGTTCATGGATTGGTAGACTAAATATAATTAAGAAGTCCATTTAGAGTCTCTCTCTTTTGGACAAGATAGGGAAACATAATTTTCCTTCCCACCTGAAACAACTAAAAAACTAGACAAAATATATAAAACAACAGTTTTCAAGAAAATGGATATCAGGCAATGAAGAAAAATAATTCCTAAGAAAAAAGGAAAAAAATAAGTGAGTAAAGTGAGTCCTATGATTGCTCCAGCATATAACCTTGTATTTCCAGGCCATGACAGAGGGAGTGGTAATCTAGGTAGAGCCCAGCAGATTCCTTAAGTTAAGGAGATGAAGTTGATATTCTGGGGAGATCAAGGCAGCTAGAGTTCACAGGGCAGAATACGGGAAAGGAGAGAGCAGCACAGAAAGAAAACTCCAAAAATCTGAGGTGATCCCTTTTGAGTATATATACCAATTTTTTTTTTCAGTCTACTATTTGTCTTTTGAATGACAAAAGACAAACAATTTTTTAACAATGTATATAATCAAATATGTCTCTCCTTTCCTTTATGACTTCTGGGTTTGCTGTCTTGCTTAAAAAGTCTACTTCATTTCAAGACATTTTATTTTATGAACTTGGCTCAGCATTTTAAGGGCATATTCTTTTGGGGGGCCTACAGCACTAGACATAACAACCTTAAAGACAGCAAGAGCAGGAAAGGAATATTTTCAAAAAACCATGCCTGCAGGTGGGGAACAGTTTAGTTATACAGTGGTTAAGAGCTGTAGAGTCAGATGGTCCTGGAGAAGAGTTCCACTTCCTGAGTGAGAATCCTGGGTGAATAACTCTGCGGCCTTTAGGCAAGTTACTTAACCTCCTCTGTCAAAAGGGAGATATTAGTAGCTACTTCATATGCTTATGATAACTAACAACAATGCATGTAAAGCATTTAGCATAGGGCTTAGCACACAGTGAGTGTTCAGTAAGTAATGACTTTTATTACTACTATTACTAGCATAGAAAAACTAGGAGAGGCCGGGCGTGGTGGCTTATGCCTGTAATCCCAGCACTTTGGGAGGCCAAAGCGGGGCAGATCACCTGAGGCCAGGAGTTTGAGACCAGCCTGGCCAACATGGTGAAACCCTATCTCAACTAACAACACAAAAAATCAGCCGGGCATGGCGGCACACAGCTGTGATCCCAGCTACTTGAGAGGCTGAGGCAGGAAAATCACTTGAAACCAGGAGGCAGAGATTGCAGTGAGCAGAGATCGCAACATTGCACTCCAGCCTGGGCAACGAGAGTGAAGTTCCATTTCAAAAAACACGAAAAGAAAAACTAGGAGAGAATTTTAGGAAGAGAGGCTGGGGTTAGACAGTTTGAACTTCGATCTGTCAAGGTTGGAAAACAATGGAAGGTTTACTAGCCAAGGAGTAATATGAGATAGGAAGTATTTAATAAAAATCCATCTCTCTTTAAGGATCTATGGTATCCTTAAAAGGCCATATTTATATTGACTTATGTATCTTTTTATCTGAAAATCCTATCTCAGAAAAAAAAGCACTTCTTAAACACCGTTACACTTTAAAACTTCTTGTGATTTGATCAGATAATGATTATTTCATCAATCTACATCTTATCTTAGGTGAAGATTCTTGTTCCATAATCAAAAACATATTAAATCTTAAAACTCTATAATTTGATTTTTCTATGTTCTTATTTGTAGGGCAGTAGAAATTATTAATCAGCTAAGAACAACTGAGTGGTCATCTCATTGGCTTTCACTACATACCTACAGGCAGATAGAATGTCACCTTCCAGCAGAATGTGTCTGCCCTCTGCATCTGTTATGGACTGAATATTGTGTCCCCGCAAAATTCATTTGTTCAAGCCCTAACTCCCAGTGTGACTATATTTGGAAATCGAGCCTTTAAGAAAATATTTAAGCTTAAATGAGGTCATAAGGGTGGGGCCCTAATTCGATAGGATTAGTGTCCTTATAAATAGAGACACCACACAGCTCTCTCTCTCTTTTTTCCCTTTCGCCCTCTCTCTCAGAGCATGCATGGAGGAAACACCATGTCAGCACACAGCTATGTGGTGGCCACCTATAAGCCAAGTGAAGAGGCCTCAGAATGAAACCAAATTTACTGGCACCTTAATCTTGGACTTTCAGCCCCCAGAACTATGAGAAAATAAATGTCTATTGTTTCAGCCACCCAGTCTGAGTATTTTGTGAAGGTAGCCTCAGCAGATTGAGACAGCATCTGATCAAGTACTGACATCCAGAGTCAAACTCTCATTCTATGTTAGATACTAGGATATTTTAATCCAAATTAAAGTTATTTTAAAAGATAAGATTTCTGTTTCTCCATTCTTTCCAAACCAAGGTTGCCCTTGTCTCCAAGGAAGGGATCTCTGGAGCCCACAAGCTGAGGCAGGGTGGAGGAGCACCCTTTCTTCCCATTCGGCAGGGTGCTAGGTCCCTCCTGAGAGAAGCATGGGAGAATGTAGATCTAGAAGCCACGTGGCTGAGTAAATCAAATACTCATGAGAGTTATAAAGCACAAAGAAATATCAATTTCAATTTTAATCCATATCATGAACTCACAGTTACAGTGTCTTCCTAAAGAAATGACATGGCTTAACTCATAAGCTCCTCTTCCCACCTGCCATTCTCCTTGTTTTGGGGTTACTGTTGAGAGACTGAATGTATCATCAGACAACAGCCAGACTGTATATAAAAACAGGTCTCTAACTCACAACCTGCTCAGGAAATCAAACCCCTTATCTCCAATAAACAACCCAGGAAGCCAGCCTGCTATAAGTCTGACTTGGGAAGCCAGATTGCTATCTCTTTAAACAATCCAAAAAGGTAAATAATAACTTCTGTAACAATCAGCCCCAAGTGCCCAGGACTTGATTAATAATAGATAACTTCCCTAATTTTTGTCCCCACTTCCAATTTAGGACCAACCAGGGAATGCCCTAGCCAATCACATGAGTGATTGGCTCCTAGATAGCCCACCTGCAGCTCCTCCTGCCAACAGCCTTCAGCTGGGGCACACGGGAAGCTTCTCTGTTTTCCACTAAATGCCTTCCCAGTCCTCTGCCTGCCTTTGATTCTCTGCCAAACGCAGTGACACTGGCTGACTCCTTTGCAATTGCAATCTCTGAATAAATAGCCTCTGCATTTCTCATTTAGTTGGTTTTTGTTCATTTCCAGTGTCTTTTCATCTATTCCCTAGAAGATTGAAAAGATTTTTTCCCTAATTTCATCTTGAAACATTTTCTTTCATATTTATGAGGCAGATATTGCTTTTTTCCATAATTATAAATTAAAGGGCATATTCCATCCTTTTGACAAATGTGAACTTAAAAAAAATTTTTTTTAATTTTACTTTAAGTTCTGGGATACAAGTGCAGAACGTGTAGGTTTGTTACATAGTTATATGTCTGCCACAGTGGTTTGCTGCACTTATCCACCCATCAAATGTGTACTTGAAAGATAGCCCAGAGGTTCCAGGTCCCAGAGTGATAGTTCTAGGCCAGCGATGTGCACACAGGGCTCCTGACCACCTCCCTGTTCTACCCCAGATCCACGTCATTTTTTGAAAAGTATTGGTAGTGACTTCCTCGGTAAGCCTGAATTCCCAGATCTGACCCTGGCACCCGCAGCTCCCTGTCTTCACTGTGCCATTGCTCATCAAGCTGCGCTGGTTGCCTGACCCCCCAAGTGTCCCCCCTGGGGACTAGGCACACAGTCTAGGTACTTGTTTTGCTCAAGCCAATGAAAAAGGCATGAGGAACACTTCAAAGGAAGCTTTCAAACTGCTGATCTTGGCAGTTCTGCTGTTTTCAAAGACAACAGAACAGTGGGAAGGAGGAAGATTTCATTTCCCTGGAGCTTCTCTGCTTAGCTCTGGAAACAATAGTAACCAAGTGCATTTTGGGAGGAATCATTTGAACCAGGCCCTTATCTGCATTGCTTGGAATAAGGTTTTATAAAAAACAAAACATCAACAACAACAAGAAAACTCCCCACTTAATTCAAACGCCACATTCATTTTCGTCTGGTTTGTTTCTCATCAATAAAAATGCATAATTAACTCCCTGAAGTTAGGCATTGCTAATAAATAGAAATCCATTTCAATGAATTCATAACCTGTGGGATTTCTGATGTAACCCTGTAATCTACTTCATTGACAAATTTTAAATGACTTGATGGAAGAAAATGAAGGTCCTAAGCTGCTGTTTGATGCTCAGTAGCTTCTTTTGTTAGTAGGTAGGGAGGCGGACTTCTCAGGCTTTACTATGGCTTACCCTAGGAGGACAACAGCACTCAACATAGGCTCAACAAAGCATCATATTTTTAATCCATCAGCAGTTTTCCAGAAGAATGTTGCTCATAATTAAATAACTTAAAGTAACAGAGAGTTAGCAAGGGAGGAGTCAACACACGCGCAATCTACCCGTCTATACTCACCCATCTTTAGATATTGGTCAGCAGCTGTCATGGACTGGAGACTCCTGGGACCAATGGCCAATGACTGTGAGGATTGGAAACTGTAGTTCCTTGCTTTGTGTGTAGCTCTCTCCTCTGACTTGAGAATTCTGTTGAAAACGGTCTAGGTATAGTTCTAAACAGCTGACTCATCATTAAGGACAGGTGTCTGCAGAGAAGTCAGCAAGTGCAATTAATGTTAAAAATAAGATAACCTTTCAAAATACTACCCATGCACTACACCTGGCGTGTGGAAAAGAGGGGGCAGTCAATATCCCCTACATGGCCTACTGTTAGCCAGCCGAGCATACACAGAGTATAGGAAAAATATGTAAAACAGATCTTTATTTTGAATTTGAACCATGCATTCTATTATGGGTCCTACTCCAGGTGTTGTCCCATTGTATTCCAGGTGCCTTTCCCAGTTTCCCAGGGTGCAGGCCTGGTAATTGATTCTCTGAGTGACCATGTGGTCACTCCCTTGTAGCCAGTTGCCCTCTCTGACTCTGACCTTCCACCCATCCTCCGTTTCCTTCGATCCTCCAGACCTTGGAATCTCTTCTCCTCCTGGCAAGGACTCCTGTCTTGGATGAACTTTAGTCAGGCTCCTCTGAGCCCACAGCTAGGCCTCATCCTTAGTCCTGGCCTTGGCCTGCTGAGCCCAGTTTTAGAGAAAAAAAAAAAAAAGTCCTGCTAAGGCAGCTTATCCAAAATCCCACCCTTGATATCTAACCAAGTTCCTCTTGGTAACTTTCCATTTCACCTCCTCAGCTGCCTGTTGGCTATACACCTCCTCTTGTTTCTGTTGTATCGAGAGTTGAGTTCAACTTCTCTCCCCTATTACAGTAGTGTTGAAGAAAGCCTTCCTTGCCATTTTTAACAAATGTCAGAACAATTTCTCTTTAACCCTTCTCAAACCCAGGGCCCCACCTCTTCTGCACCTGGAGTTCTCTTTGTCTTTAAGTGCTCACCTCCTTCTTCAGATTAACACCCACTGCCAGGTGCTGGGGCGTTGAATCCTGAGTGCTGGAAGAGAAGATAAAGGAAAAGCAGCTTTCTCAGCAGTCTGTTTTCAGGGCTGGGAAGGTGGGATAATCACAGCTTTCCCACTCCTAAGTTAACGGTTCTGTGGCATCTCCCTTCGTTTTGCTAAGAGTAGCTGTCTTCTTAGTAACCCTGGTCTGGAACCCCAGGAGAAAAACAGGGGAATTAAAAAAAAAAGCAAGCCCTCATTTGTGATATCGGAAGAACTGAAAAACCTTACTCCCTGTCCACCACAAAAGAATTATCCTGTATATGGAATTAGAAATAATTAATGTGATTTGAAACTGGTACAAAGCAAACAATCAAAAGGCTCTGCTGAATTACTGGTGCCGTGTGGAAATAAATGGGTTTGGAGTCAGATGGGCCTGAATTTAAAGCCTGCCTCCCCCATCTAGCTTGCCAGGACCTCAAGCAAGCAGGTTAACGCTGGAGCCCAGATGCCTTGTCTGTAAAAATCTCTTATCTCACAAGGTCAGTAAGAGAAATAGATGAGCATCTAACACCACGCTTAGTGCAGGGTTATTTTTTAAAGGTTCATTTTCACTTCCTGACTCTCACTCTGTTTGAGAGACAACAGTCTCTACGGGGCCCATTTTGGAGACTAGAAAAATATATCGTTCAAAAAGTGCGTGATTTTTTTTATCTTCCATGCTTTGATTTTGTGATTTATCTGATGTTAACATTATCATTTAAGAAATCACAATATTTTTGTATGTCTTTTAATATTTTATAAGGCAATTCTATTTCTTTCAGTGTAAAATATAGGGACATTTTAAAACATAGTTTTATTTTTTCTGAGCTAACATGTTTTTAGACAGAATGAAGTTATAGTGCCACAATGAGTGAGAGGAAAATAAGAAATTTAGTAGAATGTAAAGTGATAAAACAGTAAACTAAATGTTTACATTTAAGTTCTATTATTTTTCTATGAAAAAATCAAGACATATGCATAAGTAGAGAGAATAGTGTAATGAACCCCCTTGTATCTGTCACCCCGTCTTAACAATTACATTTTGCCAATCTTGTTTTGTCTGTACATCACCCTGCAGTTCTCACCATCCTCTTCACTGGAATGTTTTAAAGCAAATTCTCAACATCATATTTTAGTGCATATTTCCAATAGAGAATTCTTCTTATTTTATATAATCAAATTACTACTAATATAGCTAATAAAATTTAAAAATAATTCCTTATATAGTTCCTATGTATTCTCAATGTCCACTCAATGTTTAAATACCCTGATTGTCTCAAAAGCATCTTTTTACAGTTGACTTGATTGAATCTGGTCCAAATAAGAAATTTGGTTGATATGTTATCTAAGTCTCTTTTAATCTATATCATTCCTCCCTCCTTCCCACCCCATTTGTATTAGTCTGTTCTCACGTTGCTGTAAATACCTGAGGCTAGGTAATTTATAAAGAAAAGAGGTTTAATTGGCTCACAGTTCTGCAGGCTGTATAGGAAGCATGATTCTGGCACCTGCTCGGCTTCTGGGGAGGCCTCAGGAAACTTACAATCATGGCAGAAGGCAAAGGCGAAGCAGGCCCTTCTTACATGACCGGTGTAGGATGGAAAGAAAGGTGGGAGGAGGTGCTACCCATTTTTAAACAACCAGATCTCATGAGAACTCTATCATGAGAACAGCACCAAAGGGGAAATCTGCCCCCATGATCCAATCACCTCCCACCAGGCCCCACCTCTAACATTGGGGATTACAATTGAACATGAGATGTGGGTGGCAATCCAGATCCAAACCATATCACTATTCATGCTGTTTATTTGTTGAAAAAACCAAGTCATTTGTCTTATTGAATTTCCCATGCTCTGAATTTGGCTAATTGCATCATTGTGGTGTCATTTAACATACTCCCCGTCCCCTGTATTTCCTGTGAGGGTGGTTGGATCTAGAGACTTGATCAGATTCCGGTTCAATTTTTCAGCAGAACTTCATGGAAGGAGCTTGTACTTACTATTGATCACATCAGGAGACACAAAATATCTCTTCTCTAGTGAATTTTCAACTGAGCAGTGAAACAAAAAGTTATTTGGATTCCAATCCAGGATAATAACTCTCCATTTATGGTGGAAAGACAAGAGTTTTTTAGTCATCCGGACTTGAGACAAAACACTGAACTGTGGCACTATGGACAAGACATTGTGGATTTTCCCATGTTGGGTGCTGGATATTCTTGTATTCCTATAAATATTCTTGAGATTTGTTCTGGGATGCAGTTACATTACTTGGAAACAGTTTGACTCTTTGGGGTGTTGTTTTTAATATTGTTAGATGGGTCTGGAGCAGCATTAATCTAGAGCTAATTTTGTGCTACTGCTGAAGCAAGCCCTTTGAGTTCTCTACCCAGTGCCCATGCATTAGGAGGGTTTCCAGTCTGGCTGGTGGCCTGTGTGAGCACAAGGCACCGTTCCCTCAAAGCCTTTAGGATGGTTCTTTCCCCAGCCTCACACACAGGCAACGATCAGTCCTCTACTAAGTACAGTATTACAGGCCTTGAGGTACAGACACTGCAGAAGCCAGACAATAATTCCCATTCCTATGAAATATACAAGTATTGTACAGATTACAACTTCCAAATAAAATCAAGCAAATGTTGCCAACTTAAACCTCATTCACAAATGGGATTATCTCAACAAACCAAGTCCATTCCTCATGAATGCAGGAAAATAAACAAATATGTGCAAGAGCCCTATCAGATCACAGTATAGAAGGTCTTGTTGAAAGGATTTTTTAAGTAAGTCCCTGCTTTCTCCTTCTCTCATGTAGAAAAAAGCAAAATATACCTTTGCAAGGAGTATTTCCATTGGAAATCATTTTGCTCTCATGGAGGTGGAGAAAAATAATTTAAAACAGATAAAAGAGTGGATCTGGATAACTTTTCTTTTCTTTTAGATCTTAAAAACCATTCACTTCAATACCACGAGCCCATGTAAGAATGCCATTTAAAATAATGATTTTACATTCTCTAAATCTTTGGTATTTGTCATTTTGAGGGAATATCATGTATCATAAGACTGCTTTTATTTTCTTCCCATCAGACAAGATTATCCAAAGCAATTACTAATTAGCTGATTCAGGGCCCATGATGAGAACATACAAGAACTTTAGAAGTTGTGTGGCTCCATGGCCCCTTTAAACCTGGGGGGTCTGTAGGTACACAACCAGTAATTTTTCTTAGTGCCAATGGTCGTGTCTCAGGCAGTTTGTACCACATGGTTTGTTGTGGTGGTGGTGGTGATTACTGATGTTCTTTTAAGAACTTTTAGAAGTTCTAGAAACACCGAGAATCAGATTAGCTGTCAGAAGGAGCAGAGAGATTATCCAACATTGGTTATGTATAAGGGATATTAAATAATATTGTTCTCAATAACATTAACAATGAAATATGACAACTTAATAATATAAATCTTAAAGACATACCAGGTCTCTTTAGAGATGAGATAGTTATCTTTATAGTTATGCCCTAAGCATTTCAATTAACTTGACAAGTTATAGCGATAAATACATAAAAGATGCAAAAGTTACATCTTCAATAAAGGGAATGTAGTGATTTTCTTAATCCAAAATTTTGTTTTATGTATGATACGCCCAGTGTTCTCTGTATGTGTGATTGGAAGACGCCATTGCTGGACAGGAGGAAATGCAGATGCCCTAAACATTTAACCAGGTTCACATAGAACAGTAGGCTCTGCTTTAAGAGGGCAGATTAAGTGCATGTATTTACTTGCTTTCCATGGAATCCCACTTAAATAACACTTGAACAAGTAGAATAAATTCTTAACAGTACTGAGTGCTGTTTTTGACATATTCCTGAAAACCAAATACATGGGATCATATTGATACAAAATCATAGCAAGGAATGACAACTCTTTTCCCCAAAGAGCCCTGTGCCCATCTGCATTAGATTCCCAAGGCTGCCATAACCAAGCACTGGTGCCACAAACAGGGAGGTTTATAACACAGATGTATCTTCTTACAGTCCTGGAGGATAAAAGTTCAAAATAAAGGTATGAGCAAGGTTAGTTGCTTCGGAGAGCTCTGGGGGAAAATATGTTCTGTGCCTTTCTCCCAGCCTCTGGGGTTCCCAGCAGTCCTCGGCGCTCCTTGCATTGTAGACACATCGCTCCAGTCTCTACCTCTGTGGTTATATGGGTTCTCCCTGTGTGTTTCTGTGTGTCTTCATCTCTTCTCCTCCTCTCCTCCTCTTTTTTTTTTTTTGAGGTGGTATCTCACTCTGTTGCCTAGGCTGGAGTGCAGCGGCGTGATCTCAGCTCACTGCAACCTCCGCTTCTACAGTTCAAGCGATTCTTCTGCCTCAGCCTCCTGAGTAGCTGGGATTACAGGCGCCCAACACCATGCCCAGCTAATTTTTTTGTATTTTTAGCAGAGACAGGATTTCACCATGTTGGCCAGGCTGGTCTCAAACTCCAGACCTCAGATGATCCGCCCACCTCAGCCTCCCAAACTGTTGGGATTACAGGCATGAGCCACTGAGCCTGGCCTTCTCCTCTTATAAGGACACCAGCAATACTAGATTCAGGGTCCATCCTACTCCAATATGATCTTATCTTAATTACATCTTCAATGACCCTATGCCCAAATAAGGTCACATTCTGAGGTAGCAGGGACTAGAACTTCAACATATCTTTTATCTTTTAGGGGGGCACAATTTAACCTGTAGCACCATCATTCACCTGTTTGCATTCAGATTCATTTCCTACTCTCTCTCTCTCTCTCTCTCTGTCTCTCTCTCTCTGCTCTTTCTGTGTCTCAAAGTATTAACTCCTACAATCTATATTTTCCAGACTCCCTTGCCAAACTGGCTTCTGGCTGATGTCAACCAACGGGAGGCACTAGCAAGGGACTGGCAGGAGGGAGAACCGAAGAAGCCAGAGTGATTCTCCCCTCTATCTCTGCCTTGGGCAGTGTCTCCAGTAGTAGCTACATCTATTCCATGATTCTAGTTCCTTCTGGAAGGCTTGCTGTAGCTGGGAGGCTCTCCCAGTATGCAGCAAGGGGTCCAGAGCTGCTAAACTCTGTGAATGCCATCCTCCAACTCACCTCTGCTTCTAAAATCTGAGTTGCTTCATTCTTCAGTTTGCTCTGTCAGCTCTTCCAAGACTTTTATAATTAATTCCCCTAATTAAATTCCCTCTATTGAACTACCTGGCATAAGTTCTGTTTTCCTGACAGACCCCTGACTGATCAAGCTTCAGGCGATGCCAAGCTCTGAGTCAACTAGTAGAGAACAGGAGTGGGCCAGGGGGCAGACATCAAGGCAAGTATTGAAAGGACCACCAATGGGTAAGAGAGCAGACCCCGGTGCCCCCCTTCCCTCCCCCTGCAAACGCAGCACAACTGTCAGGAGACGTGTGTGGGAAATAATAGCTGTGTGCAAAATCCTTCACGTTTCTTAGTGGGCAGCCAGTAGATACTATCCAATGTTGTTTTCAAAAGGAACTATAAGCATATTTCTAGTGTAATGATGTTACAGTAGACACCAAAATTATTTAAAACATCAATAAATAAAAATTATCTCTCAGGACTTAGACTTAGGGTAGGCAGGAATGGGCTTATTTTGGTTTATTTTCTCTCCTTCTGTGCTATTTGAATGTTGTAAAACTTTTGCCTCTATTACTTTTTGTTGTTGTTGTTGAGACAGAGTCTCGCTCTGTCACCCAGGCTGGAGTGCAGTGGCGAGATCTCGGCTCACTGCAAGCTCCACCTCCTGGGTTCACGCCATTCTCCTGCCTCAGCCTACCAAGTAGCTGGGACTACAGGTGCCCGCCACGGCGCCCAGCTAATTTTTTGTATTTTTTAGTAGAGACGGGGTTTCACCGTGGTCTCGATCTCCTGACCTCGTGTTCCACCCGCCTCGGCCTTCCAAAGTGCTGGGATTACAGGCGTGAGCCACTGCGCCCGGCCGCCTCTATTACTTCTTTAATGTTTTAAGCACTAATTTCAAAGATTTGACTGGGTCTTTGTCTAGCTAAGGAACAAGTGATTTTATATCAAGTCTTATTTCCTGGACATAGAAGGGGGAAGGTAGAGATGAAAGAGTGGGGAATTTTGAAGCAGGCATGTGAATAAAGAAGGTAATGACACTACCCATTGACTAGGTAATTGCTTTACATGTTACACTGTGGATGGGGAAAATCCATGCAGAGGGTGTTTCATGTTAGGAAATATGCCACTCTTTCCAAATGTGATATTTTTGAGAATTACTGTGTGTTAGGCCATTCTTGCTTTGCTATATTAAAAAAAACCAAAACCTGAGGCTGGGTAATTTATAAAGAAAAGAGATTTAATTGGCTCACTGTTCTGCAGGCTGTACAGGAAGCACGGTGCTAGCATCTGCATGATGTCCGGGGAGACCTCAGGAAGCTTACAATCATGGCAGAAGGCAAAGGGGGAGCAAGCATCTCACATGGTGACAGTGGGAGTAAAAGAAAGAGTCGGGGGTTGGGGAGGTGCCACACACTTTTAAACAACCAGAACTCATAAGAACTCACTCACTATTGTGAGGACAGCACCAAGTCATGAGGGATCAGCCCCCATGGCCCAAACACCAGGCCCCACCTCCAACACTGGGGACTACATTTCAACATGAGATTTGGGCAGGACAAATATCCAAACCATATCCTACTGTTCGTTCTTGGGAGATGTGTGAGTGCATTTGATCTATTATTTTTAATCCTCAGTCCTACTCCTGCTGTCCAAGACCAGTAAGAAGGAGGAGGCTCATCTACCCCTCCACATGGGCAGAGGGCATGGAAAAGACAGAGCTGAAAGGGCTCAAGACTGCTCTGAACATTTATAGTAAGCCCAGGCATAGCTGCACAGGGTAGATAAGTAGTGCTGGAGTGATTAGAAACTTTCATCTACAACAGCACAGCATGGTTTTAAAAAAAATACATAGGCTTAAGAAAAAGATAAACCTGGGTTTCAATCTCAGCATTGCCATCTACTACTTGTACTTAAATTCTCTGAACTTCAATCTCCATTTCTGCCAAACAGAGATAACATTTAGTCAACACAGTTCATGAAAAATGAGAAAATACATGCAAGGAATTTTATAGAATGTCTTGCACGTAGGAGGACCTCAATAAAACACATCCATTGCTGATGAGGAAATAGGTCAAATAAGGCTCTGCATATCTGGATATAAACAAAAGGTGATTGAGAGGGCTTCTTAGATATTTGTAGGTTTTTCAAAGCACTGACTTGCTTAATACTCCTGCTTTTCTTCCAGGCAGTCAAAGCATATTTCCTGACAATTGTACTGAGTGTTTTAAATAGACTGACAAACAACAGAGACAATCCCATGCAAAGCCAGCCTTCTCAGACCAGCTTGTTGCTAGCTGTGGTTGCAGGGAGCAGATTTAGATGAGTCATATGTTGTAGAAATGGGCAGAAAAGGACTGGAGTCCTCGAGACATAACCCCAGATTCAGAGTGTGACACTAAGTCTGGGGCTCTATTTGTAGTGGGTAGATAGCTGGAAGGTATTATCCAAACTGTGGCCCAGTGAGGGGACCCAGAGTCCCTAGTCATCTGTTTCCTAATCTCCAAATTGCACTGTCCCTCCTGGAGTCATGCAGACAAAATGGGAAGGGCCTAGGCCAAAGAGAGTCAAAGAGTGAAGAAAAATGGTTAAGAATCTCCTAGGAAGCTTAGTAAACTTCTAACATCAACATTAACAAAATGTTTAAGAGAATGATAATTATAGGTGTCACAGGGCTCACTGTTAGCCTCATAAATAGGGCTAGATTCAACGTGTCTGGCATGTATCTGGAAAACTGGTGAGGTGGACCTGACAAAAGTCTCTTGGATAAAATGTATTCTAAAAGTGAAGAAAATGAGACAGATGGCTTGACTTAGTCATTGTAGGAGGAAGTAAGTCTGAGTACAGCACTGTGTTCTCACTAAGTTTATCTACCAGTTGTGCCCAGCAAAAACGGAAGTAACGCCAAACTACAGGTGGTCCCTGATGGCCTCAGACAGACTCAGCAATAGGCATGTACAGGGTGAGCAGGAAGGAATACCTGGCAGAAACCTAGTACCCCATGGAGGGGCCTGCCACAAAAGAAGAGAACAAATGAGCATGACATTTGAGAGCTGTAGATGATCAGACTTGTTCAGTATTGAATGGGAGACATCCTATAGAGATGCCCCATAACAGGACCTGTACCACTGGGCAGCAAAAAGAGATAGGGAACCGTGGGAGGCTATTGTGATCACAACCACTGTTTACTCATAGGCGAATGTGGCCTTGGGAAATGCCAGCACATGAGTAAATGACCATAAATGGTCATTCTTTTGACTGCTAGTTGATGGTTGAAAGCCTCAAAGAAATATACTATAGTCCACAATAACAACTAAATGCAAAGACCTCTGGAAATTTCTACAGATGTATAGACTCTGCTGTTAAGTCAAAGCAGACCTTTGTCTAGACAGCTCTGAGATAGATAACTCTTCTATTTCCTTCTGGCATCTGCTATCTCTGGGGACTTATAAAGGACCTTGTCTTCCCTGATAAGGTGATATCATTTGATTTATGTATTAACTGGGTTGGGATAGGCTTTGTCAGTAACAATTTTCTAAAAAAAGAAATCTCAATGGCTTAATGCAATGAAGACTTACTTCTTGATCACATAGTGCCTGATACAAATTGGGCGGCCCTCCTCCATCTTAAATATATTCCAACTACAGCACATGGTCTCCATGATCATCATAGAAGGGAAAAGAGAGCTAGAGGATCCACAGGAAGATTTTCAGTGCCAGGCCTACCTAGAAATGTTCATCTCACTCCTGTCCATTTTCCCATTGGCCAGAATTGTCCAAGACCCACCTGGCCCATGAAGGCTTGGAAAGGGAGAGGGACACCTGACCACTGGGTGAGCATGAAGAATCTCTGCCACATATTTTCCTTAAACAATTCATCTCTCTCATTAGTTGCCTTGTTTAAATTGCTGTTGTTAAATACATTTAGTTAAGTATTGGGGAATGAGTTAGTCAAGAAAGGAGAAATATATTCATCAAGGTTAAAAAAAAAATTAAAAGCCAGTACCAGACACATCTTCTTCTGAGTCATCTCAGTGTGATTTATCTAGCAATGAGTTAAATGTTTGCTGTATATTTACCACGGAGTGAGACAGAGCAGCCTTTATGTTCTCAGCAACAGCTTCGAACGCTGCCAGCATTAGAACCTATTTGTTTTATTGAGAAGAGGGATTGTTGGCTGGAACACAAGGGTTCCCCATTACTCTTTCTGGAAAAAGCAATGGGAACTTTAACTTTTCTCTGGACAGCTACCAACATCTATCAGAAGAAACAAGAGTGTAACGTCTCTTTCTGAAGGGCCGCACTTAGAATGCCTAACAGCCTCCCAGCCTCTACTGGTGTCAGCAGTGGATAGAAGTCCAAATGCAAGCTATTCTGTGTTTACTGGAAGTGCTAAAGTGAATCAACCCTATAAACGGAAAACAACCAACTGACCTGACCTGGAATACTAAATGAAACCGAAGTCCAAAGGTACCAAGCTCAAAATCAAGAGCAGAGGCATTCAAGTGTACCCTCTTCCCCCCAGGATTAATTCTGAGTTCAGACAGAGACATATTCTATGACCTCAAGTAGAAGACTTCATGTCTCTGCACTTTGGCTAACTCAAGGTCAAACTCAAGTCTCTTGGGCAGAGAGGTTTTTCCTTGAAGGAAAATTCTAGAGGTCAGGGTGAGCTAGAAATGAATATCAAAGTTTTCTATTTCTCAAAGTTGAGTTTGCTAAAACTCTTTTTTTCAACTGACTGCTGACTTTAAATCTTCCACATGGCTTCCTTCAGCTTCAGTAGACTATCTGCTTCCTCCTAATTCACAGAGAAAACTGAGAAACGAGTGAGAAAACTCCCAACTCTGTCCACACTGCCCACAAGTTTTTCAGCCAAGTATTTTCCACTTCCTGTCCTGTTCATTCCTCCACCCACCACTGCCTGGCTTCCACCTTCGCTGCACCACTGAAGCTGCTCTGGTTAACATAACACTGCTGCTGCCTTAACCTGAAGAACACTTGTAAATCCCTGTCTCATTTGACCTTCCCTTGGCATTCAGTACTGCTGTTGACCATTTCTTCACTTTCTACTCTGCTGGTTCCTGGTTCTCCAGGTTTCTGGTTTCCCTAACACCTACCAAGTCTCTTTAATGCCTTCTTAAATGTTGCTGTTGCCCCAGGTATCCCATTTAGCTCTCGGCTAATTCATTGAACAAGGCTTTCTTGAATGAGGAAGAACTTACTGGAAAGGCTAAAGCCAATCAGCTCCTCAGAATGAAAACGGGCACAAGGGTTGGCACCAGAAAAACAGAATAGAATAAGATCCATGCCTGTCCTCATGGACCTATGCTCTGGATCTCATGTAATGGCCCCAGCATCTACCCAGGCGCCCAGGCTGAAAACTGTCACACTCACAGCCAAAAGATCCCCGAATACAGTCACATCTGTCTTTTGAAAATCTTTTGCATCTGCTCACTCTGCTTCCTCTGCCTGGTCATCAGCTGAGTTCCAGCTTTTGTCATCCATCACCTGGACCAATGGCAATAAATCTTCCTTGTTCACTCTGACTCCAGCCTCACGTCCCTCCAATCTTTCCTGCATATTGCATTCACAATGATTTTTAAAACACTCAATGTGGTCACATCATTCTTCATTCAAATCTTTTCAATAGTTCCCCCATCATCTCCTTACAAGGCTTCTCATGAGCTGGCTCTCACTAACTTCTCCTGTATCTCTTCTACTACTCTCCTGTGCACATCATAGCCTCCAAAATTAATAACCACCTTAGAGTTTCCCTGAGTGTTGACATGTTATCACACTTACACAGCAATAGCCTTAAGAAATCCTTTACAATCATGTGACTGAGATTCTTCATATGTTATCTATGTAGTTTACTTTTTATACCACAAGTCTTCCACATAAAAGCACATTGACTTACTCATCTAACAGGCATCTCAAACTTAACTTATCTAACACAGAAAAACCTGCTCTTTCCTGCTCTTCTCCATCTTCACTGCTCAGACCCGAAAACTCGGAGGCAAACACAATTCCTCTCCCTTTCCAATATGTCCAAATCAGCCGTCAACTCCATACCCAATATATAGCCCAAAGCAATCCACTTCACTCCATCACCGTGGCTGTCTCCACAGTCCATGTCACAGTCTCCAGATGACTATAAAACTTCCCAGCAAGTCTCCCTGCATCCAGTCTTGCCCCCTTAGAATCCATTCTCCACACTGCAACCCATGTGATCATCTAGGAACATAAATCCTATCATGTCACTCCTTGTTTAAGACGCTCCAATGGTTTCCTTGAAACTTAGAGGAAATTTCAAACACTTTCAGAGCCCTGTGTGAATCGGCCACACCCTCCCCACTCCTGTGTACCCCTGTCTTTCCCGCACCCTCTGTGCTCCAGTCACACTGAACTTCCTTCTGTCTCAAACACACCAGCCTTATTCCCACCTCAGACCCTCACAGTGGCTGTTCCCTCTCCATGAGATGCCCTTCTTGCAGAGGCCGGCTCCCTCCTGATGTTAGATGCCAGCTTAAATATCACCTCTTTAGAAAAGCCTTTCAGGATTACCATGCCTAACGCACCTTCATCACATCACCCTGTCCTATTGGTATTATGGCTCTTACCACTGCCTAACTTTAAATCAGCTCTCTCCCCTCATGAAAGTTTAAGGTCCCAAGGGTAGGAACTTGTTTATTACTATATCTAGTGGTGGTATCCAAATTATTTAACAACAGGTCTGGCATAGACTCCAACCCATCAGAAGGGATGCCCATCTGTAAACCCTCAGCTGGCCTGACTGCAAAGTAGCCACTGGACATCAGCCTTCTTGTGCCCTGCATCTGAACAGTGTGACTCTCAATACATGTCAGTTGAATGAGTGAATGAACAAATTAACAACTGTTTCTTGGTTAGGTTCACTGTTCCATCAGGAACACAGGCCTTCACTGTTTTTTTAAAAAAATATATTTGTTTATTTATTTATTTTTGAGACTGGGTCTGGCTCTGTCACCCAGGCTGGAGTGCAGTTACATGATCACAGCTCACTGCAGCCTCAACTTCCCAGGCTCCAGCGTTCCTTCCTCATTAGCCACACAGGTAGCTGGGACCATAGGCACATGCCACCACGTCTGGCTAATTTTTGTATTTTTGGCCGAGATGGGGTTTCACCATGTTGCCCAGGCTGGTCTCGAACTCCTGAGCTCAAGCAATCCACCCGCCTTAGCCTCCCAAAGTGCTGGGATTACAGGTGTGAGCCACCGTCCCCAGCCACAGGTCTCCATTACTAAAGAAGGGTGTACTGAGCCCCTACATGTCCAGGCCTGATCTGCACCCCCTGAGAGGCCCCTCGGTTTTCCTGCACAGGTTAATTCTCTTCGGGGACTGTTGTTGTTTTTAAATTTTATTTGAACCAGTAGCTCTGGAATTTGGGTAGGATGGATTCTGCCCAAGTCCTTGACATCCACCAGTGTTTACTTCCTTTTTGTGCATTCTGTGGGCACCCACGGCTGAACAATAGTGAGAGGGGCTCTGAAACTGATTTCAGAAGATGGGGTTCAAGGTCAAGCAATATCACATGCCAGCTGTGAGTCGTCAGGTCTTGGGCAGATTATTTAAGTTCTCTGAGTCTACTTTTCCATCTTTAAAATAGGCACATAATAATGGCCTACCTCCCGGGATGGCTGAAGGACTGTATGAGATGGTACACAGCAAAGTATCAAACCAGCCACACCTAGCATTTGAGAGCCATATGTGTTAATTTCATTTTGCTCACCACTTCTCTTCAGAGTTTTTATGAAAATCAAATGAAATAATACACATGCAGCTGCTCTGCAAACCATATGTAATGTTCAGATTATTGATAATAAATTATCCCTGATTTGAGAAATCAGGTGGCTTTCCAGAAATTATGAAGAGCTGGAAAGGAACTTTAGGCCTTGTGGTGGCAAAGTCAGTGCTCCAGCCAAGGAGGCCCCTGCTCTGCTTAGCTAAACGGCCCTCCCTGGAGACAGCATCATTGCAGGGCAATCTTAGTATGTCATACAAGGTTGCTAGGTGCTAAAAATATAGACTTGCCAGTTTCCTACAGAGAAGGAGGGTTTTCTGCTGGGTTCAAGCATTACTCTAGCAGCAAGATCTGGGGGCACCTTCTCTTTTATCTCTCTTCCCAATCAAATGTCTTGCCCTTTATTTGAAAATAAAGCTCTCCCAGCACTTTGGGAGGCTGAGGTAGGTAAATCACTTAAGTTCAGGAGTTTGAGATCAGCCTGGGTAACAAGGCAGAGCCCCATCTCTACAAAAAAAAAAAAAAGAAAGAAAGGAAAAACACTTAGCCAGGTGTGGTGGCACTTGCCTGTAGTCCCTGCTACAAGGGAGGATGGCTTGAGCTTGGGAGGTTGAGGCTGCAGTGAGCTGAGTTCGTGCCACTGCATTCCAGCCTGTCTTAAAAAACGAAAGAAAGCTCCCTGGGGCTCTCACCTCTCTCATTCATCCAGGCTTTCCCCAGTTCCTGGAATTCTGTCTCCTTCTGCCTTCTCCGGCCACTAGACCACCTCATATGGAAATTCAGACCGTGACCTGAGCAGCCCTATGGAGCTACACATGTCGCTTCATGCTCTCTTCATAGTCACATGCTAGTACACAGCAGCCCCGACCTAGTCACAGCTACCTGCAGTGGGGCCCTCACCCTAAAAGCCCCACCAATATCGACACACAGCCAGTTACCTTGATTTGGAGACATTAAGGTTCTCAGAAGATCACTTAAAGAAGCCCTTAAATCAACAAAGTAGTTCTTGATGCGGCTCACAGCGAGGTTTCTTACCAACGCTCTGTCTAACAGCTTCTTCCTACTTCAACCAACTATTTTTGCTAACTAGGTACTAAACTTTTAAAGTCATTATTTAAGTCTTTTGTGCCTCCTAAATTCACTGCCTTGGAGCAAATCCCTGGTCATGAACCTCTGGTTGCCCCCTTGCCCAGACTTTCTCAGAGAGAAAGGTAGGAATGGGTCCCAGAGTTGATGTCTCCACTTAAAACCCATCTGCCACTTACAAACTATTGACCTTCGGCAAATCATTTAATTCCTCCATGCCTCCATTTCCTCATAGATAAAACTGGTGATGATCATGATGATGTTACCTACATCACAGAGTTTTTGTAGGAAATTAAGAAAATGTCTGTGAGGTGCTCAGCTCAGCACAGTGCCTCGCACATTCACAGTAAGTAAAGAATATGTCTTAATTTTAGTATTAGTATTACTGTCTAGCTCAGGAGTAAGCAAATTAAGGCCGAAGTGTCAAATCCTACCACACACATTCATTTACATATTGTCAATGCATGTTTTCACTACAATAGCAGAGTTGAGTGATTGAAACAGAGACAGCATGGCCACAAAGCCTAAAATATTAACTAGCTGGCCCTTTACAGAAAAAGTGTGGCAACTCTGGGTTTAGCCTGTTGTATCTCTCCTTCCTGGCCAGATGGTGAGACCGGCATAAAAACCACTGGTGACAGAGGCTGTTAGTTGCCTCCCAATACCCAGTTTTCTCTTCCTGTATAGTAATAGAATCTTGTCCCCTTTTTAGCCTGCACATGATGCCTGGAATAAAGACTGCATTTCCCAGACTCCCTTGCTACTAGATACAGCCATGTGACTGAGTCCTGGCCGATGGGATGTAATTTTAACTACTTTATGCATTTTTTCTTGGGGGAAAATAAAATTCTTATAGGACTTCCTTTTCCTCCTTTCTGGAGTCTGAAATGTTAAGTATGGAGGCAAAAGCTGAAGCTGGAGCAACAGTCTCAGAATATGACAACAACCATGAGAATGGAGGCCATTCATAGCAGAACTATGAGACAAGAGGAGCCTAGGTCCCTGAGCTGCAGAACTGCATACTAACCTGGTATGCATCTTATTTGAGCAATTTTGGGCTTTCTGCACTCAGTGATGATTTGTTAGTCTTAACAAATATACTAGACAAATCTTTAAAGAAGAGTAGAAAGCTTATCGTTAGTTAGCCCTCAATGGCTCTTGTTTGACACTACCTAAAAATTCTTTGCAGTAAATTTTGTACTCGGATAGGTTGGTTCTTGGCCACACAGAACAATGTATTCTTGCAGAAGGCCAAAAGAACACTGCACATGTTTTATGTTTATTCAGGGAAAAGGATTAATACTCATTCAAGGAAAAACAGATTTATTAAAAGGCTTAATCAGGGACAAAAAAGAGACTCATTTGGAATTAAGATTTAAAAGAAGATGAAAGAAGAAGCAAAAGAAGAGTGGCATTAAGCCTGAAAAGAGAATCCAAGTCTTGGACTGACACTGGTTCAAGTTGGGTCTCTGGCTCATGCTTCCAAAAGGAGCTGTCCTCTTAGAAGCAAACCCTCCAGTGGGACAGGGTCAGGGTAGGGGTTGAAAGACACTCTTATATTCTTACAGATGAGAAGACTAATGCTCAGTGAGGTGAACTCCTTCAGGGCCACAGCCTGTAAAGATCTAAACACCATCTGATCCAGTTTCAATATGACTGCCTGGATGAAGAAGGATTTGAGACTAAGTTTATTCCTCCAAAGCAAACCAACTGAGAATGCAGGGAAGGCAGGAAACAGTCATTGTTTCTGGAAAAAAGATCTTCTGTGATCTTGTGTCCGAAGTCTGTTTGAACTTCTGTAGAAATGCCTGGGAAATGCACACTGTGAGTAAAGAAAGGAGACCTAGTACTTTTTAAAATGCCATTGAAATCTGTGACTGTAAAGGAAAGAGACTGTTGCATCCTGCCAGCAAAAAACAGATTTAGAAAAGAAAGAGCTGTGTCCAGGAAACTTGTGAACTTTCTGTTTGGATGGCATATATTTTCTTTATAAACCCTCTTTCATTGTCACTTATTCAGTTACTAATTACAATAGTCTCTGGGGATGATTGGGCTGGGAGTATTCAGTGACAGCCAGATAGTTAAAGAACATACAGAACACTTCCCAAAATTCAAACCACTACAGAGCCCAGAAGCTTCACAGTTAGAAAATCTCTGTTCTCAATGAGGCAAGGCCACCATTTCCCATAGTTGTGCCAAATCCGTTTCCATGGTTAACTTTTGCTTACCAAGTGTTTCATATTTTAGCATTTGTGTGTGTGTGTGTGTGTATGTGTACTGGGACAAGTATATAAGTAAACAGTGTCACACTTTATAACTAACAACTGTATGTGTTATTACCCCATTTTACAGATAAGGAAACTAAGGTCAAACTTAAGAGACTAGTTTGCCCAGATTGCACAGCTAGTAAAGTGGCCTTATTGAGATACCAACTGAGTTATTGTTCATTCAAACCTGCTCTTTAAATTATTTCTCTTTTTTAAAAATGAAGAGCTGAAGAAAATTTCTTATGACCAATTAAAGTCAGAGAAGTCTGTGCTGTTTTGTTTTCAAAGTTACCCAGTACTTTATGTTGCCTTTATTTTTAATCAGTGGCTCTGATTCACCCGCTGCACCTTATGCATTGATGTGGTATCCTAGAAACAGTTTACTCTTGTTTCAAAGAAATTATTCTCCATATCCTGACTGGCCAAATTCTTTCATTACTTTCGATAGTTCCCAGTGTGTTTCTGATAGACCTGAAAGTCCCAAGAGACCCTTACCATACTCTGTAGACAAGCAATTCTCAATTTTTTTCAAATTCAAGACCTCTTTATGCTCTTAAAAATTATTGAAAACCCCAAAGAACTTTTGTTTATGTGGGTCAGATCCACTGACATATACCATTCTGGAATTTAAAACTGGGAAATTTTTAAACAATTGATTAATTTATTTTTTAAAAATAATAACCCTATCACATGTTTGCATAAATAACATTTTCATGAAGCTTAAGCCATGTTTAAAAAAATGAGTAAGATGTGTATGTTTTTATAAATCTCTAATGGCTGACTTAATAGAAGACAGCGTATGGGTTCTCATACCTTCTTTTGCATTCAATCTGTTATGATATGCTGTCCTGGTTGAAATATGTAAAGAAAATTCAGCTCTATACAGATATGTAGTTGGAAAAAGGAGGAATATTTTTATAAACCTTTCAGATACTTGTGGATATCCTTCTTTAATGCCATTCAAAAACTCAAAACTCAACAAGTGGTAGTTTTTTTAAAAAGATTAATTGCAAATGGAATCAAATTCAGTATCAATGAACTTTTCCTACTCTGTTACTTTAAACTCCATTGGACTATATTTCACTACGAATACACACACGATTACGGGACACCATGCGTTGGTCATTTGGAAGCTCACTGAGCTATTCAGATCTTCCAAATGTTGGCATATTGTATTATATAATATCCCCAAAGATTACATCTATTAATATCACTACAAATAGCATCAGAAAAGTTCTGAAGTTTTGGGAAGCTGTCAGGCCCACAGTGGAAAATCCAAGTTGGGGTTTTGATTGTTCATTTGCTTTTTGTGACAGGGTCTTGCTCTGTCGCCCAGGCTGGAGTGCAGTGGCGCAATCTTGGCTCGCTATAACTCTGATCCCTGGGCTCCAGCAATCCTCCCATCTTGGCCTCCCACGTAGCTGCGACTATAAGCACACCCCACCATGCCTGGCTAATTTTTGCATTTTTTATAGAGACAGGGTCTTGCTATGTTGCCCAGGCCAGTCTCAAACTCCTGGGCTCAAGCAATCCACTCGCCTTGGCCTCTTAAAGCACTGGGATTACAAGCGTGAACCACCACACCTGGCTGAAGATTCAAGTTTGTAAAACATCTGATTTCCACTTGAAAGCTTGAATTGTATCATTGGCAACAAATAATGTCAGTTATTTTCCTTGAGATGAAAACTTCACTTAGTTATTACAAGAAAACTGCTGCCATGTAGCCAACTGTGAATGACCACAGTTTGCCTGTCAGTCATTCTGTCAAGTAAAATGGTGCTCCTCGAACAAAGCAGCACGTTTAGCTCACAACTCAACAACCACACAGCAGTCTTCCCCCCGCCCACCATGGCACTTACATTAATATAAGCAGCAGAGGTGCTTTATGTATGAGTATTGTGCGAAAATACTCAAAAGACCTGTAACCGAGGGTCAAGATTACTACAATTAATTTCTACTGCTTCCTAAGGGCATTCTTAAGTGACACTAGCATATTTTACAAGCCAGAGTGTGACAATGAGCACAATGACTGCTACCACAGCTTGCTGCCAGCCATTGCCTTGACTTGTCCTAAAACACAGCCATTTTCATCTGCCTCCATGGCTACTGCATCATCAGTGCAAAGTCAACCCAGTAAAAAAGGCAAATAGCATCTCCGTGTTATCATAAAAATAGTTTTGACCTCATGGCTCCCCTTAAAGGGCTTGGGGCATCACAGAGAGCCACTACTACAGCCAACTGAGAGAGAACTCTCAAAAGCCAGGCTTTTTCTGTCCCTGTCCTTCTCACAGTGAAACACTTAACGCACTCTCTGATTGTGGCTCTTAACTCGCCGGGTAAAAGTCCTTCTGTGTAGTCTAGGAAGAAGGGCAAGGGCAAAGGGAGGACTTTGTTTATGAAGCCTAAGTAGAATATGCTCTGCTAGATAATCAGTCCTGGAATGAAGGAGGGGAGAAGTGAGTTTCTGATTGTCTGAGCCCAGGTCTGATGTTGGGAAATGCCAGCATTCCAACCCCTGATTTCCATTCCCACTACCAGACTTAGGAAAAGTTACTCACCCGTTCTTGACCACATAAATGTATGTGTGATGGCTAATTTTATGTGTTGACTTGACTGGACTAAAGGATGCCTGGATATTTCTGGAAGAGACTAAGATTTGAGTCAGTAGACTGAGTAAAAATTGCCCTCACCAATGTGAGTGATCCTCATCCAATCTGTAGAAGGCCCAAATGGAACAGAAAGGGAGAATTCACTCTCTCTAACCCGGAACAGCCATTCAGCCATTTTCTCCTTCCCTTGGACATCAGCACTTCTGTTTCTCTGGCCTCCAGATTATGACTGTGACTTACACCATCGGCCTCTCTGGATCTCAGGCCTTCCAGTTTGGACTGGAATTACACCACCAGCTTTCCTGGGCCTTCAGCTTGCAAACAGGTGATTGTGGGACTCTTCAGCATCCATAATCACATGAGCCAATCCCTCATAATAAACCTTTCCTGGCCAGGCGTGGTGGCTCACGCCTGTAATCCCAACACTTTGGGAGGCCAAGGCAGCCAGATTACTTGAGGACAGGAGTTGGAGACCAGCCTGGCCAACATGGTGAAACCCTGTCCCTACTAAAAATATAAAAATTAGCGAGGCATGGTGGTGGGCACCTGTGGTCACAGCCACTGAAGAGGCTGAGGCAGGAGAATTGTTTGAACCTGAGAGGCGGAGTTTGCACTGAACTGAGATCATCCCACTGCACTCCAGCCTGGGCAACAGAGCGAGACTCTGTCTCAAAAAAAAAAAAAAAAAAAAAAAAGAAACTTTTTTTTTCATATCTCTATATGTGCCATTGGTTCTGTTTCTCTGGAGATCCCTGGCTAATACACTATATAACAATTACTCCCTTTGAAAATCAGGAACTCACAGATGATTCAAAGTGTGACCTACACTTTTCTTGCTGATGCCTGGCCACAGGCAGCAGCGCAAGACTGTGTCTCTCTCTCAATCTCTCTCTTTCACATCTCAGGTTTCTATGCAGTTAGAAAAGCTACTTTTCTAGAATCACTTTTTCCTAAGTAATCCATATCACATCTGTTAGGAATCACTAATTAACAAGCAAAGTTAACCAAAAAAAGAGAGTATTATAAATCCATCTTTCTATTAGATTGTGATAACTGCCCCCTTCTATTCATTATTTCCTGTACCAAACTCATTTTATAAACTAAGATCAAGTCTAATAAAAAAATTCTTTTTTGTTAAGTAGCAACAAGCATGCCACATGAAATATTGAAATATATTGAGTTTACAAAAAACAAACTCAAAAGACTACCTTATTAAATTCAAAAGGAATGTTTCTTCACAAAAAGCTTTTTGGGTAAGACAATGAGGATTCACCAGCTCTATTTTATTACAGACACCTGAGTCTGTTTTATGTTTCTGTGGTGGAATTTGGTTCTCAGAGCTTTGTGACCTGTCAATGAGGACATCTCAGTCAGTCTTTTCCAGTACCTCTTTTGTTTGTTTTAGTTTGCAGAATCTGTGCAGCTAAAGAGAAATTAAAACAACTGATTTCTAAGACTCATCCAGCTCTGACATGAAATGATTCTAAGAACCCCTGTGAATTTCCAAATTATAGCCTGTGTTCTTGCTGTCCATTGTCTTGCTATTTTGTAGAGTATGATCCAGATTCCCTGCCTGTCCTAATCTGTTGGAGAATAGTTTCAATTTGAAAAGCTGGATGGATAAAAATGACAATTATCTCAACTCCAGTCCCCATTATGCAGGTTTTCTGTGGATTAGGGGGTTAAATGCCTGATACAGACTGATTGCCCCTACCGTTTTAGAGAGTTCTCATGTTGTTTCAGCTGCTTATGTGAAAAAATGTTAAGCTGTATTACCATCTGAGTACTTGATTTAGTGATGCTTTCAATGACTGCTTGCATTTTCTGGACATGTAATTCCATTTTTTATATACCATCCCTAGTTAAAACCTTCAAAGCCATATTTTAAAAGCATCAGTAGCTGAGGCTGAATGTAAATATTCCTTTAATCTGGCTGAGACTACACACCTCCCCCTTTAGGAAAAGAAAAAAAAAAACTGTAGAGACTGTCATAAATAACTTTACTTAAGTGAATGCTGAAATTAGGCACCACATTGCTTGGCTCCTAGTAACCTCTTTGCAGCCAGATATGTAGAGTACCCACTGGCCAAAACTTCATCTTTTCAGAAATGGAAAGCAGGGAAAAACAATGTGATCACCTTTTAAAGGGGCATGTTGGACCCAGTTCCAAAGTTCAATATGCAGTTGAACTTTGCAGAGAACTATGACATGCAGAGAACATGCAGAGAACTATGACAGTTCTCAGTGCAGTAACTACAGCTGACCTTGGAAGAAAATGACGTTTATAGCAGCCCGTGAGTCGGGAAGGGTGATAATGAACGAAATGTAATCATGTATTCCTGGCACACACTTTGAATAGTACAAGGAGCTAATTGCATTTAAGTATTATCTTACAATACAGTGACCCAATCATCTTGGAAGATAGCCAAAGCCTCCCTTTTTAGAAGAGGAGGAACTTTTTAGCAAAAATTCATTAATTTTGACCTCTGAAACTCCAAAAACTTTTTCCTGGATCAAGTCAAATGGCACGGATTTTTCCCGTAACTCTTCCTATCTGTACTGTCAAATGCTGACATGTATATCAGAGGCTCCTGGGCTGAACTCTGAAATGATGGATCCTGTTATGCTTTGGCTCCTGGTAATCCTTGGTTTAGTGTAACTTGTGGCACCACTTATGGCGGTTCTCACTCAGATGACATGAAGGAAATATTCATCCTGCTAAAGTCTGGTGCCTGTCCAGGGAAGAGTGCCAGCCCACAGTGCCACAAGAGGTAAGGGAGAGCACAAATGTCTCAAAGAACAAAAGAGCAACAGGAAGAAACCAGTCCTAAAATGGCATGTAAGAATATACTTTGCTTTCCCTTTTCAACTCGTAGGTTGATACGTAGATTAATGCCATCCTACATACCTTTATGTGGGAGTTAAGCAGGCCCTTGAAAAATAAAAGGAGAACTGACAAAGGAATTAAGGTATTTTCTTCTACATACACATTTTTTAGAAAGTGCCAGTGTAATTGATAGCATATGCTGCTTTTTGGCCATTTTTCAGTTCTATGTATATAAAGGATGTTGGAATTAATTGGTCTCTTTCTGGAATTTGTGTTTTGGTCAAATGCTTAAAATTTCTTTTAATACTTTTCTATTAATACTGTTTTGTGAAGCTGGCATTTTTAGCTAAAACATATTTGGGACTGCAATTTGCTACAGACATTACAGCCAAATTGAACAACAAGATGAAGACACTGACTCTGCTTTCAGGAGCTTATACGCCAAACACCAGAAATGGAAAACTTGTAATTATTCGAAAAGCAGGCAACAGGAACACAAACCTTTTGAAATATCAGAAATATCAACTTGAGAATTTGCTTGTAGGCCATCAAAATCCATCTGTGTTTGACAGTTTTACCATAACTAGATCCAATTTGTACATCAGATAATTGGAAGGTACTTGACTAGCGGGGGAAAGAAAAAAAAAGAATATTGGAAAGAAAAAGAATATGGATCTATTAATGAAAAGAAGCGAAATTCTATGTCTAAGGGAAATTTTTTAGAGTTTATCAGATTCCAGAGGTAGTCCAAGGTTTTTTGACATGACCCATGGAATACCAGGCAGAAAAAGAAATAAAGCCAACATCTTCTTGCAGCTGGCAGGCAGAGTCAGACAGAGCAGGGCAAAGGACAGTTGGGGAACTCCTTTTGGGCTTCCCTCCCTCTTGTGGATCAATCATGGTGTTAGAATACAAATGGGAATTTTATTTGTCCCATAGCCAATGATAGGGGACACAATTTTTAAACTGGACAGATTCCAAGTAAACTCCACCCGCTATAAAAATCACCAGGCAGTCGGTGAAAAGCAGCCATTCTTCCTGCTGGAGGCTGTGAATGAAAATGTATGTTTTGGTGTTAGGTACTCCCTAACCTAAATTTTGCTTAAAAATTGGGAAATACCAGACCATAACATTTCAAGTATTCCAAAAACAAGCAGAATTTGAGGAGCGGAATACTAACAGCTAAGAATCCGAGATCAAAGCACTAAAAGTTCAAGCAGAATAAGCAAGGGAACACAAGCAGACATGAGGCCCAGGAGGGTCGCTGAAGTGAAAGGGGCTTGAGTCCCACTAAGGCCTGTGCTCTCAGAAGCTCTGAAGCGAAACAAGGGATTAAACTGCCCCAGGACAAAAGCGATTCATAAAAGTACACAACAGCCACCACCAGGAACATAGAGGGGCTCTCATTAAACTGGGCTTAGATCAGTGAGAATGAATGAGAGGATCCTGCACTCTAGCCATCCAGGGTGGAGACTGTTGTTTGGTATAGCTCGGGCACCTGGATTTGGAGGAAGGCCTGCCCATTATAGGACACAGAAAATAGCTCCAGTGAAGGCATGGCTGTAGGCTGAGAGTGAATCAAAACTTAACGGGTAGGAGAAGTGCGAGGACCCGCGTGCTTCCGCTCTTCAGTGACTCCAAAGAACGTGGTCCTATTAGTCCTCGGGTGTGAGTCTGTCTGTCCATGCATAAAAACCATTAACTGGCATCCATAATCCTCTCCAATCCCTATTCCGTGGTCAGTCCCCACCTCCGCAGATACCTGCTGTGTGATGCTCACACACCCTGATGTGCTAACTTCTGATGATTTATTCTTAGAAATCTACAATAATATTTTCTTCCTTTCCCTGGTAAAAACTGTTTTATCTTAACTGAGCCTCCTCGGGAACAAGTCAGAAAGCAGAAAGATAGGAAGATGGGCAGCTCCTGGACCCTTCAAATCCCACCACAAAGCAGTGTCTGTTCACTTAATGCTGTGTTTTTGTTTCGTTTTTGTAAGATACTAGGTGCAAAAACAAATGTAAGACACTTGCATTTTCCTAATATCAATGTACTTTTATCCCAGTGTAATCAATTTCAGTTATTGAGTTCCATGAGGCCATTGCTTAGAAAAGCAACATTCCAAACAGACAATGCTGGGTGCACCTAAACCCAAATTTAGAAAATGTACAAATCAACGAAGTGTTTAGAGCTCAAAAGTGTTGGATAAATGAATCAGTCTATGAACAAATGAATTAAGAGGGTGGTTATTCACTTTTCAAAAGGGTTATTTGGTTCTCTAACAGATTTATTTCAAAATCCCTGTGGAAAACTCCAGACCCAACAGAAATTATTTATAACTGCCCTTCAAAGAAAAAAAACCTGGTGAAATAGTGTATGTATAGTTTTTGCAGGAAGATATATATTGCTAAAAGAAAGATTCACTTCTTCTAAGAAACCTTTAATATTAAAATGAGGGATTTTTCTTCTTTCCTGGTTATATGAATTACAGAAAGTAGAAATGGTCAACAAATTATTAAATTAAGCCTTTTCCTATAAATGACTAGGTACTATGTCAAGGTCATTTTTTAATTACAATCTTCTCTTTGCTCCAGTAAAATTTAATTATCCTAACTACAATCTTCAGAGTCTACTTTTGGTTGAAAATATTAAAAAATGAGTCAAGATTGCTTGTGAAAAATCTGACCCCTTGATGTCCCAGACATAGGCTGTTCAGATACTCAAAACACTTGATACGGGCTGCAAGAGAAAGAGCGTCATGTTACCACCAACAAGCAGACAAGGCAAATTCCCACGATGCCAGGCCACTGGCTAAGGGCTGGAGGGAGCAGAGGCACTTCAGGGCATGCCTTCAAGACACTGGTTTCCTATGTGATGTCACTCGGGGGTGAGGCCGGCTTGCCACTTGCCCACCCTTTCCATAAAACTGCAATTGCCCCCAGAACATCCCCAGTGAGGAATCTTTTCTGGACCTTGGGCAAGATATAAGTCATCCTTCCTGAAAATCAAGAAGAGCTGCTAACATGCTGAAGTATTTACAAATGAAATGATTTGTAAAATATGGAATTTACTTTAAAGTAATCTGTGAGATGGGAGTGGTCGCCTTGATCATTGTTATTACTGGGTGATGGGTTCGTGAAGGTTGTTTATACTTGGTCTCCTTACTTTTTGTGTGTGTTTGAAACTCTTCATAATAAAATGTTTTTTAAAAAATCTGCTAACATAGTTGGGGCAAGAAGCCAGCGTAGCCACAGAGAGAGAACAAATAAAATGTCTATAGTCACCTCATTTCTCAGGATGAAAAAAGCAAATCAGTACCTATTATTGAGTGAAACGTCCCACCATAGCACCACCCTATCTGATCAACACTGCCTCAAAGCCATTAAGCCCAGCGCCAAGTCAGATAAAGCAGCTGCAAAAACAGAACCTGCCCCAAACTTGAAACCTAAGGAAAATAATAATTTAAAATTTAAAAAAAATCTGAAATGAATCAATTTCTCCCTCATTTACAACAACTTTTCTCTTAGATTAAGCATCACCATGACCATTTGAATTACAAATGTATAAATTATTCATTATTTGCAATGCGGCTAAGTGTTCTGGCCCCACGTGTTGAAAGCCAGTGCTAAGCTTGCCTGGAATCTGGCTGACAAGGTGAGGGTGGCATCTGGGGACCCTGGGGAGGCAGATTGCCCGTCAGAACCCTCGGCCACCAGGGTGTAAGAATGGAAGAGTGCATTATACTGTACGGAGCTCTCAACTCTGACTTCCTCACACTGTGAACCGTCCCCACCATCTCCTGGCTCCCCAGCCTGTGACAGCTGCTACCCACTGGCACCACCTACATTTTAAACCAGCTGGAGACAGGGTTCTACGTGATAAGCCTGTTATATTTGCAGAATAAGCAGGAACACCTAATGGCTTAGCCCCCTAACGATTCAGGCACCAGCCTCTGACCGGCTACAGCAATGTGCACTGGCAAAGCAGAGGAAAAATAATTAAAAGAGCCTTTGTCAAAGCTCTCTCTAAATCAACCCTTTAAATGTGTTCGGTTTAAGAGTCCCAATGTACCAATTCAATCACATGGGCCTGTAAGAACCACAGGAATGCCAGGATAGCCATGGCCAATTAGTCAAGCAAGATGGATGTGTGTGCGTGCATGCATGTGTGTGTGTGAGTGCATGCGAGCATGTGCACACTCACATACATGCTCAGAGAATCCACACAGATGCTGAAAGCATTCTCTGGAGAGAGGGCACAGGAACCCCACACAAAACTCTTCTTGTTTGAGAAATGGAAAAAAGGGGAAAATAACCATTGGAAAGATGGCAGCAAAGAGTGACACTCACAATAAAATAGAAGGGAGAGCAAAGTTAGCACATACAGATCCATTAGAAGAATAAAGCTCAAACAAGCATTTGTAATGTAATCCACGCGGAAACAAAGCAAGCCAGCCGTCTAAAACCTAAGGATAGGGCAGGGAGCAGGGAGAGACAGATAAAAAGAAGAAAACACCAGAGATGCCAAAACCAAGGGGGAAGAAAAAACATGCGGTGTCAGTAACTAAACACAAGAATAAGGCTGAAACTGTCAACAGTGCAATGTAAAACCCTGAACTGGCACCGTGCTTCTACTAACAAAGAAAACGTGTGCTCCATGCAGATGGTACCCAGCAAACCTTTAAAGACGTGTGTGTGTGTGTGTGTGTAATTTTTTTCTTTTATTTTAAGGGGTGAGGGGCTGCTGACAACAGTGGGGAGTCTGCAAAATTGATCATGGCAAAATGTTTTTCTCCTGATATCTGCAGACCTACACTGTGCAGAATGAGCAGGCCAGAAAGAAGCATGGCTTCTTTCCATGAGGGTCACCGGAGCCTGCACAGAGTCAGCAGGGCACGTAAAGGAGGCCTGGCAATAGGTGGTGATCCAGCAGGGCAGGGATTTAGGGACCTGGTGGGCACTGTGGACACTCAGACTCTCTCCTGTACTCTCTCTGGGTCAGTGAGACTGAACCCTTGCAAGTCCCCATCTTAAGTTCCTTATTTGCACCACAGGGGGCCTAAAATGTCATCCTTGACTCCAATGGTGCCCTTGTAGGTTAAGTTTGCAAGCCATTGAGCAGAGTGCTGTCGAGTTGGTTTATTTGTTCTTTGAGTGGTCATGTTATTATTTGGATCCAAGTTTTAAATTTCCCTAATTCTAATTGCAGTTTCTGAGGACCTTGGCTCGTTTCAAATTCTGGAAATATATTTGAACACCTCTCCCAGAAGTGGGTAAGAAGTTAGAATAACGGAAAGCCTTGGCTCCAAGTTCAGTTGAATGTCAAAAAGCCCAAGTTTGGCAGAATGGACTTTGTGTCGTGAAATCTCAGCTCCGTCTCTGTTCTTCTAGGCCAAATACCTACTGGATGAAACTGATAAAATTAAACAAAGAGAGAGGCTTGTGGTCTGATGCATTTATTGCAATTATGAGTACTTCTTCAGTTTCATCCTGCAATAATGTTTGCAATCATTTATCAATTCATCTAATCACATATTCAACATGTTGAGCCCCATCTATTTGCTAGTCAGGACACAGACAGTGATAGTCCCTTCATCAGAAGTGATGAACTTCCCTCTGCACTCATCTTAGAAGTATTGGCCTGTGGACACCCCTAAGCTCCACAAGTCTGAGAATCACAGCTTTTCTGCCCAGTAAGTCCACGCTTGTTAGTTTTCTACTCCTGCATTCATCAGCGGGGCTTGAGTTCTTCAAACTTAAAAGGCCAATAAACTGATTTGGTCCAACTTAGATCAATAATAGATATCTCCTAGGTCAAGTACATGAGGCAAGGAATATAGAGTGTAAAAATAAATGTATCAAGTTTTCTAGACAGCCACCAGAGCAAGCTCAGTGGTCCATGTGATGCTTGACTCCAGGTCCTTGATAGTAAGCTCATTGACAGTTCTAGGCAGTCATAATCCACACAGGACAGGGAAATCTGTAAATTGGATGGCTTCAATGGAAGCCTCCTTGCCCTACAAGGCCATAAGGATGAGCTGTCATGAACTAGAAGGTCTATTTTCATTCTAGCTATTGGACCCCGCTTTTGACACACTGACATTCACAGCAAAGGTTAGGAAATTACAGTAAGTGTTTTTCTATGGTCAGGCTGCTATTCTGGCATTTTAGGGGAACTGAAAACAGGCCCCTTGGCTTCCTGCATGTTTTGTGCATTCACAGTCCTGGGTTTTGCTGCATGAGAGAGATGTGCTATGGGGTAGGAATTGGACAAGCTCACTTACTGAGCTGGTCAGCCCACTTCCCAATGGGCGCTCTCAGAAGGAACCCTGTGAGATAGAAAGCAGGTCTCTCTGCCTTCAGGATACCTACATTCTAATCAGAGGCTGCCACACTAAACTTGCAGCCTCACCTCATTACAATTCAGTTCTTGTGCTTCTGAACTTTTACACCAGTATTTGGGGAACATTAGGAAGGGGAGACGAAATGTGGACAATGATTCCCTTTTATTACATATGAAAAGGGCAGTGGAGCTGATGATTAATAACTACCGCATGCCTTGTGAGCTTGAACAGTCACCACTTTAATGTCAGAGACTTTATTTTCTGTTCCATAGAAAATGGTGGAAAAAGTAGCAAGAAAACAGCATGCATCTGTGGTTATATACTTATGCAATCAGATACTTAATTGCATTCTGTAAATTGCATGTATGTATGTAGGAAGCAATCGTTTGTTTAACAACTCTTTGTGGTGTTTTCTTCTAATTTTCCTACAAATTAAATTTTAAACTTGATTTGGGGGTGATACCTAAAGTAAGTTGAACACGCTTTAAATGTCTTTTCTATATAATATTGACAGGCTTGGGAAAAGCACTTAATCACTGCATATGTACATATGTAGATGAGTCTAATTTCTCTTGAAAGAAGAAATTTAAATAAGCTAAGCTAGAGCTCCTATATTAAAACACCTAAAATTAAGCAAAGTATTTTCAAAATGAGTGTGAAAATCTCCTTTGGAAAGTTGACAGTGGGGAAGACATTTAACTGTATCTCTGGTCCTCAAGTAAGAGGACGCTCAAACATCAGGGGAGCAAAGGAGATGTTTACATTTCTTCTTCCAGTTGAAGTTTCACAACTTTGGAAGCAAAAAAGAGAGGAGTGAACAGCTGGCTTTTACAGAGTATCGGAGAGCAGGGTTTCTGGACCAGGGCTCCCTACACAGAGCAACGGGTTACTGGCAAAGGACAGCGAGAGGATCTACAAACGCTTGGGAAAACATGCTTAACAGGAAGCTCACTGACCTGATTGTGAGGATCAGAAACAGAAATTTGAGGGTGGAGGGGGAAAACTCTGTGAACTTACAGGACAGGGAACAAGACGTGCGCTAGAAAGAGAAGAATGATTGGGGAGGTGTTCCTTAATGTTCAACAGAAATAAGGAAGAGGGAAGAGCACGAGGCTAGGCCTCAGGCTAGGCCTCAGCCAACCCACAGACACAGAAACAAAGGGAGTTTGATTTTTTTTTTTAGACGGACTCTCGCTCTGTCGCCCAAGCTGGAGTGCAGTGGCACCATCTCAGCTCACTGCAACCTCTGCCTCCCCAGTTCAAGTGATTCTCCTACCTCAGCCTCCCAAGTAGCTGGGATTACAGGCACACAACACCACGCCCAGCTAATTTTTGTATTTTTAGTAGAGACGGGGTTTCACCATGTTGCCAGGCTGGTCTAGGATTCCTGACCTCAAGTGTTCCGCCTGCCTCGGCCTCTCCAAGTGTTGAGATTACAAGCGTGAGCCACCACCCTCAGCCCAGGAGCTTGATATATTAACACAAGACAGAACTATGATCTCACAGTGTCACTGAGGCAGGAACAAGGCCGATGACAGGAATACCACTGAGGGAGGCTATGCCTTGTTCAAACCATAGAAGTGGTGGGAGGGTATCACTGAACTGGATAATAACACTAGGTGTAGTTAGCTGTCCCTATATAGCAAGCATTGTGTTTATTGCCTTCTATTAGTTATTTCCTTTAATCCAACAAAGTAGAGTTCCATTTTTCAGATGAGGAAACTGAGGCTTGGAGAAGCAGGCTCCAAGCAGGCTTTCATCCTCTACACTAAACTGCCTCCAGAGAAAGTGCCCCAGAGCAGAACAAGCCTTGGAATGCTGTCGTACCCCTGGCCCATCCTGAGGGATGCTGCTGTACTTCCCTCACGGCGACCTGTGTGGAAGTCGAAGCCCAAAAGGCAGGCACAGCTGACATCCTGGCCGGGAGTACCCACTCCCATGCCAGGGCATAGTACATAATAGCCCTGTTTCACCTGCCTGGTGTCCACCCCTCACACCAGGAGTGATATATCCTGCATGCAGACCCACCAGCCAGAAGATGGAGGTAGCCAGGCACTCATGGGTGGGGACAAATGATGACAGGAAATAACCAAGGAAGTCATGAATGCCATGGTAACTACCTGGCGGGGGGTGAGCAACAAGGGCTTTCCAGCACAAGTCACAACTTGGGCACTTAGCACAGTGACCAAGAATCTGTCATCCAGGGTCCGAGATAAACCTCCCTCCGCTCAGTGTGCCTCCTCAGCTTCTCCACTGAGACGCCTCTACTGTAGGCCAAGAAAGTTGATCCTGAAAGCTCACCGCAGAAAGTAGCAAACTAAACCTCCTTCCTGCCTGGGCCCAGAGCCACCCAGGGCCCAGCAACCAGTTCTTATCTCTTCATCTGATTTGTCACACATAAGTGTCATGGTTGAGCCATTGGTTTGTCTCCTCCATTATATTATGAGCCTCTTAAAGGCCAGAAGTGGTTTTTTATCCCTGAATCACCAACATGTAACTGCCCCCTAACAAAGCACTAAGTAATTGTTTACCAAATGACTCATGGATCTGACATTCTTCAAATGAAAACCCCCTAGGAAGGTTTTCTCCAATGGATTAGTCCTGCTTTCCTTTACACTTCACAATATACTTGTTTATTAGATTGTAAATTTCTCAAGGCCAGAAACTCACCTTAATCTATTCAATTGGTGCAAAAGTGATTGTTGTTTTTGCAACTACTTTTAATGGCAAGAACTGCAATTACTTCTGCACCAACCTAATATATCCAATGCTTGATCCATAACGGGCTCTACATAAACAATAATATAATTTTTTTACCACCATGAAGCCCTCCAACCCTCCCCAAATGCTGTTAGGTTGGACCTCTCAATCCTATACTTGTGTAATTCGCTTATGAAATGTAAATGTGGCATTTTTACATTTATTCCTATGAAGTTCCAACAGTCCTTCACTTCAGTTTATGATGATTTTTTTAACCTTTTAACAATAATAATCATTCACATTTTTGTCATTTGTATTTTCAACCAAGTCTTTAAGAACTATATTGAACAAGACACCTATGATTCACAAACCGCTCCTAGTATGAAGTTTTCACATGGGAGGTTTTCAATAACATTTTTAAGATAAAAGAGAAACCTACTAAAAGCAGACTATCTGATAAAATCTTGGCTTCCCCTGCTGACATGTGCAGACTTGAAGACAGAAGAAGTAATAAAGGGAACTCTTGCTACTCGGATGTTTTAAATCAGAATGTTGAAATCATAACCCCCTAGAGGTCACCCCTTTCTTGAGAGGTGCCAGGAGGAAAGTAAGAGGCTGAAGAGGGGTTGGCTAAAGGGCACTGGGGCCAGCAGGAAGTCAACCACTGCCCACCCACACCCCAGCTTCACCCTGAGCTACTCACTGCCATCTTGTATGTATTAGGGTTTTGCATAAGGTTTTGTTTGGGAGAAACTGGTGCCCACAAAAAAGAAAATGGAAAATCAACCTCTCCATTTCACAGTTGCCCACCTCCTGCCACATGTACCTTGCAAATGACGCTGTCAGCCAGACATCCCAGGGAGCTGCTTATTCATTTTCTTGTGGACAAGATGGGAAAATAGAGTGCAGTTAGGTTGGGTTCTTAGCAGACAATACACTGTGCTGAGATGATTAATGAATTGATTTCAACCTGGAGGGAGGTCCCTGGGTTGTGTCATAGAACTGCGTGAGATTTTTTTCAGTGATTTGAAGGAAACATCAAAGGCATGTGTGCCAGATAAGTAGATGATAAAAAGATGAGACGACTAAGATTAGAGAGTGTCAAAAAAAAAACAAAAAACACACACTCATTTTAAAAAATGGCATTGGCCTAAGAATAGACCAAAAACAAAGGCATACCATGTAACAGGAATAAACACTAAGTGCCACTTTTAGATTTTCAAAAACAATTGCAAAAATACAAGATGAGGACATCTGACTTCAGCACTTTTTATTAGAAAGCCAGGAGGTTTATAATTAATAATAACTCCAGCTTTTTAAGTGTGCGCTCTGTGCCACTCAATCTGAGTTCAGAGTGGAGCATAAAAATAAAAGCTAAGGCAAGTTCTGTTTGCATTCATATAAATACAACATTCAAGGCAAGGAAACATCTGATCATAATCTGAACTGGCTGAAACACCAAGTGGGTTTACGGTTTCAATCCCGGATGACACACTGTAAGAGGGACCTTGAGAAACTGGGCCCTGTGCCAAGGAAAACAGAATGTTGAAGGCTCCATAAGCCACAATAGTGAAGAAGTGTTAAAGGAAATGGGGATATTCTGTTGAGGAAGAGCAATCTTGGGAGGAACGTGATAGATGTCTTTAAAAATTTGAAACATCCTATTAAAGGGGGATCCTATGTGTTTGGTGTAACAGCAGAAAGAGGAACTAGGATCAGGAGGGTGAAGTTTGAGGTAGCAGCCTTGTTTGGTCTTGAGCACCAAAAAATCATCTGACTAGCTTGAGCAAAAAGATACATTGGTTGGAAGAACATGAAGGAGTTCACCATTTCCTAGCTAGGCCGAGGAACCAGACTGGGGGTCCACAAGAAACAGAGGGCTCCAGAAAGCCTTGATATCAGGAACTTCTTGACCATCTTGCTTAGCACTGCCTCTACAATTAAAAGAATTCCAGCCATTGCCTTGGTGCTTGTGTCACCCTGCTCAAGATTCATGTCCTAGGAGCATGAATTTCATTAGACATGCGTAGGTCACACATCAGTTCCTTGACTGTCCCAGGGAAATGAGAGGAAGAGTCTGGCAGAAGGACCTTCAAGAGGTCCCTTTGACTTCCACAGGGGGAGGACACCTAGATTTATTTGTCAAACCCAGGCTGGCTCTAGTGGAAAGCAGTTTATTCCCCAAAAGAAAACTATGGTCCTCTTGGGAAGGGAGAATGGATTTAAGGCACCCAAAAAGTGAAAAATGACCATGACGCAGAGCTCAAGATGCAGAAATACTTTCTAAAGATTAAAGTGGTCCAGGACATTGGAGACTGCAAAGGGTGGGAGGGTGAGAGGGAGGTGAGGGTTGAAAAATTACCTATTGGGGACAGTGCTCACTATTTGGGAGATGGGTGCACTAAAATACCAGGCTTCACCACTACACAATATATGCATGCAAGAAATCTGCACTTGTGCCCCCTAAATATATAAAAATAAAATAAAATGGTCCAGGAATGTAATGACCAATGAGGTCACCCTCATTTGAGGTATTCAAGCGTAAGTCACAGGATCAAACAATAGGAGGTATTGTTGGCTGAAGCTTCTATATCTCTAAATAAGTAGTTTTCAACTTGGGAACATGTCAGAATCATGGGAGGAGCTTTTTCAAATTATTTCTGCCTCGATTTCTTTCCTGTTCACAAAGATTCTAATGCCCTTTTACCATTCCTTATTCCCCATTGCCAAATGAGAACCTGATACAACACCACATCTGAGGTTTCTACTCACTCAGTGCTTTCTGTTGGTGAAATGGCCCAGAAAAAGAGATAGGAGGCTAATCAAGTGAGGAAGTTCTTTTTTATATAAAAATTTTTTGAGTAATAGGAATGTCTACTTTGTAGAGTTAGGCAGCATAAGACATATCTGTTAAAAAATGAAAAGGAACTTGGTTGAAGAAAATTAATAGTTGGAGTTATCTAGCAATGCTGCATATGTTGGCTTCCCTCGGCTACTGTTATTTTGTTTGGAAGGGGTCCAATTTTCCCCTTGCATAAAAGGAGACAAGAGCTGTTTGAAGCCATTAACAGCACCAATAGGAGGGACATTTGAATTAATAACCAGGAGACCAGTCAGCCAGGAGCAATTTTCAGCATAATCTTTTCCTTTGACTTTTGTTGGAAGACTGATATTTTGCTGCATTATATTTGGTCCAACATGCCACAGCAGAGCCAAATAATTTATCTTCCCAACTCTTTATTTTTTAAATTGGCCTAAGTAAAATTGTTTAATTTATTTGCACGGCGATCCCCTCTGTGGATCATGTTAGGCACTGTGAAGTATTATACCTGAGCATAAAGAATTCCTCAGAATTTGGCAAGAAATAATATGTATAAGGGTGTACAAAGGTGCTCTTGAAATAACGCTAAGTGAGCAGAATGAGACAAAAACCATGGATAATACATGAGCTTCCTTTTGTTTCTTTGAAACTAAATCTATACAGAAGTTCATTTTTTTCTTCCTCTATTTTACTCATCCCTACTTGCTAATTTACAATCCCACCTCTTGCAAAGTCTTCTTGCATTGTATTTCTGGAGGCTCCTGGAGGACTTTCACATCTGCTAAGGAGCAAGTCCCTGAAGATGCAATGTGGTCCCCGATGCTGGTTTCCTCTTCTCCAGCTCTGGCCTCCTCGCCCTGAGAGGCATTGCACACAGGTGCACTACCTACTATGCACCCCCATGACGATACAATGGAGCTACCAAGGTGCCAAATCCAGGCCTCTTTCCATGCGTAAGTGGAGAGGCAGTCAGTCCTGCCTTTCTCCTGTTTATAAAACCTTCAATGGCTTCCTAAGACCCATGCTTTAACAACAAACCCCTCATCCATCCTCTAGGTGGCCTCACCTCAGTGGCTGGCAGCTACTATTTCCTAGAACTCGCCTCTCCTGGAACACCCCACGGTGCCCCACACCTAACGGCATCACTTTTGACAGCCAGTCCCCTCCCACTGTGGGCGCTGGCCATCTGCCGAGCATAGTGGGCTCAGGGATGAGCAATGATGCCTGTTCCCAGCAGGCTTCTGCTGGTCCTTCTGCCCCAAGCACCACCCCACCCCACTCCAAATCAATTTGTTTGAAAAACATCCACTTTTTCTTCAAAACTTGGCTCTAAGATTTGTTTTTCCGTGAAGTTTTCTGCCTGCTCCCCAGCCCCACAGTGTGTGCACCCCACACTCAGCATTCCCATAGCACTTTGTTCCTTTTTCCTCTTCCTCTCCGTGGTATTTAGCCTTCCTTCTACTAGCACCTACTTATGTTTGCTTGGCTCCCACCTTCACTAATTCGTGAGCTTTTCCTGGGGAGAGATCTTTTCACCATGGGTAGGGACCTGTCTCCCATCACTTTGGAGTTCCCAACACCCAGCACGGTGCCTGGCCAAGTCTGCGTGTCCAGGGAAATAACAAAAATGTAACTAAGAACCAGGAAACTCCACATGGAATCACTGGCATCTCCAAGACCCCCTGGCATCTTTAAAAGTCTGTGTTTCTTTTCTCTTGCTCTAGAGGGCATCTGGCTCCTCTTCTTCTCTGCCTTTCTGTACCCCTTTTCTCCCTTTTCTTTACCTGGGAGGGGAGACACAGGGTGGGCTTGCTTCCTGGCTTGAGCTTCTCTGGGGTTCCAAATCGGGGTACATCTCCACAAGGCACAGCAAACCTACTATATTCAAACTTCCTGCAATTAAGACTCACCCTACATGTTCTGGCCCAGTGGCTCAGTGCTGAACAAGGACATTGGCCAGACAAACACCCATTGCCCTGGGCCCTGGCCTCCCAGAATGGCACAAGATCATGGCTCCCCGGCTCCTCCAAGGATGACCATGTCCACCACGATACTTAACAGTTGCCACACCAACCATGTCTGATCAAAGTGATTCTCACTGTGAATCACTGTGAGACCTGAAGAACAAAGCCTGCACATCCCGGAAGCTGTCTGAGGCTGCTCGGGGCATATTCTCTTTCTCTTTTAAAACACAGACTTGCCTTTGCTATCTTCTGTAGGCTATGTGAGCACAGCCAGATGTCCTATTCAAAGGAAGCTTCTTGACTTACTCATGGAGACTGTCACATCTTAGACGACAGAGCCTTCGCCAATGTTCATGTTCAAAACCATCCCACTTGACAGATCTAGGGCTGAGGGAATGTCTAATCTTAGCAGTAAAACTCACATTTATCATATTCCGATGACCAGTTTAGAAGAGAAGACAGCGGCAGTGGAAATATCTCTGGGACCTCTACAAGGGATTAACTCAACTGACTGTGGAATGCCAGTGCCTCACCAACTGATATCCAGCTATGAGTGTATTCTCCATCTAAAACTCAAGTGACTCTTAGAAAGGGATCACTGCAGATACCACACAGGCAGAGCATTTGTGCTTCCAATGAGGCTGGCGTGTCTGGCTGTTATCAACACAATTGTCATATGATCGCTTGATAGACAAGCCCAAGCTAACACTAGGCCTAGCCTCTTGGTCGCCGTGACTTTAAACCTGGCCTGGAGTTGCCATGACCAGAGCTTACTGAGATTATGTGGTGAGGTCACCTGAGTCAGGAACACAGCCAGGAAGCAGAGGCTAAGCCATTTGATGGGCAGACCTCTACTCCAGCCACGACATCACTATCAAAACGAGGTCATGGACAAGTCTAGAATTCACGGTGATCAAAGGTGCTCTAAGCACTGTGGCTGAGGCTTTGCCATAATCCCAGGCTTTCCATGAGAAAAGTATATGTACATGTTTTGACATGGTGTTGGGATATTTCACTTCAGTTTAGTGAGCTTAGGTACTGGCAAGAAAAACCCAACTGTATTTTATTCGAGCTGCTTCTACACACTTTATTTTGTTCTCTTGTTATTTTTCAATAGTGTTAACAAGGGGTGAATTATCTCCTGAACTTGGCACTTGGTTACTTCCCCAAGGCTCAGAACTGTGAAGTGTGAGTTCTCACTCAACAAATAGTTCTTGAGCACCTATATGTGCCAGACACTGAGCCCATCCTAGAGACACAACACTGAACACAGCCGAGGGATATTCTGTCTTCGCAGGGATGATAGCCTAGTAGACAGTGTGTCCAACAGGTAAACTTGACCTATTAGTCAAGCTTTTCTGCACAGGACCAAGGCCAGTCTATTCAAATTCTCAGTCACAGGACTAGAAGCATACTCCAAAATGAAAAAAGGGCACCTGTGACCACAGCAGATGGCAGAGCTATGGACAGCCCTGGGATTGAAAGTAGCAGAAAGCAGCAGGAGTTTCAGTTCCAGAATGCCCAGGCTGCCCCTGCTGAAGGTAGTTCCAAACTGCCCCGTTGTGCTATCTTGATTATTATAATTAATTCTAAAAACTACATCTTATAGAAGATTCCCTAAGGACTGGGCCCCCGGCTCAGGGCCTTACCCATGTAATCTGAGCATGGCAGGGCTCCTCTTTACCTGTTTGGCAGGCATCTTCCTGCTTGGCTCAAGAAGAGGGGAAGGGGAATCTGAGCCTTCAGTCTGAATGTCCCTCTGCCAGAGAAGTCATCTAGTTGGCCACCTCCTGCCGTGGTGGCAGGTTCCTCCAGTCCATGAAACAAGGGGGACATTTCTGCACCCACAGAATGCAGAAAACTGCCCAGTTAGCCCCTCTCTGCTGCAAACCCTCCATAATTCAACAGACAGATGCCTTCAGAAGAGTTTCTGGAACTCCAGTATAAATAAGGTCAGGTGGATCAGAATGTTCTGTAAAGTGTTATAAAACTGTAGAATAATAGCATCATCATCATTATCAAAGGATAGTGATAACATCTTAGGCTTGCTGCCTAGAGAGATTCAAGAACAATTACTTTATTTTTCTACTCTTTCTACTATATTTTTATTCTGTCTTTATGGTAGTATAATTTGCATATAATGAACATGTTTTAAGTGTAATGTCTGTCCAATTTTGTTTATTATTTTTGGGCTAACATAAAGTCAAATATATTTTAAGGTACAATAAAATCAAATGGCTATATTTTAACTAATATAAATATGTAGAGCTACAAATTTAATTATGACACGTGTTATGGATTAAATGGTCATGCCCCTCCCCCAAATGCATATGTTGAAGCCCTAACCCCAAATGTGACAATATTTGGAGATAAGGCCTTTATGGAGGTAATTAAGGTAAAATTAAGTCATAAGGGTGGGGCCCTAATCCAATAGTGATAATGCCTTCATATAAAGTGGAAGAGACACCAAGAGCTCTCTCACTCTTCACACAAGCACAAAAAAAGAGGTCAAAAAAGAGGTTGTGTAAGGACACAGCAAGAAGGTTTCCACCTACACACCACAATAAGAGGCCTCAGAATGAAATCTACCATGCCAGCACCTTGATCTTGAGCTTCCCAGCCCCGAGAACTGGGAGGAATAAATGGCTATTGTTTAAGACACCCAGTCTATGGTATTTTGTTAGGGCAGCCTGAGCAGACTAAAACAATAGATTTTGGGCTCAGTTTAATACTTACACTTGATGATATATGTAGGCAAACCACTTCTCCATTTTTTTGTTGTTTTCTAATAGTGGCTTTTTGCCTATACTCTTTTAATCAATAGGATGTTGATCCTGTGTACTGTAAATGATTTTTAATGTTTTTAAAGTGGCATTATAAATTGTTATATTTGTTTCTTTCTATCAGACACTGATCCAATAAATGCTTGAAAAGGTTGAATATTTGCAAAGATATTTTAGCTTAAATATGGACTTCTTTAAAGTCTGCTTGCAAATTGATTCCATTTGCCAGCCACCATTTCAATGCTGTGGGTAGAAATATGACGAAAATGAGATTAAATCAAAAGCAAGGCTGAACTCACTGCAAATTTTCAAAACTGCATAAAAGACTCCCAAGCAAATATAACCAGAAATTAATTCCATATTATGCTATCTGGAATGATTTACAGATGAAATTGTGATTTCTATTATAGCTCAAGCCAAAGCATTAGAGTCTGATTGAATGTATACCTAGCCACCGAATCAGACTTGAGGATGGCTTCTCTGAACACATACGAGTAGAAAGTAGAAAGAATAGGGGAAGAAGTGAACTGGACCTGAAGCCCACTCTCAGCCTTCCAGCCCGTGCCTCCTCTCTCTGCTGCCCAGTAAGGCTGCTCCTGGGGGCCCCGAGGTCATCCTTGGCTACTGCGTTCCCCACTCCCTTCCCCAGGCTCTGGCCCTTTCCTCCCTCATTCTCCCCATCAAACCTTATCTGCCTGGTGCCATTGGGCTCCAGCTTCCCATTAGGAAACTGAATCTCTGCAGGATATGGGTGTCACTGCTCGGGATGGCCCTCCTTCCTGCCTGTCCCACATATGTGTATTGAAACAATGCTCTTGTAAAGAACATGCCTAAACTAAGGGATCATTTTGATGATACCTATTCCAGTCTTTGGTCTCTAGCTGTATTGGTTTCATGGACCCAACACTCATCTTTATCAAGTTTGATTAATTTTTTTTCCACAGGAATATAACATCATAATACTCCCTTAAGGTTTGAGATAACTCAAATAATCACCCAGGGTTACAGTAATACTAGTGCCAATAGAAAGTAATCTTTAAGTATAAACTAAAACCTATTAGCACTTTGAAATCTAAATAAACCTATTTTTTCCTATGTATTGTTAGTAGGTGTTATTATAGAGTTCCTAAAGTTTCCTGTGAGTAGAACAGGAAATAAATTTCTCCCAATGAAAGAATATTGAAGACTTAATGACTGTCCCACAATACCCCAAAAGAAGCATTTCCCCTGAGGTTGAGCTTCCAAAAATGGAAATGCTCCAGAATGTATGGTTTAAGAGAATTTCGATGTGAGACACACACTTTTCTGGAAGAACCTGTAGCTCTTCCTTGTTGGCAGCCCCAAAGGCTATGAATCCCAAGATAGCCTCTGGTTCGGGATTGTTTTGCCATGGAGAAGAGAATGTGACGTAAGGATGGCCGCCCGTCTCTTCTCTATGGGGCAGTTAGACTCATCCCCAAAGAAAGGCATCAAATCCCCATGATGCCCAGCCCCTGGTCACACCACGCAAGGATGGCAGGCCTCACAGGTCTCTTCCCTGCTGGGAAATGACAACAGTTCTCTCCCAGAAGGTGCTTCTCCCATGGTCACTCTGGAAGCACCCTTTCATCACCTTGCTATAAACTGAAATTCCCAGAAATTAGGATCTGCATCTGTAATTCCATCAGAATCTCCACATAAGTTTGAATTCTAAAATGAAAGAAGGAATCGGCTATGCCTGCTCTTAGTCTCAGCCTCTGAAATAGCTGCCTGCTGACTCATAGTGTAAACACAGGGGTTCATTCCCTTCTCTCCGAAATCTGCTTGTATGCACCCAAAATTATTATTATCCATGTTCAATCATGGAAGCAGGACAAGGTGAAAGACTGCCAGCACGGCCTCTGCCTTTCTCGATTTAAATAAATAGATCTGGCTTTGGGCAGGCTCTTCAGACTGACACACTCTCCAGACGTAAATGTTATTTTATTAAGATATAGGGTGACATAAAAATATTTGTATAATCAATATATCTTGTTCTGCTTTAAAATCTGTGACAGGTCTTCAAGTAATCTCATTTTCACAGATCAAGTAGACTAGTCAGAAGTCTTGATGAATGTTGAAGGAGACATCATGGTAATTTACACTAGATTCACATTATATCCAGTTTCTGTGTGCAAAGAAATGGAAATAAGTTTGTACAAATCTTCCCCCACCTCCATAACCTAAAACACAGGAGACACCTTTAACTATATAATGTAATATTTCCAACAGGATGAGGATGGGCAGTACTTTCACCTTATTGACTTACCTTTAGCTTTTTGATTGGCTGAAGGGACTTCCTCAGAATAGACGGCTATTCTTTGAAATGATCCTCTTCTTAACACAGTTCATTTTAAATATCCTACTTTTCTTAATAGTTTTCAATGCAACCCGTCATCAAAGGGAAGGAGTTGATGAAAAGAAATGAAATTGAAACGTGCACCTGGGGAGAAGTGATTGAAGGTTCTTCATTTAAGGGATTGGCTCCTTTTCTCTTATTATACTGTGAAATCTGAAAACATCTCTTGAAATTCTGGTCACTGTCTTCTGGACATCCCAAGGCGCACCATCTCCACAGTTCCTCCCTCCTAGATTATCCCATCCAGTGTGGCATCCAGTGTGGCAAATGGAAAAAGACTCTTCCCATGGGCAACTGAAAAGGACACCAAAGAAAGCAGATACAGCCCATGATCAAAGAAGCACATAACTTCAGTTTGGAACATGACTGATAGAAAGATCAATTAGACAATGCACACTAATCAAAGGTAAGCACCTATAGGTGCTATTGTACCAGAAAACAAACACAAAGGCTGAGGCTTTCCGGTGTTTGGGGAAACAGCCTCAATAAAAGGGATCTCAGGAATGGATTTATCCTTCTATCCTTCCTTCCACCCCTTCAACTGAGCCTCTACTACATGCTGGGCACTGTGCCAAAGGCCAGCAACTCGGAAATGAAGAGGCTTTGTTCCTGCCTTCAAGTGGCTTATAGTCCAAGGGGGTGGTGGAGGGTGGGTGGATAGGGAAGTTGTTGAGGGAAGACAAAGAAACGTGCAGTGAAGTTTACCAGAACATGGGGTGTAGGCTGCTGACGGAGCATGAAGGAGGAAGGAGACAAGGACTCTGGGAGTTCAGGAAAGGATGTATCCTGGATAGAGGTGATGCCTAGGCAGAGTCTGGAAAGATGAGTAATAATAAGAGCAAGCATACAGGAAGATACGGGCTGGGCGCAGTGGCTCATGCCTGTAATCCCAGCACTTTGGGAGGCCGAGGCAGGCGGGTCACTTGAGGTAAGGAGTCAGGGGTGCTGGTGGAACACTTGAGGCCAGGAATTCGAGACCAGCCTGGCCAACATGGTGAAACCCCATCTCTACTAAAAATACAAAAACTAGCCAGGCGTGGTGGTGCATGCCTGTAATCATAGCTACTCAGGAGGCTGAGGCAGGAGAATCGCTTGAACCAGGGAGGTGGAGGTTGTAGTGAGCAAAGATAGCGCCACTGCACTCCAGCCTGGGGACTGCAGGAGACTTCATCTCAAAAAAAAAAAAAAACAACAAGATATGGCAGATGCTGCTGCCATCTGTACACAGTTTTAGATGTATTAACTCATTTAATTCTCTCAAGACCCCAAGTTTAGATATCAGTACTATCCCCATTTCATGATGCACAGAGAGATCAAGTAACTTGCCCAAGTCAAGCAGCTACCTTGGGGCTGAGCTGGAGTTTAAACCCAGGCACTCAGTGACAGCGTCCACACTCATAACCACGATGCTAAGAGTTTGCCAGACAGGTGGGAAGCAACATTTTTGGAAGAGGGTCAGGGCCATAGGTTTTGTGAAGTGACAGAGCATGACATTCAGATTCAGTAGGGCTTAAAGACCCAAGTTTTGGAAAGTAGAGATCTGAACCTTAGCCGTAGCTTCTAGAGGTGGGCTAAGAGCAACCTGGGCACATGTAGTGGTGACCAGAGGACTTGCAGCCATCAAATCACTATGGTGTGCTGTTTATTTCTCCCAAAGACTCAGGAGGGGAGAGCTTTGATACTTTTTTCTCATGTCAGATAACTTTAAAATGTAGTTTTATATTATAGAATAGGATGTAAAATTACCATGACATTTTTCCTTGTTTCTTCTTCCTTTTGATATATGATTTAAATTGTTTCTTTAATGTATTTATTTATACTAAATAAAACAACTCATGGTTATATAAATTATTTCTCTTCCTGAAATTCGTTCATTCTTTTTCACTGAGATAGTACCTCTGTCCACGCTTATACAACTAGATATTGATGCATGTGGGCAAAATTAGGGTGTTTTTCTGTTTGTTTATACAGATATGGAAGCAATGCACTCTTTATTCCATGGCTTGCTTTGCTTACTTAATAATGCCTCATGGATAACCCCCTAGCACCATCTTACTGAGAATCGTACAGTAATCCATACCGTCACTTTTGTACCATTCCCCTACAGATGGATGGTTTCCAGATTCTGCCTCTTCAAGCAAAGCTGAAACAAATACTTCTGTCTATACATTTCTCCCTCCTCTGCGTTTACACTTTAAAAATTATACAGTCGTTACTGGACTTTTTTTTTTGACAGAGTCTTGCTCTGTCACCCAGGCTGGAGTGCAGTGGCACGATCTCTGCTCACTGCAAGCTCTGCTCCGAGCTTCAAGCAATTCTCCTGCCTCAGCCTCTTAAGTAGCTGGGACTACAGGCGCCCACCACCACGCCCAGCTAATTTTTATATTTTTAGTGGAGACAGGGTTTCACCATGTTGGCCAGGATGGTCTCGATCTCTTGACCTCATGATCCACCCGCCTTGGCCTCCCAAAGTGCTGGGATTACAGGCGTGAGCCACCACGCCCGGCCGGTTATTGGACTTTTTACCAAAGGCCCACTTCTACCTTCAAGGGAAATGGCTCCCTAGCATTTGCTCCTAAAAGCAAATGGTCTGTTCAGGCCTAAAATTTCAAATTGTGTTCAATAGGCTACTTTTTACAGGACTCTGTTTTCCCTAGAAGACTGCATGAAACAATTTCCAGAAAATGTAAACTCCAGTCTTCATGGATAATTTCCTCCACCTACCTAATTTGCACCATTGAAACAAAGCTTTTTCTAAAACCGCTAATCAGAAGGTCTTATGTTGTTTTCTATTCAACCGTAGCCTTTTAAAATAACAGTTGAAATGTCAAAGAAATCCCAAGTTCACCGCAGGTGTTCCTGGACTGGGCTGTTAAGTCGTGACAGTCAACATGAGAGGGCCAAGGAAGGCGGGAACCTAGGGCTCAGGCGGAGGGGCCAGGTCAGATTCAGAAGAGCTGGGCGCTCTTTTTTGTATGAGCCTGGGTCTTGCTCTCTTGCCGGGCTGGAGCGCAGTGGCACAATCACGGCTCACTGCAGCCTCGGACTCCTGAGCTCAAGCCCTCCTCCCAGCTCAGCCTCCTGAGTGGCTGGGACTACAGATGCACCACCACACTCGGCTAAGTTGCTCTTTTGATTTCCTCTCTGCAATATTGAAGCTGTTTTCATCTGAAATTGATTCTGTTTGTCAAGGAAGACTAAAACCAAACAGAAAGTGCCTGAGTTCTGCTTCCTCCAAGCCTCTTGCCACAGCAGTCCCTGTTCAGCAGTCAGGGCCCACTCTCAGTTCCTTATCCCCAACCTTTTGCTGCTGCTCTGCCCTCACCACCCACCCGCCTCCCTTGAAGTTTCAACACCTCCTGCTCAGGTAAGCCCTCCCTCTTCCCGACAACCCCCACCCCTCTCCCCCAAGGCTATCCACTCCCAACCTCTACTGCCCCCTCGTAAGTGTGAGCTCCCTGAGGGTAGGAACGTCATCATCCCGTGTGGCTCCCACCACATCCCTGGTGCCCTGCACTGGGTCTGCTTTACAGAAACACACAGGTAAGCACACAAATGGCCTCAGGCACGTCACAGACACCTCCTGCCATGGGCCAGACACTGTTCCAAGAGTTTCACACACGTCATTTTGTTTAATTCTTAAAACCACTCTCTGGGGTAGACACCAATCATGTCCCCTTTGTAGGTATGGAAGCTGAGATAAGGCTCCATACGTGCAAGCATGGGGTCCTCTCGTCAGCCAAACACACTCCTTTAATCTGACTTAAAATGACTATAAGCGGCTTCTCCAGGCTCTTCAGCCGCTCCCACAACCCCCAGCGCATTTTGGGTTTTGGCCTCTCTGATGCAAGTCTTACTCATGCCTTCTGTGCTCCTTATTGACTTCTATCTTGATTGTATCCTTTTTGCATCAGTTTCATAACTGCCCCTATGGGGTTAGAACTCATTAGAGAGCTGCCAGTGCAGCCACTCTGTTGGAGGGGACAAGTGGAGGTGTCTGTCTGTTATTTTCAGTAAGCTCGAGCTGTAACGACACAGGGTGAGTCCCAGGGAGAAGTGCATCCAGTCATCCGGAGGCCGCCTCTTCCAAAACCCTGGGCCACGGAACCGGTAGTGTCCATCTTTCCCCTGAATTTTAAGAAATGAGCATCTTAATCCGCTGGGATACAGGGAGGAGAACACACACGAGGGCCTGTTGAGGGGTAGGGGCAGCGGGTGGGAGAACATTAGGACAAATACCTAATGCATGCAGGGCTTAAAAGCTAGATGGTGGGTTGATAGGTGCAGCCAACCACTATGGCACATGCATACCTGTGTAACAAACCTGCATGTTTTGCACATGCATCCTAGAACTTAAAGTAAAATAAAATAAAAGACAGAAAGAAATAAACATTCTAAGGTCAGGCATGGTGGCACATGCCTGTAATCCCAGCACTTTGGGAGGCCGAGGTGAGTGGGTCACCTGAGGTCAGGAGTTCAAAACCAACCTAACCAACATGGCGAAACCCCGTCTCTACTAAAAATACAAAAATTAGCCGGGCATGGTGGCAGGCGCCTGTAATCCCAACCACTCGGGAGGCTGAGGCAGGAGAATTGCTCGAACCTGGGAAGCAGAGGTTGCAGTGAGCTGAGATTGTGCCACTGTACTCCCGCTTGGGCGACAGAGCGAGACTATGTCAAAAAAAGAGAGAGACAGAGAGGGAAAGAAAAGGAGAGAAAGAAAGGAAGGAAGGAAGGAAGGAAGGAAGGAAGGAAGGAAGGAAGGAAGGAAGGAAGGAAGGAAGGGAGGGAGGAAAGAGAGAGAGAGAGAGAGAGAAAGAGAGAAAGAAAGAAAAGCATTCTACACATTTAGAGTTCAGTGAAAATTGTTTGCATCTGAGTCTCCCCACTGGCCAGCACACTCTTTCTCCCAAGGTGGTCATAAGTAGCACTGTATGCACTTGGTCATTTACAAGTATTGACAGGAGTAGTTTCCCTAGTTCTTCCTGTGCCCTCTGGAAAATGACGTCAGCAAGAGAAGTGAGGAATTTTCTGGAGGTCTGCTATAAAGGGAGTGATGCCCCGTGAGGCTCACCTTGACCAGCCCCCCAGTGCTGCTGTCCCTGCCCTGGGCCTGTTTTGTGAGCTGTGTCTGAGGCACCTGCCATTTTCTCTGTCTTGTCACAGGAGCAGTCATGTCCCCACCCCCGGCCACAGTCACTGCTATTCATCTCCTGCCACAGTTCTGCCTCTTAAAGGATATGTGTCTACCCTCTCCCACACCTCACCATCCCCCATACACATACAGACAGAGGCCAAATTACACAGCAGAGGAGTGGTGGCAGACACAGCCATGCTTGCAAGATTCCTTCCTATATTTTATTTTTCTCTTGGCTCATCTAGTTTCAAAGTTTACTATACTACAGTCTCTCTTCCCTTCCCCCTGCAACTCTGCACACAGACACACACACATACACACACACACACACACACGCACACACACACACAGACACCTACCCTACTAGAAGCAATTCTTGGCCACACCTCCCCAGAGCTTACAGCAGTGCCCAGGGCATGGGTGTGGCCCCAGGCAGACAGAACTCTGCTCCCAACAGTTCAACTTCACCTCCTAGAATAATCCCCTCTTCAGCATTGGACCCTCAAAAACATCCCATCAGGACCTACAAATCTAGGACCTGCTCTTAGGGACATCTCTAACCAAAGGTGTGCTCTCTCTGTAACTCTCTCTCTCTCTGTCTCTCCATCTCTGTCTCTCTCTGTCTCTCTATCTCTGTCTTTCTGTCTCTCTATCTCTGTCTCTTTCTCTCTGTCTCTGTCTCTTTCTCTCTGTCTCCCTCTCTCTTTCTGTCTCTCTGTCTCTGTCTCCCTCTCTCTTCCTGTCTCTCTGTATGTCTCTGTCTGTGTGTGTCTCTCCATCTGTGTGTATGTGTCTGTCTGTCTCTCTCTTTCTCTCTCTGTCTCTATCTCTCACGGCGCCCTCACTCTCAGGCTCCCGCTTTCCTGTGCAGATGCGTCTCCTGCCCTCATTTCTTCCCTCATTTACTGACAGTCAGTAACTGCCTACTCGGCTGCAGGCCCTCACTCCATCACTGGTCTTACAAACCAGTTCAAGAGATGGATAGACAACTACTACTACTACTAATAAAATTCTAAGTCCTGTACCTAAAATACAAACTGTTAGCTATTTGAAAACAGAGCAGAAAGCAATCATTTCTGCTTGGACTGTGAGGGAAGGCTGTGGTGAAGAGCTAACATATGAGTTGGGTCTTGAAGGATGTGTAGGAGTTTCCTGGCAAAGGACAGGAAGGGCATTCCAGGGAGAGGAGGCAACATAGCAAAACTCAGTGAGAAGGGCGTGACATGAAAATAATAAAGGACTGTGTGACTACAGTATGGGAGGTAGGGGCAGGGGGTGGCTTTTGTTTACCAGAGTATACAGATCTTGAAACAGCACAGAATAGGCCCTCAGCAAATATTTATTTTGGATATTGAAAGAAGAAGGATAAAGCCAGATTTTTATGCCATACAGGAAAGTCTAAAGTCTAAACCTTAGTGTGTAGACAGTGAGAATTCACCAAACTTTTTTTTTTTTCTTTTGAGAAGGAGTCTAGCTCTTGTCACCCAGGCTATAATGCAATGGCGCAATCTCGGCTCACTGCAACCTCTGCCTCCCAGGTTCACACAATTCTCCTGCCTCAACCTCCCGAGTACCTGGGATTTCGGGCATGTACCACTACGCCCAGCTAATTTTTGTATTTTTAGTAGAGACAGGGTTTCACCATGTTCCCCATGCTGATCTCAAACTCCTGACCTCAGGCGATCTGCCCACCTCGGCCTCCCAAAGTGCTGAAACTGCAGGCATGAGCCACCATGCCCAGCCAACCAAACTTTTTTAAATTAGGGAAATGGCATTATTACATCTGGGTTTCAGAAAAGAGATTACTCAAGACTGTATATAAAATAGATTCCAAAGAGGAAGTTTAGGGGGCAGATGGCAGCACACCGGCTATTTTTTACCAGGTACGTTGAATTGATGAGGCTATCCTTTCCTTTCCTTTCCTTTGCTTTGCTTCAAATCTTGGTTATTCTTGGGAACTCATATAACTACCTTGCATTATGAAAATCACTTCACTTGTTTAATATATTCACCTGTTTAATATATGGACATACAGGCCTCTGACACCATTCGTTTTAGTTCCGCCTCTCTTCATTGTTTTCTCCGAAACCTCGCTCACTCACACTTATTTCCAAAGGATATTTGCTGTCCCCATAGCAGCCAGCTTTCATCAGCTCTTCAAGGATTAGTACTCCCTCTTTCTCCATTTTCATTTTAAATCCCACTCAATGCACAGCTCTGTCGCTGTGAGTCAGTTGTTTGCCAAGTTAACTCTTTCCTTTTGCCGGGTGCCTCCTGGAGATGCAGTACCATAATCAACCATAGAGATGACTGTAAACGTGGACACCTCAGACTCCAGGTCAGGCCATCACCTGAAATATGTTGAGCTAACACTTCTCACCACATGAGAATATTCTTATTTCTTCTAGGTTTGGTGCCAGCCTCCACCCTACCCTTCCTTTTCATAAGTCTCTGGGGGAAGCTGGACTCCAGGGGCGAGCATTAGAGGAGATGGAAAGGCGGTCATCACCCCATATGACCCGGCCTGTGATTCCCACTGGGACAAACTTAAGAAGAAATAAATTGTAGCTCTAGCATTTCAAGCTAGAGAAGAGATTTGCTTTTTCAATAAAACAATGATAGAATTTTGGACCCGATCATGTTTTCCTTCTTGTTTCCTTGAAAATTATTTCCTGCATAATTCTGTGGCAGCCCACGGACCCATGGCAGTTCCACACACAAGTCCTGTCAATTTCGGAAGTCTTTCCTTTCTGCCAACAGCTTCAGTGCTGGGATTAGCACATCACTCATCAAATAAGACAGGAGAATGGTCTCCCCACAGGAACCTCTGCTCTTGAATTCCTATACTCATCTCATTTATAAAAAGTTAAGCACTCGTGGCATAACTTGTGACCGATCCAAAAAGACTTTAGCCGTACTTTGTTAAAACATGTACCATATTTAAAATCTAAAAGTATTACGAAACTCAGTCTCTAGAAAATCATTGTACTACCTTACTAATTCTAATTTTTATGGGAATTGCACTAATTCTTAAACTAGCAAGCAAAGAAGGAATTAATGTACAAGAACCATTGAATGGAACATGATTTTCTTTTCTTGTTTTGTTTTCTTTTTTTAAACAAAAAAAATATAAGGAATAATTTATCCTTAAGGATATTTTCTTGAGATTATTTCCATTCAATTTCTTAGAGACTTCCAGGATAAGCAGATACTTGAGCTACAGACCTGGAATGAGAAAAGCAATGAACCTTAAGAGGGCAGGCCGGGTGCAGTGGCTCATGCCTGTAATCCCAGCACTTTGGGAGGCCGAGGCGGGTGGATCACCTAAGGTCAGGAGTTTGAGACCAGCCTGACTAACATGGAGAAACCCATCTCTACTAAAAATACAAAATTAGCCAGGCATAGTGGCACATGCCTGTAATCCCAGCTACTCGGGAGGCTGAGGGCAGGAGAATCTCTTGAACCCGGGAGGCTGCCGTGAGCTGAGATCACGCCATTGCGCTCCAACCTGGGCAACAAGAGCAAAACTCTGCCTTAAAAAAAAAAAAAAAAAAAAAAAAGAGGGCAGAGTTCTGTGTACATCTTCTAAGGCTGAGCATGGGAGTCCTTGAAAGGGGACGTTGTGGTTGGTGGCCTATGGTAGATTGAGTCATTAGCATTAATGCTTATCCATCCCTATACCGATCCTGTCTTTATTTAAAAACTTTGGTATTTTGCTCATCCCAAATGTTCTGCATTAACTTTGGTTTTTAAAAATATTTCATATTAATTATTTATCTTGATTAAATATCTTGACGCCCCTTAAACTTTTCACTGAAGACAAGTATTTGCTCGCCTCACCCTAGTCTTAGTACTGCTCACACCCTTTGCCATGTGATGTTGGAGTTCCTCCACTCACCAGACAGAATATATTTCTCCTCCTTTTGACTTTGAGGTTAGTCATGCGACTGGTGTTGGCCAATAAAATGAGAAAGGATGGTGTGTCACTTCCACTTGCCCTATTTCTCTTCCACTCTTACCATGAGAAGAACTTGCCTTTGGTCCCACAAGGAGAAGCTATATGGAGCAGAGAAGGAGATTTACAGGGAGCAGAGGCAGCCCAGCCAAGCTCTATCAGGTGCACCCAGCCTAGACCAGCCAAGACACAGAGACCTGAGCTAAATCAGTACTTACTGTTGGGATTTTCTCATTGTTTGTTTCACCGAAATGGATTACACACACCAACATACCAACAAACCACAACAATTATTTCAGCCTGGCTGGTTCGTGTGAGTTAATCCTGGTAATCCTGTTCCCTTTCCCCTTGTCAGTACTTGGCTGAGGAAGGGAGATGTCTAGGCCCATTGGGGCCAATGAAACATAAAAGAGATTTGCTGGAGTCTTCAGGATAAATTATTTCTTTCTTTTATGTGATATGCCAAGATATACTCTCTAATTCTCTTTCTTTCTTCTTTGTGAATAAGAAAGAATGTAGTTTTGGCCAGGCGCGGTGGCTCACGCCTGTAATCCCAGCACTTTGGGAGACCAAGACGGGCGGATCACTTGAGGTCAGGAGTTTGAGACCAGCCTGGCCAACACAGTGAAACCCCATCTCTGCTAGAAACCACACAACCATCAAAAATTAGCCGGGCGTGGTGGCACAAGCCTGTAATCCCAGCTACTTGTAGAAGAATCACTTGAACCTGGGAGGTGGAGGTTGCAGTGAGTCAAGATTGCGCCACTGCACTCCAGCCTGGGTGACAGAGCAAGACTGTCTCAAAAAAAAAAAAAATGAAAGCCGGGCATGATGGCTCACGCTTGTAATCCTAGCACTTTGGGAGGCTGAGGGGGGCGGATCGCAAAGTCAAGAGATCGAGCCCATCCTGGCTAACATGGTGAAACCCCGTCTCTACTAAAAATACAAAAATTAGCTGGGCGTGGTGGAGCACGCCTGTAATCCTAGCCACTCAGGAGGCTGAGGCAGGAGAATTGCTTGAACCTAGGAGGCAGAGGTTGCAGTGAGCCAAGATTGCACCACTGAATTCCAGCCTGGGTGACAGAGAGAGACTCCATCTCGAAAGAAGAAAGAAAGAAAGAAAGAAAGAAAGAAAGAAAGAAAGAAAGAAAGAAAGAAAGAAAGAAAGAAAGAAAGAAAGAAAGAGAAAGAGGGAGAGAGGGAGGGAGGGAGGAAGGAAGGAAGGAAGGACAGGGAAGGGAAAGGAAAGGAAAGGAAAGGAAAGGAAAGGAAAGGAAAGGAAAGGAAAAAGAAAAACAAAGCATGCAGTTCTGATGACCAAATACGCTCCCCCAAAGACCTCCAGGGGAATGAGCCTGAGAACAAAGTCATCTATGGAGGAGTACAGAGCTGTGGCAATCACAGGAGAGTAAGGCAGAAGGCTTGGTAGAACCATATGAAGCCTGACCAGCCTCTGGGTTTTCATGCATGTGATTTGGTGCATGTCTTTATGGTTTAAGCCAGTTTGAGTTAGGCTTCTGTTTCTTGCCACCAAAAGCACTCTCTCCAGCTGATTCAGGTCATATGACTGTTTCTGAACTCACTTCAGTACTCTCTCTCCACATTATTCCAACTTTAATAGGCAACTGCTTGTGATCTGAAAGAGTGTTCAGGCATAAGGCTCATGGTCATGATTGACAGTTTCACAGTCCTTCCCTCACAGGGAGCTTCACATGGCTTTCTGCCTGCATTCCAGATGGTGTCTCTTCCTCCCTCAATGTGACCATAATTATACATGTCACTTCTCACTTTTCCCCATGATATCTCTACTTTAAACTGGACAAGAAAGGGAATAATGAAATCAGTTGAGGTATTTTCATATGATGGAACATCATAAATCCATTAAAAATAATTTATATATTAATTCAGCAAAGGTCTACTCAGCACTTACTGTGTTCCAGGGACTGTACTATAGAAAAATGCCTGATGATATGGAAAATGTTAAATATAGGCTACACAAAATTTTAGCTATAAAATGTAACTACCGTATCTAATTTAGATGATATTTAGATGAGACTTTGGACTTTAGACCTTAAAGTTGTTGCTGGAATAAGTCAAGACTTTTGAGGTTGTTGGGATGGAATAAATGTATTTTGCATGGAAGAAGGACATGAATTTTGGGGGACCTGGGGCCAAACGTTATGGACTAATTGTTGATATCCCTTAAAATCCATGTTGAAGCCCTAACCCCCAATGTAATTGTATTTGGAGGTGGAGCCTTTGGAAGGTAATTACATTTAGATGAGTTCATGAGGGCTGGGCCCTGTGATGGGACTGGTGCCGTTAGAAGAGGGAGAGACACCAGAGCTCACTCTCTCCATCAGGAGAGGACATAGCAAGAAGTCTGCAAGCCAGGAAGAGGCCCTCATCAGGAGATGAATCTGCCTGCATCTTGATCTTGAACTTCCCAGCCTCCAGAACTGCGCGAAATAAATGTTTGTTGATTAAGGAAACAAATAAAACATAATTAACAATACAATCAAATATGTGAAAAAGGAGTGTGTATGTGTGTTTCTGCGTGTGTATACCTACAAAGAAAATAAGACTAAAAAACTGTTCTAAAAATATTCATAAGAGTTATCTCTGAATTTTGGCAGAATGTGCAATTTGCTGCTTCTTTGTATTTTTCCAGATTTATCATATCTTCTATAATTAACATGTTACTTCTGTAAATAGGAAAAATATGCAACAAAAGAAATTATGCTAGTGTCTTTGATAAATCTAATAAATCTTGAAGTGTTTGTATTCTAGATTGATTAGCTATTACAATTATGTAATTTCTTTCTTCATTCAATGGGCCTTGATGTTTAACATATATTTACACAAAATTGCTATGTATATGAGCTAGAGAGGAGTATTTTTAAGTAATCAAGAAGTCATATTTACATTTAGAATTGCCTCTCTTTTCATGCCAGATGTAAAATTTGGAAAGAGAAAGAAGAACCAGGCAGTCGTTGCAGACCATATATACAACTGAGTCCTCCTCAAAAACCTCTCAGTATACTTCCAAGAGGGCAGGAAAAAGGAGAAAAAGAGAGAGCGTGTCATGAGACCCAGTTCTCTGGGGGCTCAAGAATGAGTTAAACTAACTCCTTCCACCCTGCTAGCAGGGAAGAGCTGACTGTACCTTCAAGCCTCTGATCAACCAGTATGTGAAAACCCACATACTGAGACACTTCCAGAAAAGAACTGGTTACTATTAAAAAGAAGGAAAGTTAATTTTAAAAAAAGGAAGTGAAAAGGAAGAGGAAACATTTTACAGTTTTCATTGCAAAATGACAATACAATAATTCATCTTAAAATATTATATAATAACTTCATCTCAAAACAATAACACAGTAATTCTGTTGTACTACCAGAGGGCATTGGAGTAAAGGAAATATATTAGAATTATATGGGTGGAATGTATACTTGCATATAGAATTTAATATTTATAAACTATATAAATTCAGAATTATAAACTATATTAATTTTGCTTCCTCTTTGATAAAACTCTTTCATACACATCATTGCATTAGATTCTCACAACCTCCTTTATGTGGTACTTAACACAAATGTTCTCCCCTTTCTTTATATGAAGAAGAGACCCATGGAGGCAGGGTAGTATTCAAGCCCAAGTCTTATGTGGTCAGGGGAAAACTCGAATATATTATTCATGCTGATGAGATACAGAAATATCTCATTTGCCTTCTTTTTAATATGTTTATTGAACTAGAAAAATTGATTACGCTGGATAAAATTTTCCACACATGGAAAAGCACCCAGTACAGTTCCTGCATTTGGTGGATGTTCCCAAAATATAAGATGACTGACATGTACTTGATCTTAATAAGGAACAGACTTCTTTAGAAAATTATAGCCTTTATATTAGAGTTTTCATTACTCTTTGCTTTGCTCAAAACTCGCCTACATGCTACTGAAGGATTGCATCCCAGGGGATAAAAAACTTTGTCTCAAATATCAGACGACTTGAGGTCAAAAGCTCCTAAAGGTAGCAATTTATCTCTTTCTTTATAATCAAGTCAGTTTAAATTAATTTGGACCATAGTTCTAAAGAAAACCAATCTGATCCCAAACATTTCACATGTAAAATGAAAAAGAATCAAGCTAGAAACCACACAACCATCTAAAATTTTTCCTGCTAAGAAAATTGCCACAGTCAGAGTGGTTGGTTAGCTGCTGAAAAACAAGCTGGGTTGCGTTTAGTGAAGATTGAATCTTCCTTTCAACAGACATTGTCTCTGGCTGTGAGGTTCACATCTTACAACACCCAGTAAGCACATCCACGGAAAGTAAAAAGTTCAATAAATCATTCAGATGGTTTCAAATACTCAAAATACATGGACTCAGGAGGATCCACTGTCTTGGCAGCTGTGTGAATTTTTCACATTTCCACCTGATAAAGTTCTTGGGGAAAAGTTTCCTCTTCTCTGGGAACCTGGGAACATGGTATTCTGCACCCACCTGTGTGTGGAATAGGCATAAATTTGTCTGCCAGATGGGGAAAAACCTTCTAGAAACTAAGATCCATGTTTCTTTAAAATGACTCTGCTTTTTCCCCACTGAGACCCTCAGTGTATGGACCGAATGCAGCTGAAGTAGGGTGGCCTGCCAGGCTTTCAGGGAGCTTCCAGACTGGGCAAGTCAGGGTGGCCCATGAACCCCTGGCCTTAGAATCTTGTCAGTGATGTCAATAATTAGAATTATGTCAATAATAATGTCAGTAATGCTAATAATAATAGTGCTTGTCAATAATGCAGATCCTTGGGGCTCACCTCAGACCTTCCCAATCAGAATCTCTGGGGGCAGAGTCTTGGAGTCTGCATTTTAACAAGCTCCCCTGATAACTCCCCTAAAATTTGGGCAGCACTGATCTCATAGCTCCTGGGGGAGCAAGACAAGCACAAGCGAGGGCAAGTGAATGCAACTCTAAGAAAGAGCACTGGCTCCATCCAAGCGGACAGATCAACGACGGGTACACAGACTGGTCAGGAAAAAGTTGCTAGACAGAGAGAAGTTCAAACAGTGGGGAGTGACGAAGAAGCAAGCTTTTGCCCACATGAGAGAAAGTGTAGCTCCCCATCCAGTCCACGCTACTATAGCAACTAGGGAGGTCGAGATAGCAGAGGGAAAACTGCAGCAGCTGTGTTTGTGGCTAGGCCTGCTGGTCTGGATGCGGCCTGGGATTTGCCCCTTCTCCAGCTAGAGAGTCTGGGGATCCCACAGGAGCAGTAAGGCCACACAGCGGTGTTGTGCGCATGAACCGAAGGCACTGAGTCTCTACTCTAGTGGTGTGCCCATTAGTGTTTAACAATGGGCTCTCCAGGGGAAAATAAAACCCTGACTTACAGCATTTGCCGCTTTCTATGGTGTAAATACTCCCACCATGGCTAATTTCAAGTCATTCAGTGATGTCACTGAACATGAACTTAGGAAAATATAGACACACAATGGCTCTCACATGCCAGAGTGAGCCCCCTCCAGTGCATGACTGCCTACACACACACACACACACACACACACTTCTCACATAAATACACTTCACACTTCTCACATAAATACACTTTTACTTTTGTATGATTCTGTCCTATACCTAAGGGAAGAAGACTGTTCCTCCTGTCCAGTAACTGAACATACAACTATTCTTTGCTGATCATGCATTTGCTCAGAAGCATCCATTTTTATACAAAAGATAATTTTTCCCTGAGTTAAGTAAAAAGTTTTGCATTGAGAAAATGTTAATCACTGTTAACCTATCTCTTTTCAGTCTGATAAAGAAATTACCATATGCCTATATAGTATATCAGCAGATTAATTTCTCTCCCTTCCCAAAAGACATTTACATCCTAATCACCAGAACATGTGAATACATCATGTGACATGGCAAAGGGAAATTAAGGTTGAAGGTGGAAGCAAGCTACTGATCAGCTGACTTTAAAGTAGGGAGATTATTCTGGATGATTCTGGACCAGTGTTAGCACAGAGGTTCAGCAGAGTTGGTGTCAGAGTTATGGGATGTGAATAAGATTCTACAACCCACTGCTGGCTTTGAAAATGGAGGAAAGGGCCACAAACCAAAGAATGAGGGTCACCTCTAGACGCTAGAAAGGGCAAGAAAACACTCTCTCCCAGGGCCTCCAGAAAGGAACACAATGCTGTCAACCCCTTGATTTTAGCTCAGTGAGAGCCACTTTAGACTTCTGACTTCCAGAACTGTGGGATAATAAACTGGTATTGTTCTAAGACACTAAGTTTGTGGTCATTTTCGACAGTAACAGTAGGAAACTAATGGAGGATGTTTTTCAGGGAAGTGGCAAAACAAAGCAAGAAAAATATATAACTAGAAAGCCATAAATGGCCCTAGAAATGCTGACCACATCTGTTCACAGTGCAGACATAGAAAGGCTGCCTATAGCACGCTCCCTCTACACACACACACACACACACACAAACACACACACACACACATACACACAATCTGGGTGAGGGCTCTGCAAAGCCTAGGGAAGCAGTTTGAGTCTCCCTGAGAAACATATAGATGTTAGGGGGCTTATATCTGTCACTTTGTCCCAACTCTTCTGTCAGAATGTTCCATCTCCACATCACCTAATTTGAATACATTGAAACAAGATCCTCACTGTGAAATTAATACCTGCACCATTGGTCAGAACTGGCATTTAGCATTGCCCAACCTGGACTAAGGCAGGATATTCAGGAATCTCCAGAAGAATTAGACATCCTGTCTTATAGATGCTTATTCATAAAAGAGTGGGGAGAGCCTGAAGGTGTAAAATGCGTAATTTGCCACCTTTAAAACTTCTCCATGGTGCTGAGAGGTCCATCAGTCAAACTGCCACATTTTACAGATGAGGAATAAGAGACATGATACAAGTGGCCCAAAGCCACCCCTTCCACTCATCAGTGTCAGAGCCGGGACATAGCCTGGCCCCTCCCCTTGGTTCCTCCACTGTAGCCCATGACAGGGATTCTGTGAAAGAAGAAGTAAGACTTCATTCTATAGTCAAGAGTCAAATAGATGCTGACCATTTAAAAAAATACATGTGAGTAATATAAGACTACCAGCCCCCTTTCCCCTGACTTTTGCCTCATTATCTGCCCTCTTTCTCAATCATCCCCAAGAGGAAGTACCAAGATGGCTTTCAAATGTGAGCATTGGCCAGGCCACGCTTGTTCTGGGAAGGGATAGTTGGATTTTAAAATATCACACATGGCCACTGTTCATTATCTTTCATTTCCATGTAAAGGGAGAGGTAAACCGGCTCAGGCGCTACCTCATCAGGACAGCCCCTGGCATCACTCTCCTTTGCCTGACAATTCCAGTCATGGTGCAGGTAGCTGGCCAGGTGACCGTAACATCCAAGAAGTGCGTTTGGAACGGGAGGAGAGAGGTTGAGCTGAAAGCCTGACCCACCGCGTGCTCCAGCGCAGCCTTCTCAGGGTTCGGCTTTGGAGTGGGGAGTGCGGTACAAGGCCTTACCGGGCATTTGCTCAGCTAAAAATAAAGTGAAGCTGGCTTCTGTCTGCTATCACTCCTTATACGTATTGCTCCCTTCATGTCTCCGGAGGAGAGCTGTTGCAGAAGCCCATCTTTAGGAAGACCACGGAGGAAAAAAAGGATAAACTGTTGCTACACACATCATGGACAAATCATCCTACGAACATCGTGTGGACTGAAAGAAGCCACTAAAGAGCACGGTGGGCATGTTTCCACATCTGTGAAGGTCAAAAATAGGCAAAACGAAATCTATGGGACGGGGGCTGGAGGGTGGCGTGGTATTCACTGAGAAGCGCTGAGAAGGGAGCCTGCTGGGTGCTGAAAGTGTGCTCTGTCTCAATCTGAGTGGCAATGACACAGTTGTATATGTATGAAAGACACGTACTGACCTGTAGTTGAGTTATGAACTTTATGTATACTATTCGGCCTTTAAAACAAAACCTTCGTTTCCCACATGAAATGTACAATTTCCAAATCATTCTGTAAATAACAATGCATTTTTATGTTTTGGGCCCTGAAATACTTAAAATTAAAAAATTTGAAGCTATATTTCCTCTGGATTAAACATGCATTTAAGTCATGTTTGCAGCTCTGAATTTGAATTTTCTTTCTAATTAGAAAGATCAATGGAGAGGCCCTTTTTCATCCACTTTCTCCAAATGGGCCTTTCAGAGTTCAAGGAAAAGCAAGGCAAGAAATATACATTTCAAAAGAGCTAACACACTTTGATTCTTCCACATTTCTATCTATAGAAATTTAAGATTTTTTGCTAGCATTTGAAATTTTTCAGAGTTCTCTTAGCTGCTACAGAAATTTCATGTCCAACATCTCTTCTATATAAAGGAAAATGAAGAGGCATGTAAAAGCAGTTTCAGAAAGTTGACTGTGGTATACAAAAATTTTTTTAATTATCATGTTGAAGAGTTTAAAGGAGATGCTATAAAATATGCATTTACTGGTACTGGAACAGATGAAAGCACAGTATTTTCATCTTTAAAGACGAAAAGAACTATTTTAAAAAGCATGTGTTTTTCATAGCGTACTTCACTTTATACCAATGATTCTAAGGTTTCTATTAAACAGAAAAACAAATTACAAGTCTGGCAACCACAAAGATGAAAGGGAGCAAAGTCTCCATAAGTGAAAGAGATTTTAACCAATAGTAAAGTGATGACAAAATCCCACGGTGTACTGACAGCATTGTTAAAGCTCCAAATTATATTTAATGATAGCTAACTGATGTCTAAGGCTACAACACCCCATGGATGTCTGACTGTTGACGAAAAAAGGAAAAAGAGAAACGAGGGATCATGTCTCCTCTAGAGAACAACTAAGTTAAGCTGATCCAGCCGAGACACAGTAGTTTCCAGGGTAAAATAACTTCTAATCAACTACATGAATCAAGCTTGGCCTTGCCTTGCATGTGCAACTCAGGCTAATTTATTCCCTTGGGGAATAAATTTAGCACCCAACAGTAGCTCTGAATCCAAATTCTAAAGACCCCAGTTCAGGTCAGGACTCTTGTCTCTAAGCAGCTGGGACTTTGATTGTCAGAGGTCATTTAAATGTGATCTTGAGTAGCAGTTCAAGCTCAGCAAAATCCCTACTTCTTGAAGAAATGACATGTTTACCAGGGAATTGTGAGTTAAGGGAAATAGATCTAGTGGAAATGTGTGGATGTTTAGGGTGCCTGAACTTTTAGCAGAGAAGTTTTACATAGTATAAGCAAAGAAGATGATGAGGCTCTCAATGATAGCCACACTCCTATACCAAGCATCAAAGTCAGTAATTTCAAGATCTGCTTTTCTACATACAAATCTCAAATGCTGCCGGGCATGATGGCTCACGCCTGTAATCCCAACACTTTGGGAGGCCCTGGCGGGAGGATCACTTGAGATCAGGAGTTTGAGACCAGCCTGGCCAACATGGTGAAACCCCGTCTCTACTAAAAATACAAAAATTAGCTGGGCGTGGTGGTGGGTGCCTGTAATCCCAGCTACTTGGGAGGCTGAGGCAGGAGAACCACTTGAACCCAGGAGGCGGAGGTTGCAGTGAGCCAAGATCGTGCCACTGCACTCCAGCCTGGGCGACAGAGTGAAACTCGGTCTAAAAAAAAAAAAAAAAAATCTCATATGCTAGAGTTGTCACCTGGCAAAATAAATTTGGAGCTAATAGCAAGGACCTTGAGAGGATTTTGTTCCTTGGCTGAATGCAAATCCTTGCCATTTAGTGAAAACAGCAGGACTTCAAGAAGCAGCAAATCCACATCACATCCATCATCTTCAACTCCCACCATGAGCTTGTCCCATATGTAAAAATTAAATCCAAGAGAAACTTAATATTTAGGAGCTGATATTCTCTGAACTCCTTTTTTTCCTTTTTCTTTTTTTTTATTTTTTTATTTTTAGGGTCTCACTCTGTCACCCAGACTGGAGTGCTGTGGCACGATCGTAGCTTACTGTGACCTCAAACTCCTGGGCTCAAGCAATCCTCCCACCTCAGCCTCTCAAATAGCTGAGACTATGGGCACACACCATTGTGCCCAGCTAATTTTTTTTTATTTTTTATAGAGGTGGGTTCTCACTCTGTTACCCAGGCCAGTCTCGAACTCCTGGCCTCAAGCGATCCTCCTGCCTTGGCCTTTCAAAGTGCTGGGATTACAAGTATGAGCCACCACACCTGGCCTCTCTTCACTCTTTCTAAGAGTTAAATATTCTTTGGGGAAAGAGCATTCAACTGATCAAATTTCATAGTGTATTTTTTCTCCAGGATTTAGGCAAAGCAAAAATGCTGAGAGGTTTTGATAATCATGTTTAATTTTCAGAGCTGTTAAAATATTGTTACTTATTAGGGAAAAAAACAATTTTATAGTTGTTACAGAAAAACAGATCTTTTAAATTAGAAATAAATTGGTAGTTATCTATATCGAAACAATTTTTTTACCTAAATTTAACAAATTCTTATTACTACGCAGACACGGAAACCTCAATTTCATTTGGCAGCCTGCTCTGCACAAAACATTATGTTGATGCTGTTTGAAAGCCAAGATTTACCAGTCACCACCCTGCAGTAATTTATGATATGAAAAATGTGTATAGGAGGTGAATTGGGCAGGAACTGGCAAAGGCTTCAAGGAAGAAGTGCCATGTTAAGCAAACCATACAAGGTTGGTAAGATGTCAACATATGGAGATGAACAGAATATTCCAAATGAACGGCATGAACAAAGTTTCCCCCAAATGGTGAAAAATAGTCCCTCCTCTGCCCTGAAAATACAGAGTAACTTAATAGGCTCCTTTACTTCTACGAGCCAGGCACACAATTTCCCTAAAAGGAATTGCTAAAGAATATTATGGGACAGGCCAGTGGCACTGGCGCCCAGGAGGTCTCCCAAGCATTCTGTAGCAGACATGCCTCTCACAGGCTGCCATCTCTGTGGGCTGCGTAGTAGGCAGGCAGTTCTGGGGCACCAGATCTCTTCTTGACTTTGGAAACTGGAGAGTCTGGCAGGGTCATTTTCTTCTTTCCATGGCATCTTCCCAGCCTGCCTCCTGCCAGCTCCCAGGGAGGATCAAGTGAATGCGTCTCAGTTTATGCTGAAGGCAATGCCTATTCTGCATGCCCATCATGGGAATTCAGAGACGCACAGGCAGGCCGCTGTAGGTTGTGTTGGCCCGAGGACCCAGCAGAATGGGCAGGTAGCGCTGGTCTGAGTCTCCTGAACAAGGAGGAGTCACATTTTAGCCTCCTTGGCAAGTACTAGGGACCTGGAAATTCCCTGGCCTCATGGCACCCTTGCTTGGAGCAGAGACTCCACTGTAAAGGGGCAATGTCTTCCCATTCCCTAAGGAATGTGTGCCAGGGTCCCTGACAGAGGGATTTCATAAGAAGCTCCAAGACCAAGTCAAATGAGAGTTCTGACATTAATGGCTAATAATTAGTGACTAATACTTGTGACCAGTAGCAAGACCTCCTCCCTCGGAGGCCTAATAAAGAACTGTATCACTGGTTGGGGAAGGAGTTCTTGTTTGGTTTGGTTTGGTTTTTAATTTTTTTTACTTTTTTTTGGTAAAAATTGCTGGGGCACCTGTAAAATGTTGCTTCATGTATAAGACTGTGTAGTGATCAAGTCAGGGTATTTAGGGTGTCCACCACCCGAGTACAGTACATTTTAAAACAGACACCCTACTCTGCTATCAAACATTCAATGTATTTCTGGGGCAGGAGTTTTTATTCCATCCCAGTGCAGGAATGGCTGAAGGAAACCAGGAAGCAGAGTAGGAGACTAAGGAATGACATCAACATCAGTGACCCTGCAGGGATGGTGACAGGAACAATGTTTGCATGGCAGCCACCTGCCCCATGATGCAACAAGGCAAGCCACAGCGGAAAACAGCAAAGATCAAAGGGAGCAGATGAAGTACCGGCAGCACTGGCTTCAGAGAAGAACCGTAGTGGCTAATGAGAACGTGTGAGCCGCTGCAGGAAAGACACCGTGTGGCCACGTTTCCAGGGATGGGCTGGTAGAAGAAGCATAAACCATTTGGTCCTATTCTGCTGTTTTTACCCAAACCTTTTGCACCTTTGGAAACTGCAGTGGCTTGGGAATTTAGGATATACTCATCTTTAGAATTGTATCATTTCTAAATCTGATTTAGACAAATTTAGTCTATGAAAATGAAAAAAAAAGAGGGAAAGAGGGAGGGAGAGTTTTGACTCATTTGAAATAATGCTGGAAAAAAATGCGTTTTAAATGACAAGAGTTCAGAACCCTTTTTTTTTTTTTTTTAAAGCACAGCAGTTTCCAAGGTTTACAATTTTGTGGGTCTCTAATGGCGAAGACCCTACAAAGCAAATCCAGCTTTGCCAGCATTCTGTTTTAGAATGTTCTTGGAATTTGTTTGAGGTTAAGGATATTTCCATAACGTAAGTCTACACCTTAGCTGTTTTCCAACATCTGAACATCACTGTTAATGAGAGTGCTTCTCTTTTATTTTGCTGCGGCCTTTCTCAGCCTCCCACAATTGGGATAACATTTCATATCCACAGGAATGGAAATCATAACCAATAGCTCACTTTCCTCTTCTGTGGTTTCTGTTTGTGTTTTTGCCCCTGCTTCCTTAAGCTTCCTTGGCCCCCACCTCCCCTGCAACCACTCACCCCTTCAAGCACTGCTCCACCCAGCATCTGTACTGAAAGTAAAGTTTTATGAAAAGTAGAATAAAGGGACTATAACAGGGGCTTATGCCTAGAGGCTTTCTGCAGAGCACTGAACTTAGAGTTGTAAGACTGGGGTTCAACGCCAACGCCCCAAGCCCCACGCGTGAGCCTGCCTTGGTTCCCATTGCCTATATAAGGTACAAACTCTTTAGCCTGGAATTCAAAGTTTTCCACAATCTGACACTGACCCGCATCAGTCACCCACCGCAGGTCCCACATAAATTCTCTTCTCCAGCCAACTGGGAGGTTGCCCCTGAGCGAGGAATGTTCATCCCTGCTCTCGGCTTTTGTCAGCGTTCCACTTAACTACAATGTCTGCCCATGCCTTTCCCCTCAGAGGTCCTGAGGACCTCAAGCCCGTTCCTGGGTGTTAGCAAATGTTACCACCCTCAGAATTGGAAATAATGTTATGCCCTCACTTAAATTAAGTGATATTAGCTTTCAGTATAAGTCACCTTAGAAGATAAGTCAAAACAATTAAAGGAACAGAAACTATCATCTGGTATTCATTGGATGTAAAAGAAAGCAGGAGTCAAATGCATGTGCAGAAAGGATGTGTGAACCGTACAAGGACTGACCTGTGTGAAATCTCGCAAAAAGGAGCCCAAGGGATCCCAAGCAGTCACAGGTTGTCCGTGTGTCTGTGTCTTTGTCCGTGTGTCTGTGTCTTTGTCCGGGAGAGAAGTTGTCCTCCCCAGTGAACAGAAGCATTCTGGTCCACTTGGCAGACTGTCCCTTAGTAGACGTGAATATGCTCAAGTGTCATAACCTGGTCACCTCACTGCTGAGAACACCCCACTCCTTCCCTTTGCTGGGATTTCGTGCTCACTGAGGGGCCCTTGACCACATTTGGGTCCCTGTGTAGGCTTACATAAAAAGAGAGGAAGGCTAATGGAGAGACTGGATTGCCCAAATTCACATCATCTAACAAAACAGTGATCGGCTTATAACCCACAGCTTGATCCCCTGTAAGTTTGTTTTGCCCAGACCTATCGCTAAGAACCCGGCCAACTCCAGGCACCCTGACCAAATTGGTTCGTGAACCTAGCAAGCCAAGAGCCAGAGCACGAATGTGGTGGCTCTTGGAAGTAACGCCTGCTGAAAGCCCTGTCTGGGAGGCCATAATGAACCTCTGGAGACATCATCTCCTGTCTCTATCATTGTGACACAATCTCACCTTGTACCAGTCAGGGTCTGGTTGAGTGAAAACCCACACCAGCCATCTTACAGGGAGAAATGAACATAAAGGATTGTAGAACCGAAAATGCAAAAGGGGAACACCCCAGTTTCATGAATGTAACAACAGCAGAAAGTAGCTCTCACCCCTAGGGCTGGGGGAGCAAAAGAAAGAGGTTGGAAATTATTGAATTTTAGAAGATTAAAGTAGGGAGATGAGGCTTCCTGCAATGCGGGAAGTAGAGGATATATTGGAGGAGAATAAAAATGAATGAAGGCAGAAGGACCAGTGAATGCCTGAATGAAATGCGTGCCTGTGAGAATGGAGAGGAGAGAGGAGATTTGAGGGAGACTGGGAGGTTAGTCTCAGACAACTAAGAAGGAGGCACCTGTAGCTGATGCTGGTGTTTCTGAAGGAATGTGATGAGCTGGGGCTGGTCTGCAAGGCAAACAGGAAACAGCATCCAGATTCCTTCTTCCTCTTCCTGCTGTCCAGGAAACCTCCCGTGTCTCCTATTGTCAGAACACAACAAGGATCCAGGGACCAAAGCACAAAAGTGTTTTGCAGGGTCCTTGCACCAGTGTCACGAACCAGAGGAAGAGGGTGATTTGGAGCTGAGGAAATAGCTTGACAATAGCTTGATAACTGGCATGATATTGAAATATTTAGCTATTTGTTGTTCATTGCCTCTTCCTCCACTTGAGAGTTAGCTCTAAGAGGGTAGGGATTTTTGTTTTGTTCATTGCAATATCACCTACATCAAAACAGTCTCTAACAAACAGCAAGAACTCATTGCAGTCAGGTGTCACTAACAACAGGGTTATGCTCTGAGAAATGCGTCGTTAGGTGATTTCATCATTGCGCCAACATCATAAAATGTGCTTACCCAAACCTAGATGATATAGCCTACTTCACACCCAGGCTATATCGTATAGCCTATTGCTCCTAGGTGACAAACCCGTACAGCATATTACTGTACTGAATACTGTAGGCAACTGTAACATAATGGTAAATATTTGTCCACCTAAGCATATATAAACATAGAAAATGTACAGTAAAAATATGGTATTATAACCTTACGGGACCACTGTCGTATACGCAGTCTGTTGTTGACCAAAACATCATTATGTGGCACCACTATAGGTAAATGTCAAATTAATGAATTAGTATCATCACCCAAAACAAAATATGAAAATCAAAAGCTATAGCAAAATATACTCTCCAAAATATTAATACCTCTTAGCCAATGTACTAGTTAGAGTTAGGTTTGGCTTTCAGTACCAGAAAAGTCAAAATGGTAGTGGCTTAACCATGAAGGCACTTGCTCACCAAAAAGAAACCCAGACGTCATCAGTTCAAGGGCTGATGTGGCCCTCCATCCATAGTGCTAAGGGCCCAGGCTCCTTCTCGGTTGTTCTGCTAGTCTTAGCTCCGCATCACGGTCCACTGTGGCTGCTCCACCCCAGCCATCCCATTAGCATTCCAGCAACAAAAAAGAGAAGAAGCACATCCAGAAGTTAGTCATGTGGCCCACATCTAGCTGGGAGAAAAATAACATTCTGAGTGGCCATGAGCCCACCTAAAACTCATGTCCTAGGTAGACTACAGAAGAGGTGAGAATGAATGTTCTAATTCTCATCATTTTCATGAACCACATTTATAGAGGGAGAGCAAGACAGAGACTCAAAGAACAGCTGAATGTGGAAGGAAAATGTTGACATTTATGATGACTGTGAGATCCTTGCATTGGATAAATTCTCGGAGCAATTGGACTTAGTGTAACATCAGTGTAACACCTTAAAATAATAACATGAGGTGTCTTTGCATACATGGAGAACCACTGCCTAGCAAATCATATTTATTTTCTTCCTTTCGTATATGTAACAAAGAAGAGAATTTCTCAACGCTCGCTGTGATGGAGTATGCATTCATTGTGTCTGCAATTTCTTGTATATGACTATCTTTTCTAATTTCTCCACACTAAACATGTGAACATATACTGCTTGTGTAATAAAAACTTTTTTATAAAACATACACACAGTACAGTAGTTGTTTCCAATTCTCTTAGCTACAGAATGAGTCGATCTTTTTCATATCAAATTACTTTTCAAAGTGACCTAGTGGACTAAGCATGAGTCTGGGAGCTAGAAACCCTCCAAATCTTTATCAAAGTACAAGGGGCTCCTGCTGTGGAACCTTTGCTATTCCTTTATCCCCTCTGAATCTTGGGTTCCTTGTGCAATACATAAGTATACTCAGGGATATTGAGTTGAATTGATTAGCATTCTCTGGGACTACAAAGACATAACATTGTTTTTATTTAAGGTTGTTGAAAATTGAGTCTGAGGCATAATACCTAAATAAAAGCTGTTTCATTAGCCTTTGTGCTGCGAATAAAATGATACATCCTTTGAGTAAATTGTAAATAGCAGAGTTTCAACAAGCCAAAGCCTCACAGCCTAGGACCTATTTTCTCCTATTTGACGTGGTGAAAGAAGTTACACTAGGTTATCAACAACCTAGTGCTATGAATTATGTGTATGTGATATATACCATTTTTAAATTGAATACTTTTATTAAAAATTCACTGTATTATTCTTTTTTCCTTTTTTATATTAAGGTTCAATTTACAGAAGATTAAAGTAGATTTTTACCCTTTTTATTGTGCAGTTCTTCAAGTTTTGAAAAGTGTATAGAGTTTTGTAACCACCACCAGGATGCAATAGTTAAGTAAAACAGTTACATCACCCTAAAAAATTCCTTTTCACCCCTTTGCAATCCACTCCTCTCCCTACCCCAGCCCCTGGCAACCATTGATTGGTTATCTGTCCTTGTAGTTTTACCTTTGCAAGATTATCATGTATCATTCGTTTCATAACGTGAAATCATACAGGATAAGGTCTTTGCCTTCTTTCACTTGGTATATTTGAGATACAGCCATGTTGTTGCATATATCTGTAATTCGTTTCTTTTATTGCTAAGTAGTATTCAACTACATGAATGTATCACATTTTGTTTATCCGTTGCTCAATTGAGTGACATTTGGTTGTTTCCAGTTTTTGGTGATTACAAACGAAGTCAATACAAAGATTCACATACAGATTTTTGTGTGGACATAGGTTTTCATTTCACGTGGGTAAATACCTAGGAGAGAAATTGCTGGGTCCTATAGCAAGCATACATTTAACTTTACAAAAAGCTGCCAAACTGTTTTCCAAAGGGCTGTGCCATTTTGCAGCCACATCAGCAATAGATGAGAGTTCCAATTGCTCCAAATTCTTGCTAATGTTTGATAATGTTGATTTTTGTTTATTTTAGCTATTCCAATTCAGTGTTTAATGGTATTTGTGGTCTTGATTTGCATTTCCCTAATTATCAGCAATGTAAAACATCTTTTTATGTGCTTATTTGCCATCCATGTAGCTTCTTTGATCAAATGTTGGTTGAATTCTTCTGCTCATTTTTTAACTGGGCTCTATGGTTTTCCTATTATTGAGTTTTGAGAGTTCTTTACACTAGTTCTTTATCAGATATATGTTTTGCAAATACTTCTTACCAGTCTGTGGCTTTTCATTTTCTTTACCACTGCATTATTCCTTTTTTTCTTTAGTTCAAGAGATCTATTGTATAGCACGATGACTGTAGTTAATAACAGTATATTGAATACTTCAAAATTGCTAAGAGAGTAGATTTTAAGTATTCTCACCACAAAAATAATGATAAGTATATGAGGTCATGAACATGTTAATTAGCTAGATTTAACATTCCACAATCTATACATCTATCAAAACATCATGTTTTACACCATAAATATATATAATCTTTACTCGTCAATTTAAAAAGTAAAAATTAACACATTTTTAAAACAACATTTAGAATCCAGACCTTGCACATTTTCATCACAGATGCACATGGCACCAGTGATGTATTATCCAGAGCTTGGGGCAAGCCTCTCCGACGTACACATGGTCAACTCGCCCAGCTTTGTCTTTCAGTTTCTTCTCTTTTTTGGATCTAGAGGAAGTGTATCACATAAAAGAGTGGTGAAGATGACATAGAGGAGGTACTGTCTTGAAGGATTCTGGTCTTGAAGAGTGAGAAGTATTACTGATCCACTGCTGTTGCAAAAAACTGGGTAGTCAGAGGGTTACGGGGTGGTATAATAATGAAAGCCCTGAAGTTGGAATGAATCTGCTGCCATGTCGCTCTATCTCTCTGCACCTTATTCTTATTTTTTCATTTTGACTTAGTTGAAAATACTGTCAAAAATATTACTGTTAGCTACTTGGGAGGCTTAGGTAAGAGGATTGCTTGAGCCCAGGAGTTAGAGGCTGCAGTGAGCTATGATTGCCCCACTGTACTCCAGCCTGAGTGACAGAGTGAGACCTTGTCTCTAAAAAATATATATTTTTAAAAAAAAGAATATTACTGACCTGACTGTGTTTGGAAACTCCTGCTCTGTAAAACACACATAAAAATAATGGACAGGGTTCCTGTTCTAGGGATGTAAATAATTTCATTGATGTGCTAGTACATAACTTAATCTTACCTAAGGGTAAGAAAAAAGCTCTGCTCCATGAGGTCATCCAGAGACCCAGGTTCTTTCTAGCCTGTGGCTCTATTACCCTCGGGCCTATTGTTCTCATCTGTTAGTTAAAGTTAATTCACTCTCACTTTATCTGCATTTCTACCTGAGTGAAAAGAGAAGGCAGAGCACAAGCTACTTCCTTTTTAGGACATGACCCAGAAGTTACAGGACATGACCCAGAAGTTACTAACATCCTTTTGGCCACATATTAGTTACCTATCTACAGCTAGCTGCTCAGAAAACTTGAAAATGAACTATTTAGCTGGACAATCATGTGCTCTGCTTAAAACCCTACTCTATGGAAGAGTCTACGTAGGGGATCACATAGCAGTCCAGCATAGAGAGGAAATGGAGGTGTGGTAACTAAAATCAGATCTTCTTACTCATACTCATGGACAACCAGAAAGCAGAAGCTGCCTTTTGCAAACTCAAAGTTACTTTTGAGGTTAACGGAAAGTTGAATAAGATGTTCCTTTGCTCACTTCAAGCTGAAGACAGAAAGGAGTTAAGTGGCCTCACACTCTGAAGGATGCTGAGCATCAACAGCATCAGACGCCCACACAAAACCCACACCACACAGTCCCTAGCCCCACCCCCAACCCCCCAAAGACTGAGTTAGTGAAGTAAGAGGAAGTCATTGAGTAATTGCCCTTCTGAGGAATGTAATTTTCTGTTGTAAGAGGTCATTCCTTCCCCACCCTAGGAGAAAGGGAAAAAAACAGGTTATATCCCTTCTCAAAGCTAAATGAACAAGGCTCAAGAAAACCACTTTAAAATATTAGAGGAGTGTTTCTCATGCAGGAGCAATTTGGCTCCCCAGATGGGATGACCAACAATTCCAGTCTAGGTTGGGACTGAAGAGTTTCCCAGATGATTTCATTTCCTACTTTGGTTCTAACAAATTAGCACAAACGTAGGGACTTAAACAACACAGACATATTATCTCACAGTTCTGGAGGTCAGAAGTCTCACTAGACTAAAATCAAGGTGGTGACAGGGTCGTGTTCCTTTTGGAGGCTCTAGGAGAGAATCCACTTCTTGCCTTTTCCAACTTCTAGAGGCTGCCTGTATTCCTTGGCTCATGGCCCCTTCCATCTTCAAAGCCAGCAATTGCATCTCTCTGACCTCTGCTCCTGTTTTCACGTTTCCTTCTCTGACTCTGACACTGCTGCCTCCTTCTTACAAGGATCCTTGTGATTACCATGTGCCCACCCAAATCATCCAGAATAATCTTCTCATCTCAAGATGCCTAACTTAATCATGCCCACAAAGTCCATTTTGTCATATAAGGTAGCATATTCACAGACTTGGGGGATTTGCCTGTGGTCAGCTTTAGGGAGACATTATTCTGCATCCCTTACCAGTTCATGGGATTTTTAGATTTGACATCAGGAAAGTTGGTCACCCTATTGCCACAAAATCTTTGGCAATATCTGAAAACATTTTAGATTGTCACAATTGTCATCTAGTGCAGGGGTCCCCAACCCTGGGGCCACTGGAGCATGAATCCTATTGTGAACTGCACGTGAGGGATCTAGACTGTGCACCCTTCATGAGAATCTAATGCCTTATCATTTGAGGTGAGTTTCATCCAGAAACCATCACCGCCACCCCCTTACCTCCCCGCACCCTTCGCCCCATGTCCATGGAAAAATTGCCTTTCATGAAACTGGTCCCTGGCGACAAAAGCATTGAGGACCACTGATCGAGTGGGTAGAGGCCAGGGATGCTGCTAAACATCCTACAGTATACCGGACAGCCCCTCGCAGCAAAGCATTATTCAGCCCAAAATGCCAAGGCTAAACTCAATATTAGAGGTACATAGAAATGTCAAGAATGGCATCCTTAGATGGTGAAATTGATGAGCTCCTCTCTGCCGAGCTGAGGTGGGAAAAAGAAGATGGAGGGAAATGGCAGGTCTTAGACAAGGGCAGCAGTGAGAGGCATGCGTTTCTATTCTTGGCATGAAACAAACATTTCAGTTTCCTCTGGGTTGAGTGGCTCTCGTGGAAACGGGCTGGGAGGAAGCTGCCCTGTCAGTGCCATGCTCTGAAGATCTGTCCACCAAGTGAGTGAACTCTGGCAGCAAGGGCAAACTGCCAGGGCCAGGTGCTGTGGAGGCTGGACCAGAGTGGGCCAGAGCAAGACTTTCCAAAAAGGGAACTGTGCAGTGGAGGAAGTGTCACATAGCCTCCTAAGAACTTATTTGAAAAGTCTGTGGGCAAATCAGCCTCTGGATGCCTGCCGCAAAGACAGCATCCACAGCCCATCAGGTCATTGCAGCAAAAGAAGCTGTAACAACCAACATGAGGAGATTGGATTGTGCCCCTACTTTGTCTCTGGTCCCTCAGAATGAAATGATGAAAGAAAACAGAAAGGCAGAACACACACCTTCCGTGTTCAATGTCCTTTCCGCCAGAAGTCTGACCTGTAATGGGACACAGAGAAAGTTTTATATGAGATGTGAGATTTGAGTTTAAACTGAACTAATTTCAATAAATTGGAAGTGACTAGAAAGGATCAGCCCAAGAGGTCTTAAAAATCTGCTGCTGCTTAGTATAGCAAGAAGACTGGACAGATGGTAATGGAAAGCAGTGATTAGCGAAAAAATAATTTTATTCTTCTACCTCACCAAGTTGTCTTCAAAGTATAATATTTCTATTGACCAATATCATTGGTGGGATCATAAAATGACCTCAATCCATAACTCAAAAGTGTGGTGGAATCTTGCCCCAGGGCCCAGAACCATCAATTTTCCATGTGACATAAATAATATCGCATTAGAATTGCTATGGCTGGGTGGTCTTGCCCTCAGTAACCCAAAGGCCTCACAGGAGCAACTGACCCAGTTAAGGGATCCTGTTGCTAAAGTATGTCATGTGACCTGAGCACTTGCTCTCAGTAACGGAGTCACAGACTCTACAACCACATAGAAAATGTTTCTCTTGTTCCATAACTCTAATTGAAAGCAGCTTATTACCTTAGCTTTCCATACCCATATATTTGTTTATGGGAGGAGCCATACTGAAATATTATCATGGCTTTGTCCTCCCTGTATTTTTCCCTTTCTACCCTTTCAAGCAAGTAGCCAGACAATTTTATGCCCTGTGATAATGGGATGCCTAAGAAGTTACAGAGCCAAAAGCAGAAGCTTCCTGCAAGATAATTCCCTTTCTTTTGAAAAAGGCTAAGTTCTTTAAAGAGGCTACACTCATTGTCCTGGAGGAAAAGGTCCTTTGAGAAAGGGTAAAAAAAGAGTAATGATTTGGGCCTTCATTGAAAAAAGGAAGATCAGAGTTCCAGACAAAGTGAGGACCAAGGCAATGCTTCTGGAAGGCCCTAGGTAGTGCCTGATGCCAGAGTGGGGGCTGCACTTATACCCAGAGCTGGACCCTCTTCTCACCCCAAGTGTGGCACAAGGTCATAGAGCATTAGAACCGAAGAAGACCACATGGGCTACGAATATAGGCATCTCTGCAGTAAGCAGGCCAGAGAGAGAACCAGCTCCAGTGCCTTGGGGCTCCACAAGACCCCTGGACCCTGGTGTAGCCCTGAGCATAGGGCTCCAAGTATGTTAGAAACAGAATGTCTGGCTTCTCTCTCCACCCCACTGCAGGACAAGGGCTTAGAGTTAGATGAAGGAAACAAAGAACTGGAGGTGTGGACTGATATTGTAACAATATCCCATACATTTCCCTAATTTTTTTTCTCTTCTTCTGGCTTTTTTTTTTTTTATTTTGAGTTGGAGTCTTGCTCTATTGCCCAGACTAGAGTGCAGTGGTGCTCACTGAGCCTTGAACTCCCTTGGGCGGGGGAGGGGGGAAAGAAAGAAAGAAAGAAAGAAAGAAAGAAAGAAAGAAAGAAAGAAAGAAAGAAAGAAAGAAAAGAAAGAAAGAAAGAGAAAAAAGAAAAGAGCATAATTATGAGGGATGGGGTATTTCAAAGGGACACAGGCGCTCGCCAACGAAAGAAGCTCCAATGGTCAAGGCAGGAACAACTTGAGCAACAAAATAAATAAAGTAGTTGAATGATAACTCAATATCCTTGAGACCATACTGATGTATATACCTTATTGAATAAATAAATTTATGGAGAAGAAGAGACAAATTTATCATGCAGAATAATTCCAAATAATTTATGTAGATTCTTCCCCAAGAAGGTAGAGCATAACTTCTCACTCACTAACTGTGAGCTGTGCAGAGGGAGTTCTTTCAACACTATACTACAGAAGGGAGGAGAAAAAGTAACTTTTCAGTAGAGAAACCTGCAAACACTACCTCATCTGGGTGTTCAAACTCAGCATCAACAGTGATAAGTCATGTTGATGGTATGTGCTCTTGATGTGATGTGATGAGACTGTCACGTTGACTATGTGGTCTTTTTCCCAAAACCCGTAACTCCAGCCTAATCAGGAGAAAAGCATCAAACAAATTCCACCAGTGGGACGTTTCCAAAATAACCTGATCGGTACTCCTCAAAACTGTCAAGGTTATCTGAGAAACTGCTAGCCAAGAGGAGATTATGAAGATATGATGACTAAATGTAATGTGGTATCCTGGGTAGGATCCTGAAACAGAAAGAGGACATTAGGCATAACTGAAGAAATGAATAAAGTATGGACTTTAGTTAATAATAATGTATTAATATTTGTTCATATAGTAACAAATACGCCACACCAGTGTAAGAGGTTAATAATAGGGAAAACTGGGTGTGGGTATATGAGAACTCTACTATCTTCACAACTTTTCTGTAAATTTGAAACTATTCAAAAAATAAACTTTATTTAAAATATAGAAGGCTCTTGGGTTTATTTTAAGCCTCAAAGAAATGAATATAACGGACTAAAAATTGGACAATTTATCACAAAGGCAGATATAGCTTAGTGGTAATAATGTCTGGAAAGAGTATTAATATGTTAATTGGTTTATACCTCTATACATTGGTTTGTATTCTATTGGAAGCCCAAAATGTTATCCAGGAGATATTAATGTGCTAGCGATGAGACATTGTACTCAGTGATTCTAAGAAACATCTATTTACTTTAACAAGAATTTGATGGCTAAAAATGTTTAAATGATTTGAAAATTTCCTTCTGTAACTTCCCTATAAACTCCAAATTTCTTAGGGGTCAATAAATCAATTATATATTTTTTAAAATCCTACCTTCAGCTTTTAAACACTTGAAAAGCTGTCCAACCTCACTCATAAGAGGAATTATATAAAGTGGAATAGTATTTTTATCACATTCATAAAAACTCAAAAGTGATATTGGCATAGCTGTGGAAAAATAGGCACCTTCATACATTGTTGTGAGAACATAAATTGGTAAAACCCCAATGGAGGCGATTTGGCAAAATCAAAATTATAAATGATTATATCTTTTATTCAACAATTCCATTTCTAGGAATTTATCCTACAGAGATACTCACATATATGCTGATATGGTTTGGCTGTGTCCCCACCCAAATATCATCTTGATTTGTAGCTCCCATAATTCCCACGTGTTGTGGGAGGGACCCAGTTGGAGATAATTGAATCATGGGGGTGGTTTCCCCCATACTGTTCTCTTCATAGTGAATATGTCTCACAAGATCTGATTATTTTATAAAGGGTTGCCCCTTTCACTTGGCTCTCATTCTCTCTTGATTGTCACCATCCATGTAAGATGTGACTTTGATCCTCCTTGCCTTCTACCATGATTGTCAGGCCTCCCCAGCCATGTGGGACTGTGAGTAAATTAAACCTCTTTACTTTATAAATTACCCAATCTTGGGTATGTCTTTATCAGCAGCGTGAAAACAGACTAATACACATGCAAATAACATTAGTATAAGTTTATTCATTGCAGTTTTGTGTGTAATAGCAAAAGATTGAAAATGTCTATAAATGAAAAGTCTGATTAAATAAAATAAGATGCATTCCTACAATGAAATACCATGTGGCTATTTTTTTTAAAAAAAGAACAAATAAGCTCTTTATAGATTGATACAGAAAATCTTTAAAATATACTGTTAAGATAAAAAGCAAGATGCAGAGTAGTAGACATATCATTAATATAAAAGGGAGATAGAAATTGGTTCATAAATATATGTTAAAGTCCTTGGAAAGACAAACCAAATATTAACACCAGTGATTACCAATTGGGGATGAGAGATGGGGTGAGGGGTAGGAACTGGACAAATGAAAGACAAGAGTCTATTTTCACTGAATACTTTTTTATACCTTCTGATATTAGAACTACATAAATAGGTACTATAATACCTATTCAAAAAATCAAATACATTTTTAAACTCTACCTTGTGAGAAGTGGAAGGCCATTAACTGTGCTGCAGAATTCTTATTCAGATAAAAAGCATAAATGTACTACCATATAGTATCTATTAGTCATTACATTTTCTATTTCCTTTAACTGAGTCAAAACAGAAACATCAGAATTAAAGGCATCATATTCATTTTAGTATTTTGATATAGTTTTAACTTGCAAATAGTCTGGAGGTAGTTTTAGAGACATGATTTGTGACACATTTAGTCCTAGTTACATACAGCACTTTTCAAAAACATATTAATGATATAAATTAATTCAATAACAGAACTTGAAGCTTGAAAGCCATTATTTCTCCCTAGCAAAGCTAATTTGTCTCCTGCAGGGACATGCCAAGAAGAAAATTTTGAGTCCTAACTCTGAGTCTCTTTGTTTAATCATTGTATTTTCTCTTACCAATGTATAAAATCTCATATTTACAATTCTACAGCTAGGTTACTATAATTATCATTCCAAGCAACATACTATTTGTACCTGTTGTAATAAATATACACAATGCATAAGAGAAAAAATAAGAACTCTTCTTCCATGAAGGTTTTCCAAATATTGGAGTGCAAAGGGACATAATTCAAATTTGTAAAGAAATTTTTGAGTCATTACCATAAGCTATGAGTTTTAGGCTGTAAATATAAAACAAATATATACTGCCCCTGTACTCCAAAACATATGATTAGTTAGAGAATAAAACAACTGTATATGTAACTCTAACACAATACATAATATGAAGAGTAATGTATTAATAAAAGTGGGAAAAATTGATACAGGTATATGAAGGAGGAGAAGATCTCATCCAATTGAGAGGGATCAGAGAGAACTTTGATGAAGAAGGTATCATTTGAGATAGTCTTGAAGAATGGCTAAGATTCCGATAAGCCAAACAAGAGGCGAGGTACTTAAGGTCAAAGGAATCCATAAACCAAAAGATGATGCATTTGGGAAATAACAACGCATATCATTCCCTCCAGCCTATAAAACTCTCTTATCTTAACAGAAAGAAGAAAAAAGGAGAAGTAGAGGAAGGAAGGGTGAAAGGAAAGAGGAAAGGAATAAATAAATGAAAGAATGAAAGAAGGGGGCTGGACCAGTGGCTCATGCCTGTAATTCCAACACTTTGGGAGGCTGAGGCGGGAGGATCACTTGAGCCCAGGAGTCCGAGACCTGTCTGGGCAACACGATGAAACCCCATCCCACAATATAAAAATAAAGAATGAAAGAAGGAACAAATGATAAAAGAAGAAATAAAGTTTCCCTGGACCCTACCTTCCTTTCTAGCTATTGTGAACCTCATTCATTCCATTTCAAGCTAAATTCAAACCAAGACAAAGTCCATTCCTTGATTCCAGTTTCTCATTTTTTTGCTCACTCTTCAAACTACTGAAATCTGGCTCCTGCCCACATCACTCCACTTAAACTTCTCTTCATAAGGTCCCCTACAACCTCATTGCCAAACCGTACTGGAGAGTTTTCAGTGTTCACCGTGCCTGACCATTCTGTGTCATTTGACTGTGTACCACATCCTCCTTCAAACTTGCTCCATGTGGTTTCAGCTCCACCAATCTTTCTCCACTCCTACCTCTCCAGCATCTCCATTTCTCTGGCTCAACTTCTTCCTTCCCAATCCTTAAATGTTGGTATTATCCAGAGCTGTGTTCTTGCTCTCTCTTCTTCCTCCGTACGCTTACCCTGGGTAATTTTTTCCTCTCCCATGACTTTAAATGCTACCTGTATGCCAGTGGTTCTCAAGTGACTGGGGGTGATTTCTACCCTTCAAGGGGACACGTGGCAATGTCTGACATTGTTTTGCTTGTCACAGTGGGATTTGGAGGAGGTGCTCCCGGCATCTGGAGGGTGGAGACCACGGAAGCTGCCAAACATACTACAACGCACAGGAATATCTGGCCCGAAATATCTCACCACAAAGAATATCTGGCCTGAAATGCCAATTTTCCCAAGATTGAGAAATTTCTGCTACTTGCTAATGAATCTCAAGTTCCTTTATTTAGTTTCCATCAAAGGTAGATGTGCATTGTTATTACATATCCTATCGCCCTTCAAACAGCTCCACCTGTATGTCCCCCAAACATTCTAACCTCTAAATGTCTAAAACTGAACTTGTTTTTCTTATCAAAACCTATTTCCCCCTTCTGTGCTCCTCATCTCAATGATACCACCAGTCATCCAAGTTGTTTCCAGCCAGAGATCTGGAAATCAGTTTGACCTCCTGCCTGCCTTTCTTTGCTTACTGCCACACATCCAGTCAGCAGTTCTTTCCATTAAAAAGCTTTCGAATCAATCCCTCCCTCTTCTTTACTATTGTACATCTTACCTAATTTATTGCTATATATACTTCCTAAGTTAATATCTGCTTCCAGTACCTGTAGTAATCAGAGTGCAGGCTCTGGAATCAGACAATCTGAGTTGGAATTCCAACTTTGGATTCCACAACTTTCTTGTTTCTTTCTTAGGCATGTTGCTTATACTCCCTAAATTTCAGTTTTTCTTCTTGAATGTTATCAGTACTAACTTCATGAGTTGGTTGTGAAGATTAAATGATTTAATATATGGGATGCTCATGCAGTGTGAGGGAATGCTTATAAATACACTCATTACTATTATGTCACACCTTCAATCCATACTAAAACTGTCAGAGTGATCTTTCTAAGGCAGTCACACCTGATTAGGAGCCCATTTATTTCAAAGCCCATTTTATTTCCTCGGCATGGTGCTTAACCCCTCTTCACCCTTACTATTCATCTTCTCAAATAGAATAACGCTGAGCTAGAGGATACATTAAAAGTCATCTTGTCCACATATCAGGGATGAGAAAACAGGCCAAAAAGTTTTCCAAATTTGATAAAAGCTATAAAATTGTCAACCTAGAATTCCATACTCAGCTAAAATACCTTTCAAAAATGAAAGTAAAATCAAGACTCAGACATAAGGCACAGTGGCTCATACCTGTAATCCCAGCACTTTGGGAGGCCAAGGCAGGAGAATCACTTGAGCCCAGGAGTTTGAGACCAGCTGAATAACAAAGTGAGACCTCATCTCTACAAAAAATTAGCCAGGCCTGGTGGCATGCACCTGCAGTCCCAGCTACTTGAGAAGCTGAGGCAGGAGGATTGCTTGAGCTCAGGAGACCAAGGCTGCAGTGAGCCATGATTGTGCTACTACATTCCAGCATAGGTGACAGAATGAGACCTCGTCTCAAAAAAAAAAAAAAAGTTGAAAGAATGCATGACCAGAAGACCCACACTGCAAGAAATGCTAAAGTAAGTCCTTAAGACAGAGGAAAATAATACCAAATGGAAATACAGAACTCCATGAAGGAGTGCAGAGCATTGGGAATGAATACACAGGTAAATATATAGGATTTTTTCCTATTCTTATTAAATATTATTTAAATGTCCTTAAAAGAAAATTGACTGTTTAAATACAAATAATAACAATATTATAAAAATATTTGAAGAGTCATGTGAAAAATATATAACAATAATGGCAGAAAGACAGGGAGATGTAGAAATGGAAGTACATTATTGTAAGGTTCTTATACTCCATGTGAACTGGTAAGATATCCCTTGAAAGCAGACTGAGCAGAGTTAAAGCTATAAACAATAAACTCTAAAGCAACCACTATAATAACAAAGAGTTATAACCAATAATCCAGCAAAGGAGACAAAAAGAAATCGTAAAAAATACTTGATTAATTCCATCGCTGGGTGCAGTTGTGCATGCCTGTAATCCCAGCTGAAGAGGCTGAGGCAGGAGGATCACTTGAATCCAGGAGTTCAAGACCAGCCTGAACAACACAGCAAGATGCCATCTCAAAAAAAAAAAAAAAACTTGATTAATTCAAAGGGAGATATAGAAAGAAAAAAGGAGGGGAACAAAGAACACATGGCACAAATAGAAAACACACTGCAAGGTGATCAATTTAAACCTAACCTTATCGGTAATCATATAAATGTAAATGGGACCTAAACAACCCAATTAAAAGACAAAGACTCCCAGGAGGAATATTGGTGATTAATAAAAAAGAAGAGAAAAAGAAAAAGGCAAAGATTGTCAAATTGAATAAAACAGCACAACCCAACAATATGTTTCCTACAAAAAAAATACACTTTATATATAAAGACATAAAAAGATTAAAAGTAAAATGATGGGGAAAATATACTATGCTAACACTAATCAAAAGAAAGCTGGAAAAAAATATGATCAATTGCATTCATGCATTTTCTAACTTTAAAGGAAACTTGCATTTCTTATAAAACCGGCTGGATCGCAGGCATGATGGCAGGTGCCTATAATCCCAGCTACTCGGGAGGCTGAGACGGAAGAATTGCTTAAACCTGGGAGATGGTGGTTGCAGTGAGCCAAGATTGCACCACTGCACTCCAGCCTGGGCGGCTGAGCAAGACTCTGTCAAAAAAAAAAAAAAAAGTCATTTTATATGATAAAGTTGTCGATTCATTAGAAAAACATAACAATCCTAAATGTCTATGCGTCTATAACAAAGCTTCAAAACACATGAAGCAAAACCTGATGGAACTGTAAAGAGAAATATACAAATCTATCATTATAATTGAAGAATTTAACAATCCCTCTCAATAATTAACAGAACAAATAAATAGAAAGTCAGTAAGAATATAGAAGACTCCAACAAAACTATCACATATATTTATAATATATAAATATATTGGGAATATGAGCTAATTAACATTTATAGAACATTCTCCCCAAACAACAACAAAATAGACGTTCTTTTGAAGTGCATATGGAACACTTACCAAGTTAGATTATAATCTGAGCCATAAGGCAAATCTCAAAAAATTTTAAAGAATTCGAATCATACAAGTATATTCTCTGACCATAAGGAAATTAAATCAGAAATTAAAAGAATGAGGTGAGAAATAATTAAAGGAAGACATGTGTGATTAAGAGCATTATTCGCTGATTCTCAGATCGTATTTTAGGGCAACAGTCAGAACAAATATGAATTCAACAGCAATTTACTGTCTTTCCGCAACAAATCCTAAAGCTATGATTGAGTCACATGAATTCGTCACACACTGAAGGAGCATTGGCTGTCATTACTCTTGGGGGAAGCAGCTCTTATTATCTGCAGACAAAAACCAAAATCTTCCCACCCACTTAGGGCCATAATACGTCACAAAACAGCATTCTTAACTGCTGGGTCAAAATATACAACTGGCTGGGACAGCTTAGGGGATCAATTTTTTTTTAATTCTTTAAACCTTTCACGAAGATTTTATTTCCTTAATTTTAAAAAAGATTCACAAGTGGCTAACTAGAAAGAGTGATTTAATATTTATTCAATAAACTAAATGTTCCTCCAGTTAGTATGTTTGAGGGGTTTAGTGAGGGAGGCTCCCCGGGTGACACCATTCACCAGCTCCCCTCTGCTCTCCCGCTAGGGTTGGCCTGCACTTCTTGCTTAATGCTGAGTGAGTGTAGAAAGTAGAAGCCATGGATTTCAGGTTATGATCCATGCAAATGGATAGAGGAGCCAGAAAAGGAACACAAATACATTGAAAATATGGGAGGATGGGAGGCAGTAAGTTATATCTTCATATGATATGACAGGAAGTCAATTGATAATACCTATAACTAATAAATCACAAAGTAAGGACAGAGAATGTCATTTGATGGTATAGAAGAAACTACAAGAAGGGCCAGGCTTGGTGACTCATGCCTCTAATCCTAGCACTTTGGGAGGCTGAGGTAGGTGGATCACCTGAGGCCAGGAGTTGGAGACCAGCCTGGCCAACATGGTGAAACCCCGTCTCTACTAAAAATACAAAAATTAGCCAGGCAAGGTGTTGCACGCCTGTAATCTCAGCTATTCGGGAGGCTGAGGCAGGAGAATCACTTGAACCCGAGAGGCAGAGATTGCAGTGAGCCGAGATCACTCCATTGTACTCCAGCCCAGGCGACAAGAGCGAAATTCTGTCTAAAAAACAAAACAAACAAACAAACAGAAAACATACTACAAGAAGAAACGAGAAGTGGTGACTTTTGGGAACAATATAGAGTTGAATAGGGCTGGGTAAGGGACTCTGGTTTATAATTACATGTGTGTATTACTTTAATTTTTTAAAAACATTTTTAAAGTATAATAAAAATCACTAAAATCAATGAGGTGAATAGTTCAAGATTTCAGGACACAAGTTATGACAATTTTGTAGGTGTGTTAACAGTAGGCTCTAACCACCAATGATTAACTGCAACATCCTTCCCTCCCATTTGGTTTCCTTGAACTTACACTCCTTTGCCAGAGCATATACGTAAAATGCAAATTGACCTATATATCTTCTCTTTTTAGAGCATTTAGTAGACTCCTATGGCCCAAAGCAGAAAACCAATGCTCTTAGACACAGGGTTTAAAAGTATCATACCTCTCCGGTGAAGTTTCTCACCACTCTCTGCATCCCCACCGGCTTTGTGCTGCAGCAACACCAAAATGCTTTGTCCCCCACATACCCAGCCTGAGTGCCTCTTGCCAACCTCTACCCGCTGACCTGTAACCATTCTTCAAGACTAAACCAATGGGTGACTTCCACCACCAGGAAACCATCCCAGACTTTCCCCAAGGTAGGCAAGGTGCTTCTCCTGTCTTTCTTATATTTCCCTGTGAATATTTCCATCAAGGTCCCAACAATGTTATAGAGTGTTCTGTCTCTAGAACCCCCACTAAATGGTGAGTTTCTTGAAGTCATTCTTTGTATCCACAGTGCCTATCAACGAGCACATATTACGTGCTCAACAAGAGCTTTTTTAGTTAGTTTTGAGGATGGTTTCAGGACTAAGAGGAGGTCGCATCTAATAAAAAATTAGATCTAATTTTCACTCTGAGTAAATTCATATCTACCACAGAATGATCTCTTTACACACACACACACACACACACACACACACACACACACACACACACAAGAATATAAACAATCTATCCCAACTCATGGGCAGTTGCCTGAAGGGCATACCTTATTTATCCATCTAGCTGCTATACTGCTAGAAAAACTACCCTAAATTAACATCTAAAGAACTGCCTCTTTAAGCCTTTATTTTTTTTAAATACAAGTAGCCCTGAGATTGGTTAAGTTGAATTATTGTCACTCTCCCTTTGGTGTGATTTCGCCACATCCATCATCCCCACACCCTCCTAATGCCCACAGAGCCAGCAGCCTCGAGGATGACAACCTCAGAGGTGCTGCAAGGAGCAGGAGAGCGCTGTTTTGGAATCTGGGGCACTGTCACATAGAAATGAAAGATGTGCCTGCTACATACACATGCTTTGGGATCCCACGATCTGGTTTCTGTTCAGCCACTGACTCATATCTCTGTGACACTGGGAAGGTTATTTTACTTCTAAGTCATGTTTTTAAGAGGCTACATTCTCCTGGTTTGTTGGAGGATTAAATGATGTCATCTCCATTGTGCTCTTCAACAGGGTATGGGGTAGTCTCCCAGGAAATATTAGTTATTGCCAACAGTACCCTAATGGGCAGACCAAAAGCAGGGGACCCCTGGGGGTAAAGAGAGAAAGCTAGAAGGCACCAAAGACAGCCCTCAAATACTTGACAATTGTGCCTGGAGGCTGGAGTCTTGTACATTTAACTCAGCCTTTCCTTAGAGGGGAGTGGTCTCCCATATCATCCAGAGGTAGGACTAAGCCCATCCTCTACAAAGTGATCTACCTCCTCCTCAGCTTTTTATACATTTCCACTTGTTGCCCCTACTGACTGCAAAATCTGGAAGCAACAAGGAATCCTTCCACCACATAAGGTGTGAAAGAGGGAGATGGTTCTGAAACTTGTGTGATACTTACATACCCTCTTTGTCACATATGGCCATGTACTAGTACACTGAGTGACTTCTCCAAACATGTGGATAAGGAAGGCTCATAAGAGAGAAAAACCCCTTCTATACCTCAACCTGGTTGCCAGTGGCTTCAGGTGAAAGTGGCTGGGGTAGGTGGACAAACTGACTTGCTTGTAAATCTTAAATCAATGGTTTTCAAACTCAGGCATGCATCAGAAGCACCTGGAGGACTTGTTAAAACATGGATTGCTGGCACCTCCCTGGAGTTTCTGATTCATGAGGTCATGGGGCCCGAGAATTTGCATTTCTAGCAAGTTCCCAGGTGATGCATCTCCTGCCGCTCTGAGAACGCACGTTGAGAACCACTGCTCTAAAGAATACACTATGAAGTTCCAAACAACTAAATTTTACTTTTATTTCCAGGGAAAGAAAAGGACCACAAATATATTTTATAAATTATTTTAGTGTTTCTGTAAAATAATTTATTCTTTTTTAAAAATGAGGTATACACTACCAAAAAAGTATCTTTTTATCAAGTAGTTCCAATCAAGTTTTTCAAGCTTAATTACACACTGTTATTTAATTGTTATTAATGTCATGGTCTTAAGATTTGCGAGTTAGAAGAAATTCCAGTTGGTATTTCCATATGCAATATATGCACAGAATATGAAAAACTATTTTCAAATATTATTGATACGGTGCACATCTCTATACAAGTTGTTTCTGTAGATCTAAGACAACTATTTTCTTTTTATGGTAATTTAATTTTTCTAGGTTACTAGTAATACTTGATATTATTCTACTTTGCTTCTTCAAACAGGATGAGGAAAGCATTTTATAAATCCCTTTAAAATTAAAGCCAGAGAGCCCATCATCTTTTGAAGCACTTCCACAGGTGCGAACTGGTTCAAGCTTTTTGGAGAGAACTTTACCAATATGTATCACAACCCCTAAAAGGTTTCAGATGCTTTGACTCATTAATTCATCTTCCAGAAACCAGTCTGGAGGGAATAATCTGACAGAAGGTTTAAGCACAAAAACGTTCATCACTGCATTATCTATAATAACAAAACCTGTAGACTCAGTTATCACAATAGGGGATTCATTGAGTATCAAGTTATGATTTCAATATACATTGGCATACTTAGCAGCTCTTAAAAATGAAGGATTATGAGCAGCATGAGAAAATACTTATAATATTAAGGGGAAAAAAGGAGACTTAAAAAATTTAGATATTGGCTGGGCGCGGTAGCTCACACCTGTAATCCCAGCACTTTGGGAGGCTGAGGTGGGTGGATCACCTGAGGTCAGGAGTTCAAGCCCAGCCTGGCCAACATGGCAAAACCCCGTTTCTACTAAAAAATAAAAAAACTAGCCAAGAATGGTGGTAAGCGCCTGTAATCTCATCTACTCGGGAGGCTCAGACAGGAGAATCACTTGAACTCCGGAGGAAGAGTTTGCAGTGAGCCGAGACGGAGCCACTGCACTCCAGCCTGAGTGACAGAGCAAGACTCCATCTCAAAAACAAAACAAAAACAAAAAAATTTAGATATTGTTTACCTTCAACTCTGTAGCCACAAAAAGTGTATACTGAAAAAAGACTGAAAGCAAAACAAAATATTGACATGAGTCAACAGGTGAAAGGATTATAGGTGAGTTTTGTTTGCTTGTTTATGTTTTTCTACATTGAGCATGTATTACTTTTATAATAGAGAAACAATAAGCACTGTTTGAAAAACAAATAGATAAAGCTGGAGAAAGCCCTGAACTGTGTACATTTATGCCCGAACTAGAAATGCTCCCAGAAATATTAAATGGGTAGAAATAATAAGCTTCCCCTACACATAAAGTTACAAGGGAATATAACAAGCAAACTTTGTTTTCTGTTTTTTTTTAAAAAAAGAAAGTATTAGAAAATTGTGACTTTTTCAAATGGTCAATGAATTCTGTTTTTTAAAAGTTGTTGTAAAGGCATTTCTTTGAATCCAAACTGCTGATTTATATATTAACTTCCTAGCCAGCAGACAAAACACAGGGCCGCTCTCAGTCAGTGTGTTACTGAACTTGTTTTCAATGTGGTACTGTGCCTAGTTTTATTTTTTGTATGTGTTAAAAATAAAGACATTGTGCATTCTTAAACTGCCACATATCACTATTCCCTGTGGAGAGAAATTCAGGAAAAGGCAGGTTAGTGCTGAACATTTGCTCAAGTGGATTCATAAATAAAAGCCCTAAGCACCTATGCATGGGGCATGTTATTTATAAGGAGGTCTTAAGCATTAATCTCAATATGGCAAAGCTTCACTAAATCGTTTCTCACTATATAGTATTTGGAGCTTTGATGCACTCCTAAAAACGTGAAATGTTTAAATTCGATCATAAAATTATGTTAAGCAAAGAATTAAATTATGCTTATGATTTGTTAAATTTTTAAACACATAAGCAATAAAGAAATAGCATGATAACAGTAAATATTGTTAAACCTTTACTATGGGCCTAGTACTATGCAAACTACCATATGTGGACTATCTTCTAAATGCTCAGGACACTTTACAAAATGGTACTATCATCTCCAGATGACGAACCTGAGGTGCAAATATCCCAGTAAAATGGTCCTTGTGTCACTCAGTCCCCACACCAGGATCTGCTTAGTAGAGTAGATGTTATCATGGTTCCCTCTGCCTTTCCATTCACCTCAATGCAAAATAGCAGAGAACAGAGTTACAAGTGTACAGAGACTATGGGCCTCCTGCCCCATTGTAGACTCTGCACCCCTCCAGGAGACGGCAGCAAGCAGACATCGCTCCTCTGTGGCCCCGTTGTCTGTCACCAGGTCCTTTTTCTCTGGTCCTGCCCATCTCCCAGCCCCCTGAGATGTGAATGATAAGGGAGAGGGATGTGGCACTGCCACAACATCAGGAAAAGGGTCTTTTCCTCTTTGTTCCCCAAAACCTCACCAACCCCAACTACTGCAGAAAAAGTAAGTCCAATTAGTGAAAAGCTTAACTCCAGAACACTTCTCAAATACTGCAATTGTACTATGCATGAAGGAACTTGAAATACACTTTATAAGTACTAAGCAATACTTGATAGCAGGACTTACAGGATGTCTTATAATCACATTCTGCTGAGTCACTTGAACTAACATTAGTTCTTTGTAAGACTGCACACAAATAGCTTTATTTTAAGGCAATGGGTTCCCTGCTTCTGCTCTTGCCCCTCAACACAAGGACCAGAGTGATTTTTTTTAATTTTTAATTTTTTTTTTTTTTTTGAGACAGAGTCTTGCTCTGTCTCCCAGGCTGGAGTACAGTGGTGCAATCTCAGCTCACTGCAACCTCTGTCGCCTGGGTTCAAGCAATTCTCATGCCTCCACCTCCAGAATAGCTGGGATTACAGGTATACGCTACCATGCCCAGCTAATTTTTTGTATTTTTAGTAGAGATGGGGTTTCGCTATGTTGGAAAGACTGCTCTCAAACTCCTGGCCTCAAGTGATCCACCCGCCTCAGCCTTCCAAAGTCCTGAGATTACAGGTGTGAGCCACCATGCCTGGTCAACGTGATTCTTTTTAAAAGATACATCATATATCTGCTCAAAACCATCCAATGGCCTCCATCTAGCTCAAAATAAAAGGCAAAATCAGGCAGAGTGCAGTGGCTCATGCCTGTAATCCCAGCACTTTGGGAGGCAAGGGCAGGAGGATTGCTTGAGCCCAAGGGGAACAAGGTCATAGTGAGCTATGTTCATGCCACTGCACTCTAGCCTGAGTGACATAGCAAGACCCTGTCTCTAAAAAAAAAAGGCCAAAGTCCTTACCATGGCCTAAAGTCCCTCGTAGATCACTGGGGAGACCTTTAAAGCCAGAGACTGTGAGTCAGGGCCTGAGCTAGAGGCCTCTAAAAGTTCAACAGGTGTTTCCCACATGCAGCCATGTGGAGAATCACAGTCCTGCCTGACCTGACCTCATTTTCCAACTCTCTCTTCACCCAGTCCACTCCAGCCACTGGGCCCCTTGCTGGGCCTATGCCCGGAAACTACACACCTCACTGCTGTTGATGAAAAAAGTCAAACTCTGTAAAATATTTGAAAAGATTTATTCTGAGCCAAATATGAGTAACCAATGGCCTGTGACACAACTCTCAGGAGGGCCTGAGAACATGCGCCTAAGTTGGTCGGGCTACAACTTGGTTGTATACATTTTAGGAAGACATAAGACATCAATCAATGCATGTAAGATGGACATTGGCTTTGTCCGGAAAGAAGGAACAACTGGAAACATGTGGGGTGTGGGCGTGGGGGGCACAGTGGCAGCAGGGAGTTCCAGGTCATAGGTGGTTGGCAGTTGGTTATTATCTAAAGACCTGGAATCAAGAGAAAGGAATGTCTAGTCATGATAAGGGGTTGTGGAGACCAAGATTTTATCATGGAGATGAAGCCTCCAGGTAGCAGGTTTCAGAGAGAAAAGATTGTAAATGTTTCTTATTAGACTTAAAAAGAGCCTGTTCTGTCAGTCTTAAGTTCTCTGTGTTGATGTTAATGCTGGTCAGCTATGAGGCATGTCCAACTTCCACTTCCCACCATGGCCTGAACTAGTTTTTCAGGTTAACTTTGGAATTCCCTTGTCTGAGAGGAGAAGTCCATTCAGATGGTGGAGAGGCTTAACACTGCTTTTGCAGGAACCCGTGGCTCATCCCTCGCTCTTGCAGGTCTTTGCTCAAATGTCATCTTTTCAGAGGATGCATACCTAACCACCCTCTGCACCCTTCACCCCGCACATTCTCTATTTTCCCCATTTTTCTCAATAACAATTATCACCATCCTATAGATTTACTAATTTTTAATTATATTTCCTGCCCCACTCTACTTCACTAGAATGTAAACTCCGCAAAGGCAGAAATCCTTGTCCCTTCTGCTTTCCTATATATCCCAACAGACTAGAAGAGTGTGTGGTATTTAGGCTGGGCATGGTGGCTCACGCCTGTAATACCAGCACTCTGGGAGGCCAAGGTGGGTGGATTGCTTGAGCTCAGGAATTTGAGACCAGCCTGGACAACATGGCAAGATCCCATCTCTACTAAAAAGACAAAAAAATAGCCAGGTGGGGTAGTGCACACCTGTGGTCCTAGCTACTCGGGAGGCTCAGGTGGGAGGATGGCTTGAGCCTGGGAGGCAGAGATTGCAGTGAGCTAAGATCGTGCCACTGCATTCCAGCCTGGGCAACAGGAGTGAAACCCTGTCTCAAAAACAAAAATAAAAAAGAAGAAGAAGAAGAGTATATAGTATTTAGTAGAGGCTAAATAACTGGCTGTTGAACGAATGAATTATTTCAGTTTCTTCACCTTCTTTACATTAAAAATTTACAGGGTAAACCCTATTTTCATAGCCTAAACAAAGTTATACTTCAGCCTACTCCCTGTTTGACAGTTTATCACAAACTACAAAATAATGGGATGTAAATTGAAAGGTTTTTCTTCTATTTGGGGTTTTGTTCCAATTTGTTAAAATCAAACACAAGCCCTGAGTTCCTGCTTTAGGCAGAACACCACATAGCGAACTCTTGTTTATTTGGAATGATTGGGGAGAACATAATCTGGCATCTGAAAAAGAGGACATACATTTATAATCCAAGATTGCTGAATTTCAAAAAATTGGACTACAACATGAAAGAGTTCACATTTTCTTTGATTATTCAGAAAACACTTCAGAATTTTACTGTGACTGGCTGTCATCAGTAGAAATATTATTTTAAGCCGGGCACAGTGGTGCCTGCCTGTAGTCCCAGCTACTCCAGAGGCTAAGGTGAGAGGATCGCTTGAGCGCAAGAGATCTGGGCCACAGTGCTCTAAACCGATCAGGTGTCTGCACTAAGTTTGGCATCCATATGGTGACCTCCCTGGAGCGGAGAACCACCAGGTTGCCTAAGGAGGGGTGAACCTACCCAGGCTGGAAATGAAGCAGGTCAAAACTGTCACACCGGCCTGGGTGCAGTGGCTCACGCCTGTAATCCCAGCACTTTGGGAGGCCGAGGTGGGGAGATCACTTGAGGTCGGAAGCTCGAGATCAGCCTGGCCAACATGGCAAAACCCCGTCTCTACTAAAAATACAAAAATTAGCCAGGCGTGGTGGTGGGTGCCTGTAATCCCAGCTACTCAGGTGGCTGAGGCAGGAGAATCACTTGAACTGGGGAGGTGGAGGTTGCAGTGAGCCAAGATGGGGAGGTGGAGGTTGCAGTGAGCCAAGATCACACCACAGCACTCCAGCCTGGGTGACAGAGTGTGACCCTGTCTCTAAAAAAACAAAAAACAAACAAAAAAAACTATATATATTATTTTAGATTTCTAGGAGAATGAGTACTAATCACAGTGATGTTGCTGGTCATATAAATAGTAGAAGACATGGTGCCAACCCTTGAAAGTTTATAGTCTAGCTATGAAGACAGATCATAAGAACTAAATAATTAGAAAAGTTATAAAGCAACATACCAACGAACATTCATTAAAATTTTTGCAAATTAAGACCTAAATGAGAAACTTCATAAAGGAGTAATCTTAGAAGCCTTCCAGAGATGTGATCAGGGACTGGGTTTTGCAGAATGTAAGTATAAGAATGTTAAGCAGATTGATTCACTAGACAGAGGCATAATGCCTCTGATTAGTACAATGCTCTGTAAAGAGTAAATGGTTTAGTACATATTTTACAACACAAACTGACTCCCCTCATTTTCCAGTGACTTGGAGCGTCAGAAAAAAACTCTTTCGTAATCAGGAGTGCATGTGAACTAAACAAGTCAAGATAAAAAGCACAGTTTTAGAATAAGTGATTGATGCAATTAAAATTATTAGTAAGCAACAGATTGGCTGTAAAGTAACAAGTTTAAACAATGAGACTACACCAGCATGCATTTCTAGAATTTCTCCTTACTTTGAAAAAGAGAATAAAATAAACTTTGAAAAGGGGAATGAAAGAAATTGTTTTAAATGGAAGAAGAACCAGTCGTTAAATTTTATTTTTGAAAAAACACTGAACTATGTTGTTGACAGGATTCAAATAGGTAAATTAAGGAGCATAAAAATGACATATAGAATGTGATAAAGATGACATATGTCAAAAAATGACATAAAGAAATCCAGCATATTTTTGATTTGGAACAAAAGCACCCCTGAAGTTTCTAAAATTAATATACTCTACCTTAGTTAAGCAACAATGAGCTTTCTCGGGAGTTTTTTTATAGCTAACCGTATGACCAATTTCTTTAATGTTCTTAATCTTAATTGAATTCCTTTGTTTTTCATTAATAAAAGTACCATATAACCTAATCTAATTATAAAATTTTTTCATTGTTACTCAATATATGAAGACTGAATTAAAATTCTTTGGCCAGAAGAACAAATTAATTTTTCCAGGTACGTATCTTCACTAGTTTTCCTGATTGAAATGTTGGCAAGTTGGGAGTTTCCCGTTGAGCTTTGCTTCCCTTGAAAACAACCATGAGAACTCCAGAAATGGCCTTCTCAGGCCAGGCTTCGTGACTTTCAGGCCTTTGGTTAGAGGGGCCCAATAATGGCAATACATTAGAAAACTTCTGATTTCTTCCTCTTTTTAGAATTGTTGAGAGAGAAATGTGGGGGGAAGTGTAAATGGAATTATTTCATTTAGAAAAAAATCACTGAGTATAAAATGTTCCGAAATTTTTTATTCTTTGTAATATAGTATAAATTTGTTTTGTATAAATCTACCATCTGATTCAGGATGATTAGTAATCTACCTCTTTTTATCCTTGAGAGAAGGCTGGAAAGTGCAATTGAAATTTTTCTCTTTTTGAGTCATCTCCAGTAAGCTATCATTAATTCACTTCTTATGTGTGTTGCTATTGTTTATTTGCATGGGTTTTCTGGTTTCAAAATAGAACTGGTCTGAGATGCAGCTGTCCTGGCTTGTTGTTTGAATCTTTGCACATTCCAATAGCATTTTCCGCTGGAATGTTGAATTTAATGAATGAAAGACCAGATGTTCCAGGTACATTCAGCCTGGGTAGAGAAGGGCATAAATGACAGGGTCCCAGTGCCTTTTCAGATAGTTAATAAATTAGCATTCATGTTAACTCTTCAAAAAATGTCCCCCTAAATGTAAGCTTAACATGTTCTGTTAAAGTGAAATTTATGATATCTTCCAAAATGTTGTTGGATCACTTCACAGATAATACAACCTCATTTACATCATCTGATAATATGAAAAGAACCATCATGGAAGCAGCTATTCTGCTATAACATAATAATTTAATTACTATGAAACCTCGATTGATCCAATATATAATGTTATAAAAAATTTGTTTCAATGGTGAAAAGGCAGATAGAGACTAGAGAGTATCAAACACTCAGTAGCAAAGTTATTTTCCCTGAAAAAAAAAATTAATAGAAGATTTTTAAAGTTATAAGTGAAGAGCTAAAAAAACCCTAAGAATTGCTGTATAAATCCAGTATCTGATTATATCTGACTTTGCTAGAGAGTAATGGCCTTTATTTTGTTTTAGTCAGTAGCTATGTTAGTTTGCTAGGGATGCCATAACAGTACCACAGACTGGGGTCACTTAAACAACAGAAATGTATTTTCTCACAATCCCGGAAGCTGGAAGTCTGAGATCAAGGTGTTGGTAGGATTGGTTCCTACTGAAGGCTTTAAGGAAAGGATGTGTTCCAGACCTCCTTCCTTGGCTTGTAGATGGCGTCTTCTCCCCGTATCTTCACATGGTCTTCCCTCTGTGCCTATTTGTGTTCAAATTTTTTCTTCTCAGGACACCAATTATATTGGGTTAGGGTCTATTCTAATGGCCTCATTTTAGCTTTACTTCTTTGAAAGGACCGTATCTTTAAATACAGTCACATTCTGAGATACTGAGGGTTAGGACTTCAACCTATGAATTTTGGAGGAACACAATTTAGCCTATAACACCAGTGCTATAAATGGCTTCTAATATACTTTGAGCATCTGCTCTTTTCATAAGCAAAGTAAAACAGCTGCTTTGGTTAAGTTATAGCTTCTTCCTCCTATCTAATTCCACGGTCATGTATAGTTTTGTATCACTTTATAACCAATAGCACATCATATAATGTAAATTATGTTCCCAAACAAATGGATTACTTTATGAACAACTATCATTAAATTGAATGCCATAAAAAGATACCTACAAACTGGAAAGGCACAGTAGACCTGGGTTCTGGTGCAAATTCTCCCACTGGCCAGCTTTGTGACTCAACTTCTTTGAAGTTTAGTTTTCCTCACAGAATTGTGACAATCAAATAAGATCATTATTGTAAGAGTGCCTTGAAAAACCATAAAATGTTATGAAAATATAAGGCTGTTAAAACACTTTTAGTGTGAAATATAACACACAGGTAAAGAAAAAGACACAGTCATATCACGTAAATTACAGTTTTGTTTCTTCTTTCCAGTCATTTTACTTTTATGTTTCCTTCTCACCTTACTGTACTGCCAAAACCTCCCATACGCAGTTGAATAGAGTTTTCATCTTGAGTGGAGGTTATGGTGGACACCTAAAACAGGGTCAAGATTCTCTGGAAGAATTTGTGAGAGACCTGATTTCTTTCATAAATGTTTAGTAGAGCTGCCAGTGAAGCTATCTAGGCCTTTACTTGGCCCCATTATCTCTCCTTTGAAGATAAATCTGTCTTTTTTTCTGTACTAAGACTTTTTTTGTCATTGGTTTTCTACTGTTTCACTACAGTGGGTTCTAAGTAAGGATTTCTTTTTGGTTTTTTGTTTTGTTTTGTTTTGTTTTGTTTAATTTACCCGGTTTGAGATTTACTGGTCATCTGTAATCTGTGAATTGTTATCTTTCATGGCTGGAAAATTCTCAGCCATTATCTCTTCAAATATTACCTTTTCCCGTGTCTCTGTCCCCTCCTTCTGGAACTCCAGTTAAACCTATGTTAGATCTTCACACAGTATCCTTTATGTTTATAATCCTCTTTCATATTGTTTCTAAATGTTGTTTTCAGGATAATTTCTTCTGATATACTTTATAGTTCACTGATTTCATCTTTAGTTGCCTCTAATGTTAAAACTATCTGCTAAGTTCAAAACTTTCAGTTATGCTTTTAATTTGCTTTTGGTAGTTACATTTGATTATTTGAAATGTGTCATATTTACTCTTCTCAGTTATACTTATCTTTGTGCCTGGTTATCTTTTTTTCTTCTTCTTTTTTGAGACAGAGTCTTGTTCTGTTGCTTAGGCTGGAGTGCAGTGGCATGATCTCGGCTCACTGCAACCTCTGCCTCCCGGTTCAACCAGTTCTCCTGCTTCAGCCTCCCGAGTAGCTGGGACTACAGGCGCATACTACTACACCCGGCTAATTTTTGTATTTTTAGTAGAAACGGGGTTTCACCATGTTGACCAGGCTGGTCTTGAACTCCTGACCTCGTGATCTGCCCACCTCAGCCTCCCAAAGTGCTGGATTACAGGCATAAGCCATTGCACCAGGCCATGCCTGGTTATCTTTGATGCATTACACATGCATTTTTAAAAGGATTTATAGGAATAATTTGAGGCTTATAGTGAAGGAACTTTGCTCAAGAAAGGATCTGTGCTTGCTCCTGCCCGTGAGGGTCAGAGGCAATTGAAACTGACTAGGGGATTTGAACCGAGCTGGTTGTCTTGCTTGTGGTTGACCCCCAGGTTGTAGCCCTTTGAAGTCTCAGCTTACTGTGAGAGGCATCACTGGTTCAAACCCCACTCTGAGCAAGCTCTGGACTTTGAATTTTGTCTTTCAGGTCCTCAAGCCTGTCAAATGAGGGTTCTAATATTAAAGAATTATAAAATGACGTCAATGCAAAAGTGACTTCTTTCTTGCTTTTCTCTGTGGGTTCTCATTTTCCTTCCATGTTTGGCCTAAAAATGTCTTACTGTCTTGTCATCTCTTCAATATTTCAAGAAATGTTTTAAAATGTTATATCCAGCCTTTTTAGTTGTCTTCAGCTGGGGGAAGGAGAGGGGAAATTGATTTGAATAATTTAGATTAACATTATTGTAAACAGAAAGTTCTCACATAAGTTATTATTAAAGAAAATGGGTGTTAGTTTAGAGGAAAGGAGAACCAATATGTATTGAGAATATTGTAGGTCAGGACTTCTTTCATTAAATTCTTAAAAAGAATGCTTCAAGGTAGATAGTACTTTTATTTTAAGGAGGTAAAGCTGAGTTCTTCAGAGGTTAACTAGCTAGGCCAAGGTCACCTGACTATTAAGTAATTGGTAGCCTGGCATTGAACACAGATATTTCTAGCACCAAATAGCTATTTTCATTATAGCATATTGTTATAATATCTTCTATTTTTTCCCTCTTGTTCTTTTTATTTCGAAAAATTTTAGACCATCAGAGAAGCTTCAAGAATAACACAATAAAATCTAGATATTCTTTACTTAGATTCACTAATTGGTAAAATTTCCACAGTTACTTTTTCTCTTTCATCCTCTCTATCTCTCTCTCTCTCTCTTTCTTCTCCTCCTCCCTCCTTCCTTCCCTCTCTTCTTCTTTTCCTTTTTCCATCCCTTCCTCCTCCATTTGATGGTTAGACACGGACACCTTGACAGTTCAACCCAATACTTTATCACATATCTTCTAAAAACAAGGCCGTTCTTCTACACCCACAATACAATTATCACTCTGAAGAAAGTAAATATTGATACAATGCCATTATCAATATAGAATCAATTTTAAATTCAGGATCCAATCAAGGATCACGCATTTCATTTCTCAGTCATATCCATGACTTCTCATTTTAAAAATGAATGATTAGACAGATTTGACAAGATACATACACACAAATAATGATTTGGGTAAGAAGAGGAACTCAAACTTTTTAGTTCATACCCTACTGCATTGTTTTAATTTTTTTCAATTAGCATATTCAATTCATGTAATTTTTAAATACATATATATGCACACTTTTTTTTCTCTTTTTGAGATTCGGTTTTGCTCTATTGACCAACCTAAGTGCAGTGGCATGATCATAGCTCACTGCATCCTTGAACTCCTAGCCTCAAATGATCCTCCCAGTTCAGTCTGCTGAGTAGCTAGGACTATAGGGGTATGCCGCTGCACTTGGATAATTTCTTTTGTTTTTGTTTTTTTGTAGAGACAGGGTCTCACTATGTTGCCCAGGCTGATCTCGAACTCCTGGCCTCAAGTGGTCCTCCCACCTCAGCCTCCCAAAGCGCTGGGATTACAAGTGTGAGCTACTATGCCTGGCCTTAAACCAATATATGTTTTAATGAAGGACCACTTTTTAAAATAATTTATGATGTTCATGAAATATTGATATTTCTGCTTAGTATTTTTTCTGATTATACTGCAGGTTCCCTATTTGCTAAAAAATATTTGATTTTCTGGGACAATACATTGGATTATGAAAATTCTGAAAACAATTACTTTATATTTCACAATGTCATTATAAATTTAGTCTGTTTTGCCTAAAAAGTAGAGTCACCAACTTAAAATACTCAAAGAACCCATTAGTACTAAATCACAATTTAATTGAAAAAAAATTAAGCAGTCTTAAAGGATTTCAGGAGATTATATTCAAAGCTACAATAGCATTTTGTAGTAAAGTGGCACTAGTCTAGGTATATGAAAATATGCATGCTATTCCTCAGAATGGCATCTTTGGGAAAAGACATATAGTTTTTAAATCATTAGAAGAAAAAGAGAAAGAAAAAATAAAAATAAAATCAGAAAACATTATTTCAAATCAAGACTCCACTATTGGCCCAGCCCATGGCTCAGCCACGTGTAATTCCAGCACTTGGGGAGGCCAAGGTGGGCAATGGCTTGAGCCTGGAGTTTGAGACCAGCCTGGCCAATATAGGGAGACCCCGTTTCTACAAAAAATACAAAAACTTAACCAGGCGTGGTAGTGCACACCTGCAGCCCTAGCTATCCCGGAGGCTGAGGTGGGAGACTTGCTTGATCCCGGGAGGTCAAGGCTGCGGTAATCACACCACAATGACAGAGAGAGACCCGGTCTCAACAACAAAAAAAGACTCCACTATTTACTACACCTGTAACCTAAAACAGTCATTTAACCTTTTTGAGCTTCAGGTTTTTCTCATTTATAAATTGGAGATTATAGTAATTACTCTTTAAGTTTATTCTAACAAAGAATTAGAATGTGGAAGATATTTTACAAAATCTAAGACACACACACATGCACACGCACAAAGAAACGTTAATTTTTCTTATTTCAGACATTAATTCTATAAAATGATATTATATTCTCCCACTTGACAGAACCTGTCTGAAAATTTTGAAGATAATCTCAGCTAGAGGGATTAATTCCATAACTGGCAAAGTACATTCCTTCTGCTTATGTTAATTTTGAATTAAAAACATGCTTATCTCTATTATTACTATCAATCCTAACTTCTGACTGGGGATTTGCTTAAAGAATCTTTTCATGCTAAATGAATATGGGAGTTATTTTTCTTCCTTGACTGCACAACTATTAACTGTTTTATATATTTCATATATAGCAGAAAATGAAAGTATTACAGTGGAAGAGAAAAACTGTGTTAAGAATCTGCCTGATTTTAGTAGAAAATTTTCATGGTATAGCATTGGCTTGAAATGTTTAATTCTGGTCAAGAGACTATAGTAATTACATTAGTGTCTATTGGCCACTGGTCTTACCAGCAGCCGTTATAATTCACATCAGAGGCCAGGTGCAATGGCTCACGCCCGTAATCCCAGCACTTTGGGAGGCTGAGGCAGGCAGATCACTTGAGGCTGGGAGATCAAAACCAGCCTGGCCAACATGGTGAAACTCAGTCTCTACTAAAAACACAAAAATTAGCCAGGCGTGGTGGTGCAGGCCTGTAGTCCCAGCTACTCAGGACGCTGAGGCAAGAGAATCACTTGAACCCGGGAGGGGGAGGCTGCAGTGAGCTGAGATCGCTCTACTGCACTCCAGCCTGAGTGACAGAGAAAGACTCTGTGTCAAAAAATAATAACAATAATAATTAACATCAGAAAGAAAGTGAATACACCTGATAATGTGGTATAAATTAGGGCAAACCTATTCTATCCTGTACTCAAGTATTTATTAGATTAAAATGAAGCTAAATAAAGCTAGATAAACTAGATAAAGTTTTTACTACACCAGGGGCAGGGCTCACACCTGTAATCCCAACACTGGGAGGTGGGGGCAGGAGAATCACTTGAGACTAGGAGTTCGAGACTGGCCTGGGCAACATAGCACAGTTCTACAATTTTTTTTTTTTTTTTTTTACTTAGCCGGCATGGCGGTTCGTACCTGTAGCCCCAGCTACTCTGGAGGTTGAAGCAGGAGGATCACTTGAGCCCAGGAATTTGAGGTTACAATGAGCTATGATTGTGCCACTGCACTCTGGGCAACAGAACTAGAACCTGTCTCTAAAAAAGAAATTTTTTTTTAAATGTTGCTAGATAAAAGCTTCTGGCTAAAGGTAGAAATATACCTTTTTTCTTCCTATTTTTGAAGAATTTTTGTCTCTATGTATTAACGATATAGGAACAGTATCTTGTATAGGACTAGGAAGATGGAAAACTAAAAATACACCCCTGTAATCCTGGTGAATCCAGGTAAGGGATCCATCCTAAAATATCTATACATTGTTAACAGTTATTCTGATTTAAAAAAATTTTAAAGCTCTTGTTTGTATGTTTGATTCTAATAAAAGTAAGAATACAACAGAGTGGTTTTGATCAATAAGATGTGTTTGCTGAATTGTGGGTGCGAGGTTGACAGGGTCAGATAATTTTGGTTATAGAGCTGGTTCTGTCAATAACTCTGACCTTGAGCAAGTCACATCAGTTTCTGCACAGATAAAATAAGGGAGTTGGATGAAAAAGTCTTTAAAATCCCTTCCAGTTGTAAAATTACACGATTCTGTGAGGTATTTTAAAATTCAATATTGGACTGAAAATGACTCTTCTGGATCATTCTCTTTCCTTCAGCCTTTACCTGATTCAGTGTTAATCCTTGAGCATAGCTTAGTGTTACGCAACGTAAAATTTGTCAGTCGTTGGTTAGGAACCATCTTTTACCCCACCTTCACCCTCTTCCCCAACACACGCCTTCCACTGTGGTTAAAAGAAAGACCAAATGTCAGACTGAGGAAATTCATCCTAAGGAGGCAATGGCAGGGAAGAGTGGGCAGAAGGCCAGGAGAGCACTGGGGGGTGAAAGGAGTCCATACCATTGGTTCTTAGCTTCAAGACCTAAATCATGGAATTAAAGTATCCTAGTCTCTGCATCCTGCTTCCTGGAAAGAGAGAATCCTGACTCAGCTACTCAAGCGTATTGGATTCAACTTGGCAAAAATGAACCTATATGCAAATTGAAATTGCTATATCAGGTGCTATGCCATTCAGAGCTTGGGGAGTTTTGCTGTGGGAGAAACCTGGTAGAATTTGGATGATGACAAGAGGCCATCTTCCTTCTCACACTTGGAATTATCATGAACTAGACTAACAGGCAGAGGTCCACATTGGGATGGCTGGAGCCACATCTCTGTAAGAGAGTAGAAGCTCTTGGCAGGGTGGTCAGCAACCACTGAACATTACCAGGGACAAATCCCTTGCACTTAGGACAACCAAAACCAGAAGGCACAATGAGAAGCCAGCAGTTACCAGATTTAGCCTCAAGGGACATTTGAATTCTCTGTCCACCAGCAGACAGTAACAGGGGAACTACAACAATGCTAGAAGAAAGTTGGAAAGCCTGCCAGTCAAGCAGTGGGTGCTTGGGGCCATTATAAACTGGAGTATTAAGGGAATTATAATCTTACCTATATATTGAGGTTGTTGAAGCCTTCATATATAGATTACATTTTCAACTATAAAAATTTCTTAAAGTGAAGGCCAGCAGGAAGTTAATAAGAGAATGAAATGGTCATTTCTGTACATTACACATATACATTCATCAAGAAAGCATAGTGGGGAGAAATATGAACCCATCCTTGTAGGTGCTAACTCAATGAATACCAGTTCACATTTTCAAATCTTTTTGTTTGTTTCATTTATGTAAAAGTTGTTTCATACTACAAGAACTGTATCTTCATTTGAATGTTTCCACATAACATTTCTTCTTTAGTCATGTGCATTGTGACTAAGAGCTCCATGTATTTAACCACTACTTTTCAACAAACACTATTTACTGAACATGTTACAACCTTTAAAATCTTATTTTTATAATTTCAAAATAAATCACTTTTATAAAGCTCTTGGGTTAGTCACTAAGCTACTACTTTGGAAAATAGAAGTAAACTTTGAAAGATTATGGCACGTTTGCTCATTAAATTCTTATATCATTTAATACAAAACTATATATACAATTTGTAAAATAACTTCGGTGAAGAGTTATTATAAAATTAAGCCTATCTCCAAAAATCCAAGCAGAAAATCACTTCGGCAGATACAATGTCTTATCATTGTATATGTTAAAAATCTCTCAATCAGCTTCTACAAACTTACAGCCTGTTCTGTTTCATATAGGTATTCAGAAATATGTCCGAGATAGACTAAAGAGCAGACACTGTCATTTTCCCAAATGCTAGAAAATTATGAACATATATATGTATTTATATTTTGTATTTATACAAATATATAAGCATATAACATTACATATATGCACTTTAACCTGAAAAGGCATATATCGAAATGTTAACAGTGGGTAATTCTAGGCTTAGACTTACTTATAAATTTTATCTTCTTTCAGTTCATTTTCCAGGTTTTCTAAAATACCTATGTATATTTTTGAAGCATAAATATTTATTGAAACCCTATATATGAATATTTTATGGCTTGGAAAGATGGCCCTAATAAAAGGTAGTTAATTGGTAGTGCACTTCCAACTACAGGGAGTATAATTGCCCAAAGGCCTCTGCTGCTGTTCTCCGAAAATCTGTCTCTGCATTCATGCCAAGGCCACAGTGATTGAACCTGATAGAGTTACTATTGCAGTCTCCTTCATGGGAATTGTAGACTCTTCTGATGATGGAGGAGTCCACGTCTCCCAGCTCTTCTACTAAAGTACTCCTCAAGGTCTTGCTGAACTTTCTCTGCACTACATGGCAGTCTAGGATATTACCACTCACCTTCCCATCTTTTTTTGCTTCGCTTGGGGTCATATCTATCTATCTATCTCCCAGCCTCTCCCCACTTTCTTTCACAGATTCTTATCTTATCAGCAGGGTCCCCAACTCCCAGGCCATGGGTCAGTACTGGTCTGGAGGCTGTTAGGAACTGGGCCACACAGCAGGAAGTGAGCAGCAGGTGAGCCAGTGAAGCTTCATCTGTATTTACAGCCACTCTCCATTGCTCCTATTACCTCCTGAGCTCTGCCTCCTGTCAGGTCAGTGGTAGCATTAAATTCTCATAGGAGCACGAACCCTATTGTGAACTGCGCATGCAGGGGATCTAGGTTGTGTGCTCCTTATGAGAATCTAATGCCTTATGATCTGTCACTATCTCCCATCAACCCCAGACAGGATTATCTAGGGTTGATGAGAGACTGTCTACTTGCAGAAAAACAAGCTAAGGGCTCCCATTGATTCTACATTATGGTGAGTTGTATAATTATTTCATTATATATTACAATGCAATAATAATCGAAATAAATGTAATGCTCTTGTGGCCTTGGCACAATAAATGCAATGCTTTTGAATCATCCCACAACCATCGTTTCCACTGTCCCATAGTCTGTGGAAAAACTGTCTTCCACAAAACCGGTCCCTAGTGCTAAAAATGTTGAGGACCGTTGCATCTAATCATGTCTTGATGTCTGCTAGTCAGAGAAGCTGCAATAACACAGGCTACAAAGCAGGATACCCCATTATTATATTTTGGTTGGAAAAATGTATGTGTGTGTTTGTGTTCACATTATGTATTTATACATATAAATATAAGCATACATATATCTATGTATGTTTACAAATAGAAGAAAATACAGAAGAGTGGCTTTCTCTTGATAGAATAATGATAGGTAATTTTTTACTTGCCTGTATTTTCTTAAAGTTCTACAATAAATATGTACTATTGTGCAATAAAAAAGTAAACTTTTACATGTATTGATTTTGTTCAATCCACAACAGATTTATTTGTACCTAACTTTGCATTTTACTGGACTGTTTAAAGAATCAATATATTCATTTACTTCTTCACTGAAATATTTGCTATGCCTACTATGGACGAGGTCGTGTGCAAGGAGCAATGGCAGATGGAAAGGTAAAGGTGAATCAGTGAAGTCGGGAAAGTGGGGATCTAAATGGCAATGAGTGGTGAGTGCCTTGAGGGAGGCGCAAAGCCAGTGCTGAAGGTTCAAAAGACGAAAAGAGAGCATGTGTCTGGAGGACTGAGAAGAGGGAGTGCAGAGGTGGCATTTCAGCTAGACAATGAAGGAACCGGAAACTTTCTTTCTAATTTCGAATTTTGTTTAAACAACCTCTGCAGTTTGGATCACAGCTTAGGAGTCCTTAGGAGTTTGAGACTGAATTTGTTCATTCTCTCCCCTATATCTGAGCACAGGTAATATTGCTCATGGCACTTTCCACCCCCATCTTCTCACCCACCAACTTTCTCCCAATGAGGTCTCCTTGTGATCCCAGTCCTGAACCTGAATCAGGGGGTCATTATCTAAGGTTATGGTACTCTTGATTTTATGGCCACCTGGTGTGGTTTCCTCACACTTTTCTAGGTTTAAAAGCAATCTCATTATTTTTAAAGATGCTTTTCATTTTTATAGTGATCACATCTCCATTTCTACCGATGGTCACCATGGGTTTTGCCAGGCAGCCCAGTTTCCTGCTGGCTCTCCCTATTCCTTCAGTAACAAAAGTCTGTGAACTCCATCTGAAAGTGCCTGCTTTAATTGGATCAGCTCTGTTTCTGGAGTTTCAGAAGTGGGACATGTCCGGGCTCACCAGACAAAGACATGTTATGGAGCAGGTCCTATACTGATGGGTAAAAACAGAAGAAATGGCAGACACAACAGCAAAAGCCTAGGTCCCGACACTCTGCCTTCACTTCACAAAGCAGTTGGCTTTACAAATACGCAACACACATCTGATTTCTCTATGGAAAACAGCATAGGTACACCATTATCAGGATTGCCTCTCATTTTATCTAAAGGACCAGAATCACTTGTTTCAAAGTGGCTTAGTACAGTCCTCCCACAGTATCCTGGGAGGATTGGTTCCAAGAATACCTCCACCTCCAGTCCCCATGCATACCAAAATCCTCAAATGCTCAAGTCCCTTATATAACATGACATAGTATCTTCATATCACACACATCTTCTCATATACTTTAATCATCTCTAGATTATTTATACTTCTCATATACTTTAATCATCTCTAGATTATTTATAATCTATGATTTATGATACCAAATACTACGTAAATGCTACCTACTGTATTTTTACTTGTATTAGTTTTTATTATTATATTGTTACTTTTTATTGTTTTGTTATTGTTATTTTTATTATATATTTTCCATCTACAATTGGTTGGATCTGTGGATGTGGAACCCACAGATACAGAGAGCCGACTGTACTGCGGTCTTTCCAAGTTTGGAAACATCACTCAGAAAATGTTTTAAATTGTTTTGTCATGGATAGAATGTCTTTCTTCCTGTTCGTGTGCCTGCCTGATATATTGATTATTAGTATAAATGGGATAGAGTTGGGGTAGGAGTGTGCCTTATTAACATAATCTAATGTCAAATTCTGCTACATGAACCTATGTTACTGGGCTCACCACAAGCTTAAAATGGAAATCTTGCATTAGTTTGTCACTTTGAATACGTTTCCTTTTTCAAAGGGCCCTGTCCAAATCTCACAAGACTGTTCAGACTCAGGAACCATTAAACACATAAAAGCACCTCCTAATTACTTCCTTATCTCAAATGTCCTGCCTGTTCTTTGCTGTTAATAGACGAGTTGTTAGAAACTAAAAATCCTGACATTATCACATGGAAAGAAAAGTAGTTCAAAGAAAAAAAAAACAATAGAACATAAAGTTCTTTGGTGAAATGCTGATTTTGAGAGTAACATAGACAAAGCAGTTATTCATAAATCTGAGGTAATATTGTTTTCACTTTTTTTTAAAGAAATGCTATAGTAGCTGAAACTGGAGTCTACAAATGTTTCCTTCACATGTCATTTTTTCCTCCAATTCAGATACACAGACTTATGATTATAAAGTTCTTCAGAATGCATAAGGTTTTCCATTTTACAATAGCAAGCATTTCCACATTTGTTTTGGAAAAGAAATGTTTAGAAAATTTTGTGAATTCTTCTAGTCAGTAAAGCAATAATGAGGCCTAGGAACATGAAGATGACCAACGCCTCTCCTTCACCCACCTTTAAGTACCACCACAATCAGTTTGGTTCCCTTTTTCTGTAATTCATGTGTGAATTTTGTTCTAAGAGAAATAAGATGAAGGGAAAGAAGTGGGTGGGCTGTTATACAGGGCTATACAATTTGGACTAAACAGTCTTGTTGAAAACTTGCTATGTGGCCAGGCATGGTAGCTCATGCCTGTAATCCCAGCACTTTGGGAGGCCAAGGCGGGAGAGTCACTTGAGGTCAAGAGTTCGAGACCAGCCTGGCCAACACGGCAAAACCCCATCTCTACTAAAAATACAAAAATTGGCCGGGTGCGGTGGCTCACGCCTGTAATCCCAGCACTTTGGGAGGCTGAGGTGGGCTGATCACGAGGTCAGGAGATCAAGACCATCCTGGCTAACACGGTGAAACCCCGTCTCTACTAAAAAATATAAAAAATATAAAAAATTAGCGGGGCGTGGTGGCGGGCGCCTGTAGTCCCAGCTACTCGGGAGGCTGAGGCAGAAGAATGGCCTCATTCTAGTGAACCAGGAGGCGGAGCTTGCAGTGAGCCAAGATCGCGCCACTGCACTCCAGCCCAGGCGACAGAGCAAGACTCCGTCTCAAAAAACAAAACAAAACAAAACAAAACAAAAAAAACCACACACACAAATTAGCCGGGTGTAGTGGCGCAGCCCTGTAGTCCCAGCTACTTGGAAAGCTGAGGCAGGAGAATCGCTTGAACCCGGGAGGCAGAGGTTGCAGTGGGCAGAAATCACACCACTGAACTCCAGCCTGGGCGACAGAGTAAAGACTTCGTCTCAAAAAAGAAAACTTGCTGTGTGCTAGGCATCCTGCCCCTGCTGGGTTCAGCAGGGCAGGAAAGTTGTGGGTGGGGATGGGGAGAGGGAAACTGCATGTACAGAGATACAAATACAGGAAAGACCATACAGAGTTTATTTTCTTAATTTGTAGTTTGTAAACTTTTGAAAATAAGAACTCCTTTTTAATCTGTGTTTCAAAATGTTGGCCCCCACATAACAGTAATTGTCTTTTTGTCGATTTTGTTTTCTAAACTTGGGACCTATATGAAATCACAGATTCTTTACAATCACCCCATAGTCCCAAAAGGCTGCCCCCTCCTCCAGCCCCAAGATCTGGGGCTGAGACATCCTTGTTGTCTGTTCATGGATGGGTAGTGTTGTGAGTCATAGAGCAATTCTGTTGCAAATATGGTCAGCATTAGGCCCCCGAGTCTCACAAAAGACTGGGTTGAATTGGGAAATTTTTCTGCCACCTTAGCACAGTTGCAAAGCCAAGAACTCTATGTCCAGATAACAAGGCAAATAAGATGAAATTCAACCAAGATGGGAGAAGAGTGACATGGACAAGGGGAGTAGTTCTCTTGCACCCTAAAGCCTACTATTTGGGGAAATTTATGAAGTTTGGGGAACAATAAGGCCAATAACAAACCAAGGAAGACGTGAAATCCTCATTTATCTTCCGTTCCACCACACCCCCACCCCTGCCAAGGAGCCGATTTCACAGAGGTCAATGCTGCTCAGATTTTTTTGTCTGCTGCCCTCTCAAGATTTCTTTTTCTTCAATACTTTTAACCGTTGTGGAAATGAGGTCAGTACTCTGTGATTGTCATTTTGTTCCAAATTCTTGAAATATTTTATTATTTACAAAGGTTTCCCTACTGACTTAGGACAGGAAAAAATATGAATGTGAAAACCTGAGAGTCCGAATAATAAAAATTTCAGTTATCATGGCTTTGGTTAAACCAAAGTTATTCCCAAAGAGTTTTTCAGAAATATTTAAGGAACAATTTTGAATAATTTAATTTTGACATATTAGTAATCTAGTCATTGCTAAAAATTCAGAAAATACCACCAAAAAGGTACAAAGAATAAAACAAAGATCTCTCCTAATTTTATCACCCCAAAGCACTCTGTTATGTTTTAGAATCTATCTTTCCAGACTTTTTTCTATACATACCCACATTCAGACAAACACCCACATTTTTAAAATGGGATCATAGTATTTTTGACAATGTCATGAAATCTACCTCCTTCCTGTAATATTATATTATGACATCTTTTCATGTCAATGTATATAGATCTACATTCTTTTTAACCACTACATCTTATTTTATTGTACCAATGCACCATAATTTAACTCATTACTTAGTAAGATGTATTAGGGTTGTTTTCTATTTTTTTACTATTATAAGGAAGGTTGAGGTAAGCATCCTTTGACACACATCTTCAAATGTACATCCAGTTATTTCTTCCTAGGAGTGGAAGAGGTCAAACAGTTTGCATATTTAAAATTCCAATACATGTTGTCAAACAGCCTTGCAGGAAGCGTACACTGATTATACTCCCACTCCCAGGATACAAGAATGCCTCTGTCTCCACCATGCCAACACTGGAGTTTGGCTTTTTAAAAAAATCTTTACCATTAATAAACAAACGAAGAAAGAAATGTATCTTATTAGTTTTGTTAGAGTGAAATTGACTATAGAGATTGAATTTATTTTCCTATTTTTTAACCATTAGTGATATTTTCTATTTATTTATTTATTTATTTATTTATTTATTTATTTTTGAGATGGAGTCTCACTCTGTCACCCAGGCTGGAGTGCAGTGGCGCAATCTCGGCTCACCGTAACCTCCGCCTCCCAGGTTCAAGTGATTCTCCTGCCTCAGCCTCCCGAGTAGCTGGGATTACAGGCATGTGCCACCACGCCTGACTAATTTTGTATTTTTAGTAGAGAGAGGGTTTCACCACATTGACCAGGATGGTCTTGAACTCCTGACATCATGATTCGTCCACCTCAGCCTCCCAAAGTGCTAGGATTACAGGGGTGAGCCACCACGCCCGGCCGATATTTTCTTTTTAAAAAATTCTCTGTACCCTGTGGGGTTTTTCTCCCTTATGATTTTTAATAACCTTTTGCATATTAAGAATATTAACTCTTAGTTTCTGTAGACTGTAAGTTCCATGAGGGCCAGACCATCTTCTTAATCACTGTATACATAGCCAGCGTCTAGTGTAATGCCTGACCCAGGATAGATAATAAAAAAAATATGTGGAATGACTGACCTTGCTCATCATATATGTTCTAAGTTTATTTTCCCCGTTTTCTGTGTTTCATCTTATTTTTTTATTTTTTCCCTTCTAAAAGTTTTTAAACTTCATGTCGTAAAAATCGATATATTCCTTCGTGATAGATGGCATTTAAGTCATATACTTCATGTATCAAGATTATAACAATCATAGCAACAACTATTTATGTGATACTTCATGTGCAAAGCCTTTATATATGCTGTTTTACATATACTTTACATATGCTTTACATATACTTTTGCAAACCCTTTACATATGTTCATTCATTTAATCCTTGTAACAAGTCTTTTGTATGGTCAAGTATGTCATACCAATGCCTCCCCACCCCAACACCAATAATTCCTCTTTTTTTTTTTTTTTTTTTTTGAGACAGAGGCTCTGTCACCCAGGCTGGAGTGCAGTGGCATGATCTCCGCTCACCGCAAGCTCCACCTCCCAGCTTCACACCTTTCTCCTGCCTCAGCCTCCTGAGTAGCTGGGACTACAGGCGCCCGCCACCACACCCGGCTAATTTTTTTGTATTTTTAGTAGAGACGGGGTTTCACCGTGTTAGCCAGGATGGTCTGGATCTCCTGACCTCGTGATCCACCCGCCTCGGCCTCCCAAAGTGCTGGGATTACAGGCGTGAGCCACCACGCCTGCCCTCAATTATTCCTCTTTAAAAAAAAAATGGTCTAGCTATTCTTCTTCATTGATTTCATTAATTTTGATATATAATGTGTTTACATTTTCAAACTCAGAAATAGGAAAGGGGATGAAATGAGATGTCCCTCTCTCCTTTAGTTTCCCATTTCCCTTCCCAGGACACACTGTGTGTGTGTGTGTGTGTGGGTGTGGGTGTGTGTGTGTGTGTGTGATTTTTCCTTCCTTTACAGCAATCATAGCATGCTATACACATTGTTCTGCAACCTGGTTATTTTATTTCACTTAATAAAATATCCAGGTGCTTTTAAACTCATTTTGTCAATTTTTGATTGTGACTGAGTTAAGTTTATAATCATGGAGTGGGGCGCAGTGCCTCATGCCTGAAATCCCGGCAATTTAGGAGGCTGAGATGGGCCGACTGCTTGAGCCCAGGAGTTTGAGGAACAGTCTGGGCAACATGGTGAAACCCCATCTCTACCACAAATACAAAAAAATTAGCCAGGCCTGATAGCACGCCACCTGTGGTCCCAGCTACTCAGGAGGCTAAGGTGGGAGGATCGCTTGAGCCTGGGAGGCAGAGGTTGCAGTGAAGGGAGATCATGCCACTGCACTCCAGCTTGGGTGAGAGTGAGACCCCATCTCAAAACAAAAACAAAAACAAAAAACGTAAATGTGGGGGCAATTTTCATTTTTAAAATATTAAAACTTTCTATTCAAGTGTATGTTATTTCTATTTATCTCCAGCTTTCTTTGTCTTTCAATAGACTTTTTAGATTTCTTCTTACAAATCCTATATTTTTCTTAAATTTATTTCTGAGTAGTTTGTCTAATTTGTTTTCTCAACCTTATGTAATAGGCTGGAAAATAATATATTATTTTTTTTAAAAAATTGCATTTACATGATTACCAATGAGACTGAAGTCTTTTGTACGTTGATTGATCATTTGCATTCTCTGTAAGTTTGGCCTCTCATCCTTTTACATCTGAATGACAGAGAAGGCTCAAGAAGGCCCCCAGGAGAACTAAAATTATTATTCAATACATGAAAAAATCTAACTCATCATTCCCATCAAAAGCAATATCTCTACGTTACTTCACTGTTTTTGTTAATAGAATAACAATTCTCCATTATTCAGTCTCAAAATCACATAGTCTTCTTTGATACCTTTCTCCCTCACCCCGTATTTTCCTTCATTTGTCTAAAGTGATAAAAAGGAAAAATCTACCATGGAAATTGATCTTGCTTCTCACTCCCTTTTATTGCCACAAGTGTGTTTGCGTTCCCCGTACCTTTGCCGAATGATGACTGACTCCATGGTCTCCCTACTTCCTCTCTCTTCCTTCTCCACCTGAATTGAGGGTAGATCAAGCATAGATCTAATTATGATCTAATTACGTTCCATCGTTCACTAAACTTGAATGGTATACCTCCACCTTCCAAATTTAGTTCACATTGCTACCTGCTTCGTCTTGTCTCCCACCACTATCCTACATTTTTCCTACAGTTCTGCAAAATCAGCTACTTCGTGTTCCCTAAATATGCTCTATCTTTTCTGACTCTCTGGTCTTTTCTCCATCTATCACAGACACCTGAAATGCCCTCCCGTTTTTCTGTCAATTGAAATTTCAACTCTTGTTCAAGGTTCATCTGGAATATCACCTCCAATAACCCTCTCCTGTGATCTTCTCCTCTCGAAACTCCCAGAGTAACTTAGTTTCTCTTAAACTGTCTACCCGTTTTATTATTGCCATTAATAGTTGTTTGAAAATTGTTAAAGCACAGAGAATATGTCTTGCGCAATGGTATGGTGAAGGGACCCAGTGTATGGGGTCAGAAGATCTATTCAAAGCCCCACTGTTCATTTACTAGTTGTTTTAGATTATGTAAGTCATTTAACCTCTTAAACCTCCCTATCTTTAGTTGTGAATTGGTAGTAGTAGTAGTAATGGTACCACTATCAATGCTAGTGTTAGTAACTGGTTTATAATTAGTAAATTTTGTATGCCCCAAATTCCTATCACATTTGTGTTTTACACCCATGTTATCAATATGCCATGTTCTACATTTAGCAATATTTTCTAAGATCTTATATTGGAACCTAGTCTCAAAAATGGAAACCATCATTGTTGGCCAGTTGGGAAGATAAGAGAATTTTTAAATAACAGTTTGATAGCTATCCAAAGGTGAAGAAGAACCTTAAATGTATTGACCACCCAAGCTCAGCTTAAAGATAGGTGATGTTATGACAGATTGTAAATAATTGCCAATTATGCTAACCAATACCATTCTGATTTTTATGAAAGAGACTACAATATGTCATGAAAGGAAGGGAGAGATGAGAAGATTAGCTCATTCTAATTCATTCTGTTTTCAAGTCTAGTCCTGGCGCAAAGGGTAACTGAGTAGGTGAACAGGACTGCTGATTTCTCATGGACCCCACTGTTAGTATTCTCTGAAATAAATTTTTTATTGTTCATAACAACTTCGGGTGCTTCTCCGCACAGTGGCATCACACAACACATACATACCACATTTTGTGCACATAAGAGCATGCGCACATAAATTACCTCATTTATGTTAGAGAAATAAGATAAAAATGAATGAATGATGCTCTTCCTTCACATCACATCAGTTGATATCTCCTTTCCATGTGCTTTTTTTTAAATTTTTTTGTATTTATTTATTTATTGAGACGGAGTCTCACTTGTCACGCAGGCTGGAGTACAGTGGCACAATCTCAGCTCACTGCAACCTCAGCCTCCCGGGTTCAAGCAATTCTCATGCCTCAGCCTCCTGAGTAGCTGGGATTACAGGTGTGTGCCACCACGCCCGACTAATTTTTGTACTTTTAGTAGAGATGGCGTTTCGCCATGTTGGCCAGGCTGGCCTCGAACTTCTGACCTTAAGTGATCCACCTGCCTCAGCCTCCCAAAATGCTGGAATTACAGGCATGAGCCACTGTGCCCTGCCTCCATGTGTTTTGAAACCGCTAAAATTCTTTGCTTTTCACATATTTGAGAGGATGGAGGCCACCACAACCTCTCTACCGCTGGGTGAAAAATTCTATATATTGATTATGTACAACACGATGTCTTGTACAACACAAGCTTGTGGAATGGCTGAATTGTGATAATTAACATATCATCTTACATAGTTATTTTTTATGGTGAGAACACTTAAAATCTACTCTCTGATTTTCAAGAGTACAATATTGTAGTCACCATGTTGCATAATAAATCTCTTTAACTTATTCCTCTTATTTAACCGTAATTTTGTATCCATTATCTCATCCTTTTGTACTCTCAATTTTTCACCTTTGAATTTTACTCTCAGCCTAAAAATATGGCCGTGGCTTCTTATTTCCTGCCTAAACAGACATTTTTTAACCTTACAGTTCCATCAGATTACCATCCTCAATCTTTGCCACCTAATATTTTAAAATATATGCAGATGTATTTTAATTATTATTTTTATTTTATTTATTTTTTTGAGACAGGGTCTCACTCTGTCACCCAGGCTGGAATGCAGTGGTGCAATCATGGCTCACTGCAGCCTTAAACTCCCACGCTCATGAGATCCTTCCACCTCAGCCTCATGAGATCCTCCCACCTCAGCCCTCTCTCTCCACAGCTCCTAACACTGTTGGCCTTCCCGAAACTCCATCTGTTGCCCCTGATTTCTGTACAATACATGGCCCAGGTTTGCCTAGCTTGCTGACCATGCCTTCCCTGTTTGCACCTCTCCCTCCAGGGTTGCTTTGTGGGCCCTTGTCACCCTTCCTCTCCTTTGGCAATCTCATGGCTTTATTTATTCTCTTTCTGCAGATGACTTCCAATGTACATCCTCAACTTTGATCTTCATTCTGAGCTCCAGTCCCATGTTTTCACCTGCTGGTCATATCCAGCTGGACGTCTCTTTAGCATCTCAAACTGAGGACTATTACAAAAATCATCTTTCCTCCCATAACTTTTTCTCTTCTCTTGTTCCCTAGTCATTTGGCTCAAACCCTCAGAGTCATCTTTAACTCTTACTTCTCCATCTTTGACTCCCTGACACTTGTTCCACCATGTAGACCAGGGACTGATTCAGGAATGAGCATGCAATCCAACTATGGCCTAGGAGATGGGAGAGGAAGGGAAAGGAATTCAGTCAGGAGGTGTGGGGAGCAGTTCTGGGAAACATTTTCCCTCTCTTAAGATGATCTCTCTTCTTCTGGACATTGTGGCTTGGATGCTTGGAATGGCCACTACCATCTTCCATCTTACTATTAACCAGACAGTGATGCCTGCACCCAAGATAGCAAAGCAGAAATGGAAAGGACCTGGTCCTTGATGATATCATTGAGTTTCTCAATCTTTCAGACCTGAAGTCTATGCTACTTTGGAATTTCCAAATTTCCAAATTTGTGAGATATCAAATTCTTCATTACTTAAGCCATTACAGATTGGGATTTAAGTTTAAAGTTAAACACATGCAATAGACCACACTATATTAACTCTTCATTATCTCTCATTTGGGCTATTACAGTGCTATCTGGTCTTTGTGCCTTCGAACCTAATCTATTTCATGTACCTGCTAGATTATCCTTCCTAAAGAATCATTTGTTCATGTTGTCTTGTCCAAAGACCTTTATAAACTTCCTAATGCCTAGAGAACAGTCCAGGCTCAGCAGCTCAGCATTTGTGGTTTCATAAAGCCCTACCCTCCCTCCTCTACCTACCTTCTGTTAACAGATACACAGAATGAAGTGCTCTCACAGATATCGGTCCCTTTTCTGCTATGTGCATGTTTTCTCTGCCTGGAATACTCTTGCTTTTTGCTTCACTTTCACCTGTTTATATGCAATCTTCTTATAACTTTCCCTGATATCTCTTCCACTTCCACCCTGTGCAAAGTAATCCCTCTTCCCCTAAGTTTCAATGGTATTTATTGCCAGCTACCTTGTATCAATGCTATTTATATAGTGCAGTCTGTTCTACTACAAGCCCTGTTCCATAGAACAGATGGAACACATGGTTTATTGAGCACTTGAAATGTGGCTAGTGCAACTGGAAGTCTGAATTTTAATTTTGTTTAACTAATTTAAATTCAAACAGCCCCAGGTAGCAAGTGGCTACTGTATCAGGACCTTACTAGACTAAAAAGCTCTTGAATGTAGTCCAGGAACTATATCTTTTTTTTTTTTTTCCTGTAATGACTACACAGAGCACCTGAATGCCAGTCTTGTTTTTTCCTTTTTATTTTCTCCAGTCTTGAGGATAAAAGACACTGAATATTTACTGAATCAATAAATACAGAAATCACATTTACCAAATACACAAAGACTCCTATTTTTGTCCCAAATTCAAATAGATTAAGGAAGAAGAAAAGGCTGAATGACCAAAATTCTGGTTACTCAGAACAGAGGGACAGTTCCATTGTAAAAGGATCTATCATCTCTCTATATCATAACAGTCCTCCTCTTAGTGAGATAAAGGAACTCTCTGAAGTTTAAAGCTCTTGGGTTTTAAAAACTATTTACTTAGCAATAATTTCACGCTTACCAAAAATTGCAAGAACGGTACAAAAACATCCGGATTCACCAATTTTTAATTGTTTTATTTTAAAAATAACCCAGATTCACCACCAAGGTTTAAATTGTATCAATCTCTTCTTTCTGTATATGTGTGTAACAGATGTGTGTATGTGTGTATATGTATGTATTTTATTTTTTTCTGAACCATTTGGGAGAAAATCACATATATCATGTTCTTTTACCCCTTAATATTTCAGTGTGTTTGCTTATAAACAAGGATATTCTCATGCAAACATATTCAGGAAATTTAACATTGATACAATTCTTTAATCTACAGCCCATATTCCAATTTCGCCAATTATCCCAATAATGTCCTATATGACATTTTTCTCCTCCAGTAAAGGATCCAGTTCAGGGTCACATATTGCATTTCGTTACCATGTCTTTAGTTTTTTCTAGTCTGCAGTCTTTGTCTTTTATGACATTGGTCATGATTTAAAAATACAGGCTAGTTATTTTATATTTTATTTTCCTTTACTTGGGTTTGTCTGATGCTTCCTCATGACTACATAGCTCTAAGTGCACTGCTGGTGCAAGGATGTATTTGTTATACATACCTTCTTTGCCCCCCACTGGTTTTTAGACTTGACCTGCTCAAACCTATAATCTATAAAGCATTATATTTCTATTAAAATATGTACATTCCATAAAATTTTTAAAAAATTTGCATAAAATACATCATCCTACCATTTCAAAAGCAATTGTTGCCTCTGTACTTTATAATGGTTTCAAAGACAAGTGAAATTTACTTAATGGATTCAGTTTATCTAAAATTATTTAATCAATTATTTTATCGAGTATGGAAATAATTCCTCAGAGAACTGCTGTAAAGCGTTAAAGTTAATGATTTCTTCTCGCCAGTAAAACTAGAATCTTTCCAATTTTGTAAATCCTAATTTTACTTTTGCTTCTCTTAATGGTATCGCCAATGGAGAATAATTAAATTCCGATATTGTAAATCATAAGTACTTTCAGCTTTTGAAGTGGCAAAGTATTTGAATTGGTGCTATAGCCCAGACTTCAGGTATTTTCAAAGGATGAATGAGGAAAAAGGAAGTGGGGAGAAAGAACTTTTAACTGTGAGGAAGGCTCTACTATTTAAAAGATGGTTTAAAAAAATTCTCACTGTAGCTACAGTGCTCACACTGGAAATAAAAGTATAAAAATGGTCCTTTAGGATTTTTCTCTGGAGTAAGAATTGTTTCAAGGAAGAAACCGGCAGGGATATGGACATTTTGGACAGGGGCAGAAAAATGCCCTAGTGTTTTGGACACCATGGAAGCGCTAGAATTTTTAAATAAATATTTCACATTGTGAGAAACGTCTGAGTATTAAACACGCTTTTTTTTCCCCCTAGGGGGACACTAAACAAATATTTATTTAAGGAGATAGAAACTTGAAGGCCCCCCCTCTTCCCGCAAAGCTAGTCTTTGGCTCTGCTTCTAGGACTTCTAGGAACGTGCAATTAAAATAAAATCGAAACAACGAAACCCCCGCAGCATTTAGATTTCTTTTTTCCCCCTCAACTGCTCAAGAAAAGTCAGAAGCCGACGCTTTTTCCAAGTCTCGAAGTTGCCAGTTGTGAGGCTCCCAAGACGTCTCCCGCACACCCCAGGGACGATTCCGCACGGGTCCCTCCCGTTAGCCGGCGGTGCGATCGGGCTCCAAGGGGGTGTGTCCCGGCCCGCAGCGACCCGGCGCCAGCCTCCGCCGCGGGCCCACCTGCTCCTCTCGGCCGCCGCAGAGCCCCGGCGTCCGGCCGGGCCCCCGGACCCCACCCGCGCGGCGCCGCCGGCCGCCCCGCAAGTCCCGCCACCCGCTTCCGGACCCGGCCAGCCCCTCCGCGAGGTGCAGCTGGGACGCGAGCTCAGTTCCTTTCTTCCCTCAGCCCAAACTGCTAGCGGCCCCCGTGGCGGGAGGTGGAACCCGCACCCTACCCCCAAGGATGGGGGGCCCAGGCGGAGAAAGGGGGTCCCAGCCCTCCCCGGGCTGCCCGCACCGGCACCCCCCTCGCACGGCCCCAGCGGCGGCCCGCGTCCTCCCTCCAGCCCTAGCAAGACAGGCGTAGAGACTGCGAGTGTCGGGGGAGGGGTACAGGTCGGAGGAAGAGCATCCCCGGGCCGCAGCCGCAGCCGCAGCCGCAGCCGCCGCCGCCTGCTGCTCCCCCGCCGTTCGGCTAGGGGAGGCCTCGTCACAGCCGCCGCCTCAGCCGCGGCTGCAGATCTCGCGGTGTTTGCCGGCCGCCGCGCCGCCATATTGTGTGACAGTATTTTGATTTGGACTGGGCTGGCGGAGCCGCGGCGAGAGCGAGCGAGAGCTGGGGGGGTGGGGGGAGGGCAGGCGAGCGCGAGAGGGGTGGGGGCAGAGGGAGGTGGGGAGGCCGAGCGAGCCGGAGCCGAGGATCGGGGAGCGGCGACGCCGCCCAGCCGTCGTTTTTGATCTGCTGCAGCCGCCGGCGGGGCGACCCAGCCCGACCCCCTCCCCTCCCCCTCAGCCAGGAGCGGTGGCGGCGGCGGCGGCCGGAGGGAGTTGGCGGCGGCGGGCGAGCGGAGGGGGCTGAGCGGGGAGGGAGGGAGGGCTGAGGTGTCCCCCCTGCCGGGTGGAACCGGAGGCGGCGGCGGCGCTGGCGGCGGCCGTGGTGGCGGAGGCGACGGTGGAGACGGCTGCCCTAGTGGGAGAGGCGGCGGCGGCGGCCGAGGAGGAGGAGGGGGAAGCGGCGGCGGCAAAGGGTAAGCGGACAGCGCTGCCGGGCCTCGGCGGGATCCCCAACCTGGCTGTCCCCTCATCGCCCCGCACCCCCCTCCGTCTGGAAGGGGCTCTGCCGCCTCGCGAGGCCCGTGCGGGGCGTTCGCTTCTAACTTGCACTCTTCCTCCCTCCGCCTCTTTCCTTCCCCCAGTGGCGAGGCGGAGAGGGAGGCCCCCCGAGTCCCCCAGTCCGGTGGGGGTGGGGAGCATCGGGCCGGGCCTGGGCTCCGGGGCGTCCGTGCGGGGGGGGAGGGGGAGCTTCATTGGAATCGAGCGCCTAGGAGAGCCCCGGGTGGGGGAGGGCGCAAGGGGCTCGGGAGGGCCCCTCCCTGCGTCGGCGCCCCTGACCCGCCCCCAGGCATGTGTGAGGTGGGGGCGGGGGAGGAAAAATCTCCTTTTGGGGAGCCGAGGTCTAGTTAAAGATGACTTAGGGGCAGGGGGTTTTGGGGACAGACACGGGGCAGTTATGTGGGGGTCGGGCGGGAGGGAGAACATCGTTCCTTTGCGGATCTTGGTTTTCTGCAGCCGTCTTTGAAGTGGGGGGCAAGCCCTACTATGAATATGTGGCCCCTTAGATCTCACTGGATGTTTCTAGTTTTCAGTCCCATCAACCTCAAACCCTACGATTGTGGTTGAGTCAGGGAGGCTGCAAGGGTCTCTTGGCGGTGCTGAACAGGTGACAGGTGGATGTTTCTGTTGCTGATGCTGTGAGATGTTCAGGCACAGTCGTACACCAAAGTGTCAGAGACCGTGTGAGTTTGTATTTATGTGTTTGGCCATGTTTCATTCCATATATAGTATATTTGAGATGTTAGGTTTCCATTCTTCAAGTCAGCTTAATTGTTGTGGATAAATTCTTCAAATGTTTCTGATAAGAGGGTTTTCCAGGAGAGCGGAGGGAATTTGCAGCCTCACAGGGGTTTCTCCGTAGTTCACGAAATTTAGGCCCCCAGTGCAGGCTGTTGAGTGCCCTTATTCATTGGAAAGTTCTTGAACGCTAAGATCGTATTCAGAGCAACTGTACGGCAATATAATTTTGCATCCATTTTGTCTGTTTTAGGTAAGTTTGTAAAGTGTCTAATTTTGGGGTCAGATTGATTCACATTTTAGAAAAGGAATTTCGTTTCCGCTTTAGCATACTCTAAAGGTTATGATGATCATTATGCAATTCCAGATTTGGCCGGGAATTTTAGTGGGCATGGAATAGAATATTTGCTTTCAGTTTTTTCACTTCTGCTTACCACACTCTTCATACAGTAGCAGAGTATTGACACCTTTTAAAAAATATCTTTACATTCTTTGTAACAATGAAATCACGATTTTAAACTTTTGACGGTTTGAAACTGTAAATTTTGAAACCATGGCAGTTTGTAATAAAGGAAGACTTGCTTTTCTTTTGTTGTAGGCTTTGGCTGAGCATTTTAATTAGAAACAATGGGAAGAATTGTTAGATACATGAGCTATAGGCTAAATTAGGGTACAGTTAGTTTAAGGATTCTGCTGCTTTTAAAAAACATGTATGGAACGAATATGATGTACTATCAATGTGTTAACAGGAAATAGAACAAAAATTCCAGTGATTCAGAACTTCTGTTTGGGTTTTTCCCCCATAGGTCTAATCAGTTTCTAATAGAGGGTGCTTAAGTTTTAAATCTTTCAAGAATCAAACTGAAAGTTGAATACGTCAATTATAGATGAATAAGTTATCCCCTGAATATATTCCATTATTTCTTTTTTCTCTTGTGTGCATCGAGTAACTTTTCCTGAGTTTAAAAGTATTCTCTTAAGGACACTGATGAAATGCTACTATTGAACCCCCTTTAGTTAACTATTTCATAGTAGAACGTGTGCTTTAGTGACTCATTAAGAAGTGGATAAAATGGTCAGAACCTCATCAAATACATATTTTTGAAAAATAAATTTTAACTTAATCCCGTTTGATTGAAATCACACCTGTGCTTGGTCCTCTAGTGGAAAAAAAGCGCTTGCCTTCAGCTAAGGGTATTGCTAAGACTGGGAAACAATTTTTTTTTAATTTTGTTTTTGTTTTCTTTGTTTTTTGTTTTGAGACAGTCTCGCTCTGTCACCCAGGCTGGAGTGCAGTAGTGCGATCTTGACTCATTGCAACCTCCGCCTCCCGGGTTCAAGCGATTCTCCCGCCTCAGCCTCCCCAGTAGCTGGGATTACAGGCGCTCGCCACCACGCCCGGCTAATTTTTGTACTTTTAGTAGAGATGGGGTTTCACCATGATGGCCTGGCTGGTCTCGAACTCCTGACCTTAGGTGATCCACCCGCCTCAGCCTCCCAAATGCCTAATGAAATGAGGTTTTTAAACTCCGCAGTTATGTAGGCAGATCCCCACTTAGGTCAGTATTGAGAATTGCTTCTTTAGTATTAACAACTTACACTTGGTTAAATGTCTTATTACATTTGTGTCTTGGCAGAAATAGAAGTTTATTCTACATCCGTAATTTTCCCAGTAAGGAAAATTTCTTTTCACAAAATACTGTTTAGAGTGAAATGTACATATGTGTATCTGTGAACCTACTGCATTTTGAAAAATAAGTGTAATGTAGGCTGTTTTACTCTATGAGTTACTTGCAAAAAAAGTCCTTGAGGAATGTGTATTTTCTAAAACAGCATTTTTTTGAGTTATATAAACAGATCAAGACTAAAAGTTTATTTTTTATCATACTTTAGAATTTTTGCCTTGTTATAGATATTTTGGGGGAAAGTTCCTGATAATCTTTATAATATATAAAGTTCATAAATTAAACTGTAATTGAAAAATCCAAATTCTAATTCCATTATATCTCTCTCTGGCCAGGTTCCCATGACCCGGAGAACACTAGTAGCACTTTTCCTTTGTTTCACTTATGTCATCTTTATTTGATCTAACATTGGGTCTCTCTAGAATGGGAGGATTATGAGGTAATAACAGAGGCACATGTGAAGATTGGGCAAAACAGTAATAAGGAGGAGGAGAGACAGAGGATAAGATGCTAGCAGAGAATTAGATGAAAAGTTTTAGGCAGCTAGGAATGTGGAGATGTGGGTAGCGGTGGCTGCCAAGCACAGGAAAATGATCATGCTGAACTGTACAAAGGAGATTGTCTCTGAACCTTTTCATAGGTTCTGACACTCTATATATGTCATCTTATTTAAAACCCTCTGTATTAAAATGATAAGGATTTGGAGACATTGAAATTATATAGAATTTAAATGTATGCATGTTCATATGTTTTTGCCTCTGGCTCATATTTCCAGAATACTTAACAGTATTTTAACATTTTGTTTCTTATGATTCTGGTCCTAAAAAATCAAGGACGCTGCTTACTCAGAAAGCTAAAAAACCTGAGTAAGTACTCTTAGGAGTTATACTTTTTATGTTTTCTTTAGTTAATCACTAAACTTGACTGATCTTGATAAAACTAAGGAATTAGAGATTGCTAAGAGGGTGCTATCTTTTTCTAAGTATTCCATCTCTCAAAACAGCCTATTTACTAGTAAGTGGTACTTAACCTACATTCATTCAGCCTCCTAGGAAAAGAAAAAGATGCCAGAATAGTGATCCCACAGCTCCTACATTGAGGTTATGCGTTTCACTTGGATTTTCACTTGGATTTTTATTGACTCATTTTACAGAATATGTTTACTTTATTTCCTATTCCTTAGAAAAGGAGTGAGCACAGTGAGAAGTGTCAGCTGACAAGTGATGTTTCAGGACATCCAAGTCAGAATTATCACAAAGTAAAATTGTGTATGTTTATATGAATAAAAGATGTCTATGAAAATTGATTAAAGTTTTGGCACTTAAAAGTGCATTTGTTCAAAATTTAATTTACATACACCCCCTTACCTTTATGCTTCATAAATGAGGCTTTGCTGAATGCGACCTTTTGATTTGCCTTACTCATGTGTAATGTAAAACTTTAATAAGAAATTTTATTTCATTTCTAATCATGTATTCCAGTTCAGAATATGGTACCCAGGGAGTGATATCCTGCATAATAAAGAGAAAGGAACTAATATTTATTGAATGCCTACTGTGTGCCAAGCTTTTCTTCATTTCAGAAATATTTATTGAGCACTTATTATGTGCTAGGGACTCTTCCAGATGCTGGAGGTGCCGTATTGAAGAACAGACAAAAATAGCTTTTCATATAGTTTACATTTAGTGGTAAAAGACTTAATAAATGAGTACAGTGTAATATGCCTGGGACAAAACAGTACTGTGCAGAAAAATAAAACGGAAAAGGGAGTTAGGGAATGAACATTGCTTATTGAGCTTTTTAAAAACTGTGTAATGGGCATTATCCTTGATTTCAAAAAGCGAAACCTATCCCATACATAAAATTTTTCCTTTAAGAATACACTTCAAATTTCAGAACACAATTGTATTTATACTTCAAAGTTACAGAGTTTCAACAGCGATTTCCTATTGTTAGTATTTCAGAAAGCTGTTTTATGGCTGGATAGAAAATCAGAGTTTTTAATCCTGGTTTTGCCACTTAGTAGCTTTGCCACTAGATTTGGGACCAGTTACAATTCGTTAGCTTCTCTGAGCTTGTTTTCTTCTGTGTAAAATGGATACGATATCTTTCTTTTTCTGGTGAAGGAACATTGTGTCGTATGTTGTTGAATAGGTTGATGAGCTGGATCTCAGCATTTTAGCAAGGAAATAACAAACAGTGTATAAAATTCCAATTCATGTAAATACTTTTAAAATATTTAGTACAGTGCCTGGCACATAGTAACTATAGAGTAAATGTTTGCTTTTTGTCATCATTTTGCTTGTTAATTCAAAGAATCTGTTATACAAATTATTAAGGAAAGTTTTTGCAAGGATAAAATAACTCAAATTGTGAATGGGATTTTTGAGGGAAAAGTGGAATAACCATGCAAGTTGCAATACTTATTTTCATTTTTAGACTGGAAGATCACGAAACAGCACCTCAAGGGCAGAACATGTCTTCCTTTCAGTCTTTACTTCACATTATTTTCAGTGGTTGACCTGTAGTTAAGAGTTCAAGAAATACTGTGTGTTAAATGTTGAATAGTTCTTAATGATCATTTTTCTGTAAATTACAGCTCTTTTTGTAGTAAACTCCTGAGTCTGAAAGGTGACTGCACTGGAATCTCTACTTTTAATTTTAAGCACTGAATAAGATATCATTATGCAAAGTCTCTTAAATGCTATTTTGTGAATCTAGCCAAAAGTTCAAAAAATGTTCTAGAAATTGAGAGGAAGAAATCAATTATTTGTGGCTAGATTAGTCTTCATTAACCTATTTCTATGATGTTATTGGCATCAAAGTGAAAAAGTAATACAGCAGTTTTTAAAAGAGTAGAAGAAAATTTATGAATAATTATTTGCTCTTAACTGTTAAAGAACAAGTTTACCTTATCTTTTTAAGATAATTTCAATGAAAGTGTAGATTTGTCCTGGTTTTATGGATTAAATAGCTTGGTCGTTTACCTACATTTCTGTGATACAGGAAATACTGGTGTTTTCACTGAAAAGTGAAAACGTCCCACCAGCATCCCACCTCCCATCTTCACAGTATTTTAAGCATTCTTCAGATGCCTAAATCTTAGCGCCAGTCAACTCTTTCCTGTTCTGTTGTAAGTTATCCTCTACCTAAAGAATAATAATTTTAGCTTTCTCCAAACTTAAGACTTCTGTCAGGTTATGAGGCTTTCAGTCATTTACCCAAAATATTTCTTGGATTTTTAAAAAGTTCTCCACAAAGCATGTATCGTGTGCTTTATATTCAAATATGAACAAATAGGATGAAAAGTATTTCATTTTAGTATTTGATGTGCCACAGTACTACTTTAGAAATGAGATAGGAATACATACAACTGAATATTTTATACTCTTGTAATTTTTTTTTTCTTTGCTTGTTTTGAACAATAACTGTCTACTACAGGACAGAAATGATTCCTACAAGGTGTCAGTTTGAGTGGCTTCAGAAAGGAAGTCTGATTTACCTACAAACAAGTACAAGAGACAAGAGCAGTATAAGAATTTGTAGTATTTTAATTGCCTTGTTAAAAGAAAATGGAATTCTTGTTTCACTTAAGAAGAAAAACAAAAACCGGCCTAGTACCAGTGCTCCTAGTACAAGTCACAGAAGCCAGATAATAAAGTAGAGGTTGGAAAGGTCCTGCAGAGAGAGAGAGAGAAGCAGCAAGAGTATAGGAATGGGGATTTTAGCAGAGATTTTGGTAGAAATGTGTGAATGCCGATTGTTAATAATAGACTTGTCTAAAATAATCCATTAAAATGTGTAGGAAAGAGTAATTTTTGATCTATAAATTTTTATTCACCAGTTTATTAACCATCATCTGAATCATTAAATAATATTATTAATATTATTTTGAATTTTAGCTTAAAGTTTTACTCTCACATTGATATTAAGGAAAATTATTTTTGACCTTTAATATCTTAATGTTTACCTTTTTTAATGTTAGCAAAATTGAGCACATCACAAGTTTGCTTCCTGTCAGTTTGCCAGTGAAGCAGGCCAGAGATATTGCTTGGCTCATCAGTATAGAGCCAGTGGCAGGGCAGTTCAGGGGAGTGACTTTCCATTCCTCATCAATGAGAGAAAATACTTGCTAATGCAGATGAAAACTTGAACTCAGCAACTTGACCTTGCAGAACATTGTCCTCAGGCCAAGCAACTTTTGTTTAGTCAGAGAAATCAACAAAAGCAGTAATTCTGATATGAACTGGGGCCATAGGGGTAGAAGAGACTTTACCTGGTTTTAAACTGTGGAAAATATTACTTTTTTTTTTTTTTTTTTTTTTTTTTTTGGAGTGCAGTGACACAATCATAGCTCACTGCAATCTCAAACTCCTGGGCACAAGCCTTCCTCCCACCTCAGCCTCCTGAATAGCTGGGACTACAAGTGTGCGCAACTACATCCAGCTGATTTCTAAAAATTTTTTGTAGAGACAGGATCTCCTTTTGTTGCCCAGGCTAGGAAAATACTGCTTTTGATTTTGAGTTGATCTCTTTGTTGATTTTTCAGCTTCTCAGCCCCCACCTCTTTAACTAAATATCTTAATTTTACCGTGTTGGGAGTCAATGAAGTATAATAAAAGTTCTGGGCTTTAAAACCAGATGAGCCCAAGTTCAAATCTGAGTTCTGTTGCTGACTATAGCTATGTGGTTTTAGACATCATTCACACACTCTGAGCCAAGGAGTTTTCTTCAGAAAAATGGATATAGTAATACCTACCTTACATAGAACAGGTGAATTCTTGTTCTAGTTACATTAGGATATGTAGCTTAAGTAATGGGAAGTAATTTTACATTTGGAATTTTGCTTCGTTAGGTTTTTTCTTCAAGGTATCTGTCCACTTCATTTTTCCTCAACAAATAGAATGAAAAAAGAATTTCTATACTTTTTAATTTACTGTAACTCCTTAGACCAAGATGAAACAAACAAAACATCATCATTATTTTTTTAACTACAAAATAAACATACGGATTGTTAATTCTTTGTATTTTTCTTGCCTGTTCCTGTGGGAAAAGCTGCATTTTCAATTTGAAATTAGTCCACAAATCTATAATATAGTTCTTCTTTAGGAAAAGCATTAGAAAATTGGCATGGATAAGATTTTGAAAACACCTCAAATATGAGGTTTAATATAATACTACAAAACTTGTGCCACTTTATCTGTGTAAAATGATCTTTATACTTTTCTGTTATGTTTATGTTTTAAGACAGTGTCTCGCTATGTTGCCCAGGCTGGAATGCAGTGGCACAACCACAGCTCACTGAAGTCTTGACCTCCCAGGCTCAAGTGATCCTCCCACCTCAGCCTTCCAAGTAGCTGGGATTACAGATGCGTACCACAACGCTCAGCTTACTTTTTATTTTTTGTAGAGAAGGGTTCTTCCTATTTTGCTTAGGCTGGTCTTGAGCTCCTAGGTTCAAGGAATCATCTTGCCTTGGCCTCCCACCTAAGTGTTGGGATTATAGGTGTGAGCTACCACACCCAGCCTGTTTTAACAGCAGCTGTAGCAATGGTTTTATATTTTGTTAATAAGTTATCTGTATTGCTATAGTACCAGGAAGAGTAAACAAATTGTATTATTATGTTAAAATATTGGTTATACAAATAGCATTCAATACTAATTATTACAGCAAAATAGTCTACAACAGTTACACTGGTTTACCCAGTAGATTAAGACAAAAATTTTTAGCCTGGGTGACAAAGCAAGACACCATCTCAAAAAAAAAAAAAAAAGTTTAAAAAAGTCATTGCATTTTATTAAGTTCATAGGCTTAGAACATTCCGTAGTGTATATACATGAAATCTCTTAGCCTAGAGGTAATAAATATGCTTTAATCTTACACGTGTGCAGTTTTTGTGCAATCTGTAAAATAAAACCAGAAGCACAAATAGGAGATTGAACCATTTATCATTGGATAAATGACATGTTATCATGGCAGAAAGAATTATAAGGTACATGTTGGTCTTTTCAGCCTTGTGTTTTTGTTATTCTTTTTTTTTTTTGAGATGGGGTCTTGCTCTGTTGTCCAGGCTAGAGTGCAATGTTGCAATCTCAGCTCACTGCAACCTCTGCCTCCTGGGTTCAAGCAATTCTCCTGCCTCAGCGTCCTGAGTAGCTGGGATTACAGGCGCCCACCACCCTGCCTGGCTAATTTTTGTATTTTTAGTAAAGACAGGGTTTCACCATGTTGGCCAGGCTGGTCTCGAACTCCCGAACTCAGGTGATCCACCCATCCTCAGCCTTGTTTTTTTAAGCGGTTTTTAGCTTTTGCTGTTGGAAAAGTCAACATGTAGAGTGAAGTATTATGCACAGAAATTTGATTTTTGTTTTGATCAAATGCCGTTATTTAGAAAACCTAACATTTTCACATCCTTTTGGATAGGTCACTTAATATCAGTAATAATTAGGTCAGCAAATTAATTTTGTTTTTTTGTAGTTTGCAAGAGTTTATCTTATGTTCAGCAAAGCTAATAATTGCATAAAAATTTAAGTGGGAGAAACTGGCCTTTAAATATTAATATTCAGATCTGTGGTACAAAGCCTATTATATAGATATTTGCTTCCACATTCTTGATATCCTATGGACTATTTTGTCTTTTACACTTTTCTTTTATACTAGCATTTCCTGATTGTAGGTTTCTATTAGGGTTGTCATCATTATAAAATATAGGCAAGATGGTTGTTTTTTAAAAATTTAAGACAGATTAAATGTTCCATTTAATTACTGAGCACAAATTATGACATAGTTGCTTGGTTAATTTTATTGATTTATTATTTATTTGTTTAGAAATGGGGGTTTCGTTATGTTGCCTAGGCTGGTCTCGATTCTCAGGCCCAAGCCATCCTCTTGCCTCAGCTTCCCAAGTAGCTAGGACTACGTATGGCATGCCACTGAGCCTGGCAACTTGGTTAATTTTTAAAAGTCAATTAGTGACCTGATAAACATGAGCGCGTCTGCTGTTCAGAAGTTAAGCAGCTGTATGTTGCAGATGTATGTAGGTGTCACAGTTAAGTAGTTACTAGAATTGTGAGAAAATGTGCTCAAGGAACCATCCAAGGGATCCGTGTCAAATAAAAGTTGCTAGAAATACAGATATTTTATAATTTGCATTGAGAGTGACTTACTGTTTACCCCATGATTAGCATGTACCTGAATTGTACTTGACTAAAGTACTGCTTGCCAACTCTTAGGATGATTTTATAGGAAATGGAAAAATAAGCACATGGAAATGGGGATTTCAGAAGAAAATTCCCACTTCCACATATGGCGATTCTGCTTTTTTGCATATGAAAGTGCATTGACACGTGTTGAATGCCCTTTGAGATTGTCTAGCTAAGGTAATTGTTTGGCCTGCATGAGACATACTCATTCTCTTCGTGAGATTTTTCCCCTCATGAACATTGCCATACGTTTAAATGATGACACAGCCATTGCTGTAATTTTGCAAGTGGAACAAGAAGTAAGTGCTCTTGTTGAAGGTAATTAGTTCATTACCTAATTGAAGTTAGTTCATTACCTAGTTGAAGTAATTAGGTAGAAGATTGAAGTGGTCATCTTAACCAAACCAAGCTATCTATCAGTATATCAACTTTTATAGACTATCACATGATCGAAAGAACAGAAACTCCATAGAGCGTATTTCATATGTCTTCTATGACATGCTTGTGCAGAATAGTTGGCTAACCCAAGAAACCTTGCCTTACTCATTCTTCTATTGTGTCTCATCTCTACATTCTGTTTGTTTTGTTTGAGAGGGAGTCTGCTCTGTCCCTCAGGCTGGAGTGCAGTGGTGCAATCTCAGCTCAGTGCAACCTCCACCTCCCAGGTTCAAGCAATTCTCCTGCCTCAGCCTCCCAAGTAGCTGGGACTGTGGGCGCGTGCCACCACGCCTGGCTAATTTTTTGTATGTTTAGTAGAGACAGGGTTTCACCGTGTTAGCCAGGATGGTCTCGATCTCCTGACCTTGTGATTGGCCCGCCTCGGCCTACCAAAGTGCTGGGATTACAGGCATGAGCCACCGCACCCGGCCTCTACATTCTTTATTATTCAAACTACCTTACTTATCCAATAGTTTTGAGTTCCTGCTGTGTGCCTGTACTTTGCTAGGTCAAAGGGGTGGACAGATATGTAAGATACAGTTCTTGTCCTTAAGAGACATATATACAAACACATGTGATATACCGTGACAAATGCTGTGACGGGGTTAAACATAAAATACTTTAGGAATCCATAGGAGGTAGTGTCTCCTATGGATAAGGATTAGGCAGTATCTCCTATTCAGTAAGGGATGAAAGGACATGACAGGGAAATCTTCCTAGGAAAGGTGACACTTAATCTGAGTGTATATCAGATAGGCAAGGAAGAGAGTTACAGGCTGCAGATAGGTCTTTTTAGATAGAGAGAAACACCATGCATGAAAGATGGAGGTAGGAAAGTCCACATGTACACAGTAACTGTGTGTAGTTCTACAGTGCATTAGGTACCAGTGGTGGGTTAGCTGGAACTGAGGTGGAAAATTAGAAAAAAGACAGAGCACCTGTATACTCCATAAAGGAGATTTAACTTCATCCTTCAAATGGATGGAAGACAAGTTCTTAAATTAACATTCTAGAAAGATTCTCTTGTTGTAGTGCACAAAATACCTTAGAAAAGAGCCAGACTTGGGAGGAAGAGGCAGGCATATAAGTATCTATTTGAGAGTTGATTAGGACCCAAATTAAGGCACTGATAATGGGGTAATTAAGAAGAATAGGTAATGTGTTTGAGAAGGAAATATTGAATGTGACGTAAAGCAGTGAAGATCACACATGCCCTGGGTGCATAGTTGTGATGGTGATGTTCACCATTACAGAACAGACCGGGGTTGCAACAGGTGAGGAAGACATTTGAGTTCTGTTTGTTGATTTTAAGGTTCTATGGAGGGAGAAAGAGGAAGACTTCACTTGATATGGAGGAGATAGAGAATGCTTGTCTGATTAGATAACATTTGAGCAGGTACATGAATGAAAATAGAGGCAGTAGCAAATGCAGTGGCCTTTAAGTGGGATGTCCTTGCCATCTTCTAAGAGCAGGAAGGCCAATATAATTGGAGCTGGGCTGGGGGGGTTGGGGGGTGGAAGTAGGGTAGATGATATCCAACTGTGTATGCTGTTCATGTAGGGTGTTTAGACTGTGATAAGGACTTTAGATTTTACTCAGGATGGGGTAGGAAGTCACCAAAGGGCTTTAAGATAAAATCTAATTTGTATTTTCCCCCCTCACTTCTTAGAACATTATTTATTTATTGACATTTGTATGTGTGTGGTTCTGTAACATTATTATATATATGTATAAATTCATGTGACCTTCACAATTAGGTTATAAAAACTGTTTCATCATCATAAAGAGACTCCCTTGTTTTACCCCTTAAGTTTCACCTTTCGTTCTTGGCAACCACTTATCTGCTTCTGTTCTCTATCACTATAATTGTCACTTCAAGAATGTTACATAAATGAAATCGTACATGATGTTACCTTTGGAGATGGGCTCTTTTTTTTTTTCACCCAGTATAATCCCCTTGAGATCCTTCCAAATTGTTGCATTTATCAATATTTATTCCTTTTTAATGCTAAAGAGTTTACCATCGTATGGATATACCACAATTTGACTTTGGAATTTCCAACTTTGGGTTGTAAAAATAAAACTGCTGTGAACAGGTTTTACAGGATTTTATGTGAAAATACGTTTTCTTCTCTGTAGGATAAATTCCCAAGAGTGCAGTTGTTGGGTTGCGTGATAAATGTATGTTTAAATAAGAAACTGCCAGACTTTTCCAGAGTAGCTGTACAATTTTACATTCCCGCCAGCAATATGTGAGAAACCTACAGTTTCTCTGCATCCTCTCCAGCATTAGTATTGTCAGTATTTCTTATTTCACCCAGTCTAATAGTATGTAGTGACCATTAATTTGCATATCCTTAATGGCTAATGATGTTGAACATATTTTCATGTGCTTCTTTGCTGTTTACATATCCTCTGTGGTGAAATGTGTTCAAGTCTTTTGCCCATATTCTAATTGAATTGTTTTGTTTTCTTGTTGAGTTTAGAGAGTTCTTTACAAATTCTATATCCAAGTCCTTTGTTGAATACGTCATTTACAAATACTTTCTCCTAGTATGTGGCATGTCTTTATAGTCTCTTAACAGGGTCTTTTGCAGAGCAAAAAATTAGCTTTGATGAAGTTCATTTTGTGCATTTTTTCTTTTATGGATTGTGCCTTTCTTGTCAAGTCTGAGAACACTGGCTAACCTTAGGTCCCAAACAAAAAAGACTATCCTTCCTTTATTGAATTGCTTTTGTACCTTTGTCAAAAATCAGATAGCCGTAATTGTGAGGATCTATTTCTGGATTCTCTGTTCTGTTCCATTGATCTTTGTGCCTGTCCCTCCACCACTACCACACTGTTTGATTACTATTGCTATATAGTAAGTCTTAAAATTAGATAGTGAAATTCCTCCAACTTCATTCTCCTTTTTCAGAATTGCTTTAGCTATTCTAGTTCCTTTCCATGTAAAATTTAGAATCTGTAAAATGACAGTTTCGGGGAAATTGACATTTTTATTTTGTTGAGTCTTCAATCCATGAACATGGTATATGGTATGTCTTTTATTTAATTCTTTTATTTCTTTTGTCTAAAAACCAGCATTTTTTAGTTTCTAGCATAAAAATCCCGTGCATGTTTTGTTGGATTTATACCTAGATATATATTTTTTAGAACAATTGTAAGTGATACTGTGTTTTTAATTCTGATTTCCAATTGTTCATGTCTAATATGTGGCAGTATGGTTGGTTGATTTCTGTGAGTGGATCTTATATTTTGAGACTTTGCTAAATTATCAGTTTTAGGAGGTTTATTTTGTAGATTCATTGGGTTTTCTGATGTGCCTGTGCATAGACAGTTATTTACATTTTTTTCTTCCCAGTCTGTATGCTTCTTATTTCCTTTTCTTCCTCTGCTACTTGCAATGCTGTTTCATAATAGTGGTGGGAGCTGACAAGCTTGTTTCTGATCTTAGTGGAAAAGCATTCAGTCTTTCACCATTAAGTATATGTTAGCTGTAGGTTTTTTGTAGATGCTGTTTATCAAGTTGAGGAAGTTCCCTTTTTATTTGTAGTTTGTTAAGTGTTTTTATCATGAGTAGGTCTTCAATTTTGTCAAATGCTTTTTTCTACCTCAATTGATATGGTCATATGGCTTTTATTCTTTAAGCTGGTAGCTAGTAGTTACTTACCTTTTTAAATATTCACTCTGCTGTGTGTGGAGTAGACTTTGGAGATAGAGCAAAGATTTAAACAGGGAAAATATATTAGAAATTATTGTCATACTTAGATGATGGTGGCTGGGACCAGGACAGTAATAGGAAAGGGTGAGAACAGATCAGATTTTGGATATGTTTCAAACTCTGTGTGGGAAGGAATTGCTGATGAATTGGATCTGAGGCATAAAAGAGAATTCAAGGATGACAAGAGATTTTTGGCGCAAGCAATTGGAAGTATGGAGTTGCCATTGACTCAGTTTGGGAGCATGGTAAAGTAGCAAGTTTAGACTGAGCAATCAGGAGCCTTTTTTTTGGATGTGTTAACTTTGAAATGCCTTTTAGACATATAACCAGTGATATCAACTGGGCAATTCATTCGGTATAATGGAATTCAGGCAAGAGATTCAGACTAGAAATATGAATTTGGGAGTATCAGTGGAGTTGATGTGAAAGAAGTTATAGTGGTATTTGTTTAAAACTATACCTGTGACTGCTTTCTAGTTACTGTAATTTCAGATTTATTAGCAAAAAGCCAGACTGTTCTAACATGTGAAAGAGCTTTGTGAAAATTTGGATTAGTTCTGCTGTGTATGTGACATGAAATGCAACAGAAATTTTGTAATTGGGAGGTGATTTGGGGATGGATGTTTAATATGTACTTAGTCATACTTATTTGATAGGTAAATGGCTGTTAACAGTGGTCATCTAATAGTGTCTAATTTTTAGAGCTTTGCCCTAAATCTTTATAAAATGAAGTAACTACATGTTGTGGAAAGGGTTTGACACTGTTATTAAGTGCCCGAATGACTTTCTGTGGCAACATTTATCTTATAGATAAAAACAGCCAGAGAGATAAATGTAAAATAAAGATGAAAAACAGGAATGTAAAATAGCTGGCAAGGAGAGGCTTAGAGCCAGAAATACATCAGTAAAGGGAGCAGGTCAGTCTTAGTCACAGAGAATTTGTAGAAAGACATAACTCCTGAGTCCCACTGTGATCATGTGTACTTTAAATTCATGTAATTTGGAAAATTTTTTAAATGCCACAAGTTTTTTCTGTTGTAACTGATTATTAGCTCCAATAATATTTCCTTATTGATAATTTATATCTTTCTAGCACTTCGTTTTATTTACCCCCATTGCAAGATTGCCATGTGTATTATAATTATCTGTTTACTTTTCAGTTTCTCCCACTGAATGTCAGTTTTTATAGCATGAGTACGATACCTTGGCGCTTGAGTGCTCAGTAAATATTTGTGAATGAATGGACACAAGACTACTAGAGTTTAGAGCTAGTAAACTTGATTGTTTTCGAAAGTAAATGAGCTTTTGGGATTCTGCAGTACAGGTTGTGGTTGAATGTCTTTCTGATGCTTCCAAACAAGTATTCTAGCCCTAGAGATTGCACCCATACATAGCAGCGTCACCAACCCAAGATTAGTGAGGCGTACATTTTGCCTCTTTTTTCTCTTTTCCCTAGTGGTAATGGATTTCTGCAAATTCGTCTAAACTTTGGCCCAGATTTCTTGTGTTGAATGGAGTACACATTGCAAATAGTAGGCCAGGTTTAGAGTTGAGTCCATAATAGCATGTCTCCTAGGAAATTTCTTGTGCACATTTTAAAAGAAAGGAATGTTAATCTGTCTGTCTTCTACGCAGTCCTTCTGCCCATTTTCAGGTAGATGGTAGATGTATAGGCCAAGTTTCTCTTCAGTATTTTTATATACCTTTCCACTTTTGAGCTTTACAAGACAAAAATACCCTTAGCCCTTACTATTCCAATGCAGATTTAAATATTAGGAGATTGGGTATTTTTAAAACCATATATTCTTTTATTTCCAGATCCATTGTGTGTGTGTGTGTGTGTGTGTGTGTGTGTGTGTGTGTGTGTGTATGTCTATATGTCTGTATGTGTGTACAGATACATATATTGTGTTAGTCCATGGCAAATTAATAAAGTTTGTAAAAAGAATGTCTTTCTCTGGTATTGTTGACACCAACATAGTAAGAATGTTTAAGTGCTTTGCATTAAGCATCTCAGGGAATAAGGAAAGGGAGCTGTATAAAATAATTCTTTGTCTAGTAGGACAAACTGTGTAGTTAACTGAGTCTCGTATAGAGGTGCCTGCCTCACATGATTATTGGGAGCATTAGATGAGTTTATGCATTATAAGTCATTTGACCTAGTGCCTAGCACTTAGTAAATATAAGCTATTAATAGAAAATTTATTGCTATAAAATTATAAAAATAATAAACTTTAAACTTTATAATCATTTTTATTATAACTCTTCACTTGGCTTTCTTGATACCATTCTTCCCAACATTTTCTCTGCCTGATTTTTCTGACTTATTCTAAATTCTTCATCCTCAGGTCTCCTCTCTCTTACCTTTTTTTCATTATTCCCTGTGTCAGTGTCAGCACCTTCTGCTGAAACTCACTACAGCATATCTCTACAAAATCTCTTGCCTTTCTTAGGGAGGAAAGTGACATGATTCAGCCAGTTTTTAGGAAGCTAGCCAAGTTTGTTACCACTGTGAAATACAGTTTAGAAAGGCTTAGCCAGGCATAAGGCCTGTAATACTAGAGTCTTGAGAGGTTGAGGCAAGAGGATTGCTGAAGCCAGGAGTTTGAGACCAGCCTGGGCAACATAGCAAGACCCCATCTCTAATAAAAATAAAAAACTAACTCGGCAGGTAAAGTGCACCTGTAGTCCTGCCTACTCAAGAGGCTGAGTTGAGAGGATCACTTGAGCCCAGGAGTTCGAGGCTGCATATCTATGATTACATGACAGCACTCCAGCCTGGAAAACAGAGCAAGACCTTGTCTCTTAAAAAAAAAAAAAAAAAAAGAAAACCTTAAGAGTAGAACAAGCAGTCAAACAAGAGGTCATGGTGTTAGGTGATTGCCCAGATAACACATACTTGAACAAGGACATTGTGGTGGAAAAGAGAAATTTTTGTGAAAGTAATCAGTGAAACTTTGCCATTGATTATATGTGGAGAGGAAAAGAATTGAGAACTCTGAGGTTTCTAGCTTCAGAAGCATGTCATTTATAATTAACAGAGAAATACATTAGTGAGTAGGAGGCAGTGAGTTGAGTTTTGGACAAGGTGACTTTAGGTTGCCAGCATGGTACTGTCAGGCTATTAGTTTACTTGTTCCAGTCCCACCCCTCCCTTCTGCCTCCCTCCTTCCCTCACTCGCTCACTGAATTCCATTGCTATTAGTCTAAGAACTTCCCTTTAGGAAAAGTAATTTTTTTTAGTCACTGTCAGCAGTAGAGCTTGAAATTTGTGGAGACCAATTCCCCATTTCCTACCCACATTCTCATTATCCTCTTTTGGTCCGTTTCCCCAGGGAAAAAGATGAAGATTATTTAGAATAATATCTACTACCATCATTACTACCACCCCACCCCACCTCACCTCCAGGAAATTGGTAGAAAAGTTTATATATAGATATGTATGTATGTATGTATTATATATATATAAAATATATGTGTGTATATATAACATATATATAATATTCACATACATATATTTGAGACAGGGTATTACTCTGTCACCCAGGCTGGAGGGCAGTGGTACAGTCATAGCTCACTGCAGCCTTAACTTCCTGGGCTCAGCCTTAACCTCCCACCTTAGCCTCCCAAGTAGCTGGGACTACAGACACCAGCCACCATGCCTGGCTAATACTTTTTTTCTAACTTTTTGTAGAGGCAGGGTTTTGCTGTATTGCACAGGCTAGTCTCAAACTCCTTGGCTCAAGTGATCCTCTTGCTTTGGTCTCCCAAAGTGCTGCGATTACAGGTATGAGCCACTATACCTGACCTAGTTTTTTATTTTTACATCAAATAAATGAAGCAACTTGGCAGGGCTCTTTGAAGAAAAATACAATTTTATGAAGTGTTTGTGATTAAAATATTAATAAGCAGAGTAACACCTCATTCATCTAGTATTCTTAGGTAGTAAGTACATAAAATGATTGAAACTTACTCCTGAATCTATTTTAGAGATTTTATAGAGATTTTACAATATATTATGTATATTGTGTGTAGATAAATATAGATATTCATACCTCCAAATCTATTTCTTTATAATGTTTCACATACTTTGCTGCTTTCTGAAATAGTAACACCTCCTCCCCTCCCCCACTTTTACCCTGCATACTAAACCTTTTCTGGAAGATAGAAATAAACATTTTGTTTCAGAGCTTCAGAATGAGTCAGGAACCCCGGGTTCTAGTCCAAGGCCTGGCACTAAGTTGCTATATGAGAACTGAATCATAGATTCTAGAACAGTGCCTGGCACGTAGTAGTGCTTAACCAATATGTTTGGAATGAATCATTGTCTTGTGCTGACTTTAGTGCTCCTTCCTTGATTTATTACTTGGAATTCATTGCTGCCTAGTAAATAAGCTTCTGGGTTCTTAATTAAATAGGAGTATCTAGGTTCTGATAGAGGTGAACTATAAGCCTTATTTATGTCTGTTTTAACTCCTTAGTGGAACTTTTGGCTTATCTTGATGTATTTTCTGGTACTCAAAGTTGCCAAACAGATGATCTTCTGTGCTTGATTTACTGGGGGCACTTGCTGAGTACTTTATATGTGCCTATATTATGTATCTGCAGTGTTCTATGTGTAAGCACATAGCACATGTCTCCGGGGATCTTACAACTTAGATGAAGAGACACAGAAGTAGACTGTAAGAGAATAATTAAATGTTGAATCATAAAGCATTGACCTACAGCTACATTAGTAGTTGTAGGAAAAGATCCATGTGGGCTGAAGCAGGATAAAAAGAATTCAAGTAGAAGGTGAAATTGGAATTGGTTTTGAAGAGGTAGTTAAGATTTTGATAAGCCTCAAGGTGAAGACATAACATTCTAAGCAAGGGCAGTAGTGTAGTAAGCAAAGAAAGGAAAGTGTGGGTTGAACATGTTCAGACAGGCCTGCCCAGATTCCTAAGGGTGTGGGGACTGCTGGGAAATAGAAGCAGGTGAATTTAATAGAGTAGTTTTAATCTGCATGACCCTGAAGGGATCCAGGGATACAATTTAGAGGGCTGCATGCATTTAGATTAAAAAAAAGTGACATCTTTATATTTTTATGAACTTTGAACTGAAATTTAGCATTTCCTTTTAATAAGATTTTAAGCGGCAGACTACAGTAATATTAGCAGTACCTATATCTTTTATTACTAATAGAAAAAGCACAGATATTTTCAGATTACAGCTGTCGATATCTCTATAATTTATGCATATTACTACTTCAGAATTATGGTTTTTATTAGACTCCCACTAGATTTTATTGTATTATTACTAAAGAAGCATATGTATGAATATATCACATACAAGGTTTTTAAAAACACTTGATAACTGTTTCGGTATAATTGGTTTTCTTAGTAATGTATATTTTATTTTATGCATTTAAAACCATATTTTCAAAAACAATTAACTATATTTTAGTAAAACTGGCTTTCTTTATAATCCTAGATATTGTATTTTATGCATTTAAAACCACTCTGAGGGGGACTCTGTAGCTTTCTCCAGACTGCCAGAGGGATTCATGACCCCTGATCTAGTGGAACCAAACTGGAGAAGGCATTGAAAAACCACACTGAGGGGTTTTAGCCGAAGTGATAAGCAGGAAAGGAGCCTTGCCAATTTTGTTCATTTGTTTGTTTTGTTTCAGTTACAGAATAGATGTGCTAACATAGAAAATTTCAAAGTTTCAACCAGTTTAGAAAAAAGGCTCAAACTCTTCTTAGCTCACAATTGTAGATAAACTGTTTAAAAAAATAACAGAAACTCATCTTGTAATACCACAGTCACTGTCCTTCCTCTTTTATTATTTATCTGTTTCAGTTTATTAAATTCCTCTGCAATTGAGTGAAATATTTAAAGTGGTTATATAGGAAGCTTTCTTAATCTCTTATACTATACTTACACAGAGGGTGGGAAGACTGGCAGGGAGCTAAGCAGTGGGTCTGGTCATTTATATGTTGGATGATAGGGATAGGGTGGTAAGCAGTTAGAGATACAGTAGAATTGCAGGAGATATTGGAAAGAAAAAATAATAGAACTTGGTGGTATGGGAGCTGAGATGCATGGAGTCAGGTAAGAGAGAGTATCAGGAAGAAAGTTAAGTATAGGGTGCCTAAATTAGGATTCCTAGAATAATATTATACAGGTCCACAATGCTTTATCTGAAACCCTGAGGCCAGCTGTGTTTTGGGATTCAAACATTTTTGGATTTGGGAAAGGTAACGTGTATATTGTATATTACATAACTCTCCCAGCAAGGTCTGAGGTATCATCCTGTAACTAGACACTAGTATCTCTGCAGTGAAGGTGAAAATATTCACAGTAAGTGGGCTAAATCAAGCCTGTAAATAACCTTACATCAGTTCAACTCAAGATTTTTGCCACCACCAAATGAGTTTCCATATGAAGCTTCATGGAAAAATCTTGTCCTGACATTTTATTTCAGAACTATGGAAGTAATTGTGGACTGTATTGACTGTAATAACCATTGAGGAGAGTCTTAGAAGTTGTATTTTAAGGAATGTTAATTACAAAATGGATGCGATTTCAAGGAGTTGGGTAAAGGTAAAGAAAGAGAAGAGAGAAGAGTTAAGGTAACTTCACTTTGCAGGCTGAAAAGAAATTGCTACTTCTGACAAAAATGGAAAGTTGAGGAGGGAAACTAGTTTTGGAAGAGTTTAAGTTTAAACATAAGTACAATTAAGAAGAAACAACATATTTTTGCTTCACATGAAAGCTTGGAAGTTGTTGGAGTGTAAAATTTCCTTTTAAAATGAAACCTAGAAGGAGCTTAACAGCAACCTACAAGGAGCCTAACAGACTGATGTTGACTGAGATCTTAGTGTTTCTGAATTGATAACAGAAATTATCGATTGGAAAGGTGTGCCTAAATAAGTGAAGGTTGTGATCCTACTCATGGAACCAAACCTGGAAAACAGAATAAAAGGGGTAGAGTGAGATAATTCACCTTGTAGCAGGATTCTTTTCTGTATGGTTGAATCATTCCTATGGCTATATTTATTATAACGTGAATATATTTAGAGTAGTAATTGTTCAGCAGCAATGGGAGCTGCCATGTGCCAGGCACTGTTCTAAGTGCTGTAGCAAGCAGTCCATGCTGTTTCTGTCTTTTGGACTGGGTCAGGACATCAACTCACGTGGGAAGCACAGATAGCGTAATTTTGTTAGAAAATCTAGGATATGACTGGGCACGGTGGCTCACGCCTGTAATCCCAGCCCTTTGGGAGGCCGAGACGGGCAGATCATGAGATAAGGAGATCAAGACCATCCTGGCCAACATGGTGAAACTTGGCTCTACTAAAAATACAAAACTTAGCTGGGTGTGGTGGCACGCGCCTGTAGTCCCAGCTACTTGGGAGGCTGAGGCAGGAGAATTGCTTGAAGTGGGGTTGCAGAAGCGGAGGTTGCAGTGAGCCAAGATCACACCACTGCACTCCAGCTGAGTGACAGAATGAGACTCCGTTTCAAAAAAAATGAAAAAAAGAAAGAAAATCTAGGATATAATTAATGCATAAATATGTAGGATTAAGTAGGTTTTAACTTTTTTGTCTGCCATTCTGTAATTTTTAAATCCACTTTAATAAATGGACTCATACATTGACACTGTCATATAAGTAAACTCTCTTAGAAATAGGGATAAGTGTTTTTTAACAGGAAAGAAGCACGGCCCAATAATTAATCTTTTTTTTTTTTTTTTTTTGAGACGGAGTCTCTGTTGCCCAGGCCAGAGTGCAGTGGTGCGATCGCGGCCCACTGCAACCTCCACCTCCCAGGTTCAAGCGATTCTCCTACCTCAGCCTCCCTAGTAGCTGGGACTACAGGTGTGCACCACCACACCCAGCTAATTTTTGTACTTTTAGTAGAGACGGGGTTTTACCATGTTGGCCAAGCTTGTCTCAAACTCCTGACCTCAGGTGATCCACCCGCCTCAGCCTCCCAAAGTGCTGGGATTATAGGCGTGAGCCACCATGCCCGGCCTCAATAATTACTCTTGAGCCACCATGCCCGGCCTCAATAATTACTCTTGAAATTTGTTTAATTGCTCTGTTCATATTTACTGTATATAAATGTAGGCATTTACTTTACGATTCATAAGTAATAATGCTAATTTTTTTGTGTTAAACTTTTATTCAGATTCTACTGACATATTATTTGAACTTTATGTTTTTCTTCTATTAAATAAGGGTGTTGGACTAGATAATCTATAAGGCTCCTTTCAACATCAAATCTATGATTCGGAATCTTTTAAGTTTCATCAAGTAGAATAAAAAGCTTAAACTACAATTTAAAGGAGATTCTCCTTAGATTATGCTGTGAGTGTAAATAAGATGCCAGAGGAACAAGTGAGAGAATGAATGTTATAACTTTACACCTACATCCTTTTGGCAAACATTAATAAGAGGCATAGAAATAAGAATTCTAAGAAACTAGAATGCAGAGTGTTGACCGGAAAAGAAGTTTTCAGAAAGAAAATTATTAGTAACGTCAAGCTAGTACAATAAAGAAGGAACCTTGGACATGAGGTTAGACAGCTACAGATACATTTCTGGTTTTAACTCTGCTGCTTATTGGAGTTTCGATGAGTAAAAATTACTTAATATGTTTTTTTAAAAGAGTAAAAGCAAGTTCACTATAATTTGTAAATAACATTGTATACCTGGAAAAGCCAAGAGAATCAACTGAAATATTACTATAAGTAATGAGATTTCAGTATGATGACTAGTTAAAAAATTTTTTAAAGTGGTTTATCTGAAGTGGTTTTTTTATTTGATGGTCTTTAAACTGAAAGCCTATTCATATGAGTTACTGAATGGAAATCCTCAAACTTAAATACCCTTTCCCCTTCTTTCTGAGGAATGCAGTAATTCAGTCTTATCATCTAAGTTTTAGTATATTTTGAATAAGACACTTCCATGTTAACTTTTTAAAACTTTTAAAATGAAGTTGTGGCAGAGAATACACTTAAAACAACTATAAGGAAATCATTTTTAAAAATTCCTTGTGGCTTGTGATACTTGCTCTATTACTTGGTAATTTTAGAGAGGGTGTAATCTGATCTTTGAGCCATATTTGGTAAATAATAATTTTGTGTGGAACCCACTGTTCTATCAGTAAGAGGAAAATTATTGCCCATATATAAGGCTTTTCTTTGCCCTTAAAACATTTCCTAACTTAAGGACCAAATTATATCATGCATTGATTGCTTTTATGTTTTTTTAAAAAGGATTATACCGGATCTATATATAACTTTTTAACAAGAGATGTGTTGACAGAAGTATTTTATACTTTACTTGGAAAGAGAAGAATTACATGTCTTCTTGTTTACTACTGATTCTTTTTATATCCTAAATATAAATTGTTATATTTTTATTTATCATCAGCTCTCAAAATTGACCTCTCTCATATACTCAATTTGTGGCTATTCTGGAAGATAATCAGTTACATGTCTTAGAATGTGATTATAGTTGAATTATTTAAACCGAAAGCCTGCTACCTAGTTGTTGCTTTAGCATTTGTGAAAATGAAAACTTAAGTATACCCACATGTTTAGAACAAGAAAATGTGTTACATTCTTTAATAATGCAGAAAAATATATTGAATGCCTATATGTGCCACACTGTTAGGTGCTTTACATACACTTTAGCTAAATCTCATGGACAGTACAGCAGGGTGGGTAGTGATATTCCATTTAATAAAAGGGAGATTTCTGCAGTTTAAATTCAAAGCCATACTGAAATCAGATCTGAACTTAGACTTCTCTCTCACAGAATTCCTTGTCCTACAATGTGCCATCACAATAGATGGAAAATTTACATTTTTCACAAAAACTACTTTTACTCTGTTTTGCTGTTTATATTGCTAGTTACTGGAAATGCAGGGAATTCAGTTTTTGGATCTTCGTCTTCACTACTTTTTTTTGTCCTATTACAGTTTTCACAACATCTATGATAATTTGAGAGCAGCAGAAAATTCTATTTATTTTGACTCCTGTGGGATTAGTTTCTTAGAGAAATTCGTAAGGGTACCAGCCTACCAAGCATAAGGACATCATTTCCAAGTTTTAGTAATCAAAATAGTACAACATTCTACCATTCATAATATCCTATTATTTCTGTAACCTTCGTAGTTGCAAGTTTGTTTTTGGTTTTTGTTTTATATGGCCCTAACAAAAATTTTTTTAAAAAAAATCATTGAATCTATTTTGGTAATGGAAAAAAAGATTTTCCAGTGTGGTTAAGAACCACATCTTATGAGCTGTTCTTTGCCTCCCTCTTTAAGAATTACCAAGTGTTTTTAAAAATTGGAACTTAACATTCAGTTCATTGCTTGGATATATCTAAAGCATTTCTTAAGAAACCCCTGGGAATTGATCATAGGAAATTAGGGGAGTGTTTAGAAGATGATTGGAAACACAATAGTGAAAGGGAAGAGCAAAATGACCTGAAAATGAGAACTTTACATTTCCAATTTTGGATTTTGTTGTTGTTTTTCTCTTTCTGTTAGAGTTACTCTGTGGTCTCCTGTTGGACAGTCTGTTGCTAAAAGCCATTAGAGATTTCATAAAAACTACTGTTTTGAGTTGCTGGAATTGAGAGTCCAGAATAGTGTTGGGTAGGTTAAAAGAATGACTTAACCAAAGTAAACAGCATCCTTTGGTTACTTGCAATTTAAGAGACCCATTTTCCCTTCAGAATATTTTATGTGAGAGACTTTGGGGACTACCTTACTGCTATTACATCTCATAATGTTATCTGGTCACATTTCTTGTTCTGCCTACCTCTAGTTTACTCTAGTTTTTCTTCTGCTTTCAAGGCTCCAGACCCAGTTCCTGGACCTGCCCTGGAAAAGAAGTATCCCGTAGAGATGAGCTCACTGCAGTTACTTAATTAACAATTTGTAAGCTGCAAAAATGGCAATGGGCCAACCAAGAACAGCTACAATTTGAATTTTTCTATTTCCAGGTATGCTAAAGTCCATGGCACCAGTCAAGCTTAGCCTGTGTAACTGCCTTATTATTAAATCTATAGTAACTAAAACTTGACTTTCAAAACTTATAGTCATCTTGCTTTAAAGTATAGTAACACTAACATCTAGGTAACATGCAGCTAGTATTGAGTTTAACATACCTTTTGCCTGAATATTTCTAATTTAACTTGCTTGCTAGTAGTAGCAAACTAATGCAAAAACATAAGAAAAATAAATGTGAAATGCTATTGAGTGAAGCCGTATAAACATACAAAAAAAAATTGAAAAACAAACATCAACAACAAAACTGCCTTTCTTTAAAAGGTTTACATTGAGTACAAGCAGTATAGGGAATTCAATTAATGAAACTACTTCCCTCTTCCTGAGATCCTCAACTATTCTACCCTACTAATGCCTTTACCTAAAAAGTTAATATATTCATACATGGCGAAACCCTGCCTCCACTAAAAATGCAAAAAAATTAGGCAGGCTTGGTGGCGTGCACCTGTAGTCCCAGCTGCTTGGGAGCCTGAAGCACGAGAATCACTTGAACTGAGGGAGTCGGAGGTTGCAGTGAACTGAGATTGCACCACTGCACTCCAGCCTGAGCAACAGAGTGAGACTCCGTCTCAAAAAAAAAAAAAAAAAAGGTTAATATATTCTTCAGTAATTGGAAATTAGACATATTATTTCTGGATAGAACCGAGCAATGTATTATATAGTACTTTACCTGAAGAATTTAGTTATATTTTTAAACTAAGTGTATAACTAATATTTGCTAATATTTTACTTGATTACCCAAAAGAAACCAGCCAAGGAAGTTACAAACAGTCGGAGTCATCCTGGAGTGTAACAGCAAAACCAAAAACTGAGGTTTCCTAATGCCTTAGATTTTAACCAAGAGAAAGCTACTCATGAATGGTTAGAGGGCCAAGATCAATTAGCTTTTAAGGATATTTATTCCTTTTACCAATATATATAGATGTAGAAACAGAATTAATCCCTGAAAGATGAGTTTATTTACTAAATGGGTAGATAATCATACATGTCTTTTGATTTTAGTTCAGTTTATCTAGGTTAGAGATTACCGAAAACTGAAGAGGAATTTTGTATCCCAATTGTGAATTTAAAAGGCAATCCTAATATTCTAGCATGTGCTTAACTCCTTCCTTACATCCCTTCCTGCAGTATTAATGCATAATGAATTTAATGTCTGGCAATTTAGTCAGCATTAGGTCACTGATTATGTGCCACATTATTTGTTTGGTGTTTAAAGAATTATGTGTCACTGAGTGTTGAATTAGAGCTGGAAAGGGAGCTACTAGTTAGGGTCATTACCACTGTTAGGTGAATTGAAGTAGAAATTGAAGAAGGAATTACATATGAATATCAAGGCTTAGTTATTTTCAGTGGTACTATTAATGGTGAAATTTTTCTCCATTATTCAATGTAAATAGACACAGCAGGGATGTAGAAATGAATAAACCTTGTTTTAGTGAGCTTACAGACAAGTAATATGAAAGTATCATAATAGAGATGCATACAGCATACTTAAGAGTACTGGAGAGAATCAGCTTTGTGGAGAAGGTAATGTTTCTGCTGAACCATGAAGGATAAATAGAATTCTTTATAGAAAGCAGCAAGAGTATTTCTAAGTTATGGAGATGAAAGTATTTAATATATTATAGAAATTGTGAGCAGTCCAGTGTGCATAGAGAATAGTTGGATAGGGAGGGGTGTGATGGGAGATGAAGCTATGTCATGTTTTTTTGAATGTCAGATGAAGGAGTTTGGACTTTAATAGGCAATAGGAATCCGTTGAAGATTTCTCAGAACTGGTACGTGTTAAGTCAGTGAATCTTTTGAAAAGCTGACTACCGTAGAGTGAGGGTTGAATTGATGAAGTTAGAGGTTAGGCAGTAGTAATGCCTAACAAGGGACATTTACTCTGTCAGGCATTGTGTAAAGAGTTTTACCTGCAGTTTCTCACTTAATCCTCACTACCGGAATATTGTAAAAAGTAACTGAAATAATACATGTTTAAGGCATTTAGCACAAGACTTGGCTCATAGTAAGTGTAGAACCAAAGTGATTATACTCTAGGCTCAGAGAAAACAGTGTGTCTTGTCCACCTTTGTGTATGATAGTACAATAACTTTCCATAAAGGTATTGTGTTTATTGGGAGACCCTTATATTTAATAGTAACAATAAGCCTACTTCTTTTTCTACCACCCCTTACCTCTTTCCTTTAATTAATTAAACCATCTCATTGGTAGATGTGTAATACTTAGTCAGTTTGAGTGCTTGCATAATAAATAGTTCACCTTGAGTTAGCCTTTAGATAAAAAAAAAAAGTCACCTGGCTTCTTTGTTTTAACCAAGGATTACAAATTATGACACTAAGCTTAGACATGGTTAATCATGGATGGACCTACATATATAAATTCATAAGTAACATTTAAGTTAGAAAGTAACTGTAAATCTCATCTATCAAGCATCCTGATAATTGGTCAGTGCTGCAGCTGTAAACTGCACATCCATAACAGTTTCAGCATAGACAACACAGGCTTTGAGTTATTTGAAGGTACCTGTGGTTGGCTAATACAGGTACCTTCAAATAACTCATTCTGTTCTATTCTTACTCTATCTACATATCAGAATACAAGTAATGTTATGGAGAAATACATAAGGAATAACTTTATAGTAATGCATGAATATGTGTTATTATAAAAATTGGGACAGATGACTAAACCTCCTTGGAATACCTTCCATCCATGTATCCTTCTACTCAGCCCCCTCTCCAGAATAATTAGTGTGTGTATACTTTCAGAATCTTTCCTATACAATCATATAAAAATATCTGTTTAAAATACATCTATTTTCAGCATCATAGGAAAGGACAAAACATTTTTTAAAAGCTTTTTAATATAATGCATCTTTTGTGTATCTTTATTTTTACACAAAAGGTGTTATACATGGAATCTGCATCTTGATTTTTTTTCAGTCAATAAGGTCTTATAGGTCCATATAATTATTTGGATATATTTGTCCATATAATTATTTGGATATATTTGTCCATATAATTATTTGGATATCATATTCCACTAAACAACAACAACAACAACAAAAAGCTGCATGGTGTTCCTTAGTGTGGCTATGCAATAATGTACTTATTTATTCCTCCTAGATGGCCATTGAGGTTGTTTTTAGAAGCACACACTGGGATGACCATTCTTGTTTACACCACTTTAAACACATGTGTGTTTTTTCTAGATTAGATGCTTTAATTCATATAGCTGGATAGATGAAGAGAGGGAGGAAGGGGTGGATGGGTGGATGGATAGATGGATAGAAAGCTAGAACTCTGATACTTTATTAGTAGTAGCAAATATCCATGTACACTTTGTCTAACTTGTGAACTTATACTCCTAGTGCTATTGTGCACACGCCCACGCATGCACGCATGCACACACACACACCCCTCTCCCTTAGCAGCTGGCCAGGAGTCCACTATGGGAAAAAGTCAGCTGAGGGCTATGACATTAGAAAGAAAATGAGCAGAGTTATATGAGATGAACAGGAAAAACCATGGGACCAAGTAAGGGATTGAAACTGCATGGGGATCAGATCAGTTGGTGAAACTTTTTTTTTTTTTTTTTGAGACAGAGTTTCACTCTTGTTGCCCAGGCTGGAGTGCAATGGTGTGATCTCGGCTTACTGCAACCTCCGCCTCCCGAGTTCAAGCAATTCTCCTGCCTCACCCTCCCAAATAGCTGGGATTACAGGTGCCTGCCACCACGCCCAGCTAATTTTTGTATTTTTAGTAGAGATGGGGCTTCACCATATTGGTCAGGCTGGTCTTGAACTCCTGACCTCAGGTGATTCGCCCACCTCAACCTCCCAAAGTGCTGAGATTACAGGCATAAGCCACTGTGCCCAGCTGGTGATACTTCTTATAACTTTCTCTGAATATTAAGGTGCCATTTTAAATTAATATTTAACCAACTTATTAAAATTTCTACACATCATTCAGTGAATTGGTTTGTTATAAATGTTTATGGTTGGTGTAAGATGAAAATTGGTTCCTTCAAGTGCTTTTATTCTCTTTTCTCCTCTTTCCCTTTTACCCATAAATAGGAACTTATTATCATACTTACCTTCTGTTTTCTTTTATAGATGATATTTATGCACAGGATAGATTATCCAAAAATTAGAGTGAAAGAGGGCAGTGAACGATAATGTATTGCAAAATAATAATGAGGTATGAATTATAAAATGCACAAAAGGTAGTTATATAATATGTTTTGATGAAGTATAACCATTCCGTCTTAGATTTATTGCACTTTTCTTGATCCTTAGAAAATGTAGTACCTACCACAAAACCACAGTACATAAATTGCCAAGTGTGGCCGACTTGCACATTCCTTTTAGAAGAACTTATAACTGGTAAGCCTGTTAACCATCAGAAATTGTCAGCATTCATGGCCTTGAGGCAGTGCATTAAATGACAAAATGGGAAATTTTCTCTTTAAGAGGAAGTAGTGTGGATTATTATGCTACTTTATTAATGTTTATTGTTATTCTTTAGAAAGTAAATTATTGTAGGCTTATAAAATTAAGAAATCTAGTTTTTAGTAACATAATCATTTGCTCCCTTTAAATTTTAAATCACTCTAAATCTGAACATAATAGCTAACTTAAAATAAGTAGCATTTGGATTACATTATTTTTGCAGATAACTGATTATCTGTGTGAAATGATTTAGTATTATAAATGTTTTGTGATAAAGTTTATGGTAAAGATTGATTATAGTTACCTCATTTTTATCTTAAATGGAGTTTAAGTAAAGTTTGCTTTGCCTTGATAGAATTGTAACATCATGCTCCAAGAAATATAATTCCAATAATTTACTATAAAAAGTAAATTTTAAAACTTTATGTTAAATTAACATTTATAAATTCTTTTAAAGTTAATTAAATCTGAAGTGCACCAAGTATTAGCTAACTGGTATATGATATGATACTTGTATAATATGTCAATAATGTAAAAGGTATTTAAATAGTGTATGTACTTAGGTAATATGATTCTTATTTTATGTTTAATTTTGAAATGTTCATTGAGGTCAAAAGGTTTTAAAATTTGCTTTAATTTAAAAAATTATAGCATCATCCAGCTATTCTGACTGCATTATCAACACTTCTTTCTGTGGTAAAGGTACTATTTAAGAGTAATTCATGGCAGTGTGATAATGCCAGCCAATTCACAGAAGAGAGAAATTGTAATTATAATAAGAATCTGGGCCAGGCACAGTGGCTCACACCTGTAATCCCAGCACTTTGGGAGGCCAAGGTGGGAGGATCACTTGAGTCCAGGAGTTCAAGACCAACCTTGGCAATATAGGGAGATCCTACCAAAAAAATACAATAATTAGCCAGTTCTGGGGTTGCGCACCAGTAGTCCCTGCTACTCAGGAAGCTGAGGAGGGAAGATCCTTTGAGCCCAGGAGATTGAGGCTGCAATGAGCCATGATTGTGCCATTGCACTCCAACCTGGGTGACAGAACAAGACCCTGTCTCAGAAAGAGAGAGAAGGAAAGAGTAGGAGAAAGAAGGGAAGAAAGAAAGAAAAAAAAAAACTGTTAGCATCATATTGACAACTAAATAGATAGGTCGAAACATTCTGCCGTCCCATTTGGCATCCTGGAGAGGTTAATGTTAATAGTCAGTTGTTGAGCCAGAGGCATGTTCCTAAATATCACCATGCTATGCAAAGTCACACAAAAAAACACACAGGGCTTATGGGAAAAAAAAGGAATTATGGCTGTAACACTTGGAAACATCACCTGTGAACATTAAAAAAAAAAGATAAGGCCGGGTGCAGTGGCTCATGCTTGTAATCCCAGCACTTTGGAAGGACGAGGCAGGTGGATCACCTGAGGTCAGGAGTTCGAGACCAGCCTAGCCAACATGATGAAACCCCGTCTCTACTAAAAATACAAAAAAATTAGCCAGAGGTGGTGGCAGGCACCTGTAATCCCAGCTTACTCAGGAGGCTAAGGCAGGAGAATTGCTTCAATCCGGGAGGCGGAGGTTGCAGTGAGCCGAGATCGCACCGTTGCACTCCAGCCTGGGCAACAAGAGCAAAACTCCATCTCAAAAAATTAAAAAAAAAAATCTTAAAGATAATTTTATTCATGTTAAATAAATTAAGAAATATGTAAAATAAGAAATATGTAAATACTACAATGAATATTGTACTTTTTCCTCAATGAGACCTAAAGTTTGCTTATGGAAGGGAGCACAGGAAGAATTGCAGCTTGTGAGTTATTGTAAAGTAGTCAAGGCTGGGCGCCATGTCTCACGCCTGTAATCCCAGTGCTTTGGGAGACCAAGGCGGGTTGATCACGAGGCCAGGAGATTGAGATGATCCTGGCTAACACAGTGAAACCCCATCTCTACTAAAAATACAAAAACTTAGCCAGGCACGGTGGCACGCGCCTGTAATCCTAGCTACTTGGGAGGCTGAGGCAGGAGAATCGCTTGAACCCAGGAGGCGGAGGTTGCAGTAAGCCGAGATCACTCCACTGCACTCCAGCCTGGGCAACAGAGTGACACTCCGTCTCAAAAAAAAAAAAAAAAAAATAGTCAAGAAAGAGTTTTTTGAAATCAGTAATGTGACTGGGTGTGACTAATGACGTGCAGATCTGTTAAGCTGAGATAGCTGGTAAGTGTTTCAGGTGTGTTCCTGTTTACTTTTTGTATATTCATATGCTGCTTGTTTTAGCTCAATACAGCTTTCTGTGTTCACCTAGTGTTTCTTACAAATGAAATTACAGCAAAATTCACTTAATGTTCAAATTGTTCTCTCATATCAATCGTGATGGAACATATTTACATTTTCAAAACAGATATAGCAGCACTGACATATCTGAGGTTAAGGGAAACGCTTGAGTTTGGGGAGATAGATAACCACTTTTTAGAGTAGTCTTTAAAAGCTGTATGTATTCTGATGTTTATTTAGAGACTTATGGCAACAAATATTTACTGAGCATCCACTTGACATACACCAAGTAGTTAGGATACACCAGTGAAAAATAGTCTCTCTGCTTGGGAACTAACATACATGCACGCATTCATTCATTCATTCATTCAGAGATGGAGTCTCACTCTGTCGCCCAGGCAAGAGTGCAGTGGCGCAATCTCAGCTCACTGCAACCTCTGCCTCCTGGGTTCAAGCGGTTCTCTTGCCTCAGCCTCCCGAGTAGCTGGGATTACAGGCACCTGCCACCACGCCTGGCTAATTTTTGTATTTTTAGTAGAGACAGGGTTTCACCATGTTGGCTAGGCTGGTCTCAAACCCCTGACCTCAGGTGACCCACCCGCCTCAGCCTCCCAAAGTGCTAGGATTACAGACGTAAGCCACGGCGCCCGGCTGGAACTAATATTTCTCACGTGAAGAATTTTCTTTGTGACCAAGGCTTGTTTTTAAGAGGTAAATAGGATTGACTGGGAGAAGAGGAAGTCTTAACAAGGAGACGACTGGGCAACAAGGCATTTTTCAGATCTCTTAAATTATACTTTTATGAGATAACTTCCTAGAATTCTGTCCAATTCAGGATTTTATGATTTACAGAAAAAATTATTACCGCTAATGGTTACTTTGGAAACTGGAATTTGCTTTTAGCGTATGTTGAAATGGAAAAATCTTCTCTTACATTCTTGTACACAAGCTAAGGAAGAATCCTAGTGCGGTTGAGAAGTGAACTTTATGTATTTCTTCCTACTACTGTTTGATATTTGGCATGAACCATATTTTATGTCTTTTTTTTTTTTTTTTTTTTTTTTTTTTTTTTAAGAGCTCAGTCACCCAGGCTGGAGTGCAGTGGCACAATCATAGCTCACTACATCCTTGAACTCCTGGGCTCAATGGATCCTCCTTCTTTAGCCTCCTGAGTAGCTGGGACTACAGGCATGTGCCACCATGCCCAGCTTACTTTGTTAACATAATTAAATTTGTTCCAGCAAAACTCATAATTATGTAAGAACGGTACAAAGATAAAATGATGTATATATATATAGTTTGACATATATTAAAACCTTATTAGCATTAGCGTATCTCAAGGTCTTCTTGGATAAAGACCACTATACCTTGAAACCTTCATTCATCTTCTCAGCTTCTCCTGTAACTACCCCCATCCTGAGTACCTTCTTCATAATCCCCTTCTTTCCTCTTTGTCCCTCCTTTTTTCCTCCTGCAAGACAGGTGACACGATCCCCAGAATCTGCCTTACTTCTTTTATACTTTAAGTTCCTATGCTTCAATACTTTCCCACTTCCTCCTCAGCCCAGAGAGATCCCTTTAAACACCTATTATAACACAGTTTATGCCACTTATCTAGCACTTTGCACAACCTAGTACTGTTGAGTTTGTCATGTAGCTTTGTCAGATTTCCCCAACTGCAAGTTTTTTGTCCCGTATACATTGAAAAAGAAGGCCTTAAAGGCTCAATCCACTCCTACAATATTCTGCAACCAGGGTAATATGCAGTCCTGTAAGGTTTTGTTCCTTTGCACCTCGTGGAAGTTCATGATATTTAAAATAAATAATTACTACTACTACCAGTTTGTACTTTTTGCTGTAGGCAGGACAGATATAATGCAATTGGCTCTAATTATGTTGTCACTAATCCTTGAAGCTCCTTGAGTTGTTTTCTCCATTTTACGAAGAATGAAATGATAGTATTGATATTTTATTTACATGTGTACTTACTATGTGCTCTTTTTATTATCTTACTTGGATTACTCATTTAATTCTCCTAACAATCCTATGAAGTAGCTACTCTATCATCACCATTTTATAGATGAGGAAACTGAGGCACAGAGAAATTAAATGATTTGCCCAAGAAGTTACTGCAAGTAAGTAGCATATTAAACTTCATAAACAAACCCATGGAATCCTAGAATTTATACTTAGCCAGCTATCACTGTGTATCAAATACTGTTTTATATACCTTATATCATAATTGTCTCATCTAGTTAGATAAGACAGTGTGCACTTATGGAACTGAGGTTGAAATATTTAGCAACATTAGGTTATCTCTGTTTTAAACTATTAACATGTTCTTTCACCAGAAAATTTTAGAAGCATGCATGGCTGGTTCTTTTAGTTCTACTCTTAAGAAACTACTCTTCAGGAAAGTTTATGCCTGTCTCAGAGTAACATTTTATTTATTCATTGGTTCCTTTTCTTTGTTAAGATTTTAATAGTAAAGGCCAATACTTTGTCAAGTTTAAATTATGTAAATTGAGTAGTTTATGTGAGATACATTACTAGTTATTCCTTTTATTTTTAAAAGTTAGATCTGTGGGAATTTAGCTTTGCTCCACCGTTTACTTTGTATGGCACCTTCTTGATAGTAAAAGATTTTTCAGAAATTTACCTGCCCAAAAACAGCTTTTATTTTATAATAAGCTTCATTTTTAGCTGACCTATGGTGATCCATATGTGTTTATTGTACAACTACATTTTCCTACACTCTTAAATATATAGTAGCTGCAGAATCTGTTTGTGTATACTTAATAGAGGTAATTTTTTCTTCCCCTAGTTATTTCTTTCCCATTGAATCAAGTTACATACAAGTTTCTAACCATTCCTGTTATAGGCTTGTTGGTGATTGACTTCATTTTAATAATCTTTTTATTTCATTGCCTTTCACCCAGTTTTTTAAACTCATGAAATTCCACACCCCTTTCCATCTCTATTTTCCTTCCTTAAATCAATACTTTACTATAAGCACCTCTTATATGTGATCCTTTGACCATAGTCATCTTGGTTTTTGATTAGTCCCTTCCCTGCCTTTCATTTACTGTGTTATCAACTAGAGGTCTTGTAGGAACTGGAGTAAACTTTACTTGAAGAAACATTCAGATAAGCAGTTGTCTTGAGAGGGCTCATCACAGTGGATTCAAAGATGAATCAGTGAACATACTTGGGCTTTATACTTAGGGACTTTGATTCAGTAGGTCCAGGGTGAAGCCCAGTGATTTTGTTTCAGGTGGTCCACAGACCAAACTAAAAAATGCTGATTTAGGAAACACACCCTTTTCCTGATGAGGAAAGTTGCCGTTTTTGTACCATATCTTAAATCTTAAGGAGCTTTTAAGGTTTTGGCACCTTTTTTTCCTCCTGCTTACACACTCAACTTTGTTTGCTCTAAGATTTACCTGTTTTGAACATCATCAGCCTTGTAAAATGGAATTACTGATTCCATGGTTCTCTACCTTGACTTCCCATCACAGTTACTGGTGGAGTATCTTGTTTTTACTTTGAGTAACAGAGATGCGTGTGTAGGCCCTACATCCAGACATTCTAAAACTCATTATCAGGTTTGAGTTACCTCCCCAACTTTGGACTCTGCGTTTCAAAGCTCTGGGTGCTGCTGCTGCTGCTGCTGGATTGCTTTTGCTGCTGCTGATGCTTTCTCCACCTTACTCCTTCCCCTTACTTCTCTCTTTTACTAGGTAACACAGGAATATAATACAGAATTCAACAAGCACAAAAAGGTGTACAGTGAAGAGAAAGTTTCTTAAGTCTTCCTCCCCAGCCCTTATTCTCCCAGATTCCCTCTTCTTCCTCAGATAATCATTGTTATCAGTTTCTTCCCCAAGTGATTTAGATGTGCATCCAGAATGGAGAAACACTAACTTAGTGCTAGCAAGCAGGATATTACATAGGCATTAGGAAAAAATCAAGTGGGGAACAACCCCTTTAAGTCTTTGTAAAATAAAGATAAAATCTAAAGGCTAACCTTCATATTGTTGCCTTGACATTGTGAATATAAAGTCTTATTCTGAGGAAATAATTTAAATATGGAAATGGTCCACGTACAAAAAACTTTTTGCGTAGCTTTCTAGAGAAAAATTAGAAACAACTTAGTTATTTGTTTACAAGACTGGCTAAATAGTAATATATTGACCTGATGGACTGTTATGCAGTCATTTAAAACAATGCTTATTTTCTAACTTTTCTTCAGGTGTATATTTTATTTCTCTATATATAGAGAGTGAGAGATTAAATATATATATTTATATATTTGTGTGTGTATACATATGTAAAGAGACATACATACACGTATATGTTTTTTAACCCACTAAAACTTTGGAGTCCAAATTACATTTATGCATAAAAGTTAAATCCTGCTTCTCTATTTGCTTGCTTCTCAGTGTTGACAGATGTCTAGATAAAATTTAACTAAATTTCTCTACAATGTCCTTTACTGGATATTGGTTTCTTTATAACATTCATCAAAACCTCAATTATGTGCATCTAATTGGTCCTAGCTTCTGCTATCCAAAGTGGAATCATGCCCTTTGAACACAAACACCTGCTTACCTTAATTAGTACATCTGTATGCCTTCTTATGTTACCACATCAGTTTATTTGATCCTGAAATCGGAGGAGAAGTAGGTAAACAAGCACTCTACAGAGCCTCATTTTGGATTGTGCAAATCTCAAAACTTTTGATTAAATATACTTAATATGTTAGAAAGGTAGATCGTGTCACAAAATCATGTCATAAAATGTAATCTCAATTTTAGAACTTCAGGTAGTCTTGGACTACATAACACTTTGAAGCATCTTCATTTCCCCAAGTCTAAATTGTAAGATGAAATATAAAACACATTATTTTCACTTTTTATTGAATATTTTTTATTACAGAAACAATATATTAAATAAAATAGGTTTTTAAAATTTATTTGTGTGTTTTTTATTAGATCAAGAAGGTGTATAATGAAGAGTAAATCTCCCTTAATTGCGTTCCCTAGAGGCAGCCAGTGTTACCAGTTCTTGTGTATCCTTCCAAAGATATTCTGTGCACGCAAAAGCGTGTGTGTTCTTGTATGTAAGAGAATACAGAACACTGTTCTGCACTTAGTGGCGGTAGTTTTTTAACTGAGTATTGTATCTTGGGGATTATTCCATATTAGCATCTCATTCTTTTTAATGGCTGTATAGTACATTATACTTTTGTGAATGACCATAGTTTACACATCACTATTAACAGATACTTAAGTAGTTTTTGGTTGTTTATCATTAGAAACATGCTTTGGCAAATACATATAGTTTTCTGTGTGACTGTATCTGCAAACAGATTCATAAAAATAGAATTGTGAAGTCAAAAAATAAATGCAGTTTTAATTTTGATACAGATTGCCAAATTGACATCTATAGAGACTGCACTCTGAGGTGAGGATTCCCCTCACCAAGTGATGTGTTAACAGACATTTGGATGTTAATTAAAGATCATTATTTTTTAATAAATTAAAGCTCCCATGATGCGCCGCCCCTATACTTTTTTGTTTGGTCTCCAATTTAAAATTTTCCCCAGTGAAAATTATTTACATGATAATGTCTTTCTGTTTTTGCCAAATATTACATGACTACTTCCTTGCATTTTCTGAGGTTTTAATAAGTTTTAATGTCTGCATAATAGTCAAGTATTAATAAATTACAGTTTGAAAAGCTGCTTTTCCAAAAGTTAAGCTGTTTGGTTCTTTTTTGGTTTTTACTGTTAGAAAACTATTTTAAACTTAGGGTAGGTGTGGTGGCTAACACCTGTAATCCCAGCACTTTGGGAGGCCGAGGTGGGTGGATCACCTGAGATCAGGAGTTCGAGAGCAGCCTGGCCAACGTGGAGAAACCCCCGTCTCTACTAAAAATGCAAAAATTAGCCAGGCGTGGTGGCAGGGACATGTAATCCCAGCTTCACAGGAGGCTCAGACAGGAGAATCGCTTGAACCCAGGAGGTGGAGTTTGCAATGAGTCGAGGTCACACCATTGCACTCCATCCTGGGTGACAAGAGCAAAACTCCATCTCAAAAAAAAAAAAAAAACTATGTTAAACTTACGTTGAATTACTTCCTTAGCATAAATTCCTAAGAGAGAAAGGTACTGCTGTCTTTTGATTACCTTACTTACATGACACTGTTTACCTGTGTGCTTCCTACCTCAAGATGCTTATGGATAAATAGGATCATGCCCAACTAAATTTGAGAAATATTGCATCTGCTGCCGCTACCCAAAGATTAACAGTGCATATTAAAGTCCAGAAATAAAGAAACCTCCTTAACTTTAAGTAACAGCATTTTTCAAATGTATTGCCACAAAAAAAAAAAAAAAAAACTTATTTTTCCATGTAACACTTAACGAATGCTATTGAAAGGCTCTTTGAGAAGTGATAAATGACAAAGTGATATATTGGGCTTTCAAATAGATTTCTTAAAATTTGAATTATTGAATCTGTTCTGATACCTCCTAATTTAATCATATTTCCTAATGTCCTAGAGAATTCCAAATGCTTATTTCCTTCTAACTAAAGGTAATGGTAGTTCTACTTTAGCACATAGAAATGTAGGAGACTGCCATTCAACAGGTATTTGTAGAAAGCTTAGTATGGCCTTATTAAAGGCAAGATTTCACAGTGCTTCTGTGACTAAAATTGGGGGTTAACTGAAAGTGAGACTCAACTTCATTTTATACACGTAGATGTGGATTGTCAAAATGAGCAACCATTAAACAAGGTTACAGAAATAAGATGATAATCTTAGTTTATTCAGGCTGCTGTAACAAAATACCATAAACTAGGTAGCTTATAAACAACAGAAGTTTATTTCTTGTAGTTCTGGAGGCTACGAAGTCCAAAATCAAGGCACCAGCAGACTGAATGTCTGGTGAATTCCCACTCTGTGGTTCGTAGGTGGCACCTTTTAGCTATGTCCTCGCATGGTGGAAGGGGCAGCTCAGCTCCCTCGGGCCTCTTTTATAAGGCCACTAATCCCATTCATGTAGGCTCCACACTCAAACCTGATCACCTCCCAATACTGTCATCTTGGGGGATAGGATGTCACATACGAATTTTGAGGGGACCTGACCATTCACACCATAGCAGGTGAGGATGGATCTAAAGCATAAAAATCTTTCCAGCCTTCATCTGTAGATCTTGACATCAGATGTTGAGTATTCACTCTTGTAGTGTGGAATTTAGGATTTTGTTTTTGTTTGGTTTGAAATGAATTCCAGCATTAAAATCTCTTATATGATTAATTTGCTACAAACAGACTTTCACCTATCCATAGAATTTTTTTACAGTAATTTATAAAAATGCACCTGTCATTTCAAAAGAGCATATCGTATTTTTTACAGATACCTTGACTATTCAATTATTTCATTCACCAGCATTATGACATTTGTAACAGTCTAGTGGCTGGAAACCGAAATAACCACGTCTTTATTATTTACTTTTAATTTATTTTACTTTTTAAAAGTAGTGTGTTTTCAGCATAAAACATTTTAGCCGGGTGCAGTGGCTCACTCCTGTAATCCCAGCACTTTGGGAGGCTGAGGCAGGCAGATCACGAGGTCAGGAGTTCGAGAGCAGCCTGGCCAATATGGTGAAGCCCCATCTCTACTAAAAATACAAAAACTAATCGGGCGTGGTGGTGCGCACCTGTAGTCCCAACTGCTCAGGAGGCTGAGGCAGGAGAATCACTTGAACCCAGGAGGCGGAGGTTGCAGTGAGCCAAGATTGTGCCACTACACTCCAGCCTGGGCAATAAAGGGAGACTCCGTCTCAAGGAAAAAAAAAAAAACACACACACACACGCACACACATTTTAGCCTTGATGGACATAAAGTAATAGTAAAGACTCTTTATCAATATGTAAATGGATTACATTATACATTGTTTAATTTAGTCTATGCTTCTGCCCCCTTGAACGGTGTTAATGAACATCTGTCCATGTCAGTACATTTAGATGAACTTAATACTTTACAACATTTAACTTGTTTCTGAATTTGTCATGTTATAAATTATACTGTAATAAACATCTTTTCTTATGTATCTTTTTTTTTCTTTTTTTTTTGAGACAGAGTCTCGCTGTGTCACCCAGGCTGGAGTGCAATGGTGCGATCTTGGCTCACTGCAACCTCCATCTCCTGGGTTCAAGCGATTCTCCTGTCTCAGCCTCCTAAGTAGCTAGGATTACAGGCATCCACCCCTACACCCCGCTGATTTTTTGTATTTTTAGTAGAGACGAGATTTCACCATGTTGGCCAGGCTGGTTTCGAACTCCTGACCTCAAGTGATCCACCTGCCTTGGCCTCCCAAAGTGCCAGGATTACAGGCGTGAGCCACCACGCCCGGCCTTTTCATGTATATCTTTACATGATTGTCAGTTTTCTCAAATAAGCTCCTAGAAGTGAAATTGCTGAGTCATAGGGTCTGCAAATTAAATTAGATCTGCAGTTACGTTCTCTCAGAAATGTGTGTGTATAAGTTGAGTATCCCTTATTAGAAATGCTTGGGACCAAAAATGTTTCGGATTTTGGATTTTTTCAGATTTGGGGATATTTGTGTATATATATAATATCTTCAGGATGGGACCCACATCTAAACACGATATTGATTTATATTTCATATCCACCTTAATACGCATAGCCTGAAGGTAATTTTATACAGTATTTTACATTATTCTGCACATGAAGCAAGTTTGTCTTAAGTACTTATGTGAAATTTTCCACTCATGCTCGCATCCTGTTGAACTCAAAAAGTTTCCAGTTTTGGAGTATTTCATATCTTCAGATTAGGGATGCTCAACTTGTATTATTCTGTCTTCCGGCATCTACTGCGACTAATTAGAAGTTCATCAATCTAGTTATTCATTTGTAGATTATGGCTCTTTTCTCTCTGATTGTTTTAAAGATAAAATATTTGTCTTTGGTACTCTGCAGTTTCACTACAATACATCTAGGTGCAGATTTCTTTTTATTTTTCTCTTCAGAACTCTGTGTGTGTGTGTGTGTGTGTGTGTGTGTGTGTGTGTGTGTTTTCAGTATATTATAAAGAAACATTGTCAGTTTCTCAACCATTATCTCTTTGAATTTTGCCTTTCCCTTATTCTTTCACATCTTTCTACAAGTCCTCTATTAGATGCAGTACGTATTTTCATTCTGTTTCTCATTTTCTCTTCCATATATTCCATTGCTTTATAAGCTCTGCTGCTTTCTGGTTGCTATTCTCTTATCCATCTTCCAGTTCACCTTTCTCTGTGGTCTCAAGTACCTTCTGCTGTTTAACCTATTCATTGATTGTTACATTTTATGATGATATATTTTCTAGAAGTCTTAATTGATTCTTTTTCAAATTTTGCATTTTCACTTTATTTCTTATTGTTATGATTTCCTTTTATCTCCACAGTCATTTTAAATATTTTTATTTTATAGCTTCTTTCAGGTTCTGTTCTCTTACATTCTTAGATATTAATCATCTAATTAATGTTCCTGATCTTTACTCATAGTGGATTATTTCTTTGTGCTTTTGAATTTTATTTAACATGAGCTCATTTTCAACATGATGTTATTTGTTTTTCATTTTTTACCTCTAGAAATCCTTTGCTTCCTGGGTTAAAGAAGTAAGATTCCATAGCAGTTTTACTTTTGTTTCTGCCAGGAATCCTATGGTATCACCAGCCTCAGAGCAATTTTTTTGTTAATTTCTATTTTAAGTTTCTTTTCTACACCTGTAGTGTAAATTTGGATTCCACACCTGTGCATGGTGCGGGCTCGTGTCTTTAATTTTGTAAGGGAGATGTTTCCTTCCCACTCATGGCTCTAGTGAATTTCAGTTCTTGTGGCTTCTATGTGGCAATGGATAGAGGTTTAGCTGCTTTTTTCTAGTAAGGAAGGACCTTCCAGAATCTATGCTTTATGCAACTATTTCATTTAAATAAAATGTCTTTCTGGTGTGGTCCTATAATGTGTCTTCTTTCCACATAGTATTAAAACCCCAGCTCCAGTATGTCTAGTTCTGATAACTATATCTCTCTCCTTCCAAACTCTTCTCCCCTACATATCACCACAGTATTTTAACTTAAACACTTATTATAGTGGCTTTTAATTCTGTCTTTGTTTCTGGCACCAGGGAATTTTTTTCTTGCAAGCTCTGCTGTTACAAAACAAAGTCAATCATTTTTTCATTATTTCTGGTTTTTCATAACAGAAGAGGTTCTGAACTAGCTCAGTACACTATCATTCTGGAACTGAAGCCAAGTTTTTTTCTCCCAAAAGTAAGACTTAAATTTTCCTAAATGTGCTTTTGGTATCTATTGAGATAATAGTATAAGTAGTCTCCATTAACTATTAATATAATGGAAGTACATTAATAAGTTTAGTTTAAAGTGTGATACCAGTAATAAATCCAGCTCTATAGTTTGTATACTCTGTTTCCTAATCTTTTATTCAAAAATTTTGTGCCAGTTTTTTTAAAGTAAATGCTCTTGGTATATAGGTATTTTGTTTGCTTTATTTGCATGTTAGATTTTTACATCAGAAAATGATAGCCTTTTTTTTCTGATTTTTTTTTTATGTTAGCCTGTGTTAGTTTGTTCTTGCATTGCTATAAAGAAATACCCAAGACTGGGTAATTTAGAAAGAATAAGGGTTTAATTGGCTCCTAGTTCTGCAGGCTGTACAGGAAGTATGTTGCCAAGCATCGGCTCACCTTTTGGTGAGGCTTCAGGAAGCTTACAATCATGGCCAAAGGCACAGGGGAAGCCAGTGTGTCACATGGCAAGAGCGGAAGCAAGGGAGGAGGAAGTTTTAAACAGCCAGATCTCATGACAACTCAATCATGAGAACAGTGCCAAGGCAGGTGGCACTAAACCATTCATAAGAAATCCACCCTCATGGTCCAGTCGCCTCCCAGCAGGTCCCATCTCCAACACTGGGGATCATAATTCAACATGAGATTTAGAGAAGACAGCATCCAAACTATATTATTCCGCCCCTGCCTCTCAAAATCTCATGTTCTTCTCACATTTCAAAATATAATCATTCCTTCCTAATAGTCCTCCAAAAGTTTCAGCTCATTTCAGCGTCACTCAGAAGTCCAAAGTATCATCTGAGTTAAGCCAAGTCCCCTTTACCTATGAGTCTGTAAAATCAAAACAAGTTATTCACTTTCAAGATACAATGGGGGTACAGGCATGGGGTAAACATTCCCATTCCAAAAGGGAGAAATTGTCCAAAAGAAAGGGGCTACAGGCTTCATACAGGTTTAAAACCCAGCAGGGCAGTCATTAAATCTTAAAGCTCCAAAATAATCTCCTTTGACTCCATGTCCCGCATCCAGGCCTTTGAGCAGCCCTGCCTGTGTCTGCAGGGTTCAGCCACGGCAGGTGTTCTCATGAGTTGGAGTTGAGTGTCTGCAGCTTTTTCTAGCACAAGGTGTAAGCTGCTGGTGGACCTAACATTCTAGGGTCTGGAGGACAGGGGTCCCTTTCCCCAGCCCCACTAGGCAGTGCCCCCATGGAGACTCTGTGGGGCCTCCAACTCCACATTTTCCCTCCCTACAGCCCTAGTAGAGGTTTTTTTGTGAGGGCTCTGTGCCTGCAGCAGGCTTCTGCCTGGCCAGCCAGACTTTCTCATACATCCTCTGAAATCTAGGTGGAGGCTGCCAAGCCTCCTTCACTCTTGCACTGTGCACACCTGTAGGCTTAACACCACAGATGCTGCCAAGGTTTAAGGTGGCATACATTCTTCAAAGCAGCAGCAGCCCGAGTTGTTCTTGGGGCCCTTTGAGCCATAGCTGGAGCGGCCTGGATTCAGGGAGCAGTGTCCTGAGCTGTGCAGGGCTGGGCCTGGCCACCTGAACCATTATTTCCTCCTGGTTTCTGAGCCTGTGATGGGAGGGGCTGCTGCAAAGATCTCTGAAATGTCTTCGAGGCCTTTTTCCCATTGTCTTGGCTGTTCGCACTTGGCTCCTTTTTAGTTGGGCCAATCTCTAGCAAGTGGTTAGTCCACAGCCTGCTTGAATTCCTCTCCCGAAAAAGCCTTTTCTTTCTCTGCCACATGGCCAGACTGCATGTTTTCCAAACTTTTATAGTTCTACTTCCCCTTTAAATATAACTTCCAACATTAAGTCATTTCTTTGCTCCAACATCTGAGTATAGGTTGTTAGAAACATCCAGTCCACATCAGAAATTTCTTCTGTCAGATGCCCTAAATCATCACTCCTAAGTTGAAACTTCCACAGATCCCTAGGGCATGAACACAATACAGCCAAGCTCTTTGCTAAGGCATAACAAGGCTGACTTTGCTCTGGTTCCTATAAGTTCTTCATTTCCATCTTAGTTTTTATCACCTTGGCCTTCCCTGTCCATATCACTATCAAGATTTTGATTATAACCATTTAACCAGTCTCTAAGAATTTTCAGATATTCCCTCATCTTCCTGTCTTCCTGAGTCCTGCAAACTCTTCTAACCTCTGCCTGTTACCCAGTTCCCAAGTTGCTTCCACATTTTCAAGTATCTTTATAGTAGTGCCCCATTCCCAGTATCAGTTTTCTATGTTAGACCATTCTTACATTGCTGTAAAGACATACCCAAGATTAGGTAATTCAGAATGAAAAGAGGTTTAATTGGCTCATGGTTCTGCAGGCTGTACAGGAAGCATGGTGCTGGGCATCTGCTTCGCTTCTGGTGGGACCACAGGAAGCTTACAGCTATGACAGAAGGCAAAGGGGGAACCTGGATATCACATAGAGCGGGTGCAAGAGACAGGAGGTGCCACACACTTTTGAACAGCCATATCTCATAAGAACTCACTATCGTGAGGACAGCGCTAAGGGGATGGCACTAAACCACTTAATGAGAAATCCGTCTCCATGATTCATTCACCATCAGGCCCCACCTCCAACACTGGGGATCACAGTTCAGAATGAGATTTAGAGGAGATAATACCCTAACTATATTATAACCTTTTAAAGTAAATTGAAAACTGAAATTTGTCTGGACTTTGGAACAATTTAAATTACACAAAAATTACCTTTTTTTGGAAAGTTTTAGAAAACTATCCCATCTGGCTTGGTGTACTGGGAAGGGGAAACTAGTCAAGAGCAGTTAACTTCAATCTTTGACAGACTTTGCCATATTTTTATAGTCATTGTTTTGAGGTGTTGTTTTGTTTTTAATATCAAGGCAGCTTGTTTTCTAGAAAATAATTCATCTAATCTAAATCTATAACTTAAGTACAATAGTAATGTTTCTCCCTTGTCCCCTCCCTCCCATTTCTCCCCATTTTCCCTAGTGTTAGAATTGCAAGAGCTTTGTTATTTTATCAGACTTGGTTGAATACCAGCTTTGGTCACAAATGATTAATATTCTATAGGTTTTTAAATTAAAATTATACTTTTCTTCCCTAAATACCACTACAGGAAGGGACTTTGGAGATTTAGTCCATCCCTTATTATTGACTAAGTATCTAAGCTAACAGTATTTATAGGGGGGAAATGTAATATAAACATTGAATATTGATTAAACAAAAATTGTAAAATAAGTAACTGGGCTAAGGAGTATAGCAGTGGAGAAGTATGGTGTGTGTATATATATATATATATGGGGTAGGCACTGAGTTCTAAAGCTAAATCTTTATTTTCTCATAAATGGCACTAAACCATTTATGAGAAATTTGCCCCCATGATTCATTCACCACCAGGCCTCACCTCCAACAGTAGGTAGGAATGTGGAGAAACAGCTCAGTCTTGACCATGGTTACCTCTACAGAGTAGGAATCAAAGGTGTAGAGGCATGAGGCAGGGAAAGTTTCCCTAATGAGCTTCATAGCACTTGCTGGCTTTTTAAACTGTTTACATGTTTTCTTTCTTAAACATTTTTTAAAGTTTCATTACAGGATAATGCCACAGTAAAATATTTTCTGAACAAAAAATTCATTAAGATGTTTGAAAATCCATCTTTAAACATGCTCTTCAGTTTTTTTGAGGATAGAATGTTGACCATTGTGAAAAAATTAATAATTACTATATAATGTTTTATCCATAATATAACTAATGATATATTTAAATTATATGGTAGGATTTTCTCATTCACACTCAGGTTTTAATTAACGCCAGTACCACAGATGCACCTCACATTTTTCTCTGCAGGTCAGATCTGTCCTTTGAACGCTAGACCCATATATCACAACTCCCTGTATGATATCTCTATTTGGATGTTTTACAGGTATCCTAGATTCCACAGGTTCAGAAACAAACCTGTAATCCTTCTCTTTGTTTGTACTCTTTGATTTTTCCCATTGTTTCCTAATTCAGAGATGAGACCACTATCCAGTTGAGCAAATCAGAAATCAACTTTGACACCTCCTTCGCTTTTGCCCCAATTTCTAATCCATCACCAAATTTCTGTACATTTTTACTTCCTAAATATCCCTTAAGGTCTTCCACTTCTCTCTACCTAGTCTCCATTGCTATCCACAGTACAGGCTATTACCATTTCCTGGCTGAACTACAGCAGTGGTTTTCTGACTGGTCTTCTCATATATTCTTTTACCCTTTTTCCATACAATAGCCGTTTTTTATACGCACATGATTTCTTGATCATGTCACCTTTCCCACCTCTGAGCTTTAAATCCTTCATCGGCTTCCCATTGTTCTTAAGATAAAATCCCCAAATGTTAATGGCCTATAAGGCACTTCATGATTTGGGCCCTACCTATTTTGCTTGATCTTTGCTCTCTACAGTTTTTTCTAATGTACCATGCTCCCATGCTCTGCTTTGGAATGATGTGAAAGAGAAAAACAGTGGCTGTGATAGCCACAAGCGAGATGGCAGGCAGCAGACCGAGTGCAGAAGAGGTAGACAGAAGACAAAATAATGAGCAAGTTAAAATAGTTATCTAAATTATAAACGTGTATTTATGTGCCTTTAACCTAGCAATTTCTGTGATCTGCAGGGCAAGGACATTGACTCTAATACTTGTACTATCTCCAGCATGGTATCTCCTGCATACTAGGCACTCATTCAATGTATGGTTGGTAGATAAATAGATGATGATAGTCCCAGTTTTAAATACTCTTATCTAGTTGCCTCATAAATGCCCAGATTTTCATAAGACCTATATATCCAGTTGCATTCTTTGTTTCTGTTTGTTTTTTTAATCTGGAGACGTGGTCTCGTGTTTAAACAGTTAGCTTTTGTATACTCTTATAGTCCTAGAAACATCCACTATGATAAACTGCACTGAATATGAAGCATAACTTGCAGTCTGAGTGAGCCATTAACCAGTGCCTAGTACTCTTTGCTGTAATAGTTACTAAGAAATCAAAAATTGTTTACATAATCTTTAAGAAAGGAAAGAATATGGCACATTTTATAAACCGTTCCAATATGTCTACTTATGTTTTGTAGTGCTGTATATACTCTGCTACTATTTAGAAGGAATTAACCCTCCTAGATCATTTTAGCTGGTGGAAGTTTAGATGCCAGAACTTTATACCTATTGCTGCAAACATTTCATAAAGTATGATTTCTTTATTCTTTTTCTCAGGAGAGGGTTTATTTTGCATCTTAACATAGGAAATGTGTCTGTTTATTATGAGAAATAATTTTACAGAGTAAATTTATAAGATATTTCTTGGTTTTTGTTTTGAAATTAAGTAAATACCAATTGTTTCAGTAATGTGTTTGGGTTGTCCTTACAAATGACTTACTGCTCCACAAAGGCTACATTTTCAAATAGTTATATTGCTTTCACTCTTAAAGTTTACTTTTGCTGGATGTAGTATGTGGGTTGATTGACAGTTTGGTTTTTTCCTCTTTCAGCACTTATGTCATTTCACTGTCTTCTGATGCCTCCATTGTTTCCGATGAGAAGTCATCATTTAAATTATTGTCATTCTGTTTCTTTGGCTGTTTTCAAGATTTTCTTTTTGGTTTTCAGGAGTTTGACTATCTTGTGCCTATGTGTAGTCTTTGTTTTTTTCTATTCGGGATTTGCTGATATTTTAAATCTGTAAATTTATATATTTTACTAACAAAACTTTTAGCCATAATTTCTTCAAATTTTTTTTCTACCTCATTCTTTCTCCCCTTTCCTTCTGAATCTCCAATTACAAGTATGTTATGGTACCTTGCCACAGGTCCCTAAGGTTCTGTTTCTCTCCTCCCCCTCGCCCACAGTCACTTTTCTATTCATCCTTCAGATTGGATAATTTCTATTGCTTTGTCTTCAAGTTCACTGACTGTCATTTCCCATCCATGGTTAAGTCTACCCAGTGAATTTTTTTCAGTTATTTTATTTTTTAGTTCTTAAATTTTTATTTGCTTTATATATGTATAATTTCCATTTCTTTGCTGAGAGTTCCAGGCATATTTGCGCTTAAATCCTTCAGCATAGTTAAAATAGATGCTTTAAAATACTTATGTGCTAATTCTAGCAGCTGGCTCATCTTGGGCTTTGTGTCCATTGGTTGCCTTTTCTCTTGAGTATGGGTCAGTTTTTTTCTGTTTATGTGTAACAATTTTGGATTTTATTTAGAACATTATGAATGCCATGTAGAGATTCTGGATTCTGTATTCCTCCAGTGAGTATTGATGTTTGGTTTGTTATCTGTTTCAAGCCAGATAACTTGACTACACTTAAAGTATAAGCTCTGAAATCGCAGTTCAGTTATTTTAACCTTAGCCTTGCTGCTTGAATGGAATCTGTCGCACATATGTATAGTTTGGAGATCAAAGATAAATACAGAGTTTATACACAGAATTTAGGACCTCCTCTTTGTGGTTCTCTCCTTCCTGTGATTTACTCACTAAGCTTTCAGCTGTTGTGATCATGCCATTGTCTGTCCTTTGGTTCATCAAGCAAGTAAGACTGCAGTTTTTTTATCTGAGTTTTAGCTACCCAAACTAACTGGGACCTGCTCTCTGAGTAAAAGCCATTAAAAAATGGAAAGTTACCCTTGCTGTTTCCTTCTTCCAAGTGCTGACCCCTTTTTCTTCCCTCCACCAATTTGTTTCTTCCTCCTTCAGGTAGTTTTTTATGCATTTCTACTGCTTATAGTTGTTATTCATGAAAGATTTGGTCTGGTAGGCGTTACTCAGCCATCACAGGAAGTAGAACCCATAAAATAAAATTGTACAATTGAAGAATGTTATCATTTGTGTAGGTGATAGTCTTTATTAGAAAAGCAGGCAAGTATGGTGAGAGATTTCAGTGTATGTTTTAATAATGAAATACGTTGAAATTTGTTTTCATGGTTCATCCTCCTTTAAATAATAAAAATGTCTCAATCAGACTATTTGCCTCTCCCTCAAATTGTGTATAAATTTTTTTTTCAAATCTAGATCATTTGAAATATGTTTTGGAAGCCTTATAGAAGGAAACTATAAAGAAACCTTATAATAAAATATTCATTTTATTCAACAAATGTGTTGCATCTTCTGTGAGCCAGGAATGATCCAGATCCTGGAGATAGAACAGTGAACTTCAGAGTCCTTGATCCCGTGGGGCTAATGTTTTGGGGATGGAGAGATAATAAAATATATCTCAGGTATTGATACATGTTATGAAATAAAAGCAGTATGAGGGTGCAATGGTGGGAGATGGGGAAGAGTTATGGCATTATTTAGATAGAGGGATTGGTCAGGGAAACTGTCTCTGAAGAAGTGACATTTGATCAACATTCTTAATGACATAAGAGAAGGGAACCATGCAGGTGGATCTAAGGGAAAACTGTTCCAGTAGTAAAGGAGCAGCAAATCCGATAGCCCTAAGGGAAGAACAAGAGTGACTTCTTTGAGAAATCACCAGACTGCCATTTTGAATTGAGGGAACAAGGAGAGGGTAGAAGATGAAGTTAGAGGGGTGGTAGATAGCCAGGGGCTTTGTTACATTGCATTTTGAACAGGGAAGGTGATGACTCTGATTTACTTTTCACAAAGATCACGCCGCTCAGTAAAGAAAATACTGGGGACGGGAAGAAGTGGTATGTTGGCAAAAAGAAGGAAGGTGGGGAGGAGACCTATTGAGGCCTTTGCAGTAGTAGTCTAGATGAATTATGATGGTGGCTTGGACAAGAGCAGTAACAAGTGGGAAAAATTGGTTAGATTAAGAATACTTTTTGTATATAAGCCAAGAAGTCTTGATGGTAGATTAGATGTGGGATGAGAGACCAACTGGATGAATGGTGGTACCATTTACTGACATGGAAAAGACTGGGAAAGGATTGATTTGGATGGGGGAGGAATTAAGAGTTTGATTTTGGACATACTGAGCTTGAAATAAGTTGATACACAAAAGGAGATGTCAGTTAGCCAGTTGGATATGTTAGTCTCAAGGAAGAGATTGGAGATGGAGATAATAATTTGCCAAGCCCCAGTATATAGATATTATTTAAAGCAATATATTTGAATGAAATTACCTTGAAGATGAATGTAGATATAGTTGAAAGGAAACCATAGATCTGAACTCTACCAGCCACCAACATTCAGATGTCCAGAAAAGGAAAAGGATCCAGCAAAGTAAACTGAGAAGAATCTGCCAGTAAGTAGAAGGAAAGCCAGAAGAGTATAAACCTCAGAAGCCGCATGAAGAAATTGTTTAAAGAATGAGGGAGTAGTGGTTGAATGGGTCCTGAGCTACAGAGAGATCTAGTAAGTTGAGGACTGAGAACTCACCATTGGGTTTCATAAACTGAAAGTGTATAGTGGCTTTGATAAGTGTAGTTTCAGTGGAGAAAAACTATGAAAGCCTGAGTGGGGTAGGTTAAAAGAGATTAGAAGGGAGGGAGGAAGGGAAGACACTTACGTATAAACAACCCTTTCCAGGAGTTTTAGCCCAAAATTGGGGGAAGAGGGAGAAATGAGCTGATAGAGAGGAGTCAAGGAAGGCTTCCTTAAAATGAGCAGTTCTATAGCATGATTGTCGCCACTTAAATTATTTTAAATGTCCTTTACTAATTTCTAGTACTTTCTCTCCTGCAACCCATTTATAGAAACACTACTTTTGAATGCGAAAATTTGTGTGTGTGTGTGTGTGTGTGTGTGTGTGTTTACACAGAAATACTTTTGGAAAATCTACAATGCAAATAACTTGATGTTGGCAGTGATTTTATCCATGAGATGTAACTAAGCTAAAGCCACATAGATAAAATAATTAAGTACAATTTAATCAAGTGATGATAAAAAACTAAAAGGCTTATTACTATATAAGTGAGCACTTATTTTATTGAGCACTGAGGAGTTCTATAAATCTACTCAAAACTATTTTAAATATCTACTCTTATGCTGAAGACTGTTCATAAAATGCTAGATATACAATAATAAAAGAGACCCAGTTTCTACATTCATGAATATATAGACCTGTATTTTTAGGCTTATGTTAACGAGGTTAAAAAGAGAAATACCACAAATAAGAAATTAGTTTTAAAGAGATTGTCTTCTTATGAAATTTGTCCTAATGAAAGGTGTTTTCAAATAGCATGATTTTAAATGTCTTAATATTTTATTTAGGTTAATGTACTTATCTCCTATTTATATCCCCAAAAGATTTTTCAACATTAAACATGGTTTACCTTAGAAACAATAGGAATAAAAATAAGGTGGGTAGTTTTCAACTTCGACCACACATTAGAATCACCTTGGGATCTTTTAAAACTCCATATGCCCAGGCTGCTCACTCCTCAGCCAATTAAATCAAACCCCTTGGGAAATATTAGTATTTTAAAAATACTGATTTAACAGAAGCAGAGGGAATAAAATGCTACTAAGCTCCTGAGAATGAATTGATTGTGCATTTAAGGATTAAGTATGTTTGAAAGATAAAGCAAAATATTGAATGCATTGGGTTTTGAATCATTAAGTTTTAGACAAAACGGAGTCATTTGTAGTACCAAATTTTTTCAGTATCCAGAATTTAAGAATTTAGATTACTCACCTTGGGGTAATCATTAAGAAAAAAATCAGTGATACTATTTCTTCTCCCTTTTTAAAAGAATCTGGGAAGACAACCTTGAAAGTAATTTCTTACTGGAATGCTTTTTGGCTCAGCCATTATAGAGCATATAAATACATAAGAGTTAGACAGTATAAAAGTTTACCATCAGAGTTTATACTAAAAAGATAGTATAACTATATGGAAAGCATTTTAGGTCTAAATATTTTTATAGTTCATAATGTTAAGTGCTAAAGCACATATTCTTTTGTACTGAAATTTTAAATCCACAACAATATTCCTTCTATAATGAGTTCTCATTAAAATTTTTTTTCTTTCTTTCACAGAAAATGCTTGGACAGAAGAGATGAGTACTATTTCCACTAAGGCCTAGAATTGCCTACTGTACAAATAGTCCTGATCAGGCAATATACGAATGGCCCAAGGAAGCCACCAAATTGATTTTCAGGTTTTACATGACCTGCGACAAAAATTCCCTGAAGTACCTGAAGTTGTTGTATCCAGGTGCATGTTACAGGTCAGTGTTCAATGATTTCTGAATTTGTTAATACAAACCTGGTATTTTTTTAAACATTGGAAGAAAAACTCTTTTAGGTTATCTTCTTGTTGGTGTTAGTGTATTATGATGAAAAGAGATAAACTTTGGTGTCTGATAGTCATGTGGCCTTTAGCAAGATGGAGCTTTCTGTACCCATCTGTAGTATGGATAATACTTGACTTGTAGAGTAGTTGTGAGAGTTAAATGAGATCTGAATGTAAAGCATTGATAATATCTGTACTTACTAGATGTGAGCTTTCTTAACTTTTCTCCCACCTGTTCTGCCAGGAGAGCTAATTTCAGATCTTAGTATGAAAGTGAGAAAAATGATTAAGGAGTCAGGAAACTTGGGTTATAATCCTAAATGGGCACCCCAAGCATATCTGATAAAGAATATGCCCTCTGTGCTTTAGGTTTTTTTAATCTGTAAAATAAAAGAGTTTGACTAGACAATGCCTAAGGTCCCAATTCCAAATGGGGGAAAAAAGTCTGTTTTTATATTTTTAAATTTAATTTGTAAGTTTTCCAATTAGTATCACCCTCTAATTTGTACATTGTTCTTAGTATACACAGTTTTGGAAATTTACAATTCCAAATATTGAGTGATAGTTGTGCCTTTCTATTTTATTAAACTGGAAATCTTTGTATCAGAAATGTATTTGGGGCCATGTGCTGTGACTCACTCCTGTAATCCCAGCACTTTGGGAGGTTGAGGCGGGTGGATTGCTTAAGGCCAGGAGTTCAAGAGCAGCCTGGCCAACATGGCAAAACCCTGTCTCTACTGAAAATACCAAAATTAGCCAGGTGTGGCAGCCCACACCTGTGGTCCCAGCTACTCAGGAGACTGAAGCACGAGAATTGCTTGAACCCAGGAGGCAGAGGTTGCAGTGAGCTGGGATCACGCCACTACACTCCAGCCTGGGAAACAGAGAGAGACCCTATCTCAAAAAAAAAAAAAAAAAAAAAAAAAGTATCTGGGGCTCAGTCAAGCATATTTACTCTTGAAGTGATTTTTAAAGTTTGAAATTATATGAAATTTTTATCAAATCTGTAATTTATAATAATGACTACATTTTGTTCACACCCTTATCACCATTATCACCTTTTAATTGGTCTACCTGCCTCTACCTAACCCAGTTTTAGTCTCTCCAATCTATCCTCTTCTGCCAGAGTGCAGAGCTGTTCACACACTTAAAACCTGTTGATTGTTCCCTGTGCCCTTCTGAATGAAGCTCATATAGCTTGACTAGGGCATACAAGGTCTGTGATCTGGAATCCTGGCTGTTTCTACACCCTGATCTTTGTCCAGTCCTTCCTGTTCATACCCTATGTTCTGGTCATCCTGAGCTGCATGGAATTCTCCCACCAGCAATGCCTTTTCTTATAGTATAATGGTTAAGAGCGTATCTTTTGGTGATGAACCAAACTGAGTTCAAGTTTTGACAGTTGCTAGCAGTAACTTAATTAACTTCTCTGACCCTCATTTTCTGACTTTCATTTCCTCCACTGTACAGTGGGAATAAAAAAAACTACACAGAGAGTTAAATTTGACAATGTAGATAAAACAACCAGTAGGGTAACTGATTCATAATGAGTATTCAATAAATGTTAGCAGCCAATACTAAAAGGAATAACAACAGCAGAAAGCCCATAAGGTATATTTGGTAAATGAATCAGTAGTTTACATTTGTTAATATAGAATGTGAAAAAAAAAAGAGAGAATAAAAACATGTAATAAAGATGGAGTCAGAAGTTAAAAGAAAGTGTGGGAAAGGAGCGGAGATAGTGGGGAAAAATAGTCTCCCCCCTAGAACCCAAGTAACTTCTCCCTAACTTTTCAAGTAAAAGAGAATTTTGTGGTAAAATAAAGCTATGCTGTTCAGTAGGTTATTAAAAAACTAACAGAAAGATACTGTAAGTTCTTTGATAAATTTCTGTAGACTTCGTATTGAAAGAACTGTCCAGAGCATTTCCCTACATATAGTACAGGTATAGAGATTTTGAAATACCCTAACTGGGAGTAAAACATAGAGCCTTTTGTAGAATTACTTTAAAATATTTTCAAAAAAAAAACAGAGCACTCTAATGTACTCTTACAGTATAATCTCTGGTATGTGTTAAGAAAAACAAGATGCAGAGCAGAGTATATAGACAGAGCAAGACAAATAAATATTTACACATCCATGTATTTGTCTCTGTTTGCATAAAGAAATACTGGAAGAATTAAAAACAAAGTTAATAAAAGATGGTTATCCATGGTAGGCCAGAGGGAACAGGCCTGATGGGACAGAGTTAGGACTCAGACTTCTCAACAGGTATCTTTTTTTTATGGTTTTAATCTGTGTTAATAAATTACGTATTTAAAAATAAAATAATTAAGCTTTAACCCAAAAATAAAAAATGAATGGTTTTCCATTTCCTTTGGGCATCTAGTTACATCACCTTCCCTATGTTAATCTGGCTTTACAAAAGCAAACTCCTCTACTTAGCATGCTTCCCAACACCTGGTGTTAATTAAAATGAAATACTTTGCTTGCCTGAAACAGACCACACTTTTTAAAAGTGAGTTGATAATAATTTAGGGTATCCAGGTAATGTACTTTTTAGCTGATATAACAAGAAATCTGACAAGAAAGGAATAGGAAGAGCTCCTTCCTCTGTGGTTTCAACTGGGGTGCAAGTTTTCCCAAATTTAGAGCAATATTTTTAAACGGGCAAATTAAGCTACCTCTAAATGACAGCGTCTCTTTTGGGGCTGCTCTTCCTTTCTCAGTTGGGTGGGTTTCTGTTCTTTTGACAGATCCTTCCTGCAGTATACTGGTTCAGAACTTTTTAAAATTAGTAAAGGATCATGCCATGCTACCAATTCTGTGTACATGTTCTTTTTAAACATCTTGCTTGTCAGGGAGAGAACAAAAGTGTCTATCCTCTTTTCTCTTAAGTTTATCTGTTGCACAGTTCCCTCTTTTTGGAACTACTCATATCTTTTCCTTCTGCTGTGAATTCTGTAAGATAACTTATAACCAACAGGTGTAATTTATATCTTTAAAGTTGATTTTTATATTTGGTAATTAAATCTGAAAACTCAGAAGAATATGAAAATATTGCATAGTTTTCACTTTGGTTTTTTAACTTAATTTTTTACCGTTTTTAAATTCTCTTAACATGACGATTGAATCTGTAAGTTTAAAATTGGTATTTCCTTTCAAAGTACTGCATTAAGTATTGTTCATTCAGTATATGCAACACTTAATATTTAAGTGCCATGTACTTAGTGGAACCTTCTCAGATGACCTTCACCCATTGTCCTTATCCATATTTCTATGATAACACCTACCAGACTGCATTTCATTTGTGTTCACATTATTCTCCTCCACTAGACTGTGAGATTCTTGCGATCAGCGATCATATTCCTTTCTCCTTGCCTAATGAATGCTCAGTAAATGTTGGTTAAAGGAGTGAATGAATGCCATAGGGTATATATGCTTTGATACTATCTGTAATCTCTGTGTCTGTGCAGGAGTTTGGGGAAAAATGAAAGAGGAACTGGAATTAATGATTCAGACCTTTTTATAGCTTTGAGGAGAATGCAGATTTGTGGCTATATACCAAAAAGCAGTGATTTTCCACCTTTTAAAAACTCACATCCCACCCCTTTTGATACACTTCAAGAGAGTCTTCTACCCTTTCTCACTAAAAGTAACCAGGGCTGCTTTGAGAAATGGCTGATTGCAAGTCTGGAGTAGATGTACATGATAAGCTAGAACATCTTGTCATATCAGAAAGCAGAGAAGCTTTGAAAAACTACTGGATTCATGTCGTATACCGAGGAGCCAACTTGAAGCTGTTCCCAGTAACTTGAAGAGGGGGCATAATGACCAAAACTGATTGAAACACATCAAAATATTAAAGACACATGAGTTTATAATGATACTAAAAATAAATCATAGTCACCTTTGGAGGTTGCTAGGGACCAAATTTATTATTCTGAAAATTGGTGAAAAGAATTTTTTTATCCTGCCTCTTCTGTGCAGAATGTAACCAAATAGTTGAAGAGAGCAAGCATTTCAAGGAAGAATTGCTGCTAAGAATGAAGAGGAAATCCATTTTATGTTTTCTGGAGACTGGGTCTCACTCTCACCCAGGCTGGAATGCAGCAGTGGGATGATCATGGCTCACTGCAGCCTCAACCTCCTGGGTTCAAGTGATCCTGCTACTTCAGCCTTCTGAGTAGCTGGGGCTGCAGGTGTACTACTATACCTGGCTAATTAAAAACAAGATTTTTTTTTTAGAGACAGGGTCTCACTGTGTTGCCCAGACTGGTGTCAAACTCCTGGGCCCAGCGATCATCCCGCCTTGGCCTCCCAAAACGCTGGGATTACAGGTGTGAGCCACTGCGCCTGGCCAAAATCTTATAATTGGGACATTCCAGTATTACTGTTTAGCACCCCTAACGAAATAGTGTTTCTAAGCAGTGATCATCAATAGCTGCTAAAAATCATTAGTTGGATCAAGCTGACAACATCTGAATCTACCAGTCGGTTTTAAAATCACAAAAAGACAGGCAGACATTGCTGTGTCTCCTTGTATGATTTGACAGTGGATGTCTATGATGGTCACCAAAAATTCAAACATAGACTTCATCACATCCCTAGATATAACTACTAGTTTACAATGAAATGCAGGGGAAATTGATTGACCACGGGGTGCAGTCCAGAATAGGGGAAATTCTACTACACAAATACCAAGTTTTCTCAACAAACAAATGGCTAGAAAAAATTTTAAAAGAGGGGAGGGGCTGGTTATTAGAAGAAACCTAAAAGGCTTATCAGCCAAATGAAATATGTAGGCCTTATTTAGATCCTGATTTAAACTAACTGTACAAAGACATTTTTATGCTTTAATTTAGTGCTATTTGAATATTAGGTGATGCTAAGAATTGATTATTTTAAGGTATGATCATGGCATCGTGGTTATGTTTTGAAGTCCTGTCTCTTACAGTACATATTGAAGTATTTACAAATCAAAACGAGATAATGTCTGAGACTTCATCTAGTTTGGTAGGGGGAGTAGCTGAGGCATATACATCAAACGAACAAAGATGGGTGATAAGTATGTGGGAGTTTATCATATTTCCTCTCTCTTTTATATATGTTTAAAATTTTCTAAAATAAAAATTTTAATAAAAAGTACATTTCCGTTTGTCCTAATGTAACCTTATAAAACCCCTGTAAGTTCTTTTATGTTTTGCTATTAAGAAAGTAATGTCTGTAGAGTGTAAATAATTTGAGTGCACATAAATTATGGCATAACTGAGCTAGAATATTGCTTTTTGATATGAACATATTGAATAATTACAGAGATTACAAAGGATTAAAGGAATTTTTGAGCGCTCAAGAGAATTAAAGAAGAAGGCTAAATATGAGTATCAAGCTTTTACAAAGGAAATGTGGAATTGGATTTGGTAGGGAATGTAAATTTTAAATTGAGAATGATGACAGAGAGGAGGGGAGAGGAAGATAAAGTCTCTGGGCTTTGGCTTAGAAGGAAGAAGAATTTACTTGGAATGGCAATAAATTTAACTTAAAGCAAAAAGGGCCAATCAGGTTTGGCAAAAGATAAGATCTAATTATAATAGGAATCGTTGATAAAGATTGTGATCAGTTTTTCAACTTTATTTGAAAAATTAGTATGTATCAATTCAGAGTTATTAGTAGGATAAAAGGATTTTTCTACCATGAGAGGTTTAAGTTGTTGGTTTTAGGAAGGGGGAAGTCAAACCTTGCTCACTATCCTTTTATATTACCTGTTGAAACAATGTGAACTGTCATTTCCTTAACAAGGCATCAAGATGCCTTTTTAGTCCACTTCTTTCTTAATATGATTTTTATCTCATATCAAACTGCCTGTGGACATTTTAACTTGGTTATTCATCTTTCTTAAGTCTAAAACTCTCCTTTCTGTCTGGTTCTTAATCTTCCAGGCTTATTTGAATTGTTTCTCTCTTGTGGCCAAATTGTGTTGACAATTTATATTATTTTAAAATTTATTTCCATTATCAAACGCTCGTTACTTTGTGTCTTTTAACTGCTCATCTTGCCAAAGGTTTTTCACCTTTTCATTCATCTTAAGTATCAATAGACTTCTCTTCCCTGAATACCCTTTGTGTCTTTACTTCTCTGTTCATCCACTTTCAGTAGCTCTCCTCATTGCTTATCATACAGTCAAACTCTAGCGTGACTTATTTTTCAAAACTCCTTCGTTATTTAATTCCAATCTGCTTTTGCAACAATTTGTTTAACAACTTTTTCAATAGAAATATTTAGCTCCAGCCAGATCTGTTCCAGCCATCTTGTTTGGAACATGCTTTTACTTAATTCTCACCTTTATGTTCTTCTTTACTCGTGCCATTCTCTTCACCAAGAATTGTTGTTGTTGTCGTTGTTGTTGTTCAAGTTCTACATATTCTATGAAAACCATCAGGCCATACCTTCCTCATTAACTCAGTCCTTTCTTCGGTAGCCTACAATGTTAATTCTCTGTTGAACTTCATTGCCACTTAATATTTGGCATGTACTCATGTTACCTTTTCAGAAATCTGTGGTTTGTCTCCCTTTCTAGGGGAAAAGTTTGGTTTTATATGTCTTTGATTCTTCCACAGGCTCACAGTGCTATGCATATAGTATGTGTTTGGCAAACATTTTCGCGGATGATTTATGACTACTGGTTAGTCAGTGTCTTTTGAGAATTCTTTAAAAACAATCTGAGGTTCCCCCCCCACCAACCCCCGCCTCTGGAGTAGATTTTTATGATGTTATCTAAAGGCAGAGATAGGAGCTAGTTCTTCTGGAGGCTACCTTGAGCCTCCAGAGAGAGAGAGATTACACAAGTTAAGAGGAAGCGTGTGAAGGATTGAGATGACTGGTATGAATTTCAGAACTTTAAATGCTACAAATGTAACTTTTTAAACATTTATTAGTTTAAACAAATGTGTATAGCACTTGATACATTGTGCTATATATCAAACATTGATCGAATATTTTTCCATTTAGCTTTTTAAAAAATGTTTGATTATACAGTATTATATACTTAAGTTGAATGATTATATTTTGTTCAACATTAAAATTGCCTTTTTAATTAGGTTATAATTTTACTATATCTGTCTGAATCCATTTTACTCCTCTTATCCATTGTAGCTGCTAAAGTGGAACAATGATTTGATTCACTTTGTTAGTCAGAGAGAGCTTTTCCATTACATTAGTAGTGAGGATTTTTAATTCAATCATTTGCATAAAAATACTTCTCAAATTTAAATATCCAAATATATGTTATAATTGTATTAGCCAGTCACTTGTTAATCATGTATTTGTAGAGATGCAAATATAAGCATTAGCTTCTGATTGTTAACATCAATCAATTTATTTTGTTTTCATAGAATAATAATAACCTGGATGCCTGCTGTGCTGTTCTCTCTCAGGAGAGTACAAGATATCTTTATGGTGAAGGAGACTTGAATTTTTCAGATGATTCTGGAATTTCTGGTCTGCGCAATCACATGACTTCTCTCAACTTGGACTTGCAATCACAGAACATTTACCACCATGGAAGAGAAGGAAGTAGGATGAATGGAAGTAGGACTCTAACGCACAGCATTAGTGATGGACAACTTCAAGGTGGCCAGTCCAATAGTGAACTATTTCAGCAGGAGCCACAGACAGCACCAGCTCAAGTTCCTCAAGGCTTTAATGTTTTTGGAATGTCCAGTTCCTCTGGTGCTTCAAATTCAGCACCACATCTTGGATTTCACTTAGGCAGCAAAGGAACATCTAGCCTTTCTCAACAAACTCCCAGATTTAATCCCATTATGGTAACTTTAGCCCCAAATATCCAGACTGGTCGTAATACTCCTACATCTTTGCACATACATGGTGTACCTCCACCTGTACTTAACAGTCCACAGGGAAATTCTATCTATATTAGGCCTTACATTACAACTCCTGGTGGTACAACTCGACAGACACAACAGCATTCTGGCTGGGTATCTCAGTTTAATCCCATGAACCCTCAGCAAGTTTATCAGCCTTCACAGCCTGGTCCCTGGACTACTTGTCCTGCATCTAATCCTCTGTCACATACCTCATCTCAACAGCCAAATCAGCAAGGCCACCAGACCTCTCATGTCTACATGCCAATCAGTTCACCTACTACTTCACAACCACCAACCATTCATTCATCTGGTAGCTCACAGTCTTCTGCCCATAGCCAATATAACATTCAGAATATTTCAACAGGACCTCGAAAAAACCAGATTGAAATCAAACTTGAACCCCCACAAAGAAATAATTCTTCAAAACTGCGTTCTTCTGGACCTCGAACCTCCAGCACTTCCTCTTCAGTCAATAGCCAGACCTTAAACAGAAATCAGCCCACTGTTTACATAGCTGCCAGCCCCCCAAATACGGATGAGCTGATGTCCCGTAGTCAACCTAAGGTCTATATTTCAGCGAATGCTGCCGCAGGAGATGAACAGGTCATGCGGAATCAGCCCACACTCTTCATATCCACAAACTCTGGAGCATCTGCTGCCTCCAGGAACATGTCTGGGCAAGTGAGCATGGGTCCTGCCTTTATTCATCACCATCCTCCCAAAAGTCGAGCAATAGGCAATAACTCTGCAACCTCTCCTCGAGTGGTAGTCACTCAGCCCAATACGAAATACACTTTCAAAATTACAGTTTCTCCCAATAAGCCCCCTGCAGTTTCACCAGGGGTGGTGTCCCCTACCTTTGAACTTACAAATCTACTTAATCATCCTGATCATTATGTAGAAACCGAGAATATTCAGCACCTCACGGACCCTACGTTAGCACATGTGGATAGAATAAGTGAAACACGGAAACTGAGTATGGGATCTGATGATGCTGCCTACACACAAGGTAATATGAATACTAAAGGTGGGATGGTTTTCCATGCTGGGCTTGTTGGTGTGCATTTGATTTCACAACAGAAATGGATGTTAGCATTGTTCTTTCATTGTTTAAATATTGCCCCAAATGATGTTATTGTAACATTTGAGAGTATTATATATATACATTTTAATTTTAATTTTATTTTATTATTATAAAACTGGAAGTTTGAGTAATTGGGTTATCAGCTCTTCAGAGTAACCAAATCTGGTTAGTTGGTTTGTTAATGTTTATAACACTTTGTTTTCAGTTAATCTTATACCTGTGGCGATGCTGACTTTCTCTTTAAATTTTCTGTAAATAAAAATTCCTAGAAATACGTTTTAATAAGCAACTAGTTGACTCTCTTGACTAATATGGTAAATTTGCCTTCTCTGACCGGATATTTGAAGAAAAAGTAATTCTTGGCTGGGCATGGTGGCTCAGGCCTGTAATTCCAGTGCTTTGGGAGGCCAAGATGGGAGGATCATTTGAGCCCAGGAGTTTGAGACCAGCTGGGGCAACATATGGAGACTCCGTCTCTACAAAAGGTTTTGAAATTATGCAGGCATGGTGGCACACACCTGTAGTCCCAGTTACTCAGTAGACTGAGGTAGGAGGATTGCTTGAGCCCAGGAGTTCAAAGGTTAGAGTGAACTGTGACCATACCACTCTGCCCCAGCCTGGGCAACAGAGTGAGACCCTTCTCTGGGGTGGGGGGAAATTCTTCATTTTTCTAATACAACATTTTAGTCTTATTTTATATTAAGTCTATTACTGCGTAAGTATTAGAATAATTTACCTCAAAGAGAAGTTTGAATCTTGTTCCTGATATTTGTCCCTTTCATTCTCCCTTAAATGTTGGTTAATATATTTCTTTTTACATGGAATTATAAGGACATTATTTTCAAATCTTTCAATTGATTATCCTTTTCTGAAATAGACTATTTGATATTGGCATACTACATTATGTCTATATTAATTCAAATAGAGAAATTTCTGTCATATGTTTTATCTAACCTCTTAAGTTACATAATTTTCAGTAGGACTGTTAAATAAATTCATTTAGATAAGAAGGTGGAGGTTATTCATTTTCTTGAATATTTATGCCAGTTTGTAGATGAACTGAGCCTTTTAGAGTAAGGGCATATCTTAGTCATATATGTATCTGCAGTGAATCATTTCATGTATCAGCTGTAGGTTGGAAAATACTATAACATCACCCTCAGGCAGCATGCAGCCCCTACTGTCACTAATATCCTCATCCTTTTTCACATTTCTGATATAGTGATTTTACTGCTGAGTCTCTTAGGGGGTCCTAATTGCTTTGCCTTATTTTATGTTTTAAACAGCTACACTAGTGATTCTTAGTCCAAGCTGGGTTGTGGTCCTTTCGAATTCCAGTATCATTCATGGAGCTTTAAAAAATCAGCTGGGCACAGTGGCACCCGCCTCTAGTCCCAGCTTCTCAGAAGCTAAAGTGGGAGGACTGCTTGAGCCCAGAAGTTTGAGGTTGCAGGGCACCACTGCACTCCAGCGTGGGCAACATATCGAGATCCCTATCTCAAAAATAAAGTACCCAGGGCTCTGCCCAAACTTAAGTAAAGTGAATCCTAGGTATGCGTGTGCATGTATTTGTGTGTGTACATTTTAGGGGTACATGAGTGATTTCAATTGCCCTAGAAATTGTGTTAAAACTTTTATTTTCCATATATCTGTGATTAACTACAACCATTTTTGTTTAGTTTCAGCAGTTTATAAATGTTATATGCTATTATTTTTTCCACTTACAACTTAATTCTCCTCTTCTCCCAAAGTCACCTTCTCCTCCTGTCCTTCCATCAAAACATCAAGTTTCCTATGGTTGGATAGTTGCTGATTCTTAAGTAGCAAATTTTTTATGAAGATAATTTGATAAGGGAAATTTTCAAGTAAAGTAGGCATTCATATTTAGTGATATTAAAAATATATTCATGTTTAACTAGAATGTGAAAATAAAGTGTTTCTTAAACTTGCTATCTTCAATTCCCCTCCTCCTATTCTTTTTTTTTTTTTTTTTTTTTTTTTTTTTTGGGGGGGGACAGGGTCTCGCTCTTTCGTCCAAATTGGAGTGCAGTGGCATGTTCACAGCTCACTTCAGCCTCAGCCTCCTGGGCTCAAGTGATCCTCCCACTTTAGCCTCCCTAGTAGCTGGACTACAGGTACACACCACCACATCCAGCTAACTTTTTGTATTTTTTTGCAGACAGGGTCTCCCTATGTTGCCCAGGCTGGTCTTGAACCCCTGGGCTCAAGAGATCTGCCTGTCTCAGTCTCCCAAAGTGCTAGGATTACAGGCGTGACCTCCACACCTGGCCTGTGACTTCTTACTTCCCCCATCATCACTACTGTGGTCTCAGCAATCATCACCTTTCAAATGGATTATTGCAGTGACCTACCCATTCTCGTCCTTGCCTCCTTGCAGTCTTCTTTCAACTCAGCATCCAGGGAGATACTGTTAAAAATATGCATCAGATCATATCACTTCTCTGCACATGATCACTATCTATTGCACTCAGAATAAAAGCTATGAAGCCCTACAGGATGAGCAGCTTCTCCCCCCAGCTCTTTTCCTTTTGCTTACCACCTGCTCACTGTGTTCCAGCCTTCCTGGCCTTCTTACTCTCTTACTTAAACATAGAAGGCAAACTTTAGGGCCCTTTTATTTGCACTAGTATTATTTTTTAGACTAAAACATTGAAGAACAGATAGATTAAGTAACTTGTCAAAGGACAAGTGGCAGAGTCAAAATTCTAACTAGAGGCTGGGTACGGTGGCTCACACCTGTAGTCCCAGCACTTTGGGAGGCTGAGGTGGGTGGATCACAAGGTCAGGAGTTCAAGACCAGCCTGGCCAACAGGGTGAAACCCCATCTCTACTAAAAAGACAAAAATTAGCGGGGCGTGGTGGCAGACGCCTGTAATCCCAGCTGCTCGAGAGGCTGAGGCAGGAGAATCGCTTGAGCCCGGGAGGCAGAGGTTGCAGTGAGCCGAGATCATGCCATTGCACTCCAGCCTGGGTGACAGCAAGACTTTGTCTAAAGGAAAAAAAAAAAATTCTAACTAGGAAGTTAGCGAAGCCCACAATGTTAACCACTACAGTATAATGTCTTCCTTTCCAGATTTTCATAATAAACCCTTTGGAAAGATATTTTAAGTGTATCTTGTAGCTTCACTTATAGCCCATGGTACAACACTGTGGGGGCCACATGTGCCTCAATTTGAGAGGGATGTAGCTAAAAAACCATTAATTAAAAAAAAAAGGCAACCATAGGGAAAGATAACACAGTAAATAGATAACAACAAGTAGAAATAACTTAAGGCTGGGCATGGTGGCTCATGCCTGAAATCCCAGCACTTTGGAAGACTGAGGCGGGTGGATCACAAGGTCAAAAGATCAAGACCATGCTGGCCAACATGGTGAAACAACATGGTATCTACTAAAAATACAAAAATTAGCTGGGTGTGGTGGCGTGCACCTGTAGTCCTAGCTACTCAGGAGGCTGAGGCAGGAGAATTGCTTGAACCTGGGAGGCAGTGGTTGCAGTGAGCCGAGTTTGTACCACTGCACTTCAGCCTGGCAACAGAGTGAGATTCCGTCTCAAAAAAAAAAAGAAGAAAAAAAAAGGAAAGAAAGAACTCTAAACAATAAAGTAACACCCTGGATAGAAGTAGAGAGCACTTTCGGAGGACACCTGAAAGTAAAAATAAAAAAAATTTCTGATGAGAGAAGTCTGTGGTTTGAGAGCTTAAATTAAAGCCTACCAAGAAAGCAGGTTTCTGCAGAATCTGCCCCTCAAATTGCTTAATAGCCTTCAGACAGCTCTAACAACCTTGATAATCACCTCCTTTAAACATACCTACCTACATACAGAATTTTATAACATTTGTTTGACTACATAGTTTTGCATTATCTGTGTGTGCACACTGTTTTGGGATTGGTACTGTTCTCCAACTTTTCTTCTCCTTGTTTCTGTTTACTATGGAACTGGTATTGATCCAGATTGACCTATCACCCAGTGACACGGTCTTTTTTTTCTGAGATAGAGTCTCACTGTCATCCAGGCTGCAGTGCAGTAGCACGATCTCAGCTCACTGCAACCTTCACCTCCCGGATTCAAGCAGTTCTCCTGCCTCAGCCTCCTGGGTAGCTGGGATTACAGGCACATGCCACCACACCCAGCTAGTTTTTGTATTTTTAGCAGAGACGTGGTTTCACCTTGTTGGCCAGGCTGGTCTCGAACTCCTGACCTCAGGCGATCCGCCTGCCTCAGACTCCCAAAGTGCTGGGGTTACAGACGTGAGCCACCGCGCCTAGCTCAGTGACACAATCTTGATCTAGTGTTTCATTCACTTAATTCGAGACAAAGGAGGCCTTTGCTGGAAAATGCATCTTTTCTGCTTTTACCCTACGTAGTTCACAGACACTCTCTGCAGTTACTAAACGGGGTGGCCTGAGTAATCCTGATCTTTAAGCAAGGATCTTTTCTAAACTCTGAGTGGTATGGGTAAGAAAAAGAAAAGAAATATCTCTGTCTTCTGCAGTGAAATTGATTTTTCTAATGCTCCTGGAAATACTGTTTTAGAGTAGAAAAATAAGTGGAGCCAGGCACTAGAATCATAGGAAAATATTTTTTCCAAATTGAGAAGGGAACATACATACATATATAAATTTGGTAACCAAAATGCATTTTTTTCTTTTTTCTTTTAATCTACCATTTGAAATCTAAAATACTGTGATAAAAACTGTCAAAAGTGAAAATTTGTTTATGAAAGGTATATTGTTTAATACACCCTCTACTATAGAGTGATCAGAAGCAAAAGAAGTAAATTAATGAAACATCAAGACCCCACTCATCTCAGCACTAAGTCTGTCAGCACCACCATCCTTCCTAAAGGAAATAAATTAAACTTGATTCCTTAAGGTACTACAGGAATCAGAGACAAAAGTGGAAAGAACAAATTAAGGTTGGAGAGAAATTTTCAGTTTAAAGTTTATAGATATGAAGAAAATTCTTATTTTACCCATTAAGAACAAATACAGAAGTGAAATTTTCTTGCTGGTAGTCAGTGGTCAGATATAGCTACATTTTTTTCCCCTTAAGTCATACCACCCAACTCTAGCTTCCAAAAAATGTTGAAAACTATCATTCAGCATATTCTGAGACACTCTAGTGTCTTCATAGTGGTATACCTGTTGTAACACTGGCAGCTTTTATAGGTATGGAGGACAAAGCATTCCAACAAATTTTCATGGTGGAGAGAAAAAGGCCTACTTTCTTATTTTGTTACAGAAGCCAGAAACTCTTAAAATAAACTAACATTGCTGCCAAATACAATTTCCACAGAACTCCATCTGTGGTATTGACTTAGCTGGTAAACTTTTTATTATTTAAAGAAAAAAAATTACATATATAAAATCATAAATATTTTTAATGATATTTTAATATGGTTTTTCCTCAGTTATGTTTAAAGTCCTACCATAGTGTTAAGCAGTAGCCTTGACTTTGAACCTAAAATAGAAATACAAGTAAGAAAAATTATGAGTTGAAAATTAGCTTCTTGGACTTTGTGTTTCTCGTTCCTTACCATTTTTCACTAGTACATCTATCCAAATCACAACACGTTTCTTTTTAATGAGATTTAATAAAGAATGTTTATTGTGGCACAAATTCAATGAGCAAGATACTCTTCAAAAGGAAATATAATTTTATTTAGTTCAGATTCTAAAACTTGTACTTTGTTTAACTTTATGTATCTTTTGATTGGAAATACCTTTTTGTTGTTCTTTGTTGACATTGAAATCACATTATTAAATAAAAGCCTACTGCAGTAGCACATGCCTGTAGTTCGAGCTACTCGGGAGTCTGAGGCAGGAAGACTGCTTGAGTGCAGGAGTTCAAGACCAGCCAGGGCAATGTAGCAAGACTTTGTCTCTAAAATAACAATAATAAACTCAGCAATTAAGATTAGTTGACATTGGACCACTTACAGAATATTTTTTTCAAATCAGCCCTACTACTTGTAGGTTCCTCCCAGTCTTAAGACTAAATACCTTTTTAATTTGGGGTAAATGTCAGAATTGGAAGAGACTTTAAAGGGCATGAAGAATTCTACTCCAAAGGTTATCCAGTCCACATACCCATCCAGCCTATCAAGTGTAAATCCATTCTGTACTTTAAATTCTTATGAGACACAAACTGCCTCCTAAGGTAGCATATTCTGGTTTTGGAGAGCTCTACCTACTAGCTGGTTATTTCTTACATTAAATTAATACCTTTAAAAAGTATTATGAAAATAACACACTCAGTAAAAGAAATTTTAAAAAACAGAAATGCAATAAAAATGTGTTTCCTTTCAGCCTTTGACTTGTCACTTCCTCCAGCTTTTCCCTTATTTAACTGTGAGAGGTATTCTCTATTAGCAGTTACTTATCCCCTTCCCATTATATTCACTCAATCCCCTTCCCATTATACTCCCCTTCCCATTATATTCATTCCCTTTATATTCACATACACATACATGTGTGTATATATGTGTATACACACACTGTTCTTAAAGCAGGAACACACTATACACATGGGTCTGTGAACACGTGGGATTATATAATATGCACATACTCTACAATATGTCTGACATTCACTAAATGAGAACAGTACACTTTCTTAAATATATTAAGTTATGTAAATCTATTATTCTTTAAAATTTTTTAATGTTTAGTCATTATTTTAACAGCTTTATTGAGATATAGTTAATATACAGTGCAGTTGACTTATAGTATACATCAGTTTTTAGTTTATTCACTGATATGTGCAACCATCACCCAGCCAGTAGAACACTTTCATCTCCTCTATAGGAAACCTCATATCCTGTAAGCTATCACCTCCCTATCCCATTACCCCCCACCCTCAGCACTAGGCAACCACTAATCTACTTTCTTTCTCGATAAATTTACATATTCTGGACACCTGATATAAAATGGAATCTGATCTTTCATGACTCATCTATGATGTAGCAGCGACATGTTCTTTCCTTTTTATGGCCAAATACGCCATTATATAAATACACTGCATTTCATTTATTCATTCATCAGTTAATAGACATTTTGTTGTTTTCCACCTTTTCAGCAGTGGAATTGTTGCCATACTGTTTTCCAAAGTGATTTGTATTCTCACTAGCTGTGTGTGAGGGTTTTCATTTCTCCCCATTTTCAACAACGCTTTTATCTGACTTTGTGTTACTTGCCATCCTAGTGGCTGCAAAGTATTTAATTGTGATTTTGATTTGCATTTCCCTATTGGCTAATGATGTCAAGCATCATTTCATGTGCTTACTGGCCATTTGCATATTTTCTTTGGAGAAATGCCTATTCATATCCTTTGCCTACTTTTAAATTAGGTTATTCATCTTTATTGTTAAGTTGTATGAGTTCTCTGTATATTCTAGAAATAAGTCCCTTCCATGATTTGCAATTTTCTCCCATTCTGTATATTGTCTTTTCACTTTCTTGATGGTGTCTTTTAAGCACAAGTTTTTTATTTGGCTGAAGTCCAAACTCTATGTATTTTTTCTTTTATTGCTCTTGCGTTTGGTGTCCTAAGAAACAGTTTCTAACTCTAAGGTGAGGTCATAAAGATTTACCCCTATTTTTTCCTCCTAAGAGTTATATAATGTTAGTTCTTATATTCTAGTCTTTGATCTTTCATCCATTCTGATGCAATTTCTATATCATGGCATGAAGTAAGAATCCAACTTCACTCTTTTGCATGTGGCTATCCAAGTATCCCAGCACCATTTGTTGAAAGGACTTTTTCTCCTCATTGAGTGATTTTGGCACCCCTGTAAAAAACCAGTTGACCATAAACACGTGGGTTCATTTCTGGACTCTCAATTCTTTTCCATTGTTCTATATGTTCTTTATGCCAATACCATATGGTCTTAATTACTGTAATTATTGTATTATTAAATTGGGACATGTGAGTTCTCCTGCTTGGTTCTTTTTCAGGATAGGCTTGGCTATTTAGAGTCTCTTGAAATTCTAAGTAAATTTTAGAATCAGTTTGTCAATTTATACATAGAAGTCAACTGGAATTCTGATAGGAATTGCATTAAAATATTTTCCTACATACTTGCTTTTTTAAAAAACTGAAAACAGAACTAAAGGGTATATAATGAAAAATTCCCCTCACTAGAGATAACTAGTTTCTCAAACAGTTCATTTTGTATTCTTCTAGGATTATGTCTCTTTTTTTTTGTCTTTATCTCTTTGAGAGAATTCCATGTCAGCAGGATCTGCTTTTTAAGAAATGGCTGCATAGTATTGTGTACCATAATATCTAACCAGTCCATTCTTGATAGACCTTAAGTAGTTGCCAATCTTGTTTTTATGAACAGTGCTGCAATAAAAATCCTTGTGTACACATAGTTGTACCCATGTCCAAGTATCTTGGCAGACTGTGAGATTACTAGGAGTGAAACTGCTGTGTCCAAGGATATATGTGTTTTTAATTTTGATAGATGTATCATTTAGGCTTGGTTATGTTGCAGTAACAAACCATGTCTTAAAAACAACTAAGATTTATTTCTAGCTCACATTTCCTGTCCCATATAGATTAGCTGGTGGCCTCTGTTCTCCATCACCCTCACCAAGGGACCCAGGTTAAGGGAAGCTCCATCTCTGTGCTTCCATGACCAAGGAAACATAGTGGGTGAGCAGTGGCTCCTTAAGCCTCTGCCTCAACGCATGTTACTCTGTAGCTAAAACAAAGCACACAGCCACACCTAATTCAGCAGGAACAGGGAGGCACAGTTCTACCACATACCTGGGAGACAGAGCGCCAGAAGAATGTGGGGAAGGACACTAATGACTGCCAATAAATGTTGCCAATTTCAATTTTGAGGCTCTCTCTAAAGAGATTTTACCAGTTTATGCTCCCATACTTACAAACGGGTAACATTTTTGGTAACATTTATAAGAATATTCTTTCCTCCTTCCTTTCCCCACTCATCATATTTTGTAGGTGGTTGAAAAAAGTATTATCTAGTCAGTTTAATAGGTAAAAATATATTGTTGCTTTAGGTTATTTAAATTTTCATCTTTTTCTTGGGAGCTTAATTTGCATATTTAAATACGATTGAGGTTGAACATCTTTTCATGTGTTCTTTTTCCAGCCATTTGTATTTCTCATCTTATGAACTTTCCTATTTCTGTAAAATGCCTAGTCTATTCTTTCTACTTTGTTACTACCTTTTAGTTAGTCAATAAAATTTTTCTGCCTTATAAATTTTTTACTTTTACATATTCAGACTTCTCAGAATTTCCTCTTATGGCTTCTGGGTTTTGTGTCTTATTTAGAAAGCCTTTCCATATTCCAAGATTTTGAAAAAAGAATAACAGAAATCTTTTTTTTTTTTTTTTTTTTTGAGATCGAGTCTTGCTCTGTCACCCAGGCTGGAGTGCAGTGGTGCAGTCTCGGCTCACTGCAACCTCTGCCTCCCGGGTTCAAGCAATTCCCCTGCCTCAGCCTCCCCAGTAGCTGGGACTACAGGCATGCACCACCACGCCCGGCTAATTTTTGTATTTTTAGTAGAGATGGGGTTTCATCACGTTGGCCAGGATGGTCTCAATCTCTTGACCTCATAATCCACCCGCGTCGGCCTCCCAAAGTGCTGGGATTACAGCTGTGAGCCACTGCACCCAGCCCCAGAAATCTTACGGTTATTTTCTCTTTAGTATTACCTTGAAACCATATTGAACTGGTCTCATGGCATCCCTTCAAAACTTGAACATATCCTCTTTTAAAGTGTAAACCTGGCCAGGCATGGTGGCTCATGCCTGTAATCCCAGCACTTTGGGAGCCCGAGGCGGGTAGATCACCTGAGGTTGGGAGTTCGAGACCAGCCTGACCAACATGGAGAAACCCCGTCTTTACTAAAAATACAAAATTAGCTGGGTGTGGTGGCACATACCTGTAATCCCAGCTACTGGGGAGGCTGAGGCAGGAGAATCACTTGAACCTGGGAGGTGGAGGTTGTGGTGAGCCAAGATCACGCCATTGCACTCCAGCCTGGGCAACAAGAGTAAAACTCTGTGTCAAAAAAAAAAAAAAAAAAGGTATAAACCTTTCTAAGCCATAATCACTCCCACGTCGCATAATGATTCATCCAGTTATATTGTTTTGAGGCTCTTTTGGTGCCTCAAGGCCTGTTTTCATTCTGTCTAAAATAAAAGTTTTAGATTGTATCTTAATGCTGTAAGATTACATGCAGAATCTTAATTATGTAAAATAAAGGCCAGCAAATTATTATCTAGCAAGAGGTCTCACCAGTTATGCTAAAATGACTAAAATTCATCTCTTAGTAAGTTCTTAAAAATAATTACAGAGATTAAGCATCATTCCTCATACTTTTGTTTTACATCTATTGCCCAAATTATGGGCCCAATTGCAGCACTGTTACAAGATCTGATTTCAAATTGCCTTTAAAAATGACAAAATAGTTTAAAAGTTTGCTTTAAAGTTATAATTGCCATCTTTGAATCTTTTATGACTCAGTCACCAAATAAGTGACTATGGTAATACAGTGATATATAAAACAGATGTGATTCCTGTTGTCAACAAAGTTACAGCCTAGAAAAATCTTGATTTATTTTAGAAGCTGACATTGTACTTTCCTAGGTACAATGACTTAAGTATGACTTAGGCTTGTTCCTGATTTAGACATGTAAAATTGTCATTACAGACAAAAAACAAAAAGATACCAGAAGTAAGTACCTATTAGGTTTTTCAGTAGCAAAATTTTTCCTTTTTCATTTAAAGAAGCCTAAAATCTTTGTATCTACAAGTCCCTAGTATATTTTCCAATGACATATGTCTTTTTTCAGTAAGCAAATTCTCGTGTTTTTGTTTTTAAACTTCTGGAGAAATTTGACATTATTTACAGTAAAAAAATAACTAAAATTAATAAAACTAACACCATCTGGAACTTCAAGAGTGTTTTTTAAATTTCAAATAAAATTGAGTAACGAAGAAATTTTCTCCATTGTTCGTGAGCTGACAAAAGTTGGGTAAGTACTGAGCTTTCTGTATAAACCATTTAGAATGCTTATAGCAGTGGTTTAAGAGCCCTGGTGCTTGAATTCACTTAGTACTCACTTATTTTTAACAACAACTACGAGAGAGTTGCATGCTTAAATTACCTTTATCCATTAAAATTTAACTTTGAAAGAGGATTTAAAAGATACTGAATATTTTTTTCTTTACCTGTAATTCCTTCATCATCTGTTCACTGCAAAGCCCAGTCATTTATCTGTTTTCCTTGGAATTTTTAATTTTTGTTGTTGTTGTTCTCTGTCTTTATCATATCCTTTCAGCATCTCCAAGATACCATCTGTTCATTTTTCCTGGAGTCTTCTCTTCCCTGTTATAAATTACAGTCGCCATTCTTGGATCTTATATTATCTTCCTTCTTGGTTTATTCCTTCAATTTGCTAGAACATGTCTTTAAGTATTTTCCTAATGAGACTTGGGAGGTAAATTCTCTTAAGTCCTTAAATATCTGGAAATCCCCTCATATTTTTAGCTGGACATAGAATTCTTGGTTGAATATCATTTCTCCACAGAAAAATGTAGTGATTTCCTTATCACTGAGGAAATCTGATGTCAATATGATTCTTGTACCTTTGTATGTAATCTGCTTTTTTTTCTTTCTGGAAATTTTTAAGATCTTTCTTTGTCTTTAGTAGTCTGAAATTTTACAATGGTGTAGGGGTTTTTTTTAATCATCCTGTCCCACATTTAGTGGACTCCTCCATTTTAGAGGCTAGTGTCTCCCTTCAGCCCTGGGAAATTCTTTTCTGATCCCCACTATGGTTTCTCCATTGTCTCCTTCTAGACCTCCTCTTGTTTAGCTATTTAATGTCCTGAACGAGCTTTCTATTTCTCGTTACATCTTCAGTATATTTCACGTCTTTGTCTTTCTTGGGGGTGTCAGGGACAGGGGCAGGGGCAGGGTGTCACGGTTGCCCAGGCTGTAGAGTACAGTGGTGCTATCTCAGCTGACTGTAGCCTCGACCTCCCAGGCTCAAATGATCCTCCCACCTCAGCGTCTGGAGTAGCTGAGACTACAGGCGCGCGCCACCATGCCTGGCTAATTTTTTAATTTTTTTGTAGAAACAGCATCTCCGTTTGTTGCCCAGGCTGGTGAAACTCTGGGCTCAAATGACTCTCCCTCCTAGGCCTCCGAAAGTGCTGGGATTACAGGCATGAGCCATCATACCCGGCCCCTCCTTGTCTTTCCATTCTACATTTTAAGAGATTTCCTTAAATTTTTTTCCGACTCACATATGAAATTTTCATTTTGGCAGTGATGTTTTTAATTTCCGAGAGCTAGTTCTCTGATTCCTTTTCGAGGAAGATTGTTGTTTTATAGGTACAATAGTGTCTTAAATCTCTTAATGATATTAATCATTATTTAAGTTCTTGTCTCTCTGCTATGTTGTCTTCACTTAATCTGGATTTAGTTTTTTTCTTTGTTTATGCAGACCTTTCACATTCATATCAGATTTTCTTTTTTTTTTGGCAGGGGGCGGGGGGGCGGGGGTGGACAGGGTCTCACTTTGTCGCCCAGACTGGAGTGCAGTGACACGATATCAGCTCACTGCTACATCCACCTCCCAGGTTCAAACAATTCTCCTGCCTCAGCCTTCTGAGTAGCTGAGATTACAGGCACGCGCCACTACCACCTGGCTGATTTTTGTATTTTTAGTAGAGATAGAGTTTCACCATGTGGGCCAGGCTGGTCTTGAACTCCTGACCTCAAATGATCCACCTGCCTTCATATCAGATTTTCTTCAACTATGAGGTGATCCTTAAACCTACAGCTACCTTCCCTTTAGGATGGAGAGAGGTTGACTGTTCGATATACAGATAGCTACTTAAGCCTCTGTGTTCTGGCCCTTTCCTAACTCCTGCCTTCTGTTGTTACCTGCATTTTCCAAAGTCAAGGTTTCTGCAGGGCAGATGAGTTGCCATTTTGTCTACAGCACCCTCCTTGTCCATGAGACTTCAGCTTTCTCCACTCCTTCATTCAGCTGTCATTTCATCTGCTTCTAGCCTTCCAGAAACTTGACTTCTGTTGTGAGTTAATTGCCTTCTTTTTCTTAATTGTTGGTGGATTGTACCTTTTTCATTCATACCTCATTTTTATGGGGTTTCAGGAGACAGAAGATTTTTTCATTTAGTGGAGGCTAATTAGAGCAAAAGTGTCTCTGCTGTTTAATGATCTACTAACATTGTTTCATAATGAGTCTAATCACATTGTTTCATAATGGACAAATATTGGGTATTATTTTGTAAACTCAAGGTTAAACTTGCAGACAAAACTCACAGCTAGAGAAGAGTTTCGACTTTAGCTGAATTTTTACAGCGATTTTTAGAAATTCACTTTGACCCCTTTTTTTCCCTGTAGTTCATCTTTCTCAGATTCCTATCTAAAAATCTCAAACCACAAATGAAAAGTGAACTAAACACATAAAAATTCAGCCACTTAGAAGAAAAAATTGCTAAGAAATAGAGAACCACTTTCCTAGTATATTCATAGCATTTTTAGTTTGTTTATAACAGCCATACCTAGACAAGTCAACCAACTAGGTATGTCATTTCTAAGTAATATAGTCATTATAACTCTAAAATTTTGTTTAAAGTGGAAAGAAATGCCTCATAAATAAGTTGTAAGTAATTGTAAATGGATTTGCAATATTTTACTTTAGAGCTTCAGACTAATCATAAGAGATACTTTGCCTTTATTCTCAAAGGTAAGCCACATCTTCAGCCATTGCAAAACCCCTTTGTGAATTTCTAAGGATGCAATACTTATTCAGAAATATTCTGAAGAATTTACTCTTTAACCTCAAAACACCTCACAACCATATGTGTAGCAACTGTGGCTCTTTCAAGTCTCCTAAATCATCATTGAATCAGATTTCTGCCCGCTGTTAAAGTCTGTCTCCTACTAATATTGGCCTTCTGAGTATCTCTCAAACTCTATGATTTACTTTCTTGTTTTGATAGAAACATTAGGAATATGGGATTGGGGATTGCTGGTGGAGCTGTGACTGGCAGAATGCTCAACCTTATCCTGGAATGTATACTTTATGATGTATTTGTTGGAAAATAAATTAGATTATTTTTATGATTTTCCATGCAGAGTTGTATACTAGCATTTTTTCCTTTTATCATTAAGTAAAGAACATCTTTATCTCATATGTTTTGCCCTAAAGTCAGATTTTTTTCTGAAATAATTATATGAAATTTTTCTAGCTGCCCTCAAGATTTTCTTTCTTTGGTTTTCAGCACTTTGACTGTGATGTGTCTAGGTGTTTTGTTTTAGCATTATTTGGTGATCTATGGGCTTCTTAGATCTGTGATTTGTTGTATTCCATTAATGTTGGAAAATTTTTGGTCTTTATCACCTCAGATATTTCTCCTGCCTTTTTCTCTCCTCTTTTGCCAGTTACACATAGACTGATACTGTTCTGCAACTCTTAAGTTTTTTTTGTTTTTTTTTTTCACTTGTTTCTTGGTGTGTTCAGTTTGGGTAATTTCTGTTGTCAAGTTCACTGATTCTTCTGTGTCCAGTGTGTTAAGTCTGTCCAAGGAATTCTTTATCTCTGATAAGAATTTTTTATTTCTAGCCATATTTTTTATTTCTAGCATTTGACCCTTTCATGATTTCCACCTCTCTCCTCAAATTGTGAATCTTTTTTTTGCATGCTGTCCACCTTTTAAACTAGATCCTTTAACATATTAATCATAGTTAAATCTTTAAGTTTTCTGTCAGGTAATTCCAGCTGCATCATCTTTGAGTATAGTTCTGTTGATCACTTTATCTCTTGATGATGAATTACATTTTTCTCCTGCTCGTATGTCTCATAATTTTTTATTGAATGCCACACACTGTGTGTAAAGGAACAGAGGAAACTAAAGGAAATGGTATTTGCACCCAGAAATGAGGGCATCTCTTTTTCTTTCAGGTTATTATTATGAGGCATTGCATCAATTTAGTCAGGAGTGGAGCTGGGTTTGGGTTTTGTTGTTGCCTTCAGTGCACCACAGTCTTCAGATACTTCCAGCAACTGACTGCTATTACTTTATGCTTCTTAGAGTAGTGCCTGAAGTGCAAGATATTTATTTTGAGTCCTTTTATTTTGAACCCGTCTGTGCTATGATAGATCCCCATTTTATTCAGAGTCCTTAATATGGTCAGCAAGGCTCTACGTCATCTGGTAGAGGGCCAGATAGTAAATCATTTAGGATTTTGTAGGCCACATAATCTCTGTCACAACTATTTAATTCTGCTGTTGTAAAATGGAAACAGCCATAGACAACAAGTAAACAAATGAGCAAGGCTGTATCCAATAAAACTTTAATGACGAAACAGGCAGTGGGCTAGATTTGGCCCATGGGCCATAGTTTGCCTACCTGTTTACCCTTTGTTTAGAGTCTTTCTCTTGCCCTACTCCCTGACCCCAATCTCTGCTACCGTGGTAACGTGAGCTCCGCAAGGGCAAGGATTTTTTCCTATTTTGTTCATGGACTTCCAAAATGCCTACAACAACATCTGACACATAGACCCTCAACTTATTAAATAATAGATAAGTTAATTATGTTTTGAGTGTTTTTTATAAGCAGCATATAGCTGAGGTTTTACAATTCAGTCTGCTGATCTCATCTCAACAGATATGTTTAATTAGGTTGCATTCATTGTGATTTCTAGTATATTTGGAATTATCCCTGTCTGGTTTTTGTTTTGTGTTTCTTTCCTTTATCCCCTCCTTTCCTGCTATCTAGGTTTAATTAAATTTCCCTCATTTCTCCTTAGGTTCTGTCTTTTAATTTAGAAACTGCACATTCTGTTTTAACTTCCTTTAGCACAGATCCCTAAATACTGAACATGTATATTTGGCTTAGCAACATTTAACTGTATTCTTCTTAAATACCTTCAAGACCTTAGAATACTTCACCTCTGATTTTTGCACTTCCAATTTATTGTTATTCTTTTCTAATATTTTATTTTCACTTTGTTTTAGACAATGTCTGCTGCTCCCCTGCCCTGCCATAGTCTTTTCCTTTGTTTTATTGTCAGAGCTTTTTTTTTTTAGATTTACTCATCTTATTCCATTCTTTTGTGTTTAATTTCCTTCTTATCAGAACATATACTGAGTAGTTATTTCAGCAGCTATCTGTGATTGTTGAATTTCCCCAGACTTTGTTGGAAATACCTTTATTCATTTGTATTCTTGTATAATTTAATTAGGTGAACAAATTATTTTATCTTCTAAAATTTGTTACTTCCTTTTTTCCCTTCAATTTTGAAACATTTTCAGCCAATATCTCTTCACATCTTGCCTCTTGTCTGTTCTCTCTGTTGTCTCCTTCTGGAATTCTTTTCTCTCTCTGTCTCCCCCTACCCGCCCCCGAGTTGGAGTCTCACTCTGTCATACAGACTGGAGTGCAGTGGTGTGATCTCGGCTTACTGCAACCTCTGCCTCCCGGGTTCAAGCAATTCTCCTGCCTCAGCCTCCCAAGTAGCTGGGATTACAGGCATCCACCACCACGCCTGGCAACTTTTTGTATTTTTAGTAGAAACCAGGTTTCACCATGTTGGCCAGTCTGGTCTCGAACTCCTGACCTCAGATGATCCACCCTTCTCGGCCTCCCCAAAGTGCTGGGGTTACAGGTGTGAGCCACCGTGCCCAGCCTGGAATTTTTTTCTTAGATGCATGTGAGACCTTTCAGAAGTCTTCTTTCATTTTTTCTGTCACATTATCTGTGCATTCTGGGTAACATTCTTACATCTATCTGACAGGTCACCAACTGTCTTTGTATGTAATCTACTGTAATCTGTTTGGCTTTTTCATTTCAGTGACTTTTATTTCTAGAGGTTGTTTAAAGTTCTTTTCCAAATCTGCTTTATTTTTCTCAAGATAGAATCATCCCATGTTGTTTCTTTATAAAAAGTAGATTCAAGTATCTTCACTTCCAGTCCAGTATCCTAAAGGATGAGATTCATGTCCAGGGACAGATCACAAAAACATATACCAGTATTTGTAGTTGATTATGGTTTCCCAAGTAGTTCATGCTGCAGGATTGATTGCTTATTTTGTTTCTTTAAAGATCTTGGAAGATATTTTCACAAAATATAATCTGAATATACAAAAATATAAGTGGCAATTGGGATAATTTAATGTTAACATTTATGTGGAGTGAAATCAATCTGCCTGTTTTATTTGTTGCATACATCAAAATGGATTCTACATTCCCTTCTAAAATATCTATAACATTTTCATATTAGAATGCTTCATTCATAGACCAAACATGACAAACTCTGAAGTAAGAGAGCTTGTCCTTTCCGAGGGTAGATGTGAATTAGATACAGTAGTAAGTAGGTTAACTGAAAAGACGAAAACCTTTAGAGAAGCTGTAGCCTAAAAATGCTGTCTTCATTCATAAAATGAATTTCTCCAAATCCTAGAAAACATTTAAAAAGTGGCATTTGTTTAAATGACTAAAACAATTTTTCAGTTAAAATGTTTGGAATTTGGCCAGGCACAGTGGCACAAGCCTCTAATCCCAGCACTTTGGTAGGCCAAGGCAGGTGGATCACCTGGGGTCCAGAGTTTGAGACCAGCCTGACCAACATGGTGAAACCTCGTCTCTACTAAAAATACAAAATTAGTGGGGTGTGGTGGCAGTTGCCCGTAATCCCAGCTACTTGGGAGGCTGAGGCAGGAGAATCACTTGAACCCGGGAGGCAGAGGTTGCAATGAGCCGAGGTCGCGCCATTGCACTCCAGCCTGAGCAACAAGAGTAAAACTCCGTGTCAAAAAAAAAAAAAATTGAAATTTTAAATGCCTAAACTTACAATATTTTGTTTTAATGTAGCTTTGGGATTTTTGACAAATTCTTCTTTGCTTTTCCAAGTCTGCTTAAAGGTTAATTGATTAAAGTGGGTGGGTCCTCATGTTTACTAATGTGTGTTGCAGCTCTTTTGGTACACCAGAAGGCCAGAATGGAACGACTTCAAAGAGAACTTGAGATTCAAAAGAAAAAGCTGGATAAATTAAAATCTGAGGTTAATGAAATGGAAAATAATCTAACTCGAAGGCGCCTGAAAAGATCAAATTCTATATCCCAGATACCTTCCGTAAGTCTTTATGTAACTGTTGTGATCTCTGCTTGAACATGAGAGTAGGCCATCTAACATAAGTGTAATATCTCTATCTAGTTTTCTTCAGATGTTCTTAACTCTTGTTTTTCTGTCCTTACTTTCTTGTGCCAAACTCCATTCTTTATTAACTAATGACTAAGAATTCAGTGCAAATCTTACTTACATAGAATTATTTTTCAGCTTGAAGAAATGCAGCAGCTGAGAAGTTGTAATAGACAACTCCAGATTGACATTGACTGCTTAACCAAAGAAATTGATCTTTTTCAAGCCCGAGGTAAAGTTCAGTGTATTTGTAGCTGAAATTCATCGTATTTAATTCACCAGCAGTTTTCCTGTGGCTAAAAACAGACTTATCAATCATAATCTTACTGTCTCAGAACATGTGGCTTTGGAGCCAGACAGACTTTTAAGAATATATTTAAAAAGTCACCCCCATCTCAATGGCACTATCTTAACTGATAAAATATAGAAGATAATAAAAATAAGGTTTATACATTCTTTAGACAATGATAGTTTATTATACTTGAGCTATTAATGACAAGCAATGATTTCTTATAGTAAATAATGTTTACAATTTAATTCAGTTCCATAGAGAACTAAAAGGAAATGTTATCACTTAAACCTAATTCTGAAGTTGGATAAATAATAAAAAGATATAAAATGGAAAAGACAGGAAGGGGAAGGAATCTAACCAAAAGAGAAGTCTTTAATCACACTTGGGACTGTGTTCTAGAATCTGTTCAACTGGAAGATGATTATTTTTATTTTTATTCTTTTTAAATGTTGATTAAGCTATTTATCTTTAAACATTCATAGAAAAATACCATAATTTAACTCTAAAAAGTTGGTGCTGTTCTAGAAACTACAATCCTTGAACTTACTCTTTTTGTGTAAAATTTTAACCATTCTATTACATAATGCAAGGTTTTTATATTTACTTGAGGTAAAGCTGTTTAGTTACTTAAGTCCATGTTTGATCGTTTAAAATTACATTTTAAATTGTGAAATTTTAAGTTATTTTAACTTGCCACATAGAACAGGGATCTACTTCTACTTCTGTTAATGTCTTACCAGCATTAATTTGACTTCTTTCACAGTTTACCACTTACCCATGTTTATGAGTACTACATTATACCTAAGATAATATATTTGAAATATGTTTTGAAATCTTACATATAATTCGAGGTTAGAGGGGCAAAATAAATGAAAAGCATTTCTTATAGCATGTTTATTTTTAGAAAGAAATACTTGTTTTAAAAAGTAAAGTTGTTTTTGAGCTATAAGCATTGATATATTTACTTTTTATATATTTCAGGACCACATTTTAACCCCAGCGCTATTCATAACTTTTATGACAATATTGGATTTGTAGGTCCTGTGCCACCAAAACCCAAAGGTTAGTGTATCCATTAAATATGAAAACTGTTACTTTTGAAAAGCAAAATTTTAGAAAATTTTTCCTGTTCAGCAACCTTCCTCTCTAGAATTGCTTCAAACTTTGGCATTCTTAAATGAATTCATTAAGAAGATGTTTGCTTATTTTCATTTACATGCTTGGGGTTGGGAGGATGCAAAGATGTAATATTCTTAGCTTTTTAAAAGCAATATGCACAAGCTTAGGAAACACTATGTACTCCCAACCAATAATAGCAAGTCTTGGTTAAAAAACAATTACTAAGTACAAAAATTTGTATCATTTAAAACTTTAGACAAATGATAAGGAAGATACCTTAGGGAAGTTCCCCCCTCCATGAATATTTAGTTTAATTTATATATAACTTTAATCAAAATACCCTAAATTCCAGATGAATAGTTTTCTACCTTCTATCATTTTATATCATTGATATTCTCAGAATATATGCACACCAAACTAAGACATGTCAAAGTATGTCTGTGTGTTTTGATCCAGGCATTAAAATGTGTGTAGAAATGGAAACAGGTACATAAATATCACTGCTGAAGGTAAAAATATAGACATATTTATAGATTAACACTTAACTGTGGTATATAATTTACTTTCAACTCTAATAAGAAAGTTAAAAGGTAAAAATGTGTTAATGGATACATAATATTAAAAGAAGAAAACTGCAAGAGCACAAAAGTGTGGGAGGGTGGAGGTTGTAAAGATGCAGTAGTATTTTTGTATGCAATTGAAGTTAAGTTGTTATCAACTTAAAATAGAAGAGTATAACCAAATATAATCAAAGTAAATCACGATTAAACGTTGTCGAATAACAAAGGAAGACAATAAGAGGAAAAGAGGAGCAAAACAGTTGTCAAATAGACAGGAAGCAACAAACTGCCAATAGTAAGTCCTCACTTTTTAGTAATTACCTTAACTGGAAATGGATTAAACTCACCACTCACAAGGAGTTGTATGAATGGATTTTAAAAACAGGATCTGGCAGCAACCAATGGGAGGCCCCAACAGCTCGTGCTGGTGCACACAGCGGGAGGGGAGGGAGCCCATGATGTGCACGCACCCTCTCCCTCATCCACCACTGTCACCTCCTGCTGCTCCTCCTGCTGCTTGTGTACTCGTTAGGTGCGGACCCGCCACCTCTTTTGTGAAGCAGCAGCTGAGGAGACTCTGGTGCTCACCATGGCCAACGAAAAGCCCACAGAAGAAGTCAAGACTGAGAACAAGAATCATATTAATTTGAAGGTGGCGGGACAGGATGGTTCTGTGGTGCAGTTTAAGATTAAGAGGCAGACACCACTTAGTAAACTAATGAAAGCCTACTGTGAACCACGGGGATTGTCAGTGAAGCAGATCAGATTCCGATTTGGTGGGCAACCAATCAGTGGAACAGACACACCTGCACAGTTGGAAATGGAAGATGAAGATACAATTGATGTGTTTCAACAGCCTACGGGAGGTGTCTACTGAAAAGGGAACCTGCTTCTTTACTCCAGAACGCTGTTCTTTAAAGACCAAGATTACTACATTCTCAATTAGAAAACTGCAATTTGGTTCCACCACATTCTGACTACTACAGTATAGTTTTCTCTATTCTTTTGTTTCCCCCTTCCACATTCCTTTATTATACATGAAGTAACTGGTATGTGTACACAAGCGTATTGCTTTTTTCTTCAAACCAAACAGCCAGTGGTGTGTTTTGATTGACATCAAGTGGAGACAGGATGGGAAAAAATACTGATTCTGTGAAAATACCCCCTTTATCCATTAGTGGCATGTTCATTCAGGTCTTATCTTTATATTCTAGTAAGTTATTTTGCTCTCACTGTTTTAACAACAACTACAAAAAAATTCTCACATACCTTGTTCAATTGGAGGATTTTCATGTTTTTCATTTATCATTGTAAAACCAAGGACAATTTTATAACTTTTGTGTACATAGCTGTTACATGTAGGGCAATCTGTCTTTAAGTAGGGATAAATTACTCTAAAAAAAAAAGAAAGAATCCTAGAAAGTTTTCCCTTCAAGTCAGGCTTCTTATTTAAATAAACTTTTTGTTTAAAATGAAATAAGAAAAATAAAAACAGGATCCAATAATATACTATCTACAAGAGATTCATTTTATATTTAAAGACACACATAGGCAGAAAGTGAAGGGATGGAAAAAGATTTTATATAAATGGTAGCTAAAAGAAATCAAAAGTGGCTATAATTATATCAGAAACAATAGATTTTTAAGTCTAAAACTGTTGAGACAAAGATTATTATATAATGGTAAAAGGATCAATTCCACAGAAAAATATAAAAATTATAAATATATGCACACCCCACATCAGACTACATTAATATGTAAAGCAAATATTGACAGATCTGAAGACAGAAATTGACAGCAATTGTAGGTACCCTTACAATAATAGAATATCCAGGCAGAAAATGAATAAAGAAACAGCTGATTTGAATAAGCACACACGGAACATTTCTGTAGGATAGATCATATGTTAGTTCACAAAACGAGTTTAAACAAACCTAAGAAGATAGAAATCATTCCATGTATTTTTTCTAACCACAGTGGAATAAAACTAGAAATCAGTAACAGCAAGAAAACCATAAAATTTGTGGAAATTTAAACACACTCTTGAATAATCATTGAGTCAAGAAGGAAATCAAAAGGGAATCTTAACAGTATCTTCAGGCAAAAAGGAAACCGTAGCATACTAGAACCTATGGGATGAAGCAAAGGCAGTACTAAGAAGTTTCTAGAGATAAACAATACGTACATTAAAAAAGAAAAAGAAAGATCTCAATTATACCTCAGGGAACCAGTAGAAGAACAACAAGCTAAGCCTAATGTTAGCATAATGAAGAAAATAATAAGAATTAGAGCAAAAATAGAGAATTTAAAAACAACAGAAAAAGAAATAGTAAAACTAAGAGGTTGTTTAAAAAATCAACAAGATTGACAAACCCTTAGCTAGATAAATTGAGGAAAAAAGGAGACAAAATCAGAAATGAAAATGAAGACAACAGATGCCTCAGAAATACAAGGATCATAAGGGAATATTAGGAACAATTTTATGCCAACAGACTAGATAACCTAGAAAAAAATTGATACATTCCTATCCAAAAAATATCCAAAAAAACCTGATATCACCTATTAAAGCTGAATCAAGAAGAATTAGAAAGACTGAGTAGGCCAATAACAAATAAGGATATTGAATCAGTAATCAAAAATCTCCCAACAAATATCCAGCATGGATTTAGAAATTTAAAAAAAAAAAATCCCAACAAAGAAAAGTCCAGAACTGGATGGCTTCATGAGTGAATTCTGTCAAACACTCAAACAAGAATTAATACCAACCCATCTAAAGCTCTTCCAAAAATGAGAAGGGGGAACACTTCCAAACTCATTCTGAGGCCAGCCTCACCCTGGTACCAAAACCAGACAAAGACACTACAACTAAAGAAAACTACAGACCAATATTACTGATGAACATAGAGGCAAAAAGTCCTCAGTAAAATACTGGCAAACCAAACTGAGCACATTAAAAGGACCATACGCCATGACCAAGTGGGGTTTATCTCTGGGACTTAAGGATGGTTCAACATACACAAATCAGTTAATGTGATACAGCACACACATTGAAGTAAAATGAAAGGAATAACCATGTAGTCATCTTAATAGATGCTAAAAAGCATTTGAAAAAGTTCAGCATTTATTCATAATTAAAACTCTCAGGCCGGGCACACTGGCTCACACCTGTAATCCTAGCACTTTGGGAGGCCAAGGCGGGTGGGTCACCTAAGGTCGGGAGTTTGAGACCAGCCTGACCAACATGGAGAAACCCTGTCTGTACTAAAAATACAAAATTAGCCTGGCTTGGCGGCCCATGCCTGTAATCCCAGGTACTCAGGAGGCTGAGGCAGGAGAATAGCTTGAATCCGGGAGGCAGAGGTTGCGGTAAGCCAAGATCACGCCATTGCACTCCAGCCTAGGCAACGGGAGCGAAACTCTTGTCAAAAAAAAAAAAAAATATATATATATGTATATATATATATATATATACACACACACACACACACACATACACATATAGAAGGAACTTAACACAATAAAGGCCATATATAAAAACCCCATAGGTAATATAATCAATGGAGAAAACCAAAAGCTTTCCCACTAAGATCTGGCACAAGCAAGGGTGCCATTCTTGCCACTTATTTTCAACGTAGTACAGGAAGTTCTAATGTAGTATCCATTTTTGTGTTGCTGTAAAGGAATACCTGAGGCTTGGTAATTTATAAAGAAAAAAGGTTTAATTGGCTCACAGTTCTGCAGAAAGCATGTCACCGATATCCACATGCTTTCTGTACAGGAAGCGTGTCACTGACATCTGCTCAGTTTCTGGAGAGGCTTCAGGGAACTTTTATTCATGGCATAAAGTGAAGCAAGCAAGCAGAGGCATGTCATATGGTGAGCAAGACGGTGGGAGGTGCCACACCTTTTAAACAGCCAGATCTTGCATGAACTCAGAGCAATATCTCACTCATTATTGAGAAACCTGCACCAAGGTATTCATGAAGGATCCATCCCCAGGACGCAGACACCTCCCACCAAGCCCCACTTCTAACACTGGGGATTACATTTCAATATAAGGTTTGGAGAGGACAAACATCCAAACAGTATCACCTAGCCAGAGCAATTAGACAAGAAAAATAAAGGTATCCAAATCAGAAAGGAGGAAGTAAAATTATCTGTTTGCAGGCGACATGATCATATATGTTGAAAACCCTGAAGACTCCACCAAAAACTGTTAAAAGTAATAAATGAATTTAGTAAAATTGCAAGACACAAAAACAATGTACAAAAGTCAATTGTGTTTCTATACACAAGGAACTATCAAAAAAGGAGATCAAGAAAACACTCTCATTCACAATAGCAAGAAGAAGAGTGCTTAGGAATACGCTGAAAATTATAAAACATTGATGAAGGAAATTAAAGAAGACACAGATAAATAGAAACGTAGCCTGTGTTTATGGATTGGAAGAATTAATATTATTAAAACATCCTTACTACCCAAATTAGTCTACAGATTCAATGTAATCCCTATCAAAATACCAGTGACATCCTTTACAGAAACAGAAAAAAATCTAAAATTATATGGAACCAGAAAAGACCCTGAATAGCCAAAGCAATCTTGAGTAAGCAAAACAGCTGGAGACATCACATTCCCTGATTTTTAAAAATATTACAAAGTTATAGTAAAACAGTATGGTACTGACATAAAAACAGACATATTGACCAACGGAACAGAATAGAGAGCCCAGAAATAAATCCATGCGTCTGTGGTCAACTTATCTTTGACAAGCGTGCCAAGAACACAATGGGGAAAGGGTAGTCTCTTCAGTAAATGGATATTCACATGCAGATGAATGAAATTGAACCATTACTTCACACTGTATACAAAAATAAACTCAAAATGGATTAAAAATGTAAACATAAGACCTGAAACCATAAAACTCCTAGAAGAAAACATAGGTGAAAAGCTTCTTGACCTGGTCTGGGCAGTGATAGTTTGGATATGACACCAAAAGCACAGGTAACAAAAGCAAAAATGGGCAAGTGGGATTACATTAAACTAAAATGCATCTACACGGCAAAGGAAATCATCAGCAGTGAAAAGGCAACCTTCAGAAAGGGAGAAAATATTCACAAACTATATAACTCCTAAAGGGTTTATATTCAAAATGCATAAGGAACTCATGCAAATCAATAGTAATAGAAACCAATAACCAGATTTTAAAATGGGCAAAGAACCAGAATAGACATTTCTCAAAAGAAAGTATACAGATAGCCAACAGGTATATTGAAAGGTACTCACCCTCACTAATCATCAGGAAAATGCAAATTAAAACCCAGTGAGATACCACCTTACAAACTTATTGGAATGGTTACTGTGAGAAAGGTGAAAGATTATATGCATTGATGAGGACATAGAGAAAAGAGAACGCTTGTACACTTTCATGGGAATGTAAGTTGGTGCAGCTATTATGAAAAACAGCATGCAGGTTCAAAAACTTTAAAATTGTATGATCTCGCAATCGCACTACTGAGCATATATCCAAAGGAAATGCAGTAAGTATCTCAAAGAGATATCTGCACTCATTTTCCTTTCAGTATTATTCACAATAGCCAAAATATGAAAACAACATAAATTTCTGTATATGGATAAAGAAAACGTGAGAGATACACACACACAGTGGAATATTACTCAGCCTTAAGAAAGAAGGAAATCCTGTCATTTGTGATAACATGGGTGAGCCTGGAGGATGTCTTGCTAAGTGACATAAGCCAGAGAAAGACAAATACTGCATTATCTCACCTATATGTAGAATTCAAAAATATCAAACTCCTGGAAACAGAGAGCAGAACGGTGGTTACCAGGGGCTGGGAGAAGAGGGTATGGGAAGATTGTGGTCGAAGGGGTACAGAGTTTCAACTATATAAGATAGATAAAGCTAGTGTACAACAACGTGACTGTAGTTAACAGTAGTTTATTATATAACTGAAATTTGCTAAAGGAGATCTTAAGTGTTCTCACCACGGTGGGGGGCGGGGACATAAGCTATATGAGGTGCTGAATATGTTAATTAACTTGATTGTAATAAGTTTTTCACAGTATATACATAAATCATCAAGTTGTACAGCTTATAATTTTTAACTGTCAGCTATACATCAATAAAGTTGTGGGGGAAACAAAACAAAGACAGCAAAACAAGTTTTCATTCACACAAATTCTGGAAGTCAGCAAACACGTGGTGAATCAGGTCAGCACTCATAGTGTTACATCATCCTCACTAGTGTGCTGCAACAAATACTCCAGACTTACAATTTGTTCCCCATATGTTTGTATTTTCAAATGTCTTCAGAGATAAAAATTATTTGTGTTACTTCTTCCTTCATAAGAAACATTAAGGTTTGTAGGACTAGGAAAGTATGAATTATGGATAGGAAAATGTACATTTTTCCTGTGAAGCTGAACAGGACACCCTAAAAAAATGTATGGTTACTGTCATTGAGAAATTCAGTGCCTTACGTAGGGGAGGAAAAGGAGAGGTTGAGAAAAACAAAATTAGTACATTTTATGAATCAGGCAGTTGTTCACACGTTTACATACTGGTAGGAATACCATGTTAAATTGGGTTTTAGACAAGTGGCTGGCAAACAGTGACCCATGGACCAAATCCAGCTTGCCATCTGTTTTTGTCAATAAAGTTTTATTGCAGGAAAAGAAAAAGAAATGGAAACAAGGAAGAACTAGTATATTACTGGTCTTTAGTTTGTTACAAGAATTTTCACATTCTCCTTTCACATTCTAATTTTTGTGCTCTACTTCATTTTTGTTTGTTTGTTTGTTTATTTTTTATTTTTTTGAGACAGAGTTTCGCTGTTGTTGCCCAGGCTGGAGTGCAATGGCGCAATCTCGGCTCACCACAACCTCTGCCTCCCAGGTTCAAGCCATTCTCCTGCCTCAGCTTCCCGAGTAGATGGATTACAGGCATGCGCCACCACGCCCAGCTAATTTTGTATTTTTAGTATAGACGGGGTTTCTGCACGTTGGTCAAGCTGGTCTCGAACTCCTGACCTAAAGTGATCCACCCGTCTCGGCCTCCCAAAGTGCTGGGATTACAGGCGTGAGCCACAGCACCCAGCCTCCTTCATTTTTATGTATAATTAGGTGTAGCTCTGTCCTCATATTTTATTTAAATGTTTTTAAATATAGCTGGAATACAATGAAAAGTTATTACAGAGGATCAGAGTGAGATTAGGGCATTTGACACAGTAAGCAAATGTTCAGAGACTAGATGCTATTTGGATGTTAATTGAATAAAGCAGTAGAGATGACAGCGGTATAAGCACTAACTCTAAAATATGCAAGATGTGTTTTTCAGACACTGAATGATTTTCCTTAGTATAATCTTCCTACTCTTTTTGAAAAATAAGAATTTTTTCTTATGAAAAGTTTCCTCTTTTGCTTCAACATAATCTGTTACTTCAGAATAATAATAATCTGTTATTTCACATAAGTGAAATAAAATTGGTCTTGACAGTTGTTGAAGTGGGATGAGTATATGAAGGTTCATTTTGCTGTCCTCTCTACTTTTATATATGTTTGAAATTTTCCGTAATAAGTAAGAAAGGTCCAATAAAAACATCCATTACTTAAAAGTTTTTACATGAAAGATAGAAGTTTGTATGCTGGCTGTTTTGGGAGAAATAAGGAATCAATAATTTTTTGCAATAGAGCTAAAATACACATTAACTTCATGAATAGAAGTTTAGTCCTTGAAGTCAGTTCTGCTTCATAATGTAGAGATTTTTTTAACAGCTAAAATTAAATGTGTTTAGACCATTGTTTGTGATCTAATTTCCTCTTTTTTCCAATTTTGGTTATTTAGTTTCTGAACACCTCTAATTAAAAAAAAATCATAATTCTAAGTTTACCAAGTGAGATTATAAGAAAACCACTGGAGATTTTTCATTTAAGAAAAATTTTATAGATCCCTTATTGATTGCCTTAGATATTACTTAAATAATCAAAAATTTGCTGGCATTTAATAATACATTGAAGTGTAAAAAGGGACTTCCTTATGGTCACTCTTCCTAAAATTTTAACCTTTGCAGTTAAACAGAATCAACAAGGTTTTACTAAAAACATGTCAGGTGAAAATGTTTTCTAATGCCTGAGACCAAAATTCTAGTAAGTAGGATGGATCCCCAGATTAAAACAATTATTCTATAAAATGTTTCCCAGATGTGGAATGTGAGATGATTTTATGTGGTAAAAAGTCAAAGTTTTTTAAACTGTATTTCTTTTCAGTTGTTTCAGGGCATAGTAACTGGTATTGTCAGACCCTTGATTTTTTTAGATATTTTTACTTAGGATAAGAATTAATTCGATGTTTGTTTTAAAATTATTCAGTTTGGGGGAAATACTGTATAAACACCATTCAAGTTGGTTGTGCATGTGGCAAAAATTTTGACAATGGAAAGCCAACACCTAAAGTTGAGGACTTAGCAAGAAAATTTCTGTACAATGAGTAAGAAAGGTGCTGCTAAAGGGGTACAAAGTACCAAATATCACTTAATTATTTAAAATTTGTCATAAAATTTGACTTCTATATTTTTATTTACTTGTTACAATAGTCTCTCTTTTAAAATAGAAAAGTTATCAGTAGGGTAGGTGGAATTTGCATATTAATATACATTGTTTTAACATAGGTTTGATTCTTCAAATTAATAACCTTGACAGGAAAAATTCAACAATGCATGCTCCTTTTACTTTAAACTTCCCAAAATTAATTTGTAGGAATACTGTTCTAATTTCATTATGGGACCCAAATTTTTTTAAGTAGTTTTATAAATGTAATCGCTTGTTAGAGATAACCTTTGAGGAATATAATTATTCTCTGTATTTAAGATACCACTATCCATATAAACATTCTAGAACATTGGTCTCTTAGAGTTCCAGTGACCTTTATTTTATAAGTAAGAAACAAAGAGACCTAGAACGTATATGATTTATCTGAGATCACAGAGCAAAATATTCAGGAATTAGTAGCAGAGCCTGGAACAGAACTCCATTCTCACAACTCTCAATTCTAGTGTTCTTTCTACTCTACCATACCAAATGTGGTTTTTAAAAATAAAGTATGGTAAAATTTTTACATAGATTTACTTCTCCAGAGTCTGTGGATAAGACGTTAGATACTAGTTTATATTTTATTTGTGTCATCCAAGGCTTACATTTTTGGCAGATAGAGAACATGAATTGACAAAAAAAAACTGCCCTTTCTGGTAGAAAACAAATATAAATACTACTGCAGTGGGAAACGAAACTCTAATGAGACTTACGTACACTGACAGTATTGTTTTGCAGTAGGACAGCTTTTTACAATCTTGAGTGGTATTATGGGAATCTTTGCTATTAGATACCCTTTATTCTACTATAAATTGTAGGTAATGATGCTATTTTCTCCTTTAAGGAGATTGGAGGTGATTACATCATGTTCATGTTGTATTTCCCAGAGGGAGAAGTGCCAACTAGATAGAGGTTGGTAGTGATCAAGCATGTGTGTCAGTGTCAGCTAGGTGCCCCATTTGGGGAGCAAGCTGCATCAGGCTGTGCACTACAAATGGTGTTTAAAGTTGCCTGTAATTTTTTAGACTTTGTGATTTTTTACTTATAAAATAATTTTTTTCTTTCTTACAGATCAAAGGTCCATCATCAAAACACCAAAGACTCAAGACACAGAAGATGATGAGGGAGCTCAGTGGAATTGTACTGCCTGTACTTTTTTGAACCATCCAGCCTTAATTCGCTGTGAACAGTGTGAGATGCCAAGGCATTTCTGAGCCAAATGGCCCTGTATCTTCTCTAAAACCACATCTAAAGTTCAAGAAACTAGTCTGTCATCGGGAAAAAGTTTCACTGCTACATAGGATTTTGTCAAATTGAAGGTGTGACAAGATGGTGTTGTGCTAATGTTAAATGTCAGCCCACAGAGCTAATAATACCTCAGTATAATGTCATGAGCAGTTGAAATTCATCACATGAAAAGTAATCTGCTGAAAGACTTGGTTGCCCACTGCCTAACTGTGTACAGTGTTACCAGTGTCCCATTATGGATAATTCTCAATATGTTAACACCTAGGTGTTCCCAATACCTTTTTCCCCTCATGTCACTACTGAATTTTGACAGGAGGAAGGAATAGAATGATAGCTTGTTTTATTTGTAAAGCTTTCAGTGAAACACTACATACACGAAGAAAAGGAACAAGGTTTAACTATTTAAGAACTGTTTGCTGCCGCATAGTGCCATTGGATAGGGGAAGAACTTCAGAAATCTGTGGTACTCTTGGCCTTGTCTTTGTCTTCCCTGAACATGTCTCCACTCTGTGAAGCCAGCATCTAGGGGCTAAAGATGCAAAGGAAAGCAGCATGCATTGTCTGTACAAATGTGCAGTGAAATACCCCAAAGCTTTTCCTACTGTACAGATCTCTCGAGTCTGCTTTAAGTGATTTCTTTTCTTCTTGATTATTTTCTTATATTTCTATATGTATAGTGTAATAGCCTTTTGTTAACTAATTTTCTTTTTTCCTTTTAGTAATTAAGCACGATCATGTCCCTTTTTAAGCCTTACCTGAGAGGAACAATGCCTTAAAATAAAAAAGCATTAATGAGATGAAAGTATGCACAGAATAACTTTCCTCTACTTATTCTGTACTTTGCCCTCATGAGTTCCAATGTTGTGTGAAGACAGGCAGATGCTGCACAGTGAATTGCAGATGATATTACAGAAGTGATGTCTGTAGGTCACATTAAATACTGACTTGAGCAGTGGGTGACACAACACAGTGTTTGTCTTCCACAGGGAAGCTTAAAACAAGATATTTTTAACCCACTGACAGAACAACAAGGTTAAGCTTCATCTGCTTGGTGTCCCACAGAACTTGCACAAGCAATTGTTATTGGGAAAGTACAGTCTCAAAACCAGCAACAGCAGCAGTACCTACAGCCCTTTTTTTGGAGAGAAGTTTAAATGCTTTACTGTTGGGGCAGTCCATTTCTAATGCTGACTTGGTGACAGTATCATGTGTATTTATAAAACAAGGCTAGCCATATTTAGGACAACTGAAGAAAAGCTGGAAAAAAAGAAAAACAAGCAAACTTGAACACTGAAGCAACCTCAAGCATCTCTTTATTTTGATGATATATTTTTGTAAGGAAAATAAATATTCAGATGATCAGGAATGTATATAACTAAATGAAATCAAGAAAAAGAAATAACAGTATGCATTTAAAAAGACAGAATTATGAAATTATATGAGTGCTTAGAATGGGGCTAAGGGAAGTGCTGAAATAGAGCAAAGGATGGAAGATAATATAGACTACCACCCACTGTAAATGTTTGCAAGTGGCTGTGTTTTAAATGGGATTATTACAGTTGATCTCTATGAATGTCAGAGCCTTAACTTTCAGGCTTTGCATTTTGTATATGGGAAGAAATATGACAATCCTAGGTAATTAAACCATAGACCCAAAGCCCTTATGTTTGATGCAATTTATTTTTAAAATAGGCCTTGTTTTTCAGCTTCATCTGCAGTTCTATGTGAAGATTGATAAATCAGTTTTTACTTGTTTTATTAATAAAACGTAATTTGGATATCTTGAGTTGATGGTTTTGTGATTTAGCTGGGTAAACTATCTTTGTAACAGATAAGTTATTTATAAAAATTAAAAAACTTATATTCTAATGTGGATTTTGTGACTTGTTTTCAGTTTGTGGGACAGGAGATAATTTATACATCAGCAGATCATTTAAGCATTAATGGAAATCAGGGAAAACTTCTTCTCTAGAGTCTCCTTGTGACATTATGACACTCAGCTGCATTTCTTGGACTGTTTTTATCAATTTCCCTAGACTTCTTTTTTCATAGTTTATGATAGTTTTCCCTTTTATTTCCTTTGGATTTTTCAAAATTTACCCCATTGTTAAAGACAAATGTGATTTATCACCCAGGCTGTAGTCCAGTGGAGCAATCTCGGCTCACTGCAACCTCCGCCTCCCAGGTTCAAGTGATTCTCCTGCCTCAGCCTCCCCAGTAGCTGAGTTTACAGGCACACGCCATCACGCCTGGCTAATTTTTTTTGTATTTTAGTAGAGACAGGGTTTCGCCACGTTGGCCAGGCTGGCCTTGAACTCCCAACCTCAAGTGATCGGCTCACAGCCTCCCAAAATGCTGTGATTTCAGATGTCTTCATTAGATTTACTCTGTAATCCTGGGACAGTTCCTTGCTTGTATTGCCTCTCCTTGTCGAACGAAGGTGATTAGATTAATGCTAAACCCACCTCACAAGGGTGTTGTAAGGATTAATGTGAAACTATTATCTGAGCCAACCCCTTCTCTCTGACTAGGAACTGCATTGTCCTAAAAGTGGGCCGTCTTTTTACATAAATGGGTTGTGAAGTATTGTTCTCTCAACAGTATTAACAGGTAAGTTAGCTATTTATCTGAATTGGTCTAGGGACATCTCAATGGATCAGAATTTAATGTTTCAATCACTGAGATTGAATTTTTCCCTCTTAATGTCAAAGGTTGGTAGCTTTGCAAAGATTATAAAACTTTGGAAGGCTGACCTGAAGATCAGGTATGTTTATATTTGTATTATATGTTCAGCTGTCTAAAGAGTGTACATTTTATGATGGAGTATAACAAATCATTTTTCCAGGAAAAACACTTAAAGAACTTACTCTAGTGTTTGCATGTCTGCATATTTGTTTTAAGCCTAAAATGGACCCAAAGCACACTTCTCTCTAGTGCCTCCCTCTTCACAGATTCCTTTCTTTACTCCGTTCTTCCTCTTCTGAGGGCAGCCTTCCCCTGACATGATGCGGAACCAATACAGCTTACTGATCTTATGCCAGAAGTGTTTATTGATCCTCATAGCCATGAACAAAGACTGCGGTATCTTCACCATGGAAATCCTTTCCAGTGGTTTTTGGTTTTGTTCTTTAGAGACAAGGTCTTGCTGTGTTACCTGGGCTGGCCTCTTCCTGAGTTCAAGTTATCCTCCCACCTTGGCCTTCCAAGTAGCTGGGACTACAGATGCATGCCACTGCACCTGGCTCCAGATATATATGTATATATATATATATATATATTTTTTTTTTAATTTTCACCTTTGAACTCATCCATGGATTGTTGATAGGTTTCGTCCCTTTCACACTGTGACCTAATTGATTCCAAGTTCTTACTCTTTCCTTGCACACTGCAGCTAGATTACAGTATATTACAGAAATAACACTATGCCCACACAGTCCTGTTCAGAAATCTTTATTATTTCCCCATTGTTCATTGAGCTTACTGGTAAGACTTGTTTGTTCCTTACCTGTCTCTTCAGGATCATTACTTTCCAACAGAGTCCTCTTAAAACTAAATTGGTCTAATCACTTCCCTTAATAGGCTTTGCACATCCCCACCAGTGTACTTTCGTCCATGCCATTTGCTTTGTCTCTGTACTTAAATTTAACTTTCCAGTGATCCAATCAAGGGTCACCATCATGAGACCTTTCCAAACCGCACCTTTTCTCATAGCACTTGCTATATTTTCTGCCTACTTGGCATTCATTGCTACTTTGACCTCTCCACTTAGATACAGACATACATTGTTTTATTGTGTGTCACTTTATTGCACCTCACAGATGTGTTTTTTACAGATTAAAGGTTTGTGGTAACCCTGCATTGAGCAAATGTATTGGTACCATTTTTTTCAACAGCATGTACCTCTGTGTCTTTTGTATTACGTTTTGATGAGTCTCACAATATTTCAAACTCTCATTACTGTTATATTCGTTATGATTTGTGATCCGTGATCTTTGATGTTGTAATTGTTTTGGGGCACCATGAAGCATATCCATCTAAGGCTTAAGTGACGTTTGAACAATGTCTGTGTGAGACTTAACTGATACTTGATAATACGTGGTTTTTTTGGTGTGTGTGTGTGTGTGTGAGAGAGAGAGAGAGAGATTTTGTTTGTTTTTGAGATGGAGTCTCACTCTGTTGCCAGGCTGGAGTGCAGTGGTGCAATCTCGGAGCACTGCAACTTCCACCTCCTGGGTTCAAGTGACTCTCCTGCCTTGGCCTCCCAAGTAGCTGGGATTACAAGCGTGCGCCACCACGCCCGGCTAAGTTTTTGTATTTTTAGTAGAGACAGGGTTTCACCGTGTTAGCCAGGATGGTCTCCATCTCCTGACCTCGTGATCCGCCCACCTCGGCCTCCCAAAGTGCTGGGATTACAGGTGTGAGCCACCGCGCCCAGCCAATGTGTGTGTTCTGACTGTTCACCAACCAGTCATTCCCCTGTCTTTCTCCCTTTTCTTGGGCCTCCTATACCCTGAGACACAACAATATTGAAATTAGGCCAGTTAATAACCCTACAGTGGCTTCTAACCTTAAGTGAAAGAAAAAGTCACACATCGCTCACGTTAAATCAAAAACCAGAAATGGTTAAGCTTAGTGAGGAAGGCATGTTGAAAGCCAAGATAGCCTGAAAACTAGGCCTCTTGCACCGAACGGCCACATTGTGAATACAAAGGAAAAGTTCTCAAAGGAAATTAATAGTGCTACTTCAGTGAACACAAGTGATAAGAAAGTGAAGCAGCCTATTGCTGATATGAAGAGTTTTAATCATCTGGATAGAAAGTCAAACCAGCCACAACATTCCCTTAGGCCAAGGCTTAATCCAGAGGAAGGCCCTAACACTCTTCAATTCTATGAGAGAAGTGAGGAAGCTGCAGAAGAAAAGTTTGACAATAACAGAAGTTGGTTCATGAGATTTACAGAAAGAAGCCATCTTCATAACAAAGTGCCAGGTGAAGCAGTAAGTGCCAATATAGAAGCTGCACCAAGTTATCCAGAAGATCAAACTAAGATAATGTGGCTACAGGAAACAGATTTTCCATGTAGATGAAACAGCCTTGAAGTGGAAGAAGGTGTCGAGATGCCCTCCAGGACTTTCATAGATAGAGAAGAGAGATCAGTGCCTGGCTTCAAAGGACAGGCTGACTCTTGTTAGGGGCTAATGCAGCTGGTGACTTGAAGTTGAAGCCAATGCACATTGACCATTCCAAAAATCCTAGGGCTCTTAAGAGTTATGCTAAATATACGCTGTCTGTGCTCTAGAAATGGAACAACAGAGCCTGGATGGCAGCCCATCTGTTTATAGCTTGGTTTACTGAATATTTTAAGCCGACTGTTGAGACTTACTGCTCAGAAAAAAAAAAAAAAAAAAAAAGATTTCTTTTAAAATATTACTGTTCATTGACAATGCACTTGGTCACCCAAGAGCTCTGAGGGAGTTGTACAAGGAGATTTCTGTTTTCATGCCTGCTAATATATCCATTTTGCAGCCTGTGGATGAAGGAATAATTTAGACTTTGAAGTCTTATCACTTAAGAAATACATTTCATAAGGCCATAGCTGCCATTGATAGTGATTCCTCTAATGGATCTGGGTAGAGTAAACTGAAAACCTGGGAAGAATTCACCATTTTAGATGACATTAAGAACATTCATGATTCATGGGAGGAGGTCAAAATATCAACACTAATAGGAGTTTGAAAGCAGTTGATTTCAACCCTCGTGGATGACTTTGAGAGGTTCAAGACTTCAGTGGAGGAAGTCACCGCAGGTGTGGAAATAGCAAGAGAACTAGAATTAACAGTGGAGCATGAAGATGGGACTGAATTGCACTCTCATGATCAAAGTTGAACAAATAAAGAGTTGCTGTTAATGGACGAGAAAAAGTGGTATCTTGAGATGGAATCTCCTCCTGGCGAAGATGCTGTGAACATTATTGAAATGACAACAAAGGATTTAGGATATTACATAAACTTAGTTGATAAGCAGCCACAGGGTTTGAGAGGATTGACTCCACGTTACTGTGGGTAAAATGCTACCAAACAGCATCACATTCTACAGAGAAATCTTTCATGAAAGAAAGAGTCAGTCGATGCAGCCAGCTTCATTGTTGTCTTATTTTAAGAAATTGCCTCAGTCACCCCATCCTTCAGCAGCCACCACCCTGATCGGTCAGCAGCCATCACCCTGATCAATCAGCAGCCATCAAGACCCTCCACCAGCAAGAAGATTATGACTTGCTGAAGGCTCAGATGATTGTTAACATTTCTTAGCAATAAAGTATTTTTAATTAAGGAATGTACATTTTGTTTTTAGACATAATGCTATTGCACACTTAATAGGCTGCAGAATAGTGTAAACAATTTTATGTGCACTGGGAAACCAAAAAATTCATGTGACTGACTGTATTGTGATACCCACCTTATTATGGTGGTCTGGAACCAAACCTGCAATATCTCCAAGGTATGACTGTCAGGACAGGTGTGTCTTTGTGTCCCCATAGCAAATAACTTCATACATGGCAAAAGGTCAGTAGTTGATGATGATTTTTTATTTAAGATAGGGTATCACTGTGTTGCCCATCCTGGACTTCTAGGCTCAAGCTATTCTCCCACCTCAGCCTCCCAAGTAGCTGGGACTACAAACGTGCCCCACCGCACCCAGACTTGATGATAACGACTCTTAACATGAAGGCCAAGTTAATTTCTAACATTTATTCAAGTTAACCAGTGGGTACAGCCATTTTGAATGTAGTATGTATTTTCCCCTAGAACTAGTATTAGAAGCAGTAGGTTCCCAGGCCAGCCCACTAATTAGCTGGAACGCTTTGCATTTGGAAAACTGAAATAAGGCACAATCATACTATTGGGATAGATAAATGTAACAATGAAACTCAAAAATAATGTTTCTGGTATCTTCTGTGTGGTGCCAGAGGGGGATGAAGAAGTAGAGATCTTTGTGGATATTCTGGAAAATTCAGAAATTGGCATTTCAACCTGAGGCCTCTGTTACATCTAACTTTACTTCAAATTTTAAAGTTTGCTTTTTCATGGACCAAAGTGTTTGAGTGGCTTCTTCTTAGACATAATGAATGTCCTTTTTTTTTTTTCCCTCAAAATTGAAGCAGAGGGACATGGGAGAATATTTTTCTGGAGAACACTGGTCAAGAGAAGAGGAAAGAAAGAAGAAAATTAAATGCAAAGTATGTAAAAATCCTGTCTTCTTCTTTCCCAAGAAAGGTGAAGAGACAGGCTTCTGACTAAAGGATGAGCAGCGGAGAGCAGGGACTCTCACTGGTTAAACTCCACTGGGTCTGATAGCCAACACATTGCCTGAGAGTGAGTGACATGAAACAAGCCCACATTTTATTAATCTGAATTGAAGTCTTAACTACTACCTTTTGGTTTTTAACAGAAGTCTTTCACATGCCCTTTTGCTGAACTGCCAAATTCTTTTTGTAATAAAACAGCATACACATCTTAGAACACCAATTTGCTAACCCAGACAACCAAGCTCTGCTAAGGTAATGAATGAGAAGCAATATATGCAGTTTCCATTCCAGTGAATGATAATAGGTGATTTTTGTTATGAAGTATCTCAAAGCATGATTATATTCAATATCGAATGACAAAAACACACAGCAAAGATTTTTAAACTTCCACCTGTATTGCTCTCTTTATTAACCACAATCTCTTTCTTTTCTACTGTTTATTATGTTTTGTTTTTGTTTTGAGACAGAGTCTAGCTCAGCCACCCAGACTGGAGTGCAGTGGCGCGATCTTGGCCCACTGCAACCACTGTCTTCTGGGTTCAAGCGATTCTCCTGTCTCAGCCTCTTGAGTAGCTAGGATTACAGGCACCTGCCATCATGCCCAGCTAATTTTTGTATTTTAGTAGAGATGGAGTTTCACCATGTTGGCCAGACTGATCTTGAGCACGTGACCTTAAGTGATCCGCCCACCTCGGCCTCCCAAAGTGCTGGGATTACAGGCATGAGCCACTGCGCCCGGCCTCTACTGTTTATTATTAATATGCTAACAGTTAACAGGTAACTACTGGCTTCACATTACAAGAAACAAGGGGCTCCCAAATTTGGAAACGAGTAAAGAATAAGTAGTACTCACTGAAAACCTTAGGCCAACTGTCATTTTGTCCTTTTGATTCCAGTTTGTTCTAAGGTAGCAATAGTAATTTATCAGTTCTCAATCTGCACAATCATCTTTATATTTCAAAAATTTCACATTTTGAATTTGCTACTTCCTCCTTTTGCTAGTCTTCCTAATCTTAGCCACATTCTCTCATTTTCTTCACTGCTTTATACCCTGCTTCCAGCTTAGGTCTGGCACATAGTAGGTGGGCAACAAATTTTATGTTACGTTATAAATTTGATGACAGGGTCTAGCTTAATTTTTCTATGATTTTCCCCAAATGCTTTTCAGTATCACATTCCTGCCATAGGTCAGGCAGTGTGTTTGATGACACGAGAGACAGTCACCACCTTAGAGCTTATAAAGGAGAAATAAGCATGCAAGTACAGTCAATCATTATCTGTGGATTCGTTTGTGAATTTCCCTATTTGCTAAAAATGGTCATGGCACTTTCATAGTCCTTTGCAGATATGGGTAGAACAGTGACAAACTTGAGTCACCCAATGGTCATATTCCCATCTCAGGTCAAGCTACACAATGGTCTGCCTCTTGTGTCAGCTCCTGTACTGTGAACCAAGTGTCCTGTCTGCAGTCTATTTAGGGATACGTTTTTTGCATTTGTATTGGTGATTTTGCCATTTAAAATGCCCTCAACATTGTGCGGAAATGGTGTCGAGTGTTCTAAGCCCAAGAATGCCAGGATGGGCCTTAGTGAGAAAATACATGTGTTAGAGAGCTTTGTTCATGCGCGAGCTGTAGCCCTGTTAGTTATGAGTTCAGTGTTCATGAATAAAGTGTCTTGAAACAGAAACACGTAAAACTAGGCCATGTATTGATGGGCTGGTGAAAATATCGTGGGCAGAGGCTCGTGGGAACCTAACCCTGCGTTTCCCCTAGGAGCAAGTCGCTGTTCACTCTGCTAAATCAGTGTTTGTGGAGACTTTATAGAACGTAACTACCGCTTATTAATAATGAGATTAACTGTGGACAGGTGCTGTACAAAAAGCTACAAAGTTCAGTGAAGAGAGACAATTTCTTGTGGTTGAGTCAGGGACAATTAATGAAAAGGAGGCTTTTGAGATGAGACTGAAATGGTGGGTGAGACTCTGACAGAGGGGGAAACATTCCAGACACAGGAAACAGTGTGAGCCATGGTGGAGTTTAGAAACTCTAGGGGTGGTATAGGGATCTGCAGGTAACCTTGTTTGGCTAAAAGCTGGAGAAGATAAGATGGAAAACATACATTCTGTGGAGGACAAGTAAGAGTGTACTTAAAGAAATGGGCAAAAATTAGCCATGAAAAGTTTGGGGATAATCTCCCCAAGAGGAATGAAGAAATAAGTCCATATAAAGACTTAAATGTTGAGAGAAGCTTCATAGTGGCCAAAAACTGGAAACCACCCAAATGTTCATCAATAGTGGATGGAGAAACAGATGCTCGTGTGTCTACAGACTGGAATGCTACTCAGCAGTAAAAAGGAACAAATACCAGCCTGGGCCATATAGTGGGACCTCATCTCTACAAAAAAAAAAAGAAAGAAAAAAAATTAGCCAGGCGTAGTGTACCTGTACACGTGTAGTCCCAGCTATTCAGGAGGTTTAGGCAGGAGGATTGCTTAAGAACAGGGAGGTCAAGGCTGCAGTGAGCTGAGATTGCACCTTTGCACTCCAGCCTGGGTGACAGAGTGAGACCCTGTCTCAAAAAAATTAATAAAAATAATGTTTTTAAAAATATTTAGGAGAAGAAACATTTACTGTGTTTACATCCATGAGAAAGACAAACGAGAGGAAAAGCAGAACACAAAACAAGCTACCCACGAGGTTCTCCCTTAGTAATGATCAGATGTGAAACAGAACCTCGTCGTATCTAAAGCCAAAGCTACGAGACGCCCTCCTGTGTGATAGTTTCCATTACCCATACTGTTGCTAACTTCGGTTTTATTTAAAACTTACTTTATACTAGTAATATATACGCCAATTCCTCTATAATATATCACCACATATCTGCATGGTTTTCTTCTCCAACCATAACACTACTGAATTAATGCTAAGAAGGATAATTGCTTGTGGTCACCCTGTGTTAGGAGCATTGTGTTGTCATCATTTTCTTTCAGGGAGCTCAGTGTGACCCACTGACAGTGTCCAAGTGAATGTTGCCATATGTACACCAAGATCCGTGCCATCCTGGTACTTTGGTCTTCCGGTCCTTGCTGAGGATCACTGTTTTGAGGTAGGAAAGAGCTGCCTTGTCCTAATGGTGCCCACACTCCCATGCAACCACCATTTGATGGTCGATAAAGGGACACCAGCGTCAGGGATGGACATCCTGCAGGCATGGCCTCTGGCCTCCTCACAGCTTGGATTAAAGAGATGTTCTCCAGGGAGCTGCCCACCTCTAGTTCTATTTTCAAGTATCTTTTCCATTAAAATATTCACTCATCCCTCGGAATCCACAGAGGTTTTATTCCAGGACCTCCATGGATACCAAACCCTCGGATGCTCAAGTTCCTGATATAAAATGGTGGTGTATTTGCATATAACCTATGCCCATCCTCCCCTGCACTTTAAATCAGCTCTAGACTACCTAGAATACCTAATACAATGGAAATGCTCTGTAAATAGTTGTTATGCTGTATTGGTCTTTATTTGTTTTGTTTTGTTTTGTTTTGTGAGATGGGGTCTTGCTCTGTCACCTGGGCTGCAGTGCAGTAGCATGATCATGGCTCCCTGCAGCTTCGATTTCCCCAGCTCAAGTGATCCTCCCACCTCAGCCTCCCAAGTAGCTGGGACCACAGGTGCATGCTACCACGCTGGCTAATTTTTTTCATTTTTTGCAGTGGTGCAGTCTCCCTGTGCTGCCCTGGCTGGTCTCGAACTCCTGGCCTCAAGCAATCCTCCCACCTCAGCCTCCCGCAAAGTGCTGGAATTACAGGCGTGAGTCACCACACCCGGCTTTTTTTCTGTTGCTGTATTTTTTTCCTAATATGTTTGTCTTCCTAATATGTTTGATCCACATATGCAGAATCCGCAGATCCAGAGGGCTGACTGACTGTATGTCCAGTGATTCTCTTTTATATAAAACTAACTCTGGTTACATTCACTATGTAGCATCTTATGCTGCCTAACAAATCCCAGACAACTATCAGACACCTCTGCTTTCCACAGTTAAGCCTTGATTTAGAAATCTTATTTTTATTTGCTTCACTCAGAGTGCTGTCCCATGTGCCAAGCATGGCCTGGGTTCTGGGGATACCGCAGTGAACAAGACACAAAGACCCCTGTGTTCACCTACCGTCCTGGCTCCCCTGGGCCTGGACTAGCTGTGAGGCCCTCTGCGCACTGAAGACCCTGCTCCATGTGCTACCATGTGCTTTGAGAGTGGTCTTGCTTTATTTTCATTGTAGATTCCCTCTTTAGTAGCATGTGCTCAAATCCAGAAGAATAAATAAAATTCTGAAATGAGAGGGAGGCAGGTGTGTTGGCTTATGCCTATAACCGCAACACTGAGAGGCCAAGGAGGGAGGATCGCTTGAGGCCAGGAGTTTGAGACCAGCGTGGGCAGCACCCCATCTGTACAAAAAAAAAAAAAAAAATTTAATTAGCCAGGTGTGGTCGTGCATCTGTCATCCCAGCTGCTCAGGAGGCTGAACGTGGGACAATCCCTTGAGCCTGGGAGTTTGAGGCTGCAGTGAGCCATGATCATGCCACTGCACTCCAGCCTGAGTGATAGACTGAGACCCTGTCTCAATAACAAACAAAAAATAAATGCAAGGGAACGTTACTTAAAAACTATACACCTAAAACCGTAATGCTTTCCTGGCTTCTGCTTTTTGTGATATAATAAAGAAACTCATTAGTCAAGGGATGTTGCTAAATGCTAAAAAAAAAAAAATTAGCTTTCAAGCACTCGGTACTGATTTTGCCTGTGATGTTGCCGCTGTTGTTGAGGTGGGGTGGAAAGGGAAATGGGAAGTAACAGCTTTGGGCCATGACTCCCCGAAGGCCGGTGGCTTCTGCTCCAGATACTGCACTAGCAGCGTCTTGCAATTTTGGTACCTCAGCCGCATCTGATGATTTCTTTTTTCTTTTTTTTAGGTTGGATAGATTCCTAAATCTGATCATCTGATCTCTCTCTCTCTCTCTCTCTCTCTCTCAACCATCTTTAACAGGGAAGGGAGAGTGGAGGGCATCTCAAAAAGATCATTCCTCTCCACGTTAACTGCTGTGTTGGGAGGGAAGCCGCGCGTCTGGTTTCTTTATTTGGGCTCCACTTTCTTGCTTTCTAAGCACATCACGAGTCTGTCCTTCGGTCAGCTGATCACTATGGCATGGCCCTTAACTGCTGAATAAACAGAATGGAAGTCAAGCAAAAGAAAAGCACAAATACAGACAGAGGCATAATTACAAGGGAACATTTTCAGTTGAAAACATTGCTCACCGGGAAAAACTTTACAGAGAAAAGTTTAAGCTATTTTCAGCATTCCCTTCAGAAATATTTTCTTACAGGGCTGCTACTTCCATAGTTCAAAAGAAACTATTAGAGCAGAGGATTAAGGTTTCAATTAATTCCAAAAGACAGCACAAGCGAGGTCCAGCCAACTTCAAAGCGCCTGATTATTGATCATAGGACATGAGCGCCAAGCAGAGGAAGAAACAGCTTCACTGCGGGGGCTTCTGGGCTGCAGGAAGCAGTCGGGGTCCAAGCCCTCCTGCTGTCCTCTCCCAACTCTGTCTCAGAAGAGGCTGTTTGAAAACCAGAGTGAAGCCATCACCTTTGCTGCATGAGAATGAAGTTCTGCCTACAACAGGCACTTCCCCACCACCTCCATTTGCTGCGTTAGGGCATTTACACTTACGTGTGCCCATCTACAAAGCAGACATGGAAAAAATACGCATCAACTACCACCATGTAAGTGCAAACTTCCACCTGTCCTGGGGAAACCAGGAGTGCCCAGGGCATTTTATACCTGCGGTTCTCAGAGGCCAGACTTCAAATCATCCCCAATCCAGAACTGATTTTTTTTTTCAGTGATTTGTAGCAAAAATAAAAAAATTAAAAAAAACAATATACTGAATTCTCACAAAGCTAAATTGATTTTCTTTTCTTTTCTTTTTCGAGGTGGAGTTTCACTTTTGTCACCCAGGCTGGAGTGCAGTGGCACAATCTCAGCTCACTGCAACCTCCGCCTCCCGGGTTCAAGCGATTCTCCTGCCTCAGCCTCCTGAGTAGCTGGGATTACAGGCATGTGCCACCACACCAGGCTAATTTTTTTTTTTAGTAGAGGCAGGGTTTGCCATGTTGGCCAGGCTGGTCTCGAACTCCTGATCTCAGGTAATCCGCCCACCTCAGCCTCCCAAATTACTGGGATTGCAGGCATGAGCCACCGCGCCCGGCCAGCTAAATTGCTTTTTAAGGCTGCCTTTTATTTGAACATTTTCAAATTTTGTTACAGACCCACACCCCTTGAGAAATGGGCCGGCAATGGATCTTTTACATCCGAAAAACAGCTCAGTTGCAGCAGCCACCGAGGCCTTTTTAGAGGCACAGAGAGAACGGGTACATGGGGAGTGGGAGAAGGAAAGACCAGACAGACAGACCCCTGGGCTGCTGTGCCAGGCTGAGAAAGGGCTGTGGGAGCCCTCTAGCCACAGCTGTCTGTCAGAGGAGGCCAGCATCTTCGTGGGTGACCTGCATCAGCACCCACTGTGCTGGTTCGTGGCTGGAAGCAGCCTGCAGGAATTCTGGGCACAGACATGGCGCTGTGTGCCCTACCCACAGGCACGGACACCCTCACTGTCCAGCAGCAGAGATCGAGTACAGAAGGGGCTTCTATGGGCACAGTTTGCCCAGCTTAGCAGTCGCAGGGGGTGGTGCATAAGTAGACTGGACTGAATGGAGTCGTGGGTGGCTGTCCTCGCAGAGCCATCCCACCAAGAGGCTTGGCATTGGTGCTGGCGGGCTGGGAAGTCAGAGGCAGGAGCAGCTCAGCTGGCCTTGGTGAGTGAGGGTTCATGCTGGGCATAGATGTCACCTCCATCATTGCCCCCAGGGCCACACCATCCTTCATGCCAGTTCCAGGGGGTCAGTAGCATAGTGTGACAAATGTCAAGTGGCCAAGGCATTTTGCCAGCTTGGCTGTTCTGTGCTTTCCATGCTGGACGCTTTCTGATAGGCATATTCGTGCCCACTCCCATGTGCCCATGACATGCCCCTACCCAACACCTCCTCGTCTTCCATCTGCCAGGCCATTTATTTCCGACCCCTGACCAGACAGCCAGGCCATCTGCCCAGGGATCCATGTATAGTCTCGCCTTGAGCCACTTCTCTTTCCACTCAAAGTGGATGGCCAGGGACACTGCTCATTGATCCACCCAGAGAGAAGGTTTTCCCTCCACTGATACTCACGGCCACCCCATGTCACTGGAATGTAGTCACCATGCATTTTCAGCTTGCACCCCCATGCTGAGCTGACCCACCCTTAAACCAAGTTTGGGCTCTGTCCCCCTCCTTAACTGGTTGTATAGGACCCTCCTGACGGCCATAAGTGTGAGCTGAGGAAGGGATGCTGGGAGTGACAGGGGGTCGGGGCCCCCCGCTCATGCAGCCTTGTGCCATCTGATTCTGCTGAGCCTGATCCTGCCTGTACCATGCCTACCCTGAAATGGACTGATGGTGGGGCCATGCAACTTTATGACTTGTGAATCTGGCAGAACCCAGCTCATAGTAGACACTTCTGGATGCCTGGCCGCTTGGTACCCTGTGATCAACGTCCCGTAACATGCCAGGAGCTACTTTTCAAAAGCAGGCTAATTCTTGGCTGTGGATAGCACCGCCTTCTCCAAAGTTCCGAGATCTGTGCTGCGATTCTCCCACTGAGCTTGCTGTAAGCTCTACCCAGCATCTCTTTCTACCACCTGCACCTTCAGCACCATGAGGTTGGCTGGGCCTCACAGTCCAAGCAGCAGGGCTGCTTAGTGGGAGCCTGGACCTGCGAGGGAGCCGCCTTCTGCTCCTAAGCCCACGTGAAGCTGACAGCTTTTCATGTCACCTGGTACGTGCGCTGCAGAAGTGTTCCTAGGTGTGGAATGTGTTGCCTCCAGAACCCAAAGAGGCCTACCAGGCACTTTGTTTTCTTCTGTGTGATCGTTGGTGCAAGATACAGCAATTTGTCTTTAAATTTGGGGAGCAGATATGTGGGCATGCCCCTGACCGCTGGACCTCCGAACAGCTCGCTGAAGTGGCAGGTCCTTGAATCTTCACGGGATTTGCCTCCCACCTGCTTGTGGGCCTGCGTCTTACCTGGGCTTTGCTCACCCGCCACCTTTAGCTCTTCCTACCTGATGGGCACGCGTGAAGTCATCAGTGCACTGGGCCCTACGCTGTTCTGTGGGAAGGCCAGGCAGTTCAGACCGTGCTGGCTTAGATTATGAGGGAGGGCAGGAGAATTAACATAGCCCTGAGGTAAACTGTAAATGAATATTGTTGTCCATCCACGTGAATGCAAACTTTCTGATCCTCTCTTCCAGTTAGAATAGGAAAGGATACATTTGCCAACTCAAAGGCTACATACCATGTCCCTCAGGCCTTCTTATTTTGCTTTAACAATCCAGTACCTGACGCTGCCGTTGACATCAGAGCTTTTATTGGGTTGAGCCTGCAGTAGTCCATGCTGTCTCTCTGGGATCTGTCCAGTTTCCATAGGGGCCAGGCCGGTCAGTGAAATGGAGGGAGATAGGATGGGACCACCACCTCTTCACCCTTTACGTCTTTCCTGGGGTTACTAATCTCCACCATTTCTCCTGAGGTGCAATGGTGTTTCTGATGTATGTTTTTGGCAGGGGATGGGGGTTGGGGAGAGTGGGGATAGAGAGTCCCACAGGCCGAGGACCCCAGGTAGTGGCGACACCAGCTGCCAAATACATCAATTCCAATTGCGCATTCACGGAAGTGTCACAGGTCCTGTCCCACACTGCCCTGCACAGTGTGGGACAGGACCTGCAGAAATGGTCACAGGTGGGACCGCGGACTCAGTGGACTACTGAGAGCCAAACTGTAGCCGGGATTCCATCTACTATCCCAACCCCAGTAAGTCATCTCTCCAACAATAGGGTCGCAGAAATACTCGGGGCCATGCGTGTCAGTGTCAGTGCAGACCCTGTGTCCACCAGTCCTCAAAATGTCTGGGCATTGCCCCTTCCCAGCGTCCAGCCACCTGAGTCAATGGCCAGGGGTCCCTTTGGTGGAGGACTGGGGGGGTCAGTATGGGATACATGTGACACAGTGTTATGAGATCCTCCTTCCTAGGAATGTGGCCACCTCCTCAGTTAACTGGTCCCAGATCTGAAAATAGACACTGGTCCATGACTGAGGAAAGGCTCATGACTTTATATGGGCAGCTGCAGCTGCCCTGAGCTTTCTGCTCTTCCACTCTTGCCTTTTTCTGGTTGTAGGTGTTAAGTAGCGTCCCACTGGCCACTCGTCCATGTGGCCTCTAGGGTCACCATGCTCTGATAACCACCTCCACCACTCCCGTCTTGCTGCTCGCCAGAGTCACTGCAGCCTGGTGTTGGGTCACCACAGCTCCTTTACACCGTGGGGTGGGGCAGGACCGTGAATGAGCACAGCTCTGCAACCATCCCTTCCACCACCAACCCTGGGCTGCAGAGGAAGCCACCACAGATCACCCCAATGAAGTCAGTGTCCCTCTCATCAGGGCATTCCTGACGCCCTCCGTGTGCCCCAGGGCCCTCTCTGGAACACAACTAAGGGTCTTCTGGCCTCAGTAAGATGATTTCCAGCATGACCACTCCCCTAAGGCTCTTTTTTTTTTAATTCTGCCTCACTCTATCACCCAGGCTGTAGTGCCATGGCGCAGTCATAGCTCACTGCAGCCTCAAATTCCCAGGCTCAAGCAATCCTCCCTCCTCAGCCTCCCTAAGTGCTGGGATTACAGGTGTGAGCCCCCTCAGGCTCTTTATTCCTTCCTGTCCATCTGTTAGAGCCACGTGGGCATTGTCACTTCGCTCTGTGTTGGCTGTCACACTTCCAGGCTTCCAACAGCACATAGCAGGAGTTTTCCCCATCCTCTGGAGTCCTTGCCAGGGTGTTAAATCCTGTGTCCCCCAAATTGATGGATTCTTGCTTATCCAATCTATATTCTGGCCTCCTTGATCAAGCCTCCTCAAAATGCAATCTTAGAGGTGCTCTCCTGGCTCCTGCAGGCACATGCTGACCAACCCTTCAGATCCTTTAGAGGACAATTGCTGTCCTCCCTGGGCAGGTGCGGGTGTGTGCTGGGATTGAAGACTGTCTGCAGCTTGGCAGCCAGGAGAGGAGGTGACTGCAGCTCCTGAAGAGGCACTTGTGGCTGGGCAGAGGCCTCTGCAGTCTCTCCCAGCACAGGGCACCTCTCACTAGGGAAGGGTGGGCCAACTCTGCAAGCTCCAAGCACTCTGGGGGTCTGCAGAGCCCACGTCCTTGGAGGCATCCATGTATACGCTCCCATCCCATGCTTGTAGGCTGTGTTTTCCCAGCCAGATGAATGACCTCAGCACAACAGAGCTGCCTTGACTGAGTATTTAAACATCCCCAAAGTCCTGTGACTATCAGATCCTCAATCCACTGGTCAGCTATGTCAGCTCTTCCACTACAGGAGATAAAAGCCTCCTCGGAAGCTACAGAGAGGCCCCGTGGCTCTCACACCCAGCCTCAAAACTGCTCAGTTGCTCTATTATCCCTCCCAGGGGCTCAATACAGCTCAGCAGTCACAGCAACTCCACTCTCCCTGCAGCCGCTGAGCCCCCCATGTCTTTCAGATATCTCCATAGCCTGATCATGGCCTAAACTGTATTCTGCCTGGCAGTAGGAAGAAAGGGCTTCATAAGGGCACAGGATAGCATTGGCTGGATGGCTATTCCTAGGAATGTTCTGGATCCAGAGCAAGCTGTAAGAGCAGCCGTGATGTCTGAAAAGAAGAGAGTTTTGGGCAAGCCATTTACCCCTGCCCGCCTTCGTGTTCTCAGCTTAAACCCCACTTTCTGATTGGCTGCAAGGATGAAATGGTAATATATGGAAGTCACCAGCACAGTGACTGTGATGGGGGAGCACTCAAACAGTAGCAGGGAGGGAGTTGGCTCTGGGCTCCTCCCTCCCCATCCTCCCTAATGCAAACAAGCCTCGGCCTCACTGCTCATTACCATATCACACGTTTGCTAAGAAACCCTCTTCCGGATTTTCCATCATCCTCACTCTTCTTGTCAGGATCCAGAAAGCTGTAAATAGGGCTTCAGTGACATCTATAGGAGTCTCATTCTTTTAAAAATTCAAAGCACGTAATGGCTAATGGTAGCATTTATAAAATCTGAGTAGCAGACGCATAGGTATATGTTATGACATTTTCTGCACTTTTATATGTTTAAAAACTTTTTTAAAGAAAGTTTGGGGGGCAAAAAGAATTTACATAATCCAGAGGGAATTTCACAGGAGAACTCACGGTGGGGACAAAGCCACGGGCAGGTGAGGGCAGAACGACCAGGAGGTTTGGTGAGAAAGTGGACGGGGGGGCATCGGGGGTGTTGCCCGCGACTGGTGAGGGTGGCCAGGTGGATGGCTGTGGCATTCGTGGATTTAGAGAACACAGAGAGCAGTGGGTACATGGGAGCAGTGCGATGCCAGGGGGACATCCAATAGAGCCATTGGGGTCAGCGGGCCCCTGAGGTGTGTTCCCAGGGAGAGGCAGCCACCTGTCAATGATGGTTCAAGCACAGAGTAAAATGGCCAATGGGAGAGGGCGAGACAAGAAGAGCCGCGCCGGCACTCACAGCCAGGCAGAGCAGGAGAAAGCGCTGGAAAAGGGAGAATTGGAAGCATCGCTACATCAAAACAGCCGAATTTTGAAAAAGGAAAAAGAGGAAAACGTTCACAACAGATAAAACAGACAAAAGACTGCTGTTCTGAATAGGTATAGTGTTCTTACCGTTAATAAATTTAAAACACCAAGATTCTGATCACCAAGTGGGTAAAATACTTGAATAGATGATTCACCAAAGAGGAATTAAACGTGTTAGCAATCCTATGGGGAAAAAAAGTTAAAGAAATGAACTTGAAGCTTTTCACCTGTCATGTTGCTGGTGTGGTGCTGATGACAGTGGTTTGGGGGATTGTTTTAATGGTCTTGCTGGTGAAGAAGTGATGACTTGCATTGCTGGTGATGGTGATGGTATACAATTGCACGGCTTTCAAGAAAGCAGCTTGGGAACAGGCATCGGAGGCCTTAAAATATCACATAATTTGCTTGCATCTAACTGGGTCAATTTATGCCAAAGGTATTTTTATTTATAATAGCAAAAAAAAAAAGAGACATAATGTGCAATAAGTTTAGTCTCTCCACTGGGGAAAATGTAGTTCCCACAGATCATCCTTACAGAGTTTATAATAAGATGAGGAAATGCTCATGTTATTATAAAGAGACAGAGTTTCACTCTTTTGCCCAGGCTGGAGTGAAGTGGCGCGATCTCGGCTCACTGCAACCTCCGCCCCCCACCGGGTTCAAGTGATTCTCCTGCCTCAGCCTCCCAAGTACCTGGGATTATAGGCCCCCACCACCGTGCCTGTCTAATTTTTGTCTTTTTAGTAGAGAGGGGTTTTGCCATGTTGCCCAGGCTGGTCTCGAACTCCTGACCTCAAGTGATCCACCCGCCTCGGCCTCCCAAAGTGCTGGATTACCGGGGTGAGCCACCATGCCCGGCCATAATATTATTTTTAAAAACAGAATTTTTTTGGTCAGTGCTAAAGGAGAAAATTAACTGGTTTATCCCATAAGCAAAGATGAAAGAGAAAAATGTAATGATCTCAATAGATGTAGATAAAGCATTCAGGGAATTCAAAGTTTATTCACACACAAAAAAATACACCAATAACAGACTGTGAAGAAAAAAGAACCCATTCATAATAACAATAGTGGTAGAAATCTACATGGTACTCAGAAATAATTTTAATAAAGTATGCACCCATACATTTGTAAAGAAAATTACAAATCATTATTAAAAGAAATAAAACATTAATGTAAACATGGCAAGGTGTTAAAATTCAAGTCAGGCAGCCACTTTGGGAGGCCAAGGCAGGAGGATCACTTGAGCTCAGGAGTTTGAGACAGGCCTGGGCAACATGGCCAAAAATACAAAAAAATTAGCCAGGTGTGGTGGTGCGCACCTGTGGTCCCAGCTACTCAGAAGGCTGAACAGGAGAATCACTTGAACCTGGAAAACAGAGGCCGCAGTGAGCCAAGATCATGCCACAGCACTCCAGCCTGGGCAACAAAGTAAGACTCCATCTCAAAAACAAAACAAAACAAAAAATCAGGCATTTGTTGCAATAGTCATACATACACATAATTTTATGTATGTTCAAAATAGTTTATTATGAATTTTAAATGAAAATATATTTAATTTGCCTTAGCTGTTACATCTTCCATCACAAAGAGCTGTAACTGCCAGGGCGCAAGTGCACGTGTTTTTTCCTGTGTTTTATCATCATCATCCTCAGCTCTTCACTGGTTACTGGCCTGGGGCTCCGAGCTGCTAGGCTTGTGGGAACCCCATGACAGGGGAGAGGGCCAGTGGCAGTTCCACCGGCAGCGGGGTCAGATTTGTCGCCAACCCAGGTCAATGCTTGTTGTGCTACAACGGCGCCACCTAATGGTTGGTGCTGGTTCTGACATGCGTCCCTGGGTCTGAAGGGACACCACCAGCTGTGTTGGGCAGCCTGTTTCTAGCCACTCTGTGTAAAGAGAATAAAGGATTCAGGACTGGTGCGGATTACAGTTGATCAGCTCCTTTCTCAGCTGAAGCAGACCAACGCCTTCCCCTCCAGAGAATTTCGACTGTGCTTTTCCCCTCTGCCTTCCAGACGTTAAGGGAGTGGAGTCCTATGTTCTGGAGGGCTCCCTCCCGGCATCCTTGCCAACACTATCGCAATGTTTGAAGCTCTTTAAAAATCATGCCTCAAACCCACATTTGAAGTGAGATTTGAGGGGGAGAACTATTTCTGTAGTCGGATAGGAAAAAACCGCATGGAATGGGAACATACTTTTTTCCATTTCAAAGCGAGTTGGTCAGTGATGCTATATAAATGTGTTGGGGTGGTTTTTAGAAATCATGGAATGTTAGGGCTGGACAAGACCTTAGAGATATGTTACTAATTCCTCACAAGGCATTTGAATGTCGAAACGTCCAAGAATGTACGTGTGAAACTAAGAACAAAATTGACCCAATAATACTATATACTAAAATTACTGAATTTTACTAAATATACTAAAATACTAAATACTAGTATTTCTAGCATTACACACACGTGTTCCCACACCATGCGATGAGGCGTACCTTTCTCCTTCCACGTCGTTTATCAGTTCTCTACATCTGCACAACAATAGACCACTAACGAAGCTGACTGCTTACTTGTATTGACAGTGAAATCATCAACAGCCTGAGTACTTTGTGCTTCAAAATTACTGAAAAGCAGGCCAGGCACAGTGGCTCCAACCTGTTATCCCAGCACTTTGGGAGGCCGAGGTGGGAGGATCACCTGAGGTCAGGAGTTCGAGACCAGCCTGGGCAACATGGCGAAACCTCGTCTCTACTAAAAATACAAAAATTAGCCAGGCGTGGTGGCACATGCTTGTAATCCCAGATACTCGGGAGGCTGAGGCAGGAGAATCACTTGAACCTGGAAGACAGAGGTTGCAGTGAGCCAAGATGATGCCACTGCACTCCAGCCTGGGCGACAGAGTGAGACTCTGTCTCAAAATAAAATAAAACAAAATAAATAATAAAATAATAAACATTAAATTACTGAAAATCTGTATCTTCATGGAGCAACAGTTGTGTCGCAGAGGCTGCAGAGCATCCCCTAGTCACTTCCTTCAATTAGTTTTATGATGTACTTGGATAACAATGTCATGATAATTGCCAGCATTTTGTGCAGTAATTCTGTCAAGCACTGCACTTGGGGCTGTATTTACAGTAGCTCGTTTAGTCTTCTTGATGATCCAATATGTCAGATATTCTTCGCACTCTTTTTACTGATGAAAAAATTGAGGTTCAGAGAAGCTAAGATGCTTTCCTAAGGACACACAGCAGGTGGTAGGAGGTAGAGCTGAGATCAGCAGCTAGGCTGCCTGAGGCCAAGGCGGGCTTAGCCACAAAGCAACAGGTAGCAAAGAAGCTCTGTCCCATCACTGCTCACAGGTGTAATGGAGAGATCCCTGGATTGGTCCCTGTCCTTCATAGTTGGAACCCAATACTTATCAGCTGAAGGATCTCAGACAAGTCACCCCGTGAGCCTCAGTTTATCCATAAAATGGGACTTATAATCTACCTCACAGCACCATGAATTAATATGAAAAGTACATAATACAGTACATGGAAATTTGCTTGATGAATGCCAACATGCCACACAAATGTAAGTTGTCTGTATTACAATATATTTCCCTCCTAGTTTTAGTTAACCATTTTTGGAAGCTTGTTTTTTGCAATGACTATCCTTACTCAGCAAAGCTTCTGAAATGTTTCTTATTTACGATCTTATGAAATGTTTGTGTGCACACTGTGTGATCATCTAGCAAGTCAGTCATTCTTGGCTACTATTTAAAAGTCAAAAAATAAAAGATGCTGGCAATGTTGCAGAGAAAAGAGAACGCTCATACACTGTTGGTGGGAATGTAAATTATTCAGCCCCTGTGGAAAGCACTTTGGAGATTTCTCAAAGAACTAAAAATACAACTACCATTCACCCCAGCAATCCCATTCCTGGGTATGTACCCAAAGGAAAATACATTGTTCTACCAAAAAGACACCTGCACTCGCATGTTTATTGCAGCACTGTCCACAACAGCAAAGCCATGGACTCCACCTAGGTGCCCATCAGTGGAGGACTGGATAAAGAAAATGGGGCTTCCCTTTGCAGCAACATGGATGCAGCTGCAGACCATTATCCTAAGTGAATTATCACAGAAACAGAAAACCACTTACAAGTGGGAGTGAAACCATAGGTATACATAGACGTAAAGATGTAAACAACAGACCGGGCGCGGTAGCTCAGGCCTGTAATCCCAGCACTTTGGGAAGCCGAGGTAGGAGGATGGCTTCAGGCCAGGAGTTTGAGACCAGCCTGGGCAACATAGTGAAACCCTGTTCCTACAAAAAATAAAAATAAAAAATGCGGCTCATGCCTGTAATCCTAGCACTTTGGGAGGCTGAGGCGGGCGGATCGCCTGAGGTCAGGAGTTCGAGACCAGCCTGACCAACGTGGAGAAACCCCACCTCTACTAAAAATACAAAATTAGCCGGGCGTGGTGGCACATGCCTGTAATCCCAGCTACTTGGGAGGCTGAGGCAGGAGAATCACTTGAACCCGGGAGGCAGAGGTTGTAGCGAGCCGAGATTGCACCATTGCACTCCAGCCTGGGCAACAAGAGTGAAACTCTCTCTCAAAAAAAAAAAAAAAGTCATTCTTAACTCATTTTTACCAAATATAATGTTAAAAAAAGAAAAAGATGTGTCCTGATTCTCAATTTTATGAGCCATTTTGAATGGGTGCCATGATGTGGAGCTAGATTAAGATGGGGGAATTAATGGAAAAGATTTGGGTGTTTATTTCATATTTTTCCCATTAACATTCAATCGTCTTTTTTGGTAAACTTCTAAGAAAAAATTAAGTAGATCCATTAATGAATAAAATGATGACATTGGTCCACTAAGAGGATGTGAGTATGGAAAGTGAGGTGTGATGAAACTGACAGATGAAATATCTGGCAGATGAAATAATAGATATAATTTTTGTAACTGATATAGTGTAAAATAAAAGCAAGACATGTATTCTTGTGTGATTTTTGTTTTTTTGTTTTTTGTTTGTTTTGAGATGGAGTCTCACTCTGTTGCCAAGGCTGGAGGGCAGTGGTGCAATCTCGGCTCACTGCAACCTCCACCTCCCAGGTTCAAGTGATTCTCCTGCCTCAGCCTCCCAAGTAGCTGAGACTACAGCTGCCACCATGCCTGGCTAATTTTTTTTTTTTTTTTTTTTTTTTTTTTTTTGTATTTTTGGTAGAGATGGGGTTTCACTATGTTGCCCAGGCTGGTCTCGAACTCCTGACCTCAGGTGATCCACCCATCTCGGCCTCCCAAAGTGCAGGGATTACAGGCGTGAGCCATCGCGCCCAGCCTCTTGTTGTCATTATGACTGGGGCTGCTGAGGGTTCTCTGGACATGGGAGAAGGTCCCGTGCCGCAGGGTGGGAAAGCCACAAGGCACTCCGACTTTAGCCCCAGGAAATGGAGACAGAGAAGACAGAGCTGCCTCCTCACTCCCGGACGTGGGCCCAGGAAAGGTCTTATTCCCCCAGATCATGCCTCCTACGCTGTCTTTGTGGAGAGTAGGCTTTGACGAGGACGTGAAGGAGGACGGTGGAGAGAGAATGGGGTCAACCAAGGGCCCTAAGTGATTGTCCCACATCAGTCTCTTACCCTGGGCTGGTGGTGACTTAGCCCTTGACAACTTACCTGATTCTGAAGGTCGTGACGTGACCAGAGCAGGGAGACCATAGATTCAGCAGTGACAGTCAACCCCCCAGAGGGTGACAGTAGGGGCTGGGGGAGGCCGGTGGCGGCTGGGCCTGGGGCTGGCCTGTGCTGTGGACTCTTCCCAGGACCTTGGTGCAGCCAGCTGCCCCATCCCAGGCCCAAAGCTCTGCCATCTGGCTTCTTGTGATTTCTATTCCAAGGCTCACAGCAAGACCATCCTCCCCGCTCCTCCAGATGTTCCTGTCTCTGCAGACACTGGAGCAGAGAAGGGTGAGAGCCAGTGCTCAGAGTTGCCCGGCCATTTGCCTTCAGGGGTCATGGGCTTGTGAGGAATCAGGGTGACACTCATCCAGTTTGCCTGGGACTGAGGGGTCCCCCAGGATGCAGGACTTTCAGTACTAACATTGGGACGGTCCTGGGCAAGCTGAGGTGATGGGTCACCAAGGATCCCCAGGATTCCAAGTCGCTCCAGGCTCTTTGTCTCCCTCCATTTGGAGACCGTGTCCGTCCTGTACCCACAAAAGTGTTCAGTGGCCTCATGGCCCAGTGGCTTTGTGTCTGGGTCAGCTGCAGCTTTGGATCCCTGATATTTTCTCCATGGGGCAAGAGCAATGGGTGTTTGGCAGCCACTGTCCCAGCCTTTGAGGTGATAACAGCACTGTCGTGGGCCACAACCCCCAGCATGGGCTGAAAACAGCCACAAGCCTGCCTGGACTCACAGCCACACTGAGATTAGTGCCAGCAAAGTGCCCTCTGTAGGTGGGACAACCGTGCCCCCTCGACTCACTCTGCGAGGAGCTTAATGACAGCCCTGAGGTGCCGGGGCCCGGGGTCACGGAGCTCCCGTAGCGGAGGACAGTGCTGTTATCACATCATGCCCAGCACTACCAAGCCCAGATAATTTTTGCATTTTTAGTAGAGACGGGGTTTCACCATGTTGCCCAGGCTGGTCTTGAACTCCTGGCCTCTACAAGGCCTCTACAAGTGATCCACCCACCTCGGCCTGGGATTACAGGTGTGAGCCACCGCTGAGCTACCACTTCCAGCCAGACACCACATTTCTTTTTATCCACTCATCAGTTGATGGGCACTCAGGTTGACTCCATATGTCTGCAATTGTAAATTGTGCTGCAATAAACATATGCGTGCAGATGTCTTCTTTTTATTAGTATTTAATGACTGAATTTCCTTTGGGTAGATACGCAGGAGTGGAATTGCTGGATTGAATGGTAGATCTTCTTTTAGTTCTTTGAGAAATCTCTATACTGCTTTCCTTAGAGGTTGTGTTAATTTACATTCCCACCAGCAGGATGTGGGCATTCTTTTTCTACCACATTAGTGCCAACATCTATCGTTTTTTGACTTTTTGGTAATGGCTATTCTGGCTGGGGTAAAGTGGTATTACATTGTGGTTTTAATTTGCATTTCCCTGATGATTAGTGACATTGAACATTTTTTCATACATTTGTTGGTCATTTGCAGATCTTTTTTGAGAAATGTCTGTTCATGCCATTTGCTTACTTTTGTAATGTGATTATTTGGGTTGTTTTCTTGCTGATTTATTTTAGTTCCTTGTAGATTCTGGATATTAGTGCTTTATCAGAGGCATAGTTTGCAAATATTTTTTCCCATTCTGTAGGTTGTCTGTTTACTCTGTTGATAATTTCTTTTGTTTTGCAGCTTTTTAGTTTAATTAGGTCCCATTTATTTTTGTTGTTGTTGTTGCTGCATTTGCTTTTGGGGTCTTAGTCATAAATTCTTTGCCTAGGCCTGTCCAGAAGAGTTTTTCCTAGGTTTTCTTCTAGAATTTTTATGGTTGCAGGTCTTAGATTTAAGTATTTTATCTATCTTGAGTTGATTTCTGTATACAGTGAGAGATGGGGATCCAGTTTCATTCTTCTAAAGGTAGCAATCCAATTTTCCCAGCAGCATTTATTGAATAGAATATCCTTTCCCCAGTATGTGTTTTTGTGTGCTTTTTGAAGATTAGTTGGATGTAAGTATTTGGCTTTATTTCTGGGTTCTCTGTTCTGTTGCATTGGTCTATGTGTCTATTTCTGTATCAGTACCATGCTGTTTTAGCAACTATAGTCTTGTAATATATAATTTGAACTCGGGTAGTGATTTGCTCTTTTTGCTTAGGATTGCTCTTTTGTTCCAGATTTGTTCTTTTTGCTTAGGATTGCTTTGGCTATATGGGCTCTTTTTGGTTCCGTGTGAATTTTAGGTTGAGGGTTTTACTAATTCTGTGGAAAATGACCTTGGTATTTTGATAGGAATTGCACTGAATCTAGAGATTGCTTTGGGCAGTATGATCATTTTCACAATATTGATTCTTCTAACCCATGAGCATGGGATGTTTTTCCATTTGGTTATGTCATCTATGATTTCTTTCATAGGTCTCTTTGTAAAGACCTTTCATCTCCTTGGTTAAGTATATTCCTAGGTTTTGTTTTGTTTTGTTTTTGTTTTTGTTTTTGTTTTTGTTTTTTTTTTTGAGACATAGTTTTGCTCTTGTTGCCCCAGGCTGGAGTGCAATGGCACGACCTTGGCTCACTGCAACCTCTGCCTCCCCGGTTCAAGGGATTCTCCTGCCTCAGCCTCTGCAGTAGCTGGGATTACAGGTATGTGCCACCATGCCCAGCTAATTTTGTATTTTTAGTAGAGATGTGGTTTCTCCATGTTGGTCATGCTGGTCTCGAACTCCTGACCTCAAGTGATCTGCCCGCCTTGGCCTCCCAAAGTGCTGGGATTACAAGCATGAGCCACCGTGCCCGGCCTTTTTGGTAGCTATTATAAAATGAGTGGAGTTCTTGATTTGACTCTCAACTTGGTCATTGCTGGTGTATAGCAGTGCCACTCATTTGTGTGCATTGATTTTATAACCTGAGACTCTACTGAATTCGTTTATCAAATCTAGGTGTCTTTTGGATGAGTCTTTGGGGTTTTCTAGGTATAAGGTCATATCATGGCAAACAGAGATAGTTTAACTTCCTCTTTTACAATCGGGATGCCCTTTATTTCTTTCTCTTGCCAGATTTCTCTGGCTAGGGCTTTCAGTACTGTGTTGAATAGAAGTAGTGAAAGTGGGCATCCAGGTCTTGTTCCAGTTCTTTGGGGGAATGTTTTCAACTTTTCCCCATTCAGAATGATGTTGGCTATGGGTTTGTTGTATGTGGCGTTTATTATTTTGAGCTATGTTCCTTCTGTGCCCAGTTTCTTGAGGGTTTTTTATCATAAAGTGATGCTGAATTTTATGGAATACTTTTTCTGCATCTATTGAGATAATCATATGGTTTTGTTTTTCATTCTGTTTATGTGGTGAATCACACTTATTGACTTGCATATGTTGAACTATCCCAGGGCCCTGGGATGGAACCCACTTGATCATGGTAAATTATCTTTTTGATGTGCTGTTGGATTCACTTTTCTAGAACTTTGTTGAGGATTCTTGTATCTGTGTTCATCAAAGATAGTGTCTGTAGTTTTGTTTGTTTGTTTGTTATGTTCTTTCCTGGCTTTGTTATCAGGGTGATATTGGCTTCATAGAATGAGTTAGGGAGGGTTTCCTCCTTGATCTTTTGGAATTGTTTCTGTAGGATTGGTAGCAATTCTTCTTGGAATGTCTAGTAGGATTCGGCTGTGATTCCACTGGGTCCTGGGCTTTTTAATGTTGGGAGATTTTTTATTACTCATTCAATGTCACTGCTTTTTACTGGTCTGTTCAAGATTTCTGTCTCTTCCTGATTCAAGCTGGGTGGGGGTGGGATTTGGGGTTAATTATATCTTGTTTTGCTGAGGTCAGTGGGAAGAGGCAGCTCAGAAGCTGAAAAGCAGCCTGGAATCCCGGTCCACCAACCCCTTGCTTTTCCCCCATCTAGCCCAGCCTCAGTTCATTCTGCCAGCAAAAGAAAGAGACCAAAGCACTACTGGCAGACCTTCACAGGTTTGTGTGTGGGTCTGAGGCCTGCGCCAACTAAGCACATATTTTGAACATCCCCCTTTTCAACAATGAAAAATTATTTCTCATGTCGTTTCTGCTCATTAACAAGATTCTAGCATCTATTTCTGTAACAATTATTAGGCTCCTAAGGTCCCTCCTCTGGAGAGAGAAACCCCTATTAGGGGCCTTCAAATGCTAACCAACCAATCTTTCATGCAGATTAGAGATTTTTTTTTTTTTTTTTTTGAGACGGAGTTTTGCTCCTGTTGCCCAGGCTGGAGTGCAACGGCACAATCTTGGCTCACTGCAACCTCCGCCTCCCAGATTCAAGAGATTCTCCTGCCTCAGCCTCCCGAGTAGCTGGGATTACAGGCATGTGCCACCACACCCAGCTAATTTTGCATTTTTAGTAGAGACAGGGTTTCTCCATGTTGGTCAGGCTGGTCTCGAACTCCTGACCTCAGGTGATCTGTCCGCCTCTACCTCCCAAAGTGTTGAGATTACCGACGTGAGCCACCACACCCAGCCCCTAGAGTTACTTATAAATGCATTCATACTACTCTTTACACCGAATTCTTTTTAGCCTAAGTAACCATAAAGATAATACAAAACCGACCTTTGGCAAGTTGCTTCCAGCACCTCAGTTTTCTCTTCTATGAGATGGAATTAATGGCGCACATCCCAAAGGCTGTCGTGAGCATCCCGGGGTGACTCAGAAACAGGGTAGAAGGAATGTGCACAATGAACCCGAGCTTTGTTTTGAACCAGAAGGTGAGCTCTGTGACAGCAGGATTTTCCCCAGGTCCTAGAACAGAGGGCACATAGCAGGGGCCTCACATATCGTGCTGGATAAATGAATGAATGAACCAGGATATTTTTGCAGAAATCCCTAAACTGACAGAAAGGCCCCAGGGCCACGAGCTCCCCCTGTGCCTTCAGCAAGTGACTCAGCCTCCGGGACAGGCGTCCACTCAGGACCTCTGAGTTTCCTCCAGACTCTATCCCGCCGTGAACAGACAAAGCCACACACAAAAGTACACAGCCCTCACCTACAGGCCCAAAGAACAAGGCCCAGGATTGCTCAGGGTCGCTAACCTGCCCCACGAGCCCTCCTTCCTTTGCACACCAGCCCAGCTGCCCACGGGTGCTGCAGGCCCCAGCTGCACTCACAGACTCTGGAAGGAGGCTGACTCATCAGAATTAATAATAATAATTCATCCGCTCTTCCTCAGCCCCTCAGCTGTGAAGGGCCAGGAGCCCAAAAGGAGGTGAGAAGAGGCCAGGCAGCGGGTGGCAGGGCAGAGTGAGACACGCAGCTCTGGGGACTCTCTCGGGGGATTCTCAACAAGGATTGTGGGCCAAGGAATATGAATGACACGGTCCAGGGCATCCAAAGGATAGCTGCCATTCTGTATGAAGTACGAGGCTGAGCCTCTCCCAGGGTATGAACCCTGATGGCAGGGGCCATGCGGTCAGGTCTTACAGTGGAAGAAATGGGAAACCTCTTGCCACTGAGGTTCCTAAATCACTCTGGGTAAATAAGCAAAGGAAAACCTCCCCACGACCCCAGGCAGAGCTTTGACAACAAATCAAAGGTCAGCAACGCCATAAATCTACTGCCTTTGCCACAAACAGATCATGAAGAGCTATTTTGAAAATGACTGGGCCAAAAAATTCCCTGGAGCTGAATCAACTCAAAGAGCTCAAACAGAGAGCAGGAAAATCTTCCTCCTTCTCTCCCAAGAGACCAGACCATGAGGCCCCCAGAGCTAAGCACCCACACTGAGGGCTGCCTCCTTGCACTGGCGAGAGCACAGTCCCTAATGCCAGATCCAGGACAGTGTTCGTGGCCTTGGGTGCTGCAGACTGACAGGTCTTCCCCCAACAGCCACTGCAGCCTGCAGGTGGGCAGCTTCCCAGAGGAGCCTCCCAAGATCCTTCACTCCCCGGCCCAGGAGCCAGGGCCCGCACAGGATTTTCTAGCAGCGCATCCAGGTGAGCTGCTCACCTGGACTATGCAGATGGGTTCAGGTCTGACAGCCCCGGGGCTAGCCAGGGACCTGGCCCACGAGGATTTTCTTTCATGAAAAATGCACACATGCATGTATGTGTGGAAAACGGCCTGAAGGCACCCACATTGGTATTATCAGATGTCACTGCAAGATCCCTGAATTTTACGATGGCTACATTCTGTACAATAATTTTTTATAAAGATGACTGAATTTTCTGAATAATGAATGTGTATGTTATACTTTTAAATACAGCATTGTTTGGCAAAATTTTTTTTCATGTTACCCAAAGTTATTAAATACAGAGATTTAGAAAAATAGAAACCAAAATGGGGAGAGGATCACCTGTAACCATAATCCCACTATCGAGATATATTCTGATGATCTTTTAGTGAATTCCCTGGGTATTTTCCTATAATAAGCATTTTTAATAAAAAAAAATTATATAGCACATTCTTTTCTTTTCTTCTCTTTTCTTTTTGAAATGGAGTTTCCCTCTTGTTGCCCAGGCTGGAGTGCAGTGGCACGATCTCGGCTCACTGCAAACTCTGCCTCCCAGGTTCAAGCGATTCTCCTGCCTCAGTCTTCTGAGTAGCTGGGATTACAGGCATGAGCCACCACACCAGCTAATGTTTGTATTTTTAGTAGAGACAGGGTTTCTCCATGTTGGTCAGGCTGGTCTCAAACTCCCAACCTCAGATGATCTGCCCGCCTCAGCCTCCCAAAGTGCTGGGATTACAGGCATGAGCCACTGTGCCCGGCCGGGACATTCTTTTTTATAACCTACTTCTTTGCTTCACTATACATGCTCAACACTTTCTAGCTCATGAGCATCCTTCTGCAGTATCATTTTAATTCCCTATGGTATTCCATTAAGTGGATGTACCATGCTTCATTTAACTCATTCTTTCCTTCAGGATTTTCAATCAGCAAATATTTCTCTCTAGGCCTCCAAAGGCAAATTGTCATGAGTGCTATTCTCCAAATATGTCGACCATGTGCAGACAGTGGGATCATGCTTTCTTGTCCCTAGGTGTTGCCATGTGACTTTTTTGGGCCAATGAACCGGAAGCGGCAATGATATCTGGGCAGAAGCTTCAGGGTCCAGTGCACATTTCTGAACATTCTCTTTCCTGGAGGTAACTTACTGTGAGGCTGGAGACAGAAACTGCTTCCACCCAGGTCTCTGCATGTAAGCCCCAGCCAACCTACAATAGGCATCCATCACAAACCAATAACCAACTCAATGGCTTACCCACCAGGATTCAGCCCTGCATTGTTTCTGAGCTTGTCCTGACTGACTGGCCTCAGGGCTGATGCAGGAACAAGGTTGAGACAGAATCCCAACCCTCCAAGTCTGTGTGGCCCAGCTGGGAAGTCCAGCCTACATGGAAGGGAAGAGTTCAATAATGCACAACAAGTAACCGTTCAAAGCAAAACTGTTGCCAGGGTGCCGCAGAGCAGAGTGGACCAGTTCTGCCCTGAAAGGACAGCTTTGAAGCAATCTGAGAATAACGAGGGCTCCTGGCACTGGAATGGCCTGGGCAGATGCCCTGGAGGAAGGTTCAAGGGGAGGGCTCTGAAGGATGGGGAGATTTGAGGGGCATGGAGGTAACAGATGGAGAAGAGTGGGAGAGGAAAGGGGTCGTGATGGAGCAAAACACAGAGCCCAGAGGACTGCAGGGGGGGATTGCTGTGAAGTCGGAGCTCTGAAGAACTGAGAGCTGGAGACAGCCTCCGAGAGACAGCAAGGAGCCAGACAGGGAAATCACCCCTGTCAGGGGAGGAACCTCTACCCTTTCCTGTGCTTCCCAGGCTTCTTTCTGGGGGAAATGTTTCTGTAACTGCCTCATTCAGGAATGCCCTCTGTGAACCTAACTTTGGAGGCTTAATCTGGCTTGGCGTCATCACACATATGTTATATGTTATATTCAGGAGTAAGACTGACTGCAGATAAAGTCAAAACCATTGTGATTTGCTAATTCTATTTGAGTAATCACTCTCAACAGCCAGCCACAGGTCCTGGCCACACTTCAGCCTCATCGGCTAGTGCCACTCAGCCAGTGTCAGTCAGCCAGTGTCAGCCAGTGTTAGTCAGCCAGTGTGTCAGCCAGCCAGTGTCAGCCAGCGTCAGCCAGTGTGTCAGCCAGTGTCAGCCAGTGTCAGTCACCCAGTGTCAGTCAGCCAGTGTGTCAGCCACTGTCAGCCAATGTCAGCCAGTGTGTCAGCCAGCCAGTGTCAGCCAGCCCATGTGTCAGCCAGTGTGTCAGTCAGCCAGTCTCAGCCAGTGTCAGTCAGGCAGTGTCAGTCAGCCAGTGTGTCACACAGTGTCAGCCAGCCAGTGTCAGCCAGCCCATGTGTCAGCCAGTGTGTCAGTCAGCCAGTCTCAGCCAGTGTCAGGCAGTGTCAGTCAGCCAGTGTGTCACCCAGTGTCAGCCACCCAGTGTTTCAGTCAGCCAGTGTCCATCAGCCAGTGTCCGTCAGCCAATGTGAGTTGGCCAATCATTGTGTCTGTCAGCTAGTTGGTCAATCAGTGTTCATCCATTAGTCTGTCAGTGTCAGTCTGTCAATCAGTGTCAGTCAGCCAGTCACTGTCAGTCAGTTGGTCAGACAGCGTCAATGAATCAATGTCAGCCAGCCAGCCCATCACTGTCAGTCAGTCCATGTCAGCCAGCCAGTTAATAAGCACAGTGTTCAGCTGGCTTCTGAGCTGTTTATTTCTGTTTATTTCTTTCTGTTTATTTACCCAGCACCTTTCCTGTTTCTGGGCATTGGGATAGGTGTGTCATCCCTCCGTGAGGACAGAGAGCTGTCCCCAGGAACTCAGGACAAATTAATTACCCAGCTGCGTCAGGCCCCAGCCCCCACTTTCAGCCCAGCCACCAGCTGCTAGGCTGAGCTGCTGTGATTCCAGGAGCTTCTTGAGCTTAGAGGGCATCTGTTCAGAAGTGAGTCAAAGGAACAAGGTCACCTTCTGACTCTGCAGAGCCTCTTCCTCCCCGACAGGGGTTTTTGGTGGTGTGCCACTGGGCACACTCCCAGCATTGGCGAGATTAACCTGATGATACCTCTGGCTCTGTGGCAGCGGCCCTTCCACCTTCCTCCCACAGGAGACCGTGTTGTCTATGGATGGGCAGACACAAGCGTTTTCCTAACACAGCCGCCGCTTTCTCAAATAGGACCAGGGTAGAGGGTGGAGGAGGGCAGGGCCATCCCGAGCCTTGGTGCAGTGCCCAGGTTTGCACATTGCTGTGGGCATGTGTGTTGTCTGCTTAAACAGTGTCCCCCCTTCTTTGAGGGCACTGCTCATCTCCCTCTCCCCAGCCACCACCAACCATGTGGGTTCAGCTATGAGGTGACAAGCCAGAGGTGGGCCTGAGATCCAGGCTGGACCAACTGTAGTACTTCCTTATCCCACAGTGATTGGTCCAGGGGTGGGCACGTGACCCAAGCCAGGCCAATCAGAATCCTTCCCCAGGATCTTTCTGAGGCTGTCTCCTTGAGTCCTTTAGTTGGAAAGACGCGTGCTTAAGCCGGCCACGAGAATGGCTCTCATTGTGCAGGAAAAACCTTGGAAGGAGAGAATAAACAGAAGGAAACAGGTGCAGAAGGAAACAGACGAGAGTCCTGACACGGTTTTGAGGCCCTAATTCCAGTCAACTCAGCAGCTGCCTTCTACCCCCGGCCTCCTGCCATTTGGTTTTGTGAATCATACTTGTAGCCAAGAACTTTGGCTAATACAAACAGGTATAATTCTAGAGCTACCCAGACTGACATCTCTCACTCATTTGGAAGTGGACAATCCAGAGTGTGATTTGCCAAGCCCCTTGACTTCTCCCCTTTAGCCCCTTCCAGGGAAAGCCAAGGGAGCCCCACTTAGTCCTCAGGTGGCTGCAGCGAGCCAACCCTCAGGTAGAGGCTGGGGGACCAGCACCTGCTCCGATGCCATGGCCTTTTCTAGCTATGAAGCACATGCATCTTGGCCTCTGACTTCTTTCAGTCAATGTTTTGTTCTGAACATACTCTCGGCACTGAGAATGTTCTCTTGCTTGTGTTTTGGGTAACTCCATGGGGGGCTAGATTCCTGGGCACGTGACCTGTGCCATCGCACAGGGCCCTACGCTTCGAAGGAACCCGTGTTTGGTTTCATGCTCTGCCGACATCTTGAAATTGTTACACATTTGGAACAGGGAACCTTGCAGTTTGATTTTGCATAGAGTCCCACAGATTATGCCGCTGGTCCCGGCTCTGTGCAATCCCTCCTGGTGGGATCTGTGATTCCAAGGAATTGCTCCAGTTCCCAGAACCCCTCTCCCGATCACTCCTAGCTTGTATCTTCTTTACCTTAATGCCTCCCTCCCCCCATCCCTGACTTCTACGGTATTCTCCCCACCCCACCCCATAGATGGACTTTTCCCCGGAAGCCCACAGCCTCTATGGCCTCATCTGAGCTGTGTCCATGCCAGCCGCAGCTGGGGCATGGCTCCTCAGCTGAGCTCAATGTCAAACCAAAGCTGGATCCATTTTATTTGGAAGAATGCCAGTTAGAGTGGCTTGTCTTGCTTCTACTCCTCAACCCCCGACATTCTGCAGTTCTGCCCCAAACCCCCTTCCAGAGGCCTCTGGGAAGGCTGCCTCAGGGCAAACCCAAGATGGCAACAGCCTCTGGTTTGATCAGTCGAGGAGAGCTCTGCTGCAGGTTTGAACAAGAAGAGCGGCTTCTATGAGATGGCTTCATAGTTCTATAATGAGGATTTTAGAAGTCTAGGAAATGGGCAAGCAGCCTGTGTCCTTGGGAACTGCCTGCTGCACATCCAGCAAAGGGAGGTCCTTACCATGGCCTCACTGCTTCTCCTGGAAAAGGTGGATTTGAGCCCCTCACATCCCCCCAGGTGGAACAACACGGAACTGCGGCTGCTGAGACTGGCCACAACCTCAGTCTTCTTCACACCTACTTTTTTTTGTTTTTTGAGACAGAGTCTCACTCTGTCGCTCAGGCTGGAGTGCAGAGCGCAGTGGCACAATCTCAGCTCACTACAACCTCTGCCTCCTGGGTTCAAGGTGATTCTCCTGCCTCAGCCTCCCGAGCAACTGGGATTACAGGCGTGCCCCACCACACCCAGCTAATTTTTGTATTTTTAGTAGAGACAGGGTCTCACCAGGTTGACCAGGCTGGTCTCAAACTCCTGAACTCATGAAGCCCGCCAAAGTGCTGGGATTACAGACATGAGCCATCGTGCCCAGTCTAAACCCACAATTTTTAACAGAACAGACCAATCTGGGGGAAAGCCAGTAGGAGAAACTAATAGACAATTTGACAATAAAGAATCCAGGTGTGGTAAAAAAAAAAAAAAATGATTTATTTTTGAAGCATGGTTAACAGCTATGCAACTAGGAACATTTCATTTACCTGTCCCATCTATGTTTTTCTGTCACAAAGACATATACTAAGACTTTGGAAAAATTCCAAAGGGTATTACACTTGAAATGTGCTGTGTTTTCACTTTTTTTTTTGTACGTCTTATTCACAGTGAATCAAATAAAATAGCTTTACAGCTTACTAAAACTCAAACTTGTTCTCAAAGGAAGCAGTTTAAACATTTTCAACTGAAAAATCAGCAACACAATGATTCTACATCAGGAAATCGAACCAGGGAGACAAAAAGCAGCTCTAATAGAAAGCGTGTCTTGTCAAAAGGTTAAAAATAAAAATAAAGGCCCGGGGCTGGGCGCGGTGGCTCACGCCTATAATCCCAGAACTTTGGGAGGCTGAGGCGGGCGGATCACAAGGTCAGGAGATTGAGACCATCCTGGCTAACACGGTGAAACCCCGTCTCTACTAAAAACACAAAAAGTTAGCCGGGCATGGTGGCGGGCGCCTGTAGTCCCAGCTACTTGGGAGGCTGAGGCAGGAGAATGGCGTGAACCTGGGAGGCGGCGGAGCATGTAGTGAGCCAAGATTGCGCCACTGCACTCCAGCCTGGGTGACAGAGCGAGACTCCATTTCAAAAATAATAATAATAAAAATTAAAATAAAAAAAAAATAAAGGCCCGTTGAGGTGGCTCATGCCTGTAATCCCAACGCTTTGGGTCTTTACAAAAAATAGAAAAAATTAGCTGGACGTGGTGGCGCAACTGTAGTCCCAGCTACTCAGGAGGCTGAGGCACAAGGATTGCTTGAGCCTGGGAAGTCAAAGCTGCAGTGAGCCCTGATTGCACTACTGCACTCCAGCCTGGGTGACAGATGACAGAGCGGAACCCTGCCCCCTCCCCCCCCCCCACCAAAAAAACCCACACATATCATGAGGAAAATCCAACTTATTTACAAAGAATGGGTCATCTTCAGGCCTGAGATCCCAATATGTTATGGTAAAATTGTGGGTGCACCGTCCTCTTTGGAAAAAGGGGGTAAGGAACAGATCTGGCTCAATCCATGCTAAGAATCTGGTTTTAAAAGATCAAAGAAGTTTCAGAGAAAAACCTAACATCACTGTATGCCCCAGGGGTGTCATTTACCATGAATGAAAGGGCTGGGAACGCACTCTCCCTGAGGTGCCCGCCAGGCCTGCCAACGTCTCATGAAATCTGGTAGTAAACTGGCAAGAGTTCCCTCTGCACCAGCAGGCTGCAGGAAGTTTGTAGGGCTGGGGGCTGGTCTTCTCTGGTCTTCCCCTGGGAAGTGCCTCCCACTTTCCCCAAACTGCCAAGCTACCAAGCCCTCGAGTGAACAAATGAGCCATAGTCTGGAGGGCTGGCATGGTAACCAGAATGTGTGGATGCTGCCAGGAGAGGCCAGGGCCCCCTGAGGATTCGGGGGTCGGCACTCTGGCAGGACCATCTCACTTCTTAGCCATTGCAAATGAGTAGGCCCTTTCTCCTCAAACCCAGAGCAGTAGCTGGCTGGAAGAAACGGCACCAGGAAGGTGGCAATAAACTCTGACTGAGCTCATGTTAGTTTTCTCCTAACCCACCTGTAGATTTGAGAGCAAAAGTCCTGACTCACCCAGCCCCAGTTTAACTGTGAAGTGCGGCTGTCATGTTTACAGTCCCAGTTATTCAGGAGGCTGAGGCAGGGGGATCACTTGAATCCAGGAGTTTGAGGCTGTAGTGAGCTATGATCACACTACTATACTCCAGACAGAGTGACAGAGTGAGACTCTGTCTTTTTTTTTTTTTTTAAGACGGAGTCTCGCTCTGCTGCCCAGGCTGGAGTGCAGTGGCATGATCTCAACTCACTGCAACCTCCGCCTCCCAGGTTCAAGCGATTCTCCTGCCTCAGCCTCCTGAGTAGCTGGGACTACAGGTGTGTGCCACCATGCCTGGCTAAATTTTTGTATTTTTAGTAGAGACAGGGTTTCACCATGTTGGCCAGGCTGGTCTCGAACTCCTGACCTCAAATGATCTGCCTGCCTCAGCCTCCCAAAGTGCTGGGATTACAGGCATAAGCCACCGTGCCGGGCCGAGACTCTGTCTGTTTAAAAAAAGAAGAAAAAGAAGTAAAAGAAGGCAGCTCAGCTGGTACAGTAGAAAGCCTATTCTGGAAACTGCCATGATGGATGGCTAAAAGAATATTGGAGATACTTAACCCTTAGCCAAACAGTATGTGTCTGTGTGGTGTGTGTATGTACATGTATGAGAGACTGCGTGTGTGTGTGTGTGTGTGTGTGTGTGTGTGTGTGTGGTGGGGGTATGTGTGTGAAGGCCCCAGAAGGCGGCCCTGGGACAAAGTGCTCCTGCCACTTGTCCCCAGCATAGGACAGCCACACAATTCAGAGCACAGGAGAGCCCACACCTGGAGGCTGGGCTCCCCTTGCGGGTGGGGTTAGCAATAGCTAACATGAAAACTTCCAGATAGCAGACCTCCCCTGGCCACCTGACTACATATTTCAAACATTACCTGAAGCAATGAAATTCAAGACCATTCACAGTCTTTTTTAAACTTCTGACTACGACCCACATTGAGGTTAGTTACATGGCTGCCAAGGGGGTAGGGACACAGGATAGGTAACAAGAGTTCAGACTCAGCCTGATTGCACAGGGTGCGCTTTGACCTGTCCCAGTCCACTGTGTTTGTGGTGGTGACCCACTAAATTGATTTTGTGACCCACTTGTGGATTCTACTGCAGCTTGGACCTGCAGTCTCCGTGCACATGGAAAATCATTCCCTCCACGGAAGTGGGTGGACCTCCCCGCAGCAGGCCCCGGCCTCAGTGAGGATCACCAAGTGCCACCAGGCCCCCACAACCCCGCTCAGGAGGAGGAAGCAGGCTTCCCTGACCATCTTTAAAGAAAAGGGGGCGCCATGATGGGCCCACTCAGGTCCAGGCTGGCAACCACAGGTCTACCCGTCCAAGACGCAAGGCGAGGCTGGGCCATTCCCTGCAAGTGCGTGTTGGTCCCTTAGGGCTTGCCCAGGGGCGCCCCCGCGCTCTGGGATCTCTGTACCAGGAGGATGAGCCTGGCGAGGTCTGAGAGCTCCGGGAACGCGGCCATCACGCGGTCCACCTGGTCACGCGGGAAGACGCTGTAGAGCGCGATGCGAGCCCGGGCGCGCGCGTTCCCCTCGTCGTCCTCGGCCGCGTACACTGAAAGTCCCCCAGTGGCGCCGTCGCCCCAGGCCGGCTCCGCCCAGACGGAGCGCCCAGGGAAGCGGTCGGAGCGGGGTGGACCGGCCCACGGGTCGTCGGGTGGCCTTCGCGGGGAAAGCAAGTCGCCGTGCAGGTCCCTAGGGCGGTGTTCGCCCCGCGGCTGGAGCTGCAGGCCGGGCGGAGGCGGGAGGTCGCCCGGGGAGAACTGGCTCTCCGGGCTAGGGAGGCTGAGCGGGCCTGGCACCCGGCCGCCCGCGGACACCCAGTCTGGCCCGCCCAGTCGGGGCGTGAGGCTGCAGGCGGGGCCCGGGAGAGGCGGCCCCAGGGGCCCCAGGTCGTCGCTGAAGGCCAGCCGAGAGAAGCTCCCTCGCAGGGCGGCCAGGTCCGGGGACCCCCGCGCCGGCGGGAGGCTGTGCGCAAATGGTTCCCGGGGGTCCGCCCGGGCTCCTGCGGAGCCGCCCGGGGCTCTCGGTGGCCGCTGCTCCTCGGCGCCCGAGCCAGGCCGGGCCCCTGTCTTGGCGCGGAGCTCGTCGGCCACCGCCAGTTGCGCGTGGTGCGGCCTCTCCGGGTGGTAGAACTTGCACTTGATGCCGTAGGTGCATTTCTTGCCTGAAAGGGGCGGGGGCAGAGAGGGCGCGGCGTGAGGCCCGGGGGCGCGGAGGGGCGGTGGTTCCTGGTGCATCCGGGGAGTGCCGGCCCGCGGCCTCTCCGTGGAGATTCCTCCAAGCAGGCCCCCAGGCCGCCGCGGACTCCTCAGACTCAGCGCCCTGGAAACGCCTCAAGGTCTGGGCGCGGGGCCGAGGTGGGGAGAAGTGCCCGGGAGGCGCGGGCGGCCTGGGTGAGGGGGCGCTGAGCACACTCATCCCAGGGTATGCAGAGGAGTGTCGTTCCCAGGTCCCTTTGACCAGAGACTAAGACCAAATCTCTGGATTCAAAGACTTTCAGCCTCCAATTCCCCAGGGACCCTGTGGATAGAGCCAGGCTTAGGGAGCGGGCGGTAGGGAGTGGGTGCTCGGGGCATAGGACTGCGCCTGCAGTGCCGCCTCAGTTCCCACCGTTCTCCGTGTTCGCTGTGCTAACGCTTGCCCTCACCCTGCACGCTGTTCTAACAGAGTCGTGAACAAATGGTCAAGTGTTACCATCCAAACCCAAGGCTTCTGAGAGTGAAAGGGGGAAGGAGGAGTCAGCCTGAATATATGTATGGTCACCTAATTCTAACAAGAAATGATTGACTGTCACCCAAGTCTTTACTGAACTTGGAAACATCAAATAACTTGGCGAAGCAAGTCAGTGAAAGAGCTGGCTAGAAGGCTGGCATCCGCCAGGGTGCTGGGATAAAATTCTTAACTCTTCATGGATAGCAGTGACCAAAGTCCATAGGGTGGAGGGGTGGAGAGCAGGGTAGGGTGAGGACAGAAGCTGCCAGGGGCCAGGTGAAGGGACTGAGACCCGCAGCTGGGTTTGTGTCCAGGCTCCCGGCTTCTCAGACACAGCTTTGCTGTGTGCATGACCCCTGCATCCGACCCTGGCATGGGACCCTGGCTCCCATGAAATCACCAGCCAGGATGTCAGTTCTACAATAACCCTGTCAGGAAAGTTAACTCTCCAGGTAGCACAGCTGGAGGGCAGAATTTGGGCAAGAGCCCAGGCCGCTGAGCACCAGGCCAGTGCTTTTTGACTGTGCTCCTGTACTGCCCCCACACAAGGCCCTGAACAGGGCCTGCGAAGCACTGGGCCCTACCCACCATAGGGACAATGCTGCCAGGATGGTTCTGGGGGCTTCGGCTTCCTGCTCAGGAAGTTGCTCAGGGAGGGTCCATGGCGGCCCAGGGGGTCATCAGGAGGCATGAACCTGGAAAATAAGCACAGGGGCAACTGCAAGACCACCTGGGATTTGCCACCAGCACCGGTACAAAGGGAGCAGGCCCAAGTTCCCCAAGAGCACCAGGAAGCATTCGGCCCCGGGCCCACCATCACCCAGCGGGATGTCACAGCATCTTAAAGCAAAACCTTCCCTTCACACTGAACCCCATGCAGAGCACACAGCACAGCTCTGGCCCTCTTTGGGTGTTTCTCCTGCTGTGGTTCAAGCCAGCAGTGTCAGAATCACCTAGCAACTTAAAAATGCAGTCATCTGAGTGCAGTGGTTCACATGGGTAATCCCAACACTTTGGGAAGCTGAGGCAGAAAGATCCCTTGAGCTCAGGAGTTCAAGACCAGCCTGGGCAACATAGTGAAACCTTGTCGCTACAGAAAGCAAAAAAAAAAGAAAATTAGCCAGATGTGGTGGTGAATGCCTTTAGTCCCAGCTACTCGGGAGGCTGAGATAGGAGGATGCCTGAGCTTGGGAGATGGAGGCTGCAGTGAGTCGTGATTGTGCCACTGCACTCCAGCCCCGGTAACAGAGTGAGATCCTGGCTTTAAAAAAAAAAAAAAAATTACAGCCTCTGAGCTTCACGCAAGACCTGCTTCATCAGAATCTGAAGTTGTTCAGGAATCTGCACAACTGGGAGATTGAGGTGGGCAGATTGCCTGAGCTCAGGAGTTCACAACCAGCCTGGGCAACATGGTGAAACCTCATCTCTACTAAAAAATACACAAAAATTAGCTGGGCATGGTGGTGGGCACCTGTAGTCCCAGCTACTGGGGAGGCTGAGGCAGGAGAATTGCTTGAACCCGGGAGGCGAAGGTTGCAGTGAGCCGAGATCATGCTACTGCACTCCAGCCTGGATGACAGAGTGAGACTCCTTCTCCAAAAAAAAAGAACTTCCCAGGTGATTTTTATCCAGGAAAATGAAAGTATAATTGCTCTAAGGGCTCCTCTGGCTTCCCACTGTCCTCAACAAAAGGTTAGAAACCTCTATGAGGTTAACAGCTCCAGAAAAGCCAGGAGTGGTGTCATACCCCTGTAGTTCCAGCTACTAGAAAAGCTGAGGAAGGAGGATTCCTGGAGCCCAGGAGTCCAGCCTGGGCAACAGAGCTAGACTCTATCATCTCTAAATAAACAAACAAACAAACAAACAAAAAACAGTTCCACAAGGTTTCAGAGTTGTATGAGCTCCTTGAGGCTTAGGTCCCATTTCTCCTGTGTTTCACCCCGTGCCAAACACAGCTCTGGGCTGTGAACCTCCAGGTGAAGAGATTCAACAGGAACAGGGAGTTTGAATCAGTGAGGAAGTGGATCCCAGGTGCTGCCTGCACATACAGCCACCTCGCAGACTTAACCTCCTGCTCTGTGCACCCGGGGGGCACAGGGTCTGGTCTCAGTTTCCATGGCTGCCCTGCCCCTGATCTGCCCTTCTCTCCTCCCTGGCATGGAGCCCTAATGAGGAAGGGAATGCATGCTCAGAGTTCAACAGGGAAAACCCAATTCCTCAGAAGGAAAACGCCCCTCGCTGAGTGAGGTCCACTTTTTACATAAATACTTTTGTTCCCAAGGCCACTTCCAGGTCATACAAAGGTTCTGTAGAAAGGTTGGGATTCTAAATCAAGGAGAAGATGTTTTATGGGTTGCTGTCCCCCTAAGAGTCCAGAGTCATGCTGAAGTCCCACTCTGCAGAGAGCTGGGTGATCCCCAGCCCTGTGTGGCCTCCAAAGCTCAGCTCCCAGCTGCACAGCCAGCTTGTCAGAATTGGGCCTTGACCAAGAATCTGGGGAACCGCCCACTGTGGTTATTAAAAGTTCCCAAAGACTTCCTCTCCTGCTCTCTCAGGAGCAGGAGCTGTGCCAAGAGGGCCCTGTGGACGTGCCCGGGGCACCAGGGCAGGCTCCCTCGCTCACAAGCGGGCGGCAGGCCCTGCCTCCTGGCAGGCCCTTAACGGAGGCCAGTGCGTCAAAAGGACTTGGCTCCCGCCCCAGGCTGTCGTCAGGCCAGAGATGGCCATGTCCCTGAGAGCTCAGTGAGGATTTCTGGAGCCCATAGTTACCAGACTAGCCAGATTCCTCCAGGCTACAGACGGACAGTGAGAGCCGCTGGCCTTTTGTAGCTGGAAATGACAATGGGGGCTCCTGCAGGGCACTGCTGCCATGCCTCTGGCCCTCCACCTCCACGGCTGCAGGGGCAGTTGGCCTTGGGGACCACAGTACCCCCTGCTGCACCATGTCCTGGGAATAGCTGCTACCACTTCTGGGGCACAATTCTCTCTAGTCCTCACAATGATCTCAGAGGTGACATTATTAATCCCTTTTCAAGGTGAAGAACATTCAGCTCAGAGAGGTTGAGTGGTTCCCCCTTGACTCCCAGCCAGTAAGTGGCAGGGCCTCAGATGGAAACCTCACCTGCCCTCTCCAAAGCCCCAGCCCTTTCTCAAACACCACACTGTGTCCCTGGGTCTGGAGTCAGCAGCTGCTCAGCCATGTGCAAGCAGCCTAAGCCCAGACCTCTCTCCCCATCGACCCTTCCCCAGCCACAGCCATTCACTCGGTCATTCCTTTACAACTATTTACTGCACCCCTGTGGGCCAGGCATGCTGGAGACACCGCACGTAAGACAGATACAGTCCCAGCCCTCACAGAGCTGAGGAGTTTGTCTAAAACCACGTTCCAAAAAGTCAGTCAGAGAGCCCAGAATGAGGGCCAAGCTAACACTGCCTGGAACAGAAATGGAAATGAGAGCAACAGCCCAGCTGGCTGTGCTCTGTCACACACTGCTCTGGTCTCCAGACCCTCATCCACCTTGCCAGTGTCTGCCCTCACCATTAGCTGAGCGGTTTGTGCCTGTGGCCCTGGTGTCCCTCTCTGCCCCCAGCCATAGCCGGTTGGTCTGGGATGAACTGACAAGAGGCCTATTTCAGGGCTACATGAACCAGCCAGGTTCTCTTGAACATTTCAACCCAGAGTCAGGGCCAGGCAGGGGGAGATATTTACAGCCCAAAAGAAAAGATTCTGGGCTGGGCTCAGTGGCTCACACCTAAAATCTCAACACTTTGGGAGGCTGAGGCAGGAGGATCGCTTGAGCCCAGGTGTTCAAGGCTGCAGTGAGCTGTGATCATGCCACTGCACTCCAACCTGGGCAATAGAGCAAGACCCTGTCTAAGAAAAAAAAAATCTGTTGCCCACTCCCATATGTAATTCAAAATTTTGATTAAAAAAAAAAAAAAAAGACAGCCAGGCACGGTGGCTCACGCCTGTAATCCTAGCACTTTGGGAAGCCGAGGTGGACAGATCACAAGGTCAGGAGATCAAGACCATCTGGCTAACATGGTGAAACTCCATCTCTACTAAAAATACAAAAAATTAGCCAGGCATGGTGGTGTGTGCCTATAATCCCAGCTACTCGGGAGGCTGAGGCAGGAGAATCGCTTGAACCCGGGAGGCAGAGTTTGCAGTGAGCCAAGATTGAGCCACTGCACTCCAGCCTGGGTGACAGAGCAAGACTCCATCTCAAAAAATAAAATAAAATAAAATAAGACAAAAACCTGAAATAAGTGAAAAGCAATACAGCAGAGTACAGATCTTTTCCATGATGACTATTTCAATATTCTGAAGTATGCAACGCTGTTTTTTTAAGTTAGTGGTGACCTAAACGCATGCTTGCATGCTTGGCCCACCTCTTGGGCTTCTCTGTGGTGTGTCAGATGTGGCCCTGGGAACAGCAAGGTCAGAGCAAAGCAGCCCACCTATTGGGGACGTGCCCGCCGAGAATGCGGACCTGGGGGAGCTCTGTCTGAGGGGCTGGGTGACCGGGTGACCCCAAGCCCCTCCACCTGGTAGCAGGCGTGGCCACTGCCTCGACCCCGGCCCCCCGCCCCGCCGCCCCCCAGGGTGTCAGGACCCCAGCCGGACCTACCGGTCGTTGACGAAGGAGAACATGAGCAGCCTCTGCTCGATGAACCACTTCCACTCGGGGTTCTCGCTCTGCAGGTCCCGGTAGTTGTCGTTGGAGACGATGACGCCGTCCTGCTCGTAGGCCACCTTCACGATGTAGCGGTCGTCGTAGCAGACCAGGCGCTTGCCGTGCACCTTGCGGGACGGGGTGTACACCAGCACCGCCTGCCGCTCCAGCTCCGCCAGCACGTGCTGCTCTGAGGGCGGGCGACGGAGACGCGGATGAGGGCCCAAGGGCACCGCCCCTGAGAACCACCCCCAACGCGAGGCCACCCGCTTCCCGGGCCGGTCAGATGAGGTTTTGAGGGGAGCGGGGAAAAAACACCAGTTTTTGCTGCCATAGCGTTCGCTCCTTTCACTCAATTTCACTGAATTTGCCTGAAGCCCCAGGTCAAGCGGGCAGGCGCGTGGCTTCCGTCCTGCCCACATCATGACAGGAGTCCAGAAAGCGATACTCTACAAAGGAGAGTCACTTCAGAAGGAAGGGTTCAGCCACAGCCCTTGTCCTTTTGAGGGTTCCATGCCACAATGCCCCTACCGCAGCAGGCACAGGGGCCTCCTGGAGAAAGACATTCCTGTATTAACCCGGACCTTGATGATGCCTTCAGCATGACGGGGAGCCTGGCATTCACCTGGAAAGCCCTGCATGGGCCCCTAGCTGGGAGCCAGAGGCCCATCTTCTCCCACCATCCAGGAACCTGCCTGGGACACCTTTGGGATGGAGCACCCCATCACTGACAGATACAGGGACTCAAGAACATCATAGAAAGCATCCAGGACTAGGAATCCAGCCTGGAGTCTGGGCTGGGCTCCAGTTCCTGGGTACTTCACCCCGGTTGAATGTCCATCCAGTTTTATATTTATAAAATGAAGATAGCAACGCCTCCTCTTCCTGTCTCAGAGTGTCTGTGAGTGGACTGAGCTCAAGTGAGTGCGAGTTCTTGCAAAAACTAGTCAAGAGGTAAACATGTACCAGATGGTACAAACATTACAAGGCCTTACTTATCAGAGGCTAAAATCTGCATCCCAGGAGGGTCAGCTGTTTGATCTGAATTTTGCCTTTGGAGACATGCAGGAAAAAAAAAAATCCGTTTGACACATAATAATTACTCAGGTCCCTCAAGTTTAAGTCCTTTCCCATATGACACTGTTGGCTGATTTTTAAAAGGTGCATAATGCAGCTATGGTACAAAGAACAAAAATAAAGACGCCACATATCTAGCACCTCCTTTGAGAAATAGGAGGTGGCTCATGTTTGGAAGTCCCCTCTGCCCCCTCAGTCTGCGATCCTCTCCATTCCCCTTAAGCCCTTAGGACAACCCTAGTTTTAGAACTCCGTGTTTATAATTTCCTTGCTTTTATTTTTTTAAATGCAGATTATGAGAATCATTTTCTTTCTTTTTCTTTTTTTTTTTTTTTTTCGTTTCTTTTTTTTTTTTTTTTTTTTTTGAGACAAGATCTCACTGTGTCACCCAGGCTGGAGTGCAGTAGCATAATCATGGCTCACTGCTGCTTCTACCCTCCAGGCTCAGGTGATCCTCTTACCTCAGCCTTCCGTGCAGCTAGGACTACAGGCATGCACCACCATGCTCAGCTAATTTTTTTATTTTTTTAAAGATGGGAATTCGCCATGTTGCCCAAGCTGGTCTCAAACTTCTAGACTCAAGCATCCACCCACCTCAACCTCCCAAAGTGCTGGGATTACAGGTGTGAGTCACCATGCCCCACTGAGGATCATTTTCAGTGTGGTTACACATCAGACTTGACACAAATGGAAGCATACTATACATATACTTAAGCAGCTTATCTTTTTCGTTCATCATTGTGTTTGTGAGGTTTGGTTGTGCCATATGTTCATCACTGTTAGTCCTGCATCTAAGTCCCTGGCACAGAACAGGCAAGGGCCTCTTCAGGGTATATTTCCAAGAGTGAATATGGCTGAGCTGTATGGAAGGCACTTTACAAGGTAATGCCAAATTGTTTTCCAGAGTGGTGATGCCAAGTTACATACCCAACACAGCACATAAGACAACCTTGCCAATACTTGGCATTTTCAGGCTTTTGGATGTTTGCCAATCTGGTGGGCACAAAATGGCCTCCTATTGTGGTTTTATTTTGCATTTCTCTGGTTGCTAATGAGATTGAGCATCTTTTCATATGTTTGTATGTTTATATGGCCATATATGTTTTCTTTTCTGTAAACAGCTTATTCATGCTTTAGCCCATCTTTCTGTTGATTCGTTGTCTTTGTCTCATTGATTTGGAGAAGTTCTCTCAAGATCTAGGCAGTAATCGTTCATCAGTAATGTGTGATGTGTAACCCGCCCCCACACCCTCACCCCAGTTTGAGGCTTGTCTTTCCACTTTTTTGTTTTTGTGGTATCTGTTAATGAATAAAAGCTTTTATTTTAGTATAGTCAAATGTATTCATTTTTCTTCATACGTTTGCACTTGTTGTGGCTTATTTAAAAATTCCTTCCCTATCCCAAAGTAATTTCTCTACTTTTCGCACATTATATTTAAGTATTACACTACTGTTGAAATTCACCATTCTTCACATTCAGACCATAAAGAATAATTCAGGACAATCAGTTCCCGACAGGGAACTGGACACAAGTATTTATATTCCCTTCTTCTCACAGTTCCAATGTAATGAAAGGTGGGGGGAGATCTATAATCATGTTAAAAGTAGGTTTGGGGACAGCAGCAAACCCAGGATTTTGACATACTTTGGGAAGACAGAAAGCAGAGAGGATTGTATTGATTGTGCAGCATGGAGGGAACCACAGCCCAGAATATGCGCAGAAGGCTGGAGTGGAGGTGGGAGCCATTGCCCTGCAGTCTTGGAGCACTCCTGGTGGTGGAGATGGAGTGGAAGTCGGGCAAAATCGGGATGACTAACTAACAGGTGAGCTGAGCTACTCCCTGGCAGCTGCTCCCAGAAGCATGGACCTCCACTCATTTCCCATCCCTATCCCTATAAAGAAAGTGAAGCTACAACTAGGAAGGAAGAAGCCTCCCATTGTGGCTGTTGATCTCCTAGAATAAAACCATCATCATTCTGCCATTGGAATAAGTGGTAGGCAGAGGCGCCAGGCTGCCTGCCTGCTCCATGCCAGGTATACTAAAGTGAAAACTGCCAGTCAACACAAATGGTCCACACTGCCATTCAGGGAGAAGTTTTCATACTAGGAGAGAAAACCCATGGCAACTGCGCAGATATACAGTCATGCGCTGCATAACAATGATTCAGACCACGTGTGTGACAGTGGTCCCATAAGACTATAACAGAGTTGAAAAATTCCTATCATCATAGCCATCCTGACCTTGTAGTGTGACATGTGACTCACGTGCCTGAGGTGATGCTGGTGGAAACACTCTTCTGTGCTGCCAGTTGTGTAAAAGTCTAGCACATACAATTATGTACAGCACATAACACTTGATCATATTAATAAAGAGCTTTGCAGCTGCTCTCTTCTCACAGGTGAGCATCCCTAATCCAAAAATCCGACCAACATGATGTTCAAAGCAAATACTCATTGGAGCATTTCAGATTTGGGATTTTTGGATTAGGAATGCTCAGCCAGTAAGCATAATGAAAATATTCAGAAATTCAAAACACTTCTGCTCCCAAGTATTTCAGATAAGGGATACTCAACCTGTATAAGAAGCCAAACAACAAACAAGACCCTGTTTGTTTAAACCACAGTGTTCTGACCGTGCCTGGTGGCTCATGCCAGTAATCCTAGCACTTTGGGAGGCCGAGGCAGAGGGATGGCTTGCGTCCAGAAGTTAAAGACCAGCCTGAGCAACATGGTGAAACCCCATCTCTACAAAAAACAAAAACTAGCTAGGGCAGGGTGCGGTGGCTCACACATGTAATCCCAGCACTTTGGGAGGCAGAGGTGGGTGGATCACCTGAGGTCAGGAGTTCAAGACCAGCCAACATGATGAAACCCCATCTCTAATAAAAATACAAAAATTAGCTGGGCGTGGTGGCACGCGCCTGTAGTCCCAGCTACTCAGGAGGCTAAAGCAGGAGAATCGCTTGAACCTGAGAGGCAGAGGTTGCAGTGAGCCGAGATTGTGCCGTTGTACTATGGCCTGGGCGACAAGAGTGAAACTCCATGTCAAAAAAAAAAAGAAAGAAAGAAACTAGCTGGGTGTGGTGATGTGCACCTATAGTCCCAGCTACTGAAGAAGCTAAGGTAGGAGGATCTCCTGAGCCAGGGGAGAGCAAGTCTGCAATGAGCCATAGTGAGACTCCACCTCAAAACTAAATAAATAAATAATAAAACTGCAGTATTCTAATATTTGTAAGTTAAAATATTCCTAGCTGATTGAAGAATTAAAAATGAAGAGGCTGGGTGAGGTGGCTCTCGCCTCTAATCCCAGCACTTTGGGAGTTCGAGGTGGGCGGATCATGAAGTCAAGAGATTGAGACCATCCTGGCCAACATGGTGAAACTCCATCTCTACTAAAAATATAAAAATTAGTTGGGTGTGGTGGCACATGCATGTAATCCTAGCTACTTGGGAGGCTGAGGCAGGAGAATCACTTGAACCTGGGAGGAGGAGGTTGCAGTGAGCCGAGATCATGCCACTGCACTCCAGCTTGGCGACAGAGCAAGATTTGGTCTCAAAAAAAAAAAAAAAAAAAGAAGAAGAATTCCCTGGGTCTCAGTTTTCTTCTTCTTTTTAAATAAAGAGATTAGATGAAGTACTTGGTAAATAAGTATTACCTGACCAAATAAATGTCTCTTTCAAATCCTATAAACTATTAGAAGTGGAATACAGATCCAGTGTCTCTTCGGGTGTTAAAAGTTGTCAGGCACAATTATTTTGATAACTTAACACACCAAAAGAGTAGTTTGTTCATTCATCTACTCAACAACTGCTTATTGAACGCCTAATTTTGAACTACTTGTTGAATACCAGGTGTTACACTAGGTGCTAGGTGCTAGGGCTATGGCATTGAACAGTCATAATCAGTGCCTTCATGGAGCTTATAGCACAGTGAGGAAGACAAATATCATTAAACAAACAACTCCCTCTCCCTCTCCCTCTCCCTCTCCCTCTCCCTCTCCCCACAGTCTCCCTCTCCCCACAGTCTCCCTCTCTTTCCACGGTCTCCCTCTGATGCGGAGCCGAAGCTGGACTGTACTGCTGCCATCTCGGCTCACTGCAACCTCCCTGCCTGATTCTCCTGCCTCAGCCTGCCGAGTGCCTGCGATTGCAGGTGCGCGCCACCACGCCTGACTGGTTTTCGTATTTTTTTGGTGGAGACCGGGTTTCGCTGTGTTGGCCGGACTGGTCTCCAGCTCCTAACCGCGAGTGATCCGCCAGCCTCAGCCTCCGGAGGTGCCGGGATTGCAGACGGTGTCTGGTTCACTCAGTGCTCAATGGTGCCCAGGCTGGAGTGGAGTGGCGTGATCTCAGCTCGCTACAACCTTCACCTCCCAGCCGCCTGCCTTGGCCTCCCACAGTGCCCAGAGTGCAGCCTCTGCCCGGCCGCCACCCCGTCTAGGAAGTGAGGAGCGTCTCTGCCTGGCCACCCATCGTCTGGGATGTGGGGAGCGCCTTTGCCCCGCCACCCCGTCTGGGATGTGAGGAGCGCCTCTGCCCGGCCGCGACCCCGTCTGGGAGGTGAGGAGCGTCTCTGCCCGGCCGCCCCATCTGAGAAGGGAGGAGACCCTCCGCCCGGCAGCCACCCCGTCTGGGAAGTGAGGAGCGTCTCCGCCCGGCACCCGCCCCGTCCGGGAGGGAGGTGGGGGGTCAGCCCCCTGCCCGGCCAGCCGCCCCGTCCGGGAGGTGAGGGGCCCCTCTGCCCAGCCGCCCCTACTGGGAAGTGAGGAGCCCCTCTGCCCAGCCAGCCGCCCCGTCCAGGAGGGAGGTGGGGGGGTCAGCCCCCCACCCGGCCAGCCACCCCATCCGGGAGGGAGGTGGGGGGTCAGCCCCCCGCCCGGCCAGCCGCCCCGTCCGGGAGGTGAGGGGTGCCTCTGCCCGGCCGCCCCTACTGGGAAGTGAGGAGCCTCTCTGCCCGGCCAGCCGCCCCGTCCGGGAGGGAGGTCAGGGGGTCAGCCCCCGGCCCGGCCAGCCGCCCCGTCTGGGAGGTGAGGGGCGCCTCTGCCCGGCCGCCCCTACTGGGAAGTGAGGAGCCCCTCTGCCCGGCCACCACCCGGTCTGGGAGGTGTGCCCAACAGCTCATTGAGAACGGGCCATGATGACAATGGTGGTTTTGTGGAATAGAAAGCGGGGAAAGGTGGGGAAAAGATTGAGAAATCGGATGGTTGCCGTGTCTGTGTGGAAAGAAGTAGACATGGGAGACTTTTCATTTTGTTCTGTACTAAGAAAAATTCTTCTGCCTTGGGATCCTGTTGATCTGTGACCTTACCCCGCAACCCTGTGCTCTCTGAAACATGTGCTGTGTCCACTCAGGGTTAAATGGATTAAGGGCAGTGCAAGATGTGCTTTGTTAAACAGATGCTTGAAGGCAGCATGCTCGTTAAGAGTCATCACCACTCCCTAATCTCAAGTACCCAGGGACACAAACACTGCGGAAGGCCTCAGGGTCCTCTGCCTAGGAAAACCAGAGACCTTTGTTCACTTGTTTATCTGTTGACCTTCCCTCCACTATTGTCCTATGACCCTGCCAAATCCCCCTCTGTGAGAAACACCCAAGAATGATCAATAAAAAAAAAAAAAAATTTTTTTTAAATAAATAGACTATGGAAAACCCTAAAAAAACAAAAAACAAAAAACAACTAAGTAGATATTTGACTATCGATGTTAGAAGTGCACCAAGGAAACGTGTCTAGTACCTCTTGAGCATACATCTGCTCCAGCATACCTCTGATAGGGGTGTCAGCTCTTGGTGGGTCCTTCCTCCAGGATGGAACAAAAACTTTGATGTAGGTGTGTCCTCTGTCCCTGAACCAGTCAACAGCCAGCTTGATTCCCCGGCAAGAGAAGGTTTCTTTATTTCCATGGCTACAATGGGAAAACAAAGAAATCATAGAGACACAGCAAGTGTTCCTAAGAGTGATTTCCCTGTGAATATCCTGGATCACAGTCTCATAATCAAGAGGGAACCAGGAAAATCTACATTTTAGGCCAGGAGTGGTGGCTCACGCCTGTAATCCCAACATTTTGGGAGGCCGAGGTGGGCAGATCACTTGAGGTCAGGAGTTTGAGATCAGCCTGGCCAACATGGTGAAACCCCATCTCTACGAAAAATACAAAAATTACCCAGGTGTAGTGGTGCACACCTGCAATCCCAGCTACTCTGGAGGCTGGGGCAGGAAAATCACTTGAACCCGAAAGATGGAGGATTCAGTGAGCTGCAATCCCACCACTGCACTCCAGCCTGGGCAACAGAGGGAGACTCTGTCTCAACAAAAAAAAACAACAACAACAAAAAAAAAACACACACACACACAAGAAAATCTACACTTTAAAGATAGTTCATTCTTTCATTCACAAATAATAACCATTAACAAGAACCACATAGCTTGTGATAGGTATGTAGAGGGTCTTGGGCTCTGTTATAGCTAATATCAAGTGTCAACTTGATTGGATTGAAGAATGCAAAGTATTGTTCCTGGGTGTGTCTGTGAGGGTGTTGCCAAAAGAGATTAATATTTGAGTCAGTGGACGGGGAGAGGCCAACCCTCCCTCAATCTGGGTGGGCACCATCTAATCAACTGCCAGCATGGCTAGAACAAAACAGGCAGAAGAAAGTAGAATGAGCGGACTTGCTGAGTCTTCTGGCCTTCGTTTTTCGCCCGTGCTGGATGCTTCCTGCTCTTGAACATCAGACTCCAAGTTCTTCAGCTTTTGGACTGTTGGACTTACACCAGGGGTTTGCCGGGGGCTCTTGGGCCTTTGGCCACAGACTGAAGGCTGCACTGTTGGCTTCCCTATTTTTGAGGTTTTGGGCCTTGGACTGGCTTCCTTGCTCCTGAGTTTGCAGATGGCCTATTATGGGACTTCACCTTGTGATCGTGTGAGTCAATACTCCTTAATAAACTCCCCTTCATATATACATGTAGCCTATTAGTTCTTCCCTTCAGAGAATCCTGACTAATACGGCTCCAAGAATACATTCAGAGGACTAACAGACAAGACCCTCTCTTTAACTGAAGCTAAGAATGATCAACATAAGACAGATAGGAGTAGCCATCTACAGAATCACTCTCACCCTGAGAGATGGTTGTAAATGTGTTATTGGGTTTCCCAAGTCCAAGCAAGGAGGGCAATGCCCTTCAAATTCCATAGAAGACTTCAATGGAGGCAATAAGGAGAGAGTGGTATGAGATCAGGCAGGGCCTTGCAGACATTATGGAAGATTCCTTTCTTCCTCCTAAGAGGAATTAAAAAGCCACGGAAGGATTTCAAGATTGGAAGTAGATGATGTGATGCGTTGTGATGATTCAAAAAGCTCAATCTGAGGCTGGGCGTGGTGGCTCACGCCTGTAATCCCAGCACTTTGTGAGGCCGAGGTGGGTGGATCATGAGGTCAGGAGATCAAGACCATCCTGGCCAACATGGTGAAACCCTGTCTCTACTAAAAATACAAAAATTAGCCAGGCGTGGTGGCGCATGCCTGTAATCCCAGCACTTTGGGAGGCTGAGGTGGGCGGATCACCTGAGGTCAGGAGTTCAAGGCCAGCCTGACCAACATGGTGAAACCGCATCTTTACTAAAAATACAAAAATTAGCTGGGTGTGGTGGCACGTGCCTGTAATCCCAGCTACTGGAGAGGCTGAGGCTGGAGAATCGCGTGAGCCTGGGAGGCAGAGGTTGCAGTGAGCTGAGATCAAGCCACTGCACTCCAGCCTGGGTGACAGTGTGAGACTCTGTCTCAAAAAAAAAAAAAAAAAATGAAGAAGATAAATATCCCTTTCGCTACTGAGGCTGAACTCTGAGGCTTGTACAGTGAGGAGAAAATATCAACGGGGATATCTGTGGTCAAAAGGAAGAGGAAGGCTGGGTGTGGTGGCTCACACCTGTAATCCCAGCACTTTCGGAGGCCAAGGAGAAAGGATCACGAGGTCAGGAGATCGACAGCATCCTGGCTAACACGGTGAAATCCTGTCTCTACTAAAAATACAAAAAATTTAGCTAGGTGTGATGGCATGCACATGTAGTTCCAGCTACTCGGGAGGCTGAGGCAGGAGAATCGCTTGAACCTGGGAGGCGGAGGTCGCAGTGAGCTGAGATCGCGCCACTGCACTCCAGCCTGGGTGACAGAGCGAGACGCCATCTCAAAAAAAAAAAAGCGGGGGGGAAGAGGAAGCAGATCGCTGGTCCTTTCCAGCCCAGCAGAAGCTGAAAAAGAGGGAAGATGGAAGGAGGAGGAGGTCCTCACCCCGCCCCCCCATTCCAGCTCCACCCAGCCCAACCATAGGGGAGGGGGAGATGGAGAAACATCAAGACTGTGTGAACAAGAGGCTGAACCTTTGTTTTTCAGCACAGACTGGGCAGGCTGCAAGCCCCTCAGAGAAACCAGGTTTCTGCAAGGCTGCCTTGGAGGAACATGACTTGGAGAAGTGAGTCTGAAGCCACACCCCATCCCTCGCGTGACCCCAGGCCTGGTGGACTGTCTGGGGATGGACAAGCTGGCACCAGTGAGCAGAGAGCACTTTAAGCCAGCATGGCTCCCAGAAGGCCACTTCCATGTTTCCCGTTTAGAGGCCAGGCCAGCCCAGCCACTGTGCAACAGAACCCAGTGAGGGCCCCAGACCCCTTTTCCAGCCAATATCAGGTCTCAAAGGCCCCAGAGGCCATCCGAGATGGGAGGGGGCAGAGAGGAACCACAGAGCCTGAGTCGCCCAGGAGACAGAAGAAACGGAGGCCCCACCTGATGTACACTGGCAAACGTTAAGATGTACCCTCCCCTACCTAAAAAAGAGGGGAAGATATCGTGCCTGTCATAGAAAATGAGGTCCGTTTTCTGTGTCCCTGAAGCAGTAAAGTGAACAATTGATGACACCCTCCCTCACGTCACCCCCGAGACACATGCATCTCTTCAATGTAGTCAAGTCCACCCTCAGTTAATTCTCAAGGGAAAATAGCACCACCACAATTATTTTAAAATTTGTTTCTTGGCTGGGTGCTGTGGCTCACGCCTGTAATCCCGGCACTTTGGGAGGCCGAGGCGGGCGGATCACGAGGTCAGGAGTTCGAGACCAGCCTAACCAACATGGTGAAACCCCGTCTTTACTAAAAATACAAAAATCAGCCAGGCGTGGTGGCGCATGCCTGTAATCCCAGTTACTCAGGAGGCTGAGGCAGGAAAATCGCTTGAACCCGGGAGGGAGAAGTTTCAGTGAGCCGAGATCAAGCCACTGCATTCTAGCTTGGGTGACAGGGCAAGACTCCATCTCAAAAATAAAATAAAATAAAATAAAATAAAATAAAAAAGCTGTTTCTTAATTGCTGCTCTTTTTTCAGGGTCTCCTTCCATATTTGCATTTAACCATTCACAAGCCATCTCTGACACCTTTGGTGGGTGTAGGAGGCAGTGTTCAGTGGTGAGAGACAGGAAGGGAACCTGGACCCTGGCAGAGCTCTCAGTCGCCCTGGGAGCCCACTCCCCAGCACACAGACAGGAATGCACACACCAAAGGCATCCACTCATCTGCACGTTCCTTCACAGACTCAGTGCAATTCCTAAATATCTACTACAAGGCTCTGCACTGCATGCTAAGAAAAGACATCACCCCTGCTTCTTGGAGCTCTTTTTTTTTTATTTAAGAAATGGAGTCTCATTCTGTTACCCAGGCTGGAGTGCAATGGTACAATCATGGCTCACAGTAGCCTCAACCTCTCAGGCTCAAGCAGTCCTCCCACCTCAGCCTCCCAAGTCGCTGGGACTACAGGTATGCACTGCCACACCTGGCTAATTTTAAAAATTTGTTGTAGAGATGAGGTCTGGCTATGTTGCCCAGGCCGGTCTTGAACTCCTGGCCCCAGGTGATCCTCCCATGTTGGCCTCCCAAAGTGCTGAGATTACAGGCATGAGCCACTGCGCCTGGCCTTGGAGCTCATTTTTAAGATCTGTAGAGGGTTCTATCTGCCAGGGCACTTTGCACGTTTTGCCTCATTTAATCATTACAAGAAGCCCTTGAGGAAGTGACCTTGTCCCCATTTTACCCTTGAAGAAACTGAAGCAAAACAATGTGTCCATCTCTCTGATCTAGGGGCAGCCCTCAAAGCCTGACCCCTTAGGCTGCAAAACTCTTCCTCCCTAGTCTCCCAAAGACCACTGATTCCCCCCAACTCCATCTATACTTCAGGATCCAGATGGCAGTTCTTTTGGAGGAATAGTAACCCACAGTTTAAATGCTCATGCTTAGAAAAGGCACCTCATGCCCTTATTAACCAACACTGTGAACCAGCTCATCAGGCAACAAGCCGAGAGCCAGGCCCTGGGAAAAGGAGACAGGAGCTGGGAGTTTTGTTTTTGTTTTTTGTTTGTTTTTGAGATGGAGTTTTGTTCTTGTTGCCCAGACTGGAGTGCAATGGCGCAATCTCAGCTCACCACAACCTCCACCTCCCAGGTTCAAGCGATTCTCCTGCCTCAGCCTCCCGAGTAGCTGGGATTACAGGCATGCACCACCACACCCAGCTAATTTTGTATTTTTAGTAGAGACGGGGTTTCTCCACGTTGGTCAGGCTGGTCTCAAACTCCTGACCTCAGGTGATTCGCCTGCCTTGGCCTCCCAAAGTGCTAGGATTACAGGCATAAGCCACTGGACCCCACCAGAGATGGGAGTTTTGAATAACCAAAGGTACAAAGAGGAAGTGGGTTGGCACCCAAGGCAAATTTTGCCTGCCTGACAACTGTGCCTGGGGTAGCTGCAATCAGAGTGCCAGCCAGTTTCAGTAACTAGACAATCCAATTGTACACCACTGCATCTTTGACTATTGCCAAGTAGTTCCTGCAGACGCTAGGGGCTCCCAAAGCAGTCACATATGGAGGAAGGTTGTGGCTATGTGCAGGAGGAAAGAGAGGAGCAATGATTCCTCAGGGGTCTGAGATGTGAAGGGAAGCTGCTCTTGCCACTCTGTTTCTTACTGGGGGTTCAATTGCAAACACTCTGACCCTTCTCACCAGGAGATCTCTCCCCAGCTCAAGGCAGGGGAAAGAGACCGTGAGCAGGGGCTGATCTGGGAGCTTTCACCTTACAAGAAATGGGTGCAGACAGGCAGGAGCCCAAGGCTAACGTCAGACAGAACAGAGTCAGGGTCTCAGAAGCAGGTCTGACCCCCAGCCCGGTCATAAACCCCCACCATTCTCTTTCTTGCCTGCTGGGAACCCACTGAGAGGGGCATGATGAAAACTGAGAGGTATGATTTCAAGCCTGATCTCTCTCTTCCTTGGAGATCCCTTACTCCAGCACAAACCAGAGCCTGCAGAGTGTCCTGAGAGTGTAAAAATGTAAACAACAGCCAAAGCAAAAAGCCCTGTGCACTCCAAAATGAGGACACATTTACATGAAACCCTACTCTGGGGCAGTAAGAGGATGTGAAATTATCAGGTGCTTTCCCCCCAAGATTGTACTTCGAATCCCGCCTTTTCTAGATTTGCCTACAGAATGTAAAACAGGCTGGGCACTTGTGAGTCTGCCCGCCCTAGGCAAGAAAATGCTGCAACTCAGCCGGGCGCGATGGCTCAAGCCTGTAATCCCAGCACTTTGGGAGGCCGAGGCGGGTGGATCACTAGGTCAGGAGATCGAGACCATCCTGGCTAACACGGTGAAACCCCGTCTGTATTTAAAGTACAAAAAAATTAGCTGGACATGGTGGCGGGCACCTGTAGTCCCAGCTACTTGGGAGGCTGAGGCAGGAGAATGGCGTGAACCCGGGAGGCGGAGCTTGCAGTGAGCCGAGATGGCGCCACTGCACTCCAGCCTGGGCGACAGAGCGAGACTCCGTCTCAAAAAAAAAAGAAAATGCTGCAACTGTTGGCTCGTGAGAATTCATGCTCTTCCCACACACCATGATGCCATTTTGAACACGCTTTCAATGAAAGCTGCCTTCTTTTTAAAAAGTTGCTGGACATTATTCTTAAAGCCAGGTATCTATGGACTCAGGTATTCAGCTGAATGACCCGAGCTGATGTCCCTCTCTTTCTCACGGAAACACACACACAGCCCTACCTTTAAGGTATGGAGACTGCACTGAGAAATCAGTCTTTGGGCTGCTAGTCCATGAGAGCTACTATTTGAGGTACATGTGGCACCCTGAGGGCATCCTGGGCACCAGCCCTGCAGAGGGTCCCTGTGAAGGGAGTGGGGCCTCACACCTGCCTGCAGCTGACAAGTCCAGGGCTTGTCAACTGCAGCCAGAGCCCGCCTCTGGGTCAGGGTCTCCTACCCTGTGGTCCTTTCTTAGGCCAGGGGGAGAGCAGAAGGAATGGTAATGTCTGGGGGGAACACGGAGCATTGGAGAGAGCACTGAATCCAGAGCTGGCTCTTCTTGCTCTGTGACCTCAGGCAAGTTACTTACTCTCTCTGAACCTCTAAAGAAGAGAAATTCCTTTACGAGAAAAATGTATTGACCAGGCGCGGTGGCTCACACCTATAATCCCAGCACTTTGGAGGCTGAGGTGGGTGGATCACTTGAGGTCAGGAGTTCAAGACCAGCCTGGCCAACATGGTGAAACCCAGTGTCTACTAAAAATACAAAAAATTAGCCAGGCATATTGGCACACACCTGTAGTCCCAGCTACTCGGGAGGCTGAGTCAGGAGAATTGCTTGAACCCAGGAGGTAGAGGTTGCAGCGAGCCAAGATCTCACCACTTCACTCCAGCCTGGGCAACACAGTGAGACTGTCTCAAAACAAACAAACAAAAAACTACAAAAATTAGCCAGGTGTAGTGGCAGGCACCCGTAATCCCAGCTATTCAGGAGACTGAGGCAGGAGAATCAACTGAACCCGGGAAGTGGAGGTTGCAGAGAGCCGAGATTGGACCACTGCACTCTAGCCTGGCAAAAGAGCAAGACTCCGTCTGAAGAAAAATAAAAATAAAAATAAAATGTATATATTTATTTCAAGCATATGTAAAATAACCACCTTGAATCCTCACCCGTTAGAGATGAAAAGGCCTTTTAAGGTTTAGTCCAACGTCCTAATTGTGTAAATAGGGCTCAAGCCAGGTGACCTACCTAAGGTCACACAGCTGGATGGCTGAAAAGGGACAGCTGTACAGTCCAATCTACAGCCACTTGCCACACCTGGCTATTCACATTTAAGTTAAAATTAATTGAAAAAATAAAATGTAGAAGCCAGTTCCTTGGTTGCACTGGCCACATTTCAAGTGCTCGAACGCCACACGTGGCAAGTGGCTCTGTGGGGACAGGGCAGGGGCAGGCTTTGCCCTCACTGCGGGGAGTTGTGTTGGGCAGCCCTGGCCTAGCGGTCCTGTACTTCTGACTTCCCTGGTTTCCTTTATGGGGTACAGCAAGAGGTCCAGCAAAACTGGGGGCAGCCACAGGTCTGTTTACCAGGTCCCCATCTTCCACTCTCCCCACATCATCACTTGGAGTTCTCATTACGTTGACCCACCTCTTACAAAATGAGGAATGATGCCAGTAGTCCTGCTTAGGAGAGCCCATTTCTGTAAAAAGCACTGGGCCAGTGGCCCACTCTGTCAACCTCCAGAGAGCAGCAGCCAGGCCTTCTGGGTTCAGCCAAGCACGACCAATGGCATTGGGCTAAACATTCTAAAGCACTGGGGAAAGAAGCCCACGGAAACTTCTACCTATTGTGTCATGGCTAGGAAGCACAGGTGGGGGTCAGGGTCTGATTCAAGCCAGTGTTGACCATAGTCAAGCCTGTCAAGTCCTTTCCTGTGTAACTGAGAGGGTCAGAACAAGAACTGATGGCCCACTCTTACATTCTCTGTGCTAACAGGGGACACATGGCCTAGTGCCTCCTGAAAGGCAGAGGAAAAATAAATCCCTGGCCACAAAGCATAGAATTATCTGTAATGTCTCATTCTATGTCAGTGGGTTATCATATTTTTGGGGATGACAGACCCTTTAAGTGTCTATTGAAAGCTATGACTCTTTCCCCCAGAGAAACACATATATGTACACAGACATGCCACATTGTGTATATCATTTCAGGCCATTGCTGGCTTTGAAGATAGAAGGGGCCATGAGCTGAGGAACACAGTCTCTAGAAGCTGGAAAAAATAAAAAAGACTCTTCTCTAGAACTTCCAGAAGGACACTTCCAGGGGACAGAGCCACAGCCAGGAACAGGCACACTGAAGAACATTCCTGCCAACAGGAGCCACACTTCTCATCCACTCAAGGTGGAAAGAACAGGTGTCCCACTCGGTCTTTAAGCCCCTCCCCACCACCACAAGGCCAGACAGTGCATGAAGCAGTACTGCCTTCAAAAACAGAAAATGGCAATGTCTGCAATACTACAAAACCTCAATGAAAGGGAATTTTCAGAAACCATGTTTCTGAGGTTAATTGAATTTTGAGGTCAACAGATAACAATGAGACACCACGTTGGGTTTCAATCACCCATTGCCTGTAAAGGGTCAGCACCCACTTGAACCTTTCACAACTAAGGATATGGCAGACCCAGAGGGACATGAGTCCTGTTAAAAGTCCCATTGGGGGACACAACAGATGTCACTGCAGAAGAGGCAGAGGATGGGGTGGAACCTCACACTCCACTCTCCCCAGAGCTTGCCTTTAAAAGGAACAAATTAAGTCCTGTGATCAGGTGGCGGTTGTGCTATTTGTCTCTTTTCCCTAACTACTGGGATCCAGGGCAGAGGGAGGGGATGTGTGTGTGTGTAGACACATTGTGTGTGTGTGTCCATATATGACACACACAGAGCATAGGTACATGTGTTCTGGTTAACTCAGGTGTTTTGGAGGTAGCCAGTGTGTGAGAACATTTATGCTCTGACACATTCTTCGTAGTGAGTCTGAGTAAGGGTTTCGATGTATAACCCGCACAGATTGAACATGAGAAAATTAATCTGATTGCAATCATGAGAGGTGGGGGGCAGAGGTGGGGGATCAATGGATGTACCCACGACACATTATGGTCATGTGCAAACAGAGGATGTGGCTTAAGTTTGACTCCAAGCAGCAACAGAGACTCCCATAAAAACAAAACCCTCCACCACTATCCTATTATAACAATTTCTAAAACATGCTTGTTTAGAAACAAGAGCATGTTTCTTGTTGCCCCTGAAATAGTCTTTTTACCCTACAGCCACTCTGCTGTTTTGATTTGGAATCACAGAACTCATACAACCTTAGGACTGGGAAGGTCTTTGATTTAAGCATTCAAAGCCTTCCTTCTATGGAAGCCCAGGGAAAGAGGTTCCTTGCTCAGATCATATAGAGGTCAGGCCCCTCTCACAACCCCTTCTAGTCTTTCTAGGACCCTCAGAACCTACTGGATTCTTAAAAATCCTTTTAGTTTCCCAGAGATCTTAAATTGAGCAGAATTTCATAGGTTTACCTATCTGGTGCCTATACATGACATGGGTGACAATGTGACAGAGACCCCATGGGCCAGCCCCTAAGTCCCAGGAGAAAGAGAGGGCTCCATCACCTGCTGATGGCATCAATGCCAGGGAGACTTAGCTGGTTAAAAGTGAAAAAAAAAAAAAAAACCTCTCAGTACACACCGAAAAAAGTGCAGGGACAGCCCCTGAGGCTGGACCATCTGGGCTGAACCATTGCAAACCTCGGTCCTGCAACACCAAATCCAAAGTGAGCCCAAATCCCCAGGGGAAACTCTCAGAGGCTCTGTTGACACATTCGGTGCCGCGGAGAATTGCTTTTCTGGATTCCCACCTATGGTGGGAGTAACTCAGCTTTTGAAAAGGGAAGCACATATATTTACAGCTGGGAGTGAACCGTTTCCTATGGCTCTGCCCTTTGCACGGTTGTAACAAAGCCAAGTGGTAGAATAATCCACTTGTTTGGGCAACGCCCCACTTCGCCCAGCAGGGTGTTGGGGGAGGCTGCAGAGATTCCGTCACAGGGGAGCTTAGCCAAGACAGGCAGATAACAACTCGGGCATGAGGCTGGCATTCCCAAAACCCACAAAGATGCCAATACACAAATGTTCACACAGCCACATCTGCAGCTCAGGGGGCCACAGACAAATCTCTCAAACTTAAGGGAGCCGCAACACCGCCTCCCCAGCAACCCCAGCAGAGGGCTTCCAGTGCACTTCAAAGCACACCTTCCCCTCTGATGCTCATAACCTTGAGAGAGTAGAAGAGATATTTGTGGGCCTCTTTCACAGAAGAGGAAATGAGTCCTGCAGCTTTTCCAGAGTCTCGCAGCCGGTTAGGGACAGACTCCCAACAAGAAGCCACATCTGCCAACACTTGACCCAGGGCACCTCCCTCATTACCACACCTTCCCCAAAAGAAGGCTCTTCCTCTGGGTTATGATAATAACAGCTACACTTGTTGAACACTTACTCTGTGTCAGGCACTATCCTAGGCATTTTGTGCACAAAAACCCTCTACGGAGATTTTATCCCAACCGTACAGATGGGGAAAATGAGGCTCAGAGGGGTTAAGTGACTTGCTTAATGCCACACAGCTACTAAGAGATGGTACAGGGATTCAAAGCCTGATCTGCTGGCCCCAAAGCTCTTTGGACCAAACCACAAGGAAGAGGGACAGTTCTCAGGGCTCCTGCAAACAGGGGCCTCCCCAGCCCCAGCTACAGGATGAAGGGAAGCTACCTCATCGCCACGTTGCTGCCATCAATCACTATGGGTCGCAGAGAACTGGCCAGGGTTCCGAAGTCCTCTTCCAGGGCTGTCCCCGGGCCATGCTGGGCAGAGTCCAGGACCCCACAGGAGCCCCGAGGCACTAGCCTGGGTGCAGCCGGGTGCTCCAGGGCCCCCGGGCGGCTGCCCGTGCGGATAAGCTCCTGCAGCACGTCGTTGACCAGGGCGCCCTCGCCCAGCTTGCCCAGCACCCGGAGCACATCCTCCCGGTCGTAGCCCAGCTTCTGGAAGAATTCCATCTTGCTGGGGTGCTCCATGCTGTGCCCAGCAGCCACTGGCGCAGGTCCTGCCCCAGGCTTCCTCCTCTCAGAGCCCTGCAGGCATGAGCTAAAGAGAAAAAAAACGCATCCATCAGGTGTTTCCTGGGCAGACTGGGGCAAGGGCAAGGTGTGCCTGCGCTGGCTCCCTCCCGGCCTAGCTGTCAGGAAGTCAGGTGGAGCCCAGTCCCACTGGGGACTTTCAGTTGCTCAATGTGGCTGCGGAGCTGCAGAAGCAATCACGCTGCTTTCACAGTGAGCTCACTGAGGCCTTCACCCCACACTGCCCAGCAGGGCACACACCCGACCGCACACCAGGGCTGCAGGGGCTGAGCGTGCACCTAGCACTCGGGACAGGCCAAACACAGGTTTCTTGTTTCTCAGACTCTGTGGGGGCTGAATAGTGACCTCCCAAATTCCCATGGTAAATTCCTCACCCCAGTACCTCAGAGTGTGACTATATTTAGAGCTATGACCTCTAAAAGGAGGTCGCTAATCCAATATGACTGGTGTCCTTATAAGAAGAGGAAATTTGAACACATAACACACAGAGGGACCACCATGTGAAGACTCAGGGAGAAGGGAGAAAGCAACCCTGCAGGCACCTTGACCTTGAACTTCCAGCCTCCAGAACTGTGAGACGATGAATTTCCCTTAACGCCCCAGTCTGTGGTGCTTTGCTCTGGGGCACCCAGCTCTCGGGACAGGCCAAACACAGGTTTCAAGCAGAATAACACAGGCCCCTGGCTTACCCAGGGCCAAATGCCCCCGGGCGAATTCTACTCCCCGAAAGGCAGTGCTCCCACCCAAATTCTGCTTGCTGCCCTGCACAGCTTTCCCTAATGATTAACTCAGACCACACTGAACCTCTGCAATAGAAGGGCCTGCCCCGGCCGGGCATGGTGGCTCACGCCTGTAATCCCAGCACTCTGGGAGGCTGAGGCGGGCAGATCAAGAGGTCAGGAGATAGAGACCAGCCTGGCCAACATGGTGAAACCCTGTCTCTACTAAAAATACAAAAATTAGCCAGGCATGGTGGCGCACGCCTGTAATCCCAGCTACTTTGGAGGCTGAGGCAGGAGAATCTCTTGAACCTGGGAAGCGGAGGTTGTGGTGAGCCAACATTGCGCCATTGCACTCCAGCCTGGGCAACAAGAGTGAAACTCCGTCTCAAAAAAAAAGGAGGCCTGCCCCAAATTTCATCCATCCCAGCCAGGCATTACAGCCTAACCTACACCGGGGGTTGGGGGGTGGCCTGGGAAGGGGGCTGCGTCCTGATAGATGGTTTCTAAAGGAAGATGATGAAACCAACAGGAACACTCTAGACAGCCTGGGTCCCTCTCTCTTTTCTACCCACAAAGACCGATATATTTCAAAAAAAAATTTTTTTTAAATACAGAAATAATCATGAAAACATATTTATTGCAAGCGAAAACTCCAAGCAACGTAGAAGCATAAAGAATGAAAAGACATGATGTTTCTCCTGCACACCCCAAACCCACTTGCTTCCCCTACTGTTTTTCTGCACCCCTCTAGTGCTTTCTCTGTACATTTACTTGCATGTCTAATAGATAAACACAAATATTGTTTTAGAGTTTTTCTGGTTTAGTTTTACACAAATGGTGTCATATTATACTTATTGCTCAGCAACTTGCTTTTCTTATTAAAAATGCATTTTGGGGGCTGGGCGCAGTGGCTCATGCCCATAATTCCAGCACTTTGGGAGGCCGAGGTGGGTGGATCACAAGGTCAGGAATTCGAGACCGGCCTGGCCAACATGGTGAAACCCTGTCTCTACTAAAAATACAAAAATTAGCCAGGCATGTAGCATGCACCTGTAATCTCAGCTACTTGGGAGGCTGAGGCAGGAGAATCGCTGGAACCTGGGAGGCAGAGGCTGCAGTGAGCCAAGATCGTGCTACTGCACTCCAGCCTGGGCAACAGAGTGAGACTCCATCTCTCAAAAAAAAAAAAAATGCATTTTTGGCTGGGCGTGGTGGCTCATGTCTGTAATCCCAATACCCTGGGGGGCCGAGGCAGGCAGATCGCTTTAGCCTAGGAATTTGAGACCAACCACAGCAACATGGCAAAACCCTGACTCTACAAAAAATACAAAAATTAGCGGGGCATGGTGGCGTTGGCCTGTAGTCCCAGCTACTTAGGAGGCTGAGACGGGAAAATCCCTTGAGCCCAGGAGTTTGAGGCTGCAGTGAGCCGAGATCATACCACTGCACTTCAGTCCAGATGACAGAGCAAGACCTTGTCTAAAAAAATAGAATAGAATAGAATAGAATAAAAATGCAGTTTGGAAATCTTTCCATGCTAGTTTACCTGTTCTACTGCTCACTGTATCCCCAGCACTTAGGACAGTGACTCACACAGCTGAATCTCAACGTACATGTGTTGATTGGTGAATGAATGAATGAATGAATGAATGAGTGAATATGTTCTTCAGTGTTTAACCATATGTCATAGGATGAAAGTTTGTTTTCCATTTTTCGCTGTTACAAATCAGGCTCAGTGAACATTCCGGCACATCCACCTTTCTCCCTCATCCTCATCTCAGTATCACAGGCTCCTGACCTTCAGTCCCTCTTCTCCTATTTGACTTCATTGTGTCAATCACATCTCTCAGCCAGGTTCCCACTTTGGCCTGGCATTCTCTGCAGGCCTGTCCCAGGAGTTCAGGAGCCAGAGCAGGTCTAACAATGGCAGGGTCTGGCAGGTGAAGGGCATTTCACAGCCAGCCCCCTGGACAGAGAGGCCTCTGCCACGGCGTCCACCTGCTCACCTCCCACTCCACCTCAGCCCACTGATGGCAGGCACCACGTGAAACAATGAAACTGACCCCAGGGGCACCAGCCCCTTCTAACTGCCAAATCCAACAACACTTTCACAGTCCTTGCCTTATGCCACCTCTCTGCCGCTTTTGAAACTGGGAACCACTCCTTGACTTGTTATTTTAAATTAAAAAATTGTGGACTGCCCTTTCTTGAAACTATCTGTTCCCTTAGGCTGTATAACTTGGCCTGATTCTTCTCCTCAATTGGTCCAGCTCTTTCCCCTCTCCTTCAGTGTTGGGGTGCCACCCACACCCTCCATCAGCACCTATATTCTGATGGGCCCCACAGCTGCATGTCTTGCTCACACCTCCCACTGAGCACCAGGCACCGTTATAAGTCTGTGAGATAAACACTGTGCTTGCTACTTAAGTGCTATGGGAACTCAGAATGCAGTCACACAACAGACATGTGCTAAGTGACTACTTCAGTGGTTCCCAAGGTGTGGTCTAGGGAAGCCTGGGGGACTCCAAGATTTTTTCAGGGCATCTTCAAGGTAAAAACTATTTTTAGGCCGGGCACGGGGCTCATGCCTGTAATCACAGCACTTTGGGAGGCTGAGGCGGGCGGATCACGAGGTCAGGAGTTTGAGACCAGCCTGGCCAATATAGAGAAACCCCCTCTCTACTAAAAATACGAAAATTAGCTGGGCATGGTGGGGTGCACCTGTAGTCTCAGCTACTCAGGAGGCTGAGGCAGGAGAATCGCTTGAACCCAGGAGGGAGAGGTTGTGGTAAGCTGAGATCATGCCACTGCACTCCAGCCTGGGCAACAGAGCAAGACTCCATCTCAAAAAAAAAAAAAACTATTTTTATAATAATGCTAAGATGTAATTTCTGTACTTTACTCTTATCCTCTCCTGAGTGTACGACAGAATATTCTAGAGTCTACATGTTGTGTGATATCACAACAGCTTGAATGCAGAAGCAGGTATGAGAATCCAGCTGTCTTCTGTTAACCCAGACGTTACAGAGATTTGCAGAAATGTTAATTAGTGCCAGGCTTCTTACTAATTTTTTTTTTGTTTTGGAAAATAAAGTTATTTTTCATGAAGATATGTCATTTATGTCCATATAATTGGTTTATTATTATGTAGAAATAAATGAATTTTTTAAGTTCTTAGTTTTCATTTCTAATAAAGTACATATCCAGCGATAGATAGAATCCACATAAACAAAGCCTCTTTAAGAACCTTAATAATTTTTAAGAGTATAAAGGGGCTCTGAAACTAAAAAGTTAATTCTTAAATCTAGAGCTGTTCCAACAGGTATTTCCACATAGCTGACACCATGTAGGTGACCTATAGATACGCCCTCCTTCTCCCAGGGCCCCAGTACAGAACATCCAGTGTCTTTACTCCCTTAATCTGGCCCTCTCACATCTATCTCCTACTGTCCTCTGCCCCACCCACCCCTCAGTCCTGCCATCTTCACCCCATACCTGATGACTGTAACAGCCTCCATCTGGCTTGTAGCCAACATTGTATTTCTAAAACAAGTCGGATCATGTTCGCCACCTGCTTCGAAATCTCCTCATTGGCTACAAGAAATACACCAAATTCCTAGACAGGCTGCCGAGGTTGTCACAAAGCAGCCCTGACACTGACCACCTCACTGCCTGCCCCTGGCCCACCTGACCCCTTCTCTAGAGCCATGCTGAATGTTTCCCTGCTCCCTAGGCATTCCAGAATGTTCTCACACCAAGCACAGTGGCTTGTGCCTGTAATCCCAGCACTTTGGGAAGCTGAGGTGGGAAGATTGCCTGAGCCCAGGAGTTCAAGAATAGCCTGGACAATATAGTGAGATCCCATCTCTACAAAAAATGTTAAAAATTATCTGGGCATGGTGGCGTGTGCCTGAAATCCCAGCCACTCAAGAGGCTGAGACAAGAGGATTACTTGACCCCAGGAGGTTGAGGCTGCAGTGAGCTGTGATCACGCCACTGACCCAAGCCTGGGTGACAGAGCAAGAGCCTATCTCTTAAAAAATAAAACTAAATTTAAAAAACAAACAAAAAAACAGAATGTTCTCAGCACTGTGTTTCTGCATATGTTTTCCTCTCTACTTGGAAGTCTCTTTTTGTCTTGGAAGACATCAAGATTCAGCTCAGATGTTATCAGAGCAGTCATCCCTGAGCCTACAGACAGAATGAGCAGCTTGGCCATCTCATCTACCACAGCACTTTGCTCACACCTGTCTTATAACACAATGAATTATCATTCTTCTGTTTCTCAAGACACTGAATCACTCAGGTATCCTGACCTATTGCCTCAGAATCACCAGCACCAGATGATGCCTAGTATATCTGAGGAGTTTAATGGATTTGTTTTTTTAATTTTTAGAAACAGGATCTCACTATGTTGCCCAAGCTGGACTTGAACTCCTGGGCTCAAGTGATCCTCCCACCTTAGCCTACTAAGTAGCCAGGACCACAGGTGTATGCCACCATGCCCTAATAGATTTTTAAAACTAAATGTCCAAAGCTAAAGTTATCTTCCCTCCTCAAATATCTTTTTCCTTGGGCCCCCAATCTTATTGAATGGCATCCCCCAGAGGCCCAAAGAAGAAATCTCGAAGTCCCCTTTCACTCCTCTCTTTTCCTTACCTCTACAACCCATTGGCCAATAATTCTACTTCCCGGACATTTTCCATAACCACCCTCCCCTTCACACTCACACCACCACCACCCTAGCTCATTCACTCCCTTGTGTAATAAACATTTGCCGCTCACTGACTCAACACCAGCACTGTGCTGCATCCCAGCTCTATGAAAACAAAATAAGACAATCCAATGTCAACTGATTCACAATCAATTCAAGAAAATAGACAAAAAACATTAACAATGAGCTGTAAACCACGAAGATAAGCACGTACTTTCAATTAGAAAAATGTGTTTTCAAATATGGTACATATACATCACAGAATACTATGCAGACATAAAAAACAAAATCATATCCTTTGCAGCAGATGGAGCTGGAGGCCATTATCCTAAGTGAATTAATGCAGAAACAGAAAACCAAATAGCACATGTTCTCACTTATAAGTGGGAGTGAAACACGGAGTACATGTGGACACAAAGAAGAGAACAATAGATACCAGAACTGACTGGGCGCAGTGGCTTATGCCTGTAATCCCAGCACTTTGGGAAGCCCAGGCAGACCAGCCTGACCAACGTGGAGAAACCCCGTCTCTACTAAAAACACAGAATTAGCCGGGCGTGGTGGTGCATGCCTTTAATCCCAGCTACTCAGGAGACTGAGGCAGGAGAATCACTTGAAACCAGGAGGCGGAGGTTGTGGTGAGCCAAGATCGCGCCATTGCACTCCAGCCTGAGCAACAAGAGCGAAACTCTGTCTCAAAAAAAAAAAAAAAAAAAAACAGGTGAGAAGGTCTTATCTTCCTTTGAGGGGCAGGGAAGGCCAAGGAACTGTTGAAGAGAACTGAACTGCACAGTGAAAGGAGACTGGCTCTTCCAAGTGCGAAGAAGGGCCGTGTCACACTCCACGCCATCATCACAGTCGGGCCCAACACACCCTCCAGGCTCTTGGCCACCTGCCTCCAGCCCAGCCTCACCTCCTCTCTGACTGGTGACCAGTCCTTCTCTCTCAGGACGGTTGTCCCCTCAGCTGAGGTCCACCTGCAGCCCAGACTCCGTAAAGGAAGGGGACACTCACCCAGCCTGACAGGCCAGCCTCTCACTGAGCCCAAAAGGCTTCCAGTCAGGCTCTTCGCTCACCCAGAACATCTGCCTCACAGGCAAACCCCACTGCCACACCCCTCAGAAGCCTTCCCACCCCGACAGCCCCAGCCACCTCCATCCCTCCCCACGCAGGCACTGTGACATTTGTTTTAATTTGGAAGAAAAAGAAAGAAAGGAAGAGGGAGGAGATGTGGGAGAAAGAAAAGAGGGTGATAACCAAGAGAGAGAAAGGACCAGAAGAAAGGAACAGGAGACAGGAACAGAAAAGTTCACTTTCCTGTGGCTCAGCATTTTTTTTTTTTTTTAGAGACAGAGTCTTGCTGTGTCGCCCAGGCTGTAGTGAAATGGTCCAACCTCGGCTCACTGCAACCTCCACCTCCTGATTATCAACCGATTCTCCTGCCTCAGCCTCCTGAGTAGCTGGGACTACAGGCACATGCTACCACGCCCAACTAATTTTTGTATTTTAGTAGAGACGGGGTTTCACTGGGTAGGTCAAACTGGTCTCGAACTCCTGACCTCAAATGATCTGCCCGCCTCAGCCTCCCAAAGTGCTGGGATTACAGACGTGAGCCATGCTCCCAGCCATGGCTCAGCCTTTGTATCCAAGGCCTTCCCGTTACCCCTGGTGGGAAGATGGGGTAGATACAAGTGTTCCCTTCCCACGGGTGAGGAAACTGAGGCTCGGAAAGTAAAGGCTGCATGGCTAGTAAAATGGCAGAGATGATCGGCAGTGACAAAAATGATTTGTCGTTTTGAGATGTGTTCAGGACACAGGCAGCATCTTGTTAGCTGGGTCAGGTGACTTCTCTTCGGTCACCAAGAAACGGCTCTGAGGAAAGTCCAAGTTTCTTTTGTAACTTGCGCTCCATGTGACAGAAACATGAGCATTTCCAAAATGAAAACACTGGGGGCTTTCGCCTGGAGGGGCGCAGGGACAGCCGCCCAGGGCCGAAGTAGGGGGCAGCTCCCCTAGGGGCCCTCGGGGCACAGCCCACAGCCCGTTTTCTGAGGAGACTGAAAGGGGCAAATGTGGCCAGGAGAGCTGTTTTCACACTAAACTGAAAGAATGCGTCTACTTCAGAGGCTTTTTCTCCCTTGAGACTTTAAAATCAACTTGGTTCCTTTTTAAAACTTCTAAATACGGAAGAAGCGGGGACAGGAGTGGGGTGCTGCTCTTAGGAGCCCACTCGGCCCTGGAGCCGCAGCCTTCCCCCGGGACGTGATGGTCTCTGAGCTGCAGCTCTGCCAGCCGCGTCTCGTTTCCTCCTTCCTATTTTGAAGACCTGAAAATCTGAACGACTTCATTTCGGTTTCCTTCCTCCGTCCTGACTGGAAGTCACACTCTGTCTAGATGATTAGCGACAACACTTAGAAAATCCTCCAAGTGGCCCGGCAAGGCCCTGGGAGGTCACAGGAGCAGCTTCCTGTTGTCAGAGCGGGCCGCTGGGGGTGGGTTCGGGGCGGCCTGGAAGAGCAGGGAGGAAGGGAGGGGGCCCCACAGCTGGAACAGATCAGATCTGTCCATTCTAGAATCAGCCAATCCAGGGGAGAGGTCCCGGGTTCTAGTTTGCAGCCTCTGACTAGAAGGGCCCTGAGGAAAAGAGAAACAAAGAGGAGAGAAGGAGTAGGGGGAGACGTGGCAGCTCCCACGGGTGCTTCCTTGTATATTATCACATCTGTGGGAACCTCAGTGTCCTGGGAGCCACCTCATTACTCCCAGTGCAGGGGAGGAAACTGAGGCAAAGAGCGGCTTTGGTGACATACCCAGGCCCCTACTGTAAATAAGGGAGACCAGACTCCCAAAGGTGGTTGGCCAGAAGGCACTGCCCAGGGCTGCTCAGGTACCACCCAAAGGCCAGCAGCCACCATGAGGTGCCATGGAGCAGACCACAGCCAGCCCAGCCCCAAGACCAGCACACTCAACACCTCGCCCCTGCCCCCCAAGTCTGTTCCCGGGTCACCTCTGCCAGCTCCACAGAAATCCACGAAATTACAGCCTCCAGAACTCAGCCACCATGGTGAGGAGAAAGTTGTCTTGTCCTGAGCTTTTCCACAGAGGCCAAACAGAAAGTTTCTGGTTCAGCTCAGAGCTAGAGGCCCTCAGTGGAGCTGTCAGTTAGATTTTGAGGAAGTCAGAGAGGCAAAGACGGTAGTTCATGGGACTAGTGTTTCTTGCCTGGCCTTTATTTTTTTTTTAAGGGAATTTGTAAATTTTTTAAATTTTCTTTAAATTGTGGTAAATTATATGTAACATAAAATGTACCACTGTAACTATCTTAAGGGTACAGGTCAGTAGCATGGAGCACATTCATACTGCTGTGCAACCATCACCACCATCCAGCTCCAGATCTCTTTTCAGCCTGCAAAACTGAAACTCTCAGCTCATTAAATATAACTTCCCATTTCCCCAGTCCCTGGCACCCACCATTGTACGTTCTGTCTCAATAAATATGATGATTCTAGGCAGCTCTTAGGAGTGGAACTGTACAGTATTTGTCCTTTTGTCACCGGCTTATTTTGCTCAGCATTATATCTTCAATACAAACTCCCAGGCTCAAGCAATCCTCCTACCTCAGCCTCCTGAGCAGCTGGAACTACAGGCACACGCTCCCATGGCTGGCAGGGTTTTTTTTATTTTTTGTAGAGATGGGGGTCTCACTAAGTTGCCCAGGCTGGTCTCAAACTCCTGGCCTCAAGGGATCCTCCCTCCCTGGCCCCACAAAGTGCTGGGATTACAGGTGTGAGCCACCACTCCCAACCAATTTCTCTCGTTTTCAAGGCTAAATAACATTCCTTTGTATGTATACACCACATCATGTTTATCTATTCACCCTTCAGTGGACACTTGGGTTGCCTCTGCCTCTGGGCCTCTGTGAACGATGTTGCTGTGAACATAAGTGTGCTGGCCTGGCCTTTTGCTTTCTCAAACTTGTCCCCTGCTCTTCTGCATTGTGATGGTTTCTCTAAGGCGGACACACAAGCATTTAAGCCCCGATCCACATCCCAGAGCAACTCTACTGTAGTCCACACCCCAGCCTGTTCACGAGTCAGGGATGGGCACCCCACGATTGGCATTGCCTGGCCTTAGAGAAAAGCTCATAATCTTGGGGGCCATAGCTGAGGTTTCTTATGGCTGCAGGGAATTTGTCTTCACTGCAGTCAGATTAAGATTTAGTTCAGTTTCCTCATTAGCCTTTGTGAAGCCCACAGAGGCATCCTCTATAAGAGATGCTACCAAAAGTTCCTGACTGCATTCAGCCTGGAAACTAGGCTTCCCACAGATGATAACTAGTCTAGAAGATGCTCTCATGAGCATGGTGACAGGGCTCAAATGTGCCTGGGAGTTCTACTCTTTCTGATTTCCTAATACGTAAATATCTTCAAAGGCCACAGCAGGAGGTTTTACTGAAACTGAAGAGCTCCCTCTGGTTAATCTTTCCCCAAAAAATGTCATCTGGAAATTAAGCACAATTTTGCTAAAATGAGCAAGGATTTCACCTAAATGAAATTAAAGAGGGTTATCTTATTTTTTTTATTTAGCACTTAAAATAATTTAGAGTGTGAGAAATCAGATTGTTCAGGGTCACACGCCCCCAAGGACTGCTCTCTAACAGCCCTCCTCCTGCCTCTGCCCCGGGGTTCCAGTCTCTCTCCTCCACCCCTGGACTCAAGTCTGCGTGGTGTTGGCCACACTGACTGACAGCCAGGGGACATGCACTCACCAGCAGGGTGTGTCCCTCCGGTCTTCACAATGAATGCTGGCCCAGTCGCCAGGAGCCTTCACGCCAATGTTCTCCCGTCAGTGAGGCCAGGCCCCCAGGTGCCACTGGAGTCAGAGGAGGGCAGCTGGCGTGCGCCAAGCAGTCACTAGGAGCCGCTTCATGCCAATGCTCCACTTCCTGCACGCCACAGTCACGTTCAGCTGCAAAAGTAGTTATGCTTCGGGTTTTTTTGGTTTTTTTTTTTTAAGAAAAAAAAAAGGAAAGGAAGAAAGCAATTAAAGGGGCGGGGGGGACTTAAAGTTTGCACCTCAGCATGAGTCACCGAATCAAAGTTCAGCAACCACATGCAAAACAAACCCTCCGTGAGGGCAGCAAGTCTCCGTGAGGACGGCTGGGATTGGCTGCACAGCAAAGCCAGGAGAGGCTCCATGAGGAGAACAGCATTCAGAGTCCAAGGGGGAGAACCCCTGTTCCAAGTGGGAACTTGGAACAGAAGTTCTCCTGCCTCCAGCTGAGAAGATGATCAGATTCTAGCTGCTCCTGGGGAAAGTCGGTACTCACAGCTGGACACAAACATAGCTTGCAGGAGGAAGAGTGTCAGGGCAAGAGACAGAGCAGAGATGGCTACGGAGATATGGGTGCATATGGGGACATGGCACAGGGAGGACTCTGTCCCTGCCTTCACGAAGGGGAATTCCAAACGAGTCACGAAGTCCTTCTGACTAGGGACCAAGGCACTAGCCTGTGTCAGAGATAACATGGCCCTGCGGCTCCCTACTGCCGCCCTGCGTGGCATGGGTGGTGGCTTCTCTCCCACTGTGGCAGGGGAAGTCTGAACCCACCTGACCACAGCATTCTGCAGACTGCCTGGTCTCCAGCCTCACCAGGTACAGGCAACAGACCCAAAACTTTGAAATTATTTCCTAAATTTGGTGATGCCCATCAGGGGTCAGAAGAAGAGGAAAGAACACAATCAACCCACACAGTAGCCCACCTCCCAACAAACCTCCCTGTCTCAGGCAGCAACTTGCTCAAGGACACACAGTCAACCAGTTGGCCAAGGTGGGTTTAGAACCCAGGTGTTGGTGCTAGGGAGGTAAGAATGGCACAAGGTAACTGGAATGTGTAGCTCTTTTTATTTATTCACCACCTGTCTCCCAAAGAAAATGTGAAGCAGTGTAGATGATTAAAACACAGAGAATGGAATAATTAAAATAAAAAATTAGGCCAGGTGCAGTGTCTCACGCCTGTAATCCCAGCACTCTGGGAGGCCAAGGCGAGAGGATTGCTTGAGCCCAGGAGTTCAAGACTAGCCTGGGCAACATGGCCAAATCCCAGCTCTACAAAAAATATAAAAATTAGCCAGGCATAGTGGCACATACCTGTGGTCCCAGCCACTCTGGAGGCTGAGGTGGATTGCTTGAGCCTGGGAGGTTGAGGCTGCAGTGAGCTGTGATTGCACCACTGCACTCTAGCCTGGGTGACAGAGTGAGATCCTGTCTCGAAAACAAATAAATAAATTTTTTTGAAAGTTCAATCAGAAATCCTTACAAGAAAAAAAGGATATCATACTAGAAAGCTAGATTAGAGTAGTCACTGCATTAGAACACTAATTCTAGCTTTGAAATTTTCTGGTACAATGGATTTTCAAGTAACAGCTCCCATTTTTTTCTTTTGCTGTTGTTGTTTGTTTGAGATGGAGTCTCGTTCTGTCGCCCAGGCTGGAGTGCAGTGGTGTGATCTCAGCTCACTGCAACCTCCGCCTCCTGGGTTCAAGCGATTCTCTGGTCTCAGATTACAGGTGCGCACCACCACACACGACTAATTTTTGTATTTTTAGTAGAGATGGGGTTTGAACATGTTGGCCAGGCTGGTCTCGAGCTCCTGACCTCATGATCTGCCCACCTCGGCTTCCCAAAGTGCTGGGATTACAGGCGTGAGCCACCGCACCCAGCCAACAACTCCTATTTGTTTAGCACCAATGATACATATGGTAGTTTACATCAAAGTGCCCTAATCCCCACAAAAGCTCGATGGCATTGGAATAATTATTCCCATTTCCAGATGAGGTTATTGGGGTTGAGAAAGGGCAGCCAACCTGCCCACGTTCACTCATTAAGTGGTTGAGTGAAGATGGAAGCCCAGGGCCATCAGGCTCAAAAACGTGCTTTACACAAACACACATTGCCTCCAAGCTCCCAAAACCATAAAAAAAGATGCAGAGTTTCCAAGAGAAATAAATACATTCCTGATGTTAAATTTTAGGAGAGATTGGCCAGGTGCGGTGGCTCACGTCTGTAACCCCAGCACTTTGAGAGGCCAAAGCAGGCGAATCACCTGAGGTCAGGAGTTCGAGACCAGCCTAGCCAACATGGTCAACATGGAGAAACCCCATCTGTACTAAAAATACAAAAATTAGCCAGGCATGGTGGTGGGTGCCTGTAATCCTAGCTACTTGGGAGGCTGAGGCGAAGAGAATCATTTGAACCCGGGAGGTGGCAGTTGCAGTGAGCCAAGATCTAACCGTTGCACTCCAGCCTGGGCAACAACAGCAAAAATCCATCTAAAAAAAAAAATTAGGAGAGATCTAAATCCTTACATTGAGTAAGAAATCGTCAATATCTTCAGCTCAAGTCCTGTAGAAGATGCCATGTTGGTCTTCAAATGCCCATTCTTCACCACACGCCCCAGTAAAAGCTGAGAGTATGACATCATACCTCAACTCAAGGGAAGGTGTTTCTATGGGGAAATGAGCTACCGCTGTCCAAGAGCCTTCTTCTCTAATCATCTAACCAAATAAAGCAACAGAACTCAGAGACACATAGTGCAATGGCTTCCTTGGATGATCTCTTTCAAACACTAGATGACTGAGCCACATTTTTTGCAGGTATAAGATAGCAACCAATCAAAGAAGAAACTCTCTGAGGATATTGCCAAGTGCGACCTGGCTGTGCATGTAAGAAAAGATGAGCCTGGGCAATGAAGTTTAGGAATCCCGATGTGTACTCAGCCCCAGGTGAGCAGCATGCCCGCACAGGATAGGGGCCACAGTGGGCAGCACCAACTGCTTCTCAAAAGAGATTCCGGAATCGGCTCAACACAGACAAGCAAGCATTTGGTGGAGGCCCCCAAAATTCTGCCTTAAATTTTGGAGACATTATTTAGGCCAGAAAAATGGTTATTTGATTTAAGAAAAGAGCCACGCTACAGTCTTCTTACAGTATCTGATTTAGAGAAACCTCATCTTGAATCCTCCACAGCTAAAATGATTTTGCTGCCATGACTCTGACAAGCTGGAAGAATGAAATCATTGTTGAGGCTATTTATTGCACACTTGAGCAAAAAGTAAGGCCTTCCAGGGGTTACAACAAGTTTAGCTACAGCATCACTGACCCAAAACTAGGCTCTGCCTCTGAGAGATGTGAGAGATGTAAGAGAAGGCGATGGCGGCTGGGTGCGGTGGCTCACGCCTGTAATCCCAGCACTTTGGAAGGCTAAGGCAGGTGGATCACGAGGTCAGGAGTTCAAGACCAGCCTGACCAACATAGTGAAACCCCGTCTCTACTAAAAATACAACAATTAGCCAGGCATGGTGGTGTGTGCCTGTTAGTCCCAGCTACTCAGGAGGCTGAGGCAGGAGAATCACTTGAACCCGAGAGGCAGAGGTTGTAGTGAGCCAAGATTGTGCCACTGCACTCCAGCCTGGGCAACAGAGCGAGACTCCATCTCAAAAAAAAAAAAAAAAAAGAGAGAGAAGGCCATGGCTTTCCTCTTGCTGTGTCAGTGGGGCCAATGTCCACACATCTCTGGACACTATTAGAGCACTGAGAAGAGAGTAGGGCAGTGAGCCTCACACACTTTCTCCTTCTGCCCTGTTTAAAATTGGCATTGGATCTGCCCCAAAGCTATTTCTGCCCATTCTGGCCCTTGTGGTGAGACTGAGGTCTGTGCTTTCAGGAAGCAGTCCAGAGATGCTGAGACAGTGGATGGCAGACGTGTGGGTACGGACCGTCACCACAGAGGAAGACACAGATGCCCAGAGAGATAACATTTGTCCTGGAGACTGGAAGCCCATCCATGGGTCCAGGTGGGGACCCCCTGGCTTGCCTGCCCCTTCTGTCTACAGCATCAGTGAACACCATGAATATCATTGGTTGTGTAACCTGTTTTTCCAGTGAGCTAAAAGAGAGTATATATAGCTATTTGCAGTGGTGACATGGACACGCATGGGTTGGGCCCCACTAGAAACTGCTCAGCTGCTCTCCAATGACTCGTTCACCAGCAGCATGGGAGGGGTCCCCATTTCTCCATATCCTGCCAACATCTGAGATTGAGACAATCTCAGTGCTTTCTGCTAATCTGATGTGTGAGAAATGGTATATCATGGTTATTTTAACTCTCATTTCCTTGGTTACTAGTGAACTTAAGGATCTTTTTATATGTTTCTTGGCATTGCAGTTTTCATTTTTCACTCTTCCATTGCCCATTTTCCTATTCTGTAGACTTTTTTTTCTTTTTATTTGTATTAATGTTTATATATTTATTTTGTTTGTTTGTCTTGAGATAGGGTCTTTGTTGCTCAGGCTGGAGTGTACGGGGATAATCATAGCTCACTGCAGCCTTGAACTCCTGGGCTCAAGCCGTCCTCCCAGCCAAGTAGCTGGGACTACAAGGGCGCACCACCACACCCAGCTAATGTTTTAAATTTTTGCAGAACCATCGTCTTGCCCAGGCTGTTCTCAAACTCCTGGGCTCAAGTGATCCCCCTGCCTCGGCCTCCCAAGGTGCTGGGATTACAGGCATGAGCCATAATGCCCACCCCAAGTTTTATTTTTTACATTCAGGTCTTTAATCATGACCTGGAATTTATTTTGATAAATGGTATGAGAAATAATCTAAGCTCTTTTTTATTGTTTCTTTTTTCTTTTCTTGCATATCTTGGTAGGGAAAGAATCTAAGCTTATAATGGCAGGCAGTTTGGTGTCATGAACTTGAAGCCAGAGTGCTCTGCTACTTATTAACTGTGTAACTTTGAGCAAATTATCTAACCTCTGTACTTCAGTTTCCTAATATGTAAAATGGGAATAAATAATCTTATCTACCTCATAAGGATACTGTGAGAATTACAGGAATTAGTGTCTATAAAGTACTTAGAAGAGTGCCTGGTGTATAGAGACCCATTTTTCTGGAAGCTATAGTTCTCTTACAAAAAGCCCCCAGGGAACTATGAGATGGCCTGTACTAACACGCTACCCATTGCTAGGAAGAGAGACTGAATGAAAAGACATGAGCACTATGGGAAACAGGTAGAGGAACCTTGGGTTGAAGGCAAAGAATGAGTGACGATCGCATGTTAAAATGAAGCACCTACTCCTGGGCTAATGATGTGGGATTGTAAGTGGTCACATTTGAATGCCTGCAACATTCTATGTTTAGAAATGTGGCCTCTAAGGCTCAGCTCAGTATCTGTTCAACATCTTTGCTAACCTCTAGCCAAAGTGCTGGGTAGCTTTTCTTGAGCTCTGCAAACACCTTACACCCTATAGTGGGTTAAATCGTGCCCCCAAAAAGATACGTTCAAGTCCTAACCTCCAATATCTGTGAATGTGACTTTATTCGGAAATAGAGTCTTTGCAGATACAACTAAGTTAAGAAGTGTTCATACTGGATGAGAGTGAGCCCTAAATCCAATGAACCAATGATGGGTGTCTTTTTTTTTTTTTTTTTAAGACGAAGTCTTGCTCTTTTCCCCCAGGCTGGAATGTGACGGCGCGATCTTGGCTCACTGCAACCTCCGCCTCCCGGGTTCAAGTGATTCTCCTGCCTCAGCCTCCCGAGTAGCTGGGATTACAGGCACCTGCCACCAAGCCCAGCTAATTTTTTGTATTTTTAGTAGAGATGGGGTTTCTACACGTTGGCCAGGCTGGTCTCGATCTCCTGACCTCAGGTGATCCACCTGCCTCGGCCTCCCAAAGTGCTGGGATTACAGGCATGAGCCACTGTGCCCAGGCAGGGTGTCTTTTTAAAAGAAAGGACTGAGAAATTTGGAGAGAGAGACACAGAGGAGACGCAGGGAAGAAGGCAATGTGAAGACAGAGGCAGAGATGAGGATGATGCAGCTATAAGCCAGCGAATGCCATGAGAAGCTAGGAAGAGGCAAGGAAGGATTCTTCCCTAGAGGCTTCAGAGCGAGCATGGCTCTGATGACAGCTTGATTCAGACTTCCAGCCTGCAGAACTGTGAGATAATAGATTTTGTTTTGTTTTGTTTTGTTTTGTTTGAAACAGAATCTCATTCTGCCACCCAGGCTGAAGTACAGTGGCACAATCAGCTCACTGTAACCTCAAACTCCTGAGCTCAAGCAATCCTCCTGCCTCAGCCTCCTGAGTAGCTAGGACTACACGCATGCACCACCACACCTGGCTAATTTCTTAATTTTTGTAGACATGGGGTCTTCTTTTTTTTCTATTTTTAAAAAATTTTATTTCATATAAATCTCATATGGTACAAAAGTATTACATGCTTGGGCCTGTCTTGCACATAGGAGGTTCTTTCAGTTCTTCAGGCCAACCTTCCTTCAGAGGCAAATAAATAAGAAACATATGTAGAACATATTTAGAAAATTTTTTACCATAATGAAAATATGTGAACATCTTATATTTAGCATAGTTTAGCAATTCAGTTTATGTTAATAAATTTAGTTCACTGCTGGAAGGCACTTGTCACAGAAGAACCTAATAGGCAGCAGGTATTTTAACCTGTAGGAACAAAATGTTTAACTTTTTTCTTGTATTTTTTGAAGAAGGTACTCTATTTGTACATTCAAGTTTGGTTGGCCCTTTTTAGTCTCTTGCTTCAATATTTTAAACACTTCCATTTTCTTCTTTTTGTAGTGCCTTTGGGCTTCTCTCTCCTGTTTTCTCCTCTCGAATTCTTGTTTCTTAGCAGCACGTTTAGCTTGTACCTGTTCATATTCTTCTTGCGCTTTTTGATTTGATGTTTTCTTTTTATTTTTCTTTGGAATTGTAAAGGAGTTTACTGTTTTACTACATTGTTCTTCTGGCTGAGGCTGGTCAAAGCTACACTGATCTTCAAATAAAGCCTGGTCAATGCTACACTGTTCTTCAAGCAAAGGCTGGTGAACTTGTTCTGACAAAGGATGGTCAACTTTTTTTGATTGCTTCCTAAGTCTTTCCTCTATCTGAAAATAGAGATGTTTCAGATTATCTGGGTATCGATCTGTGAATTGAGATTCCAGTGACGTTTGGGCCTTCTTTTCCTTCCGTAGCAATTTCTTTTAACTTTGCTGTATTCTCAGTTTTCTTCGAAAAGCAAAGCCTTGTCCCTTGCGAACGCTCCCCACGAAGGCTTGCGGGTGGTTAAGCCGCCATGTCTTCTGTTTCACATTCTTATTCCTGTACCCGAACGTGGAAACCCCTTCACCACGCACCTCAAAACCACCAGGCCGCCACTTCGCCGCCCGCCTCACCGGCACCATTGCAGCCAACTAACTGCGTCATCGACATGGGGTTTTCTTTTCTTTTCTTTTCTTTTTTTTGAGACGGAGTCTCGCTGTCGCCCAGGCTGGAGTGCAGTGGCGCGATCTCGGCTCACTGCAAGCTCCGCCCCCCAGGGTTCACGCCATTCTCCTGCCTCAGCCTCCCGAGTAGCTGGGACTGCAGGCGCCCGCCACCACGCCCGGCCAAGTTTTTATATTTTTAGTAGAGGCGGGGTTTCACTGTGTTAGCCAGGATGGTCTCGATCTCCTGACCTCGTGATCAGCCCGCCTCGGCCTCCCAAAGTGCTGGGATTACAAGCGTGAGCCACCGCGCCCGGCCGACATGGGGTTTTCTTATGTTACTCAGGCTGGTCTCGAAGGCCTGGCCTCAAGCAATCCTCCCACCTTGGTCTCCCAAAGTGCTGGGATTATAGGTGTGAGCCACGATGTCCAACCTTGTTTTAAGTCACCCTGCTTATGGTAGTTTGTTGTGACGGTCCTAGGAAACTAATACACCCTTCAAGCCCACAAACACTTTCCCTCAGAGCTCTTAGTTGTGATAACCATTTACTCACAGCTAAGCACATTCTCGCTGTCTAATGAGAAGACCGTGAAAGAGCTATGGAGTGAAGCCTTGAGCCTGGAGGATGGGTTGGCAGGCCATGGGGCAGCTGTCTGCATGTGATGCAGTGTTGCCTGTGCCTGCCCGTGCTGGGGTTGTGCAGTGAGAGGGACATCTAGGACAGACCTAAAAATTAAGCATGTATCATGGTCATGCCTGTTGTGTTATTTCCTGTAAACATATGCCAGGGGAAAAGACCATGAGTGTGTGTTTTTTGTGCGTTCTTAGAAAGTGAGTAGTAGAAAATGATCAATACAACAATGAAACATCACTTATCATGAAGTTAAAAGTGTGCACTGCCACCTGCTGAGATTGCAGTGCTTTCGAGGCTACTTTCTTGCTCTATGTGAGGCACTCTCTCCTGTGCCATGAATCCAACAAAGAGCCTGTGCCCAAGATGCTTCCAGGTCAGCCCTCAGCTACACATCCCATGAACGCAGCACAGGCCACGGTCGACCATGTGGGCTCCATTCTGATCCTGCTTACACCCTATCAGGTTTACTAAAACCACATCCATCCCTGGTCATGCTGAAGATACTGGTATTATTTCTGTGATGACAAATGAGTGATTATGTAACAAAGACTGTATGACTTTAACGTTGTTGTCGTTGCGCCTGTTCTACGTTCTAGCACTGCACCAACTTGGATATCAAATGCAGAAGAGATATCAAAGGCCTCAGCGTCTGCATCATCTCTTCTGGGAAGCCTGCTTGATGTACGTCTGCATTTGGGGTGATGTGTGGAATCGATATTGAATGAAATCGTGTTCAATGCCATGTGAGGACTGTGGTGCCAACCCATGGTAAAGGTCCTACATACAACGCCCAGAGTAACTTTTCTCAGCTATCCCAGTGCCACTTTCTTCCTTATTTTCTGGGGCCTGGCGAAGCAAATCCAAGCTTCTCAGTTTTGCATTTGGGACTCTCCCTTTCCCAATTTCCTCTTCCCTCCTGACACTCATTGCCTTCCCAGCCTCGGCAGTAGTCAGACACCGCCCTGCTCTCCCTCTGCACCTGGCTTGTTACCACCTTCATATGCCTTTGTTCCTGACTCAGGTTTCCCCAGCTCTCTCCACCAAACCAAGCAAACAAAACTTTTCTCTTTTTCAGGAGCCAGAGGTCACTGGTCTTGTTGTAGATTCATAGCAACAAAGAAGCATTACCTAACTTCTCTTTCTACACAAACTCTCTTGCTAGAATGATACTGTATTTGCAACCTTTATGTGTGTCCAGCTTCCTAGTACTCTACTCATTTAAGTAAATAACAGCAATACAACTTTTTTTTTTTTGAGACTGAGTCTCGCTCTGTTGCCCAGGCTGGAGTGCAATGATGTGATCTCAGCTCGCTGCAGCCTCCGCCTCCTGGGTTCGAGTGATTCTCCTGCCTCAGCCTCCCAAACAGCTGGGATTGCAGGTGTGCACCACCACACCTGGCTAATTTTTGTAGTAGAGACAGGGTTTCACCATGTTGGCCAGGCTCATCTCAAACCTCTGACCTCAAGTGATCCACTTGAGGTGGATCAGTGCCTCAGCCTCCCAGAGTGCTGAGATTACAAGCATGAGCCACCGTGCCCAGCCAATACAACTTTTTAATTGCCCATAAAAACATCACTCAAAAACCCTGCTCATCTGCCCATTCAATGAACAAAGAATAGCAGAGGAGGCGAAAACATAAAATTGTTAACTCCTGACAGTGCCCCTAGCAAAATTAAGCCTAACTAGTAGTCGAGTGTGGGTAAAATAAGGTAAGAATATAGATTTTCCCATTAGCAGAAGAGTAATTAAAATGACTTGCTTTAAAAAGAGTTCTGGGCTGGGTGTGGTGGCTCATGCCTATAATCCCAGCACTTTGGGAGGCTGAGGCTCTTAGATCACTTGAGGTCAGGTGTTCAAGACCAGCCTGGCTAACATGGTGAAACCCCGTCTCTACTAAAAATAACAAAAATTAGCAGGGCATGATGGCAGGTGCCTGTAATCCAAGCTACTTGGGAGGCTGAGGCAGGAGAATCACTTGAACCTGGGAGGCGGAGGTTGTGGTAAGCCAAGATCATACCATTGCACTCCAGCCTGGGTGACAAGAGCAAGACTCCGTCTTGAAAAAAAAAAAAAAAAAGAGTTTCAAAAATCAAGGGGATCTCCACAATCTGTCATTTAATAACAGGAAGCCCAGGGTTCTCTCAAATTTCCCATCAAAACATGGTTTCATAGCAACAGCCACTGAAAGGTAAGGTTCCTGTGATTTCGATTTTACTAGCTATTATGCATTCTTTGTGACTCAGTCTAGATGGGGTAAGAAATGTCAAACTTAAGATTAAATGTTTTTATGATGAGTGGAAAACCAAGATGAAATATGTTTTTCAGTAACTAAAAAGCAACTAATTTATTAAAAGACACTTGTAAAAGTATGATTGCTGAGTGTATTTAAAGTTTCTTTTATTTAGCCTTTAATAGTTCTGATCAAAATCTTTGAAAATTCAACTGGTAAGAAAGATTAAGCTGAAACCTTACAGTGAAGTTATAATAACTGAGAAATGTTAGGCTCCAAATAGTTTTGGTGTTTTGTTTTGTTTTGTTTTGTTTTTTGTTTTTGAGATGCAGTTCCACTCGTCACCCAGGCTGGAGTGCAATGGCACGATCTCGGCTCACTGCAACCTCCGCCTCCCAGGTTCAAGCGATTCTCCTGCCTCAGCCACCTGAGTAGCTGGGATTACAGGCACCTGCCACCACACCCAGCTAATTTTTGTGTTTTTAGTAGGGACAGGGGTTCACCATGTTGGCCAGGTTGGTTTCGAATTCCTGACCTCAGGTGATCCGCCTGCCTCAGCCTCCCAAAGTGCTGGGATCACAGGTGAGCCACCACACCCAGCCCCAAACAGCTTTTTAACTTAAAAAATATCTGACTACCAACAGCTCACTCAATCTTTTTTCCGGGGGAGGGGTTGCGGGGACAGGTTAGCAAAAGCCAGTAGAATATATAAATGGAGACTGGTTTTAAAAGTTCACCTAAAACCTAGAGAAGCAAAAGAGAAGAAATAGGAAACATGGCCACTTTACCGTAGATTAGTAGTAGTATCATGAAGCCAAGACTGCGCTGTATCTAATCAAGGATACGTGATGAACACTACGTTTCTGTACACACATCTTTGTTAAAACCAGTTTCTCATACCTCTTAATTGCAGCATTTGCAATTAAGGAGAGTTTTGCCTTGCAATGATAGGTTCAAACATTTTTACTACTTTGGTTTTTCCCACTGGATCTACTGAATCAAGCTTCGGGTGTGAGGAGGTTATTTCCTCTCACTGCTCCATCACCTGCAACCAACATTTCTCCCTTGCGCATTCATTCTTTCAGACTACATTTTAGAATCTTCTGTATGAACAGTATGTATTTTTCTATATTCAGAGTGATAGTTTCTTATGTATTTAAAATGTTTTCTATTCATGGCTAAGAATTATGTACAATAGCAGGGAGACAACTGCTCTTAGCTGTATGGTGAACTAGATATTCTGAATTGTAACCGCCCCCTCCCACCTCCTCCATACAACATCCACATTGGTGGATAAATTACAGCAATCGTACTTTATTTATTTATTTAGAGATGGCGTTTCACTCTTGTTGCCCAGGCTGAAGTGCAATGGTGTGATCTCAGCTCACTGCAACCTCCGCCTCCCGGGTTCAAGGAATTCTTCTGCCTCAGCGTCCCGAGTAGCTGGGATTGCAGGCATGCACCACCACGCCCAGCTAATTTTTTGTATTTTTAGTAGAGACAGGGTTTCACCATATTGGCCAGACTGGTCTTGAACTCCTGATCTCAGGTGACCCGCCCATCTCGGCCTCCCAAAGTGCTGGGATTACAGGCGTGAGCCACCGCACTCAGCCAGCAATCATACTTTTACGTGCACTGATGAGACTGCAAGACAGGGAAATTCCTCATGACTCACAAATATATTAACAAAATGGTAAACAGGCCACTAGCCAGGATGCCCCTGCCTGCACAGCTGGGGACTAAGGACTTCAGGTCACAGTGATGAGGGATATTTATAAAGACAAGGCTTTGGACCTAAAAGAGAACTGGGAAGCTGAGCCTAAGATCTTCACATGAAGCCAGGAGACTATAATAGAAGAGCTCACCTAAAACAAGTTCGTCAGAGAAAGACTGGGCTAGGAAAAAAACCACTAAGGCTGGGCACGGTGGCTCACGGCTGTAATTCCAGCACTTTGGGAGGCCGAGGCGGGCGGATCACAAGGTCAGGAGTTCGAGACCAGCCTGGCCAATATGGTGAAACCCCGTCTCTACTAAAAATACAAAAATTAGCCAGGCGTGGTGGCAGGCACCTGTAGTCCCAGCTACTCAGGAGGCTGAGGCAGGAGAATCACTTGAACCCAGGAGGTGGAGGCGGAGGTTGCAATGAGCTGAGATCGCACCACTGCACTCCAGCCTGGGTGACAGAGCAAGACTCCATCTCAAAAAAACAAAAAACAAAAAAACAACACCTGCGTTTTACCCAGTTCTGCAATGATGGGGGTATAGATGGGAGATCTTAATGCTAGATATGTTTTCCCTGATATTTTGTCAACTTTCATCAAGGTCTAGGGTTCAAAAATACATTATGCTTGCACATGGAAATTCCAAGCCACAAATGAAAGTGGCCCCAAGTGACTGCATCACCTGGAGTCTGAAAGGTAAATATGCATCCTCTCTGGAGAAAAGCATCTTCATTTTAGGTACCTTAGGAGTCCCAAAGTATGTCCTCCCAATTTAAGGGGAAAAAAATCTGAAACACACAAGGAAATAAGCCAGTACGCACAAGGGTCAGCAGGAAAACTTTTTTAATTCTTAAGAAATTAAGATACTGGAATTATCAGAAACAATATAATTATGTAAATAAAACAGAGTGGAAATAAATGAGCAAAGAACAACAGAAAATCAAAAATAACCAGGCAAATTCAAGAAAGAATCAAACAGAACTCCAAAAACAAAAAATTACTGAAATTAAAAATTCAGTGGATGGGTTAAATAAGAGACTGGGCTTATGTGAAAAAGAGTAGGTGACCTGGAATATAGACCTAAAACAATTATTCAGAATAAACTATCTGGATAATATGAGTTAAGATACAAAGAACAAGAGGAGAAAGCCTTACATAAAACTGACTAAGATTACAAAAGGAAATAATAGATAGAATGTGGAGAGAGACTATTTGAAGAAAAAATGGCAGAGAAGTTTCCAGAATAATAAAAAACATTAAGCCATCAGACACAGGATATAACAAGAAAGATAAAGGAAATCCCTATCTAGACACATTATTGTGGAATATTCTAGAATACCGAAGACAAAGGTAAACCTTAAAAGCAGCCAGAGACCTTTTTCAACAAATAGTCCCAGTACAAGTGGATGTTCATAAGTCAAAAAAAAAAAAAAATCTCAAAATGGATCACAGACTTAAATGTAAAACTAGAGAATTTTTTTTAAAAAATTAAAAGTATGAGAAAAATTTCGGAAGCTAGTGCTCGGCAGAGTTCTTACTTTTGACACCAAAAGCACAATCCATAAAAGGAAAAACTGATAAACTGCAGAAAAATTAAAATCTTGTACTCTACAAAACTCTATTAAAAGACAGGCCATACATTGGAGGCTAGGCATGGTGACTCATACCTGTAATCCCAGCATTTTGGGAGGCCAAAGCGGGAGAACTGCTTGAGACCAGGAGTTTGAGACCAGCCTGGGCAACATAGGGACCTCGTTTCCACTAATAAAAAAAAAAAAAAAAAAATTAGCTGGCTGTGGTGGCAGGCACCTGTAGTCCCAGCTACTAAGAGGTTGAGGTGGGAGGATTGCTGGAGCCCTGGAGGTTGAGGCTGCAGTGAACTGTGATCTCACCACTGTACTCCAGCCTGAGTGACAGAGCGAGACTGTCTTAAAAAAGAAAAAAAAAAAGAAAGACAAGCTATATATTGGGAGGAAACAGCTGCAAGCAACATCTGACAAAGAACTAGTATGTAGAATACATAAAGAACTCTCAAAACTCAAAAATAAAAAAAACCTAAAAATCCAATTAGATATAAAGTAACATTTCACCTAACAGGATATGCAGATGGCAAAATGAGTACATGAAAAGATACTCAACAACATTACCAATTAAAGAAATAAAAATTAAAACCAGAGTAAGTTATATATCTATCACTATATACCTACCAGAATGCCTAAAATAAAACACAGAGACACAACTAAATGTTGTTGAGAATGCGGATGAAGTGGATCGCCCATATGTTCTTGGTGGGAATGTAAAGCAGTCTGACTCACCCTGGAAAACAGTTCAGCAGTTTCTTTAAATATGCAATTATCGTATGACCTAACAACTGCACTACTGGGCAGTTATCCAGAAGAAATGAAGACTGTGTTCACAAAGAAACTAACAGCAGCTTTACTCATTATGGTCCCAAACTCTAAACAACCCAGATGTCCTTCAATGGGTGAATGGTTAAACAAACTACAGTATATTCATACCATGAAATACTACTCAACAATAAAAGTGAACTATTGGCCAGGTACAGTGGCTCACACCTGTAATCCTAGCACTTTGGGAGGCTGAGGCGGGTGGATCACCTGAGGTCAGGAGTTCGAGACCAGCCTGGCCAACATGGCGAAACTCCGTCTCTACTAAAAATACAAAAATTAGCCAGGCATAGTGGTGCGCGCCTGTAATCCCAGCTACTAGGGAGACCGAGGCAGAAGAATTGCTTGAACCCAGGAAGCAGAGGTTGCAGTGAGCTGAGATGGCGCCACTGCACTCCAGCCTGGGCAACGAGACTCCATCCCAAATAAATAAATAAAACAAAATAAAATAAAAGTGAACTATTGATACAGCAACAAACTGGAAGAATCTCTGAAGAATAAGGCTGACTGGGGCGAAACAAACCCAATCCCAAAAAGGGGTTTGGTTTATAATCCTGTAAGACACAATCTCGAACACCTTAATCCTGAATGGTGAAATCCCAAAAGATCAAAATGCCTAATCTAAAATCCATAATGTCTAAAATCCCAAAAATCACAATCAGAGGATACTGGCATCATGATAGGTAGAACTACAACTTTCTCATTGTCTTTATTTGGAAATTAAGTACGGTTTAAGGAGGTATGTATGGGTGCTGAGTTGATAAGAGGTGTTCTTTGGGACTTAATTTTAGGTGTCAAGTTGATTGGATTAAGGAACACCTAGAAACTTAGTGTTTTGAGTGTGTCTGTGCAAGTGTTTCCAGAGATTAGCATCTGAGTGAAGCCGGTGGAAGACACTGGTTGTTCTTAAAGTATTTCAAATGACTGCAGTTATAAAGCTGAGCATACACAATTACCAACCACAGGGCTATGCATTGATACATTTCCCTTTTTGACCTATTTCTTTATAAATACCACTCATCTGTTCATAACTGTCATACCCATGTGACTGTCATTAGTAGAGCTGAGAACTGCTTATGCTTGCAAACATACGTATGTTATTGTTGCCTATTTTATTGTGTAAAGTGGCCTGTGTTTGTATTTCTCAAATCCTCTTTTAAAAATGTGAATAATCAGCCAGGTGCAGTGGCTGATGCCTGTAATCCCAGCACTTTGGGAGGCTGAAGCAGGCAGATCACGAGGTCAGGAGATCGAGACCATCCTGGCTAACACAGTGAAACCCCGTCTCTACTAAAAATACAAAAAAAATTAGCTGGGCATGGTGGCGGGTGCCTGTAGTCCCAGCTACTCGGGAGGCTGAGGCAGGAGAATGGCGTGAACCCGGGAGGCAGAGCTTGCAGTGAGCCAAGATCGTGCCACTGCACTCCAGCCTGGGTGACAGAGCAAGACTCCATCTCAAAAAAAAAAAAAAGTTAATAACCTGAAGTCAGGGGTTTGAGACCAGCCTGGCCAACATGGTGAAACCCCATCTCTACTAAAAATACAAAAATTAGCCGGGCGTGGTGGCGCACACCTGTAGTCCCAGCTACTTGGGAGGCTGAGGCAGGAGAATCACTCGAACCTGGGAGGTAGATGTTGCAGTGAGCTGAGACCGTGCCACTGCACTACAGCCTGGGCAACAGAGTAAGACTCCATCTCAAAACAAACAAACAAACAAAATGTAAATAAATATCTTTTAAAGGTTTTTAAAATTATTCTTTCCAGAATTACATATTTGGGATTATGATTATCAGGGTTTCAACCTTCATGATCATGGCATTTGGGATTATGTATTTCCAGATTATGAGTGGCTCCCCAAAAGGCTACATAATACAGAATTCCACTTATATAAAATCCTTGAAATGACATAATTATAGGAATGGAGAACATATCAGTGGTTGACAGAGGTGAAGGAGAAAACAGAAGTGGCAGGGAAGTAGACGTGGCTATAAAAGGACAGCAAGAGGGGTCCTTGTAGTGATGGAAATTTTCTGTATCTCCACTGTGTCCATGTCAGCATCTTGGTTGTGATACCATACTAGAATCTTACAAGATGGTATCACTGGAAGAAACTAGGCAAAGGGTACACAGGTTCTCTCTGTATTATTTCTTATGATTGCATGCCAATCTACAACTGATTTCAAAATTGAAAGTTTAACCACAGCAAAAAAGCAATCAGAAAGAAAAGTCACATTATATCCAAAAGAATGACATTTGGAATGACAAAAGATTTCTCCTCAGTAGTAACAAAAGTAAAAAGATAGTAGACTAATTCTTCAAAGTACTGGGGGAAAAAAAGACACACCTCAACTTAGAATTATGTACATACAAAATCAACTTTATAGAATGAATTGAAAATACTTTTGATAAATGTAAACTAAGAGTTTGCCATCAACAGATGTCACTAGAGGAACATCAAAAGATGTGCTTCAGAAAGGAAAATTATCCTAGGTGAAAGATCTGAGATGTGAGAATAATAATGAATAAACAAACACTTCTAACATATAAAGTAAATCTAAACCAACAATTATCTGTACAAAAACAGTAATAATCACAAGGTCTAATTTTTTTTCTAACAGATGGTGTCTCACTATGTTGCCCAGGCTGGAGTACAGAGGCTAGTCACAGGCACAATCGCAGTGCACTGCAGCCTCTAACTCCTGGCCTCAAGGGATCCTCCGGCCTCAGCCATTCAGGAGCCAGAACTACAGGTGTGCACCACTGAGTCCAGCTCAAGGTCCAATTTTAAGGTGAAAAATCACAAGCTATAACTAAAATACTGAATGATTTTAACACGAAAGTTGCAAGAGGGGTGACTTGGAGAGTTCCAAGACTCTCAATTAGAGAGGAAGATAAAGATATAACATTATACTTTTTAAGTACGGATGTAATATTCCAAGGAAATTCCCCCAAAACAAAGAAGAGGGGGCAGAGGGGTGAGGGTGGAATTAAAAAACATTTTTGATTCCAAAAGAAAAAAAAAAGAGTGGAAGAAAAAAACATAAAAAGCACAAAATAAGGTGGTAAGGAATAAATGCAAATACATCAGTACACATAAAAATGCACTCAACTAACCAGTTAAAGTTCAGATTAGATTTAAAAATAATTGGCCAGGTGCAGTGGCTCATGCCTGTAATCCCAGCACTTTGGGAGGCTGAGGTGGGCAGATCAGAAGGTCAGGAGTTCCAGACCAGCCTGGCCAATATGGTGAAAACCCTGTTACTAAAAAAAAGAAAAAAAAAATTAGCCGGGCCTGGTGGCAAGCACCTGTAGTCCCAGCTACTCAGGAGGCTGAGGCAGTAGAATCGCTTGAACCCAGGAGGTGGAGGTTGCAGTAAGCTGAGACTGCGCCACTGCACTCCAGCCTGGGTGACAGAGTGAGACTCCGTCTCAAAATAGTAATAATAATAATCATCATCATCATCTAGCTATATGCTGTTTATGAGACACACTAAAACATAAGGACATTCATCAACAAAGCAGGATAGAAAAATCTAGCTAAACTATGCGCAATGCTATCAAAAAATAAAAACTTCAATGAAAACAAATTCCCAGAAAAATGTAATAAAAATGACTAACATTAAAGAAATAGAAAGGCTAATAATTCTATAATTTTTGAAACCTAATCAATAGCTAAGAAATTTTCTCACAAAAAAATGCAAAGTTCAGACAATTTTATAGGCAAGCTCTATCCAGCTTTTAAGGAACAGATTAATTTAAATGTTTTTCTTTTCTTCCAAGAGAACAGACAGAGGGAAGGAGAGAGAGACAGCACTCCTTAACTTATTCTTAGTATCCACAATCTATTAAGTATAAAAAGACAACAATCTACTACTATATAAATGGGCAAAAGACATGAAACAAGCTTTTCAGAGAGCAATAAGGAATGAATAATAAACATGGGAAAAGATGCTCAGCCTCATTAACATTTAGGAAATACAAAGTTAACTTCCACTCTAGTCAAAATGGAGTAGCAGAGGCACGATTTACCTTCTCCACCTTAAACTAAAACCTATATAAAATGTATACAAGGAAGTTTTTCAGATGTTAGACAAAAGCCAGTGCAGGACAGTGACTCCTGAGAGATGGAAAACAAAGAAAGCCCTATAATTGTGCAAGCTTCTACATGGGGTTTCTAAGCTGTGGCACTAAGGCTAGGGAAGGGAACCTCCCTGGGTAGAGAATTTAGGGGAGCCAAGGTAAGATTTGCAGGGCAGAATATTGGGTTTCCCTTAAGTCTTCAGCTAAACGCCAAGCAGTGTATGCATGTGAGGTAAGGAACAGGAGATACAACTGGGAGCTCAATAGGGCTCAGAATATTTCATGTTCCCAACAGACAGAATGCAGAAACCGTGTAACCAGGAAGATTATTCAGAACGGTATTACCTTCATAGTGGGTCAAATTAGCCCTAAACTAAAGGCTGTCCCAGTCCTGTCTTATTAAGCTTAAAAGCAAGCTATAAAATGATCGGATTGTTTCCAAGTAACTTTATGTCCCCAAACAGAGTTCAAGATACTTAAAAGAACTCCAGCACCCAATATTAAAAACAGAAATTACCAGGCAATGTAATGAAGGAAGTTACAATCCAATATGGGCAGGGTGGGGGTTGGGGTAGGGTGGGAATCAATCAATAGAAACAGACTAGAAATGATGCAGATGACAGAATGGGCAAGCACACTGAAACAGCTATTATCAATACACTCCAGATGTTAAAAAAAAAAAAAAATAGAGGAAGGCATGAGCATGTGAAGGAGGCACATGGGAGATAAAGACCCAGATAGAAATTCTAAAGACTAAAAATATGTCGGAGGTGAAAAATACCTGGATACGATTAAAAGGAAATTAGATACTTTAGACAGAAAGATTAATAAACAATGAGGACACAGCACTGGAAAGTACCCAACATGAAACACAGAGAGAAAAACGCTTTTTAAAAAGCTGCACAGAATCAGCACACTGGGAGAAAATTCTGAGGGGCCTAACGTACATCCAAGCCATCAGAGCCCCAGGAGAAGCATGAGAGGAGCAGAGAGAAAACCATAATAGAAGAAAAAATGCCCCCCAATTTCCAAATTCTATGAAAACCATAAACCCACAAGTAAAATAGCTGCAGCAGCAGAAACGTAAAAAAAAAACTACAGCAAGCACATCATAATCAAACTTCTTACAACCAGTGATAGAAAACCTTAAAAGCAGCCAGGAAAAAAATGACATCTTACACATGGAAGAACAGAGATAACAGTAATCTTGCTGGAAATCACAGGTAGATACCACTTAACATCCACTAGGTTGGCAAATTTTTAAGTCTGAACTTAAGTGTTGGAGATGCTATGAAACAAAGGTAACTCACAGTGCCAACAGAGGTATAAACTAGTACAGCCACTTCAGAACACAAATTTGGCATTATTTTATCAATATATCAAGCAATATAACTCCTAGATACAATGTTCACAGCAGCATTGTTTCAACAGCAAAAACAAATAAACAAAACTCAAATGTCCATCAAGAATGAATAAGTTGTAGTATATTTATATAATACTATATAGCAATAAAAATGAAAGAAAGTCACAGAAGTAAACATTTTGCCATTTATATAAAATTCAGAAACATACAAAATTAACATTTCACTTACAGATACATACGTATGTTGTAAAACTATAATAGGCAAATGACAAACACAAAATTCCAAATAATTATTTGAGAGGGAGAGGGCCTTAGGGAACTTCTAAAATGTCGACAACATCTGTATCTTAGGCTGGCTGATGAGTACACAGATATTCACATCTATTATCCCTTTATATATACGTTTATGTATTTTTGTAGTATGAAATACTTCATTAAAAAAAGAGTGAAAATGTAAGACTTCAAAAATGAAGACTACCATTTATGTATAACAATAAAATTAGTGTAAAAAAGTATACAAAGAAAATGTTCAATTCTTTATCTTTCCGTGCTCTATATAATCAGTATTAATCTAAAGACCATAATCCTAGTATGAAAAAAATAACAAGCTTTGACACAAAATCTAAGCATCTGCTTTCCTGGCACTCTTAAGTTAGACAAGAGTAAATATGTTAGCCTCTCAATTCTGCCTCTTCATCTTTCATCTATACTTAGATTTTTCTTTATCTTTGGACTTCTTTGGACTTCTGCTTCGGTCTCTCTTTTTACTCCTTTCTCTTTCATAAAGATCTGTTTGGTATTTTGATTTATGACTATTACTATAATGGCCATCCCTCTCTCGAGATCGGCTACGACTTCGGTTCTGAGTTCGGTCTCTCTTTTCACTCTTTTGTTTCTCCCAACAGCTTTCTTCTTCTTCATAGTGACCAAACCCCATTTCTCTATAGATATCCTGTCAAAGGAAGGGGGAATTACAAGTGAATCAGTAAAATAATCATTTTGTGGGCATTTTCAATTAATAAAACTTAGAAAAGTCTACCATTAGAAGGCTGTTATAACAGCTTAAATGTGAACACTACCACTAATGTCAAGAATCTTGTAAATTACAAAGCAATAAAATAATTCAGAAAAAGGTTTAACAACGTCATTGATTTGTATCTACTATTTTGGCTGAAACGAAGGATCAGCTTCAAAAATATGGAACTGAAATAGCTCAACTGAAATCAGAACATGTCTTTAGAGCAATCTGCAATATCAAAAATTCTGATTATGTATAGTCTTATTCCCAGCTCCCCACCCTTCACTCCCCCAAAACGTGGTCCCATTATTGATCTGCAATGAAACTACTAAAATTCCCATAAGAATCCTATAAGAAGATATCATTGAAATAACTTAGCAGGAAGAGATCTTAGACAAGTCAGTAAGTCTTAAATAAGAAAATGGAGGCTGGGTGCGGTGGCTCACGTCTGTAATCCCAGCACTTTGGGAGGTTGAGGTGGATGGATCACCTGAGGTCAGGAGTTCAAGACCAGCCTGACCAACATGGAGAAACTCTACTAAAAATACAAAATTAGCCAGGTGTGGGGACGCATGCCTGTAATCCCAGCTACTCGGGAGGCTGAGGCAGGAGAATTGCTTGAACCTGGGAGGCAGAGGTTGCGGTGAGCCAAGATTGCCCCACTGCACTCCAGCCTGGGCAACAAGAGCGAAACTCCATCTCGAAAAAAGAAAATGGATAATGTATACTTGGGTCTGAGCAATTAATTTTTAAAGTGTTTTATTTTATAACAGTTCCTCTCTAGATGTTCAAGTACATCTTCCATGTTTAGAAACACAGAAGCTAGACATGAGAATTTTTTTTGAGACAAGGTCTTGCTGTCTCCCAGGCAGGAATGCAGTGGCACGATCATGGCTCACTGTAGCTTCAACCTCCCAGGCTCAACCGATCCTTCCCACCTCAGTCTCCCAAGTAGCTGAGACCACAGGCATGTGCCATCACACCTGGCTAATTTTTGTATTTTTTTGTAGAGACGGGGTTTCGCCATGTTGCCCAGGGTGGTCTCAAACTCCTGGGTTCAAGTGATCCCCTCCCACCTCGGCCTCCCAAAGTACTGGGATTACAGGCATGAGCCACCTCACTCAGCTGATTAGGCTTATGTCAAAATTATTGTATTTCTTTAAAATGAGTTTTTAAACACTGGTAGAATCCTTTGCCCCAAAGATAATAAAATTGCTACATTTAATTCTACTCTTAGACCACAGCCAATGCTCTTTCAAGAGATACTTTGTAAAATTTAACTTTCTTCAGACTGCCCAAAGGAAAGGAAAATTCTAAGGACTAAACTCCCAAGGGTCTCAACTCTATCACCAGATACCACTGTAGCACACATAAATGTCAAGGCTTAAAATTCAGAGTGATGAATACCCATGGTTAAGGACTGGGTTTTAAGCAAATTATTAGTTATTCCATATACTGTCTAGATACTGTACACCTTGAGTTTGACAGTGTGTGAAAACAGATGTAACAGGATTGTTATAGTAATAATCACAGTGTGGAATACAGTATTATAAACTGATTTGTGATTTTCCACACAATCCCAATAGTTCTTGTCATATTATAAGAGTCCCTGAGGTAGAAAAAATGAGTAGGCATTTTGGTTTAGCCTTTTGCCATCAATTTTCTAGTAAAATATGACATTCTGAGATAAAAGAATTTTTGTGCTTCCTATAACATATACAAAATAGAAATATTCATATACTATTATATCTGTACATCTTGTACTTATTTCTGTATTGGTTGAGACAAACTTTTAAAATGCTGAGACTGCTGGCTGATGTATAAATTTATAAAATCCTCAGTATGTTATTATACAAATGGGCACTTAAGTGCTTTGAGTATTTAAAATAGAAGAGATAAAAGATTATGTAGCACTTCATTCTTTTAAAAATTTGAGGAAGCTGAATATTTGAATTGGACTGAAACTTTAAAATCACTCCTACTTGGGAGTAGTTTTCAAAGCTACACAAGCTTTGAAGTCAGGTAGATCTGGGTTCAAATAGTCTTTGACATTTAGGAGATGTGTCGAACAAGTACTCTTAAGGTTAGAATAATTAGAGAAGGTTTCATGGAGAAGTTAGGATTTCAGATGAGCCTCAAAGGGTAAGTGAGCTTGGGTCTGAATGGGCTGCAAGAAGGCTAATGAAAGTAGTGTAAGTGAAAACTGAAAAGCAAGGAAAAATGAGCCCTGTATGTATGAAGGGGAAAAGTTAAAGTGGCTGAATGAAGCCATGTAAGAGGAGATCCTCCAAGTACATGCTAACACAGTGCTAAGAGCTTTAGGAGTGCAATATCCTCATTCTAGAAATAGGGAAACTGAGACTCAAGAGATCTGCCCAGGTTGGAGATAATTTAACTTGACATCCAAAATTAAAAAGGGGGGAGTGGTACAGAATAATGGGGAAAATATCCAACACCTGACTGAACCAAATAAATGTTAAAATTCTAGCTCTCCCACTATAAAGGCCTAAGGGCCTGTGGGATCAGTATCTTCATATCTAAAGTGAGATAAATGAATTAGATAAGCTCTAGGTCCTTTCCAGTATGAATTTTTAAAAGTTATATTATTTATACATTTAAAACATAAGACAAGATGATTAAACTACCATGTGGCAAAAAAAGAAAAGAAAAAACGAAGAACACAAAATGGCCAATTTAAAGCAATTAACCTAGCAAATGACTTGAAATAAGCAATCAAAAAAAGTCTAATCTAATTAAAAGCTATCCTTGCTCAGGTCTCTGGGACTAAATCAAAGATCTGGTTAAATCTTAGTCACCAAGATAACATTAAATCACTAAAATGACAGCAAAAGTACAGTCAACAATACAAACACTATGAAAACCCCAGTGGAAAACTGACAACCAGCATGAATACTTCTCAGCAAGGCAACCCCCAGCTGAATACTCATTTCCTGTAACCCCAGTAAAACCCAAACCTCAACAACACAAAAACCATCTCTGGAATTAAGACATGAGGTGGAAAATTAAACAAACGTTTTCGAATTGATTAGTAAGGCTAGTTACTCAATAAAAAACAAAGAATTTGAAGAAATAAGTTAAAATACTCTTGGGAAACTAGACTCACTAAGCAAAACACCGACAAACAGGAAAATATGAACTATAGCTGAAATTTGTCTAGTACTGAAAATTCTCTTTAATGAATTTTAAAAAATAAAAAACAAAATAAAAAATCGGGGGGCCATTAAAATCTTAAATACTGATGCTGAGTTTTATTAGAAAGAAGAGAAAATTAATGTAGCTATATCATTAAATCAAAGTACAAAACTTTTTAAAATTTAATATACTTTAAGGGGAGAAGTTAGGAGATCATTATTCAGAATTTAATAATTTTATAGTTAATATTGCCTTAAAATTTAAACTTAAAATTGCCTTAAAATCTTTTTTAAAATACTAATAGCATTCCCCCAAAATCTTGATGCTTTTACTCAATGCAAAATGAGAAGGATATTTGCTACTGTAAGGTTTCAAGTAATCAAACAGCAGAATCAGAAAGACTCACACAAAAAAAACACAACCAGTCTGAAATTTTTTAGACCTCTGATTATCTCAAACACACCAATGTTTATTTATCTCAGGCTTAAATTCATGGACGGTTCCATGTACGAGTGCAGGATGAAAAGCTGGAGCTAAAAGCAGCACATGGAGGGGGAAAGAATTCAGAGTTTTTAGTGGAAAACATGCTAAACATTCATAGGAATGTGATACAGCCACCAGTAAAGAAGACTGATGCGACCTCAGACTAAAGTAATAGAGTACAGACATTTAAGAAGGAGGAGATGTGTTCCTATTAGATCACATTGGAATATTATACTATGGGACAAATTTTATTAAAATCACATTAGAGTTTAGGAAAGAAAACTGATGAGAATATACCCCAGGTAAGAAGACGAGCAAAAGTAGTTAGGAGTATGTTTCAAGTTAAGAGTAGTTAGTTTCAACTATGAAACTAAACTGTGGTTTCACTACTTACTAGCTGTGTAAAACTATGGGCAAGTAACAATTTTTGTTCTCACTTTGTTGTGTGAAAGGGGGATAAAAGAACCCACCTTACATTGTAAGGACCAAAAAATATTAACTACTACTACTTTTTTCTTTTATTTAAAATTTTTATAGAGACAGGGCCTCCTATGTTGCCCAGGCTGGTCTTGAACTCTCGGATCAAGCGATTCTCCTGCCTCAGCTTCCCAACATGCTGGGATTACAAGCATGAGCCACTGCACCTGGCCTACTACTACTTTTATTACCACCACTGATTCATGTGAGAAATATTTGCAGGAACCAACAAAAGTATGGCCTAAAAACGGGATGAGGCATGAATGATGGCAATCTTTAAACAGCTAAAGGGCTATAGAAAGAAGAAATTCTATCTCTGCTGGATTATAGCAAAGAGCTAACTACATATATCAAATATTTACTTGCTAAATTTTTTTAAATCAATAACCCATAACACACATAAAATAGTTACCCACAGAGGGAAGAAGGAAAAGGGGAGGGAACAAGAATGGAAGCTAGGTTCTCTAAATGTACCATTTTGTAGATTTCACTTTGGAAACAGTTTTTAAAACTACAAAACAAAAAATTGTTAAAGCAACCCTTAAAACATTAAAAATAAATAAATAAAAATGAAACAGGGCCGGGCGCGGTGGCTCACGCCTATAATCCCAGCACTTTGGGAGGCTGAGGCGGGCAGATCACGAGGTCAGGAGTTCGAGACCAGCCTGGCCAACTTGGTGAAACTCCATCTCTAGTAAAAATACAAAAATCAGCCAGGCATGATGGCAGGTGCCTGTAATCCCACCTACTCGGGAGGCTGAGGCAGGAGAATCGCTTGAACCCAGGAGGCGGAGGTTGCAGTGAGCCGAGATTGCACCATTGCACTCCAGCCTGGGCAACAAGAGCAAAACTCCGTCTCAAAAAAAAGAAAGAAAAGAAAAACTTTAACTGAAATATGAATCTAGTTAATGTCATAACCACAGAGAGAAACTATTCCAAGTAACTCTAAAACTAGTAATTTGCTTTAACAGTTAAAAAAAAAAAAAAGTAGTAACAATAACCAGTGTAGAAAATGTTTGCACACGCATTTTTTTCACTGAATCTTAACAAAATGCCTGTGAAGTATTTCTCACTTTTCACAGAGGATGAAACTGTGGCTCAGAAAGTTAAACAACTTGTCAAGGTCACTTTGATGGCCAGCAGTATGTAAACCTAGCTCTCCTGACAGCAAATCCTTGACTCTGCCTATCATACTACATTTCTCTATTTCTGCATCTTTGGTTAACATTCTCACCATCTTAAATTCCCTCCCTTCTCACCTCAGCCCACTGAAATCCTTCTCATCCACCAGGGCCCAGCATAAATGTTTCTATGTGGTAAAACAAAAGTAAGGAGCTCTGATGTAAAAAAAAAAAAAAAATTTTTTTTTGGAGACGTGGTCTGGCTCTGTCGTCCAGGCTGGAGGGCAGTGGCATGATCTGGGCTCACTGCAGCCTCTACCTCCTGGGCTCAAGCGATCCTCCCAAGCTCCCAAGTAGCTGAGACCATAGGTGCACACCACCACGCCTGGCCAATTGTGTGTGTGTGTGTGTACTTTTTGTCAAGGGGTGTGTGTGTGTGTGTGTGTGTGTGTGTGTGTGTGTGTGTATTTTTTGTCGAGATGGGGGTTTCACCATGTTGCCCAGGCTGGTCTCCAACTCTTAAGCTCAAGTGATCTACCTGCCTCGGCCTCCCAAAGTGCTAGGATTACAGGCGTGAGCCACCGTACCCAGCCTGTAAATTGTTTTTTATTTAACTAAGAACCAAAGCACAGGTTGGAAGTAATCACTTTTCTTCACAATAAATTTTCTTTGGGGAATTTTTATTATTTTTTTTAAATGTGCTGTTCAGGAGAGCTTTTAGCATGCTAAAGTTAATTACCAGTGCTGTTTTTCTTATATACAATACGGCAGGATATAAATGTTTTATAGGATGTAAAATCTCAAGAGCCCTTAAGTGCTATACATAACACTTGCTGATAAATTAAGCAGATAAATGACAAAATCTTTTTCAGCACAACCACACTTGTTTCTGATGGGAATAAAGGAGTATCCACAGGTACGGAAATCACTCTTGCTTCACAGTGTGGAAGTATTTGATACATTAAGTTATGTCAAAAATGATCTTTTATCATTTGTGATAAATATTTTTGAAAATTAAAATCCAATACCCCAGTGCAACCATTCTGCTTCTTAGGAACAAACCCATCTCTGCTTAGAACTATCCCTTACCTCCTAAATTATATCAATAAGACATCATTTACAGAGGGATAAAATATTTGTTTCTCCACATCTAAGTCTGGACATTAGAGGTACCTGATTAGTATTTTTGATTGGCATGTAGTCCTCATCTTCTTTCTCTTCAGAGCAGTGACGGGTTTTCTTCTTGTGTTTTTTACTTGTGTGTGAGTGACTTGATTTTGAGTCTTCGGCCTGCTCATCTAATATAAGATCGTATTTTGTACTGCAGTAGTTAGTTAAGGATAAATGTGATAAATAATACTGGTAAGACATCAAAACTTAAGATCTGGTAAACAAAGGAGGTCATAAGGCTAAAAGTAACTAAAGCAAAAAGCATCTCAAAAGAATATAGTACATTTCTAAAACAAAACTAACATTTTCTTTCATTATATAGTCAGGAGAAATGGAAAGAATCCTAATCCTAAACAATCTTAAAATAAAGACTAGTAGGCAAAAAAATTAGGAGGAAAAAATAAACGTATTTGTCAATAATTTAAAAAATTTAAATTTAGAAAATGAGGGACATCTTTAACTAGAAAAAATTATTATAAATTCCAATGCCCAGAAAAGCTATATAAGATAACAGGTACATTTGTATGTTTCTTCTTTTAGTTCAATCCCACAAGAGGAAATTCAGCAATGCATATCGAGTTATCATGTTTAAATTCTTCTTCTTATTATTTTTTTTGAGACGGAGTCTTGCCCTGTTGCCCGAGCTGGAGTGCAGTGGCGCGATCTCAGCTCACTGCAACCTCCGCCTCTCAGGTTCAAGCAATTCTCCTGCCTCAGCCTCCCGAGTAGCTGGGACTACAGGCACATGCCACCACGCCTGACTAATTTTTTGTGTCTTTAGTAGAAACGGGGCTTCCCCATGTTGGCCAGGCTGGTCTCAAACACCTGACCTCGTGATCCACCCGCCTCGGCCTCCCAAAGTGCTGGGATTACAGGTGTGAGCCACCACACCTGCCCATCATGTTTAAATTCTAATAAGAATTTATGAATACAGTTAAATGAACAAAAATATACATAAAAGCCAGGCGTGGTGGCTCACACCTGTAATCCCAGCACTTTGGGAAGCCAAGGCGGGCGACTCACTCGAGGCCAGGAGTTCGAGACCAGCCTGGCCAATATGGTGAAACCCCATCTCTACTAAAAATACAAAAATTAGCCGGGCATGGTGGCGCAACCTATAACCCCAGCTACTCGGGAGGCTGAGGCAGGAAAATCATTTGAACCCAGGAGGTAGAGACTTTTGTGAGCCGAGGTTGCACTACTGCACTCCAGCCTGGGTGACAGAGCGGGACTCAGTCTCAAAAAAAAAAAAAAAAAAAAATATATATATATATATATATATATATATATAAAATATGCATAATAGTATTACTTTTAGTAGCAAAGTAGGAACAACAAAATATCTAGTAATAAAGACATACTTAAATGCATTACAGTACTTCAACAAGATACAATATTATAAACGAAGTTATCAACAATGATAAATGCTACAGAAAAAACCCTAGAAAGGTGTTTATGAAAATTAACATGAAAAAAGCTTAAAGCAAAAACAACATATACCATACAACGATTATAACTTTACATAAGAGAAAGGCTTGAAAGAAACAAGGAGAAATAAAAAGTATCATGTGTCTAGGTGATGAAGCTATGAGTGAATCTTTTTAAATTTCATCTAAATGTGTTAAAAATGTTTTAATGTTTTAATTCAGAGATAAGTATTTTCTTAAATATACTATAATAGAATAAGAGAAAATATAAAAGAGTTACGATTTCTGCTGAAAATAATCTCAACCTCAAAGGTGGATTTTGAGGAAGACTGACATGGGCTGGAATGGTAGTTTTCCAAAGAAAGGTTATGAGGAAGCCCAACAGGCAGAGCTATGCTAATTACATGTGGGACCACAGTAAACGCAGACACACTTCCCTCAGGACTAGAGGCTCGTGTCTGCTTCACAAAGCCACAACTCAACACTTTCCGCAGGAATGTCTCACTTCTACTTAAGATCAAATGAAAGACATTGTTCCTCCTAGCTTCCCATGAGATGGCTAAAGAGGGTTAGTCAGCTCGTACCATTCGGTTATGACTCCATTATCTCCAACTTCCCTCTTTTTACTATGCTACTCTGTTTCCGGGGCATCTTCTGGATCTTGCCTTTTCCAGATACACATTCCATAGCTCCCACCTATGATTTCATCCTAATGTGTGCTCTGCACATGCTGCTCCCTCTGTCCAAATTCTTCAGAGCACTCAGTCTTGCTCTGTTGCCCAGGCTGGAGTGCAGTGGCCCGATCTTGGCTCCCTGCAACCTCCCTATCCAGGGTTCAAGCAATTCTCCTGCCTCAGCCTCCCAAGTAGCTGTGATTACAAGTGCACACCACCACACCCAGCTAATTTTTGTATTTTTAGTCGAGATAGGGTTTCGCCATGTTGGCCAGGCTGGTCTCAAACTCCGGACCTCAAATGATCCACCTGCCTCAGTCTCCCAAAGTGCTGGGATTACAGGCATGAGCCACTGCGCCTGGCTCAGAGCAATGTTTTTCAAACTGATGACTATAATCCATCAATGGGGTATAAAATCTATTTAGTGGGCCACAACAGCATTTAAAAAAAAAAAACAGAAATACAGTATATGCCTAAAAAAATTTTATTTTATTAATCTTTTGGTTCAAGTGTGTGTGTGTGTGTGTGTGTGAATGTTTTTACTGTGACTGTATTGGGTTAAGACAAAAACTGTATTTTTTTTTTAATTTTTTTTTTTTGAGACGGAGTTTCACTCTTGTTGCCCAGGCTGGAGTACAATGGCGCGATCTTGGCTCACCACAACCTCTGCCTCCTGGGTTCAAGCAATTCTCCTGCCTCAGCCTCCCGAGTAGCTGGGATTACAGGCATCCGCCACCATGCCTGGCTAATTTTTTGTATTTTTAGTAGAGACGGAGCTTCTGCATGTTGGCCAGGCTGGTCTTGAACTCTCGACCTCGGGTGATCTGCCCGCCTCGGCCTCCCAGAGTGCTGGGATTATAGGCATGAGCCACTGCACCCAGCCATTTTTTTTTTTTTTTTTTAAGAAAAAAAAATGGAGACCGGGTCTCGCTATATTGCCCTGGCTGCTCTCAAACTTCTGGGCTCAAGCAATCCTCCCACCTCGGCCTCCCACACTGCTGGGATTACAGGCATGAGCCACTGCACCCAGCCTATTTCTTAAATGATGGATCATACGAAAGAAGACAGCACTCCACCTCAGCCCTCCTATCTCCCATATTAGTGTCACAGCTTTAATGCCACTTTTTTCAGTGTTGAGGGTATTCTCTAACCTCTCGCCCCCTATTATGAGTCCCATATCTCTTTGCAATATTTATTTGCAATAATTTAGACATATTTAGAATGGTAATTATTTAATGTCTGGTTTTTTTCCCCCACTCCAACAGCAAAATGTAAGCTCTATGTGGGCAGGAACTGAATATCTTTCATTGCTAAACTGAGTATGTGACAGATGCTTACTAAGTATCTGTTGATTACTTGTCATACCCTCAAGACACTTGTTATATCTCCTGCTTCCTCACTTACCCACTATCTTGTACTTATCAGTAAAATCAACACTTTCAGAAGACATCAAATCCCTCTCCCTTTGAATAAAACACAAATTTGTGAGCTCACTGCCATCTTTTCTCCAATTTCTTCCCTGAGGTCTAGTTGGGCCAAGTTATTTCCTTCTCCTACTTCTATTTTTGATTCTTCTTATTAATAATCTATACTTTCACTAATTTCTCTTTCTCTTAAGGCCCATAAAGTAGATGCCACCATGCCTTCTTAACTGACTTAAGACAATTTATCTGCACATCAGACTATCCCCTAACAGCATTTCTCTCTTTTGCATCAACTTCAAAAGGCTAGAAGCTACACTATTCCATATAAGTATATGTGTGGTTGTTTCAATTAATTAAAATTAAAGAAAACTTAAAATTCCCCTTCTTCCAGCTATAGTTATTAGTAATAAGCCTAAATTTAATTTCAAAGATTTGGTAAATAAATATCAAATGTATTCCATTCATAACTTTTATGATTTTGAGCTTTCAATCATATGCCCTTGAATGTTGATCTTTTCTGACCAAATCTCAGCTTCTTACTTGGTCTGTCTGCATGTGAAAGCCTCTCCTTATGCTGATTTTATCAGCTTTCTTCAGACTTTATCCAGTTCTAACACCTCACAATGCTTTATACATTGCAGACAATCAACACATCTTAAAACATGAATATAGACCAGGTCAACCTGATATTCATCTTTCTTGATGAGTACTTGGAAAAGAAATGTCTACATATGTAGAAAAAAAATCCCTGAAATACCAATAGAAACTAGGAAACAAAGACACCATTTACCAGAAAGAATCACAAAAGAAATAACTCTTGCAATGTGTAGAGTGATATATTTATAATGGGAAAAATTAGTGAACCAATTTAAATGTCATAATATAAACAGTATGTTTCATTACTTTTTACATGTCTCAACCTAAAACTTGGAAGAACCTGAAGTAAATGGTCAAGTCAATGGATTTCTTTTTAATCCTACAAAAGTGAACTCTTGCACTCAGTAGAAGCCCAATAAATATTTGTTCTTGAAATTACAATATACTATACCGAAAGAAGTAACCTAACATTGTAACAGAGAACAATAGGATTTTGTTATCTAGGTAACGAAGTTAAACATAACAGCAGGTAGCGCAAAGGAATCAGCTTAGCAATAATAAATTTCAGATTATGAGGAATAGAAAACACTACAATTACATATAGAAAATACAAAGCTAGTGTTACAGCTCTTTTAGAATTTGTCTAGCAGGCTTTCCGGTTTTTGCAGGAAAGCCCCCCCCAAAAGAAAATACAAATCTTACCTGAAGATCTTCTGAGAATATGATAAGTAGGAAAGTACTTAACCTAGAGTAGGAAAGTATTAATAAAAGAATTAGGCTACAGATTTCTTTCAACCTTAACTTTCTCCATACACTAGAGTATAGTGAAAAAGCAAAGTATATGTAAGATCTTGAAAAGAGATAATGATAAACTAAGTTACTTCCTCACAAACAATCTGGATTCAGGAACTTTGTCTTCTATAGCTTGTGTGACTTTTCATAACACATCACACAGTACACTACACATAGCAGATGGTCAATACATATTAACTAACTGATTCTTGGTAAGGATACTCCTGTTTGGGCTTTACTTTATCTTTCAGAACCAAATTAGGAGGTTTATCCTGTTCTTTTTCATACTCCTTGAAATCACTCTTGGTGTATTTCCCACCTATTTATTAAGAAAAGAAAAAAAGAGCTTAGTAAAAAAACCACCTAACCAAGAACAGTAATTATTTTATAAAAAGCATAAGAGCTATTTTATAAATGGCATATATCGAGAGACAGAAAAAGGGAACAAAAGAATCATAGTAATTCCATCTCCATTACTAATTTGAAATCAGACATCCATTTTTGCTAGGTAGCCACATGCTGCCACCTAACGATATATGTGAATATTACAACATCAAACTTTCAAATAAATTACACACAAATGCCGTGTTCAAGTAGAGCCATTGAGCCCATGAGAACATTAAGTCCAGTGGAAAACTGAGGATTTGGGACCTGAGTTTAAGATCTGAAAGACCTAAGTTTGAGAGAAGTGAGACTTTAAGAGACCTTTTAAAGATCTAACGAGACAGTGTGTGCCTGTAATCCCATCTACTCGGGAGGCTGAGGCAGGAGGATCGCGTGAACCTGGGAGGCAGAGGTTGCAGTGAGCCGAGATCGTGCCACTGCACTCCAGCCTGAGCGACAGTGCGAAACTCCGTTTCAAAAAAAAAAGATTTAACAAGAGATACTCTGCTAAATGGCAACAGAGCATCAGGCAAATAGAAGAGGGCAGGATGTGCAGAAGATCACCAAACAGCTGTGAGAGGAGAGGGTGGGTAACAGCACCAAAGACAAACTGTCTCTACTTTGAAATTCTAACTTAGGGGCAACTTCATTCCTCCCAAGTGCCAAAAATCCCCTCAGGAAAATAGGACCTACTGCTACATCCTAACTAGCTTGGTAGGGCTAGAAAGGAAGAGCATTCAATGCAGCCTCTCTACTCTCAAGTCTAGTCTCCTATCAGATGAGAATTCAATTTTCAAGTCTCCTACCAGATGAGAATTCAATTCGCATCCATGTCCCAGACCTGTTGACTGCCTTGCCTTTCCTATCCCTCAACCACACCACTAGGAAATGCTGTTTGTAGAAAGGCTTCCTACAGAAGGGTCCTAGATTAAATGTAGAAGTAAAACAAACTGGAGGTACAAACAGAGGTTTTGACTGAGAATCCTATGTATACCTTGATTGTCAGGGTTTTAAAGGGGGACCCATAGGGTAAGCAAAAAAGACAAGATCAATCTATTTGGCAATTCCAGAGACTCCAGAAACAAAAGTGGCCAGCAATGTTTCCCATAAATGTGAAACAGTCTACTGCAAGAGTTAAAATAACTGGTAATGGTAACAAACAGCCATCATTTATCATTGAAAAATTATTTGCCATCTGCTTGCCATTAAAAGTCTCACTATGGATGAAGCAGTTACCGTATAACAGAAAGGGCACCAGATTAATGTAAGAGGTTCTTGACTGTAGTGGGAGGTCCTGGGTAAGACACCACTTCTCTGCAATTCATTATCTTTATTTACATTATCTTCATTTATAAACTGAAAATAATACCAACATTTCACAGAGTTGCTGGAATCATCAGACTATAAAGGAAAGTTCTTAGTGCTGTGAATGGCACATTATACACATTAAGTTTATAAATGTGAATCAATAACATATATAATTATCTCAAAATTAACTGAGAATAATAAACTGTATGTTTATGATGGCATATACAAAACCAAAGCTTCTCCCTCCTATGTGACATTTTATCTTAGGAAAAAACATGAAGAAATTTATTTAAAAGTCACAAGAAAGTAGTATTATTTATTCAATGGGTGGATGGGTTGAGAAGAAGACAGGATTGAGAGGGTAAAAAACAAACCAAATTTAGGGTCTGTCTAAATCATCTGTGTATGTGACTCTAGGTAAATCACATCTCAAGATTATGCCTCAAATTCCATATCTATAATGAGGAATTATAATATTTATTTCATACACTTCCCAAATGATACAATTAAACTAGCTCTTTGGAAGCAGAGCTCTACATAAGAGCCACCTGGCATTACTACTGGCCAGAACTACACTGCGTCAGGCCAGCAGCTCACCAACACTTCTGAATATACTTACTGGAATCTTTCATTCACAAAGTTGTAATTTTCATATGTGGAAAAAAAATCTTAGTACTTCAATTTAGTTTTCACAAATCACTCAAACAGCACTGTCAAAAACTAGCCATGTGTTCTAGGAGGAGGTAAGGTTTCACAGGAGAAACTAATAGTACATGGAACTCCAATCCAAGTCACCCTCTCCTTTATCACAGAGATCACAGCTTCCACTCAGCATTCCTTGCCTACTTTAGTCACATTAATAATTTCTTCCTTCTCTGAACTCCCATAAGGTAACAGAATCCACCAAACAATTCAGCAATTCACAACTAAATAGTGTTTTTCTTTCTTACTAAAAACAGACAAAAAAAAGTTCATTAAAAGCATGGGAAATAAGTGTTATAGAAAAAGAAAGTAACCCTGAAATTCCCAGTAAAATTTAGCATTACATGTGAGTAACTATCAAAGTGAAACCTGTTAAAAACACTGCATCAAAAACCAAAAACTCGTATTATTTCAACATATGAGAGACCCAACTTTTAAGACTGACATGCTACGAGCAATGTATTTGACATATATGTATGTGTATGTGGGAAATGTAATATGTACAAAGGTGGAACATACTGCTATGGACATGGAAGAGTAAAAATTTAGAAAACCCATTAACAGGGCTGGTTCATTTTATATACTGATATGAACTGATCTCTTAGATACACTGTTAATTAAAAAATGCAAGGTACAAAAACAGTATGTATAGCCTGCATCCTTTGTTTTACATTTTCCTTTTTAAAAGGAGAAAATCATATATATATACGCACATATGTATTCAAAAAATGTAGGGGAAAGTTAGTACCAATAGGTAATAATGGTTACCCTGGAAGAGAAATTAGATAGATGAGGAGCAGGAATGAATGAGACTTTTATCTACCTTTCCACGGACCTTTTCTATTTTGCATCATATGACAACTAAAACAAACTTAAAAAAAATTTAAGTTGTGCACCTAAAAGACTCAAAACACCATAAAGTCAAAATAATTACTTTGGAAACATATCATGTCTGCAGTGGGTAATTATTAGTAATTTATAATATAGTCAAACATAGAAAATATAATTTTTCATCAGTTTAAAATACACGCACAGGTGCACACATGCATGTGTGTGCACACACACACATACACACACACACTCTCTACCTCAGATTCTAGATAGCAGGTTTGTAAAATTACAAATGGCAGGAGTTACATCAATTAATATTTCTCCTAATTAACAGCACTCAATAAAAGGCTCATACAAGCATGAAAAGCAGAACAAAAACAAGGCCGGGCGCAGTGGCTCACGCCTGTAATCCCAGCACTTTGAGAGGCCAAGGCGGTGGATTACCTGAGGTCAGGAGTTCGAGACCAGCCTGGCCAACGTGGTGAAACCCCATCTCTACTAAAAATACAAAAATTAGCTGGGCATGGTGGCACATGCTTGTAACCCCAGCTGCTTGGGAGGCTGAGGCATGAGAATGGCTTGAACCTGGGAGACACAGGTTGCAGTGGAACCAAGATCGTGCCACTGCACTCCAGCCTGGGCAACAGAGCGAGACTCCATCTCAAAAAAAAAAAAAAGCAGAACAAAAACAAAAGATAAACCATCATACCTTTTCCTTTCCATTTAACCTTTGCAACCGACTGGCTAAAATCCACATGTATTCTTCTGTCATCTATAAGCACATTGTCCATTTTGAAGAATGCTTTCTCACAATCTTCTTCCTGATAATAATTATAAAAACTCAAGCATAAATCTTTATGGAAAAGATTTCTGTAGCTAGAATACTGAAAATACAAAAAGTTTGTTGTTACAAAAATTAATGTTTGAATACTTATTACACACCCGATGCTGTTAAATGCTTTGTATCTATTACCTCAAATACCTCTGGTAACAACCCCATGAGGTACTATCCATTTTCTTAATGAGAAAACAGAAGTTTAAAGAAGTATAGAAGTTGTTGGCAAGGGTCAGAGCCAGGATTTGAGAGAGACAGTCCAACTGCAGTGAACAGATAAATATACACTTACTGACTGTATTATACAAGTTCACAATCCTTTTTACTCAAAATTCAAAAACATCCTGGAAAGTGAAAGTTGTGTTCATAAGTTTGTTGTTAAAATTAATTTGGCAGTAACACCAAAACTAATGGTAGGTTATGACCTTTTTTTATCCACTTAGTATGAATATTCATTTGTTTCACTGCAGAAATACTTTTGTGACAGATTATGGAATGCTGACCCAGAAAGGTATTACATAATCACAGATGTAATGTGTATGTGTGTATGCATATATACAGTATTACCTTTCTGAATTCTGAAAAATTCTGAATTAGGAAGCCTAGTTATTCTCAAGGGTTTTAGATAATGAACTGTGAGACTGTAATACCAAGGTCTGTGCTACACAAGAATCCTTCCTGTCAGTAACTTCACAATTCTAAATCCCTGTTTCTGACACTGACAGTGACATATTTCAACTCAGTACTGACCAATTTTCTTTTACATTCCTGGAAACTTATTCTTACTAGACATAATCCAAAGAGAAGCAGATAAAATAGTTATAATCATATTTATTACATGTGTCAATAATTAAATGAATTATAAAATCCATGAAGATATAGACAAAGCTTGATTCGTCTTTGTAACTACATCATTTAGAACATCATATGGCATGGTATCTAAAACGTAGGCAATCAGTGTACGTTTCATGAATCTGACTGATTATTTTCAGGCAGGTATAATTCTATCACCATGCTATATCCCCAAAGAGAAAGCTCTGAAGATCACTTTTTCAGGAGGATAGTATTTGCAAATACTCAATTTACTTACACCTAAATAATAGTTAATAAATCTCTTCAAAATTGAGAAACTGATTCAAAAATAAATATTCAAAAGTCAAAAACAGCTATGACAATCTTCAAAAACAACAAAGTTGGAAGACTCACAGTTATCAAGACATTTATAAACCTATAGTGATTAACACAATGTAACAGTGGTATATGAATAGACAAATAGATCAGTGCAACGGTACAGCGTCTAGAAACAGACTCTATACATATATGGATACCGATTTATAACAAAAGTGGTACTACAGAGCTGTGGGGCAGGACAACTTTTTTTATTATTTTTTTCATCAGTAGAGACCTCAGAGAAAAAGGACAACTTTTTATTTATGTATTATTTTTTTGAGACGGAGTCTTGCTCTGTCGCCAGGCTGGAGTGCAGTGGTGCGATGCTGGCTCACTGCAACCTCTGCCTCCCGAGTTCAAGCAATTCTCCTGCCTCAGTCTCCCGAGTAGTTGGGACTACAGGCATGCACCACCATGCCCAGCTAATTTTTGTATTTTTACTAGAGACGGGGTTTCACCATGTTGGCCAGGATGGTCTCGATCTCTTGACCTCGTGATCCACCCACCTCGGCCTCTCAAAGTGCCGGGATTACAGGCGTGAGCCACCATGCCTGGCCAGGACAACCTTTTAAATAAATGGTGCTGTCACGTGGCAATCCAATGTATGAAAAACGAAACAATGTAATACAATACACCAAAAGCAAATTACAGAATTGAATGGGAAACAATTTCACAACAAAGCTTCTAAAAATAATACAGGAGAATATCCTCATGTCTTTGAAGTAGGAAAATATTTTTTAAATAGGCCACTAAAAAGGAAGAAAAATACTGACAACCTGAACCATTAAAATTAGAAATTTGTTTATAAAAAGACACCATTAAGAAAGGAAAAAGGCATGCCTGTGGTCCCAGTTATGCAGGAGCTAAAATTGGAGAATCACTTGAGCCCATGAGCTCAAGTCCAGCCTGGGCAACACAGAGTGATCCTGTCCCTTAAAAAACAAAAAAAAAAGTAAAAGGAAATCCACAGAGAAGATATCTGTATCACACATAATCAAAAAAGAGCTTGCATCCAGAAAATATAAAGAATCCTTAGAGATCAATAAAAAAGTAAAACAGCAGGTGCAGTGGCTCAAGCCTATAATTCCAGCACTTTGGGAGGCCAAGGCAGGTGGATCACTTAAGGTCAAGAGTTCAAGACCAGCCTGGCCAACATCATAAAACCCTGTATCTACTAAAAATACAAAAATGAGCCAGGTGTGGTGGCAAGCACCTGTAATCCCAGTTACTTGGGATGCTGAGGCATGAGAATCGCTTGAAACTGGGAGGCGGAGGTTGCAGTGAGCTGAGATCATGCGACTACACTCCAGCCTGGGTGACAAAGCAAAACTCTGTTTCAAAAAAATAAAAAGAAAAAAAAGAAAATGGCATAGCTGCAAAAAACTCAAAACATGGGCAGTCATTAGTCTATGTGCTACAAATGAAATTTTATTTGTGAGAAAATAAATAATAGATTCTATAGTGTCAATGATAGAATGCTAGTGCAGGTCTACAAGTTTTCACAGCAAACCAAAGGTAAAGGTCTTTCTGCTGGCACCAATGTACCTTGTAAGTATCATTTCTGGTACATCTGACACAGTGCCTACATATAACTTTACGGGTCTATCTTCCTCAACCCTCCATGATTCATCTTGTATCCCTAGGCCTTATTGCTGTGTCTGAAAACATAAAAGGTATTCCATAAATGCTTTGTAATAATTAGAACTTAGAATGAGCTACTACTGGATACATATGAGTCCAAAGTTGCATTAAAAAAGAGCATACCATAGCATAGTGTAAACTCAATGGGAACAGAATCAGACATATCTGAGTTCAAATCCCAGCTATGACATTCATTCACTAGGTGTGTGATTTTGAATAAGTCACATTAGCATTATGTGTCTCAGTTAACTTATTTGGAAAAGGGGATGGTCCCTATCTTACAGAACTGTGAGAATTAAATGCAGCAAAAGTAACATAATGCCTAGCTTAAAGTAAATATTTAAGCAACATAAGCTATCATTATTACAGCTCTAGAAGGGGCCATCTATTCTAATACCCAAGTTTTATTTATAAGAAGGTAAGACCTAGAAAGAACGGTTAACTAAACTGCCAAGTATCATACAATAGCTGGCTAATAACAAAAGATGTATTAATACCTAAATCTTAACACCCAGTTCAGTTCTCTTTCTATTACTCAATTTTATCTCCACTTAAGTAACAGGGAAAAATTAAGAGTCTCTGAAGGGCTTTACTTAGAACTTAGAAAGTTCTAAGATTGGCTGAGTGTTGTGGCTTATGCCTATAATCCCAGCACTTTGGGAGGCTGAGGCAGGTGGATTGCTTGAGGTCAGGAGTTCAAGACCAGCCTGGCCAATATGGTGAAACCCTGTCTCTACTAAAAATACAAAAAAATTAGCAGGGCGTGGTGGTGGGCACCTGTAATCCCAGCTACTGGGGAGGCTGAGGCAAGAGAATCGCTTGAACCAGGAGGCGGAGGCTGCAGTGAGCCGAGACTGCGCCACTGCACTCCAGCCTGGGCAACAGAGTGAGACCCTGTCTCAAAAAAAAAAAAGTTCTAAAGATACTTTCATGCAGATTGCACCTGAACCTAAAGTAAAAGTACGTATGTTAACATCAACAGATGTTGAACTTATCCCCTATATAGATACAATAAACTTAATTTTGGGGAGTGCCAAAAGAAAGGGCAATTCTAGAAACTAGAAAAAGTTCTATAATTTTTCACATTTTAATACCATATAAAAGCAAATAAATACCAAACTTATGTCTGTATTATGACATACCTTTTCAAATTCAATAAAAGCGTAACAGAGGGACTCTCCTGTCTTCCAGTCTCGGATAACTTCACAACTGAAAGAAAGTATTTAAAAGTGACTTAAAAAAAAAAAAGGAAGAAAGCATTCACTCTCACTCTTCAAAACTGAAGAAGAAATAAGTCAGTTACTACAAGGCAAAGTTAAATTCATAGATTATTTTTCCAAATTCATTTAATAACAATTCTTTTTTAAAAGTAGTTCACCAGAGCAGTAACTAAATTATCTAAATTCTACTCTAAGTGCCTTATGTAGGCCTACAGTCCTAAATTCCCTTAAGCACTGAAGTAAGAATAAAAATATTTAATTTTCCTTTGGCAAAAGTAAACTACTGCTAAAGACTTTTAAAATCACAACACTTTTCTAGTCCAAATATAGTCGAATTATAGAATATCTAACATTACTGTAGAATAATGTATGCATACTCATACATATATAAATGTTTAAGTTCAAGCTTTGAAATTTTTGAATTTTAATATAAATCAAGCTCAAATTTAACACTGTAAGCGCAATGTTAATTACAGAACTAATATACCATAATAACCAAGTGAAAAGGCCAATAAGCTGAAGTTGAAAGCACCTGGCTTGTCCCTTGCCCCAAGTGTCATAAGTCTCATTTTAAAAACCTCATTTTAAAAACCTCATTTTAAAAGCCGGGCGCAGTGGCTCATACCTATAACCCCAGCCCTTTGGGAGGCCAAGACGGACGGATCACAAGGTCAGCAGCTCGAGACCAGCTTGGCCAATATGGTGAAACCCCGTCTCTACTAAAAATACAAAAATTAGCTGGGCGTGTTGGCGCATGCCTGTAGTCCCAGCTACTCAGGAGGCTGAGGCAGAAGAATCACTTGAACCCGGGAGGCAGAGGTTGCAGTGAGCCGAGATCACATCACTGCACTCCAGCCTGGGCAACAGAGCGAGACTCCATGTCAAAAAAATAAATAAACAAAAATAAATAAAATAAAATAAAATCCCTGAAACAAAAGGAAACCCTAAATATAATACTTTTTAATCAATTACAAAATAGTCCCCTTCCTCACAGAAATACTAGCTTCATAGACTTTTTCATTAATGCAGGGAAAACTAACCAAAAGAAAAATTTTAGAAAATTTAGTTTTAAATTAATTTTGACATAAATTGCTGGTAATTCTAGGAGTTGAATGAGATAAATATTTTAAATATTAAAGAAGGCTGTTGAGAGTATTACAGAACTAGATTTAAATTGTTCCATTCATTTCCTGTTTTAGGGTGAAAATGTGTTGAGAGTAGGAGATTCAATTATTTATCTGTGTGTGTGCGTGCACGTATGTATGTATGTATACACACACATATATACTTTTCTTCCCTACTGTCCAAAGACTCACCTGTAAAAATTCACCAGTACAAAATTCGCCTAGAATTCACAGAATCATCAAAATATGTCATTAGAAAACCACCGATACCTAGTTTTTCTAAATATCTCTTTCACTAATTCTAAGGATTACCTTCTTATTGGCCCAAATCTAGAGAATATTATTTCCAGATCCTCATCTGTGGTCACTGGGTTCAATTTACACACAAACAGTACATTTTCTGGAGGTTTAATATCTGCATCAGGTAGGTCTCCCACCTAAATTACAAACAAACAAAAACATAAATCAATTCCTATTTAGTTTCCATTCTAAATCCTATCCAATCCCACAATGCTGATTTCCTTAAAACATCTAAATTTATATTACAAACTGCAGGCTCTGGAAAAGAAATCCAAATAAGATTTCAAAACTTGAACTACACTGTTCCTATTCTTAACAGTGTTAATAGCTAATATTTAAATAACTCATACTTTGTGTGAACAGTGCTTGGAGCTTCAGATCTATCACGCTAATTCTTGAAACAATCCTGCAATCTCCATTTTAAAGACAAGTAAAGCGGCTGAGCATGGTAGCTCATGCCTGTAATCCCAGCACTTTGGGAGGCCAAGGGGGGCAGATACTTGAGGTCAGGAGTTCAAGATCAGCCTGGCCAACATGGTGAAACCCCATTTCTACTAAAAATACAAAAATTAAACGGGCATGGTGGTGTGCACTTGTAGTCCTAACTACTCGGGACACTGAGGCAGTAGAATCACTTGAACCCAGGAGGCGGAGGTTGCAGTGAGCTACGCCACTTCACCCCAGCCTGGGCGACAGAGCAAGACTCCATCTCATAAATAAACAAATAAAATAAAGACAAGTAAAGTGAAATTTAAAAGGTTAAACAAGTAACTTGCCCAAGACCACACAGTGGTAAACAACAGAGCTGGGATTTGAACCTACATTTATCTGGCTTCAAAGACCAATTTTACCCCTACTTCATCTTTTTTCAAGTATTTGATATATTTTTTAAAGGATAAGAATTTATGTAAAGTACATGTAAGTCATAAAGCATAAAAATAAAAACCACTATGATGCTACCATCTAGCTTAAGAACTAAAATGTCACCTATCCCATTCTCCCTGTGCCTCCTCATCAGAGACAACAAATACCCTGCTTTTTGGTTTTCCTTTTTTAGTCATTTCCTTGCATATCATCAGAGTTTTACCATATATGTATGCAACTCTATCACATTTAGATGGGGCAACAACATCCCTTTATACATACATTCAAACACTCTTTCAGAGATTATTTCTGATAAGATCACCTGTAAAGTGTCTCCTCTTGGATAAACACGCCCTTCCCCCCAAAATATTGAAAATAAAAAACAGTAAGAAGCAACACAGCCAGTAAGATCTCCTCAATGTTTCTGAAGTCTATCAAAAGACAACATTATGTCCAATAAGAAGTATCACAGCCAGGCATGATAGCTCACACCTGTAATCCCAACACTTTGGGAGGCTGAGGAAGGAGGATCTCTTGAAGCCAGGAGTTTGAGACCAGCCCACGCAACATAGTAAGACCTTGTCTCTATAGTAAATTTAAAAATTAGCCAGGCATGGCAGTGTGAGTAGTCCTAGCTATTCAGAAGGTTGGATGGACTGCTTGGGTTCCAGAGTTTTTGAGGCAGCAGTGAGCTATGATCACACCACTGCACTCCAGCCTAGAAAACAGAGTAAGACCCTGCCTCTAAAAAAGAAAAAAGAGTGTCAAAACACAGAAGGAGTAGAGCAAATTAGTAAAAATCCTCCAAAGCACCTATAATGGCAGAAAGGAAGCACAAACGAGAAAAAAAGTTAATGAGTCAAAAAAGAACTTGCTATAGTACTTGGTCAAAGCTAACTTTAAAATACTATTAGGAAATTTAAAACATTCATAAAAGCTATGAGGTTCAAAACTAATTTTACAAAACACTAGCTGAATTATCACTATATTACAAACAAATGCAATAAAGTAAGAGACACAGATATTCTTAGAAAACAGAACATGGAATATGTTAATAAAATCAAAAGGACACAGGATCACCTTTTAGAGTGACTAAAATCCAAAAAATACCATCAGCAAATGCTGGCAAGGATGTGAGGCAAAAGAAACCCTCATTCATTGCTGGTAGGAACGTAAAATGTAAAGCCACTTTAGAAGACAGTTTGGCAGTTTCTTACAAAGCTAAACCATTCAATCCAGCATCTGAACTCCTAGGTATTTACCCAAATGCACAGAAACTTTATGCCTACACAAAAATCTGCATGCAAATGTTTACAGCAGCTTTAATCACAACTGCCAAAACTTGGAAGCAACCAAGGTATCTTTCAACAGGTAAAAAATATACAAGCTGTGATACATCCATACAATGAAACATTACTTAGCAATTAAAAGAAATGAGCTATCAGCCATGCATGGTGGCTCACGCCTGTAATCCCAACACTTTGGGAGGCCAAGACAGGAAGATCACTTGAACCTGGGAGTTTGGGATCAGCCTGAGCAACATGGGTAAGACTCCATCTCTACAAAAAAATTTAAAAATTACCAAGGTGTGGTGGCGTGTGCCTATAGTCCCAGCTACTCAAGAGGCTGAGGCAGGAAGACTGCTCAACCTCAGTTCAAGGTTATAGTGAGCTATGACAGCACCACTGCACTCCAGCCTGAGTGAAAGAGTGAGACTTTCTCTCAAAAAAAAAAAAAAAAAAAAAAAAAAGAAATGAAATCCCAGGCCGGGCAACATAGTGAGACTCTGTCTCTACAAAAAATAAAATTAGCCGGGCATGGTGGCACACGCCTGTGGTCCCAGCTACTTGTGAGGCTGAGGTAGGAGGATTACTTGAGCCCTGGAGGTCGGGGTGCAGTGAGCCGTTATTGTGCCACTGTCCATGCAACAGAGCGAGAACCTGTCTCAAATAAAAAAAAATTAAAAAAATTTTTAAAAAGGGCCGGGCATGGTGACTCATGCTGTAATCCCAGCACTTTGGGAGGCTGAGGCGCACAGATCACGAGGTCAAGAGATCAAGACCATCCTGGCTAACACGGTGAAACCTCGTCTCTACTAAAAATACAAAATAATTAGCCGGGCGTGGTGGCACTTGCCTGTAGTCCCAGCTACTCAGGAGGCTGAGGCAGGAGAATCTCTTGTACCTGGGAGGCAGAGGTTGCAGTGAGCCGAGATAATGCCACTGCACTCCAGCCTGACGACAAGAGCGAGACTCCGTCTCAAAAAAAAAAAAAAAAAAAAAAAGGAGGGAAAGAAAAGAAAGAAAAAGAAAAAGGGAAAGGAGAAAGGGAAGAAAGAAAAAAGGCACAGTGGAACCTTAAATGTATATTGCTAAGTGAAATAAGATAGTCTGAAAAGGCTACATACGCTATAATTCCAACTATATGACATTTTGAAAATGCCAAAACTATATAGACAGTAAAAACATCAGTAGTTGCCAAGAAGTGGGTGTTGGGGGTGGGGATGAACAGGTGGAGCCCAGGGGATTTTTTAGACAGTGAAACTACCTTGAATGATCCTGTAAGGGTAGATATATGCTATCGTACATTTGTCAGTTCCACCGAATGTACAACACAAAGCTTGAATTCTAATGTAAATCATGGATTTTAGTTAATAATGTATCAATATGGGCTCATCAATTGTTAACAAATGTGTCACAATAATGCAAGACTGGGGGAAAGAGGGAGGGAGTACTTAGAAACTCTCTGTACTTTATGTTCAGTTTTTCTGTAATTCTAAAATTGCTCTACAAATTGTCTATTAAAAACAAAGCCAAAAAAAGAATCCATGAGACACTGATAATGAACGGATAGATAAGCAGTTAAGAAGGGAGGGCTCAGGCGGGCACAGTGGCTCACACCTGTAATTCCAGCACTTTGGGAGGCCGAGGCAGGCAGATCACCAGGTCAGGAGTTTGAGACAAGCCTGACTAACATGGTGAAACCCTGTCTCTACTAAAAATACAAAAATTAGCTGGGCGTGGTGGCGGGCACCTATAATCCCTGCTACCCAGGAGGCTGAGGCAGGAGAATTGCTTAAACCTGGGAGGCAGAGGTTGCAGTGAACCAAGATTGCGCCATTGCTCTCCAGCCTGGGTGACAGAGCGAGACTCCATCTCGAAAAAAAAAAAAGAAGGGAGGGCTCTTCCTTACAGTAGAATGCAGGTTGGTAATTGTGGAAAAAGTGGTGGAGGTGGGAAATTACCACTTTGCATAATTACCACTCTGCACTTAGCAGAGTCAAAACTGGTGCAGTCAGGAATCATGAATGGCTGAGAAATTTATGGGGGAAATTTGACAAGGAACAAGACATTTGAAAGATCTCCAAGTGTCTAGCCACAGATTGTCTATTGGAGACACCAGGCAGTGGACTACCATGACCAAGTGACCAAAATTACTCATCTTCCAATGAATATCGTACACCTCCAGATGTGACCTCTGAGGACACAACATCATTCATGTACTATTTCGGCTGTGGGTGCATAACCTGAATCTAATCATGAGGAAAGAGTAGATAAACCTAAATTGAAAAATATTCTATTGGCCGGGCACGGTGGCTCATGCCTGTAATCCCAGCACTTTGGGAGGCCAAGGCAGGAGGATCGCCCGAGGTCGGGAGTTGGAGACCAGTCTGGCCAGCATGGTGAAACTCTGTCTCTACTACTAATACAAAAATTAGCCGGGCGTTGGCTGGGCGTGGTGGCTCATGCCTGTAATCCCAGCACTTTGGGAGGCCAAGGCAGGCGCATTGCCTGAGCTCAGGAGTTCGAAACCAGCCTGGGCAACACAGTGAAACCCTGTCTCTACTAAAATTACAAAAAATTAGCTGGATGTGGTGGCAGGCGCCTGTAATCCCAGCTACTCGGGAGCCTGAGGCAGAAGAATCGCTTGAACCCGGGAGGCAGAGGTTGCAGTGAGCCAAGATCGTGCCATTGCACTCCAACCTGATAACAGAGCGAGATTCTGTCTCAAAAAAAAAAAAAAAAAAAAAATTAGCCAGGCGTGGGTGGCAGGCACCTATAATCCCAGCTATTTGGGAAGCTGAGGCAGCTGAATCGCTTGAACCTGGGAGGTGGAAGTTGCAGTGAGCCGAGATCATGCCATTGCACTTCAACCTGGGCAACAGAAACTCCGTCTCAAAAAAAAAAAAAAAAGGAAAATATTCTACAAAATAAATGCAACAGATGATAAGTCACGAGCTGGATTCTAGTCTGGAGGAGGAAACAATTATAAAAGATATTATTAAAACAACTGGCAAAATTGGAATATAAACTGTAATTTCTTTTTTCTTTTTTTTGAGACGGAGTCTCGCCCTGTTGCCCAGGCCGGAGTGCAATGGCGCGATCTCGGCTCACAGCAACCTTCGCCTCCTGGGTTCAAGCGATTCTCCTGCCTCAGCCTCCTGAGTATCTAGGATTACAGCCGCATGCCTCTATACCCAGCTAATTTTTGTATTTTTAGTAGAGATGGAGTTTCACCATGTTGGCCAGGCTGGTCTCGAACTCCTGACCTCGTGATCCACCCGCCTCGGCCTCCCAAAGTGCTGGGATTACAGGCGTGAGCCACTGTGCCCGGCCCTATAAACTGTAATTTCTGTCACTTCTAAATTTTCTGATTTTGATAACTACACTGTGAATACGTACATATTGTTATACACATTGAATACTGTTGCTCTTAGGAAATACACACTGATTAAGAGGTAAAGGGAAATAACAGGCAACTTACTGTCAAATAGTCCAGAAAAAAAATGTGTGTTTATGTGCTTGTATAATCAGAGAGAGAGAAAAAGAGAGAATCATAAAACAGATGTAGCAAAATGTTAAAAATTGGTGAATGTGGGTAAAAGGTATATAGAAGTTCTATGTACTTTTTCCCATAAATTTGAAATTATCTGAAAACAAAAAGTTTTAAAAAGTATGTTAATCTATTTTCTTCTGGCATAAATTCATTCCCTTATAAGTAACTTATTCTTTCTGCCCAATTGTTCAACATATCTTTCAAGTGTAGTAATTCTCTTAGAATTTGTCTTGGTGTTGGGTGTTCAGAGTCAATACTCTGAGATACACAGTGTGCTCATTAAAATGTGTATTTTCAATTAATTTTTTTAATTTCAGTAAAGCTTTCTTGAACTATACAGCCTTTACTATTTGTTCATTCAGACAGTTGATGGTAATATAAACTTAAGCCTGGCCAAAATAGGGAGATCCTGTCTCTACAAAAAAAATTTTAAAATTAGCAGGGCATTGTGGTGTGTGACTGTGGTCTCAGCAACTCAGGAGGCTGAGGCAAGGGCATTGCTTGAGCTGAGGAGTTGGAAGCTGCAGCAAGCTATGATCATACACCACTGTACTCCAGCCTGAACAACAGAGTGAGACCCTGTCTCTATAAAATAATAAATACATAAACTTTAAAACAGACTACAAATCTGAAAATTCTATTATATAAAATAGTAACTTTATTATCCATTCATTCCAATATTTATTATCTATGATATGACAGGTATGCCTATTCTACAAAAATAAGAAATGGAAAATAATACCAAGTAGGTCAATTAATCATCTACTGAATTATTATTCCCCAAATGACTTCAGGTTGTTAGTAATACAGAGAAGCAGTATATTTTAGAGTGCTCAGTTTCTACCCATTATTTTGCCCTACAACTACGATTCTGTTTAATCTTAACACTTGAGTGGTACAATGAAGAACTATTCTTTAATATACATAAAATTCAGCCTGCTAAACACTCTTTAAGAATGAGATGAATATTAAACAACTGAAATTCAATTAATAAGTTAGAGATCCACTTCCCACTGTTTAAAAAGGCACTTAGCACTATACTGACAGTAGAGTCAAATTTATTTTCACAGTAGAGCCAATTTATTACTATGCCATACCAAATTTAAATCAGAAAAAAATCATAACTCAATTTTTAACATTTTAAGACTACTGAAGAGCCAGAAATAAACACTCAATAAGTATTATTAGATATATTACAGAACAATTTGAACAAAGATAATTATCTTACCATCTCCAAAAGTATAGCCTGAGTTTTAGCCTCTTTTTCTGCCTTTATTTCTTCTACTTCCTCAGCTGATCTTCCTTTGAAATCATCAATTTCTTCATCTGCTCCTATTCGACCACTCTGTTAAGACAGAAGTTACTGATGTATATATTTAAAGAATAAAAAAATCTGAGAAACATAGAAGACATACTTTATTCTTAGTTATATCAAACATGCTAAAACAGTAACTGATCAAGGTTGCAGTGAGCTACAATCACACCACTGCACTCCAGCTGGGTGACACAGTGAGATCTTGTCTCTAAAAAAAAATTTTTAATAATTAATTGGACAGCAACTGAGACAAACTTATAAACCTCCAAGAATTGATTTATATTAATTCTAAAATATTAGCCAAAGTGGGCTTCTGTTAAAATCAAAATAGGCCAGGCATGGTGGCTCATGCCTGTAATCCCAGCACTTTGGGAGACCACGCAGGTGGATCACTTGAGGTCAGGAGTTTGAGACCAGCCTGGCCAACACAGTGAAACCCTGTCTCTACTAAAAATACAAAAACTAGCTGGGCGTGGTGGCATGCGCCTACAATCCCAGCAACTCAAGAGGCTGAGGCACGAGAATTGCTTGAATGAGGAAGGCAGAGGCCACAATGAGCCGAGATCCCACCACACACTCCAGCCTAGGCAACAAAGTGAGACTCCATCTCAAAAAAATAAATAAATATTTATATGGACACTATTTATTATCCAATTCTAACTGCTGAATGAAGAGAAATGATCTGACAATTAAGCACCAATCCCAACCATAAAGACAAATTCAGCTTTCAGGAAGCCACATAAACCTTAAAATATGTGGGGGAACAGTCTGCGCTGTTTCACAGAAATTTCTGGGTTCTAGCCTGGCTCCAGAGTGTCCCCAGTTGAAAAGTTACCTCACAAGATAACAGTTTAATTTGATGACAAGAAAAACACTTTCCCAAGGTGTTCATGTAAGCTTCTAGAGCTGAGGTTGTCTCAGTAGAAAAGAAACTGAAGAAAGAAAATTAGAGAAATGAGAAGACAGCTAGAAAAATGAGTATCTCTGTGGAAAAGAAAAAGAACTCCAAACTTGTTGAATATAATTAAGCAAGATAATAATTTGGAAAAAATTAACTTTAATAGATGAAAAAGATAAATCCATATAAATCATTAATATGAATGTACATTTAATCATAAGAGGGCTTTACTTACATCTAATTGTTCCCTTGTAGGTTCTGGTGATCGATCAGGGATTAATAAATCAGGAGGGTCATCAAATGGATCATCTAAAATCACTGTATGATTTATCCTTACAAAATAAATCCAAATCAAATGTTATACATTGAAGTTATTTCAGAATCCTATTTTATTTTAATAGATTACAAAAAATTACTTGATTATCTCTAAGGCCAAAAAAAACCCGTATTGCATATGGATATTACTAACCTAGATATACTTTCACAATGAGTGTTACTGTTTTGCATTGAGTGATACCATATTTATCACCCTGCATTACTTTAAGATGTAAACTAATATAACTGTCTAAATCTTAGTACTTTTGCCCTACTTCTCAATTAAAAAACTAAATTAAAGCATTAACAATTCCTCCAGCTGGGCGCAGTGGCTCATTCCTGTAATCCCAACACTTCAGGAGGCTGAGGTGGGTGGATCATGAGGTCAGGAGATCGTGACCATCCTGGCTGACATGGTGAAACCCCATCTCTACTAAAAATACAAAAAATTAGCCAGGTGTGGTGGCGGGCGCCTGTAGTCCTAGCTACTTGGGAGGCTAAGGCAGGAGAATGATGTGAACCCGGGAGACAGAGCTTGCAGTGAGCCAAGATCGCGCCACTGCACTCCAGCCTGGGCGACAGCATGAGACTCCGTCTCAAAAAATAAATAAATAAATAATTCCTCCAAACATAATTATAAATAATTAGTACAAGTATAAAAATACAAAAAGTCCTTTTTATTATAAAGATTCTTACAGTCTTATATTAATTCACCTTTTGGGATTAGAATTATCCAGAAACCAGTCCTATGCATACCGTTCCTATCCATACCACTACGTGTTAAACATCTCAATATTAAAACATTCTAGTACATTCAGATAGCAAATTGTAACCATACCTGATATCCTGATATGGTACAAAGTCCTTGTCAACAAAGGTCTCATTAATTTTCTTAATTATGTCCATGCCTTCTGTCACCTCACCAAACACCGTATGGACACCATCAAGATAATCTAGATTTTCTCCTGTGGTGATAAGAAACTATAAAGAAGGACACATAATAAATACCATAAAAATAATACATAACTCAAACTGAAATCAGTTACAGACTGACAAAAAAATACACGAAAGTTAAGAGTCCACATTTACTGCACCAATTCTTAGACACTTGTTACCAAAACTAAGTAAAAAGTACAAAGCTTATACTGGCATACCTCATTTTATTGCACTTTGCAGATACTGCATTTTTTACAATTAAGGATTTCTGGCAACCGTGTATTGAGTAAGTCTATTGGTGCCATTTTCCCAACAGCATATGCTCACTTCATGTTTCTGGCTCACATTTTGGTGATTCTCACAAGATTTCAAACTTTTTCATTACTATTGTATCTGTTATTACCATCTATAATCTTTGATCTTACTACCGCAATTGTTTTGGGGCACCACAAACTGTGCCCATATAAGATGGTGAACTTAATCCATATATGTTTTATGTGTTCTGACTACTCCACCAACCAGCCATTCGCATCTTTCTCCCTCTCAGTGCTCCCTATTCCACGAGACACAATACTGAAATGAGGCCAATTAACCCTACAAGAGACTCTTAAGTGTTCAAGTAAAAGGAAGAATGGCACATCTCTTACTTTAAATCAAAAGCTAAAAATGATTAAGCATAGTGAGAAAGGCAAGTTGAAAGCCAAGATAAGCGGAAAGCTAGGCCTCTAGTACCAAACAATAGCTGAGTTGTAAATGCAAAGGAAAAGTTCTTAAAGAAAATTAGAAGTGCTATTCCAGTGAACACATGAATGATAAAATGAAACAGGCTTACTGCTGATATGAAGAAGGTTTTAGTAATCTACATAGGTCAAACCAGCCACAACGATCCCTTAAGCCAAAGCCTAATTCCAAACAAGCCCTAACTTTCTTCAATTCTATAAAGGCTGAGAGAGGGAAGGTAGCTGCAAAAGAAAGTCTGAAGCTAGCAGAGGTTAATTCATGAAGTTTAAGGGAAGAGGCCAGGCGCAGTGAATTACTCCATCTCAAAAAAAAAAGAAAAGAAAAGAAAAATTTAAGGAAAGAAGCTGTCTCCATAATTTAAAAGTGCAAGGTGAAGCAGCAAGTGCTGACACAGAAGCTACAGCAAGTGGCCAGGTGCAGTGGCTCACGCCTATGTAATCCCAGCACTTTAGGAGGCCGAGGCAGGAGATCACAAGCTCAGGAGTTCAAGACCAGCCTGACCAACATGGTGAAACCCTGTCTCCACTAAAAATACAAAAGTTAGCCAGGCATAGTGGCGTGTGCCTGTAATCCCAGCTACTCAGGAGGCTGAGGCAGGAGAATTGCTTGAACCCAGGAGGCAAAGGTTGCAGTGAGCTGAGATCATGCCACTGCACTCCAGCCTGGGCAACAGAGTGAGAATCTGTCTCAAAAAAAAAAAAAAAAAGAAGAAGCTGCAGCATGCATCAAGTTATCTGGAAGATGTAGCTAAGATCACTGATGAAGATGACTTCATGAAATAACAAATTTTCCATGAAGATGAAACAGCCTTATATTGGAAGATGCCACTTAGGACTTTCACAGCTAGAGAGGAAAAGTCAATGCCTAGCTTCAAAGCTTCAAAGACAAGCTGACTCTTCTGTTACATGCTAATCCAGCTAGTGACTTTAAGTTGAAACCAATGCTCACTGACTATACCAAAAATCCCAAGGCCATTAAGAATGATGCTAAATCGGCCGGGCGCAGTGGCTCACGCCTGTAATCCCAGCACTTTGGGAGGCCGAGGCGGGTGGATCACGAGGTCAGGAGATCAAGACCATCCTGGCTAACACGGTGAAACCCCGTCTCTACTAAAAATACAAAAAATTAGCCGGGCGTGGTGGCAGGCGCCTGTAGTCCCAGCTACTCGGGAGGCTGAGGCAGGAGAATGGCGTGAATCTGGGAGGTGGAGCTTGCAGTGAGCCGAGATTGCGCCACTGCACTCCAGCCTGGGCGACAGAGCAAGACTCCATCTCAAAAAAAAAAAAAAAAAAAAAGAATGATGCTAAATCTATTCTGCCTGTGCTCTAGAAATGGAACAACAAAGCTTGGATGACAGACAGCACATCTGTTTACAGCAGGGTTTATCAAATATTTTAAGATCACTGTTGAGACCTGCTGCTCAGAACAAAGATCCTTTTAAATATGACTGCTCTTTTAATAAGAAATCCTTTTAAAATGTTACTGCTCATTGACAATACTCCAGGTCACCCAGGAGCTCTGATGGATATGATGTACAAGGAAATTAATATTGTTTTCAGTTGTGCACAGTGACTGACACCTGTAAACCCAGCACTTTGGGAGGCTGAGGCAGGTGGATCACTTGAGGCCAGTTCAAGACCAGCCTGGCCAACACAGTCAACATGGTGAAACCCCATCTCTACTATAAATACAAAAAATCAGCCGGGCGTAGTGGTGCACGCCTGTAATCCCAGCTACTCAGAAGGCTGAGGCAAGAGAACTGTTTGAACCCAGGAGGCAGAGGTTGCAGTGAGGTGAGACTGCACCACTGTACTCAACCTGGGTGACAGAGTGAGAATCTGTCTCAAAAAAAAAAAAAAAAATACTGTTTTCATGCCTGCTAACATAACAGCCATTCTGCAGCCATGGATTGAAGAGTAATTTCAACTTTCAAGTATTACTATTTAAGAAATACAGCCTGACATGTGGCATGCACCTGTAGTCCCAGCTACTCAGGAGGCTGAGGTAGAAGGATCACTTGAGCAATGTAGTGAGGCCCCATCTCTAAAAATAAAAATTAAAAAAAAAAAATTTTGTGAGGCTATAGCTGCCATAGATGGTGATTCCTCTGATGGATATGGGCAAGTACATTGAAAACCTTCTGAAAAAGATTCACCATTCTAGATGTCATTAAGAACATTCGTGATTTGTGGGAGGAGGTCAAAATATCAACATTAACAGAAGTTAGGAAGAAGCAGATTCCAACCCTCATGGATGACTTTGAGTGGCTCAAGACTTCAGTGAAGGAAGTAACTGCAAATGTGGTGGAAACTGCAAGAGAATGAGAATTAGAAGTAGAGCCTGAAGATGGGACTGAATGCTGCAATCTCATGATCAAACCTGACCAGATATGGAGCTCCTTCTTAAGGACGAGCAAACAAAGTGGTTTTCTTCCTTTTTTTTTTTTGTTTGAGACAGTCTTGCTGCATCGCCCAGGCTGAAGTGCAGTGGTGCAATGTCGGCTCACTGCAACCTCCACCTCCCAGGTTCAAGCAATTCTCCTGTCTCAGCCTCCCAAGTAGCTGGGACTACTGGCACCTGCCACCACGCCGAGCTAATTTTTGTATTTTTAGTAGAGATGGGGTTTCACCATATTGGTCAGGCTGGTCACAAACTCCTGACCTCAGATGATCCGCCCACCTCAGCCTCCCAAAGTGGTGGGACTACAGGCATAAGCCACTGCACCAGCCAAGTGATTTACTGAGATGGAATCTACTGCTGGTGAAGATGCTATGATAATTGTTGAAATGACAACAAAAGATTTAGGATAGTACATAAACTTGGCTGATACAGTAGTAGCAGGGTCTGAGAGGATTGACTTCAATCTTAAAAGAATTGTACTAAATGCTATCCAACAGCATCGTATGATACACAGAAATCTTTCATGAAAGGAAGAGTCCATCAACATGGAAGACTTCTGTTGTCTTATTTATTTATTTATTTGCAAGACAAGGTCTGTCACCCAAGCTGGAGTGCAGTGGTACAATCACAGCTCACTGCACCCTTGACCTCCTGGGCTCTAGTGATCCTCCCACCTCAGCTTCCCAAGAAGCAGGAACTACAGCCCTGTACCACCATGCTCAGCTAATTTTTGTTTTTTTTTTTTTGTGGAGATGGGGTTTTCACCATGTTTCCTGGGCTGGTCTCGAAATCCTGAGCTCAACCGATCTGCCTGCCTTGCCCCCGCAAAGTACTGGGATTACAGATGTATGCTAGCGCGCCAGTCAGTTGTCTTATTTTAAGAAGCTGCCACAGTCACCCCAACCTTCAGCAATCACCACCCTGATTAGTCAACGGCCATCAACATCAAGGCAAGACCCTTCACCAGCAAAAAGATTATGATTTACTGAAGGCTCAGACGATCAGAAGCACTTTTTAGTAATAAAGTATTTTTTGGTCGGCCACGGTGGCTCACACCTGTAATCCCAGCACTTTGGGAGGCCAAGGCAGGTGGATCACCTGGGTTCAAGAGTTTGAGACCAGCCTGGCCAACATGGCAAAACCCCGTCTCTACGAAAAATACAGAAAGTAGCCGGGTGTGGTGGCGGGCATCTGTAATCCCGCTACTCGGGAGGCTGAGGCAGGAGAATCGCTTGAACCTGAGAGGCGGAGGGTGCAGTGAGCCGAGATCACACCACTGCACTCCAGCCTGGCCGACAGAGCAAGACTCTGTCTCTAAATAAATAAAATAAAATAAAACAAAATACTTAGACAAGCCATGACTCAACTTCATGTGTATATAGTAGAAAATAGAAGTACCTACTCTAACAAGTAGGTCATTGGGAGAATTAACAGGGTCATTGGGAGAATTAAACAAGACAATGAATAGAAGGTACTCTGCGTAATGTTTTTAAAAAAGTAAGAAATACTGAAAAACGGCCGGGCGCGGTGGCTCACGCCTGTAATCCCAGCACTTTGGGAGGCCGAGGCGGGCGGATCACGAGGTCAGGAGATCGAGACCATCCTGGCTAACACGGTGAAACCCCGTCTCTACTAAAAATACAAAAAATTAGCCGGGCGTGGTAGCGGGCGCCTGTAGTCCCAGCTACTCGGGAGGCTGAGGCAGGAGAATGGCGTGAACCCGGGAGGCGGAGCTTGCAGTGAGCCGAGATCACACCACTGCACTCCAGCCTGGGCGACAGAGCGAGACTCCGTCTCAAAAAAAAAAAATACTGAAAAACGGCCAGGCGCGGTGGCTCACGCCTGTAATCCCAGCACTTTGGGAGGCCAAGGCAGGCGGATCATGAGGTCAAGTGATTGAGACCATCGTGGCCAACATAGTGAAACCCCGTCTCTACTAAAAATATAAAAATTAGCCAGGTGTTGTGGCAGGCGCATGTAATCCCAGCTATTCGGAAGGCCGAGGCAGGAGAATTGCTTGAACCCGGGAGGGAGAGGTTGCAGTGAGCCGAGGATTGTGCCATCGTACTCCAGTCTGGGAGACAGAGTGAGACTACATCTCATAAAAATAAATTAATTAATTAAATAAAAATAAATACTGAAAAATGAGCCACAAATGTGAACAGTGATAATCACGGATGGTGGAGTTGTAGGTAATGTTTTTCTTTGTACTTTTCTGTATTTTCTCAATTCTTCACAATGGGAATGCTTTACATTTAAAAGAAGAAAATAATATTTTTTAATATAGAAAAAGTGCATTTTTTCCCCTAACACATATTTCTGATTGAAACCCTCTAAGCCTTACTGGATAGTTTAAAAAATAACTCTGTGGGCTCCTTCCAGTCCTTCATTTCTAAGCAAATCTCATATTCTTACTCATTTCCTAACCTGAGATCCATGTTGATCACTGCCATTATTCACCATGGACACTGTGCCTTTCTTCTTGTGCTTAATTCTTGGGACTTTTTCTGCCTCAAAAAAGCTTGCTTGATCACCATACAGTTGGCTGAAAAAACACATAAGGTTATAAATGTAAGTACTCTCAAAATGAAATACAGAAGTACTAGTAACATACAGGGTTATCAATTATTTCTTTACAGAAATGCCAACAGAATTCAAAATATTTTTTTTTCTAGATATTTAGGGAACTTGGGGGAAAAAAATCTAAATTTAAACCATATTTTAAAATGCAGATTGAAGCATGAGCAATTATATTTTTCCTCATTTAAGAATAAAAGACTTTGTTCTGCCCTTCCAGAGGTTAAAAATAAATAAATAAATAAATAAATAAAACAACTTACCCAAAGATAGACTCTCCTCCACGGCCAGTCCCTGTAGGATCGCCAGTTTGTATGATAAAATCCCTCTGTAATATGTAGGATTCTTTGTTAATTCACAGAGTTTGTTAGATAGTTCCAATAACAAAGGAAATGACTAATATCTACCAACTCACCTGTACATTGTGAATAAGGCAATAATTGTAATATTTTATTTTGCACAGTTTCAAGAAATTCAAGCAGGCTGAAAGAAAGTAAATACCAAATTTATCACAGTAATCCACAAACACATTTTTAAATAAGTAAAGCCACAGTAAAATGTAATTTCTAAATTACTATTAAAAGAAAAAAAAAGTCAAATGTCCAAAGCTATAAAAAAGGGCAATAGGCCGGGCGCTGGCTCACACCTGTAATCGCAGCGCTTTGGGAGGCGGAGGTGAGTGGATCACTTGAGGTCAGGAGTTTGAGACCAGCCTGGCCAATATGGTGAAACCCTGTCTCAACCAAAAATACCAAAAAAATTAGCCAGGCATGGTGGCGGGCGCCTGTAATCCCAGCTACTAGGGAGGCTGAGGCAGGAGAATCACTTGAACCCAGGAGGTGGAGGTTGCCGTGAACCAAGATCGCACCACTGCACTCCAGTCTGGGCAATAGAGCGAGACTCCATCTCAAAATAAAATAAAATAAAAGGGCAATAAGTCTAGAAAAAAACATTTTAAATTACCTTTTTTTTTCCTTTAATAGGAGTTTTGGGGCATCTGGGCTAATACAGAAAACTGACACTTATAAGCAATCATTTACTGATGGATTGATTTTATTACGAGAAAAAAGAACACTTAAAGAGCATATTGTAGTAGAAAAGGATCTAGCAGAATATATAAAAATGGATACGGATTATATCAATTAGGAAAAAGTCAAACACCCGGGGTCATTTTTTAAATAATAGTTAAACAGCACTTTATAAAAATCCATACACTTATGAACAACCTTTCTCATACAAGTTAATCTGCTTATCCAATAAACATTTACTGAGTACCTTCTAGATGCCTGACACTGCCATCACAAATGCCATTAAACTGTGGTCCCTGCTCCCAAAAAGTTCACAGTCTAGTCGTGGAAAGACACATTAACAAGCTCTTAAGGCACTAAGTTAGAAACCAGACAGACAGTAAGATATATGAGGCAATCCCTGCCCTCAAAAAGCTTACATTAAATTAGGGTCCTTACATCTGAACACAAGTCGTTACATACTGGGCATATCTAATTAATAACATAGGTGCCACTTATTTAAAATGGTAAAAAAAAGTAGTTTTAAAAATTCCACAAGAGTTCAAAAGATTGTTTCTGGCTAGGGAAATTAGAAAACCTCAGGGAAGGTTAAGGCAAGCATTAAAAGAACTGGACTAGCAGAGAGTGAAGGGTGAGCATTTTAGGTCTGGAAGACTATGAAAAGGCCTGGAAGTGGAAATTTAAATGTTTTAGGGGAGGTCCAAAACACCAAAGTTCTGTAACAGTCTGGTATTACACAGTAATAGACAATGAAAAGACTGGAGAGATAAGATGGGGCTGAGCTGTTGAAGAGTGCTGAATATCAGTCTTGCAGTTGTTTTTCTTGAATATATTTCTGGGCTTCATGTTTAACAGATAGGGGTGGTCCTTTTACTAGAAACAAAAATAATGAATTTAGGCAATGATCATCAATGGCTGCCAAAATCTTTAGGTCTTTCATCAAAATCCGATGGGAACAATTTATAAGCGCAACGAGGCCTTAACCCACTGACCAATTTTAACATCACAGAAAGAGCCAACCAGACATCAAGTGCCTCCTGAATGTGATGCAGCTGAAAGTACACACTATCTTATATGAAATATTCTTGCCAAAAACATTAAACTGGAACCTAATCAAGGCTCTGAAGCTAAAGAACAATTTATAGGAAACAGGGGACACAAAAATATGTTAACGCACCCAGTAAATAATCAGTCGAATCCAAAACAAGAGAAATTCTATAAGACAAAGCACCCAGGTTGTTTCTCAAAATTTTTTCAAGAAAAAAAGGGGGAGAACCAATAGATTAAAACATACATGAGACATTTTAACCAATATATGGACTTTGGGTCCTAATTTAAATCACCATATTTTTTAGAAGTTTATGAGATAATAAGAAAGTTTAAATGATACTAAAAATTATTGCTAGTTTTTTCAAAGTGTGATAAGATCTGTGGTTCTGTTTTTTTATTCTTTTTTACAACTTTTTCTCTTTTCTTTAGTATTTTTCCCTTTTCCCTGTCAAGTTTTTTTTCTTTTTTTAACCTGTCACTTATGTGGTACTTAAGCTCATAGTTCCATTTTTTCTTGTTTTTTTAGAGAGACGTTATATTTTAGAAATACATACTGAAGTAATTACAGATTAAATAGATGCACTGGAGGTGGGGGTATTATAAATGAAGCAAGATTGGCTATGTGTTCACAGCTGTTAAACAAAGCTGGTCATGTGGACATGAGAGTTCATTTACATGATTCTCTCTACATCTGTGTTTTAAATTTTCTATAATAAAAAGTTAAAAAAGAAAAGGAAGAAAGAATGGAAGGTAGGTAAGTCTGGATATGTTGATCATAGATTGATAAGTGGGTATAAATATAGCAGGTACACATGTAAGCACATCTCCAGTCATATGCTTACAAATATGTACAGGGGGTGGACTTATGTTTTGGTGTTATGGGCTTATCTTTGCAGAACCACTGCTTGTTAATTGGGTGGGTAGCTCTACACCCCTTTATTTCCTCATAACTCTGGGAAAAGAGGCCCATTTATTTTGCCAGGTGCTACTCTACATGGGCAGAGCATCAAAGGAACTCAAAGAAAAGCAAAATCAAGAGATAAAAAACAAAATTCCCTATAATATTCTTTGAAACACTCGATCCAGCCACTCGATCCAAGCTTACCCCAGTATTATGAGGCAACCAATTATTTTGTTTATGCCAGTTTGAGTTGGGTTTCTATCACTTGCACAAAGGGTCCTAACTAATACAACACATTTATATCCATTAGTCATTATAATGAACCTCTAGTGTGTGCCCTAAAAGTAGCAGACATTGTACTGGGTACTCAGGATATAGAGATGATAATTATGGTATAGTTCCTGCTCTCATTGGAGTTTACATTCTTGAGCGAGGACACGCTTGTTAAACAACACCAGGATAATAGGTAAATGTTAAAATAAAATGTGTCATGTGGTTTATAAAAGACCTAAGACACAGCAGAGGAAACCTCAGGTAACTCTGCTTAGAAAGGAAGGAGAGCTTCAAAGAAGAGATGATGCTTGATCTGAGATTTAGATAATAAGTAGTAAGTTTGCCAGAAGGACAATAGTGGAGAAGAATATTGTTTAGAAGAAACAGCAAAAGAATGGTAACAATGGTACGGGAGAGTTTGTAGTGTTTTCGCCAGGTGGAGAGGAGGGAGGAATAGCTGCGTGCGAGGGAAAGCGGAGCACGGCAGGAGGTAGTTATTGTACAATATTGCAACTTATTTCACCTTCTTTGATAGGCTCTGCATTCCATGTGGGTAGGACCCTGTTTGTAACTAATCTCTCCTGGTCTCAGTTTCTTCCTGACTCTGATACATTCTCCACACCGTTGCCTATTATCTTCTCAAAACAAGTTGCCATGCCTCAATCCTGCTGTTAAAGTCTTCAAGGACTCTGATCATCAGTAGGGCACACAAGACTATTCACGACTGACCTAGGCGTATCTGACCACACTCGAGTCTACCATTCCACGACTCACACCAGTCCTTCCAGCCACACCAAACTACTTGCCGTTTCCAGAAAATTCCAAACAAAGAAAGTCCAAGCTAAGAAAACCCTCATTCCCATTCATCTTTGAAAGAACTAGTTCAAGTGTTCTATATAGTATTCGCTAGCTTTGCTTCTTCCCACCCCCCACCAAAGAAGCCGCCCTCCTCTGGTTTCCATGGCAACTTACACATTCTTCTACCATAACATATAGAAAACTAAAATGGGTTCCTGTGTCTACTTCCCCCAATGGAAAAATCAGACCCTCGGGGGCAAGAAGCCAAGCCCAGGACTTAGCCCAGTGCCTCGAAGGCTCAGTCCACACTCCAGACAACCTCTTCCTCCTCCACCTAAGCGGTATGCCCACACTCGCTGCGCCAAGCACACCCTAACTGCCTTCATCAAGATTTAACCGATTACACACCAAGCAATAGTTCCTATGTTCCTCTCACGAGTAAACACAATAAAGGCACAAAAGCTATGGGTATTGTATGTGCAGCTCGAATCACACACACACACGCCCCACACACACACTCCCAAAGGCAATTAATGACCGCAAGCACCCTCCACCGGACTGGCCAACACAAAATACGGGAGAAGGGCTGCCAAGGCTCAAACGAATTCCCGTCACAAAAACTTTTCTAGCCAAGGCCGGTTAATAAAATAGCCCAGTCGCGGGCACCAGCAGCCCAGAAGCTCGAGCTCTAGCCAATCTCTGCCCTGGACTGCGCAGAGAAGGGAAAGTAGGGAGACAAGCTCGGGAGCCCCGGCGACAGGTGAGTGGGGCTCAAGCCTCACCACGCGGCCGTTCCTCGGTGTACAAGTCGATGACGACGTCGCCTAAAGTGGTCTCCAGTAGAACCGCCATGGCGCCCGCTCCTCCTCCGCTACAAACCCGGGGGGGGGGCGGTGACAGGCGCAGGCCGTCGGCGTCGTCTACGCCACGCGTCACCCTCGGCGCGACCCCTTTTGCGTCATCTCGCCGGCGCCGCCCCCGGTTCCCGGCAGTTCCTTCCGGTCGGCGTGCGGGCGCCGGGCTGCCCAGTTGATTTAGGGTTCGGGTTGGTCCCGCCCCCGGCGCGGCCGTTTTGAAAATCCTGGTCCGCCCTTGGCGATTTTGGTGGAAGCCTGTCCCTCAGAACGGTCTCAGTATAGTGTTTTGTGCCCCGTTTGTGTCCGTCTCAAGAGCAGAACGGCCCTCCGCGCGGCCCTTTTATCCACCAGGGGGCGCCCGCGGCGGGATCTCTCCACCTATTTGGGCGGACTCCTCCGGATTTCCTCGTCAGTCTCCTTTTCGCAAAACAACTTTGGGCCTCTACTAGGGGTTTCCGATTCTAAGAACTAACATTTTGTTTTGTTTTCTGTTTTGAGACAGGGTCTCGCTCTGTTGCCCAGGCTGGAGTGCAGTGGCGCGATCTCGGCTCACTGCAACCTCCACCTCCCGGGCTCCAGCGATTTTCCTGTCTCAGCCTCCCAAGTGACCACAGGCGCGCGCCACCACGCCCGGCTAATTTTGTTCTTTTATTTTTTGTAGAGATGGCGGTCGGGGGAGGTGGTCTCACTATGTCGCTCAGACTGGTCTCAAACTCCTGAGCTCAAGGAGTTCGAACTCTTCCCGCCTTGGCCTCCCGAAGTGCTGGGATTACTGGCGTGAGCCACTGCGCCTGGCCAAAACTAACATTTTGCCATGCAAGTTTATTCCCCAGACACTCTTCTGGGCAAGCCTGTCACTCTCTCTTATGACATTTTACACATAATCTTCAATAACTTCACATCTGACGAAAAGCCAAAGCTTTTTTTTTTTTTTTTTTTTTTTTGAGACGGAGTCTCGCTCTGTCGCCCAGTCTGGAGTGCAGTGGCGCGATCTCGGCTTACTGCAAGCTCCGCCTCCCGGGGTCACCCCATTCTCCTGCCTCCGCCTCCCGAGTTGCTGGGGCTACAGGTGTCCGCCATCACGCCCGGCTAATTTTTTGTGTTTTTAGTAGAGACGGGGTTTCACCGTGTTAGCCAGGATGGTCTCGACCTCCTGACCTCGTGGATCCGCCCGCCTCCGCCTCCCAAAGTGCTGGGATTACAGGCTTGAGCCACCGCACCCGGCGGAAAAGCCAAAGCTTTTATAATGGTTTACAAGATCCTCTCCTACCCCATCCTACGCCATCTTCTTATTCCTCTGAAGCCACACTAGACAGTTTGCTATTCCCTGAACACTGCTGACATACTCCTGCCCCAGGGCCTTTTCACTTGCCTTGGTTGAGGGACCTCTTCCTCCAGTTATTTGTATGGCTCCCATTCACCTCCTTCAAGCGCTTTGGCGTCGGTCACCCTGTCAGTGAGGCCCTCCATGGCTGCCATAATTAAAATTAACCCCACAGACACTTCTTTTTCTCCATATAGCTTTTTCTCCAGAGTACATTTTACAATCTAACATGCTATTTACGAATTTGTTTGTTTGTTTATTGTTACTAGAATGTGTGTTCCAGGATATTCCATCTTGTCTGTTTTGTTTAAAGCTATATCCCTAATGCGTATGACAGCCTGGTACACAATGTGCAAATAAATGTTTGTTGAATGAATAAATATGGTTTTTCGGTTTGGGGTTTTTTTTTTTTTTTTTTTTTGAGACGGAGTCTCGATCTGTTGCCCAGGCTTGAGTGCAGTGGTGCGATTTCAGGTCACTACAACCTCCGCCTCCTGGGTTCAAGCGATTCTCCTGCCTCAGCCTCCCCAGTAGCTGGGGCTACAGGTGCCCGCCACAGCGACTGCCACCACAATATTCATGGCTGGGCGTGGTGGCTCATGCCTGTAATCCCAGCACTTTGGGAGGCCGAGGTGGGCGGATCACCTGAGGTCAGGAATTTGAGACCAGCCGGGCCCATCATGGTGAAACCCCGTCTCTAATAAAAAATACAAAAAAAAAAAAAAAAAAAAAAAACCACTAGCTGGGTGTGGTAGCGCATGCCTGTAATCCCAGCTACCCAGGAGGCTGAGGCAGGAGAACTGCTTGAACACGGAAGGTGGAGGTTGCAGTGAGCCGGGATTGCGCCACTGCACTCCAGCCTGGGTGACAGAGCAAGACTCCGTCTCGAGGAAAAAAAAAAAAAAAGAAAGTGCTCCCATACCATGTTCCATTTATGCCTGATATGTGTTTAAGGGTTAAAAGTAAAGCCAACAAAGGGAATCCTAAGACTGTGAGTTCTGGGTCATTGTAAGGTTCCTCAGTGCTGTTGAACTGAGCAAACCATTTAGGACAGACCCAACAATTAGTCTTGTTGTATAAATGGGCCATGGCGGATATTGTAGGAGCTAAAGGGTGTGACGTATTACTAAGTCCCATAAAAAATCCTAACAGACCTAGTGATAGTAAAACACTCATGTTTACTGTTGGTTAATAACTGTTATTCCTGCTGTGAGGATAGTAATTAAGCAAAATGCTACAGTAATTGAGATTCTGTTCGATATTACCCCCTGAGGGTGCTATAGTATATAGTAATAACTTGGCTTAAAAGGAGAGGTAGAAACGGCAAAAAGTATTTGGTGAGGTAGAGGCGAGACTAAGGTGAGTGGTTCTTACTCCGTTACTTATCTTTTGTGATTTTCAGCTTATGGTCTCCTACTTCTTCGCATTGATATTCAGGTCATTTCTCTGGGCTGTCAGGGGTTGCTCCCTCAGCTTTCCAGGCTTTGACTCGAGTGTGATGTATCCAAAAGTTGATTCCTGTAACTTTTATTGCTGAGGGAGCTGAAAGAATGGTGTAAGGCCCTTCCCAGCTTGGGCTTAGGAAGAGAGAGAAGGGAGAGCCTTCACCAGTACCAAATCTCCTGGGTTAAATAGAGGTGGTCCAATTTCCTGGGGTTGGGGCTTTGCTAATTGTGCTAATTCCTGTTGCAAGTGAGCCAGAGAAGTTACCTGCTTGACTAGCTCAGAGGTTTCTTGATCTAATAGAAAATCATTGGTAAAGAAAGATCATCCATACAGCATCTCAAAAGGGCTAAGACCAAGTTTTGAAGGGGTATTTTTTATTCGTAGTAAGGCCATAAGAAGAAGAGTGACCCAAGGAAGGTGAGTTTCTTGGGATAATTTTCTGATGTGTCTCTTGATCATATCATTAGTTTTCTCTACCTTTCCTGAGGATGGGGGTCTTCAAGCACAGTGGAGATGGTATTCTATGCCTAGTGCTTTTGAGACCCCCTTGTGTGACAGCTGCCTTAAATGAGGGTCCATTGTCATTTTGAAGATACCTAGGTAGACCAAAGCGGGGAGTTATTTCATTAACTAACAAACACTTTTATTACCTCAGAGGCTTTTTCTGTACGGCATGGGAATGCCTCTACCCAGTTAGTGAAGGTGTCTGACCATACCAGCAGGTATTGGATGCCCTTTGTCTTCGGCATGTGGGTGAAGTCTATTTGGCAGTCTTCTCCTGGATAACCTCCTATTCTTTGGGGTTGAGGAGGAAGGAGTCGCCTGTTAAGGATTATTTTTAAGACAGACTTCACAAGCATTAACAATCTCCTTAACTGTTTTTAGTAAGTTATCTCCTGAAAACAATCTCTGGGCACATTGATATGTCTTATCCTTTCCCAGGTGAAAAGCTTGGTGAAGGACTTCAAGGACTTTCCATTGGCTAGAGGCTGGCAAGTGGAGCTTGCCATCCTCCGACTGTCACCATCCTGAGGGCCGAAATGTATACCCTCAAGAAGTGGCCCATTCTGCTTCTGTAGGGGAGTACTGAGGTTTAATTCCTCTGATGGAGCCTTCCCACACTAGAGGAGTTTGAAGTGTTGATGTCTTGAGGCTTTCTTGCCACTGACTTAGCTGCCTGATCAGCTAATCTGTTTCCTTCAGCTACCTCATCTGTTCCCTTTTGATGTCCCCTACAATGCATTACTGCGATTTCTCATGGAAGGAAAACTGAGGATAGTAATGTATTAATTTCCTGGTGATATTTTATAGGGGATCCATTGGTGGTAAGAAAACGCCTTTCCAGGCCGGGCATGGTGGCTCACGCCTATAATCCCAGCACTTTGGGAGGCCGAGACGGGCAGATCATGAGATCAGGAGTTCGAGACCAGCCTGGCCAACATGGTGAAATTCCGTCTCTACTAAAAATACAAAAATTAGCTGGGCATGGTGGCAGGTGCATGTAATCCCAGCTACTTGGGAGGCTGAAGCAGGAGAATCGCTTGAACCTGGGAGGCAGAGGTTGCAGTGAGCTGAGATCGTGCCATTGCACTCCAGCCTGGGCAACAAGAGCAAAAGTCCGTCTCAAAAAAAAGAAAAGAAAATGCCTTTCCTTCCAAATGGTCGCATGAGCATGGAAAACTAGGAAAGCATACTTGGAGTCAGTGTAAATATTAGCTACCTTACCTTTGCTTAATTCAATTGCTCTTGTAAGAGCTATTAGCTCAGCTAATTGAGCGCTTGTGCCTGGAGGAAGAGACACACTTTCAATAGAATCAAATTCAATAGAATCAAATAGTGGCTAGATTGAGGCTAGAACAAGTCTTTAATTGGATGTGGGAACCCTCTAACAACAGGGCCTGATATTTAAGCCAATGGAGTTGTGTTCCCAGGGGAATTATGGCTGCCTCCTTCCTTGGAGCAAGTAGTCAATGACTACTGTGCATCCTGCCTTGCGGATCCCTTGTTCTATAAAGAGCTCCCATCTGTGAAGAGGGTCCAGTCTGGATTCTCTAGGGGAGTTTCCCTGAGTTCCTCCCTGGCTGCATAGGTTTGTACTATGACTTGTTCACAGTTATGTTCAGGTTCCCCAGTTTCCTCAGGGAGGAAGGTGGCTGGATTTAGGTTAGAACAAGTCTTTAATTGGATGTGGGAACCCTCTAACAGCAGGGCCTGATATTTAAGGAGTCAGCTCTCTGTTAGCCAAAGCCTTACTCTAGAGTACAGTAGTCCTGCCACATTATGTGGGGTGTAAACAGTTAAATCATTCCCCAGGGTTAGTTTGGAGGCTTCTGGGACCAGCAGAGCCACCAGTCCCTTCTAGCTTGTAGAGTTTCTGCTGGCTTGGTAGTGGCAAATTCTCTCAGCATTTGTTTGTCTGAAATAGATTGTATCTTTGTTTGTGAAGCTTAGTTTCACTGGATACAAAATTCTTGGCTGATAATTGTTTTGTTTAAGGAGGCTAAAGATAAGACCTCAATCCCGACAAGCTTATAGGGTCTCTGCTGAGAAACTGTTGTTAATCTGATAGGTTTTCCTTTATAGGTTACCTGATGCTTTTGCCTCACAGCTCTTAAGATTCTTTCCTTCTTCTTGACTTTAGATAACCTAATGACTATGTGCCTAGGTGGTGATCTTTTTGTGATGAATTTCCCGGGTGTTCTTTGAGCTTCTTGTATTTGGATGTCTAGGTTTCTAGCAAGGCCAGCCCCAGAGCTGTTTATACTGGCACCAGTGTTAAGTGGGTCAAATTCTTGGGCCTCCAGGTGGCTTGCTCAAATGCTGGTAGTGCTAGTGATAATCCAGGTGTTTGGGTAGGTTTTGGGCTCCTGGGTAGCTGCTGGGAAGTGACTGATGGCAGTAGCAGTGGTGGAGCAACCCACTGGGGCCCAAGCAGTCTGTGCTGGTATTGGCGAGGGCTGTGACAGGTTGAGTTGCACTGATAGCACTGCCAGCTGTGATAGTATCAGCAGGATGGGTCAGCCCAACCTTAGACCCCAGCAGGAGTGGCCATTCAGGTGTCAATGGTCATAGATTGGGATGGGTGATTTTCAGGTCCCTGGATAGCATGCTTGAGTACTGGAGGAATGGTACTAGGCTGGCCAACTTGTCCTCTGGCCCTGTGGTAGTGCATTTACATGCTTTTTGTGATAGGTAGAGGCAGAATGGTCCACAGGCCACAGGCAGAATGCTCAGGTGTGGGCAGTGGCAGCTGTGCTGTGGGCCTGCCCTCAGGGAAGGTGAGACCTATCTCAACTGGAGTAGCGCAGGCAGGCAGCTGTAGGCAGTGCAGTTTGCCCGGGCCTTGGTCCCACAGCAGCCTGCAGCTGCAGTGGTGAGATTTGTCCTGGGGTTGCATAGGAGTGTCTGGCCTCCCCTCTCACTTCTCAGCCCAATGGCAGCAATGTCAGCATCAGCCTGGCCCCCGGGCAAGATACAAATCCCCAGAGGCTAGGCTCTGAAAATGTCACCAAGCTGAAGCTACTCTGGCCTTGGATGCCTCTGGGACTTTGTATGAGTTCCCTCTTTGAAGCTGTGTCTCTGTGCGATCTCTAAGCACCTTCCTGTTAGGCTTGAGGCCTGCATGGGTTGAGTGGTTCTGCAGCTACATTATAAAAGACGATGACAGAAATATGAAGCTCTAAGGGTTTCTCTCTTACCCTTTCCCTGTATTGGGAAGCTTCTCCCACTTCTCATCCAATCCTGGCTGAGCAAGCTGCCTCTTTCCCTGCTTTCAGTGCTTCCTGTCACTTTTCTGTTGAATCCCAGTGTTCTTTCTTAGACAATCTCTTTGAAGTGTGAATATCTAGTTGCTATATTTGTCCCTCTCCATGGAGGAGGTGCATACTAGCTGCATCTAGTCAGGCATCTTGAACCCTCTCCTTGATGTTAATGTTTGGAAAGCAACAAAAATGTACTAATCTTTCCTCCAGACTTAATCTACTTTACTATTTACATTTGGTAGAATTGCAAATAATATAGCTCTTTCTTTTCACCTATGTAACTACTATACAAACCACTTCAACATATTTAAATATTTGTAGCATTAGAGACAATAAGATAATGACAAGCAGAAACTATATAATGAAATGGTATTTTCCTTGTGATGGTAGAATATTTTATATTTAGGGATATAATTAAGTACAGCATAATTTAAAGATGGTGTAAATTACACACTGAATAATAATAAGAAGGTATTCTATCTAGAAAGATGTCCATACCTTAATTATCACTGTTGGAAAATGATTGAAAAATTAAAAATTAAAAAAAAAATGCCCATACCAGAGTCTGATTCTTCAAAACAATCTGGCAATACTGTATATAGTCATTAATGAATAACTCCAGATGTGAAATCATTTCTCATATTTATTATGTCACTTTCTAATTCTCTTTGAATAGTCCAAATTCTTCTTTAAAAATTAATTGATTAGTGGCTCACACCTGTAATCCCAACACTTTGGGAGGCCAAGGCAGGCAGATTACTTGAGCTCGGGAGTTTGAGACCAGCCTGGCCAACATGGTAGAAGCCCGTTTCTACTAAAAATACAAAAATTATCTGGGCATGGTGGTGCATGCCTGTAATTCCAGCTACTTGGAAGGCTGAGGCACAAGAATTGCTTGAACCCGGGAGGTGGAGGTTGCAGTGAGCCGAGATCATGCCACTGTACTCTAGCCTGGGTAATGGAGTGAGACTCTGTCTTTAAAAAAAAAAAAAAAAAAAAAAAAAAAAAAATTGCTTGATTTTTCCAAACCCTCTCTTTTTTTCCTTGGATTTGTAATATTTCTCTTAAGGATACACAGAATGTTATCAAACACTACTCTTTAACACTATCTCTAGTCTTGTAATTTAGGATTCTGCTAGGGAAAGATTATATGAGTTATATACACAGTATCAGGCAATTAGGTTGAACTAATGTTTCAGTTTTCTTTTTCTTTCTTGAAAAAAATGTTTTTGAGACAGGGTCTCACTCCTATTCAGGCTGGAGTGCAGTGGGATGATCAGGGCTCACTGCTGCTTCAACCTCGGTGAGTATTGAAGTCCCCCACTCTACCAAAAATACAAAAATTTGCCAGATGTGGTGGCAGATGCCTGTAATCTCAGCTACTTGGGAGGCTGAGGCAGGAGAATTGCTTGAACCCAGGAGGCAGAGGTTGCAGTGAACCCACATCGTGCCACTGTGCTCCAGTCTGGGCAGCAGAGTGAGACTCCATCTCAAAAAAACAAAACAAAACGAAACAAAACAAATCTATGATAAACTCTCTCAAAAATAACCAACCATCTATGATAAACACATAGCCAACATTATACTGAACAGGGAAAAGTTTAAAGCATTCCCCCTAAGAACTGGAATAAGACAAGGACGATCACTTTCACCACTTCTATTCAACATAGTATTAGAAGTCCTAGCCAGAGCAATCAGACAAGAGGAATAAAGGGAATCCAAATCGGTAAGGAAGAAGTCAAATTGTTGCTGTTTGCTGATGATGTGATCGTATACCTAGAAACCCTAAAGACTCATCCAAAAAGTTACGACATCTCATACACGAATTCAGTAAAATTTCAGGATACAAAATCAATGTACACAAATCAGTAACACTGTTATACACCAACAGCAATCAAGCTGAGAATCAAACCAAGAATTCAATCACTTCTACAATAGCTTGCAAAAAAATAATAAAATACTTAGGAATATACCTAACCAAGGAGGTGAAAGACCTCTACAAGGAAAACTATTAAACACTGCTGAAAGAAATCACAGATGACACAAACAAATGGAAACACATCCCATGCTCACGAATGGGTAGAATCAGTATTGTGAAAATGACTATACTGCCAAAAGCAATCTACAAATTCAATGCAATTCTCATCAAAATACCATCATCGTCTTCACAGAACTAGAAAAAACAATCCTAAAATTTATATAGAACCAAAAAAGACCCCATATAGCCAAAGCAAGACTAAGCAAAAAGAATCATTTTCTTTTTTTTTTTTTAGACGGAGTTACTCTTGTTGCCAAGGCTGGAGTGCAATGGCGCGATCTCGGCTCACCGCAATCTCCGCCTCCTGGGTTCAAGCAATTCTGCCTCACCCTCCTGAGTAGCTGAGATTATAGGCATGCGCCACTAGTCCTGACTAATTTTTTGGACTTTTAGTAGAGATGCAGTTTCTCCGTGTTAGTCAGGCTGGTCTTGAACTCCCGACCTACGGTGATCTGCCTGCCTCGGCCTTCCAAAGTGCTGGGATCACATGTGTGAGGCTGTACCCGGCCTTTTTTGTTCTTTACCTGACTTCAAACTCTACTATAAGGCTGTAGTCACCAAAACAGCATGGTACTGGTATAAAAATAGGCAAATAGATCAATGGAACAGAATAGAGAACCCAGAAATAAAGCTAACAGCCAACTGATCTTAAACAAAGCAAACAAAAACATAAAGCGGGGAAAGAACATACAAACAGTTTGTATCCCATACAAACAGTGCTGGGATAATTGGCAAGCCACATGTAGAAGAGTGAAACTGAATCCTCATGTCTTACCTTATCTAAAAATCAACTGAAGATGGATCAAAGACTTCAATCTAAGACCTGAAACCATCAAAATTTTAAAAGATAACATCGGAAAAACTCTTCTAGACATTGGCTTAGGCAAAGACTTCATGATCAAGAACCCAAAAGCAAATGCAACAACAAAAAAGATAAATAGATGGGACTTAATTAAACTAAAAAGTTTCTGCACAGCAAAAGAAATAATCAGCAGAGTAAACAGACAACCCACAGAGTGGACAAAAATTTTCACAAACTGTGCATCCAACAAAGGACTAATATCCAGAATCTGCAAGGAACTCAAACAAATCAGCAAGAAAACAAAATAGTCTCATTGAAAATTAGGCTAAGGACATGAATAGACAATTCTCAAAAGAAGATATACGAATGGTCAACAAACATGAAAAAATGCTCAACATCACTAATTATCAGGGAAATGCAAATCAAAACCACAATGCGATACCACTTTACCCCTGTAAGAATGGCCATAATTAAAAAAAAAAATAGATACTGGCATGGATATGGTGCAAAGGGAACACATCTACACTACTGGTGGGAATGTAAACTCGCACAACCACTACGGAAAACATTATGGAGATTCCTTAAAGAACTAAAAGTAGATCTACCATTTTGATGCAGCAGTCCCACTTTTGGATTTCCACTCAGACAAAAAGAAGTCATTACATGAAAAAGACACTTGCACAGACATGTTTGTAGCAGCACAATTCACAATTGTAAAAATATGGAACCCGCCCAAATGTCCATCAGTCAACGAGTGGATAAAGAAAATGTGGCAGTGGCCGGGCGCAGTGGTTCACGCCTGTAATCCCAGCACTTTGGGAGGCTGAGGCGGGCAGATCATCTGAGGTCAGGAGTTGGAGACCAGCCTGACCAACATGGCAAAACTGCATCTCTATTAAAAATACAAAAATTAGGCTGGGTGCGGTGGCTCATGCTTGTAATCCCAGCACTTTGGGAGGCCAAGGCGGGTGGATCACGAGGTCAGGAGATCGAGACCATCCTGGCTAACATGGTGAAACGCTGTCTCTACTGAAAATACAAAAAATTAGCCAGGCGTGGTGGTGGGCACCTGTAGTCCCAGCTACTCGGGAGGCTGAGGCAGGAGAATGGCGTGAACCCGGGAGGTGGAGGTTGCAGTGAGCCGAGATCGCGTCACTGCACTCCAGCCTGGGCGACAGAGTGAGACTCCACCTCAAAAAAAAAATAATAATAATAATTAGCTGGGCGTGGTGGCACACACCTGTAATCCCAGCTACTTGGGAGGCTGAGGCAGGAGAATTGCTCGAACCTGAGAGGCAGAGGTTGCAGTGAGCCAAGATCATGCCACTGCACTCCAGCCTGGGTGACAGAGAGAGACTCCGACTCAAAAAAAAGGGAAAGAAAGAAAAGAAAGTGTGATATATATATATACACCATGGAATACTACTCAGCCATAAAAAGAAACAAAATAATAGCATTTGCAGCAACCTGGAAGGAGTTGCAGACCATCATTCTAAGTGAAGTAACTCAGGAATGGAAAACTAAACATTGTATGTTCTCACTTATAAGTGGGAGCTATGCTATGAGGATGCAAAGGCATAAGAATGATCCAATGGACTTTGGGGACTCAGGGGGAAGGTTGAAAGGGGGTAAGGAATAAAAGACTATAATTAGGTACAGTGTACACTGCTCAGATTATAGGTGTAGCAAAAGTTCAGAAATCACCACTAAAGAAGTTATCCATGTAACCAAATACCACTTGTTCCCCACAAACTATTAAAATTTAAAATTTAAAAATTTAAAAAATTTTAAAGTAATTGACAATAAAAAACACAAAAAAGTAGAATGATTTCAAATAAACAACCTAATAATGCACTTAAAGGAACTAGAAAAGCAAGAACAAATCACACCCCCAAATTATGAGAAGAAAAAATAAAGATCAGAGCAGAACTAAATCAATTTGAGACTAAAAAATTACAAAGGACCAATGAAACAAAAAGTTGGTTCTTCAAAAAAATAAACAAAATTGATAAACTGTTATCTAGACCAACCAAGAAAAGAATACTCAAAGAAACAAAATCAAAGATGAGAAAGGAGATATTACCATTGATGCCACAGAAATACAAAAAAATTATCAGAGACTTTTATGACTATATGCTGACAAACTGGAAAACCTAGAGGAAATGTATAAATTCTTGGACACATACAATGTACCAAGACTGAATCAGAAAGAAACAGAAAACCTGAACAGACTAATAATGAGTAACAAGATTGAATCAGTAATAAAAAATCTCTCAACAATATAAAGCCTAGGATCAGATGGATTCACATCCAAATTTGCCCAAATGTACAAAGTAGAACTAATGTCAATCCTCCTGAAATGATTCCAAAAAAATTGAAAAGGAGGGAATTCTCCCTAATTCTTTTTTTTTTTTTTTTTTTTTTTTTTGAGACAGAGTCTTGGTCTGTCACCCAGGCTGGAGTGCTGTGGCGTGATCTCGGCTCACTGCAACCTCCACATATCGGATTCAAGCAATTCTCCTGCCTCAGCCTCCCGAGTAGCTGGGACTACAGGTGTGCAACACCATGCTCGGCTAATTTTTGTATTTTTAGTAGAGATGGGGTTTCACCATGTTGGCCAGGCTGGACTCGAACTCTTGACCTCGTGATCCGCCCACCTTAGTCTCCCAAAGTGCTGGGATTACAGGCGTGAGCCACCATGCCCAGCCCTCCCTAACTAATTTTATGAGGCCAGTGTCACCTTCATATCAAAACCAAACAAGGACAAGAAAAGAGGAAACTACAGGCCAATATCCCTGATGAACATAGATGCAAAATCCATAGAAGAAAATACTAGCAAATCAAATCAGCAGCATATCAAAAACTAATACACCATGATCAAGTGTGATTTATACCTGGGATGCAAAGATGGTACAACATACACAAATCAATAAATGTGATACATCACATCAACAGAATGAAGGACTAAAACCATATGATCATCTCAATAGATGCAGAAAAAGCATTTAATAAAATTCAACATCCATTCTTGAGAAAAACTCTCAACAAACTAGGCATAGAAGGAACATACCTCAAAGTAATAAAGGCCATATATAACAAATCCACAGCTAGCATTATACTGAATTCAAAAAAGTTGAAAGCCTTTCCTCTAAGAAGTGGATCAAGACAAGGATGCCCACACTTACCACTCCTATTCAACATAGTACTAGAAGTCATACCAAAGGAATCAGACAAGAGAAAGAAATAAAAGGCATTCAAATTGGAAAAGAAGAAGTCAAACTACCTCTCTTTGTTGACGATATGATCTTATATGTAGAGAAACCTAAAAGACTCCACCAAAAAACTCTTAGATTTAATAAATAAATTCAGTAAAGTTGCAGTTTACAAAATCAACACACAAATCGTAGTTCCTGTATGCCAATAATGATCTAGCCAAGAAAGAAATTAAGAAGGCAATTCCATGTACAATAAATATAAAAAAACCAAAAATACCTAGAAATAAATTTAACCAGGGAGGTGAAATATCACTACAAAGAAAACTATAAAACACTATTTAAAGAAATCGAAGATGACACAAATGAATGGAAAATATCCCACGCTCATGAACTGGAAAAATTAATATAATTAAAATGATCATATTGCCCAAAGTAATCTACAGATTCAATGCAATCCCTATTAAAATACCAATTCATTTTTTATAGAATTATTAAAAACAATCCTAAAATTCACATGCAACCAAAACAGAGCCCAAATAACCAATGTAATCCTGAGCAAGAAGAATAAAGCTGGAGGCATCATATTACCTGACTTCAAAACATATTACCAAAACAATATAGTAACCAAAACAGCATGGTATTTGTATAAAAATTGACACACAGACAAATGAAACAGAAGAGAGAACCCAGAAACAAAGCCATATGTTGACAGCCAACTGATCTTTGACAAAGCTGAAAAGAGTTTATACTGGGAAAAGGACATCTCCTTCAATCAATGGTGCTGGGAAAATTGGATAGCCACATGCAAAAGAATAAAACTGGACACCTATCTCTCACCATATACAAAAATCAAGTCAAGCTGGATTAAAAAATTAAACATAAGATCTGAAACTACAAAAATACTGGACAAAAACCTAGGGAAACCTCTCCTGGACATTGGCCTAGGCAAATAATTTATGACTAAGACCTCAAAAGCACATACAACAAAAACAGGAATAGACAAATGGGAATTAATTAAACTAAAAAGCTTCTACATAGCAAAAGAATCAGCAGAATGAAGAGACAACCTGTTGAATGGGAGAAAACATTTGCAAACTATTCATTCAACAGGGCACTAATATCCAGAATATATAAGGAACGTGACTGAACAGGAAAAAACAACAATCTCTTTAAAAAGTGGCCAAAGTCGGCTGGGCATGGTGGCTCACACCTTTAATCCTAGCACTTTGGGAGGCCGAGGTGGGAGGATCCTTTGAGCCCAGGAGTTCAAAACTAGTCTGGGCAACATAGCAACATAGCAAGACCCTGGGCAACATAGCAAGACCCTGTCCCTTATTTTTTTTTAAAGTCGGCAAAGAACATAAATAGACATTTCTCAGAAAAAGACATACAAATGTCCAACAGATATATGAAAAAATGCTCAACATCTCTAACTGTCACAGAAATGCAAAGCAAAACCACAATGAGATATCTTACCATTTGGAATGGCTATGATTAAAAAGACAAAAAATAACAGATGTTGGCAATGATGCAGAGAAAAAAACTTTTATACACTGGGAGAATGTAAATTAGTATAGCCACTGTGGAAAACAGTATGGATATTTCTCGAAAAACTAAAATAGAATTACCGTTCAATCCAGCAATCCCACTGCTGGCTATCTACCTGAGGAAAAAGAAATCAATATATCAAAGGAATACCTGCACTCACATGTTTATTTCACCACTATTCACAATAGAAATATAGAGGATCAACCTCAGTGTCCATCAACAGATGAACAGATAAAAAAAAGATATATATACACAATTGAATACTATTTGGTTATTAAAAAGAATGAAATAATGTCATTTATAGCAACATGGATGGAACTGGAGGTCATTATCTTAAGTAAAATATGCCAGGCACAGAAAGAAAAAATATTGCATGTTCTCATTTACATGTGGGAGCTAAACAATTGGACCACATGGAGGTAGACAATGGAAAGGTAGATGACAAAAACTGGGTAAGGTGAGTGAGGGGGAAAGGGAAGGATGAAGTCAAGTGGGTTAAAGGGTATAAACATACAGTTACAAGAAATTAATTCAATGTTTGATAGAAGAGTTGGGTGATGTTAGTCAAACAAAAATGTACTATACTCAGGTGATACATACGCTACATACCCTGAATTGATCACTATACACTACATACATATAACAAAGTTTCACATATACCCCATAAATCTGTACAAACATGAACAAATAAAAACACAAATAGATTGGTTGGGTTGTATATGAGAGGTGCACTCCCAGAGGTGCCCACCAGGGCATGAGCTCTGGATTGGCTGTGTTGTATATGAGATGTAAACTCCCAGAGGTGCCCAGGGAAGTAGTTTGCGATTTCTAGGAATTAGCTAACCCTCGGAGCGGCAGTGTCTCCGGGGCCAGCAAGGCCCCAGGTGCCGTAACATCAAGAATACAGAAAATAGGCAAATACAGTTAATACATATGGCTATGAAGTTGCCTGTCATTTTAGCACCAACTGAGGTAAACAATGATAAAGTGAGGCTTTTATATTCTAGTGAATTAAATAAAGTGAATCCTGACTCAAAAGAAGAAAATCCACTCCCAAGAGGGAAATCCACTGAAGGCAGAGGAAGCACACCCTACACTCTGCTTCTGCTTCCAAGTGGAGGCTTCTTTCATTTCTAAAGGTGTTTTAAAAAGTCAAATAAGGCTGGGCACGGTGGCTCACACCTGTAATCCCAGCACTTTGGGAGGCTGAGGCAGGTGGATCATGAGGTCAGGAGTTCAAGACCAGCCTGGCCAACATGGTGAAACCCCGTCTCTACTAAAAATACAAAAATTAGCCAGGTGTGGTGGCAGGCACCTGTAATCCCAGCTACTCGGGAGGCTGAGGCAGAAGAATTGCTTGAACCCGGGAGGTGGAGGTTGCAGTGTGCTGAGATCGTGCCACTGCACTCCAGCCTGGGTGACAGAGCAAGACTCCATCTCAGAAAAAAAAAAAAAAAAAGTCAAATAAGACAAATGAAAATGGCATCTTACCACAAATATAACCTACTTATCTGGGTTACTGCATATGAAATGATCTCTAAACAAACTCTTCTTGCAGTATCTGTTACAGATGTTCTATTTTTCAAAACCTGAAACCTGATAAGATTTCTTATTCCTTAGGATACTTATTTTAATCTTTTTTTTTTTTTTTCAAGGCGGAGTCTCGCTGTGTCGCCCAGGCTGGAGTACAGTGGCTAGATCTCGGCTCACTGCAAGCTCTGCCTCCCGAGTTCGAGTTCATGCCATTCTCCTGCCTCAGCCTCCTGAGTAGCTGGGACTACAGGCGCCTGCCACCACGCCCGGCTAATTTTTTGTATTTTTAGTAAAGACAGGGTTTCACCGTGTTAGCCAGCATGGTCTCGACCTCCTGACCTCGTGATCTGCCTGCCTCAGCCTCCCAAAGTTCTGGGATTACAGGGGTGAGCCACCGCGCCTGGCCCTTTAATCTTTTATCTTCAGGATTTTTATTAGGGTACCAAATATTAAATTATAGTATGATTTTTAGCATCCTTGAGTACAAACGTCTCTGCAGATTTTCAGGTTGTTGAAACTAGTTAGCTGAGGGAGCAGAGAGCAGGGTCTGCATCTTGGCCCTGGAGCCCCTCTAGCTCCTGTGATGGTGGAGAAGGCATAGCTCTCTTACACTTTACTGTTTCTCCATTTCTCCCAACACAGCTCATATATATATATATATATTTTTTTTTTTAAGACGAAGTTTCACTCTTGTTGCCCAGGCTGGAGTGCAATGGCGCGATCTCGGCTCACCGCAACCTCTGCCTCCAGGGTTCAAGCGATTCTCCCGCCCCAGCCTCCCGAGTACCTGGGATTACAGGCATGCGCCACCACGCCCAGCTAATTTTTGTGTTGTTAATAGAGACGGGGTTTCTTGAACTCCTGGCTGGCCTTGAACTCCCGACCTCAGGTGATCCGCCTGCCTCCGCCTCCCAAAGTGCAACCCAGCTCATATTTTTAGAAAGCTAATGAGTGGAATAATTTATAATCATCTCTATAAATGTATATAAATTAACTAAATGCCTTTTGTTTCATTATACTGTGTTGGCTTAGAATGCCAGAGTTTAAAACCACAGCTTCATCATTTACTGTTCTGTAACTCAGAGAAAAACACTTAATTTCTATAAATTTCTGTTTTGTATGTAAAAATGGGATAATAAATTGTAATCATGTCATTAGGCTGTTATAAGGTTTAAATAATATACATAAAGCACTTAACACAATTAGCATAATAAATGCTGGCTACTACAATGATAATATTTCTATGAGTTGTTCTTCATATGAGAGGCATCACCCATCATTATGAGCTAATTAAATTCATTCATAAATATATGGACAAGAAAGTTACAGCAAAAGCAGTTTTAAAATATTTTAGGCCAGGCACAGTGGCTCATGACTGTAATCCCAGCACTTCGGGAGGCCGAGGCAGGTGGATCACCTGAGTTCAGGAGTTTGAGACCAGCCTGGCCAACGTGGTGAAACCCCGTCTCTATTAAAAATACAAAAATTAGCTGGGCGTGGTGGTGGGCGCCTGTTATCCCAGCTACTTGGGAGGCTGAGGCAGGAGAATCGCTTGAACCTGGGAGGAGGAGGTTGCGTGAGCCGAGATTGTGCCATTGCACCCTAGCCTTGGTGACAAGAATGAAACTCTTGTCTCAAAAAAAAAAAAAAAAAAATTTAGGCCAGGCACAATGGCTCATGCCTGTAATCCCAACATTTTGGAAGGCCGAGGCAGGAGGATTGCTTCAGCTCAGGAATTCAAGACCAACCTGGGCAAGCTAGCAAGCCCTCGTCTCCACTTAAAAAAAAAAAAAATTAGCAGGGCATGGGGGCACGTGCCTACAGTCCCAGGTACTCAGGAGTCTGAGGTAGGAAGATGGCTTCAGCTCAGGAGGTCAAGGCTGCAGTGAGCCATGATCTATCTTGCCATGGCACTCCAGCCTGGGTGTCAAAGCAAGACCCTGTCTCAAAAAAATAAAATATAGTATCTTTGTTTCTTGCTCTCCCTCTTGTCATCTTCTAGGGGTCTTTCAAAAAGTTCAAAAATATGTAGATGACTAACTCTGGAAAATACTGGAGTAGACTGTGTTGTAATAGAAGTGCAGTGACTCACTCACTCCCAGAAACTGGAAACAGATACAAATCAGGTCCCAGATTTCCTTTTGGCATCAAGCCTGCTTTAAATTGCAGAAAAAGATGGACTCAAATTTTGATTGTGGGAATGATGAAAATGACAATGAAATCGGCTACTGAAAAAGGAAATATATCAAGGTTTGGAATCAAAAGGTATTATCTGGTGAAAGAATAAAGACATTTTAATATATACTTTGTTTTCTGTAGTATTAGAAATATTTTAGAATATCTTCTTCTATATGAAAGATTACCTTCAAAGAAGAGAAAGCATCTAATGTGCACAGAACCGCAGTGGGTTGCTGTCAGGCAAGTTGAACTCTTTTTATGATAGAAGATATCAAGTTGACATGAGCTGACTCAAAGGAACATCAAAGTACTCACCGTATTAACATTGACAGATTTATTTGTCGTGTAAGCAACTGCCAAGTTAATTCTGTCTTTTGTTTCTCAGATTAATGTGAAGGCTCAGTAAACCAAGCTGAGTTTTCCAATGGACAAGTGGAACTCAGCCACAAAGCTTGTTTAAAGTTTTGTTGTAACTCATTAGAGTTGTGGTATGGTGCTTTTTCCCCAAATGATGGGGTTTTTTAACATGAAATTCCATAGCGCTCATGGGTGCATGTAGCAAAACAATGGCCCAAAGAGAACCATTTCATACAAAACAGTAAAATTTTTGATTATTAAATAATACTGTCAACCACTTAGACATTATTTGTCCAACAAACCCCCACTGAGGGCTTACTCTAGCAAGCTGTTTGCTTTAAGGTTTGGCCACCCGCTTCCTGGAGCTCACATCTATCTGACGAGACAGATAAACAATAAAGAATAATGGACAGTTAGACCATGGGAAAGGCTTTGTAAGAAAACAGAGAGCCTCAACTTTACCTATTATCTTTTCATATAGACGTACTTTGTAACCTTATATTACTAATTCAAATTATACAGATCCACATGTCATGTTTTCTGACTTCCAGATTCTTTTTTTTTTTTTGGAGACAGAGTCACGCTCCACCGCGCAGGCTGGAGTGCAATGGCGCGATCTTGGCTCACTGCAACCTTCGCCTCCTGGGTTCAAGCGATTCTCCTGCCTCAGCCTCCCTAGTAGCTGGAATTACAGGTGCGTGCCAGTATGCCTGGATAATTTTTGTATTTTTAGTAGAGATGGGGTTCCACCGTGTTGGCCAGGCTATTCTCGAACTCCTGACCTCAAGTGATCCACCCGCCTCGGCCTCCCAAAGTGTTGGGATTACAGGCGTGAGCCACTGCACCCGGCTTCTAGATTCCTTTTTTTTTTTTTTTTTAATAGACTCAGGCGATCCTCCTGCCTGCGTTTGCTGCATAGCTGGGAGTACAGGCACAAATGACCACGCCCATCTCCAAATTCATTTTTAATTCCAGCAGTAGGAAAAAAAGGAAAAGGCCAAGTTTGCAGATGGAACCCAGAAGTGTGTGGGGCTTCGCTGTGAAATCACTTGTAGCTTAACAATGGCGTGGGGAATCTCAGAGTAAGCCCGGAGTTAGTTGAAAGGAGTCTTTAGCCAAAACTTTTATAATTTATTCTGGGGCGGGGCGGGGGGGGGCGGTGGCGGTCAGCAGGCCTGTGGGAGGAGGGTGTTCAAAGGAGTAAAGGGGGCTCAAAGAGAGAAATAGATTCTTGTTTCCTTTTTCATGTCAAAAGTTTTATTTCATGTCAAAAGTTTTATTTCAAAGGAAGACTAAATATTACTCTTATTCTGCCTGAATGGCCAAGTTTCCAAGTTTTTCTCAATCAACATGCAATCCTGTTAATCTAAAATGCTTGAATTTCTTGCTACTCTGCTTTACAGGGTTCCGTAACTTTTTTTTTTTTTTTTTAATCTGAAAGGTGGAAGAAAAGTCTAACACTTTCACTTTAGAGTTACGATACTGACCAAAAAGGCGCTGACAGCCCAGGTGCGCTGGCTTCCAGCTGAGCGCTGTCCCCGCGCCGCCTCCAGGGGTCGGCAGAATGCTGAACAGTAAGCATGGCGCATCCTCAACCTTGGCCCCACAATGAATCACCCGAGAAAATTAAAAAACCACCAGGGCCCAAGCCGCAGCCCAGGCTGGAAAGTGGGGTGTTCAGGAAGACCCCAGTACTTTTTAAAGCTGCCCGGGAGAGTCCCACGTGCAGCCAAGGGTGGGGAATTACCCACTTAATAAAAACTTCCCCTGTAAATGCGATGTTTCATTTTTAATGTATAACAGTTTTCTGAAATATTACCGTTGTTTTCATCGTATAGGTACATGTACATGTGCACACACAGACACATGCATGTGTGTAAATACTAATTTTAAAAATAATGGTTACGAGGACATTTACATCGCTCCAGTTGGAGTCCTGTCCAATCCTGGGGGCGGGTCTAATGAGGGGCCGTACCTTCCAAGACTTCACTCCGCCCCTCGACGCCGCGCGGCGCTGCGCGTGCGCAAACGCCTTTCCCAGGAGAGCCGGATCTCGGAGCGTCCCCGCGCCTCTCCGCGGCCGCCCGGGGAGGGGAGGGCCCGTCCCGCCCCTCCCCGCCTCTCCCCGCCCCTCCCTGTCCCTCCCGCCGAAGCTCCGTCCCGCCCGCGGGCCGGCTCCGCCCTCACCTCCCGGCCGCGGCTGCCCTCTGCCCGGGTTGTCCAAGATGGAGGGCGCTCCACCGGGGTCGCTCGCCCTCCGGCTCCTGCTGTTCGTGGCGCTACCCGCCTCCGGCTGGCTGACGACGGGCGCCCCCGAGCCGCCGCCGCTGTCCGGAGCCCCACAGGTAGGGCAGGGCGGGCCCGGCTGGCCGCTTTACGACTCCGACCCTCCGGGAGGCCCGGGCCGTCCACATTGACGCTTCCCACATCCCACCGGCGGGCAGGGGCGGGGGTCCGGGCCCCCTAAGGAGGTGTGGGGAGAAGCACCCCAGGAAATGGGGGCGGCGTGGGAGGCCGAGGTAAGAGGAAAGGGACCCACTGGGGCTGCGTCGCTGTGAGTGAGCCTCGAGCCACTCCACACCGACTCTCCGGCGGCCCAAGCCGGCGCGCGACCTGACGGGGCTTTGCCGTCGAAGCGCGCGGTTGCCGGTGATCAGGCCTTCGTAATGGCGCCTTCCCGGGGTAGAGCCAGCGCTTGGGCAGGGAATGTTTGTGTGCTCGGGAAGTGTGGAAGTTGCCCACTTCGCGCATTTCCAGGCCACCTGTGCCTGCTCGGCCTGCGATCGCGAGGGTCCGCCGTTCCGAGGCTGCGGGGCTCCGCCGGGCTCAGGTGGGCAGAGGCAGAGACCTGGCCCTCGCGCGACGTAGTGTTTTTGTCGGATGTTGGAGGAGAAGTTCTCACGGCGGGGCGCGATCGGCGGTGTCCGCATCCCCTGGGAACTCAGCCCGGCCTCTGGGGGCGGGGCCCAGCAGTCCGGGTTGGCGAGTCCTGCAGGTGCTTCTGATGCCAGCTGAGGTGGGAGAATCGAGGCATCCTAACATTAAAACGTGACTGATGCTCACCATTCCTGCCGTAGAGTCGTGCCTACCTAGGCCAGTATCAGCCTTTTTTCAGTAGAATGGTAGGGAAAAGTTTGAATATTTTAAAGTGCAAGTGTTCTGAGAATGACAAGAAACTATGTCGGTACACCTCTTCCTAGTCAAGACTTGAATATGAACACTCTAAATACAAAGGCGAAGGGCACGGTAAGTGTCACTTTGACCAACAAGGTGAAACCCCGTCTCTACTAAAAATAGAAAAATTAGCCGGGCGTGGTTGCAGGTGCCTGTAGTCCCAGCTACTCGGGAGGCGGAGACAGGAGAATTGCTTGAACCCAGGAGGCAGAGGTTGCAGTGAGCCGAGATCGTGCCACTGCATTCCAGCCTGGGTGAGGGAGCTCAAAACAAAACAAAACAAACAAACAAAAACAAAAAAACCAAGTGTTAACGTTTTAGGATAATGACATTACCCCACGTGGGTACAAAAATGACTAGCATGTCTCAGTTCTGCAGGGCATTCCAAGAAGCCACGACATTGCCTGCCATAAGAACCACCTATATCTGAAATTATATGTGGACCACAGTTGCATCTGGTTAAACAATAGGAATGTGATGGACAGGCACCAAGGGACCAAATAAAAGTGAAATAGTTCTAAAAAGTTCTGGAAATACGGACATTATTTTCCTATTTTTCAAGTTTTAAAGATTCATAATTGACACCTATGTGTCAAAGAGATGTTTACGTCTATATAATCTGCAAAAAATACATTTTGACTGCAGGCTTAAAATACACTGCATTGTCGGCTGGCTCTTAGTGATGATTTCACTATTTCAGTTCTCCCTTCTTGGGCCTTCATTTCACTTTCAGAAAGTCCAGATCTAAACTCGGAAATTCACATATTAAGCTGGGTGCAGTGGCTCACGCCTGTAATCCCACCTACTGGGGAATCCAAAGCCAGAGGATTGCCTGAGACCAAGAGTTGGGTGTTGGATGATAAGCCTGGTTAACATAGCAAGAGCCTGTCTCAACAACAAAAAGTTTCACAGATTAAATGAGTGCTGAACAACTAGAAAGAGAATCTCATTACCTGGACTGTGTCTGTGGGAAACTGAAGTCCCTTGATCTAAGTCTTCTCAACGTCTTATTGTGAAACATTTCCAATAGGAAAGAATTTCACAGTGGTCCCACATATTGTGTAAGTGCTGTCCAGTAGAACTTTCTGCCTTGATGGTTATGTCTTTTCTCACCTTGTGGGTAGCCACTAGACTGCTGTGGCCACTGAGCACTTGAAATGTGGCCAGTGCCAGTGAGGAACTGTTTTTAAATTTTTATTTAATTTTAATCAATGTAAATGTAAATAGTCACAAGTGATTAGTGTGTACCATATTGAACAGTGCAGAACCAGACTACCCTTAACATTACTAGCTTTATCACATCTGTCCATCCTCGTTTCCAGTCTGATATAAATTAAACTGGTTGAAGTCAGGAAAATTCTGCCTTCTTCCGATGACTCAGATTTATTGGACTATAAGCATTTTTCTGTTTTTATGTATGCAGTTGTCAGAAGTTGAGGTAATACAAGATTGCACATAAGATTGAAAAATAAAAGTCTTTTTTTTTTTTTGAGACGGAATATCTCGCTCTGTCTCACACAGGCTGGAGTGCAGTGGTGTGATCTCGGCTCACTGCAGCCTCCGCCTCCCAGGTTCAAGTAATTCTCCTATCTCAGCCTCCTGAGTAGCTGGTACTACTGGCGCGTGCCACCACACCTGGCTAGTTTTTGTATTTTTATTTTTATTTTTTTATTTTTTGTTTTTTATTTTTGAGAGAGAGTCTCGCTCTGTCTCCCAGGCTGGAGTGCACTGGCATGATCTCGGCTCACTGCAACTTCTGCCTCCTGGGTTCAGGTTCAAGTGATTCTCCTGCCTCAGCTTCCCAAGTAGCTGGGATTACAGGCTCCCGCCACTGCGCCCAGCTAATTTTTTTATGTTTTTAGTAGAGATGGGGTTTCACCATGTTGGCTAGGTTGGTCTCGAACTCCTGACCTCAAGTGATCCACCCGCCTCAGCCTTCCAAAGTGCTGGGATTACAGGTGTGAGCCACTGCGCCCGGTCACTTTTTTTTTTGACGTGAAGTCTCGCTCTGTCCCCCATCCTGCACAGTGCAGTGGTGCAATCTCGGCTCACTGCAGCCTCTGCCTCCCGGGTTCCAGCGATTCTCCTGCCTCAGCCTCCCAGATAGCTGGGATTACAGGCACGTGCCACCATGCCTGGCTAATTTTTGTATTTTTAGTAGAGACGGGGTTTCACCATGTTGGCTAGCTGGTCTCAAACTCCTGACCTCAGGTGATCCACCCGCCTCAGCCTCCCAAAGTGCTAGGATTACAGGCATGAGCCACCATGCCCGACCGAAAAATAAAAGTCTTTATAGTAAATTCTTCTAATACTAAAATAACTTGGTCACCAAAGAGAGGCATTCGGAGGACACTTACTTTCTTGTATGCATAACTGTATATTTCGCTCAGACGTATTTTAAACCAGCTGTCTATTACCTTTATTCTTAGGAAGACACTTATGTCCCCAGTGGGCACCCTATGAGTAAAGGAATTAGAAGAATTGAAGATTTTTAGGGAGAAACTTTTCAGTGTCCCCAAGCACTTTTTAAGTATATGCAACCCTGGCTTACGAGCCTGAACTTCCAGTTCAATCAGAAGTTCTCAAGAACAATAAATATGACCTGGCTCTGAACTCCTGGCCAGGGGGCAGTAAGGAGTGTGATTCCCTTTTGCAGTGAAATCATTCAGAAAGACCAGAAAATAATTTTGTTGTACTTGGTTCTCTGGAAAATATAGTGTGCTTGTGTCTGTTAATTGTCTTTTTCAAACTCTGTAATTTTACTAGGTAGGTGATATATATATATATATATATATAAAGTTCAGTAAGTTGCTAACAATATAGTGTATGTTCACTGCTAAAAGGCAGAAGCTATAAAATGGTTTCCTAGAACAACATTGGAGGCTTACTTCTGGGCTGTTAGAAGAATAATAGTTTATAATTAATACATTCTCTAGTTTGCAAAGGAGATCCATATGACTTGAATTTGGACACAAAACAATGTAGCTATCAATCTCATAGCTCATCGAATGTGGATTTGTTTTAGATGCACTATTGGTTCTAACCCTCTAGATCAAGGTGGGCCAGGAAAAAGCTGGCTAGTTCTGAGGAATTTCTAGTTGGAAAGCTTCCTAGGCTCCTAGTTGGGAAGTGAACCAAAGTCACCCTAAATGTATGTTGTTGGTCTTGTGTGGTATGAATCCTCTTTCACAAATTATTCCTGGAATCAGCTCGACCTCATGAAATTTCATCAGTCTTATTTTCTCATTTGTGGGAAATTATATATAAAGTATTTAGGATACTCAGGGCCAGCAGATATACTTGTATATTCTTTTTGATGTTTATGAACAGTTTTCCTATTTTCTAAGTTAATACAACCTCAAAGAAAAAGTATTTGAGAGTATTGTTTTTATTCCAGAATAACAATGTCTATTTGTGAATAAACTTAGGAAAGAATTTGATTTAGAAATGACAGATTGTAGTTCCTGTGGTCAGTGGTAAATACTTCTTAAAATAGTGCTTGCTTCTGTATATAAAGCATGTCATCTTCAATATTTGGGTATACTGCTTTTGATAATACCTTGAGAGGCAATAAAATTGGAGCATTACAGATGCTTGTATAAGAAACACACTCAAGAAAGGGTCAGTGCAACTTTGGTCAGGTGCGGTGGCTCACGCCTGTAATCCCAGCACTTTGGGAGGCCGAGGTGGGTGGATCACGAGGTGGGGAGTTCGCAACCAGCCTGACCAACGTGGTGAAACCCCCGTCTCTACTAAAAATACAAAAATTAGCCAGGTGTGGTGATGCATGCCTGTAATCCCAGCTACTCAGAAGGCTGAGGCAGGAGAATCGCTTGAACCCGGGAGGCGGAGATTGCAGTGAGCCAAGATCGCCACTGCACTCTAGCCTGGGCAACAGAGCGAGACTCCCTCTCAAAAAAAAAAAAAAGTCATTGCAACTTTATTTATAAAAGCAAAAAAGTTGGAAACAACTCAGATGTCCGTGGGTAGTAGAATAAATAAGTAAATTGGTAGTCAGAGATGGACTACTGTGATTACAGCTATGTGCATCAACAGTATCAACTACAGTTACGGAAGAATACATGTGTACTGTTATCCCACTTACATAAAGCTCAGAAACAGATAAAACTAAGCAACATATTGTTTAGAGAGAGAGACACAGGTAGTAAAACTATAAAGAAAAGCAAGAAATGATTCAAATGGAATTGGGTATAGGATTCCTTCTGGGGGGATAGAGGGCAATCATGCAGAGCCTGCCAAGGCAGGGGTAATATTTTATATTTTATCCTCGGTGGTACTTACAGGAGTGCTCATCTTTTAAACTCTATATTTGCATATTATATACTCATGTGATACTTTTCACAAGTAAATAGAAAAAGTGTATATTATAAAAAATTAGACCGGGCGCGGTGACTCACGCCTGTAATTCCAGCACTTTGGGAGGCCGAGGAGGGCGGATCACGAGATCAGGAGTTCAAGACCATCCTGGCCAACATGGTGAAACCCCATCTCTACTAAAAATACAAACATTAGCTGGGTGTGGTGGTGCATGCCTGTAATCCCAGCTACTCGGGAGGCTGAGGCAGGAGAATTGCTTGAACCCAGGAGATGGAGATTGCAGTGAGCCCAGATCGTGGTACTGCACTCCAGCCTGGCGACAAAGTGAGACTCTCAAAAAATAAATAATAAATAAATAAATAATTGGAATTGTAAATAAGGGTGGAAAAATGGCTATAAAATGGAAAAGATGGTCTTTTAAACTCTCTTAATGCTATTATAAGTGATTGTACAATAGATACAATTGGAGGGAAAAGAGAAAGCCACGTTGTTCTCAATCTGAGATGCACACCTTCCAATTTACACAATACTTGTTTTACAGGACGGCATCAGAATTAATGTAACTACACTGAAAGATGATGGGGACATATCTAAACAGCAGGTTTGTCTCCTTTTCTGGTTTTAATATATAATTTAGCTAAGTGCTATGCAGCTTATTTGATTTTTTAACTTGCACGTCTCAGTTAATCTTTTTTGACTTGAAGAGTTTGCTATTGTTTATAAATATTGGAATTAATGTATATGCTGCTTTATTTTAAGGTTGTTCTTAACATAACCTATGAGAGTGGACAGGTGTATGTAAACGACTTACCTGTAAATAGTGGTGTAACCCGAATAAGCTGTCAGACTTTGATAGGTGAGTATTACTAAATTACTTCCATAATTGCTCTGTTTTTTTGTGTGTTTGTTGTTGTTGTTGTTATTGTTATTGTTTGTTTTTTGAGACAGTCTTGCTCTGTCACCCAGGCTGGAGTGCAATGGTGCGATCTCAGCTCACTGCAACCTCTACCTAGGTTCAAATGATTCTCATTCCTCAGCCTCCAAAGTAGCTGGGACTGCAGGCATGTGCCACCATACCCGGCTAATTTTTGTAATTTTAGTAGAGACAGGGTTTCGCCATGTTGGCCAGGCTGGTCTTGATTGAACTCCTAGCCTCAAACCATCTACCCTCCTTGCCTCTCAAAGTGCTGGGATTACAGTTGTGAGCCCCTGTGCCTGGCATGTTCTGTTTTTAATAATACTAAATTAGCAAAACAATTTTTGGATGTTATATATTTCCATTTTAAAGTAAAAATAGGCTGGGCGCAGTGGCTCACGCCTGTAATCCCAACACTTTGGGAGGCCGAGGTGGGCAGATCACGAGAGGTCAGGAGTTTGAGACCAAACTGGCCAACACGGTGAAACCCCATCTCTACTGAAAATGTGGTGTGTGCGCCTGTAATCCCAGCTACTCAGGAGGCTGAGGCAGGAGAATCGTTTGAACCCAGGAGGTGGAGGCTGCTGTGAGCTGAGATCACGCCACTGCACTCTAGCCTGAGCAACAGAGCAAGGCTCCGTCACAAAAAAAATAAAAATAAAGTAAAAATATACATCACTGAAGCAAGAGGATCACTTGATCCCAGGAGTTTGAGGCTGCAGTGAGCTATAATCATGCCACTGCACTCCAGCATGGGTGACAGAACAAGACCCCATCTCTAAAACACACACACAGATCATTATCAGAATGTACAATAACACTAATGTGTTTAAAACTCTGTTCTTGTTTTATATTGGCTGCTTCTCGCATATTCACTATTTTCCATAAGATCAGCATTGATGAAACTGTATTTCTGGTAAGTAGATAACGATGTAAGAATGTGCATAGAGGCGGGGCATGGCGGCTCTAGCACTTTGGGAGGCTGAGGCGGGTGAACTGCCTGAGCCCTGAGTTCGAGACCAGCCCGGGCAACATGGTAAAACCTTGTCTCTGCAAAAAATACAAAAATAAATTAGCTGGGTGTGGTGGTGTGTGCCTGTAGTCCCAGCTACTCCTGAGAGGTGGGAGGATCGCCACTGTACTCCAGCCTGGGCAACAAAGTAAGACCCTGGCTCAAAAAAAAAAAAAAAAAAATGTGCATAAAGGTAGTAAATGGGATAGCAAGAGCCAAGAAAATGAATTGTCTGATTATCTAGTATTCAGTTTCTTCTACCCTTATGTCAGTAGAACATTTTCTTAGTTGTTTAAAGGTAAGCAGGTATGTTGCATTGGAATATGCCATATTATTTGGATGAAATAGCAAATACAAAGAATATACATAGGTTTTTTTTTTTTTTTTTTTTGAGATGGAGTTTTTGCTCTTGTTTTCCAGGCTGGAATGCAGTGGCGCGATCTCGGCTCCCTGCAACCTCCTCCTCCCGGGTTCAAGTGATTCTCCTGCCTCAGCCTCCCGAGTAGCTTGGATTATAGGTGCCCGCCACCATGCCCGGCTAATTTTTGTATTTTTAGTAGAGATGGGGTTTCACCATATTGGTCAAGGCCGGTCTCGAACTCCTGACCTCAGGTGATCCGCCTGCCTCGGCCTCCCAAAGTGCTGGGATTACAGGCATGAGCCACCGTGCCCGGCCCACTTGTTGTTTCTGTCAGTCTGTCTTTTAGTTGGGATTTTAACTTATTTACATTAATAAAATTACTGATACATTTGGATTTAAATCCTCCATCTTGTTTCCTCTTTGTCCCAACTGTTCTGTGTTTCTTTTTCTTCCCCCTTTGCCTTCTTCTAGGTTAATTATTTTTGGTATCATAGTTCCCTTCTGTCTTGGTTTTACGTAATTTTACTATTCTTTTAGTGGTTACCCTTGCTATCAATAGATTAGTACTTTTGGCTGGGCATGGTTGCTCATGCCTGTATTCCCAGCCCTTTGGGAGGCCAAAGCTGGAGGATCACTTCAGTCTGGGAGTTCGAGACCAGCCTGGGCAACATAGGGAAACCTATGAGCCCAGTGTGGTGGTGCAGGCTTGTTTTCCCAGCTACTTAGGAGGCTGAGGTGAAAGGATCCCTTGAGCTCAGGAGATAGAGGCTGCAGTAAGCTGTGATTATACCACTGTAGTCCATCCTGGGTGACAGAGTGAGACCCTGTCTCAAAAAATGAATTTAAAAAATAAAAATAAATAAATTTGTACTTTTATCACTTCCCAAACAATGCAAGAACCTTAGAACACTTAAATTCCATTTATTCCCTTTTTGCCTTTGGGTTATTATTATATATTTTAACTCTTTGTGTTCTTAAACCCCATGTGACATAATTATTGTTTTATGTAGTCCAATATTCATGTGTGTTTACCATCATAGTTACCTTTTTCATTGCTCTTTATTCCTTCCTATCTGTGCTCCACTCTATATCATTTGGTTGGAATTTCAAGTTCCAAAATTCTTTCTTCTATCCCTATTTCTCTGTACATTCTGCAACTCCTGCCTTGCCCTTACACACATGCATTGTGCCCTGGTTGTCATTTTCCTTCGGCCTAAAGAATTCCCTTTGGTATTTCTTTCAGTACAGGTTTGTTAGCAGTGAATGGTCTGAGGTTTTATTTGTCTGAAAACATCTCTTTGCCTTCATTTTAGAAGGCTATTTTTGCTGGCTGTGGAAGCATAGCTTAGCATTTTTGTTTTAACATTTAAACACTTCATTTTCTCCCCTGCTGGGTGAGACTGCTAGACACTTTGTCGAGCTTTTTTGCCTCCTAGTCGTTGCTTTCTACTCAGCTTTTCAACCTCTCCACCTGTTCTGTCTGGGAGTTGGCAAATGCCTTTGGGGGAAGAAATCACACAGGATATTGTACTCACCTCAGGGAGCTCTTTTCTTGGCCCTTCAAGTGCTGGCTGTCTTTAGCTTCTGATGCCTCTACACAGATGTAGGTTTTGTGTGTATGTGTGGGTGTGTATTTTTTACATCTTTTCTAGCAGTTCTTTGCAAGTGGTTCATTGCAAGAGGGTTGGTGTGCTGCAAGCTGATCCATGGTAGCTAAGAAAGGAAGTGCTAGTACTACTGAAATAATAATTCTTTTGTTGTTGTATTTACTGGGAATTGGACGTGGAATACAGCCTGTCTCCTCTCTTATGGCCATCTTTTAGTCATCCCAGTCATTGCACTGAGTTTGTTTCTATGATAACTGAAATAAATGCTCATCTTACCCAGTTACAGCAAGAATCTTCAAAACATTAAATGCAGCAACAACAACAAATCTTCTTTAATTCTTTAAAGAAACTTTTTCTTTAGTTGGTGTATTTGTTTATTGCTGCATAACAGTTTAACCCAGAAATCAGTGGCCTAAGACAATATTTATTATTTCATAGTTTCTGTAGGTCGAGAATCTGTGCTTGGCTTAGCGGGGTCCTGTGGTTCTCAAAAGGCTGCCATCACGTCAGGGCTCAGCTGGGAAAAATCTGCTTCCCAGCTCACTCATGTGGTTGTTGGCAGGAGTCAGTTCCTTCTGAGCTCTTGAACTGAGGCCTCAGTTCCTCACCAGATGTTGGTTGAAGGTCTTCCTCAGTTCCTTGTCACACGAAGCTCCCCATAGAGCATCTCACAACGTGGCAACTAGCTTCATCATTGAGAGGACAAGAGAGACTGCCAGTAAGAAAAAGAGTACTAGCAAGACAGAAGTCATAGCCATTAATAATCTAATTGTGACAGTAACATTCCATCACTTGGGCTATGCTCTGTTTGTTAGAAACGAGTCACTAGGCTGTGTGCATTGGCTCATGCCTGTAATCCCAGCTATTTGGGAGGCTAAGGCTGGAGGATCACTTGAGGCCAGGAGTTCAAGACCAGCCTAGGCAAGATAGCAAGGCTGTCTCTTTCAAAAGAACAAAAAAAGAAAAAAAAATCATTCATAGATCGATAGATAGATAGGTAACTAACTGACTAGTCACTAGGTCCAGCCCACTTGAGGGAGGAATTGCAGAAATGTCTGACTCCTTAGAGGCAAGGGTCATTGAGGGGCATTTTTGAAAGCCGCCTACCACAGTAAGGAAGTCAATATGAAGGGCTTTGTTGTTTTTTATTTAATTTTACGCTGTATTAGAGGTACTGTATGAGGCTCTTCTCACATTGCTATAAAGAAATACCTGAGACTGGGTAATTTATAAAGAAAAGAGGTTTAATTGGCTCATGGTTCTGCAGGCTGTACAGGAAGCATGGCACCAGCATCTGCTCAGCTTCTAAGGAGGCGTCAGGAAGCTTTTACTCATGGTGGAAGGCAAAGGGGGAGCCAGTATCTCACATGGCAGAGCAGGAGCAAGACAGAGCGAGAGTGGCAGTGGGGTGCCGTAACCCCAAGCCATGAGGGATCTGCCCCCGTGGCCCAAACATCTCCCACCAGGCCCCGCCTCCAACATTGGGAATTACATCTCAACATGAGATTTGCGGGGAACATCCAAACTATATCAGGTACCAAATTTGCAGGCTGAAGAATTGCCACTTGGGTGTATTTTTATGACTGCATTTTCTCACCCATTGAGTCTCCTGTACCTTAGTCTTTGGGCTTACGGACATGCTGACACAGCGCCTGCTGTTCCACGAAGGAGACCCACGGGTGGTAATGGTCAGTTAAAACACGGGGATGGACCATGAGAGAGGGGGTACCTTTGACAGTGGTGCTTTTCAAAGGGCATGAAGGGTTAGGCACACTAGAGAGAGGAGCAGCGAGGGGCCAGATGAGGAGCCTGAGGAAGACCAGTGAGAGGACCGGGAACTTCACAGAAGTGCCACTAAAGGTGTGTGAGCAGGAGGCTGTGGACTGAAAACCACGTCACAGTGAGACGAGCCTGGCATGTTGTCTGAATGGTTTGGAGGCGGGGACTAAAGCAGGGGAGAATAGGTAGGTATATCTTGTAATAGTAAGTAGTTAATGAACTAGATATTGAGATATTCCAGACAAAGGAAGTAGCCCTATAGATGCACAGAATCAGACTAAACAGCTGGGTGTGCATTCAGATTGTATATCTGGATTCCTGTTTGGCAAAAATCTTCAGATTATTTGAGGGATAGAAATAAAATGCTCCATCTGTGACAGGTGCATTGGTGTATGTTGTTTTATCTTTTTCGATAGCACTTGTACCTTAATAGAGTAGCTGTTGGCTCTGTAAACCAGCTGCAGCTACTACACCCCGTTTCTACTGGAGCAGGAGTAGAGGTTTCCTAGCTAGAGAAGAACATGGACAATAGCTAGTCCTACCCCATTATCGATTACCAGAGAGAAATGACAGGCCTCCCCCACCCTCTTTCCCCATTCCTGCTCTCTCTAATAGTAATGAGTCACTAATCGGGGAAAGGATTGATAAAAAAACTCAATGTTCTTACTGCTTGGGCATCTTCTCTCACAGGATTTTGTGGATGGACGAATGTATGTGCTTATTATGTTAAAACATGGGATTGGCTGTATCTTCTGGCTGGCTTTATAGTTGTGCCATGTTGGTTCCTCATTGCCAACCTGTATAAAAGAATAGGAAAGATGGGCCAGGCGTGGTCGTTCATGCCTGTAATCCCAGCACTTTGGGCAGCCGAGGTGGGTGAATCACTTGAGGTCAGGAGTTAGCAAGACCAGCCCGGCCAATATGGTGAAACCCTGTCTCTGCTAAAAATACAAAAAAACAGCTGAGCATGGTGGTGCAAGCCTGTAAACCCAGCTACTTGGGAGGCTGAGGCAGGAGAATCCCTTGAACCCAGGAGGCAAAGGTTGCAGTGAGCCAAGGTGGCACCACTGCACTCCAGCCTGGGCGACAGAGCAAGACTCCATCTCAAAAAAAAAAAAAAAAAAAAGAATGGGAAAGATGTTGCTAGTGTGGTATTTCATACAAAGTCTAAAGATCAACACATTTTACCCTTTCAAATGAGTGTAAGCAGTCATAAAGATTTGTCAGATTGTCTTTGTTTTTAATAAATCTGAAACAGCATTGAGGTCAGGGATGAAGAAAGCCAAAGAAATTGGTTTACAACTGTCTTGTTCCATGTAAATGTCATCAAAATAATCAAACTCAGTAACAGATTTGGTGGTAATTTTTGTTCAAAGGTGTCACTACTTTTTTTTTTTATAGTGAAGAATGAAAATCTTGAAAATTTGGAGGAAAAAGAATATTTTGGAATTGTCAGTGTAAGGATTTTAGTTCATGAGTGGCCTATGACATCTGGTTCCAGTTTGCAACTAATTGTCATTCAAGAAGAGGTAGTAGAGATTGATGGAAAACAAGTAAGATAGTATGTTTATTAATTGGGAATTAAATGATATTTAGATTTGTGCTAGATATTATGCATGTGTTCAGTTATTTTATTTGTTTCCGACTTGATAAGGAAGGTGCCTAATGTTGCCTATATCCAATTATTTAGAATTTTTGTATATTTATTTTAGCATTTGAAATATATTTTTAAAATTTCCCATATTCATACATGTTTGTATCACTTTAAAATGTACAGACATTATTAAATAGAAAGTAAGCAAAGAGATTCAATTTGGCTCATAGTTCTGCTACCATTTCCTCTATGGTAAATGAAGTCTCTGTGTGTAAATGAAGTAGAATCGAGATTAAGCTTATAATAGTAAGTGCTAAAGCAGGACAGGAATATTATTAAAGTTGCAAGTTAAGTGCCCCAAAGTGGGAGTACGGGGAAATAAATAGTAATTGTTAGCTGGGCATGGTGGCTCACACCTGTAATCCCAGCACTTTGGGAGGCCAAGGTGGACGAATCACCTGAGGTCAGGAGTTCTAGACCAGCCTGACCAACATGGAGAAACCTTGTCTCTACTAAAAATACAAAGTTAGCTGGGCATGGTGGCGCATGCCTGTAATCCTAGCTACTCGGGAGGCTGAGGCAGGAGAATCGCTTGAACCCAGAAGGCGGAGGTTGCGGCAAGCTGAGATCGCACCATTGCACTCCAGCCTGGGCAACAACAAGAGCGAAACTCCATCTCAAAAAAAAAAAAAAGAGTAATTGTCTGAATAGGACACATGTTTTAGTTATATAAATCTGGGAGGAAAATTTGCTTTTAAATTTTTATGGGGCTGTGCTACTATTTAAAATAAAGAATAATTATATTTTCTTTCACAGGTTCAGCAAAAGGATGTCACTGAAATTGATATTTTAGTTAAGAACCGGGGAGTACTCAGACATTCAAACTATACCCTCCCTTTGGAAGAAAGCATGCTCTACTCTATTTCTCGAGACAGTGACATTTTATTTACCCTTCCTAACCTCTCCAAAAAAGGTAACTTAAAAGACCATTATTTAAAGTATTAAGGAGATTATTTATTTAGTTGGTAGCTCTATATACTCTTAAACTTTGTTATTTTTTACACTATTTGCAAAAGTTGCTATTTATCTTTAATAGTTAATATGTTTGGAAATGAGCTTGTTTAAAAAAATGCTTCATAACATGTATTGCTTCATATGTCCATTTAAGGACTTTAGGACTCTATTTTGAGCATTAGTAGAATGTGATCAGTGCTGGTTGCATAGTGACATTTTTCAGTAATTACTCACTCTTACTCTGGGTACTGATCACAAAATATGTAATAAGACTATTGTAAAGGTTCATTCAGAGGAAGAACTATTCATTTTTTCACAGAAACATAGAACTTCTAAAATTTTGGCTTTCTATGTGACAGAATCATAACTGCTTTAGCTCCTTATACGTGTCTTAGTTTATAGTTCTCTTCTGACATTTAAATCAGTGAACATTCAGATGTGTTAATTTTTTCTCCCATGGTAAAATATGTGTTCTTACTGTCCTAAATGCTATTGGTATCGTAATCTTAGGACTAGTAGGATAAGACACCAGCATTTTGGTAATGTTGCTCTTTCTCTTGGGTAGAAAGTGTCAGTTCACTGCAAACCACTAGCCAGTATCTTATCAGGAATGTGGAAACCACTATAGATGAAGATGTTTTACCTGGCAAGTTACCTGAAACTCCTCTCAGAGCAGAGCCGCCATCTTCATATAAGGTAAATCAAGTATTTGGTGTTATCATAAGCATTCATGGTTAAGATGAAGAAAATCGACCCTAGCATTTAAAATGGAGTGGAAATCCTGAAGAATGGAACTGTAGAGCATTGGTGATAATGGACTCATCTTGGTCTTAATGTGATATTTTTAGTATTCCTATTTTCCTCTTCGAGCTTTGTTTAATAATATTGTAGTCAGATCATGATTATCAAGGTGCTGGATTTCATTTGGTTGGAATTATAAATTCCACAGTTATTTCTCATATCCAGATTTCTGTGTTTATTCTGTACCCGCTACCTCGCATACACACATGTGCATTGTGCCCCCAGGATCTTGCCCAGTGATTCAGCTCAGGTGGTTGAGAATATACTTCCTAGAGTCAGCCTGCCCAGGTTTGAAACCTGGTTCTGCCGCTGACTAGTTGTGTGATCTTGAACAAATTTTTTCTTTTTCTTTGAGATGGAGTCTCACTCTGTCACTTAGGCTGGAGTGCAGTGGTGTGATCTCGGCTTACTCCTCTACCTCCTGGGTTCAAGTGATTCTCCCACCTCAGCCTCCTGAGTAGCTGGGATTACAGGCACACGCTACCACGCCCAGCTAATTTTTGTATTTTTAGTAGAGATGGAGTTTCACCATGTTGGCCAGGCTGGTCTCAAACTCCTGACTTCAAGTGATCCGCCCATCTTGGCCTCCCAAAGTGTTGGGATTATAGGCATGAGCCACCATCCCCGGCCGATAATTACTCTTTATTTCCCCGTACTCCCACTTTGGGGCACTTAATCTCTCTACCCTCAGTTTCTTTATCTGTACAATGGGGCACCCACTTAATCTGAATAGCAGTGTAAAGTAGTATCTCATGAAGTTGTTACAAGGATTAAATAAGTTGGGTACTACATATAAATATGCATTGGCACCTACTAATTTCTCAGATGTTACCTGTGACATTTATACTGCTTACCAGGAATATATTCATGGGTTCAGAGAGTATCCCGATATCTCTCTGTATATTAAGTAGACCCCTACCCAAAATTCATTTTAAATGAGCAGGGTCTATGGTTGGTATTAAAGGAGTAGTAGTTCTCACCGAAGGTCAGGCTTGCATATTTGAGGTCACTTCAGCAGTCTGGACTGTAGCACCTTTACCCTGTCTACCTCACCTCCCTTAGCAGCTCAGCCCCAGAGCAGACTGTCTTCATAGTCCGTGCCATCAGTGCCGACCTTAAGTTCTGCTCTCGCTCTTAAAGTATAGAAACATGTTTTGTACACAGTGAACTTCCCATGTATTCTAAAATTTTCTAATATGTTTGTCTTTCTCTTCCTTCTCTCGTGCTCTAGGTACTGGAAACAGTTGACTCTGCTCCATTTTGTTTATAATGGACTAGCCTAACGAATCTCTTGTCAATTAGCAATTATTTTCACTTGATTTGTAGTTAGAAAACAATATAAATAATTTTACAGGCTATTAACATTTTTGTGCTTGTATTGTTAGAACATAATTTTTAAAGTTGTAAGTAACTTCACTGAGGTACATTCTAAAATAAAATCACCATTTAAAATATACAATTAGTTTTGACAAATGTAGTCACCCATGTAACTACCAGCACAATCAAAATATAGAATATTTTTATCATCCCAAAGCTAAAACATTAAAAAATTTAAAGTTTATTCTTAGAGATCGATGCAACTTGCATATCTAATCGAAATTCCTTTTTCAGGTAATGTGTCAGTGGATGGAAAAGTTTAGGAAAGATCTGTGTAGGTTCTGGAGCAGTGTTTTCCCAGTATTCTTTCAGTTTTTGAACATCATGGTGGTTGGAATTACAGGAGCAGCTGTGGTAATAACCATCTTAAAGGTGTTTTTCCCGGTTTCTGAATACAAGTAAGTATTTCTTATTTTTGAAATGTTAGTATTTTTAATGATTAAAAAGTGAGACATATTTGCTATGTTTTAGAATAGAAAATATAAAAATTAGAAAGGGTAAGACAAATGGGAGGGAAAATAACACCTACTGTTTTTCTAGCTCATCTTCCAATGTTAGCAAAATTGAAACACATTTATTGAATAGCTATTGTGATCAAGACATTCTTGGAGAGATTCAGATGTAAGTAAGACAAACTCTGCTAAAAACTTCAAATCTAGTAGCAGAGGAAGGAAACAAATACATATAATGGAAAATGCAACTGTATGATCAGAGGTGAACAAAACCCGAGGACTTCATGATGTATTTTCAACCCCAGAGTATCAGTTTAAAATGTAGTTAATTTCAGTAGACAAGCAGGATATTCATTGCAGCATTGTTTGTAATAGAAAATAAAAGCAAAATAGGCTGGGCACGGTGGCTCATGGCTGTAATCCCAGCACTTTGGGAGTCCAAGGCAGGTGGATCATGAGGTCAAGAGATCGAGACCATGCTGGCCAACATGGTGAAACCCCATCTCTACTAAAAATAAAAAAAAATTAGCCTGGACCTGGTGGCTCATGCCTGTAATCCTGGCACTTTGGGAGGCCGAGGCGGGCGGATCACAAGGTCAGGAATTTGAGACCAGCCTGGCCAATATGATGAAACCCTGTCTCTACTAAAAATACAAAAATTAGCCAGCCGTGGTGGCAGGCGCCTGTAGTCCCAGTTACTCAGGAGGCTGAGGCAGGAGAATCACTTGAACCCGGGAGGCAGAGGTTGCAGTGAGCCGAGATTGCACCACTGCACTCCAGTCTGGGCGACAGAGTGAGACTTCATCTCAAAAAATAAAAATAAAAACTAGCTGGGTGTGTGGCACCCATCTGTAGTCCCAGCTTCTCGGGAGGCTGAGGCAGGAGAATCGCTTGAACCCGGAAGGCGGAGGTTGTGGTGAGCCGAGATCGCGCCATTGCACTCCAGCCTGGGAAACGAGCAAAACTCCCTCTCAAAAAAAAAAAAAGTAAAAGCAAAATAAAAGCCCTCTTAACTGTATATCAGTGAGGTCTAATGAGATTTTCTCTGGCTGAATAAGTCCAAAATCTATTATGTGGGGGGAAATATGGCAAAGCAGTATGATCACATTTAGGTAAAACAAAAGTATTATGTGTATATAAATGCATAGAAAATTTCTGGAATGAGAAAACAAGTTATCTCTAATGAGTGGGAATGAGAGCAGAGGTGGAGAGACTGACTTTGACTTCCTTTTGTATATTTTTTAGTCAATTATAAAATTTAAAATGAATTATTGTTAGTATTTTTTCAAGTTAAATCAGTCGTTTTATTTTATTTTATTTTATTTATTTATTGAGATGGAATGTCACTCCATCACCCAGGCTGGAGTGCAGTGGCATGATCTTGGCTCACTGCAACCTCCGCCTCCTGGGTTCAAGCGATTCTCCTGCCTCAGCCTCCCGAGTAGCTGGGATTACAGGCATGCGCCACCTTGCTTGGCTAATTTTTGTATTTTTAGTAGAGACGGGGTTTTTCCACGTTGGCCCAGCTGGTCTCGAACTCCTGACCTCAGGTGGATCAGGTGGGTCACGCCTCGGCCTCCCAAAATGCTGGGATTACAGGCGTGAGCCACTGCACCTGGCCCATTAGTCATTTTAATTAACAGAAACAAATCTCAATGCAGATGACCACAGTTCTTGGCTTAGCTACATTGCATTATACTGTTATGTAACAGGATTTTTGGAAAAGAAGACCTAATTTGAACATTTACTTTTCCACTTGCTTGTTGTGAGGTCTTTGAACCTCCGACTTCTTCAGGTGTAATGATGAACTAATGCCTCCCTTGAAGGATTGTTGAAAGTCAAAGTCATGAAGCAAGCAAAGCACCTGCAGAGTAAAGAAATATTAGTTGCCCCTCCCACCTCTTAGTTTACATTTCCACTGAATTGGCATTCCCATTCCTTTCTGATATAGAAATATCCTTATCCAAAATGCTTAGAACCAAAAGTGTTTCAGATTTCAGATTTTTTTGGAATTTTGAACATTTGCATTATACTTACTGGTTGAGCATCCTCAATCCAAAATCCAAAATGCTCTTGGGAGCATTTCCTTTGCATATATGGAAATATATATATAATACTTGTATATATTTTATATAAATATTTATAAATGTATATATATATATATAGAGAGAGAGAGACATGGGGATCTTGCTATGTTGGCTAGGTTGGTCTTGAACTCTTGGCCTCAAGTTGTCCTCCTGCCTTGGCCTCCCAAAGTGCTAGGATTACAGGTGTGAACCACTGTGCCTGGCCAAGCATTTTCTTTAAGTATCATGTTGGCACTCAAAAAGTTTTGGATTTTGGAGCATTTTGGATTTTGGATTAGGGATGCTTGACCTGTAATAAAAATTCTGTAGTTTAACAGATTTCTTTCCCCTTTGGCTGCCAGGAAGTTCCAAACTTTTTTGAACTTTATTATGTATACCTGCATAGAAAACGGTGTTGTAATGTTTTTCTTTTTCTTTTGCCATTGTTTTGTTATGGGTTTCTCTGCAGGAACAGATGCAATATAAAATTAAAAACCAAATTTGCAGTTGTACTGCAGATACTTCCTGGTAGAAAAGGATTTAATACAGAACTATAGAGAGCAATGAACTGAAAGTATCCCTTCTCTGTTCTTCAATTCTTATTCTACCTAGAGGTAGTCATTGTCAACTGAGTTGACATTTTAATCCAAATTCTATGTATTAATGTAAATGTACACTAGATAATCATAATTATTTATCAACTCAGATTGTTAATTGTTCTACATTGCATTTTTCACTTAAGACACAGGTTTCCCAAACTTTCTTGGTTTACAGTATCCTTAGTGTGCCAGTAAATTTTTTTAATGCCCCTATACTTAGGCCAAAAGACAAATTTAAAGATTTTTATTTTTATTTTTATTTTTTATTTTTTATTTATTTTGAGACAGAGTCTCACTCTGTCACCCAGGCTGAAGTGCAGTGGCACAATCTCGGCTCGCTGCAAGCTCCACCTCCCGGGTTCATGCCATTCTCCTGCCTCAGCCTCCCAAGTAGCTGGGACTACAGGCGCCCACCACCACGCCCAGCTAATTTTTTGTATGTTTAGTAGAGACGAGGTTTCACTGTGTTAGCCAGGATGGTCTTGATCTCCTGACCTCGTGAGCCCCCTGCCTTGGCCTCCCAAAGTGCTGGGATTACAGGCGTGAGCCACCGCGCCCAGCAATTTTGTTCTTAAATTACTAATTTAAGAAATACTAATGGGATGTGAGTGCCTATAGAGCACTACACAATACCTCATATCTTGGCATCAGACTGGAAATTGGCATCCTCATTTCTTGTTCAGTGTTAAGTTTTGTACAGTATTTGCTTTTTATCATAGTAACCACCTGTGTTAAGCCATTTTGTGTTGCTTATAAAGTAATACCTGGGCTGGTTACTTTATAAAGAAAAGAGGTTATTTATTTAGCTCATGGTTCTGCAAGAACCGTGTAGGCTGTACAAGAAGCATGGTGCTGCCATCAGCTGGGCTTCTGGTGAGGTCCTCAGGCTGCTTCCACTCAGCAGCATCGCAAGGCAAAGCATGTGCAGAGATCACATATCAAGAAAGGAAGCAAGAGGAACAGCAGGGGGGTGTCAGGCTCTTTTTAACAACCAGGTCTCCAGAGAATGAATAATGAGAACTCATTCCCTTCCCCTCCAGAGAGGGCATTAATCTGTTCATGAAGGATCTGTCCTCATGGCCCAAACACTTCCTATTAGGCCACACCTCCAACATAGGAGATTAAATTTTAACATGAGGTTTGGAGGGGAAAAACTTTCCAAATCTAGCACCACCAAAACCCAGCTTTGGAAAGATTGACTTCATTGAATGTTTTGCAATCTAATGTTAAAAGCATGAAGTAACCTCAAGGTAATATTACACATGAAGTCTCTTGAAAATTTATATTATTCTGTGGTGCCTCTGTGAGTTTGCTCACCAACCCAGGGACCTCAGTGCAGTTTGGGAACCATAGACCTAAGATCTTTTCTTATCACTACATATATTCTTTTTTGTCCCCTTAGTTATTTTAATTCTATTTTATTTTTTATTACTTATTTTTGAGACAAGGTCTCACCTTGACACCCAGGCTGGAATGCAGTGGCTCAGTCGTGGCTCACTGCAGCCTCAATCTCCCAAGACTCAAGTGATCCTCTCATCTCAGCCTCCTGAGTAGCTAGGACTAAGGTGTGTGTCACCATGCCCAGCTAATTTTTTAAATTTATTTTTTGTAGAGGCCAGGTTGGCCCAGGCTGGTCTCAAACTCCTGGGGTCAAGCAGTCCTTCCACCTTGGCTTCCCAAAGTTCTGGGATTACAGGCATCAGCCACCATGCCCAGCCCTTAATATTATTTTTAACTGACATGTCATAATTATGTATAGCTTACCTATTCTTTTTATGGCTGCATAGTTCTAAAGGAGATAGGAAAAACCAAAGCATAGGAAAAATACTTTGGTTTTTCCTACTCTGACACTCTGGAGTACTTCACGTTTGGGCACCAATACGTGTGTGGGGATTTTTCACCACCAATAACCGATTCTCCAGTGGACACCAGCTGGGTGTCCTCTAATTCAGTTCAGTTCTGACACTTTCCACCTGGACACAGCGTCAGATCCCACAGGCTAAGGGCTGAGTTCCACAAGACTGCCCCCCTTCAGATGCCAGTTGTAAGCCCCAGGTTGTGATGTGTGATTCTGACCAGCTTGGTATAAAGAGGTTGCCATGACTTCCTCTTTGGGTTTGATTAATTTGCTTGGGACGTCTTTGGGGCGGCTCACAGATCTCAGGGAAACACCTCCACTTACTGGTTTATTACAAAGGAAACATGAAGAGGCAGATGGAAGAAGTGCATAGGGCAAGACATGGGGAGGGGGAGAGGGGTTCAGAGCTTCCCTGCCCTCCCTAGGTGCACCTCTATCCAGGTCCCATACCTCTGTGTGTTCAGCTATCCAGAAGCTCTCCAAAGCTAGTCCTTTTGGGTTCTTTTGCAGGTTTCATCACACAGGCATGATTGATTACATCATTGGTCACTGGTGATCAACTCAACCTTCAGTACCCCATTCCCTTCCCCAAGGTTGGGGGATGGGACTGATCTCATGGTTGATACCCCTGGCAACCAGTTCCCCTGTTGAGGCTATCCAGGATCCCCCAGCCATCAGTCATCATTAGCATCCAAAAGATACTTACCACTTTGGAGATTTAAGGATTTTAGGAGCTGTTCCAGGAAGCCAGAGGAACTTACAAGTCATAATATCACAGGTGTTCCACAGTATAGATATACCTTAGTATAACCATTCCTCTAACATTTAGGTAATTTCCAATTTCATGTTAATCCCAATAATGTTCTAGTATACATCCTTGCACATATATTTCTTTGCACCTGTGTATTTATGTAGAATAGATTCCTAAAAGTAAAATTACTGTGTCACAAGTAATTGTATTAACTCCTTACAACCTGATGATAATCTTTTTTGGTTTTGCTACTAAAAATGTAATTCATCTTAATTTGCATTTTCATCTTACTAGCATCTTTGCTAGTTTAGGTCTGGGTGGGTTCAACATCTTTGTGATAATTGGCTATATATGATTCTCTCATGACTTGCTTACGTAGAGCCTTTGGCCATTTTTCAATTGTGTTGGCATTTTGTAACTATTAGTATATAGGAGCTCTTTTGTCTGTTATACATATGTAATGCACATTGCAGATTTTTTTACTAATCCCAGCCTATCGTTTGTCTTTTGCTTATTTATGGTATCTCATCATACAAAAGCTTTAAATTCAAGGCCTAAGTAATTCATGTTATTCCTTTACAGCATGTAGGGTTTTTATTTTGCCTACTAAGTAGGCCAGACTTTCCTATCTTAAAATTATGGGGCCTTTTTTGTTTGTTTTTTGTTTTTTAAAGACAGGGTTTTGTTCTGTTGCCCAGGCTGGAGTACAGTGGCAGTGCTATCAAGGCCCACTGCAGCCTTGACCTCCTGGGTTCAAGCGATCCTCCTGCCTCAGCCTCCCAAGTAGCTGGGACTACAGGCACTTGCCACCATCCCTGGCTAATTCGTTGTTGTTGTTGTTGAGACACAGTCTTGCTCTGTTGCCCTGGCTGGAGTGCAGTGGTGTGATCTTGGCTTGCTGCAACCTCCACCTCCTGGTTTCAAGCAATTCTCATGCCTGAGCCTCCTGAATAGCTTGAGATTACAGGCGCCCGCCACCATGCCTGGCCAATTTTTGTATTTTTAGTAGAGATGGGTTTCACCATGTTGGCCAGGATGGTCTCGAACTCCTGACCTCAAGTGACCCACCTGTCTCGGCCTCCCAAAGTGCTGGGATTGCAGGCGTGAGCCACCGTGCCCAGCCATTTTTTTAAAAAAAAATTTATTTTGTGTAGAGACAGGGTCTCACTATGTTGCCCAGGCTGGACTCCTTGGGCCCAAGCAGTCCTCCTGCTTCAGCCTCCAAAGGTGCTGGGATTACTAAGGGCATGAGCCACTGTGCCCAGCCATTATATTTTCTTAAAATTTATTTATTTATATATTTGAGACAGAGTCTCGCTTTGTTGCCCAGGCTAGAGTGCAGTGGCACAATCTCTGCTCACTGCAACCTCCACTTCCTGGGGTCAAGAGATTCTCCTGCCTCAGCCTCCCGAGTAGCTGGGATTACAGGCGTGCACCACCACAGCTGGCTAATTTATGTATTTTTAGTAGAGACAGGGTTTCACCATGTTGGCCAGGCTGGCCTCGAACTCCTGACCTCAGGTGATCCACCCACCTCAGCCTCCCAAAGTGCTGGGATTACAGGCATGAGCCACTGCACCCGGCCAAAATTTATTTTTTAGCATTACTTTTCTGTATACTTTTAAAGCTAGAGTTCTCATTTTGTTTCCCAGACAGAGGCCATTTTTCCATTAGTAATTTCTCATTGACTTAGAATGTTACCTTATTATAAACTAAATTTCCATATATGTTAGTCTTTTTCTGGACTATTTTCTGTCCTAGTGATCTATTTGTCTATTCCTGTGCCAGTAGCACAGTTTTAATTACTCTCATGTTTTGTTTTTGTTTTTGAGACAGGGGCTAACTTTGTCACCCACGCGGCAGTGCAGTGGCACGATCTCGGCTCACTGCAACCTCCACCTCCCGGGTTCAAGTGATCCTCCCACCTCAGCCTCCTGAATAGCTAGCTGGGACTGCAGGTGTCCCATGCCCAGCTAATTTTTTCTATTTTTAGTAGAGATGGGGTTTCGCCATATTTCCCAGGCTGATCTTGAACTCCTGGGCTCAAGTGATCTGCCCGCCTTGGCCTCCCAAAGTGCTGGGATTATAGGTGTGAGCCCCTACACCTGGCCTACTATCATGTTTTAATAAAACCTTTGAGAGCTACTTAAGACAACTTTGTCTTCTCCCCATTGTTCTTTTAAAAAAAATCTTATGGCTGTTCTTGCAGTTACTCCCCTGTGAACTTTAGAATCTGTTTGGTTCTATAAACAACTAACCCCCGTTGATGTTCTTATTAGAATAACACTGAATTTACAATGCAGGGTCCTAGATTCAATCCAAAGACGTACTCTCTGGTCAGGGATTTTAAGTAACAAAAAGAGCAACACTATCTAAAGACCTAAGGTTGTGTTGTGGTGGTGAGTATTGTTTAGAGAGAGGCTTAGGCTTAGGCTTTTTGCTCAGCCTGGGTGTATCTAGGAACCTAACTCTGCCTTGGAGATCTATACTTACCCTATTCTTCCCTAAAATAGGAAATAATGAACTTCCTCGATGCCTTTCTATTCTCTCAGCCATTTTGGTTAAAGTGACTTTGGGCTCAGTTTGTACAACCACTATGAATTTTTAAATAGAATGTAGCAAAAGCACCTAACCTTAGGTGTATATTATAACCTTGAAGTAGCCTTTTCTCACTATCAAACTACAGGCAGAGGAAACATTTAATTTTGATAGTAATTAATCACTTTCTATTTCAGAGGAATTCTTCAGTTGGATAAAGTGGACGTCATACCTGTGACAGCTATCAACTTATATCCAGATGGTCCAGAGAAAACAGCTGAAAACCTTGAAGATAAAACATGTATTTAAAACGCCATCTCATATCATGGACTCCGAAGTAGCCTGTTGCCTCCAAATTTGCCACTTGAATATAATTTTCTTTAAATCGTTAAGAATCAGTTTATACACTAGAGAAATTGCTAAACTCTAAGACTGCCTGAAAATTGACCTTTACAGTGCCAAGTTAAAGTTTACCTTATTCTCGGCCGGGTGCAGTGGCTCATGCCTGTAATCCCAGGACTTTGGGAGGCCAAGGCGGGCAGATCACGAGGTCAGATCAAGACCATCCTGCCAACATGGTGAAACCCTGTCTCTACTAAAAAAAATAAAAAAATTAGCCGGGTGTGGCGGTGCACGCCTGTAGTCCCAGCTACTTGGGAGGCTGAGGCAGGAGAATTGCTTGAACCCGGGAGGCGGAGGCTGCAGTGAGCCAAGATCACGCCACTGCACTCCAGCCTGGGTGACAGAGCGAGACTCTGTTTCAAAAAAAAAAAAAGTTGACCTTATTCTCTAAAAGGGCTGGCTATTCATATGATGAATTGTTAAGGAAAACTTAAAGTGGAAGAGAACACATGTGAAGAGACTTTGAAATTATCAAAAGAAAAAAAAAAGACCAGACAAAATCTCATGTGCCAATAACTTTTCAAGGTGCCTTTGTTAAGGAAATTATATCCACTTAATTACTATAATATATAAGACTTTATGAAAAGCACTTTATAAAATTCTAATTTAAAAGGTCAAGAACTTAACACTTATTTTTTTATTCAGTACAGTGTGCCTTTATATTAAGTATGTGACTCAGTATAAAATCACTGAAGTGTATCATGATTTGATTGTATCCTGTACCAAGACTACTTACCTTGAATGCTCCAAGATTTAAAAGTAGTATGACATGTTCTCACTCTAAAATAAACTTTTTTTTTTTTTTTTTGAGGAAAAAAGTATAGCCGTTTTGGTTACACTGATATAAAACCTTTGCCCAGGTAAGAATGGCTGAGATGCAGGAGTAGGTATACTTTCATTTACACTGGCTGAAACCATGGCTCAAATTGAATGAGTCCATTGATGTCATGAGTTAGACTGTGCCCTTGGTCTTGTGGTTCTAGATATAGTGCTGTTTACCCTAAAAGTGTTTTATTACCTTTTTTTAACCATCACTCATATTGACATATTAATATTTCACAATGTGAACGAGTACATACAACTCATCTCTATGTGATACTTTTTTGAGATGGAGTCTGGCTCTGTTGCCTAGGCTGGAGTGCAGTGGCGCAATCTCGGCTCACTGCAAGCTCCGTCTCCCGAGTTCATGCCATTCTCCTGCCTCAGCCTCCCGAGTAGCTGGGACTACAGGCGCCCGCTACTATGCCCGGCTAATTTTTTGTATTTTTAGTAGAGATGGGGTTTCACCATGTTAGCCAGGATGGTCTCGATCTCCTGACCTTGTGATCCGCCCGCCTTGGCCTCCCAAAGTGCTGGGATTACAGGCATGAGCCACCACGCCTGGCCCTCTATGTGATACTTTGTTGTTTCATTAAAAAATATTTTTACTGGCCGGGCACAGTGGCTCATGCCTGTAATCCCAGCACTTTGGGAGGCCGAGGTGGGCAGATCACGAGGTCAGGAGATTGAGACCATCCTGGCCAACACGGTGAAACCTCGTCTCTACTAAAAAAATAAAAATACAAAAAATTAGCCAGGCGTGGTGGGGGGGCACCTGTAGGCCCAGCTACTCGGGAGGCTGAGGCAGGAGAATTGGTGTGAACCCGGGAGACAGAGCTTGCAGTGAGCCGAGATCACACCACTGCACTCCAGCCTGGGCGACAGAGCAAGGCTCTGTCACAAACAAACAAACAAACAAAATATATATATATACTGCAACCCATCATTTTGAAAACTGCAACCCATCATTTTGAAAACACTATCCAAGAAAGTAATGGTTGTTTTTTGTTTGTTTGTTTTTTTGAGATGGAGTTTCACTCTTGTTGCCTAGGCTGGAGTACAATGGTGTGATCTTAGCTCACTGCAACCTCCGCCTCCCAAGTTCAAGCAATTCTGCCTCAGCCTCCTGAGTAGCTGGGATTACAGACTCCCACCACCATGCCCGGCTAATTTTTGTATTTTTAGTAGAGATGGGGTTTCACTGTGTTGGGCAGGCTGGTCTCAAACTCCTGACCTCAGGTAATCCACCCACCTAGACCTCCCAAAATGCTGGAATTACAGGCGTGAGCCACCATGCCCGGCCATGGTTGGTTTTTTTGAGACCACTTTATATTTAGGCCAAATAGGTATGTGTGTGATGGGGGTGGAGAGGATGACAAGTAGAATGAAGGAGTGATGTTTCACTTTGCCAGACTTTAAATTAATTACATTGCATGGAGCTCTATTATGTAATACTCTCTCCATACTGCTGAAAAAAATAATCTGCAACTTACAATTTGATCCTTGAGTTACCAACCAGTAACACTTGTTCTTTACACCCTTTCTCATTCCCTAAGTCATTAGAAAGTACCAGTTCTAACTCCAAATGATGACATGGTCTTATTTTATCTATTAACCATAAGCTTACAGATTCTAGTGAAGAAAAAACTTTAGGAGGCTACATGGTCTATTGGAGAGTGTAGGCTCTGCAGTCAGAAGATCCCTATCCAGGCTTCTGTCTTTCTCAATAAGACTTGGGACCACAGCAAGGTCCGCAATCTCCTGAGGCTCTGTTTTCTATGGTTGGGATAACATGGTAAGTTATTTTCTTCTAAGTAGTCACACATGGAAATCTTATCTAAAATTTTATACCATTAACTTTTATTTCACTTATTAACTCATACCATTAATACTTTAGCTATGTTTAGTATGCATGAGTTAATGAGTGATTAGAGTACTATGAGCAGCACAGGTTTAGAAATGCCTATTTGCCTATAGTGCAGCCTCTTATATAGGCAAAATAAAAGTAAGAATTTTATTTTTTCTTTTTAAAATGCAAAGTAAAATGTGTCTTTAAAACTCTCCCAGGAGGTGAAGGGAAGCTGCCATAACACCAGGTGGGAAGGAAGACATACTGGGCTTGGCTCATGCTTTAATTAGCTACTGTGTAAAAATGTTCAGGGATTTTCAGTTATCCACTGGCACCCAGAGGCAATGGGTAAGGTTAACTGGAGCTAGAGCCAGTATTTTTTTCTTCCTAGAAGGAGTAACAGCAGCAAACAGTAGGAGAGAAGATGCCAAGTTAGAAGTGCATATAGCTCTCTTCCACAGGAGGCCTACATGCCGCCACTTGTGCTGCCGCCATGTCTCTAGTGATCCCTGAAAAGTCCCAGCATATTTTGCCGAGTACTCAACACCAACATTGATGGGTGGCGGAAAATAGCCTTTGCCATCACTGCCATTAAGGGTGTGGGCCGAAGATATGCTCATGTGGTGTTGAGGAAAGCAGACATTGACCTCACCAAGAGGGCGGGAGAACTCACTGAGGATGAGGTGGAACATGTGATCACCATTATGCAGAATCCACACTAGTACAAGATGCCAGCCTGGTTCTTGAACAGACAGAAGGATGTAAAGGATGGAAAATATAGCCAGGTCCTAGCCAATGGTCTGGACAACAAGCTCTGTGAAGACCTGGAGCGACTGAAAAAGATTCGGGCCCCTAGAGGGCTGCGTCACTTCTGGGGCCTTCGTGTCCGAGGCCAGCACACCAAGACCACAGGCTGCCGTGGCCGCACCGTGGGTGTGTCTAAGAAGAAGTTAAGTCTGTAGGCCTTGTCTGTTATAAATAGTTTATATACCAAAAAAAAAAAAAAAAAAGTGCATATAAAGTCAGCTTTCCTAGGCCCTGAATCAAGAAACGTGATGGTTTGCCATTGTAGCTATTGGTTTCAAACAAGAGCCAAGATTGATGCCTTTCTTATGGTCTGTTGGCTAATCCCAGTATGAATGGCCAGTTCAGCTAGAAGAAACAGTCTTGAAAAAAATAGAAAAAGCAAAGGAAAAAAAAGAAAAGACAGCTTTCCAAGCTAAGTAACATTTGTGGTCAGTGAAATAATAGAAATCTAGTAATGCTAAAGTAAAACAAATTTTCAGCTTAAAAATATTGCCTTTATTCAGAATCATAAGGGTTTTAAAAAAAAAATCTTACCATTATGAAAGTTAAAAAAAATATAGCACTCAGTACAATGAATTACTGCATTTAATATTCAAACACTTAAGGCACATTTCTCACAGTTTACATGTGAGAATTTAGCATGATCCAAACTCAAATATCCATTTCTCGTATCTTTCAATGTCTGCAGCAGACACTGACTTAGAAACCTTTTTTAAAGCCATCTCGAAATCCTCCATAGTTGTAGGCATGTGCATTTCTTCTTTGGAAAGATTTCGGATTTCCTCTGGAGTCAAACCTTCAATGCGCCTTCTCATTGCCATCAAGGACGCATCCCTAGGTTTTAAGTTAAAAACAACAACAACACACACAATGTTACTTTGGTTAAATGAAAACCTGTTAATAGAAAAATTTTCAATTGATCTGTTGTAGCATTCTCTAATTATATTACATATATATGTAGTATTGTATAGAAACTTATTGGAATACAAAGCCTGTTGTGATTGATTTTTAAGCAGTTAAATCTTCTGTAATGAAAAAGGATGCTAATTTAAATAATTAATACTGAATATAAAATCCCAGAAAAAGTAAAAGTGGGGTTAAAGCTAGCAATTTGAATTTCATTATAACTATTCAATAAAATGAAGAATAAGCATCACAGAGTCAGAAGAGAAACTGTTAACAAGAAAATTAAATATTTTCTCCATGTAGAGGAAAAGCTAGGTAAGTTCAGGGTTTCTCCTTTTCTCATTTGTGTTAAAAAAAAAAAAAAAAAAACTTCAGATTCAAACAGCTCTTGCCTTTTACCAAGTTTTATCCTTAATAGCAGCCACCATTTATGCAAAGGGATAGCAATATAGCTGTTTGATGTATACACTTTAGCTTTAATCCTCAGAACCCTGTGTGGTATGCTCACTTTAGAGAGGAGGAAATGAGCACAGTCAAGCCCCTGGTTAATTAAGTGTCTCTACTAATACTTAGATTAGGACAAAACCTACTTGAACCAGCTGGATTAAAGACATTCTTTTTTTCTTTTTACTGCTATTCTGTCACATTTAGGATAAGTTCACTGAGAATGAGACTGTATTCTGTGCATATGCCAAGTCAATATATTTCACAATCATTTCGTATTTTATAATATAGTGAACAAAGGCACCAACAATTTATTTAATCCAAGACAATTACTGATTTTCTATTTTACACAATTTATCCTAACATTAGCTTCTTGAACTTGTAGCTTTCAAATGAACTGTAGACTCTTCACTGACATGAAAGATACCAGATATCTTACCAGCACCTGCTAACACCAACAAAACCAGAATTTGTGACCCTGACTACAAAATGTATGTGGGGCCGGGCATGGTGGCTCACGCCTGTAATCTTAGCATTTTGGGAGGCTGAGGCAGGCGGATCACTTGAGGTCAGGAGTTCGACACCAGCCTGGCCAACATGGTGAAACACCATCTCTACTAAAAATACAAAAATTAGCCGGGTGTGGTGGTGCATGCCTGTAATCCCAGCTACTCGGGAGGCTGAGGCACAAGAATCACTTGAACCCAGGAGGCAAAGGTTGCAGTGAGCTGAGATCAGACCACTGCACTTCAGCCTGGGTGACAGAGCGAGACTCCGTCTCAAAAAACAAAACAAAACTGGAATGTGGGTCTTTATTCATCTTTTTTTTTTTCCTTTGGACACAGGGTCTTGCTTTGTTGCCCAGGCTGGGGTGCAGTGGCACAATCATGGCTCACTGCAGCCTCAAACTCCTGGGCTCAAGCGACCCTCCTGCCTCAGCTTCCTGAGCAGGTGGGAACCACCATGCCCAGCTAATTTTTAAATTTTTTTTCATGGATATGAGGTCTTGCTATGTTACCCAGGCCAGTCAAACTCCTGGGCTCAAGTGATCTCCCACTTGGCCTCCCAAAGTGCTGAGATTACAGGCATGAGCCACCACCAAGATATTGATCTGTCTTAATTCAGCATAAAAACTTCACGTCAGAGGATCACTTGAGCCCAGGAGTTTCAGGCTGCAGTAAGCTGTGACTGCGCCTCTACTCTCCAGTCTAGGCAACAGAGCGAGACTGTGTCTCAAAAAACAAAACCAAAAAACTTCATACTAGAAGTTTATGCTTACAAAAACCTATGCTTCCATGATAATTCATACCTGCACACGTTGGTAATGTCCGCACCTGAATAACCTTCCATGTTTTCTGCTATACTTGCAAGGTCAACATCATCAGCCAATTCCAGCTCACGTAGACTTATTCGTAATAGCTCCTCCCTGCCTTTTGCTAATGGTAGAAACAAATTTTAAAATGTAAGCCTGCAGCATAAACATAGTATACTATTGTCTCAAATCTTCTTTGTGTGAGATGTTGTCTTCCAGTAAGAATTGGATCTCTAAGAAGAGATAATTAAGTAAAGAGCCATTCTTTACTTTTTAATTCCTTACTATTTAGTATTAAGGCATATAGCCAAACTAGTACTGTAAAGGAAGATACTCCTCATGTATCTCTTCCAGAAAGTTAGTTAATAACAAATTTTAAATTCTCTAAACAAAACTACACGAAAGTTAACAGGCTTTCTGACAAGATTGAAAGGAAGATACCTGATGGCAAAGGAATATAGATTCGTTTCTCAAGGCGTCGTCTTAAAGCCTCATCTATATCCCAGGGAAAATTAGTAGCTGCCAGAACCATAACCATTTTGGAAGGGTCATCATTTTCAGAAGCACCTCCAACACCTAAAATAAGGGTAAGGAGAGAGTGAAAAAGATATTAAGTTGGATTATACCAAATGAAGCTCAGCTATTTAAAGATCAACAACTATTTAGTACAACAATACAAGGAAGCACAGTCTTAAGGCCTCCTTAAGACTTATGTTAACTGGTACCTGTGTGAATTTGTAATCCAAAGAAAATGAGTTCTGTAGTATGCAAATATATGACTCAAAATAGATTTAATCGAAAAGCCAGATCTCAAATACATAACAATTTTAAATCTTTTTCAAAGCATACATAAACTCTAAGGCCAATTTATCTGCATTTATTTTTATTTCAATTTCATAGCTAAAGTACGATAGTTGTATATACCAAAAGGGTGCCCTGTGGGTGGCCATTAATTCTGACTTGTCACCACTGTCAGTGTACCAAATCTATTACTATCACTATCAGGAACTACTTGCCACCCCCTCTAGTCCATCTGAAATTAAGAATACCTATTAAAAGCTTGGGTTAGCACTATGAGTAAAGTTTGACCCACTGGAACTGGAGACACCACACCTAACAACCTCCCGTCCCTGTTCAACTAAAGCTAAACACAGATACCATCCATCTGAACCAGCAGCTCCGCTTTCACCCTTCTGCTTGCTTCATGTTCTTCAGAAGTCCCTCGGCGACTACAGATGGAGTCTATCTCATCAATAAATATGGTGGCTGGAGAATAAAATCGAGCCTAAAGGAAGAAACCACGCAATATCAAGCTATTAAGTTATTATTTCATTTTAAAATAATCTACAGATTAGCAGTCAGAAAATAGCTGAGGGAGGCTGGGCACAGTGGCTCACACCTGTAATCCCAACACTGGGAGGGTGAGGCAGGAGGATGGATTGAGCCCAAGAGTTCGAGACCAGCCTGGGCAACATAGCAAGACTCCATCTTTACAGAAAATTAAAATATTAGTTGAGTGTGGTTACACGTGTCTGAGTCCCAGCTACTCAGGAGGCTAGGTGAGAGGATCCCTTGAGCCCAGGAGTTCAAGGCTGCAGTGAGCTGTGATCACACCACACCACTGTATTCCAGACTGGGTGACAGAGTGAGAACCTTTCTCTAAAACAAGAGGAAAGAAAGAAAACAACAAAACAGCTAAGGAGCCTGCCACACTGTGCATCTTTCTCTCACGCTAATATTGGGGAGATGGGATAGAATTAGAACAGCTAAAATATGGCTTCTAATGAACCGTTTTTTATTTATTTATTTTTTTTTAAGAGGCAAGGTCTTGCTCTGTCATCCAGGCTGGAGTGCAGTGATATGATTTTGGCTCACTTCAACCTTGAGCTCCTGGGCTCAAGCAATCTTCTCACCTCAACCTCCCGAGTAGCTAGGACTACAGGTGTGTGCCACCACACCAGGCTTATTTTTATATTTTTGGTAGAGATGGTGTCTTATTATGTTGCCCAGGCTGGTCTCAAACTCCTAGACTCAAGCAATCTTCCTGCCTCAGCCTCCCAAAATGCTAGGATTACAATGAGCCACTGTACCTAGTGGGATAATTTCATCTTTAAAGAGAGTCAATACTTGGGTCTTTATGTATAAATATTTTTGTACTTTTTCAACAAATGGAGAGAGGGAAAGAGTGAACTTCATCATCATTAAAACATCCAAGAAAATTCTCAACTAAAATTTTAGGAACCATCTATCAAAAGCACCTACATCAACAAAAATTAAATTTCAGTCTGTTGCCACACCAAGCAAAAGTGACTAGACTGATTGTTCCCACACACTGAGGGTATGTAGAATGATCTGACTTCAAGTAAAGGCTATGTGTCCTGGGTTTAGCTGGCCCAGGAAGGTACGGTAGAGGACACCAATTGGTTCTCCCTGCACAGCACACTTCTGGTAAGAGAAGCCTCTTTTTCATTTGCAAATCATCCCTTTCTTTCTTTCCTTCCTTCCCTCTCTCTCTCTCCTCTCTCCTCTCTCTCTCTCTCTCCTCTCTCTGTCCTCTCTCCTCTCTCTCTCTCTCTCTCTCTCCTCTCTCCTCTCTCTCTCACTGCAACCTCTGCCACCCCGGTTCAAGCAATTCTCCTGCCTCAGCCTCCCAAGTAGCTGGGATTACAGGTGCACCCCACCACACCTGGCTAATTTTTGTATTTTTAGTAGAGACGGGGTTTCATCATGTTGGCCAGGCTGGTCTCGAACTCCTGACCTCAAGTGATCTGCCCGCCTCAACCTCCCAAAGTGCGGGGATTACAGGCATGAGCCACCATGCCGGGCCTCTCTCATTCCTATTCCACTACTTCAAAAGAGGCTAACTTTACTTGGAACCCCAGGGGTTTTATTCAGGCCTGGCCAATCAGAGCACTCCAATTCTCTGACCAAAAACAAGGAGTTTCGGCATAGGTATGAAACTCAAAACAGGCCAAATATTAATCTTTGGACTTTTGCTGGAACTATGACAAAATGAGGGCTAACTTTGCTGAGAGTTCATTACCCTAAGGACAATAAAAATAAGGCTTGAAAGCTGAGTGCAGTGGTACACGCCTGAAGTCCCAGCTACTTGGGATGCTGAGAGAGGAGGATGCAGTATGCTATGATTGTGCCTGTGAATAACCACTGCACTACAACCTGTGCAATATAGTGAGAGCTTAAAAAAAAAAAAAGCTGAACACAATGGCTCTTGCCTGTAATCCCAGCACTTTATGGGGTCTAGGCAAGAGGAGTGTTAGGCCAGGAGTTCTAGACTGCCTGGGCAACGTAGTGAGACTTCATCTCTACAAAAAAATCAAAAAAGGCCAGGCGCAGTGGCTCATACCTATAATCCTAACATTTTGGGAGGCCAAGGTAGGCAGATCACCTGAGGTCAGGAGTTCAAGACCAGCCTGGTCAACATGGCAAAACCTCATCTCTACTAAAAATACAAAAATTAGCCAGGCATGGTAGTGCACATGTGTAGTCCCAGCTACTCAGGAGGCTAAGGTGGGAGGATCGCTTGAGGCTAGGAGGTGAAGGCTGCTGTGAGCCGAGATTGCAACACTGCACTCCAGCCTAGGTGACAGAATGAGACCCTGTCTAACAAAATAGAATTCATGTCTTGACCAGGATTGGTGACCCATGCCTGTAAATCTAGCACTTTGGGAGTCTGAAGCAAGAGGATCACTTGAACCCAGGAGTTCAAGATCAGCCTGGGCAACACAGCAAGACCCCATCTGTAGAAAAAAAAAAAAATGAGCTGAGTGTGGTGGCTCATGTCCATCGTCCCAGCTGCTTGGGAGGCTTAGACGGGAGGAGCACTTGAGCCTGGGAGGTCACGGATGCAGCGAGTTGTGATCATGCTCCTGCATACCAGCCTAGGCAAGACTGAGAACCCATTTCAAAAAAAAGAAGATTCACGTCTTTGTCACTAATAGCATAACTCTATCCTAATTACATAAAACTATTCTGTTTCTTAGAGGCAAGAGTGAGGTAATCAGTGAAGCTTAACAAAGTCTGAAGTTTAAAAGGCGGTGGAATTCAATCTAAACACTCTACCAGAACTTGTTGAATTACATTTCTTCTATTGGTACTCTGATTTGTATTGGTGGAAGAAAGAACCTAATCCAAAGATTAGGTCATTAAAATGAAGGCATTTGGTGCAGTTAATAGATCGGAGGTGACCTAAGTTCCACAATAAATTATGATTCTCACCTTTTGGCATCATTGTTACAATACTGTGGTTATCATATTATAACTAAACCTATTGATTTAAAAAACATAATTTCAGATTCCTACAGAAGATTAGTAATGCAGATCCCATAATGTGAGCATGCCCCAAAACTGGTAGATTTGGATCTACATCTGGAGAAAAAGAGACAAAGAGAAACTCTAATTATTCATGTTTGTAAAGAAAGCTAGCTTTAAGGGCATAGGACTCATACTCTGGGCAAAATGGCATCCTGCCTAACTATTCCATATACTGGAGATAGTTACTGCTCACTTTCTCCCCTTTTAGAGAGGTAAAGAATCATTAGAGCTGTCTCAAACATTCACCATTTCAAACAGAAGACGAACAAGCTTCTCAGATTCTCCTCTGTATTTGGAAGTCAAAGTTGATGAAGAGACATTGAAGAATGTTGTCTTGCATTCTGTAGCTACTGCTTTAGCAAGGAGCGTCTTCCCTGTGCCAGGTGGGCCGACCATCAGTACTCCCTGTTGCAAATATAATAGCCTCAGCAGAGGATTTATCTGCCATTGTTCTAATTCATAAAAGTGTCATTACTAAGTAGCAAATTTCGACCAACTTATATATAATATCAAGAAAAATAAAAGACAGATAAACAGGAGGATACTTTGTCACAAATTTACTCTTCCCATTAAAAAAGAAGATAACCATATTATGAAAAATTTGGAACTCAAAGATGAGAAAAAGTAGTTTATAATATCAACACCCTAACAGAGGTACCATTAGCATCTGGATTTATATCCTGATTGTCCTTTTGCTCAGACAAATTAGGTTGTTTAAAAATATAACTTATTCGGCCAGCCATGGTGGCTCACACCTGTAATCCCAGCACTTTGAGAGGCCGAGGCAGGCAGATCACGAGGTCAGGAGATCGGGACCATCCTGGCCAACATGGTGAAGCCCCGTTTCTACTAAAATACAAAAAAAGTTAGCTGGGCGTGGTGGTACATGCCTGTAATCCCAGCTACTCGGGAGGCTGAGGCAGGGGAATCACTTCAACCCGTTAGGCGGAGATTGCAGTGAGGCAAGATCGCACTGCACTCCAGCCTGGCGACAGAGTGAGACTCCGTCTCAAAACAAAACAAACAAAATACATATATATATAATTTATTCAAAGTATATCTATCATTTTGTATCTTGCTTATCACTTAATGTATAAAGGATTTTTACAACTATTCATACATGCAGAGTTACCTATCAGTGTGTTTTCCAAATCCAAGAAAAGCTTTTTTGATGGTCTTTTTTTAGATCAGCCCATGACTTTAAAAAGTATTTATCACATGCAGATATTTCTCATTAATTTATTGAGAACAATCCCCAAAATACAGGTTACAATCATGCAACATGACATATAAAATGGAGTGTTTTTGCATTAGCTGACTAGGTCATATTTGCAAATATGAGCTCATTCTAAATGGGGTGAATTCTAATTTTTTTTTTTTTTTTTTTTTTTTGAGACAGAGTTTCGCTCTTGTTGCCCAGGCTGGAGTGCAATGGCGTGATCTCAGCTCACCACAACCTCCACCTCCCAGGTTCAGGCAATTCTCCTGCCTCAGCCTCCCGGATAGCTGGGATTACAGGCATGCACAACCACGCCCGGCTAGTTTTGTATTTTTAGTAGAGACGGGGTTTCTCCATGTTGGTCAGGCTGGTCTCGAACTCCTCAGGTGATCCGCCCGCCTCGGCCTCCTAAAGTGCTGGGATTACAGGCGTGAGCCACCACGCCCGGCCAAATTCTAAATTTTAATGCTGTGTATTCAACTTTCCAAAGATCACATTGTATGTATTTCTTATTCTAGGAATCATGCAATAGCTTCTGGTCTAACAAAATTCTCAGTAGCACAATATATACCTTTTAATTTAAACATTTCCTGACTCCACTTTCTCCCTCCACTTTTCCCAATATAGATAAATATTGGCTCTCTGTATCAACATGCTGCCATTTACTTTGACAATGCCATCACAGTAATAAACTTACTTTCCATGGTCTCCTAATGCCCTTAAAGAATTCGGGCATCCACATTGGTAACACTACAGCTTCCTTAAGCAACTTTTTAGCTTCTACTAAATCAGCGATATCATCCCTGAAAGAGAAGACATTTTATTAACAACCCTTTAGATGATACATGTCTATGCAGTCACTCTTGAGAACCACTGGAAGCACATGATGTTGCACTGCTGACAGAATGGTGAGCCTCTCTCTGAGCCCGGGTGAACTAATGCACTGTGATGAGGCCCACCATGTCAACCAGCAGATATATAAAGAGCACAACCTTTTCTTCAGTTATCGGCGGTTGACAGTTTTTAGCCTGGATCACGAGAACATAGTCTACAGGCACACTCTTCAGGGTTATGTGTCATCTCATTTTAAACTCCTGCTCTTATGGTCCTCATTCCATAATCTCCATGATTTAGAAACAATGAGCCCATGTTTTTTAAAACTAAAAAAAAGCATAAAGAATAAAAATCGTATAAAGCAGAGACAGGCTACAACATAGCTGCTTTGCCTCCAGCTTTATTAAGAGGTAGATGCCAAGGTTAAAGAGTATCACAGAGATTACTATAAAGTCATCTCCAACCACTAGAATACCTACTACTACTGCTACATGTGGCAATTTCTGTTAAAAAAAGTATTTTCATTGTATAAAATATTAATGTCCCCAATATTTTTTAATATCATTCAAACCCATACCTAATAATCATTAAGGTTTTAACAGAAATATAATATACCTAACTTTGTGGAAAAGTTAACTTTTATAACTCATTGTAATACATTACAGATCTTTGATTACATGTAATATTAATCAAGTTGAGAACCACTGCTCTAAAAGAAAATAAAAGCAACATTTCTAGGATGCTATAGATAATAAGCAACACACATACATACAAATCATTGCCTTGGCCAGGTGCAAAGGCTCATGACTGTAATCCTAGCACTTTGGGAGGCTGAGGCAGGAGGATCACTTGAACCCAGGAGCTCAAGACCAGCCTGATCAAGACTCCATCTCTACAAAACATTTTTTAAAATTAGCTAGATGTGGTGGTGTGCACCTGTGGTCCTAGCTACTTGGAAAGCTGTGGCAGGAGGATCACTTGAGTCTAGGAGTTTGAGCCTGCAGTGAGCTATGATCGAGCCACTGTCCTCCAGCCTGGGCAATAAAGTGAGACCCTGTCTCTAAAAAACAAAAACAAAAACCTCAAACTCTCAGACAAAAATTGGAATAGGCTCAATGCAGGGAAGTCATGCTCACGCTGCACATACTCCGGCTCTGTCCTCAAGCTCTGCTCTTCAGTACATGCTCACATTTGCTCCATTTTCCATTCCAAATAGCATCACCAGCACCCAATTATTTGGTTGTGATATAACTTACCATCGAACATTGGGATTCTGGGAAATTATATCTCTTTCCAAAGCTTCTACTAAGTCTTTATCATATCCGGTACTATCAAATTTATTTGTCTCTGGTTCTGTTACTGCAGCAGGTGATTTGTTCTACATGAAGAGAAAAAAACAAGCGCTTTTGATTCATTTATTTTGTTTCTGTGAGTCGGAAACACAGATTGGACTCAAGTGACATCCTTTAAAAAGCTAATACATCATTTGGCCAGGCGCAGTGGCTCACACCTGTAATCCCAATACTTTGGGAGGCCAAGATGGGTGGATCACGAGGTCAGGAAATCGAGACCATCCTGGCTAACAGGGTGAAACCCCATCTCTACTAAAAATACAAAAAATTAGCCAGGCATGGTGGCGGCACCTGTAGTCCCAGCTACTCGGGAGGCTGAGGCAGGAGAACAGTGTGAACCCGGGAGGCAGAGCTTGCAGTGAGCCAAGATCATGCTACTGCACTCCAGCCTGGGTGACAGACCGAGACACCAACTCAAAAAAAAAAAAAAAAGGCTAATAATAATAATACAATAACAAGGATAGGACCAAAGACTCTAAGTCATCCTTCTACATCAACATTGGTTTGATACATCAAAAGTATCAAAGAAAAATAAAAATGACCATGCATATGAACTGGCTAGCATAAAAAAATTAATACTGAGATAAATGTGGTCGCAAGTGAATATCAGATATACACAAAATGTATTTCAATCCTTTAGAGGAGATAAGATTAAAGACAGATGGCTTATTTAGCCAAGACTATGGCTCAATCTTTAAACACCTACTTGTCCCTCATCAATGCTCCTAAAAATATCCCTTTTCATTATTCCCACTACCCTCCAAAAGACACATCTCAGTCCTTACATGGGATTCCTCTCATCCTCTGTGATGACAGTCATTAGGGCCACGGTTCCCAAACTATGTACTCAATACCCAGGACACAACGGCAAACTCATGAGGTATTGTGGGATAGTTTAAATTTTTGAAAGAAACACAGCAACATCTGTTGAACACTGTGTGGACTACTAGCTAGAGGTAGTTCACGATTCCTACATAAGACTGCTATACTCCTCTTCAATAATGCTTTATTTATTTATTTATTTATTTATTTATTTATTTTTGAGCTAGAGTCTCACTCTGTCGCCCAGGCTAGAGTGTAGTAGCGTGATCTTGGCTCATTGCAACCTCCACCTCCTGGGTTCAAGCAATTCTCCTGTCTCAGCCTTCTGAGTAGGATGACAGGTGTGCACCACCACGCCCGGCTAATTATTTTTAGTGGAGATGGGGTTTCAGCACGTTGGCCATGCTAGTCTTGAACTGCTGACCTCAAGTGATCCGCCCACCTCGGCCTCCCAAAGTGCTGGGATTACAGGTGTGAGCCACCGTGTCCGGCCTGAATAATGCCATATTTTTGTGAAGCTGGGTTTTGGGCAGTTGCTGTGATAAGATGTACAGAGAGAAAATCAATGTGGAAGAGGAATGAGGGTAGAATGTCCATTCTGACTGCAGGGTTTGAGAAACTGTGTAACAGGGCCCAATAGGTGTTAAATTGCTAGAACATAAACTGTTTGAACCTAACTTCTTCATAAATGGATAGGTATTTTTCATAAGTGGATGGGTATCCTGGCCTAGAAATGCTATATAAAAATTACTAAGATACTTATGAATATTATAGGCCAAGAAAATTTATGAAGCCCTGCATTAGGGTAAATAAACATTTTTTCTGCCGTACTAAGATTGTTACCCAATTCCCATAACATTTTTTTTGCACGTAACATGATGATTCCTTTGCCAACTGGTGCTGTCTAATGCCATTATTAATGTCCAGACTTAACCAATATTTATGATATTCAAAATGTTAACCTAGATGGCCAAATAAGCATCAGTTCCACAATGTGTGTATTGAGCCTCCAATATTAGCATAAAAGATTCAAGGAAGGAACTGTGTAACTTTTTTTTTTTTTTTTTTTTTTGAGATGGAGTTTCATTCTTGTTGCCCAGGCTGGAGTGCAGTGGCACGATCTTGGCTCACTGCAACCTCTGCTTCCCAGGTTCAAGCAATTCTCCTGCCTCAGCCTTCCGAGTAGCTGGGATTACAGACATGTACCACCATGCCTGGCTAACTTTTTATGTTTTTAGTAGAGATGGGGTTTCACCATGTCGGCTAGGCTGGTCTTGAACTCCTGACCTCAGGTGATTTGCCCACCTCAGCCTCCCAAAGTGCTGGGATTACAGGGGTGAGCCACCACACCCGGCCAGAACTGTGTAACATTTAAAAGAGAAGAAGATAATCTTTTCTTCAAAGTATTTTTAAAGTTGTTACTCATTTACAGATATTTAACAAGTATCTGTTCTGTGTTAGCAGCTATGGAGAACAGGAAAAGGACATTGTACCTGACTATCAGGAACATATACTGTAAGCCAGGGAAGATACAAATATAAGGCATTTTCTCTTTCTCTTTCTTTTCTCCCATAGAACACAGTACTAAGGGAATGTTCGCAGACAAAGCAAAACAAATTTAAGTAGGCAGAAAAAAGAAACAGTGTTGTAATAGGCCAGCCAAAGGAAGCTGTGGAACTTCAAATGCTGACATATTTAATAGGATTTTACTTAATTAGTTGAAGTAGTACAATTTCTTTTAGATATACATCTATCTAATAATTTGCTCCTGGCCAGGTGCAGTGGCTCATGCCTATAATTCTAGCACTTAGGCTGAGGGGGGTGGATCAGTTGAGGCCAGGAGTTCGAGATCAGGCTGGCCAACATGGTGAAACCCCCTCTCTACTAAAAATACAAAAATATTAGCTGGGCATAGTGGTACATGCCTGTAGTCCCAGCTACTCAAGAGGCTGAGAGGAGAATCGCTTGAACCCAGGAGGCGGAGGTTACACTGAGCTGAGACTGCACTACTGCACTCCAGCCTGGGCAACAGAACAAGACTCCATCTCAAATAAAAACAAACAATAACTTGTTCTAAGTGAAAACAGTAACTAGTAGGAAGTGGAAAAAAACAGTTGAGGGATTCAAAGGGACCTAGACTCCTTTTTTCATGCTCAAAATAAAGTTTCAGATAGACGGATTAATCAGGACATAAGTCCTTGGGTTTAAAACTAGTTCTTTTGCTGGGCTCAGTGGCTCACGCCTGTAATCCCAGCACTTTGGGAGGCAGAGGCAGGCAGATCACCTTAGGTCAGTAGTTCGAGACCAGCCTGGCCAACATGATGAAACCCCGTCTCTACTAACAATACAAAAATTAGCCAGGTGTGATGGCTCACACCTGTAATCCCAGCTGCTCGGGAGGCTGAGGCAGGAGAATCGCTTGAACCTGGGAGGCAGAAGTTGCAGTAAGCCAAGATCAGGCCACTGCACTCCAGCCTGGGCGACAGAGTGAGACTCCGTCTCAAAAAAAAAAACACAAAAACTAGTTCTTTTAAAGCTGGCAAAATTATAAATACAAAACCCATTACCTCAATTAAAAGAGTTAATTAAAAATGACAGCTGGGTTCTCATTTCCAGGAAAATGGAGCATACTTTTCAGCATTTCTTCTGCTAAGCAGAGCTAAAACCCTTGGGTATTATACATACCACAAACACAGGAGGACTCTGAAAGGTGCAAAGAAGCCAGCAGAGCCACTGAGGAACTCAAACATGGTGTGAGTTCCCTGGGTTTTCTTTCTTTCAAATATCCAAACTTGGGGCTGAAGAGCCGGCAACCTGGATACGCCAATTTGAACAAACAAAAACACCCCAACAGAAGCTTGCTCTTTCTAGGCAAAGGACCAAGGAAGGGGCAGTCTAGCAAGACAGAGCTTTTAGACAGTAACACTCTACTCCAGTCAAGCACCACCAAAGACTTGTGGCCCCGGCCCCACCCAGGGCAGCAAAGGCAGGGTGGAAGGCCTAGGACTTTCTACTTCTGGAAGCCTACAGTGAATTACCTCAAACCCCCACCAGGGTAGAATCAGAGGCTAAATAAGAAGCTGAAACTTTCATTCCCAAAAATGAAATGAACAAGAGCCCCTGCATGTTCTCTCCCCCACCCCTCCCCGCCACAGTCACTGGACATCATAGAGGGAACCTGGACTTCCACTCCCCAACCACAGTGTCCCTGGAGAGCGTGTGGAGAACTTCCACCGCAGCTCAGCAGTAATGAGAAGGCCTCTGCCCCTAGGCAGGTGCTGACAGAGGCTGGCTGGGGAACCTGAACTTCCATCCCCACCTGGCAGCAGTGGCACCCCAATCTCTCTGCCAGAGCAATGTTAGGAAAAATCAGCTAAACAGAAGGTTTAAATAAGATCTAGAGTCTCATGATATAATATGAAAATGTCCAGGTTTCAACAGAAAATTCCTCATACCAAGAACCATGAAAATCTCAAATTAAATGTAAAGAGACAATGAACAGATGCCAAGACCAAAATGACAGTGATGTTAGTTTCCTGACAGATTTTAAAGCCTTTTACATGCTTCAATAATTATGAATGTACTTGAAAGATTATGAAGAAAAATAGCTTCAGAAACAAATAGAACACCCCAAAGACTCCATGCCAACACACATTATACTTTAATTTCTGAAAACCAAAGACACAGAAAAAATTGAAAGCAATGAAAGAATATCAACAGCTTGCTTATAGGGAAAAACAATTCAGATGAAAGCAGATTTCTTCTCAGAAAAGCAAGCCAGAGGAAGTAGCATAATATTTTTTAAGGAAAAAAAAAAAAGTATTTTTTTCAAGAAAAAAACTGAGGCCAGGTGTGGTGGCCCACGCCTATAATCTTAGCACTTTCGGAGGCCAAGGTGGCAAGACTGCTTGAGCTCAAGACTTCAAGAACCAGCTTGGGCAATAAAATAAGATCCTGTCTCGGCCAGGCATGGTGGCTCAGGCCTGTAATCCCAGCATTTTGGGACGCCGAGGCGGGTGGGTCACGAGGTCAGGAGTTTGAGACCAGCCTGGCCAACACAGTGAAACCCCGTCTCTACTAAAAATACAAAAATTAGCTGGGCATGGTCGTGGGCACCTGTAATCCTAGCTACTCGGGAGGCTGAGGCAGGAGAATCACTTGAACCCCGGAGGCACAAGTTGCAGTAAGCTGAGATCGTGCCACTGCACTTCAGCCTGGGCGACAGAGCTAGACTCCATCTCAAAAAAAAAAAAAAAAAAAAAAAAATAGGCCAGGTGCGGTGGCTCATGTCTGTAATCCCAGCACTTTGGGAGGCCGAGGCAGGCGAATCACCTGAGGTCGGAGTTGGAGACCAGCCTGACCAACATGGAGAAACCCTGTCTCTACTAAAAATACAAAATTAGCTGGGTGTGGTAGCACATGCCTGTAATCCCAGCTACTCGGGAGGCTGAGGCAGGAGAATCACTTGAATCCGGGAGGTGAAGGTTGTAGTGAGCCGAGATCACGCCATTGCACTCCAGCCTGGGCAACAAGAGCAAAACTCCGTCTCAAAAAAAAAAAAAAAAAAAAAAAGAAATCCTGTCTCTACAAAATAAAAATTAAAAAATTAGCCAGGTGTGGTAGCACACATCTGTAGTCCCAGCTACTTGGGAGACTGAGTCAGGAAGATCCCTTGAGCCGAAGGAGTTCAAGGTTGCATTGAGCTATGATCAGTGCCACTGCACTCCAGCCTGGGCAACAGAGATCCTATCTCAAAAAAAAAAAAAAAAAAAAAATCAGCAAGGATATAGAGCTCAATAACACCACCATCCAAAGGATCCGACAGACATTTATAGAAAATTCCACCTAACCACAGCAAAATACATACTCTTTTCAAGTGTTCACAGAACATATACCAAAACAGACCATATCTTAAGCCAAAAACAAACTTAGACAAGTTTAAAAAAATTGAAATTATATGAAGTATATTCTCAAAGCACAAAAGATTCAAACTAGAAATCAGTAACAGGAAGAAAACAAGAAAATCTCCACACAATTGGAAACTAAACAGCATGGTACTAAATAATCCAGGTCAAAGAGGAAGTCTCAATGGCTATCAACACACTGACCTGAAGAAAAATAAAGATACAACTTATCAAAATTTCTGGGACACAGTTAAAGCAGTGCTGAGAGGGCAATTTAGAGCACTAAATGCATATGTTAGGCAAGAAAAAAAGTCTCAGGCTGGGCATGGTGGCTCACACCTGTAATCCCAGCACTTTGGGATCACACCACTGCACTCCAGCCTGGGTGATAAGAGCGAGACTCCGCAGCAGGTGGATCACCTGAGGTAAGGAATTTGAGACCAGCTTGGCCAACGTGGCAAAACCCCGTCTCTTCTAAAAATACAAAAACTAGCCGGGCGTGGTGTTCCACGCCTATAGTCTCAGTTACTTGGGAGACTGAGGCAGAATTGCTTCAACCTGGGAGGTGGTGGTTGCAGTGAGCCAAGACTGCACCACTGTACTCCAGCCGAGGCAACAGAGCAAGATTCCGTCTCAGAAACAAACAAAAAAGTCTCAAGTAATCATTTAAGCTTTTACCTCATGAATGTAGAAAAGAACAAAATAAACTCAAAGCTAAAAAGGAAAATAATAGGCCAGGTGCAGTGGCTCACGCCTGTAATCTCAGCACTTTGGGAGGCCAAGGCAGGAGGGATTGCCTGAGATCAGGAGTTCGAGACCAGCCTACCCACCACAGCGAAACCCTGTCTCTACTAAAAATACAAAAATTAGCTGAGCGTGGTGGCAGGGGCCTGTAATCTCAGCTACTCAGGAGGCTGAGGCAGGAGAATCACTTGAACCTGGGAGGCGGAGGTTGCAGTGAGCTGAGATGGCGCCATCGTACTCCAGCCTGGGCAACAAGAGCAAAACTGTGTCTCAAAAAAAAGAAAAAAGAAAAAAGAAAAAAAAAGATATTGATAAGAGCAAAAAGCAATAAAGTTAAAAACAGAATAACTATAGAGAAAATTCAATGAAACAAAGGAGTCTTTTAAAAAGATTAAAAATTGACAAACCTCTAGCAATACTGACAATGCAAAAAGGACAGAGAACACGTATTACTGGTATAAGGAATGAAAAAGAGCTATCATTATAGACCTGCAAGCACTTAAAGAATAAGGAATATGGCCAGGCATGGTGGCTTATGCCTGTAATCCCAGCACTTTGGGAGGTCAAGGTGGGTGGATCACGAGGTCAGGAGATCGAGACCATCCTGGCTAACATGGTGAAACCCCGTCATTGCTAAAAATACAAAAAATTAGCCGGGCGTGGTGGCGGGCACCTGTAGTCCCAGCTGCTCAGGGAGGCTGAGGCAGGAGAATGGTGTGAACCCAGGAGGCGGAGCTTGCAGTGAGCCAAGATCATGCCACTGCACTCCAGCCTGGGCGACAAAGCGAGACTCCATCTCAAAAAAAAAAAAAAAAGCATAAGGAATCCTACAAAAATGCTACATACATAAATTTGACAACTTGGATTAAATGGACTAATTCTTTGAAAATCACAAACTACCACAACTCACCTAATAAAAGAAGATAATCTGAACAGTACCATAACTATTAATGAAGGTGATTCATAGTTTTAAAGAAATATTCAAGCCCAGGTAGTTTCATTGTAGAAACATTTAAAAAAGAATTAAGGCCCGGCGTGGTGGCTCACCCCTATAATCCCAGCACTTTGGGAGGCCGAGGCAGGAGGATCACCTGAGGTCAGGAGTTCAAGATCAGCCTGACCAACATGGTGAAACTCTGTCTCTACTAAAAATACAAAAAAATTAGCCAGGCATGGTGGCACGCATCTGTAACCCCAGCTACTCGTGAAGCTGAAGCACGAGAATCTATTGAACCCAGGAGGCGGAGGTTGCAGTGAGCCAAGATCGCGCCACTGCACTCCAGCCTGGGTGACAGAGTGAGACCCTGTCTCAAAAAAATTTTTTTAAAAAGAATTAAATCAATTCTATACAAACTCTTCCAGAGCACAGAAGGAAAATTTCTCAATTCATTTTATAAAAGGCTATATTACCCTGATACTGAAATCAGATGAAGACAGTTCCAAAAAACAAAACAAAGGAAAAACTATAGACCAGTATCATTCATGAATATACAGATGCAAAAATTGTTAACAAAATATTACCAAATAGAATTCAGCAAGATATAAAAAGAATTACATACCATGACCAAGTGAGAATTATTCCAGGGACATAAGACTAGTTCAATGTTCAAAAATTAATCAATATAATCCACTATATTAAGAGACTAAAGAAAAAGACCCATGTGATCATGCAACAAACGCAGAAAAGCATGTGCTAAAACTGAATACCCATCCAGGACAGAAGCTCTCAGAAAAATAGAATTTAAAGGGAATATCCTCAACCTGATAAAGAGTATCCACAAAACCATCCTGGCTAACACGGTGAAACCTCATCTCTACTAAAAATACAAAAAATTAGCTGGGCGTGGTGGCGGGCGCCTGTAGTCCCAGCTACTCGGCAGGCTGAGGCAGGAGAATGGTGTGAACCCGGGAGGCGGAGCTTGCAGTGAGTGGGGATCATGCCACTGCACTCCAGCCTGGGCAACAGAGCGAGACTCTGTCTCAAAAAAAAAAAAAAAAAAAAAAAAGAACATCTACAAAAACACCTACAGCTAACATTATACTCTCTGTGATGAAACATTGAATTCTTTCCTCCTAAAATCAGGAACAGGAACACAGCAAGGACATCTACTTTGTCACTCTTAAATATCTGACATAGTACTGGAAGTTCTAGCCAATGCAATAAGGTAAGAAGAGGAAATAAAAGGCATAGAAATCCAAAAATACAGAAATATTTGCAGATAACATAATTGTCCACACAGAAAATACTAAGGAATCTACAAAAATTCTCCTAGAATGAACAATTCTAGCATAGTATTAAGGTGACAAGATAGAAGATAAACATATAAAAATCCATTACTGGGACAGGATCGTGGAAGACTGACAGAGTAGGAAGCATCAAGAATCTGTATCTCCACCTAAACAAAAACTGCACCTGCAGAATCTGTTTGATGCAACTATTTAGGAACTCTGGAGTCTATTGGGAGGACTGCAGCTTCCAGGGGGAAACCTGGATAGTAAATGACAAATTATGGTTAATTCTGGTTAATTTCAGCCCAGCTACTGCTATGGTTTTAATGTGTCCCTCCAAAAGCAAGGTGTTGAAACTCAGTAGCTAATGTGCTAGTATTAAAAGTTGGGCCTTTGAGAGGGGATTATGCCACAAGGGTTCCTTCCTCATGAATGGGATTAAGGCCCTTACAAAGAGGTATCACACAGCATTTGGATTTCCTGCTCTTATTCCTTCAGCCATGTGAGAACAAAGTGTTCCTCTACTCCAGAGGATGCAGCCTTCACCAAACAACTGAACATGCCAGCACCCTGATCTTGGACTTCCTAACCTCCAGAACTGTGAGGGAAAAAAATCCTGTTCTTTATAGATTACCCAGTCTGTGGTATTCTGTGATAGCAGCACAAAATGGAATAAACAACTCAGCCCGTAGGCCCTTAGTAGGCAACTGTACACGTGCTCCTGGAGTAGTCTGCAGGCAGTTCACAGGAGCCAGGATGGTCAAAAAGGACCCTGTCCTCCAAAAACTAGGTATGTGTGTTTTGATTGCCGAATGCAGCTTCTGACCTTGCAGTCACAGGGGGCAGCTATGGTTGCACCCCTCCTCCCATTGTTGCAAGCCCTTCCCCTTCAGGCTGAAGCAACTTCAGGAGAGTTAAAGGGCCACCGACCTTTTATTTCCCCCATCCCCTTCATTTTTCTCTTTTTTCCTTTCTGGGGAAATAGACATTCAAAGTCTAGGAAATTCAAAAGTAACCACACACGGGAATTTTTAAAGTCTCTGTGAGTCACACATGGTTGGCTCATGCTTGTAATCCCAGTATTTTGAGACGCTGAAATGCAAGGATTGCTTAAGGCCAGGATTTGAGACAAGCCTGGGCAACGCAGTGAGACCCTGTCTCTACAAAAAAGATGAAAACATCAGCCAGGCTTGGAGGTGTACACCTGTAGTCCCAGCTACTCAGGAAGCTAAGGTGGGAGGATTGCTTGAGCCCAGAAACTTGAGTCTACAAGTAGCTACGATCCTGCCACCATATACCAGCCTGAGAAACATGGAGAACACAAAGAAAACAGCTATAAAATATACAAATATACACAAAAGAAAATGAGAAGGGAATTAAAACATTTCACTGCAAAAACTCAACTAAATGGCCTAGCGCAGTGGCTCACGCCTGTAATCCCAATACTTTGGGAGGTGAGGCGGGTGGATCACTTGAGGTCAAGAGTTCGAGACCAGCCTGACCAACATGGTGAAACTGTCTCTACTAAAAATACAAAAATTAGCCAGGTGTGGTGACACATATCTGTAATTCCAGCTATGCAGGAGGCTGATGCAAGAGAATCGCTTGAACCTGGGAGGCTGAGGTTGCAGTAAGCTGAGATTGTGTCACTGCACTCCAGGCTGGGTGACAGAGCAAGACTCTGTCTCAAAAAAAAAAAAAAATCAACTAAACACAAAAGAAGACAGTAGTGTAGAAAATTATTTTTTTGTTTTGATTTTTTTTTTTTTTTTTTGAGATGGAGTTTTGCTCTGTCGTCCAGGCTGGGGGTGCAATGGTGCAATCTTGGCTCACTGCAACCTCTGCCTCCCGGGTTCAAGAGATTCTCATGCCTCGGCCTCCTGAGTAGCTGGGATTACAGGTGCCCGCCACCATGCCTGGCCGATTTTTTGTATTTTAGTAGAAACGGGCTTTCACCATCTTGTCCATGCTGGTCTCGAACTCCTGAGCTCAGGCAATCTGCCTGTCTTGGCCTCCCAAAGTGCTAGGATTACAGGCATGAGCACCATCCCCAGCCAGTAATGTAGAAAATTAAGGAAAAAGACAGATAGGCATATAAAGACTGAAATAACAGAAGTCCCTCCTTATCAGTAATTGGCTTAAATGGATTAAAACCTCCCATCAAAAGACAAACTGGCAGAATGGACAAAAAACTGACAGGGTGTGCACCTATAGTCTCATCTACCTGGGAGGCTGGGTAGGGGGGCGGATCACTGGAACTCAGGAGTTTGAGGCTTTAGTGCATTATGATATAGTACACTTTGAATATTTACTGTACTCCAGCCTGGGCAACACAGTCAGATCCTGTCTCTAAAATTAATTAATAAAATAAATTTTAAAATAAAAAAACATGAACCAACTATATGTTGTCTACAAGAGACACTTTAGATCTAGACACACAAATAGGTTAAAAGTGCAAGAATGAAAAAAGATACTCCACACAAACAGTAACCTAAAGATAGCAGGGACGGCTATAAATAAGCCTGTCACAAAAAGACAAATGCCATATGATCCACTTACATAAGTAGTCGAATTCACAGAGAGAGGAAGTAGAATGGTGGTTGCCAGGGGCTGCAGGGAGGGTGAATGGTGAGTTATTGTTTAAGGAGTACAGAGTTTCAGCTTTGCAAGATGAAGAGATCTGAAAATGAATGGTTGTGATGGCTGCGTAGCAATGTTGATACGCTTAGTACAACAACATCTGCACTGTACACTTAAAAACCGTTAAAATGGTAAATTTTATGTTATGTGCATTTTACTATATGCAAAAAAGTCAACTATATTATTGGGAAAAATGTCAACTATATGACTGGGAAAATGCAAATCAATACCACAATGAGATACTACTTCACACCCAATTACATGGTTATTATCAAAGAAACCCGAAAATAACAAGCATTGATGAGGATGTAGAGAAACTGTAATCCTGGTAGGAATATAAAATGGTGCAGCCACTGTGGAAAACAGTTTTGTCATTCTTCAAAAAATTAAAAATGAGGCTGGATGCAGTGGCTTATGCCTGTAATCCCAGCACTTTTGGAGGCCAAGGCGGGCAGATCATCTGAGGTCAAGAGTTCAAGACCAGCCTGGCCAACATGGTGAAACCCCATCTCTACTAAAAAAATTAGTCGGGCCTGGTGGCGGGTGCCTGTAATCCCAGACACTTGGGAGGCTGAGGCAGGAGAATCACTTGAACCCGGCAAGCGGAGGGTGCGGTGAGCCAAGATTGCGCCACTGCACTCCAGCCTGGGAAACAGAGCAAGACTCTGTCTTAAAAAAAAATTAAAAATGGAATTACCATATGACCCAGCAAATCCACTTCTTGTATATATCCAAAAATCTTAAAAGCAGGGTCTTGGAGAAATATCTGTGCACTCATATTCAAAGCAGCATTATTCACAAAAGCCAAACAGTGAGAGCAACCCAAGTGTACATCAACAAATGAATGATAAACAAAGCATGAAATATATATGCAATGGAATAGCACTCAGCCTTAAAGAGGAAGGAAATTTTGACACATTACAACATGGCAAAATCCCTAAAACACTATGCTAAGTAAAACGAGTAAGTCAAAAAAGGGAAAATACTGTATGATTCCACTCAGATGAGGTACCTCGAATAGTCAAATTCATAGAGAAACAGAATGGTGGTTACCAAGGTCTGGGATGAAGGGGAGAATGATAAGAATGATGACTTTAATGGGTGTAGTGTTTCAGTTTTGAAAAATAAATAATGTTCTGTGGATAGACAGTAGTGATGATTCCACAACTAGTGGAACATGTGAATGTACTACTTAATACCACTGAACTGCACACTTGAAATATTTTAAATGGTAAATTTTATGTTATGTATATTTTACCACAACTTTTAAAAAATAAATAATTTTTAAAATTCAGTTGAATTTCTATAGCTTAACAATTAACATACAGACTGAAATTAAAAATACATAACTGTTTACAATCATTACAAAAATGAAATACTTAGGTGTAAAATCTAACAAGACATATATATGACATGTGCTAAAAACCATAAAACACTGGCCAGGCGCAGTGGCTCACGCCTGTAATCCCAACACTTTGGGAGGCCGAGGCGGGCGGATCACGAGGTCGAGATCGAGACTATCCTGATCAACATGGTGAAACCCTGTCTCCACTACAAATACAAAATATTGCCAGGCGAGGTGGCTCACGCCTGTAATCCCAGCACTTTGGGAGGCCGAGGCAGGTGGATCACCTAAGGTCAGGAGTTCGAAACCAGCCTGACCAATATGGTGAAACCCCGTCTCTACTAAAAAACACAAAAATTAGCTGGGCATGGTGGCCTGCGCCTGTAGTCTCAGCTACTTGGGAGTCTGAGGCAGGAGAATCGCTTGAACCTGAGAGGTGGAGGTTGCAGTGAGCCAAGATCGTGCCACTGCACTCCAGCCAGGGCGACAGAGTGAAACTCTTGTCTCCAAAAATAAATAAATAAATAAATAAATAAATAAATAATAAAATAAATAAATAAATAAATAAATAAATAAAATTAGCTGGGCATGGTGGCACGTGCCTACAGTCCCAGCTACTCGGCAGGCTGAGGCAGGAGGATCGCTTGAACCTGGGAGGCGGAGGTTGCAGTGAGCTGAGATCGCACCACTGCACTCCAGCCTGGTGACAGAGCAAGACTCCATCTCAGAAAAAAAAAAAAAAGAAAAAGAAAGAAAGAAAAAAAATTGGTTGGGCACAGTGGCTCACTCCTGTAATACCAGCACTTTGGGAGGTTGAGACGGGCGGATCATCTGAGGTCAGGATTTCAGACCAGCCTGGCCAACATGGTGAAACCCCGTCTCTACTAAAAATACAAAAATTAGCCGGGCGTGGTAGTGGGCGCCTATAACCCCAGCTACTCAGGAGGCTGAGCAGAGACAATTGCTTGAATCCGGGAGGTGGAGGTTGCAGTGAGCCAAGATCCTGCCACTGCACTCCAGACTGGGTGATAGAGCGAGACTTCGTCTCAAAAAAAAAAAAAAAAAAAAAAAGAAATAGAAAAGGAGAACCACAAAAGACTCCAAAGAGATCCTGAGCAAAAGGAACAAAGTTGGAGACATCACACTACTTGACCCTAAACTGCAATGCTCTAGTAACCAAAACAGCATGGTACTGGCATAAAAACAGACATACAGACCAATGGAACAGAATAGAGAATCCAGAAATCCATGTATTTACAGCCAACTGATTTTCAACAAAAGCACCAAGAACATACACTGGAGCAAGTGCAGTGTTTTTAATAAGTGGTGCTGAGAAAACTAGATATCCATTTGCAGAAATAAGGAGCTAGACCCCCTAACTCTCACCATATAATAAATTAAAGATATAAACGTTTACACCTGAAACTATGAAATTATTAGAAGATGACGTAGGAGAAATGCTTCAGGACATTGGTCTGGGCCAAGATTTTGGGAAGACCTCAAAAGCACAGGCAACAAAAGCAAAACTAAACAAATGTGATTATATAAAACTAAAATGCTTCTGCACAGTAAAGGCAACAATTAAAAGAATAAAGAGGCAACCTGTAGAATGGGAGAAAATATTTGCAAACTATTCATCTGACAAGGGATTAATATCCAGAATATACAAAGAACTCAAACAAGAGCAAAAACCCCCCCACAAATAATCCAATTAAAAAATGGGTAAATGAATTGGAATAGACATCTCTCAAAAGAAGACATATAAATGGCCAAGAGGCATATGAAAAAAAAAATCCTCAATGTCACTAATCATCAGGGAATTGCAAATCAAAACCACCATGAGATACCATCTTGCCCTAATTAGGATGGGTGTAAGCAAAAAGACAAAAACTGCTGGGTGTGGTGGCTCACACCTGTAATCACAGCACTCTGGGAGGCTGAGGCAGGTGGACTGCCTGAGCTCAGGGGTTCGAGACCAGACTGGGCAACATGGTGAAACCCCGTCTCTACTAAAATACAAAAAATTAGCTAGGCGTGGTAGCGTGTGCCTGTAGTTGCAGCTACTCAGGAGGCTGAGGCATGAGAACTGCTTGAACCTGAGAGGCGGAGGTTGTAGTTAGCCAAGATGATGCCACTGCACTCCAGCCTGGGCAACAGAGTGAGACTGTCTCCAAAAAAAAAAAAAAAAAGACAAAAACTAACAAATGCTGGTGAGGATTTAGAGAAAGAATTCATATACAAAGTTCTTGGAAATGTAAGATAATATAGCCACTGTGAACAGTATGGAGGTTCCTCATGGGAGGAATAGGATTAATGAACATACGAGTGCAGATATGTCTGACATGTTCATTTCCCTTCCTTTGGGAAGGGCATCAGGATTGCTAGATTATATGGTAGTTCTAGTTTTTGTTTTTTAAGGAACTGCCATACTATTATAAACACTATTCACAATAGCCAAGACATGGAATCAACCTAAGTTCCTATCGACAGATGAATGAATAAAGAAACTGTGGCATGCATATACATATATATATATTGTATATATATATATATATATGGTGAAATACTACGTAACCACAAAAAAGAATGAAATTCTGTCATTCATGGCAACATGGATGAGTTTGGAGGATATCATGTTAAGAGAAATAAAGCAAGCACAGAAAGATAAATAACACATGTTCTCACTCATGACGAAGCTAAAAAAGTTGATCTCATAGACGTACAGAGTAGAATAATGGTTACTAGAGGGTGGGATGGGTAGGGGAAGGTGGGTTTATCAGACATTGGTTAACAAATACAAAAGTACAGCCAGATAGGTGGAATGAATCCTAGTGTTCTATAGTGCTATAGGGTGACTGCAATTACTATTATTTTTTAATTTTTTTGAGACAGAGTCTCACTTTGTCTCCCAGGCTGGAGTGCAGTGGCGCGATCTTGGCTCACTCCGCCTCCCAGGCTCAAGCAATCCTCCTGCATCAACCTCCCAAGTAGCTAGGATTACAGGTGTGTGCCACCACCCCGGCTAATTTTTTTTGTATTTTTAGTAGAGACAGGGTTTCACCATGCTGGCCAGGCTGGTCTCGAATTCCTGACCTCAAGTGATCTGCCCGCCTTGGCCTCCCAAAGTGATGGGATTACAGGAGTGAGCCAACATGCCCAGCCAGGTGACTGTAATTAAAAACAACTTATGGTACATTTTCAAATAACTAGAAGAACAGATTTTGAATATTCCCAACACAAAGAAATGATAAATGTTTGAGGTGATGGATATGTTAATTACTCTGATTTGATCATTACCCATTGTATATGTGTATTGAATTATCACAGTGTACCCCATAAATATGTATGATTATTATGTGTCAAATTAAAAATAACAAACAAAAATTTTTAAAAACCAAAGCAACATCTACACTCAGCTTTTATAATTAATATAGAAGCAATACTGGCATTAGAAAATTATGATTTTGCAGTCAGTGCAGAAATAGCTGATTCAGACAAGAATCACTGGGTGCTAAAACTAGCAGATGAGATATTGATGAGAAACAGAGTATTTACATAGTCTCAAAGTACTTCCCACAAATTATTACAAGGGTCAAATGGTAAGTTTATTGTGGAGAGACCAAGCAGACACCACCTAACCAAGCAATCCAACTTATCACCAGTAATAGGACAAACAGAAATCCTATGCCTTCTTTTTTTTTCTTTTTGAGACGGAGTCTCACTCAGTCTCCCAGGCTGGAGTGCAGTGGCGTGATCTTAGGTCACTGCAAGCTCCACCTCCCGGGTTCAAGCCATTGTCCTGCCTCAGCCTCCCCAGTAGCTGGGACTACAGGCGCCTGCCACCTCGCCTGGCTAATTTTTTTGTATTTTTAGTAGAGACGGGGATTCATCGTGTTAGCCAGGATGGTCTCGATCTCCTGACCTCGTGATCCGCCCAACTCGGCCTCCCAAAGTGCTGGGATTACAGGCGTGAGCCACCGCGCCCGGCCCTGTGCCTTCTTATATGATACACTGAGAGAAAAAAACCATCATACCAATGGTATGCCTGCCAAAAATGAATAATTTTTTTTTTTGAGACTGAGTCTCGCTCTGTTGGTCAGGCTAGACTGCAGTGGTGTGATCTCAGCTCACTGCAACCTCCGCCTCCCGGGTTCAAGTGATTCTCTGGCCTCAGCCTCCCCAGTAGCTGGGATTATAGGTGCCTGCCAACATGTCCGGCTAATTTTTGTATTTTTAGTAGAGACAGGGTTTCACCATGTTGGCCAGGCTAGTCTAGAGCTCCTGGCCTCAAGTGATTCACCCGCCTCAGCCTCCCAAAGTGCTGGGATTACAGGCATGAGCCACCATGCCCGGCCAAAAAAAAAAAATGAATAATCTTAATCTAATCCTGAGGAAGTATCAGGCAAGCCCAAACTGAGGAATATTCCACAAAATAACTGGCCTGAATTCTTCAAAAATTCCAGTCCAAGAAAGGCAAAAGCTGAGATGTCTGTATTAAAAGGGACTAAAGAAACATGATAACTAAATTCGATGTGTGCTTCTACATTGTAATCTGACCTAGCGGGGACAGAAGGGGGAAAATCTCTATATGACATTATTGGGATAATTGGCAAAATTTTATAAAGGTCTGTGGATTAGATGAACAGTACTATAACAATGTAAAATTTACAGCTTTTGATAACTGTGTTTTGTTTTGTTTTGTTTTTTTTCTCAAGACGGAGTCTTGCTCTGTCGCCCAGGCTGGAGTGCAGTGGCGCGGTCTCGGCTCACTGCAAGCTCCGCCTCTCGGGTTCACACCATTCTCCTGCCTCAGCCTCCTGAGTAGCTGGGACTACAGGCGCCCACCACCACGGCTAATTTTTAGTAGAGATGGGGTTTCACTGTGTTAGCCGATAATTGTGTTGTTTTTACGTAAAAGAATGTCTTAGTACTCAGGATATACATTCTGAAATATTGAAGGTTAAAGGAGCATTATATATACAACTTAGTCTCAAATGGTTCAGGAAAAGGGTATACAGAGAAATAAAATGATAAGTCAAAAGGGGCATAATATTAATAATTGGTAAAACTAGGTAAAGTATATATGGAAGTTCCTTATACCATTCCTGCAAATTGTCTGCTAGTCTGAAATTATATCAAAATATAAAGTTACCGAAAAAAGCCAAAATATTTGTTGAATTGCAAGTGGGGAAAATCCCAGCCTAGATGTAGTATAACTAAGGTTTTATTATAGCGCTGGCAAACTGATGACTACAGCTTATTGAAATTTGGGCTGGGCACAATGGCTCACACCTGTAATCCCAGCACCTTGGGAGGCCTGGCAGGGGGGCGGGGGGTGGGGCGCGCAGATAACCTGAGGTAAAGAGTTCGAGACTAGCCTGGCCAACTTGCTGAAGCCCCATCTTTACTAATAATACAAAAATTAGCTCGATGTGGTGGCGCCCACTTGTAATCCCTGCCACTCGGAAGGCTGAGGTATGAGAATTGCTTGAACCCAGGAGGTGGAAGTTGCAGTGAGCCAAGATCATGCCACTGCACCCCAGCCTGGGCGACAGAGTGAGACTGTCTCAAAAAAGGAAAAAAAGAAAAAATAAATAAATTTGTACAGTCTTCATTTTTACGGTTCAAAAATAACTTTCATTTATAAAAATCAATTAACATTTACCTTTTCCTCTCTTCCTTTATTCTGTTCTTTCTTTTCACGACAACGAACAGCTTTCCCTCTGTCATTGTGAACATTCTGTGCAGATGAACGGTGAACTCTGACAGTTGTACTTGGACGATTACCATGTGATTTAGGGTCACTGTACTGAGAAGATTGGCGTTTTCTAGGTCCTGGTGAGGGTCTAATCAAACAAAAACTCATTAATATCATAATCAACTCCACATATGGATGAACACACATACTGTGTAAGTTAGAGTCTATGAACTAAAGAAGCCAATGCAACAACTGAACACAAGACATGACTGAATAAACTTCAGGATGTTGAAACCTAAGATCTAAAATTTAAATCTGGGCGAGGCGCGGTGGCTCACACCTGCAACCCTAGCATTTTGGGAGGCCAAGGTGGGTGGATCACTTGAGGTCAGGAGTTCAAGACCAGCCTGGCCAACATGTTGATACCCCGTTCTACTAAAAATACAAAAAATTAGCCAGGCGTGGTGGTGTGCACCTGTAATCCCAGCCACTCGGGAGGCTGAGGCAGGACAATCGTTTGAACCTGGGAGGTGGAGACTGGAGTGAGCCAAGATCATGCCACTGTACTCTATCCTGGGCAACAGAATGAGACTCCGTTTCAAAAAAATAAAAATAAAATAAAATTTAAATCTGACATATCTGTTGGTGATTTAATTAAAGGAATGCAGTATAGTTATATTACAGAAATAATGGAGGAGAAGTAATGGTCACCTCTACTTAGAAAGGAAATTGTTGTATATCAAAGATGAATGCATCTGATTGTTGGAAACTGAAAAAAAATTATCAGAGAAGAGAGTTTTATCGAGACAACCAGAATACAATACAAGTATTCAATTCACATTTATCCAATGGTATGTATGTAATTTGGTACCATTTATTTAGAATATACAGATTGAGTATCCCTTATTCAAAATTTTGGGGACCAGAAGTGTCTTGAATTTTGGATTTTTTCAGATTTTGGAATATTTCCATATACATACCAGCTGAGCATCTCTAATCTGAAAATCCACAATCTAAAATGTCCCAATGAGCACTTCCTTTGAGCATGACCTTTGAGTGTCATGTTGGTGCTCAAAAAGTTTCAGTTTTTGAAACATTTTGAATTTTCGGATCAGGGAAGCTCAATCTATACCATAATTTTTGTGTTTTAATTAATAAAATTTAATCATTTTCCCATTTAAAAAACTGATAAAGCACTAGCTATGAACAGTTACTAGAACTCATGTTCAGTGCTTTACATTTACATACATCACCTCATTTCACCTTTATGTATTTATTTTTTATTATTATTATTTTTTGAGACAAGGTCTTGCTCTGTCACTGCAGCCTTGACCTCCTAAGCTCAAGCAATCCTCCCACCTCAGCCTCCCGAGTAGGAAGGACTACAGCCACATGGCACCACACAAGGCTAATTTTTGTATTTTGTAGAGACAAGGTCTCACTATGTTGCCTAGGCTAGTATCAAACCCCTGGGCTCAATCGATCCTCCCACCTTGGCCTCCCAAAGAGCTGGGACTACAGGCGTGAGCCCCTGTGTTGGTCCTCATTTCATCCTTATTTCTATAACAGAATTCAGACTTCTCAAATATCTGTTAGGCTCCTACTCTGCTCCCAGATTTGGTTGCAGCCATTTACAAGGGGGAAAACAAACAAACAAAAAAGGAGTCCTATTCTCAAATAAACCACAGTATAGTTAAACAGACAGAAGCTATGTAAAGCTAGGCACGTATACTAGATGGTGTGAAACAGACCTAGCACCATGGCAATGGGAATGGCCTCATGAAGACAGAAAAGAAACTGGGACTGGAAATGCAGGAGTTGAACTAAACAAGAGGGTACAATTATAGACAGAACATCAATAAAGAAAAGCAAAGAAACAAAAATGAGCTTAATCCATGTAAAGGATAATAAAGACACCAGTCTAACACATAATGCTGAACATTAAGCGATAATACTGAGCAGAAATGGTTCGGTCCATAGAAGATATGAATACCAGTTCAAGAGGCTTAGCTTTTAGCTAACTGCCAACAAGGATCCACTGAAAACATTTTAGAAAGATTAGTCTAATACTGAACATGATATACTGATAGAGAAAACACAGAAAGCAGTGAGATGTTTGTGATTACAAATATCACTGAGATATGAGATGAGGGCCTAGTTTAAGGGAGTAACAATGAGAAGAGTCTCAGAGACACTCTATTAGTAAAGACACTTCAGGCCGGGCACGGTGGCTCACAATCCCAGCAATTTGGGAGGCTGAAGTGGGTAGATCATGTGAGGCCAGGAGTTCGAGACCAGCCTGGCCAACATGGCAAAACTCCATCTCTACTAAAAATACAAAAAATTAGCTGGGTGTGGGGGCACGCACTGGTAATCCCAGCTACTCAGGAGGCTGAGGCAAAAGAATCACTTGAACCCGGGAGGCAGAGGTTGCAGTCAGCCGAGATTGCACCACTGCACTCCAGCCTGGGAAACAGACCACGACTGTCTCAAAAAGAAAGAAAAGACACTCCTAGGCTGGGCGCGGGGGCTCACGCCTGTAATTCCAGTACTGTGGGAGGCCGAGGCAGGTGGATCACCTGAGGTCAGGAGTTCAAGACCAGCCTGGCCAACATGGCGAAACCCCGTCTCTACTAAAAATACAAAAATTAGATGGGCATGGTGCTGTGGACCTGTAATCTCAGCTACTTGGGAGGCTGAGGCATGAAAATCGCTTGAACCCAGGAGGCAGAGGTTGCAGTGAGCCGAGCTCACGCCACTGCACTCCAGCCTGGGTGACAGAGCGAGACTCCATCTCAAAAAAAAAAAAAAAAAAAAAAAAAAAGACACTCCCAGATGTGGAAAGTTGAGAATGAGAATTTGGGAGGATGATAACACCAAACTAACATGTATGTGAAGCAATGATGGGGGTTCAATTTTGGATTCAGAAAGTATTTCTGTGTATGTATTTTTCCCTTTGCTAGAGAAATAATACAAAATAGACACTGACATATAATAAAGTATAGTTGGCCTTCCATATCTGCAGATTCCACAATGTGGAGTCGACCAATTGCCAATGAAAAACATTTTGAAAATAAAGATGGTTGAGTCGGTACTGAACATGTACAAACCTTTTTTTGTCATTATTCTCTATATAATATAGTGAAACAACTATTTATATAACATTTACTTTTACATACAATGTTACATATAACATTGTATTAGGTGTTACAAGTAATCTAAATATGATTTAAAGCATACAGAAGGATGTGTGCAGGGTATGTGCAAATATACATCATCTGGCTGGACGCAGTGGCTCACGCCTGTAATCTCAGCATTTTGGGAGGCCGAGGCAGGTGGATCACCCAAGGTCAGGAGTTCGAGAACAGCCTGTCCAACATGGTAAAACCCCGTCTCTACTAAAAATACAAAAATTAGCCTGGCCTGGTGGCAGGCGCCTATAATCCCAGTTACTTGGAAAGCTGAGGTGGAAGAATCACTTGAACCCGGGAGGCGGAGGTTGCAGTGAGCTGAGGTCATGCCACTGCACTCCAGCCTGGGCAACAGAGTGAGACTCCATCTTAAAAAATAATAATAATAATTTCAACAACAACCCTTACTGTCATAGACTTACATACGTGTGTGTGTATAAGCGGTGCATCAAACAGTACAGCAGGTAATATTAAGTGCTATCAAGAAGAATAAAGAAGGGGGCCAGGCATGGTGGCTCATGCCTGTAATCCCAGCACTTTGAGGCTGAGGCAGGTGGATCATTTGAGGTCAGGAGTTTGAAACCCGTCTGGCCAACATGGAGAAACCCCATCTCTACTAAAAATACAAAAATTTGGCTGGCCGTGGTGGCTCACACATGTGATCCCAGTACTTTGGGAGGCCAAGGCAGGTGGATCACTTGAGGTCAGGAGTTCAAGACCAGGCGGACAGATCACTTGAGGTCAGGAGTTCGAGACTAGCCTGGCAAATATGGCGAAACCCTGTCTACTAAAAATACAAAAAAATTAGCTGGGCGTGGTGGTGCATGCCTGTAATCCCAGCTACTTGGGAGGCTGCAGTAAGCCAAGATTACACCACTGCATTCCAGCCTGGACGACAGAGTGAGACTCCATCTCAAAAAAAAAAAAAAAAAAAAATTGCTGGGTAATTATTCCAGCTACTCAGGAAGCTGAGGCATTAGAATTGCCTGGACCCAGGAGGTGGAGGCTACAGTGAGCTGAGATGCACTATTGCATTCCAGCCTGGGTGACAGAGTGAGACTCTGTCTCAAAAAAAAAAGAAGGGAAAGAGGCTACAGGATCATCGGGGGTGGTTTTTAGGTGGCAAAGTCAGAGACAGACTTTCTGAGGTGACAACTGAGTAGAGACCTAAATGAAAGAAGGGAACAGGTCATTCAGCACTGGAGCTGAGGGAAAGGCAGGTGAAAGGAGTGAAGCATTTGTGGGCTGGGCTTGTTCAAGGCCACAGCACAGTGCCTGAGGGAGAGAGCTGTAAGAACTTAGGTTCCAGAGGCTGTGGGGAACCAGGTCTCATAGGGCTTGAAAGACATGAAAACTCTGGGTTTTATTCTGTGAGATGGGAAGATATTTGAGGGACATCAGCTGACATTTGAAAAGAATGTCACATCTAGTGGCATTTAAGCTATGTCTAACCTTTTCTATATAAGGCTTTAATGAACCTCCTTGTACTCACATTTTTTTTTTTGAAACGGAGTGTCTGTCGCCCAGGCTGGAGTGCAGTGGCGCAATCTCGGCTCACTGCAAGCTCCGCCTCCTAGGTTCACGCCATTCTCCTGCCTCAGCCTCCAGAGTAGCTGGGACTACAGGTGCCTGTCACCATGCCCGGCTAATTTTTTTTTTTTTTTTTGTATTTTTAGTAGAGACGGGGTTTCACTGTGTTAGGCAGAATGGTTTTGAACTCCCGACCTTGGCATCCGCCCACCTCGACCTCCCAAAGTGCTGGGATTACAGGCGTGAGCCACCGTGCCTGGCCTGTACTCACATTTTTTGTGTACAATTCTAGAAGAGAATACTGGATCAGTTGAATCTGTTCTTTAATGGTACTAAAATTTAGCTGATCATAAGGTTAGGATCACCAACATAGGTGAAGAAAGAATGACTCTCGGCCGGGAGCATAGGCTCACGCCTGTAATCCCAGCACTTTGGGAGGCCAAGGCAGGTGGATCACGAGGTCAGGAGTTCGAGATCAGCCTGGCCAACAAGGTGAAACCCCGTCTCTACTAATAATACAAAAATTAGCCGGGCATGGTGGCACACACCTGTAGTCCCAGCTACATGGGAGGCTGAGGCAGGAGAATTGCTTGAACCTGAGAGGCAGAGGTTGCAGTGAGCTGAGATTGTGCCACTGCACTCCAGCCTGGGCAACAGAGCGAGACTCCATCTCAAAAAAAAAAAAAAAGAAAAAAAAAAGAATGACCCTCTTAAGCATGAGTACAAATAAAGACTAATAGAAAAATAAAAAGAATCTTAAAAGATGCCCAGTTAAGGGAGCAAGTAAAATAAATTATAGGAAGAAACAGATGCCACAAATAAAGTCAAAGAGGAAAACTTACCAGTAATCTAGAGCATTCAAAATCAGGAACAGAAAATGATACTGAAGAAAGCGAGAAGCAATAAGAAGGAACACCATTTAGGGCTTAACTTCCCACCACCCCTCAGAGGAAATCCTCCCTCTCTGCTTGTGAGACTGAGGTGACCAAATACTTCATTAAATTCAGGATCAACTGATTTCCCACTGGGAACATCTATTTGTTGGAAAGATCTTACCAATAACTGAGAGGAGTTATAGGACTGTTAGAGGCTGAATGTTTGTGTCCTCCCCAAAATTCATATGTTAAAGCCCCAGTGCGCAATATGAATATTAGGAGTAAGGAAGTAAGTAAGAGTCCCTGATGTGAAAGAGCTCACTTACTCTCTCTGTCATGTGAGCACACAGAGAGAAGGTGGCTGTCTGCTCAGGAAGAGAGCCCTCACCTGGAACCAAATTGGCCACATCTTGATCTTGGACTTCCCGGCCTCCAGAAGTGTGAGAAACAAATGTATGTTGTTTAAGCCACCCAGTGTATGGTATTTTGTTGTGGTAGCCCAAGCAGACTAATACAAGACCCAAGTGATGATTCTCCAGAAGGAGAAAAGAGCAAGTAAATAAGAATAAAACAAATTAACAGACAAAAGCAAAAACACAACTTGACTCATCTATTAGTTCTACTTCTGAAATTAGGGGAAAAAATTATAAATGTGGAAAAATTTTTACTCACAACTATTCAGTGCAACTTTATTTATAATAATGAAAAAAGAAGGGAAAAAACATTAAGAGCATGGTTAACTATATAGGTTACATACCAGTCAGAACAGTGGCAAATAACTCTTAAAAAACTGCAGAGAAAAAGATCTGACATGGTATATAAATCATAAATGTTTAAAATATGAAGAGCAAATTACTTAACCTATCTTAGCTTATCCTCATCAGAAATTGGGGCTAAAAAAATTAGTACCTACCTTCTAAGGTGGTTTTGAGAATTAAATAATACATGTAAAACAACAAACACAGTACCTGGCACACAGTAATATGCAATGATTGTTGACTATTATTAGGATTTTTCTTAAAAGAGGGTACAATGTTGTAAATTATGGATATAGCACACCTACAACTATGAAAATAATGCATAAAAGACCAGAAGGAAACAAACTAGGATGACTATGTGATTTTCCCCCTACTTCAATGAATTTTTCTATTTTTCTTTAATGAGCTACTGTGTTTTAGTGAACTATTATGTACTATAACAAGAAATGTAATTATGTGAAAGTGCTTATGAGGCAAGGGAAAAATTTAGTAAATATCCAAAGGATATCAGGAGTCAGTAACAGAACATTAGTACAGTCCTTTTATGTGGAGATTAAGAAAATAAAAGTTGCGGCTGGGTGCGGTGGCTCACGCCTGTAATCCCAACATTTTGGGAGGCCAAGGCGAGTGGATCACCTGAGGTCAGGAGTTCAAGACCAGCCTGGCCAACACGGTGAAACCCCGTCTCTACTAAAAATACAAAAATTAGCCGGGCGTGGTGGCACGTGCCTGTAATTCCAGCTACTTGGGAGGCAGAGACAGGAGAATTGCTTGAACCGGGAGGCGGAAGTTGCAGTGAGCCGAGATCGCGCCACTGCACTCCAGCCTGGGCGACAGAGCAAGACTCTGTCTCAAAAAAAAATAAAAATAAAAATAAAAGTGGCTAAGAAATAATCAGTACTCATTAATTGATTTTAAATGTCAAGAACATGATGGTATGGGTCTTCTGAAAATGTGACCTATGGACCACCGACGTCAGAATCACCGGTAGATTCTTGAGTTCTACCTGCTATCTACCATATCAGACTCTCTGGGAGTGATGCCCCTAAATCCACCTTTTTAATTAGAGATTGTTAGGACTGCTACAGCAGAGAGTGCCAGCTTTGTAATCATTATTATAAAACACAATATATCTAGGTTCAAATCCTAGCTCTACCAGTTATCAGTTTTGTGATAGTGGGGAAAAGTTACCCAACCTTATTGTACCTCAGCTGTCTTATCTGAAATACAGGGAAAATATGACTTATTTGGAAGGCTTATTGCAATAAAATAACACCTATAGCCTAAAATAGTTCAGGACACTGTAGGTGTTTAATGCAGTACCTGTATTATAAAATACAACCAGGCCGGGCGTGGTGGCTCACGCCTGTAATCCCAGCACTTTAGGAGGCCAAGGTGGGTGAATCACGAGGTCAGGAGTTCGAGACCAGTCTGGCCAACATGGTGAAACCCTGTCTCTACTAAAAATACAAAAAATTAGCTGGGCATGATGGCAGGTGCCTGTAATTCCAGCTACTTGGGGGGTTGAGGCAGGAGAATTGCTTGAACTCAGGAGGCAGAGGCTGCAGTGAGCCGAGATCATGCCACTGCACTCCAGCCCAGGTGACAGAGTGAGACTCCGTCTCAAAAAACAAATAAATAAAATAAAATAAAATGTAACCAAGGCTGGTCCGAATGTAGTGAGTTATCTCAATTGATTGTTCACAGTCAGTTACAGATCAAACTCCTTGTTCTATTCTTCCCCTCCTTCTCACTACTGCACTTAACTAGTCTTAAAAACAAAAAAAAAAAAACAAGTAATCAGAGTTGCAATGACAAAATGTTAAAACTGAAAACAATCTGAGCAACATCTTAATGCAAGGTTAACGGGCAATGAACCTGGGAAGTCATAAGTGTTCTTTCTAGAAAGGCATGACACAGTCAATATTTAAATCTATAATACAAACTAGGAAATCTATTATGTAAGTGAAATAGATAACATCCACCTGCACACTTGTCAGTTGAAAAATGTGCAATAAAACTATGCATGATTGGCTAGTTACAGTATTTCAGTAAATATCAGTATCACTAGTTGTTCATTTGCTGGCACTTGGTAGTAGGAAGTTGGGGAAAAAAAGCCAGAGAAAACCCTAAAATTCAGAACATTTTATTTTTACTGTTCTCTATGAATTAAAAAGCCCATTTTTTCAATTTTAGCAAATTTAGAAAAATTTTCCATTTTTCATTATAGCTTGATGAAAAGAAGTATTCTGTGATCCCTGTTTGAGAACCACTGTTAGTCTAACTTCCTCTCTTTGCGTAAGAAAAATCTGAGGCCTGGCTGGGCACAGTGGCTCAGGCCTGTAATCCCAGCACTTTGGGAGGCTGAGGCAGGTGGATCACGAGGTGAGGAGAACGAGACCAGCCTGGCCAACATGGTGAAACCCCGCCTCTACTAAAATACAGGTGGTGTGTGCCTGTAGTCCCAGCTGCTCAGGAGGCTGAGGCAGGGAAGTCACTTGAACCCGGGAGGCGGAGATTGCAGCGAGCCGAGATCGTGCCACTGCACTCCAGCCTCGTGACAGAGTGAGACTCTGTCTAAAAAAAAAAAAAAGAAAAAAAAGAAAAATCTGAGGCCTAAAAAGGTTCTATTATTTTCCCAAAGCTACAGAGAGTGGCAAAGACAGACACAGAGCTTGGATATTTCAATTCCTAACCCCATTCTCCTTCCACAAGATAACACTGTCTCTACCACTGTAAGGTCATTCACAAAAGCATATTTTTAAATTATTCCTACCTAAATCTTATTTTTTGAAATAGGTCAAAAAGGCACAAGGTTCAAGACCAGTGAGTTATAAAAGAGAGAACGTTCAGTAAAGAAAACTCCCTCCCATTCCTGTCTCTCAGCCACCCCATCCTCCTTCTAGATATAATCAATGCTATAAGCTTCTTGGGATAACTGGTTTCTTAAAAGGTTTCCACTTACCTTCGTTCAACAGGTACAGGCATGGACCAGACTTCTCCCTCAGAAGCTGGAAGGTCATGCTGTGCCGCTTTCAAGGGAGTGCTGTCTAGTTTAAAGCTCTCTAGTGTTTTCATGATATCTTTAACATGTTTAGCTTCCACATTTATTTCCTGCCAAACCTGATTTCAAAGAAGAAGATGGATGTTTAAATTTCTATAATATATCACTGTCAAAATTAAATGAGGGCCATTTACTAGAGATGTTACAAAACTCCATTTTGATATCAGATATCCAGTAAACCACATCAAGATATTCTATCAAAATGTTAATAACAGTTTATTAAATTTATGTTTTCAATTGCAATTTTTTTTTTTTTTTTTTTTTTTTTTTGGAGATGGAGTCTCACTCTGTCGCCCAGGCTGGAGTGCAGTGGCATGATCACTCTTGGCTCATTGCAAGCTCTGCTTCCTGGGTTCAGGCCATTCTCCTGCCTCAGCCTCCCGAGTAGCTGGGACTACAGGCGCCCGCCACCACGCCTGGCTAATTTTGTGTATTTTTAGTAGAGACAGGGTTTCACCATGTTAGCCAGGATGGTCTTGATCTCCTGACCTCGTGATCCACCCGCCTAGGCCTCCCAAAATGCTGGGATTACAGGCGTGAGCCACCGCGCCCGGCCCTCAATTGCAAAATTAATTCTGATAAAATGAATTAAAACATCCAGGATAGGAAACATCCATGCCTGTAATCCCAGCACTTTAGGGAGGCTGAGGCAGATGGATCACTTGAGCTCAGGAGTTTGAGACAAGCCTGGCCAACATGGTAAAAACCCCATCTCTACTAAAAATACAAAAAGTTAGCCAGGCATGGGGGCAGGCGCCTACAGCCCCAGCTACCTGGGAGGCTGAGGCAGGGGAATCTCTTGAGCCCAGGAGGTGGAGGTTGCAGAAAGCCAAGATCACGCCACTGCACTCCAGCCTGGGCAACATAGCAAGAATCTGTCTCAAAAAAATAAAAAATAAAAAAAAAATCCAGGCTAACTAAATCATACTACTAATTTATATTCTCATTTAAATTGCATAGCCGGGTGTGGTGGCACATGCACGTAATCCCAGCTACTCGGGAGGCTGAGGCAGGAGAATCTCTTGAACCTGGGAGGCGGAGGTTGCGGCGAGCCGGAGATCGCACCATTGCACTCCAGCCTGGGCAACAAGAGTGAAATTCCGGCTCAAATAAATAAATAAATAAATAAATTGCATAACAGGCTGGGTGCGGTGGCTCACACCTGTAATCTCAACACTTTGGGAGGCCAAGGAGGGCAGATCACCTGAGGTCAGGCATTCAAGACCAGCCTGGCCAACATGTTGAAACCCCATCTCTATTAAAAATACAAAAATTAGCTGGGTGTGGTGGCGGGCACCTGGAATCTCAGCTACTTGGGAGGCCGAGCCACAACAATCGCTTGAACCCAGGAGGCGGAAGTTGCAGTGAGCCGAGATCACGCCATTGCACTCCTGCCTCGGCAACAGAGCAAGACTCCATCTCAAAAAAATAAAGTAAAATAAAATAAAATAAATTGCATAACAAATTGAAAAGTTAGGCATAACTTTAAAGTTCTACAAGAATAATTAGCTGGGCATGGTGGCCCATGCCTGTAGTCCTGCCTACTTTAGAGGCTGAGGTGAGAGAATTGCTTGAGCCCAAGGGGGAAAAAAAAACCATCAAAGCACGACTTGTGAAAGTTTCATTTTTGTCAAACTTTTATTTTTATGTTTTAGAGACAAAGTTTCATTCTGTTGCCCAGGCTGTACTACAGTGACACGATCATAGCTCACCATAACCTCAAACTCCTGGGTTCAAGCCATCCTCTCACCTCAGCTTCTCAAAGCGCTGGGATTACAGGTGTGAGCCACCATGCCCAGCCCTACTTTGATAATTTTTATTCTGTTTAATTAACTTTTTAAATGCTGATTAATCCCAATTACCCTGATTTGATCATTAGATATTGTATACAGGAATCAAAATATAATGTGTATGCCCAAGATATGTACAACTATTATATATCAGTAAATAATTTCTAAAAAATCAATACAACACTGATCAGAATATACTAATTTTATGGCTAATGGGTCACAACCTACAGACTAAAATAGATCTCAATTCATATGCAACCAAGGTATTTTTTTAAAAGCAGTCTTTTTTTTTTTTTTTCAAATATTTTTTAGAGACAGGGTCTCATTCTGTCATCCAGTCTGGAATGCAGTAAAATGGCCCTAGTTTTGAGAGTAAGGCTCCACCTCAAAAATAAAAGAGAAAAGGAATCTTGACGCAATTTAAAAACTAATCTTGGGCAACATAACAATAACCCATCTCTAAAAAAAATATAAGCCAGGCATGTTGGTTTGTGCCTGTGGCCCCAGCTACTCTGGAGGCTGGGTGGGAGGATTGCTTGAGCCTGGGAAGTTAAGGCTGCAGTGAGCCATGATTGCACCACCATACTCCAGCCTGGGGAACAGACCGAGACTCTGCCTCCAAAAAACCCTCAAAAACCTATATATAGTTTTGATTCAACTGTATTATAGTAATGGGTCTTAACTCAGCCTAAAAACTATATATGGCGATGGTTGTACATTATATATGTATTTAATGCCACTGAACTGTATACTTAAAAATGGCCAAGGCCAAGTGCAGTGGCTCACGTCTGTAATCTCAGTACTTTGGGAGGCTGAGGAGGGCAGATCACCTGAGGTCAGGAGTTCCAGACCAGCCTGGCCAACATGGCAAAAACCCCGTCTCTACTAAAAGTACAAAAAAATTAGCTGGGTGTGGTGGCACACACCTGTAATTCCAGCTACTCGGGAGGCTGAGGAAGGAGAATCACTTGACCCCAGGAGGCAGAGGTTGCAATGAGCCGAGATTGCGCCACTGCACTACAGCCTGGGCAACAGAGTGAGACTCCGTCTCAAAACAAACAAACAAACAAAAAACAGTAAAGTGTTATGTATATTTTACCACAATAAGAAAATGGTAGGCCAGGCATGGTGGCTCATGCCTGCAATCCCAGCACTTTGGGAGGCCGAGGCAAGCAGATCACCTGAGGTCAGGAGTTTGAGACCAGCTGGCTACATGGTGAAACCCCGTCTCTACTAAAAATACAAAAATTAGCTGGGTGTGGTGGTGGGCTCCTGTAATCCCAGCTACTCGGGAGTCTGAGGCAGAAGAATCGCTTGAACCCGGGAGGTGGAGGTTGCAGTGAGCTGAGACCGCGCCATTGCACTCCAGCCTGGGCAACAAGTGAGAAACTCCATCTCAAAAGAAAACAAACCAGAAAATGGTAAAAAATAAAAATAAAAAAAAAACTATATATATAATATTGAAATGAAATTTAAGATGATAATGTTTTGCTTTATAACTTAAATGATTTAATCTTAAGTACCTTTAAACAAAAGCTTAGACTTAAGTAAAAGTCTTTGGCCTAACAACAAAAGATCTAAAAAGTCCTTCACTGACAAACTTAAGACTCCTTATGAAATAAAATATTTACTAGGCCGAGCATGGTGACTCATGCCTATAATCCTAGGAATTTGGGAGGCGGAGCCAAGAGGATCATTTGATCCCAGGAGTTCAAGACCAGCCTGAACAACATAGTGAGATGCCATGTCTGTAAAAAATAAATAAATAAAAGATAAATAAAATAAAATAGTTGCCCCTTCTGGTAATTACATGGATATGGTAAAGGATATGGAGGGACAGATATAGGAAAATAGATGAAGTTCAAAGAGATGGGCTGTTTCTCTCAAAAAAATTAAGGACAAATATTGAACAATATTTAAAAAGCAGCTCAGCAGAATCTGAGGTATAATATTCTATCTAGAAGACCACCTCAAAAAGACTATTACTTTCATTTTTTTTTTTTGAGACAGAGTCTTGCTCTGTTGCCAGGCTGGAGTGCAATGGTGCGATCTCGGCTCACTGCAACCTCCGCCTTCTGATATCAAGTGATTCTCCCACCTCAGCCTCCCAAGTAGCTGACATTACAGATGCCCGCCACTATACCCAGCTAATTTTTTTGTATTTTAGTAGAGATGGGGTTTCACCATGTTGGTCAGGCTGGTCTCGAACTCCTGACCTCAGGTGATCTGCCCACCTCAGCCTCCCAAAGTGCTGGGATTACAGGCGTGAGCCACCATGCCCCGCAAGACTTATTTTCTTAACCTTTTTTTCCTCTTTGACATAGTTGAGCCTTGTTATAAATACCACCCTCCACTGGACCTGTAAGTTCTACAATTTCCAATTTTAAATTTCTGTTAGTCCTCAGTAACTGAAGTTTCTCAATGGGATTCAACATAATCTGCTTCATAAAGTTCTATTATACAAGGAATATGAGGCCAGGCATGGTGGCTCACACCTGTAATCCCAGCACTTAGGGAGGCTGAGGTGGAAGGATCACTTTAGCCTAAGAGTTTGAGACCAGCCTGGCAAACATAGGGAGATCCCATCTCTACCAAAAATTGAAAAATTAGCAGGTCACAGTGGGGCACACCTGTGGTTCCACCCACTCAGGAGGCTGAGGTGGGAGGATTGTTTGAGCCTGGGAGGTCAAGGCTGTAGAGACTGCACTCCCTCCTGGGCAAGAGAGCAAGACCCTCTCTCAAGAAGTTTTTTAAAAAATATGGTACCTGTGAGATTCACAAGCCATTTACAGTTTCGACAATGGCTTAATAAAGTCTACTCTATTTTTACGAAGTAAAAATCTGATCGAAAAATGTCAAAACCATTGTTTTAAAAAACTCTTGGCTAGGCGTGGTGGCTCATGCCTGTAATCCTAGCACTTTGGGAGGTCAAGGTGGGCAGATCACCTGAGGTCAGGAGTTCAACACCAGCCTGGCCAACATGGTGAAAGCCCGTCTCTACCAAAAATACAAAAATTAGCTGGGTGTGGAGGCAGGCGCCTGTAATCCCAGCTACTCGGGAGGCTTGAACCTGGGAGGTGAAGGTTGCAGTGAGCCGAGATCGTGCCACTGCACTCCACCCTGGATGACAAGAGCAAAACTCTGTCTCGAGGAAAAAAAAAACAAAAAAAACCCCTCTTATTAGATTCCAGCAATTAGAATTAAGTAGAACTCATAATACTGCTGATGGTGAAAGTGGATTATTATTAATATAATAAAGTTTCAAGTAATATTATATAGAAATCTGTGTAATAACTCACATACTCATGTTTTGTTTTGTTTTTTATTTTTGAGACAAGGTCTAGCTCTGTTGCCCAGGCTGGAGTGTAGTGGTACAAGCATAGCTCACTGCAGCCTCAATCTCCCAGGCTCAAGTGATCCTCCCACCTCAACCTCCCTAGTAGCTAGGACTACAGGCACACACCACCACATCTGGCTAATTTTTTTATTTTTGTAGAGATGAAGTCTTGCTATGTTGTCTAGGCTGGACTTGAACTCCTGGCCTCAAGTGATCCTTCTGCTTTGGCTTTCCAAAGTGCTAGGACTACAGGAGTGAGCCACTGTGTACTGTGCTCGGTAGTCATATAGTCTTAACATGTAACTACATACAGCATTGACATCTGATCTAAATTTTCTCTTCCGAGTACTTAAGCCATTAAAACATACAGCAGCCATTACTCTCACCTGTTGCCATTTCTGCTGGAGGTATGTATCTTTGACTGAGTACAGATACTTGTTCATTTGGTCAAGAACTCCCTGATAATAGACCATCGCAGAGTCATAGTTTCCCAGCAATGCATATTCACGAGCCAATTTTACATTCTCACTAATCATAAGAAGACTCATGTTCAACTGTAAGCTAAAAAGAAGAAAAAAAAGAAACACTTTAGGTTTACATGTCTCTTAAAAATAAGTATAGTTATTAAAAAATACTTTCCAGGGCTCCCTCAAGAAACAATCACACATACCACACTTCCCATCTCTATATGTGTGCTCATGCTATTTCACTCCTTCAAAGAAAGTTTTTTTTGTTTTGTTTTGTTTTGTTTTTTGAGACGGAGTCTCGCTCTGTGGCCCCGGCTGGAGCGCAATGGCATGATCTCGGCTCACTGCAACTTCTGCCTCCCGGGTTCAAGCAATTCTCCCACCTCAGCCTCCCAAGTAGTTGGGATTACAGGCACCCACCGTCATGCCCGGCTAATTTTTTTTGTATTTTTGTAGAGATGGGGTTTCACCATGTTGGCCAGGCTGGTCTCGAACTCCTGACCTCAGGTGATCTGCCCGCCTCGGCCTCCCAAAGTGCTGGGATTACAGGCATGAGCCACCGTGCCCAGCCTCAAAGAAATATTTTATTTAGGAGGCTAAGGCAGGCAGCTCACTTCAGGCCAGGAGTTCAAGACCAGCCTGGCCAATATGGCGAAACCCTGTCTCTACTAAAATGTAAAAACTAGCTGGCCGTGGTGGCACATGCCTATAGTCCCAGCTACTTGGGAGGCTGAGACACAAGAATTGCTTGAACCAGGGTAGCAGAGGTTGCAGTAGGCCAAGATCGCGCCACTGTACTCCAGCCTGGGAGATGGAGCAAGACTCTGTTTAACAAAACAAAACAAAAAACAGGCCAGGTGCGGTGGCTCACACCTGTAATCCCAACACTTTGGGAGGCTGAGGTGGGTGGATCACGAGGTCAGGAGATCAAGACCATCCTGGCCAACATGGTGAAACTCGGTCTCTACTAAAAATACAAAAATTAGCTGGGCATGGTGGCACGTGCCTGTAATCACAGCTACTCAGGAGGCTGAGGCAGGAGAATCACTTGAACCAGGGAGTTGGAAGCTGCAGTGAGCCGAGATCGCACCACAGCACTCCAGCCTGGCAACAGCATGAGACTCTGTCTCAAAAAATAAAAAATAAAATAAAAAAAATTTAAAACATTGTTTTAAAAGAGTTCCCACATTCAAACCCTCCCTATTGTCAAAGCCCAGCTCAGATGGCAGTTTTCCTAGTATGTCTACCCCCTGAACTCCTCAGTTCAAAATAAACTCTCCCTCCTCTAAAGTCCCCTTGCACTTTACTGTGACTTTCATCCCAAGACACTTGTCTACTTCAAATTACAGTTTCTATATATGTCTTATCTCTAGTAGACTGTTATCTGACAGTAGGATTTGCGTCTGAAAGGTGTGAGACTATATGATCCTTGCATGACACACATTTTATTAAACATCTGCAGAATAAATAGTGAATATTAGATACATTTTTTGAAGCAGTGTGGATTAGCAGAAGGCGTATGTATTTTGAAGTTAGAAAAATCTTGGCTAGAATTATAATTGTGCCACCTTAATCAAGTCCCTTAACTTTTTTCTAAGCCTGTTTTAATATCTGTGGAACTGCCATAGCAACTACTTTCAGGAGTTATGCTATAAACAATAAATGGCTATTTAAAGTACTAAGCATACTACTTGACAAATAGTAGGTCTTCAATAAATGTTAAATGTGTCTGCCATGAAACTTTCTATATATGAGAACCTAATCCAACCTTTGAACCTAGGAGTTCAAGACCAGCCTGGGCAACACGGCAAAACCCCATCTCTACAAAAAATACAAAAATTAGCAGAGCATGGTGGTGTGTGCCTGTAGTCCCAGCTACTCAGGAGGCTGAGGTGGGAGGATTACCTGAGCCTGGGGAGGTCAAAGCTGCAGTAAGCCGAGATAGTGCCACTGTACTCCAGCCTGGGCAACAGAGACAGAGTGAGACTGTGTCTCAAGAAAACATTTAAAAAAGACAAAAAAGCTCCAGGCCCAGATGATTTCTGTAAGTATGGTGGGGTTTTTTTGGGGGTTTTTTTGGGTTTTGTTTTTGTTTTTTTGAGATGGAGTCTTACTGTGTTGCCAGGCTGGAGTGCAGTGGTGCAATCTCGGCTCACTGCAACCTCTGCCTCCCGGGTTCAAGCGATTCCCCTGCCTCAGCCTCCAGAGTGGCTGGGACTACAGCCATGCATCCACCACGCCCGGCTAAATTTTTGTATTTTAGTAGAGATAGGGTTTCACCATGTTGGCCAGGTTGGTCTGGATCTTGGGACCTCGTGATCCGCCCGCCTCGGCCTCCCAAAGTGCTGGGATTACAGGCGTGAGCCACCATGCCTGGCCTCAGGTATTTTTGTTGTTGTTGTTTTTGTTTTTGTTTTTTTGAGACGGAGTTTTGCTCTTGTTGCCCAGGCTGGAGTGCAATGGTGCAATCTCGGCTCACCACAACCTCCGCCTCTCGGGTTCAAGCGATTCTCCTGACTCAGGCTCCTGAGTAGCTGGGATTACAGGCATGTGCCAACATGCCTGGCTAATTTTGTATTTTTAGTAGAGACAGGGTTTCTCCATTTTGGTCACGCTGGTCTCGAACTCCCGATCTCGGGTGATCTGCCCACCTCGGCCTCCCAAAGTGCTGGGATTACAGGTGTGAGCCACCGCACCTGGTCTGGCCTCGGGTTTTTTTTTTTTGAGATGGAGTCTCACTCTGTCACCCAGGCTGGAGTGCGGTAGCATGTTCTCGGCTCACTGCAAGCTCCGCCTCCCGGGTTCATGCCATTCTCCTGCCTTAGCCTCCCGAGTAGCTGGGACTACAGGCGCCCACCACCACGCCCGGCTAATTTTTTGTATTTTTAGTAGAGATGGGGTTTCACCATGTTCGCCAGGATGGTCTTAATCTCCTGACCTCAGGATCTACCCGCCTCGGCCTCCCAGAGTGCTGGGATTACAGGCGTGAGCCACAGCGCCTGGCCTGCCTCAGGGTTTTTTTTTAACCAAACTTCTAAACAGAAATAATTCCAACCACATAAAAGTTGATCCAGAAAACAAGAGAAAAGCTGAGCAACTCTTTTTTATGTGGCTGAAATCATCTCAACTGAATAAGAACACAAGACCCATTTCACTTATGAACATGGAAATCCTAATATTAGTTTACCTACAATGCATCAACACACACACCACATGATCAAGAAGGGTTTATCCCAGAAATGCATGGATGACTTAAGATCAGAAAATCTATCATTGTAATTCTTCACATTAATGGACAAAAGTACCTCACAAGAAAATGAGGACAGAGCATAAAGGACAATTCACAGAAGGGAAACCCAAACAGCTAACAAGCACAGACAGGAGTGACCAATAAATACAAACTGAAGCCATGAGAAACCTCTTTTTATTCTTTTATTTTTTATTTTTTTGGAGACAGAGTCTCACTCTGTTGCCCAGGCTGGAGTGCAGTGGTGTGATCTCGGCTCACTGCAACCTCTGCCTCCCAGGTTCAAGCAATTCTCCTGCCTCGGCCTCCCGAGTAGCTAGGACTACAGGCGCTCACCACCATGCCCAGCTAATTTTTGTATTTTTAGTAGAGATGGGATTTCACCATGTTGGCCAGGATGGTCTCAATCTCTTGACCTTGTGATCCGCCCACCTGGGCCTCCCAAAGTGCTGGGATTACAGGCATGAGCCTATGCGCCTGGCCGAGAGACCTCTTTTATTTATCAGACTCAAAAAAGCAATGATACTAAGTATTGGCAAGGATTTGGGAAAAAGGAAATCTTTACATCAATTTGCAGGAACAAACTGGCATAGTCATTTTGGAGTGCAATCTGGCAGTACTTGGGGAAATTATGTATGCATGTATATGTATATACACACACACATACACACACATATATATGTATATATACACTCCATGACCCAGCAATCCCACTCTTGTGTAAATCTTCCAGAGAAAGTCTCACACAGATCCACAAAGGAACTTGGTTTTGGACATTAATGACAGAAATCTTTGAGAAATCAAGTAGAGTCAATCTATTTATTCCCTGCTAGGGGAAATATGGTGGATACAGACCACATGGTACCATGTAGCAGACAGAAGCAATGAATAAAATTTACATATAGCAACATGGATGGATCATCAAAATACAGGGTTGGCTAAAAAAAAGGTCTCAGACATAGAACAAGATCTAAATCCCAATGTCATTTTATAAATTAAAAATACATATGCTATATAAAATACTCATTTTTAAAGGATGCATACATATCCAAGAAAGTACCTTAAATATATTAGAGAGTCTATGGAAGGTGAGGAGGAAAATATGTGAGTGGAGAAATTGCTTATGACAAGTAGGAGAGAAACAAAAAATAAATATAACAAAAGAAGGGCCTTATATCCATGGATAATCATAGGGAGCCTCTAAGATGGCACTCAATGACCTTTGCCTCTTGGTATCTGTACCCTTATATAATTACTACCCCTTGAATGTGTGCCTGTAACAAATAACATAATACCATTTCCGAGATTAGACTATGACTTGCATCTTGCTTGCTGTCTCTTGCTGGCCCCACTCAAATGGAATACCAGCTCCACGCAGTGAGCTGCCTGGGCAGAGGCTCATGTGGCAAAGAGCTGAGGCAGGATCCAGGCCAACAATCAGTGAGGAACTGAGACCCTCAGTCCACCAGCCCCTGAGGAACTGAATCCTGCCAACAACCATGTGAGTGAGATCAGAAGTGAATCTTTCCTCACTAGAGCCTTGAGATGACTACAGGCCTGGCCAATACCTGATCACAGCTCTGAGAAACACCCTGAATCTAAGGCATCCAGCTAAGTCATGCCCAAATTCCTGACCCAGTGAAACAGTGAAAGAGATAAAAAATGTCTGTTGTTTTAAGTCACCAAGTTTTGGGATAATCTGTTATGAAGCAATATAGCTATGAACTAAGGTCTATGAGTAACTCAAGACTGGGCATCTGAGCTCCAAAAGAAAAGGAATAAAATCCTATCACCTAAATCTTGCCTCCCTGGATTCATGACCACTGATCATATTCTATCTTAATAAAAGCCTAAAGGCCAAGGACCATATCTCTCTGTTATTTACTGATACATCTCTAGCACCTAGAACCATGTCCTCAAATGTAGATCTCAATCAACCTTTGAATGACTGAATACAGCCTAGTTGTTGTCCTTTTTTTTTTTTTTTGAGACAGGGTCTCACTCTGCAGCCCAGGCTGGAGTGCAGTGGTGCCATTACAGCTCACTGCAGCCTTGATCTTCTGGGCTCAACTGATCCTGAGTAGCTGGGACCACAGATGTGTACCACCACACCCAGCTAATATATATATATATATTTTTTGGTATGTTTTGTAGAGATGGGGATTTCACCATGTTGTCCAGGCTGGTCTTGAACTCCTGGGCTCAAGCGATCAGCCCACCTTAGCCTCCCAAAGTGCTAGGATTACAGGCGTGAGCCACCATGCCTGGCCAGGTTTTTGTTGTAACTACCAAGAGTTCGTAACCTTGTCCAGTTCCTGACCCTCAGCATGGTCACATTCCTTGATCCTCAGCTCATCCCTTCCAAGCTGGGATTACAGCTTGATTCTTGTGTGATTACTTCTGCCCTGAAGCCATCCATGCCCTACAGAGACACCTAGTCTGGGCAAGGGTGTTAGAAAAGTATAATTGGGGCCCGCTGCTAAAAGTATATAGTTGTTCTAGATGAGCTTGGATGTCAAAAGCCTTTCATGTCTTTTGACATGAAAGCCTCTCTCCCTCTTTTCCTTAATAGTCTCCCTGGAGATCTTTCTTCCCATTTTCCCACTAAAAAAATCTAAAATAGTCAGGCATGGTGGTTCACGTCTGTAATCCTAGTACTTTGGGGTGCCAAGGTGGGAGGATTGCTTGAGCCCAGGAGTTCAAGACCAGCCTGGCCAACATAGTGAAACCCTGTCTCTACAAAAAATACAAAAAATTAGCTGGGCATGATAGGGCGCACCTGTAGTCCCAGCTACCAGGAGGTTGAGGTGGGAGGATCACCTGAGCCCAGGAGGTCAAAGCTGCAATGAGCTGTGATCACACCACTGCACTCTAGCCTGGGTAAGAGAGTAAGGCTCTGTATCAAAAAAATAAAATAAAATAAAAATAAATTTAAATTAAGTTGTTACTTATATATAGGTGGTCCTCGTTTTTCTCTTGAGGGCCATGATTCAACGGCCCAAAACTCATACAAGTCCCTCCAAGCCTTCTTTAAAGGTTCCATGTTTTGAACTCTTTCTAGTCAGATAAAATTCTTTAGAAGCCAATGAATTGATATTTTCTAACAAACATGAATGTAAAGTCTAATCCAAGGCCACATTAACAAATGACTTGAAAAATCCCTGATTATCAAAGAAACAATGTGCTTGCTGAAAATAGTATTAAAGCACTCTTAGTTCCCTAATTGTTAGCCGAAAATAATTTTCCCCATTCCCTTATTACTCTCTAAGCCCAAAACATCCTTCTCGAATGTCATAACTGTAAATTTATGAAATTATCCCAATTTTCAACAATATATCTTTATCATTGCTAAAATTCCACTGCAGGAAGACTAGAAACTGGCTGTATTAAGCACAATATCTGGCAATATTTGAAGAATTGAATCCATTTGAAATAAAAAGCTGGCCGGGCGCAGTGGCTCACGCCTGTAATCCCAGCACTTTGGGAGGCCGAGGCAGGCGGATCACCAGGTCAGATCGAGACCATCCTGGCTAACACAGTGAAACCCCATCTCTACTAAAAATACAAAAAACTAGCCGGGCGTGGTGGCCAGCGCCTGTAGTCCCAGCTACTCGGGAGGCTGAGGCAGGAGAATGGCATGAACCGGGAGGCAGAGTGTGCAAGTGAGCCAAGCTCGCACCACTGCACTCCAGCCTGGGCGACAGAGCAAGACTCCATCTCAAAAAACAAAAAACAAAAAAAAAAGAAAGAAAAAAAAGCTGACTGACTCAGTGTAAGCACTATGAACTATAAACACAATCTATTGGTTCAACATTAATAGAACACTTATAAAGATGAGATTGCCCCAAAATTCAGGCTCTTGGTTACACAGATTATTAGAGAGAAGGATAACCATACACTATGCCTGCTTTATTCACAGCAAGTTTTTCCTTTACATTATTCTAACAGAACCACCCGTTTGCTTACATGCCTTGAGTATTTATGAGTTAGCTAATGACTAAATTAACTTACTTAGAGTAAGCAAGATGCAATGTGAAATTTTAACTCAAGTGATAGAATCAAATTTTTAAAAATACTGAAATCGCAATTTTACAGCAAATTTTCTAGCAATATAGTATGTGATGCAGTGCTGTGTCTCCACAAAGAAAGTTTTTTTTTTTTCTCCTCTAGGATTAGGAAAAAGAAGTGATCACAGAGACTGAAAAAGAACAGGTAAAATATCGAAATATCTGAGTTCTAAGATTCTTATTCTCTCTCTAAACAACAAATACAGGGCCCTGCCTATTTCACACCTAAAGAGGATACCTTACCCATTTAATTTTTAAAGGACTCAGGCTGGGCTCCACTTATTTGCAGTTTTTTTTAAACATAATGTGCATGGGTCATTCATTCAAGAAATATTAAAGGAACACCAACTAAGTTGCAAGGAATTGCACTGAAGACAAAAATAAGACAGAATTAGACCTTGAAATCCTTGAAGTTTAATAGAAGGGATATCACCTTATTTATTCTAGGTGGGTTTTCTTTGCTTAGTAAGAGAAGACAAACATAGAATATTATTAAACACAGACTAAAAAATCAGCAGCAATGTTGGAAGGCTGATAATGTTTTTTAAATACCTATCTGTAAAATTTACTTCCTAAAACAAAAAGATCACGAAGCCCAATCATGCATCTTCCTGAAGGCATTTCAGTAAAGCAAGTGTATATGACTTCAAAAGTGGCCATACATTGGTAAGTAATTTTCAGAATGTTCATCTCTGGGATATGAAAGAAACCACATGCTAATTTACAGTCAGCCACTGATGATTATGAATAAGCACAATAAATGAATGACCCATGACCAATTACAGCATGGCATACATTTTTCTTACCTTTATAACCATCATAGATAAATACTTAAGCACAAGAAAGTTACCACTATTTTTTAAAAACACCAAAAAGCAACCTGTTCAGAAAAAAAGTACATATAAAGTCCACTCTATTTGTACAGTAAACTTTCAGTTTACCCTAAACAAACAAATCAGTGAGTATAATTATTAAAACGTAATTTAAAAGTCATATTCAAGCCCTATCGATAAACGCCACAAGCAAAAGCTATTTAGCATGTTATCAACACTGACCATATTTATGTGATAATGCTATCTTTTTTAAACAGTCAAGTGGCTAAAAAAACCCAAACTATTGTTAACAGAAATTCAACAATGTTGTTAATAGAGTGAATTCAACAAGATTCTCTAATCCTCAATATTTGTCAGCATCTTGATACCAGTTTCAAAATGAGGTGGAGAATCCCTTGTGGACTACATAGCATGCCTATTACCTATAAAAATGTAAACGCTTCTTGAATAACCAACGCTATAAAGAAGCTTTATATAGCTTTTCATAGTCTAGGAATGTTGGAAAGTTGATCACTACTGCGTGTTTTTTTTTTAAAAGGTATTTACAGGCCACAACTTGTTAATGTTAATACAAAACAAAGTTTTGCTCCTATTTCTTGGTATAAGAACAAAAACCGGCCGGGTGCAGTGGCTCACGTCTGTAATCCCAACACTTTGGGAGGCCTAGGCGGGCGGATCACAATGTCTGGAAATCGAGACCAGCCTGGCCAACATGGTGAAACCCCATCTCTACTAAAATGCAAAAAATTTGCCGCGCGTGGTGGAGCGCGCCTGTAGTCCCAGCTACTCAAGGAGGCTGAGGCAGGGGAATCGCTTGAACCCGGGAGGCGGAGGTTGCAGTGAGCCGAGATTGCGCCACTGCACTCCAGCCTGGCGACAGAGCAAGACTCCGTCTCAAAAAAAAAAAAAGAACAAAACCCAGCTCTTTTGGAAAAGAAAATAGGGCTTTATACTGAGACATTTAAGCCCGTAAAAACATTTCAAGAATCTGTCTTAACATCTACTAAGGTGATTATCATTGTGATTACGTGACAAAGATCTACTGCACCCATTCTAAAACATCGGGAATGTTTTCAGCAATAACTAGAGGTCTAATTTCAAAGAGGAAGACGTAAATTAGTGCTTTCAAGAGAAAAGAGCATCACTGTGCTGTTGGAAGTTAGTAACTAATATAAAAGCGGCCCTTCGCGGTTATAACAGGAAACTATTTTTGATTAAATAAGAGCTTGAGATTATCCACTGTAAGGCACTTCAGGATCTACGTTTATCTCTAACTTTTTCATCACATTTGTATGAAACAACTGTTTCGAGGGAAAACTTTTCTAAAAGGTACCAACTCTAAACCAAAAGGCCCACAGGCCTTCCAGAGGACGCCGGGCTCTAGAATAAATAAGAAATAACATCCCCAACAATATCACTCGAACCTAACAAATTTTAAGAAAAAAAGTTGCCTCCCAATGTCATGGCCATCGGGATTTTTACCTGTGAGGGTTTCGGGGTGGGGGGCGTGAGCGGGTTCGGGAGAGAACCAGTCGAAAAATCGAAGAACTAAAAACTCTCGGCTGGTGACTTCGCTAACGACACAGATCAAAAGATGGGATCGACAGGAGCCCCCGAAAAGTCCTCCGCCTGACAGGATTCCTCAGGTAGGGGGACTGTCACCTAAGCCAAGTTATCGTGGACAACAGCAAGGACCTAACACCTCAGCTCAGGCACAGGCAGGCTCACGGAGGGTTGCGCGGCGGGTTCTCGCTGTGGGCCCCCCGAGTCCCTCACCAGCCCGGCCCTGGAAAATCGGGGGTCCCCAGAGCACCGCCAGAGTGAAAACTCACCTGCGGCGGCCCAAGCTTCTCGGGAAACCGCCCAACGCCAGGCACAGGGGATTGGCCGAGTGGAGGTCCCGGCAGCGAGGAAGGAGGGCCTGACCCAGTCCAGCCCACTTTGCTCTCCGCTCACGGCCCCAGTACTGCCCAGTTCAATCGTCAACACCACCTGCCGGCGCGGCTCCTGCTCGCCGAGAATTTGAAGACAAACCCGCCAGGGTCACTTCCGGTGCCGGGGACGACCTCGGCGACTCTGGCGCACGCGGGGCGACGCCCCGGGAGCGAGGTCGCTGGGCGGGAGAGGCGGAAGAGGGTGTGGCCGGGCCCGGGGGCGCGCGTGCGCATTCTGGCACCGCCTCCTCCCAGCGGACGCGGCGGAGACCAGGGATAGTATAGACCTTGGTGTAGATGGTATTATAGTACTACCTCGCGCGCCTCTGTACCTTGTTCAGGTGCTTGCTCACTTTCCCTCCCACTTGATTTTCACCACACTCACACACACACCGAGGTCAGGTGTCTATTTTAGAGGTGAATGTCCAGGATCAAGCAATTCGTTTATGACAAATCCTGTTTTAGAACCTAGTATTCAGAATTCCCCAGCTGGGCTCCATGTCATGACATAACAATAGGGAGGAGGTAAACAAAGATTCTCGGACACACTGCTAGTGGGATTTTATTTTCTTGATTTTTTAATCACGGTTTTAATATGACCAGACAAGGAAAATGATGCTATTTCATGACTTACAGATATGTACTGCACAGGGCTTCCTCCAGTCTCAATCTCCACCCTCTGCCATCACTTGAGGCAGAATAGGGCACTTATCACACATTCCTTTAAAAACGCAAGGTGATTAAGTTTCTAACATTAAAGCATCCCGACTGGGCACAGTGGCTCATCCCTGTAATCCCAGCACTTTGGGAGGCTGAGGCGGGAGAATAGCTTGAGCCGGGAGTTCAAGACCAGCCTGGGCAATATAGTGAGACCCCCGTCTCTACAAAAAGTACAAAAATTGGCTGGACATGGTGGCGCACGCCTGTAGTCGCAACTACTCAGGAGGCTGACACAAGAAGATCACTTGAGCCCAGGAGTTAGAGGCTGCAGTGGGCCATGATGGCGCCATTGCACTCCAGTCTGGGAGACTAAGTGAGGCCCTATCTCTAAAAAAATAAAAGCACCCCAGTCATCTAACATAGACATGTAGAAGCAATTCAGGGGAAATACATCCATTCAGTCAACAAATGTTTACTCAGCAACTACTATGTGTGAGGCAGTGTTGGCACTGGGTATACAGTGGTCACAAAATAGAATGTTTCATGGGGCTTAAAGTCTTGTAACATCTCAACTGAGGGGAAAATAATAGTTTCACTGTAGTAAATATGAACTCTATTGTAATAGGGAACAGGAAACTATATTTAGTATATATTTTTGGAATCAAAACCAATTCAGGGAGGTACAGATTAATTACCCTAATTCAACCTTCATCCTTTATGTGAGTTCAAAGGTATGCTAATTTATAAAGCCAATTTACAGTTAAAAAACTTCTCAAAGGCCACAAAATGAATACATATTGTATGATTCCATTTATAAGAAATTCTAGGCCAGGCACGGTGGCTCACACCTGTAATCCCAGCACTTTGGGAGGCCGAGACGGGTGGGTCACTTGAGGTCAGGCGTTTGAGACCAGCCTGGCCAACATGGTGAAACCCCGTCTCTACTAAAAATACAAATATTAGCTGGGTCTGGTGGTGCACACCTGTAATCTCAGCTACTTGGGTGGCTGAGGCACGAGAATCGCTTGAACCCAGGAGGCAGAGGCTGCAGTGAGCCAAGATTGCGCCATTGCACTCCAGCCTGGGTGACAGAGCAAGACTCTGTCTCAAAAAAAAAAGAAAAAGAAAATAAATTTTAGAACAGGCAAAACTAATCTATAATAATAGCTGATCAGTGGTTGGCTGCCTGAGGCTGTATTCAGGAGGAGGGGGAGAAGAAATAGATTGCCAAAAGTCCCCAGGAAATGTTTAAGGTGATGGAAAGGAAATGTTCTGTTAGGGTAGTGCTTACACAGGTGTAAACATTTATTAAAATTCATCAACAGTACACAAACTGGGCACATTTTATTACGTGTACGTACGCGTATTATATATGAAGATTTTTTGGGTTTTTGTTGTTTTGTTGTTTTGAGACAGAGTGTAGCTCTGTCGCCCAAGCTGGAGTGTAGTGGTGCGATCTCAGCTCACTGCAACCTCCACCTCCCAGGTTGAAGCCTCACCCTCCCCGAGTAGCTGGGATTACAGGTGCCCGCCACCATGCCCAGCTAATTTTTGTATTTTTAGTAGAGACGGGGTTTCACTGTGTTGGCCAGTCTGGTCTCGAACTCCTGACCTCATGATCTGCCCGCCTCAGCCTCCCAAAGTGCTGGGATTACAAGTGTGAGCCACCGCTCCTGGCTGAAGACTTTTTTTAGGTGGAAAGACAAACCTCCAGAGAGTGGCTTACATTCACTACTTCCATTTCTTTACTAGCTGTACTAGTCAAGCGCGAGTGGGTTATGCTGTAGCAACCTCTAAGTCACAAAGGCTTCAACAACAGCATTTTTTTCTTATCTACTTTTTATGTTCATAGCTTGAGTGGATGCAGGCAGTGGGACCCTTGGCAGTGAAAAAAAGAAAGGGAAATAAATTGCACAGCCTCTGCCTGGATGTGAAACTTGCTGCTCTGCCTACATATTTTTGGCCAGAGCAAGTCACTGGTCAAGCCTGACTTCAAAGAAATGCAGGTGTTCATCTCTGCATTGTGCCTTGAAGAAGCAGAATATTTGTGTACCACTCTCATGACTAGGAGTCATTTCTTCTTTTACAGTGTGGCTTCTACAACCACCATCCTTCTAAAATGATTGTATCCAAACTGTGACTCAGAAAATCTGAGATTATATTTTCCTGGTGAATGGTCAGATTAATTTGGCAGAATCACAGGACACACAAAAAGAAGTTGGGGAAAAGAGGTAGAAAGATAGGTGCCAGCTAAAGAGTTTAAACTTTATTCAGTAGACAAAAGGGGACCCATTGAAAGGTATCAAATGAAGACATAAGTTATATAGCAAATAGGAGGATTAATTTGACAGCTAAACGTAGGAAGTTTTGGAGGGGAGAGAGAATAGATTGGGGGACTGTTGCAAGAGGTACTGTGACCCCTGGAATTACACAGAAGGGGAATGGCCATGAAGACCTTCTTCACATTATATATTTGTTTCTCTTGCCCCAGTGAGTAAACTTAATGAAGTCAGATACTTTGTCCATTTGAGTAGAGCAATGTCTGGCATATTGTAGGTGTTAATTAGATATTTGTAGAATAAATAAAATAATTTCAAAGAATTTGAGGGCCAAGTGTGGTGGCTCACGCCTGTAATCGCAGCACTTTGGGAAGCCAAGGCAGGAGGATCACCTGAGGTCAGGAGTTTGAGACCAGCCTGGCCAAAATGTCAAAACCCCATCTCTACTAAAAACACATAAATTAGTGGGTGTTCTGGTGGGCGCCTGTAGTCCCAGCTACTCGGGAGGCTGAGGCAGGAGAATCACTTGAACCCAGAAATGGAGGTTGCCGTGAGCAGAGATTGCACCACTGCACTCCAGCCTGGGCAACAGAGCAAGACTCTGTCTCAAAAAATAAATACATAAAAGAATTTGAGACACTTTTTACATTTCATGAGAGAAATTGGAAAGGACTTTTAGGACCAGTTTATTAACTTCACTCACGTGGTTGATGCATCTGGCATTCCTCTTCTATACTTCAAACATTTGAGCCATCTCCTGGGATACAGTATGTATAAGGCTAGAAAAATCTAACCATAAGTAAGATTTACTGAATTTTTAGATTATGTCACACCATAGCTGCAGTAACAGACTGGGACAGATTCACCAGTGTTCTTCACTAACCTTATACACATTCTTCCTAAACAACAGCTTCCATCACTGATCTGCTAATACCAGGCTGTTGAATGCTACCAAGAAAATCACATCTCTGTGAAGATTGACGTGCCATAATTTCATGTCTCTCTAACCCAGCCGAAACACTTTTCTGCCTGTCTCACTTCAGTTATGTCTCACTCTTCCCATCAGTTCAGACTTTCATTTTTTGAAACAGGGTCTTGCTCTGTCCCCCAGGCTGGAGTGCAGTGGCAGGATCTCGGCTCACCACAGCCTTGACCCACTAGGCTCAAGCCATCCTCCTGTCTCAGCCTCCTGAGTAGCTAGAACTACGGGCACATGCCACCAAGCCCAGAACATTTTTAAATTTTTTGTAGAGACAAGGTCTCACCATGTTGCCCAGGCTGGTCTCGAACTCCTGGGTTCAGATGATCTTCCCACTGCAGCCTCCCAAAGTGCTGGGATTACAGATGTGAGCCAGTGCACCCAACCTATTTCAGACTTTTACCCCAGAAAGGCAGCTACCCAGCCCTTTCTGCCCTTTCAGTGAATTACTATGCCTCCAACCTCAAAGAAATAGAAGCTATCAGAAATTCTCTCAACTTGGGCCAGGCACGGTGGTTCAGGCCTGTAATCTCAGCACTTTGGGAGGTCGAGGTGGGTGGATCACCTGAGGTCAGGAGTTCAAGACCAGGCTGTCCAACATGGTGAATCCCTATCTCTACTAAAAATACAAAAATTAGCTGGGCATGGTGGCACGTGCCTATAATCCCAGCTACTTGGGAGGCTGAGGCAGGCGAATTGCTTGAACCCAGGAGGCAGAGCTTTCAGTGAACCGAGATCACACCACTGCACTCCAGCCTGGGCAACATAGCAAGACCCTGTCTCAAAGAATAATAATTAAAAAAAAAAAGAAATTCTCTCAGCTTGCTCACTGCGGCAGAGACTGGATGCCAAATACCCATTCTCATAACAGAACCTGGTTGATAAAATCAGACCACCTGGAATGACTATTTCCCAGACACTCTTGCTGCTAGATGTGACCATGGATCTAACTTCTGGCAGTGAAAGTGTGTGTAGAACTTTTAGGAAGGCATCTTTAAAAGGAGAAGCCATAGAAATCTCCCTCCACCCCTCCCCCTCTCTTTTCACCAGGTGAGAACAAGGAAAAGAAGGCTGGGCGCAGTGGCTCACATCTGTAATCCCAACACTTTGGAAGGCTGAGGTGGGTGGATTGCTTGAGCCCAGGAGTTTGAGACCAGCCTGGGCAATATGATAAAAACCTAATTTCTACTAAAAACACAAAAATTAGCTGGACGTGGTGGCGGGCACCTGTAATCCCAGCTACTCTGGAGGCTAAGGCACAAGAATTGCTTGAATCTGGGAGGCGGAGGTTGCAGTGAGCCATCGTGCCGCTGCACTCCAGCCTGGGAGACAGAGCAAGACGCAATATAAAAAAAAACCCGAAAAACAAAGAAACAAACAAACAAAAAAACCACACACACCCAAGGTGTAGAGAACATAAGCAGCCACTACTAACCAGAGCAAACTTTAGGTTGACAAGGACAGTAGAATTGAACAGATGAAGTGTGGGCTGACTTTGTGGAGCTGCCATACCAGAAGTGGACTGCCAACTTCAGACATTATATGTCTAAGGTATGGCTGTTTTGGGTTTTATGTGCAGCTGAGCTTAACCTAAATTAATACTCTTACCCTCCAACTTACAAACTTCTTTGCCTCACATCTGCCTTTTGGTTTTTGCCTCACGTCCCAATGAATGTGTATATTCCTTTGTCTAAATCCAGTTCTTCTACTTGGACTTAAAGTTTTGAGTTGTTTTTTTTATTCCATTTTATGTTATATATTTGGATAGGCAATGCATTCACATGATGCAAAATCAAATGATATAAAGGGTTATATAGTGAGAAGTATTTCTACGATTCTTGTCACCCTACAAATCCATTTTACCATTCCCAGAGGCAATCGAAGATACCAAATTCAGGGCTGGGCGTGGTGGCTCACGCCTGTAATCCCCAGCACTTTGGGAGGCCCAGGCAGGTGGATCACCTAAGGTCAGGAGTTTGAGACCAGCCTGGCCAACATGGTGAAACCCCGTCTCTACTAAAAAATATAAAAATTAGCCAGGGGTGGTGGCGGACACCTGTAATCCCAGATACTTGGGAGGCTGAGGAAGGAGAATCACTTGAACCCAGGAGGTGGAGGTTGCAGTGAGCCAAGATCACACCATTGCACTCCAGCCTGGGCAACAAAGTGAGACTCTGTCTCAAAAAAAAAGGATACCAAATTCGTTCATTACCTTTCAGAGATATTATTTTAGTATGCACTCGATTGGAAGAAATGGTGGCTGAACATAAAAAAGAATGAGTTAATGTCCTTTGCAGGGACATGGATGAAGCTGGAAGCCATCATTCTTAGCAAACTAACACAGGAACAGAAAACCAAACACCGCATGTTCTCACTCACAAGTAGGAATTGAATAATGAGAACACGGGTGCACAGGAAGGGGAACATCACACACCGGGGCCTGTCAGGGGGTGGAGGGCTAGGGGAGGGATAGCATTAGGAGAAATACCTAATGTAGATGACGAGTTGATGGGTGCAGCAAACTACCACGGTACACGTATAACTATGTAACAAACCTGCACGTTCTGCACATGTATCCCAGAACTTAAGTATAATTTAAAAAAGGATGGAAAAAAAAAAGAAGAAAGAAATGGTGGCTAAAAAAAATCTTGCATTAATGAAAACCATTGCTCCACAGACTTAAGAAGCTCAATGAACCCCAAGCACAAGAAAAATAAACAAAATGACACCAGGCACATCGTAATTAAGTTGCTTAACATGGGCGACAGAAAACCCTTAAAAGTGAATATTGGTTCAAATATCACAGACTCTCAAAACTCACACCAAATTTTAGTAGATTTTCTTGAGTAATCTTCCCTCCCCTCCCTTCTCCTCCTCTCTGCTCACTTCTCTTCTCCTTTTGGAGTCTCTCTCTGTCTCCCAGGCTGGAGTGCAGTGGTGATCTCGGCTCACTGCAACCTCTGCCTCCGGGATTCAAGTGATTCTCCTGCCTCAGCCTCCTGAGTAGCTAGGACTACAGGCATGCACCACCACACCTGCTAATTTTTGTATTTTTAGTAGAGACGGGGTTTCACCATGTTGGCCAGCCTGATCTCAAACTCCTGACCTCAAGTGATCTGCCTACCTCAGCCTCCCAAAGTGTTGGGATTACAGGCGTGAGCCACCGCACCCAGCCTTCCCTACATATTTGATTCATGATTCAGCCAAAGATTTGGGCCTTTCTCAGGCAAGATGTCATAAAAACAGAATACTCATCTAGTGCCCTTCCTCTCTTCCAAGGATCAGCTCCGTTCCAGAATTTGCCTGGTTTTGTTCCATTCCAATATCTTTTGGTAGTTGGGTATTTTCCCCCAGACTTTATAGTTGTTAGCTGTCATACAGTAAATCCATTAGGATCTGATTGGTTGTATTAGAAGCAGAATCTGGAATTACCTTTTAAGGTCATTTTGGTTGACAGGTTGGATAATAAACTTAAGGTACCAGAATAAAGTAAGACTCGTGTTAGAAAATTATTACATTAATTCAGGCTGATGAGGACCTTAACCAAATTAGTTAACAACAAGAATAAAGATGATGAATTAGAGAAAAACCTAAGAGGTAAAATAACTGAATTTTATGGTTGAGTCCATAGGAGATGGCCAAAGTACAAAATGACTTTGTTAAATTGTTCTGCAAATCAGATTATACACTAATACAAATTGCATGCTGTATTACTTAAGGTATAGGCTCAGCAGCAGTAACAAATGGGTATTATAGATATAATTTGATTTTTCTCCCCTCTCTCACATTCTGCAGTCAGTCCAGACTAGAAAGATGACCCTGCTTCACACAGTCTCTCAGGTAATCAGATTGTATTCATTTGGTTGATTCACCATCACTAGAGTGTTTGTTTTTTGTTTTTTTTTTTGAGATGGAGTCTCGCTCTGTTGCGCAGGCTGGAGTGTAGTGGCGTGATCTAGGCTCATTGCAACCTCTGCCTCCTGGGTTCAAGCGATTCTCCTGCCTCAGCCTCCAGAGTAGCTGGGACTACAGGCGTGCACCACTACGCCCAGCTAATTTTTGTATTTTTAGTAGAGACGGGTTTCACCATGTTAGTTGGCCAGGATGGTCTCAATCTCTTGACCTCGTGATCCGCCCGCCTTGGCCTCCCAAAGTGCTGGGATTACAGGTGTGAGCCACTGCACCCAGCCACTAGAGTGTTTTTCTAATTTTCATGGTCAATATAAAGTCACCACTATGTACGTGTTCCATCCTGTGGGAAGAGGTAAAAAGCAAGTGGTGGGCAAGCAATGTCAACTTTAATTATATGTATAATTTGCACATACCACGTCTGCTCATATCCCAATGGCCAAAACCTAGTCATGTGCCCAAAACTAATTACAAGGGAATAGGAGAAACATGGACTCTACTGGGGTAGTCAAAACTTAGAAAGGGATATTGGCTCTATTAGTAAAAGGAAAAATGGGATAGTTGATACTGGGGAGCAAGAGTGGCCTCTGTCATTTGTCAACCCCTCTGTGAACTAGGTATTCATGAGAGTCTTTTTTTTCTCCTGCAGAATAAATTTAACCCTTCCTCAAGGGAAACAACCCAAAGTTCCATTCATAGCCTAAATCCAGCAAAATGTTTGGAATCTCTGGGTAGCTCTGTTACTGAAAGAAAGGAGGAAAAACTGGACAATAACTGTCTGTTTGGCAACCTCCCTCTACTCTTCACATACACAAGCAGATGTGCATGTGTGTGTGTGTGTGTGTAGCAAAGTATAGTCACAATTTTAAGTACACCAAATGTGGGCCCACAATGTAGCACAATAAATCATAGGAATAATGCAATTTGTGTCAGCTGTACAACAACCTTATGTAGAACAAATACAAACTTACAAGGGAGTGCAAACAAGAGGATAAAAGAAGATCTAATGATGGTAATGCTTGAAAAGAGGATGAAAAACAGTACTTGTTTATCCATATAAAGTTGATATAATATATAATATCAACATATATATTTTGACACTGGTTCAGGTCTGTAATCCCAATACTTTGGGAGGCAGAGGCGGGAGGATTGCTTGCATCCAGGAGTTTGAGATCAGACTGGGCAACTTAGCAAGACTCCATCTCTACAAATATAAAAATAAAAAATTAGCTGCGTGTGGTGGCACACTCCTGTAGTCCTAGCTACTTGGGAGACAAAAGCAGGAGGACAGCTTGAGCCCAGAGTTCGAGGTTAAAGTGAGCTTTGATCTTGCCACTGCACTCCAGCCTGGGTGACAGAGCAAGACCATCTCTAAGAAATAAAACAAACAAAAAGGATTATAAAGGAAAACAGATTAACCAACAATTTTACATTTAAAAAATTATATACCATAATCAAATGGTACTAAATGTAGAATTTAATCATTAAATTCTAAGCTTGTAATCTAATGGAAGCCTTTAACAGGAAATATTGTACTTATATTGGACAAAATGAAAACATTTAAATGAAAACATTTGACATTTACATGATACTCAGTTTGCCTTAACCTAAGTACTATCATTAGTTATTTTAATTCCAAAGCATCAAAATTTTAATCATAACTTTCTCAGAGAATAAAAAGATTTACATAAATTTTTGAATCAGAAAACAACATAGTTAAGCAGTGTAAAAATTAGCTTTCCGCACATAATTGAAAGATTTGAATTTTTTTTATTATCCCAGCAAACATTACACTAGAGAAAATGATTGGGAAAATACAAATAAGTTCATTAAAAACACAGGCTGATTATTCATATCTATTACATTCAGAATTATGCGAAACAGTTATATTGCAAAGCTGTAATTCTTTTTCTAACAAAGCATGATTTTATAAAACTTTAATGTTGCCTCTGATTCAATTTTAATACAAAATACTTATATACACAATACAATATAAAAGTAAACTGTGTAGTGCCTTCCACAAAGGGATATATTAAGGCGCTTTACAAATATACCAATATTTTGACCCAAATTACTTTTTGCTTTAGATTAAAACAGGCTAAATGTTCCACTTTAAATACCAAAGGGATGTTTATTAAAAATTTTTTATCTAAAATACCTTGGGTAACAGCAGCAGCAATGTCTAAAAATCCTCCCACTGTATTCTCTAATTTCTAACACATTAAGTCAGAATAAAACAATTCCACTCACAGTTTTGCACTTTGCAACAGCAGAAGGTAATAACTTTTTAAAAAAGTCAATCTCAAAGTGACTTTTTAGTCATACATTCTATAGTTTCTATTACAAATAAGAAGGTAGAAAAGATACAGCAGTAGGGCCTGCCTTGTGATGTCACTGGACAATACATAACAGTATCTACAATTACATAATTATAGAACACATCTTATAAATACTATTGATATGCATAAAAAGGGTAAGTATAATAAAGACAGCAAGTTTTTAATAAGAAAATTATTTTAAAAGAAAACATATAGGACCAATGTTTTCACTCCATTTCAATGGAAAGCATCTATATTTTTAACATTGTTTTTCTCATCTTTTTGGTCAGGAAGCACCAGATTCTATACTGGAAGAAGTAGATGTAGTTTTGGAATAAGATAGCTGATAAGTATATCCAAACTGTTAAAATTGCTGATACCAAAGGCATGTATACTGCTTCAGATAAATGCAAAAAGCTTATAGTATCAGAGGAAATTTTAAAAGAATACACATTTGCGCCAGGCGCGGTGGGTCACGTCTGTAATCCCAGCACTTTGGGAGGCTGAGGTGGGCATATAACTGGAGCCCAGGAATTCCACACCAACCTGGGCAACATGGTGAAACCCCACCTCTACTAAAGATACAAAAATTAGCTGGGCTTGGTGGCGCATGCCCAGCTACTTGGGAGGCTGAGGCGGGAGGACTGCGTGAGCCCCCAAGGTTGAGGATGCAGTGAGCTGTGAAGCGCCACTGCCCTCCAGCCTGGGTGACAGAGTGAGACCCTGTCTCAAAACAAAAAACAAAAAAAGAATACAAAATTTGTAGTGTCTGTTACATTTCAGCAATAGGGAGAATACAGATTTTGTGGGAAGGGAAGGGGGAGGAGACAGCACCTTAGTTTTCCTACAACATAAATGTAACAAAGTTATTTTCTACTGTATTGCACCTTAGTCCAAAAGTAAAACAACTAATGAAAATTTAAATAAATCAGACTGAAAAAGCCCAAAGAGTAAGAGGAATACCTTATAAATGTGAGTACCCACCTAAAAATTCTTGAACTACTTTGTTTTGCATAGGATTTTATGGGACTAACCAAATGTTCCATGAACCATGAGGTGAAGACTGCGATTTCATGATAGTACATTGTTTTACAATTCTGATTAGAAATCCTTCAGAAATATTTCTGTATCAAGCTTGTAATGAGCCTAACATTTCAGTCCCCTCCAAATGACATATTAAAACAACTTAATGTACCAGCAAGAGAGGCATTCATAAGGTCACCTTATATCACATGCTACAGACCTTTTCCATCACAAATTATCAGCTTATATAAGATGTGCTGAGTAGTGATTGGTAAGTTAAAAACAAAGTTCTTAGTTTAATGTATCAATTTTCTCATGGCACAGAGGTCCATAACCTACAGCCTGTGATAGGTTTCAATATGTCCAAAATCCCTTGAAACTGCATGCAACATTGTATGTGTATGTGTTGTTGTTTTTTTTTTCTAGGAAGAGTCCACAGCTTCCTTCAGATTCTCAAAAGAACCACTAACCCCAAAAGACCCACGATAACACAGTAGTGGGTTTTCAGGCTGAGCTCTGAAAGGACCACCTGTAGAAAGGTGGGAAGTGTGGGCTAATAAGTGTTCTTTGCCCTGACTCTCCAATTCAACTGCAACAGCTCTGCCTTTAATTTTACTACATATACGGTTTCAATTAGCTTTTATGCGAAGAAAGCTAAAAGTATGAAAATCACTAAAATTATGCCTCCAATCTACAAATAGTAACTTTTGATAAAAACAATCCCTTATCAGTGGAGCTTAAGAAAAGGAAATAAAATACAACACAAATTTTACTATGGTCAAAATAGAGCCTTTTTCCCCTTCCTAAAAGATAAGCTACATGTATTTTGGTATGAAACCTTAATCTTCCTTAGAACCTAAGCGTTATACATAATAGGCATGTTGAACGCATTATTGAACCTTAAATAAATTAGGAGGACTTGAATTTTCTACTAAGACCACTCTGTAAACTTTCCTAATTATTAATGGCCATCTTAAGAGTTAATTTTTTCACCAATTAATCTGCCCTTAGGTAAAATATTGCCAGATAGCCAGATTTTCCTTTGCCAATAACAATCTGTATATGCAGCACTGTTCTGAAAGAGGAAACAGGTAACATTGATGATATAATCAAAATAGTTACTATACAGGAAAAGTATATGAAAATTAAAATAATTATCTGCTTAGGATGGTGAGAAATATTTTAGCTTTTAGTATTGAACATTTCAATTTATGGCAGCTTTGTTCCCTTTTAAAATTGGAAGCAGCATCAAAAATACCAATATGGAAAAAAAGCTAGTAGTGCTTTGGCTTCTTTTAAAGCCAGTAATTCTTGAGAAATAAATGCAAGAAGATTAAATAGATTAAATATTCCACGGGGCGGGGGGTGGGGGGGAAGATAAATGCATTATTTTTCCTTCTGACAAACATATTAATATTTTTTCAACCCTGTATTCCTTAGTTTCAGGATGTGAATTATACAGATTATCATTAGCCTAGGAACACTCACCAACACGATGGCTTAATTTCTCTAGCTTATTTTCTACCAAAAACAAGGTTATGAGGGGAAAAAAGAGCTCTGTAAAATACGGGGTATGTTTCATATTTGGTTAAAGCAAGATAAAACTAAAACTGTCTTTCAAAAAAATTTCAAAAACTCTTGTATTTTAAAATTATTTAGCATATATACAAATAGATACCAGGTTTCTCCTTTTAAACAAAGCACTACTTATTTTAAGTACTTTAAGTACCAAGAACTGACTATAATATTCAGTTCATAATTTACTTTCCTTATAACAATTTTTTTCTAAATACTGATTTAAATGGCTGGAATAAATTAACATTTTAAAAGGATTTCCCATAATTTAGGAAAATAAAATATTGTACACAGAGCACACATATATAGCTCTGTCATATTTGCATAATTTTACTCTCAGAACCTCAAAACACCTCGCATTTCAGGCCCTTCTACAAATCCTCATTACATTTATTTACTAGTGTGTTAAACATATACTAGATCGCGATTTTTAATCTCTGAGCCTGTGTTTTGATCATCTTCATCCGACTGCTGCTCTGAGCCTTGTGAATTAATGTATTCATATTCAATAGGCTTCGGATAATTATATGGGTAGCCATTGTCATCAAAAAACCTTCGGAAGGTAAATTCATAGAATGCATGTTCAGGATGCTTTCCATTTTTATACCATCCATTGAGAGTGTCATTTACATTTTCTTCCTCGTTATCATCACTCCATAATTTATCAGGATCAACAGGATCAAAATTTGATGTATCTGTTGGGTGTGTGATTTTAGGAATGTATGAAGCAGATTGCTGTCTCAGGTCACTGGAGAAATCAATTGTTTTAAAAAATGGATGAGCTTTTATTTCATCAGCACCATTCTTGCCTAAGCGATCTTCGGGTCCTCGGCAAAGTTTAATAATAAGATCAGAAGCTTCAGGACTGAGTTTAGCTTGTGGTGGAATGTGAAGAGATGTTTGCCAGTTGATAACCTTTAAAGATTTTTTAAAATTAGGGGGAAGAGATAAATTAGAAAAATAAAGATTTCCTTCAAGTTTTATACCAAAAGTCTCACTGGGCTATTTTTGTATTTTAAATAAATTACATGATATTTTGCTGGAAAATAATTTTTTCTCCTATCCCATCCTCTCCAGGCAACTTCTACTCACATTATAAGACTCACTGTCAGTTTTAATCTCCCCTAGTAAACCTTTTTGCCTATGGTAGAATTGACTACTTCTACTCTGCCTCCCCTGTACCATATATTTATTTCTATCATATTTCTAATAGCTTGTGGTACCTATTTATGTTTATGTCCTACTGAAATATATCCATGAAGGCTAGGGATTATGTTTTAGTGGTCTTTGTATCTCCTAGTGCTCAGTAAATTGCCTGGCACATACTTAATACATGTTTGATAAAACTTTTTCTGGTGCCAAGCGTGGTGGCTTTTGCCTGTAATCCCAGCACCCTGGGAGGCGGAGGTGGGAGGACTGCTTGAAGCCGGGAAGATTCAAGACAAACCTGGGCAACAAAGCGAGACCCCCTCTCTACAAAAAAACTTTAAAAATTAGCCAGGTATGGTGGCATGCATCTGTAGTCCTAGCTACTCAGGAGGTTGAAGCAGAAGGATTCCTGGAGCCCAGGAGTTTGAGGCTGCAGTGAGCCATGACTGCACCACTGCACTCCAGCCTGTGTGACAGAGCGAGACACTGTCTCCAAAAAAAAAAAAAAAAAGAAAAATCTCTGGTTATGAATAAAATGAAATGATGAAGAAAGGAATGCCAAGTGAAGCCGGACTACCTAAGACTACCTAGTCTCTCCCGCTGAACTCTTGGAGGCAGGGGAATTGGTATACAACTCCAAGTACGATATTAAATGGATTTGGGGCAAACTCTGTTAAGTGGTAGAATGCATTGTCATTTAACCAAGTTTAGATACCTTCAACTTGGGCAGGCACTGTGGCTCACACCTGTAATCCTAGCACTTTGGGAGGCCGAGGTAGATGAATTGCTTGAGCCCAGAAGTTCAAGACCAGCCTGGGCAACATGGTGAAACCCCATATCTACAAAAAATACAAAAGTTAGCCAGGTTGGTGGTGTACACCTGTGGTCCCAGCTACTTGAGGTGGGAGGATGACCTGAGCCCAGGGAGGTCGAGGCTAGAGTGAGCCGTGATTGTGCCACTGCACTCCAGCCTGGGCGACAGAGCAAGACCCTGTCTCAAAAGAGGGAAAAAAAATCTTCAGCTTGTCGCATGGTAGGCAGTCAATAAATATTTGTTAAAAAGCTGAATAAATGAACAGTATAATCTTCCTTATTCGTAGAGGAGCTAGTCAGCTACTATAGAGGGAAGAAAAATATACTCCCTCTTCTATTATTTGTTCCTTTTAAAGTCTTATCCCAGATTAGAAAATGGAGAGGCTTCAACTAATAATAGAATGTTTTAAAAACCCTTTTTGGAAAAAAAAAATGATACAGTTAATAATAGTTATTTATGCTTCCAGTTTCATCACTTATTTCAAACAGGAGAAATAAAAAATATATACAATGAGATGAACAATTTTTTTTTTTTTTTGAAACAGTCTCGCTCTGTCGCCCAGGATGGAGTGCAGTGGCGTGATCTCGGTTCATTGCAACCTCTGCCTCCTGGTTTCAAGCGATTCTCCTGCCTCAGCCTCCTGAGTAGCTGGGATTACAGGTGCCCGCCACCTCACACAGCTAATTTTTTTGTATTTTTAGTAGAGACGGGGTTTCACCATGTTGGCCTGGCTGGTTTCAAACTCCTGACCTCAAGTGATCTGTCCACCTTGGCCTCCCAAAGTGCTAGAATTACAGGCGTGAGTCACTGTGCCTGGCCAAGTTTAATATTTTTTATTTTAAGGTATATTTAGGATTTTTTAGTTTAAGGCAAAAAAAAAAAAGAGCACAGCAAAAGATTCAGATAATTCAAAGATGGATGAATAAAATTATATAAACTGAAGCACAGAGAGAAAACATGTAGAATAAAAGAAAGAATAAAGCATAAGAGAAATGGAGGACAGTATCAAAGGAATAGCAAATGTATAATCATTAGAGTCTCAAAAGGTGAGAAGAAAGCAAAATAAATCTTTGAAGGGATAATGACAGAGAATTTCCCCAAATCGATGAAAGTCATTAATGTACATTTCAAGAAACTGAGTGAATCTCAACCAAGAAAAATACAAAGAAAACTACACATAGGCACACCATGGTCAAACTGAAGAAAACCAAAGTTAAAGAGAAGAAAACCCTAAAAGCAACCAGAGAGGTCCCAGTTTTGAGGAAGATGTACTACATATACTCTCCTGTCTCCCTCCCACAGAAGGCAGCTATAAAACCTGGTCAGGATGCAGGAAGCAGCTACTTCAAGATCCTGAAAAGTAAATAATAACAGGTAGATTAGGGGAGAAGATGTAAATTTGAAGTACCATTAAACCTGGTAACCATTTAAAAAAAATTATTTTTTTAAAAAATTAATTCTCACTATGTTGTCCACGCTGGTCTTGAACTCCTAGCCTCAAGCAATCCTCCCACCTCAGCCTCCCGAGTAACTGGGACTACAGGCCTCTGCCAGCACACCCAGCTCCATTTTTTTGTCTCTAGTAGTCTGCAGGCTGGACTCAAGGTAGCCCAAAACTTGGAAGAAGCTGAGCACAGAGAGCTCTAGGAGAATTCCCTCTAGTTCAGGCTCAGGGAGTAGAAAAGGAGTTTCCTGGTAGCAACGGAGGTGGCAATAAGAGCCAGTATGCACCTAAAACTGACAGCCAAACCTTCCTCTCCAATTGTAAATAAAATAACAAAGCATGGGGCTGGGTGCAGTGGCTCACGCCTGTAATCCCAGCACTTTGGGAGGCCGAGGCGGGTGGATCACTTGAGGTCAGGAGTTCGAGACCAGCTTGGCCAAAATGGTGAAGCCCCGTCTCTATTAAAATACAAAAATTAGTGGGGTGTGGTGATGCATACCTGTAATCCCAGCTACTCCGGGAGGCTGAGGCAGGAGAATCACTTGAACCCAGGTGGCAGAGGTTGCAGTGAGCCAAGACTGTGCCACTGCACTCCAGCCTGGGTGACAGAGTGAGACAATATCTCATAAATATATAAATTAATAAAGCATGGGGTCCCAAGAAGATGGGTTGAATCTCTGTTGCTCGTTTTCTCTCTGTGTCCTTTTGCCACCTTGTCCTGGATTCAGATGCAGTTATGAGATATTGGCAGAGTTGGATAAGTAAAGCCTCACTTTCTGGTCAGAGAACTAAATAGGGAGCCCCAGGGAACAGGAAAGTACTGGGGACATCACAGAGAGGGAGGAGATTGGGCAAGTGACCCCATTAATTTGCTTATGAACTGCTGGGCTCCCCCTCCAAACTGTAACTATGTGGATCTAATCCTAAGGAGCATACCAAAGACTGAGAACTGAACTAAGGAAAAGACCACAGCCTACAAAGAGATCTTTCTGCCTAGAAAGGAAAAGCCTTTGAAACTGACATTGAAATCAAAAAAGACTGGTTGGAACTCGTGGCCTGAACCCAACCGGGTTTAATGCTTGTCAAAACAAGGTCAAAATTCTCCATAAGATCCAGAATCTCGGCTGGGCGCGGTGGCTCACGCTGTAATCCCAGCACTTTGGGAGGCCAAGGTAGGCAGATCACCTGAGGTCAGGAGTTTGAGACCAGCCTGGCCAACAGAGTGAAACCCCGTCTCTACTAAAAATACAAAAAGTAGCTGGGCATGGTAGCACACGCCTGTAGTCCTAGCTACCTGGGAGGCTGAGGCAGGACAGTCGCTTGAACCTGGGTGGTGTAGTGAGCCGAGATCGCACCACTGTACTCACTCCAGCCTGGGTGACAGAGGAGACTCCATCTCCAAAAAAAAAAAAAAAAAGTCCAGGATACAATCCAAATTAACTTAGTATACAAACAAACAAACAAACAAAAAACAAAAACAGAAAATTTCAACATAGAAAAAGTCAGTATTGATATGACATAGATGCTAGAATTTTCTGACAAAAACTTGAAAGTAGCCATTACAGGCCGGGTGCGGTGGCTCATGCCTGTAATCCCAGCACTTTGGGAGGCTGAGGCAGGCAGATCACAAGGTCAGGAGTTCGAGATCAGCCTGGCCAATGCGGTGAAACCCCGTCTCTACTAAAAACACAAAAAAATTACCCGGGTGTGGTGGCGAGCAACTGTAGTCCCAGCTACTTGGGAGGCTGAGGCGGGACAATTGCTTGAACTCGGGAGGCGGTGGCGGAGGCTGCAGTGAGCCGAGATAGTGCCACTGCACCCCAGCCTGGGCAACAGGGCAAGACTCTGTCTCAAAAAAAAAAAAAAGTAGCCATTATAAAAATGCTCCAGGTTGGGCATGGTGGCTCACGCCTGTAATCCCAGCACTTTGGGAGGCCAAGGTGGGCAGATCACGAGGTCATGAGATTGAGACCATCCTGGCTAACACAGTGAAACCCCACCTCTACTAAAAATACAAAAAATTAGCCGGGCGTGGTGGTGGGCGCCTGTAGTCCCAACTACTCCCGGGAGGCTGAGGCAGGAGGATGGTGTAAACCCAGGAGGCGGAGCTTGCAGTGAGCAGAGATTGAGCCACTGCACTCCAGCCTGGGCAACAGAGTGAGACTCCGTCTCAAAAAAAAAAAAAAAAAAAAAAAATGCTCCAAATAAGGATGAACACTCATGAAATGAAAGATAGGTCTCAGCAAAGAAATTGAAGATATAAAGTATCAAAAAGAAATTTTATAATGGAAAAATAACCAAAATAAAAAACTCAATGGATAGTCTCAATAGCAGAGTGAAGATGTCAGAGGAAAAAAAATCAGTGAACTTGAAGATAGGTTGATACTGGCTGTGCACGGTGGTGTCACTCCTGTAATCCCAGCACTTTGGGAGGCTGAGGCAGGTGGATCACTTGAGGCCAGAAGCTGGAGACCAGCCTGGCCAACATGGTGAGAACCCTGTCTTACTAAAAATACAGAAAATTAGCTGGGTGTGGTGGTGTGCCTATAGTCCCAGCGACTCAGGAGGCTGAGGTGGAAGGATCACTTGAACCAGGAGCTTGAGCTGGAGGTTGCAGTGAGCTGAAATCATGCCTCTGCACTCCAGCCTGGGCAACAAAACAAGACTGTATCTCAAAAAAAAAAAAAAAAAAAGGAGGTGGATACTAATTATGCAATTCAATCAACTGCTCATTCTGAACAGCAGAAAAAACAAAAACTTAAAATATAAGTAGAACTTCAGGAATCTGTGGGACCACACCAAAAGGCCTAACATTCCTGTGATTAACATCACAAAAGAAAATGTGTGGTACAGATAAATATTTGAAGACATGATGGCTGAACACACCCCAAATTTGATCAAACACATAAACCTACAGATTTAAGATGCGTGGTGAATACCAAACGGAATAAAGCCTGAGAAATCCATGCCCAGACATATCATAATTACGATACAGAAAAAAAATTATTGAAAGCAACTAGAGAAACATAATGCATTATTTGAGAGATCTGAATAATTGCAGATGTCTCATCAAATTATGAACGACAGAAAGAAGTAGACATTTTAAAGTGCTGTAAGAACTAAAACCCAGAATTTTGTATCAAGTGATAATACATATATTTTTTGAGATGGAGTCTCGGTCTGTCGCCCCGGCTGGAGTGCAGTGGTGTCATCTTGTCTCCCTGCAACCTCCGCCTCCTGGGTTCAAGCAATTCTCCTGCCTCAGCTTCCCAAGTAGCTGGGATTACAGGTGCACGCCACCAGCCCAGATAATTTTTATATTTTAGTAGAGACGGGGTTTCAACATGTTGGCCAGGCTGGTCTCAAACTCCTGACCTCAGGTGATCTACCTGCCTTGGCCTCCCAAAGTGCTGGGATTACAGGCATGAGCCACTGCGCCCGGCCTCAAGTGATAATATTCTAAGGAAGGCAAAATAAAGACATTCTCATATGAAGAGAAATTAAGAGACTCTGTTGTCAACACACTTGCTCTAAAGTATCCGCTTTAGGAAGTTGTTCAGATGGAAGAGACATGATATAGAAGGAATCTTGAAACACCAGGAAAGCATGAAGAGCAAGGAAAACGCTAAATATCCAGGTAAACATAAATGACTATTCTTCTCATCTTGATTTTTTTTTTTTTTTTTTTTTAAGAGACAGGGTCTCATTCTGTTGCTCAGGCTACAGCATAGTGGTATGATTATAGCTCACTGCAGCCTCAAACTCCTGGGCTCAAGTGATCCTCCTGTGTCTGGAGTAGCTGGGACCACAGGCATGTGCCACCATCCACCATGCCCAGCTATTTTTTTTTTTTTTTTGGTAGAGACACTGTCTATGATTTGTTACTCACGCTGGTCTTGAATTCCTGACTTCAAGTAATCCTCTTGCGTCAGCCTCCCAAAGTGCTGGGATTGCAGGCATAAGCCACTGCATTCAGCCTGTCACCTTGAGTTCTTTAAAAGAACTTGATGGTTGAAAGCAAAATTGTTACATTGTTGGATGAGGTAGGTTTTGAGACAGGGTCACATTTTGTTGCCCAGGCTGGTGTGCAGTGGTACACTCTTAGCTCTTACTGCAGCCTTGACCTCCTGGACTTAAGGGATCCTCCCACTTACTGGTGCCCCCGCCCCAAGTAGCTGGGACTGTAGGCATGTACTGCCACACACCAGCATGCTAGGCTAATTAAAAAAATTTTTTTGTAGAGACAGGGTCTTACTATGTTGCCCAGGCCGATCTCAAACTCCTGGGTTCCAGTGTTCTTCCTGCTGTGGCCTTCCAAAGCGCTGGGATTACAGGTGTGAGCCACCATACCTGGCTGGATGAGGATTGATTGATTGATTGATTGATTGATTGAGACGGAGTCTCTCTGTTGCCCAGGCTGGAGTGCAGTGGCGCCATCTCGGCTCACTTCAAGCTCTGCCTCCCAGGTTCACGCCATTCTCCTGCCTCAGCCTCCTGAGTAGCTGGGACTACAGGCACCTGCCACCACACCCAGCTAATTTTTTGTACTTTTAGTAGAGACGGGGTTTCACCGTGTTAGCCAGGATGGTCTCGATCTCCTGACCTCATGATCTACCTGCCTTGGCCTCCCCAAGTGCTGGGATTACAGGTGTGAGCCACCGTGCCTGGCTGGATGAGGTTTTAAGCGTATGTAGATGTAATGTATAAAGTAACTACAAGCCAGGTGCAGGCTCATGCTTGCAATCCCAACATTTTGGGAGGCCAACGTGGGAGGATTCCTTCAGCCCAGAAGTTCAAGACCAGCCTGGGCAACATAGTGACTAGTCTTGATTACAAAATAATAATAAAATTAGCCAAGCGTGATGGCATGTGCCTGTAATCCAGGCTACTTGGGAGGATGACACGGGAGAATCTTGAACCCAGGAGGCAGAGGTTGCAGTGAGCTGAGATCACGACCCTGCACTCCAGCGTGGGCGACAGAGCAAGACCTTGTCAAAAAGAAAAAAGAAGAAAAATCAAATAACTACAACATAAATAGTAGAGAATAAAGGGACCTATATGGCAGTATGGTTCTACATTGAACTTGAAGTGGTAAAGTATAAATTCTAGGTAGATAGTGAAAACTTAGGCTGGGCGTGATGGCTCATGCCTGTAATCCCAACACTTTGGGAGGCCGAGGCAGGTGGATCACTTGAGGTCAGGAGTTCGAGACCAGCCTGGCCAACACAGTGAAACCCCGTCTCTACTAAAAATACAAAAATTAGCCAGGTGTCGGGGAGGGCACCTGTAATCCCAGCTACTCAGGAGGCTGAGGCAGGAGAATAGCTTGAACCTGGGAGGTGGAGGTTGCAGTGAGATGAGGTTGTACCACTACACTCCAGCCTGGGCAATAGAGTGAAATTTCATCTCAAAAAAAAAAAGAAAAGAAAAGAAAAGAAAACTTAATATATATTTTGTAGTCACTAGAGCAACCACAAACAAAAACCATACAAAGAGATAATAGTAAAAAACACAGTAGAAGGAGACATCACAGAAAATAGCAGAGTAGGAAGCATCAGAGGTCCACCCTTCCCTAAAAATAATTAAACTGGAAAAAGGCTATCAGGATAAACTATTTTGGAACTTGGAACCTGATCAGATACTTACAGCAGCCAGGAGAGTGCTTCATGAAGGGAGAGGCTGCTAAAATTTGGTTCAGACAGCAGCGTGTGTGAACCCACTACATCTACCATTCCTCAGTCCTGCAGCAGTCATGAAAACCACAGCTTGCCTTCCTGGAGCAGCTCGTTAGTGCCAAGGTGGGCAGTAAGAACTCTGCCCTCCAAAAATTTGAGGTTGTCCATCTTGGTTGGTGTTAGTGATTCCCTGAGGGACTAGCACAGATGCCTGCCTTTCTTTTACCTGCTCTGGCAGATTTAAAGAGACAGAGATCCATTTCTTTTTTTGACCCAGACATTTAAAGAAACATGTCAGGTCACTGGCTTGGGTTATTTGTTTCCTTACTGTTGAGTTTTGAGGGTTCTTTATATATTATAGATTAAAAAAACCTTTCTTAGCTATGTGATTTGTAAATATTTTCTCCCAGCCTGTAGCTTGTCTTTTCTCTTGACTGTTATCTGTGGTAGAGGGAAAGTTCTTAGTTTTGATGAATTTTTTTTTCTGTGGGTCATGATTCTGGGGTCATTTCTAGGAACTCTTTACCTAACTCCAGCCCACAGAGATTTTCTCCTATGTTTTCTTCTAAAAGTACTATAGCTTTAAGCTTTATCTATATATATGTGACTCAATTCGAGTTAATCTTTGTAAAGGTGTGAGGTCACTTGAGGTTCAGTTGCTTTTTTTTTGTTTGTTTGTTTGTTTTGAGACAGAGTCTCACTCTGTCGTCCCAGGCTGGAGTGCAGTGGCATGATCTTGGCTCACTGCAAGCTCTGCCTCCTGGGTTCAAGAGATTCTCCTGCCTCAGGCTCCCAAGTAGCTGGGATTACAGGCATGCACCACCACACTTGGCTAATTTTTGTAGTTTTAGCAGAGACGGGGTTTCGCCATGTTGACTAGGCTGGTCTCAAACCCCTAACCTCAGGTGATCCACCTGCCTTGGCCTCCCAAAGTGCTAGGATTACAGGCGTGAGCCACCGCACCTGGCCTGATGTTCAGTTTTTTTGTATACGGCTGACCAGTTTTTTCAATACCATTTGTTGGAAAACTATCATTTTTCCATTTGCACCTTTGTCAAAGATCAAATGGCCATAGTGGTGTGGTCTTATGTCTGCATTCTATATTCTGTTCCATTGATCTAAGTGTGTATCCTTTTGCCACTATCTTACTGTCTACATTATTGAAGCTTCACAGTACATTTTAAAATCAGGTAGTTGAACCCTCCAACTTTTCTTGTTAAAAATCGATTTTGCTATTCTACTTTCTTTGTCCATCCATATAAATTTTAAAATTGACTCACCTATATCTACAAAAAATCCTGTTGAGATTTTGACTGGAGGTGAGTTAAACCTACACATTAATTACAGAAGTTACAGCTTTACTACATTAACTCTTCCAATCAATGAACATGGTATGTGTCTCCACTTATTTAGATCTATGATTTCTTTCTTTTTTTTTTGAGACAGAGTCTCACTCTGTTGCCCAGGCTGGAGTACAGTGGCACTGTACGGGCTCACTGCAACCTCTTCCTCCCGGATTCAAGCTATTTTCGTCTCCACCTCCCGAGTAGCTGGGATTACAGGTGTGTGCAGCCACACCCAGCTAATTTTTTTTTGTATTTTTAGTAGAGATGGGGTTTCGCCAAGTTGGCCAGGCTGGTCTCAAACTCCTGACCTCAAGTGATCCGCCCACCTGACCTCCCAAAGTGCTGGGATTACAGGCGTGAGCCACCATACCTGGCCAAGTTCTATGATTTCTTTTCTTTTCTTTTCTTTTTTTTTTTTTTTTTTTGACATGGAGTCTCGCTCTGTCACCCAGGCTGGAGTGCAGTGGCACAATCTCAGCTCACTGCAATCTTTACCTCCCAGGTTCAAGTGATTCTCCTCCCTCAGCCTCCTGAGTAGCTGGAGTTTATAGGTGCCTGCCATCATGCCTGGCTAATTTTTTATTTTTAGTAGAGACAGGGTTTCACAATTTGGCCAGCCTGGTCTCAAACTCCTGACCTCAGGTGATCTGCCTGCCCTGGCCTCCCAAAGTGCTGGGATTACAGGTGTGAGTCACCATGCCCAGCCTATGATTTCTTTCAGTAGCAATTTGCACACAAATCTTGCTCATGTTCTAGATTTATAACAAAGTATTTTATGTCAGAGGAGCTATTGTGAATGGTATTGTTTTTAAATTTTAGTTTCCAGTTTTCATTGCTTAAATATAGAAATAGATGGATTTTGGCCGGGCGCAGTGGCTCACGCCTGTAATCCCAGCACTTTGGGAGGCCGAGGCGGGTGGACCACCTGAGGTCAGGAGTTCAAGAGCAGCCTGACCAACATGGTAAAACCCGGTCTTTACTAAAAATACAAAATTAACTGGGATGGTGGCGCATGCCTGTAGTCCCAGCTACTCAGGAGACTGAGGCAGGAGGCTCACTTGAACCCAGGAGGCAGAGGTTGCAGTGAGCCAAGATAGCACCATTGCACTCCAGTCTGGGCAACAAGAGTGAAACTCTGTTTCAAAAAAAAAAAAAAACAAAAAACAACAACAAAGAAATGGATAGATTTTATGTGTTATTCTTGTACTTTACACCTATAGATTCCCTGGGATTTTCTATATAGAAAATTATATCATTTTTGAATAGGGGAAGTTTTTATTTTTTCCTTCTTCCTTTTCTTTTTCTTTTCTTTTTTTTTTTTTTTTTTTGAGATAGGATCTTACTCTATTACCCAGGCTGGAGTGCAGTGGTATAATCATGGCTCACTGCAGCCTTGACCTCCCCAGGCTCAGGTGATCCTCCCACCTCAGTCTCGTGAGTAGCTGGGACTACAGGTGCACACTGCCATGCTTGGCTAATTTTTCTATTTTTTTTGTAGAGACACGGTTGCGCCATGTTGCCCAGGCTGGTCTCCAATTCTTGGCTCAAGCAATCCACCCGCCTTGGCTTACCAAAGTGCTAGGATTACAGGCATGAGCTACCGCGCCCAGCCCTTTTATTTCTTTTCATTGCTGTATTATGCTGGCTGAGATTCCAGAACACAGAATTGATGAGAATGGACATTCCTGCCTTGTTCTCAACCTTAGGGAGAAAGCATACAATTTTTTTTCTCTCTCTCATACACCTACACACAAATATACTTATATTCAAATGAAGACAAAATAAAGATAATTTCAGACATACCTGAGACAAACCTGAGAGAATGCCTTATCAGCAGACCTATACTATAAAAAATCCTAAAAGAAGTTTTAAAATGTAAAACCATTTCTTTTTTTTCCTTTTTTTTTTTTTTTTGAGATACAGTCTCACTCTGTCGCCCAGGCTGGAGTGCAATGGCGCGATCTCGGCTCACTGCAACCTCTGCCTCCCAGGTTCAAGGAGTTCTCCTGCCTCAGGGCCTCCGTATAGCTGGGACTACAGGTACCAGCCACCATGCACGTCTAATTTTTGTATTTTTAGTAGAGACGGGGTTTCACCATGTTGGTCAGGCTGGTCTCGAACTCCCGACTTCAGGTGATCCACCCGCCTCAGCCTCCCAAAGTGCTGGGATTACAGGCATGAGCCACCACACCCGGCTAATGTAAAACCATTTCTATATTAAATGCAATGACTGAAGAAGTTATAGCTTAAGAAAGGTGGAAATCAAAGAAACGATGGAATCTCAGGAAACTCTCAAAGAATAATTTTTTTTTTTTTTTTTAGACAGAGTTTTGCTCTTATTGCCCAGGCTGGAGTGCAATGGTGTGATCTCAGCTCACTGCAACCTCTGCCTCCTGGGTTCAAGCAATCCCCGTGCCTCAGCCTCCCAAGTAGCTGGGATTACAGGGGCGCGCCACCACACCCAGCTAATATTTGTATTGTTAGTAGAGACGGGGTTTCACCATGTTGGCCAGGCTGGTCTCAAACTCCTGACCTCAGGTGATCCACCTGCCTTGGCCTCCCAAAATGCTGGGATTATAATAGGTGTGAGCCACCGCACCCAGCCAAATTTTTTATTTTTTGAGATGGGATCTCACTCTGTCACCTAGGCTGGAGTGCAGTGGCACAAATATGGCTCACTGCAACGTCTCCTAGGCTCCAGTGACCCTCCAACCTTAGCCTCCCAAGTAGCTAGGACCACAAATATGCATTACCATGCCTGGCTAAGTTTTTTGTATTTTTTGTACAGAGGGGGTTTCACCATGTTGCCCAGGCTGGTCTCAAACTCCTGGGCTCAAGTGATCTGTCTGCCACGACCTTGCAAAGTGTTGGGATTACAGGTGTGAACCACTGCACCCATCCCAGCACTTTGGGAGGCTGAGGTGGGTGGATCACTTGAGCCCAGGAGTTTGAGACCAGCCTGGGCAACATGGCAAAACCCTGTATCTACAAAAAATACAAAAAAAAAATGCACCTGCGGTCCCATCTACCCAGGAGGCTGAGATAGGTCATTTGAGCCAGGAGACAGAGGTTGCATGAGAGGAGATCACGCCACTGCATTACACCCTAGGTGAAATGTTTTGACCTTATCTCAAAATAAATAAAGTGCTGGGATTACAGACATGAGCCATCATGTCTGGCCCTCAAAGAATAATTAAGAATGATCAGGAGGCCAAGGCGGGCAGATCACGAGTTCAGGAGATTGAGACCATCCTGGCCAACACGGTGAAACCTCGTCTCTACTAAAAATACAAAAACTAGCTGGGTATGATGGCGCGTGCCTGTAATCCCAGCTACTCGGGAGGCTGAGGCACGAGAATGGCTTGAACCCAGGAGGCAGAAGTTGTAGTGAACTGAGATCACGCCACTGCACTCTAGCCTGATGACAGAGCAAGACTCTGTATCAAAAAAAAAAAAAAAAGAGAATGACCAAGAGTTAATTAGACTTCAGAAAGGAGGAAGGGTTATGGAAGAGAGAGATGGAAGTAGGACATTCCAGACAGAGGGAACGGTATGAACAGAGGGCAAATTTCAACTTTAACCCACGGACAATCACTAAAGAGTATTAAATCAGACAGTGTATGGTCATAATTGTGGGTAACTTCTCATTTAAGTGCCAGAGGTATTTTCAAGTGGGGATATAAACATTTGTTTGTAGTTTGCATAGAAGGAGACAAGGCCAGGAGGCAGTAGGTGACAAAGAGTAAACTGGACTAAATCTTCAAAATGGACTAAAGACCTTTTTGTTTTGTTTTGTTTTGTTTGAGGAGTTTTGCTCTTTCACCCAGGGTGGAGTGCGATGGCAAGATCTTGGCTCACTGCAACCTCTGCCTTCTGAGTTCAAGGGATTTTCCCGCCTCAGCTTCCCAAGTAGCTGGGATTACAGGCGCCCGCCACCACACCCCGCTAATTTTTGTATTTTCAGTAGAGACGGGGTTTCGCCATGTTGGCCAGGCTGATCTCAAACTCCTGACCTCAGGTGATCCACCCGCCTACACCTCCCAAAGTGGTAGGATTACAGGCATGAGCCACCGTGCCTGGTCTAAAGACCTTTTTGAGAATGATATATGATATATGAGTATGGTGTATGAGTGAGGGGGGGATACAAGATTATGGGGATATGGCATCATGGAGACTGGAGTTCACGCATGCAATTCTGGTGAGTTCCTATACCCTTACAAGTTCATTCTTTTCCTTTTTTAAATTAAAAAATATTTGTTTGTAGAGATGTGGTCTCACATTGTTGCCAGGCTGATCTTGAACTCCTAGGCTCAAGTAATCCTCCTGCCTCAGCCTCCCAAAGAACTGGCATTATGGGTGTGAGCCACTGCACCCGGCCCAAGTTCATTCTTTAACTCCAGACTAAAATGCTCTAAGTACTAATAAATAAAAGTCAATGATGTAGCAACTTTGTGAGAATTCTTTTGATATAGATGCCATACCTTACCTTCATTTGTGTTTCTAATGGTGTTTGTGCCAAGAAAGGAGGTTGTCCCACCAACATTTCAAAAAGAATAACACCAACACTCCACCAATCACACAACTGTGTGTATCCTAAAATAAGATAACAAAGTTATTTATAAGCACTTTAAAAATGCTCAGGATACAATAAAAATTAACATTAAATCACCAATTTATACTTTAAAATTAATACTTTTATTATAAGCCTGAAAAATAAGGCATATTCTAGTGTCGTTTTGGCTGGTCTAAAGGCCTACTGAGAATATATATGAAAGAAGTGCTTTACCTGTTCGTAGCAACACTTCAGGTGCAATATAATTGGGAGTCCCAACCAAAGAATGTGCTAGACATCGCTGGTGCTGGCGTGCAGCTCTCCGCTCTAATGGCTTCAGTCTGTCTCCACATCGACAGCTTGAGGGATCCCCCCATTCATTACTGAAATCCATGCTATCTTGCCGTGGATGGTCACCTGCACAACAAAAGAATAAGTAAATAAAGTCAACAAGGACAACAGTAAACCTGAAGTCTATTTAATCTTCTGACATCGTGGTTTAGGGTTAACAACATTCTCCCTTGTGACAAACTAAGACACAATGTATGCCAAATCACTGATGGTGTTTATTACCAATTAGAGCCTATTTTCTGAGATGTCAATAGGAAGGATTTTACACTTAAAAAAAATTAGCCTAAGATTTAGTAATTTATGCAACGTTAAATAACAACAATATGAGTCATGGGGAGATTAAGAGTTTGTTATTTAGCCCACTCCCTGTTACTACTCTGGACAAACTTTCAAACAAATTAGATCCATCTTTCATTCAATAAATGACAGTGATAATAAGACAAAGCTCTGGTTACATTCTAGTAGGAAAAGAAACAAAACAAACAATTACACATATAAGGAACAGTGACATACCCTACACAGAGAATCAACACAGGGTGATGTAACAAATGTGACTGGATAGCTACATAAGACTGAATGGCTAGGGAAGACCAGTTAAGAAGGTGACTTCAGCTAAACCGTAAAAAAACAAGAAGGACTCAACCATTTATAAATCAGGATTAGGTATTCCACACAGAAATAACAGCAACAGAGAGAAGACCAGCACAGCTGATAAAGGGGAGAACTGTAGGAAATGGGGCAAGAACTGTAAGAAATGCGGCAGGAATATACGTGGGTTTTGCAAGCAATAGAAATGGTCTGCCTTTTACCTCAAGTAAAGTGAGAAGATATTGCAGAGTTCGAAGCAAGAAGATAACAGTATCTGATTTTATGCTTAAAAAAAAAAGTTCTTTATGGGTCATGTGAAGTTTGAAAGGCCTATTTGAAATCCATGTGAAGATAGCCAGGAAGCAGCTGGATAGAGAAATTACGAATTTCAGAGAAAGGCCATTTCTGGAGAGAGAGATTTGGAATTCATTGACATATAGATGGCATGAAGTCACCTAGAATATAAGAAATTAACCTAACTGTAATATTTATCTGGGATGTTTGATTAAAATGATTTCCCTTTGGGAGGCCAGGGAGGGTGGATCACGAGGTCAAGAGATTGAGACCATCCTGGCCAACATGGTGAAACCCCATCTCTACTAAAAATACAAAAATTAGCTGGGTGTGGTGGAGCACACCTGTAATTCCAGCTACTTGGGAGGCTGGAGCAGGAGAATCGCTTGAGCCCAGGAGATGGAGGTTGCAGTGGGCCGAGATCGCGCCACTGCACTCCAGCCTGGCAACAGACCAAAACTCCGTCTCAAAAAAAAAACAAACAGGCCGGGCGTGGTCGCTCACGCCTGTAATCCCAGCCACTTTGGGAGGCGGAGGCAGGCGGATCATGAGGTCAGGAGATTGAGACCGTCCTGGCTAACACGGTGAAACCTGGTCTCTACTAAAAATACAAAAAAAAAAAAAAAAAAAAAAAAAAAAATAGCCGGGCGTGGTTGCCGGCGGCTGTAGTCCCAACTACTCGGGAAGCTGAGGCAAGAGAATGGCGTGAACCCGGGAGGCAGAGCTAGCAGTGAGCCGAGATTGCGCCACTGCACTCCAGCCTGGGCAACAGAGCGAGACTCCGTCTCAAAAACAAACAAACAAAAAACAACAAAAAGATTTCTATGCCCCAGTGAAGATTTTTGATCAAAAGATGGGAATAGAGCCTAGGAATCATATTTTTAAGAAGTTTTCCAGGTAATAATTCAGTCGAATCTGGGAAGACACTAAATTCTACTATGTCGAACATTAAAGTAGGTTCAATTGTCTCAGTTCTACCCATTTTAATGTCAATCTACTTGTGTTCACAGAAGCACAGGAGGCTAATAATACTTACCTCAGAGAATTGTTGTGAGCATATTAGAATATATGGTTAAGCACCTAGTACATAGTATTTAACAAATGTTAGATTGACTTACACTTCCATTAGCGCTTGGAGGGATCTTGGTGAGGCAGTGTGGTGTAGTAGAAATAACATGGGCCCTGAAATCAGACAAACCTGGGTTCAAAGCCTAGCCCTTACACTTGATTTCTGTCTGACCTTGGGCAAGTTACTTCATCTAACTAGGTCTCAGTTTCTTCATCCTGCCTCACAGTGACATTGTGAGGATAAAATAGGATCAAGGATCATAAAGTGTTTAGGGTTATATAAGTTATGTAACAGTCATGTAATGAAATCCTAAATAGTAGTGAAAATAAATGTTACAAGCAATAACATGGAGGAACCTCAAACAAGTCAACACAAAGAATATATATAGATTATATTTAAATAAAGGTTAGAGTAGGCAAAATGAAATAATATATTATTTAGAGATATACACATTTGTGATAAAAGGATCGATAAAAGTAAAGAACCGATTATAAAGTTCTGAAATAATAATTATCTTTGTGGAGGAGAAAAGGGGAAGTGATTGTTTAGGGGCTTCTAAAGTACTGATAATCTAGTTCTTTAACTGAATGTTGGATATGAGGATTCATTAAAAAATTATTTTAAAAATGTTTTTGGCCAGGCGCAGGGGCTCACACCTATAATCTCAGCACTTTGGGTGGCTGAGACAGGTGGATCACCTGAGGTCAGGAGTTCGAGATCAGCCTGGCCAACATGGTGAAACCCCATCTCTATTAAAAATACAAAAATTAGCCGGGCGTACTGGCGGGTGCTTATAATCCCAGCTACTCGGGAGGCTGAGGCAGGAGAATCACTTGAACCCAGGAGGGGGATATTGCAGTGAGCCAAGATCGTGCCACTGCACTCCAGCCTGGGCGACAGAGTGAGACTCCATCAAAAAAAAAAAAAAAAAAAAAAAAAAGTTGTTTGTCTGGCATATTTTCAAATAAAATGTAAAAGGTGTGACTCAAAAATGTTAATAATATTTAGAAACAATCAAGTCTAGCACATTCTTTCATTTCATAAGTCTAAGAGCCTAAAGGATTCACCCAAGTTTATCCAACAGAATCAAGACCTGACCCACATCTTCTGGCTCTCATCCAGTGATGATACCATCTTATATTTTACTACATCAATAAATTACATTATTATGAACAAACTAAAATAAATTTTATGAGTTTACTTACCACTCTGATAGTACTTAGAATCGTGTGTCCATCTGAAGCCAGTGCAGAGGCCAAAGTCAGTCAATTTAATATGACCATCACGATCAATCAAAATATTATCAGGTTTAATATCTCTATGAATAAAACCCATTTTATGAACACTTTCAACTGCACAGGTAAGTTCTGCTATGTAGAATCGTGCCAGATTTTCTGGAAAGATGCCCATTCTAATTAACAGGCTCATCATATCACCCCCAGGAATGTAGTCCATTACAAAGTATAAATTGTCCTTATCTTGGAATGAATAATATAGACGAACTACCCATTCATTGTCAGCTTCAGCCAGGATATCTCTCTCAGCTTTAACATGAGCGACTTGATTTCGAAGAAGAACATCTTTCTTTCGAAGAGTTTTTGTTGCATACAAAGCCTTAGTATCTACTTTTCTTGCTAGACAGACTTCACCAAATGCTCCTATTCCTAGTGTCTTTATCTTCACAAACATAGACTTGTCCATTTTAGCCCTTTTAAGACGGATGTAATTAGATTCTTTTTGGCAAAGCATCTTTCTCATTTGATCCTGGGCATCTTGAGATAATCCAACCTAGGCAAATAAACTAGATGTTAAATAAGAATTATCTTCTTCAATATTGAATATTAAGAAATAGCTTGGGAAAAATTCAGGCATATATTTAAAGGTTAAATGCATAATTTTTAATAAAGCATGTTAGAAATCTAGAAAACATTTCAAAGGAAATTAATGATCAAAAGTGCAGCCTAAGGGGTAGTTAAAAGGATATTCAAAGTGAGTACATATGCAAATTCAGCTGTGGAGCGCAAGAAGAGGGTACCAGATGAGTAAGCCTTCTACGCTTCTCTAATGCACTCCGAAAAAAAAAAAAAAAAGGTTCTCAATGTGCAACAAACATCTGTTAACATGTTAACATGCATATTCATTTATCTCTCTGTATATGCTTCTCTTGGTGGAATGCCTAGGCCTCAAATATTCTTCCTATTTTGTCTTTCATGAAAAAAAATTCTTCCACTCCAGGCTCATTTATTCTAAAAAATTAATGTATCAAAGAACAACAAAACAATGCCTTTTCTAACCCACCAATCCTTTCCCTATTCTCAATAAATATACAACAGTCATTAATAATCTTTCCTTTTCTATTTTTCAGGGCATCAGAGTAAAGGTGCGACTCACAGTCTACCACTAACACAAATTGCAAAGGGTTTCTCCTACTTCGAAAAGAACAACCTGGTTGTTTACAAGATATCCTTTGGATACTTAGGAATACTTCAGTGTGACTCATGAAAATATCAAAAAATAGATTAAAAACAAAAACTAACTTCTAAGTATTATAGATATGGAATGTCTGGATTTAGAAGGGAGAAACATTTTGGCTAATTAATAAAGAATTAATTAAAGGGTTTAAATAGAAAAGAAATCCAGTTGGAAAAGTGGGGTCTAATTCTAGAAATACAAGACTAAAATAGAGCAACCACATGCTTCTGTTAGGATTCACATTTGCATGCAAAATCTTTTAAGAAGGATGGCATGCCAGACTTAGTTCAGAACTGTTTCTCTTAAAATCTTACTTGCCTACACAGTAATGGAGACTACAGAAGTCAGCAAAGCTTCCAACACCATAAAAGTTTAAATCAGCTATTAGTGAAAGTGAAGAGGAAAAAGGAAAAATAAACTAAGAAAATACACATAGGCAGACTTTAGTAAGAAATCCTAAGAACTAAAATATGGATAAGTCATAGAAATTATTATGGTATTTCTCATTTAATAAAATATAAAATAGAAATAACAATACTGTAAAATCAGATTTGTTAAAATCATTTTAAAAGAATGGTTCAAGTATATAAAGGTGTTTAATCACAAGGTTAAGCCTCTTGGATTGTGAGTGACAGATGTAAGATTAGGAGTCAAATCTTTGAACTCTAAGCATATGATAAAAACAATAATGGCCAGGCACAGTGGCTGATGCCTGTAATCCCAGTGCTTTGGGAGGCAGACGCGGGTGGGTCACGGCGTCAAGAGATCAAGACCGGCCTGGCCAACACGGTGAAACCCCGCCTCTACTAAAAATAAAAAATTAGCTCAGCGTGCTGACGGGCGCCTGTAGTCCCAGCTAGTGGGGAGGCTGAGGCAGGAGAACTGCTTGAACCCGGGAGGCGGAGGTTGCAGTGAGCCGAGATGGCGCCACTGCACTCCAGCCTGGCGACAGAGTGAGATGTCGTCTCAAAAAAAAAAAAATGATGATCGTACTACCTTAATATCTAGAGATCTATGTGGAATGACAACACAGATTAAAGTGTGTTTACTTACTCTGATCTCCCTTTTAGTATAGTTTCACTAAATAATTTTAGCACATTTTTCTCCAGTATATTATAAAAATGAAATGAGAAGGGAGATATAACTGAAGGAAACTTCTTTACACTTTTTAATAAGATATATGTGATGAAAAACCTATAAACTCCAAATTTTCTAAAAGTAAATGTTTTATAAGTGTATCAAGAGATGAGACCCACATATTTCTTTTTTCTTTTTTTTTTTGAGACGGAGTCTCACTCTGTCGCCCACACTGGAGTGCAGTGGCGCGATCTCGGCTCACTGCAACCTCCGCCTCCCGGGTTCACGCCATTCTCCTGCCTCAGCCTTCCGAGTAGCTGGGACTACAGGCGCCCGCCACCATGCCCAGCTAATTCTTTTTGGTATTTTTAGTAGAGACGGGGTTTCACTGTGTTAGGCATGATGGTCTCGATCTCCTGACCTCATGATCTGCCTGCCTCAGCCTTCCAAAGTGCTTTGATTACAGGCGTGAGCCCCCATGCCCCAGCCTGAGACCCACATATTTCTAGTTTATTTTTAAATGTTGTAAGATATTGTATGAAGCCTAGAAGACAACCCTTCCTCCAATTTTCATATAAAGGTATTATGTACACCTAAACTGTATACCGCAAATTATATTTTTCTTAATTTACACGAGATTTTATTATAGGAAATTCTGAATAAATCTTGAAATACTAAAATAAAATGCTACAATCAAAAGTACTTTAATATTTATTCACTTTTAAATTCCGTAACTGATAATATATTTTATTTAGCTATAAAAAGAAAGAAAAATACTGGACACAATATTTTAAAATAAACACCAAGCAAACAGATGATTAAGTATAAAAATAGACATTTTTAAAGGTTTTACCCGCATCATTTCATTCTCTAATTGTTTTTTACGATGTAGACGCTGCTGATGAGATTTGAGTACATTTTCTACATGTTGCTCCATAAAGAATTTAAATGCTTGAGGAGAATAACTTTGAATACGAGATTCCCTTCGCTCTTCATCTTTCTTGTTTTTCCTAACAGTAATGGGTGAAGTTGTAATCTGTTTCTTTTCTTTATCCCCACTATCAACATTTTCATAACTCTTTTCACTCTCATCTTCCTTGGGCAAGCTTGGCTGATCCTCTTTGCTAGACTTACTGATTGACTCGTATGGAGGAACAGATGGGTTTTGGTGCAGCAGATGTTTTGGGTAGGGTGGTGGTGGTCCTTGATAGTTTGGAGCTTCAGCAACAGGTGGCATCACAGTCACATTTGAAGCGGTTCCCTCAGGAAAAGGACTGGGTTGAACAGTTTGAATTGGCTGTGGTATCCAAGAAGGGTGTGTAGGTGCTAAAGCAGTCTGTAGCTCTGGTTTTAATACACGCATACTTTTCACAGGCTGTTGAATAGGAGCTGGTGTAATTGCAGTGACTGTTGTAGCGGAAGGCTGAGAATTAGCAGAGTGACTTGCTCTATTTCCTAATGGGTTATTAAAAGAATTTGACCTCACTGGTATGTTAGGTTGCCATGTAGGGATTTCATGTCCACTGCTCGGGGATGACTGGGCTGGAGCAGAAGATGACTGAGGCCAATTTGTTTGCAGTCCAGGTACACTAATGTTATATAGTTCCATGTTATGACTATTTCTGTTTGGCACCATCATAGACTGAGGAATATTTCCATTTGTATATGATGAAGGAGCAGCAGATCCCCCTGTTTGTAAAGCAGAAGGGCTTTGTCCATTAGCTGCTGTCAGAGGATATGGAGGTGGTGGCTGCCGATTCACAGTGCCAGCAGGGACAACATTTTGGTGTATCATGAAATCAGTTTGTCCGGTACCATTCTGCATTCCAGGTCTCCCTGATGGAAAGTTAAATTTGCTAGAACTCTGCATGATGATTGGTTGTCTGCCAACAGGAACAGAACTAATGCCTCTCTGTCCTTGATTAGGAGGATTCATGGGGGAAGTGTTGAGAGGTGGTGGAGGATAGCCCTCTTGCCATGCCCCAGGTGGGACAGGAGAGATTCGGGAGATTACGTATTCCATGTTTCCAGAATAGCGCTTTGTTTGAGAGTTTGGTTCCCATGAAGGGGGAGGTGGAGTTGTACCTCTTGGAGGGGGAGTCTGGCCTCTTGGAGGTGGTGGAGGAGTAACACTCCTTACTTGAGGTGGTGGTGGGGGGTTCACTCTCTGTCCGTTGCTAGGGTGAGCTTGAACAAATGCTGATATACCAGATCCAGACAAAGGTCTTCCTACATCTGTCTGTGAGTTGGGACTCTCAGAATGATAGGCCACACTTTCTCCTAGTGGCGGGCCATGCCTCTGAGGAACTAAGGATTCTTTAGAACCTTTCCAGCTCTGTTTGCGGTTAACTGATTGTTGCACATTCCCTATGGTTATAAGAGAGATAAAGAGAAAAAAGAATCATGTTTTTAACCTCTAATTTTTGAAAACCTTAGCTTGCAATTCTGATATTACAAATGATACTCAATTCTCTTTCAAGAATTATAAAAATATAAAAAAGTTCAAGTGATCTCTTGTACAAAATGGTGACTGTAGTTAATAACAACGTATTGTACTCCTGAAAATTGCTGAGAGTAAATTTGAAGTATTCTCACTACAAAAAAATGATATGTGAGGTAAAAATACATGTTATTTAGCTCAATTTAGCAAAAAAAGAAAAAAAAGAGTTATAAAAATAAAATTTCACTAAGTGGTTTCCTTTTACCTTTTAGAATTTTATTTATTTTTGACCAGGCGTGGTGGCTCACGCCTGTAATCCCAGCACTTTGGGAGGCTGAGGTAGGCAGATCACTTGAGGCCAGGAGTTCAAGACCAGCCTGGCCAACATGGTGAAACTCCATTTCTACTAAAAATACAAAAAAATTAGCCAGGTGTGGTGGTGTGCACCTGTAGTCCCAGCCACTCGGGAGGCTGAGGCAGGAGAATTGCATGAACCAAGAAGGCCAACACTGCAGTGAACTGAGATCGTGCCACTGCACTCCAGCCTGGGTGACAGTGCAAGACTCCATCTCAAAAAATATATATATATATTTTTGAAGAGATATAATTTCATATATATGCATGTATATTTGTAGATAAATTATTAGAGGTAGCATTATTAGGCCAAAGGGCGTATCTATTTGTAATTTTCATAGCTACTACTGATTTTAAATATATTTTAATATATATCTATATTTTTAAATTGAGACAAAGTCTCACTCTGTCACCCAGGCTGGAGTGCAGTGGCACAGACTCACTGCAACCTCCGTCTCCCGGGTTCAAGTAATTCTCCTTCCTCAGCCTCCTGAGTAGCTGGGTCTACAGGTGCACGCCACCACGCCCAGCTAACTTTTGTATTTTTAGTAGAGATGGGGTTTCGCCATGTTAGCGAGGCTGGTCTTAAACTCCCGACCTCAAGTGATCTGCCCTCCTAAGCCTTCCAAAGTGCTGGGATTACAGGTGTGAGCCACTGCACCTGGCCTTTTAATATGGTTTTTAAAACAGAAAAAGATAGTAGGCTATAATTAGCTGAATATTAAATAAGGTATAGATTTTACAGAAACTGTCTTTAACGGAATTTCCAAATCAATAAAACAAGCAAAAAAAAAAAAAATACAATACCAAAAAAAGAGAAGTATTTAAAATAGAATAGTCCAGCCACTTAGGAAAAATATACAAGATACACTGGTATAAAGACAATACATATATACATTCTAGAAAGACTAAAGGTTTAAATATTAAAGATGAAATCATGTAAGCACTAGAAAAAAACAAAAGACCATTCAATAATATTGGGGTACCTCTTGCGAATGTCTTCCCAGGCATGACAAAAGTAGAGATCTAAATACAAACACTCATTACCATTAAAAACAAAACAAAAAAGAATACTAATAAATTGGAAAGGTCAACATCATCCTGGGCAAAAATATATCTAACAATATATCTGAGAAAAAAAGTGGTAAAATGTGGTAAATGTTCATAATGTTCAGTTTAACACTCCCTTTCATCTAGGCTGGACAGCATTTTGGGTCTACATTCTCGAAGGAGGAGCCAGATGAAAAGCAAGTGAGTAAATAATGTTTGGGGAACATTATCATTCCGGATAAACTGGACAAGTCCTCTGGCCATCAGGCTCTTTCTCACTTTCCTCAGAGGCCAGCTGAGGCCAAATACACCATGTCACTCATTCAGCTTTTAGAGTATACAGTCACCCCTGTTGTTCTGCGCCTCCCACAGAGCTCTCCATGTTCTTCCACTTCCCGAACCTTTCCACCACGCCCTCCGGATCCACTCGGCTCCACAGCCAGCAAATGTGCCTTATCAGTAACCTCTCCTCCAAGCTTTCCTGCCACCTCCTTGAAGCTGGTTTTCTTCTGCTGATACTACTTTCCTTTCAGCCCTTTGAAATTAAGGTTTTCTTTAAAAATAACCTGGCCTAAAGATGGGGTTCTAACATTTGTTCTTACAGGTTGATATTATTCCTTGTAAAAAGCCAGCTCTTTTGAACTTCATGCTATGTGGGAGGCCACACTAATTCCTCTCACCTAATGAGCTCCTGCCTATTTGCTCTATTTCATTCAGCCACAGCTTCAGCATTCAGTCTACCCTAAGCCCTGCCTTCATCCTGTAACCTCAATATCCACGAGGATAAACCATCTATTGCCCTCATATCTCAGCTTCTTGACGTCCCCTCTTCCACTCCACATCAAGTATCATTCTCATGATTGTATTTCAAACTTTGGTATTACTCATATCTGCTCTCGTTTCAGAATAACTACTTTAAGGTTTATACGCTTATACTCCCAGACCACAACTACTTCTTCTGTTTACTCCTACTGCAAAAGTTTTTAAACTTTATTAAGTAGCAACCTCACCAAGATCTCCAAGATTTTTTTTTTTTTTTTTTTTTTGAGACAGAGACTTGCTCTGTCGCCCAGGCTGGAGCGCGGTGGCATGATCTCGGCTCAGCGAAACCTCTGCCTCCTGGGTTTAAGCGATTCTCCTGCCTCAGCCCCCTGTGTAGCTGGGATTACAGGCAGGTGCCACCACACCCAGCTAATTTTTGTATTTTCAGTAGAAATGGGGTTTCTGATTGTGAAACGCTGAAAGTTGCAGCCTCAACTTTCTGGGTACAAGCAATCCCCCCAACTCAGCCTCCTGAGTAGGTGGGACTACAGGCACATGTCACCAAACCTGGATAATTTTTTGTAGAGCCAGGGTTTCACCATGATGCTCAGGCTGGTCTAAAACTTCTGAGCTCAAGTGATCCTCCTGCCTCAGTCTCCCAAAGTGCTGTGATCACAAGCGTGAGCTACCATGTGTGGCACTTAAATTTTCATTTTCTAATAATTTATTGTATGTTATAAAATTATGAATTGAAGTCATGATGAACTGGAAATTTGAAAAATCACCATAGATGGTTTGAGAAGCACTACTCTTGCTAACATCCTCACTCTCTCCTCCAGAAACACTTCTTGAAGGTATACCTTGTTTTTTTTACTACTACATATCCTATTTAGTCCTCAAGCCACTCCAATCTGAATTATGCTCCCATGACATGACAAGTTACCTCATTTGCTGAACCCCCAATCCATATGCTGAAGTCCTAACCACCAGTACCACAAGATGTGACTGTATTTGGTAATTAAGATTAAATTAGGTCATTAGGGTGGGTCCTAATGCAGTATGACCTGTATCCCTGTAAGAGAAAATTTGGACATGGAGATGGAGACCCCAGACACATGCACATGCAGAGGGACAAACATATGAGAACACAGCAAGGCGGCAGCCATCTGCAAGCCAAGGAGAATGGCCTCAGAAGAAACTAGACCTGCAAGTAACTAATCTTGGACTTCTAGTCTCCAGCACTCAAATAAATCTTCATTGTTTAAGCCACCCAGTCTGTGTTATTTTGTTATGGCAGCCCTAGCAAACTAATACACCATGTCACTAAAGTCAACAAGATTTTTTTTAGCTCTCATCTTGGTCAGTATCTCTTTCTTAGCAGTATTTGGCATTTTGACCACTCCCTCCCCTTCTTGAAACATTCTCTTACTGTGGCTTCCAAAACACTGAAAACCTTATTGGTTTTCTTCCTTTTCACCTATTTCTTCTCTGTCCCCTTTGCAGGTTTACCCCTTCCTACTAGCTATTAAATAATAAGCTTGGTTGCAGGCCATCTTATTATTTTGTCTATGTAACATCCCTTAGGTGACCTATTTCATACGTATGACTCATACATACATACCCAGCTCCCTACTTGACATCTTCACTTGGAAAACTATAGCCAGATTTATGATCTTTCCCACCCAATTCCATTCTCTCTTAACATTCCCTTTCTTAATGTAGGGTATTATCATCCGTCTATTTTTCTAAGCCAAAAACCTAAGTTATCCCCTTCTACCATCACGCACCATATGTAATCTATTACCAAGTCCTTGTCAATTTTACCACTCCCATCCCTCTTAATTCATTTATTTTCTTCACTGCTATCGCCCAAGCCCAAATTACCCTCACAAACTACTGTGTTTCCTATCACACCTGTCCTCATATCTATCCTCGCTCCTCTCTAACCCATTCTCATCCATTGCAGCCATCTTTCTGAAATACAAATCTAATAATGTTATTACCCTGCTTGAAACACTTCTATACCTTTCTGCTGCTCTTAGCATAAAATTAATAAACAGTTCTGCAGTCAGGCCCCTATGGACTTTTCCAGTCACATTTCACAATCCTGTGTTCAGTGCTCCAAGCATTTTCATTTTTTTGTGGCATCAGAATCTGCCAAAGCAGCCATGCAAAGGGACACTCACTAAACCCATTCCCATTAACTCTGTACTTCTTCAGATACCAGCTTTATTATCAGTTTGTTAGGAAGGGTTTTTCTGAACTTCTTGATGTGGTTAAAAAAAAATCCCACTATTATATGAGTCCACAGTACCATGTAACTCTCCTCTTTTCATTCACACCATATATAGCTGTAATTCTACATGTATCTGGGTGATTATTTAATCTCCCTTACTAGGTAAGCTCCACAAAAGGGTAAGAACTTACCCAATGCAGAACAAAGAGCCTGAAACAGTGGTTGACCAATAAAAATTTGTTGAATAGGAAGAATGACTACAGCCCTCTTATAAATCAATTCTTTTTCTTTTTCTTTTTTTTTTTTTTTTGAGACGGAGTTTCGATCTTGTTGCCCAGGCTGGAGTGCAATGGTGTGATCTCAGCTTACCGCAACCTCCGCCTCCTGGGTTCAAACAATTCTCCTGCCTGAGCCTCTCAAGTAGCTGAGATTAGAGACACGTGCCACCACACCCAGCTAATTTTGTATTTTTAGTAGAGACGAGGTTTCTTCATGTTGGTCTGGCTGGTCTCTAACTCCCGACCTCAGGTGATCTGCCCGCCTTGGCCTCCCAAAGTGCTGGGATTACAGGCATAAGCCACTGCACCAGGACACAAAGACAGGCCAGGTGCGGTGGCTCACGCCTATAATCCCAGCACTTCGGGAGGCTGAGGCAGGCAGATAACAAGCTCAGGAGTTCGAGACCAGCCTGATTTACATGGTGAAACCCTATCTCTACTAAAAATACAAAAATTAGCCAAGCATGGTGGTGTGCACCTGTAACCCCAGCTACTCTGGAGGCTGACGCTGGAGAACTGCTTGAACCCGGGAGGCGGAGGTTGGGAGGTGGAGGTTGCAGTAAGCCAAGATTGTGCCACTGCACTCCAGCCTGGGTGACAAGACTCTGTCTCAAAGAGAAAAAAAAAAAAAAATTAAAAGAGGTAAAGTGGCAATGAAAAATAACCAATAGGCCGGGCGCGGTGGCTCATACATGTAATCCCAGCACTTTGGGAGGCCAAGGCAGGCAGATCACGAGGTCAGGAGTTCAAGACCAGCATGACCAAGATGGTGAAACCCCATCTCTACTAAAAATACAAAAATTAGCTGGGCACGGTGGCAGGTGCCTATAATCCCAGCTACTACTCAGGCTGCGGCAGGAGAATCACTTGAACCCAGGGGGTGGAGGTTGCAGTGAGCCAAGATTGCGCCACTGCACTCTGGCCTGGGTGACAGAGTGAGACTCCATCTCAAAAACAAACAAACAAACAAACACCAAAACAAACCAATAAACAAATGCAGTGATCAAAGAAATGCAAACGTAAAATAAGATAGTGTTTCCATAACCATTAAACAGACAAAAATAATAATACTGAGGCTTTACAAACATAGGCATTCTCATAGTAAATGGATAGGGAGAATATAAATTGGTACTACTAGCTGGGCGCGGTGGCTCACGCCTGTAATCCCAGTACTTTGGGAGGCTGAGACAGGCAGATCACTTGAGGTCAGGAGTTCAAGACCAGTCTGGCCAACATGGTGAAACCCCGTCTCTACTAAAAATACAAAAAATTAGCCAGGCATGGTGGCGGGCACCTGTAATCCCAGCTACTTGTGGGCTGGGGCAGGAGAACTGCTTGAACCTGGGATGCAGAGGTTGCAGTGAGCTGAGAACATGCCACTGTACTCCAGCCTGGGCAACAGAGCGAAACTCCATCTCAAAAAAATAAAAAAATAAAATAATAAATTGGTACTATCTTTCTAGACAGCAATATCTATGAAAAGCCTTAACGTTTTTTAAGTTTTCTAAAACTTACTTTTAGGAAATCATTAGGTATGTACAAAGATTTAGCTATAAGGGTAATTACTGCAGTGCTGTCTATAATGGCAAATAATAAAGGAAATAAAGCCGATGCCCAAAAATGGGAGATTAGTTAAATGAAGTATGTGATACATCTTTTTTGTTGGTTTGTTTGTTTTGAGACAGGGTCTGGCTCTGTTGCCCAGGCTGGAGTGCAGTGGCAGGATCACCCGGGCTTAGGTAAGCCTCCCGCATCAGTCTCCCACAGTATTGAGCTTATAGGTGTAAGCCACTGCAGTCAGCAAATAAGTCTATTTTAATGTGGCTAGTAAAATTATTCTGTAGAACATTTAATAACAAGTAAAATTGTACATGGTATATTAAGTGAAAAAAGTAGGTTTTAGTATGTTCCCATTTTTTGCTTAAACAACAAGAATCAAAATACGCACAGATAAACCTATTCTGGTTTCCCACAGGAAAAAAGACTGGGAAACAAAATACACCAAAATATTGTTATTAACAGCGATGTTTGTATTTGCTTTCTAAATATTCTATGTTGATCATATTTTACTCCCATAATATGAAAAAAATATATAAAAAGAAAAAAGAGTAGTCTGAATGATGGGATTTGGAGGGAAAATAGACATATTTCAGCTGCAGTATTACCAATCAAATAGATCTCAATCTAGACTGCTGCTTACCAGAATTATCTATTAACTTTTAAATGTGAGGACCCCATCCTTAAATTCATTTTGGTATAACATTATAATGTTATCTTAATTTGAGACTTTCATTTACTGGGATGCTTTTACAATTTCTAAGAAGGAAGATTTGATAGACTTCAGTATTTTTAAACTACACAGTAAAAGAAGAGATGAGAAAATAAAATATTTGATTAATCACCTGGTTTCATGCTGGCATTAATAGGTCTGGCAGCTGCTGCAGCCATCTGCTCTCGTCGAGGATCTTGGTAACTCATTTTACTAATGAATTCAATTGCTGCTTCTATACTTCTGTTGTTAGTTTTCTGAAGAGCTTGTATAACCATATCCTGATATGAAGTTTAAAAAAAAAAGAAACAAAATTTAAATCTTACAATAATACAAGGGAAAGAACACTATGAGTTCCACTAGAGAAATCCATAATTATGAAGAACACGGCCCCAAACCATGATATTAATGTTCTGTTTGTAGCTACTAAAAACCCCGCACAAAATCTCAACTTAAACAGGCAGGGTGCAGTGGCTCAAGCCACTTTGGGAGGCCGAGGTGGTCAGATCACTTAAGACCAGGAGTTCAAGACCAGCCTGACCAACATGGTAAAAAACCCAGTCTCTGCAAAAAAACACAAAAATTAGCTGGGTGTGCTGGCACACGCTTGTAATTCCAGCTACTCAGGAGGCTGAGACATGAGAATTGTTTGAACCTGGGAGGTGGATGTTGCAGCAAGCTGAGATGATCACTGTATTGCAGCCTGGGCAACAGAGCGAGATGCTGTCTTGGAAAAAAAAAAAAAAAAGAAAGAAAACAAAACCCTCAAATCTTCCAAATGTTTCTTTAGCATTTTCATCTTTACGTAACATATTTCTATTTCCTCCTAGGATTAACGTCTTTTTTTAAAGTATTTTTAAATTTTTATTTTTTTCAACACACCATTGTTGGCTTGAATTAGGATTAACAACTTCTTTGGGTACAATCATAGCAACATGATTCTGATTACTTCTAATTCTTTTTACTTTTTTTTTTTTTCTGAGATGGAGTTTCACTCTTGTTGCTCAAGTTGGAGTGCAATGGTGCGATCTTGGCTCACTAGCAATCTCCACCTCCTGGGCTCAAGCGATTCTCCTGCCTCAGCCTCCCAAGTAGCTGGGATTACAGGCACGCTCTACCAGGCCCGGCTTATTTTTTATACTTTTAGTAGAGACAGCATTTTACCATGTTGGCCAGGCTGGTCTCAAACTCCTGACCTCAGGTGATCCACCCACCTCGGCCTCCCAAAGTGCTGGGATTACAGGTGTGAGCCACTGCTCCCAGCTTCCTAATTCTTATATAAACAATCAGAGACTATCAGATTGTTAAAAAGGTAGCAATCAAAATATCAGAAACAACTCTTTTGGGCTGAGTGCGGTGGCTCACACCTGTAATCCCAGCACTTTGGGAGGCTGAGGCGGATAGATCACCTGAGGTCAGGAGCTCCAGACCAGCCTGACCAACATGGTAAAACCCCATCTCTACTAAAAATATAAAATTGTCTGGGTGTAGTGGTACGTGTCTATAATCCCAGCTGTTTGGGAGGCTGAGTCAGGAGAACCCAGGAGGTGGAGGCTGCAGTGAGTACAGATCACGTCACTGCACTCCAGCCTGGGCAACAAGAGTAAAACTCCGCCTAAAAAAAAAAAAAAAAAAAAAAAAAAGAACTACTTTTTTATATGAGTATCTTGGTATTTTATTAAGCACATTGCCATTGTGTATAGTAGCTCTGGCTCTTCTCCTCTTAGAGATTACGTTTTCAGAGAACTATATTACAGGAATACAAATATAAGACAAAAGAAGATACTTAGACTATATATGATTATGTGATAAAGACTTTAGGAGGCTATATAGTACGATGAAAAAAATAGAGGATTTGGAATCAGATGTGAGTTTGAGTTCCAGCAGCTCTGTAAAGTAGAGTGACACCTGGCAAGTTATTTCACATTTCAGAGGCTCAGTGTCTTTGCCTGTAATAGGCTCATAGGGTTGATGTGAGGATTAAATAAGAAAACATGTAAAGTACCAAGCACAGTGCCTGGAGCTAAAATGTTGGCTGCTCTCTTCCACTCCTTGTACTTTATGTTTTATGTAAACATAAATCACTCACTATCATGCAGAAAGTATGCTGACATGCATTTTTCAAGAGGGAGGCAACTACTTACTTGTCCTAGAGGATTCAGTATTTCAAACGACATTTTTAAATGAGAAATGGCTTAGTAAGACTAATGGGTGAACAGGCTACTGACAGATGATCCTCCTATATGAAATGATAAGAGAAGAATGTGAGACCAACCAAAGAAAGGATGTGGTAAGAACTTATTGCCTACCTAAGGTCATTTCTCCCTTTCTTGGAAAAAGTTACTGATTTTGTTGGAAGCAGCAAGGGTTGCCATAAAAATTTTGCCATGCCTGCCTTATCTAGGTACTGGTCCTTCCTCGACCCCGTTTCCTAGGCAACAGATACGACACCTGTGCTAGAGCATGTTGCCACCAAGAAGTAAAATTTAAGATATTCATAAGAGTCCTAGGCTCTGAAATCTTTAAGACGTTGAGCTAATCGTAATTAACTGAATCACTATCTTGCTAAAAGCATTATTATTTAGATTTTTGTTAAAACCAAATATGTGTAAATGTAAAATAATAGAAATCACCCATTAAAATTCATCAGGGAGTGTTTAATTTTAAAACTGGTTAAGTCAAGTGAACTCTATATGTATTTATGCTATTATTACACAGCAGTAACACCTCCATTGGTAAGAAAATTAGCACCCACTACCCTTTTCCAATATTGTGGGAATCATTTTTCTTTTCTTTTTTTTGTTTTTGAGACGGAGACTTGCTGTCGCCTGGGGTTGGAGTGCAGTGGCGTGATCTCAGCTCACTACAATCTCCACCTCCTGGGTTCAAGCAGTTCTCCTGCCTCAGCCTCCAGAGAAGCTGGCATTTACAGGCGCCCAAAAACACGCCTGGCTAATTTACATTTTTTAGTAAATATATAAAAGGTTTTGCCTTGTTGGCCAGGTTGGTCTCGAACTCCTGACCTCAAGTGATCTACCCACCTTGGCCTCCTGAAGTGCTGGCATTACCGGTGTGAGCCACCACACCCGGCCCATATTCTTGTTAAATGCACTAGAATTTCAGCCTTGTGATTTTGGTGATTACTATGCTAACCTTTATATTTTAATATTTATTGCTATGTTTTACAATATTTCTTACAGCTGTAAAAACATCAACCAAGCATTCATTAAGTGGAGGTGTTAGTGCCAGTGTGAAAAAGAATGCTCAAATCAGTAACTTTGGAATGGGAGTCTTTTTTTTTTTTTTTTTTCCCCATTAGAGACAGGGTCTTGCTCTGTTGCCCAGGCTGGAGTGCAGTGGTGCAACCAAAACTCATTGCAGTCCCAATCTCCTGGGTTTGAGTGATCCTCCCACCTCACCCTCCTAAGTGGTTGGGGACTACAAGAACATGCCTGATTTTTAACTTTTTTTTGTAGAGACAGGGTCTCACTATGTTGCCCAGGCTGGACTTGAACTCCTGGCCTCAAGCAATCCTCCTGCTTTGGCACCCCAGAGCACTGGAATTACAAGTGTGAACCATCACACCCAGCCAGAAGTCTTTTTTTTTTTTTTTTTTGAGGCAGAGTCTCACTCTGTCGCCCAGGCTGGAGTGCAATGGTGTGATCTCGGCCCACTGCAACCTCCGCCTCCCAGGTTCAAGTGATGATTCTCCTACCTCAGCCACCCAAGCAGCTGGGACTACAGGCATGTGCCACTAGGCCCAGCTAATGTTTTTTTTTTTCGTATATTTTGTAGAGTTGGAGTTTCACCATATTGGCCAGGCTGGTCTCGAACGCCTGGCCTCAAGTGATCCACCCGCCTTGGCCTCCCAAAGTGCTAGGATACAGGCGTGAGCCACCATGCCTAGCCAGAAGTCTTATGTGATAAGAAAATATGTCCACATAATTATGCCTTTGTTTTTCATGCTTATAAGCAAAAATATACCCCAGTGATTGTATTATGTGCTCCAAGAATGCATCAATCCTATTTAACATTTATTCCTACGAGAAAATTAATCTTGAAATATTTGAGCTTTTCATTTTACAGGGTCACCAGAAATACATTCTCAAAAAAAAAAAAAAGGCACTATCTTGAACTTGGCATAGCTAATAAAAAGAGTAGGTTAGGGTTTCTGAAATGATAAAAAAGAATGAAGTGAAAACTAGATAATAATTTTGAAATACCAAGTTAGGATCCTGAACAAGATAAACTCTACAATATAATAGGATGCTACCAGAATGAGTGATTCAAGGAAGTAGAAGTGGACTGCCAGAATCTTTATATCACCATTGGTATAAATAATACCATACTTCTGCACTGTCTGGGAAGTGAGGTGCACCTCTGCCCAGTCACCTCACAGTCTGGGAAGTGAAGAGCGCCTCTGCCTGGCCACTGTGCAATCCTCCAAGTGTGAAGTGACAGCCTTGTGTGTGATCTTTCTGCCCTCCCCAAGTTTGCATTTTGACATTAAAGTTTACTTTTTAATTAAAAAATAAAATAAAATAAAATAAAATAAATAAATAACACCATACTTCATTATTTGGACAAACAGGGAATGATAAATGTCTAAATACTTTCAATAAAGCAATCTTGTGACAATTTGAAATGTGTAATTACAATAAAGCTATCATTTGTGTAGTAGCACTTCAATGAAAAAAAGCACAAACATATCTTTGTAATACAAACCAATTATTGTTTTTATTACCAATAATGAATAGAGCATTGACCAATGCCTTAGATTTCTTAAAACTGTCTTTATTAGAAAGAACTTTTAATTACCTTAAAGGTAAAGGCCATGTCACTATCCTGACTGATGGGTGGGGTGCACACATAGTAAGAGCTCCATAAATACATAATACTGGGTGACTTATCTGACATAACACATTACCACTCGGGGCCTTTATAGCTATGTGATTTCATAACTTCTCTTTGCTTAGCAATATGTAAAAGGAAAGAATAAGATCAATAATTATTCTTTGCCTTTTGGCTAAGGGATTAGGAAGAAAGTGCTTGGGACAATCTCCACTCAAGCCATTTCTTTAATCCTCCAAATACTAACGAGAAAAACATTATCCCAGGTCCTTCCCTCCTCCTCCTCTCTCTATTTCCTGGTCCAAATCCAGTATTTTTAGAACACTTAAGTATAAAAATGATAGAAAATAATATTAATCAAATAAGTAAATAGAATGTACCAGAAATAAAATTTCTTATTTTCAGCTGGGTGTGGTGGCTCATGCCTGTAATCCCAGCACTTTGGGAGGCCAAGGTGGGCGGATCACGAGGTCAGGAGTTCGAGACCAGCCTGGCCAACATGGTGAAACCCCATCTCTACTAAAAATACAAAAATTAGCCAGGCGTCGTGGTGGGCGCCTATAGTCCCAGCTACTCGGGAGGCTGAGGCAGGAGAATTGCTTGAACCCGGGAGGCAGAGGTTGCAGAGAGCTGAGATCGCGCCACTGCACTCCAGTTTGGGTGACTGAGCAAGGCTCCGTCTCAAAAAATATAAAAAATAAAACTTTTTTTTCCTTCTGGTTTAGTTGTAAATCTCCCTTTTCAAATCCTTTACTACAATGCATACTTAGGTTCTCATTTTTTAAATTAAATACAGATATATATGGAAATTCGGCCACCAAAAAAACACACAAAACAACAAAAAACAAACAGTGAAGGAATTTTAAAGAGTAGTTATCTTTATACAGTGAAGCTAAATATAATTTTCAGTTTCTTCTTTACACTTTTAAATTGTTAACAGAAAATAGATAATATTTTTGCAATCAGAAAAAACATTACTATAATTTTGAAAAATGTAATTAACTGTTTTTTTGAGATGGACTTTCCCTCTTGTTGACCAGGCTGGAGTGCAATGGCGCGATCTCGGCTCACTGTAACCTCTGCCTCCCGGGTTCAAGAGATTATCCTGCCTCAGCCTCCCAAGTAGCTGGGATTACAGGCATGTGCCACCATGCCCAGCTAATTTTATATCTTTAGTAGAGACAGGGTTTCACCATGTTGGTTAGGCTGGTCTGGAACTCTTGACCTCAGATGATCCACCCACCTTGGCTTCCCAAAGGGCTGGGATTACAGGTGTGAGCCACTGCACCCGGCCTGGCCTAACTTTTGATTATTCACATTTAGTTAAATTTTACATTGCCCATCTAAAATGACTCCTGACACCTAAAATATTCATGCTTACAAGGTATGTTATCATAAGAAGCAAATTCTATTAATAACCTAAATGAAATGATTAAATATATGGGCTATGAAAAAACTTTAAAATGAATTCTGAAGAGAAATATTAAAGACTTGGCAGTTAGCCTGAAGTGAAATTTTGTTAGTTTTTGTGAATTTAAGATTTGGGCCTGAGAACACAACTGCTTACACAAACTCGTAACTATAATTCTTTCTCCCTACTATAAAGTTAAATTTCATATCCTTGGAACTATCATTTCCCCAACAGCCACTTAGTTCACCAAGCTTGTATTTCACACAAACAGATGTCCTTCCCCTACCCTCACCTATGGCTTTCTTCAACTGCACTTCCATTCTGACTTCATGATCTGGCCTTTTAAATTCCAGAAACTCCAGAATTTAGTGATACATATCACAGAAGAAACTAAAGAAATAATATTATTTTTAATAGTAATTAATGGAATTATAAACATAACATTCTTTGCTGATAGAATACATAAATGTGTATACAGGGTTAAATTCTCCCAAAGGAAACATTTTGGCATGTTATCACCCAAAAAGTGTTATGTAGCATAAGGTAAGAAGAATCCTTTCGTCTTTAAACATTCTTACCTCATCAAATCCAGCAGCTTGCAAGTCTTGAAGCATCTGTGGATTAACTTCTGATGTACTCCGAGAAGAATTTGTTTCATTTGCAAATGGAAGCAGAGAGTTTCGAATTTCCTGCAAGGCTTTATGATGCGTCCCAAATTTGGGTGGATTTCTGACTTGTCGAGGATCTTCGGTTGACATTTTACTCATGTTATGCTCAGCCTTAGCAGCATCAGATGGTTTAGATAAATTCCTAAGGGATTCCCGAATTTCTTGTAACATCTGCCGGCTACTGCCAGTATAGTTACTGGCAGGAAAGGTCTTAGGCCTCATTTGTCTATATCCTTCTGGCTTTTCACTCCTCTTCATGAAAACATCTATATATGTAGCCCACACGAAGGACTTCTTTATTTGATAGATCCAGAGCTTTCTTCTGAGCACAAGTGAAAATGATCCTTCAAGGAAGTCCCCAGGACTGTTAAAATTCTTTACAATATAAATAATTAACTCTATAAAAGAAAGAAAGAAAGGAAAGCTATAAAGTGGTTAATAAAGCAGTACCATGTATTAGAGGAAAAGTCCATTGATACAGGGGTTAAGAGATTCAGGTTATAGTTCTGACTCCATTAAGGATTACTCCGGGTTCAGGACAAGTTACTTAATCTCTCCATGCCTACTTCCTAGCCTATAACCTAGATTTACCTCAAATCATAGCTATGATGATTTAAAGAAAAAAAAAAAGTTCCTTAGTAAGCATACCAAGCATTTATACAAATGCCAGGGATTATTAAGTGAACAATAAGACAGGTAACCTCTTATTAACAACTTCACCTAGAGGATCAAATTTTAAATTTTACAAATCAGACTTCAAGATTTCTTTAGAAGGGTATTGTTGCTTTAAATTTATTTTTATTTTTTTATTTTTATTTTTTGAGATGGAGTCTCACTCTGTCACCCAGACTGGAGTGCAGTGGCGCGATCTTGCCTCACTGTAAACTCTGCCTCCTGGGTTCAAGCAATTCTCCTGCCTCAGCCTCCCCAATAGCTGGGATTACAGGCACCCGCCACCACGCCCAGCTAACTTTTTTTGTATTTTTAGTAGAGAGGGGGTTTCGCCATGTTGGCCAGGCTGGTCTTGAACTCCTGACCTCATGATCCACCCACCTCAGCCTCCCAAAGTGCTGGGATTACAGGTGTGAGCCACCGCACCCAGCCTTTTTTTTTTTGAGACAGAATCTTGCTCTACCACCCAGGCTAGAGTGCAGGAGTGTAGTGGTGCGACCTTGGCTCACTGCAACCTCCGCCTCTCAGGTTCAAGTGATTCTCATGCCTCAGCATCCCAAGTAGCTGTGATTACAGGTGTCTGCCACCACGCCCAGCTAATTTTTGTATCGTTTAGTAGAGATGGGGTTTCACTATGTTGGCCAGGCTGGTCTCGAACTCCTGGCCTCAAGTGATTCACCTGCCTTGGCCTCCCAAAGTGCTGGGATTGCAGGCTTGAGCCACTGCAATCCTCCACTTTAAAAAGATTTTTAAACCACTATTCCAGAAGGTCCCTTTATGCTTCAAAAACAGATGCCTGAGTTTATTTTCCAAGCTATGAACTAGGACTCTGATATGGTTTGGATCTGTGTCCCCACCAAATCTCATGTCGAACTTTAGTCCCCACTTTTGAAGGTGGGGTCTGGTGGGAGATGGTTGGATCTTGTGGATGAATCTCATGAATGGCTTAGCTGGATATACAGTACTTCTCTGAGTACTAGAAAAGCACAGCACTTGTAATGGAAAGCAGCAACAAAAAATGAGATTCAAGTACTTGTTCAGGGGCCAGGCATGGTGGCTCAGGCCTATAATCACAGCACTTGGGAGGCCAAGAAGGGAGGACTGCTTGAGCTCAGGAATTTGAGACCAACCTGGGCAACATAGGGAGACCCTGTCTACATTAAAAAAAAAAAATTACTTGTTCTGTTAATTAGCAGCAATGTGGACTTGGGCATTTAATTCTCTGAAACTGACTCCTGAGACATAAAGTGGTTATCAACATCTAATAAATTGAACTAGGATTAAGAGGAACAATGCAACACAAGTAAAGGAATATACACACAAGTATGTGAAGATGTAGGCTGTTCCTCGCAACATCATTTATAACAGCAAAAGTTGACACCAGTCCAGATGTTCATCAGTGGAGGATTGTTCAAGTAATTCATAGTACATTTATATAATATACATCTAAGTCAAAAAGAATGATGCAGTTCTTTTTTTTCTGAGATGGAGTTTCGCTCTTGTTCCCCAGGCTGGAGTGCAATGGCACGATCTTGGCTCACTGCAACCTCTACCTCCCGGGTTCAAGTGATTCTCCTGCCTCAGCCTCCCGAATAGCTGGGATTACAGGCATGCACCACCGTGCCCAGTTAATTTTGTATTTTTAGTAGAGACGGGATTTATCCATGTTGGTCAGGCTGGTCTAGGACTCCCGACCTCAGGTGATCCACCCACCTCAGCCTCCCAAAGTGCTGGGATTACAGGCGTGAGCCACTGTGGCCGGCAGAATGATATAGTTCTATATAATGTACAGACATAAACAGATAAGCAAATGTATCCTAAGCAAAAAAAGCAAATTCACCATACTGTATACAAAACTAACCTATTTTCTGTTCTAAAATTAGATTACAATTTATTGCTGTGAAAATATGCTAAAAAAACACTTTAAATGGGTAAACTTAGGGTTGTTTTTTTTTTTTTTTTTGAGACAGGGTCTCCTTCTGTTGCTCAGGCTGGAGTACAGTGGTTTGATCACAGCTCACTGCAGCCTCAACCTCCTGTGCTCATCCTCCTGCCTAAGCCTCCCAAGTAGCTGGGAATGCAGGAACATGCCACCCTGTCCAGCTAATTTGTTAATTTTTTGTAAAACAAAGTCTCCCTATGTTGCTCAGGCTGGTCTTGAACTCCTGGGTTCAAGTGCTCAGGTAAGCCTCCTGCCTCAGCCTCCCAAAGTGGTGGGATTATAGGCATGAGCCACCCCACCTAGCCTGAGTAAACTTTATAGTATATAAATTGTATGTTAATAAAGCTGTTAAAAAATATACCCATTTTTAATTTTTTAAAATTTATATTTATAGAAATTAATTATATATACACACACACACACACATATTTGCAGCAGGCCTGAGACATGACGAAGCCCTGCAGCAGCCACTAGAGGTAGTCTCCTGATGACTTCACCTCATAAATCAGTGCTCTCATGGCACAATTGCTAAATTAGCTATGAATCAATCAAACTCTATTAAAGCAGCTCACATTTCTCCACTTTGGAAAAAAAAAAGATGAACTTTTTCATTGCCTAAAATTGCACATATTCTATCTATAACATAATAATACATGAATAATATAATTATTTTGTAAATGAAATTAGGATGGACATACCATGTGCTTTTTATGAAGGAAGCTGGTCCCTAAAGCATTTTCTTTTCTAAGCTTTCCCAAAATATTAATTTAATAGCTTACTAATGAGTTTTTCTAAGCTTAACATTTAGCTCGCCAGTCTAAAGTTTGCAGAATTCACCTCTGGCCCTTTCTAAAAGTGAAGATACTTTCTATATTAGGTCTTCTGAAACCTACCATTTCTCCATGATCAAGGATTAACACTGTTGTGGAATCTTACCTGTCAGTTCTTTTAATATCTGGATTGCAATTCATTTATAGGATCTAGGTATTCTTTCAATATCTCACTTATTTTGGGTTTCAACTCTAAGTTAATCATCACTTATTATTGTTATTTTACCATTTCCAAGATCATTCTGACAGAGAGAGAGAGAGAAAAAAAAAAAAAAAAAGAAAAGAAACATAGTTTTGCTTCTGTCAAAATATTTGCTTCCATTTCCCTATAATGGGACCTGGTCACCAGTAGGTAGTGCAAAAATATTTGAACTTACAAATGCAGGTAACTTGCCCCTTCTTTCTGCTGTTAAAAAAATACAGCATGCATCCTTATTGAAAAATTCAAGTATTTATATAAATATATACAGTAGAAAAAAATAGAAGTCCCTCATAATTCACCTTCCTCAAGAGTGAGAATCACTGTAGTGGGCTGAATAATTGCCTCTCAAAAGATATTCCTGAGCCAGGCACGGTGGCTCACTCCTATAATCCCAGCACTTTGGGAGGCCAAGGCGGGTGGATCACCTGAGGTCGAGAGTTTGAGACCAGCCTGACCAACATGGAGAAACCCCGTCTCTACTAAAAATACAAAATTAGCTGGGTGTGGTGGCACATGCCTGTAATCTCAGCTACCCGGGAGGCTAAGGCAGAAGAATCGCTTGAACCCGGGAGGTGGAGGTTATGGTGAGCCAAGATCGTGCCATTGCACTCCAGCCTGGGCAACAAGAGCGAAACCCGGTCTCAAAAAAAAAAAAAAAAAAAAAAAAAAAAGACATTCCTGGCTTATGCCTGTAATCCCAACACTTTGGGAGGCCAAAGTGGGAGGATCACTTGAGCTCAGTAGTTCAAGACCAGCCTGGGTGGGCAACATGGCAAAACCCCATCTCCACAAATACTACAAAAAATGAGCTGAGTGTGGCAGTGTGTGTGACTAGTACCAGCTGCTCAGGTGACTGAGGTGGGAGATCACTTGAGCCCAGGAGGTAGAGGCTACAGTGAGCCATGACTGTACCACTGCACTCCAGCCTAGGAGAGACAGTGAGACCCTGTCTCAAAAAAAAAAAAAAAAAAGATATTCCCCTTCCTAATCTTCTCTGGAACTTGTAAATGTTATCTTATTTGGAAAAAGGGATGTTGCAGATGTGATTAAGGATTCTGAGATTAAGTTATTGTCATGGATTAACAGAGTAAGTCCCACATGCAATTACAAGTGTCCTTTTGAGAGGCAGAAGGAGGTCTGATTCACACAGAAAAAGGAAGGCAATGTGATGATGAAGTCAGAAGCCAAGGATGACAGCAGCCAACAGAAGCTGGAAGTGGCAAGGGACAGCTTCTCTCCTAGAGCCTCTGGAAGAAAACTGGCCTTGCTAATGCCTTGATTTTTTAGACGTCTGGCCTCCAGAACTGTGAGAGGATAAATTTATGTTGTTTTAAGCCACCAGGTTTATAGTGATTTGTTACATAAGACACAGGAAACTAATAATAATCACTATTAATACTGAATATTCTAACATATACTACTATTAACCAAAATGGGATCATAATACACAAAATTGGACATCTCTTTTTTTTTTTTTTTGAAGATGGAGTCTCGCTCTGTCACCCAGGCTGGAGTGCAGTGGGGTGATCTTGGCTCACTGCAACCTCTGCCTCCCTGGTTCAAGCAATTCTCCTGCCTCAGCCTCCTGAGTAGCCGAGATCACAGGTGTGCACCACCACGCCAGGCTAATTTTTGTATTTCTAGTAGAGATGGGGTTTCACCATGTAGGTCAGGCTGGTCTCGAACTCCTGACCTCGTGATCTGCCCGCCTCGGCCTCCCAAAGTGCTGGGATTACAGGTATGAGCCACTGTGCCCGGCCGGACATCTCATTCTTTTACATAATCATGGGGAATTATGAGAAGACAATGGGGTCTGGGGGTTTACGCCTGTAATCCCAATACTTTCAGAGGCCCAGGTGGGAGGATCACTTGAGGCAAGGAGTTCAAGACAAGAAGAGAATGTAGGGGACTGACTCATATTCAGAGAAGGACTGTGTGGTAGATAGAGCTCCCTCTCCCCTCTCCCCTCCCCCCTCTCCCCTCCCCCCTCTCCCCTCTCCCCTCTCCCCTCTCCCCTCTTTCCACGGTCTCCCTCTGATGCCGAGCCGAAGCTGGACGGTACTGCTGCCATCTCAGCTCACTGCAACCTCCCTGCCCGATTCTCCTGCCTCAGCCTGCCGAGTGCCTGCGATTGCAGGCGTGCGCCGCCACGCCTGACTGGTTTTCGTATTTTTTTGGTGGAGACGGGGTTTCGATGTGTCGGCTGGGCTGGTCTCCAGCTCCTAACCGCGAGTGATCCGCCAGCCTCGGCCTCCCGAGGTGCCGGGATTGCAGACGGAGTCTCGTTAACTCAGTGCTCAATGGCGCCCAGGCTGGAGTGCAGTGGCGTGATCTCGGCTCGCTACAACCACCTCCCAGCCGCCTGCCTTGGCCTCCCTAAGTGCCGAGATTGCAGCCTCTGCCTGGCAGCCACCCCGTCTGGGAAGTGAGGAGCGTCTCCGCCTGACTGCCCATCGTCTGGGATGTGAGGAGCCCCTCTGCCTGGCTGCCCAGTCTGGAAAGTGAGGAGCGTCTCTGCCCGGCCGCCATCCCATCTAGGAAGTGAGGAGCGCCTCTTCCCGGCCGCCATCACATCTGGGAAGTGAGGAGCGTCTCTGCCCGGCCGCCCATCGTCTGAGATGTGGGGAGCACCTCTGCCCTGCCGCCCCGTCCGGGATGTGAGGAGTGTCTCTGCCCGGCCGCCCTGTCTGAGAAGTGAGGAGACCCTCTGCCTGGCAACCGCCCCGTCTGAGAAGTGAGGAGCCCCTCCGCCCGGCAGCCACCCCGTCTGAGAAGTGAGGAGCGTCCTCCCTCCTCGTCTGGGAGGGAGGTGGGGGGGTCAGCCCCCCGCCCGGCCAGCCGCCCCGTCCGGGAGGTGAGGGGCACCTCTGCCCGGCCGCCCCTACCGGGAAGTGAGGAGCCCCTCTGCCCGGCCAGCCGCCTCATCCGGGAGGGAGGTGGGGGGGGTCAGCCCCCCGCCTGGCCAGCCGCCCCGTCCAGGAGGCGAGGGGTGCCTCTGCCCGGCCACCCCTACTGGGAAGTGAGGAGCCCCTCTGCCCGTCTAGCCGCCCCGTCCGGGAGGGAGGTGGGGGGGTCAGCCCCCCTCCCGGCCAGCCGCCCCATCCGGGAGGGAGGTGGGGGGGTCAGCCCCCCGCCCGGCCAGCCGCCCCGTCCGGGAGGGAGGTGGGGGGATCAGCCCCCTGCCCGGCCAGCCGCCCTGTCCAGGAGGTGGGGGGGGCGCCTCTGCCCGGCCGCCCCTACTGGGAAGTGAGGAGCCCCTCTGCCCGGCCAGCCGCTCTGTCTGGGAGGGAGGTGGGGGGGTCAGCCCCCGGCCCGGCCAGCCGCCCCGTCCGGGAGGGAGGTTGGGGGGTTAGCCCCCCGCCTGGCCAGCCGCCCCATCCGGGAGGTGAGGGGCGCCTCTGCCCGGCCGCCCCTTCTGGGAAGTGAGGAGCCCCTCTGCCCGGCCAGCCGCCCCGTCTGGGAGGGAGGTGGGGGGGTCAGCCCCCCGCCCGGCCAGCCGCCCCGTCCGGGAGGGAGGTGGGGGGGGTCAGCCCCCCGCCCGGCCAGCCACCCCGTCCGGGAGGGAGGTGGGGGGGGTCAGCCCCCCGCCCGGCCAGCCGCCCCGTCCGGGAGGGAGGTGGGGGGGGTCAGCCCCCCGCCCGGCCAGCCGCCCCGTCCGGGAGGGAGGTGGGGGGGGTCAGCCCCCCGCCCGGCCAGCCGCCCCGTCCGGGAGGGAGGTGGGGGGGGTCAGCCCCCCGCCCGGCCAGCCGCCCCGTCCGGGAGGGAGGTGGGGGGGTCAGCCCCCCGCCCGGCCAGCCGCCCTGTCCGGGAGGTGAGGGGCGCCTCTGCCCGGCCGCCCCTACCGGGAAGTGAGGAGCCCCTCTGCCCGGCCAGCCGCCCCGTCCGGGAGGGAGGTGGGGGGGTCAGCCCCCCGCCCGGCCAGCCGCCCCGTCCGGGAGGGAGGTGGGGGGGGTCAGCCCCCCGCCCGGCCAGCCGCCCCGTCCGGGAGGGAGGTGGGGGGGTCAGCCCCCCGCCCGGCCAGCCGCCCTGTCCGGGAGGTGAGGGGCGCCTCTGCCCAGCCGCCCCTACCGGGAAGTGAGGAGCCCCTCTGCCCGGCCAGCCGCCCCCTCCGGGAGGGAGGTGGGGGGGTCAGCCCCCCGCCGGGCCAGCCGCCCCGTCGGGGAAGTGAGGGGCGCCTCTGCCCGGCCGCCCCTACTGGGAAGTGAGGAGCCCCTCTGCCCGGCCAGCCGCCCTGTCCGGGAGGGAGGTGGGGGGTCAGCCCCCCGCCTGGCCAGCCGCCCCGTCCGGGAGGGAGGTGGGGGGGGTCAGCCCCCCGCCCGGCCAGCCGCCCCGTCTGGGAGGTGAGGGGCGCTTCTGCCCGGCCGCCCCTACTGGGAAGTGAGGAGCTCCTCTGCCCGGCCACCACCCCATCTGGGAGGTGTACTCAACAGCTCATTGAGAACGGGCCATGAAGACAATGGCGGTTTTGTGGAATAGAAAGGGGGGAAAGGTGGGGAAAAGATTGAGAAATCGGATGGTTGCTGTGTCTGTGTAGAAAGAGGTAGACATGGGAGACTTTTCATTTTGTTCTGTACTAAGAAAAATTCTTCTGCCTTGGGATCCTGTTGATCTGTGACCTTACCCCCAACCCTGTGCTCTCTGAAACATGTGCTGTATCCACTCAGGGTTGAATGGATTAAGGGCGGTGCAAGATGTGCTTTGTTAAACAGATGCTTGAAGGCAGCATGTTCGTTAAGAGTCATCACCACTCCTTAATCTCAAGTACCCAGGGACACAAACACTGCGGAAGGCCGCAGGGTCCTCTGCCTAGGAAAACCAGAGAACTTTGTTCACTTGTTTATCTGCTGACCTTCCCTCCACTATTGTCCTGTGACCCTGCCAAATCCCCCTCTGCGAGAAACACCCAAGAATGATCAATAAAAAAGAAAAAAAAAAAAAAAAAAAGAAGAGAATGTATTGTTGCCCAAATTTATCTTATCTTACTTTTCCCCCCCATAACATTTCATGAGATTTACATTCCATGTAGTATACATTAGAAAACGCTGGACCAGAGAAATTCATTCTCTAGTCCTATACTCTGATGTAACTCCTAACATTGAGTGCACAAAGGTCAGAGAAAGGACTGAGTTCTGGTATATGTGTAACAATGTGTTTTAGGTTTAAATAACTGAAAACTTATTTTAAGCATATTTCTATCATCTACATGTTGAAAATACTTGTGGATAAAATAAATAATGTCTGGAATTTATTTCAAAATAATTTGGTTGTGTGCTGAAGGGGTTGGGGATATAAATGAGACAAAAGTCTTCATTTGTTGAAAACTGTTGTAGCTGAGTAATGGGTATATGAGGGTTCACTGTACTAGTCTCTTTCTTCTTATTATTTATTTTTTAGAGACAGGGGCTCACCATGTTGCCCAGGCTAGTCTTGAACTCCTGGCATCAAGCAATCCTACTGCCTTGGCCTTTCTCTTTACTTTTGTGTATTCTTGAAGTTTTCCAAAATAGAGAGTTAAAAAAGAAAAAAAAAAAAGGAAAGGAAATGACTGGATCCTAGAATGGCTCTGCTACAAATTCTTATTTAAATACATGCAATTAAAATACACAGGATTCATTTTAAAGAAACTATTATTTCCATCAAACAATATCACTTCATTTATCAGGGGAAATAACAGAAGCATTACATTTGAATATTCATTTCAATTTTAATTGTACAAGACCAGCCTGGTCAATATGGTGAAACCCCGTCTCTACTAAAAACACAAAAATTAGCCGAGCGTGGTGGCAGGCACCTGTAGTCCCAGCTACTCGGAAGGCTGAGGCAGGAGAATCGCTTGAACCACAGAGGCAGAGGTTGCAGTGAGCGGAGACTGCACCACTGCACTCCAGCCTGGGCGACAGAGCGAGACTGGATCTCAAAAAAAAAAAAAAAAATTTCAATTGTAAGATCATCTAAATCTTCTGATTTCAAAAACGCTGAAATGGAGGAATTGTGTATATCTTTAGCCAATTGCTTTTGGTAAATATATTGTGGCAGAGACTATATTCACATACAGTACTCGACTCCATTTCCCAGATTTGGCCAAAGCTGGATGAGCAGATGTAACATATCTCAATTCTGGACTGAGGCAGTTAAAAGTCACTTTGCTTCGGTTTTCCTGCTTTAATGACAATGTAGGTTACATTCTGAGATGGTGGCTTGACAATATGGAAGGAAGGTGGATCCCTAAGCCACTGGATGGAGAACCCTACTGACTCCCACTGAACTCTGAGCAAGAGAAACATTTCTGTTGTGTTAAGCCATTGATATTTGGGGATTTGTTACCACAAAACAGCCTAATAACATTGTGAAAATAGACAAAGACTGCCCAAATGGAAACAAACAAAGGCTATTTAATCAGATCTTACTATATAGGTAGGGAGTCAGCCACTGTCAACTTGTGCTTGGCAAAGATTCAAAGGCAAGCAGGGGAGTGGGAAATCTTTATACTAAGAAAAGGGGGAAGACTTCAGGTATGCTCTGATTGTAGGTTGTTGGCATGGGAAACTGGAGGTGGGCTAACTGATGTAAACCAAAAATAAAATTCTAAGTCCTTCAACCATCTGAATGAACCCCTCCTCCCAGCCAAGAGCATTTGAAAGTTAACCTGAAAAACTAGTTCCAGCCATGATGGGAAGCGGAGTTTGGCCATACCTCATTATTCCCTCCTCCCTTTTGGAATTCAGGCACAGCTGACCAGCATTAACATTAAAACAAATCTTAAGACTGACAAAACAGACTCTCTGTAGCAATAAGATACCCAATTCCAGCCTGACTCTAGCATAGTATCACATGACAGATGGCAGGCCCTGAAAGAAATCCAAGTATTTGACCCCAAATTATGTTTCTTTGCCATATCTTCAAACAGTCCTGCAAAGCTGTCTCTTGTGGGGAAAATCTACATTCTGAAGTTAATTCCCTTCCTTTCTCAGGCCTTTTGCCTGATCCAGGAGAGAATCAACCCTGATAAGAAACATTTACAATGTATTATCTCTGAAGCTTGCCACCTGGAGGCTTCCTTTACATAATGGGAACTTCGGTCTCCACAACCCCTTACCTTGACTCAGACATTCCTTCCTATTGATTCTATCTGCATAATGGGAACCCTGGTCTCCACAACCCCTTATCTTTTTTTTTTTTTTTTTTTTAGATGGAGTCTCACTCTGTTGCCCAGGCTGGAATGCAGTGGCTTGATCTTGGCTCACCACAATCTCCGCCTCCCGGGTTCAAGTGATTCTCCTGCCTCAGCCTCCTGAGTAGCTGGGATTACAGGCATGCGCTACCATGCCTCGCTAATTTTTGTATTTTTAGTAGAGATGGGGTTTCACTATGTTGGCCAAGCTGGTCTTGAACTCCTGACCTCGTGATCCACCTGCCTCGGCCTCCCAAGGTGTTGGGATTACAGGCGTGAGCCACTGTGCCTGCCCACAACCCCTTATCTTAACCTAGATACTCCCTTCTATTGATTCTAGGTCTTTAGACAGTAACAACTCTTTCGACCAACTGCCAATCAGAAAATCTGTGAATCTACCTATGACCTGGAAGCCATCTGCTTCAAGGTGTCTTCCTTTCTGGACCTAACCAATGTACATCTTACATATACTGATTGATGTCTTATGTCTCCCTAAAATGTATAAAACCAACCTGTAGTCTGATCACCTTGGGCACATGTTCTCAGGAGCTCCTGAGGGCTGTGTCATGGGGCAATGGCCATTCATATTTGGCTTAGAATAGATCTCTTAAAATATTTTACAGTTTGACTCTTCGTCGACACTGGAAGCGGGGTATCCTATGTGGTTGATTTGGGAAGCATATTTGGCTTTCTCTGAGTCGTCCCGAATTGGAAGAAGGCACAAAAATTAGGGAAGCTGGTAATTACTGACCAAGTCCTGACTGGGCCTATTGCTACATAGGTCATGGGTCAGAGTTCTAGTTTTATATATGATCTGGCCATTGTCCATCTGTATATTCAGTGTTTCATTATCCTAATACAGAAAACTGGTACCTGGAAGTGAGGTGCTGCTACAATAAAAACCTATGCAGTCCTGCCTTAGTGATACTGCCTTAGTGGTCAGATTGAGGGCTGAGAGGAAACAGATACCGGAGGCTGGAAAGATGGAGGATCATGTTTTATAGTGGCAAAATATCTGGTAAAGCTGTTGCCTATAATAACTTTTCACACAACTACAAGGTCAGTGAACATACAAAGAGGCTACTGACCTTGTAGTGTTATAAGAGTTTGGTAAAGAGGATTTTGGAAGTGAGTATTGGCTGCTATTAGATATTTGGCAAGTATTATAAGTAAATGATGAGTTCAAGAAGGAAGTAGTAGATTTGAAAGCAAAAACAGAAGAGAATAGAAAAAGTTCAGAAATTTAAAGCCTTGAAGGATTGGAAAAGCAGCTTGTACCTAGACCCCTAGAGGCAGGATTAAAAGACTGAGCACAGATGCCCACTGAAACCCCTTAGCTAACTAGTGCTTCTGTGGTTAAGACCATATTAAAGACATAGCCTTCCCATCAAACCTAATAGCCTCAAACAACCAAATGAGAGGAGGAGGAATAGACGCTCTTAAATCTTTGGATGAGTTTACCAATACATGTGAACTTCGACTGTGGTTACTGACACATAGAACTGATGGAAACCAAACAGATCGGAAGAGGCTTACTAACTTTAAAGAAACTGTTTTGTTAAAAAAAAAAAAAAAATCTTTTGGCCGGGCGCGGTGCCTCATGCCTGTAATTCCAGCACTTTGGGAGGCCGAGACAGGCGGATCACGAGGTCAGGAGTTTGAGACCAGCCTGGCCAATAAGGTGAAACCTCGTCTCTACTAAAAAATACAAAAATTAGCTGGGCGTGGTGGCATGTGCCTGTAGTCCCAGCTACTCAGGAGGCTGAGGCAGAAGAATTGCTTGAACCTGGGAGGCGGAGGTTGCAGTGAGCGGAGATTGTGCCACTGCACTCTAGCCTGGGTGACAGGGTGAGACTCCATCTCAAAAAACAAAAAGAAATTTTTTTTTCTTAAATCATCTCAAGTTCATATTTAAAAAATCTTCTTGTGTATTCAAAATTTAAAACCCTTGGGTCCCCGACTTCTATGAGCAAGAAGCTAGTGATTTGTACGTTCCAAAGGGAAGGTACAACACACACTTCACAGGTGGTCAAGGATGATCATTAAAACAATGGATGGGAGAGTTCCTTCCAAATAAATCAGGGTCCAATCTCCCCTACCTCCAGGCCCAGTTGCTTACACAGAATCTGCCTAGGAGATTTCAGATTATAGATCGGCATTTGCTGCTTATCTCCCATTATTCTCTTTTTCTAGGAAGAGCGCTTACTGCGGCCCTTGTGTACTGCGGTGAGTGAGTAAGGGGAAAAGAAAAGGAAGGGAGATAAGAGGAGACACAGTGAGTGAGAGAGAGAGAGAGAGTGCGCACACACGCAGCACACAGGACACATTACTTCACAGGTCCCTGGACCAAGAGGAACTATATCTGGACCTGATTAAGAGAATATTGGGCATGTGGATAATAGGACCCATGAATCTTGCCTCTGTCACTAATCAGGGCCCAATTTCTTAGCAAAAGAATAACATAATACCGTGAACATCTTTCCACAGTTAGGTGTCATGTTTCTTTTATTTATTTATTTATTTATTTATTTATAGATGGAGTTTCGCTCGTTGCCCAGGCTGGAGTGCAATGGCGTGATCTCGGCTCACCGCAACCTCCACCTCCCGGGTTCAAGCAATTCTCCTGCCTCAGCCTCCCAAGCAGCTGGGATTACAGGCCATGTGCCACCACAACCGGTTAATTTTCTATTTTTAGTAGAGACGGAGTTTCTCCATGTTGGTCAGGCTGGTCTCGAACTCCCGACCTCAGGTGACCGCCCACCTTGGCCTCCCAAAGTGCTGGGATTACAGGTGTGAGCCACTGCGCCCAGCCATATTTTATCTTCTATTCTCTCTTTTCTTTTTGAATAGAGATGAGGGTCTCGCTATGTTGACGAGGCTGGTCTCAAACTCCTGGCCTCAAGCGATCCTCCCATCTTAGCCTCCCAAAGTGCTGGGATTACAGGTGTGAGCCACCATGCCCGGCCAGTATCATGTTTGTTTGATTCTAAGCATGCTTTTCTACATTTTAATATTTCTAAAAGTTAGGGCCGGGTGCAGTGGCTCATGCCTGTAATTCCAAAACTTTTGGAGGCTGAGGTGGGCGGATCTCTTGAGCCCAGGTGTTTGAGACTAGCCTGGGAAACAAAGTGAGACCCTAACTCTACAAAAAATAGAAAAAATCAGCCAATTACGTTGGTGTGCACCTGCAGTCCCAGCTACTGGAGAGACTGAGGTGGGTGGATCAATTGAGCCCAGGAGGTCGAGGCTGCAGTGAGCTGTGATTGTGCCACTACACTCCAGCCTGGGCATCAGAGCAAAACTCTGTCCCAGAAAAAATAAATAAATAAATTGAGTATATCTTAAGATCAACCCTTGGGCCCCCAACTTCTATGAGCAATAAGCTAGCTGAGAAAGATGTGTACCTTCCAAAGAGAGAATACTCACCCAACACATACTTCACAGGTGGCCGAGTATGATAATGAAAACAATGGATGAGAGTTCCTTCCAAATAAATCAAGGTCCAATCTCCCCTCCAAAGCAGAGAAGTTCTAGAGTAGCAGTCATTGCACATGCCTAACTTAACCATACATAAAAGTCGAAATCTCTGTTACCTCAATTGTATTATTTTCTTTTTTTTTTTTTTGAGACAGAGTCTCCCTCTGTTGCCCAGGCTGGAGTGCAATGGTGCCATCTCGGCTCACTGCAACCTCTGCCTCCCGGGTTCAAGCAATTCTTCTGCCTCAGCCTCCCAAGTAGCTGCGATTACAGGCGCCCACCACCACACCCGGCTAATTTTTTGTATTTTTAGTAGAGACGGGGTTTCTCCATGTTGCCCAGGCTGGTCTCGAATGCCTGACCTTGGGTGATCCACCCGCCTTGGCCTCTCAAAGTGCTGCGATTACAGGTGTGAGCCACCATACCCGGATAATTGTAATATTTTCATTGGCAGCACCATATATGATGCTCAAAATGTTTTTTCTTTTTTTCTGTTTTGTTTTTGTTTTTTTGAGAAGGAGTTTCTCTCTTGTTGCCCAGGTTGGAGTGCAATGGCGTGATCTCAGCTGACTGCAACCTCTGCCTCCCGGGTTCAAGCAATTCTCCTGCCTCAGCCTCCCAAGTAGCTGGAATTATAGGCATGTGCCACCATGTGTGGCTAATTTTTGTATTTTTAGTAGAGACGGGGTTTCACCATGTTGGCCAGGGTGGTCTTGAACTCCTAACCTCAGGTGATCCACCTGCCTCGGCCTCCCAAAGTGCTGGGATTATATAGGCATGAACCACCGCACACGGCCTCTTTTTTTGTTTTATCATTATTACTTTTTTTTTCTGTGAGACTGTCTCACTCTGTTGCCCAGGCTGGAGTGCAGTGTCGTATTCTGGCTCACTGCAACCTCTGCTTTCCAAGTTCAAGTGATTCTCATGCCTCAGCCTCCGGAGTAGCTGGGACTACAGGTACCCACCACCACACCTGGCTAATTTTTGTATTTTTAGTAGAGACAGGGGTTTGCCATGTTGGCCAGGTTGGTCTTGAACTCCTGACCTCATGTGATCCACACACCTCAGCCTCCCAAAGTGCTGGGATTACAAGCATGAGCTACCACGCCCAGCTATTATTATTTTTGTAAATAGAGATGGAGATCTTGCTAGGTTGCCCAGGCTGGTCTCAAACTCCTGAATTCAAGTGTTCCTCCTGCCTCAGCCTCTCAAAATATTGGGATGATACCACGCCTGGTCCACAAAATGTTCTGAAAGATTCCATTGTGACATAGTATTGTGCACTCAAACTGTCATTCAATAGACAATGCAATTAAAGGCATAAGTAATTATTAAATTCAAGCAAGATCACAGAATTTTCAAAGGTAAGACAGACTCAAAAGTCTGCGAAAACTTTTGGAGTTATCTTCAGAAGAAGCTGTTTAATTTCCAGCAATAGGTAATTCAATTAAGAAGAAGAAAAAAAAACTAAGTAAGCAAAAAGGAAACGAAAGCAAAACCCCAGTATTCTTCAATATACCTTAAAATTATACACACAATCATAAAGACAATATAGGTTAAGATAATTAACTAGCATTATGAAAAGCAGCCTGTTATCATGATGTTGCATTAACTAACCGAAGTAATTCAGAAGAATCCTAGATTCTGAATGTGAATAAGGCTGAGACTCAAACTTTATTGTGACAGACGAAAATGGTATACAATTGAATGAATAAATGTATGCTATTATTAATAAAAGCTTTATGTTTACTTTCTTCCTGCTAAAAAATTGCTACTAAATAGATGGCTTATCTTAGATTTAGTGGTATTTCAGAATTGATAAAGTATGATAGTTCAACCTTATTCCTTTAAATACCGATATTGAATTTCATCATGTAGATGTACTATTTTTTATTTATTTATTATTTCTTTATTTCTTTATTTATTTTTGAGACAGTCTCACTCTGTCGCAGGCTGGAGTGCCGTGGTGCCATCTCAGCTCGCTGCAACCTCCGTCTCTCCGGTTCAAGTGATTCTCCTGCCTCAGCCTTACAAGTAGCTGGGACTACACACGCGCGCTACCACACCGAGCTAATTTTTGTATTTTTAGTAGAGATGGGGTTTCACCATGTTGGCCAGGCTGGTCTCGAACTCCAGACCTCAGGTAATCCGCCCTCCTTGGCCTCCCAAAGTGCTGGTTACAGGCGTGAGCCACTGCGCCGGGCTAGATGTACTATTACTTATAAATCCCTGACTGATGGACATTTAGGTTGTTCCTCATTTTTTTGCTAATGTAAAATAATACTGCAAACTGGTAACTTCAATTATACTGGTAATATTCTTGTTCTGAGTTCAGGTGGTAAGTTCATGGATGTTCATTTTATTATGCCTCATAGTTTAATAAAATGAACATGTGTATAATATACATATAGCATATTCCTTGCACATAACGAAATTAGTTAATAAAAAAAATTGCTGCAATAAAAATTCTTGTGCACACATTGCTGAGCATTTTTCTTAAAATAAATTCCCAGAAGTGGAATTGCTGGATCAAAGAGAATACATATTTAAAATTCTGATACTTATTGTCAGAATGCCTTCTAGAAAGTTATACTAATCTTATAATCCCCACAACAAGGTATGGTTAATACTGGCATTACTAAATCTCAACAATCTTTGCTGCTATGACATGTGAAAATTCAAATTATTACTAGGCAAAAAGAATTTTTAAAATAATTCTTCAAAGCAAAACTGCTTACCTTTTTAACCCACACTACGATGGGGCCAGATTCGTCTTAATAAACAATTCTGATCATGTCACCTACCTACCCCATAACTTTCAATGACTTTAACCTCATGGTTAAAGTAAGAGCTCTGGAATCAAACTGCCTGGGTATGACAGATCGCCATTTTTTTTTTTTTTAAAGTTCAGACCCTCATCAAAAATACAAACATCAACAAACAAGTATCATTGATTAGTTTGTCCAACTTAGGAAAAAAAAAAATGATACCATTACATAAGATTTCAAAGTGTTAACTTGGGTTGAATTAAGTTTATCAGAAAGGTACCCTGGCTGGGTGCAGTAGTGCACCTGTAGTCCCAGCTACTTGAGAGGCTGTGGTGGGAGGATTGCTCGAGTCCAGGAGTTGGAATCCAGCGCAGGCAACATAGCGAGTTCCCATCTTTAAAGGAAACTGCATACTGTCATTTTCTTCAGTTCACTTTCTAATAATTGTCAGATCAAAAGTGAAAGCAACGCTGTATCTTCATGCTGAAAAATGATTGCTGTTCCTACATGGCGAAAATGTTATTCAATGACTAAATAACTTTTGTGATGTATAACAATCTCCCATTGATGTAAATAAAACATCTAAAATAACCAAATAACCAGGGTTAGAACAGTTCCAAGACTATTTATATAGAACAAGGACTTGCAATAAAAACAAAACAAAAATAAAAACGACCTACACAATGAAAGCCAGATATTATACATTAAAAATGCAGTAGAAGTATTTTTTGGTGAGCAGCAAGGCATATTCCATCAATATTTAGGCATAGAATGTGCCATTCCAAGCATGGACCATGATCTAGTTTCTTGCAGTAGCAGCCAATTGGACTAACACAATGCTACTTCTTTTACTGTTCAATCAAATTCCTCCACTGCCTTAGGGAATCAACTACCCCATTTTACCGTCAGAGATAAGCTTTGTTTTCGTAGCACAGAACATTCATTCCAATTATAATGTCCTACCTTTTCTTCCTCATGGAGGAAATTTGATAAAAAATTTTAACCTTCAATAAATAATTCATAAAGTTCAAACAAGTTTCATGATCGCTAACATTCAAATCCATTTCCAAAACTGGAGTTATACAATATTACTTCTGTGCATGAGATTATACTTATTGTTCACTAGATTTATGAATAACTTCTGGAGGATGATACATGTTTTAAAAGCCGTATTAACATATGAGTTGACAAACATTAAATTTTGTTCCCTTAGAAATTGACAGAGAAGTCAGAATGGGGATAAATCAAGTCATCTGAGAGGCATTCATTGAGCTACAAGCTATTTCAGGTTATAAAAAACACTGTTCCCTTAATTGTCGTTCCTTCATTTGCTGTATTTATATACACACTCCTACTCCATAAAGACCTCTCCATCTCTCCCACCTCTTCCAACTATGAACAGTAACCTAAAATCACACTGAACTAGACGTAAGAGACTCCCAGGATTTCTCTAAGGTATACCCAGGATCAAGGCCCTCTGGGATCCAAAGAACTGTAGCTCTTTTACTGCAATTTTCCTTCAGAACCACCTTTCCCGTTCCTTCCCTCCTGGACACCGCCGACTCGCGTGTTGGGGGTGGGGTGGGAGACAGGCCGCCAGAAAGACAGGCTCTACCCAGCCAAACCTGCACCTCCGAGGCCGAAAAGCCTGGGGCTCTTCCTGCAGCACCGGGCGCGGCCAACCCTCGCTTCCCCAGGGCAGGGCTCAGCTCGGGTCAATGCAACCAGCCAAGTCAGGCCCGGAGCGGGCCGGCTCTGCCCGCCAGTCCAAACCTCTGGACCCTCGCCAGCGGGGATGGGCGTGGGCCCCGGCGGCCACCGCCCCGCCAACTCGAGCACTGGAGGAGCGCACCCGCTACGCCAGCCCCGGACCTACCTGGAGGGGAGAGCAGAGCTCCTGGACAGCGGCCACGGGCCTGAGGGCGGACGCTGAGGCGGCCAGAGTCCGTCCCAGCAACCCCAAGTATCCCTAGTGGGGCAGAGCGGGGAGACGAACGGGGGGGCTGCCGCGGGCCAGCGCGGCCCGTCCCAGGGGTCGCGAGGACCTGGCTCTCCCCTTAACACCAGGCCACCGCCGCCGCCGCCATTTTGCCTTCCACTCAGTGTCGCCGCCGCCGCACTCCACTGCAGGTTTCCCGGATGTGGGCATTTCCCGGCGTCGCTTGCGCGGGGGCCGAGAACTGGGGGCTTTTGCCCGCCCGGCTGCTGCGAGGGAGCGCGCAGCCTGCGGCCTCCGGGCTTCGTTGCGTCGCCCGCAGCTCTGATCGTTCGTGAGCGTCGCCCCACGTCGCTCCCGCCTGCCCCTGCCCATACGACTCGCCCGCGCCCGTGGTTTAAGGCTGTCTCCCGCCCAGCCTACTTGGTTGATTCAATCCTTTTCCCCATTGATCTATTTCTCTGGACCGAGTAGGGATGTGCATTTCACGGAGCTACGTTCTCAGAAGGGAACAACTGTGAGTTGCTCTGGGAAACCTCCCTGTGGACCTCAGAATTCGAGATTTTTGGCGCTTTGAAATAAAATTTTATTCTTGCTTAGCGTTCTTTCCCCGAACAAGCCGGTGAGCTTCCAGCATCTGTATTTTCTGAATCCGGCAGATAAGAAATGCTTGAGCCAGGACCGATTGATTAGCAGCGGTTTAGAGATCTTATCTGTCAACCGCATCCGTAGAAGGAGGTCGTTATTGCCATAATTGGAATAACGGTGACGGTGTGACAAGAGGTTTTACTTCTGGTTAAGCTGAATGTAAAGTGTGGGATGGGATCGTTGGGTTTGATGTATAAGGTACCGTCCACCCTTTGTGAAGATCGCCTTTGCCAGTTTTTCCTCTAGGAAATATACAGTTAGTGTTTTCAAGTACCTTCTTTCGTAATTTTTCTACTACAGAGTATAAAAAAATTAAAGACATCTTTTTCTGACGTTAAAGTAATAACTGGCTACTTACAGTATCTAGAAATCCAAATGTGAAAACCCGTTAAAAGATTATGTTCCGGACGGAGGCGGTGTCTCACGCCTGTAATCCCAGCACTTTGGGAGGCCGAGGCGGGCGGATCACGAGGTCAGGAGATCGAGAACATCCTGCCTAACACGGTGAAACCCCGTCTCTGCTAAAAAATCCAAAAAAATTTGCCCGGCGTGGTGGCGGGCGCCTGTAGTCCTAGCTACTCGGGAGGCTGAGGCAGGAGAATGGCATGAACCCGGGAGGCGGAGCTTGCATTGAGCCGAGATCGCGCCACAGCACTCCAGCCTGGACGACAGAGCGAGACTCCGTCTCAAAAAAAAAAAAAAAAAAAAAAAAAAAAAAAAAAAAAGATTATGTTCCAAGAACATTTGGTTGAAAGTCTATTTTCTACAAGCACAGAGTTTGTAGAAGGCAGACAATGTGACCCAAGGTGGGTCACTAAAGAGCCCCAGGGCTTACTTTCTTCAACGTAAGGGTGCCCCATAAAGACCTTTTCAGCCCTAAAATTATATGAATTATAGGAATCTAATATGTCCACAGGTCTGCTTGCCCTATCCAAAAGGATTATGCATCTGGAAGGGCAGACTGCCCCCAGAATCCTGTCATGTCTGTCATCAACCCATGGTACTTAAGCTCCTCAATGCTCTCTAAACCTAAAGGAAAGTATCTCCACAAACTCTAGTCTTTGGGGAAATTCCTAGATAATTCAGGGAGCTGAGTAAATTGCTCTGTGTAGGACTAGGAGGCTTACTCCTGTGAAGTAGGGCGAGAGATAAAAGAGCAGGGAAAGCAGAGGTGGAATGATCAGGAAGAGAACTGACGAGATGAAAAGCGTTGGGGACTGTAGGTGCGGAGAGTGATGATGGTTGGGGAAATACTTACTGTGGGTGCTGGATGTGTGGGAATGGTGATACCTGCCATCACATTTGCAGGTTTTTATATTATTGTGATGGAAGATCTTGGTCCAGTTTCAGCCTACTCAATTCTTCAGTGCTTCATGGAAATGGGGCTTTTTTGTTTTTAGCAATAGATGTAGAATCCGATTTCATGCTTGTGTGACCTTAGAAAGGAATTAGGGGGCAGTGTACATGAAAGAAGTCTGGAGACCAGTGTGGCCCTGAGAACATAAACCCTTCCAGAAATTCATACGATCTTAGGGGAAGACACCAGACTATGTGCCACCCACTCTTAAGGAATGGGGAGTTGTGCTCCATCTTCTTGAAAGTGGAGAATCCAGCCAGACTCTGTCCCCCAAAAATAAATAAATAAAATAAATAAAGTGGAGAATTCAAATAAATTATTTGACATTCTGCAGATTTATCCCTTCTCCTTCATTTATTTATTCAAACATTTATTGGCCGGGTGTGGTGGCTCACACCTATAATCCTAGCACTTTGGGAGGCCGAGGCAGGCGGATCACTTGAGGTCAGGAGTTCCAGACCAGCCTGGCCAACATGGTGAAACCTCGTCTCTACTAAAAATAAAAAAAATTGGCTGGGCGTGGTGGGCGCATGCCTATAGTCCCAGCTACTTGGGAGGCTGAGGCAGGAGAATCGCTTGAACTCAGGAGGTGGAGGTTGCAGTGAGCCGAGACTGTGCTACTGCACTCCAGTCTGGGTGACAGAGCAAGACTCTGTCTTACAAAAAAAAGAAAACAAAAAGCAAAAACATAAACAAAACAAAAACCCTTTATGTCAGTATGGCCTCATGGATATTTATTTTATGCTTTGGGTATTTATTTTGTTGCTCAAGTTGTTTCAGTTTTGGCCACTGGAGCTCTTTCAGTTGGCGTGTGTGTGTGTGTGTGTGTGTGTGTGTGTGTTTTAAAGAACTTTCTGCCCAGTTTGGTGGCTCACCCCTTTAATCCCAGCACTTTTTAATCCCAGTACTTCTGGAGGCTGAGGCAGGAGGATCACTTGGGCCCAAGAGTTCAAGACCAGCCTGGGTAACATAGCAAGACCTCATCTCTATAAATCAGCCAGGTGTGGTGGTACACAACTGTAGTCCCAGCTACTCAGGAGGCTGAGGCAGAAGGATCGCCTGAGTTCAGGAGGCCGAGGCTGCAGTGAGCCGAGATCTAGCCACTGCACTCCAGCCTGGGTGACAAAGCAAGATCTCACCTAAAAAAAAAAAAAAAAAAAAAAAAAAGAACTTTCTTCTTTTCTGGCAGTACAAGATGTTCCAAAATCTTTTTTTTTTTTTTTTTTTTTTTTAGATGGGGTCTCACTGTGTCACCCTGGTTGAAGTACAGTGACATGATTATGGCTCACTGCAGCCTCAACCCCCAGGACTCAGGTGATGCCTCAGCATCCAAGTAGCTTGGGATTACAGGCGCAGGCCACCATGTCCAACTTTTTTTTTTTTTTGAGACCAAGTTTCTCTTGTTGCCCAGGCTGGAGTACAGTGGCGCCATCTCTGCTCACCGCAACCTCCGCCTGCTGGGTTCAAGCAATTCTTCTGCCTCAGCCTCCCTGAGAAGCTGGGATTACAGGCATGCGCCACCATGCCTGGCTAATTTTGTATTTTTAGTAGAGAAGGGGTTTCTCCATGTTGGTCAAGCTGGTCTTGAACTCCCGACCTCAGATGATCTGCCCATCTCGGCCTCCCAAAGTGCTGGCATTACAGGCGTGAGCCACCGCGCCTGGCACGCCTAATTTTTGTATTTTTTGTCAAGACCAGGTCTCCCTATGTCACCCAGGCTGGCCTTGAACTCCTGAGCTCAAGCGATCCGCCCGCCTTGGCCTCCCAAAGTGCGGGATTACAAGCTTGAGCCGCCGCGCCCAGTTCTCCAAGATATCTTGTATATTTCTTGCCCCGGTTCAGGGATCACCATTCCTCCAAGGATCCCTGGTTCCTTTTATTGGAATATGGTATAAGAAACCAAATCTGGGTGCTAGGTGTATGCCTTGCTACTGGTGTATCATGGATTCTAAGACTTCTCTGGCTAAGATTTTTTAGTTTATTCTACCCCTATAGAGGGGTAAAAACTCTTCTGATTTTTTGCAGCTACAAATTTTTTTAAAAATACTTTAATTAAATTTAAATTAATATAATTTAGTTTTGAGTCGTGCTGTGTCACCCAGGCTAGAATGCAATGGTGCAATCTCGGCTCACTCACTGCACCTCTGCCTCCCAGGCTCAAGCAATCCTCCTGGCTCAGCCTCCCAAGTAGCTGGGATTACAGGCATGCGCCAATATGCCTGGCTAATTTTCTTTCTTTTTTTTTTTTTAGTAGAGATGGGGTTTCACCATGTTGGTCAGGCTGGTCTCGAACTTCCCACCCCAGGTGATCTGCCTGCCTCAGCCTCCCAAAGTGCTGGAATTACAGGTGTGAGCCACCGTGCCCAGACCCATTTTTTCTTGTTTTGAGATGGAGTCTTGCTGTGTTGCCAGGCTGGAGTGCAGTGGCACGATCTCCGCTCACTGCAACCTCCGCCTCCTGGGTTCAAGCAATTCTCCTGCCTCAGCCTCCTGAGTAGCTGGGACTACAGGTGCCTGCCACCAGGCCAGGCTAATTTTTGTGTTTTTAGTAGAGACGGGGTTTCGCCATGTTGGTCTTGAACACCTGATCTCAGGTGATCCACCCCCCTTGGCCTCCCAAAGTGCTGGGATTACAGGCGTGAGCCACTGCACCTGGCCAGACCTTCTATTAGTCTGAGCTAGATACTATTGACACCATAAGCTTAACTAAAGGCTCAATATAAACTATATACTGTTGAATTTAGTATGCTTCTTGGACAAGAGTCTAGAGTGGATTATTAAAAGGATGTTTCCACAATACAATTAAATAAAAGTACTATTCACAAAGGACCAGGAATTTTTCAATTATGCCAAATTTTTGATAGTATAACTACAGCACATTTTCTCACAATAACCTTGGAAATAAGATAAATGGAATGAAATGTCAATAAATTAGGTTGTTTTATAAATATTTCAGTAACTGTAGCCAAATACCAAAGATTCATGTTTCATTGATAATTGAGAAGACTCCAGCAGTGGGCCTAAAAACTTCATTTCATTTAACATCTTTCTGGCTGGGCATGGTGGCTCTTGCCTGTAATCCTAGCACTTCGGGAGGCCAAGGCAAGTAGATTGCTTGAGCCCAGGAGTTCAAGACCAGCCTGGGCAATATAGTGAAACACCATCTCAATAAAAATTGCAAAAATTAGTCAGGCTTGGTGGTACATGCCTGCAGTCCCAGATACTTGGGAGACCGAGGTGGAAGGATCACTTGGGCCCAGGATATCGAGGCTGTAGTGAGCTGGGGATCACACCACTGCACTCCAGCCTGGGTGACAGAGTGAAATCCTGTCTCAAACATCTTTCTTAATCAATGGGATGAAAGTGGAGAGAGCATGCTGGGCTAATTATGGAGAAAATAATAGCTTCTACAAAAGATTCAAAGAAAATAGTTAGTCCTTTCCTATATTGAAATGAAATTTTTCTTAGAACAAGAAAGGCCCATATTAAGGATTAAAAACCATTTGTATTAACTTCCGAATATAGGAAGTGTGGCTTAGGAGTATCACATGTGAACACTTCAGAAAGCTGACACAGCATTACGAAGGAATATCATTCCTATTAACAGGATGGCAAGATTTCTGTCATAATCACCAAGGTAGACAATATATGAAAAAGTGTTTGTCTTGGAAGTCACACTTAAAAGGCCTCTGGCCGAGCACGATGGCTCATGCCTATAATCCCAGCACTTTTGGAGGTGGAGGAGGGTGGATCACTTGAGGTCAGGAGTTCAAGACCAGCCTGGCCAACATGGTGAAACCCTGTCTCTACTAAAAATACAAAAAATTAGCTGGGCGCACACCTGTAATCCCTGCTACTCGGGAGGCTGAAACAGGAGAATTGCTTGAACCTGGGAGGCGGAGGTTGCAGTGAGCTGAGATCATGCCATTGCACTCCTGCCTGGGCGACAGAGCGAGACTTAAAGTCTCAAAAAAAAAAAAAAAAAAAAAAGGCCTTTGACAAAGAGGAGTAATTTTTAAAGGGAAAACAAGATTGTGAAAACAAGGTCAATTAACAGTGACTCATTGCTTACTATGGTTCAGATACTGTTAAACACTGTTACACGAAGACATGGGCGCTGTTCTTGATCTTGTGGCCCAGTAGGGGGAGACAGGCTCCTTAACACACTGCTTTGCGCACAATTTAAGTTCTGCACAATGGGCTTTTGAAGCAGAGTGCAATTTAGTCCGGATTGCTGGAGGCCAGTAAAAGCTGTCTGGAGAAAATGACACCTAGGAGTCTTGAAGGATAAGAAGGATTTAGCCAAAAATGGAAAGAAAGAGAAGGAAACCTTCACTGGAGAGACTATAATAATCAATTTTGAATATCTGAATATGTGATGAGAGGAATTTTGTGTGTGTGGCTCCCGAGATAAGACAGATAGAAGCAAATTTCAGTTCAGTATATGAAAATTCATTTATTTAGTGAAACCCTACATTAAAGCATCCCAACACAAAGCAGATTCGAACATAACAACTGGTGACTGGCTCATCTCACAGGCTCACATCATCAGTGTGTTAACATACAATAGGACTGTACCCTTTTACAGGATTGAGTGTTTTGGATCCCACTCACACACTAAAACCCTGCCATAAAGTTGTATCAATTAGGGCTGTTCAAATGTGAAACTGTATTGGAAAATGGGAAACTTTATCTCCTTATATATGTATATTTTTTGAGATGGCGTTTTGCTCTTTTGCCCAGGCTGGAGTGAAGTGGCACGATCTTGGGTCACTGCAACCTCTGCCTCCCGGGTTTGAGCAATTCTCCTGCCTCAGCCTCCCAAGTAGCTGGGATTATAGATGCCTGCCACCATGCCCGGTTAATTTTTTTTTGCATTTTTAGTGGAGACGGGGTTTCGCCATGTTGGCCAGGCTGATCTCGAACTCTTGACCTCAGGTGCTTCACCCACCTCGGCCTCCCAAAGTGCTAGCATTACAGGCGTGAGCCACCATGCCTGGCCACCATATGTTTTTAAGTATAGGTTGGATGATAATTTGTTGGGAATACCATAGAAGGGATGATGAAATTTAGGCTGGAGATGATCACCAAGGTACTTTCTATCTCTAAGATCCTGCAACCCTTGAAAGACACTCTATTTGACAGTTTCATGAATAAAGACAGTGACAATGAACAAATTCATAAATTACGGTGTTATATTACATAAAGCTTAGTTTCTTATTAAAATTGGCAAAACTTGTCAATTGGCATGAAATGTAATGCTGTTAAAATATACTTTCTCTTATGGTTACAAATACTAAGTGGCTCACGCCTGTAATCCCAGCACTTTGGGAGGCCGAGGCGGGCTGATTACCTGTGGTCAGGAGTTCGAGACCAGCCCTGGCCAACATGGTGAAACCCTGTCATCTCTACTAATACAAAAATCAGCCGGGAGCGGTGGCTCAAGCCTGTAATCCCAGCATTTTGGGAGGCTGAGGCAGGTGGATCACGAGGTCAGTTCAATACCAGCCTGGCCAACACAGTGAAACCCCATCTCTACTAAAAATACAAAAATTAGCTGGGTGTGGTGGTGAGCACCTGTAATCCCAGCTACTCGGGAGGCTGAGGCAGGAGAATTGCTTGAACCTAAGAGACGGAGGTTGCGGTGAGCTGAGATCATGCCATTTCACTCCAGCCTCAGCAACAAGAGCAAAACTCCATCTCAAAAAATATATATATTTATTAGGACAGAAAAGCAAAACCTTACCATAATTCCATAACTATGATTATTGGAATTACAAAGTAAATGAACACTTCAATTGTCTAATAGCAGTGATTTGTCATTAAGGTCTCAGGTCAATAATACATTTAAAATCTAACAAAGTTTGGAAAGATAGTATCATTAAATTATCTTAAAACACTACATTAGTTCATTATTATCCCTGCAGACAAGGATAAAGATGGTTGGTAACACCATAGGTGGCTAAAACAAAGTAAAAGGATCAAAATGGCAAAATTCTTTACTCTGATCATATCACTTGATTAATGACACTTTTATCTATCACATTTTTAGTTTGGAAATAGTTTGCTTATCAATATAGAATTCTACTTTATTGCACAATGTCCAGTTTGGCAACTTTCAGCTATGCTGTGAAGCTAAACAAAAGCAAAGTTGGGTCTAACAAGCTGAAAGAGTTCTGCTCAAAAACCTATTCTGAAAAAGGAACTTCTCAAAACATTTTCACCTTAAAAAAATTTCAGGCCAGGTGCAGTGGCTCACACCTGTAATCACAGCACTTTGGGAGGTCGAGGCGGGTGGATCATGAGGTCAAGAGATCGAGACCATCCTGGCCAACATGGTGAAACTCTGTCTCTACTAAAAATACAAAAATTAGCTGGGCGTGTTGGCACACACCTGTAGTTCCAGCTACTCAGGAGACTGAGGCAGGAGAATTGCTTGAACCTGGGAGGTGGAGGTTGCAGTGAGCCGAGATTGCACCACCGCACTCCAGCAGAGCAAGACTCTGCCTCAAAAAAAAAAAAAAAAAAAAAATTGAACACAGCTACACATCTTTGTCATTTTTGCTCTACTCAATTCTTTCTGAAAAAGTTTATTATTATTAAGGAAATAAAGTGTGGAAGGATCATAGGAAATACTTGCAATAAAAAGAATAATCATTAACATTGGCAACTGCCACTAGGAAGGCGTATATGCCACATACTACTGATAAAAATTGTAGGAACCCATTGGTAGTTCCCATAACCACCATTGATGTGTTAATTCCCACAACATCAAAAATAAAGAATTAGTTCCACAAGCTGTCTGTCAATAATACTCTGAAGGCAACCTATTCATCAGCACCAGAATCCCACTGATTTTCTTCCACATGTTCACAATCTTTTGCCATCAGTCATCTATCGGATTCTACAACTGTTTGGGAGTGTCAGGCTAACAAAAGTCAAAACTGGGCATTGGCATTAATGGTAGTTTACTGATGTTTCCCCTGCAAATCTCGTATTTTCTGATAATAAAATTTTGCACAGAAGTTGGATTTCAAAAGGCTAATTGTATGTTCTATCTGAAATCTTATAATTATAGTACTTCTATGAAAAAAGATGTCTAGTAACATAAATTGCTTCTGCATCGGTTCCACAAACAAGACAAGGACCTAAAACATCCAAACTGTTCACAGACAGAGACCTACTGGGAAGTAAGCTTGTGATTTCAATTCGGTCTTTTGCAGGATCAGTGCTGAGCCAGGAGCTAATGACAGACTGGTGAACATTAGCTTGGTTACTAATGCTATGAGACAAAAAAGTACTGCTTCTTCCTCCTGGGAGAAAAAAAGAAAAGGAAGAAATCTTTCAAGGTGATTTTTATATTAGTAAACATTCAAACTTCTACTGATATTTAGAAAGGTGATGATATCAATGTGTTTAATTCTCAGAATAATAGGCTAATAATTCCATTATTATACATCACCACTTTGGACCAAAGGCTTATTCAGTGATATTAAATATTCAAATTTCCATGGGATAATATGGATACCAAACTTGAAGTCTTCAGGAAAAGCAGGTGATTTCAACTGACTTTCTGTTCATCTTTTAATGGAAAGTCTCAGAAAGGTAGCAAAACGGCCAGCATACAAGTTGAATAAGGAAAGAAAAAAAAGAAACCAAAAATGTAGGTAATACATGGAAATATAAACTCTTGGGTAATAACAAAATAAAATGATCATGAGAAAGAATTTCTAGACATATTTCTAGATGAACATTTCTAGAAATATATTTCTAAATATATATTTGTTACTATATTTCTTAAAATATAATCGCCTTACCTCAAATCTTTCATTCTTATGCTTTTTAGATAAATGTTCTTACAAGCAGATTAGAACACTACTAGATTATAAGGTTTTATCTCTAACAGCGCACTGTACTTACTATAGAATAAAGTGAGGCAGAGGCAGTATATTTCAATTTTAGTCACTATTCGCAACTTACTTTCCTCTCAACTTGCTGTCATATCAAATAAGTACAAATTTAATTCACTCAACAAATGACTGAGTACCTACTATGTGCCAGGCTCTGTGCTAAGTGCTCTGTGCCAAGTCCCTATGTCTTGAAGCTTAAAGATTAGTACATTTAAAATCTTGCTGATCCTTTAAAATATGGCTGAACTTCCTTCTCTAAGAAAACTTTGAAGACAACGTCTACTTCATGTTTTTCTCTTTCCTTGAACCCTCAGCACTTGTATGTACCATTAATTTACTACTTTATAACAATCCTTATATCCTAATTGAACTATCCATGCCTCTGTCCATGACTAAATATGTCTTAAGAGCAGGATGCATATTTTATATGTTTTACTTTTTCACAGTGTCTAATACTGTGCCTTGCAATAGTAGACACAGAATAAAGTTTTATTTCCAGTCTAACCAAGGTTCCTTAAAAGTAAACTTGCAAGTTCAAGACTGTGCGGTTAGGGGAGGAAGGAAGTAAAAACGAAGTACATACTTAGTTAATCCTTAGATGAAACTGTTTGTTTCTCTGTAGATGAAGTTATAGCATGGACATGCATGCATGCTCCACACATGCTCTCTGCTCCAGAATTTTTCTGGAGAAGTTTTAGAATTTTTTTCCCCTTAGTTTTTCTGTTTATCTTTTACTGCCCCTACATTTTACATTGCTCTTGGACGCTGTAAAGATTAACACATTATTCAAGCCACTGTGATAAGACTCCTTCCTCATCTCCCTGTTTTCCACTTTTCTCCTCCCCCTCCCATAAGTCTAAAGTCCTTATCATGGGCTACAAAGTCCCAGGGCTCCTCAGCCACCAGTCCTTATCTCCCACCACTGTACCCTGCTGCCTGAGCTCCAACCGTGGTGTCCTTGCAGTTCTCTGCCTGTCTCAGGCCCTCAGCATTTGCTGTTTCCTCTGCCTGGAATGCTTTCATGTCACTTATGCCTTCACTTCTCTTAAGTCTCTGCTCAAATGTTCCTTCTGCCAAGTGGCCTCTTCTGACTCTCACTAGAGTAGCTCCCCTCACCCCTGTCTTTATTCTTTATCCTCCTACTCTGCTGTATTCTTCTTCATGGTAATTAGCAGTGTATTTGGCCATGTTATTTTCCTTTTTCTTTTCTTTTTTTTTTGAGATGGAGTCTTGCTCTGTTGCCCAGGCTGGAGTGCAGTGGCGTGACCTTGGCTCACTGCAACCTCCAACTCCCGGGTTCAAGCAATTCTCCTGCCTCAGCCTCCAGAGTAGCTGGGATTACAGGCACCCACCACCAAGTTTGGCTAATTTTTGTATTTTTAGTAGACACAGGGTTTCACCATGTTGGACCAGGCTGGTCTTGAACTCCTGGCCTCAGGTCATCTGCCCACCTCGGCCTCCCAAATTGCTGGGATTACAGGTGTGAGCCACCGCGCCCGGCCTCCTTTTCCACTTTGCTGTGCTCCACTATATACTGTAGGAGGTGGAAGTTGGTAAACTCCACTTTCCAGGCTGCTTTGCCATCTGCCATCCAGATGGGCCTTGCCAATAGCAGGTATTAATGGTGGGTGACTGGAAGGCGGAGGGGAGAAGCAGCTCCTTCCTGCTCCAGGTTTCTGGCAACAACACTGGTGGTAGTTTCAGCCTGGTTGAGGGAGCGCCTTTTCTCCTAATTCAGAACAAACTTTTACAGCATTTTCAACAGTGAAGTAGCAGGGGTACTAACAATTACTATTTCTGGGTGTTCCCTTTTCTTCCTATTTGTTCTCCCAGCACCCCTCCTATTACCTTTTGTTTTCCCAGCCCTTCTAACACATGTGAGACCAATTCCTTCTACATCTAAGGTAGTTTCTGACATTCTAATTGGACTCTTACTGATACATTATCTATTTTTTAACTGTCTACTAGAATATTTGCTCTATGCGTTTCGACATTTCGTTCTGCTCACTGTTACATGTCCTAACACCTAGAAGAATGCCTACCACATGGTAGGCATTCAGTAAATATTTCTGAATAAATGAATAAGCAAAAGAACTTTGGAACCACAGACAAACCCTCAAAAACAGGAAACTTGGAAAATGCAAAAACACATAAACGCCGATTACAAGTGCATGGTCTTTGGCTGACCATAACCTACAACTGACTGTAATGAGGAAGCACGCCCTTTTTTTTTTTTTTTGAGACGGAGTTTCGCTCTTGCTATCCAGGCTGGAGTGCAATGGTGCGATCTCGGCTCACTGAAACCTCTGTCTCCTGGGTAAAAGCAATTCTCCTGCCTCAGCCTCCTGAATAGCTAGGATTACAGGCATGAGCCACCACACCCGGCTAATTCTGTATTTTTAGTAGAGACGGGGTTTCTCCATGTTGGTCAGGCTGGTCTCGAACTCCCAAACTCAGGTGATCCACCTGCCTTTGCCTCCCAAAGTGCTGGGATTACAGGCGTGAGCCACCACACCCGGCCTGAGAACAGGCCATTTAACTTGAGAAGAAACCAGTACCCTCAGTTACATCAAATATCAACTTTTTTCTTGCCATTCACACAAACTTGGCAATGCAATATGAAAGATTTGCCAGTGTCTATGCTATGGCATGAGGGTCCAGGTTAATGGCACTCACAAAGGAGAACCTTGGCTGTCTCAAGTGAGCCAGCTTACAGCATTTCTAGCCATCATCCATACAGTAGTAAGTAACTTGACAGTCAGATTTCAAGCCCTGTGATACTCAAATTTACTCTGAGGCAAGAGAATAAAAATGTTTTGCCATTAAGTAAAAAATACGAGGATGTCTAATTCGGTATTTAAAAGTTTAAAATGGCTGGGTACAGCCAGCTCATGCTTATAATTGCAATACCTCGGGAGGCCCAGGCAGGAGGATTGCTTGAGCTCAGGAGTTTGAGAGCAGCCTGGGCAGCATAGTGAGAGCTCATCTCTACAAAAAAATTAAAAAAAAAAAAATTAGCTGGTTGTGGTTGCAAGCATCTCTGGTCTTAGCTATTTGGGAGGCTGGGGCAGGAGGACCACTTAAGCCCAGGACGGCGAGGATGTAGCGAGCTGTGATCATGCCACTGCAGTCCAGCCTGCATGTCAGAGTGAGACGCTGTCTCAAACAAAACAAAACAAAATAAAAGTATGATAAAATTACACATAACAGGCTGGGCACAGTGGCTCATGCCTGTAATCCCAGCACTTTGGGGAGGTTGAGGTGGTCAGATCACTTGAGGCCAGGAGTTTGAGACCAGCCTGGCCAACATAGCAAAACCCCATCTCTACTAAAAATACAAAAAAATTAGCCAGTTGTGGTGGCACACACCTGTAATCCCAGCTACTAGGGAAGCTAAGGCACAAGAAAAGCTTGAGCCTGAGAGGCAGAGGTTGCAGTGAGCTGAGACTGCACCACTACACTCCATTCTGGGTGACTGAGTAAGACTCTGTCTCAAAAAAAAGGACAGGTGTGGTGGCTCACTCCTGTAATCTCAGCACTTTGGGAGGCTAAGGCAGGCGGATCATTTGAGGTCAGGAGTTCGAGACCAGCCTGGCCAACATGGTGAAACCCCATCTCCACTAAAAATACAAAAAAATTAGCCGGGCACGGTGGTGCATGACTAGTAGTCCCGGCTACTCGGGAGGCTGAGGCACGAGAATTGCTTGAACCCAGGAGGCGGAGGTTGCAGTGAGCTGAGATGGTGCCACTGCATTCCAGCCTGGGTGATAGAGTGAGACTCTGTCTTAAAAAAAAAAAAAAAGTACACATAACAGTATTCATTAAAAAGTTTTACCTTGGTGAAAGAGTGACGACTTTTCAGGTACATCTGTGGAAGCATCCCAGTGCCAGAGGGATCCATCTTCAGAGCAGGTAAAAAGATGTTCTGGGTTGGATGGGTGAAAGTGAACTTCCCACACTAAGAGACAAGAATCAATAAGCTCATTCCTGTGCAGATTCACTGAACAAATAACATTAAACCCCCATCTCTAGGCATCATCTTCCATTATCCTCCATCACATACCTTCGAGCCTCAAGTCTGTCATAAAAATTAAAGGCTTCAGAATTAAAGAAAAGACATAATGTAACTTTCCAATGGCTATAACACATAGAAAGGAAAAAGAACACTTTAGGAGGCTAAGGCGGGTGGATCACCTGAGGTCAGGACCAGCCTGGGCAACATGGTGAAACACCATCTCTACTAAAAATACAAAAGTTAGCCAGGCGTGGTGGCGCATGCTTGTAGTCCCAGCTACTTAGGAGGCTGAGACAGGAAAATCACTTGAACCTGGGAGGCGGAGGTTGCAGTGAGCCGAGCTCGCACCACTGCACTCCAGCCTGGGCGACAAAGTGAGACACTGTCTGAGAAAAAAAAAAAAAAAAAAAAAGAAAGGAAAAAGAAGCCAACTAAATTTGCGTACTGGGCAAGGAAATAAATGAAAATAGTAGCCAGGCACAGTGGCTCATGCTTGTAATCCTAACACTTTGGGAGGCCAAGGCGGGTGGATCACTTGAGGTCAGGAGTTCAAGACCAGCCTGGCCAACATGGTGAAACTCCGTCTCTACTAAAAATACTAAAAATTAGCCAGGCATGGTGGTGGGTGCCTATAATCCCAGCTACTCAGGAGGCTGAGGCAGGAGAATCGCTTGAACCCAGGAGGCAGAGGTTGCAGTGAGCCAACATCACACCATTGCACTCCAGTCTGGGCAACAAGAGCGAGACTCTGTCTCAAGGAAAAAAAAAAAATGTCCAGGCGCAGTGGCTCATGCCTGTAATCCTACCACTTTGGGAGGCCGAGGTGAGTGGATCACCTGAGATCTGGAGTTCAAGACCAGCTAACCAACATGGTGAAACCCCATCTCTACCAAAAATACAAAAAATTAGCCCGGCGTGGTGGCAGGTGCCTGTAATCCCAGCTACTTGGGAGGGTGAGGTAGGAGAATTGCTTGAACCCGGGAGGCAAGGTTGCAGTGAGCTGAGATTGCATCACTGCACTCCAGCCTGGGCAAAAAGAGCAAAACTACGTCTCAAAAAAAAGAAAAGAAAATCATTGCTAAAACATTTAACCCTATTACTTTATGAAAAAGCTTATTTGATTTTATTTTTATTTTTTTAAATAGAGACAGGGTTTTGCTATGTTGTCTACCTTGGTCTTCTACTCCTGGCGTCAAGCAATCCTCCTGCCTCAGCCTCCCAAAAGTGCTGGAATTACAGGTGTGTGCCCAGCTAGGAATGACTGTCTTTTACGGAAAAGTTTTTTTTTTAATTGCTAAGTTGTCTTATTTTTCAATTCCTGTGTCATTAATATATGAAGATTATATTATTGGAAAAACTGAGAAAGATCCTAATGAAATATAAAAATGAATTTCTAAGAGGCAATATCCAATATTGGTTAATGCCAAGATTCTGAATACTTCTGGTCTTTATCACAGAAATAGCAACTGACTTCTAACAAACCAAAATTTGGAAATGTTCCAAGAATTTGGATCCAGTTTCAGATGGAGGGCTTTTTATTTTTTATTTGTTGATTATTTATCAAGAGAAACTATTTCTTAGCCCACATATGTATGCTTCATACTTTAGGAACATAGGTCAGTGACAAACTTCTATATAATTCAACTCAAAGAAATTCTCTCTCTCTTTTTGAAACAGGGTCTTGCTCTGGCGCCCAGGCTGGAGTGCAGAATGGCATGGTCATGGCTCACTGCAGCCTTGACCTCCAAGGCTTAAGCAATCCGCCTATCTCAGCCTCCTGAGTAGCTAGGACTACAGGTATGTATCACCATACCTGGCTAACTTTTGTATTTTTAACAGACATGGGGTTTCTCCATGTTGCCCAGGCTGGTCTCAAACAACTGGGCTCAAGAGATCTGTTTGCCTTGGACTCCCAAAGTGCTAAAATTACAGGCATGAACTACCGTGCCCAGCCCCAAAGAAATTCTATATATTCCAAAATCACTTTCAATTCTGAAAGATACCAGTCTTCCTCATTTCCTCAAAATCTGTTTTTTTTTTTTTTTTTTTTTTGAGACGGAGTTTCACTCTTGTTGCCCAGGCTGGAGTGCAATGGTGCGATCTTGGCTCACCACAACCTCTGCCTCCCAGGTTCAAGTGACTGTCCTGCCTCTGCCTCCCTAGTAGCTGGGATTACAGGCATGTGCCACCACGCCTGGCTAATTTTGTATTTTTAGTAGCGATGGGCTTTCTCCATGTTGGTCAGGCTGGTCTCGAACTCCTGACCTCAGGTGATCCACCTGCCTCGGCCTCCCAAAGTGCTGGGATTACAAGCATAAGCCACCGCCCCCGGCCATCATTTCCTCAAAATCTTTTATGGAATCATAATTTCTATAGAAATCTAATAATAAAAAAAATTAGCTAGGTGTAGTGGCATATACCTGTAGTCCCAGCTACTCAGAAGGGCAAGGCAAGAGGATCACTTGACCCCAGGAGGTTGAGGCTTAAGTGAGGTACCATGCCACTGCACTCCAGCCTGGGCAACATATTGAGACCCTGTCTCTACAAAAAATAAAAAATTAGCCGGGTGTAGTGGGGGTGCGTGCCTGTAGCCTCAGCTACTCGGGAGGCTGAGGTGGGAGGACTGATTGAGCCAGGGAGGCAAGGCTGAGGCTGCAGTGGGCTGTGATCATGCCACTGCATTCCAACCTGGGTGAGAGAGACCCCATTTAAAAAAAAATATATAGGGCCGGGTGCAGTGGCTCACACCTGTAATCCCAGCACTTTGGGATGCCAAGGCAGGCAGATAACCTGAGGTCAGGAGTTTGAGACCAGCCTGGCCAACATGGTGAAACCCCATTCCTACTAAAAATACAAAAATTAGCTAGGCATGGTGGCACATGCCTTTAGTCCCAGCTACTAGGGAGGCTGAGGCAGAAGAATGGCTTGAACCCAGGAGGCAGAGGTTTCAGTGAACTGCGATTGTGCCACTGCACTCCAGCCTGGGCGACAGAGCAAGACTCTGTCTCAAAAAAAAAAAAAAAAGGATAATCCATTCTGGCATGATATCAAAGACAGAGTGAGAAAATGAAAAATTTCTGTCCGGCTAAATCATCTCCACCAGAATCAAAAGAAAAAAAAAAGCTTATAAATCTATTGTTCATGTTAAAAAAAATGATGTGATGCAACAATAAATTGAGGAGCACAACATTTATTAACAAATATGACAAAGAGCCTGCATTTGCATGGGAAAAGGGCATTCTTGCACACTTCACTATGGCATATAAAATGGTATGATTTTTATCACCTTTTTTCAGGGAGTGGGGTCTCACTATATTGTCCAGGCTGGAGTGCATAGGTGCAATCATAATGCACTACAGCCTTGAATTCCTGGACTCAAGCAATCCTCCTGCCTCGGCCTCCTAAGAAGCTGGTGCATGCCACTCACCTGGATTAAACTAGTATTATTAACTTTTTAAAGAGGTTATGTTGCCTAAGCTGGCCTCAAACTCTCAGGCTCAAGCAATCTTCCTGCCTCAGGCTCCTGAGTAGGAGGAGCCTGGAACTACAGGCATGTGCCAATGTGCCTGGCTTAAACTGGTATTATTTTTGTGTAGAAAAATCTGTCAATGCGCTATGCAAAATGTTTGGCCTAGCAATTCTACTTCTAAAAAATTATCCTAAGAAAATAAGTACATAAGGCTGGGCATGGGCATAATGGCTATGCCCAGCACTTTGGGAGAATCGTGTAAGTCCAGGAGTTCAAGGCTGCAATGAGCTATGATCACACCACTACTGCACTCTGGCCTAGGCAACAGAGAGAGACCCTGTCTCAAAAAAAAAAAAAAAAAAAAAACAAAAAACACACACACAGAGATAAATATCTAAGGATTCTAACTACAGTTTTGGATGTAAGAATTAAACCTGTGGTTGATGTGGTGGCTCATAACTCATACCTGTAATCTCAGCACTTCCTGAGGATCACTTGAGCCCAGGAGTTTGAGACCAGCCTGGGCAATAAAGTGAAACCCCATATCTACAAAAAAAAAAAAAAACAACAACAAAAAATCAGCTAGGCATGGTGACACACACCTATAGTCCTATCTACTTGGGAGGCTGATGCCGGAGGATCACCTGAGCCCTGGAAGTCAAGGCTGCAGTGAGCCGTGACTGCACCACTGCACTCCAGCCTGGGCGACAGAGCCAGACCCTGTCTCTTAAAAAAAAAAAAAAAAAAAAAAAAAAAAAGCCAGGCATGGCGGCTCATGCCTGTAATCCCAGCACTTTGGGAGGCCGAGCTGGGCGGATCACCTCAGGTCAGGAGTTCAAGACCAGCCTGACCAACATGGAGAAACCCAGTCTCTACTAAAAATATAAAATTAGCCAGGTGTGGTGGTGCATGCCTGTAATCCCAGCTACTCGGGAGGCTGAGGCAGGAGAATCGCTTGAACCCAGGAGGCAGAGGTTGCGGTGGGCCAAGATAGCGCCATTGCACTCCAGTCTGGGCAACAAGGGTGAAGCTCCGTCTCCAAAAAAACAAAAACAAATGTTAAAGAACTTAAATGTCGAGTAAAAAGAAATTAAATAACTATTTAAATTTACACAATTCAGCCATTAAAAGCTATGATGTAAAATGATCCACATGTATCATTATGGAAAGGTGCTTATTATATGTCATATAACTCACCCAATATAAACTTTCTGTATCTTCACAATACTTACTTTCAGCTTCATGAGCCTTCAGCAGAGATACAGGCATAGTACCTTGTCTAACATCCCAAATACTCAACATTCCATCTTGGCCACCAGTAGCTACAACATGCTGTTGGTTGGGATGTCTATCAACACAGTGGAGTGGCACTCGGTCACCAGTCCTTTTGTGGGAGATAACAATGACGTCAAAATCAAATAAAGTATAATTTATCTTTGTGTAACACAGGAAACACGTTTTTTGTTTGTTTTGAGACAAGGCCTCACTTACCCAGGCTGGAATGCAGCACTGCAATCATTGCTTACTGTAGGCTCAAACTCCCTGGGCTCAGGTATCCTCCCACCTCAGCCTCCTGAGTTGCTGGGAGTACATGTGTGTACCATCATGCCTGGTTAACTTTTTGTATTTTTGTAGAGATGGGGTTTCTCCATGTTGCCCAGGTTGGTCTCAAACTCCCAGGCTCCAGTGATCTAGCCACCCTGGCCTCCCAGAGTGCTGGGATGACTGGTAACTGTGCCCAGCCTGTTTTTTTTTTGTTTATTTTTTAAGAGACCAGACTCAGTGGCTCACACCTGTAATCCCAGCACTTTGGGAGGCCAAGGCAGGTGGATGACTTGAGGTTCAAGACCAACCAGGCCAAAATGGCGAAACCCCATCTCTACTAAAAATACAAAAACTAGCCAGGCATGGTGGCACATGCCTGTAGTTCCAGCTACTTGGGAGGCTGAGGCATGAGAATCGCTTGAACCCGGTAGGCAGAAGTTGCAGTGAGCCAAGATCATGCCACTGCACTCCAGCCTGGGTGACAGAGTAAGACTCTGTCTCAAAGAAAAAAAAAAAAAAAAAAGAGAGATAGGGTCTTGTCTTGTTACCCAGGCTACAGTGCAATGGCCTATCTACAGCTTGCTGCAAGCTGGGCTCAAAAGAGCCTTTTGCCTCAGCCTCCCAAGTAGCTAGGACTACAGGCACATGCTACCGTGCCAGGCTATTTTAAGAAATTTTGGTAGAGATGGGGTCTCACTGTGTTGCCCTAGCTGGTCTCAAACTTCTCACCGCAGATAATCCTTCCAAAATGTTGGGATTACAGGCATGAGTCACCATGCTCAGCCAAGAAACATGTTTTATATGGTAACTAAGTGACAACTTAGTGGCTGGAGCTACTGGCTGAATCTTTTTTTTATTTGAGACAGAGTTTTGTTCTTGTTGCCCAGGCTGGAGTGCAATGGCATGATCTTGGCTCACTGCAAACTCTGGCTCCCAGGTTCAAGTGATTCTCCTGCAAACTCTGGCTCCCAGGTTCAAGTGATTCTCCTGCAAACTCTGGCTCCCAGGTTCAAGTGATTCTCCTGCAAACTCTGGCTCCCAGGTTCAAGTGATTCTCCTGCAAACTCTGCCTCCCAGGTTCAAGTGATTCTCCTGCAAACTCTGGCTCCCAGGTTCAAGTGATTCTCCTGCAAACTCTGGCTCCCAGGTTCAAGTGATTCTCCTGCAAACTCTGGCTCCCAGGTTCAAGTGATTCTCCTGCAAACTCTGCCTCCCAGGTTCAAGTGATTCTCCTGCCTCAGCCTCCTGAGTAGCTGGGTCTATAGGCACGTGCCACCATGCCTGGCTAGTTTTTGTATTTTTAGTAGAGACGGGGTTTCACCGTGTTGGCCAGGCTGGTATTGAACTCCTGACCTCAAGTGATCTGCCTGCCTCGGCCTCCCAAAGTGCTGGGATTACAAGCATGAGCAACCACGCCCAGCCTGGCTGAATCTTAATGATACCAAAAAAAATGAACTAAATTAGATATATTTCTAAATAGTACAATTTTGAAATAATTCAAGGCCACAATTATTCATTTTCACTTCAATTTGGAGACATGGAATGAAAGACAATCCGATGGTAAGATGTACAAATCACATTTCCACTTGTTAAATTATTTAAAAACTCATACATCAATTATATACTAAATATTATTTATCATCTTATTTAATGCTTAGTTTATGTAACTATTTTTTCAGTGTGACACATTCTATTTTCTTATGAGAGAACGTTGTACACCTACAAAGGGGGATTTCTGCTCAGAAAAAATATTTGGAATTATATTTTTCCCCCAATCATTACATCTGGAGTATATTTTATCCATTAAACAATCATTGAAAGAGCAGAAATAAGTTCTCCATGAAATAATACAAACTTCAAAGAGTAAAGGCTCTGAATCACTATAACAAATAATTACTAAATGAAGCATAGTAGTATCAACCCCGTCAAGTTATGCTTGCTCTACCAAATTTTAATCAGGGATCTCCCTCTTAAAATGCAATTAAAATTCAATATGGCTTAAAGCCAGTAGCTATAAACAACCTAACACATTAATTTGTGGATTACATTACTGAAATTACAAATCAACACTTACAGTGACAATATCTGAGAAGGCTCATTTCCTTGTTGTCTGAAATCCCATATTTTCAACTGTCCAATTGAATTTACAGTAAGAATCTCAGGAGTTCGAAGAAAGGTTACAGCATGGAGTGTACTACTATCTGCATTGTCTAAAAATTTAAAAAATGGTAGTATGTGTTAATGAGTCCCCTTTTTTTTCCAAGAAAATCTTAAATCACACTCCTTTCATGGATTGATATATTACAATTTCCAGTAACTTATAATTTAAATTTCTATAGAAAAATGCATGGTTAATGTATATGTTTAAATGGATTCTCTTTGGATGGGAAAAATATTTACTCACAGGACATCTGAACTGTTTTCTGTTTCTTTCTTTTTTTTTTTTGCTCGTTGCCCAGGCTGGACTGCAATGGCGCGATCTCGGCTCACCGCAATCTCCACCTCTCGGATTCAAGCTATTCTCCTGCCTCAGCCTCCCAAGTAGCTGGGATTACAGAAATGTGCCACCACACCCAGCTAATTTTGTATGTTTAGTAGAGACTGGGTTTCTCCATGTTGGTCAGGCTGGTCTCGAACTCTCGACCTCAGGTGATCCACCAGCCTCGGCCTCCCAAAATGCTGGGATTACAGGCGTGAGCCACCACGCCTGGCCTACTGTTTTTTCTTTTTGTTTTTTGAGATGGATCTTGCTCTGTCACCCAGGCTAGAGGGCAGTGGCGTACTCTGGGCTCACTACAACCTCCGCCTCCCAGGTTCAAGCGATTCTCTTGCCTCGGCCTCTCTAGTACCTGGGATTACAGGTACATGCCACCATGCCTGGCTAATTTTTGTATTTTTAGTAGAGACGGAGTTTCACCATGTTGGCCAGGCTGGTCTCGAACTCCTGAGCTCAGGTGATCCGCCTCACTCAGCCTCCCAAAGTGCTAGGATTACAGGCATGAGCCACCAGGCCCAGCCTTGAACTGTTTTCTAAACGGAAGGCTGAGTTTTCATACATTTCTTTTTAACTCTTAAGATTGTTACCCTGCATTTCTGAGAGAGTTGTTCAAGCTCCTCTAAACCCAATCTTACTTCCCACTAGTCCCTGACCTAGAACTTTCATTCTACTGAGCCAAACTCCAGTGCTTCCTACAGAGCTCATTCTAACCTTGTATTATTCTGCAGACTCATCCCAAATCTACTCATTTTCACCCTCATCAACTCTCGCCCTCTCCATGAAGTCACTCCTTATTGTCATAATGGTCCTTTTTGTTGATTTCCTAGTGTTTAGAACTTATGCCTCATAATTTAACATATACTTTATGGACTTTAGTTTGTGCCACTCCTCTACACTGCCACCAGGCAATGGTCATTAATTAACAAATAAGTAATGTCGCCCAGTGCAGTGGGTCATGTCTGTAATCTCAGCACTTCGGGAGGCCGAGGTGGGCAGACCACTTGAGCCCAGGAGTTTGACATCAGCCTGGGCAACATGGTGAAACCTCGTTTCTACAAAAATTAGCTGGGCATGGTGGTGTGCATCTGTAGTCCCACATCCCTGGAAGGCTGAGGTGGGAGGATCGCTTGAACCTGGGAGGCAGAGGTTGCAATGAGCTGGGATCATGCCACTGCACTCCAGCCTGGGTGACAGAGCAAGACCCTGTCTCAAAAAAAAAAAAAAAAAAAAAAAAAGTAATGCAACTTAACTCAGAAATGAAAATCATAATAAACAACACAAAAGGCCAGGTACAATGGCTCACGCCTGTAATCCCAGCACTTTGGGAGGCCGAGGCAGGCGAATGACAAAGTCAAGAAATCAAGACCATCCTGGCCAACATGTTGAAAGCCCGTCTCTACTAAAAATACAAAAATTAGGTGGGTGTGGTGGCATGCGCCTGTAGTCCCAGCTCCTCGGGAGGCTGAGGCTGGAGAATCGCGTGAACCCGGGAGGTGGAGGTTGCAGTGAGCTAAGGTTGTGCCACTGCACTCCAGCCTGGTGACACAGCGTGACTCCATCTAAACAAACAAACAAACAAACAAACAAAACACACACACACAAAATGGATTCATGGGCTCAATTCCTAGAGATTCTGATTTAAAAGGTCTAGAGTGGTCGACAGTTAAAAAATTTCCTCAGAGAAGTCTGGCTGAAGCATAGTTCAGAACCAATACACTTAGTTTTCCACCTAAAAGATGTAACTTCTGTGATTTTGCATTACAGACTCTTTGCAATCTAGCCCCAGCTTACTCCTCTCTTGCTTCATCTTTCATCTCTCCTAAATAAATATCTAAAGTCGGGTCAAACTATACTTTTTGTCATTCTCTGAATGTCTTTATCCTGCCTCTGGCCTATTCCCTTTGTCTAGCACGCCATCTTTTATTATTACTTATGGTCTAGAACCTAGAAAAACTATTAATTACTACCTGCTTCCAGATGTTTTATCTGATAATGCCCTCTCACCAAAAAAAAAAAAAAAGGTTTCTGTTTCCTCTAGTCAGTCATTCATACTGGTCTCATCAACATACTGTCTTGACAAAGGGATCCTGCCTTGCGTTGTGTGTGCACATGTGTACATATATTTTATATTTTTTTGAGACAGAGTCTTGCTCTGTCACCCAGGCTGGAGTGCGGTGGCATGATCTCGGCTCACTGCAGCCTCTCAGTCTCTCAGGTTCAAGCGATTCTCATGCCTCAGCCTCCCAAGCAGCTGGGATTACAGGCCTGTGCCACCATGCCCAGCTAATTTTTGTATTTTTAGTAGAGATGGGGTTTTGCAATATTGGCCAGGCTGGTCTCAAACTCTTGGCCTCAAATGATCTGCTCGCCTTTGCCTCCTAAGGTGCTGGGATTATAGGCGTCAGCCACTGTACCCGGCCATATATTTTTACATCCCTCAATCACTTAACATTGTGTTTACTTTTTTTTTTTAGATGAAGTCTCTCTCTGTCACAAGGCTAGCGTGCAGTGGTGTAATCTTGGCTCACTGCAAACTCTGCCCCCCGGGTTTAAGCGATTCTCCTGCCTCAGCCTCCCGAGTAGCTGGGACTACAGATGCACATCACCTCACCCAGCTAATTTTTGTTATTTTCAGTAGAGACGGATTTTCACCACGTTGGCCAGGATGATCTCGATCTCTTGACCTCGTGATCCGCCTGACTCACCCTCCCAAAGTGCTGGGGTAACAGGCATGAGCCACCGTGCCTGGCAGTATTTACTTAGTATATGGTAAGTGCTCAATTACTCTGATGGATGAAAGGAATACAATGATTTTTCTTTTTTTGAAACAGGGTCTCCCTCTGTCGCCCAGGTGGGACTGCAGAGTGCCATCACAGCTCACCACAACCTCCGCCTCTCAGGTTCAAGCGATTCTCCTGCCTCAGCCTCCTGAGTAGCTGGGATTTACAGGTATGCGCCACCACGCCTGGCTAACTTTTCTTTTTTTTTTTTAAACAGAGTTTCACTCTTGTTGCCCAGGCTGGAGTGCAATGGTGCGATCTCTGCTCACTGCAACCTCCGCCTCCCAGGTTCAAGTGATTCTCCTGCCTCAGCCTCCCAAGTAGCTGGGATTACAGGCATGTGCCACCATGCCCAGCAAATTCTGTAGTTTTAGTAGAGACGGTGTTTCTCCATGTTGGTCAGGCTGGTCTCGGACTCCCGACCTCAGGTGATCCACCTGCCTCGGCCTCCCAAAGTGCTGCAATTGCCGGGGTGAGCCACCACACCCAGCCTAACTTTTGTATTTTTAGAAGAGACTAGGTTTCGCCATGTTGGCCAGGCTGGGATTTTTCTTACCTATGGTTCTTACAGCTTCCTTGTGATCAGCTCTGAAGAGATTTATTCGACCATCCTCTCCAACTGTAACGATTTCTGGGTTGTTGCACACAACACCTGTACATGGTGCACTGCTATAGGAAGGACTGCCAGGGCCTGTGTGGTAGTGAGCTGTAGTCCACTGCTGGTTGACTGACAGAGTCTAGGCATCAGAAATGAAGATACTATTAAAGCAAAGTACTAAGGAATTAGCACTTCTTCCCAACAAGAGTATCTTTAAATTCTGACTCACACCCTTCTACAAGAATAAATCTCTCCTTTTTCCTTTAGAATAATGAAATCTAGAAACTACTGCCATCAAAGTTCTATATACACTGAATTAGATACAAAAGGAATATTGTTTAATAATGCCCCACATTTATCTCAAACTACAGTAATGACTTTTAGGGATCAAGCAGTTGGATGTTCAAAAGCAACTCTTTGTATTCTTATGGGAATTAACCTACATCTAAAATATACATATCTGGCCCACGGCTGTCGCTCATGCCTGTAATCCTAGCACTTTGTGAGGCCAAGGCAGGCAGATCATCTGAGATCAGGAGATCGAGACCAGCCTGGCCAATATGGCAAAATCCCGTCTCTACTAAAAATACAAAAATTTGCTAGGTGTGGTGGCACGCGCCTGTAATCCCAGCTACTTGGAAGGCTGAGGTGTGAGAATTGCTTGAACCAGAGAGATGCAGGTTGCAGTGAGCAGAGATCGCACCACTGCACTCCAGCCTGGGTGACAGAGAGAGACTCTGTCTCAAAAAAAAAAATAAATAAATAAAATAAAATAAAATAAATAAAATATTAACCTCTATAGCTTTTTCTAAATGACTCAAAAAAACCCTTAACATGAACTGGGACTTATATTAACTAGGCATGTCTATTAGAAAAGGTTACCTTTGGCTGGGCGTGGTGGCTCACACCTGTAATCCCAGCACTTTGGGAGGCCGAAGAGGGTTAATCACCTGAGGTCAGGTGAGATCAGCCTGACCAACATGGAGAAACCCCATCTCTACTAAAAATATAAAATTAGCCGGGCGTGGTGGCACGTGCCTGTAATCCCAGCTACTTGGGAGGCTGAGGCAGGAGAATCACTTGAACTCAGAAGGTGGAGCCTTGGCTGCGGTGAGCCAAGATTGCGCCACTGCACTCCAGTGCGCGGGCAACAAGAGCAAAACTCCGTCTCAAAAAAAAAAAAAAAATCACTTTTCAAACTAAAGTTCTTTACCTGGTTATTTGGATGGTGAAGGAAAACTGTTACACATCCTGTTGATGAAGCAGCGACAATTCTTTCCTGGTCAAAAAACTAAAGAGAAAATTTCTGCTTGTTAAAGATTCAGAAATATTAGCAGGGAGGAAGTCCATTTGTTTATTTAACTCAATTAGTAGCAAATCTTATAACAATTTTAAAAAGCAAAGAGCCTATGAGTGCTAAGGAAATAAAATGTGTTAATGAAGCTGAAAGGCCAAACTGCCATACAAAGTATTTTCATGAATAAACAATATTTTTTCCTAGACACATTCACCCACAATTGATTTAATTTGGGACCAACACAATGAAACCTTAGGAAAATATTATTCCTGGCTGGGTGCAGTGGCTCACGCCTGTAATCTCAGCATTTTGGGAGGCCTAGGTGGACGGATCACTTGAGCTCAGGAGTTCAAGACCAGCCTGCGCAAGATGGCGAGGCCTCGTCTCTACAAAAATGAGTTGGGGTTGTAGGGAAGTGGAGGTTGCAGTGAGCCAAGATTGAGCCCCTGCATTCCAGCCTAGTTGACAGAGCAAGACTCAGTTTCAAAAAAAGAATAAAAATTTTAAAAAAGAAAAGCCAGGCACGGTGGCTGACGCCTGTAATCCCAGCACTTTGGGAGGCTGAGGCAGGCGGATCACGAGGTCAGGAGTTCGAGACCAGCCTGGCCAATACGTTGAAACCTCATCTCTACTAAAAATACAAAAATTAGCTGGGCGTGGTGGCATGTGCCTGTACTCCCAGCTGCTCAGGAGGCTGAGGCAGAAGAATCACTTGAACCCACGAGGTGGGGTTGCAGTGAGCCGAGATCGAGCCACTGCACTCCAGCCTGGGTGACAGAGCAAGACTCGTCATAAAAAAGAAAAAAAAAAAAAAAAAGGAAAGGAAAATATCATCTGGGCATGGTGGCTCACACCTGTAATCCCAGCACTTTGGGAGGCCAAGCCGGGTGGACCACGAGGTCATGAGTTCAAGACCAGCCTGGCCAACATGGTGAAACTCCATCTCTACTAAAAATACAAAAATTAGCCAGGCATGGTGGCATGTGCCTGTTGTCCCAGCTACTCGGGAGGCTGAGGCAGGAGAATTGCTTGAACCCAGGAGACAGAAGTTGCAGTAAGCTGAGCTCTCGCCACTGCACTCCAGCTCGGGTGACAGTATGAGACTTCGTCTCCAAAAAAAAAAAAAAATGTATCTTTCCTAGAGCTAGATAGCTTTCTTTTTTATTTTATTTATTTATTTATTTATTTATTTATTTATTTTTTGAGACAGAGTTTCGCTCTTGTTGCCCAAGCTGGCGCACTCTCGGCTCACTGCAACCTCTGCGCCCGGGTTCAAGCGATTCTCCTGCCTCAGACTCCCGAGTAGCTGGGATTACAAGCGCGCACCAGGGCTAGGTAGCTTTCTATGGAAAATGCAGGGGCTCTCCACACCAGGATTTGAAAACTTAATTTCGGCCGGGCGCCATGGCTCACTCCTGTAATCCCAGCACTTTGGGAGGCCGAGGCAGGCAAATCACCAGGTCAGGAAATAGAGACCATCCTGGTTAATATGGTGAAACCCCGTCTCTATTAAAAATACAAAAAATTAGCCGGGTATGGTGGCTTGCGCCTGTAGTCCCAGCTACCCGGGAGGCTGAGGCAGGAGAATCGCTTGAATCCGGGAAGCGGAGGTTGTAGTGAGCTCAGATCATGCCACTGTACTCCAGCCTGGGTGACAGAGCAAGACTCCATCTTAAAAAAAAAAGAAAAAAAAGAAAACTCAATTTCATCCCCACCACTCATTACTGGTTTTGAGACTTTGGCCAAGTTAAGTTCACTAAATCGTGGTAAATCTTTAAAACGGGAGCACTAATCTCTACTTAGGGAGTTGTTATGAGAATTCAAAAAACAAAATGATGTTATCCCCCTGCACAGTATCTGTCACATAGTACATGCTCAAGATATATTAGTCTCAATTTTCTCATTGAGAAAAACAAAGTAAAACAAAGTAACGATACTTGATTCACTGGCATGCAACAATAATTAATTTTTGTAAAGCTCCCCAAACGGTATTTAGCACATAGTCGACAGTCAATTAATAAAAAAGTATGATTAAATCTACATCCCCTTTCCCAGTCCTTTTTCTGCCACTAAATGGCTAAATGATGTTGGGCAAATCATAACTTACAGAGCACTCAGTTTTCTGTAAACGAGGGGTGACACCAGACAACTTTTACGATGCTCTGCTTGTTTAAATGTATTACTCAGGACTTTCAAAGTTAGCTTTTGGATGCTACACAGATTTACCTGTAAATCCATTACATCACCATGGTGTCTGATATCACACAATAACTGATGGTCTCCTTCAAACCCTCCATCAGAGTCCAAGTTTCCAAAATCTCCAATAGACCACAGTGAAATATAATTTTCCTGTAAAACAGAAAGTTTTGTCTTGAGATGACATAAACGTCAACTCTCGGAAAATAAAAGTTGTGCTCCCGTCCGGAAACGTTGCTCCAAAACATCTCAAATGGTATGGTGAGTTTAAAACACAACGAGATACGAGGCTCAGGCATGCCATCACCGGCTCTGAGCTACGGAGCAACCGCGCCTGAGACAGGGGTCCGGGGGACCTAAAAGTGCGAGAAGAACCAGAAGGTGGGAGTTGGCGCGCGGGAGGCCAGGGGTCAGCTCAACCGGAGAGAGGGAGGAGGTAGGGGCTCGTCCCTATCAGCGGCGATACCTCATTGTCCCAAGATCCTGTAGCGAACGTCTCCGCGGTCTGTAAACTTCCCGGAGGCAGCGGTCGCCAGCGGGTTTTGCTGATTTTCTGAGACACAAACTTCGCATAAATTTCCTCCATGCCGAAAGCAGCCGCAGCAGGTACTGCAAAAAGCAAGCACAGTGCGCGCCTCTCAGCCCCGCCTCTTCCCGCGGAACCCTGATTGGATGGGACTTTAGGACGGAGACGGTGGCTGCAGAGAGTCAATTCTCGTCGATAGCCAGTGTGGGCACAGTCAGTACCTAGACTGAGAGGCCCACCCATCTCACAGAGCAGCTCTGAGCAAAGGCAAGAGCGCTTTGGCCTTTGAGCAGTAGGACTTGCTCCTAATCTGCAATGTCAGTATTTTCTTGTGTTCAATAATTGTGCAGTGTAAAATTTAAGTGCAAAAACAGAACAAAATCAATGCAGTAGAAACCACCTTGAAACCACACCTAAGCAGTTGCAGGTCACTGCGCATAGAAAACGATTCAAAAATCCTTAAATACTCGTGGAAGTACCTCGAATAAAGTGCCAACCTACTATCCTAAACCTCTCCCTCTTGTCTCCCAAACAAATACTTTGCTTCAAAGTTAATACACACTGTCAGAGCCTGGAGTTGGAATTCTGAAAGACTCCAGTTTTAGTTTTGATGCCAATTGCCTAGCTTTGGTCAATTCAATTACGTGCATGATTAAGAATGAAGTTTGTGATACCTATTGTCAACGGCCCAGGAATCAGTTTTCTAGGTTCCTTCTGTGCTTTTGGTTACACCTATAATATTCTTCCCTTCCTCTTTACTCCTCAGAATCCTGCCTATCCTTCAAGGATCTGTTCTTTCCTTTACCATTTCCTGACGACCCCATCCAATGTTGATCTAAATCAACACCATTTTTTTTTCTTTTTTAAGACAGGGTCTCTGTGGCCCAAGCTGGAGTGCAGTGGTACAATCTCAGCTCACTGCAACCTCTGCCTCCACCTCCCAGGTTCACGTGATTCTCCCACCTCAGCTTCCAGGGTAGCTGGGACTACAGGTGTGCGCCACCATGCCTGGCTAATTTTTTTTTTTTTTTTTTTTTTTTTTTTTTGTAGAGACGGGATTTCACCATATTGGCCAGGCTGGTCTCGAACTCTTGACCTCAGGTGATCCAACTGCCTTGTCCTCCCAAAGTGCTGGGATTCAGGCGTGAGCTAGCATTTGATATCTAGACCACTAATGACATATATTTTGGATATATCTTATGTTAGTTTTCTCTAGATGCATATTCCTTCCCCATTAGAATGTAAATCCTACTGAATACAAGAGATATGACTTATTCAACTAAAAAATGAAGCTCTTTTACACTATAGGTATTCATAACTGTATGTTGGTTATTTCTTTAAAAAGGGCCATTATGCTACTGTTGTTTTTATGTGATATTGGTAGTCCTACTTCACAGGGACAGTTTACGGAAGCACTGCATGTAAATGCAATCCATCTGGGTCAGCTTTAGAGTTACCAGTTTCCTATCAAGGATTTGACTTTTTTCTTTTCTCCAAATGGAAGATCATCAAGAAACTGTAGAAAGATGAAATGGAAAATATTAAGTGGGTTACAGTCCCAAATCAACAATTTTATTCATGTTTAATACTGAAGTAAAGAACACGTTTTGGCCAGGCACGGTGGCTCACGCCTGTAATCCCAGCACTTTGGGAGGCCAAGGCAGGCAGATCACGAGGTCAGGAGTTCAAGACCAGCCTGGTCAACATGGTGAAACCCTGTCTCTACTAAAAATACAAAAATATTGGCTGGGCATGGTGGTGCGTGCCAGTAATTCCAGCTACTCGGGAGGCTGCGGCAGAATTGCTTGAACCGGGACCTGGGAGGTGGAGGTTGCAATGAGCCAAGATCATGCCACTGCATTCCAGCCTGGGCTACAGAGTGAGACTCCGTCTCAATCAAAAGCAAAAAAAACAAAAAGAAACCAGTTTTGCCTGTAGTTTCATTTATGGTCACATAATCCCAGAAAATAGGTAGTGTTGATTTTGGATTGGAAGCAGGCCAGTGTCACATTTTACAAAATCGGATAAGAACTAGAATTTGAAAATTGTGCTGATATAGTGGCACAGATGTCTTAGCTTTGTTTCCTTCTAAAAGATTACTGGAGGCCGGGCGCTGTGGCTCATGCCTGTAATCCCAGCACTTTGGGAGGCCGAGGCGGGCGGATCATAAGGTCAGGAGATCGAGACCATCCTGGCTAACACGGTGAAACCCCGTCTCTACTAAAAATACAAAAAATTAGCCGGGCGTGGTGGCGGGTGCCTGTAGTCCCAGCTACTCGGGAGGCTGAGGCAGGAGAATGGCCTGAACCCGGGAGGCGGAGCTTGCAGTGAGCCGAGATCGCGCCACTGCACTCCAGTCTGGGCGACAGAGCGAGACTCCGTCTCAAAAAAAAAAAAAAAGTTACTGGACTAGATGATGGCTGGATTCTGTCAGTCTCAGGTCTAATTAGGAGTCAGCTATTTGGACGCGACAAGCAATGTTCTCAGTGAGCTTCTCACTCATGGTCTTGCAGAGCTGAGAGCAATAAAGCCACGGTGGAATTTGTGAGGCTTAATTAGGTGGAAATGCACACTTACGTCGGGAGAATAACACGTTCACCAAAGGACACAGTGGTATTTTTTAACCAATCGCAACTCTGTACGTTGGTATTATTCTAAGGGAGCAAAGCTTTGCCCCAACCCCCACCCCCATGTCCTGGTACTCTTCCACTCTCTGAGAGCTTTAGAACCGGGGTTCCAAAGTCTCTGCTTAGCCTAACAGTGACGTGCTTGTCACAAAGCCAGAGGCCGGTGTACTCGGGTTAGAGAGGGCCTTTGTCGTTGGGTTTTATTCTTATTGTATTATTCGGGCTCCACCGACCCAAATATTAGTCAACTGGGTTGGGCGAGGTAGGACGGATGAAGCCCACCGTCTAACAATCTGGACATCTATAGGAGCAGATCCGCCGCTTGAAACAGCTGACCCAGCGACGACTGCGGAACCACTAGCAGCGTCTGCACAGATCGACCCCGCCATCCCGCCGTCCCGCTCGGTGACTGGAGACGCAGCCGGGAACGCGACTGATCAGGCTACCGAGCCGGGCCGCAGGGCGAAAGCGGTGCGGTCCGAGGCCTTAGAAAGGGACACGCAGCAGCGGCAGTGGCGCTGACTCAGCCCGGCCTCCCTGCAGTCCCCTGGCAGCGGTAGCAGCCACAGGGGCGGGCGGCTGGGCCACACGCCTCCCCCGCCCTCGGCCCCACCCGGCCGCACCCTAAGCCGCGCGGCATCGCAGAGCGCATGCGTGCCGCGGGGGATGCCGGGAGCGCGCAGTGGCGGCAGCGGCGGCGACGGCAGTAACAGCGGCAGCTACAGCGGGGACGCGAGCGGGGCGGTGACGGTGTGGGAGGTGGTCTCACTCTTGGGAAAACTGCTGGGCACCGTCGTCGCGCTGAAGGTGGTTCTGTACCTGCTCCGAGTGTGCTTAGCGATGGCCTGGAAATCCGGCGGCGCCAGCCACTCGGAGCTAATCCACAATCTCCGCAGTAAGTGCCACCTCCGCCCGTTGTAGGGCAGCTGGGGCAGGCTGGGCCTGGACCGGGTCCCCCTGGGCCGTCCGGAACGTTTTGTCTGTCCCCGCGCGCCTGTTGGAGGGCTTCGGCGCAGAGTTGCCCCGGTAGTCCCGAACGGCGTGCGCTTGCAGTCGCCTCCCTCGGGACCTGTCACTCGTCGACGACGTGGACTGGAAGGGGAGAGAAAGAGCCAGGGGCCGCTGCTGGTGGGGGCAGGGGCAGTCGTCTCCCTGCAGGCCCTGGGGGAGGGAGTGCAGTACAGGTGGTGCTGCTGTCACTCAGGTCCGCGTCCGGGTCCGGCTTGTGAGGGGCGTGCCTTCGGGGTGGGAGCGTGTGGGCTGGCGCTCAGGAGACCCCACCCTCGTCCCCTGCATTTTTCTCACCTTCCTCCTCCATAATCAACCTCGCTGCAAGCTTTCCCTCTTATGCAGCCTCCCCCGCCCTCCGTTTTTTCCCCTGGAGGGAGATGCCACCGTCTGATACAGGCGAGGGGAGGAAGATGAGAGTATTGCCATTGCAGATGCTGGGAGAAATTTCTCGGGCGGCTGTCCAGTGGAAAGCTCCGTGCGGGGCGGAGAAAGAACAGGGGATGCTGTTCCTGAGAGACTTGTATTTCAGGAGCCTTTGCAGGTCCTGGATCAGCAGAGGGTTGTGTGTCTGATGTTCTTTTTTCAGGGCTACCATAGGCTTTAAAAACCTTATGTGGAGTTTCTTTATATCACTCTCCTTAGTTACTGTATTCCTTCTTCTGATGATAATTTTAGGATAGGATGAGTGCTGTGTCACTTTCTTTTTTTAAATCGAAATGTAGCGTCCCCGTTTTGTTGGGAGACTACAAGGGCCGCAGTCTATAATAAACTCACTGGTCAGAATTTATAGCATTCTTCGCTACTATGCAGTAATCATATCTTGTCACATGGTATTTTTAATTGTCCTGTGTTACTTAGCTTTTCATGTGTTTGTCTTATTTCTCAACTCGATTTGTAATTTCCTTAACGGCTGGCACCATTAAAAAAAATTTTTTTTGGCCGGGCTCATTGGCTCACGCCTGTAATGCCAGCACTTTGGGAGGCCGAGGCGGGTGGATTACCTGAGTTCAGGAGTTCGAGACCAGCCAGGCCGACATGGTGAAACCCCATCTCTACTAAAAATACAAAAATTAGCCGGACGTGGTGGTGCCTGCCTGTAATCCCAGCTACTTGTGAGGCTGAGGCAGGAGAATCGCGTGAACCCGGGACGGGGAGGTTGCAGTGAGCCAAGATCTTGCCACTGCACTCCAGCCTGGGCAACAAGGGCGGAAACTCCGCCTCAAAAAAAAAAATTTTTTTTTTTGAATTTTCTCTAAGAATTTAATAGTCATCCCTTTTTTTCATAAATGCCCATTAAATGTCCGTTATATGCCTAAATCTATGCTAGACAGACAAAGGTAATTGAGAGAAATTAGGAGTACTGTTTGGCACATGGTTGGTACTTTTTTTTTTTTTTTTTTTGAGACAGAGACTCCCTCTGTAGCCCAGACTGGAGTGCAATGGCGCGGTCTTAACTCACTGCAACCTCCGCCTCCCAGGTTCAAACAATTGTCCTGTCTCAGCCTCCTGAGTGGCTGGGACTACAGGCGCCTGCCAGCACGCCTGGCTAATTTTTGTATTTTTAGTAGAGAAGGGGTTTCACTATGTTGGCCAGGCTGATGTCGAACTCCTGACTTCATGATCCGCCTACCTCGGCCTCCCAAAGTGCTGGGATTATAGGCGTGAGCCACCGCGCCAGGCCAGTACTTGATATATTAGTCATTTTGGATTTTTTTTTGGTGGGGGGACAATACTTAATGTGGAAACTGAGTCTTTAGTGTTTGGTAAGAGAGAATGTTGATTTTTTTTTTTTTTAGACAGGGTTTCACTGTCACCCAGGTTGGAGTGCAGTGGTGTGAGCTCGGCTCACTGCAACCCCTGCTTTCTGTGCTCAAGCGATTTTCCCACTTCAGCCTCCTGAGTACAGTGGTGCCACCATACCAGGCTAATTTTTTAGGGTTTTTTTTTTTTTTTTTGGTAGTTTATGAGATGGGGTCTTTGCTATGTTGCCCAGGCTGGTCTTGAACTCCTGGACTCAAGCAATTTGTTGGACTCAGGCTCCCAAAATTTTGGGATTACAAGAGTGAGCCACCGCACCTGGCCATGGTGAATGTTTAGATGTCAACATTTTTTTTTTTTTTGAGACAGAGTTTTGCTCTTGTTTCCCAAGCTGGAGTGCAATGGCGTGATCTTGGCTCACTGCAACCTCTGCCTCCTGGGTTCAAGCGATTCTTCTGCCTCAGCCTCCCGAGTAGCTGGGATTACAGGCACCCACTACCACGCCTGGCTAATTTTTAGTAGAAATGGGGTTTCACCATGTTGGCCAGGCTGGTCTCAAACTCTTGACCTAAGGTGATCTGCCTGCCTCGGCCTCCCAAAGTGCTTGAATTACAGGTGTGAGCCACCACGCCCAGCCTAGATGTCAATATTTTGTCAAGCATTGTCAGGTTCATTTTATGGAATGATGCTTGATTGGAAATGGACATTTATGTGCTACAACAGTAGTATGAAGTATGATTTGCGTTCTCATGGATGGCACATAAGCTCAATATGTTGTAAATATTTTTACGAAATCCCTTAACATGATCTCAGTGCCTTCTATTGCAGTATATGTACCTGAAACATTTTGTACACAAATTGTGATTAAGTAATTTTCCACCGGTAGGTTATCATAGTAGGCACTTGGCTGTGGCAGAAATTTGTAATCAATTAGGCTCTTAAAGTCTCTCCTTTTTTGGGCCAAATTTGTGGTAAGCCAAGACTAGATAGATCTTTTCCCGGTGGTTTCATAATCACTTTAATGTATTGCATTACTGTTCTTAGCTGAAATTTCTAAGGATGTTTTTCTGTCAGGAAATTTAATAAGGAATATTTAATATACATAGATGTTGATTTTGCAAATAGTTTTATACTAGATTTATGATTGGTAAGAGGAAATTAGAGTAGAATAGTTGTTTAGCCTCTTTTGTAACACTTGTGCAACTTTAGTTTCAACTTCTTGCTGAGGTAATTCTAGCTAATAGATTTCTTTTTATTAGCTTATTATAAAAGTAATACTTGCTCATGTGAAAATTGTAATTGACATAAAATTTGAAAATATTGCCTTCCTTCCTCATTATTCTGTGTATATTCTTCCTAAATTAAAGGCTTTTAATTGAAATCTTAGAAAAATATAAAAATGTGATTGTGTTGATGTTGAAATGAAAAGGGGCCTGCTTACTAGAAGGGGAAGGAAATTACATTTTTAATGGTTTTTTTTTTTTTTGAGACAGAGTTTCACTCTTATTGCCCAGGCTGGAGTGCAATGGCGCGATCTCAGCTCACCACAACCTCTGCTTCCCAGGTTCAAGCAATTCTCTGGCCTCAGCCTCCCGAGTAGCTGGGATTACAGGCAGGCGCCACCACACCCAGCTAATTTTGTATTTTTAGTAGAGACAAGGTTTCTCCATGTTGGTCAGCTGGTCTTGAATTCCCAACCTCAGGTGATCCGCCTGCCTCAGCCTCCCAAAGTGCTGGGATTACAGGCATGATCCACCACACCTGGCCAATAGTTTTTTTGTTTTGTTTTGTTTTTAAGAAATGAAGCTTAATATAATTTGTTAAGAATATTTTGTTTTCCTTTTGTATTAAAATCTATCATAATAGGACTGTGGTTGTATGATTTCATAGTTGATGCATCATTTATAGAATATTTCAGATTGTAATGGTAGATTTCTTATGTCATGGCTTATATTATAACCACTCTTAAGTAACTTAGAACAGTGACTAAAACTTGAGCATGCTTCAAAATCTCCTGAATCACCTGGAGAGCTTTTCAAAACACAGATTGCCGGAGCTTGAGAATTTGTATTTCTAACAGATTTGTAAGTGGTGCCACTGCTGGTCCAGGGACCACATTTTGAGAACCAGTGACATGGAGAATTGAAAATTATAAGGTTGAATTCTGCCAGCATTTCAGCTAAATCAGTTTTATGCTTTAGAATAATGTTTTAGAAAAAGTCTATAGCAGTCTTGCCCTATAGAGTGCTTGGTGATGTTCTCTATATTGTCCAGTGTGGTAGCTACTCGCTACATGTGGCATTTAACATTTGAAATGTGGACAACTGAAGAACCGAAATTCGATTTTTTAAAAAATTAACTTAATGAAATAACCACATGTATCCAGTAGTTACCATATTGGACAGCACAGGTCTCTAGAAATGAAAAAATACAATTATTTTATGATTATGGACTGGTAATGTGCTCGTGAAACAAATTAGCTTAATTTAAAACTGTGAGCCTGCTTAATCCAGGGAATGTGACTATTTAAATAATGTTTATATTAGAGTTTACTTCCTACTCGTATTGAGATAATTTCAAGCCATGGTAAAATTTAGGAAGATAGCCAGAGTAGGTGAGGTGATGTTCTGGAGCCAGGGGTATTTAAACCAGAGGGTTTGTGGGAGGTTAACTTAATGGATAGGCTTCAAATGCTATAGAGTAGTCCCTCCCTTATCCCATGGTTTTGCTTTCTGAAGTTTCAGTTACCCCAAGTCAACTGAGGTCTGAAAATATTAAATGGGAAATTCCTGAAACAAGCAATTCATAAGTTTTAAATTGTGTGCTGTTTTGAGTAGCGTGAGGAACTCTCTGGACGTCCCACTTGATCCTGCCCGTGACATGAATCATCCCTTTGTTCAGCATATCTATGCTGTCTACACTACCTGCCCGTTTGTCACTTAGTAGCCTATTTGGTTAGCAGTGACTGTCATAGTATCACAGGGCTTGTGTCCAAATAATCCTTATTTTACTTAATAATGGACCCAAAGTGCAAGAATAATGGTGCTGGCATGTAATTATACTTGTTCTATTTTATTCATTATTTTTGTTAATTTCTTAATTGTGCCTAATTTATAAACTAAACTTTATTATAGGTATGTTACGTATAGGAAGAAAACAACATACAGATGGTCCCTGACTTAACAGTGGTTTGACTTACAAGTTTTTTACTTTACTGGATGTAAACCTGTCATAAGGGACATAAACCTGTTATAAGTTAAGGAAGGCCGAGTGCGGTGGCTCACACCTGTAATCTCAGAACTTTGGGAGGCTGAGTCAGGAGGATCGCTTCAGTCCAGGAGTTTGAGACCAGCCTAGGCAACATAGTGAAAATAACATTTGTCATTTTCTGTACAAAAAATAAACAAAATTAGCTGGGCATTACGGTGCATGCCTGTAGTCTCAGCTACATGAGCTACGTAGGAGGCTGAGATGGGAGGATCACTTGAGCCCGAGAGGTTGAGGGTGCAGTAAGCCAAGATCATGCCACTGCACTCAAGCCTGGGTGATGGAGCAATACCTTGTCTCAAAAAAAAAAAAAAATGTTGAGTATCTGTATGGGCTGTATGGGCTTTGGTATTGTATGCGGTTTCAGGCATCTATTAAGGGTCTTGGACCGTATTTCCTGGGGGTAAAGGGAAACTACTGTACTGACCACTGAAAGCAATTGTTCTTTTATCTATTTTTATTTGTAAAAATAATTCAGTCCATTCCCCTAATGATCAATTGTTTCTACTTATGTTTCTTTTGCATTCTTGATTTTGTCATTTTACATATATAATGTTTATGGAATTTGTCATTTAGTCAGCTGATATTTTAGTGCTTTCTATATGACAGGCACTGGGGATACAGCAGTGAACAAAACAAACATCCACTCCCTCTTGTAGCTTCTAATGGGAGCAGCCAAGTATAGTATGTCACATGATAAGTGACAAAGTAGGGAGGGAGGACAGAGTGTGTGGGGCAGTAGGTTTATAGTTGTAGAGAAGGCCTCAGTAAGGTATCATTAGACCAAAGATTTGCTGGAGGAGTAGACACATATCACGCAGGTAGACTTGGGATAAGCATTCCAGGCAGAAGAAATAGCGAATTCCAGATTTGGATTTAGGATCTGGGAGAAAAGATTGGAGGCAAGGATCCAACACCAAGGTTTTAGGCCTTGGCAACTGGAATGATTTGCCATTTTCTAAATTGGAAATGGTGAGTGAGTGAGCAGCCACGTTTATTCTGTGAGGAGGGGACTGTGGGAGATCAGATTATTTTGAGGAATGCTTTTCTTATAAGACATTTAAGTCGAGATTTTTAGTAGGCATTTGAATATGCAAGAATTATGATGATTTATAGTTTTTATATCCTAAAAGCATTTACTTTTGTAAATAATGAAATTATTTTCTAATTCTATCTACAGCACCAGTTCTTAGCCACTAGTAGGTGTTGCTAGTAGAAAAGAGCATTTATTCTTACCCTTTTTTTTTTTTTTGAGACAGAGCCTCTTTCTGTCGCCCAAGCTGGAGTGCCGTGGCGTGATCTTAGCTCACTGCAACCTCTGTTTCCTGGGTTCAAGTGACTCCTCCATCTCAGCCTCCCGAGTAACTGGGACTACAGATGCACACCACCATGACTGGCTTTTTTTTTTTTTTTTTTTTTTTTTTTTTTGGTAGAGACGGGGTTTTGTCATGTTGCCCAGGCAGGTCTCAAACCCCTGGGCTCAAGTGATCCACCCGCCTCAGTCTCCAATATTGCTGGGATTATAGGCATGAGCCCCTGCGCCCAGCCAGCATTTACTCTTAATATTCCACTACTTTTGTATGCACATGGGAAAAATAGAACCAGCTGGTAAAATCCTAAGAAATTGGAGCCTCAAAGTCCAGAGGCCTTCTCATTTTGACTTATTTCAAGCCAGTCTTATGGATAGGTACTAGTAAGTAAACTTGAAATCCTATGTATATATTTAAATTTAAATTATATAAAAATAAATAAAATTGGCCGGGCGTGGTGGCTTATGCCTGTAATCCTAGCACTTTGGGAGGCCGAGGTGGGTGGATCACCTGAGGTCAGGGGTACGAGACCAGCTTGGCCAACAATGCAAAAACCCGTCTCTACTAAAAATACAAAAATTAGCTGGGCATGGTGACAGGAGCCTATAATCCCAGCTACTTGGAGGCTGAAGCAGGAGAATCGCTTGAACCCAGGGAGTGGAGTTTGCAGTGACCTGAGATCGCTCCATTGTACCCCAGCCTGGGTGAAAGAGCGAAACTGCCTCAAAATAAATACATAAATAAATAAAATTAAAAATTTATATCTTTAGTCATATTAGCCACATTTCAAGAGCTCAGTAGCCACATGGAGCTAGTGCCCACCCCGTTGGACAGTGCAGATAGGGAATAGATCTGCCATCACTGAAGGTTCTTTTGGATTGCAGTAGATCTTGATGCTTGGCTGTATTACATTCTGGTTAATGAGATCTTAGGCTGTAGGAGGGGAAAGATTCGATTGTGCTGTTACAAAAATATTTTTATTAATATTATATTTAGCTTTGGTTAAATGCTTTCAGGGTGGCAGTGTAAAACTAAAGATTATTGGATAAGAGTGATGAAGATAACAAGAGGATCAGCATCTTACATGGTGCTTTGAAGGGATGGAGGTGGTTTGGTTTAGCAAAACCTTTAGGGAGCAGTGGTGTTTAAATTTGAAGAAATGTCATGTAGTAGAGGGTCAAACCAGGACAAATGGGAGGCAGATTTTGGCTCATTATAAGTAAGTATTCACAAAGCTATCCTAACAATCAAAAAGTTGGCTTTGAAAAAGTGTTTTCTGTCACCAAATATGTTGAAGCAAAGAATGGTTGACCATTTCACTGTAAGGGATATTGTAGAAGGGATTTTGTCATCAGATTTGAATATACACTAGATCTCTAAGGACCCTTCCAAATCCAAGATTCTGTGATTTTTTTCCCCAGTGGTCCCTTGTACCTAGATTTTATGATTTAAAAAATATTTTATTTTATTTTTTGAGACAGAGTCTCACTCTGTTGCCTAAGCTGGAATGCAGTGGTGTGATCTTGGCTCACTGCAACCTCTGCCTCTCCGGTTTAAGTGATTCTCGTGTCTTAGCCTCCCGAGTAGCTGGGACTTACAGGCACGTGCCACCATACCCAGTTAATTTTTGTACTTTTAGTAGAGATGGGGTTTCACCATGTTGGCCAGGATGGCCTCGAACTCCTGACCTCAAGTGATCCACCCGACTTGGCCTCCCAAAGTGCTAGGATTACAGGAGTGAGCCACTGCACCCAACCAATTTTTTTCTTTCTTTCTTTCTTTCTTTTTTTTTTTTTCTGAGACAGAGTCTTGCTCTGTCGTCCAGGCTGGAGTGCAGTGGCGCAACCTCAGCTCACTGCAACCTCCGCCTCCCCGGTTCAAGCAATTCTCCTGCCTCAGCCTCCTGAGTAGCTAGGATTACAGGCATATGCTACCACGCCTGGCTAATTTTTGTATTTTTAGTAGAGGCGAGGTTTCACCATGTTGGCCAGGCTGGTCTCAAACTCCTGACTTTGTGATCTGCCCACCTCGGCCTCCCAAAGTGCTGGGATTACAAGCGTTAGCCACTGCGCCTGGCCCAATTTTTTTCTTTTTTTTAATAGTGTTATGGATTGCATGAAATTACTTGTGGAGTGTATGTGTTTTAGTAGCCAGCTACAGAAGTTTAACATTAACTTCTAATGTTACCTGCATTTTAGGTTTTGTATAACATTGTAGTTTGTTAGAGATGTAAAGGAATCCAAGGAACATATCCTTTGAGAAATAACATCTAAATACTATGTATCAATTAAAAGTTATTAAGGTATAGTGAAAGATCCATTTTATTTTTTTTCCCCATTGGTTGGCAGAGGAAGGTACATATTTTAAAATAATCTCTGGTACTTAGAGAATATGCTTTACCGTAACTTGCCATCACATAAAATTCTTCCTTAATTATATTGTGAATTTTTTTTTTCTTTTTTGAGATGGAGTTTTGCTCTTGTTGCCCAGGCTAGAGTGCAATGGCGCGATCTCGGCTCACGACAACCTCCACCTTGTGGGTTCAAGTGATTCTCCTACCTCAGCCTCCCGAATAGCTGGGATTACAGGCACATGCCACCATGCCCAGCTAGTTTTTGTATTTTTAGTAGAGACAGGGTTTCACCAAGTTGGCCAGGATGGTCTCAATCTCTTGACCTCGTGATCTGCCCGGCTCGGCCTCCCAAAGTGCTAGGATTACAGGCGTGAGCCACCGCGCCCGGCCATGTTGTGAATTTAAAACTAATTCCTTTCACATTTTTTCAGTACAGAAAGTACTTTGGGAGTGTCTCAGCCTCTACTTAGCATCTATCATGCCTAATCATTCTGAATGGGAAGAAAAAGGTGAAAGTTTTGTTAATTTCTTATTGTTTTTCCAGGCATGTTGATAGCAGAGAAGAAATGTGGGGTAGATGGTTAACAGCTATCCAAGTCTTATAAACTAATATAATAAGGTAATATTTCTTTTATTTAGATGTAACCTTGTAACAAGCTTAGAAAGTTTCTATATGACTTGAAATCTTTCTTATTTTCTTTCTTTCTTTCTTTCTTTCTTTTTTTTGAGATGGAGTTTTGTTCTTGTTGCCCAGGCTGGAGTGCAATGGCGGGATCTCAGCTCACTGCAACCTCCGCCTCCCTTGTTCAAGTGATTCTCCTGTTTCAGCCTCCCAAGTAGCAGAGATTACGGGCACCTGCCACCACATCTGGCTAATTTTTGTATTTTTAGTAGAGACGGGGTTTCACCATATTGGCCAGGCTGGTCTCAAACTCCTGACCTCAGGTGATCCACCCACCTCGGCCTCCCAAAGTGCTGGGATTACAGGCGTGAGCCACTGCGCCCGGCCTATTTTCTTACCTGTATTTTCAGTGCTTCATACCAACACAGGCCCTCTTTATTTTTTTATTTCTGCCAGAGTTTTCAGCATTTTAGATCATATATCTTAGAATAATCACTGATTCTTTCAGACCGTCATCAGATTAACTCAGCAGTTCTTACAAATGCCTTTCATAGCCATCCCTTTCACCATATTTTCATTGATACCATCCCAGCCCAGGTTCGTAGTTGAAACTTACAAGTAACATACCTGGTGTCTGATTGGTTGTCATACTTTTCATTTTCCCTCCTTTCAGATCCAATCCATTCTACACATTATACTGATTTTTTCCTAGTGTACTGATTTCTGTTATGTCACTTTGCTGCTTAGGCTTCTTAATGCTTACTGTATCAGGTGTAAACACCTTTTGCTTACCTTTCCAGGCCTTTTTAGAGTCTTATATAGCTTACTCCCATGCTCCAACTCCAATCCTGTTCTGCAGGCTGGTCTTATTTGCCTCTTCATATGCCTTGTGCATGAGGGTACATTGTTCAGTTGCTATAAAAAAAGACCAAACCACAATACCTTAAACAAAATAAGTTTCTGTCTCCCATAGCAGTCCAAACAGTTCAAGACTAATATGGTGGTTCCATGGTGCTGAAGACCTAGACTCCTCTCTTGTTGCTCTGCTCTTTCCCTCATCTACAAGGTTAAAGATAGTTTACCTTCACCATTTCCCTCTTCCAGCCAATGGGGAGGTAAGCAGGAGAAAAAGGAAAACACCCATTCCTTTTAAGAGCATGATCTGGGCCAGGTGTAGTGGCTCATGCCTGTAATCCCAGCACTTTGGGAGGTCGAGGTGGGCGGATCACGAGGTCAGGAGATCGAGACCATCTTGGCTAACATTGTGAAACCCTGTCTCTACTAAAAATACAAAAAATAGCTGGGCATGGTGGTGCATGCCTATAGTCCCAGCTACTCGGGAGGCTGAGGCAGGACAATCGCTTGAACCAGGGAGTCGGAGGTTGCAGTGAGCCAAGATCGTACCACTGCACTCCAGCCTGGCACAGAGCAAGACTCCGTCTAAAAAAACAAACAAAACAAAAAGAGCATGTTCTGGAAGTTGTATCCATAATTTCTACGTATGTTCCATTGACAAGAACTTAATTGTAAGGGTTCACATAATCACAGGGAGACTAACTGGGAATGCACCCAAATAATTCTATCACTATATACTGGATTATAGAGGATGCAGGTAAAAAAGTGTGTGTGTGTGTGTGTGTGTGTGTGTATACACACATATATAAAACTGATATAACTATATGAAGGAAGGGGATAGGTTTGTGTTGTGTAAATACTCATCCATCTTGGCAGGAGGTCAGCAGATGATGTCTAAAGTAGATAAAACATGAAATACACACACACACACACACACACACACACAAAATTTTATCACTATGAAAGTAAAGCAGTCCTTGCTGTATCTTGCTAATTGTAAGGGTGATGTGTGTGTGTGTGTGTGTACATATATATATACACATACATACTATCTATGATAGGAGAATTGAGAATATTAATTTTTAATCAAGTAATATATGTACATATTTAAAAGATACAGAATAAGATGAGCTTATAATGAAAAACAACATTCTTCGCCATTCCCAGACTCATTGCTTAGAGTGAACCACTTTTAACTGTTTTTGGTTCTTGTGATTATCTTCATATCTCTAAATCATATGCTTAAACTGATGTTTCATGTTTTATCTACTTTAGACATCATCTGCTGACCTCCTGCCAAGATGGATGAGTATTTACACAATACAAACCTATCCCCTTCCTTCATATAGTTATATCATAGTTTTTGGTTCCTCTTTTGTGGTTACCTTTGTAACTTTAAGTAATAGACTTTAACCTCTGTTTCTTGTTCCATAATTTATAAACTGACACTACCTCTTAACCCATCTACTTGGTAAGAAAGGGTATTAGGGAGTTCCCGCTCTCATTTCCTAATTGATTGACAGTTCTTTTACATTGTCAAAGTTGATAACACTTACATTTTGTTTTGAGCAGTAAATAAATCTTCTGCACCTTATTGTTGATTTCAAAAGTTGAAAATCAGTAGCCATCATTAATATTTATGACTGTATCCATACTTTGCTGAACGATGTAGTGTATTGAGTTTATTCCTTGCCCTTTGTTTCCTATATTACAGACCTTTCTGCTATTGAAGACTGTCAAATGTTTTTCCTTTGTTTTTTAATGCTTCATCAGTTGCTTTAAATCTTGCTACATTTTAGTTTTCCTTATATGTAAATCATAACTCTTGTATAGTGTTTTTTTTTTTTTCCTGGAATTTGATTTATCCTCTGTGCCCGTTTTCACCCACGCTTCAAGTTGGGAAAAGAAACATATTTTTCTTACCATGACCCTAATTTTTTCAAGGTTTTTATTATTTGGCTGATAGCTTGGATTCTATTGTAGTCTCCTTTTTGAATCCTGTTTTCATTTGGATCAGTTGCATATTTGGACCAACATTAGCCATTATTATAATCATTTAATTAGGGTCTTTAGACCCTAGGGCGGCAAGCAGATCGGGTATGGGTGGCTCTCAAGCTGTCCTCTATTTCAGAAAAGCCTAATGGTAATTGCACATTTACCCCTAATTAGCCTGTACATGCAAAGTAAAACATCAAATTACTTTTCTGTTTGTTAGAAATATTTTAGAGCGCTGGTAATCTATGGTATATATATATCTATGATATATATATACCATAGATTACCAATGACAGAAAAATTATTTAATAACTTAGTAAATATATAATAGTTTGGTTTAAGCATCTTTTAGAACATGGGATCCTGGGCAAAAATAAATAATAAGAAACTTGTGAAAATTTTGGAAACCACCCAGTAATGCCTAAAAAAGCTTTATTCTGAGACGTGATGGGTTCAGCTTTTTAATAAATGGCTGATGGCATGCTATTAATAACAATTTAGAGTTTTTAGTAACTTCCATATGCCTTCATATCTATAGAGCCAAAGAAGCTCACATAAATTTCATAGAAGTATATTATCGAGCTTGAAGGAAGTGATTTCTTTAATTTACTTTGATTTTTAGAATGTGCCTCAAGTAAAATCTTTAAGATGTCACACTTTAAGTATCCATCTAGAGAAGAATGAATACAGTGAATATGATGATGGTTTCAAAAATTGATGAATAATTGGCAGTGTTGAGTGAAGCTGCCTAACCTGAAAAAAATAAAGCTTGAGGTAGTCCTGATTTATCTTTATGTAAAAAATGGTTGACTAGATAGAAATTCAATATATTCTTTGTGGCTTCAGAGAATAACCCTAAGAGTTTCATGTGAGTGAATTATGAAAAGGGAGATTTATCTTAATACAGGGAAATTGTCTAATAATCAGAGTGGTCTGAATGAGCTAGTAAGAACCACAATAATGGAACTCTTTTAGAAGAGAATATGGTACCAATTTATGAAGTTAGACTCAATGGCTCCTAAAGCCTCTTGTGACTTTGAAAGTCTATGAATCACCCTCTGGGATTTGAATTAATTTCAGGGGAAATGAACCACTCAAGAATTATTTTGGGAAATGAATTAGTAGAACTCACTAAGCTATTTGAATATGTTAGTAGCAGTATAGTGAAGTGATCATAGAAATCTAACATCTTAATTTGAATAACCCTACCCCTTATTTGCTCTGTTATCTTGGACTACTTAACTAGTCTTTCTAACCTCAATGTTATGATCTGTCAAATGAAATAATAATAGTGCCTACTTTATAGGCTTATTTGAGACAACATAAGATTCTGTTTATTAGTACTGTATCTTTCACATGGTAAACATTAAGCGAATATCACTGCTATTATTACTCTGCTTTTAAAACTTTAAAAAAAAAATGCTTTTAGGCTAGGGACAGGGGCTCACACCTGTAATCTCAGCTGAGGTGGGAGGATCACTTGAGGCCAGAAATTTGAGACCAGCCTGGGCAACATGGCAAGACCCACTCTCTAAAAAAAAACTTTTAAAAATTAGCCGAGTGTGGTGGCATGCACATGTAGGCCTAGGTGTTGGGGTGGCTAAGGCAGGAAGAGCACTGGAACTCAGGAGTCTGAGGTTATAATAAACTATGATGGTGCCACTGCACTCCAGCCTGGGCAACAAAGCCAGACCATATCTCTTTAAAAATTAAAAAATGGGGCCAGGCGCGGTGGCTCAACGCCTTTAATCCCAGCACTTTGGGAGGCCGAGGCGGGTAGATCACGAGATCAGAAGATCGAGACCATCCTGGCTAACACGGTGAAACCCCGTCTCTACTAAAAATACAAAAAATTAGCCAGTCGTGGTGGCGGGCGCCTGTAGTCCCAGCTACTCTGGAGGCTGAGGCAGGAAAACGGCGTGAACCCGGGAGGCGGAGCTTGCAGTGAGCCGAGATCGCGCCACTGCACTCCAGCCTGGCGAGAGTGAGATTCCATCTCTAAATAAATAAATAAATAAATATAAAAAATAAAATAATGCGGCCAGGTGTGGTGGCTCACGCCTGTAATCCTAGCACTTTGGGAGGCCGAGGCGGGCGGATCCACGAGGTCAGGAGATCGAGACCATCCTGGCTAACACGGTGAAACCCCGTCTCTACTAAAAATACAGAAAATTAGCCGGGTGTGGTGGCGGGTGCCTGTAGTCCCAGCTACTCGGGAGGCTGAGGCAGGAGAATGGCGTGAACCCGGGAGGTGGCGCTTGCAGTGAGCCAAGATCGTGCCACTGCACTCCAGCCTGGGAGACAGAGCGAGACTCTGTCTCAAAAAAAAAAAAAAAATTAAAAAATGCTTTCAATGTTTTATTCTAATTACCTTTTTGGGTAGCTTGCCTATGCTTCTTCGTGTAGAAATAATATTTTCTATTTGGGTAATTTATCCAAAATTTATATTTTAAAATGGAAAGACCATATAAGTTTGTCTTTGCTAGTTTCTTACTATTTACATTGTTTTCTCTATTTGATGTGCCTTTTTTGCTAATTACATTGTTTTCTCTATTTGATGTGCCTTTTTTGCTAATTTTAAAAAATATTCATTGTTACTTGGAAAGTTTGTATTTATACCCTTTATAGTGTCGTTAATTGACCTTATTTTTTTATTTTTTATTTTTTTGCTAAGCATGATGGCTCATACCTGTAATACCAGCACTTTGGGAGGACGAGGAAGGTGGATCACCTAAGGTCAGGAGTTTGAGACCAGCCTGACCAACATGGTGAAACTCTGCCTGTACTAAAAATACAATATTAGCTGGGTGTGGTGGTGGGCATCTGTAATCCCAGCTACTTAGGAGGCTGAGGCAGCAGAATTGCTTGAACCCGGGAGGTGGAGGTTGCCGTGAGTGGAGATCGCGCCACTGAACTCCAGCCTGGGCAACAAGAGTGAAACTCTGTCTCAAAAAAAAAATAAAATTTTTTTTTTTACTATCTGGTTTATCAGTATGAAATGGTATGCTTTGATTCCTTCTATTACCTGTACAGCAGTCAGTGATCTAATTATACTTTCTCTTTTTTCCTCCTCCCATTGTTTTTAGTTGTATTCTTTCTACTTTGTCAGAACATGTAACATTTAAGTGCTATTATTTCACCCATGTTCCTATCCTTATTTCTGTCTTTGCTATACAATTGGGTATGTGTCCTTTGCCAACATATCCCTGGTTATCTCTTGGTTAGATGAAACACATCCTCTAGAAGATTCCTCAGAAAGGGCTTGTGTGTACAGCATTCTCTGAGTTCCTGCATATTCAAAATGGTTTTTTTCCTTCCTATGGCCTTGATATTTGAAGGACAGCTTGGCTGGGTATAAAATCGTTGGCTTACACTTAAAAAAAAATCAGCTTTATTGAGGTATAAGTTATATAAAAATTCACCAGTTGTAAGAATACAATTTGAAAAATGTGACAAACAGAAAGTGTAACCACCAACTTCATTATGATGTGGAACATGGGTCAGCAAACTACAGGCCACAGACAAAATTTGGCCTGCTGCCTGGTTTTATAAATTTTTATTGGAACACAGCCACACTTTCATTTATATAGTGTTTCTGGCTGTTCTTGCATCACAGTGGTAGTGCTTAGTAGTTGCAACAGAGATTATACGGCTTGCAAATCCTAAAATGTTTACTATTTGGACCTTTACAGTTGTTTGCTGATCTCTGCTATAGAATGTTTCTTTCACCCAAAAAGTTTTCTGGTGTCTCTTTGTAATTAATCTCCTCCCTTCTCCTATCCTCTAGCAACTACAGACGGGCCTTCTACCACTATGGTTTTGGCTTTTCTAGAATGTGTTAAAAATGGAATCATGTAGTCTCCTCGCCTGGCTTCTTTCACTTAGATTAGTGCTTTTGAGATTCATTCAAGCTGAGTGTGGTGGCTCACATCTGTAATCCCAGCACTTTGGGAGGCTGAGGCGGGTGGATCACGAGGTCAGGAGTTCAAGACCAGCCTGGCCAACACAGTGAAACCCTGTCTCTGCTAAAAATACCAAACTTAGCTGGGCGTGGTGGCAGGCGCTTATAATCCCAGCTACTTGGGAGGCTGAGGCAGGAGAATCACTTGAACCCAGGAGGCAGGTTGCAGTGAGCCGAGATCACGCCACTGCACTCCAGCCTGGGCAACAGAGGAAGACTCCTTCTCAAAAAAAAAGAAAAAGAAATTCATTCATGTTGGGTATATCAGTAATTCACTCTTTTTTTTTTTTTTTCCTGCTGCTCTTCAACTCAGGCTCAAGTGATCCTCCTACCTTGGCCTCCCACAGTGCTGGGATTATAGGCATGAGTCACCGCACCCAGCCGTTCACTCCTTTTTATGGTGACTTGCACTTTCTTTCCTTGAATTTCTTGAAAATGCTGCCTTATTCTTACTTTGCTTTGAATCTTGCTCTTAATTTTTATTTTTATTTATTGAGACAGGGTCTCACTCTGTCACCCAGGCTAGGGTGCAGTGGCATGATCAGGGCATACTGCAGCCTTGACCTCCCAGGCTCAAGCAATCCTCCCACCTCAGTCCCCTGAGTAGCTGGGTCTACAGGTATGTGTCACTACATCCAGCTAATTTTTTAAGTTTTTTGTAGAGATGGGGTCTCTTCATGTTGCCCAGGCTGGTCTCGAACTCCTGGACTCAAGTGATCCACCCACCTTGGCTTTCTAAATTGCTGGGATTCCAGACGTGAGCCACTGCATCTGGCTTGTTTGTTGCTCTTAAGAAATCTGTAGTGACCTAATTTTTTGTTCGTTTGTTTGTTTGTTTTGAGACGAAGTCTTGCTCTGTCACCCAGGCTGGAGTGCAGTGGTGCGATCTTGGCTCACTGCAACCTCCACCTCCCAGGTTCAAGCGATTCTCCTGCCTCAGCCTTCTGAGTAGCTGGGATTACAGGTGTGCACCACCACACCCGGCTAATGTTTGTATTTTTAGTAGAGATAGGGTTTCGCCATGTTGGCCAGGCTGGTCTTAAACTCCTGACCTCAGGTGATCCACCCACCTTGGCCTCCCAAAGTGCTGGGATTACAGGCATGAGCCACCATGCCCGACCTGTTTGTTTGTGTTTTGAGACAGGGCCTTACTCTGTTGCCCAGGCTGGAGTACAGTGGCATGATCACAGCTCACTGTAGCCTCAACTTACTGAGCTTAAGTGATCCTGCCACCTCAACCTCCAAGTAGCTGGGACCACAGGCACATGGCACCACACCTGGCTAATTTTCAAATTTTTTTAAAGAAACGGGGTCTCCCTATGTTGCCCAGGCTGGTCTTGAGCTCCTAGGCTTAAGCAATCCTTTTGCCTTGGTCTCCCAAAGTGCTCGGATTACAGGCATGAGCTACCGCACCTGGCCCCTAATTTTTAAAATTCTTATTATAATAGGTGATTTGATCTTTTTGTCTTGAATTTTTTTTTTTTTTTTTTGAGATGGAGTCTCACCCTGTCACTCAGGCTGGAGCGCAGTGGCATGATCTTGACTCACTGCAACCTCCGCCTCCCAGGCTCAAGTGATCCTCCTACCTTAGCCTCTGAGTAGCTGGGATCACAGACATGCACCACCATGCATGGCTAATTTTTTTTTTTTCTTTTTTAATTTTTTTAAAGACACAGCCTCGCTCTGTTGCTCATGCTTGAGTGCATTGGCACGATCTCGGCTCACTGCAGCCTCCTTCTCCTGGGTTCAAGCGATTCTTGTGCCTCGGCCTCCTTAGGAGCTGGGATTACAGGCATGTGCCACCACGCCCAGCTAATTTTTGTATTTTTAGTAGAGATGGGGTTTCGCCATGTTGGCCCTATTGGTCTTGAACTCCTGACGTCAAGTGATCCGCCTGCCTCAGCCTCCCAAAGTGCTAGGATTACGGACGTTAGCCACCGCGCCAGCCTGGCTAATTATTTTTGCCTTGATGTTTTGAGAATTTTTTTCCTTTCCTTTAAAATAGTTTCATTAGAATGTATTTTGAAGTTAATTCTTCCTGGTAATATGTTTACTTCCTGGCACGTTTTCTTAGAGTATAGTTTTAAATACTGGTTTTCTTTAATCAGCAGAAATGTTTTTATTTGCATTTAGTTTTCTTTTTACATTAGATTTGAGTGGCATTGGTTTGATTGGTTTTTTTCTTTTTCCTACTTTTAGGCATTTTGTGGACAGAGTTCATTGTGTACCCCCTCCTGTTAGTATAGCATCCTGCACCTTCTTTAATGGATGATGATATTGGTAGTGGGGAGGAAAAGGGGAGTTAGCACCTATTTGTGCAGGATTCTTTTTTTTTTTTTTTTTTTTTTTTTTTTTTGAGACTGAGTCTTACTCTGTCACGCAGGCTGGAGTTCAGTGGCATGATCTCGGCTCACTGCAACCTCAGCCTCCGGGTTCAAGCAGTTCTCCTGTCTCAGCCTCCTGAGTAGCTGGGATTACAGGGGTGCGCCACCACACCTGGCTAATTTTTGTATTTTTAGTAGAGATGGGGTTTCACCATGTTGGACAGGCTGGTCTCAAACTCCTGACCTTAAGTAATTTGCCCGCCTGGGCCTCCCAAAGTGCTGGAATTACAGGTGTGAGCTACCGTGCCTGGCCTTGAGACAGGGGTCATGCTTTCTCACCCAGGCTGGAGTGCAGTGGTATGATCATACCTCACTATAACCTCAAACTCCTGGGCTCAAGCAATTCTCCCACCTCAGCCTCCTGAGTATTTATGACTACATGGTTGTGCCATGATCCCCAGCTAATTAAATTTTTTTTTTTTTTTTTTTTTTTTTTTTTTGTGGAGACAGGGCCTATGTTGCCTTGCCTGGTCTCAAGCCGCTGGGCTCAAGCTATCCTCCCTGTTGGCCTCCCCAGGCTTTGAGATTACAGGCATGGGCCGCTGCACCCGGCCTTAATCTCAGCTAATTGTTGGGGAAGGCAAATATATATTATTGATCTTGCTTTCCTTCCTGAGAAATTCACGTCTCCTGGCTCTACAACAGTCAACAATATGGTCTGGTCTTCATTCTGCCTCTGTGATGCTCATCATCTTTGATGGCTGTTTTCTTTGCATATCTTTTAGATGTTGGCTTTGTCTTCTCTACTTATTCTCTGGCCACTTTGAATTCACTTTGATTGCTTTAGTTGCCATCCATAATAAATAGAAATCTTTATTCTAGATCTCTTTCCTGAGCTCCAGATCCATGTGTCCAGCTGACTACAGAATATCTCCAGTTGTATGATCTGAAACCCCTAACTTTTTACCCCTTAACTTTGATCCTTCTACAGGATTTCTTAAATTGGTAAATGGCATCAGCGTATCAGTGATAACCTCCACTCCCACCCCCAAATCCAGTCAGTCAGGTATATATTACCTACCAAATATAACTCATTATCCTTCTAGTTTTCTGTGTCCTTGCTGTTACTAAAGACCAGGTTGGGCTGGGCACGGTGGCTCACACCTATAATCCAGCTTTGGGAGGCTGAGGTGGGTGGATCATGAGGTCAGGAGATAAAGGCCAGCCTGGCTAACACAGTGAAACCCCATCCCTACTAAAAATACAAAAAATTAGCTGGGTGTGGTGGCATGCACCTGTAGTCGCAGCTACTTGGGAGGCTGAGGCAGGAGAATCGCTTGAACCTGGGAGGTGGAGGTTGCAGTGAGCCGAGATCGCACCACTGCACTCCAGCCTGGGCTACACAGCAAGACTCCGTCTCAAAAAAAAAAAAAAAAAAAAGCCGGGTCCAGTGGCTCACACCTGTAATCCCAGTGCTTTGGGAGGCCGAGGTGGGCAGATCACAAGGTCAGGAGATCGAGACCATCCTGGCTAACATGGTGAAACCATGTTTCTAAAATACAAAAAATTAGCCAGGCGTGGTGGCGGGCGCCTGTAGTCCCAGCTACTCGGGAGGCTGAGGCAGGAGAATAGCGTGAACCCAGGAGGCAGAGCTTTCAGTGAGCCGAGATTGCGCCACTGCACTCCAGCCTGGGTGACAGAGCGAGACTCTGTCTCAGAAAAAAAAAGAAACCAGGTTGCCATTACCTGGGCCATTACAACAACTTCCAATCATTTCTCTTCCAGTTCAGTCTCTATAGCACAGCTGGTGTAATTATTCTAAAATATCTCTGATCATGTCTCTCTCTTCTGAAAATATTTGCCTCATTTGTTTCAGAAAATGGAATCATCAAGACAGATAAAGTATTTGAAGTGATGCTGGCTACAGACCGCTCCCACTATGCAAAATGTAACCCATACATGGATTCTCCACAATCAATAGGTAAGCTTTAGATTTCTGAAAATATCATAGTTTTCATCATTTACTTTATGATTTTTGGAAGTAGAAAAAGCCTGGGACACAGATATTTATCTATTATTACCTTCTTAATTTGAATTTTATGACTCAGCAAGTTTCATAATCCCAAACATACCTATTTTAATAAAATTATGTATGTTTTTCTGTTTTCTCGAACAATATATAATATGTATAAAGAATTAAAAACATTTTTTGAAATAAAATATTTTAGTGAAAAAAACTTTTGTATTTGGAGACGGAGTCTCATTCTATCATCCAGGCTGGATTGCAGTGGCACAGTATCGGCTCACTGCAACCTTCACCTCCTGGGTTCAAGCAGTTTTCCTGCCTTAACCTCCCGAGTAGCTGGGATTACAGGTGCATGCCACCACGCCTGGCTAATTTTTTGTATTTTAGTAGAGATGGGGTTTCAGCGTGTTGCCCAAGCTGGTCTCGGAACTCCTGAGCTCAGGCAAACCACCCGTGTTGGCCTCCCAAAGCACTAGGATTACAGGCATGAGCCACCACACCCTGCCATAAAAAAAAACTTTTAATGAAAACTTACAGTATTAGCCGAGTGCTGAGTTTTCTTTAGGGGCCTTAGTGTTGACTAAAGATTAGTTTTCAGGTTAGGATTAATTTTTTAAATCAATATTTAAATCAGTAAGTGTGCTTAAGTTATTAATGACTTCTCTGCTTTATTTGCCCTGATTTTTTGGCTTGTGTTTGTTTTTAGAAAGTCTTGTATTTAACTCCTTCTCCTGAAGCAGGTTTTGCTGAACTGCTGAGCCTTGGCAGTGGGCGCCTTTGAGGCTTAGAAGTGCCTCAGGATTCTGTCAGTCGGCTGCCATGCTATCTTGTTTTGACGCACTATAACAGTCAGCAGAGAAGATCCTGGGGAGCTTCTGAACCCCGAAGGCACCTGCTACCACCGCTCAGTGAAACTTGCTTCAGAGGCAGAAAGAAGCAGGTAAATACGTTTTGAGAAAGCAACACCAGAAGAAAAGAAACTAAAAGTTAAGAACCACGAAAAGATTGTGTGAATTAACATTAGATGATAAGATAAAGAATAAAATGAAGTATTTTATTGGTCTTTTAAGCTACTTTTTCAGTTATTCTAGTTTTTTTTTAAGTTGACAGAAATATGAAGCAATTTAATTTTGCACAGACTTTGTATACCTATTACATATGAAAACTTATTTTTAAAAAACAATCTGAAGGAAAAACAAGCCAAAAATATATCAACTCTCAACTTACTGAAATTCTTCCTTTCTTAGCTGACTCTACAGGAGAAGAAATTTTTAGCTGCCGTACTTTAGAGGGACTGTTTTACTAGATGAGCACGTTACCCTTTGGCATGATTATATTTTCTAATTTTAACTGCTGGGTGACAGTACTCTAATAGAAGTAAGTTTTATTTTCTTGAGATCATAAAAATTAAAAAAGAATTATTGTGAAAGCCAGGCGTGGTGGCTCACGCCTGTAATCCTAGCACTTTGGGAGGCCGAGGTGGGTGGATCACGAGGTCAGGAGATCGAGACCATCCTGGCTAACACAGTGAAACCCCGTCTTTACTAAAAGTACAAAAAATTAGCTGGGCGTGGTGGCGGGGGCCTGTAGTCCCAGCTACTCGGGAGGCTGAGGCAGTAGAATGGCGTGAACCTGGGAGGCGGAGCTTGCAGTGAGCCAAGATTGCGCCACTGCACTCTAGCCTGGGCGACACAGTGAGACTCCGTCTCAGGAAAAAAAAAAAAAAAGAATTATTGTGAAAAATAACGTATGGATGGTAGAAAAGAAATTATGTGAAATAGTATATTTTTACAGCTGACTGTATCAGTAGTTCTCTTCTTCTTTTGCAGGTTTCCAAGCAACAATCAGTGCTCCACACATGGTAAGTTAAGTTTGTTCACTTGGTTACAAATGGATTACATTTTTCTCTATAATCATTTTCTTTAGTAAAAAAGGTTTAAAGAAAGTTTTAAATTTTTAGTTGTATCAATTTATCATCTATGAGTTATGTGAATTGGTAATGAACATCATTTTCTTTTTTGAACATCTTATTCTTAATACAGGGTCTGTAGAAGGAGTTTTGTTTTGGTTTTTGAGATGGAGTCTCGCTCTGTCGCCCAGGCTAGAGTGCAGTGGCACAATCTCGGCTCACTGCAACCTCCCACTTCCGGGTTCATGCCATTCTCCTGCCTCAGCATCCCCAGGAGCTGGGACTACAGGTGCCCGCCACGATGCCCGGCTAATTTTTTATATTTTTAGTAGAGACGGGGTTTCACGGTCTTAGCCAGGATGGTCTCGATCTCCTGACCTCGTGATCCGCCTGCCTCGGCCTCCCAAAGTGCTGGGATTACAGGCGTGAGCCACCGTGCTTGGCCCAGAAGGAGCTTTTTAAGGTAGAAACTGGCATATTAAAGTTTTTGGTGGTTGTCAGTATCTGTGACATGTAAAAATTGAACATAAAAGGTTATTTAGTAGACAATTAATGGAGATAATATTTTAAATAGTATAATGGACATTTTATAGAAATCTCAAGTTGAATATTATTTCACATTTTATGTGGAAAATTCATTAGGGAGTGGTTAAGTATAAGAGCCATTCAGCTGCATAGCTCCTTGAGAAGGACTTACTTTGAGTGATCTAGCAGTTTTAATCTGTTGGGAATTTTCTTGGGTTTTATTTTATTTTATTTTATTTTTTTTGAGACAACTTCTTACCTTGTCACCCAGGCTGGAATGCAGTGGTATGATCATCGCAGCTCACTGCAGCCTTGACTCCTGGGCTCATGCAGTCCTCCCACCTCAGCCTCCTAAAGTGCTAGGATTACAGGCATGAGCCACTGTGCCCAACCTTTTCTTAGGGTTTAAATGTCAGTATTTGAATGAGTACTCTTGTTTTATTTTGTAGGAAAGAACAATAGCTTTTCTTTTCTTTTTTTTTTTTTTTTCGAGATGGAGTCTCACACTGTTGCCCAGGCTGGTGTGCAGCAGCGCGATCTTGGCTTGCTGCAACCTCCGCCTCCTGGGTTCAAGTGATTCTCCTCCCTCAGCCTCCTGAGTAACTAGCATTACAGGTGCCCGCCACCACACTCAGCTTATTTTTTGTATTTTTAGTAGAGATGGGGCTTCACTGTGTTGGCCAGGCTGGTCTTGAACTCCTGACCTTGTGATCCACCCGCCTCAGCCTCCCAAAGTGCTGGGATTATAGGTGTGAGCCACTGGGCCCAGCCTTTTTTTTTTTTTTTTGAGACGGAGTTTCGTTCTTGTGCCCAGGCTGGAGTGCAATGTTGTCATCTCTGCTCACTGCAACCTCCACCTCCTAGGTTCAAGTAATTCTCTTGCCTCAGCCTCCCTAGTAGCTGGGATTACAGGCACCCGCCACCACGCCTGGCTAACTTTTTTTTTTTTTTTTTTTTGAGACGGACTCTCACCTGTGGCCCAGGCTGGAGTGCAGTGGCGCCATCTTGGCTCACTGCAAGCTCCGCCTCCTGGGTTCACGCCATTCTCCTGCCTCGCCTCCTGAGTAGCTGGGACTACAGGTGCCCGCCACCATGCCCCGCTAGTTTTTTGTATTTTTTGGTAGAGACGGGGTTTCACCATGTTAGCCAGGATGGTCTCGATCTCCTGACCTTGTGATCCGCCCACCTCGGCCTCCCAAAGTGCTGGGATTACAGGCGTGAGCCACCCCGCCCAGCCTTAACTTTTTGTATTTTTAGTAGAGACAGGGTTTCACCTTGTTGGCCAGGCTGGTTTTGAACTCCTGACCTCAGGTGATCCACTCGCCTTTGCCTCCCAAAATGCTGGGATTATAGGCATGAGCCACTGCGCCTGGCCAGAACAATAACTTTTCTGATTCTCTGCAAGTATTTGGGGTTGGAGAAGCTCTTATTTAAACTTAATACTAAAATAAATTCTATATGTATTTATAGCAAATTGATAATTATACTAGAAGAAAAAAGCAGACATTTATAAAAATTGAATAGTAATGTCTTTTTGAAACATGACAGAAAACACAGAAGCTGTTAAAAAAACCTGATACATTTTGAAACTTACATATCTAGGATTTTTGCGGAGAAAAAATGTTATAAGCAAAAATTAAAGAGGAAAAATTGGCTGTGTGTGGTGGCTCACACCTGTGTAATCTCAACACTTCGGGAGGCCGAGGCAGGAATATCGCTTGAAGCCAGGAGTTTGAGACCAGCCTGGGCAACAAAGCAAGACTCTGTCTCTACAAAAAATTTTAAAAATTAGTTGGGTGTGGTGGCAATGTTCCTGTAGTCCTAGCTACAAGGGAGGCCAAGGCAGAAGGATTGTCTGAGTCCAGGAGTTTGAGGCTGCAGTGAGCCATGATTGTGCTACTGCACTCCAGCCTGGTTGACAGAGACCCTCATCTCAATAATAATAATTAACGATTGAGGGAAATATTGTAATACATATGACAGCAAGGGAAAATTTCAATATGTAGACATGTATGCATACATTTGTGTTTGTGTGTATCCTGTTAATAAGTAAAAGACCAGTAAGCCCAAAAGAAAATGTGTAAAGGACAGGACTGATAGTTCATTGTGGCCGGGCGTGGTGGCTCACATCTGTAATCCCAGCACTTTGGGAGGCCAAAGTGGGCGAATCACTAGAGGTTGGGAGTTTGAGACCAGCCTCACTAACATGGAGAAACCCTGTCTCTAGTAAAAATACAAAATTAGCTGGGCGTGGTGGCGCATGCCTGTAATCCCAGCTACTTGGGAGGCTGAGGCAGGAGAATCGCTTGAACCCGGGAGGCAGAGGTTGTGTTGAGCTGAAATTGCGCCATTGCCCTCCAGCCTGGGCAGCAAGAGTGAAACTCTGTCTCAAAAAAGAAAAGGCTAAGATAGTTCATTGAACAGAAATAAAAATGACATTGACATTTAAACAAATGAAAAGATGTCATCTTCACGTATTTAAATTTTTTTTTTTTTGAGGCAGAGTCTTGCTCTGTTGCCCAGGCTGGAGTGCAGTGGCGTGACCTCGGCTTACTGCAAGCTGTGCCTCCTGGGTTCACGCCATTCTCCTGCCTCAGCCTCCCGAGTAGCTGTTTGAGACGGAGTCTCGCTCTGTGGCCCAGGCTGGAGTGCAGTGGCGTGACCTCGGCTTACTGCAACCTCCGCCCCCTGGATTCAAGCAATTCGCGTGCCTTACTCAGCCTTCCTCGTAGCTGGGATTACAGGTGTGCACTACCATGCCCGGCTAATTTTTGTATTTTTAGTAGAGATGGGGTTTCGCCATGTTGGCCAGGCTTGTCTCCTGACCTAACCTCCTGACCTCAAGTGATCTCCTGACCTCAAGTGATCCACCCGCCTTGGCCTCCCAGAGTGCTGGGATTACAGGTGTGAGCCACTGTGCCTGGCCATTAAAATTTTTTTTTGTAGAGACAGGGCCTCACTTTGTTACCCCAGGTTGGTCGTGAACTCCTGGGCTTTAGTGATCCTCTTGCTTTGGCCTTCTAAAATGCTGGATTACAGGCATAAGCCACCATGCCCAGCCTCATCTTCACTTATACTTAGTAAATTGCAAATTAGCACTATAATGAGGTACCAGTTTTCACCTGTCAGATTGTTAGAGATTTAAAAACTTGATACTTTGTATTGGAAATGGAAAACTGGCAGTCACATACTTTTTTTGTGTGGGAGAGTACATTGAATGTTTTTGGAAGACAATTTGGCAGTATGTATCAAAATGTGAAATAAATATAACTTAGATTTCCCAGTTTTATTTCAAGATATTTATCCCATAATATATACATGAGTGCAGAGTGACTTAACTAAAGTTATTTATTGACATCTTATTTATTATAATTACAAAAAGCAATGTCCACAAATGGTGGATGGTTAATAAATTACAGTACAGATGCTCCTTGACTTACATGGGGGTATGTCCTGATAAACCCATCATAAGTTGAAAATACTGTAACTCTAAAATGCATTTAATATACTTAGCCTACCAAACTTCATAGCTTAGCCTTGCCTACCTTAAATGTGCTCAGAACACTTACGTTAGCCTACAGTTGGGCAAAATCAACTAACACAAAGTCTGTTTTATAATAAAATGGTGAATATCACATGTAATTTATTGAATATTGTACTGGAAGTGGAAAATAGAATGCATGTATGGGTACTTGAAGTACAATTTGTACAGAACGTGTATAATTTTTACATCATCGTAAAGTCGAGAAATCATATGTTGAACCACTGTTAAGTCAGGGACCATCTTAACCTCCATGTTGTGGAGTATTGTGAAACTGTTAAATGAAAGAACTCTGCAAGTACAAATATGACAAAGTCTTCAAGAAATACAGTATAATACTTACAGGTGGTTTTTTGGGTGGGAAAAATAAGAATGAAACAGTATAAAAGTTGAGTCCCAAAGGGTATTTAGAATATTCTGTAATGTATGAAAATCACATATGCACACATACATGCACACATATGTTTTTCTTTGGGAATGAAAACTAAAAATAATTTCTTCTAAGATAGGGAATTAGCTTATTTAGGATATATGGGTGGAATTGAGATCTGATTTTCACTCTATGTCCTTGATCTGTTATCAATTCCTTCCGTCCTTTCTTTCTTTCTTTGCTTTCTTTGACTTTCTTTCTTTGTCCTTTCTTTCTCTTTCTTTCTTTTTCTCCTTCCTTCCTTCCTTCCTTCTTTCTTTCTTTTCTTCTTCTTTTTTTTTTTTCCGCAAAGTCTCACTCTGTTGCCCAGGCTGGAGTGCAGTGGGGTGATCTTGGCTTACTGCAACCTCTGCCTCCCGGATTCAAGTGATTCTCCTGCCTCAGCCTCTCAGATAGCTGGGATTACAGATGTACACCACCACGCCTGGCTAATTTTTGTATTTTTAGTAGAGACAGGGTTTCGTCACGTTGGCCAGGCTGGTCTTGAACTCCTGGCCTCAAGTGATCTGCCTGACTCGGCCTCCCAAAGTGCTGGGATTACAAGCTTGAGCCACTGTATCTGGCGTGTTATCAATTTCTTTATTCCTTTTGCTTAATTTTTTTTAACATTTTAATTTATTATTATTATTATTTTTGAGATGGAGTCTCTCTCTGTCGCCCTGGCTGGAGTGCAGTGGCACAGTCTCAGCTTAGTGAAACTTTTGCCTCCCAGGTTCAAGCAGTTCTCCTGCTTCAGCCTCCTGAGTAGCTAGGATTACAAGTGTGCACCACCACACCCGGCTAATTTTTGTATTTTTAGTAGAGATGGGATTTCACCGTGTTGGCCAGGCTGGTCTCAAACTCCTGACCTCAAGCGATCCACCCTCCTTGGCCTCTCAAAGTGCTGGGATTACAGGCCTGAGCCACTGCGTCTAGCCCTTAATTTTTTAGTTTTTGTTTTTTTTGAGACAGGGTGTTGCTTTGTTGCCCAGGCTGGAGTACAGAAGCATGATGATGGCCCACTGCAGCCGAGACCTGCTGAGCTTAAAAGATCCTCCCACCTTAGCCTCCTGAGTAGCTGGGACTGTAGGCACATACCATCACCCTTTACTTTTTAAAAACATTTTCTGTAGAGATGAGGACTCACTGTGTTGCCCAAGCTAGTTCTGAACCCTGGAGCTCAAGCAATCCTCCCACCTCAGCCTCCCAAAGTGTTAGCATTACAGGCGTGAGCCACTGGGCCTGGCTTTCTTTTTTCTTTAAACCATAGATTAGGAATGACTTTTTTGTATATTACCTATTCAATAAGTGATTAAAAAGAAAAGTTATAGTCTTAAGATAATCTGCAAACAGTTTGAACTACTACTGAAGGGGGAATTAATGAATTTTATAAGTATAATGGTAGAAAAATTTATTCTTTTTCTTGAAGGTAGAACATAATATAGCCCCACCCCACCCCCCCACTCTGGTGCGGGGCCGGGTTGAGAGAGAATATTAACTGCTTATCCCTCCTCTGTGCGCAGAGAGGCTTATCTGTGTTCCATCGTTTTAAATTCCTTGAGGCACAGCGAGTTCTTGCTTCCCTCCCTAGCTCGGCTGTAAAGTCACAAAGTTGATAAGCAGTTGCTACAAAAGCATGTATTCCCAAGGATGTAAAACATATGGTGTAACAATGTAAAAGAGTAATTAACTGCCTTTGATCTCGCTTCTGCAAGTACCCTTCCTGCAGCACGTAACTCCCTAACTCCCGCCACAAACTGCTTTAAAGGTGATTGATCCCTTTGTTCAGGGATCAGACTTTCTGGACCCTAGTCCGACTGAGCCAGTGATCACCTTAATAATTAGACACTCTACTGAACTGTGCTCAGTCTCTCCCGTCACTGATTTGTCCCACAACACTACCTAAATGAAAGATTTATACAGAAGCATGAATGTGACTGGGCGGGGTGGCTCACGCCTGTAACCCTAGCATTATGGGAGGCCGAGGCAGGTGGGTCACCTGAGGTCAGGAGTTTGAGACCAGCCTGGCCAACATGGCAATATCCTGTCTCTACTAAAAATACAAAAATTAGCCACGTGTGGTGGCAGGCGCCTATAATCCCAGCTACTCAGGAGGCTGAGACAAGAGAATCACTTGGACCTGGGGAGGGTGCAGGTTGCAGTGAGCCAAGATCGCACCACTTCACTCCAGCCTGGGCAAAAGATCAAAACTCTGACTCAAAAAAAAAAAATGAAGTATGAATGCTAAAAGTCATTTTGGAGAACCAGTATCTAGCATGGTTGGGAAATTGACTGGAGTGGTATGCTTTCAGGTATTAAGGGAAATACTTTGTGATTTTTTTCTTTCCCCTGAAGTTTGGTCTGGGTGTCCAGTTCATTGCTGAACAAAGCATAGCAGTTACTTCATGGCAAAAGATGCATTTTAAAACAACAATACAAAACAGCTTTATTAAGATACAATTCTTGGCTAGGCACAGTACCTTGAGCCTGTAATCCCAGCACTTTGGGAGGCCGAGGCCAGAGGATCACTTGAGCCCAGGAGTTTGAGACCAGCCTGGGCAACATGGTGAGATCCCATCTCTACAAAAAATAAAAAACATTTAGCTGGGTGTGATAGTACGTGCCTGTGGTCCCAGCTATTCTGCAGACTGAGGTGGAAGGATTGCTTGAGCCTGGGAGATGGAGGCTGCAGTGAGTCATGATCACACCACTACGCTCCTGCCTGAGTGACAGATCAAGACCCTGCCTCAGAAAAAAAAAAAAGATATAATTCTTATACTGTAGAATTCATCCCTTTAAAGTGTAGAATTCTGCAGTTTTTAGTTTATTCAGAGTTACACAAACATCAGCACCCTCTAATATGAGGTTTTCATCACTGCAGAAAGAAACCTTCCTTATACCCATTAGCAGTCAGGTCCCAACCCCTGCTCTGCTCAGGTCCTGGCAACGACTAATCTATTATTTGTTTCTATAGATTTGCCTATTCTAGACATTTCATAGAAATAGAATCATATAATATATTGCCTTTTATGACTGACTTTTTAAATTTAGCATAATGTTTTCAAGATTTATCCCTGTTGTAGTGTGAATCAGTACTTCTCTCCTTTTTATGACTGAATAATATCTGATTGTATGGATATACAACATTTATCTATTAACTGTTGAGGGACATTTGGATTGTTTCCAGTGTTTGGCTATTCTAAATAATGCTGCCGTGAACATTTGTGTACACATTTTTGTGTGTTTTCATTTCTCTCGAGTATTTACCTAGGAGTGGCATTACCAGATCATATATGAAAACTCTATGTTTAACATTTCGTGGAACGGCCAAACCGTTTTTCAAAGCAGCTGCACCATTTTACAGTCCCACTAGCAATGTATGAGGGTTCCAGTTTCTCTGCTTCCTTGTTAACATTTGTTATTTTCTTTTTTTAAAAGAATTTTATCCATCCTAGTGACTATGAAGTGGTGTGTCATTGTGGTTTTGATTTGCATTTCCCTAATGATGAATGATGTTGAGCGTCTCTTCATGTGCGTTTTGGCCATTTCTGTATCTTCTTTGGAGAAACATTTATTCAGTCTCTTACCCCTTTCTTGTTTTTTGTTTGTTTGTTTGTTTGTTTAGATAATTAAAACTTTTTTTTTTTTTCTGAGACAGAGTCTCACTCTGTCACCCGGGCTGGAGTGCAGTGGTGCCATCTCAGCTCACTGCAACCTCCGCCTCCCAGGTTCAAGCAATTCTCCTGCCTCAGCCTCCTGAGTAGGTAGGATTACAGGCATGTACCACCACACCTGGCTAATTTTTGTATTTTTAGTAGAGACAAGGTTTCACCGTGTTGGCCAGGCTGGTCTTGAACTCCTGACCTCGTGATCCACCCACCTCAGCCTCCCAAAGTGTTGGGATTACAGGCATGGGCCACGGCGCCCGGCCAAAAAAATTTTTTTAAAGACAGGGTCTTGCTATGTCGCCCAGGCTGGTCTCAAACTCCTGAGCTCAAACAGTCCTCCTGCCTGTGCCTCTCAAAGTGCTGGGATTACAAGCACGAGCCACCATACCTGGCCTCTTGACCATTTCTTAATTGGGTTGTCTTTTCATTGTTAAAACTATATTTTATATAAATGCATTAAAATTTTTAATTGTGTTAAAATACACATAACATAAAATTTACCATCTTAACCATTTTAAGTGTACCATTTAGTAGTGTTAAGTACATTTACATTGTTATGCAATCAGTCTTCAGAACACTTTTCATCTTGCAAAACTAACACTCTATACTCATTCAATAACAATTTCCCACTTTTCTCATTCTTTCTTTACCTCAGCCCCTGGCAACCACCATTCTATTTTCTGTTTCTATGAATTTGGTTCCTCTAGGTACGTCATATAAGTGGAATCATAAAGTGTTTGTCTTTTTGTGACTGGCTTATTTCACTTAGCATATGTCATAGCTTATGTCAGAATTTTCTCCCAAAACTGATGCATTTTTAATTACTTATATTTTCTGAGCTATCTATGACTGTTAATAAGGAAAACTTGTGTATCTATGTATGTATATAGTCACATGAAACATCTATATGAATGTTTATATATATGCACATAACAGTAAGCATACAGTGCAAGATGTGAATAGGGTAAAATATTTTTAATTGTATTATATGAACAAGCAGTTGTGATCTTGAATCATTTATTGCATAAATCTTAGCAGTATTATAAGACAAGCAGAAAGTGAGGATGCAAAGAGAAATGACATCTACATCTAATGAACCTTAAAATCACAAGCTTGGAATTAACTATAATCCTGGAATATTTTCCAAACCTGTAAAGAAAAATGTGATGCGTGCAGTGGTGAAGAGATTAAAGGCAATCTGTTAAAATGGTATCCTGGTAGCAGTGAGCACACCTGGCATCCAGGTTTGGGATCCTGAATACCACTGCTTACTAAAAGAGTCGAGTGCTCCTTGGAGTAGTGACTGACATCTGTCAAGTGAGGAAGTACTCAAAGGCTGAGGAGGTAATGTCAGAAGGACATACGAGCAGATTTGAAGAGGCTCCCAAAGGCCAAATTGGAGAGAATTTGAGAATCAACAAGAATAATGATGGTAACAGATTATAGCACAGTGAATTGAAAAACAAAAATTCGTGAGTCTATGGAGACTTAAAAAAAAAACAAAAAGAGCAAGACAGGGAAAAAAGTGAAAATGATTTTTTTCAGAAAAACAGAAGAATGTTAATGAATAAATGTGGAAGGAATAATGAAATTTTAAAAATCAGTATTTTGGCTGGGTGCAGTGGCTGATGCCTGTAATCTCAGCACTTCAGGAGGCCGAGCGGGCAGATCCCTTGAGCCCAGGAGTTCAAGACCACCCTGGTCAACAAAGCAAGACCCTGACTCTACAAAAATAAAAATAAAGATCACTGTTTTGTTATCATCAATTAATGAATTAGGCAAAGATTATTAATGAATCTAAAACCATTAGGAGGAAGATTGTTGGAGAACAAAAATACTCATGTAGTCTCAAATTAGTACTCCACATATTATTATTATTATTTTTCAAGTCATAGTCTTGCTGTGTCACCCAGGCTGGATGCAGTGGCGTGATCTCGGCTCACTGCAACCTCCGCCTTCTGGGTTAAAGCAAGTCTTCTGCCTCAGCCTCCCAAATAGCTGGGATTACAGGCATGCACCACCATGCCTGGATAATTTCTGTAGTTTTAGTAGAGACGGGGTTTCACCATGTTAGCCAGCCTGGTCTCGAACTCCTGACCTCGTGATCTGCCCACCTCAGCCTCCCAAAGTGCTGGGATAAGAGGCATAAGCCACCACACCCGGCCCACATGTTATTAATTATAAAGAAAAAAATATGCCTTGAAAGTAGAGTGATCTATTGGTGACCACATTTACTGAGTGGTTGAGGTTGACATGTCCAGTGGTGTGGTGGTCCAATATTATATACTTCTTAATGTGATGCTCTTAGGGAGTTGCATAGCAAGACTTGCGTGTGTTCTTGCTAGACGTCTTTGATCTGAATCTAACCCTGAGGAAGCAGACACATCTAGAATGTGGTGCATTATGTGTGGGACAACTGGACAGGACTCTTTTTTTTTCTCCCCCCTGAGACAGTGTCTTGCTCTGTTGCCCAGGCTGGAGTGCAAAGATCATAGCTCACTATAACCTCAAGCTCTTCAGCTCCAGTGATCTTCCTGCCTCTGCCTCCCAAGGAGCTGGGACTATAGGCATGTGCCATGACCCACACTCAGATAATTTTTAACTTTTTTGTAGACATACGGTCTCAACTGTGTTATCCAGGCTTATTTCAAACTCCTGGTCTCAAGTTATCCTTCCACTTTGGCCTTTCAAAGCACTCGGATTATAGGTATAAGTCACCATGCCTTGCCAGGACTCCTTAAATGAGTCAGTGTCCTGAAGAACAGAGCAAAGTGGTAGGTGGAGGGAGATAATTGGGGGAACATTCTAGATTGGCAAATGTAATGCATGAACCTTGAATATATTGGGGGAAAAAAACAGCCATTTAACACATATTTGTGTGTTACCCCTAAAAGGGTTCTGTGGAACATTAAGGACTTTCTGGTTTGAAAGTTTGAAATGTCTTGGATTATGTGAGGCTGTATCTATTCAAGGCCTTCTCTCCATATATAAGTTGGGGGAAAAGATAGCTTTAACTTTTTAAAAATTCTTTTTTTAAGCTCCCAAGTGCTTGGAAACCTTAGCTTTAAATAAAAACACAACTTCTTATTATGGAAAATTATGGAAGAGTTCCAGTACCATATATACAAATAAAATAGTATAATGAACCTATAAATCACCCAGCTTTAATAATGACCAACAATTTACTAATCTTGTTTTATTTAACTCTCTCTTTCTCTCTTTTTTTTTTTTTTTTTTTTTGAGGCAGAGTCATGCTCTGTGGCCCAGGCTGGAATGTAGTAGTGCAATCTCAGCTCACTGCGGCCTGCTGTGCTCAAATCATCCTCTCACCTCAGCCTCTCGAGTAGCTGGGACTACAGGTGTGCACCACCACATCCACCTCATTTTTGTATTTTTGTAGAGATGGGTTATCGCTGTGTTGCCCAGGCTGGTCTTGAACTCCTGAACTTAAGCGATCCACCCACCTCGGCCTCCCGAAGACTGGGATTACAGGCTGTGAACCACTGCTCCTAGTGTAACTCTCTCTTTTGCTGAAGTATTTTAAAGCAAATCCCAAACATACATACTATTATTTCATCCCTGGATACTTTATTATAAATCTCAATGACTTTAAAAATAAACTACAATGTCATTATCATACCTAACAATGTTCCTTAATATCTTATGTCTACTCCATGTTCAAAGTTTGCCAGGTGCTTAAAAATTTTTATAGTTAATTCGCTTAAATCAGTATCCACACAGAGTCTATACATTGCATATTTTTGGTCTTGTTTCAGTTTTTTAAAGTATCTTTTAATTTTTAAAGAAAGACCCCTTTCTTTTTTTAAATGCCCTTTGTTTATTGACAAAACTAGTTCATTTGTTATATAGAATTTCCCATATTCTGAATTTGGTTAATTGTTTCCTGGTGGTGGTTGACTTATTCTTAAAACTTTTGTTTTTCAGGAACACTTCCTAATGGTCCTTCCTGTTGCATCATATCAGGAGGTCCATAACGTCTGGTCATCCACTTTTAGTGATTGGAATTAGTAGTTGTTAATTTTTTTTAATTGTTCCATGGAATAGGGCATTTTCGTTCTATCTTTCTCTTTGGCATTGGCTGTTTTCATTGATAAAATAGTTTTAATTTTTTTTTTTGAGATGGAATCTTGCTCTGTCACCCAGGCTGGAGTGCAGTGGCGCCATCTTGGCTCAGTGCAACATCCACCTCCCGGGTTCAAGCGATTCTCCTGCTTCAGCTTCCCAGTAGCTGGGATTACAGCCGCCACCACGCCCGGCTAATTTTTTGTATTTTTAGCAGAGACGGGGTTTCATCATGTTGGGCAGGCTGGTCTTGAACACCTGACCTTAGGTCATCTGTCCGCCTCGGCCTCTCAAAGTGCTGGGATTACAGGTGTGAGCCACTGAGCCCGGCCCAAATGTTTTTAAATCTTTGACATGGTTTCTGACTTACAGAAATATTATACAGATAGTACAGTTCCTGTATACCTTTGTCCACACAGTCTTACCATTGGTAAAGCAAATCTTACCATTTGCTTTATCATTTATTCTCTCTCCCTTCTTTATCCCCTCTCTCCTCTGTGTGTGTGTGTGTGTATGTGTGTGTATTATATTTCCATTTTTCTGAGCTCTTTGAGGGTAAATTACAGGCATAATGCTCTTTACCTTTAATTTTTTTTGAGATGGAGTCTTGCTCTGTCGCCCAGGCTGGGGTGCAGTGGCACAGTGGCATGTTCTCAGCTCACTGCAAGCTCCGCCTCTCGGGTTCACGCCATTGTCCTGCCTCAGCCTCCCAAGTAACTGGGACTACAGGCGCCCACCACCACGCCCGGCTAATTTTTTGTATTTTTAGTAGAGATGGGGTTTTACTGTGTTAGCCAGGATGGTCTCGATCTCCTGACCTCGTGATCCTCCCGCCTCGGCCTCCCAAAGTGCTGGGATTACAGGTGTGAGCCACTGCGCCCGGCCAATGCTCTTTACTTTTAAAAATAAGGACATTCTCTTACATACCCATAGTACAATTTTTGAAATCTGGAAGTCAGCATTGATATAACACTATTAGCCAATTTATAGACCTTATTCAGATTTCATCAATTATTCTGATAATATTCCTTATAGGAAAAGAAAATGGTAGATTGTGAGTTTTATTTGATTGTCATGTCTTTTTAGTTTCCTTTAAAGAATGACTGAGAAATGGTTCTTTATTCTTTTATGGCCTTGAAAACCTTGAAAATTTTTATGAATATGGGCCATTTATTTTGTATAATGTCCCTCAATTTGGGTTTGTTTGATGTTTCCTCATAATTCAATATAGGTTATGCATTTTTGCCTGGCATATCCCAGAAATGAAGTATCTTAGCAGAGGCATTTGATGTCAGTGTGTCCCATAATTGTGATGTTAACTTTGATCATCTGATTAAGGTAGTGTTGACCAAGTTTTTCCACTGGAAAACTTTTTTCTGAACTCCATTGTAAAATTACTATTTTTCCTTTTGTGATTAATAATTATCGGGGGCAAACCCTTTAAGATTATGTAAATATCCTGTTTATTTTTCAAATGTTAGTCCACTAGTTTTAGCTTCCATTTATGATTTTTACCTGAATCAATCAGTTATTATTGAGATGGCTGCCCAAAGGCTGATTTTCATCATTTTTTCTACGTGTATTCATTATGTATCTATATATTTGTTGGGAACAGTTTTCCCTATTTTTCATTTATATATGTATAGAATGTTGTATTAATTTATCACTATAGATTAATGGATGGGTATTTTTATCAACCAAGATCTGGTAGTAAATGTGTTTACTGCTATTGGATGGATCTGATTTTTTTTTTTTTTTTTTTTTTTTGAGATGGAGTCTCGCTCTGTTACAGCCCAGGCTGGAGTGCAGTGGCACGATCTCGGATCACTGCAATCTCCCCCTCCCGGGTTCAAGCAGTTCTCTGCCTCAGCCTCCCGAGTAGCTGGGATTACAGGTGCCTGCCACCATGCCCAGCTAATTTTCTTGTATTTTTAGTAGAGATGGAGTTTCACCATCTTAGCCAGACTGGTCTTGAACTCCCAACCTCATGATCTACCTGCCTCAGCCTCCCAAAGTGCTGGAATGACAGGCCTGAGCCACCACGCCCAGCCTGATCTGATTATTTTTAATAATGAGAATACTGGCTGGGTGTGGTGGCTTATGTATGTCATCCCAGCACTTTGGGAGGCCGAGGTAGGCAGATCACCTGAGGTCGAGAGTTCGAGACCAGCCTGACCAACATGGAGAAACCTTGTCTCTATTAAAAATACAAAATTAGCCTTTGTATTTTTCCATTTGCTTATATATGCAAAGAATCTATTCCTTCCTTTTTGGAAGGAGTCACAAGAAACTAGTAATACTGGTTACCTTTACAGAGTGAAACCTGGATGGTTGGAAGTGGGAGTAGGGTGGAGACTTTTCACTTATAAATCTTTTAATTTTTTTACTGAATTAATTAAAAGTTAAAAATTCACACACTGGAGGTCTAAAATTACTGAAACACGTGATCTGAATGTAAGAATTCTAATCAAACAGTTTACTTAAGTAATACCTGGGCAGATAGCCAAGATAACTTGGTTATCTTGGTAGATGACAATAGTAGAAAAATTGGTAGAAAGTTGGCAACTTTATTTATATACCATGATATGTGTACTTTAGTCTTAATGAATATTTTGTTTTCTTTTGGCAGCATGCATATGCGCTAGAACTTCTATTTGATCAGTTGCATGAAGGAGCTAAAGCTCTTGATGTAGGATCTGGAAGTGGAATCCTTACTGCATGTTTTGCACGTATGGTAAGAGTTTTATTTCTCATTCTGGCCCCAACAGAAGAATATTATATGATTTGGCTGTATGTTTTTTTAACTAGTGGTTTTCGTGTTTATTTGTTTGTTAATTCTATTAGGATAGCAGTTGGAATGAGCATCACTTAGGATTTTGTTGTTGTTGCAAGTGACAGAACATGCAACCCAAACTGGCAGAGCTAAAAGGGAGTTTATTTAGTTCATATAACAGAAAAGTCTAGGGGTGTACACGGTCTGTTGTGTGGCTGGATTTAGAAGAGCAGATGTTGTTATTGATGATAGGGTTCTCTCTGTTTCTTGATTTGGCTTTACTTTCCTCCACATGTTGGTGTCATTATCCGGTAAGCTCTACCCTTGTAATCACAAGATGGTGGCCAGTAGCTCCCAAACTACCTTCTTCCAAGTTCTGATTTGGCAGAAAAGGATAGAATAAGCCTGGTTTTCTTTTCTTTTTTTTTTTTTTCTTCTTAAAAACAGAGGTTTTATTGCATTTGGTCCACAGTTGGTATTTCACCTTATCTCATGGTGCAGGGACCCTGGGTAGGGGACTCTGTACAGTACTTGGTGGGGCATGTGGCTGGGGGAGACAGAGCAGTATAGCTGGTCAGGCCCAGAAGGGGAGAAGGAAGGCTGGGGGCTCCTTAAAACCTACTGAGGGACCAGACGCGGTGGCTCACACCTATAATCCCAGCACTTTGGGAGGCTTAGGCAGGCAGATCACATGAGGCCAGGAGTTCGAGACCAGCCTGGCCAACGTGGTGAAACCCCATCTCTACTAAAAATAGAAAAATTAGCCAGGCATGGTGGAGCACCTGCAGTCCCAGCTACTCAGGAGGCTGAGGCAGGAAAAATCCCTTGAGCCCAGGAGGTGGAGGTGCAGTAAGCCTTGATTGCACCACTGCACTCCAGCCTGGGCAACAACAACAACAACAACAAAAACCTACTGAGGCACAGTGTGGGGGGTGGGGTTAGCATGGAGAGGGGGTCAGGCTTAGCCCCGACAACTCAGAATTCTACTTCCTTGTACGGGCCTCAGTTTCCCCACCGGGCCCTGGGACATGTCCGAGGGTCCCAGGGAAATCCAGTCACTCAGGAGCCTGAGATATTTAGCATCGTAGCTGGGCCCCGTCTCCCAGGGGACTCATTTCCCAGCACCCTCTCCACTGTCCCTGCCCAGAATGAGCCTGGTTTCTAAACATTCCTGCAGATTTACCAGGATGAAGGTAAAACTTCTGCATTAGAAAAAGTGCTCTTAGAAAAATAATGCCTTGTTATACTTCTGCCTTTTCTCATCAGAGTCTTATCTGGTTAATGGTTATCCAGAGTATTAACTGGGGACCCACTATTATATGTTGGAGTAAAGGTTGATCATTGCTTAGATCATCAAATCAGTTTGATTTGAGAAATATCGTGCCTGGAGGACAGATTGGAATATTCTGATCTAGTTAAATTGGGAGTTGTGGATCCACCTTGGACTAGAATCCATGTAACTTGCTATAAATGTATAATCAGCAGACTTACTAGAATGTAAGCTCCAGGGAGTTGGAAATTTTGTCTGCTCTTTTTTATCATGATGGTATCCTAAACATCTAAAACAATGCCTGGCACATAATAAGGACTCATATTTTCTCAGATGTTTTGCTCATTTTGTAGAGGTTAAGTCCTCATTAATGGATGTCAGTGATTTTTTTTAAGGTTAGAAATGCCATTTAATAAATGACTCATTCTCTATACTTGACATGTTTATAGTTTTAGAGGATGTATTCATTTTAAAAAATCATTTGGTTTCTGAGTTATTTTTCATAAAATGGCATTAATGTTTTTCACACATTTACCATGTGTGAAAGTACTTTGTGTTTTAAGCACTAGAGCCTGTGTTCTAAGTGCTACCCCATTTTTATGATGGGGTATATGCCTTTTTCCTCCCCATTTTGTACTGAGGAACCTGATTCATACAAGGAATGATAGGCCGGGTGTGGTGGCTCACGCCTGTAATCCCAGCACTTTGGGAGGCCGAGGCAGGTGGATCACCTGAGGTCTGGAGTTCGAGACCAGCCTGGCCAACATGGTGAAACCCCGTCTCCACTAAAAATACAAAAATTAGCTGGGTGTGGTGGCACACGCCTGTAATCCCAGCTATTTGGGAGGCTGAGGCAGGAGAATTGCTTGAGCCCAGGAGACAGAGGTTGCAGTGAGCTGAGATCACGCCACTGTACTCCAGCCTGGCCAACAAAGCGAGACTTTATCTCAAAAAAAAAAAAAAAAAGAAGGAACGGTTAACTTGCCAAGGTATGTATGTATGTAAGTGATGACACTTAGACAAGAACCCAGATAGTTTGACTTCAAAGCCTTTATGTGTTAATTTTTTAAATTTTTATATTTTTTCTTCAAACATTTATACTTAATATTTTAATTTACAAATAAATATGCAAAGAAGGGATTTTTGTTGTTGTTGCTTTTTGTTTGTTTTCTGAGACAGGGTCTCAGTCTGTCATCCAGGCTGGAGTGCAGTGGCACGATCTCAGCTCACTGCAGCCTCTGCCTCCCAGGCTCAAGTGATCCTCACACCACATCAGCCTCCTAAGTAGCTGGGACTTAGGAGGCACATGCCACCACACCTGGCTAGTTTTTGTATTCTTTTGTAGAGATGGGGTTTTGCCATGTTGCTCAGGCTGGTCTCAAACTCCTGGGCTCAAGCAGTCTACCTGCCTCTGCCTCCCAAAGTGCTGGGATTATAGGTGTGAGCCACTGTATATATTTTCATGTTTTCTACTAAAAGCAGTAGAAACAAGTGTAGAAATTCCTTCCCATCAGGCGGGAGGCAGGGTGTGTGGTGGCTCACTCCTGTAATCCCAGCACTTTGGGAGGCCGAGGCGGGCAGATCACGAGGTCAGGAATTTGAGACCAGCCTGACCAACGTGGTGAAACCCTGTCTCTACTAAAAATACAAAAAAATTAGCTGGGCATGGTGGTGTGTGCCTGTAATCTCAGCTACTCAGGAGGCTGAGGCAGGAGAATCGCTTGAACCTGGGAGGCAGAGGTTGCAGTGAGCTGAGATCGTGCCACTGTACTCCAGCCTGGTGACAGAGCGAGACTTTCTCCAAAAAAAAAAAAAAATTCCTCCCTGTCAAATTCTTTATGTAACATTTTAATATTTAAAGTTATACTTTAGATGGAATTTAAACAAAAAATTATTGTACTACTATTAAATATTGGTAATTTTCTTCAAAGTTCTAGATTTAATCTAAGAAAGATATAATTTTTCTTAGTATTACAAATTTTATTCAATGAGAGTGATAGTTGAGAAAGTTGTATATATGGTAAATAATTTATGATAAACTGAGTGTTTAGCAATCTATAGAAGCCTTAAGCTATTTTTGTTTTCTCTTTGCAGAATATGACTTTCGATAAGGAAAAACTTCAATAATACTTTAGAAAAACAAATTTAGCCCAATGAGCTACTGAATTGTTTTCTCTTTTCCAGGTTGGATGTACTGGAAAAGTCATAGGAATTGATCACATTAAAGAGCTAGTAGATGACTCAATAAATAATGTCAGGAAGGACGATCCAACACTTCTGTCTTCAGGGAGAGTACAGCTTGTTGGTAAGTATCAGAAAACTTTAAAAATTTCTTCAGAGGATTTTTATTTTCAGAAGATCCAATGCAAGCTAAATAATATTCAGAGGTAATTATTGCATTTTTTTTTACAATCACTTTTAAGTACTAAAAAATAAAAACGATTATTTTTGCTCACCTAGTGAGTATTTTGCAGCCATCTCTTTGTGAGTTTAATTTTGTATTTTCCTATTAACCTCTGAGATTGAATTTTTTGTAATGTGTTTGACCATTAGGATTTTGTCTTTTGTGAAGTACCTGTTCAGATATTGGATTGCTTGTATTTTTGACTTACAGGGCTTCTAGCCCTTTGTCTATATATATAAATACATTTCTTCTCCCATCTGAGGTGTGCCTTTTCACCTTATTGGTACCCTTTTGATAATAGAAATTCTTAATTTTAATGTAGTCAGACTTACCAATTTTTTTCAGTGCTTTCTGTGTCCTTTTTAAGGATACTCTGAGGCCATGAAGATATGTCTCTTATTATTTCTTAGAACCTTTATCATTTTTAGCTTTTCATGTTTAGGTTTTTGATCTTCCTGATGTTGGTTTTTGTGTATGTGTGAGGTAAAGGTGCAGTTATATGTTTTTGTGTATGAATATCCAGTTGTATTCCCCAGACACACTCAGTTTTGTTTAAAAGATAAAATATTGGCCAGGAGCGGTGGCTCACACCTGTAATCCCAGCACTTTGGGAGGAGGCTGAGGTGGGCAGATCATGAGGTCAAGAGTTTGAGACCAGCCTGACCAACATGGTGAAACTCCATCTCTACGAAAAATACAAAAATTAGCTGGGCGTGGTGGCGCACGCCTGTAGTCCCAGCTACTCGGGAGGCTGAGGCAGGAGAATCGCTTGAACCCTAGAGGCGGAGGTTGCAGTAAGCTGAGATCGCACCACTGAACTCCAGTCTAGCGACAGAGCTAGAGTCTGTCTCAAAAAAATAAATAAAATAAAATAAAGGCCCGGGCAGCTCTAGTAGCCACAGCCACCTCTAGAGGGATCTGGCTGAGGAGGAAGTGGAGGTGTTGCTTTCCTTGGCCTTTGCCCTGATCCTGTGTGGACACTGAAAGAGGAATACAGGAGTAAACCACACCAATATGAGTCTCATGTTGCCAGTGAGGGACGTGAGAGATCAAGAGATAGACGAAGGTCAAGTGACAGATCACAGGATTCATCTCATGAAAGAACAGAGTCTCAACTCACTTCTTGTATTAGAAATGTTTCTTCTCTGGCTGGATGTGGTGGCTCATGCCTGTAATCCCAGCACTTTGGGAGGCCAAGGCGGGCGGATCACTTGTCAGGAGTTCGAGACCAGCCTGGCCAACATGGTGAAACCCCGTCTCTACTAAAAATACAGAAATAAGCCGGGCATGGTGGCAGGCACCTGTAATCCTAGCTACTCAGGAGGCTGAGGCAGGAGAATCGCTTGAACCTGGGAGGCGGAGGTTGCAGTGAGCTGAGATCGCGCCATTGCACTCTAGCCTGGCAGACAAGAGCGAGACTTCGTCTCAAAAAAAAAAAAAAAAAGAAATGTTAACTTCTCCAACACGACAGCACCATGTTGCATGAGAAAAAGATCACAGTTCCTCTCGTCCAAGCAGTCCTTGTTCTCCAAAAGCCTCCCCACATGGTTCCATTAGCAGTACTGGGAACAGCAGTAGAAACAGTAGTCAGTCAAGTTTAGATAATAGCTGTTAAGATATCTGGGGAGATGGTGTTTGTATTTGAGAATGCAAAAGAAGGAGCTCTGAATATAAGAACATATGAACAGATAGCACCAATAGTGAGTAATACTAGATTTGTTGTAGACCCATCCATTTCTACTGCACAGCCAAATACAGTGTTGGGCAGGATATTTGTTTGGATCTGGCCGAGAACATAACTTTACACAACCCAATGAGAAAGGAGAGTATGAAGTAGCAGAGGGAATTGGTTCTACTGTGTTTCAATCTATTCTGGATTACTATAAAATAGGAATTACCTGTTGTCCTGATGGCATAACTGTTCCTGAATTGAGAGAAGCATGGGACTATCTATGTATGTCTTTTGAATGTAGTACTATTAAGGTACTATATCTTAAGTTAACTTAAATAGGTGCTTCTGCCAAAGTATTCCTCCAGTAAAATTCATATAGTTTGCTGCCCATAAGGAGCAAAAAATATTTATCTTGGGCTTATTTGAATGATTAGGATGAGATTTAAAACGGAACTTTTCAGTTCCGTTATCTCCAGTGCCGTTTCATGCTTTAGAGTGAGTCACGTGCAGGGAGTGTGAACGTCAGAGGTGGTTTATTATCCAGTCTGCCTTATCCTTAATCTGTTCACAGATATTTATTTACTAATGCTTTCGTTCTTAAGAGTTGTGGGATAGAGGCTGGGCGCAGTGTCTCACAGCTGTAAACCCAGCACTTTGGGAGGCTGAGGCGGGTGGATCACCTGAGGTCAGGAGTTCAAAAAAAAGAGTTGTGAGATAGGAAAATGAAGTGCTTTTCATTTACTAAATGATTGTTAACTCCAGTTTTTCATCAAAATAAAATTCCATTGTTTTAATGTTTCTGACCAAAAAATAAAATAAAATGAGTTAAAAACAGCAAAAAAGTGAATATCCAGTTGTCCCAGGATCATTTATTGAAAAATCTATCCTTTCTCCATTGTAAACCTCCTGTACTAGAATTCTTCACATTAAGTTTGATCTAAACAGGTTTTTAAAGCATAGCTGTTTTTCTTTCAGTGGGGGATGGAAGAATGGGATATGCTGAAGAAGCCCCTTATGATGCCATTCATGTGGGAGCTGCAGCCCCTGTTGTACCCCAGGCGGTGAGTCGGGATTTTTTCTGTTTGTGTGTTTTTATTCAACTAAAACTCTACAAGACTTAAATAGAAAAGACTTCTAGATGATGTTCAAAATATAATTAGACTTTTATATCATACATTTTGGTTACAATTAGCTGCTACTCTTTTCTTTTTTCATATGCAAACAATTGTATAAATGACATGAAAATTACTAAACCCCAGTTTGTGGCGCTCATATTTGATCCAGGTAAGAACTAGGACAACAGTAGAATTGGGAAAATCCCTCTGGAGTTTATGACCTGATAATCAGGGTTTTTTTTGTTTGTTTTTTGTTTTTTGTTTTTTTTTTTTGCTCTTGTCAAAAAAGAGTTTTGCTCTTGTCGCCCAGGCTGGAGTGCAGTGGCCCAATTTCAGCTCACTGCAACCTCCGCCTCCCGGGTTCAAGTGATTCTCCTGCCTCAGCCTCCTGAGTAGCTGGGATTACAGGCGCCCACCACCACGCCCAGCTAATTTTTGTATTTTTAGTAGAGACGGGGTTTCACCATGTTGGCCAGGCTGGTCTCGAACTCCTGACCTCGGGTGATCTGCCCGCCTCAGCCTCCGAAAGTGCTGGGATTACAGGCGTGAGCCACTGCACCCGGCCAGTTTGATGTTTTTTAAATAGCAGAATATGTAAGGCTGTATTTGGTGTATGGGAGATATGAGAAAGTATTTGCCATACATCATATTCTCACAAAGCTTGTATTCTAGAAGAGATATGTCATATATGTAACTGGGAAATTAGCGATATGATAACATATAATTAACACAGGATATCTATTGGAAGGAAAATAAAATATGCATATGAGGGAGAGAATTGTGCAGTGAGTGGTCAAGGAGACATCACACACGGATGGAACTTGAACTGAATCTTAAGAATAGTAGGATATATGGCCGGGCATGGTGGCTCATGCATGTAACCCCAGCACCTTGGGAGGCCAAGGTGGGAGGATTGCTTGAGCCTAGGAGTTTGAGACCAGTCTGAGTAACATGGCAAGACCCTGTTTAAAAAAAAAAATTAGCCAGGCACAGTGGGGCATATGCCTGTAGCCCCAGCTACTCTGGAGGCTGAGGTGGGAGAATTGCTTGAGCCCAAGCTGTTGAGGCTGCATTGAGCCATGTTTGTGCCATGGCACTGTAGCCTGTGGTCCTAGATTTCTGTTACATATGGCTTTTGCGTAGTTCTTGAGTAGATGACCAGGGGATGAAGGTGACACTGTTTCTTCTGTCTAGTCTCATCCGTTTTTTTTGTAGGCTTAGATCAGTTATGGGAAGATGAAAGTTGTATAATTTGTTCTGGTCATTGACTTGCTGCTTATTGGCCAAGTGACTGGGAAAATGACTTAATTGCTTTGGCCCTGTTGATTATCTGTTTAAAAAAAAAAAGTAGCTCACGCCTGTAATCCCAGCACTTTGGGAGGCTAAGGCAGATGAATCACTTGCGCTCAGAAGTTCGAGACCAGCCTGGGCAATATGGCAAAACCCCATCTCTACAAAAAATACAAAAAATTAGATGTGCCAGGCACTTGTAGTCCCAGCTACTCAAGAGGCTGAGGTGGGAGGATAGCTTGGATTGCGTGAGCCTGAGAGGTTGAGGCTGCAGTGAGCCATGCTTGTACTGCTGCATTCCAACCTGGGTGACAAAGTGAGACCCTGTCTCAAAAAAAAAAAAAAAAAAAAAAGGTAGATTGAACCAGTGGTTTTAACACATTTTAACTGAAGTATTAATATAATGTAGAAAATTTTGCAAGTCATAAACGAACAGCTCAATGAATTTGAACGCATGACCAATGGGTTTTTAACTTTTCAAAAAAAAATATTGACAACCTAGAGTGAACAGTTAAAATCTGAAATAGAACTGTGTTTAAATGAGGCGGGTGGGTGCAGGGCCCATTTCTCCCTACTGGGACCCTGAAGTGATCTTGAAAGATATTTCTAGATTTAATTAAATTGAATTTAAATATTGTAGTAATACTTGCAAGTATTATAGGGGTATGTATACATCTGATTTAAGATAGATGTACTGAAGGGGCTTTCTAGTTTTAAGATAGCAGAATGAAGATGTTTATGCCTTCTTTTGGATATCACCCCAAGATAACCAGAAAAACAGAAGCATAAACTCCATACTCAATTAACTAGGAGACTATACCTGCAATCCTGAACTCCACAGTGTGTGAAGATAGAAAGCAGATGGAATAATAGCTGACCCAGGAGGGTAGAGGAAGTAGAAACTAAAGAGACTACAGAGTGAAATATTATGCATACGCAGTTTGCTCTGCAAAACTCTGAAAAGGCTTAGGAATTGGTGGCATCAAGACCTTGAAAATCATAGGTAAAGCATGGGTCTGAAAAGAGGGAATGCTGCTTGAGACTCTGCATGAGGAATAATCAGCACTAATCCCTAAGTAAGAAATTTTCTAAAAACTGGTGGACATAATTCTAACACAAAGAATTTTTAAAATAAGAAAAAAGAGCAACCATATCATTTATATTCAGAATATTAGGGGATAAAGAGAAGATTCTGAAAGCCTCTAGAGGCCAGGTGTGGTGGCTCACACTTCTCAGCAGTTTGGGAGGCCAAGGAAGGAGGATCGCTTGAGGATCTGAGTTTGAGACCAGCCTGGGCAACATAGCGAGACCCCATCTGTACAAAAAAATTTAAAAATTAGCCAGATGTGGCAGCCTGTGCCTGTAGTCCCAGCTACATGGGAGGCTGAGGTGGGAGGATTGCTTGAGCCCAGGAAGTTGAGATTTCAGTGAACCATGATTGCACCACTGTATTCCAGCCTAGGTGACAGAGCAAGACCCTGTCTTTAGAAAAAATAAATAAAAGCTTCTAGAAAAATAAAACAGATCTCCTGTTAAGGACTGGTAATCAGAAAGGCATCAGACTGCAAACAGCATTAGAATTTGTAAGTCAGAGTACCAAACCATCAAATTCTGAGTTGAAAATTATTTCCAACCTTGAATTCTGTATGCACACACATCACCAAGATAGTTTTAGGTTTGCAAATCTCCATCTCTTTCTTTTAATACATTCCATGCACTATTTCACAAAATGCTTCTGAAGGAACTTTCTTAAATGATTAAGATGTCTTAAAATGTCTTAAAATTTAATGTATTAAAATGCCATTTTTGTCATCCAAAAATGAAATGAGGGAAGAGACAGATAGTAGGAAAAACCAAAAGAGGAAACCACATAAGGCATCTTGATCAGGCAGAGGCATGGAAGTTTGCGGGATTGTTACAAAGGGAAGGGCCTGGATGGAAGCTGTGCAGCAGGCCTGGAGAATAACCAGCTCAGATTTGGAGCAAGAGGAGGAAAGGAAACAATGATTGGATACTTCTTGACTCAGCAGCAAATCATAGTTACACAGTCATAACTAGAAATGATTTTAATAAAAAATGATTGGTTGGATTGGGGGAAGGAAGCAGAATGTAGATTAAGGGAGTTCAATCCTTATCTAGCATATGTTTTGAAATATAAAGGTAAATACTAGAAGACATAGCTAAAAGGATTTGAAATGACTGGATTTAGAGAGCAAGGGTGGGGTAGGGAGAGGAAGTCAGCTGTTTTTCATTATAAGCCTTGAAATTGAGAAAAACAAGAAGATAGACTTGCAGACAACCAAAACTTTGATTGAGGGCACCCTTTCCTGAGGTAATAAATATCCAAAGTAAGGTTTCTGGCTGGGCATGGTGGCTCATGCCTGTAATCCCAGTACTTTAAGAGGCCGAGGAGAGCGGATCACTTGAGGTTAGGAGTTCGAGACCAGCCTGGCCAACATGTTGAAAGCCCGTCTCTATTAAAAATACAAAAAAAATTAGTCGGGCTCGGTGCATGGCACCTGTACTCCCAGCTACTTGGGAGGCTGAGGCATGAGAATTGCTTGAACCCGGGAGGCGGAGGTTGCAGTGAGCCGAGATCGTGCCACTGCACTCCAGCCTGGGTGACAGAGTGAGACTCAGTCTCAAAACAATAAAAAACTACAACAAAAAACAAAACAAAACAAAAAACCAAAGTAAGGTTTCTTCTTTAATGTTTTTTATTAATAGTGATCCGTAAAGCTATATGAAAATGGTAACATGATTTAAAAGTTTTCTGACTGTAAGAGCTTTCATTGAATACTCTTGGTTCTTCATTGACAGGAGTGTCCTCATTCTAACACTGCAGGGACTCCAGCCCTACCTTCCCTCCTTATGGTACCAGTAAACCTCAATTGAATCGTATAACTAGGGTTCCCTTATCCCTTCAGTGATGCCCTAGATTCTACAATAATAGGATAGGGATTCCTTGCTGATTTTCTACACTTCCTCTCCTCCCCTCCTCCTTCCTTCAAACCCACAAAGATTCAAAACAGGCACACAGGCATTAGAATTCTATGCTCTGCCTTTGGCCCGCCAAGAGGATAGTTCTATATTAGTTGGTTCAGTTCAAACATTTTGAGCACTACAGTTGTACCAGGTACTGTGTTAGATGCTAAAGACACAAAGATGAATAAGACACAGTCCCCATCCTCAAGAGCTTGTCGTTTAATAGAGGAGGCTGATAGTTGAGTAATAATATAACAATCAAAGTATGTACAGGGTGAGTATCCCTTCTCCAAAATATTTGGGACCAGAAGTGTTTTGGATTTTGGATTTTTTCAGATTTTTTCACATTTTGGAATATTTACATATACATAATGAGATATCTTGGGAATGGGACCAAGTCTAAACATAAAACTCATTTATGTTATACCTCTTATACACGTAGCCTGAAGGTAATTTTGTATAATAGTTCAAATAATTTTGTGCATGGAATAAAGTTGTGACTGCATTTTGACTGTGACTTGCCACATGAGGTCAGGTGTGAAATTATCTACTTGTGGTGTCATGTTGATGTTCAGAGTTTTGGATTTTGGAGCATTTCCAGTTTCGGGTTTTCAGATTATTGATGCTCAACCTGTATATACTATGTATTTATTTTTAAGACGGAGTCTCGCTCTGTCACCCAGGCTGGAGTGTGGTGGCGTGATCTTGGCTAACTGCAGCCTCCGTCTCTGGGTTCAAGCAATTCTGCCTCAGCCTCCCGAGTAGATAGGACTACAGGCATCCGACACCATGCCTGGCTAATTTTGTACTTTTTTAGTAGAGTTGGGGTTTCACTGTGTTGGCCAGGCTGGTCTTGAACTCGTGACCTCAAGTGATCTGCCCACCTTGGCCTCCCAAAGTGCTGGGATTACAGGCGTGAGCTGCCGTGTCTGGCCTTAATTTGTATATACTAAATAAAGAACGTTTCTGCTTTCTGCCTATGGACACTAAAAGTTGTTTATAATGATGTCAAATGACTATTAATATAAAATCTGGGCCGGGCACAGTAGCTCACGCCTGTAATCCCAGCACTTTGGGAAGCCGAGGTGGGTGGAGTACTTGAGGTCAGGAGTTCGAGACCAGTGTGGCCAATATGGTGAAACCCTGTCTCTACTAAAAATACAAAAATTAGCTGGGCATGGTGGCGTGTGCCTGTAGTCCCAGCTACTTGGGAGACTGAGGTAGGAGAATCACTTGAACCCGCGAGGCAGAGGTTGCAGTGAGCTGAGATCATGTCTTTGCACTCCAGCCTGGGCGACAGAGTGAGACCCTGTCTCAAAAATAAATAAAATAAAATAAAATCTGTAACTTGGTGGTGTATGTGCTTTTTTTTTTCTTCTTTTAGCTAATAGATCAGTTAAAGCCCGGAGGAAGATTGATATTGCCTGTTGGTCCTGCAGGCGGAAACCAAATGTTGGAGCAGTATGACAAGCTACAAGATGGCAGCATCAAAATGAAGCCTCTGATGGGGGTGATATACGTGCCTTTAACAGATAAAGAAAAGCAGTGGTCCAGGTGGAAGTGATTTTATCTTCTGCTCTTTCTTCTTCCACACATGCAAGGTGAAAGGGTGTGGATTTTAAGACATTAGACTACAAGAGCTGTTTTTGGTTGTCACCTTTGTGCTCCTCCATTATAACGTCAGAAATTCATTACATTAAAAATGTGAAAAATGTTGCATGGTCTGCCCTTATTTTGGTTTAATATATATATCTTTGGGAAAGGGAGGGTGAGACTTGGTTGGCACAAAGGCTTTTTTTTTTTTTTTTTTTTTTTTTTAGAGAGACTTTCAGCTTCAATTCAGTACTTTGTAAGGATTTTTTCTTCATTATCAGCCACTCTGTTTTTATATTTTGTAATTATTTTTATAGCACTGGATGGGCATGGAAACAATGAGTTTGGTCTGTAAAAGAGGCCAGGCGGAGTGGCTCACGCCTGTAATCCCAGCACTTTGGGAGGCCTAGGCGGGCGGATCACTTGAGGTCAGGAGTTTGAGACTAGCCTGGCCAACATGGTGAAACCCCGTCTCTATTAAAAATACAAAATCAGCTGGGCGTGATGGCACAGGCCTGTAATCCCAGCTACTCAGGAGGCTGAGCCAGGAGAATTGCTTAAACCCTGGAGGCGGAGGTTGCAGTGGGCCGAGATTTTGACACTGCACTCCAGCCTGGGAGACAGAGCAAGGCTCTGTCTCAAAAAAAAAAAAAAAAAAAAAACAAACAAGGGGCCATCATTTCCTGCCCTGTGTATTGTACCAACAAGGAGAAAGAAGGGGAAAGATAACAGTCGTCTCAGTTTTCTAAAATGTCAGAATACCAGAGAGGACATTCTACCTCTCAGCTTGGTTTATCTGTTTCAACCAAATCATAGATACCTGACAGCCCATGCCTATTTTTCATTCAGCCTTGTTTAAGAGTCACCTTCTCCCCATTCTATAGAATAGGCCAGCCACTGTTTAAGCTATTCTGGCTAAATTCCTAGGAAGAGGCAAGGATTCTACAAGTTACCCAATGAGTGCCCAGGTCTCACAAACCCACCCAGAGGGTCAGCAGCATGCAGCAACTTTCAGCACAGCATGGCTTATAAAGAATGTGCACTTTTGTTTTATGTCTCAGCATAATCTGAATATTTTGTTTGAAGCCAAGATTTCTCTTCTCTTTTCCTCCCCTTCCCACTCCCTTCCATGAGAGAGAGTGACATCAGTACATAACAGTGCCATTAGCTCAAATTACTTGAAATTAAATGCCAAAACAAGAACGGCTTTACAGTTTCCTTGTCTTAGAATCTTATTTTTATTTGACATAAAGATTCTTATTTTAAAATAATTAGTTTCTTAATAAGGAAAAGGGGTGATAATAAGTTTAATAGATCTCTCAATTTTGTTTTTATTCTTCACCAATAGCTATTTTCTGTGAATTATAGCGTGGAGCACAGCCACTGAAAAAAAAAAAAAAAGCATTTTAGTCCAGGCATTTTGGGAGGCTGAGGCGAGCCAATCATCTTAAGTCAGGAGTTTGAGACCAGCCTGGCCAACATGGTGAAACCCTGTCTCTACTAAAAACACAAAAATTAGCTGGGCATGTTGGCTTGCATCTGTAGTCCCAGGCACTCAGGAGGCTGAGGTAGGAGAATTGCTTGAACCCAGGAGGCGGAGGTTGCAGTGAGTCGAGATCACACTACTACATTCTAGCCTGGGTGACAGAACGAGACTCTGTCTCAAAAAAAAAAAAAAAATTAAAAATTAAAATTAAAAAGGCATTTAAAAAATTACTGGTTTTTTCAACTGGAATCAGATGTAGTTATTAACAACTAACTAAAACCTTCCTTCACTTTGCTTCTAGTATGGTTTATACAATTACATAATTGTGAGATTATTGTAGTATAAAAGGGGCAAATATGTTACTGAAATTACTGAAATTTGATAAGAAGAGTTGATTTTCATTAGCAACTTAGAAATTTTTCTTTTTATATACAATAAATATTAGTGTTGAACATCTTGCCTATAATTTAATTATGAAGGAATTATAAAAAGGGAATTTTGTTTTTATGACTAGAGGTAGATTTACAGTGAAGCTAACAAAGCTGAAGCTGCAGAGCCCTTGCTTGTCTAGGTTTTCTCTGACCCTGTTCTTAATTTAATTTAATTAAAAAAAATTTTTTTTTTGAGACGGAGTTCTGCTCTGTTACCCAGGCTGTGTAGAGCAGTGGTGCAATCTCAGCTCACTACAACCTCCGTCTCCCAGGTTCAAGCAATTCTCCTGCCTCAGCTTCCCAAGTAGCTGAGAGTATAGGCGCCCAGCTAAATTTTGTATTTTTAGTAGAGAAGGGGTTTCACCATATTGGCCAGGCTGGTCTCGAACTCCTGACCTCAGGTGATCTGCCCGCCTCGGCCTCCCAAAGTGCTGGGATTACAGGTGTCAGCCACCATGCCTGGCCCTGTTCTTAATTTTATATTATGCATAGTCTTACTGATTTTTTTTTTAACTTCATAAAAAGGTTCCCCTGTTTTCTAATTATATAAACCTTAGGCCCCCACAAAACCTGAATCCACCTTTGATAAAACCAAACTATTTGTATTAAGAAATTTAAAATAGGGCCAGGTATGGTGGCTCATGCCTGTAATCCCAGTGCTTTGGGAGGTTGAGGTGGGAGGATCACTTGAGGCCAGAAGTTCAAGACAAGCCTGGGAAACATAGTGAGACCTCGTATCTACTAAAAATTTAAGAACTAGCCAGGCGTGGTGGTGTGCACCTCTAGTTCTGGCTACTTGGGAGGCTGAGATAAGAGGATCACTTAAGCCCAGAAGCGGCAGTGAGCTGTGATCACCACAGCATTCCAGGCTGGGCAACAGAGCAAGTCCTTATCTTTAAAAAATATATTTAGAATAATTTTTAAATTTATGGACAATTATTCAGTCATCTGCTAAACATTAAATGTATACTTGCTTTTAGGCTGGGCGCAGTGGCTCACGCCTGTAATCCCAGCACTTTGGGAGGCTGAGGTGGGCGGATCACAAGGTCAGGAGATCGAGACCATCCTGGGTAACATGGTGAAACCCCGTCTCTTCTAAAAATACAAAAAAATTAGCCGGGCGTGGTGGCAGGCACCTCTAGTCCCAGCTACTCGGGAGCTGGGAAGGGACAAAAGTCGAGTCAGAAACAGGAAGTGGTTATAGCAATTCAAGGGTGAAATGATGGTCTGCATTAAGGCAGTGGTAGTAAGGATAGAGAGAAGTGGGTGGATAGCTACATCTAAAATACTGTCACTGTTTTCTGGGAATTATCATCTAAAAAGTTCCCTAGTCAACTTCTTGCCAGGCTACGTGATTTCTGTTCTTTCAAACTTTCCGTTTTTGTTTTGTTTTGATACAGTCTCTCTCTCTCACCCAGGCTGGAGTGCAGTGGCATGATCTCTGCTCACTGCAGCCTCAACCTCCTGGGCTCAAGCGATCCCCCCTGCCTCAGCCTCCTGAGTAGCTGGGACCACAGGGTGTGCCACCATACTCAGCTGATTTTCTTGTTTTTTTTGTAGACAGGGGGTTTTGCCATGTTGCCCAGGCTGGTCTCGGACTCCTGAGCTCAAGCGTTCCACCCACCTCAGCCTCCCAAAGTGCTGGGATTACAGGCTTGAGCCACCAGCCTCAAACTTTCTTCAGGATTACTTTAACTCATTATAATACTTTCCTAGGAACCTTGTCTTGTGTCTCACCAGCTTTCCACCTTTCTTACTGAGGAATAATCCAGAGCTAATTGCGGTGCTCTGATGAGGGTGAGATCCCATTTTTGCTGAGGAGATGTGGCAGAAACTGTATTTTTAAAAATGAGAATTAGTGGACATGCGGAATTCTAGTACCAAGTAAAGATCCAAACTTTAATGTAGACTTGAGTCTTTTTACACTTGGAAAGATGTCACTTGTAATTTTGGTGGATTAATAGAAGGGGAGACAATGCTAGATCTATAGGCCAGAGACCTAGAATCTGTGGAATTGTGTTCATGACTATGGACATGTAATAGTTGTATTAGTTGCTACAGAAAGTTAATAGTTCTTAAGTATGTATTTTATTTTAAATAAATAATTTATATGTAAAAATATTTTGTTAATCTTCTGGTAAAAGTTTTATTTTTATTTATTTATAGATATTTTTGAGACAGAGTCTTGCTCTGTCACCCAGGCTGGAGTGCAGTGATGTGATCTTGGCTCACTGTACCTCCGCCTCCTGGGTTCAAGTGATTCTCCTGCCTCAGCCTCCCGCATAGCTGGGACTACAGGCACGCACCACGAGGCCCGGCTAATTTTTGTATTTTTAGTAGAGACGGGGTTTCACTGTGTTGACCAGGCTGTTCTCAAACTCCTGACATCAAGTGATCCACCCGCCTCAGCCTCCCAAACTGCTGGAATTACAGGTGTGAGCCACCACACCCAGACTATTTTTGTTTTTAGTAGTCACAAGAGTTAGTGTAATTGGTCCATCTTTAGTTTGTGAAACTGAGGAATGTTCAAGTTTATTATTCCATAAGCTCTTTGTTTATTGATGTCTTCTTAAAGTGCCTTGCATCTATGAAAAAGATGTTAGGAATTGACTGCATTTCCAAGACTGACAGTATTGGTGCTAAGGGATCCAATTGATCCCGTGTTCCATATTCTATATTGTTCCTTTTTAATCTCTTTACATATGTTCCAGTATTGTGACATACATTACATCCTTAAAAGCAGGGATATATTCTGTTACTTTTGGAATTCTTTTTGTCTCTCATAATGCTTCATACAAAGCAAATTGTACAACACTTTTATTACCTTGGAAGATCCATGAAATTATTAGAAAACGTTCATGGATTTTGATTGTTGTTTCCTTATAGTATATCTTTTCATTTATTCTTGGTAAAGAATGTATAAGACTAAATGTTAGTATCATAGAGTTAATAAAATCTAATAAATAATTAAATTATGTATAATTATATACTAGTAGAAATATATAGTTATTAACCTAATGAATATATTTAGCATAGTATATAGCAATTTTAAAGAGCCTTTCTAAAAATTTAGTACATACTGTTTTTTATTGTAAATGATCTATGCATGTAAGTCAGATAAAGAAATGGTCATACAGAATTTTGAACATTGGGGAAAATTTAATAACTTGAAAGTTACATGGATTTTAGAGTATTAGGCTTCTAAAAAATTGTGCACGCGCTGGCAGCAAGTTTTTGTTTTTCCCTAGCACCCCTAATTTTAAAATTCAGGTCTATAAACCTAATTTCTTTTCCTTTTTTAAAGTATTTTTTAGACAGAGACGATAGTTGGAAAAATGGTACCTATGTTGTTGGGGGGCATTAATTTATTTACAGTATACTTAATGTCTTGCAGCAGGTAAATTGTAGTAAATTATTATTATTATTATTGTTTTCTGAGATGGAGTCTCACTCTGTCGCCCAGGCTGGAGTGCAGTGGCGTGATCTCAGCTCGCTGCAACCTCCGCCTCCCTGGTTTAAGCGATTCTCCTGCGTCAGCCTCCCGAATATCTAGGATTACAGGTGCATGCCACCACACCCGGCTAATTATTTGTATTTTTAGTAGAGACGAGGTTTCACCATGTTAGCCAGGATGGTCTCGATCTCCTGACCTCATGATCCGCCCGCCTTGGCCTCTCAAAGTGCTGGGATTACAGGTGTGAGCCACCGCCCCTGGCCAAATTGTAGTAAATTATTTAAAAATAACAGTATCTTTGGCTTGGGCACGGTGGCTCACACCTGTAATCCCAGCACTTTGGGAGGCTAAGGTGGGCAGATCACTTGAGGTCAGGAGTTTGAGACCAGCCTGACCAACGTGGTGAAACCCTGTCTCTACTAATAATACAAAAAAAATGTAGCCGGGTATGGTGGTGCCTGCCTGTAATCCCAGCTACTCGGGAGGCTGAGGCAGGAGAATTGCTGGAACCTGGGAGGCAGAGGTTGCAGTGAGCCATGATCACACCACTGCACTCCAGCCTAGGCGACAGAGCGAGACTCTGTCTCAAAAAAAAAAAAAAAAAAAAAAAAAGCCAAAACAAGAGAAACAATATCTTCAGTTCATATTCTAAAAAGCAGAAGTGAATTTTACTTTATGAATAGAGCACTTTGCAAATAATTCTTTGTTGACCAAATATTTTAATGCCTGCATGAGTTAAGTAAAAGCTGTTCTATGAGAATTATAATATTGTTATTTGGAAGAATATATTAAGAGGAAGCAGACTTATGATTTGTCATTTAATAGATAATCCAATACTATAGGATAAAGGCAGCTTATTGGAGAAATAATTTTAAAAATATTTTCTTGCACAATTTACAAAATTTAGTTTAAAAAAATTGTCCAGTAATTTACCCCCACTTACTTGTGAAATTATGAGCTCTTTATTTCTTCTTTCCTTCAAATTTATCTTAACAACTTTTTCAAAACTTTTAACTTTAATTTTTATTGCCGACAAGTTGCTAGGATAGTACAAATAACTCCTAAATCTCTTCATCCAGAGTCATCAATTATTATCATTTTTCTACATTTCTTTCCCCTCTTTCTATATATACATATATGTAATTTTTTCCCTTTTTCTTAAGCCACTTGAGACTTAATTATCAATATCATGCTTCTTTACCTCTAAAGTTCTGGTTTTTGTCACTCATATTACCTTCAGCTATGAGGCTTGTGGGCTTCTCTCATGGTTTTATTCATTTTTTCACTTTTAACAGTTTTACTGAGGTATAACTGAGATACCATACAGTTTATTTTAGACTGCATTTTTATTCCTTCCTTCCTCTCACTGGCAGTTGCTGGTACAGTGCTGCACCTGGCTGAGCGGATGGTTTCTTTTGGAGCTGATAAAGCTGCCTTATGAAATCAGCTGACAGGTATATTATACCTACAGATGATGCCTTTTCTCTCAGAGCGCTTGGGTTGAGATTGACCCACTCCACAATTGCTAGTGGACATTCTGAGCAAAAGACCACATTTCTGTCCAATTTTGTGAATGTAACTATTAACTCATTTGAACTCTAAAACACTTAAGTTGTCATTTTACTATAGTGTAAAGATGACCGTAGATCTAAAAGATATTTTTTCTGAATTTTGACATTGAAGGAAGAAATCTATTTTTAGAAATCAAAAATGAAGAACTCACGCCCTTTAGGTTGCATACTTGGTTCTGGAGTGGCATGGAAGATGTTTGGAATGGCTGACCCTCTGTTGCTTTCACTTGGGTTGTTTGCATTTTTATTTTTTAAATATATTGCTTGGTGATCAGCGCATTTTTATTGACTTAACAGTTGTGTCTAAACTATTATAAAGCCAAATTGGGTAGTGTGTAACTCCTACTAATGTATTTCTCTCTTTTTTCCTCACAGGGATGAATTGTAAAAGCAACATCAGCTTGACCAGTATAAAATTACAGTGGATTGCTCATCTCAGTCCTCAAAGCTTTTTGAAAACCAACACCATCACAGCTTGTTTTGGACTTTGTTACACTGTTATTTTCAGCATGAAAATGTGTGTTTTTTTAGGGTTTCTGATTCTTCAAAGAGGCACAGAGCCAAATTGGTAGAGGAAGGATGCAAAGTATAAATTTGTGTAATATTACTTTAACATGCCCATATTTTACTTGGAAATATTAAAAGAAAGGGTTCTGTAAAATGGAAAACTTAGTTTGTGAATTGATTTTGAGGAGTGGTTTTTCTTTTCTTGGACACTTAATTCTGTTCTGATATTAATTTATCAGATTGCTTTTGTGCATTGGATAACACCACCATTCACAAGTTAAGATTCTTGGTATTTGGATGTCTGTTAGATGCTACTAAGAAAATAGAGATGAGCTTTCTTTTTAAAGCTTTTGATGTGGTGTCATAGAATAGCATGTTGTAGATACAATCAGCTGCTTTGTTACCTTAAAACTAGGCATTTGTAAATATTAAACCTTAAGATGGCAGGTGATGTCCTGTAAACACTCAGCTGTTCAGATTGGACATAACTGACTTAGTTCTTCCCTTCTCTCTCTCTCAAAATTATAGGAGACTTGTAGTTTAGTGTTGTTTTCTGTTTCTAATTTGCTGCTGATAATGTATATGAACTTAACATGCTGTGTAAGCTGTGTCCTAGTTCTTGAACAGTTTATGCAGTGCTGCTTTGCCAAATAAAGTTAAAAGTAAAAGAGGCATTGGTTGTTTTTGAATATAGAAGGAAGGACAGCAAGTCCACCAGATAGGGAGTGTTTACGATCACGGGAAAAAGACTGTTTCTCTGGTTGTTTCCTTTTGCGAAGTCTGAGTAAGTAATTAGCATTAATCCAACTGTACACTGTAGAATGTGACTGCACTGCTCCAGGGCCAGGACCGTACTTCAGTCGTCATTTCTCTTTGACTCCCTAGCCCAGGGCTTGTCCTGTAGTAGCTATACAGTAAATGCTGGTGAGTGAGTGAGTGGTGAATGAATCGACTTAAAGTCAGGAAAGAACAGGATTGAGGATGAACAGACCAAAACCCATCTCTCACCTATACAAAGATTTATTAATATAATGACTATAGCTGAATTTCTAAGAAGGCAGTAGCACTTTGGGATCTTATTTAAATGTTGTGATTTATAACTTTTATAAGAAGAAGTTCTGGAACTGAGGAAATATAAGCTCCAGAATGAGCAGAATCAGCACTCCCAGCAAAGCCCTTCTACTGGGTGCATGTGTGGGTGCGTAATTCTGGCAAAGAACCTTTGTGGGCATGTGAACACTCCCCCCAGCTCTTGAAAAAAGTCTTAAATATTACTTCTTTACAAATGGCTTTTAGGCTGGGTGCGGTGGCTCATGCCTGTAATCCCAGCACTTTGGGAGGCTGAGATGGGCAGATCACCTGAGGTCAGGAGTTCAAGACCAGCCTGGCCAACATGGTGAAACCCCCTCTCTACCCCTCTCTACTAAAAATACAAAAATTAGCCGGGCATGGTGGCACACACCTGTAATCCCAGCTACTTGGGAAGCTGAGGCAGGAGAACTGCTTGAACCAGGGAGGCAGAGGTTGCAGTGAGCCAAGATCGCGCCATTGCACTTCAGCCTGGGTGACGAGTGAAACTCTCTCAATAAATAAATAAATAAAATGGCTTTTAAAACTGATGCATCTTTTCACAAGTGCCTCTTCTTGGGTAAGGTCTTAGACACAGGAAACTAGCATTATTTGGTGCCCAAAACTTGAGAGTTTAAATTTATTGTTGGCTTCAGTTTGCTGCTGTTAATTGCTTCCATACTCAGGCCATGAATCCCTGTGGTCCAGGACTAGTCCATTTTAAATAGTTGTAAAGGTCAAATATTCTTTTTTTTTTTTTAATTATTTTTTGAGATGGAGTCTCGCTCTGTCACCCAGGCTGGAGTGCAGTGGCGCGATCTCAGCTCACTGCAAGCTCCGCCTCCCGGGTTCACGCCATTCTCCTGCCTCAGCCTCCAGAGTAGCTGGGATTACAGGTGCCCGCCACCACGCCGGCTAATTTTTTGTATTTTTAGTAGAGATGGGGTTTCACTGTGTTAGCCAGGGTGGTCTCGATCTCCTGACCTTGTGATCCCCCCACCTCGGCCTCCCAAAATGCTGGGATTACAGGTGTGAGCCACCACGCCCAGCCAAGGTCAGATATTCTTTACAACTTAAGTTAATTCTTAAATGTATCCACTGGTCTGTGTCTTTCATAGCCATTACCAACATTTTACTATATATGAGTCTCTATGTTTGGTTTTGGGAATAGAAAAGGGCCCTTACTCTCAAAAGTGTGAAGTCTGTTTGAGGAGACAATTATATAAATATGATAAGACAAACTTAAGTGCCACCTGATTAGTACAGACAGTGCTATGCCTTCAGCATTGTTCAAGCACTGCTCTTGGACTTTACATGTTTATGAATTAAAATTGTAGAATGTTGAATAAGCAGGAATGGGCTTTAAGGGAGCATGAATAAATGGGTAGAAACAGAAATAATGGATTTTAGATAGGCCTAAGAGTTTTTTTTTCTGTAAGGTGTGTGTGTGTGTGTGTGTGTGTGTGTGTACAGGTTACAGGCAAGAAAAGTCTCCTTAATCTTTAGTATTCATAATTTCTAAAACATTTCCTTATGTCATTTTCCTTAATAGACATGATTCCTTTACATAATATGAAGGGCAACAATGAAAACATTTCAAAAAGTTTCAGTCTAGTGAGATAGTGTTGAAATGAGATTTTTTCTACAGATTTGGCTTTATTAAAGGCCAAATCAAGCTCTCAAAATTTATGTAATCTTGCCCAAGCATGGTGGCTCAAACTTGCAATCTCAGCACTTTGGGAGGCCAAGCGAGGAGGATTGCTTGAGGCCAGGAGTTCAAGACCAGCTTGAGCAACAAAGTGAGATCTTGTCTCTACAAAAAAACAAAAAAAAACAAAAATTAGCCAGGCATGGTGATGTGCTCCTGTAGTCCTAGCTACTTGGGGGGCTGATGCAGGAGAATTGCTTGAGCCCAGGAGTTCGAGGCTGTAGTGAGCAAAGCTATAGTGAGCTATGATCGTGCCACTGCACTCCAGCCTGGGCAACGAGTAAGACTCAGTCTCTCCCTCTCTTTTTTAAAAACTCTTTTCCTCCACCCTTCTAATAGAAACCTAAGAAGCCTATCTCTTAAAACAAAAACCACTTATATAATCTAAGCCTGAATTATGAATATCAGCTTTTTATTGAGGGTTTCTTTTTTTTTGAGTGCAATGGTGTGATCTCAGCTTACTGCAACCGTCACCTCCTGGGTTCAAGCAATTCTGCCTCAGCCTCCCAAGTAGCTGAGATTACAGGGAGACACCACCACACCCGGCTAATTTTGTATTTTTTTAGTAGAGATGGGGTTTCACCATGTTGGTCAGGCTGGTCTCGAACTCCTGACCTCAAGTGATCCACCCACCTTGGCCTCCCAAAGTGCTGGGATTACAGGTGTGAGCCACCGCACCTGGTCGAGGGTTTCAACTCTTTTCCAGTCAATAACATTAGAAGAAAATGACATTATGGGGGGAAAATAATCCATTAACATTGTTCATGCAAGTATTTTAAATTCCACTGCCCTAATTTTAAAAACTGCCATTGTTCAAAAAAAGTTCACTGTGCAGTGGTGCGATCTCGGCTCACTGCAACCTCTACCTCCCGGGTTCAAGTGATTCTCCTGCCTCAGACTTCCACGTCACCATGCCCAGCTAATTTTTTGTATTTTTAGTAGAGATGGGGTTTCACTGGGTTAGCCAAGATGGTCTCCATCTCCTGACCCTGGGATCTGCCTGCCTTGGCCTCCCAAAGTGTTGGGATTACAGGCGTGAGCCACCGTGCCTGGCCCACTGAACTTTTAAAATTGGTATATAATGTACCTCTATTAAAGCATCTTAAAAATTCAATTGATCTAAAATAGACTGACATCTTTGAGTAATAATGCTCATGAATTTTTGAAGCTATTCTTGGTGTGTGATTGTCAGCCAGGAAACAAAGCTGCTTAGTTTTGTTTCATTAGCCAGGTGGGTATTTTTGGTTTTCAGCTAAATGTTAACAAATTTTCAATAGTTTGATATGTTACTAAAATATATGAGTATGGTAACTGAACACTAACATTGTAAATGAACTAATGGATTATTTTTAGTGTTCTAAATGGGGTTCAGAGGCTAATACATTATTTTAGGTAAGTGCTAAAATTCTTCTAGGTATAAATCATTGCCTACAACTTATTGTGTTCTTAAAGAACTGAACAGTAAAACAAATGGGTTCTGATTGGATTTCAGTTGGATCTCTGGATTCCTCTGACCATTTTCCAGAAAGATGAGTGTTGTGTTCTCACTGAACCTAGCACGTGGCTCAAATAGAGGGCTGGTGAAAGAATCCCACTTGAAGAAAACCAGCTGACCCAAGGGGCCAAGGAATGTTTGTGTATTGTAATATGATAAAAAGGAAATCAGGCCGGGTGGGGTGGCTCACGCCTTTAATCCTAGCACTTTGCGAGGCCGAGGTGGGTGGATCACCTGAGGTTAGGAGTTCAAGACCAGCCTGACCAACATGGCGAAAACCCATCTCTACTAAAAATAAAAAATTAGCCGGGTGTGGTGGTGGGTGCCTGTAATCCCAGCTACTTGGGAGGTTGAGACAGGAGAATCACTTGAACCCAGGAGGCAGAGGTTGCAATGAGCCAAGATCACGCCACTGCACTCCAGCCTGGGTGACAGAGCCAGACTCTCTCTCTCTCAAAAAAAAGAGGGAATCAAGTCCAATAATTACCTTATCCTTAATCCTTCTAATATCATTGCTACAATAATGATTGTTGGTTCCCCACTTCCAGCTTCATCTTTCTGGCTTTTTTTTTTTTTTTTTGAGACAGTCTCTCACTCTTTCTCCAAGCTGGAGTGCAGTGGCGCAATCTCGGCTCACTGCAACCTCTGCCTCCCAGGTTCAAGTGATTCTCCTGCCTCAGCCTCCCAAGTAGCTGGGACTACAGGCGTGCGCCACCACGCTCAGCTAATTTTTGTATTTTTAGTAGAGACAGGGTTTCACCATGTTGGCCAGGATGGTCTCGATCTCTTGACCTCGTGATCCTCCCACCTCAGCCTCCCAAAGTGCTGGGATTACAGGCGTGAGCCACCACGCCCAGCCCCAGCTTCATCTTTTTAACTGACTTTATGTTGTTTCAGCCAGGAATCTCTGTGAAACGGCCCTTTGCTTGCTGGGAGAGAAAATAGAGTAAAATCTAACTTTCAGTTCCCATATAGTGCCGTGCTGTGCTAGGGGGCCCTCAGAACCTCTGAGGCATGCTTCTGTCTGTCCCTCCTCTCACCCCCGTTTTTCCTCATCTTTCCACCTCCCTGGCAGAAAAAAAAAGTTAAAGCTGTGGTCTCACAGATTGCAGTTCATGGTTCTGATTTCTTTTTCTATACACAAATCTCTAGATCATATATTTACAGATTTATCAAGATCTCTAGTTTCATCTGTAGAACTGTTTTGTTTATATGTAAGAACTCTTTTGATTCATTTGGATTTTGAGTATTTGGTCATATGAAATGACTATGAAAATGAAAGAGCACCTTTAAAAAAGAAAAAGCCCATACACTATTTTCCTGAGCTTTTTTTCTTTTTTTTGAGATGGAGTCTCACACTGTTGCCTGGGCTAGAGTGCAGTGGCACTATCTTGGCTCGCTGCAGCCTCTGCTTCCTGGGTTCAAGCGATTCTCCTACCTCAGCCTCCCGAGTAGCTGGGACTACAGGCGTGTGCCAGCACGCCCAGCTAATTTTTTTAGTAGCGACGGGGTTTCACTATGTTGGCCAGACTGGTGTCGAACTCCTGACCTCGTGGTCTGCCCACCTCGGCCTCCCAAAGTGTTGGGATTACAGGTGTGAGCCACTGCGCGTGGCCTTTTTTTTTTTTTTTTTTTTTTTTGAGATGGAGTCTTGCTCTGTTGCCCATGCTGGAGTGCACAATCTCAGCTCACTGCAACCTCCACCTCCTGGGTTCAAGCGATTCTCCCACTTCAGCCTCCCAAATAGCTGGGCTTTACAGGCTTGCCACCATGCCCAGCTAATTTTGTATTTTTAGTAATTTTTGTATTTTTAGTCTCACCATTTTGGCCAGGCTGGTCTCAAACTCCTGACCTCAGGCGATCTGCCCACCTCGCCTCTCGAAGTGTTGGGATTACAAGCATGATCCACTGCACCTGGTCCAATTTCCCTATTTTTGTAAAAGTTAACATTATTTTTGTATTAAAATATTTTGAGAAATTTCCTAAATTTTGAAATAACTTCATAAAAGGATTTAAGCTGAATAATACTATAAATTGATCTCCTTCCAATTTGCAGGGTGATGACATTTTAAAAACTGATGTGATTTGAGAATTAAAATAAGTAGGAAGGAAGATATGCTTAGACCTAAATATGGGAAATATAGGAGAAGGCTCAGTTCTAACCAGTCAATTCCCAAAAACATTCAGCTTTGGGATGTCGAACCTTATTTTTGTCCTTGGTGGTTTTCTATTTAGCTGGAGAATCTGTGTTTATCCACTAAAGTAGCTATAACTTAAAATATTCATTTTATTTTTAGAATACTAGAATCCAGTAGGTCGGAAAATGGGGACAGGAACAGAAAAGTCTGCAACACAGATGCTTAAAAAGCCAACGAGACGAGAAATTTGTGAATGGCAAACTGCAAACTAAGCTTCTCCCTCTTTGTATTCAGCTTGGGCAGTTCGTTAGAAATTCTCGTTCAATTTTAATCTGAAAAGTTGTAGAAAACCTGGAGTCCAGAAAACAAAACATTAAAGTAATTCTGCTAGGAATAAAGTGGCATAATCCATTTTGAGAAAGTAAGCCAAAACATGAAATTGTTTTGAGATGCTATCGTTGAATTTAACAAGGAGCCCAAATTACAGAATCTCAGACTCAGATGCTGTGTTAAGAGGCATCATCAACATGATGTTGAGGGAACATCTGAAGGTAAGGATGGTGGCTTGTGTTCTGGGGCACAGCACACCTGTTTGTTTACACAGGTGAAGTAATCAACAGAGTTGGCCTTGAACAGCAAAATGGAAAGGGAAATAGAAATATGCATCTCGGCCAGGCATGGTGGCTCACGCCTGTAATCCCAGCACTTTGGGAGGCCGAGGTGGGTGGATCATCTGAGGTCAGGAGCTTGAGACCAGCCTGGCCAACATGGTGAAACCCCATCTCTACCAAAAAAAATACAAAAATTAGCTGGGCATGGTGGCGCACACCTGTAGTCCCAGCTAATCGGAGGCTGAGGCACGAGAACTGCTTGAACCTGTGAGGCGGAGGTTGCAGTGAGCTGAGGTGAGATCACGCCACTGCACTACAGCCTAGGCAACAGAGTGAGACTCGGTTCCAAAAAAAGAAAAAGAGCATCTCTATGTGTGGGTCAAAGGAAAATCTAGTAAAGGGCAATGTGAACAGCCATCAGTAACTGAAGAGAGGTGTTGCTGAGTGGCACTGAGTTGTGGGGCCAGAACACAGGTTTTGAAGTCATTGGGAGCAAGATGAAAAAAATCCTGTTATTTTCCTACGGAAGAGAATGTATTGGGTACTCAGCTGATTTGAAACAGTAAAATGCTGTGGAAGGCTGGAGGAGTAGCTGCTATCTACTAAGAATGAAAGGAAAAAGTAAGTAAGTTTTAAGTGTTCAGGAGGAGTTAGTGAGCCTTAGGAAAAGATATGTAAAGAGAGAAATTGTGGACACCTTTCCCTTTAAAATTATGTTTCCATTGTCTTAGATGCAGAACTCCTTCAATCAGATAATCTACAGGTAAGATCACTTTTAAAAGTCACATTCAGTCTGCCTGATAATATAAATATTTTGTAGACCTTGATTCTCCTTCCCTCGAGTATGCTTTATGTGGCCCTGGGCATGTCACTTTCTCTAATACTCAATTTCTCCCGTTGTAAAATAGGGTTGGTATGATTGAATCCAAATAATGCAGTAACAGCTCAGTCAATAATAGCAACTTATGATTATATTAAAAGGAAAAAAAGCCTTAATAATAAAATACAATTTATTAAAGGAATCATGTTTACATAGATACAGAACATCTTGGATATTTCAACACCATAGCAACACAGAATTAATTTCTTCATGTATAAAAGATGTGCTGAAAGCTGCATGCCTCATCAGTTTTTATTTTATTGGTTATGGCTATAGTTGACATCTTTCCATATAAAAACAAACTGCACAGCATCACATATAGAGTACAGACATCTTAAGTTCATTCACAAAGTTAATTTTTCTAAATTGCCCTTCAAAAATTTACATCTTTGCTCAATTCTAAACATTCAACAAAATTAGCTTCCCAAGAAACAAAAATGATACCCAATTTCTTTGCTTTTCTAGAAGTAACTTTCTATTTGTTCATGTATTTTGATATGTTATATTCCCCACCCAAATTAAACCCTTTGTTAAAAGAACAACCTACTTTAGGTTCAGTCTAAAAATAAAGTGTACTAGATTCTGGAGTGTTTTTCAAATATTTAAAAATATTTGCCACTTATGGTAAAAAAAAACGTGAATAAGAATATCATGTGAGTGTAGATAGGCACCATACTATACATTCCTCTCAGAATCATTTCTAGAATGTGTATAATCCCAGCATTAAGTGATGGTGGGAATGATTTGCCTTTAAAAGCCTACAAATTAAAAGGGGAAAGATGCTAAGCTAGATGCTGGTTTTCTATAAAGATGAATTTGTGAAAAACTGCTTTATGGTCTAGAAATACGTAAGCCTGGCATTAGCTGATGGCACATTCTAATATTTTATAGCACTAAAAAACATCGACTCATCCCATTGGATGAAAGCCATGGTGACATTTTTACAAAAGCTGTACCCAGGAATCCACTCAACGTCCTCTCTTCAATTGTCGTTTTTCATCAACAAAGGCTATATATATATATAAATGAGTTGCTGTGCTCTCACCATGGAGCAGTGTTGACTTGATGTAACGAAGTATTAAACGTTCTCCTTGCTCTCTTTGCCTTCAACTAAGTTTCTGTTAGTTTTTGGCATGCCAGATTCTCTGCTTCCATCTTGATTTCCTATTTCACTGCATGACCATCTTAGAGCTGTTACTAATTCAAAGTCTGGGTTTTTTTTTCTCCCAAAGGTCAGTCTAAGGAGGCAGCCACCTATATGACATGATGTCAGAGGGATTAGGAAGGACCCACACTCACCTTCCCTAAGGCTCACTGACTTGTACATAAGGTTTATAATTTAGGTATACCCACCCTAAGTAACATCTGATTGAAGGCATGAACTCGCTTGAGATCCACTCTCAGAAACAGGTTTAGAGGGGAAAAGAAAAAGAATACTGGGAGCTTCAAGGAGGAAGAAAAGGGCCACAGAACAAGGGGAAGCTGGGCCTATAGCAGTCCAGCATGGTAAGGGGCCAACAGTTGGCTTCTAAAAGGTAATGGGTTAACACAGTCATCCTAATACCACCTCCTGAGATGCTGAATTTTCTCTCAGCTAAGTACACATTTCTATTTTCAGGGACAGCTTACATAAATCAGAATTATATTTTTAGGAATCTTTAATCATGAATTCCTCTCTAAATTTCAAAATATTTTATGACTTCCTAAGGAACATTTTTTTACAATAAATAATAAAGAAAGATTTGGGATTTGCAGAATCTTCTGGCCCAATTAAAAACAAAAGAAGCTGTAAATATCCAGAACTTAATAGATGTATAAATTATAAACAAAACATGTCCCTGCCCCAAGGTATTGAAATTACATTACTATAGATACATCCCATTTATGAGGTAGTCCGATTCCTCAGATGTAATGGGACGAGCTTTTTTCAGTTTCTGTTTCACCAGTCGTAGTCGGCATGCAACCATGAGAAGCAGCAGAGCAGTGATAGCCAAACCCAGCGCCAGGGGTAGCACTGCACCTTTGAGAAGGTTAGACATGAAGAGGGCAAGCCAGTGATTAGTCACAGTGACAGCTACTGGTCACTATATGATACGCGCTTTGCATGCACTATTTTATTTAATCCAAACAAATTGTTATTAGTATTATCACTATTTTGCAGATTAACTAAGGTGTACCAAGGTTAAGTAATTTGCTTATTTGCCTAGGAGGCTGTAAGTTGTAGGTTCAGGTCCCAAACCTAGACTTTTTTTTTTTTTTTTTTTTTTTGAGATGGAGTCTTGCTCTGTTGCCCAGGCTGGAGTGTAATGGCTCAATCTCGGCTCACTGCAACCTCTACCTCCTGGGTTCAAGCGATTCCCCTCCCGAGTAGCTGGGATTACAGGTGCCTGCCACTGTGCCCAGCTAATTTTTGTATTTTTAGTAGAGACGGGGTTTCAACATCTTGGCCAGGCTGGTCTCGAACTTCTGACCTCGTGATCCACCTGCCTCGGCCTCCCAAAGTGCTGGGATTACAGGCGTGAGCCACCGTGCCCGGCCAACACAGACCTCTTTAAAACCAAATTCTCTACCAGCTTCCTACAAAATTTGTATGGCATCAATGGGTACACATACTACCATCTGATCACTCATATCCAACTGAAATAGGCATTCTGATCACGAAATTTTTTTGTTGTAGTCATTGACTATATTTATGAATTCATACATGATCATTCTTCAACTAAGTATGAACTAACTCCTGATTTCTTGTTCTAGTTAGGGCTTAAGAAATTTATTTCCTTTCTAAATCCAGGGAACTGACTCAGTCAGTAGAACCTTTGTTGAAAACTAACTTCCAAATATGCTGGTGTGATTTTGGACATTAAAGGAAAACATTTCTTTAGTTTTTCCTGTGAGGTGGATTCTAGACACCAGAGTAGAAGTAGCAAGGCTTGCAGGAGTCTGGAAGGACAGGGTGTGCCAATATCAGTCTTTTTTATCAAGCTTAGCAGGCTCTATTTTTAGTCTGATCTACTGTGGCCAGGCCAGGTGTGGAGATTGTATGGTGGAACTGTTTTTAGCTGTAGGGATCTTGCCAACTGGTAGAACTAGAGGAGAAACATCTCCTTTGTGTAGGCTCATTCTATACCATTTGCTCTCATTTATTCATTCATTCTGCATTCATTAAAAGCCTTCTTCCATGTGCCAGACACTGAGCTAAGTGCTGATAATCCTTTTATTTGTAAATAAATACCACCTCCCTCAAGATAAGCTCAGGCCAAGAATACCAGCTTTATAGCTTAAATCATTGAATTCTCACAACCACCACATAAGTTGGTGCTATTATTATCCCCATTTTACAAATGAGGGAGCTAAGGCATCAACAATGAAGTGAGGGCCAGGCACGGTGGCTCAGGCCTGTGATACCAGCACTTTGGAAGGCAGAGGTGGGCAAATTGCTTGATCCCAGGAGTTCGAGACCAGCCTGGGCAACATGGCGAGACCTTGTCTCTACAAAAAATTATTAGCCAGTTGTGGCATGCACCTGCAGTCCCAGCTACTCGGGAGGCTGAAGTAGGAGAATCACCTGAGCCCAGAAAGTTGAGGCTGTTATGAGCCATGATCAGGCTACTGCACTCCAGCCTGGGTGACAGTGTGAAAGCCTATCTCAAAAAAAAAAAAAGAGAAGTGAGGCTGGGCACAGTGGCTCATGCCTATAATCCCAATACTTAGGGAGGCTAAAGCAGAAGGATCACTCGAGTCTGGGAGGTAGAGGCTTCAGTGAGCTCTTAAACTGTACTCCAGCTTGGGTGGCAAAGTAAGATCCTGTCTTCAAAAAAAAAAAAAAAAAAAGAGAGAGAGACTGAAGTGACTTGTCTAAGATTGTTAAGTGGCAGAGCTAGCAAATAACCCCAGACAGGACAGCCCCAGAGCCTGTGGTTCTATCCACTATGGTACTCTACTTCTACAAAATGTAAATGAGACAGTTTTTGAACGAATAAGTCTGGGTAGACAGACATTTAAATGGGAAAAAATGCAACAAAGTGTTATCCTTACTATGATAGAATTATATATGAAGCATAGATGTATTAATAAAATAGGTGGTCCATCTACCTGGTCTGTAGGATTTTTGCTTGAGTGATTTTGATGTATGATAGAGACTGTTGGGTGGCTGAAGGAGGTAAGTTTATTTTTTGACATTTTCAGATTGAGATGCCTATCAGCGATCAGGTGGAATTTTCTCTTAGGCTTTTGGATTAGCTGGGCCTAAATATGTGGGAGCCTTTAGCATAAAGGTGGTAGCTGCAGTACGATAGGGGGTAGGACAGCCAGAGAGAAAGGAAGAAGAAAGGTGAGCCAGGAACAAGGTCCTGGGAAACACCAGCATTTAGAGGGCAGACAAAAGCAGAGGACCAAAAAAAACAGAAGAAGACCAGTCAGAGAAATAGGAGGACGACCGCCATAGTAGGGAGTGGGCTTTTGGAAGCTGAGGAAAGAGACGTCCAAGAAGAAAGTCCTCAGCTGAATCAAATGCTAAGGAAATGTCAAGTGAGGTGAAGCCTGGAGAGCCCCCTGGATTTAGCAATTGGTAATTCATTTATGGGAGTACAGAAGATGGAGGATGCTACTTTGTTTCTTTACATATTAAGAAATCTGAACATGATCACAGTCAGGAGAATGAGCCAGTAAAGAAACAGAGATGAAAAACATGGGAGAGCTAGGAGATGATGAGAAATGAACCTGAGGAAATCAGGGGCTTTAGCCAGATCAGGGAGAGAGAACTTGGAAAGAGGGGACACCTCTTCCTTTAGTACTGGAGGGGAGGAAGAGGGGTGAATGCAACCAGATGAGTTTTTACATTTGGGGGGCAGGTAGCTGAGGAAGTTCACTCCAGACAGTCTTGATTTACTGGGCTTAAAACTGGTCCCAGGTATAGTTGGCCGCCTCTTGAAGGCAAGAGGACCTGGAGCTGATGACACACTCATGGCACTTCAACTCTGGTGTATTTTTAGAATCCCAGGTAAAACTCCTGAACAAGATTCTCAAGAACAGTTTGAAAGTGTCTGGTTGCCGGAGGAGGGGATGGGAAAGCTGCTTTAGAGACTGTTAGGTATCAAACAAAGTTCTGGAAGAGGCCAGCATTCCTCCAGAGAATTGTGAAAGATACAAATCGGTGATAACCCTATGGACTGGAATTGGATTCTATGGCTGTCTCATTCCATACACAGCAGTTCTGGAGGTGTCAAGATGGCTGCCTGGTCTCTCCATGCCAGCAGTTTGGGGCCTCAGTAGCTACTACTGCCTCCTAGTCTCCACCTGATGAAAGAAGTTCTGACAAGGCTAATTGGCCCCAAGGTGTCATTCTCCCTCCACCTTCCTATAAGTTGCATATGTTACAAAGGAACAGGACAAAAAAAGAGACTTTGGTCAATACCCACAGAAAACCCCAGGAACCCCAAATCATTTCTCATGAATTGGACCGCAACACCCAGCCCCAGTCCGGGGGACTTGCTTAAAGATGAGCATCAGCATTTAGGCTAAAGGGTTATGAAGCTGTGGTTGAAGATGCCAATCCCAATGCCGGGACTCAGGTTTAGCTATGGTAACAATAAAACAGACGAGATCTGGGAAAATGTTCTATTTGCTAAGTCAGATATGAGGCTGCTGAACTGTCTGATCTGATTCCTGTTTAATGCTTTTATGACAAGGAAAATGAAATCTCCCAAAAGTACTTGCCAGAATATTGAAAATTATTCTTGACTTTTAATATTTAGTTGGCTTAGTTTGGATAATTTGAGATTTACAACTTTCTAGCTCCTTCTAAAACACACCATGATGCTATTCTCAGTAACCAGCTAAGGTGATGAATTATGTATTCTGTTCATATGAATGGGGGTGACATTTAAAATATGTAACAGGCTGGGCACAGTGGTTCACACCTGTAATCCCAGCATGGTGGGAGGCTGAGGCAGGCGGATCACTTGAGGTCAGAAGTTTTGAGACCAGCCTGGCCAACATGGCAAAACCCCATCTCTGCTAAAAATACAAAAATTAGCCAGGCGTGGTGGCATGCACCTGTAATCCCAGCTACTAGGGAGGCTGAGGCAGGGGAATCGTTTGAACCCGGGAAGCAGAGGCTGCAGTGAGCTGAGATCGCGCCGCTGTACTCCAACCTGGACAACAGAGTGAGACTCGATGTCTCAAAAACAAAACAAAACAAAAATATGTAACAAACAGAATAGGCAACAGCCAACTAGAGCTGAGACTCTCTGGATACATATGTGTGGGGAGGCAAGAGGCAGGCTGGTTTCCCTCTTCCCTTGATAGGGGACAGGGCCCCTTTTATTCAAATATCTTGGGACAGGCTAAGTCCAGGAGGCCAGCAGACCAAGGGGGTCACCCAGGTACTTGACATCTGGATTATTCTTAGCTATCTATTGTTTAAACATTATATTTTAATATTGTCCTGATATTATAAATAGGGTAAAAAGAAAGTTTTCTCAATGTTTATAACTTAAGCTTATATTTTGTTCTTCTAAAGCTTCTTTTACTAGTTTGTGGGATTTAAGACTAAAGCCTGCCTTTCTAAAGGATGGTGTCCAAAGTCTTTTCTTCCTAGTTAAAATCAACCAAAATTAAAGAAATTATTGTATTCTTCTTCCACTTAGTAAATATTCTACTTCCTACACCCTTCCCTCATTTCTGCTGTCTTCTGTCTTTGTCACTAGGGCACCTGGAAAGAGAACTAGGTATTCTAAGACCTTTACTCTTCTTTCATCGTAAATAACTGAGTAATAACTGCCATCGTTTCTATATTTGGCTCATCATATGAGCCACACAGTGCATTCAATGCCTGAGATTAATTATCCCATATATTCTTCTCAGCAACCCTATGAGGCAGGTATTGTTACTATCCTCATCTTACGAATGAGGAAACTGAGATCCAGAGAGATAAGATAGCCTGCTCAAGGTCATACAGTTTAGTGGGTAAGTGAGAATTTTTTTTTTTTTTTTGAGACGGTCTCACTCTGTCACCCAGGCTGGAGTGCAGTGGCACAATCTTATCTCACTGCAGCCTCGACCTCCCAGGCTCAAGTGATCCTCCCACCTCAGCCTCCCTGGGACTACAGGCGAATGTCACCACACTTGGCTAATTTTTGTATTTTTTGTAGAGACAGGATTTTGCCATATTGCCCAGGCCGGTCTTGAACTCCTGAGCTCAAGCGATCCTCCTGCCTTGGCCTCCCAAAGTGCTGGGATTACACGCGTGAGCCACTGTGCCCAGCTTTGAGCAAGGATTTGAATTGTGGCATCTGACTCTAAAGCTTGTGTTCTCCCACCATGCCACAAGTATGACATTTTCCACAGGTGTCACACCTGGAAGGGTGTATAGAAAAGGCAGCTGAGGTCCAAAGATGGAAGGTTACTATCAGGAGCCCCAAGACGCAGTGCAATACAAGCAACGAGGAGACAGTTCTTTCGGTCCACTGACGGACTGCTCCTGTCCTGAGCTCTCATGGCCTCAGGGAATATCCTCAGCCAGAGGGCATGCAGTTCTGAGAAGACTACAGTCTGCAAAGGGTTTCCAAGGTAGACGTTTACCTGTTTCTGGGGCTGGGTGTTCCCCTCCTCCTCCATCACCCTTTGACTCAAATATATAACTTTCCTCTTTTCTGTTCTTCCCTGAGGAACTACTATCTGCAGAAAAGAAAGAGAACATATATTGAAGGTGTATGCATCAGAAACTTCAGGAAACAAATGTGAAAATACAGCCTTATTTTTTTTTAAGATGGACTTAGAGAAGAACTGTTTATTTCTCTACTAAACAAAGGCCTGTGTTTGATAGTTAAGCAGTAAATAACTAAGGTGACCCACTGAATAAAGCAAAGTACGCAGCTAATATGAAACCACCGACAGAGAGAGCGGAAGACACACCCTGCACCGGAACTACCACCACGCCTCTTGGAGAAGGGAAATCTCAGGCTAGAAGAGTCACAGGGAGTCTCTGGATATCACGCCATGAAAAGCAGAAACCAGAAAGGTTTTTCTTTGAAGAATAAGCAATGGGCTATAGGCATTTAGACATGCTCTTTCTCTTTCTCACCACAACTCTGGATGGCAGGTATAAATAGCTCAATTTTCTTTCTGGTTAGGCTCAGAGTCAGGTTCCTACCTAGGTTCACACAAGTAAGTGGGTCACAGGCCTGGGATGCAAACTGGTTTCTTGGTAGAGACCAGTACTTCTAATTTAATGATATATTACTTAACTATTAAGTTATAATACTGAGGGGGAAATTATTATTATTTATTTACTTTTTTTTTTTTGAGACAGAGTCTCTGTTGCCCAGATTGGAGTGCAGTGGCACGATCTTGGCTCACTGCAACGTCCACCTCCTGGGTTCAAGCAATTCTCCTGCCTCAGCCTCCCGAGTAGCTGGGATTACAGGCGCGTGCCACCATGCCTCGCTAATTTTTGTATTTTTAGTAGAGACGGGGTTTTGCCATGTTCCCCAGATGGGCTCAAGTGATCCGCTCACCTCAGCCTCCCAAAGTGCTGGGATGACAGGCGTGAGTCACCATGCCCAGCCTCAAGTGGGATTTTTGAGTATTACAATGCTTAATGGCAATGAATTAGAAATAATCTACTGACAAATTTTATTGAGAAAATTTTTAAAGCTTCTTTACTCATATGGCATCAACATAAATGTTCCTAATTCCTACAAATGAAATAAGACTATTTAAAGGTAGTATATAAAATTCTTTGGTAACTTGCATTTTGCAAATTTACTAAGTCACAAAGTTGGCCAGGTGCACTGGCTCATGCCTATAATCCTGGCACTTTGGGGACAGTCTACTGTGTCTTGTTACTCTAGAAAGTTCCATGTATGTTGGTCCTACATACAGCCAATAATTTGGGCTTTCTCCATAAACTCTGAGCTCAGACAGAAGGAGAGAGATGAGGAAAGCACAGCCATTGCTCATAGGCTGCAGGATCAGATTTCCCTGCAAAAAGAGTTCTGTTACTGTCCAACTCACTGCAGTAGCCACGACAGTGGTCACCAAGGACCTCTCCAGCTACCTGGGTTCTCTTATATGATACCTGATCCCAGGCCAGGTAGTTCTATAAGATTGTATTACATAAGGGCCACACGCAGTGGCTCATGCCTGGCCAACATGGCAAAACCCTGTCTCTACTAAAAATACAAAAAAAATTAGCCAGGCATGGTGGGCGCCTGTAGTCCCAGCTGCTGGGGAGGCTGAGGCAGGAGAATGGCGTGAACCCTGGAGGCGGAGCTTGCAGTGAGCCGAGATCGCGCCACTGCACTCCAGCCTGGGCGACTGAGCAAGACTCCGTCTCAAAAAAAAAAAAAAATTAGCCAGGCATGGTGGTGGGCGCCTGTAATCCCAGCTACTTGGGAAACTGAGGCAGGAGAATCACTTGAACTTGGGAGGCGGAGGGTGCAGTGAGCCAAGATCGTGCCACCGCACTCCAACCTGGGCAACAGAGTGAGACTCCTTTTCAAAAAAAAAAAAAAAAGATTTTATTATATATGATTCTGGCCTAGGAAGCTATACTAGAAGTACTGTAAACAGCTGCTGACATAGGAAAGCACTATTTAATACAGAAAAATAAGACCATGCAGCTTTTTTATTTTATTATATTTTTACTGCTAGTAGACAGACCAGAGTGCAATTTTTTTCGCAAGTAATTTTTACACTTTTTCTCAGGGGTGAGGTAGTTAATAGGTACATATTTAACCACTGCTTTTATGGTGCAAATTTCATGGTGTTGATATCCATATTGAAAATATGAGTATGTTTTATTTTCTTTTTTTTTTTTTGAGACAGGGTCTCCCTTTGTTGCCCAGGCTAGAGTGCAGTGGTGCAATCTCAGCTCACTGCAGCCTCGACTTCCCAGGCTCAAGTGATCCTCCCACCTCAGCCTCCCAACTAACTGGGACTACAGGTAAGCATCACCACACCTGACTAATTTTTCTATTTTTTTGTAGAGATGGGGTTTTGCCATGTTTCCCAGGCTGGTCTTGAACTCCTGAGCTCAAGCAAGCCTCCCACCTTGACCTCCCAAAGTGCTGGAATTACAGGTGTGAGCCACAGCACCTGACCTAAAAATATGAATATTTTCAATAGCATTTTGAAGGTTCAATGTAAGCCTTGTTTAGATTACTACAGAGACTCCAGTGAATGTTCCTGAGCTTTTGCTTGGTAGAGATATAGAAAACATTACTGTGTTTTAAAGTCAATAATGCCTGATTTTTTCAAATGCCAGTTGCTCGTGGATCTCCAAAAGAAACACAAGATTTGTTCTGTAGAGATATAAATCAGTGATATGCAAAACAGTCCATCCAGCAGCCGCACACACAAAACTAGCAGCCCTGAAACAGCTTGGAAATCAAATTGCTAAATTACCTAAAAACCACTTGTGGCACTTCTCCCTTCATCCCTTTCCTCCTCCCCCATGCCGTACTGCCAGGTTAGCTTGCAAAGGAACTCCTATGCATTCTGCTTTATCTCTCTCTCCAATAATAAATTTGGAAGTGGGAAGATCACATGGTGGGAAACTCAAGTCCTACTTTTTAAAAATAATAAGCCAGGGCCTGGGCATGGTGGCTCACGCCTGTAATCCCAGCACTTTAGGAGGCCAAGGCGGGTGGATCACTTGAGGTCAGGAGTTCGAGACCAGCCTAGCCAACGTGGTGAAACCCCATCTCTACTAAAAATACAAAAATTAGCTGGGAATGACGGCACACGCTTGTGATCTCAGCTACTTGGGAGGCTGAGGCAGGTGAATCGCTTGAATTTGGGAGGTGGAGGTTGCAGTGACCCCAGACAGCGCCACTGCATTCCAGCCTGGGTGAGAGAACGAGACTCCATCTAAAAAAATAAATAAAATAAAACAAAATAAAAATAAAAATAAAATTAAAAATGAGCCAGGAATAAAAACAAAGTGCCAAAATTCACCAACTCCCGATTTTTTTCAGAGGACTAACTGGTTTGTCTTTCACCCAATGAAAAAACATAAGATAACTGCATTTACAATGTTCACCCCACTGTTTCTTCCCAATGAAGATGAGAGCTTGCTCATCTTAATTCTTAAAGGAACACAGTACTGGAAACACTACTGCACTATTTCTATTTTTTATTTGAATTAACTGCCTTATACACTTGGCGCTCTCTTACCCTGGTTTCCTAGCGAATACCACTGGACTTGAATGTTCTAGCAAAAATTCAAACAGCACTAACATTTACTGAGAGACATCAATTATATTTACATATAATATCTCATGCAATCTTTGTAGCCATATTATGAGAGATTATTATCCTCTTTTTTTTTTTTTTTTTTTTTTGAGACAGAATTTCACTCTTGTTGCCCAGGCTGGAGTGCAATGGCGCAATCTCGGCTCACTGCAACCTCCACCTCCTGGGTTCAAGCGATTCTCCTGCCTCAGCCTCCCGAGAAGCTGGAATTGTAGGCATGCACCACCACGCCTGGCTAATTTTTGTATTATTAGTAGAGATGGGGTTTCTCCGTGTTGGCCAGGCTGGTCTCGAACTCCCTACCTCAGGTGATCCACCCGCCGTGGCCTCCCAAAGTGCTGGAATTACAGGCATGAGCCACCGTGCCCAGCTGAGATTATTATCCTCTTACAGGTAAGGAAATGAAGTTTAGAGAAGTTGATTACCTAGTAGCTAGTAATTGGTGGTGCTGGAATTAGAACCCAGGACTGATCCAAAGCAGTTTTCCATTGAACCATACTGCTCTCAAGGTCACAACTAGCAAATACGAGTTTTTTACTCCAAGAACCAAGTCAATACTATATTTATTTACTCATACCCAGGCAAAATCACACACTTTTAAATGATTTTTAGGAAGGTTTTGGACAAAGCTTTATTAAGGATGCAGTAGAGAAATTGGCTAACTGTACTTGCAAAAGGGACCTAACCTCACAGGTGGGTTCATGTAAAAAACTATGCAAATTCTTTCTGAATCTTCAGTTGTCAAAATTAAAGAGCACTTTCTTTCTTTAAAAAAAATTTTTTTAAACAGCATTTTCTTAAATGCCCTTATTCCCTGGGGAGAGGAAGATGGTGATGTAGGGAGGGATCAGGTATCAGGCAGCAGGCAGTGTGCATGGGAGACTTCAGAAGGCGCAGTTGCCCCGGACTCTAGGATTACCCAGGAACCTGGCCCTGCCTTCTGGGTAACTGAAATGTGAATTTCTGCTGTTTACATTCCATGAGGAATTCCCTATGATTTCCCAGTCTGCCTGATTCATTTTTCCTAGATTTCAGCATAAGGAACGCCATAGAGAAATGCTTCACTTTCACACATCCAATCACAGGCTCTAGCCAGTGTGGCGAATCGAAACAAAACAAAACAATGACATCACTTGCTTCTGGAAATAGTTACTTTTGGTAATGATCCTTCTGGAAGAGTTACATGTCTTAGGAGACCATTTTTCCTTTCTTCTGAATGTATTATGTTTACTATGCATGGCGACACATTCACAGAGGGAATTGGCAGCTGGATGGAAGCTGTTTTCATTTCATTTCCAGCTGCCATAGAGCATGCAGGCATGATCCGGAAGAAATACTTTAACATGCCCAGGAATTCTCAAGTTTCAAAAAATCAGATTCCACGTGAATGTGGATGTAGCACCACTTTTCTAGCCCTTTGTAGGGCTGGAAACCAGATTTCTTTCCTCGGGGTAGCTTGGATACAAGAGGGTGGAATTGTTAATGAATGACATGGACCACACAGAGAACAGGCCCTACGGCTATGACCATGGTCAACAATCCAGCCATTGTGCCTTTACATGCTGAGCAAACACAGGCCACACTGGAGCTCTGTGCTCCTCCTGCCCGGTGGCTCAGAGTGTACTGAGCATGCATTCGCTGGTGTAACTGAATGTCTGCACATACCTTCATTTTATCCTCAGTAACCTGTGTGGAATAAATCCCCAAAAGTGGGACAATTGGGTCAAGGCACACATAGTTTTGTTTTAGAGATGAGGTCTTACTCTGTCACCCAGGCTGGAGTACAGTGGTGGGATTACAGCTCACTGCAGCCTCGACCTCCCAAGCTCAAGCGATTCTCCCACCTCAGCCTTTCAAGTAGCTGGGATTACAGGTGAATACCACAAGCTGATTTCTGTAGTTTTTGTAGAGATGGGGTTTTGCCATGTTGCTAGGGCTGGTCTAGAACTCCTGGCCTTAAGCAATCCACCTACCTTGGCCTTCCAAAGTGCTGGGATTACAGGTGTGAGCTGCTGCACCCGATCATATACATAGTTTTAAGCCTTCAGAAACTGGCCTCTGGAAGGACGTACTAATTGCATTGCTACCAGCAGAATGTGAGACTTGTTTCTCTCTACTCTTAGAAACATTAATTATTATAATTCTTCATCACTGTCAATGTGATAGGTGAAAAACTACATCTCACTACTTTGCATGCTACACTGTTAGTATTAATCTTAGTATCTTGTTAACAAGTCTTCCATGAGCTAAGTCTTTTTTTTTTTTTTTTGAGATGGAGTCTCACTCTGTCACCTGGGCTGGAGTGCAGTGGTGCCTCTGTCACCTGGGCTGGAGTGCAGTGGCGCAATCTTGGCTCACTGCAACCTCCGCCTCCTGGGTTCAAGTGATTCTCCTGCCTCAGCCTCCTGAGTAGCTGGGATTACAGGTGCCTGACACTACGCCCAGCTAATTTTTTGTATTTTTAGTAGAGATGGGGTTTCACCATGTTGGCCAGGCTGGTCTCGAACTGACCTCGTGATTTGCCTGCCTCGGCCTCCCAAAGTGCTGGGATTACAAGCATGAGCCACCGCGCCCAGCCGAGCTAAGTCTTATTTGTCCTCACCACATGTCTGTGCAGGAAGGAGGCAGCAGTGAATTTAACTCATTCATATTTATTGTACTAGCTGATGGTCTTCTTAAAACCCAGGCATGTGTCATGAACAACAATGTACTTTTGAGATGGAGTCTCGCTCTGTTGCTCAGGCTGGAGTGCAGTGGCGCAATCTCAGCTCACTGCAAGCTCTGCCTCCTGGGTTCACACCATTCTCCTGCCTCAGCCTCCTAAGTAGCTGGGACTACAGGCGCCCGCCACCATGCCCGGCTAATTTTTTGTATTTTTATTTTTATTTTTTTATTTTATTTTAGAGACGGAGTCTTGCTCTGTCGCCCAGGCTGGAGTGCAGTGGTGCGATCTTGGCTCACTGCAAGCTCCACCTCCCGGGTTCACGCCATTCTCCTGCCTCAGCCTCCCGAGTAGCTGGGACCACAGGTGCCCGCCACCATGTCCAGCTAATTTTGTGTAGTTTTAGTAGAGACAGCGTTTCACCATGTTAGCCAGGATGGTCTCGATCTCCTGACCTGGTGATCCGCCTGCCTTGGCCTCCCAAAGTGCTGGGATTACAAGTGTAAGCCACCGTTCCTGGCCTTTGTATTTTTAGTAGAGATGGGGTTTCACCGTGTTAGCCAGGATGATCTCGATCTCCTGACCTCATGATCCGCCCACCTCGGCCTCCCAAAGTGCTGAGATTACAGGCGTGAGCCACCGCGCCCGGCCAATAATGCACTTTTAAATCTACTTATGGGTCTTTAACTTACATGAAATCAGAGGCTGAGGACTCTAGTCTGGTGGTCTTAGGGACAGCAGAGGGGGAGGGCAGGGACAGCTACTGTCTGAACAGAAACTACAGGATGTGAGGGCTCTTTCTAACATTTTCAGAGTTTTGTTTTTTTCTTCCCACTTTCTTCACCCCAGGACTTTCAAAAAGTGTGTTTTTGATGAATAGTTAATAATACATGAAAATGCTCATGAGTAAGAAAAAAGTTTTATAAAAGCATTATCCTGCTTTTGTTAAAAATGAATAAATATGTATATGTGTATGAATAGAAGTAACCAGAAGAAAATGCGACAAAATTTTAATGGTGAGTTTTGCTAGATGCTTTTAACTTTCTTTGTATTTTTCTATATTTTCTACAGTAAATCCATATTATTTTAATAATTAGAAAAAACCCTAATATAATAACTGTACATCTAATCTCTCTGCATCTGTGAAAGACCATTCTTTACATCTTCATAACCAAATCCAAAGGCTGATTATCAAAAAGCAAAAGGAGAGATCATAAATAGATTGGAAATTGGGTGCTGACTCCCATCAGCCGCAGGTGGCAGCCTGGAGCATTATTTTCTTTTTTTTCCCTCCAACTTCTAAGTTCCGGGGTACATGTGTAGGATGTGCAGGTTTGTTACACAGGTAAACATGTCATGGTGGTTTGCTGCACAGATCATCCCATCCCTAGGTATTAAGCCCAGCATCCATTAGCTGTTCTTCCTGATGCTCCCCCTCCCCCTACCTCCCACCCTCTGACAGGGCCCAGTGTGTGTTGTTTCCCTCCATATGTTCATGTGTTCTCATCATTCGGCTTCCATTTCTAATGTGAGGACATGCAGTATTTGGTTTTGTGTTCCTGCGTTAGTTTGCTGAGAATAATGGCTTCTAGCCTGGAGCACTATTTTCAAAAGGATTCTGAGCTAAGTCCACATTCCCCACGGGACAGTGCTGGGACCAATGGGTAACACCTAGCATGGGTAAGGGCTCATGGGGTAAAGTATGAATGTCAGCCTATTTATCATTCCTCAGTGCTGGACAGCACCTTGGAGGACATCTGGTTGAAGTCCCTTATTAACAGATGAGGCAACTGAGGTCCAGAGATATGAAGTGACTTATTCAAGGTTCTAAAGGTAGAGCCAAGACCTGGGCTTTGGTCTCGACTCTACTTTCAGCTAATTTGTTCATGCTCACGTGGTTCTCTCCACCACAGTAATGTGGTAGGAATTCATCCATCCTGGCCTCTGATAACACAGATCTCTCCATAAACTCTTCACCCCTTCGGCAGTCCTGCCAAAGATGCCTGGTCTGCCCAACTCTGTTTCTTAGATTGTGATGCTCTTCTCCATACAAACTATCTTAAGCAGAGAAAACCCACTAAAACCACATCCAAAGGCTTGCATGTAGTGACCGATTTTACCAGTAGGTGGCAGTACCAACCAGGAATGGACCAAAAAAGCAGACACTTGGCAGCGTTCTTAACCAAAACTCAGAAAGAAAAGCCCCTGATAGAATGCAATGTTTTGCAGACATATTTTTATGGAGGCACTTAAAATCTACAAGGCACATAAACAAGAGTGGAAGGAAATATAACAAATATTAAAAGCAGTTTTCAAAAGAGGTGGTATTTTAAATTCACTTTCCTTCTTAAATTATTTTGCATCTTCCGTATCTTGTACAATGAACAAAAATTTTTCTTAATAAACTTACTAAAATCATGTCAGGTTATTTCAATACAACTTATGCAGAGTCTTAAAAGACATTACAAAAGCTTTTGGAAATGTGATAATCTCTATTTCTGTCTCATGTCACATAATCATGCAAATAATAAGTGTGTAAAAAATGATGGAATCCTGTAATACTTATTGATTGACTGATTGAGACAAGGTCTCACTATGTTGCCCAGGCTGGTCTCAAACTCTTGGCCTCAAGCAATTCTTCTGCCTCAGCCTCCAGAGTAGCTGGGATTATAGGTGAGTCACTGCATCTGGCTAAATTCTGTAATGCTTTAGTCATGTTAATGTATTTTAGGCCAGGTGCAGTGACTCACACCTATAATCCTAGCACTTTGGGAGGCCAGCCGAGGTGGGCAGATTGCTTGAGCCCAAGAGTTCAAGACCAGCCTGGGCAACATGGCAAAACCTTGTCTCTATAAAAAATACAAAAATTAGTCAGGCATGGTGGTCCCAGCTACTACGCCTATAGTCCCAGCTACTCAGGAGGCTGAGATGGGAGGATCATGTGAGTTTGGGAGGTTGAGGCTGCAGTGAGCTGTGATCGCGTCACTGTACTCCAGCCTGGGAAACAGAGTGAGACCCTGTCTCAAAAAAAAAAAAAATAAATCTCATTAGCCTTACTTTTTTTAGTGATAGATTTAGTTAAATTGGAGGCATAACGTTGAATTACTAGCACATGCATCTCTTTCAAGACAACTTGTTTAAATGTTCACTTGCTTGGGTGAAGAGGATTTACACAAATACATAATGGTTATGCTGTTTCATCTCAAAACAACCTAAAATTTAACACTTTGGGTATTGGTTTATGTAAGCTAAGTGTTAATGTATTTACAAATAAATGTATTGGTATCTCTGGAGTAGGTATATGAGTGTATTTAGTAAGTGTCCCTTACTACAAATTAGTGCAAATGTCAAGATTTCCCCCCGCCTTTCTGGCCAAATTCTTAATTTTAACTCTTATTTCAAGATACTTCCTTAACACTCTTCAAACATAAACTTAATTGTGAGCCAAGTTTGGCTACAGAAAACAAGGTTCTTCGTTGAGAACCCACCGTGAATCCTTACCTGGCATCACAGGAATGATTTGACTCTCTGGTCCCCAAAAGGCGGAATGATTCCTCTTCTCTGTGTTTGATAATGCAGGTGGCTTGTTTGGGGCAGTGGCTTTCTGAGACTTTTCCACCAAGGAGTCACCCCCTGCATCTTCACTCGGCCCTGTGGTTCTTGGCAGGGCAGGACTAGCTGCCGTGTGGGTTACCATCTTGCGGTCCAGGCCCACTGAAGTGTGGAAGAGCTACTGTTAGTTGCTGGATTTCTTTTCTGAGCTTTAATACTAAAAACACTACATCTGCAGCTGATTTAAAATCACGGATATTTGGATATGACAGCCCACTCATCTAAGACATGTCAGAGGACCATAAAAATCTATTCTCACATTTTCAAATGGGTAATCTGTTCTTTCTTCTTCCAATAGTCAGCTTTCCAAATGTTACACATAAAGAAATGGACGGGGCCCAGCACGGTGGCTCATGCCTGTAATCCTAGCACCTTGGGAGGCAGAAGTAGGCAATCACTTGAGCCCACGAGTTTGTGACCAGCCTGGGCAACAAGGCAAAACCCCATCTCTACAAAAAATTAACAAAAATTAGCTGGGCATGGTGGTACATGCCTGCAGTCCTAGCTACTGGGGAGGCTGAGGTGGGAGAAACACCTAAGGCTGGGGAAGTCGAGGCTGCAGTGAGCCATGATTATGCCACTGCACTCCAGCCTGGGTGACAGAGTGAGAACTGGTCTCATAAAAAAAAGAAAGAAAAGAAAAAAAAAAAGAAATGGACAAAGACTAAACGTAAACTTAAGGTTTTGAGACTCTTCGTCCTTCCTCAAATCCATACTTCATTACATTTTCTTCAGTTTTTCTTCTTTCTTACAGGGTATTTCTATGTGTATGATATTATAAGACTGATTTATAGCTCTGACTTAGCCACACCCTGGTGTATCGTAAATTTTCTTTAAAAAATTATCAAAACAAAGCATCAAATCACTTCAGTTTTTAAGAAAGCACATGACATGCAGCATTTTTAGGATAGAAAGAACCTGGAAAATTGAAAAAAATTAAAAACATAAGCAATACTGAAAATTTGACATTTGAGACTTAGAGACATATTGAATTCTCATTTAAGGCATAGCTTTTACATGTAAAGTTATAACTAAAATCAAGCAGGGGAAGGACACTGTGTTTGCATTTCATTCTCAGAACACAGACCTCCCAACTCCATCCCTTCCAGCCACTGCCTAGCAATGTGACGATAGCCAACTCACGATTCTGGCAGAAGTCTTCATCAGACCCATCAGGACACTGCTGCACTCCATCGCAGGCGAGCGTGATGTCAATGCAGCAGCCATCGTCACAGAAGAAGTGGTAGCGCGAGCAAGTGTGCAAACATCCTATTTGTAAACAAATCTCAAGTCACATGAGTGCAGAAGTTCAGACTCTCAAGATGGGGATGACAAAGGGGAGTCTGTGGGGATGATAAAATGCACTTCGGGGAAGAGATGCAAATAATGAGGCAAACCTAACAATTCCAGCAACAGGTTCTGGAGAGGTTGGAGGGCTCTTTTTGAGCCTCCCGACTTAATTCTTCAGACTCCTCAGGGGCTGTTGGTCTGAGGGCTGTTCTCCATGCTTGCCTTGCCAGGAGGTGGCACACAGAAGCAACAGCCCAGGTCTCTCTCTACCCTCGATTCCCCGCCTCAGCTGTCTCCCTCTTCATTCATTCATTCATAGAAGCCATTGTTGGAACCTCTTCTTCTGGCTGTCGATTGCTCTGCAGGAGGGCACCTAATACCATCCCATCCCCTGGATGGCAGTTGGCTATGTTTTAACAGAGGTACCATTTATTTATTTACTTACTTACTTAAGACAAGGTCTCACTCTGTCGCCCAGGCTGAAGTGCAGTGGCACAATCTTGGCTCACTGCAACCTCCGCCTCCCGGGTTCAAGAGATTCTCTTGCCTCAGCGTCTGGAGTAGCTGGGACTACAGACATGCACCACCACACCCGGTTAATTTTTGTGTTTTTTGGTAGAGATGGGATTTCACCTTGTTGGCCAGGCTGGTCTCGAACTCCTGACCTCAACTGATCCACCTGCCTCGGCCTCCCAAAGTGCTGGGATTACAGGTGTTAGCCACCGTGCCTGGCCCAGAGGTACTATTTTACATATGCTATGTCTTACATTCTTGTCTCCTAAGTAATACTTTTCACTGAGATTAAGTTTTTACTATTGAATCCTATTTGTTGATTATCATAACGTCCCTGGTACTGTAGAGAATAAGCAAAATTTAGTTATGGGCTGGCATGAATTTAGTTTCATGAAATAATGACATTGGCCGGGCGCGGTGGCTCACACCTGTAATCCCAGCACTTTGGGAAGCTAAGGCGGGTGGATCACAAGGTCAGGAGATCGAGACCATCCTGGCTAACACAGTGAAACCCCGTCTCTACTAAAAATACAAAAAATTAGCCGGGCTTGGTGGCATGCACCTGTAGTCCCAGGTACTCGGGAGGCTGAGACAGGAGAATCACTTGAGTCTGGGAGGCAGAGGTTGCAGTGAGCCGAGATTGTGACACTGCACTCCAGCCTGGGCGACAGAGGGAGACTCTATCTCCAAAAAAAAAAAAAAAAAAAAGAAATAATGACATTTCTCCCTTCTGGAGTTCTTAGGAGCTTTTAATTTGCAGTGCAATTCATAGGAGCTACAAATATTTTCCTGAAATGCATTTTCCCTCTCCCTTGATTAAGCCAACTTTATTAGACTTAGCCAGAGGAGAACCGGGTGACTATCTGGTACTGGAAACATGGACTAAGGCACAAGGCTAGAAGCAGGTCACAGGAGCTCCACAGTTTTACAGGGACAGAGTGGACTAGACAATTCTCTCAGGAACATGGGGAAGTGGCAGATTATATGATATTCCTTCAAAACCAAATGGCTGAGCACAGTTCACAAACCCAAGTGAAATCTTGGACATACACTTGGTTTTTTTTTTGTTTTTTTTTTTTTTTGTAGATACAGGGTGTCACTATGTTGCCCAGGCTGGTCTTGAACTACTGGACTCAAGCAATCCTCCTGCCTCGGCCTCCCAAAGTGCTGAGATTACAGGTGTAAGCCACTGCACCTGGCCTTGGACACATCTTTTATTGAGACGTGGTTAAATCAAGAGGTTGGAAAAGGAGTCTATCTTGGTGTGAGGCAATTTGAAGATATATTGATCCAGGAGGAAGAGAGGTTAAAGAAAATAAATGCTGATAGAAGCTCCTGCGGAAGAAGAGGAAGCAAAGAGCCTGCAGTTATGACTGAGAACATGGGCCTGAAGGAGAGTCAGCTCCGGCCACTGGGAAGAAGCAGGGAGAGGAGGTGGGGGACACGCTGGATATCAAGCAGGATACAGTTCCTCGTCAGGTTTCTTAAATTCATGGCATGAAAATCCCAAATATCTCAAGGTTTTATTTATTCCTTGGTGATTTTGGAGATGGATCCATATTTGTAAATTTTCTATCTATTTTTGGATTAGCAGCCTCCAAACTTTTTTGATCATGCATCCTGATCAATAATATATTGTTGAACAGGCATCTCCAGTTTATTTATTTATCTATTTATTTGAGACGGAGTCTCGCTGTGTCGCCCAGGCTGGAGTGCGGTGGCACAATCTCAGCTCACTGCAGCCTCCAGCTCCCAGGCTCAACTGACTCTCATGTCTCAGCCTCCTGAGTAGCTGGGATTACAGGGGTGTCCCACCACATCCGGCTAGTCCGGTTTATTTATAAATAATACGTGCATACTACTGTACTAACATGGGGTGTATCTTATAAAATATACTCAAATTTTAAGGAAAAAAATTAAAAATCAGCAAAAATATAAACTCTGCTATCTTCTTTCTCACCCTAAAAATGTCTTGAACAACTCAGGGGCATCCTGTTTGGAGACTGCTGAGTTAGATCATGTTGGAAGAGCTTGCTGGCTTGCTGTGATCATTTTTCTAAGCATGAAAAATGTTCAAAATGTCAACTTATTAAAAATTGAACCAAGTTATGATCATATAAGCAGGGTACCTGCTCATCTGTCTACCTCAGCTGGTGTCACCCTTGGTTACCATAACATCTGGGTCATTCATTGCAAGACCAATACATACAATGGAGGGGAGGGAAACACTTGTCTCTTCTACCTCTATTTTCCAATGTCTCTCTGTGGTGTTTTATTAACTTTAATTCATAGCATGTTATTCCAATATAACCACTAAGTGATTCTAGACAGCAGTTAGTACTACACCAATTCCTTTTTATTTTCCATATAAAGTTACCCACACAAGACCTATACTCAAGCGGCCACTGAGTAATCAAAAATGATTCACACACCACTCTCTGCTACTTCAAATACAGTTTATTATCATCTTGGAGAAGGGCCAGAAATTTACAGCTGGCAATTTACCTCTGGAGCCCGGAAAGCTGCCTGAGGAAATAAACCAGGGCAAACAAGTGGCCGGTGAGGTGCTGGCCATCTGCTCATATCACTGCAGGCCCTTCCTCCCTCCCAGGCACTTCAGCTGTACAAGAGCAATCCTTTTCTGATTTCTGTGGGGATGACAGGGTATCTGTGTCTTTTTCCCAAGAGTCCTTTCCTCCCAGAGTCAGCACTTGACTCAGACCCTGTCCAGGTGAGTCTTGGTACCCAGGGGGAAAGCCCTCTAGAGGGCGCCCAGTTCTACAGAAGTGAGCCATCCCTGCTGGAGACAATGTCATGTCTCCACTGGTCCTGGTGGCCAAGGGACCAACGATGTTTTGAGTAGCTGCCCAGCAAAGGGACTCAACAATGTTTTGAGTAGCTGGCTGGCTCTCCTGTCCAGCTGCAATGAATTAGCAGGGCTGACGGAATCCGGGCTGAGCTGGACAGACTGTTTACTCGCTATCACTGGTGACCTCACAGTGCTGGCATGGGCTGGAGTTTGGTGCCTGTCCTGTCTGTGAATGGTTACCCTGCTTCCTTACAGTAAGCTTAACCCCTGGCTGGACAGGTTGTCATCAGCCAAACAAATTTTTAATGCCGCCTATGAAAATTATCAGAGTTGACAAGTCCTTAGGATCCTAAAATCTAACTCCTTAGAAAGTTTCATTTCCAGTATGCATACTAACCTCAGTTTTTGATAGAAGGCTAGATCCAATATAGTACAAGTAAATCACAGTCCTGTTCCAACTCTTTTATCCTCATTCTGCACTCTGCTGGCTTAATTACCATCTGGATCCTGAGTATTGAATACTGAGAATTCAAAAATATCACAGACTTACTGCAAGTTTACCAGAGTCAGGGACCACCAGTGCACCACTCTATCCCCAGTGCCTGGCAAGGTCCCTGCACACTGCATACACTAAGAAAATACACGATGACCGAGTAACAGGATATTTAAATGTACAAGACCTTAGCACCTCTCCAGAAGTGAATTGTGTGTGTGGTGAGGGGTTCCCTCTACAATACTACAATATCTTTAGTGTCGCTAAGTTCCATGCAATGGATATTTTTAAAAATTTGATGACCTAATCTTTCTTAGACATGTAGACGTTGGGCTGGGCGTGGTGGTTCACGCCTGTAGTCTAAGTGCTTCGGGAGGCTGAGGCGGGTGGATCACCTGAGGTCAGGAATTCGAGGCCAGGTTGGCCAACATGGTGAAACCCTGTCTCTACTAAAAATACAAAATTAGCAGGGCGTGGTGGTGCACACCTGTAGTCCCAGCTACTTGGGAGGCTGAGGCAGGAGAATCACTTGAACCCAGGAGGCAGAGGTTGCAGTGAGCCGAGACTGCACCACTGCACTCCCACTCCAGCCTAGGCAACAAGAGCAAAACTCCCTCTCAAAAAAAAAATGTAGATGTTTAGAAAAGTAAGAAACATAGATGAATGAAATAAGTTTTACATTGTTACATTGTACAACAGAATGTGAGAACCATCATATGTATTTAAAGTTATATTATTAATATAACTATGCATCTGTGTAAAGTGTCTATGAAAATGTGTAGGTAGCACTTTCAAATTGACGGGTCCTTTGCGTATTTCAATTAATTTTAACCGTACTCCTTAGCTGCACTCTTTTTCTCTTTCTAAAATTTTTGAAGTGACTTATTGTATCAGCAATTGATTACACCCAAGAGCCAAGTCTTTCTTCAATCCTGTGGTATGCCTTTTCCTTGTTTTTTTAATATGTATTTTTAATTGACAAAAAAGGAGAGTATATATTTATGAGGCACAATGTGATGTTTTGATATATGTTTGCATTGTGGAATGATTACATCAAGCTAACTGACACATCTATCATCTCCCCTACTTGTAATCTTTTTGTGATGACAACATTTAAAACCTACTGTTTTAGCAATTTTGAAACAGACAATACATTATCATTAACTATAGTCACCATGCTGTACAACAGATCACCAGAACCTGTTCCTCCGGTCTCAGTGACACTTTGTACCCTTTGACCAGCATCTCTCCTTTCCCAGTCCGTCCCCCGCACAGCCTCCAGTAACCGCCATTCCACTCTCTGCTTCCACGAGTTCAACTGGTTTCACTAAACTCCTTAGCTTCCCTCTTGGAACAGATGCAGCAAATGGACCATCCATCTGTAAACAAAGTCCTCTCCCAGAATAGCCAGGCAATTGTCTTTGACGAAGTCAAGTCAAGAGAAGCGGGAGAATCTCTTCTCATCCCCTGGAGTGCTCCCTCCACCCCAACCCAGTAGCATCGGCTAAGCCCAAAACAGAAGAGAGCCTGCTTTTGTTATTGTGTTTTTAGCAAAGACTCTCTCATTCAGCAATAACCAAAAATAAAATGGAAGAGCCCATGGAGTGCAGAGCCAGAGGACAAAGCGCCAACCCAACATTGCCTTCCACAAGCAGTGGGAAGCGAGGGAAGGACTTTCTTCTCACCTCCTGTGGAGTAGGCCGCGCGAAGCACTGTCACTGACACGTTGTCAGAGCTTCTCTGCCCGGCAGTGTCCGTCACGGTCAGCTGGAAGGTGTAGGTTCCCTCCTGTAGGTGGGACAGCTTCAGGGTTCCCGATTGAGGCACCTGCCACACAGATGGGACACATCACGTCGAGCAGCAGACCTGAGCTCCGAGCCCAACACCATCCTCAACCGAAAGTCCATGTCCTCAGAGCAGCCCCAGGACCTGCCTCTGCACTCCAGCCCAAGGCTGCTGAACTACATCACACACTGTTGGCAGCTGGCCCACCTTGAACTCATAAGTTCTAGTTTATTTAGGTGGCCAAGGCCTTGACTGACAATCCCTTCACTTGTCTGCAGCAGTTGCTGCTCCAAACCTGCACCTCATCCCCAGCCTCACGCTCAGGATCCAGGCCCTGCCGTCTCAGCAGGGGGACTCATCAGCTTCAGGGAGAAAATCAGGACCATGACTAGGGCTCCACCACCCACCTCCTCCTGGTACCCTACCTGTACCCACTGTCACCTCCTTCTGACAGCCAGCAGGGAGGAGCTGTCCCTCCTGTGTTCCAGGCCAACCCCTCCTTCTAGTCCTTGCCCCCTTTCTTTCTAGGACCTTTAGAACACTGACAAATTGACTCATTTCTCTTTCAAATGGCTCTGCTATTACTATGCTCAAGTTTCTCTCATCCTAAGAAACAAACAAAACAACAAATAAAAAAAATTCCCTGAGCTCCAAGGGCTCACCAGCCACAGCCCCGCTTCCTTCCCATCTCCACTTGGCTCCCTGAAAGGCCTGGCTGTGCCGTGCTTGCTGTTTCTGTTTGCTCACTTCCCATTTAGTCTTCGCCCACCCAATGTAGCTGCTTTCCCCACCATCCCCCTGAAACAGTGCTGGCAAAACTCACTAACTGACCTAGCAAAAGTCACCTAGGTGTCAAGACCAACAATACTATTTTTAAAAAATCCATGCTTGGTTGGGCACGGTGGCTCATGCCTGTAATCCCAGCACTTTGGGAGGCCAAGGCGGGCAGATGATGAGGTCAGGAGATGGAGACCATCTTGGCCAACATGGTGAGACCCCATCTCTACTAAAAATACAAAAATCAGCTGGGCATGGTGGCGTGCGCCTGTAGTCCCAGGTACTCGGGAGGCTGAGGCAGGAGAATCACTTAAAACTGGGAGACAGAGGTTGTAGTGTGCCAAGATCACCCACTGCACTCCAACCTGCTGACAGAGCAAGACTCCATCTCAAAAAAAAAAAAAAAATCCATGTTTAACTGGCCCTCTTACTGTATCTGGCCATGCTGGCCACTTTGGCTGTTTGAAAACCCCTGCTTCCTTGGCCTCCTTTTCTATCCAAGTTCCCCCAGTCATTCATTGCAGAGGCCCTCCTGGGCTTCAGTTCTGATCACTCCCTAACCCAGGGCTCCATGCTTGCCCTCTGCTCTCCCAACATTCACAGGCAGCTTGCTGAGCATGCTGGAGCAACAGCTTCTGAAGCTCAGCTCTGTGGTGGGATTTTGGGAGTCACTGCTGGACAGTCAGCCTGAAGACTGTTTTTCCAGCTCTCCTAATGATTCTATTACCTATTTAATATTCTATTTTAAAAAATTCCTTTCTGCTTAAATGAACTAGTGTGGATATTGTCCTCTGCAGAATGCTGACCATTCGACATTCTATTACATTGATGCGTTAATAATGGACTTTGGAAATTACAGAGGATGGGATTGTACTATTATAAGAACTATCTGCTTGTTTTTAATTAGGAAATCCTAGAATTTGGACTGACTTAGGCTTAGAGGATTTGTCAACATTACATATACACACCCACAGGATGCTTTACAATCATTTAGATATAATGAGATTACCGTGGTTGTCATATGTTATGCCACTTTAGCTAAGGTATGGATTTCCAGGTCCCAGCCTCAGAGAGTCAGTGTCAGTGGGTTGGTCAGGAGAGCAGGACCCAGGATTCTACACTTACCAAGCCCACCCAGGTGACCCATGATCACACTGAAAGAAACACTGGTGCGTGGTTAAGAGCACACAACCCGGTGTCCAATAGACATGGGTTTGAATGCCAGCCCTACCCCGTACCAGCTGGCTGATAATGTACAAGTCACTTAACGTCTCCAAACCTCATTTTTTTCATTTGTAAAATGGAAGTAATAATAGCACCTATCTGATGAGGATCAAATAAAGTAACTCATGTAAAAGAGCTGGGCCTGGCCCATAGTAAGCGCTTAAATATATCCACCATCTCCACTGGTTGATTCTTATCTCTAACTGAACATTACACAATGACTCTTTACAGACAAAGAAACGAATCCCCGTGAAGTGATTTTCATTCACTGCGACAGTGACAGAATTGAGACCTCGAGTTGTAAAACAGTCTACACTGGCCTACAAGCTGTCCACCACTTTCCCTGCAAAAGCCTTACTCTGGAGGGCTGGCAATGACGGCCACCTGCCTTTTGTTGTTTATTTCAAAGAGATGTTAAGCAGTGCTCACTGCCACGCTGTTACATTACCTTCAGGCCCAACTACACTGACAGAATGCCAAACGGGTCATTTACGTGAGTGCTAAAATACTAAGGGCAGCAGAGAGAGCTCTAATGACAATAAGAGAACTTCCAAAGAGCCTGGAGTGGGCTGCTGATGCTAGGAATCAGAACCCACTGAAATAAAAGTAGAAGTCAGTCTGAGATAGGACAAGACCGGATAATGTCTTAATCTGATCAGATAAGACTTGGGGCTCAGGTCTTATCTGTCGGATAAGACCAGGTCTTATCTGGTCAGATAAGATCAGAGAATCAGATAAATAAGACTGAAAACAAGACTAGAACTCTGGTTTGAGACCTTAAGATTGCATTTAATGATCCTTCTATCTCACCTCCAATCCATCAGGAATTTCCATGGGGTCTGCCTTAAAAACACATCCAGAATTTGACCATGTATCACCCTGTCCGCGGGTACCACCTTGCTCTGACCCCAGCCTGTCTCTTGCCTGGGTCACTGCAGTGGCCAGGAGGCCTGAGCTCTGGGAAGACCAGGGTCTGCTGTCTCCTTTTTTCTGGAAACTTTTCCTCCCACCTTCATCCGCAGTGAGAGGAAGGTCAGTTATGGCCTCTTCCCATGGGCACCAGGCTGAACCAAGGCAAGACAAAGACAGGGCAAGGTGCAAGTGGTGAAGCTCAGAGCTGCATAAGTGGAGAGGTGGGCGGGTGTGTCGCAGGCTCTGGCTCTCTTTAATCCTAGCTCAGAACCAGACTGGTGGGCAGCAGTGCAATAGCTTATGCCCTCATTTACTGTCTCTTGGGACTTAGGAACACAAGGGAGCATGGCTGCAAATGACAGGCATGCTGGAGTATGTCTAGGTGAGACCCTGCAGCCTTCAGTCAAGTAAGGTGACACAAGAAAGCTGCTCTGTCCCACCTGCTCCGCCTGAAAGCAGACAAGAAGCCCTGAGACTGCCAGGGAGCAGCAGGTGCTGGCCCCCTGCCATGGTATGTGAGTGGAGGCGTGGGCTGCAGGATTGATTCGGAGCAGAGATTTAGAAGGTTGGTGTGACAGGAGGATGCTGAGTCATGACCAGATTCTGAGAGTGGACATCGGAGTGGAGACAAAGTTAACAGAGATTTTAAAAAACACCAAGGGGCCGGGCACAGTGGCTCACGCCTGTAATCTCACCACTTTGGGAGGCTGAGGTGGGTGGATCAGTTGAGGCCAGGAGTTCGAGACCAGCCTGGCCAACAATGGTGAAACCCCATCTTTACTAAAAATACAAAAATTAGCCAGGTGGTGCGTGCCTGTAGTCCCAGCTACTTGGGAGGCTGAGGCATGAGAAATTCTTGAACCCAGGAGGCAGAGGTTGCAGTGAGCCAAGATTGCACCACTGCACTCTAGCCTGGGTGACAGAGCGAGATCCTATCTCAATATAAAATAAAATAATAGAATAGAATAGAATAGAATAGAATAGAATAGAATAGAATAGAATAGAATAGAATAGAATAAACCAAGGAAGCACTGAGGCCAGGGAGCTGGGTGTACCATCCATGAGGCTGCTGGCGTCACCCTGTGCCAGAGCTCCCTGCAAAAGTCAGTGAGTCACTGAGCTTCTGGGCGTCAAAGCTCAGAGTGCCAATGTCAGACTAAACTCTGCAGGCCTGCGGTTCACTAGCAAGCCTCTTGTCAACACTGGGGCTGAAAGGACAGAGCATCCCTGGGTCAGGGGCCATCCTCACACCTGGCCTTGGCATGCTTCCCCCCTGCCTGCCCAGGCACTGCCTCTCTGATACAGGCAACACTGGGTCCAGATGCAGATGATGATAATCACCTCAGCCTCCTGAGCACACTCCAGTTTAGATCTATCCAGATTGAATGTCCCTTCCCTAGCTCTTTTAGCTAACGAGAGCTGTCTCTCCTGCATTCAGATATTTAGAAGATGTAGAACTGTCACACGGATGCTTTCCCTTTAAGGGCCCAGGTGACCCTTCTATACATTTTCTCCCATTAGGATGACATTGGAGAGAGGGTTTACAGTGTTTCACAGACATGTTCCAAGTATCAGGATAAAAAACTATCTACATATGTACACACAACATATCCAATTTGTAACTTGGAAAAAGACATGATCATAAACCAGGAGCTCCCAATCTCTGCTCAAGATCCCTGTTCAGCAGTAACAGCCTTTGGTGGTTGGCTTCTGGCCAAATCAATGAATGACTCAGCCTGTTGTCTGACTCAACCCCATCTTCCTAGCTAGGAATTCAGTGGCTAGCAATACACGTTTGGGCTTCTCATATATGTCTAAACTAAATTACACACACACACACACACACACACATTGTATATACTTGGTTACAAAGACTTAGTAATACCTGTCTATTTAAAAAAATTATGTACAGCAGGTAGGCCAGGATGCAGTTAGTTTTAATTTAATAATGAAGTTGTTGGTTTAAATAATGCCCATCCTTTAGCAAGCTTCCTTACGTGTGGTTTTCTGAAGTCACTGCTGTAGACTGAATGGCTGAGTGCCCTCCCAAGGTCACATGTTCAAACCTAACGCCCAGTGTGATGGCATTTGGAGATACGTGCTCATGAATGAGGTTAGTGCCCTTATAAAAGAGGTCCCATGTTATTAAAAAGTAAAAAACAAAACAAAACAAAAAAAACCCCACCAGATGCTGGTGAGGTTGTGGAGCAAAGGGAACACTTACACACTGCTGGTGGGAGTGCAAATTAGTTCACCCATTGTGAAAAGTGGTGTACTGTGGAAAGTGGTGTGACAATTCCTCAAATAACTAAAAACAGAACTATCATTTGACCCAGCAATCCCATTACTAGGTATATACCCAAAGAATACAAACTGTTCTACTATAAAGACACATGCATGCATATGTTCACTGCAGCGCTATTCACAATAGCAAAGATATGGAATCAACCTAAATGCCCATCAACGGTAGACTGGATGAAGAATATGTGGTACATATACACCATGGAATACTATGCAGCCATACAAAACAACAAGATCATGTCCTTTGTAGGAACATGGATGCAGCTGGAGGTCCTTATTCTCAGCAAACTAATGCAAGAACAGAAAACCAAATACCACATGTTCTCACTTATAAGTGGGAGCTAAATGAGAACACATGGACAGAGAAAGGGGAACAGCACAACGCTGGGACCTACTTGAGGGTGGAGGATGGAAGGAGGGAGAGGTTTAGAAAAAAAAAACTGCTGGGTAATATGCTTAATACCCAGGTGAGGATATAATCTGTACACCAAGCCCCTAAGTCATAAGTTTATCTATATAACAAACCTGCACATGTACCCCTTAACCTAAAAGTTAAAATATGTTTAAATATAAAATAAAAGAGGCCCCAGAGGGCTGCCTTGCCTCTTTTGCCATATGAGGACACAGTGAGAAGATGGTTGGTTATAAAATAGGAAATGGGTCCTCACTAGACGCCAAAGCTGATTGTACCTTGATTTTGGACTTCCCAGCATCCAGAACTGAAAGAAATTCATTTCTGCTCTTTAGAAGCCACCCAGTCATGGTGTTTTATTATAGCAGACCAAATGGACTAAGATAATCATTTAGAAAATTTTAAGCAACTGACGAATGTAAATCAATATACTGATTTATGAATTCCAAATCTCCTGAATGTCCTACTTTGTATCATGTTCCTAAATGTCACATTTTACATTCTGACTTCAGATTTAAATGTATTATGTTTAATAACCATGAAAGTCAGCATCATTTAATGGGCTGCCTGAAAAATATGTGTCATCTTGCATTTTGATGTATTATAAATATTCAGTTAAGTGGATGTAAAATATCCTGTTCAAGGGCATAAAATATATAACTTTAAATCCAGTGGATAGCCTCTTGGTTCTGACCAATCATCCATTCTGTCTTCACAAATGAAAAAGACAGATCAGGTGCTATGGCTCATGCCTGTAATTTCAACACTTTGGGAGGCCAAGGAGGGAGGATTGCTTGAGCCCAGGAGTTTGAGATCAGCCTGGGCAGCATAGTGAGACTTCATCTCTACAAAAAGTTAAAAAAAAAATTAGCCATGACTATAGTCCCAGCTACTCAGGAGGCTGAGGTGGGAGGACTGCTTGAGGCTGCAGTGAGCTATGATTGTGCCACTCACTGCACTCCAGCCTGGGCAACAGACTGAGACCCTGTCAATGAATGAATGAGTGAATAAACGAATGAATGAGACAAGTCAGGAACATGAGCTTTCCTGTATGCTTAGTGCCTAGTACAGTACTGGACACATACCAGATGCTTAAAAATTAACTATTAATTGTTTCATAACTAATCTGACAGCATAATTCCTTGCAGGTTGAATACCTGTCTGGGTCACTTGGACATGAAAAGATGGGCCCTAGAAGCTGATCTTAAAGTATCACGAGGCAAAGGGAGAGATCACTACTCTGCCTGAGAACAGACAGCAAGGGTGAGGAGCCCGTGCAGATGGTGGAGAGCAGGGGAGATGAGAGGAGGGATGAATGGCTCAAGAAGAGGAGGAGGTGGGCGCTCAGGGGAAAGCCCAATCAATGGACACTCTTGGGTGCTAGGGACAGTCAAGGGACTTAGGAACAAGGGCATCCAACAACAGGTTTTAACTTAACTATTTTGCTGTGTGACTGCCCTCCCTCTATTCTCAACAACCTTCAAACTTAGCCCCATTTTGCAGCTTGAGGGCGGAGTGCATCAGTGTTCCAGTCAGCAGGAAGCCATTCTCAGAGAAAAAGGAATTTGATTTGAGAGGCCCAATTCTCCTGGCAGAAATGTTGGGGTGTGAAATAAGGCTGCTCAAGTTAAAGGGATCAGAGGCATAGCTCCTAAGGGTTAATTACTGTTAAAGGAAAATTCTCAAAATAGTAAAGCTATGACTGTCACACAAATATAATATGAATATTTTTCAAAGACATTAGTTAAAGAGGGAACCAATAAGGTGTTCAACTGATTTAAAGAATCTGAAGACTACACATATACAGGCAATCATGAATGCCAAAAAGAAGTTGCTAGGAGATGCAAAACTGAAATGGGTTTGCTAATCGGTACTGAAATGAATCTACTAATAGATCGGTTAGTATCTACATGTACTAAAATGTCATGTTTGAAATCTTATTTTCTCCAGGGTGAAAGTCAATTACCCCTATATACCTAATTTTTTTTTTGCATTTCTATGGACAAGAATCATTTGGTTACTATCAGTTTTCTGCAACTTATAGATGTTAACCTTGAAGGATCCACTAACCAACCCAGCATTCCATTGAAAGGTACTTAGTAATATTTTGCCCACCTCAAAGTCTTCCACAATGTTTCCTGACAGTCTTCATCCACCAAATGGGGATGTGCCTACAAGTGAGGGTGTCCAGTGGATTACAGATCTCTCTAAGCTGCCTGGCACTCAGTGGGTGCTCAATCCGTGGGGGCTTTGATTATGATGAAGTCTCAGCAGGATGAGTGTTAACTTTGGGGGACATTCATGAATGTATATCATTCTAAGACAGTCACAAATTGGTAACAGATGTTTCCCCTAGTGCAGGCCCTGTCATTTAGATGATGGCTTCATAACTTGAGGTCTACCTGCCGTCACTGTTATACACGATTGGGAACTGGTTCAGAGTTTCCTCTTGAAGGCAAGAAAAACGCAGCACGAACCCACTGTGTGATGCAGCTACTGACACAGTTCATGTAACGAAGCTCATTAATAGAAGGAGAGGCAATATCTGGATCACAGTAGGTAATGAATGAGTCAGAAAACCAAAGCTTAAATATGGGGTTCAATTAGGGGTATTAGATGTTAAGAAGGGTATGGATTAATATGAGAAAATCCAGACAAGGCAGGATAGTGGTGGGCCTGAAAAATCAATTCATATGAGGAACATCTGACAAACTGTGGGGTGCTGAGTTCTGAGAACAGCATACCAAGTGGTGATGTTCTTTTCTTTTCTTTTCTTTCTTTTTTTCAAAGACTTCCAAAGCTTTTACACAGGATAAAAAGATGAGTTCAGTGTTTTTCCAAAGGGAAGACCCAACACCAATGCACAGAAGTAAGGGGAGGCGTAGCCTGCTTGCCCAACACAGTGATGAGTAATGTCATGGACATGATGTGAAGTAGTGAGCTTCTGCCCTTGGAAAAGTCAGACAGATGGCAGATGAGCCTTGGAAGGGGTGTTGTGGAAGGCACTCTTGTTTGGCGGAGAGGCTGGGAAGGATGCTGGGTGTATTAGTCCATTCTCACACTGCTACAAAGAACTGCCCGAAACTGGGTAATTTACAAAGGAAAGAGGTTTAATTGACTCATAGTTCCACACGACTGGGTAGGCCTCAGGAAACTTACTAGTATAATCACCGCAGAAGGCAAAGGGGAAGCAAGGCACCTTCTTCACAAGGTGGCAGGAGAAACAACCAAACACTTATAAAACCAGCAGATCTTGCGAGAACTCACTCACTATCATGAGAATAGCATGGGGGTGACTGCCTCCATGATTCAGTAACCTCCACCTGGTCTCTCCCTTGACACGTGGAGATTATGGGGATTACAATTCAAGATCAGATTTTTGGGTGGGGACAAAGGCAAACCATACTGGACGAGGGTGAGTCCAGTTCTAATGCAATATAATCAGGGAGTAAAATCACTCTTACTTAAATCAGTGGTGAGGGACTTCCAGATTTGTTTTTGTTTTGGTTCCAGTAGAGTACAAATCAGTGCCTCCTTACCTCACCCTCTTTCTCCACTTCCTCTAACTGAAGTGGTTTGGATGCAGTTTATCTGCCTAAGCCAGGAAGCGCTTATTTGCCTAAGCCAGGAATTCACCCTGAGAGGGTGAATAAAAAGCCACTTGTCTCACCACCCAAGACTTCCTGAGCATAGGCAGCCACCAGCCACATGGCTGATTTCCATCGGCGGCAATCCCAGGAGCCCCGGGCAGGAGCACCGCATGCTGGCCTCCCTCCCTCACAGGCTCGGTGTGCCCCAGCAGACCTAGCTGCCAGGTAAGCTGTCTACTTTCCAGCTCATGTGAAGGATAAGTTCATCCTATTGTTATTGTCCTCTTTAGACTCCTTTGTAGTTTCAAATTTTCTACCTGGATCTTGAGCTCAGAAAAAGAAATAGAACTTTAAAAAAGTAATCTGAGTCATTAAAACAAAGCATGAGCCTTCTTCCTTGAAGTGTCTTTGTCCTCTAGACAAGTCACAAACAGCAGCAAGAAGGAGTGTAGGCTCCAAGACAAATGATCGAGATTGCTGCTCACTCAGCAGAAAAGCACATTGAGATAATAAACCATTTTGGCATAATCAGTTTTATACAGTCTCCATTTTATGCCTTTTGCTAGCGTACAGACATTTAGGGAGCATGAAGTGGCAGGACATTACAAAAGACCACTTCACTGAAATACTCGTTTTTGTTAGCAGTGACAACATGCGTTACCTTCATGTCCACTGACGGGTCCCCCTGCAGCAGTGCCCACTCATACTGGACGATGGCGTGGTCATCTGTGCTCTCGCGGCCGTCTAGAACCACCCCGTCTGTGGGCAGATGCAGAACCACATCCTGCCCAGCCTTGCTAAGTGGAGGCGCATCCTTTTCTGAGAAAGAAAATAAATAATTCATAAAAGATGATTTCTTATTTTTTCTAATTTATGGAGAGGTATCTTGTTTGCTGAATAGATATGATTCGGCAAATAACTGCTAAGAGAATCCATATTAAATGGAAATTATTTTTCTATTTATTTTATGATCGTGGAATTTAGCTATAATATGCGCAGAAGAGGCTGTGTGGAGTGTTGGCTGGTAGCAATTTTGGGTACAAGGCAGCATACGAGGTCCCACCAATGTGTAAATATGGAGAAGCAGTTTTATTTTCTAGAGTGGATTTTTCACTTAATTTTAAAATCACTTAAGTTCAAAGCACTGTTAAATAAATTTATTTTAAAAGATTATTATTATTTTGAGATGGAGTTTTGCTCTTGTCACCCAGGCTGGAGTGCAATGGTGCAACCTCGGCTCACTGCAGCCTCTCCCTCCCGGGTTCAAGCGGTTCTTCTGCCTCAACTGCCCGAGTAGCTGGGATTACAGGTGTGTGCCACCACATCCTGCTAGTTGTTTTTTGTATTTTTAGTAGACACAGGGTTTTGCCATGTTGGCCAGGCTGGTCTCGAACTCCTGGCCTCAGGTGATCCATCTGCCTCGGCCTCTCAAAGTGCTGGGATTACCAGCGTGAGCCACTGTGCCTGGCCTTGAAAAGATTATTAAAACAAACCTGAAAAACACCAAATTCACCTCTAATATGGATTTTCTTTTTTTCTTATCCTCAAGTTTTAAAAATAGGAGTGATATAAAGTATTCAATGAATGGGAAATATATTAAGTTTGAAAAGTTAAGGCAAATTTTTAGAGCCATACAAAATAAAGCCTGCATGGAAATTCTCTGAAATCCAATTTTTCATCTCGGAAAATTGAAGAGGTTCACCGTTTCTAATAACTAATTTTTATAATAGAAGCCAGCAGGCTCAGATGACTACAACAGCAAAATAAATCTGTATTTACCTTTGTTTTTGTTTTGTTTTGCTTTTGAGACAGGGTCTGTATCACCCAGGCTGGTGCACGATCATAGCTCACTCACTGTAGCCTCCAACTCCTGGGCTCAAGTGATCCTCCTGCCTTAGCCTCCCGAGTAGTTAGGACTGCAGGTGTGTGCTAACATTCCCACCTATTTTCACTCTTTTGTAGTGAGAGTTGCCCAGGCTGGTCTTGAACTCCTGACCTCAAGTGATCCTCCCACCTCAGCCTCCCAAAGTGCTGGAATTACAAGTGTGAGCCACTGCACCCAGCCTATATTTACCTTTAACCTAGAATGGTACTAAATAATATAAGGTTAATTATGTTTATTTCAATATTAATACTTTACTGACAGCTGCTACAGGGATGACCGAAAGGATAAGCTGTACGAAGAAAACATTTCTAAGAGCATAGTTACCAAAATTTTAATTGATGTAAGCTTCTTAGTAAATTCACCCAAATGCACACATATTTTAAAGAAACAGCAACAGAACTGGAAAAACTCTACAGGTTTGTGTACCACACCCTCTTTGGCATCCACTTCCCCATTCCTTCAGTGCCAAAGCTCTGGTTCGAGTGCTGGCTGGGCTTGCCCCTCTTTGGCTCACCCTGCATAGTGCTGCAAGGCACCGCCTCTCCTCCTGCTTTCAAGCCCATCACTTTCCTCCACAGGGGCCAATGTTGCTACCTACACAAACTTCTAAAGGGCCAAGCCAGACATCCCAGTGCTTGAGTTTCGGGGCTTACTGCAATCCCACCTCAGTGTCTGATTACGGAACAAAAGGTGACCACTCTTGATACATTGCAGCTGAAATGACTCTTCAGGAATGCTAATCTGACGGGGTCATTCTGCGAATAGGAAAAACCCTTCAGCAAGTTACCATTGCCTTTCAGATGTTTAGGACCTAACCCTCCAGGATTCTCTTCTCTTCTAGTGGTTCCCTCAATGCCCAGCACCAGGGTGTGGCAACAGGTTGTCATCAGCAACCAGAGCAGCCAGTTTCCACTAACCCTTTCCTGTAATTCTGATGAATGCATAAGTTAAACATTCAAGCTGGAGAAACTGGTGCCGGAGTACAAGGCCTGGAATGTGAAAACAAATACATTAAGACCTCGCCTGGACTTTCTCAGACCCTAACATCTGATCGAAGGCATTCTTACACATATACCTTGTATCAGGGCCACTTAAGATTAAAGAAAATTTTCCAAGGCTCTAGAGAAACTTTCCAGACCCCAGACCCTAAAGATTAGACTGAATGAAACACTCCTGCTTGTAGGTGCACACTCTCAGGCAGGCATAGAGATTGAATCAAATGTAAATAAACACTGAAGAAAAACTTGTAACTTTGAGTTGGTCTGGTGAGTCACTCCCACCATCTTCCTGTCACCAGTTGCAGAAATAAACTCCCTTCTTTCCCAGTCTGTCTGCATCTCATTGGAAAGCGAGAAAAAGCAGCCGGATCTTGACCATCCAGGAACAAGGGGATTTATGTGAGGGGTCTGGGGCTCTTAGAGATGCGGCTTTTCTGAATGAGAATGCTGCTGCCAGCCACAAAGGGAAGATGCCTTTTTTTTTTTTTTTAAAAAGCACATTATGAGGAATTAAGCACAATTGCTTTTTACATGCTATTGCTAACTATGGAGAAGACGTGTCCCATTTTTCCAGTCACTTAAGAGTGAGGACTAGTAACTGTGATTTAAATAAGCCAAGTAAACAACCCCCTGCCTAGGAAGAAACTTGTTCTTCTGCCTTTTTCCACCTCTGAGCAAACACGGAGTGTCTGATGTCTTTATGCTGCTTCTGCCAGGTAAGGAGAGATAGGACACTTGCATTATTTTGATAGTCCTTTCATAGTGTTGATCTTTTCTTTGGTTCTGAAAGGTTCATTGTTTCCACACAATGGTTCATGACTTTATAATTCTGGAAAGCATCTTATAACTCAGCAGTTATACATTACAGCTAGCAGCTATTTAAACTTTGTTAAAAATACATTTTTTAAGTAGACATATGAAAATATGTCTATGTGATATAAACAGTAATGGACACATAATTTTTTTAAAACTCTCAAAGATTTAAGATGGAAGAATCAGATAAGTGCTGAAATATTCCACACACTATACAATTAATTAATCCTACCTCTCCTGGAAGAAAAAGATCATTTTAGTCACTTACTTTTATTTAAGTGAGCTTTAAGATGAATTATAAGCTTAGTGAAATCATCCTATCTTCTAAACTGATCACTGATGTGTCTGAAATAACACAGATAATGTTTCCTTTTCAGTTCAAGTCCAGGCCATTTCCATTGTAAAATGTATTTTAAAATAACCCAGAGCTTATCTACCCAGAAACAGTCCTTAAAATAAACAAATAACAACAGGAAGAGGAAGGGAGTGTGCCATTTTAAAATGTGTGACTTGCTAATGAAGAACAACATATATGTAATTTTGAATTTTTGTCAAAAAAATGTAATAAACCCATGTTAAGTACTAGGGAAACACTGGTTTCTTTTGAAAACTAAACACACTTAGTAAGACCTACAGAGGTGGAATAAGACTCCTGCCAATTTAGAATGAGCAAATCAAGGTGGCATTTTATTCAGAGAAGTGTAATATAATATCAACCAGCCTCACTCACAACACGCTACTGTGCACAGAGCCTCCATGACAAGGAAGACGTTCTGTGCTGTGTGGGAACGAATGGTATAGCTCAGGCAGAGCAACTGGAAAGAACCCTGAAGTCAGGGTACGGAAGTGGGGCCAGACTAGGGGAAGAGGCTCAGATACATGCGGTCAAAATCCATCATGGATTTCCAACCGCAACACTTCGGAAAAAAAATTATCCGCAGGCCGGGCGCGGTGGCTCACGCCTGTAATCCCAGCACTTTGGGAGGCCGAGGCGGGCGGATCACGAGGTCAGGAGATCGAGACCATCCTGGCTAACACGGTGAAACCCCGTCTCTACTAAAAATACAAAAAATTAGCCGGGCGTGGTAGCGGGCGCCTGTAGTCCCAGCTACTCGGGAGGCTGAGGCAGGAGAATGGCGTGAACCCGGGAGGCGGAGCTTGCAGTGAGCCGAGATCGCGCCACTGCACTCCAGCCTGGGCAACAGAGCGAGACTCCGTCTAAAAAAAAAAAAAAAAAAAAAAAAAAAAAAAAAAAAAAATTATCCGCAACCCCAATATGATTATTGTGATTTTTGGTATGTACTGATCCAGTCCTTCTCCCTATGGTGCTGCTGATAATAATTATAATAGTTGCCATTTACTGAGGGATTTTGAAGCTGACTTTGCAAAAATTATAGCTGAGAAAATTATAACAGTGAAAGAGATCTGACCTGACTCCATGTGGCTTCTAATCTCCAAGCTGTCCTTGTCCATTCCTGGGCATAGGCCGAACTAATTTTGGGAGGAACTTGGTTTAAGTCTGACTTTGAAACAGACGCGGCCGGGTGTGGTGATTCATGCTTGTAATCCCAGCACTTTGGGAGGCTGAGGTGGGCAGACTGCTTGAGCCCAGGAGTTCCAGACCAGCCTGGAACTGGTGAAACCCCATCTCTACTAAAAATACAAAAAGTAGCCTGATGTGTGGCACATGTCTATAGTCCCAGTTACTTGGGGGGGCTGAGGAATTCAAAGCTACAGTGAGCCAAGACTGTGCCACTTCACTCCTGCCTGCATAACAAAGTGAGTCCCTGTGTCAAAAAAAAAAAAAAAAAAAAAGTAAAAAGAAACAAAGATGGTAACAGCCCTTTCCCCAAATAAGCCCCTTTCTTGCCTGAGGACTGGACTGCCTTTGCAAAACTAACAAATAAGCCACAAGATTAGAAATTATGGTTTAGGCATCACTATTATAAAACCTAAGTTCAGGGCTTGAGATATTTTATAGACCCTGTCCTCGATGGTTGGCAGCACCCCGTTGGCAGTACCTAGATTGATAAACTGGCTCATCTGGTCTTGTGTTTTATCCGCACAACCAGTTCCTTGTGAATTAAACTCTTTCTCTATTGCAATTCCCCTGTCTTGATAAATCGGCTCTGTGTAGGCAGTGGGCAAGGAGAACCCATTGGGCGGTTACAATTTCCTTGTACCAGGTACCAGGCCAGGTGAAGTTATAGAAAGAACTTAACTTTCACAACGAATCTCTGAGGTAGGTATTATCATCTGCATAATACTGATGCAGAAACTAGGCTCAGAGGGCTAAGTTACATCACACAGGCGATAAATTTGTCAGATCAGATACTTCTTTTTAATTATTTTTTTATTATTATACTTAAAAGTTCTAAGGTACATGTGCACAACGTGCAGGTTTGTTACATAGGTATACATGTGCCATGTTGGTTTGCTGCCCCCATCAACTCGTCATTTACATTAGGTATTTGTCCTAATGCTATCCCTTCCCTTGACCCCCACCCCCTGACAGGCCCCGGTGTGTGATGTTCTCCTCCGTGTCCATGTGTTCTCATTGTTCAACTCCCACTTATGAGTGAGAATATGCGGTGTTTGGTTTTCTGTCCTTGTGATAGTTTGCTGAGAATGGTTTCCAGCTTCACCCATGTCCCTGCAAAGGACATGAACTCATCCTTTTTTTATGGCTGCACAGTAGTCCATGGTGTATATGTGCCACATTTTCTTAATCCAGTCTATTATTAATGGACATCTGGGTTGGTTCCAAGTCTTTGCTATTGTGAATAGTGCCACAATAAACATACATGTGCATGTGTCTTTATAGTAGCATGATTTATAATCCTTTGAATATATACCCAGGAATGCAGCCCAGTTATTTCTAACTCAAAGGTTCTATCCTTCCACTATATTTCGAGACAACCCTAGGTGTATTCCAGTTACAATAAATATAATTTTACATCCTGAATTTAATTCATCAACTTATTGGTATATTCCTGTTATTGATATTTCTTCATATATCTTAGCACTGCCCATGTGATAACATAAGCTTCACAATTGCCACTTGAGTTTCCTAATCTGTACTACTGGACATTTACTTTGTTACTGTTTTTTTCACCATTATAAATAATGCCATAATAAACATGTTTTGCTCATACGTTCTCTTCAGCATAGATCATTTTCCTAAAAAATATTCCAGAAGTATGAATATTTTAATGGTTTCTGCCACATATTTTCCAATTACTTTCCAAGAGGGAAGTACCAATTTACACCATCAGTGAGCTAGAAGTGTATATAAAGTTTCCCATATGCATGTCAATATGAGTAAAACACTTTTTTGCTCATATGTTCTCTTCAGCATGGTTCCTTTTCCTAAAAAATATTCCAGAAGTATGAAATGAATATTTTAATGGTCTCTGCCACATATTTCCCAACTGGTTTCCAAGAGGGAAGTAGCAATTTACACCATCGGTGAGCATAGAAGTGTATATGAAGTTTCCCATATGCATGCCAATATCAGTAAACCTATTTTTATCAAGTTAATAAATGAAAATTGGCCTTATTTACATTTCTTTGATTCTAAGGTCAAACATTTTTCCATGTTTATCCACCATACCTCCTCTTCTGGGAAGTGTCTGCTCATGTCCTTTGCCCATTTATTTTTATTTTTCTTGCTGACTCATACATATATATATATATATATATATATTTTTTTTTTTTTTTTTTTTTTTTTTTTTTTGACCAAGTCTTGCTCTGTCGCCCAGGCTGGAGTCCAGTGTTGCAATCTCAGCTTACTGTAACCTCCGACTCCAGGGTTTAAGCTATTCTCATGTCTCAGCCTCCCCAGTAGCTAGGACTACAGGCGTGTGTCAACAAACCAGGCTAATTTTTCTATTTTTAGTACAGATGGAGTTTCACCATGTTTGTCAGGCTGGTTTCTAACTCCTGGCCTCCAGCAATCCACCTGTGTTGGCCTCCCAAAGCGCTGGGATTACAGGTGTGAGCCACTGTGCCTGGCCCATAAACTCTATGAATAAATAATGTCACATTTTTCCCAGACTCTTGTTTGCAATTCCTTTTGTTTCTTGATATGAAGTTTTTTATAAATGTGCATATAATCTATCCCCTTTCTTTGTGATCTCTTTAATTGATTTGAAACCTGTCTTCCTTCCAGATATGGAAGTTTATTTCCTTTAAGTTTTTTTATGTATGGAGTAATCTATGGCTTAATTTAAAAAAAATTTAATTCTTTAATCCATCTGGAATTTGTGTATGGTCAGAGTTGTAGGTCTAAATGTATTTTCCCTGACACTGCCAACCAGTTATCTTACTATTATTTATTAAATATAATTGTTTATAACACAAAAGGGAGAAGATAAGAATGTGAGAAAGTAAGGCCCTTGGAGAGGGAGAGTGGTCAAGCATCTGCAGAGGGATTAACCTTGAATGGGAAGGTCAACTCTTTTGTTTGCACTTGGCAGAGACAGGGAAAGGCTGGGGGTGGCAGCAGGTGGGTCTGCAGAAAGGAGAGCAGACCTCTGCCTAACAGCTTTGATTTTCCCTGACACACAAGGCAAGGGGCCCACTTCCCAAATTCTTCCCCGAGATACTGGACTTCAGGCTGAATATCTAGCAAAAACCACATAAAGGTTATTGTCCTTGAGTCCTTGGAGGTTATATTCCCTGCTCTTCTGGAATCCTAGCAGCTCTAGCTTCTACCTCTCCTCCCTCCCTCCCTCCCTCCCTCCTGCTGTTCTTCACTTTTTATCATGACATCCAGTCCCCCAACCCTCCAGTCATGGGCATGACCCAACCAGGTTCCTAGAACACTATCATGTACATGCGTGCCACCTTCCTAACTCACAAAGCATGTCCCCCCTTGAACCTCACGACAGCCTGGGATGGAGGACAAGCAGACACCAAGTCCTGGGGGCATGAGCAGGGACTTGTTTGTGGAGACGCCAGGCCCCAGAACTTCAAGCACCCTCCTCTGTTCTACAGATTCTAGCAGGCAGGCTCAGTCACTACAAGACACCTCTCTCCAGCATCTCTCACTCATTCCTGCATCCTCCCGCCTTCCCTACCTCTACCCTCGCAGTCCCAGCCTAGTGATCCCTTTCTCAGCTTCTGCTGGTGCTGCTGGAGAAAGCATAGGAGTTCAGGCTCCACAACCCCATGCTGTGTGACCCTTGGGCAGGTTACTTTCGCTTGCCAAGCCTTGTATACACTAGGGATCATAACAGAACCTAGGCCTTTGTGTTGTTGTGAGGACAGAGTGAGTTCATGCGTGCAAAGGGCTGAGGACAGCACCTAACACCAAAGTCAACAAATGTGGGCATGAAAACAGGGCTGGTGTGTCCTGCTGTAAGTTCGTGCTATCCCATCACCATTTCTTCATGGTGCTTTCATCCACCTCAGATGGATCCAGTCACAGCTCCTCTCCAAGGGCTCTTCTAAACCGTTTTCACATGCTCACAACCCAAAAACGAACAATTCAAGAAGGAAAAACTTAGTCTCAGAAGCATAAACAACTTCAACCTGTCAAGCATCTGAGCAGGGGACACACAGGACACTGGGGAACAATTTTTGACCTCCACGCAGAGAGAACAAATGAGCCTCTACAGGAACCTGAGCCGCACCTTCCGCGTTTCCATGTTGCTGGGACCTCAGGAAGTCTGAGCACAGCAGTGTTCTCCCAGAAATGAGGACCAGCACCGCGCTCGCCTATTTTCATCCCAAACATCTACAAAACAATTCCTAGACAAACTCCCCTGGGGAAAGGAAGGGCAACGAAGCAAGCAAGAGGAAAAACAACACAGAAACTTCTCATAGTAACCTGAAGTTTTTGTTTCTGTTTCTGAGGCAGTGTCTCCCTCTGTTGCCCAGGCTGGAGTGCAGTGGCGCAATCTGTACTCACTGCGACCTCCACCACCACAGTTCAAGCGATTCTCCTGCCTCAGCCGCCCGAGGAACTGGGATCATAGACAGGCGCCACCATGCCAGGATAATTTTTGTTTATTTTTTTTTTTAGTAAAGACGGGTTTTGTCATGTTGGCCAGGCTGGTCTCTAACTCTTGGCCTCAAGTGATTCACCCGCCTTGGCCTCCCAAAGTCCTGGTGTTAGTTATGAGCCACGGTGCCTGGCGTCTCAAAGTAATCTAAACTTTAAAATTTTTGTTCTATGGCATATTCTTTCCTTGTTTATTTTCCTTTTCAAAGGTTTCCTCTGGGTTTACAGGAAAGCTCACTTTGGCATTGTCAGTTTCTTCCAGGTAAGTAGTGAGAACACAGAGAAAAGACTTTGTTTCTTTGCTGCTGGGATATTTTGGTCTGTGTTTGGGCAGAGAGGATGTGTGTGGAACAGCCGTGGTGGGCCTCAGAGATGCTGGTGGGGGGTCCAAGTGAAAGTGCTGCCTGCCTCCACTTCAGAGGGAAAGCTATGGAGTCCTTCCCAGTGTTTGCCTCAAGGCCAAGCAGTCGCAGGGCGACCCTTTGATATCTGCTCCCCTGACAAGGATTCTGAGCCTCATCTAAGGTAGAGGTGGGGAGGGAGGCAGGATGTGATGGACACTGATTTCCAGACTCTTTCAATGGATCCACAGGTTTTGGAGAATCCACACTTCCAAAGGGGCTGAGCTCCGCCCCCATCTTGCTGATATCATTCGTGCTATTATAAATCAAACAGCAACAGGGCATGATTAAACACACGGAGCCTGACCACACGTGGGCACAATCAAGGTCTCTTATTCCCTCCGTGACATTCATGTCCAACCACTACCATTTTTGTGCCTCCTGTATGTGTCCTGATTCTCTCACTCAGAGCATCTACAAAAAGTCAAACCGTCGAATCAGCATCATTTTTAGTCCTTAAGAAACGCGCTTTAAAGTTTCCTATTTTCTTTTACTTTTTTTTTTTTTTTTAAGACGGAGTTTCGCTCTTGTTGCCCAGGCTGGAGTGCAATGGCGCGATCTCGGCTCACTGCAACCTCCGCCTCCTAGGTTCAAGCGATTCTCCTGCCTCAGCCTCCCGAATAGCTGGGATTACAGGCGCATGCCACCAGCTCTGGCTAATTTTTGTATTTTTAGTAGAGATGGGGTTTCATCACATTGGTCAGGCTGGTCTCAAACTCCTGACCTCAGGTGATCCGCCCTCCTCAGCCTCCCAAAGTGCTGGGATTACAGGCATAAGCCACCACGCCCGGCCTTAAAGTTTCTTATTTTCAACGAAAATGAAGTCCCCTCTTTTCACTTTTTATAAAAGGGACCAGTAGTTTTCCTCCCATTTTTGTATGATGAAAGCCACCGCAGGCAAAGTCAGGAGACCCACGTCAAGAAACAGGAGTGGGTGTTACGAGAAGCCCGGCATCTAATTAGATTTTGCTCTTGCAATTACTTAACACAAACCATGCCTTATACAACCCATGAGACTAAAACAAACTTTTTTCTCTCAGCATTTCTCCCCTTTTAAGTCATATTTCCACGAATCCTCTCAGATCAGCCTTTCTCTTCAAGCCTAGAAAAATTCCAGTAGCACGTCACCGCGCCCGCCCGCCCGCTTCTGCCAATCTACTGGGCTTCCTCTTCCCTAAGACAGAGAAACCCATGCCAGAAACTCTTCTGGGTGCCCGCGGCTAAAATAACTTGGCACGAGTGTGTTTCGCTTCCAACTTGGCGAGGGCGCTGCGGGTCTCGAGCGCTCTGGCCAAGGCCGGCCCTTCAGTCGCGCGCTTACCCTGCCGGGGCGAGGCGCGCGCGGTGGCCAGGGCGGCGCCGTCCGGCGCGCGGCTGAGGCTGTAGCTGCTGTAGCCGCTGTGCAGCGCGAACTTGCAGACGTTGCGGCCGCGCGCCGTGCAGTTGAAGAGGTAGCAGCCGAGCACGGCTGCCGGGGGCGCGGGGCGCCGGGGCAGCTCCACCACGGCCACGGAGCAGCGCGGCTCGGAGCAGCAGGCCGCCACGCATTGCCGCCAGCCCCGCACGGCCGCCGGCGCCCGCAGGAAGCTGGCACCCGCCGCCAGGGAGTCCTTGGTGCGGATGATGGCGTCAGGCATTGCGCTGTAGCCGCCGCCGCCCGGGCCCGGGCAGTCCTCCTGGGGGCCGCCGCCCGCGCGCAGCTCCAGCTCCAGCTCCTCCTGAGGCCGCTCCTGCTGCAGTTGCCGGCGGAACTCCTCCAGCAGCTGCTCCACGCCCGACAGCTGCGCGTGCAGTTCGGACAGCGGCGCCGCGGGCGGCAAGGCCGCACGGCCGCTCGGCAGCCACAGGCAGAGCAGTAGCAGCCCGCGCAGCGCCCCGTGACGCGGCGGTAGCCGGCGCTGCGAGCCCGCGCTCTCCCGGGCGACGGAGGCCATGGCGACGAGAGCCAAGGTCAGCGAGCCGAGGCGGGGCTGAGCGCGGGAGGAAGGCGGGGACGCGGGCGCGGGCGAGCGCGGGCCCTGGGCCCCTCCTGCGCGGCCGCGGCTGGCTCTAGGCCCCGGCCTCACAGCGCGGCGCCCCCGAACCCGGCTGCTCCCCCGAGGTCGCGGGCGCCGGCGGGAACCGCAGTAGCGGGAGACATAGCCGGCCCAGCCGGGCACCGCTCCTTGCCCTCGCCGGAGACTGCCCAGCGCCCTGCGCCTCTCCGCCCCGGCCTGCGGCGCGCTGGGTGGCGGCGAGTCGGCCTCGGCGCTGATCAGCACCAGGTATGTGCGAACAGTGGCCGCGGCGGGGTGGAGCCTTGGTGAGCCCCGCCCTTCCGCGCGGCCCCGCCCCCGCGCGTCTCGCGCCGGCTCCTCCGGGGCTGGGAGAGCAGGCCCCGGGGAGGGCAGCCTCAGAACAGCTTTGCTCCCGCGCCGCTGCCCAGCTAGGGCAGGGTTCATGTCTGGGCCCAGCAGGCTTTAGCAACCAACCACACCTGCCCAGGGCGCCTGCCCACAGGGGCTTGGCATTCGGGGGAATGGGGGCAGTGGGAAGGGAGGGCCTGTCTTCAAATCCTCGTGACCCCCGGGACTACTCCAGAGAGGGGGCACGCGCACCTAGGACCACCGTAGCGCGTCATCAGTCCTTCACCTCCAGCGTCCCTGACTTTCCGCATCATGTTCCCAAGATGTGCTTGGGTAGTACAAAGTGGGGCGGGGTTGGGGTGGCGGAGTCGGGGCCGGGAGGGGTGGGGATGGGAAGTACTGAAAGATGTTCAGTCTGTTTAAAAACACAAAAATCAAGCCTGGTGAGGTGGTACTCGCCTGTAAGTCCTGAGGCTGAGTTGGGAGGATGGCTTGGACCCAGGAGTTCGAGACTGCAATGAGCTGTGATCACACCACTGTACTCCAGCCTGGGGGACAGAACAAGACCCTGTCTTTAAAAATAAAAACAAAACCCATAAATAGCAGTCGTCACATGCACTCAGATTTCCACAAATATAACTAAAAATCTGAACACAGCCAACATGGGGACCTGGGAGTAATACAGCCTGTGACAGAGAGGCCTCTAGCGGTTATATCACGTAAAATCTCGGGAGTTGTGCTTTAAATGACATAAGGAATAAGAAAATGTCCAACCCAGTGGGGGCTTCACCTTGGCGTTCTAGACTTCTGTGAGCAGCGTCTGCATCTTGTTTGTTTCTGAATCAGTTTCTGTTGATTCATTTTTCTCCTGATTGTGGATCGCATTTTCTTGCTTTTTAGCCTGTCCGGAAATTTTTGCCTGGATGCGCACGCACATTGTAAATAGAACACTGTTAAGTGTCTGTATTTTTTAGGAGGGAAAGAATAAATAATTGGTGGGAAAATATCAGTCTCTGCTATGTGTTTATTATCTCCAGAGTTGACATTTAGGAACCCATTGCTTGCAGATCCAGATCAGAGTAGGAGGTAAAATTAAAAGGTAGCAATAGAAAAGAAAGAAAAAAGCTCAATGTTACTTGCCATTCCATCAAAGGGAGAAATTATAAAGTTTTTGCAGGGGTATATTTGAGTGATTTTTGAGGCTAAAAGAAATGGCCTCTTAGCTCTAAAGGCTGTGTCTGGACTGTACCACTTCGGCCTGGAGATTCTTCCTCATATGGCATACTCATCCCACACAACTGCAGTCATTGTAAGATGACCTTGAAGCAACATAATGCTTTTTATTTTTTATTTTTATTTTTTGCCATAGACCTTGGAGAGCTTGAGCAGGATTGTTATGAGGAGAAACTTTCACTAGTGATGAAAATGCTGACTGAGGGTATCATCAAACCCTCCAAGGACTAGTTGTTATATAAGTTATTAATATTAAAAATAACATGATAATATATAATATTAACTAAGAATTGTACATGATTTCAAAGTTTGCCAAACACTTTCACATACATGATTTTATGTGCCTTCACAGAGACTTTGACCACCTCACTCCTGCCTTTGGGACCGTGAAAGAGAAGTCAGTATAGAGTGAGCCCTAGCTCACATGTTCCGTGGTAGGGAAGTGGACAGGGGAGAGGACAGCATTTCTCAGGGGCATTCATTTCTAAATCCCTCCAGCACCATCAAAGATTTTCCTGCATCTGCAACTTTACAATAGGTCTTTTTGGGAGAAGTGGAAATTATTTAATGTTGTGTTTACCGTGAGCAGTGGTTATTTCTGGGCTGTGAGTTGCAAGTACTGAAGGGGAAATATTGACTTTTATAATTTATAAGACTTTATATCTGTTGAATTTTTTTTTTTGCAATGAGCTTGTTGTAAATGATTTTCTATTTTTTAAAAATAAGTGTTGACATCTGCTTCAGCCAAGAGGGAGCGACAAGGACTGGACTTACTCTGTGACCTGAAATGAAAAATCTGTGAAAAAAATGTATGGAACAATGGTTTTCAGACATTGGGCAACAGGCAATGCAGGGCCCAAGAGAAGGGAGACAAAGGAAGTGAACATGCTGCTTGCTCCAGCTTACTGCCTGGAGAGGGTTTCCAAGCTGCAATGCAGACAGGCGAACCCAAAGAGACTCTGAGTTGGAAAATAGAGCTGAGAATTCAGGGAGGCCAGGGTGGCTAGAGTACCAGAGACGAGAGAGTGCAACGGAAGGAGGGAGCTCTGGAGATCTGCGCAGGGTTCCTCTGAGTCTTCAGCAGAAGTTCGACCAGGTACATGCATGTGAGGAAACTTCCCAAGACAGAGAGGCAACCACTAGAAAAAAGCTGGCAGAAAAACTTCTGAGCTTGCATTGGTCAGGCAATAGTTCATTCCCAACAGCCAGAGTGGAGAAACCTTGTGACAAGAGGCATGAGTTTGAGTAGGAAGGGAAGGGATTACAGAGAAGCACATGAAAACTTTTGCAGGTGATAGGTGTGTTCATTACCTTGATTGTGGTGATGGTTTCACTGGTGAATACATTGATCAAAGTTCATCAAATTGTGTATTTTAAGTGGGTATAGTCAATTATATGTTAATAAGGCTATTTTTTAAAAACGAAGTTTCATTGCACTGTGCATTGTGATTTATCTTCTTTTTCTAGTTCTCTTTTCAGTTTTTTTCAGAAATAAACTATCTTTGTTTTAAAAGCCTAAACATCAAAACCTTATCAATGGATAGAAGAATTTTTATGTGAGGATGACAATGTCAGGAAGATATGTTTCTGTTTTATAAGATAGATCATTAAGAGTAAGAGTGGATCAAATTGAGATTGGACTTCATAGGTCAGTTTGTTGAATGTTGGAATGAGATAACCTGTGTCTTAGCTGGGCTGCTGTAACAGAATACCACAGACTGGGAGGCTTCTAAACAACAGAAATTTATTCCTCACAATTCTAGTGGCTGAGAAGTTCAAGATCATGGTGCTGGCAGACGCTGATATCTGGTGAGGGCCCACTTCCTGGTTCATAGACAGCAGTCTTCTCACTGAGTCCTCACCTTGTGGGAGGAGTTAGGGAGCTCTCTGAGATTTTTTTCTTTTCTTTTCTTTTCTTTTTTGAGACAAAGTCTCGCTCTGTTGCCCAGGCTGGAGTTCAGAGGCACAATATCTGCTCACTGCAACCTCTGCCTCCTGGGTTCAAACGATTCTCCTGCCTCAGCCTCCTGAGTGGCTGGGATTACAGGCGCACACCACCACGCCCGGCTAATTTTTGTATTTTTAGTAGAGACTGGGTTTCACCATGTTGGTCAGGCTGGTCTCGAACTCATGACCTTATGATCTGGCTGCCTCAGCCTCCCAAAGTGCTATGATTTCAGGCATGAGGCACCGTGCCTGGCCTGGGATCTTTTTTATAAGAACACTAATTCCATTCATGAGGGCTCCACCTTCATGCCCTAATCATCTTCCAAATTCTCCACCGCAAACATCATCACATTAGGTTTCAACATAGGAATTTTGGGGGGTTACAAACATCCAATCTATAGCAACACCCTAGTGACATCGTTTTTTGTTGCCCTCCCCTCCCCACTACTGCCCATCTAAATACTTTTACAGGCATCGAATAAGTTAAGTCAGTGCATGTGAAGTGCTTAGAAGGGCATCTGACACATTATAGAAGCTCAATAAATGCTAGTTGTTGTTGTTATTACAACAGAAATGAAGGACCTTTCCTAAGATTAGAAGTCATGAAACCACTTGAAGCCTGAATCTCCTCTACAACATTCCAGCTGAGTGGCCGTTGCACTAAGATTCTTCCTTCTCCATACCCCTTTCATGGAATCTGCTCTGCTCACGTCCCTGGAAGGGGCAGCCCCAACCCCCAGGTGGCCACACCCCCTGTTCACTAGGGATGGAATCAATAATGAACACCTGGCCCAAGCACAGCCAATCAGATACTCTCTCCAAGGAATGTAAAAACAGAATTGAGAAACAAACTGACTCAGCAAATAGACTCAACAAACTGACTCAACAAATTGAGTCAGGGAGGGAAGTGTAGCTGGGAAGCCAGGTGAGCTCCAGGGGACATGGAAGGGGATGATAGCAGAGAGAAGCTGTTCAGCAGAGGGGGACAAATGGAACTGTGAAAAGAGGAAATAGAGAACAGTGCATACATAGCCTTGAGAGAGGGAGGGAGTGAAGACAGGAGTTGCCTGACACTTTCTGGTCTCAAATCTCTCCCCTGAGCACCTACTTGGCCTACCTGGAATTCCTCTCATGGAGTTCTTGCCTTGCAGCTCAGTGATCTAGGTTCGTCCTAGTTAAATCTCTGTGGATTGCAAACAACAGAAACTCGTTTTAGATTGGTTTAAAGAAAAAATAGCTACCGTGTTTACACACATGCACTCACAGGCAGGGAGGAAATGCAGCCAGGCCTTGGGAGGGCCTGGACCAGACATGGCAGAACCCTCAGCAGTCAGGCAGCTGGTCTCCCAGTTGCTGCTTCTCTCTTCTGGGACCAAGTAGTCTGAGATCTCTACTTCTCTCTGCACATCTGATTCATGCTTCTCTCAGAGTCTGGAGTTTTCTGCCCTCCATGCACAGAGCCTGAGTCTATCTCACCTCACCTGCAGCAATGAACAGAAACTCAGAACAGTGACCATCAGTACCAAGAGAGAGACTCTGATGAGTCTAGCTTGGTCCTGTGTCCACCCTAAACTGAGGTTAGTGTGCAGAGACCATGAGGCACAAACAGGGCTACAAACATGGCCTTCCCTCTCCTCATTGAGGATGGAAAGAGAGGCCGTTCTTAGAGGAAGGACGTGGTAGTAACTGGGGAAAATCCTGAGAAGTTGTCTTCTGCGTTGACTCAGGCAATGCCCTATGTCTGCTTGAACATGTTCATTAATTTTCATTTTAAATATAAGAAACGCTTATAAAAAGTACTGTGCTATGACTACCAGGAACCGTTCTGAGTTCTGCACAGTCACTTATTTACTTAAAACAACAATTATGCAGCATGTGCTAGTATTACCCCCAATTCACAGGTAGGGAATGCAACATTTTGTTACTGAAACACCAGGGGTTCAGTTTAGGTCCTGTTGCTTGCAGCACAGAAAGCCAATCACTGGATCAAGTATTTTTGGGGGAAGAAGGCTCTCTTTGGTGCTGCCAAATAAAGATAAGTGGAGATAAGTCTCAGATCTTCGACCAACTTAAATTGGGGTGTATATAGTGGGGAAGGGGTGTAGCTACCCACAGGAAAACAGGAATTAAGGAGGGGTAAGGAAGAACAATTGGTCAACAGGAAGCAGATGGTTGGTTAGGAAAACAGGAATTATGGAGGAGTAAGGAGAGGAGTCTTGTGTCTCATTATCTGGATGTGGTGATGTGAGTTTTACTTCCTCGATATTATCTGGAAGTCGGAGGGTTTCCTGAAAAAGGAATTCAGATAAGACAAATGTAAGTTTTAAGCATTAAGAAAAGCAGGGTCCATTTCTAGCTTTAATAGGAAAAAAATGGCAAACATCAGTTCTCGGGGGAAATTGAGCTAGTTTCACCTTCACACACCAAAGCTCCTTCCATCTTTGGGCAACTCTTACTATTCATTAGAATGTTTTCCTTATATTCAGTTACAATCTGTTTTGTAGCTTCCAAGTATTTGTCCCAGTTCCTTCTCTTGGGACCACTCAGAGCAACCTATACCTACTCCCAAGTGATAGTCCTTTAAATAATTTTAAAATGCCATTGAAGCTCAGGCAACTCAGCTTGCTTAGTACAGCACAGTGTTGAGTGTGGCTTATGACAGCAGTGTCAAACACCTGCTGGCTGTGTGACTTTGGGCAAGTCACCTACCCTCTTCAAGCACCAGATCACCCCGCCGTAATATAGGAATAATTGCCTCACCTTGCTTCCCACAAGTGTGGTGAGGTTTAAGTGAAACACAGCACATAAAGCACTTGGCACAATGGCGAGTGCGCTAAAGGCTCCTAAGTGTTAGCTGGGATCATCCCCTCTCAGCTCATCGATTCATCACATCGTGAGGCTTGCAGATCTCCATTCCGTCATCTAACCTGTTTTCTATCCCACCTGGCTTCGTTATTGTTGCGTTTTTCAGCATTACTGAGGTATAACTGACAAATAAAAATTGTAGGCTGGAGCAGTGGCTCACGCCTGTAATTCTAGCATTTTGGGAGGCTGAGGTGGGCAAATCACGAGGTCAGGAGTTCAAGACCAGCCTGGCCAACATAGTGAAACCCCCATCTCTACTAAAAATACAAAAAAAATTAGCTGGGCATAATGGCTGGCACCTGTAATCCCAGCTACTCGGGAGGCTGAGGCAGGAGAATCGCTTGAACCTGGGAGGCCCAGGTTGCAGTGAGCCGAGATGGTGCCACTGCACCCCAGCTGGGCAACAGAGTGAGACTCCACCTCAAAAAAAAAAATTGTATGTATTTGACAAATATGACATGACCATTTTACGTACATATACATTGTGTATGATTACCACAATCACATTAATGAACATATCCATCACCACACACAGTTACCATTGTGTGTGTTGTGTGTGTGGCGAGGGTACTTAAGGTCTACTCTTTTAGCAAATTTCAAGTAAACAATACAGTATTATTAACTATAGTCACCATGCTGTACATTAGATCCAACTTACACATCTTATAACTGAAAGTTTGACCAACTTTAAAGTTTGACCCTTTGAGCAACATCTCCCCCAGCCCCTGACAATGACCGTTCTATTCTCTGCTTAAGTTTGACTTTTTAGATTCCACATGCAAGAAAAATCATATAATATTTTATGTTGATGTCTAGCTTACTTAAGTAGCATAATGTCCTAATGTTCTCCAGATTCACCCATATTGTCACAAATGGCAGGATTTCCTCCTTTTTGTGGCTGAATAATACTCCATTGCGTATCTATCTGTATCTACATCTATCTGTGTATCTATATCACATTTTCTTAATTGGCCTGTCAGTGAACACTTAGGTTGTTTCCATATCTTGGCTATTGTGAACAGTGCTACAATAAACATGGGGGCACAGATATCTCTTGGAGATACTGCTTTCAGTTCCTTTGGATACATACCTAGAAGTGGGATTGCTGGGTCATATGTTAGCTCTGTTTCTAATAGAACTTTTTTTTGTACTGTTTTCCATAATGGCTATACCAATTTACATTCCCACTGACAGTGTGCAAGGGTTCTCTTTTCTCCACACACTCACCAACACTTGTTATTTCTTGTGTTTTTTTTTTAAATGATAACACCACTTTAACAGATGCAAGGTGATATCTCATTGTGATTTTGATTCGCATTTCTCCGATTGTTAATAATGTGGAGCACCGTTTTATGTATTTGTCACCCACTTGTAGGTTTTCTTTGAATAAAATGTCTATTTGTGTCCTTTGCCAGTTTTTGAAAAGCAGGTTTTGTTTTTGTTTTTGCTATTGAGTTGTATGAGTTCTTTCTGTGCTAAAGACGAACATTGGATATTAATTCTTTATCAGATACATGGTTTGCAAGTATTTTCTCCCATTTTGTGGGTTGTCTTTTCACTCTGTTGATTGTTTCCTTTATTGTGCAGAAGCTTTTTCGTTTGATGCAGTCCCAGCTGTTTATTTTTGCTTTTGTGTGCTTCTGGTGTCACATCAAGAAAATTATTACCAAGACCAATGTTAAGAAGCTTTTTCCCTATGTTTTCTTCTAGTAGTTTCAGTTTCAGGTCTTACATTTAAATCTTAATACATTTTGGGTTAACTTTTGTATAGGTTGTAAGATAAAGGTCCAATTTCATTCTTTGGATGTGGTTACCACTTATTCTCAATACCATTGACTGAAGAGACTATCCTTTCCCTATTGCATATTCTTGACACCCTTGTCAAAATTAGTTGACCATATATGTGTGGGGTTATTTCTGGGCTCTCTGTTCTGTTCCACTATTGGTCTATATGTCTGCATTGATGCCAGTACCATACTGTTTTGATTACTATAGCTTTGTAATATAATTTGAAATCAAGAAGTGTGATGTCTCCAGTTTTGTTCTTCTTTCTCAAATTGCTTTGGCTATTTGAGTTCATTTGTGGTTCCATTTTTTTTTTTTTTTTTTTTTTTTGAGATGGAGTCGTGCTCTATCACCTAGGCTGGAGTTCATGGCATAATCTTAGATCACTGCAACCTCTGCCTCCTGGATTCAAGTGATCCTCCTGCCTCAGCCTCCTGAGTATCTGGGACTATAGGCGTGCACCACAACGCCTGGCTAATTTTTGTATTTTTAGTAGAGACGGGGTTTCACCATGTTGGCCAGGCTGGTCTTGAACTCCTGACCTCAGGTGACCAGCCCACCTCGGCCTCCCAAAGTGCTGGAATTACAGGCATAAGCTACTGTGCCCAGCCTTGTGGTTCCATTCGAATTTTATGATTGTATTTTCTATTTCTGTGAAAAATGTCACTGGAATTTTGATAGGGATTGTATTGAACCTGTAAAACATTTTGTGTAGTATGGACATTGGAACAATATTAATTCTTCCAATCCATGAACACAGGATATCTTTCCTTTTATTTGTGTCTACTTTAATTTCTTTCATCAATGTCTATATTTTTCAGTGTACAGACCTTTTACTTCCTTGGTTAAATTTATTCCTAAGTATTTTATGCTTTTTGATGCAATTATAAATGTGTCTTAATTTATTTTTTAGATAATAATTGTTAGTGTATTGAAATCCAACTGATTTTTGTATGTTGATTTTGTATCCTACAACTTTGTTGTATAAATTAACTTATTTATTTTTGAGACAGGGTCACTCTATCACCCAGGCTGGAGTGCAGTGGTACAATCATGGCTCACTGCAGACTTGACTTCCTGGGCTCAAGTGATCCTCCCATTTTTAGCCTCCTGAGAATGAGGGTCTCACTATGTTGCCCAGGCGGGTCTCAAGCTCCTAGCCTGAAGCAATCCTCCTGCCTTAGCCCTCCAAAGTACTGGGATTACAGTTGTGAGCCACCATGTCTGGCCTACTGAATTTATTTATTAGTTCTAATGGTTTAGAGGAGTAGTTTTTAGAGTTTTCTATATATAAGATCATGTCATATGCAAACAAAGACAATTTAACTTGTTCCTTTCTCATCTGAATATTTTATTTTCTTCTCTTGCCTAATTGCTCTGGCTAGGACTTCTAATACTTTCTGGAATAGAAGCACTGAGAGTGGGCATTCTTGTCTTTTTCCTGATTTTTGGGGGAAAGCTTTCAGGTTTTCACCTTTGAGTATGATGTTAGCTGTGGGCTTGTTGTATACAGTCTTTGTTATGTTGAGATACATTTCTTCTACATCTAATTTGTTGAGAGTTTTTTTATAAAAAGATGCTAAATTTTGTCAAATGCTTTTTCTGTGTCTGTTGAGATGATCATATAATTTTTATCCTTCATTATGTTAATATGGTGTGTCACATTTATTGCTTTGCATGTTGAACCATTCTTGCATCCCAGGGATAAATCCCACTTGATCATGGTGTATGATCCTTTTAATGTGCTGTTGAATTCAGTTTGCTGGTATTTTGTTGAGAATGTTTGCATCTGTGATCACTGGGGATATTGGCCTGTAATTTTCTTTTCTTATATTTTTCTTATCTGGCTTTGGTGTGAGGGTAATGCTGGCCTTGTAAAAGGAGTTTGGAAGTGCTCCATCTCCTTCAATTTTTTGGAAGAGTTTGAGAAAAACAGATGTTATTTCTTCTTTAAATGTCTTGTAGAATTTACTCATGAAGCCATCTGACCCTGGCCTTTTCTTCATGAGGAGATTTTTGATTGTTGATTCAATCTCCTTTCTCACTAATTGTCTATTCTGGTTTTCTTTCTTCATGATGCAGTCTTGATAGGTTATGTTTCTAGCAATTTATCCATTTCTTCTAGGTTATCCAATTTGTGGGTGCACAATTGTTTATAGTAGTCTGTCATGATCTTTTGTCTTTCTGTGATATCAATTGTGATGTCTTTCATTTATAATTTGAATCATTTGAGTCTTCTCTGTTTTTCTTCATTAGTCTACGTTTGTCAATTTTATCTTTCATAAAACCAACTCTTAGTTTCGTTTGTCTCTTCTATTGTTTTTCTAGTCTCAAATTCATCGATTTCTGCTTTAATTTTTATTATTTCCTTCCTTCTGCTGACTATCAACTTAGTTTGCTTTTGTTTTCTAGTTCCTTGGAGTTTAAAGTTACATTATTTGAGATCTTCCTTTTTTCTTTTATTATTATTTATTTATTAGACAATGTTCTGCTGAATCTTTTTTAATCTAGGCATTTATTGCCATAAACAGCTGTCTTAGTCTGTTTGGTGCTGCTATAACAAATACCTGAGATTGGGTCATTTATAAATACCATAAATTTATTTTCTCACAATTCTAGAAACTGAGAAGTTTAAGATCAAGGCACTGGCATTTGGTGTCTAGTGATGGCCTTCTTGCTGCATCCCCACATGGTGGAAGGCAGAAGGACAAGCTAGCCAAATGGCACATGAAACCCCTTTTCTAAGAGTAGTAATCCCATCGAGGTGGGAGGAGCCCTCGTGACCTAATCAACTCTTAAAGGCCCACCTCTTAACACTATCACATTGGTAACACCTGAATTTTGGAGAGAACACATCTAGACAATAGCAACATCCTTCTTAGAACTGCTTTTGCTGCATTATGTAAGTGTTAGCATGTTGTGGTTCCATTTTGTTTGTCTCAAGATAGTTTTTGCTCACCTGGCTTTGTATCCTCTATAAACTGATGATCCTGCCTTCTATGTCTTCATCCAAGAAATCCATGTAAAATATGGACTATGAGAAGGCCAAGGGGAGAGCCTTGAGACACTTCATTACAGACTTATGCCAACATTGATATCAATTCATTAATTTGAATCCTCTAACTATGATTATTAGGTTATTTTATTTTAATTTTTTTTGAGATGGAGTTTTGCTCTTGTTGCCTAGGTGTGCAATGGCGTAATCTCATCTCACAGCAACCTCCGCCTCCCGGGTTCAAGCAATTCTCCTGCCTTAGCCTCCCCAAAGTAGCTGGGATTACAGGCATGCGCCACTATGCCAGGCTAATTTTGTATTTTTAGTAGAGACAGGGTTCTCCATGTTGGTCAGGCTGGTCTCAAACTCCCGACCTCAGGTGATCCGCCCACCTTGGCCTCCCAGAGTGCTGGGATTACAGGCATGAGTCACCGTGCCTGGCGATTATTAGTTTATTAATCCACCCAGTTGCCCTTATCCAGCCCATGTATTTCCATCTTCTCCACAAACATATGCAAAATTGTTGAAAATCTTGGAGTTGAGGTCATTGTATTCTCATACTTGCCAATTTATAACAGCAATTTAAAAAATAAAAATATACTGGGGAATTTAGTAAGCAATTTAAGGTTCTGATGAGCATCATTTTTTTTGTCAGAATTTTCCAAATAGGCCCTCAAAAACTGTTGCTAGAATCTTGTACAGGATTGATATTGGACTGGTATAGTCTTTGCAAAATAAACTATACTCCCCTCTTGACGTTTAGATAACTTTTGCCCATTTCTGTAGTCTAGACACCTTTGATAATGTCCATAATCTCTCAAAGGTCACAAACAATGGTCCAGTCCTCTCATTTGCAAATTGGTATCTGGGACTGTTATTCATGTAGATCAGGAAACCTGGGCTCACCGAGAGCAGTTAGGACTCCCTGATGTTCGTTCCTCCCCTAACTAGTGTTTGTTCTCCCTGGTTAGTCTGAAAATCATTCCCTTTGCCAAAAAAGAAATACTCAATGCCCAAGCACCTAAGTTTCCATGGCACCTATAAAATACTGGAAGCTGACAGTATTTCTGATTGAATAGGTGATAGGAAAGGGGTAGGGGCCAGACACTGGAGAGGACTGGAGAGAAAGAAAGAAAACTGTTTCTCTTTTCAGATGACATGAATGACTGTGCACGTAGTAAAGCTTTGTCTGCTAAATCCAACATCTGGATTAGTTCAGAGTTTGTTTTTATTGACTGCTTTTTTTCTTGAGCAACATTTTCTTGCTACTTTGCAGGTTGCACTGATGATTTTTGCTTTTTAAAGAAAACAAAACTAAACAACCATTCCAAAGATTAATAGTTTAAAACAACAACCATTTTATGGGTTCTCATAGATTCTGTGGGTCAGGAAATTTGGAGAGGGCACAATAACTATTGTCTGTCTCTGTTCCATGGCTGGAAAGACCAGAAAGTGGTGACTCAGTTCTTGGTGGAATGACATGGAGATTCCTTTACTAGCATGTCTGATGCCTGGGTTAAGATGATTTGATGTCTAGGCCCACTGACTTTACTACCCACATGTGGCTTGGCTTTCTCACACCATTGGCCTGAGTGGTCTGACCTAAACATCTCCCAAAAGGCCTCACATCCCAACACTGTTGCATTGTGGATTAAGTTTCTGACACATGAATTTTGGGGGACACATTCAGACTATAGCACCCACCGAGAATCAAGGGGAAAAGGCAGAGATTCTACCTCTTGATGGGAAGTGTGTCAAAGAATTGGCAGCCATTTTACAAAACCACCATACTGTCCAGAGATTTTTCATTATTATATCTTGACTATTATTGATGACACATTGTAGAAACTCTGGATTCTGTTGTTTTCCTCTGAACTGTGTTGATTTTTGTTCCAGTAGGCAATTCAATGACCTGTTAACCATCTTGAACTTTAGAAGGCTTGGTTTTATGCTGTATTAGGTAGATCTGTGGAAAGTCTACGCAGTTCCTATGACCTTCTAAATGCAACTTCAAAACTCTGTCTCCCCTGCTCATCTTGACAGGGATTGATTTTAAGCTTTGTTGGGTAGATCTTACTCTGGGATGTGACCCTTATTTCTAAGCTATGGCCTTAGGATGTTCATGGTGTTAATAAAGTATTAACAATATCTCTCCTCTCTGGCTGGGCTGGCCCCCAATGTCCTGCAACACGGCTCTGCCTCTACTATCTCTGTTTCAACCCCATAGCAGTGGTTCTCTGGCAAACTTCAGAAGGTCTCACTCTGAGCAAGCACTACTTGGCCAAGGACTCCCCCGACAGACTTCTGCCCCTCCTCTCCACTTCGCAATTCCCTCTTTGGTGACCTGTCCTGCAAATTCCAGTCACTTTAGCTGCCCCAATCTCTGATCTCTGCCTTCTATGCTAGTGAGGCCCCTGTGCTGTGTTTGGACTTCAGCTCATAGCACCATGGGGAACTGTCCCCGGCAGACAGTTGTAGGGCTCACCATGGGAATGTCCCCTCTCTCAAGGATAGCAGTCTTGCACTGTCTGTTGTCCACTGCCTGACAATAGCTGCCTATTTTCTTTATTCCTGGGATGCAAGGTGGTTTAACATATGCAAAGTAATAAATATGATTCACCACATCAGCAGAATTGAAAGCAAAAACCATATGATCATCTCAGTAGATGCAGAAAAAGCTTTCAATAAAATCCAACATACCTTCATGGCAAAAACTCTCAACAAACTAGTCACTGAAGGAACATACCTCAAAATAATAAGAGCTGTCTGTGACAAACCTACAGCCAACATCATACTGAATGGGCAAAAGCTGGAAACATTCCCCTTAAGAACAGCAACAAGACAAGGATGCCCACTCTCACCACTTCTATTCAACATAGTACTGGCAGTCCCAGCCACAGCAGTCAGGCAAGAGAAACAAAGAAAAGACATCCAAATAGGAAAAGAAGTCAAGCTGTCACTCTTCACTGTCAACATGATAGTAACTAGAAAACCTTAAAGACTCTGCCACAAGGCTCCTAGAACTGATAAATGATTTCAGTAAAGTTTCAGGATACAAAATCAATGTATACAAATTAGTTATTCCATACACCAATAATGTTCAAGCTGAGAGCCAAATCAAGAATGCTGTCCCATTTACAACACACACACACACACACACACACACACACACGCCCCTAGAAGTACATCTAACCAAGGAGATGAAAGATCTCTACAGGGATAACTACAAAATCCTGCTGAAAGAAATCATAGATGACACAAGCAAATGGAAGAACGTTCCATGCTCACAGGTTGGAAGAATCAGTACCGTTAAAATGGCCATACTGCCCGAAGCAATCTACAGATTCAATGCTATTCCTATCAAACTTCCAATGTTATTTTTCACACAATTAGAAAGAACTATTCTAAAATTCATATGGAACTGAAAAACAGCCCCATTAGCCAAAGCAATCCTAAGCCAAAAAAAAAAAAAAAAAAAAAAAAAAAAAAGGAGAGGCATCACATCACCTGACTTCAATCACATCACCTGACTTCAAGCTATCCTATAAGGCTACAGTAACCAAGACAACATGGTACTGGTACATAGTGAGAACATGCAGTATTTGGTTTTCTGTTCCTGCATAATTCACTTAGGATAATGGCTGGAACAGAAAACCCAGAAATAAAGCTGCACATCTGCAACCATCTGATCTTTGACAAAACTGACACAAATAAGCAATGGGAAAAGGTATTCCCTATTCAATAAATGGTGCTGGGGTAGCTGGCTATTTATATGCAGAAAAATGAAACGGGACCCTTAACTTTCACTATATACAAAAATCAACTCAAGATGGATTGAATATTTATTTATTTTTTATTTTTTGAGAAGGAGTCTTGCTCTTGTCGCCCAGGCTGGAGTGCAGTGGCATGATCTCAGCTCACTGCAACTTCTGCCTCCTGGGTTCAAGCGATTCTCCTGCCTCAGTCTCTCGAGTAGCTGGGATTACAGGTACCTGCCACCACACCCAACTAATTTTTGTATTTTTAGTAGAGACTGCGTTTCTCCATGTTGCCCAGGCTGGTCTCGAACACCTGACCTCAGGTGATCCACCTGCCTCAGCCTCCTAAAGTACTGGGATTGCAGTTGAGGGTCACCACACCCAGCCAGATTGAAGATTTAAATATATGACCTCAAACTATAAGAATCCTAAAAGAAAATTTCAGAAATACCATTCTGGACATTGGCCTTGGGAAACAATTTATAACAAGTCCTCAAAAGCAATTGCGACAAAACCAAAAGTTGAAAAGTGAGACCTAATTAAACTAAAGAGCTTCTGCAGGGAAAAAAAAACCAACAAAACTCTCAACAGAGTAAACAGACAGCCTACAGAATGGGAGAAAATATTTGCAAACTATGCAGCCAACAAAGGTCTAATATCCAGAATCTGTAAGAAACTTAAACAATTCAACAAGCAAAAACCAAATAACCCCATGAAAAAGTGGGCAAAGAACAGGAACAGACACTTCTCAAAAGAAGACATACAAAGTGGCCAACAAACATGAAAAAATTCTCAGCATCACTAATCATCAGAGAAATGCAAAACAAAACTACAGTGAGATACCATCTCACACCAGCCAGAATGGTGATTATTAAAAAGTCAAAAATTAGGTGGATTGCTGGGCGGACCCGTAACAGAGAAGAGAGGAGAGTAGTGGGCCACTGAATAAGCTTCCAAAATGATGCCCACACTAGTTATCCTGTTGAAAGAGGGGACTGATAGCTCCCAAGGCATCCCCCAGCTTGTGAATAACCTCAGTGCCTGCCAGGTGATTGCCAAGGCTGTAAGAGCCACCCTGGGTGCCTGTGGCATGGACAAGCTTATTGTGGATGGCGGAGGCAAAGCAACAATATCTAACGATGTGCCCACAATTCTGAAAATTCTTCATGTTGTCCATCCTGCAGCAAAGACTTTAGTGGACATTGCCAAATCCCAAGACACTGAGGTTGGTGATGGCACCATCTCAGTGACCTTGCTGGCTGCAGAGTTTCTGAAGCAGGTGAAACTGTAGGTGAAGGATGGTTTACACCCTCAGCTCAACATTCGAGCTGTCTGCACAGCCACCCAGTTGGTAGTTAACACGATCAAAGAGATTGCTGTGACTGTGAAGAAGGCAGATAAAGTGGAGTAGAGGAAGCTGCTGGAGTAGTGTGCCAGGACCACTCTGAGCTCCAACTGATCTCACAGCAGAAAGCTTTCTTTGCTAAGATGGTGGTGGATGCAGTGATGACGTGTGATGATTTGCTGCAGCTTAAAATGATTGGAATCAAGAAGGTACAGGATGGAGCCCAGCTGGTGTTGCATTTAAGAAGACTTTCTCTTATGCTGGGTTTAAAATGCAACCCCCCCAAAAATACCAAAATCCCTAGATTGCCCTTTTGAATGTTGAGCTCGAGTTGAAAGCTGAGAAAGATAATGCTGAGATAAAAGTCCACACAGTTGAGGATTATCAGGCGATTGTTGATGCCGAGTGGAACATTCTCTATGACAAGTTAGAGAGGATCTATCATTCTGGAGCCAAAGTTGTCTTGTCCGAACTCCCCGCTGGAGATGTGGCCTCCCAGTACTTTGCTGACAGGAACGTGTTCTGTGCTGGCCAAGTACCTGAGGAGAATCTGAAGAGGACAATGATGGCCTGTGGAGGCTCAATCCAGACCAGTACGAATGCTTTCTTAGCAGATGTGCTGGGTCGATGCCAGGTGTTTGAAGAGACCCAGATTAAAGGTGAGAGGTACAACATTTTTACTGGCTGCCTCAAAGCCAAGACATGCACCTTCATCCTCCATGGTGGTAGTGAGCAGTTTATTGAGGAGACGGAGCGGTCCCTGTGTGATGCCATCATGATCATCAGGAGGGCCATCGGGAATGAGTCAGTGGTGGCTGGTGGCAGGGCCATTGAGAGGGAGTTCTCCAAATACCTCCAGGATTCCTCAAAGACTATTCCAGGAAAACAACAGCTGTTGATTGGGGCATATGCCAAGGCCTTGGAGATTGTCTCATTCCAGCTGTACAACAATGCTGGCTTTGGAGCCACAAAGATTCTCAACAAGCTGCAGGCACGGCAGGGGCACGTGATATGAGGTGGACATCAACAACGAGGACATTGCTGACAACTTTGAGGCCTTCGTGTGGGAGCCAGCTTTGGTATGGATCAATGCCCTGGCAGTGGCCTCTTAGGCTGTGTGCCTGATTGTGTCTGTGGATGAAACCATCAAGAACCCCGATTGACTGTGGATGCTCCCCCAGCAGCTAGCTGGGGCCGTGGTCGTGGCCGCCCCCATTGAGAGGCACCCCGCCTATCACATGACTGGCTGGCAGGGTGTGCTTACTCTCCTTGGTTTGGTTAATAGACTTTACAAGGAAGGGGTAGTCACTGGCCCACTCTGTTCTCACTGGAGGCTATTTAAATAAAACTTGAGACTTTGGGGGTAAAAAGTCAAAAAATAGCATATGGGTGATGAGGCTATAGAGAAAAGGGAACACTTTACACTGCTGGTGAAAATGTAAAATAGTTTAGCCACTGCAGAAAGCAGTTCAGAGGTTTCTCAAAGAACTTAAAACAGAACTGCCATTTGACCCAGCAATTTCACTACTGGGCATATACCCAAAGGAAAAGAAATCATTCTAGCGAAAAGACACACATGCTCACATGTTCATTGCAGCACTATTCACAACAGCAGACGTAGAATCAACCTAGGTGCCCATCAATTGTGGATTGGATAAGGGAAATGAGGCACATATACACCATGGAATACTATGCAGCCATAAAAAAGAACAAAATTGTGTCCTTTGGATCAACATGGATGCAACTGGAGGCCATTATCCTAAGTGAATTAATACAGGAACAGAAAACCAAATACTGCATGTTCTCATTCTTAAGTGGGAGCTAAGCTTTGGGTACACATGGACATAAAGATGGGAAGAGTGGACACTGAGGACTATGAGAAGGGGAGAGATGGAGGGGTGAGGACTGAAAAACTGCCATTGAGTACGGTGCTGCTGCTCACTACATGAGATCATTCGTATCTCAAACCTCAGTGTCACACAATATATCCATGTAACAAAACTGCACATGTACTCCCTGAATCTAAAATGTTAAAATTATAAAAAAGAGAAAACCAAAATTACATTAACATGTTTCTCTTACAATCCTGTTTTAAATATAACTAGAATTTTCTGTTACTGCATAGCTTTTTTCCTACTTTGAAAATATAAAATAATAATGATAATAAAGAGGCCAGGCACAGAGGCTCATGCCTGTAATCCTAGCGATTTGGGAGGCTGAGGCAGGGGATCACCTGAGCCCGGGTGTTTGAGACCAGCCTAGGCAACATAGTGAAACGCCCATATCTATTAAAAAAATCTAAAAATTAGCTGGGTGGGATGGCTCACGCCTGTGGTCCCAGCAGTATGGGAGGCTGAAGCAGGAGGATCGTTTCAGCCTAGGAGCTCAAGGCTGTAGTGGGCTGCGTTCACACCTCTGTACTCCAGCCTGGATAACAGAGCAAGACCCTGTCTCTAAAAAAAAAAAAAAAACAAAAACACCCACAAAAAAAGCCCCCACCAGATCTATTGCAACATCAGTCAAAATTTTAGTTCTACTTATTAGATACAATTTTATTCTTATAGCAAGTATTTTAAAATTGTTATCTGTTTTTTTAAATATGTAAAATATCTTCTTGTCGAAGCGACAGGTGCTTTGAATTGTTACCTTTATGTTTGTTGAAACTATGAAGAAGAGATTAGGAAGACTTTAGGTTTAAAATGGAAGACAGATTACATACATTATATTCTTGTAAAACTATGAAAATAAAAATAAAGGAGTAAAAGTCAAAAAAATAGCTACCTGTTTAATTCAGTTTCATGATTATAATAGAAGGGATAGTCTGAAAACAGAGTTGCAAATAAGTTTATAATTTGTAAAGATCTGATAAAAATTATCAGATAATAAGAATTTACAACCATATCATCACTGAGAATGGAGGAGAAAAAGAAAGATTTCCATATTACATTTATTTAGAAACATGTTTGGTGTGTCTATTTTAAAGTAAAATAAGAAAAAAGTGCACACACAATTTTTTTTTTTTCATTCAGTGTTAAAGTGTTTATCAGAAAGAACTACTTGTGTCTGGGCTCAGTGGCTCATGCTATAATCCCAGCACTTTGAGAGGCCGAGGGGGGCAGATCACCTGAGGTCCGTAGTTCGAGACCAGCCTGGCCAACAGGGTGAAACCCCGTCTCTACTAAAAATACAAAAATTAGCCGGGCGTGGTGGCACATGCCTGTAATCCCAGCTACTCAGGAGGCTAAGGCAGGGGAATCGCTTGAGCCTGGGAGATCGAGGTTGCAGTGAGCCGGGATTGCACCACTACACTCCAGCCTGGGAGATAGAGTGAGACTCTGTCTCAAAAAAACAAACAAACAAACAAAAAAAGAATTACTTGCACTGTGCTCACATAATTTATACAGTCAGTTCTGCTATATCAGGTTGTTTGAAAACCGTACTTTATTCCAATGCAAATGATGTATTAGGGAAGAATTTCAGTGTAATGTGAATTGCACGTTTGCTTATGAGTGACTTAGTCTGTGAGAAATGGTGAATGCAGAAAACTGCCTCACAAATGATTATACTACCTCTCAAATAATTTCCAACAACTCTTCTTCCTCCACTGCATAGTAATCCACAAGCTGCTACTCTTCTAACTCCCGGGGATCCATGCCCTCCCCTCTGTTTAATTCCCCCAATTTCCTCTTATTTTCCATTTTTCCTCTCTGTTCTTTGCTTATCTCTCTTTTCTCCCTCACTTTTCTTCTCTCCCTCTCACACATAGAGGAGGGGGTGTTAGAACCAGGTGGGCTGGTGGTAGGATCATAGGTCCACAATCTCACGAGCAAAGGCTCACTGCAGCTTCAGATTCCTGGGCTCAAGTGATCCTCCTGCCTAGGCCTCCCAAAGTGTTGGGATTATAGATGTGAGCTGCTGTGCCCAGCCCTATCTTTTAAAAAAGATGTACTGAAAAAAATTTTTTTTTTTTGAGACTGAGTCTTGCTCTGTTGCCAAGACTGGAGTGCAGAGGCGCGATCTCGTCTCATTGCAGGCTCCGCCTCCACTGGACTCAGGGAACACACAGCAGTGGGAGCCAAGGCTGTCAGCGATCGAGGACCACAGGTGAACAACTCTGCGCCGCCGTGGTATCACCTCTAGGTGGATCTTCTGCCTTTAGGAAGGAGACAAAAGAGTGCAGAACCTTGGGTCAGATCAGCTCAGGATTGACCCCTCCATGATCTCTCAGGACTCAGATCCCACCTCTCTCTCAGGGAGAGATCAGCCCCTATTGTTCACATCCTGCCTCTCTGTCATCTAGTTTATGATTGTTCACTTTCCATTACTTCATCATTAGTTAGACCCAGACCCCAGCAGAGATTTTAGGGGTTCAGAGCCAAGGAAGGCAAAGTATCAGTGGGAACACAGTGGGAAAGCCCACAGCGGGGGCAAGAGTCTTCCAGCTGTGGGCAAGGGTATCCCTGCGGCAGGTCCAGAGCACTGAGGGTGGGGCTTGGCACGACGCCATTTGCCAGGATTCCTGTGTCAGGGGTGAACCAGAAACCCAGGTGTCAAAGGAATCCCACCTTCTAGTCCTTGCTGTCCTCACAGAGTGTCTAGGGTTCACTTTCAGCCTTCCCTTCTGCTCACAATCCCCTCTCCCACGGTCTGTGTGGCCCTGCCTCCAGCCTGCTTTGTTGGAGCCCAGGCAGCCTTCTTAATTATGTCCTCCTAGGAATAAAACCTAGAGACCCCTCAACCTTTGGCATGTGATATACTTTCCCATGGTCAGATGGTCAGATCATCAAGCTGCTGCCCCACCCAAAATTGTGTCTTGCCCACCCTCTGTATTTCTGTCCATCAGACCACCCATCACATAGGCAACCCCTGGAGAGTGACCCTGGTTTAAAGCCTGACTTTGCCAAACCGCTGTGGATGCATTAATTTGGAAAGGTCCCTGTTCACCTCAGGGCCCACTTGCAAAGCAGAGACAGTCCCCGAGACTCATTCAGCCTTTGCCTTTCTCCTGTTGGCCAGGGACAGAGAGGGCTCAACTTGACCCAGAGCTAAGCCTCTCAGGTCGTGAATGCCCAGGCGATAAATGAAATTCACCTCATCTTATGTCTATGGGGAGATTTGGCAGGGGTCTTGGGGAGACTTAGCAACCTCATTTCTCCCTGTCCTCATACGGGACAAGCCCTGCCCCTAATCCAGAGGCCAGTTGGCCCCATCTCATACTCTGTTTTGCTCACAGTATACCTGATGCCCTCCCTCCTGACCTGTGATTGGGATTGAGCTGAAGATAGTCACTGACGTGATTCAAAGGATTAGCACTTGGTACAGGTAGGATGGTGGAGATGTGGTTGGGGACATGGATGGTTGAGGTGAAATGGAACAGAAGAGTGCAGGTTCTTGTCCAAGCTCCATACCCAGGAGATGACCCTTACCTCCGCTGCCACTCAAGTCCTCACATGTCCTGAGCGTCTACTATATAGCAGCCATGATAGATTCTCAGGTTACAAAAGTAATGTCCTCAAGTAAGCGCATCAATTTACTGACATACACCCAATCATAAAACAATGTGATAATTTTTCTGTGGTCAGAGTTTCTGAGCTAGGAGTGGGGGTAGTTAATCCTATCCAGGAAGAATGGTGACTTCTTAGATGAGGTGACAGTTAAACTGGACTTGGATAGCTGTCTGGAATTCGATCAGGTAGGAAAGAAAATTCCAGGCAGAGAGATGAGCATGAGCAAAAAATTTGGCAGCAATGATGCACGGTGATTTAGAGATCAGAAAGTTCAGTGCGGATGCCTCTAGACATTTTCTTATCTGTGTCTGATAGATTTTGATATTTTGTATTATCATTTTCATTTATTTCAAAATACTTTCTAGTTTTCCTTGTACTTTTTAATTTGATATATAGTTATTTGGAAGCATATTATTTGATATCCAAACATTTGAGGATTTTTCCAGATAGCTTCCTGCTGTTGATTTCTAGTTTATTTCCATTGTGCTTGGACAAGATGCTTCGCATGATTTTAACCCTTTACATATGTTGAGATTTATTTATTTATTTATTTATTGAGATGGAATCTCACTCTGTCACCCAGGCTGGAGTGCAATGGCGCAATATCAGCTTACTGCAAACTCCGCCTCCTGAGTTCAAGCGATTCTCCTGTCTCAGCCTCCCGAGTAGCTGGGATTACAGGCCCATGCCACCACACCCGACTAATTTTTGTATTTTTAGTAGAGACAGGGTTTCGCCATGTTGGCCAGGCTGGTCTCAAACTCCTGACCTCAAATGATCCACCCAACTTGGCCTCCCAAAGTGCTGGGATTACAGGAGTGAGCTATCACGCCCAGATGAGATTTATTTTATGATCCAAAAATGGCCCTTCTTGGTGAATGTCCCTGTGTATTTGAAAAGACACTCCCTGTCAACCCCTTTGCTCTGTCATTTAGTTTTGATCAGCTTTTTCTCTCTTCTGTCACTTCAGCAGAAACAATGCCCAGAAATGCCAGAGACAACAAAATAGGAATGTGTCATGGGCACACAAAGCTCTTTTTCCCTGGGTGCTGCTCCTCCCCGTGACAGAGAAATCCATGCGACACAATGGGGAGGCCCTCCCCAAAGGGTGGCAGATACATTTTTTTCCACTTGAATTGTAACACACCTTTCCCCACGCCCACTCTGCCTCCTACTTCTGTTCAGCTCAGCTGTGGGCACTGACCTCCACCGGCGCTTGATCCCTGCCTGCTCCTGCCCAGACAGGAAGCCCTTCAGCAGCCGACTCGGTTGCTAGGATGAGGCTAGAGGCCAGGAACTCCCAGGTGTCTATGGAGGTCCCACCTCCTTTAAATCCCTACTGTTCAGACCCAGCTTCTAAAACTGTTCTTTTGCCTCCCTTCCTACTCACCAATCCCCTTCACTATTGTCAATGGCACTGAAGTCCCAGCCTGCTTGGTTGGGGCAGTTAAGTCCTTCTCAGTCACCTTCCACCAGGGATTAAGGTGGAACCCCTTTGCCTGCAGCTCTGTGGGTGGGACCCCTTCCCATCTCAGCATATTCACTCCCTGGGTTCCTGCTGCCATCACACCACCCACCACATGAGCCCCTTCTGGACCAGTGGCTCTTATCTGACTCAAGCCATATCTTGCCAAGCCTGTTGTGACACCGATCTTGGCAAACTCACTTTTCATGTCAGGGCCCCTGCAAAACAGACACAGATCTGAGTCATGGTATTCGTTTAAGCAATGAAAAGGGTAGAATCATTTCTTACATCAGAAACATTGATCCTCAGTGAGTCAGATGGAGTAGTCTATTTTTCTCATTAGAGGGAATCCTAACTTTGAACTCCACAGAGAGAGCCCCAGGAACTGTGACTTGAACCCTAGAGCTCTACTTAACTTTTCCAAATTACCGTACTTGAAAATGTTGAGGTCTGCCTGGGTCAATTTAGAGAAGACACTATGAGGACAAAGACAGCAATGAAGGAAAGAAATGAATTCTTCATGTCAGAGCAGTGGCGGAGAAACAGGACCAAAGAGCAGAAGATGTCTGGCAATGTGTCTGGCATATAATAGTTCTCTCAGCCAGGTGTGTTGGCTCCCCCTTTAATCCCAGCGCTTTGGGAGGCCGAGGCGGGAGCATCACCTGAGGTCGGGAGTTCAAGACCAGCCTGACCAACATGGAGAAACCCCATCTCTACTAAAAATGTAGGATGTAGTTCGGCACTGTAATGTTTAGAGGGTGGTGAAAGGATTTCTTATACCACATCTTGTATGTTATCTGGGAGTAAATGCTGCAGCCACAAGCGCCACCAGCAAGTCTTCTCAGGGTGAACAGGAAAAGGGGATGGGACCTGCTGAGTTAAATCACGGTAAACGCAGACAGCAAACAAACTTTCCGTCAAAGAGCTGGATGAAACCTGGGCCGGATGGCAAGGAGACAACACCCCAGGCAGGCGTTCCAGATCTTAGACCTTGCCCCTCCTCGAGAGGAGATGATTGCTTCATCCCTCCTCTCACTGCACATTGTGCTGCCAGCCCTGCTGTGTAGTGTGGGGGCTCAAGACTAAGGCAGTGCACCATTTCTGTGGAGAGAGATGGATCAGGGAGCGGGGGCTTGGATGAGACCCATGATTCACCTCTCTTGAGTCCTTACCAGACTAAGACGTCCTCAAGGGCCAGAGACCAGCCTGCCACTCACCATTTTGCCACCAGACACAGATGAGAACAATTCCCATTAAAACTAACAGGATGAATGCCCCCAGGATGATCCATCTATCTGGTAGACTAGAAGAAGACCAGTGGATATCTGAAGCATTTACTGGTGACACTAAAAAAAAAAAAAAAAAAAAAAAAAGAAAGCACAAGCCCTGTCACATAAAAAAAAAAGCATAAAAATATGCTTTCCTTAGCCCCTGCTTTCCCCAGGAACACATGGTGCCCCACATAATCACTGGCTCATATGACAGCCACTCTACCAGGCCCTGGGCCATGAAGATGAATAGGGGTTGTGCCTTGTCCTTACGGAGCTCAGATTTCTACTGAGAGAGGTAGCAAATATCCATCTGATTACCACACAGTTTCACATGATTACTGTGGTTAGAACTGTTTGGAGGATGACACAATGGGTGGTGCTTAATTCTGTGTGGGGAAGGTGGGGAAGGCTTCCTAAGAAGTGGCATTAGAGCTGGTGGAAGGGTAATTATAAATTATAATAGAGGAAGAGAAGGCCTGGATGTTTGCAATGACACAGATAGACTTGGGACCATTTAGCAGTGGGTCATTGTGACTGGATCATTGGTTAATGGGAAGGGGTTTCTACACTGAGGAAGAAACAGTGGGAGGTGGGATGGGAAAGGGAGGATGGTGGGAAATCCTTATGGCCATCACTGACTCTCCAGACAGGAAGCCCACGGAGAAGTCAATCAAATTTTCTATCGCACACACACACTGACACCCACACAGGGAAGGCTTTTGACCTTCAAAGGGAGCTGCCACATTCTCCCACCCAGCTCAGTTACCTGTCGGTTCTGGCATTGCCTCCCAGTGCCCTAAGAATTCCCTGAGCCAGTGATCGCAGTCTCCCTTTGAGAGCTTCCTGAAATACTTTTCCAGCCCTCTGTCTTTCTTCCATGTCTCCTTGATCTTACTGGCTTCATGATTAATTACTGTCCAGGTCATGTTCATTGCGTCAAAGAGGAGGGATTTCTCTCCATTGATGGCGAACTGCCAGGATGCACCAGTGCATCGTTCTGCTTCACGTTGACAAAACATCTCGACTTGCAGAGTGGAAGGACCTGCAATCCAAACACAAAGCCATCATTCTCCACTCTTTGAGAGGTCCATCATCTTCCAATAGGTCAAGTGTTTCTCTGCACATTTAGGGGTCTGTATTCTTTCTGCCCAGACTTGTCCTTTCCTGCCCATTGGGTCCCATGTGCCTCTATGGTTGGGCCAATGATCAATACACAAATATACCTAAAGCCCTCCCCATCTGTGTTCTTCCCTCCCCTCTCTTACTGCCTGCCTCCGTTTCCCCACCCCATTCCACACTTACCACTGGTCTTTATCTGGGGTTTGATGTCAAGAAGGAGCATCCTGAGGTCTCGCCCCACTTCTCCCAGCATTTGGGTCAATTCTCCCCAAGTGCTGGTGGCATTTACCTTCTTCCCCAGGAGGCCCAGAGGTTTGACCATGTTGTTGTCACTGTTGTACTGAAGGAAAATATTTTTATTCAAGAAGACCTGCGCTTCACACCAGGGCTGTCCAGGTCTGGACAATAATTTAATAGTGAAGTTGAAGCAAAGAGAGTGACCACCTGTGAGAGAAAGATGCAGGTGAGGTCCAGGACAGGGGAAGAGGCCCATTAGAACCTGCGCTTCTGTGACCCAAGACTCCCTGGACTGGGCCAGGCTAGCAGAGGCGGGGCAGCTCCATCCCAGACTCCCTCAACCTTCTGGATCCCTGCTCCCATCTCCCCCTGACTGTCTGGGGTAAGATACTTGATGGTACCAGGGACCCCTGGGGTGCACTTAGTGTTAATGGTGTTAACAGGAGGATTCATGTCACAAGTACTTTTAGCAACATCTACCAAGTTCTGAGGCACAAAACAGACAAGCCAGTGTATGACCTCCTGACACTTAAACTCTAGCTGAACACACATGACATTCAATAGAAAGGAAAAAGAGGCATTTATCACAGGACACACGCTGAATTCCTGCGGGGTCCCAGATGTTCAGAAAAGTGTCCTGGAGTAGAGGGTGGGGGGTAGCATTGTAGAACTGCCCTCTGTGAGCCAGTGCCTGGCCTAGGGCCTCAGGCTGTGGTCTCCCATGAACTGGGTGTAACATCCCAGGGATCCTCTCCCTCACCTCATCCTTAAGAGCAGGCACCCACTTGTCTGAAGCCTGCATGAAGCCCCATTCGCCTACCCCCTACCTTTCTCCCTCCTTGTCCTCAGCCAGTTCTTGTGATCTCAGGACACTCACCAACCATGATCTCCAAGGCTATTAGTAGCAACAGTAGAAGCAAAAGAAGGCGCACAGGGCGAGAAGTCAGGGATATTCTTCGCATACTGTGGAGAGTAACAGGCAGGAAGCTGGGCGTGTACACATTCACCCTCACTGGTATGGTGAAGAAATGTTATCCAACAGCGTGGGTGTGGGCACTGCCCAAATTCTTTACCCTGGAACAACTGAGGTCAGGCCTGTAGAGACCCAATTAAAGAACAGTTTTGTGAAGAGAGTGTTTTCCAAGTATTCAGAATATAATTATTTATTGAAAAATAAAAGAAGACATTTAAAAACAAAATTAACTTTGAATAAACTCTCTCTCCTCTCCTGTCCCTGCTGCCTCTGCAAAAAAACCCCCTCTGGTGTGAGCAGGATGGTTGGAGGTTATGTGAGCTCCTTCTCCTTTCCTCCAGTTTCCTCTTCCCTTCTCCTCCCTGCCTCTTTTGCTTTTCCCTTTCTTCCTGGTACCCCCTCCCCATTCCTGTATTTTCTCCCATCTCCATTCTCCCCTCTCCCACTATCCCTAACCCATTCAAACTCTTTCCTCTTAAATGGTTGAGATTTTCTCTCACCAAGCACACCCCAATATTAATTAAACTAGCTGCAAACAGGCAGCAACTGGTCTACCATGACAGATGGGTTTTGTGTGTGTGTGTGTGTAATTGTAATAAAACATATTGAGTCACTCAATAAACACTTACAGAGTGTCTACTACATGTATCAGGCACTATCATAGATGCTAATTAACGAAACTGAAATGGCCAGGCCCTCACAGTGGCTCATGCCTATAATCCCAGCACTTTGGGAGGATGAGGCCGGAGGATCACTTGAGGCTGGGAGTTCAAGACCAGCCTGGGAAACATAGTAAGACTCCATCTCTACAAAAAAAAAATTTTTTTTTAATTATACTTTAAGTTTTGGGTTACATGTGCAGAACGTGTAGTTTTGTTACATAGGTATATACGTGCCCTGGTAGTTTGCTGCACCCATCAACCCATAACCTACATCAGGTATTTCTCCTAATGTTACCCCTCTCCTAGCCCCCCACCCCGTGACAGGCCCTGGTGTGTGATGTTCCCCTCCCTGTGTCCATGTGTTCTCATTGGTCAACTCTCACCTATGAGTGAGAACATGTGGTGTTTGGTTTTCTGATCTTGTGATAGCTTGCTGAGAATGATGGTTTCCAGCTTTATCCACGTCCCTGCAAAGGGCATAAACTCATCCCTTTTTATGGCTGCATAGTATTCCATGGTGTATACATGCCACATTTTCTTAATCTATCATTGATGGACAAGTTTTGCTATTGTGAATAGTGCCACAATAAACATACGTGTGCGTGTGTCTTTATAGCAGCATGATTTATAATCCTCTGGGTATATACCCAGTAATGGGATCACTGAGTCAAATGGTATTTCTCATTCTAGATCCGTGAGGAATTGCCACACTGTCTTCCACAATGTTTGAACTAATCTACACTCCCACCAACAGTGTAAAAACGTTTCTATTTTTCCACAACCTCTCCAGCATCTGTTGTTTCCTGACTTTTTAATGAACATCATTCTAACTGGCGTGAGATTGTATCTCATTGTGGTTTTGATTTGCATTTCTCTAATGACCAGTGATGATGAGTATTTTTTCATATGTCTGTTGGCTGCACAAATATCTTCTTTGGAGAAGGGTCTGTTCATATACTTTGCCCATTTTTTGATGGGGTTGTTTTTTTTCTAGTAAATTTGTTTAAGTTCTTTGTAGATTCTGGATATTAGCCCCTTGTCAGATGCATAGATTGCAAAAATCTTCTCCCATTCTGTAGGTGGCCTGTTCACTCTGATGATAGTTTCTTTTGCTGTGCAGAAGCTCTTTAGTTTAATTAGATCCCATTTGCCAATTTTGGCTTTTGTTGCCAGTGCTTTTGGTGTTTTAGAAAGGAAGTCTTTGCCCATGCTTATATCCCGAATGGTATTGCCCAGGTTTTCTTCTAGGATTTTTATGATCCTAGGTCTTATAAGTCTTTGATCCATCTTGAGTTGATTTTTGTATAAGGTGTAAGGAAGGAGTCCAGTTTCAGTTTTCTGCATATGGCTAGCCAGTTTTCCCAACACCATTTATTAAACAGGGAATCTTTTCCCCATTGCTTGTGTGTGTCAGGTTTGTCAAAGACCAGATGGTTGTAGCTGCGTGGTGTTATTTCTGAGGCCTCCATTCTGTTCCATTGGTCTATATATTTGGTACCAGCACCATGCTATTTTGGTTACTGTAGACTTGTAGTATAGCTTGAAGTCAGGTAGCGCGATGCCTCCAACTTTGCTCTTCTTGCCCAGCCAGGATTGTCTTGGATATGCGGCCTCCTTTTTGGTTCCATATGAAGTTTAAAGTAGTTTTTTCCAGTTCTGTGAAGAAAGTCAGTGGTAGCTTGATGGGGATATCATTGGATCTATAAATTACTTTGGGCAGTATGGCCATTTTCATGATATTAGTGCTTCCTATCCATGAGCATGGAACGTTTTTCCATTCGTTTATGTCCTCTCTTATTTCCTTGAGCAGTGGTTTGTAGATCTCCTTGAAGAGGTCCTTTACATCCCTTGTAAGTTGTATTCCTAGGTATTTTATTCTCTTTGTAGCAATTGTGAATGGGACTTCACTCATGATTTGGCTGTCTGTTTGTCTGTTATTGTTGCATAGGAATGCTTGTGATTTTTGCACATTGATTTTGTATCCTGAGACTTTGCTGAAGTTGCTTGTCAGCTTAAGGAGATTTTGGGCTGAGATGATGGAGTTTTCTAAATATACAATCATGTCATCTGCAAACAGAGACAATTTGACTTCCTCTCCTCTTGTTTTCTCTTGCCTGATTGCCCTGGCCAGAAGTTCCAATACTGTGTTGAATAGGAGTGGTGAGAGAGGGCATCCTTGTCTTGTGCTGATTTTCAAAGGGAACGCTTCCAGTTTTTGCCCATTCAGTATGATATTGGCTGTGGGTTTGTCATAAATAGCTCTCATTATTTTCAGATATGTTCCATCAATACCTAGTTTATTGAGAGTTTTTAGCATGAAGTGGTGTTGAATTTTATCAAAGGCCTTTTCTGCATCTATTGAGATAATCATGTGGTTTTTGTCATCGGTTCTGTTTATGTGATGGATTACGTTTATTGATTTGTGTATGTTGAACCAGCCTTGCATCCCAGGTATGAAGCCAACTTGATCGTGGTGGATAAGCTTTTTGATGTAATGCTGGGTTCTGTTTGCCAGGATTTTCGCATCAATGTTCATTAGGGATATTGGCCTGAAATTTTCTTTTTTTGTTGTGTCTCTGCCAGGTTTTGGTATCAGGATGATGCTGGCCTCATAAAATGAGTTAGGGAGGATTCCCTCTTTTTCTATTGTTTGGAATAGTTTCAGAACTCCTCTTCTTGAGGAGTATCTTTGTGATGTTCTCTGTATTTCCTGAATTTGGATGTTGGCCTGCCTTGCTAGGTTGGGGAAGTTTTCCTGGATAATAACCTGAAGAGTGTTTTCCAACTTGGTTCTATTCTCACTGTCACTTTCAGGTACACCAATCAAATGTAGATTTGGTCTTTTCACATAGTACCACATTTCTTGGAGGCTTTGTTCATTCCTTTTTATTCTTTTTTCTCTAATCTTGTCTTCTCTCTTTATTTCATTAAGTTGATCTTCAATCACTGATATCCTTTCTTCCGCTTGATTGATTCGGCTATTGATACTTGAGTATTCTTCACAAAGTTCTCATGCTGTTTTTTAGCTCCATCAGGTCATTTATGTTCCTCTCTACGTTGGTTATTCTAATTAGCAATTCGACTAACCTTTTTTCAAGGTTTTATCTTCCTAGCATTTGTTAGAACATGCTCCTTTAGCTCGGAGTTGTTTGTTATTATTCACCTTCCGAAGGCTACTTCTGTTAGTTCGTGAAACTCATTTTCTGTCCAGTTTTGTTCCATTGCTGGCGAGGAGTTGTGATCATTTGGAGGAGGAGAGGCGTTCTTGTTTTTGAAATTTTCAGGCTTTGCGCGCTGGTTTTTTCCTATCTTTGTGGATTTATCCACCTTTGATCTTTAATGTTGGTGACCTTCAGATGGGGTCTTTGAGGGGACGTGCTAATCCTTTCTGTTTGTTTCTTTTCCTTCTAACCGTCAGGCCCCTCTGCTGCCAGTCTGCTGGAGTTTGCCGGTGGTCCACTCCCAACCCTGTTTGCCTGGGTATCACCAGCGGAGGCTGCAGAGCTGCTAAGATTGCTGCCTGTTCCTTCCTCTGGAAGCTTTGACCCAGTGGGGCACCTGCTAGATGCCAGCCAGAGCTCTCCTGTATGAGGTGTCTGTCGGCCCCTACTGGGAGGTGTCTCCCAGTCAGTATATGTGGGGGTCAGGCACCCACTTGAGGAGGCAGTCTGACCCTTAGCAGAGCTCGAATGCTGTGCTGGGAGGTCTGCTGCCCTCTTCAGAGCCATCAGGCGGGGACATTTAAGTCTGCTATAAGCCCCTGATTGGGGCTGCTGCCTTGTTTACCAACATGCCCTGACCAGAGAGGAGAAATCTGGCAGTCTGGCCATAGCAGCCTTGCTGAGCTGCAGTGGGCTCCGCCCAGTTCCAACTTCCCAGCAGTTTTGTTTACACTGTGACCTTAAAACCATTTACTCAAGCCTCAGCAACGGCAGAGGTCCTTCCAGATGAGTTTTATAATAGACTCCAGCAGTCCTACTGGGGCCAAGACCTCAAGGAAAGCCAAGTCTATCATTGGGAAAAGTCTTAGGGCTCTAAGTTTTGAATTCTGAAAATTTTTCTTAGAACAAAATTTTGTGTCATTTTCAAATAAAGCACAAGTTTTCCTCATAAAACTTAGTATCTGTAGACCCCCTTCCCACCTCACTTTTACAGCTGTCCCATTTGATCATCAGACCCTGCTACCTTAGCCGGTTCAGGCTGCTACAACAGAATAGACAAGGTGGCTGAAACACCAAGCATTTATTTCTTACCGTCCTGGAAGATGGGAAGTCCAAGATCAAGGTGTCAGCAGGTCTGGTATCTGGTGAGGGCCCTCTCTTCCTCACCAGATGGCTGTCTTCCTGTTGTATCCTCACACAGTGGAGAGCAGAGACTGACAGCAAGCTCTCCTATCACTTCATAATCCCACATGGCTCCACTCACATGAGTTATGACTTCCTAAATAGCATCACCTTGAGAATTAGGATTTCTGCATATGAATTTGGAAGGCAGGCAAACATGCGGCCTGTAACATCACCCATATCCGTTCCACATCTAGGTTCCCTCTGTGTGCCGGGCAGTATGCCAGTTAATTCAAGTGCATGTCAGACCCAGAGGGTGACATCCTGTGACTCAGATGCTGGGGCCCTCATGATGCCTGGTAAGGTAAGTGGGTCTGTACCACTGTCCTTTCTTAACTAGATGGAACAGACTTCAAAGAAAGTAACCATGGACTATCGGCAGGGCTCTATCTCTGCGGCTGGGGGATAAGGGGTTGTCTGCTCAGAGGACAGTGGGTCAAGCGTTTGAAGGAGCCGAGGAATGCACATTTTTTACATGTCCCCTATGTGGTTCTCTGGCTGCTAAGGTTAAAGAACCTCAGTTTTGAGGGTGCACTTCCACCTCTTGGTCTGGAGAAGGGGTCTCAAATCTGTCCTGAGTGGAGCCTGTTCTGTACACATCCAGGCCCTGAGAGTACACGGAGAGGAACTCACTGCTACCGCCCTGCCAATGCTGCTGCTGTGGGGACACCAGTGGGGGTGGGCCAAGAACAGAGTGTATGTGTGTGTTTGTGTGTGTGTGTGCACGTGCATGGGTGCGTGTGTGTGTGTGTGTGCGTGCATATGTGTGATATGACCACTGAGTAGCTCCTTAGCAGGGCCAATATTTTCTACAAGTCTGATGACTCACAGGAAGGAGCACACCAGGCCTATACTTGGGTCCTGACATCTGGGATGCCGACCTAACACTGAATAAAAAGAAAGAGCTGCAGACAGGCTGGGAAAAATATACAGAAAGGGGAAAGGGGCCCTTCCACCTTTGTTGCCCTCTGTGGTCCTGAGTCTCAGCTTGGCCTGAGCCAACCTGAAGATGGGAAGGAATAGCCATTTTCCTACTGCAAAATGTCAGCTTCAGGCAATGGTTTCAAAACCAAAGTAATGGTTACATATGAAGTAGATTTTTGTTTGTTTTGTTTTTTGAGACCAGGTCTTGCTCTGTCACCCAGGTGGAGTGCAGTGGCATGAGCATGGCTCACTGCAGCCTTGAACTCCGAGGCTCAATCAGTCCTCCCACTTCAGCCTCCAGAATAGCTGGGACTACAGGCGTGAGCCACCACACCCAGCTAATTTTTAAATTTTTGGTGTAGAGATGGGGTCTCGTCACGTTGCCCAGGCTGATCTGGAACTCCTGGGCTCAAACAATCCTCCCCCCTCAGCCTCCCAAAGTGTTGGGATTACAGGAGTGAGCCACCACACTCGGCTGAAGTGGAATTTTAATTGAAGTAAGAAGCAGGTGATAAGGAAAGTGAAACCAATAATTTCACGTAGTCCCTGGAAGCCCGTTGCTATAAAGAACTTTCAGCCTGAAGTCCAAAGAGAGACAAAAATTTTAAAATGAATTGGACTGCAGTTTTCAATCCCTGAAAATGAGTCACAGCCTTTTTGTGGCAGTGTGCCCTGGGCTTCTAACCATCCTCTCCCTGCCCCAGCTGCCTTGAGGTCCCGGCCAATGGTTTCAACACTCAGGCTAGGAATGCCAAGGCCCGGCAGAGCGAGGCTGTGGAAGCCTTGGCATAAGCGGAAGGGAGGATCTGAGGGAGAATGGGACAAGAGAAGTCGGAAAGAAGGAGTTAGGGCGGGAGAACAAGGAGAAATCCCTGTCCCCCAAATTGGAGAGAGGGGCGATTGGGACTCCAGACTGGAGGGAGGCACGGATCCCTGAGTGCTTGGTGTGGAGGCAGAGGACCCGCAGAGCCACCCCGTCCTCCCTGCCTTATCCAGCATCCCCGCCGCCACACCCCCAGCATCTCCCCCAACCCCACTTTTACTTCATTATCTGCCCCTGGTTCTCTCACCACTCGAGCCCCTGCTTTCCTCCTTCACTCCCAAACATGCACACGTTGCCTCTGCACTGGTGTTTGGAACACCAGCCATCCCCCACCCCCTACCTTGTGCCAGCAGGAGATGTTTGTCCTTCTGCCGTCTCTAGGATGGAGAGGCCTGAGGTGACTGCTTCCTCAGAGTCTCTGTGCAAACTCTCTGAGGAGCAGAAACCAGTTCAGTCTCTCTGGGCGTGGAGAGGCCGGCCTAGCAGAACACCCGTCCACCCTGCAAACCCGGTGGGGCCACCTGTCAACTGTCACGTGTGAGTGATTCTAGGACAGGGTACCTCGTCCAGAATTGCATCCAATTCAGTACTGGATTCACCATCAGTAAAAGGATCAAGACCAGACTCAAGTCCCAGCCACGAAATTCTAGAAAAGATTTAATGTAATTTTAGCAGTTGTTGGAGACCAGCATGTAATGGCATACATATGTTTTCCTTAATATGTAGGTGGGGGCCCCCACCTTTTTTCAGGGTTTAGGCTTCTGCCAGTCCTGGCATAGCTGTGACAGCGGCCCTACCTCATTTCTGGTGGGTGCTGGCTCCCTCTATTGCTTGGTTTCTGTGCAAACACTGCATTATCGTCCTGCCCTCTTGAGACCTGGAGCTCCTGCCCCCTGAGCTCGTGTTCCCACTGTGTGTCACCAAACCTCGCTGTTTTCTTCTTGCAACTCCATTCCCCTCTGCAACTGGAAGACCAGCACTTCTCCTGAGTCTTCCTTAAAAGACACCCTGCCCACTTCCTTACAAAGCCCCCACCAAAGTGACACCAGCTACTTGTGAATGTAGCCAACTTTACTGAAGATTTAGAGGTTATGTTGTAAGGCTGTGAAGAATTAAAAAAAAAATCACCTATTTGCTCGACCTCTTTCTTATCTCTTCTTTGGACTAGAAATAAAATATCTATGATTTGACCACACTGTCATCTAGTACTCGACCCTGGTTCTAGGCCACCGTCCTCCTGGCCAGGGTGATTGCAGTGCTGCCCTACTTGGTTCTCCGTGCCTGTCCCCACCTCCCAAATGGCTACAGAGCAGCCAGAGTGATGCTTCAGAACCTCATCACTCACGCCCCCCTCTGCTCCAATCCTCCAAAAGTGCCCCTTTTCTCTCAGTAAAACCAAAGTCACTGCAGATGCCTAGAGAGCCCTGCGCAGTCTGGCCAGCTGTCCGTTATGCCCCCTCACTCGCTCAGTTCCGACCTCCACCCTCGGCCTCCTTGCTGGTCTTCAGAGCCCTGCAGATGTCCCCGTGCCTTGGGACTTTGCATTGCCCTCCCTTCAGCATGGACTGCCCTTCAGGCATCTGCCCGGCTCACTCCCACTCCTGCTCCCAGGTGGCACACCCTTCCACGCCTGGTTCTCCCCGCCCCTCCCATTTGGAATCCTCGTATTTCTTTCTTTCTTTCTTTCTTTTTTTAAAATTGTGGTATGATTCATGTAACGTGATTTTTCATCTTAACCACTGTTAAATGTAAAGGCCTCTATTTCATAATGGGAGACCTCTGCCTGCCCGGGCCATCCTGGACCTTCTTCACCTGAACTTGTTTCCCTAAAGCAATGACCACTTTAAAACATACCTTAGTAAGCCGGGCACAGTGGCTCACACCTGTAATCCCAGCATTTTGGGAGGCCAGGGCGGCTGGATCACCTGAGGTTGAGTTTGAGACCAGCCTGGCCAACATGTTGAAACCCTGTCTCTACTAAAAATATGAAAATTAGCCGGGTGTGGTGGCCAGTGCTTGTAATCCCACCTACTCAGGTTATTGAGTCAGGAGAATCACTTGAAGCCGGGAGGCGGAGGTTGCAGTGAGCCGAGATCACGCTACTGCTTTGCAGCCTGGGCAACAGAATGAGACTCTATCCCAATAAACAAACAATCAAACAAACCTTATTAACTTTTAATTGTGGTTGCAACAAATTACTGCAAATTTAGTGCCTTAAAACAACATACATTCATTCTCTTACCATTCTGGAGCTCAGAAGTCTGAATAGTCTCACGGGGCTATCATCACTGTGCTGTCAGGGCTGTGTTCCTTTCGGAGGCTCTCGGGGAGAACCTGTCTCCTCCTCGCCTTTTCCAGCTGCTCAATTGCCCACGTCCCTGGTTCAGGACCCCATTTCCTCATCTTCAAAGGCAGCTCCACCAGGCTGAGTCCTGGTTCACATGAGAACACTACCCCTCCCTGGCTGGTTCTCCCAGGGCAGCTGATTAGCCATCTCAGCTCCATCCGCAGCTTTCACTGCCTTTTCCATGTACCCCAACACAGAGGTTCCAGGGACTGGATCTGCCATCCTGAGGGTTGGAGAGGGAATTCTTCTGCCCAACACACATACCATATAATTTACATATCTATCCATTTAAAATTTCTATCTCTTACTAGAATGCCATTTCTGTGAAGACAAAAACCTCATACAAGGCACAGAAAACAGCTCCCCAGGGGTGAAGGGGCTCAGAGGGGCCCCCTGGCTCAGGGAACAAGGAGAGGTGTCAGGGCAGCCTCCCTGGGTCTCCAGCCTTCACAGCCAGTGCCTCCCAGGCAGGTTCCAGCCGCAGCAGCAGCAAAAGAGATGTGGTGGGCAGCATCAGGCATTGGCGAGATTCCTGACACAGTTCAGTCGAAAAGAAACTTCCTAAACTGAGGTCACCTCAAGGAAGCTGGAGATATATGCCACCTTACCCAATGGGTACATGAAATACAAATACAAATCCTTTTCCAGGTTGTGCAGGTTACAACTGGCCCAATTCTATGCCTGGTCCCCTGCCCTGTCCTGCTGTGACTTGCCAGGGTGGGGTGCTCATTGGCCTCCAGGCTCCACTCACTTTTCTGACCGCACCCAGTTTCCACCTCCAAGTCACCCCCCAGACTGCTTCTCCTTTTGCTGTTGTTTTCTCAGCCCAGCAGAAATTCTAATATTCGCCAGGCTCGGCCCTGCTCAGGGCACCGGAGAAGGAGCCTCTGAGGAAAATCTTGGCACAAGGAGCAGCTCTCCCACCTGGATTTCCAGCACCCTCTGTTTTCTGGGAACTCCTGAATTTCTCTGGCCATTGTCACAGGGGCTCTGCCACGCAGTTCCCCTGGCGGCTGGCCCCTGACATCTGGCAAAGAGTTAGGAATGCAGGTGGTTTCTGGCAAATATGTAGGGCCTATGAGATAAGAAAGTGGGGGAAGCAAGATCACGTAGGTTCTCTGTGAGAGAGGCCCCATGCCCAGCAGGACAGAACATCCCTGGCTCACAAGGGCCATCTTCCCCTGTCTTCATCTCTGCCTGGGCTCCAGCTCCGTCCTGCCTGACAGAGGCTGTGGAGCAGAGCACTGGGCTGCTGGTCAATGCCCTGGTCTTTGGATAGACCAGTCTCCGGATGGGGTCACAGTGGGAGAGCAGTGGGCCTGGGAGGTGCAGGGTTAGTGCAGGGCAGGGCTGCCTTGAATCTGCAGGTGCGGGGCCACCAGGCTGGACCTATCTGTATGCTCAGCACAGGAGGTTGCAGTATTGCCTGCCCTCAACCTCCTTTTCCTATTTCTGCTGCTAGAGGGCACTGGGGACTGGGGTCAGGCTGGGGGTCTTGCCATCCCCTCCTGATCTCCTCCACTCCCTGTCCACAGCTCCTGATTTCCCTGCCTGGGCTGCCCCCACCAGAAGTATCCAGGCCTAAAATCCAGTAGGAACAGGCAGCCTAGCCTGTCCCCAGGGGTTTCTTTAGCACTTGCAGGAGTCAATAAGGCTTCAGGTAGGAAGGCCTGACGCCTTCCTCACCCACAGACGCCTAGCAGGTGTTTCTTGAAATGTATCCTGTGGCAGCCAAAGAGGCGGGGCTCCTCAGTGTGTTTCCAAACAGAGCCAAGCACAGAGTTCATCAGTTGGAGGAGTCAGATCAGCTGCTCATTAGTGTGCATTTGACAAGCCTTTGTACTGCAGGGAGGAAAAATGATTTTCATGAAAAAAACAAACAAACAGGAGTTTATTATCTATCTATCTATCTATCTATCTATCTATCTATCTATCTATCTATCTATCATCTCTTGTATATACACAGGAAACACCTGGAGAAAACAAGTAATCCTTAAAGTGCTGGCTTAGAACTCCAGCATCTTCAACAGAAAACAATAAACGTCTAGAGAAGTGGCAGATCATGGGAAGGCCAATCTACGGCATCAGAGAAGCTTGTGGTGCCTCTGCTGCTGTCCCTAGGCCTGACAAGAGTCTGAAATTGTCTTTGGTGATCAACCTTTGTCCTTTCTGGTAGAGAGGGGAGGATACAATCAAAAGTGGCTCAATAATAACTGGAAAATAAATGGAAAAGAAAGATGTTCATTTCATCCAGGTTCTTGAATTCATTGACATACAGTTGTACATAGTATTCCCTTATAATCCTTTTTGTTTCTGTAAAGTTGGTAGGGATGTTTCTTCTTTCATTCCTGGTATTAGTCATTTGAGTTTTATCCCTCCACCATTTACCTAGTCATTCTAGGTTAAGGTTTGACAATTTGGTTGATCTTTTCAAAGAACCAACTTTTGGTTTTATTGAGTTCGCCAATGTTTTTCTATTCTTTATTTCATTTATTTACACTCCAATTTTTATTTCCTTCCATTTGTTATTTGGGGCTTAGGTCACTTTGCTCTTTGAGTTTCTTAAAGTGAAATATCAAGTTATTAATTTGACATAATCCTTTCTTTGTCCTGTTCTTTCTCAGTATACTGGCATTTATAGCAGTAAGTTTTCCTTTAAGTGCTGCTTTATCTGCTTCTTATAAATCATAGTATGCTGTGTATTTGTTTCCATTCATCTCAAAGTATTTTCTAATTTTCCTTGTGAGTTTCCCTTTCGTTGATTGGTTCTAAGAGTGTTTATAAAATTGTTTGTCTTAAAGATGATTCTGCCTGATATTATTAATAGCAATTTCAGTTGTCTTTGTTTACTATGGATGTGTTTTATCTTTTCCATATGTCTACTTTGAAACTACTTGTATCTTTGGATCTACATTGTATCTTTAGATCATTTTAAAAATGCATTCTGAGAATCTTTGCTTTTTCTTTTGAATGTTTATCACTTTGACATGTAAGGGAATTACTGCTAAGGTGGAACAGAATTTATGTCTGCCGCCTTTTTCTTAGTTTTCCATATGCACTATGTCATTTTCTTCATCTTTTCCACCACTATTGCTTTGTTTTGTGTTAAACAGATATTTTCTACTGCATCATTTTACTGCCTTTATTGTCTCTTTTTCATTTTTTATTTAAAAAAGTTATTTTGTTAGTCATTTCAGGGGATTCCAATTAATATCTTAATTTACCACAACCTAGATCATATTAAAACCAACTTAATTTTAACAGGATGCAAAATCTCTGCTCCAATATTGCTCTGCTTCTTCCCCCATCTTTGTGGTATAAAAATGATATATACATAAATTATATGGCATGTGTTTTGCAAAGAATAATCACCTGCCACCCCCACCCACTCCCGCCAATCCCAGAGGATGCCGGTGTGAATCCCTGGAACCCTCCACTGGGTTACATGGAAAGGGGAGTGAAGGCTACAGATGGAGTTGAGGTTGCTCATCATCTGCCCTGGAAACGGGGTGATTTTCTGGATTTCCCTGGGGTTCCAATGTAATCACAGGATCTTTATAGAGGAAGAGGCAGACGGAAGAGGGAGAACCAGATGAGGGGCACAGTGAGGACTTAATCTGATGGAACTGCCTTTGAAGATGGGGAAATGGGCCCTGAGCCATGGATGTGGGCAGTTGGAGAAGCTGGAAAAGGGGAGAAGGAAACAGGTTCTCCCCGAGAGTCTCCTGAAATAACAGCCCTGACAACACAGTGATGTTAGCCCATTGAGATCCATTCCAACTTCAGATCTCTAGAATGGTAAGAGAACAAATTTGTGTTATTTTAAGCCACTAAATTTGTAATTTCTTACAATAGCAATCAAAAGCTAATGTTGCCTGTTTTAAAGTGGTCATTGCTTTAGGAGGAAAAAGTTCAGGTTAAGAAGGTTCAGGATTGCCTGAGCAGGCACAGATACTGCCATTTTAAATAGATGCCTGTACATTTGAAAACGGTTGAAATGGCTCCTGGCTGTGGCAGGGCAGCAGGCTGGGGCCATGGCAGGCCAAGTGCAGGCCCAAATCAGACTGCAGGAGCTTCACATTCACTCTGGGCAGGCACCTGCCTCTCAGTAGCTCACTGAGAGATGAGGGCACCCAGCAGGGGTCCCCAAGGGAAGGCATAAAGAGGGAGCCAGCCTGAGATTAAGGGGCTGTGAAAACAAGGCTTTTCCAGAAGTCCTAGCTGGTTACCTTCACAGCTGCTTGCAAAACAGAGAAATTCTACATCCACTCACAGCAGCCATGTCCACAGGGTGCTCCAGACGGCCAGGAAGTTAAAGTCACGCCACCTGGCTGTGGAGATCAATGAGGCTGAAGTGCAACAGGAGCAGCAGGAATCCCTCCTGGGAGATCTCCAGGATGACATTCCCCCAGGTGACAGCCTACCAGGCCCGGGGAAAGCCCTGGCTAGTAACCTCACAGCTGCAGTGTGGCAAATCAAACAGAGCTGGAGTTGTCTGGTAGATCCTTGGAGCGGGTGCTGCTGCCCCACATGGACACCTTCCTGCAAGTGCATTTTGGCCCCATCTGAAAGAGCTTAAAGGAAAGCCTGCATGGCTTTTCCCCGGACATAACAAATCTGTTTCTTGATGTGGAGGCCAACCACCAGGCCATCACGATGGTCCAGGATAGTGCTGTGGCCAGGGCTGACTGCCAGGAGCTTGGTGGTAAATTTGAAGCCAAGATCCAGGAAAATGCTCAGAGAGTGGGCCAGCTGCAAAAGGATGTGGAGGACTGACGGCATGCTCGGCGCTCTTCCCTGTACACTCCCTCTCTGAGGTCCAGGCTGATGTGGACACCAAATTGAAGAGGCCAAACCCAGAAGGCCTTGCTTGTTCTTGCTTGTTGAGTTGTTTAAGTTCCTTGTAGATTCTGGATATTAGAGCTTTGCCAGATGCATAGTTTTCAGCTATTTCTCCCATTCTATAGGCTGTTTACTGTGTTGCTAGTTTCCTTTGCTCTGCAGAAGCTCTTTAGTTTAATGAAGTCCCATTTGGCAATTTTCGGTTTTGGTTGCAATTGCTTTGGGTGTCTTCATCATGAAATCTTCGCCAGGCCCTATGTCCAGAGTGATATTTCCAAGGTTATCTTCCAGGATTTTTATAGTTTTAGGACTTACATTTAAATCTTTAGTCCATGTCGAGTTATTTTACTTATATGGTGAAAGGCAGGGCTTCAGTTTCATTCTTCCACACATGGCTAGCCAGTTATCCCAGCACTATTTGTTGATTTTGTTGAAGGTTAGACGGCTGTAGGTGTGAAGGATTCTTTCTGAGTTCTCTATTGTGTTCCACTGATCTAAGTGTCTATTTTTGTACCAGTACCATTCTGTTTTGATCACTGTAGCCTTATATTATAGTTTGAAGTCTGGCAGTGAGATGCCCCTGGCTTTTTTTTTTTTTTTTGCGTATGATTGTTTTGGCTATTTGGGTCTGTTTTAATTCCAAATAACTTTTAGATTAGATTTTTCTAATTTTGTGAAAAATGATGTTGGTTCGATAGGGATAGTGTTGCATCTATAAATTGCTTTTGGAAGTATGGCCATTTTAGCTATATTGTATCTTCTAACCCATGAGCATAAATTATTTTTCCATGTATTTGTATTGTCCCTGATTTTCTTCAGCCACGTTTTGTAGATTCTCTGTTTCCACACAAAATCTAGCAGAATCACTCATTTATTACTCACATCGTGGAGGAAAAATGAAATAACATTAATTCTCTACTGGGTAATACAAGAAAATTCTAAACTCAGTAGATTTTTGGGAAATAGAACTCTATGTTGAAATATTAGTACAGAGCAATAAATTGCTGAGGAAATAATCATTAATATAATTTTTTCTTATTAAATAAAGAATTATCCTTCAGGACACAGAAAGAAACCCTGGAGGTCTGAAGTCTAACATGATTGTTTTACTGACTGTATCATTTGGAAGAAAGAGGTCATCATTCAAAAAGTACTTGATTTTTCAAACAAAAGCAGAAGAAAGAAAATGTTGACATACCTTGTTTAGTCAGCCAGAACTTTAATTGCAGGAATTCCATCAGGTAGCACCAATAAAAAATAGCATAAGATGTTAGGAATAACCGCTGGTAAAATTATTGACAAAAGGAATCAAGGTAGTGAATGAGCTATTGGGTCCATGGTGTCATCATGATCTGCTGGAGGCCACTGGACATACACAGTAGGTGGTGGGCAGGTGGCCAGACAGAAGGGCGAGTTTGATCAAGACCCTGCTCACAGGGGCTTTTTGGTATCATCTTTAACTTTCAAAAAGGACACAAATGTTGGTTTAAGAGATGAAGGAGAACCTGGATCACTTTTCCAGGGCAGTCTTTCCCTAGGCACTCCACGTCTCAGAGCCCACTGCACTAAAGGACCCGTTTTTCCATTGAGCCCCAACCCTGGCACCTGCAGCTTGGAGCAACCTCTTTCCTCCTTCGTCAAATCACGGTGTCAGCCCAGGCCCTGCACCTGACCAGGGGATGGAGTGGAGGGGCCTGCAGGACTGAAGCTGGTAGTGATGGGCCTGCTCCCTCACTCAAGGCCCTCTCTACCATCTGATGAGAAGGCCTAAAACATGGCAAGGGGTAGGGGGAGCCCATCCAAAGAGAGGGCTCTGTATTCCTGTGTCCTTGGCATTGGGTGGGCCTGCAGGCAAATATTCCTCCTTCCCCTTCTTCCTCAGCCTCTCCTCACACTGCAATCAGCACCCATAGCTCTGAAGGTGACTGTCCCTGTTCCACCTTGTTCATTCCTTGTCCAGCCCAGTGGTGCCCATGGACTTAAGCAGCAGCTCAGGTCCCCCATGTCTGAGTCCACTCTGCTCCTGGCAGGGCCATCAGCGGGCTCAGGATCTGGGGTGTGCAGGAGGGTGATGGCAAGGGAGCTGCCTCAAGGTCTGGACTCGAACCCCATGGGTCCATGGGACTGACTTTTTAAAAATTTTTTTCATGAGCAGCCTCTACTCTTTGCCTTCCACCTTAATTCCTGGAACCCAAGTCACTTTCTGTGGGAAGGCAGCCCTGCACCCCCTCCTTTTCAATTAGGTGTACCAAGGCTCTCCCAGACCCCTCCTTCTGGGATTACACTCATAGTTGTAGGGACCAGCCCTACAGGGCCTGTGGGTTTTTCTCTTCGTGTGCGGAGATGAGAGATCGTAGAAATAAAGACACAAGACAAAGAGACGGAAGAAAAGACAGCTGGGCCCAGGGAATCACCAAGATATGGAGACCTGTAGTGGCTCCGAATACCTGGCTGCGCCGTTATTTATTGTATACAAGGCAAGAGGGCAGGGTAAGGAGTGTGAGTCGTCTCCAATGATAGGTAACGTCACGCGAGTCACGTGTCCACCAGACAAGGGGCGCTTCGCTATTTGGTAGCTGAGGCGGAGAGAGAGAGGACAGCTTACGTCATTGTTTCTTCTATGTATTTGTCGGACTTCAATACTTTCACTAATTCTGCTACCGCTATCTAGAAGGCGGAGCCAGGTGTACAGGGCGGAACATGAAAGCGGACCAGGAGCGTGACCCTGAAGCACAGCATCACAGGGAGACGTTTAGGCCTCCGGATGGCTGCGGGCAGGCTTGACTGATGTCAGGCCTTCCACAAGAGGTGGTGGAGCAGAGTCTTCTCTAACTCCCCCGGGGAAAAGGAAACTCCTTTTCCTGGTCTGCTAAGTAACAGGTGCCTTCCCAGGCACTGGCGCTACCGCTAGACCGAGGAGCCCACTACTGGCCCTGTCTGGGCATGACAGAGGGCTCACACTCTTGTCTTCTGGTCACTTCTCACCGTGTCCCTTCAGCTCCTGTCTCTGCATGGCCTGGTTTTTCCTAGGTTATAATTGTGGAACAGAGATTATTATAACATTGGAAAAAAGAGTAACACTACAGACTAATGATTGATAATATTCATAGATAATCATGTCTATATTCTATGTCTAATACAACTATTCTTATTTTAAGTATTTTCTTTATTATACTGGAACAGCTTGTGCCTTCAGTCTCTTGCCTTGGCACCTGGGTGGCTTGCCGCCCACACATATCTCTCTCTTAGCCTCAGAGATGGAATCCCCCTTCCCTTGTCACACCTCATGTAAAGCTACCATGATGCACCTAACCCAATTAAGAGGACTGCCCATGTCTGAATTCCTGCTGCCTGCAGGCCACACACCCTTCCTGAACAGAAACCTGCTCTGAATCAGGCCTGAATTTGCTAAACCCTCTCAAGCTCAACAGACCCTGAGCCTTGGTATGGCACCACTGCACCTTTCCCTCTGGCCTTTGATGGTGAGAATCCATCAGAACTCAGGGCAGAGCTGCCCAGGTCATTTCCAACAAGCAACACAAGGTCTCATTCACCTGTCTCATGTCAGGATGAGAAGGTTCCAGCCATCGGGAGGGGTGGTACTCTGGGAATTCTCCATCCCTGTCCTCCCTCCTCACCCACCTGCCCTTTGCTCCATTCCCAATTCTGCCCCCATACCTGTCACTCCAAAGGACTCTCCTCAGCAGCCAGGTAGGATGAAGCAGGGGAGGATGAGGAGGAGGCTGCAGGGACTGAGGGTGGTGGCCATGGCTTTGGGTCAGACTGTGCCTGGGGCACATGAGGAGACACATGATGAGGAGGCAGCAAAGGATGAGGGTGGTGGCCGTGGCCCTGGGTTGGGCTGTGCCTGAGGACATGGTGGGTGGTGCTGAAATGGAAGCACAAGAGTGACAACCCTTGTCCAGGCCCCAAATCTGAGGAGATGCCTCCTCAGCTCCTGCTGACCCAGGTCATCCTGGAAGGCAGAGGTTTTGTCCCCTCTGCTATGGGGCAGCCCCTGGGACAGTTCCTGGGGTAAGAAGGGAGAGGGGGTGTCCCTTGGCCTCAGGAGCTCACAGAGCTGCTGAGGGAAGCAAGGTGACAGCAAAGCCCACCCTCCTGCTGTGGCGGAAGAGGAGGTGACACTCCAGGGTGGGGGAGGGGAGGGTCTCGAGGCTGGCCTTGGAGGAGGTTTTGATGGATTTCCAGAAACAGACCAGAGGAGGAAAGGAAAAGTGATTCTCAAGAGGGAACACTAAGGAGAAAGGCCTGAAAATAGTGACACCTGCAGTTTCGAGGCTGGTGAGAAATCCACAGTGTGGGGAACAGAAGCAAGTGCAGTGAGGAATAGGAGTCAGGAGGGAGAAGGAAGAGGAGGGTGGGAGAGCACAGGCATGCCAGCACCCCCAGGAGGAGCACCCCACGAGGAGGTCATTTTAACCTAAACGTGTACACTGGGATGATTGAAGCTGAACTCAAGAACTAACTTCTTGAGATCACCATTTCTGATCTCATTTGAGATCCCCGTTTCTTTTTCTCCTGTTACCTCCTGCACTTGGCTCCAGGGTGCTGTCCATGCCCATCAAGAAGTCCTCAAGCCATCCTGTGCAGTCTCCCATTGAGATGTAATGGAAGGACATGGTCATATCCTTGTCATTCTCCCACTTTTCTTTCATCTTTCTGGCTCCAGGATGAACCGTTGTCCACATTCTCTTCTCTGAGTCAAAGAGGAGGAAGATCTGTCCATCGAAACTGAACTGCCAAGATCCGCTGCTGTGTCCTTCGGCTTTCTGCTCACAAGACATCCTTGCCTGCAGGGTGAGGGGTTCTGCCCCCATCAGAGAGAGATCAGCTCTGGCCTTGACAGATATTGAGCCCCCATCCTCTTCCACTTGCAATTTCCTGGTCTTACTTGCTCTGCCACATCCTGGCCTTGCCTCTAGACGTCTTGCGGGGTAAGATGACCTTCCTATTTGTATTTTTACATGAAAACTATAAATGTCTCTAACCTACCACTGTATCTGCTCCCTCCTGTCCTGGGCCATCTGAAACTTACCTCTTGGTATGTAATTCTCCAGCTGAATGCCAAGTAGTTGCTCTGTGAGCATGTCTACCACCTCTCTCAGTACTGGGTTCTGTGCTTTCCAGGCCTTTGTGACATTTAGTTTCTTCCCCAAGTGACTGATGGGTATGACTCTCTTGTTGCCACAGTCATAGCGAAGAAAAGTCTTTTTATCCACCTGGCCTTGAACCGCACACCACCGTGGTCCAGGTCTGAACTTAGGGATGACGGTGATGTCATAGCAAAGAGAGTGAGGGTCTGTGGAGAAAGGCAGGTGAGAGTTGGGTGGGGAGAAAAAGACCCCTAGATACCCCTCCTCCACACTGTGACAATAAGAGGAAGCCTCTGGAGGGCTGGGCTGGCCCAGCAAGGAGTGCCCCCTCCAGAACTGTGGTGTCCACAAGATTAAGGCGAGTGCTCCCCACTTCCATGAGGGCAAAGAGGAGGAGGAGGAGGAGGAGGTCTCTGCCTGCTGAGAAACCACATGTCCCCAGACATGTCCCACTGCCCCTCTGTCCACATCGGTCAACACATGACCTTGCTAGAAAGGTGCCAGGACTTCTAGAGGAGGAAGGGCCTGGATGGCAGAGGATCTTCAGCAGTAGCCCACATGGACTGTGGGAGGTGGGACAGGGTGTGGGGGCTGCACCTGAGGATACTGGTGCATGGTGGGACGGAGTGAGGATGGAACCCAGTTGGATAAAGAAGAGTTAATTGTCATGGTCACAGGATTTAACACGTTGGCAAAGCCCCTGGTGGTGGTGCTCATCTACTATGAGGATGCCTTCCTGAAACCTTGGACAAAGGGATGGTCCACACAGCAAGAAATAGAAAAATCTGAAAATCTAAGGCAGGCAGTAGATGGAGGGATCACAGGCTCAGAGAAGTGCCCAGGCTGGAGGGGTCTGAGTGTGAAAATCCAGAACAATGTCCATCTGCTGTGCTCATGGGAAGCCTGGAGGACTCCTGTTTACCTGGCATAAAAAGAAGGCCCCATGAGAAGGCACCAGAATGGGATGAAGCTCAGGGATGCCTATTGCTGAAGGCCAGGGTTGGGGGCAGGAGATGCTCTTCCTGAAATGGGCTCCCAGTAGTAATGGGATGAAAAATCCTGAAATAACAGATTCCAGGTGGAGGCTGTCAACTGTCAGGAGCAAGGAGGGTGCAATGATGGAAATGATTAGAGAAGTCACAATGCCAGCTGGAGACCTCAGTCATACAAAGCTATGCCCATGGCTCATAGAACAAAGGGGTCCAAGATCCAGAAGAGATGGAAACCCAACCTGAATAGTGCTGGATTTAAATAATTACAAGAAACAGAGATAAAACAAATGATGGATGACCAGGAGGCTGAAAGTAGCTAGTCCTTCAAGAACGAGGCTGCTTTGCCTAATTTGCAGAATAAAGCCACTTCTCAGACCCTGAACCCATGACTAGAAGAAGACACCAGTTTCCAGTGAGGAAGGACCCTTTAACCCCGCAGCAAGTGCAATGATTCTTTGTGGGCTTCTCCAAACGTATTTATGGCCACTAGAGTTTGCTATGAAGGGCAATTTTGTAAACATGTAAAGGTGTGCAGGGAACATATTCTCCATTGTAACTACTCAGCTCTGCTGTTGAAGCTCAAAAGCAGCCACAGGCAATCCATGAATGAGCGAGGCTGGACCTGCCTTAAGTGCCCAATGACCCAAGACCCCCTAAGATCCTAGAGGTACATGTGGTTCCAATGTCTAATTGGGGAATCACAACATAGATTCCATGTGAATGTTCAGAAGCAAGGCACCGCCACTCACAGCAAGGAAATCTCAACATTAAAAAGTGTCTCCTGTAGACTACTGGGCCTTGGCAGAGATGGGGCCTTTAGTCGTGGAAGGGCCGTGACCATCCAGCCTCAGAGCTGCCCATTACGGGTGGGCTCCTCACCCTCTAGGTCATTAGGAAGAGAGGCCTGGCAGTGAGAAGACACAGGTGGTTCTCCAGGGATGGGCAGGAGAAGGGCCACAGGGAACCGGGAAGCTGCGCAAGCAGTTGGCCCCAATTCCCAGGACACCACGTGGCTGCACCCCCTTACCCTCAGCTTACACCTCAGGTTTCAGGGAAGGTCACTGATGGCCCCCGTGGACCATAGATGCCACTCAGCAGCAAAGGAGGGGAGAGTAGACCCTGAACCATGGGACCCCCACTCCCATCACATCCACACCACCCAAAAGCCACAGGCAAGGTAGGACCACCTTCTACTCTCCAACTGACACCTGAGACACCACTTGGAGATGACACCATAGGGGATGGGGTACTATTTGCTGGTACACTGTAATCCCCTCATCTGGGGTCAGCGACCTAGGACAGGGTCCAAATCTGGTCCCCCCTCATTTGCAGGTTGCCATTGCCTGCTGTTGCTCTACAAAGGGACAGGACTGGACACTGAGACGGAGAACCCACGGCCTGCAAAGATCACAGGGCATCCTTCCTCCCTTTCTAGAAAGGGTTTGCTGACCCCTGTCTACACACTGACTATTCTCTATGACGCTGGCGCCCCAGTAGGAACAACAGGCAGGTCTGGGCCCCAAGGGCAGAAGTGGGTGCCTCTACTCACCAGAGTTCCCAGGGTCATCCTGGAGGAAATGGTGCTTCCCATGCCCCCTGCACAGGTTCTGTGGGGAGCTTGGGGTGTGTTTGCTGGAGTGTGTCCTCAGGCAAGAGGCAGAAGGTGTCACGTGGTGTAAGAGGTCGCGAGGGCCCCTTCATGGATGGGGAGACCTCTGGGGTGACCAGCTGGGCTGAGGTGGGGAGTAAGAGGATGTTACCTGGGTGGTGGCAGTGGATGGTGAGGGGAGGGTGGGAAGTGTCTGCTGAGCCGCTGGGTGCAGGTGAGTGTCTACAGGAAAGTGCAGGGAAAAATTAAAGGGCACGCAGCCCTGGGGGTGCTGGAGGGTTTGTGTGGTTGAGAGCGGGTGAGAACAGAGCAGGCTGGTGGCTGGTGGGAGTGTCTGTGATTGTGTCCCTGTGCAACCCCACTTCACCCCTGTCCTGACCCCAGCTCGGGTTCTGGGGGCTCTGGTTTCTCCTTCCCGAGGGCGGGTGGGACTGCCGGGCTGCACTAGGGATCCCCGCTCCACGTCGCCCTCTGCAGCCCTCTGGCCCCTCCACTCTCTGGGGGTTCCTTTCCAGCCTCCTCTCTGACCAGCTCCTCCCCTCGGAGGATAAGTAGCCTCCGGGAGCGGATCCGGCGGGAAGGAGACGCGGAGGGAAACTGAGCGGGGGCGCAGTCCGGGGTGATCGCACGGGTCCTTCCAGAAGCCTCCCCTCCTCTGAAGCCCGCAGTCCACAGCCCCCCACGGTTGGCCTCCGCCCCGCTTAGGCTCCATCCCCGAACTCACCGGCCAGCCCGGTCCTGCACCAGCTGGACAGCAGGAGCAGAAGCGGGAGGCGTAGAAGGAACGCGGGGCTGGCGGCCGCTGCCATTGGGGAGTTGGATCGCAGGGGACAGCAGAAGCGAAGCCCAGCCCGTGGATCACCTGGCGGCTCGCAGGCTGTCTGAATGCAGCCCTAACCTACAGTAAGCCCTAAACTCTAGCACTCCTTCTGCCCCGCCCCTCGGAGGAAACACACCCCCTTTGCTGAGCCGCTAGCCAATCAGGTGTCTCTCAGCCAAGTTGCTCAACCAAGTCTACCTCACTTTCTATTTCAGCGCTCGCGCACTTCCCCCTGCTTCAGCCAGTCAGACTTTGCTGGCTGCCTGCCCGGGACCAGTCCTGCCAAAGGCTTCTTTCCATGACCCCCTCATGTAATCATCACCGCAATTTTTTCATTTTGTATTAATCCAATGTGGATACCGATGCACAGAAAGGTGAAGAAAATGCACAGAAGTGTTCAGCCGCGACAGGGTCTCCCTGTCCTCGCCTGTACCTGCGACACCCGCCTTCCCTCTCCCTGCGTTGCAGAGTGTCCCCCACCCACCGTCCTGTGCGCAGACCCAAGCCCAGTCCCATCCCCGCGGCCTCATCCCAAATCCCGAGTGGACGTGGTTATAGCCTGGGCTAGGTTTGTTTGTTTGGTTGGTTGGTTTTTCTTTCTTTTCTTTTTTTTCTTCGTGACAGAGTCTCGCTCTGCCGCCCAGGCTGGAGTGCAGCGGCGCGATCTGGGTTCGCTGCAACCTCTGCCTCGCGAATTCAAACGATTCTCTTGCTTCAGCCTCCCAAGTAGCTGGGACCACAGGTGCGCACCACCAAGCCCGGTTAAGTTTTGTATTTTAGTGGAGACGGGGTTTCACCATGTTGCCCAGGCTGGCTTTGGACTCCTGGGCTCAAGTGATCAGCCCGACACGGCCTCTCAAAGTGCTGAGATCACAAGGGTGAGCTACCACGCCTGGCCCGGGGCTAGATTTTATTACAGAAGCACCAGGTTTTCAGAGGCTTCAAAGAAGATATTGTACACTAAACAATTGGTTAAGATAGTAAATTTTATGTTCTACTTTTTTACCAAAATTAAACAGGTTTAAAAATTATCTTAAAAATATATGTCTTGCTGGGATCTGCCCAATGCGGATTGGCAAAAAGACTCTGCTCATTAAAATCTTTGCATTTTAATGCAAAGCATTGAAAACCTTGTCTCTAAAATCACAACCTGTGAGACACCTTGCTGATTTAGAAAGCACATCAGAGATTGGCCCTGAGCTCCCCTTAGAACAGTGCCCCACCAGGTGTGGGGATGGCCCAGGGGACTCAGGAGAGCAGGTTCAAATGAAAGCTCCCCATAGCTACTAACTGCCAGCGCTTGCTTTGGGCCTGTTCCCCCTGGGCAAGGACCAGCCATCCTTCCAAGCCGTGCACAAATACCCCCTCCCATGTGTGTCCCTCATCTTCCCACATGAAGGAACACCCTCCTGCTCCCTGAGGCCTGGATCCACAGTGATGGAGCGTATCCGGATCTCCCTGTGTGACAAATGCTCACACATTTCTTTGCTTCTCTACTGGAAGCATGAGGTCTTTGAGAATATACTAGATCTGTTTACAGCTTTTGAGGGAAAAAAGCCCTAGTGGCCTACTGTTGCTCAATTAGAATGTGATCAATTGTGTTTCCCATGGGAGCAGGAGGCAAGGGAGGGGTCTATGCATGCGTGGAGCTCACTTTGCAGCACACCCATCTGTGGCCAACCATTGATGCCTGGATCCATGGCTGCACCCACACCTCTGCTCAGTCCCTGGATGGTCCCTGCAGCCATCCTCAAAAGGAAACCCCAATTGTATCCTTGTCTTAATTATCATGAGGGCATCTGGAAGTGGTGGCAGACGCCAGAGACAGGTGAGGGTCCCAGTGGTTCCTGGCAGCTGTGGAGGGCTTAGCTTAGGGTGAGGACTGGACAGAGCCCCTGGGTCCCATTCTGCCCCCAGCCACTCAGGCAATATCCTCTTTTCCCCTTCTCTCTCAGCCTCTTCTCACCCTAGGAGCTGTACCCAAAGCTCTGAATGAGACTGTCCCTGCCCCGCCCCATCCACTCCTGGTCCAGCTCAGCAGTGACCTTGGAACTCCAGGAGCAGCTCAGTACCCCTGTCTCCGAGTCAGCTCTGCTCCAGGCAGGGCCAGAATCTGGAGTGTGCAGGAGGCCGGATGGCAGGGGCATTGCCCCAGGACTGAGCCGTATTCTGAGGGTTCCCAGAGACCTGACCTCCTACTTGTATACAGTCTCTTCAGTCAACATCTGCCTTAAAGGCTGTGACCCAGGCACCTTCCCTGGGAATTAACTCCAGTATTGTCCTCTGGGTCGTCACAGTCCTTGGCAGCCTCTCCTTCCTGGGGTTACACCCAGTTCCTCTGCTCTTCTCCAGTGGATGGAATCTCCTTCTCCTTGACACACAGCATCTGGAGCCACCAATCTGCTGCCCCACTCAAATGTGAGGACCGCACATGCCTGAGCTCCTGCTGTCTGCACACCACGCACCGTGGGGGTTCCTTATGACCAGAGACACAGTCTGAAACAGACCTGAATTTGCTAAACCCTCTAGAGCTCAACAGGACCTAAGCCTTGATATGGTTCTGTGTGCTCCTCCCAGGGCGCCCGCTGTCCCCGAGCTCCGGGCCTGAGTGCTGGCTGGCGGAGACCGCACAGTGGGTGCCCCGCTGCCGGACGATGCCCCTGGGCTTCCAGATCCAGAGCCTCGGGACGAAACTGTTTTAGGAAGACCCGGAAGGACTCGCCGGTCGCGGCAAGGGACAGGCGGTTCCTGAGACAGGAGGAGCCAGGAAATGCGGGGCCTGGTGGGGTGAGGAGCACGGGGTTCCTCCTTCATCCTCGCGGGGACTTTGCCACCGGCTCAGTGTGGAGGCCTCACCGTCCCGCCCGGATCCGTGGGGCTCCGACAGTGTGGCCCCTGCGAGGACACCCCTATCCTCCTTGCCCTGGGGCTGCTGCGGGAGGGCGCCCGGGCCGCACTAGGTCCTGAGTGTCCAGGGTCCGGCAGGGGCTTCCCGTTGTCGCCTCCCTGACCCCGCCGCTTGCGGTCCAGGGCTGCTGGTTTCTTCGCTGGGCTGGGAGGCCCTAGCATGGACGTCGTGAGGCGGAGAAAACCTTGGCATAGGTGGAAAAGAAGGATTGGAGGGAGGGCGGCAGAAAGAGAGAGGAAGGAAACAGGGCCGGAGAACAATGAGAAACCCCCACCACGAAAATGGGGAGAGGGGGACACGCACAGCCCCCACACTCCACCGACTCTCCGTCTCCTGCTCTCTGCCCAGTAAGGAACACAGGCCCCACCCCCTCCACCCTCAACTGTGTTTGGGATCAGCCATTTCAGCGGGGTGAGGCGTCCCCTTGCGGGTGCGATTGGCATTTCCCCGAGGGTTGTGAACACTGAACACCTTTTCCTGGGCTCACTGCCATTTGCATTCTTCTTCTGATGCCAGCGGGAAAGGGGAGGTCCCCAAACGCCGGTGGGACCTCGACTCCAGCCAGTGTCCAGACTCTTGATATTGCCGGGGAAATGAATTCAAGGACCAGTAGGAAATAGAGAAAGGAGGGAGATTTATTGTAAAAGGCAAAGTACACAGTCAAGTAAAGGGAGTGCAGGGGAACTCAAGAGAGAAGCAGGTGCAAGTTTGGGGCTGCCACCTTTCTGGGTTTCTTTAACCAAGGAGTGGAATATTCATGAAAATTCCTGGAAGAAGGTAGAGATTTCTCAGAACTGTGGTGCCCCGCAGTTTTACACTAAATATAAGTGTTCTCAGAACTGCTCAGGAGCTGGCTGGTGTGTGTTTAGTATGTTAATCAGCATGTAATGAGGTCCTAGGTGAAACCTAGGTCAAATGCAGGGCCTTGTTGGGTCCAGTCATTCTTAGCCAGCTTGGTCCACATGCTGTTTTTCAGCATCTTATCAGCCCAGAGCCTCTGCACATATTTCAACAGATTTCTTGTGCTAGTCACCTGAAACTGCTGCCTGAAATTTTCTGCTTTTGCGACCACCGTGTAGTATACCTGTCTTACTTTGGAGAAATGTCTATTCAAATTCCTTGCATATATTTAAATTGGGTTATTTCACTTTATAATGTTGAGTTGCAACATTATATATTATATATAATATATAATTGCAATTATATTTTGTTGCAATATTATATATTCAGAATACCAGTCCCTTACCTGATATATGATTTTTATTTTATTTTTTAAATTTTATTTATTTATTTATTTTTTAATTTTTAAATAATTTTTTAAAATTATACTTTAAGTTCTAGGGTACATGTGCACAACGTGCAGGTTTGTTACATAGGTATACATGTGCCATGTTCGGTTGTGCACCCATCAACTCGTCATTTACATTAGGTATTTCTCCTAATGCTATCGCTCCCCCAGCCCCTCACCTCCCAATAGGGCCCAGTGTGTGATGTTCCCCGCCCTGTGTCCATGTGTTCTCATTGTTCAACTCCCACCTATGAGTGAGAACATGTGGTGTTTGGTTTTCTGTCCTCGTGATAGTTTGCTTAGAATGATCATTTCCAGCTTAATCCATGTCCCTGCAAAGGACATGAACTCATCCTTTTTTATGGCTGCATAGTATTCTGTGTTGTATATGTGCCACATTTTCTTAATCCAGTCTATCACTGATGGACAATTCTTTGCTATTGTGAATAGTGCCACAATAAACATATATGTGCATGTGTCTTTACAGTAGCATGATTTATAATCCTTTGGGTATATACCCAGTAATGGGATGGCTGGGTCAAATGGTATTTCTAATTCTAGATCCTTGAGGCATCACCACACTGTCTTCCACAATGGTTGAACTAATTTACACTCCCGCCAACAGTGTGAAAGCGTTCCTCTTTCTCCACATCCTCTCCAGCATCTGTTGTTTCCTGACTTTTTAATGATTACCATTCTAACTGGTGTGAGATGGTATCTCATTGTGGTTTTCATATGCATTTCTCTGATGGCCAGTGATGATGAGCATTTTTTCGTATGTCTGTTGGCTGCATAAATATCTTCTTTTGAGAAGTGTCTGTTCATATCCTTTGCCCACTTTTTGATGGGGTTGTTTTTTTTTTTTCTTGTAAATTTGTTTAAGTTCTCTGTAGATTGTGGATGTTAGCCCTTTGTCAGATGGGTAGATTGCAAAGATTTTCTCCCATTCTGTAGGTTGCCTGTTCACTCTGATGATAGTTTCTTTTGCTGTGCAGAAGCTCTTCAGTTTAATCAGATCCCATTTGTGTACTTTGGCTTTTACTGCCATTGCTTTTAGTGTTTTAGTCGTGAAGTCTTTGCCCATGCCTATGTCCTGAATGGTATTGCCTAGGTTTTCTTCTAGGGTTTTTATGGTGTTAGGTCTAACATTTAAGTCTTTAATCCATCTTGAGTTAATTTTTGTATAAGGTATAAGGAAGGGATCCAGTTTCAGCTTTCTACATATGACCAGCCAGTTTTCTCAGCACCATTTATTAAATAGGGAATCCTTTCCCCATTGCTTGTTTTTGTCAGATCAAAGACCAGATGGTTGTAGTTGTGTAGTGTTATTTCTGAGGCCTCTGTTCTGTTCCATTGGTCTATATATCTGTTTTGGTACCAGTACCATGCTGTTTTGGTTACTGTAGCCTTGTAGTATAGTTTGAAGTCAGGTAGAGTGATGCCTCCAGCTTTGTTCTTTTGGCTTAGGATTGTCTTTGCTCTGCAGGCTTTCTTTTGGTTCCATATGAAGTTTAAAGTAGTTTTTCCAATTCTGTGAAGAAAGTCAGTGGTAGCTTGATGGGGATAGCATTGAATCTATAAATTACCTTGGGGAGTATGGCCATTTTCACAATTTCCTATCTATGAGTATGGAATGTTCTTCCATTTTTTTGTGTCCTCTTTTATTTAGTTGAGCAGTGGTTCATAGTTCTCCTTGAAGAGGTCCTTCACATCCCTTGTAAGTTGGATTCCTAGGTATTTTATTCTGTTTGTAGCAATTGTGAATGGGAGTTCACTCATGATTTGGCTCTCTGTTTGTCTATTATTGGTGTATAGGAATGCTTGTGATTTTTGCACGTTTATTTTGTATCCTGAGACTTTGCTGAAGTTGCTTGTCAACTTTCCGCCAACAACCACACAGTCTGCTCCCACACACTCTCTACCACACAAGCCCTCCAGCACCCCCAGGGTTCTCTGCCCTTGATCTTTCCCCTGCACTTTGCTGCAGACACTCACCTGCACCCAGGGGCTCACCAGACATTTTTCACCCCTCTCCTCACTATTCACTGCCACCACCCAAGTCACATCCTTTAGTTCCCCATCTCAGCCTGGCACTTTTACCCACACAAACCTCACTCACCTCTCCATCCATGAAGGGTCCTCACCACTTTCTCCAGCAACCAGGGGGACCCAGGACCCACTTACCAGGAATCCAGAGTCTTTTTCAGACCCACAGAGGATGATTCTTCTGTGTAGCACTAGGTGAGCCTGACATAATTTAAGTGGTGGTTGGAGGCTGAGGGAACGACTGAATGAATGAGAGTTGTGGGAGTGAATGGGCTCAGAAGAAAACCCCAGGTGCAGAAGGGGAGCTGCAGTGGATGCTGTAGCCCCCAGAGGCCTGAAGGTGGCGGTACCGTGGTTGGAGACCTCCAGGCTGGGCAGAATTTGGAAATATGTGTAGTCACCTGGGTGCCCACAGAGTTTTTCCAAAGAGGAGAAATTTTGGCTTACAACAGGTATAGAGCTCCATCAGCATAGAATCTTTTAATAAACTTGTTGATCACAGGACAGGAAATTGCTGTCTTCAGCCCATTTGATTGAGACCAGAGTGTACTTGGGACAGAAAAATCCTAACCAGAGCCATTGGCAAGTGAAGGAAAGAAAAGGCGTTCAAACAGGAAAAGAAAAAGTCAAACATGTCTCTTTGCCAGTGATGTGATTCCATACATAGTAAACCCTAAAGACCCTGTCGGAAGGCTCCTGGAACTGACATATCAATTCAGTAAAGTTTCAGGATACAAAATCAATGTACACAATCAAGAGCATTCTTATACACCAATAACATTCTAGCTGAGAATGAAAGCAAGAACACAATCGCATTTACAAAACCAACAAAGAAAAGTAAATGCCTAATAGTTAATCTAACCAAAGAGATGAAAGATCTTTCCAAGAAAACTACAAAACGTGGCTGAAAAAATATCAGAGACAACACAAATAAGTGGAAAAAATATTTCATGCTCATGGGTTGGAAGAATCGATATAGGCAAAATGGCCATACTTCCAAAAGCAATTTATAGATGCAGCGCTATCCCTATCAAAATACCAATGTCATTTTTCACAGAAAAATCTAACCTAAAAATTATTGGGAATTTAAAAAGAGCCCAAATAGCCAAAACAATCATAAGCAAAAAGAACAAAGCCAGAGACATCACATTGCCTGACTTCAAACTATAATATAAGGCTACAGTGATCAAAACAGAATGGTACTGGTACAAAAATAGACACTTAGATCAGTGGAACAGAATAGAGAACTCAGAAAGAAACCTTCACACCTACAGCCATCTAACCTTCAACAAAATCAACAAAAATAAGCAATGGGGAAAGACTCCCCATTCAACAAATGGTACTGGGATATCCATGTGCAGAAGAATGAAACTGAACCTTTACATTTCACCATATATGTAAAATAACTTGATATGGATTAAAGATTTAAATGTAAGTCATAAAACTATAAAAATCCTGGAAAATAACCTAGGAAATACCACTCTGGACATAGGGCCTGGGGAAGATTTCATGATGAAGACACCCAAAGCAATTGCAACCAAAACTGAAAATTGCCAAATGGGACTTCATTAAACTAAAGAGCTTCTGCACAGCAAAAGAAACTAGGAACACAGTCAACAGCCTATAAAATGGGAGAAATGTCTGCAAACTATGCATCTGACAAGCGTTGAATATGCACAATCTACAAGGAAATTAAACAATTAAACAAGCAAGAACAAAAAACCCAGTTAAAAAATAAGCAAAGAATGTGAACAGACACTTTTCAAAAGAAGACCTACAAGTGGCCAAGAAACATGAAATGATGCTCAATATGAGCAATCATCAGAGAAATGCAGATCAAAACCACAGTGAGGTACCATCCCATACCCATCAAAATGGCAATCCTTAAAATTTCAAAAAAACCACAGATATTGGTGAGGCTGAGAAGAAAAGGGAACACTTAGACACTTTTGCTGGAAAGGCAAACTAGTACTAACTAGTTCAGCCACTATGGAAAACAGTTTGGAGATTTCTCAAAGAACCAAAAATAGAACTACCATTTGACCCAGCAATTCCACTGCTGGGGATATACTTAAAGGAGAATAATTTATTCAGTCCAATAGACCCGTATGTTCATTGCAGTGCTATTCTCACTAGCAAGGACACAGAATCAATCTAAGTGCCCAGGAGCAGTGGACTGAATGAAGAAAACCTGATACATATGGATCATGGAAATCCATGCAGCCATGAAACGCAACAAAGTCAAGTTCTTTTCAGCAACATGGTTGGAGTTGGAGGCCATTATCCTAGGTGACCTAACACAAGAACAGGCAACTGCACACCGCAGGTTCCCGTTTATAAGTGGGAGCTAAACATTAAATACACATGAATGTAAAGATGGGAACCACAGACACTGGAGATCACTAGACAGGGGAGTGGGGAGGGGCACGTGGGCTGAAGAACCACCCACTGGGTATGATGCTTACTGTCTGGGATTATTGGGACCCCAAGCCGCAGCCTCCCACAATTGACCCATGTAACAAACCTGCACGTGTACTCTTTATAATAAAAGTTGAAAATAAAAATGAATAAATATGATGGCGAGGATGTGGAGAAATAAGAGCTCTTCTACACTGTTGGTGGGAGTGTAAATTAGTTCAACCTTTGTGGAAGACAGTGTGGTGATTTGTCAAGGATCTAGAACCAGTAATACCATTTGACACAGCAATCCCATTACTGGGTGTATACCCAAAGGATCATAAATCATTCTACTATGAAAACACATACACAGGTATGTTTATTGCAGCACTATTTACAATAGCAAAGACTTGGAACCAACCCGAATGCCCATCAATAATAGACCGGATAAAGAAAACGTGGCACATATATACCAGGCAATAGTATGCAGCCATAAAAAAGAATGAATTCAGGCCGGGTGCGGTGGCTCACGCCTGTACTACCAGCACTTTGGGAGGCCAAGGCGGGCAGATCACGAGGTCAGGAGATCAAGACCATCCTGGATAACACGGCAAAACCCCGTCTCTACTAAAAATACAAAAAATAGACGGGTTTGGTGGCAGGCGCCTATAGTCCCAGTTACTCGGGAGGCTGAGGCAGGAGAATGGTGTGAACCTAGGAGGCAGAACTTGCAGTGAGCCGAGATTGCGCCACTGCATTCCAGCCTGGGTGACAGAGTGAGACTCCATCTCAAAAAAAAGAAAAGAAAAAAAAAAGAATGAGTTCATGTCCTTTGCAGGGACATGAAGCTGGAAACCATCATTCTCAGCAAACTAACACAGGAACAGAAAACCGAATGTTCTCACTCATAAGTGGGAGTTGACCAATGAGAACACATGGACACAGGGAGGAGAACATCACACACCGGGGCCTGTCAGGGGGTGGGGGGCAAGGGGAGAGAGAGCATTAGGACGAATACCTAATGCATGTGGGGCTTAAAACCTAGGTGACGGATTGATAGTTGCAGTAAACCACCATGGCAGATGTATAACTATGTAAAAAACCTGCGTGTTCTGCACATGTATCCAATAACTTAAAGTAAAATTTAAAAATAAAAATGAATAAACAAATTGACATGAGGCAAAAAAAGTGGGTTTAACTGACACAGGCAAGAGAGAACTCTGCACTATAAACTCTAACCCTGCCCTAGAAAAATAAACTCTAGTCATTTAAAATAATTATAAGGTGTATGATCATAATTTTATAAAAATTGAAGATGATTCTACTAAAACCCTAACATTAAACTGTGCATAATGGAATTTCAGATGATTTCCACCTTGTTCTTTATTCCTTTTTTGTTCCATTTTCAAGTGACATTTTTTGTTTATCCTCAGGAACTCATTGCTCCCAGCTGTCCCCTTCTGTACCCACCCTCTCCTTTTCCAGGGTCCACCCCAGCTCTTCCTCTGACCTGAAACTATGGCTTCCTTGGCACTGAAGGCACAGGAGGTGCATTCAGCCTCGGGAGAGAGGAGGACAGGGGCAGGTAGTGGAGGTGGTCTCGGCTCAGACGAATCTAACAGTGCCCAGTCTCCATTGCAGATGGTTGCATTTCTCCACATGTTATCTACAAGCAAACCAAACTTACCACTTTCCTGATTGGTTTCTCACTCTGCCCAACTCCTACTTGAAAATTCATATTCTTCCACCTAACATTTCTTTCTACTTCTTGTCTTCACAATATATTCTGATTTATTGTGCCTAGGAAACACTGGTCTACACCACGTCCTAAGTTACCATCTAAAGTGTAGTGAACAAATGGACAGGAAAGAGGCCCCTGCCCCAATCACTGCCTCTCATTTATTCACTCACAGAGTAAGTACAGCCTCAGAACCAACAGTGAGCTGTGCTGTGGATACTTCTCTGAGGAAGACAGACAAAATCCCTGCTCCAGTGGGGACAGCAGGTGAACGTAATGAGCAGGTGCATTGCATCGGGTGTAGGAAAGTGACAGATGATTCAGGCGGTGGGGAGCAAGGTAATGGAGAGGAAGAGTGGGAAGGGAGTCTCCAGGTCCTCAATAGGCTAAACAGGAAGGACTCCCAAAAAAGTAACATGTGTGTCCTGGCTTCATGGAGGTGAGCATTCCTGCAGGAGGCAGAGCCCATGAAATGTACTGGAGTGGTCCAGGGAAAATCCAGAAGGTGCCTTTGTAACATTTTCAAGACAACCCCACAAAAAAAGAATACCCAAGAATGTATTCATTAAGTAGTCAGGAGCAAACAATAAATATTTATGACCTAGCAATTTTATTGCCATTTAAGAAAATATTTCACATAAATTGAAAAAGTAGTATGTTTATTTCTTTCTTAAATAAGCACAAATGTTTACTAATGGACATGTGTACCTACTGGGCACTGAACAACTTCTCAAACTTTGGAAGCAGATTGGACACAGCCACCCTGATTTCGTATTTCATACCTATTTTTGCAGGGATTCTTGGTTTTTTATCACAGCAACTGTTGAAATCACAGATTGTAAAACTACAGTCATCTAAAGCAATGGTGCATAGTCTGATGTTGAAACTATAAAATACTTTGGATCAGTACTTCCTGCGGTGTCCAGCAGATGGCACCATTAATCTTTCAAATATTTCAATAAGCCCAGAGGGTTTGCTCACAGTGAGTTTGTGACATCATGGTGGATGAGACAATTGTGACATCGTGGTGGATGAGACAATTGTGACATCATGGTGGATGAGAGATCAATAAAGAGTTTATTTCAGGGGATTGGGGCAGTTCCTCTCACCCTGCAGATCAAGATGCCCTGAGGGCAAAGAGCAGAGGGGTGCTCTCTGGTGGCCCAGCAGTTCTGCCCCAGGGGAGAGGTTTCTCTTCTACTACAGCAAAAACCCACAGGACGCTGCTTCATCCCAGAACCAAGGATACCAGGAAGGAAGGTCAGAGTGAGGAGGTGTCTGAGTGTTTCAGATCACACAGTGACATACTGCTTGATGGCTTCAGAAATCCTTCATGAGCTGGGAGACAGCCCCAGAGGTGACAGGTGAGTGGGCGGGATGGGACAGACACAAGAATTCTCGAGATGACACCCACTTTCTCCCGTGTGTTTATGTATGTCTGTGTGTGCACGTGCGTGTGTGTCTGTATTTGTGCATGAACGTTTGTATGTGTGTGTGTGTGTGTCTGTGTGCCTGTGTGTGTGCATATGTGTGTGTGCCTGTGTAGTGTGTGTGTGAGACTGTGCATGCGACTGTGTGTGTTTGTGTGAGACTATGCATGCATGTCTCTCTGTGTGTGTGAGACCACATGTGCATATCTCTGTGTGTGTGTCTGTGTGTGTGTGGGAGTGTATGCTATATGTATATGTATGAATGGTGAATTGATTTCCTGGTTGATTTGCTGTGAAGGGAGACAGGGACCCCAGGACAGGTTCCTGCCCACCCCTCCTTCCCTACCTTCCTTCCAGACATTCCCTCCTCCCTGTGGAAAGAGTCTACCCCAGTAACTAAGGGTTCATTACAGCAGACTTCTCATAGCTCCCCAAAGTTCTATGATATTTGCACCCCAGGCCTCCTCCTCATGCTTGTCCCTCTGCTGGGTGCCCTGTCTTCTCCTCCCACCTGGCCACACTGTATTCTTCCAGTTTCTACAAGAGCAGTCTGAAATGCCACCTCCCAAGAAACCTCCATGCATCTTCCCAAGCAGAATGAGTCACCCCTTCTTCTGCCCTTTCATAGCCCCAACCATCTCGAGGACAACACATCAGCAGCAGCAGCCATGTGGATGTTTGTTTCTGTACCTGGATTCTAAGTGCCTGGAGGACTGGACATATCTGGTTTCTAAGTTCCAGGAGGACTGGACACATCCATCACCCACGTGTAAACCCAGCACCTAGCACAGTGCCTGCCATCCGATAGGGTTTAAGACGCATGGGAGGAATCTAATCATCAGACTACCAAAGGGCTGCTAGAACTCAGAAAGGGATCCCCATCATTTGGGGGATGGGATAAAGGTCTTCATTTCTGTTATTTCCAGCACCAACCTCCATGGCTCCACTCATTCCTGCTCCTTCCTCCTGCTAAGATTGGCTGGTCAGGAGAGGGGTAGGGGCAGGAGCAGCTATACCTGGTCTCCTCCACCACCCACGGTGGGGTGCACCCTTGGTGGGACCTGGTGAGCATGACAGCACCTGGCCTAGGGGACCTGGAGCCTCCACAGCCCCACAGAGAGCAAGAGGAGCTGTTCAGCCACTTGCAGAGACAGAGAGTGCTTCAAGGACTACGTGGAGCTCTGGAGAAGCAGGGAATTCAGGGCCCTCTTTTGTGAGGCATGAGAAATTTAGGCAGGATCACGTCTACAAAAGAGGCTGTCACTTTGGCTTATCAATATTTTCACCTCATTACCCCTTCCAGATCAGAGTGGGTGCTTTATTTGTTTTTATGGATTATTGTGTCAACCAAAACGAGAGTTCAGAGTCACTCTAAAGATTTGAAACTCCTTCAAGATTTGATGAATGTGCATTTTGATGCCACATCTATTTTTAGAAAGCTGTGGCTGAATAAAGCATTTTATTGTATAGCATTACCCAAGTTACTTATATGGAATTTTAATCTACATAATGTCATACAACCATGTGAAAAGTAAAAACTAAAAAGCCATAACTTTTTGGGCCAGAAGTGGTGACTCATGCCTGTAATCCCAGAACTTTGGAAGGCCAATGTTGAGGCTAGGAGTTGGAGATCAGCCATGGCAAGTAACATGGTGAGACCCTGTCTCTACAGAAAATTTAAAAAATTGACCAGGTGTAGTAGCATGTGACTGTAGTCCCAGCTCCTCAGGAGGCTAAGGTAGGAAGATCACTTGAGCCTGGGTGACAGTGTGAGAGCCTGTCTCAAAGAAAACAACAACAATTGCAGCAGAAACAACAACCAAAAAATATAAACCCAAGTAAACTAAATTGACAGAAGAATTGTGGGACCCAAATGACCAAATAATGTGATTTTTCACTTTTGATGAATTAAAGGGTATGCTGAGTGTCAGTATTCCCAGAATGTTCCATCTCATGAAATATGATTTCCTCTGGCGAACCCACTCCCTAGTCCAGGTCCTCTGAGAAGCAGGTTCCTACATGGGATTCACATGAGGGGATTTCACTGGTGCAAACCCTGGGAGAACCGTTCAGTAGGAGGCAATTCTGACCCCAAGTGCAGGAGGGAGGGATAGGAGGTGGGGCAGGTGCCTCCTACACTACAGTGAATGGTGCTGGGACAACTGGATGCTGCATGCAGAAGAATGAGGCTGACCCCTTCCTTACAGCACACACAAAAACTAGTTCTAGATGAATGGCAGATGTTCACCTAAGACATGAAACTATGAAAGTCTCAGAAGAAAGCAGAGCAGTAAATTTTTGTGACCCCGGATTTGGCTAATGCTTCTTAAGTACTGTATGCCAGTAGCATAAATGACAAAATAAAAGGTAGTTTAATTTCATTTCATGCAAATGTAAAACTTTTGTGCTTCAAAAAGGACTCCATTTAGGTTAAAAAAATCCTTATAGAATGAGAGAAAGCATTTGAAAATCGTATATCTAGTAAGGGACTGGTATCCTGAATACATAAAGAACTCTTGCAACCCAACATTATAAAGCAAAATAACCCAATTTAAATATATGCAAAGAATTCAAAAAGATGTTTCTCCAAAGTGAGACAGGTATAATACAGTGTGGTCACAAAAGAAGAAATAACTTTAGGCAGCAGTTTCAGGTGACTAGCAAAAGGAATCTGTTGAAATATCTGCAGAGGCTATGGGCTGATAAGACCCTAAAAGACAGGGTATGGACCAGGCTGGCTAAGAATGAGTGGACCCAACATGGCCCTGAGTTTGGCCTCGGTTTCACCTAGGACCCTATTATACACTAATTGACATACTAAACGCACACACACCAGCGTCTTGGCAATTCTGAGAACACCAATATTTGGTGTAAAAATGGGTGGCACCACAGTTCTGAGCAGTCTCCACCTTCTTTTAGGAATTTTCATGAATATTCCACCCCTTGTTAAAGAAACCCAGAAAGGTGGCAGCCCTAAACCCCCTTGCACCTGCCTCTCTCTTGAGTTCCCCTGCATTCCCTTTACATGAGTGTGTACTTTTCCTTTTACAAAAAAATCTCCGTCCTTTCTCTATTTTCCTACTGGTCCTAGAATTCATTTCCCCAGGCGGTGTCAAGAGCCCGACACCGGCTGGGGTCGAGGTCTCATCAGAGTTTGGGGACCACCGGTTGCCCACTGGCATCAGAAGAAGAATGCAAATGGCAGTGAGCCCAGGAAAAGGTGCTCAGTGTCCACAGCCCTCAGGGAAATGCCAACCTCACCCACAAGGGGACGCCTCACCCCACTGGAATGGGTGACCCCAAACACTGTGAGGCTGGAGGGGGTGGGGCCTGCGTTCCTTACAAGGCAGAGAGCAGGAGACGGAGAGTTGGTGGAGTGTAGGGGGCTGTTCCTGTGTCATCCTCTTCCCGTTTTCCTGGCGGAGGTTTCTCTTTGTTCTCTGGCCCTCCCTGCTTCCTTCCTCTCCCTTTCTCTGGTTCTCCCTCCCATCCTTCATTTCCAACCATCCCAAGGTTTTCTCTGCCTCACGACGTCCATGCTCGGGGCCCCCAGCCCAGTGGAGAAACCAGGAGCCCTGGACCGCTAGCGGCGGGGTCGGGGAGGCGACAACGGGAAGCCCCTGTTGGATCCTGGGCACTCAGGACCTAGTGCGCCATGGGCGCCCTCCTGCAGCAGCCGCAGGGCAAGGAGGATGGGGGTCCTCGTGGGGGCCACACTGTCGGATCCCCAGGGATCCGAGCGGGACTGTGACGTCTCCACACTGAGCCGGTGGCAAAGTCGCCGCGAGGATGAAGGAGGAACCTCGTGCTCTTCACCCCACCAGGCCCCGCATTTCCTGTCTCCTGCCACGGTTCCTTGTCGCGACCGGCGAGTCCTCCCAGGTCTTCGAAAGGCCGTTTTGTCCGGAGGCTGTGGACCCGGAGGCCCGGGAGCATCGGCGGGCAGCGTGGCACCCACTCCGCGGTCTCAACCGGGCAGGACCCGGGTCCGGAGCTCGGGCGAAGCGGGCGTCCTAGGAGGAGCGTGCAGAACCCGGAGAGGACGCAGCAGGGTGAAAACTGAAACCGCATATGCGAACTGTCTCCGAAAGTCATCTGTGGTTGAAATCAGAAATCACCTATAATATCCCCTTTGTGGCAACACCGTTGGGTAAATATCTAGAACCAGTGCCTCGTCACTGCAGCAGACCCGCACGCAGCTGCCCGGGTTCCCCTCCCCGGACCCTAGTGGCCCCCAACAGATCAGGCGAGCCCACCGTGTGACCGTCCCTGGGACTCTCGGCCCCACTCTTCCTTACTACTTCACCTCCACATTTTCACCTGTTTCAGAATCAAAACCCTGAAAAGTCATGTGTGAAAGGCTCCCCCGCCCCTGCCTGCGTCCACTCTCATTGGCCACACGCCAGGGAGGAAAGTTTATTTGATTCTTCTCATCTTTCCAGGGAGTCTTTATGCCGTTTCAAACGAATATAAATACATATTCTCAATTCAGACGCGGATATTTTTGACCCTTGATGAACCCTGTCACCCTGTCCTTCAGGAAGCCTGTACCAGTTTCCCCTCCCTCTACGGTGGATGTTTCACCATCCTCTGCCCAAGCTGGGTCATCACAATCACAGACAAGAGTGTCGCCAGCATTGCCATCCCGTGACATGAGACGCTTTGAAGGTGCATTACTTTGCACAGCAATTCTGTGTCTGGAAATCTATTCTACACAATGAAATTGTGATTCATGCAAGCACAGTTTCTGCAGCATTTCGCTTCTCTAAAAGTCACTGGAGACCGTCTGGATCTTCAGACACAGACACTGGTTTCTTTTGTTGTGATGCAGTCATTCTATGTAATGTGCAGAGATAAAAAGGAAAAAATCTGTATGTGCAGGTATTGCAAGATCTTCAAAGTGTGTTATTTTGAGATAGAATCTGTGTTCACCAGAGTGCCTATGGGTTTATATTTGTTTTAAAAACCAGAATTGATACATAAACACGTATCTACTGTTAGTAAGGAAAACAGTATTTCCATAACTTATTGCCAGTCTCTTTATCCATTTTAGGAAAAATCGATATACTTGAAAAGCCATGGTGGCAGGAATTGGTCATCACCCACCAGGATTCTACACTGCCCTACAGGTGATCCCAACTGAGGTTGCCAGAGGAACAGGATGTGGAATGCAGTCGCGTTTCAGAGAGGAACCTAAAGTCAGAATGGACCAGGGGTCTTGCCCTGACCTCTGCCTCTTCACCCAACCCCCACCTGGTCAGGCAGTGACCCTGGAGGGGCTGGGATGATGCTGGGAGGGCCGTGAAATGGGGAGCCAATGGTGGGAGCATGGTGAACATGGAGAGCTCAGACCCCACACCATCTGGGGAGGTGCTCATGTGATGCTGGGAGCACTAGGAAAGCAGGGAGCCTGGACACAGCACTCACTGCTCCTCCCATCTGGGACAGGATTGGGGTGGGTGATGAGAAAAGTTTCCCGAGTAACACAGTTCCCAATCCTGGCAGAATGACTCACCCCAGTTGCACTCACAGCCGAGACCCACTCAGCCCCTGGACCAATCTAACACAGGGCATGGTAAATCCAGGAGTGAATACTACTGAGGCATCTGCCAGGGCATAGGAAACAGTAACAAGAGGACGGCTCAGCTAGTGGCTCAGACTATCTTGCCCCACACTCTCCAATATTGAGAGCCTTGAGCCCAGGAGGTTGAGGATTCAGTGAATTATGATCGTGCCACTGCACTCCAGACTGGTGACAGAGTAAGAGTCTGTCACACATGCTCACACACACAAATTAAATTGTGTGAGCAGTTGTCACACAGGGAGATCTGGATGCACTCACTGTGGACCCAGGTCTCAGGGAGCAGGAGGGTGTTCTGTATTGTGGGAACATGAGGGACACACATGGGACGGGGCATTTGTGCCTAGCTTTGAAGGGTGGCTGGCCCTTTGCCCAGGGGGAAGAGGCCAGCAGAATGCACTAACAGTGGGGAACCACCAGGAACTTTCACTTGAACCTGCTCTGCTGAGCCCCCTGTGCCATCCGTGGACCTGGGCGAGGGAGGCTGCCGAACTGGGAGCTCAGGGCCCATCTCTCTGAGGAGCTTTCTAAATCAGCAAGTGTGTCACAGGTTGAGATTTTAGGAACGGGGTCCTCCATGTTATCCTCGATTTTAATAAGTAGACTCTTTTGGCCAATCTGCATTGGGCAGAGGAGGAACAAGACATAATTTTTAATATATATTTTTAAAGCTGTTTAATTTTGGTAAAAACATAGAAGATAAAATTTACCATCTTGACCAGTTGTTTAGTGTACAATATGTTGTTTTAAACCTCTGGAACCCTGCCCGCTGCTCCTGTAATAAAACCTAGCCCGGGCCAGGCGCGGTGGCTAAAGCCTATAATCCCAGCACTTTGGGAGGCCGAGATGGGTGGATCACCTAAGGTCATGAGTTTGAGACCAGCCTGGCCAACAAGATGAAACCCCATCTCTACCAAAAATACAAACAATTCGCCGGGCCTGGTGGAGGGCGTCTGTAATCCCAGCTACTCCGGAAGCTGAGGCCAGAGAATCCCTTGAACCCGGGAAGCGGCGATTGCGGTGAGCCGAGATCACGCCACTGCACTCCAGCCTGGGCAACAAGAGCGAAACTCCGTCTCTAAATAAATAAATGAATAATAAAACCTAGCCCGGACTGTAATCACGTCCACTGGGAACTGGGGAAGTAGTGGCGGGGACGCGATCAGTCCCGTTGCTGCGCCCAGAGCATGATGAGCCAGGGAACTCGCGGCGCAGGAGGAGGGAGGGAGAGTGTCGCGGACCCAGGCAGGGACAGGGAGACGCCGCCGCCTCTGAATATTCCTCTGCAAGTTTCTTCACCTTCAATAAAAAAAGTTGTGATGATTAAATGAGTCTGTCGTGGAAGGAACCGTGTCCTGGCAGGAGCCGGGCTGACACCCAGACACCAACCCGAAGGGGGCTGGGACAAAGGGGAGGGACGCCCGGAAAGGGGAGGGACACCGTCAGGGCAGCCAATCATATTTCTAGCCGCGTGACGCGATGACAGCGGGAAACGTGGGGCGCGCCCATACATAGGGAGGCTTTAAAACCTTGAGGTGATTCATCTTCCAGGCTCTCCTTCCATCAAGTCTCTCCTCCCTAGCTCTCTGGGTCCCCAATGGCAGCAGCCGCCGCTACCAAGATCCTTCTGTGCCTCCCGCTTCTGCTCCTGCTGTCCGGCTGGTCCCGGGCTGGGCGAGCCGGTGAGTTCGTGGATGGAGCCTAAGCCGGGCGGGGACCAAACCTGGGGGGCTGTGAACTGCCGCGGGTTTCAGAGGAGGGGAGGCTTCTAGAAGGACGGGGGACATCTCCCCGAACTGTGCCCCCATTCAGTTCCGGTCGGCGGCTCCTTCCTGCTGGGTCCACTCCCCGAGGCTGCTTCTTGCCCAGGAAGAGGCGAAAAGGAGCGGGGTGGAAAGGAGGCTGGCAGGAGGGTGGAGGGGCCGGAGGGCTGCAGAGAGCGAGGTGGGGCGGGGATCCCTGGTGCAGCCTGGCAGTCCCACCCGCCCTCGGGAAGGAAAAACCAGAGCCCCCGGAACCGGAGCTGGGGACAGGACAGGGGTGAAGCGGGATTCCACAGGGACGCGATCACAGACACCCCCACCAGCCACAAGCCTGCTCTGCTCTCACCCGCTCTCCACCACACAAACCCTCCAGGGCCCCAGGGCTGCGTGCCCTTGAATTTTTCCCTGCACTTTCCTGTAGAAACTCACCCGCACCCAGGGGCTCAGCAGACAACCGCCACCCCTCCCCTCACCATCCACTGCCACCACCCAGGTCACGTCCTCTTACTGCCCACCTCAGCCCAGCTGGTCACCCCAGAGGTCTCCCCATCCATGAAGGGGACCTCACCACCTCCTACACCACGTCGCACCTTCTGCCTCTTGCCTGAGGACACACCCCAGCAAACACACCCCAAGCTCCCCTCAGAACCTGTGCAGGGGGGATGGGAAGCACCATTTCCTCCAGGATGACCCTGGGAACTCTGGTGAGTAGAGGCACCCACTTCTGCCCTTGGGGCCCAGACCGCCTGTTCTTCCTACGGGGGTGCCAGCGTCATAGAGAATAGTCACTGTGTAGACAGGGGTCAGCAAACTCTTTTTAGAAAGGGAGGAAGGATGCCCTGTGATCTTTGCAGGCCGTGGGTTCTCCGTCTCAGTGTCCAGTCCTGTCCCTTTGTAGAGCAACAGCAGGCAATGGCAACCTTCAAATAGGGGGGACCAGATTTGGACCCTGTTCTAGGTTGCTGATCCCAGATCAGGGGATTACAATGTCCCAGTGAATAGTGCCCCATCCCCTAGGGTGTCATCTCCAAGTGATGTTTCTGATGTCAGTTGGAGAGTAGAAGGTGGCCCTACCTTGTCTGTGGCTTCTGGGTGGTGTGGATGTGATGGGAGTGGGGGTCCCATAGTTGGGGGCTTATTCTCCCCTCCTTTGTGCTGAGTGGCATCCACGGGGACCATCAGGTACCCTCCCTGAAGCCTCAGGTGTGAGCTGAGGGTGAGGGGGTGCAGCCACGTGGTGTCCTGGGGATCGGGTCCAACTGCTTGTGCAGCTTCTTGGTTCCCGGTGGCCCTGCTCCTGCCCATCCCAGAAGAACCACCTGCGTCTTCTCACTGCTGGGCCTATCTTCTTAATGACCTAGAGGGTGAGGAGCCCACCAGTAATGGGCAGCTCTGAGGCCTTCAGCAATAGGCATCCCTAAGCTTCATTCCATTCTGGTGCCTTGTCATGGGGCCTTCTTTATATGCAAAAGGCCCCATCTCTGCCAAGGCGCAGTACTCTATAGGAGCCACTGCTTAATGTTGCGATTTCCTTGCTGTGAGTGGCATTGTCTTGTCTCTGAATATTCACATGGAATCTCTGTTGTGATTCTCCAATTAGACATTGTGACCACATGTACCTCTAGGATCTTAGGGGGTCTTGGGTCATTGGGCACTTAAGGCAGGTCCAGCCTCGCTCATCATTCATGGATTGTCTATGGCTGCTTTTGAGCTTCAACAGCAAAGTTGAGTAGTTACAATGGAGAATATATTCCCTGCACACCTTTACATGTTTACAAAATTGCCCTTCACAGCAAACTCTACTGGCCATAAATATCTTTGGAGAAGGCCACAAGGACTCACTGTCCTGGCTGCAGGGTTAAAGGGTCCTTCCTCACTAGAAACTGGTGTCTTCTTCTAGTCATGGGTTCAGGGTCTGAGAAGTGGCTTCCTTCTGCAAATTAGGCAAAGCAGCCTCGTTCTTGATGGACTGGCTACTTTCAGCCTCCTGATTTGGTTTATCTCTGTTTCTTGTAATTATTTAAATCCAGCAGTATCTGGGGTGGGTTTGCATCTCTTTTGGACCTTGGACACCTTTGTTCTATGAGCCATGGGCATAACTTTGTATAACTGAGGTCCCCAGCTGGCATTGTGACTTCTCTAATCATTTCCATCATTGCACCCTCCTTGCTCCTGACAGTTGACAGCCTCCACCTGGAATTTGTAATTTCAGAATTTTTCATCCCATTACTCTGGGAGCAGATTTCAGGAACAGCATCTCCTACCCCCAACCCTGGCCTTCAGCAATAGGCATCCCTAAGCTTCATTCCATTCTGGTGCCTTCTCATGGGGCCTTCTTTATATGCTGGGTAAACAGGAGTCCTCCAGGTTTCCCATAAGCACAGTGGATGGACATTGTCCTGGATTTTCACACTTAGACCCCTCTGGCATGGGCACTTCTCTGAGCCTGTGATCTCTCCCTCCACTACCTGCCTTAGACTTTCAGATTTTCCATTTCTTGCTGTGTGGACCATCTCTTTGTCCAAGGTTTCAGGAAGGCCTCCTCATAGCAGATGCCTGCCATCACCAGGGGCTTTGCTAACATATTAAATCCTGTGACCATGATAATTAACTCTTCTTTATCCAACGGGGTTCCATCCTCACTCTGTTCAACCACGCACCAGCATCCACAGGGGTGGACCCACACCCTCTCCCACCTCCCGCAGTCCACGTGGGCTACTGCTGAAGATCCTCTGCCATCCAGGCCCTTCCTCCTCTCTTGCTAGAGAGGCCTGGCACCTCTCTAGCAAGGTCATGTGTTGACTGATGTGGGCAGAGGGGCAGTGGGACATGTCTGGGGACATGTGGTTTCTCAGCCGACAGAGACATCCTCCTCCTCCTCCTTGTCCTCATGCAAGGGGCGAGCACTCGCCTTAAACTTGTAGACACCACAGTTCTGGAGGAGGCACCCCTTCCTGGGCCAGCCCAGCCCGCCAGAGGCATCCTCTTATTGACACAGCGTGGAGGGGGGCTAACTAGGGGTCTTTTTCTCCCCACCCACCCCTTACCTGCCTTTCTCCACAGACCCTCACTCTCTTTGCTGTGACATCACCATCATCCCTAAATTCAGACCAGGACCACGGTGGTGTGCGGTTCAAGGCCAGGTGGATAAAAAGACTTTTCTTCACTATGACTGTGGCAACAAGACAGTCACACCCGTCAGTCCCCTGGGGAATAAACTAAATGTCACAAAGGCCTGGAAAGCACAGAACCCAGTACTGAGAGAGGTGGTGGACATACTTACAGAGCAACTGCTTGACATTCAGCTGGAGAATTACATACCCGAGGGTAAGTTTCAGATGGCCCAGGACAGCAGGGAGCAGATACAGTGGTAGGTTAGAGGCATTTATAGTTTTCATGTAAAAATACAAAAGGGTCCTGGGCACCGTGGCTCATGCCTGTAGTCCCAGCACTTTGTGAGGTAGAGGTGGGCCGATCACAATGTCAGGAATTCGAGACCAGCCTGACCAACATGGTGAAACACTGTCTCTACCAAAAATGCAAAAATTAGCCAGGCATGGTGGCACATGCCTGTAATCCCAGCAACTTGGGAGGCTGAGGCAGGAGGATCCCTTGAACCCGGCAGGCAGACGCTGCAGTGAGCCGAGGTGGTGCCACTGCACTCCAGCCTGGGCAACAGAGTGAGACTTTGTCTCAAAAAAAAAAAAAAAAAAGCCAGGTGCAGTGGCTCAAGCCTGTAATCCCAGCATTTTGGGAGGCTGAGGCAGGCGGATCACAAGGTCAAGAGATCGAGACCATCCTGGTTAACACAGTGAAACCCTGTCTGTACTAAAAATACAAAAAATTAGCCGGGTATGGTGGCGGGTGCCTGTAGTCCCAGCTACTTAGGAGGCTGAGTGAGCCGAGATCACGCCACTGCACTCCATCCAGCCTGGGCGACAGAGCGAGACCCTTTCTCAAAAAAAACAAAAATACAAATGGGAAGGTCATCTTACCCCTCAAGAGTCTAGAGGCAAGGCCAAGATGTAGCAGAGAGAGTAAGGCCAGGAAATTGTAAGGGGAACAGGATGCGGGTGCAAAATTTGTCAAGACCAGAGCTGATCTCTCTCTGATGGGGGCAGAACCCCTCACCCTGCAGGCCAGGATGTCTTGTGAGCAGAAAGCCGAAGGACACAGCAGTGGATCTTGGCAGTTCAGTTTCGATGGACAGATCTTCCTCCTCTTTGACTCAGAGAAGAGAATGTGGACAACGGTTCATCCTGGAGCCAGAAAGATGAAAGAAAAGTGGGAGAATGACAAGGATATGACCATGTCCTTCCATTACATCTCAATGGGAGACTGCACAAGATGGCTTGAGGACTTCTTGATGGGCATGGACAGCACCCTGGAGCCAAGTGCAGGGGGTAACAGGAGAAAAAGAAACGGGGATCTCAAATGAGATCAGAAATGGTGATCTCAAGAAATTAGTTCTTGAGTTCAGCTTCAATCATCCCAGTGTACACGTTTATGTTAAAATGACCTCCTCGTGGGGTGCTCCTCCTGGGGGTGCTGGCATGCCTGTGCTCTCCCACCCTCCTCTTCCTTCTCCCTCCTGACTCCTATTCCTCACTGCACTTACTTCTGCTCCCCGCACTGTGGATTTCTCACCAGCCTTGAAACTGCAGGTGTCACTGTTTTCAGACCTTTTTCCTTAGTGTTTCCTCTTTTGAGAATCACTTTTCCTTTCCTTTCCCTGGTCTGGTTCTGGAAATCCATCAGAACCACTTCCAACGCCAGCCCAGAGATCCTCCCCTCCCCAACTCTGGGTCATCACCTCCTCTTCCCCCACAGCAGGAGGGTGGGGTGCGTTGTCACCTTGCTTCCCTCAGCAGCTGTGTGAGCTCCCTGAGGACAAGACACATCCGTCTCCCTTCCTAAGCCAGGACCTGTCATACTGGCTGCCCCACACCAGTGGGGAGGGGACAAAACTTTTGCCTTCCAGGATGAGCTAGGGTGGCAGGAACTGAGGAGGTGTCTCCTCAGATTTGGGGCCTGGACAAGGGTTGTCACTTTTGTGTTTCCATTTCAGCACCACTCGCCATGCCCTCAGGCACAACCCAACTCAGGGCCACAGCCACCACCCTCATCCTCTGCTGCCTCCTCATCATCCTCCCCTGCTTCATCCTCCCTGGCATCTGAGGACAGTCCTTTAGAGTGACAGGTACTGTGGGCAGAATTGGAAGTGGAGCAAGGAGCAGGTGGGTGAGGAGGCAGGATGGGGAAAGAGAATTCCCGGAGTCCCACCCCTCCCCGTGGCTGGGACCTTCTCATCCTAACATGAGACAGGTGAATGAGACCTTGTGTCGCCTGTTGGCAATGTTGGCAATGACCTGGGCAGCTCAGCCCTGAATTCTGGTGGATTCTCACCTTCAGAGTCCAGAGGGAAAGGGAGGGGCCCATACCAAGTCTCAGTGTCATTGAGCTTGAGAGGGTTTAGCAAGTTCAGGCCTGATGCAGAGCAGGTTTCTGTTTAGGAAGGGTGTGTGGCCTGCAGGCTGCAGGAATTCAGACATGGGCAATCCTCTTAATTGGGTTAGGTGCATCATGGTAGCTTTACATGAGGTGTGACAGGGGAAGGGTGATTCCATCTCTGAGGCTAAGAGAGATCTGGGTGTAATCCCAGGAGGAGGGGGCTGGGAGAGCCTTGGTACACCTAATTGAAAAGGAGGGAGTGCAGGGCTGCCTTCCCACAGAAAGTGGCTTGGGTTCCAGGAAATAAGGTGGAAGGTGAAGAGTACAGGCTGCTCAAGAGAAGGATTTTTAAAAAGTCAGTCCCATGGACACGTGCAGCTCGAGTCTGGGCCCTGAGGCAGCTCCCCTGCCATCATCCTCCTGCACACCCCGGATCCTGAGCCCACTGATGGCCCTGCCTGGAGCAGAGTGGACTCAGAGGAAGGGGGGTCTGAGCTGCTGCTGGGGTTCCACCGGCACCACTGGGCTGGACAAGGAATTGATAAGGTGGAACAGGGACAGTCACCTTCAGAGCAATGGGTGCTGCTCCCAGTGTGAGGAGAGGCTCAAGAAGAAGGGGGAAGAAGGATGTTTGCCTGCAGGCCCACCCAAAGCCAAGGGCACAGGAATATGGAGCCCTCTTTTTGGAAGTCTGCCCCACCCCTTGCCTGTTTTAGGCCCTCACATCAGATGATAAAGAGGGCCTTGAGTAAGGGGGCGGACCCATCACTACTAGCTTCAGACCTGTGGGCCCCTCCACTCTATCCCCTGGTCAGGTGCAGGGCCTGGGCTGACTCTGTGATGTGACAGAGGAGGAAAGAGGTTAGTCCAAGCTGCAGTCACCAGGATTGGGGCTCAAGGGAAAAATAGGTTTTTTAGTGCAGGGGGCTCTGAGACATGGAGTGACTAGGGAAAGATTACCCTGGAAAAGTGATCCGGGTTCTCCGCCCCTTAAACCAACATTTGTGTCCTTTCTGAAGGTTAAAGATGTTACCAAAAAGCCCCTGTGAGCACGGTTCGATCAAACTCACCCTTCTGGCTGGCCACCTGCCCACCACCTACGGTGTATGGCCAGCGGCCTCCAGCAGATCATGATGACATCATGGACCCAATAGCTCATTCACTGCCTTGATTCCTTTTGCCAACAATTTTACCAGCAGTTATACCTAACATATTATGCAATTTTCTCTTGGTGCTACCTGATGGAATTCCTGCACTTAAAGTTCTGGCTGACTAAACAAGATATATCATTCTCTTTCTTCTCTTTTTGTTTGGAAAGTCAAGTACTTCTTTGAATGATGATCTCTTTCTTGCAAATGATATCGTCAGTAAAATAATCACGTTAGACTTCAGACCTCTGGGGATTCTTTCCGTGTCCTGAAAGAGAATTTTTAAATTATTTAATAAGAAAAAATTTATATTAATGATTGTTTCCTTTAGTAATTTATTGTTCTGTACTGATATTTAAATAAAGAGTTATATTTCCCAAAAACCTACTGAGTTTAGAATTTTGTTGTATTACTCAGTAGAGAATTAATGTTATTTCATTTTTCCTCCATGATATGGAGTAATAAATGAGTGATTCTGCCAGACTTTGTGTGGAAAAAGAGAATCTACAAAACATGGCTGAAAAAAATCAGAGACAACACAAATACATGGAAAAATATTTCATGCTCATGGGTTGGAGAATCAATATAGCTAAAATGGCCATACTTCCAAAAGCAATTTATACATGCAACACTATCTCTATCAATACCAATGTCATTTTCCACAAAATTAGACAAATCTAATCTAAAAGTTCTTTGGAGTTAAAAAAGAGCCCAAATAGCCAAAACAATCATAAGCAAAAAGAACAAAGCCAGAGACACCACATAGCCTGACTTCAAACTATAATATAAGGCTACGGTGATCAAAACAGAATGGTACTGGTACCAAAATAGACACTTAGATCAGTGGTACAGAATAGACAGCTCAGAAAGAAACCTTCACACCTTCTAACTTTCAACAAAATCAACAAAAAAAGCAATGAGGAAAGAGTCCTAATTCAATAAATGGTGCTGGGATAACTGGCTAGCCATGTGTAGGAGAATGAAACTGAACCTCTACCTTTCACCATATATGTAAAATAACTCGACATGAATTAAAGATTTAAATGTAAGTCCTAAAACTATAAAAATCCTGGAAGATAACCTAGGAAATGCCACTTTGGACATACGGCCTGACAAAGATATCATGATGAAGACACCAAAAGCATTTGCAACCAAAAACAAAAATTGACAAATGTGACCTCATTAAACTAAAGCGCTTCTCCACAGTAAAAGAAATTAGCAACACAGTAAACAGCCTATAGAATGGGAGAAATATCTGCAATCTATGCATCTGGCAAAGCTCTAATATCCAGAATCTACACGGAACTTAAACAACTCAACAAGCAGGAACAAAATTGCAATTAAAAAATAAGCAAAGAATGTGAACGGACACTTTTCAAAAGAAGACCTGCAAGTGGCCAACGAACATGAAAAAATGCTCTTTAGGAAGCCGTGGTGGGCAGATCATGAAGTCAGGAGTTTGAGACCAGCCTGACCAACATGGCGAAACTCCGTCTCTATTAAAAATACGAAAATTAGCCAGGCATGCTGGTGCATACCTGTAACCTGTAATGGTGCATAGTCTAACGTTGAAACTATAAAATACCTTGGACTGGTACTTTCCAGTCCTTTCCAGCAGATGGCACTGCTCATCTTTCAAATATTTCAATAAGCCCAGAGGGTTTGCCAACAGCGAGTTTGTGCCCTGAGATCCTTGGCACACAGCTTGGGATCCACAGCCAAGGGCTAGAGAAGACAAAAGAGACATTGACATCATGGTGGAAGAGGAATCCATAAAGAGTTCATTTTTGAGGACTGGGGCAGTTCCTCCCACCCTGCAGATCAAGATGCCCTGAGGGCAAAGAGCAGAGGGGTACTCTGGTGGCCCAGCAGTTCTGCCCTGGGGGAGGATTCTCTTCTGCTGCAGTGAAAACCAACAGGACGCTGCTTCATCCCAAGGGGACCAGGAATATAGATCAGAGTGAGGAGCTGTCTGAGTGTTTCAGATCACACAGTGACTGCCTGCTTGATGGCTTCAGAACTCCTTCATGAGCTGGGAGACAGCCCCCAAGGTGAAAGGTGTGTGGGCAGGATGGGCTCGACATGACAACTCTCAAGATGACACGCAGTTTCTCCCATGTGTTTCTGTGTGTCTTTTTGTGTGCCCATGTATGTGCACGGCTGTGTCTGTATTTCTGCATGCATTTGTGTATGTGTGTCTGTGTGAATGCGTGTGCCTGTGTGGTGTGAGTGTGTGTGAGAGATTGTGCCTGCATGTCTCTGTGTGTGTGCATGTGTGTGTGTGTGTGAGATAACATGCATGTATGAATGTTGAATTGATTTTCTGGTTGACTTGCTGTGGAGGGAGACAGGGACTCCAGGGGGCTTCCTGCCCAACCCTCGTTCCCTGTAGCCAGTAGCACAAATGGCATAATAAAAGGTAGTTTAATTTCATTTCATGCAAATGTAAAACTTTTGTGCTTCCAAAAGAACTCCAATTAGAAGATTAAAACAAAAACTTCCAGAACGAGAGAAAATCATTGAAAATCATATACCTAGTAATGGACTGTTATTCTGAATATATAAAGAACTCTTCCAACTCAATATTACAAAGGGAAATAACCCAATTTAAATATATGCAAGGAATTTGAATAGACATTTCTCCAAAGTGAGACAGGTATACTACACGGTGGTCTCAAAAGAATAGAAAGTTTTGGGCAGCAGTTTCAGGTGACTAGCAAAAGGAATCTGTTGAAATATCTGCAGCGGCTCTGGGCTGATAAGTTGCTGAGAAACAGCATGTGGACCAAGCTGACTAAGAATGAGTGGATCCAACATGGCCCTGGATTTGACCTAGGTTTCACCTGGGACCTCATTACATGCTGATAAACACACTAAACACACACTAGCCAGCTCCCTAGCAGTTCTGAGAATACCCATATTTGGTGTAAAAATTCGGGGCACCAGAGTTCTGAGAAACCCTGTCCTTCTTCCAGGAATTTTCATGAATATTCTACCCCTTGGTTGAAGAAACCAGGAAAGGTGGCAGCACCAAACCCCCTTGCACCTGCCTCTCCCTTGAGTTCCCCTGCACTCCCTTTACTTGAGTGTGTACTTTTCCTTTTACAATAAATCTCCGTCCTTCCTCTATTTTCCTACTGGTCTTCGAATTCACTTCCCCAAGCGCTGCCAAGAGCCCCGCACCGGCTGGGGTCGCGGTCCCACCGGCGTTTACGGACCTCCCCTTGCCCACTGGCATCAGAAGAAGAATGCAAATGGCAGTGAGCCCAGGAAAAGGTGCTCAGTGTCCACAGACCTCAGGGAAATGCCAACCGCACCCACAAGGCGACGCCTCACCCCGCTGGAATGGGTGACCCCAAACACTGTGAGGCTGGAGGGGGTGGGGCCTGCGTTCCTTACAGGGCACAGAGCAGGAGACGGAGAGTTGGTGGAGTGTAGGGCTGTGCGTGTGTCATCCTCTTCCCGTTTTCCTGGCGGAGGTTTCTCTTTGTTCTCTGGCCCTCCCTGCTTCCTTCCTCTCCCTTTCTCTGGTTCTCCCTCCCATCCTTCATTTCCAACCATCCCAAGGTTTTCTCCGCCCCACGACATGCATGCTCGGGGCCCCCAGCCCAGTGGAGAAACCAGGAGCCCTGGACCGCGAGCGGCGGGATCCGGGAGGCGACAACCTGACGCCCCTGCCGGACCCTGGACACTCAGGACCTAGTGCGTCCCGGCGCCCTCCTGTAGCGGCCCCAGGGCAAGGAGGATGGGGTTCCTCGCAGGGCCCACACTGTCGGAGCCCCACAGATTCGAGTGGGACGGTGAGGTCTACACACTGAGCCGGTGACAAAGTCCCCGCGAGGATGAAGGAGGGACCTCGTGCTCCTCACCCCACCAGGCCCCGCATTTCCTTGATCCTTCTGACACGGGAACCGCGGGTCCCTTGCCGCGACCAGCGAGTCATCCCAGGTCTTCGAAAGGCCGTTGTTTTCCGGACGCTGTGGACCCGGAGGCCCGGGGGTATCGGCCGGCAGCGGCGCACCCACTCCGGGGTCTCCACAGGGCAGAACCTGGGTCCGGAGCTCGGGCGAAGCGGACGCCCTGGGCGGAGCCCGCAGAAGACAGAGTGGACGCGGAGGGGTGGAAACTGAAACCCCCAGGAGCGAACTTTCCCCGAAAGTCATCTGTGGTTGAAATCAGCAATCGCCTATAACATCCCCCGTGGGACAACACCGTTTGGTAAATATCTAGAACCAGTGCCTCGTTACTGAAGCAGCCCCGCACGCCCCTGCTTGGGTTCCGCGTCCCAGGACCCTCGGGGCCCACAACAGATCAGACGAGCCCATCCGGTGACCCTCCCTGGGGCTCCGGCCCCACTCTTTCTTACTTCTTCACCTACATATTTTCACGTGTTTCAGGATCGAAACCATGAAAAGTCATATGCGAAAGGCTCCCCCGCCCCTGCCTGCATCCAATCTCATTGGCCACAGCCCGGAATGAGACATGATTGGATTCTTTGAATCTTTCCAGGGAGTCTTTATGCCATTTCAAACGCATATGTATAGATATTCTTCATTCAGACTTGGATATTTTTTGCTCTTGATGAAACCTGTCTCCCTGTCCTTCAGTTTCCCCTCCCGCTATAGTGGATGTTTCACCATCTTCTGCCCAAGCTGGGTCATCACAATCACAGACAAGAGTGTCGCCAGCATTGCCATCCTATGACATGAGACGCTTTAAAGGTGCATTAATTTGCACAGCAATTCTGTGTCTGGAAATCTATTCTACACAATTAAATTGAGATTCATGCACGCACAGTTTCTGCACCATTTCGTTTCTCTAAAAGTAACTGACTGGAGACCGTCTGGATCTTCAGACACAGACACTGGTAACATTTGTTGTGATGCAGTCATTCTATGTAATGTGCAGAGATAAAAAGGAAAAGAATCTGTATGTGCAGGTATTGGAAGATCTTGAAAATGTGTTGAGATAGAATCTGTGTTCAGCAGAGTGCCTATGGGCTTATATTTGTTTTAAAAATCAGCATTGATACATGTACACATCTCTACTGTTAGTAAAGAAAACAGTATTTCCATAACTTATTGCCAGTCTGTTTGTCCGTTTTAGGAAAAATCAATATAGCTGAAAAGCCATGGTGGCAGGAATTGGTCATCACCCGCCAAGATTCTACACTGCCCTACACATGGTCCCAGCTGAGGTTGCCGGAGGAACAGGATGTGGAATGCAGTCACGTTTCAGTGAAGAACCTGAAGTCAAACTGGACCAGGTGTCTTGTCTTGATCTCTGCCTCTTCACCCAATCCCCACCTGGTCAGGCAGTGACCCTGGAGGAGCTGGGACCATGCTTTGTGGGCAGTGAAGATGGGGAGCCAATTTTGGGAGCATGGTGAACATGGAGAGTCGTGACCCCACAGCAACTGGGGAGGAGCTGGTGTGATGCTGGGAGCACTGGGAAGACAGGGAGCCTAGGCACAGCACTCACTGCTCCTCCAGTCTGGGATAGGATTGGGGTGGGTGATGAGAAAAGTTTCCTGAGTAGCACAGTTTCCAAGCCTGGCAGAATGGCTGGCCCCGGTTGCCACTATGCCCAGCCCATCCTACACTTTATATTCTGTCAACAGCAATTTTTAAAACACTGTATCCAGAACATAGACAAAGATAACCAACCACATGGGGAGATAAGATAGTAACAACAGGAACCAGCTGAAATGTGCAACAGAGACAGAAAATACATGGAACCTCTAGATCAGTCCTCTGATAGAAATGTAATGCAAGCCACAAGTGTGAGCCACACAGGGAATTTTAAATATTCTAGTGAACACACTGAAAAAAATAAAAAGAAACAGGTGAAATATATTTTTACAACATTTTTAACTCAATATGTTTTAACTAAATTTTTTTAACCAAAATTATTATTTCAACATGTCATCAATGGAAAAATGAATAATGAGACATTTTGACATTTTTATACTAAACCTTTGGAATTTGGTGTGCACCATATACTGACAGTACTTCTCAATTTAAACTAGTTGTATTGCAAGCTCTTAATAGCCTCATGTAGCTAGTAACTGCTGGGTTAGACTTTGCAGCTTTAGATTTTAGAATTATCTTGCTGGGCGCGGTAGCTCACCCCTGTAATCCCAGCACTTTGGGAGGCCAAGGTGGGTGGATCACCTGAGGTCGGGAGTTCGAGACCATCCTGACCAACCTGGTGAAACCCCTTCTCTACTAAAAATACGAAAATTAGCTGGGTATGGTGGTGCGCGCCTATAGTCCCAGCTACTCAGGAGGCTGAGGCACAAGAATCAATTGAACCCAGGAAGTGGAGGTTGCAGTGAGCCGAGATCATGCCACTGTACTTCAGCGCTAGCCAGCGAGTGAGACTCTGTCTCAAAAAAAAAAAAAAAAAAAAAAATTAGAATTATCAGGCACGGACTTAAAAATAAATTTTCCTGGTTTTCTTGCTCTGTTGTTGCTATGGCACGTGGTGCCTGCCAGTTAGAGCTAAACAGTCAGTTTTGCTGTTTCTAGGCAGGAAAATGCTTGCATCACAAGTAAATGTCCAGGCATCCCAGGAGGTTTCTCTGGTAATGTGTATTTTCATTAGTCAATTCCAGTCTTAAAGGTACTATTCTCCTGACTTTTTTAACGTTTTCCTAGGGTGCCACCCTGTATGTGAAATCCAAAATTGATGATTTCTTCTCAAAGGCAGTGTTACCATAATTCACACCATTTAGACATATTATAAAAAAGTGTTTAAATCTATTCAACATTGTTCATTAAGCTTCTGTCAGAATCATAAAAATATCTTGTCATGCCTGATTAATTCAACTGAGTTCAGTTTTGAAACAGTACTGCTGTTCTACAATGTGCTATTTATTGTTTAAGCCTAGAATTCATTAGTGTTTCCAATAACTGAAAGGGATGGAGTATTTTACTAAGATATCTATCATAAATTGTAATAAATTTAAGACGGTGGGCCGGTTTTATGAAATCTATAAAATATAGAAATGATAGGAAGTAAAAATGAATTTAATATGGTTCTAGCCTTCATTTTGTCTAAAAGCCAATGTTCAGTGAAAACATTGTTGTTTTTCTCTCCTGCAAACCTGAAGCAAGTAATGCTAGAAATGTGATTTTCTACAGAACTGACAGGTTGGTAAGACGATGCATGACTGAAGTAATATCATTCAACTATTTAACATTTATAGCCTGGGAACATGCCTTATAATATGGCCAAATGCCTACAAGTTTCAATATACTCCCAAAGATAAGAGACTTTAAGCTCCTCTGTTCACAAAGGAGTATTGTCTGTAAATTATATCTCAGTAAGTTTAATATTTATGAAACGTGGTAGGAGAGAAGACTAACAGTAGCTGAATAAGAGAAAAACAATAAGCTTGTCTGATCTACAAGTGCATCTATGAAAAGGTAGGTTCAAGTAGAAACCATTCTCCACCTCCTTGAGACTGTGACTAACAGCCTGGAATGGTACAAATCCACTGGATGAAGACAGGAAAGAAGCTTGGGCTTCTGGCTCCCTCCCTCATATTACCCCAGAGAAACAATGGAAGGAAGAAGGAAACACTTGGCCAACAGACTACACAACAGCAACCCTGGTTGCAAGATAACAACGGAGTATTCTTTCTAAAATATGAAGGAAAAGAACTTGAGCCTAGAATTTTTTATCCAGTCAAATTCTCATTTAAATAGGAAGGTATCTTTTCTGTTGCAGTCATAACAAATTGCCACATACTTACCTGCTTAAATCAGTACATCTTTATTATTTCACAGTCCTCTAGGTTGCAAGTCTGAGATGGCTTGATTGGTTTCTCTGCTCCCAGTTCCTCAAGGTCAAGGTCAAGGTGTCCACTTGCTGGGCTCTGGTTGGGAGGTTCTGGGAAGCATCTGCTTCCAAGTGCACTCAGGTTGATGGCAGAATCCAGTCCTTGGACCTGTGGGACTAAGGTCTCAGCTTCCCTGCTGGCTGTCAGCTGCAGCCCTTCCCTAACTCCCAGAGACCCCTCTCCAGTCTTGCTCATGGCCCCCACATCTCAGAGCCAGCAACAGTGCATGGAATCCTTCTCATGCTTAGAATCTCTCTGACATTGGACGCATCTTTCTTGGCTCCAGCCTGAGAAAATTCTCTGCTTTTTAGAGCTCATGTGATGGCACTGGGCCCACTCAGAGAATCCAGGAAAATCTCTCTATTTTAAGGTCAACTGATTAGTAGCTTTAATTATGACTGTGCAGAGCCTAGACTAGCGGTACCTAGACTCTCAGTACCTAGACTAGCGGTACCTAGACTCTCAGTACCTAGACTAGTGGTGCCTAGACTAGGAGCAGCTGGTTTCTCTAGGCCCCTCACCCCTTACTCTCTCCATCCCCTTCTTCCTGGCCCCCTTTTCTTTCCCGTTTGCATTCCCACTTTCATACTCCTTCCTTCCTTGCTTAAAATACTGGATTTTCCTGCGGCTGGTACGCTCCATGCTCAATGAAACAGGCTAAGACAGTGGTTCGTTGTCCTATCATCAGTGTTTTCTAGAACATATCGTTCTAGAAAAGGTACAGGAAACTTGAAGGGGCAGCTTCCAAATCCTGCCCACTGCAGTGTATTAGAAATATTCGAAATTATAGAAAACCTGAAGGATATTTGCCTCTTAAAGATCCAAGTTGGAAATAGTTTAGAGGAAGGTACCTCAATAGCAAGAGAAACACAGGAGATGCGACAAGAGAACCAAGGAGGACAAGTGACCAAGGAATCTATTCCAGATTACTGTTATTTCACAACAAGGGGAAATGTGAAGTTAGGATCACAGAAACAAGGAAGTGTAGCTAAGAATAACCGAGAATTACAGCTAGGAAAATTTTCAGGAAAATGGGGCTGGAGGTGGCACATGAAAGGGATAGGAAAACATGCTGAGACTTCTAAAATTAGGAATAAAACAAAACCAATAATACCAATAAATGTGAATACATATTGGTATGAGTCATAGGTTAAGGGCAGCCACCCTGAGAAGAAAACTAGAATGTATAACTTTTAAACCAACAGAAAAAAACCCTCAGTATACTAAATGGAACACAGCTACGGAGGGGAAATGCCAGCATTAAAAAACACAATAAATACATGTGGACCAGGCACAGTGGCTCACGCCTGTAATCCCTGCACTTTGGGAGGCCGAGGTGGGAGGATCGCTTGAGCTCAGGAGTTCAAGACCAGCCTGGGTAATATAGGCAGACCCCATCTCTACAAACAAATACAGAAAATTAGCCCAGTGGGTGGCGCATGCTTGTAGTCCTGGCTACTCGGAGGCTGAGGCAGTAAGATGGCCTGAGCCCAGGAGTTAGAGGCTGCAGTGAGCTATGACCACGCCATTGCACTCCAGCCTGGACAATAGAGAGAGCTAGTATCAAAAAAAATACAAAATAAAAAAATGGCATAGCTAAATCCTAAACAGTAATAATTAACAATAAACATGAATTACTAAACTCATCACATAAATCAGTGAAACTCCCAGGTTGGATTTTAAAATATCGAATAATATACAGTATTTTCAAAAGGCAATGTTAAATGTAAAGATTAAAAATAAAAGGTACTCTATCTGCCAAGAAAGGCTACTTTGTTTTTTTGTATTTGTTTCTTTTAGCGACTACAATATGCTTCATAGTTCTTGGAAAGGACTCAGGGTTTGGCTTTAAATCAGGCTGCACGCTTTTCATCAGTCCCACATCTCTCTCCCCATGCCAGGCTGGCTCCAGCCTGCAATGCTGCATTACGTTCCAGGGATACATTCAGGAGCTTACAGAAGCCTCCCCTCCTCCTGACCTCCCTGCAGTCCAAGAACCCCCATGACCCCTGCTTAGGGTCCAGCCTGGAACTCACCGACACGACCCACCCTGGACCATCCTGGCACCAGGAACACAAGCTGGATGCAGACACCCAACTCTGTGCCAGCACCTGTGCCACTGGGGACCTGGAGCCCAGGGCGTGACACACCCGGAGGAAACAGAGGGCCCCCACGTGAGTCACCGCGGCTCTGGATGCTGTCACAGCTCCAGTGGCCCCACCCCGCCCACTTGCAACTCCAGGCCCTGGGGCTGGAAATACTTGGATCCTGGCTCCCTCTCAGACCCTAACCCTTCTTTTCTCCTTCACTTTCCTCCTGGCCCCCTTATCTTTTCCCAGTGCCATTCCTGCTTTCAGACTCATTCCTTCTTTGCTTAAATACAAGATTTTCGGCCAGGGCGTAGTGGCTCACAACTTTAATCCCAACACTTTCGGAGGCCAAGGCTGGAGGATCATGAGGTCAGGAGTTCGAGACCAGCCTGGCCAACATAGTGAAACCCCGTCTCTACTAAAAATAAAAATAAAAAAAATTAGCCAGGCGTGGGGGTAGGTGTTTGTAATCCTAGCTACTGAGAAGGCTGAGGCAGGAGAATCACTTGAACCAGGGAGGTGGAGGTTGCAGCGAGCGAAGATTGTGCCACTGCATACCAGCCCGGGCAACAGTACAAGATTCTGTCAATAATAATAATAATAATAATAATAATAACAAAGGCAAGATTTTCCTGGCCATGGTGCACCCTAGGCTCAGTCAAACCATATGAAGACAGCAGTTTGCTGTCCATCATCACACTATGTTTTCTAGAAGTTTCTATCCTGATGAAGCACCCTAGACTGGTTGAAAACCAAAGTTACTCTTCCTTGGAAAATCTTTGTGGACACCCAGGTGGGCATACAAATTTCCAAGTTGTGGCCGGGAGCAGTGGCTCACACCTGTAATCCCAGCACTTTGAGAGGCCGAGGCAGGTGGATCACCTGAGGCCAGGAGATCGAGACCAGCCTGGCCAACATGGTGAGACCCTGTCTCTACTAAAATTGCAAAAATTAGCCGGGCACAGTGGCAGGCGCCTATAATCCCAGCTACTCGGGAGGCTGAGGCAGGAGAATCGCTTGAATCCAGGAGCCAGAGGTTGCATTGAGCTGAGATCGTCCCACTGAACTCCAGCTTGAGCAATAGAGCAAGATTTCGTCTCAAAAAAAAAAAAAAAAGTAGGGACATGGATGAAGCTGGAAACCATCATTCTCAGCAAACTATCCCAAGGACAAAAAACCAAACACCGCATGTTCTCACTCATAGATGGGAATTGAACAATGACAACACTTGGACACAGGAAGGGGAACATCACACACCAGGGCCTGTTGCGGGGTAGCGGGAGGGGGAAGGGATAGCATTAGGAGATATACCTAATGTAAATGACGAGTTAATGGGTGCAGCACACCAACATGGCACATGTATACATATGTAATAAACCTGCATGTTGTGCACATGTACCCTAGAACTTAAAGTATAATTAAAAAAAAAAAAAACTAAAACACGAAAAATGGGCAAAAAAATTTACCAACCTCGATGCTGCCACCTTCAGGCCCCTGGAGGTTACATCCTCCGCTCCAGCTCCCCTCTGCACCTGTGCTATTCCTCCCAGCCCCATTCATTCCCACAACTGTCTCATTCATTCACTGGTTCACTCAGTCTCCAACCACACTTACATCATGTCAGGCTCACCAGCTGATGGAGAAAAAAATCATCCTCTGTGGGTCTGAAAAACATGCCTGAGTCCTGATGGCGGGTCTTGCTTTCATTTCCACCCCCTCACAGCACACTCAGGGCCATGAAGAGGCCACGGCCTGGGCTCAGAGCTCCAGCTCTCCTCAGGGTGGGCCTGGCAGTTGCTGACTTCAGGGAGGGTGGCAGGGCTCACAACTGAAATAGGAGACCTGCCTTGGGTCCTTGGCATGTGCAAGGACAGGGTTCCTTGTAGAATCTGCTCATTTCATCTGTGTTCATAGCATTTGTCATTTTCCACATGCGGACATCCATGCCCAGAAAGCTGAAGAACCTTGCACAGGAATATTCAGCCACAATATCAGCTGACTTCCATGTCTGAATGCATGATCTCCAAATCACAGCCATTACAGTCACTTTTGGGCCACTTCTGTGCCCATCCTGGGCTGGCCTGAGTGTGGTGGCCAAATGCCGGCAGCAGGGGTGAGGCAGGAGGGCCCAGGTGTGCACAGAGGCCCCTTCTCCTCTCACCTGGCTATCCTGCTCGAGGCTCTCCTGCTGGCCTCCTTCTGCCTTCCTCCTGTTCCCCCAGTCACTGGCCCAGGTCACCCAGCCTCACGAGTGGTGCTGCCAGGGTCTTCCCAGTGGCCTACTTCCAGGACTAACCCGGGTTCCTTGTCCCCAGCCCTATGCATGGGAGGCTCTTCTCACAACACAGATCCCCAGACCCACCAAGCTATGCCCCTCCGAAGTCTGAGAACTGCTCACCCCCGTGTGTCTGTTGGCCTGCAGACCGCTCTCCATGTGGCCCTTCCTGGACAGTGGCTTTAGTGCATCAGGCGAGAACCTTCTAGGCTCCTGTGTCCCTGCTCAGTCACAGAGGTGGCTGCCCTCCCATGACCCTGTCCTGAAGCAGAGACAGGCCCTGGGCTTGGTCCAGGCCTCCTCCTCTTTCCCACAGCCTCAGGACCCTAGGGATTGCTGGTCACCAGGTGAAGGTCTCCCCACATGAAGACTCATTCAATGGGGAACGGGCTGAGTGGCCGGGGGTAGAGTGGGCTCAGGAGCTCTGCCCACTCCTCACCCCAGGCTAAGCCCTCCGTTGCAGCCAGAGGCCACCGGTGTCTCCACAGGGCAGAACCTGGGTCCGGAGCTCGGGCGAAGCGGACGCCCTGGGCGGAGCCCGCAGAAGACAGAGTGGACGCGGAGGGGTGGAAACTGAAACCCCCAGGAGCGAACTTTCCCCGAAAGTCATCTGTGGTTGAAATCAGCAATCGCCTATAACATCCCCCGTGGGACAACACCGTTTGGTAAATATCTAGAACCAGTGCCTCGTTACTGAGGCAGCCCCGCACGCCCCTGCTCGGGGTCCGCGTCCCAGGACCCTCGGGGCCCACAACAGATCAGGCGAGCCCATCCGGTGACCCTCCCTGGGGCTCCGGCCCCACTCTTTCTTACTTCTTCACCTACATATTTTCACGTGTTTCAGGATCGAAACCATGAAAAGTCATGTGTGAAAGGCTCCCCCGCCCCTGCCTTCGTCCACTCTCATTGGCCACAGCCCGGAATGAGACATGATTGGATTCTTTGAATCTTTCCAGGGAGTCTTTATGCCATTTCAAACGCATATGTATAGATATTCTTCATTCAGACTTGGATATGTTTTGCTCTTGATGAAACCTGTCTCCCTGTCCTTCAGTTTCCCCTCCCGCTATAGTGGATGTTTCACCATCTTCTGCCCAAGCTGGGTCATCACAATCACAGACAAGAGTGTCGCCAGCATTGCCATCCGTGACATGAGACGCTTTAAAGGTGCATTAATTTGCACAGCAATTCTGTGTCTGGAAATCTATTCTACACAATTAAGTTGAGATTCATGCAAGCACAGTTTCTGCAGCATTTAGTTTTTCTAAAAGTAACTGACTGGAGACCGTCTGGATCTTCAGACACGGACACTGGTAACATTTGTTGTGATGCAGTCATTCTATGTAATGTGCAGAGATAAAAAGGAAAAGAATCTGTATGTGCAGGTATTGGAAGATCTTGAAAGTGTGTTATTTTGAGATAGGATCTGCGTTCAGCAGAGTGCCTATGGGCTTATATTTACTTTAAAGACCAGCACTGATACATGTACACATCTCTACTGTTAGTAAGGAAAACAGTATTTCCGTATCTTATTGCCAGTCTTTTTAGGAAATATCAATATAGCTGAAAAGCCATGGTGGCAGATATTGGTCATCACCCGCCAAGATTCTACACTGCCCTACACATGGTCCCAGCTGAGGTTGCCGGAGGAACAGGATGTGGAATGCAGTCACGTTTCAGTGAAGAACCTGAAGTCAAACTGGACCATGTGTCTTGTCTTGATCTCTGCCTCTTCACCCAATCCCCACCTGGTCAGGCAGTGACCCTGGAGGAACTGGGACCATGCTTGGTGGGCAGTGAAGATGGGGAGCCAATTTTGGGAGCATGGTGAACATGGAGAGTCGGGACCCCACAGCAACTGGGGAGGAGCTCATGTGATGCTGGGAACACTGGGAAGACATGGAGCCTAGGCACAGCACTCACTGCTCCTCCCATCTGGGATAGGATTGGGGTGGTGATGAGAAAAGTTTCCTGAGTAGCACAATTCCCAAGCATGGCAGAATGGCTGGCCCCGGTTGCCACTATGCCCAGCCCATCCTACTTTATATTCTGTCAAGAGCAATTTTTAAAACACTGTATCCAGAACATAGACAAAGATAACCAACCACATGGGGAGATAAGATAGCAACAACAGGAACCAGCTGAAATGTGCAACAGAGACAGAAAATACATGGAACCTCTAGATCAGTCCTCTGATAGAAATATAATGCAAGCCACAAGTGTGAGCCACACAGGAAATTTTAAATATTCTAGTGAACACATTGAAAAAATAAAAAGAAACAGGTGAAATATATTTTTACAACATTTTTAACTCAATATGTTTTAACTAAAATTTTTTAACCAAAATTATTATTTCAACATGTCATCAATGGAAAAATGAATAATGAGACATTTGACATTTTTATACTAAACCTTTGGAATTTGGTGTGCACCATATACTGACAGTACTTCTCAATTTAAACTAGTTGTATTGCAAGCTCTTAATAGCCTCATGTAGCTAGTAACTGCTGGGTTAGACTTTGCAGCTTTAGATTTTAGAATTATCTTGCTGGGCGCGGTAGCTCACCCCTGTAATCCCAGCCCTTTGGGAGGCCAAGGCGGGTGGATCACCTGAGGTCGGGAGTTCGAGACCATCCTGACCAACCTGGTGAAACCCCTTATCTACTAAAAATACGAAAATTAGCTGGGTATGGTAGTGCGCGCCTATAGTCCCAGCTACTCAGGAGGCTGAGGCACGAGAATCAATTGAACCCAGGAAGTGGAGGTTGCAGTGACCTGAGATCATGCCACTCCACTTCAGCCCTGGCCAGCGAGTGAGACTCTGTCTCAAAAAAATAAATAAATAAAATAAAATAAAAATTATCAGAGTTATCAGGCAGGGATTTACAAATAACTATGCTTACTATGTTTCAATAGCTTTAAAATAATGAAAAAAATCATTGAGCAAAAAATTTTCCTGGTTTTCTTGCTCTGTTGTTGCTATGGCACATGGAACCTGCCAGTTAGAGCTAAACAGTCAGTTTTGCTGTTTCTAGGCAGGAAAATGCTCACATCACAAGTAAATGTCCAGGCATCCTAGGAGGTTTCCCTGGTAATGTATATTTTCATTAGTCAATTCCAGTCTTAAAGGTACTATTCTCCTGACTTTTTAATGTTTTCCTAGGGTGCCATCCTGTATGTGAAATCCAAAATTGATGATTTCTTCTCAAAGGCAATGTTACCATAATTCACACCATTTAGATATATTATAAAAAAGTGTTTAAATCTATTCAACATTGTTCATTAAGCTTCTGTCAGAATCATAAAAATATCTTGTTATGCCTGATTAATTCAACTGAGTTCAGTTTTGAAACAGTACTGCTGTTCTACAATGTGCTATTTATTGTTTAAGCCTAGAATTCATTAGTGTTTCCAATAACTGAAAGGGATGGAGTATTTTACTAAGATATCTATCAAAATTATAATAAATTTAAGACTGTGGGCTGATTTTATGAAATCTATAAAATATAGAAAGAATAGGAAGTAAAAATGAATTTAATATAGTCCTAGAATTCATTTTGTCTAAAAGCCAATGTTCAGTGAAAACATTGTTGTTTTTCTCTTCTGCAAACCTGAAGCAAGTAATGCTAGAAATGTGATTTTCTATAGAACTGACAGGTTGGTAAGATGATACATGACTGGAGTAGTATCATTCATCTGTTTAACATTTATAGCCTGGGAACATGCCTTATAATATGGCCAAATGCCTACAAGTTTCAATATACTCCCAAAGATAAGAGACTTTAAGCTCCTATGTTCACAAAGGAGTATTGTCTGTAAATTATATCTCAGTAAGTTTAATATTTATGAAAGGCGATAGGAGAGAAGACTAACAGTAGCTGAATAAGAGAAAAACAATAAGCTTGTCCGATCTACAAGTGCATCTATGAAAAGGTAGGTTAAGCTAGAAACCATTCTCCACCTCCTTGAGACTGTGACTAACAGCCTAGAACAGTACAAATCCACTGGATGAAGACAGGAAATAAGGTCAAGCTTCTGGCTCCCTCACCCAAATTACCCCAGAGAAACAATGGAAGGAAGAAGGAAACACTTGGCCAACAGACTACACAACAGCAACCCTGGTTGCAAGATAACAATGGAGTATTCTTTCTAAAATATGAAGGAAAAGAACTTGAGCCTAGAATTTTATATCCAGTCAAATTCTCATTTAAATAGGAAGGTATCTTTTCTGTTGCAGTCATAACAAATTGCCACATACTTACCTGCTTAAATCAGTACATCTTTATTATTTCACAGTCCTCTAGGTTGCAAGTCTGAGATGGCTTGATTGGTTTCTCTGCTCCCAGTTCCTCAAGGTCAAGGTCAAGGTGTCCACCTGCTGGGCTCTGATTGGGAGGCTCTGGGAAGCATCTGCTTCCAAGTGCACTCAGGTTGATGGCAGAATCCAGTCCTTGGACCTGTGGGACTGAGGTCCCAGCTTCCCTGCAGGCTGTCAGCTGCAGCCCTTCCCTAACTCCCAGAGGCCCCTCTCCAGTCTTGCTCATGGCCCCCACATCTCAGAGCCAGCAACAGTGCATGGAATCCTTCTCATGCTTAGAATCTCTCTGACATTGGACGCATCTTTCTTGGCTCCAGCCTGAGAAAATTCTCTGCTTTTTAGAGCTCATGTGATGGCACTGGGCCCACTCAGAGAATCCAGGAAAATCTCTCTGTTTTAAGGTCAACTGATTAGTAACTTTAATGATGACTGTACAGAGCCTAGACTAGCGGTACCTAGACTCTCAGTGCCTAGACTAGCAGTATCTATACTCACGGTACCTAGACTAGCGGTGCCTAGACTAGGAGCAGCTGGTTTCTCTAGGCCCCTCACCCCTTATTCTTTCCATCCCCTTCTTCCTGGCCCCCCTTCCTTTCCCATTTCCATTCCCATTTTCATAATCATTTCTTCTTTGCTTAAAATACTGGATTTTCCTACCGCTGGTATGCACCAGGCTCAAACAAACAGGCTAAGACAGCCGTTAGTTGTCCTATCATCAGTGTTTTCTAGAACATATCGTTCTAGAAAAGGTACAGGAAACTTGAGGGGGCAGCTTCCAAATCCTGCCCACCACGGTGTATCAGAAATATTCAAAACATAGAAAACTTGAAGGATATTTGCCTCCTAAAGATCCAAGTTGGAAATAGTTTAGAGGAAGGTACCTCAATAGCAAGAGAAACACAGGTGATGCGACAAGAGAACCGAGGAGGACAAGTGACCAAGGAATCTATTCCAGATTACTGTTATCCCACAACAAGGGGAAATGTGAAGTTGGGATCATAGAAACAACGAAGTATAGCTAAGAATAACTGAGAATTACAGCTAGGAAAATTATCAGGAAAATGGGGCTGGAGGTGGCACACGAAAGGGATAGGAAAACATGCTGAGACTTCTAAAATTAGGAATAAAACAAAACCAATAATACCAATAAATGTGACACATACTGGTATGAGTCATAGGTTAAGGCGGCCACCCTGAGAAGAAAACTAGAATGTATAACTTTTAAACCAACAGAAAAAAACCCTCAGTATACTAAATGGAACACAGCTACGGAGGGGAAATGCCAGCATTAAAAAACACAATAAATACATGTGCACCAGGCACAGTGGCTCACGCCTGTAATCCCTGCACTTTGGGAGGCTGAGGTGGGAGGATCGCTTGAGCTCAGGAGTTCAAGACCAGCCTGGGTAATATAGGCAGACCCCACCTCTACAGACAAATATAGAAAATTAGCCCAGTGGGTGGCGCATGCTTGTAGTCCTGGCTACTCGGAGGCTGAGGCAGTAAGATGGCCTGAGCCCAGGAGTTAGAGGCTGCAGTGAGCTCTGACCACGCTGCTGCACTCCAGCCTGGGCAGCAGAGGGAGATCCCATATCTTAAAACAAACAAACAAAAAAGATGGCATAGCTAAATCCTAAACAGTAATAATTATAATAAAGGTGAATTGCTAAACTCATCACATAAATCAGTGAAACTCCCAGGTTGGATTTTACAATATCAAATAATATACACTATTTTCAAAAGGCAATGTTAAATGTAAAGCTTAAAAATGGAAGGTATCTACCAAGAAAGGCTACTTTATTTGTTCGTTCGTTTCTTTTAGCGACTGCAATATGCCTTATTGTTCTTGGAAAGGGCTCAGGGTTTGGCTTTAAATCAGGCTGCATGCTTTTCATCAGTCCCACATCTCTCTCCCCATGCCAAGCTGGCTCCAGCTAGCAATGCCACATTAAATTCCAGGGAGACCTTTAGAAACTTCCAGAAGCCTCCCCTCCTCCTGACCCCCCACCCCTGCAGTCCAAGATCTCCCATGTTGGCCCACGACCCCTGCTTGGGGTCCAGCCTGGAACTCACTGATCCGACCCACTCCGGACCAGCCTGGTAGCAGGAGTAGAGGCTGGAGGCAAACACCCAACTCTGCGCCAGCACCTGTGCCACTGGAGACCTGGAGCCCAGGGTGTGATATGCTTGGAGGAAGCAGAGGGTCCCTGTGTGAGTCACCCCAGCCCTCAAGGCTGTCATAGCTCCAGTGGCCCCACCCCGCCCACTTGCAACTCCAGGCCATGGGTCCAGAAATGCCTGGATTCTTGCTCCCTTTCAGACCCCAACCTTTCTTTTCTCCTTCTCTTTCCTCCTGGCCCCCTTATCTTTTCCCATTTCCATTCCCACTTTCAGACTCGTTCCTTATTTGTTTAAAGCACAGATTTTCGGCTGGGTACTGTGGCTCATGCCTGTAATCCCAGCACTTTGGGAGTCTGAGGTGGGCAGATCACGAAGTCAGGAGTTCAAGACCAGCCTGGCCAACATAGTGAAACCCCGTCCCTACTAAAAATACAAAAAAATTAGCTGGGTGTGTTGGCTGGCACCTGTAATCCTAGCTACTGGGGAGGCTGAGGCAGGAGGATCTCTTGAACCTGGGAGGCGGAGGTTGCAGCGAGCCGACATTGCACAACTGCACACCAGCCCCTGCGACAGTGAGAGACTCTGTCTAAAAAAAAAAAAAAAAAAGGCAAGATTCGTTTGGCCCTGGTGCACTCTAGGCTCAGTCAAACCAGCTGAAGTCTATCATTATGCTGTCCATCATTATGCTATGTTTTTCTAGAAGATTCTATCCTGTTGAAGCACCCCCAGACTGGTTGAAAACCAAGTTACTCTTCCTTGGAAAATCTTTGTGGACACCCAGGTGGGCATACAAATTTCCAAGTCTTGGCCAGTTTCAGTGGCTCACACCTGTAATCCCAGCACTATGGGAGGCCGAGGCAGGTGGATCACCTGAGGCCAGGAGTTTAAGACCAGCCTAGCCAACATGGTGAGACCTGTCTCTACTAAAATTGCAAAAATTAGTTGGGCACAGTGGCACGCCCTGTAATCCTAGCTACTTGGGAGGCTGAGTTAAAAGAATCGCTTCAACCTGGGAGGAGGCGGTTGCACTGAACTGAGATCATCCCACTTCACTCCAGCCTGGGCAACAGAGTAAGACTCAGTCTCAAGAAAAAAAAAAAAAAAGACAAAAAAGTATTACCAACTTGTGCCAGCCATGAGGTCTACAACCTCGATGCTGCCACCCTCAGGACGCTGGGGGTTACAACCTCCACTCCAGCTCCCCTCTGAACCTGTGCTTTTCCTCTGAGCCCCATTCACTCCCACAACTGTCTCATTCATTCATTGGTTCACTCAGCCTCCAACCTCCCTTAAATCATGTCAGGCTCACCAGCTGATGGAGAGAAAAATCATCCTTTGTGGGTCTGAAAAACATGTCTGAATCCTGATGGTGGGTCTTGCTTTCATTTCCACCCCCTCACAGCAGTCAGGGCCATGAAGAGGCCATGGCCTGGGCTCAGAGCTCCAGCTCTCCTCAGGGTGGGCCTGGCATTTGCTGACTTCAGGGAGGGTGGCAGCGCTCACAACTGAAATAGGAGACCTTCCCTGGGTCCTTAGCATGTGCAAGGATAGGGTTCTTTGTAGAATCTGCTCATTTCATCTGTGTTCATAGCATCTGTCATTTTCCACACACGGACATCCATGCCCAGAAAGCTGAAGAAGCTTGCACAGGAATATTCAGCCACAATATCAGCTGACTTCCATGGCTGAATGCACAATCTCTAGATCCCGGCCATTGCAATAACCTTTGGGCCACTTCTATGCCCATCCTGGGCAGGCCTGAGTCTAGTGGCCAGATGCCTGCAGCAGGGGTGAGGCAGGAGGGCCCAGGTGTGCACACAGGCCCCTCCTCCTGTCACCTGGCTGTCCTGCTTGGGGCTCTCCTGCCAGCCTCCTTCTGCCTTCCTCCTGTTCCCCCAGTCACTGGCCCAGGTCACCCGGCCTCAGGGGTGGTGCTGCCAGGGACTTCCCAGTGGCCTCCTCCCAGGACTAACCTGAGCTCCTGCCCCTAGCCCTGTACGTGGGAGGCTTTTCTCACACACAGATCCCTGGGCCCACCAAGCTATTCCCCTCCCAAATCTGAGAACTGCCCACCCCCGTGTGACTGTTGTCCTGCCGACCACCCTTCATGTGGCCCCTCCTGGACAGAGGCTCTAGTGCATCAGGCCAGAACCTTTTGGCTCCTGTGTCCCTGCTCAGTCACAGAGATGGCTGCCATCCCATGTCCCTGTCCTGAAGCATAGTCAGGCCCTGGGCTTGGTCCAGGCCTCCTCCCCTTTCCCACAGCCTCAGGACCCTGGGGATTGATGGTCACCAGGTGAAGGTCTCCCCACATGAAGACTGTGTGGAGTGGGAGGTCTGTGCCTATTTTTCTCATTCATTGGGGAACGGGCTGAGTGGCTGGGGGCAGAGTGGGACTCAGGGGCTCTGCCCAGTCCTTACTCCAGGCTAAGCCCTCCCTTGCGGCCAAGGCCCCCCACCTCCCTCTGGCTTCTACCCGCAGATCTAGATGGTTCCATGGTGACTCAGAGGAGGATGCACTCGGGTGTCCCCTTTGAGGATGGCTGCAGGGACCATCCAGGGACTGAGCCGAGGTGCGGATACAGCCACGGATTTGGGTGTTGTTAGACACAGAAGGGTGTGTAGCAAAGTGAGCCCCACGCATGCGTAGACTCTTCCCTCGGCTTCTGCTCTCCATGGAAACACAATTGATCACATCATGATTGATCACCGTAGCCCTCTAGGGCTTTCTTTCTTTTCTTTTTTTTTTTTTCCAGAAGTCATAAAGGGATATAGAATATACTCAAAGACCACCTCATGCTTTTAGTGGAGAGGCAAAGAAGGTTCGCTCCGGAATGGGGAAGCGGCTGCGCCCTGGACGGAGAGGGGCGAGGACTTCGCGATTGCAGGCGGAGGGAGGGCGGGTGTCGCTGGCGCAGGCGGTGACAGGGAGACACCGCCGCCACTGAGTATTCCTATGCAAGTTTCTTCACCTTCCTGTGCATCAGTGTTTACACTGGGGTAATGATAAATGCTGTGTTGAAAAATTATTTGATGGGGCCATGGAAGGAACGGAAGGAACGGCGTCCTGGCCCGCTCGGGGCCCGCGCACGCCGCCCCCAAGCCGCGGGGGCGGGTCGGAGGGGAGAGTTGCGTCAGCCAGGCCGCTGTCAGATGACGAGCCCGGGGCGTGACGGGGTGGAGCATCCCCAAAAAAGGGCATGCCTAGGATCCCGCCCAGTATATCTTTGCGCGCGGCGGAGCGGGGCTGGGCAGCTTTATAAACAGCCATGGTGTGAGCCTCGAAGGGAACCATCAGCGCCTCCTGTCCACGGAGCTCCAGGTCTACAATGGCAGCGGCCGCCAGCCCCGCGTTCCTTCTGTGCCTCCCGCTTCTGCACCTGCTGTCTGGCTGGTCCCGGGCAGGATGGGTCGGTGAGTTCGGGGATGTAGCCTAAGCAGGGCGGGGGCCAAACCTGGGAGGTTGTGGACTGCAGCGGGTTTCAGAGGAGGGGAGGCTTCTGGAAGGACTGGCGCGATCTCCCTGAACATCGCGGTCTCCCCGAACGTCGCGGTCCCTCCGAACGTCGCGGTCTCCCCGAACATCGCGGTGCCCCCGAACATCGCTGTCTCCCCGAACATCGCGATCTCCCCGAACATCGTGATCTCCCCAGACATGCCCAGCTGAAGGCACTCAGTTCCCCTCAGTGGCTCCTTTCCGCCGGGTCCGCTTCCTGCGGCTGCTGCTTGCCCCGCAGGCCAGGAGGTTTCTGGAAGGACCGGTGCTGTCTCCCCGAACATCGTGGTCTCCCCGAACATCGCGGCCTCTCCGAACATCGCCCTCTCTCCGAGCAACGCGATCTCCCCGAACATCGCGGTCTCCCCGAAAATCGCTATCTCCCCGAACATTGCCATCTCCCCGAGCATCCCGATCTCCCTGAACATGCCCGGCTGAAGGCACTCAGTTCCCCTCCGCGGCTCCTTTCCGCCGGGTCTGATTCCTGCGGCTGCTGCTTGCCCCGCAGGCCAGGAGGCTTCTGGTAGCACCGGCGCGATCCCCCCGAACATCGCGTTCTACCCGAACATCGCGATCCCTCCGAACATCGCGGTCTCCCCGAACATCGCGGTACCCCCGAACATCGCCGTCTCCCCGTACATTGCGATCCCCCGAAACATTGCGATCTCCCCGAACATCGCGATCTCGCCGAACATGCCCGGCTGAAGGCACTCAGTTCCCCTCCGAGGCTCCTTTCCTCCGGGTCCACTTCCTGCGGCTGCTGCTTGCCCCATAGGCCAGGAGGCTTCTGAGTGGACCAGCGCGATCTACCCGAACATCGCGGCCCCCCCGAACATCGCGGTCTCCCCGAACATCGCGATCCCCCAGAACATTGCGGTCCTCCGGAACATCGCGGTCTCCCCGAACATCGCTGTCTCCCCGAACGTGCCCGGCTGAAGGCACTCAGTTCCCCTCCGGGGCTCCTTTCCGCCGAGTCCGCTTCCTGCAGCTGCTGCTAGCACCGCAGTCCAGGGGGAGTGTCAAAGAAGGCTGAAAAGGAATTGCAGGAGGGTGGAGGGACCAAAAGGCTACAGAGGGCAAGGTAGGGCGGGGATCCCTGGTGCAGACCCGCAGCCCTACTGGCCCTAGGGAAGGAGAAACCAGATTCCCGAACCCTAGCTGGGGTCAGGACAGGGGTAAAGGGGAGTTCCACAGGGACGCGATCACAGACTCCCCCATCAGCCACAGCCCTGCTCTGCTCTGACCTGCTCTTCACCACACAAAGCTTCCAGCAGCCCCAGGGCTCCCTGCTCTGGAACTTCACCCCTACACTTTGCTGCAGACACTCACCTGCACGCAGGGGCTCACCAGACACTTGCTACCCTTCCCCTTACCATTCACTTTCACCACCCAGGTCGCATCCTTTCACTCCCCATCTCAGCTCACCCCTGTCACCACACAGGCCTCCCTCACCTCCCCATCCATGAAGGAGCCCTTAGCACCTCCCCATCCATGAAGGAGCCCTTAGCACCTCCCCCACCAACTAGCACTTTCTCCCCTTTTGCCTGAGGACACACCCCAGCAAACACACCCCAGGCTTTCCACAAAACTTAGTGCAGGGGGGATGGGAAATCCCATTTCCCCCAGGATGACCCTGGGAGCGCCCTTGAGTAGAGGCGCCCACTTCTTCCCTTGGGTCCCAGACCCACCTGTTCTTCCTACTGGGGAGCCAGGGTCATATAGAATAGTCGCTACGCAGACAGGAGTCAGCAAACCCTATCTAGAAAGAAAAGGCTGAAGGCACTTTGGTCCTTGCTGGCCGTGAGTTCTCTGTCTGTGTGTCAAGTCTTGTCCCTTTGTAGAGCAACAGCAGGCAATGGCAACCTGCAAATAAAAGGGAGACCAGATGTGGACACTATCTTAGGTTGCTGACCCCAGATGAGGGCACATGCTGTGTCCTGGCAATTGTTGCCCCATCCCCTAAGGTGTCATCTCCAAGTTGTGTAAGTTGAAGAGTCACAAGTGTGTCCTACCCTGCCTGTGGCTTCTGGGTGGTGTGGATGTGATGGATGTGAATGGAGGTTCTATGGTTCTGGGCCTACTGCGCCCCTCCTTTGCTGCTGGGTGGCATCATAGGTCCCTCAGGGCAATCAGGGACCCTCCTTAAAGCCTCAGGTGTGAGCTAAGGGTGAGGGGGTGCAGCCATGTAGTGTCCTGGGGATCGGGGCCAACTGCTTGTGCAGCTTCTTGGTTCCCTGTGGCCCTGCTTCTGCCCATCCCAGGAGACCCACCTGTGTCTTCTCACTGTGGGGCCTATCTTCCTAATGACCTAAAGGGTGAGGAGCCCACCCTGTGATGGGCAGCTCTGAGGCTGTGTGGTCACTGCCCTCCCATAGCTGGAGGCCCATCTCCACAGGGGCCCAGGACCACAGCAGGAGCCACTTTTAAATGAGGGGATTTCACTGCCGTGAGTGGCACAGCCTTGCTTCTGAGCACTAGGAGATCCTGTTGTGATTCTGCGGTTGGCAATTGCCATGAAATCCACATAGAACCTTTTCCAACCACATATGCCTCTGGGATCTTAGGGAGTCCAGGGTCAAATAGCCGTATTGGTAAAGGTCCAGCGTCACCCCTCATCACAGAGTGTGTATGGCTGCATCCCAGCTACAAGAGCAGAGTTGAGTAGTGACAGGGGAGGTCATATGACCAGCACAACCTATAATAGTTACTACGTTAACTACAAACACTATCCAGTCCTGGTACGAATCCAGGAAATGTGAAATTACCATCGAATGGGTCTATGAACCCAGCCCATCCCTCTAAGCTGGACCTGACACAGGTGTCCATCTGTTACTTTGCCGTAAATGCACCTCATGAGTAATAGGGGAGCAAGTTAAGGCTTCAGGTCCCTGGGAGGAGGTTGGATCACACACTGTGTCCACTAGGAGTGTCTGGGTATTTGCCATTTCATGGCATACAGTTACCAGAGTGAATGCCCATCTGGCTCTGTGGGGAACTCTGAGGGAGTCATTGCAGTTGCTGTGGGGTTGAAGGAGCCCACCAGGGCCTCTGGGATCTCCTTCTAGCAATGGACTCTGGGTCTGAGATGTGACTCAGTTCTCAAAGCTGGGCAAAGGAGCTCAGTTATTTCCTAGGGTGACTCCTTTCAGCCTTCAGGTCATCCATCCTTGCATTTTGTCTTTGTTTGTTGTAATTATTTATATCTAGCAGTATCCGGGTTGAGTTTCCATTTCTTTTGGATCCTTGACCCCTTTGTTCTATGAGCCATGGGCATACATTTTTAAGGCTGAGGTCCCCCACTGGCATTGTGACTTCTTTAATTATTTACATCATTGCACCCTCCTTCCTGCTGACAGTTGACCGCCTCCACTTGAGATCTCTTATTTCAGGATTTTCCATCCCCATTACTACTGGGAGCCCATTTCAGGAAGAGCATTTCCTACCCCCAACCCCAGCCTTCAGCAACAGGCATCCCTGGGCTTCTTGATAGTCCGCTGCCTTCTCCTGGGGCCTTCTTTATATGCTGCGTATACAAGAGTCCTCCAGTCATCCCATGAGCACAGAGGATGGACATTATTCTGGATTTTCATACTGCAACCACTCTGGCATGGGTGCTTCTCTGAGCCTTTTGATTCTTTCCCTTACACCCTGATGTAGAAGTTCTGAGTTTTCAACTTCTTGCCCTGTGAACCATCCCTTTACAAGGTTCCAGGAATGCATGCTCATAGCAGATGGGCATCTTCACTGGGGCTTTGCCAACGTGTTAAATCATGTGACCCATGACAATAATCATTTGCTTATCTAAACTGAATTCTGCCCTCACCCCACCCACTGTGCTGGAGCATCCCAGGGCAGCTCCCACACCCTCTCCCACCTCCTGCAGTCCACATGGGCTGCTGCTGAGGGTCCTCCTCATCCAGGCCTTTTCCTGCCACAACAGGCCTGGCACCTCCACCACAAGGTCATGTGCTGACTGATGTCGGCACAGAGCAGGTGGGACATGTCTGGAGGGGACATGTGGTTTCATGGCTGCAGGAACCTTCCCCTCTGTGTACTCAAGCAAGGGAGACGCTCTAGTCATTAACTAGTTTTCATGACAGTCCTGGCTGGGTCATATCTTGCTCTGCCAGCCCAGCCCCTCAGAGGCCTTCACTTGCAGTCACCATAAGCGGGAGGAGGGGATACAGGTTCCATTTCCTCCCACACCAACCCCCTCCTGTGTTTTTCTTCCACAGACACACACTGTCTTTGCTATGACTTCATCATCACTCCTAAGTCCAGACCTGAACCACAGTGGTGTGAAGTTCAAGGCCTGGTGGATGAAATGCCTTTTCTTCACTATGACTGTGTTAACCACAAGGCCAAAGCCTTTGCTCCTCTGGGGAAGAAAGTCAATGTCACAAAAACCTGGGAAGAACAAACCGAAACACTAAGAGACGTGGTGGATTTCCTTAAAGGGCAACTGCTTGACATTCAAGTGGAGAATTTAATACCCATTGGTAAGTTTAAAATGGCCCAGGGAGCAGACACAGTAGTAACTTAGAGTCATTTATTGATTTCATATAAAAAATAAATCAGAAGTTTGTGTCACCCAAGAGGTTGAGGAGCATGGGCCGGATGCAGCAGAGAGAGCAAGTCCAGGAGCCAGGAAAGGAAGCAGGGTGGGGCTCAGGCTTTGTCAAGATCAGAGCTGATCTCTTTGCAATGGGGCAGAGCCCCTCACCCTGCAGGCCAGGATGTCTTGTGAGCATGAAGCCCATGGACACGGCAGAGGATCTTGGCAGTTCCTCTTCAATGGACAGAAGTTCCTCCTCTTTGACTCAAACAACAGAAAGTGGACAGCACTTCATCCTGGAGCCAACAAGATGACAGAGAAGTGGGAGAACAGGGATGTGACCATGTTCTTCCAGAAGATTTCACTGGGGGATTGTAAGATGTGGCTTGAAGAATTTTTGATGTACTGGGAACAAATGCTGGATCCAACAAGTAAGTGAGAGGGGGATAAATGGAAGCTGTCTTGAGTTCAGATCTTATCAGCCGGTGTATGTGTGTGAGTGCGTGTGTGTGTGTGTTTGAGTGAGTATGAACATGACCCCCTCATGGGGGGCTCCTCCTGGGGGTCCTGGCATGCCTGTGCTCTCTCATCCTCCTCTCCCTTCTTCCCCCTGACTCCTCTTCCTCACTGCACCTGCTTCTGCTCTACCCACTGTGCATTTCGCACCAGCCTCAAATCTGTGGGTGTCATAGTGTTTCCACATCTTTTTCATTAGTGTTCCTTCCTCCTAGAATCACCTTTTCTTTCCTCTCCCCTCGTCTGTTTCTGTAAATCCATCAAAATCACCTCCAATGCCAGGGCCTGAGGCCCTCCCCTCCCTGGCCCTCGGACATCACCTCCTCTTTCTCCACAGCAGGAGGGTGCACTGTGCTGTCACCTCGCTTCCCTTAGCAGATGTGTGAGCTCCCTGAGGGCAGGGGACACCCCCTCTCCCTTCTTACCCCAAGACCTGTCCCAGAGGTTGCCCCACAGCACAGGGGGACAAAAGGTCTGCCTTCCAGGATGACCTGGGGTGGCAGGAGCTGAGGAGACATCCCCTAAGATTTTGAGCCTGGACAAGGGTTGTCACTCCTGTGTTTCCATTTCAGAACCACCCTCTCTGGCCCCAGGCACAACCCAACCCAAGGCCATGGCCACCACCCTCAGTCCCTGGAGCCTTCTCATCATCTTCCTCTGCTTCATTCTAGCTGGCAGATGAGGAGAGTTGTTTAGAGTGACAGGTACTGTGGGCAATATTGGGAGGGGAGCAAGAGGCAGATGGGTGAGATGGGAGGATGTGGAAGGAGAATTCCCAGAGTCCCAGAGGCTGGGAACTTCTCATCCTGACATTAGACAGATGAATGAGACCTGCTGTCACCTGTTGGCAATGACCTGGGCAGCTCAACCTTGAGTTCTGATGGATTCTAACTGTCAGAGGCCAGAGGGAAAGGGAGGGACCCATACCAAGGCTCAAGGCCTGTTGAGCTTGAGAGGGTTTAACCAATTCAGGCCTGTTTCAGAGCAGGTTCCTCTTCGGGAAGGGTAGTGGTGTATGGCCTGCAGGCAGCAGAAACTCAGGCATGGGCAGTCTGCACATTAGGAGAGGAGTAGCATGGCCGCTTCACCTAGGATGTCAAGGGAAAGGGCATCTCTGGAGGAGGCTAAGAAGAGAGTGATCTGGGAGAATCCCAGGACGAGGGAGCTGTGAGGGCCTTGGCCCACCCAGTTCCAAAGGCTGCATTCCCAGAGAAAGCAGCTCGGGTCCCAGCAGTTAAAGTGGAAGGTGAAGATTAGAGTGTGTCCAGACTGAGGTTCAGGAAAAGGCCAGGCCCCTTGGACCCATGGGAGTCCTTGCCCGGCCCTGGGGCGATGCCCCTGCCATTCTGCCTCCTTCATACTCCAGATCCTGAGCCAGCTGATGGCCCTGCCTGGAGTAGAGTGGACTCAGGCAGGGGAGCTGAGCTGCTGCTGGAGTTCCATGCTCACCACTGAACTTGGCCAGGAATGAATGGGGCGGGGCAAGGACAGTCCCATTCAGAGCTATGGGTGCAGCTCCCAGGGTGAGGAAAGGCTGAGAGTGAAGGGGAAAGAAGGTGGTTTGTCTACAAGCCCACCCAAGGCCAGGGAACGTGGATAGAAAGAGCTCTCTTTGGACAGGGCTCCCCCAGGTCCTCTAGACCCTTCTATGAGAGGGAGGAGCAGGCCCTCAGTGAGGGTGCAGACCCCTCATTACCAGCCTCAGTTGTGAGCCCCCCTGGGCTGTAACAGGACCTGGGCTGGCTCTGTGGTGTGGTGAAGGAGGGTGGAGGTTGGAACAGGCTACAGAGCCAAGGGTAGTGTTGGAGGGAAAAACATGTTTCTTATTTTTGGGAGAGGTTCCGAAATGGGGAGGGCCTGGGAAGGATCACCCAGGAGAACAGACCCAGGTTTTTCTCAGCCACTTAAACCAATGCTTCATCTTTTCTCGAGGTGGAAGATGATATCAAGAAGCCTCTGTTAGCCTGGTCTGGTTCCTGCTCTCCCTTCAGGGGGGCCGCCTGTCTACTCACCACTGTGCCTTTCTGGAAAGCAGGAGTTCAAGCCTTAGCAAGCCCACAGGCCCCCAGCAGATGATGACATTGTCGACTCAACATCTCAGGCCACTCATTACCTTTGCTCATGATCCCAGCAGCCATTTTTCTTAACACCTTCTGCCACTTTCTGTTGGTGCTAATGGATGGAACTCCTGCACAAGTTTTAACTGAACAAGAAATCCCAGCAAAAGGCATTTTTTTTCTACTTCTTTGATTGTAGAAAAGCAGACACTTCTCTGAAACATGACCTTATTCTTCCAAACAGTATCGCTAGTAAAATAGCATGCTGGACTTCAGACCTCAGGGATCCTTTCGATGCACTGACCAGGAATTGTGATATTCCTTTTTATTTTTATGGCTTTTTACAGTTTCTCATTCTGTCAACCATATTGAAGTGAAGTGGCATAATCATCACTGACTGTAATCTCCACCTCCTGGGCTCAAGTGATCCTATAGACTCAGCCTCTAGAATAGCTGAGACTACAGGCACATGCCACCAGGCCTGGCAAATTGTTTTATTTTTAGGTAGAGATAGGGTCTTCCTATGTTGCCCAGGATGGTCTTCAAATCTTGGTCTCGAGCAGTGCTACCACCTTGGCCTCCCAATGCTCTGGGATTACAGACATGAACCACAGTGCCTGCTGTAGAAATTTTTAATTATTTAATATGAAAATATTACATTCATGATTATTTTATTTAGTAAATAAAATAATAGAGAGCCCAGAAATCAACCTGCAGACCTACCACCATCTAATCTTCAATAGAAATGGGCAATGTGGGAAAGACTCCCTATTCGAAAATTAGTGCTGGAATATCTGGCCAACCATATGCAGAAGAATGAAACTGAACCCCTACTTCTCCCCATATATGTAAAATAATTCAATATGGATGAAAGATTTAAATATAAGTACTAAAACAGTAAAAATCCTGGAATATAACCTAAGAAATACCAATGTGGACATAGGGCCTGGCAAAGATTTCATGAAGAAGACACTAAAAACAATTGCAACAAAAACAGAAATTGACAAATGGGGCCTCATTAAACTAAAGAGCTTCTGCACAGAAAAAGAAACTAGCAACACAGTAAACAGACAGCCTGTAGAATGGGGAAAACTATTTGCAAACTCTGCATCTGATGAAGGTCCAATATCCAGAATCTACAAGGAACTTAAACAATTCAAGAAGCAAGAAGAAAAAACCCAATTAAAATTGGGCAAAAACATGAACAGACACTTTTCAAAAGAAGACCTACAATTGGCCAACAAACATGAAAAAATGCTCAGTATCACTAGTCATCAGATAAGTGCAAATCAAAACTGCAATGAGTTACCATCTCTTACCAGTCACAAAGTCAGAGATGGTGGTGAGGCTGCAGAGCAAAAGAAACAGACACTGTTGGTGGGAAAGCAAACTTGTTCAGCCGCTGTGGAAAGCAGTTTGGAGATTTCTCCAAGAACTTAAAAATAGAACTGCCATTCAATCCCGCAATCCCACTACTCGGGATATACCCACAGGAAAAGAATTCATTTTATCAAAAAGATACCTGCACCAATATGTTCATTACAGTGCTATTCTCACCAGCAAGGACAGAGAATCAATCTAAGTGCCCAACAACAGTAAATTCAATGAAAAAAAATGTGGTACATAGACACTATGGAAAACTATGCAGCCATGAAACACAAGAAAATCATGTCCTTTTCAGCAACATGGATGCAACTAGAGGCTATTATCCTAAGCAATCTAATGCAAGAACAGAAAACCACATACTGCATCTTCCCATTGGAAAGTGGCAGCTAAACATTAAATTCACATGAACCACAGATGCTGGAGATCACCAGACCGGGGAGAGAAGAGGGGTACCTGGGCTGAAAAAACACCTGTTAGGTATCATGCTTACTGTTTGGGCGATGGGATCATTGGGACACCAAGCCTCAGCCTCCCAAATTCTACCCATGTAACAAACCTGTATATGTACCTTGTATTATATAGGTTGAAATTAAAGATGAATAAATAAAATAAAATGACACAAGGCCAAAAACAAATGGGTTTAACTGACCAGAGCGAGAGAACTCTGCACTATGAACCCAAACCCAGCTCAAAAAGATAAAATCTAGTCATTTAAGATAATCATAAGTTGTATGATGATAATTGTATAAAAATTTGTATGATGATAATTGTATAATAATTACACATGAAAGTGCCAAAACCCTAAAATTAAACACTGTATAATGGAATTACAGATGAGTTCCATCTTGTTCTTTATACCCTCACTTTTTTTTCCATTTTCAAGTGACATTTTTGTTTATCCTCAGGAAATCCTTGCTGTCAGCCTTCTCCTTCTGCACCCACCACCTCCTTTTCCACTGTCCACCTCAGGCCTTCCTCTGATCTGGGACTGTGGCTTCCTTGGCACTGAAGGCCCAAGAGTTGCATTCAGCCTCGGGAGAGAGGAGGATGCAGGGCAGGTTGTGGAGGTGGTCTTGACATTGCAGAGGAACCTAACAGCTCGAGCACTCTATCTCAGACAGCTGCGTTTCTCCACCAGGTTAGCTACAACCAAGCCAACCTTGCCCTTTTCCTCGTTTTTTTTCTAATACTTCCGAACTCGTACTTGAAAATTTATATTCTTCCTCCTAACATTTCTTTCTACTTCTTGTCTGCACAATATATCCTGATTTATTATGCCCAGAAAACACTGGACTTACCATGTCCATGACAGCTACAAGGCCACAGCTACAAGTCTCCACTTGCTGAAGGGGCACCAGGGGCTTGGAGCCCTTCAGAAGCCCCTGCCCCAGAGAACTCTATTTGGCCTGTCTGGGACTCACTGGAAAAGCCCCATTCATTGGGTTTGTCATGGTTTGACCTGCTGAGGTCTCTTTCTAGGGAAAAGCCAGATCCTCAGAGCATTGGCTAAAAGCAGTCATTGCAACCATGCAACTCCACCGTTTGTATGTGGGGCAAACAAGAAGCTAGTGGGGGAAATTGAGAGAAAGATTTGGGGAATGAGATGAGCATAGAGGCTGGCACATGCCCAGGAAGCACCTGAGAAGGCCACATCTCTGACCTTTGGCTGACCTGGAGGTTCTGTGCAGGCAGGAAGTGGAGCTGCAGTGGTGACATCAGCTGCCCGCCTGAGTGCGGCAGGGGCAGGAGTGCACCACACACACAAAACCCTCCGCACTGGGGAGAGACTCACCGGCTCAAGGCATTGATGCAAACCTCTGTCCAACCTCACCTAACTGAGCAGAGACTTCGGGGTCCACCTGTGACAGGGAATACAGATGTTATAAGATCCATCCAGGAAAGTCACTAAACAAGCAGCAGTAACACACCTTGAAGAGAGGAGACATCTGATTCCCAGAGCTGCCACATTGTATTCTTGTAAACATTCAGTTTCATCTCAAAAAATGCAAGACATGCAAAGAAGCAGGGAAGGATCCCCAGACACAAACAAGGAAACGGCCCCTGGAACTGTCCCCAAGGAAGCCCAGCCATTGGCCTTAGTGAGTTACTCACTGTCACTCCGAGGCGATGGCAGTCAAGGGGAGACTGTGTGGAGAAGGCTGTTCAGCTTCCTCATTTCCATGGAGACAGGACTCAGCAGAGGTGGTGCTAGAGACTGAATGTCTATGTGCCCCTAAACATAGTGCCTAATGTGTACTAGGAGAGGGAGGCTTTGATAGGTTATTAAGGTATGAGAGAAAAGTCCTCAAGAATGGGGCTGGCTGGCCAGGTGTGGTGGCTCACGCCTGTAATCCCAGCACTTTGTGAGGCTGAGGGGGGTGGACCACTTGAGGTCAGGAGTTCGAGACCAGCCTGGCCAACATGGTGAAACCCCATTTCTGCTAAAAATACAAAAATTAGCTGTGCATAGTGGCAGGTGCCTGTAATCCCACCTACTCGGGAGGCTGAGACAGGAGAATTGCTTGAACCTGGGAGACAGAGGTTGAAGTGAGCCAAGACCGCACCATTGTACTCCAGCCTGGGCAACAAGAGTGAAACTTTGTCAAGAAAAGAAGGGAGGAAGGAGGGAAGGAATGAAGAAAAGAAGGAAAGAAGGTAGGAAGGAAAGGGAAGGAAAGGAAGGAAGGAAAAAGGAAGGAAGGGAAAGAAAGAAAAAAAAGAAAACATGGAAGTAAATCTTTGTGACTTGGGGTTTGGCTAAGACTGCTAAAGTAGTGTATGCTAAGGCAATATTGACAAAAGAAAAATAGTTTCATTTGACTTATTCTAAAGGTAAAACTTCTTTGCTTCAAAAAGAATGTCATTTAGAAAGTGAAAAGACAACTTACAGCATGGAAAAAATATGTGCAAATTATATACCTGGTAAGGGACCAGTATCCCAACTATATAAAGCACTCTTTGCAACTCAATATTGTAAAGAGAAATAATGCAATATAAATATGTGGAAAGGTTTTGAATGATCATTTCTCCAGAGAAGTATACATTGGTCACTAAGCCCATGAAAAGAGGCTCAACATCAATAGCCATTAGGGAAATGCAAATCACAGCCACAAGAAGATGCCACCTCACACCTAGTAGGATGGTTGTCATCATAATCACAGTGAAGACAGGGAGAGACTGGATCCTTCACCCCTGCCAGAGGCAGAGCTCAGGGAGTTGGGGTCGGGGTGGAGTGTGGATGAGAGTGTGGTCTGTGGGACTGTGATGGTGAATATTAGGTGTCCAGTGGATTGGATAAGGGATGCCTAGATGGCCGGTAATGTATTCTTTCTGGGTGTGTCTGTCAGGGTGTTGCCAGAGGAGACTGACATTTGAGTCGGGGGACGGGGAGAGGAAGACCCCTATCAGTGTGGGTGGGCACCATACCATGGGTTGCCAGCTGGGCTAGAAGAGAGCAGGTGAGAGAGGGTGGGGTGACTCTGTTGGCGGAGCTCTCTGGCTTCTCTCTGCCTTCCCTGCGGGTTCTTGCTTCCTTCCTCCTTGGACATCAGACTGCAGGTTGTTTGGCTTTCCCTCCTCCTGACAGGTGACAGCCTCCACCTGGGATCAGTTATTTCAGATCATTACTCCTGGGAGTCATTTAGGGGACAGCATTTCCTACCCCCAACCCTGGCCTTCAGTAACAGGTATCCCTGAGCTTCTTGACAGTCTGCTGCCTTCTCCCAGAGCCTTCTTTATATGCTGGGTAAACAAGAGTCCTCCAGGCTTCCCATGAGCATAGAGGACGGACATTGTTCTGGATTTTCACACTGACACCCCTCTGGCATGGGCACTTCTCTGAGCCTGTGATCCCTTCCTCTATGCCCTACCTTAGAAGTTCTAGATTTTCTACTTCTAGCCTTGTGAACCATCCCTTTTCCAAGGTTTCAGGAATGCATCTCATAGCAGATGGGCAGCATCGCCAGGGGCTTTGCCAACTTGTTAAATCCTGTGACTATGACAATAATCTCTTTATTATACAAATTGGATTCTGTCCTACCCCAGCCACTGTGCTGGAGCATCCTAGGGCAGCCCCCACACCCTCTCCCACCTCCTGCAGTCCACAGGGGCTGCTGAGGAAGATCCTCCTCATCCAGGCCTTTTCCTGCCACAGCAGGCCTGGCTGCTGACATGACAAGGTCATGTGCTGACCGATGTGGGCAGAGCCCAGGTGGGATATGTTTTGGGAGGACACGTGGTTTTATGGCTGCAGGGACCTTCCTCGCCTTGTACTCTAGCAAAGGAGACACTCTAGTCTTTAACTAGTTGACATGACAGTCCTGGCTGGGGCACATCTTGCTCTGCCAGCCCAGCCCCTCAGAGGTATTTACCTGCAGTCACCATAAGGGGGAGGAGGGGTCTCAGGTTCCACTTCCACCCACACCACCCCCCTCCTGTGTTTTTCTTCCACACACACACGCTGCCTTTGCTATGACTTCATCGTCACTCCTAAGTCCAGACCTGAACCACGATGGTGTGGAGTTCAAGATCAGGTGGATAAAAGGTCTTTTCTTCACTATGACTGTGTTAGCCATAAGGCCAAAGCCTTTGCTTCTCTGGGGAAGAAAGTCAATGTCACAAAAGCCTGGGAAGAACAGACTGAAACACTAAGAGACGTGGTGGATTTCCTCAAAGAGCAACTGCCTGACATTCGAGTGGAGAATTGAATATCCAGTGGTAAGTTTAAAATGGCCCAGGACAGGAGGGAGCAGACACTATAATAGCTTAGAAACCTTTAATGTGTTCATGCAACAAATAAATCAGGTGGGCATCCCAGCGTGTGTGTGCCTAATCTCAGCTGGTCCACCTGAGACAACCTGAACACCAACCCTAGTCTCCCACGCGGCCCCTTATCCACTCCGACAAGATGAAAGAAACAATCATGAACCGGGAAAAACTTGCCGAACTGCAGGCATAAGTGTGCATTGGTGGGAAAGGACCTGCTTGCAGAAAGAAGAAGGTGGTTCATAGAACAGCCACAGCAGAAGATAAAAACTTTCAGTTCTCCTTAAAGAAGTTAGGGGTAAACAATATCTCTGGTATTGAAGAGGTGAATATGTTTACAAACCAAGGAACAGTAATCCACTTTAACAACCCTGACGTTCAGACATCTCTGGCAGGGAACACTTTCACCATTACAGGCCATGCTAAGACAAAGCAGCTGACAGAAATGCTACCCAGCATCTTAATCCAGCTTGGTGTAGACAGTCCGGCTAGTTTAAGGAGACTGGCTGAAGCTCTGCCCAAACAATCTGTGGATGGAACAGCACCATTTGCAACTGGAGAGGATGATGATGATGAAGTTCCAGATCTTGTGGAGAATTTTGATGAGGCTTTCAAGGATGAGGCAAACTGAATTGAGTCAACTTCTGAAGATAAAACTTGAATAAGTTACTAGGAACTGCTATTTTATATTATGACTGCTTTTTAAGAAATGTTTGTTTATGGATGTGATAAAATCTAGGTGTCTAATACTTTTGAGCCCAAGCCTCTTGGACACTGAGCTCTTTTCAGTTTTTGCATATACACAATTTATTCTTTGCAGCTAATTAAGCCAAAGAAGCCTGAGAATAAAGTTTGAAAAAAAGGTTAATAATGTTCTTAGCCTAGTTAAAAAATAATTAATTAATTAAAAATAAACAAATAAATCAGGTTTATATCACTTGAGAGGTCAAGGAGCAAGGGCAGCAGAGAGGAAAGGAAGCAGGGTGGGGCTCAGAATTTGTCAAGATCAGAGCTGATCTCTTTCCAAAGGGGCAGAGCCTCTCACCCTGCGGGCCAGGATGTCTTGTGAGCACAAAGCCCATGGACACAGCAGAGGATCTTGGCAGTTTCTCTTCAATGGATAGAGGTTCATCCTCTTTGACCCAAACAACAGAAAGTAGACAGTGCTTCATCCTGGAGCCAAGAAGATGAAAGAGAAGTGGGAGAAGAACGGGGATGTGGCCATGTTCTTCCAGAAGATTTCACTGGGAGATGGAAACTTGGCTTGAGGAATTCTTGATACACTGGGAAAAAATGCTGAAGAGAACAAGTAAGTGGGAAGAAAACAAAGGTAGCTGTCCTGAGTTCAGATCTAATCAGTCCAGTGTGTGTGTGTGTGTGTGTGTGTGTTTGAGTGAGTGTGAACAGGACCCCCTCATGGGGGGCTCCTCCTGGGGGTGCCTGTGCTCTCCCATTCTCCTCTCCCTTCTCCCTCCTGACTCCTCTTCCTCACTGCACTTGCTTCTGCTCCCCTCCTTGTGGATTTCTCACCAGCCTTGAAACTGCGGGTGTCACTGGGTTTCCAGACCTGGAAAAGTGATCCGGGTTCTCCTTCACCATTTAAACCAACATTTGTATCCTTTCTGAAGGCTGAAGATGAAACCAAAAAGCCCCTGTGAGCACGGTCTCGATCAAACTTTCCCTTCTGGCTGGCCACCTGCCCACCACGTACTGTGTATGTCCAGAGGCCTCCAGCAGATCATGATGACACCATGGACCCAATAGCTCATTCGCTGCCTTGATCCCTTTTGTCAACAATTTTACCACCGGTTATTCCTAACATCTTATGCTATTTTCTCTTGGTGTTACCTGATGGAATTTTTGCACTTAAAGTTCTGGCTGACTAAATAAGATATGTCAACATTTTCTTTCTTCTGCTTTTGTTTAGAAAATCAGTTACTTCTCTGAATGATGACCCTGTTCTTCCAAATGATATTGTCAGTAAAACAATCATGTTAGACTTCAGACCTCCAGGGATTCTTTCCATGTCCTGAAAGATAATTCGTTAAATATCTAATAAAAAATTATATTAATGATTGTTTCCTTTAGTAATTTGTTGCCCTCTACTGATATTTAAATAAAGAGTTCTATGTACCAAAAACCTACTGAGTTTGGAATTTTGTTGTATTACCCAGTAGAGAATTAATGTTATATCATTTTTCCTCCATGATATGGAGTAATAAATGAGTGATTCTGCTAGATTTTGGGTGAAAACAGAATCTACAAAACATGGCTGAAAAAATCAGAGACAACAAAAATACATGGAAAAATATTTCATGCTTATGGGTTGGAGAATCAATATAGCTAAAATGGTCATACTTCCAAAAGCAATTTATAGATGCAACACTGTCTCTATCAATACCAATGTCATTTTCCACAAAATTAGAAAAATCTAATCTAAAAGTTCTTTGGAATTAAAAAAGAGCCCAAATAGCCAAAACAATCATACGCAAAAAGAACAAAGCCAGAGACATCACATTGCCCGGCTATGGTGCCGGGCGCGGTGGCTCACGCCTGTAATCCCAGCACTTTGGGAGGCTGAGGCGGGCGGATCACGAGGTCAGGAGATCGAGACCATCCTGGTTAACACGATGAAACCCCGTCTCTACTAAAAATAAAAAAAAAAATTAGCCAGGCATGATGGTGGGCACCTGTAGTCCCAGCTACTCGGGAGGCTGAGGCAGGAGAATGGGGTGAACCCGGGAGGCGGAGCTTTGAGTGAGCCGAGATCGCGCCACGGCACTCCAGCCTGGGTGACAGAGCGAGACTCCATCTCAAAAAAAAAAAAAAAAAAAAAAAAAAAAAAATATATATATATATATATATATATATATATATATATATGGCTATGGTGATCAAAACAGAATGGTACTGGTACAAAAATAGACACTTAGATCAGTGGAACAGAATAGAGAGCTCAGAAGGAAACCTTCACACCTACAGCCATCTAACCTTCAACAAAATCAACAAAAATAAGCAATGGGAAAAGACTCTCTATTCAACATATGGTGCTGGGATAACTGGCTAGTCGTGCAGAGGAATGAAACTGAACCACTGTCTTTCACCATATATGTAAAATATCTCAACATGGATTAAAGATTTAAATGTAAGTCTTAAAACTATAAAAATCCTGGAAGATAACCTCGAAATACCACTCTGGACATAGGACCTGGCAGAGATTTCATGATGAAGACACCAAAAGCAACTGGAACCAAAACCAAAAATTGGCAAATGGGATCTCATTAAACTAAAGAACTTCTGCACAGCAAAAGAAACAAGCAACACAGTAAACAGCCTATAGAGTAGGAGAAATATCTGCAAACTATGCATCTCACAAATGTCTAATATGCAGAATCTACAAGGAGTTTAAACAACTCAACAAGCAAGAGGAAAAAACCCAATTAAAAAGTAAGCAAAGAACATGAACAGACGCTTTTCAAAGAAGACCTGCAAGTGGTCGACAAACATGAAAAAATGCTCAATATGAATCATCATCAGAGAAATGCAGATCAAAACCACAGTGAGCTACCATCTCATACCAGTCAAAACGGCAATTCTTTTTTTTTTTTTTTTTTTTTTTGAGACGGAGTCTCGCTGTCTCCCAGGCTGGAGTGCAGTGGCGCGATCTTGGCTCACTGCAAGCTCCGCCTCCCGGGTTCACGCCATTCTCCTGCCTCAGCCTCCCGTGTAGCTGGGACTGCAGGCGCCCGCCACCAGGCCCGGCTAATTTTTTGTATGTTTAGTAGAGACGGAGTTTCACGGTGCTAGCCAGGATGGTCTCAATCTCCTGACCTCGTGATCCGCCCGCCTCGGCCTTCCAAAGTACTGGGATTACAGGCGTGAGCCACCGCGCCCGGCCCAAAACGGCAATTCTTAAAAAGTCAAAAAAACCACAGATGTTGGTGAAGCTGAGGAGAAAAGGGAACACTTAGACGCTGTTGCTAGGAAAGCAAACCAGTTCAGCCACTACGGAAAGCAGTTTGGAGATTTCTCAAAGAAGGTAAAATAGAACTACCATTCAACCCAGTAATCCTGTTGCTGGGGATATATCTAAAGGAAAATAATTTATTCAATCAAACAGACCCATATGTTCATTGCAGTGCTATTCTCATGAGCAAGGACGCAGAACCAATCTAAGTGCCCAGCAGCAGGGGACTGAATGAAGGAAGCGTGGTACGTATGCACCATGGAAATCTATGCAGCCACGAAAAAGAACAAAATCATGTCCTTTTCAGCAACATGGATGGAGCTGGAGGCCATTATCCTAGGTGACTTAACAGAAGAACAGGCAACTGCATTCTGCAGGTTCTCGTTTATAAGAGGAGGGCTAAACATTAAATATATATGAATATAAAGATGGGAACCACAGACACTGGAGATCACTAGACAGGGGAGGGAGGAGGGGCATGTGGGCTGAAGAACCACCCACTGGGTACCGCGTTTACTGTCTGGGTGATGGGATAGTTGGGACCCCAAGCCGCAGCCTCCCACAATTGACCCATGTAACGAACCTGCACGTGTACTCTTTAATCTATAAAAAGAGTTGAAATTAAAAATGAATAAAGAAAATAAAATGACATGAGGCAAAAACAAAAAATGGGTTTAACTGACAGGGGTGAGAGAGAACTCTGCATTATCAACTCTAACCCTGCTCTAAAAAAATATACTCTAGTCATTTAAAATAAGTGTAAGGTATATGACCATAATGTTATAAAAATTACATATGATTATACCAAAACCCTAACATTAAACACTGTGTAATGGAATTATGGATAATCGCCATCTTGTTATTTATACCTTTCTTTTTTGTCCCATTTTCAAGTGACATTTTTTGTTTATCCTCAGGAACTCATTGCTTCCAGGGGTCCCCTTCTGTACCTACCACCTTTTCCACTGTCCACCTCAGCCCTTCCTCTGGCCTGGGACTGTGGCTTCCTTGGCACTGAAGGCACAAGAGCTGCATTCAGCCTCAGGAGAGAGGAAGATGCAGGGCAGGTTGTGGGGGTGGTCTCAGCATTGCAGACGAGTCTAATAGCGCCCAGTCTCCATTGCAGACAGCTGCATTTCTCCACCATGTTAGCTACAACCAAGCCAACCTTGCCCCTTTCTTGTTTGGTTTTTGTCTCACTCTTCCCAACTGCTTCTTGAAAATTCGTATTCTTCCACCTAACATTTCTTTCTACTTCTTGACTTCACAATGTACACTGATTTGTTGTGCCCAGAAAACACTGGTCCCACCATGTCGTAAGTTACCATCTAAAGTGTAGTGAATGAATGGACAGGAAAGAGGCCCCTGCCCCAATCACTGCCTCTCATTTATTCACTCACAGGGTAAGTACAGCCTCAGCACCAACAATGGGCTGTGCTGCGGATGCTTCCCTGAGGAAAACAGACAAAATCCCTGCTCCAGTGGGGACAGCAGGTGAACGTAATGAGCAGGTGCATTGCATCGGGTGTAGGAAGGTGACAGATGATTCTGGGGGCGGGGAACAAGGTTGTGGGAAGGAGACTGGGAGGGGAGCTCCCAGGTCCTCAGTAGTCTGAACAGGAAGGTCTCCAAAGAAGGTGACATGTGAGTCCTGGCTTCAAAGAAGTGAGAATTCCCCGCAGGAGGCAGAGCCCGCGAATATGGCCTTGAGTGGTCCAGGGAAAATCCAGAAGGTGCCTCCGTAACATTTTCAAGACAACCCCAAAACAAAAGAAATATCGAAGAATGTATTTATTAAGTAGTTAGGACCAAGAAAGAAATATTTATGACCTAGCAATTTAATCACCATTTAAGAAAATATTTCACATGAATTGAAAAAGTAGTATATTTATTTCATTCTCTCTCTTTTTTTTTTTTTTTTTTTGAGCTGGAAGGGCTGGGTGTCTTTTTTTTTTTTGAGCTGGAAGGGCTGGGTGTCTTTTTTTTTTGAGCTGGAAGGGCTGGGTGTCTTTTTCTTTTTCTTTTTTTTGAGCTGGAAGGGCTAGGTGTCTTTTTTTTTTTTTTTTGAGCGGAAGGGCTGGGTGTCTTTTTTTTTTTTTTTTTTGAGCTGGAAGGGCTGGGTGTCTTTTTTTTTTTTTTTTGAGCTGGAAGGGCTGGGTGTCTTTTTCTTTTTCTTTTTTTTTTGAGCTGGAAGGGCTGGGTGTCTTTTTCTTTTTCTTTTTCTTTTTTTTGAGCTGGAAGGGCTGGGTGTCTTTTTCTTTTTCTTTTTTTTTTTGAGCTGGAAGGGCTGGGTGTCTTTTTCTTTTTCTTTTTTTTTGAGCTGGAAGGGCTGGGTGTCTTTTTCTTTTTCTTTTTTTTGAGCTGGAAGGGCTGGGTGTCTTTTTCTTTTTCTTTTTTTTTTTTTGAGCTGGAGGGGCTGGGTGTCTTTTTCTTTGTTTTTTTTTTTTTTTTTTTTTTTTTGAGCTGGAAGGGCTGGGTGTCTTTTTTTTTTTTTTTTTTTTTTTTGAGCTGGAAGGGCTGGGTGTCATTTATTGACAGCAGTTTATACACATTTGTTTCCTTCCCATGGTTGTTTCCTTCCCAGCACAGGCACAGAGCCCTTGAGAAAGGTAGTCTCTGAACCAGGGAGCCAGGAACGCAGGTCAGACACATCTTTGGCAGGCAAGTTCAGCACCACCAGGATGCAATCCTTCAAGTTGGAATTCCGTTGGGTATTTGAGAGGGACCACGGTGAGAGGTAGAGAGGGAGTCTCCAACAGGACTCACATCTCAGCCCAAGCCTCCTCATTATCCAAGTCCGTACAAGTTTTAGGACGCTGGGGGACAACAATCAGGCCCATCCACCTCAACAGGGGCAGATTCTTCAATCTGTGTCCAGTTCACACACATCTGCTTCTGCCGGTCGCACAGTTCGAGAGAATCAGCCTTATGTTAAGGGACAGACTGCCTCTTCTCTGCCCTTCCCTGGCACCTCTCTTCAGCGGCATCTGTGCAGGAACTGCTGGGAAGATGGACACATAGACACTGGTTACATTTGTTGTGATGCAGTCATTCTGTGCAATATTGTGCAGAGATAAAAAGGAAAAGAATCTGTATGTGTGGGTCTTGGAAGATCTTCAAACTGTTATTTTGGGATAGAATCTGCGTGCAGCAGAGTGCCTATGGGCTTATCTTTGTTATAAAAACCAGCATTGATACGTACACACATCTGCACTATTAGTAAGGAAAACAGTGTTTCCATAACTTATTGCCAGTCTGTTTATCCGTTTTAGGAAAAATCAATATAGTTAAAAAGCCATGGTGGCAGGAATTGGTCATCACCAGCCCTGATTCTACACTGCCCTACACATCATCTCAACTGAGGTTGCTGGAGGAACAGGATGTGGAATACAGTCACGTTTCAGAGAGGAACCTAAAGTCAGACTGGACCAGGGGTCTCGCCCCGACCTCTGCCTCTTCACCCAACCCCCACCTGGTCAGGCAGTGACCCTGGAGGGGCTGGGATGATGCTGGGAGGGCCGTGAAATGGGGAGCCAATGGTGAGAGCATGGTGAACACAGAGAGCCCAGACCCCACACCATCTGGGGAGGAACTCATGTGATGCTGGGAGCACTGGGAAGGCAGGGAGCCTGGCTGCAGCACTCACTGTTCCTCTCATCTGGGACAGGATTGGGGTGGATGATGAGAAAAGTTTCCTGAATATCATAGTTTCCAAGCCTGGCAGGATGACTCACCCCGGTTGCACTCACAGCCAAGACCCACTCGGCCTCTGGACCAATCTACCGCAGGGGATGTTAAAGTCAGGAGTGTGAATACTACTGAGCCTTCTGCCAGGGCATAAGAAACAGCAAGTGTAGGATGACCAGCAGGAGGCTCAGACTACTCTGCCCCCCACTCTCCCACTTTGAGTGGGGAGGAAGCCTTGAGCCCAGGGGGTTGAGATTTCAGTGAACTATGATCATGCCACTGCACTCCAGACTGGTGACAGAGCAAGACTCTGTCACACACATGCTCACACACACAAATTAAATTGTGATATAATACATGTAACATGAAAGTTTCCATCCTAACCATTTTTAAATGTAAAAGTGTCTTTTTCAAAATGCAGTATTTCCACCTGCCTGAGCAATCCTGGACCTTCTTCACCTGAATTTTTTCTTCCTAAAGCAAGGACCACTTTAAATCAGACTGTATTAGTTTTCAATAGCTGTTGTTACAAATTACTACAAATTTAGTGTTTTAAAACAACATACATTCATCCAGGCACGGTGGCTCACGCCTGTAATCCCACCACTTTGGGAGGCTGAGTTGGGCAGATCACGATGTCAAGAGATCCAGGCCAACATCACGAAACCCCGTCCTACAAATAATACAAAAACTAGCCAGGTGTGATGGCATGTGGCTATAGTCCCAGCCACTCAGGAGGCCGAGGCAGGAGAATCATTTGAACCCGGGAGACGGGGTTGCACTGAGCCGAGATCATGCCGCTGCACTACAGCCTGGTGACAGAGCGAGACTCTAACTCAAAAACAAAACAAAACAAAACAAAACAAAAACACACATTGATTTTCTTAAATTCTCCTATGGTTCTGGAGCTCAGAAGTCTGAATGGTCTTTTGAGGCTAACATCACTGCGCTGTCAGAGCTGTGTTTCTTTGGGAGGCTCTTGGAGAGAACCTGTCTCCTCCTCACCTTTTCCAGCTTCTCCAGCTGCCCACATCCATGGCACAGGACCCATTTCCCCACCTTCCAATGGAGCTCCACCAGGCTGGATCCTCAGGGTGCCCTCTGTCTTGTTCTCCCTCTTCTGTCCCCATCTTCCTGTATAAAGATCCTGTGGTTACAATGGACCCCTGGGAAATCCAGAGAATTACCCCATCTCCAGGACAGATGATGAGCAACCTCAGCTCCACCTGCAGCCTTCATTCCGCTTTCCATGTAACCCAGTGCAGAGGTTCCAGGGACTCGGACCTGCATCTTGTCAGGGAGGTGGGGGTGGGGGTGGGATGATTCTGCCCAGGACCCATACCATATACTTTTTATATTTATCATTTTTACAGCACAAAATGCAGGAGGGAGCAGAGCAATATTGGAGAAGAGATTTTTCATCCTATTAAAATTAAGCATGAGGCACACATCTTTGCTCTCAGTACTTTGGGAGGCCAAGTAAGAAATATTGCTTAAGCCCAGGAGGTCAAGGCTACAGTGAGCTATGATCATACCACTGCATGCCAGCCTGGGTCAGCCCAGGAGGTCAAGGGTGCAGTGAGTTATGATCACGCCACTGCATGCCAGCCCGGGTCAGCCCAGGAGGTCAAGGCTACAGTGAATTATGATCATGCCACTGCATGCCAGCCTGGGTCACAGAGTGAGACCCTGTTTCAAAAATAAAATGACATAAAATAAGATAAAAAGTTGCTTTTTATCCAATCTAGGTTGTGATAAATTAAGATATTAATTGCTATTCCACAGGAAAACCACTAAGAAAGTAACATTTTAAAATAATTAAGGGGCCAGGTGTAGCGGCTCATGCCTGTAAACCCAGCACTTTGGGAGGCTGAGGCGGGCAAATCCCCTAAAGTTGGGAGTTTAAGACCAACCTGACCAACATGGAGAAACCCTGTCTCTACTAAAAAATACAATAAATACATATGGAAAAGTAAGAACAAGGTGACAGGTGTAAATTCTGCCTTAGCAATACTTCCATTACCTCTCAAACTATTAAATACTCAAAAGCAAAAGCAGAGGTTGACAGAATGCATTTTATAAATGATCTAAAGATACAATGTAGATCCAAAGATACAAGTCGGTTGAAAGTAAAAGTATAAAAAAGACAAAGCACACCAATAGTAAAGAAAGACAGTTGAAATTGCTATTAATGATTTTTTGTCTGTGTTTCTAGAGACAGGGTCTTGATTTGTTGCCCAGGCTGGTCTTGCTCCTGGGCTCAAACAATCCTCTGATCTGGGCCTCTCAAAGTACTGGATTACAGGTGTGAACCACAATGCCCAGCCTGAAATTAATAATATCAAGCAATGTGGTGTTTAAGACAAAAATTTTTTCTGAAACACTCTTTTAAAACTAAATGATTAAAAAGAAAATCACAAAAAATCAGAAAATAAGATAAATTAAAACAAAAACACAGCATATTATAACTTATGAGAAGTAGCTAAAGCAGTTCTTAGAGGGAAATGCATTGCTGTCAGTGTGAATATATTGAGAAAGAGAAAAGAAACAAAGGAGTAATCTCAAATTGAGAACCTAATATTTCACTTGAAGAAACTCAAAAAAGAAGCCATCTACTCAAAATAAACGAACAATGAATAGGAATTAGAGTGTAAATAAATGAAGTAGAGAAGAGAAAAACATTGGAGAACTCAACAAAACCGATAGCTGAGTGTTTGAAAAGCTTGGTCTTTGGCATTGGAGGTGGCTTTGATGGATTTCTAGAAACAGACCAGGGAGAGGAAAGGAAAAGTAATTCTCAAGAGAGGAAACACTAAGGAGAAAGGTCTGAAAACACAATGACACCCACAGTTTCGAGGCTGGTGAGAAATCCACAGTGAGTGGAGCAGAAGCAAGTGCAGTGAGGAAGAAGAGTCAGGAGGGAGAAGGGAGAGGAGGATGGGAGAGCACAGGCACACCAGCATGACTAGGAGGAGCCCTGTGGGGTGACATTGCTGGGCTGAGATTGAAGGTGAAAGGATGTGACCTGTTTGGCGGCAGTGGGTGGTGAGGGGATTGGGAGGGAAGCGTCTGCTGGGCCCCTGGTTGCAGGTGAGTGCACCAAGTGCAGGGCGAAGTTTAAGGGCAGGGAGCCCTGGGAGTGCGGGAGGGTTTGTGTGGTGGAGAGCCGGTGGGAACAGATCATCTGTGTTTGTCCGGGATGTGTGTGCTCCTGTTTCTGCGACATCCCCTCCCTCACCTCTGGTCATGCCTGTGTCCTGGTAGCTCAGGCTCCTTCAGCCCCAGGGCGCAGTGGAGGTTCCAGCCTCAACACAGAGTCCCGCCGTGTCCTCTGGCCCCCTCCAATCCTCTCGTCCCTCCCATCCTCCTGCTATTATAGAAGATAGAAAGAAATCATTTACGTAGATAGGGTAAAGAGAGTCCCCGTCAAAAAACTTTCCTCCGAACAAAAAGCACCTCAGAAATTGCTCCCTTTCTAAGCTCAAGCAGTTCAAAGAAATCACTTGTCTTCTAACAAAGAGCATCCTAGAAGATCAGGCTGTAAAACACAGATAAGCAACTCACAGAAGGAGCACATAATAGGCACAGAAGGGGGAGCTTCCTGGATAATGACCGAACTTCACATACAGAAGATGGAAACGGAGCCTCAATGAGCACATTCCTGTCCTTTTTTTTCTTTTTCTTTTTTTGAGACGGAGTTTCGCTATTGTCGCCCAGGCTGGAGTGCAATCGCGCCATCTCGGCTCACCGCAGCCTCTGCCTCCCGGGTTCAAGCGATTCTCCTGCCTCAGCCTCCCAAGTAACTGGGATTACAGGCGCCCGCCACCATGCCCAGCTAATTTTTGCATTTTTAGTAGAGACGGGGTTTCACCATGTTGGCCAGGCTGATATCGAAATCCTGACCTCAGGTGATTCACTGGCCTCAGTCTCCCAATGGGCTGGGATTTCAGACATGAACCACTGCGCCTGGCCTCTGTCCATTTCTTTAGGCACACTGAGATAGGGAAGCCGGAAGCGCGCATGGGGTGGGGATGCCTGCAGCTGCAAGAAGGTGCCTGGGAACAGGCACAGAAACTCTTCATCCCCTTTTGTCACAGGCAGGTAAGCAGCGCAGAGCAACACAAACCAAGAGCCTGACTGTATGATCAAAGAATGGGGTGTGGGCTGCTAGAGACTCTGCCCTATGCAGATAGCACACCTGGTCCTAACCGCTTCTTCGGGCCCTATGGAGATAAGACACCCCCTCCTCACTGGCCCATTTATAAAAACTCTGACATTTTTACTACAACCTGGCAACCCGTTCGGGACACCTCTCTGTGACAGAGAACTGTTCTTTCCTTTCGCCCATAAAACTCCTGCTCCAATGTCACTACGTGGATTTGCGTCCCCGTCCGTGATTTCCTTGGCCGCGAGACCAAGCATTTATTCCAGACGACCAGCTGTTTCACTGCCCTTAGTTTCTGGTCTCGTTTCCGCCACTGTGTTTTCTCGGGCCGGGAGAAGCAGCCCCAGGGACGCGACAGGGGCAGAAGGAGCCCTGCGTGGGGAATTGAGAAGGGTGCGGCGCGGTCAGAAAGATCCGTCCTCCGCGACGCCCTCTCCTCTTTCTCCGACCCATTCCTGGAACTCACCGGCTCGCGCCGTCCAGGGACAGTCCTGCAGCAGAAGCAGAGCCAGGATGCAATGTATCAACGTGGGGCCCTCAGCCAGCGCCTTTGGGACCGGGACCTGGCGACGGAATGCCGAGGACACCGGTGTTCGCCGCGCAGGGGAAACTGCGGAGCTTCCCGCTGAGCCGTCTGGGGCTTTGGTCACCCGGGTGGAGCCGAAGCGCGGAGAAAAGTCCTGACCTTTCACTCCTCCTGTCTCCTGCTTCCCATCCTTCCCAGGAGATCATTTCACTTCATTGTTTTGCAAATCTTTTCTCCCATCTGAGCGCTACTTCTTTGTTGTCTTAAATGAGTGTTTCACAAAGAGCACGGATTGGGTTTTGCACTTTTTTTGTGTGGTTCGTTTTTGTGTGTCTGTGGGTGGTGAAATCGGGTCGGAGTCGCTCTAAAGTCATTTTTGTCTCTTGCGCGCCTCAGGGAGGATATTAAAGGCTTTTGTGGATTTCAACCGCTAAAGCCTTTCCTCAAAGTTCATTGCGAGGGGTTTCAGTTCCGCCCGGCAGCATCCCTCAGGGTTCTGCGCGCTCCCGTGGCACCGTCTGCGCCCGAGCTCCGGTCCCGTCCCGATTGCCTGATGCCCCGCAGGGAGCGCCCAGCGGCCGCCGATGTCCCACCAGCAGGCACCGGGCGCCTTGCGGGACCCGCGGGCGGAACTGCCTTTGGAAGACGCGTGAGAACTCCACCCCATCGCGGCAGGGGACAGTTATTATCTCCGAGCTTGAGGTGAGGGGAAATCAGAGGCGGCTGATGGTTTCCTCCTACAGCCTGGTGCGGGGCGCGGGGAGGACTTTACACCCAGCTCCTGCCGAGACGTGACCTTACAGCTGGGGTCCTTGGGGCTCCAAAAGTGCGGCTTCCGCGCGGATCCCAGTCCTGCTTGCTTTGAGGCTGCTGGTGAGCGGCGCCTGCGCAGGGGAAGTTGTGTGCCCGAGTTGCTTACCTGTGTTTTATTGATCTTCTAGACCGCTCTTTGTTAGAAGAGAAGTGATTTCTTTGAACTGCTTGGGGTTAGAAAGAGAGCAATTTCTGAGCTGTTTTTTGTTAGAAGGAAAATTTTTTGCCGTGGACTATTTTTACCCTATCTACCTAAATGATTTCTTTCTTATCTCCTATAACAGCAGGAGGATGGGAGGGACGAGAGGATTGGAGGGGGCCAGAGGACACGGTGGGACTCTATGTTGAGGCTGGAACCTCCACTGCGCCCTGGGGCGGAAGGAGCCTGAGCTACCAGGACACAGGGGTGACCAGAGGTGAGGGAGGGGATGTCGCAGAAACGCAAGCACAGAAATCCCAGACAAACCCAGATGCTCTGTTCTCACCGGCTCTCCACCACACAAACCCTCACGCACCCCCAGGGCTCCCTGCCCTTGAACTTCCCCCAGCACTTTGGGTCCAGGGGTCGGGCCAGGGGCTTCTCGTCGTTCACTTCCCTACCCCTTCGCCTGCGGTCCAGGGCTCCTAGTTACTCCGCTGGGCTGGGGCCCCTTCCAGGATGGACGTACTGAGGCTGAGTAAAGCCCGGGACGTGTGGAAAAGTAGGTACGGAGAGAGGACAGGAGAAAGGGAAGGAGAAGCAGGTGGCAGGAGGACGAGGAGAAACCCCCGCCCCGAAAATGGGGAGAGGGTGACACAGGGACAACCCCCCCACCCCCGGGTTAGTCAGGATTCTCCAGAGGGACTGCATCAATAGGATATAGGTATATATATATATATATATGAAAGGGAGTTTATTAGGGAGATTTCGCGCACGCGATTTCAAAGCGAAGTCCAATGGTAGACCGTCTGCAAGCTGGGGAGGAGACAAGTCAGTAGAGGCCAAAGTCAGAAAGCCTCAAAATCGGGGAAGCCCACAGGGCAGACTTCAGCCCCCTGCCAAAGCCCCCAGAACCCCCAGAAGTCGGAAACTGCTGGTGCAAGTCCCGGAGGCCAAAGGCCAAAAACCTGGAGTCTGATGTCCAAGGAGGAAGGAAGCAAGAACCCGCAGGGGAGGCAAAGAGAAGCCGGAGAGCTCCGCCTACGGAGTCACCCCACCCTTTCCTGCCTGCTCTCTTCTAGCCCGGCTGGCAGCCCATGGTATGAGGCCCACCCACACTGATAGGGGTCTTCCTCTCCCAGTCCCCGGACTCAAATGTCAGTCTCCTCTGGCAGCACCCTGACAGACACACCCAGAAAGAGTACATTACCAGCCATCTAGGAATCCCCCAATCCAATGCACTGGACACCTAATATTCACCATCACAGCCTCGCATGCCACACTCTCATCCACACTCCACCCCGACTCCATCACTCTGTGCCCTGCCTCTGGCAGGGGTGAAGGATCCAGTCTCTCCATGTCTTCACTGTGATTATGATGACAGCCATCCTACTAGGTGTGAGGTGGCATCTCCTTGTGGGTGTGATTTGCATTTCCCTAATGGCTATTGATGTTGAGCCTCTTTTGATGGGCTTAGTGACCAATGTGTACTTCTCCGGAGACATGTTCATTCAAAACCTTCCCACATATTTATATTGCATTATTTCTCTTTACAATACTGAATTGTAAGAATGCTTTATATATTCAGGATAACTAGTCCCTTACCAGCTATATAGTTTGCACATATTTTCTCCATGCTGTAAGTTGTCTTTTCACTTTCTAAATGACATTCTTTTTGAAGCACAGAAGTTTTACCTTTGGAATATGTCAAATTAAACTATTTTCATATTGTCAATAGTGCCTTGGCATACACTACTTAAGCAGCCTTAGCCAAACTCAAAGTCACGAAGATTTACTTACGTGTTTTCTTTCTCTTCCTTCCTTTCTCCCTTCTTTCTTTCCTTCCTTCCTTCCTTCCTTCCTTCCTTCCTTCCTTCCTTCCTTCCTCCCTCCTTTTCATGACAAAGTTTCACTCTTGTTGCCCAGGCTGGAGTACAATGGCAGAATCTTGGCTCACTTCACCCTTCATCTCCCAGGTTCAAGCGATTCTCCTGCCTCGGCCTCCCAAGTAGCTGGGATTACAGGTGCCTGCCAACATGCATCTCTAATTTTTCTATTTTTAGCAGAAATGTGGTTTCACTGTGTTGGCAAACCTGGTCTCGAATTCCTGATCACAAGTGGTCCGCCTGCCTCAGCCTCCCAAAGTGCTGGGATTGCAGGCGTAAGCCACCACACCTGGCCATCCAGCCCCATTCTTGAGGACTTTTCTCTCATACCCTAATAACCTATCAAAGCCTCCCTCTCCTAGTACACATTAGGCACTATGTTTAGGGGCACATAGACATTCAGTCTCTAGCACCACCTCTGCTGAGTCCTGTCTCCATGGAAATGAGGAAGCTGAACAGCCTCCTCCACACAGTCTCCCCTTGACTGCCATTGCCTCGGAGTGACAGTGAGTAACTCACTAAGGCCAATGGCTGGGCTTCCTTGGGGACAGTTCCAGGGGCCGTTTCCTTGTTTGTGTCTGGGGATCCTTCCCTAGTTCTTTGCACATCTTGCATTTTTTGAGATGAAACTGAATGCTTACAAGAATACAATGTGGCAGCTCTGGGAATCAGATGTCCCCTCTCTTCAAGGTGTGCTACTGCTGCTTATTTAGTGACTTTCCTGGATGGATCTTATAACATCTGTATTCCCTGTCACAGGTGGACCCTGAAGTCTCTGCTCAGTTAGGTGAGGTTGGACAGAGGTTTGCATCAATGCCTTGAGCCGGCGAGTCTCTCCCCAGTGCTGAGGGTTTTGTGTGTGTGGTGCACTCCTGCCCCTGCCGCACTCACTGCAGCTCCACTTCCTGCCTGCACAGAACCTCCAGGTCAGCCAAAGATCAGAGATGTGGCCTTCTCAGGTGCTTCCTGGGCACGTGCCAGCCCCTATGCACATCTCATTCCCCAAATCTTTCTCTCAATTTCCCCCACTAGCCTCTTGTTTGCCCTACATGCAAACGGTGAGGTTGTATAGTTGGAATGATTGCTTTTAGCCAATGCTCTGAAGATCTGGCTTTTCCCCTAGAAAGAGACCTCAGCAGGTCAAAGGAGGACAAACCCAATGAATGGAGTTTTCCAGTGAGTCCCAGATAGGCCAAATAGAGTTCTCTGGGGCTGGGGCTTTTGAATGGCTCCAAGCCCAGCATGCCCCTTCAGCAGGTGGAGACTGTGGCTTTGCAGCTGTCACGGACATGGTGAGTCCAGTGTTTTCTGGGCATAATAAATCAGCATATATTGTGCAGACAAGAAGTAGAAAGAAATGTTAGGAGGAAGAATATAAAGTTTAAGTACGAAGGGAAGAATTATTAAAAAAAAAAAAAAAAACCAATGCGGAAAGGGGCAAGGTTGACTTGGTTGTAGCTAACCTGGTGGAGAAACGCAGCTGTCTGCAATAGAGGACCAGAGCTGTTAGGTTCCTCTGCAATGCCGAGACCACCTCCACAACCTGCCCTGCGTCATTCTCTCTCCCGAGGCTGAATGCAGCTCTTGTGCTTCCAGTGCCAAGGAAGCCACAGTCCTAGGCCAGAGGAAGGGCTGAGGTGGACAGTGGAAAAGGAGGAGGTGGGTGCAGAAGGAGAAGGCTGACAGCAAGGATTTCCTGAGGATAAACAAAAAATGTCACTTGAAAATGGAGAAAAAGTAGTAAGGGTATAAAGAAGATGGAAATCATCTGTAATTCCATTATACAGTGTTTAATTTTAGGGTTTGGGCACTTTCATGTATAATTTTTATACAATCAGCATCACAGAACTTATGATTATTTTAAATGACTAGAGTTTTTTTTTTAAGCTGGGTTTGGGTTCATAGTGCAGAGAAAAATGGGGTTAACTCTGATCAGTTAACCCCATTTTTTTGGCCTTATGTCATTTTATTTTATTTATTCATTTTAATTTCAACCTATATAACTGATTAAAGGGTACACATACAGGTTTGTTGCATGGGTAGATTTTGGGAGGCTGAGGCTTGGTGTCCCAGTGATCCCATCGCTCAAACAGTAAACATGGCACCTAACAAGTGTTTTTTTTAGCCCAGGTGCCCCTCCTCTCCCTCCCATCTAGTGATCTCCAGTGTCCATGGTTCATGTGAATTCAATGTTTAGCTGCTAGTTTCCAATGGGAACATGCAGTATGTGGTTTTCTGTTCTTGCATTAGGTTGCTTAGGATAACAGCCTCTAGTTCCATCCATGTTGCTGAAAAGGACATGATTTTCTTGTGTTTCATGGCTGCATAGATTTCCATGGTGTCTATGTACCACATTATTTTTCATTCAATTCACTGTTGCTGGGCACTTAGATTGATTCTGTGTCCTTGCTGGTGAGAGTAGCACTGTAATGAACATATTGGTGCAGGTGTCTTTTCGATAAAATGAATTCTTTTCCGTGGATATATCCCGAGTAGTGGGATTGTGGGATTGAATGGTAGTTCTATTTTAAGTTCTTGGAGAAATCTCCAAACTGCTTTCCATAGTGGCTGAACAAGTTTGCTTTCCCACCAACAATGTCTGTTTCTTTTTCTCTGCAGCCTCACCACCATCTCTGACTTTGTGACTGGTAAGAGATGATAACTCATTGCAGTTTTGATTTGCACTTATCTGATGATTAATGATATTGAGCACTTTTTCATGTTTGTTGGATACTTGTATGTCTTCTTTTGAAAAGTATCTATTCATGTCTTTGCCCATTTTTTAATTGGGTTTTTTGTTCTTGCTTGTTGAATTAAGTTCCTTGTAGATTCTGGATATTGGACCTTTATCAGATGCATAGTTTGCAAATAGTCTTCCCCATTCTACAGGCTGTCTGTTTACTGTGTTGCTAGTTTCTTTTTCTGTGCAGAAGCTCTTTAGTTTAATGAGGCCCCATTTGTTAATTTTTTTTTGTTGCAATTGTTTTTAGTGTCTTCTTCATGAAATCTTTGCCAGGCCCTATGTCCGCATTGGTATTTCTTAGGTTATATTCCGGGATTATTACAGTTTTGGTACTTACATTCAAATCTTCCATCCATATGTAGTTATTTTACATATATGGGAAGAGGTAGGGGTTCAGTTTCATTCTTCCGCATATGGCTGGCCAGATATCCCAGCACTATTTGTCGAATAGGGAGTTTTTCCCCCATTACTCATTTCTGTTGAAGATTAGATGGCTTTAGGTGTGCAGGTTTATTTCTGGGCTATTTTGTTCCACTCATCTAACTGTCTATTTTTGTACCAGTGTTGGTCTGTGTTGGTCACTGTAGCCTTATAGTATAGTTTGAAGTCTGACAATGTGATGCCTCTGGCTTTGTCCTTTTTGCTTAGGATTTTGACAGTTCGAGCTTCCTTTCTTTTTTTCTTTCTTTCTTTTTTTTTTTGGCTCTAAACAAATTTTAGAATAGATTTTTCTAATTCTGTGAAAAATAATATTGGTATTTTAATAGAGATAGCTTTGCATCTATAAATTGTTTTGGGAAGTGTGGCCATTTTAGCTATATTGATTCTTCCAATCAAAGAGCATGAAATATTTTTTCCATTTATTTGTGTTGCCTCTGATTTTTTTCAGCAGTGTTTTGTAGTTCTCTTGTAAAGATCTTTCATCTCTTCAGGTAGATGAACTACTAGGTACTGCACTTTCCTTGTGGCTGTTGTAAATAAGATCGTGTTCTTGCTTTCATTCTCAGCTAGAATGTTGTTGGTGCATAAGAATGCTACTGATTGTGTACATTGATTTGGTATCCTGAAACTTGACTGAATTCATGCATCAGTTCCAGGAGCCTTTTGACAGAGTCTTTCGGGTTTTCTTTTTTTTTGTTTTTTGAGATGGAGTCTTGCACTGTTGCCCGGGCTGGAGTGCAGTGGTGCGATCTCGGCTCACTCCAAACCTCCGCCTCCTGGGTTCAAGCAATTCTCCTGTCTCAGTCTCCCAAGTAGCTGGAATTACAGTTGCCCGCCACCACGCCCTGCTAATTTATTTGTATTTTTAGTAGAGATGGGGTTTCACGATATTGGCCAGGCTGGTCTCAAACTCCTGACCTCGTGATCCACCCACTTGGGCCTCCCAAAGCGCTGAGATTACAGGTGTGAGCCACCATGCCCGGCCGTCTTTCGGGTTTTCTATGTATGGAATCACATCATGGCAAAGGGAGGTGCTTTGGCTTGTTCTTTTCCTATTTGAATGCCTTTTCTTTTTTTGTCTTGCCTTATTCTTCAGCTAGGATTTTCCTGCTGCCTCCTTCAGGTCTCTGGGGGTTATAACCTCCATGCCAGCTCCCCTTCTGCACCTGGGGTTTTCCTCTGAGCCCCATTCACTCCCACAACTGTCTCTTTCATTCACTTGCTTGCTCAGCCTCCAGCCACCCTTAAATCATGTCAGGTTCACTTGATGAAGGAGAGAAAACCCAACCTCTGTGAGTTTGAAAAGGACTCTGGATTCCTGATAACTGTGTCCTGGGTCCCCGTGGTTGCTGGAGGAGGTGCATAATTGCTAGATCACAGCCATTACAGTCACCTGGCTGCTTCCATTCCCAGCTTCCGTGGGCCTGAGTCTGGTGGCCAGGAGCCTGCAGCAGGGGTGAGGCAGGAGGGCCCAGGTATGCAGAGATGCCCCTCCTCCTGTCACCTGGCTGTGCTGCCCAGGACTCTCCTGCCAGCTTTTTGTCTTCTTCCTGTTCCCCCAGTCACTGGCCCAGGTCACCCAGCCTCGGGGTGGGGGCTGCCAGGGCCTTCCCACTGGCCTCCTCCCAGGACTAAACCGGGCTCCTGTCCTCAGCCCTAGGCATGGGAGGCTCTTCTCACACACAGATCCCGGGACCCACCAAGCTCTGCCCCTCCCAAGTCTGAGAACTGCCCACCCCCGTGTGTCTGTTGTTCTCCAGACCACCCTTCACATGGCCTCTCCTGGACAGAGGCTCTAGTGCATCAGGCAAGAACCTTCTAGGCTCCTGTGTCCCTGCACAGTCACAGAGGTAGCTGCCATCCTATGCCCCTGTCCGGAAGCAGAGACAGGCCCTGGGCTTGGTCCTGGCCTCCTCCTCTTTCCCAAAGCTTCAGGGCCCTAGGGATTGATGGCCACCAGGTGAAGGTGATCCCCACATGAAGACTGTGTGGAGAGGGAGGTCAGTGCTTACTTTTTGTCATTTAATGGGGAAAGGGCTGAGCGGCTGTGGGAAGAGTGGGACTCAGGGGCTCTGCCCAGTCCTCGCCCCAAGCTAAGCCCTCCCCACCAGCCAGGGGCCACTGGGCTCTTCATGTCCCTCATATTTCTGCCCACAGGTCTAGATGCCTCCGTGGTGACTGACACGAGGATCTGCTGGGGATTCCTCAGTTGTGGTTAAACGAAGTGACCACATGGATGAACCAAATGGAGAGGAGGTACAGCTGCAGACTCAGGCCTGGGCGACCATCGATGGCTGTGTGGTAAAGCGAGCCCCAGGCGGAAGGAGAACCCTCCCTCAGCTCCTGTGCCCATGGAAATCCAACCCTTCACAGATCTGAGTCTCATCTGGATTAGGCCATATATTTAGGTGATGAAGGGACTCTGGGCCTGAGCTGCTTCATTCTCTAGAGGGGCCTGGGGGCTGCCTGCAGATGAGGAGGGGGCAGGAGAAGCTGCCTGAGGCTGAGGGATGAGAAGGAAATGCCTGGAGGCCCTGGCTTTGCAGGAGGGGGAGGAGCTCTGCAGCCATTTATGGAGGTATTCACATCAATTTCTGAAAAGTAAGTTTTTCTTCAATTTCTATCTTCAACTAGTAAAAGAAATATGAAACAATCAGAATGAACAGAGTGGTTGCAAGCACATTACGGAGAACTTCTCTGCCTGCGCTACTTGAGAGTGAGCTGTCACACTGATGCCCCATCTTAATGATGCCACCTCATGCCCCATACTTTACTGTGGTTTCCTTGCAAACCAGGACAATCTCCAGATAACCACTGTGCAAACTCCAAATTAGATTTCACTCCAGACATTACGACCACCTCATGCTCAGATGCCACTCCGGGTTCAGCAATTGTTCTAAGAATGTCTTTAATCACCAGGGAGCTGATATATGTGGGCATTTCCTACCCCCTTATTTTCCTAAATATATACATTATGGTGTTCTATTTGTCCCAGTGGTAGATCTATATATTTTTGGAAATATGGAAAGTGATCTAAATTGATGTGATTATTTTTATTGCGTGTAAATCTGCAATCCTCACTAACATGTTGGAAAAGTTTAACATTTCATCCTGCATTTGGATTGGTTCATTTTTGCCAGTTCAGATTTTGTAGTCTGATGTAGAGCAAAAGAGAAATCTTTCATCAACATTGAAAAGCATCCTGTACTGTACTAGCATATTTCATTGCTAACTTTTTGCTATGGCAAAGAACAGCACAGTCCGCAGTCTAGTATCTCCATGCTCTCTGGAACGTTTGGAGCCCCAAACTGACTCTGGGATTGCTGGTTAGTGGATGAGCACAGCGTCCGCTGTCCTGGATACTGCCTGAGTAGACGTCAAAGTAGTGATTCAATCTGGACTCCTACCTACAATGTAAGAAGTCTCTGATATTCCATTTCCTGTCCACCAATTGGTAGACACAGATTTAAAAAATTATCAGTAGGATGGGTGTGCAGGGGTAGACCATTGTTCTCTTGATTGTGTCAGAGCTATGAAAGCTTTCACAGGTTTCTTCAGCATCTCTGAACTGCTCAGAGCATTTGCTCAAGAATTAGGTGTACTTTATTAATTTCTAGGAGTTCTTTATGTAGTCTGCTCCTGATCCTTCATCTGTGGGGGAATACAATAACTTTTACAAATAGAGATGTATCTGTGGTGAGGATTTCTTCTACTAGAAGGAGCGTGGTCAGGGCTAACGAATGATGAGAAAAGCCACTGCTGAGCATGGAGTGGGCTGGGGCCAAACCAGGAAGCATCACATTCTGGAAGCAGGGATAGAGGCAGGAATATCTGCCAGCCCCCAGGGCATCAGGACAGTAGTGAAGACTGATAGAAAGGCTGCTTGTAAATAGACTGACAGCCAGCCTGCTTGTAAATTAAGAGTGATCTTTAAAGTCTCTGTTTCCAAAAGATATCTAGCAGCATCCCTAGTTGTATTACTAAAAACAACATGGCAGAATAATGAAATTCCATTAATTCTCTACTGGGTTATAAACCAAAATTCCAAAGTCAATAAGGTTCTTTGAAAATAGACATCTTTATTTAACTATAAGTCTAGGCTAATAAATTACTAAATAAAATAATCATGAATGTAATACTTTTCCGTATTAAACAATTTAAAATTTCTACAACAGGCACTGTGGTTCATGCCTGTAATCCCAGAGCATTGGGAGGCCAAGGTGGGAGGATTGCTTGAGGCCAGGAGTTGAAGACTAGCCTGAGCAACATAGGAAGACCCAATCTCTACCTAAAAATAAAACAATGTGCCGGGCATGGTGGCATGCGCCTGTAGTCCCAGCTATTCTAGAGGCTGAGTCTAGAGGATCACTTGAGCCCAGGAGCTGGAGATTACAGTGAGTGAAGACTATGCCACTTCACTCCAGTATGGTTGACAGGATGAGAAAATGTAAAAAACCATAAAAATAAAAAAATTAATACAATTCTTGGTCAGTGCATCGAAAGGATCCCTGAGGTCTGAAGTCCAGCATGCACTGGAAGAATAAGCGATACTGTTTGGAAGAATAAGGTCACGCTTCAGAGAAGTGTCTGCTTTTCCACAATCAAAAAAGTAGAAAGAAAATGCTTTTTGCTGGGATTTCTTGTTCAGTTAAAACTTGTGCAGGAATTCCATCCATTAGCACTGAGAGAAAATGGCAGAAGGTGTTAAGAAAAATGGCTGCTGGGATCATGAGCAAAGGTAATGAGTGGGATGAAATGTTGAGTCGACAATGTCCTCATCATCTGCTGGGGGCCTCTGGGCTTGCTAAGGCTTGAACTCCTGCTTTCCAGAAAGGCACAGTGGTGAGTAGACAGGCGGCCTCCCTGAAGGGAGAGCAGGACCCAGACCAGGCTAACAGAGGCTTCTTGATATCACCTTCCACCTTGAGAAAAGATGAAGCATTGGTTTAAGTGGCTGAGAAAAACCTGGGTCTGTTCTCCTGGGTGATCCCTCCCAGACCCTCCCCATTTTGGAGCCTCTCCTCCAAATAAGGAACATGTTTTTCCCTCCAACCCTACCCCTGGCTCTGTACCCTGTTCCAGCCTTCACCCTCCTTGAGGCTGGGAATGAGGGGTCTGCACGCTCACTCAGGGACTGCTCCACCCTCTCATAGAAGGGTCTAGAGGACCTGGGGGAGCCCTGTCCAAAGAGAGGTCTCTGGATCCATGTTCCCTGGCCTTGGGTGGGCTTGTAGACAAACCACCTTCTTTCTCCTTCACTCTCAGCCTTTCCTCACCCTGGGGGAGCTGCACCCATAGCTCTGAATGGGACTGTCCTTGCCCTGCCCCATTCATTCCTGGCCAAGCTCAGTGGTGAGCATGGAACTCCAACAGCAGCTCAGCTCCCCTGCCTGAGTCCACTCTGCTCCAGGCAGGGCCATCAGCTGGCTCAGGATCTGGAGTGTGCAAGAGGTGGAATGGCAGGGGCATCGCCCCAGGGCCCAGCAAGGACTCCCATGGGTCCAAGGGGCCTGGCCTTTTCCTAAATCTCACCCTGGACACGCTCTACTCTTCACCTTCCACCTTAACTGCTGGGACCCGAGCTGCTTTCTCTGGGAATGCAGCCTTAGGAACTGGGTGGGCCAAGGCCCTCACAGCTCCCTCGTCCTGGGATTCTCCCAGATCACTCTCTTCTTAGCCTCCTCCAGGGACGCCCTTTCCCTTGACATCCTTGGTGAAGCAGCCATGCTGCTCCTCTCCTACTGTGCAGACTGCCCATGCCTGAGTTCCTGCTGCCTGCAGGCCACACACCACTACCCTTCCCGAATAGGAACCTGCTCTGAAACAGGCCTAAAATGGCTAAACTCTCTCAAGCTCAACAGGCCTTGAGCCTTGGTATGGGCCCCTCCCTTTCCCTCTGGTTCTGACAGTGAGAATCCATCAGAACTCAGGGCTGAGCTACCCAGGTCATTGCCAGTAGGTGACACTAGGTCTCATTCATGTCTCATGTCAGGATGAGAAGGTCCCAGCAATGGGGATGGGTGGGACTCTGGGAATTCTCCTTCTGCATCCTCCCACCTCACCCATCTGCTTCTTGCTCCCCTCCCAATATTGCCCACATTACCTGTCACTCTAAAGAACTCTCCTCAGATGCCAGGGAGGATAAAGCAGAGGATGATGAGGAGGCTCCAGGGACTGAGGGTGCTGGCCATGGCTTTGGGTTGGGTTGTGCCTGGGGTCAGAGAGGGTGGTTCTGAAATGGAAACACAGGAGTGACAACCCTTGTCCAGGCCCCAAATCTTAGGGGATGCCTCCTCAGCTCCTGCCCACCTCAACTCATCCTGGAAGAGCTTTTGTCCCACAATGCTGTGGGGAAGCTGCTGTGACCGTTCCTGGGTTGGGAAGGGAGGGGGGTGTCCCCTGTCCTCAGGGAGCTCACACAGCTGCTGAGGGAAGCAAGGTGACAGCACAGCCCACCCTCCTGCTGTGGCGGAAGAGGAGATGATGCCCCAGGGCCAGGGAGGGGAGGGTCTCAGGGCTGGCATTCTAGGTGGTTTCAATGGATATACAGACACAGACAAGGGGAGAGGAAAGGAAAAGTGATTCTAGGAGGAAGGAACACTAACGAAAAAGGTCTAGAAACACTATGACACCCACAGATTCGAGGCTGGTGAGAAATGCACAGTGGGTTGAGCAGAAGCAAGTGCAGTGAGGAAGAGGAGTCAGGGAGAAGAAGGGAGAGGAGGATGAGAGAGCATAGGTACGCCAGCACCCCCAGGAGGAGCCCCCCATGAGGGGGTCATGTTCACACTCACTTAAACACGCACACACAGACACACACACACACGCACTCACACAACGGGCTAAGATCTGAACTCAAGAGAGCTGCCTTTTTTCACCTCTCACTTACTTGTTGGATCCAGCATTTGTTCCCAGTATATCAAAAGTCTTCAAGCCATGTCTTACAATCCCCCAGTGAAATGTTATGGAAGAACACGGTCACCTCCTTGTTCTCCCACTTCTCTGTCATCTTCTTGGCTCCAGGATGAAGTGCTGTCTACTTTCTGTTGTTTGAGTCAAAGAGGAAGAAAGTCTGTCCATTGAAGAGGAACTGCCAAGATCCTCTGCCGTGTCTGTGGGCTTCATGCTCACAAGACATCCTGGCCTGCAGAATGAGGGGCTCTGCCCCATTGCAAAGAGATCAGCTCTGATCTTGACAAATCCTGAGCCCCACCCTGCTTCCTTTCCTGACTCCTGGACTTGCTCTCTCTGCTGCATCCGGCCCATGCTCCTCAACCTCTTGGGTGACACAAACTTCTGATTTATTTTTTACAGGAAACCAATAAATGCCTCTAAGATACTACTGTGTCTGCTCTCTGCTGTCCTGGACTATTTTAAACTTACCGATGGGTATTACATTCTCCATTTCAATGTCAGGCAGTTGCCCTTTGAGGAAATCCCCCACATCTCTTAGTGTTTCAGTTTGTCTTAGTGTGCTTGTGTGGGAGAGAAGGGAGAAATCTCTTAGTGTTTCAGTTTGTTCTTCCCAGGTTTTTGTGACATTTACTTTCTTCTGCAGAGAAGCAAAGGCTTTGGCCTTGTGGTTAACACAGTCATAGTGAAGAAAAGGCCTTTCATCCACCAGGCCTTGAACTTCACACCATCGTGGTTCAGGTCTGAACTTAGGAGTGATGATGAAGTCATAGCAAAGACAGTGTGTGTCTGTGGAAGAAAAACACAGGAGAGGGTTGGTGTGGAGGAAAGTGGAATCTGAGACCCCTCCTCCCCCTTATGGTGACTGCAAATGAAGGCCTCTGAGGGGCTGGGCTGGCAGAGCAAGATGTGCCCCAGCCAAGCCTGTCATGTCAACTAATTAAAGACTAGAGTGTCTCCCTTGCTTGAGTACACGGAGGGGAAGGTTCCTGCAGCCATGAAACCACATGTCCCCTCCAGACATGTCTCACCTGCCCTGTGCCAACATCAGTCAGCACATGACCTTGTGGTGGAGGTGCCAGGCCTGTTGTGGCAGGAAAAGGCCTGGATGAGGAGGACCCTCAGCAGCAGCCCATGTGGACTGCAGGAGGTGGGAGAGGGTGTGGGAGCTGCCCTGGGATGCTCCAGCACAGTGGGTGGGGTGAGGGCAGAATTCAGTTTAGATAAACAAGTGATTATTGTCATGGGTCACATGATTTAACACGTTGGCAAAGCCCCAGTGAAGATGCCCATCTGCTATGAGCATGCATTCCTGGAACCTTGTAAAGGGATGGTTCACAGGGCAAGAAGTGGAAAATCCAGAACTTCTAAGTCAGGGTGTAGAGGAAAGAGCCAAAAGGCTCAGAGAAGCACCCATGCCAGAGTGGCTGCAGTACGAAAATCCAGAACAATGTCCATCCTCTGTGCTCATGGGAAGCCTGGAGGACTCCTGATTACCCAGCATACAAAGAAGGCCCCAGGAGAAGGCAGCAGTCTATCAGGAAGCCCAGGGATGCCTGTTGCTGAAGCCTGGGGTTGAGGGTAGGAAATGCTGTTCCTGAAATGGGCTCCCAGTAGTAATGGGGATGGAAAATCCTGAAATAAGAGATCTCAAGTGGAGGCCGTCAACTGTCAGGAGGAAGGAGGGGGCAAAGATGGAAATAATTAGAGAAGTCAATGCCAGGTGGGGACCTCAGTCATACGAAGGTGTGCCCATGGCTCATAGAACAAAGGGGTCAAGAATCCAAAAGAGATGGAAACTCAACCCGGATGCTGCTAGATTTAAATAACTACAACAAACAAAGACAAAACACAAGGATGGATGACCTGGAGGCTGAAAGGAGTCACCCCAGGAAATAACCGAGCTCCTTTGCCCAGCTTTGAGAACTGAGTCACATCTCAGACCCAGAGTCCATTACTAGAAGGAGAGTCCAGAGGCCCTGGTGGGCCCCTTCAACACCACAGCAACTGCAATGACTCCTTCAGCCTCCCCCAGAGAGTCAGATGGGCATTCACTCTGGTAACTGTACACCATGAAACAGCAAATACCCAGACACTTCTGGTGGACACAGTGTGTGATCCAACCTCCTTCCAGAGATCTGAAGCATTAACTTGCTCCCCTGTTACTCATGAGATGCATTTGGGGCAAAGTAACGGATGGACACCTGTGTCAGGTCCAGCTTAGGGGGATGTGCTGGGTTCATAGACCCATTCGATGGTAATTTCACATTTCCTGGATTTCTACCGGGAATGGATAGTGTTTGTAGTTAATGTAGTATCTATTACAGGTTGTGCTGGTCATATGACCTCCCCTGTCACTACTCAACTCTGCTCTTGTAGCTGGGATGCAGCCATACACACTCTGTGATGAGGGGTGACGCTGGACCTACCAATATGGCTATTTGACCCTGGACTCCCTAAGATCCCAGAGGCATGTGTGGTTGGAAAAGGTGCTATGTGGATTTCATGGTAATTGCCAACCGCAGAATCACAACAGGATCCCCTAGTGCTCAGAAGCAAGGCTGTGCCACTCACAGCAGTGAAATCCCCTCATTTAAAAGTGGCTCCTGCTGTGGTCCTGGGCCCCTGTGGAGATGGGCCTCCAGCTATGGGAGGGCAGTGACCACACAGCCTCAGAGCTGCCCATCACAGGGTGGGCTCCTCATCCTTTAGGTCATTAGGAAGATAGGCCCCACAGTGAGAAGACACAGGTGGGTCTCCTGGGATGGGCAGGAGCAGGGCCACAGGGAACCAAGAAGCTGCACAGGCAGTTGGCCCCGATCCCCAGGACACCACGTGGCTGCACCGCCTCACCCTCAGCTCACACCTGAGGCTTCAGGGAGGGTCCCTGATTGCCCTGAGGGACCGATGATGCCACCCAGCAGCAAAGGAGGGGGGCAGTAGGCCTGGACCCATGGAACCTCCATTCACATCCATCACATCCACACCACCCAGAAGCCACAGGCAGGGGAGGACACACCTGTGACTCTTCAACTTACACTACTTGGAGATGACACCCTAGGGGATGGGGCAGCAATTGCCAGGACACAGCATGTGCCCTCATCTGGGGTCAGCAACCTAGGACAGTGTCCACATCTGGTCTCCCTTTTATTTGCAGGTTGCCATTGCCTGCTGTTGCTCTACAAAGGGACAGGACTTGACACACAGACAGAGAACTCATGGCCAGCAAGGACCAAAGTGCCTTCAGCCTTTCCTTTCTAGAAAGGGTTTGCTGACTCCTGTCTGCGTAGTGACTATTCTGTATGACCCTGGCTCCCCAGTAGGAAGAACAGGCGGGTCTGGGACCCAAGGGCAGAAGTGGGCACCTCTACTCACGGGCGCTCCCAGGGTCATCCTGAGGGAAATGGGATTTCCCATCCCCCCTGCATTAAGTTCTGTGGAAAGCCTGGGGTGTGTTTGCTGGGGTGTGTCCTCAGGCAAAAGGGGACAAGGTGCTAGTTGGTTGGGGGAGGTGCTAAGGGCCCCTTCATGGATGGGGAGGTGAGGGAGGCCTGTGGGGTGACAGGGCTGGGCTGAGATGGGGAGTGAAAGAATGAGACCTGAGTAGCAGAAGTGAATGGTGAGGAAGTGGTGAATGGTGGGAAGTGTCTGGTGAGCCCCTGGGTGCAGGTGAGTGTCTGCAGCAAATTGCAGGGGAAGTTCCAGGGCGGAGCCCTAGGGGTGCTGGAGGGTGGAGAGCGGGTGAGAGCAGAGCATTTCTGTGGTTGGTGGGGGAGTTTGTGACCGCATCCCTGTGGAACCCCGCTTCACCCCTGTCCTGACCCCAGCTAGGGTTTCGGGGGCTCTGGTTTCTCCTTCCCGAGGGCGAGCAGGGCTGCGGAGCTGCATCAGGGATCCCCGCTCCACCTTGCCGTCTGCAGCCCTTTGGCCCCTCCACCCTCCTGTGGTTCCTCTTCCGCCCTCTTTAAAAACCCTCCTGGTCCGCAGGGCAAGCTGCAGCCGCAGGAAGCGGACCCAGCGTAAAGGAGCCGCAGCGGGGAACTCCGGGGGCGGGGGGGCCGATGCTCGGGGAGATCGCGCCGGTCCTTCTAGAAGCTTCCCTTCCTCTGAAACACGCTGCAGTCCACAGCCCCCCAAGTTTGGCCCCAGCCCCCGATTAGGCTCCATCCCCGAACTCACCGGCCCGCCCTGACCCGGACCAGCCGGACAGCAGTAGCAGAAGCGGGAAGCACAGAAGGAACGCGGGGCAAGCGGCCCCTGCCACTGGGGACCTGGGGCGCAGGGGACGGGAGTCGGGGTCGAGGCAGATATGGGCGGAGGAATCGCCTGGTGCCTCCCATTCAGGCTAGTGAATTGGACCGCTCCGCCCCGTCCAGCCCCGTTCCGCCCCGCCGCAGGCTGGGATCCAAGGGGCGTGATCCGACGGCTGCCCTTGTTTGGGCATGCTCCACCCCGCCCTGCTCCGGGGCTCGTCACGTGACAGCGGCCCCGGCGGGCGAACCCTCCCCCTCCACCCCAGCCCCGCGGCTTGGTGGCGGCGTCACCGGGCTCCGCGCGGGGCAGGACACGGTTCCTTCCATGACCGCCTCGTTTAATTTTTCAACACAGCATTTATCATTACCCCAATGTAAACACTGATGCACAGGAAGGTGAAGAAACTTAACAGGAATATACAGTGGCGGCGGTGACCCCGTCACCGCCTGCGCCAGCGACACACCCCCTCCCTCCGCCTGCGTCGCGGAGTCCACGACCCTCTCTGTCCAGTGCGCAGCCGCTTCCCCAGTCCAAAGCGGACCTTCTTTGCCTCTCCACTAAAAGCATGAGGAGGTCTTTGAGTATATTCTATATCCCTTTATGACTTTTGGAAAAAAAAGAAAAGAAAGCCCTAGAGGCCTACCGTGATCAACCATCATGTGATCAATTGTGTTTCCATGGAGAGCAGAACCCGAGAGTAGGGGTCTACGCATGGGTGGGGCTCACTTTGCTGCACACCCATCTATGTCCAACCACACCCAAATCCATGGCTGTATCCGCACTTCGGCTCAGTCCCTGGATGGTCCCTGCAACCATCCTCAAAGCGGACACCCGAGTGCATCCTCCTGTAAGTCACCATGGAACCATCTAGATCTATGGACAGAAGCCAGAGGGAGGTGGGGAGCCCAGTGGCCTCTGGCTGCAAGGGAGGGCTTAGCCTGGGGTGAGGAGTGGGCAGAGCTCCTGAGCCCACTCTACCCCCGGCCACTCAGCCCGTTCCCCATTGAATGAGTCTTCATGTGGGGAGACCTTCACCTGGTGACCAGCAATCCCTAGGGTCCTGAGGCTGTGGGAAAGAGGAGGAGGCCTGGACCAAGCCCAGGGCCTGTCTCTGCTTCAGGACAGGGTCATGGGAGGGCAGCCACCTCTGTGACTGAGCAGGGACACAGGAGCCTAGAAGGTTCTCGCCTGATGCACTAAAGCCACTGTCCAGGAAGGGCCACATGGAGAACGGTCTGCAGGCCAACAGACACACGGGGGTGAGCAGTTCTCAGACTTCGGAGGGGCATAGCTTGGTGGGTCTGGGGATCTGTGTTGTGAGAAGAGCCTCCCATGCATAGGGCTGGGGACAAGGAACCCGGGTTAGTCCTGGAAGTAGGCCACTGGGAAGACCCTGGCAGCACCACTCGTGAGGCTGGGTGACCTGGGCCAGTGACTGGGGGAACAGGAGGAAGGCAGAAGGAGGCCAGCAGGAGAGCCTCGAGCAGGATAGCCAGGTGAGAGGAGAAGGGGCCTCTGTGCACACCTGGGCCCTCCTGCCTCACCCCTGCTGCCGGCATTTGGCCACCACACTCAGGCCAGCCCAGGATGGGCACAGAAGTGGCCCAAAAGTGACTGTAATGGCTGTGATTTGGAGATCATGCATTCAGACATGGAAGTCAGCTGATATTGTGGCTGAATATTCCTGTGCAAGGTTCTTCAGCTTTCTGGGCATGGATGTCCGCATGTGGAAAATGACAAATGCTATGAACACAGATGAAATGAGCAGATTCTACAAGGAACCCTGTCCTTGCACATGCCAAGGACCCAAGGCAGGTCTCCTATTTCAGTTGTGAGCCCTGCTGCCCTCCCTGAAGTCAGCAACTGCCAGGCCCACCCTGAGGAGAGCTGGAGCTCTGAGCCCAGGCCGTGGCCTCTTCATGGCCCTGAGTGTGCTGTGAGGGGGTGGAAATGAAAGCAAGACCCGCCATCAGGACTCAGGCATGTTTTTCAGACCCACAGAGGATGATTTTTTTCTCCATCAGCTGGTGAGCCTGACATGATGTAAGTGTGGTTGGAGACTGAGTGAACCAGTGAATGAATGAGACAGTTGTGGGAGTGAATGGGGCTGGGAGGAATAGCACAGGTGCAGAGGGGAGCTGGAGCGGAGGATGTAACCTCCAGGGGCCTGAAGGTGGCAGCATCGAGGTTGGTAAATTTTTTTGCCCATTTTTCGTGTTTTAGTTTTTTTTTTTTTTAATTATACTTTAAGTTCTAGGGTACATGTGCACAACATGCAGGTTTATTACATATGTATACATGTGCCATGTTGGTGTGCTGCACCCATTAACTCGTCATTTACATTAGGTATATCTCCTAATGCTATCCCTTCCCCCTCCCGCTACCCCGCAACAGGCCCTGGTGTGTGATGTTCCCCTTCCTGTGTCCAAGTGTTGTCATTGTTCAATTCCCATCTATGAGTGAGAACATGCGGTGTTTGGTTTTTTGTCCTTGGGATAGTTTGCTGAGAATGATGGTTTCCAGCTTCATCCATGTCCCTACTTTTTTTTTTTTTTTTGAGACGAAATCTTGCTCTATTGCTCAAGCTGGAGTTCAGTGGGACGATCTCAGCTCAGTGCAACCTCTGGCTCCTGGATTCAAGCGATTCTCCTGCCTCAGCCTCCCGAGTAGCTGGGACTACAGGTGCCCACCATCATGCCTGGCTAATTTTTTTTTTTATTTTTAGTAGAGACGGGGTTTCATCGTGTTAACCAGGATGGTCTCGATCTCCTGACCTCGTGATCCGCCCGCCTCAGCCTCCCAAAGTGCTGGGATTACAGGCGTGAGCCACCGCGCCCGGCACCATAGCCGGGCAATGTGATGTCTCTGGCTTTGTTCTTTTTGCGTATGATTGTTTTGGCTATTTGGGCTCTTTTTTAATTCCAAAGAACTTTTAGATTAGATTTTTCTAATTTTGTGGAAAATGACATTGGTATTGATAGAGACAGTGTTGCATCTATAAATTGCTTTTGGAAGTATGACCATTTTAGCTATATTGATTCTCCAACCCATAAGCATGAAATATTTTTCCATGTATTTTTGTTGTCTCTGATTTTTTCAGCCATGTTTTGTAGATTCTGTTTTCACCCAAAATCTAGCAGAATCACTCATTTATTACTCCATATCATGGAGGAAAAATGATATAACATTAATTCTCTACTGGGTAATACAACAAAATTCCAAACTCAGTAGGTTTTTGGTACATAGAACTCTTTATTTAAATATCAGTAGAGGGCAACAAATTACTAAAGGAAACAATCATTAATATAATTTTTTATTAGATATTTAACGAATTATCTTTCAGGACATGGAAAGAATCCCTGGAGGTCTGAAGTCTAACATGATTGTTTTACTGACAATATCATTTGGAAGAACAGGGTCATCATTCAGAGAAGTAACTGATTTTCTAAACAAAAGCAGAAGAAAGAAAATGTTGACATATCTTATTTAGTCAGCCAGAACTTTAAGTGCAAAAATTCCATCAGGTAACACCAAGAGAAAATAGCATAAGATGTTAGGAATAACCGGTGGTAAAATTGTTGACAAAAGGGATCAAGGCAGCGAATGAGCTATTGGGTCCATGGTGTCATCATGATCTGCTGGAGGCCTCTGGACATACACAGTACGTGGTGGGCAGGTGGCCAGCCAGAAGGGAAAGTTTGATCGAGACCGTGCTCACAGGGGCTTTTTGGTTTCATCTTCAGCCTTCAGAAAGGATACAAATGTTGGTTTAAATGGTGAAGGAGAACCCGGATCACTTTTCCAGGTCTGGAAACCCAGTGACACCCGCAGTTTCAAGGCTGGTGAGAAATCCACAAGGAGGGGAGCAGAAGCAAGTGCAGTGAGGAAGAGGAGTCAGGAGGGAGAAGGGAGAGGAGAATGGGAGAGCACAGGCACCCCCAGGAGGAGCCCCCCATGAGGGGGTCCTGTTCACACTCACTCAAACACACACACACACACACACACACACACTGGACTGATTAGATCTGAACTCAGGACAGCTACCTTTGTTTTCTTCCCACTTACTTGTTCTCTTCAGCATTTTTTCCCAGTGTATCAAGAATTCCTCAAGCCAAGTTTCCATCTCCCAGTGAAATCTTCTGGAAGAACATGGCCACATCCCCGTTCTTCTCCCACTTCTCTTTCATCTTCTTGGCTCCAGGATGAAGCACTGTCTACTTTCTGTTGTTTGGGTCAAAGAGGATGAACCTCTATCCATTGAAGAGAAACTGCCAAGATCCTCTGCTGTGTCCATGGGCTTTGTGCTCACAAGACATCCTGGCCCGCAGGGTGAGAGGCTCTGCCCCTTTGGAAAGAGATCAGCTCTGATCTTGACAAATTCTGAGCCCCACCCTGCTTCCTTTCCTCTCTGCTGCCCTTGCTCCTTGACCTCTCAAGTGATATAAACCTGATTTATTTGTTTATTTTTAATTAATTAATTATTTTTTAACTAGGCTAAGAACATTATTAACCTTTTTTTCAAACTTTATTCTCAGGCTTCTTTGGCTTAATTAGCTGCAAAGAATAAATTGTGTATATGCAAAAACTGAAAAGAGCTCAGTGTCCAAGAGGCTTGGGCTCAAAAGTATTAGACACCTAGATTTTATCACATCCATAAACAAACATTTCTTAAAAAGCAGTCATAATATAAAATAGCAGTTCCTAGTAACTTATTCAAGTTTTATCTTCAGAAGTTGACTCAATTCAGTTTGCCTCATCCTTGAAAGCCTCATCAAAATTCTCCACAAGATCTGGAACTTCATCATCATCATCCTCTCCAGTTGCAAATGGTGCTGTTCCATCCACAGATTGTTTGGGCAGAGCTTCAGCCAGTCTCCTTAAACTAGCCGGACTGTCTACACCAAGCTGGATTAAGATGCTGGGTAGCATTTCTGTCAGCTGCTTTGTCTTAGCATGGCCTGTAATGGTGAAAGTGTTCCCTGCCAGAGATGTCTGAACGTCAGGGTTGTTAAAGTGGATTACTGTTCCTTGGTTTGTAAACATATTCACCTCTTCAATACCAGAGATATTGTTTACCCCTAACTTCTTTAAGGAGAACTGAAAGTTTTTATCTTCTGCTGTGGCTGTTCTATGAACCACCTTCTTCTTTCTGCAAGCAGGTCCTTTCCCACCAATGCACACTTATGCCTGCAGTTCGGCAAGTTTTTCCCGGTTCATGATTGTTTCTTTCATCTTGTCGGAGTGGATAAGGGGCCGCGTGGGAGACTAGGGTTGGTGTTCAGGTTGTCTCAGGTGGACCAGCTGAGATTAGGCACACACACGCTGGGATGCCCACCTGATTTATTTGTTGCATGAACACATTAAAGGTTTCTAAGCTATTATAGTGTCTGCTCCCTCCTGTCCTGGGCCATTTTAAACTTACCACTGGATATTCAATTCTCCACTCGAATGTCAGGCAGTTGCTCTTTGAGGAAATCCACCACGTCTCTTAGTGTTTCAGTCTGTTCTTCCCAGGCTTTTGTGACATTGACTTTCTTCCCCAGAGAAGCAAAGGCTTTGGCCTTATGGCTAACACAGTCATAGTGAAGAAAAGACCTTTTATCCACCTGATCTTGAACTCCACACCATCGTGGTTCAGGTCTGGACTTAGGAGTGACGATGAAGTCATAGCAAAGGCAGCGTGTGTGTGTGGAAGAAAAACACAGGAGGGGGGTGGTGTGGGTGGAAGTGGAACCTGAGACCCCTCCTCCCCCTTATGGTGACTGCAGGTAAATACCTCTGAGGGGCTGGGCTGGCAGAGCAAGATGTGCCCCAGCCAGGACTGTCATGTCAACTAGTTAAAGACTAGAGTGTCTCCTTTGCTAGAGTACAAGGCGAGGAAGGTCCCTGCAGCCATAAAACCACGTGTCCTCCCAAAACATATCCCACCTGGGCTCTGCCCACATCGGTCAGCACATGACCTTGTCATGTCAGCAGCCAGGCCTGCTGTGGCAGGAAAAGGCCTGGATGAGGAGGATCTTCCTCAGCAGCCCCTGTGGACTGCAGGAGGTGGGAGAGGGTGTGGGGGCTGCCCTAGGATGCTCCAGCACAGTGGCTGGGGTAGGACAGAATCCAATTTGTATAATAAAGAGATTATTGTCATAGTCACAGGATTTAACAAGTTGGCAAAGCCCCTGGCGATGCTGCCCATCTGCTATGAGATGCATTCCTGAAACCTTGGAAAAGGGATGGTTCACAAGGCTAGAAGTAGAAAATCTAGAACTTCTAAGGTAGGGCATAGAGGAAGGGATCACAGGCTCAGAGAAGTGCCCATGCCAGAGGGGTGTCAGTGTGAAAATCCAGAACAATGTCCGTCCTCTATGCTCATGGGAAGCCTGGAGGACTCTTGTTTACCCAGCATATAAAGAAGGCTCTGGGAGAAGGCAGCAGACTGTCAAGAAGCTCAGGGATACCTGTTACTGAAGGCCAGGGTTGGGGGTAGGAAATGCTGTCCCCTAAATGACTCCCAGGAGTAATGATCTGAAATAACTGATCCCAGGTGGAGGCTGTCACCTGTCAGGAGGAGGGAAAGCCAAACAACCTGCAGTCTGATGTCCAAGGAGGAAGGAAGCAAGAACCCGCAGGGAAGGCAGAGAGAAGCCAGAGAGCTCCGCCAACAGAGTCACCCCACCCTCTCTCACCTGCTCTCTTCTAGCCCAGCTGGCAACCCATGGTATGGTGCCCACCCACACTGATAGGGGTCTTCCTCTCCCCGTCCCCCGACTCAAATGTCAGTCTCCTCTGGCAACACCCTGACAGACACACCCAGAAAGAATACATTACCGGCCATCTAGGCATCCCTTATCCAATCCACTGGACACCTAATATTCACCATCACAGTCCCACAGACCACACTCTCATCCACACTCCACCCCGACCCCAACTCCCTGAGCTCTGCCTCTGGCAGGGGTGAAGGATCCAGTCTCTCCCTGTCTTCACTGTGATTATGATGACAACCATCCTACTAGGTGTGAGGTGGCATCTTCTTGTGGCTGTGATTTGCATTTCCCTAATGGCTATTGATGTTGAGCCTCTTTTCATGGGCTTAGTGACCAATGTATACTTCTCTGGAGAAATGATCATTCAAAACCTTTCCACATATTTATATTGCATTATTTCTCTTTACAATATTGAGTTGCAAAGAGTGCTTTATATAGTTGGGATACTGGTCCCTTACCAGGTATATAATTTGCACATATTTTTTCCATGCTGTAAGTTGTCTTTTCACTTTCTAAATGACATTCTTTTTGAAGCAAAGAAGTTTTACCTTTAGAATAAGTCAAATGAAACTATTTTTCTTTTGTCAATATTGCCTTAGCATACACTACTTTAGCAGTCTTAGCCAAACCCCAAGTCACAAAGATTTACTTCCATGTTTTCTTTTTTTTCTTTCTTTCCCTTCCTTCCTTTTTCCTTCCTTCCTTTCCTTCCCTTTCCTTCCTACCTTCTTTCCTTCTTTTCTTCATTCCTTCCCTCCTTCCTCCCTTCTTTTCTTGACAAAGTTTCACTCTTGTTGCCCAGGCTGGAGTACAATGGTGCGGTCTTGGCTCACTTCAACCTCTGTCTCCCAGGTTCAAGCAATTCTCCTGTCTCAGCCTCCCGAGTAGGTGGGATTACAGGCACCTGCCACTATGCACAGCTAATTTTTGTATTTTTAGCAGAAATGGGGTTTCACCATGTTGGCCAGGCTGGTCTCGAACTCCTGACCTCAAGTGGTCCACCCCCCTCAGCCTCACAAAGTGCTGGGATTACAGGCGTGAGCCACCACACCTGGCCAGCCAGCCCCATTCTTGAGGACTTTTCTCTCATACCTTAATAACCTATCAAAGCCTCCCTCTCCTAGTACACATTAGGCACTATGTTTAGGGGCACATAGACATTCAGTCTCTAGCACCACCTCTGCTGAGTCCTGTCTCCATGGAAATGAGGAAGCTGAACAGCCTTCTCCACACAGTCTCCCCTTGACTGCCATCGCCTCGGAGTGACAGTGAGTAACTCACTAAGGCCAATGGCTGGGCTTCCTTGGGGACAGTTCCAGGGGCCGTTTCCTTGTTTGTGTCTGGGGATCCTTCCCTGCTTCTTTGCATGTCTTGCATTTTTTGAGATGAAACTGAATGTTTACAAGAATACAATGTGGCAGCTCTGGGAATCAGATGTCTCCTCTCTTCAAGGTGTGTTACTGCTGCTTGTTTAGTGACTTTCCTGGATGGATCTTATAACATCTGTATTCCCTGTCACAGGTGGACCCCGAAGTCTCTGCTCAGTTAGGTGAGGTTGGACAGAGGTTTGCATCAATGCCTTGAGCCGGTGAGTCTCTCCCCAGTGCGGAGGGTTTTGTGTGTGTGGTGCACTCCTGCCCCTGCCGCACTCAGGCGGGCAGCTGATGTCACCACTGCAGCTCCACTTCCTGCCTGCACAGAACCTCCAGGTCAGCCAAAGGTCAGAGATGTGGCCTTCTCAGGTGCTTCCTGGGCATGTGCCAGCCTCTATGCTCATCTCATTCCCCAAATCTTTCTCTCAATTTCCCCCACTAGCTTCTTGTTTGCCCCACATACAAACGGTGGAGTTGCATGGTTGCAATGACTGCTTTTAGCCAATGCTCTGAGGATCTGGCTTTTCCCTAGAAAGAGACCTCAGCAGGTCAAACCATGACAAACCCAATGAATGGGGCTTTTCCAGTGAGTCCCAGACAGGCCAAATAGAGTTCTCTGGGGCAGGGGCTTCTGAAGGGCTCCAAGCCCCTGGTGCCCCTTCAGCAAGTGGAGACTTGTAGCTGTGGCCTTGTAGCTGTCATGGACATGGTAAGTCCAGTGTTTTCTGGGCATAATAAATCAGGATATATTGTGCAGACAAGAAGTAGAAAGAAATGTTAGGAGGAAGAATATAAATTTTCAAGTACGAGTTCGGAAGTATTAGAAAAAAAACGAGGAAAAGGGCAAGGTTGGCTTGGTTGTAGCTAACCTGGTGGAGAAACGCAGCTGTCTGAGATAGAGTGCTCGAGCTGTTAGGTTCCTCTGCAATGTCAAGACCACCTCCACAACCTGCCCTGCATCCTCCTCTCTCCCGAGGCTGAATGCAACTCTTGGGCCTTCAGTGCCAAGGAAGCCACAGTCCCAGATCAGAGGAAGGCCTGAGGTGGACAGTGGAAAAGGAGGTGGTGGGTGCAGAAGGAGAAGGCTGACAGCAAGGATTTCCTGAGGATAAACAAAAATGTCACTTGAAAATGGAAAAAAAAGTGAGGGTATAAAGAACAAGATGGAACTCATCTGTAATTCCATTATACAGTGTTTAATTTTAGGGTTTTGGCACTTTCATGTGTAATTATTATACAATTATCATCATACAAATTTTTATACAATTATCATCATACAACTTATGATTATCTTAAATGACTAGATTTTATCTTTTTGAGCTGGGTTTGGGTTCATAGTGCAGAGTTCTCTCGCTCTGGTCAGTTAAACCCATTTGTTTTTGGCCTTGTGTCATTTTATTTTATTTATTCATCTTTAATTTCAACCTATATAATACAAGGTACATATACAGGTTTGTTACATGGGTAGAATTTGGGAGGCTGAGGCTTGGTGTCCCAATGATCCCATCGCCCAAACAGTAAGCATGATACCTAACAGGTGTTTTTTCAGCCCAGGTACCCCTCTTCTCTCCCCGGTCTGGTGATCTCCAGCATCTGTGGTTCATGTGAATTTAATGTTTAGCTGCCACTTTCCAATGGGAAGATGCAGTATGTGGTTTTCTGTTCTTGCATTAGATTGCTTAGGATAATAGCCTCTAGTTGCATCCATGTTGCTGAAAAGGACATGATTTTCTTGTGTTTCATGGCTGCATAGTTTTCCATAGTGTCTATGTACCACATTTTTTTTCATTGAATTTACTGTTGTTGGGCACTTAGATTGATTCTCTGTCCTTGCTGGTGAGAATAGCACTGTAATGAACATATTGGTGCAGGTATCTTTTTGATAAAATGAATTCTTTTCCTGTGGGTATATCCCGAGTAGTGGGATTGCGGGATTGAATGGCAGTTCTATTTTTAAGTTCTTGGAGAAATCTCCAAACTGCTTTCCACAGCGGCTGAACAAGTTTGCTTTCCCACCAACAGTGTCTGTTTCTTTTGCTCTGCAGCCTCACCACCATCTCTGACTTTGTGACTGGTAAGAGATGGTAACTCATTGCAGTTTTGATTTGCACTTATCTGATGACTAGTGATACTGAGCATTTTTTCATGTTTGTTGGCCAATTGTAGGTCTTCTTTTGAAAAGTGTCTGTTCATGTTTTTGCCCAATTTTAATTGGGTTTTTTCTTCTTGCTTCTTGAATTGTTTAAGTTCCTTGTAGATTCTGGATATTGGACCTTCATCAGATGCAGAGTTTGCAAATAGTTTTCCCCATTCTACAGGCTGTCTGTTTACTGTGTTGCTAGTTTCTTTTTCTGTGCAGAAGCTCTTTAGTTTAATGAGGCCCCATTTGTCAATTTCTGTTTTTGTTGCAATTGTTTTTAGTGTCTTCTTCATGAAATCTTTGCCAGGCCCTATGTCCACATTGGTATTTCTTAGGTTATATTCCAGGATTTTTACTGTTTTAGTACTTATATTTAAATCTTTCATCCATATTGAATTATTTTACATATATGGGGAGAAGTAGGGGTTCAGTTTCATTCTTCTGCATATGGTTGGCCAGATATTCCAGCACTAATTTTCGAATAGGGAGTCTTTCCCACATTGCCCATTTCTATTGAAGATTAGATGGTGGTAGGTCTGCAGGTTGATTTCTGGGCTCTCTATTATTTTATTTACTAAATAAAATAATCATGAATGTAATATTTTCATATTAAATAATTAAAAATTTCTACAGCAGGCACTGTGGTTCATGTCTGTAATCCCAGAGCATTGGGAGGCCAAGGTGGTAGCACTGCTCGAGACCAAGATTTGAAGACCATCCTGGGCAACATAGGAAGACCCTATCTCTACCTAAAAATAAAACAATTTGCCAGGCCTGGTGGCATGTGCCTGTAGTCTCAGCTATTCTAGAGGCTGAGTCTATAGGATCACTTGAGCCCAGGAGGTGGAGATTACAGTCAGTGATGATTATGCCACTTCACTTCAATATGGTTGACAGAATGAGAAACTGTAAAAAGCCATAAAAATAAAAAGGAATATCACAATTCCTGGTCAGTGCATCGAAAGGATCCCTGAGGTCTGAAGTCCAGCATGCTATTTTACTAGCGATACTGTTTGGAAGAATAAGGTCATGTTTCAGAGAAGTGTCTGCTTTTCTACAATCAAAGAAGTAGAAAAAAAATGCCTTTTGCTGGGATTTCTTGTTCAGTTAAAACTTGTGCAGGAGTTCCATCCATTAGCACCAACAGAAAGTGGCAGAAGGTGTTAAGAAAAATGGCTGCTGGGATCATGAGCAAAGGTAATGAGTGGCCTGAGATGTTGAGTCGACAATGTCATCATCTGCTGGGGGCCTGTGGGCTTGCTAAGGCTTGAACTCCTGCTTTCCAGAAAGGCACAGTGGTGAGTAGACAGGCGGCCCCCCTGAAGGGAGAGCAGGAACCAGACCAGGCTAACAGAGGCTTCTTGATATCATCTTCCACCTCGAGAAAAGATGAAGCATTGGTTTAAGTGGCTGAGAAAAACCTGGGTCTGTTCTCCTGGGTGATCCTTCCCAGGCCCTCCCCATTTCGGAACCTCTCCCAAAAATAAGAAACATGTTTTTCCCTCCAACACTACCCTTGGCTCTGTAGCCTGTTCCAACCTCCACCCTCCTTCACCACACCACAGAGCCAGCCCAGGTCCTGTTACAGCCCAGGGGGGCTCACAACTGAGGCTGGTAATGAGGGGTCTGCACCCTCACTGAGGGCCTGCTCCTCCCTCTCATAGAAGGGTCTAGAGGACCTGGGGGAGCCCTGTCCAAAGAGAGCTCTTTCTATCCACGTTCCCTGGCCTTGGGTGGGCTTGTAGACAAACCACCTTCTTTCCCCTTCACTCTCAGCCTTTCCTCACCCTGGGAGCTGCACCCATAGCTCTGAATGGGACTGTCCTTGCCCCGCCCCATTCATTCCTGGCCAAGTTCAGTGGTGAGCATGGAACTCCAGCAGCAGCTCAGCTCCCCTGCCTGAGTCCACTCTACTCCAGGCAGGGCCATCAGCTGGCTCAGGATCTGGAGTATGAAGGAGGCAGAATGGCAGGGGCATCGCCCCAGGGCCGGGCAAGGACTCCCATGGGTCCAAGGGGCCTGGCCTTTTCCTGAACCTCAGTCTGGACACACTCTAATCTTCACCTTCCACTTTAACTGCTGGGACCCGAGCTGCTTTCTCTGGGAATGCAGCCTTTGGAACTGGGTGGGCCAAGGCCCTCACAGCTCCCTCGTCCTGGGATTCTCCCAGATCACTCTCTTCTTAGCCTCCTCCAGAGATGCCCTTTCCCTTGACATCCTAGGTGAAGCGGCCATGCTACTCCTCTCCTAATGTGCAGACTGCCCATGCCTGAGTTTCTGCTGCCTGCAGGCCATACACCACTACCCTTCCCGAAGAGGAACCTGCTCTGAAACAGGCCTGAATTGGTTAAACCCTCTCAAGCTCAACAGGCCTTGAGCCTTGGTATGGGTCCCTCCCTTTCCCTCTGGCCTCTGACAGTTAGAATCCATCAGAACTCAAGGTTGAGCTGCCCAGGTCATTGCCAACAGGTGACAGCAGGTCTCATTCATCTGTCTAATGTCAGGATGAGAAGTTCCCAGCCTCTGGGACTCTGGGAATTCTCCTTCCACATCCTCCCATCTCACCCATCTGCCTCTTGCTCCCCTCCCAATATTGCCCACAGTACCTGTCACTCTAAACAACTCTCCTCATCTGCCAGCTAGAATGAAGCAGAGGAAGATGATGAGAAGGCTCCAGGGACTGAGGGTGGTGGCCATGGCCTTGGGTTGGGTTGTGCCTGGGGCCAGAGAGGGTGGTTCTGAAATGGAAACACAGGAGTGACAACCCTTGTCCAGGCTCAAAATCTTAGGGGATGTCTCCTCAGCTCCTGCCACCCCAGGTCATCCTGGAAGGCAGACCTTTTGTCCCCCTGTGCTGTGGGGCAACCTCTGGGACAGGTCTTGGGGTAAGAAGGGAGAGGGGGTGTCCCCTGCCCTCAGGGAGCTCACACATCTGCTAAGGGAAGCGAGGTGACAGCACAGTGCACCCTCCTGCTGTGGAGAAAGAGGAGGTGATGTCCGAGGGCCAGGGAGGGGAGGGCCTCAGGCCCTGGCATTGGAGGTGATTTTGATGGATTTACAGAAACAGACGAGGGGAGAGGAAAGAAAAGGTGATTCTAGGAGGAAGGAACACTAATGAAAAAGATGTGGAAACACTATGACACCCACAGATTTGAGGCTGGTGCGAAATGCACAGTGGGTAGAGCAGAAGCAGGTGCAGTGAGGAAGAGGAGTCAGGGGGAAGAAGGGAGAGGAGGATGAGAGAGCACAGGCATGCCAGGACCCCCAGGAGGAGCCCCCCATGAGGGGGTCATGTTCATACTCACTCAAACACACACACACACGCACTCACACACATACACCGGCTGATAAGATCTGAACTCAAGACAGCTTCCATTTATCCCCCTCTCACTTACTTGTTGGATCCAGCATTTGTTCCCAGTACATCAAAAATTCTTCAAGCCACATCTTACAATCCCCCAGTGAAATCTTCTGGAAGAACATGGTCACATCCCTGTTCTCCCACTTCTCTGTCATCTTGTTGGCTCCAGGATGAAGTGCTGTCCACTTTCTGTTGTTTGAGTCAAAGAGGAGGAACTTCTGTCCATTGAAGAGGAACTGCCAAGATCCTCTGCCGTGTCCATGGGCTTCATGCTCACAAGACATCCTGGCCTGCAGGGTGAGGGGCTCTGCCCCATTGCAAAGAGATCAGCTCTGATCTTGACAAAGCCTGAGCCCCACCCTGCTTCCTTTCCTGGCTCCTGGACTTGCTCTCTCTGCTGCATCCGGCCCATGCTCCTCAACCTCTTGGGTGACACAAACTTCTGATTTATTTTTTATATGAAATCAATAAATGACTCTAAGTTACTACTGTGTCTGCTCCCTGGGCCATTTTAAACTTACCAATGGGTATTAAATTCTCCACTTGAATGTCAAGCAGTTGCCCTTTAAGGAAATCCACCACGTCTCTTAGTGTTTCGGTTTGTTCTTCCCAGGTTTTTGTGACATTGACTTTCTTCCCCAGAGGAGCAAAGGCTTTGGCCTTGTGGTTAACACAGTCATAGTGAAGAAAAGGCATTTCATCCACCAGGCCTTGAACTTCACACCACTGTGGTTCAGGTCTGGACTTAGGAGTGATGATGAAGTCATAGCAAAGACAGTGTGTGTCTGTGGAAGAAAAACACAGGAGGGGGTTGGTGTGGGAGGAAATGGAACCTGTATCCCCTCCTCCCGCTTATGGTGACTGCAAGTGAAGGCCTCTGAGGGGCTGGGCTGGCAGAGCAAGATATGACCCAGCCAGGACTGTCATGAAAACTAGTTAATGACTAGAGCGTCTCCCTTGCTTGAGTACACAGAGGGGAAGGTTCCTGCAGCCATGAAACCACATGTCCCCTCCAGACATGTCCCACCTGCTCTGTGCCGACATCAGTCAGCACATGACCTTGTGGTGGAGGTGCCAGGCCTGTTGTGGCAGGAAAAGGCCTGGATGAGGAGGACCCTCAGCAGCAGCCCATGTGGACTGCAGGAGGTGGGAGAGGGTGTGGGAGCTGCCCTGGGATGCTCCAGCACAGTGGGTGGGGTGAGGGCAGAATTCAGTTTAGATAAGCAAATGATTATTGTCATGGGTCACATGATTTAACACGTTGGCAAAGCCCCAGTGAAGATGCCCATCTGCTATGAGCATGCATTCCTGGAACCTTGTAAAGGGATGGTTCACAGGGCAAGAAGTTGAAAACTCAGAACTTCTACATCAGGGTGTAAGGGAAAGAATCAAAAGGCTCAGAGAAGCACCCATGCCAGAGTGGTTGCAGTATGAAAATCCAGAATAATGTCCATCCTCTGTGCTCATGGGATGACTGGAGGACTCTTGTATACGCAGCATATAAAGAAGGCCCCAGGAGAAGGCAGCGGACTATCAAGAAGCCCAGGGATGCCTGTTGCTGAAGGCTGGGGTTGGGGGTAGGAAATGCTCTTCCTGAAATGGGCTCCCAGTAGTAATGGGGATGGAAAATCCTGAAATAAGAGATCTCAAGTGGAGGCGGTCAACTGTCAGCAGGAAGGAGGGTGCAATGATGTAAATAATTAAAGAAGTCACAATGCCAGTGGGGGACCTCAGCCTTAAAAATGTATGCCCATGGCTCATAGAACAAAGGGGTCAAGGATCCAAAAGAAATGGAAACTCAACCCGGATACTGCTAGATATAAATAATTACAACAAACAAAGACAAAATGCAAGGATGGATGACCTGAAGGCTGAAAGGAGTCACCCTAGGAAATAACTGAGCTCCTTTGCCCAGCTTTGAGAACTGAGTCACATCTCAGACCCAGAGTCCATTGCTAGAAGGAGATCCCAGAGGCCCTGGTGGGCTCCTTCAACCCCACAGCAACTGCAATGACTCCCTCAGAGTTCCCCACAGAGCCAGATGGGCATTCACTCTGGTAACTGTATGCCATGAAATGGCAAATACCCAGACACTCCTAGTGGACACAGTGTGTGATCCAACCTCCTCCCAGGGACCTGAAGCCTTAACTTGCTCCCCTATTACTCATGAGGTGCATTTACGGCAAAGTAACAGATGGACACCTGTGTCAGGTCCAGCTTAGAGGGATGGGCTGGGTTCATAGACCCATTCGATGGTAATTTCACATTTCCTGGATTCGTACCAGGACTGGATAGTGTTTGTAGTTAACGTAGTAACTATTATAGGTTGTGCTGGTCATATGACCTCCCCTGTCACTACTCAACTCTGCTCTTGTAGCTGGGATGCAGCCATACACACTCTGTGATGAGGGGTGACGCTGGACCTTTACCAATACGGCTATTTGACCCTGGACTCCCTAAGATCCCAGAGGCATATGTGGTTGGAAAAGGTTCTATGTGGATTTCATGGCAATTGCCAACCGCAGAATCACAACAGGATCTCCTAGTGCTCAGAAGCAAGGCTGTGCCACTCACGGCAGTGAAATCCCCTCATTTAAAAGTGGCTCCTGCTGTGGTCCTGGGCCCCTGTGGAGATGGGCCTCCAGCTATGGGAGGGCAGTGACCACACAGCCTCAGAGCTGCCCATCACAGGGTGGGCTCCTCACCCTTTAGGTCATTAGGAAGATAGGCCCCACAGTGAGAAGACACAGGTGGGTCTCCTGGGATGGGCAGAAGCAGGGCCACAGGGAACCAAGAAGCTGCACAAGCAGTTGGCCCCGATCCCCAGGACACTACATGGCTGCACCCCCTCACCCTTAGCTCACACCTGAGGCTTTAAGGAGGGTCCCTGATTGCCCTGAGGGACCTATGATGCCACCCAGCAGCAAAGGAGGGGCGCAGTAGGCCCAGAACCATAGAACCTCCATTCACATCCATCACATCCACACCACCCAGAAGCCACAGGCAGGGTAGGACACACTTGTGACTCTTCAACTTACACAACTTGGAGATGACACCTTAGGGGATGGGGCAACAATTGCCAGGACACAGCATGTGCCCTCATCTGGGGTCAGCAACCTAAGATAGTGTCCACATCTGGTCTCCCTTTTATTTGCAGGTTGCCATTGCCTGCTGTTGCTCTACAAAGGGACAAGACTTGACACACAGACAGAGAACTCACGGCCAGCAAGGACCAAAGTGCCTTCAGCCTTTTCTTTCTAGATAGGGTTTGCTGACTCCTGTCTGCGTAGCGACTATTCTATATGACCCTGGCTCCCCAGTAGGAAGAACAGGTGGGTCTGGGACCCAAGGGAAGAAGTGGGCGCCTCTACTCAAGGGCGCTCCCAGGGTCATCCTGGGGGAAATGGGATTTCCCATCCCCCCTGCACTAAGTTTTGTGGAAAGCCTGGGGTGTGTTTGCTGGGGTGTGTCCTCAGGCAAAAGGGGAGAAAGTGCTAGTTGGTGGGGGAGGTGCTAAGGGCTCCTTCATGGATGGGGAGGTGCTAAGGGCTCCTTCATGGATGGGGAGGTGAGGGAGGCCTGTGTGGTGACAGGGGTGAGCTGAGATGGGGAGTGAAAGGATGCGACCTGGGTGGTGAAAGTGAATGGTAAGGGGAAGGGTAGCAAGTGTCTGGTGAGCCCCTGCGTGCAGGTGAGTGTCTGCAGCAAAGTGTAGGGGTGAAGTTCCAGAGCAGGGAGCCCTGGGGCTGCTGGAAGCTTTGTGTGGTGAAGAGCAGGTCAGAGCAGAGCAGGGCTGTGGCTGATGGGGGAGTCTGTGATCGCGTCCCTGTGGAACTCCCCTTTACCCCTGTCCTGACCCCAGCTAGGGTTCGGGAATCTGGTTTCTCCTTCCCTAGGGCCAGTAGGGCTGCGGGTCTGCACCAGGGATCCCCGCCCTACCTTGCCCTCTGTAGCCTTTTGGTCCCTCCACCCTCCTGCAATTCCTTTTCAGCCTTCTTTGACACTCCCCCTGGACTGCGGTGCTAGCAGCAGCTGCAGGAAGCGGACTCGGCGGAAAGGAGCCCCGGAGGGGAACTGAGTGCCTTCAGCCGGGCACGTTCGGGGAGACAGCGATGTTCGGGGAGACCGCGATGTTCCGGAGGACCGCAATGTTCTGGGGGATCGCGATGTTCGGGGAGACCGCGATGTTCGGGGGGGCCGCGATGTTCGGGTAGATCGCGCTGGTCCACTCAGAAGCCTCCTGGCCTATGGGGCAAGCAGCAGCCGCAGGAAGTGGACCCGGAGGAAAGGAGCCTCGGAGGGGAACTGAGTGCCTTCAGCCGGGCATGTTCGGCGAGATCGCGATGTTCGGGGAGATCGCAATGTTTCGGGGGATCGCAATGTACGGGGAGACGGCGATGTTCGGGGGTACCGCGATGTTCGGGGAGACCGCGATGTTCGGAGGGATCGCGATGTTCGGGTAGAACGCGATGTTCGGGGGGATCGCGCCGGTGCTACCAGAAGCCTCCTGGCCTGCGGGGCAAGCAGCAGCCGCAGGAATCAGACCCGGCGGAAAGGAGCCGCGGAGGGGAACTGAGTGCCTTCAGCCGGGCATGTTCAGGGAGATCGGGATGCTCGGGGAGATGGCAATGTTCGGGGAGATAGCGATTTTCGGGGAGACCGCGATGTTCGGGGAGATCGCGTTGCTCGGAGAGAGGGCGATGTTCGGAGAGGCCGCGATGTTCGGGGAGACCACGATGTTCGGGGAGACAGCACCGGTCCTTCCAGAAACCTCCTGGCCTGCGGGGCAAGCAGCAGCCGCAGGAAGCGGACCCGGCGGAAAGGAGCCACTGAGGGGAACTGAGTGCCTTCAGCTGGGCATGTCTGGGGAGATCACGATGTTCGGGGAGATCGCGATGTTCGGGGAGACAGCGATGTTCGGGGGCACCGCGATGTTCGGGGAGACCGCGACGTTCGGAGGGACCGCGACGTTCGGGGAGACCGCGATGTTCAGGGAGATCGCGCCAGTCCTTCCAGAAGCCTCCCCTCCTCTGAAACCCGCTGCAGTCCACAACCTCCCAGGTTTGGCCCCCGCCCTGCTTAGGCTACATCCCCGAACTCACCGACCCATCCTGCCCGGGACCAGCCAGACAGCAGGTGCAGAAGCGGGAGGCACAGAAGGAACGCGGGGCTGGCGGCCGCTGCCATTGTAGACCTGGAGCTCCGTGGACAGGAGGCGCTGATGGTTCCCTTCGAGGCTCACACCATGGCTGTTTATAAAGCTGCCCAGCCCCGCTCCGCCGCGCGCAAAGATATACTGGGCGGGATCCTAGGCATGCCCTTTTTTGGGGATGCTCCACCCCGTCACGCCCCGGGCTCGTCATCTGACAGCGGCCTGGCTGACGCAACTCTCCCCTCCGACCCGCCCCCGCGGCTTGGGGGCGGCGTGCGCGGGCCCCGAGCGGGCCAGGACGCCGTTCCTTCCGTTCCTTCCATGGCCCCATCAAATAATTTTTCAACACAGCATTTATCATTACCCCAGTGTAAACACTGATGCACAGGAAGGTGAAGAAACTTGCATAGGAATACTCAGTGGCGGCGGTGTCTCCCTGTCACCGCCTGCGCCAGCGACACCCGCCCTCCCTCCGCCTGCAATCGCGAAGTCCTCGCCCCTCTCCGTCCAGGGCGCAGCCGCTTCCCCATTCCGGAGCGAACCTTCTTTGCCTCTCCACTAAAAGCATGAGGTGGTCTTTGAGTATATTCTATATCCCTTTATGACTTCTGGAAAAAAAAAAAAAGAAAAGAAAGAAAGCCCTAGAGGGCTACGGTGATCAATCATGATGTGATCAATTGTGTTTCCATGGAGAGCAGAAGCCGAGGGAAGAGTCTACGCATGCGTGGGGCTCACTTTGCTACACACCCTTCTGTGTCTAACAACACCCAAATCCGTGGCTGTATCCGCACCTCGGCTCAGTCCCTGGATGGTCCCTGCAGCCATCCTCAAAGGGGACACCCGAGTGCATCCTCCTCTGAGTCACCATGGAACCATCTAGATCTGCGGGTAGAAGCCAGAGGGAGGTGGGGGGCCTTGGCCGCAAGGGAGGGCTTAGCCTGGAGTAAGGACTGGGCAGAGCCCCTGAGTCCCACTCTGCCCCCAGCCACTCAGCCCGTTCCCCAATGAATGAGAAAAATAGGCACAGACCTCCCACTCCACACAGTCTTCATGTGGGGAGACCTTCACCTGGTGACCATCAATCCCCAGGGTCCTGAGGCTGTGGGAAAGGGGAGGAGGCCTGGACCAAGCCCAGGGCCTGACTATGCTTCAGGACAGGGACATGGGATGGCAGCCATCTCTGTGACTGAGCAGGGACACAGGAGCCAAAAGGTTCTGGCCTGATGCACTAGAGCCTCTGTCCAGGAGGGGCCACATGAAGGGTGGTCGGCAGGACAACAGTCACACGGGGGTGGGCAGTTCTCAGATTTGGGAGGGGAATAGCTTGGTGGGCCCAGGGATCTGTGTGTGAGAAAAGCCTCCCACGTACAGGGCTAGGGGCAGGAGCTCAGGTTAGTCCTGGGAGGAGGCCACTGGGAAGTCCCTGGCAGCACCACCCCTGAGGCCGGGTGACCTGGGCCAGTGACTGGGGGAACAGGAGGAAGGCAGAAGGAGGCTGGCAGGAGAGCCCCAAGCAGGACAGCCAGGTGACAGGAGGAGGGGCCTGTGTGCACACCTGGGCCCTCCTGCCTCACCCCTGCTGCAGGCATCTGGCCACTAGACTCAGGCCTGCCCAGGATGGGCATAGAAGTGGCCCAAAGGTTATTGCAATGGCCGGGATCTAGAGATTGTGCATTCAGCCATGGAAGTCAGCTGATATTGTGGCTGAATATTCCTGTGCAAGCTTCTTCAGCTTTCTGGGCATGGATGTCCGTGTGTGGAAAATGACAGATGCTATGAACACAGATGAAATGAGCAGATTCTACAAAGAACCCTATCCTTGCACATGCTAAGGACCCAGGGAAGGTCTCCTATTTCAGTTGTGAGCGCTGCCACCCTCCCTGAAGTCAGCAAATGCCAGGCCCACCCTGAGGAGAGCTGGAGCTCTGAGCCCAGGCCATGGCCTCTTCATGGCCCTGACTGCTGTGAGGGGGTGGAAATGAAAGCAAGACCCACCATCAGGATTCAGACATGTTTTTCAGACCCACAAAGGATGATTTTTCTCTCCATCAGCTGGTGAGCCTGACATGATTTAAGGGAGGTTGGAGGCTGAGTGAACCAATGAATGAATGAGACAGTTGTGGGAGTGAATGGGGCTCAGAGGAAAAGCACAGGTTCAGAGGGGAGCTGGAGTGGAGGTTGTAACCCCCAGCGTCCTGAGGGTGGCAGCATCGAGGTTGTAGACCTCATGGCTGGCACAAGTTGGTAATACTTTTTTGTCTTTTTTTTTTTTTTTCTTGAGACTGAGTCTTACTCTGTTGCCCAGGCTGGAGTGAAGTGGGATGATCTCAGTTCAGTGCAACCGCCTCCTCCCAGGTTGAAGCGATTCTTTTAACTCAGCCTCCCAAGTAGCTAGGATTACAGGGCGTGCCACTGTGCCCAACTAATTTTTGCAATTTTAGTAGAGACAGGTCTCACCATGTTGGCTAGGCTGGTCTTAAACTCCTGGCCTCAGGTGATCCACCTGCCTCGGCCTCCCATAGTGCTGGGATTACAGGTGTGAGCCACTGAAACTGGCCAAGACTTGGAAATTTGTATGCCCACCTGGGTGTCCACAAAGATTTTCCAAGGAAGAGTAACTTGGTTTTCAACCAGTCTGGGGGTGCTTCAACAGGATAGAATCTTCTAGAAAAACATAGCATAATGATGGACAGCATAATGATAGACTTCAGCTGGTTTGACTGAGCCTAGAGTGCACCAGGGCCAAACGAATCTTGCCTTTTTTTTTTTTTTTTTAGACAGAGTCTCTCACTGTCGCAGGGGCTGGTGTGCAGTTGTGCAATGTCGGCTCGCTGCAACCTCCGCCTCCCAGGTTCAAGAGATCCTCCTGCCTCAGCCTCCCCAGTAGCTAGGATTACAGGTGCCAGCCAACACACCCAGCTAATTTTTTTGTATTTTTAGTAGGGACGGGGTTTCACTATGTTGGCCAGGCTGGTCTTGAACTCCTGACTTCGTGATCTGCCCACCTCAGACTCCCAAAGTGCTGGGATTACAGGCATGAGCCACAGTACCCAGCCGAAAATCTGTGCTTTAAACAAATAAGGAACGAGTCTGAAAGTGGGAATGGAAATGGGAAAAGATAAGGGGGCCAGGAGGAAAGAGAAGGAGAAAAGAAAGGTTGGGGTCTGAAAGGGAGCAAGAATCCAGGCATTTCTGGACCCATGGCCTGGAGTTGCAAGTGGGCGGGGTGGGGCCACTGGAGCTATGACAGCCTTGAGGGCTGGGGTGACTCACACAGGGACCCTCTGCTTCCTCCAAGCATATCACACCCTGGGCTCCAGGTCTCCAGTGGCACAGGTGCTGGCGCAGAGTTGGGTGTTTGCCTCCAGCCTCTACTCCTGCTACCAGGCTGGTCCGGAGTGGGTCGGATCAGTGAGTTCCAGGCTGGACCCCAAGCAGGGGTCGTGGGCCAACATGGGAGATCTTGGACTGCAGGGGTGGGGGGTCAGGAGGAGGGGAGGCTTCTGGAAGTTTCTAAAGGTCTCCCTGGAATTTAATGTGGCATTGCTAGCTGGAGCCAGCTTGGCATGGGGAGAGAGATGTGGGACTGATGAAAAGCATGCAGCCTGATTTAAAGCCAAACCCTGAGCCCTTTCCAAGAACAATAAGGCATATTGCAGTCGCTAAAAGAAACGAACGAACAAATAAAGTAGCCTTTCTTGGTAGATACCTTCCATTTTTAAGCTTTACATTTAACATTGCCTTTTGAAAATAGTGTATATTATTTGATATTGTAAAATCCAACCTGGGAGTTTCACTGATTTATGTGATGAGTTTAGCAATTCACCTTTATTATAATTATTACTGTTTAGGATTTAGCTATGCCATCTTTTTTGTTTGTTTGTTTTAAGATATGGGATCTCCCTCTGCTGCCCAGGCTGGAGTGCAGCAGCGTGGTCAGAGCTCACTGCAGCCTCTAACTCCTGGGCTCAGGCCATCTTACTGCCTCAGCCTCCGAGTAGCCAGGACTACAAGCATGCGCCACCCACTGGGCTAATTTTCTATATTTGTCTGTAGAGGTGGGGTCTGCCTATATTACCCAGGCTGGTCTTGAACTCCTGAGCTCAAGCGATCCTCCCACCTCAGCCTCCCAAAGTGCAGGGATTACAGGCGTGAGCCACTGTGCCTGGTGCACATGTATTTATTGTGTTTTTTAATGCTGGCATTTCCCCTCCGTAGCTGTGTTCCATTTAGTATACTGAGGGTTTTTTTCTGTTGGTTTAAAAGTTATACATTCTAGTTTTCTTCTCAGGGTGGCCGCCTTAACCTATGACTCATACCAGTATGTGTCACATTTATTGGTATTATTGGTTTTGTTTTATTCCTAATTTTAGAAGTCTCAGCATGTTTTCCTATCCCTTTCGTGTGCCACCTCCAGCCCCATTTTCCTGATAATTTTCCTAGCTGTAATTCTCAGTTATTCTTAGCTATACTTCGTTGTTTCTATGATCCCAACTTCACATTTCCCCTTGTTGTGGGATAACAGTAATCTGGAATAGATTCCTTGGTCACTTGTCCTCCTCGGTTCTCTTGTCGCATCACCTGTGTTTCTCTTGCTATTGAGGTACCTTCCTCTAAACTATTTCCAACTTGGATCTTTAGGAGGCAAATATCCTTCAAGTTTTCTATGTTTTGAATATTTCTGATACACCGTGGTGGGCAGGATTTGGAAGCTGCCCCCTCAAGTTTCCTGTACCTTTTCTAGAACGATATGTTCTAGAAAACACTGATGATAGGACAACTAACGGCTGTCTTAGCCTGTTTGTTTGAGCCTGGTGCATACCAGCGGTAGGAAAATCCAGTATTTTAAGCAAAGAAGAAATGATTATGAAAATGGGAATGGAAATGGGAAAGGAAGGGGGGCCAGGAAGAAGGGGATGGAAAGAATAAGGGGTGAGGGGCCTAGAGAAACCAGCTGCTCCTAGTCTAGGCACCGCTAGTCTAGGTACCGTGAGTATAGATACTGCTAGTCTAGGCACTGAGAGTCTAGGTACCGCTAGTCTAGGCTCTGTACAGTCATCATTAAAGTTACTAATCAGTTGACCTTAAAACAGAGAGATTTTCCTGGATTCTCTGAGTGGGCCCAGTGCCATCACATGAGCTCTAAAAAGCAGAGAATTTTCTCAGGCTGGAGCCAAGAAAGATGCGTCCAATGTCAGAGAGATTCTAAGCATGAGAAGGATTCCATGCACTGTTGCTGGCTCTGAGATGTGGGGGCCATGAGCAAGACTGGAGAGGGGCCTCTGGGAGTTAGGGAAGGGCTGCAGCTGACAGCCTGCAGGGAAGCTGGGACCTCAGTCCCACAGGTCCAAGGACTGGATTCTGCCATCAACCTGAGTGCACTTGGAAGCAGATGCTTCCCAGAGCCTCCCAATCAGAGCCCAGCAGGTGGACACCTTGACCTTGACCTTGAGGAACTGGGAGCAGAGAAACCAATCAAGCCATCTCAGACTTGCAACCTAGAGGACTGTGAAATAATAAAGATGTACTGATTTAAGCAGGTAAGTATGTGGCAATTTGTTATGACTGCAACAGAAAAGATACCTTCCTATTTAAATGAGAATTTGACTGGATATAAAATTCTAGGCTCAAGTTCTTTTCCTTCATATTTTAGAAAGAATACTCCATTGTTATCTTGCAACCAGGGTTGCTGTTGTGTAGTCTGTTGGCCAAGTGTTTCCTTCTTCCTTCCATTGTTTCTCTGGGGTAATTTGGGTGAGGGAGCCAGAAGCTTGACCTTATTTCCTGTCTTCATCCAGTGGATTTGTACTGTTCTAGGCTGTTAGTCACAGTCTCAAGGAGGTGGAGAATGGTTTCTAGCTTAACCTACCTTTTCATAGATGCACTTGTAGATCGGACAAGCTTATTGTTTTTCTCTTATTCAGCTACTGTTAGTCTTCTCTCCTATCGCCTTTCATAAATATTAAACTTACTGAGATATAATTTACAGACAATACTCCTTTGTGAACATAGGAGCTTAAAGTCTCTTATCTTTGGGAGTATATTGAAACTTGTAGGCATTTGGCCATATTATAAGGCATGTTCCCAGGCTATAAATGTTAAACAGATGAATGATACTACTCCAGTCATGTATCATCTTACCAACCTGTCAGTTCTATAGAAAATCACATTTCTAGCATTACTTGCTTCAGGTTTGCAGAAGAGAAAAACAACAATGTTTTCACTGAACATTGGCTTTTAGACAAAATGAATTCTAGGACTATATTAAATTCATTTTTACTTCCTATTCTTTCTATATTTTATAGATTTCATAAAATCAGCCCACAGTCTTAAATTTATTATAATTTTGATAGATATCTTAGTAAAATACTCCATCCCTTTCAGTTATTGGAAACACTAATGAATTCTAGGCTTAAACAATAAATAGCACATTGTAGAACAGCAGTACTGTTTCAAAACTGAACTCAGTTGAATTAATCAGGCATAACAAGATATTTTTATGATTCTGACAGAAGCTTAATGAACAATGTTGAATAGATTTAAACACTTTTTTATAATATATCTAAATGGTGTGAATTATGGTAACATTGCCTTTGAGAAGAAATCATCAATTTTGGATTTCACATACAGGATGGCACCCTAGGAAAACATTAAAAAGTCAGGAGAATAGTACCTTTAAGACTGGAATTGACTAATGAAAATATACATTACCAGGGAAACCTCCTAGGATGCCTGGACATTTACTTGTGATGTGAGCATTTTCCTGCCTAGAAACAGCAAAACTGACTGTTTAGCTCTAACTGGCAGGTTCCATGTGCCATAGCAACAACAGAGCAAGAAAACCAGGAAAATTTTTTGCTCAATGATTTTTTTCATTATTTTAAAGCTATTGAAACATAGTAAGCATAGTTATTTGTAAATCCCTGCCTGATAACTCTGATAATTTTTATTTTATTTTATTTATTTATTTTTTTGAGACAGAGTCTCACTCGCTGGCCAGGGCTGAAGTGGAGTGGCATGATCTCAGGTCACTGCAACCTCCACTTCCTGGGTTCAATTGATTCTCGTGCCTCAGCCTCCTGAGTAGCTGGGACTATAGGCGCGCACTACCATACCCAGCTAATTTTCGTATTTTTAGTAGATAAGGGGTTTCACCAGGTTGGTCAGGATGGTCTCGAACTCCCGACCTCAGGTGATCCACCCGCCTTGGCCTCCCAAAGGGCTGGGATTACAGGGGTGAGCTACCGCGCCCAGCAAGATAATTCTAAAATCTAAAGCTGCAAAGTCTAACCCAGCAGTTACTAGCTACATGAGGCTATTAAGAGCTTGCAATACAACTAGTTTAAATTGAGAAGTACTGTCAGTATATGGTGCACACCAAATTCCAAAGGTTTAGTATAAAAATGTCAAATGTCTCATTATTCATTTTTCCATTGATGACATGTTGAAATAATAATTTTGGTTAAAAAATTTTAGTTAAAACATATTGAGTTAAAAATGTTGTAAAAATATATTTCACCTGTTTCTTTTTATTTTTTCAATGTGTTCACTAGAATATTTAAAATTTCCTGTGTGGCTCACACTTGTGGCTTGCATTATATTTCTATCAGAGGACTGATCTAGAGGTTCCATGTATTTTCTGTCTCTGTTGCACATTTCAGCTGGTTCCTGTTGTTGCTATCTTATCTCCCCATGTGGTTGGTTATCTTTGTCTATGTTCTGGATACAGTGTTTTAAAAATTGCTCTTGACAGAATATAAAGTAGGATGGGCTGGGCATAGTGGCAACCGGGGCCAGCCATTCTGCCATGCTTGGGAATTGTGCTACTCAGGAAACTTTTCTCATCACCACCCCAATCCTATCCCAGATGGGAGGAGCAGTGAGTGCTGTGCCTAGGCTCCATGTCTTCCCAGTGTTCCCAGCATCACATGAGCTCCTCCCCAGTTGCTGTGGGGTCCCGACTCTCCATGTTCACCATGCTCCCAAAATTGGCTCCCCATCTTCACTGCCCACCAAGCATGGTCCCAGTTCCTCCAGGGTCACTGCCTGACCAGGTGGGGATTGGGTGAAGAGGCAGAGATCAAGACAAGACACATGGTCCAGTTTGACTTCAGGTTCTTCACTGAAACGTGACTGCATTCCACATCCTGTTCCTCCGGCAACCTCAGCTGGGACCATGTGTAGGGCAGTGTAGAATCTTGGCGGGTGATGACCAATATCTGCCACCATGGCTTTTCAGCTATATTGATATTTCCTAAAAAGACTGGCAATAAGATACGGAAATACTGTTTTCCTTACTAACAGTAGAGATGTGTACATGTATCAGTGCTGGTCTTTAAAGTAAATATAAGCCCATAGGCACTCTGCTGAACGCAGATCCTATCTCAAAATAACACACTTTCAAGATCTTCCAATACCTGCACATACAGATTCTTTTCCTTTTTATCTCTGCACATTACATAGAATGACTGCATCACAACAAATGTTACCAGTGTCCGTGTCTGAAGATCCAGACGGTCTCCAGTCAGTTACTTTTAGAAAAACTAAATGCTGCAGAAACTGTGCTTGCATGAATCTCAACTTAATTGTGTAGAATAGATTTCCAGACACAGAATTGCTGTGCAAATTAATGCACCTTTAAAGCGTCTCATGTCACGGATGGCAATGCTGGCGACACTCTTGTCTGTGATTGTGATGACCCAGCTTGGGCAGAAGATGGTGAAACATCCACTATAGCGGGAGGGGAAACTGAAGGACAGGGAGACAGGTTTCATCAAGAGCAAAACATATCCAAGTCTGAATGAAGAATATCTATACATATGCGTTTGAAATGGCATAAAGACTCCCTGGAAAGATTCAAAGAATCCAATCATGTCTCATTCCGGGCTGTGGCCAATGAGAGTGGACGAAGGCAGGGGCGGGGGAGCCTTTCACACATGACTTTTCATGGTTTCGATCCTGAAACACGTGAAAATATGTAGGTGAAGAAGTAAGAAAGAGTGGGGCCGGAGCCCCAGGGAGGGTCACCGGATGGGCTCGCCTGATCTGTTGTGGGCCCCGAGGGTCCTGGGACGCGGACCCCGAGCAGGGGCGTGCGGGGCTGCCTCAGTAACGAGGCACTGGTTCTAGATATTTACCAAACGGTGTTGTCCCACGGGGGATGTTATAGGCGATTGCTGATTTCAACCACAGATGACTTTCGGGGAAAGTTCGCTCCTGGGGGTTTCAGTTTCCACCCCTCCGCGTCCACTCTGTCTTCTGCGGGCTCCGCCCAGGGCGTCCGCTTCGCCCGAGCTCCGGACCCAGGTTCTGCCCTGTGGAGACACCGGTGGCCTCTGGCTGCAACGGAGGGCTTAGCCTGGGGTGAGGAGTGGGCAGAGCTCCTGAGCCCACTCTACCCCCGGCCACTCAGCCCGTTCCCCATTGAATGAGTCTTCATGTGGGGAGACCTTCACCTGGTGACCAGCAATCCCTAGGGTCCTGAGGCTGTGGGAAAGAGGAGGAGGCCTGGACCAAGCCCAGGGCCTGTCTCTGCTTCAGGACAGGGTCATGGGAGGGCAGCCACCTCTGTGACTGAGCAGGGACACAGGAGCCTAGAAGGTTCTCGCCTGATGCACTAAAGCCACTGTCCAGGAAGGGCCACATGGAGAGCGGTCTGCAGGCCAACAGACACACGGGGGTGAGCAGTTCTCAGACTTCGGAGGGGCATAGCTTGGTGGGTCTGGGGATCTGTGTTGTGAGAAGAGCCTCCCATGCATAGGGCTGGGGACAAGGAACCCGGGTTAGTCCTGGAAGTAGGCCACTGGGAAGACCCTGGCAGCACCACTCGTGAGGCTGGGTGACCTGGGCCAGTGACTGGGGGAACAGGAGGAAGGCAGAAGGAGGCCAGCAGGAGAGCCTCGAGCAGGATAGCCAGGTGAGAGGAGAAGGGGCCTCTGTGCACACCTGGGCCCTCCTGCCTCACCCCTGCTGCCGGCATTTGGCCACCACACTCAGGCCAGCCCAGGATGGGCACAGAAGTGGCCCAAAAGTGACTGTAATGGCTGTGATTTGGAGATCATGCATTCAGACATGGAAGTCAGCTGATATTGTGGCTGAATATTCCTGTGCAAGGTTCTTCAGCTTTCTGGGCATGGATGTCCGCATGTGGAAAATGACAAATGCTATGAACACAGATGAAATGAGCAGATTCTACAAGGAACCCTGTCCTTGCACATGCCAAGGACCCAAGGCAGGTCTCCTATTTCAGTTGTGAGCCCTGCTGCCCTCCCTGAAGTCAGCAACTGCCAGGCCCACCCTGAGGAGAGCTGGAGCTCTGAGCCCAGGCCGTGGCCTCTTCATGGCCCTGAGTGTGCTGTGAGGGGGTGGAAATGAAAGCAAGACCCGCCATCAGGACTCAGGCATGTTTTTCAGACCCACAGAGGATGATTTTTTTCTCCATCAGCTGGTGAGCCTGACATGATGTAAGTGTGGTTGGAGACTGAGTGAACCAGTGAATGAATGAGACAGTTGTGGGAGTGAATGGGGCTGGGAGGAATAGCACAGGTGCAGAGGGGAGCTGGAGCGGAGGATGTAACCTCCAGGGGCCTGAAGGTGGCAGCATCGAGGTTGGTAAATTTTTTTGCCCATTTTTCGTGTTTTAGTTTTTTTTTTTTTTAATTATACTTTAAGTTCTAGGGTACATGTGCACAACATGCAGGTTTATTACATATGTATACATGTGCCATGTTGGTGTGCTGCACCCATTAACTCGTCATTTACATTAGGTATATCTCCTAATGCTATCCCTTCCCCCTCCCGCTACCCCGCAACAGGCCCTGGTGTGTGATGTTCCCCTTCCTGTGTCCAAGTGTTGTCATTGTTCAATTCCCATCTATGAGTGAGAACATGCGGTGTTTGGTTTTTTGTCCTTGGGATAGTTTGCTGAGAATGATGGTTTCCAGCTTCATCCATGTCCCTACTTTTTTTTTTTTTTTTGAGACGAAATCTTGCTCTATTGCTCAAGCTGGAGTTCAGTGGGACGATCTCAGCTCAGTGCAACCTCTGGCTCCTGGATTCAAGCGATTCTCCTGCCTCAGCCTCCCGAGTAGCTGGGATTATAGGCGCCTGCCACTGTGCCCGGCTAATTTTTGCAATTTTAGTAGAGACAGGGTCTCACCATGTTGGCCAGGCTGGTCTCGATCTCCTGGCCTCAGGTGATCCACCTGCCTCGGCCTCTCAAAGTGCTGGGATTACAGGTGTGAGCCACTGCTCCCGGCCACAACTTGGAAATTTGTATGCCCACCTGGGTGTCCACAAAGATTTTCCAAGGAAGAGTAACTTTGGTTTTCAACCAGTCTAGGGTGCTTCATCAGGATAGAAACTTCTAGAAAACATAGTGTGATGATGGACAGCAAACTGCTGTCTTCATATGGTTTGACTGAGCCTAGGGTGCACCATGGCCAGGAAAATCTTGCCTTTGTTATTATTATTATTATTATTATTATTATTATTGACAGAATCTTGTACTGTTGCCCGGGCTGGTATGCAGTGGCACAATCTTCGCTCGCTGCAACCTCCACCTCCCTGGTTCAAGTGATTCTCCTGCCTCAGCCTTCTCAGTAGCTAGGATTACAAACACCTACCCCCACGCCTGGCTAATTTTTTTTATTTTTATTTTTAGTAGAGACGGGGTTTCACTATGTTGGCCAGGCTGGTCTCGAACTCCTGACCTCATGATCCTCCAGCCTTGGCCTCCGAAAGTGTTGGGATTAAAGTTGTGAGCCACTACGCCCTGGCCGAAAATCTTGTATTTAAGCAAAGAAGGAATGAGTCTGAAAGCAGGAATGGCACTGGGAAAAGATAAGGGGGCCAGGAGGAAAGTGAAGGAGAAAAGAAGGGTTAGGGTCTGAGAGGGAGCCAGGATCCAAGTATTTCCAGCCCCAGGGCCTGGAGTTGCAAGTGGGCGGGGTGGGGCCACTGGAGCTGTGACAGCATCCAGAGCCGCGGTGACTCACGTGGGGGCCCTCTGTTTCCTCCGGGTGTGTCACGCCCTGGGCTCCAGGTCCCCAGTGGCACAGGTGCTGGCACAGAGTTGGGTGTCTGCATCCAGCTTGTGTTCCTGGTGCCAGGATGGTCCAGGGTGGGTCGTGTCGGTGAGTTCCAGGCTGGACCCTAAGCAGGGGTCATGGGGGTTCTTGGACTGCAGGGAGGTCAGGAGGAGGGGAGGCTTCTGTAAGCTCCTGAATGTATCCCTGGAACGTAATGCAGCATTGCAGGCTGGAGCCAGCCTGGCATGGGGAGAGAGATGTGGGACTGATGAAAAGCGTGCAGCCTGATTTAAAGCCAAACCCTGAGTCCTTTCCAAGAACTATGAAGCATATTGTAGTCGCTAAAAGAAACAAATACAAAAAAACAAAGTAGCCTTTCTTGGCAGATAGAGTACCTTTTATTTTTAATCTTTACATTTAACATTGCCTTTTGAAAATACTGTATATTATTCGATATTTTAAAATCCAACCTGGGAGTTTCACTGATTTATGTGATGAGTTTAGTCATTCACGTTTATTGTTAATTATTACTGTTTAGGATTTAGCTATGCCATTTTTTTATTTTGTATTTTTTTTGATACTAGCTCTCTCTGTTGTCCAGGCTGGAGTGCAATGGCGTGGTCATAGCTCACTGCAGCCTCTAACTCCTGGGCTCAGGCCATCTTACTGCCTCAGCCTCCGAGTAGCCAGGACTACAAGCATGCGCCACCCACTGGGCTAATTTTCTGTATTTGTTTGTAGAGATGGGGTCTGCCTATATTACCCAGGCTGGTCTTGAACTCCTGAGCTCAAGCGATCCTCCCACCTCGGCCTCCCAAAGTGCAGGGATTACAGGCGTGAGCCACTGTGCCTGGTGCACATGTATTTATTGTGTTTTTTAATGCTGGCATTTCCCCTCCGTAGCGGTGTTCCATTTAGTATACTGAGGGTTTTTTTCTGTTGGTTTAAAAGTTATACATTCTAGTTTTCTTCTCAGGGTGGCTGCCCTTAACCTATGACTCATACCAATATGTATTCACATTTATTGGTATTATTGGTTTTGTTTTATTCCTAATTTTAGAAGTCTCAGCATGTTTTCCTATCCCTTTCATGTGCCACCTCCAGCCCCATTTTCCTGATAATTTTCCTAGCTGTAATTCTCGGTTATTCTTAGCTACACTTCCTTGTTTCTGTGATCCTAACTTCACATTTCCCCTTGTTGTGAAATAACAGTAATCTGGAATAGATTCCTTGGTCACTTGTCCTCCTTGGTTCTCTTGTCGCATCTCCTGTGTTTCTCTTGCTATTGAGGTACCTTCCTCTAAACTATTTCCAACTTGGATCTTTAAGAGGCAAATATCCTTCAGGTTTTCTATAATTTCGAATATTTCTAATACACTGCAGTGGGCAGGATTTGGAAGCTGCCCCTTCAAGTTTCCTGTACCTTTTCTAGAACGATATGTTCTAGAAAACACTGATGATAGGACAACGAACCACTGTCTTAGCCTGTTTCATTGAGCATGGAGCGTACCAGCCGCAGGAAAATCCAGTATTTTAAGCAAGGAAGGAAGGAGTATGAAAGTGGGAATGCAAACGGGAAAGAAAAGGGGGCCAGGAAGAAGGGGATGGAGAGAGTAAGGGGTGAGGGGCCTAGAGAAACCAGCTGCTCCTAGTCTAGGCACCACTAGTCTAGGTACTGAGAGTCTAGGTACCGCTAGTCTAGGTACTGAGAGTCTAGGTACCGCTAGTCTAGGCTCTGCACAGTCATAATTAAAGCTACTAATCAGTTGACCTTAAAATAGAGAGATTTTCCTGGATTCTCTGAGTGGGCCCAGTGCCATCACATGAGCTCTAAAAAGCAGAGAATTTTCTCAGGCTGGAGCCAAGAAAGATGCGTCCAATGTCAGAGAGATTCTAAGCATGAGAAGGATTCCATGCACTGTTGCTGGCTCTGAGATGTGGGGGCCATGAGCAAGACTGGAGAGGGGTCTCTGGGAGTTAGGGAAGGGCTGCAGCTGACAGCCAGCAGGGAAGCTGAGACCTTAGTCCCACAGGTCCAAGGACTGGATTCTGCCATCAACCTGAGTGCACTTGGAAGCAGATGCTTCCCAGAACCTCCCAACCAGAGCCCAGCAAGTGGACACCTTGACCTTGACCTTGAGGAACTGGGAGCAGAGAAACCAATCAAGCCATCTCAGACTTGCAACCTAGAGGACTGTGAAATAATAAAGATGTACTGATTTAAGCAGGTAAGTATGTGGCAATTTGTTATGACTGCAACAGAAAAGATACCTTCCTATTTAAATGAGAATTTGACTGGATAAAAAATTCTAGGCTCAAGTTCTTTTCCTTCATATTTTAGAAAGAATACTCCGTTGTTATCTTGCAACCAGGGTTGCTGTTGTGTAGTCTGTTGGCCAAGTGTTTCCTTCTTCCTTCCATTGTTTCTCTGGGGTAATATGAGGGAGGGAGCCAGAAGCCCAAGCTTCTTTCCTGTCTTCATCCAGTGGATTTGTACCATTCCAGGCTGTTAGTCACAGTCTCAAGGAGGTGGAGAATGGTTTCTACTTTAACCTACCTTTTCATAGATGCACTTGTAGATCAGACAAGCTTATTGTTTTTCTCTTATTCAGCTACTGTTAGTCTTCTCTCCTACCACGTTTCATAAATATTAAACTTACTGAGATATAATTTACAGACAATACTCCTTTGTGAACAGAGGAGCTTAAAGTCTCTTATCTTTGGGAGTATATTGAAACTTGTAGGCATTTGGCCATATTATAAGGCATGTTCCCAGGCTATAAATGTTAAATAGTTGAATGATATTACTTCAGTCATGCATCGTCTTACCAACCTGTCAGTTCTGTAGAAAATCACATTTCTAGCATTACTTGCTTCAGGTTTGCAGGAGAGAAAAACAACAATGTTTTCACTGAACATTGGCTTTTAGACAAAATGAAGGCTAGAACCATATTAAATTCATTTTTACTTCCTATCATTTCTATATTTTATAGATTTCATAAAACCGGCCCACCGTCTTAAATTTATTACAATTTATGATAGATATCTTAGTAAAATACTCCATCCCTTTCAGTTATTGGAAACACTAATGAATTCTAGGCTTAAACAATAAATAGCACATTGTAGAACAGCAGTACTGTTTCAAAACTGAACTCAGTTGAATTAATCAGGCATGACAAGATATTTTTATGATTCTGACAGAAGCTTAATGAACAATGTTGAATAGATTTAAACACTTTTTTATAATATGTCTAAATGGTGTGAATTATGGTAACACTGCCTTTGAGAAGAAATCATCAATTTTGGATTTCACATACAGGGTGGCACCCTAGGAAAACGTTAAAAAAGTCAGGAGAATAGTACCTTTAAGACTGGAATTGACTAATGAAAATACACATTACCAGAGAAACCTCCTGGGATGCCTGGACATTTACTTGTGATGCAAGCATTTTCCTGCCTAGAAACAGCAAAACTGACTGTTTAGCTCTAACTAGCAGGCACCACGTGCCATAGCAACAACAGAGCAAGAAAACCAGGAAAATTTATTTTTAAGTCCGTGCCTGATAATTCTAATTTTTTTTTTTTTTTTTTTTTTTGAGACAGAGTCTCACTCGCTGGCTAGCGCTGAAGTACAGTGGCATGCTCTCGGCTCACTGCAACCTCCACTTCCTGGGTTCAATTGATTCTTGTGCCTCAGCCTCCTGAGTAGCTGGGACTATAGGCGCGCACCACCATACCCAGCTAATTTTCGTATTTTTAGTAGAGAAGGGGTTTCACCAGGTTGGTCAGGATGGTCTCGAACTCCCGACCTCAGGTGATCCACCCACCTTGGCCTCCCAAAGTGCTGGGATTACAGGGGTGAGCTACCGCGCCCAGCAAGATAATTCTAAAATCTAAAGCTGCAAAGTCTAACCCAGCAGTTACTAGCTACATGAGGCTATTAAGAGCTTGCAATACAACTAGTTTAAATTGAGAAGTACTGTCAGTATATGGTGCACACCAAATTCCAAAGGTTTAGTATAAAAATGTCAAAATGTCTCATTATTCATTTTTCCATTGATGACATGTTGAAATAATAATTTTGGTTAAAAAAATTTAGTTAAAACATATTGAGTTAAAAATGTTGTAAAAATATATTTCACCTGTTTCTTTTTATTTTTTTCAGTGTGTTCACTAGAATATTTAAAATTCCCTGTGTGGCTCACACTTGTGGCTTGCATTACATTTCTATCAGAGGACTGATCTAGAGGTTCCATGTATTTTCTGTCTCTGTTGCACATTTCAGCTGGTTCCTGTTGTTACTATCTTATCTCCCCATGTGGTTGGTTATCTTTGTCTATGTTCTGGATACAGTGTTTTAAAAATTGCTGTTGACAGAATATAAAGTGTAGGATGGGCTGGGCATAGTGGCAACCGGGGCCAGCCATTCTGCCAGGCTTGGAAACTGTGCTACTCAGGAAACTTTTCTCATCACCCACCCCAATCCTATCCCAGACTGGAGGAGCAGTGAGTGCTGTGCCTAGGCTCCCTGTCTTCCCAGTGCTCCCAGCATCACACCAGCTCCTCCCCAGTTGCTGTGGGGTCACGACTCTCCATGTTCACCATGCTCCCAAAATTGGCTCCCCATCTTCACTGCCCACAAAGCATGGTCCCAGCTCCTCCAGGGTCACTGCCTGACCAGGTGGGGATTGGGTGAAGAGGCAGAGATCAAGACAAGACACCTGGTCCAGTTTGACTTCAGGTTCTTCACTGAAACGTGACTGCATTCCACATCCTGTTCCTCCGGCAACCTCAGCTGGGACCATGTGTAGGGCAGTGTAGAATCTTGGCGGGTGATGACCAATTCCTGCCACCATGGCTTTTCAGCTATATTGATTTTTCCTAAAACGGACAAACAGACTGGCAATAAGTTATGGAAATACTGTTTTCTTTACTAACAGTAGAGATGTGTACATGTATCAATGCTGATTTTTAAAACAAATATAAGCCCATAGGCACTCTGCTGAACACAGATTCTATCTCAACACATTTTCAAGATCTTCCAATACCTGCACATACAGATTCTTTTCCTTTTTATCTCTGCACATTACATAGAATGACTGCATCACAACAAATGTTACCAGTGTCTGTGTCTGAAGATCCAGACGGTCTCCAGTCAGTTACTTTTAGAGAAACGAAATGGTGCAGAAACTGTGCGTGCATGAATCTCAATTTAATTGTGTAGAATAGATTTCCAGACACAGAATTGCTGTGCAAATTAATGCACCTTTAAAGCGTCTCATGTCATAGGATGGCAATGCTGGCGACACTCTTGTCTGTGATTGTGATGACCCAGCTTGGGCAGAAGATGGTGAAACATCCACTATAGCGGGAGGGGAAACTGAAGGACAGGGAGACAGGTTTCATCAAGAGCAAAACATATCCAAGTCTGAATGAAGAATATCTATACATATGCGTTTGAAATGGCATAAAGACTCCCTGGAAAGATTCAAAGAATCCAATCATGTCTCATTCCGGGCTGTGGCCAATGAGATTGGATGCAGGCAGGGGCGGGGGAGCCTTTCGCATATGACTTTTCATGGTTTCGATCCTGAAACACGTGAAAATATGTAGGTGAAGAAGTAAGAAAGAGTGGGGCCGGAGCCCCAGGGAGGGTCACCGGATGGGCTCGTCTGATCTGTTGTGGGCCCCGAGGGTCCTGGGACGCGGAACCCAAGCAGGGGCGTGCGGGGCTGCTTCAGTAACGAGGCACTGGTTCTAGATATTTACCAAACGGTGTTGACACACCGGGGATGTTATAGGCGATTGCTGATTTCAACCACAGATGACTTTCGGGGAAAGTTCGCTCCTGGGGGTTTCAGTTTCCACCCCTCCGCGTCCACTCTGGCTTCTGCGGGCTCCGCCCAGGGCGTCCGCTTCGCCCGAGCTCCGGACCCAGGTTCTGCCCTGTGGAGACCCCGGAGTGGGTGCGCCGCTGCCGGCCGATACCCCCGGGCCTCCGGGTCCACAGCGTCCGGAAAAAAACGGCCTTTCGAAGACCTGGGATGACTCGCTGGTCGCGGCAAGGGACCCGCGGTTCCCGTGTCAGAAGAATCAAGGAAATGCGGGGCCTGGTCGGGTGAGGAGCACGAGGTCCCTCCTTCATCCTCGCGGGGACTTTGTCACCGGCTCAGTGTGTAGACCTCACCGTCCCACTCGAATCTGTGGGGCTCCGACAGTGTGGGCCCTGCGAGGACCCCCATCCTCCTTGCCCTGGGGCTGCTGCAGGAGGGCGCCCATGGCGCACTAGGTCCTGAGTGTCCAGGATCCAACAGGGGCTTCCCGTTGTCGCCTCCCCGACCCCGCCGCTCGCGGTCCAGGGCTCCTGGTTTCTCCACTGGGCTGGGGGCCCCGAGCATGCATGTCGTGGGGCGGAGAAAACCTTGGGATGGTTGGAAATGAAGGATGGGAGGGAGAACCAGAGAAAGGGAGAGGAAGGAAGCAGGGAGGGCCAGAGAACAAAGAGAAACCTCCGCCAGGAAAACGGGAAGAGGATGACACACGCACAGCCCTACACTCCACCAACTCTCAGTCTCCTGCTCTGTGCCCTGTAAGGAACGCAGGCCCCACCCCCTCCAGCCTCACAGTGTTTGGGGTCACCCATTCCAGCGGGGTGAGGCGTCGCCTTGTGGGTGCGGTTGGCATTTCCCTGAGGTCTGTGGACACTGAGCACCTTTTCCTGGGCTCACTGCCATTTGCATTCTTCTTCTGATGCCAGTGGGCAAGGGGAGGTCCGTAAACGCCGGTGGGACCGCGACCCCAGCCGGTGCGGGGCTCTTGGCAGCGCTTGGGGAAGTGAATTCGAAGACCAGTAGGAAAATAGAGGAAGGACGGAGATTTATTGTAAAAGGAAAAGTACACACTCAAGTAAAGGGAGTGCAGGGGAACTCAAGGGAGAGGCAGGTGCAAGGGGGTTTGGTGCTGCCACCTTTCCTGGTTTCTTCAACCAAGGGGTAGAATATTCATGAAAATTCCTGGAAGAAGGACAGGGTTTCTCAGAACTCTGGTGCCCCGAATTTTTACACCAAATATGGGTATTCTCAGAACTGCTAGGGAGCTGGCTAGTGTGTGTTTAGTGTGTTTATCAGCATGTAATGAGGTCCCAGGTGAAACCTAGGTCAAATCCAGGGCCATGTTGGATCCACTCATTCTTAGTCAGCTTGGTCCACATGCTGTTTCTCAGCAACTTATCAGCCCAGAGCCGCTGCAGATATTTCAACAGATTCCTTTTGCTAGTCACCTGAAACTGCTGCCCAAAACTTTCTATTCTTTTGAGACCACCGTGTAGTATACCTGTCTCACTTTGGAGAAATGTCTATTCAAATTCCTTGCATATATTTAAATTGGGTTATTTCCCTTTGTAATATTGAGTTGGAAGAGTTCTTTATATATTCAGAATAACAGTCCATTACTAGGTATATGATTTTCAATGATTTTCTCTCGTTCTGGAAGTTTTTGCTTTAATCTTCTAATTGGAGTTCTTTTGGAAGCACAAAAGTTTTACATTTGCATGAAATGAAATTAAACTACCTTTTATTATGCCATTTGTGCTACTGGCTACAGGGAACGAGGGTTGGGCAGGAAGCCCCCTGGAGTCCCTGTCTCCCTCCACAGCAAGTCAACCAGAAAATCAATTCAACATTCATACATGCATGTTATCTCACACACACACACACATGCACACACACAGAGACATGCAGGCACAATCTCTCACACACACTCACACCACACAGGCACACGCATTCACACAGACACACATACACAAATGCATGCAGAAATACAGACACAGCCATGCACATACATGGGCACACAAAAAGACACACAGAAACACATGGGAGAAACTGCGTGTCATCTTGAGAGTTGTCATGTCGAGCCCATCCTGCCCACACACCTTTCACCTTGGGGGCTGTCTCCCAGCTCATGAAGGAGTTCTGAAGCCATCAAGCAGGCAGTCACTGTGTGATCTGAAACACTCAGACAGCTCCTCACTCTGATCTATATTCCTGGTCCCCTTGGGATGAAGCAGCGTCCTGTTGGTTTTCACTGCAGCAGAAGAGAATCCTCCCCCAGGGCAGAACTGCTGGGCCACCAGAGTACCCCTCTGCTCTTTGCCCTCAGGGCATCTTGATCTGCAGGGTGGGAGGAACTGCCCCAGTCCTCAAAAATGAACTCTTTATGGATTCCTCTTCCACCATGATGTCAATGTCTCTTTTGTCTTCTCTAGCCCTTGGCTGTGGATCCCAAGCTGTGTGCCAAGGAGCTCAGGGCACAAACTCGCTGTTGGCAAACCCTCTGGGCTTATTGAAATATTTGAAAGATGAGCAGTGCCATCTGCTGGAAAGGACTGGAAAGTACCAGTCCAAGGTATTTTATAGTTTCAACGTTAGACTATGCACCATTACAGGTTACAGGTATGCACCAGCATGCCTGGCTAATTTTCGTATTTTTAATAGAGACGGAGTTTCGCCATGTTGGTCAGGCTGGTCTCAAACTCCTGACTTCATGATCTGCCCACCACGGCTTCCTAAAGAGCATTTTTTCATGTTCGTTGGCCACTTGCAGGTCTTCTTTTGAAAAGTGTCCGTTCACATTCTTTGCTTATTTTTTAATTGCAATTTTGTTCCTGCTTGTTGAGTTGTTTAAGTTCCGTGTAGATTCTGGATATTAGAGCTTTGCCAGATGCATAGATTGCAGATATTTCTCCCATTCTATAGGCTGTTTACTGTGTTGCTAATTTCTTTTACTGTGGAGAAGCGCTTTAGTTTAATGAGGTCACATTTGTCAATTTTTGTTTTTGGTTGCAAATGCTTTTGGTGTCTTCATCATGATATCTTTGTCAGGCCGTATGTCCAAAGTGGCATTTCCTAGGTTATCTTCCAGGATTTTTATAGTTTTAGGACTTACATTTAAATCTTTAATTCATGTCGAGTTATTTTACATATATGGTGAAAGGTAGAGGTTCAGTTTCATTCTCCTACACATGGCTAGCCAGTTATCCCAGCACCATTTATTGAATTAGGACTCTTTCCTCATTGCTTTTTTTGTTGATTTTGTTGAAAGTTAGAAGGTGTGAAGGTTTCTTTCTGAGCTGTCTATTCTGTACCACTGATCTAAGTGTCTATTTTGGTACCAGTACCATTCTGTTTTGATCACCGTAGCCTTATATTATAGTTTGAAGTCAGGCTATGTGGTGTCTCTGGCTTTGTTCTTTTTGCTTATGATTGTTTTGGCTATTTGGGCTCTTTTTTAACTCCAAAGAACTTTTAGATTAGATTTGTCTAATTTTGTGGAAAATGACATTGGTATTGATAGAGATAGTGTTGCATGTATAAATTGCTTTTGGAAGTATGGCCATTTTAGCTATATTGATTCTCCAACCCATGAGCATGAAATATTTTTCCATGTATTTGTGTTGTCTCTGATTTTTTTCAGCCATGTTTTGTAGATTCTCTTTTTCCACACAAAGTCTGGCAGAATCACTCATTTATTACTCCATATCATGGAGGAAAAATGAAATAACATTAATTCTCTACTGAGTAATACAACAAAATTCTAAACTCAGTAGGTTTTTGGGAAATATAACTCTTTATTTAAATATCAGTACAGAACAATAAATTACTAAAGGAAACAATCATTAATATAAATTTTTTCTTATTAAATAATTTAAAAATTCTCTTTCAGGACACGGAAAGAATCCCCAGAGGTCTGAAGTCTAACGTGATTATTTTACTGACGATATCATTTGCAAGAAAGAGATCATCATTCAAAGAAGTACTTGACTTTCCAAACAAAAAGAGAAGAAAGAGAATGATATATCTTGTTTAGTCAGCCAGAACTTTAAGTGCAGGAATTCCATCAGGTAGCACCAAGAGAAAATTGCATAATATGTTAGGTATAACTGCTGGTAAAATTGTTGGCAAAAGGAATCAAGGCAGTGAATGAGCTATTGGGTCCATGATGTCATCATGATCTGCTGGAGGCCGCTGGCCATACACCGTAGGTGGTGGGCAGGTGGCCAGCCAGAAGGGTGAGTTTGATCGAACCGTGCTCACAGGGGCTTTTTGGTAACATCTTTAACCTTCAGAAAGGACACAAATGTTGGTTTAAGGGGCGGAGAACCCGGATCACTTTTCCAGGGTAATCTTTCCCTAGTCACTCCATGTCTCAGAGCCCCCTGCACTAAAAAACCTATTTTTCCCTTGAGCCCCAATCCTGGTGACTGCAGCTTGGACTAACCTCTTTCCTCCTCTGTCACATCACAGAGTCAGCCCAGGCCCTGCACCTGACCAGGGGATAGAGTGGAGGGGCCCACAGGTCTGAAGCTAGTAGTGATGGGTCCGCCCCCTTACTCAAGGCCCTCTTTATCATCTGATGTGAGGGCCTAAAACAGGCAAGGGGTGGGGCAGACTTCCAAAAAGAGGGCTCCATATTCCTGTGCCCTTGGCTTTGGGTGGGCCTGCAGGCAAACATCCTTCTTCCCCCTTCTTCTTGAGCCTCTCCTCACACTGGGAGCAGCACCCATTGCTCTGAAGGTGACTGTCCCTGTTCCACCTTATCAATTCCTTGTCCAGCCCAGTGGTGCCGGTGGAACCCCAGCAGCAGCTCAGACCCCCCTTCCTCTGAGTCCACTCTGCTCCAGGCAGGGCCATCAGTGGGCTCAGGATCCGGGGTGTGCAGGAGGATGATGGCAGGGGAGCTGCCTCAGGGCCCAGACTCGAGCTGCACGTGTCCATGGGACTGACTTTTTAAAAATCCTTCTCTTGAGCAGCCTGTACTCTTCACCTTCCACCTTATTTCCTGGAACCCAAGCCACTTTCTGTGGGAAGGCAGCCCTGCACTCCCTCCTTTTCAATTAGGTGTACCAAGGCTCTCCCAGCCCCCTCCTCCTGGGATTACACCCAGATCTCTCTTAGCCTCAGAGATGGAATCACCCTTCCCCTGTCACACCTCATGTAAAGCTACCATGATGCACCTAACCCAATTAAGAGGATTGCCCATGTCTGAATTCCTGCAGCCTGCAGGCCACACACCCTTCCTAAACAGAAACCTGCTCTGCATCAGGCCTGAACTTGCTAAACCCTCTCAAGCTCAATGACACTGAGACTTGGTATGGGCCCCTCCCTTTCCCTCTGGACTCTGAAGGTGAGAATCCACCAGAATTCAGGGCTGAGCTGCCCAGGTCATTGCCAACATTGCCAACAGGCGACACAAGGTCTCATTCACCTGTCTCATGTTAGGATGAGAAGGTCCCAGCCACGGGGAGGGGTGGGACTCCGGGAATTCTCTTTCCCCATCCTGCCTCCTCACCCACCTGCTCCTTGCTCCACTTCCAATTCTGCCCACAGTACCTGTCACTCTAAAGGACTGTCCTCAGATGCCAGGGAGGATGAAGCAGGGGAGGATGATGAGGAGGCAGCAGAGGATGAGGGTGGTGGCTGTGGCCCTGAGTTGGGTTGTGCCTGAGGGCATGGCGAGTGGTGCTGAAATGGAAACACAAAAGTGACAACCCTTGTCCAGGCCCCAAATCTGAGGAGACACCTCCTCAGTTCCTGCCACCCTAGCTCATCCTGGAAGGCAAAAGTTTTGTCCCCTCCCCACTGGTGTGGGGCAGCCAGTATGACAGGTCCTGGCTTAGGAAGGGAGACGGATGTGTCTTGTCCTCAGGGAGCTCACACAGCTGCTGAGGGAAGCAAGGTGACAACGCACCCCACCCTCCTGCTGTGGGGGAAGAGGAGGTGATGACCCAGAGTTGGGGAGGGGAGGATCTCTGGGCTGGCGTTGGAAGTGGTTCTGATGGATTTCCAGAACCAGACCAGGGAAAGGAAAGGAAAAGTGATTCTCAAAAGAGGAAACACTAAGGAAAAAGGTCTGAAAACAGTGACACCTGCAGTTTCAAGGCTGGTGAGAAATCCACAGTGCGGGGAGCAGAAGTAAGTGCAGTGAGGAATAGGAGTCAGGAGGGAGAAGGAAGAGGAGGGTGGGAGAGCACAGGCATGCCAGCACCCCCAGGAGGAGCACCCCACGAGGAGGTCATTTTAACATAAACGTGTACACTGGGATGATTGAAGCTGAACTCAAGAACTAATTTCTTGAGATCACCATTTCTGATCTCATTTGAGATCCCCGTTTCTTTTTCTCCTGTTACCCCCTGCACTTGGCTCCAGGGTGCTGTCCATGCCCATCAAGAAGTCCTCAAGCCATCTTGTGCAGTCTCCCATTGAGATGTAATGGAAGGACATGGTCATATCCTTGTCATTCTCCCACTTTTCTTTCATCTTTCTGGCTCCAGGATGAACCGTTGTCCACATTCTCTTCTCTGAGTCAAAGAGGAGGAAGATCTGTCCATCGAAACTGAACTGCCAAGATCCACTGCTGTGTCCTTCGGCTTTCTGCTCACAAGACATCCTGGCCTGCAGGGTGAGGGGTTCTGCCCCCATCAGAGAGAGATCAGCTCTGGTCTTGACAAATTTTGCACCCGCATCCTGTTCCCCTTACAATTTCCTGGCCTTACTCTCTCTGCTACATCTTGGCCTTGCCTCTAGACTCTTGAGGGGTAAGATGACCTTCCCATTTGTATTTTTGTCTTTTTTGAGAAAGGGTCTCGCTCTGTCGCCCAGGCTGGATGGAGTGCAGTGGCGTGATCTCGGCTCACTCAGCCTCCTAAGTAGCTGGGACTACAGGCACCCGCCACCATACCCGGCTAATTTTTTGTATTTTTAGTACAGACAGGGTTTCACTGTGTTAACCAGGATGGTCTCGATCTCTTGACCTCGTGATCCGCCTGCCTCAGCCTCCCAAAATGCTGGGATTACAGGCTTGAGCCACTGCACCTGGCTTTTTTTTTTTTTTTTTTTTTTTGAGACAAAGTCTCACTCTGTTGCCCAGGCTGGAGTGCAGTGGCACCACCTCGGCTCACTGCAGCGTCTGCCTGCCGGGTTCAAGGGATCCTCCTGCCTCAGCCTCCCAAGTTGCTGGGATTACAGGCATGTGCCACCATGCCTGGCTAATTTTTGCATTTTTGGTAGAGACAGTGTTTCACCATGTTGGTCAGGCTGGTCTCGAATTCCTGACATTGTGATCGGCCCACCTCTACCTCACAAAGTGCTGGGACTACAGGCATGAGCCACGGTGCCCAGGACCCTTTTGTATTTTTACATGAAAACTATAAATGCCTCTAACCTACCACTGTATCTGCTCCCTGCTGTCCTGGGCCATCTGAAACTTACCCTCGGGTATGTAATTCTCCAGCTGAATGTCAAGCAGTTGCTCTGTAAGTATGTCCACCACCTCTCTCAGTACTGGGTTCTGTGCTTTCCAGGCCTTTGTGACATTTAGTTTATTCCCCAGGGGACTGACGGGTGTTACTGTCTTGTTGCCACAGTCATAGTGAAGAAAAGTCTTTTTATCCACCTGGCCTTGAACCGCACACCACCGTGGTCCTGGTCTGAATTTAGGGATGATGGTGATGTCATAGCAAAGAGAGTGAGGGTCTGTGGAGAAAGGCAGGTAAGGGGTGGGTGGGGAGAAAAAGACCCCTAGTTAGCCCCCCTCCACGCTGTGTCAATAAGAGGATGCCTCTGGCGGGCTGGGCTGGCCCAGGAAGGGGTGCCTCCTCCAGAACTGTGGTGTCTACAAGTTTAAGGCGAGTGCTCGCCCCTTGCATGAGGACAAGGAGGAGGAGGAGGATGTCTCTGTCGGCTGAGAAACCACATGTCCCCAGACATGTCCCACTGCCCCTCTGCCCACATCAGTCAACACATGACCTTGCTAGAGAGGTGCCAGGCCTCTCTAGCAAGAGAGGAGGAAGGGCCTGGATGGCAGAGGATCTTCAGCAGTAGCCCACGTGGACTGCGGGAGGTGGGAGAGGGTGTGGGTCCACCCCTGTGGATGCTGGTGCGTGGTTGAACAGAGTGAGGATGGAACCCCATTGGATAAAGAAGAGTTAATTATCATGGTCACAGGATTTAATATGTTAGCAAAGCCCCTGGTGATGGCATGCATCTGCTATGAGGAGGCCTTCCTGAAACCTTGGACAAAGAGATGGTCCACACAGCAAGAAATGGAAAATCTGAAAGTCTAAGGCAGGTAGTGGAGGGAGAGATCACAGGCTCAGAGAAGTGCCCATGCCAGAGGGGTCTAAGTGTGAAAATCCAGAACAATGTCCATCCACTGTGCTTATGGGAAACCTGGAGGACTCCTGTTTACCCAGCATATAAAGAAGGCCCCATGAGAAGGCACCAGAATGGAATGAAGCTTAGGGATGCCTATTGCTGAAGGCCAGGGTTGGGGGTAGGAGATGCTGTTCCTGAAATCTGCTCCCAGAGTAATGGGATGAAAAATTCTGAAATTACAAATTCCAGGTGGAGGCTGTCAACTGTCAGGAGCAAGGAGGGTGCAATGATGGAAATGATTAGAGAAGTCACAATGCCAGCTGGGGACCTCAGTTATACAAAGTTATGCCCATGGCTCATAGAACAAAGGTGTCCAAGGTCCAAAAGAGATGCAAACCCACCCCAGATACTGCTGGATTTAAATAATTACAAGAAACAGAGATAAACCAAATCAGGAGGCTGAAAGTAGCCAGTCCATCAAGAACGAGGCTGCTTTGCCTAATTTGCAGAAGGAAGCCACTTCTCAGACCCTGAACCCATGACTAGAAGAAGACACCAGTTTCTAGTGAGGAAGGACCCTTTAACCCTGCAGCCAGGACAGTGAGTCCTTGTGGCCTTCTCCAAAGATATTTATGGCCAGTAGAGTTTGCTGTGAAGGGCAATTTTGTAAACATGTAAAGGTGTGCAGGGAATATATTCTCCATTGTAACTACTCAACTTTGCTGTTGAAGCTCAAAAGCAGCCATAGACAATCCATGAATGATGAGCGAGGCTGGACCTGCCTTAAGTGCCCAATGACCCAAGACCCCCTAAGATCCTAGAGGTACATGTGGTCACAATGTCTAATTGGAGAATCACAACAGAGATTCCATGTGAATATTCAGAGACAAGACAATGCCACTCACAGCAAGGAAATCGCAACATTAAGCAGTGGCTCCTATAGAGTACTGCGCCTTGGCAGAGATGGGGCCTTTTGCATATAAAGAAGGCCCCATGACAAGGCACCAGAATGGAATGAAGCTTAGGGATGCCTATTGCTGAAGGCCTCAGAGCTGCCCATTACTGGTGGGCTCCTCACCCTCTAGGTCATTAAGAAGATAGGCCCAGCAGTGAGAAGACGCAGGTGGTTCTTCTGGGATGGGCAGGAGCAGGGCCACCGGGAACCAAGAAGCTGCACAAGCAGTTGGACCCGATCCCCAGGACACCACGTGGCTGCACCCCCTCACCCTCAGCTCACACCTGAGGCTTCAGGGAGGGTACCTGATGGTCCCCGTGGATGCCACTCAGCACAAAGGAGGGGAGAATAAGCCCCCAACTATGGGACCCCCACTCCCATCACATCCACACCACCCAGAAGCCACAGACAAGGTAGGGCCACCTTCTACTCTCCAACTGACATCAGAAACATCACTTGGAGATGACACCCTAGGGGATGGGGCACTATTCACTGGGACATTGTAATCCCCTGATCTGGGATCAGCAACCTAGAACAGGGTCCAAATCTGGTCCCCCCTATTTGAAGGTTGCCATTGCCTGCTGTTGCTCTACAAAGGGACAGGACTGGACACTGAGACGGAGAACCCACGGCCTGCAAAGATCACAGGGCATCCTTCCTCCCTTTCTAAAAAGAGTTTGCTGACCCCTGTCTACACAGTGACTATTCTCTATGACGCTGGCACCCCCGTAGGAAGAACAGGCGGTCTGGGCCCCAAGGGCAGAAGTGGGTGCCTCTACTCACCAGAGTTCCCAGGGTCATCCTGGAGGAAATGGTGCTTCCCATCCCCCCTGCACAGGTTCTGAGGGGAGCTTGGGGTGTGTTTGCTGGGGTGTGTCCTCAGGCAAGAGGCAGAAGGTGCGACGTGGTGTAGGAGGTGGTGAGGTCCCCTTCATGGATGGGGAGACCTCTGGGGTGACCAGCTGGGCTGAGGTGGGCAGTAAGAGGACGTGACCTGGGTGGTGGCAGTGGATGGTGAGGGGAGGGGTGGCGGTTGTCTGCTGAGCCCCTGGGTGCGGGTGAGTTTCTACAGGAAAGTGCAGGGAAAAATTCAAGGGCACGCAGCCCTGGGGCCCTGGAGGGTTTGTGTGGTGGAGAGCGGGTGAGAGCAGAGCAGGCTTGTGGCTGGTGGGGGTGTCTGTGATCGCGTCCCTGTGGAATCCCGCTTCACCCCTGTCCTGTCCCCAGCTCCGGTTCCGGGGGCTCTGGTTTTTCCTTCCCGAGGGCGGGTGGGACTGCCAGGCTGCACCAGGGATCCCCGCCCCACCTCGCTCTCTGCAGCCCTCCGGCCCCTCCACCCTCCTGCCAGCCTCCTTTCCACCCCGCTCCTTTTCGCCTCTTCCTGGGCAAGAAGCAGCCTCGGGGAGTGGACCCAGCAGGAAGGAGCCGCCGACCGGAACTGAATGGGGGCACAGTTCGGGGAGATGTCCCCCGTCCTTCTAGAAGCCTCCCCTCCTCTGAAACCCGCGGCAGTTCACAGCCCCCCAGGTTTGGTCCCCGCCCGGCTTAGGCTCCATCCACGAACTCACCGGCTCGCCCAGCCCGGGACCAGCCGGACAGCAGGAGCAGAAGCGGGAGGCACAGAAGGATCTTGGTAGCGGCGGCTGCTGCCATTGGGGACCCAGAGAGCTAGGGAGGAGAGACTTGATGGAAGGAGAGCCTGGAAGATGAATCACCTCAAGGTTTTAAAGCCTCCCTATGTATGGGCGCGCCCCACGTTTCCCGCTGTCATCGCGTCACGCGGCTAGAAATATGATTGGCTGCCCTGACGGTGTCCCTCCCCTTTCCGGGCGTCCCTCCCCTTTGTCCCAGCCCCCTTCGGGTTGGTGTCTGGGTGTCAGCCCGGCTCCTGCCAGGACACGGTTCCTTCCACGACAGACTCATTTAATCATCACAACTTTTTTTATTGAAGGTGAAGAAACTTGCAGAGGAATATTCAGAGGCGGCGGCGTCTCCCTGTCCCTGCCTGGGTCCGCGACACTCTCCCTCCCTCCTCCTGCGCCGCGAGTTCCCTGGCTCATCATGCTCTGGGCGCAGCAACGGGACTGATCGCGTCCCCTCCACTACTTCCCCAGTTCCCAGTGGACGTGATTACAGTCCGGGCTAGGTTTTATTATTCATTTATTTATTTAGAGACGGAGTTTCGCTCTTGTTGCCCAGGCTGGAGTGCAGTGGCGTGATCTCGGCTCACCGCAATCGCCGCTTCCCGGGTTCAAGGGATTCTCTGGCCTCAGCTTCCGGAGTAGCTGGGATTACAGACGCCCTCCACCAGGCCCGGCGAATTGTTTGTATTTTTGGTAGAGATGGGGTTTCATCTTGTTGGCCAGGCTGGTCTCAAACTCATGACCTTAGGTGATCCACCCATCTCGGCCTCCCAAAGTGCTGGGATTATAGGCTTTAGCCACCGCGCCTGGCCCGGGCTAGGTTTTATTACAGGAGCAGCGGGCAGGGTTCCAGAGGTTTAAAACAACATATTGTACACTAAACAACTGGTCAAGATGGTAAATTTTATCTTCTATGTTTTTACCAAAATTAAACAGCTTTAAAAATATATATTAAAAATTATGTCTTGTTCCTCCTCTGCCCAATGCAGATTGGCCAAAAGAGTCTACTTATTAAAATCGAGGATAACATGGAGGACCCCGTTCCTAAAATCTCAACCTGTGACACACTTGCTGATTTAGAAAGCTCCTCAGAGAGATGGGCCCTGAGCTCCCAGTTCAGCAGCCTCCCTCGCCCAGGTCCACGGATGGCACAGGGGGCTCAGCAGAGCAGGTTCAAGTGAAAGTTCCTGGTGGTTCCCCACTGTTAGTGCATTCTGCTGGCCTCTTCCCCCTGGGCAAAGGGCCAGCCACCCTTCAAAGCTAGGCACAAATGCCCCGTCCCATGTGTGTCCCTCATGTTCCCACAATACAGAACACCCTCCTGCTCCCTGAGACCTGGGTCCACAGTGAGTGCATCCAGATCTCCCTGTGTGACAACTGCTCACACAATTTAATTTGTGTGTGTGAGCATGTGTGACAGACTCTTACTCTGTCACCAGTCTGGAGTGCAGTGGCACGATCATAATTCACTGAATCCTCAACCTCCTGGGCTCAAGGCTCTCAATATTGGAGAGTGTGGGGCAAGATAGTCTGAGCCACTAGCTGAGCCGTCCTCTTGTTACTGTTTCCTATGCCCTGGCAGATGCCTCAGTAGTATTCACTCCTGGATTTACCATGCCCTGTGTTAGATTGGTCCAGGGGCTGAGTGGGTCTCGGCTGTGAGTGCAACTGGGGTGAGTCATTCTGCCAGGATTGGGAACTGTGTTACTCGGGAAACTTTTCTCATCACCCACCCCAATCCTGTCCCAGATGGGAGGAGCAGTGAGTGCTGTGTCCAGGCTCCCTGCTTTCCTAGTGCTCCCAGCATCACATGAGCACCTCCCCAGATGGTGTGGGGTCTGAGCTCTCCATGTTCACCATGCTCCCACCATTGGCTCCCCATTTCACGGCCCTCCCAGCATCATCCCAGCCCCTCCAGGGTCACTGCCTGACCAGGTGGGGGTTGGGTGAAGAGGCAGAGGTCAGGGCAAGACCCCTGGTCCATTCTGACTTTAGGTTCCTCTCTGAAACGCGACTGCATTCCACATCCTGTTCCTCTGGCAACCTCAGTTGGGATCACCTGTAGGGCAGTGTAGAATCCTGGTGGGTGATGACCAATTCCTGCCACCATGGCTTTTCAAGTATATCGATTTTTCCTAAAATGGATAAAGAGACTGGCAATAAGTTATGGAAATACTGTTTTCCTTACTAACAGTAGATACGTGTTTATGTATCAATTCTGGTTTTTAAAACAAATATAAACCCATAGGCACTCTGCTGAACACAGATTCTATCTCAAAATAACACACTTTGAAGATCTTGCAATACCTGCACATACAGATTTTTTCCTTTTTATCTCTGCACATTACATAGAATGACTGCATCACAACAAAAGAAACCAGTGTCTGTGTCTGAAGATCCAGACGGTCTCCAGTGACTTTTAGAGAAGCGAAATGCTGCAGAAACTGTGCTTGCATGAATCACAATTTCATTGTGTAGAATAGATTTCCAGACACAGAATTGCTGTGCAAAGTAATGCACCTTCAAAGCGTCTCATGTCACGGGATGGCAATGCTGGCGACACTCTTGTCTGTGATTGTGATGACCCAGCTTGGGCAGAGGATGGTGAAACATCCACCGTAGAGGGAGGGGAAACTGGTACAGGCTTCCTGAAGGACAGGGTGACAGGGTTCATCAAGGGTCAAAAATATCCGCGTCTGAATTGAGAATATGTATTTATATTCGTTTGAAACGGCATAAAGACTCCCTGGAAAGATGAGAAGAATCAAATAAACTTTCCTCCCTGGCGTGTGGCCAATGAGAGTGGACGCAGGCAGGGGCGGGGGAGCCTTTCACACATGACTTTTCAGGGTTTTGATTCTGAAACAGGTGAAAATGTGGAGGTGAAGTAGTAAGGAAGAGTGGGGCCGAGAGTCCCAGGGACGGTCACACGGTGGGCTCGCCTGATCTGTTGGGGGCCAGTAGGGTCCGGGGAGGGGAACCCGGGCAGCCGCGTGCGGGTCTGCTGCAGTGACGAGGCACTGGTTCTAGATATTTACCCAACGGTGTTGCCACAAAGGGGATATTATAGGTGATTTCTGATTTCAACCACAGATGACTTTCGGAGACAGTTCGCATATGCGGTTTCAGTTTTCACCCTGCTGCGTCCTCTCCGGGTTCTGCACGCTCCTCCTAGGACGCCCGCTTCGCCCGAGCTCCGGACCCGGGTCCTGCCCGGTTGAGACCGCGGAGTGGGTGCCACGCTGCCCGCCGATGCTCCCGGGCCTCCGGGTCCACAGCCTCCGGACAAAACGGCCTTTCGAAGACCTGGGAGGACTCGCCGGTCGCGACAAGGAACCGTGGCAGGAGACAGGAAATGCGGGGCCTGGTGGGGTGAAGAGCACGAGGTTCCTCCTTCATCCTCGCGGCGACTTTGCCACCGGCTCAGTGTGGAGACGTCACAGTCCCGCTCGGATCCCTGGGGATCCGACAGTGTGGCCCCCACGAGGACCCCCATCCTCCTTGCCCTGGGGCTGCTGCAGGAGGGCGCCCATGGCGCACTAGGTCCTGAGTGCCCAGGATCCAACAGGGGCTTCCCGTTGTCGCCTCCCCGACCCCGCCGCTCGCGGTCCAGGGCTCCTGGTTTCTCCACTGGGCTGGGGGCCCCGAGCATGCATGTCGTGGGGCGGAGAAAACCTTGGGATGGTTGGAAATGAAGGATGGGAGGGAGAACCAGAGAAAGGGAGAGGAAGGAAGCAGGGAGGGCCAGAGAACAAAGAGAAACCTCCGCCAGGAAAACGGGAAGAGGATGACACACGCACAGCCCTACACTCCACCAACTCTCCGTCTCCTGCTCTGTGCCCTGTAAGGAACGCAGGCCCCACCCCCTCCAGCCTCACAGTGTTTGGGTCACCCATTCCAGCGGGGTGAGGCGTCGCCTTGTGGGTGCGGTTGGCATTTCCCTGAGGTCTGTGGACACTGAGCACCTTTTCCTGGGCTCACTGCCATTTGCATTCTTCTTCTGATGCCAGTGGGCAAGGGGAGGTCCGTAAACGCCGGTGGGACCGCGACCCCAGCCGGTGCGGGGCTCTTGGCAGCGCTTGGGGAAGTGAATTCGAAGACCAGTAGGAAAATAGAGGAAGGACGGAGATTTATTGTAAAAGGAAAAGTACACACTCAAGTAAAGGGAGTGCAGGGGAACTCAAGGGAGAGGCAGGTGCAAGGGGGTTTGGTGCTGCCACCTTTCCTGGTTTCTTCAACCAAGGGGTAGAATATTCATGAAAATTCCTGGAAGAAGGACAGGGTTTCTCAGAACTCTGGTGCCCCGAATTTTTACACCAAATATGGGTATTCTCAGAACTGCTAGGGAGCTGGCTAGTGTGTGTTTAGTGTGTTTATCAGCATGTAATGAGGTCCCAGGTGAAACCTAGGTCAAATCCAGGGCCATGTTGGATCCACTCATTCTTAGTCAGCTTGGTCCACATGCTGTTTCTCAGCAACTTATCAGCCCAGAGCCGCTGCAGATATTTCAACAGATTCCTTTTGCTAGTCACCTGAAACTGCTGCCCAAAACTTTCTATTCTTTTGAGACCACCGTGTAGTATACCTGTCTCACTTTGGAGAAATGTCTATTCAAATTCCTTGCATATATTTAAATTGGGTTATTTCCCTTTGTAATATTGAGTTGGAAGAGTTCTTTATATATTCAGAATAACAGTCCATTACTAGGTATATGATTTTCAATGATTTTCTCTCGTTCTGGAAGTTTTTGCTTTAATCTTCTAATTGGAGTTCTTTTGGAAGCACAAAAGTTTTACATTTGCATGAAATGAAATTAAACTACCTTTTATTATGCCATTTGTGCTACTGGCTACAGGGAACGAGGGTTGGGCAGGAAGCCCCCTGGAGTCCCTGTCTCCCTCCACAGCAAGTCAACCAGAAAATCAATTCAACATTCATACATGCATGTTATCTCACACACACACACACATGCACACACACAGAGACATGCAGGCACAATCTCTCACACACACTCACACCACACAGGCACACACATTCACACAGACACACATACACAAATGCATGCAGAAATACAGACACAGCCGTGCACATACACGGGCACACAAAAAGACACACAGAAACACATGGGAGAAACTGCGTGTCATCTTGAGAGCTGTCATGTCGAGCCCATCCTGCCCACACACCTTTCACCTTGGGGGCTGTCTCCCAGCTCATGAAGGAGTTCTGAAGCCATCAAGCAGGCAGTCACTGTGTGATCTGAAACACTCAGACAGCTCCTCACTCTGACCTATCTTCCTGGTCCCCTTGGGATGAAGCAGCGTCCTGTTGGTTTTCACTGCAGCAGAAGAGAATCCTCCCCCAGGGCAGAACTGCTGGGCCACCAGAGTACCCCTCTGCTCTTTGCCCTCAGGGCATCTTGATCTGCAGGGTGGGAGGAACTGCCCCAGTCCTCAAAAATGAACTCTTTATGGATTCCTCTTCCACCATGATGTCAATGTCTCTTTTGTCTTCTCTAGCCCTTGGCTGTGGATCCCAAGCTGTGTGCCAAGGAGCTCAGGGCACAAACTCGCTGTTGGCAAACCCTCTGGGCTTATTGAAATATTTGAAAGATGAGCAGTGCCATCTGCTGGAAAGGACTGGAAAGTACCAGTCCAAGGTATTTTATAGTTTCAACGTTAGACTATGCACCATTACAGGTTACAGGTATGCACCAGCATGCCTGGCTAATTTTTGTATTTTTAGTAGAGACGGAGTTTCACCATGTTGGTCAGGCTGGTCTCAAACTCCTGACTTCATGATCTGCCCACCACGGCTTCCTAAAGAGCATTTTTTCATGTTCGTTGGCTACTTGCAGGTCTTCTTTTGAAAAGTATCTGTTCACATTCTTTGCTTATTTTTTAATTGCAATTTTGTTCCTGCTTGTTGAGTTGTTTAAGTTCCGTGTAGATTCTGGATATTAGAGCTTTGCCAGATGCATAGATTGCAGATATTTCTCCCATTCTATAGGCTGTTTACTGTGTTGCTAATTTCTTTTACTGTGGAGAAGCGCTTTAGTTTAATGAGGTCACATTTGTCAATTTTTGTTTTTGGTTGCAAATGCTTTTGGTGTCTTCATCATGATATCTTTGTCAGGCCGTATGTCCAAAGTGGCATTTCCTAGGTTATCTTCCAGGATTTTTATAGTTTTAGGACTTACATTTAAATCTTTAATTCATGTCGAGTTATTTTACATATATGGTGAAATGTAGAGGTTCAGTTTCATTCTCCTACACATGGCTAGCCAGTTATCCCAGCACCATTTATTGAATTAGGACTCTTTCCTCATTGCTTTTTTTGTTGATTTTGTTGAAAGTTAGAAGGTGTGAAGGTTTCTTTCTGAGCTGTCTATTCTGTTCCACTGATCTAAGTGTCTATTTTGGTACCAGTACCATTCTGTTTTGATCACCGTAGCCTTATATTATAGTTTGAAGTCAGGCTATGTGGTGTCTCTGGCTTTGTTCTTTTTGCTTATGATTGTTTTGGCTATTTGGGCTCTTTTTTAATTCCAAAGAACTTTTAGATTAGATTTGTCTAATTTTGTGGAAAATGACATTGGTATTGATAGAGATAGTGTTGCATGTATAAATTGCTTTTGGAAGTATGGCCATTTTAGCTATATTGATTCTCCAACCCATGAGCATGAAATATTTTTCCATGTATTTGTGTTGTCTCTGATTTTTTTCAGCCATGTTTTGTAGATTCTCTTTTTCCACACAAAGTCTGGCAGAATCACTCATTTATTACTCCATATCATGGAGGAAAAATGAAATAACATTAATTCTCTACTGAGTAATACAACAAAATTCTAAACTCAGTAGGTTTTTGGGAAATAGAACTCTTTATTTAAATATCAGTACACAGCAATAAATTACTAAAGGAAACAATCATTAATATAAAATTTTTTTCTTATTAAATAATTAAACAATTCTCTTTCAGGACATGGAAAGAATCCCTGGAGGTCTGAAGTCTAACATGATTGTTTTACTGACAATCATGTCAGTAATGAAAGAAAGAGATCATCATTCAAAGAAGTACTTGATTTTCCAAACAAAAACAGAGGAAAGAAAATGTTGACATATCTTGTTCAGTCAGCCAGAACTTTAAGTGCAGGAATTCCATCAGGTAGCACCAACAGAAAATTGCATAATACGTTAGGAATAATCACTGGTTAAATTGTTGGCAAAAGGAATCAAGGCAGTGAATGAGCTATTGGGTCCATGGTGTCATCATGATCTGCTGGAGGCCGCTGGACATACACCGTAGGTGGTGGGCAGCTGGCCAGACAGAAGGGTGAGTTTGATCAAACCGTGCTCACAGGGGCTTTTTGGTATCATCTTTAACCTTCAGAAAGGACCCAAATATTGGTTTAAGAGGCAGAGAACCCGGATCACTTTTCCACGGTAATCTTTCCCTAGTCACTCTATGTCTCAGAACCCCCTGCACTAAGGGACCTATTTTTCCCTTGAGCCTCAACCCTGGCGACTGCAGCTTGGACCTACCTCTTTCCTCCTTTGTCACATCACAGAGTCAGCCCAGGCCCTGCACCTGACCAGGGGATGGAGTGGAGGGGCCCACAGGTCTGAAGCTGGTAGTGATGGGTCCACGCCCTCACTCAAGGCCCTCTTTATCATCTGATGACAGGGTCTAAAACATGGCAAGGGGTGGGGCAGACTTCCAAAGAGAGGGCTCTGTATTCCTGTGCCCTTGGCCTTTGGTGGGCCTGCAGGCAAACATCCTTCTTTCCCCTTCTTCTTGAGCATCACCTCACACTGGGAGCAGCACCCATAGTTCTGAAGGTGACTGTTCCTGTTCCACCTTATCCATTCCTTATCCAGCCCAGTGGTGCCCGTGGAACCCCAGCAGCAGCTCAGATGCCCCTTCCTCTGAGTCCACTCTGCTCCTGGCAGGGCTATGACTGGGCTGAGGATCTGGGGTGTGCAGGAGGGTGATGGCAGGGGAGCTGCCTCAGGGCCCAGACTCAAACCCCACGGGTACATGGGACTGACTTTTTAAAAATCCTTCTCTTGAACAGCCTCTACTCTTCACCTTCCACCTTAATTCCTGGAACCTAAGCCACTTTCTGTGGGAAGGCAGCCCTGCACTCCCTCCTTTTCAATTAGGTGTACCAAGGCTCTCCCACTCCCCTCCTCCTGGGATTACACCCAGATCTCTCTCTTAGCCTCAGAGATGGAATCCCCCTTCCCTTGTCACACCTCATGTAAAGCTACCATGATGCACCTAACCCAATTAAGAGGACTGCCCATGTCTGAATACCTGCTGCCTGCAGGCCACACACCCTTCCTGAATAGGAACCTGCTCTGAATCAGGCCTGAACTTGCTAAACCTTCTCAAGCTCAACAGACCCTGAGCCTTGGTATGGGCCCCTCCCTTTCCCTCTGGACTCTGAAGGTGAGAATCCATCAGAACTCAGGGCTGAGCTGCCCAGGTCATTGCCAACATTGCCAACAGGCGACACAAGGTCTCATTCACCTGTCTCATGTTAGGATGAGAAGGTCCCAGCCACAGGGAGGGGCGGGACTCCGGGAATTCTCTTTCCCCATCCTGCCTCCTCACCCACCTGCTCCTTGCTCCACTTCCAATTCTGCACACGGTACCTGTCACTCTAAAGGACTGTCCTCAGATGCCAAGGAGGATGAAGCAGGGGAGGATGATGAGGAGGCAGCAGAGGATGAGGGTGGTGGCTGTGGCCCTGAGTTGGGTTGTGCCTGAGGACATGGCGAGTGGTGCTGAAATGGAAACACAAAAGTGACAACCCTTGTCCAGGCCCCAAATCTGAGGAGACACCTCCTCAGTTCCTGCCACCCTAGCTCATCCTGGAAGGCAAAAGTTTTGTCCCCTCCCCCCTGGTGTGGGGCAGCCAGTATGACAGGTCCTGGCTTAGGAAGGGAGACGGGGTGTGTCTTGTCCTCAGGGAGTTCACACAGCTGCTGAGGGAAGCAAGGTGACAACGCACCCCACCCTCCTGCTGTGGGGGAAGAGGAGGTGATGACCCAGAGTTGGGGAGGGGAGGATCTCTGGGCTGGTGTTGGAAGTGGTTCTGATGGATTTCCAGAACCAGACCAGGGAAAGGAAAGGAAAAGTGATTCTCAAAAGAGGAAACACTAAGGAAAAAGGTCTGAAAACAGTGACACCTGCAGTTTCAAGGCTGGTGAGAAATCCACAGTGCGGGGAGCAGAAGCAAGTGCAGTGAGGAATAGGAGTCAGGAGGGAGAAGGAAGAGGAGGGTGGGAGAGCACAGGCATGCCAGCACCCCCAGGAGGAGCACCCCACGAGGAGGTCATTTTAACATAAACGTGTACACTGGGATGATTGAAGCTGAACTCAAGAACTAATTTCTTGAGATCACCATTTCTGATCTCATTTGAGATCCCCGTTTCTTTTTCTCCTGTTACCCCCTGCACTTGGCTCCAGGGTGCTGTCCATGCCCATCAAGAAGTCCTCAAGCCATCCTGTGCAGTCTCCCATTGAGATGTAATGGAAGGACATGGCCACAACCTTGTCATTCTCCCACTTTTCTTTCATCTTTCTGGCTCCAGGATGAACCATTGTCCACATTCTCTTCTCTGAGTCAAAGAGGAGGAAGATCTGTCCATCAAAACTGAACTGCCAAGATCCACTGCTGTGTCCTTCGGCTTTCTGCTCACAAGACATCCTTGCCTGCAGGGTGAGGGGTTCTGCCCCCATCAGAGAGAGATCAGCTCTGGTCTTGACAAATTTTGCACCCGCATCCTGTTCCCCTTACAATTTCCTGGCCTTACTCTCTCTGCTACATCTTGGCCTTGCCTCTAGACTCTTGAGGGGTAAGATGACCTTCCCATTTGTATTTTTTTTTCTTTTTGAGAAAGGGTCTCGCTCTGTCACCCAGGCTGGATGGAGTGCAGTGGCGCGATCTTGGCTCACTCAGCCTCCAGAGTAGCTGGGACTACAGGCGCCCGCCACCATACCCGGCTAATTTTTTGTATTTTTAGTACACACAGGGTTTCACTGTGCTAACCAGGATGGTCTCGATCTCTTGACCTCATGATCCGCCTGCCTCAGCCTCCCAAAATGCTGGGATTACAGGCTTGAGCCACCGCACCTGGCTTTTTTTTTTTTTTTTTTGAGACAAAGTCTCACTCTGTTGCCCAGGCTGGAGGGCAGTGGCACCACCTCGGCTCACTGCAGCGTCTGCCTGCTGGGTTCAAGGGATCCTCCTGCCTCAGCCTCCCAAGTTGCTGGGATTACAGGCATGCACCACCATGCCTGGCTAATTTTTGCATTTTTGGTAGAGACAGTGTTTCACCATGTTGGTCAGGCTGGTCTCGAATTCCTGACATTGTGATCGGCCCACCTCTGCCTCACAAAGTGCTGGGACTACAGGCGTGAGCCACCGTGCCCAGGACCCTTTTGTATTTTTACATGAAAACTATAAATGCCTCTAACCTACCACTGTATCTGCTCCCTGCTGTCCTGGGCCATCTGAAACTTACCCTTGGGTGTGTAATTCTCCAGCTGAATGTCAAGCAGTTGCTCTGTAAGTATGTCCACCACCTCTCTCAGTACTGGGTTCTGTGCTTTCCAGGCCTTTGTGACATTTAGTTTATTCCCCAGGGGACTGACGGGTGTGACTGTCTTGTTGCCACAGTCATAGTGAAGAAAAGTCTTTTTATCCACCTGGTCTTGAACCGCACACCACCATGGTCCTGGTCTGAATTTAGGGATGACGGTGATGTCATAGCAAAGAGAGTGAGGGTCTGTGGAGAAAGGCAGGTGAGGGGTGGGTGGGGAGAAAAAGACCCCTAGTTAGCCCCCCTCCACGCTGTGTCAATAAGAGGATGCCTCTGGCGGGCTGGGCTGGCCCAGGAAGGAGTGCCCCCTCCAGAACTGTGGTGTCTACAAGTTTAAGGCGAGTGCTCGCCCCTTGCATGAGGACAAGGAGGAGGAGGAGGAAGTCTCTGTCTGCTGAGAAACCACATGTCCCCAGACATGTCCCACTGCCCCTCTGCCCACATCAGTCAACACATGACCTTGCTAGAGAGGTGCCAGGCCTCTCTAGCAAGAGAGGAGGAAGGGCCTGGATGGCAGAGGATCTTCAGCAGTAGCCCACGTGGACTGCGGGAGGTGGGAGAGGGTGTGGGTCCACCCCTGTGGATGCTGGTGCGTGGTTGAACAGAGTGAGGATGGAACCCCGTTGGATAAAGAAGAGTTAATTATCATGGTCACAGGATTTAACATGTTGGCAAAGCCCCTGGTGATGGCAGGCATCTGCTATGAGGAGGCCTTCCTGAAACCTTGGACAAAGAGATGGTCCACACAGCAAGAAATGGAAAATCTGAAAGTCTAAGGCAGTTAGTGGAGGGAGAGATCACAGGCTCAGAGAAGTGCCCATGCCAGAGGGGTCTAAGTGTGAAAATCCAGAACAATGTCCATCCACTGTGCTTATGGGAAACCTGGAGGACTCCTGTTTACCCAGCATATAAAGAAGGCCCCATGAGAAGGCACCAGAATGGAATGAAGCTTAGGGATGCCTATTGCTGAAGGCCAGGGTTGGGGGTAGGGATGCTGTTCCTGAAATCTGCTCCCAGAGTAATGGGATGAAAAATTCTGAAATTACAAATTCCAGGTGGAGGCTGTCAACTGTCAGGAACAAGGAGGGTGCAATGATGGAAATGATTAGAGAAGTCACAATGCCAGCTGGGGACCTCAGTTATACAAAGTTATGCCCATGGCTCATAGAACAAAGGGGTCCAAAGTCCAAAGGAGATGGAAACCCACCCCGGATACTGCTGGATTTAAATAATTACAAGAAACAGAGATAAACCAAATCAGGAGGCTGAAAGTAGCCAGTCCATCAAGAACGAGGCTGCTTTGCCTAATTTGCAGAATGAAGCCACTTCTCAGACCCTGAACCCATGACTAGAAGAAGACACCAGTTTCTACTGAGGAAGGACCCTTTAACCCTGCAGCCAGGACAGTGAGTTCTTGTGTCCTTCTCCAGAGATATTTATGGTGAATAGAGTTTGCTGTGAAGGGCAATTTTGTAAACATGTAAAGGTTTTCAGGGAATATATTCTCCATTGTAACTACTCAACTCTGCTGTTGAAGCTCAAAAGCAGCCATAGACAATCCATGAATGATGAGCGAGGCTGGACCTACCTTAAGTGCCCAATGACCCAAGACCCCCTAAGATCCTAGAGGTACATGTGGTCACAATGTCTAATTGGAGAATCACAACAGAGATTCCATGTGAATGTTCAGAGACAAGGCAATGCCACTCACAGCAAGGAAATCGCAACATTAAGCAGTGGCTCCTGTAGAGTACTGCACCTTGGCAGAGATGGGGCCTTTTGCCATGCATATAAAGAAGGCCCCATGACAAGGCACCAGAATGGAATGAAGCTTAGGGATGCCTATTGCTGAAGGCCTCAGAGCTGCCCATTACTGGTGGGCTCCTCACCCTCTAGGTAATTAGGAAGATAGGCCCAGCAGTGAGAAGACCCAGGTGGTTCTTCTGGGATGGGCAGGAGCAGGGCCACCGGGAACCAAGAAGTTTCACAAGCAGTTGGACCCGATCCCCAGGACACCACGTGGCTGCACCCCCTCACCCTCAGCTCACACCTGAGGCTTCAGGGAGGGTACCTGATGGTCCCCGTGGATGCCACTCAGCACAAAGGAGGGGAGAATAAGCCCCCAACTATGGGACCCCCACTCCCATCACATCCACACCACCCAGAAGCCACAGGCAAGGTAGGACCACCTTCTACTCTCCAACTGACATCAGAGACATCACTTGGAGATGACACCCTAGGGGATGGGGCACTGGGACACTGTAATCCCCTGATCTGGGATCAGCAACCTAGGACAGGGTCCAAATCTGGTCCCCCCTATTTGAAGGTTGCCATTGCCTGCTGTTGCTCTACAAAGGGACAGGACTGGACACAGAGACGGAGAACCCATGGCCTGCAAAGATCACAGGGCATCCTTCCTCCGTTTCTAGAAAGGGTTTGCTGACCCCTGTCTACACAGTGACTATTCTCTATGATGCTGGCACCCCCGTAGGAAGAACAGGCGGTCTGGGCCCCAAGGGCAGAAGTGGGTGCCTCTACTCACCAGAGTTCCCAGGGTCATCCTGGAGGAAATGGTGCTTCCCATCCCCCCTGCACAGGTTCTGAGGGGATCTTGGGGTGTGCTTGCTGGGGTGTGTCCTCAGCCAAGAAGCAGAAGATGCTACGTGGTATAGGAGGTGGTGAGGGCCCCTTCATGGATGGGGAGACCTCAGGGGTGACCAGCTGGGCTGAGGTGGGGAGTAAGAGGATGTGACCTGGGTGGTGGCAGTGGATGGTGAGGGGAGGGGTGGCGGGTATCTGCTGAGCCCCTGGGGGCAGGTGAGTGTCTACAGGAAAGTGCAGGGAAAACAAAGGCAGGGAGTCCTGGGGGTGCTGGAGGGTTTGTGTGGTAGAGAGCAGGTGAGAGCAGAGCAGGCTTGTGGCTGGTGGGGGCGTCTGTGATTGTATCCCTGTGGAACCCCCCTTCACCCAGTCCTGACCCCAGCTCTGTTCCCGGGGGGGCTCTGGTTTCTCCTTCCGAAAGGCGGGTGGGACTGCCGGGCTGCACTAGGAATCCGGGCCCCACCTAGCCCTCGCAGCCCTCTGGCTTCTCCACCCTCCTGCCAGCCTCATTTTCACCCTGCTCTTTTTTGCCCCTCCTGGGGCAAGAACAGCCTTGGGGAGTGGACCCGGCGGGAAGGAGCCCAGGAGGGGAACTGAGCGGGGGGCGCAGTTCGGGGAGATCTCCCTTGTCCTTCCAGAAGCCTTCCCTCCTCTGAAACCCGCTGCAGTCCACAGCCCCTCAGGTTTGGCCCCCGCCCCGCTTAGGCTCCATCCACCAGCTCACGGTCTTGCCCAGCCCGGGACCAGCCGAACAGCAGGAACAGAAGCGGGAGGCACAGAAGCAAAGCTGGGATGGCGGCTGCTGCCATTGGGGACCAGGAGGGCTGGGGACAAGAGACTTAATCAACGTGGATCCTGGAAGATGAAATCACCTCTGTGCTGAAAGGCTGGCTTATATACTGTTAGTTACTGGGGAATGTACCGGGGAATGAGTCACCTCGGTTCTGAAAAGCCAGATTTTAGTGCTACTGGGCGTAGTTACTGGGCGCGTTCCACCTCTTCGTTTCATTGTCTGGACAAAGTCCAGTTTCCATGCTAGTGTCCCTTCCCTTCTTCACCCGCTCCGGCAGCTTGGTGGCCTCGTGCCCGGGCCCCACTCCTGCCAGGACACGATTCCTTCCACGACAGACTCATTTAATCATTATAGCATTTTTTATTAATGGTGAAGAAACGTGCAGAGGAATATTCAGCGGCCTCGGCGTCTCCTTGTCCCCGCCTGGGTCCGCGGCACTCTCCCTCCTTCCGCTTGCGCCGCGGGGTCCCTGGCTCACCCCGCCCTGGGCACAGCCATGGGTCTGTTCGTGTCCCCTCCACTACTTCCCCAGTCCCCGGTGGACGTGGTTACAGTCCGGGCTAGGTTTTATTTTTTATTTCTTTATCTATTTATTTATTTGGAGATGGGGTTTCTCTCTTATTGCACAGGCTGGAGTGCAGCGGCCCGATGTCGGCTCACCGCAGCCTTGTCTCCTGGGTTCAAGCGATTCTCTTGCCTCAGCTTCTGGAGTAGCTGGGATTATGGGTGCCCACCACCAAGCCCGGCGAATTGTTTGTAGTTTTGGTAGAGATGGGGTTTCACCTTGTTGGCCAGGCTGGTCTCAAACTCCTTTCCTCAGGTGATCCACCCACCTCGGCCTCCCAAAGTGCTGGGATTACAGGCATGAGTCAGCGTGCCCGGCCTGGGCTAGGTTTTATTACAGAAACAGCAGGTAGGGTTTCAGAGGTTCAAAACAACATATTGTATAGTAAACAATTGGTCAAGATGGTAAATTCTATGTTCTATGTTTTTACCAAAATTAAGCAGCTTTAAAAATTATCTTAAAAATTTATGTCTTGCTTCTGCTACACCCAGTGCAGACTGGCCAAAAGGCTGCTCATTAAAATCGAGGGCAGCATTGAGGACCTCATCCCTAGAATCTCAACCTGTGAGACGCTTGCTGATTTAGAAAGCTCCTCAGAGAGATTACCTCTGAGCTCCCAGTTCAGCAGCCACCCTGGCCCAGGTCCACCGATGGCACAGGGGGCTCAGCAGAGCAGGTTCAACTGAAAGTTCCTGGTGGTTCCCAACTGTCAGCGCATTCTGCTGGCCTCTTCCCCCTGGGCAAAGAGCCAGCCATCCTTCAAAGCTGGGCACAAATACGCCCTCCCATATGTGTCCCGCATGTTCCCACAATACAGAACACCCTCCTGCTCCCTGAGACCTGGGTTCACAGTGGGTGCATCCAGATCTCCCTGTGTGACAATTGCTCACACATTTCTTTGCCTCTCTGCTAGAAGCATGAGGTCTTTGAGAATATACTACATCCCTTCCTAAAAAGACCTAGTGAACAACTTGCTCAATCATGTAATCAATTGTGTTTCCACAAAGAGCAGGAGCCGAGGGAGGAGTCTACACGTGTATGGGGTTCACTTTCCAGCACACCAATCCGTGGCCAACCACACCTGAATCCATGGCTGCACCCACACCTCTGCTCAGCCCCTAGATGGTCACTGGACTCATTATCAAAGGGGCAACCCCAAGTGCCCCCTTGTCTTAGTCACCATGAAGGCATCTAGACCTGTGGGCAGAAGGCAGAGGGAGGTGGGGGGCCCAGCGATCCCTGGCTGTTGGGATAAGGAATGGGGAGAGCCCCTGAGTCCCACACTGCCCCCAGCCACTCAGCCTTCTCCCTATTAAATGAGTAAAATAGACACAGACCTTCTTCTCCACACAGTTGTCATGTGGGGAGGATGCACACCTGGTGACCAGCAATCCCCAGAGCCCTGAGGCTGCGGGAAAGGGGAGGAGGCCTAGACCAAGCCCAGGGACTGTCTCTGCTTCTGCACAGGGGGATGGGATAGCAGCCCCTCTGTGACTGTGCAGGGACACAGGAGCCTAGAAGTTTCTGGCCTGATGCACTAGAGCCTCTGTCCAGGAGGGGCCATGTGGAGGGTGGTCTGGAGGACAACAGACACACGGGGGTGGGCAGTTCTCAGATCTGAGAGGGGCAGAGCTTGGCAGGTCCAGGGATCTGTGTGTGAGAAGTGCCTCCCATGCATAGGGCTGGGAACAGGAGCGTTTGAAAGGAGGGTACTGGGAAGGCCCTGGCAGCCCCCACCCCTGAGGCTGGGTGACCTGGGCCAGTGACTGGGGGATTGGGGGAACAGGAGGAAGGCAGAAGCCTGGCAGAAGAGTCCCAGGCAGCACAGCCAGGTGACAGTAGGAGGGGACTCTGTGCACACCTGGGCCCTCCTGCCTCACACCTGCTACAGACTCTCGGCCACCAGATTCAGGCCAGCCCAGGATGGGGATAGACGTGGCTGAAATGTGATTATAATGGCCGTGATCTAGAGAGCATGCATTCAGACATGGAAGTCAGCTGGCATTGTGGCTGAATATTCTTGTGCAAGTTTCTTCACCTTTCTGGGCATGGATGTCCACATGTGGAAATTAATACTATGAACACAGAGGAAATGAGCAGTTTATGCCAGGAACCCTGTCCTTGCACATGCTAAGGACTCAGGGAAGGTTTCCTATTTCACATGTGAGCCCTGCCTTCCATAACATCAGCAAAGGCCAGACCCAACCAGATGACAGCTGGAGCCCTGCGATCATGCCATGGCCTCTTCATGGCCCTGGGGGCTCTTTGAATGGGTGTAAATGAAGGCAAAGACTGGACCCAGAGAGGACGGTGGTTTTACTCTCCATCACCAGGTGAGCCTAACATGATTTAAGGGTGGCTGGAGGCTGAGCAAATGACTGAATGAATGAGACAGTTGTGGGAGTGAATGGGGCTCAGGGGAAAACCCCAGGTGCAGAAGTGGAGCTGGAGTGGAGGTTGTAACCCCCAGAGGCCTGAAGGTGAGGATATCGTGGTTGGAGACCTCACTGCTGGCACAATTTGGAAATGTGAATGCCTGCCTGGGCGGCCACAAAGATTTTCCAAGGAAGAATAACTTTGGTTTGCAGCTGGTCTGGGCCCCAGCAGGATAAAATCTAGAAAACATTATTGAAGAAGGACAGCAAGCTGCTCTCTTTAGCCCCTTTGATTGAACCCAGAGGGTACAATTGTGAGTGGTTGGGGCAGGAAAACCTTGCCCTTTAAACTTTGTTTAAAGGAACGAGCCTGAAATCAGGAATGGAAATGGGAAAAGGAAGGGTCAGGAGGGAAGGGAAGGAGAAAAGAAGGGGTGAGGGGCAGATACAAAAAAAGGGTCAGAGCGATTCCTCTGGATCTGGAGAAAGAGCAGGTGGGTGGGGCGTGGACTGGCTCCAGCTGGTGGTTGGGAACCTAGCCCTGTAAAAGCCTGGGGGGCGTGGTTGAGACTCAGCATTGCCACTGTGCTTCCTCCTGGGCTGTCCTCCTCCTGGCTCCAGGTTCCCAGCAGCAGTGGCCACCATCACCGAGTTGGTCCTCGCAGGAGTAATGGCAGGAGGGGAGCAGTGAGAGGGTTGGAGAGGGCGAGATGATGGCAAAGCGCCCCCTCTCCAGCCTCACCTGCCCTTGGGAACTGGGAGCCCTGGCCAGCAGCAGGGAGCTGTAGTCTGGAGTGGTGGGGAAGAGGGAGGTGAGGAGGGATGAAATGTTTTCTGGCAGATTCTATACAGCTGGGGCCGGAGAGCATCTGTAAACCAAGGTTACTCTTCCCTGGTCATGTCTGGTGCGGGAGGCGGGGGACCTTGTGTGGCTAGGGGTATGGGAAAGTGGATGGTTCCGCAGGGAGTCAACCCCAGACCCCCGCCCTCAGCAGCCACAGGCCTGCTCTGCTCTCATCCACTCTCCACCTCACAAACTCTCCAGCACCCCCAGGGCTCCCTGCCCTTGAACTTCCCCCTGCACTTTGCTGCAGACACTTACCTGCATCCAGGAGATCAGCAGACACTTCCCACCCCTCCCCTCACCGTTCACTGCCACCACCCAAGTCACATCCTTTTACTCCCTCTCTACCCAACCTTGTCACCTTTCATCACCCCATAGGCCCACCTCACCCCCAAATCCATTGAAGGAGGCTTCAGTGAGGCAGGAGAATAGGGTCTGGATGTAGGGAACCTAAGGGTGATTTGCTCTGACTTCTTAGAAGTGAATCAAGCTTTTTCCCTCTCCCGTCTCCCTCTCCCTCTCCCTCTCCCGTCTCCCTCTCCCTCTCCCGTCTCCCTCTCCCTCTCCCATCTCCCTCTCCCTCTCCCGTCTCCCTCTCCCGTCTCCCTCTCCCGTCTCCCTCTCCCGTCTCCCTCTCCCTCTCCCGTCTCCCTCTCCCTCTCCCTCTCCCGTCTCCCTCTCCCTCTCCCGTCTCCCGTCTCCCGTCTCCCTCTCCCGTCTCCCTCTCCCTCTCCCGTCTCCCTCTCCCTCTCCCTCTCCCGTCTCCCTCTCCCTCTCCTTTCCATGGTCTCCCTCTCATGCCGGGCCAAAGCTGGACTGTACTGCTGCCATCTTGGCTCGCTGCAGCCTCCCTGCCTGATTCTCCTGCCTCAGCCTGCCGAGTGCCTGCGATTGCAGGCGCGCGCCGCCATGCCTGACTGGTTTTCGTGTTTTTTTGGTGGGGACGGGGTTTCGCTGTGTTGGCCGGACTGGTCTCCAGCTCCTAGCCGCGAGTGATCCGCCAGCCTCGGCCTCCCGAGGTGCCGAGATTGCAGACGGAGTCTCATTCACTCAGTGCTCAATGGTGCCCAGGCTGGAGTGCAGTGGCGTGATCTCGGCTCGCTACGGCCTCCACCTCCCAGCAGCCTGCCTTGGCCCCCCAGGGTGCGGAGATTGCAGCCTCTGCCCGGCCGCCAACCCGTCTGGGAAGTGAGGAGCGTCTCTGCCTGGCTGCCCATCGTCTGGGATGTGAGGAGACCCTCTGCCCCGCCGCCCCGTCTGGGATGTGAGGAGCGCCTCGGCCCGCCGCGACCCCGTCTGGGATGTGAGGAGCGTCTCTGCCCGGCTGCCCCGTCTGAGAAGTGAGGAGACCCTCTGCCTGGCAACCGCCCCATCTGAGAAGTGAGGAGCCCCTCCGCCTGGCAACCACCCCGTCTGAGAAGTGAGGAGCCCCTCCGCCTGGCTGCCACCCCGTCTGAGAAGTGAGGAGCGTCTGCGCCCGGCAGCCACCCCGTCTGGGAGGGAGGTGGGGGTCAGACCCCCGCCCGGCCAGCCGCCCCGTCTGGGAGGTGAGGGGCGCCTCTGCCCGGCCACCCCTACTGGGAAGTGAGGAGCCCCTCTGCCCAGCCAGGAGCCCCTCTGCCCAGCCAGCCGCCCCATCCGGGAGAGAGGTGGGGGGGTCAGCCCCCCACCCGGCCAGCCGCTCCGTCCGGGAGGGAGGTGGGGGGGGTCAGCCCCCCTGCCCGGCCAGCCGCCCCGTCCGGGAGGGAGGTGGGGGGCTCAGCCCCCCGCCCGGCCAGCCGCCCCGTCCGGGAGGGAGGTGGGGGGCTCAGCCCCCCGCCCGGCCAGCCGCCCCATCCGGGAGGGAGGTGGGGGGCTCAGCCCCCCACCTGGCCAGCCACCCGGTCCGGGAGCTGAGGGGCGCCTCTGCCCGGCTGCCCCTACTGGGAAGTGAGGAGCCCCTCTGCCCAGCCAGCCGCCCCGTCCGGGAGGGAGGTGGCGGGGGGGTCAGCGCCCCTTCCCAGCCAGCCGCCCCGTCCGGGAGGGAGGTGGGGGGGTCAGCCCCCCGCCCGGCCAGCCGCCCCATCCGGGAGGGAGGTGGGGGAGTCAGCCCCATGCCCGGCCAGCTGCCCCATCCGGGAGGGACGTGGGGGGGTCAGCCCCCCGCCTGGTCAGCCACCCGGTCCGGGAGCTGAGGGGCGCCTCTGCCCGGCCGCCCCTACTGGGAAGTGAGGAGCCCCTCTGCCCAGCCAGGAGCCCCTCTGCCCAGCCAGCCACCCCATCCGGGAGGGAGGTGGGGGGGTCAGCCCCCCGCCCAGCCAGCCGCCCCATCCGGGAGGGAGGTGGGGGGGTCAGCCCCCCGCCCGACCAGCCGCCCCGTCCGGGAGGGAGGTGGGGGGCTCAGCCCCCCACCCAGCCAGCCGCCCCGTCCGGGAGGGAGGTGGGGGGGTCAGCCCCCCGCCCGGCCAGCCGCCCCGTCCGGGAGGGAGATGGGGGGGTCAGCCCCCCGCCTGGCCAGCCACCCGGTCCGGGAGCTGAGGGGCGCCTCTGCCCGGCTGCCCCTACTGGGAAGTGAGGAGCCCCTCTGCCCGGCCACCACCCTGTCTGGGAGGTGTACCCAACAGCTCATTGAGAATGGGCCATGTTGACGATGGCGGTTTTCTGGAATAGAAAAGGGGGCAAGGTGGGGAAAAGATTGAGAAATCGGATGGTTGCCGTGTCTGCGTAGAAAGAAGTAGACATGGGAGACTTTTCATTTTGTTCTGTACTAAGAAAAATTCTTCTGCCTTGGGATCCTGTTGATCTATGACCTTACCCCCAACCCTGTGCTCTCTGAAACATGTGCTGTGTCCACTCAGGGTTAAAAAAAAAAAAAAAAAAAAAAAAGAAGTGAATCAAAAGGAGCCCCACCTCTCTGTGCCCAAGCAACAAAAGGACCAGAGGATACTCCCTTGACAATCCGCGACCTCTCCACTTTCCACTCTCTTGCAGATGAAAAGCTGAAATTACCTCTGATTGGTCCCCTTCTGCAACCAGTCTTCAGGTGCATAGGGTGTAACTTTGTAACTTCACTTCAGTCTCTGATTGTTCCCTTGGGCACAGGCCACTCTCTCATTTGCATAGTGTGTAACCAAGTAACCAATGGGAAACCACTAAGGGTATTCCAACACCAGAAAATTCTGTAACCGGCTGCATTCTTGAGGGGCTTCCCCCAGCCAGCTACCACTCGGTCAGGTGTACTTTAATTTCAGTAAGTCTGTGCTTTCATTTTTCCTTTTTATTCTTTCATTGTTTTGTTCGTGACCCTTGGAACGCTGGTGAGTAGAGGCACCCACTCTTCCCTTGGGTCCCAGCCCTGCCTGTTCTTCCTAATGGGGAGCCAGCATCATAGAAAATAGTCACTATGTAAACAGGGGTTGGCAAAACCTTTCTAGAAAGGGAAGGTGGGAGGCACTTTGATCTTTGCAGGCCACGGTTTCTCTGTCTCTGTGTCAAGTTTTGTTCCTTTATAGAGCAACAGCAGGCCAGGACAACCTGCAAATGACAGAGGGACCAGATTTGAACACTGTCCTAGGTTGCTGACCCAAATAAATGGATTACAGTGTCCCAGCAATTGGTGCCCCTTCCCTTAAGGTGTCATCTCCAAGTGGTGTCTCAGCTGCTGGTTGAAGAATCAGAAGTGGTTCCCACCCTGCCTGTGGCTTCTGGGTGGTTGGATGTAATGGCAGTGGGGTTTCATGGTTTGAAGCCTACTCCCCACTCCTTGGCTGCTGAGTAGCTTCTTTGCTCTATGGAGGCCATCAGGGATCCTCCCAGAAACCACAGCTGTGATCTGAGGGTGAGGGATTGCAGCCATGTGGTGTCCTGGGCATCGGAGCCAACTGATTGTGCAGCTTCTTGGTTCCCTGTGGCCTTGCTTCTGCCCATCTCAGGATAACCACCTTCGTATTCTCACTGCCAGGCCTATCTTCTTAATGACCTAGAGAGTGAAGAGCACACTCGGTGACAGGCAGCTCTGAGGCTGTGTGATCACTGCCCTCCCATGGCTAAAGGCCCCATCTCTGCCAGTACTCTACAGGAGCCACTTTTTAATGTTGGGATTTCCCTGCTGTCAGTGTCCTTGCCTTGCCTCTGTAACACTAACCATCCATGTTGTGATTTTCCAATTAGTAATTGCAACCACAGGTACCTCTAGGAGATTAGGGTGTCCTGGGTCCTAGGATGCTCAAAACAGGTCCAGCCTCCTTCATCATTTATGGATTGTCTGTGAGTGCTTTTGAGCTACAACAGCAGAGTTAAGTAGTTATGACAGAGAATATATTCCCTGCAAACCTTTAAGAGTTTACAAAATCACCATTCACAGCAAACTCTAGAGGCCATAAATATCTATGCGGAAGGCCAGAAAGACTCATTGCACTTGAGGTGGGATTGAAAGGTCCTTCCTCATTGGAACCTGGTGTCTCCTTCTAGTAATGGCTTCAGAGTCTGAGAAGTGGCTTGGTTTTGCAAGTTGGTCAGAGAAGCCCGGTTTTTAATAGACTGCCTAGTTTCAGCCTCCAGGTCATCCATCCTTGTGTTTAATGTTCACTTGTTATAATTATATCAATCCAGCTGTATCCGGGCTGGGTCTCTGTGTTGCTTGCCTCTCAGATCTCCTTGTTTTATATGAGCCATTGGCATAGCTCTCTGTGGCTTACGTCCCAAGCTGGCATTGTGACTTCTCCAATTCTTTCCATCACTGCACCTTCCATGCTACTGATAGTTGAGCCCAGGATTTTTCATCCCATTACTCCTGGGAGCCCATTTCAAAAACAGCATCTCCTGTCTGCAACCCTGGCCTTCAGCAACAGGCATCCCTGGGCTTCTTCCCATTCTGCTGCTTTCTCTCAGGGCCTTCTTTATATGCTGGGTGAACAGGAGTCCTCCAGGCTTCCCATGAGCACCGTAGATGGACATTGTTCTGGATTTTCACACTCAGACCCCTCCAGCATGGGCACTTCTCTGACTCTTTGATCCCTTGCTCTGTTCCCTGCCTTAGAAGTTCTGGATTTTCCGTTTTTTGCTGTATGGATCATCTCTTTGTTCAAGGTTGCCAGAATGCATCCTCTCAGCAGATGAGCACCATCACCGGGTGCTTTACCGACATGTTAAATCCTGTGACCATGATAATTACCTCTCCATCATCCAACTTGGATTCTGTCCTCACCCCACCCTCAACATGTTCAGCATCCTCAGAGGCAGCCCCTCCCCTCTCCCACCTCCCGCAATCCACATGGGCTGCTGCCAAGGATCCTTTGCCATCCAGGCCCTTCCTCCTCTAGCAGGCCAGGCACCTCCCCGGCATGGTCATGTGTTAACAATGTGGACATAGGGGCACTGGGACATTTCCTGGGACATGTGGTTTCTCAGCAGGCAGGGTCTTCCTCCTCCTCCTTGTCTTCAAGCAAGGGAGGAGCACTCGCCTATACCTGGTGGAGGCCATAGCCCTGGAGAGGGGACTTCTTTTTCACTTTCTTTTTTTTTTTTTTTTTTTGAGATGGAGTTTGCTCTTGTTGCCCAAGCTGGAGTGCAATGGCGTGATCTTGGCTCACTGCGACCTCTGCCTCCTGGGTTCAGGCGATTCTCCTGCCTCAGCATCCCAAGTAGCTGGGATTACAGGCATGCACCACCATACCTGACTAATTTTGTATTTTTAGTAGAGATGGGGTTTCTCGATGTTGGTCAGGCTGGTCTCAAACTCCCGACCTCAGGTGATCTGACCACCTCGGCCTCCCAAAGTGCTGGGATTACAGGCATAGGCCACCATGCCTGGCCAGGAGGGGACTTCTTACTTGGCCAACCCATCTCTCCAGAGGCATCCTCTTGCTGTCACAGTGTGGGGGAGTGGTGTCTAGCTGTCCTTTTACTCCCACCCAACCGTCACCTACATTTCTCCTGCTCAGGCCCTCACTCTCTTTGCTATGATGTCATCATCATCCCTAAGTTCAGATCTGAACCACGGTAGTGCGAGGTTCAAGGTCAGGTGGATAAAAAGATTTTTCTTCTCTCTGACTGTTGCAACAACACAGTTAAATCCTTCAGTTCCCTGCAGAAGAAAATAAATGTCACACGGGCCTGGAAAGCACAGAATCCAGTACTGAAAAAGGTGGTGGACATGCTCACAGAGCAACTGCTGGACATTCAGCTGGAGAATGACACACCCAGGGATAAGTTTAAAATGGTCCAGGACAGGAGGGAGCAGACACAGTAGTAGGTTGGAGGCAATTATTGATTTCCTGTAGCAATATAAATCCGAGAGGGCCAGAGGCAAGGACAGGATGTGGCAGCGAGAGCAACAGCAGGAGGTTGGAAGTGGGACAGGGTGGTAGCACAGGATGTGTCAAGACCAGAGCTAATCTCTTTCCAAGGGGGCAGAACCCCTCACCCTGCAGGCCAGGATGTCTCGTGAGCAGGAAGGTGATGGACATAGTAGTGGATCTTGGCATTTAGACTTTGATAGACAGATCTTCCTCCTCTCTGACTCAGAGAAGAGAAAGTGGACAGTGATTCATGCTGGAGGCAGACAGAAGAAAGAGAAGTGGAAGAATGAAGGGAAGTGACCATGTTCTTCCAGAAGGTCTCCAAGGGACATTGCAAAAGCTGGCTTAGGGACTTCCCCATGCACAGGGAGAAGAGGCTGGAGCTCGCAGGTAACTGACAGGGGAGCACTGGGAGCACCCTGGAGATGCCGTTGAAGTACACCCTTGTGTGTGTGTGTGTGGGGGGGCGGTGTAGGTTTATGTGTGAGAGTGTGTGTGTGAGTGTGTGTGCGACTGTGAACATGACCTCCTCATGGGAGGCTCCTCCTAGTCATGCTGGTGTGCCTGTGCTCTCCCATCCTCTTCTCTCTTCTCCCTCCTGACTCTTCTTCCTCACTGCACTTGCTTCTGCTCCACTCACTGTGGATTTCTCACGAGCTTAAAAACTGTGGGTGTCACTGTGTTTTCAGACCTTTCTCCTTAGTGTTCCCTCTCTTGAGAATTACTTTTCCTTTCCTCTCTGTGGTCTGTTTCTAGAAATCCATCAAAGCCACCTCCAATGCCAATGAACAAGCTTTTCAAAGACTCAGCTATTGGTTTTGTTGAGTTCTCCAATGTTTTTCTCTTCTCTACTTCATTTATTTACACTCTAATTTCTATTCTTTGTTTATTTATTTTGAGTAGATGGCTTCTTTTTTGAGTTTCTTCAAGTGAAATATTAGGTTCTCAATTTGAGATTACTCCTTTGTTTCTTTTCTCTTTCTCAATATATTCACACTGACAGCAATGCATTTCCCTCTAAGGGCTGCTTTAGCTACTTCTCATAAGTTATAATATACTGTGTTTTTGTTTTAATTCACCTTAAAGTATTTTCTGATTTTCCTTGTCATTTTCTTCTTGATCATTTCGTTTTCAAAGAGTGTTTTGGAAAATATTTTTGTCTTAAAGACCATATTGCCTGATACTATTAATTTCAGGCCGGGCACTGTGGCTCACACCTGTAATCCCAGCACTTTGAGAGGCCGAGATCGGAGGATTGCTTGAGCCCAGGAGCAAGGCCAGCCTGGGCAACAAATCAAGACCCTGTCTCTAGAAACACAGACAAAAAATTGTTACTAGCAATCTCAACTGTCTTTCTTTACTATTGGTGTGCTTTATCTTTTTCATAGTTTTACTTTCAACCTACTTGTATCTTTGGATCTATATTGTATCTTTAGATCATTTATACAATGCATTCTGTCAACCTCTGCTTTTGCTTTTGAGTATTTAATAGTTTGAGAGTTAATGGAATTACTGCTAAGGCAGAATTTACACCTGTCACCTTGCTCTTACTTTTCCATGTGTCCTATATCTTTCCTGTTGGTCTTTCCCACCATTATTTCCTTCCTTTGTGTTAAATAGATATTTTCTACTGCATCACTTTGGTTTCCTTTTGTTTCTTTTTCCTTGATTATTTTTAAAATCTTACTTTCTTAGTGGTGTTCCTGGGGAATAGCAATTAATATATTAATTTATCACAACCTAGATTGGATTAAAAACAACTTTTAATCTTATTTTATGCTATTTTATTTTCTGAGACAGGGTCTCACTCTGATACCCAGGCTGGCATGCAGTGGCAAGATCATAGCTCATTGCAGCCTTGACCTCCTGGGCAGACCAAGGCTGGCATGCAGTGGTATGATCGTAGTTCACTGTAGCCTTGACCTCCTGGGCTGACCTGGGCTGGCATGCAGTGGCATGATCATAACTCACTGCACCCTTGACCTCCTGGGCTGACCTGGGCTGGCATGCAGTGGTGTGATCAGAGCTCACTGCACCCTTGACCTCCTGGCTCAAGCAATGTTTCCTCCTTGGCCTTACAAAGTGCTAAAAGCAGAGGGATGAGCTGCATGCTTAATTTTAATAGGATGCAAAATCTCTTCTCCAAGATTGCTCTGCTCCCTCTGCCATTTTAAGGTGGAAAAATGATAAATATAAAAAGTATACGATATGCGTGCTGGGCAGAATCATTCTACCCTCACCCCCACCTCCCTGACAAGATGCGGGTCCGAGTCCCTGGAACCTCTGCAATGGGTTCCATGGAAAGGGGAATGAAGGCTGCAGATGGAGCTGAGGTTGCTCATCATCTGTCCTGGAGATGGGGTAATTCTCTGGATTTCCCAGGGGTCCATTGTAACCACAGGATCTTTATACAGGAAGATGGGGACAGAAGAGGGAGAACGAGACAGAGGGCACACTGAGGACCCAGCCTGGTGGAGCTCCATTTGTAGGTGGGAAATGGGTCCTGTGCCATGGATGTGGGCAGCTGGAGAAGCTGGAAAAGGAAAGGAGGAGACAGGTTCTCTCTGAGAGCCTCCTGAAGGAACACAGGTCTGACAGCGCAGTGACGTTATCCCCCTGAGACCATTCGGACTTCTGAGCTCCAGAACCATAAGAAAATCAATATGTCTTGTGCTAAGCCACTAAATTTGCAGTATTTTTTTACAACAGCTATTGAAAGCTAACACTGTCTGTTTTAAAGTGGTCCTTGCTTTAGGAAGAAAAAATTCAGGTGAAGAAGGCCTAGGATTGCTCAGGCAGGTGGAAATATTGCATTTTGAAAAAGATGCCTTTACATTTAAAAATGGTTAAGATGCAAACTTTCATGTTACATGTATCATGCCACAATTTAATTTGTGCGTGTGAGCATGTGTATGACCAGTCTGGAGTGCAGTGGCACGATCATAGTTCACTGAAACCTCAATCTCCTGGGCTCAAGGCTTTCTCCCCACTCAGTGTGGGAGAGTGGGGTGCAGGGTAGTCTGAGCCTCCCTCTGAGCCCCTCGGGTTGCTGTTCCCCATGCCCTAGCAGAAGCCTCAGTAGTAGTCACACTCCTGCCTTTACCATGCCATGTGGTAGATCGGCCCAGGGTCCAAGTGGGTCTTGGCTGTGAGTGCAATCGGGGTGAGTCATTCTGCCAGGCTTGGGGACTGTGCTACTCAGGAAAATTTTCTCATCAGCCACCCCAATCCTGTCCCAGATGGGAGGAGCAGTGAGTGCTGAGCCCAGGCTCGCTGCCTTCCCAATGCTCCCAGCATCACACCAGCTCCTTCCCAGACACTGTAGGGTCCAGGCTCACTGTGTTCACCATGCTCTCACCATTGGCTCCCCATCATCACTGCCCTCCCAGCATCCTCCCAGCCCCTCTAGGGCACTGCCTGACCAGGTGGGGGTTGGGTGAAGAGGCAGAGGTCAGGGCAAGACTCCTGGTCCAGATTGACTTTACGTTCCTCTCTGAAACGTGACTGCATTCCACATCCTGTTCCTCTGGCAACCTCAGTTGGGATCATCTGTAGGGCAGTGTAGAATCTGGATCGGTGATGACCAATTCCTGCCACCATGGCTTTTCAACTATATTGATTTTTCCTAAAACGGATAAACAGATTAGCAATAAGTTGTGGAAACACTGTTTTCCTTACTAACAGTAGAGATGTGTATACATATCAATGCTGGTTTTTAAATATAAGCCCATAGGCATTCTGCTGCATGCAGATTCTATCTCAAAATAAAACACTCTGAAGATCTTCCAAGACCCACACATACAGATTCTTTTCCTTTTTTTCTCTGCACGATATTGTATAGAATGACTGCATCACAACAAATGTAACCAGTGTCTATGTCTGAAGATCCAGATGGTCTCCAGTCAGTTATTTTTACAGAAACCAAATGCTGCAGAAAGTGTGCTTGAATGAATCTCAATTCAATTGTGTAGAATAGATTTCCAGACACAGAATTGCTGTGCAAAGTAATGCACCTTTAAAGCGTCTCATGTCACGGGATGGCAATGCTGGTGACACTCTTGTCTGTGATTGTGATGACCCAGCTTGGGCAGAGGATGGTGAAACATCCACTGTAGAGGGAGGGGAAACTGGTACAGGCTTCCTGAGGGACAAGGTGACAGGGTTCATCAAGAGTCAAAAATATCCAAGTCTGAATGAAGAATATGTATTCATATGCATTTGAAATGGAGCAAAGATTCCCTGGAAAGATGAAAAGAATCCAATAAAGTTTCGTCTGTGTGGCCAATGAGAGTGGACGTAGGCAGGGGCCGGGGAGCCTTTCACACATGACTTTTCATGGTTTCGATCCTGATACACGTGAATATATGGAGGTGAAGTAGTAAGGAAGGGTGGGGCCGGGAGCCCCGGCGACGGTCACCAGTTGAGCTCGCCTGATCTGTTGTGGGCTAGGAGAGTCCGGGGACGGGCAATCTGGGCAGAGTCGCACGAGGCTGCTGCAGTGATGAGGCGCTGGTTCTAGATATTTACCCAATGGTGTTGTCACAGGGGGGACATTACAGGTGATTGCTGATTTCAACCACAGATGACTTTCGGGGAAAGTTCTCTCCTGGGGGTTTCAGTTTCTACCCCGCCGCGTCCTCTCCGAGTTCTGCGCGCTCCTCCCAGGGCGCCCGCTATCCCCGAGCTCTGGACCCGGGTCCTGCCCAGTGGAGACCGCGGAGTTGGTGCCCCGCTTCCGGCCGATGCCCCCGGGCCTCCGGGTCCACAGCGTCCGGACAAAACGGCCTTTGGAAGACCTGGGAGGACTCGCCGGTAGCGGCAAGGGAAGGAGCCAGGAAATGCGGGGGCCGGTGGGGTGAGGAGCACAAGGTTCCTACTTCATCCTCGCGGGGACTTTGCCACCGGCTCAGTGTGGAGACCTCACCGTCCCGCTTGGATCCGTGGGGCTCCGGCAGTGTGGCCTCCGCGAGCACCCCCATCCTCCTTGCCCTGGGGCTGCTGCGGGAGCTCGCCCGGGACCCACTAGGTCCTGAGTGTCCAGGGTCCGGCAGGGGCTTCCCGTTGTCGCCTCCCCGACCCCGCCGCTCGCGGTCCAGGGCTCCTGGTTTCTCCACTGGGCTGGGGGCCCGGAGCATGGACGTCGTGAGGCAGAGAAAACCTTGGGATGGGTGGAAAAGAAGGATCGGAGGGAGGGCGGGAGAAAGGGAGAGGAAGGAAGCAGGTAAGGCCGGAGAACAATGAGAAACCCCCACCACGAAAATGGGGAGAGGGTGACACGCACAGCCCCCACACTCCACCGACTCTCCGTCTCCTGCTCTCTGCCCTGTAAGGAACGCAAGCCCCATCCCCTCCACCCTCACTGTGTTTGGGATCAGCCATTTCAGCGGGATGAGGCTTCCTCTTGTGGGTGCGATTGGCATTTCCCTGAGGGCTGTGAACACTAAACACCTTTTCCTGGGCTCACTGCAATTTGCATTCTTCTTCTGATGCCAGTGGGCAAGGGGAGGTCCCCAAACGCTGATGGGACCCCGACTCTAGCCGGTGTGGGGCTCTTGACACCGCATGAGGAAATGAATTCAAGGACGAGTAGGAAAATAGAGAAAGGATGGAGATTTATTGTAAAAGGAAAAGTACACAGTCAAGTAAAGGGAGTGCAGGGGAACTCAAGAGAGAGGCAGGGGCAAGGGGGTTTGGGGCTGCCAACTTTCAGCGTTTCTTCAACCAAGGGGTGGAATATTCATGAAAATTCCTGGAAGAAGGTGGAGATTTCTCAGAACTGTGGTGCCACCCATTTTTACACCCAATATGGGTATTCTCAGAATTGCCAGGACACTGGTGGGTGTGTGTTTAGTATGTTAATGAGCATATAATGAGGTCCTAGGTGAAACCTAGGTCAAATCCAGGGCCATGTTTGGTCTACTCTTTCCTAGCCAGCTTGGTCCACATCCTGTCTTTTAGGGTTTTATCAGCCCAGAGCCTAACAGATATTTCAACAAATTCCTTTTGCTAGTCACCTGAAACTGCTGCCTAAAATTTTCTATTCTTTTGTGACCACTTTGTGTCTCACTTTGGAGAAATATCTATTCAAATCCTTTGCATATATTTAAATTGGGTTATTTTGCTTTATAATGTTGAGTTGCAAGAGTTCTTTATTTATTCAGCATAGCAGCCCCTTACCAGATATATGATTTTCAAACATTTTCTAAATTTTTAAAGTGTTTTAACCTTCTAAATGGAAGCCTTTTTGAAGTACAGAGGTTTTACATTAGCATGAAATGAAATTAAACTACCTTTTATTTTGCCATTTATGCTACTGGCATACAGTACTTAAGAAGCATTAGCCAAATCTGGGGTCACAAAAATTTACTGCTCTACTTTCTTCTGAGACTGTCATAGTTTCATGTCTTAGGTGGACATCTGCCATTCATCTAGAGCTAGTTTTTGTGTGTGCTGTAAGGAAGGGGTCAGCCTCATTCTTCTGCATGCGGCATCCAGTTGTCCCAGCACCATTCACTGCAGTGTAGGATGCACCTGCCCCACCTCCTGTCCCTCCTCCTGCACTTGGTGTCAGAACTGCCTCCTGCTGAATGGTTCTCCCAGGGTTTCCACCAATGAAGTCCCCTCATGAATCCTATGTAGGCATCTGCTTCTCAGAGGACCCGGACTAAGGAGTGGATTTGCCGGAGGAAATTATATTTCATGAGATGTAACCTTCTGAGAATAGTAACACTCAGCACACCCCTGAATACCTCAAAAGTAAGAAATTGCATGATTTGGTCATTTGGGTCCCACAAGTCTTCTGTCAATTTAGCTTATTGGAGTTTAAATTTTTTTTTGTTATTTCTGCTGTTATTGTTGCTGTTGTTGTTGTTGTTTTCTTTGAGACAGGCTCTCACTCTGTCACCCAGTCTGGAGTGCAGTGGCACCACCATGACTCACTGCTACCTCAAACTCCCAGGCTCAAGTGATCCTTCCACCTTAGCTTCCTGAGGAGCTGGGACTACAGTCACATGCTACTACACTTGGTCTATTTTAAAATTTTCTGTAGAGACAGGGTCTCACCATGTTGCCGCGGCTCATCTCCAACTCCTAGCCCCAAGCAATCCTCAGCATTGGCCTCCCAAAGTTCTGGGATTACAGACACGAACCACCACTCCTGGCCCAAAAAGTTATTGCTTTTTAGTTTTTACTTTTCACATGGTTGTATGACATTATGTAGATTTTTAAAATTCTGTATAAGTAATTTGGGGAATGCTATATAATAAAATGTTTTCTTTAGCCACAGCTTCCTAAAGATAGAAGTGGTATTAAAATGTTGTGCATTCGTCAAATCTTGAAGAAGTTTCAAATTTTTAGGTTGATTCTGACCTCTCATTTTGGTTGACACAATAATCCATAAAAACAAGTAAAGCGCCCACTCTGATCTGGAAGGGGTAAGGAGGTGAAAGTATTGATACACCAAAGTGACAGCCTCTTTTGTAGACATGATCCTGCCTAAATATCTGATGCCCCTCAAAAGAGGGCCCTGAACTCCCCGCTTCTGCAGAGCTCCATGCAGTCCTTGAAGCACTCTCTGGCTGTCTCTGCAAGTGGCTGAACAGCTCCTCCTGGTCTCTGTGGGGCTGCAGAGGCTCCAGGTCCCCACGGCTCAGGGGCTGTCATGCTCACCAGGTCCCATCAAGGGTGCACCCCACTGTGGGTGGTGGAGGAGACAAGGTGTAGCTGCTCCTGCCTCTACACCTCTCCTGACCGGCCAATCTTAACAGGAGGAAGGAGTAGGGATGAGTGGAGCCATGGAGGTTTGTGCTGGAAAGAACAGAAATGAAGACCTTCGTCCAATACCCCAAATGATGGGGATCACTTTCTGAGTTCTAGCAGCCCTGGGGTAGTCTGATGATTGGATTCCTCCCATGTGTCTTAAACCCTATTGTATGGCAGCCACTGTGCTAGGTGCTGGGTTTACATGTGGGTGATGGATGTGTCCAGTCCTTCAGGAACTTAGAATCCAGGGACAGAAACAAATACCCACGTGGCTGCTACTGCTGATGTGATGTCCTCGAGGTGGTTGGGGCTATCAGAGTACAGAAGAGGTGGGTGACGCATTCTGCCTGGGGAGTTGCATGGAGGCTTCTCGGGAGGTGGCATTTCAGACTCTTCTTTTGGGAATGGGAAGAATACAGCATAGCCAGGTGGGAAGAGAAAACAGGGCACCTGGCAGAGGGACAAGGATGAGGAGGTGGCCTGGGGGTACAAATATCATAGAACGTTGGGAATCTGTGAGAAGTCTGCACTAACGAACCCTCAGTTACTGGGGTAGACTCTTTCCACAGGGAGGAGGGAATGTCAGGAGGGAAGATAGGGAAGGAGGGGTGGGCAGGAACCCCCCTGGAGTCCCTGTCTCCATCCACAGCAAATCAACCAGGAAATCAATTCACCATTCATACATGTATGTTATCACACACACACGCAAACACACACAGAGATATGCACGCACAGTCTCTCACACACTCACACCACACATATGCATACACTCACACAAAGACACACACATACACAAATGTATGCTGAAATACAGACACAGACACACAAATGCACGTGCACATGCAAAGACACATAAACACACAGAAGAAACTGGGTGTCATCTCAAGAGTTGTCATGTCTGGCCCATCCTGCCCACTCACCTGTCACCTCAGGGGCTGCCTCCTCACTCATGAAGGATTTCTGAAGTTGTCAATCAGGATGTCACTGTGTGATCTGAAACACTCAGACAGCTCCTCACTCTGACCTTCCTTCCTGGTCCCCTTGGTTCTGGGATGAAGCAGAGTCCTATTGGTTTACGTTGCAGCAGACGAGAAACCTCTCCCGTGGGGCAGAACTGCTGGGCCACCAGAGAGCACCCCTCTGCTCTTTACTCTCAGAGCATCTTGATCTGCAGGGTGGGAGGAACTGCCCCAACCCCTAAAAAGGAACTTTATGGACCCCTCATCCACCATGATGTCAACGTCTGTTTTGTCTTCTCTGTAGCCCTTGGCTGTGGATCCCAAGCTGTGTGCCAAGGAGCTCAGGGCACAAACGCACCTTGAGCAAACCCTCTCGGCCTATTGAAATAGTGTGCTGGACCACACTAGAAAGTACTAGTCCAAGATTTTTTATAATTTCAACATTAGACTATGGAACATTGCTTTAGATGACATAGTATTTTTAAAATCTGTGATTTCAACAGTTGTTGTTATAAAAAACCAAGAACCACTGCAAAAATCGGTATGAAATAGGAAATGAGGATGGCTGTGTCCAATCTGCTTGCAAGGTTTGAGAAGTTGCTCAGTGCCCAACAGGTACACATGTCCATTAATAAACACATGTGTTTATTTAAGAATGAAATAGGGGGAATTCTTGTGGAGGTCAGAGTGGAAACAGGTGTGAGAGGATCCAGCAGAAGAAAACATGGCTGCCAAAGTGTTTGAGTCCATCGGCAAGTTTGGCCTGGCCTTAGCTGTTGCAGGAGGCATGGTGAAGTCAGGCTTATATAATACGGACGCTGGGCACAGAGCTGTCATCTTTGAATGATTCCGTGGATTACCAGACATTGTGGTAGGGAAAGGACTCACTTTCTCATCCCATGGGTACAGAAATCAGTGATCTTTGACTGCTGTTCTCGACCACATACTGTGCCAGTCATCACTGGTAGCAAACATTTACAGAATGTCAACATCACACTGTGCATCCTCTTCCGGCCCGTCTCTAGCCAGCTTCCTCGCATCTTCGCCATCATCGGAGAGGACTATGATGAGCGTGTGCTGACGTCCATCATGACTGAGATCCTCAAGTCAGTGGTGGCTCGTTTTGATGCTGGAGAACTAATCACCCAGAGAGAGCTGGTTTCCAGGCAGGTGAGCGACGACCTTACAGAGCAAGCAGCCATCTTTGGGCTCATCTTTGTGTCCTGGACACATCTGGCCTTCGAGAAGTTGTTCACAGAAGCGGTGGAAGCCAAACAGGTGGCTCAGCAGGAAGCAGAGAGGGCCAGAATTGTGGAAAAGGCTGAGCAGCAGAAAAAGGTGGCCATCATCTCTACTGAGGGCGACTCCAAAGAAGCTGAGCTGATTGCCAACGAACTGGCCACCTCAGGGGACAGCTTGATGGAGCTGAGCAAGCTGGAAGCTGCAGAGGACATGGCGCACCAGCTCTCAGGCTCTCGGAACATCACCTACCTGCCGGCGGGGCGGTCCGTGCTCCTCCAGCTGCCCCAGTGAGGGCCCACCCTGCCTTCACCTCCATGGACCGACGGCCCACAGACCCGATGATTCTTAACACCGCCTTCCTTCTGCCCCCTCCCCAGAAATGACTGTGAAATTTCATGATTTGCTTAAAGTGAAGGAAAGAAAAGTAAAATCACTTCAGATCTCTAATTAGTCTATCAAATGAAACTCTTTCATTCTTCTCACACCCATCTACTTTTTTATCCACCTCCCTACCAAAAATTGCCAAGTGCCTATGCAAACTGGCTTTAGGTCCCAATTCGGGGTCTGCTGGAGCTTTGGCTTGGGAACCAGCAGCTGGCAGCACACAGGCAGGGCAGCGTGTGATGGACTGGGGAGCACAGGTGTCCACCTGGGTCCACGTGTGGCCTCCATCCTGTCACTGATGAAAGATTTGTGGATGAGGGCACATGTGGCTGAACTTAGAAGGCAGGTCTCAATCTTCCCAGCAGTTCCTGCACAGGTGCCGCTGAAGAGAGGTGCCGGGGAGGGGCAGTGAGGACGTGGTCTGTGTCTTACCATAAGGGTGATTCTCCTGAACTGTGCGACCAGTGGAAGCGGGTGTGTGTGAACTGGGCACAGATGGAAGAATTTGCCCCTGTTGAGGTGGGTAGGCCTGATTGTTGCCCCTCAGGGTCCTAAAACTTGTATGGACTTGGATAGTGAAGAGGCCTGGACTGAGATGTGAGTCCTGTCGAAGACTCCCTCTCTACCCCCAACCTTGCTCCCTCTCAAATACCCAACGGAATTCCAACTTGAAGGATTGTATACTGTTGGGGCTGGATGTGCCGCCAAGGATGTGTCCAACCTGCGTTCCTGGCTCCCTCATTCAGAGACTGCCCTTCTCAAGGGCTCTGGGCCTGCCCTGGGAAGGAAACAACCGTGGGAAGGAAACAAATGTGTATAAACTGCTGTTAATTAATGACCCCTGGCCCTTTCAGCTCAAAAAAAAAAAAAAAAAACAAAAAAAAAAAACAAAAAAAAAACGAAATAAACATACTACTTTTTCAATTCATGTGAAATATTTTCTTAAATCATGATTAAATTGCTCGGTGATAAATATTGATTTTTTGGTCCTAATTACTTACAAAATACATTCTCCGGTATTTCTTTTTTGTTTGTTTTGTTTTTTGTTTTCTTTTGTTTTGTTTTTTTGAGACAGAGTCTCGCTCTGTCCCCAGGCCAGAGTGCAGTGGCGTGATCTCGGCCTACTGCAACCTCTATCTCCTGGATTCAAGTGATTTTCCTGCCTCAGCCTCCTGAGTGTCTGTGACTACAGGAACACCTCACCATGCCCAGCTAAGTTTTGTACTTTTAGTAAAGACAGGGTTTCACCATGTTGGCCAGGATGGTCTTGATCTCCTGACCTCGTGATCCACTGACCTTGGCCTCCCAAAGTGCTGGGATTTACAGCTGTGAGCCACCGCACCCAGCCTTTGTTTTAAGGTTGTCTTGAAAATCTTACGGAGGCACCTTCTGGATTTTCCCTGGACCACTCTAGGCCATTTCGCCGGCTCTGCCTCCTGAGGGAATGCTCACCTCCTTGAAGCCAGGACTCACAGGTCACCTTCTTGGGAGAACTTCCTGTTCAGGCTACTGAGGACCTGGGGGCTCCCCTCCCACTCTTCCTCCCCACAACCTTGTTCCCCGCCCCCGAATCATCTGTCACCTTCCTATGCCTGAGGCAATGCACCTGCTCATTACGTTCACCTGCTGTCCCCACTGGAGCAGGGATTTTGTCTGTTTTCCTCAGGGAAGCATCCGCAGCACAGCCCATTGTTGGTGCTGAGGCTATACTAACCCTGTGAGTGAATAAATCAGAGGCAGTGATTGGGGCAGGGGCTTCTTTCTTGTTCATTCATTCACTACACTTTAGATGGTAACTTAAGACATCGTGGGACCAGTGTTTTCTGGGCACAGTAAATCAGAATATATTGTGAAGACAAGAAGTAGAAATAAATGGTAGGTGGAAGAATGTGAATTTTCAAGTGGGAGTTGGGAAGAGTGAGAGAAAAACCAATCAGGAAAGGGGCAAGTTTGGCTTGGTTGCAGCTAACATAGTGGAGAAACGCAGCTATCTGCAATAGAGACTGAGCGCTGTTAGGTTTCTCTGCTATGTCGAGACCATCTCCACAACCTTCTCTGCATCCTCTTCTCTCCTGATGCTGAATGCAGCTCTTGTGCCTTTGGTGCCAAGGAAGCCACAGTCCCAGGCCAGAGGAAGGGCTGAGGTGGACAGTAGAAAAGGAGGGAGTGGGTGCAGAAGGGGACGCCTGGAAGCAATGACTTGTGGAGAATAAACAAAAAATATCACTGGAAAATATGACAAAAAAGAAGGGTATAAAGAACAAGGTGGAAATCATCTGAAATTCTATCACGCGGTGTTTAATGTTAGGGTTTTGGTGTAATCATATGTAATTTTTATAAAATTATGATCATACACCTTAGAATTATTTTAAATGACTAGAGTGTATATTTTTAGAGCAGGGATAGAGTTCATAGTGCAGAGCTCTCTCTTGCTCCTACCACTTATTTTTTTTTGGCCTCATGTCATTTTAATTATTTATTCATTTTTTATTTCAATTCTTATTGTAAGGGGTACACATGCAGGTTTGTTATATGGGTCAATTGTGGGAGGCTGAGGCTTGGGGTCCTAGTGATCCCATCACTCAGCCAGTAAGCATGGTACCCAACAGGTGGTTCTTCAGCCCACGTTCCCCTCCTCCCTCCCCTGTCTAGTGATCTCCAGTGTCTCCATCTTTACATTCATGTGTATTCAATGTTTAGCTCCTACTTGTAAATGGGAACCTGCAGCATGTGGTTTTCTACTCCTGTGTTAGGTTGCTTATGATAATGGCCTCCAGGTCCATCCATGTTGCTGGAAAGAACTTCATTTTGTTGTCTTTCACGGCTGCATAGATTTTCATGGTGTATATGGGCCACATTTTCTTCATTCAATCTGATCTCACACAGTGAAATCCTCTCACTGTGGGTTCAGGACACAGGAGGGGGGAATAATTTAGCCTGGGGAGGTGTGATGTGATGTGTCAACCTGGAAGGTGATTTGGATGAGATTGACGTTTAAATTGGTGAACGCCGAGTAAAGCAGATTACCCCTGTAACAGAGGTGGGCTTGAATCTAATTAGTGGAAGTCTTGAAAACATCTAAAAGATTGGCCTCTCCAAAAAAGAAAAATTCTCCGCAGACTGCACCTGCCCCATCAGCTCTCCTGGGTCTCCAGCCGGGTGGCCCACACTGCAGATTGTGGGCTTGCCAGTCACATATTAGCGATAGGCAATTTCTAATAATCTCTTTCTCTCTCTCTCCCCCGCTACACACACACACACACACACACACACACACACACACACACACACACTTGCTTCTGTTTCTCTGGAGAATCCTAGTACAAGAAGGTATGGCTAACCTAACGGGAGATGACATTTGTGCCCAACTTTTAAAGCATGACTGGCTCTGAGCTGGTGGGAAATATGATACCTGCCAGAAGATGCACCAGAACAGAAAGCCTGAAGGCAACTAGATAGGACCAGGAGTAGGCCAGGAGGGTTTGACTATAGAGGATCAGAAAAGAAGAGATGTCAGGAGGTGAGAAGGGACAGGGAGGATGTGTGGGAAATTCCTATTATAGTCATGAGTTCCAGCCAGAAAATCCATGGAAACACATATGCACACATAAACAGACACAGACACACATACACACATACAATGCACACACATGCACACATAAACAGACACAGACACACATACACACATACAATGCACACGCATGCACACACCTAGGCAGCTAAGACAGCTGATCTAATCTCGGAATAGCTGCTGAGCCTTTTATCTGACTCACCTCCTGCCAGCTCCTGCATTCAAGTGAGGGTCAAGGCCTGTGAACCTGAATGACCCCAGCTCCTGTTTTGGGCTGAGCTGCTTCAGGCTCTAGAAGGACCTAGGAGTTGCCTGCAGGAGAGGAGAAGGGAGGAGAAGCTGCCTCAAGCAGAGAACAGAGGGTGAGAGGGAAACACCTGGAGGCCCTGGCTTCGGAGGAGGAGAAGAAACCATAGTGGATTTATTGAGGGATTTATATCTTTACATCAGTTTCTGAAAAGTACATTTTTCTTAAGTTCCTATTTTCAACTAGTAAACAACAACAACAACAACAACAAAATTTGAAACAAGCAAGAATTGCAAAGTATTTGCAGGCAGAATCCAGAGAACTTCTCTGCCTGCACTACTTGAGAGGGAGCTGCCACGCTGATGCCTCATCTTTAATGATGCCACCTCATGCCCCATACTTTAGTGTTCTTCCTAACAACCACGACACTCTCCTAATAAGCACAATACAATCACCAAAACAGATTTCACATCCATACGTTACATCCATCTCATGCTCAGACACCACTCAAAGTTCACCAGTTGTTTTGATTATCTGTTTTACCAACAAGGATCTGATGGCTTTAGGCATTTTTTATCTACTTATTTTACTGAAAATACAGATCAGGGTGTTTTATTTGCCCCATTACTTGACCTCTGTATTTCTGGAAATATGAGGAGAGATTTGGATTGATGTGGTACTTCTTCCTGTGTGTCACTCAGAGGTCCTCATTAATACATTTGAAAGATTTAACATCTTTTTATCCAGCGTTTTGGTTGCTTAATCTTTTGCTAGTTCAGATGTTCTAGTCTGACATAGAAACAGAAATCTAACACCAACATGAGAAAACATGCTGTACTTTAGTGGAATGTTTTATTGCTAACTTTTTAATATGAAAACAACAGCAAAGTAAACAACCAAATATCTCCATGCTTTCTGGAACACGCTTGGAGCCTGAAACTGACTCAGATTGCTGGGTAGTGGGATGAGCACAGCGTCCACTGTCCTGGATATCACCTGAGTCTATGTCAAAGGAATGATTCAATATAGACTCTTACCCACAATGGAAGAAGTCTCTGATGTTCCACTTCCTGCCCACCACCTGGTGTAGACAGATTTAAACATTTGTCAGTAGAATGGGTGTGAGAGGGCATTGCATTGTCCTTTCATGTGTGTTATCTTGATTATGTGGGACATGTCAAATCTTTCATGGGCTTCTTCGGAATCTCTGAACTGCTCATGGCATTTGCCCAATCGTAGGAGAATTAGATGTATTCTTATTTATTTGGAGGAGTTTTTTATACATTCCAAATCTGATCTTTTGTCCACAGAGCAATAAAATAACTCTTAAAAATAGAGATTAATCTGATGTGGAGATTACTTCTAATAGAATTAGTTGTGGTCAGGGCTGAGGGATGACAAGGAACGTCACTGCCCAGGGTGTAGTGTACTGGGGCCAAACCAGAAAAAGGTTTTTTTTTTTTTTGTTTGTTTGTTTGTTTGTTTTGTTTTGAGACAGAGTCTTGCTCTGTTGCCCAGGCTAGAGTGCAGTGGTGCGATCTTGGCTCGCTGCAAGCTCCGCCTCCCAGGTTCACACCATTCTCCTGCCTCAGCCTCCCGGGTAGCTGGGACTACAGGCACCCGCCCCCACGCCCGGCTAATTTTTTTGTGTGTGTTTTTAGTAGAGACAGGGTTTCACAGTGTTAGCCAGGATAGTCTCGATCTCCTGACCTTGTAATCCGCCCACCTTGGCCTCCCAAAGTGCTGGGATTACAGGCGTGAGCCACCGCGCCCAGCCTGTTTTTGTTTGTTTGTTTGTTTGTTTTGATACAGTGTTTCGCTCTTGTTGCCCAGGTGGGAGTGCAATGGCGCGATCTCGGCTCACTGCAACCTCCAACTCCAGGGTTCAAACGAGTCTCCTGCCTCAGCCTCCCAAGTAGCTGGGACTACAGGCGCCCACCACCAGGCCCAGCTAATTTTGTATTTTTAGTAGACGGGGTTTCTCCACGTTGGTCAGGCTGGTAGTGAACTCCCAACCTCAGGTGATCCACCCACCTTGGCCTCCCAAAGTGCTAGGATTACAGGCGTGAGCCACCGTGCCCAGCCAGTCACGTCTTTTAAGAATAGGAACATTGGTGTCTGTCAAGTATTAGGACAATGTTCAAGACTGACAGTCAGAGGTCCTGTAATTTAGAAGTATTGTTTAGTTACCTTCTTCCCAAAGAGTCTAGCGGAATCCCTAGCTTATTACTCAATCACATGAAGAAAGAATGAAATCCCATTAATTCTCTACTGGATTATAACACAAAATTCAGAAGTCAATAAATATTTTAGAAAATAGAGATTTTTGGCCAGGCGCGGAGGCTCACGCCTGTAATCCCAGCACTTTGGGAGGCAGAGGCAGGCGGACCACCAGGTCAAGGAGATCGAGACCATCCTGGCTAACATGGTGAAACCCCGTCTCTACTAAAAATACAAAAAAATTAGCCAGGCATGGTGGTGGGCGCCTGTAGTCCCAGCTACTCGGGAGGCTGAGGCAGGAGAATGGCAGGAACACAGGAGGCGGAGCTTGCAGTGAGCTGAGATTGCGCGCCACTGCATTCCAGCCTGGGCCACAGAGCGAGACTCCGCCTCTCAAAAAAAAAAAAAAAGAAAGAAAGAAAGAAAATAGATATTTTTAATTAAATATCAGTAGCAGATAAATTACCAAAGGAAAGAATCATGCCTATATATTTTCTTATGAACAAATTAGAAAATTCTGATTCACGACATGAAAAGAATCCCTGGTGTTCTGAAGTCGGCCATGGTATTTCAGTGGCAATGCTTTAGAAGAACAAAATCATGGTTTAGAGAAGCATCTGTTTTTCCACAACCAAAGAAGATGACAGAAAATGTTCTTTTGGTTGAGATTTCTTCTTCAATAAGTTAAAACTTTAAGTGCAGGAATTCTTCCATCAGGTAGCACAAGAGAAAATGGCAAAGCATTTTAAGAAATTCCAGCAATAGGATTATTGCCAAAGGGATTAAGGCTCCTGAGATGCTGAGTCTATGGGGTCATCCTGATCTGCTGGAGGCCTCTGGATTTGCTAAGGCTTGAATTCCTGGTGGTCTAGAAATGAAGAGTGAGTGATGCACAGGCTGCCAGCCAGAAGGGAGAGTTTGACATGCACCCGTAATTCCAGCTAATCTGGAGGCTGAGGCAGGAGAATCACTAGAACCAGGAGGGCGGAGGTGGCAGTGAGCCAAGATCATGCCATTGCACTCCAGCCTGAGCAACAGAGTGAGACTCCATCTCAAATAATAATAATAAAAGAAAAAGGCAAAAATTCAGACAACTGAAGGGAAAATGGGCAAAAGAGTTGAACCAGCCCTTCACAGAAGAGGAAATGTGAAGGAATGGCCAATAAAAACATGAAGAGGGTTTCAGCCTAACAAGATGAGGTATCACGTGACACCCACTAGACTGGCAAAAACCCCACAATCCAATAAATGCAAGGGTTGGGGAGAACGGAGAGCAACAAGAACACTCAGCCCCTTCTAAGAATGGTTGTGAATTTGTTTTTTTTTTTTAGTATACTTGTATATGAAAGGATGTGTGTTGCGGGTTATGAGGAAAATTACATGTCTTACCAGGGATGAAGTTTTAAAAATTGAAAGCTACAGACCAGAAGAAACTTGCACTTCTGTACAAAAGAAATGCTCAAGAACGTTCTAGCAACACAGCCCTAAGGGCCCCAACCTGGCCAAACACTCATCAACAGGAAAATGAAGACATTTCCCATGTTCCCCTCATACCACGGAAGATCAAGATCATGCAGCAATGAAAATGAATCACGTCAATGTGGGTGGGTCTCAGGAAGAGAATGGAGGACAAAAATAGACATCAAGCAAATGCTCAGACCCACTGCAGCCACACAAAAGAATTCCTTCACATCAAAGTTCAAAAACTGCAGCTGAGGCAACAGAGCAAGACCCTGTCTCAAAAAGACAACAGAAAGTTCAAAAACTAGATGGCATATTGTTTAGGGATGTACACATACATGGTGAAAGAAATGTACTAAGAAGAAAAGTATGGGAATAATAAAGACTAAAGCAGAAAGTGATTCCCTCTGTACAAGGGAAGGGACTGGGATTCAGGAGGGGCCTCCAGGGAGCATCCAAAGTTAAGTCTCTTCAGATTCTATTTCCTAAACTTGGTGGAGGTCCTGTGTGTCCAACGTGTCGATATTCTACCCATATTGTATAAATACTTACTTCTGTTCAATGTTTAGAAGGCAATTATAAAAAAGATCCATTAAATAGCAAGTTGGCAGATACACATCAGGAAGGAACATCAGGAACACCCATGGTGTTCCATCCATGGAACCTCACCATGGATACCATTGTGCTCATGGGCCTGGTCTCCTCTCAAGACACAGTCAGTTGTCGGGCATAAGAGGCCACACTCATCATAGCAGAGAGGCAGGATCAGCTGGGACAGGGTCCTTCTGTGACACCAACTGCATCACCAGGCTGTGCAAAGTGACTCAGCTGCCAGAACTCACAGAATATCATTCTGCACCAAAACCTCACAGGAAAAATGGTAAATTCTCAGTTTCTCCATTAACAGCAGCTCTCAGATTAATCTCTGTCCTCCATTGCGTCTCCATGAAAGAAGATTTTATAGCTTTGCTTGGGTCTATTTTTCAATTCATTTTTTATTTTACTAACATTGAAAATATATATAGTGTGTGTGTGTAATTTCGTCTCTGTCAGTCAGGATAATGATGGTTTAATTCCTATTATTATTATTATTATTATTACCAACATCATTTAGTTTTTTTAAGCTTTTCAATTCTTAAGGGTATTAATCATTGTCTTTCCGTCTCATGAGACAGAAAACAAATCCAAAGTGTGTAAGAGGAAAAAGAATGTATTAATCACTAGAATTGAGAAGTTCCCAAGCTTAACTTGCTTGGGGTACAGCTACATCTAAAGTTTCAAGTGGCGTCCTGTGACTCTCTCTCTCTACTTCCCCAAATTTGGCTCCATGTTTAGCTCCACGACCCTCAGACTTAAACAGCAGCACTGGCTCCTCCCAAGATCTCCAGCTCCCCAGCTCCCCGACCCTCAAACTTCAACTGCGGAACCAGCTCCTCCCCGGGTCTACAGCTCCACGATCCTCAAACTACAACAGCAGCGCCAGCTTCCCTCCAGCTCAATGATTCTCAGACTTGAGAGGCAGCACTGGCTCCTCCCCAAGGCTCCAGCTTCAAGACCCTCAAACTAAAACAGCAGCACCAGCTACTCCCTGGGTCTCCGGCTCCCTGACCCTCAAAACTGTAGACCCTCAACTGTAGCACTTGCTCCTCCCCAGGGCCACCAGCTCCACGACCCTCAGACTTACACAGTGGTAGCACCAGCTCCTCCCTAGGTCTCCAGCTCCACAGCCATCAAACTTGAACTGCAGCACCAGCTCCTCCCATCTCCAGCTCCACGATCCTCAAACTATGACAGCAGCACCGGCTCCTCCCTGGATCTCCAGCTCAATGACTCTCAGACTTGAGAGGCAGCACCGGTACCTCCCCAAGGCTCCAGCTCCACGACCTTCCTTCAGATTTAAACAGCGGTAGCACCAGCTCCTGTCTGGGTCTTCAGCTCCACGATCCTTAAACTAGAACAGCAGCACTGCCTTCTCCCTAGGTTTCCAGCTCCATGACCCTAAGACATGAATGGCAGCACCGGCTCCTCCCCAGGGCTCCAGCTCCAGGACCCACAGATTTGAACGGCAGCAACAGCTCTTCCCCGGATCTCCAGCTCCATGACCCTCAAACTAGAACAGCAGCATGAGCCTCTCCCCGGGTCTCCAGCTCCACAACCCTCAGACAGGAACAGCAGCACTGACTCCTCCTTGGGTCTCTAGCTTCACCACCCTCAAACTTGAATTGCAGCAGCATCAGCACCTACCTTGGTCTCCAGCTCCACAACCCTCAGACTACAACAGCAACACCGGTTCCTCCCTGGATCTCTAGATTAACGACTCTCAGATTTGAAAGGCAGCACCAGGTCCTCACAAAGGCTCCAGCTCCAAGACCCTCAAACTAGAAGAGCAGCTGCAGATGCACATTGGGTCTCCAGCTCCACAACCCTCAAAGTAGAATAGCAGCACTGGCTCCTCCCTGAGTCTCCAGCTCCTCAAGTCTGAGGGTCATAGAGCTGGAGACCCAGGGAGGAGCCAGTGCTGCTGTTCTAGTTTGAGGCTTGTGGAGCTGGAGACTCGGGGAGGAGCTGCTGCTGCCGTTCTAGTTTGAGGGTGGTGGATCTGGAGACCCAAAGTGCAGCCGGTGCTGCTAGTGTGAGGGTCATGGAGCTGGAGACCAGGGGAGGAACTGCTGCTGCTGTTCTAGTGTGAAGGTCGTGGAAATGGAGATCCGAGGAGGAGCCCTTTGAAGAGCAGCACTGGCTCCTCCCCAGGTCTCAGGCTCCATGACCTTCAAACTTTAAAAGCGATAGTACTGGCTTCTCCCTGGGTTTCCAGCTATACAACCCTCAAACATGAACAGCAGCAGCACCGGCTCCTACCCGGGTCTCCAGCTCCATGACCCTCAAACTACAACAGCAGCACCAGCCTCTCCCTAGGGTCTCCAGCTCCACGACCCTTAAAATAGAACAGCATCGGCTCCTTCCTGGATCTCCAGCTCCCAAACCCTCAGACTTCAACTGAAGCACTGGATCCTACCCACAGTTGAACAGCAGCATGGACTCCTCCTCCAAACCTCCAGATCCATGACCCTCTGACTTAAATGGTGGTAGCACCAGCTCCTCCCTAGGTCTCCAGCTCCACGATCCTCAAACTACACAGCAGCACTGGCTCCTGCCTGGGTCTACAGCTCCATGATCCTCACACTAGAACACCAGAACTAGCTCCTCCCCGCCCTCCAGCTCCACGACCCCCAGAATTGAACAACAGCACAGCTCCTCCCTAGGTCTCCAGCTCCATGACCCTCAACCTGAAACCACAGCAGCACCAGCTCCTCCTGGGTCTCAAGCTCCACAACCCTCAAACTAGAACAACAAAGTTCCTCCCTGGGTCTTCACCTCCACAATCCTCACACTAGAACAGAAGCACCGGCTCCTCCCTGAGTCTCCAGCTCCACAAGCCTCAAACTAGAAAAACACCGGCCCCTCCCTTGGTCTACAGCTCCACCACCCTTTGAATTAAACAACAGAAGCACCAGCTCCTCACCAGGTCTCCAGCTCCATGACCCTCACACTAGAACAGCAGCACCAACTCGTCCCCGGTTCTCCAGTTCCACAACACTAAAATTTAAACAGCAACACCAGCTCCTCCTTGAGTCTCCAGCTCCATGACTCTCAAACTAAAACAATAATGCTGATTTCTGGGTCTCTACTCCATGCACCTCACACTACAACAGCACCAGCTCCTCCCCAGGTCTCCAGCTCCACAATCCTCAAACTAGAACAACACCAGGTCCTCCCTGATTCTCCAGCTCTATGATCCTCAAACTAGAACAACACTGCTCCTCCCTGGGTCTGCAGCTCCACAACCCTCAAACAAGGGCAACACAGCTCCTCCCAGGGTCTCCAGCCCACAACGTTCAAATTAGTACAACACAAGCTCCTCCTCGAGTCTTCAGCTCCACGACTCTATAACTGGAACAATACCAGCTCCTCCTTGGGTCTCCAGCTCCATGACCCTAAAACTAAAAAAACAATGGCTCCTCCTTGGGTCTCCAGCTCCATGACCTTAAAACAAGAACAATACCACTCATCCCCAGGTCTCCAGGTCCACGCCCTGAAAACTAGAACAACACCGGCTCCTCCCTGAGTTTCCAGCTCCACGATCCTTAAACTAGAACAACAGCGCTCCTCCCTAGGTCTGCAGCTTCACGACCCTCAAACTAAAAAAACAGCGGCTGCTCCCCGGGTCTCCAGCTCCACGACTCTCAAATTAGAACGAAACTGGCTCCTCCCCAGGTCTCCAGCTTCACGACACTCAAACCAGAACAACAGTACCAGCTCCTCCCCGGGTCTCCGGCTCCACGACCCTCAAACTAGAACAACACCGGCTCCTCCTCGGATCTCCAGCTCCATGACCCTCAAAGAAGATCAACACCGGCTCCTCCCCAGGTTTCCAGCTCCATGTCCCTCAAACTAGAACAACAGCACCAGCTCCTCCCCAGGCCTCCAGCTCCAGGACCCTCAGACTTGAACAGCAGCATCAGCTCCTCCCCAGATCTTTAGCTCCACAACCCTCAAACTAAAACAGCATCACCAGCTCCTCCCTGGGTCTCCAGCTCTATGACCCTCAAACTACAACGGGAGCACAAGCTCCTCCCTGGAGCCCCAGTTCAATGACTCTCAGACCTGAAAGGCAGCAACACTCTTCCCCAAGGCTCCAGCTCCATTACCCTCAGATTTGAACAGCAGTAGCATCAGCTCCTCCCTGGGTCTCCAGCTCCTCAACCCTCAAACTAGAACAGCAGCACCAGCTCCATCCGGATCTCCAGATCCATTACCCTAATACATCAGTGGGTTCTTTCCCGGTGCTCCAGTTCCATGATACTCAAACTAGAACAGCAGCACCAGCTCCTCCCTGAGTCTTCAGCTCCACGACCCTCAAACTAGGAGAACACCAGCTCCTCCCCAGGTCCCCAGCTCCATGACCCTCATGAACAATCCCTTCTTATGAAATTCAGCAGTCAAGAAAACTGCAGAGGATGTAAATGAATAAATGTTTTGCTTTCAGATTGATATTTCTTTTACGTTCACACAGGTCAGGAAACTTTTCTGCTTTCCCCAACCTTGCAATCTACTTGTGTTCAAATATAAGATAGAAATCCACCATTTGAAATGACCTTTAAAAACTTAGTAATATTTTTTAATATGATCTTATGTCACAGCTGTAGAAATGATCTTATTTCTCTCTGCCTGTGCAGAAGTCTTATGAACATTCAAACTATGAATTTAGTTTGTTGAGATTCCCAGAATACACATTATCCCCAAATATTACTGCCCTCCTTAAAATCTTCTAACACGTTCCCATCACTCGAGCATAAATGCCAGCTCCCATCCACAGCCCACAGTGCCCAGCACGGCCCTGCTCTCTTTCCTGCCAGAAAGGCCTCTGTCAGTTCTTCAAACCACACAGGCTCAGGCCCGACTCCAGGCCTCTGCCTCTGCTGTGCCCTCTGCGTGGGGTGCCTTTCCCCGGCTCCCCATCCTCCTCTCAGCCTGCTCAGTTCCAGCCTGCAGAGCACCCCTCAGGTCGATGAACACACGACATCCTCCCCACATAGGCCTTTGCACACGCTATTCTCTGTGCCTGAAACACTTCCCTCTCTCATCGTCTGGGTTCACTTTTCTAATTACCATTTATCTTTGGAGTCTCCACTGAAATACCACTCCCTGCCTGCCCCCATCACTTGGACTTAACCTTGGTTAGGTTGCCAACCCCTGTCTCCTGACTCCAGGAAGCTAGATGCTATTCTAGCTCTTGGAACTTTCCCATTGCAGTGTTTTGCACACTCGTAATCATTCTATCAGGTTGGTGCAAAGTCATCACAGTTTTTGCCATTACTTTTAATGAACTGCAGCACCGGCTCCTCCCTGCTTTTTATTGCCATTACTTTTAATGGCAAAAACCGAGATTACCGCTGCACCAACGTGATAGAATAATTTATATTTATTCATCCATCATCTGTCTTCCCCTCTAGAAAGTAATCTCTATGAGAATAGGGAGAAAATCTACTCAAATCACTCCACCTTTCTAGCACATTGTCAATAATTATTTACTGACTGACTGATACAGAAATATCTTCATTGTTGCTGGGATGACCCACATAACGTGACAGGCCCCTTTGAAGGTCAATGTCACAGACAGTTAGCATTTGCTTTTCTCTCCCGGACCTTTGGTTTGGCTGGGCTTAGGCTGATCTATTCTGGGCTAGACTTTAGGCTGAGGGTTGGAACCATGCGAGCTCCACATGTCCTTTTTGCTCAGGATTGTTTTGACAGCTTGAACTTTTTTTTTCCTTTTGGTTCCAAATAAATTTTAGAATAGATTGTTTTAATTCTGTGAAAAACAATATTGGTATTTTGATAGTGATACCTTTGCATCTATACATTGTTTTGGGAAGTATGGCCATTTTAGCTATATTGATTCTTCCAACCCATGAGCATGAAATATTTTTTTCCATTCATTTGTGTTGTGTCTGATTTTTTTTTTTTTTTTTTTTTTTTTTTTTTTTTTAGCAGTGTTTTGTAGTTCTCCTGTAAAGATCTTTTATCTCTTCAGGTAGATGAACTACTAGGCTGGGGCCTCCACTAGCCTGATGCCTCACAGGGGGCGCCCGGCTGCCGCGGATGTCCCACCGGGAGGGACTGGCCCCGGGCGGGTCACTGCGGGCAGAAACGCCTTTGGAAGACGTGGGAGGACTAGCCCATCGTGGCAGGGATAAGTTTTTTTCTTGGGGCTTGAGATGAGGGGAAATCAGAGGTGACTGCTGGTTTCCTCCCACAGCCTGGTGCGGGGGGCTGGGAGGACTTTACACCTGGCTCCTGCGGAGACGTCACCTTCCAGCTGGGGTCCTTGGGGCTCCAACAGAGCGGCTCCCACGCGGATCCCCCTCCTGCTTGCTTTGACGGTGCTGGTGGGTGGCGCCCGTGATCCACTTGGTCCTTAAGGTCCACGGGTCGGGCCAGGAGCTTCTAGTCGTCCCCTTCCCCACCCCGTCGCCTGCAGTACAGGGTCCCTGGTTCTTCCGCTGGGCTGAGGCCCCTTCCAGGTTGGACGCCCTGAGCCCAGAACGTGTGGAAAAGTACGTTCAGAGAGAGGACGGGAAAAAGGGAAGGAGAAACAGGTGGCACGAGAACCAGAAGAAACCCTCGCCCCAAAAATGGGGAAAGGGTGACACAGGGACAACCTCCCACCCCCAGTTAGTCAGGGTTCTCCAGAGGGACGGCCCCAACGGGATATAGGTATATATATGAACGGGAATTTATTAGGGAAAATTGGTGCACACGATTTCAAGACAAAGTCCAATGGTAGACCGTCTGCAAGCTGGGGAGGAGACAAGCCAGCAGAGGCCAGTGCAAGTCAGAAAGCCTCAAAACCAGAAAAGCCCACAGGGCAGGCTTCAGCCCCTGCCAAAGGTCCCAGAGACCCCGAAAGTCGGAAACTGCTGGTGCAAGTCCCAGAGCCCGAAGGCCAAAGAACCCGGAGTCTGATGTCCAAGGAGGAAGGAAGCAAGAACTCTCAGGGAAGGCAAAGAGAAGCCAGAGAGCTCCACCCGCAGAGTCACACCACCCTCTCCCGCCTGCTCTCCTCTAGCTCCGCTGGCAGTCCATGGTATGGTGACCATCCACACTGGACACCTAGTATTCACCATCACAGCCCTGCAGACCACACTCTCACCCACACTCCACCCCGACTCCATCTCTCTTCGCTCTGCCCCTGGAAGGGGTGAAGGATCCAGTCTCTCCATGTCCTCACTGTGATTATGATGACAGCCTTCCTACTGGCTGTGAGGTGGCATCTCCTTGTGGGTGTGATTTACGTTTCCCTCATGGCTGTTAGTATTGAGCCTGTTTTCATGGGCTTAGTGACCAATGTATACTTCTCTGGAGAAATGTCCATTCAAATCCTTTCCACATATTTATATTGCATTATTTATCTTTACAATATTGAGTTGTAAGAGTGCTTTATAGATTCAGGATACCAGTCCCTTACCAGATATATAATTTGCACATTTTTTCTCCATGCTGTAAGCTGTCTTTTCACTTTCTAAATGGCATTCTTTTATAAGCACAGAAGTTTTACCATTGGAATAAGTCAAATTAGTATTTTTCTTTCGTCACTAGTGCTTTGGCATACAGTACTTAAGCAGCCTTAGCCAAACCCAACGTCACAAGGATTTACTTCCATGTTTTCTTTTTTCTTTTCTCTTTCTTTTCCTTCCTTTTATATCCTTTTCCTTCCTTCCTTCTTTTCCTAACTTCCTTCCTTCCTTCTCCCTTCCCTTACCTTCCCTTTCAGTTTCCATTTCCCTTTCCCATTCCCTTCCCTTTCCTTCCTTGACAAAGTTTCCCTCTTGTTGCCCAGGTTGGAGTGCAATGGCGCGATCTTGCCTCACTGCAACCTCCACCTCCTGGGTTCAAGTGATTCTCCTGCCTTGGCCTACCAAGTAGCTGGGATTACAGGTGCCTGCCACCATACCATGGCTAATTTTTGTATTTTTAGCAAAAACAGGGTTTCACCTTGTTGGCCAAGCTGGTCTTGAACTCCTGACCTCAAGTGATCTTCTGGTCTCAGGCTCTCAAAATGTTGGGATTACAGGTATGACCCCACCATGCCTGGCCCTCCAACCCCATTCTTGAAAGCTTTTCTCTCAAAACCTAATGACCTATCAAACTTCCCCCTCCTAGTACACATTGGGGATTAGGTTTGGGGGGACATAGACATTCAGTCTCTAGCACCACATCTGTTGAGTCCTCCATGGAAATGAGGAAGCTGGACAGCCTCCTCCACACAGTCTCCCCTTGACTGCCATCGCCTCGGAGTGACATTGAGTAACTCACTAAGGCCAATGGCTGGGCTTCCTTGGGGACAGTTCCAAGGGCTGGTTCCTTGTTTGTGTCTGGGGATCCTTCCCTGCTTCTTTGCACATCTTATGTTTTTTGAGATGAAACTGAACGTTTACAAGAATACAACGTGGCATCTCTGAGAATCAGATGTCCCCTCTCTTCAAGGTGTGTTGCTGCTGCTTGTTTAGTGACTTTCCTGAATGGATCTTATAACATCTGTATTCCCTGTCACAGGTGGACCCTGAAGTCTCTGCTCAGTTAGGTGAGGTTGGACAGAGGTTTGCGTCAATGCCTTGAGCCGGTGAGTCTCTCCCCAGTGCAGAGGGCTTTGTGTGTGTGGTGCACTCCTGCCCCTGCCGCACTCAGGCGAGCAGCTGATGTCACCACTGCAGCTCCACTTCCTGCCTGCACACAACATCCAGGTCAGCCAAAGGTCAGAGATGTGGCCTTCTCAGGTGCTTCCTGGGCATGTGCCAGCCCCTATGCACATCTTATTCCCCAAATCTTTCTCTCAATTTCCCCCACTAGGCTCTTGTTTGTCCCACATGCAAACGGTGAGGTTGTACAGTTGGAATGATTGCTTTTAGCCAGTGGTCTGAGGATCTGGCTTTTCCCCTAGAGAGAGACCTCAGCAGGTCAAATAATGACAAACCCAATGAATGGGGCTTTTCCAGTGAGTCCCAGACTAGTCAAATAGAGTTCTCTGGGGCAGGGGCTTTTGAGGGGCTCCAAGCCCAGCGTGCCCCTCCAGTGAGTGGAGACTGTGGCCTTGCAGCTGTCACGGACATGGTGAGTCCACTGTTTTCTGGGCACAATAAATCAGGATATATTGTGAAGACAAGAAGTACAAAGAAATATTAGGAGGGAGAATATAAATTTTCAAGTACGAGTTGGGAAGAATTAGAAAAAAAACAATGAGGAAAGGGGCAAGGTTGGCTTGGTTGTAGCTAACCTGGTGGAGAAACACAGCCATCTGTGATAGAGGGCCTAAGCTGTTAGGTTCCCCTCCAATGGTGAGACCACCTCCACAACCTGCCCTGTATCCTCGTCTCTCCTGAGGCTGAATGCAGCTCTTATGCCTTCAGTGCCAAGAATGCCACAGTCCCAGACCAGAGGAAGAGCTGATGTGGACAGTGGAAAAGGAGGGGGTGGGTGTAGAAGGAGAAGGCTGACAGCAAGGATTTCCTGAGGATAAACAAAAAAAATGTCACTTGAAACTGGCAAAAAAGAAAAGAAAAAAAAAAAGTAAGGGTATAAAGAACAAGATGGAAATGGAAATCTTGTATAATTTCATTATACAGTGTTTAATTTTAGTGTTTGGCACTTTCACGTATAACTTTTATACAATTATCATCATATACAACTTACGATTATTTTAAATGACTAGAGTTTAGTTTTTGATCTGGGTTAGCGTTCATAGTGCAAAGTTCTCTCGTTCCACTCAGTTAACCCCATTTTTTGGAGGGCTCTATGTCATTTTATTTTACTTACGAATCTTTAATTTTAATCTTTATTATAGATTAAAGGGTACACATACAGGTTTGTTACATGGGTAGATTTTGGGAGGCTGAGGCTTGGTGTCCCAATGATCTCATCACTCAAACAGTAAGCATGGTACCCAACAGGTGGTTTTTCAGCCCAGGTGCCCCTCCTGTCTCACCTGTCTAGTGATCTCCAGTGCCTCTGGTTCATGTGAATTCAATGTGTAGCTGCCACTTTCCAATGGGAACATGCAGTATGTGGTTTTCTGTTCTTACATTAGGTTGCTTAGGGTAATAGCCTCTAGTTCCATCCATGTTGCTGAAAAGGACATGATTTTGCTGTGTTTCGTGGCTGCATAGATTTCCATGGTGTTTATGTAACACATTTTTTTTCATTCAATTCACTGTTGCTGGGCACTTAGGTTGATTCTGTGTCCTTGCTAGTAAGAATAGCACTGTAATGAACATATTGGTGCAGGTGTCTTTTGGATAAAATGAATTCTTTTCCTGTGGATATATCCCGAGTAGTGGGACTGCAGGCTTGAATGGTAGTTATATTTTAAGTTCTTGGAGAAATCTCCAAACTGCTTTCCATAGCGGCTGAACAAGTTTGCTTTCCCACCAACAGTGTCTGTTTCTTTTCCTCTGCAGCCTCACCACCATCTCCAACTTTGTGACTGGTAAGAGATCGTAACTCATTGCAGTTTTGATTTGCACTTATCTGATGATTAGTGATATTGAACATTTTTTCACGTTCGTTGGCCACTTGTATGTCTTCTTTTGAAAAGTGTCTGTTCATGTCTTTGCACATTTTTTAATTGGGTTTTTTCTTCTTGCTTGTCGAATTGTTTAAGTACTTTGTAGATTCTGGATATTGGACCTTTGTCAGATGCAGAGTTTGCAAATAGTTTCCCCATTCTACAGGCTGTCTGTTTACTGTGTTGCTAGTTTCTTTTTCTGTGAAGAAGCTCTTTAGTTTAATGAGGTCCCATTTGTCAATTTTTGTTTTTGTTACAATTGTTTTTAGTGTCTTCTTCATGAAATCTTTGCCACGCCCTATGTCGACATTGGTATTTGTTAGCTTATATTCCAGGATTTTCACAGTTTTATTACCTGCGCAACATAGGAAGACCCAATCTCTACCTAAATATAAAACAATTTGCCAGGCATGGTGGCATGCGCCTGTAGTCCCAGCTACTCTAGAGGCTGAGTCTAGAGGATCACTTGAGCCCAGGAGTTGGAGATTACAGTGAGTGATGACTATGCCACTTCACTCCAATATGGTTGACAGAATGAGAAAATGTAAAAAAACTATAATGATAAAAAGGATTAATACAATTCTTGGTCAGTGCATGGAAAGGATCCCTGAGGTCTGAAGTCCTGCATGCTATTTTACTAGCAATACCGTTTCGAAGAATAAGGTCATGCTTCAGAGGAATGTCTGCTTTTCCACAATCAAAGAAGTAGAAAGAAAATGCCTTTTGCTGGGATTTCTTGTTCAGTTAAAACTTGTGCAGAAATTCCATCCATTAGCACCGAGAGAAAGTGGCAGAAGGTGTTAAGAAAAATGGCTGCTGGGATCATGAGCGAAGGTAATGAGTGGCCTGAGATGTTGAGTCGACAATGTCCTCATCATCTGCTGGGGGCCTGTGGGCTTGCTAAGGCTTGAACTCCTGCTTTCCAGAAAGGCACAGTGGTGAGTAGACAGGCGGCCTCCCTGAAGGGAGAGCAGGAACCAGACCAGGCTAACAGAGGCTTCTTGATATCATCTTCTACCTTGAGGAAAGATGAAGTGTTTGTTTAAGTGGCTGAGAAAAACCTGGGTCTGTTCTCCTGGGTGATCCCTCCCAGGCCCTCCCCATTTCGGAGCTTCTCCCCCAGATAAGGAACATGTTTTTCCCTCCAACCCTACCCCTGGCTGTGCAGCCTTTCCCAACCTCCACCCTCCTTTACCACACCACAGAGGCAGCCCAGGTCCTGTTACAGCCCATAGGGGCTCAGAACTGAGGCTGGTAATGAGGGGTCTGCACCCTCACTCAGGGCCTGCTCCTCCTTTTCATAGAAGGGTCTAGAGGACCTGGGGGAGCCCTGTCCAAAGAGAGGTCTCTGGATCCATGTTCCCTGGCCTTGGGTGGGTTTGTAGGCAAACCTTCTTTCTCCTTCGCTCTCAGCCTCTCCTCACCCTGGGAGCTGCACCCATAGCTCTGAATGAGACTGTCCCTGCCCCGCCCCATTCATTCCTGGCCAAGCTCAGTGATGACCACGGACCTCTAGCAGCGCTCAGGCGCCCTATCTGAGTCCACTCTGCTCCAGGCAGGGCCATCAGCTGGCTCAGGATCTGGAGTGTGCAGGAGGCAGAATGGCAGTGGCATCGCCCCAGGGCCCAGCCAGGAATCCCATGGGTCCAAGGGGCTCGGCCATTTCCTAAAGCTCATCCTGGACACGCTCTACTCTTCACCTTCCACCTTAACTGCTGGGACTCAAGGTGCTGTCTCTGGGAATGCAGCCTTAGGAACTGGGTGGGCCAAGGCCCTCACAGACCCCTCGTCCTGGGATTCCCCCAGGTTTCTCTCTTCTTAGCCTCCTCCAGGGACACCCCTTCCCTTGACATCCTTGGTGAAGTGGCCATGCTACTCCTCTCCTACTGTGCAGACTGCCCATGCCTGAGTTCCTGCTGCCTGCAGGCCACACACCACTACCCTTCCCAGATAGAAACCTGCTGTGAAATAGGCCTGAACTGTCTAAACCCTCTTGAACTCAACAGGCCCTGAGCCTTGATATGGGTCCCTCCCTTTCCCTCTGGCCCTGACGGTGAGAATCCATCAGAACTCAAGGTTGAGCTGCCCAGATCATTGCCAACAGGCGACACCAGGTCTCATTCACCTGTCTCATGTCAGAACGAGAAGGTCCCGGCCATGGGGAGAGGTGGGGCTCTGGAAATTCTCCTTTCCCTTCCTCCCACCTCACCCATCTGTCTCTCGTTCCCCTCACAGTTTTGCCCACAGTACCTGTCACTCTAAATGACTCTCCTCAGATGCCAGGGAGGATGAAGCAGAGGATGATGAGGAAGCTCCAGGGACTGAGGGTGGTGGCTATGGCTTTGGGTTGAGCTAAGCCTGGGGCCACGGTGGGTGGTGCTGAAAGGGAAACACAAAAGTGACAACTCTTGTCCATGCCCCAAATCTGAGGAGATGGCTCCTTAGCTCCTGCTACCCCAGGTCATCCGGGAAGGCAGAGGATTTGTCTCCCCTGCTGTGGGGCAGCCGCTGTGACAGGTCCTGGGAGTCGGAAGGGAGAGGGGGTGTCCCCTGTCCTCAGGGAGCTCACACAGCTGCTGAGGGAAGCAAGGTGACAGCATAGCCCACCCTCCTGCTGTGGCGGAAGAGGATGTGATGCCCCAGGGCTCGGGACAGGAGAGTCTCGGGGCTGCCATTCGAGGTGGTTTTGATGGATTTCCAGAAACAGACCAAGGGAGAGGAAAGGAAAAGTAATGCCTAGGAGGAGGAAAATCTAAGGAGAAAGGTCTAGAAACACAATGACGCCCACAGTTTCGAGGCTGGTGAGAAATCCGCAGTGAGTGGAGCAAAAGCAAGTGCAGTGAGGAAGAGGAGTCAGGAGGGAGAGCATAGGCACCCCAAGGAGGAGGCCCCCATGAGGGGTTCATGTTCTTACACTCACTCAAACACACACTCACACTCACACACACATAGACTCACACCCACTCACACCCATACACCCACACCCACCATACTCAGACACTGACAGACAAGGGTGTAACTCGATGGCATCTCCAATGTGCTCCCCTGTCAGTTACCTGTGGGTTCCAGCCTCTTCTTCCTGTGCATCAGGAAGTCCCTAAGCCAGCTCTTGCAGTCTCCCATTGAGACCATCTTGAAGAAGGTGGTCAGTCCGCTGTCCTTCTCCCACTTCTCTTTCATCCACCTGGCTCCAGCGTGAACCACTGTCCACTTTCTGTTGTTTGAGTCGAAGAGGAGGAACTTCTGTCCATCGAAGCTGAACTGCCAAGATCCACGGATGCATCCATCGGCTTCACACTCACAAGACATTCTGGCCTGCAGCGTGAGGGGTCCTGCCCCAATCAGAAAGAGATCAGCCCTGGTCTTTACAAATTCTCTTCCCTGTCCCACATCCTCCTATGCTGAGACCATTCTCATCTGGTCCTGTTGTCTCCTCCAAGTCCTGCCCTTGCTGCTGGGCTTCATGGAGGTCCCATGTCTAATTTCTTCTCCCCACACACAGCACAGCCCCTGAGCCCACAGTCTGCTCCCTTCTGTCCTTGGTCTCTTTCACTCACCACTGGGTGTGAAATCCTCCAGCTCAGTGTCAGCCAGTTCCAGTCTGAGCCTCTGCCCCACCTCTCTCAGCATTTCCAATTGTTTTCCCCAGGCATCTGTGGCATCCAGCTGCTCTTCTAGGTGACCCATAGATAAGACCTTGTCACTTCCACAGTCATAGGAGAGAAAATTCTTCTGATCCACCTGGCTCTGGACCTCACACCACTGTTGCCCATGTCTGGGCAAATGAATGATGGTGAAGTTATACCAGAGAGAGTGAGTGTCTATGGAAAAAAAGAAAAAACACCAGAGAGAGTTGGGGTGGGGGAAAGACCCCAAACACTGTGACAGCAAGAGGGTTTCCTGAAGGGCTGGGCTGGCAGAGCATGGATTTCTCTTCCTGGACGGTGGTCTCTGCCTGTGGAGGAACCATGGGTCGCTAACATGTCCATCTCCCCACTCTGCCCAGGCCTATACTCACATCCATCAGCACAGGACCCTGCCAGGGAGGTGGCAGGCCCACTACAGGAAGAAGGACTTAGATGGCAGGATCTGCAGGAGCAGCCCAGGTGGACTGCAAGAGTCGGGAGAGTATGGGAGGGCACCCTGAGGATGTTGGAGCATGGTGCAGTGGGTACGATGTAGTCAACATTGGATAAGGATGAGTTCATTTATTATGGGTAACAAGACATGGTAAGTTCCCTGGAATGTGGTCATCTGCTAGTAGGTTGCCCTTGGAACCTTGGAAAAAGGAATGACCCACACCGCATGAAACAGAAAACCCAGGTCTTACGTGGCAGGTTGTACAGGAAGGAACAAAAGACTAAGAGAAGTGCCCATGCCAGAGTGACTGCAGTATGAAAATCCACAACAATGTTCACCCTCTGTGCTTAGGGGAAGCCTGGAAGACTCCTGTTTACCTAGCATATAAAGAAGGCCCCAGGAGAAGGCAGCAGACTGTCAAGAAGCTCAGGGATGCCTGTTGCTGAAGCCCAGGGTCAGGGGTAGGAGATGCTCTTCCTGAAATGGGCTCCCGGTAGTAACGGGGATGGAAAATCCTGAAATAACAGATCTCAAGTGGAGGCCGTCAACTGTCAGCAGGAAGGAGGGTGCAATGATGGAAATAATTAGAGAAGTCACAATGCTAGCTGGGGATCTCAGTCTTACAAAGCTATGCCCATGGCTCATAGAACAAAAGGGTCCAAGATCCAAAAGAGATGGAGACTCCACCCGGATACTACTAGATTTAAATAATTACCACAAAGACAAAATGCAAGGATGGATGACCAGGAGGCTGAAAGTTGTCACCCCGGGAAATAACTGAGCTCCCTTGCCCAGCTTTAAGAACTGAGCCACATCTCAGACCCAGAGTCCATTACTAGAAGGAGAGCCCAGAGCCCCTGGTGGGCTCCTTCAACCCCACAGCAATTGCAATGACTCCTTCAGCCTCCCCCAGAGAGCCAGATGGGTAGTCACTCTGGTAACCGTACACCATGAAACAGCAAATACTCAGACACTCCTAGTGGACACAGTGTGTGATCCGAGCTCTTCCCAGGGATGTGAAGCATTAACTTGCTCCCCTGTTACTCATGAGGTGCATTTGGGGCAAAGTAACAGATGGACATCTGTGTCAGGTCCAGCTTAGAGGGATGTGCTGGGTTCATAGACCCATTCAACGGTAATTTCACATTTCCTGGATTTCTACCGGGAATGGATAGTGTTTGTAGTTAATGTAGTAACTATTATAGGTTGTGCTGGTCATATGACCTCCCCTGTCACTACTGAACTCTGCTCTTGTAGCTGGGATGCAGCCATAAACACCCTGTGATGAGGGGTGTGGCTGGACCTGCCACTACAGCTATTTGACCCTGGACTCCCTAAGATCCCAGAGGCATGTGTGGTTGGAAAAGGTGCTATGTGGATTTCATGGCTATTCCCAACCACAGAATCACAACAGGGTCCCCTAGTGCTCAGAAGCAAAGCTGTGCCACTCACAGCAATGAAATCCCCTCATTTAAAAGTGGCTCCTGCTGTGGTCCTGGGCCCCTGTGGAGATGGGCCTCCAGCTATGGGAGGGCAGTGACCACACAGCCTCAGAGCTGCCCATCACAGGGTGTGCTCCTCACCCTTTAGGTCATTAGGAAGATAGGCCCCACAGTGAGAAGACACAGGTGGGTCTCCTGGGATGGGCAGGAGCAGGGCCACAGGGAACCAAGAAGCTGCACAAGCAGTTGGCTCTGATCCCCAGGACACCACATGGCTACACCCCCCCACCCTCAGGTCACACCTGAGGCTTCAGGGAGGGTCCCTGAATGGCCCCTGAGGACCGTTAATGCTACTCAGCAACAAAGGAGGGGAGCAGTAGGCCCCGAACCATGGGACTCCCCCTCACATTCATCACATCCACACCTCCCAGAAGCCACAGGCAGGGTAGGACACACTTGTGACTCTTCAACTTACACAACTTAGAGATGACACCCTAGGGGATGGGGCAGCAATTGCCAGGACACAGCATGTGCCCTCATCTGGAGTCTGCAACCTAGGACCGGGTCCATTTCAGGTTTCTCTTTTATTTGCAGGTTGCCATTGCCTGCTGTTGCTCTACAAAGGGACAGGACTTGACACAGAGACAGAGAACCCATGGTAGGCGAGGACCAAACTGCCTTCAGCCTTTCCTTTCTAGAAAGGGTTTGCTGACTCCTGTCTGCTTAGTGACTATTCTATATGACGCTGGCGTCACCCCTGTCTTGACCCCAGCTCGGGTTCCGGGGGCTCTGGTTTCTCCTTCCCGAGGACGAGTGGGGCTGCGGGGTTGCACCAGGGATCCCCTCCCCACCTCGCCCTCTGCAGCTTTTTGGCCCTTCCACCCTCTTGCGGTTCTTTTTTCGCCTTCTTTGACCCCCCTCCTGCCCTGCAGGGCAAGCAGCAGCCGCAGGAAGCGGACCTGGCGAAAAAGAGCAGCGAATCGGAACTGAGCGTGGGGGCAGTCCGGGGAGATAGCGCCGGTCCTTCTAGAAGCCTTCCCTCCTCTGAAACCCGCTGCAGTCCACACCCCCCCAGGTTTAGCCCCCGCCCCGCTTAGGCTCCATCCCCGAACTCACCGGCCCGCCCCGTCTCGGACCAGTCGAATAGCAGGTACGGAAGAATCGCGAGGCGCGGAAGGATCGCGGGGCTGGCGGCCGCTGCCATTGTAGAACAAGAGCGCCCGGGACACAACGCGCAGTCGATGTGGAGACCAGCGGATGAATCACTTCGGCCCTCGCATGCCAGCTAGTGATTGAGTGTGCTCGGCCCCGTCCCGTCCCGCCCCGCCCCGGGATCCAGGGGAGCCTATGCCTGCCCATGTTTGGAGGGATGCTCCGCCCTATCCCGCCCCGTCCCGCCCTTCCCCGCCCCACCCCAGGCTGGGACCCGGGTAGCCTGTGCCTGCTGTGGCTCCGCTTCGTCCCGCCCCGGGCTCGTGGCCTGACAGCGGCCCCCTCTGGCCAACCCTTACCCTCCACCCCGGGCTCCGCGCGGGCCAGGACGCGGTTCCTTCTTGACCGCCTCATTTAATTTTTTAACACACCATTTATTATTACCCCAGTGTAAGCACTGATGCACAGGAAAGCGAAGAAACTTGCACAGGGATATTCAGTGGCGGCTGTGTCCCCCCGTCACTGCCTCCGCCAGCGACACCTGCCCTCCTTCAGCCTGCGCCAAGGAGTCCCCGCCCCTCTCCGTCCAGGGCGCAGCTGCTTCCCAGTCCGGGGCAGACCTTCTTTGCCTCTCCACTAAAAGCATGAGGAATATATAGAATACATATAGAATAAAGTATATTCTATATCCCTTTATGACTTCTGGGAAAAAAAAGAAAGAAAAGAAAGCCCTAGTGGCCTACCGTGATCAGTGATCAAATGATCAATTGTGTTTCCATGGAGAGCAGAAGCCAAGGGAGGGTCTACGCATGCGTGGGGCTCACTTTGCTGCACACCCATCTGTGGCCAGCTACACCCAAATCCATGGCTGCACGCGCATCTCTGCCCTGTCCCTGGATGGTGACTGCAGCCATCCTCAAAGCGGCAACCCGAGTGTATCCTCGTCTCAGTCACCATGGAAACATCTAGATCTGTGGGCAGAAGCCAGAGGGAGGTGATGGGCCCAGTGGCCCTTGGCTGCAAGGGAGGGCTTTAGCCTGGGATGAGGAGTGGGCAGAGATCTTGAGTGCCACTCAGGCCCCAGCCACTCAGTCCATTCCCTATTGAATGAGAAAAATCGGCACAGACCTCCCACTCCGTACAGTCTTCATGTTGGGATCACCTGCACCTGGTGATCATCAATCCCGAGGGTCCTGAGGCTGTGGGAAAGAGGAGGAGGCCTGGACAAAGCCCAGGGCCTGTTTCTGCTTCAGGACAGAGTCATGGGAGGGCAGCCACCTCTGTGACTGAGCAGGGACACAGGAGCCTAGAAGGTTCTGGCCTGATGCACTAGAGCCTCTGTGCAGGAGGGGCCATGTGGAGGGTAGTTTGGAGGACAACAGACACACAAGGGTGGGCAGTTCTCAGATTTGGGAGGGGCAGAGCTTGGCGTGTCCCAGGATCTGTGTGTGAGAAGAGCCTCCCATGTACAGGGCTGGGGGCAGGAGCCCAGGTTAGTCCTGGGAGGAGGCCTCTGGGAAGGCCCTGGCAGCACCACCCCGAGGCCAGGTGACCTGGGCCAGTGACTGGGGGAACAGGAGGAAGGTAGAAGGAGGCTGGCAGGAGAGCCCCAAGCAGGACAGCCAGGTGACAGGAGGAGGGGCTTTTGTGCACACCTGGGCCCTCCTGACTCACCCCTGCTGCAGGCATCTGGCCAACAGACTCAGGCCTGCCCAGGATGGGGATAGAAGTGGCCCAAATGTTATTGTAATGGCCGGGATCTAGAGATCATGCATTCAGATATGGAAGTCAGCTGATATTGTGGCTGAATATTCCTGTGCAAGCTTCTTCAGCTTTCTAGGAATGGATGTCCGCATGTGGAAAATGACAAATGCTATGAACACAGATGAAATGAGCAGATTCTACAAGGAACCCTGTCCTTGCACATGCTAAGGACCCAGGGCAGGTCTCCTATTTCAGTTGTGAGGCCTCCCGCTCTCCCTGAAGTCAGCAACTGCCAGGCCCACCCTGAGGAGAGCTGGATCTCTGAGCCCAGGCCACGGCCTCTTCATGGCCCTGGGGGCGCTGTGATGGGGAGGAAATGAAAACAAGACCCACCATCAAGACTCAGGCATGTTTTTCAGACCCACAGAGGATGCTTTTTCTCTCCATCGGCTGGTGAGCCTGACATGATGTAAGTGTGGTTGGAGACTGAGTGCACCAGTGAATGAATGAGACAGTTGTGGGAGTGAATGGGACTCAGAAGAATAGCACAGGTTCAGAGGGGAGCTGGAGAGGAGGTTGTAACCCCCAGCGGCCTGAAGGTGGCAGCATCGAGGTTGGTAATTTTTTTTTTTTTTTTTTTTTTTGCCTTTTTTAGTTGTTGGGTTTTATTTGTTGTTTTCTTGTTTGTTTGTTTTTGAGACAGAGTCTCACTCTGTCGCCCAGACTGGAGTGCAATGGGACGATCTCAGCTCACTACAATCTCTGCCACCCGGGTTCAAGCGATTCTCTTCCCTCAGCCTCCCGAGTAGCTGGGATTAGAGTCACCTGCCACCACTCCCCGGCTAATTTTTGCAATTTTAGTAGAGACAGGGTCTCACCATGTTGGCCAGGCTGATCTCGAACTCCTGGCCTCAGGTGATCTGCCTGCCTCGGCCTCCCAAAGTGTTGGGATTACAGGCGTGAGCCACTGCGCCTGGCCCCAACTTGGAAATTTGAATCTCCACCTGGGTGTCCACAAAGATTTTCCAAGGAAGAGCAACTTTGGTTTTCAACCAGTCTGGGGGTGCTTCATCAGGATAGAATCTTCTAGAAAACATAGTGTGATGACGGACAGCAAACTGCTGTCTTCAGTTGGTTTGACTGAGCCTAGAGTGCACCAGGGCCAGGAAAATCTTGTCTTTTTCTTGCCTTTTTTTTTTTTTGAGACGTTGTCTCATACTGTCGCCCGGGCTGGTGTGCAGTGGTGTGATCTAGGCTCACTGCAACCTCCGCCTCTCGGGTTCAAGCGATTTTCCTGCCTCAGCCTCCTGAGTGGCTAGGATTACAGGCATCCCCCACCTCGCCCGGCTAGTTTTTTTGTATTTTTAGTCGAGATGGGGTTTCACTATGTTGGCTAGGCTGGTCTCGAACTCCTGATCTCATGATCCGCCCGCCTTGGCCTCCCAAAGTGCTGGTATTACAGGCGTGAGCCACCGCGCATGGCTGACATACTTGCCTTTTAAGCAAAGAAGGAATGAGTCTGAAAGTGGGAATGGAAATGGGAAAAGATAACCGGGCCAGGAGGAAAGAGGAGAAAAGAAGGGTTGGGGTCTGAGAGGTAGCAAGGATTCAAGCATTTCCTGCCCCATGGCCTGGAGTTGCAAGTGGGCGGGGCAGGGCTACTGGAGCTGTGACAGCCTTGAGGGCCAGGGTGACTCACGCAGCGGCTCTCTGCTTCCTCTGGGTGTGTCACACCCTGGGCTCCTGGTCCCCAGTGGCACAGGTGCTGGCGCGAAGTTGGGTGTTTGCCTCCAGCCTCTGCTCCTGCTGCCAGGCTGGTCCGGGGCAGGTTGGGGCGGGGCAGTGAGTTCTGGGGCTGGACCCTAAGCAGGGGTGTGGGCAAATATGGGGGTCTTGGACTGCAGGGGGTCAGGAGAGGGGAGGCTTCTGGAAGTTCCTGAAGGTTGCCCTGGGATTTAATGCGACATTGCTAGCTAGAGCCAGCTTGGCATGGGGAGAGCGATGCGAGACTGATGAAAAGCGTGCAGCCTGATTTAAAGCCAAACCCTGAGCCCTTTCCAAGAACAATAAAGCATATTGTAGTCGCTAAAAGAAACAAATACCAAAAAAATTAAAAAGTAGCCTTTCTTCGCAGATACAGCACGTTTTATTTTTAATCTTTACATTTAACATTGTCTTTTGAAAATAGTGTATATTATTCGGTATTTTAAAATCCAACCTGGGAGTTTCAGTGATTTATGTGATAAGTTTAGTAGTTCACTTTTATTGTAATTACTACTGTTTAGGATTTAGCTCTGCCATCTTTTTTATTTATTATTTATTTATTTTTATTTATTTATTTTTTTCTCTGTCGCCCAGGCTGTAGTGCAGTGGCACGATCTCGGCTTGATGCAAGCTCCTCCTCCTGGGTTCATACCGTTCTCCTGCTTCAGCCTCCCGAGTAACTGGGACTATAGGTGCCCGCCACCACGCCCAGCTAATTTTTTTTTTTTTTTTTTTTTGTATTTTTAGTAGAGACGAGGTTTCACCATGTTAGCCAGGATGGTCTCAATCTCCTGACCTCGTGATCCACCCACCTCTGCCTCCCATAGTGCTGGGATTACAGGCATGAGCCACCGTGCCCAGCCTATCTATTTATTTTTTTTAAGATATGGGGTCTTCCTCTGTTGCCCAGGTTGGAGTGCAGCGGCATGGTCATAGCTCACTGCAGCCTCTAACTCCTGGGCTCAGGCCATCTTACTGCCTCAGCCTCCAAGTAGCCAGGACTACAAGCATGCGCCACCCACTGGGCTAATTTTCTGTATTTGTCTGTAGAGATGGGGTCTGCCTATATTGCCCAGGCTGGTCTTGAACTCCTGAGCTCAAGTGATCCTCCTGCCTTGGCCTCCCAAAGTGCAGGGATTACAGGCATGAGCCACTGTGCCTGGTGCACATGTATTTATTGTGTTTTTTATTGCTGGCATTTCCCCTCCATAACTGTGCTCTATTTAGTATACTGAGGGTTTTTTTTCTGTTGGTTTAAAAGTTATACATTCTAGTTGTCTTCTCAGGGTGGCTGCCCTTAACCTATGACTCATACCAATATGTGTCACATTTATTGGTATTATTGGTTTTGTTTTATTCCTAATTTTAGAAGTCTCAGCATGTTTTCCTATCCCTTTCGTGTGCCACCTCCAGCCCCATTTTCCTGATATCTTTCCTAGCTGTAATTCTCGGTTATTCTTAGCTACACTTCCTTGTTTCTGTGATCCTAACTTCACATTTCCCCTTGTTGTGAAATAACAGTAATCTGGAATAGATTCCTTGGTCACTTGTCCTCCTCGGTTCTCTTGTCGTATCTCCTGTGTTTCTCTTGCTATTGAGGTAACTTCCTCTAAACTATTTCCAACTTGGATCTTTAGGAGACAAATATCCTTCAAGTTTTCTACGTTTTGAATATTTCTAATACACCGTGGTGGGCAGGATTCGGCAGCTGCCCCTTCAAGTTTCCTGTACCTTTCTAGAACAATATGTTCTAGAAAACACTGATGATAGGACAACTAACGGCTGTCTTAGCCTGTTTGTTTGAGCCTGGTGCGTACCAGCGGCAGGAAAATCCAGTATTTTAAGCAAAGAAGGAATGCATATGAAAGTGGGAATGGAAATGGGAAAGGAAAGGGGACAAGGAAGAAGGGGATGGAGATAATAAGGGGTGAGGGGCCTAGAGAAACCAGCTGCTCCTAGTCTAGGCACCGCTAGTCTAGGTACTGTGAGTCTAGGTACTACTAGTCTGGGCACTGAGAGTCTAGGTACCGCTAGTCTAGGCTCTGCACAGTCATAATTAAAGCTACTCATCAGTTGACCTTAAAATAGAGAGATTTTCCTGGATTCTCTGAGTGGGCCCAGTGCCATCACATGAGCTCTAAAAAGCAGAGAATTTTCTCAGGCTGGAGCCAAGAAATAGTGTCTAATGTCAGAGAGATTCTAAGCATGAGAAGGATTCCATGCACTGTTGCTGGCTCTGAGATGTGGGGGCCATGAGCAAGACTGGAGAGGGGCCTCTGGGAGTTAGGGAAGGGCTGCAGCTGACAGCCTGCAGGGAAGCTGAGACCTCAGTCCCACAGGTCCAAGGACTGGATTCTGCCAGCAACCTGAGTGCACTTGGAAGCAGATGCTTCCCAGAACCTCCCAATCAGAGCCCAGCGGGTGGACACCTTGACCTTGACCTTGAGGAACTGGGAGCAGAGAAACGAATCAAGCCATTTCAGACTTGCAACCTAGAGGACCGTGAAATAATAAAGATGTACAGATTTAAGCAGGTGAGTATGTGGCAATTTGTTATAGCTGCAACAGAAAAGATATCTTCCTGTTTAAATGAGAATTTGACTGGATATAAAATTCTAGGCTGAAGTTCTTTTCCTTCATATTTTAGAAAGAATACTCCATTGTTATCTTGCAACCAGGGTTGCTGTTGTGTAGTCTGTTGGCCAAGTGTTTCCTTCTTCCTTCCATTGTTTCTCTGGGGTAATATGGGGGAGGGAGCCAGAAGCCTGAGATTCTTTCCTGTCTTCATCCAGTGGATCTGTACCGTTCCAGGCTGTTAGTCACAGTCTCAAAGAGGTGGACAATGGTTTCTAGTTTAACCTACCTTTTCATAGAAGCACTTGTAGATTGGACAAGTTTATTGGTTTTCTCTTATTCGACTACTGCTAGTCTTCTCTCCTTCTATCTTTTATAAATATTAAATTTATTGAGATGTAATTTACAGACAATACTCCTTTGTGAACATAGGAGCTTAAAGTCTCTTATCTTTGGGAGTATATTGAAACATGTAGGCATTTGGCCATATGATAAGGCATGTTCCCAAGCTATAAACATTAAACAGATGAATGATATTACTTCAGTCATGAATCATCTTACTAACATGCCAATTCTGTAGAAAATCACATTTCTAGCAGTGCTTGCTTCAGGTTTGCAGAAGAGAAAAACAACAATGTTTTCACTGGACATTGGCTTTTAGACAAAATGAATGCTAGAACTCTGTTAAATTCATTTTTACTTCCTATCATTTCTATATTTTATAGATTTCATAAAATCGGCCCACAGTCTTAAATTTATGATAATTGTAATAGATATCTTAGTAAAATACCCAATCTCTTTCAGTTACTGGAAACACTTATAAATTCTAGGCTTTAACAACAAATAGCACATTGTAGAACAGCAGTGTCGTTTAAAAACTGAACTTAGTTGAGTTAATCAGACGTGACAGGATATTTTATGACCCTAACAGAAGCTTAATGAACAATGTTGAATAGATTTCAATACTTTTTTATAATATATCTAAACTGTGTCAATTATGGTAACACTGCCTTTGAGAAGAAATCATCAGTTTTGGATTTAACATACAGGATGGCACCCTAGAAAATGTTAAAACATCAGGAGAATTGTACCTTTAAGAGTGGAAATGAGTAATGAAAATACACATTACCAGAGTCACCTCCTGGGATGCCTGGACATTTACTTGGGATTTGAGCATTTTTCTGCCTAGAAACGGCAAAACTGACTGTTTAGCTGTAACTGGCAGGCACCACGTGCCATAGCAACAACAGAGCAAGAAAACCAGGAAAAGCTTTTGCTCAAAATAAAGTTATTTCAAATCTTGTTTTCAAAGCTTTTTTGCTGAGGTGCCTCTTCCACCCAAGAAACTAACAAAGAGCCACAGCAGCACCAATGATGACCAGCGAGAGCAGCACTGTGCATGTAAAATCCAGTAAAGCACTCTGCCCCGAGGATTCATCGCTGCAGCTTTCCTAAGGGTTAGAATGTTTTCTACCTGACTGATCCGGGAATGTGCAAGCCAAAAAATTAACAAAAATGATCCCTGGCTTGTGGAGATCCACAGGCATTGAACAGAATCAAACATAATATCTCTGCAGAACACAACCTCACGTAGGCAGCAGAGGTTTCCTGCAGTAAGAAAGCCATGCCACAAAAAGCTCAGAAACCTACAGAATGTGTCGAGTCAAACCACAGTAAGTGAGTGAGCCAATCCCACAGAGTAGGTTCGGCCCTGAAGAACTACAGATATTAGAACTGCAAAGAAAATAGTAAAATATGTATCCTTAAATCATTAAAGACATAAAAGAATAAAACACACTGCAAATATTGAGACATTGTCAAAAAAGACTAGTTGTATCTAAAATAGAAAAAACCAAGCAGCACTTACAGCAATGAAAAATATGTTAATTAAAATTTGAAACTCAACACACTGATGAAGCAGCATATTAAATAGAGGATGAAGTCACTGAACTGGATGGATCTGAAGAAATCATTCAAAATTTGGTAGAGAGAGAGTTTCATGCTGCAACTGCAAGAGAGAAGTGTAAAGATATGGATGTACAATGAAAAAGGCCAACCTACCTCTAATTGGACTTCCAAAAGGAGAGCAGAAAATGAGGGAGAGGAAATTTTCAAAGAGCTGATGGCTAAGAACTTTTCAGATTTTATGAAAGACATAGATTCTCAATTTTAGGAAACAAAACAAATCTCAATTAGAATAAATAAAAATAAATTCACTCCTAGGTGCATTGTGATGAAATTGCAGAATATCTTAAAGGTCGTCTTCAAGAAGAATATCTTTGAAGAGAACAACTTAAAAGAGAAAAATTTAAAAGCAACTGTTGATAAAATACAATCAATAGGAAAGACAATTTGATAACAGCCTCCTAGCCAGTTTTTAAAATTTGCAGCCATTGTCTCTCAAAATATGCCTTCTGTGTTGTCTTTTACCTGTCCTTTTAGGATTCCAATTAAATGTGGGGTGAACCATTCCATAGTGTCTGCCACAGCAGCTGTGGCTTCTGAATTTTACTGTCTCTTCTAAATTTTTCTACCCTTCGGTCTTCCTGTACTGCATTTCAAATGGTTTCTCTTGACCCGTCTTCCAGTTTACACTTCTCTTTTCAGCTCTGTCTAATTTGCTATTAAAGCCATCTGTTGAGTTCTTCATTCCAGTTATTTAGTTTTATACTTTTAGATTATTCCATAGCCCATATATCTTACATTTGAAGTAATGATTTTTTTTCTGTTGTTTTTTCATTTTTTTAAGTTATTGAAACATAGTAAGCATAGTTATTTTTAAATCCCTGCCTGATAATTATTTTGTTTTATTTTATTTTTGAGACAGAGTTTCGCTCTGTCTCCTGGGTGGCCCGGGCTGAAGTGCAGCTGTGCCATCTCGGCTCACTGCAACCTCTACTTCCTGGGTTCAATTGATTCTCGTGCTTTAGCCTCCTGAGTAGCTGGGTCTATAGATGTGCCCAACCACACCGGCTAATTTTTGTATTTTTAGTAGAGACAGGGTTTCATGATGTTGGCCTGACAGGTCTTGAACTCCTGGCCTCAGGTGATTCTCCCGCCTTGGTCTCCCAAAGTGCTGGGATTATAGGCGTGAGCCACCACACCTGGCCAGATAATTCTAAAATCTAAAGTTGCGAGGTCTAACTCAGCAGTTACTAGCTACATGAGGCTATTGAAAGGTTGAAATATGACTACTTTGAATTGAGATGTACTGTAGTATACGGTGCACACCAAATTTCAAAGGTGTAGTATAAAAATGTCAAATGTCGGCCGGGTGTGGTGGCTCACGCCTGTAATCCCAGCATTTGGGAGGCCGAGGCGGGCAGACCACGAGGTCAGGAGATGGAGAACATCCTGGCTAACACGGTGAAACCCCGTCTCTACTAAAAATACAAAAAATTAGCCGGGTATGGTGGTGGGTGCCTGTAGTCCCAGCTACTCAGGAGGCTGAGGCAGGAGAATGGCGTGAACCTGGGAGGCAGAGCTTGCAGTGAGCCAAGATCGCGCCACTGCACTCCAGCCTGGGCGACACAGTGAGACTCTGTCTCAAAAAAAAAAAAAAAAAGAGTCAAATGTCTCATTATTCATTTGTCTATTGATGACATGTTGAAATAATAGTTTTGGTTAAAAAAATGGAGTTAAAACATATTGAGTTTAAAATATTGTAAAAATGTATTTCATCTGTTTCTTTTTATTTTTTCAATGTGTTCACTAGAATATTTAAAATTCCCTGTGTGGCTCACACTTGTGGCTTGCATTATATTTCTATCAGTGTACTGATATAGAGGTTCCATGTATCTTCTGTCTCTGTTGCACATTTCAGCTGGTTCTCATTTTTGCTATCTTATCTCCCTATGTGGTTGGTTATCTTTGTCTATGTTCTGGATACGATGTTTTAAAAATTGCTGTTGACAGAATATAAAGTGTAAGATGGGCTGGCCATAGTGACTCATTCCTATAATCCCAGCACTTTGTGAGGCTGAGGTGGGGCAGATGGCTTGAAGCCAGATGTTTGAGACCAGTCTGGGCAACATGGTGAAACCTTGTCTCTAGAAAAAATACAAAAATTAGCTGGGCGTGGTGTCATGCACCTGTAGTTTCAGCTACTCGGGAGACTGAGATGGGAGGATCACCTGGGCCTGGGAGGTGGAGGCTGCTGTGTGCTGTGATCGTGCCACTGCACTCTAGCCTGGGTGACAGAATGAGACCCCATCTCAAAAAAAAAAAAAAAAGTAGGATGATATTTCCTTCCTCCAGAAATGAATTTCATTTGCTTATATCAGGCACTTGGTAGCTATAAAATTGCTTGAATTTTGCTGCAGGAATTGAGATATTTTGGGACATTCAGAAGCCTTGAACCTGGACTGCCTTCTGTTTGAAGACTGGTTAACCTTCAGTCCACCTTTACTCCGAGGGTCCAGTCCCACTCTTGGCAGACTCTGGACTCCAACATCTGTTTGCATAGCCCCATGAAGCCATCCAAAGCCCATGTGAGCCACTAGGATCAAAAGGCTGCCGACTCTTTACCACATCACTACTGCCACAGTTAGGAAGCCACCAAGACAAGGAAGGAATCCATCCATAATCAGAAACCTACCACCCTCAGAAGCCACATCCGCTGTTGCCTGCTCCAGACCCCACTGTGCCTGTGAAGATTTTCAGCTTCAAAGTGGATGCCACGTGCCCTGCTCTCAGCACCTCAGAGCCAGCGACCAGAGCCCAAGACCTCAGCTAATGCTGCCCAGAAACCTGAATATCTCCCCCGCTGGGCTTGGCAGCAAGAGCAGCAGATGCCTGATCCCTGCTGCAATTCCCCCACATTAGAGTGACTGAATCTGCACCACATCCTGACTCTGGTTGTAAAGGAGTCTGGGAAATGTAGTTTTTAGCTTTCCTGTTTCTGTAGTATAGGAAGGCACAGCAGAAAGCAGGTGAATGGATTTATCCTTCCCCCATCTGCCCTCCAAGTACATACAATTATAATACCATTTGGTTTAAGTTTCAAAATATGCAAAATGATACCATATCTTGCTTACTGATATATCATACACGTGTAAATTCATGTACATCCATACACCTGTATCCATGTATCTACATATGTGCATATCCATATCTAAGTATACAATTGCCACAAAGACAGTAAGATCAGTAGTGGTTTCAAGCACCGGCCCTGCAGTCAGACTGCCTGCTTCAAAACCTGTGTTTGTGTAACATGGAGCATGCACGTTTCCTCAGTCTTGATTGCAAAGCTTATGCTTCCCTGTGTGTAAAATAGGCATCATGATAGTACCCACCTCAATATATTGCTGTGGGCCTCAAATAAGCCAATGCCTGTAATAGACTTAGCATAGTGCTTGGCTCGTGGTAATAAATACTCAGTGAATTGTAGCTCTTTCCATCATAGATAGCAGAAGGCCTAGGTGGTCAACCCAACTCACTGTATCAGCCTGACAAGCCACTTAACTCCTCCGGGTGTTCATTTCTTGTCTTTCAGATGAGGCAGTTGCCCTAAATGATCTTTGAGGTGAGTTCCTAAGCCAATGTCTCCAGGTCCTTAGGGGAGAGTGAGGTTATTTCCTTGGCATTTTATGGTGGGCATTGGAGAGTCTGGCTTCCAGAGTTTTTATTGTTATTTTTTTCTTACAAACTCTTGTCGTTCTAACTTATCTCTAGATGCTACCTGAGAGAAACAGAAGATAAAACTACCACCAGGACGCACCAGCAGCATGACACAGGGCCAGTGACTTCGGCTGCTAAAATCAAGACGTACACCAGAGGGCGCTGCAGTTAAAGAGCGAGGCAGAGGTGAGCGGGCTGCCCGGGTCCAGTCTCCTAGGGTCTAGAAAAGCTATGAGCACAGGCCTTGGGGAGGCAGTAGGAGGACCTGAGGCTTCCATGAAAACCAAGGGCAAACATACTGTTTCATTCAGGCTTCGGCTACCTGGGTGTGTGTTCCTCGGGAGAGTGGTTGTGTGTGGTTTTCGCACACCGATTTGGATTGTTGTTATAAAGCTGAAAGGGCCACATTCATAAAACAAAAATAAATAACAAAAATAAAAGCTTTTATCTTTTGCTGTGAATTCTTTTTTTTTTTTTTTTTTTTCTGAGAACGGAGTCTCGCTCTGTCGCCCAGGCTGGAGTGCAGTGGCGGGATCTCGGCTCACTGCCAGCTCCTCCTCCCGGGTTCACGCCATTCTCCTGCCTCAGCCTCCCGAGTAGCTGGGACTACAGGTGTCCGCCACCGCACCAGCTAATTTTTTTGTATTTTTAGTAGAGGCGGGGTTTCACCGTGTTAGCCAGGATGGTCTCGATCTCCCGACCTCGTGATCCGCCCGCCTCGGCCTTCCAAATTACAGGCGTGAGACACCGCGCCGGGCCATGAATTCTTAAATAATGAAAAGTGCCTGCAGACTTCTCCTACTCGGTGAATGAGAAAATGTCCATGTTGGCAGCCCGTCAAAATGACAGGTTTTCACAGTACTTAGGGGAGACAACCTCCAGAAATAAAATAACCTTGTGGCAGTTTACTCACAGTGACTTCAGTCCTCAGGGAAAATATGGGCTCAACAAACTGTACACTAGGACTATAATAAATATTGGAGATGGATAATAATTAAAATATAATTTCAATTAGTTGAAATATTATTCCATCAAACCATTTTTAACTCCAATAGAGATATACTTTTTGAAAAAAAAATGGAAATACAGGCAACTTCATAGAAAAAAGGCCCTCATAAATGTTAAATTCAAATTTTTTTTTTTTTTTTTTTTTTTTTTTTTTTAGACAGGGTCTCTCTGTGTCACCCAGGCAATCTCAGCTCACTGCAAACTCTGCCTCCTGGGCTCATGCAATCCTCTTGCCTCAGCCCCCCACCCCCAATCCCCACCCCCTCGCGGCAGTAGCTGAAATTACAGGCATGTACCACCACACCCAGCTAATTTTTGTATTTTTAGTAGAGATAGCATTTCACCATGTTGGCCAGGCTGGTCTTGAACTTCTGGCCTCAAGCGATTTGTTCACCTCGGCCTCCCTAGAAAACATTTAAATTATCTCTTGATAGCTGTTTGTGTGAGAGGTGTTTATACTGTCGTGTGCTGTTTTTTCTGTTAACATAATTTCAAGAAAACAAATGAAGATTTTTATGCAAATAACCTTTTATAATACAATAAACTGCCCTTATGGAGGTTCAGAAATGATGAAAGTGTAGGCAAATGAAGCCTCATAGATAACAAAAGGGTTCCCACTAACTCCTGCCCTCCATCTTAACCTCAGCACTGCGTGTTCAGAAAATCAGAAGGCTGGAAACTCTTACCAGTTCTAACTCAGTGGATGGATGAGGGATCCATCCATCCCACAGAGAGGACATATGAAAATTCCAAAATCTGAGCAGATACCTGCACAGTTCATTAGCTACCCTACAAAAGGAAGTGCTTAAATACAATTTTAAAAATGTTTTGGTTACTGGCTGGGCGCGGTGGCTCTCACGCCTGTAATCCCAGCACTTTGGGAGGCTGAGGCGGGTGGATCACGAGGTCAGGAGATTGAGACCATCCTGGCTAACACGGTGAAACCCCGTCTATATATATATATATAAAAAAAAACACAAAAAATTAGCGGGGAGTGGTGGCGGGCACCCATATTCCTAGTTACTCGGGAGGCTGAGGCAGGAGAATGGCGTGAACCCGGGAGGAGGAGCTTGCAGTGAGCCGAGATCGCGCCACTGCACTCCAGCCTGGGCGATGGAGCGAGACTCCGTCTCAAAAAAAAAAAAAAAAAAAAGTTTTGGTTACTAAGAGCTATCAAAAAGAAGTGTGGTTGCTTTTCACAAGAAGTTGACAATAAACTTTTTAGTGATTAGTAAATGATGGAGTGATTTTAAACATTGAAAAGCAATCCCTCATTGTTCCACATTATTGTGAAGATCCACGGTATGCTAGTTTGTTAAGCGGGAGCAGGTGTGTTTCTTTCCAGCGGACAACTCTGCCTGGCACCTGACTGAACCTCTTCCAGGGGTATCTTGGGTCCTGGGCCAAGCTGGTGTGGGTGCAAGGGGGAGGTCATTTATATGGAGCACATATAAATGCAAAAATCATTATTGAATTGATCTCTTCTCGGTACTCATTATCCAAACCTGAGTGTGACTCCCCAGCTTTTTATTTGAAGCTCAAGTGTAGGCCTGCATGATGTGCGGGTGAGATTTAGGAGATGTGTAAGTCTCCACATCTTGCACTGAGCCATGTACCCGTTAGTACTCAGATGAGTGACAAAAGTGCAAGAAACCACAGGGTCAGCTGGTGCATTGCTCCAGAGACTCATTTTGGTCAAAAATTTGTACAGGATAAGCGTATTCATATTTGTTTATATTAAAACAAATCCAACTGTACTACGGTGTAAAATGCAGAACTGGACTTGATTTTCTTTTTCAATGAAAACAAGGAACATCAAAAAATTACTGCTTTGTAGAGGGCTGCTGTGGGCTGGGTTTTGTTCCTTAGGAGCAAAACATATACTCACTCCTGCTCTTCTGCCAGGAGGGGCAGTTCAGGAGAATCATCTGGAGACCGGATTCTCATTTATCAATTTCATTTCACATCCAAGGAAACTAAAGCACAAGGAGAAAACTGATGTGTGGATGTGATTTGGGCTTCATACACCTTCCTTCTTCCATTAAACTTTGGCTATGTCTTCCTACTTTCAACCTCAGCCTTGACCAAGTAGACAATTCAAAGGAAACCTGGTCTAGTGGTCCAGGGAGGAGCATAGGAGGGTCCATGATTCTAGTTCCTGTTGTGCCACTAACCAACCATGTGACTCAAGCAAGGGATTGCATGTCCCAGTCCCTCGGTGACAGAGACATGTAAAAGTGGAGTGTGAAGGGCTGTGTGAACTGGTGGGGCCTGAAGCCTGGAGTCCAGCGATTGAAGGCACTTTGGTAAAGAACGGAGGTGGGCTGCCCAGGAGCAAGTCCAATCTCAAGCTAGCACACTTGCCCTCTGCCTTATCTGCATGGCCTGTGGTTGGTGACTCCAGCACTGGGCACAGTGATGAACACATCATAGGTGATTAATGTGCATCTGCTGAATGAATGAGGCATCATGGGAAACCCTGCAGAGGTGGTTGGCATTTGCAGTAGAACTCAAATCAGAGGGGTTTGCTGGGAGAAGGAGATGGATAACTTTGTAAAACAGATGTGCATGATTAGACTTATGTCCCTCCTTGCTAGCACAGAAAAATCCCTGATGTTTATCAGTAGTTCTAAAGGCAGGATGGAGCTCAGGCTGGTGGAGTGTGTTTTATTCTTTCACCTTCCCAAGTATTTGTGATCCTTCCTTTCAGCACACTTGGGAAAGCCAAGTGAGAATGGGGCTTGGTGAGCAGGGAGTCCCAGGTCTTGTGGGGATCACAGAACCTGCCTTCCTTTCTTCCTCCATCCTCCTGGGAAAGAGAGCTCCCCTTCTTCACCCCATGACACTGTGAAGAATTAAGCCCTAAGAGAAACCTGTGCCGTATCACCATTCCTTTGTTTAGTGTTTCTCACTTTACCTTTCTCTCCTTTTTCATTGCATCTGGTGACCGGAAATGCTGCTGGGAGGAGGGAGACTCCTGAGGGAGATTGGTGCCATAGAGTGGGGAGCACCGGACACCAGGGATAAAAGTGTCCACATATGCACTGTCTCACGGAGACACTAGACACTTCACTAGAAAGTGGAAGGCAGAGATTTAGACTCATGTTTCGTCTGGCTCCAAAGCCCGTATTTATCTCACTGAGGTGGGTATAAACTGTTTATCTTGTTGGAATTAGGAAGAGAGTGGTAGAACTTTCAGGAACCTTCATTGTCAGCTAGATTTCTATTACAAGATTTTCCTGAATTTCCAGTGCAAAAGGCCCACAGCCAATTGGTCTGAGGAAGGAGGCTCTAGGGGAGCCGTTTGTCCCCCAGCAGCAGGAGGACTCCAAATGAAAATCTTGGCCACACCGTGGCTGAACTGGCTCTCAGTCACATGGAAGAGGTTCCATTTCAGGTGTGCTCTCTGGGTTTTCTTTTAGTGGACTTTGGGAGAGGAAAAGGGCTGGATTCCTACTACTGTCCTCACCTGAATGAAGGAGAAGCAGGAAAGAGGAGGGGCTCAGATTCCCGGGTCCTGAGCGCTCGGGGGGCCGCTTGAGTGACTCTATGGGCTTTGTGGGTTAGACTCCTGGGAAGACCTGGCTGGGCACCTAATTTCTATTTTTAGAATCCTTTCTGGTAGAAAGTAAGTTCCAGGTTCTAAACATGAAGTGCAAGGCCAGGTGTGGTGTCTCTCGCCTTTAATCCCAAGCATTTTGGGAGGCCAAGGTGGGTGGACTGCTTGAGCTCAGGAGTTCGAAACTAGCCTGGGCAACATGGTGAGATCCCATCTCTACCAAAAATACAAAAAATTAGCCAGGCATAGGCTGAGGTGGGAGGATTGCTTGAGCTTGGGAGGCAGATGTTGCAGTGAGCCAATATCATGCCGCTGAACTCCTGCCTGGGCAACAGAGTGAGACTCAGTCTCAAAAAGTTAAAAATAGGCCGGGCGCGGTGGCTCACGCCTGTAATCCCAGCACTTTGGGAGGCCAAGGCGGGCAGATCACGAGGTCAGGAGATAGAGACCATCTTGGCTAACATGGTGAAACCCCATCTCTACTAAAAATACAAAAACAAAATTAGCCGGGCGTGGTGGCGGGCGCCTGTAGTCCCAGCTATTAGGGAGGCTGAGGCAGGAGAATGGTGTGAACCCAGGAGGTGGAGCTTGCAGTGAGCGGAGATCGCGCCACTGCACTCCAGCTCCACCAACAGAGCGAGACTGCATCTCAAAAAAAAAAAGTTAAAAATAAATAAATAAAACAAAAATGATGTGCAAATGGACTTCTGAACACAACCTGTTTATAAGTTGAGGTTGTAATGATAAAAATGGTTTTAGGTTCAAGACACATTTTAAAATCTTGATGTTTGAAATACTTGTGAACAGGAACTTGCATTGGTAAGAACATGTAACAAATGGATATGTACGATGATGAAAAGCTAGTGGTCTGACTACGTTGACAGAAAAATGAATCAATGCATCTTCCTCACTCAGAAATAAATTAGACTAAAACCAGTCACCACCTGAAATGACTCCGTTCCTGCCAAATGCTTTGCGACCTGTCTCTTTTCATTAGGTAGGCTTTGTTGGTCCTGGTATGGAGGCTTTTATGTATTTCATCTTCCGTGGAGCAAATGGGGTGATAATAAATAAATGCTTGCTGTATACAGGTGGGGCAACGGAAGGACGCCAGTGTCAAAGTAGTGGGCGGGTTCTGCTCTCCCTTGCCCACTATTGCTGGGTGACCCTGGAACAGCCAGTTGACTGTTCCAGGTCAACTTTGCTCATCTGAATACGAAATTAGGGAATGGAACAAGACTTCATCGATCTCCAAAAGTCTGTGATCCTGTATATAAAGCAAAGTTTTATCGCAGAGCCTCCTGAAAAAGGACTAATCAAATTATGATTCAATGAGTGATTTTTTTCATAGCTATATAGTTATTATCAGAGTAGGTTATTGCTTATTTTTGAAGTCTGTGTTTGGAAAAGATTAATACAGTTATAAATTGTGTTTCTCAAAAGTCCCTTGAGTGACAGGGAACATTAAGTTAACAATTGTAGATCCTTTGTTTTCTTTGCATTTCCTTTGTGATACGCAGCTAGCAAGTTATCTGATTTCCAACACAGCGTCACAGACATTTCCATGCCTTTGACTTTAGAAAATGCAAGCGTGAGTGTTGCATCTTGGAATTATAAATATTCGTGGGTATATAAGTTCATACCCGCACATAATGCAAAAGTTAGGACTTCTGAGAAAAATGGTGGCTGGAGTTATCTTCAAAGAAGGGAAGCAATCATACTTTACTTTGCTGCAGTACTGCTTAGGATAACTATGTTTGTCTCTCCCTTGGCTTCACCAAGTCAAATTTAAGCTGCCCTTCATTTTTACCAAATTTTCTGGCTTTAGAAAGAAACCACCCATAGTGCTGACAGTGTTGAAAAAGCTGATTTTTATGTCTTTTTCCTCTGTAAACGTGGCTACTTCATTCCAGGCTGGGGAAGAGGGGAGGGCATGGGTTCGGTCTTTCTACAAGATGCTCCTCTGTTCATATGTGGTTGGTGAGAATGTGTAAGTGGTCATCTGGGATGAGCCGCAAGTCTTTCACAGAGTGTGAGCTGTATTAGCCAGTTCCCAATGAGGCTTTGCATGATAGAGCCACAGCAAAGGGAAAAGACATATAAAAAGGCTGATTTTTAAACCTACTGCATCAGAACATGTACTTTGAAAGCTATGTAGACAGAGTGAATATAGTTTTAGGGAGGCAGGATTCTGGGCACCCACTGCTGTTGTAGGAAGGACAGGCCCCTACAAGTAGGTGTGCTGGCGCCTGTGGCTGGGAAATCTGTATTGGCTCTGCCTTTGGGCTGAACTGAGCAGAGCAGGAGCCGTATGGAAGGTCAGACACCCTCCACAGTCCTGTCCTTCCCTTGCACAGCTCTCCCTCTGCCCTCTCAAAGACAACCTTTGTTTGTGCAGCTCTTTCTATGGGAGGCACTTGTTGACTTTCAAGTTGCAGGTTGCTCAGGAAATATTATTTACTACATTTCTTAGGTGAGGAAAGAAACATTGTAAGGTGAATGCACAGGCCCAGGGTCACACTAGTTAGTAACAGAGGTTGCTTTTGAACCCAGATCACTTGTCATCAAATGAAATGCTCTCTCTGGGGTCCCTATGACTTCTAAAAGAAATTCTCAGAATATTTCCTGCAACTGATTTGCTGTCTTTCCATCATTTCACTTGTAGCCCAGTGTTAATAAGATCTTTTATAACCAGGCCGGGCACGGTGGCTCACACTTGTAATCCCAGCACTTTGGGAGGCAGAGGCAGGCAGATCACTTGAGGTTAGGAGTTCGAGACCAGCCTGGTCAACATGGCGAAACCTCATCTCTATTAAAAATAAAAAAATTGGCCGGGCACAGTGGCTCACACCTGTAATACCAGCACTTTAGGAGGCCAAGGCGGGTGGATCACGAGGTCAGGAGATTGAGACCATCCTGGCTAACATGGTGAAACCCTGTCTCTACTAAAAATACAAAAATTAGCTGAGCATGGTGGCGGGCGCCTGTAGTCCCAGCTACTCAGGATGCTAAGGTGGAAGAATGGCGTGAACCTGGGAGGCAGAGCTTGCAGTGAGCCGAGATCGTGCCACTGCACTCCAGCCTGGGTGACAGAGCAAGACTCCGTCTCAAAAAAAAAAAAAAAAAATATATATATATATATAAAATAATAATAAAATTAGCTGGATGTGGTGGCATGTGCCTGTAATCAATCCCAGCTACTCAGGAGGCTGAGGCAGGAGAGTCACTTGAACCCGGGAGGCAGAGGTTACAGTGAGCAGAGTTTGTACCGCTTGCTCTCCAGCCTGAGTGACAGAGCGAGACTCCATCTCAAAGAAAAAAAAAAAAAAAACCTCAAAAAACCAACCAACCAACCAAACAAACAAAGATCTTTTGTGAGCAGCAATACAGAACCATTCAGGGACTCTATGAAAAGCTCATATCTTGTGGCCAGGGGACAGCAAGTGGCCACAGCAGCGAAGAGAGGGAAGTGTCAGGATGGGATGACCGTCACCAGTTCCTGCTTCTCAGAGGCTGGGCAGGAGCTGGACTATTTGCAAGGGTCTGGTAGACTGGAGGAGCTACAGCCATCAGTGGTGGAGGGAGGGGAAGGGGGAGAGGGAGGGGGTTACCACTCATGGGACACCTGCACGATGTGAAGCACAGAGCTCCCTTAAGCTCCACAGTGGGAGGGTGGAGCCTGCAGGGCAGATGTTCTCTCTCAGCCTCCAACAGGGAGGCAGCAGGTGATGGCCTGAGCATGAGCACCGGATGCTGTTCCCGGGACGCTGACTTGGAAAGGAGAGGCGGGGAGAATCCACGATGCTGCTCAGCAGGGAGTCGACTGCCCAGTGGGGCAAGGGTGGCATCCTTTAGGATGTTCCTGTGATCACCCTGGCTGGGCCCAGCCTCACCAGGCTTCTGCGGTTGGCCAGCGTGGATCTCCAGCCCTCCCATCATCTTGCTAAGCTCCCTTTCAATAGGCTGGTTTTTGGCTACAGATGGGTTCTACTGTTTGCAAATGAAAACCCAACCAATGCGGCCAGAAAGAGGCAGAGTCAGGATTCAAACGGGGCCTCTCCTGTGCTATAAGCCTGTTGTTTGCTCTTCTGCACCCCCAGAAGTGACCGGAATCTGAGTGACTGTCAAATCCTGTCCAGTTTAAGTTTTCATGGGAAATCGATTTACAAGCAGGTCTGTGATTAAATATGTATAGATGTTTAAACTGATTGCTGAGCTAGTTGTCATGAATGAAACTGGCTAATCTCTATGTTACTGGCATTTCCAGGGGAGGAGAGCAGAAGTCACACATACTGGGTTGTCAATGTGAGAGGCAATTGGTGGTGTCTTTGTTGTTTGTGTTGCTATAACAAAATACCACAGACTGAGTGATTTATAATCAATAGAAATTTATTTCTAACAGTTCTGGTGCCTGGGAAGTCCAAGTTCAAGGGTGTGGCATTCAGTGTCTGGTGAGGGTCTTTATGTGGCAGAAGGGGAGAATGCTGTGTCCCCATGGCGTGGAAGGTGGAAGGGCAAAAAAAGGGCCTGAGCTAGTTCCCTTCAGCCCTTTTGCAAGGCACTAATCCACTCAGGAGGGTGGAGCCCTCACGACTTAATCACTCCCCAAAAGGTCTCACCTCTTAACCCCGCCACAATGGGAGTTCAGTTTCAATACATGAATTTGGGGGGACATTCAGACCATAGCAGGTAGGCTATGGAAGGGATGTATTGGTTAAAACATAGATTAGGAGTCAGAGAGATTTGATTTCAATTCTATCATTTAATGTACTTCTGGGGGCTTGGACACGTTATTTATCTTGTTTGAGCCTCATCTGCAGAATAGAAATAATAATTTCTATTTCACAGGGATTCTGCACAGCACATGCAAAGTGCCCAGCACAGTGCCTGGCACACGGTGGGGGCTCAGTAAATGGAAGTTATTTCTTTTATTTAAGCACATGGCTGAATTCAGCTCTCACGGCAATGCTAATAGGTGGGTCCTTTCTTGACTGGCTGTCCCTTCTTACATAAGTTTAGGAGTCTTCCTTGTCAGCATACTCTCACCGCCCTCTAAAAGGGGAATGAGATCAGGGAGAGGGAGCAGTGAGATGGGGAGGAAGCCAAGCAGATGTTTAGGAAGTCTTATTTGACCCTAAAATGCCACCTGGATTGTCTGTTTTCAGGTCCATTATTGATCTGTTAGTCAACAGTTAATTGAACCTGTTTATTTTGCCTGCCAGAGTGCCCAAGAAAATCTAGATTATAAAGAGCCTATTATAAATTAAACACACTCAGCATTTATCATAAATGGTGGCACAATTCCTCTGAGTTGGGTCAGTCACATTGCCCCAGGCCCTGATGGAAGGTGCACAATCCACCCAAGCAAGGCTTACAGTTCCAAGCATCCACGCTGAGCTCCCCACCCAGGGATGCGGCTCTTCCCGGGTAGTGGAAGGAAGGCAGGTTGTGAGCAGCACTGGTCCAGGAGCAGCCCACCACTCCAACGAGCAGTGATGGCTTTGGAGGAAGCAGCCGAATCCTCCACTATAAAGTAGGTCAATCAACACTTCATTAATGAATACTTGATAATAAACCACATTGTATTCTATTACACAGGGCAGTGGATGTGAAAGGTCTTTCTCAGTCTGCTTAGTGAAATACAGGTTTTAAGGGAATGTTCAGTTCCTTTCTCTCTTTCTTATATAAAATCTGTATCTCTTAAAAACTTTTCTTTGGGCCGGGAGCGGTGGCTCATGCCTGTAATCCCAGCACTTTGGGAGGCCAAGGTGGGCGGATCACAAAGTCAGGAGATCGAGACCATCCTGGCTAACACGGAGAAACCCTGTCTCTACTGAAAATACAAAAAATTAGCCGGGCTTCGTGGTGGGCGCCTGTAGTCCCAGCTACTTGGGAGGCTGAGGCAGGAGAATGGCGTGAACCCAGGAGGCGGAGCTTGCAGTGAGCCCAGCCTGGGCGACAGAACGAGACTTTGTCTCAAAAAACAAACAAACAAACAAACAAAAACAACAAAAAAAACCCTTTTCTTTGGAATTAGCCTGTATAATTCTCACAATGTTCTTGAGATGTGTGTTGTTTATTGTCTGCTTTACAGAGGTGGAAATCTGGAATTTGGAAAGGATTTTTGCAGGCTTGTGGTGTCTGGAAATGGTGGAGCAGGGGCTTAAACCCCAATATTTTGACACCAACCTTGTATTGATCTCTTCATTCCCCACGTGAGGACCACCTACCATGTGCCTACAGCTGGGCTGGGCACCGGGAACACCAATCTTAGCCATGGCCCCTGGTTAAGACGAATTTCCTTTTTGCCATCCTGTCTGAGACGGCACCACTGTTTTCTGGCCCTAATTAATGAGCCATTCATAGCCTGAAGCTAGAGGATGAATAGCTATATTCAGGTTTCCCATTTATGGTAATTTTCTTTGGAAGCCGACCAGTTTTCAGCTCCACTTCAGTCTGCCCATGTGCTTCATAGTGACACTGTTGAAAATGATGTGGAAGTGGAAACATATCTCACCAGGCCCCACAGAAAGGCACCACAGGACTCCACGGCTCCCTGACTCCCTTCAGTCTGGGAAACAGAAGAGGAGAAGCTCCAGAGTTGATGTCTGCCCCATGGAGAGTGTCCTTGCTGTTGTTTTTATTTTTACAATTTTTAATATATATTAGAGATAGGGTCTTGCTCTGTTGCCCAGGCTGGAGTGCAGTGGTGGGTGCAATCTTAGCTCACTGCAACCTGCAAGTCCTGGGCTCAAGCAATCCTCCTGCCTCAGCCTCCTGAGAACCAGCTAATTTTTTTTTTTTTTTTTTTTTTTTTTTTTTTTTTTGAGACAGAGTCTCACTTTGTCACCCAGGCTGGAGTGCAGTGGTGCAATCTTGGCTCACTGCAAGCTCCGCCTCCCAGGCTCACCCCATTCTCCCACCTCAGCCTCCTGAGTAGCTGGGACTACAGGCGCCTGCCACCATGCCCGGCTAATTTTGTTTTCGTATTTTTAGTAGAGACGGGGTTTCACCATGTTAGCCAGAATGGTCTCGATCTCCTGACCTCATGATCCGCCTGCCTCGGCCTCCCAAAGTGCTGGGATTACAGACGTGAGCCACTGCGCCTGGCCCACATAACTTTTAATACAGCATATTGTTATCATTGTTCTATTTTATTATTAGTTGTGGTTGCAAATCCCATACTGTGCATAGGTGTATGTGTACAATTTAGGAAAAAACACAGTACATATAGGGCCCAGTATTATCTGCAGTCTCAGGCATCCACTGAGGGTCTTGGAGCATATCCCCCACAGATAAGGGGGACTACTGTATACACTTCATAATTAGCCCGACCACCTGGCTAATTTTTAATTTTTGTTTCTAGAAATGGGATCTACCTATGTTGCCCTGGCTGGTCTTGAACTCCTGGCCTTGTGATACTCTGCCTCAGCCTCCCAAAGCTCTGGGATTACAGGGGTGAGCCACTGCATCCAGCCTGCTTTCGTTTTTGTTGTTGTTGTTGTTAAATAAGACAAAGCAGTTTAGTTTTTACCCTGGCCAAAGAGACAGCTACTTTATCTGACCCTTGACAACATCTCAGAGGGGTAGGGGTTCAGTGGAGTTATTTATTGGGACTGTGAAGTCTGGCTGAATGCAGGTCTTTATGTGTGGTACTTGATTAGAGAGGTGCTACTCTTTTAAAACTCCAGAATGGGCCGGGCGTGGTGGCTCATGCCCATAATCCCAGCACTTTGGGAGGCCGAGGCAGGTGGATCATGAGGTCACGAGTTCGAGACCAGCCTGACCAACATGGTGAAACCCTGTCTCTACTGAAAACACAAAAATTAGCTGGGTGTGGTGGTGCACATCTGTAATCCCAGCTACTCGGGAGGCTGAGGCAGAAGAATCGCTTGAACCCGGGAGGCAGAGGTTGCAGTGAGCCGAGACTGCACCACTGCACTCCAGCCTGGGCGACAAAGAGAGACTCCGTCTCAAAAAAACAAAAAAACAAAAACTCCAGAATGAGTGCCTTGAGAGGAAAGGCTTAGAGAACCCTTCAAGTTCTGGGGCTACCGTCCACATCCTCCTCTGGCCACTGGGCAGTATAGTTAGTCCCAAGGAGTCCAGCTGTGAACTTCTTGGGACTAAGACACCAGGGACCTACATCTGAGCAGCACAGCCCCTTCTGTGTCTCTGAGTTCACTGCTGCTTTCTAATTTAGTCCAGGGACAAATCCTCCTTTCCTCCCCACCCCTCAAAAACTGGAACTTCCTGGGAGCATCATATGCATAACACAGTAATCATCATAAGCATCCTAACAGCAGCATGAGCCAGCCTCAATCCACCCCCGACAGTGTGCGGGCAACCGTGCTAAGCACGTCACATGGACGCCTCTCATGGGAGCCGTGTAGCTGTGCTGTGACATGGCTGCAGGTTCATTCCCATTTATATTGGGGATCGTTAAACTTACAAAGGGTAAATAACTGGGACAAGGTAGTTAGTAGTGCCACAGCCAGAATTCAAGCCACGGCCACCTGAGCCCAAAGGCCATTTGCTGTTAACTCCTGTGCTGTAGAAACTCTCTCTCCTTTTACAACTTACTGTTCCTTCACAGTAGCAACAATTTTTTTTTTAAGTAACATCCAAATGTTTCTTCACAAGAGAGAAGACTGACTTTCTCAGTACAGGGCCCCTCTCTTCTTTTGGCCTGGGAGGAAGTTTAGGCTTTAATCCACATTTCAGTGGTAAGGGAGCTTCTCCCATTCTCGGGATGCCTTCCAGGAGAAAGCGGTTTCCTCAGCAACCCACAGCCCACATGCCAGCCCCTCTGCCAGTGAATCCATTGCTTTGAGAGTCTTGGATTCTTAAAGTTGTTTCTGTTGGGATGTTCTCAACTGCTTAGACACATGTTATGACAAATTAGTGATTAAGAAGACACTGTGTTGGGCTAGAAGGCGTGACTATTTAAAGAAATAAAAGAACACTGTCAAAATGGTGGTTGCTACAGACCACAGGGCTCTGAGCAGCGGGTCCATTTATTTCCCTAGCTTTGGGCAGATACTGAATTATTCCAGATACATGAGGTTCTACAGGTTTTAAAAGTTTCCTAAAGAAAGTGACCCCTCTGTGGCCGGGCGCGGTGGCTCACGCCTGTAGTCCCAGCTACTTGGGAGGCAAGAGAATGGCACGAACCCGGGGGCAGAGCTTGCAGCGAGCGGAGATCACGCCACTGCACTCCAGCCTGGGCGACAGAGCGAGACTCTGACAATCTTGACATTACTTCTAACTATTTGCTCCTTAGGTAGAAATGGACAAAGAGTCGCCTGCTTGATACAGGGGATCACACTTGTCCTGCCGGATTGTCTTGGAAGAAGGACTATGGTGGAGGAAAGGACTCCCGGCCTTCAGGGAAGGGTAGAGGGTGAGGGGACAAGTGAGCCCCAACCTCAAGCTTGATGTAAGTGGAGGGCCAAGTCTACTGGGTCCTTCAGGAACCATGAGCATAAGAACTTCCGGAACCTCTGCAAATGTGTGCTTGCTGACTAGTGCCTGCTTCCTGTCAAAAACACACAAAGAAAAGGTTCCACACACTTGCTTCCTGGGCAGCAAAAGAGGTGAAGAGGAGAAAGCAGGTGATGGGTGAACTGGCTCTAGGCAGATGGGGAGAGAATGGCCCTAGGGGACACTGACGGGCTGCTTTGTTAGGAGAGGATGAAGGCTGATTTTTGGTGGCCAGAACAGGGAAAGAGATAAAAGCCTGGAGACTCATAAGGAGTCTCTGAAAGGACCCTGACACTGAGCAGGAGAAAGGCCCTAGCACACTCCTATGTGTGTTAGATGTTAGAGAGGCCCTAGCACACTCCTATGAATCCTACCATGGGCTTCCACGTGCTTGTGAACTATGCAAGTTCACAGAGTCTTGACATATCCCTGGTAAAATCACATCTCCTCCTGGGTTCTGGTTTTTTCATTCTTTGTTGTATTTTTGTCTGTTCTAGTGAAAGACTTTTATTTTTTATGGAAAGACATACAAGGGAGGAAAAACGGAAAACATTTCTTGGAATGGGTGGAGGACTTTAGAGGTGGAAAATTGGGAACAGGCAGAATCAATTTCAAAGGCAGGTGACAAAAAAATACATAAGTAAAACAAACGAAGAAAGGAAGAAGTGGTAAAGGGAGAACACAGAATTATTATTCCAAGCTCATGTGTCTTATAGACAGTATCATCACAGCCTTCCACTCATTCCATAGCCATTTGTGAAGTCCCTATCATGCCCAGGGTCTGTGCTGTGCTATGGATGAAGCATGTGTGACTGAGACTTGGAGACCCCAGGGTTTCTCAGGGAGCTGGACTGTGTATTGCAGGTGGATGATGAGACATGAAAGCCGGAAGCCCAGAACTGGTCCCAAGGGGCTCAGAGGAGGCAAGATTCCTCTCCGCTGGGACGGTGCAAGCAGGTGTTGGGGAGGAGGAAGCCTGAGAACCAGGACCTGAATAATGGCAGGTGGAATTTGGTCCTGCCCACCTGGGGGAGGGGGTCCTAGATGGGAAGGATATTGAGGGCAGAGGCATAGAATGAGAAAGTGCAGGCTCAATGAAGGGAGAAAGTCTGCACCAAAGGAAGCCTGATATGGAATGGGAGAAAATTGTGTTGGAACGAAGTTCAGAGCCCAGGTGTGGAGCTTCTTGACTTCCTTCATTTTTAGGTCACTGGGGAGTCATTGGAAGCCTTTGGCTTGTGTACAGATGGCTGGGGCAGGGGTTGGGGGAGTGCTGTGCGGCTGTGACTGACACTTTGGGGTGAGGGTGACAGCAAAAGCCCTTCTCTTGATGTTTATTACAAATGAGGAGCTGTCACCTGTGTAATTATTGGTGAGCCCAGGTACCATTAGCCTGTTGCAGGCTGCAGCAGCAGCTGCTGATGAGAAGGCTATGAGTGCCAGAGACTTTATGCAAGTCAAGGGCATTGCTGGGTGGCTCTACAGAAGGATGAACGATGGCTCCTTCTGACCCTGTGGACAGCCTCATGGTGGGAACTTGCTCTGAAGCTGCTGGCCCCAGCTCATGCTTTGCTCCTTTAGTATTTGGAAGCAGAACGGCCCCCTTTGATGGAGCACTCACCCGTAAGTGCGAGGGAACTGCCTGGCCGCAGGCAAACTTCCAACCCGCACAGACAGTGGCTGCTCTGAGTGGCAGCTTTGCCTCTCCACCACGCTGGCCTTCTACACTGGGGATTCTGGAGGCTCAGTGAAGCGATTTTGAGCCAATATGGAAAAATACAATCCCAGATCGTCATTACCCAATTATCTATGTTCCTGATTATTGTTTTTCCAAGATAAGTGATTCCATAGCTACAATAAGGAATTACCTAGAAATTGGACAGGTGTGGTGGCTCATGTCTGTAATCCCAGCACTTTGGGAGGCTGAGGCGGGTGGATCACTTGAGGTCAGTAGTTTGAGACTAGCCTGGTCAACATGGTGAAACCCCGTCTCCACTAAAAAAAAAAAAAAAAAAATTAGCCGGGAGTCGTGCAATACACAGTCCAGCTCCCTGAGAAACCCTGGGGTCTCCAAGTCTCACTCACACATGCTTCATCCATAGCACAGCACAGACCCTGGGCATGATAGGGACTTCATAAATGGCTATGGAATGAGTGGAAGGCTGTGATGATACTGTCTATAAGACACATGAGCTTGGAATAATAATTCTGTGTTCTCCCTTTACCACACACCTGTAATCCCAGCTACTCAGGAGGCTGAGGCAGGAGAATTGCTTGAACTCAGGAAGTGGAGGTTACAGTGAGCCGAGGTGGCACCACTGCACTCCAGCCTGGGTGACACACTGAGGCTCTGTCTCAAAAAAAAAAAAAAAAAAGAATTACCTAGAAATTGAATATTTGTATACCTTAGTGGCAGTTCAGCGTGTCATCATCCTATACTCATTCTGAGGAGGGGTAGGCAGCAACTGCATTTATAACCTTGGTCCAAATGTGGCACAGCCTGGGTTCCTGGTCAATGGCACCAGCTGAGCTCCTAGTCAGCAGCCATGTATAAGTTACTGCTTTACAAAGTATTGTTACATTATCTGGAATTCATTATAGAAATTCCCAGAAGTCTGGTGGCATCTGGACAGCATATATGCATTGTAGAAAAAAGGTATAGCTCATCTTCTTTTGCTAATGCTTCAGCAATATTTAGAACTGATCTTTTATGAGTCCACCCCTCTTTATCCTCTAATGTCACGCACCCCACCAGCCCCCGCCGACTCTCTGAAATTATCCTGTTCATTGTTTGCTATCTCCTCTCATGAGAACACTTGCCTCCAGTGAGCAGGGACCCTGTCTCCCTGGTTCATGGCTATGTTCTCGCCTGGAACAGTGGGGAGCCTGCCTTTTCCTTCCTTGCATTTGTGGATCAGGCTCTCTGCATGTTCCTCCTTGGGGTCTGACCTTCCAGACATGAACACTCTTCATCAGCCCCCTTGGCCTTCCTCTTACGTTAAGTATTAAATAAGGAAGAAGTTAAAAGGAGGGCCTGTTTTAATAGGCACTCATTAAAATTTGTATTCCTAGGCAAAAGCACTTGTCTTTTCACTGACCACCATTGACTCTGGTTTATGTTATAATTACAAAGAATTCTCAGTCTTAAAAGGAGGATTAAGTGATTTATACTGAAGTTATGTTTCATCTTGTTTTCTAAATGTAATGCACTTCTCAATGACACAGGAACTGGAAGGCAAGTAGCTGAGGACATCAGTCTTTAGCCAAAGACCCACAGGATCACACCGGAGCTAAACATATTGGGTTTACCACGCACTGCAGTGCTGGAGGACACACACCATGGGGAAACTTGGAGAGTCTCAGTAAGAGGGTATGAAAAGACAGAGAATTTGCATTTGTGTTTTGGGGAGGACTTGAGGAAGTCTAGCTTTGCTCTGCCTTGGATGCTGTCAGGAAGTGGGGAATTCTGTGATTGAGTATCTTGGTCATTCTTATCCAGAAAGAAAAAAAAGGAAGCAGCTAGAGCCCTACTGGGTAAAGAAGCAGCAGCCACTCATATTGGCCAGGACAGAGGGACGCTGGTCATTTTGATTTCAGGAATGCTCTTATTTTTGGCCATGTTCAGACATGAATGAAAGACTTTCCCTGGGGCCTGGAAGCTGGGGGTGGTGGGTGAATAACTCCTCCCTCCTCAGAGCCAGTCCCAAGGCGCAAGACCACTTGCGCCAGCAGCATGCGTCAGCAGGACAGCAGAAGCAGGAAGAGAGCTGGCCGGAAGACACATACACCCTGAAGACCGAGAGAGAGGCCATCCAGGTACTGTGTAGCAGTTACGTCAGACTGAGACACGTCCCGTTTACAGGAGACTATAAACCCCTGCCCCGTCCTCATTTGGTGCTGACGCCATTTTAGGCCTCAGCCCGTCTGCACCCAGGCGCTCATTAAAGCAGCATGTTGCTCCACACCAACTTGTGTTATTTGTTGGCGCGCTCTCGGGGTTCGAACCGATACAGAAAGTTGCCATCGTTCACTGCAGGGGTCACCAAACCCCAGACAATTCTATATCGGCCAGAAATGCACTCGCAGATCAGGTAGCCAAATTAGTAGCCCTACAACCCATGCAAGGCCAGTTTCTGTCCCTGTCCTTGTTCTCTTCTCTTTATTCCTCAGAAGGAAAGGAGGACTTCCGAGCCCAAAACCTTCAAAAGCAAGGACTATGGTATGTCAAGGAAGGGTGCTTTGTTCTTCCTCACTCTCAAACAATCCCTATCCTCCAAAGTCTCCACAACTCAATCCATGTCGGCTACAAACCTCTCTTACAACTTCTCCGCCTTATTCTCACTCGTCCTCACCTTTCCAGCCACGTTCGAGAAATCACCCAGTCCTGCTCTATCTGCCACTCAGTGTCACCCCACGGCTCCCTCTGGCCGCTGCCTTTTCCTACCCACCAAGCCCAGGACTGGGTACCCGGGCAAGATTGGCAAGTAGACTTCACTCACATGCCGCCTGATACACGGTTCCACTGTCTTCTAATCTTTGTACGTTTTCTGGGTGGGTAGAAGCGTTCCCAACAACTTCAGAAGGTGCAAATGTCGTCACACAAACTCTCATCATGCATATAATTCCCTGTTTCGGACTCCCAACATCCATCCAGTCCAACAATGGGCCCACCTTCATCAGCCAAATTACCCAAGGTGTCTCTACATCCTTAGGTATAAAATGGGTTCTCCACACACCCTACTGGCCTCAATCTTCCGGCAAAGTTGAAAAAGTTAACTCTGTCCTTAAAGCCCAACTTACCAAGCTGGCTCTAGAAACCCACCAGGCGTGGAGGAAAAAATCTCCCTTTTGCCCTCATGAGACTCTGCACAACACCAAAGTCACCCTCTTTTTATAGTCCCTTCAAAATCATGTATGACCAAACTTTTGTCTTGGGGCCTCCATCTTACCAGACGCTGAGCCACTCAGGAATTACCTCCCTTCCTTAATCCAGACACGGTCTTTCATTCATGAAGCAGCAGATGAGGCCATGCCCCTTCCTGTCAACACCTCTTTGTCCTCTCAACACAACTGTCTTGCAGGCACAGACGTGTTTATCTGCCAACCCGACCCTCACAAAAACCTACAACCGAAGTGGACAGGCCCCTACACTGTGATACTCAGCACACCAACTGCAGTGAGAGTCCAAGGACTCCCCCGCTGGGTCCATCGTACCGGGGTCAATCTCACCCCCAAGGCTACTCCTTCCTCCAAAACATTAACAGCAGGCAACACCCTCAGAGTCCCTGTATACAATAACCTAAACAACAACAACAACAACAACGAAAAGATCCTTAAAGGTAGGAGGAAGCCAAAGATGGCAACGGGACGAACGACTTCTGCAACGGATCATCGAATATTATGGTCCTGCCACTTGGGCTGAGGATGGTTCATGGGGTTATCACCTCCCATATATATTCGAAATAGAATAATTAGACTACAGGCGGTTCTAGAGATAATCACTAACCAAACCGCTTCAGCCCTGGAAACGCTCGCGCAACAACAAAACCAAATACCCCCGGCAATTTATCAAAACAGGCCAGCACCAGACTACTTACCAGCAGAAGAAGGTGGGGTCTGTGTAAGTTTAATATCTCCAATTGTTGTCTTAACATAGACGATAACAGAAAAGCAGTACTAGAAATCGCTTCAAACACCAGAAAAGTAGCCCATGGACCAGTCCAAACCTGGAAGGGATGGGACCCAACAAACCTTCTAGGAGGGTGGTTCTCTAATTTAGGAGGATTTAAAACGCTGGTAGGGACAGCAATCTTCATCATTAGGTTCCTCCTGTTTCTCCCTGTATTATCCCACTAATAATAAAAGCTATGAAAAGTCTTGTTGAAACTACAGTTAACCGCCAGACAATCCAGACGATGCTCCTGCTACAACGACAGGACGAACACCAACCCGTCTCTCAAGAATATCCCCAAAATTCAGTTTTTCTTTGTTTCCAAGGTGCCCACGTCACCCCCTATGTCACGCTTGAAGCAGTTATTGAAAAAGTCGTCCCTTTTCCCTTTTTCTGTAACGAAATAGACAGGAATGAAAGACTTTCCCCGGGGCCTGGAAGCTGGGGGTGGTGGGTGAATAACTCCTCCATTCTCAGGGCCAGTCCCAAAACGCAAGACCACTTGCGCCAGCAGCGTGCGTCAGCAGGATAGCAGAAGCAGGAGGAGAGCTGGCTGGAAGACACGTACCCCCCGAAGACCGAGAGAGAGGCCGTCCGGGTACTGCGTAGCAGTTACATCAGACTGAGACACGTCCTGTTTACAGGAGACTATAAAACCCCTGCCCCGTCCTCATTTGGTGCTCACGCCATTTTAGGCCTCAGCCTGTCTGCACCCAGGCGCTCATTAAAACAGCGTGTTGCTCCACACCGCCTTGTGCTGTTTGTTGGCGTGCTCTTGGGGTTCGAACCGATACAAGAGCCTTGCAATGATTATGGGAGGTCTTGTCTTCGTCTTCCTCCATCCTGAGTGGGGCTGGTGCTTGTTGTCTGGTGTTGATGTTCTGAGATTATGTCCCACAGAACATCAGGGCTTAGCTGTGAGTACCAGGCCAGCTCCTGCTGCCAATAGCTTTTCTCCGTCTCAGCAACGTATCACAGAGAGCTGTGGGGGGACCTCAGCCTGGTGTACCATAGAAGGCAGGGAGATGATATGTGAACTGCAAAGTGAAGAGACCGGTTTTGAAAAGCTTGGTCCTAAGGTGTAGATCCGGTTTCTAACGCATAACTTTTTTTTATGGAGGTAACATTTAGATTTAACACTCTTAACTGGTACTACTAATACAGAAGCATAATTTTTCTCTAATTTTGCATAAATAAACAGGTTTAAGGCTACTTAAATGTTGACAAGAGTGTCACCTCAAGTTCTGTGTTCCTCCCAACCCCATTAACATCTTTGTGGTGCAAGTGAGGAATTTTCTCTCCTGGGAACTAAATATGGCAGATGCTACTATGTTGCAGCAAGTCCTCAGGCTGAAGGACTGGGGCTCCACAAACATGTTGGAGATGGGACATGGTTGCTTGCACTTAAGGAAAATTGCTTTCTGTTAAAACTTGCTCGAGAAGCGAGACGAGAAGCGAGACCATTACTGTTTAAACACACAGACTTTGAAGTCAGGACAATCTGGGTTTGAATCATCCCAGGCCTCCCATTTCCTTGTTGTGTGACCTTGGGCAAGTTATCCAATCACTCTAAGTCTTAGCTATTACAAATGTAAGATGGCGATAGATATTTCTATTCATAATTTTGTTGAGAGAAATAAACCCACTGTGACAATGGGAAACACTGCAAGTCGGACATGCACGATATGTGGCATATGTATTGATTGTTACCAGGTAATTTTCAGCCATCACCTAAAGTCCAGGAGCAACCAAAGGGAAATCACAATGAACTTCTTCCTGGGAGTCATTCTTAGGTAAAGGGGTGGTGCTGATTGTTATGAAATGATTATTTCATTGGATTCAGGAGATCTGAGTTATGGCTCTGACTTGGTAATGAATCAGCTGTATAACTTTGAATAAGTCTCTTAATCTTTTTGAGCTGCAATTTGCTTATTTATAAAATGAAAATAATGATGCCAGCCCACACCACGAGAGTTATCGTGACACTGAAATGAGAGGAAGCAACAATGATCAAGGTTTTATGGCTGTACCATATGAAAAGGTATGTTGCAAAGGTACACAGCATTAGAAAATGTAAGATGCTATCAAAGAAACTTGAGTTTATCATAAATTCCCTCCTCAAAAGTGGCCTTTAAAATGGGTATCTAATCAGAACATTGTTTTTGTTTCCTTTTTTGGCAATATGACATACAAAAGTACACATTTTTACACATTTTTATCTACATGTAACCACCACCAGGATTTAAAGTAAGTGTGTCCAAGGAAGACATTAAATTGTCTTTGCAGATGACATGATTTTATACATAGAAAACCCTAATGACTTCAACAAAAAACTGTTAGAAATCATAAATTCCATAAAGTTGCAGAATACAAAATCAACCTATGAAAATCAGTAGCGTTTCTATACGTTAACAACAAACTATCTGAAAAAGAAATTAAGGAAACAATCTCATTTACAATGGCATAAAAATACTTAGAAATAAATTTAACCAAGAAGAAAAAAATCTGTTCATTGAAAACTATATCACGTTTTACATTGATAAAATAAATCGAAGAAGATAGAAATAAACGCAAAGCTACACTGTGTTCATGAACTGGAAAAAATCAATAATGTTAAAATGCTCATACTACCCAAAATGACCTACAGATTCAATGCAATTCCTATCCAAATTCCAATGATTTTTTTCACAGAAATAGAAAAAATGATTCTAAAACTCACATGGAACCACAAAAGATCTGAAACCATAAAACTACTAGAAGAAAACATAGGGGGAAGCCTTCCCAACCTTGGTCTTTGCAAAGAATTTTTGCATGTGAACCAAAAGTACGGGCAACAAAAACAAAAAATGGGATTGTATGAAACTAAAAAGCTTCTGCACAACAAAAGAAACAATTTAATACAGTGAAAAGACAACCTATGGAATGGGAGAAAATATCTGCAAACCATACATTTGATAAAGAGTTAATATAGAAAATATATAAGAAACTCAAACAACTCAATGGTAAGAAAACAACTCAATTTTAAAATGGGCAAAGGACCTGAATAGACATTTCTCAAAAGAAAATATACAGAGGCAATAGTTTTAAGGAAAAATGTTCAGCATCACTAGTTATCAGGGAAATGCAAATCAAAACCACAATGAGATATCACTTCACACTTGTGAGAATGGCTATAATCAAAAAGACTCTTTTGATAACAAGTGTCAGCAAAGATGTGGAGAAAAAACACTTGTACACTATTGGTAAATTAGTACAGTCATTATGGAAAACAGTATGGAGGTTCCTCAAAAAATTAAAAATAGAACAGCTATATGATCCAGTAATTTCTCTTCTACATATAGATACAAAGGAAATGAAATCAGTACGTGGAAGAGATATTTGCACTCTCATGTTCATTGCAGCATTATTTGCAATAGCCCATGTATGCAATCAACAGACAAATGGGTAAAGAAAATGTTGGGCGGATCACCTGAGGTCAGGAGTTCGAGACCAGCCTGAACAACATGGAGAAACCCCGTCTCTACTAAAAATACAAAATAGCCTGGCATGGTGGCTCATGCCTGTAATCCCAGCTACTTGGGAAGCTGAGGCAGGAGAATCACTTGAACCTAGGAAGCAGAGGTTGTGGTGAGCAGAGATCATACCATTGCACACTCCAGCCTGGGCAGCAAGAGCAAAACTCCGTCTCGGGAAAAAAAACAAACAAACAAAAAAAAGAAAATGTCATACATATATATAGTTACATATATCTAATGAATATTATTCACCCTTAAAAAAAGAAGTTAATCCTGTCATTTGCAGTGACATGTATGAGCCTGGAGAACATTATGCTAAGTGAAGTAAGCCTGGCACTGAAAGACAAATACTGCATAATCTCACTTATATGTAGAATCTAAAAGAGTTGAACTCATGGAAACAGAGAGGAGAATGTTGGTTATCGGGGTCTGTAGAACGAGGATATGGGGAGATATTGGTCCAAGTTTCAGTGAGACAGGATGAATAAGTTCTGCAGATCTATTGTACAGCATGGTGACTGTAGTTAAAAATAGTGTATTATATTCCAGAAAACTGCTAAGAGTAGATCTTAAATGTTCTCTCCATAAAAAAATAAGTCAGTGAGCTTATGGTTGTGTCAATCAGCTTGATTTAATTACTTTATTGCATATACATGTTGCAAAGCATCATGTTGTACACCAGAATATATATAATTTTTATTTGTTCAGTAAACCTTAATAAAGCTGGAAAAAGAAAAATCAATGTTTCCAGCACACAGAAGCCTCCTTCCTGACCCGTCATAGCTAACAGCCTTCCCCTTCAGAGGTAACTACTACTTTGCCTTCTCCCACCGTTGATTTGTTTTTGCCTGTTCTTTTTGCGTTTTTGTTTTGGTTTGGTTTGGTTTTTGAGGTGGAGTTTCGCTCTTGTTGCCCAGGCTGGAGTGCAATGGTGCAATCTCAGCTTACTACAACCTCCGCCTCCCAGGTTCAAGGGATTCTCCTGCCTCAGCCTCCCGAGTAGCTGGGATTACAGGCATGCGCCACCACGCCCGGCTAATTTTTTATTTTTAGTAGAGATGGGATTTCTCCATGTTAGTCAGGCTGGTCTCGAACTCCCGACCTCAGGTGATCCGCCCGCTTCGGCCTCCCCAAGTGCTGGGATTACAGGCGGGAACCACCATGCCCGGCCTGCCTGTTCTTTAACTCCATAAAAATAGCATCATGCAGTGTGTCCAGCTTCTTTTGTTCTCATAATAACTATGAGAGTCATCCCAGTTGTGTGTATCAGTGGTTTGTTCTCTTGCAAAATGGCAAGGAGTATTCCTTTGTGTGACTATATCACGGTTCTATTACCTGTCCTAGCCATTCCACTGTGGATGGACATTTGGGCTATTTCTGTTTTTCAGCTGCTAAAAATAAAGTGGCTATGAACTTTCCTTTCTTTAAAAATTTATCTTTATAAAACTTCAGATGTGTTTCATAGAAAACATGACTTTGACACATAATGAGAAACATCAAACATTTAAAATAAAGCCTCCAAACTTAAAGGATAATGTTAATTTCAAATGACATTATTCTTATAAGTAAATGATATTATAAAGTGCAGTCTCAGGCATTATTTTTACCTATGGGACACAAACAGAATAGTCCACAGCAGGATTTTTTTGTCATACTGCAGTTTGGGGATCATTAGTGTATTCTAAGTAAAATAATAATAATAATAATTAAGAAATAGAAAATAAGAGAAAAATTCAAACTCTTTGGACTTAGTAAAGGTAGGTATTATTTCTTTTTTTTTCTTTTGAGACAGAGTCTCATTCTGTCGCCCAGGCTGGAGTGCAGTGGCGCCATCTGGGCTCACTGCAAGCTCCACCTCCCGGGTTCACACCATTCTCCTGCCTCAGCCTCCCCAGTAGCTGGGACTACAGGCACCCGCCACCACGCCTGGCTAATTTTTTTTGTATTTTTTTTCAGTAGAGATGGGGAGAGACTGGAGACCTTTGTTTAACCAAACATTTTTTTTTTTAGTAGTCTAACAATAGATGTCTTCTTTTTCTATAAAATGTTCCAAATACAGGTAAATCTTTGAATTGGCCTACTAGAGACTTTTCCTTTGTAGCCTCCCCATGGAGGCTGAAATAACAGATAGAGGAGGCTGGAGGATCCAAAGTGGTGAATAAGGCCGGGTGCCGTGGCTCATGACTGTAATCCCAGCCCTTTGGGAGGCCAAGAAGGGCAAATCACCTGAGGCCAGGAATTCGAGACTAGCCTGGCCAACATGACAAAACTCTGTCTTTACTAAAAATTCAAAAATTAGCCAGGTGTGGTGGCATGTGGCTGTCATCCCAGCTACTCGGGAGGCTGAGGCAGGAGAATTGCCTGAACCTGGGAAGCAGAGGTTTGCAGTGAGCCAAGATCATGCCACTGCACTCCAACTTGGGCGACAGAACGAGACTCTGTCTCAACAAACAAACAGAAACAAACAAACAAACAAACAAAAAACTCAAAGTGGCGGATAAGAGATGTCAAATCCAGGCCGGGCACGGGGGCTTACGCCTGTAATCCCAGCATTTTGGGAGGCCGAGGTGGGCGGATCATGAAGTCAGGAGATTGAGACCATCCTGGCTAACACGGTGAAACCCCGTCTCTACTAAAAATACAAAAAAATTAGCCAGGCATGGTGGCAGGCGCCTGTAGTCCCAGCTACTCGGGAGGGTCAGGCAGGAGAATGGTGTGAACCCGGGAGGCGGAGCTTGCAGTGAGCCGAGATTGCGTCACTGCACTCCAGCCTGGGCGACAGAGCAAGACTCTGTCTAAAAAAAAAAAAAAAAAGATGTCCAATCCAGATGGTGACACAGTGACCCCACACAGTTATTCCTTGGGACAATATTTTGGTCAGCAAGAGCGAGAATGAGAATTTTTAGACATCGGCTTCAGTCTTGGTTTTTGTTTTTCTTAGTAGTAATAGAGTGATAGTGTAAGATGTCTGAATATATTTGCTTGAACTAGAAAAAAAGAATACAAGTTTTCAGTCATGTGAAGAGTTCCCAACAGGGCTCTTTTGAATGCCAAGAATGGAGTATTCCAGGGCACAAATGTCCCCCACCCAGCCCAAGAGAGCCAATCCATCCCTGGCTTTGAACACTCTCTGTAGGATTCCCAGCTCTAAATTTCCACTCAGCCTCTCTCCACTTACTTTAAGAATCTTCTAAGAGGAATTTCCAATAGAACCTGTCCAAGACAAAAATCAACAGTCTTTCCCTCTTGCCTTCTCGGTCTTATAAATGGAACCCCCAGGGTCAGAATACTAGGAGGGAGTCATTCCTGCCTCCTCTCTTTTCTCTCTCCTTCATATCCCTCCCCACATCCAGCTAGCTGTGGAATCCCATCAATTCTACCTCCTTGATATCTTTGTCTGTCACTATGTTCTGGTCCCTGTGGTGGCTTAGTTCTAGGCCCTTGTCTCCTCTTGCCTGGGTTGAGCCACAGATGGCCTTTCAACTGGTCTCCCTGCCTCTGGTCCTGTCCTCCACCAATCCCTGGGAAGACTTCTCTGACTGCCCAGTGAGAAGGGATGACATGAGGAGTCACATGGTCTAGTGATTCTCAACCAACAAGATAAAGACATCATTTAGGTGGACCTAAAGTTTTTTATAACAGCTACCAGAACTGGCTTTTGTTTGTTCTCCAAGTCCATCAATGAATGTGATGTGATTTCTGTTCCTCCTTCCTGTATGTGGTTTATCCACCTACATCCCTCTAGTAGGTGGGTTCTTGGACATTCAGTGCTGTTCTTGATCCCCTGTAAACAAGTGTTTATGACATGCTGCAGTTGTTACTGTATAGAGTTGACCCTTGGACGACATGAGGTGGGGTGCCAACCCACTGCATAGTTGACAATGTGCATATAACTGTTGACTCCTCAAAAACTTAACTACTACTAGTCTGTTGACCAGAAGGCTTGCTGATAAGATAAAGTGGATTAACACATATTTTGTATATGTGTTATATTCGGTATTTTTTCAATAAAGTAAGCTAGAGAAAAGAAAATGTTATTTAAAAAAATCGTAAGGAGGAGAAAATGTATTTGCTATTCATCAAGTGGAATTGGATCATCATAAAGGTCTTCTTCATTGTATTCATTTTATTTTTATTTTTTTATCTTATTTTTGAGACAGAGTCTCGCTCTGTCGCCCAGGCTGGAGTACAGTGGTGCGATCTCCGCTCACTGCAAGCTCCGTCTCCTGGGTTCACGCCACCCTCCTGCCTCAGCCTCCTGAGTAGCTGGGACTACAGGCGCCTGCCACCACACCTGGCTAATTTTTTGTATTTTTAGTAGAGACGGGGTTTCACCGTGTTAGCCAGGATGGTCTCGATCTCCTGACCTCGTGATCCACCCGCCTCGGCCTCCCAACATTGTCTTCATGCTAAGTATGCTGAGGAGGAGGAAGAGAAGGGATTGGTCTTGTTGACTCAGGGTTGGCAGAGGAGAGAAAAGGCTGTGTATAAGCAGACCAGGGCAGTTCAATCCCATGTTTTTCAAAAGTCAACTATGTATGTGTTTGGTGGTGGCTGGGGTTGACATTGAATCTATAACACAGGACACCTCCACAAATACTACAGGAAGGTGCATGCCAAGAAGACAGGTCCATTCAGCAGGGCCTGCCTGGACCTTAGCCTGGCCTTGATTTCCTATCTTCCTTGCTGTTTAAGGAGCAGGTGGAGTTGGGGGGAGATGATTTTGATCACACTCCCTGAGGAGGTGAAGAAAAATTTAACTGAGTGATGGGTGGAAACTAGTGTGTGAAGGCTTGAAAGCTACTGACCTAGAGTAGCCCTGTATTTTACAACATGTAAATTATTCCCTAATGTAGTAATAAGGATTTCCCATGGGGCAGCCATGTTCTACCTCATGAGAAGCATTGTGGAAGATGTAAAATGTGTAAGGTAGATACCCCTTAAAGTGAGGGGGTGGGGATATATATGAATCACGAATACAAGGTTAAAAAACCAATTGCTTAATTGTATAGTGCAGACAGATAGGTCGCTAGAGAAGATTTTACAGGCCAGGTGCAGTGTGGCTCATGCCTGTAATCCCAGCACTTTAGGAGGCCGAGGCAGGTAGACTGCTTGTGCCCAGGAGTTTGAGATCAGCTGAGGCAACATGGCAAGATCCCATCTCCACAAAAAATAAAAATTAGCCTGGCATGGTAGCATACACCTGTGGTCCCAGCTATTTGGGAGTCTGGGTGACAGAATGAGACCTTGTCTCAAAAAAAAAAATAAAAATAAAAAAAGAAGAAGATCCTACAGCATCCTTGAGAGCCCATTGTGGAAAACCACCTAAGGGGGAAGCCAGGCTCATATTCTATTTTGGAACTGCAGCTCACAGTGTGTCCTATTGTCTGCTTTTCAAAAAGTACTATGGTGAGAAAATATTTTACCAGATTGAAGTCTCACTGAAAGTTCTTAAGGTACATTTTCTTATAATTCTACTTACGGCTATTTTTTTCTGAATGCTAAAACGTGTCGAATGAAGACAGGAAAACTCAAACATATCTGTTTGCTTTTTGCTTACTTTGTATGATTGAATTTTAAATTGTTCTTCCAATTTTTGGCAGCATATGCAGATTGAGCCACAGGAAAACATAGAATTCTAATTAGCGAATCCTGTAAACGAAATCATGGACATGCTGCCTGTTGTCAGTGTTTACTGTATGACGCTGAGATTAATTTTATTTTAATAGGATCAATTTGGTAACCTCAATTTCTTTAACCAATGCCAGGTTAAATCCACTACTTACTTCGCGGCTGTGAGTGAGTTTCATTCTTTGTTAAAATTTGCATATTTCAGATGTCAGACTTTTGTTTCTTTCTATAAAAGAAATTTTTCTTTTTATTTCATGTTTAGGAAATTTAATGTGTTGGTTCTGTCAAAAACTAAACAGAAATCACACTTATGATCATTGCTCCTTAGTTTGGGTGGACTCATTTGACGTAGGGTAAAACTTTGCAATATCTAACAAATGGAATGTATTCTTTTCTTTATATTTATTTATTATTACTATTTTTAATAGTGGCAGGGTCTCGTTATGCTGCCTAGGCTGGTCTCGAACTCCTGGGCTGAAGCAATCCTCCTGTCTCAGCCTCCCAAAGTTCTGGAATTTCAGGCATGAGCCACTGCACCTGGCTGGATTTATTCTTAAGGCAAGTGTTAGGTGATTTCTTCAGTTAGGTCAAACTCAACACACCCTTTAGGGGCTGAATTGTGTCCCTTCTCCCACTCCCCAAACGTGTATGGTGGAGCCCTAACCCTCAATACCTTAGAATGTGACTGTATTGGAGAAAGGATCTTTAAAGAGATGGTTAAATTAAAATGAGGCCATTGGGGTGGGGCCTCACGCAATCCGACTGGCATCCTTTTAAGAACAGGAAACTTGGACACACAGAGACGCCAGGGACGTGCACTTGCAGAGGGAAGACCACGTAAGGACACAGTGAGAAGGCGGCCACCTGCAAAGCAAGGAGAGAGGCCTCAGGAGAAACCAAACCTGCCCGTATGTAGCTCCTGAACTTCCAGCCTCCAGAACTGTCAGAAAAGTAACTGCTGGCCTGGCACGGTGGCACACGCCTGTATTCCCAGTACTTTGGGAGGCTGAGGCAGGTGGATCACAAGGTCAAGAGATTGAGACCATCCTGGCCAACATGGTGAAACCCCATCTCTACTAAAAATACAAAAATTAGCTGGGTGTGGTGGCACGTGCCTGTAGTCCCAGCTACTCGGGAGGCTGAGGCAGGAGAATGGCATGAACCCGGGAGGCGGAGGTTGAAGTGAGCCGAGATGGCACCACTGCACTCCAGCCTGGCGACAGAGCAATACTCTGTCTCAAAAAAAATAAATAAATAAAATAAATAAAAAATTTAAAAAATTAATTGCTGTTGTTTAAGCCATCCAGTTTGTAGTATTTTGCTAGCTGACTAATATATCTAGAACCAAATATTATTACCTGCCCAATACATTCATTCTGTGGCAGAGGCACTTACTGCTCACTGAATACCCACGTAATTCCTTCTGAAAGCCCTGCCTTCCTGCTGGTTAGGTGCGGCCATGCACTGGTTTTAATAATTAGTCCTCGCCATTCTATTTTTGCAACATTCCACAGACCCGTTCCTACTTTCCATTCACAGAACTGTCATAGTTATCTCCCTAAACAAATGATGACAAAGATGATGATGACAAGGATGGAATAGTGTCCCAGGCACTGTCCTAGTACTTTCTATGATGAAGTCATTTAATCTCATAACCTTATGAAGTAGGTACCATTATCATTCCCTTTTTCAAATGAAGACACTGGGGCATGGGAGTTTAAGTAACTTGCTCAAGTTCACACAATTGCTAAGTGTGCAGAGCTGGAATGTGAACTCTGGCAATGTGGTTTTCATTGTTTTAGAATAAATTCATACTTTAACAAACCCTCACGTTCTAATTCCAGTGTACCCTCTCAGCCTCTTCTCCCATCAAGAACAACCCTCTACCTCTGTCCACTTCTAACCCTTCACTCTAGTTAGAGTCTAGATGGTGTCTTCTCAAAACGCAGCCGGCATTTGCCTACCTCTGTCTCATTGCTAAGCTCTTCCATTAGAATTGCTCTGCTTCCCGTCCCCTGTCTTCCTTAGCCCTGTCCATCAACATTCTGTGCATCCTGCAATGCCTCACTCAGTTGCCAACTCTTCTGGGAAGCCCTCCTTGGGGTCATCTTCATTCAGCTCTCCCATAATCCCTTGCCTGTACTTCCCTGTGGGCACTCAGGTTCCTCTTATTTGTGCCTGTGTCTATCTCTTGCCCCGAGGGCTAAGCACCCTGAGCACTGGGACCAAGCTTCTTTGTAGATTTCCTCTGCAAGTAAGCAGCACAGTGCATTGCACACAATCATTCTGCTACAAATGTTGCCTGCATTTAATTGAAAGTTTCCTTGAATGCCTTGCTACTTGAGGGAAGATAATGTTACCTCCTCTCACGTGGGCCCCAGTCACATCATATGAAAGCGACTTTGTTAATATCAGAACATTTTTTTTAACTCATCCCTGTATCTGCTCTCACTTCTCTGAGTTTGATGCTACCACTCTGTATCTGTCATGTTAGCAAATTGCTCCTTTAGTCTTTATATTAGAACTGAGTTTCGCTGAATTTCAATGATTTCCTAGTCTTGATTTATTAATTAAGGGCACTTTTTTTTTTATCCTGGTGGTATTTTTAAACGTGGTAATGTATGTTCCAGTGAGTTTCAACTGGAACGTACATTTCAAGAAAAGAGAAGGATGGAGTTCCTGCCTCCTTTTACTCCTGCAAATCACACCTTTGAGCATTCCATGGAGCTTTGGTTGCAGAAAGCAGAAAGAAAAGTGGCATTCAGTCACTTTTGCTAAAGTACATATGGTTCAAATGCAGAATGAAGGATTTGAAACTTGAACAAAATTGGATGTTCTGAAAATATCAGTTGATCATTTTCCCCAAGAACACGTATGTGTTCATTGTGATCTCAGGTAGCTTTCATTTTCCCTGGAGTGGCAACCCTCCTCCAAGATGGCCTCTGGCGATCCTTGCCTCCTGGCCTTGCACATTTGTGTCATCCCCTCCCACACTAAATAGAGGAACCAGTCCTGTGTCAACAACAGAAGTGACAGAGTGTGACGTCTATGGCTAGATTATAAAAGGCCCTGTGGCTTCAGCTTGCTCTATTGATCACTTGCTTTGGGGGAAGGCAGCCTCCAGGTTGTGAGGCTCTGAAGTAACCCTGTGGCAAGGTCCATGTGGCAGGGAATTGATGCCCACAGCCAGCACCTGCTTGCCCGCTATGCCAGTGAAGCCTCCTGAAGCCGGCTCTCAAGCCCCAGTCTAACCTTCAGATATTGAAGCCATTGCAGTTAAAAAAAAAAAAAAAAAAAAAAAAAGAGACGAGTTCTCACTGTGTTAGGCCAGGCTGGTCTTGAACTCCTGGCCTCAAAGCCATCCTCCCACCTTGGCTCCCTAAAGTGCTGTGACTACAAGCGTGAGCCACCAGACTCGGCCTGTAGCTGACATCTTGATGGTAATTCATGGAAGACCCAAAGCTGGATCGGCCCAGTCAAGCTGCTCCCAAATTCCTGATCTGTGGAATCCGTATGAGATAACAAATGTTTATATCTATTTTAAGCCACTATGTTTTAGGGGTAATTTGCTATATAGCAATAAGTAACTACATGGCACAAAAAGTTTGATTTTATTGGTTCTTTGCAAATCCATTGTTTTGTTGTTTCAGTTCTACATTTTTGGCAATTATAAAGTATGATTGTGTATGGTAGAAATAACAATCATTGGTATAAAGTGAGATCACCATGGTTTGATCAGACGCTCAGCAGAGAGCTGCCTTGGTTTCCTGCTTCAGGTGCACCTGGACCCTTGGTACTGCCCTGAGACACGCTTCCTTCCCTACTCCACCCCCAGCCTCCTTTCTTCCCCCTTTCAGCAACTTTCCAGGACAAAGCACCCCTCGCATACACGCACTCCATCTACCATGAAGACTCAGAGGCACCCATCCATCTCCAGGTCAGCACGGACCTCCGTGCCTTTTACAGCCACCACCGTGCCTGACCCCTCAATGGGGAGACTGTGACTTTGAAGAGTCTTGTGAAATACTTGCTTCATCAATACTAGAAGTAGAAACAACATGCTGAGAAATGGGTGCAAAATCACCGAACCTGGTGCAAAACCAGAGAGCCTCAAGATACCAGAACCTTGACACTAAAAGGCTGAAGCTGTGAAGTCTCCATTGCACCGGGGGAGGGGTGGGAATGTGAGTCAGTCATTCCTGTAATCGCACAACTAGCTCCAGACACAGCCCCACGTGAGGGGTCTCCCCTTGACGCCCAGTGTCTGAATGTGCAGGTGAAACCACCAAAGCTAACTTGCCCAAGACAGGGTCGCACAGGCTGACGTAGCAGAGTGTTTCTGACGAGTACAGTGGAGACAGGCTCGGCTAGAGCAAAGTCATGGGCTGCTTCCCTCTGCTTTGGAAAAGGGGGCCTTGCCCACATCTGTCTGTTTCAGAAGGTGTGTCTGCCAACTGGGAAAGTCAGCCTCCCCCAGCTGAGGGCAGAGACACTGACTTTTCCCCTCCCCTTCCACCCGTCCTCCCCACTACACCTTTAACCACTGGCACAATTAAGCATAATTACTACAATTAATCTTTACAGTTCTAAACAGCACATTTAGAGCTACCTTAGTTAATTAGCAGAAATTCTGCGTTGCTTTGCAGGCAAGGAGGATGAAACACACGATGTAAAAGGCTGTAAGGATTCATTCATTTACTCTAGAAGATGTTTCTAAAAAAGCAAATATATGAAGTGTATACAGTAGTCCCCCTTACCTGTGGGGGATATGCTCCAAGACCCCCAGTGGATGCCTGAGACTGCCGATAATACTGGGCTCTATATATACTGTGTTTTTTCCTAAACTGTACACATACACCTATGCACAGTATGGGATTCACAACCACAACTAATAATAAAATAGAACAATGACAACAATATGCTGTAATAAAAGTTATGTGGGCCGGGGGCGGTGGCTCAAGCCTGTAATCCCAGCACTTTGGGAGGCCAAGGCAGGCGGATCATGAGGTCAGGAGATTGAAACCATCCTGGCTAACATGGTGAAACCCTGCCTCTACTAAAAACACAAAAACAAAATTAGCCAGGCGTGGTGGCGGGCACCTGTAGTCCCAGCTACTTGGAAGGCTGAGGTGGGAGAATGGGGGTGAACCAGGGAGGCAGAGCTTGCAGTGAGCTGAGCTCACACCACTGCACTCCAGCCTGGGCAACAGAGCAAGACGCCGTCTCAAAAAAAAAAAAAAAAAAAAAAATTACGTGAATGTGGCCTCTTTCTTTCTCTCAAAGCCGCCTATCATAGGTCATGTTTTTGGATTGTACCTGACAGTGGGTAACTAGAAGCATGGAAAGTGAAACTTTGGAACACGGGAACTACTGCACATCTTTCCTGTAAAGTTAAAGAACACAAGTCATCTCAAATGGAAATCATTTGCTATGAAGATACACAATTTAGAGAGAATGAAAGTGGAAAATCTACTTGGTTAATGGATTCAGCGCTCAAAACCACACTGGGTTAACTTAGGCAAGAAGACATACTTCATCGACTTTGATTCAATCTGCGAGGTACTGTAGTTGCCAAATTTTCACCTGGCTCCTTGTTGCACAGATAGTTTTTGAAAGATATTGTCAATAATTCCAGTTATAAGGACATGCCCAACACCTGTCAGTGTCCACCCGAAACCTCCTAGGGTTAGTCTACTGATGCTCACTTTGTGTGAGAAGGTTAAACGTGGCTAGGTGTCCATTGCCAATGGCCTCAGGTGGTCTGAAGAAATCCTGGTCACTTCTCTGAATCCCAGTGTGTCCAGAATTGGTGGGTTTTCACTCTCGATGACTTCAAGAATGAAGCTGTGGACCCTTGCAGTGAGTGTTACAGTTCTTAAGATGGTGTGTCCAGAGTTGGTTCCTTCTGACATTCAGATGTGTCCAGAGTTTCTTCCTTCTGGTGGGTTCGTGGTCTCGCTGGCTTCAGGAGTGAAGCTGCAGGCCTTCGTGGTGAGTGTTACAGCTCATAAAGTTGGCATAGACCCAAAACGTGAGCAGCAATAAGATTTATTGTGAAGAGCAAAAGAACAAAGCTTCTACAGTGTGGAAACGGACCCCAGCACGTTGCCGCCACTGGCTCAGGTGGAGTGCTTTTATTCTCTTATCCGGCCCCACCCACATCCTACTGATTGGTCCATTTTACAGAGAGCTGATTGGCCCGTTTTACAGAGAACTGATTGGTCCATTTTGACAGAGTGCTGATAGGTGCGTTTACAATCCTTTAGCTAGACACAGAAGTTCTCCAAGTCCCCAACAGATTAGCTAGACACAGAGCGCTGATTGGTGCATTTACAAAACCTTTAGCTAGACACAGAGTGCTGATTGGTGCGTTTACAATCCTTTGGCTAGGCAGAAAAGTTCTCTAAGTCCCCACCCGACCCAGGAGCCCAGCTGGCTTCACCTCTCAATGGCACTCGCCGGGGGACTTTGCAGCACCTAGCCCGGGCACTCCAGCAGCCCAGAGGGAGATTGTCCCAGATCAAGCCCAGCAGGCGCCGGCCGGCTGAGCCTAGTGAGGGAGCCCGGTGAGCCCGTGCCCGCCCGGAACCCGCACCGGCCTGCAAGCGCCACGCTCAGCCCCGGCTGGCGCCGGCGCCTCCTGCTCCACACCTCCCTGAGAGCAGAGGGAGCCTGCTCCGGCCTTGGCCAGCCCCAGAGAGGGGCCCCCACAGTGCAGCGGTGACTGAAGGGCTCCTCAAGCACGGCCAGAGCAGAGGCTGAGGTCGAGGAGGCGCCGAGAGTGAGCAAGGGCTGCTAGCACGTTGTCACTTCTTACCAGGGGCTAATGGACACAAGAAGATGCCAGTCCTTTGAGCCTCCTTGGAAGCTGAGGTCCTCTCTGAGGGTCACAGTCAACACCGGGCCTGGACTTCTCTGGCCTAACGTCCTATCCACAAAGTCAGGCTTTGTGGATAGAGTTCAGCCCCTGGGCCTGGGCAGGGCCAGCTGTGTGCTCCCCCAGCTCCTGCCTCACTTCTGTGGCTCCCCAGGGCTGGCCTGCTCAGACTGGCCCCAATTCTGGGAAGGAATGGTGCCAACTGCCTTCCCCATTCATGATGTCAATAAGGGGCTTTACAAAGTTGTCCCTCACCCCCACCCCCTACCTCAACAAGAGCTATTGTGTTATTGAAAGTGCCGAGGGCATTTCCTGGGAACATGGAATTCATCAAACAAAAACTTACAATGAGAGGAATGAACAAATTCTACAAGTGTTTGCTCCTCTCGGGCTCCCAGGAGGTCAATCCCACAAATGCCTTTGGGAGGCAAACCTCACGGGGCTGCCCGGGCAGGAAACCAATTTGTGCTTCTTCCCTTGAAAGATGCTGGGGCCTGCCCCAAAAGGTGGCTCTGAGTCACAACCAGGAGCCACCGGGAGCATCTGGGGGGACTGCTGTTTTTCTCCAGGGGCCCCAAAGGCCATCCAGGAGTTCTCCACGGAGACCTGGACGTCAAGGGGAAGCCTTGGGTGGAACTGCGAGCAGGTGGCCTTGTCTTTACTGGTCTCTTTCCGTTGAGGCTTCTCTCCCAGCACATCCTTTCTAGGGTCTCTGGTCTACTGTTCTCACCACCCTTGTTCAACCGACCACCCCCTTCTCACCACTGGCCCCCAACTATATTTATTTATTTATTTATTTATTTTGGAGACAGAGTCTCATTCTGTCGCCCAGGCTGGAGTGCAGTGGCGCAATCACGGCTCACTGCAAGCTCCGCCTTTCGGGTTCACGCCATTCTCCTACCTCAGCCTCCCGAGTAGCTGGGACTACAGGCGCCCGCCACCGTGCCCAGCTAATTTTTTGTATTTTTAGTAGAGACGGGGTTTCACCGTGGTCTGGATCACCTGACCTCGTGATCCGCCCGCCTCGGCCTCCCAAAATGCTGGGATTACAGGCGTGAGCCACCGCGCCCGGCCTTCGCCCCCAACTATTCAGGACACCTGGCTACATCTGATGCCAGCTTCCCCTCCACCCTGTCAAGACGCTCCACGCTCCGCCTTCTCACCTCCTCCAGGCGTCATCTGCTGAGACCCTGCCTATCCACGTGGCAGTCAGAGGGACCGCCACACCCCCAAGGCCTCTGCCACTCTTGAGGGACACACATCGTAACAGTGGCTCCATGCACCCATGAAACCCAGTAGGGCCTATAGGGGAGGAAGCACAGCCTCGTGGCGGGGGAAGGAGTTCAGGATGCGCCACCCCAAAATATGCTGCTATTCACTCAAAATTAATTATTTTAAGTTAAAAACACTGGAAAAAAGCAGGTGTGGGAAGGGCACTCTGATCTTTTTTTGTTTGTTTTCAGAAGCAGGGGATAAAATACCCATATAAAATGTGACCACTGGGCAGGCGTGGTGGCTCACACCTGTAATCCCAGCACTTTGGGAGGCCAAGGCGGGTGGATCACCTGAGGTCAGGAGTTCGAGATCAGCCTGGCCAACGTGGTGAAACCCTGTCTCTACTAAAAATATAAAAAATTAGCCAGGCATGGTGGCGGGTGCCTGTAGTCCCAGCTACTGGGGAGGTTGAGGCAGGAGAATCGCTTGAGCCCGGAAAGCAGAGGTTGCAGTGAGCTGATATCACACCACTGCACTCCAGCCTGGGCGACAACAGTGAAACTCCATCTCCAAAAAACAAAACAAAAAAAAGTGACCATCTTGTACCAGCAAAAAGAAACATTCTTTTCAGCAGAGAACGGAAGTTGAGGCTGAGAGAAATCTGTACAAACAGATCTTGTTAAAATAACCGTTATTGTTCTTTAGTCTCCCATATATTTCAGTTACTTTTCTGCAATTGTTATTCTTTGTCCAATGTAATATGTAAGCACATAGATTTAGCCGCTTCTTTGGGTCTTCATCTTTCTTGTGAGGGCTTCCACTGCACACAAATCAAATTCGTGTGCTTTTGTCCAGCTAATCTGTCTTATGTCAGTCCCAGCTGGAAGCCCTCAGACAGCAGAGGGACATTTTCCTCCCTTACAAGTGAATGTCCTCGTGGGCGGGCTGCCGGGAATGACACCTGGAGACAGCGTAGGTGCTGCAGAGGGTAAACTGCAGCTCACGACTGCATAGGGCTCACACCCATCCATTGTTTTGCTTGCACAGTCTCTTTTAAAAATTTTATTTAGTTGTCAACATTTAAAAGTTTTTTCACATTAAAATCTGAATTTTCATGGAAACCTGGAAAGCTGGCAGCGTGGGATCCGAGTAGTTCTTGGTGGAAGTGAAGAATGTGCCTGTGTTTAACATGCGCACGCATCTGCTTCACTCCCTGCCTGGGGGCCCTGCGGGCACAGCCTGGGGAAGGCAGTGCTGGCATAGACAAGGGGCTGCCAGGCAACTGGGGCCTGGTGCAAGTTCAGAGGAGGCCAGAGTCTAGATTCTCTGCTCAGAACCTGCATGCCTGGAATCAAAAGAAAGTGACAAACCGCACCTGAGTAAATATAGTTTCACAATGAAGCGCATGTCAACACTTCAATGCAGAGGCTGTATCACTCAGGAAGCTCTTCAGGGAGCAAGGGACAGTCAGTGCGGGGAGTGGGAGGCTGGAGTTGAGGGCCGGCCTCCCAGGCCTGCGTGGAATGGTCTGCTGATGCTGTCTCAAACTCACTGATACTTTCCCAATGAGGGTCATTTTGCACTGTGTACCTTCCCCAGATTATGTAGCCAGTCCTGGCAGAGCTCAACCAAAGCAGAATCTCCTGTGTCACCAAGGAGACAGTGTTGAGTTTGGATACTTTAAAGAGACTTAAATTGTTGGTGGAGGCTGTGCAGCTCTGGGGTTCTGAGCAGAGTGATTTCGTTTAATACTGTCAGTGAAGTTAGGGAACAACTCAATGGATGAGAGAGCTCCTAGGAGAAAGTGGGAACAACTGGACACATCCGTTGTTAAGTGATCAGAATGTTACTGCTCTCACACGGAGCAAAGTGAATCTCTTCTCTGCTTTAAGGATTTTTTGCAGACTGTTGGATGGGCGGGCAGGCCAGAGCCAGCTGGGACCACAGGGGGAAGACCGCTGGTGTGAGCGCTGTGAGGCCCTCAGATTTAAGTGAATGGTTTGGAAACCTCCAGGGAGAAGTCTACTTCCTGTTGCTACTTTTCTTCTAAATGAATACAGTGTAAATATCTGGCCAGCACAGCAGCAGCAGCTCAACCACATGCTTTGAGAACTAAGCCAAAAAAAATGTAATATTTCTGCAAGTATGTTCTATTGGAGTCTTTGGCTAAATGTGTGATCTTTATAAAATTAAGATAATTTTTAATTGACAAAAATTGCAAGTATTTACGATCTACAACATGATGTTTTGAAATTTGTATACACTGTGAACGGCTACATCAAGCTAATTAACATATCCATTACCTCACATACTGTTTTTTTTGGATTTTGTTGTTGTTTTTTTTTTGGTGGTTTAGACACTCTCAGCAATTTTCAAGAATACATTACATCGTTACTGTTACTAACTATAGTCATGGTGATTGTACAAAAGGTCTTTTGAACTGACTCTTCCTGTCTAATTGAAATTTTGTATCCTTTGACCAACATCTCCCCAGACCTTCCCCCTGTGCAACCCTGGTAACCACCTTTCTAGTCTTCTGTTGCTCAGTCTCCCAGGCTGCAGTGCAGTGGCGTGATCTCTGCTCACTGCAACCTCCACCTCCGGGGATCAAGCAATTCTCCTGCCTCAGCCTCCTGAGTAGCTGGGATTACAGGCGTGTGCCACCATGCCCAGCTAACTTTTTGTATTTTCAGTAGAGACGGGGTTTCGCCATGTTGGCCAGGCTAGTCTCAAACTCCTGGCTTCAAGTGATCCGCCTGCCTCGCCTCCCAAAGTGCTGGGATTACAGATGTGAGCCACCACGCCTGGCCTGAGTTTGACTTTTTTAGATTCCACATATAAGTGAGATCATGAACTAGTTTTCTTTCTGTGCCTGGCTTATTCCACTTAGCATAATGTCCTCCAGGTTCATCCATGTTGACACAAATGACAGGATTTGCTTCTTTCTAAGGCTAGATAGGGTTCCATTATGTATAAGTCACATTTCTTTATCCATTCATCTGTTGATGTACAGTTAGGTGTGGGAGTGTAGATATTTCTTCAATATACTGATTTCATTTCCTTGGATGTATACCTAGAAGAGGGACGGCTGGATCATATGGTAGTTCTGTTTATAGTTTTTTGAAGAACCTCCATACTGCTTTCCATCATGGCTATATTAATTAACATTCCCTTTCCTCCACATCCTTGCCAACTCTTGTTACCTTTTGTCTTTTCAGTGACAGCCATGCTAGCAGGTGTGGGGTGGCATCTCATGTGGTTTTGCTTTGCATTGCCCAGATGAGTAGTGATGTTGAACATCTTTTCATATACCTATTGGTTCTTCATATGTCTTCTTTTGAGAAAAGTCTATTTAAGTCCTTTGCTAATTTTTAAAATTTTAACTGTTTATTTTTATGGGTACATAGTAGGTATATATATTTATGGAGTACATGAGAGACTTTGATATGGGTATACAATGCATAATAATGACATTAGCAAAAGTGGGATATCTATCTCCTCAAGCACTGATCATTTCTTTGTGTTATAAACCTTCCAATTATACTCTTTCTGTTTTATTTATTTATTTTTTGAGACAGAGTCTCACTCTGTCACCCAGGCTGGAGTGTAGTGATGCGATCTCGGCTCACCGCAACCTCCGCCTGTTGAATGTTGTCAAATGCATGGGTTCAAGCGATTCTCCTGCTGCCTCAGCCTCCCGAATAGTTGGGATTACAGGTCCATGCCACTGCGCCTGGCTAATTTTTGTATTTTTAGTAGAGATGGGGTTTCACCATGTTGGCCAGGGCGGTCTTGAACTCCTGACTTCAAGTGATCCACCCGCCTCGGTCTCCCAAAATGCTGAGATTACAGGCATGAGCCACCATGCCTGGCCTTCTTTCTGTTATTATTACTTTTTTTAATTATTTTTTTTGAGATGGAATCTCACTCTGTTGCCCAGGCTGGAGTGCAGTGGCGGGCTCACTGCAAGCCCTGCCTCCCGGGTTCACGCCATTCTCCTGCCTCAGCCTCCTGAGTAGCTGGGACTACAGGCGCCTGCCAGCACGCCAGGCTAATTTTTGTATTTTTAGTAGAGACGGGGTTTCACTGTATTAGCCAGGATGGTCTTGATCTCCTGACCTCATGATCCACCCACCTCAGCCTCCAAAAGTGCTGGGATTACAGGCGTGAGCCACTACGCCCAGCCTCTTTCTGTTATTTTTAAATGTACAGTAAATTATTGTTGACTGTGGTCACCCTGTTGTGCTATCAAATACTAGATCTTATTCATTGTACCTAACTATAGTGTTTGTATCCAGTAACTACCTCTGAGTGCTCCCACCTCCATCACCCTCACTACACTTCCCAGCCTCTGGGAACTACTTTTCCTCATTTTAAAAATCAGGTTGCCTTCTTGCTACTGAGTTGTTTGAGTCCCTTATATATTTTGGATATTAAATGTACGACTTGCAAATATTTTCTCCCTTCCTGTAGATTTTCTTTTCACTCTGTTGGTTGTTTCCTTTGCTGTGCAGAAGCTTTTTATCTTGATGCAGTCTGATTTGTCTATTGTCGCTTTTGTTGCCTGTGCTTTTGAGCTCATAGCCAAAATATTATTACTCAAACCAATGTCATGGAGCTTTCTCCCTATGTTTTCTTCTAGTAGTTTTGGAGTTTCAAGTCTTATATTTAAGTCTTTAATTCATTTGGAGTTGGTTTTTGTATATGGTGTGAAATAAGGGTTTAACTACATTCTTCTGCATGTGGACATCTAGTTTTCCCAACACCATTTATTGAAGAAACTGTCCTTTCACTATTGTGTATTCTTGGGACCCTTGTTGAAGATCAACTGACCATAAATGCATGGATTTATTTCTGAGCTTCCTGTTCCACTGGTCTGTATATCTTTTTCATGCCAGTACTGTGCTGTTTTGATTACTATAGCTGTGTAGTAGATTTTGAGATCAGGTAATGTGATACCTTCATCATGGTTCTTTCTGATAAAGATATTTCTGGTTTTTCAGGGTCTTCTGTGGTTCCATATAAATTTTAGGATTTTTTTTCTATTTCTGTGAAAAATGTCATTGGGATTTTCATGGGGATTGCACTGAATCTGTAGATTGCTTTGTGGATATGGACATTTTAACAATATAAATTATTCTAATCCATTAGCACAGAATATCTTTCCATTTATTTGTATCTTCTTCAATTTTCCCCCTCCCTCCCTCCCTCCCTTTCTTCCTTCCTTCCTTCCTGCCTGCCTGCCTGCCTGCCTTCCTGCCTTCCTGCCTTCCTTCTCTCCTTACTTCCTTTTGAGATAAGGTCTCACCATGTTGCCTAGGCTGGAGTGCAGTGACATGATCATAGCTCATTGTAACTCTGAACTCCTGGGCTCAAGCAATCCTCCTGCCTCAGTCTCCTGAGTAGCTTAAACCTCAGGTGCACACCACCACACCTGGCTAATTTGTTATCTTTATTTTTTTTGTAAAGACAGGATTTCACTATGTTTCTTGGGCTGGTCTTGAACTCTTAGGCTCAAGCAATCCTCCTGCATTGTCCTTCCAAAGTGCTAGAATTACAGACATGAGCCACCATGCTGGTCTTCACTTAGTTTCATCAACATTTTATAGTATTTAGTGAAGAGATCTTTCACCTCCTTGGGTAAATTTATTTCTAAATAATTTCTTTCTTTCTTTCTTTTTTTTTTTTTTTTGAGACAGAGTCTCGCTGTGTCACCCAGGCTGGAGTGCAGTGGTGCAATCTCGACTCACTGCAAGCTCCGCCTCCCGGGTTCACGCCATTCTCCTGCCTCAGCCTCCTGAGTAGCTGGGACTACAGGCGCCTGCCACCGCGCCCGGCTAATTTTTGTATTTTTAGTAGAGACGGGGTTTCACTGTGTTACCTAGGATGGTCTCGATCTCCTGACCTCGTGATCTGTCTGCCTCGGCCTCCCAAAGTGCTGGGATTACAGGCGTGAGCCACCATGCCTGGCCATTTTTTTGTATTTTTTTAGTAGAGACGGGGCTTCACCATGTTAACCAGGATGGTCCCAATCTCCTGACTTCGTGATCCACCCGCCTCGGCTTCCCAAAGTGCTGGGATTACAGGAGTGAGCCACCGCGCCTGACCCTATTTCTAAATAATTTCTGATGCTATTGTAAATGGAATTGTTCTTTTGATTTCTTTTTGGAATACTTCATAGTGTATAGAAATGTCACTGATTTTCATATGTTGATTCTGCATTGTGTGTTGATTTTTGCAACTTCATTGACTTGTTTATTACCTCCCTCTCCCTCTCCCTGCCCTGCCCCTCCCCTCCCCTCCCCTTCCCTTCCTGTCCCTTCCCTTTCTTGTCTCACTCTATCACACAGGCTGGACTGCAGTGGCACGAACTCGACTCACTGCAACCTCTTCCTGTCAGGCTCAAGCGATCCTCCCACCTCAGTTTCCTGAGTAGCTGGGACCACAGGTGCATGCCACCATGCCCAGCTAATTTTTTAAATTTTTGGTAGACATGCGGTTTCTCCATGTTGCCCAGGCTAGTCTCAAACTCCTGACCTCAAGTGGTCTGCCCACCTTCACCTCCCAAAGTGCTGGGATTACAGGCGTGAGCCACTGCGTCTGGCCTTGTTTATTATTTCTAACAGTTTTTTGATGGCGCCTTTAGAGTTTTCTATATGTATGATTATGTCATCTATAGACAGAGACAATTTAACTTCTCCCTTTCCAATTTTAATGCCTTTTGTTACTTTCTCTTGCCTAAATGCTCTGGCTCAGACTTCCAGGACTGTGTTGAATAGAGGTGGCAAGAGTGGGCATCTGTATCAGTCTGTTTTCACACTGCTGTAAAGAACTACCTGAGACTGGGTAACTTATAAAGAAAAGAGGTTTAATTAACTGACAGTTCCGCATGACTGGAGAGGCCTCTGGAAACTTACAATCATGCTGGAAGGCAAAGGGGAAGCAAGGCACGCCTTACATGGCAGCAGGAGAGAGAGAGAGAGAAGGGGGAAGTGCCCATCTTAAACCATCAGATCTTGTGAGAACCCACTCACTATATTGAGAACAGCAAGGGGAAAATCTGCCCCCATGATCCAATCACCTCCTACCAGGTTCCTCCGCTGTATATGGGGATTGCAATTCGAGGTGAGATTTGGGTGGGGACACAGAGCCAAACCATATCAGCATTCTCGTCTTGTTCCTGATCGTAGAAGAAAAGCTTTCAACTTTTCACTGCTAGTTGTGGGCTTCTTATACATGGACTTTATTGTGTTGAGGTACATTCCTTCTATACCTAATTTGTTGAGAGCTTTTATCAGGAAAGGATGTTGAATTTTGTCAAACGCATTTTCTACATCTATTAAGATGATCATATAGATTTTGTCCTTCATTCTGTTCACATGGTGATCACATTTATAGACATGCATTTGTTGAAACATCCTTGCATGCCTGGGATAAATCCCACCTGATTTTGCTGTTTCATATGCTATTGAATTTGGTCTGTGATGTGGTTTGGATATGTGTCCCACCCAAATCTTATGTTGAAATGTAATCCACAGTGTTGGAGGTGGGACTCGGAAGTGATTGGATCATGGGGGTGGATTTCTCATGAATAGTTTAGCACCATCCTCTTGGTGCTGTCCTTATGACAGTGAGTGAGTTGTCATGAGATCTGATTGGTTAAAAGTGTGTGACACCTTCCTCTGCTACCCATTTCTCTCTCTCTCTCTTTTTTTTTTTTTTTTTGAGATGAAGTTTCTCTCTTGTCACCCAGGCTGGAGTGCAATGGCGTAATCTCAGTTCACTGCAACCTCCGCCTCCTGGGTTCAAGTGATTCTCCTGCCTCAGCCTCCCAAGTAGCTGGGATTACAGGTGCGCACCACCACCATGCCCAGCTAATTTTTATATTTTTAGTAGAGACAGGGTTTCACCATGTTGGCCAGGCTGGTCTGGAACTCCAGACTTCAGGTGATCTGCCAGCCTTGGCCTCCCAAGTGCTGGGATTACAGGCGCGAGCCACCACACCCAGCCTCATTTCTCTCTTGCTCCTGTGCCTGCCATGTGATGTGCCGGCTCCTGCTTCTCCTTCTGCCTTGACTAAAAGCCCCCTGAGGCTCCCCAGAACCAAGCAGATGTGCCATGCATGTACAGCCTGCAGGACTGTGAGTCAATTAAACCTCTTTTCATTATAAATTCCCCAGTCTCAGGTATTTCTTTACAGCAATGCAAGAACAGCCCACCACACTTTGATGATATATATATTTTTTGAGAATTTAAGCATCTATGTTCATCAGTGACATGGGCCTAGAACTTTCTTATCTTACAGTGTCCTAAAAAGAAGTATATTTTCTTTAAAAAGTGACTTAGTAGGTTTTTATGGGTTGAATTAAGTCCCACCAAAAAATATGTTGAAGTCCTAGTCCCCAGTACCTCAGAATGAGGCCTTATTAAGACAGCATCATTGAAGAGGTAATGAGTGAAGATGAGGTTGCACTAGACTTAGGTGGGGCCTTCATCCAATATGACAGGCATCCTCATAGGAAGAAGAGAGAACACACAGGCACACATGGGGAGACAGCCATGGGAAACACAGGCCGAGATGGAAGTGCTGCAGCCACAAGCCAAGGAATGTCCAGGATGGACGCATACCACCAGACGCCAGGCAGAGGCAGAGATTCTGCCCTGCAGGTGTCAGAGGGAGTGTGGCTCTGTGGGCGCCTTGATTTTGGACTTCTGGCTTCCAGAACTGAGCAAGAATCAACTGCTGTTGTGTAAGCCACCCAGTTAGTGGTGCTTTGCTATAGAGTCCTAGGAAATTAATATGCAGGTATTTCTCTTTTTTTTTCCTTCTTGAGTAAATATAATTCTTTCTGAATGTCAACATTTCAATTTTTGAAAACAAGGCACTCCATATTTTTAGATATCTGCACTTCATTTTAAGCTCCTGAAGTTTTTGCCTCACATGTAAACTTGAGTATTTTTAACACATACTGTGGAATACAGTACTAAGAAGTGATTCCATAGTGTTCTAGGATCATTCCATTAAAAATCAGCTGTCATTAATGAGTGTGTGGCCATTTCAACATTTGGGAATCCTGGCCTGATGTATAAACAGCAGCATCATTTTTGTCTCTTGTGTCCCTTAAATTCCTCTGTGGCCTTTACACCTGTCTCCTGCTCAAGGAGAAAGCACTAGAAGCTTTCCTGGTCATTTTCAGAGCCTTTCTGGTTACTTTTCGTTGGCCACGTTCAACGCAGTACTTAATACGCTCAGGTCAGTGTAACGTCAAAGCTTGACTCCTCCCTAAACTTCCTCTCTTCCTGCAGCTCTGACTGCCTTGGGCTAGGAGCTGCCAGCTGTGATGGTGGTGGGAATGGCAGGGGTGTGTGGTGGGCTTCACCCTCTATCCCTATGCTTGGCTCTAGGGCTCCTCCCCAGTCAGCTACCTCTGGTGTTTGGAGTCCAGGGCAGGAAGAGCAAGGAAGAGAAACCAGAAAGTTGACTTTTCATGATTAAAATGGCAGCCCCACCTGCTCATGTTCACAGCTGCCTTTTCTCGTTAGAACATCACTTTCTAACATGCCTTACAGCTTGCTCATTTGCTATGCTCATTGTTTACTGTCTTCTCCCACAGATATAGAATCTCTGCGAGGGCGGGGCCTCTGTTTTGTTCACTGATGTGTCCCAGGTAGAGGATGCTTGGTAGTAGGAGGTGCTCAGTGAACGTTTGTTGGAAGACTCTGAATTAAACAGAAAGATCGGCAGCACCTTTCTGCCCGTGGCAGGTTGGAAAGATGAGTTTGTTCCCCTGTGCCCTTTTGTGAGTTGGCGGAAGTCCCCTTGCCCAGCCCAGTGCCAAGTTCCTGTCACTGGGATCTCTGTTGCAGCTCTCTAACATGGGTGAAGCATCTCGATCGTATCTGGTTGCCATCGGCTCCATACCTCTGTCACCAGGAAGGCCTTCTTTAGCTGCTTTGTCTGAACCCTCCCTGAGGCCCCTTCGACTGGGATCCATGACATTCTTTCGCTTTGCCCTCTTCCGGCCACATCTGGTTCTCACTGGGGCTCCACGCTTGGTTCCTGGGAAACACTGGGAGGTGGCCGTCCCCATGCAGTGCCTCTTCTGCCTCTATTGGCACAGCTGCCAGCCTGCCAGATTTGTCAAGTTTTTCGGGCCTGGGTCAGACACGAGCTCCCTGTGTCCCCAGGTGCTACTGTTGCAGCCCACCCCTCATCCCTCACCACCTTAAAATCAGGCACCTCCAACCCACCTCTTCTGGGGATGGGAGAGTGGGATGCCCAGCAGCAACCGTCTTCCCCCAACTCCTCCCAACTCATACCCTTAATGGGAAAGAGGGTTTGAGAGTTGCCTGATTCCTCCCCTCCACCTTCCTTTTTGCAAGTCCTGCATGGTGGTCTCATGCCTTACTTTGGAAAGTGGTATCTATTGTCATTTGGAATCTCAGTGAAATGTGATTTGATTCCTGTTCCCAGGGCTTACTCTGTGCCAGGTCCCATGCTCATCACTGTAATATACAGTCCATGTGCACCTTCTCACTTAACCCTCATACCATCTCTGTGAGACAGATACTATTCTTGTACCCCTTTACATATAAAGAGACTGAGGCCAAGAGAAATTAATATCTTGCCCAGATCAACCAGCTACAAAGGTGACAAGAGTCCAGATTCAAATCCAGGCTATCTGACTCCAGGGCCTTATATGGATTACTGCAATACACACAATTTTTGTCTGTGAGTTTTTTATTTGTTTAGGAAATCCCTGAAAATGGAATTTAAAAATATTAACTATAAGGCTTCCTACAGCCTATATTGTCCAGAATAGTATCTTTTTATTAAAAGTGGGGAATAAGGTTCAGGGTTCATCCATCATCTCATATCTCATTATGGAGCAGAGACTGCTAAGGGATCATCAAAATCCATGTTTCTCCATGGCTGAGCTGTTTCCCAGGCCCCCTTGCCGTTAGGAGTGGCCCATGGCTCTGAGTCCTTCCTACCCAATACAATGCATGCCGAAGGGGTAGATACCATTTCCTGACCTGGCCTAAGAAACCCCATCCACACTGTCTCCCTGGCTGTCCCTTTTCTGAAGACTTGATTTCAACAGCGAGGGCTACCTTGAGAGCCACTTGACTTTCAACTTGAAGAGTTACAAGAACGTTTTCCACTCAAAAAGGTGAAGATAGCAGAGCTTTCCTGAGCCTGGGCCTCTTTGTAAGTGACTACATGGAGGAGGGCTGTGCATCTATTTAGAACTAATATATGAGCACGGAATAAACGTCTATGGTGGTGGAGCCATTATAGATTTTGGGTCTCTGCCATGGCAGTTAGCTTTTTCTAACGAATGTACACTATGTAACTGACACACAAGCAGGTGTATAAGCAGAACGTGTGGCTTCCAGGCCAGATGGAGGTAAGTGCCCCATAAAACTCGGGCATGATCTGCTGATGCTGCTACTGATTTCCCAGAAAAATTAATGATTTTCAAATGTTTATTCAGAAATAAATGTTGATTCAGGTTTTTCTGAATAGCTTTCAGATATTATTGAATGCAAATAAAGGGTCAGCTACCTAGCTACAGCCGGGGAGGTGTCCTGGGGGCAGTTTCAAAAGCCCGTTAAAAATGTGATCCATATATTATCTTGACCACATCTGGTAAATAGTCCCATTAGCAAATTCCCTAAATCCCATTCTAATTTCTCATGTACACACAGAAAATGTGTGTACTGTAACCTCCAGGAGTTTTGGCTAAAGGAAGTGTATTAGGCCATTTTCACGCTGCCATAAATAAATACCCTTGGCTGGGCATGGTGGCTCACGCCTGTAATTCCAGCACTTTGGGAGGACAAGGTGGGCAGATCACCTGAGGTGAGGAATTTGAGACCAGCCTAGTCAACATGGTGAAACCTCATCCATTAAAAACACAAAAAATTAGCCAGGTGTGGTGGCGGGCACCTGTAGTCCCAGCTACTTGGGAGGCTGAGGCAGGAGAATTGCTTGAACCCAGGAGGCGGAGGCTGCAGTGAGCCCACTGCACTCCAGCCTGGGTGGCAGAGTGAAATTCCATCTCAAAAAAAAAAAAAAATACCCGAGACAGGGTAATTTATAAAGAAAAGAGGTTTAATTGACTCATAGTTCTGCATGGCTAGAGAGCCTCAGGAATCTTACAATTATGGTGGAAGGGGAAGCAGGCACATCTTATGTGCTGGCAGGTGAGAGAGAGCATGCAAGAACAGGGGAAACTGCCTTATAAAACATCATATCTGCTGAGAACTCACTATCACGAGAACAGCATGGAGAAACCACCCCCGTGATCCAATCACCTCCCACTGGGTCCCTCCCTCGACATGTGTGGATTATGGGGATTACAATTCAAGATGAGATTTGGGTTGGGACACGGCCAAACCATATCAGGAAGTCATCAGTCTTGGTCCTGCAAACAGAGCCATCACTGCCGTCTTCTTGCTTGTGTGGTTAACATTTCCTTTCAATCCCAGCCATGCTAGCCAGGTCCAGGGGAATTTTGACATTTGACAAGATAGATATCTAAGTAAACAAGCAGTTCAGCTTTTAAAACAAGCTAAATTAATTTGTTTGCAAACACTCACTTTCCTCCTGAGGAAGAGCAGCCAAAACTCTAGGTTGTTCCCAACTACACCGTGATTCACATCTTGTTTGGGGTGCAATTTTTTTTTTTTTTTTTTTTTTGAGACACAGTCTCACTCTGTCACCAAGGCTGGAGTGCAGTGGCAATTATAACTCAGTATAGCCTTGAACTCTTGTGCTCAAGCAATCCTCCCACCTCAGTCTCCCAAGTACTTGGGATGACAGGTGTGAGCCACTACGCCTGCCCCCATGGTGTGGGTTTGATGATTCCCTGTACCTGCCTGACGCAAGGAGAGAGAGATTGGGTGAGTGAGAGCCTGCTGAGTTGTGAAGATCGGATTGAGGGAGGAGGCTGTGGAGGGCCAGAATTCAGGTTTGGAGGAGTGTGAGGGGCCATGACCAGGAAGAGCCTTCTCTGGGGAGCCTCCTTGGTGCTTCTTTGTCTCAGCTTGATGGCAGATGGGGGACTTGCACACGGTGGGCCCTTCGTAGACGCTGACTGGAGGAACGGCTCCTGAGGAGAGGCTGCATGGCACATAGTCTTCCTCCATGTGTGTCTGTGCTTGTGTCCCTTCTCTTCTCATGAGGACACCAGTCATTTGGGCTGAGGGCCTCCCCTACTCCATGGAACCCCAGCCTAACTGATTACATCTGCAATGATCCTCTTTCCACATGAAGCCACATTCTGAGGTTCCAGGAAGTCATAGATTGGGGGCTGGTGGACTGTCCAACCAAGCTCAGGCCTTTGCCTTTTGTCGTCATCACACCTCTGGGTTAGTCCATCACTAGCTGCTGCCTTGGTCTGGGAGGAGCAGGAAGAGGCTGGCAAGGGGTGGAGAGGGCAGGGGAGGAAATGTGGCACTGGGGCCTCGCAGGAAACTCTGCCGGCAAATGGCAGTGGTGGAAAGACGGGCACCTGGAGTATGCACCTGGGGAGGTGGGTGACCTGGAAATTAGGAAGAGGGACACAGTTCACCCCTTCACAGCTTGGCTCAGGCCAGGAATCAACCCTCAACTGCATTCCAGGATTGGCAGCTGCAGACCGCTTGGCTGATCCTCCCCAGGTGTGGGGTCTGGCTTGTTCCTTGCGCCGCCTGTCTGATTTTAAAGGACAAAATAGAAGAAGCAGCATAATAGGTAAATTAAACTCTTACCCTGTTTTTCAGAAAGACTCCATATTCCTTGGCTCAATAGATTCAGAAACTTACTAGAGTTTTTACTTTCTGAAGGGATATCTGTACCTTGGCCTCCCAAAGTGTTGGGATTACAGGCGTGAGCCACTGCACCTCACCTCCATTCTCTACATTTTCAACATATTGTAATTTCTAGGATCAACATAATTCTCTACACAAGTTTTTGGCACATCTGCTGTTTGGATATCTGTCCCCTTCAAATCTCATGTTGAAATATAATCCCAATGTTGGAGGTGGGGCCTGGTGGGAGGTGTTTGGGTCATGGGGGTGGATCCTTCCTGAATGGCTTGGTGCTGTCCTAGCAATAGCGAGTGAGTTATCTCTAGACCTGGTTTTTAAAAGTGTGTAGCACCTCCTTCGTCTCTCTCCCTCTGGCTCTTGCCATGTGAAGTGCCTGCTTCTCCTCCACCTTCTGCCATGAGTGGAAGCTTCCTGAGACCCTCACCAGAAGCAGATGCCAGCAGCATGCTTCTTGTACTGTCTGCAGAATCGTGAGCCAATTAAACTCTTTTCTGTATAAATTACTCAGCCTCAGGTATATCTTTATAGCAATGCAGAACAGCCTAATACAGTACTCTTAAGTTTTTTTTATTTTTAATTAACAGGCTTTCTTGGTGGCATGAGATATTCACTTATTTACACAATTATATAACAATATCTTATTCCTTTATTATTCTATAAAGAAGAATTTTTTTTTTTGCCTATCGGTCAATGTCCAGTCTTAATTTTTTTTTTTTTTTTTTTTTTTTTGAGACAAAGTCTCGCTCTGTCTCTCAGGCAGGAGTGCAGTGGCGTGATCTCGGCTCACTGCAAGCTCCACCTCCTGGGTTCACGCCAGGTTAGAGATGGGGTTTCACCGTGTTAACCAGGATGGTCTCAATCTCCTGACCTTGTGATCCGCCTGCCTTGGCCTCCCAAAGTGCTGTGATTACAGTCATGACACTCTTAATATTTTAAAATAGTTGGCAAATTGCTTTACCCATTTCAAGTGGTGAGTGAAATCTGCACAGTGGTGCAAGAGTGTGTTTCTGTGGGACTGAGAAAACACTGGCAGGGGAGTGGCTGCTGCTGGGCCTGAGGCTTCTGTGGGACAGAGCCCAGAGGAGAGCAGCTGGGCGTGGGAATGAGTGAGAGAGGTCTGGGAAAAGAGGGCAGAGCTTGCGGAGTACACTTGTCACCCTTAAGACTGTTCTCAAATGGCCTGGGACAGTTGTCCTCCACTCTATCTGCACAGTGGGATCACCCAGAAAAATGTATGTATGTATTTATTTATTTATTTGTGAGAAGGAGTCTTGCTCTGTTGCTCAGGCTGGAGTGCAGTGGCACAATCTCAGCTCACTGCAACCTCCGCCTCCTGAGTTCAAGTGATTCTCCTGCCTCAGCCTCCCAAGTAGCTGGGATTACAGGTGTCTACCACCACTCCCGGCTAATTTTTGTATTTTCAGTAGAGACAGGGGTTTCACCATGTTGGCCAGGCTGGTCTTGAACTCCTGACCTCAGGTGATCAGCCTGCCTTGCCCTCCCAAAGTACTGGGATTATAGGCGTGAGCAACCATGCTCAGACTCTAGGAACTTTTATTTGTTTGTTTGTTTGTTTGTTTGTTTATTTATTTATTTTGAGATGGAATCTTGCTCTGTTGCCCAGGCTGGAGTGGAACGGCGCAATCTTGGCTCACTGCAACCTCCGCCTTCCGGTTTCAAGTGATTCTCCTGCATCAGCCTCCCAAGTAGCTGGGATTACAGGTGCGTGACACCATGCCCGGGTAATTTTTCTTTTTCTTTTTTTTTTTTTTTTTGTATCTTTAATAGAGACGGGGTTTCACCATGTTGACCAGGCTGGTCTTGAACTCCTGACCTCGTGATCCGCCCACCTTGGCCTCCCAAAGTGCTGGGATTACAGGCGTGAGCCACCCCACCCAGCCTTCCAGGAACTTTTAAATAACACCAGTGCCCAGGCCAGATCCCCAGAGACTTTGACTTAATGGGTCTGGGTGGGCCCATGTGACAAGGGACATGGTACTGAACATCTGCCGGATGCCATCTAGTATCACCAATTAATTGTAGAGGGTTTTAGTTCTTAAAGCAGAGAAAGGGAAAGGAAAAACCGCCTTCATTAGTTAGAACAATATTTGGCAAGTCCAGAATTGGAACTGAAATAGCAATCTTTGTGAGGGGAGGGCGCATGTTCCTTTTGAGGCTGTCTGTCCCCTGATGCTCTCCTACAATGTTCCCAGACTCCACCAAGCCAAGCTAGAATGGAAGGTTGGGGGTGGGGGTTGCTACCTGCCCATATACCCCTGCCATAAACACACAGCCCTGCCCTAAAGACCCTGCCCCAGAACTGAGAGGGGGCTGAAACATATAAGTAAGATTTTACAAACAACTAGGCCAGCAGATTAAAAATAAGGTCCCATCTCCACTCCTCATTAAACTTAAGGGTGATGTTAGGGGGCCACATAACTTCTAGTAGCTTGGTTTCCTTATCTTGCAAGTGAATATAAAAACCAGCCTACAGGTAGATTACCTTACAGGGTTTTGGGAGAATTTAATGAGCTAGCATTTATAATAAAGTGCCTGACACATAAGAGGGGTGTCAGTGATGGGCAGCTTTTGGTATTACTAGACCCTAACTATTACCAGTCTGGGTCAACTGCTCACAGATAAGCCCAGCTCAGGACTTTCTTACCCTGGCTGTGGGCCGACTTCCTCGTGGAGATCGCACACAAGTATAGCTGGTTCTAGACATCTCCTGTGAGTCTAATCATGAGGCTGCCTGTGAGTCTAATCATGAGGCCGCGCAGTAAAGTCGCTTCTCCCACCTCCCCTTGTTGGTGCCTAAGGAGCTCCAGCTTCCAGAAGGCCTCTTAGATCTCCAGATAAATGACACTGGCAATATCAGGCCCTTCATGGATACCCAGCCCCCGTTCCCTGGCACAGAGGCCATTGTAGCACCTTTATACAGTGCTACCACCCCAACAGTCCTAAGAGGCCCAGTAGAACAAGGATGTTGATTTCAAAGGATTCTTGAGAACTCCTCCAGACCACATGGCTGGCAAACAGTGGGAAAACCACACAGCCTCGGTCAGAAGGTTCACGTCTTTCTGGGTCACTGGGATCACCTATTTTTATAAAACATTTCTGGAGGAGGAAATTAAAACCAGTGTGTCATTTTCTCAAGCTGGAGGGCAATGCCCAATTATTGCTATTATTATAGTTATTGCCAGTTGTAAATTACACAATGAGACTTTTAGCACAGTGCTTTCCAGAGAGTGCATCCTGAACTGCTGCCAGTTGGTGAGTGGTTTACAATTGGTCCATGGTGAGGTAAGCTCATAAATGGAGAGTAGGTATTCAGAAAGTTTTAAAGAAATGTGACATTGTCATGAGACCAATGGTATAAACTAGTCTCACAGAACAGGGCTCAGACCAGCCTGAGTGTTGTAGACTCACATGGTGAGTTGCAGGAGGCAGAGGCCACACATTAATGTTGCGCTCTAGGACCACGCCCTTCTTCACAATGAACTGCAAAGCAGCAAAATTAGTCCTTCACTACAGATGCCCTTAGGCAGGAGCCTTCAGAATCATCCCAACTTTTGCAGATCTGAGAATGACTGCTCACAGCCAGGTGAGAGTAGAGCTGGAATTACCATTTCATTTTACACCTGGTTCCTCAGCCACTATTTCATGAGTGGCTCAAACTCACAAGGTATTGAAAGCTGAAACCAAATACTGGAGGAAAAGGTGATTAGAGATTTTATTTTTATTTTTATTTTTTTTTGAGATAGAGTCTCACTTTGTCACCCAGGCTGGAGTGCAGTGCAGTGGCACAATCACAGCTCACCGAAGCCTCATTTTCCCGGGTACTGCCCTACCCAGATAATAAAAACAATTTTTTTTTTTAGTAGAAGTGAGGTCTTGCTATGTTGCCCAGGCTGTACTTGAACTGCTGAGCTCAAGTGATCCTCCCACATTGGCCTCCCAAAGTGCTAGGATTACATGTGTGAGCCACTGCATCTTGCTGAGATTCTGCTCATGAGTAGGGCCCTGGAGGAATTGGTGACTATTGTCCTTTTGTTTACTATGGAAACAGTAAAACCCACAGGAGCATCTTGGTAGACAGCAAAAGTGTGACTTCCTGTGATTTAAAATCACCACCACCCCCAGATTGGATCTATATTGGGGAGAGAGGAAAGAGATCTATATTTTTGTATATTTGTATTGTAGACTTAAGAGAAGAAATGTGTGCAGCTAGAAGTGAAGATGGTCTCACTTATTCACTAATTTGGGGGCACCTGCTATGTGCTAAACATCATTCTTCTTCCTAAAAATATAACCCAATTAGCTGCATTCTGGTCTTCAGGAGTTTGCAATCTAATGGGAGGGACAGATGACAGCCTCCTTCTGTCCACTAGGTACTACTATTTGTCTCACACCGTTTTAGGAAGTGGAGATACTGAGGTGAACACTGACATCCTGTCCTCATGAAATTTGCCTTCTGTTGGGAGAGTAAGACAATGAACAAAGGCATATATAGTTTCCAAGCTGTCATAAGAGCGAGAAAGAGAAATAAAGAGGGCAGGAACATAGAGGGTGCAGGGAGAAGATCTGTGGAGGGGACGTTTGAGCAGAGACCAGATCCCACACAGGTTTGGTGGGTGATATGATAGAGCCAGGGGTGGTGGCCAATAAGAAGCATGAGGGGGACACCTCCCTAAAACTAGGGACGTCAGGGAGAGCTTTGTCAGGGAGGTAAGGAGCACGTTCAGCCTGGGCAGATGGGTGTCTTAGTCCCTTTGTGCTGCTATAAGAAAATACCACAAACTGGGTGATTTGTGAAGAACAGACATTTATTTCCTTATGGTTCTGGAGGCTGGGAAGTCCAATGTCAAGGTGCTGGCATTTTGTGTCTTGTGAGGGCCTTCTCGCTGTGTCCTCATGAGGCAGAAAGGATGAAAGGGCAAAAGGGGAGAGGCAGCTCCTTTGTGCCTCTTTAACAAGGGCACCAATCCACTTATGAGGACTCTGTCCTCATGGCTTAGTCACCTCCTAAAGGCCTCTCTCTTAGTATGATCACATTGGTGATTAGGTTTCTACAGATGAATTTTGGGAGATACATTCAGATCATAGCAATGGTAATTTCCACTTGAGTTGCTTTAAATTTGAGGTGATTGCAGTCATCTAGGTGTTGGTGCCCCTGAGTAAGCAGTTGGACATAGGTGTTTACCTCCCATTTATTGGGGCTTGTTGATAGGAGCAATAATTGAATTTGCTGCATAGAGAGTTGGAGCAGGACCCCCATGGAGACGGTTTCTGCTGTTCTCTTCCCATTCCTGAAGTCAGGGTGTGTCCTTGGCCATAATTCCTTTGGGAAATTGCTGGAACCATGGTGAGCCAGTCCTCCCTTCTGTGTTTTTGGTCCCTCAGCAGATAACAGCAGGCATTGTCCTAGGTGCTTTATTCCCAGTAACTCACTCAGCCCTCCCACACACACTCACACACAAGCACCACTGATCACGCTGCAGATGGAGAAGTGGAGGTACAGAGAGATTCAGTAACTTGCCAAGGTCACCCCGTACTTCAGTGGCAGAGAGTGAATTTGATCCAGGCAGCTGAGATCTGGGTTTGTGCTGGTGACCACAATACACTTGTTCTCAAGCTGGAGGCTCTCCCAGTTGCTGTCTTCTCATCTTCACCCTCTGGGCACTCTGGAGGGCATTTCCTAAGGGAGGCTGGAAGCCCAGCCAAGGTGCCTCTTAATGTCAAGAATATGCTTTCTTTTTGGTTCTTCTGTGGCACCTCCAGGAGGTCACACGCGTGCCCTTGGTCAGCCATTTGGGGTCAAAGTTCTTCACCAGAACTCTGAAAAACTTAATAACGGTACAATGAGAATGCCTGGGGTGCTGGGCATGGTGGCTCACACCTGTAATTCCAGCACTTGGGAGGCTGAGGTAGGAGAATTGCTTGAGTCCAGAAGTTCCACACCAGCCTGGGCAATATAGGGAGACCCTATCTCTACTAAAAGCAAAAAGCAAAAACTACAAAACAAAAAATTTAGCCAGGCATTGTGGCCTGCATCTTCTAGAACTTTGGGAGTCTGGGAGGTGGAGGATCACTTTAGCCTGGGAGTTAGAGGCTGCAGTGGGCTATGATCAAGCCACTGTACTCCAGATTAGGTGACAAAGCAAGACCCTGTCTCAAAAAAAAAAAAATTAAAAAGAAAAAAACCCAGAATGTCAAGGGTATCAATAACCACCCTGTAGTGTGCCATTAAGATGAAGGAGAACCAGGATTCATGTTCATAGGTGCACTGATGGCTGCCCGCAGTGGTTTGAACAGTGGGCTTTTTGCAAGAATGAGTTGCAATCCTTTAGTGGGTTAGGACTAACTTTAGTATGCTGGGACCAGCATTCTTTAAACATAAAGACACAGAGTAGATTGAGTAGGAAGTGTCAAGAGTGTATCACATGAAATATGGGTGATATGGTTTGGCTTTGTGTCCCCACCCAAATCTCATCTTGAATTGTAATCCTTGGGTGTTGAGGGAGGAACCTGGTGGGAGGTGATTGGTTCGTGGGGGTGGTTCACCCCATGCTGTTCTTGTGATAGTGATTGAGTTCTCACAAGATCTGATGGTTTTATAAGTGTTTGGCAAGTTCCTCCTTCTCTCATTCTCTCTCCTGCTGCCTTGTGAAGAAGGTGCCTGCTTCCCCTTCTGCCACAATTGTAAGTTTCCTGAGGCCTCCCCAGTTATGTGGAACTGTGAGTCAGTTAAACCCATTTCCTTTACAAATTACCCAGTCTCAGGTAGTATCTTTACAGCAGTGTGAGAACAGACTAATACAATGGGTAAGTGTATGTGTGTGGATATATATTTGGGTCATGACATAAAATGTATTTATTGTGGTTTGTAGTTAAAAAAATGTTTGAAAAACATTGGGCTTGAGTACTATTTACTGTGCTGGCCACCCAGCACAGTAACATTACTGTACTGTAATTACAGTACAGTAATTACTGTAATGTTTTGTTTTCTCATGAATTGCTGTAGCTATGTACTGATATACTTTAAATATAAAGATAATTGTGGAGTGCATTGGCACTGTATGTGGTATGCTGCAGATCTAAAGCTCTGGCCGTAGATCTGCTTGAGGTAATGATTTGAGGGGTCTGTGGCAGGTAGGTGGGAGTCAAAGCTGCAGGAAGTTGGAGCTCTAGCAAAAGCACCTGGGGAGGCTGTGAGTGAGTAAGGAAAGAGCCCAGGGCAGAACTTGGGAACCACCTACCTTGAGGGCAGGGGTGTAGGAAAAAGAGCCCACAAAAAACACTCACTGTGATGCAATAGATAAAGAGGTAGGAGGAAAATCAGGAGGGTGTTGGTACCTAGAGCCAAGACAGGAGAGAGTTTGAATAGTGAGGAAAGGTTCAAGATTGTTAAATGTGGCAGAAGGTCAAGTTATATAAGCGCTGAAACGCGCACCTGTGCTTGAGCAACACAGAGCTGGCTGGTGACCTCAGTGAGGGCGCAGGGCTCCATGATGAGATGGGAAGACCTAGAGACGTGGGGGAAGGGACACTTCCTCCAGAATGTTTGGTGGTAAAAGCCAGGAGCACAAGAGGCCAATGATAGAAGGGAGGATAATTTGCTCCTCTAGAAACAAATTTGAACCTAGTTTTTCAGAAGGAGACAATATACCCCACATGTTAGGCTTACTGAAATGGGCAGAGGTATGTAATTTTGGTTTAAAGGGATGGATAAAGCTATGGTTTTTTTTTCACCCATTTTTCATCATGTCTTAACAGTGAGGTGAGAACTTACGTTAGTTTCTGAGACCAAATTTTAGACTTGCAACAATGATTGCTGTTGCTTTTTTTTTTAATGCAAGCAACGGCCAAATTATTTTGGAATGACGATCCTAAATTGATCCCAGCCTGATACAATCAAAGGTCCAGAATTAGAAGGAGAAAAAGTAGAGAGTGAAACAGTAGCCAAAAGAAAAACTTCACTGATATACTGTCAACAGCTGTGCTGTTATCACTCTGTAAAGAACAATGAAATATTGTAATGAAAATGGAAAATGCTGTGGGTAACCAATGGAATCCCGAAGGACAGATTAAGTTTCTTCAACATTTATAATGAAAACCAGACTGAAAATAATTTTTGATTTGTCTTTTTGCTTCATCAAATCTTGGAGAGAATTCGGATATAGGCACCTTATCATTTGACATCTATTACTCAAGATAAGAAGATTATGTTCAGGTTTGTGGGCCTCCAGGATGTAATTATAACATTGTCAAAGTAGATTACCAGGTGTTGCATAATTATTGTGCCATTTAAGGAAATTTGCATCTGAGTATAAACATGTGTATTTAATTATTTTCCTGGGGGGTGACAAAAGTTCCAGGACTCCTGATTAAGTCATCCATCCTGTCTAACAACCTTTGGGCATAAAGATCATATTCAGAGATAAAGGACCTATATAATTCCTAAACAAACAAACAAACAAAAAACTTTGTCCAATTCGGGAAGCAAGTAAAACATAACCAAGCTAAGAAAACACAAAACTACGAAGAAAAAGATTCAAATGAAACATCCTTAGGCTGCCCTCTCATAGCAGGGAGTAATTGCCTTCAGGTAAAAGTCAATTCCGGACCATTCAATTCACTGAAAACTATTCACTGTCTTAGATTAACCAGCACCTAAAAACACTTGACTAAATAGGCTAGAAATGAAAGTGTTTTCCTTGAACAAATGTATATATTATTGGTTTTGTAGATGAGAAATACCACTGGTTTTGCCGAATTTAAATAGTCAGCTATGTAAAGGGTCTCTGGACTAGGAAAAATTCCTTTATTCCTAAATATTTTGGCTTCAATATTTGAAATCTGCAAAAGCAGTATTTCTATCTGTCAAAATGAGGCCATTAAGTTTTGATTATTCAAACCTGGAATGAAGTGTGTGTGTCTGGGGGTAGAGGAGATGATATGGACTTCACTTTGAATATAAATTACGTACTGGGTGGAGCAAATGGATTTAAAGAAAGAGGAACCCTGGTTCAACTCTATTTGCCAGTCAAGGTGACTCACTTGAACATCTGAAGGCCAGCGTACCTGTGGAAAGAGACTATTTCCTGGATATTCTTCTGTGAGTCAAGATGCTTAAAACCCATGTCTTTTAGTATCTGTCATTTTGGAGTTGTAAGGGAAAACTGAGTTTTAAGCATAAAGGAAAAAGCATCTTATGCAGTGAGAAAAAAATTGACATCAGAATTTCTCAGAAAGAACTTAGTGAATTTTTATAAATTATTTGACATTATCCTTGAATGACTGATTTCGTTGTCCAAAGACTTAAAGAAAGGAGTTGCGATTCCCCAGACTTTGCCAAATTGTGGGATGGCACAATAGGTATTGTCAGGTCCCAGGGCCAGAATGAGGTAGAGATTTTATGTAGTTTCTCCTTTGTTAATAACATTTAAGCTGTTTTCGTTCTGATTTGCATTCTCCTGATTAGTGCAGTTGGTCAAAGCTGGTGCTAGCGGACTTGGCCAGATGTCTGGAGCCATATAAGCTGATTCTGTGTGGGAGATGCTGGGGCTGGTTCCTGCCCTCCTTTCCCTTCCTCCTTGCAGACAGAGTTCCATTTTGAGGTGGTCACCCTCTTGGCTGTGTGTTCGGGGTTTACAGTGACCCACCCTAAAGGCAGAGGGGCAGAGGTGGTGCAGAGACTGGTCATCAGTCTCTAGGGGCAATCAAGGTAATTCATCTCCCTTGTCCCTGATAGGTTCGGTGCAAAACCCATCTTCTAAAGGGCAGCTGGCCTCTTCTAGCGGGCAGAGATCGTTCAGCTTTGACCCCTTTGTAATTATGGGAGGAGTCCAGGGCCCCACACCAGCCACCCTATTTCAATCTCCGCAGATCCTTCCCCTTCACATTGTGAGGCTTGACATGTCCCTGTGAAGAGCCGCAGGCATGGAACACTTTGGGAAAATCCCTATTCAGGCTCTCACTGGAAAACCCCAGACTGAGGGAACAAAGGCGATGGATCCTAAGCCTGGGTAGAGCAGAGCTGGGCGCTGGTGGATCGCAGAGCCTGAAGCGCCAGGAGAAACCTGCTGGTTACTTCCTTTTATTTTGTCTTTGTAGTGTCAGTCTAGAACCCCACGCAGGATCTTCTCCATCATAGGAAAGTGTTCCGAGGAATTTGACTTGGTATCTATTTTATCTCTGAGAAACTTCTTTGGGTAGCTGCCAGTAACCTTTAGGGCTCTTTTATTTAAAAACAACAACAACAACAACAAACAAAAAAAGTTCATGGCCAGGCGCGGTGGCTCACACCTGTAATCCCAGCACTTTGGGAGGCCCAGGAGGGCGGATCATGAGGTCAGGAGTTCGAGACCAGCGTGACCAACATGGTGAAACCCTGTCTCTACTAAAAATACAAAAATTAGCTTGGTGTGGTGGCGAAAGCCTGTAATCCCAGCTCTTCAGGAGGGTGAGGCAGGAGAATTGCTTGAACCCCGAAGTCAGAGGTTGCAGTGAGCCGAGATCTTGCAACTGCTCCCCAGCCTGGGCAACAGAGAGACTCCGTCTCAAAAAACAAAACAAAACAAAACCGTTACTAAAAGCCGCTTACTTGTACTCATTCGGACGTCTCTGTGGTTTCTATCAGTTCCTGAACAGGAATGTATTGTTGTGTACAAGAAGAATATGTTAGTGTCTCCCTAATTTTACACATGCAGTTTTCTGTTTACAACTTCCCTCCCCACCTTATTGTCCTAACCCTTCTGAGAAGCTCCTTCATGTGTAACTACTAGGCTGTGATGTTTTGCAGTAGAGTCAGGCAGTGCTGTTGCCCTCCTGGGTGGAAGGGGCTGTCTGGAATGGGATGGAGAGAAAGCTGGCAGTGCAGGGGACGCAACACTAGAAATGTGAAACCAGGACCCTGTCGCCGACCCTCTTAGAGAAATGTTTACTGTCTGGATGCCCCCAGCCGCCTTGCCTGAGCGCCGTCACGCTTTCTGCCCTTTGGATACGAAGATATCCGAATGCTGTGCCCATGATTAAGCAGATGCTTAGTAAGGAAAGAAAACATTGGTCTGGAAATAATTTCTCAAGCGCCGTGACTGCCTTATTGCACAAACATCACCTCTTCGATGTTTCTCACAATCCAGAGAGGAAGTGGCATCCATCGTGGCATGAATAGGAATGTGTGTTTGGAGCCGTGGGGCGGGGCTGGGAGGGGAGGGAACACTACCCAGCCAACAGAGGAGACGGTGGGGCTAGGAAAACCTCCTGGGGGAGCCTGCGGCGCGGTCCTTTCCTGTGTCCCCTTTGCTGCGGGTCCTGCCCGGGGCCGCGCCAGGTGGAGGCCCCGAGAGGCGGCGCGTTTCCTGCGCTCCGGGATTGCGGGAGAAGCGCGAGTCCCTGTCTCCGAGACTAGAGGCCACGGACACCCGCGCAGGAGCATCCCCTGGCACCCCGCCCCACGCCCGTCCTTCCGGAGTCTACACATCGGCGACCTCCCGTGTCTAGGCGCACACATTTCCCGCCCCGCGGAGACTCCCACGCCCCGGGCCCTCTCTGCAGCAGGCGCCAGATCCCGCCTCTGGGGGCTGGACCGAGAGGGTCCTCGGCGGCGTCTTTAAGGCTGCGGTCCCCGCCCCGCCGTCCTCCCCGCCCTCCTCCCTCTCGCCGCGGCTCCTCCCGCCCTCCCAGAGCAGCCGGGCGGCTGGGCGCGCGCGGCGCAGAGCAGGTGCCGGGGAGCCCTTCGCATGCGGCTGCCGGGCCGGAGGTGGTAGCGGCGCCGGGCGCGCTCCGCCCGCCCCTCCTCCGGGCCGCACTGAGGCTCGGGCGCGCGGGGACATGTCGGTGGCGACGGGCAGCAGCGAGGCGGCCGGCGGGGCCAGCGGCGGCGGCGCACGGGTTTTCTTCCAAAGCCCCCGGGGTGGCGCCGGTGGCAGCCCCGGCTCCAGCAGCGGCTCAGGCTCCTCCCGGGAGGACTCGGCGCCCGTGGCCACGGCGGCCGCTGCAGTGCAGGTTCAGCAGCAACAGCAGCGGCGACACCAGCAGGGAAAAGTGACAGTGAAATACGATCGTAAGGAGCTTCGGAAGCGGCTGGTGCTGGAGGAGTGGATCGTGGAGCAGCTGGGTCAGCTCTACGGCTGCGAGGTACCTGGGCGCGGGGCTGGGAGGGTCGGGGACCTCTCTAGCTCCTCTGTGCCCGCGCAGTAATTCTCCCGGGCTCCAGCTCCGGGGCGCGCATGTCCCTGACTCCCGGGGACCAAGTGCCAGGAGCGAGGCGCGGCGCCTTCTCTCCCCCGCGGTGCCCTCTGGCGTCGGGCTCAGCGGTTGGGACGCCCCTGTCTGGGTTCGGCTGCCGGTGCCCGGGGAGCTGCGGGCCCCCTTGGTGGCCGTGGGGAGGGTTGGGTCCCGCGGAGCACAGTGCTTTTCTCCGAGCTCCGGGCGCCTCTGGGCTCCAGCTGCAGCTGCGCAAAGCGGGGCTCGGAGGGGCTCACTCCAGCTGCGCCTCAGCAGCGGTTGGGGATACAGCAGCCAAAGAGAGCAGCGCTCACTGCTGGGATCCGGGCAGCCCTGATTTTTGTGGAGAACGAGCAGGGAAGGAAGGAAGCTGCCTCATGGAAAGGAGAGGTTCTGGGGATCTCAGAGGCCCCCTTGGTTCTTGAAATTCCCCGTGAAAATCCTGAGATGGAACGCTTTCCGCTTTCCAGCCAGCCCCGACGGTGTCTCCATAATTCCGCCCTGCATTATCAGAGCTGCACACGTTGTGCTTTGTTGAAGCCGTAGTTTTTCCTCTCTAAGCTCAGTTACTCCAATTGATGGGCTCAGAATGAGCATCTGGGGCAACCTCGACGGGTGCCTCGGTGGAAGGGCGGGAGCCCTGCGGGGGGCCTGCGGGATCCCGGGATCTGTCAGCTTCAGGCTCCCAGCTCCCCTCTCCTCCACGACATCGTGACTTCCCAAGGTCCAGGGACTAAGGTCATACACAAGTCTCAGGGACGTGTATACATTTGATTTAGGGAGAAATATGTAGAATAAACTGCAGCAAAACGACTGAAGCCAAAATGATCTCTCATGAGCATCTTGAATAACAGTTATTAATTCTAAATGAAGTGACCTCCTCTTAAGGGAGTGGAGTTTGGAAAGGGTGGAAGCATGAAGGGGTTAGTAATTAAGAATGTGGCTTCTAAGCTAAAGCTAGGTTTGTGTTCATTCAACTGTTGTGCTCTTCAACAGAGATGACAACCAGATGAACTCACAGGCTTTACCACTAATGTTGGGTGTTCTGTATTTGACACATTTCATGGCCTGTTGTGAAGACACGTTTTCTTAAACACCCTCATTGCACAAGAAAACAGCATACTCGTTACTGACTACTGATAAATGATTATAATATAATGAAGCTTGACTGTATGACTAATGGGGTTGTAAAAATGTGTTGTTTCTCCAGTCCAGCTCTTACAAAAAGCTAATTTAATTGCATAAATAAAAACTGGCAAACATAAGAAGTGTTCATGAGATTTTTATAGGAAGTTGGCAAAACTCTGTAAAGAAACATTATTTGATGTAGATGGGATTACTGTTGGATGAGTGGATGTGCTCAGTCCTGCCTCTGTAGAATCCAGTTAATTTTCATTTATTTCATACTGTTTTTTTTTCTCCATTTGGGATTTGGAAAAGATTCGAATTAATAGAAAAAGCATTGTTGAAATTAACAGTGCTCCAGCATGGTTCTTTTTGTGGGAGACTAATTAGGCTTAGATTGGGAAACTAGAAAGGGCTCTACCCACTGAGTAGCCTGATAAACAATATATTTAAAAAATTCTTCAGAATAATTAGAAAAAATGGAGGTTTGATTGTTTCCTGTGTGGAACATGTAGGTTAGGTATATATTTTAAAGGGTCAACATGAGCTTGAATCTTTTCCTTGTATTGTACTTTTCTTCTTGGGTTTTAAATCTTCAACCCATAGCAAACAGCTAGACATTTGAAAGGGAGGTTTTTGTGGTGAAATAATTCAAGATGCTCTATATGCTGCCTGCATGTCATTAACGTGGCAAGTATTTTTCTTCAAGTTGTTTGTTCAGTCATTGTAGGCTGAAGGAAGAGAAATAATTAGGTTGTTGGCAATTTGTAATCACTATGCTGGTGGTGTACCTCCATTTAATAATAAAGAAACGTGGGCAAATAAGTAGCCAAATAAAGGCTTGTCTCTTTGCATCTATTTCTCTGCTGATAGTGCTCTATTTTTAGCATTGGGTTCTCTTGTTGAGTAACATTTCTTTGTTGATAGCTTCAAGTATTTCAGCCTCTGGTTTGTGAATCAAGAAGGACGCACCCTGGCTTACAGCTCCCAACCTCATGCATACGAAGATTAGGAAATGTCCTTTTTATACTTAAAAGTGGTAATTCTTTCAAATGTTTAGCCCATGAAAGTGACACAGCCAATTTCCCAGCCTTCAAACCTCAAACCTGCCAAAGGCTTGAGTTATCTGCTGAGTTGGGGTAGAATATGAACACATCTTTAATTTCAGAAGAACTTGACCCAAACAGGTCAGGAATCAGATGACTTGACCTTTTCAGAATAGAAAATAATCTTTTGGAGCAGTGTAAAGCGATGTATTTAGAAAGAGGAAGAGGAAAGAAGAAATACACAGAACCACTTTCTGTCTGTGTTTTTTTCTGGAAGTGTGCAGTGACTAATCAGTTTTGTATGAGAATAATGTCATAGGGGAATTTATTACCTACCTACTAGGTGACTAGGTGCTCTTCGAGGTACTTTGGGCTAATTCATTTAGTCTTTATAACAACCCTATAAAGAAGATGTTCTTTTTATCCTTGTTTAAATGTAAATAAAGAAGTGAAGACTCAGAGAGGATTAAAAGGCTGCTTCAAGCTCATGTAGCTGGTGGGTGGGTTGGGGTTGAGGATGAACCCAGTCTGGAATCTGAGTCCACTGTATAACCATGAGGCCTGTCTGTACCGTGCAAGAGAGCAAATGTAGGTCTACAAGACATCTGTCTAAATGTTTAAAGCTTATGAGTTAAACTAACAACATTTGTATAAAATTTCTTCTGTCCACTGATCTTGACAGCTACATCTTCATAATGACCTGGAAGTCTAGGCTTGCATTTTGAATTCAAAATGTTACTTCCCAGAGTCATGAACTGAAATGCAGTTAGGAGACTGCCCTGGCCTGGGTTTCTTCCCTTTTCCTTCCCATCCTTGGTACAGTCCCACCTGGTAAAGGACACTGTGTCCACTCGCATGCCCAGTCTTGGTATGCACCTGCCACTCCTTGACCATGATGCCTCTGCACACACCAGTGGTGATGTCCCCCTAGGCCAGAACAGATCTGGGAGGAGCTTGTTCATGCCCTAGAAGCTACTTGGGATTTGACAAGGGAATTCTGGGGACCCGGATCACAGACTAAAACCAAGTGGAGGGACACTGGTTCTGGATAGATGTGTCCACTTTGTCCTAGGAAGTCTTCAGGAAGACAGGTTATGGCAGGAGTGGGGCCCAGAGATGTGGTCCCCTCTTACCCAGTCTAAGGGCAGCATTGTAAAATACCATAGCCTTTTGAATACATAGATAAGTGCTTTTATTGGATTCCAAAATGATTTGTTATGTGCTTATAGTTCTTTTCCATCTCATCTTCTCTTGGGAAGGCTTATTCAGGTACATTTTCAGCTAGGAATTTGATTATAATGTAACCGTTAGACTAAATCTACATCTACATCCACATTTAAGGATTTCTGTTTAAAGACTTTTTTTTTTTTTTTAAATCTCTTCCAAACCCTGGTGGGTTTTTTTTGTTTTGTTTTGTTTTTGTTTTTTTGAGATGAAGTCTTTCTCTGTGGCCTAGGCTAGAGTGCAGTGGTGCAATCTCAGCTCACTGCAACCTCCGCCTCCTGGGTTCAAACGATTCTCCTGCTTCTGCCTCCTGAGTAGCTGGGGCTGCAGATGCGTGCCACCATGCCCGGCTAATTTTTGTATTTTTAGTAGAGACAGGGTTTCACTATGTTGGCCAGGCTGGTCTCGAACTCCTGATCTCATGATCCAACTGCCTCAGCCTCCCAAAGTGCTGGGATTACAGGCATGAGCCACCGCGCCCAGCCAACCCTGGTGGTTTTTAAGAGCATTTGAAATCTGGCATAATATCTACTTTAACAAGTACTGCAAGATGACTTACTGGATAAGTCATATGAATATTTCCAAGTTTGCCCAGCATCAAGATAACATCTGTACTTCCAGTTTTGCAATTCAATTTGCTTTGGAAATAAAAACATGTTGCTAAGCTCAGATGATTGCAATGCCCGTAGCATCCTAGCCATAAACAGGCTTGTGTACCTCGGGTACTTGCTGTGTTGTTCTGACTGTCACCTTAGTAGGTCTTTCCCTTTGCTTCCAGTGTCTGCTTTTTATAAAGTGGTTCCTGACTTATTATACCTTTCAGTCTTCCCTGACTCCCCATTACCCCCATTTTATAAAAACTGTCTTCTGAGAGATGGTGGTGACACAGAAAGAAATACCTTGTTGATTGCTGCCTGATACATCTGGATATATAGATTGCTGCCTGACACATGGATACAGAGAAACAGAGAGTCATAGGGTACCACTTAATCTTACTGTATGCTAAGGAAAAATATTATAAAAGTAATCTGAAACAGAACGTCATTAGTGTTTAAATACAATGTTTTATTCCTCACTTTCTGAAAAATGATTTTATTTTTCTAAATTTGTTTCATAATGCATTTATGAGTTGTGACCTGCAATTTTAAAAGTACTGCTTCTGAAAGGGAGAAGCCTAAACATGTGTAATAGAGTTAGCAGACACTGGCTGAGTACTTAGCATGTACTAGGCAAGGTTCATGTAATCTTGGCAACAACTCTGAGACCCCCATTTTGTGGAGGTGGAATCAGGCACAGAGAAGTTAAGAAGTTGCCCCAGGACTCTCAGCTGGGATGTGACAGAACAAGGCTGTGGCCAGGGAGTCAGGCACACCTTAACGAATGGCCTGTCCTGCCTCCTGAGACAGGACAGAGCCTGGCACCTATGTGAACCCCATGGTTTGCCTGTTCCCAGATGCTGCTGTTGTACCTTGTAAATGGACTGTGAGTGCATGTGGAGGACACCACTGTTAGCGGGTTAGTTCTTGTACCCGGATGAGGCCTCTCCTTTTACATGCAGATCCCGGCTTTCCATAGACTTTTCCAGGTACAGTATCACATCAGCTGGCTTTGCTACTTTATTAGCGCTCAAGCTGGAAGGTAGAAACTGCTGCTTAGAACTCGTCTTGTGGATTGTTTGGTAAATCACCATTTGTTCAGGTATTTGAGGACAGGCTTTTAAACAACAACAAAACCCCCTGAACTCCATAAACTCAACCTGTAAACTACTAAGGAATAAATTACACATGCAAAAAGTCAGTAGATAAAGCCGGGCATGGTGGCTCACGCCTGTAAACCCAGCACTGACGGATCGCTTGAGGCCAGGAGTTGGAGACCAGCCTGAGGAACATGATGAAACTCCGTCTCTACAAAAAATACAAAAATTAGCCAAAGATGGTGGCATGCGCTGGTGGTCCCAGCTTCTCAGGAGGCTGAGGTGGGAGGATCACCTGAGCCTGGGGAGGTTAAGGCTGCAGTGAGCCAAGATCACACCACTGTACTCCAGCCTGGGCAATAGCCTGCCTCAAATAAAAAGAAAAAAAAAAGTCAGTAGATAAAAGAATTCTAAATTGCCAAAGGAAGAAAAGAAAACTGCTTAACACATTCCCTTTGGAACAGTGGTTAGGGAAATGCAGGGTGGAAGCAGTGGTTACAATATGTGCTTTGAAGTGAGATGAACCTGAATTCACATGTGGCCCTCTCATTCAGTGGGTATATGTGATTAGGCAATTTCCTTCACCCCGCTGAGCCTCACTTTCTCCATATATATATGTGTGTGTGTATATATATTTCAGACAGTCTTACTCCTGTTGCCCAGGCTAGCTAGAGTGCAGTGGGGCTATCACGGCTCATCGCATCCTTGACCTCCCAGGCTCAAGCGATCCTCCCACCTAATTTTTTTTTTTTTTTTTTTTTTGTAGAGACAAGGTTTCACTATGTTGGCCAGGCTGGTCTCCAACTCCTGGGCTTAAGTGATCCGTCAGCCTCAGCCTTCCAAAGTGTTGGGATTACAGGTGTGAGCCACCGCGCCCGGCTGCTTTCTCTGTATGTTGAAGGAAATCATCCTGGTGCCTTTGCAGGGCCGTCAGGAGGACTGATTGGTGAGACACCAAGCATAGTACTTAGGACATTGCATGTCAGTTTTGTTATTGGAGCCACAAGCTGCCACTAACTGTTGGTTATTCTCTATGATGTGGAGACAGAGGAAAGGGGTGAAGAAAACAAGGTATTCACATCTATTTGGTGCAATAATTTGGAGAAGAGTATAGGGTTACTTTAGGGTCAGGGGTGTTGGTGTATGTTTGAACTTGAACATGTGCAAATATTCTCTAAACTATTCCTCCTGTTTCTAGAGCCTTCCTCATTCTCTATGTTTTGGTGGATTTTTACATATGTGCAGGGGAGTTAGACTGTAACAACTTGAAGGCAAGGAACTGTCTTAATTTTCATCATTTAAAAGTTCATAGCGGGACACAATTCTTCAACATTTAAGCATTTGCTTGAATGAATGAAAAAGGATCAATGTTCAGCAAATGTTTAAAAGTCATTGATGTTTCTGTATCTGAATTAGTTGGTGGTATTCCTTTATCATAGACATGGCGAGGGAAAAAGTCAATCTGTGTTTTTGTTACTGTAGTCATATCGCATTCTTGCATCCTTACAGCTTTATGTCAGTGCTGTTGGAAATACACCTTTCTTCATTGCCTTACTTGCTCCAAACAGGAACTGAAAGGTGGTAATGGCAGCCAATTGACTTTGAAGTTTAGGTTGACAGAATTCTTTTGCAAATGTGATCTTCCCTGAGTCCCATCCACTGTCTTTTCCTTTGCTCCTAACGTGCCCCTGCTACACTAGTTCTGCCTGCTGTTCTCATCTCTGTGGGTACATGTATGCTTTTGCTGTCTTCTGTTTGTCCTTTTCCTCCCAGCCTAAAACAACCTGGCAGCCCCTGGCCTCCCTCGCCTAGCCCATAGCTCTCTGTCAAGAAGTCTCTTTCTAGATGGAGGGAAGAATCAAATCTGAATTTTATTTTCCATGTGGCACATGCTTTGGCCACATGGTTTAGTTTGTAGTGCATGCTCTTGCTCTTGTTTCCTGCACTGGGCTAGTTCAAGCCTTCACCTGTCTTTTCAAGGCACCTCTTCTGTTCTCTGCCCTCCCAGTCTCCTCCTCTGCAAGCTAGACCAGCCACCCTCCAGGCACTTCATTCACGACACCCCTTTCTTGGCTGAGTTTTCAACCTCTCTGGCCCATTCCTTTCAGCATATACACAAGTTGAAGTCTCTCTCTTCTGTTTAAACCACCACCATCCCCCACTACCACACAAATAGCTTCCCCTCCTCCGCCCTGTATTCCCCCACCGCACATGCCGCCCTGTCTTTCTCCTTCCCTTTCTGGGTTTTTCCTCTTTTGCCTGCTCTTCAATGATGACATTTCTCTGTCTTTGGGCCCTGGCTCTCTGTTTTTTTGTTTGTTTGTTTGTTTTGTTTTGTTTTCCTTCACTCCTGCGTGCTCTTTTTGGATGATAAGACCCTTCCTGTGGCTTTAGTTGCTGTCCATATGCGGACAACGTGTGACTCTGTATTTTTAGCCCTGATCTGTTTTCTGAGTGCCAGATGTATTCAGACAACTTTGAAATGGACAGTGCCACTTAGTACCCAGAGAAACCTCATATTCAACTGGTCTGAAAATGAGTTTCTCATCTTCCTTAGGAAACCTGCTCCTCTTCCTCACTTCCCTCAGTGGGCGGCAGGCGCTGCTGTGCACAGTTGTCCCAGCCCAAGATTACGTGGCATGCTTATCTCTTGCCTCCTCCTTGCTGTCACACCCAGGAGTCGCAAAGTCTTGTTGATGCTCCTACAGCTCTGGAATATGAGTCCCCACTGGTCCCTGCCACTGCCTTAATCCAGCTCCTTGTAACTTCTCACCTGTATAATAGCAATGGTCACTGTAGTCCAGTTTCTTTCAAATTATGGCAACCACTCTTTCTGCTACTGCACCCTCCACCACTGCTGCTATTGTTTCTACTACTGCTGGGACTAACCCAGCTCTCAGGTGACAGCCAGGAGATTTATGCATCTTACCTCATACCATCAATCCTCCCAACAACTTTATGAAGGAGATGGTATTATCTTCATTTCTTCATTTTTTGGAGAAAGCAGCTGAGATCTGAGAAGTTGTCGCTTGTCCTTGACCAAGTTCACACTGATTCCAAAGTCACTTAGCTATGATGCTCCCATTGCTCCCAATAGCTCCATTTAAGAAGTGCTGATTGCAAACCTTGTCCTTCATGGGTGCTAATTTAATCCTCACAGTAACTCTGCAAGGTAGGTGAAGAAACAAGTACAGGGAGCTTGAGCTGCAGGCCCCCGTCAGAGGCCACATGGCTGGCAGGTGGCAGGGTCTCTGGTTCCTGGGTTGGGCCTCCCGCTCTGTCCCTGCTCCAGCTCCCCACGGTGCTTCAGAGCCACCTCCATGTGCTGCAGCTGGTGTGTTTTCTAAAATCCAGGTGGGATCTTGTTCCCCACAGCCTTCAGGATAAAGCAGGAGCCCCTTAGCACGTGACCAGGGCTCAGGGGTTTCCCTGCCCCAGTCTCTGGACTTGTCTCTAGGCACCCCCAGCCCTGCTGTTTCAGCTATCAGCTGAGTCCCTAAGGCAGCTCAGCAGGAGCCCCTCTGCCATAATCACCTCCACCCCCTCCCCTGCCCCCACTCCCTAGCTGTCTAGCTTGCACCTGTTCTTAGCCTGGCACTTGGCAGTGCCTTCCCAGGAGCTTCTCTGATCCATCTCCTGCTGTCAGGCTGGCTCTGTGGCCTTTCCAGGGCCCCTCTTTCTGTAATCCTGTCTCCCACCCTCACTGCAGCCTCCTGAAGGCAGAATCTTATACCTTTGCAGCCCTGGTGACTCTCACACACCTGGCTGCACTTGGGTGTCTCTGCTATGGACTGAATGTTTGTGTCTCCCCAGATTCATAGGTTGAAACGCTAGTCCCCAGAGTGATGGTATTTGGAGGGAGGACTTTGGGGAGGTCATTAGTGTTAGATGAGGTCGTGAGGATGGAGGCCCTGTGATGTGATTAATGCCCTTAAAAGGGGAGGAAGGGGCCAGAGCTCGCTCTCACTGCCATGCAAGGGCACAGCGTGAAAGCATAGCAAGAAGATGGAAGACGGCCACCTGTAGACCAGGAGGAGGATGCTGGCACCCTGATCTCAGACCTCCAGCCTCTAGAACTGTGAGACAGAAATGCTTGTTGTTGAGCCACTGAGTCTGTGCTATTTATTTGACTGTCAGTGAGTGACAGTGGCTGCATCTTCTGGTTCATGATGTGCATTTCAGAAATGTGTTCCCAAAATTAAACATATGAATATAATTTGGCTCTGCCTGTATTGAAAACCTGCTCTTTCACTGTCAACTTGAAGTTATGGTTCTTTTTCCTGGTTATAAATTATAACTATGGAGTCCTTTGAACCTCTGAACTAAAAGGAAGTTGTGGCGTAAGGCACAGATGTATGGGGTAATGAAAGTCTTCAAAGAAAGGGATCACGAGTTACTGCCATTCTCTGTAATTTTAAGTCTTCAGCATGTCCAAGAATTTTGTTTGCACAGGAATTGCTTATTTCTATGTGAGTAGAAATGCTTGTGCAAGGACGTAGCAAGTGCTTTTCCATCTGTGGATAAGACTCGGAGCAACAGGCTCACACAAGTCTTCATAGAACAAGAATGAAAGCCTGGATTCCTGCCTCTGCTTAAAAGTTGGGGCCAATACATTCTCACTAGGTTTTTCTTAGTCAGCACTGGCATTTTGGAAATCTGTTCCACTGAGTAAAAGCTTAGAAAAAAGAAGACCAGAACGTGGGTGGGTCTCTAAATCATCACTTTATGGTTGAGGAATAAAATGATTAAGAAACAGCTTCTTCATTTTGAAAGAATCCACGGGGAAATCTGTGGAAGGAGCTGTGGAGGGCTGGAATATTCATTCACTCACTGATTCATTTATTTGTTCAACAGATAACATAGGGCAGGAAAGGGGTTATAAAAAGCGTCACCCTTTTAAACTGTGTAAGGGAAAAAGTAGAAAAAGTAAAGGAACGAACACTTCCCATTATGGCAGAAGAATGGAGGAGACCATATGATTGGAAGCTCTTTGGGGCAGGGACTCTGTCCTGTTCACAGTTGTGTTAGTATATTCCACACAGTTATTTCGTACATAGTGGCTGCATATTTCTTTACTCAAAGTCTGTGTTCAGGAAAGGATATGATAAATTCACTGACATTATATTGCAAATGACTAAAAACAACTTACTTATCTTTCATTTTAATAGGAAGTCAGATCTTAAGTAAGAGAAAGTAATCTCTTAAGGGCTGGGCTTCAGGAATGAATAAGCCAGGGCAGGATGTATGCTTTGTGGCTGTGGGAACCTTGCTGGCACCTGTGAGATTAATTCCTGTCGGCTGTTCCCAGTGTGAGGTAGTGGGAATGGCCCTTGCCTGTGAGCTCTGTCCTAGTCGGGCCACTGCTGACCAGCTAGATGAGCTTGGCAAGTCATTTTCACTAACAGAGTTTGTTTTCAGGTTTTCTTTCTTCATTTGAAAAAAAATGAGGGAGATCTGGGACTTTCTAGCTCTAACCTTTAGATGTTCTATGCTAAAGCCAGGGCTGCACTGGTGAAAGTGAGATGTATCAAAGAAAGGGTGATATTGAAAGCAGGAGAAATAGAAGTGTCTTCCCCTTCAAGGCAAACCTGAGACAAGGATTAGACTAGTTCACCAAGGGCCATTGAATTTGCAGAGCTAATTTCCTGTAGCTGAAGTGGGAGCGTATCCATCCTGCACTGGGCATGATGTCTTGTGTGAGTGGCTTGGGTAGGGACTAGAACGTAAGGATTAGATTAATAACTTTTTTTTTAAATCATCTTTTCCTCCTCTGAAACCTCTCCTTAACTATTGGCTTTCAAGTTAAGTTTGGAATCTGACAGCACAGACACTTACAGCCACCATAGCTGCTTTTTCTTTGCATTTAATTGGGTTAACCTTTAAGAAATGGCATGTTTGACTTAAGGTTTTTAGGCATATAACCTATAATATTGGCTTTGGGGGGTGCTTTTCTGTTCTTATTATTTGTCCTTTATCTTGGCACCTCATAATTAACTAATGGTGGTATTTATTTTAACTTGAGGGAGGTTCGTTTTGAGATATGAAATGAGCATCTGAGAGGGAAAATCACAGCAGCTTTCAGAAGTAAAATTTAACAAGGTGAAATGTACAAATTAGCCTGAATAAGAGCATGACTAAATCTATACTAAGCAAATTACTTTCTATTGGGGAGTTTATTCCTGGAATGTCTCTTTATAGTTAGTTTTAGGACTAATAGGATGGGATAACAAGAAAAACTTAAGATTTTTTATGGACAGTTCTGGCAGGAAGTGAAAAGCAGAACTTATTCTTTGTAATATTTGTTTATTTGGTATAATGATAGAATCATAAAGCACCATCAGATAATCCCATTTGACCCACATAAATACTCTGTGATATAAGTAGCTACTCCATTTTAAAATGAGAAAACGGGGAGGCTCCAAGAGTCTTAGTAACATGCTCAAGTTTAAACTGCCAGTAACAAGAGGAAGACTTGCTTCCTGGAAACTGTGAACATCAGTTGCACCATTTCCCCCCAGATACCTTCCATGTATTCTAGCATGTTTGGCCAATACACTGAGCAAATCTTTTTTGTTTGATTTACTTGATACATTTTCAAATATGCTTCATCTTAGTTGAACAGTTTACAGGATTCTGTTATTTCTCAAGTGAACCATTTACAGGAGTCAGCCATTTCTTAAGAAAAATGCAAATCCTGGCTGGGCACGGTGGCTCACACCTGTAATCCCAGCACTTTGGGAGGCTGAGGCGGGTGGATCACTTGAGGTCAGGAGTTTGAGACCAGCCTGAACAACATGGTAAGACCCCGTCTCTATTTAAAATACAAAAATTAGCCAGGTGTGATGGTGGGCACCTGTAATCCCAGCTACTCAGGAGGCTGAGGCAAGAGAATCGCTTGAACCTGGGAGGCAGAGACTGTAGTGAGCCGAGATCGCACCATTGCACTCCAGCCTGGGTGACAGAGTGGGACTCTGTCTCAAAAAAAAAAAAAAAAAAAAAAAGAAAGAAAGAAAAAGAAAAATTCAAATCCATTATCTCTGAAGTAGACACCCCAGTGAGTGAGCTACTTCTTTCTTTCTTTGCCAGGTTTGCATGAGCCTTTGGTCATGGAGTCCTTGCACTCTTGGTCTATCTATTTAGATGGAATTGACTCCATGCTCAATCTCTTTTGAGGTTAAAAGTTAGAAACTCACTTTAAATAAGGCAAGGGATACAGAGTATATATTTTATCTTACGTATTTGAAAGCGGCAGATATTATCATTGACATGGTAGAAGTAAAGTAATGCTTTTTCTAAATACAATGTAAAAAACTATTAATTACTTGGTTTGCTTATGCTAAATGATGTTTTCACTCAAGTCCTTAGCTACTGCCGCCAATCATCTGTTAATATTTTTCTCTTATATTTGTATGTCAATAACGCACACATTGGTAAAGCCATTTCATTCATTTCTGCTAATGTTAATGGAATTAAATCTGTTTCAAGCCAGGTAGGTGAGGTGTTGAGTTTTCAGATTGGCAGAGATAGCTTTTCTGTTTGGTTCTTATGAGCTAATACTCTACATAACAATTCAAATTAGTCAACTGGTTTTTCTCATGTTTGTGTTGGGGTGTGGCAGCTCTCTGACAAGTCAAAAGAAAATGAGTCATTGATTTGGTGCTAAAACATGATTATGCTTGCTATAATGAAAGCACCATAGAAATATTAAAACTAAAAAACAACACGTACTATCTCTGTTAGACAAGTGCCTTTTGTTATGTTAAGATATTCCATTTCTTCATCATGCGAGATGGTTCAGCATTTACTAATCTTATACCAGAAGCAGTTTACATGAAGAGATATTTAGATAATGAAAACTTGTCTGTACTTAGGTAAATGGAAAGGTTGTCACCTGAACTAGCCAGAGACTCCAAAGCATTTAGCTGCCAGTCATGCCTTAAACCTTAGGAACATCCCATGTTAGACTTAGATTAAGAACCCTTTTGGGGTTTCAAAGAGGTGATGGGCTGCATTCAATGGTGAATGATCCCAAGGTTGAGTTAACTCATCACTCTGAAGAAGAACAAAATGAGGAATTACTTTGCTTAGTTAACTACTGACACCTTACTATAAACTCTGAAGGAAGGCAAAGAATGAGATACAGATAATGTATAAAATATTTAGTAAAATGAAATTCTCATGTCAGCAGTTACAACCACAACTCCGAGGATGTGAGAGAGTGTGGTCTACACAGGAGGGGTGGAGTGGGTGTGGACCTCAGCCTTCTGCTCTAGGAATCCATGCTTGTGAATGTCTTCCTAACTCTAGCCCCACTTTACAAAATCAAAACAAACAGAAAAGTTCCTAAGTATGGCTTCTTACTGGTGGTGGGAAACAGTTTGTCTCATTATCTCATTTCAGAGATGCCTACTGGTTATACTCACAGGTTCTTTTCACATCCTTTATGCCCTGATTCAGAGGATGTCTTAGTCCATTTTGTGTTGCTGTAGCAGAATACCTGAGACTGGGTGATTTATCAAGAAAGAGCCTTATTTGGCTCATGATTCTGGAGGCTGGGGAGTCCCAGAAGCATGGCACTGCATCCGTTGGCTTCTGGGCTTCTAGGGAGAATCTCATGCCATGTCATAACATGATGGAAGGTCAAAGGGGAAGTGGACACAGGTGAAGGGTCAAAACAGACCCTGCCCTGGAGGGAACTAATCTGTCACCTCCAGAATGAATCCAGTCTCACAAGAGCAAGAACTCACTCACTGTAGTGAGAACTGCACCAAGACACCTAGGCCCAGAGGGCGGAGTCTCTGTGACCCAAGCTCTTCCCATTAAGTTCCACCTCTTAAAGTTTCCACCTCCCAACATTGCTGCACTGGGAATTAAGGTTCCAACATGCGTTTTGATGGGGACACTCAAACCATAGCAGAGACATTGCCTTCTAAGATAGACCCTCCCACCTTCCTGGGGTGGGGGAGCTGGCTTGGTCTATCTAGAAGGATGAGCAGGCTGCCCACTACCTACCTTTATTAAGAGTGATTTCAGTCATCATCCTTGGCTAACTTTAATTTCCACTTTTAAATTATCTAATCCTTTCAGAGAAATTTTGGGGATTAATAAATATGAAAAACCATCTCCCCAAAAGCTCAGAATATTTATGAAAGTATTATTAGCAACATCTACTATGCTTTTGCTATAACTAATTCTGCCTTGTCAATCTAGTATTCAAATTAAAGGTTGTTCTTTGACCCAATGGGGGGCAGAGGCATATGAGATTTTTTTTTATTATGGAATAATTTTGGTGGAGTTTCTACCTTGATTGCAAATTTGGTCACACACCAGGTTTTATGACTATAGAATAATCTAATCAACACTCCAGAATCTAATCAACACTCCAGAATGGAAAATCTTGTTGGGTTGCTTCAAGAGAATTACCTTTCTGCAATGGGAGCTCTATCACATTTGAGTTAAGTGATAATAGATAACATGTATTCTAGGTAAAACTCTTTTTTCATAGGATATCTTTTATATGTACCTAGAAAAGAGATTTGGATGATACATGATAACTATCAGTAGTGCTTTTTAGTATCATTATGGGTAATTTATTTTGTTTTTCTGTTTTGTGCAATGCACATGTATTTCTCCTATAAGAGAATAACTTCAAAGTTGTTTTTTAGAAGGGGTGGGCATGAGTATCCCACTGTTTTATTGTCATGGGTAAGAAAGGGGCACAAGCCCTCTCCTGCCACAGGGCTTTACAATGTTTGGAATAGCTCAGTTGGTGTTTTTTCCATCTTCTTTTTGAGGAAGATGGGCTTTAAATTTTTAAAAAATTATAAATAAGGAAAAAAAAAGCCAGTAGATTTGTTCATATTAGATTGTTTATATTTTCAGAGGAAGCAGCCATAACACTTTGGATAGAACACATGGCACTTTGGATAGAACATGTAACACTTTGGAAGACTCCTTTGGTGTCTTCATTTTTGGGGGGCAGGAAAGACAGTCTCTGAGGATGAGGATGGTACCACCACCCACAGGACGGAAGGAAAGGTAAAAGGAAGATTGAATCACTCTTCAACTTCCTTCTGGAGCCCAGCCCTTTCCACCTGCTCAGGGGCTGACTTCTCCGGTATCATCAGCCATTCCTTTGTTTCAAGAGTCATGGACCGTATACTGAAGATCTGTGCAGTTTAGGATATGTAAATTATATCTCAGTAAAGTATTAGAACACAAATACACACAAAAGCCTTTCTCTCTTTCTCTTCCTCTCTTCAGCCAGATTTGACACAGAGATTGTCTATATCCTTTGATCGCATTTTGTCAACTTCTGTGCCCCTCTTAGCCACTGCTGTGTGGCTTGTCCTTCTTTTCCACCCAGAAGGCTCATGACCTCCATGTTGCTAAATTCCAAGTGCCCATTCCAGTTTTTATCTTGTGTGCTCTCGGCTTTCTAAGCCACTCTATCAATTACCCAACCATCAGCCTTCCCAGCATCCATCCATCCTTCTGTCAGCCAATGCGCTGTCCTTCTGTCCCTCCTTCCAATATCCACCCACTAGTCCCTTCGTCTGTCTCTGCCAGGCATTCTTTTTTTTTTTTTAAACAAATAAGCTTTATGTTTTATATGGTTTTAGATTTACAGAAAAATTGCGAAGACAGAACACTATTGCCATATACTCTGCAACAGGTTTTACCTGTTAGCAACATATGTTAGAATTATACATTTGTCACAATGAACGAACCAATATCGATACATTATTATTCTCTAAAGTCCATACTTTGTTCGGATTCTTTAGTTTTTGCCTAGAGTCCTTTTTCTGTTCCAGGATCCCATCTGGGACACCACATTGCATTTACCTGGCATGTCTCCTTAGACTCCCTTGGCTAGGCCAGTTTCTCAGCCTTCCTTTGTTTTTGATGACCTTGACAGTATTGTGGAGTACTTTTTAGGTATTTTGTAGAATGTCCCTCACATGGCATTTGTCGGATGTTTTTCTCATGATTAGACTACGTTTATGGGTTTGAGGGAGGAAGACCCAAAAGGTAAAGAAACACTTTTATCACATTCTGTGAAGGTACATCCTGTCAACATGGCTTATTACTGTTGATATTCACCTTGAGCACCTGGCTGAGATACTGTCAGGCTTCTCCACTGTACAGCTACTCCCTCCCTTTCCACACTATATTCTTTGGAAGAAAATCACTATGTGTAGCTCATTCTTTTTTTTTGAGACAGAGTCTTGCTCTGTCGCCCAGGCTGGAGTGCAGTGGCACGATCTCGGCTCACTGCAAGCTCCGCCTCCTGGGTTCATGCCATTCTCCTGCTTCAGCCTCCCAAGTAGCTGGGACTACAGGTGCCCACCACACCCAGCTAATTTTTTTTTTGTATTTTTAGTAGAGATGGGGTTTCACTGTGTTAGCGAGGATGGTCTCGATCTCCTGACCTCATGATCCACCCGCCTCAGCCTCCCAAAGTGCTGGGATTACAGACGTGAGCCACCGCGCCCAGTAGCTCATTCTTAAGTGATGGGAAGTTATGTTCTGCCTCATTGTGTAGCTACATAATTTATATGGAATTCTTTTGCGTGGGAGATTTGTCTCTTCTTCCTCATTTGTTTATTTAGTCTGCCTTATTTATGTCAGTATGGTTCACGTATATTTATTGTTTGTTTTGGATTATAATTCAATTATTACTTTATTTTGTGGCCCATATTATTCCAGCTTTGGCTATTGGGAGCTGTTTCGATTGGTTCCTGTGTTCTTTGACATACCCCCATGATCGTGTGTGTGTATGTATTTAATACTTCTTTACTTTCTAGCACTACAAAATACTCTAGGCTTATTTTGTATGTTTCCTGCCCCAGATTCAGAGTCAGCCATTTCTCCAAGGAACACTGATTCCTTTTATTAGAGAATGGTATTAGAAACCAAGATATGGCCGGGTGCGGTGGCTCATGCCTGTAATCCCAGCACTTTGGGATGCCAAGGAGGGCAGATCGCCTGAGGTCAGGAGTTCGAGATCAGCCTGGCCAACGTGGTGAAACCCTGTCTCTACTAAAAATACAAAAATTAGCCAGATGTGGTGGCATGCTCCTGTAATCCCAGCTACTCGGGAGGCTGAGACAGGAGAATCGCTTGAACCCAGGAGACAGAGGTTGCAGTGAGCCGAGATCATGCCATTGCACTCCACCCTGGGTGACAGAGCAAGACTGTCTAAAAAAAAAGACAAAGAAAAAAGAAAAGAAAAGAAACCAAGATAAGGGATGCCAAGTGTACTTGTTGCTACTGAAATGTAATTGTTTCTAAGATCTCTCACATGACAGCAAGAAAATATATGTGTGTATTCTAATTGGTGTATACATATCTACAAATATTTCCATTTGTAACCATCAGCATCTATATCAAGCTAAACATCAGCTCATTTGATGTTTTCGATTCTAATCCATTACTACATGGGTTGCACTAGCCCCCTTTCTTTGCCTGTCTTTAAACTCCTACTCCAACAGAGACAAACCTGTGGTTCCCACCATCCGTATCCATTCCCTTAATTGTTCAGTTGTAGTATATATGTACAGCAATATCAGAATTGTTAACTCAATCCCTATGGGAAACAACTTTATCAACTAGAAGATGGTGCTTATATGCACTCCTTTTACATTTGATTTTAACAGACTCTACTTATTTCTAGTTACTTAGGTCAGTACCCTTTTCCCCTATCCCCTTCAGTGAGGTTGTTGCATACATTTGTAATATAGATAGATTGTTTTGTCACATTCTGCATTCCATCCTGGGATCCCCCAATCTCCTAAATGACTTTTTAAATTTGCTTACATTATACATTAAGATTCATTCTTTGTGTAGTCAGTCCTATGGACTTTAACAAATGCAGAGTGTCATGTATCCACCCTTGCAGTATCATACAGAACAGTTGCACCCCCTAAAATATCTCCTGTGCTTTACCCATTTACCCCCCTCCCTTTCTTTTCTTTTCTTTTCTCTTTTTTTTTTTTTTTTTGAGACGGAGTCTTGGTTTGTCACCCAGGCTGGGTGCAGTGGTGTGATCTGAGCTCACTGCAACCTCTGCCTCCTGGGTTCAAGTGATTCTTCTGCCTCAGCCTCCTGAGCAGCTGGGACTACAGGCGTGCGCCTCAACATCCAGCTAATTTTTGTGTTTTTAGTAGAGACGGGGTTTCACCATGTTGGCCAGCCTGATCTCGAAATCCTGACCTCATGTGATCTGCCCACCTGGGCCTCCCAAAGTGCTGGGATTATAGGCATGAGCCACCGTGCCAGGCCAACCTCTGCCATTTCTTCCTGAACCACTGATCTCTTTCCTATTGCTATCGTTTTGCCTTTTCCAGTATGTCATATAATTGAAATCATACAGTATACAGCATTTTCAGACTAACTTCTTTCACTACACAATATACATTTAAGATTCATCTGTGTTTTTTTTGTGACTTGATAGCTCAATTCTTTTTATGGCTGAATAAGATGCCATTGTATACATGTACCACAGTTTATCCACTTGGCTCTTGAAGGACATCTTGGTTGCTTCAGTTTTTGATGATCATGAGAAAGCCTGGTATAAACACGTGTGGGTGGACTTTTGTTTGGATATAAATTTGAAATTAGTGAGGTCAAAGTGCCACATGCACTTTTAGGTGCTAGGGACACAGGTGCTTAGGATACAACAGCGAAAGAGTCCCTGTGCTCTTAAAAACAAACGCAAATGAATAAATCAGAATGGCTTCAGCTCACGAGTAGTGCTAGGAAAAAAAGAAAGCTAATAGGATAATGAGTGAGAGACTGTGGCCAGGTTAGTGGGGCCAGGAAGAGCTTCTTTGAGGAAGTTCATTGCATTTGTATCTGGGCCTGCATGATGAGAGATGGCACCAGCGGTGTGCAAAGCCCTGGGGGGACATACTGGGCTCAGTTAATGCAAACACCCTCCGGCAGGATGAATCTTGGCATGGCCAAGGGACTAGGAACAGAAAGTACTGTGAGGTAAAGACATGAATGAGAGTATTTTCTTAAAAACTTTTTATTGTAGGCCGGGCACGGTGGCTCATGCCTGTAATCCCAGCACTTCGGGAGGCCGAGGCAGGCGGATCACGAGGTCAGGAGATCGAGACCATCCTGGCTAACATGGTGAAACCCCGTTTCTACTAAAAGTACAAAAAATTAGCTGGGCATGGTGGTGGGCACCTGTAGTCCCAGCTACTCGGGAGGCTGAGGCAGGAGAATGGCGTGAACCTGGGAGGCGGAGATTGCAGTGAGCGGAGATCACACCACTGCACTCCAGCCTGGGCGACAGAGCAAGACTCCGTCTCAATAACAACAACAACAACAACAACAAACTTTTTATTGTAGTATAACATACAAAGTACACAAAACCCAAGTGTAAGTGCACAGTTGATGAATTTTGTCAAATTGAACCCACCCACCTTCCAGATCAGGAAATGGAATAGTGCCAGCACTGCAGGGGTCCCTTGTGTGTGCTCATCCCATTATCAGCCCCCTGCCCTCCCTCCAAGGTCATCTGATTAATTTTACCTTCTTAAAAGCTTTTATGTCTGTTTTGTTGTTGTTGTTGTTGTTGTTGTTCAACATTAGATGTGTGAGATACACCCACATTGTTGCATGTCATTTGAGGTTTGATCATTTCAGTTGCCACATAGTACTCCATGTGTGAATACACCACAGTTGTTTTTTTATCGATTCTACTTTTGATGGACATTTGGGAAGCTTTCAGTTTTGAGCTATTCTGAATTGAGCTTCCGAGAATATTATTGCATATGTCTTTTGGTGAACCTATGTCTGCATTTCTGTTGGCTTATATACAGAGTGGCAAAATTGCTGGCTTATAGAATACGTGTATATTCAGCATTGCTGGGTACTGTCAGATGATTTCTTAAGTAATTGCACCAATCTACATGCCCACTGCACTATATGAAAGTTCTGATTGTTTCCCATCCTTACCTACACTTGTTATTTTCTGACTTTTTCATTTAGCCGTCTGTTATGTAATATAGTGGTGTTGCATTATGGTTCAAATTTACATTTACCTGATGGCTAGTCAAGTCCAGCCCCTTTTCATATGTTTACTGGCCTTTGGATATCCTCTTTGTGAAGTGCTTGTTCAATTCTTTTGCCCATTTCAAAGAGAAAAAACAACTTTGGGTTTGGGTTGTCTTTTATATATCCTGGACACTGATCTCTTACAGTCTAGATATGAGTCCTTTGTCAGAAATATGTGTCCCACTTGGTGAACTGCCTTTTTCACTCTCTGAATGGTGACTTTTGAGGCACAGAAGTTCTTAATCTTAATATTTTCCAATTTGTCAGCTTTTTCCTTTATATTTGGTACATTTTCAACCTATTTAAGAAAACTTTGTCTGCTACAAGGTCATGAAAATGTTTTTGTGTTACCTTTTTGATGCTTCATTATTTTACCTTTTATATATAGATCTGTAATCCATCTGAAATTCATTTTTGTGTGTGGTATAATGTAGAGATTACGATTCATGATCCTTTTGTAGTTCATAGCATGATGATTGGGTGTTCACATGCATGTGTGAAATGTGCCAGCCTTGAACCTTGTTACAACATTGGCACATGACCCATCTGACCTGAATTTGGAACACCCAGTTGACCCAGCACCATTCATTTAAAGATCATCTTCCCTCACTACACTGTAGTTACAAATAAGGGGATACCGTAGATTGAATGTTTATATCCCCCTAAAATTTATATGTTGGAATCCTAAGCCCCAGTATTATACTATTGGGAGAGGGGCCTTTCGGAGGTGATTATGTCCTGAGGGTGGAGCACTCATGAATGGGATTAGTGCCCTTATAAAAGACACAAGAGAGCTCTCTTTCTCTGCACTCCATCATGGGAGGACACATTGAGAAGTTAGCCATCTGCAAACCAGGAAGCTGGCTCTCACCAGACGTAGGATCTGTGTGGTACCTTGATCTTGAACTTCCCAGCTTCCAGAATGGTGAGAAATATATTTCTGTTGTTTAAACCACCAGTCTGTGGTAGTCTGTTAAAGCAGCCCAAACTGACTAAGACAGGAGACCTTGTATGTTTGGCTCTATATAGATTCTAGTGAGTATGTTCTAATATTAGGTAGAGCCTTTCTGTCTTGCTCACTATACTCCATCTTCATTTCCTGGCAGTGGCCCCTGTGCTGTAAATATTCAATAAATATCAGCTGGTTGGTGGACAGGTCTGAACTTGCCTTTAGGCAAGAGTTTTAAAATATCTGGGCTCCCAGTCCAAGAAAAGATACTCAGATTTTGTGTTAGAGAAGACTTGACTTGCCTAGTTAATTACATTTCTTCTCTAGGCCCAAATATGTTTCTGGACCAGTTCTGCTGGCTAAAGTCCTTGGGGAAGGCTGGTTGACCTCAGGTTGTCCAGTTGGCAGTAATGAATCTATTTAACCATCCAGCCAGTCATGCAATAAATATCTTTTATGGGCCTACTATGTGGCAGGCATAAAGTAGAACTAAAATAATAGGATTATTTCCAGAGTTTCTATTTTTAATTTTAGAACATTTGTTGTTTCTTTCTTTACAAGTTAAACACTCAGTGCAAGGAGGGTAATTCTGAGAATTTTCCTCTATTTTGAGGTTAGCTTTATTGTTCTGTTCTAGTTATTTAAAATTTTTGTGTGTGACAGCCTAGATAAACAGGCAACAGGCCTAAGAATTAGAGCTTTTATGTTGCTATCAGACTATTTTAAAACAAAACCCTACAAAGAAAAAGAGATGAAAATAAATGTGAAGTGCAGTATTTCATACAGTGAATTCAGCGAGAAGTTAAGTACTTTTCTCATTTTCAAAATTTAGTGCCAGACCAAAGACCAAGTTTAGAAAAATAGAGGAATGCATTTTCAGGAGGTTGGTGTGGACTCTGGATGTGCCAGTCAGTGCCAGTACACCAGATCGCATTGTGAGTGGGCCACGTGCCATATACCATGTGTCACATGCCACATACCGCTCTTCTTCTTCTTCTTTTTTTTTTTTTTGAGACGGAGTCTGAGTCTCGCTCTGTTGTCCAGGCTGGGGTGCAGTGGCGCTATCTCGGCTCACTGCAAGCTCTGCCTCCCGGATTCATGCCATTCTCCTGCCTCAGCCTCCTGAGTAGCTGGGATTACAGGTGCCCACTACCACGCCCGGCTAATTTTTTGTATTTTTAGTAGAGATGGGGTTTCAATGTGTTAGCCAGTATGTCTCGATCTCCTGAGCTCGTGATCTGCCCGCCTCGGCCTCCCAAAGTGCCGGGATTACAGGCCTGAGCCACCGCGCCCAGCCAAATGCTGCTCTTCTTGGTAACTGCCCTCTGGGGAACAAAAGAGCCCTAGAGGCTTCTCCCATGGTACCATCTTGCTTGGTGACACCAGGGTCTGGGGTTATGTCCCAGGGTCTCTTTGTTCCTCCTTTCCTCTGGGGATATGAACAAAGAGGGGCAGGGGACAAGCAGATCCCCAAACTGGGGCCAGCTCCAGGCGGTAGCTGTTGGAAAATGGGGCTGCCTCCGCCAGCACTTATTGTCCACACTGCCCATGTCTGGTGGCTGCAGTTTGAGCTGCTCTGAAGCCTTTTGAGGCCACTGGGAGAGGCAGCCTCCTAGCAGGCCCGCCTCGGGAGGAGGAAGCAGATTGCTAAGGGAACAGGGCGGCTGGTGCTTGTGAATGTTACTTCCGTGATGGGACTGTGATTCTCGTTCTTATTTAGTTAATATCATGACCAATTTCATTTTCAGCTTGTCTCAGGTGAATATTTTATATATTTAGTGAAACCTCACCAACCCTGAAGTCAGGAATTTTGTAACTCCAGTCGTTTGGAACCGAGTGAAGGAACCTAAAGGAAAGCAGAAAGAGGCCAGGCGCGGTGGCTCACGTCTGGAATCCTAGCACTTTGGGAGGCCAAGGCGGGTGAATCCCTTGAGGTCAGAAGTTCAAAAACAGCCTGGCCAACATGGTGAAACCTCATCTCTACTAAAAATACAAACATTAGGCCGGGCGCGGTGGCTCACGCCTGTAATCCCAGCACTTTGGGAGGCCGAGGTAGGCGGATCACTTGAGGTCAGGAGTTTGAGACCAGCCTGGCCAACATGGCAAACCCCATCTCTACTAAAAATACAAAAAAATTAGCTGGGCATGGTGGCACACACCTGTAATCCCAGCTACTCAGGAGGCTGAGGCAGGAGAATCGCTTGAACCCAGGAGGCAGAGGTTGAGGTGAGCCGAGATTGCGCCACTGCACTCCAGCCTGGGTGACAGAGCAAGACTCCGTCTCGGGGGAAAAAAAACAAAAAGCAGAAAGAGTAGCTTTGAGACCCTAAAGAGATACGATATTTTGGGGTATGCTGGGGTATGTTCTTGATTTATTACAGAGGTCCTTGGGCTTCCACGTAGAGCTTCTGTGCTCTTACTTTAGCCACATTTCTAACAAGTTTGGTTTTCTGCTTTTTTAGTTCACTAGATTTAGAAGCAACAAACTAGGCTGCTAGGTGTACGTTCTGGGAGAACATCTAGAAGTGACAGCTGACAGCCTGACAGTAAGGGAGGAGACAGAGCATCTATAAAAAGCTCGGAAGACCAGAGCTGTCTTATATACTGTATAAGGCAGAGAGCTCTGAGCCTGTTGCAGCCTGGAGCGTGTCCCGAGAGGCAGTGTGGCAGGACGCCTGGCCACAGGAGTGACCTGAGCCATTCAGACCCCAAAGGCAGGCACACGAGGAATCCCTTAGAGAGATTTGAAGAAAAAGAGTTGAATACTAGTTATCTGAAATAATTTACATATATAGAACCCTTGTTTTCCTTGGGATACTAAACACATAAAAGAACTCCCCCTTTCTCTCCATGTCTCCGTTCTCCCCTTCTCTCCTCCCCTCTTTCTTCCCTTCTCTCCTCCCCTCTTTCTCTCCTCCCCTTTCTCTCCTTCCCTCTTTCTCCCCTTCTCTCCTTCTCTCCCTCCCTCTTCCTCTCCCCCTTGCTTTCCTCCCACCCTTTCTGCGGCCCCTCCCCTCCCGACTCTCCTCTCCCCCACTCCCCTCCCACCTTGCTCTCTCCCTTTCCGTTTTCACTTCCCCTTTTACTTTCCTCCCCCACTCCTTCTCCCTAACACAATACAGCGTCCCTTTTTTTTTTTTTTTTTTTTTTTTTTTTGTCTTTGAGGTTCACATATATGCAGTGAGTTGCTGGTGAAAGTTTAACAACTGGCTCTCATGAGAGAAAAAAATCCCTTGATTCGGCCGGGCGCGGTGGCTCACGCCTGTAATCCCAGCACTTTGGGAGGCCGAGGCGGGCAGATCACGAGCTCAGGAGATCGAGACCATCCTGGCTAACATGGTGAAACCCCGTCTCTACTAAAAATACAGATTACCTGGGCGTGGTGGCGGGCACCTGTAGTCCCAGCTACTTGGGAGGCTGAGGCAGGAGAATGGCGTGAACCCGGGAGGCGGAGCTTGCAGTGAGCCGAGATAGCGCCACTACACTCCAGCCTGGGCGAAAGAGCGAGACTCCCGTCTCAAAAAACAAAACAAAACAAAACAAAAAAACCCTTGATTCACAGCAGCGCAGTTTCCTTAGTGTAAGTCCTCGCCATGGTTGATTTCAGGTGACCATTGTGAAGTCCCTGGGGAGGAGCAGGGACAAGTACTTTCTCCATACAGATGCAGGAGATGGAAGTAATCTTAAGAGCATAAGAATAGGCAGATAACACCAAATAATCAGAAAGTCATGTTTTGAGTATTTACAACTTTATTATATAATTACTCTTCTTATACAATTATATAATTTAATTTAAAAATTTAGTAACATTTAACTCAATGTATCAAAAATATTATCATTTTAACATATGATCGATATAAAATTATTATTCTTATTTGAGACAAATTCTCACTCTGTAGCCCAAGCTGGAGTGCAGTGGTGCGATCTTGGCTGACTGCGACATCTGCCTCCCAGGCTCAAGTGATTGTCCTGCCTCAGCCTCCCAAGTAGCTGGGACTATCAGCACGCGCCACCACACCCAGCTAATTTTTTGTACTTTAGTAGAAATGGGGTTTCACCATGTTGCCCAGGGTGGTCTCGAACTCCTGAGCTCAGGCGATCCACCCATCGTGGCCTCCCAAAGTGCTGGGATTACAGGCGTGAGCCACCGTGCCCAGCCTCAATATAAAATTATCAATAAGATATTTTACACTCCTTAAAAATATCTAACCTTCCATTATAGTTAGAGGTGATCCTATGACAAATTTTGACCAGTGAAATGAATTCACTGCATGGAGTTTTTGAATAATAATTTAATGGTCACTGATTCTGCTGTCATGGGAAACTTGTCTTTTTCCTTACTTCCTGAAATGTAAGTAGAAGAGGAAAGAAAACATTAAAAATAGAAACAATAGAATAAGAACTTACATATGACATCTTTGAACTGTTGAACAAATGCCAATATCCAACTATGTTGGACTTCTCTGTATATGGCAGAAAAAAAATCATATTTAGTCTCCAAACTGCTGTTAAAAGGTTGTCGTTGTTAGATGCTGCCAAACCCAATGGTTGAGTAAAAGAGAAGGTGTCGAAAGCAGAGACCTGCATAAGGTGAAGGCACAGGACAAGTGAATTGTGAATGAAGAAAATTCTAGGCTGATGAAATCGAACATGAAAAGGCCGAAGCGGGAAGAAGCTGAAAGTAGAATGAACCAAGGTTTACTAATTACCAATACCATGCAACAAACTCCCCCACATCTTAGTGGCTTAAGAAATGACTATCATTTATTTTGCTTGCAAATCTGATTTGTGCATCATTTGTTGGGGGTGACTCATCTCTGCCTCATGGGGAATTAATTGATGTGGCAAACTTAGGGCCTGAGTATGTATTTTCAACATGACTTACGCTGCAAACTGTTGGGGCCATGGGCCATTGTGTCAGCTCTTCAGCATACAGGCTTTTCCATGTGCTATTTCAGTTTCCTTGCTGTATGGGGACTGGGCTCTGGAGTAAACATCTCAATACGATCAGGAAGAAGTTGTATTGCTTTTAATGACTTTGCCTTGGAGGTCACATAGTATTGCTTCTGTTCTAATCACAGTTCTAACAAGGCTTCAAGGAAAAGGAACATAGATTTTACCTTCTGATGGGAGGAAAGTCAAGTGAGATCACCTTGTGAGGAAGGGAAGTGGAATGGGAAATATTGTTGAAGCCAGTTTTGGAAAATACAATCTGCCACACAAGAAAGAATAAGAAAATATGGGTGATGAGAACTGAATTCAACACATACTCATTACACTTTTGTCATGTGCTAGTTACTTTTTTTTTTTCTTTTTTTGAGATGGAGTCTCACTCTGTCGCCCAGGCTGGAGTGCAGTGGCGCGATCTTGGCTCACTGCAAGCTCTGCCTCCCAGGTTCACGCCATTCTTCTGCCTCAGGCTCCTGAGTAGCTGGACTACAGGCGACCGCCACCATGCCTGGCTAATTTTTTTGTATTTTTAGTAGAGATGGGGTTTCAATGTGTTAGCCAGGATGGTCTTGATCTCCTGACCTCGTGATCTGCCCGCCTCGGCCTCCCAAAGTGCTGGAATTACAGGCGTGAGCCACTGCGCCCGGCTGCTAGTTACCTTTTAAGCACCCGTGATACCGAAGTAGACCAAAGAGACAAAAATCACTTCCCTTCCTTGTGGGTTTTACATTCTAGGGAAATGAGAGAGAAGAGTGATAGGTGATGAGGTTAGAAGAAACAGAGCCTTGTAGGTTAGAGTACGACTCTTTTTTTTTTTTTAATGGTAAGGAATTTGAATTTTGTTCCTAAGTATGATAGCTTTTATGCAGGGAAGTGATATGGTCTTATTATTTTTTATGACTATAAAATTAACTTTTATTTAACATTTTTTTACAAAATACATTTAAAAAATTTTAAATCTGTTTTTTAGAGCAGTTTTAGATTCACAGTAAAATTGAGAGGAAGGTACCTTTCCTATGTACTCTCTGCCCAGTCCCCCAACACAGCCTCCCCACCAACTCCCCCGGCGTGACCCTCCATTGGAGCAGTACATTGGTCACAATCGATGAACCTACGTTGACACACCATTATCACCCAAAGTGCATAGTTTACATGAGGGTCCACTCAAGGTGTTGTACATTCCATGGGTTTGGACAAATGTTTAATGACATGTATCCACCATGGTAGTTTACAGAGGAGTTCCACTGACCTGAACATTCTCTCGTTATTGTGTTTGACAGCTGGCTTATAAAACTCCTGTAAATTTAACAGTGGTCTCTAGTGAGCTGGTACAAGCCAGCTCCATTCAGCACACCATTGTACAAACCTAATATCTTATAGTTGAGGGATTCTCTGTAATTTTGTTTGAGCATAACAACAATCTAACTCTGTTATAAGGAGAATCCCAGAAGCTCACATTTAAAAGAGACCCGAGAGATCTTCTGTCCTGACCTTTCTGCCTGACACACTGATTCCATCTATAGCATGGTAAAAGGATCTTTCAGGGCCACTGCTGCTCAGATTTCTCACGTCTCCACACAGAATCCGTGATTGACGCACACATTTGAAAGTTAAGGGATTTTCTTCAGGCTGCAAACTGGGACTGGAATTTCGTCTCTTTCTCTTGTTCTTCTCTAATTTTATTCTCATGCAAACAGCCTGATTTCTGATTTCATAATTTAGCACAAGACATATTTTATTTAAGTAGGGATGAATTTAAAGATCACAGAACCATGTCATTAAGTGAAATCAACAAATGTTTATCAGCATTCAGAATTTCTCCATTTCTTTTTTTCTTTCTTTTTTTTGAGACGGAGTCTTGCTCTCACCTAGGCTGGAGTGCAGTGGTGCGGTCTTGGCTCACCGCAACCTCTGCCTCCCGGGTTCAAGCGATTCTCCTGCTTCAGCCTCCTGAGTAGCTGGGATTACAGGTTCCCGCCACCATGCCCTGCTCTTTTTTTTTTGTATTTTTAGTAGAGACGGGGTTTGCCACATTGGCCAGGCTGTTCTCAAACTCCTGACCTCAAGTGATCCGCCCGCCTTGGCCTCCCAAATTGCTGGGATTACAGGTGTGAGCCACTGCGCCCGGCCCAGAATCTCTCCCTTTCTTTGCTGAAGAATTTATGCTATGTATTCATCACCTATCTATAAAGTGGTTATAGCTGGGAACCCTTTGCAGATGGGTAATTCATCATTAGATGGGTTATAGATAATCTCTCTATTCATTATATGGCATTGACATTCAGAACTAATGGTTAAAGTCACTCTAGATGGGAAATATTAGATTCCTTCCCTAGGCCAGGGAGACTAGACAGCTTTTTAGAAGATCTCTGTAACCCTCAGCATTGGTGCTTTTATGACAAGGTGAAGCTCTTTTGTAAAGCTGTGTTTTTGTGTGTGCGTGTTAATGCACCAGACCATTCCTGGCCTACTGTGCAAGGCCCTGTGGTGCAGGTGGGGAGGCGGGTAGAGATAGAGAGTGAGGTACAGCTGAGTGCAGATCCCCAGCTCTGAGCATCACTGGGTGTGTGACTTACTCAATTCATCATTTAGCTATTGAGAGCTGATGTTAGGCATATTCTTTCTTTTCTTATGAAGCCTTGGTTTATTGTGGGCCTCAGAATAGAAGCTTCTTGGCCTGAAAATGAAGTTCTTTGGAAGTGCCATCTGACACTTCTCCTGGTGGGCAGAGTTGCTGAAACCGGAAGCAGGGGGTTTGAGGGGTGCTGTAACTGACGTGGGGAGACCGACTGGGGACAAAGAATGAGGATAGTAACAGGAGATGACTCCTCCTCCCCAGGAGGCCAGATGCATCCAGAGGCCTCACGTGGCTGGATGTAGGTTACAAGGTCGCTCTCACAGTCAAGGTGTGAACAAGGCCTTGGTCTTCCCATCAGCCATGCTGCCTTATAAGCCGCTCAGTCAACTCCCCATCCACCTCCAAACTGCTGCTTGCCTGGCCTCCCTCTTCATTGATGATGTGATGAGCCACCCAAATAGACCTGGAGTTTTTTTTGTGTTTTGAAATAATTTTAATTTACAGATTTGCAAAGAAAGCACAGAGTTTTCCCCATGTACCCTTCACCCAGCTTCCTCCAATGTTGACATTTTCCTGTGCATTTCTCGACACTAAGAAATCAGCAGTGGTACAAGGTAGCTAATGACAATCTTTATTGAGATCTCCCCATTTTTTCCACGAATGCCCTGTCTCTTCTAGCATGTCTTCTAGGAAACCACATTGCATGAGTGGAGTTCGTTTTCAGCTCCTCTCATTTTCTCCCACACTTGGCACCACCTAATCTGGTCTCTTATCCTTACCCTTTTTTTTTCCATCCCTATGGTGAGTGCCCGGGCCCAGCCTTTTCCACTCATGTGGAGCCTTTGGCACCCTCTCCTGGACTCCCTTCCCCAAATTCTCCCATCTTGCTGTATACATGCTGCTCAGAGAGGCCACTGTAAAAATGACTCTTCTCAGGGGGCTCAGATCTCTCCCTGAATGAAGTCTGAGCTCACTACAGCCCTCCGTTGTAACTTTCCAACTTGGTCTTGCACTACTTTCCAATTTCAGCCTTCTTCTGCAGACAGGTGGGTCTCTTGGCAGACAGATGAGTCTCTTTAACTCTGTTTAATACCTGAGGATGCCTGGTTCTCACTGTGTGTTCCTTACATGCTTTATCTTGTTCGGTCTTCAGAATAATGCCGATGCCAGCCAGCGCTAGGAATGGAGGCCCGCAGAGGCTTATGGAACTGGCCCATGGTCACTCAGCCAGGACATGGGAGCCCAAGACTGCAGACCTGAGGCTCCTAAGCACCCCACTCTCTCATCTCAACTTCAGGATAGCCTCGTGAGTTCTGCTCACGCCATTCCCAGGATCCCCCATCCTCAAAGCTTCCTCTGTCTTAGTCTTGCCCATCCTTCAAAGCCCAGCTTGAACCCCGTCTCCATGAGGTCTTTTGTTTTAGGCTGAAATCAATTTGCTTACTCGGCACCTCTCCCTACCCCCCCACCCCCGAGATTTATTAAGGTATTATTGAAAAACAATAATTATATATACTTGCAGTGTACAGACATGATGCTTTGATAGGTGCATACGTTGTGAAATGATTAAATCAAGCTAATTAGCATATTCATCACCTCACATACTTACCATTTTCTAAATTATGAGAACACTTACTAACTTACCCATACTTCTTGGTATTTATAAATCAATTACAAAGAAATGCTATGAGTCTCCCTCTGTCGCCCAGGCTGGAGTGCAGTGGTGCGATCTCGGCTCACTGCAAGCTCTGCCTCCTGGGTTCACACCATTCTCCTGCCTCAGCCTCCTGAGTAGCTGGGACTACAGGTGCCTGCCACCACTCCCAGGTAATCTGTATTTTTAGTAGAGACGGGGTTTCACCATGTTAGCCAGGATGGTCTCAATCTCCTGACCTTGTGATCCGCCCACCTTGGCCTCCCAAAGTGCTGGGATTACAGGCGTGAGCCACCGCGCCTGGCCGTGTGTGCATTTTTATCTTCTCAATTCGACTGTAAGCTCCTAGAGGGTAGGGACATTGGCTTATAATATATTCTGTCCTCTGGAAGGCCTGGCAGATATTCAGTGTTCAACGGTGTGTTTTAAATAAATATAATTTCCTGGAATATCATTTAATAATAAGTAGTGAAAGCTGGGTGCAGTGGCTCATGCCTGTAATCCCAGCACTTTGGGAGGTGGAGGTGGACGGATCACAAGGTCAGGAGTTCGAGACCAGCCTGGCCAATACGGTGAAACGCCATCTCTACTAAAAATACACAAAAAATTAGCTGGTCATGGTGTCGCACGCCTGTAATCCCAGCTACTCAGGAAGCTGAGACAGGAGAATTGCTTGAACCCGGGAGGCGGAGGTTGCGGTGAGCTGAGATCACGCCACTGCACTGCAGCCTGGGCAACAGAGGGAGATTCTGTCTCAAAAAAAAAAAAAAAGTAGTGAAGAGGATGTTTCTTTTTTGCTCTCATATTTGAAACATGTGATCAATTGGCTTGAACATTGTTTATGATACCACTATGACATTTAATCTGTGTTGACCAAATAATAAAACCAGAAACAACAATAACAGTAGTAGCTCACATAGTGCTTATTATGTGCTGGCCTGTTCTAAGGCTTGCCCATGTTAACTCCTTTCATCCTCTTAATAAACCTGTGAGGTGGATGCTATTTCTGGTCCCATTGTAGCGATGGAACCAGGCAGGAAGAAGTCCAGTAACTTGCTGAGAGCCGTGGAGAAGGTGGTGGAGTTGGAAGGGGCCCCCCCTCTGAGCTGGGTCTCTTGGATCTGCTTCAGTGGGATCTCTTAGCAGAGGTCACACATGGACCCAGTGCTTCCCTCTTTTTCTGTGTAAAATCACAGTGGTCATTTACTAAGGATGCAGAACTCTGATATGTTGAATATGTTTTTGGGAAAGTGAATCTGTTAATATTGTGAGTCCTTATAAATATTTAACTCTCTGCTCTTTATGACTAGTTAGTAATTTCCTTTGTAAAATATTACTTCAACAATAAAAGTGAACTCTTGAGCATGGGGCTGGTGAGGGCATTTCCAAATGCAAGGAAGTTACTTTGACATCTCCCTGGTGGTGCCCAGGTACAGACTGTGGGTAATTACCAGAACTGTTGCTTTGTATGATTTCCCTAGTCAAAGGCTTAATCATTTGACAGTATCTAACCCAGTGTTATTGGGTAACATAACCCATGGCTCTTGACTGTGCTGGGTATGAGGCTGGTGTTTTCTCAGCAGAACCAGTTAAAATAAAACCTAGATGTCATATCCCAGTCTGGCCTGTTTGGGAAAATGCAGTTTGAACCACAAGTGCAATCTACCCGTGGTGTTTTATAACACTGTTTGCTTGGCCAGTCTTCTTCAGCAGGCCCTGAATATCTTGTACTTCTCTCCCTGGTAACAGGATCTCTAAACCGGCCACACCTGTCATAAGTGACTCTACTAAAGGAGAATTCAGAATTCCACTGGGGATACTTAGAACAGTGAGCTGATGTGATCTTGTGTTATTTTCCCTTTCTTGGGGGTTATCCCTTGATTAATTACCTGTCTGTTGGAGAGAGAGTGTTCTTATAATTGGGGTGAACAGGAGGGCCCTAGTGGGCACCCCGGGGTGAGGGAGTGTGGGGCATTGCAGTAGAACCTAGGCAGCGCTTGGAGCCAGCCCTACTGGCTATCTGGGCAGGCCAGCCCTGGAAGGATTCCCATCTTCTCAACGGGAGTGCCCGTGGCTTCCATGAGTTACCAAGCTGGGAATTGCTTCTAACAATCGAGTTGGAGGCGGGGTGCCCGTGGTACAATCTGTGTCTGGCTTCCTTGGCAACTACCTCTTGTCTTGTTTCCTGCTTCCAGTCAATGCCTTTAGGATTAGGCTGAACTTTCCCCTTCATTGTATGTCTCAGCGTCAAAGAGAGGACAGCGAAGGAACATCTTGTTGCTCTCTTACTTGAAATACCAGATAAGTTCAGGGTTCAATAAAGGTGAGACCTTCCTTAGCTTATTTGAAGGAACTGCTGTTAGTCTAATTCATGATCTGTGTCTTTCTACTGCTATTTTGGTGGATTTGTGGATTGGCGTCCCTGGTCCAGAAGAGTTTTATTATCATCCTCAAATAGTCCACATTCAAACAAATCCCTTTTGGATCACAGAAGTGAGATTTTTTTCCTTTAAGCTGTTATAATGAGTGAGGCCCAGGTAAGGGCAGTGTCCTGCCATGGCTGCAGGTGTCTGGGTTTGCAGAGGGCCTGAAGGAGTGGCTTCAAACAGGACAATCCTGTTCATCGTGTGGGAGACCCTGTGGGCAAGGAGATGGGTTTTATACGGATGAGGCCACTCAAGGAAGAGGGAGGAGAGATCACGAGGAAGGGCTAGTTATTTAGGGCCGGTCCCACCCGCCAGTGATCCGGCCTCCCCCTGTGTGTCTCTCCCTACCTTCTGGCTGCCTGTGTCCTAACTCCACGTCCTGTTTGCTGCCTTCCCCATACCAGAAATCCTAATATCCACGGCTCAGCCTGGCCCTGGTTCCTGAGAGATGTCTTGCTGTGTAGCTCTGTGGTGGATGTTGTAGACGGTGAACGGCTCTCTGGGCACAATTCAGCCAGTCTCTGTTGTCAGTGGAAGCAGCACAGATCTTCCCTGCACCGTGTGGCCATTTGAAAACAGGGGTGCACTTGACAACTCCAAAAAAACTAAGGTAGACTGTCTTTACCTGTTGTTTCTGTGAAAGGATCTGGGGAGAAGAGAGGGAAAAAATGAAGTGATAGTTTCAGAGCCATATATGGGCCTCACTTAATGGAGTGAGTGTTGGGGCCAGATTTATATTGGGAAGGGAACTATCTTGGTAGATAAGAAGTGAAAATTCTTGCTGGTGTGACCAAAAGGCTGGGACCTGTCTGTTGACAGCAGAGAAGGCAAGCGAAGGGTCATGTGTAGCACGTCCTCAGGCCTGGCCTTGGGGCCTGTGGAGCTTCCATGAAGATCCGGTGGTCACAGATAGCCTTACTGTTCCTTTCCCCCCTCAGTCCCTCTCTGTCTCTCTCTCCCCGGTAGGGTTCAACATACACATATCTGTGGGTGCAAATACATGAGCAGCTCTGAGTCAGTCTTCTTTCCCTCATTGTGGTCCCCAAAGTCCCTTTTTTGTCCTTCTCGGAGACCAGTTGGATTCAGCACCCTGTGAGGCCTGGGGTTCAACTCAGGACAGCTGTCGGGGAGGCAGGGAGTGGGACCTGGGCCGCTTTCTCTGAGCCAGTCCGGACTGCAGCAGAACCCCAGTGACTGTCCCAACAAGAGGCCGGGACAGACTCATCTCCTGAGGCCCCGTCGTCAGGCAAGAAAGATGGGCTTCCCTGTGGCATGTGTGTTTTCCCTCATCACTGTGTGGTTAGCCCCAGCGGGGATATAGATATTGTCCAGATGCTCACTGGTTAATGTTTTACCTTGCACGAGAATGTGCTGTTCCCAGGCAGCTGTGTGTCATAGTTACAGTCTCCTAGAAGGCTTGTGCGTGTGTCTCCTGGAGCCGCGGCTGGCCCTCACCCCTTATGCAGCCTCCGCGAGGCCTTTTGTGCAGAGCCTTGCCCTTGTGTGTGCCCTCCTACTCCATCTGTATCTTGTCGTCAGTTGCTGGCGCCACCTCAGCAGGGTTTACTGTGACCTTTCTTGGGCCCATCTGGGAACAGTGGTAGTAGGTCTGGACCTAGGGGTCCAGTGGGTCTTTCCCACAACCTAGCCTATGTAAGAGGCTGGAGGAAACCCTGAATGCAGGCAGAGAAGTCTGTCACAGAGGCCCCTGGGGACAGTGGACGCTGGCTCTGTGGGCCGACCAAGGAGCGAGACCAGCTGGAGCATGTCAGGGGATGGTGGGTGTGATTGGAGAGGAGGGCGGTCACAGCAGGTGAGGTTGTGTCCCTCTCCTAATATGCAGGGCCAGCCTTTGAAGTTCATTTCTTCAGTTCAGGTAAAGTCAATACGATTGATTTCTAGACCTATAGACCTATGTGAAGTATCTCAACCAAAGAGATGTTTATCTCCAACTTAAGCATAGCTCTATTTTATTTCTCCTTTTGTTTTTTGGAATCATTAAAGATAAAACTACTCCCAACCATTACAACTGTCATGATGACATAAAATACTGCATCAGAAATAGTAACCAGGGTCTTTATACTGTTGTTTATTTCATTACTTGGAATGAAAGTGAGAATCTAAGGTGAAGAGATGGACTTGGTTTGTCTGAAATAGGGAAACATCTAGGTGTAGATTTTCAGATCTCACAGGGGACAAATTTCTTCATCTGCAGAGGAGGAAATAAACAGGATCTGTGTAGCTCTTGGATGACCAGCTCAATACATGGATGCTGGAGGTGAAGGGAGCTCTCTAGGGAAAGTTTGATGGCTGCATTTTTTTGCTTTCTATACTCTCCCTGTCACTACGAATATGGAAGTGTTTTTCGAAGCCCGTTCTACTTCCTAAAATACCTTATAATGCTTTTCCTTTTGGGAGGAAGGGAGGCCTGGAACCAACCTGGGAAGGCACTGGGGAGACCCAGGGAGGAAGGAGACTGTGGTCGCCAAGCATGGTGGCTCATACCTGTAGTCCCAGCACTTTGGGAGGCCAAGCTAGGGGCGCTGCTTGAGCCCAGGAGTTCAGTACCAGCTGGGACAACATAGCAAGACCCTGTCTCTATACAAAATAAAAATTTGCCAGGTGTGGTGGTGCTAGCTACTCAGGAGGCTGAGGCAGGAGGTTTGCTTGAATACAAGGGTTCAAGGCTGCAATGAGCTATAATTGCACCACTGCACTCCAGCCTGGGCAGCACAGTGAGACACCAACAGAAAGAAAGAGAGAAAGAGAGAGAGAGAGAAAGAAAGGAGGGAGGGAGGGAGGGTCGGCCATGAAGCCTTTATCTATATAGCGAGGGTAACAGACAGCCCAGGTGTAGAGAGTCCAGATAAGTGTCTCGATTTTTCCACGTTGGCCTATGTTTTTAAATGGAAATGAACTCTGCAGACCTGCCCTTCATTAGAATCTGAATCCCCAAACATCTTTCTCATGTTTAATCTCTGCCATTGGTTCATGGGCTGTTAAAAAAAAAAAAGGGGATAATATCCATGAAGGCTCTCTTACACAGGTGACATAAATAACTTTTTTTTCCAAATACAGCTGTGACAAAACTGAGCAATTATATCCATGCATAGAATGAGTGAGAAAGACAGGAGTTTGAGTCCCAACTCTGCCACATTACTGACTGTGTGATCTTAGGCAAGTTACTTAGACTCTGTTTTTTGGTTTTTCTCATTTGTAAGGTGTGTTTTGGGGAAACAGATAACAAAAGGGATGTTGTAAGAATTAACTGAGATGGGCCAGGCACGGTGGCTCCGGCCTGTAATTCCAGCTCTTTGGGAGGCCGAGGGGGATAGATCACCTGAGGTCAGGAGTTTGAGACCAGCCTGGCCGACATGACAAGACCCTGTCTCTACCAAAACCACAAAAATTAGCCGGGAGTGGTGGCATGTGCCTGTAATCCCAGCTACTCAGGAAGCTGAGGCGTGAGAATCACTTGAACCTGGGATCTGAAGGTTGCAGTGAGCCGAGATTGTGCCACTGCACCCCAGCCTGGGTGACAGAGTGAGACTCCATTTCAAAAAACAAACAAACAAGAAAGAATTAACTGAGATGATTCATGCAGTCAAGCATTAGCATAGTGTCTGGTAGATAGGGTGCACTCAGTGGATGTTAGCTATTATTATGTTTGAGACAGTATAGTATGGATTGGTACAAGTGTTGGCCTCAGCTCTAGCTGTGTGACTGTGGGCAAATAACCCCAAGTCTCAGCTACTTCATCTGTAAGATGGGGATATTAGTTGCATCTGCATGAAAGAGTGGCTGTGAGAGCTATACGTGGCAGGGCTTGGGGAAAGTAGTTTAATGAAATCTAAGCACTGTAAGATTTAATGCTTCCATGTTTCATCCAGCATTGTATAAGGAACTCTGCACATGTGGGTACATCTCATGAGCTCCTCAGTTTGCCTCCTGTTGTTTTCTCTGATGTCAGTGTTGTCATAGCTGTTCTTGGAAGAGTTGTTTTAGGCATGTGTCTTGAGGTCCTTCCTGTGGTCACTTTAGTGGGTGACACAGGAGAGGCAGTCTGTGAAGCTCCCTGAGAGCATGGCTGGGGTGGGGGCGGAGTGAAGGGTGAAAGCCTCAGATTGTGTGACTTTGAAGGGAGCCTGGAGCTGAGTTGTTTGGAGAGATGATTTTTCTTGCTGAGTGATGACCCTGGACTACATCAGCAGGTCTGACAGGGGCTCTAGACAAAATAAGAGACAATCTGGTACAAATCTGCATAGTTACTGGAAAAATTAGTGTCCACATTCTTCTTACAGTGCATCCAACATAAGGACCCAATGTCAAAGTGTAGGCTTAATTGGATGAGAGAAAGGTAGAGAAACTACAGCTCCTCCCTCAGGTCAGATTTAAATTGAGTGGTTACTGATGTCTTTTTTAAAATGTGAAATTTAGTGGAGCTGCCTTTGGAAGTGTGGTATTTAGTCTGTCTATCCATAGTGGCTGGGAGCTTCAGGTTAGGCTGGCATTCTATGAGGTGTTCTTGGTAAGGATTAGCTGGCCTGGAGTCTCACTATGTCACCAGGCTGGAGTGCAGTGGCGCGATCTCATCTCGCTGCAACCTCCACCTCTCGGGTTTAAGACTCTCTTGCCTCAGCCTCCCGAGTAGCTGGAATTACAGGCACACACCACCACACCCAGCTAATCTTTCTGTAGAGGTTATTATTATTCAAGGGTGTTTTTCAGGAAGCTGGTGGACAGTGGTGGGCATTTCTGCTCTGGGATTCAGGTTGTCCTTAGAGGAGAAATTCTAATAATCTGGTAGAACATTAAAAAAGTGTTCTCGAATATTTAACTATTAGCTATCAATGTTCTTTTCTGCTGCCCTGTCTCTTCGCTTACTTTATTTCTTGTTCCCCAAGTAATCCACTTCTCAAATTGGCTCCTTGCACATAATGTTTTTTTAAAAAAATTTTTTGCTGATATCTTAATTAGGGAAAATGTCAGCTCTGCACTTAGCCTTCTTGTTTCTAAACATAGTAAGATGCCTTTGTCCTTCCCCTTAATTGTACTTGCTGCAGAGCTAAGCTGTTAGGTTTGCTTTGAGTGTGTGTGAGCCATCTTTTTGACAAACATAGCATACTTTTTGTGTATATGTGTTAAGATCTTTCATTAAATGTGACTTGATTTATTTATGATTTTGATCTACGACAGGTTTTCTTTTTCATTGCTTCTCAAATTTGCCTTGAAATAGAATTACTTACTGCAGTAAATGATTTGCAGTATGTTTATCCCCTTCTTCTTCGTCCGTAGCAGCTGCTAGTTGAAGTGGGAAATAGGATTCAGTGGTGGCATAAGAATTAGTTTTTTTTGGATATGCCAAATTTCAAATTGCCTATATAGCTAACTAACTTGTATGTAAAGGATATTTAAAAGCCATAAAACTTAATCTTGTCATTTGACTAAATTCAGCCATTTTCATGAAATTGGTATGCATTTATAGATTTTCATGTTATGGTCAGCAGAACAGCTTTAGTCTGTGTAGTGGTCATGGGCATGCACTCTGTATCCAGACCTGCCGGGTTTGAATCTGGCCTCCCTATTTCCAAGCTGTGTACTGTGAGGCAAATTATTCAACCTCTCTGTTTTAATTGCCTCAGGCTGCTATAACAAAATACCATAGCCTGGGTAGCTTGAACAATATAGATGTGTTTCTCGCAGTTCTGGAGGCTGGGAAGTCCAAGGTTAGGATGCCAGTAGATTGGGTGTTTGGTGAGGGCCTACTTTCTGGTTTGCAGATGGCTGTCATCTTGCTGTATCCTCACATGGAAAGATAGAGATCATCCATTCATGAGGCCTCCACTCTCATGACCTAATAACCTCCCAAAGGTCTCACGTCCTAATGTCATCCCTATGGGGGTTAGGGCTTCACTATGTGAATTTTGGGGGACACAAACACTTAGTCCTTAGTAGCACTCTCTATTTGCTTAACTATAAAATGGGGATAATAAAGACATGGACCTACCTTATAAGGTTGTTGTGAAGATTAAATGAGATAATACATGTGAGGTGCACAGTATAGTGGCTGTTACCAAGTAGGTACAATAGCCAGCCATGCTTTGCTTAGTGATGGGGATATGTTCTGAGAAATGCATCCTTAGGTGACTTTGTCGATGTGTGAACATCATAGAGTGAACTACACACGCCTAGATGGTACAGCCTATGACACACCTAGGTTCTATGGCACAGCCTATTACTCCTAGGCTACAAACCTGTGCATGTGACCATCCTGAATACTGTAGGCAGTTGTAACACAATAGAAGCATTTGTATATCTAAACACATCTACACACAGAAAAAGTGCAGTAAAAATATGGTATTTTAATCGTATGGGACCACTGCTGTATATGTGGTCCACTGTTGGTGGAAATATTATTATGCTGGAAATCCAAAAATATCCACTTGGCACAAATAGTACAAATATTCTGTTGTTTTTTAATTCTATCTTTCATGATTGCTATGGCAAATTAGACTTTTCATATTTGAAGGGGATTTTTTTTTTTTTTTAGTGAGTTATCTTGGACTATTAGCAAGCAATTCTGGCTGATGTTAGTCATAAAGTTTACTTGAATTTTCTTTAGTACAGTCATCCCTGAAATTATAAAGAGGAAATGAGTTGGTGAAAACGGGTATGTAAATTCAACTTTATTGCTCCACCTGTACAAAAAGGAAGTAGAATAAAAAATAAACATATTTTGTGTTAGGACTTCAGGGAAATTCAGTGTTCAGAAAAATGCTTCCAAATGTCGTAGTACAGAGAAAGTTATTATGAACCTGGTTAACATCTGACTGTGGGTTCTACCAAGTCACCAAACTGGGACATTTCTTTTTTTTTTTTGAGATGCAGTCTCACTCTGTCACCCAGGCTGGAGTGCAAAGGTGCGATCTCGGCTCACTGCAACCTCCACTGTCCGAGTTTAAGCGATTCTCCTGCCTCAGCCTCCCAAGTAGCTGGGATTACAGGCGCCTGCCACTGCACCTGGCTAGTTTTTTGTATTTTTAGTAGAGATGGTGTTTCACCACCTTGGCCAGGCTGGTCTTGAACTCCTGACCTCGTGATCCACCCAGCCTCCCAAAATGCTGGGATTACAGGCGTGAGCCCCCGTGCCCGGCCCAAACTGGGACATTTCTTAAGATGAGCAAGTGAAACAAAAGTTTCAGTGGTTTATGTAGAATCTCATGTTGATGTATATTTATAAGCATGTTTATTTTAAACATCTGAGAGAAACAGCAGAGACTTGCTATGGTGTAACGCTTACTTTCCGACAGTTCACATATTTCCCAAGTTTTAAGGAGTTCCTATTGATGGTAGGTGAGTGATTCTTTTGGTTTTTGAAGAAGGATTAGTTGTGACAACCCCGTGAGCTAATCAGGCAAGTTGAATGTTATTTTATTCTCTGTCATAGATTCAGAAGTTAATATGTGGGTTCCTTAGCAACTAATTTGCAGGTGTAGTCACACATCCAAGTGCGCGTGGAGAACGAGTATCCCAGGTAGGATGTAATGAGAGCATAGGAGGGACTCAGCCTGTGACCAATCATGTCTTTGTCCTTTTAAGGCACAAATGGAGTATGGAGGGGCCGTCTCCATCATACCACCTCCTCTTGCTCCTAGGCGAGCCTAACTTCCTTTGGAAGGGGATATCCAGCCACCTCCTGGTAGATAGTATCTGGCAGGACAGTCATATGCTGCACAGGTGTGTGGACTAGGAGCAATAGGCCATACCCTACAGCCTAGGCATGGAGTAGGTTGTACCATCTAGATTGTGTAAGTTCACTCTGTGATGTTTGCACAGTGACAGAATCACCTATGGATGCATTTCTCAGAACATATCCCTTTTGTCCCCTCCCCCACCCCATCCTCTTCATGGCCATATGGTGTGTTTTGTCGTTACTATACCTATATCTTGGAGACAGCACTTTTAAAGCATATTTTGGACTTCTCTCTGCCAAAAATGTGGACAAGTGGCCTCTCTTTTGCCCTCAGTGGGTCCTTACTCCCAGTCTGTCTAGTTTCTCCCCTTGATTGAAAGCCTCCTTGAGAGCAGCCACCGCATGATTTTGTTTACTGTTGTGTCCTGGAGTGTAAGACACAGTGCCTTACACAGGGCTGGTGCCCAGAAAGATTTGTGAATGAGTTGGTGAATGAATGAAATTATCTATTTGAACAAACCAAAGCTGGACACACATGGGTAGCCGTATAGCCTGGCTGAGATACGCTTGATCATGAAGTTATGGCTTTATTCATCTGTTGGCAGTGGGATTGACTAATTCTCCCTTCACTCCCTCATGCCCATGGTTGGGCAGCCAGGACCTTCTCACCTAAACATACCATCTGTTGTTGGCTCCTGGCTATCACATTTAGTTGCAGGTCTTTCCCCCTTTTAATTTCCGGCTGTTATTAACTATCCTCTATTTCTGATGTAGTAGCATTCTCACTTCCTGCTTTTCAGTTTGACTGGGTTGCAACGGGTCCATTATTTACTCAACTTCTTTCTTTATCAATTTCCTCATCTATAACATGTCAACAATGGTATTGCCTCTCTTACAGGGTAGTTGTGAGGATGAAGGGGTTAAATGCAGGTGAAACCCTTAGAAAAGTGCCTAGCAGTAGTCAGCCTGACACCGACCATGTCTCATGAAAGTCACACAGACCTGCAAGGCTCCTGCAATCTGCCCTTTACTCTTTGCCCTTCCCAGCTACCTCATCGATTTCCTGACTGCTCGTCTTGCCACGGGGACCATCCTTGCATTAACCACAGGAATTTCCAGCAACAGTCCACTACCATATTCCTAGCACTGAGCATAGAGTCTGACAGATGATGTGTGTGATTGGAAGATGCTGTGTTTCTGCCTACCCTGGGCTGCTGGGTGCAGGGCTCAGGGCTCCACAGAGTGAAGGCTACCTCTGCATAATAGCTCTGCAGCCTCCCTGTCTGTATTAGGAAGCTGATGATCATTTATTATTCCAGCAAGCAGTGACAAATCAGCTCTGTGTGTCGGTGAGGATAGGCGAGGCTATGTTACACTCAGGAGTGACCCAAACTTTCAGTGGCTTAAACCGAGCAAGTCATATTCTCACTCGTGCTGTGTAGCTTATATTGGCTGATGTAGGGGTTCTACCCTCACCATCACTCAGGGACCTAGGCTGCTGAGGCTCTGTGTAGACACATGTGGCCATGACTAGCAAGGCAGGCAAGGGTCAGGCGTGGCACCTATCGGCTCCTAAAGCCTCTACCAGGAAGTGCACACATCACTTCACATCAGAGTTCACTGGGCAAAGCAAGTCCCTTAGTCACACCCAACTTCAGAGGGGCAGCAAAGCCCAGCCCTACCCTGTCGCTGGAAGGAGGCCACCAGAATATTCGTGCCTGGTCTTTGATGCTCCCGTGACCAAGGATGGGTTTGCGATAAATGGAGTGGGGCCCCACTGTTCTCAGGGCTTCTAAAAAGGAATGCCCCTTGCCACATCTCCACCCTCAGTTCCGATAATTAATTGTTTTATTTAATCAGGGAGAAAAGACATTAATTCCAGGAAGCTTAGCAAACAGGCGGTTCCTCTAGGTATGGTCTTCAAAAGCCCTCAGGAGCAATTTTCCCATCCACTTTGAAGGATATAATTCCACTGTTGGTCTGAAGAGCAAATGCCCTGCGTAATTTAGAGCTGGGCCTCAGAGGGGAGTGTGTTACCGGACAGTCCCCTCAGCGAACTCAGTTATTCCACTGGGCTTTTGCTGAGCCCTGCTGTGTGTTTGGACTTTATGTGACCTTCAATACTGACTGATCCATAGGCTTGTCATTGCATAGGTGAGCTCCACATCCTGTCAACTTGATTTTGACAATCTGAAGCCGGAAAAGCTTTGGGGAGCAGCGCCTCTGCACACTGTGTCAGGACCTGGGCTTCCGGGGCTCCAGAGTGGTTGATAAACATCATGGCGGCTCAGAGAGGGAGAAGCCAACCAACAGTGTTTGCTAGAGGCCAAGGTGGGGTCAGGGCCTGAGGTGGGGGATGACCTGAAGCTGGGGACGGCCTGGACCAGTAGGTGGCCGACTCAAAGACTGAGCACTGAGAGCCTAGGGAAGAAAGGGGGAGAAAGTTCAGGAAATGGATACCAGCTGGGGGTGGCTGCTAAGAATGACGCAAAGCTGGAGAAGTTGCTGGGGTCCAACCAGGAGGACCTTGTGGGCCAAGCCAGGGAGTCAGAATTTTCAGCTGAGTGAGGAGCCATGGAAGCAGTGGTGTGGGGTGGTCAGGTTTGACTTTTCTTTTAAGTTATGCTTGACTTAGTCTTTTTTTTTTTGAGACGGAGTTTCACTCTTGTCGCCCAGGCTGGAGTGCAATGGTGCAATCTTGGCTCACTGCAACCTTCGCCTCCTGGGTTCAAGAGATTCTCCTGCCTCAGCCTCCTGGGTAGCTGGGATTACAGGCACCTGCCACCATGCCCAGCAAATTTTTGTATTTTTAGTAGAGACAAGATTTCATTCACCATGTTGGCCAGGCTGGTCTTGAACTCCTGACCTCAGGCGATCTGCCCACCTTGGCCTTTCTCTTTCTCTCTCTCTGTGTGTGTGTGTGTGTGTGTGTGTGTGTTTGCATGCTTTTAACTTCAACTTTAAAGTTTGGGGTATAAGTGAAGTTTTGTTATATATGTAAATTTTTGTTATGGGAGTTTGTTGTACAGATTATTTTGTCACCCAGGTATTAAGCTGAGCACCCATTAGTTACTTTTTCCTGATCCTCTCCCTCCTGCCACCCTCTACCCTTAAGGCCCCAGTGTGTGTTGTTCTCCTCTGTGTGTCCATGTGTTCTCATCTTTTAGCTTCTACTTTTGAGAACGTGTGGTATTTGGTTTTCTGTTCCTGCATTAGTTTGCTAAGGTTAATGGCCTCCAACTCCATCCATGTTCCTGCAGAGGACATGATCTCTTTCTTTTTATGGCTGCGTAGTATTCTATGGTGTATATGTACCAACTTTTCTTTATCTAATCTATCATTGATGGGCATTTAAGTTGATTCCATGTCTTTGCTAATGTGAATAGTGCTGCAGTGAATATACATGTGCACTGTCTTTATGATAGAACGATTTATAGTTTTTGACTACAGGATCTTGACAAGATTTACATTCCTTGACCACAGTTAAATGGTACTTGACTTAGTCATTGTTTTTTATTTTTTACATGCTTTACTTCTTGGCATGATTTGTATTTCTACAACTGATTGGTTTTCACAATATTTGTTTTAATCCCAAAGATATATGTTACACCGAATAACCACATCACATTTAATCTGATCCTTTTCAATATTTTTTCACTCACACAGAAGACTCAACAATGTAAAAAAACTGAAGTAGAATATTATATTCTAACATAGTTTTAGTCACTGTTGGAGAAAGTTCTGTTTATTATCAGGGTTTCTTTATTTTATTGGGTGGTTGTTCTAATTTGTTGTTTTGTCAAAATTTAACCTTGTATTTATGTGCTTAAAACATTAAGGATCTCTAATTTAGAACAGATTAGTCTTCTGGATTAATTAGTCTTCTTCTAGATTTGCTGGTTTGATGGTGGAATAATGTATTTTCATGAATCTCCTGTTGGTAATAGCTTAATTAAATGATCAGACAAATGTTTATACAACACATTCTAAAATCATACATTTTGTTCAGAAGAGGTTGAAGGTGAATTGGAATTTTAAAAAGACCCTTCTGTGCTCAGGGCATGCGTTCCTGATGGGCGGGTCCTGCGGAAGATTGATCGGTGTGGGAACAGAAGAACAGGAATTACCTTTTTTTTTTTTTTTGAGACGGAGTCTCGCCCTGTTGCCCAGGCTGGAGTGCAGTGAAGTAATCTCGGCTCACTGCAAGCTCTGCCTCCTGGGTTCATGCCATTCTCCTGCCTCAGCCTCCTGAGTAGCTGGGACTACAGGCGCCCACCACCACGCCCGACTAATTTTTTGTGTTTTTAGTAGAGACAGGGTTTCACCATGTTAGCCAGGATGGTCTTGATCTCCTGACCTCATGATCCACCCGCCTAGGCCTCCCAAAGTGCTGAGATTATAGGTGTGAGCCACCGCGCCTGGCTAGGAATTACCTTCTTATGGGACATTTTTTCTTACAGGATTTTTTATTTTTTTATTTTTAATTTTTTAATTATTATTTATTTATTAATTTTTTAGACAGATTCTTGCTCTGTCACCCAGGCTGGAGTGCAATGGCATGATCTCGGCTCACTGCAACCTCTGCCTCCCAGGTTCAAGCAGTTCTCCTGCCTCAGCCTCCTGAGTAGCTGGGATCACAGGTGTGCGCCATCATGCCCGGCTAATTTTTGTATTTTTAGTAGAGACGGGATTTTGCCATTTTGGTCAGGCTGGTCTCAAACTCCTGACCTCAGGTGATCTGCCTGCTTCAGCATCTCAAAATGCTGGGATTACAGGCGTGAGCCACCGCACCTGGCCCTTACAGGATGTTGTAATTAACCTTTGTTCACTCACTAAATTCCTCCTTCTTGTAAGTTCTTTTTTCTGGACAGCACTGAGATCAATCCGTGAGGGTCTGTGTACTCCCTTCTCCTCGAAAGCACCAGGTGAACGGTGATGCATTTAAACTATTTGATAGCACTCTCCACCCCTCACACCCCATTTCTTAATCTATTTCTGTTGACACAGCACCACCCCAGACAGGGATCATAATGCAATAGAGCAGATGTTAGTGTTCCTTCATGACTTGCTCTACATTCTAGTCCCATTTCTCAGGGCCACTGTTACTGGATTTGAGTGAGAGTCTAGCCTCTTGATTGGATAAGGAAGACACCTGGCTATCCTTGATTGCATTTGGAAAACATTCTGCTTTTTTTTTTTTTGTGGAAGATTGAGAAATACTCTAGTCTCATCTTCAATATAGTATCAAGTCATCTTTTATGTTGGAGGCTTTCTGTTGATGGCTAAACTCGTCATTTTGATATTGATTGCTTTTGCTTTTCTTTCGGTAGAGAACATTTCTGACTTTATATTCTAGGATTGCTCCCATTTGAAACCTTCAAAACCTTTCTTCAGACTGATACAGAATGCTTTATTATCAAGCACACCTCTGGATAAAACTGTGGATTCCTTGGCACCAACAGCCACAGTTTGGAATCTTGACCCTGAGTAGTTCTAACTGAATCCAGCAGCTTCTACTCACCTTTCTGTTCTTTTAAATGGGTCACATAAATCTGTCCCCCAACCCCCCAACACAGAACCCCTCCAGGCATCTACAGGAGGGTGAAAGCTGATGGTCACCCTTCAGCAAGGCTTTCTTAGGTGCGTAGCCTGCCCTTGATTCCAACTTGTAAGTTAAAGGTGAGAAAAGGATGGTTTTGGTCAAATTCTCCCTTGATGCCTGACCCAGGGCAAACCATGTCACCTTTCTTATCCTTCTGCATGCTATATTTTGAGGTTCTGTCTCATGGCTTAAAATGCTGTCTATATACTGGTGAATCACAAATGTATATCTCTAGCCTGGACCCGTTTATGAAACTTTATTCTTATATCTCCAACTTCCTCCTCAATGTCTCCACCTGAATGCTTAGTAAGAAGCTCAGCCTTAGTATGCCCAAAGCCCAGCCCCTGATCTTCAACCCCACTTTTCTCCACGGCACTTCCTCCCCACTTTGTGCATGTTAGGAATGGCAACTTTATCCTAACAGTTGTTCAAGGCAGAAACCTTAAAGTCATCCTAGATCTCTGTATTTTGCCTTTTTTTTTTTTTTTTTTGAGATGGAGTCTCTCTGTCACCAGGCTGAAGTGCAGTTGCGTGATCTCAGCTCACTGTAACCTCCGCCTCCCAGGTTCAAGCAATTCTCCTGCCTCAGCCTCCCAAGTAGCTGGGACTACAGGCGCATGCCAGCACACCCAGCTAATTTTTGTATTTTTAGTAGAGACGGGATTTCACACTGTTGGCCACGATGGTCTTGATTTCTTGAGCTCGTGATCCACTCTCCTCGGCCTCTTAAAGTGCTGGGATTACTGCAGTGAGCCACCACACCCAGCGTATTTTGCATTCTATAGTCAATTTGTCAGCAAATCCCATTGGCTCTACCTTCAAAATAGACCCAGAGTCTGTCCTCCTCTACCTTGGTCCATACCACTAAGTTCTCTTGCTTGTATTACTTTTGCAGCCCCTACCTGCCCTCCCTTCTTCCTCTCTTGCTCCCTATCCTCAACCCGGATGCCAGAGTGATCCTGTTAATATAAGTCAAATGGTGTACAGTGGCTATGTCTTTACACTGGTCTGTACCACCTGTGTGATCTGACTTCCCCACCCTACCCACACGGTTACCTCTCTGATCCCCTACTACTTTGCCCTTCACTCTCTCTGCTCCCGACATTGGCCTCCTTGGTCCTCACATGTTTTCTCCTCTGGGCTCTGCAGCTTACTGTTCCCTCTGTCTGGAACATTCTTCTACATGGTTCCCTCCCTCACCTTCAGGACCTTATCATACGTCAGGCTCCCAGTGAACCTTCCAGGATCAACTGTTGTTGAAATGGCGGCAGCCTCCACACTTCCTGGCTCCTTTTCCTGCGTTGCTTTTCCCTATAGCACTTATCTCCTGCTAACATTATTTTGCACATCTAAAAGCTAGGAGTGCAAAGATTCTGTCAATTTTGTTTCCTGCTCTATTCCCAGCATCTGGAACAATGCCTGGCATATAGCAGACATTCAATAATTATCTGTGGAGTGAATGTATCCACCAGATGTTTTTTACTGACTGTGTGCAAAGAACAGTTCTCGAAATTGGGAGAGACACAAGTACATCAGATATGTGTATGTCTCTCAGAGCATCCGCAGCAGTGTGACAGAGGGCAAAGACCATAACACCTGCTCTTAGAATCTTCATTTAAGCACCATAGATCCTTGATTGAATCTGGAAAACATTCTACTCTCCTTGTGGAAGATTGGGGAAATATTCTGGTCTCATCTGCAATATAGTGTCAAGTCATCTTTTATGCTGGAGGCAATATAGTACCTGTATATTTAACTGCTTGGTAGTGGATGTTTGCTATTCTTTAGCATCTCAGAGAGTATAGGGGAAATCTGCATGTTTGAGTACTTATGCACATTGAATGTGGTTATTGACATGAAATTCAAAGGTGAGACTTTAAAAGAGGGAGACCTTACCCTGCTGACTATTCATGAAGGAAATGGTTTCAGGCACTGGAGTGGTCTCTGAACTGGGATTTGAGGTGTAGATAGGGAAAGAAGAGGGTTCCAGGTACAGATTACTGTGTGCACAGAGGCTGGAGCTTGCTGACTCAGTGTCTGGGAATGAGCACCATTCCAGATTCTGTTTGTTTCTCAATGTCTCCCTAAAGGGTACTACTGAATCCTCTTCTCGGAGTCCTCACACAGCATGAAATTCCATGCATGAGATTTGATTGGCTGCAGGTTTAGGCTGGTCCGTTTTGACTTTTCCCATTCATTCTGTGGGCTTGATTTGGATGCCGCCTGGGCTGCCTGGTTATTTTGTTGTCTCTAAATTCTGGCCCAGATTATTTGTGTTGTACTTGAGTCTGCTAGAGCAGTGGTCCCCAACCTTTTTGGCATCAGGGGCTGGTTTCACAGGAGACAATTTTTTTCACAGACCGGGGGTTGGGTGCAGATGGTTTCAGGATGAAACTGTTCCATCTCAGATCATCAGGCATTAGATTCTCATGAGGAGCATGCAACCCAGATCCCTTTCGTGCATGGTTCACAATAGGGTTTGCACTCCTATGAGAATCTAGTGCTCTCACTGATCGACAAGAGACAGGGCTCAGGCGGTAATGCTTTCTCGCCCATGTTCACCTCCTACTGTATGGCCTGGTCCCAAACAGGCCACGGACCAGCACCACTATGCTTTAAAGGAAATTCAGACTGGCAAATTACCTATCTGCTCCAGGTATCTGTTGTTGCATGCCACAAAACACCCCCAAATCTCAGTAACTTAACACAATATGTGTTATTATATTTCATGGTTCTGGGGGTTGATTGGACTCAGCTGGATGGTTCCCTCTTGGGCTCTCTTACACAGTAGGAGTCAGATGGTGGCTGGCTCTGGAATCATCCAAAGACTGGACTGGGCTGGTTTTCCACGATGGTTCCTTCACCTACAGGTCTGGCTTCTTTCCCTCTCTGTTTCCACACAGTGTCTCATCTTTCAGGGCCTCTCATCTTTCAGGGCCTCTCATCTTTTGGGACTGGTACTAGTCCATGGCCTGGGGCTTGGGACCCCTGTGCTAGAGGATGACATGGCACAGTCACACATTTGGCTGACCTTTTAGTGGGAGGGAGATAGACCCTGGAATATTCTGAGTGATCAGTTCTCTTTTCCCAGTTATCTTTTTCTTACTCTGTTGTTTAAGTACAGAGTATAAATCATTTTTTGTATAGGCTGTTCCTGGCAGATATGGGCCAAGCTTTGATTCATAGAGAGAAGGAAGCTTAGAGGTTACCAAGACCAGTGCTTCCCAAATCTCCTGATTATCCAAATCACCGAGGGAGCTTTAAAAAGTCACTCAAGGCTTGTTTAATCAGCATCTCCAGGACACAGGAAGAAGAAAAAGAGGAGGAAGAGACAAGGATGTCTCACATGTGAGAAAATCTCAGAGACTGCTACACTAGATGGAAAGTTGCCTATGTCAGTGGTCCCCAAATGCCACACTACTCAGAAAGACAGTAAAACAAGAAAAAAAGTACATTTTCTTTATTAGAATTGGAGTGTGTAGATGTCTGTATCAGAGTCTGCATTTTCAAAAGAATTTCCAGGAGTGAGTAAGAGAAAGGAAGATGAAGAAGAAGAGAGCTACGACGGGAAAGAGATCGGAAATGAGAAGATGGACTTGGCTTGCATCCTGCAGATAATGAGTAAATGCTGAAGTCCTTGATGGAGGGCCAGGGCTGGGAGAAGGGGAGGAGGGAGGGGTGGGAGGTAGCTGTATACATCTGGAGGAGGGAGGGGATGACATCTGCCTCTGCTGGGTCACTCAGATCTGGAATGTCCTTGCAAGGAAGCCCATTCTGATTTTGAACAGCTGCTCTTGATAAAAGCTCATTCCCCATTTCCTTCTGCCATTCATAGGATGTAGCTCTGGAGCCCCCTGTCCTAAGCCTCCTTATCCTGGCTTCCATCCTCTTCTTCAGCATGCATTTATTGAATGCCTAATGTGGGTGACATGGTTTGGCTGTGTCCCCACCCAAATCTCATCCTGAATTGTAGCTCCCATAATTCCTGCGTGTTGTGGGAGGGACCCTGTGGGAGATCATTGAATGATGGGGGGCGGTTTCCCTGATACTGTTCTTATGGTAGTGAATGTCTCACGAGATCTGCTGGTTTTGTAAAGGGAAACTCCTTTTGTTTGGTTTTCATTTCTCTCTTGCTGCTGCCATGAAAGAAGTGCCTTTCGCCTTCTGCCATGATTGTGAGGCCTCCCCAGCCATGTGGAACTGTGAGTTCATTAAACCTCTTTTTCTTTATGAATACCCAGTCTCGGGTATGTCTTTACCAGCAGCGTGAGAACAGACTAATACAGTGGGCATGGTTTTCTTATTTTGTTTTTTTCTCTAAATCCCTCTTCCATTTCTGTTACCTTCCATTTATCCCAAGAGATGGTTACTTAACAAATTCAAAACACTTATAAGGATTTGGACACAGCTTGAGCCAAGATTTATCTTTCTTTGGCAACCCCTGTTTGTTTTGTCTCTTGAGAGTATGTATAAAATGATACTGTAAACAGGATTTTAAGTGGCGTGTGTAATTTAGTGAAGAGAACCAAATAATGTTCTACTACAATTTGTATGCCAATTATAAATCATGCTTTTCCATTAATTAAAGGAGTAGCTCTTTGATTATCTACCAGTAGGATGCAAAAATGATTAAATAGTGTTTTATTTAAAATATTTTACATTTTATTAAACCACCTTGGCTTCTGACTACTCCTAACTCACCTCGCCTTTAGCATAAACAGTTCTGTCCTTGGTGAATCTGATAAAATGATTTGCTTGTTCTGCTATAAAACGTAAAAGAGGCTCTTATAATTTGTTGCATAGTTTAAGACCCTGTTTTGTTTGACCACTGCTTGGGGGTTGATGTTTGTTATTCTGTAGTATCTCAGTGAGTACAGAGGAAGTCTACTTGTTTGAGTACTTACACATGTTGAATACAATTATTGACACTGATTTAAAGGTGAGATTGACTCAGTTCATAAATATGACAGTTGATCCAGGAGGCATTCTGTCTGGAATAAATTGATAAAGGCAAAAGTTATAAAAAGAATATGTGTCTGCTTTTGCTTTGTACTTTACTTACATACCTAGAGCAGTTACTAGTTATAGCCTTTTGAATATAACCTGTATGACCATCTTCAAATCTGTCTCAATTTCAAGAGGAGGTTACTCATGCAATTATATGGGTTACTCTTATTCTTAACTTGAACATTTCAGAAAATGCGTTTTATGGTAGTTTTAAGCCTAAGCATTTTACATGGCAGAGAGCTCCGGTTTATTCACTCAATAACAAATTGCAGTATATGTGTGTGTGGATACCATGTTATACATGGGGGCTAAAAAAATAAATGAAATGCAGTTCCTGCCCTCAAGGAGCTCTTAGTTTGCTAGTGGAGACAACTGATACACATCTGGATTGACGTTTTTTGTTTTTGAGATAGAGTGTCGCTGTTGCCCAGGCTAGAAAGCAGTGGTGCTAGCTCGGCTCACTGCAACCTCTGCCTCCTGGGCTCAAGCTATCCTCCCACCTCAGCCTCCTGAGTAGCTGGAACTACAGGCACCCACCACCATGCCTGGCTAATTTTTGTATGTTTATACAGATGGGGTTTCACCATGTTGCCCTGGCTGGTCTTGAGCTGAAAGTGATCTGCCCACCTTGGACTCCCAAAATGCTGGGATTACAGGCATGAGCCACCATGCTCAGCCCCTTGTTTTGTTTTTTTATTGTTGTAAAATACACATAATATAAAATTTAACATTTTAGCCATTTTTAAGTGTACAGGTCAGCTACATTAAGTACATTTACTATTTTTTTTGCAACCATCCCCACCATTCATCTCCCGAACTTTCTCATCTTCCCAAACTGAGACACTGTGCCCATTCTTGATGGGTTTTAATATGCCTAGGACCACAAAGCTATGGGAGGCCAGAGGACAGGAAACTCCCAGTTCTAAGGCAGTGTCAGGTCATGGGCAGTGATTGGCCTGAATGCCCCTTGCCCATCTTCTGCTGTGTCCAAGGACTGAAGACCTGCCACTCTGCAGCTTGGTCGCTGTCTGGGCTGAAGAACCTGTCTCAGTGAGTAGGTGACTGGGATTCTCCTCTCTTGTGTCAGAGAGACTAAAACTGTAGTTCTGCTGGACCTCTCACCCCTTTCTATAAATAGGAGCATCAATGGGGCCTTCCCAAGGAAGTCATTGCAATACACTGTTGTTAAGCCTTCTGAGCTTCTAGCTGTACTGCCTGGAACAGCCTAGAAACTGGCAAAGATTTATGGTCATTGAGGGCAACTGGGCAACAATAAATCTTCAGCCCTGCTTGCCTTTATAGCATCTGTGTAAGCTTGCTGGTTCAGAGCCACTGGGACTCAAAGTAAATCATTCAGTCAGTCACTCAGCAGATAATTATGGACCGCCCACTAGGTGTGAGACATTCTGTTTCTCCTTTCTTTTATGTCAATATTTAGCAGAAGTAGTAGCAAGGCATCCAATTCTTGAATCTAGTTTCTCTTCTAAGGACTTTTTTTTTTTTTTTTTTTTGAATCTCTACGGTTGTTTTGAGTATGTTCTCCTCAATCCAAATTGTTCCCTGCTCAGGAGAAAATAAAGCTCTGGGGAGAGGCTTAACCATTTAATCATGTACCATTTAACACCTCTTTCTGGGAATGGAAACATAGATCAGCATAAAGAACTTGTCCCATTAGTATTTGCCACCGTTTTTCCTTTGAAAAGTAAAGATGTGGTTCAATCACTTCATTTGTTAAAATTAAAGCATGGCTTCTCCTTCTCCCTGTCCATCTGCTGTGACTTGTGATCTGATTTGAGTGTCTGTTCTAGTAGCAGAAGCAGCAGAGGTATATGAGACAACAATTTACTGCCTCAGTGGAAACTTACTTCATGGCCAAGTCAGAATAACACAGTTGGGGTTTTTAAAATTAATTGGAATTTTATTCTACACTACTTGTCTGGAGTCTAAGCTACAAAGCTGTTGTTGTAAAGGTGAAAATCTAGCCTAATCAGTGCCAATGGCATTTGCAGAAGATGCCAAGAACTTCCTGGGTCTCAGGAAGGCTGGAATGTACTTGTCCTCCCTTCTCCCTCCCTCCAGTAAACACAACCTTCCACCCTCCCCTCAGGCTCCAGCTGCTGCTTGCTGCACCTCTGTAGATCCCGAGTTTGGGAACTGGCTGGAGTCTCTGTTGAAGGACTGGAGAAGGTTACAAGGATTGTCTCTGCCCCTGCCTACCTCAGGCCTCCCAGAGGTGGGGGATGAGGGAGTCTGTGGAAGAGGAAAGGACTAAGGGAGGAGCCCTGTGTGAGAGGCTCTGCTCCCGCCTGTGGCACTTCCCTGCACCTGCCACAGGTCCAATTCATGGGAACAGCTGGACTTTCTAGCTACTGTCATTGGTCTAGGAAGTTAAACTGTGGGCCTCTTACCCACCGCAGTCACTCCCTGGAGGTGGCCTCAGAGCTCTGGCTCCAGAGGGCACCTGTCTTGCATGGAGAGGTAAGAAATGTTTGAGTTGAACTGAATATTCGCTGCCGGCCTGGGGTCGGTGAGATTAGTGAGAAGGGAACAGGTGGCGTAAAAGCTAATGGGATGCTTTAAGATTGGCACATTGCTGATTTCCAGGCTGCCGTGGGAAGGCTGGTGGTGGGTATCCAGGTTGCTGTAGTGGGGTGGAGAGAAAGCACCTCCTGTTTTCCAATGTGGAGGCAATCTGGCCATGACATCTGTGTCCCTGCCCACCACGGTGGAGGAGGGTCTGGATGCCCGGCTTTGTGTGCCCCTGGCCGCCACGGTGGAGGAGGGCCTGGATGCCCGGCTTTGTGTGCCCCTGGCCGCCACGGTGGAGGAGGGCCTGGATGCCTGGCTTTGTGTGCCCCTGGCCGCCACGGTGGAGGAGGGCCTGGATGCCCGGCTTTGTGTGTCCCTGCTGTGGCTGCGTGGTTGTCAGGTGACCATCCTCTCCAAGGAGGGGAGAGCCACCCCTTGCTGAGGGAGGGTGTGCATGGCTTGTTCCCCTGCCAGAATGTCATTTTGACCAGTCTTGCCACATTCTATGGGTTAAGACCTGGATGATTACAAAAGTTGTGGAAGATGGTTTTCTTGACGGTCTTGTTTGCAATGGAGGTGCCAGCAGGTGCTGAGAAACACTGAGGGACCTCAGCAATGCCATCTGTTCTCAGAGGGGCTCAGGAGAAGCAAAGATGAGCAGTGGCCGAGGAATGGTGCCGCTGACATAGTCCAGGCAGCCCCGCCGGCACTCATGCTGCTGAGCTTGGCTTCCACAGCCAGGGAAAAGGGTGTCTTTCTGTAGCAGCCATCTGCCTCGCTCATCATCAGTTGTGGTGATTTTGTCTTACCTGCCAAGTGGTAGTTCTTACGTCTTGCAGATCTTTGAATCCTCAGCACCTAGCACAGTGCCCTGCCTGCAGTAGGGGTAACATAGCCAGGAAACACAGCATGCACGATTGTTTTCTCCAAAAGATGTGCAGAAATCAGTGACCAGACAGAAGTGGTAGGCTTCTTCTTCTTTTTTTTTTTATTGTCACCATCTATAATGGAATGGCATCCTTTACTTAAACTCAACACCTTTGGAAGCACTGGCTCTTAGAGGTTAATGCCTGTGGCTCCCAACTATGGTGACTTGTGATACCTCACTCAGATATGACGGGTCAGTGGCTTTGGAGGGGGTTCTCAGGAATCTGCATTTTTACAAGTTCATGGGGGTGATTCTGGGGCAGGTATTTCGTGAATGTGAATCATAACTTGAAAAAGAACAGGCTTTCAGCTGAGGCACGGCTATCATTCGAATGTGTCCCCTCCAAAATTCAGGTGTTGAAATTTAATGGCTAATGTGATAATATTAAGAGGTGGCCCTTTAAGAGGTGATTAGGCTCTGAGAGCTCCTCCCTGATGAATGAGATCAAGGCCCCTGTGAAAGAGGCTTCATGCAGCATTCCATTTCACCTTCCTCTGATCTGTGTGAGGACACTGTGTTCTGGAGGGTGCAGCGAGGAGGCATCATCTTGGAAGCAGACACCTAGTCCTCATCACACAATAAACCCACCAGCCTCTTGATCTTGGACTCCAGAACCGAGAAAAAAATTTCTGTTCATGGTCAGGCATGGTGTCTCACACCTGTAATCCCAGCTCTTTGGAGGCTAAAGTGGGAGAATTGCTTGAGCCCAGGAGTTCAAGACCAACCTGGGCAATATAGTGAGATGCCATCTCTGCAAAATTTTTAACATTAGCCAGGCTTAGTGGCACGCATCTGCAGTTCTAGCTCCTCAGTAGGTTGAGGCAGGAGGATCGCTGGAGCCCAGGAGTTCAAGGTTACAGTGAGCTATGATTGTGCCACTGTATTACAGCCTGGGTGACAGAGCGAGAGCCTGTCTCTAAAAAAAAAAAAATCTGTTCTTTATACATTACCCAGCCTTTTGTATTTTGTTAGAGCAGTGCAGATGGACTAAGTTAGATACGCTCTGGAAATGGATTTTCCAAGTGAGGAATAAATAACGAGGAAGGTAACTCTGTGTCATTTCCACTTTCTTACACCTGGGGTGCTTCACACTTTAATTTTTGTCACACCTCGTGTAATCCCCTTGGTACTCTTTAAGATTAATCTTGAAGAACACCTTACATTTTTGGTAGCATTATTGAAACCAGTTGATATATTAATATTTGAGGGCTTTTATAGGATATATATATATACACACACATACACACACATATACACAACACACACACACACAACACACACACACATACCTGTAGGATGTACAATGAAAAACCAGTTAACTTTCTGAAGTACAGGATTTTAAATAGACTCTATTTGAGCCCTGGAGATTGGCAGTAGTCTCGGCTACCCCTCATGGTGCCGGGGTCTGAATTACTCGCCTCTCTGGGACAGCTCCCTTTTCTCCCTCCCTTGTGATCTTGCATCCAACCCTTCCTTAACCAAGTCTGCAGACTTAGGTTCGTCCTCACCCTAAGGTGAACCAGCCAGCTCCTGTTCTCAGTCTGGGGAGTGCTCCTTTTCCACTGCTGAGCAGAGACTGGAGCAGGAGACACAGTGATGCGTCTCATGGCCCTGCCCCTGGCTCTCTTCCCTTTGGACACACCCCGAGGTGCAGCTGTGGCCTCCTCTGTAACAGGTCTGCAGAAGAGCAAGATTAGAAGCAGCCATATCCCCTACATTTGTAACAGGAGAGGCCCAGACCTCCAGCTGGGGGATTAACATGTTCTCCAGAAATGGCTAGTTACTCCCAAACTTGCTTCTTTCCTCCAAGTCTTCACTGAGAGCCTGAATCCATTCATATCTGCCTCACAAGGAGTGTGGTCCCCTGAGTGTGTGAAAGCTGTCGTCATCCTCTAAGTTTCCATGGAGTTTCCTGGGCTCCAGCTGGCTGTGGATACCAGGGCTTGAATGTGTTGGGTGCCTGGAGCCGCATGTCTGAAGGGCTCTGCTCTCCTCCCTTGCTGCTCCAAAAGTCACGGAAGTCAAAAGGGAGAAATCATTCCCCAGCCATGCTGCATCCTGAAAGGCACATAGCACAAGTTGTAGGGGCCATACATTTTGAGGTCAGATTGTCCAGGTTTGGAACTAAGGAAGCGATTGGCCCTATTGGGCAGGATACTCAGACATTCCATCTGTAAATAGAGATGATGATAATACTCACCTCAGGGAATTGTTTGTTATTTTATTTACAAAATGATTATCGGGGCCATGTGTCAGGCGCTATCCCAGGCACTGCTCTTGGTCCTCCAGTATGGGGAGGGAGACTGAGAAATGTGAATTGGAAGAGTGTGGAAAGTGCAGCGAAAGAGAGGTGCAGGGCATTCTAAGTTTCCAGGGCTGGGAGGTTGACCTCATCACAAGTCTGGCGAAGACATTTTGCTTTAGGAAGTGATGGCTGACACGAGATAACAAGAAGAGTGTCCTACACATGCACCCAGCACGTGCAAAGGCCCTGTGGAGGCCTGGCTGGGGAGTGTCCTGAGGGATTGGAGGAGACCAGCGGAGTTAGAGCTCAGGGAGTTGGGGTGAGGCATTGAATGGAGAGGAGGCCGGGAGCCCAGCAGGGGAAGCCTTCCAGGCAGAGGTAAGACTGTTGGTCCTAAGACTGGTAGGAAGCCACCTGTGAGTTCTAAGCTGGTGAATGACAGATCTGTGTTCTTAAAGTTGCTACTCTGGCTACAGAGTGGAAACTGGGATGGCGGAGTAATGAGGGTGAGTTTATGGAAGCCAGTTAAGAGGCTCCTGCTATAGCTTATGCAAAAGATGATTTAGCTTTCACTAGGGGGGCAGTGGAGGTGGTACAAAGTGCAGGTTCAGGAGACAGTAAGCCATAGAATTGACAGTTATGGTGATGGATTGGATGGTGGCGACAGGGAGAGGAGGGGTCAGGAGTGAAGTATTCCATGAACCGTCACATTGCCTGCATAAACATGCATTACAGGTAAACGATTATGGTAATAATTTACAAAGAAGCATGCCCTTTGCTCTGCTCATTTCACAAGGCAGCTCTGGTTAAATGACTTTTTATTTTGGACTGGCCTCATTCCCTAAGACCAAAGGCAGCTGAGCCTGTGTGCCCCGGGGGCCTGCCCTCTGACCCTGGTGTAGCCTTGCGTCAAGCGTGAGCTCCTCTCTCGCCTCTCTGCTGTGTGGTGTGAGGAAGGTAGTGCAAGGAATGTTCTAGCAAGTTTCTCATCCTCATGCAGAACATCCCTGGTGGGTGCCCACCCCACAACAAGGCTTGCCAGCCTTGAGTCTCTGTTAATCTCTGTGTCCCTCCCCCGTACCCCCACTCTGTCACACAGGCTGGGTCCCACGGAAGAGGCACTGCCTGGCTCCGGCTGGCTTTTCCCAGATCAAGCCCACACCTCCTTGCCTCAGGCTGTCCTGGTGTCTGGCTTTGCTTCTCCCTCTCTCATTGGCACCCTTGCTGTTCTTCAGTTTGTCCCTTTCTCATTGGCACCCTTGCTGTTCTTAGGTTTGGGGCAGGCCCGTGTCTTGTCAGCAGCAACCCTGGCTCCTCTCAACCAGGAGCTGGAGTCCCCATTGGGCAGAAGAGGCTTCGGCCGACTTTGCCACTCCTTTGCCGCCGGGACAGCCCTGCAGGCTCTTCTCTGGGAGGGTCCCCATGGTGCCCTCCCACACAGCCTGGCCTGGTCTCAGGGCTGAAGCTGAGGACCTGGGTGTGCCTCAGTTGGCTGAACATCATTGTATGACTCACACCTGGACCTTTTGCCCAGCCCTCGGCTGTAAGAAGAACCAGCAGAACCAGTCACAGGAAGGCCTGGCCCTCACCTTCCCGGGTTCAGCCACCACCAATACATTAGTCTTGGTCTTTTGTTTTGTTTTGTTTTAATTTAATCACTTAATTTTTTAAAAGCATTTTAGGTTTACAGAAAAATTGAGCCAAAAACACAGAGAATTCTCATCTACCTTTTTCTTTCTCCTCCCTCCAGTCTGGTTGTCCTTTTTCTTAACATCTTGCATTAGTGTTGTATCTTGGTTACAATTGCTGAGACAATCTTGCTACATTATTATTAGCTAAAGCTCATCATTTCCATTCAGACTCACTCTTTGTGTTGTACATCCTGTGGGTTCTGGGGTTGTGTGTCATTTTTCTCTAATTGGGTTTTGGCAAATGTGTGATGATATAGATGCACCCTTATAAGATCACACAGGTTTTCTGGCCTGAAAATTGCCCTGTGCTCTGCCTTAGTCATCTCTCTTTCCTCATTGGCCCCTGGCAATCCCTGATGGTTTTACTATCTCCATATTTTAGTCTTTTCCAGAACTTCCTGTAGTTGGAATCATGCATATGGCAACTTTCCATTTTGGCTTCATTCACTTATGGATCTGCATTTAAGGTCCTTCGTGTCTTTTCATGCTTGATGGCCCATATCAGCAATGGTCTTTTATACTCCAAGTGCAGTGTGTCTGTTCACCGGCTGGAGGCCTTGCGATGGGATTCACAATTTCCTCTCAGTGTCTTCCAAGCGGCTTTTCCGTATCGTCTTCTCAGGCTTCTGTGCACCTGCCAGTACTGGACATATTTGGCCATTGCTGATCTAGGAGCCTTCCCGAGGCAGGAGGTGAAACGGTCTGGATTTCGTGTTCTGTGTTAGGAAATCTAACACTGCAGCAACCCCGAATGCCTCAGTCATGAGCAGTTGATAGTGCAGGGGAACCGTCTTCTCTCCAAGAATTGGCTAGAACAGGCTTCTGCCCACTGCTTTTATTCCATCATCAGGTAATTTGAGTGTTTCCAGTCTAAGAGAACTCTGCTTGGCCCTAAGCCTTTCCACTGCAAATCTGGATGTGGACCATCTTCTATCAGAGACAGCTCAGGCTCAATCCCTAAATTAATGGCAAGCAAGACGTAGACAGGTGTGACTTCTTAGAGACAGGCTGGACTGCTGCTGCTCTGTCCTTGGGTGGCGCCAGCCCTTCCTTTATTCTTTCCCAGTGTTCTTATCCATTGCCTGTAGCCCAGGACCAGTGCCAAGCCTGTAGCTTCCGCATGGTGTTCCTCTCCCTTCCGGGGATCTTCATGTAGGTGCTGCACGGGGAAAGAAGGGTCCTGAGAAGAGAGGCTGCTGTCGGCACAGGAGCCGTGAGGGTGGCGGCCATCTGGCCACTGTGTCCAGTGCTTTCAAGGTGTTCTCAGTGTCCTCGTTTATGCCATGGCTTAGACGATTGTCCTTGCCATCTTTATCAACTGTCTCAGCCATCACTTATTTTCACTTGTCTTATGAGGACCAACCTGCCAACTTTCTCGTCACTGGGGCATTGTTAACAACCAGCTGTGCGTGTTTAGTGTTCATAAGCAGAGCAAAGTGTGATTGTCTCCAGGAAGCTCTGCATCTGGGTTTTTTTGCTGACATTTTCTTTTCTTTTTTTCTCTTTGAATGCTGTGGTTTTGAACAAATTGGTAATGTGATAAGTCTTCACTTAACGATTTTCAGGCATCAGGAGTACACGATTCCCTGGAAGAGACATTTACATGGAATATTTATTTATTTGAAGAGGAATCGGATGTGCCCAGTCAACTTAGCACCCACTGAGGTCCTGTCACCATTTGTTGAGTTTGCACAACATGCGTGGGCATGATTGTGCCCGATTTCTATCCAGCCCCGAGAATTAGCTAGCAGTCCTCATTTTACAGGTGTGGGAACTAAGGGTTAGGGGATGCGTTACCCTGCCCCAGCTCTCACGGGTTGTCAGAGGCAGAGATGAAACTGAAACCTGGGTCTGCTTCTCTCCAAACTCCATGCTCTGGGCATAACACCACTTGGCCCCTACCCAAGGGACCACCTCTGTGCTGAGAAGCAGGGCAGCCTGGGGCATACACGGGAAGTCGGAGGCTTCAGTCGCTTTCTTCCCATGCTGTGCTCTGTTCACCAGACTCCCTAGGGTCCTCCCATTGCAGGAGGAAGTGGCCTCTTGAGCCCTTTGAGATCAAGGCTGGGCATAGAACACAACCTCTGCTCCAACTCAGAGTCTTTTTTGTTGTTGTTGTTAAACTGTGTCTGGAGCGCTTTGATAATCTCTCCAGAGATAGTCATTTTTGCTAAAATGAATTACTAAATGTAGGGGAGAGATTTGGGGGCACGAACTAAGCCTGCCCTGGGTGCCAGTGATACTGGCAACTTCCCTGGTGGGTGGGAAAGAGAAACCTGCCTGGTGGGTGGGTTCAGGACCTAGAAAAGACCTCCTCAGCCTGGTTCCTTGTTGCTTTGCCGCCGCCCCCAGGCAGTTCAGCCTGGGCTGAGTCAGTGTCTAGCAGCCTCACTGAACTTCTGGGACCAACAGCCCCTGGGTACTTCTCTTACCATCTGGTCTGCATCGTCAGTGGCTCACACACCCATCACACTGGCCTGCTGCTGCTGTTGCATAGGTGTGAGCTTGGTACTTGTGATCTTGCAAAGTGCTAAATGGCTCACCCAACTACAGTACCTGATGGAGCTCTTGAGATACCAGTTTGCTCTCTGAGGTTTGGATCAGCAGTGACCCAGATAAGAGTTCGTTTGTAAGAACAAAATATATATATCATGCTTGGGAGGCTGAGGTGGGCGGATCACTTGATGTCAGGAGTTCGAGACAAGTCTGGCCAACATGGTGATACCCCTTCTCTACTGAAAATACAAAAATTAGCTGGGTGTGTTAGCAGGCACCTGTAATCTCAGCTACTTGGGAGGCTGAGGCAGGAGAATCCCTTGAACTTGGGAGGTGGAGATTGCAGTGAGCCGAGATAGCGCCACTACACTCCATCCTGGGCGACAGAATGAGCCTCCGTCTCAAAAAAAAAAAAAAAAATCATAATGGAAAGGAAAAAGGAAAAGAAATATATATATCATGCTACTCCCTAGTTAAAGCCAGTGTCATCTCTTCCCAGCTTATTTCTGTGGCCTCTTAACTGGTCTTTTCGCGTATGCCCTCCTTTCTAACAGGTAAACCATAACCATCATGCTTCTGAAAGAATGAGAACCCATCAATGGCTTTTCTCTTGTTCACGGTACAAGTCAGAGGCTTTACAGGGGCCTCTGAGTCTCCACATGCTCTGTCCCTTCCCCCACCATGGCCCCAACTCTGCTACAGTGACTCCGGGCTCCTGGCAGCTTCTTAGACACAGCCTGGCATTACGTGTTTTCCCTTGATGCTGTGTCTTTAATCAGATACCTTTCTCGCTGAGCCTTACCCTGTCACTGCCCGACTTAAAATTCCAGCCCCCGTACTCCCTGTCTCCCCTGCCTAATTTTTCTGCAAAATATTTATCAACCTTTGCCACTGTACGTATTGTACTTATTTGTTTATTGTCTGTCTTCCCCCATTAGAGTTTAATCCCCACGAGAGCAAATATTTTTGTCAATTGTTTATTCCTTAACCCTGGCATCTAGGACAGTGCCTGGCAGGTAGTAGGTGCTCAGTAAATCGGTGCTGCAGGGGTTTGCCTGGTGTTCTGAGATCCTGATGTAGATGTGCCTAGTTCTAGAATAATCTGACGTAACCCGTGATGTGCATCTTCATGTGTGAGCGCTGGTATTTGTTTTACAGTGTTGATTTGTGAGACAATGCCACTCCTGCTCACTTGTGTTGGAATGTGTCTTCATGAGCAGGAGGAAAGGGAGGCGTTCTACACGGGGCATGAGGATGGTCCCTGCCGGGAGCGCTCCTCTCTGCCGCAGCTGTCATTTGCATCTGCGTCAGTGCCCCAGAAGTGAACCTTTGTAGGATATAGGTAGGTCAGGACCTGCTCTCCTGGGTGACAAGAAAGGCGATTCCTGTAAATATTATGTAAAACATTCCTTCACTTCACCATGGAGTCAATGGAGTCAGGTTCAATCAGGCTATTTTGATGTTTTTTTTGTTTGTTTGTTTCTGTTTTTGTTTTTTTTTTGAGACAGAGTCTCGCTCTGTTGTCCGGGCTAGAGTGCAATGGCATGATCTCAGCTCATTGAAACCTCTGCCTCCCGAGTTCCTGTGATTCTCCTGCCTCAGCCTCCTGAGTAGCTGCGATTACAGGCACGTGCCACTATCCTCGTCTAATTTTTGTATTTTTAGTAGAGACAGGGTTTCAACATGTTGTTCAGGCTGTTCTTGAGCTCCAGACCTCATGATCTGCCTGCCTCGATCTCCCAAAGTGCTGGGATTACAGGTGTGAGCCACTGCGCCTGGCCTATTTTGATGTTTTTAAAAAGGGCTTTGGGAGGACTTTGCTCTCTGGCTCTAAGCAAGCTTTAGCCATTGGTTTAACTTTAAAAACAAATGTGTATTAGGGAAATACTGGTAATATGGGATCCCACTGGAAAGGCATATGCTTGTTTACCCATGCTACTTCTGTCTAAGGCCCAAGGTGAGGCCATCCTACCCCAGCCACTCTAAATGGCCTGGCCACCTGTGCAGATGGGTGCCCGGTGGGGCTGGGCCCTCGATTCGCATCAGGCAAGCTCATCTCCATGCCTTGCGTGCTCCCCAGCTTGTCAAGCCTCCGTCTGTTTCATTCTTCACTCTGGCATCCCATGTACCTTCCTCAATCTGGATTTGGGGACATGCTCTCTGGCCTTCATGAGCCACAACTGTAGAGGATATAAGAAAATCAAAGTTTATTTCTCTATTTTGCTGGAGCACTCCTTCCCAAAACAGGATAAATACATGAAGATGTAAGACCTAATATGTCTTAAAATGTCTATGGTTTTTTCCTCTACTCTTGATAGATAGTCTGAGAATGTCTTAGTTCATTTTCTATTGCTGTGACAGAAGACTACAGACTGGGTAATGTATAAAGAAAATAAATTTATTTCTTTTAGTTCTGGAGGAAGATAATCAATGTCAGCAGGCTTCTCAATGGAAGCCAAGAGCAGGGATTCCAGAATCCCAAGAGGAAACAATTTCCAACCTCAAGTCCTGGGAAGTTCAAGGTCGAGGGGTCATATCTGGTTGGCTTCTGGTGACAGCCTTCATCCCGTGTAATAGCATGGCAGAAAACTGGAAGGGCAGGCGAGCGCTTGAAAAAAGAGATGGGGCAAAGGGGGCCGATCCACTTTATAACAACCAGCGCCTCATGAGAACCAACTCAGTCTCTAGAGAACAGTGTTAATGCACGCATGAGGGTGTGCCCCCGTGACCTAATCACCTCTGAAGGTTCCCATTACCTCTCACTCAGTACTGTTGCCCTGGGGACCAAATTCACCCTGAGTTTCGGAGGGGTCAAACCACATCCAAACCATAGCAGGGAGGATGTAGGCCTTGAGGTTGGAAATGGTTTCCTCTCGGGTTTCTGGAATATTTGCTGTTGGCTTCCATGCTCTGTTGCTATAGGGAAACCCACTGACATTAATTCTCTATCTTCCATGTGTGGCCTGGTTTTCTTCTGAAAGCTTCCAGGATCCTCCCTTTATCCCCAGTGTTCTGACATTATATAGTGATGTGTCATAGGGTAGGTTGGGCCCCTTGTTAAGTGGGAACATTTTTTTTTGCAGATTCCAGGGCTGATTTAAATATTTAATGTTATATTATTTAAATACATACCACTTAAAACTGGGTAGAAATTCCTTATGCTATGGTTATAAAAATCACATCCAAATTGCAAATTAAACGTAAAGTACCAGCTAATGAAACTCAAATGCACAACATCCCTTTGCTGTGATGGCTGGCTTCACTCCTTTTGTCACAGGAATTAGGTACAGATTGCTGTCTCTCAGTGTCCTTTGAGTGATAGCGTTTGGCTTCACTTGGCATGAATGAGTCATTTATATATTAAATCTACCCTGTGGCTTTTTTCTCATTAGCCATAACAATTAACATAATTCTGCTTGATGCCAATGTGTAAACACAGAGCAGCCCGGCACAGCGTGGTTATAGCACGGCTGTCCAGACTATTCTTAGACTGTGCTTGCTTACAGGAATTATTTTGGATTGTCATTACAATGAAAACATGAGATGTAAATGTTTTCATAGAGAGCTCACATAGTCCCAAGGATTCAGTTCTTTTTATACGCTTGCTATGCCAGTTTTCTCCCATAGGCCTATAGAAAGATGAGCTATAAGAAATTGTGGCTATTGTTCAGACGAGTGTTTGAACAGGCCATAATAAGCTGACATTTGCCACTCCCCACCCCTGCCACCCCACGTTTCTCCATCAGCTGCCACAATTTGCACAGGAGTTTAATCCCATGTTACGTTGCCATCCCTATTTTGAAATGGAGACAGATGAGAGCTGTTAGCCACAGTCATTTCCAGGAAGCTGCCAAGCTATGTCTCCTAGAGTTTGGAGACCATGATCCATTTTCAGGTGAAGTTTTAGCTTGAACATTCCTGCCTGCTCCCTTCACTGCTGTGGGCAGGGGTGAACGTTTATATTTTTTAAAAGCTAATGTGACATCGGACAGGGCTGACAGTGTAAACTTTCTGGCTAGTTAGAAGTGTGTGTATATATCTGTGTGTTTATTTGTGTATGTGTGTATGTGTGCATGTGAGTGTATGAGTGGTGTGGAATGGGTGTATTCATGTGTGTGTATGTTTGTGTATGTGTTTGTGTGTGTGGATGTGAGTGTATGAATGGTGTGGAGTGTGTGTATTCATCTGTGTGTATGTGTATATATTTGTGTGTGTGTATGCATGTGAGTGGTGTGGAGTGTGTGTATTCATGTGTGTGTATTCATCCATGTGTGTATTCACATGGAGTGTATGTTTGTGTATGTATTTGTGTGTGTGTGTGCATGTGAGCGTATGAGTAGTGTGGAGTGTGTGTATTCGTGTGTGTATGTTTGTATATATATTTGTGTGTGCATGCATGTGAGTGAGTGGTGTGGAGTGTTTATATTCATGTGTGTGTATGTTTGTGTATATATTTGTGTGTGTGTGTGGATGTGAGTGTATGAATGGTGTGGAGTGTATTCATCTGTGTGTATGTTTGTGTATATGTTTGTGTATGTGTGTGTGCATGTGTGTGTATGAGTGGTGTAGATTGTGTGTATTCATGTGTATGTATGTCTGTGTGTATATTTGTGTGTGTTTGTGTATATATTTTTTTGTGTGTGTGTGTGGTCACTGCGGGTCAGCTGTGTTTCAGGACCCTGCTTTGCTTGCATTTCTGCATCCTGGTACCTGAGCCTGTTCTGAGCTTCATCCGTGGCATGCCCAGCGCCAGGTTCTGCAGCGCTTCCCAGTGCAGTGGCAATGTGGAGTCCCACTGCTGCTTGCAAGTTGGGGCAAGGGGGCTGGTGATGGCCAAGCCTGCACTGTGTGTTGGTTTGTGAGGTGTCTTCAGAGCCCTGGTGTGCTCCCGTCATTACTGTCCTTCTCCAAAACCTCTCAGCCTCAGAACCTGGATCTTATCTTTACCTTTTCTTTCCCCCCATCCCTCATCCAGTTCATCTCCAAACTCCATCTGTTTATTCCTCCCTATTATCACTATTTTAAAATCTTATTTTTGCCAGGATCATCTTCAAGCCCTGTTGCTTTGCACCTGATACATGACATTCCCACAGCCTCCTGCCTCCTCCCTGTTATCCCGGGCTCCGCAGTGGGGCCATCTCTTCCTTCTGTCATTCCCCTGTCTTGTTCTGGAGCCGTGGAGCCTTCAGTGGTGACAGTCTCTGCAGGACAAGGGGAACCGGCAGCCTATGGGCCAATGGGTTTTGTTTATCCTACACAATATTTTAAGAAGTTGACAGACAGCTTTAAAAATTGGAATTTTTTACATTAAAAAACTCTATTTTCAGTTATTCCTGAAAACGTAGAAAATCCAGCAGCACTGAGCACATATTCCTAGAAGGTGACAGGAGGTGGGAATGGCGTGTTCCCTGCTGCTTTCCCTCAGGCCATGTTTTCTCCAGTTTGCCGCACTCCTCACTCTGCTGTATAGCCCCTCAGCCTGCTCCATTTCTGTCACCTGTCTGGCCCCCATTGACGTGCATATTTGCAGCCCAGAGCTGACTGGCTTCCTGGCCAAGGACCTTTCTACACCCACATTTAGAATTCATCTTGTCTCTTTGCCTCCTGCTACCATTTTGCCTCTTGGGAGTGCTCTCCCTTCCCTCTAAACCTGTTCAAATCCTGTCATTCCGCAAGGTCAGTTCACCTCCTCCCTCCTATGTGCAACTTCCCTGCCTGCCCCTGGCGGAGTTTTCTCTCTCCCTGAATCACTAAAGCGCTTCAGGTTTGTCTGTGGCTTTGGGGCCATTGCATGTCATTGTGTTTGTCAGAGCTGTGTTTAGACGGCCCGTCCCCCAGTGCCAGGGCCTCACTGTGGCTGACACACAGTGCCTTGCACGCTGCGGACTCTGGGTTCTCAACAAATGTACGACAAGAAAGATGTGTAGAGGTGATCCAGGGCCTCGTGCTATGGGTACCAACAGGAGGGCCTCTCACTAATGTGGGGCAGGGAGTAGCTGATAACTTTCCCCAGCAGCTGTGAAGACAGTTGTTTCACTTTTTGTCACCAGAGCCACTGTTTAGGGACACACCTTTAATGTGGGAAAATGCCCAAACACAACTAAGCTCTGGGACGTCATGGTGGGCCATGGGCGTGTTCCCTCCTTTGTAAGTGATTTGATCTATCACTAAGGTCATTCAGTGATACTGCTCTAAGATCAGCATACAGAAGATAAAGTTAAATAGGACTTCAATCAAATTTAGAATATTTCCATACTTCTCATTAAGAATATTAAGTACCAATTTACAGGATTCTCTACTCGGTACTAGGTGCTGTCTTTGCTTCCCAGGACTCTCCCTCAAGAGCCTCTGGGTCTCTATGTTTTTCTCACCTGGGTTTTGTTTCAGCTTCACTGACATTCAGAACACCCGGGACGCATGCTGAGCTGGGAGCAGGATGCCTTTCTCTTCCTATGCCTCTGATAAATCAGGGTGGGATTTCTGAGAAGCAGCATACGTTGGTAAAAAGTGCAGATGCCTAATGGCTGTTACGATGACTCAATCACTTGAGGTTTTTTCCCCAACCCTTGAGATCTGGGCTTTGTTTGCATCAGCTTTCTGGCTGGTAAAACCAAGCTCAGGGTTTCTCATCACATGCCCTTGGGTAGTAGGAGTGACCTTGAGATGCCTGGCATTTTTTTCTTTACTCCTGTCAAGCCCCTTTGAGAGGGGAAGGGGCTTTGCTTCCCAACTTCTGGGCCAGAGGGCGAGTGTACTCTGGGGTAGCACTGTCCAATAGAGCTTTCTGCTACAGTGCAAGTGCTCTCCATCTGTGCTTTCCAGCGCAGTAGCTACTTGCCTCGTGTAGCTATTGAGCACTTGAGATGTGGTCATTGCGACTGAGGAACTGAGTTGTATTTCATTTTAATGTATTCAAATGTGCTTACCACATATGCTTACCATATGGGACAGCCCAGATCTCAGGGGTTGGGGAAAATGGGTCAGTGCAATACCTAACAGAGAGCCGTGCACAGTCCTAAGGGGAAGATGCCTAATTGAAGATGCCTACTGTGTAGGGCGAGGCTCTACACTGCTATGCAAGTCAAAGCCTGTTTGGCCTAACTTGGCTGGCGTCAAAACTATTTGAATTATATTTGCAGAAAAACCCATTGCTGTGCTGTTCTGAGGAGGGCATTAGTTACTAATTGTTCTTTCATTTCCTTTAAAAATAGCAGACACCAAGCTCCCTTAGCTGTGATTTAAGGGGCCACAGTGTTATAGCTGGCGAGTGCAGTCACGTACCGCATAACAGCATTTCAGTCAACAATGGACTGCATATATGACAGTGGTCCCATAAGATTATAATACCCTATTTTTAATGTACTGTTTCTATGTTTGGATGAGCAAATATTTCCCACTGTGTTACCGTTGCCTACATTATTCCGTATGGTAATATGCTGTCCGGGTTTATAGCCTAGGAGCAATATAGGCTGTGCCATACAGCCTGGGTGTGTGGTAGGCTATGCCATCTAGGTTTGTGTAAGTTCACTCTGTGATGTTTGCCCAACGATGCTCCTAGCCATCGAAAGGTCATCCTTCAGCTTTATTATCATCAAAGCATTTCAACTTCCTGTTTCTACATCATCTGCTTCTATTAATAGCTACATGATTGTTAAGTACAAATATGAAAATTATGTCGAGGAGTACAAAATCTTTCTTCCATTAGGCAGAACCGCACAGATGAGATCTAAAACATTCATGTTGATAAATACTGCTTTTGAAGCGGATTTTTCCCCTTAAGAGCCAAGCAAAGGATCAAAACGGAAATTCTCCACAGAAACAGGAATAAATCACTAGAGAGGTTGTTTCTGGAATTTTCCTGCCCATTGAGGGCCTGTTCTTGGAGCTAATGTCAGCAAGGATAGTGTATCATATTCCTTGACTTCCTCAGTATACTGGGGTCCTCACTTTTGTGTTGTAACACACACACACACACACACACAAGAGGTTGAGTACTATTACTGAATAAATGCACTTTAGTAGGAAGGAAACATTCAGAAAGTCAGCCTCTTCTGGGAAGCCAAGACAAACAGCTCTTGGAGCCAAGACACAGAGAGGCCACACCCAGGGAATGCCCGGGTGTCCCCAGTGTCCCCATGTACACCTTTCTCTCTAGCTCCTGCAGATGCTTCTCAGCCATCCCTGTGGCTGGAAGGAGTTGGGCTGCCGTGACTCCTGATGAAATGCAAAATTGCAGGACTCTCTTAAATGCTCTTTTATTTTGACATTTTAAAATGCTATTCTGAGAGGTATAGAGAAGACTTAGGTAACAGAAGAGATGAGAAATAGCCAAGATCTCCTTTGAAGTTCAGATTCCAAATTAGTGGGGTCTTTCACCAAATCCATCTGGCCCTTCTTCCCTCTTTTTCGGCTAGAGGTCTTTGGTGGCAGGAATATTAAACTAGACCCACATTGGCTGCAACAATGAAAGAGGTTGATTCACTCACTGATAGGCAGGCTTCAGAGGTGGTTTGACACAGGGATGTGGTGACTTTATCTAGAACCCTGTTTTCTTATTCTCTTCAGCTCTGCCTGACGTGGAGTCAGCCTCATCCAAAACAGCCTCTCTTCAGGGTTGTATGGTAGCCACCGGTAATTTCTGGTGCCACACTTCCTCGGTTCAGAGGGAGTGAAGGGGACGTTCTTGTAAAAACAGCACCTTTTCCCAGATTCCCCTTAGTTCTTAGTTGGACCACGTGTCTTCTCTTAAATCAGTAACTGGGGCTAAAGCCATACTGATGCCCCAAATCCCATGGTGGAATCAGGTTTTCCATAGACCCAGAGCTGTGAAGGAAGATGTGGACCCCCAAATAAAGATTGGGGTAATCACCCAGCAAAGGGTGGCTGTCAGATAGGAAACTGCCATCTCCCGGCTCTATCATCTGCCAGTCTCCCCTTATATACTTACAGATGCAGCTTAATGCTAGAAAGTAGAAAATTCTCATTTTTTGAAAGATTACTTTTATGGCTTTGTGACTCTTAATTCTCCTTTGCTCCCCCTCCTCCTTCTCTTCTTTTCCCCTACTCTCCTTTTCCTTCCTTCCTTCATTTCCCTTCTTCATCTGTCCCCATCCCTCCTTCCCTTTTCCTGTCTTTTCCCTTCTTCTCCTCTTTACCCCTTCATCCTGTTTCCCCTTTCCTCTCTTTCCTTCCCTCCTCTCCCCCTAGGCTCTCCTTCCCCCTGCTTATCTGTCAGCCCTTCTCAATTGATGATCTAGTTGTTTGTTCAACTTAACCTAACTGGTGGGGTACAGTTAGGTTTCTTACTAAATTAAATGCCTTCATATCCTCCCACTGCCCCCCAGGAAGAAGAAATGCCAGAGGTAGAAATTGACATTGATGATCTTCTTGATGCAGACAGTGATGAAGAGAGAGCTTCAAAATTACAGGTAAGCAGTTTCCAAAATTGAGAACCTTCTAATCATGGACACTTGAGAGTCTACTTGGGTCTCCAGTGCTTGGCATCAACTGATTCCGCCCTGTGGTGGTGTTGGCACCAGGACCTGGGCCATTTGCAGAGAGGAAAGCAATGGGCTGCTAAGTGTTCACCCTCTTAAACTGCCTCTCTGAGGATAAAGCAGCCCTTGACTATAGTCCATTTTCAAAGTGCCTTATGGGTATAACTTTCTCCAGCCCCATTTTCTTGGGAGAAACAGCTGATTCTGCTTCCAAAGATCCACTTGCCAGGGAAGGGAAGTGATGCCCCACAGTTGTATGAGAAAGAGAGGGACTGAGCTAGCACTGGAATATCCAAGCCTAGAGCTCTGGTCTCACAGTTGTGGACTGTATCATTCATGAAATTAATTTCTAAATATGATTGCTTATGACATAATTCTATTTAGTAGACGATCTCTTCGTAGACAGTGCTCACCTCATAGCATTCCAGTACAACGATGGATATTGAGATGTCTAGTATTTCCTTAGTGGACAGCAATAAAATACAGTACTTATTTCCCTTCCCACAGGAGGTCAAATCTATCATTTTAAAATCTGCATTTGGGAGTTTCTAAAACCAATTAACTTTTGACTTGCCATTGTTCTTAATGTCCACTGATAATTACTGTTAATGGCTGTTGGTGACCACGAATGGCAAATAGCCACTACGGCAATCAAAGGGCACATTTTAATGTATTAATGTGTTTAATGCATTAGTTATTACTAGCATCCCTTGAGTGGTGAACAGTCTCAATTATGACAATTATTTCTTCTTGGTAGATTTAGCTGGGAGACAATAGCATCCTAGTTATAAAATTTTAAAAAGATAACGCAGGTATCAGTTCTATAGAAAATGTAATGACATAACAGAGTTTTCTTAAAATTGAGAACCTGAAAGGAGTTTTTAGGCTATCATCACCCCGCACCCCCCAGTTCCCAGGTGAGGACCCAAGCTGGTTTATGGCTGCATTGCACTTAAACCACTTGCTTCCTGAGTGCAGTGTGGGTGCCACCATCTTGCACAGGCTGGCTCAACTTGAATATCCACCAAGTTGGCAGCCAAAGGAAAGGTGTGTGCATGCGCGTGTGCATACAGAGGAGGTAAAAAGTCATTGACCAGAGGAGTGGGTTTGAAACCATTTGGATCCTGCCGGGTTATATCCAGTTAATTGAAGGAAAACCGGAAAGGGGGATTTGGTTCCTGTGGAAGGCCATCCTGGATTTGGGCTATTAAATTAGTCTACATCTCTCTGAAGTCTGCAACCTAATGGATGCTTGAGCATCCCTGTCCTTTTTTAAAAGAAGCTTTTTTCCTCAGCAAGGCATTCAAAACCTGGTCAAGGGGCTGGGCATGGTAGCTCTCACCTGTAATCCCAGTGCTTTGGGAGGCCAAGGCGGGTGGGTCACCTGAGGTCAGGAGTTCAAGACCAGCCTGGCTAACAGGGCAAAAACCTGTCTCTACTAAAAATACAAAAACTAGCCGGGCGTGGTGGTGCACACCTGTAGTCCCAGCTATTCGGAAGGCTGAGGCAGGAGAATCACTTGAACTGGGAGGCAGAGGTTGCAATGAGCTGAGATCGCACCACTGCACTCTAGTCTGGGTGACAGAGTGAGATTCTGTCTCAAAACAAACAAACAAACAAAACTGGTCAAGGGTTATATTTTGTTTTCAATGCTATGGTAGCAAAAAAAAAAAAAATAAATCTTTTCCTGTTCAAAAAACTTCTATGTAGCACATGTGTGTGCAGGCTGAAGAATTTATGAAGGTTAAATGTTTTCTATCTTCAGACTACCAACTGGTGCTGAAATGAAGTGCGTTTCTAGATAGTGTGAAATCTTGATTTACCATTATAAAATAACACTATGAATATAAAATGATTTTTAATTTTGCCTTAAAAATAATGCTGAATTTTAAAATAATAAAACTGATTTTCTGTGTGTTTAATTCTAGGAAGCTCTTGTAGACTGCTACAAACCAACAGAGGTAAGCAAATCACTTTTCCTAAATGCCATGTTTGAACTGGTTTTTATTAAATCAATTTGTCTATTTTTAAAGCAAACCACAATAAGTAGGTTTGAGTGTGTGTATACCAATTAGCAATTATTATCCATGAGTGCATATGTTTGAATAGCTCTAACTTCATTATTTCTAAGCCTAAACATGTCTAGTTCAGAGATACTTAAAATTAATGGAGCAGAGTGTGTTGCTTGTGTTAGATAAAAGCCAAACTTCAAAGGAAATTGTGAAAGGGTTTGGAATCATTTTAGTAAAAGTTTTAGGTTTATAACTGGTTTATATATTCTATTGGTTTATTGGTATGTATTTTTTTTTTTTTTTGAGACGGAGTCTCGCTCTGTTGCGCAGGTTGGAGTGCAGTGGTGCGATCTCGGCTCACTGCAACCTCCGCCTCCTGAGTTCAACCGATTCTCCCGCCTCAGCCTCCCGAGTAGCTGGGATTACAGACGTGCGTCACCACGCCCGGCTAATTTTTGTATTTTTAATAGAGACGGGGTTTCACCATGTTGGCCAGGCTGGTCTCAAACTCCTGACCTCAGGTATCCACCCGCCTCGGCCTCCCAAAGTGCTGGGATTACAGGTGTGAGCCACCGCGCCCGGCCTATCGGTATGTATTTTTTAAAAGCGTAAAGGCAGTTCTGTCTTTCCAAAGAGTTACCTTTATTGGGAAAAAATGTTATGCTTTGTTTAGATATTTATCAAGTGTAATGTATAAACATTATCATAAAAATGAGCATTAATGTGATTAGACTAAAGCATTTCATGTAGACTCTCATGACTGACAGCACATAGTAGAAATTAAGGTTTTAATCAGTTATGAAAATATTAGCAAGAGAAGTACTTTCTTCCTCTGATAAATTGGAGAAATTATAAGATCTGTCAGATGTTTTGAAGTCTGTAACATCAAAGCAATGGTGATAAGACTTCTGATTTTTGAAGAGGTCTAATTAAAAGGGGGGAGGAAAGCATGCTTTTACAAGTGTCTGATTTCAATGACTTGGTTTGGGACTAGTTACCTATTTGAGCTTTATGCTTCCAACCTCCAGCTTTGATTACATCTTGCAGTCATAGAGATTTTTAATTTTAATTTTAGCCACCAAAATATATACTTTTAGACCAGGCTTGGTGGCCCACACCTGTAATCCCAGGCCAAAGTGGGAGGATCACTTGAGTGCAGCAGTTCAAGACCAACCTGGTCAACATGGCGAGATCTCGTCTTTTAAGAAAAAAAAATTGGCCTGTCGCGGTGGCTCATGCCTGTGATCACAGCACTTTGAGGGGCCGAGACGGGTGGATCACGAGGTCAGGAGATCGAGGCCATCCTGGCTAACACGGTGAAACCCCGTCTCTACTAAAAATACAAAAAATTAGCCGGGTATGGTGGCCGGTGCCTGTAGTCCTAGCTACTCGGGAGGCTGAGGCAGGAGAATGGCGTGAACCCGGGAGGCGGAGCTTGCAGTGAGCCGAGATTGCGCCACTGCACTCCAGCCTGGGCGACAGAGCGAGACTCCATCTCAGAAAAAAAAAGAAAAAAGAAAACAATATTATATGTATATATTTAAATTAATGTAATACTAATACATCTGAACCCCCCCCCCCTAAAAAAAATTCTGAGGCTTATTTTAAAAAGGTAACAGTGACTTTCTCCACCTTTCAGGCCCTTTTCCTATTTTATATTATATTTATGTATTATATTTCTATGTTTTCATAAGCAACACTTTTGCGCTTTTGGCTGTTTCCCTTCCCTGCTATTTGCTCTTTTCTTTCTTTTTTTCTTTTAGAGACAGGGTCTCATTCTGTCACCCAGGCTGGAGTGCAGTGGTGCAATCATAACTCCCTGCAGCCTCAAACTCCTGTATTCAAGCAACTCTCCCACCTCAGCCTCCTGAGTAACTAGTACTGCAGTCGTGCATTACCACACCCAGCTAAATTATTTTTATTTTTTTATAGAGACTGGGTCTCACTATGTTGCCCAGACTTGTCTTGAACTCCTGGCCTCAAGCTATCCTCCTGCTTCAGCCTCTCAAAGTGCTGGAATTACAGGCATGAGCCACTATGCCTGGCCTACTTATTCTTTTATTCTTAAATATGCATTTACTGTTTTTTTTTTTTTCATTTATTGACTTTAGGAGAAAGATGATCACTCTCTCTCCACACAATTCCTTTTCATCTATACCCTCATCAGTTATTTAACAGTATTTTGTTAAATTAGTAGTCAAGGTTTATAATACTATGATTTAAACAAATGTTTTTCACTGTTAAGCTAACAGTAAATATGATCATGGTTCCTTTTTGTGTAGCCCTTTGTTTCTCTTGGAGTTGACAATCCTTGCCTTTATTATTATTATTATTATTATTATTATTATTATTATTATTATTATTATTTTGAGACAGGGTCTCGCTCTGTCACCTAGGCTGGAGTGCAGTGGTACAATCTTGGCTCACCGCAACCTCTGCCCCCCAGGTTCAAGTGATTCTTGTGCTTCAGCCTCCTGAGTAGCTGGGATTACTAAGCCCGGCTAATTTTTGTATTTTTAGTAGAGATGGGGTTTTGCCATGTTGGCCAGGCTGGTCTCAAACTCCTGGCCCCAAGTGATCCACCTGCCTTGGCCTCCCAAAGTGCTGGGATTACAGGCGTGAGCCACTGTGCCCGGCCATAACGCTTGTCTTTAGTTTTGTCTAATACCAATTGGTATTTTTTGTTGAACTCTCCAGTGTGTTTGTCAAACATGTAACATATTTCCTGACTGTTCAATCACATCATTACCATCCCTCTGCCCCCAGACTTTTCTCCTGGAGCCCCTATACAACAATCTGGAGAAGTTTTTCTTTGTGTTTATGTTTTAAATTATTCTACTCTCTGCATTGTCTCTGTTTTCTCTGAATCTTACCTTTTTCTGCCTATTTTCATGTCTTTGCTGATTTTTGGTAGCATAGTCACATTTTAATATGGGGAGACAGTAAACTGATTTGCATTTGTGTGTATAAGAACGGCTTGTTTTTTTGTTGTTGTTTTTGAACAGAGTCTTGCTCTGTCACCCCAGGCTGGGGTGCAGTGGCGCCATGTAGGCTCACTGAAAAACCTGCCTTCCAGGTTCAAGCGATGCTCATGCCTCAGCCTCCTGTGTAGTTGGGATTATAGGCATGGGGCACCATGCCTGGCTAATTTTTGTATTTTTAGTAGAGGCGGATTTTGCCATGTTGGCCAGGCTGGTCTGAAACTTCTGGTTTCAAGTGATCCACCCGCCTTGGCCTTCCAAAGTGCTGGGATTATAAGCAAGAGCCACCGCGCCCGGCCAAGACTGTTTGGCTATTGCTGGGTCTCACTATGGAGTGACCAAGTTGCAAGCCAGATTTTTTTTCTGAATCTGTTATGTGTGGAAGGGGATGGCTCCTCAAAAATGTCAATGTTTGGTTCTTTTTCTCTGGAGATTCAGGATTTTTAGAGTTTGACCCTCAAATTCCCTATGTGAGGGTTGACAGTCTGACTTTAGGCTTTCTGGAAGCAGAGAGGAGAAGGCAGGAGACTTTACCATTTAGCTGTTTGGGGACTAAAGCTTCTTTATTTATAGGTAGTTGGGGAATTAATATAGGAAAGTGATTTAAAATTGTGTGATGGGTTAGACAAGAAAAATAGAATTGTAGTCAAGAAAAATGATGAATGATGCAGATGAATGAACATGTAATATGGGAGTGGAAGGGGTTGCTGCAGAGAGGAGGCCCCATTGGTCGCTGCAGACACGCATTCACTAATTTCATCAATCCCTTTTTCTTCAGTTCTCCACCTAAGTGAAGAAATTCATGCTTTGGTTATTTGGGTGAGAGAGTTTGGACTTGCAGATTTCTCTTTTGCCTGGCTTCGCAGCCAACAGTGAAATGCAGTAAAAGCACTGCATTTTCTCATGGAAATGAGCCCGTTCTCTCCCTAGGTTTTATGATGTCTAGGGAACCAATATTTACACTAGTTAGGAGCCATGCCGTTCAATGAAAATGGTGGGTCTTGTCTCCAGAGCAAAAATATTTCTCATCTGGTTTCTATACGGAGGGTCAGGAGATGAAAGAATGTATTATTTGAACACTCTTCAGAGTTCCAAAATCAGAAAAAGGAGCTGGAGTCTCTAACTGAACATCCCTGTGTTCTTTTTTTAGCTCATATTTCTAGGAATGGAGAAATGATGTAAAATGCTGAGGAATTTCATTCAAGTTCACTTATCTGTTAACGGGTCATTTCAAAAAGGCTGGACACTTTTGCCTTTGAGCATATGTTCACAGGAAACAGATTTTACTGGCATCTGGATTGTGATAATGACAATTAATAGCTTATATTTTTCCAGAGCTCTGTAGTTCACATTGCACTAACATACATTACTTTATTTAATCCTCACAATCGTCACTTTAAGTAGACAGGGTTTGGGTAGCTTGCCCGTAATGTCAGAGCAGTGAGCAAGAGAGTCAGGACTCAACCCGAGTTTCTGACACCTGATCTTGTGCTCTTTCTTTCCAATCTGCCAGTCTTCCTAAGCTACTTGACTCAGCAAGAGGCTTAGAACTTTATAGGACTTTGCCCTGTCTGAACTAAATGCCTATCAATTAATGGTGTTCTTTTCTAAGCAGGGATCTCTAGAGGTGCTGTTATTGATCAAAATTATTTTACTTAAAATTGTTATGCCACTTGGAAGTTAGAAATGTGAGGAAGATGTCTTTGCTGATTCAGATACTTTTATTTTATAATCCCTCATTGCAGAAGTAGGGTGAGTGGTGGAAAGAATACTGGAATTTGCGTCAAAAGTCTTATGCCAATGCTAGCACTAACTGTGTGACTTCAAGCAATGTTCTCAACCTCTCTGAGTCTCCCTTTCCTCCTCTATAAAATGGAGGTAATAATAACCATGTCTCTGCATATTGGTAAGGATTATTTGCTATGATAATTTTTTAAATTTATTTTATTTTTATTTTTTTGAGAAAGAATCTCACTGTGTTGCCCAGGCTGCAGCGTGGTGGCACAATCTTAGCTCACTGCAGCCTCAATCTCCTGGGCTCAAGCGATCCTCCTGCCTCAGCCCCCCGGGTAGCTGAGACAACAGGTGCACACCACCACACTCAGCTAATTTTTGTTATTTTTGTAGAGACAAAGTTTCTCCATGTTGCCCAGGCTAGTCTCAAACTCCTGAGCTCAAGCAGTCCACCTGCCTGGGCCTCCCAAAGTGCTGGGATTACAGGTATGAGCCACCAAGCCTGACCCACAATGATAATTTTAGTGGTGGTAACAATAGCAATGATAATGGCTAAAAGATCACTAGGCACTTAGTAGATGCCAGGTGCTGATCTAGTCACATCTCATGTATTAACAGATTTAATCTTTTTTTTCAGAAAAATTTTGACATTTGTTAAATTCTTCATAGCTTTTAAAAGATAATTTTAAGTAGACTTTATTATTTACAGCAGTTTTAGGTTCACAGTGAAATTGACTAGAAGGTACAGATTTCCAATATGCTCACTCCCATCCACCTCACACATGTACACAGCCTCCCCAATTGTCACCATCTCCTCACAGAGAGGTACATTTGTTAGAACTGGTGAACCTACATTAACACATCATTATCGCCCGAAGTCCACGGTTAACATTAGGATTCACTCTTGGTACTGTACATTATGGATTTGACTGATTTCATAATGACATGTATCCACCACTACAGCATCATACAGAGTAGTGTCACTGCCCTAACAATCCTCCGTGCTCTGCCTGTTCATCTCTCCTTCCCCACTCACCCCTGGCAACCACTGATCTCTTTATTGTCTCCATAGTTTTACCTTTCTCAGAATGTCATATCTTTGGAATTAACCGTATATAGCCTTTCTATTTTCAGAATAGCCATAGCATGAACATTTGAAGCCTTTTCAAACTGGCTTTTTTTTTTTTTTTTTTTTTGAGGTGGGGTCTTGCTTTGTCTCTCAGGCTGGAATGCAGTGGCACGATCTCTGCTCACTGCAACCTCTGCCTTCCAGGTTCAAGTGATTCTCCTACCTCAGTCTCAGTAGCTGGGATTACAGGCGCGTGCCACCACACCCAGCTAATTTTTGTGTTTTTACTAGAGACTGGGTTTCACCATGTTGGCAAGGCTGGTCTTGAGCTCCTGACCTCAGGTGATGTGCCCACCTCAGACTCCCAAAGTGCTGGGATTACAGGCATTAGCCACCATGCCCAGCCCAAAATGGCTTTTAAAAAATGTGATGTCAACATTTAGCAGCTACAGACTGGCTTCTTTTCCTTAGTAATATGCATTTAAGTTTGCTCCAGGTCTTTTCATTGCTTGATAGCTCATTTCTTTTCAGTGCTGAATAATATTCTATTATCTGGATGTACCAGAGTTTATCCATTCATTCACCTACTGAAATACTCTTGGTTGCTTCCAAGTTTTAGCAATTAATGAATAAAGCTGCTATAAACATTCCTGAGCAGGTTTTTGTGTGAACATAAGTTCTCAAGTCTTTTGGGTAAATACCAAGGAGTAGGATTACTGTATTGTAAGAAAAGTGTGTTTAGGTTTTGTAAGAATCTGCTTACCTGTCTTCCAAAGCAGCTGTACCATTTTGCATTCTCACCAGCAAAGAGAGTTCTTGTTGCTCCACATCCTCACCAGCATTTAGTGTTGTCATTGTTCTGGATTTGGACCATTCTAATTGGTGTGTAGTGGTATCTCATTATTGTTTTAATTTGCATTTCTCTGGTGACGTATGATTTGGAGAAACTTTTCATATGCTTATTTGTCATCTATATAACTATAGATGTTAACTATGTCTGTTAAGTTTTCTGGTCCATCTTTTAACTGGGTGTGTTTGGTTTTTTTTTTGTTGAATTTTAAGGGTTCTTTGAATATTTTGGATAATAGGCCTTTATCAGACATGTTCTTTGCAATATTTTCTCCCAGTCTCTGGCTTCTCTTTTAATTCTCTTGACAGGGTGTTTCACAAAGCAGGAATTTTTGTTTTAGTGAAATCCACCTTATCAATGTTTTCTTTCATGGATCATGCCTTTTGTGTTGTATCTACAAATCATTGGAAAACACAAGATCATTTAGATTTTTCTCCTACATTACCTTTTGGGAGATTTATAGTTTTGCATTTTACATTAGGTCCGTGTGTGATCCATTTGAGTTAATTTTTGTGAAGAGTGTAAGGTCTGGGTCCAGATTCATTTTCTGCACGTGGATTTCCAGTTGTCTCAGGATCATTTGTTGAAAAGCCTACCTTTGCTCCTTTGAATGCCTTTGCTTTTTTGTCAAAGATCAGTTGATATTTATGTCAGTCTGTTTCTGGGTCTCTTTTCTATTCCAATTATCTACGTGTCCATTCTTTCACCAATACCACACTGTCCTGATTATTGTGGCTTCAAGTATGTCTTGAGGTTGGTAGTGTGAGTCCTCCACCTTTATTTTTGTCCTGCAACATTGTGTTGGCTGTTCTGGGTCTTTTGTCTTTCTATATAAACCTTAGAATCAGTTTATTGATTTTATCCACAGAACAGCTTCCTGGGATTTTTACTGGGATTTCATTGCGTCTGTAGATCAAGTTGGGAAGAACTGACATACTGGCCATATTGTATCTTCCTATCTATGAACATAGAATACCTCTCCAATTATTTCTGTCGAGATATCCTCAAGCTTAAAGATTCTTTCCTCAGCTGTGTGCAGTTTACTAATGAACCCATCAAAGGCATTATTTCTGTTATAGTATTTTTCATCTCTAGCATTTCTCTTTCTTAGAATTTCCATCTCTCTACTTACATTCCCCATCTGTTCTTGCATGCTGTCTACTTTATCTATCGGAGCCCTTAGCATATTAAACAGAGTTGTTTTAAATGCCTGGATGGATAATTCCAACATTCCTGCTGTATCTGAGTGGTTCTAATGCTTGCTCTGTCTCTTCAAATTTTTTTGCCTTTTACTGTGTGTTATAATTTTTTTTTTGATATCTGAATATGATGAATTAGGTAAAAGGAACTGCTGTAAATGGGCCTTAAGCAGTGTGGTAGTAAGGTGTGAGGAGAGGGGAAGCATCCATAGTCCTGTGATTAGTTCTCAGTCATATAGGGAGCCTGTGTCCTTGAACTGTGAACTTCACAAGTGCTTCTCGGTCGCCCCCATGCCCCTTTAGGTGGAATGGATAGCTAGAGCCAGCTGGAGTTTGGTATTTCCCTTCCCCCAGGTCACTCAGGCTCTACTAAAACCCTGTCAGGTTAGGCTCTGGTTAGTTTCTCCTCAGGACAGATCTTGTTAAATAAACTTTTAGACTTTGGGGAAAAAAAAAAAGAAGAAGAAAAAGAAGAAGAACAGAATGCTCTGGTGTATTTCAAAATGGTTCCTTTTTATCTCGTCCTGCTGGAAGTTCAAGGGAATTTTTCTCCAGTGTTCACTGTGAGGACCTGGTAGAATTCTTAGAGGTAAGACTCGTACAAAGGTATGCTCCTACCTCTGCCCGTGACTGGATCCCCATGGAATTTTTATCTCTAAAACTTGTCCACTCTGAGACTAGCAATTTGTCAATTCCAGTTCAAGTTTTTCTACTCATCCTTTGGTTCCCACAAAGGTTGTTCCTTGTGAGTTTCTCTTCCAGGCAGTTGTGATTTTCTGTATTCACCTGTGAGTCCCTCTACTTCGGGGGCATTTGTTTGCTCAGTGACCTCACTTCCCTTGTGGATCTAAAAAGAGTTGTGGATTTTTGAGTTTGTTCAGCTTTTTACTTTTGTTAGGATGGGATGGCAATTTCCAAACTTCTTACATACCTGACTGGAAACAGGAGGTCTCATTTAATCTTCACAACAAAGCTAATAGATTGACACCATTGTTGTCAGTTAAGGAATTTGAGGCATAGAAGTGTTCTGTAATTTGCCTAAATTCACACAGTTAATGAACGGAGAAGTCAGGTTATGTATTAAAGCACATGACATAAAGCTTCACACATAGTAGGCCCTTAGTATGCTAGTTGAATCTTATTCTGTATAAAGTAATGCTTGCCTATCACATGTTAAATATGCAAGAAGTCCAAGTTTGCCAATAATGATATTCTTGGATTATTACATTTAAAGAGTTGACTTTACAGAATCTTCTAATTTCCCAGAAGTGATATTGTTCTTGGTGTGTCACCCTCTGTCATATACTTTGGGTCTACGGCTTCATCCTATATGGGCCACTGGCCAATAGGGAAAGGACTTGTGTGCCCCCATTTTGATTCATATTCATTTTCCCCCCAAATCCATAGCTGACCTGACTGATTCATATTCAGTCTGCGGACTCTTGTCATGTAAATCTTCCTGACTGCTGGGAAACACAGCAGTATAATTGTGAGCACCTCACTAATGTATGAGTGAGTGATTACTAAGAATGGTGATTTCATTTTTTTCCTTAAGTAAATGCCATTTCTAATGTAGTGAATATTAAAATAGATCTGACTTACAGGTAGCAAAAGGATGTTTCCATATAATGCAAGAGGCAAAAGTAATTTTATTTTGGATATTACTTGTATTTGCATGATCAGTAGTGTTAGCCTAGTGGACATGGTAAAAATCAGAGATGGGGGTCTGGAAGCCTGCTAGCCAGACTTAGGAGGAGCTTCTTCTCCTTTTTCTCACTATCTTTGCACAGTTTCCAATTTTGGGATTACAAAATAGAACCTCCATTGTACTGGGAGGATGAACAGAAAATGCATTTAATGTGGGCTTGAGGGCATCTGCCTTACCGTCTGTTAGGGGAGTTGTCTAGTCAATGAGCTTTTTAAAAAAAATCTCTTTTTATAGCTGAAGATACCTATGCCATTGCTCTTTGATAAACATCAGGTTTTTCTTTCCATGCATTTATTTTTTTTTTGAACTAGAGGTTTTGATAGAACCTATCATTGTATCAAATTATACAATGATATCAAAGCCTATACATTGATAGGCATCCATTCATCCAGGATAACTAAGTCCGAGAGTAGGTGGCAAAAGGCATTTCTGGGTTCCAGTAATCTACCAGGTAATGGAAATGTCATGGACACGCACTGGTACCAGAAAGTCATGTGTGATCTGGTTTGTGAGTAGAAATCGAGCAGTGTTTTCTAAAAGGCAGGCCTGCTCTGCTGTTCTTCTCATATTGGCAGTAAGAAGGCAGTTTCCTTCTGCCATGATTTCATGGTAACTGACTTTCTGACTAGCTTTGGTGATGGCCATTGTCAATCATTTATTTAGCATTTAAACTGATCTTTTAAAATCATTGTTCAGTTTATGGATACATGGAAGTACATTCCTTCTGCATTGAGCTGTTTACAGAGTAGAGAGAATATAAGTGGTATTTACAATACAGGAAAACCGTGTGGTGACTGAAAGAGACACAGCTTGGTGGTTTACAATCTTTTCTTTATTCATTTGCTCAACAAATGTGTATCGAATACCTGTGTGCCTGTAACTAATCTAGGAACTGAGACCTGGCAGGGAACTTCTACATCCATTTTTAAAGCAACCTCTTGGAAGGCCACAGTAAACTATGGTGGAAATTTAAATGTTCAAAGAACATTTAGGAATGAAAGGACAGAAATGTCAGGCTGTGAGCTTATTCGATGGTTCTCTAAGTTAGAAACCAAATTGCTTGACAGAATGTGCTTTTTAGGGCATCTGCACTTGCTAGAGGAAGCAGTCATATTATTCATTTCAATGGGTCTGAGTGTGTGTCCATAGGCAGGGAACTCCTTTCTTATGTCAGACCCTTTTCATCTGGCTGTCATGGGGTTTCCTCGAAAAAGACTGTAATCTTGGGCTGGGATGAGGAACAGAGCTTGATTGCTAGATTGGTGAGTTAAAAAGACACCTTTAAAAAGTTGTCACGTTTAGAACAATGTTTCTGAATAGAGAAGGAATTGAGAAGGACAGACCAGAATCAGATGAAAACTACATTTTAGTGGCTGTAGCCACTGGCTACAAAAGCCTTATAATGTTTTAGTGTCATTGGGCAGGCAAGTATTAAAGGATTGGGGTTTATTAGCCAGAAACATGTGTAGCTTTACTTAATAGCCCAAAGGATTTTGGTCCCATTATTACAATTGCTCACATACTTTCATTAGGATTCTATGCACCAGACCTCATCTGCTCCAGGTGAAAGAGCCGTACGTGCTGGAGCTGGAATAGGACCCACATTTGAGTCCAAATCCTATGCTCTGTCAACTCTTCACTGCCTTTTCCTGAATTTTTATGAATTGAGCACAAGCTCTACTTTAGAATATTTATAAAGCTGATTAAGATTATCTTCATTGAGGAAAATCAACCCAGAAATGTTAGGTAAGCTTGCTGAAGACATGCAGTCATGAAGCAAAACTCTGCATTTATTTCCTGGACTTCATTCAGCACTCTTTGTAAAGTTAGGGAACGGTCCAAAAGACTGCTGTCACTTCTGCCACCAATCACAGGTTCACATGTCCTCAAAACCAACTTCAGCTTTGATAATTTGCAAGAAGAATTCAAATATTTTATACTCATGGTTCTGGTTTATTACAGGGAAAGGCTATAGTCAAGGGAAGAGACACATGGGACAGAGTCCAGGAAAGTGGCAAATGTGAAGCTTCCACTTGTCTCCTCCCTGTGGAATGGACAACATTCTCTTAGCAGTGATGTGTGACAATATGCAGGAAGTATTGGCAATCTGGGAAGTTAACCTGAGCCTGGGAGTCCAGAGTTTTTACTGGGGCTTAATCACATAGACATAGTTGACTACCCATGTGGCTGACCTTGTCTCCAGCTGATACCACATGACCCAAAGCGTCTACTCTAAATCACATCGTTAGACTATGTAACTTGGCACCATACCCCAAGTAAACGAAGATGCTTTTTTTCAGGCAGATATTCTAAGGGCTTAGAGCTCACCTCTCAGGAGGTGAGGGCAGGTTAAATTTTTCACTATACACTCTTAGAAGCAGGATGACCATGAGATGGTGATGATAACAATAATAATAATAGTGATCAGAAGAAATTAGATGGCAGTATAGGAAAAGCCACGTGGGCCTTGCTTTTGGGTGCCTTCTTTCTCTTGATAATTAATCATTGTTATTTTTATAAGAGACACGATAGAGGAGGCACAAGCTTTAAAGGGCAGTGGACCCGGTTAGCATTTTCAAATGATTGACTGTGATTTTATGGCCTTTTCTTATTCATTAAACTGAGAATGGCCAACCCTGTATTAGAAACAGCTCTACACTCTCTTCCTATGCTTGGACTTATCTAGACAAAAGAAAGAATATAAAATAAAGACAATGTGACACATGACTTTAATTTTTATGTCTATAACAGAGAGAGTTATAATCAAAAGTCCCCAAAAGCCCGGAAATGGGTTTCTTTTATTTAGGCAAAATTCAGTTATTTGTAGCAAATAATACACTCCCTCATTGACAATGAATGAGAATCTTGGTGAAGTTATTTATACTTTAGTTCCTCAGTGATTTTAAAGTCGGAGATTATAATTTTGCCAAATTTACTCTATTGATTATTTACTGTGACTGGATGATATATGTGAATTTTATTTTACATTGCCCAAATTGAAAATGTAAAGATTCTGAGACACCAGTTAGTAAGTGAGGGGAGAATTAAATGCTGTAAGATTGAATCTAGGGGAGGGTTAATGAACTGTTCTGCTGCATACAAATAGAGGTTGGAATTTGGGTAAAAAAATAAATTAGCCCAAGAACAATGGACTGAATCTATAAAATAGATTAATGGGACTTCGCTCACAGTGGAACAAATTACTATTTAAAGGCAGATAGTCTAGAAAATAAGTGGACAACATCGTGTCAGTGGTTTTAAGTTAAAGGAGGGGGAAAAAACAGGATGTAGTTAAGACCTTCAGGAATTTATGTTGACAGAAGTCATTTTAACAACAGCAGCCACAAATCCTTACCCATAACAGATCCATAAGCCTCCTTTCAGATAATGAAAAATAGGATCAGTTCTGGTGCGCCCTGCCAGCAAATGAACCTCTCGAAAGATAAAAACAACCCCTGCCCCCCAAAAAGAAGGGGGAAATTAAATGTGTCAGTGGTGAGTGATGGTGGGCGAGAGGGCTTGCTGTGGAGCTGATTCATGCCTGTAACTTCCAGGAGCAAATCCCCGTGTCACACTGAGTTGGGGAACACCCCAAAGCTGAGCTCATCAGTACTGATTCAACTGCCTGCCTGTTTGCCCTCATCCAGGAGTTTTCAGTGTGATTTTTAAATGCCTAGCTGGTTCTTTGGGTGAGGACACTTTGCCATTTGGAACAATTTGCAGGTGTTATCCTCACCTTTTCCAAGAGGCACACACCACCTGCCCATTTTCCTCACTCATCTAAACTTTGGGCATCTGGAAATTCTTCCCTTCCCACCACCCGCTTCACACTTTGCCTGCTTCCCACCCATCTGCTAATGTCAGGCTTTTTGGAAGAAGTGTCGGGTAGCTGCTTCACAGGAAACTCACCATGGAGTTGACTCAATTTGCTGTAAGTTGGCAGCCAGCCCCCAGGCCCAGGGCAGATGGCTCCTGTGAATGTGCACCTTGAAGGAAGTAATTGATCAGGGGCACAAAGAGGAGGCAACACGTGGGGAGTTGCATGACCCATGTGGATCCCAGCCTTTGGAATCCTCATCTGCCGTTTCTCTCCCTTGTCCCCCCACCCTCTGCATAGGGAATGGATGGGTCTTTTGTTGTTGTTGTTTGTTTGTCTGTTTTTGGAAAAGCTGGGTGAGCATCAGCAGTTCTTCTGGGCACCCTTTATTAGAGCTTGCGTAATGTACACAACCACTGCCATTGGTGAGACTGTTTCCTGAGCAGGGATTTTAAGCATTTCTTCTTTTGTCAGGAAATATTTCCAATCCAAGGGCCACTGCATAATATCCATTTATCTCGTTTAGCTTTTTAAATGGCTCAAAATGCTTAAAAGAAGGACGTAAGTATAGGTAATGCACAGAACAGGGATTCGCAGTGATACTGTAGTTTCCCCTTTTCCTACTTTCCAACGGGCCCATCTTTTTAAAGCAGCACATTATCATCAATGAGAGGAACAGATGAATTACTTTGAATGACTAGGGAAGGCTACCAGATAGTTGGCTGTGGTGATAATTACAAAATGTGTGTCCATCTGCTGCTGCTGGTACTGGCTAGAGCAGGTGGGGCGCTGAGGGTGGAATATGAAAGTCATGGGCCCTAAGACGGACTAGTGCAGGGCGCAGAGCTCAGAGTAGAGGGTGGCCACTGTGATACCACGCCCCTGTGACAGAGCCATGTGGTAGAAACTCCAGGGGGAGAGAAAGGACCTTGTGTTTTCATGGCCGCTGCCGCATCCCCTCTGAAACGTGTTTGGACTTCTTTCTTTCTTAGAAGCCTCTCAGCAGCATGTTGTGTAAAGTCAGTTTTCCAAGCTCCCTGGAAATGTTGCTTGTCTTTCTATTGCCTCTTCGATGTCTCCTCTGTATTAGTATGTGTGAGTATAAAGGAACATCCAAGGCCCACCCTTCCCCTAATGCTCTGTGTCTTCCGTCACACCCCAAGTCTGGCTAGCTTCCAGTGCTCGAAGGGGCATGTCTGGAGCCTTCATAGTTCCTGGGCCAGTTGACACTTTGTCTAGTTTTTTCCTCACTCAGTTGACATTTAAAGATTTCAGTGTCTCCTCTCTCTTTTTCTTCACTTTTATGCCAGAGTTACAGGAATTAATCAGTTCATTTGTACAATCCTTTACTCTGCAAAACTTTGAGCAGCTCCTCTTATTTCTTATGCACTCACTATGCTAGGAAGACAAAGATGAGTAAGACTTTTGGAATCATGTGGGGGTGACAAGTATGCACATGGATTATTTTGTATGCATTGTAACTGTGTGAAGAATATTTTGCAAATTTTCTTTCTCAGCTTGTGTATTTTGCCCAACATTAGGTGTCTGACACTTATCCTTGTTAATACAGAAAGCTGTTGTTCATTCATTTTTATTACTGTATAGTATTTCTTTCTGTTCATACACTGTAATGTATTTATCCATTCTTCTGTTGATACTCAGGCTGTATTCAGTTTTTCATTATTATGAACAGTGGTGCAATAAAATAACTATTATTGGCCTGTTGCCTTCCTTGTGTACAAGACTTTCTCCAAGAATATATAAGAAATGGAGTTGCTCTTAAATGTTTGCACCAGCATGCATGCCCACCAACAGGATATAAGAATTCCCTATTGAACTCATGATTTCTACACCTGGTATTGCTAAGTGTTAAAAATTTTGCCAACTGATGCTATTTCATTGTTTCAACAAAATTTTTCCTGACTGCTAGTAAGGTTGAGACATTTTTTTTTTCCTACTTGCTTATTGGGTGTTCATGTTTCCTTCTCTGGGAATTTCCATTTTGAAATCTTTGCCCACTTTTCTTTTGAGTTGTTGGTGTTTTTCTTGTTGATTTTTAAGAGTTATTTATATATTCTAGATGACAATCCTTTGACCTTGATATAGGTTGCAAAGTTATTTTCCCAAACTGTGGAGCTTATTTTCACTTGTGTTATCTTTTGTGTACAGAAGTTTTAAATTTTAATCGAAGCCAAATTTATTAATGACATCTTTGGCTTGTGCTTTTTAAAAAAAGGCTTGTTTAAGAAATCTTTCGTGACTGTAAGGTCTTAAATACAGTCTTCCTTGTATTTGGCTTTGAAAGCTTTCACTTTCACTTTTTACACCTAGGTATTCAAACCCTCTTGAATTTGTCTTTGTATATGGTGTAAGGTAGGGATCTAATTATGTTTTGGCCTATTGTCCCAGTCCCATTTATTGAGCAGTCAGTTCAGTGTACCCTCACTGCTCTGTAATCCACTTCTGTTGTATGTCAAGTTTCCTTTTAAGTAGGGACTACTTCTGGCTATTTGTCTACCCCTGCATTTTGTCTCAATTACTAGGGTTTTAGAATAAGTTCTTAATAAAGGTCCAATAAGTCTACAATTCCTTATTCAAAGTGTCTTAACTGTTCTTGAATATTTGTATTTGACTAGAATTGCATTAAATTTATAGGTTAATTTGGCGAGAGAAGAGATCTCGATGATGATTTGTTCAGGACACACAAAAATGGACACTGTAACTTCCTGAAGGGCAGGGACAGGTTGGAGGAACGGATGGGTAACAGTGAGTTAGTTCACTTTTGGTCATTTGAGACTGATCTGCCCATGGGACATCTCATGGAGATCTTTGGTAGCCCCAGAAAATGTGGGTCTGGATCTCAGGGTGAAACCAGAGCTAAAGATGAGATCTGAGTCACTAGTGTGGCTGGTAAAAGAGAGTGCCCCAAGGGGCCTGGGAACAGAGCTTTGGAGGCCAGCATTTAATCAGCAGGTGGTGGGTGGGAGTGCAAAAAGGGGAGTGAGGAGGGGCGGTTAGAGACCCAGGTGGAGAATGTACAGCAAATCTCCACTTAACATCGTTGGTAGGTTCCTGGAAACTGAGATTTTAAATGAAACTACATATAAACAAAACCAATTTGACCATAGGCTAATTGATATACACAAGAGTTAAGTTCCTACGGCATATTTCTGGTCTCAAAAACATTTCCAAACTTCTAAATAAAGACCCCCAAACACTTCTAATATTAAACATTGAAATAAATGTGAGCTATATAGACATTTAAGAAAGACTAATAAAATCAAATTTGATAATTAGTCACCCCGTTTGTGGTGAATCTGTGAGTGATAGTGATCATAGTGGCAGTGGGTTAAATCCAGGAACAAATGTGTGCAAAGTGAAAATTGTAAGGAGCGCCCCCCTCCCATCACATGGTTCCAAAATAATCAGTAACCAGTGTGGGAGGCTGGCCAGGCACTTTCGGACTTCATTGTTTATTGCCATGCCTTTGAGTGATCATCATATTCTTTATGATTTTTGTTTTATAATAATTTTTATTCATTTATTTTCCACCCCTCTTTTTCCAGTTCAGTGTGGCTAGTGGCTGGAGCTCATCCTGGCAGCTCAGAGCACACACCAGGCAGGAACCAGCCCTGCAAAGGAAGGCACCCCATTGCAGGGCATGCTCCCACCTGCACCCACATTCATTCACACTGGAACGTTGTAGCTATGGCAGTTCACAAAACACACACAGCTTTGGGATGTGGGAGGAAGCCAGAGGACTGGTAAAACACTCAGGCAGACATGGGGAGAGTGTGCGAATTCCCACGCAGACAGTGGCTCTGTGGGGGAGTCTATTTTTTTTCCCCAACCTTATGTCAAAACAATGCGGAACAAACCAATGTTCTTGGAGGCCCTGCTGCAGAGGGAAGTAGGCAAGCTCCTTGAAAAACTCCCCCCAAAATTGTACTGCTATACACCCACTAGAATGACTAATATGAAAAATACTGACAACACCAAGTGTTGGGAAAGATGTGGAAGAACTGAAATTCTCGTACCCCGCTGGTGGGAGTGTAAAATGGTACAATCACTTTAGAAAACTGGGAGGGGGGGTTTAGAAAAAGTTGAGCATACACATTCCACAACTCAGCCATTGCATTACTGAATTTGGGCTCAAAAGAAACAAACAACAACAAAAAGACCGTAAAAATACTTGTAAAATTTATTCATAACAACTTTATTTGCAATGACGAGAACCCCAAACATTTATCAGCAGATGAATAGATAAACAAATAGCGGTCTAGCTATACAATAGAGTACTACTCAGCAATATAAAGGATCAAGCCAGCTGGGCGTGGTGGCTCACGCTGTAATCCCAGCACTTTGAGAGGCCAAGGCAGGCAGATCACTTTAGGTCAGGAGTTTGAGACCAACCTGGCCAACATAGTGAAACCCTGCCTCTACTAAAAATACAAAAATTAGCCGGGCATGGTGGTGCACACCTGTAGTCCCAGCTACTCGGGAGGCTGAGGCAAGAGAATCGCTTGAACCTGGGAGGCAGAGGTTGCAGTGAGCTGAAATTGCGCCACTGAACTCCAACCTGGGCGACAAAGTGAGACTCTGTCTCAAAAAAAAAAAAAAAAAAAAAAGGAATCAAACTACGGACGCACACAATAGTATCTAGTATTGGTGACTCTCAGAAATATTGAGTGAAAGAAGCCAAGTAAAAAAGAATGCATAAGAGGAATGATTTCATTTACATAAAATGCAAACTAATTTATAGTGACAGATTAACTGGGTTTGGGACCAGATGAGCTCTAAATGGGAATAAGACATCTTTGGTGGTGATGGAAATGTTTTTTCTTTGTTGTGTTTTAATAGGCAGGATCTCATTTTGTTGTCCGTGCTGGAGTGCAGGAGCACAATCATAGCTCACTGCAGCCTCGAAATCCTTGGGCTCAAATGATCCTCCTGCCTCAGTCTCCTGAGTAGCTAGGACTATAGGTGCGCACCACCACACCCAGCCAATGTTTTAAATTTTTTGTAGAGATGGGATCTCGCTTTATTACCCGGGCTGGTCTCGAATTCCTGGCCTCAAGTGATCCTTCTGCCTCAGCCTCCCAAAATGCTGGGATTGCAGGTGTGAGGCACTGCACCCAGCTGACGGAAATGTGCTGCATCTTGATAGTCATGGTGGTTTCCTGGGTATAACCAATTGTCACCACTCATCAGTGATACACTTGAAATAGATGCAGTTTATTGTTCTTAACTTATTCCTCAATGAAGTTGATAACTTAAAGAGAAAAGGAAACATAGGGGTCCTTAGCAGTGTCAAGGGACCTGGCTGGGGGCACTGGACGTGCCAATGAGGAGAGCCTTGATGATTCTGGGGGCTGCCTGGGTAGAATTTCAGTGGGCAGAAAAGTCAGCATTCCACGCACTCTATTCTTCCTTTCCTCCTTCCCCTCCTTCTTTCTTCTTTTTTTCCCTGCTTTGCCTCCTTTTTAAATTCTTCTTTTCTAATTTATAAGACAGCTAGAATAGGAGGGAGATACTGAGGGCTCTGGAGATTTTTATTGTCCCCTTGGGAAGAGGCTACGGGCAGAACTGGAGGAAAAGGTTCGTCGTACTCAGGGGAGAATTTCCAGTCTAGCTGTGGACACTGACCTTTGCATGTCTTTCATCCCTCCTCCCATACTGGAAAATGAAAGGATTGTTGTGTTTATCATAACACATTTTTGGTCATTTTAGTTTAGTTTGTAATTAGACTACAATTACCTAACCCGGTTGCTTAATAATAAAGACTACTCACCCCAGGCAGCATGGTGCAAAGGGAATTGTGCCCTCCACCCCAGGGCGGTGATCATCCCGGGTCCCTTTGGCCTTTATATTAACCTACGGTTTGAATCTTGGTCTGACCATTGAGCTGCTGTGTGACCTCAGACAAACCGCTAAACCCTTGTGAGCCTGGTTTATAATACTTGTAATGATCAAATGAGACAGTATGTGAAAATAAACAGAGTGGCTGTCACATGAAAGGTGCCCAGTAAGTATGTGCTGTATCTGAATCCCTGACAGATACTCAGTACCCACGAGTGCACGGTACTGTGCCAAGCAAACTAGAAATGCACACACATAGGAAAGAATAGTCTCGGGTGAGTGAATGCATTAAAAAGGTCCATGCGGTGCATTCTCAGATCCCAAAATAGTGCCCAGGACTGAGATGAGAGGTAGGGGCCCAGGAGTTTACCGAAGAGAGGACCTTTTCATTGTTTTCGGTGAGAGGGTAAAACTTCACCTGCAGTGTGACAGCCACATCCAAAGACTCAGAGGAGCCAGCATGAGGAGGAGGAGCTGAAAGCGGAGGGAGGTGGTTGGTGCCACTGTGTGTGTGTGTGTGTGTGTGTGCGTGCGTGCGTGTGTGTGTGTGTTTAGCCGGGAGGGAGCTGTTGGGAAATGCTACCTAAGGAATGTTTTCAAGTGCAATTCTAGCACTTCATGATGTGAAGAATAAATACGATCTCCTTTGTAGTCCCTTGAGAGGGGAGGTCGCACAGTCTGGGTGGCTCTGGAGTGGCTGATTTTGGTCCTGGGCTGTTGCTCAGGCTGTGGGGAGGAGCGGTCCCAGGCAGGAATCTGAGGAAGAAGCTACAGGGACTGTGGCCCTTGGCCAGGTGGGACGAAGAGCCTGCTGTGGATTTTCTCAGCGGTTAGAGTCTCTGTTGTCTAAGCTGGGAAAACTGACCATCACTGAGGGAGAAACACTGGTGGAACGCTGACAGCTTCCTCAGAAGAAACACATGTGTGCTGCGCCCAGCCTGACATCCATGCCCCAGCCTGAGCACCCATGGTCTCACTTGGTGTCACACAACATACTTCTCCTCTGTCTTCAATGTCAAACCTTTCCCATGGTGAAAATGGGCAGGGGTGGGGCAGGGGGGATATAAGCTACATTTTTCTTAGTGTGGTCTGAGTAGCATATTCTTTTTTTTTGTTCTTTGAAACGGAGTCTTGCTCTGTTACCCAGGCTGGAGTGCAATGGTGTGATCTCAGCTCACTGCAACCTCCACCTCCCGGGTTCAAGTGATTCTCCTGCTTCAGCCTCCGGAGTAGCTGGGATTACAGGCATGTGCCACCATGCCCTGCTAATTTTGTGTTTTTAGTAGAGACAGGGTTTCACCATATTGGTCACGCTGGTCTCGAACTCCCAACCTCAGGTGATCTGCTTGCCTCGGCCTCCCAAAGTGCTGGGATTACAGGCGTGAGCCACCATGCCTGGCCCAGAGTAGCATATTCTTGATTTGAATTTGTAGACTGGAAAGTTCAGTGTAGTCTGATGATGATGATGATAATGATGATGACAGTATCAAGCACTTGTACAGCACTTACTACTCTTTAAGCACTTTTCCAAACATGTAACATACAGTAATTCATCTCATCATTTAATCCTTACAGCATCCTTGAGGTGAGGTCTTACTGTCATTGCTCCTATTTATAGGTGAGGAAAACTGAGGCATGGAGAAAACGATTCATTTCTAAGTGGTGCAGAAGGATTTGAACCCAAGTCATCTGACTCTAGAGTCCCTCTCGTAGGCATGTGGCCACACTGCTTCTTACCATGTGTGTGTGTGTATTGGGTGACTCCTTCCTGGCAGGAACAAACCCATTAGGTTTTTTTTAGGCATCTGTTTCAAAGGGTTCTTCTATATTTGTAAGCCAAACCTTTTTCTGCTGTTTCTCTCCTTCTTGCATCATTATACGATCCATAGTCCTCAGGACACACGGCCCCAGCCTCATCACAAGCAGTACATGCGACAATTTGTCCACCTGCAGTTCTGTCCCTGCCCAGGGCTGAGCACAACAGCCCACAGAGAATGCTTCTGCTGAGAGGTAGATTCTAAGGTGTGGACCCAGGATCTCTTAGGTAGTATTTTGAGACGTATTTGGACAAAAGCTACTGAGGCAGTATAGAAAATAGATACTGCTTGTCTTGAAAGCTAGGTCAAGGCAAATGTTTGTTTGTCTTTTAAAAATTATGGCAGTTAGCTGAAATTGTATTTCAACTGCTAGGAAACTAGAATGGCCAGATCTTAGAAACTGGTGGAGAGGCAGTCAGTTAATAAAAATTTCTCCGGAAGGAGTGATGGGGGAAGGAGAGAGGAGAGGGTGGGAGGAAGGAAGGGGAGGGAGCTGGCCCTTCCAGAGCAGTCATTTCCGGATTCTGTGGCCTTTAAATGAACACAGAGGTCTTTCGAGGCCTCTCAGAGCTCTGGCTGCCTTCTGCAGTCTTTGGCTGTGGGAGGCAGCATGGGAGGAGCCTGAACTGGCCTGACAGGGGCTGTCCTTTGCCCGCAGGGCACCCGTTCACCCCCAGCTGCAGCTCATGCCATATGTTGGCAGGGCCTGTGTTTCTGTGTCTTCTTTCCCAGCTGGCCTGGGAGCTCCTGGAAGGCAGGGCCTCTGCCACCTTCTGCTCTGCATCTCAGCACTTGAGTAGAGTCTGGCATAGACTCTATTTAGATTAGAGCATGGGCTCAGTACATACTTATCAAATTCAGTTGGCATCAAGAAGCCTGGATTCAAACATTTGCTTGGTGATCTTAGGCAGTGACTTGTAATGAACTAGAATATCAGTAGTTTTGAACTGTAAAACCTCTACTACATTGGATTAAATATGGGAACATGTAAAGAGGCCACACAGAGGAGGCCTTCAATCAGGGTTTCCTTCTTTTTTTTTGGCAGTCGAGCGTAAGCAGTGTCAGATCCCCATACAGAAACCACATCCACCAGGGAGTTCCTCATTGATCCTCACCCATCCTTTTAGCCAGGGACTGAAACTTCAAAAAAGAATGGATTCCCTTTTTAGAATATTGCAAAAGATCATGTCCTTTGTGGTTAAAGAATTGCCTTAAATAACATATCATTTTCACTTGAATATCCTGCAACAGGGGAACACTCGTGTTCATCCTTTCTTTCAGCATGTCCAATATATGTACAAGTTACATGGGAGGAGGCTGTATAAAGGTAGTGGTGAAACATCAGCTTGGAGACAGCCTGGTTTTTAATAAAATGTACACAGAACTTTTATGAAGACAGACATATTCTGGGACAGAAAGCAATTTTCAAATTTAAAAAGATTCAAGCCATACAAAGTGTGTTCTTTGATTACAGTGGAATTACATTAGAAATAAGTAACAGAAAGATTATCTGGAAAATCTCCAAATCCTTAGAAACTAAATGACACATTTCTAACCCACAGTCCAAAGAAGAAATTAAAAGGGAAATTAGAAGCTATTTTAAACTGAATGAAAATAAAAGCCCATCATATCAAAATGTGTGAGATGCCACTAAAGCAATTCTTAGTGCTGCTGGGGGTGGGGGAACATACAGCAGTAAATGTCTGCATCAGGAAAGGTCTCAAAGCAATGGCCTGAGCTTCCACCTTAGGAACCAGGAAAAGAAGAGCAAATTAAACCCAAAGCAAGGTGGAGAAAGGAAATAATAAAGATAAAAGCAGAAATCAGTGAAATAGAAAACAGAAAAACATGCTGGGCACAGTGTAATTACACGCCTGTAATCCCAGCACTTTGGGAGGCCAAGGCGGGTGGATCACTTGGGGTCAGGAGTTTAAGACCAGCCTGGCTAACATGGTGAAACCCCGTCTCTACAAAAAATATAAAAAATTAGCTGGGCGTGGTGGTGCATGCCTGTAATCCCAGCTACTCGGGAGGCTGAGGGAGGAGAATCACTTGAACCTGGGAGGTGAAGGTTGCAGTGAGCCGAGATTGTGCCGCTGCACTCCAGCCTGGCTGACAGAGTGAGACTCCATCTCAAAAAAAGAAGATAAAAAAAAGAAAACCAATAAAGAAAATCAGTGAAACAAAAGCCGATTCTTTGAAAAGATCAATACAATTGATAAACTTGTAGCTGTAATGATAAATGGAAATAAGGAGAGAAGACACATTACTAATGTTAGGAATGAGAGAGGTGACATCACTACAGATTCTATAGATATTATGCACAAGCTTGTGCCAGTAAATCCAACAACTTAGTTGAAATAGGCCTGATATTGTTACCAGTGGAGAATGTCCAGGTTCTTGGCGTTTTGAACAAAGAATTGGACAAAACACACAAAGCAATGAAAGAATGAAGCAATGAAAGCACAGATTTGCTGAAATGAAGGTACACCCCACAGAGTGGGAGCGGGCTGGAGCAAGTGGCTCAAGAGTGCTGGTTACAGAAACCTCTAGGGGTTTCCCATTGGTTACTTGGTTAGACCCTAAGTAAATGAAGTAGTGGCCTGCAACCAGTCTGATTGGTTGCAGAAGGTGACCAATCAGAGGCTGAAGTGAATTTTCAAAGTTACACCCCTGTGCAGATGAAGACTAGGCCTGTGACCAGTCTGATTGGTTGCGGGAGAGGACCTATCAGAAGTACTTTCCATTTTTCATCTGCAATGCAGAAAGTGGGGAGGGTTGGAAAGAGAACAGCCTCTGATCCTTTTGTTACCTGAGTGTGGAAAGTTAGGGTTTTCCTTTTGATTCACTTCTAGTCAGTCTGTGCAAACCAGCCTTAGGTTCCCTGCCTCCAGACCCTATTCTCCTGCCTCAACATTGTAATATAATAAGAAATACATATTTGCTCTCTGCTTCAGGTCCTTGGCACAGAACTCCTAAAACTCTTACAATTTCCTGAGCAATCAGTTGCTATGTACATCTTTTGTTATAATATTTCATCTTTGACCGCAGTTCTTGACCCAGATCTCCTAATCTGTTGGAATTTCCTGGGTGATAGGAGTGTCTTTTGTTCTAATGAGGCATGTCTTGGTGGGCACCTAAGTGGGTGCTGGTCACCAGAAAGACCAAGCCACAGTTAGAAACTTGGAACTTTCAGCCCTACCCCCATCCTCCAAAAAGAGGAAGGGGGCTGGAGATAGGGTTAATAATTGATCATGCCTATATGATAAAGCCCACATAAAAATCCCTGAAGAACTGTGGGGTTCAGAGAGCTTCTGGGTTGCTGAGCATATGTATGTGCGGGGAGAGGGGCCCAGAGAGGGCATGAGAGCTCCATGCTCCTTCCCTCAAGCCCTGACCTGTGTGTCTCTTCATCTGCTGTTCATCTGTATCCTTTATCACATCCTTTATTAATGTAATAAGTAAATATAAGTGTTTCCCTGAGTTCTGGGAGTTGCTCTAGCAAATTATTGTACCCTCAGAGAGGGTCATGAGAACCTCAATTCATAGCTGGTCAGCCAGAAGTATAGGTTGACAACCTGGAACCTAGAATTGGCATCTGAAGCTGGAGTCAGGCTTGTGGGCCTGATACTTTAACCCGTGGCATCTAACTCTAATGCCAGCTCCAGGTAAATAGTGTCAGAATCAGCCAGGCACAGTGGCTCACGCTTGTAATCTCAGCATTTTGGGAGGCCGAGGTGGGCGGATCACTTGAGGCCAGGAGTTCGAGACCAGCCTAGCCAACATGGCGAAACCCCATCTCTACTAAAAATACAAAAATTAGCTGGGCATGGTGGCACATGCTTGTAATCTCAGCTACTTGGGAAGCTGAGGCACAAAAATCGCTTGAACCCGGGAGGCGGAGGTTGCAATGAGCCGGGATCATGCCATTGCACTCCAGCCTGGGTGACAGAGTGAGACTTTTGTCTCAAAAGAAAAAAAAAAGTGTCAGAATTGAATTGAATCGTAGGACACTCTGTTGATGTCTTCTGGAGAATTACTTGATATGTGGGGCAACCCCCCACCCACATTTTGGTGACATGAGGTATTCTGTGTTGAGTGTGGGAGTAGGAAAGAGAGTTTTGTTTTTGCTGTCTCATACAGGAAAATTTCTTAATAGGTATAACCTTTCAAAACCTCCCCTCAAACACACAACAAAACAAAACAAAACAACAACAACAACAAAAAAAAACCCTCTAGGCCCAGATGGCTTCAGTGGGGAATTTTACCAGACATTTAAGAAAGAAATCCTACCAACTCTACATAAACTCTTCCAGAAACTAGAAAAGGAAGGAATGCTTCCCAACTCATGCTATGAAGCTGGCAATACCCTGATACTAAAGATAAAGATATTACAAGAAAAGAAATGTACAGACAAGTATTTTACATGAACATCGATGTGAAAATTCTGTCAAATTGAATTCAACAATATGTAAAAAAGCCATTATGATCAAGTGTGGTTTATCCCAGGAATGCAAGATTAGTTTAACATTTGAAAATCAATGTAATTTACCACTTTAAAAAACTAGGAGGGGGAAAAACCCCTCTAATCATGTCAGTAATGGAAAAGCATTAGACAAAACCCAGCCTCTATTGCTGATACAAACACTCAGCACACTAGAAATAGAAGTGAGCCTCCTTAACTTGATAAAGAATATCTGCAAAAAACCTACAGGTAACATACTTATCGGTGAAGGACTGAATGCTTCCCCCTAAGATCAGTAACATGGTCAGGGTATTCACTTTCACCGCTTTTATTCAACACAGTATTGCAGCTTTTAGCCAGTACAGTTAGGCCAAAAAGAAATACAAGGCTTCTAAATAGGAAGAAGTAAAATTGTTTTTATTGATAGACAACGTGACTGTGTAGAAAATTCAATAGAATCTACAAAAAATCTCCTAGAACTAATATGAGTTCAGCAAGCTTGCAGGATACAAGATAAATATATAAAAATCTGTTGTATTTCTCTATACCAGCAACAATTGGAAGTAAAAATATACTGTATACAATAACATCAACAATATTAAATAGGAATATATCTGACAAAAGATGAACAATATTTGTACACTGGAAATTATAAACCATTGCTGAGATAAGTTAGTTCTTAACTGAGAGTAGAGATAAATCATGTTCATGGGTGAGAGGATTCATTAGTGTTGAGATGTCAGTTCTCCCCAAATTGATCTACAGATTTAAGGCAATCTCAGTCAAAACCCCAACAGGGAAATTTACAAGCTGATTCTAAAATTCCTTTTTTTTTTTTTTTTTTTTGAGATGGAGTCTCACTCTGTCACCCAGGCCGGAGTGCAATGGCACAATCTTGGCTCACTGCACCCTCCGCCCCCCGGGTTCAAGCAATTCTCCTGCCTCAGCCTCCTGAGAAGCTGGGATTACAGGCACCTGCCACCATGCCTGGCTAATTTTTGTATTTTTTTAGTAGAGACAGGGTTTCACCATGTTGTCCAGGCAGGTCTTGAACTCCTGACCTCAGGTGATTGAACCACCTCGGCCTCCCAAAGTGTTGGGATTACAGGCATGAGCCACCGCGCCCAGCCCTAAAGGTCTTAAGGAAATTTAAAGGACCTAGAATAGCCAAAACAATTTTGAGAAAGATCAACAAAGTTGGCAGACTAACATTACCTGATTTCAGGATTTACTATAAATAAATCTGTACTTTTCAAGACAATATGGTATGGGTATAAACATAGACAAATAAATAGATCAGTGATTCAGCCATTCCACCCAGAGATATTTACACAAAAGAAATGGAAGCATATTCCATACAAAGATTTGTATATGAATGTTTTAAACAACTTTATTTATAATAGCCCCAAACTGGAAACAACCCGTATTTCTACCAACAGGTGGATAGATAAATTGTGGTACATCTTTATGATGGATGCTACTCAGCAACAAAAAAGGAATGAACTATTAATCCATGCAGCAGTTTAGCTGAATCTCCAAATAATAGTGCAGAGTGAAAGAAGCCACACTAAAAAGTACAGTGTTATGATTCCATTAATGTAAAACTCTGGAGAAGGAAAACTAATCTGGAGTGACAGAAAACAGGTCAGTTTTTTCCTGGGAATGGGAGGAGGGGGATTGCACAGAAGCATGAAGAAGAAACTTCTGGAGGTGTTGGATGTGTCCATGATGTTAGATCATGCAGATAGTATGCTTGTGGTTGTTGTCTGCCTTAAATACGTTCAGCTTATGGCATTTCAATTATGCCTTAATAAAGCTGTTAAAAAAAAAGAAAACTCACTGGGAACCTTGTAGCCTCTTCCCCAACCATTCTACTCAAACTTCTCTCATCTAAGACACACTGGCCCTTTCTTGCCCGATCCATTATATTTGTCTCTGTCCTGATTTACTCAACTTCTCATTGCACTTGACTTAGGTGAGCACCTCTTTCTGCTAGAAACACTTTTCCTTCTTGGCTTCTGAACATCACATTCTCTTGGGTTTTTCCCCTAGCTCTTGTGGCTCCAAGTCCTCTAGCAAACCTCATTTGTTAGGGTCACCTTTGACCCTATCTTCCTCTCTATTTATACTCTACTCAGCTCCAAGGTTATCCCACCTAGTCCTGCAATTTAAAGCAGCAGCATCTGTACATCCCAACAGAATTTTCTGGGATAATAGAAAGAGTCCCTATCGGCATTGTCCACATGGCAGCCACTAGCCATCTGTGGCTATGGAGTACTTGAAATGTGGCTAGCGTGACTAACAAATGAATTTCAAATTTTATTTATTTTATTTTATTTCAATTTAAATAGCCACATATGGTTAGTGGCTACCGTATTGAATAGTCCAGGTCTAGATCACTGTATGTTTACAAACTGTGGGTGGGAACACATTTGCTGGTCTGGACTTTTATTTTTTCAGAATAAAATAAATTCTATTTTTCACAAAATATTTGTTTCAGGCTGGTATCTCCAGGGCTCACGCATAGTTGTTTTTTTGGTTTGGTTTTGTATGTAAGTTGAAAGGTACTGATCTAGATGCCAATGATGTCCATGTTAATGTTTTCAACCATGAGCTGAGGCCCAAAGTCATATTTGTCATCCTGACATCTCATCACAAATCTGTAAGCCTGCTGTTTTTCCCTCCAGTTTTCCCACATCTCAGCAAATGGCACTATCTTTTCCTCCAGTTGATGCGGAACAGTGACCTTAACTTTCTGCTTTCCTGTCCCCGCTCCCCACCACACCCTACTCCCACACTCAGTCCAGCAGCAAGGTCTACTGGCTCTGCCTCCTAAATGGGTCCCGGGTCTACCCACTTGTTTCCATCTGGGTTTCTATCAACATACTCTAAGCCCATGGCATCTCTTGCCTGGAGTACTGCTGTAGCTTTAAACTGGTCTGTGATTCACTGTTATCTTCATAAGACCCACAGTGGCCAAAGGAATCTTCCAAAGCCATAAATCAGATGCTGCTGCTGCCCTACTCCAGAGCCTCCAAGAGCTTTCCACCGCGATGCTCTGTTGTCACCTTTCTGTGCCTATGAGGCCCTGGTAACTGGGCCCAGCCCTCCACCACAGTCACCCTGGCCATTCTGTGCCAGGGACTTCCACTTCCTTGCTTATTTATCTTCAGGGCTCTGCACATGTGCTGTGACCTAGGCCCCCCAGATCTTCCCAAGATGGCCCCTCTCTGTTAATTCGTCTTAACTCAGAGGTGATTTCCTCAAAGGAGCAGCACTTCTCTGACTAAATCAGTGTCTGTAACCCAAGTTGGAGTGATAGTATTTTAGGAGTAAATGAGATACATTGTTACTGAAATAGAGTGCTTTTGAGTAATAGGAGCCAAGAGCCATCAAAGTATTCTTGACTAGAGATCCTTGAATTTTCTTTGCAAATCATCTGTAATCAACAAAATCCTTCTGTGCAAGTGATACTGCCAAGTTTCTGTATGGAGAATAAATATTGGTCTTGCTATTTTTTAACTTAGTCGACTGAGCACCCCATTATGCAAATTTAATGAGCAGTTTAAAATATGCATATTATGCACAACATAGTGTATTAAGATATAGATGTATAAATTATGTTAATATAAAATTTAAAATGAGAGTATTTCATTAATGTGAATATATCATATGCACAAGGCAAATAGCATTTATTTAAACTTTTTAATCTCTGAAATTTATGTACATCATGATTAGCTTTGTGAGAAAGTTTGAATTTGATTTAGGTTACCAAATTTGATTTCAATTATCCAAATTTAAATTTGATTGTCATGAAGAGAAAGGGTCTGTAGGGTCGATTATTCCTTATGTAATTTTAGTCTTTACTTTTGAAAATGTGTTATTAAAATAGTGCAGAAAAATTACCAGTTATTAACAAAATAAATTATAGGGTTTGTGATTTTTGACCTTTGCTTTAAAAAAAAAAACAAGCTTACATTCAAATACTGAAACTTTTTGTAGTAGTCATATGCATAACAGATTCCAAAAACAACAAAATTGAAACTGTATGTGCAGAATACTATGTATTGGTTAAACCACATAACACAGGAAGCAATAGGAAATGCATTTACATTTGCAAAATTAAAATTGAATATAAATAGGAAAATGTGGCATGATTTTATCCTAGAAAATTATTTAAATCAGAATAGACAGTGTTCAGAAAATTAAAATAAGGCCTCCATTTTACTTCACTTGTATTTCATTCTGTACAAGTTCAGAAATGGTGGTGATTAAAATGTTTAAGTCACTTTACATTCTTCTGGGATAGCTCTCCAAAGGGAATAATCCAAGCTACAGACAAAAATTTATGTACAAAGACATTAATTATGGCATTGTTTATAATTTTGAAAAGTCAGGAGCCATCCAAATATCCAGTGGTGGGAGGAATTAAGCAGATTGTATAACATCCTTACAAAAAGATTATATAACCACTAACATTAATTTTTAGGAAGATTGTTTAATGTGGGAAAAAGCATCTGACATAATGCTAGGTGAAGAAAAAGGATATATTTATATGGTATGATCTTAATTAGGTGAAAACAATATATTTTCTTCAATATCCATAGAAGAAAATATATTAATAGTAGTTAATTCTGAGGACTGCATTGTTGCTGGTTGTATTTTCCAGGTTTTCTAGAAAAAACACATATTACTTTTATAATAGGGAAAAGATTATTCATAAAATAAATTTTGGTGCTAATATAATATTAAATATTTAGGGTTACTGTGCTTTATAGCCAGAGAGTAGTGCAGGGCTCATTTAGTCTGGGAGCTCATGAGTGAGGATTATAATTGATAAGGGAGATTGAGAGCTGTTTTTCAGATGGCTCCATGGACAGCAAAGTTCCTCGGTGTTTTTGCTCTCAGATAGTCCCTGATGTGCTCAGTTCTGTCACTTACTGACTGTCGCTTGCTGATCAGAAAGTCTGATTGGCTGTTAGCTTTGTATTTGACAAATATAAAACAGGAAGACCAGGTAGTTGTTACCTAATAAATATGACTTATCTGGTGGCCAAACATTTTAAAACAGGAGGCAACAATGAGAGATTCCTGATGGTGTAAAGTGGGAACCATTCTGGATCATTTTTCAATCTTTAGGTTCTGATCGATTTACAGGTCATGAAATCCTTTTAGTGAGTCTTCCCTAGCATTACTTGGTAAATGAAATTAGAGTAGAATAGAAATACCAGAGTGCATGGCATGTAGTAAGTATCCTGTAAGTTTTAATTTCAGATGTGTGTTTGTAGGTACCGGATTGTAACATAAAGTGTGTTTTTGTTTTGGTGTGGTTTTTTTATCTATAGTTTGCTGTCAAAAAAGTTCAAAGACTCTTAGTGTGATCTACACCAGTGGTGTGCAGTATTCTCCAGTGATAAGTAGCATCAGTGTCACCTGGGAGCTTGTCAGAAATGCACCTTATTGGGCCCCACCCAGATCTACTGAATCACAAACACTAGTGGTGGGTCCCAGCACTGTGTGGTCCTTAATGAGTCCCTGTCTTAGTAGTCAATTTTCTGTTGCTATAAGAGAATATCACAGGCTGGGTATTTTATTATAATAGAGGTTTATTTAGCTCACAGTTCTGGAGGCTGGGAAGTCCAAGAGCATGGCACTGGCATCTGGAGAGGGCCTTTTTGCTGCATGATGTCATGGTGGAGGTTATCACATGGTGAGAGGACAAGTGTGTGCCAGCTCAGGACTTTCTTCTTCTTATAAAGTCACCAGTCCCATCTTGGGGACCCTACTCTGATGACCTTATCTAATCCGAACTACCTCCCAAAGGCCCTACCTCCAAATGCCATCAACATATTAATTTGAGGATTAAGTTTCCAATACATGAAATTTGGAGGACACATTCAAACCATAGCAGTCCCCCTGGTGATTCTGATGCACACTCAAATTTGAGGCACACTAGTCCAGCCTTGCCATTCTTGGTGAGGTTCAAGGACTAACACTGGCATCACCTGTGAGCTAGTTGGAAATGCAGAATCTCAGACCCCAACCTGGACAGGCTCACTCAGAATCTGTGAGATCACCGGTTAATTTATTTGCATGGTAATGTTAAATAGCTCTGATCTCAACACAAATGCCTCAGGGGCCAAGTAGGTCATGTCAGTAGTGAAAGTAGCCTGGTTTCCCCCCTAAAGAAAGTAGAACAATAAGAAGGCATTGTGGTGTGAAGTTTTAGTATTCTTGATTTGTTTTTAAAAATCCTGTATTATACCAGTGGGGGTTAACACATTCAACCAAATTCATCAACTAAGGTTAACTGCAGTTGATATCAATTACTTTAAGCAGATTTTTAAACACAGAATTTTAATAGTGACCCTCATATTAACTTCTTCTGATCTCTTTTAGGAATTTATCAAAGAGCTGCTTTCTCGGATAAGAGGCATGAGGAAACTGAGCCCTCCGCAGAAGAAGAGTGTATGATTCTGGAACAGGGTGAAACTCTCCCAGAGACGAAGAAAGAGTCCTGGGATTTGTACTTCATGAAGACTTTTGTGAAAGAATAGGTGTCCTTATGAACAACTTTTTTTTTTTTTTTTCTTTTTTTGGTGTGAAGGTGGGGGGGTCTATTAGACATTTATTCAAGAGCGTTCTTTTTTTGGTTTTAAAGGTTTTTGTTAATGTAATATTTTAATAGCAAAGATATCATGACTCTAGCCACAGCCTAACCAAGGATTATCAAAGGAGGTGGACACTCAAGGAAGGGCTGCGCCAGGCTGCGTTTTCTGCAAGGACTCAGATGTTCAGTACCTTATGATACAGGGAAGATAGTTTTCTTACAAGTAGTTTGGTAATATTTTTTTCTTAAGTTGTACATTTGACTCAGCTGTCAAATTTCTCATACTTGTATATATCTACACACAACTAAGTTAAAATGTTGATGTGAGTTTTATTTCACATGGATGGAATAAACTTGTGGTTGTCCTTTAACTGGAGGTCCCAGCACATGTGTTTTCAAGAGGCCACTAGGCATTCTTCACTGAGTGCTGCTGACTTCAACGTTCACTTTATGCACCAAAGTGAAAGAATTCAGTGTATCCGTTATTTTAATGCGCTACACCACAGAAATGTTAAGTTGGTCAAGGGCTTAATTTATGGAATTTCTATTATTTCATTGGTTGGGATGCTTTGCCAGGTCATGTGCTTATTGTCTCATTTTGTAGTCTTTTAAAGTTGTATGAACCCTTAATTTGAAGAACTAACTTGATTTCTAGAGAAATATCCACACTATCTCAGTGGTATTTTGCATTGGAAAAAGGAAGCACTGTGTAGCAGTGAATTGTCTGCTTTCCACTGAGTACTGTGTATTATTCTCTCTCCAGGAAAGCAGATCAAAAGAAAGTTAGCAGATTGAGTGTCTTCTTCCTTAGAAATAGGTTCTGGTAGCTTCTGTGCCTGGGTAGCATCAGACCAGTGGGAGTAAACTGAGTGTTAAGTGTCAAGGTGAGAAAGCCTCACATTCTCTCAAGACAGTTGCTCTAGGAGCTGATGTGGCTGGTTTGGAAGTGTGGAGATTGCATTTCTGGCTTCTCTCAATGGCTTGTGTTGAGGACTCTGGGTGCTCCTGGCCCTAATTGTGCACCCTGATCCCCGTGCTTGGAGCTAGGCCTGGTGGCGTGCTCTAGCCCTCTCAGTTACCAGGTCTTTGGAGAAGGATCAAAATTCAGATGGAATGTGGGATGGGTAATAGGTGAGAGTAGAAACTCTTCCTTCCCTCCAGGAGGCCCCTGCTGCCTCCCACAGAAACCCACCTACCATAAGATGTCTTCAGGTGGCCTTGTCCAAGGATGGGGGTCAGGCATTTTATATCAAGGGTGCTCTGAACATATTTTATTTTTTAAAAAAACTATGTTTGTGAATTTTGCGTATACTGGCAAGCTTTTGAAAATGTATTTAATTTTGTATTGTTTACCAATGATTTATTTACAAGATATTTACTCAAATAAATGGAGCTGCTTACAAGCCTGTTGACATGTGTGGCTTGCGCAACACGTTAACATGATGGTTGTGCTGTGTCAGTTTCTCTGCAGAGGTGAGGACCAAGCACCTCACCTCGTTTCGTTTCATTTTCAAGGATTTCTAGGCATGTAATCCTGGCCCTCTCCTCAGGCATCTTCAGATCAGGTGGTGAAAGCAAAGGAGCTGGGCCACATTCTTGGGCTGAGAAAGAAGACGAGCTCTGTGTGCTCAGCCTGGCACTGTCCTAGGCCATGCTCCTTTCATTTAATTAAAACTCCTCTTTGCCGTTTGACAAGAACCCTCAAAAACATTTCAAATTAGTAAACTATTCCACTTGTTAGAATGCCTTGCACCATGGAAGTCAGAAAAATACAGAATGGGCAGGATTTCTGTTAGGCTTAATTGACCAGCCCATGTGATGGTCTCAGATGAAGTAAGAATTGACTTTTCCTCCAAAGGCCTCTGCTCCCACCACACACTTCCTCCCCACCTTCCCTCCTGCCCTGATCCCCGTGAGTGCTTCAGCAAGAAGTTTGGGCCTCTTCCTTGACTCCCCAGTATGCTCCCAGTCACCCAGCTTGTCCTCTGTGAATACTTCTCAAACATATCCCATGTCCAACTTTCCTGGATTGCTGCCACCACCTTGGGAACAGATTCTCCATGTCCAGGCTTGTCTCCCTCTGATCCATCCTCCACCCAGTTGCCAGAATAGTCTGATGACTCCACCCCCTGCTTGAAACCCGAACCCTCTGCATGCCTTATGAGAAATGTTGTCTCTGCCTCTCCCACCTCATCTTTTGGCCTTGTACTCATGCCCAGTTCTGCCAAATTCCTTGGAGTTTCTGGCGTGTTCTATGTATTTTCTTCTCTGGTGCTTTGTAAAATCTGTTGCCTTGGCCCAGAACGCCCCCTCTGCCAACAGGCTGTATCCAGAGAGCTGGGTTAGACCCCCTCCTAGGTGTGTTCCCCCTCAGCTCCAGCCTATGCTCTGTCATAGACGCATCCACAGTATCATTATTGCCTATCCATTTGTTGGTGTCTTCTGTTAGAATCTAGGATCCTCGAGGCTGGGAATCTGGACTTCACCAAGCATCTGGTCCTGGGCTTGGCCCATCAAAGAGATTGTGTGTTTGCCAGTTGAATGAAAATGACAAAAGATTCAAGAAAACTCCACTGTTTTCTTCCCAGCTAGAGTTGTGGTTCTTAGATCTGAGTGTACATTTGAATCACTGGGAAGCTTTAAAAACAATGGAAGCCTAGGCCTCAGTCAATTCTGACCAGTTAAATCAGCGTCTCCAGGACAAGAGCTGGGGTGTTTGTTTTCAAGCTCTCCAGCTTGTGCATCGCTGGGCCATTGGGTCACTCTTGTGCCATTGGATGGCCAGATGCATTAGCTTGACCTCAGCTCTCCATGTTTATGCTATTACAGCAGTTGGCAGCTGTGGTATTAGCACATTCACTATTTCTCATACAGAGTCTTCTCACTAGGGCAATGGCTCCAAATTATCCAACTTCTAGTGCCACGCTCACTTGAACATTGGGAAATCTCAATGTAAACTTCATGGAGTGGCTTCCATTTATAATGATCATAATAAAAGCACTGTGCTAAGTGCATGCTTTACCTCATTTAATCCTGACCTTAACCTTATGAGGCAGGTGGCATTCTCATTTTACAGATAACAAAATAAACTCAGGCTTAGCAGCTTACCTAAGTCCACACAGCTACAACACTGAGATTCAAACCGAAACCTATTTGGCTCCAAAGTCCCATAACCATTAGACTTTCTTGCCACTCTTAGGGAATTACTCTTAGTTCCACTCACAAGAGTGAACCCCAGAAGCCACATTTAAAGTGAGCCAGGTCCCTGAGCTGGCAGGGTAGGGGAGGAGGCCTTGTGGATGGAGGAGATCCCAGCCACCTGTGGGGCTCTTCCTCACTCCTGGGAACTGAGGGGCTCCCTGCTCCCCATCTGCAGTGCAGCCAGGCCCTGTGATGCTGGCCCTCCTTATCCAGAGTCCTCTTGCCTTTTCCCCATAACATAAAGCTCCTGGACTTGGGCTTAGCAGCTGAGCAAGGAGTATCCAGCCATCAGTTTCCTGAGAAAGAGCAGCTCAGGACAAGGTGATTTTCAATTCCTGAAACACAGGAATTAAACAGGTTTTTACTTATTTATCACTGACATAGTTTGGATATTTGTCCTCTCCAAATCCCATTTTGAAATTTGATCTCCAGTGTTGGAGGTGAGAGGTGTCTGGGTCATGGGGGCAGACCCCTCATGAATGGCTTGGTGCCATTCTCCTGGGATTGAGTGAGTACTTACTCTTAGTTCCCTCTAGATCTGGTTGTTAAAAAGAGCCTGGCACCTCCTCCCCTCTCTGTCTTACTTTGTCTCTTGCCATGTAACAAGCCGGCTCTCCTTCTGCCGTGATTGGAAACTTCTGAGGTCCTCACCAAAAGAAGATGCTGGTGCCATGCTTCCTATACAGTCTGCAGAAGCACGAGCCAAATAAACCTCTTTTCTGTATAAATTGCCTGCCCTCAAGTACTTCTTTATAGTAACACAAACAGCCTAAGAGAATCACCTAAAGTCTCCATAAAAGATTGTGTGCTGTGCAAAATCAGCTTTTGGAAACCTAAGCTGTTTTTGACATGACTGCTGTTTAGCAAGAGAGTGGCAGGTCCACAGCTACTGGACACATCCCCATCCCTACTCAGCCACCCTATTTTTGCCTCTGAGTGAAAGGTTCTGGGGCTTCCCTCTGCTTCCTGGGAACCTTTCCTGGAATCTAGCCACTTTGAGAGTGAGCCTGTGTAGTCATGAGTCATATCTGTCCCTCTATGGCCCCTATCTACTTCCTTTGACTCTTGTCTTTGGGTGCTCAGAGTCAAGGAGTCAGCATGCTTCAGTGCTGCTGCATAGCCTAAGAGAGAAGTGCTGTGGGTGGCAGGGACCCTTGTCTGTTGTCTAAGAAAACAAAACTCCTATCAGGTAGTTGGAACTTTCTGAAAGCCATTTTCAAATTGGACACAAGCATACCACTATTTTCCCCTACTGGTTTCTCTTTGCTTGAATTAATTTTAACCCAAATAGTCCTGGAGAATTATTCCTCAGAACTAGTCTCATTTCCTTGAGGGCTTGGGGTACAACCCACTGTGTGTTTGTAATTTGCCTGTGAAAATGGAGTGGCTTCTCAGTCTTCTATGGGTGAGAAAGAACAGTGCAGGCTTCATGGAGTTCCCACCCAACCCCACTCAGAAACAAACGCTGGAAATGCTTCACTAATAGCCTTCTTGTGCGGCCATGAAGGCCAACCAGTTCTCTCTTGCTGACTGGAACATCTTGCCTGGGGATGGATTGTTCTTTTAAGACTGGATTGTTCTCTGCCTCCCGTGTCTCTGTGGGTGTTCCCATCACAACACATTAGCAGACATTTCAATAAGACTGATACTAGAACAGCTACAAACGAAGTCCTTGAGAAACCTGCTTTTCTGTTGTTTTATTGAGTCAATTGGATAAATAAGGGCAGATTAGTGTCTGGTGTGTGTTTTCTTCATGCTCAGTCTCCTTGGTGGGGTGTAAATGAAACTAGCGGGGTGGGCTTCTTTGGGCTCACCTTGTTCCAGTGGATTCTAGGAGGTAATTAGTTCCAGCAAGCACAGGGGGTAAAGAAGAGTGCATTCTAAACATAGGCGCTGTATAGACTTAATCGTAATTCAGTGCTCAAGTTGTTAGGAGACATTTCTACATGGTTCTCATGTTTCTGCATGTCTTGTGAGTGAGACTGCCTTTGTTCCAGACCCTTTTTCCAAGAATGTTTATATGTATAGCAAACAGCCTTGGAAGTTAGAGATAGTGTCTCCATGCAGAGCAAAGCTGTCTATTATAAAAGATATGGGTTCCCTAAGTGTCGAGCCCCTTTCCTGGGATGCGACCCACTGCATGCACGGGCGTCATCTGTCCTTCTTTGCAACACCCTAGGAGAACTGGGGCTCGAGAAGTGCCACTACTCTAGCCACTGCTATTGCTGTAACTGTCCGTCCTCTCTGACTCAGGAATGTAGCGTCTTCTACCAGCATCTATGAAACTGACAGGCTAATTTGTTAGCTTACAGTAATGTAAAAGCTTAGACCCTATACAAGTCTTGACAATGGTCAGTTGTCTTGGTCTCTTTCAATAGGACTTGAATCATTTTTGTCATTAATAGACATTTTCTTATATTTAGACTCTGATTGATTAATCATTTTCAAATGCATAGGGTCGGAAGTTTCCTTTAAAGAGATTTCATGCCTGGAAGTGGTTGTTCTGTGGAAGGAATTTAATTTCACAAAAGCCATCTTTTCTTTTCCTCATTGTTAGCAACGTGAAGCGAATGTTGCCTGGGGTGAAAAGACTCATGAAAGAGAGATGGAGAGCTGGACTGTCCTGGGAGTTTACAGCAAAATTACCCAGTAGAGTGAGGCAGAGAAGACAAGCAAAGATTCTTGCCTCGAATCTTTCTGTTTAAAATATGTATCTACATAATATGAGTGGTGCATCATCACTGGCAATTTTGAAATTCCCCAGTTAATCTCTAGAAGCAGTTTTGTGAACTTACTTGCAGTATCACGGCCCACCCAGTGGTTACCAAAAATAGAAATTGAAGTCAGGGAATATCTGAGGCTACCAGATTGATTCTATTCAGGTCGCTAAATGATTCACATAAAGTGTAACCCAACACACCCTCCGGGTCACAAGATGCTTGAGGGTGAGTGATTTACTATTTGGTTTTCTGTTATTAGTAGCACAAAATTACTCCTTTGGTGTTGATTAGATTTTTAAAAGGGAACATTTCTAACTCAGACCTCCTTTCTGATAGCTCATGGATAAGGGACAAATAAGCTTATTTGTCTTTTCTTAAATATCCTTCTATAGCACTTAGGGTAGCACCTTGCTCTTTTTGGCTGTAATCTCAACATGGGGAATCAGTATGTGTAATCTATAGTGTTTCATCCTCACAGAATACCCCAGAGCCATAGAGAATCACCTCTTTCTGTAATTGGTGGTGAGAGAATTAACCAAAACCTCTCAAACTGATTTTAAAAAATGCATAGTTTTTTTTCTCCTAATCTTATTTTCTATCTGAAACATCTGTGCTTATTTGAGAGCTGGGAAACTCCCTACTTAAATATTTAATCTAGGATGTCTTAAAATTATAGTTCATGTGGACTTAGTGAGGTCCTCATAATCTCTGAAACTGTGTAGGACATGGAACTTAAAGAGAAAGGAGAGACAGATTGAGGTGAGCCACACATAGAGCAACAGAGAGAGATGGTGATCCCAAGACAGGATGCTGGAAGGAAGAGAGCCAGAGAGCAGCAGACAGGCATGAACATGTGTGGGAGGGTCCATGCCACATTGGGGTCTCAAAGTGTCCATACCTTGAACAGGTGAAGAGCCAGGACCCAGAGTCTTGGAGCCCAGGCCCACAGGAGACTGCAGCCACCCAGGGAGCCAGGGCTCGGGCGTCCCAGGAATAGCCAGGGTCAAGCTCTGCCTCCCATCCTCAGGCTCAAGCCTTCACCTTGATCGGATTTCCTCGTCTCCTTCATTCCCACATCATCCACTCTGCTGAATTCCTTCCATAGATGATCACTTCTCCCCAGGACACCGCCCCAGCAGCAAGTAACAGCCTGCCTGGCAGCAAGCCTTGCACGGGCCCATCCCCACCCGCTCACAGGCACACACTGGCTTGTTCAGGAGATGGGTTCCAGCTCCCTTCTTCCTCCCTGCACTCCATGTTGGGTTGCTTCGCCTGTGGGTTCTCATGCTTACGAGCCCTTGGTGTAACTTTGCCTCCAACCTGTTCAGCATCACGTCAACTTCAATTGCCAATGCCCTAACCCACTCCCTTATGCTTCCATCATCTTGTTTAGGCTATCAGACAAACAAATTAAGACGGAAATGTGAATACTGCCACGCAATACAGAGCAATGGATGGGAGGAAAGTCCATACTTTGTCGTCTTATCTCCAGGAAGAAATGAAGGCGGGAAGAGTAAGAATGATGCCCTGTTCCTTAACAAAACACTTTGTGCATTCTTTATTGTGTCATAGCTGTGCAAGGAAACAAAGCTATTGCATTTTATTTGGGCTGGAAATGTAAAATCCTTAAAATATAACTTTTAGAAGGAAGGCAGTTGCTCTTTTTCCTCGTGTCTTATCATGAGAGTCATTTGATCCAAGATACTGCTCCTTAACTTACGCTTTTTATTTGGAAGAAACACTAACGATACTTCTTAGGGCTATTGTACAGAGAAAGTAGGTTGCACATTTAACCTTAGGAACAGAAACTGCTGTTGCTTAAGTACCGCTCACCCTTTCACCACCTGAGATGAACAATGACTCAACCATATGATGAAACAGACAAAGCCATGTTTCTAATGAGGCCAGAGCCTGAAGGCAGAAACCCTTCAAGAGCTGAATTTCCCATTTTGTTGCCAACAACAAATAAACTCAGTGTTCGTTCAATGATGATTAATCCGGCAAAAACCATGCAGAAATGAAGGAGCTTTAAAATGATCATCATTCATCAACCCAACCGTCTCCCTTGGATACCCACTTCATTACTAAGAGAGTAATTATTTTTGTGTTGTCAGTTTTAGGGAAAAGCCCTTGAGGATTATTCATTGGTAATTGGAAAAATAAATGTTAATGTCTTCTGTGGATTAGGAAAGAATGTTTTATGACTAACTGTTCAGACGCTTCTGTTGCATTGCCTGAGTTTGGAAGCTTCATTGGTTTTCCAGCCAAGGCTTCATAAAAGCTTTCAAATTACCTGTAGCTGTCAGAGGAGTCTCCTCAAGGAGATGGATGAAGCTTGCCCACGATGCCGCATTCCAGGTTTTTGTAATAATGCTGTGGCAGCCCCATCTTTCTCCCGACTTTTATTTTATTTAATTTTATTTTCTTGAGATGGAGTCTCATTCTGTCACCCAGGCTGGAGTGCAAATGTGCAATCATGGCTCACTGCAACCTCTGCCTCCCAGGTTCAGGCAATCCTCCCACCTCAGCCTCCTGAGTAGCTGGGACTATAGGCGTGCACCACTATGCTGGCTAATTTTTGTATTTTTTGTAGAGACAGGGTTTCACCATGTTGCCCAGACTGGTCTCACTCTTGGACTCAGGCAATCCTGCCTGCCTTGGCCTCCCAAAGTGCTGGCCCCGACTCTTTTTAAATTGTGGTCCCAAGGCCAAGCTGTAGTGCCAGTGATTTTCCTCATTGAGGAAATGAGCTCAGGTTATTAGAAGTGATGAAGTCAGCAGGCCCCCACAGGATGAGGTTTTAGTAGCCACAGGGCTTGAGGTGCAGCCTCTGGGAACCCAATCTCTTGATCTACAAGGGTGGCTCTGGGGAATGTGAAAAAATTGGACAAAAATACTATCTAGCCCCAGCAGGAAGGATTAGGGTGGCCCTTGACAGTGTGGAGTGGTAAATACACCCATAAAAATATGTTGAAGAATGAGGGGCCGGGGTGGAATTGGCTTCCCTCTGTAATATATTGACAAAAGGGCCGGGTTTAGTTTTTCTCTGCAGAATGGTCCAAAGCAGTTGTGGCAAGAACAGGCCCAGGAAGAGCCGGAGTCTCCCTCTTACTATTAATTTTGGATGACCCCATGCAGCGCCCATTCAGCCTGTCCAGCTCACATGACTACACACAGGTTTAATCAAGAATCTCTTCCCAGCTGGGGGCAGCGGTTTACGCCTATAGTCCCACATTTTGGGAGGCCGAGGTGGGCAGATTGCTCGAGCTCAGGAATTTGAGACCAGCCTGGGCAACATGGCAAGACCTCTTCTCTACAAAAAAAATATGAAATATTAAGCAGCATGGTGGTGTGTGTCTATAATCCCAGCTACCTGGGAGGCTGTGCTAGGAGGATCACTCAGCCCGGTGGTTGAGGCTGCAGTGAGCTGTGATCGCGCCACTGCACTCCAGCCTGCGTGAGAGAGTGAGAGCCTGTCAAAAAAAAAAAAAAAAAAAAAAAGGAAGAAAAGAAAGAAAAAGGAAAAGAAAAGAATCTGCAAGCTCAAACTACAAGTAATGGGGCCATCAGCTACCTTTTATTGAGCGCTTACCGTGCCACGTACCGTGCACTTGAGTTTATTGTCCACAGAATCTTCACAGTTACACTTGCCTCAGGAGGGGATTGTCTTTCCCATTATATAGATAAGGAAACTGAGGCTTGGAGAGAGTAAGTACTGTAAGGTCATACATTCAGTAGATGATAAAGCTTCTATTTCAAGGCCAGTGATCTGATTACAAAGCCAATTCTGCTAAACTGTGTATAGCTAGTGCTTATACATGGAACTTAGACTCCAAGTTAGACTGTTACCTGGGATAGGGAGGCATGGGTGATCATGTCTTTTGCCTCTTATCTTATCTTGTATATTGTATTAGTCTGTTTTCATGCTGCTGAGAAAGACATACCTGAGACCAGGTAATTTATACAGAAAAAGGGTTTAATGGACTTACAGTTCCACATGGCTGGAGAAGCCTCACAATTGTGGCAGAAGGGAAGGAAGAGCAAGTCACATCTTATGTGGATGTCAGCAGGCAAAGAGAGAGCTTGTGCAGGGAAACTCCCCCTTATAGAACCATCAGAGCACATGGGACTTATTCACTATCACGATAATAGCACAGTAAAGACCTGCTTCTATGATTCAATTACCTCCCACCAGGTCCCTCCCACAACATGTGGGAATTCAAGATGAGATTTAGGTGGGGACACAGCCAAACCATATATCATATATGTATTAAGGCAAGCCCTAAATTAGGTGCTAGATTAAGCAGTCTGTGGTTCAGGTACACTGATCTGAATATTTCCTCCACAGAACACATTAATCAAACCATGCAAATATATTGCAGGGAAGGGTCTTGCCCAGAACACATTGCAAGGGGGTTAGGGGCAGGGGAGTAGGGTATGGTCTTCATTGTGATTTTCTGTGGGGCTCTAGTGGACTACGGGAGACTGACAGAGTGAAAAGAATACTTGGGCCTATTATAGCCCAGCCTGGTGTCTGAGCAAGTGATTTAATCTGTCTGTCCTTCTTGGGATTCTCTTTATCTATAAACTTAAGAACACTTACCCTGACAATTCCACAGAGTAGAAGGGCTCAAATGAGCAATTAATGTGAAAAGGTTTGGCACAGTGTGAACACATACAGGGGAAAGGTCATGTTCATTAGTTTGGAAACTTAAGTAGCTACAAAGATGTGGTGCCAATCGATGAATCAGTCGATCAGTCAGTCAGTCAAGAGCAGTGATCTTGAAATCTGAATCTAGGGCTGGATGAGGTAGCTCACACCTGTAATCCCAGCACTTTGGGAGGCTGAGTTAGGTGGATCACCTGAGGTCAGGAGTTTGAGACCAGCCTGGGCAACATGGTGAAACCCCATCTCTACCAAAAATACAAAAATTAGCCAGGTACCATGGCACACAGCTGCAGTTCTAGCTACTGGGGAGGCTAAGTCAGGAGAATCACTTGAGCTCAGAAGGTGGAAGTTGCAGTGAGCTGAGATCATGCCATTGCCCTCCAGCCTGGGAAACAGAGTAAGACTCTATCTTTAAAAAAAAAAAATCTGAATCTAGCTCCAGCTCTGCTTTTACTTTCTATGTGGTTCCCAGTGCTGACTTAGGTATCTGCCCCTTGTTTTCTTCGTCTGTAAAATGTAAACAACAGCAAGATTAGAGTTCATGTGTATATAAGTGCATAGATACATAAAGCACCTTACTACTCTTACATAATTAGGAAGATCCTGCATGCAGTTACTTAGAATACTTTTCTTGCTCATATCCAGTTTGAAAAGTAATGACCACTAAGGACCTTCTTCCTTTTTCTCCTGTTCGTCCTTCTGGGGCTGTTTCTATCATTCATCTGATCTGATAAACCATGAGTGTGAAACCAGCAGAAGTTCAGTGAAGCTGACGGCACACCTTAAGTCTGTGACGCCATGATTAGATGTCTCTAGAAGCAGGAATAGAGCATCTGTCCCCTAGGACAAGTGTCTGTACCCCAGAATTCTCAAGCTCTCACATTCCATAGTCAAGAGTTTGAAGGATCTGGAAAAATAAAAAATTTTAAAGTATCTTTGTCGTCTCTGTGTTACACTTTCTACTTTTTGATATTGAAATGTGTTTTTATTGTTTCTCCCTCTTGGGGTCATATTTGGCCAGGGAGTGGGAGTGGTAGTTGAGCAAGAATCCTAAATCCAATAGCCATCCCAGAGGGCCAAATTATAGGTGGGAAAATGGCCCACCATATCTAAGATTCAGAGGACAAGAAACCCACCTACGGAGGCACACGTGTTTTTTTTTTCAAGCATTTCTCAGAGACACTGTTTGTTAAATCAAGGACAAGGTTATGGAAGATCATCTTTAATTAAACCTGCAGTCAGTCCCTTTGGGGCTGTGTGCTGTGTTCACCTCTTAAATTCTGTATTCCAATTAGCAGAATTCTTGCTCCTGGCCCTGAGGCTTTATTTGCAGGTCTCACCATTCTTTGGTAGCTATAATCTGCTCATTTTGTCTGGAAGCACCTGCTCTACTGTTTCTTCCCATGCTGTCTCAGGGTGTATATTTTTTTCCTTTCTTGATGTGTCTTTGTTGTTGAGATTGCTACTAGGTGCAGAGTCTGCTTTCTCTCTTAAATCACCACCGCCTGCTTCTCACCACCCCTGGATATTCTACCTTTCCCCTGAATCTGCCTCCACCTGTCCATGGTATTTAATAAAGATGCTGACTGGCATTTCCCGGTCCTCCAGAACCTTATGGAAGTGATGTTCCCTCCTATAATATAAGAGGAGGTCTTGCAGAAGAGATAGAGGATGCTTCCCCCCTGTTGACCCTTCCTCCAAATCAATTAGCAAAAGTCAGTTGATTTTAAAAAACTTCATCACTTTATGCATAATCATTTAAAAAGACACCAGAAAATGCAGAGCTTCTTTCCAGCAATCCACATATTATCCCTAAAAGACTCCAGCTTCCTGCAATTAAGAGCTAAAAATTACTCAGTAATTTTTTTTTTAGAGACAGGGTCTTGGTCTTTTGCCCAGAGTGCAGTGGTATGATCATGGCTCGCTGTAGCCTCAAACTCCTGAGCTCAAGCCATTCTCCCCGCTCAGCCTCCTGAGTAGCTGGGACTACAGGCACCTGTTACCACACCTGGCTAATTTAAAAAATGTTTCTTTAGAGATTAGGTCTGGCTATGTTGCCCAGGCTGGTCTCGAACTCCTAGGCTCCAGCAGTCCTCCCACCTCAGCTTCTCAAAGTGCTGGGACTACAGCCATTGTGCCTGCAAGCAGTAATTTTTAGAAAATTATTATAATAAAATATTTTTGATGTACAGAAAAATCTAGGAAATAATATTGAAAGATGTCTCTATTTCTCTCTACTTGACATTTCACTTAAGAAATGAAACATTATAGATGAGACAGAAACCTCTTGGTACCTGTCCCTGACCCTTTCCTCTCTCTCCATAGAGGTAACTATTAACCTGAAGTTGATATGAATCCTTACCATGCATCTTTTTTTTTTTTTTTTTTTTTTTTTACTCCTTCCGAAGGGTCCATACCTATGCATTTGAAACTTCATAAAATAGTATCATACTTTATGTGCCTGAGCACCTTGCTTTTTACATGTGAGTCTTCTGTATTGAACATTGTGACCACCTTCTCTGTTCTAAGGGAGAGGCCTAATCTCTCCCGGATTGATGCGTTGGCCTCTCCTAACACAATGCTAGGATAGGCCTCCAGGATGCCTCGTGTCCACAGCAGTGAGAATTTGCCTTCTGGCAGTGCTTCCCAAAGTCACCTGATCCTAGGACCCCTGCGGTGGGGGTGGGGAGGGGCATTGTTAAAAACGCAGATCCCTGAGCCTACTCCGTGGTAGATCCACCACCCACGAGCCATTCAGTGCCCACAGGTGAGTCTTAAGATGACCTTGCATGTTTGGGAAACTCCACAGCAAATACTTTCCGTAAAAGGCCAGATGGTAAATATTTTAAGCTTTCGGTCTCATCCGAGCTCTGTCACCGCTTCCCCACCCTCCTTCTTCATAACCCTGTAAAATATTAAAAAGTCATTCTTAACTCTAGTGCTATACAAAGACAGGCTGCTGGCTGGATCGGCCCGGCACGGTGTGCTCACCCTGCTCTGGGAATTGCTGAGGTGAGACGCTCCATGTCTCTACATTGACTAGATATTGTCAAATGCTCCCAGGTGATTTTACAGCTGCAAAGTCTGTCACCTCCCTCTTCTTCCTGGTCGTCTGTGACCACTTTTCCCACCACTCTCACTCTGCCTTTTTTTGACATGCAGTTTGCCCATTGCACCATTTCTTTATATTACAAGCACTTCTTGCCTGAACTCAGATTTTTATTGATTATGTTTGAGGAGCAGCATGCCAGTCTCTCTCTGTATAAAATCCTTCTACAGGCTGGACACGGTGACTCACACCTGTAATCCCAGCACTTTGGGAGGCCGAGGCAGGCAGATCACGAGGTCAGGAGATTGAGACCATCCTGGCCAACATAGTGAAACCCCATCTCTACTAAAAATACAAAAATTAGCTGGGTGTGGTGGCATGTGCCTGTAATCCCAGCTACTTGGGAGGCTGAGGCAGGAGAATTGCTTGAACCAGGGAGTCAGAGGTTGCAGTGAGCTGAGATCGTGCCACTGCACTCCAGCCTGGACAATAGAGCAAGACTCCATGTCAAAAAAAAAAAATCCTTCTACAATGAGCTCATCACTGCTTCCAGAAACCTGTATGGCCTTGTCAGGCTGTCCAGTGTGGGAACTGTGCTCCCCACAAGAGTTTCAGCTCCAGAACAGATGCCGTTATCAGGACAGATGTGACAGACAGCTGTCACTGAACACATAGCCACGGCATGCTGGAATTCCTTGGCATTCTTTTGGGAGATGCTAATTAAGGCTTCTGGTTTTTATGATTATCTGGGTTAGAAAATGTATGGGCAATGGAGGCAGTCCTGAAAAACAAAGAAAATGTTGACAAAGCCATGAATAAAGCATCAATATTTGTAAAGAAAAACATATAGTCAGGAACTTTTAAAAAATGAAAGAATCCAGGTCATTGGCAGTGGGGCCTCCAACAAGCTCATGGCAGTCACACTTGACAATGTTTAAGTTAGAATAACAGGAGGGGAATGGGTTGGCTCTGTTTGGATTAGAGAAGAAAGCACCTTGTTCTCAAAATCAAGTTGTTGGCTTGAATAAAACCTGGAATCCTGGAAGACCAGGGAAATGTGACATGGCCCCGTGGCCCTACAGGTGTGGTGTCATTGGTTTCATTAAGGCAAAGGGGTAGACTGGAGGCTGCTACCACAAAGCCTTCTGACAACAATGGCCGCTGAGCTCCCTGTACTGCATGAGGTGGGAGCAAACAGGAAAGTCACCACCAGGCAGCCAGAGGAACTTGGCAAAATAGGCAGTTTTGGCCTCTGGGTCATGTAGACAAGGAGATAGCTAGAGCAAGTCCCAGACACAGCAAGGAGGGCTGCTTGCTGCCTGACAGCTTTGCGCAACTGGCCTACACCCACCCCTTCTATCCTGCACCCCTGCATGTATGCACAAGGTGGAGCATGCACAGGATGCCATGTGCACAGGATGGGGCATGAACAGCATGCCGCATGCACAGGATGCCACATACACAGGATGCCGCATGCACAGGATGCCACATACACAGGATGCCGCATGCACAGGATGCCGCATGCACAGGATGCCGCATGCACAGTATGCCGCATGCACAGGATGCCGCATGCAAAGGATACTGCATACACAGGATGCCGCCTGCACAGGATGCCGCCTGCACAGGGTGCCGCATGCACAGGATGCCGCATGCACAGGGTGCCGCATGCACAGGATGCCTCATGCACAGGGTGCCGCATGCACAGGATGCCGCATGCACAGGGTGCCGCATGCACAGGGTGCCGCATGCACAGGATGCCGCATGCACAGGATGCCACACGCACAGGATGCTGCATGCACAGGATGCCGCATGCAAAGGATACCACATACACAGGATGCCACATGCACAGGATGCTTTGTGCACAGGATTCTGTGTGAACAGGATTCTGCATGTACAGGATGCTTTGTGCACTGGATTCTGTGTGAACAGGATGCCGTATGCATAGGATGCCACACTCACAGGCTCACACTCTGCTGGCTCCACTGGCATTCTGTGCTCTGGATCTGCCTCTGACTTTCCCCACATCTGTTCCTCTACAAGGAGGCACCATTTGGGTATCAATTCTCCCAAATGACACTGTGCCTACCTCAGCAAACAGCATGCACATCTTTGAAGGCCTGTTTCAGGCTATGTGGTAGGTGCAGGTGGTTCCTTCCTTGCCTCTCAAATCACTCAGTGGCCTGCTCAGCTGCTGGGAAGGAACAGCCCCGGACACACATTCTGTGCAGCCACAGTTCTGGACACAGTTCCACCACAGGACTGAGGAGTAGCCATGCTGACTCGGGTCACTCACCTCCTAAAGACATTGCAGGACAAATGGAAAATACCTCCTTTCCTTCTGTCTCCATGCCAGCAGTGAGCTAACAGGAACGGGTCCCTGTATCTGTCTTCCTTAGTCCTCCATGTGCCAGGGGCAAGGACAGCCCAGGCAGTGGCAGTATAGTGACTACCTCCTGAGCTGGCCCACGGTGTCCACAAGCTGGGCATGGTCTGCATTCAATCCACCTGAAGATGAGCACCTCATTTTATTGTTCCACTTGGAGGCCAATTTTGCAAACTCTGAAAGAAAAAGAAATCCTTGGCTAACATCTGTAAAAAACATACCCTTGGCATTTAATAACTGACATTAGTGTGGCATTTCATTGTTTTAATTTTTGAAAAGTCATTTGATATTCTCATCAACTCTGTGAAGCAGGTGAAGCAAATACTGTTATTTTTTAAAAAATTATTGTCCCCTTATAGATGAAGAATTTAAAGCTCAAAGACAATTTTAGGCCTTCCTGAAATTTTTGAAGGGCCCAGATCTGGTATGTGATAAATCTGAGACTCAGGGCCAAATCTTAAAAATTACTTAATCCTATGTTTTGTTTTGTTTTTTAACTAGACCATTGGTTGTATTGGTCAGGGTTCTCCAGAGAAACAGAACCAATAGGACACACACACACACACACACACACACACTTATGTGTATTTATAAAAATGTATTATTTTAAGGAATTGGCTCATGTGAGTGTGGGGACTGGAAAGCCCAAAATCTGTAGGGCAGGCTGGGAGGCTGGAAACTCAGGTAAGTGCTAATGATGCTGTTTTGATGCAGAATTTCTCTTTTGTGGGAAACTTTAGTTTTTGCTTTTAAGACCTTCAACTGTTTGGATGAGGCCTACCCACCAACGTCATTGAGATTAATCTCCTTTACTTAAAGTTGACTGATTATAGATGTTAACTATATCTACAAAGTACTTTCTCAGCAATACCTAGATTAGTGTTTGATTAAATGATTGGGTATTATAGCCTAGCCAAATTGATACATAAAGCTAACCACCACAAGTATACCATAGAAATTCTCCTAGTAAAAGTCTCAATTTTTGCCGGGCATGGTGGCTCACACCTGTAATCCCAGCACTTTGAGAGGCTGAGGCAGGTGGATCACCTGAGGTCAAGAGTTCAAGACCAGCCTGCCCAACATGGTGAAACCCTGTCTCTACAAAAATACAAAAATTAGCTGGGCACGATGGCAGGTGCCTGTAATCCCAGCTACTCGGGAGGCTGAGGCTGGAGAATTGCTTGCACCCAGGAGGTGGAGATTTCAGTGAGCTGAGATCACACCATTGCACTTCAGCCTGGGCGACTGAGTGAGACTCTATCTCAAAAAAAAAAAAGTCTCAATTTTGTGGCTGGCAGAAGTAAGAATGAACACATAGAGGGATAAAAGGTGAAACTAAAGATTTCTGCAGTGGTCTGTATTCCATTGACAATGTGTCCCTTGAAGGTGGGTCTTCATCACATTCAGCCTTGGATCCCAGCACCCAGCACAGTGCCTGCTATGGTAGGTCATCAGTAACCACGTGTCCAAGGAATATGTCTAAGCCCACCTTATTATCTCACAGATGCTTATCATGGAATTAACCATAACTTATAAAATAGTGGCTGCCAGGCCTTTCCAGCCATAAGAGATGTGCTCTGGAACTGACTGTCTTGTTCCAAGTGTAGCCTCTCCATTTTCCAGCTGTGCCACCTTAGGCGAGTACCTAACCCTCTCTATGCTCCATTTCCTTCATTTGAAAAATGTAGGTGATCATTGTTTCTACATAGGGTGGTTGTGCAAATTGAATGAGTTGATTCATATGAGGTACTTAACTCACTCAGTGCCTGGCACATAGAAATACCCAATAAATGTAAGCTATTATTCCTATTATCATGTACACATATGCCCTAAATTCTTTTGTGTTGAGCCCCACATTCTTCACTTGTAGGAAATCCAGACTTCACAGATTGTTCTTCCTCAGATATTTTCCAGATTCCTGGGTTACCAGGAATAATTGTACACATTGGAAGTAGATTGATAAATATATAATTAATAAGATTTTGCCTTCTGGAAAAGAATCCCTCCAAATTAAAACAATCATGATTAGCCTAGTGTATTAGTTTGCAGGCTGCCATAAACGAAGTAGCAAAAACTGGGTGGCTTAAACAACAGAAATTTATTGTCTCATAGTCCAGGAAGCCAGAGCCCAAGATTAAGATGTTGGCAGGGTTGGTTCCCCCGGAGCGCTCTGAGGGAAAATCTGTTCCATGCCTCTCCCTGAGCTTCTAGCCTCAGGCGTTCCTTGGCTTGTAGGGAGCTGTCTTCTCCCTGTGTCTTCACATCGTCTTCCCTCTATAAGTGTCTGTCTCTATGTCCAAATTTCCCCTTCTTATAAGGATGCCAGTCATACTTGATTAGAGTCTTCCGATGACTTCGTCTTAACTTGATCATCTATAAAGACACTATGTCCAAATAAGGTCCTATTCACAGGTGCTAGGGGTTAGAACTTTAACATCTTTTGGGGGTACCCAGTTCAACCTATAACACCCTGCTTTCATACTGGGCCCAGTAAACTGTAAACTGTGCTTATATCTTGGCACCAAAGTAATGCCCTTTAACTGGTGAATAAATTCCTGGTTTCAAGGTATTTATGTGCAGAGGACTCCAGCTGACTAATGTTGAGGGCCATGTGCTGTTATTTTAACATTTATTGTTGTTATATTTCAACATCTTTTTTATATCTTACAATAAGCCCTCATTTAGTTGGTGATGCTAGTGGGAAAATATGGGTTGGAAATAAAACCAGAAATAAAAAAACTATGATGAAGGCCAACACCATGACACACACTATGCTATTACCTTCAGAGGAGAGGAGGCTCCGTGAAATATCAGAGACACTGCCAAAATAATTTTTACAAAGCATTATTACATGGTTGTTGATGTACACACTCTGAGAAGTTATTTCCCTTCCTTACATTTATTTCCATGTAAAACTGACTTTGGGTTATACAAGGACTTCGGGCTGAGTCCCTCGGTGCAACACTCCAGCTCAGCACTTATGGAATGCTGCATGCCCGCCCACACATCTTCACCCGCGGCTCCATGGGATGAAACATCATTTCCTGAGATATCACCCTGAAATGTTTAGGGAGGCAACTGTCACTATATCATGTAGATGCAGTTACTGAGATACACAGAGCCTAGTGGCTAGTAAGAGGCAGGGCCCGTTTGTGCCATAGCCTCCAGTGGAAGAGCGTGGGAGAACAATAGAACCCTTCCATGTGTACAACACTGAGTTCAGAGTGTTCAAGGAGCTGGTTCCAAAGTTCTTAGAAAGATAGCAAAATCCGTAATGATGGGAAAAGATGGAGTTACCCACTGTGGATCCATTCTGCAATGTTTCTCCTTGAAGTGAGATCAAATGCCTGAGCACGAGTTGTCCTGAGGTCTCCTCCTTTTGAAAGAGATTGGCCAGAAATCAATTGCCTGATTGAAGTCAGCCTTGCTGTTAACTAAAGATCAAGCCAGATGGCGCAGGTCACTAAAGACGACTGGTTCTGCCCCTGCTGGGAACAGTTCTTGGGCCAGCTGCTCTAAGTCCCCCGCCAGCTTTCCACAAATGTCTGACCATCTTGTCACCCTCTTCCTGCAGACATGATCAGACACATTCCCTTCCCCTGAGCCTGTCTGTAGGGAACTGTGCAGTGCCAGCAGAGTTCTGGAAGGATGAAGTGCTGAGTCTCTGTTGGGTACAGACACATCCAGTTACTGGCAGGACAGAGTAGTGCTGTGGGCATTTAATCAAGATTCTGTTAGGCAGGGAGGTGTGCTGAGGCTGGAGTTCAGCAGGGAATGAGAGCAATTGCTTATATTTCCTGAGGAGCTACGATGTGCCAGCTCAGCACTAAGTGCTTCATATACATTACTTCATTTAATTCCCACAACATTCCAGTGAGGCTGGTGGGTACTAGTACTACTACTGTCCCTTTTCACAGAGAAGGAAACTGAGGTTCCCGGTCATAAAGAAGTTGCTTAAGTATACAGCTAAGAGCAGGAGAGCCAGGATGTTAGCCAGTTGGTCTGATTCCAGAGTAAGGTCTTCAGGTCTTGGAATCAGAGCTGGTCTGGTTCCGAGGTTGGTCTGTCCGCAAAGACATCAAGGAGTTCACAGTGCAGTGGGAGAGAGAGACAAGCCAGCTGGGATTATATGAAATGATATGATGATATGATATGGTAATGTGATATGATATATGATATGATCTGGTATAATGATATATGATGATATGATATGGTATGATGATATGATAATATGATATGGTAAGATATATGATGATATGATATGGTATAATATATGGTATGATATAGTATGACATGATGAAATGGTATGGAATGATGATATATGATATGATACAATATGATATGGTATAATGACATATGATGATATATGATGATATGATATATGATATAATATGGCATGATGATATATGATGATATGATGTGGTATGATATAGTATGATATATGATGAAATGGTATGGAATGATGAGATATGATATGATATGATGGTATGGTATGATGATAATGATATATGATGATATACACAATATGACATGGTATGATTATATATGATGATATGATATGGTATGATAGATATATAATGATATGATATGGTATGACATATGGTATGATATAGTATAATATATGATAAAATGGTATGATATGATATGATATATGGTATGATGATATATGATGACATATGATATATGATATGATGTATGATATGATATGGTATGATATATGATATATGATATGATATGGTATGATGATATATGATGGTATGGTATGATATATGATATGCTATGGTATGATATATGATGATGTGGTATGGTATGATATATGATATGATATGGTATGATGATATATGATGACATATGATATATGATGATATGTATGACATGATTTGGTATGATGATATATGATATAATATGGCATGGTGATATATGATGATGTGATATGGTATGATGATATGATATGATATGATATGATATGATATGATGATGTGATATGATACAATGAAATGATATCATATGGCCTGTGATGAGGCTGTGGAAACAGGGAAATAACACTGGATGGAGTCTTGTGGGGGCAGGGAGATCATGAAAGTATTTCCAAAGTTGGAGTTCTAGCTGTGTGTCCCCACAGCACCCTATGATGGTTAATGTTATGTTAACTTGACTGGGCCATGGGATGCCCAGATATTTGGTCAATGTTATTCTGGGTATTTCTGTGAGGATGATTTTGGACAAGCTTAACATCTAAATTAAGAGACTGAGGACAGCTGATTGCCCTCCCCAATGCAGGTGGGCCTCGCCCAATCAGCTGAAGGCCTAAAGAGAACAGAAGGCTGAACCTCCTGTGAGTAAAAGTCCTCCTGCCTGGATGCTTTCAAACTGGGACATCAGCTTTTTTTCCTACCTTCAGACTCGAACTGAAGCATCCACTCCACTCTTCCTGGGTCTCCAGCTTGCAGACTCCCTCTGCAGATCTTGGGACCTGCCCACCTTTATAATTACGTGAACCAATTCCTTATAATGAATCGCTTTATTTGCACACACACACGTCCTATTGGTTGTTTCCCTGGAGAGCCGCGACTTGTACACACCCTGTTCTTATTCTGTCACAATGCCTGTTACAACATCTCAGCACTGCCCATTTAACTGCATCTCCTACTGAGCTGGAAGCTCTGGTGGATAGGGGCAGGTCTGCTCATTCACTGCTGCCTTCCCCGCATCTGGTACCGTGCACACAGAATAAGCCTAGCAGAATGCCTGTGGATGGACTGACCAATGAAAGTAATGAGGTGCTGGGACCCGAAGGCGAGTGGCATGAGTCATGAGGAGGCGTAGGTGGAGTTGGAGGTGGGAGGAGGATGATGTAGCAAAGGTAATGGCATGAGTCAAGCGTCTGGCCGAGAATGGGCACAGTGAGTCTCAGACATCAGTGACTCCAGCAGGGCTGAAGCCTGCAGGGGGGTGGCCAGTGAGGGGGAGGGGAAGCTGGATGGTTGGATCATGAAGGGCTTTGCACAAAAGTTAAGCAGTTCGACTTTATCCTGCAGGAAGTGGGGGCGGCTAAAGAGTTGACAGATTCTGAATCTACCTAGCCGTGTGACCTTGGCCAAGGTATTTAACTCTGGACTTGGGTTTTGCTGTTGTTTGGTTAGTTCGTTTCTTTTTTCCATTAGAAAAATGAGGGAAGTAATGTGCCTGGGATGGTTGTGAGACTCCCATGGGTGTGTCGAGCGCTGTGTAAGGGGAGGCATGCTGGACATCTAAAGGGGCAGTGGGCATGGGGCCCACCTCAGCCTTGGCACACAAGCAAGTCCACAACATCCTTCTCTTCTGAAGGCTGACAATCGGCAGAATGTGATGAATGACTGTCTGATGGCATCAGAGAGTTGCAACGCTGTTAAAAGAAAAGCCTTAGACAGATTAAGTTTAACAGAGTTTCACTGAGCAAAGAACAAACCTCAAATCGGGCAGCCCTGAATGAGAATAGGTTCAGAGAGGCTCTGGCCCAGCCGCATGGTCAAAGAAGATTTATGAATAGAGAAAGAAAAGTGACAAACAAAACGGAAGTGAGGTACAGAAACAGCAGGATGGGTTACAGCTCTGCATTTGCCTTATTTGAACATGGTTCAAACACTTGGCCACCTGTGATTGGCTGAAGCTCAGCGCTTGGCACAAAGGTTATAGTTGTGTACAGCCAGCTAGATTACAGTTCACCATGTACAGAGAAACCTGGCTGAACTTAAAAATGTAAGGAGGCAGCTTTAGGCTAAACTCGATCTAACAATGCTTTCCCCATGCGCCTGGCATTTCTGTCTTGGGAGCATCCAGATGAATAAATGATGTCTAGGAAGAGTCCCAAGAGTCCCTGGGAGAGACTCACAGGTGCATGAGAGAGGAGTCTGTTTTGAAAGCAAGGCCCATTGAATTCCAACTAGAAAAATCTCCGTTCGTTTAAGAGCCATGTGTCTCCCTGCACTAGTTTGGTATTAATATTTATCCATGTTCTTAGTATATTCAGATCAGCTGCTGACAAGGCCTTTTCATTGATCAAATACACTACTCTATATGAAGAAACATAGAGATTGAGTGGATTAAATATATATCTCAAAGCCTTCCAAACCCCACTTTGCTCCCAAGATAACTATTTTATTTTTCTGAGCTCTCTAGAGGAAGAGAGGCAGATTAGTTTTCCCCATGGTGTAGTGACCAGGAACTCCAGAAATCTGGGGATCAGCAAGCCACTGCACCATTGCAGGGCTCCAGGGTCCTACTCCTTAGCCACACTCCAAGGACCAGGAATAAGCCATTGCAAATGCTAGTTCCAGGAACACGCTGACGCAGCTGTGATCCAGGGATCAAAAGCTAACACCAAACCTGTTGGCTACAAAGCTTCCTGTGAGCCCTGCCTCCCTTTCTACTTAAATGAGTTCCTAATTCAAGGCTGCATGAGGGCCTTTGGGTGGCCATTCACAATCACAAGGAAACCTCAGTTGCAGGAGAGTCTGGGATATTCAGTTTGCAATATAAGAAAGCCCTTAGCAGAAGGTTGGGGTAGATAAAGAGCTGCCATATTGTCACTGATAAACTGGGTTTTTTCACCACGTTGTGTCAGTCACAAAAAAAGAACATCCAGCTGGAAAAAGCAATCAGGCTTTATTCACTAGCCAAGGAATGGAGAAGGCGGCTCTCACTCGAAAGGTAGCTTCTTCCCAAACAATAGAAGGTGTGGGGTTTTAAGGACCAGGTGCAGGGCGAGAGAAGCGTGTTTGCATGTGCAGGGCGGGACTCCAGATATGCCTAATTCATAAATATATATGTTCATATATCACCTGTACACAAAATGGTGGAGATTTTCTTTTGGGGGAGGAAATTTTAGCATTATAATGATATGTTAATGATCTGAAGGCAACTAAGGGTCATCTATTCCGGTTTGTGCTGGTTTTGTGGCATCTTATCTTCCTCTGCTCTTTGGTCAGTGGTCAGTAAGCTCTGGTGCCATCCCAGGCCTTCTGGTTTCATTAAGCAGCTGTGCCTGTAGATAAAGGGACTAAAAGAAAATAGAAAAAGGAACTTTCCCAGTGACTTCATCAGGGCTGCCCTGGTAAAAATACTGGCTGCCCTGAAGAAGACCTAGATATTCCTTGTTTAGTGTATGCCCTTAAAGATCAATGCTGGAAGCTGGCAAGAGGGAACATTCTCACTAGCTTTCTATTTTAAACAGACATGATTTAATATATTTACCCAGAAAGGTCTGAGCACACATCCTCTACTCTACCTTCCTCCCCAAACCCCACATCCCAGCAAATCTGTACTCAAGGCATTCACAGTTTGCAGAAATGATTTGCTAATCCAGGCTGGGGCAAGCCCCAAGAGAAGAGCTGACAATGACCAGTTTTCTGGGTCAGAGGCGCAGAATCGAATGGGCCAGAGGGAGCCCATTCATCTCCCTTTCTTCCTCTTCAAATGTTGCTCCCTGACCCTTTATCTAAGACTGGATGGTTGATGGTCAATAAAATTGAAGTTCCTAAGCTCCTAAAGAGGTTTATGGAAACCGGCGTTTAGCTGGTGTTTCAGTGTGGCTGGATGGTTCCTAACCAGTCTCTGCTTCTAAACTTTACCTCCAGGGCCAGGCGGGTTCAGGCACGTTCCTGGCGGAAGGTGCTCTGATGCTGTGGAAGACAGTTTCTTCATGGATTCCAACTGCTTGATTTGTGGGAATGACTCAACCATGCCTGTTCTCCCCCACCTTTGATGAGGCATCTGACACTGAGTTAATTCATTTGCATGGTGTAGACTACAGTAAATCCAGTGTTGGGACACTGTGTCATCTTCTTTCTGATTATGATGGTAACAAACGCTTGCCATAGGAGACTGGAAAAATCTATCCTATAGGAATATTGGAAAATCTATCCTGTAGGAAGAAAGAAAAAACTCACCTAAACTTGTACCATACACTGTCAAATCTGGGCACTTTTCCTTCTTTTTGTCTTTTTCCCCCTAAAGCCACAGGCGTTTAAAAACAACCTGAGCATGAGTCAGCCTGTCTGTCCACATCTACATACATGTGATCGAGGCCCTCATCTTGCAGATACAGATCTATTCTCTTGCAGAGACTCAACCTTGGACAACATCATTGCTTTCCACTGCAATATTCATTACTCCATCAACAAATTTTTATTTTTTATTCTTTTGAGACAAGGTCTTACCCTGTTTCACAGGCTGGAGTGCAGTGGTGCAATCATGGCTCACTACAACCCAAATTCCTGGGCTCAAGTGATCCTCCTGCCTCAGCCTCCTTAGTAGCTGGGATCACAAGTATGCACCACCATGCCCAGCTAATTTTTTTTCTTTTTCTTTTTTTGTAAAGATGGAGGCCTCGCTTTATTGCTCAGGCTGGTCTCAAACTCCTGAGCTCAAGCAATTCTCCCGCCTTGGCCTCCCAAAGTGCTGGGATTACAGGCGTGAGCCACTGTGTCCAGCCAGAAAGTTCTATTTTGTATAGCTAGCTTAACAAAACTGCTGCAGTGCTAGCCCCTATTCTTAGTCTATTGCCCATCTGGCCTCCACTATCTGGAAGATAGACAGAAGAGCCCACAACCTTCTCCAGACAACAAAGAAACTGGCCGGTGAAATCATCAAGAGGCTAGCTGGCGTCTGGGGGGCGTGAGGGAGTGCATTGCATTAATGAAGTCTTTTTATTCTTGGAAAAGTGTTTGGACAAAGGCTGTGCTATGCGTATGGCGTCTCTGCAGCTCCTGGACATATGCTCTGACTGTGCTACTTCTGCACACAAAAGGTCAGCATATGGCTTCCTTTCTCTTTCCCCGAGGAAAGTGACAGGCTGGTCATGGATGCCTCACCTGCTGTTGCTCTCACTCTGGAGAAAGAAGTGTTTGAGGCATCACTGCCAGTAAATCTTCACTGGGCTCCCAGCAGGCCTGGCCTAGCTTGACCCCTTCATGGGTAACAGCAGAAGGCCACCTGCTGCTCCGCGGCTGAGCAACCAAACAGCACAGCTGCTGAGGTTAGGGTTTGAGGTGAAATATAGCCACACACGTCTCCCAGGGTCACACGTGAGTAGCCTCAAAGGGCAAATAGGTCTTGAAATGATGGTCTCAGGGGAGAAACCACTTCCATGGCCTGTTCTCGAGCTGTCCAGCTTGGCAGGGTGAGAAAAGTCTGCAATGAATGGCCTTCCTGGGTCTTTCCGTCAGAGCAGCCTGGAGTGTGTGCGAAGGTGAAACAGCCACCCCAGCGCTTCTCCTCCTCCTCCACACCCTTTGTCCTTTTAGGTCCCCTGCCCTACCTTTGTCCTTGTTATTGCTGACAGTCAGAGCATCCAGGAAACAGAGCTGGGAAAGAAAGAAACCAGAAGAGAGGAGAGGGGCCTAAGATTGAGGGTTTGGAGAACAGATTAATGCTATGACCTTCAGCCGCCTAGGGACAAAAAGCACCTTCCAGAGAGAAGCCATTGAGCAGTCGCTGACGTTGCATCCATCAGGCTCGTACTGATTGTAGGATTTGATTTTTTAAAGGCACATGTTTATGACTACATGGCTTTCTTGTCCCACTCTATAGCAAGCTAACTGAAAGCACTTTCCCCCGTGTCAATCAGTTAAAGAGAAGGCTAGCAAATATGTCTGTGACAGAATAATCTTGGTGTTTCCTAATTTCCACTTCATGGCACTGTGGAAAAAGACATCTGAAGGTGCTGTGGAATTATATGGACAAGGCTGCAGGCAGATGGCGAGGCCGCGGAGAGATTAGACTTGGAACCTATTGGGAGGATATAGGGTGGAGACGCGTGATTCTGGATCATGTGAACCCAGGATGCACGTGAATTTCCTGCATCACCTAAGGAAGAAAGTGGGGAAGCTGTTGAGCGAAAGCAGCTTGAAATTCTTCTCGGGATCCACGTTCACGTAATTGATTCCTTCCTTCCTTGCTCCTTTTTTGCCCTTCTTTTGTTGATTGATTCTTTCTTTCTTTCATTAATCAAAATCTGTCTTCAAGGATCTCACCTTCAGCTCTGGGAAGAAAGCCCATTAAGCAACCTCAAGGCAGTAAAGAAGGCAGGAAGAGACAGGAATGGTCAGAGTATATTGAAAAACGTTCCTCAGTCAGTCTCCCAAATGTTCGGTGTATGCTGGAATCACCTGGGGTTCTCTGTACCGATGCCGCCTCGAAGACCAGGGGATCTCAGGTGGTGATCAGGAATCTGCATTTCACCAGCCCCTGTCCCCACCCCATCCCCAGGGCATGCTTTTGGAAATCTGCTCACAACGTGTCCCTCCCCCTCCTTCCTGCTTTTATTAACTAGATGTTAAAATGCTTGGAGTCACACTCAGGAGTGTGTGGAGTCTTCTCGTGAGACTTTGGTCCTTGTTTTTTAGCACCAAGTAAACATTTCTAGCCTTTCTCTTTCTTACAGAACAATCCATTTCAAAGCCATACCTCCAAGGGGGCAAGGGTTTTCTCTAGACCATGCAGCATCACTGTCTCTGGGCCCTGCGGCTGTTGGAGCGGTGGGTACAGATGTGCTGAAGGTGCCAGTTCATGCCCTGAGGCTGCTGCTGAGCTGCTGGGACTGGAAACCAGCACTGAGCCTTGTGTGCACAGAGAAAACCACTGCGGAGTTCAAAGGACAAAAGACCCTTTGAACTTCATCGATACCTATGGCAATGGCTTGGAGAATAAAACCAGTGCTTTTTTTTTTTTTTTTGAGAAAGAATCTTGCACTGTTGCCCAGGCTGGAGTGCAGTGGCACAATCTCGGCTCACTGCAAGCTCCGCCTCTTGGGTTCACGCCATTCTCCTGCCTCAGCCTCCCGAGTAGCTGGGACTACAGGCGCCCGCCACCATGCCTGGCTAATTTTTTGTACTTTTAGTAGAGACGGGGTTTCACCCTGTTAGCCAGGATGGTCTCGATCTCCTGACCTTGTGATCCGCCCGCCTCGGCCTCCCAAAGTGATGGGATTACAGACATGAGCCACCACGCCTGGCCAAACCAGTGCATTATTAACACATGTTTCAAGCCATCGAATGTGGACCTGCAGTCTTAAAGCAGATCCCAGAACACCTTAGCTTGTATTTGTCCCTGAGGCCTGGCAGATGCTAGCAGTCCTGCCCCTCACTTTCACTCCTTCACCCTGTTTGACAGGCTAACCCATAGGATGACCATATAATTATTCAAACCACATAATGTTGAGAGTGAAAAGGATGCAGTGGAATTGAACAAAAATGTATACCAGACTATCCTGGGCACTCAATCTAACGCCCACTTTCTTAAGAGAAGAAATATGAGATGGTCAGTGTAAATGAAGATAAACTCTGTGGCTCTGGCCAGTTTGATAAGAGGAGTGAGGAGAGATGTATATTTCTGCCATGTAATTCTCAGCCCAGAGGAGGCTGAGGGGCCAGCCTTTGCTCTACCGCTACTTAGCTATGAACTTTGGGCAACTGCTGGCCTCCCTTGTCTCGTCTCCTGCTCTGTAAAATGGACTGACCTTCCAGATCATTTCTGGGGCTCTGTACTAATGAAGGAGTTGTGGGTTCCCGTTTCCTTTCTCCTTTTTCTCCCTCTTTTCCTCCAGCACCTAGTCCTCATTTTTGCATCAGCTTGTGAACTGCAGCACCTGTGGTTAATATTAATTTCAAAACTCCTGTTTTAACATGCAAAGTGACCCAATTACGAAATCAAAATTGATTTTAATTGTTAGCATGCCATTACTATACGGTATTCTATTCTCAGTTGTTTACATGCCGCTCTCCTCAAGCACAGTGTATAATAAGTCCCTTTCCGTGAGGCTGGGAGCTTACAGATTGCTTTACTGCAAAGACCTGCATAGTTGGAAGGTGCCAGAGAAGTGAATTATAGCAACTGAATTGAGCTCTTCGAGTTCTGGCAACAGCCAGGAAGCTAAAAAGAAGCTTTGTCTTAATGGTGGCAGGAGCCCAGAACTGCCTCAGTTTAGAGTGATTAAGAGTATTTCTGAATTTCACCCTACTGCTGTCTGAAACAGCAGCCAAGATTGAAGGGCGGGGGTGAAATGCTGCAAACTGCACCAGGAAAGGGGAGGATTAGAGGAGACCGAACAGCTTCCCTAAACCCTTACTGCTCTGTGCAGAGGTGATGTCACCAGGAGCTCTACAAGACATAGAGATGCTTTAGGTATGCAGTTTGCTAATGTCTTGATACAGCTGCTTATTTAAAATCATCCTTAGGGCCGGGCACGGTGGCTCACACCTGTAATCCCAGCACTTTGGTAGGCCGAAGCGGGTGGATCACCTGAGGTCAGGACTTCGAGATTAGCCTGGCCAACATGGTGAAACCCTGTCTCTACTAAACATACAAAAAAAAATTAGCCAGGTGTTGTGGTGCATGCCTGTAATCCCAGCTATTTGGGAGGCTGAGCCAGAAGAATTGCTTGAACCTGGGAGGCGGAGGCTGCAGTGAGCTGAGATCGTGCCACTGTACTCCAGCCTGTGTGACAGAGCAAGGCTCCATGTCAAAAACAAAAAATCATCCTTTAATACAGCCCACTGTCTGTTTGTGTAGGGTCCTGAAGCTAAGAATCATTTTTCCTTTTTTAAATGATTATGGGGGGAGAGCAAAAGAAGGATGATATTTTGTGACATGTGAAAATGATATGAAATTCAAATTTCAATGTCCATAAATATTTAGTGGAACACAGATCACACCCATTTGTTTTACATGTTGTTCACAGCTGCTTTCCACGGTAACTGCAGAGTAGTTGGGAAAGAGCCCACGTGACACTCTCAGCACTGTTCTCTGCTGCCTGCACACAATAAATCGCAGCGATGCTGCCGTAAGTTGACAGCCTCTGGAGTGCTATCCCCCATGCTGTACTAGAACATTTCATTTTATTTTGTATTACCAGCTTTTCCAAAGACTTTAAACTATAGAGAACAAAAGAAGAGGTGGTGAGTGAGTTTGAGGCATTCACTTCCAACTCCTGAGAAGATTTTGCTAAAGACTGTAGATCTCAGAATTCCTCATTTTTTTCCTTTTTCTTTTCTTTTTTTTTTTTGAGACGGAGTCTCGCTCTGTCACCCAGGCTGGAGTACAGTTGCACTGTCTCGGCTCACTGCAACCTCTGCCTCCTGGGTTCAAGTGATTCTCCTGCCTCAGCCTCCTGAGTAGCTGGGACTACAGGCACATGCCACCATGCTGGCTAATTTTTTTGTATTTTTAGTAGAGATGGGGTTTCACAGTGAGAATTCCTCAATTCACCTTGGTTCTTTGCTTTACTTTTTTAACCCATTCTTACACTGAGGTGTATAGGGGGTAACAATTGAGATGGGATGGAATTAAGCTTAAGCTACAAAATTGCGTTGGGCTTACCTAATAGTTGTTTTCAAATATCTATCTGATGCCCAAGAATGTCTGCCCAGCTTTCTCTTGTTGTGACAGTACCTACAGAATAGCCTTTTGCCTCTCGGCCCACAAAGCCTAAACTATTTACTATCTGGCCCTTTCCAGGAAAAGTCTGCCTATCACAGCTTTGAAAAATTTCCATCTCACTGTAGAAAAGTCCAGAGCCCTGGCATTCATTGGCTTTCACGCCTGAGCCCATCTCTTCTGCTGTAGTCTGATTCCATGCGATTTCCTCGCGTGTGCCCTGTGCAGCAGCAACAGCCGTGACCACAGGTTCCAGACGGCTGCTCCTCTCATCTCTTTACCCTCCCGGGGGCTGCTTCCAGGTCCCCAGTGTCCTCTCCCATACTGACTGACCCCCGGGGGCAGGGGCACACCTTCCCCTGGCTTTATGTTTCTACAAGAGTAATAATAATAGCTGGCATCCACATCCTTACTGTACCCCATGGCCACTTTACACACCGCATCTCATTTTATCTTCTCCCAGCCTGTGGAAGTAGGTTTTATGACAATCTGCATCTTACAGTTCACAAAACTGAGACTCAGAGAGGTTAAGCAACCTGCCAAGGTCGTATAGATAGAAAGTGGCAAACCCAGGCTTGGGGTTCAGAGAGATGAGCTCCAGCACGCAGGCGCTGACTGCTTTGCCACAGGGCTGCTCTGGAAAAGCACCTGGCTTCTTGCAACCTTCCTCTGACCCTCCGTGGAGGCTGCCTTGGTGACCTGATAGGGAGTGGGGGTCCATAGCCCAGGGCTCATAGTTGGATGGGGCCAATTACATGCCTTTGAGTCCTGGGGTTTGGTTTCTTCTCCTCCCCTCTCCTTACTGTCCTGCACAGCAACCCTGGGTTGGGAAGTCTTCCCTGCTGTCCCCATGCAGCTGAACCACACTCTGTACTTGGGTGGGGCTGGGGTGTGTTGACATGCCCCCTCCATGTGTTTCTTTTTAACAGATTTTACTTTTTTTAGAAAAGTTTTAAGTTTATAGAAAAACTGAGAGGCTAGTACAGAGACGACCCATTACCTCATACCTAGTTTTTCCTGTCATTAACATCTCACATTAGTATGATACATTTATTTACAACTAATGAACCAATATAAATACATTCTTATTAATGGAAGTCCATAGTTTATTTAGATCTCCTTAGATTTTACCTAATCCCTTCTTTCTGTTTCAGGATCCCATCCAGGATACCACATGACATTTCATCATCATTATCATGTCTCCTTAGCCTCGTCTTGGCTGTGGTGGTTTCTTAGGCTTTCCTTGTGTTTGATGACCCAGAGGTTTTGCAGAAAGTCCCTCTGTTGGGATTAATCTGATGTTTTTCTCATGATGAGACTGGGGTTATGGGTTTGGGGGAGGAAGACCCTGGAGGTTAAGTGCCCTTCTCATCATATCATATCAAGGGTACTTGCTGTCAATGTGACTTTTTGGTGTTGATATTGAGCTTGATGACCTGGCTGAGGTGGTGTTTGTCAGGGTCCTCCACTGTAAAGTTCCTCCTCTTTTGGCATGCCCTTTTGACCAAAAATCAAAAGTCATGTTCTCCAGTGGTCTTTCTTAGCAATAAAGCTGACATTTTGGCCTCCGTTTGTTCTTTGTGTCTTATTTCTCAATTGAGTCCATATTTGAGAAGGGAAGAAATAAATGGATGTTATGTATTGAAGCCCTAAGACCTCAATATTATCCCCCTGGCAAAATACTTCACATCTTTGTGGTTCACTCAAGCATCACTTCCTCTTTGAAGCCCTCCCTGATCTCCCCAGGCAGAGTCATTGTGTTCTCCCAGGTGCTCACACAATCCCCCACCTGCCTCTCTTGTGGGACTTTTCTCTTGGCTGCCATAATTCCTTCCTCCTGCTCTTTCCTCCACTGGACGGTCAGCCCCTCAGGGACACCAGCGGTGTTCTAGTAATCTCTATGTCCCTGAAACCTGGCCCACAGTCTGGAATTTAGGAGATTCTTAGCAAATGTTTGCAGAATGAAAAACAAGTCTTTCCAAATCTCCCATCAGTGAGGGTTGCCTGACTCCTCCAGAATGGAGATTTACTGGGCCTCCTCTTGGTGATGAAGGCAGTCCCATCTAAGGACCATTCTATTCTCTTTTCAGCTCATTAAGAAGGAGGCAGGGCTGCTTAGCTGGTGCAGTTGGAATAGCACTTGAGTCTAGGACCCACATTCAGTGAAGACCTATGGCCCCATCAATATTCATAGCTGTTATTGAATGAGCAGCAGGAGGAAGGTAGTCTCTCCTGGGTACTGTGTTTCCTATTAAGTCATTAAAAAAAATCTCTAAAAAGAAGTGCAGTCTTAGAAACAGAGAGTAATCATAAAAATAGCTATCATTGTTGAGTATCATTGTTGAGCAATGCTATGGTTTGGATATTTGTTCCCTCCAAACCTCATGTTGAAATTTGATGCCCAGTGTTGGAGGTGGGGTCCAGTGGGAGGTGTTTGGGTCAAGGGGTGGATCCTTCATGAATAGATTAATTCACCCGCTCAGGGGTGAGTTCCCAAAAGAGTTGGTTGTTAAAAGAGCCTGGAACTTACAATAAAATAAAATTCAAAAAAAGAGCCTGGCACCTCCTTGCTGCTTCTCTTGCTTCCTTTCTTGCCATGTGATCTCTGTACAGCCAGCTCCCCTTCACCTACCAGTGAGTGGAAGCAGCTTGAGGCCCTCACCAGATGCCCAATTTTGAACTTTCCAGCCATTAGAATCAAGAGCCGAATAAACCACTTTAATGTATAAATTACCCTGCTTATTATACCTTTATAGCAACACTAAATGAACTCAGACAAGCAAATAGTATAAGCTCTGTGTTAGGTGTTTCATACATGTGATATTTCATTCTTACAATTCTGCAAGGTAGATTGTTGCCTTGACCCTATCTGAAGGTCATATGACTAGAGGCCCAGAGAGGTAAAGCAACTTGCCCAAGATGACACAGCTATTAAAGATCTCGACCTAAGTGGGTCTAATTCTAAATTCTTTCTAGGTCAGGTGTGGTGCTCACACCTGTAATCTCAGCACTTTCGGATGCTGAGGGAGGAGGTTTGATTGAGCCCAAGAGCTCAAGACCAGCTTGGGCAATATGACAAGACCCTGTCTCTACAAAAATAAAAATAATTAAGCAGGTATGGTGGCATGTGCCTGTAGTCCCAGCTACCCTGGAGGCTGAGGCAGTTGGGCTGGGAGATTGAGGCTGCAGTGAGCAGTGGTTATGCCACTGCACTCAACCCCAGTTGAGAGAGTGAGAATCTGTCTAAAAAGAAAAAATATTATTCTATGTCTACTGATTCTATACTGATTCCCTTCATAACTTTCTGCTTTTTCTCATTTTCTGCTTCTGCAATTAGCTGAGTCTACGGAACCAATGTGAGAAAGGACACAGTATTGGCCAAGAGAACACAACAGATGGACTGAGGTTCTGTTCTTTTTTTCATAAATAAGACTCCATTTTTATAATCTTGCCCTAAGGAATGCTGACTCTAAACTATTTCTGTACATTTTTTTCTGTCTTCACTGATATGACTGACTACTTTCTTGATTTTAAGATGAACATTTTCCCAAATTTTAGCATCCTCTAAAATTGGAATGTGTCTTACAATTTTATTCAACATGGATTGAAATCAAGTTTCTCTAGAGGGGATTTGCAGATAATTCTATTTAAAGTTGTCTCAAGTTGGTGGTCTTACCTACTTGGGTTCAAATTCTGCAGGGAATATATTTTTCCCCCCTTCACCCAGTGCCAGTGAGACTTAGAAGTCTTCTGCTGTTCTTTTTTGTGGAGTGGATTTATTTCTCATTTACTCCTACAATGAAGGTATAGCCTTTGATAGCCCAGTTTATTTGTAGAGTCTTTCAATACTAGCCATTTTTTCTTTCTTATATGGTGGTTCATGCCTATAATTCCAGCTACTCAGGAGGCTGAGGCAGGAGGATTGCTGGAGCCCAGGAGTTCAAGGTACAGTAAACTATGATTGCACCCCTGCCCTCCAGCCTGGGTGACAGAGCAAGACTCTGTCTAAAAGAGAGAGACACACACACAGAGAGAGAGAGAGAGGGAGAGAGAGAAAGTTATCTTACAGCTCATGATAATTTATTGAGGTCTGATGTTAGTTTCAAGCAGTGTGGTAGCCAGTCTTCAAGGTGGCCCCCAGTGATTTCTGCCTTCTGATATTCACACCCTTGTGTGTTTCCTTCCACACTGAATAAGACTGACCTGTGCGATGAATAGGATATTGTGGAAATGACCAGGTGACTTCCAATGCTGCATCATAAAAGACCTTGCTGCTTCTGTCTTGTTCTCTTTTGGATCACTCACTTTGGAAGAAGCCAGCTGCCATGTTGTGAGGACACTCAAGCAGTCCCATGGAGAGGTCCATGTAGCCAGGGTGATGACCTTCTGCCAACAGCCAGCACTGACTTGCCAGGCATGTGAGTGAATCAACCTGAAAGCAGATCCTTCAGCCCTAGTCAAGCCTTCAGATGACTGCAGCCCTTAACCTCATGAGAGACTTTGAGCCAAACCACCCAGCTAAACTGCTCCCAGATTTGTGATTCACAGAAACTGCAAGATTACAAATGTTTATTATTTTAAGTCACCAATTTTTGGCATAACTTATTATATAGCAATGACAACTAATACAAAAGCTAGAAAAATACTTTTTGAAACAAAAAATTTTACTTGTCTTTTCAAAATCAGTTTTTATCTCCTTGTTTTCAAATGATCTCTTCCACATTAATGAGGGAATTTCTGTTGTTTTCAGGACAACTGAGATCTAAAGCAACAATGAATATTTGCTCAGTCTAATATAAAGACTTGCAAGTGACTTTGTGCTGTATATGTCTTGCTTTGTGCTTGCTTCAAATTTTATAGTTTCATTGAAGAGATTTTTCTGATAATGATATAAGTAGGTAATACAAGTAGGAATAACTTATATATCACTACTTTTAAAAGAGTAGGAAAATGTTGATTGGGTTAGTTTAAATCCAGAAAGAATACTTGCAAAGATGTCCTTAATTACCCCAAAATACCTTAGTTTGGGAGTACCAGCTAAAGAGCTATGTTAGGGTACTCATCAATATTGAAGAGACCATGCTAACCCCTGGTTGCTATTCTAATCTATGTATTTAGAGGTGCTGCAGGTCTTTCCTTTGGGCTTGCTGACACAATTACATTTTAATAAAGGTTTAATGTACACACCCTTTGGAAAGCTTACTGGTTTTTTTTTTTTTTTTTTTTTTTTTGAGACGGAGTCTTGCTCTGTCTCCCAGGCTAGAGTGCAGTGGCGCGATCTCGGCTCATTGCAAGCTCCGTCTCCTGGGTTCACGCCATTCTCCTGCCTCAGCCTCCCAAGTAGCTGGGACTACAGGTGCCCGCCACCACGCCCGGCTAATTTTTTGTATTTTTAGTAGAGATGGGGTTTCACCGTGTTAGCCAGGATGGTCTCGATCTCCTGACCTCGTGATCTGCCCGCCTCAGCCTCCCAAAGTGCAGCTTATTGGTTTTTTATGTCATCTTTGGAAAAAGCCATCTTGTGCTGTCCTGTGCCCAAGACATTAGCTAAATCTATTAAGATTGATTAATGAAGATTAATATAATGTTTTCCTCTTTGGTATTCAAATGGATTATTTTAACCTGCATTTTGATTATTATTGTTGATTGTCGTAAAAATTCAGTGGTTTCTAACCTTTCTTGCTCATCGAGATCTCCTGTGGAGGGGTTTATTTAATTTTTTAAAAATACAGGTAATGGACTTTTGCCTGATTTCCTAAATTAGCATCTTCAGGGGTGGGACTTGGGAACCTGTATTTTTAAAAATAACAAACTCTCCAGTTGATTCTTTGAGTCATTCCAGTGCATTGACACTAACAGGGACATCAGAAGACACTGGATTCACTCCCTGCCATCCACCGCCACCTTCCATTCCAGCCTCCAAGTCTGCAGCAAGGGAAGATGCAGATGGATTTAAAGAACCATGGAGGATCTGCTAGAAGATACTTAGAGATGATTTGGTCCACGTGCCTTCATTCATCAGATGAGGGGACCCCTACTCCATGAGCGAAGTGAAGTGACTTACTTTCTTGAGGGATTTTTTATTCCATTAGTGTTACGACAATGTAGTTGAAAGTTACAAGTTAGCAAAAACAAATACAAAAACAATGGTTGCCACAGTCTCCATTCTAGGGGAGGGATGTCATTTATCATCTGGACTGCAGAACGGTTTAATTGAGAAAAGGGAGGCCTCCTCACTTTGCAAGTGATTGTACAGTAGTTTTCTTGAGGAGGCTTTTCTAAGTAATTAATATAATAAGTAGGAATGAGAATGCATCTCATTTTTAGACTGGGTAAATAATTGGTTAGATTATTTTTAATTCAAAAGGAAATATTTCACTTGCCTGGGTGCAAGAGGCTTAGAAAAAGAACTAATTCTGCAGTACAAGTAGCAGGATTTCTGGGTTAGGGGCTCGTCATAGCCTGAGAGAGGAGGTCATTGGTAGGAGCTTGCAGGCAAGTGAAAGTTCACAGGATCCCTGTGAATATCAGTGGGCAGGAGATTTGAAAAGAAAGAATGCCCGTGAGCAAAATCTCTCAGGGCAGGGCGGGGGGTGGTGGTGGCTGGGGAAATCCAGGACTGTGGTATCAGTGCTGCGACATTGTGATTTATAATAAGAAATGTATATGCGGTCCCTGTTTCCCGGCATAAGGCTCCTAATACCCTTGGAATCTCCAAAGTAGTGTTTTTCTTTGTTTTTTTGTTTGTTTGTTTGTTTGTTTGTTTTTTGTATAATGATGACATAATTGGTGGGGTGAGGGCTCCGGATAGCCTCAGCATGGAACTGGTTGCTGGAGGAGCCAACCTTGTAATTAGAGGGTTGGGACTTTAGTCCCATCCACCCCCTACCCTACCTCTGGATAAGGGAGAGGGGTGGAAGGTTGAGTTGATCACCAAAAGCCAATGATTCAATCAATCAAGCCTATATAATGAAACATCAGAAAAACTCACAGGACAGGATTCAGAGAACTTCAGGCTGCTGAACACATGGAGGGTGGCATGTCCTGAGAGGGCATGAAAGCTCCATACCCCTTCCCCCATACCCTGTCCTATGCATTTCTTCCATATGGCTGCTCTTGAATGACATCCTTTTATAATAAATAAGTCGTAGTGAGTAAAGCACTTTCCTGATTTCTGTGAGCTGCTCTAGCAAATAATCCAACCTAAGGCAGGGCTCGTGAGAACTCACAATTTATAGCCAGTTGGTTAGAAGTACTGGTGGCCTGGATTTTTATTTGGCATCCAAAGTGGGGTGGGGGTGGTCTTGTGGAACTGAGCCCTTAACCTGTGGGATCTCACTCCGACTCCAGGTCAACAGTGTCAGAACTGAATTGAATTATAGGACACCCAGTTACTGTTGAAGAATTGTTCAGTGTGGGGAAAAACACACACATCCGTGTTGAGTGTTGAGAATGTAGTAGGAGAAAACAGACAGTTTGGTTTTTCCTATCATACACCTGCTCTCTTTGATGCATGAATTGTGCTATAATTCTCCCGCCATTCTCCCAAGTTTTACTAAAATGCCTTTTGGATACACTAATCTTGTGTTGGTGCTGCTTTGGGAGAGAAAGAAGAGGAATAGCCTAGGGTGAAGTGATAAGGCATGAGGATGTAGAGTTCAGTGGAAAAGGAAGATGAGAGAGAGAAGAGAGAGGGGAGAGAGAGCACGCACCAGGAGGAATCTAATCCCTTGGAAACTCCCAGCAGAAATGGGACAATGGGCTTCATAAAGAATGTGGAATGGGCTCAAGTTATTTTTCTCAAATAACATCCAAGGGAAGGGTAATCCCCAGAAGAAAGACTTGGAAATTGACATCCCAATAGCAGACAATTGGATTACATCACAGGTTTTCTGCAAAATGAATGAAAACATTCATGTCATACCACACACCCTTCTGCCACATGAAAATCCCAGGTCCTGATGGACATTCCCCCTAGAGGCTGAGACTGCCTTCCCTCATGCACATCCAGCTGGTCTTTGGACACTGCTTCAGTGCTCCCCAAAGAATAAAGCCACAAGTACTCCATCAAAAGGAAGACAGCTTTACAATAGCTAGGGTCAAATGCTTAATTTAAACCCCAAGAAAGAGCAAGCGTTGTCAAGACAGAAGCGAGGGATCCCCCAGCTCTTCCCAGCTTTTGTATTCTGTGATTCTCAGGAAGAGAGGGGTCAAACCCTGGTTTTGTACAGTAATGAATAAAATGGCCTGGCTGGGTGTCAGCTGGCCTGCTAAAGTTGGCAGCTGACAGGGGAGAAACAGAGAACTTCGGAGGAACTGGTTCAATCTGCATGTATGATGTGTTCACGTAGACTGCCTGCGTATAGATTATATAACATCCATGACATACAGAGAAAGGCTTTGGGTTCCTGAGAAAGAAAGAAGCTCAGAAATAGACCATTTCTAGGGTAACACAAATCAGGATACAGATTCTAGTCTCACATATGGGGTGATCTCAGCTGCCAGAGGACACTTGGCAGCTAGGGAAGCACAAACAAAGGAAGTCATTCCCATAGTCAGGGCCCCTACTGGAAGCTCAGAGAGTCAGAGGTTGCCTGGCAACAGCAGAGTCTTCCTGTCTTTTCATTCACCCCTGTCAAGAGCATAAGATATCTCTTTCTTTTTTCTTCTGGACCTTCATTTTTCACCTAATTTCACCTGGAATTTGTTAGGAACCAGTGAGATATGTTTGAGGTCTCATAGGGATGCTGGTTGGAGACAGATCATTCTTCACAGGAACCTGAGCCCTGCAGAGATAAATGCCATGCCTCTGAGGCGTCCAGTTGCACCTACAGTTTTGCCGAATCCTACTGTGGGCAAAATGTGATGAAGGCTCACAGCTAGGGGGAGGGAGTTGATATGGTCCTGAATGCCTGAAGAAATGGCAGATAACCGATTTATGAATTTGTATGATTATTCCTACTGCAGGCCATCCTGATGTTTTGGAGAAGCAAGCTTTGTCTTGCAGTCCGAGATTCACCCCTGACTATCTGTAGTCACTTTGCCTCTTGAGGCCTTGCACTCTCAACCTCTATAAGAAATCAACTTCTCCCTGCCCCCAGCGTGGTGCTCTTAGGAGATTTGGTGAGAAGGTGAAAGAAAACTACTAGATTATAAAGGCTCTTGAGGATGGGATCATTGCTTTTTCATTCCTATGTACCTTACAGGCATCTAGCAATGAGTTTTAAAAAATATATTAGGTATTCATTATTTTTGCCTATAAGGTACATATATTATCCATTTTGTTGACAAATAAGAAGCACTTGTATTTCTTCTGGCTGCAAGGTACCTGGCCTTTCCATTCCATTGCACCATTGTGTTTGGTTATTAAGGGAAAGGGTGACCCCAGAAGAAAGGCTTGAAAAGTGACATCTTGCTAGCAAAACCTGGATTACATTATAAAAGATTTTCTATGAAATGGAAGTATTGAGATCGTAGCATACATGCAGCTGTGTATACCAATGTGTCCTAATATGTGCTCACCCAGTGCATTCTTGCCATGCAGAACACAGAAGGTGCCAAATGGGATTCAATATTCCTGGCAGCTCTGAGTATTATGGAAAAGGGAGTTCACTGTGTATCAGGTCAGATCAGGTCTGGACTATTTTATGGAGAGGAGATGCTCTTCTTTTCCTTGAAGCTTTGAACTTTTGGGTTGGGGAGACGGGCAGAATTTTACTGGGCGGAGGAAGCTTTGATGCTACCCACTGGATATTTCCTGCTAAGAAGAAAACTGATAAAGGGAACAAGGCCCCATAAGAAGCACCCAACTTGGAGCTGAGTAAGTCTGTAAAATTGCATGGAAGACTCGATGCTGTTGGTGGGGAACTCTTGCATCAAGCCTTCTACTTTGTGTTCCTAGTAGTGTGAACCAGCAACTTTTAAAATTTTATCTTCTTTTCCCTGGTTTTAAGTTATTATTGCTTTCTCTTGCCAGATCTGAGGCATTTTTTAAAAGGGAGCATTTATCCTTTAACAGCACATGCTGTCATATTTTGTCCCTGTTACAGTCCTTTGAGGGAGGGAGCAGCCTCTGCTTTGTCACACAGTTGGTAGGGCTGGGAGAGAGCCAGATCCCAGGATGTCTAAGTGACTTCCAAAGCCACAGAGCTAGGAAATGGTGGAGCTGGGACTTGACTCTGTTGGTGGCCACACTCGCAAACCCATGCTCTGTGCCTTTCAATTTATTCTTGCTAGGCTGAACTGACAGTAGCAGGTCGAGAAAAGATGGCGCCCTCCTACAAATGAGGTGAATTTTCAAATAACGTCAGATGGGACAGGCTCTAAGATCAGACCTATTTTTTGCTTTAGACAGGGTCTCGCTCTGTCACCCAGGCTGGAGCACAGTGGAACCATCACGGCTCACTGCAGCCTTGCACTTCTGCGATCAAGTGATCCTTCCAGTTTAGCATCCTGAGTAGCTGAGACTATAGGCATGCAACGCCACAACCAGCTAATTTTTTTACTTTTTATTTTTTTGTAGAGACAAGGTCTCACTATGTAGCCCAGGCTGGTCTGGAACTCCTGAGCTCAAGGGATTGTTCCACCTTGGTCTCCCAAAGTGCTGGGATTACAGGCATGAGCCACCACACCCAGCCAGATCGGATCTATTAATCCACAAATGATTGGTGAGTCCAATCATCATAGTCCTCTACTCCAATTTGGATATAGCTTTGTGATGAAGCTAGAATATCTGCCTCTGTCACATCAAGAAGAGGCATCTCAAAATACAGACAGTGAGAGTTCAAAGTCTTGGAACTGGAAAGATCGAGGCAGAAGCCTCTGGGTACCAGCAGAAACCACCGAGAAGCAGGACTGGAGAGCTGAGGGTGAGGGAAGAGTGGAGGGTGGGGTACAGAGATTCTAGGACCTGGAGAAGTGTTCTCCGTGGTGTGGTAGAGTGGGGTTCACTGTGTTGTGATCAGGATGTTGATCAAAGTTCCCTCAAAAATTATCAAGTAGTGATTGCCAGGTTAACTTCACCACTACAAGACTAGTTAGAGTTGTTAATGAGCAAGATTGCAGAGCTGATTTCTTTTCCTGTGTCACGTAAGGTGGTGCCTCCACCCCTAAGTAGAGCAGCTAGCACAGCGGTGTGGTTCTTCATGAAGGTGAAGGCTGGGAGTGAATGTTGGGTAGTTCCTGAGGCCATGGGGAGGAGTCGCTCCCAGGGAGGGCAAGAGACAGGGCGGACCAAAGGAATGTGGCTAGAAAGACATCCATCATATCAAATGGAGACTTCAGAGATGTCCAGAGACCATGATCAGCCGGTTTTGTTGGTTCCGTTTAACACGCAGAGGAAAAGGTGGAAAGCACCCTCATTTGGACACGCTGCCATACGCATCTTTAGAAAGGTTTCTTTGCAGCCATCAATCTGATAAGGTAGCCCTGGGCTGGCTCCTGTCATGATGGTGCCTTTTCCCTCTGTCCTGTGACACCGTGCTTAAGAGGGTGGTGTTGGAGTTATTTGGAAAAGTATTGTTGTTTTCGTGTCATCGTTTGATATTTTTATTAGATGAGGCCCTGGACCTGTGATTTTAAAAGGCTACTTGGTTGGAATTTTGTTTTGTTTTGCTTTGCTTTGCTTTTATAAAGAAAGGCCAGGTAACTGCCTCTCCTATTTTATTTCCTTTGGAAACTGGTTCTTGTGGAGGTGGCGCCTGGCACCAGAATGAAACTGAATTTCCTCCACAGGTGATGCAAAATCAGGTTCTGTTTGGGGTCATCATCTCGGTTGTCATAAAACCGCACATTTTAAAGTTTCTGGGTGTAAGATTGCTGAGAGCCCTGTGCCTGCACTGGGGGATGTGACCTTTGTTGTGGCTCTGGGGGTGAAGTTGGGGTACGCACACCCAGGTTTACTCGGCAACCACTGTTGGCTGTGTCAGCCACGTTCCTGTTCCCAGAGCTCAGTTGTTCATGTCTACACCCACTGATCCCCTGGCAAAGGCATGTTCTCTTTCAGGGAGCCATCCAGTCGTGCAGCAGAGGAGGTGCCTCTGTGAGCTCCCCCGATCTGTCTGACTCACGAGCAGGATTTCCAGCATTCTGGGCCGTTCAGCTGAGTGATAATTTTGTCTCAGGCATTTGCAGAAATGGCTGCTTATATGTGCAGGCACGCATGCTGCTGCCCCTGAATTCTCCATAAAGTAAGATGGTCCACTCAGCTGGCTCCGGAGACCCTTTTACACAGTCACGGAGTGGAAAATCAAGTAAAACATTCATCCCGTTTTAAATACTCCAGTCCATTGAAACTAGTGGTATTGTGATTGCAGGTGTTTTTGTGTGTTTGTCTGGGGGGACTCTGTAATCCTGGTGCTGGGTTGAACAAAAACCTCAGCCTCTGTTAGTATTGCCTGAAACACACTGCTTGAGGAGTGAGTGTTAAGGACACTCTAAAAAAGAGACTTGTGGGAGGTCTCAGGCATTTGGAAGTTTTAGATACGACTTCAAGTAAGATTCACTTTCGGGTGAGGTAAGGAGCTTCTTGATTTTCCTTCTGTTGGTTTTCAATCCAGAGGTGGACAGAGATAGCATTTGCAACATAGAGCCAAGAACCCAGCCACAGCCCCTTGCTTGGCACTGCTCAACATTCCAGCAAGAATCCACGCTGCTTGGACCAATGGCTTTAGAAGTTGAATTATTTAGGCCGGGTGCAGTGGCTCACACCTGCAATCCCAGCACTTTGGGAGGCCGAGGCAGGTGGATCACCTGAGGTCAGGAGTTCGAGACCAGCCTGGCCAACATGGTGAAACCCCGTCTCTACTAAAAGTATAAAAATTATCCAGGCATGGTGGTGCACACCTGTAGTTCCCGCTACCTGGGAGGCTGAGGCAGGAGAATTGCTTGAACCCAGGAGGTGGAGGTTGCAGTGAGTCAACATCATGCCACTGCACTGCAGCCTGGGTGACAGAGTGAGACTCTGTCTCGAATTAAAAAAAAAAAAAAAGAAATTGAATTATTTAAACAAATTTTCATTTAATTCAGTGCAGCTACTTCTGTAGTGTCCTGAGAGAAAAGACACAGCTGAGGTCGATGGACCTGGCTTCTGATTTGTCTTACTGTTTCCTACCTGTGAGCCCACGAGCAATTTACTTTAATTCAGAGTCTGCAAACTAGAGGCCTGCTGCTGAATTTGCTTTGCATAATTTTTTTTGGCTTGGGCAACACAGGGTTTATAAAAATTTAATCAGTAACTAACATCTAAATATCAGAGTTTTCAGCATGAATCCAGATTTCTGGCTTCTTTAGAAAAATGGAAAGATCTGGCAATACTGGGCCTGAATTCCTGACTAGAAACAATTGCGTTGATCATTCTTTATAGGGGGCAGTACCCTTTATTTTAATCATGATGCGGTCTCTGTTGGCATTTAAGTTTGCAACCTTGTACTTTGTTGAGCCTCAGTTTCTTAATCCACAAGATAAGCATACCGTATTTGTTTGTTCTTATGCTGCTAATAAAGACATACTTAAGACTGGGTAATTTATAAAGGAAAGTAGTTTAATGAACTCACAGTTCCACGTGGCTGGGGAGGCCTCACAATCATGGTGGAAGGCAAAGGAGGAGCAAAGTCACGTCTTACATGGCAGCAGGCAAGAGAGCTTGTGCAGGTAAACTTTCATTTATAAAACCATCAGTTATCGTGAGACTTTTTCACTAACACAAGAACAGTATGGGGGAAACCACACCCATGATTCAATTATCTCCACCTGGTCCCACACTTGACATATGGGGATTATTACAATTCAAGGTGAGATTTGGGTGGGGACACAGCCAAACCATATCACATACTATCCTCAATTCATAGGTTCTTCTATTTTTTTTATTTTTAGTTTTTAGAGATGAGGTATTACTCTGTTGCCCAAGCTAGAGTACAGCAGCATCATCACAGCTCACTGTAGCCTCAGGCTCCTGGGCTCAAGTGATCCTCCTGCGTCAGCTCCTGAGTAGCTGGGACTACAGGTGCATGACTCAGCTTCTTGTGTGAAGACAGAGTAGCATCCATAAAGCAACTAATAGGATTTCACACACAGTAGGCCCTTGAGAAACGCTGGATCTTATGGTTTGTGTGCAATCTACAAGGTGTCCCCCTGGGGAAAAACCCCAGGTGTTTCCCCATCAGGAAACACAGGGGTTATAATTTGGTTGTTGGTCCCCTCTAAATCTCATGTTGAAATGTGATCCCCAGTGTTGAAGGTGGGGCCTAGTTGGAGATGTTTGGGTCATGGGGGCATATCCCTCATGAATGTCTGCGGGCCGTCCTCACGATAACGAGTGAGTTCTCTGTCACTCCATGTGAGATCTGGTTGTTTAAAAGAGCCTGCACCTCCTCCTTCTCTCTTGCTCCCTCTCCTGCCATGTGACACACTGGCTCCTCTTCACCTTCTGCCATGATTTTAAGCTTTCTGAGGCTCTCAACAGAAGCAGGTGCCAGCAATAAAGTTTCCTTAGGGGAGAGATAATGGTGGGAACAGTGGAGGAATGTGTGCAAGCTGCACTCAGGCTTTGCTGTGACTTTGTCTTGGATGGAGCCTGTCAGGTTATGAAATGTCATCCATTCCACATCCCTCTATGGAGTCCTCTGGAAAGAAGAATGGGCAACTCTTCCACAGGCTTCCTGTACAGCCTGCAGAACTATGAGCCAGATAAACCTCTTTTCTTTATAAGTTACCCAGTCTTGGGCATTCCTTTATAGCAATGCAAAGTGGCCTAACACAATGGGGTCAGCTGATTCCTAAGCAGTATGTTGGTTGACACTGTTAATATGCTCTTTTCCCCATTTCCAGACTTTTTGGATACTTCATAGTGTATTTATTGTGCTATTTCAGATGAATAGTTAGATACAGTGGAGTACTTCAGATGAATATATATCCAGTACTTCCCATGAATATATATCCAGTGTATTATTTGAAAATGTAATTAACATTAAGTGTATCCCAAGTCCTCCTGACTTTGTGGATGCTGTTTACATAGAGTTTATTCATATCTGTGGGGGTGGTAAGGGGAGTGTATTCTTTGGGGAAGGAAACAATTTTTACAACTACTTCCTAATTCCAGCTCGGAAGTCAGCAGGGCAGGCTGATATGATGTTGAATCATGCTGGGTTGATATTACGATGACAGAAACCTTAGGCCTCATTTCCATGCCTGGTGCCATCTGACTCTCTTTCTGGAAGGGCTTATGTCAGCTGTCCTCAGTGGTAACAGTGGGTTGAGCTTGATAATACTGGTTACAGGATTCTGAAAAATCACAGAAAGCCCTGAATCCCAAGCATCACACCTTAGTTCTATAGAAAAAAATCTAAAGCCTACAGTATTTTTTTTTAACAGAGCAAAAGGAAGCTCATGTAAAACAAGGAGAGACAAGAGCTACTGAAACCCTGAGTGGCCACTTCTGTTTCTCCTTATCCTGTCTAAGAATCTCCCTGGATGCTTAACATCGTGGGTGGAAGGGACCTGGCCAGCCTACACAGTGGAAGTTATCCTCCAATACTGAGATTTTCCAGTCTCATTACTCACCAGTGCTCACTCAGGCAGGAAATGTTGCTTATACAGGTGCCAGGCAACCCCATACCTCTTTCACTCATCTCCCTTAATTATTGCAAAAGGCTTTGGGGTCCACTATTTGGTTAAGGAGAGTGGGGTGTCATCAGAGGTGTGAGAAAGCCTCACCTCCATTACCTGGGAGGCAGAGTGTCAGGGACAGAGAAGGCCTTGCTTTGGCCACAGGCCCCATGCTAAGGGACCTTAGCTCTCTGGCAGCCCATGGAGTGGGCCCTGCCCAGTCCATACCACTGTCTATTTCCATCACGAGTGGGACAGAGGCCCTGTGCCTGGATCCTTGGGGACGCATTTGCTCTACCCCGTTCTTCTTTCCAAAGGGCTCCCCAGAGAGATGCAGAATGGAGGACATGCTCCATCCAAGACAGGGTCATGCTCAGCCTGAGTGTGACTTGCACAGTTTCCTCTGCCTTTTCCCCCGTTATCTACCCCATAAGGAGACTTTAGTGTTTTTTTATTTTTCCCATAATACCCTGCCTACTCCATAAGATTTTCCATGAAGATCAAACATGCATAAAAGTCCACTGTAGATGGTAGATCACTCTACTGATGTTATTATGACTAATAATAGTAGCTTCAAAGGGGCCCAGTGTTTCCACTTGATTTTCTTTATGCTGTGACTGTTTTATCTTGAAGAATTTTTCTTTTTGTTCACAGGTATTTATATCAGCCAGAGTCCCAGCAGGAAGATGGCATCTTCCACAAGATAAGTGGGCGAAGTTTAAAGATGAGATGATCTACACAGGTCTGGGCAGGGCTATGGGGGTCCCCAGGGGTGGAGGTGCCCCAGGGAGGGGAGTAGCACTAGCACTAAGCCTGAGAGTGCAGCCTGTGCAGTCACCTGTCAGTGCTCAGAGAGTCCCCGTGCTTGGTTTAACCCTCTGCTGTCACATTCTTGAAATCTCGAATACTTTTTGAACAAGGGTCTTTGCATTTCATTTTGGCCTTGGGCCCTGCAAATAATGTAGCCCATCTGCTTTGACCTCCTCCAAGTCTGAAGAGACAAAGGGAGGAAGGAATGACATTGGTGGGAGCCCAGCTATGGGAAGGGCTGTTTAATAGGGTCTGTCGTCTGAGGCCAGGTGCAGTGGCTCATGCCTGTAATCCCAGCACTTTGGGAGGCTGAGGCGGGAGGATCACCGAGGTCAGGAGTTCGAGACCAGCCTGGCCAAGATGGTGAAACCCCATCTCTACTGAAAATACAAAAATTAGCCAGGTATTGTCATGCATGCCTGTAATCTCAACTATTTGGGAGGCTGAGGCAGGAGAATCACTCGAACCTGGGAGATAGAGATTGCAGTGAGCCGAGATGGCACTGCTGCACGCCAGCCTGGGCAACAGAGCAATACTCTGTCTAAAACAAAAACAAAAAACAGGGTCTGTGGCCCAATACAGCAGCTACCATCATAACTGAGGCTTCCTATGGAGGAAGAGGGTATAAATTCCCTGGCTCTTTCTCCTCCACCCTCATGAATCCTGCCAGTGCCTCCCACTGGCTGAAACGCACGAGAGTCTGTAAATTCCCCAGGCACAGAACGAGGATGTGAACTGCAGGTAGAAGACCTGGAGGGGGAAGGGAGACTAACAGCACACATGTATGCAAAGAATCAAACGATCTGCCCTTCCGCAGCCTGCAGGCCCCTACCTGTATGGCACCTTCCTGCTCAGCCTCTAGAAACCACACCATCCTCCAGGACCATCCCAACATCTTTGCTGCCCATCCAGCTTGTTCACCTCCTCTGAGCCACTTGTATAGCATATCTGATCTGACTCCATATATTTATGCATTTAAAACTGTATAAATAATTTTAAAAATTTAAAGGACATACTTGAGGGCCATCTGAGATACGGAAATGAGAAGCACAGTCCCTGCTGGGGTAAACAGCTGCCCACAGTTGGTTCACAGTCTTGGCTGGTCCCCTTCTAAGTGAGTCTAGCCTTAGCCATGTGACTTGTTTGGCCAATGGGACAATAGCAAATGTAACACAAGTAGAGGGTTGAAACATGCGTGCACATCGAGTCCTGCCCTGTCTTGCTGCTGAAAACTGCTGCCACCACGTGAACAAGACTGGGTTGATCACATGAAGGATAAGAGGTCCTAATTATCCCAGCCATCCACACCATGCCCGCTGAGGCCCCAGAAGCCCAAGGGAGGCCACAGAGACCATCCAGCACTACACAGCTGGCCCAGACCAGAAAATCCTCCCTCAAGGAACTTAAAGAATAGTCCTGAACCTGCAGGAGACAGATGTGTGAGCCAACAGTGACAGACAGCACAGCAGTTACTTTGTCAGAGGCTTGTGTGGGGCAAGTGTGCAGAGCAGGGGAGCATGGAGGGGGCCTGTGGGGACAGGAAGGACTGACAGAGGCCAGCACATAGGAGCTGAGACCTGCAGAAGGAGCAGACGCTGGCAAGTGTACCAGCAGCAGGAGGATGGTCCCAGTGGTGGAGGTCCCCAGATGCAGGTAGACATGAGGCAGACCTTGGCATCTGAGGGCTCTGCAGGAATCGTGTGCTGCTAAGGGGAACCTATGAGATGGGCTCACCCTGAAACAGAGATGCTTCCTGCAGCCTGGCACGTAAACTCAAGGGAAAGATTGGCCAATTGATTGTTCTCTTAAATATTCGGTTTGACTTTCCAGGTTTTTATTACTTTTTATTACCCACATTTGGTGCGAGGGCAAATCTGTTTATAGACATCATCGGCAGGGCCTTTGTGAGCAAGTCTGGGACTCTGTGAAAAAATTCTCTGGGAGCCAGCAAGGGCATATGTGTATGATATAGACCACCCAGGCACCCACCAGACCCCCAAGTTATTTGTACTTTCATCCTTCCACCCTGCTGGGCAATTTAAAGTGATTCGAGATGAGACTTAAGGTTGTTAGTTATTCAGCTGGTCTTGAAACCACGTTTGCAAAGATTATGACAGTAAGAAAAGTCTAGGTGGCTGACTCCATCTTGCTTCTAGCCTCACAGGCTAGCTGTCCTTGCTCGTTCCTGGGCATAGGCCAAGCTAACCATGGGATGAATTTAGTTTATAATTTAGCTTTGAAGCAAGAATGATAATAGTTCCTTCCTAAAATGGATCCCCTCCTGGCTCAGAGACTGACACTGCCTTTGTAAAACTAATGAAAGGCCATGAAATTAGGATTATGGGAGGGGCCGAATTCTCCTAAAATGTTAGCTATAATTCCTAGCTGCTCAAGAGTCATGTGGCCACAGATCACAAGACTAGTGACTTCCCCCAATAGCTCCCTAGTAATATCACTATTGTGGAGCCTAAGACTGGTCTTTTGAAATGTTTTTCAGACTTTTGCATTCTGGTGATCAACAGACTCCACCCAGACCCATGACTCATGACTCAGTCAGTTCTGTGGCCCCACCCAGAGGTGGACTCATTGCACAAGGGCCCTTTTCCACACCCTTATGATTTCATCTCCGACCAATCAGCAGCACCCATTCCCTAGTCCCCTGCCCGTGAGACTGCCCATAAAAGCCTAGCCTCTGAGTTCTTGGGAGACTGATGTGAGTAATAAACTCTCACATACTGCTTGGCTAGCCTTGAGATAATTAAACTCTCTACTGCAATACTGCTGTCTCACAAAAAGGATCCATGGGTATCTATATTCTCTCTCTCTCTTTACATTCTCTCTCTCTCTGTCTCTCTCTCTCTATTTTTGCAGTTCCCAGGGAACACTGGAAAATGCAGTTTGTAGGGAAACATCTTTCTTTTCAGCTCTTTTGATGCCAATAGCAACAAAGAGGCCACATGTCATGCTCTGTGCTTCTTGGAGCAGAGCCCAGGGTCTAGTGGTTAACAGGGACAACTAAACTGTACTCTTCGGCCATCATATCCAGGATGCCACATACCATGCCTGGAAAAAAGTCCTCACTCATGCTTATTCTTGCTGTCACTCTCATCTCTCTTGACCCCTTCTATGACAGTTCAACACAATTCACACTTTGTTATTGTGTGAAAGAAAAAAAAATTTTTTTCCTCATGAAGATCTTGAAGAGAGCTGTTTCTGAGCGATCCACCTGACTGTTGCAAGAAGGCATGTGTTGACATGTTGATATGACTGTGCTTTTCTTTCTTTTCATTTTGATTTGCTTAGTGGGGCAGCAGACAGAGAGGTGGGGCAGAGATCCCTGCGATCCTCAGAGGGACTGTGAAGGGCTGGGACTGCTGCCTTAGACCAAGTTTTCTTGTCAATTGCAATGTCTGCATCAGTATTTTTCTATAGATGATGGTGGAGATCCAGCACCTCAGCAGAGAGAACTTGCCACGTGAAACATAAACCAAATTATGCAAAACCCACAAGACATGTGAGCCATCTAGGGGATAAGGATGTCTTCCCAACCAAGACTGGAAATTCAGAAGCTAAAATGAAAAAAAGTAGACTTATTTCTAACATTTAAAATAAATACGAAATTTTTATGGCAAAATGCAACATAAAGTCATCAAGCAGGACATTTGGGGGAAAATGATAATGCAGAGGACAAAGATATTACATTTACACAAAGAGATTTTATAAATCAACAAGGAGAAAAGTATGAATAATTATAGCATTTGTGAACTTACTAGCAACCTAGTAAATATTTTTAAAAAGATTATACCCTATGACTTAACATTCCAGGATATGTGTATGAGGATATTTGCTAAGCTTTATTCAATATGGCAAAGCAAAACAAAACAAAACAAAAAACCTTGAAGAATTTACTGAGCACATTCTGCATGGCAGAAACTGTGTTAAGTCCTCATTCAACTGTTTGAACAGCACAATGAGTCGGCCATTAGACACAGCCCCTTATTAGGATGAGAAACTCAAGACTCAGAGAAGGCAAGCAATTCACTCAAGATTATACAAAGAAGCTACATGGCAGTAAATGCCAGATATGAAAAAAAGATGAAGCTAAAAATGAAAAAAAAAGAATAACATCAAGAAATGTAAAAGACAGAACTAAAACTTAAAGCTAAGGCCAGGAACGGTGGCCCACACCTGTCTTCCCAGCACGTTGGGAGGTTGAGGTAGGCAGATCATTTGAGCCCAGGAGTTTGAGACCAGCCTGGGCAACATGGTGAAACCCTGTCTCTACAAAAAATACAAAAGTTAGGGCTGGGCACCATGGCTCATGCCTGTAATCCCAGCACTTTGGGAGGCCGAAAGGTCAGGAGATCGAGACCATCCTGGCTAACATGGTGAAACCCCGACTCTACTAAAAATACAAAAAAATTAGCCAGGCGTGGTGGCGGGCGCCTATAGTCCCAGCTACTTTGGAGGCTGAGGCAGGAGAATGGCGTGAGCCCAGGAGGTAGAGCTTGCAGTGAGCCGAGATTGCGCCACTGCACTCCAGCCTGGGTGACAGAGTGAGACTCCATATTAAAAAAAAAAAAAAAATTAGCCAAGTGTGGTGGTGCACACCTATGGTCCCAACTACTTGGGAAGCTGAGGTGGGAGTTTTGCTTGAGCCCGGGAGGCAGAGGTTACAATGAACTGAGATCACGTCACTGTACTCCAACCTGGGCAACAGAGCAAGACTGTCTCAAAAAAAAAAAAAAAAAAAAAGTAGAAGGTAAATACAAAGATAAAAAGCAAAGAACCAAGAAAGTAAAAAGGAAGAGAGAAAAATGAGATTTAGAAATTTCCATTTTCCCTTTGACTTTGTGTCTTAAAAGATAAAAAATAAAGAGATTTAGAATTTTTTTTAAAAAAAGAATTAAGAAACAAAAGAGTAAAACATAAATTAAGAGTGACAATATTTTTTAAAAGAGAAGACAGAGATAAACGAAGAGCTTAAAAAGCATGGGAATAAGAAATAATAAAAGGCTTAGTAAAAAGTTGGCGTGCAAGGTGACCCACCCACGGGCCGAGCCCTACCCGTTCACTGAGCCTGGGAAATGACATTCAGCAGCAGGTGGAGGAGCAGCTGTTTTCTGTCACCCAGGTCTCAAGGGCCTGGGCTGGTTGTAGCTCCCTGACACTGAAGCAAGCCCTGTGCTAGAGCCTAACACCGGTGTCTCTCCAACTAACCCGCATGCTGCCCTGGCCCCTGGTATTCTCACCTCCTCCCATGGGAACCTGGGACAGCCACGCCTAATGTGCTGCATCTTGACCACTTTGCCCAGTTCCTAGGAAGGTCTTCTTTTTGGAAGCAGAGCCTGCCCTTGGCGGGGCCCTGCATCGAACTCTATGGAGCTCCTTGAACTGCAACGCTGCCCCCATGGCCTGATAAGGACCACTGCTACTGAGACGCTCCAAGGACTGCTCCCTCTCATCACCCCCTTAGTGTGCACCCCTGGACCATTGGCCCACATTGGACACCAGACCCTTAGGATTTGGATTTGAATTATCTGCTCTTTCCTGAAATTAAGAGGTAATATTGGGGCAGAGGAGAAGGAAGGGTGTCAGACAGTATTTCATTTATCATTATTATTATTTTTAGAAGGAGTTTTGCTCTGTCACCCAGGCTGGAGTGCAGAGGCGCGATCTCGGCTCACTGCAAACTCTGCCTCCTGGGTTCGAGGGATTCTCCTGCTTCAGCCTCCCGAGTAGCTGAGATTACAGGCACCCACCACCACGCCTGGCTAATTTTTTTTTTTTTTCTTAGTAGAGACGGGTTTTCACCATGTTGGCCAGGCTGGTCTCAAACTCCTGACCTCAAATGATCCACCCGCCTCGGCCTCCGAAAGTGTTGGGATTATAGGCGTGAGCCACTGTGCCCGGCTCAGACAATATTTCAAATCAGATAATAGGACAAGGAGTAAATAACCTAGACAGTTCTCCAGAGGAGCTTCTGGCAATGTTTCTGAAATTAGGGAACCAGCGGCCACAGTGGGGTTTGATACTGAAAGAAAGCCTTCTAAGCAGAAACATTAGTTCTTGTCAAGGGTCAGAGTAGGTCTCAGCGTGGTGGGCTTAGCGAAGAGGAAAGTAGGCTGGGAAGCCGGCCTGCAGAGTGAGTAGGGGAAAATCTAGGCAGCCCCCGAGAGGGAAGAGGAGACAAATTTAGGTTAGACAATCCCAAAGAGCATCAAGTTACTGAGCCACCGTCTTTCTGGGGACAAAAAGGTCTCATGTAAAAGAATGAGCTCACACCCGGGTGGGACATTTTGCAATTTGATGGAGAGGATGTCGAGTACGATGAAAGGCCTTCAGACCAGCGATCAGAACTTGAGAATGACCTACTTCTTCCACTTACAGCTCAGTGTTGGCTGAAACACATGTAAGTCACTGTCAGAAATACCATTCAGTTAAAACTCTTCATGAGCAGAGGAGCTGTGTTAAAGGATTCCTTTTCATTTCCTATGAATTCCAGTGTATTCTAGATTTTACGTACCAGACATACCCCGTGTATTCTGCAGTGGCATTAGCATGCACCAGATATAACATATAAGCAGAGTTTTTGCTAGTAAGGAATTTAAGGTTCATTTTCATTTAATAACACCATCTTATAAGTAAGAAACCAGGGTTCTAGCAAGTTAACTGGTGTCCCCAAGGTCACTGAGTTAAGAGTGAGCAGATCAGCTCCTGGAACGGCTGTCTTCTGACCCTTAGGCCAGAGCTCTTTCTATTATGCTCTTCAGACAAGGTTTTCTATGTCCTTTATAAGCTGTCTCATCAAAATATACCCAGCAAAAGTGCAGGATGTCCCCACTTAAACCTGCAACACAAGTCGGAGCATCCTTTCATTAGCAGACCTGAGGGCAAGGAGGTGGAGAAGAATTGCTTAGGCCGCTAATGGAGTCTCTGAACATATGCCTTGAGACACCGCAAGCCCTTCTTTGCATTGTGACATACGAACCAGTAGAAGCCTGCTAACAGTGACAACCCCTTCTGAAGGAATAATAGATCTGTGCAAAAAGCCTTTGGCTCAGGACATCGGGTGGCTTGGTGCAGCTGTCCTGGATTTCTGGAAGCTCGACTTGCTGTGACTCCAGGAGGTGAGAGCTCATGTCCATTCTTCCATCCTTGCAGACACATGGGGCCTGTGGGCAACCTCAGACCACCCAGGCTGACCCTGTTGCTGTCTGGATAATGCATATTTTTACTTTTCCATGTCTTTGAAGCCTTGACATGGGCTGAAACAGGGACCCCAGGTTATCCCCGGATGAGGGCGAGTTGACAGACATCATGAACATATTAATGTCAGCTTTTCAGAATCACATTAAGATGTGTTCATGTCAAATCAGTCTTGACAGTGAATAATACGAATTAGTGACTTGCTTTGTGAAGGCTGAGTTGGGAGAACAGTGGCTCCAGAGAACCTTTGTTTATGAGTCATTTACACTTTAAATATGAGTCATTCACAAACAGTACTTGCTTTTCTGTATTGTTCATGCATCAGGGCCCTCAAAGTCAGCATATGCTGCTCCAGGCTGATGGGCCCTTTAGGTGTATGTACAGGGTGTTGATGATGGCTTAAATGTTGGTGTTTGCCCCTAAATCCTGGCCACAAATTATTTCTCAGCTTCAAGCTGATATCTCTTACAAGACAATAACTGAGATTCCCTTTAAAGGTGTGGCCCTGACTTAGTCTTCTACCCAGCTCTCTACAGGGATAGCTATGAGTATTGATTGCCCCTTTGGCCCAGCAATTCAAGCTGCTCTTCCTGTCTAGAGCTGTGGCAGTTGAAACATTGGGGTCTGCTCCTAGGCAATGGGGGATTGGCTGGCATAAACCAGTGGCTTCAACAGCTCTGGGGACAAAGATCAAAAGCTGGCTGCCACAGGTTTATTGCAAGTGAGAGTTTGAGTTTCACCCTGACACAGGAAAAATCAGCAGGAATCAAGCAGTTAGGAAGTGCTGCAGACTGCAATTACTGGGTGTCAATTCTGTCTGATCCCACAGGCAGGGGTGTGCTAAATTTAGCATGTGTTGACCAGCAGTATCCCACGGAAGCAGGATGCTAAGAACAGTTCCCGGCAACATGGCCTTTGTGTGGAGGCTGGAAAACAACAGGAGTTGTGAAGCTTATTTGGCTCAGGGAACAAGAAGAGCTGGGGGCTGTTAATAAGTAGGTCTCCGAGCTGTCAGTGCTAGGACTGACAGTGGCCGATCAGCTGGAGCCCTGTGGGAGCCAGCTCTCCCTTTCATGGCACCACCTGTGCGATGTATCTCAACAACATGGCACATATGGAGCCAGGCTATTTCTGAAAGATATTACAATGAATTTCAGCTTAAACAATTAAAAACAGATTTCTCTTTCTAAAATTAGATAAAGCAGACTGATTAGATAAATGTCAAAGATTTCCAGAATAAGACAAGCTGGAGAAGGGGTTGGCAAACAGTGGTTCCAGGCTGGCAGCCTGTTTTTACAAATAAAGTTTTATTGAAACACACTCTTTATTTTATCAATCATATATGGCTGCTTTCAGGATACAACAGAGGGACTGAGTAGTTGCGACAGAGACCAAATGATCTCCAAGAGCCTAAAACATTTCCTATGTGGCCCTTGAAGAAAGTTTCCTGACCTCTGCTCTAGTGCAATGGTCCCTGGGTCAGGTCTTTTCAGTAATTCCAAAATCAAACTGGATTTGTGTGTGAAATGGCCACAGAGAATAACTACAACAAGGGATATCAAACTGGCGGACTAGTCAAATCCAGGCTGTACACGTGCATTCTTTGGGCAGCAGTGTTGTGTTTTATAAAAATTAGCAACATTTTAAAATAAGGAGTTTTCACATAAAATGTCTGATTTGGGGCTACTCTTGGCTCACATCCCTGCAAGCAACTGTGGCCAGAGCCCAGCAATAGCAGCCTTCTTTAGAGGGGACATCTCCTGTTCCACTTTACCACAATTCCCACCACATCTTACTGTTTCCCCATCACTAAGACAGTATCAGACACCATTGGTCATGATTCTTGCCCCACTGGGTCCACACCTGTGGGGGCTTTATTTTGTATTACCTGCCAGTTGGCATATGAGTTTGCAACCCAGCACTGACATCAAGATTCTTTGCTTTAGGCTTGAATTCTCTCAGGTCACTCTCAAGCACAGGTTGTGTCCTGCTGATGAGAAGCACTGTTACTACTGACATTCAGTTATTCTGTTAACTATTACTCACATTAATACATTGTCTGGAAGAAAATAATAAAAGTGATGTTTCATAATGAAAAGATGGGGGAACCATTACTCTAAAACAGTGAAGGAAACAAAATATATTGTCTTAGGTAATCAGAGTGATCTTTCTTTACCAATCATTAGTAACTAGTAGACTGTCAACTCCAGGAGGACAAGGGGTCCAGCCACTCCCGATGTTTTCTCCACAGCCAAGCAGGCCCATCTGACTTGCTAACATTTTCTCCCAGGGCTTTTGGCTCTGAATGAGTGTTCCCCAAAGTGTGGTCCCTGAGCTACCTGTGTACAACCACCTGGAGTGCTTGTTAAAGATGCAGTTTCCTGGATCCACCCTAGGCCAACAAAAACAGAATCTGTTTGTCGGGACCTCGGAATCGCCATCATCAATTTTTTTAAACAAACAACTTTTGATGAGCAAAAGCCAACAGCATTGAGCAATGGTCAGTTGCTAGCAATTCTGCTGGGTAAACCATGTGAACCTTCAATTCTAGACTCTCAAGATGACTCTGATATGCTAATGTGGAGACTGTGTGCTCAGGAGAATGGTAAAACAATATTTTAGAGAATAAGCACCAAATATGAAACACGCAAAGGGCAACGGTGATGCCCACTACAGGGAGGGAGCCCACCTTTGGAGAAAGCCCACCAGTAGACTCTCCTCAGTTACCAGGGAAGCCATAGAGAGAGTTCTGGAATGCCCTGGAATGCCCTTAGAAGTCATCTATGCTACAATTTTTGACAATTTTATTTGCCTTCTGATCTCCAAGGATGAAGGTACAGTTAACCTTTTTTAGAAAATTTGAGCCCTTATCTGCCATCACAAGGATTTACTTGCTTTGTATTTGGAGGGAAGAAAAGAATGTTGATTTTTAAAAGAGTTTTAAAAATAATAATTGCATCTCCCTCCCATCTGCTTGTTTACACAGTTTAGCACAGAAGGGGTTTAATTCCTTATTTAGAACCTGCTGGAAGTTTGAGTTATGAAACTCCCCAATTCTGTGCCTAACGGAAATGGTGTTTAAAGTTCTGTAGCCAGGTGCCATCAAAAGACACTTGGTTGGGAGGCCGAGGCAGGCGGATCACGAGGTCAGGAGATGGAGACCATCTTGGCTAACATGGTGAAACCCCATCTCTACTAAAAATACAAAAAGTTAGCCGGGCGTGGTGGCGGGCACCTGTAGTTCCAGCCACTTGGGAGGCTGAGGCAGGAGAATGGCGTGAACCCTGGAGGCGGAGCTTGCAGTGAGCCGAGATTGCGCCGCTGCACTCCAGCCTGGGCGACAGATTGAGACTCCGTCTCAAAAAAAAAAAAAAAAAAAAAAAAAAAGACACCTGGACAGCTTTAATTTGCTTCATCACAGAAGCCAATGCCTGAGAAAATGGAACCAGAAACAAAGGCTCTTGAAGTGGTAGTATAAAGCTAGAGGAGGGGGAAACTGAGGTACCATACAGTCTTCATTATTTGCATATATTTAACACCATTAGCATCTTCTTTAAATACAAAGTGACATAGAACGTTAGAAAATACAACTTTCCTCCCAAAGGCTTGGCTATTTCTGCGTGGAATGCATGAATAAAGTTACAGTTTTGTTTTATTTTTAGGCAACTCTATAGATCACTGGGGACTCATCCTGCAGATATCATTCAAGGTACCCGGTTCAGAATCTATCACCAGCTCAGATTGTAGCCTCTGAAGAGATCTCAGATGTTTTGTGCCTTATACATTTAATTCTGAGACCATAGAGCCCAAGGAGGTTTTGAGGACCCTCTACCCACACCTTCAGATGTTTTCAGAGGATTTGCTGGCAGGGCTGGGCCACTGGGCCTTGCTGGGCTCTAATTTTCCTACCCATGTGTGTCCTATAGACCGTGAATTTTCTTCTAAACACTCTTGACTTTTCACTTGTTAAATTAAAGCATTTTCTTAAAGAAAAGATTAAAACCAAGAGGTGTGAACTTTTTTTTATTGGGAGAAGGGCTATGTGTGTGTTTCTCCCAGCCCTAATTCACTTCCTCAATGTGCATGTCCATACACCACATTCTTAACGTTCTTTAATCCTAACTTGGATTTTCCCCCCATCTTTAAAAAAACTACTTTTCTCAATTTCTTTTCTTTATCATTTTCTTCCTGTCTCCTGTGATGTACAAAATACTATTTCCAGGGCTTTTCTCCTCCTCCTCCTCCTCCTCCTCCTCCTCCTCCTCTTATTCTTCCTCACTTTCCTTTTTGCAAAGTTATACTCTCTGGGAACATAATTAATGTTTACTGGGCACTGGTGATTGATCCATTCTTCTGGTAATCCTCTCCCACTCAGTCCTCTCCTTCCCCATGACTCCTCCTCCACCCACCTTATCCAGGAATATAGAATTTTCCACTGCCTCAGATTCACTCCTTTATAACAGTTCCCACCCTTTTCCCTCTAATATGTGCTGCCTTTTCCAAGTTGCATTACAAGACTGGAACCAGTTTCTGTTTATAGCCTCATGACTCTGCAAGACCCTCCATCTTTACTACTGGGATATGGAGACTTGAAATCACCTGGCTTTGTCCCTTGCTTTTTAAAATACAAGGGAGCACCTAAAAGCAGCATCATTTTGTATAAGATTGGATTCAGTGCAATTTGGAGCTCTGCTCTCATGACAGTGTTTTTACATTATACAAAATGCCTGTAAGTCCCCTCATCTGTGAATTCCCAAGAAAGATCAGTCCAAGTAAAAAGAAAGCTTGATTTATGACTCATCAAAGAAGGGAATAATAATAATTTTTAAATAATACATTATTCTTTGGGGATTTACAAATAAAAATGTTAAAAGCCTTATTGGATTAAAATTAAGAAAACCATTTAAAAATTGAGATCTCCCTTCCAGTTCCAAGCTTATCATATAAGTGTGACTTTGGCCAAGTCACCCCTCTGCAGCCCCATGCTGTCTCATCTGCAAAACTGCAGCTCTAGGGGCTCTAAGAAGCCTATGAATGCATCTGAGATGGGATATTTTGCCTTGGTAACTCCTCATTCTGTCCTCCAGCATAGAATAACCCCTCCCCTCTGAGCCACAGTGAATCTTTTCCTCCTCTTGCTTTTTACCTCTGTGGGTCATGGCACCTATCACATCATATTAGAGCAAGATGCTTGCCTGCCAGTTTTCCCAACCAAACAATAATCAGATTATATTATTATGTTGTAAGTAAGAGGAAATACAAATCAAGCATGCTTAAAAAATAAAGGTAATTTTTTGGTTCATGCAACTGAAAGGTCCAGCCACAGCCTGGCCTAGGGTCTGGCTAGATCTGGGCTCATGTAATGTAACAGGCTTCAATTTCTCTCCTTCCTGTGCCTCTGCTTCCCTGTTGCAGGCCCATTCCCAGGTGGACATGAGATGGCAGCCAAAAGCTCCTGCAATTACATCCATTCTCAATCACATCCAAAGGGAATGAGAGGGCTTCTTCCGGTGGTTCTAATAGAAGGAAGACATTTTTCCTTCCCAGAAGCCTCTGCAAATTTCCTCCAGAGGTAGTGACTGTTGGGTTCGGGTCACGTGTCTATCCCTGAACCAATGGCTGAGGCCAAGAAGATGAGATATGCTAATTAGCATGAACTACTCAGGCTGCCCTGCCTCCTGGGAGCTGGGGGGTAGAATCAGCCCCACCCACCTGCATGGCTGGGAATGGGGTGTGGGATGGAGGTGGAGGAGTGAATCCCCAGCCAGATGTTAGGGCATCAGAAGTGGGACAAGGGCAAATGGTGGGGAGGTCTTTGGAGCTGTCACTCCCCTGGCCATGCTGAGAGCCTGGGGACCCCATCCTTTTACCCCACAGCAATGTTAGTGTGTTCCAGCATCAAAGGAGCTAATGAAGAAAATGACCCATGAGTCAGGCTTTGGATATGACATTTATGACAAACGGACACAGGTGGGTATAAAAATTTAAAAAAAAAATAAAACAAAAACAAGCAGCTTAACTTCCTTTGCTCAGCAATAAAATTGCCTGGGTTGAGCCTCTATCAGAAAAAGACAGGTGAAAGGCAGGAGTGGAAATGAGCTTTCGCCCTCATTCTCCAACAGCAATCTGGTATTTAGCTGGAGGCAGCTACTGTAAAAAGATTTGTGGCAGTGACTGTGAAAGAGATATGAAATGTCAGGGTCTCCTGCCTGGTGGGGCTGTGTTGGGTCAGGGCATATGGCATCCTCCATCCCCCTTCATCCAGGATGCTGAAAATATAATTTAAAGGATATTTCCTTGACTTAGCAAACTATGGTCACCAAACATAATGGAATATGAGATAGCTAAGGAGATGCTATGTGAAAATGTTGATTAATATGGATGCTCTATTTGAAATAATCTAAGTTAAAAAACAAATCCAGAACTTAAAATAGCATAAACACACTGATTACAGCTCCACAAAACATGTGTTCACTTTTAAATATTGAAAGAGTGTTTGCGGTAAAGTAAATAGTTTATTAGGTTGGATTCTTCTGTAAAGTGCCTTAGCTCATACATTTTAGAGAACTTTTGCAGAATGGCCTTCACTGGGAGAATGAGTTGTTCATTTTCAGGAACTGAATTCTGCTCATTCCAGGCCAGCTGGGTGTGGGTAGTGGTCTCAGCCTAAAAACAACAGTGTGGAACATGAGGAGAGGAAGGAAAGAAGGAAGGAAGGAAGGAAAGAAGGGGGGAGGGAGAGAGGAAGGGAGGGAGGGAAGGGAGGAAGGGAGGGAGGGAGGAAAAAGGAAGGGAGGAAAGAAGGAAGGAAAGAAAGAAAAAAGGAAGATAGGAAGGAAGGGAAGGAATAAGGAGGGAGGGAGGAAAAGAGGAAGGAAGGAAGGAAAGAAAGAAAGAGGAAGGAAAGAAAGAAAGGGGGAGAGAAAGAGGGAAGGGAGGCAGGAAAGAAGGGAAGGAGGAGGGAGGGAAGAAAGGAAGGAAGGAAGAAACGAAGGAAGGAAAGAAGGGAAGGAGGAAGGAAGGAAAGAAAGGAGAGAAAGAGGGAAGGAAGGCAGGAAAGAAAGGAAGGAGGAGGGAGGGAAGGAAGGGAGGGAGGGAGGTAGGGAGGGAGGAAGGAAGGAAGGAAAAAAGGAAGGAAGGAGGGAAGGAAGGATGGAAAGGAATGAAGGAAGGAGGGAAGGATGGAAGGAAGGAAGGAAGGAAAAGAGTGAAGGAAAGACAGAAGGAAGGAGGGAAGGCAGGCAGGATTGGGACAGTCTGCGAATTTCCCACCTAAGCATGTCAAAGCCCATAGTGATCATCCTGCAGTTGTGCAAACCTGGAAACTTTTTCTAAACTTGTGACAGCAACTCAGACTCACTTGAGACAGATTTATATATCCAGTCCCTGAAGCCCCGATCTCAAACAATAACTGTGTGTTCCTTGGGAACCTGATGCGGCTCCTTCGGTTAACATACAGTGTCCAGGCCTGTGCTAGGAGCTGTGGAGGGGTCATGAGAGGAGGAGCGTGGTCTCTGTCATTAGCAAACACTTTCCATCTCATAAAACAGACAACAAAAACATATATTAAGCAGCTTGAAAACAAAACCACATATACTGAAATGCAAGATTGAAAAGTACTGAGAAAAGAAAAAGTGTTCTATAACTGAAAAGAGAGAAATTAATGACTTTGGGGGTAATCAAGGAAGGTTCCTGGGAAAAGGTGGCAATTTGATTGGGTCTGAGAGCATGGCTGTGATTTAGATCAGGGGTCCCCAACCCCCAGGTGACAGACCAGTACCAGTCCATGGGCTGTTAAGAACTGGACCACACAGCAGGAGGTGGGGGCGGGGGCCAGCGAGCAGGATCACCTGAGCTCCGCCTTCTGTCAGATCAGCTGTGGCAGTAGATTCTCATAGGAGCACGAACCGTATTGTGAACTGCGAGTGCGAGGGTCTAGGTTCTGAGCTCCTTATGAGAATCTAATCAGTTTCATCCCAACCGCACCTCCACCCGCCCCCACCCACCACCTTCCTATCCCATCTCTACCTTCCCCCACTGCCCCCCGACTCCCAGTCCGTGGAAAAATTGTCTTCCATGAAACCCGTCCCAGGTGCTGAAAAGGTTGGGGCCTGCTGATGTAGATGATACATTTACAAAAAGGCCCAGAGACTGTGAGTAAGGGGAGCCAGAGGCAATGAGTCCCACCCACCCGGGGCACGGTGGGTAGAGCAGAGGGACACAAAGCTGGTGGGGGCTGTGAGTGGGGGTGTGGGGGTGGGTGGGGGTAGCTCCTGGAGGGTCTCAGCAGCCAGGTGCTCAGGAACTCAGCTTCAGGAGAAAGGAGGCCACGGTAGGCTTTTGAGAAAAGGTGGCATTTGGGGAACATTGATTTGGCAGCGTGGGTTTGGTGGATGGGGTGTCCACTGGGGTCAAGAGAAGCAACCAGGGGGGAAGTTCACAGAAGTCCAGGTGAGGCAAGCATGGGCTGTGGAGAAGGGCAGGGCCTCCAGAGCTGTCCAGAGTGGAAGGGAGAGGACAGAGAGGAGAACCACAAGGAAAAATTAACCAGCCTCCTCTCCCCATATCTTACCCCAATGTGGAGGGTGTAAGACAGAGGGATTGAGCTCCCAGCAGCTCTGCTAACTTCCTCCTTGGCCTTGGGTGAGTCACTCCATCTCTCTCTCTGTCTCCTTTTGTGAAGAATCAGAATATACTTGCCTTATTTCTTTCAAAAGATGCCTAAGGGAAGCAGACAAAATAATTTTTTAAACATTTTGCAAAATATAAAGCATTAGGCAAATACTTGCTATTATTCTATACAATTCCTATGCTGTAATCTAAGATCAGGCTGCCATCAGATTGCGTCCAGAATTGGTTCCTTCCGGTGGGTTCTTGGTCTCACTGACTTCAAGAATGAAGCCACGGACACTCGCGGTGAGTGTTACAGTTCTTAAAGATGGTGTGTCTGGAGTTTGTTCCTTCAGATGTTCAGATATGTCTGGAGTTTCTTCCTTCCGGTGGGTTCGTGGTCTTGCTGACTTTAGGAGTGAAGCTGCAGATCTTCGCAGTGAGTGTTATAGCTCTTAAAAGTGGTGCGTCTGGAGTTGTTTGTTCCTCCCGGTGAGTTCGTGGTCTCGCTGACTTCAGGAGTGAAGCCACAGACCTTCGCAGAGTGTTACAGCTCATAAAGGTAGTGCGGACCCAAAGAGTGAGCAGTAGCAAGATTTATTATGAAGAGCAAAAGAACAAAGCTTCCACAGTGTGGAAGGGGACCCCAGTGGGTTGCCGCTTCTGGCTCAGGTGGCCAGCTTTTATTCCCCTTTTTGGCCCCGCCCATATTCTGCTGATTGGTCCATTTTACAGAGTGCTGATTGGTGTGTTTACAAACCTTTAGCTAGACACAGAGCGCTGATTGGTGTGTTTTTACAGAGTGTTGATTGGTGTGTTTACAATCCTTTAGCTAGACAGAAAAGTTCTCCAAGTCCCCACCCCACCCAGAAGCCCAGCTGGCTTCACCTCTCAAGATAAGCTACAGCATTCTGCCTTCATCAGAGATGGTCTTGGAACACCATTCTTTTAAGCGTCTCTCACAGCTTTCAAATCATCTCCTCCCTCCCAGAGTGTGGTCTTGCTTCTGCTGCTAACCTCTGTGGTTCCTGTCTCTCTTATACTTTTGTGCTTCTACCATAGAATTGTAAGCCAAATAGCCAGTTTCATTAGGACTGAATGTAAAGTAAGAATAAATAGGTGCTGAGCGAGACCTTAAGAAGGCTTTCCTGATGCAAAGTTATAAATGTTGGGTATTAACTTTTTGGGATCACTTTGGCTACTCATTTTACTTAATAAGAGTAAAGATGTCCTGAATGCTTGGCGCTGATTTCTGGACTCTCAGTGCATTCCAAGCCATGGAGACTGTCAGGTGAGTGATGGCTGAGCAGGAGAGATGTCTCACAGTGACACTATTGGAACTCTTACCGCGCTTGGTGGAGATTGACCACTGGGAGTCAGATGCAGTATACAGGAATTCAATTAAATAAACATTTCATTTATAATTTGTATTTCTGTCAAAGGAGTGTATAATGGAAATGATTTGTGAAATATTTGACAAAGACAAGGACGTTAATTATAGAAGCTGGTTTGCAGTGAATATAGATTATTCTATTTCATACATATTACATTTGAGGTGATGACAATACATGGCCATGGAATTGTCTCATGGAAAATGGGAGATTCGGGAGTAGAACCTGAGTGACAGAGAAGGACTGAGATCAGAGTGAAGGCATAGGAGTTATCTGCAAATCAGTGGTAGATTCATTTAAAAAAAAAAAAAAAAGCACACGAAGGGGCTGAGGCAGAAGAATAGGGCCTGGAGGCGGGGAACCTAAGGACTTCCTGGAACTAAATCAAATGGAAACACTTCAGCAATGACAGGAGTGTGACTGGCTTTGTAACGTCACTTCATCCTACCCATTTACACAGGCAGTAACATCTTCTCTGTTTACATAGGATGCATACCGAGTAAATGACTTTGTAACTTGACTTCATCCTCTTTATTTACATATGGCATACACCAAGTAACCAATGGGTAACCTCTAGAGGGTATTGAGACCCCAGAAAATTCTGTAACCAGGGCCCTTGAACCCCTTGCTCGGGCCCACTCCCACCCTGTGGAGTGTGCTTTCGTTTTCAATACATCTCTGCTTTTGTTGCTTCATTATTTCCTTGCTTTATTTGTGCATTTTGTTGAATTATTTGCTCAAAACACCAAGAACATGGACACCTTCAACCAGTAACTGGACTACTCCATGTGGACAGGATCAGAGGATCAAAGGTTGAGCCCCGTGCAAAGCCAGAGGTGGGAGCAGAGGGTGGAAAGCGTGAAGCACCACTCCCAACCCCTAGGAGATGCCGTCTTGTTGGAGACACTGAACACACACATCATGAAAGATGAGAGAGTGATGCATGGCTATAAAAAGCACACACGGTAATTTGGGCTCCCCACGCTGTAAATGCTGTAGGCAGTCAGAGGGAGAGCGATGCCCTGAGTTAAAGCAGCTGCAGGAGGCTTCCTGGGAAGAGGGAGAAGCTCAGCCTGGGAAAGGTGGCCCAGGGGGTTCTGAGCTGACTTCAGTGTATTTGGGGAGCCCTTTAGCACAGAGGCAAGGGAGTAGAAATGTGGGGGGGCTCATCCACCCAGTGAAAGGGCTCCCTCCCTGCCCGCAGCCACCAGAGACATCTCCCCAACACTGCCTCCCTCCTCCACTCCCCTAAATTCTTCCTCCAGGTCCTGTGCACAAGTCTTGCCTCTGAATCCTGGCCTGGGCTGCCCTTCCCTGCCTGGATGGTCTTTCCCTTCCTCTCCTGCAGTGATACTTTCTGGAAACCTGGTGGGGCCTCCCTAGTTGACGTCTCCTTCTGTGCAACTCTAGTAACATTGTTTTCTTTGCCATGTGTTTGGAACTTTAGATATAATTCTTTATATTGTTGTTCATTATTTATGTGTTTGGCCTGTTCCTCAATTAAATTGTGTATCATCTGCTTTCAAAGATTGTTCTCAGGCTCAGGGGCAATGTCTATAAGGCACCAGCACAGGTAGGCGCTTGGTAAGAGCTGGCTGTTATCCATGGTATTGTGATGCCCCTTGAGACCAGCAGCCATGTGTGATGCCCTCTGCACCCCTAGCTAGTGGCAGGCACACGGTAAGTGCCAGTGAATGGCAGGAGAATCTCCCCCCAGTCAACTGGCTGCTTCTGCATCTCTCTCTGCCGGGAATAGCAATTTTGTTTAACAGCAGGGACTTAAGAGCTCATTTCTGGGAAGTCTTGAGAAGATATTTACCCATTTAATTTTTTTTAAGAAATGGCTGGAGAAAAGCCAGCTCCCTTCTTCTTTCGTGATGAAGGACAAGTTGCTTTTGTTAAATATAACATCTTAAAATGTTTCAAATGGGCATGAATGCTAATGACAAGACTCAACCTCAGCAAACTGCTGACAAATGGGGACTTACTGGCTCAGGAAGAGAACACACACAGAGAGTTTTAAATCCCTGGCTGTCCCTGGGTGCTTGATCCATTAATGGAGTGGGTAATGCCCTTAGTGCCCTGTGCTAGTTGGGGATTTTGCCTCATATTTTAGAGCACCTGCAGAAGGGGAGAGGGGAGGGGGAGGAGGGGGGGGAGGAAGAGGAGGAGGGGGAGGAGGAGGAAGAGGAAAAGGAGGAGGGGGAGGTGGAGGAGGAGGAGGAGGAACAGGAGAAGGAGGAACAGGGAAAAGGAGGGAGAACAGGAGGAGGAGAGGGAGGAGGAGGAGGAGAAAGGGAGGAGGAAGAGGGAAGGAGGAGGAAAGGAGAATGACCTGGTTTTCTTTTTGCAAGTGACAGGTATGAAGCCCAGCCTGGATGACTTCCATGATATTATTTTTTGAAACAGCCATTTTTAGAGTTTGAAGTGGCTTCAAGTCAGATCAGCCCCGTTGTCTCTGATGCTGGCAGGAAGAGGAGGTGGAAGTGTTTGTGTCCCTGGAGAGGGTTCAGGTTTCCTCTTAGCTGCAGCAGTCATGGTCTGGCCTGCTGTAGCATTTGCTGGGAGAGGGATGGAGATGCAGCTATTGGAATTCCTGGGCCACATCTCTTTTGCACACTGACCTTCAGACTTTTGCTATTTTTTTTAAGTTGGTATCTTCAGAATCAGAACAAAAAGCCTGCTTATTGATACTTATGAGTATTTCACATTTCACATTCCTATAGAGAGTGTCTAAAGAGTGGTAAAGGGAAGACATGCTTCTTAGTTTCTTGTCTACCTCCTCCAAGAAACCTGGGTGCATTTCCATGTCATGGAGATCAAGCCCAAAAGGAACTCAGATAGGTGGCCTGTCCTTAGGACATGCTGCTGGTCCCTCTGGTCAGCAGTGCCTTTCCAGGTGACCACCTGGACACTTCCTCTGCACCAGACAGGCCTGGCCTCATCATGTGGTCACCTTCAGCTTCCTTCCAAGGAAACAGTTGCAGGGCCCTCCAAGAAACCCCACTGCACCCTCAATCCCCCCTCATCCCTGAGATGATGACGTGGGGAGGATGCCTGCCTCTGGGGCATCCAGTCTGTGCTGCCGACTTGAGATATGGCTGGGAATTGAAGCCTCACCGAAGTGGGGCAAAGTGATTAAAACCAGAACCTCTCCCTCTGGAATCTGCGTTGGAGAAATGGGGTCATCACTAACGCTGGATTGCCTGAAAAGACCTGCAGATTGCACAGGAGGTCCAGGAGGGGGCTGAAGCAAGTGGTGAGGCTGACAGAGACACACTAGGTGGGCAAGGGAGGGACTCTTTGCTGGCGCCAGGGGCACAAGGGGAGGACATGAAGGGCTGGCTCCATAAGAGGGATTCCTACGCTCCGGCCGTCTGGTCACTAGAGTGGCCTCGAATCAGAAACTCCTGCCACCTCCTGCACCCTGTGGGTTCCGCACTACGTGAGGCCAACGCCCAGTGGCTGCTGCTCATCCCTGGGCCCAGGAGCCTGATGGTCCAGCTTTTCCCGATTTCCATGAGGTCCAGACGAGGGTCCTGTTTTCCTCACTCCCACACATATCCTTAAGGTAAAGTTCTGAGGCCGGGCGCAGTGGCTTATGCCTGTAATCCTAGCACTTTAGAAGGCCAAGGTGGGAGGATCACTTGAGCTCAAGAGTTTGAGACCAGCCTGGGCAACATAGCAAGACCCCATCTCTACTGAAACACAAACAAACAAATAATCTGGGCATGGTGGTGTACGCCTATAGGTCCCAGCTACTTGGGAGACTGAGGTGGGAGGATTGTTTGAGCCCGGGAGATGGAGGCTGTAGTGTGCTGTGATCACATTACTGGAAAAAAAAAGGTGAAGTCCTTGTTCCTTGAATGCAGAGTGAGTCTGAATCCTGACTCCTGGTGGGGCAGTCTGTCATCTCACCTCTACAACAAAATATTCCCATTTACTGTGATTTTTTTGTTTGTTTCAGGAGAAGATATCAAGACTCTGTGGGACAGGGCTGGGCATGGTGGCTCATGCCTGTAATCCCAGCATTTTGGGAGGCTGAGGTGGGCAGATCACTTGAGGTCAGGAGCCAAGATCGCGCCACTGCACTCCAAGTCTGGGTGACAGAGCGAGACTCCGTCTTAAAAAAAAAAAAAAGACTCTGTGGGATGAATAATGCATTAAAGTTACACTGAGACTTGATGGATATTTCACTTTAAAGAGCTCAGGCTTCCACCTGCAGAGCTCAGGCCAGACAGCCACCTTAGCTTCTCAGGTTGAAACCAAGTAACTAAGAGCTGTGCAGGAACTCCGGGGGGGCAGGGGCTAAAACCAGCAAGGCTGAGGGGTCCTGGAGGAGAAAAATGAAGAGGGAGCCAAGGAGAAAAGGGACTCCTCAATGCCCAGCCCAAGGTGCATTCTGAATGGATTTGCAGGTGACCTGATCTTTGTTGATCTATTCATTCATTTATTCATCATTCAACAAGGATTATTGAGCCCCTGTGAGGTGCTGGCAACATTTCTAATTCTTATTGTTTATTGCATAAATAATAAGGTATATTAGGTGACGCTAATGCCCAGAAGAAGAGTCAAATGTTGATGACGGTGAGGGAGAATATGTGTATATGTTTGCAATTTTAGGTAGCTGGCATTTGAACAATGGCCTGGTTATAAATAGAAACTCAGATGATTTCATAAGAGAATTGCGGGAAGTTGCTCCTGAGACTTGTCTCTTTTTCTCCTTTTTTGCTTTAAAATCAGGGCACTGACTGGCGGAGTGTTAGCCTTTAGCGTATCCAATCAGGGAACAAAATGCAGAAGAAAGGGGGTGCCCAGAGAGCTCTCAGTATTTTGAAGTAACCACCCATCCATGCCCAGTGTCTCAGCACCTTGGCAATTCAGACGGACCACGCCTGCCTTTCAGGTCTGGATTCAGAAGCAAATCCCAGAAGATCTCCCTGACTCCATTGGGATCTGCCCTCTCCACCCTCACAGGTGATCTGGACAAATTTGTGACATGTTGCTGAGGCCTACTGTTGGCCATTTTCCCCACAAGGTGTCCTGGGATTTACCCGGGACATGTGGCAGGCATGAGGCAGCTGGTGGGGGCTCCCGCTGAGCGGGCACTTGGGGCCCTTAAGAGTCCCTGGGCTCAGGCTCACGAACACCAGTGAAACTGACTCAGGCTGCCCACACTAGTTCTGGGAAACCAAACCATTGGCTGTTCAAGTTGCTTTTGGAATAAAACCACTAAGAAAGAAATGACCCCATAGCTTAGGTCAATTAAAGATTTGAATGTCACAGATGTTTGATTTTTAAAAACTCTTCTGACTTGACCCATGATTACTTTTATATTTCCTGATGTGGGCCACCTCCCTTGATAGGGGTGTGGAGCAGAGTTGGCTTATGTCAGGGGACATTCAGGCATCATTCATTGTTGAATGGTCCATCACTGCCTGGCAGAGGGAGGGGAGAACAGTTGCCCTAGGGGGTGGGGGGTCTTCACCATAACAGGCCCCTCCTCAGTGACCTCATGTTCCGTAGACTGTTGCTGCAGTCGGGAAACTTGATCCCTAGAAACTTCACTTTTTTGGGCTGGAAAAAAGTGGCTTGTGTGTCAGCTGCTGCTGCTTCCATGTGGTACTACCACCTGGCGCTCCAGAGTACTACCACCTGGTGCTCGATGGTGTCTCCCTTTTGGGGACCCTCCTGAAGTCTCTGGCTACTGAATTCAAATCTTCTCGCTACAGAATGCAGGAGTTTATAAATCTTCCCAGCAAACATCTTCCCTGTCACCTCTGGTGGGAGATGATGCAATGAGCAGAAAACAGCAGGGTCTGGCAGTGACCATCTGAGTGTTGATACTTTTTTTTTTTTTTTTGAGATGGTGTCTCACTCTGTTGCCAGGCTGGAGTGCGGTGGTGCAATCTCGGCTCACTGCAGCCTCTGCCTTCCGGGTTCAAGCGATTCTCCTGCCTCAGCTTCCAGAGTAGCTGGGATTACAGGCGCTTGCCACCACGCCCAGCTAATTTTTGTATTTTTAGTAGAGATGGGGTTTCACCAGGTTGGCCAGGAAGATCTCGATCTCTTGACCGTGTGATCCACCTGCCTCGGCCTTCCAAAGTGCTGGGATTACAGGTGTGAGCCACCGCGCCCAGCCGTGTGTTGATACTTCTGAGCTCTCAGGGCGGGGGCCGCTCTGGAGTCAGCTGGCACCTCGGTGTGGCAGTCTGGACTCTGCCTTAGGGCTAGACATGAGGGACTGGAGGCAAGTGTGGTTGGTGCTCTTGGTAGTTTGCTGACTACAGATCCCCGGCAAAACTGAGCATGTAGCGAAGAATGTGACACACCTGGTGGCCTCCCCAGTGGAATACTATTTCTGCATCTCAGCTCCAGAGCGCAACTGAGCTGGCCCTCTACTTTTCTTTCCATCTACCTCCGGGCTTAGGAAAGCACACGAGCTAGAATCGGCGGTTGGGGAGCCAATTGTTGGGCTCACCTCCACAGCTCACAGGGCTCTGTGGCCTAGTGGCAGGACTTTCTAATGGTTACGCACATAATAGACACTGCAGGAGGTGCCCATTTGATGACCTCCTAGCTGTGGGTAAGTTACTTCAGTTCTCTGTGCCTCGGTTTTCTCCTGGGGACGATAATATTGCCTATTTCATAGGATTGTCATGCAGGCTGAATTGCTCAAACATGAGAATTTTCAGACAGTGCCTGACACAAAGCAAGCATTTAATATGGAAAATAGCTTAAAAACACTGGAGGTACTTGAGGTCAGGAGTTTGAGACCAGCCTGGCCAACATGGCAAAATGCCATCTGTACTAAAAATACAAAAATTAGCTGGGCATGGTGGTGCATGCCTGTAGTCCCAGCTACTCCAGAGGCTGAGGCATGAGAATCGCTTGAACCCAGGAAGCAGAGGTTGCAGTGAGCAGAGATCGTGCCACTGCACTCCAGACTGGGCAATAGAGTGAGACTCCATCGCAAACAAACAAACAAACAAACAAATAAACAAACAAAACATTGGAGGCAAATGAGTAGGAACTTTTCTGTGGGACTGTTTGGACTATAAAAATTCAGGTCTAGTTCTTTTCAAATATTCTGATTTTCTACTACGAACCAAAAGGTATCTGAGACAGGTCTCAATCAATTTAGAAAGTTTACCTTGCCAAGGTTAAGAGCATGCGCCCGGGAGGCAGGTCTGTGCCTTCTTCAAAGATGATTCTGAAGGCTTCAATATTTAAAGGGGAAAGGGTGGACATTGGGGAAAGAGGAAGGCATTTTTTAAAGGTATGGGTAGATAAGAGACAAATGATTGCATTCTTTTGAGTCCTTGATCATCTTTTCACCAAATACACAGTTTACAGGTGAGAGGGGGTTAGAGGAAAAGTCACTTATGCCTTCATCTAGTTCCTTGAATCTGTATGTTTGCATCAGAGAAAGCAGTCAGATATGCATTTGTCTCAGGTGAGCAGAGGGAGGGCTTTGAGTTCTGTCCTTTGTCCCGCACCTGTGAAGATAAGCTATCAATTTACATTGTTAGGGTGAAATTCAACAGAATTGTTTTAGGATAAAGATCTTGGGGCCCATAAGGAATTTCCTGGTGGGCAAGTGGTGAGGGACGTAGGTAGCTTTAAAAAAAAAAAAATCTTTGTAGCTATCTTATTTAGGAATAAAATGGGAGGGAGGTTTGCCTGATGCAGTTTCCAGCTTGACTTTTCCCTTGGGCTTAGTGATTTTGGGGTCCTGAGATTTATTTTCCTTTCACACTACTCACTAGAAGCAAGAGCAACATCTCTTCGACAGATTGGTTGTGCTTTGACTGTTATTGTCATCCAGACACCACCGCCTGCAAAAGCTGATTCCATATGACCTGAAAAGTGATTTGCTGTGCTCATTGAGGAAAGGGTTCCCAGGACTGAGTTTCTGGGTGTCTCTCTCTAGGACAAGTGACATTAGCAAGACCCCTGCAAGTGGCCACTGCTCCCTGTCCACCTGGCACATGCTCGTCACACAGTAGGTCCAGCAAGGACATCACCAAATGTCTGTTGAGTAAAGGGGGAGAAGGGGTGGGCCTATTTTGAACTTGGATGGAGTTTCGATTTCTTCAAGACCTTTCTATGCATGTGAGGTCCTTGCTAGTGTCTTTCTGGAGGCCATGCCTTCTTAAAACAGAGCCTTCCTTGCACTTCATAAGAGATAGTGACATGGAGAGACAAAATCTACTGTTTAATAAATTTAGTGTGTCAATCAAATCAGACTCAAAATACAGCCTTCAATCTAAATGACCCTGCCTATAGTTGAGGAAGTGAGGTACATGGTTTAGTTACAGCAGCAGACGAGGCTGAATGTAGCTGTGTGTCCAGGCAGTGGGCCAGGCCACACACTAAAAGGAACTCACTGTATCCATCAACTGAGCCCAAGTCCAGATATAGTTTCAGCCTGGTCAGCAGTGGCTTCCCCGTGTCCTCTCAGCTAATCCTGGCACGGAGCATGTGGAGCTTGGAAGGCTTACGCAAGATAAAATGCACTCTGGAGCCATGGTGTATTTTATCACTGCCCGTGCACTCGTTGGGATACCTTGCAAAGGTGCTGATTTTCTAGGACTGGGAACCACATGGGGGGGCTCTTCCTGGAGTGCAAAGATGGCATAGATACAAAATTAAAAGCAACTTATGTTCTGAGAATTAGTGTCTGGAGAAAATGCAAGCCATTGTGCTACTTACTGTGACTAAAGTCAGTAAGGATGTAAAAAGGAGCCAACCAACTTCAGAATTAACAGCACATGTTTTACAAAATTTCAGAGCTCTTCAATTTAGTTCATTTTTTGCAGATGAGGAAACTGAGGCGCTATGGGAATTAAGTGAGTCTAAAGGGGTCACACAATTTGTAGTAAAACCTTGATTAGAACCCAGATCTTCTCGTCTCACATTTTGATGCTAAAAAAACAAAAACAAAAAACAAAAAGAACGCAGATTTTTCTAACTTCAGTTCAATTCCTGGACTGAAACTACTTTTTCTTTTCTTTTCTTTTCTTTTTTTTTTTTGGATTCAAGTGTTACTAATGATACATTGTTTCCAAGATATTTATTCAGGTTTGTTATTTTGAAGTGACAGCCAATTGGAACTTTTTTCCCAAGGATTTTTTTTTCAGGGAAAAAAAAAATATATATCACCACCATTGATAAACTATCACCTTCTGAGTTAGCCTTGATTCCTCCTCCTCCCCCTCCTCATCAACATCTAATCTGTCAGGAGGTCCTGTTCTATTGTTGAAATGCATTTTAAATCCATCTCCCACTGTAAAACTTCTGTTACAAGCCATTTCTTGCCTCGACTGTTGCAAAAGCCCTCCCATCCATTCTCCATACTGAGACAGAATGTTTTTTTTTTTTTTAATTTTAAACTTTTTATCTTGAAATCATTATGGCTCACAGGGAGTTGCCAAAAGAAAAATCACTTTTTGGGTAAATGTTAAGATAGTTGTCTTTCTTTTTCTGTGTTCTGTTTTGTATCCTTAAGAAGGATTCAAACCCATCTCTCTCTATATACTACATGTCCCAAATAATACAATGTTGCCCTGATGATAAAAGTGTATGCTCACCCAATAGCTTGTGCTGCCTATATTTGCCTCAGCTTTCTCAGCCCCTCCCATGCAGGGGGACTTCATGACTGACAATGTTTAAGATTTGTCCTGAATGCATGGCTTCAGAGTGCCCCTTGGTTAAGCAAGGACGCTGAAGATTTCATGCTACCTGGCCATCAACATGAGATATCCTGGATTTATTAGGTCCTTTCAAAACTTTTTCTCTCCATCGCAAGCCCTTAGGATTCATTCCTATCATTTTTAAATATGGAGGTTAATTTTTCTTTAAATGTAGCTGCCCCAGAAACTCCCTTTTTCCTGTGAAGCCCAAATAAGCTCCTGAAGCTAGCTCTGGACCCCCGATGGCAATGTTGTTGGAACGGGGGAGCTTTCTTTTTATACTTTGAACCAAGGAAGTCTGCTGAGGTGACACAGGCCATTGGAAACACAGGCTATTCTGTGAAGGCTCCTTGATCACGTCATGCCCTGTGGGTGGACACCCTCCTTTGTAGGACCTGCCCTGGACAAGACTGAGAGGTAGAAGACACTTGCCTTTCCATTTCTCCCCAAGGTTCCCTCCGTTCAGGGCCATCCACAGCTCTTTCTCCAGCTCCATCTCTCTCTGAAGCTGGCAGGCAGGGACAGCCTCTCTTCATGTGTTCCACGTTTCCTTGTGTTACAATCTGGACTTCAGTGTTAATCCATTACTTCATTAAACACCCACTCATTGGGACACCTCTGGGCTGGGCTTAGACCCTGGAGATAAGAAGATGAAGGGCATGGAGGTTCAGGCCATTTCGGAACTTCCAGGTCCCTCAGAGAGGGCAGAGAAGTGGACAGGCAAGCCCAGGAACCCGTGAAGGCTGCCGTCCTGCTGTCAGTTATGTGTGTTATGCAACCAAGACTCATAGATTTTCATCCCAGCAAAGCCAGCTGGGAAAGGAAAAGGGACAGTTGTGAGCTCTGAGAGTCAGCTTCCTTGAATTGTTCTTTGAGTTAAAATCAAAGCTGGCAATTAAGACTCTCCTACTACCAAACTGTGGAACAAACTGTCCCAGGAGGCCCGACTTTCCCCTCTCCTCACCCTGCAAGTAGCAGCAGCTGGTGTCACCAGGGGGCAATGAACGATTCCTCTCCCAAATTTCCTTAGTCACCCTGTGCTGGGTTTTTCTCTTGCACCTGCTGTGTCCTTGACTAAAATCCAGATGTAGTCACAAGGACAGAAATTCGGGCAGGCCCTTGGCATGGCCCGGGCACAGCCAACTGCAGTCAGAGGAGACCCTGGCAGAGGCCCCCATTTGCGGTCTCCATGTTCACCATCCTCTCCCCATGACTGAGTGACGCCTGATGAGGGAGGTGGCCAGGGTTATCCTTAGGTTTATTAAAATATACTTCATACTTTGCTGATTTTTCTCTTGTTTTCTTCATTGGAATTTAAAAATTCGAAAAATAGAAGCCATTTGTTCTCCCTTTATTCTGAAAGAAAACTATTGATAAAGAGCTTACGTTCCTTCCAGACATTTCTATTGCTCTCGCCTCACCTGGTGATTCTACTGAAGATAAAAATCTCATTGCTGGAAGTAGATGCACTCTGGGGCTGGAAATGCCTCGCTTTCTCTATTTCAGGTCATTGCGCAATGCAGATAGACCCAGGGGCTGCTTAGGGCTGGAGTGTATGTTTATCTTCCTTGGAGTGTTTCAGGAGGATTAGAAGACACCCGGTGCCCAGGAAGAAACCAGAGTGCGGAGGCGGCAGGGCAGGGACTTCAGGGGCTGCATGTGCCCCACGTGCCCCCCGCCCTGTTTCTTGACGTTCTGACAATCAGTTTCTTCACCTGCTAAATGGGGGCAATTCAAGTGCCTGCCTCACAAGTGATTTGGATTACACGTGTGCAGCACAAAGCCCAGGATCTGGCACTGTAAATCTCTTTGGAAATGTCAGCTACACTAGTTATTATACAACTTATTGACTGACCTCAAATGTGAACAAAACATAAAGTAGAGACAAAGAAATGCTAAGACCATGGCGGGGCGTGGTGGATCACACTTGTAATTCCAGCATTTTGGGACGCCAAGGCGGGTGGATCACTGGAGGTCAGGAGTTCGAGATCAGCCTGGCCAACATGGCGAAACCCCGTCTCTATTAAAAATACAAAAATTAGCTGGGTGTGGTGGCGCACGCCTGTAGTCCCAGCTATTTGGGAGGCTGAGGCAGGAGAATTGTTTGAACCTGGGAGGCAGAGGTTGCAGTGAGCCCAGATAGCACCACTGCACTTCAGCCTGGGCAACAGAGTGAGACTCTGTCTCAAAAAAAAAATAAAAGTCAAAGAAATGCTAAGACCATATGTAATGCTTCTTTGATCGCCTCGAAGCCTAAAAAGAGCAACAATCACAGCGCGATGGGGCAGACGACCTCCCCAGGCTTCTGTGACCAAAGCCTCTCCACAGCCAAATGAGCCTTTCCCTCCCAGGAGTTCTGTGTCTGCCTGGTTATTGGCATCTCCCATCTTGGGTAAGATCACTCAGCTGGATCATCTCCAAAGCCCAGCTGCTCCCCTGTGGTCTCCTGGCAGCAGCTTCTGCAGACGCAGAACTGCACTGTGTGACCCAAGAGGAATGCACTCACCACCACAGTCAACCTTGAGTGAATGAGTGAGTGAGAGCCAGAGTGGATGGATCCCCAAAGTCCACTATACTTGGGAGGAAGGGTGGAAGGGAAGTGAAAGAGAAAAGACTACATATTGGGCACAGTGTATACTACTCAGGGGACGGGTGCACTGAAACCGCAGAAGTCACCACTAAAGAACTTGTCCACGCAACCAAAAACCACCTGTACCCCCAAAATTATTGACATAAAAAAGAGTAGATGGATCTTCTCTGCATCTTGGGGCCCTCTGAATGTAAAGCCTGAACAAAGCTACTCCTGGTGTTCTTAGCAGTATGTGAGTCAGGTTCCTATAGTAAAGCGATCTATACCATGTAACCGAGAAAACAAAAAACAGGCCAGAAGCAGACTGAGGACAGGCCCAGCAGCTGGTGGGGGAGTGGAGCAGAATGAGAAGGGAGCTTGGGGAGAAAAAAGAGGTGTGGGCAGGCCAGGAGGCCTCCCCAGAGCCGTCAGACCCCCTAACCCCCCACTGTGGGCCTAGCTTCCCTTGGGGCCACATGGCTGCTGAGGGCCTGTTTCCTGTGCTGGGAGGACAGCTGGGTGATGGCCAACCTCAGGTATTCCCAGGAGAATTCACTCCATTTCATTCATCAGCTTCTCTCTGAGGTTGCAAAAATGGAAACACCCTGACCTGCCCAGCCTCTGTTCCCTGGCATCCTCTTTGCTAAGTTATTTCTTTGCACATTTGAAGAGTCCAGAGGAACACAAAGCCACAGCCCCCATTTCTCTTTCCTCCCTGCTGCCTGCTGCAGGCTGGAGGCATCTGGGTGGGAGGGCACACTGGCAGCTCAGCAGGAAGGCAGGGCAAAGAGCCATGTGGGTGCTGGTGTTCTGTGACTCCTTCTAATCTCAAACATGTAGTTACCTTTCCCCATTTGCTCCCTCAGGTTCCAAGTGACCTGGAGCCCTTCCAGGTGCCGGGAAAAAAAAGGCCAACAAAGTGGAAAAGCATTTCCTGCTCTCAGAGAGTTTCTATCCTGGAGAGAGAGACCGACAATAAATATTTACTGTCAAATGGCAATGAGTGTTACAAGCAAAATGGAAGCTGGGAAAGAGGTAAAACATCTGGAAGGGTTTCAGGTTGCAGTTTTAAATAGTGATCAGGTGCTATCGGGCAGGGACTTGAAGAAGAGAAGGGAGTGAGCCTGCAGATATAGGGGCAGAGAGATGTCAACCTACAGTCACAGGAGACAGCAAGTGCAAAGGCCCTGAGGTAGGAGGGGTCCCAGCCTTTTCAGGAAAAAGCCAAGAAGGCCCAGGTGTCTGGAGCAGAAGAAGTGAGGACACATGAGGAGAGGATGAGGTTCCAAAGGTGAACTGGAGATGAAATAATGCAGGAACTTGTAGGATTTTGGCTTTTACGATGGGTAAGACGGAAAGCCAGCCAACTGTTTTGAGAGTGTCGTCATCTAAATGATGTTTAAAAGAATCGCACTGGCTGGTGTCCTGAGAATAGAACAGGAGGGGCAATAACAGAAGAACAGAGAAGAGTTCGGAGGCTAGTGCCTGAGGATGCTGGCTTGGACCAAGGATGGTGCAGGGGAGGTGGTGAGAAGTGGGTTAGCAGATGTGATTTTAAGAAAGCTGAAAGAGAGAGGGAGAAACTATTTTTCTGGGATGGTGAAAACCACAGAAAGAGCAGGTTTGGGAAAAAACAACAACAACAGGACTTCAGTGTTGAGCAGACCCTGCCTAAATAAGTCTGGAATTTGGGGCAGGAACAAAGAATGGCCATTGTTTAATGGCAGTTAAAGCCATTGGCCATATAATTACTTGCTCCCAATTTAAAATGTGACTAGAGGCCTGGTGTGGTGACTCACACCTGTAATCCCAGCACTTTGGGAAGCCGAGGCGGGAGGATCGCTTGAGGCCAGGAGCTTGAGATCAGACTGGACAACTTAATGAGACCACGTTCTACCAAAAAAAAAAAAAAAAAAAAAATTAAAAATTAGGCGGGCGTGGTGGTGCATGCCTGTAGTCCCAGCTATTCAGGAGGTTGAGTCAGGAGGACCACTTGAGCTCAAGAGTTCAAAGCTGCAGTGAGCTATGAGTGTACCACTGTACTCCAGCCTGGGCAACAGAGTGAGACCGTCTCTAAAAAATAAAAAATAAAATGGCAGAAAGAAAGTACTGGAGAAAAAATTCACAGAACCTGAGATCTGGGGGAGACCCCTCTCTTAGGCCTGTCTTTTTCCCCTTTCTGTTTTAAAAACCTTTTATCCATTTTTCTTTTTTATTCCAACAAACTTCAGTCTCCATAGAGACTGTCAAAAATTGCCAATGCCAACTATATTTCAAGTCATCACGGCTGGGTATTGGGAAAAGTTTTCAATTAGCAATAATCGCCCCTCGGATAAACCTCATTGGCTCCGATACTGTCACTGTGCAAAGCTTACCCATTTTTCTATGCCTGTTTTCCTCACTATAGCTTTTTGGAAATTTCTCTTTTGCTCCACTAGGAATTGGAGAGAAGAGGATTCGATGACAATCAGAGTCAGCATGAGTGTGGGTGCTGCCTGCTGCGTTTCTTTGGGACCCGGTGGGAGGTAATTGAATCCTGGGGGTGGGTCTTTCCTGTGCTATTCTCGTGATAGTGAATAAGTCTCATGAGATCTGATGGTTTTATAAAGAGGAGTTTCCCTGCATAAGCTCTCTCTCTCTCTTGCTTGCTGCCATGCAAGATGTGACTTTGCTCTTCATTCACCTTCTGCCATGATTGTGAGGGCTCCCCAGCCATGTAGAACTGTGAGTCCATTCAACTTCTTTTCTTTGTAAATTATCCAGTCTCATGTATGTCTTTATTAGCAGCTTGAGAGTAGACTAATAGAGAGGGTTTGAAACGGACAGCAGGAAAGCAAGGAGGAAGCTTTCTGCTGTGTTCCTCTTGACTTCCCCTCTGTGGGTTTTGGCCATGGAGAAGATATTTTGGATAAGTTAAGGGCTACTTAAAAGTAGTTGATCTTGCCCTCTGACTAATTTAGGGGGCTGGAGAGGCTGATATCCAAGCCACTGCCACACCAGGCAAAGGGATGTCACAGATAAGTCAGTCAGAACCCCAGTAGTCAGATGCAGGCTCTCAGGAATCATTTTACCAGGATGCCTGAGGTCCTGACGTGGCTTGTGCAGGGCCCAAAAGTAGCTGGGACTCAGGCTGAGGGCCCTGCCAGAGGAAGGCTCTATTTCTGGGCAGCATAAAGCCTGTGCCAAGGGACCACAAACTAGGCTAAGTGGGAGTTTTGCCAGGCCTCTGGTAGGTCTACCGCACTGAGTAAGTGATAATCTTCAGCCCTGAAGCCCCACCGGCCAGAGAGGCCCAGGATCAAAGGGAGAGGCAGAGGAGGAGGACACTGCCTGAGAGACCTAGCATTTTTATCAGAGACTGAACCCTGCCCTGGAGGGCCTGGCTCAGTGCCTCTCAAAGTTCCAGTTGCATGAAGGCCACCCAGAGATCTTACAAAATGCAGATTTGGATTCAGTAGGTCTACAGTGGGGCCTGAGACTGGCCAGCCCCCAGCTGAGGCTGGTGCCACTGGGCTCAGGCCGCACTTTGAATAGCAAGATTCTTTGTTATTGGATCAAATCGCTGTTGAACTGGACTGGAATGTTAACAATTTCTTCTATGAGGTAGTGGTGGAGACTCAGGGGGAGAACAAGAGTTGTAGACTCATAACAGAAATATATATATATTTGTCAGGGTTTTCTAGAGAAACAAAAACAATAAGATGAGGTTTATTATGAGAATTGGCTCATGCAATCGTGGAGGCTAAGAATTGCCATGACATATAATCTGCAAATTAGAGACCCAGGAAGGTCAATGGAGTAATTCAGACTGAGTCCAAAGGCTTCAGTTAGGAAGAAGGCGGGAGAACATTGATGTCCCAGCTCAAGGGGAGAGAGTGAAAATGTGCCTTTCTCTGGCTTTTTTGTTCTATTCAGGCCCTCAATGAATTCGACATTGGTGAGGGTGGATCTTCTTCACTCAGTCCACTGATTCAAATGCTCATCTGCTTTGAAAACATCCTCACAGACGCACCCAGAAATAACGCTTTATCAGTTTTCTGGACATTCCTTGACACAATCAAGTTGACAAATAAAATTAACCATTACAAATCCACCTCTTATCAACCTGACACCCATATGTTCCTTAAAACATAATTAATCTCCAAATAAAGACAATAACAAGGTCATAATTTATCCCACAATGATACAACAATCCTGCCTGCAACTGAAACTCACTAATCCCTTCCCTGGAAGAGGAGGTAAAGTTCTTGCATAAACTTTACTCTTTGGATATCCTGTAACTTCAATAATATGATGTAAAATTAACAATACTTCAATACTGATATAAAGTCAATACATCTTATGTTACATGATAAGGGAATAAGAGGAAAGAAAATAAAGATATTTACTTCATATAGGTGTATATATATATACACACAAACATATTGGGAACAAAATAAGGAGGAATACTCATGAAAATGACAGTCCTTTCTGTAACTGGTCACGTGGTCATAGCTGGTGTTTATAACTACTTTCTTTTACTGCCCATTTTGTGTTCCCTAAGCCTTCAGCAATCACTTCACCTGGTAATGATTCTTCACCTGGTGGAGTGACCCAAATATTCATTCGTGAAGGATCTGGGCCATTTATAGCCCTGCCTGAATTGGGTTGCTGTAGTTTCCGTTGACCTTAATACTAAGAGACACACTAAGGGACCTTTTGCATTCTAGACATACTCTTTCTTATGTCCATGTTGAAGTAGCAGTCTGATTTCCTCTTGGCAGTCCAGATCAATCACCCCAGCCAGCATCATTACTCCTCTCTTAGCCTGCTGACCCAGAGGCACGAGGAGTCCAAAGTGGCTGAATGGCAGTCTTAATTTCCAGTTCAATGAACTTGTGTCTGCTGGTGGAAACATTTCTCCTTCTGGAACTAAGACCTCTAGGCAAGCAGCGAGCATAAAGCCTTGGGAACGAGAAGCAAAAATCTTTGCTAGTGGGTCACTAGGGTTAATAGTCAGTGGTGCCACTATCATTTCCACCCCTTCATTCCTGGACCTGTGAATCCTGGCTGTGGGAGAAATAGAACCATATATTAGATGCTGGTTCCATGCATATACAGCCATCTGGAGAACCTTGCCCAGGCTGTGCAAGGTATTACCTCCTACCTGGTGCTATAACTGAGTCTTTTTTTAAAAAAAATTATTATTGTTGTTATTTTTTATCCAGTCATACTCCTGAACCAGAATAGGTTCAAAACGCCTACCAGTAACTGAGTCTATAAAAGGCCATTCCACTGTTCTATTAAGCCAGCTGCTTCAGGATGGTGGGGAACATGGTCAGACAGTGAATTCTTGGAGCATGGGCCCTTTGTTCTATCTCTTTCGATGTGTGGTGAGTTCCTTGAATAGAAGAAATGTTGTGTGGAATACCATGACAGTGGATAAAGCATTCTGAAAGTTCATGGATGGTAGCTGTGGCAGAAGCATTATGTGCAGGGAAGGAAAATCCATATCTAGAGTAACTGTCAATTTCGGTAAGAACAAAATGCTGCCCTTCCATGATGAAAATGGTCCAATGTAACCAACGTGCCACCAGGCAGCTGGCTGATCAGCCCCAGGGAATGATGCCATACTGGGAGCTTGATGCTGATCTCCATTGCTGGCAGATTGGGCACTCAGAGGTGACCATAGCCAGGTTAGCCCTGGTGAGTGGAAGTCCATGTTGCTGAGCCCACGCATAACCTCCATCCCTGCCACCATGGTCCCTTTGTTCATGAGCCCATTGGGTGATGATGGAGTGGCTGGGGAAAGAGGCTGACTTGTATTCATAGAATGTGTTATCTTATCCACCTGATTATTAAGTCTTTGGTCACCCTTTGGTGCTTTGGTGAACATCTACATGAGGCACAAGTGTCTTCACATTTTTTTTTTTTTTTGCCCATTAAGAGAGGTCTATCTACACACCTCTTTCCCAGATGTCTTGGTTACCAATTTCCCAGTCATGTACCTTCCAATTCCCTGACCATCCAGCCAAACCTTTGGCTACAGCCCATGAATCAGTATATAATCACATGTCTGGCTATTTCTCCTTCCAATCAAAGTGCACAACCATATGCGCTGTCCAGACTTCTGCCCATGGGGAAGATTTCCCTCACTATTGTCCTTCAGCAATGTTCCAGAAAGGGGCTGCTGTCATGCTGCCATTACTGCCCACTTTCAGGTGGTGCCTGTGTATTGTGCAAAACCACCTGTAAACCAGGTCCAAGTCTCTTCCCTGTGATGGACTTACTTGTGTCTGTAGGGGCTGCTCAGGCCCTGGCATGTATATACCCCTTCCATTTGATGATGGAGTGCTGCTGTGCATGCCTAACTTTATGGCTTGTTGGGTCCAATATCAGCCAGTTCATGATGGAGAGCCCAGATTGCATGGGAACTTGGTGGCTCACGGTCAAGTGTTCAGTTTTTACTAAGGCCCAGTAGCAGGCCAAGAGCTGTTTCTCAAAAGGAGGGTAGTTATCCATGGATGGCAGGGCCTTGCTCCAAAATCCTAAAGGCTTCCATAAGATTGATTTACAGGGCCCTGCCAAAGACTCCAAACAGCATCCCTGTGTGCCATCGACACCTCAAGCATCATTTTATCTGCTGGATCATATGGCACAAGTGGCAGAGCAGGTTGCATGGCAGCCTGGACCTGTTGCAGGGCCTTCTCTTGTTCTGGACCCCACTCAAAACCAGCAGCTTTTAGGGTCACTTGTTAATGGGTTGGAGTAACACACCCAAATGTGGAATATGTTGGCTCTAAAATCCAAATTTGCCTACCAGGCATTGTGCCTTTTTCTTGGTTGTAGGAGGGGCCAGATACAACAACTTATCCTTCACCTTAGAGGGGATATGTCCCACACCACTGCACCCCTAGCAATTTCATTAAGAAAGAAGGCCCCCGGATTTTAGTCAGATTTATTTCCTACCCTCTGACATGCAAATGTCTTACCAGTAAGTCTAGAGTAGTTGCTACTTCTCACTCACTAGGTTCAATCAGCATAATGTCATCATATAATGGACCAGTGTGATATCCTGTTGAAGGGAAAGGTAATCAGGATTCCTGTGAACTAAATGATAAAATAGGGCTGGAGAGTTGATATGTCCTGAAGTAGGAGAGTAAAGGTGCATTGCTGGCCTTGCCAGCTGAAAGCAAACTGATACTGGTGGGCCTTATGGACAGGGATGGAAGAAAGGGCATTTGCCAAATCAGTAGCTGCATACCATGTACCAGGGATATGTTAATTTGCTCAAGCCATAAAACCACATCTGGTACAGCAGCTGCAATTGAAGCCACCATTGGTTCTTATGTTAACCTACTGTTATTCTAGAAGATCCATCTGTCTTCTACACGGGCCAATTAGAGCAGTTAAATGGGGACATGGTGGGAATCACTACCTTTGCGTCTTTCAAGTCATTGATGGTGGCAATAATCTCTGCTTTTCCTCCAGGACTGTAGTATTGCTTTTGGTTTACCATTTTCCTAGGTAAGGACAGTTCTAATGGCTTCCATTTGCCTTTATTACCATAAAAGCCCTCATTCTGGCCAGGCTCAGTGGCTCATGCCTGTAATCCCAACATTTTGGGAGGCTGAGGCAGGTGGATCACCTGAGGTCAGGAGTTCAAGGTTCAAGATCAGCCTGGCCAACATGGTGAAACCCCATCTCTATTAAAAATAAAAAACTTAGCTGGACATGGTGGGGGGTGCCTGTAATCCCAGCTATTTGGGAGGCTGAGGCAGGAGAATCACTTGAACTCTTGAGGTGGAGGTTGCAGTGAGCCGAAATCACACTACTGCACTCCAGCCTGGGCATCTCAAAAAAAAAAAAAAAAAAAAAAAAGCCCTCATTCCACAGGTCGGGGAACCAATGTGGTGATTCTGCCAGCTGCTGCCTGGTCCAGTGATGTATCTAGAAATGGGGAAATAAACTCAGGGTAAGTTCAAAGAACCACTGGCCCCACTGTGAGATGGACCTAATCTAAGACTCCACTGATGCCCTGACTTCCGTAAGCCCATACTCTGAGTGGGGAAACCACAGTGACATTTTGGGTGTATACCAGGGTCCTTCCTTGAGGGGACCCTGCCTTCCTTTCATTCAAGAGGTTCTGGGTCTGTAAACTGGCTGAAATCTGGGAATTGACTGAGAGGCTATGATTCTTTTTATAATTAAAGTTAGACTTTTGTTCGCTTGACCTGAAACTTTTCTGCCTATACAAATCAAGTCAGAATTTAGTAGGCATCCTATCTATTTTAATTCTAGGAGCACCACAATTAGCCAGTGCCAATAGTGTGCTAGTGTGCACGAGTCAATAGTGTGCGTGAGTTAATAGTGTGCCAGTTGACAGTGTGCAAGTTGATAGTGTGCACGAGTTGATAGCGTGCGCCAGTAGATAGTGTGTGGGAGTTGATAGTGTGTGCCAGTTGATAGTGTGCATGAGTCGATAGTGTGCATGAGTTGAATGTGTAACAGTTGATAGTGTGTGTGAGTCGATAGTGTGCCAGTTGATAGCATGCACTAGTCAATTGTGTGCACGAGTTGATAGTGTGTGAGAGTCAATAGTGTGTAAGAGTTGATCGTGTGTACGAGTTGATAGTGTGTGTGAGTTGATAGTGTGCGCGAGTTGATAGTGCGTGAGTTGATAGTGTGTATGAGTTGATAGTGTGTGCCAGGTGATAGTGGGTGAGTTGATAGTGTGCACGAGTTGATAGTGTGCACTAGTTGATAGTGTGCACGTGATAGTGTGTGCACGAGTTGACAGTGTGAGAGTTGATAGTGTGTCAGTTGATAGCGTGTGAGTTGATAGTGTGTGCATGAGTTGCTAGTGCACGAGTTGATTGAGTTGATAGTATGCAAGTTGATAGTGTGCACGAGTTGGTATTGTGTGCAAGTTGATAGTGTGCACGGGTTGATAGTGTGCACGAGTTGATAGTTGCACGTTGATAGTGTGTGCACGAGTTAACAGTGTGCAAGTTGATAGTGTGTGCATGAGTTGCTAGTGCGTGAGTTGATTGAGTTGATAGTGTGCAAGTTGATAGTGTGCACAATTTGATATTGTGCGCGAGTTGATATTGTGCACGAGTTGATAGTGTGCACGAGTTGATAGTGTGTGCGAGTTGATAGTGTGTGCGAATTGATAGGGTGCATGAGTCAGGCTACTCTGATTACTGGCTTTGCCTGCACTGCCTGTTGCGGTGGCCACGCCCACCTTGCCTTTGGTGATTGAGTGTTGCCATTTGGCTTCTGCCATCCTGAGATCCAATTACTCTCATTGCTTTGAGGTCTTCAAATTCTGATCTACAGAGAAGACCAGTCCCAGCACTCTTCAGGGACACTCCAAGGACTGTCATCACCGGTTTATTTTTTAAAGCATTTGCCACAGGTATGTCTTCTGGCTCCTCCCAGTGGAGGTGAGGAGGTCTTTAATGGCAAATCCACTCTGACATTCCAATCTTCCTAAACCCTTGAATCCCATCCCCTACCTTAAATCAAGGGAGATGGGACATTTTCAGTTTGCTCATGGCGGGCCATTTTTTGACCCACATTTCAGTCAATCAACCCAGCAAACTGTTAGAGCCCTTTCTCTCTCCCTGTGTGCAACACTGCACGCAGAATCTCTGTTTGGTGGGCCCACACCAATACAGTTGGCCAGATCCAACTTGATGTTCCTTCTACCATTATCCCATACCCTTGATATCCCTCCCTGCACACTCTCCCTGGGTTTCTGTCTGTATAAATTGGAAACATAAAGTAGTTTTTTGCAGTGTAGTGCGCTCCTCACAAGCAACACTTCGACCCTCACCTTTAGGAACCTGCTGGAACTTGAGTCTGGTCATAGGTCTAGAAGCAAACAGGGGTGATGGGGGCGGGTTCTGAGGAGAATCAGCATTGCCTTGCATGGCAACTGCCTCAGGGGAGGCCATTCACATTTCCTCTGGCCATGCAAGGTGAAACCCCTCATAGGGATGTAGAAAGGCTGGTATCACTGCTGGGTAGGAAGGCCACATCTCCCGGGTTGGGGACAGCGCTTCTGCTGGGGCTTGCAAAGGCCACTTTTGCTGATGGTTGCGAGGTCTCTTTCACTGGCAGAAAAGACTCATCAGAATTTAGGGGCTCAGTGTCCCCAGCTTCATCAGGGTCTTCCCACACATCCCTGTTCCAACGGACAGGATTCTATTCTGTCTTAATCAATGCCCTCACTTTACCAGTCATAGTAATTCAGCCAGTCTCAGTCTATGGCCTTCTTGTATTTATTATGGTGATTTTTTTTCTGTGTGTCTGGTTGTAGGGGGATTTTCACATTGAAAGCCAAAGGGGCACAGCACAGTCTCTGTCCTTGAGCTGCACCCACTTAACCAAAGTCCTGCCAGGCAGGCCTCTACTCCAGGTCTTCTGACTGCCACGTTCATATTGTTTTCACTCTTCATGGCAGCCAGGGATCCCACAGCCAAGGCCTGGGGGAGCACCTGACTAGTCGGTCGGGAAAGACACGGCCCCAAAGAGAAGAACCCAGGAGAGAAATTAGAAGGGAAAGGTGTGATCACGTCAGGATTTGATGGCTACACTGTGGTTCCTCTTGGTGACCAAGACCTCAATTCCACGAGCATTTGCCAAACACCTTTTAGGGCAGGTAGGTTCCATTCCTATAGTGCCATCAATCCATAGGAACACAAGGATGAGAAGAGATAGTCCTGCCTCAGGGGTTTCCTATCTGTCAGGGAAGGTAGGTGTGCAAATAGCCATACTTCTACGGTTCATGTTAATCTTCCTTTATGCAAATCTTCAGAATACAGTGTGGTTGTTTAGATAGAATCTAATAGGACCATGTAGGATCTATAGTCTAATAGGTAATTGTGTCATGGAAAAATAAAATATATTACTTCAACATTTCATGGAAACTTTGCAGCAGCTTCAATTGGTCCTGTTTGTACCTCTCACCCCACCTTGTGGCCATTTATCTGAGTTGCAAGGTCAGTTCTTGGGTGAATCCTCTTGGAAAATGAATTTACAAATCTAAATGTATCTTGAAATGTTACTAAACGTCTCAGAGAATGACAGCCTAACTGTTGAATGGGACATCTTTTGTACTTTGGAGCCCTGGAAACTTCTCAGTACATTTTGTCTGGCTGTTTTTTGAAACTGAAAAATATTACCTTTTCGCTTAGGTGGTTTTCATGAGTTGATTTCTAAAGAGGAAAGGATCTTTTAAGTGTTTTTTTCCAGCCATGTTTTGTTAGACCAAGACAACCAGAGAGAGAGAGAGAGAGAAGAAAGGTGAGGAGAAGAGAGGGGAAGAAAGAGAAAAATTAATAAAATACAAACAGTAAAACAACAACAACAACAAAAGCAAAACCAACTATTTTTGAAAGCACTAAATCTTAAATAGCACAAAAGTAAGATATTTTGTTCCAAATATTTGAAGGCATTATATATGGCTATCCCATCTATCAAGTGCTGTATAGTTTTATGATCAAGATGTATTTATTAAGTAGCCTTTTTTTTTCCTACTAGGCATGGTGCAAAGTGAGTTAAGCAGATTAATTCCAAAGGCTTAAAGTAGCAACACCATTATTAAAAGTTACTATTATTCCAGGAGGAAAAATAAAATAGGAAAAATTAGCAGTTTGTTATTAGGTGTAAATAGTGATAACAAGAACTCAAATACTTGTTGGTGTCAAGAGGTCGGGAATGGGAACCTTCAGTCTTCAGCCATGATCTTCATCAATTGGTTTTCCCATTATATGAGATTACATTTTGACATTTTCCACTCCAAAGCAACTTTAAGTCCTGTCTTCCAACCAATTGCTGCTCCTAACTCTCTCCTATAGAAATTGTGGAGCCACCATCTCTAAACATCCTGCCTAACAGGACTTCTAGAAGTTCGCCAAAGGTCTCCTCAACCCCAGTTCAGTGATATAATTTTGGTTTCTGAAGAGTGTTGACATTTATGGATCATCTGGTTGGAGAACTAAAGAAATTTCTGGCAAGTGGATACCACATTGACAAGGTGCTCATCAACTGGGTGAGTGAGACAGTTAATTACTCTAGTGTGACTCACAAGCCTGCCAGTCATTAAACAAAGCAGGCTGTTCATTGTGTTTAACTGCGAGATCGGCCAGACTCAACTCGAAAGGTGGTTTCCTTTAGCTGCAAACTGCGTGCAATTCAGATCTCTCATTCCCATGACCATAAGACTGCAGGCTAATGTGAGGTCAAAAAGTATTCAAAATATCTGGCGGAAATGCCTGGTTCATATTTAAAACAAAGGTTTAGTAAAAAGAAAAGATGAAAATGATTTGAAAGGGACTAATTACAATAACCACAAATGAACCAAATAACAAGTCAAAAATTTAGCAAGAAGTCCCTGAATAGCTACTTCTCTGAGTGGCTAAGATGGCAGGTTTAAAGAGATGTAATGTGGAAGATTATTTTAATGCCCAGGAGAAAACATATATTTCATTCACAAATAATAGATATAAAATCTAAATCAGATGGGCTCACAGAGAGAAGAACAGAGAGCTAAGGAGAAAGGAGGCAGTGGAGCACATTCGTTCATTCATTCATTCATTCAGCATTTATTTATTGAGTGCTAAATCTATTCATTCATTCAGCTCAGCATTCATTTGAGTGCAGGTACTCAGCTAGGCAAGAATGATACCAAAGCCAGAGAGTCTGTGTTTATGGAGCTTCAGCCTAGATGGAGGCAAGAACATGAATAGTGTCAGCTGGGACCATGGCTACTAGGAGAGGTAGCTGTGCCGTATAATATTTTTAAAAGGAACAAATAGGCACAGAAAGGCTCCTGAGAAAGTGACACTTGGGTTGAAAGGGGTTAATTCCTAGACAAGAGGAGAAGAGTCCTGCACGTAGTGGGAACAGCATGAGCAAAGGCCCTGTGGCACGAGGAGCCCGGTGAGTACAAGGGCCTGTGAAAGAGCAGTGTGGCTGCGGCGCAGGCTGTGAGCTGGTAGGACCTGGAAGATGCAGGGCTCTGAGGGCCGTGTCGGGAGTGAATCGGTAACATGCTCTGTTCCCCTGCTCCTCTCAGAAAGTAAGTAGATCTCCTGCTTAGAGGAATGTGACAAGGCAGAAAAGAACTGCAAGGCTCCTCTGGCTTTGGTTTTCATAAAAAAAAGTGTTAGTGGGTGCCTAGTGTAGTGGCTCACGCCTGTAATCCCAGCACTTTGGGAGGCCGAGGTGGGCAGATGGCTTTGAGTCCAGGAGTTTGAGACCAGCCTGGCCAAAATGGTGAAACCCTGTCTACCAAAAAATACAAAAATAAGCCAGGCATTGTGGCTCATGCTTGTAGTTCCGGCTACTCCGGAGGCTCAGGTGGGAGGATCACTTGAGCCCAGGAGCTGGAGGTTGCAGTGAGCCGAGATCACACCACTGCACTCCAGCCTGGGTGAGAGAGCGAGACCCTGTCTCAAAAATAAAAATAAAAATAAAATAAAATAAAATAAAATAAAATGTGTTAGGGGAATGCAAGGGACTCCCAATTCAGGAAAAATGTTTAGAAGGTCTCCTTCCATCAAACTTGAAAGAGTTCCCTGGGGGCTGAGGAAGGAAGAGGAAGGTGAGGAAAGGGGTGGATGTGGGTGCTGAGGATCCCACTGAGAGGGTTCCTGCTCTCCACTCTTCCTAGAGAACCCAGGGTGGGCAGGGGGCTTAGGTGGGAGTGGGGAAGGCCCACGGGAAGGTCAGGCAGCTGGGGCCTTGGGCAGCCTCACAACATGGCTAAGGGGCATCAGAAAGAGCCACTGAGCCTGGCAGACCATGTGGTCCCATTGGGGCAAGATGAGGGATGTTTCAGCAGTGACCCAGGAGGACCCGTGACAATCTGGGCCTCTGTCTGGACCCCTCCCCATACACATCATGGGAGACCCCTAGACTGTAGATCCAGTCCCAGGGAAGGCAGAATGGGGTGCGTGAAATTTACAGATTAACTGGGATGTGGTTCTTGCAAATGCAACCATACCGAGATAATAGAGAGGAAAGGAGGTGGGGGAAGAGAGACCTTTTATTTATGCACTTCTATAAGCATAGACTACCTCTGGAAAGATAGGCAAAAATCACTGGCTGTGGTTGTCTTTGGTGAGGGAATACGTGACAAGGGAGATAAACTTTGGCTCTTTGTCCTTTTGAGTTTTGTGACACACGTACCACTTACTTATTTTCAAAAATGTGAGCAATGTTGAAAATCCTAACACTAGATAGAAATGAATTTGTTTATTTTTTGTGGGGTTTTCAATTTGCTTTAGCAGACGAGAAAACTTAGAATCTAGTGCTTTTACCAAGGGGCTCCAACTCGCCTTAGTCGGGGGACTACAAGTACATATGACTTTAGGAAAAATCTGTGCCACCTGCCTTGTGTAATATATTATTGTGTCTTTGTACTTACGTAGATCAGTAAGCTATTTCCGATTCTTTCAGTAGAGCACGTGGGATGAAACTTAAATAAGAATAGGCCGCATTTGGTGGCTCATGCCTGTAATCTCAGCATGGGAGGCCGAGGTGGGCAGATCACTTGAGGTCAGGAGTTCAAGACCAGTCTGGCCAACATAGTGAAACCCCACCTTTACTAAAAATACAAAAAAAATAGCCTGGCGTGGTGGCACAGGCCTGTAATCTCAGTCCCTCAGGAGCCTGAGACATGAGAATTGCTTGAACCCGGGAGGTGGAAGTTGCGGTGAGCCAAGATCGTGTCACTGCACTCAAGCCTGGGTGACAGAGTGAGACTCTGTTTCAAAAAAAAAAAAAAAAAAAAAAGAATAGTACTTAAACTTCTTTTTTAAAAGTTCAATAAGAAAAAGTTTCTGAGTCATTCTAGGTAAGTCAATGCAGTTATATTCCTAGTAATAGTAAAGGATGTTGGGAGATTTTATTGGCTTGCATGTTACTCCTACTCCAGTTATGATGGTATTTTCTCATTCTATTTCCGACTCTGCTTTAAATTTTTAGAAAGAGGTAGAGGATTCTCATTTATATGTATTCCTTCTCATTTCTAAATTGACACCTCTATATGTATGGTACAGGTTGTATGTTTCATTTGCGACAACTATTTAATTATACAGTTTTCAAATTTTTCAGTTAAAAGAGAATACAAGAAAGCAGACGTGAATGGAAAATGCTGACAAACATCTGTGGCATCGGGAGTAGAATTCTGTGATGCCAACCTTTAAAGAAGGTGCCAGAACTGTGCAACCCTAATCTGGGAAGGACACATTTGTTGCTCTGCAGTTAGCAACAGCGATGTTGCAGTGACTCAACATATAGTTGCTGACTGATCAGTGGCATCTTCTGAAGAGATTAGTTGAATTTATTTCTTAAGAATGGAGTCTCAAATGATTTTTCTTTTCTTTTCTTTTCTTTTTTTAGTACAATGGACCTTTATCTCAGAGTTTAAATTTATTTGCAAGTGATCTGAAAAGTCCAAGGTATGTAGCAACATAGACTGGCTTGTGGCTAGGCATTGGGTGTGCTTTAACGCTGGTGTGCAGGAACAATCCTGTGGCCAGTGAATGAGCCTAGCTGGCTACTAGCGTGTCCATTGCTACTGGAGTGATCTGTTCTCTATTTATTTCCTCATTTACGATAATTATCCATAATGGTCCAAAGAGATCGCTTTGCCTTTTTCCATTAGGCTTACCATATTTTATGAAGAAAATCATACTCCATAAGTGGAACTTGCTATTTGGAATTCCTCAAAGGGTCAAGGATCCACTGGTATGTCTTTGAATGAGACACGGAGGAGGGGACCTTAAGTTCCTTTCGCTTATAAATTAAGTATACCTATCGCTGAATGCCTCTCCGTTCATATGTTGAATAAATGTAGCTGTGTTTGGGCTGGGCATGGTGTCTCACACCTGTAATTCCAGCACTTGAGAGGCCAAGAAGGAAGGATTGCTAGAGATCAGGAGTTCAAGACCAGCCTGGACAACTTAGTGAGACCTCGTTGGTTGGTTAACTAAGGTTAGTGACACCTTAAATTTTAAGACAATTAAAAAATATTAGCCCAGCATGGTGGCATGTGCCTGTAGTCCCAGCTACTTGGGAAGCTGAAGCAGGAGGATTGCTTCAGCCCAGGAATTTGAGGTGGCAGTGAGCGATGATCGTGCCTTTGTTTTTAACCCCATCAATTTCAATTTAATTCATTTAATATCTTTCTTTCCCTCTGTCTTGTCTTTTTTTTTTTTTTTTTTTTTTTTTTTTTTTGAGGCAGGGTCTCACTCTGTCACCCAGGCTGGAGTACAGTGGCATGATTATAGCTCACTGCAACCTCAAACTCCTGGATTCAAGTGGTCTTCCTGCGTCAGACTCCTGAGCAGCTAGGACTGCAGGTAAGTGCCACCATGCCTAGCTAAGTTTTTAAATTTTTTGTAGAGATGGGATCTTGCTATATTTCCCTGGCCTCACGTGATCCTCCCACCTTAGCTCCCAAAGCACTGGCATTGTAGGCATGAGCCACCGTGCCCTGTCCATTTTTTTAAACTATCTAAAGATTTCCACCCTGCTGAGTCCCATGGCCCTCTCTTCTTTTTCTTCTTAGGTTCACCCCATCAATGTTTTCTTCATTCATCTTCTTTCTTTAATTTGATAAGTCTTCTTGAACTATTGCTCAATTCTGCAGGATTATTCCTGCAGAACATCACATGGAGTGACCATGTAGAAGGGGCCCTTTTAACCACAGCGTTTACCATGACCTGGATAATGGGCATAGTCAGTGGATTAATAGGAACCCAAATATGTTCTTCCACTCTGCAGCATTTAAAACCATGGGTACTGCTCCTAAATTAGTTACTCTCATAATCCATTTTAAAGTTTCCTCAGGAAGCTGATGATACTAATCTACAAAGTGGAACAGTCTCTTCACATTATGCCCTCTGGTTTTCACAGTTACTTGGTTTTGCCCGTCTTTCACATTGACCACCTTCTTGGTAACTACGGGTCTCAAAAGTACCTTCTATTACCCTGGCATGACTTTTCTGTTTGTGGATGGCTTTGAGGTACTTTGTGTTGCCCTGGCATAATCTTACCCTTGTGTATGAGTGGCTTTGAGGCTAGTGGCCTGAGCTCAGACAGACTGAAATCTGAGCTTGGTCCAGCCTTGAGGTTGAGGCCTGGCCCAGTACCCTCTTTTGCCTTCCCTTCAGCTATTATAAATAGCAATAACCAAAATATCATGTATTTAGTGCACTTCTTATTAGCTTGCATTTCCTCATGCGTCCAGGGAACCAACTCCCTGGGAGCTCCCTTTTATCCTTTCTCTTTTTATCCATTTAGCTTTATCTGTATCTTTTCTTAAACTTTATTTTGAAAAAAAAAAAAACAAACCCTTTAAATGACAAAATTACACCTAAACTAGACAAAATTACGTCTCCTTTAGCAAAAAACACATCTTCATGGTTTTTTTATAACTTCACCCAAACCCATCCTACTTTCTTTATACACTCTGTATATAGAATTGTTTTTCTTATATCTAGTAGGGTTTTTTTTTTTTTTTTTTTGAGATGGACTTTCACTCTTGTTGCCCAGGCTGGAGTGCAAAGGTGCAATCGTGGCTCACCGCAACCTCCACCTCCTGGGTTCAAGTGATTCTCCTGCCTCAGCCTCCCGAGTAGCTGGGATTACAGGCATGCACCATCATACCCGGCTAATTTCGTATTTTTAGTAGAGATGGGGTTTCTCCATGTTGAGGCTGGTCTCGAACTCCTGACCTCAGGTTATATCTAGTAGTTTTAATTACATAAATTAATTATAATATTAACTCTTAGTAACTCTTATTTTTATTGAAAAACTGGGAAGTAAGCAATCATAATTGTATATCAGATGCAGAGGCCGTGAACAGAGATGTGGAGATAACACCTGACCTTTTCCAACATAGCCAGAAGGCACAGTTGGGTCAGGGAGAACTCTGCATATGTTCCCAGGCCTTACCATGGCTATTTGTTTAGAGCCTGGTTCTAAGACATAAGTTCACAGACAAGTCAAACAATTACCAAAAATATCGCCGAGTCAAGTTTATGAACATAAAACATCTAGGAGAGCTAGCTTAAACCTGTTTGACCAGCAGACCCAGACAAAAATGTCTGAACTGTATTTAGTTCTGACAGTTCTGAAGACATTCATATTTATTTTACCACTATTTTAAAACTTACTTTTTTTTACCAAAAAAAAAATTTTTATTTATTTTGGTAAATAAAAAGTTTTATTTACCAAAGACTTACTAAAGTCATGTGAGCTAAAAAGCATTGGAGTTAGTTTCCCTTTTCCTAAAAATGACATTGATTTAAGTGCTTACTTTCTCATTAAGTCAGTTAACTGGAGCTCTTTCATATATTTTGGTAGTGCAATATCACATACGCATGACACATATCAACATATAGACATAGAGACACACAGAGAGAAGCAGGTCTTAAAGATTTATAAGACTCTTTGTTTGCCAGTTTTCAAGTAGCTTCCCTCTCTCCTTTAGACTAGCGATCATTTTCAAAGACATAGTTCTTAGATAAAATAAGGTGGAACATTTACATCTCAAAAGCACAGAACTTAATCTAAATACCATTATTTGCTGAGACAAAGGGCATAGGTGAAAGCCCAGTTAAGACAATATTGCCAGAAAAAGTGTCTTAAACAAGGTAAGGTTTTTAATGTAAATGTTAAGACTTTGTCTTCTTACTATAAACGTTTCTAGTAGTTTAGGTACAGAGAATGAGACACTCTTATAAATAGAGATTTCCTTTACAGATATAAATTTCTTTTACAAAGACTATCAAAATAGCCAGCTAAATGTAGACTGATTAATTTGATAGGTGGGCTTTTCAAGTTGGTTTGCTTCTTGATTAGATTACTGGCATGAAAGTTGAGCTGTTTGATGAATAGGGCAAAGGAAATCAGGCGTAGCTGGAAGGCAGAACACTTAGATCTCCCAAAATCAGGGATCCCATCTTTACACTGAATTATGGGTCCCCAAAAGAGGAAAGTGCCACTGGGCTGGACCCTGCAATACTTCCATAGTGCACCTCACTGCAATGACATTCCCCCAAGGCTGGTGGGCAATTCAACACCAATCAGCTCACTCTGTGATCCTCCATCCCCCATGGGAGTCTCATCCCTCACTGAGGGGTGTTTCCATAGCTTCTAGGTGCCCAAATTATGCTTTTCATGTCAAAACGCACAAAGAAACAAGTATTCCTCTGTAGTAATAACCATCTACTGTAAACAACTGCTGTTAGCCATCTCTAACACTGCAGCTCTTGCCTGTGACTCACCAGCCATCACACACTAATGTCAAGTTCTCTAACAGTATAAAGTAACCTCTGGTAGACCCCAAAAGCCAAAGAGACTGGGTTATGCAATACAAAAGAGCAGAATTTTATATCTGAGAGGAATCTGTCTCTTTACAACTCTTGAGGTTTCATTAAAAAGTGAAAAGGAAAAATCAGAAGTCCCCCTGAGCCCCCTAAAAGAGGAGCCTTCAGCATCTCTTCTGTTTTCCTTAAGGGATCTCAGGCTGTTAGAAAATCTCTTTTTTGTTTTGTTTTGTTTTTTGGTCCCCTCTTGTGGCACTGAGGGTGGCAAGAGGAAGGAAAAACAGACAGAAGTAAATGGAAAAACAGAATTCAGTTGACTCGTTTTTGCCTTTGGCTAAATAAAGTAGTCTATGGCTCCTACTGATTGGATGGTTTAGTGAGGCCCTTGGTTGGGCCCCAGGTTGGCCACAGCCCTGGTAGAGCACTGAGAAGACGTTGGAATTTGACTATAAAGGAAGTAAAAGTCATAAGAAGGCCTGTAATCCCAGCACTTTGGGAGGCTGAGGCGGGTGGATCATAAGGTCAGGAGATAGAGACCATCCTGGCTAACACGGTGAAACCCTATCTCTACTAAAAATACAAAAAATTAGCCAGGGGTGGTGGCATGCACCTGTAATCCCAGCTACTCGGGAGGCTGAGGCAGGAGAATCATTTGAACCTGGGAGGCGCAAGCTGCAGTGAGCCGAGATCACACCACTGCACTCCAGCCTGGATGACAAAGCGAGACTCCGTCTAAAAAAAAATTGTAACAAGGTAAAAGCCACCACAAAGGACATGCAGACCTCTGCTGGTCGCTTGGTGCCAAAAAAAGGCAACTATTGACTAAAGAGTTCTTATAAAGAATATTTTCCATTCTACTGCAGCAGCTGCTAGCTGCCTTTCCTTACCCCAGTGAGATAGATGGCTCTCAGTTAACAATCACTTGAAACCTGCCAGCATTTTTGGAGTGTCCCTGTACTCATGTGTTGGTCCACAAGCATCTACATGGGGAACCACACCACTCCACATAGAAGTGGCTGCCACCCATGGATTTTCCCCCATGGATACTTCATTCCCTTCACTCATTTCTTGGTCTCTCAGCTCCTGGTTAACTCACCAAATATTCTGCAGTGGCAGATCTCTGCAAAACTAGCACTTAAGGCTGAGGAAGGCCGAGCGTGGTGGCTCATGCCTGTAATCCCAGCAATTTGGGAGGCCAAGGTGGGCGGATCACCTGAGGCCAGGAGTTCAAGACCAGCCTGGCCAACATGGCAAAACTCTGTCTCTACTAAAAATACAAAAATTGGCCAGGCATGGTGGTGCATGCCTGTAGTCTCAGGTACTCCTGAGAGGCTGAGGCGGGAAAATCGCTTGAACCTGGGAGGTGGAGGCTGCAGTGAGCCGAGATTGCACTATTGCATGCCAGTCTGGACAACAAGAGCGAAACTCTGTCTCAAAAAATAATAATAAAAAAACGTCTGAGGAAGCTGAGAGGCTGAAGGAAGAGGCTGACAAATCCAATTTCACAGGAAAAAACAAAACAAAACACTTAATAGGGACTTATGATCAGAAGCCATGTCTTAGGCAGCCAGAAGATGAGATGTCCCTGGACCATCGACCCCCAGGTGCAGGGCTCATATACCATAGGGAATTGGCCTAATGGAAGGACTTCTGATAAATGTGGGTTTCTGGTAACCATCAATGTTGTTTTGACTTAAGGACAGGATTTACGGTAATCACATGGAAATAGAAATCTTAGAGGCATTCCCGAAACTTGGGTTAATCAGAAATCAATATAGTGGCTTAGCATTCACCATGCTAAGTTTCTTTAGCCTTCACATAGAGTAACTCTTCTTTCTCTTACATTTTAGGTTAAGATGCAAGACTGGCTAGAAGGATAAGCAGTGGGAACAACGGCACAGGAGATGTCCTTATGGGTCCCCAACACTTTCTCTTTTGCCCTTTGGCAGGTGCTAGTGACAGGTGAGACCTGACCAGAAGTGGGAAAAGGGAAGTGAGATTTGATTTTCAGGAGATTTGATTGCAAACCTGATTATTATGTAAACTGGAACCAATTCTGACATATCTACTGTCCCAGTCTGACATTCCTAACCCATGCCAAACCCTGCACACGAGGGTATTTTTTAAAAAAGACCCAGAGTTTGTGTATTTTTGTTATTTTCCTGTCAGGCACTCAGGAGCCCTGGGATCTGCCATCTTATCATTCATCATTAGTGAAGGGAAGTCCCAACCACAGAGGAGAATTCCGAATAATATCTTCCCTTTGTAAACATTTCTGCCAATTTCTAAGGACTTTACTCATCTATCCTGAGCTTTGTAACCACTCTGTGAGGCAGGAAGAAAGAAAAGGTTTTGTCATCTTCACTTTATGAGTAAGAAAAATAAGATTGGAGAGGTTAATTGACTTGCCCAAGGTCAAACAGCCTGTAGGTGGTTGAGCAGAAATTTAATCCTGTGTCATCTGACTCCAGGGCTCAGTGCGGAGAACATTGACCTGGGAATCTGGGGATCTGGTTAATGTTTTAGATCTGCAGGTAACTCTCCTGCATCCCATGGTAACCACTTGTCACTGGAAAGTAGGAAGTTGGGGTCACCTGGGGGATCCCTAGGCTCTGTGATTCTCTCTGCTGATGGGAAGTATGGCTATTCATTTTTCCCTCCCAATGCTCCCCAGTATTACTCAAGCTATGGAAATTAGGAATAGAGGTTAATACATTCCAGAGAGAATTTATTTCTTTCCTATAAGTACAGATATGGTGAAAAATCACTGAGGAATTAGCAAAATCCCTCGACAGCCCCAAACCTCCTGAAGTAACTTGTGCTGCCTGAATCTGAAGTTAAGCTCTGGCTTTGTCCTAAGCTGCTGGCGAGCTGCCCGTCTAATTACAACATGGCAGGAATCTCCGTTATGGCTTGCAGAGCAACAATGTGCTTTACCTGAAATTCACCTATGAAAACTGTCATTTTAGAGTGTGAGCAATGAGAGGCTGTTACAGAGTCTGAATTTGGGGTGTTGTGATTACTTTTTTTTTTTTGAGACAGAGTTTCACTCTTGTTGCCCAGGCTGGAGTGCAGTGGTGCGATCTTGGCTCACTGCAGCGTCCGCCTCCTGTGTTCAAGTGATTCTCCTGCCTCAGCCTCCCGAGTGGCTGGGATTACAGGCACGCGCCACCACGCCCGGCTCATTTTGTATTTTTAGTAGAGATGGGGTTTCTCCATGTTGATCAGGCTGGTCTTGAACTCCTGACCTCAGGTGATCCGCCTGCCTCGGCCTCCCGAAGTGCTGGGATTATAGGCATGAGCCACCGTGCCCGGCCCTGTTGTGGTTACTTTGAACTTGATGTCACCCATTGAAGCCACCTCTGCATTTCCTTCAGTAGCCTTCCGCCGGTGTTCCTAACTCTACAAACTGACTTTTTTTCTTTGGTAATGACATTTCAGCCTTCTGAATGCTGAATATTGCCTTGATTTCTATGGTAACATCCCAGAAGGGAGATCAAACGAATAGGTTCACATCATATCACATAAGCTCCATGTCAAATCCATGAGAGGAAATGGGTTTGGGCAAGACCAGCACCATCATCAACTTCCTGGCATCCCTGGCACTCCACCTCTCCTCAGCAACGCCCTCCTCCTCTCCTGGGACAACTTTGCTTTTCACATCGCTCAGCTCTTCCTTGTTTTACAGCAGAGTGGTGGTAATTGATGTGAATGTTCTACTAAACAGACAGAAGCGTGAGCCGGAGTCCTCTTAGTTAATAGACAGTTCAGTTCTATCAAGCTTGTTGAAATACTTTGCATTCTGATATACTTTTTAATTTTTTAATTCATTTTATTTATTTTTGAGACAAGATCTCAGCTCTGTCACCCAGGCTGGAGTGCAGTGGTGTGATTTCCACTCACTGCAGTCTCTATCTCCCAGGCTCAAGCAATCCTCCCACCTTAGCCTCCCGTGCGGCTGGGACCACAGGCATGTGTCACCATGCCTGACTAATTTTTTTTTTTTTGTAGACATGGGGCTTCACCATGTTGCCCAGGGCTGTTCTCGACCTCCTGGATTCAAGCAATCCTTCCACCTCGGCCTCCCAAAGTGCTGGGATTACAGGCATGAGCCACCTCACCACTGGCTGGACTCCTCCGATTGACTTCTATTCACCAGAATGTTGATGGCTCTGGTTCTCACCCTGTTGTTGTTTGCATGGGAATATTCCCTAGAAAAGAGATAAGGCCTCTCTCCTGCCTTTCTTCCACCCAGATTAAGACTGTGAGATGAAGACAGAAACAGCATCCGCTGAGGCACCTTCTCTTGTGAGTTCTCTGCTGCCAACAGACCTGGGGTGGGCACAGCGCGGGAGGCAGGTGATAAGGGGAAGTGAAAGCATCATTACAGCCGAGAGGCCTTAAAATGGTACAGAAGCCTGGCCTGATGCTGTGAGTCCAAACCTCTGGCTTTACAGGGTTTCTCTGAAATCTGGTCTGAGAGTTTAACTTCTTCCTTTCTGTTTGGACCCTTGAAGGTAGCATGATATAAGTAGCACACCAAAGTGTCAAGATTGGGATGAAAGCACATCTTCCTTAGAATAACTTTCTTAAGCACTATTTTAGGTCTCTGTGTCTTAAACCATGGGCTTCTTAGACTTTTGGACGCTATATGTAAGTTGTGACTCTTGAGGGTATATTTGTTTCCTGGGGCTGCCATGACAAAGCACCACAAAGCCAGTGGCTTAAAGAACAGGGATCCTCTCCAAGCTCCAGAGGCCAGAAACCAGACATCAGCTACACTCCCTCTGAACCTCGTAGAGAGAATCTTCCCTTGCCTCTTCTTAGCTGATGGTGTCAGCCGACAATCCTTGGGTGTTCCTTGGCTTGTAGACACATCACTCCAATCTGCCTCCATCATCACAGAGCTGTTTCCCTGTGTCTGATATGAACACCAGACCCATTTCCCTGGGTCTCTTATACAGATACCAGTCATGTTGGATTCAGGGCCCACCCTAATCCAGTATGACTTTATCCCAATTTACCTAATTATTTTGTGTTTCGTTTTGTTTGTTTGTTTTGAGACAAGGTCTTGCTCTGTTGCCCAGGATGGAGTGCAGTGGCGTGATCACAGCTCACTGCAGCCTCAACCTCACAGGCTCAAGTGATCCTCCTGACTCAGCCTCCAAAGTAGCTGAGATTACAGGCGCATGCCATGATGCCCAGCTAATTTTTGTACTACTTTTTGGTAGAGATGAGGTCTCCCTATGTTGCCCAGGCCGATCTCGAACTCCTGGGCTCAAGTGACCCACCCACCTTGGCTTCCCAAAGTGCCAGGCTTAAAGGCGTGAGCTACCCTGCCCAGCCTACTTTACCTAGTTACATCTGTAATGACACTGTTTCAAAATAAGTCGACATTCTGAGGTACTGGGGATTAAGACTTCAGCATATTTTTGGGGGGAACAATTTAACATGTAACAAGAAAGAATACAGAATCCAAGATTTCCTAGACATATGTGTCCAGAGGACTTCTTTTTTAAGTTGAGGGTCTCCCTCTGTTGCCCCAGCTGGAGTGCAGTGGCCCCATCACGGCTCACTGCAGCCTCAACTTCCTGGGCTCAAGCAATCCTCCCACCTCAGCCTCCAAAGTAGCTGCAACTACAGACACACACCTCTACGCCTGGCTAATTTTTTATTTTTTTTTATTTTTTGGAGAAATGGAGTCTGGCTATGTTGCCCAGGCTAGTCTCAAACTCCTGGGCTCCTCCTGCCTCAGCCTCCTAAAGCGCTGGGATTACAGGCATGAGCCATGGCACCAGGCCCAGAGATTGAAGATCAAAGAGAATGGTGTGGAACTACAGACCTGTGGAAGCTATTGGTAGAAGGATGCCCTTGGCTCTCCGAAATCCTTGCTCATAGACTTCTCCAGCTCACCTTAAATATTACTGTCAACATCACTGTCTTGTCGTTCAGGCTGTGACACCTTTATTCTTCCATTTCAATTTCCTAGAGGGCCATGGAGCTTGCCACCCACGAGAGGAACTCCTGCCTTTTGAGTGAGGTTGCACAATTGGCCTGTTCCTTCCAAGCTCATGAACTTGCTCTCTCAAATGGAAACTGGGACCCTCTCTAAGTGTGTGCCTGCCAGCTTGTGGTGGAGTCTGTTTTTTTTTGTTTTGTTTTTTTAAACAAGAGAGAATATTTTGCTTCTGCCAAGATTGACATGGCTTCAAAAGTGCAAACCATCTCACTGCAGCTGCTCTGCACCCTCCTGGACCCTCTAGTTATGCTCTGGTCTTTCCAATGGTCTTTTTGAGACTGGCCTATGCACTGTTTCACCTGTTCTGTCCCTACTACTTCTTGAGGTGTCTTTGACTCCGCTGACTACTGTAGGACACCACACTCCCTTTGTCCTTGCAGCCTACTCTTTCGTTGTTGTTGTTGTTGTTGAGATGGAGTCTCGCTCTGTCGCCAGACTGGAGTGCAGTGGTGCGATCTCTGCTCACTGCAACCTCTGCTTCCTGGGCTCAAGCAATTCCCCTTCCTTAGCCTCCCGAGTAGCTAGGACTATAGGCACGTGCCACTACGCCCAGCTAATTTTTGAATTTTCAGTAGAGACGGGGTTTCACCATGTTGGCCAGGATGGTCTTGATCTCTTGACCTCGTGATCCGCCTGCCTCGGCCTCCCAAAGTGCTGGGATTACAGGCGTGAGCCACTGCGCCCAGCCACAGCCTACTCTTAGTTCCTTCTTAAGTCATCTTTTCCTGGCCTTGGTTACATAATGCAACTTGTACACGCCAGTGTGCCTTCCCAATCAAGACCAGTGTCTTTCAAACTTTTGTTACTAAGATCTACAATAAGAAGTTTGCTTTTATTTTATTATTATTATTTTTTGAGATGGAGTCTCCCTCTGTTGCCCAGGCTGGAGTGCAGTGGTTGATCTTGGCTCACTGCAACCTCCATCTCCCAGGTTCAAGGGATTCTTCTGCCTCAGCCTCCCGAGTAGCTGGGACTATAGGCACACCACCAAGCCTGGCTAATTTTTGTACTTTTAGTAGAGATGAGGTTTCTCCATGTTGGCCAGGCTGGACTCGAACTCCTGACCTCAGATGATCCACTCGCCTCAGCCTCCCAGAGTGCTGGGATTACAGGCATGAGCCACTGTGCCCCACCAAGAAGTTTGCTTTTAATCCTGAAGCAATGCACATAGCCAAGAACATTTTTCACTACAGTAAGAATCATGAAATAGCTTTTACTGTTACAGAATGCCATGCACTCAATTTTCTTTTATAGTCTAGTCCAGCCTATGCTATTTCATTAATAAATGTTTAAGGTCATAAACCATTGTATTTTATTTCACTACCCATGGCTGGGCTGCAACTTGCCTTCTGAGAAACAGTGTAGATGTAGGCAGGAATTTCTTGAATAATCTTCCTGCCTCTACTCTTCTCTCTAATTTATTTGTCCCGGTAGCAAGAGTGATCTTTTGCAAACCTAAATTAGATCAGGTCTCTCCAGTACTTAAACCCTTCAGAGTCTTTCATTCACGTAGCATAAAACCCAAACTCTTTATCATAGCCCACAAGCTCCTATCTAGAAAGGCCCTTTTCCAACTTCATTTTCTACTGCACTCAACCTGAACCACCCCACTCCAGCCTCAGCGGCCTTCTCTGTTCTGCCAATGCCTGCTAATCTTGACCATTGACTCTGATGCTTTTTGCCATTCAGTTCTCAGTCCCAAAGTTGTCTCCTCAGAAAGGCCTTTCCTGATCACCCTAGCCATGTCATATCACTGTTTATCAATTTACCCCTTTTCTGTTCCTCTTAGTACTTACTAGCTCCTGAAAGTATTTACTGGTTTGCTTGCTTGTTTGCTTTCCTGCTGTCCCACTAGGATATAACCTCCACAGGAGGGGACTGTCCTAGAGTCTGAGGGGAAGATTATCAACTGCACAGGACTTTATCAGGGAGAATTCTTGGGGTCAACACTGCAGGAGGCAGACGAAGAAGCAGGACTGGGCAGAGGGAGACATTGGGCTGTGATGTCATCACCACAGATGCCACAGCTCAGCCTACAGGGAGTTCTGAAGATAGGATCACCCTTCAGAACTGTCTAGATTTGGCTAGAGAGCCAGACCTTTGGATCCCTTGGTGACCAATAATTGGATGTAGAAAGAGGGAGCGATGCTGAGCAAGACCCAGTGTGTCTTCAACTAGGTAAGATCTAGCAGGGATGACAGTTGGACTAGTGAGTGGTGGCTGCACTCCCTGGCTGGAGATGAAGACCCCATCACACCATCAGCCATGAGTTCCAAACCAGCCTTTTCACAACCGTCACCCCAGCAAGGTGGACAGTACCAGTGCTCAGTAGTTGCCTCTGTTTTGGTGGCTGTTGTTCTCCTGAAACTGCCTTTGCAAAGATTATGACAGCGAGATAATCTAGCCTGGCTGTGTCCACCTTACTTCTAGCCTCACAGGCTGGCTGTCCTCATTCATTCCTGGGTGTGGGCCAAGCTAACCTTGGGAAGCATTTAATTTATAGTTTAACTTTGAAACAAGGATGATAATAGTCCCTCCCTAAAACTGACACCTTCCTTCTTCAGGGGCTCAAACCCTGACTAATGAAAGGCCACAAGATTAGGATTATGAGAGGGGCCTGCATTCTGCTAAAATGTAGGCATAGTTTCTATAATTTCTTACTGCTCAGGAGTCATATGGCCAGAGGTCACAGAATTCGTGACTTCCTCAATTGCTCTTAGAGATAATATCACTATTGTAGAATCTAAGATTGGTCTTTTGAGATGTTTTTAAAATTTTTGCATTCTGGCAACTCACCAACCCCATCCAGACCCATGACTCATGTCTCAGCCAGTCCTGTGGCCCCACCAAGAGGCAGACTCAGCATGTGAGGACCATTTCCCACACCCATATGATTTTACCCCCAGCTAATCAGCAGCACCCATTTCCTAGCCCCCTGCCTGCCTGCCAAATTATTCATAAAAACCCTAGCTTCCGAGTTCTTGGGAAGGATGTTGTGGGTAATAAACTCTATCTTCTGCGTGGCTAACCTCATGTTAATTTAACTCTTTCTTTACTGCAATACTGCCATCTCAGTGAATTGGTTTTCTCGGTGCAGCGGGCAGGAAGAACCTGTTGGGCAATTACACTCTGACCTCCCCTCTCCCTTCAGCTTCCTACTTAGGTTCCCATTACCAACCTCAAAGTCACTCTGCTCGGATAACTTGATTCTCTCCTGATGTCTACATCTTCCCTTGAATGGGATCCCATTCCCCTACTGCTCGCCAACTTCTAAAATCAAGATCAGACTCTCCCACCACCTTCTTTGGGCCACATTCTAGGATTCCTTGCCCCTTACCCAAAGGCCAATAGCTCTTCATTCTCAACAGCCACAGGAGGCCCTCAACCACCCAGTTCCTTGTGCTGCCAGAAGGTGTTGTTGTTGCTCTAAGGGCAAAAGTTGTATAGAGCATTTTGATAAAAATCCAAGTGGCTACTTGAGATTTGCTTTCATTAACATCTCATTGCCTATAATGTTCAATAATGATACTGTGCTTCGGTAATATGATGATGACATTTTTGATGATAGAGCCATATTTTCACAGTCCGTCCATGCTGGGCAGGTCCCTTCTGACATTTGTAATACTGAAGTAAAATGAATAACAGGAATGGGCAAGAAGGGGCTGGCCTCCTATTTTATAGGCAAGGAACATCACTATTGGCCCAGAACTACTTTTGAGTTTTTTGGGGGGAAGGTGGTAATAAAGATATAAAAGATATAAAAGAGCTAAGAAAAATGGGCCTTGTTTTTAAGAAATGTACAATCTGGTTGATAACTCTTTCTTTTTATATATAATAATAACATTGCTTTCATAAAACTTGTTCTATGCACTTTACACATATTAATTCAGTTACATCTTATGGGCTGGGTACTGTGATTGTTCCATTTTACAGAGGAGAAAACTGAGGCACAAAGGAGTTAAGTAACCTGCTTAAGTTCACGCCACTGGCACGTGGCAAATTCAGGACTGAAACACAGGCAGCTTGACCCAGACCATGCACTACATTACATGATATTATGTTTCTTCACTAATGATTCTAGACCCTTGAACACCAGTAAGGGAGTTTTAATATATTAAATAATATATTTTTTTAACTTTTAAAATGTATAGAAATATTATGTATTGATTTTTGAAAATATGAAAAGTGTTGAACAATATAAATAGGAAAATTGAAAATCAAGTATGACTCAGAGATCACCAGTATTAATATTCTGATCCATGTCCTAAGTTGTTCTATGCACATTTCTAATACTCATATAGTCCTTTAGAATTTAATATTGTGTTATAGGTTTTATATAAAATTTTGAAATGTAAATTTTTATAGCTAATGTTATTTTCAATTTACTTTTATAATTTCCCATTTATTTCTTCATATTATTAAATATTTCACAAAACAGAATTTTGCTTTTTAATAGTCCATCACAATTTATTTAATCACCTTTTTGGTATTGCTGTTTATTGTTGTTTTCAATTTTGTGCTATTATAAATAGTGCTGAAATGAGCACTTTTATGCAAAAACTTCTTTTGCATTTCAGACTCTTTGAGGTTTATTTCTAAATTTTTTTTTTGTTTAAAATTACCTTTCAAATGATATTTAATGAATATTGGCAATTTTCTTTTCACAAAAGCTGTATCAATTTACATACCCCAGATGTGTATGAAATGAGAAAGACTACTTTATCTCACTCTTGCCAAACTTGACTATTATATTTTAATATAATTCCATGAGTCTAGCTGAGTTGGTATACTGATTAGAGTAATTTAACATGGTATTCTGTTGTTAATTTACATTTCTTTGCTGTTGGGTTTGAACATTTTTTTTCACTAAAAATTGTTGTTTAAGTTTTTTAAGAATAGTAGAGACATGGTCTCACTATGTTACCCAGGCTGGTCTCAAACTCCTGGGCTCAAGCAATCCTCCCACCTCAGCCTCTCTGAGAGCTGAGATGTGCTACGGCTATACCTCTTTTAACAAAGACTCATTGACAAAGACTCTCTCCTTGACCACACTCAAGTCAGCTCCTCAGGGCCCCCTTTTCAACTAAGTCCTGACCTTGGACTCTGCCCTTGGCCTACTTAGTCCAGGTTTAGCAAGAATACTGCTGGGTCAGTTTATCTAAGATTCCCCCTACCCTCAATATCTGACCAAATTCCTCAAACTTCACTCTTGGTTTCTGACCATCTTTGATATCTGATCAAATTCCTCTTCCCCACCCTTGATGTCTTATCACCCTGGCCTGCTTTCAGCAATAATCCCCCTAGCCTTGAGGTATCCTCTTAGTAATTTTCCATCTACTGACCCCTTGCTCTACTCCTTGGCTATAAATCTCCACTTGTTCTTGTTGTATTTGGAGTTGAGCCCAATCTCTCTCCCCTATAGCAAAACCCCCATTGCAATAGTTTCTTGTGTGAGACAAAGTAGCAAACATAAGAAACCTTATTTGTTCATTTCTGCTTGCTCACATAATTTCACAAAACCCCTGCCTCTGTGATGATGTGCGGCTTTGAAGACAAAACAAGATAGAGAACACGGCCTCCCACATCTCTTCCCTGACTCACTGTATTCCTTAAAAGATAAATAACCCTAATCCTTGCCTCTTCCTACATAGGAGATAAAAAGTCTGACAGAGTTAGCGATTGTACCTCTGTAATCTATAACCAAATATGCTCTTACACCCAGACTTTGATGTAGTTCTGTGATAATGTGACTTCTGAGCAAGTCTGATGTGCTTTTGCACACTCTGACACCCTGCCATCTCTATATAAGCAGTGGGTTGAAACACTGTTCTGGGCAGTCTAACAGGAATGCTCCTGGGCTATTGGCCTCAGTCTCTGTCCTCAAGACTTCTGAATAAAACTACTTTAATTCTTTAAAGCTTTGATTTTTTTGTTTGTTTAGGTGACACTTGAATAGTCTTCCTTACCATCCAACAAATTTCAGGATGAATTTTTCTGTAATGTTGTAGACTACTGCAGGAGGACTGCAGATTGATGAACAATTTGGAAGCCTGCTTGGTATTACTTTGTAAAGATGAGTGTTTGCCTACCCTATGACCACACTCTCCCATCTAGGACACTCTTCCCAAGGGGTACCAGGACCACTGCAGCCACCACGTGGGGCAGGAAGTTGGGCACTGTGCAACTTCAGGAAGGTGCCTTTTACATCACAGGTGTCTAGCTGGTATGAGCATGGTGGTGATGCAGGATTTTTCTTGGCCCCTTTGCCGGACTCACAGAAGGGGTGCCCATCTACTCAGCCCACTGTGCTCAGCCCCTTGTGGGTGGGTGCATGTGAGCTAGTGAGTGCAAAATCCAGCCCATGGCTCTGGGCACTGACACAGGAGCAAACTCCGTGCAGGGCTTGTGGCCAGACCAGCTGTGTCACCTTGAGGGGAATGCAGCAGCACCCAGGTGAGGGTGCCTGCAACCCTGAGGCCCAAGAGGGGGCGTTACAGTGCTCCTTTAATTCTGCCATCCACAGACAGCAGCATGTTAGTAGATCAATTGGCCCCTTGTATCATTGCATGGGGCAGCTGCCCTCCACCAGTGAGGGCAAAGGGCCAGTGTGACAGCCTTTCTGGGGACTCGCATTTGGTGTGTCCCGAGCTCCTGTCCAGAGTCCAAGAAGAATGTGGTCACACAGATCATTGAAGGATGGCGAAGGCAGAGAATTTTACTGAGTGATGAAAACAACTCTCAATGGAGAGGGGAGCTAGAGAGGGGACAGGAAGAGTAGTAGATCGTCTTCCCCAAAGTCAGGTTGTCTCTTCCCTGAAGTCAGGTCATCTCCTCCTCTACTGACTGAGTCTGGGGTCTTTATAGCCACAGGATGGGAAGTGTGTGCTGATTGGTTTGTGAGTATACAAAAAAGGTTAAAGCAAAGACACCACCCAAAGGTGCACACAATAGCATAGGAAACCAATTAGGAAAGGGGAGGTATATGCAACATAGGTGACGTGTGGGGATCAATCAGAGGAAAGCATGCCAAACAGGAAGACAAGTTCTCAATCTGGTCCGAGGATTTAACTTGTAGCTTGGTTTTCAGGCTTTAGATTGTCTTTGTTTGGAGCTGGGGTTTCACCAGGGCCCCGCCCCCATCTATCTAGGCATTTGGCTGCCTCCTGTCTTTCTCAGTGGCCTGTCTTGGAGACATATCAAGACTGCTCATGTATGTTGCTTAACCCCTCTGATATGGTTTGGATGTGTGTCCCCTCCATATCTCATGTTGAAATGTGATCCCCAGTGTTAGAGGTGGGGCTTAGCGGGAGGTATTGGATCATGGGGACGGATCCCTCATGAATGGCTTAGCACCATCGCCTTGGTGATGAGTGAGTTCTTGCTCAGTTAGTTCACATGAGATCTGGCTGTTTATGAGTCTGGGACCTCGTCCTTCTTTTTCTTGCTCCTGCTCTCACCACATGACACAGTGGCTCCCCGTCGCCTTCTGCCATGATTGTAAGCTTCCTGAGGCCCTTACAAGAAGCTAAGCAGTTGTTGATGCCATGCTTCTCATACAGCCTGCAGAACCGTGAGACAATTAAACCTCTTTTATAAATTACCTAGTCTCAGATCTTTCTTTATAGCAACACAAGAACAGCCTAATACACTCTTCAGGCCTCGATTTCTTTAATAAAATAAGGACAGTAAGAGTGCCCGCTGCGGGGCTTGAATGGGATTGTTACCACCTTTCCCTCTGCTCCTCAGAGTTCAGATGTAGACTCAGAAGTTAGATGGATCAACCCAAATCACTAGTTTCATTACTGAGAAAACTCAGTTGAAGAATGCAGGTGGATTTGGGGGTAGAATCGGGCTTTCCACTTCTTCCTCCTCACAACTAACACTGTCTTGTTGCATCTCTCTCACCCGCCAATCCCACAACCAATTCTGCTCCAGTAGGCTTACTCCTGGGAGGAACAAATGATTCGTGCATCTGGGCGGGCCTCAAGGAAATAGAGATGGCAGAGGGACGAGAGTCCTGCAGGAGTCCTCTGCGAAGCAGTGAGCAAGGGGAGGTTGAGAGAGAGGCCTGGGAGCCAGTGGACATCTCTTTCTTTCTAGGTGGGATGTAAGGAGTGAGGGAGGAAAATGCTTCTTGACATCTACCTTGTAGATCTGAAGTGAGTATTAAATGCTGTCAAGTGAGTATCACAGTACCTGACAGAGGAAATGCTTATGAAAACATGAGTTATGATTTTATAATTATCATTACAGTTGGCTAAGCAAAGCCAGCCAGTGTCTCCCTCAGTTGACTTTGCAAATCTCTGTTCTAATCCACTCCAAAATGATTTAAAATTAAGATACAGGCCATCTGATTTTTAAAAATGTTCAGTTCTTATAGTGCATTTCATTATAATAGTGGGTCTATTATATACTTCATTCTTAATTTTTTGGCCAGAATTTCAAGAACAAAAATGCTAGAGTGAGCTTTTTTCCCTTTCTTTCTTTCCTTCTTTTTTATGTTGATTTCTGATTGTAATAAAATTGCTTCTTGTGTTTTATCAGTAACAATGTTGATTGAGTTTAAGATAGATTTTTAAAATTACTGGCTTCTAAAGAAGTTTCTAAAAATCAGAGTGGATGTTAAATATCAGATAACTTCTGGAAATCTTTGGATATTATTATATAATTTTAAAATTTGACCAACAGTTGTGATTTATTACAGGTTGAACATCTCTACTGAAATGCCTCTTACCAGAAATGTTCTGGAATTTTTATTTTTGGGGATTTTGCAAGATTTGTGTTATAGATGAGCACCCTAATTTGAAAGTCTAAACTCTGATATTCTCCAGTGAGCATTCCCTTTGAGTGCCGTGTTGGGTCAAAAAGTTTCAGATTTTGGAGCATTTTGAATTTTGGATTTTCAAATTGGGGATTCTCAACCTGTAACAGGTCTCCTCTTGTTTAATTATCCTGTATCCTTTGGGTAAATCTCATTTGACTATGGAAAATATATTTTAAACATGCTAATAAATTTAAATGGCCAATTCTTTTTGTAAAATTTATGAGTAGGATTCATAAATGAGACTAATTTTATTTTCTGGTCTGCTATCTTTGTTAACATTTAAAAATAAGATTATACTAATTTTGCTCAATAAATTGGGAAGCTTTTCATGGTTATATATACTCTGAAACTTTTTATTTAGCCTGAGTAATATCTGTTCTTTGAATCTTTAAAAAGTTCACCATCTGAGCTGGGATACTTCTTTTCACATAAAATGATTTGATAATGTTTGTAATTTTTTTAACCATAGTCACTGATTTTTGGTTGGTTTTGGAACTTTGTTTGTTTTAGGGAAATTACTCCAGATTATCTGGGTGGCCCCAGTGTAATCAGGAGAGAGCCCTGCCTCTTAGTTGACACCTCGATTTTGGACTTCCAGCCTCCAGAACTGTGAGAGAATAATACATTTCTGTAGTTTTAAACTATTTGGACTCTGATACTTTGTTACAGCAACCCTGGGAAACTAATATAATCAGCCATCTCCTTAAATGCCAAGCAACAAGTGCCTTTATTGAGAGACACCTTGTAGTCTCAGCTACTAGGGAGGCTGAAGTGGGAGGACTGCTTGAGCCCAAGAGTTTGAGGCTGCAGCGAGCTATGCTTGCACCACTGTACTCCAGCCTGGGTGACAGAACGAGACCCTATCTCTGTCTTAAAAAAAAAAAAAACTATCTTGTTTTGTAAAAATTAAGTCTCCATAAGAAGCGAATATACTATTGATAACTCTTACATAATATTGCTCTGGAACATGACATTTTCCTATTAAAACCATTTGTGAGTAATATCACTACAGAGTTTCTATCCTCTTTTCTTGAATGCATGTCATGTTGTTTGTGGTTAAGCTTTTTTATATAAAGGCATTGATTTCAAAAAATCATATAATATGGTGGTTGGAGAATTACTGTAATTTTTATTTTGTAGGCCCCTACCCAAGACCCAAGCAGCATGTTCAGATATTGTTTGGGTAAGAAAAAGAGACACTTAGAAAACCCCTCAACCTCAAAATTAATGCTTTGATTGGAACAGAGACAGACTCACTTGATGAGTTACGTTCCAGAACCAACTTCAACTTTCTGAGGCCCATATTTTCTTTTGAGCTTTTCTTTTTTTCCTGAGAGCTCTTTCTATGAAAAGCCTCTCCCCAAACCCATCATGCCTCCACTTAAATGCTCATCAGGTTGAATAGTACATGAAGCTGGGGAAATCCGAAACCCTTTCCCCAGGGAAAGTAAGGAGTAAGGCAAAGGACGGGAATATGTGATTTGCTTGGAGAAGGTGGGATATAACCTTTAATTCCCACCCCATAGTCCTCCACATTGGGACCATGTCACTTCCACCAACACCAATTTTTTTTTTTAATTTTACTTTAAGTTCTGGGATACATGTGCAGAACATGCAGGTTTGTTACATAGGTATACATGTGCCCTGGTAGTTTGCTCCACCTATCAACCCACCATCTAGGTTTTAAGCCCCACGTGCATTAGGTATTTGTCCTAATGCTCTCCCTCCCCTTGTACCCCACCCACTGACAGGCCCCAGTGTGTAATATTCCCCTCCCTGGGTCCATGTGTTCTCATTGGTCAACTCCCACTTATGAGTGAGAACATGCAGTGTTTGGTTTTCTGTTCCTGTGTTATTTTTCTGATAATGATGGTTTCCAGCTTCCATCCATGTCCCTGCAAAGGACATGAACTCATTCTTTTTCGTGGCGGCATAGTATTACATGGCATCACTGCCAAATTTTATGCAAACAGTTCCTCTTCCCAGTGCCATGGTTTTCTTTCCAAATAAGACCCCTGCTAGCTTTCATTTGAACTGCTGCAATGGTTCTTTGACTCACCTTCCTGCCACAGCTTTTACTGGCCCCTGATTTTGTGACCAGATTATTTTGCCTTAAAATAGTTTTAAAAACATCACTTCCATTCTTTACTGAAGCTTTGAATATCTATTTATTGGGAGTTTATTATGTGCAAGACACTGTACACTTTTCTGTTGTTTTAAACCATAGAGGTTATAATACTCTGCCCCAGCAGCTCCAGCAAACTGATGCCACCAGGCATCTTCTTAAATGCCAAGCAGCCATGCCTTTGTCAAGAGCCATCTTGTTTACCAAAAATAGTGTCCCAATAATTTATTCTTAGAGGAAAAATAAGAGTGAGAGATAATTACTAGCTCTGATGATTATTTTTTTATTTGCAGAAAAGCAAAATGGTGCTTTATTAAGACACCATGTAAGAACAATTTTCAATAATTGTTTTATCGTTAGGATAATTTGCTTTTCTGGATAATGCAGGGGCTTGGGTTTGGAGAATCTGAATTTGGAATAAAGCAGGGCAAGTGAGAAAGAGCCTTTCCTGTAGCCCAGTGGCTCTCAAACTTTAGCCAGCATCAGAATCACTGGAGGGCGGTTAGAACACAGATTGCAGGGTCATGGTCCTAGAGTTTCTGATTCAGTAAGCCTGGAGTGAGGCCTGGGAACCTGCATTTTATCAAGTTCTCAGGTGCTGCCAATGCTCTAATCCAGGACCATACTCTGAGGACTCCGGCTCTGACTCACTCACTGCGCCTGGGCTGCGGTAGGTAGTTCTTCATTTGCTTTTCTTTTCAGAGCAGTGGAGTTTCTCATAGGATGCCTCATCCTGAGAATTCATTGGGGTAATGCAGATAAAGGATTAAGATAGTGCTGCCACATAGTAGGTAATACATGATAAATGTCAGCATTATAAACCCTCTGAGCAATTAGCTATATGATAAATACCCTTGGTGGGTTGATATTAGTGAGGGTAAGGCCAATTAAGTTTTAAAGCATTTGTGAATTCCTTAAGTTTTTCCAGTTTCACGTTGGAACAGAGATAAGATCATGGAGTACAACACGGGCATATCCTATTTCAAGTCTTCAACTTGAACTTGCTAAATGAGCAGTTGATTTAAATGCTTGACACCAGTTTGCTTGTGTGAATGGATAGAACAGTTAACTCACTCAATGCACCAAGAATTCTCTTTTGTGGGAAGTTTTTCAAACACATTTGGCTTCTTTGGTGAATACACATGTAGGATATTCGAAAAGCAAAAAGGAAAATGGACACGGGGATCATTAGATTTAACGTCAGCGTTGAGAGTTAAAAATAACCCGTGTGTCTTGGGGAAATGTGTCTTCTAGAATAGTACTATTCAAAATGTGGTCTGCAGATGTGCTTCTGAATATGACTCTTGGTTACCAGTCCCCAAATGAGATAAGAAACATGTACTAGAATGTAAATTCAGGGACACCAACCACATCTCTACACACACTGTTTAGTTCCACTGGCCTTTTTGTGGGGGAGAGGGGACAAGACTTTCCTGAGGAAGGAAGCTTCGTTGATTACATTCTGGCACAAGCTCCTTTCTGGACTGGCACCTTGAGCAGCACTGTCCCAGAAGACAATGAGTTCAAGACTACATAAAAGCTTCAGCTCCTCCGTGGGTCCTGTCCCCTCTTAGCCTAAATCAGGGACTCTGTGTGTGTGCGATTCTATTGTCAGCCCACAGTTTAACAAACAAAGAGAGGCTCTCTAAAAAAAATAATTTTTACTTAAGGATTAGGAAATTGTAAGGTAATACGCATGCCATAATAAGCTATGTTCATATTCAGGGAGGTAAGGGAAAATCATTTCTTTCTTTTATTATTAGTATTTTTAATTTCCAATTTTAATTTTATTATTATTTTCCCTTACCTCCCCAAATATGAACATAGCTTATTAATGGCATGCATATTCTATTTTGATATAAAATAACTATCTCAAAATTTTGAGATAAGTATCCTTGGCTACAAGGACCAATAATAAGAATGATGCCAATTCGAGATTGGACAGGCAGTTGCTGGGCAGATGTCCTCCCAGAAGTATTTTTTTTGTGTAAGTTTGTGATGACCTTTGTGTGAGATTATGGTTTTTGCAATCTTTTGGGAGAGTTCTGACACCTGCTACAACATGGATGAACCTCGAGGCCATTGTGGTAAGTGAAATAAGCTGGTGACAAAAGGACCAATGCTGTGTAGTTTCACATGATACGAGGTGCCTAGAGTCATCAAATTCACAGAGAGAGAAAGCAGTCTGGAGGTTACCTGGGGCTTGGAGGAGGGTGAAAGGGGCTATTTATTTAATGGGTCTCGAGTTTCTGGTGGCCTGGTGAAGAAGGTTTGGAAATACTGGTGATGGTTGCACAACATTGTGAATGTAACTGTAATGCCACCAACTGTACCCTTACAAGTGGTTAAGATGATCAACTTAATGCTATATATAGTTTACCACAATAAAAAATACAAAAAGTGCATGTTAATATATACATCTACTAGGTATCCCCAAAAATTTTCAAAATATTTTTTAAAAAAATTTAAGTGCATGCTAGTTGAAAAAAATCAAATTTTATATATATTATGTGTGTGTATATATATGTGTATTATATGTGTATATATGTGTATATATGTATATGTGTATATATATGTGTATATATGTGTGTGTGTATATATATATGCGTATATATATATAAATAGCAAAGGTGAGAGAGACCTGAGATAGGCAACAACCCTCCTCCCCTTCCCCTAGTCTCCAAAAATGCAAGGGAACAAATATCCCAAGAGACTTGGAAACTACTCCCAAGGGGCATGGAGACTGGTTGATGACGGACCAGCCAGAAGGGCCCTGTGATCTGGGTTTGGAGGTGGTGGGAGGCAGACTGTCTGGGTGTAGGTGCAGCCTGCACACTGCCTGTTGCCTAAGACCACCAGGACTAGACCCTTCCGTGGGACCCACCAAGATGGGGCCACACCAAGACCCGCTTCTCTCTCTCTCAGTACCAGGACACTCTGTGGGCACCCAGGGAAATGGAAGGGCAAGAGACAGAATGATATTTGTCTCTGTATTAAAATAGAAGGGGTAAAATGGTCATTTATTTATTTGTTTATTTGTTACTTATTTGAGACAATGTCTTAGTTCATTCTCACACTGCTATAAAGATACTACCTGAGACTGGGTAATTTATGGGGGGAAGTACAACACTTTTAAACCATCAGATCTCATGAGAGCTCACTCACTATGATGAAAACAGCCTGGGGAAACCGCCCCCATGATCCAATCACCTCCCACCACGTCCCTCCCTGACACAAGGGGATTACAATTTGAGATAAGATTTGGGTGAGGGCACAGAGCCAAACCATATCAGACAGGATCTTGCTCTGTCACTCAGGCTGGAGTGCAGTGGTGCCATCATAGCTCACTGAAGCCTCAAACACTTGAGCTCAAGTGATCCTCACTTAACCTCCCGAGTAGCTATGGGCCACCGTGCCTGGCTAATTTTTTTATTTTTTATTTTGGTAGAGATGAGGTCTTGCTATGTTGACAGGCTGGTCTCAAACTCCTGGCCTCAAGTAATCCTCTTGCCTCGGCCTCCCAAATCACTGGGATTACAGTCATGAGCCACCGTGCCTAGCCAAAATTGTCTTGACAGCAAAATTAAATTTTCTGTCATCAGTGGAAATGAAATGATTAAACCAGACAACCAATCTGAAGTAAATAATGAAACACAACCAGTGTGAAAGTGTTTCATACCGTCTTCCAAAGCATCCATCCGTAGCACACCCTTCCTTTTCCTCAGCTGATGAGAAAAACATATTGGGAAGACAAGTTGACCAGGATGCTTTAGAGCTACTCAGAGTAGAGAGATAGCTGGGCCTTCCACAAGTCAGCAGTGTGGCAACTTACTATGCCCCCAACCACAGCTCTGCTTCTAAGGTAAAACCAAATGGAAACCCTGATATTAGCAGAGGCCTTTACCAATCAAGCTTGGTGGGGACCACAAGGCATTTGCTATCTTGACTTGACCGTGAAAGAGAGGCCTGGCCATGGAGATGGGTTGGATATGGAGAACTAGGGGTCTAGCTCAGGTTAGCATTATGGGAATCCACATCAAGAAGGAGGCAGGGATGGCATCGTGGAAATCCAAGAGCGAGAGTCCTGGGAAGGAAGCACTTCACTGGCCCTGCAGGTGCTTTGGAATATAAAGCAGTGTGGACACCAGAGCTCCAGGGCTGTGTGCCTTCCCTCCTGGCATCACCATGACCTGCCCTGCCCCTCTCTACTACCTGTTCCTGCTACCCTTTGCCTCTTGGTAGCAGCTGCCAATTCTTTTCCTTTATGCTATATGCATTTTAAACCTATTTTCTGTATTTCTCCTAAGCTAAGCTGGAGCCACACGATGCCAAGTACCTGTACCTCTTGCATCTGTGCAAGAAACCTGCACCTCCCACTTTCCATTCCCCAACCAGGCCGGTGTGGCACTGATGGGCTCTGGCCAAGGACTCTGGCTTGCTATGAAGAAGTGAACAATGGGGGAGCCATTCCAGGGGGATACACACAGGGGCTATTTCTGCCCATTTATCTGACACTGACCCTAGGCCTATTTGTACTTCATTTTCTTCATTTGAAAAAATGAGGATACTAATGGGATCTATTGCACAGGGTTGTTGTGAGGCACATATGAGATAATATGTAGAAGTGCTAAGAAGAGAACCTGGTACCACATGGTGTGTGCTAGATGTGTCCCCAATTCTCAACCTGTCACTGTTCCCTCCCCACATTCCATTTAGGGTGAAGAAAGAATTTACCAGCATGACCTAGAAAGACCTGCCTCATCGGGCATTTTGCTACCTCTCTGGCTTCCTGCATCCCCTGTTTATGCCCTCCTGAAATACTCAGCTCCTGTCAATCCTCTCCATAGGTACCTGTTCCTTCCAAGGCATAGGCCTTTGCCCACACCTGGAACGGAATTAAAAGAAATTTAAAAATGTGTAAGCAAAACTCAATTGTATGTAAGAAAAACCAATTCCCCCTGAGGAAGAGAAAGAGCTGAAATCCTTTAAAAATTGACTGCCTGTTTTTCTGAGGCTAGTGAGCCTTATCTCCCCCTTTCCCAGGCATTCTGAAGACCCTGTTTCTCTAGCTGTGCAGCTGCAAGGTCACTAGACAGATAATCTCAAGTCATAAAACATGCTGTTCCTTGAAAAGTAAGAAATAATGTAATGCATGTCTTAATAGAATAACTGTCTTTGTTTCTCGTTTCTGTAATACATTTCCCCCTGCACAAATCTCCCCCCACCCCACAAAATGCTTAAAAGGTAGCTTGACTCTTTGTTCGGGGCTCAGTCTTTTGGATGTTAATCCAACTGGGTCAGTGCACCTAAATAATTAAATAATTCCTCCTCAACCCATCTCTGATGCCTTAATTATCCTGCTGCACACCATGACCTCTGCCTGGAAGGCTCTCTCCTGCCCCATGACTGATTCCCACTCACAGCTCCGACCTCAACTCAGCCATTCCTTCCTCTGGGAAGCCTCTGATTTCACCAACTCAGCCCAGTCACACTCCAGTCAGCTCCCTAGCAGCTCTTAGGGAAGTTGGAATGTGGCATTAGTATATGAGATTCGATCCGCTTGTCTCTCTGTGGCTCTTGGCTCCATGAGCATGTGCAGCCCCTACTACCCTCCGTTCTATTTCTGGCCCCAAATGCAATGCCTTTTGCATGGATCCCAAAAAATATATTTTGAATGAATGAGTGAATGAATGAATGAAGGAATGCATGGTGATTTTGCTTTACTTCTCTATCTTGAACCAAGCAATTCAGAGCAAGAATCTTTTCTTTCCCATTGCAAGTCACCAAACATGACGGAAAGCTGCCTTCTGGCATGGTTGTCCTTATGTTTCAGCTCCTCCGGGGCTCTCAGTGGCTTCAGAATCCCCTACAGACTCATTCTGCTGGGCACATGGTCTGAAACCCAAGAGACTTAGGCAATACTCAATTAGCCAGCCAGCTGCTGCACGCCACAGCTGTTAGCATTCCCTTCTGAGATGGGGGTGCCTCCCAGACTTCACCCACTAGTGCACTATAACCAATTCCCACCACCCCATTTTTCCTGGGCTTAATCCTGTTCCTGACACTGTTATGAATTGTGCTTTTGTAGTTACAGGCACCGAGGATCTTTCTGATTCTTCAAAGGTAAGGAGACACATGGGCTGAAACCGAGGCAGGCCTGGGACCTCCTAGGAGCAGAGGCAGTTGCCACCCATGGCCCTCACCTTGTCCTTCCCCTGGGCTGTGAGGCATTGCTGCCTTGCAGGCCTTGCTTCTCTCTGCACATTTGTCTTGCTCTTCTCTTGCTATGGAGTGGTTTCTTTATTCTGTGTTTTTAGTGGGATGTAAAGAGAAGCTGGGCCCCAACACAGGCTCTGCCATTTTCAGCTGCCTGCGTGGGGTTGGATCACATGGACTGGACATGTCCCTTCTGACACCCTTTCAGCAGGCACAGGGAGGGCACTTTCCTGTACAAAAGCTGTCGGCATGGCAGGCAGCACCACCAAATTCAATGGTCTGTGGAGGCCAGTGCTTCCATAATAAACTTTGTTTATTATCTTTTGCAGAGTTCTCTGGAGTTAGAGAACCAATATGACATACATCTTAAAAAACAACTGTCTATCACAAAAAGGAGTATTACAATATATGATACAATAAAACCATCAAAATGAGTATTGAAATAAATAACACATATTCAATTTTTTAAATAGATAATATATTTACAACAGCTCAAAATACTTAAATTATGGAATAGTATTCAGTAGAAATTTTCTCACCCTTGTCCCCCATCTATCCAGTTTCCACACTCCCTCCAAAACAAGTAACCACTGTTTTTTTCACTGTTTATTTTGAAATAACATAGACTCACAAGAAATTGCAAAATTAATGAAGAGAATTCCTGATATAACTGCTCTTTAGAGTATGCTCTTCCAGGAAATACATATATAAGTTTGTATAAATGTATCATATTTTCCACTCTGTTTTATTCAAATGGCATCATGTTATACATACGTTTGCACCTTGATGCTAAAGACTGAATATGTCTTGGCAAAATTCATATGTTGGAGCCCTAAGCCCCAGTACAATGGTATTTGGAGGTTGGGCTTTTGGGAGGTGAACAGGTGATGAGAGTGGAGCCCTCATTAATGAGATTAGTGGCCTTATAAGAAAAAAGATGATAGAGATTATCTGTTTCCACCATCCACTGTGTGAGGTTACAGCAAGAAGGTACCTGTTGGCAAACCAGGAGGGGAGCCCTCACCAGGAGCTGATTTGCCAGCACCTTAATTATGGACTTCTCAACCTGCAGAACTATGATAAATAAATGATAAATTTTTTTCTTTCTTTCTTTCTTTCTTTCTTTTTCTTCTTCTTCTTCTTTCTTTCTTTTTTTTTTTTTTTAAGAGGAACTTTCACTCTTGTCACCCAGGCTGGAGTGCAATGGCACAATTTCGGCTCACTGCAACCTCCACCTCCTGGGTGGAGCTATTTTCCTGCCTCAGCCTCCTGAGTAGCTGTGTTTGCAGGCATGTGCCACCAGGCCCAACTAATTTTTGTATTTTTAGTAGAGATGGGGTTTCATCATGTTGGCCAGGCTGGTCTCGAACTCCTGACCTCAAGTGATCTGCCCCCCTCAGCCTCCCAAAGTGCCGGGATTATAGGCATGAGCCACCATACCTGGCCGAGAAATAAATTTATATTGTTTAAGCCACCCGGTCCATAGTATTTTTGTTATTTCAGCCATAACTGACTAAGGCACTTTCTAAAACAGACAGACAAACTAACACATAAAAAGCCCTACTGAAGTAATTATATAATCAAGTTGTCACTTTAATTTTTTGTGTCACTTTTCCTGGATCAAAGTTTTTCTCTGATGCAAAACATGATATTCTCTTTACTCCATATATTGGCTCAGGTATCATAAAAAAAATCAAAACCCTAGGGCTGTTTTCACAAACATGCCATTTAAAATGCATGGTGCCAAACCTCTTTCCTGAACATTTTCTTCCAGCAGATCTGAGTTGGTGTGTGGAAATCTATTTAAACAAAAACAAAAACAAAAACAAGTTCTTCAGGTGATCTAGCTAGATCTAGCACATGCAAGTTCTTACTCAGATTCTGGCAATTGTTGTCTAAGAATATATCGACAGAGTGTATACTTTTAAAAAGTTAATGGACTGGTGTATAACCAAAGCCACAACACCCCACACATGTGACTGTGATCTTTGCTCCTTTGCAAAGTCCTCATAGAGTTGAAGAGTTCTGCACTTTGTTCCTTCCCTGGCACACCTGTGTCTGCATTCCTTCTATCTCCCGGCATTCTCCACTCCTGTCTCTGTGTGTTTAAAAACCGGTGTGGGAAGTGTGCACGCCTGTGACATCAGACTCCAGAGCATGTATTTCCTGACTCCCATCTTGGTAGCCATTCTCTGCATTTTGGTTGTGTGGATCTTTAAAAATGCCGACAGAAGCATGGAGAAAAAGAAGGGGGAGCCTAGAACCAGGGCCGAAGCTCGCCCCTGGGTGGATGAAGACTTAAAAGACAGCAGTGACCTGCACCAAGCAGAAGAAGGTAAAGACACCAGTTATGCTGCTTAGCTTTGCTGTCGTGTTGTGTTGATGATGAGTGTGAGTCAATGGCAGGGCTTATGGAGAGGAAGAAACACACACAGGCCAGCTTCAACATCAACCTCTATTGTGCTAATGAATCAGTGCTTGGCACAGACAGGTCATCTCTCTCCAGTGATGAGCTTGTCACCTGCTGGGACCAACCCTTTTTTATTTTTGATGCCCAGTGAAAAAGCTGTTGAGAGGCTGAAGTTTTCCCTGGCTCCAATTCTGTTCTGGTTGTTAAAATCTTTCTGCAGGAATTCATCCCAGGCTGGCAGTGGGCAGGGACGAAGAGTCCAGGTTTTGATCAGGAACTTTGAAATCTACCAAGTGGCATCACCTAGGAGGCTGCTACCTTTCCCTGTGCCAGGCCCTGGAAGTGAAAGCCTGGGATGGCCTCTGTCCTCAACAAACTGAATGTCCAGTTCAGCTGCCAAGATGATACACGAGAATCAGAGAGACTAACAAAGAGACAGACCCGGTGGAACTGATTCTAAGCTGTTTAGAGCAGGCCTGGGAGTTTGACGGTGCAGTCAGGGAAAGGACAAACCAGGCTGGGAGGATGAATAGGGTACAAATAGCAAGTGCTGGGAGGCCTGTCAGGCAACAAGGAGCCAAAGGAGCAGCACCTGGAGGCCTGGGGAAGGGGTAAGAGAGGGAGTGGAGAATTGAGGGCGGAGGGAGGGGGTAAGAATGGAAGTAGAGAATTGAGGGCGGGAAGGTTATGGCCACCTTGAGAAGAAGAGGTGATGAAGGAGGCAGGTAGGAAGGGAGAGAGCATGGAGGAAGCTTGAGCCATCTGTGTTTGAGAAGCTTTGTCTGGGATGGGTTCGATTTGGAAGAGGCTCTGTGATCTTCAGCTGGGCTAATGATGCCCCCATCCCCAAACAGAGGCCACCTGGACATGTGAGTGTGTGTGAGTGTGTGTGTGTGAGAGTGTGTGTTTATGAATGTGCATGTGTGAGTGTGCGTGCATATGTGTGTGTGCATGAGAGTGTATGTGTGTGAGTGTGCATGTGAGTGTTCATTAATGTGCATGTGTGACTGTGTGTGCATGAGTGTGTGTCACGAGTGTGTGTGAGTGTGCACGTGTGTGCGCATGAGTGTGTGAGCGTGCATGAGTTTGTGTGTGCATGCATGAGTATGTGTGTGTGCGTGCACATGAGTGTGTTTGTGAGAGTGTGTGCATGAGTGTGTGTCCTAATCTCAGGACCGGGGTGCAGGGTGTCCAGCTGGCTCTCAGTGCTAACAGCCTGTAGTGCTGACTGCACCGCACAGGAGTCTAGCCTCTCAGCAGGGCTGCCTCTTGCTCTCCTACATTGAAAGCTCTTCCACTCAGAACGTCAATTCTACCCAGCGGAGAAGCACTTCCCTTAATCCAGGGAACATCTGCTGTGAAGCTGGGTAATGGTTTGTGCCGGTAAGGATGGCCTGGATGGTGGGGGCAGGTGGGAATGCAGTGGAAGGCGTGGATCAGAGTAAAGTTAATGGAAGAGCAACAGGGTTTGCTAGTAAATTGGATATTGGGAAAAGGAGGAGAGAGGGAGAGTTGGAGACTGGAAGCTATCATAAGTGGGTGAGGGAATGAGGATCCAGCTTAAAGGGGAAGATGTTGAGTTCCATCGAGGACATGTTTGATTTCAGACAACAGTGACACACCTGAGCAGAAAAGGGAGACAGCAGTCTATGTTAGGGGCCCAGGCCACAGATACTGACTGGAGAGTCACCAGTATGGGGAAGATACTTGGAACCTGGAGAAATAATGAATCCACAAAGTGGGCATTGCTAGAGAGAAGGCTGAGGATAGAACTTGAGGGACACATGCGGTTAAGAGGAACTGTGGAAGAAAAATGTACTAGAGAAAGGGAAGAGCTGTGGGAAAGGGGGCTCTGGGATCATAACAGTAACAAGCCCTTATATATTAATAGCTCTTACTGTATGCAATCACAGCCACATATTATGTGTAGTAAATCATTTCATCTTCATGACAGTACAATGAGGTAGGCACTATTAGAATCCCCATATTACAGATAAGGAAATTGAGGCCCCAATAGGGTAAGCTCAGGAAGGTGATTGCAGAGACAGGACCCAAGCCAGCTGTTTGCTGGGCTGCCTCTCCCCTGGGAGAATGACATAGAATGGAGGAGGCAGGAGATAGCCAGCAGGGACCAACATTCTCTGAGAGACCAGAAAGAGTGTGCATCAAGGAAAGGCCACTGGATTTGAAGACCCAAGAGGTTTGAGGACAAGGAGAGCTTGGGCAGGCTGTTGAGGGTCAGGTCCTGAGGCTGGGCCTGGAGGCTGGGAACATAGAGCAGAACTGGAGGGCCTTTCTCTGGCTCTCTGCCTGATCACTTACTTTTGCAAAATGCTTTGCCTCTTCATTCTCTGTTCCCTGCCATCCTCATCCTTGTCTTATCTTTATACAGAGGAATGAACAGGACAGCCTTAGTGTCGTCCTTAGCAGCTGGGACAAAGTCTGACCTGAGTGTGGTGTCCACAGATCTCTTGTATGGGGATTCTAATAGGGCCTACCTCGTTGTATTGTCATGAAGATGAAATGATTCACTCCACATCTCTTATGTTGTTTACATAAGTGGTGCATGCCAAGGTCACACAGGTGACCAGTGAGAACCAATGTTTAAACTCAGGCTTAGCCCCCCAAGTCTCTGCTCTCAGTCACAGGGTGGGTGGACATGATGTACGTGGGGATATTACTCTAGGTCCAGAAGGGATTGAGCAGGAGCTAAATGGAGAAGAGAACGGACTCCTTTACTGAAGACACATGGAGATGGTGTTGTTGACTGCAAATAGATACCAGATTGAAACCATTTTTAATATTAACAAGGTATTAAATGGTAAAATAAGTATTGTAGGCCATTCTAGCATGAGTTAAGGAAAATATGGGTACCCATCCAACCTCCTGCAGCTCTGATTCACAAAGAATTCCTACTGCATGTTCACAGGTCAGAGAATCGGCATGTGTGTGTGTGGGTGGGGTGGGGGTGGTAAGGGGTCATCTTGTGTCCATGCTTATTAGACATGTGTGTGGGTGGGTGGGGTGGGGGTGGTGAGGGGTCATCTTGTGTCCATGCTTATTAGACGTGTGTGTGGGGGTGTGTTGGGGGGTGGTGAGGGAACATTGTGTGACCATGCTTGTTATACGTGTGTGTGTGTGTGTGGGTGGGTGGGGTGGGGGTGGTGAGGGGTCATCTTGTGTCCATGCTTATTAGACATGTGTGTGTGGGGGTGGGGTGGGGGGTGGTGAGGGAACATTGTGTGACCATGCTTGTTAGACATGTGTGTGTGTGTGTGTGGGTGGGGTGGGGGTGGTGAGGGAACATTGTGTGACCATGCTTATTAGATGTAGGGTACAGTCTCCCTTTGCAAACCAGCCAAGGTTGGTGTCCTGTTAATACCTTGTTTGTCTACAGTTAGGGTCCAAGAAAGAAGAGTTGCTGAAGTTTATCTCAAAGAAATAAGTCTCAGATTGTCCCAGTAAAGTGAAATGAAAATCCTACCCACAAATCCTCTAGTTAGGCTCAGATTCATAGAAGTCCGTAGAAATGGGAAAAGAAGAAAAAGATAGGAAACACATCTCATCAAGATGAATCTGTTTTAGTGTTAGTGGGGGATTCTTCTGCACTTAGCTTCACTGGCCATCCAAAAGCTATTATTCTAACTGAAGTCACTAGCTGAATAATAAGTGACCCAACTTGTCCAGTCTTTTCTAAGAAAGGCCTGAGTTAAAATTTTTTATCCAGTGTGAGTAACATCTGAGGACAAAAATGTTCCTACAAACTTGAGAAACAGATTGTTATGTGCCCATAATAACAAGTAGCTTTCAGAACTGGTTCCAAGCCTGAGCAGTGAATCAATGACAACTCATTTCAGAATAAACTTGGCAAGCTAACCAATCAGTGTCAGCCTCATGCTTCTGAAAGCCAGCCAACCAGGGGTGGACTCACTCCAGGACCAGCTCCTCTGAGTGTCAGAGTCTCAACCAAATGACACTGATCCTACAAATGATGTGTGCCACTTGCAGCTCTGAAAGTCCACCAGTGCCTGAACTTCATGCTCCCCAACCAAGTAGCATACTAGGGCGAGTCTCTGGGGATTAGCAAGAGCCAATTGTTAAATATTTAGGAGTTTTTTGTTAAATCATTAGTGGCTTGAAGTAAGGCCATGGTGTGATTATTTACATCATGGATACTGGCAAGTGCTATGAATCAGTGCTTTCTCCCTTCCACCGCACAAAGAGTTGGTTTACCAGCACACCACTGCCAAAAATTCTATATTAAGTCAGCATTCTACTCTGCTCAGAGAGTCGAGCTTGATCAACATAGTTGTCTTTTACTATGGGAAGCAATGCAATCAGCTTTGTCTTAGACACACCTAGACATTAATACTTTCACATGGCTAATTTAAGAGGTTGGTTTGCTAGACTCCTGTAAGACCTTAAGCTTTTAGAACAAGAGACAGGCAAGTTTAGATGAGAGAAGAGTAGGAAAGGAAAAGGACTTGAATGAAGACATTGTTCTTGAGATCAAGTCTGGGTGGGTTCCTACTAGGGGAAAGTTAGGGTCAGCAGGGGACACTGGGGTACCCAAAGAGATAAAGGGTCTCAGAAGACAAATCCTGTCTTCACTCCACTGCTTTGGAGAGAAAGATGAAAATACCTTTTCCTCTACCCAATCTAGGTTCATGGCTGAGGCCCCTATAACAAAAGACAGAATAACAGAAAAGTATACATGTTTATTTAGCATAAGTTTCATGTGACACAGGAGCCTTCATAGGGAAATGAAGACCCAAAGGAACAGTTAAACCTGTGTGTTTTCATGCTAGGTTTGGCAAAAAGTGAACAGTCGTGGAGACATACAAGAGGCCAGAGGGGCTATGGTCTAACGTGGTCTAATGCCAATAAACTGGGGAAACTTAGTGTATTAGTCTGTTTTCACACTGCTGATAAAGATATACCTGAAACTCGGTAATTTATAAAGAAAAAGATTTAATGGACTCACAGTTCCATATGGCTAGAGATGCCTCACAATCATGGTAGAAGGTGAAAGGCATAGTCTACGTGGTGGCAGGCAAAGAGGGAATGAGAATCAAGCGAAAGGGGCTTCCCCTTATAAAACCATCAGATCTCCTGAGACTTATTCACTACCACAAGAACAGTATGGGAGAAACTGCCCCCATGATTCAATTATCTCCCACTAGGTCCCTCCCAAAACACATGGGAATTATGGGAGCTACAATTCAAGATGAGATTTGGGTGGGGACACAGCCAAACCATATCACTTTGCAATATCTATTTGTTCAGATTCTTCTCTGTGTCCCTAACGTCCTCAGAGATGAGAATGCTCCTTTCCTCTGGGTGGGCACCTCTTACATGGGTGCCATATGACCTGCCTCAGGGGAGGGTCAGAAAATTCTTCCTAGGTTTTATGACCTGCTTCAGGAAAGAAGGGCAGTGGAAGGTCAGAAAGCCCTTTTTGCTCTGAAGTTGCCATGCTTTGGGGTCATATGTTCTGAACCCTATTGGCTTTAGGATAGCGCTGCCCTATTCAAGGTGTCTCTTTCTGGGCACCCTTCAGCCTTCCCAATCCCTACCCACCTCAGTGCTACTAATGAAATAATCCATCTATACAGCAGCCAGATGTCACCTTAATAGTTCTGTTGCTCAACGCACACAGCAAGTCAATATATTGAGACACCAGGTTGCAACAGAGAAAGAGGTTTAATCATAAGGCTGCTGAATGAAGAGACAGGAGGAAACCTTAAATCCATTTCCCTGAGGAGTTTGGAGCTAGGATTTTTTAGAGTTTTGGTGTGGGCCAAAGTGTGGAGGTCACTGATTGGTCAGAGTGCAGGGTGAAGTCATGGGACAGGGAGATGAAGAAACTGTATTCTCATGCTGATTCCACTGCGTTATGGGAGTCTTCAAACTGATTGGCATCAGCTGTTTCACTGGAATTCGGATCTGAAACACATTTTAAGTAATTTTTAAATAAAAGCCTTATGATCGTGATGGAGAGATCCTATCTATCTCAAACAAAAGCCTTGAGACTCTCATGTCAGAAATTCTATGCATAGGAAGAGTGGGGATGCAAATGGTCAGTATCTACTAGTGCTATGAGACTTTCAGAACAAGGAAGTGGGTCAAAGCAGCCTGATGAATGCTTGATTATAACTGTACTTCTGTCCATAATTCTTGTTAGCCCTATGAGGATGGCCTCACAGGAAGTGGGATGACTGAGAGGCCCAGGTAGGGAGCACAGCAATGGTGAAGCAGCTGGGAAAGAGTCATTGTCGGGGCAGGTGCTGAGCCCTGAAGTGGCTCCCATCCTCACCTTCAAAATCTGCATCACCCTCCTCCTTAGTAACATTACTCCTCAAGTCTTCCAAAATTGCAAGAAGGGAACAAGGATGATGTGACACAAATTGTCCTTGGTTTCTTGATTAGAAAATAGTGGTCCATCTGCAAAGACTGTGTAGTAGAACTGTAAAAACACTAAAGCAATGTATTTGGAGATGCAACCAGAAAAACACTTCCATGCTAAATGTGAAAAGATAGAAGTGACCTAGAATTACTTGGCTGGCTAAACCTAATTATGGCACAATTAATGGATTCCTTGGCATTAAAGCGATTGTAGGGACCAAGGGACTGATTGCTAGAAAGCTGATAGGGTGTATTACCACTCCCCCTTCACATCTAGTCCGTTCTAACTAAAAGTATACAGTTTGGGCCAAAACTGCTCCTGCTAGTGAAATATGAAAAGAAATTTCTCCTCTGCCCTCTGAAGGTTCACTGAAAATGAACTGACAAGAGACAGATTAATAGAAGGAAAGGCATACAAATTTATTTAACATGTATAAGCACTGGGGAATCGCCAATAACCCAGTGGGGTCCAGATGCTTATATATCCTTCTTCATAGGGGATGAGGGGATGGTGGGAGTGTGTAGGAGTAAATGACTTTCAGGGAAAATGAATGGGTCCAAAGAACAATGCCTTGGGATGAAGTTCCTTGAGCTTATGAGAGGTAGTGGGAAGGCGAGGGGTGGAACTTCACTGTGAACAAAAGTCTTCTCATTATGCAGGTAAAGTTCCCCAGGTTGTCTCTGTCTGCCTGGATTCCTAGGCAAGGGATCTTAAGACAATTACATTTCTTCATCTTCTTCTTTTCTTTTCTTAACAGATAGGGTATTGCTTTGTTGCCCAGGCTGGAGTGCAGTGGCATGATCATAGCTCACTGAAACCTCAAACTCCTGGACTCAAGCTATCCTCCCACTTCAGCCTCTTGAGTAGCTAGGACTACAGGCACACACCACCACGCCTAATTTTTAGACTTTTTGTAAAGACAGGGTCTCTCTATGTTGCCCAGGCTGGTCTCGAACTCCTGGGCTCAAGCAATCCTCCTACCTCAGCCTCCCAAAGTGCTGGGATTACAGGCTTGAGCCACTGGGCCCATCCTAATTACATTTCTTTTGGAAAGAAATGTCCCTAGTCAGATAGCGAAATTCCAGAAAGAATCTCTCTCAGTGCTTCGGGAAAAAGGATCAGAGAGACCAGAGACCAGGCAGGTCAGAGGGAGACCTGGAGGTGCTTCTTCAGTTCACCAGGTCAAGTGCCAAGTGTCAGTATTTTAGGGTATTGTTTGCAGACCCCCAGTGCAAAGATACAAGGCAAGTTACTGTTGGTATCAATAGCAAGTTCCAAGTGCGGCAGCACAAGATTTCATTCAAAAAGCAGGCCATAATAGTATACATTTGCTTTGCACTGTGTGGACCTTCGAGCTTGAATCATCCCTAGTGGCTTGACTGCTCTAGAGTGAAGGCAGGAAAACAAAGGGGTTTACACAGCCTGCTCTCTTGCCTCTGGGTGAGGGCCACATTCCTCGGGAGCAGTCAGGAGTTCAAGAGAAGGGGACAAGTGGAAGCTCACTGTGCTCCTAGCCCAGCCCTGCTAGTCTCATTCCCCAGCCATAGTATAGACCTTCTGCCCTGTGAAAGGCTCCAGGAATGGCAGCCCGGCTGTGCACTGCTCCGAGAGTGCACTCAGGACAATCCCATCAGGAGGTGATGAGGATCATTTGTTTGACCATTCCCTAGTCAGGGATAATGGTTAGCACTGATAATGAGGTAACAGTTTGCTTCCTTCTGCTAATTAGGAGAGTCTGCCTTGGACTCTAGAAGCTGTGGAAACTGCCAAGTCATGCATTTAGACTGCTTTTAGTTTTTACAAGTGCTGAATGGGTCTTAAGACTTAGTAACTTACCTTTCAAAGAGTTAAGGAAGCATTTAATGCATTTGCTTATATACCACTTATTAACTACAGAGGCTGCCAGACTTCATCTTAAATGGTGTCAAAAGTATCATTGGTGTTGAAAGTCTTTATTGACACCTTGATAAAGTTCAGAGTTGTCACTGTGATGTTCATGACATTGGCATTTCGCTGGGCCAGGACTGATTGTTAGAAAGTTGATAGATGTTTATTACCACTCCCCCATCACACATACTTTCTTCTAAATAGGCCCAAACTGTCCCTGCTAGAGAAATATAAAAGGAAGTTTCCTCACTAAGAGTTACAAACCAAAAGTAGTGCCTGCTAACGTTGTTATTGGTGTTCCTCAGAAGGTGAATTCTCTACCTGAATTCCACCTGGAGAATGGCCAAGTCCCTCAGGGCGGGTCTTTGACCTTCTTCCACTCTTCCTTTCTTTTTATTTTATTTTATTATTATTATACTTTAAGTTTTAGGGTACATGTGCACAATGTGCAGGTTAGTTACATATGTATACATGTGCCATGCTGGTGCGCTGCACCCATTAACTCGTCATTTAGCATTAGGTATATCTCCTAATGCTATCCCTCCCCGCTCCCCCCACCCCACAACAGTCCCCAGAGTGTGATGTTCCCCTTCCTGTGTCCATGTGTTCTCACTGTTCAATTCCCACCTATAAGTGAGAACATGCGGTGTTTGGTTTTTTGTCCTTGCAATAGTTTACTGAGAATAATGATTTCCAATTTCATCCATGTCCCTACAAAGGACATGAACTCATCATTTTTTATGGCTGCATGGTGTATATGTGCTCACCATCACTGGCCATCAGAGAAATGCAAATCAAAACCACAATGAGATACCATCTCACACCAGTTAGGATGGCAATCATCAAAAAGTCAGGAAACAACAGGTGCTGGAGAGGATGTGGAGAAATAGGAACACTTTTACACTGCTGGTGGGACTGTAAACTAGTTCAACCATTGTGGAAGTCAGTGTGGCGATTCCTCAGGGATCTAGGACTAGAGATACCATTTGACCCAGCCATCCCATTACTGGGTATATACCCAAAGGACTATAAATCATGCTGCTATAAAGACACATGCACACGTATGTTTATTGTGGCACTATTCACAATAGCAAAGACTTGGAACCAACCCAAATGTCCAACAATGATAGACTGGATTAAGAAAATGTGCCACTCTTCCTTTCATTCCTCCTGGTCATGCTCATCGCTTCCAGAGGGCTCCAAATGGGATCTCACCTTCAAAGCTCACACATTTCCTTTTGTACTTGACACCTGCACTTGAATGGCTTGCAGCATCTGGAATCAGGCAGACTGTTGACTCCTGTTCCTCCTTCCTGCCCACTCCCAATAGTTCATCTCTTAGTCCTCCTGGCTCAGTGGATGGTTCCATCATCTAACCAGGCACTAAAGCCAGAAACCTGGCATTGATTCCTGGTTCCTCCCTCTCTCTCCCAGCCACTCTCAACCACCCATGTTAGCCAGTCTTTCGATTTCTATTTCTAAGGTGTTTTGAGAATCTGCACACCCCTGTCATTCTTTCTGCTTCTCCAAGGGTCCAAGCCAGCATCGTCCCCCAGTCAAGCTATGTCTACAGCATCTGTATGGATCTGCGTTTTTCACATTGTCTCCTAAATATACTTGAATCCCCAGCCTCTTTCTTATTGCTCAAGTTTCACGTTACATGCCATCCCCTTGGGAATCACTTTGTGTCCTCCCTCTTTGTACCATCCCTTCTTATTCTCTGTCACTTCATAGAGAATTAATTGTCCTCATAGGAGTGATTACAGTTTGTAATTCTATGCATACGTACATTTGCTGCTTTGTTTAAATATATAAGGAATAAGGTTATTGTTCCAAAGAGGAAAATTGTTACCTTCAATCCTTTCCCTAAAATGTTACTAATCGGAGAAGATTAAAATTCATATCATAGAGGAAGAGAGTGAAAGTTAAACACCACACCTAGAGCCCAGGCAAACTTTGTCATAAACCATTGTTTGTTCTCAGGTCCCATTCAATTCCCAAAGGGAATTATTGACTATCCATCATCTGATCATTGGGTCCATTCATTCCCCCTGAAATTCATTGCTCCTACACCTCCCATCTCCTCTTCCTCTATAAAGAAGGGTGTATAAGCATTTGGACCCCGTTGGATTATTGAGTGATCATTCTCTTGCTATTGCCCCATGCTATGCATGTTAGAATAATTTTGTATGGCTTTTTCTCCTATTAATCTGTCTTTTGTGAATTCATTTTCAGTGAATCTTCAGAGAGTGAGGGAGGAAGCTTTCCCTCTTCACCCCTATAGTATAAAAGTCACATCTGTCTTGTTCACTAATATATATATCAAAGGCTCAATAAAAGCCTTGTTGAATGACTTGTATATTTCCATCTTCCAGGAAGATTTTGAGAACTTTACCAAATGTAATTTGCATTCTACATAGTATTTGGTGTTTTGCAAATTACAATTGTAACCTGAAAACTTGTTTTTTCCCAACTAATCATACCCACCAGAGATTTTTATTCCACTGTACCACCATTCTCTCCCTAAAACACCACAACTACCACTACCACTACCACAACAACAACCATTGCAAAATCATTGCTATTGGCATTTCCTGAGCAGATGTCTAAAAAAAGAAAGTTGTTTAGTTCCACTAATATAAAACAGATCAACTTTAGGACTTGCACTGCTTCTTCATGCTTTGTTCTTTTAGCTAATGTGTAATACTTACATAACCCAAGGGTCAGCTGAGCTCATCCTATTTAGAAAAAAATAAATAAACTAAAAATAAGATTTAAAAAAGGCTGAATCCTCAATCCTACATGCTTTGAGGAGGCCAATTCCCTCTCAAAGATTTGACAATCCCCACAGAACCTGTGTCCATGGAGCCACCTCTGGCTCTGAGGTTCATGCCCAAGGGACCCCCGATTTCCTGTATGTGTTTTCTTCTTCCACCTCACACCAATTTATCTGTGGAAATCAACCTTTGTTTCTGTTTGTTTCTTTGGTCTCTCACTTCCCAACTCCTCACACAGCATGTTAGCATTTGGGGCAGCCCTTCTTCCTTCTAAAGGTCTTTTGAGCCACTGTCATAGGCCTCCCTTTGGGCTCCCCTCCCCAAACTCTGTTCCCCTCACTTGATCATGCTCAGCTCCTCTCCCCCAAAGACTCATGCCTATGCTCTGAAAAAGAGTGGTCCATGGAATCCAGGGACATGGCAGCACAGGAAAATCATCAGAGGTTTACAATTTTACACTGTCTTCTTCCCTCATCAGTCTGGTGAGGGGATGTGAGCAACAGGAAGTTTATTTTCCACAAATGATGCTACTTTGCTCAAAAGGCAAAAGTACCTATGGCCAGTTTTGTTTACACTTTTAAGTTCTTACTCATTGTATTAAACTCCAAATCTTTCTTGAAAGTATTGATATTTTAAACACGAAACAGAAATTTAAAAATATTGGTTTTGCTATTGTACTTACAGAAATGGTAACATGGCAAGAAATTCATCTCTAAGGATCTAAGTTTCCACTGTATCTAGACTTTACCTACTTTTGCTGAACGTGAACTTTCACTGCATTGAGAAAATGTCAAGTGTCTTTTCTCCTTTTTTAGAAGTTTTGTTTAAAAGTTCTGAACAGTTGACTTATTCCTGATTCCTCTGGTAATTAATCTCTATGGCCTTCTTCTCATTGAAAAAACTCTTAATTGTGAAATGCACTCACTGAAGAAGTGTATAAAACACAGATGAACAGCTTAACACATAAGTATTAAGCAAAACCTTATACAATTATCACTTAGGTTAAGAAATATACACATCCAACATTTCATAAACACCCATATGTCCTTCCCCAGTCATAACCTCTTCTATTTCCAACAGAAGTAACTTCTATTTTGAATTTTATGAAAATTATTTCTTTGCTTTTCTTCTTAGTTGCATTATTCTTACACAACTAAACATTCCTAAACATTAAAATTATACTGTTTATATTCTTTTGACTTGATGTTTTATATTTGTAAGGGTCAAATATAATGCTAAGCAGGTTAGGCATGTAACTGAGGCTTATTCATTTTCACTATTGTATAGTATTCTGTTATATGACTATATCACAATTTATTCTACTGTTGAACATTTGGTCTATTTCTAGTTTAGGACTATTATCAACTATTTCTGTAAACATTTTAATACTAGTCTTGTATATATGTGCATGGATTTTTCTGGCATGTGCAAGCAATTGCAGAGTCATGGTGTGAAGGGCCTGATGATGTACCACGCAGATCCCCCCTTGAGGAAGGGCTTGCTGTCTCTATTGCTGCGAGTACTGTCGGCCTCTTGCAGGAATGGCCTCTGCTGTAGATAGCTATCTCTCCCGAGATCCCACCCCTCCCAGGATGGCCCATATCTAATAACTGATTGCAGTGGTCGTATAAAGGTCCAGCAATTACGGCCTAATCTGAGACAACTCTGATGGACAATTTTAGTTTCAAAATAGCCCTTGCTGTGGTTGAGGCCATCTCTCAGCTTGCATTGCAGCTTGGCTTCTTCTGCCCAATCTTGTTTCTTTCCTCTCCCTTCCATAGGTTTTGATCCCAAAGCTACTTCCTATAAACATTCCACACACGACTCAGTCTCAGAGTCAGCTTCTTGGAGAACCTAAGTAGAGACATGTAGGGTATACCTCTATCCAATTTTACTAGACAATACTGAGTTTTAAAATCTCGGATTGGTATTTTTCAACAATTTTGGAAAAATTTCAGCCATTGCCTTTTCAGATATTGCCTCTGGTCCATTTCCTCTCTCTCTTCTCCTTTCAGGACTCCAATTAAATGGTTAGACCTTCTCACTGTATCCTCTGATGTCTTTTACATTCTCACCTATGTTTTCTGTCTTTCTCTTTCCATGCTACATTTTGGATAGGTAAGAAGAAACTATCTTCGTATTGATTCATTTCCTCTTTAGCTGTGCCTACATTGATGTTAAACCTATTAATTGAATGTTTAATTTAGTTTGTTTTCATTTTTGTTTCTAGAGGATTTTTTAGTTCTTTTTTTCAAATTTGCTGTCACTTTTTTCTGCCAAAGTCATGTGTCTTGTATTTCTTTGGACATAGTGAGCATAGTTGTTTCATGATCTGTGGCTGATAACTCCAGTATCATAAGTCATTGTTGGTCTGTTTCTGATTCCCATAGTTTTTTAATGGTTCTTATTCATAACTTTGTGTTTTCCTAAATACATTGTTATTTTTCATTGTTTGCTAGTCATTCTTTTGGAAAAGTACTTATAAAAACTTTGTGAGGTCTAGGATATTGGTACTTATTTCCAGGGAAAATTCACTTTTGTACTTACATGGTGTGACACTAATACTCTGGGATGACTTTAACCTAAGGTCAAACCCTATGGTTCCCTGGATCACTCAGATGATATTATCTTAGGCTGCAAGCACATATCAGGGCTGGTTTATTTAAAATCCCCCCTTACTATGAGACTGTAGACCTTCAGGGTCCCAGCTTAAAGTGTAGGGGGCTGTCAAGTCTCCGTGCGTAGACCTGGGATTTTGGCTTTTGTCATCATCCTTTATCTCAGATCAACCTTACAGCTGTTTCTTGGTAATTGGAAAATATATAATACTCTGGGCATTTGAATGCTGGTCTACCTCTGTGATACTAACCTTCAGCTAGATTTTGACCGTCATTTCCTACAATAACAGATGAGCATTCCAATGCATACAAGAAAATGTTTTAAAATATATTTTACAAAGGATTTCAGTTGTTTTGTTTTTCTAGCTTGCGGCATTCATAAAAATTCTCTAATTAACCACTACTAAAAGTGGAAATCCTTTAACAGATGCCACAACCACAAATTGCAGCAACTATAACCACAGCTGCATCAGCTAATCAATGAGATCAAAATGGATTTATGGTCGGGTGCAGTGGCTCATGCCTGTAATCCCAGCACTTTGGGAGGCTGAGGTGGGAGGATTGCTTGAGCCCAGGAGTTTGAGGCCCGTGCAACATAATGAGACCAAGTCTCTAAAAAAAAACAAAAACAAAAAAAATTAATATTAAAACAAACCCTCCTCCCAAAAAAACCCTTGAAGTGGATTTGTATCTACTAAAAGAAAAAAGTAACAAGTTATTTTCTTCCATCACACAGCTCAAGGCCTGGGATACACATCATATCAAGCACATATAATTGGGTTTTGGGGAGGTTGTCAATGAGGAAGATATATAACAACATTATATTCAGTTTCCTAAAGACACAGTTTAGGTAGCACAATAATGGTTCAGGTAGGACACAAACACATGCACACACATACATTTTAATGGTTTAAAACATCTTAAATTTGTTATTTTAGGAAAGTGAGTGCTGAGCATTTTCAGCAATATCACAGCAGACTGATGATCTGTTCTTATCTAAGTAGGAGTTGCTTTCTGTGTGATATGGCTTCTCTGCACCCATTCCCATCAGGCTGAAAAATATTAGGGCAGGTTTGTTAAAGACTGAATTATTGTGTAAAAGAACCATCTACTCATTAGATCCCAACAATATTTTCAGTGTTTACTCCATGGGCAGCCTTCTCAGTGAAGCTTTCTTTATGCGATTCAAATTTCACTGAAAAAATTCCAACACATAACAATTCATTCTGATTTGATATACTGAGGTTTACTTTCTGTACTGGCCTCATTTTGGTATATTTTGCCTCCTAGGTTCTAGGAATTGATAAAACTCAGCAACAACCAGAAGCCCAAGACCAGCCTAAGACAAGCAAGGAATATCTATTATTATTATTATATTTTTGCCATCCAAACATTTTCCCCTCAATAATTTTAACTGTTTGAAGACAGCATCTTAGAATTTTTTTCTGTTGAAATCTTTGTAGTTCAGAAGTATGTCTTTTCATGAGCTTAAGTGAAATGAAGAAACAGTATTCAGAAAAGCTGTGAAATTTTGGATATATAACGAACAATTTTGAGAATATTGGAATGTAGTATCTGGGAATTTGACAATACAGTCTTCAGAACTCTTGTTTGTAGAGACTATCTTGAACTTCACAAAGTTATTTATTGGAAAATCTTCTTCTAAAATAACATAACTGGGTGTGCCCTTGGTGAAGCTTTTAGTGCACTAGACACATCATCCTTCTTATCTTCTGCCATATCTGTGGGTTCATTTTCTTTCTCCTCAGTTTTAGCATTTTTAGCTCCAGTGATTGACCCTTCTGTTGCATCTTCATCTTCTCTAAGATCTTCAACTCTGATAATGAGCTTGCAGAACTTTCTGAACACGAGGGTAATGGGGAAAACAGAAGAAGTGGCAGAAGCAGGCAGACATAATGAGAAATTTTATGTAATTAAATGTAACAGTTCTTTTCTTATGTTTAATCTTTTTGTGTCTTGTTTAAGAAATCCTTCTCCACTCCAAGGTCGTGCAGACATTCTCTTATATTCTCTTCCAAAAGCTTTAAAAATTAATCTTTCATATTTAGAATTGTGGTGAGAACATCCTATTTGTTCTCAATCACTGATGGAAGGGTTTCAAAGATACATCGTTACCATAGCTGGATGTGGTGGGGTTTCTCCCCCCATAGTTAGACTATCAGATTAAGAAAGTTCCTTTCTCCAAATTTACTAAGAGATAAATGTCAAGTTTTACTAAACACCTTTTCTGCATTGTAATGATTTTTGTGGTTTACGTTCTTCAGCTTTTTAATGTGATAAAAAAAAAAGATTGTTTTTCTAATGTTAAATTAACCTCGTATTCCTGGGATAATTCCAACTTGGCCAAGATGTATTTTTTTTAATAAATTGCTGAATTCTGTTATTAATATTTTATTTAGGATTTTTGTACCATGTTTGTGAGGAAGTTGAGCCTGTAGTTTTTTGTTCTCTTAATGCCCTACTTATGTTTGGTATCAAGGTTGTGGTCATTCCATAAAATGAGTTGGAGGGTGTTTACTCTTTTTCTGTTGTATCTGGACCTAGAGTTGCTTTCTCTTTTAGGAAAATCTTTGCTTACTAATTCAGCTTATTTAATAGTCAGCAGACTTTTCAGTTTTTCTATTTTGAAGTTAGTTTTAGCAGGTTATATTTTTAAGAAATTTGTCTATTTTATATAAATTTTCTAATATATTGGTATAATAAATATTCTCATACTATTTGTTAAATGACAGTAACATCTGTACTGATGCCTCCTTTTTCATTCCTGATATTTGTTACTTGTGCTTTCTCTTTTCCTTGATCAATCTTGACAGAGGATTGCCAATTTAATCAGTTTCTACAGAGAACTAGCTTTGGTTTTGATGTTTCTCCCTATTGGATGTTTGTTGTTGTTTTCCTTAATATGTCATATTTAATATTTACTTTTTCTACTATCTTTCGTTTTATTTGGGTATTTTTTTCTAACTTCTTGAAATTGATTTTTAATTCATTAATTTTTAGAGTTTGTTCCTATCTAATGTATGTATGTAAGGCTTGGAATCTCCCTCTAAATATAATATGTTAATGTTATTGCATAGATTTTCCAATATGTAATAATTTCATATTTTAATTTTGAAATATTTTCTAATTTTCTTTAAGGTATTTTGTTTGTTTTTTTTCAGTTATCTTTTTGTTACTAGTTTAATTGCATTACAGTCAGAGATCATTACCTATTGGGCCATTAAAATATGTTGAGAGTTATTTTCTGGTCCAATAAGTCTGCTTAAAAAAAAATGTGTTCTGTAGTTGTTTGGTGCAGTGTCCTATGTAAGCCTATTTGGTTATCTTTGTCAATTACCTTGTTAAAATCTTCTGTATCCTTACTGATTTTTTTCTTCTGCTTATTCTATCATTACCGGGAGAGATGCATTAAGATCTTTCACTGTGATGTGGATTTTTACATTTCTTCTTAAAAGTCTGTCTTGAGGTCATGTAATGTAATTGCATACATATTTAAAATTATGTTTTCCCAGTAAATTAAATTGTATTATTAGAAACTGACCCTTTTTATTATCAATAATGCTTTTGGCCTTAATTTTTTTTCAACTAGTATAGTTATGTGATGCATGGTATGACTTTCAACCTTTCTATACGCTTATGTTTTAGGTGTATCACTTATAAACAACATACTTGGACTTAAAATAATCATTGGCCTTTATCGGGAACATTTAGTTCATTTTTATTCAATGCAACTATTCTTGCCATGGTTAAAAATTCAGTTATTTCTGTGTTCTTCCCGAGGCAAATTCTTTCTCTAGTTGCTTTCAATATTTTTATACTTTATTGTAAAAACTATAGTTTTTAAAAATAACTCTTTGAATTTACTAGGCCTCAGAGTAAAAATGTGCCATTTTCGTAGCTTACCTGTAGGCAAGAAGCCTGAAATAACTTGTAGTTTTGCAACTAACGCAGCCCCTGATTTACTTTTATTGTTGTCAGGATCAATTATGAACCTGAAGTTTGGCACCTTCTTTATAATCACATTTTTCCCCTTGTAGCAGCTGAGTTTAATGTCATTAAAAATAGTCAGGTGCAATGGTGCACACCTGTACTCCCAGCTACTCAGGAGGCTGAAGCTGGAGGGTCCCTTGAGGCCAGGAGTTTGAGTCCAGCCTGGGCAACATAGCAAGACCCCATTTCTAATTTTAAAAGAAGAGAAAGAAAAAAGTTCTTGTAAAAAAAAAAAAAAAGAATTTACCAGCCCTCTTGAATCTGTAGATCTGGTATTTTTTATGAGTTCTGCAAAAAATCTCAGATGCTATCTTTTCAAATATTGCCTCCACCATATACTCTTTGAATCAAATGATCAAATGTATATTAGACATTCTCACTCTTCACTCTGTTCTATTTTTTCTTGCGCTTTCCTCTATATTTTCCATCTTTTTGTCTCTCCTTGCCCCATTCTAAGTGTTTTCTTCTGACTTACCTCCCAGTTCATTAATTTTTCTGTAGCTAGTCTAACCTGATAGTCAACCATCCTTTTACGTTCTTAATTCTATTATTTTTCAATTCCAGAAGTTCTCTATTTTTTCAGATTGTTTATATTAGCTTTTATTCTTTATTTTTGCTGTTGTTTTTATTTTTTCTTCTTTTTAATTTTTTTCCTTTTATTCTTTCCTGTACCCTACAGATTTATATAAGCTTGTCTTTTTTCTCTAAATACAGTAATCATAGTTGTATTATCTTCTGGGTCTGATAATTCCAGTATTTGGAGTCTTTGGGCATCTGACTTTATTTTTTTTAAATTGATTCTGCTGTTTCTTGTCCAATATGTTTTCTTCTTTATGTGCCTGATTGCATTTGATGGGTTGCTGATGATTGTACTTAAAATTATTTGTATATTGGCATTTTCTTCTGCTAGACAACTGGGGTACTTTCAGGCAGGACAAGTTTATTCCAAGTTCAAGTTTGAGGCAAGACTCATCAAACTGATATAAACCGTTGAGTAATAATTTACTTATGATTGACACTTCCCCAAAGGATGTAGTTTTGGGGTCCTAGCTTATTAGACTTCACATTCTATGTGGGCCTGGGCTTTGATATCTGTCACCCTTAATCCCTGAAGATATAAAAATGGAATTCAAATGTGTAGGGATTGGCAAATACAGTAGAGAAAAAAATGTACCTTCTGCACTTATCTACCTGTGTGAGTTCATATTTTCTCTTCACTTTGGCCTGCAAATTTCTTGCTATGTTGTAGGCTCAACGATTTTAAAAAAGACTTTGAAAAATACTTTATTTAGAGATCTGAGTGGTTTTCAACTGACAGGAGATTGTTTCAAATAACCTAGTCCATCATTAACAGAAATGTGAATTCCTCATCTTTTTTTGGTAAAATTTTTCTTTTTCTTGATTTATAATTAGTCTGGAGTTTTTGCTTTCTTTCTTTCTTTCTTTCTTCCTTCCTTCCTTCCTTCCTTCTTTCCTTCCTTCCTTCCTTTCTCTTTTTTTTTTTTTTTTTGATGGAGTCTCACTCTGTCACCCAGGCTGGAGTGCAGTGGTGCAATCTCGGCTCACTGCAACTTCTGCCTCCCAGGTTCAAGCGATTCTCATGCCTCAGCCTCCCAAGTAGTTGGGATTACAGGTGTGCACCACAACACCTGGCTAATTTTTGTATTTTTAGTAAAGACGGGGTTTCACCATGTTGACCAGGCTGGTCTCGAACTCCCAACCTCAAGTGATCCGCCTGCCTTGGCCTCCCAAAATGCTGGGATTATAGGCGTAAGCCACCACGCCCGGACTTTTCTTCCTTTTTTAAAAAAGAGACTGGGTCTGTGTCCGTTGCCCAGGCTAGAGTGCAGTGGTGTGATGATAGCTCACTGCAGCCTTGAACTCCTGGGCTCAAGCGATCCTCTCACTTCTGTCTCCAGAGCAGCTGGGAATACACGTGTGAGCCATTGCACCCAGCTGGAGTTTTAAGGATAGTCAAGATCAGTGGTAAGGATTCTGTAAATCTATTCTTTTTTCATTTTATAGTATTTTTTTGAGTTCATAACCTTACACATTTAAGCACTTTATCTCCTTCTCCCCAGTGGTCACCTTATGACCAAGGGATCATTTAGTTTGTTACCTTTCTTGTTCTTATTTGCAGATGCTGATGAATGGCAAGAATCAGAAGAAAAAGTTGAACACATCCCCTTCTCTCATACCCACTATCCCGAGAAGGAAATGGTTAAGAGGTCTCAGGAATTTTATGAACTTCTCAATAAGAGACGGTCAGTCAGGTTCATAAGAAATGAGCAAGTCCCAATGGAAGTCATTGATAATGTCATCAGAACGGCAGGTTTGTAATTGCAGATGGGGTCTTTGGAAATGTTAGTCACCTTACTGGTGTGACTCCAACAATGGAAAAATGTCAAAGTTTAAACATAGCGAATAAAGCCTAGAGTGATATGTTTATCTATAAAGTCTTACCCAAATGCTGAGTGAGTGCCAGAAACACAATGACTTCTACTTTCCACATTTTGACTATTACAAGCTTCTTGGAAGAAGATGTGACAATAGTTCAAAACTTCTGAAATTATTCAGTTCATGATCTTTTAATTAAAAACCAAGATTTCTGATCACATCATTATATTAATATATTGGAGGAGATACACCTTCTTTCTTTCCCTCTCCTTAAAACACACCAGACATACACACACTCGCATACTCACAGTTATATTTGGTTTTTTTTGGAAGCAAATTTCTTATATTACACACCATGATGCTGTAGTACAGTATTCTCATTAACTAGCAAAATTTACTTATGTAAATTTGCACAGTAAACCAAAGCAAGAAAAAACCCATTTTTAATGTAAATTAATATTTCCACTGAGAAAAAAAAAATCAGAGCTACAGAAAATGGGGAGGAGAAATAAGAGAAAGCTCCCTACTTGAGAATCTCCTGTGATTGGAGTCTTATTCTTACATAAACCATATTTAAGTTTATTTGCAAAAATTATCACATGCCCGTTATTAATCTATTGTCCAATGTGAAAGGAAGCAAGAATAAAATACTTTACTTCAGTTAGGAATACAAATACATTAGATTGTTGAGTCCTTAGCCTAACTAACAGCAGTTACTAAATTTAGCCTTTATCTGTATCTGTATTTGTATATGTATATGTACACATATGCTGTTAAGGTAAATTTGACACAACTAAAAACATTAGGGAAAAATTTATTTCTTATGTTTAGAGATACAAATATTTAGTAAACAAATAAAATGGGTACAAAGTTAACTGGAATCACTCTGTGCAGAAATTTGGGCCTCATGTTTAGCCTTTGACTTGCATTTCCCAAGCCAGCTGTGACTTCTAGTGTTGGGAGTGGTGTGTGGCAAGCAAGAACCCCACCAAGAGTCTGCAGCCCTTCCTCCCTCCATAGGTGCTGCTTATTCCATTAAACTATCCAATGGGAAGGAAGGAACAGTTTCTTCTGAAATATCCCACCCATGAGTCACTGTGGTCTCCCCTTGGGAACAGTGGGCCATCTCTAGGGTTGAGGGACGACACCCAGATCAGAAGCTGGCCCCTACTCTCACCAGAATCCCACAGGAATTGAGGCTCCTTGGACAAAGGTGATGCACTGTGAAGCTTTGCCCTGGGACACTGGAACTGATCAAGATGTGGGCTGAGAGTTCCCGAAGTCCCCCTGGGAGTAGAATGACACATGGCCGTGCGTATTGAGTACCCATGTCTAAGAGTTCTCCAACTGGGCCCAGCGTGGTGGTTCACACCTGTAATCCCAGCACTTTGGGAGGCCGAGGCGAGCAGATCACGAGGTCAAGAGATTGAAACCATCCTGGCTAAAATGGTGAAACCCCGTCTCTACTAAATATAGAAAAATTAGCTGGATGTGGTGGCAGGTGCCTGTAGTCCCAGCTACTCGGGAGGCTGAGGCAGGAGAATCGCTTGAACCCGGGAGGTGGAAGTTGCACTGAGCTGAGATTGTGACACTGCACTCCAGCCTGGTGACAGAGTGAGATGCCATCAAAAAAAAAAAAAAAAAAAAAGAATTCCCCAACTGTTGTGTGTCCCCAAGGACAAACCTCACAGTGCCACACTCATAGCTTTGATACAGGGACCAAACACTGTATAGCTAAGTTGCCTTTTGAAGAGTGTTTTTAAAACCATCTTACCATGTACATTTTGCCTCCTTCAATAACCTTCACAACTTTATTCTTTTTCAAGATTACTAAAACAAATGACAGTCTGGAGAATTCTGGCTGTCAAAATTTCCCCTGAGTTTCTTTCCTTAGTAGGCATGGTGCAGTTACTTGGGGACATTTTCTCCCATGTAATTAGAGAAGCAGAGGTGAGTTCCCACAACCCTGGAACTACAGAGCTTGATCATTGATCAGTTGGCCTGACGCTGAACAAAACAAACTTGGCAGCAGCATGACAGGGTTCACTGCCAGGCATTTGTTTTCCAGATTATCTAACTTCATTTTGAGCAAGTATGAATTATTTTTGTTTTTATTTTTTTGAGACAGAGTTTCATTCTCGTCACCCAGGCTGGAGTGCAGTGGCACCATCTTAGCTCACTGCAATCTCTGCCTCCACGGTTCAAACGATTCTCCTGTCTCAGCCTCCCAAGTAGCTGGGATTACAGGCGCCCACCACCACACCCGGGTAATTTTTCTATTTTTGGTAGAGACAGGGTTTCACCATGTTGGCCAGGCTGGTTTTGAACTCCTGACCTCAGGTGATCCACCCACCTTGGCCTCCCAAAGTGCTGGGATTATAGGCATGGGCCACTGCCCCTGGCCAAGTATGAATTACTATGTTTATCCTTAAAAAAAAAAAGTTTTTTTAAGAGACAGGATGTCACTCTGTTGCCAGGCTAGAATGCAGTGGTGCAATCATGGCTCACTGCCTCCCGAGCTCAAGCAATCCTCCCACCTCTACCTCCCAAGCAGCTGGGACTATAGGCACACACCAGCACACCCTGCTAGTTTAAAAAAAAAAAAAAAAAATCTGCAAAATTTTGTTTGATCCTCCAGCTCCAGCCTCCCAAAGTGCTTGGACTACAGGGATGAGCCTCTCCTTAATTAGCAGTCTCACACTTTCCTGCAGTTTTAATTTCTGATTTTAATGGAATGGGTGACAGGAACAGCCCCGAGTGGGGCTCACACAGAGCCCTGGACCTTCGTGGTTGTGAAGGACCCAGACGTGAAGCACAAGATTCGAAAGATCATTGAGGAGGAAGAGGAGATCAACTACATGAAAAGGATGGGACATCGCTGGGTCACAGACCTCAAGAAACTGAGGTACAAACAGTGGTGGAACTGGGGATGTTTGCCTTGGCCTCTTAAAATAAAATCACCACCACCACCATGTCCTGGCTTTGTTGTAAGCGTGAAAAAGCTTGATTCTATTCTGCCTCTTGGAGGAATTACGGAAGTTAAGTCAGGGCTCACTCCTGTATTGCCATGTGAGCGTTTGGTAAATAGGCTCTGACTCAATTATTTGCTTAGTAAATAATTGAGGAATTACTTCACTTTTCACTCGTCTGGAACATAAAATGGTAAAATTCTTCTCAAGATCTTGCATGAAGCAAATTACATTTTGCTAAAGTGATCAGGTCTTCCAAATGATTTTACTAAGCAGGTTTTAGTTTTAGGACAAGTTTAACACAAGTGTAGTTATCTGTGAGGCCTTAGTAACTTTTTGGCTTCCTCAACTCCAGGAAAGAAGTGGAGGGGAATTCAGTGTAAGTAGTTTCTCTGTGGTCCCTCAACAAATGCAGCCCTCGGGGTCTGCTCCGGGGGCCGAAGCACAGTCCGCGTGCTCTGTGGAGGGAATGGAGACTGTTGGTTCATCGAGTGAGTCAGGAAAGTGGATTACAAGTGGCTCCTCTGTGTTGATATTTCCATGATTTAAAATTCTGATGCTTGGCTTTAAGCCACTTTATGTATTTTAACTATTTTCACCCTTGCAATAACCACAGGGGGTGGGTACACAAGAGTACATTTTATAGAGGAGGTAACAGCTCCAGGGGAGGCCAAGTAGCTTGCCCAGTGGCCAAGACAGTCCAGCTCCAGTGCAGATCTTCTAAAGCGTTACCATTTTCCCTCTTTATAGGGAGAAAAGAAATGATAATGGTCAAATGTGACTAAGCTGGTTGAAGTATGGTTAAGTAGCTTTGAAAGTGTAACATACAGATGTTCATAGCGTAAGAGGAACCATGGAGAAATACACAAGTGAGTTTCGTGTGCTTTGGAACAAGGAAGCATAACCAAGCTAGAAATGAAATGAATGGTGATTGTCTCTTGCTAATGAATGATATAAGATATCCTAAGGTAAAATCCCAATATATGGGATTATATGACTCTCTGTCCTTTGACTATCTGTGCTAGAATAAAACTTCTGCCAAAATGTGTGGGCCAGGGTAATGAAATCAAGAAAGATATTCTCAGCTGGAAAACAAAAATTCAGTTCTGCATTTACACCTTACATGAATGATCTCCCTCTCCCACAGAAGTTCCCTTCCTTTTTTCTATAACTGGGTGAACAGCATTGCCATCTGCCCACCTGTGATTTTGGCTAAACCTCACTGCCATCCTTGCCTTCTCCCTTGCTGAATTTTGACCCAGTGCATGCTGGGTAATAGGACCTGCCCTTGTATCTTTCAGCATTTCATATGTCTTGCCATACTAGGCACTTATTAAGACATGTTTATGAAATTGAATGATCCTGGTCAGAAAAAGTGGAATGAGACAAAAACAAAAATTCTGCAGCTTTTCAATTTAAATATAAAAGATGAGTAAATATGTTTTTATTTTTATCATAAAGAAGCTAAGGTAGTAAAAGAGAACAAAAAATATGGGCAAATATTATCCTGAATCTCTTTTCTCTTCACAGAACCAACTGGATTAAAGAGTACTTGGATACTGCCCCTATTTTGATTCTCATTTTCAAACAAGTACATGGTTTTGCCACAAATGGCAAGAAAAAAGTCCACTACTACAATGAGATCAGTGTTTCCATCGCTTGTGGCATCCTGCTAGCTGCCCTGCAGGTATGTTGAGACATCAAGGGTTACAGGGTGGCCTTATTAGAACATTTCAGCTGAGTTTTCAATTCAGGGACATTTGGAAATTTTTTTTTAATCTAAAGTAGAATTCCTAAGTGAGGTAACTCTGATGTGAAAACTGACTCTGGAAACCTGGATTGGTGACTATGATGGTTCAGCAAGCTGGGAATTCACTTATAACATCATTTCAAGTTAGAAAAATTGGTGTTGCGTTTGCAGTCATCTGTAACAACATGAAGTTTCAAGGGTTTTGGCAGACACACATGAAGCACTTTGGAGCCTAAAAGTCACAGAGGCTAACTCCCTGGTTACGTTTACTGTTGCTCTCAGAGATGATGGAATGACTAAAAAGCCATGAGAAGGGCTCTTCATAGAGGCCCTTTTCTGAGAAGTTTGCATTGCATGGCATTAGGAAGAAGGTCATGTGCTTTTCAAAAATTCCATCTGCATAGGAAGGAGAGCAATGCTAACATGAAGTGGAGCAGGATTGCTGTATAGTTTTCAAACTATTCATGCATTCACTCAACAGTGCATTCACTCCACAAATATTTTCTGAGCTCCTTTTTGTTTTGTTTTGAGACAGGGTCTCATTGTGTCACTCAGGCTGGAGTGCAGTGGCACCATCACAGCTCACTGCAGCCTCGACCCCCGGGCTTAAGTGATCCTCCCACCTCAGCCTCCTGAATAGCTGGGACTATAGGCAGGCACCACCATGCTAATTTTCGCATTTTTTGTATAGATGGAGTTTTGCCATATTGCCTAGGCTAGTCTCAACTCCTGAGCTCAAGTGATTCACTCTTCTCAGCTTCCCAAAGTACTGGGATTACAGGCGTAAGCCACCATGCCTGGCCTCTGAGCTCCTTCTACGTGGCAGTTCCTGGGAGCCACTGGGGATAGTTGTCTGATGAACTGTATATTCTAGCAGAGACTAGGGGCTGGGTAGTGGATAGAGAGAGATGGTAAACCCATAAAATAAATGTAGAAAACAAGATTATAAGAGCAAGTAACCATACTTTTGAGAGACAATGGATTCCAAAAAAAAAAAGAGCTTCTTCACTATCTCAAAGAAAAACATGTATGTTGAATAACACCTCCCAAAATGTAGTCACTGAAATGTGTTTTAGGTTATTGGAAAAATTATCCTGAAGGAGCTGGCATTGATTTCCTTCCTGAACCTGTAAGCAGGTAAATAATGGAATCACCATGCGGCATCAGACTGCGGGGCACCGCCACCTGATTGAGGGTCCTGGAAGAAGCAGCGAAGCCTGCAGCAAGCTCAGCTCACAAGGCCGCCCAGGTGCCTCTGCAGCAGGCAGTCTTTTTCACTTTGCCATTGAGTTTGCTGCCCCCTAGCTTTCATAAGGCATAATCCCGAGAGTAGGTTATGATTAGTGATGGAGGAAAGAAAAATCTCCATGAAGCCCGCATCTCCGGTATGGTGACTGGGTCCGATAAGCGCGCCATGCGTGTCTTGTAGAGGCAGCTTCCAGAACTTCCTGGTCGGGTTTAGAGGTGGTGATCTGATTGGAAAAGCTGGAGAGGGGCAGGCGGGGAACTGTCTGGAAGCTACTCATTGCTTTTACTTAGATGTTTGTTATTTGGAGGCTTGGGAAGAGGTCGATGGGGTACCCCTTGGCCACTGAGTCCCCTATCAACGGGCATCAGCATCTCACTGGGTGGGGATGCTCTGCTTCCATGGTTGGCTCTGTAGTCATAGGAACTTGCCGTGGTGGTTGTTGTTTAGAATATAATATACAAGCCTTTATTAATATATTAAATACCAAGAGCTAGTAGTAGCTCTGTAATTTTAAAGTAGTGATGAATGTAATGATATTTTAAAATATCTATAACAACTGTAAAATGATATGAAAATAACTGTGGATTTCATTGGTGATAAAGTCATAGATATTGCTAACACTACTGTGGTTTGCTGCCTACATTTATAAAGGAAGAAACTGCTAAATTTCAGTTAGATGTTAGTGAATATGAAAACTTTTTTTTCAAATTCAAGCTCATGGACCTGCTAAATTCAATCCTTGGCCCTTTGGGGGTCTGAGGATTCCAGTTAAAAAAATCCTGACCTATAACAAGACCAAAGTACTCACATTGAGAGAGTGAAAGATAAAATAATAATAGAAGTCAACTTAACATTAATAATATTAATAAGAGGAATTGTTTAATATGGTCTGTGTATTTGCAGGTTTCTACTGCTAGAGACATACAAAATTCAGTATGGAGTAAAAGCTATGTCTTGAAAAGGACCAAGATATAAAATGACACTAAATTAAGGTGTAAATATTTTCTCAAAAAAGTTTAAGACTTGGCCAGGTGCGGTGGCTCACGCCTCTAATCCCAGCACTTTGGGAGGCCAAGGCGGGCGGATCACGATGTCAGGAGATCGAGACCATCCTGGCTAACATGGTGAAACCCCGCCTCTACTAAAAATACAAAAAATGAGCCAGGCGTGGTGGCGGGCGCCTGTAGTCCCAGCTACTCGGGAGGCTGAGGCAGGAGAATGGCGTGAACCCGGGAGGCGGAGCTTGCAGTGAGCCGAGATCGCGCCACTGCACTCCAGCCTGGGAGACAGAGCGAGACTCCGTCTCAAAAAAAAAAAAAAAATTAAGATTTATCCATTGCACGTTCAAATACTATGTGAAGATATGATCAAGGAGAAGAAACGCCGTGATAAAGTAGAGCTAATGACAGAAAGAAGAAATCAGTTAGGTTTTTTGATGCATGTATTCTTGAGAACAGTCTCTCAGGTATTGTGAAATCTTTGTTAATCAAGGTATATGATGATGTTGTATAAGAGACCTTCAGCAAGAAACTATATTGAGTCACTCTAGATTCATATATGTGCATGTATCTATATATGGGTTCATATATATATGGGTTCATAAATATATATGGGTTCAAATGCCAATATTAGAGTTATTGATAACAAATCATAGATTCCAGGCAGATCACTGGAGTTCAGGAAAGAATATTTAGCAGGAAAATTGGCCAGGTATGGTGGCTCACACTTGTAATCCCAGCACTTTGGGAGGCTGAGACGGGCAGATCACTTAAGCTCAGGAGTTTGAGACAAACCTGGGCAATATGGCAAGACCCCATCTCTACAAATAAATACAAAATATAGCCAGGCATGGTGGTGCATGCCTATAGTCTCAGCTACTTAGCAGGCTGAGGTGGGAGGATGGCTTGAGCCCAGGAGGCAGAGGTTACAGTGAGCCGAGATCATGCCACTGCACTCCAGCCTGGGTGATAGAGCCACACTTTGTCTCAAAAAAAAAAAAAACCCGAATATTTATATTTAGTAGGAAAATTATGTTGCATTTGGGCTAGGACACTGCTTTGGTGGACTCTCTTATCATTTGGTTCTTGTACCAGGACACAGACCAACCCCTCAGCTAAAAGGAACTCCCTGGTGTTTTTGCCTTTCCTCTACTGTAGTTGGATTCCTACAGTATTTTTCTGTAAAATAACCATTCCTATTTCTTAAGCATCAATGAAAAATAGTAGTATTTTTCTTCTTCCAGAAGCTTGCCACTGCTTGGTTAAAAGAAGGGAGGGGGTGGGGAGATTGATGGGGGCAGGGAGGTTCACGATGCCATTACTTGAGCTGGCAGCCTCTTTGCTGCCCAACTTCAGGGAAATGATAGGAAGAGCAGGTATAATCAGGACAAGAAGGTCCCCAGGTTAGAGGGAGAGCAGTCATTCTGCCTGCTGACTTTAAAATGCTTTCTTGTCCTCTTATTTTAGAATGCAGGTCTGGTGACTGTCACTACCACTCCTCTCAACTGTGGCCCTCGACTGAGGGTGCTCCTGGGCCGCCCCGCACATGAAAAGCTGCTGATGCTGCTCCCCGTGGGGTACCCCAGCAAGGAGGCCACGGTGCCTGACCTCAGGCGCAAACCTCTGGACCAGATCATGGTGACAGTGTAGGCAGGGCCCCCCAAGGGAGTGGCAGGGAGATGGCGCCCCTGCTTTTCCCTGAGCCTCTTGCCTGCTCCTCTTGGGTCTCTTGGCTGCTCTTTCTCCAGGTGTCAGGTCCCCTCATTGCTCTTCTCAGGTGGCCACACTATATCAAGAAGCCTCTCCACACTCTGTGGCACTTCCAGTCCCATAAGTCCTGTTTCTTATCCACTTTGGAAATGCATGAACACTTTACAAAGAACATGCCCTGGTTTTTACATTTTAAAAGTTATTCTAGACAATCACTATTGGCTTTTTTCTTTTATTTTTAAAAAACTCACATAGAGGAGACAATCAGAAATTTACCATAGTCCCAAGAATTCAGCTATATGATGACTCGAATTTAAATTTAGATTAATCAAATGGTCTCCTGTTCTCTGATTTCTGGTGGCTTTTAGACACTAATTTTTGAGAACTACTTTTTTTTTTTTTTTTACCAAACTTCAGGGACACTCTGCTAGTTTTGAATAAGTAACCATCAAAGTTACTAAAACATGGCCAGGCGCAGTGGCTCATGCCTGTAATCCCAGCACTTTGGGAGGCCGAGGTGGGCAGATTGCCTGAGCTCAAGAGTTCGAGACCAGCCTGGCCAACATGGTGAAACCCCATCTCTACTAAAAATACAAAAAATTACCTGGGCATGCACTTGTAATTCCAGCTACTCAGGAGGCTGAGGCAAGAGAACAGCTTGAATCCGGGAGGTAGAGATTGCAGTGAGTCAAGATGCTGAGATGCCATCACTGCACTCCAGCCTGGGCAACAGAGCGAGAACCTGTCTCAAAAAAAACAAAAACAAAGTTACTAAAATGTCACCTTCACAGAACAGGACAGGGTACCCTTGGGTCGCACGGGCCTGGCTGGCATGTAAACGGTCAGTTGCACTGCCTAGTGGTTTGGTAGATCTGACTTGTAAGTAGTTCATAGAAGCTGCTCAATACTCAAGAATCTTGCAAGACAGTTATTAAACATTCATAGCTTGAAATTGCCCATGGTGGGAGAATTTACATCAAAACCACTACAAATCAGCACTTGCTTTCTTTTTCTTAAAGAGAGCTGCTTACCATACATAGCACCCACAGTGTCTCCCTTCTCTTCTAGCCCACCCCCTGAAACACACTGACCCCTATTCTCCAGATGATAGCACAGCTGTTTGGGACTGATAGGGTCACAGGTGCCAGGTTGGGAATGCTAGATGTAGTCTTCACCCATCACCTTCTGTCATCCTCCCAGGGGTGTCATATTTACAGAGGCAAACTCTTACAGCTTGGATGATTTCTCATCAAGCAACTCTACTCACCTCTTTTTCCCCTTTCCCTGTGCGTTTCTTCTTCTTGTCCTCATTTTCCTTGAGAAAACTCTCTCTATAAAAAATTTCCATAGAGTATGTGGCTGATAAACAACAGAAATTTGTTTCTCACAGTTCTGGAGGCTGGAAGTCCAAGGTCGGGGTGCCCTCATGGTCAGGTGCTGGTGAGGACCCTGATCTGGGTTGCAGACTGCTGACTTCTCATTGTGTCCTCATGTGGTAGAAAGAGGGTTAGAGCCTCTGGCCTGCCTTTTACAAGGGCACTAATCCCATCATGAGGCCCCACCCTTATGACCTCATCACCTCCCAAAGGACTCCCTCCTAATACCATCACATTGGGGGTTAGGGTTTCAACATATGAATTGCGGGGGACACAAACATTCCGTCCATGGCACCTACTTCATAGGGTTTGGCATGCTGCTCGGTACATGGTTAACATTCATAAATGGTGGGGGCCCTTACTGTGGTAGACACCATTGTCATTGCAAGGCAGCCCTGCTTGGGATTCAGGTGAACAAATGTAACATGGGTGGGTGAGGGACTCCCTCCTCTTCAGAGAAGCCCTCCTGTGGCTCAGGGGCAGCTGCAGGGCCAGATGGAGTTGGCCTGCAGGGAGTCAGCCTTACCCCATCAGAGACCAACTTGAAAGATTTTTTTCTCTGTGTAGTTGATGTTATCAATCTGATCTGCAGCCAGGTTATTTACTTCTGAAGCATTGGAGTTATCGATTGCCATTGCCCCATGGTTCTCACTCTTTGCAGGCACTCTTTAAATTTTTATTTTAAAAATTATAATGCAAACATCTGGCCATCACCTTAACCAAGTGACAAAGTCCTAGCACACCATTAATGGTAGGATAACTGACATTAAGTGTTCCTGCTGGGATGCATTATGAAGTATTCCTTCCAAAGATGTCAATGGAAACTAATCGAGTCTTACACCTAACTTTCAGTTTACAGTAAATACAGAGGATAAAGAAGTTAATGGCATGGTGGAATAACCAAAATGTGTATCATTCTACAAAAAATAGGCCTGGACTATTTAAGGAGCGAGTGTCACTGTGGGAAGAATACGAGGGGGACTGTCTTGTCCTTGCTACTCAAAGAGTGGTCCTGGGCCTGTATCATCATTGGGACCACCTGGGCGCTTGTTAGAATCAAAGACTCTCAGGCCTCACTTAGACATCCAGAATCAAAATCTGTGTTTTAACAAGATACCCAGGTGATCTGCATGCCTGTTAAAGTCTGAGCTCTGTTTCAGATAACCAAAGACCCAACAACCAAAGGCAAAGCATAAGCCTTGATTGGATTTTGGTTTAGGAAAAATCTCATAGGTATAAAAGACAACTGGGAATGTTGAATGTGGATCTGGTGGTAGGTGATATTGTTAGTGATGTGAGTGATGCCTGCTGAAGTCCTGAGAGATGAAGCATCATATTGACAACTTACTCCAGGAAAAAAGAAGGTGTGTGCATATGTGTGTGTTCGGAGAGTGTGAGCGAGAACTAACATGGTAAAATGTTAGGTGGAGCATATACAGTTCTCATTATACTCTTATTTTAAATTTATATTTGAACACAGTCAAATCTGAATGGAAATACATTTAAATAAGCATTTCTTTCAGTCATATAAATAATTTGCCTAAAAATGCCCTCTAAGTCCATCATTAGGTTAAGTGATTTACTGAAGGTGCAGATATCATGCTTATTTCACTGGGTTGTTTTGGAATGTCCCCCAGTTGGAGAGTTTGAGGAATGGAAATGAGAATCGGAGGAGAAATAAGGCCAGAGGCTCACATTGCTTGCAGGGAACCGACTGAGTAATCAAGAAGAGGAAGGAAGCCCTTGGAAGGAACGTAAAATCCATTTCAGCCTGCTGCCCCTTGGAATGGAGGATCTTCTAGGGACCAGAAACACCAGACACTTCTTCTGCCCCAAGCACACCCCACACTAATTTCTGCTGCAGCATCACGATCAGGGCAAATCAGCACAGCCCCCCAGCCATCAGTGGTGTCTAGAAAAGTAAGGATAATTTTCTTCCTTCTCTCTGCAGCCCCAAGCTCTTATTAACCTCCTTTTATGTGTTCATTAAATGCAGTCATGTGACAACTGTGTTCAAAGTTAGAAATAGTGGTCTGCGAGGCTTATAGATCCTCTTGCTGTTCTGAGGCCTTAAAACCAAAAAAATAATGGAATGATTGCATCACTGCGAGGAAGTATACTTAATTAAGAAAGTTGAAAATGGTTTGTGTCTTACTAATAGGACTCACCTGAAGACTCTACTTTGCCAAGAGGGAATTTTTAACTCAAAGCTGTGTTAGCCAGCACGGGGTAGAGCCATGGTCCTCATACTTGCTGGCATCACGCATCTAGTGGTCTGTTAAAGCACAGATTGCTTGGCCGCACCCTCAGGGTGTGTGATTCAGTAGGGCTGGGTGGTGCCCAAATGCTCCAGTTCTAATGTATTCCCAGGTGTTGCTGATGCTGGTGATTGGGTACCACATTTTGAGAACCATGGGGCATTGGCAATCAACAAATGCAATGCTTGTGACTTGACGTGATAAAAGTTCATTTATTGGGCAGGCAAAGTCCTCTGCAGGCCTGGAAACCCTCCGAGACAATTACTTGCATGGGGTAGCCCAGTAATACCGTGGGATGCACCTTCTAGGGCATGGCGGCCTCCTTCCTAGAGGCAGCAGGGGGAGAAAACACTGGAAGAGGTCACCCCAACAATTCCATCCTACCTTGGCCTAGGAGTGACCTCCTCAGTCTCACAACCCTTTGGCTAGAACTAGTCATGTGACCTCACAGGAGGTGGAGCAGTGTCGTCAATGTTATCATCCCCCTGCACCTGCAAGGAAGGAGGCCCAGATGTGTGTAGGTGCTGGATGTCTCTTCCCCAAAACACATAACTCTGAATTTGGAAAATAAAACTGGATATAACAAAAAAGAAAAGGAGGGGAGAAGGAAAGTTGAAGAAATCGGTGAAATCAGAATAGGACAGTGAAAGGCATAAAGATTTTCTTCTGAAACACTAAGATCGGTTGATATTTGTCTAATACAGCTTTAAATAGAGTATCACTTTGGGCCAAAGAAAATTGATACAAACATACATAAAGTGGAACTAAGATTGACTTCTTCCTAGACATCTCTGCCTCTGTCCACAAAATGGAAACTTCCATCAAGGAGTACTGGAGGACAGTTCAGTATTTCTTCTTATTTGCTCCTCCCTATGAAAGGAAGAGTGACTTATCTGCTGCATGAAATTGGGGGTAAATAGTTATTGCACATTTGCTCAAACCCCAGCAAAGTGCACCCCATTTTAAGCCAAATTTACAAACTGGGGATGATTCACCTTACAAAGATGATCCACCAATAGGTTTCTCTATTTACTTTATTCTTGCTCTGTCACCCAGGCTAGAATGCAGTGGTGTGATTATAGCTCACTGCAGCCTCCAACTTCTGGACTCAAGTGATCCTCCCACCTTAGCTTCCCAGGTAGCTGGGATACAGGTGCACGCCACCACACCTAGGCTAGTTTTTCTAAATATTGGAGTTCCCAAAGAGTATTCAAACTGATGTGATATTTTAAAAGACATTTTGTAAGCATCTTTTAGGAATATCAGTAAGTGGAAGAAAAACACATAGTTATCAGTGGATATTATGCCAGAGAGGCATGAGAAATATAATTTTATTTTGCTAGGTATCAGCAGAGTGCCCTCTTATAATTTGTGTGAAATGGAAACAAAGGTAACATCGTGTTTTCAATTCACACATATATACAAGTAATGAGAGGTCCAGAAGAAATGTGGCTTCAGCTCTGCTGCTACTGTGCCTCCCTTCTCCTGCCCCACTCAGCCCACAAAAAAGGCTGGACACTCAAAAAACGCTGCGTTTATCTACCTTTTAGAGAGGGTGAATAGCAGAGAACTGGAGGTGGGAATGGTAAGGAACTCCCAGCAGGGTAGTGGAGGGAAAGGGCTGACGCATCTAAGGCTGATGCCAGGTCCGCTCCCTATCTGGGTGGCCTCAGCAAATGACGTCCAGGACATCCAGGGGCAGGCTCAAGGGAGAACAGCCCCCAAAGCTAAGATCCTGCCAAGCTAAATACAGTAGTTCTAATGAAATGTGAGAGGCTATAATCCCATTTGGGAAATTCCTAAAAAGTCACGAGGCAGGGGATTGGTTTATGTTATTATCATGACCTGAGAGTCATGGCTGAGAGCCAAATGTTCAGGATTGAATTCAACAGCATTTAAATGTCTTTAGAGTGGGATGGAAATATGTTAGCAATGCCTGCAGAGTGCCAAGTAAACGCAAAAGCCAATGAGATCATAAAGGAAGTTGTTAGCTAACCTAGGTGGAGTCGCCAACTTCCTTCTACTCTAATAATTAAAAATAAAAATAATACTTGGGAGGTAACTGGAATAAAGGTTCTAAAATCAAAACCCTCTGAAGGGTGAAAACTGGGAGGCTCCTGTTCCCATAGTAACCACGGCACTCAGGGCACTGTCTCCCAGAGCTGGAGCACTGTCTTATGACCCGAGATCCTAAGCAACTTCTGCTCATCTGAGTTATCCACCATATTGTGGGCATGAGTCCTTGACAATAGTAAATAGTACCTCTGTTCCCTTATTGGGTAAATGATTTTCCAACTCTGGGAATGTGTAGAATTCATTATGGAAATAATGCAATAATTCAAATCCATAATATTGATACTTTCATGTTAAGTTTAGGAATAATCTTGTGTATGCTCCTTAAGTGATTTGAATCTTTAAAAAGCTTATGATTCCAATTTGAAATGTGAAATTGATTTTAAGTTTGTGATTTGAAGTTGAAAGGTATAAGAATATTTAACTTAGCTCATGAAAAGTATTAGACTAGATTTACTGTAAATTTAATGTATTAGATTTACAAGAGATGCTTAAATATATGAGAATGTTTTGTCTTAATTGGTTATAACCTTGTCATAGCAATGATTTGAAGTGCTAAAATAGAAAATTAAATATGATAAATTACACAAGAAGTTTAGAATGTTTAAAAGATTTTAATAAACAAAGCCTATAACTAAGACTGATGGTTTAAGGAAGTTTGGCTTATTCAACTTGAGTTAATCAAACATTCATTAAAGCCCCCCTTCCCCAAAGAGATTTGTTTTATTTATTTGTTTACTAGTTTTATAAATAGGATAATAAAATGTGTGTATGAGGTCAGAATGCTTTTGACAGAAGTAATACAAACAAAAAAACCTCACTATAACCCAAACAAACAAGGGATTATTCTTCCCTCCTAGTGAGAAATCTGGAGGTAGATACTAGATGCTGGTCTATTGCTTCAATGAAGTTAGTGCCAAAGTCCCAGTGGTTCTCTTGGTCTTTCTTCATAACCACCGGATGCTGTTATAGCTTCACCAATCACAACAAGCACAGTGCTTGAAACATAATAGGTGCTCAATAAATATTCAGTACATATTGAATGTGTGCAGAAATATATCTCAATCTAGTCATAAAATTTTAGAATGCAAGATCTGAAAGGGACATGGGAATCTGTGTTTTTAACGTGTTCCAGGTGATTCTGCTGACCAGGTGAGTATGGTAAACGTGGCAAGTATTCTCAAGTGAGCTCATCAGTCCCAGGGCTGTTAGCACCTTCCATCTGCCAGGCCCTCCCTGGTCTAGACCTCCAGCCTTGACCTTGCCCTGAAACTCCAAACTCTTACTCCCAGCTGCTTTCTCTGTCCCTCCACTTAGATGTTAGTAGGCACCACAACCTTTTAATGCTCAAAATACTACTTTTGAGTCCTTTCCACCCCTACTTGGCCCCTCATTTCATACTTTTTGGGATGGAGCCTCAAATCTAGAAATCTTCTGTATTAGTCCATTCTCACACTGCTAATAAAGAATACCTGAGACTGAGTAATTTATAAAGGAAAGAGGTTTAATTGATTCACAGTTCAGCATGGCTGGGGAGGCCTCAGGAAACTTACAATCATGGCAGAAAGAAAAGCAAACATGCCCTTCTTCACATGGTGACAGGAAGCAGAAGAATGACAGCTGAGTGAATGGGGAAACCCCTTATAAAGCCATCAGATCTCATGAGAGCTCACTCATTCTCATGAGAATAACATGGGGGAAACTGCCCCCATTATTCAATTATCCCCCATCAGTTCTCTCCCATGACATGTGGGGATTATGGGAACTACAATTCAAGATGAGATTTGGGTGAGGACATAGCCAAACCATATCATCATCTTAAATTTCTGTGATTCTTTTATTCTGCACATCCAAATCCATGAGCAAGTTATACTGACTTTATCTCTGAATATTGACCATGGGAGGGGAACAAGGAGAAGCAGTGTGAACAGGAAGAGCATGCTGCCTGCTGCTGTGAATAATAACATATCTTGCTCTGACCCAGTAGTCTCGTGTCTTCTGTCAGCATCCACACTACTAAGTCAGGCTACCTTGCTATCTTGCGAGGAGGGTAAAATCTTAGGTCCTTTACAATTCACGACCCTTGGCATTAGATGCTCTCTCCACCTGCAATGCTCCTCCCCTAGATACTGTTATGGCTGCTCCCTTCATGTCAGTCATGATTCAGCTCAACCCAGTACCTCTGCTGAGAAACTTCCCTTGACCACCCAATCTCCAGTACCCCCAACCAAACCCCAGTCACTCTCAATCACTTCAGATGTTTATTTTCTTCAGAGCACTTATCATTATTTAATAAATTTTAATTTATAGGGCAACATTTAAAATATAGACACAAAATCCTAAGAATATTATAATGAAAACTATGTAACCACAACGTAGGTTAAGATACAAAACATTATCAATACAGTTAATACCGCCTATGTATTACTCCCCAATTCCATCCTCTTTCCTCCCTCCACAGAAGAAAGCACTAATCTAATTTGGTCTTATTAATGCCCATGCATGTAAAAAATACTCTTGCCACTAAATAGTATCTAATATTTGTCCATTTTAACTCTACACAGATGGCATTAAACTTTACACATTTTTCTGCAATATTCTTCAGTTATGCTTATGAGATAGTCCATGTTGATATGTACAGCTCTAGGTCATTCATTTTCACTGCTCTATACCATTGTACGAACATATCGCACATTTTTCATTTTCTTATGAGTCGTCATTTAAATTCTTTTACATTCATTCTTTGTCCTGTGGGAATGTTTAAGAATTTCTCTAGGGTATATACCTAAGAGTAGACTTACTGGGTCAAAGAGAAGTCAAATTTCAGCTTTTCTAGATCTTGCCAAATTGTTCTTCAAAGGTTTTCCCCCTCCCCCTGATTTTTAAAAACTCATTTACTGAGTAACTCCCATAATGCAATCATAAATTCTAAGATGATTTATCAATCATGCTCCCCTCTCTATTCCTGGTGCCAGTAGCTGCTATGTGAATATTTGTTGAATAGATGAAGAAATGTAGGCTAAGAGGGGTGCTGTGACTTGTCTAGAGTCACAAAACTATCTTAGTGACCAAGCAGGATTTGAGCCCAGGCTGCTGACTCCCTAAGAGGAAGTGGTTATTGTAAAGACAATTCCCCAAGCTGTGATTGCAAAGGTCCTGTCTCCAGGAGAAAGTCTTACACAATTTCACACTGAATAACTGGGGCCCTTCACACAGTGCTTGAGCTGGTGTGGGCAGACATGCTCCCAGTGCAGATGGGAGTTGCAGTTCTGGAAGATTCTTCAGCAGATGCAGATTTGAACCTCAGAGTGCAGGAATTGAGTCTCTGTGGTGATGGAGTTGAAGTAGCAGGAGGACCCCAGCAGGGTGGGGAATGGCAGGGTAAGTGGGTCACTCAACTGACCCTCAGAAGTTTTCTGTACAAAGCCCTGAGATCATGTCCACCTTAAATTTAAAAAGCAAAGAAGGAAGCACAAAGAGATCTTCTCTCTAACTCACCCATTGTCCTTGGAGAACAGCCCTGGAGATTGCTTTGAGCAGAGTTGGAAGGCCCCATGGGGACAGCGCAGATACATGCACAAGCTTGGACACTGTTGGTTTGGGGTCTTCAGTTTGTGTTTATTCTAGCCCTTCCTTCTAGCCAATTTGCATTTGGTTTTCATTCCACACTGTCTTGGATCCAGCCTGGAATGTATAAATCACTTAACTAGCAAGCAAGCAGCAGGGCCACCAGAGGATGGAAAAGAAAACCCCCAAAGTGGGTTTGAGGAAGGGCAACTGGATAAAGGCGAAGAGGGAGAGAATGGGTGGGCAGGAGGCAGAGAGAAGCTGAGGACGTGAGCTGTGATTGTGCCTCCTCGTCTCCTAAGGATCAGCTCAGCCAACTGGGGTACCTGGAGAGAGAGGCAGAGAGGAGAAGCTTTAAGGAGCATGTGTGCAGAAGGAGTATAAAATAGAACAAGCCCATGAACCTAGCTTCAGGGAAACTGACCATCACTCAGAGTGTCTGCTTCCCACCAGGGGGTTCCATTGAATCAACTTGAACCTTCTGTATGCCCATTGGGCCCCCGGCTTGCCCTTCTTGCTCAGATCAAGAATCCCCTTCCATGTCTTTCTCCCAGATTTACATCCCCATCCTTGAAGGCCAAGCCTTATGTCACTTTGTCAAAGCTTCTCTGGATTCTCCCATCAGACTTCAGCAGGGAAAGAGGAAGGCTGAGCTCATCTCTTTCCTCTGAGTATCTTGGGCTCCCTGCCTATGACGCTGGCTGCCCTTCTCCTTGGACCAAGCCTTCTGCTAGACTCTCAGCTCTCAGAGAGCAGAGACCAGTCTACCTCAACTCTGTGTCCTGGGGCTCCTGGGGTTCATGGTATCAGCTGGTAAGGTTGTCATTGCAGAGAATCCTTGCAATTTGAATGACACCACTGGATGGTTACAAGACTTCCAAAGCTTTTCTGCATTTTTGCTGGAGAACTCTTGGGAAAAAAGAGTGCCTGAATCTCTCTGATTTAGTAGCTGGATGAACCAGTTACAACACAACCCATGTAATTACAGGGAGTGTTGGCGGGGGGGAGGGGGTGTGAGGAGTGTGGGGCAGCAGGAAGAGGTTACGCTTAGTGTGACCTCTTTACTCTTTGGCGCCCTGTGTTCGTAACGTAGTTTTGGTCACGGACTGGTAGCATTGAGCTGACTAAACATTATGCTTTTGTGAAATTCTGGACTGGAAAAGGAATGGAAAGGCTATTTCTAAGCCCATCTTCTGCTCTTGGAAGGAATAAATGCACCCCACGCTGCTGCACTCTAAGAGATTACAGGGCCGCTCAGACAAGATCTGGCCAGGTAGAGAGATACCATGCTAATTATTTTCAGAAGGGGAATTTAAAACAAGGAATTGATTGCACTGTGGGGAGAGTGATGCAAGAGTGATTAGCTCTGACCCCTCCTACCCAACTCTAGAGGGACGGGGCTGGAGGGGCCTCACTAGAGCCCAAGGTCTGGGAGCACCTGGAGGAAGCTGGAACCATAGAGAGCTTGCCAAGAAGGGCTGGTGCCAGGGCAATGCAGCCACAGCCAACAACGCCACCCGAGGCAGAGGCGGAGGAGGCATACCTTAAGTTTTCTCTTCCTCCCACCAATGCTTCCCATTGACTGAATTAACCCCGTTCCCTCCTTTCCTTTTTTCCCTTCTTTCTGCCTTCGTCCTTCTTTCTTTCTCTATCTTTGTTTTAAGAAAAACTTTTTTTTTAAGAGAAGGGAACATTTTTCTAGAGCTCACCAGTATCTCTAGAAAAGAGAGTAGCACATTTACAATAAAGAAGTAAAAAAGATAGTGCCCTTGTAGCCCTGACTGCAATGAGGAATGATGCCTTTTCCTCTCGGATTTCAAAGCACCCAGGTGAACTGCAGATGAATGAACCCATCTCACTGGAGGTTCGGTGACACAGAGACACAGTGACTACTGGGTAGGAGCATGGGCCCTGGAGCCAGACAACTTGGCCCTACTCCTAAATGGTGATTTTGGGCAAGTGTTTCAACACCTCCATTGAAGATCTACATCTGCAAGTAGAAAGGGGAAAGTGATCACAATAGTCCCTACGTCATGGAATCAGTGTAAGGATTATGAAGTTAATACATTTAGGGATCTTAGAACAGCACTTGGTAAACAATATGAGGACTGTGACTTTGAAAAGATTCCTAAATGGTCCTGTGTACTCAGCCGTCTTCCAGCAAGGCTCCTCAGAATAGAAAACCTGCTTTGGCATGCCTCCATGGGGCAGTATTTGGACTTAGGGATCAAATATCATCAATTTTTAGCTTTTAATCAAACACACACTATTTCTAGCAGTAAGAGTCAAGTGCTGGCTTGGCATCCTGCCAAGTGTCATCTGGCAAGGACTCAATTAAACTAGAAGGAGGAAGTAGGAAAGACAAAATAAGCCCCCCCACTTTTGTCTCAAAATGTCATTTCAAAGACTGCCAGGCTCAGCTGCTGCCCTAGCACAAATCAGGGTTAATGTTCTGCACCTGCAGAATCAGGGCCCTGCCACCAGCTTGTGACCTGGCCACCCAGCACCAGGCCAGGGGAGCTTGAAGGGGTTTGAGTGCATTGGCCCAATCATTTGGTTGGCAGGTCGGGCCAGCTCCTCCAAAGCCCATGACACTACAAATTGGTTTCTCAAGTAGCTTTTTCCCTGGTTCCTGTGTGGTCTCTTCTTTACCTTTCAAAGTTATAGTATTAATTTCTGAAAGAATGAAAATTGGGCTAGTGATCCCATAACAACATATATTCACCATCAAAACAAAAAATGGCTCTATGAAATATACGAGACCCCCAACGTATCAAGCAAGGATTCAGTTCATAAAATTGAAATGGGGCCTTATGAAACTTTTATCACAGACTCTTTGTGAACTTAGAAGTTAGGGGACTTCTGACTTTCAGTTAGGTGTTTAAATGTAATTAAATGAACACTTCTGCAATTCCCTTAATTAAGGACTAAGGGAATTAGGTGATTTAACTTATGCCAGTTTTCATCCATGCGTGATTTTTTTTCCACATTGAAAGCAAAACCCAGAGTTTCCTAGCTTAGAGGCAGAAACTCAACCAGAGCCAGCATGAACTCTGGCAGTGACCTTAGAAGAGGGAAATTGTGGGGGAGGAGCTGGAGAGAAAATATAGCTTAAAAGAGACAGGATGTCCACTAATTAAAACTAATACAGGACATTAAAATGAAAGCTAATGGTGGTAGCTTTAATTCTTTAAGACTTCATTCGTATCTAAACATGCGTTTTAATGGCTAAGTCCATACTTGAGGTACTATGAGTATTTGTTAATTGCATGAATATTTCTTATTTTAAAAAATATGTCTACTTTCAATAAAGACTTAAGGGAGGTGGCACTATTAAAACTTGTTTAAAAAACAAAAAACAGGCGAGTTAAAGACAATAAGGAAGGCAAGTTCTAATAAGCTATTTCCCTTTTTCTGGCACTCTTGCGTGTAAATATATAAACCTTAATTCAAGAGGATCACATTTCATTAAGTTGTCTAAACATAAGCTCACTTGAAAATAGCCTGAGTGTGGAAAGGCTTTTCTAAAGAATATTCCAGTGTTTGTTCTTCATCACTTAAAGCTGCAGTCTTAATTTTAATATGACATGTGGCATTCCAGACATAGAAGAAGCCATAGATCATAGCCATGGAGATAAATGACTCACTTCAAAATGATAAATTATATTGAGGTATTAAGACTTCTCCAAGTCTTACATACAAATAGATATGATTTAAAAATGCCATTTTCCTTTTTATGAACCATATTTCAATGATTGATCACAAAAAGAAAGCTGGAATATTTAGCCAATTTTCAGATCTATCTTTTTCAAAGTCAAGTTTAGAATGGAGAGATTCTGACAGCTCACTGGCTTTCTTCTATATAATAAATTATGTATGCTCTTCACTGTTTCTAATTTGGAATCATTAATTCATAAAATGAAGCCTTGAAGTGAGACTTCTTTATCAGACCTAAAAATTAGGAAGCAAATACAGATAAAAACTGCTAAGTCGACATTGGCCAAGATTCTTTAATGAGGGAAAAACCAGCCATCTCAAAGACTAATGCTGTCAGCCACTCAGAGTGGTGAGAAGCCTCCTCTGCAGGAGTCAGAAGAAAACCTTTGTGTTCCTCCTCTTTGGGTAACATCAGCCATGCCTGCTTTCTTCATTTAAGAACCAGATGAGATCAGGTATATTTTGAAGCCATAAAGCACCATTTACATATTAGATGTGATAGTCACAGTGGGAACAGAAATATTGGAGATTCAATTCAAACTATTCTTATTCCTAAAAAACAACCCAAAGTATGTTTCTATAAAATGGAGTCAGTGTCATCTCTCTCTAATTCAATGGACAGCAAGGGAAATAAACAGCCACTCTAAAAATGGAATTGAAACAATTCAATAATCTCTGAAAATAAAAAAAAGCTTTTCCCAATGTTTTGAGCTTCAGTCTCAAAACAACATAGATCTGATTACAGGCTTCTTGGGAGACAATATTAATATAAGCAATCATATAACGTGTGTCTTAAGAACCCAACAACTACAATTATAATATATTAGTTGTAGTTTGTAAAACAGAGCACTCTTCAAAAATCAGTCTATAAGGTTGAATCCAAATGACTTAACCATGGGACACAAATTGTTCTGTGAACTTGCTCTAAAGATAAATTGTTGGACTGAAAAGATCAGAAGATTGACTTTCATCATCTAATAAAGAACAGAAATGGAAAAAAATCTATTTTTTTCACAATGGCTCACGTGTCTTAGTTTTGATTTTCAAGGCACTAGTTTCAGCAGCAAGACATAGTTTATTCATAGGCTTTCTAAGGGTAAAACAAATAGTGTGCAGAGTTTAGAACAATATAAGAATGACTCACTTGACAGATATTTGGATCTGTAGAAACCTCAGCCCTCTGGTTCAGATGCTCCAAACCCCCATGTAATTTTTCCCTCTAAGATCCGTAAAATAACTGTCACGAAACCCATCCTAAAGATGCAGAACAATCCTCCACAACAAAACATTCTTCAAACATTTACTCAGAGTTAGTTTATTCTATTTTACCATCAATTCTAAAAAGCACACTTATTTAATTTCCCAGTGTATAGAAACATAGAAACAGGAATTTAGAAGGTGAGAGAAGAAGAAAAAAACACGAAGAAACAACATTACAAAAGATGTGAGCCCAAGTGGATGATGGCTCACACCTGTAGCCCCAGCTACTCCAGAGACTGAGATGGGAAGATTGCCTGAGTCCATTTCAAGCCCAGCCTCGGCAACATTAGTAAGGCTCCCTCTCTAACAAGTACATAAAATAAAGAAAGATGTAAAAGCTGACTGTGTACTAGGTAGGCAACAGACAGAACGATAGAAGCCAAGATGCGCTCACTGCAATCAGGGCACAGTAAACTTTCAAGGGTACCTGCCAATTGAATAGTGTTTAAGGCTGTCAATGCATTCAGTGATAAACTTCAAAGTGAATTAGAACATTGAAAGACAAAGGAGGATATATTAAAATAATTTCTTTTCCTGTGGAAAATTTGGAACATGTATGAAAAGTATATGAAAAAAAGCCGTCATGATCTTGTATCTTAGAAATAATCAGTCAACAATGGTTTAATTTCCTCCTGCTGCCACCATGTGCAGTAAATTTGCATACATTAAGATCTCATCATTAGGCCATTCCCTAATGCCCTGGCCTTGTTGCTTTTTAAATAGAAGCTAATCGTTGGAGCTACTGAGAGGAATCAGCGGACCTGAAGGGGTTCTGGGTGTTTTCTCCCTAGTGTTGCAAGGTAAATTGATCTTCTAGAAGAAACTATGAAGATTATAACCATTCTAAAGGGATTTCAATTGCATTGTGCTGACATATGTTAAATTTGTTGTGATAAAATGTAAAAATCTGCAGACCTACCTCCTTTAGCTATGTCAAAAAGGCAGCCTCATCAGCAATTTCACATGTGTCAAAATGTCCACACATCTTCAGATTTGCTTTTAAAAATATTATTTTGGTAACTGGAAAAATGAAGGCAAGTATCCAGAACATAACAACACATAGGAATCCAGCACTTGGAATAAATGCATATTTACATTTTGTAATTTTGCATTCTTTTAAAAATAAAAGTGACAAGACATTACATGTGAATGGGTAATACCTCATTAGTTTCTTCTTGGTTTTGATGCAGGGCAGGTGAACCCCCAAACTGGGGCTTAGCCTGGGAGGGTTCTTGGCTTTGCCCAGGAAAAACTTCAGAGATAAGCCAGTGGTGTTAGCAACTCCTACTGAAGTGGCTGTGCACAGCAGCAGCAGAGGGACTGCTCCTTCCAGGGCAGGGCCACCCCATTGGCAGGGTGCCCAGAGTAGCAGGGGCAGTTCTGCAGTCATATTTATACCCACTTTTCATTACATACAGATTAAGGGGCAGGTTATTCAGACATTTCTAGAAAAAGGGTGGTAAATTCCTGGTCATTGCCATGGAAAGGAGTGGTAACTTCCGGGTGTTGCCATAGCAATGATAAATTGACATGGCACTGGTGGACATGTGTGATGGTTAATACTGAGCATCAACTTGATTGGATTGAAGGATACAAAGTAGTGATCCTGGGTGTGTCTGTGAGGGTGTTCCCAAAGGAGATTAACATTTGAGTCAGTGAGCTGGGAAAGGCAGACCCACCCTCAATCTGGGCAGGCACAGTCTAATCAGCTGCTAGCGTGGCTAGAACATAAGCAGACAGAAATATGTGAAAAGAGAGACTGGCCTAGCCTCCTAGCCTACATCTTTCTCTCGTGCTGGATGCTTCCTGACCTTAAACATTGGACTCCAAGTTCTTCAGTTTTGGAACTTGGATTGGCTCTCCTTGCTCCTCAGCCTGCAGACAGCCTATGATGGGACCTTGTGATCATGTAAGTTAATACTTAATAAACTCCTCATATATATATATATACGTATATTCCATTAGTTCTGTCTTCCTAGACAGATCATGTGAGTTAATACTTAATAAACTCCTATATATATATATATTCCATTAGTTCTGTCCCTCTAGAGAACCCTGAGTAATACATGTCTTACGGAGAGGTGTTTTCACCTCCTCCCTATTTCAGCCAGTCTTCAACCCAGTTTGGAGTAAAGTCTTGCCTCCTACCTCAGTTTCAATTCATTCCCTCCTCTTTCTGAGGCAACCACTCCCCTGTGGGTCACTTTTGAATGAAAGATGTCAATTACTGGCAGAAATCTTTGGGATGTGGCTAAAAAAGTGAATGCTGTCAGTAGGATATCACCAATAGGAGTTTCTCTCCTTTTTTAGGGGATGGTCACAACTTCACGAAAGGCTTTCTAGCTCTAGCTTGGAACGGACTTGGGTTCAGATTCTGACTCTGCTAAGCAATTGACCATGTGACCCTGGATGATTTACTTAAATTCCCTGTGCCTCAGTTTTCTCATACCTAGAATGAAAATAAAAATGGAACTTACAGGTTTGATGTAAGGATGAAATGAGTTAATTTACATAAAATGCTTGGCATAACTCATGGCACATAAAAAAGCTTGAAAAAATGTAAGTGATTTTTATGAGAACTTGAAAGATGAAGGAGGATATATTAGGAAGTGAATTGTTAGCTGTACAGAAAGTGTCATTGATTTTTTTTTTTAACCATGTCTTAAGATAGCTAAAGAGTGGGATTTTTATCAAGGGACATCAAGAAAGCTCTAGGCTGACATTTGAAAGGGAAATTATTCAATTCAATTAAACAAATATTTATTAAGTGACTAGTATTTAACATGGACAGTAAGATTTCAATGTAATAGTAGGCAGACAAGTGAACAGCTATTCTGTCATTGCTGCTGGATGGTGCTGCCTCCTAGAATAGATGCTTATCTGGAGAGGAGGCTTTCCACATGGTTCATAATAAGGAATTGATCAAACATCAATAAAAACATCTTTCTAATTTGTAACTGACATAAAGCTGGCATGGTGAGGTGAATCCAAAAGATTATAACAAGGTGGAATTATAGACTAAAATTTTTAAAATGAGATTTAATATGGAGAAATATAAACTTGAAAAAGCAACTAGCCAAGAGCAGCAGGGTAACAGCAGGTCATTTGAAAAAGTCTTGAGGATTTTAGCAGATTTGGTGGAAGCCCTATTTGAGCTATCTTACATAGTTGCAGAAAATCCTGCAGACTTGCCCTGTATTATTAAGAGAAACACAGTACCACAACCGATAAAGGTCTCATGGTATTCCCCACTGGCCACAGCACATTTTGTTCATATTTGAGGATAGCTGCTTAGAAGGATATTGACACATTGTAATATCTAGAGGAAGGTGTCAGAGATGATGTAAGAATGGAAACCATGACTTTATAGAAAAGGTTAATATGTGAAGGTGGCTTCATGGAAAGAAGTATTGAGACTGAGGACATGGGAGGTGGCTTGGTATACTTTAAAATTTGTCACTTGGTTTTAAACTTTGCAGGAAGTTATAAGATGACAAATTGAAAATGTCAAGAAGGGCATTCTAGAAATTATAAATAAAATGGTAAGAAAAGAGTTTCCTGCCACTGGATAAATCGAATGAAATGATTAACTGTCAGATAAATTGTAGAGAAACTTCTTGCATCAGTGGGATGAATGAAGACAGTTCTGACTCACTCTCTCATCCTACAAACGCCCTAGTAGCAAAGTCTGTACCTGAACAGGCTGTGTAATTATTCTCCTCTGTGCTAAGTGAGACAGAAGCATGTAGTTGACTTTATTATAATGGGATCTTTTCAATCTCCAAAGGGCATTGATTTGTTTTCTAGTCTGTATTTGCATTAATTTTTGCTCTTTAAAATAAAACCAATGACCACTTTACGTCTACTAAGATGGCTATAATGGTAATATATTTTTAAACACAGAAAATAACAAGTGTTGGCAAGAATATAGAGAAATTAGAGCCCTCATACATTGCTGGTGGGAATGTAAAATGGTGCAGATGCTGCTGAAAACAACTGGACAGTTTTTCAGAGTTAAAGAATTGTCACATAGAATTCTCAACATGGAATTACCATGTAAACCAGAAATTCCACTCCTAGATATACATACCCAAGAGCATTTGAAAATATTCATGTACAAAAACTGAAAAAAAATCATGTACAAAAAAACTTGTGTAAGAATGTTCATAGCGGGATTATTTATAATAGTAAAAGTAGAAACAACACGTGTCCATCAATTAATGAATGTGTAAAGTTTGGTATACCCATACAACAGAATATCATGCAGCCATAAAAAGAAAGAAAGTACTGTGATGCTACAAGATGGACGAGCTTTGAAAACATGCTGAGTGAAAGAAGCCAGACACCAAAGGCCACATATTGTATGATTCCATTTGTGTAAGATGTCCAGAATAGGCAAATCCATAGAGATAGAAAGTACATTCGTGATTTCCAAGGGCTGGAGCAGGAAGGGAGCATTGGGAGTGATTGCTGTGGATATGGGTTTATTTTAGGAGTAATGAAAATGTTCTAAAATCAGTTTGAGGTGATGGTTACACAACTTTGTGAATATACTAAAAACCACTCGGCTGCACTCTTTTCAATGGTGAATTTTATGTAATGTAAATTATATCTCAAAATTGTGTCAATGATTTGGAATAAGTAGAATTATGTTTAAAAAATTATGGCACTTTTCCATTTCTCTAACATTTCCAAAGGTTATAGAGGGTTCCGGCCCCGCCTTGCTCCCCTCTTAGCCTAGCTGTTTTACCACTCTGTACATTGACATTTTTATAGATCTACGTGAAGTGTGCAGTTATTCAAAACAACTTGTAACATAAACTATGACTATTCCTTCCCTGGAGATCTGGAGGCTGTTTTCTAATTTTTCTTCCCTGAGTTTCTTGTGGCTCTCGTACTGTGGTTGCCATTGAGGTCCCCGCAGTTGAGAATGTGAGTGGCTCAGCAGGGAACTGCATAGAACTGGGGATACTTGCGAGCTGGGAGCAACCTTAGGTGGGCACTGGTGGCCTCCAGAACGCAGATGAGAGAGCAGGGGATTCCAGGTAGAGGAAGAGAGATCACAAGCTGGTGTGGCTGGGCTCCAACTTTAAAGCTAAAATGATCAAAGATCCCCAACATTTCAGAGCAAGAAATATGGGGAAGTCAACGTTATTGTGTGAATAACATCAGCCTTTGGTTGGTTGATGGATGGCTATTGAGTTTGGGGGTTCTTCTGTGATCTTATTAGTTGCTACAGATATTCTCAGTATCTCTTAGCACCTTGTAAACAGAGGAAAGAGAAGCCTGCATCTCCTCTCCTCAGCAGATAAACATCTGGGGACAGTGACAAAGCCCACAGACCCTGATGGTGTCTTTGATATACAGCCACAATACGCATTTTGACACCGAGTAGATGCTTTTAGATGACGAAATCAGTGGTTTGAATTGAGGCATTTGTGTGAAGTTCATGAGCTTTCATGCCATGATTGGCTTAAGTAATTCAGAACTAGCTGCGTGTGGGTGCCGTGGAAATACTCTTTCAATCTCTTTCTTATTGGGCCATTTTTGTGCAAAAGAAATTGCTGTTTTAATGGCAAAACCAGCAATTACTTTTGCACCTACCCAAGAGTTCATGGGATATTCAAAGCAATTTTCCGAACTGTATCCTCCAACTCGAGGCAGTTACTGTGAAACCACTAGATGGCACAGTCATGCTAGATGTAATCAAGACTTCAGCAGAAATGAAAAAGTGAGTCTTGCTAGATAACTTCATCAGATACTTAAGCTGTAGTTTACTTCCCCTCTCCAAAATTTTTCTACATGTTAGTAATTTATGTCTTCCAGATCGTGTAAATACAGATGTGTTAGACTTAGTCATCTAAATCAATTGTTCAGTGACTACAGCCAAACTATAAAAAATGATTACTTCTCTTTGTTTTCAGTTCAAGTATTTTTACTATTCCTTTGCCACACATTTATTTTTCATACAGTTACATCAGCGCCCTGGGTCCCTTTTCTTTTGTACGCATAGTGATAGAGAGGGAAATTACTCATCTCCAACGTCCTGGAAATTGTTTTCCAGCGCATAAATTTCCTCGCCCTCTGAAAGATGTCAATCATTTTCTTTAGCAGGGCATTAGGGAACTCCAGCTTTCCGAAAGATGTTAGGAAAGAAATGTCATGTCCCAAGACACAAAGTAAATGATTACTTTCTTTACCCAGCTTTATTTGTCATTTGTCTTAAAAAAAAAAATAGGAGAACTGTTTTATTCACAGTCAGAGGCTAAGGCAGCAAGACAAGGCACGTTAGTGAGGCTGTAAATACCACTGTGTCCACGATCACTTAACACAACGCCATCTCCCAGCGCAGCCCCAGCCCCTCTGCACCCCCCGCCCCACTGCACCCCTTAAAGCCAGAAACACTCAGGCCCCCCGAAAGTTTAGTAGGGCTGCATTTAGAACAAGTCCAGAGCCAACAAAGGAAAATAGTGGAAGACACTTAGGAGGGAGAAGAGAGAAATGAAATTTATTTAGCCCGAGGTCCCCACGCCATGAATGTGGCCAGCAGGGGGCTTCTCGTGCGGACGCTCAAAGCCGGAAGAGCCAGCAGGCACAGAAGCCCTCGTGGGAGCCGGGAGTTCCATGGCGAGGCCCCCCGCTGCTGCCCCAAGAAACGCTTGGGTTTGAGATCTCAGGAAACACGGAGAGCCCCCACTGCGATGGTGACGGCCCTGGAGTGGGTGGTGCTAAGGAAAGGGCAGCACACCCTTGAGGGCGGGAAGTGAATGGGGTGAGAGTTGGCACTGCTGGCCATGTTTTCCTCCATTTCCTTATGGGACTCAGTTTCCTCAAAGGAAGAACCAAAATGAATAAAGTCTGATATGGTTTGGCTGTGTCCCCACCCAATTCTCACCTTGAATTGTAGCTCCCATAATTCCCACATGCAGTGGGAGGGACCCCCTAGGAGGTAATTGAATTGGGAGGGTGGGCCTTTTCCGTGCTATTCTTGTGATAGTGAGTAAGTCTTATGAGATCTGATGGTTTTATGAAGGGCAGTTCCCCTCCACACGCTCTCTTGCCTGCCTCCATGTAACATGTGTCTTGGTTCCTCTTCGTCCTCTACCATGATTGTGAGGCCTCCCCAGCCACGTGGAACTGTGAGTCAATTAAACTTCTTTCCTTTATAAATTATGCAGCCTTGGGTATGTCTTTATTAGCAGCCTGAGAACAGACTAATACAGAATCTAGTTTTTTATACAAAGAGATTGAGAAACAGCCCTTGATTGTGCTGACAAGATTTTAGGAGCTGTTTATAAGCGCCCTACTGAGGACTCTGGAGATGATCCTTCATTCTAGAATTATAAGGTTAAAGTTGTTTGTTTGTTTTTTCTACTTGCCTAGTCCTTGGTGTATATAAAGAATCTTGTGGTACTTTGGTATTTATTAAGAGATAGAGAGTCTTTAATTTTTGAATACATTGGATCAATTTTTATATAGTATTGCATTTTTTATAACCCTTATTTACTTTTTATTTTAAAACCCCACCGTCTTCTCTATTCTCTTGACCCAGATGTCATGTAATAAGTTATGACATTATACATTTTCACCTTAGAGCTATGTTCTGGGGCTTGGCGCTCCTATTATTTAAAAAATGGTATCTTCTATGAGAAAACATGAATATTAAAGTAGACATGAATTTAGTTTTGTATAATTAAATTGAATCCCAGGATGGCAAAGATTTAAATATGATTTATACTTGGCATTAGTAGCAGCAAGTAATACTTGCTGCAGTAACAAAAAACCATTTCAGTGGCTTTGTACAATGAAGGTTTATTTCTCACTCTTATCACCATTCAACAGAGAGAGAGCCCCGCTCCATACCTTCATTCAGGGATCCAGGCTCTTTCAAACTGGTTGCTCTGTCATCTTCTAGTACCATGGTTCCCTCTACCAATGCTTTGCATCCTATCAACAGGTGACAAAAGAGAGGGCGAATGGATAAATCACATTCCACTCAACCGCCTCAGTCTGAAGATGACATACATAATTTCTGCTTACATCCCATTCATAAGAACTAGTCCCAAGGACCTATCTCAAGAAGAAGAGAACATGGATATTGTTGCAAAGTATTCTGGTATCTACCATACACACACGTTAAATCAAGTTTAGCCTAAAGCTGCCTCCTTACATATTCTAAATTTAGCCTAAAAGTTTCTCCCTATATGGTGAACTATACATTAAATGGAGGTATAAACAGACTGTAACCTATTTCTGTGACAATCATTGAGTTTTGGCCAATCAAAGAGGGCCAACTGTTCAAGCCATGTTCAAGTAAGGTAAATGCCAAGATGTAACCAATCCAGCTGTTTCTGCACCTCACTTCTGTTTTCTGTGTGTCACTTTCCTTTTTCTGACCATAACTTTTCCACCAGATGGCTGCGTTGGAGTCTCTGAGCCTACTCTGGCTTGGGAGGCTGCCCAATTTGCAAATCATTCTTTGTTCAACTAAACCGTGTTAACTTTAATTTATCTAAGGTTTTTCTTTTAGCACACATGTGCCAGCAATACAAAGTTTGAGAAGATACTAAACTATTTGTTTCAGGGTGAGAAATGCCATGTCTCACTCCTTGATGTACTCCCCCAGAAGAATCCGCCCACTCATACCATACCCAGTCAGGAATAAGCAAAATATGGCCTTGGGAATTAACTTCCTATTTCCAGCATTTGTTTAAACTAAAGAATCTTGGTGAAGTGTTGACCAAGGGAATTTTAAAGTAAAACAGCATATTTTAAAAGTTGATTTAATCTAGTCCTTAAGAAAACAGGCTTTAAGTCCTTTGTAAATGTGGTAGCCAGCCTATGAGATGGCCCCCAATGATTCTGTTGCTGATATTCCACCCTGTGTCATCTCCTCCCACTTTGAATAAGGCTGACTTGTGCAGCCAATAGAATACTGTGAAATGAGAGGTGTGATTTTTGAGACTGGGTCACTAAAGTCATTGCAGCTTCCCTTGCTTTCTTTTGGATTACTTGCTCTTGGGAAAGCCAGTTGCCACATTGTAAGAACACTCAAGAAGCCCTGCAGAGAGGGCCACATGATGAGGAAATGAAGTCTTCTTCCAACAGCCGGCACCGACTTGCCAGCCATGTGAGTGCACCATTTTGGAATCAAATCTTCCACCTCTAATTAGGCCTTCAGATGGCTGCAGCCCTAGATGACTTTTGACTACAACTTCTTGAGACACCCTGAACCAGGACCACTCAGTTAAGCTGCTCCCAATTTCCTGATCCATAGAAATGGTGTAAGATAATAAATGTTTATCGTTGTTTTAAGCCACTAAATTCAGAAGTAATTTATTCCATAGGAACAGCTAAAATAAATACAGTATATCCAGACAATCTGTTCTCCCGTTGTGGGTTTTGGAATGGTGGGTTAACAGTAGACAAAAGGCAAAAGAGGGGACCCCCTGATCTTATCCCACCAATTAGAAATATATATGATTTAAATAGATTCGCTTTCTGCTTTTTAAAATGTTCATAAAAATACTGGCACTTCAACCAGATTAAGTTCATTACCATATAAATAACCCTAGCTAGATTGCTTTTGTTTTTGAGAAGAAAAGATCATTAACTTAAATAGAATATCATTTATTTAAATTTTCACAAGAACCGTATGCTGGAGATTATTGCCATGTTTACAGATAAGAAAATGAAGTCTTATGGAGTTTAAATAGTTTGACTATACTCTAAATGGCAGAGTCAGGGTAGTACAATTCTAGAAGCTGCGTTTCATCCATATTGGTTCCTAAGCCTACCTGAAGTCAATCATTTTTCTCTGTGAAGAGTCGAGACCCCAAGAGGAGGGTAGAGTTAGTTTTGGAGCCTGGTACATGCTGGGCAAGGAGAGACCCAGGTTGCAGCTTGACATAGTTCAGGGCAGTTGAACAACTGTTTGCCAAACACTAATTTGGTAGCATAAATGCTTTTTAGGTCCTACTGGCTGTGGATTCGTGATGGTAATAACAATGACAGCAATGACAGCATGATGCCAACTGCATCTCAGATACTGTTCTGATATATTCACATGTGTTAACCCATTTTATCCTACAACAATCCATGGGTAGGAACTGTTATTGTCGCTATTTTACTGATGAGGCACTAAGGCAAAGAGAGATGAAATAACCTGTCCAAGGTCACCCACCCAGCTAGTAAGAAGTGGAGCTAGGACTCAAACCAGAGAGGCTGACTGCAGAGTCTATGTGTCTGACCTTTCCAGGTGGCTCGATTAATGAGTTAGGCCTGTCCTATATCTGCTGGCTTAGTGTCTACCCCACTGCTGTCCCTACTCCTCACATTCCTCATGTCTTGTTCTCCACTGGTGTCTTGTCGCTGCTCCGGCCCTTCCCACCGTTGCTGAGCTCACCTGCATGGATGCACTGTGTTCTACTGCTCTGTGGATGCCCACGTGGTGGCCAGTGTGTTCTTGGACCCCTGGGAGTCCTTGGGATATCTGTGCTTCCTGCTAGAGCTATATGAGTGCTGGACAGGCAATTACCCCAATGTCCCTAACTTTGATGCAGCCTGAAGCAATCTTCAGAGACCGCCAAATTGTCTGAACTCAAGCAGGGCAGGGTCATTCTCAAGCTGTGATTTGTAGAAGAATCACCTGGTGTACCTACTTAAAATGCAGATCCCCAGGAACTGTGGGAAATTCTGAGCCTATGGGTTTGGGGTAGTGCTGGTTACTCTGAGGCAGGAAACTACCTCCAAGCCTTAGAAGACTCCCACAACAGGGAAATGCCCTCCTCTTCACATGCCCCCCTTGGAGGACTTACTCTCCTTCCCGGAGTTTTCATGTTTCAAGCATCGTTTTGCACCATCTTAATCCATTCAGGCTCCTATGCTGTAATGCCATAGATTGGATGGCTTATAAACAACAGAAATTTATTTCTCACAGTTCTAGAAGCTGAGAAGTCCAAGATCAAAGTGCTAGAAACTTCTGTGTCTGGTGAAGACCTACTTTCTAATTCATGGATGGTGACTTCTCACGGTTCCCGCATGGTAGAAGGGGCAGGGTAGCTCTCTGGGGCCTCTAATCCTCCCAAAGGCCCCTTCTCCTAACGCCATCACCTTGGGGATTAGGTTTCAACATGCGAATTTTGGGGAGACACACTCATTCAGACCATGGTACATGTTTTCCATAATGACTGCCTCCTTCTCTCCAGATCAGGTGACTGGGTCCGGCCCCCACTGTGGCCCACATGCCCCTTTCTCACGCTCAGTGATCTGTTGTCCTCTAGGGCCCCAGGCGAATCAGAGAAGATGGCTCAGACACCATCCCAGAGTGCCCAATTCCACTCAGTGGCTGCTGGGAGCAGCAGGCCAGGCCTGGATCACCAGCCCTACCCGTAAGGGCCTTAGTTGCTGGTAGACAGTCAGAAATGTAAGCAGATTATCAGTATCTAATGGAAAGAGCTGACAAAGAAGTATGAATTGGGTCCCATTGATGGCAGGGGCAGGCCTTCTGGAGCAGCTGCTGCCATCATGCTGGCTGCAGCAGGGAGGTGCGGCCAGGTATGCACACTCCGTGGAGTCAGTGGGAACTGGGGACAAGCAGGTGCCCCACCCCTTCTAAGTTGGGGCAGGAGCTCCCTGGGTGCTGCTGCAGCCACCCAAGCCACGACTGTGGACCTGGGCATCCCTGTGCTCTTGGAGGGGCCAGGAGCAGGCAGGAACCTCACCTTCCCAGGCGCAGCTGCAGTCACCCAAGTTGCAGCTGCAGACCCAGGCCTCCTGCTCCATGGAGCAGGCAGGAGCCCCACCCCTCAGGGTGCAGCTGCAGCCACCCAAATCAATCTGCAGACCCAGACATCTCTGTGCTCTTGGAGGCCCATGAAGGCCAACCCTGCTCTCGCAGGCTCCAAAATACCTGCTCCTGCTGCCTGGTTTCTCCCTGTTGTCAGTGCCTGCTCTGATCATGGAGCAAAGTCAGGGCTGAGTCCAGGGCTGTTACAGCCTGGCTGGGTGTGTACACGCTTAGGGCAGTGCTGACACACAAGGCCCCTTCCACCTTGGCCCCCTCTGGACTTTGGGTGCCAACGAGTATAGGTGTGAAGCCAAGGGGTGCTGAGGGCAGCTCGGCACTGGCCTACAGGTGCCCCTTGGCACCTACAGCCTGGCACCATAAACATCGACAGGAGGCAGACAGGTTCCTTGGCGGAAGGGGGGCAAGTCCCTGGTGAGGCCTTACCTTCACATCAGGGAGGGCCTGAAGGCTGTGGGCTGGGCTGCCAGTCCCGCCAACTGGAGTGGGAACTTGTGGTTCCTTTTCCAGGCCCACCCATGGTCATGGGCCAATTGGCATTCACTTCTTCCCCTCTGTGGCTTATAAAAGCCCCAGGCTCTGCCAAAGCCAAGCAGACATCAGGATGACTTAGCTGTAGAGAGAAGCTACCCACTCAGGACCTCCTCTATGCTGAGAGCTGGGAAGATGATGGGACGACCTGCATGTAGACAGGAATGACCCCATCCAGTGCTGCCTCTGCTGAGAGCTGCAGAGATGATGGGATGACCTGCCTGCAGAGAGGAGCTTCTCACTCCAGGGTCTCCTCTGTGCTAGGAGCTGAACACTCGTTGGGATGCCCTGTAGAAAGGGCCTAACCCCTGCATGTCACCTCTAAGCTGTTCTATTGCTCAACAAAGCTCCTCTTTGTCTTGAACACCCTCCACTTTTCTGCATCACTCATTCTTCCTGGTTGCAGGACAAGAACTCAGGACCCATCAAATGGCAGGGCTAAAAGAGCTGTAACACAAACAGAGTTGAAATATGCCCCTTGCTCACCATGTTGCAAGTGAAGAGAAGGGGAGAAGAGCTGTGGCCCTTCAGGGGGCCCAGACCTGTGAGCTCCCCGAGCCAGGGCTGTGATTCCCTCTCTGGAACCCTGTAGTTCCTGGTATCTGCAAGCTTCTGGGCACCATCGCAATTCCTGGTGCCATCGGGGGAAGCTGCTTGTGGTGTGCCTGGTCCAGCTGCAGCCTTGCAGAGAGCTGGCACCCATGCTGGCACCTGGAGCTGCCCGCATCATGGCAGCAGCCGGTGTGTCCAACTGCACAGTGGCTGGACCCCTCACTTGCTCACACAGCCCTCGCTGCTCCATGCCTGACTCACAGTCATGGAGCCCTGGGATCCAGGGCGGTAGCATGAGCTGAGCACAGCCTACATGGCCAAGTGGGTGGAACAAACCCAGCAGGCCCAAAGCAAAACTCGGGCAAAGACACCACCGGCCACAGGTTTCCAGCAAGAAAAGTAACACCCCAAAGATCCCGTAACACCATCAGAGCATAGACAGGGGGCCTTTTGCTTAAAATGCCCAACACTCAGGGAAGTTTACCAAATAAAGTGATATGTGACATGGCTGTGAAACACTAGTAATAGTCTAGGCCACGGGCTGGCAAACTACATCCCCTGGAACACATCCAGCCCACTGCCTATTTTTATACAGCCCACAAGCTAACAATAGTTTTTACGTTTTTGAATAATTGAAAAAAAATCAAGAGAAGAAGAATATTTTATGCCATATGACAACATGAAATTCCAACTCTAGTTTCTATAAATCGAGTTGTATGGGAATACAGCCATGCTCATTTGTTTCTGAATTGTTTGTGGCTGCTTTTGTGAGTTGATTTGTTGCAACAGAGACTGTGTGGCCTGCAAAGCCTCAAATATTTACTGTCTGGCCCTTGACAGCAAAAGCGTGCCAACTTTTGCTCCAGATAGGAAGGTGCTCTGGGCAGAGGCACAAGGTGAGAAAACACATCCGTGGTATGTGCATGGAGCTGCCTGCTTTAAGCAGTGTTCTCAGAGGAAGGAGGGTGAGGAAGAGGACGTTGGACAGCGAGGCCGAGGCAACCAAAGGGGCCATGTGGTCCGGAGAGTGATGGGCCTTGCTTAGATGTCGCTCCTGTGTAATCGGGAGCTCTGGAAAGCAGGGAGACGCAGCAATAAGAACTGAAAGCTAAAGCTGAGGAGGGGAGGGGTGGCAAGTTGGCCATTTAACAGGCTGAGGGGAGGGAGGCCCAGAGGTAGAAGAGAGAAAAGCCAGGAAGGGTGAAGAAGCTCCGCGTGTTGGGTAGTTTTGCAGAGGATGAATATGTAGGTGCAGTTGTGCCAGGCGCTACTGCCATGTCCCCACTGCCATTCCAGTCACTCGGTTCCTATGATGAAGTCTCATCTTCATTATTTATTGTCCAAGTCTACAATGAGGATTTCCAGTGGGAAGTTACCCTTTTGGATTTTCTCAGATCATGAAAAATATGATTGTGTACCTACAAGACACTTATAACCAGTGAAATGCCATATAAATGTCAGCTGTTACTGATCGACTGAGGCAAAATTAGGGGTAGGTCACTGCAGGACAGTTTAGATGGTTAAATGTTGTCTTTTCTTCAATACCTACTACTATTTGCAGTTTATTCCAGAGGTTATTCTTGATTCATGCTGTGTCACTCCTTATGTGACTTTCCGTATAAAATTGTCGCCATGAGCTATTATTTAGGCGAGCAGTTTAATCATTTCTCACCATTTATCTCTGTTCAGGGAGAACTAGCATAACTATCATGCATTTAATGAACTCTCTAGATAATTATACTCAATGTCTTGCAGGAGGTGGGGGAACTAAAGGTCCAGGGCTAACTCTATTCTTATTTGGTAATTAATCACTTGAACAATCTTCCAGTAAAAGAGGCACGAACTTTAGTTCCTGCAAAGGCCAGGAACTGAGGGAGAGGAACGAGGAAGGATGGAGCACTTTAGAGAATCTTTCTAACCTCAAGTACACCCAGGGAGCACTGAGTCTTGGGCATTACAACGAGAAAAATGATTAAGAAGCCATAGCAAATGCTCTCTCAGTGCTATTTTGCTTTTATTTATATTTGGGGGGAGGAATGAAGTCAGAATTATTTTTAAATAAGAGAGATGATAAAAACCAAACCATTAAAAGGTACCGATTAAATATTCATAACACAGTCCCACATCCTTAACAGGCAGCCTGGGAGGTGGGATGTCTTCCTGTGATTCAGGGAAGGGACATCCATCTCACTTGGAGTCAGTTTGCTGGTGACCATCTCAGGTCCCAGCCACCCCACGTCTCAAATTAACCATCCTTGGGGCTGGACCACTGCCCACCATGTTCATATTCCTTCACTTTTTGGGCTTTCTTTTCAAACCATGGCCACAAATGCAGTCTTAAGTTTGCTGAACTTGTCATTTCCCCTAAAAGAGCAAAATCTCACCGTTTGTTTTATTTCTGGGAGGACAGAGGTGAAAAGCAGGCCTGGAGTGGTGGCCATAAACCCATGGCTGTGGGCTGCTCTGAATAGAGTAGGGGAGGTGGGAGGGAATATTATATTTCCACTGGCCATGAAAAACCACTAAGACGGAGCAACTCCCATGACCCTTCCCACCACAATTAAAAGGGGCAAAGTTTTACAAGCTCAGTTTACTGTGGAAGAGGGTTCCAGTCTCAAAGTGGATTCTAACCATGCATGTGAATTAACAAGAGATTAGACAGAGAGCAAAAGCTATGAAAGTACACTTAGAAACTTTCTCTTCTTAATCGTGGCCTAAAAGTAGGAACGGCTGCCTATTTTGAGGGGCCGAGTGCAAAACAAAAATGCAGAGCCCCCCTGTTCAAAATTTAAGAATTCTATACTCAAGAGAGCAGAGCATTAAACCCAAAGCATTAAACCATTCTGAGTTTGGAGCTCTGCGCAGCTACATAGATCACATGCTCATGGAAGTTCAAGGCATCTTTTTTCTTTTTTTTGAGATGGAGTCTTGCTCTGTCACCCAGGCTGGAGTGCAGTGGCGTGATCTTGGCTCACTGCAACCTCCACCTCCCAGGTTCAAGCAATTCTCCTGTCTCAGCCTCTCAAGTAGCTGGGACTACAGGTGCATGCCATGACGCCTGGCTAATTTTTGTATGTTTAGTAGAGACAGGGTTTCACCATATTGGTCAGGCTGGTCTCGAACTCCTGACCTCAGGTGATCCACCCACCTCGGCCTCCCAAAGTGCTGAGATTACAGGCATGAGCCACTGTGCTTGGCCTAAGCAACTTTCCAAATGTGTCTAATTTACACTAAAAGAGTTCATTCACTTACTAAGAATTTGTCTTGTCTAAGTAGAGCAAGAGTAAACTGTCTACAATTTTTCTTTAAGCTTGCAAAGGAGTGGATTTCCCTAGAACACACATGTCTAATTGGTTCAAACCAATTCTTGTCAGTGAGCTGCTGGGGGAAGAGTTGTCAGTGCCTAACTGAGTACCACACATGTGTTTGCAAACGTCCTGATGTCAGAAGGATTTAACACTCTTTGGAATTATATTACCTTTGTATAGAAAAACTGGTATGTGGAGTTTTGAAAATACATATATTTCTTAAAATTTCACTTCCTTTGTTGCTTTCTCCCTTAGTAGGAATCTATTCACTACTGTCTGCTATGACCCTCAAAAGTTTGGTCTACTTAGGTGCTTCTGTGGAATACTGTCTCATTGAAGTTATTTGACAGGCGAGTAGGAGGGGCAAACAGTGTGATTTTAGCTACAAGACAAAAGTTCAGTAGATAAGGCAAACCTTTCACATTCTGAAAGTCAACATGGATGTGGGATCAGACTTAAAAAGGAAGCAGAAGCCCTGGAAATGGGGAAGGAAGCTACAGAGGAGTCACTCCACAAAGAGAAACAACTCCAAGGAGCTCTACTCTTAGAGGGGGTAGAAGCTGGAGAGGGAGGGTCCAGTGGCAGCCAACTAGAAAATAAGCTGAGGCCCTAAGTGGGCAAACATTCCCACACCTACCTCGACTCCTAGGCCAGGCCATTGCAACAGAGAGGTAGCCTAAGATGAAGAGAAAGAGCAGACCCTGCAATGTGCAAGAGGACAAGTCAATCCCCACAAGCACGTGTAAGTCAAGCCTCTGGTCATGTTGTGCCTGCTAACATCCCATTGGCCAAAGTAATTCAGATGGTCATGCTCAAAGACAGATGTGACAGCAGGTGCTCTACCCCCCATCTAGCACACTGTCACATGGCAGAGGAAGTAAAGAAACGAGAATGATCCAGATTGATGACAGTGCAGCCAGGAGGACAGTGTGTCCCCCGCTCAGGATTGGACTCCCCACCAGAGGCACCACTTCCCTCCCAGCTCATCCTCACCAACTTGGCCATGAATGTGGCTGATATAAGCCCAACAGTGGGAGGAAGTACAGGAAGGCCTTAGGCCGTGGTGCCCATCTTGGTGTGGTAGAAGCTGCAGAAGTTGCCCGCGGTGAGCTGGCGCTTGTGGTTCTGGTGGGTTCTGATGCCCAGACACAGTTCCTCTAGTTGTTAGAGCTCTGCTTGCCAAAAAGACCTATTCTACTGCTCCGATCACAGGTCTCATCCCTGGCATCTCCACCCCTGGAGGGCATCTAGGGGAGCAGCAGGACCAGGCCATGGGCCAACCTTGAGCCTGGGAGGCCAGGCTGATTATCTGGGGGCAAAATAGTGCTTCCCTAAGTCTAGCATGTGAGGAGTGAATTGTCTGCCCCACCCCAGGCCAGTGAACTCAGGTCTGGGCTTTGGCCTGGCTGCTGGGCCTAGGAGTGGAAATGGGCCTAGGAGTGAAAGGGGGGAGTTGATCCATCGAGGCTGGGTCATAGGTGGATTCTAAGGGAAAGTTTAGCCACAGAGAAGGAGCAAGTGGATTTGAGAGACAGGAGCCTCGAACTGCTCTGGGACTCAAGAGCACTGGGCAAGAAGGTTGGCATCTGTGCCAACCCCAGGGAAGAAAAGGAAGCTGTGTGGGCACCCCACCCATTTGGATAACTACTCCATTTTACCAATAAGAACCATGGAGCTTGTTAAGAATCAATGAAAGGGTCACTTCTGTCATGCCATTAGGATTATACTATCTGCTCATTTGAATTATTTTCTAATTAGATGACCAGCTAATCAATAATGATCCCTTAGTCAATAATGTTTGGATAAAAGGGCTTCTACTATGCGGACTGACAGTCAGGATCTAGGGTTTAAAATTTTTTTTTCCCCAATGAATTGAATGATCAGTTTACATGCACATGGCACCTTTAAATGTTTGGATTAGGCTGTGTAGGGTTAGCAGACATGCCTGCAGGATGTAACCTTGTGGAATTTCTTGCAGGAAGGTGCTGCAGCGACAGCCATGACAAGAAGGCCCCTGCCAGTTAGTTGCTGAGCTGGCTGCAAGGGGGCATTGGGCTTGGGTGGGCCAAGCTAGCCCTGGGCCTGATCCCCGCCTGCAAAGGAACTGCCAGCAGTGCTGTGAGTGGCCAGAAGCCAGCCCAAGCTGGGAGGTGGTGGTTCTACACAGGCCAGCCGGGTGGATCGGCATTAATATTTGCATGATGTCATGAAGGGTCTCATTTCACCAGCACGCACTTCCTAGCCTAGAAATTCAAAAGCCTCATTCTTTGCAGCCTGGAGGAATTTTTTTTTTTTAACTATGTCTCGCTGTTTTTCCCAGGCTGGAGTGAAGTGGCGTGATTTCAGCTCACTGCAACCTCCACCCCCCAGGTTCAAGCGATTCTCCTGCCTCAGCCTCCCGAGTGCCTGGGATTACAGGCACATGCCATCATGCCCGGCTAATTTTTTGTACTTTTATTAGTGATGAGGGTTTCGCCATGTAGGCCGGACTGGTCTCAAATTCCTGACCTCAGGTGATCCGCCTGCCTCTGCCTTCCAAAGTGCTGGAATTACAGGTGTGAGCCACCGCACCCAGCTGAGGATTTTATTTTCACAGTAAAAATGTAGAACCAGAAGCAGGAGGGGGGAACTACTCATACCTGCCATATACGTTCTTCAGAATATGTATCTTTCACAACTGAAAAAAAAATTAAAGAAGGAAAGATGACAATCAGGGGGTTTTACACAAGATCTCTCTGGGCAGGTTTCTCATTTTTCTCTGCCAGATGCTGCCTTCTGGGGAAGACAGATCATGGGGCAAAGGAGGGCTGAGCTCAGGGCTTCCTGCCCTGGCCCTTGGTTTCTCTCCTGCAGAATATGGGGGCTCGGCTGGATGATTTCTGAGGGCAATCCCCCGCAACCCCGACTAATAGTCTTCTATGATTTGAGGCTCTCAGCTCCTTTTTGGCACTATTTATGTATTTATGCCTTTATTTACTTTTGGCTGAGTTTTCATTTTACTCCTAAATAGTACTTGGGTTTATGCCAGTGTAACTGTGGGACCAGCTGAGACTGATTAGCCATTGCTTAAGTTGTCACAGGTAATGCAGAGCCAAAATTGCCCGGGCATGTGCAATGGGAAAAGTGTTAACCTCCTTATTGTTACCACCACCAGCCTGGCAGACCGGCTGCATTGACATCACCTGGGACCAGTTAGAAAGGCCACAGAAGCTTGACCCACACCTGCATTGGGGAGATGATTTGAGCATCGCCTCCCATGTCCTTGCCAGTTGATTCACAAGAAAGCTTTTTCTTTCTCATTAGCCTCTGCATGGTATTGGTTTCCATGTGTGTTAGACAGTGAGCCCATTGCTCAGTAACACTAACAGGGTCAAAGGCACAAAAGTCAGAAGAGTATCCTATTTATATGTCTTTAATTACCTGTGTTTGTAAAGAAAGTGTGGGGGACAAGTACCATCTGGGCACAGTGGCTCACACCTGTAATCCCAGCACTTTGGGAGGCCAATATGGTAGGATTACTTGAGGCAGGAGCTCAAGACCAGCCTAGGCAACATAGTGAGACCCCTGTCTCAACAACAACAACAAAAAATTTAAAATTAGCAGGACATGGTGGTGCGCATCTGCAGTCCTAGCTACTCAGGAAGCTGAGGCGGGAGGATTGCTTGAGCCCAGGAGTGAAGATTACAGTGAGCTATGATTTTACCACTGCACTCCAGCCTGAGTGACAGAGTGAGACCCTGTCTCTTTTAAGAAAGAAGAAGAAAAGGAAGGTGTGGGGCAGAGATAGCTCCAGGTGGTCTGCCTTCTGCAGGGGTTCCTGCCAGGTGCCAGGAGCTTTGTCAGTCAAAACCTGAGGATCTCACTTGGGATTGTTGCCTTATCCACAGGAGAGACAGCACTTCAAAAACCCCTAACTCGCCCTGAGCATTCACAGGCTCCTTAGGACTCTATTGTCCTCTTCTGAAGTAGAATGCACAACCAGATTTGTTCCCTATTTCTAGAAGATAAAATCTATAGACTGACTTTATGTTTAGGTATTGCAATTAACTCAACTGTCTACCTCAAACAGAATTTAGGAAAATATTTAAATTCACATAAAATAAAATCTGGCAGTTTATAACACTGCATATATATAATCCAGCCCCATTTTACCTTAGGCCCTGTGATAGGAAGCATGAAAGTGCTCCAGCGTCAAGCTCTGCAGCCAGGCAGGGGATGAACACATAGCCTTGTTCAGGGAGTGTCACAGTGTCCAGATTTCTGTCTAGGGAGGAATTTATTGTTTGGTTTGGATCCAACCTCAAAGATAACCACCAAAAAGAGAGGAATTTCAGAGTGCCTTAATCTATGCTGCAGTACAGACAGAACAGGAGGAAGCTCTTTAGAGAAAATAGTCACTCAGATTTAGACGAGAAAATTAAAGGATCATTCCCCATAAGAGAAGCATCTCCTGGAGGCAGCATCCACTCCACTTTTCACACTTGATGTTTCCAGTTCTTCCTGTCTCATTTGTTCCTCGGCCTGTCCCAATCAGGTTTGCACCTGCAACTCTCCACAGACACTACACTTGACAATGTCCTGGACCATTTTCATCCAAATCCCATGGACAATTCTCAGTCACATCTTACTTGACCTCTTAGTAGCAGTTAACCAGTTGATCACTTCTCCTTTAAACGCTTGACTTCCAGGTCCCCACACTTGCATTAATTTCCTTTGATCTCACTGGACTCTCCCTCACAATCTTCTTTGCTGTGTTCCAGGACTCAGTCCTCAGCCTTCCCAAGGCAATTTCAGTCACTGTCATGGGTTCCATGTTATTTGTACATTGATGGTTTCCACACTTATAGCTCCTGTCCTGATCTCTCCCTTGATCTTGGATAACTGCCAGCTTGACATCACCTCTCAGATGTCTGACAGGTGTCTCAGATTGAATATGGAAAACCAGAACCCCTGATTCCCTCCCTTATCCTCACCATACCCCTGTCTTCTCCACACCACCAAGTAGTATAGGCATTAATTGCCCTTGAAGGGGATTTAAAAAGGATATGAAAACCGTTTTTCAATCTTTGTGTGTCACTGCCCTAAAATTTCTATCTCATTGCTTTTAAAAGAACCAAAATATGGGGGCCAAACATGGTGCCTCACACCTGTAATCCCAGCACTTTGGGAGGCCAAGGTGGGCAGATCACTAGGTCAGGAGTTCGACACCAGCATGGCCAACATGGTGAAACCCTGTCTCTACTAAAGATACAAAAAATTAGCTGGGTGTGGTGGCAGGCACCTGTAATCCCAGCTACTGGGGAGCCTGAGGCAGGAGAATTGCTTGAACCCGGGAGGTGGAGATTACAGTGAGCTGAGATGGCTCCACTGCACTCCAGCCTGGGCAACAGTGCAAGACTCCGTCAAAAAAAAAAAAGAAAGAAAGAAGGAACCAAAATATGTTCTGGCCCAGATAAAGCCCATGCCTAATTTTAAGAAATCCTAAAACATAGATCTTCAAGTAGTATATATGGAATGAAAGAACGAATGAATGAATGAGTCGGAGGAGGTAGGGACTTAAATAACCACCCTAGGTCTTTAGGGCCTCATTTATCTAAGGCATTATCCTCATTTACCAACATGTCAGTTTTTTAGAGCAGGCATCCCTAACACCCCGCTGCAGACTGGTACCAGTCCGTGGCCTCTTAGGAACCAGGCTGCACAGCAGGAGGTAAGTGGCCAGGGGCAAGCATTACCACCTGAACTCCGCCTCCTGTCAGATCAGCAGCAGCATTAGATTCTCCTAGGAGCACGAACACTATTGTGAACTGCTGCACATGCGAGGGATCTAGGTTGCGTGCTCCTGATGAGAATCTAATTGATGTAAGGAGGAACAGTTTCATCTCAAAGCCATCCCCCTTCCCTCCCCACCTCCATCCATGGAAATATTGTCTTCCATGAAACTGGTCCCTGGTGCTGAAAAGGTTACAGAACCACTGTTTTAGAGACTTAAGAACCTCTCTCTGGCTGGCTAGAGTTCTCAGCTGTTATCTGTGGGCACTTCTCTGCCCAAACTCCTAGCCCTGAGCACACTTGAAACATTAGGCTATACAACTCTGATATTGAAATAGCAGCTTAAATTTAAAATTCTAGGTAGAATACACTAGGCCCAGCATACACCAGTCTACTCTACACTAATTCAAAACACTTAAAATTGACCACTTGTTTCTGTTGCTTTTCAGGTGGTTCAAAAATAAGGTGCCAAATGTGGCCAACTGTGGCCTCTGCCAAATGTGGACAACTGTAATCCCAACACGTTGGGGGGCCAAGGTGGGCAGATCACAAGGTCAGGAGTTTGAGACCAGCCTGGCCAATATGGTGAAACCCCGTCTCTACTAAAAATACGAAAATTAGCTGAGCGTGGGGGTGTGTGCCTGTAGTCCCAGCTACTCAGGAGGCTGAGGCAGGAGAATTGGTTGAACCCAGGAGGCGGAGGTTGCAGTGAGCAAGATTCTGTCTCAAAAAAAAAAGGAAAAAAAGGAAGAAAGTGGACAATATCAGTGTAATACAGATATTCTCTTTTTGCTTTAAAAATTTTCAGTTACTTCCACTCTTGATATCATCTCCCTTTTGAGGACAATCCTCCTTTTACGCAGCTTCTAACAGATCTTAATATTAAAAATACTGGTGATGATGGAATGGAAAATGGGGCAACGAAACCAATAATGGAGGGGAAGTGTGATGTCATTAGGTGTAACGTCATTTGTCTGCATCTAAATAAAAACTCTCAGCATGTGCTAGAAAGCTACAGGCTGGCTTTCTTTTCTTTTTTTTTTTTTTTTTTTTTTTTTTTTTTTTTTTTTTTTTTTTGAGATGGAGTCTTGCTCTGTCACCCAGGCTGGAGTGCAGTGGTGCAATCTTGTCTTACTGCAACCTCTGCCTCCTGGGTTCAGGTGATTCTCCTGCCTCAGCCTCCTGAGCAGCTGAGATTACAGGTGCCTTCCACCACATCTGTCTAATTTTTGTATTTTTAGTAGAGACAGGGTTTCACCATGTTAGCCAGGCTGGTCTCAAACTCCTGACGTCAAGTGATCCATCCACCTCGGCCTCCCGAAGTGCTGGAATTACAGGTATGCCCAGCCGAGAGAGCTACAGACTTTCTTCTGCGGTTTTGTGAGTCAGGCTCTATGAGAATATGTGGATAGGGAAGTCAGCTGCCCCTTCATCTGTGACTTACCGAGGTGAGGGCGGGACCGGATGTGATGAAGAACAAAGAACAAGAGGAGGTGGCCCTGACAGAGCCTCACACCGGCAGCCATCTTTGCTGTGGCCATGGGAGCCGGCCTTGGCGCCTTCTATTCCCCTGGGACTTTTCCTTCCCTTCCTCTTTTTCTTCCTTTTTATGGCTATAATTCTTCCCTGTTTTCCTCTCCAAATTCTTCCTCTCCTCCCTCTTTTGGAGTACCAGCCTCAGTCCTTACTTCTCGAGGTCAAATGAAGAGGGAAAAAGGGAGGAGAGGCCTCCCCCACGGCCCCTTTTCCGCACCACAGGAAGTCTCTGCTCTGAGGAGGAGGAGGAAGGAGGCAGGGAGGGAGTGGAAATCCTGTTTCGTTCCTGCTGCCCCTGAGATACTTGCCCAGGTGCCCACTCACACCAGGGCTGGTACGGCAGGCAGTGGGAAGGGACCCAGGAACAGCGCCCATCCGCCCTCTCCCCAGCCACTTTCTAGTTGCTCAGGACCCGGGTGCCTGGCCTAACTCACTCTGTCAGGGCTGCTGAGCTCCTCCTCTCCATGGGACCCCAGTAGGGGCTTGGTGGAAGGGAAGCCCTCCTTCCACCGCCTAACAGGATGAGGTGAGGTACGGAATCAAACTATAGAGTCACTGTCAAGGCTGGTGGCTGGGAGGATGTGATGGGGGAAGCAAGGGAGCAGGGAAGAAAGGAGAATAGCTTCCTGACAGTCTAGGTTGATATTTATTTCTCCATAGAGAAGTCATTGAAAATAGTGCATTGTTTCTTACATGTTTCTATTCTCACATACAGAATATGTCTATGCACACACGTATGTACAGTTGTCCCCTGAACAACTGGGTTTGAATTGTGTGTGTCCACTTATACACAGATTTTTTTCAATAAATATATTGGAAAAAAAATTGGAGGTTTGAAACAATTTGAAAAAATTCAAAGACAAACCTCAGAGCCCCCCCCCCAAAAAAAAAAGTTAAGTGAGGTTATGTCATGAATGTATAAAATATATGTAAATACTAATCTAATTTTTTATTTACTGCAAAATACACACAAATCTATTATAAAAAGTTAAAATTTACAGAACGTACACACACACAGATCATACATGGCATCATTCACATTCAAAAGAAATGTAAGCAAACATAAAGATATTGTATTAAATCATATGGCATAGTCCTAGCTAGAGCAATTAGACAAGAGAAAGAAATAAAGGCATCCAAATTGGAAAAGAGGAAGTCAAACTGTCACTGATTGCCAATGATATGATTGTATACCTGGAAAACCCTAAAGACTCATTCAAAAACTCCTAGATCTGATAAATGAATTCAGTGAAGTTTCAGGATACAAAATCAATGTAAGCAAATTAGTACCACTGCTATACACCAACAGCGACCAAACTGAGAATCAAATCAAGAACCCAATCCCTTTTGCAACAGCTGCAAAAAAGAAATCATAGATGACACAAACAAATGAAAACACATCCCATGCTCATGGATGAGTAGAATCAATATCATGAAAATGACCATACTGCCAAAAGCAATCTACGGATTCAATGCAATTCCCATCAAAATACCATCACCATTCTTCCCAGAACTAAAAAAAACAATCCTAAAATTCATATGGAACCAAAAAAGAGCCCACTTAGCCAAAGCAATACTAAGCAAAAAGGACAAATCTGGAGGTATCCCATTACCCAACTTCAAGCTATACTACAAGGCTATAGTTACCAAGACAGCATGGTACTGGTATAAAAATAGACACATAGACCAATGGAACAGAGGAGAAAACCCAGAAATAAAGCCAAATACTTACAGTCAACTGATCTTTGACAAAGCAAACAAAAACATCAAGTGGGGAAAGGACACCCTATTCAACAAATGGTACTGGGATAATTGGCAAGCCACATGTAGAATAATAAAACTGGATTTTCATCTCTCACCTTATATGAAAATCAATTCAAGATGGATCAGACTTAAATCTAAGACCTGAAGCCATAAAAATTCTGGAAGATAACATCAGAAAAACCCTGCTAGACATTGGCTTAGGCAAAGAATTCATGACCAAGAAATCAAAAGCAAATGAGCAAAACCAAAAATAAATAAGGGACTTAATTAAACTAAAAAGCTTCTCACAGCAAAATAATAATAATAATAATAATAATAATAATAATAATCAGCAGAGTAAATAGACAACCCACAGAGTGGGAGAAAATATTCACAAACTATGCATCAGACAAAGAACTAACATCTAGAATCTACAAGGAACTCAAACAAAAGAGCAAGAAAAAAACAAATAACTCCATCAAAAAGTGGGCAAAGGATAAGAATAGACAATCCTCAAAAGAAGATACACAAATGGCCAACAAACCTATGAAAAAATGTCCAACATCACTGTAAGAGAAGTACAAATTAAAACCAGTGAGGTACCACCTTACTCCTGCAAGAATGGCCATAACTTGAAAATCAAAAAACAACAGATGTTGGCATAGATGTGGTGAAAAGTAACATTTTACACTGCTGGTGGGAATGTAAACTAGCACTACTATGGAAAACAGTGTAGAAATTCCTTAAAGAACTGAGGTAGAACTACCATTTGATCCAGCAATGCCACTACTGTGTTTCAGTCCAAAGGAAAAGAAGTCATTACATAAAGAAGACACTTGCACATGCATGTTTATAGCAGCACAATTTACAACTGCAAAAATATGAAACCAACCTAAATGCCCATCAACCAATGAGTAGATAAAGAAAATGTATACACCATGGAATACTGCTCAGCTATAAAAAGAACGAAATAATGGCGTTGCAGCAAGTTGGATGGAGTTGGAGACCATTATTTTAAATGAAGTAACTCAGGAATGAAAAAATAAGTATTGTATGTTCTCATTTAGCTAAACTATGAGGATGCAAAAGCATAAGAATGATATAATGGACTTTAGGGAGCCAGGGAGAAGGGTGGGAGGTGGGTGGGAAATAAAATACTACACATTAGGTTCAGTGCACACTGCTGGGGTGATGGGTGCACCAAAATCTCAGAAATCATCATTAAAGAAATTTTCCATGTAACCAAAAACCACCTGTTCCCCCAAAACTATTGAAATAAACATTTTAAAGAAAAGAATAATTATAGTAAAAAAAAATCATACAGGCTGGGCGCGGTAGCTTACACCTGTAATCCCAGCACTTTGGGAGGCCGAGGCAGGAAGATCACGATGTCAGGAGACCGAGACCATCCTAGCTAACACTGTGAAACCCTGTCTCTACTAAAAATACAAAAAAAAGAAATTAACCTGGCGCGCTGGCGGGCGCCTGTAGTCCCAGCTACTCGGGAGGCTGGGGCAGGAGAATGGCGTGAACCTGGGAGGCGGAGCTTGCGGTGAGCCGAGATCGCGCCACTGCACTCTGGCCTGAGCGACAGAGCAAGACTCTGTCTCAAAAAAAAAAAAAAAAAAAATCATATAGCATAGAATTAACTATAGTACATACAGCACTACTGTAATAATTTCGTAGCCACTTCCTGTTTTTATTGAGGTGAGCCCAAGTGTTGTGAGTATCCATTTAAACACTGTATTATGCTAATTATCTCCGTATGATCAGTTCATCTCTCCAGTAGGTTGTGTACACCAGTAAAAAGTGATCTCTCACAGTTCTCTTGCATTTTTCATTGTGTTTATGCAATACCATAAACCTTGAATAACATCATGGGACTCGTAGGAAGTGTCACTAGTGATGCTGGAAGCGCTCCCAAGAAGCAAAGTCATGACATCACACACACACACAAAACAACTTAATTGCTTTATGGATATCATAGGTTGATGTCTGCCATTGCAATTGCCTGCCATTTCAAGATAAATTAATCCGGTGTAAGGATTACTGTAAAAAAAAAGAAAAAGAAAAAGAAAAGGAAATTTGTGAAACCATCCCTGCATCTGTCAGCAGGCACAAAAACCTTGTACTTTTTGTGAAATACACCTTTTTTATCTTGTATTGAAAATGCAACTTTTGTGTGTGTGGTTGCAGGATTGCTGTAAGAAACGCATACCTACAGACTCTAATATGATTAGAGAAAAAGCTAAGTCACTATATGACACCTTAAAGCAAAGGAGGGTGAAGGATGTAAAGTTGGAGAATTTAATGCCAGCAAAGGATGGTTTGATAATTTTAGAAAGAGGGTTGACTTTTTAAAACATCAAGATAACATGAGAAGCAGCTTCTACTGATGAAGAGTCACCAGATGAGTTCCCAGGCACCATTAAGAAGGTAATTAGGACTTGCCTGAATAAATTTTTAATGCAGATGAAAGTGGCCTATTCTGGGGGAAAAATGCCACAAATGACATTTATTAGTAAGAAGAGAAGCAAGCACCAGGATTTAAGGCTGGAAGGGGTAGCTAACTGTACTGTTCTGTGCAAATTCAGTTGGGTTTGTAATCAGGACTGCCCTTATCTGTAAAGCTGTTAACCACTGAGCCTTAAAGAGAAAGGACACACACCAGCTGCTAGTCTTTTGGTTGTACAACAAGAAGGCATGGACAAGAAGAACCCTTTTTTCTGGATTGGTTTCATTGATGGTTTGTCCCTGAAGTCAGGAAGTACCTTGCCAGTAAGGGATTGCCTTTTAAAGTTCTTTTGATATTAGACAATGCCTCTGGCCACTGAGAACCCCAGAAATTTAAAGGTGAAGTGGTTGAAGTGGTCTACCTGCCCCCAAACACAAAGTCTCTAATTCAGCCCCAATATCAGGAGGTCATAAGGATCTTTAAGACTCATTACACATGGTACTCTATGGGAAGTGTTGTCAATGCTATGGAAGAGATCCCTGATTAGAGAGAACATTATGAAAGTCTGGAAGGTTTACGCCATTAAAGATGCCATCACTGTTACAGAAAAATAACATGGAAGCCATCAAGCCCCAAACAAGAAATTACTATTGGAGAAAACTGTGTCCACACGTTGTACATGACTTCACAGGATTTACAACAGAGCCAATCAAGGAAATAATGAAAGGGATTATGGAAAAAAAGATGGGGGTGAAGGGTTTCAAGATACGGTTCTTGGAGAAATTAAAGAGCTAAAAGACACCACACCAGAGGAATTAACAAAAGATGACTTGATGGAGAAGAGTGACTCCAAACCAGTGCCAGACTATGAGGAGAAAGACAGATGAAGCAGTGCCAGAAAACATTAGACAATCTGGGAGAAGTCTTCTGATTATTCAAGACTGCTTTGACTTCTTTTATGACATGGACTCTTCCATGATACTGGCACTGAAACTGAAGCAAATGGTTGAAGAATTGGCACTGTAGCATAGAAACACTTTTAGAGAAACAAAAAAGCAAGAAAGTCAAACAGAAATTATGATGTATTTCTATAAAGTTATACTGAGTGCCTGCCTCTCCTGCCCTTCCTGCCTCCACCTCTGCTGCCCCAAGACAGCAAGACTAGCCCCTCCTCATCCACCTTCTCCTTAGCCTATTCAACGTGAAAACAAGGATGAAGACCTTTATGATAATCCACTTCCACTTAGTAAGCAGTAAATATATTTTCTCTTTCTTATGACTTTCTCAAAACATTTTATTTTCTCTAGTATATTTAATTGTATGGATACAATATATAATACATATAACATATAGAATATGTGTTAATGGACTGTTTATATTATCTGTAAGGCTCCTGGCAAACAGGAGGTTATTAGTAATTAAGTTTTGGGGGAGTCAAAGTTAGATCCAAATTTCTGACCTGCACAGGGGGTTGATGCCCCTAACCCTCCACTGTTCAACTGTCAACTATATACATACACAACATGTAGTTTTATACTTCAGAAATATTACAGACGGAACAGGGTTTTTGAGGATAGTCTAGGACCCAATCGCCATTTATTTTAAGAAGTGCACACATGCAGGAGATAATTCAATAAACCCTTAAGTCCTTGCATTAGTTAAGTACTTATACTTTACTTGTAAAGATAAATACATTGTGTATGAGTTCTCTGCTCATTCCTTTTTTTTTTTTTCTTTTTCTTTGAGACGCAGTCTCACTCTGTCACCCAGGTTGGAGTGCAGTGGCACAATCTTGGCTCACTGCAACCTCCACCTCCCAGGTTCAAGTGATTCTCCTGCCTTAGCCTCCCAAGTAGCTGGGATTACAGGTGTGGGCCACCATAGCTAGCTAATTTTTGTACTTTTAGTAGAGGCAGGGTTTCACCATGTTGGCCAGTCTAGTCTCAAACTCCCAACCTCAAGTGATCTGCCTGCCTCAGCCTCCCAAAGTGCTGGGATTACAGGCATGAGCCACCATGCTGGCCCTCTGCTCCTATCTTGTTTGGTTTTCCTGAGAATCCATCTTGAGCCTGGAGAACTGCATATGTATGTGCTTCTTGTACCGAGTAAAAGAGAAGCATTCAGTTCCAGCTGAATTTGGAGATTTTGTTTTTGTTTTTTTTCAGGCTTAAACTCTTTTTTTTTTTTTTTTTTTTTTTTTGGTTCACGTGTCCAGCACCATGATGAGATTTTGTTTTTGAGAACATCTTGCAAAGCTCTATTGCATGATCTTATTTTAGTGATTCTCACCACAAGATATCCCAGCCACAGGATACTACAGTCTGGTCAATACTCGTCCTTGTTAATCTCTTGTGTATTACCTCATCTCAGTTGTGAGACATCAAGGACATGATCATTTTAATCTTTATGTTTCAGGTAGAAACTCTAAGGTTATATTGGTTTTCCGTGCTCAAAACTTAGGATTATAGGCAAGTAGCATCTCAAGGGTAACTGGGTGAAGTGAAGCAAAAAAGCTTTGGGGCAGTAGTAAAGAGAAAAATTGGTTAAGGCATAATTGGTATCTTTTTCTCCCCCACTCCCTGGGTACAGAAGTCAGGAGAGAAGGAAAAGGAAGACAGATTTTATTTTCCAGGAAAAGCAAGCACTGGTAATTCCTATACTGACACAATGTATCTCAGCATGGTGTCCAAGAGGGAGTATGGGTTGGTTATGCGACTTTAAATGTGTCGCTTCATCTCTCTGGGCCTCCATTTGGATTGAATTGGCACCCACTAACCATACTCCTTCCCTTTCATCTATGGAAAACCAGTTTTGTTCAGGCGGTCACTGCTCAGGAAAGTTGTGCCCCACTTTCAGCCTCGGGGGATGAATCTGATTGGTCTGAGCCAATCACAGTAATTTCCCCATGCTAGTGATTGGTTTGGGGTGGCCATGTGTTATGGGTTGAATGGTATCCCCCATTCAGCCTCAAAAAAAAAAATGTTGGAATCCTAACCCCTAGTAGCTTAGAATGTGACCTAATTAAAAATAGGGTCTTTACAGAGACAATTGAGTTAAAAAGAGGTCATTCAGGTGGATTCTAATCCAATATTACTGGTATCCTTATAAAAGGGGAAATTTTGACACAGAGACCTCTCTAGAGGGAAGACCATGTAAAGAGACACAGGGAGAAGATGCCATCTCCAAGCCCAGGGAAGAGTCTGGAATACACCTTTCCCTCAGAGCCCTCAGAAGGAGCTGATCCTGTTGACACTTTGATGCTGAAATTCCAGCCTCCAGAACTGTGAGACCATCAATGTCTGTGGTTTAAGCCATCCAGTCTCTGGTACTTTGCTAAGGCAGCCCTGGAAATTAATACAGAATGTTCTGGTCCATGTGAGTAATGAAGAAATTTGCTTCCTAATAAAAAGAGGAGAGGGTGGGAAGAGAGCCACTTTCCCTTCTTACCGCCTTGCCCATAGCAAGTGAAGCCTCGGGCTTGGGGCTCTGGCAGCCATCCTGTGACTGTGCCAGGCAAGTCCCAGGACAGATGCTTCTCACGAGGATGGTGCAGCAGAAAGAGGCTGGGCCTGTAGGCACTGCTGAAACACTGACCCCTCCCAGAACCTCCCACTCTCTGGCTTCATGTTTTATGAAGCACACACACACATCTTTATTGCATCAACCAATGTTAGATATTGGGAAATGGGGTTATTTAAGCTCCAACACAGTATGATTCCAATTGCTTATCCTTATATGTCCCCAAAGCTGATCTTTGTAACTCTCTTAGTGAGTGATCCCTGAAAGGAAAGGAGTTATCAGTTATAATATGTTTTCTGCAGATGTGGCTCATTTTTATTTTTGATGTGATGTAGAGACTACCAGGAGAAAGTATTAAAGTTAGAGTGGGATATAATTAATTTCTATAAGAACTTTTTAAATGAATCATTTATACAGGACACAAAAATGTAAGAAATGGAAGCTTGCACTTTCTAGTAGCTTTTAAATTGCCGTTGACCCTGGAAACAGATCACTGGACAGTGAAGACACGTTTTGGAATTGAATGATTTAACTTTCGTATTTGAATTTGGATAGAAGGCTCTGTCTTGAGAACTGTGGTATCTGCGTGTAGTGTCTGGGTGCTGCCCCTGGCTCAGGCAGAGGTAGTCGTGTGCCACCCTCTAAGGGGTCATGCCCAGGTAGGCAGGCCCAGGGCCAGGTAGGGCCAGGAAGCTTGAGAAGCACAGACCTGGGGGAGGAGAGCCAAGGCTCAGGAAGAAAGTGGTATCAGGTGTGAAGAGTGAAGAGATGCTGGAGAAGGGAAAAAAGGAAACTGAGTCTGAAGTGTTAAGGATGAGACACTCCGGAGGGGGGGTGCCACAGTGGCAGGCTGAGATTACCAATGGAAAGGGCCCCACAGTCCCATTTCTATATGGTTACCTGGAATGGGAAAAGTGGTGTCGAATTAAAGAAAACTCTAGGGTTGAACTACATGGTAGATTGTTCTGATGCTGTTCCCTGAAGGATATCCTTTCAGTCAATGTCATTGCTCTTGCCATAACCCAGCATATGAATACGTACTCGCCTCTGAGATGAGATACCAGTAGCATGGGGAAAACATCCCCTTTCCCGAAACATGTCTCCTGACTCTATCTAGGTGCCTGAAACCCACCACACCAATCCTTTCCCTTGACTATGATATATAAGTACAATTACTCAACTTCTGTCTCTGGTGACACAGTGGACAATGTTATTTAAACCAGTCTTTCTGCTGATAGCTAAAAATTCTGGATAAAAAAATGTTTAAATATCTTCTTAAAAGCATCAAAGCATCGAGAAGGTAGTAAGGAATAATCAGGCCCAAATCTAAGGGAAGCTGACGCCTAGAGTGGTAATGAGAAGCACCGAAGTTGCTTTGCTCTGAGGACATTTGCCACCCTAGGTGAACTTGAGCTTCTGATGTGCCATTCAGCTGGGGCATGCAACACAGAAGGGAGTCATCCATGCTGCTGAACATATCACTACTTCATTCCTTTTTATTGCTAAGTAGTATTTCAATGTACAGATGTATCACAGATTCATCATTCATTCACCACTTCGTAGACATTTGGGTTCTTTCAACTTTTTCATAATTACAGATCAAGCTTCCATAGACAGTCACTTACGTGAACATAAGTTTTCATTTCACTTGGGTGAATACCTAGGAGCTGGATTGCTGGGCTACATGGAAAGTATATGTTTAACTTTACAAGAAACTGCTACACTGTTTTCCAAAGTGGCTGTGCCCTCTGGCACCAACAACGTATGAGAGTTCCAGTTACTCCAAGTACTCAACAGCACTTTAATATTGTCAGTTTTGTTTTGTTGCAATTCTAATAGCCATATAGTAGTATCTCACTAAATTTGCATTTCCCTAATGACTGATGTTGAGCATCTTTTCATATACTTATTTGCCACCTGTCTATCTGAGTTGATGCAGTGCCTACTCAAAGCTTTTCCTAATTTTTTCATTGAGATGTTTGCTTAATTTTGAGTTATGAGAGTTCTTTCCATATTCTAGACACAAAGTCTTTATCAGATCTGTGATTTTGCAAATATTTTTTCAATTTGTGGCTTGCCTTTTCATTTTCTTAACAGCATCTCTTAAAATTTCAGAACCTTTTAATTTGGATGGAGTTTAATGTTGCCATCTATGGAACATGCTTTTTGTATTAGATTGAGTCCCGTTTGAATCTGTTGTATGTTTCAGTAGCTGGCAGCTCCCAGGCTACTTGGGAGACTGAGGCAGGAGAATGGCGTGAACCCGGGAGGCGGAGCTTGCAAGTGAGCTGAGATCGCACCACTGCACTCCAGCCTGGGTGACAGAGTGAGATTCCATCTCAAAAAAAAAAAAAAAAAAAAAGAGGCCATTGAACTCCAGTGAGACAGGATGGTGGCTTGGATTGAAGTGGTGACTATGGAGACAAAGAGGTGTAGAAACTTTGTGAGATACAGGTGGGTGGATAGGAGTTGGTGGTAAGGACAAGAAGGCTCTATTCTTCCAGCTTGTATGGATGAAAGAGAGTCATTCAGTAAGGTAGGAAACCTTAGCAGAGGAACCAGGCTCAGCAGAAGATCACGCAGTTTTGATCATGTTGAATTTGAAGTCACCCTAAGGAGATGTTGAATAAGCAGTCAGACCCATAGGTCTAGAGTTGAATGAGGGGTCTAGGCTGAAGGTACAAATCTGGAAGACAATGGTGTATTGTAATTGAAAACATAGGCACACATGGAATTATCCAGGGGACCTGTGCAAAGAAGGAAAGAGGTCCTAGGCAGTGCCTCTCAACGTTAATAGCCAGTGAGAAGAGGAAAAACTCATAAGGAAAAAGGACGGCCAGAGGTGTATTGGTGAAATAATAGAAGATTTACGGCAGCACGCAGTCAACTAACTGTGTTGAATGCTGCTGAGAAGTCAAGAGCCTGAAAAATGTACATGGATTTACTAACATGGAGATTATTGCAGCTGGTTTTAATAGGATGATGAGGGCAACAGCCACATGGAATGGGTTGAGTGGTGAACAGGAGGTGGAGACAGCAGGTGAAGACAGGTCTTGAGAAGTCTGGCTCTGAACGAGAGAAAAGAAATGGGATTAGCTGAAGGGATACATGTGGTCAAGGTAAAAATAATAAATCATATAAATAATGACAGGCAAAGATATCAAAAGACTATCATATATAACACTACATGCTTGAAATGTGTTATGTAAAATAATTCAAGTACATGCATTAAAATGCCTCCAACTGCATTTCTATATTAGAGGGTTTTTTGAACTATTTTTAAGGAAACGGAATCTATTTATTAAAGGAAGTTCCATCTACAATCCCAATCTGTAAAAGAGATCAAAGTGGAGATGGTCCTCATGGCACCTGCACGAAGGACTATGCTCCACTCTGTACAAACCAATGTCCTTCGAAAAGGCTGTAGCGAGGTGGCACACCTGTCATTAAATTGTTATTCAACAATGACTTCCTCTTGAAATGTATTTATTTGAGGTAACTGACAAAGATACATAAAATACAAAAGAATAAAAGAGAAAGGAATTAGAGCAAAGTTAGCTGTTTGAATAGCATATCCAAATCTACACTAGCTAATTCTGTACAGCTGCCAGACAGGTGAGAATTCTGTCTCTAAGCTTCCCAGTAGCCAAAGCAAAGAGATACGCAAGGTTACTCACAGTGTCCTTAAGGTAAGATGCCCAGCTGTTCAGGAAGGTAGCTTTTCACGATAAGGGGGCCCGAGAAAGCTGTCTCATATGGAAAAGCTAGTATAATGGACAACATCCTCAACAATATCTTCTTCAATAGATACAGTGACACATTTTGTGCAACTGTTTCTTATTTTTCTCAAAAGGAAATAATGGTATAATATCAAAGTTTAGTCTAATAAGAGGGATTTTTGTGAGATTAAGGAAATATGGCAGAGAGGGCAAAGAAATTTCTTAATATCCAAGATGCAGCCCTTTAATGATACTGCAAACCCCCCTTTCTCCCCAGTAACACATAGGCTTACCTTCTCTGAAAAAAAAGCCAAAATCTTTAATTTTTTTTCATTTGTACAAAATAATGTACATTTATTATGAAAATGCTAGTAATTCTGAAATGTATAAACACAAAAATATAATATCTAGTAATCCCATCCATCAAGGTAACCACTATTTTCAGTTTCATTATATTCTCTTGAGATTTTTTGATATATGTGCAGCACTAGTTTTTGTACATATTTACAAAATGGGATCATACCCTGTCTAATGTATAGAATCTTATCTTTTAGTGACTGTGGATTAGCTCATTACATGAATGTAAAATACTTATTTAATCAACCACCTATTGATGGATATTTGGGTGTTGCCATCTTTCTCACTATTAAAAATAAAGCTTTAATGAATTTTTCATAGGCAAAATTTTAACATCTTACCAGGTTTTTCTCCAGGCCTCTCAGGATGCCCTATCCAAACCTCTTCCTGGTAACAGACTTGATGTTAGCCCATTTGTTTTCTAGCTTTACCTTCATGGAGTTATCTTGTGCTTTGTTTCTTAAGGACCCAACCTCTCTCCGATGACTCATAGCTTAGAAGAAAACAATTCCTACTGAAAGTCACAGAGCACTGATGGCCTTAGGGTTTATTCTCCCAGTTATTAACACATTTCCATTACAGTAGTGTCCTTCCAGAAGCAATGCTTCCTTCACTTGCAGACAGAAACCCTTTTTTTTTTTAATTAAATTTTTTCAAGATGGGGTCTTGCTGTGTTGCCCAGGTTGTTCTCAACTCCTGGGCTCTAATCCTCCTGCCTCAGCCTTCTGAGTAGCTGTGATTACAGGTGTGAGCCACTGTGCCTGGCTAGACAGGAACCTTTTGAAGGTAAGAGTTGGGTGGGCAGGTGAGGTACCTTAGGTCAGATATATTGAGTCAGCCGCCTAGAAATGGAGCCAGTTTTGCAAGTGTTCACAAACATGCAGCTGGCTTACCTGAAAGGCTGCATGGCACAGTGTTGAAAGGTGACAATTCTGGAGCTCAGCTGCCTGCATTTGTAATCCTGACTCCAGTGCTCACTGTGTGTGACCTTGGACAACTTATCTTCTCTCTGCCTCAGTTTTCTTACCTCTAAACTAGATAAAGGGCTGGGCACGGTGGCTCACACCTGTAATCCCAGAACTTTGGGAGGCTGAGGCAGGTGGATCACCTGAGGTCAGGAGTTTGAGACCCGCCTGGCCAACATGATGAAACCTCGTCTCTACTAAAAATATAAAAATTGGCAGGGCGTGGTGGCGGGAGCCTATAATCCCAGCTACTTGGGGGGCTGAGGCAGGAGAATTGCTTGAACCTGGGAGGCGGAGGTTGCAATGAATTGAGATCATGCCACTGCACTCCAGCCTGGGAAAACAGAGTGAGACTCTGTTCTCAAAATAAACAAATAAATAAATAAATAAATAAATAAATAGATAAAGAGTTATGAGGACAAAACGCATTAATAACTGCGAAGGTTATAGAGCAGAACTGGCATAAAGTCTATGTAAGTGTTTACAAAATAAGTATAATTTATTGTCAACCTGCCACATTCAGACACATCAAGCCCCTCCTACCCTCAGGCTGCTCTTAAACTGGGCCCAGGCTGAGGGCTTGCAGCAATCAAGGCCCAATGTTTCTACGGCTAATCAACCCACAGGCTGCTCAGCCAGTTCTCCATCCATTCACATACCCACTGCTACACCCAATGCTTTATTTCCATTGAACACAGCTTCATAAGGGCCATTGAAAGCTCTTTTATTCCATTATTATGAAAATTACTATTCCTTTGGGTGAATTTATAACAGGTTACAAATTAGTTTAAGAAATATTTACTGTTGATAAATTTGTAATAGGTCAAATACTTTGGATGCTAGAGAATGGACACTAGTGAGTTACATTTTTCAATTTACTTACCATATGATTTTTTAATTCCCAATTTAGTTTGAAAACAGACTTGAAGTGGCTTGAAAAATGCCACATGAGGAACCAAACAATACTCCATCAGTGTGCCTGTAAGGACAGAGACACTTTTCAAAGCAAATCCCAATTCTGCAGCAGATCTTACTAGGCTCTTTTCCACATCAGCCTATTAAATTAGTTTCATTATTTTTTGGTGAAGAAAGACTCAACAATAACCACCTTTATTCACCTACAGAAGCATCTTCTAGAAACAGCACAGTGAGTGCTTACAGACAATGATCTTGTCATGCTCCACCTAGTCTTCCACAGCGGCCATCACCAGGTGCTTCAGAAAGACTGAAAATACCAAAAATGTTCATAAATATACAAAGTCAGCTCACCGATTTCTTCTGGGAGTGTCTTCTGGGCTATAATGGCTGCCCACTTTGCAACCTGAACTATGAGGCAGTTTTTGCTCATGTAACTAGCTCTAGTTACAGAATTCTTGTCCAGCAATTGCCATTATGCATATGAAATTGTGATTTTTAGAAGCCATACTCCAACCCTGTTACACATTGAACAATGAGAACACATGGACACAGAGAGGGGAACATCACAGACTGGGGCCTGTTGGGGGGTGGAGGGCTAGGGGAGGAATAGTATTAGGAGAAATACCTAATGTAGATGATGGGTTGATGGGTGCAGCAAACCACCATGGCACGTGTATACTTATGTAACAAACCTGCAAATTCTGCACATGTATCCCAGAACTTAAAGTATAATAGAAATAAAAACATACCTTGTATTAATGTTTAGTTTTGGTTCTTTTTTTGTGGTCTGATATATGGCAATAGCTCATTATTATCTAAAGCTAATATAACTGTATTGAAACTAAATTACGTTTACTTGTCTTCACAGTGTGAGAAGAAAAGACACTTCTGTCCCCTCCTTTGGGAGAAAATATCGTAAAGTTTTTCATTAGTTAGGGAGTTAAATGCATAAAGAAATACAGAAAGCATTATCTTGTAAGTGTTGCCATTTTGATAGCCAATCAGTTAGTTTTAAAAATGAGAGTCAAGTCAACATCTCAAGCTTAAGTAGAAAAATTTTCTGAAAGTGTTTGTTCTAAAGATTCCCTAAAGAAAAGTATTTTTTGCTCAAGTGAAAGTAGGGCTGTAACTTTTTTATATCTGTATTCCCTATCACTGCCAAGACATGATAGATGCTCAGTAACTGCTGAACTCAATAAATTGTTAAGAATTGGTGAAAATCTTGTTTTAGAGACTTGCCCTAAGAGCAAGAGCATGGACTTTGAAGTCCAGCATGCCTCAGTTCAAAATAGGTCTCTCTCGCTTGCCATAAGACTGGGCAGCTGAATTATCACGTGACGTCCAGTCTCCTCATCAGTGAAAGGAGAGCAGAAAGATGAATGTCTCTGGGCTTCTGGGGAGAACAGTCATAATGGATGTTGGGTACCCAATGCAAAGAAAAGGAGGCTATAGTTAGGAGGATTATAATATAAGGTCTTGACCATCATCATCAGAAAATGAGTTTTTCTCTAACAATGACAATCAATCCCTCCTTCCTCCCTTTGTTATTCTCTCTGTTGGTATTTATTTCTTGATACTTAGTTCAATTTCCTGCTTTATGGCAAAATATTGAACCTAATGGTCTCTTTCCGATGTTTGATGAGGGGCCCCACAGTAATTATTCATTCTAAACATCACGTAGGATTATTGAGTAAATGTTCATATGGAAAGTGTGAGAAACTGGGTTAAATGTGTTTTGGACCCCATACACTCTGGAAGATGTTTTATTATTTGTTTACTTTTTTTCAAAAGCAACATTATCAGTTTGATTCCTTTAGATTGCCTAACTTCTTTCTTCTAAAATAAGGGGCAGAAAACATTTAAGTCAGTGATCTTATTGGTGAGTCTGGGGAGCACAGCGGACATACCAGCTTGACACACTACTCAGGAATAAGCTGTTGCTTTGTAAGTGGGTGAAAAAGGCTTCAACCTGCCCTGGTGCCTAAGAGGCAGAATCTCAGATAAGGGTGGACGGACCACCCAAACAGGTGCTTCACACACAAATCACAGGAAAAGCCTCTGGATGTGAAGTGTGAAAAGAACTGCTCACCACCCAGTGGCCTTATCAGTGACAGTGGCGCGTGTGCATGCACACAGGGCTCTTTGTGGGCCATCCCGGGGGCGTCTTTGAATTACCAAGGACAGGACACTAGCAGAAGGGGTCGGCAAACAGCTTCTGCGTTCTTGAGCTGAGTTGGAAGGATGAGAGGTTCAGAGGTAGCGGAGGGGAAAAGATGTTCAGCTAGAGAGGAGTTAGGAAGCTTTCAGCACTCTATCCCTTTACGAAGGCTTTGTGCAATATGACTGAGGGACGTTTGCTCGCACAGCTGACTTTCTCATTGCTTGATATACAGTTGCGGATAAACCTGTCATCAGTGAGCTAATGAGCAGGCCCTTGTGCTGCTGCCTAGCACAGGCAAGAGCCACAGGCACACCGTGATGCCTTTGGAGCCTGTTTTTTCCAATTGAGGCATTTGAAATATGTCCTGCACCATGGAACATTAGTGATATTTTGAAATGAAAAAAGGAGCTGTTTCTCCAGCTCAGGGCCCAGTATTGGTAGATTGGTAGTAAGGCTGTTTCCTGTGATCCTCAGCAGGCCGGCATGTTGCCTGCTGGGCGTTTTCCTTCATATTTCATTACATCTCCTGGAAACGATCTTGCCCTAGAGGCCTGGTTGTGTTTGAAGAAACATGGTCCTTAGATCTGCAGCTTCAACACCGGGAAGCATCGCTCCAAGTAGTGGGGCTAGAGGAGCGCTCTGGACAGCCAGCAGTAGAACATTCCTCCGTTTCCACCGAGACAGGCCTCTTAGAAAGGCCAGCCTCCAGGCCACACACTTGCTTGGTCCTGGAGTCACTGAAGGCCTCTCTCACTGGTTCAGTGTTCCTTCCTCTAGGCCAGGCTGTTTCCACACCTATGACCCGGTGTTAAAACCAGGCCCATGTGTGACCGTGTGGGCCACAGAATATAAAGTAGACACCCTGTTTTTTTGGATTATTTCCTAATGTTCATGATTCCTGGCAACTGAAAAGTGCTTCCAGGGACAGGACTTACGGTGGGGCGGAAGAGGGAGGAGAGGAAAGTGATGTGAATACTGCTGACACCGTGGAAAGGCTGCCGGGAGGGCCCCTGAATCAGCGGGAGTTCACCTTCCTTCCCGTCCCGCTCTCCAGGCCCCAGTGCTGGGGTCAGCAGTTCATGCATAAGAAATCAGGATTCTTTGGAGCAATTCATGCTGCCAAATGCACACTGACATTCCAGGCCAAACCCCACTCCGCATTTGAAGGTCACTTGGCCTGCGTCAAGCATACTTGACAATTGCTCAAAGGGAAATGAGGGAATTGTTTTGTATAAATGAGTCAACTTACCTTCAATGAACACCACTGGAAATGAACCTGGCAATGATAGATGAGTTTGCATGGCTTTACCTGAGCACCGTCATAAATTATGACATGTATTATGTACCTCTCAGCTTATACTCTATGTCAAGTATGGGGAAGAAAATAATACAGTCTAGGCAATTTCAGCAAGGCTGGGGGCAACATGTTAGGAGCATGTGTTCACATGTCAGTGACCTGCAGTAAGGAAAAGAGAAATGAACATAGTCCAAGGTGGGAGGTAACCAGCACCAACCTCTTCCTTCCCCCCATATGGCCACCCTTGGTGTCAGCTTCTCCTAGGGGTGGCTGGCCACCTACCTCTCAGGGGGAGGTGGAATTAGACGCCCAACGCACGGCACTGTGGACACTGGCAGGAGGCCTGGGACAGGCTGAGGGGATAAAGAGGTACCCTGTAGAGCATGGTTAACCTGCACCAGGGACAATGAAGAGTTGGATATGCAGATACCTGGATAAACATTGGAAAATACATTCAGTTTGAGAAAATATTTACAAGTGATTCAGGGAAGAGGATGAGTCCACGATGCTGTGGGTAGTAAATTAACAACCATATATATTGTATGCTGAGACAAAACAGGATTGGGAGAAGTCATTTTCATATAAGAGAAAAGTGGGTTTTCCCCATCTTTTCCAACTTGTGCTGCAAGCTCCAATGATGCTGCTGGAGAAAAACTTATCTCATGGAGTTGTTGGCTACTTTGTATGGTGATACAAGGTAGAGGTAACCTCAGACACTCTTTCAGCCCTTTTATGATCCATGTTAACTCCCTCCATCATGAAACTGGCAAAGGGATTCACAATCCTCACTGGGTTCTCAAAAACATTTAACACTTAGACATAAATTTTCACCTGAAGTCAGATTACATAGCTATATGCACAAAGGAAGCAAAAGATCTTTACAGTCAGTTTCCCACTAATCCCCAACACATGCTCGGTAGGAGGGCAGGAAGAATAAATCCAACCTCGACATCTGCAGAGAAGCCCAAAGCTCTGCCAGAGACCCCTTGGGGTTGGCTGCTGTGGTCACCTGGTGGCCCTTCTGCCTGGCTTGATGGAAACCTGTGCACTCAGTCTTGGGGCTACAGACAACCTGATCCAGAAAGAGTTCCTGCCAGCCTCTCCTTCTCTCCCCGTCCAACCTGGATGCACAAGACTCGAAGAAAAAATAAAAATTAAATGTTCCTACCTCACAGCAGTTGAGGATTCGTGGTATAACTTAAGCCTCACCTGGAAAACCAGCAGGGAGAGGGTCAGTGAGTGTCTATCTCTTTTGACTTCTAAATCTGTGCCTTACATTTTAGTCATCCTGCTCAATGCTTGGCACTGGAAATGGATTCCCTCGATTGTGCCAGATACCCACAATGCCGTAGGTGTGTGTGTGTGCATGTGTGTGTGTGTGTGTGTGCATGTATGTGTGTTTGCATGTGTTATACATGGGTGCATGCATGCATTTGTGTATGTGCACATGACCTTGTGCATGCATGCAAATGTCGGGGAGCCAAGGCCTGGTGCAGAGGCTCATGCCTGTAATCCCAGCACTTTGGGAGGCCGAGGTGGGCAGATCACCTGAGGTCAGGAGTTCGAGACCAGCCTGGCCAACATGTTGAAACCCTGTGTCTGTTAAAAACACAAAAAAATTAGCTGGGCATGGTGGTGCACCCCTGTAGTCCCAACTACTCAGGAGGCTGAGGCAGGAGAATCACTTGAACCCGGGAGGCAGAGGCTGCAGTGAGCTGAGATCGCACCACTGCGCTCCAGCCTGGGTGGTGATTGAAACTTCGTCTAATAATAATAATAATAAAATTTTAAAAATTATATATACATGTGTATATATAATCAGGGAGTCAAGTTTGCCTTCGAGATGCTGAGGAGAGAGTGCTCTAATCCCTCCCTGGTGTTGCCCTGCTGGAAAGAACTAGTGAGAGTGTGGGGAGGGGGAGGCTGAGCATCATCAGGGAACCTGAATGAGGCCTGGCAGTGCCAGCCAGCTTGTAGGAGGAGAGACAAATTCCTTCTAGGAGACTGCACTATTGTGGGCATGAGGGGGAGTGTGGACATATACTCTATTGTTCGAAGGGGGCCTGGAGAGTAATTGACCAAAGTCTCTTTGGGTTGAGAAAAAGGCACAGGCTCAGGGCTCATTTGCTTAAAACCATGCTAGGAGAAATCTATGGAAATTAGAGATCACAGATCTGAGGAATTAACAGAAAATGAGAGAAATTCTTGTGGAACTGAAAGCGGCTGTGATCTGCATGTGCTGTATGTGGTGGAGGGTGCCACCTGTGACCAGGGCACGGAGGGCACAGATTCAGTGGGGCAGGGAGACCTTTTATGTTTTGCTCTAACCTCATTTCCTCACTAGGATCTCAAAACACAAGAGATCAGGCACACACACACACACACACAAAACAGGAAATAGATATGGAATATTTCAAGAATCAGTTATCAAGCTTGAGTTGTGCAGAGCTCTGACAGCCGGTGACCCTGTGCTCTGCCCAGCCTCAGCCACCCAGTCCCTGCTCACACCTGTGACCTGACTTCACCACGAGGGCAGTGGCTCCATGACCTGAGGTCTAGGCTCCCCACCATCACTCACTACTTCCCAGCATCACTGTCCATGACCATTACACCAACAACCCTTGAGCTTTACCGGGACCCACAATCCAGCATCTTTGCCCTCGTTTCTAGCCCACTCTTCAGCATCCTCCCCTCGTTCTGCCCCAAGCAAAGATCTCATACCTTACCACTGTAATTATCCCCTTTCTTGCATCCCAAACACCCGCTCACCTCTCTCCAGCTTACTCACCTGGAAATACCTCCGCTCCTGGTAACATCCAACTCCCTGCCTTCTCTTAGCCTCACCCAGGCAGCTGATGCAGCTGGAGACAAACACACAATACTGGTCAACACTGTCTAGCAGTCTTCTCATATCTCCTTAGAAAATTCATTCCCTGACTCTCCCAGACAACTCTCTCTTACCCTCTTCCTTCTCCTCAGTCCTTCAGCATCCCTGCCTTCCCAGCTGGAGGCCTTGTTTTTCATTTGGCTGAGATCACAGAAACCCCCAGAAGGCATGCTTTTCACCTTCCAGTGCTTAGACTCACCCATCTGACCACACACCCTGCCTTCCCTTTTCAGTAGATGAACTCACTAAGGCCAGCTCCCGAGTTCTAGGTTGGGTTCCTCAGACGTGGATCCTGAGATGAGGATTTGGGTGAAGCAATTCTTAAGGAAATGCTCCCGGGAGAAACCAGGAATGGCATGGAGAAAGCACAACAAGGAGAGAGAAGAAGACAAGCAAGGGTGCAATTTCAGACAAAATCCCTTGGGGCGTGGCTTCTGTTGGAGAAGCAGGAAGTCCAGATTTGTCCTGCCTGCAGGCCAGGGCCTGGACTCTCACGGGCCTGCAGTTATCAGCCACTGGCCAAGGGTCGCCCAGGGGCATACACACCCCCAGGTATTTATGGCTTTGCGGGAGCAGGCAAAGGGCTCTATTAGCCCGAGGGCAGGATCTGAAGAATTGTAGGTATGGGCCTTTGGAAGCAAAAGCACCAAAAGTATATCTATATATGTAATAATTATATTTGGGACATGCAGGAACATAAGTTGCAAAAAAAGAAAAAGTGAAGTAAGAGAGATTGGAGGCAGGGGATTTAGGAGAGGAGAGCATGTTCAGTATCAAGTAGGGTGTTCAGGGTAAGCCTCATTCAGAAGGTGACATCTAAGTGAAGACATGAATGAGGCAAAGGAACTAGTGAAGAAGATACCCGGGGAAGAGTGGCTCAGGCAGCAGGACCTGCTACAGCAAAACCCCTCAGGCAGTAACACTCCTGGCAATTGGGTGACCTGCTCATCCCGTCTGCCTGGGACTTTCCGGGTTTACACCAGCAGATTTCAGGTGCAGCATTTTGGCCAGCATAGCTGGGAAAGTAAGAGGAGGAAGTAGGAGAAGAGGTCATAGAGATTACAGGGAGGGTGGCCAGATTAGGTAGGACCTTGTAGAATAAAGTATTTGGCCCGAGTAAAATGCGGAGCAGAGCATTGATGGGACTTGGTGTCTTCTTGCTCTCCATCTCCCTTCCTGCTTTGTTTTTGAAGCACTGATCACTGCTATTTGTCTATTTCCTTGTTTATTTTCTGATTCCCTGACTGAGATACGGGCTCCAGGAGGGCAGAGGGTGTCCATGTTGTGTTCATTTCTATGACCTCAATGCTGAGAACAGTACAAGGTGCGTAGCAGCTCGTTAATGAATATTGGTTAAAGTGAACAAACGGGTGAATCTGGTATAAGATCCAGGAATCTGCCTGAACTGCCCCTGCCAACTCCCTACCCCTTCTCAAACCAGGAGCCAGTGACTTGGAAGCTCTTTTCTCTTTGTCGTTGGGAGACAATGGGACCCCAAAGCACCTGGCACCCTGGTTTCCCCTCCAAGAGTACCTATCTCGATAGATTGATTTTTTTCTGAGTAGTGTCTTTCAAGACAAAATTGCCTCTCTAATGCCCTAGGCAGTTAGACCTGAGCCATTCTCAGTTATGATTGCAGCATAGATTTGTGCTCAAAGAAATATCCAATTCACAAAAACTGTCAGAAATATTGTATGAGGCTCACTTGAATCTCATAGCAGGATACACACTCTCCCAAAATGCCTGTAAGGAAAACATATAAGAGTTTCAAAATCAAACAGAAGTTAAATGTTGAGATATATTATGCCATTTGGTTGAAAACTCTAAAAGAATATTTCTTTTCCCAAACTGAACAGAAGATGCACTTCTAGCCATATTTCTTCAGTCCTTAGGTAGCCAAAACACTAAATATTTGTCAAAGACACTGCTGCTTAAGCAATAAAAAGTGGGGCTCTAAGGAATTCTCTTCCATCAAGGACTTCACTGGCAGTTTATTGACCCGACCTCACTGTGGATTCCATAGGAGATATACCAAGGAAAATGGGGTGATTAGTTTAGTCAATCTTATTCCCAACTGTATCTTTACTTCTACAGTAAAATTTGCCCACACTTTACCTTTGCCACCCACATATTAATTCTAGCCTAATTGCCTGATGGCACATTATTTTCATAATATTGATTTTTCTTCTCATTTTAAAATTAGTGCATACACATTGTAAACATTTTTTTTACTTGCTTGCTCCAATTCATTCCACATCTCCTGGCCACAGCCACAAGATAGAAGTATGAAGGAACTTCTCAGTTCATTCGTATTGATGATGTTGTTTATAAAAATTTCACCTTTGGTTCTGTGCGGTGGCTCACACTTGTAATCCCAGCACTTTGGGAGGCCAAGGTGGGGGGATTGCTTAAGGCCAGGAATTCAAGGCCAGCCTGGGCAACACAGTGAGACTTCATGTCTTTAAAAAAAAAAATTAATTACATTTAAAAAAAAGAAATTCCATCTGCTTTGGCATGTGGCCTTTTCTTATACTTAACATTCAGGAGACTCACAAGCTTTTATGCTTTTATTATTTGGGGTGTGTGAGGACAAAGCAATAGTGTTGTCATGGAAACTGGCAGGAGGTACCTCAGGAATGTCAAGCCTAGCATATAAACCAAAATCCCATGATAATTCCTAGGCCATGGGTATCAGAGTAATAATAAATTCTCATTTTTAAAAATAGTGAAAACCTACATGCATATATAATAAAAATAGCAAACACATAGTGTTTTATGTGTTAATGCCAGACGCTATCCTAAGTGCTTTAAACTAAACTCATTTAACCCCACAACGTCTCTTGAGGTAAATACCATTCTCTCCAATTTATAGATAATAAAACTGAGGCACAGAGAGGGTAAGTAATTCATTCCAGGTCACACAGCTCCCAGGTGGATAAGCTGGGATTCAAACCTGTAGATCTGGCTGGAGATCTACGCTAGACGTTATGAATTGTACTGTCCACTCGCTGTGAGTGAAGCTCTCAAATACAGTACTTTTCCTACTCTCAGAACGAGTCGCTCTCCACCGATTCTATTTTTTTCCTGATCTTGGTTATCCAGCTCAATCTAGAAGTCAGTACATTACATTTCTGGAACCTGGCACAACAGCATGGGGGAGTCCAGTTCTGTCACTGATTCAGGAAGCCGTAAAAGTGAGGGGAAATCTGTTGTTCTGGCCAAACATAGGCCCTCTAGTATCATTCTTTTTTGTTTTGTTGTTGAATTTTCCCCCATATCTTCTGCTCTCTGGTTGGTGTAGACAAGCCCCAGGTTTTCCTCTATTTAAAACATTCTGGATGTGAAGTTAGTAAACAATTTAGGTGAGTGAGCATATGTGAAGGAAGTGGAAACAGCTGGGGCTGCAAGGCTGCACTGGCCTGGGTTGTTTTTATGTGGGGGAGTCATTGGGAAAGCTCTCAAACCCGGCCTGGAGTGTTCCTCTCTGGGTCTTGTGGGACCTGCTGCCTCCTCGCCCTTCCCTGTCCCTCCCCTCCACTCCCCTCCATTCCTCCCTCTCCCTCCTCTCTCCATTCTGTTCCTTCCTATGCTTGGGCTTCAATGTGAAGAAGTCGGCTAGGCTTGGTGGCTCACACCTGTAATCCCAGCACTTTGGCAGGCCAAGATGGGAGGATCACTTGAGGTCAGCAGTTCAAGAACAGCCTGGCCAACATAGTGAAATCCCATCTCTACTAAAAATCCAAAAATTAGCCAGGCGTGGTGGCAGGTGTCTGTAATCCCAGCTACTTGGGAGGCTGAAGCAGAAGAATTGCTTGAACTCAGGCGGCAGAGTTGCAGTGAACCAGGATCGTGACACCTGGTTCACTGCACCATTAACTCCAGCCTGGGCAACAGAGCAAGACTCTGTCTCAAAAAAAAAAAAGCACAAAGTATTCCTTCCCAAGATACCCCTCTTCTCGATCCTCTTTTTTTTTTTTTTTTTTTTCTGATGGGAAGGTGGTGACTGTGATTACTGTGTTTGCCTCGAGCCCCACACGACACAGAAGGGGCCAGAAGGAATGGGCTCTGTTGCCCATAGCACCTGTAGCCGGGACAGCAGCTGTCTGCAATCTCAGTGAGGGAAACCGCAGCGGACGCCAAGGCTGCAGGACTGGAGTCCCAGAGGGGAAGCCCAGCCAGGGGCTGCGCAGGAGGAAACAGGGCAGAAGGCGAGGAGGAGCCCCTCACAGGCAGCATGCTCACAGGGTCGACTGGAATTATAATGGCGGCATAGAGCCTAACTAAATGACTCCCTTTTCATTAATAATAGTACTGATAATAATGCAATAGTAGCAAACATTTATATGACACTCGTTACATCCCAGGCACTAGCCTAAGTTCTTTTTCTATAAACACATACATATTCTTTTCCTCCTCCTTTGAAGTCTGTCTGTATGTTATTGTTGTTGTTATTTTTATGTTTTACAAACAAGGAAACCGAGGCATAGAGAGCATAGGTACCTTGCCCAATGCCACCTTACCCATAAGTAGCAGAGCCAGGACTCAAATTGAGGCAATCTGGCCAGAGTTAGAGCTGCGGGTTTTTTTTCTTTTTTTTTTTTTTTTTTACTTTTAAGTTCTAGGGTACATGTGCACAACATGCAGGTTTGTTACATATGTATACATTTGCCATGTTGGTGTGCTGCACCCATTAACTCATCATTTACATTAGGTATTTCTCTTAATGCTATCCCTCCCCCATCCCCCCACCCCACGACAGGACCCGTGTGTGATGTTCCCCCCCCTTTGTGTCCGAGTGTTCTCATTGTTCAATTCCCACCTATGAGTGAGAACATGCGGTGTTTGGTTTTCTGTCCTTGTGATAGTTAGCTCAGAATGATGGTTTCCAGTTCCATCCATGTCCCCACAAAGGACATGAACTCATCCTTTTTTATGGCTGCATAGTATTCCATGGTGTATATGTGTGACATTTTCTTAAACCAGTCTATCATTGATGGACATTTGGGTTGGTTCCAAGTCTTTGCTATTGTAAATAGTGCTGCAATAAACATACATGTGCATGTGTCTTTATAGTAGCATGATTTATAATCCCTTGGGTATATACCCAGTAATGGGATTGCTGGGTCAAATGGTATTTCTAGTTCTAGATCCTTGAGGAATTGCCACACTGTCTTCCACAATTGTTGAACTAGTTTACACTCCCACCATACAATTGCTTCAAAGATAATAAAATACCTAGGAATCCATCTTACAAGGGTTGTAAAGGACCTCTTCAAAGAGAACTACAAACCAGTGCTCAATGAAATAAAAGAGGACACAAACAAATGGAAGAACATTCCATGCTCATGGATGGGAAGAATCAATATCGTGAAAATGGCCATACTGCCCAAGTTAATTTATAGATTCAATGCCATCCCCATCAAGCTACCAATGACTGTCTTCACAGAATTGGAAAAAACTACTTTAAAGTTCATATGGAACCAAAATAGAGCTTGCATTGCCAAGACAATCCTAAGCCAAAAGAACAAAGCTGGGGGCATCACGCTACCTGACTTCAAACTATACTACAAGGCTACAGTAACCAAAACAGCATGGTACTGGTACCAAAACAGAGATACAGACCAATGGAACAGAACAGAGGCCTCAGAAAATAACACCACACATCTACAACCATCTGATCATTGACAAACCTGACAAAAACAAGAAATGGGGAAAGGGTTCCCTATTTAATAAATGGTGCTGGGAAAACTGGCTAGCCATATGTACAAAGCTGAAACTGGATCCCTTCCTTACACCTTATACAAAAATTAATTCAAGATGGATTAAAGACTTATATGTTAGACCTAAAACCATAAAAACCCTAGAAGAAAACCTAGGCAATACCATTCAGGATATAGGCATGGGCAAGGACTTCATGACAAAAACACCAAAAGCAATGGCAACAAAAGCCAAAATAGACAAATGGGATCTAATTAAACTAAAGAGCTTCTGCACAGCAAAAGAAACTACTGTCAGAGTGAAGAGGCAACCTACAGAATGGGAGAAAATTTTTGCAATCTACCCATCTGACACAGGGCTAACATCCAGAATCTACAAAGAACTTAAACAAATTAACAAGAAAAAATCAAACAACCCCACACTTGAGAACAGACACTTCTCAAAAGAAGACATTTATGCAGCCAACAGACACGCAAAAAAATGCTCATCATCACTGGTCATCAGAGAAATGCAAATCAAAATCACAATGAGACACCATCTCACACCAGTTAAAATGGCAATCATTAAAAAGTCAGGAAAAAACAGGTGCTGGAGAGGATGTAGAGCTGCAGTTTTAAGGGCCCATTCTCATGCCTGGCTTAACCATGACAGTCAAACAAACGACCTGACCATTTGGCATGGTATAGGAGCGCTTGTGTGTATCAGAGTCGAGCAGTGGTGCGGAACGAGATTTGGATGTTCTCTAATTCTTCCGACAACTTCACAATGATCATGTGGCTGGATGTAGGCCTGTTAGTGAACACATTCTGTCTACACATGTGTCTTCTCTGGGTGGTCTCAAGTTGAGAAGGAATACTGCAAAGGCAAGTTACCTATTCATTTATTCAATCATGTATTCATTGTCTACATGTGTCAGATGCTGGGACAGACCCTATGGACATGGAAAAGAAGCCCATGGCCTCGTTGAGAAGAGAACCAAGTAGAAATAAAGTATATTCATTGTATCACTATGAGAAGAATTATAAAACCAGACAAACATACTATACATGATTGAAGCTATGAGAACCTCTCCTGCCTCTGGCAGGACACAGCAGAAGTTGGGAAGGGGAGATATCACGGCATCTTTCAGGAAGACATGGTGTATTAGTCAGTTGTCACATTGCTATAAAGAAATACCTGAGACTGGGTCATTTTAATAAAGAAAAGAGGTTTAGTTGGCTCACGATTCTACAGGCTGAACAGGAAGCATAGCATCTTCTGCTTTGGGGGAGGCCTCTGGAAACTTCCAATGATGGCAGAAGGCAAAGGCAGATCAGGGTTATTACATGGCAGACGCAGGAGCAAGAGAGTGACAGGGAGGTGCTGCACACTTGCAAAGGACCAGATCTCATGAGAACTCCCTCACCATCTAGAGGACAGCGGGAAGGGGATGGTGCTAAACCACCCATGAGAAATCTGCCCTCATGAGCCAATTACCTGCCACCTGGCCCCACCTCCAGCATTGAGGATTACTGTCTGACATGAGATTTGCTGGGGACACAGATCCAAACCATTTCAGACGGCATTTGCAACTCATCCTAGAGGATGAGTAGGCACTAAATGACCGTGAGCACCATTTCTTCTCTCAGGGTGGAGTTCCAGGACATCCTGTGGTCCTCAAGGTGTACACGTAGTTGATTGTGCTTCCTGGCTTGTCGTCTGTACCATGGGGGAATCAATAGGTTAATTTTTCTTGTCTGGCACAAACTCCCCAGTGTGGCAAGGGAGAAGGGTACGAGTCAGCACTGGGCAATGCTTCTTAGTGTTAGGTGGTGAAAACATCCTAGCCATAATTTCTATGGACTTGTATTTCTCGCCTCTCAATTCATATGTTGAAGTCCTAACACCCAGTACCTCAAAATGGAACTGTGTTTGGAGATTGGGTCTTTAAAGAGATAATTAAGTTTAAATAAGGTCATTAGGTGTATCCTAATCCAATATGATTGGGGTCTTATAAGAAGAGGAGATTAGGACACAGAAACACACAGAGGCACAACCATGTGAAGACACAGGAAGACGACCATTTGCGAGCCAAGGAGAGAGGGCTCAGAATGAAACCAACCCTGCCCACACTTTGGTCTTGGACTTCCAGCCTCCAGAACGGTGAGTAAATACATTTCTGTTGTTCAAACCACCCAATCCGTGTCACTAATTATGGAAGCCCTGGGAAGCTCACACGCTGTCTTACCCTCATAAATGTCTGTGCAGAACAAATGTGTCCGTCATCGGAGCAATGTCTAAGGAGAAACTCCTGGTTGAAAGCACCAAGGTGGGCAAATGGGGGCTTCAGAGTAAAGACTGTCACCATTCCTTGTCTTAAGGAGCTCTGTCACTTGAAGTGGCACACTGAGAAGGAATGTCTCCCAGCAGACCTGGCTGCCTGGCACGATGCAACGTCCAGAATGCAATAAGCTCGGCCTTCCTCTTAGCCCATATTAGGCCAAAAGTTATAACAAGAAGAGATCTCAAAAACGCACGCACAACACATGTGTACTGTCAAACAGGATTTCATGTGTAGAAGGATTCCAAACCCTTCAATGTGTACATAGTTAAATGTGGTTGATGACATTTAACTTTAATTAACTTTAATTCCACATTCTGCCAAAATATTTTCTTTCAGAATAGGAGTATAATTTACTTATGAAGAGCAGATGAACGGGCACTTGGAATCTTAGATGTTTTCTAAAGTAGTGTTTTTGAGGTAATCCATGAACAAACTGAGTAACTAAGTCAGCTGAGATTTTTTTTTCTGAAATAGTAAAATAGAAAATTGTGCTATTTTTCCTAATCTAGCATGATTTAGAAGTTAATTATAAGTCATTCCCCCGCAACACTCCCCATTTATTTCTAGTAACGAAAAACAAGCAGATGGGACAATGCTGCTTATTAGTTAGAAATCCCTTGTAATTACAGTGGTAATATAATTTATCTTTCAAACTAGGACATTTTTCAGAGTAAAAGAAAGCACTATTAAGAATTATGCCAGGATAAAGTCAGAATCCAGGGTTGTTCTAAGCAAATATATAATCATCGTACTAGGAAAACAAATGTGTTTACCCTCCTTACAGCTGTTATTGAGGAATCTTCCATGCATTGTCTCATTGTGAAATCCTAAAAATCACAAGCACATAGTTTTCTTTAGACAAAGCCATTTAGGTAAGCTCAGGATATCATGCATTTTCAGTATTTCTCAAAGTTTTGCCCTGTGAAATAACTGCAAGTTTGGGTACCCGCATCTGGATGCTTCAGATGAGCTGTCATTCTGCTGATTGACATAACACTTTTTTATAAGATTGAGGAAGCAGCAATTGTCCATGTCTGAAAATGAGGACAGGGTGCAGACAGAAAGTGCTGGGGCTAAAGCACCCCTGCAGTGTTATTTCCATGATTCAGCTCTAAAGCTTATAAACCTAGGATTCGGTAAGAATAAACATAATGACAAAAAATGAAAGCTGAACATTAACTGCAAGACTAGAATGCACCTAAAATGTCAAAATTCCTGGAGAAAAGTGGAACATTATGATTCTGGTTGAGAAATGAAAACATGAAGAAGCATAAGTGATCATCCTAACAACTTTCTCATTAGCCACAGCTTCACTGGCAGTAACTTTCAGGATATAACTCTGTAGTTTGGCCTTCTCCATAAATAACTATCGCATAATCAACAGACATTTATCTCAAGGTTGGAAATTACGCTTTTCACCCACTAGAATGGCAAAAGATAAAAATGCAGTAATAACTGGTGACAGGGAGGCTATCAGGAAATGGACATTAAAATGTGCTTGGTGGGCGTATGAACCGCTTCAACCATTTTTTTAAAAAATAACTTTTATTGAGGTATGACTCACTTACAATAAAATGTACCCATTTTAAGTGTGCGTTTTAATGAGTTTGACTAATACACCCATAAATCACCTCCACAAACATGTAACATTTCTATCACCCCCAAAATGTTCCTTGTACCCCATTCTAGTTAATCCTCCCAATTCCTTGAACCCCAGCTCTCCATTATCTGTTTTCTGTCACTATAGATTAAATCTATCTTTTCTAGGATTGCATATAAATGAAATCATGTGTATGTATGCTTTTGTGTCTGGCTTCTTTCACTATCTCACTATCATGTTTTTAAGATTCATTCATGCTGCTTCATGTAACAGCAGCTCATTCTTTCTATTGATGAGCTGTACAGAGATAACACAATTTGTTTGTGAACTCACCTGCTGATGGACATTTGGGTTGTGTTCAGTCTTTGGATATTATGAACAAAGCTTCCCCAAACATTTGTGTAGAAGTTTTCATGTGCATATAGATTTTCATTTCTTTTAAGTAAACACCTAAGAGCGGGTTCGCTGAATCGTATGCAAAGTATATATTTATAAGAAATTGCTAACCATTTTCCACTGTGGTATCTCATTTTACATTCCCACCAGCAATTCTGCTGATGTGTAGTAGCATCCCACTGTAGTTTTAACGTGCATTTCTCTGATGACTAATGGTGTTGAGCATGTTTTCACATGCTTATTACCCATTTATACATCTTCTGTGAAACATCAGTTCAATAAGAGTTCTTCATATATTCTGGATGAAAAATGTTCTGGATGGTATAGAGAGAGAGTATGTTCTCTCAGTTTGTGATTTGTGTTTTTATTCTTCATGTTTTTTGAAGAACAGAAATTTTTTGTTTTGACTAATATAATTGTAATTACATTTTTTTCAAATTGTATGGTTTGTGTTCTTTGTTTTCTTTTAAAACCTTTTTTTTTTATTTTTACATATAGGATTATGACCACCTGAAACTGATTTTTGTGTAGTGTGAGATAAGGGTCAAAGTCCCTTTTGCGTTGTTGTTTTCTGTCAGGCTATCTAACTAACTAGAACCTTTTATTGAAAAGATGTTCTTTTCCTCCACTGAATTAGTGTTTGTTTTCTTATTCTTGACTTGTATTCTAGTCGCAAATGCTATGTTATTAGTAGTTTTATGTATTAAGAGCATTTTCTCTTAGTCTGTCATTTATCTTTTCATTTTCTTCTGTTGAAAACTAAAAGTTTTACATTTTGTTTTGAAAAGTAAAAATTTTAAATTTTGACAGTCCAATGTATCAATTTTTTTTATGATTTATGCTTTCGGTGCCCTAGGAAATCTTTGCGTAACCCATGGTCATAAAGATTTTCTCCTCTGCTTTCTTCTAGAAGTTTTATAGTTTTAATTTTACATTTAGTTCTATCATCCATTTTGAGTTAATTTTGGTATATGATGTGAAATAAGAGTCAAAGTTCTTTTTTTGTTGTTATGTCATTTTTTATTAATAGACTTTTTTTTTTTTTTGAGACAGAGTCTCTCTGTCACCCAGGCTACAGTGCAGTGGTATGATCTTGGCTCACTGCAACCTCCGCCTCCCGGGTTCAAGTGATTCTCCTGCCTCAGCCTCCCGAGTGGCTGGGATTACAGGCAAGTGCCATAATGCAACTAATTTTTGTATTTTTAGTAGAGACGAGGTTTCACCACGTTGGTCAGGCTGGTCTCAAACTCCTGACCTCAGGTAATCCACCCACCTCGGCCTCCCAAAGTTCTGGGATTACAGGAGTGAGCCACCGCGTCTGGCCTATTAAATAGGCTTTTTAAAGAACAGTTTGAGATTGGCAGAAAAATTGAACAAACAGTAAGGAGGGTCCCCGTATATCCCACACCCAGTTTACCCTATTACTAACATCTTACTTTAGTATGTACATTTGTTATAATGAATGAATCAATATTGGCATATTATTATGAACTAAAGTCCATAGTTTATTTAGATATCCTTAGTTTTTACCCAATGTCTTTTTTCTGCTCTGGAATCCCATCCACCCCGTTACCTCTACATGTCATATCTCCTTAATCTCCTCCTGGCGGTGATAGTTTCTCAGACTTTCCTGTTTTCGATGACCCGAAGAGTTTTAAGGAGTACTGGTCAGGTAGTTTGTAGAATACCCCTATGTTGAAATTTGACTGATGTTTTTCTCGGGATAAGACTGGAGTTAATGTGTTTGGGGAGGAAGATCACAGCGGTAAAGTGTCATTTTATATCATATTATCAATATGATTTATGACTGTTGATGTTGTGACCTTGATTGCCTGGCTGAGGTAGTGTTAGCCAGTCTTCTCCACCTTAAAGACACTCTTCTTTCCCCTCCCTTCCCATGCCATACTCTTTGGAGGGAGTCACTGTGCACAGCACACATCTAAGGAGGAGAGCATTATTCCTTCTCTCTTTAGGGTGGATATCTACATAACTTATTTAATTTTTTTTTTTTTTTGAAGACAGGGTCTCACTCTGTCACCCAGGCTGGAGTGCAGTGGCACGATCTTGGCTCACTGCAGCCTCGACCTCCCCAGACTTAAGTGATGCTCCCACCTCAGCCTCATGAGTAGCTGGGACTCTAGGCATGAGCCACTGTGGCTGGCTAATTTTTTGTATTTTTTGTAGAGATAGTATTTCACCATGTTGCCCAGACTGGTCTCAAACTCCTGGGCTCAAGTGATCCACCCACCTTGGCCTCCCAAAGTTCTGGAATTACAGGCGTGAGCACAACTGGCTTAGAATTCTTCTGCATAGGAAAGTTATCTCTTCCCTACTCCATTCGTTAGTTTGTTTAGTCTTTTATTTATATCAGCATAGACTTTTGAACATTTATTTTATACTTCTGATTATAGTTTAATACTACTTTATTTGTTCTTGCTCAAATTACTCCAGCTTTGGCCACTGGGAGCTCTTTCAGCTGGCTCCTGTGTCCCTTTGATATACCCCATAAATGTGGGGTTATTCTTTTGACTTTTTTAAAGGATAGATTTCCAGTTGTTTCAACATTATTTTTGGAAAGACTCTAATTTCTTCCACTGACACATTTGCCATGTTGGCACCTTTGTCGAAAAGCAGTTGACCATCTGTGTAGTCACCACATCTTTCTCAGGCCATGGATGCTGTTTTTAACCATTTACCCCCCAAAGTGGGAAGAGGAGTAGCAGGAGACACTCCAGAGGGCCACTTGATGGTTACCTGTTTCTTTCTTGTACCCATTTTGTAACTACAGCCCTGCCTGCTCCTGTGATCAGAATCAATTTCCACTGTGAACATGGGGACTCCTATTCTTGTCGTCTGATCCCTCAGACCAGTAGACTGATTGCCATGGTGTAAAAGGTAAAGGGATTCTTTCTGGTCCGCTGATGGAAATGTCCTCCTACTAATAACGAAGATCCCTAGAGCCACACGGCCTAAAGTTTTCGTAATGGAAAGCACAAATTTCCAATGGGTTCCTGAGAATAGTAAGTGAGCCACTCCTACTTCTACCTGTTGGTTTCTAGACATTTTATTCAGCACTTCAGGGAAACAGCAGCATATAATGGTTGTGGATTTAGGAGGTACACTAAATCCTGGAATGTCGCTTCAGAGTGTCATGTGTAAGTTGGCACAACGGCTATGCCTTCAAGAGTGTTCTATCCTTATATCAGACCAGCAGCTTCTGGGTGGTGTGTTATGTGAAAGGACCAGTGGATTCTAGAGTCTTGCACCCACTCTCCCACTTTCTTTGCTCTAAAGTGTGTCCTTTGGTTTCAAGGGATAGTATGTGAGATCCTGTGGTGTGCAAGTCCTCTGCTGGTGGTACTAGTAGAAACCCTGAGGGTAGAAAGGCAAACTCACACATGGACTATGCATATATCACAGCCCAGATAAATTATTGCTCCTTCCAGTGTAATCAATTTCTCACCAAATCGAGGAGTAATATATCAGAGACTTATGAGTCTCTTGCTGGCAAGCTGGATGTTAGCTGGTAAACTAGCTAGATCAGCCTTGGTGAGTGTGAGACTGCGCTAATGTTCTGATGGATATTTTCCATTCAGCCATCGTGGCTGCTGTGTCCATGGACCCATCATCCCATTGCCAGAGTGGGCCATCTCAGGGCCTGGCTGAAATCAGCTGGCTTAGTCATTGGGTCTTCATGGCTGCTCAGGGCATTTTCCATGGTGGGCTCACTCCCGTAGGTCCATCCACACACCTCTTCCAGGACTCTTCTATCTTCCAAACTTTCTCTTTTTAGACCTGGGATCAACAGCAAATGCATTCGCCACTGCCCAAGAGTCCGTTTATCTTCTTATCTCAGGCCGCTTCTCTTTCACACCAAGTTGAAAACCAGGGACATTGCCCAAAGATCTTCCAGCTGGAAGGATTTCCCCTCACCCCTGTTTCAGGGCTACCCCTGAGTGGGGCAAAGGTGTCTCAGCAGTGCATTTTGGGCTTCTGCCCACATGCCAAGCCAACACACCTCTAATAAAACTCGGGTGTTTCTCTCCTCTATCAGCTGGTGACAAGAACCCTTCCCTCCCCAGACACACACTCCTATGCAGCCACAAGCATGAGCAAAGGGCAAAACGTGTGTAATAGCAGAGGAGGATATGGAGGTCTGGGCTACCTACTTGTGCAGCCTACTTACACCGTTTGGCCCTGCTCATTCCCAGTCCTCAATGCACTACTCTGTCATACTCTGGATTGCAACTGGGCCCACCCAACTTTTAACTTGGTAGGTCTGACAAGTCCTTGCTCATGACGGACAGCTCTAAACATATGGCCACTTAATGTCTCACGGTCAAATGCGCTGTCTTTACCAGAGGCAAGTAGCACACCAAAAGATGGTCTTCAAATGCTCTATAGAATTCTCTCCTATAGAAGGCATGGTTTTGCTCCATAACTCCAAGGTCTACATTGAGATTCTTCTATTGTGGCTTGCCAGGAACTCCACATAGTGACTTTCCCACCACCAACATCTCTGGTACCATAGTGTCTGCTGCATCAAATGGCCTAAGTGGCAGGGAGGCTTGTACTTCTGTCTGACTTATGCAGAACCCTTTCCTGCTCTGGGCCTGATTCAGATCTTGAAGCTCTCCAGAGCATTTAGTAAATGGGTCATTCTCACGTGTAAATAGCATTGTCACTGTGAAGTATGCAGGTTCTAGAACAAGAAGAGGCCCACTGAGAATTGTGCTACCTTCTTTATGCTAAGAAGCAACAGATATAATAATTTGTCCTTTAATTTGATGGGATGTCCTGGCATATCCTTAAACACATCACTGATATGACGGGCCCCCGAGTCTTCATGGAGTTTACCTCACACTTTTATGGAGCATACCGAGGCCTCCAATGTACTAGCCACTTCTTGCTACATAATTAACATAAGGATTAACATAGTATCATCATATGATAATGTAATTGGTATAATGGATTAGTGTGATATTCTACAGGATATCCACGTGGTGTATAATATATCCAGAGAGTTAACACAGCTCTGGGGCAACATTGTGAATATATACTCTTGTCTATCCCATATGAACAAGAACTGTTTCTCTGCCTTCTGTCTAATAGGGGTAGAAAAGAAAGTGTTTAGGAAATAAATGGCCACATACCATGGACCTGAGGTGGTGTGAATCTGCTCTTGTAAATAAAACACATCTGGCATTGCAGCTGCAATTGGAGCATGAAGAGAGGGAGTGTGTGAGAAGATGAGACTGGAAATGTAGGTTAGTTGCAAGTTGCTAATGGAACTGAAGGGCTCACTATGGGATTAAACTTGATCCTGAACACAGTGAGGAGATCTTACAGGGTTGGAAGCCATGTGTTCTATTCTCTCACTAGCTTCGAACAGAAAACAGTGTTTTCTAACATTTTAAGAGTGAAGGGGCTACTGTGTGCTGAAATGGGCTGTCCAGATCCTAACTTCAGGACTGAAACACGCATTCTCGTGGCTGCCAGAAGTGTTGGCTGCTGAAGTCTCATAGCTTGGTCCCAACCACCAGGATTTTCGTATTTCCAACTCTTTGCACTTGGTATTCTTTCTCTGGAATATCTCCTCTACTTCTGATGCCTGAAGAAATTCTAGTCATCCTGCAAGGCTTCCCTAGGTGTCTCTTCTCATCCCAGGTAGGATTAACTGCTTCTTTCTGTGTTTCTAGAGCATTTTGTTCATCGTATGAGTTTAGAACTGAAAGAATTCTGTGTATCATATCCTGGCCATCCATTTCATTGGCTCCCTAACTGGGCTGTGCATTTCTTGATGTTCAGGCCACGTCTCATTTATCTTCATGTCACCAGAGGTTTGCATGGAGCCTAACACAGGCAGGCATTCAACAAATGATTACTGAATTAAATTTTTTATTTAATTGAATCTTATTATGCTGTAAAGAAAGGGAAACAAACCCAGGCTGAGATGCACACATTTATTCTCCCATAAAACATGTTTTTGCTGTCACCAAACATGGGGCTCAAACAACTAGATCAGCTGGTATCATTTGCCATTCTGAATTTGTAAAGTAAAACTGTCACAAACCTAAATCTTTTCGTCTTCCTTTTATCTGAATTGGAACTATTTAACCAGGAATACAAATGACCCTAATACCTTTACAAGCTGTTGAAGTGTGTCTGTGAGTGTGTGTGTGTGTGTGTGTATGTGTAGATGTGAGTTTGTGTTTGGAAACTCTCACTCTTTGATTCATTCATCTTTTGTTTTTGTCTTCAAAGCATTAATTTAATAACAACTAAAGCAACCAGATAGTGCTGAGGGCATAGATGCTTTTGTTTCTATAGTCTCAAAATTACAACCTGTTTTTTATTTTATAAATAGATTGAGGGCGTACAAGTGCACTTTTGTTACATGGATATACTGTGTAGTGGCGAGATCTGGGCTTTTAGTTTAGCCATCATCAGAATAGTGTACATTGTACCCTATAGGTAATTTCTCATCCTTCACCCCTCCCACCTTCTTATCTTTAGGAGTCTATAATTCCACTCTGTATGTCCGTGTGTATACACTGTTTAGCTCCCACTTATAAGTGAGAACATGCAGTATTTGGCTTTCTATTCTGCATTGTCACTTAAAATAATGGCCTCCAGTTCCATCCATGTTGCTACAAAATACATAATTTCATTATTTTCTATGGATGAGTAGTATTCTATGGTACACATGTACCATATTTTCTTTATCCAATCATCTGTTGATGGATATTTAGGTTGATTTCATAACTTTGCTGTTGTGAATGTTGCTGAGATAAACACATGAGTGCAGCTGTCTTTTTTACATAATGATTTCTTTTCCTTTGTGTAGATACCTAGTAGTGAGATTGCTGGATCAAATGACAGTTCTATTTCTAGTTCTTTGAAGAGTCTCCTTGCTGTTTTCCATAAAGTTGTACTCATTTGCATTACTGTATAGGTGGCCCTTTTTCTCCACATCCTTGCCAATATCTGTTGTTTTTTGCCTTTCTAATCACCCCTGACTGGTATAAAATGATATCTCACTGTGGTTTTAATTTTCATTTCTCTGATCATTAGTGATGTTAGACATTTTCTCATATGTATGTTGGCTGTTGTATGTCCTCTAAAAATGTCTGTTCATGTCCTTTGGCAACTTTTTAATGGGGTTACTTATTTATTTTCTTGTTGAGTTGTTTTGAGTTCTTTGCAGATTTTAGATACTAGTCTTTTGTCAGATGCATAGTTTACAAGTATTTTATCCCATTCTTCATGTTGTCTGTTTGCTCTGTTGATTATTTCTTTTGCTGTGTAGAAGCTTTTTAGTTTAAGCCCCATTTGTCCATTTTTTGTTTTGTTGCATTTGTTTTCGAGGTCTTAGTCATAAGTTCTTTGCCTAGGCCAATGTTCTTCTTGAGTTGACTTTTGTATATCATGAGATATGTGGGTCCCATTTCATCTTCTGCACATGGTTATCCAATTTTCCCAGCACCATTTATTGAATAAAGTGTCCTTTCCCTAGTGTATATTTTTGTTGACTTTGTTGAAGATCAGTTGGTTGTAGGTATGGAGCTTTATCTCTGTATTCTCTATTCTGTTCCATTGATCTATGTGTCTATTTTTATACCAGTACCATGCTATTTTGGTTACTGTAGCCTTGTAAAATAATTTGAAGTCAAATCAATAAATGTATTCCAGCATATAAACAGAACCAAAGACAAAAACCACATGATTATCTCAATAGATGCAGAAAAGGCCTTTGACAAAATTCAACAACCCTTCATGCTAAAAACTCTCAATAAATTAGGTATTGATGGGATGTATCTCAAAATAATAAGAGCTATCTATGACAAACCCACAGCCAATATCATATTGAATGGGCAAAAACTGGAAGCATTCCCTTTGAAAACTGGCACAAGAGAGGGATGCCCTCTCTCACATTCCTATTCAACATAGTGTTGGAAGTTCTGGCCAGGGCAAGTAGGCAGGAGAAGGAAATAAAAGGTACTCAATTAGGAAAAGAGGAAGTCAAATTGTCCCTGTTTGCAGATGACATGATTGTATATCTAGAAAACCCCATTGTCTCAGCCCAAAATCTCCTCAAGCTGATAAGCAACTTTAGCAAAGTCTCAGGATACAAAATCAATGTACAAAAATCACAAGCATTCTTATACACCAACAACAGACAAACAGAGAGCCAAATCATGAGTGAACTCCCATTCACAATTGCTTCAAAGAGAATAAAATACCTAGGAATCCAACTTACAAGGGATGTGAAGGACCTCTTCAAGGAGAACTACAAACCACTGCTCAAGGAAATAAAAGAGGATACAAACAAATGGAAGAATATTCCATGCTCATAGGTAGGAAGAATCAATATCGTGAAAATGGCCATACTGCCCAAGGTAATTTACAGATTCAATGCCATCCCCATCAAGCTACCAATGACTTTCTTCACAGAACTGGAAAAAACTACTTTAAAGTTCATATGGAACGAAAAAAGACCCTGCATCGCCAAGTCAATCCTAAGCCAAAAGAACAAAGCTGGAGGCATCACACTACCTGACTTCAAACCATACTACAAGGCTACAGTAACCAAAACAGCATGGTACTGGTACCAAAACAGAGATATAGATCAACGGAACAGAACAGAGCCCTCAGAAATAACACCGCATATCTACAACTATCTGATCTTTGACAAACCTGAGAAAAACAAGCAATGGGGAAAGGATTCCCTATTTAATAAATGGTGCTGGGAAAACTGGCTAGCCATATGTAGAAAGCTGAAACTGGATCCCTTCCTTACATCTTATACAAAAATCAATTCAAGATGGATTAAAGACTTAAACGTTAGACCTAAAACCATAAAAACCCTAGAAGAAAACCTAGGCATTACCATTCAGGACAGAGGCATGGGCAAGGACTTCATGTCTAAAACACCAAAAGCAATGGCAACCAAAGCCAAAATTGACAAACGGGATCTAATTAAACTAAAGAGCTTCTGCACAGCAAAAGAAACTACCATCAGAGTGAATAGGCAACCTACAAATGGGAGAAAATTTTCGCAACCTACTCATATGACAAAGGGCTAATATCCAGAATCTACAATGAACTCAAACACATTTACAAGAAAAAAACAACCCCATCAAAAAGTGGGCGAAGGACATGAACAGACACTTCTCAAAAGAAGACATTTATGCAGCCAAAAAACACATGAAAAAATGCTCACCATCCCTGGCCATCAGAGAAATGCAAATCAAAACCACAATGAGATACCATCTCACACCAGTTAAAATGGCGATCATTAAAAAGTCAGGAAACAACAGGTGCTGGAGAGGATGTGGAGAAATAGGAACACTTTTACACTGTTGGTGGGACTGTAAACTAGTTCAACCATTGTGGAAGTCAGTGTGGCAATTCCTCAGGGATCTAGAACTAGAAATACCATTTGACCCAGCCATCCCATTACTGGGTATATACCCAAAGGACTATAAATCATGCTGCTATAAAGACACATGCACACGTATGTTTATTGCAGCATTATTCACAATAGCAAAGACTTGGAACCAACCCAAATGTCCAACAATGATAGACTGGATTAAGAAAATGTGGCACATATACACCATGGAATACTATGCAGCCATAAAAAATGATGAGTTCACGTCCTTTGTAGGGACATGGATGAAATTGGAAATCATCATTCTCAGTAAACTATCGCAAGAACAAAAAACCAAACACCGCATATTCTTACTCATAGGTGGGAATTGAACAATGAGAACACATGGACACAGGAAGGGGAACATCACACTCTGGGACTGTTGTGGGGTGGGGGGAGGGGGGAGGGATAGCATTGGGAGATATACCTAATGCTAGATGACGAGTTAGTGGGTGCAGCGCACCAGCATGGCACATGTATACACACGTAACTAACCTGCACATTGTGCACATGTACCCTAAACCTTAAAGTATAATAATAATAAATTTTAAAAAAATAAAAAATAAAAAAATATAAAAATATATAATTTGAAGTCAGGTAATGTGATACCTCCAGCTTTGTTCTTTTTGCTTAGTATTGATTTGGCTATTTGGGCTCTTTATTATTTCATATAAATTTTAGAATTTTTTTTCTAATTCTGTGAAAAGTGATGTTGGTAATTTGATAGGAATTGCACTGAATCTGTAGGTTGCTTTAAGCAGTATGATCATTTTAACAATATTGATTTCTCCAATTCTTGAGCATGGGATGTTTTTCTATTTGTTTGTGTCATCTACGATTTCTTTCATCACTGTTTTGTAGTTCTTGTGGAGATCTTTCACCTCCTTGGTTAAATGTATTCCTAAAGTTTTTTTAAAAGCTATTGTAAATGGAATTGAGTTCTTGATTTTGTTCTCAGCTTGATTGTTATTAGTGTATAGAAATGCTACTGATTTTTGCACATTGATTTTGTATCCTGGAACTTTACTGAAGTCATTCATCAAACTTAGGAGTCTTTTGGAGGAGTCTTTAGGATTTTCTAGGCATAAATAAGATCACATCATTAGCAAACAAAGATAACTTAATTTCCTTTTTTCCAATTTAGGTGCCTTTTATTTCTTTCTCTTGCTTGATTGCTCTAGCTGGGACTTCTACTACTATGTTGAATAGGAGTGGTGAAAATGGGCATCCTTGTCTTGTTCTGGTTCTTAGGGGGAATGTTTTCAACTTTTCCCCATTCAGTATGATGTTGGCTATGGGTTTGCTGTATATGGCTTTTATTATTATGAGGTGTGTTCCTTCCATGCCTAGCTCATTGAGGGTTTTTATCATGAAGGGATGCTGAATTTTATCAAGTGTTGTTTATGCATCTATTAGATGAATACATGGTTTTTGTTTTTAATTCAGTTTATGTGGTGAGTCACAATGATTGATTTTGCATGTGTTGAACTATCCTCGCATCCCTTGAATAAAACCCACTTTATCATGGTGTATTATCTTTTTGATGTGCTGTTGGATTCAGTTTGTAATATTTTGTTGAGAGTTTTTGCATCTATGTTCATCAGAGATATTGGTCTGTAGTTTTCTTTTTTTGCTGTGTGCTTGCCTAGCTATGGTATCATGGTGATGCTGGCTTTGTAGAATGAGTTAATGAGGACTCCCTCCTTCTCGATTTTTGGAACAGCTTCAGTAAGATTGATACCAGTTCTTTGTATGTCTGGTAGAATTCGGCTGTGAATCTGTCTGGTTCTGGGCATTTTTTTGTTGGGAGATCTTATTCATTACTGATTCAATCTCACTATTCATTACTGGTCTGTTTAGGATTTCTGTTTCTTCCTGGTACAATCTTGGGAGGTTGCAGGTTTCCAGGAATCTATCCAATTCCTCTGGGTTTTCTGGTTTGTGAGCACAGAGATGTTCATAGTAGTCTCTGATAGTCTTATGTATTTCTGTGGCATCAGTTGTAATGTCTTCTTTTTCATTTCTGACTGTGCTTATTTGAGTCTTCTCTCTTTTTTTCCTGGTTAATCTAGCTAGCAGTCTATTAATTTTATCTTTTCAAATAACCAACTTTTCATTTCACTGATTTTTTAATATTGTTTTTTGTCTCAATTTTATTTAGTTCTACTCTAATCTTTGTTATTTCTTTTCTTCTGTAGCTTTAGCCATGGTTTGTTCTTGTTTTTTCAGTTTGTTGAGGTGTGGCATACAGAACCTTCTACCTAACAACCACAGAATATACATTTTCTCATCAGCATATGGAACATTTTCCAAATAGACCATGTTAGACCACAAAACAAGTTTCAATAAATTTTAACAAATCAAAATCATATCAAGTATCTTCTCAGACCTCAGTGGAATAAAACTAGAAATCAATACCAGGAGGAACGCTCAAAACTATGCAAAGACATGGAAATTAAACAACCTGCTCCTGAATGATCTTTGGGTCAATGATGAAATTAAGATGAAAATTAAAAATTTATTTGAAACAAGTGAAAACAGAGACATAACATACCAAAACCTCTGGATATAGCAAAAGCAGTGTTAAGAGGGAAGTTTACAGCCTACCTCAAAAAGAAAGATCACATATTTACAACCCGATTTTTAGTTCTACACAAACTCCAATTCTTTTAACATTTTGATTACAGTATAAACTATTTATTTCCATGAAGGATTGTGAGTTTGACATGTGTTTACACCTTTTCAGGTACAAATATTCAGTGGAAGGATTCCCAATACAAAGTTCTCAGCACTTAACAACACCCTCCCACCATGTTTTTAAAATGTGAACCAGATTAACATACATACATCATTTGCCTGTGTCTGCATTATGGACCAAGTGTGTACGTTTTAGGCAATAAACAACACATTTAAACAAGCTAGAAAATTGCACACCATATGAGTTAGACCCAACTCACCACTAACTTTAAAATCTTAAATCATAGTGTCTTAAACATATAGAAGAGCATAGAGTGCACTCTCTGTCATGCAAAAGTCTGGGTGTAGAGCAGTCAAGAGCTTTCACGGCAGCTCCATGATTATCTGAGCCCAGGTGAATCCAGCTTTCTGTTAACCAACCCAAGAGTCTGGTCCTCATTCTCATGGTGCTCCATCATATCTACATTACAATACTGAATGGATAAAGGGGAGGAGAACGGGCCTCCATCCTCCCCATCCCCCTTTAGAGACCTGTCCTGGAACTTGTATACATCACTTTCTCTTATACTGCATAGGCCAGAACCTAGTTCTGTGACTACAAACAGCTGCAAATGAGACCGGGAAATACAGTTTATTTTTAGAATGGCCACGTGGCCAGCTAAGTATTGATGATCCTGTTACTGAAGCAAAAGGAGAAAATATACATTGGGGACCACTGATATCTCTGCCACATGCACACCTAACGAAGAGAAAACACAATGTTCAGATGACATTTTGCAAAATAATAAGTTGGAGGATTCCAGCTTTGGGGAAGCCGGCTTTGTTTGTCTTCATTCCTTCCACTTGCCCTAGTAAACCTCCTGCTCCATTTCCTGTTTTCGTGTCTGAAGCTGTGTGTTCTTCGGAGCCTCTATAGCTTGGCAGGCTCACTACACAGAGAGCCTCCACGCTGGCTTTGCTTATTCAGGAATGTAGCTAATTTATACTCCATTAGCTCAACTCTGAGCATTGGACTCATTTGGCAACAATAATTATTCATAAATAATCATTAACCTTTTCTTACATGTTTTGTTTTGCATTTTGTTTGCTAAAGTTAAAACACTGGTTTTCTGAGGTCTTAGAAAAATAACTCCAGCAAGTTGAGAAAAAGAATGAGGGCCATTAGGTGGGAGTGGGAAATTGAAGTTAAAAACTACTTAGCTGGATCTCTTGGAGTTGCTTCAACTACCCAGAGTAGTGGAATTTTCCATCTGTTTCTCTTTCAACCTGGAATATCTGTGACTTTCATAAACCACATCAATGCTAAAATATTTTTAAGGGGAAGACTGCTATAAGCTTGACATTATTCTTGTTGCTGCAATATATACAAAAATGTGTATATATCCTAGACTTCAGTGGATAATCTACTCAAAGGAATTAGACAAGGATATGAATTTAGTTAGGACAAAATAGGCTATGCTGCAGTAACAAATAAATTGTGGAATTGCAGTGATTTAACACAAGAAATTTACATTGTTTACTCACCTTTCAGTCTGAGGCAGGTCTGACAGTCTTATAGGACTGCTATCTGGAACTCAGGTCCTTCAAATTTGCCATGAAAGGATGGAGAGGACTACTGCTTACAGTATTCAGTACATTAACATGTTGTACAGGTCTGCAGCCTGGGTGCAATGTCTATACCCTACAGCCTAGGTGTGTAGTAGGCTATGCCAGCTAGGTTTGTGTAAGCATGCTCTGATGTTCGCACCTTGATGAAGTAGCCTGATGATGCAGAATGTATCCCCATTGTTAAGCAACACATGACTATACCTAAATTATATTAGCTTTCAATATTATTTCAAAGACTTTACCTTTTCATCAGTCCAATATACCCTTCTTTTATACTTTCTCTAAATTTTCTATGGCATCCTTCTTAAAATGTCAGAATCTATGCATGGCTATTTCACTTAACATAATGACCTCCAGCTCTATCCAATTTCCTGCAAATGATGGGATTTCATTCTTTATTCGACAAATACTGCATGTTCTCACTCACATGTGAGTGAGGACTCAAAGTTGATCTCAAGGAGGTAGAGAGTAGAATGGGGGTTACCAGAAGCTGGAAAGGGTGAGGAGTGGTATGAAGAGAAGCCAGTGAATGGGTATAAACATAGAGTTAGATGGAAAGAATCAGTTCTAGTGTACAATAACATAGTAGGGTGACTACAGCTACAGTTAACAACAACATATCATATATTTCAAAATAGCTAGAAGAGAAGATTTGAAATCTTCCCAACACAAAGAAATGATACATGTTGGAGGTGATGGATATCCTAAATATCTTGATTTGATCATTGCACATTGTATGCATATATCAAGATATCACATGTACTCCATAAATGTATATAATTATTATGTTACAACAAAAAATTTTAATGTAAGATTCTAAATAATAAGAAACTGACCAGGAGTAGGAATAAAAGGAAAATTGGCTGGACCAACTGGTGTGGGGGGCAGGGGTCAGATCTATCTGGTTCAGTGCTAAATACTATGGCTTTCTCCACACCTGGTGGTAGGAGATCAGCAAAATAAACAACACCCTGCTCCACCATCCTTCATCCCAACCTATCAGTTGTTGCTATCATCAGTTCAAAGGAGTAGATGATACTTTGATGAAAGATGACACATCATTGCCTATGGCAGCATTGAAAGTGGTGACCACAGGAAAAAATTTTATCAGAAAGTCTGGATCGGAAGAATATTATCACACCTGCAATAATTGGAGAGTTTAATCATTTAAGAGCCAAAGCAGGACTAGGAAAACAATGTAGGGATAAAAAGAAAGGGAGAAAGCCAGAAAAGAAAAAAGACAACATTAAAAACACAAAATAGACTGGGTGCAGTGGCTCACGCCTATAATCCCAGCACTTTGGGAGGCTGAGGTGGGTGGATCATGAGGTCAGGAGTTTGAGACCAGCCTGACCAACATGGTGAAACCCCATCTCTACTAAAAATACAAAAATTAGCCAGGCATGGTGGCACATGCCTGTAATCCCAGCTACTCAGGAGGCTGAGGCAGGAGAATCACTTGAACCCAGGAGGTGGAGGTTGCAGTGAGCTGAGATTGTGCCATTGCACTCCAGCCTGGGTGACAGAGAGAGACTCCATCTCAAGAAAAAAAAAAAAAAAAACACTACAGCTGAGGTGGGCAGATCACTTGAGGTCAGGAGTTCGAGGCCAGCCTAGCCAACCTGGCGAAACCCCATCTCTACTAAAAAATATATATACAAAAATTAGCCAGGCATGTTGGCATGTGCCTGTAGTCCCAGCTACTTGGGCTGGGGCAGGAGAATCGTTTGAACCTGAGAGGCGGAGGTTGCAGTGAGCTGAGATCATGCCCCTGCACTCCAGCTTGGGTGACAGAGCGAGACTCTGCCTCAAAAAACTAACAAACAAATAAACAAACAACAAAAAACAAACAAAAAAATACACTAGTTTTTGCCTGGTGACTATATGTCTAGGTGCACTCACATTTGGAATGGCAGCAATTTATCAGGGAGAATTACGCATTAACTTAGTACTGCTCACAGATGTTTCTTGGACATAACCATCACTAGAAAATATTTTGAAAGTTTATAAGTAAGCAGAACACACGATGTTATGAGATAGACAAGCTAGCCTGCTGACATGACCAGTGTTCTCAGGGCTATACATTTAGTGTTTTAAATCATTGACCCGCTTTAACTCCACCAAGCTCCTGAAGGTCTTCAGAGCACGAGGCCACACAAAATCATGTTCATTAATGAGTGTTTACAAGAGGGAAGCAACTAGGAGAAATCAGAGGATCTTGAGAGCCAACTGACACTTCCTGGCTCTGATTGGTGAAGCTCCCATTTGGGCCAATGATAGAAAACCAAGGGCTACGGACTCATTTATGAGCCAAATCAATCCCCTAAAAACGTCGTGGGAATTAAATACCAGGAGACTTGCAAACCCTCTCTTTAAAAATCCAAGATAAGGAGCCGTGGTCCTGGCTGGGCCATGGGCTGCAAAGTCACAGCTAAGACACAACGAGGGACCATCCTTCACATCAAGTGGCAAGAAGCCAAATATCATTCCTGATCCCAAAGGGAATCCTTGAGATCAGAAAAGAGTGCTACTTTCAGCCGGGCACAGTGGCTCATGCCTGTAATTCCAGCACTTTGGGAGGCCGAGGTGGGCAGGTCACAAGGTCAAGAGATCGAGACCGTCTTGGCCAACATGGTGAAACCCCGTCTCTACTAAAAATACAAAAATTAGCCGGGTGTGGTGGTATGTACTTATAGTCCCAGCTACTCAGGAGGCTGAGGCAGGAGAATCTCTTGAACTCGGGAGGTGGAGGTTGCAATGAGCCGAGATCGAGCCACTACACTCCAGCCTGGTGACAGAGCAAAACTCCATCTAAAAAAAAAAAAAAAGCGCTACTTTCTACTTTCTTTGATTTCTCAGTCAGGGTTATCTTTGTATTATTGTATTATAAAAGAGAATTATGCAGGTTTGGGGGAGGGTGATATTAGTTTTATGTCAACTCAGCTAGGTTACGGCACCCACTTATTCAATCAATCACTAATCTAGGAGTTGCTTTGTAGATGTGGTTAACACGTACAATCAGTTGACTTTAAGTAAAGGTGATTACCCTTGATAATGTGTGTGGGCCTCATCCAATCAGTTGAAGGCCTTCAGAGCAAAACTGAGGTGTCCTTGATGAAGAAGTAATCCACCTGTGGGACTACAGCATCAAGTCGTGACCAAAACCAAATGCTCCAAAACAAAACCATGCACTCCTGTGATGACTCAGAAAGTTCTGCTCTGATCACTTCAGTTACATGACCTGGTCTGGTGTGATCCTGGCAAATTTCTAAAATACATGGAGTCTTTGTTTCCTTATCCATAATTTTTAAAAAATACAGTGACTATTAGATGAAATAATTTAAAATATGTAGTAAATAAAAGTAGCACTTGACAAGTATAATAAATAAAATTTCCTTTCCCTTCCCCCTCTAAATTGTTTCTCCCAAAGAAAGGGCTTCAACTCTTTTGCTTTCTAATGATCTTGTGTCAAAATTGAGTCACTAAAATAGGCACCATGGATGTCCTTGGTCCATGGTAACTTTTTTGCTGTTTGTTTGTTCTTTTTCTTGCTTTCTTTTTCTTTTCTTTTCTTTCTTTTTTTTTTTTTTTTTGAGACTGGATCTTGCTCTATCACCCAGGCTGGAGTGCAGTGGGGTGATCATAGCTCACTGCAGCCTCAAACTCCTGGGCTCAAGCAATCTTTGCACTTCAGCCTCCTTAGCAACTGGGACTACAGGCACACACCACCATGCCCAGCTAATTTTTTAGTATTTTATTTTATTTTTGGAGAGAAAGGGGTCTTGCTCTGTTGTCCAGGCTAATCTTCAACTCCTGTCTTCAAGCAATCCTCCCACCTTGGCCTCTCGATTTTCTGGGATTACAGACTCCAGCCACCATGCCCAGCTGTTCATTTGTTTTGAGGTCTTTCTTTGGTACACAACACTTGAGATTAATAAATCAGAGGAATTCAGAAGAAGCCACCACCCCAGGCATTTCCTCCCATAATTAATAACAAAATCAGGCCTTCGTTGCTCACAGACATACATATGTGAGCACCAAAGTCCAGCTTGTTTATTCTGCCTTGCTGATCTGAACACATTTCTATTAGAAAAGATAATTCTTTTCAAATACACAGTTTCAGCATAACACTACCAAAGATACAGAAATCTCTGTTACCTGTCAGCTTTGCAATTTTCTCCCCTGTCCTCCCTTGCTTTGTTTCTGAGCCCCAGTCCTGCCTTTGGCCCCATCCTACCAAACTCTCCTAGTTTTTCCCCACATAAATTTTCTGCTCTACTTAGTTCCACCTCATGAACAAGTGTTAGTCCTGCCTCCCTCCAAATCCCAGGTGGAAAGCCAGAGGTCATGAGGTCCATACACGGCCTTAACGCCTGTTTTTTGTTTGCTTGTTTTAATTTTATTTTGTTATTGACAAATCATAATTGTACATATTCATGAGGTACATAGTGATGTTTTGATCATATAATGTGTAGTGATCAGATCAGGGTATTTAGCATATCCATCATCTCAAACATTTATTGTTTCTTTATGTTGGGAACATTCAATATCCTCCTTCTAGCAATCTGAAACTATATGTTATAGTTATAGTGATCCCACAGTATACAGAACACTAGATCTTATTCCTCCTACCTAGCTGTTATTCTGCATCCTTTAACACGGTAGTCCCCAACCTTTTTGGCACCCATGACTGGTTTCGTGGAAGACTATTTTTCATGGACCAGGATGTGGGGGATGGTTTGGGGATGATTCACGCACATTACATTTATTGTGCCCTTTATTTCTATTATTATTATTACATTGTAATATATAATGGAATAATTATACAACTCACCATAATGTAGAATCAGCGGAAGCCCTGAGTTTGTTTTCCTGCAACTAGACAGTCCCATCTCGGGGTGATGGAGACAGTGACAGATCATCAGGCATTAGATTCTCATAAGGAGCATGCAACCTAGATCCCCTGCATGTGCAGTTCACAGTACTGACCTAACAGGAGGCAGAGCTCAGGCAATAATGTGAGCTCACAGGCACTCGCTTCCTGCTGTGTGGCCCAGTTCCTAACAAGCCACAGACCGGGTCCAGGGCCTGGCAGCTGGGGACCCCTGCTTTAATAAATCTCTTCATATCCCCCACCTGCTTCCCTTCCCAGACTCTAGTATCTTCTTTTCTACTTTTTACTTCTATGAGGTCAACTTGTTTGTAGCTTCCACATATGACTGAGAAGATGCAATATGTAACTTTCTGTTCCTGGCTTATTTCACTTATCATAATGTCTTCCAGTTCCATCTGTGTTGCTGTGAATGATGGGATTTCATTCCTTTTTATGGCTGGATAGTATTCCATGGCCAACACCTGTGCTGGTGTGGCCTTTGTGCCAAGCCCACCCAGGAGCTTACAGTGCTAAGCTTGGAAACCATAATGGCAGCCTGTCCGGCTTCCTGTCTGACCAGTAACTGCCTTTTCAGACAGGAAGGTTGCTGGTCAGACAGAATTTAAACTCCACAGACTAGGGAGGTTGAGCCCTTTGCCCTCTACCTGTTCAGATCATGCCACTTGCCTGGTCTACTCTTCTTCCCAAAAGTCTATGTGTCTTTCAAAATCCTGTTGCACTTGCCTGCTTTTCCTGATCAACCCTCCATGTCTTAGGTACTATTTTGCCTCATGTTTACTGGGAACAGCCTCAATGGCTTGGCTGTGCACTGATTTTCCCATTTGTTCTTGTCACAGATCATTCTTGGCTGGTAGCAATGCTGGCACCATCTCAGGGACAACCAATCATTACAAATTTCAACATAACTAGCCATGCAAAGGTAAGAAGCTGCTTTAAATTCCTTGGACTCACAAGGCGAATATACATATATATGATTACAAACATAAGATTATTATCATTGTGTATCTAGGGATGATTTCAAGCAGTGACAGGTCCAGAGCCATTCTGATTGAGCCAAGGTGCACAGTTGAGTTTGTAGCCAAATAATTTAATTTGGAATTGAGTTGCTAAAGGAGAAACAACCGTAACACAGAGTAGCTCCTTCTACCCAGCGACTCAACTGTCATAAAAGGACACATTCAAGATGCCCCTGCCTCACTGAGTCATATCCCCAGGGACACTCTTTTGTTCAACGTCAGGAATTTGCTCCAGTTTCTGAAATGGTTGCTCACCTCCTTGACAGAAAGCAGAAGGAGTCCTGTTTCCTTGTTGTTTCCTGAAGGAAAAACACTGACCTAAAATCCCTTTTGTCAATAAGTCTGGAAGGAACCCGTCCATGTGAGTGCTTTTTCCGGTCCCGCTGCGGTTGATTGTAGCCTCAAAGGTTGTCACAGGATGTTTCTCTCCCAAGTATCTCAGGACCTCTCATCCCTCGGATGTCCTTGAATAACTCAGCAGAGATGATGTCATGCTGCAGAAGCCTTCTCACCTGCATTCAAGGAGAATAACACACCTCCCTATGCCCGACCATGTAGCTTTGTCTTAAGTAGAGGATTCTACATGTGTGTGTATGTACATATATATATATTAGTACATGTGTGTATGTTCATGTATATGTACACATATAAACAGGTGTGTATGTGTGTTTAGAGCTTTACCTACCACTACAGCCCTACACCAACACTGCAACAAAATTATTCAGCTCACTGCTGCGGGCAACTTAACATTTCTGAGTACTATGTACCGAGTAGCATGCCTCTGTCATATAATCCTGCATGACAGGTGCTCACTTTACAGAGGAGCAAACTGAAGCTCAGCTCACCTGGCTCACAGGTGTCTGAGCTGCAATGCCAACTCCGCTCCATCTGGGTCCATGACCTTTCTCTGTTTCTTCTCCTGCTTCTCACTCAGGCTGTTTTGCTATGGAAGGCGCTTCTCCTTCCTCCCAATCTGCCCCCTTTTTAGAATCTGCTGAGATTCAGTTTCTTCCTGAACCCCTAATTTCTCCAGCCCTCACCCTTGGTGGGATGCTGGAGCCAGCTTGTACTGGCTCAGACTGACTCGCAGGAGCCAGCTGGTGGCATATCTTCCTACTCTGTGTTCAGTGGCATCACGCTGGGGGCTTGGAATTGGCTGTGGGGGAATATTTACACTTCAGAAATCATTAAGCAATACAAATCAGGGCTTTCTTTTTAGAAAGCCAGTGGTTAAAAACTTACCAGTACAATCTGTTCTTCTAAAATTTTAAACTTGCATCCATTTGCAATGTATTGTTTCCTTTCAATGTTGTTCTTCACATGTGCAGGCCCCAGCTCGCAATTATATTACATAAATTTCTCTGGGGGGCGTCGCGGATTTTATTCCTCTACCGCTTAGCATTTTGAGAGACTCAGCAATGTGAAACTAGAAGGCTTTAGTGAGCACTTGGTTAATAGATTTTGTTATGTTTTGTTTTTGAGACTAAGTTTTGCTCTGTGACTCAGGTTAGAGTGTCATGGTGCAATCATAACTCATTGCAGCCTCAGATTCCAAGCTCAATTTATCCTCCTACCTCAGCCTCCTGAGTAGCTGGGATCACAGGTGCAGGTCATCATGCCCGACTAATTCTTTATTTTTTGTAGAGGCAGGGGTCTCACTACATTTCTCAAACTGATTTCAAACTCCTGGACTCAAGCAATCCTCCTGCCTTGGCCTCCCAAAATGCTGGGATTACAGAAGTGATAGACGTTGATCAAATCTACGCTGATGCCCTTTGTAACGTCATGAGTATCAACTCAGCGATTCCGCCAGTTCTGACACATCTTCCCTGACACGTCCACTTGTGCCTAAAATTTGAAGAGTTAAAACCGAGTTTCCCATCCTCCCTGACCCCTACAAACACCCCATCCCACCCGTGGTGTCTCAACCACACCATTCTCCAGCTTCTCAGGCCTGGAGTTACTTGTGTCTTTACTTTTTTCTCTCACTACCTGTATTAGTTTCCCAGGGTTGCCATAACAAGTTACCACATACTAGGTGGCTTAAAACAAGAGAAATTTATTCTCTCACAGTTCTGGAATCTAGAAGTCTGAAATCAAGGTGTCAGCAGGGCCATGTCCCCTCTGAAGGCCCTAAGGAGGGGTCTTCCCTGCCTCTTCCTAGCTTCTGGGGGTTGCTAGCAGTCCTTGGCATTCCTTGGTTGGCAAGTGCGTCACTCCAGTCACTGCTCTGTCGTCCCACGGCCTTCTGTCCTGTGTGTCTGTGTGGCTCTGTACTGCTCAAATTTCCCACTTCTCAGACACTGGTCATTGGACTTAGGGCCTACCGTAATCCAGTGTGATCTCATTTCAATTTGATTGCATCAGCAAAGACCCTATTTCCACAAAAGGTCACATACACAGGTACCAAAGGTTAGGACTTGAAGATATCTTTTCAGGAGACGCAATTCAATCCCCAACACCATCCCAGCAGTCAACACTTGCTTTTTTGCTAATTTGCTTCAGATCTGCTGCTTCCATAACATTGAGAATGCAGACACTCCCAGGAAACTTTCTCGGACTCTAAGGAGAGATGGTAGCACACATCCCTGTGGACGGTCTACCACTGGGATGACCAACCTGGCCACATGACCACTTTCCAGAAAGGCCTCTGACTTGACTCTACATTGCTGCATGCATCCGCTGATGCCGCTATGGTCCTCCCAATCACCTCCATTTGGTCCCCTCTCCAGTCGCTTTTCCTAGAGCCTAGTGTGTCATAAAATACTTATTAATTCAGCCAAACGGAATGCTCTGGTGAAAATGCCAATAAAATAATGTAGGAGAAAGAGAACCTCGAGAGACTTTTTCAGCGTGTATTCCTTGGTTCGTTTTCTTCCAAAGCTCTACAAAAGTATGGAATTCTGAGCCTTGCCCTGGAATCGGTAAATTAGAATTCAAGAAAGGGGATTTGGACATCTACATAGTTCTAAACTGTTTTATTGAGTAGCTCATAGTTTACATGGTCTGAAAATCCATGTGTAAAGTATATATACAGCAAAGCATTTAGACAGCATCCTTAAGGTCCTGTCCCCAGTCACCCTCTTCTCCCTTATCCCCTACATTGCTCATTATTTTTTGTTTTTTATGCAAATTCACATAAATATTAATATATATTTTTCCTTCTTTGTTGCAAAATTATCTATGTGTATATATATATATATACACAACCTGCTATTTAATTTTTTTCATTTAACACTATTTCCTAAAGATCTCTTCATATTAGTAGTACATAGGTAAATATTCCCATTGCCTTTTTTATACTACATAAAATTCTTTTGTGTGGATCTATAATGGTTTAATTACGTATATCTTACTGCTTTACACTTGGGTTATTTCCTATTCCTTTGCTATTACAAACAATGAGACAAGAAATGATTGCAGCCGGGCACGGTGGCTCACGCCTGTAATCCCAGCACTTTGGGAGGCCGAGACGGGTGAATCACGAGATCAGGAGATCGAGACCATCCTGGCTAACACGATGAAACCCCGTCTCTACTAAAAATATTTTTTAAAAAAATTAGCTGGGTGTGGTGGCATGTGCCTGCAGTCCCAGCTATTTGGGAGGCTGAGGCAGGAGAATGGTGTGAACCTGGGAGGCGGAGCTTGCAGTGAGCCAAGATCACGCCACTGCACTGTAGCCTGGGTGACAGAGCGTGACTCCGTCTCAAAAAAAAAAAAAAAAAAAAGAAATGATTGTCTGCATGTGTCATTTATTATACGTACAGGTGTATCTCTAGTATAGATGATCAGATGTGGGTTTCTGGATCAGAGGGTAAACGCACCTATAATTGTGTTGGATATTGCCAGATGCCTCTCCTCAGGGACAAAGCCAACCATGCATAAGAGTGTTGATTTCCACCATAGCATTACCAACAGAAAATATCAGATGTTTTGCTGATTTGACAGGTTAGAAATATTGTCTTGCTATAGTTTTAATTTGTGCTTCTTTTATTATAAGTGAGGTTAGCATCTTTTCAAGTTTAAGAACAGATAAGCTACATTTTTAATAGAATCCTTGGGTGATTTTTATATACATAACTCTCTAAAGCTTCTGGCCTAAAGCTAAAGAATTTGAAGGAAAAAAGGGTGCCATGAATGCTGATGCTAAGAAGCAGATTCCTGTCCAGCCTCCCTCTGAAGATGGTCAACAGCCCCTCTAGGAACCATTTCCCACTGAGCACATGTTCTCCTGGGACTTTATACCCAGAGAGTTCACCTCACTCCACCCCCAGCAGCTGGACCAGCGGGTTTTGAGATAGGTTTTGTAAACCGTAGCCCATGACCCACTTGCAGGCTAAATAAGGTGTCAGGAGACACTGAGGATTCTGGGAGAAGGCAGGCTTGCTTTGGAGCATCAGCCCTCATGTTCTGTTTTCCCCTGACTTCAAGGGTCATAGCCTGTGCACTTCCCCTACCACGCAAGCCTTGAGGAGGGACTTCACTGGCCATTTGGAAGGCTTTCCATAAGTCGCTGGAGTTTGATGGGCATAAGAAATGCTATTTAATTCACACCTGAAAAGCCTCCTCTGTGACACCGCAGCTGAAGTGCAGAGGTGTGGCTGTTTCAGGTCCATATGTTCTAGGGCGACCCACCACCCTGGTTTGCCAGGACTGAAAGGGTTCCTGGGAGGTGAGACTTTCTGTGCTAAAACCAGGACGGTCCTGGAAAAACCAGCATAGTTGGTCACCGAGAGTGAGACAAAGGTACCTTTTTCCAAGGAGCAGGACATGAACTGTGGGGACATTGTCTAGCCATGAGTCATCTTTAAGGAGCTCCTATGCTAAAGGAGCACCTAGGAGGGGAGGGGCTCCCACAGAGGAGTGCACACAAAAATCCCAGGCCTGTGTGGGGCCACGGCAGCTGGCCGGAGAAGCACTGTCTGTGCAAGGAACTGCAGTCAGAGGTCCTTGGAGGGATCTTTTGGGAAACCCCAAAAGCTCCTCACTGAAGACCAGCTTGCACTTGCACATCTGCCAGAAGGCTCTGATGGCAGGTCACACCTGTACCAGCTAAGGATTGTGCCCTTTTTCTCCAGTTCCCTGTATGGACACTGGGATGTCCTGAGGCAGGATGAAGGGTTGGTGCCCTGCTGCTAGGACTGCCGCCTGCAGACAGCCCTCAGCTATCAGCAGCCAGACGCCATGCTGCCTTCCTGGGGAGGCCAGCAGCCACTGGCCAACAGATGTGGGAGAACAAAGGCCTGGGCCCGTTGCCAAATGGGGACATCTCTGAAGGGTCATCCCAACTTCAAAACTCTCTGGGGTCAGCTGAGGCTCCATCGAGACTATATGGCAGTTCAGAGTTCCTTCCTCCCTTCCCCTCCCCAGGTGGTGTGGCCAGGTTTCAGTCCAGAGGCAGGCAGAGCAACTGGTCCAGAGTGAGTGCACTGGGGTCAAGAGGTTTTGGCTGACATCGTGCTGAATTCAGCTCATTCAATGTACCACTTACAGTAGCTCCACGACTCTTTCACTATCCCCAAGATGGGTAAAATAGTGCAATATGTGCACCTTATTTTACAAAACCTTCAACAAGAAAAAAAATGATTCAAACTCTTTGAGATAAAGGTAGTCAAATGTCTAACCACAAGTCAGGATGTGGGGATTTTATCTGAGTCACTTAACCCAGTTAGTCATTAACCCAGTTTGCCAAGCGAGCTTAAACTATCTCCTTAATAGAAATAATATGGACCCTGTGCTAGCCCTGGGCAAATGTGAATACTTGAGCTCTAACCTAGGCTTCTCCTGAACCTTTGAAGACCCCAAGACACATTTGGTCAGGGGACATAAGTGATGTTTGAAAAAGTCCTTCACATGTTTATTTGAGGTCATGTCACTAATGGCTCCAGAACAGAGACCTCAGCCTGGTTTCTTCCTGGATGTGGAAGGTTGCAACCCCCTGCCCCCTCCCCACGTTCTCAGCAGGTGTTCCTGCATTGCTCTATTTCAGGAGTTTAGGAAGCCTAAGAAATACGTGTGTATCCAGCTCTGTTTTCACAACAAGGGTCAAAGCAAAAAACCACAGGTCAAAAGGAACCAGGAAAAGGAAAAAAAAGATACACTTTATCCATAAAATGTATTTTTAAACATCTGGTTTTCCTGTGCAGCTGTCTGGCCTGATTCCTCTCCATTGAAGAGCAAAATGTTTTGTTCTTTTTAAATGTATAATAATTAAAAATAAATTTTGAAAACTTACCTCAGGACCAGAATTTTTTTTTAGAATTGGAAAAGATCTCATAATTCATTTAATCCAACCCTTATTGTATGTAGGTGAAGAAATGGCACCAGGAGGATGACTTGCTGGTTCATGATGGGACTCACCTCTGCTAATGCAAGGGCTGACCGCCATAATCACCTCGTATGTGGACATTTATGACATCCCAAGACTCATAATTTCCCTTGAGAAGTTCCAAGTTGAGTAGATGGAAAAGATGTTGCCTGCTCCAGGTAATACTGGAGACATTAGGTGATGTGCTTCAAATTTCACAGCTAGTAACCTTACATCCCTGTTCAAAATTCAATGGTTCTTCTACATTAGAGATACAGCCTTTGGCCTGCCCCATCACTCTTCTCACCCCATCACTAGTCCCACCCTCTACTGGCCCTACCCCTCTCTTGCCCCACCCTCTCTCTCTGGCCCCACCCCTCTCTTGCCCCACCCTCTCTCTCTGGCCCCACCTTCTCACTGACCTGTCTTTTCATTGGCCCTGCCCTTCCAATGGCCCTACCCTCTTCCTGGCCCCACCTTATCACTGACCTGCCTTTTCACTGGACTTGCCCTCTCACTGGCCCCACCCTCTTGCTGGCCCCACCTTCTCACTGACCTGCCTTTTCATTGGCCCTGCCTTCTCACTGGCCCCACCTTCTTGCTAGCCCCTCAGGTCCTTCCATCCTCCCTCCTTATGGTTGCATGGCTTCCCACATTCTGTGCCTCTGGTGGCACAGGGTTCCAGCACCATCATTAGCTGCGAGGGTGATCCCTGCAAGTACCCTGAGATTCGAAATTCACCTTCCTCCTCTGTGAAATGAGAAGACTGGACTGGCCCCCTTCTAAGGATGTCTGCCGGAGGTCAGGTCTCTGGCTCAGGACAGACACAGATGTGAGACAATCGCACCACTCTTGCTGGACTGGCACACCAGGCCCACATAGTGACCCAGCCATGCAGCCCTCGGCCCCACAGGTTTCTTAGCTCACTTCCCTGACTCTCCTTTACTCCCTTTGTCTAATAACGTGTCTGAAAGTAAAACAGTTTCCTGGGGAACATTGTTTTCCCATTATAAATTCCTTTACAGCAAGCACCAAGTGACTGGCTGTGCACTGGTTAAAGCTTAAGGGTATTTCCTGAAGGCTATATTCGGCCTGAGCAGATTTTTGTGTTTTTAATTGTTATTTTCCTAAGAGAAAAGGTCAATGGCTATATTGTTTAGAAAATAGATTCAAACTGGATACATAAATTTCAGTGGGAACGAGAAGGGTCCCAGGAAAGAGGAGTCCCTGACCGTGAGCTGGGCATGTTAGGTCCACCGATTCATAAGGTCTCAGGCCAGTTGCAATAGATGGTGCTATGGAAAGGCTTCATTTGGGATCAGGTTGGAGAAGGTGTGTGTGTAGTGGGGAGAGGGAATCTCCTCAAGTAAGCTACATGAGAAGGTGCCTAATACGGTTTGGTTCTGTGTCCCCACCCAAATCTCATCTTGTAGCTCCCATAATTCCCATGTGTTGTGGGAGGGACCCAGTAGAAGATGACTGAATCATCTTCTTTCCCCTACTGTTCCTGTGACAGTGAATGGGTCTCACGAGATCTGATGGTTTTAAAAATGGGAGATCCCCTGCACAAGCTCTCTTTTCACCTGCCGCCATCCATGTAAGATGTGACTTGCTCCTCCTTGCCTTCCACCATGATTGTGAGGCCTCCCCAACCATGTAGAACTGTAAGTCCAATAAACCACTTGCTTTTGTAAATTGCCCAGTCTTGGGTATGTCTCTATCAGAAGCATGAAAACAGACTAATACAGTGCCTCAGAACTCCACATGGCTGATCTCTGAGCTACTGTAGCCTCTGTCTCTCCTCATACCTATGGCCTCCTGGGTGTTCCCTATAACCTGTTAGGTGAGAGGACAGATAATTTAAAATGGACTTGAGGAGCAAAATGCCACATATCAAGTCTTGTTTTTAAGAAATTGTTACCAGCTGATGAAAATACACATGGAGTATCCACAATGCCTTTGGAACTGAACTGCTGTACTTATTCTTCCAGATTATTTCAGACAGTGAGGATGTTCTTTCTGAAATGTTCTTGTCTATTTCCAATGAGTAAAAATAGAAGAGGGGAGAAAAAGCCAGGGCCTGAGCCAGCTTGTGGGCCTTTCTAGGTCACTATTTTATTGGTAATCATTTTTTCATAACTGTGTATTTATTCCCTATGGGTGTGTCCTGGATTCCATGGCAAATATCCTTTGATGACCACAGCAGTGTCTTCCGATGAAGGTCCAGGGCTGCATCCCAAACACCCCCACCGACAGCTCAGCCAACAGGACGGATCACGACTGAAACAGATGTTCTTGCTCCCCCGGCCAAAAAGTTGGAGTCCCTCCCTGGAGATGAGACACTTCCCTTTGACACCAGAAGCACCTTCCTGATTTCATCAGATGAGATACTTGTTTGAGGAATGACCCCAATGTCTTGCCTTAAGCAAACAAATAAAATGTTTGAATTTAGTGAGGGCATGAACCTGATATGTAAAATGTAGAGTTAGGAAAATTATATTGTATAGAAAATAGCACATTATTTCCCTGGTGAGCCAGCAACCTCCCAAAATAATTGTGTAAAACAGAGGATAAAAAGAGCTCAGCAAGAAACCCTTATGTCCTTGAGAAGGCAACCAAATTGGAGAATGAGGTTTAGTATATGGTATTTCTCAATAAGAACTGTAAAACTGAATTAAAACCTCAAAGCAATGATAAAACTCTTACTAAAATATGTGGTCCATGCATTTCTTCTGTGTGATTCTTCTGTGCGATTCTTCAGAACTGAACTGAACACCTTTGGAACTGAAAGACTCTACTTACACTTCCAGGTTATTTCAGACAATGAGGATGTTCTTTCAAAATTAACGTGCTTCTCAAAACTTAACTGGCACATGAGTCGCCTGGAGATCTTGTTAAAATGTAGGTTCTAATTCAGCAGGTCCTAGGTAAGGCCCCAGATTCTGCATGTCTAATAGGCTCCAAGGTTTACACTATTCTTAAAGCAGTGCAGTCATTTCCAAGTGTGGTCATTGGATCACTTGTATGAGAATCTCCTAGGTGATCTGTTGAAAAACACAGATTCCTGTGCTCCACCACAGACTTACAAAATCCAGTGTTTACAGTGATTGCCCAGGAATCTGTATTTAACACGCTTACCAATGATTCTTATTAAAGCTTGAGAACTGACACTGTCTATGGATAAATGGCTAATTTGGGATAACTAGGAAACTTGTAAGAGATGCCATGAGATTGTTGCACACAATGAAGAAGGTTTGGGCTGTGCTAAGTGGGTTCTTGTACTTCTACAGTAAGGGAAACTGCTAAGCAGTTAAGTGGCTGGGGCATAAAAAGCAGGTGCCACCAAGTCAGGCAGTCCAGGTGACAGGGAAGGAGCTTACAGGAGCATTAATGATGATAGGATACTGTACTAATTTCTGTTGCTAAAAGAAACTATAATTTTCAGTATTAAGCAGATGTTCCTTACTTTAAAAAATAGTTATGATTTTGGAAAGTTGCAGAAAATTAAGTTTTTATTCTCTTATCTTCTCATTGACTTCCATTATAATTTTGGAGGAGTTTTGTCATCATTTATGTGAATTCTACAATTGGTGGCGGGTCCTAGCATTTAGTTTTTATCATTTCTAGTCCTCAGTCTCCATTTCTTTGATGGAAGAGAAAAGAATTTGTAAACATATGCTAACTTTCATCAAGTAAGTTGCTTGAAAAAGTACAGTAAGTCTTTGTTCAAGATTACACTTGTTCGGTAATAATGATAGCTAACATTTGCAATGCATTTATTACGCACAGTACTTGGAACTGTGACAAGTCAATTAAGTTTATAATTTCAACCTCTCCTAAAAACAATCATATGAATATGTGCCATTATTATCCCCATTTTCTGTTGCATGAATGAATTGCCCAAGGTCACATAGACCATGAGGGGTCAAGGTCAATAAGGGGCCTGGTGCCAGGGCCTGAGGCCTTAACACTGTACTTCTTAGAGATGCTTATTGATTTAATCTTTAAACATTTTTTATTCAAGAAATAGATGTAATTTACTTAAATGCAGTGTTTTCAAATTTAGTCTTTTTTCTTTACTTTTTTCCTTTGATTCTCCATCCCACCTTTTACCCCATCATCTCATATGAACTACTCAGACAACCTCATAATTATCTTTCCATATTTTTCTAAGTTTATCTAATTCCACACACCCACACACATAAACATGCCTGTATGGATGAAAGGTGACTTGTTATTATAATTTGACTCCCCCTGATAATTAGTGGTTTGATCATTTTCCATATTCATCTTAGCTGTGTGGATTTATTCTTGTGAAGTGATTATTCATTTTCTTTACTCACTTTTCTGTTAGAGTGCATTTCCCTTTTCATCAATTCCTGAGATCTTTTTGTGTATTACAAATATTGTAAGACACTATTCTCTGCCTTAGAAGTATTTTTCCAGATCTGCTGTTTTGTCCGTTTTTAAAAGTGTACAATTTGTATGGGTCAAATATGTCTTTTTAATTTTCTACCTTCTGAGTTTCTAGTCTTTGTTAATAACATCTTCCTCTCCCAATATTAGACAGACTTTCCTAGATTTTTCTGCAGAAATTATTGCTTATTTTATTTATTTACTTATTTTGGCATTCAGTCTATAAGCCATCTGGAATTTATTTTTTATATGAAGTAAGTAGGCGCCCAATTTTATTTTACAGATAGTGGCAGTGCTTATTTTAAATAATCCATTCTTTTCCCACTAAATTTAAATCTCACTTAAATTATTAGCTATGCTCTATTTATTTGCCTTTATTTTTGGATTCTTCTTTCTGTCTCACTCTTATTTATTTATTCCTAGATGAATACCCTATTGATGCGATTACAATGCTTTAGAGTTTTCCCATATTTGGTAAGGCAATTATTTTTCAAAAGTATCTTGACCACAGATAATTATTCTCCTCTATAAATTTTAAGATCCTTTAATCTAATTTAAATATTTGATGGAATTATAACTGGAATTGCATTATGTCCAAATGCTAATTTAGGGATATCAATATTTTTATTGTAGTAAGGCTTCCCACCCAGGAATATGTAACATTTTTCTACTAGTTTGGAAACTCTTTCATGTCCTTTAATAAGATTTTATTGTTTTCTTCTTTGAAATCCAGTGTATTTTTGTTACTCCTCTATATTTTAGGGTTTCTGTCTGTATGATAAGTGGGATATTTTACCCATTTCTTTTTGGTGCTTTGTGATTAAATTGGAGGTGGGGGAATATTGATTTTGAATATTTAGGTTATATCTAAAACCCTAACATGATTTTTATTAATTCAATTATTAGTCTCGGATGTTTATAGCTACATGGTAGTATAATCAGTAAGCTCTAGTTTTCAATGTTTATAATGTAATTTCATTTTCTTATCTTACTAAAAATTTCTAAGAACCTTGAGGCAATGTTGGATCTTTTTGATAAAAAGGAGCATTTCTGTTTATTGACCAATTTTAATTGAAATGACTTTATGAATATGCTATTTAGGATTAAATTGTGATTGATTTTTGATAGTCTTCACTATATTTATACAGCATCTGATAGTCCTATATGACTTTGAGATTTAAATAAAAATAACTGCTATTTTGTAAACTGATTTTCACTTTAACAAGAGACACTCTAAACACCACATGAAAATAGCTATACTTACATGCCTTTTTTTTCTCTCTCTCTCTCGAGACAGGGTCTTGCTATGTTTCCCAGAGTGGTCTTGAGCTCTTGGGCTCAAGCAGTCCTCCCAACTCAGCCTCCTAAGTTGCTGGGAGTATGTCTAGCGAATTTTTATGGCTACAGAGGGTTTTATTTGCTGGCTGTACATAATTAATTACTACAAACCATATGGTTAAAGTTTTAGATGGTTTTCAGAGTTCACCAGTATGAAAACCATCACAATAAATATAATTGTAAAATGCCAGCATTTTCAACAGCTTCTATGGCATGGATATGTCCCTGTTTATTCAATCTTTTTCCTATTCATGGGACTTCAACTTTTTGCACTCTTTTGCAACTACAGCTAATGCTTCAACATATTTTCACATATATCCTGGGGGAGTTATGTTTATATTCTATAGAGTAAATTCATAAATAAAGAATTGTGTGCTGGTTCAATTATTTTAATTCTATTTGCTTATCTTGCCAGATTGCTTTTCAAAAGAAACGTAACAATTTATACTTTCACCTGCTATGTATGATAATGATTTCTTCCTGATCCTCATCAGCACTGAATACGAGTGGCAATTTTATTACTTGACATATATAAATGAAATATATATGAAATAAAATATGTATTTATTATTTTTTTCATATATATGTCTGTCGTGGTCTATCCTTTAGTAGAATAATTCAGCCCGTTTATATTTAATGGAACTACCAATAAGCTGAATATTATTCCTTCCATTGATTTATGACTTTTATTTATTTCACTTATTTAGTCTCTCCTTTCTTCCTTTTCTTTCTTTCTTTCCCCTGGATCACTCAAGTTATTATCTCTTTCCCATTTCTTCGTATTTTCAGAAGTTCTTTTCTGCTTTACCATTTGCTAGAGGCTACCTTCACTGTCCCTATAGTCACAATCCAAGCCTTATTTCCTACTATTACCATAAAACTAATGTGGCCAGAAAACATCGATGCCAAAACTTGTTCACACATATGCAGCAGAGAGGGGCTGAGGAGCAGAAAAGGAAAAGGGAGTAAAAATGAAGTATTTCTATGCCTTCCAAACATCTTTGTCAGCTGCTTAGGATCTAATGCTTCTTGGATGAAATTCCTTTGTTGATCTGGTTTTGTCCCTATAAAGGTAAGGACTAGAGTCACCCCAAGGTAGGATCCCACGCAGGGGTGCAACGTTTCAGTGCAAAGTGCACATCGGAGGACATGAAGATGCAAGCTGGGTAATAATACGGAAGGATGGAGATTACTCACATGGACCTTTGCTCACTTCTCCTAGCTCGGTGACCCCAACCAAGCCAGGCTAAGTGTGAGAAAGAAAGCTCTGGGGCAAATTTGGACAATAGAAAAAAAGTCCAGAAGAAAACATAGATTGCCGTCATTCCACTGTCCAGAGAAAGCTACTGCTGACCTTTAGAAGTATTTTCTTTCACTGTTATTTTTGTGTGTTTGCTTCTGTGTTAACAGGCATTTATAACATTGACTTTCTCGGCCAGCCACGGTGGCTCACGCCTGTAATCCCATCACTTTGGGAGGCTGAGGCAGGTGGATCTCCTGAGGTCAGAAGTTCGAAACCAGCCTGGCCAACATGGCAAAACCCCATCTCTACAAAAAATACAAAAATTAGCCGAGTGTGGTTGCAGGTGCCTATAGTCCCAGCTACTCGGGAGGCTGAGGCAGGAGAATGGCATGAACCCGGGAGGCGGAGGTTGCGGTGAGCCGAGATCAAGCTACTGCACTCCAGCCTGGGCAACAGAGTGAGACTCTGTCTCAAAAATAAAAGAATATTGACTCTCTCATTTACTGTGTGTCTTTGGTCTAGTCACTTCTTTTGAATCTCACTTTCTTTTCTGAAAAATGGATATAAAGATGGTACTAGCCTCACCTATCTGTTAAGAGAGTTAAATAAGGTAAGGCATGTACAGTGTTTAGGACCCAACACAGAGTAAACACTCAGTTACGTTAGCTTTCACCTCCTCCTCTTCTTCCTCCTCCGTGGTCATGCTGATGTAGCCTTTCTCAGGCTGCTTACCTCATACTTACAGAGTTGTTGTGAGATAACAAGAGATAAGAACTATAAATGTCATCCTTGTAAACCGCAAGCCTCCTGGATTTATATCTAGGATACTGAAGACCAAATGTTTCCTCTTTCAAAAAATATTTGGCAATCACCACCATGTTCACACAAGTTAGCTGGATTCTGGGGGGAATACAAAACTATTTAAGATGATATCCCTTCCCTTGAATTATAACAATTGGCTTCTTACATTATTCCCTAGGAGGACTCTAGATATCAAGTCATACTCTAAAATTAAGTAATAAGCATTGTGTTATTGGCACACAAATAAGAAAATAAATCAGTGGAACATATTACAGACTCTAGAAGGAAACCCTTGTGTATATGGGAATTTAGCTCATAAAAACCAAGACATTTCAAATTGGTGGCAGAAGAAACTTCAATCAATAATGTTGAGAAAATTTGCCTTGGGTGACGAAATGGTCTGTACACCAAAACCCTGTGAAATGAGTTTGCCTGTATTTACAAACCTGCATGTGTACTCCTGAACCTAAAATAAAAGTTAAAAATTTTTTTTTAAATTGAGAGAAAATTGGCTATACATTTAGCAAAAGAAATAAAGACCCCTTAAAACACTGATATGGTTTGGCTGTGTCCCCACCCAAATCTCATCTTGAATTCCCACATGTGTGGGAGGGACCCAGTTGGAGGTAATTGAATCGTGGGGTCAGGTCTTTCCCATGCTGTTCTCGTGATAGTGAGTAAGTCTCATGAGATCCAATGGTTTTGAAAACTGGAATTTCCCTGCGCAAGCTCTCTCTGTTTGCCTCCTGCCATCCATGTAAGACGTGACTTGCTCCTCCTTGCCTTCTGCCATGATTGTGAGGCCTTGCCAGCCACATGGAACTGTAAGTCCTTTAAATTCTTTTTCCTTTTTCTTTAAATTACCCATTCTTGGGTATGTCTTTATCAGCAGTGTGAAAATGAATTAATACACACATCATGCACAAAAAGTAAACTTCATATGGGTTAAAGAGTTAAGAACCAAAAATCCCAAAATAAAACCTCATGTTAGAAGAAAATATAGATGAGTCAGTTTACTGCCTCATAGCAAACTTCCCCTAAAACAGTGCCTTACAATTATAATTATTGTTGCTCACAAGCCTACAGGTCCTCTGGGCAGTTCTGTTGTTCTGGGCCAGATGGGGCTGACCACAGGTGGGCTTGCTCACAAGGCTGTGGTCAGCAGGTGGATGTGGTCAGCAGGGTATCTAGGATGGCCTAACCCACTGTGTCTTCTGGTTGGCTGGATACTGGCATGAGAATGACTGGGCCACATGCCTTTTATTTTCCAATAAGTCAGTCTGCACTGGCCAATGGAATGTGGTCAAATTGGCAGTGCCTTATGAAAATCCAGGCTGGCTTATTGGAAAGAAGCAAATGGTGCACACTATCACTTCTACCACAGGCCACTCACTGGCCAATGGAGGCCACATACAGGGAGATGGGTGGCATCTTTTGATGGACAAAGCAGCAAAGTTGTATTACAGGGCATGGATACAGAGAGTGAAAAACTATAGCCATTTTTGCAATTTCCCATGGTGAGTAGGTTTTTTTTTTATTATTTAATGCTTACAGAATTGATTTCATAAACATTTTAAATTTAGGCACAGTCAAAAATTCTATAAACAAAATCAAAAGAAAAAGATCAAATTGAAAAAAATATATGAAATTTTTTCTACCATATATGAGCAGCATATATGGTAGACAAAATATTTCTATTAAACAATCAAAAGATGACATTCTAATTTAAAAATAGACAAAAGTCAAAAATGGTCAGTTCCCTAAAAGAAGTACACCACATAAACATATGAAAAGATGCTCAATCTCAATAGTAATCTAGAAAAACACATTTAAAGAAAAGCAAAATAAAGATCATTATTGAAATGATTGGCAAAGATAAAGGTAGCATTCATAGTGTTGTAGGCATGCAAAGAAACGCTTTCATGTACTATTGAGGGAGGTATAAATTTGTATATCTTTTGTGGAGGCCCGTCAGCAATATATATCAAAATATATTTAGCATGTGGGTACCTTGTGTCTCAGCAATTTCTCTTCCAGGGATGTTTCTTAAATGATCAATTGTTTATAACAATTGAAAACAACCTAAAGTCTAGCCATAGGGAATTGGGCACTCAACTTATGGCAAATCCCCATATGTGATAATGTGCAACTATTAAAAAGAAAGAGACAGGTCTATTTGAACTGTTGGAGGAAAGACTGCATGACATACTGTTCAGTGAAAAAAGTGATATTGTGTATCATATAATCCTATTTTGGTGAAGGCCACTTTGTTTCAACCTCTAGGACTTTACCCATGTTATTCCTTCTGAGGGGAAATACAACCACTCATTTTCTAAAATACACTAGAGTCCATCCTCAACAGCCCCCAGATGACACATCTTTCCCTCCCAGGAGAACTGACAATTTCTTCCCTGGCACTCCTTGGACCTGTACACAATTCTACAAGTCCATTTCTGTGTTTATCCTTTCTGCTGCCTAATCTCTCTCCCTCTCTCTCTCATACACACACACACACACACACACACACACACACACACACACACACAGAGTAGTTGGTTTAAAGAAAGAGGAAGAAAAATAAATAGAAGTTTTGTTAATGGAGTAGACTGGGACATTCCCCATTCATCTTTGCCTCTTTTAATGTTAATCAGCTCAAAATATACTAACACTATTAACACTAATAGTGTTATGAGTACTATTAATTAGTGTTATAATACTATTAATACTAATAGTGTTAATACTATTAACAGTGTTATTAATACTGTTAATTAATACTAATCATGTTATTAATGCTATTACTAATACTATTAGTTATAATAATATAATTATATAACATTTATAATGTTATATAATTATACATAATTATATATTTATAATGTTATATAATTATACATAATTATATATTTATAATGTTATATAATTATATATAATTATATAATCAATCTTATATAATAATATATAATTATATATTAATATTATATAATTATATAATTAATATTATATGATTATATAATAATATACAATATAATTAATATTATATATTAATTATTGTAGTATTAAATATTATTTAATTAACTATTAAATATTTAATGTTGATATTAAATATTATTAACACTAACATTCATACTATTAATAATGATACTATTAATGATAATATTAATAGTGTTGCTAATAACATTAATACTAATAGTGTTAATTAATACTGTTATTAATATTAATAGTGTTAGTATATTCTGAGCTGATTAACATTAAAAGAGATGAGGCTGAATGCTGAATGTCTTCAGTTGTCTACCTGTTTGATGAGGGAGCAATGCCCTGGCTCAGGGCTGCAAGGACAGAGGACCATGTCAGCACATTAGTCTGCCAAATGTGCCCCTTCAGTGTTTCCAGTGCAGAACAAAAATGGGTTTATCCAGTATATGAACTTTACTTGTTAAAAAATGTATGTGTTAATCTACTGAAGCTGTATATAAATTCCCATAGTTCATAAAAAGTGGAAGACACTTTGAGTTTGAGGGAAAAGAAGTCTGTCTGCTTGAACTGTGCTCAGAACAGTGGCATGGCAGCAAAGTTAAAAATCCACAGGGATGGAGAGAATAAAGCAAGGCACTGCATCAGGCCATTCATTGCTATAAAGAAATACACCAGGTTGGGTAATTTATAAAGAAAACAGTTCTGCGGGCTGTATAGGAAGCATAGCGGCATCTACTTCTGAGGAGGCCTCAGGAAGCTTCCAATCATGGCAGCATGTAAAGGGGAAGCAGGCACGTCACATGATGCAAGCAGGAGCAACAGCGAGAGGGGTGTGCCACACACTTTTAAACGAGATCCCCAGAGAATTCACTCACTAGGGCAAGGACAGCATGAAGAGAACAGTGCCAAATCATTCATGAGGTATCTGCCCCATGATCCAATCACCTCCCACCAGGCCCCACCTCCAACAATGGGGATTACATGTCAATCTGAGGTTTGGGCAGGGACACACATCCAAACTATATCAGGCACATTCCCCAAGAAAACCTACTTCAAAAGAAGAGACCATTGTTGCAAGATGAAATCATTTTGTGTGACGAAAGAAAGAAAAATAAAGAGAAAGAAAGAGAGATAGAGAGAAAGAGAGAAAGAGAGGAGGGAGGAAGGAAAGAAGGAAGGAAGGAAGGAAGGAAGGAAGGAAGGAAAGGAAAAAGGAGACCACTTACCCTTTAAGAAAAAAAAAAACCTACATATACTCATTATATGTTAAAGTACAGAATTCTTGGTGCATTGCAATGTACAATACTGGATTTGGGGGTCTTCATGTATATTTATATTTTGTTAAAATGTGACCATCTAGGAGTAATCTTTCCATGTTGCCCCACCTTGAAACACACTGTGTGTAATGATTACATTTTAAATCATGCCTTCTCTGTGTTCTCCTAGTGCAAACCCCAAAAAATGGAGTTTAGTGATTTTTTTTAATGTGATCATGTAGGAACCTCTGTCAATTACCAGATTCCAGACAATTTTTTAAAAACTACTTCACATATAATAGCTATCAAATATAGAACTGGCTGGGGTTACAATGGGAATAATGACAATACCTATAAACCCTAAGTATTTGATATAAAAATTATAGAAGGCTAAAAACTAAAACATGCCAACAGTCTTTAAATTTTCTGAAAGCATGAGATTTTATCTTAACATAGAAATGAACTCTTCTCAGACAAAAGCACCTATACTTTCCCCAAATCTTACATATCAATTAAAATTTATCAGATTACTCATCAAACAGGTTTATTTTACAGTTAAATATTCTAGGTTAACTGTTGACTTACTGCTTTTAGTGATTCTTGAAGCATGGAGTTGGGCTATTTTTTCTTTGCAAAATGCATATTTTTTGAGTATTTCTTCTGAGTGTTCTCCTAGGAGTAGAGTTCCTCTGGGATGGCCAGAGGCTGGCGTTGTTTTTGTTGTTGTTGTTGTTGTTTGAGACGGAGTCTCACTCTGTCGCCCAGGCCGGAGTGCAGTGGCACGATCTCAGCTCACTGCAAGCTCCACCTCCCGTGTCCACAGAGGCTGGTGTTGTTTAAAGAAATAAAACTAACACTGGGGCTGTCCCATCTTGCTGGCCCATGATAAAAGAAGGGTGCTCCTCAGCAAAGGAAGCAATCAACAAAGTGAAGAGACAGCCACAGAAGGAGAGGAAGACTGCAAACCACCCACCTGAAAAGGGATTATTAACCAGAATACGTAAGGAGCTCAAACAGCTTTATAGGAAAACATATAATAATTCAATTTAAAAATAGGCCAAAGAAAAGAATAGACATTTCTCAAAAAAAGACATACAAATGGCAAACACGTATATGAAAAGGTGCTCAACGTCACTGATCATCAGAGAAATGCAAATCAAAACTACAATGAGATATCATCTCACACCAGTTAAAATGGCTTTTATCCAAAAGTCAGGCAATAACAAATGCTGTTGATGATGTGAAGAAAAGGGAACCCTCATACACTGTTGGTGAAAATGTAAATTAGTACAACCATTATTCAGAACAGTTTGGAATTTCCTCAAAAAACTAAAATTAGAGCTACCATACGATCCAGCAATCCCACTGCTACATATATACCCCAAAGAAAGAAAATCAGAATATCAAAGAGATGTCTGCACTCCCATGTTTATTGCAGCACTATTTACAATAGCTAAGATTTGGAAGCAGCCTAAGTGTCCATCAACAGACTAATGGATAAAGAAAATGTGGTACATATATACAATAGAGTACTATTCAGCCATAAAATGAATGAGATCCTGTCATTTGCAAGAACATGGTTAGAACAGGAGGACATGGTGTTATGTGAAATAAGCCAGGGACAGAAAGTCAAACTTGGCATGTTCTCACTTATTTGTGGGAGCTAAAAATTAAAATAATTGAACTGATGGAGATAGAGAGTGAAAAGATGGTTACCAAAGGCTGGAAAGGGTAGTGAGGGAGAGGAGGGGAAGTGGGATGGTTAATAGGTACAAAAATATAGTTAGAAAGAATGAATAAGACCCAGTATTTGCTAGTACAACTGAGTGACTATAGTCAAAAATAATTTAATCGTAGATTTAAAAATAACTAAAAGATAGGTCAGGAACGGTGGCTCATGCCTGTAATCCCAGCATTTTGGGAGGCCAAGCCAGGCGGATCACCTGAGTTCAGGAGTTTGAGACTAGCCTGGCCAACATAGTGAAACCCCATCTCTAATAAAAATACAAAAATTAGCTAGGCATGGTGGTGCATGCCTGTAATCCCAGCTACTCGGGAGGCTAAGGCAGGAGAATCACTTGAACCTGGGAGGCGGAGTTTGCAGTGAGCTGAGATAGAGCCATTGCACTCCAGCCTGGGCGACAGAGCCAAACTTTGTTTCAAAAAAATAAATAATAGTCCGGGCATGGTGGCTCACGCCTGTAATTCCAGCACTTTGGGAGTCAGAGGCGGGTGGATCACGAGGTCAGGAGATCGAGACCATCCTGGCTAACACAATGAAACCCCGTCTCTACTAAAAACACAAAAAATTAGCTGGGTGTGGTGGCGGGCGCCTGTAGTCCCAGCTACTCGGGAGGCTGAGGCAGGAGAATGGCGTGAACCTGGGAGGCAGAGGTTGCAGTGAGCCGAGATAGGGTGACTGCACTCCAGCCTGGGTGACACAGCAAGACTCCGTCTCGAAAAATAAATAAATAAATAAATAAAATAGATAAATAAATAAATAAAAATAAATAAATACATAACGAAAAGAGTATAATTAGATTGTAACACAAAAAAAGAAGTGCTTAAGGTGATGGATACCCCATTTGTACTGATGTAATTATTACACATTACATGCCTGTGCTGAAATATCCCATGTAACCCATAAATATATACACCTATTATGTAGCTACAAAAATAAAAAATTAAAAAATTTTTTTACCTCTCCCTCCCCTCCCCCTCCCCCTCCCCCTCTCCCTGTCCCTCTTTGCACGGTCTCCCTCTGATGCCGAGCCGAGGCTGGACTGTACTGCTGCCATCTCGACTCACTGCAACCTCTCTGCCTGATTCTCCTGCCTCAGCCTGCCGAGTGCCTGGGATTGCAGGCGCGCGCCGCCACGCCTGACTGGTTTTCGTATTTTTTGGTGGAGACGGGGTTTCGCCGTGTAGGCCCAGCTGGTCTCCAGCTCCTGACCGCGAGTGATCTGCCAGCCTCGGCCTCCCGAGGTGCCGGGATTGCAGACGGAGTCTGGTTCACTCAGTGCTCAATGGTGCCCAGGCTGGAGTGCAGTGGCGTGATCTCGGCTCGCTACAACCTCCACCTCCCAGCCGCCTGCCTTGGCCTCCCAAAGTGCCGAGATTGCAGCCTCTGCCCGGCCGCCACCCCGTCTAGGAAGTGAGGAGCGTCTCTGCCCAGCCACCCAGTCTGGGAAGTGAGGAGCGCCTCTTCCCGGCCGTCATCCCGTCTGGGAGGTGGGGAGCGTCTCTGCCCAGTCGCCCATCGTCTGGGATGTGGGGAGTGCCTCTGCCTCACCGCCCCATCTGAGATGTGAAGAGCGCCTCTGCCCGGCCGCGACCCCGTCTGGGAACTGAGGAGTGTCTCTGCCCCGCGGCCACCCCATCTGGGAGGTGAGGAGCGTCTCTGACCGGCCGCCCCGTCTGAGAAGTGAGGAGCCCCTCCGCCCGGCAGCCGCCCCGTCTGGGAAGTGAGGAGTGTCTCCGCCCGGCCAGCCGCCCCGTCCGGGAGGTGGGGGGCAGACCCCGCCCGGCCAGCCACCCCGTCTGGGAGGTGGGGGGCGCCTCTGCCCCGCCGCCCCATCTGGGAAGTGAGGAGCCCCTCTGCCCGGCTGCCACCCCATCTGGGAGGTGTACCCAACAGCTCATTGAGAACGGGCCATGATGACGATGGCGGTTTTGTCGAATAGAAAAGGGGGAAATGTGGGGAAAAGAAAGAGAGATCAGATTGTTACTGTGTCTGTGTAGAAAGAAGTAGACATAGGAGATTCCATTTTGTTCTGTACTAAGAAAAATTCTTCTGCCTTGGGATGCTGTTAATCTATAACCTTACCCCCAACCCCGTGCTCTCTGAAACATCTGCTGTGTCCACTAAGGGTTAAATGGATTAAGGGCGGTGCAAGATGTGCTTTGTTAAACAGATGCTTGAAGTCAGCATGCTCCTTAAGAGTCATCACCACTCCCTAATCTCAAGTACCCAGGGACACAAACACTGCGGAAGGCGGCAGGGCCCTCTGCCTAGGAAAACCAGAGTCCTTACATGTTTATCTGCTGACCTTCCCTCCACTATTGTCCTATGACCCTGCCAAATCCCCCTCTCCGAGAAACACCCAAGAATGATCAATAAATACTAAAAAAATTAAAAAAAAAATTTTTTTTAAGTGTGCTCCTTATTCTTCAGGAGTTGGGAAATACCATCAAAAGACAGAACAGGTGGCACCCATGCACCCGATGCTCTCTCTCTCTTTTTTTTTTTTTTTGAGAGGGAGTGTCACTCTGTCACCCAGACTGGAGTGTAGTGGCATGATCTTGGATCACTGCAACCTCTGCCTCCTAGGTTCAAGTGATTCTCCTTCTTCAGCCTCCCAAGCAGCTGGGATTATAGACGCACACCACCATGCTCGGCTAATTTTTGTATTTTTAGTGAATATAAAAATTCACCGTGTTGGCCAGGCTGGTCTCGAACTTCTGACCTCAGGTGATCCACCTACCTTGGCCTCCCAAAGTGCTGGGATTACAGGCATGAGCCACCTCACCCGGGCATCTGATCTGCAAAGATCTAGCACCATTGTGCACATGTCTTCTTAGAGCCTATGTCCGCACAAAGTGATGCAGCATTGGCCAGTCCAGTGAACTCAGGTGTGTAAACCGAAAGTAAAATCTTAAACCCCTTAACCTACTGAAGAGATGCCCCTCTTTGCCAAGGGGACCCCAGAAAGACCTGAAAAACTGAACTCCCAGCCATGACAGGAAGGCAGATCAGACATGTGCTGTTGTACCCCTCCCTTTGGAGAGTAGGCATAACTGACCAGCATTACCATTAACATAGAGGTCATGAGGCTGACAAAACAGACTTTTTAGAAATAAGATGCCACATTCCAACCTGAGTCTGGTGTAACCTTACATGACAGATAGCAGACCCTGAAGCAAATTAAAATATTTTACCCCAAAATATATTCCTGTGACATATTTGAAATGGCCCTGCAACGCCATCTTTTGTGGGGGGAAATTTGCATCTGTTATAGAATCTCCATTAATGCAGCCATATTTCCCCTTTCTAGTCCTTTCCCAGATCTAGGAGATTAAATGAGAGTGTGACACCGTTAAGGTCCAAAAAGAGACACTTACCATCTATTTTCTCTGCAGGTGGCTGCCTGTGAGTTTCATCTACATAACAAGAGCCTTGGGCTCCACAACTCCCCTTATCTTAGCTCAAGAAAAGATATCCTGCCTCTTTAGGCTGAACAAAAATACACCTTCCTCATACTGACTTATGATTTTACCTGTAATTCCTGACTTCCTAAAATGTATAAAGCCAAATTGTAACCCAGTCTCCTCAGGCACACTTTCTCAGGACCTCTTGAGATGGTTTCGTGGGCCATGGTCACTCCTATTGGCTCAGAATAAACCTCTTTAAATATTTTACAAAGCTTTTGGGGTTTTTTATTCCCCTCAGCAGGTGCATGAGAAGTTTCGAAGGGTCAAGATGCAATCTTTCCATAAATGTCTCTTAGACGGGTGTTTCCAAAGCCCCCATAGCCATGAACTTCCCATGAGAGGTATGACACGTTTCCTGAAGGGTACACCACCATGATGTAGATTTTCTCCCTTTGTCCGCATTAAAATTGTCTGCATCCTACCTATACCACAGGCAGAACTATCCTATGCTGTACCTCCCTACCACATTTGCATCCATTGTTTGTCCTTTGGCAGATTGGGCACATTCAAAAACAGCCATTGCTTACCCATTGCCCCAAGAACCTTCCAACCGAAGGAACGAGGACACTTGGAGGCGCATATGGTTTCTTGTGTTTCTAGCCAACACACTAGAAAAGGCCAAAATGTTAATATCATGACTTCACTTTGGAAATATTTACTGGATAAATGCATTCCAGTAGAAACCTAAGCAGAGGTGACTCTTGGATTCTTGTGTAACATCTCCTACGGCAAAAGTTTCCCTTTGCCCCAAGCTAGAGCCCCTCTTGGGAAAGGATCTCTTGGCGTATTGGTCTGTAGGCAAATTTCCTCAAAGACGGCAGCACCTTCTGGAGTTTTCAGGTTTAGAGCCAGTGACTACTTACCAGTTCGTTGACTCAAACATGTCTTTGGTCTCAATCCACGCAAACCACTTGGGCTCCAAAGTCAGCTCAAATCATCTCACAGATAGAAGAAGGAAATTCCTACCAACTCCACTACCAAGACATTTCTCAAGGCCATGTGACTTTACAAGCAGAGAGAGCTGGGACTAGCTGAGATATATCTGGAAATTTATTTTAAAATCTGAGCTCAGGACTTTCCAAGGAGGAACTTAAAAAGAAAAGAAAAGAAAAAAACTCCACCTATTCAAGAGTCAATGAACAGCTTTCATTTCATTTATTTCTTTTTGGACAGGGTCTTGCTCTTTCACCCAGGCTGGAGTGCAGTGGTGTGAACTTTTAAAATTTGTTTGTGGGCTGTCTTCCAGCTTCCACTGCTTTAATAGCCTATCTCCTCTCAACCATTAACTATAATTAGTGTATAAGGACAGCTATTTCAACCCTTGAGGTCCTTACTTCAAACCGTCCTAAAGAATTAAAATGTAGTCCTAAGTGGCACTTTTCCAGGATCATAAGAATTCCTTCCCCTTCAAAAGCTTAGAGTAAAGATAAATCAGACAGAAGGAGAATTATCCTTTTATTGGCTCAAAGCAACCACTGGCTCCCTTCTCAGTGGTGTGATGTTCTGGAAGGGAGATTAGTGTCTTCTGAGGGTTGTTGCAATAATGGAGAAACACTTGGCCAAGACTTTCTTCCCCCGCCAGTGTCCTCTACCTAGGATTGTCAAATTTTGGAAGTACTCAAAAGTTCTTCAATAGAGGGATACGCAATGAAAAATTTGCTACTGTTTGGGATTCGTTAAGTCAATTTAATTTCTGCTTAATACAAAGTTCTAGTGCCCACAATTTTGTTACTATTATTAACTTTCCAGTACCAGTGATGTGCTGAGATTTCTGCAGTGGTTCCTGAGTGCTGGATTTAAGGTCTGCTGGTGAAAATGATCAGTTACAGTCATATGCTGTAACTGATATGCTATTCCACCAGTCTGAAAGGAGACAACGGCAGCAGGACCTGCCGTAAAGAGGCCAGGGGATGCTCAGTGAGATGACTTCTCCTGTCTCCCCAGTTGAGTCTCCCATCCTATGGTTGGATGGTGGTGATGGCCACAGTGAGGCCTTGCCCAAACTCAGAAACGTCCAAGACTCTACTATTCCCAACCACATGTCCCTGAACCTTCAGCACACTTACCTTTAGGCAAGCCAGTCTGATGTTGTTTAAAAACATTTTTTTTTCTCTGCCACAGCACTGGATGGCCACATATTATGGAAGAATGGCTTATCTTTATTCATGCTCAGTTCCTTTGTGATACCATTGCGGTGGCCCAGCTGAGGAGTACAATCCTTTCGAGGCAAAGAAGAAACTGCACTTAAAAGGCCTGGCCAGGACCTACCAGCTTCACAGGGGCAAATCTAGACCATATCCTCCCACAGTTTGTTAGAAATGATGCCAGCCTATTGAGATTGTTTCTGAGTGGTGAGAAACAACGACAAGAGTTCATGCAAAACACAAGTGTAAATGTCATCATTTTATTCTTTTTGTTGATAAACCGCTGGAGAGCCAAGGTCACATCCTGAATTTCTTTCAGATCTTTTACATATTAGGCATAGAATCCCAAAAGTTGTAAGTTCTAAAGAGTCTTAATAGTATACTGACAAAAATATGAATGACATTTGTTTAAGGCTACTTATTGTAAAACTACCTGTAATAAGGAAAGACTGAAAACAGCCTAAATCTCATTAGTAGGAAACTGGTTGAAATGGAACACCCACACAATGCAGTATTCTGCAGCTATAAAAATGTATGAAGATATCTATATATTGCAATCGAGGGATTTCCACATGTGTGAAGTTAAAAAGCCAGATGCAGAGCAATACAGCAGCATGCCACCATTTATCTAAGAAGGGAAGGGGAGTTAAACACTTATAAGTATTTGCTTGCCTATTGTTTAAGTAATGGCAGGATTAAGACATAAAGCTAATGAAAATGTTAACAATATCAGTAATTGTATGTAGTGACTACATGTTGAAATGCTAACATTTTGGGGGCGGGTGCAATGGCCCACGCCTGTAATCCCAGCACTTTGGGAGGCTGAGGAGGGCGGATCATGAGGTCAGGAGTTCGAGACCAGCCTAGCCAACGCAGTGAAACCGCATCTGTACTAAAAATACAAAAATTAGCTGGGTGTGGTGGCGGGCCCCTGTAATCCCAGCTACTCAGGAGGCTGAGACTGGAGCATCGCTTGAACCTGGGAGGCGGATGTTGCAGTGAGCAGAGATCATGCCACTGCACTCCAGCCTGGGTGACAGAACTAGACTCCGTCTCAAAAAAAAAAAAAAAAAAAAAAAAAAAAAAGCTAACATTTTGGACATACTGGGTTAAATAAAATACAGTATTAAAATTAATTCCATCTATTTCTTTTTATTTATTTTTGTAATGTGGTTCCTGGAAAATTTTGATTACATGTGTGTCTCTAGTATTCCTATTGGAGAGAACTGCCATGGAGATGCCCTCTCATCACCATATACACCACCTTGCCAGCAGAAAGGGCATGGACTCCCAGATGAGAAAATGTTGGTGATATGGACTAATAAGACTATTTGAGACAAATACTCATTGACATTCAAAGAGGTTCTCAGCCAGGTGTGGTGGTTCAAGCCTATAAATCCAGCACTTTGGGAGGCTGAGGCGCATGGATAACTTGAGCTTAGGAGTTCAGGACCAGCCTAAACATAGCAAGACCCCATCTCTACAAAATACACAAAACTTAGCTGGGTGTGGAGGCATGCACCTGTGGTTCCAGCCACTCGGGAGGCTGAGGTGGGAGGATTGCTGGAGCCCAGTAGATGGAGGCTGCAGTGAACCATGATTGCACTCCAGCTTGAGCAACAAAAGAAACCCTGTTTTTTTTTTTTTTTGAGGGGGGGTTTTCGTTTCACAAAAGGTTCTGTCACACTCTTAGATCTACTCAGCCCCCAAATCCCAAGTTAGGCAAACAAAGTCACATGCTGTTAGACTAGAAATTAGGAAATCAGGAATCAAAAAAAAAAAAAAAAAAAAACCAAATTGTTGAGGAAAGAGCTGCCTTTCTCCAGAACTTAGAATTGATGTTTAGTGGTATTAAAATCCACAGTGAGCATCCAACCCACAGAGACATTTGGATCTGTGAGAAAATGGAAATACCCGCGGATATCTTCAGAGGTCATTAGAAGTTGTGTTTGGTATAAACCTGTGGTACGATCATTGTTCACTCATGGACTGTCTTCTAGAAGAACATACTCTCTGTCTGTAATGTTTGCGTCATGAAAAATGTAGGAAGGTGTCATCATTGCTAATACCAAAGATTAGGGAGTTTCATCTTAAACACTAGTATCTTCCCCAACAAGTGATCATTCCTCTATGTATGTAAATACTTTTGACGCTTCTTTTTTTAGCTAGTTGGTTTTTTCTTTTGAATGTAGCTTTTGTCTGATTACAAAAATAATATAAACTGTCCCAAAATTGTTAGAAAATGCTAAAAAGTATATATAAAGAAAGATCTAAAATCTCAGGACCCAGATGTAGCCTCTGTTAATATTTAGAAATATCTTCTTCCAGGTGATGTTCTCTGCATATTATAATAATTAGATATAGAATCCTATATTTTTGAATAAAGTGATATCATATTATACATACTGTTTTCTGTCTTGCCCTTTTGCTCAACAATATGTTGTGGACAGCTTTTCATGACATGAGATTTAATGCTACATTATTGTCTTAATAGTTATATGCTATTTCATGGAACAGATGACCCTCATTTAAAGTCTCTTGTAGATGAACATTGGAATTAATTCCAACTTTTCCTATCATAAACAACACTGCAATGAATATCCTTTTACACTGATATTTTCATATTGTCTGATGTAAAATTACACTGTAGATTTTTACCCTTCCAAGATTTTGAATGTGATTGCCTTGCAGAAAGCTTTCCACAACTTATACCAGCAGCATATGATTATGTTTGTTTTCTGATGCTTTTACTGAAACTAGGTATTTTAATACTTTTGATGGACAGAGATGCCTGTCTGTTGTGCCATAACATATTAAATTGCCATTTTTCAACATCTGTTGACCTATAAACGACTATTTCATATGGATAGACTTAATATAAATTTCTTTTTCTTTTTTTCTTTTTTTTTTTTTTTGAGATGGAGTCTCACTCTGTCACCCAGGCTGGAGGTCAGTGGCACAATATCAACTCACTGCAACCTCTGCCTCCCAGGTTCAAGCGATTCTCCTGCCTCAGCGTACCAAGTAGCTGAGATTATAGGCGCCCACCACCACACCCAGCTAATTTTTGTATTTTTAGTAAAGATATGGTTTCACCATGTTGGCCAGGCTGGTCTCAAACTCCTAACCTCAAGTGATTGGCCCACCTTGGCCTCCCAAAGTGCTGGGATTACAGGTATGAGCCACTGCACCCAGCCAGAAATTTCTATAAACACATTTCATTATCTTATAATTACATATAATTTTTGTTAAGATTTTAAAAAGGCATTCAATCAGTCACAAAGCTTTACAGATTGACCTTCTTAATAACCACCAACTCACTTCTCTCCTCTCATTTGTGAAAATCCTGATGACGCATTGTTGCCAGGATGATAAATAAATCTGGTCATGTCATTAAAAACTCTTCAATGTCTCCTTGGTGTAGGGTGGTTCAGCTGCTAAAATTAGAAAAAAAATGGGGAGGATCATGTTTATGGAGGGGGAAGAATGAAATCAGAAGTTTCATTTCAAACACATTACATTTTAGGCAGTGTGAAATATCCAAGCAGAGGCATCAAAGAGCCAGCTAGAGATGTGATCCAGAGTTCAGAGCAGAAGACTTAGCTGAAAATTTGCATATCATCTGCCTAAAGATGGCATTTAAACCTGCAACCATCAAACCTGTACCTCCCTCTACAGTGCACTCTGTGTGAACCGGTTTAGTGGCTTTATCCTAAGCAAACTTGTGTAGGATGATGAAAGACTTTCTCTCAGACTGTCAACAAGTAATTTATTAGGGAACATTTACATGCACAGAGGAAAAGGAACATTAATTCTCCTGTCCCCAAGGAGACACTACAAAGGCAAACGCAAAGATAAGCTAAGATGCTGTTCAAATTTGCAAGAAAAATCCTGGAAGGAATGTCTTGTCTTCTTCAATCTTTGTCACTAACTTCTACATCTTCAGAGTTGCCGTTAGAGTCGCCGTTTGTCCAAGGTGGCTTGAAAATGGCTCCACTCTGATTTATGGGAGGTGAAACAATGTTATGTATCAGGAAAAAGGAAGGTTTCTCAGTCAGAGAGACAGCAATCTGAATTCTCAGTCAGCCCTTTACAATCTCTGTGGCTTTGAGCGTTCTTTCTTAACTTCTCTACACCTCCTCACCTGTAAATTAAGGATACTAATGCCTACTCCTGGGAAATTCAGAGATGAAACGCGTTCATAGCGTAGCACACTTTCTGGCTCACAGCAGACCTTCAGTGAATACAGAATATTATCACTGAGAAATATATAAATCCCTTTTTAGCTTAGAGTTTTCACCCAGAACATGGCAGCACATTTGTCATGTGTGAAGGGGATTGGGTCTCCACTATGCCTGCACTGGCCATCCACATCAACTCCTTGTTTCTTTGCTGCTGAAATTCAAGACCTATGTATGTTCACCAGAAGTAAACACGCACACCTGCAGCATGATGGAATGGGTAAAATGCTCTGCTTCTGTCTCCTGGTGCTTGGGGTGGTAGGAAAAAAAATGCATACAGGAAAACTTCTGTTTTTGTTTCCAGAGTGAGTATCTTAAAATTGTCAAAGTTGGAAAAACTGTTATTTCAGAGATTGCAAGTGATTCTGCATTTTGGGGTAAAGGCCGAACTAGCTTCCCTCCCTTTGCTCTGGAAGGAAACCTGTTTTCTTTGTCATGAGGGTGTTAGGCAAGAGCCCACTCTGTGGTTGGGAAAGACCTGACCAAGGGGCGTAGGTGTTTGAGACAGCGAGTGCTGACCTGTGGGCAGAGCGGGACATCTGCAGAGATGAGGAGGATGCTGAGTGTCCCCTCCCCAATCAGACTGGACTCAAGCAGGGCAGAGACTCAGACAGGATGGGGACAAAGGACTTCCACTGGAGAACCTGCCAGCTTTCTCAACTTCAACAATTTTAAGATACTCACTCTGGAAGCACAACAGAATGACGGCCAACAGGAGCCCCCTGGGAGAAGCATGGCTCATGGATTCTGGTAGTGATATCTGATTTTGACCTAAGTTTTCCTGAAATACTACACAATCACCATGAACAACAAGAATAATAAAGGCTAATCCTTATAAAGTGCTGTTAATTTTACATAAATGAGCACATTTAACCCTCACAGCTCTAAGTCCTTTTAGTATATCCACGTTACAGATAAGGAAACTGAGGTACAGAGAGATCAGGTAACTTGCTCAAGGTCACACAGATAATAAGATATGTCTTTCCTGCATCATGTAAGAGCCAAGCCCTTGTTAGACTCTTTTTGAACACTTAAGTCTATTGCTAAGCTGTATTTTACGGAATTGAGGTAGAAGCTGTGTCCATGCTTTGGGTAAATCAAGGAGAGGGAAGGGCAGAACTTGAGGAAGATACACATGATCTAACCAACGGAGGCACAGATGTCTGAGCAAGAGATGACCATGATGACCGGGTAGCTGCTGGGAACATACAGACAGTCCTGGAGGAGGCTCAGGAGCGAGCCGGGAGGGAGCCTCCAGGAAGAGTGGGCTTCCTACTGAGGGGTGCAGTTGGAATTCTGCTGTGAATTTTAAAAAGGATAAGTCCTGCAGGCTGGAGAATATTCAGGTTACATTTATGTTAGAGACATAACATTGAAGACAACTTGACATGAACGGGATTCTGTCCCCCCAGATTCCTATGTTGAAGCCCTAACCCCCAATCTGACTATATTTGGAGAGAGGGTTTTTATGGAGGTGACTAAAGTTAAATGAGGCCATATAGGTGGGCCCTAATGTGTGCATTTGATGATACTGACTTCAAAGAAGTGATTAAATAAAGTGAGGCCTACTGGATGGAGCCCTCAATATGACTCATGTCCTTATAAGAAAAGAAAGAGGCCTCAAGAGGCCATCTGAGGACACAGCAAGAAGGCAGCCACCCACAAGCCAAGGAGAGAGGCCTCTAGATAAACCAAGCCTGCAGCACCTTGATGCTGGACTTCAGCCTCCAGAACTATGACAAACACATTTCTGTTGGTTGAGCCACCCCCTCTGTGGTATTCTGTTACGGCAGCCTGAGTAGACTAAGACATCACTTCAGACAGAAATATTTCAGAAATGCCTTCCAAATTCCCATAGGCCCCATCTTTTCCCCTACTTTTAGAACTATGTCTCAGAATACTTGACGGAAATCTTCACTCATTCATTCTGCTGACCGCTAAAATCCAATCAACCCAAACCAAACCCTTTATCCCTGCCCTCAACCAGTGCCCAAAACAACTCCCCACCCTGACTTTCCAATTGTGGGGAGGTTGTCATCCCTTCAGTCACCTCCTCACCTTGGGCCCCCTTCCCTCTATCACCAAGTCTTCTCAGCCCCTCCCTGGGATATCCCTTGAAATCATTTCCTCTTTTCCCACTGCCAAGTTGCATATCCACATACTTAGTACCTCCTCACCTATGCTATCCCCTGGTGGGATTTTTCTTTTTTTTTAAAGACACGTCTCACTTTGTTGCCCAGGCTGGAGTTCAGTGCTGTGATCATGTTTCACTGCAGCTTCGACCTCCTGGGCTCAAGGGGTCCTCCTGCCTCCCCAGTAGCTAAGACCACAGGTACATGCCCCCATGCCCAGCTAATTTTTTTTTTTTTTCATTTTTAGTAGAGACAGGGTCTCACTATGTTTGCCAGGCTGGTCTTGAGCTCCTGAGCTCAAGGGATCCTCCCCTCTCAGCCTCCCCAAGTGCTGGGATTACAGGCATGAGCCACCATGCCTGGCCCCTGGTAGGATTTTTACCTCCCAGTTGCCTACTCATACTCCACAGGAAGGCACTGATTCTAAGGGTCTCATTGCACCTGTTAGTGTGCGGTAGTGCATGGTGGTGGGGGGTGCTTGGGACAGTATCTAGCAGCCAGATATGATGAGGAAGAGAGACGTCCATACCAACAGTAACAGGGAGTGAATGAGATAGCACAGGAAGTTCTTCTGGATTCCAGGTGGAATTCACTCTTAGAGTAGGGGAGACATTCTGAAGGCCCCCCATCCTGAGGTGTGGCCAGTGATGAAGAGGCTCCACTGTGTCCGAGGCCTGGTGAGGACACGGGCCTCTCCTTTCTGCTTCACCACAACCCAGAGAAATAGACACAAGTATCCCCACTTTTATTGATGAAGAAGCTGAGGCCTGGCAGGGCAGTCGAATGGCAAGGATCCCTGATGTTTCTTTCCAAGTGGGTGGGTTAGAATAATATCCTGGGTCTGTCTCCACTTCCTGGGATTGGACCTGCCAGCTCAGTTTGTCTCTCTTTGGGATCAGCCTTGTCTGCATAGATCATCCTGCTCTGTGCCATAAATAGAGGTGGTGGGGCGGGGTGGAGATCCTAGCCCTGGGTGGGGTTATGGTGCAGTGTTACCTGTAACTGTGTGTGTCTGTGTCTGCCTCTTGTTGGAGACTGGAATAAGAAAGCCATTGTTGTGCACACACACACACACACACACACACACCCCTACCCTGATCCTTCAAATTAGCGTTTCTCAGTAACAAGGCTGGTATTTTGAGTTCCATCTTCCTGACTTCAGCATCTATTAACTAACTGTCTCCAAATAGGGAACAGGGTGAGCTGACTGAGCCCCATCAAATAGCAGTAGGGGTCTAACCACAGGTCTGACTACAATTTCCCATCTTTTTCCACTCAACTCCTCCCCAGAGCCCACCGGCAGTGGGGATCAGGTTTGGTTCAGGGGTAGAAATTGGGAAGCCCCTGACTCCTTACCCTTAGGATCATGTCCAAAGGTCCCCTGGGTAGAGTCCCAGGTTGAGGCACTAGGAAGAGGACAGATTTCTCCTGGTTCAGCTGTAGCTGCCTTTGCACTACGAGTGTGGGGGCACTCAGGGCCAGTGAGCCTCATGAGTGAGGCAGCAGCCAAGGACTGGGCCAACCGCATGACTTGGAGACTGTTCAGGTCAACAATTACTCTTTGCTGGGTGCAGAGATGCAGTGACAAATAAGACAGAGACCTTGCTCTTGTGGAAACTATACCTTCAGGGAGAAGCTGATACCTCTATATAATTGACAAGTAGGATAGGCACAGAGTACATCACCTATAGAGGAATGCCTGAAGGTCAAACTGGGGGGCAGGAAAGCCCCCTAAGGAGAGGACTCTTGAGCTGAGTCATAAAGCATTGATAGGGACATGCTTGTTGGAGAAAGGTGAGATGAGCTTTTGAGGCAGAGCTGACACCTGAGCAGAGGCACGGGGCTTGCACCAGCTTAGCGTTTGCAGAGACCTGGAGTCATCAGGCTCTACTGACCACACTGTGAGCAAGGGGGTGTGTGGAGTGGTCAAGCTGCGAGCACAGCAACCACAATACATGGTGAACCTCATACCACACCACAAGGAGCTTGCACTACATTGTACAGTGATGGGAGCCTGTAGGAGGTCAGAATGGCTTCTTAATATACAGTCTGTTGTGTGGAAAAACGATTAAAAGGGAGGATACAGGGTGGTAGTCTGGAGGCTTCTGCAAAAATATAGATGAGAAATCATGATGACCAGGCAGGGAATCAAGGTAGAGAGGAGAGAGTGGTTTCCTTGATTGGATCAATTATTGATGATTAAGGGGGTGAAAGAGAACTCTGTCTGGGATGCGCTATGGTGATGGGCCTTTAAATGGTTTTGGAGTTTAGAGTGGGCAGAGGAGGCTGGTGCCCCAAAGGAGATAGACACTCTAAGCAGGAGGAAGGAGGGGCGTCAAGAGAGCAGTGTCCCAAGACTCAGGAGAACAGAGTTCAAGAAGCAAGTGGTCACTGGGAGTAAATGTGGCAGAGAAAGCCAGGATGATAGGAGATGGAAAATATCCATTGCTTTTGGAAATTGTTGATGTCTTTTATCAAAGAAATCTCCATGAAGTGATTAGGTGGAAGCTAGATTGCAGAGGGTTGAAGAGGAAGAAGATGAGGAAACAAAATCAATGTAGAATATAGAATAGTCTTTCAAGAAACTTGAAATGGGAGACATGGAGTTATAGCTAGAATGATACAAAATGTCACCTAATATCTATTTAGGATAGGAAATCTGCTAGAGTTTGGATGTTTGTCCCCCAAACCTCATGTTGAAATTTGATCCCAATGTTGGAGGCGGGGCCTAATGGGAGGTGTTTGGATCATGGGGGTGGGTCCTTCATAAACATCTTGGTGCTGTCCTCCAATAATGAGTGAGTTCCTGTTCTATTAGTTCCCACAAGAGCTGGTTGTTAAAAGGAGCCTGGCACCCTCTCCTCCCAATCTCTCTCTCTCTCTCTCTCTCTCTCTCTCTCTCTCTCCTTCTCTGTGTGTGTGTGTGTGTCACTTCCTCTCTGGCCACATGATCTCTGCACAGGCCAGCTCCTCTGCACCTTCTGCCATGAGTAGAAGCAGCCTGAGGCCCCCACTAGAAACTGAACAGATGCCAGTGCCTTGCTTCTTATGTGGCCTGCAGAACTGTGAGCCAAATCGACCTCTTTTCTTTATAAATTATCCAGCCTCAGGTATTCCTTTACAGCAACACAAAAGGACTAAGACAAGATCCATGTGCATATTTAAAGGCTGAAAAGAAAGAGATAATAAAATAGAGGGGGAAGGATGAAAGACTTAAGAGAGGAAAGGATAATGACACAATCCTCTATTGGAGAAAATGGTATTAAGAGTGTGGGTGGCTGTGTGGCCCTTGGACCTGAGGCAGCATGCCTCACCCATGTGACATGTGAGAAGCTCCTGATAACAGGCAGCTTAACTCTGCCCAGAATGTCCTGAATTCTTTCATATATTGAAAGTTCTGCTCTTCTATTAAGATCCAGAGCAAATGTCAACTCTTCTCCCTGGTGAGCTCCCATAGCAGGTTCTTTGATTGCATCCTGCAATTGTTATAATTCTGTGTTACAGTTCTTTCTGGACATGTCTTTTACCCCTACCAGATTTACACATTTGTTGAAAAAGGAAAAATAGCTTACCAGTCTATATTTCAACCAAATGATTAATAAATATTTTTTGGATTTTTAAAATTTCCTTCTCAATTGTACTTTAATAATTAAAATTAAAATTATATTATAAAGCCTTATAATTGATCAGAAAACACAAGAACTTTAAAAATTGCTGACAAAAATCTTGGGGCCAAGTACTCTAACACAAAGCCTAAAGACTTGAAGAGAAAGACTGTGAGATCACACCCACGAATTCTAGCCTTTGCTAATTCTTCTGGGATCAAAAGTTTCATGTGAAAAAGTCAGGTCATGAATACCCTTAACTGACAGTAGAAATATGTTCTAAAATCAGTCAGTGCATTACAATTCAACACATATGTCTTGTTTTTAAGCCAATGCTTCAATTTGTTTTTCATTGTAACTTAAGCTAAAGAGAAATCTCTTGTTTCAGCCAAAGGAGATGTTATAGGATTTTATTCTGCCTTAATAGAATATGCAAGAGTGTTCTGGAAGACTAAAGTCAGATCTTTATTAAAATCTCCCCAGTAGTAAGCAGGTAGCTGCATAAGGTAGCCTTTCCCCCTCTGTATATACATAAACAGCCATAAAAAGGAATGAACTACTAATGAATACAACATGAATTAATCTCAAAAACAGTATATTAAACAAAGGAAGCCAGACACAAAGAGTAAATACTCCATGATTGCATTTTTATAAACTTCTAGAAAAGGCAAACCAGTGACAGAAAGCATTGGTTTTCTGGATTCTGGGGAATCATTGCAAGGGGCAAATGCAACATTTTGGGATGATGGAAATGATTTACACCTTGATAGGAGTCCACGCTCCTATCAAATGACCCAGGCACACATTTGTCAAAGCTCATTAAGCTGTACGTTTTGAATGGGTGCATTTTATTTTAGCTAAGTTATACCTCAAAAAAGGTGATTTTAAAATGCAAATTTTACTTCTTGGTGTGGTAGCTCATGCCAGGAATCCCAACATTTTGGGGGGTTGAGGAGGAAGGATTGCCTGAGCCCAAGAGTTCAGGACAAGACCAGCCTGGGCAACAAAGCCAAGACTCCATCTCTAATTCGAAAACAAAACAATAATAACAAAATTAAAATGTGAAAACCCTAATAGAAATCAGTTTATCTGACCAACTCTCTATGTACCAGGACCCTCTGAGAGCCATGGTTAAGGACATGAGCAGTATTTCTAGATAGCTGATGGGATGGAGGAGGCTTACTATGAATTAAGAGGTAAAATGTTTGTTTTAAGTGACAATAATAACAGCAAAATAGATTTTCTTTCCAAGACTGAAATTTTCCTTCCTCTTCCTCTTATGCCAAAAAAAAAAAAAAAAAAAGAAAGAAAAAGAAAAAAGAAGAAGAAAAAAGCAACTGGGGGTAGATGAGGTCTTTTCCCTGACAAGTCTACACCTATGGTCTTTCGTGACCCATGGCAAAAGCAGATGGAAGATTTCTGTGAGTGCTTTGGGAGCCAAATTGCACGGAGGTCCCACAAATTTGGGAGTTAGGAACAAATCCCAGGAAATTCTAGAACCCATTAAACACATTTAAGAGTGGTTATATTGAACAGTAATTGATAACAGCAGAAAATCAGAAAGTTAAACCATAGTTTATCTTTCATGGGTGTTTCTTGTAATTTTTCTATACATACATGATCTAGGTAAATATAATGATTAGAAACTTTAACAAACTTTGTACTTAATTAACAACATTTTATTGTTTGAAAAATCATATCTCATTGGTGAAAAAATTGTCTAGACCTGTGTCCAGAAGAGGTGTGGATGAAGAGGCTCTTGCATGGGCCCTGCTAGGAGTTGCTGACCTGCTTGTCCATGTCAGGGTGGACAGGCTTTGCAATGCTAACCCAGCAAGCCTTAAGAAGAAAACAAAACCACAGACACATCATCTGGCATTTAAGAAGAGACTGTGCTCCATGTATGTTTATTGCGGCACTGTTCACAACAGCAAAGACTTGGAACCAACCCAGATGTCCAACCCAAATGTTTATAGACTGGATAAAGAAAATGTGGCACATCATGGAATAGTATGCAGCCACAAAATGGATGAGTTCATGTCCTTTTCAGGGACATGGATGAAGCTGGAAACCATCATTCTCAGCAAACTAACACAAGAACAGAAAACCAAACACCGCATGTTCTCACTCATAAGTGGGAGTTGAACAATAAGAACACATGGACACAGGGAGGGGAACATCACACAGCAGGGCCTGTCTGGGGGTGGGGGACAAGGGGAGGGATAGCATTAGGAGAAATACCTAATGTAGATGAGGGGTTGATGGGTGCAGCAAACCACCACGTCATGTGTGTATACCTATGTAACAAACCTACACTTTCTGCACATGTATCCCAGGACTTAAAGTATAATAATAATAAAGAAAGAAGAGACCGTGCTCTATGCTCCCAAATATGTCTCATTTGTCTTGTATTAGTTTTGACCCCCACATTACGGGCAAAGGTCCAGTTTCTGTCTCCCAGAATACCTAGAATACCTACCACACTCAAATTTGGTCCCTGGCACCACAGTGCTCCCTTTTTAATGATTCTTCTATTCATGGTCTCAACTCAGGCCTAAGTTCTGAAGCTTGTTCCCATTTACCTGCTCTACTAACATCCTAGGTCTACACTTCTTTTTGACTAGTCTAGCCCTGAGACCCCATATCTCTTCACAGTCCCCCAAGGAGCACCCACCTTTCCTCTTCTTCCCCAACCCAGCAAGAGGGCCTGAGGCCCCAGACTCTCTTCTTTGAGGCTGTTAATACCCCCCATTAGACATCTTCCATTCTTCAAAGAGATCTTGCTTTGGGAGCCAACACACAGGGCAGGTAGGTTATTCATAGTCAATGCAGGTTTACCTTGGTAACTGTAAATACCAGCAGGGGTCCTAGAATCCAAACATACACATTTCATATAAGAAGTATGCTACTGAGTGTAACAGGTGCCTGTGCCCTCATCTATATCTGGTATACAGACCCAATGGATTCTGTAATTATTTACACCTTAATAATTTCCACTGTGAACTAAACCACACAGGTAGTTCCCTTCTCTCTCTCTCCAAGGAATATAGGAGGTGTGGGGACTTGGAACAGCCCTCAAGTCCCCACACAAGGCAGAGATGCTCTACCTGGATTACTTCTTTCCAAAAGAGCAACTTTCTTTTTTCAAATAAAATCTATTCAGAATATTAACTCTGATTCTCAATTCTATTCTGGTGGTCTTACACTACAAAGCCTGTGTAATTATTTTCTTTCCTCAAGATTCTTATTTCCACTAATTCTAATGCTCAAAAAAAAAAAAAAAAAAGAAAAACCAGCTATATATGCCATCAGGCATGAGATTCCCCCAGATTTAAGAAGTAGATATGCATTCTGAGAGAAGTCATTTTCCCTTTTGGAAAAAAAAATTAAAATTGTTTCTTTCTATAAAAATAAGAGACCATCAAATAGTCTTCCTATTAAAAATAACACATAAAATAAAATCCAGAAATAGCTGCTACTCTGAAACTGAAGAGACAATAAAGAGTCTCTGACTCTCAAATACAATTGAGAGGCAAAAATAAAATGGGGACATTTCAAAAAGAGCAGGACTGTTTCCCTATAATGTTTGACAATGAGCAATGCTTACAAAAAGAAATGTGTAGAAGAAATTAATCATAAGGGCAGAGACCTTTGCTAAATAATTTAAAACCATCATATTTGGTAGTTAGTTCACAGAAGATTTTAAATAAAATATCACATCATTTTTGATGATCCATTCCTCTAGCAGAGGATGTCCATCTGAGGAATTTTGTGTGGGCTTTTTAGAGACAATTTAGTCTTTTCATCAGTTGTCTTTACATACGATTTACCACAAACAAGACAGATGGGACAACTGAACAACTCTTTAATGGAGTAGAAAAGAGAAAATATTTCTCTCTTCATGTGAGATGGCAAAAGCATGTGATCATTTCGAAGGGAAAATGATTTTCCATTGCTTCTATTGCTCTTATGAAGAAGGCATGTGAAGCATCTAAACAAATGCACAGCCAAATCATTTACAATGATTTCCAAAGATGTTTTCTGTCTATATTCAAATAAGGGTTTGTCTTAGTCTCCAGAAATTCACATTTTGAGTTACCATAATAATTTCCATACTTGCATAGAGCTTGTTTCAGCCAGTTCAGGGCTTAGTATCTGACAAAGACTACAAATTACATCTTATAGAAAGAAATCATTATCATCTCTCAAATGTTAGGATTATAAAGTGAAAATGCCCATTTTCCTTAACAAACCAACATGGTCCTGACCTTCTCAATCCCCCGTCCTTTCAGCCACCACATTGTATCATAAAAGAGAATTAGAGCCCATGACCTTAGCACTGAGCCATTCTCCTTCATCCAAGCCATTCCAACCTTCCTTTGTCCCTTAGCCTTCATTGAGGTTTTCAAGTTTCCATTCCTACTTTCTCTTACCCAATTTGTCTATCCCATGTCTTGTCTCCTTTCCATAGATTCTGGTTCCCCAAATTAGCTACTCTCCCTCAAGAAATCCCTTTCAAGCTGTCTCTGCTTTAGACCTTCCTAACCATGCTGTGTATCATTGCCCTTCCTGCAGAAATTAGTCCATACAAATTGTAAAAATGGATTCTGTTATTTCCCGGAGATAATGAGTACAACTTATTCATTGTAGAATTTCAAGTGTGTAGGAAATCATGTAGAATAGAACAATCTTTCTGTTTTTTTTTTAAACACCATTCCTAGAAATGTTTACTATTTGGCTGTTTTTTCTGGTTCCAGCAGGTCAATGGGTTGAACATTTTCTAGGTGATTCCTAAGCCCTCTCCTAGGTTGTGACAATTATTTCAATGTTGGTCATGTGAACGGAAAATAAATCTCGGGACCCTAAAATCACTAAGCCAAAGGGAAAAGTCAAGATGGGCACTGTGTCAGGCAAACGTGCTTCCCATTTCATTCCTAAATAAGACAGCTACAAAGATTAAAAAGCCACATACCTCCCTCACAATTTTTCCACAGGGAAATTCCTTGTGGGCCTCAAGATGGTTACCCTGTAACAGTTCTGTTGAATTTCACCCTGGCAATGTAAATTAATAGCTTATCTTCACAGGTGCGGGACAAAGGACAGAACTCAAAGCCATCCCTCTGCTCACCTGAGACAGACGCATATCTGATTGCTTCCTTTGCCCTATGTTTAGGTTAAAAATGCAGATTCGCTAAGCCAGACTAAGACAAAAGTGACTATTCCTCTAACCCCCTCTTCACATGTAAATTGTATATTCAGTGAAAGGTTAATCAGAGACTCAAAAGAATTTGACTGTCTTATCTACCTATGACCTAGGAGCCCCATAGTCCCCCCAAGCTATGCCCCACTGTTCCTCAACCACTTTGGGCACACATCATCAGAACATCCTGAAGCTGTGTCACACCACGTCCTCAACTTTGGCAAAATAAACTTTCTAAATTGATTGAGGCCTATCTCAGATACTTTTGGTTCACAGTCATTTGCAAGACAGGTTCATTTCCCTTGCATGCACTCACTTGCATCCAACCACATGCAAACTCAGTACTACTCTTCCGGCCAATGTTTGAATCCCTGTTGATCTTTTGGTTCAGTACCATGTGATCAACATCTGACTATATAAACACGATTGGTACCCCCTGCACACTTTGAAAATTCCTGAAGCACTTTTGTTTTTATAGGACAATTTGTTAGGTTGTTCCAATCTTGTTTCAAATTTTAAAATCTAGGCTGAGTGTGAGAAAGATTCCAGTCATTTGGTCAACCAGTCAATCCACGGGAGTTTATTGAGAATGTGCATTAACGTACTGGGGAGTGCGGGGATTGGGGGAGTGTTTATGTCTGTCCGGCTTGTGGAGACTGGAAGTTTGAGTCATCGTTTTTGGCTCACAGGGTGCCCCTGAGTGCCTGCCTGGGGATATAAATAACCCTGACAGTTCAGCAGTTCTCTATGAAGCACAGTGTTCCTATAAAATTAAACTTGCATAATTTGGTCAATAAGTCCACAATTTCATTCCACCTCTTCCTAATGGCTTGGCTTCACCTCTTCTGTTCACAGGTCTACTATGTTTATCCATCATTTACCCATTTCAAATGACAGTTTAGGAGTTGGAATCTCCCTCTACCCTTTCCTCCAAGGGTAATTCTAAAGAAGAGCACATTCTTTCCTCAAAAAACAATCAGAAAAGGAAGAATTAGCAATATAATTATCAAGAAGCAGCACTGGGTAGCTTCTTTAAACAGCTTCTTGCGGTTGGATTTGGAGGAGCGCTGTATCCTTCTTGGAGCTCTTCCTTTGCTCAGAAGCCAGGTTGAGTTCTGGTTGTTGCTGACCTAAAATATTTTCAGTTCTCCTCCCTGGGGCCAACAAAGCATAGTCCCCAGCCTCCCTCCAGCCCCCGACCCCACCTGGAAAGCTCTGTGGGTCTCCCTAGATAGAGGGGACTCTCCCTTGTCTTCTATCATCGAACCCTCTCCTTCTCAGAAAGTAAAGACAAACTGTGGGTGAGGCAGTGGCTGACAGGGGGCTCCAGGCTTCCCTGGTGTGACTCTGGGTTCCTTGTGATCTGGAGCAGATTACTGATCCTATTTCCGTGTTTCCCTTTCCTTGCCTGTAAAATAGAGACAGCAGGGCTGTTCCCAGGATAAAATGAGTTGATATAGACAGAATGCCTGCAGTAGAGTAGAACACAGCAAGTATCAATAATCGTTAGTAGTAATATTAAGGAAAAAAATAAAATTCTATCAATTGGAAAAAAATCTCTCGACTCCTGACACCAAACATACACATTAACTTGCATTCATTCATATCATTTCCTCCATCCTCCTATCATGAAAGGAGAGGTTCTTTCAGGCTAAGGCTAGTGCCTCACACTGTGCTTCAGAGACAGCCCATGACCCCTGCTTTCTCAGGTGTCTCCTCTTACCATAACCTCCTGCTCTTTCTCTCCTATATCTTAAGTCTCACCCCAATTTCACTCTAATCCCTCTCATCAGCATTAAGCACACACAAGACTTTCTCATTAAAAACCGACAATACTTTGGGAGGCCAAGGCAGGTGGATCACGAAGTCAGGAGTTCGAGACCAGCCTGGCCAACATGGTGAAACCTCATCTCTACTAAAAATACAAAAATTAGCTGGGCATGGTGGCGGGAGCCTGTATTCCCACCTACTCAGGAGGCTGAGGCAGGAGAATCGCTTGAACCCGGGAGGCAGAGGTTGCAGTGAGTCGAGATGGTGCCACTGCACTCCAGCCTGGGCAACAGAGCGAGACTTCGTCTCAAAAAAAAAAAAAAAAAATCAACAATAATCCCTGCCACTGTAATGATGACTTCGTCTCTCACCACCTCTGCAAAGGCTAAAAGCTTGGAAGCGTCGTCTCCACTCTGGGCTCCTCCTCTGCCTGTCTCCGCCCTCAGCCCCTGCAGTCTGCTCTGGGGTTCCTCCTCCACTTCCCTCCCCCTGCTCTCACCAGCGGCCCTTCGTCTCATTAAACCCAGCGGACACATCCCAGACCTCATAGCACTGGAATTCCCCGCAGCATGTGGCCCTGTGAACACTCCCTCCTGACAGCAGTCTCTTTCCTCAGCTTCTCACACTCCCCTTTTTTTAAGGAAACTTTTTTTTAAGGAAAGTTCCTTGACTTTTCTCCATACTCTCTGGTCGTATTTCTCAGTTAAAACTGCTGCTGCATTTACTCTGACTTTAATTGTTGTTCACTGGGCCTCTGTCCTGGTTTCTCTTCCTTTTCTATCAATACTCTTTGTACCTAGTGCTTTCGCTGTTCTGTTCAAGAAATTTTTCTTCACCTTGACGTCAAAAAGATATTATTCTATATTATCTTGTAAAGCTCTGTTGTTTTGCCATTCCCATTAAATCTCAATCCAATTGGAACTTCTCTCTCTGGTGAGAGAAATGGATGAATCTGTTTTCCTCCACATGGATATTCATTTGATGCAGTGCTGTTTAGGAAAAGACCATCTTTACCCACTGCTTATGGTATTTATTTGCCATAAATACCATAGTGTAAGCACATGTGTGTCTGCTCCTGGGCTCTGTGCTGTTGCATGCTGTTTGACTACAGTTGTGCCAATGTCAAGCTTTACAACAGGTCTTGGGCCGAGCGCGGTGGCTCACGCCTGTAATCCCAGCACTTTGGGAGGCCGAGGCGGGCAGATCACCTGAGATCAGGAGTTTGAGACCAACCTGGCCAACATGGCGAAACACCATCTCTACTAAAAATTCAAAAATTAGCGGCGCATGGTGGCACGCGCCTGTAATTCCAGCTACTCTGGAGGCTGAGGCAGGAGAATTGCTTGAACCCGGGAGGCAGAGGTTGCAGTGAACCGAGATCGCACCACTACACTCCAGCCTGGGGAACAGAACAAGACTGCTTCTCAGGGGAAAAAAGAAAAGAAAAGAAAAACAGGTCTTGGTAACCGAGAGAACAAGTCTTTCCACATTTTTTCTTCTTCATAAATTGTGTTGTTTTAGTGGAACTGAAATTGCATTGAATACATATATCAATTTGGGGAGAGCTTAACACCTTTACAATACTGATAATGTATGAACACAGTATTCCCACCCCCAATAGATTTAGATTTAATTTATCTTATGCTTCTTTATATGCAAAGAAGTGTTATGCATCTTTGTTAGATTTATTCCTAAGTAATTTATATTTTTGATACAATTTAAATAGAATCTTTAAAATAACATTTTCTGTTTATTTCTGGTTTTTGTAATTTGCCACAAGGTCCTGCTAGTGCTACACTCACTTTATTAATGAGAATATTGTTGAATATTTTCGGACTCCTCCATATATCTGCATATAATCATGTCATCAGTTTTATTTATTTATTTTCTTTTTCTTTCTTTTTTTTTTTGAGACCGAGTCTTGCTCTGTCGCCCAGACTGGAGTGCAGTGGCGTGATCTCAGCTCACTGCAACCTCTGCCTCCCGGGTTCAAGCGATTCTCCTGCCTCAGCCTCCCAAGTAGCTGGGATTACAGGTGCCCACCACCAAGCCCAGCTAATTTTTGTATTTTTAGTAGAGACGGGGTTTCACCATGTTGGCCAGGCTGGTCTCAAAGTCCTGACCCCAGGTGATTCGCCTGCCTCGGCCTCCCAAAGTGCTGGGATTAAAGGAGTGAGCCACCGCACCTGACCTATTTCTTCCTTTTCAGTATTTGTACATTTTGTTTCTTTACCATCCCTTAATGCACCAGCTTGAACCTCCAGGTTAATGTTGGATAGAAATGGTGACAATGGGCGCACTTGCTTCTTTCTCTAATGCTATTTACCTATTATTATTTTCCCTAATATTATTTCTCTGGTTAGCTCAAAGTGTAATAATAGAATTATAGCTGAAAGAAATCTTGAGGGCCATTGGTGGAGATACCAAGAAGTGAATTAAATTCCTTAATGCCACACATTGAAAGCAAAAACAGGGATTAAAACTGAAATATTCTAACTACTAGTTTAGTGCTCTTTCTCCTACAGGAAAGGCTTTCTGAAGAAGAAATACAATTAGGACAATTTCTTTTTATCTCCGAAAGTTAGGGAGACCATGAAGTTCAGAGCTTTTGGAGTTGAATAACTTGCAGGCCATGCCATTAACAAGGCAACCACAGTCAAGCCAAACACAGGGAGGCCTCAATGGATAAGCCCAACTCATTCCACTAGAGCTTCAGCCTATCACATCTCCAGGGAGCGCCCAGAATGGGCACCAGACCTATTCAATTTGGGAATCTCTAGTAATTCCACTGACTGTTCTCCATGGTCCTACATCAACCTATCCTGGTACCACACAAACAGGTGAATAGAACTGTTTCTAGACACCTCTCCTTTAGTCTAATCTCCTGTAAGATCAAAGGAAATGATTTTACCCTTTCCTCTTTTCTCTTTGGAGTTAAACTATTGGCAGAGCATGCCCAGTGATACGTTTGTCTGTCCTCTTGCCATTGGCAGCACTTTCAATTCCTTTATTTCCTAGCCCCCTCACTGGCCCCTGCCTGCTAAACCTCATCCCAATTTTACAATCTGATTTCACTGCTCCTTATAACTGGGCCGCTGAGCCCTGCTGGGACCTAGTCAGCCTAAAAAAGGATAATCCATTGATTTTCAAGAGGGCCCCTCAAAAGACAGTGGAGATATCATACATAGTGCTAGACTATAAAGACCATAATCTGGTTGGGGAGACAAGATTAACACATGGGAATTGGACAGCAGGAAATGATATAATTTCTGTTAGCAAATAATATACAATAGGCCGGTCTCGGTGGCTCATGCCTGTAATCCCAGGACTTTGGGAGGCCGAGGCGGGCGGATCACGAGGTCAGGAGATCAAAACCATCCTGGCTAACACGGTGAAACCCCATCTCTACTAAAAATACAAAAAATTAGCTGGGCGTGGTGGCGGGTGCCTGTAGTCCCAGCTACTCAGGAGGCTGAGGCAGGAGAATGGCGTGAACCTGGGAGGCGGAGCTTGCAGTGAGCGGAGATCCCGCCACTGCACTCCAGCCTGGGCAACAGAGTGAGACTCCATCTCAAAACAAAACACAAAACAAAAACAAACAAACAAACAAAATACAATAAATATCTCTAACAAGGGAATAAGTTCAAGAGTACTTAGTCTAGTGCCCACAGTCCTGACTTCTGCTTTGTAATTGTTCCTGCTTTCTCACAAGTTACTCCCTGGCATCTTAGCTCTACTCACTGCTTCATTCTTCTCCCTTCCCCCATCTAAGTCATTGAGGGAAATATTTGCTTTGGGTATTCTTGGTTGAAACTTGGCATGCACTTTCCTCTAAGACGGAGTGGTTAGGAATGATGTAAATACTTCAGTCACATTACAGGTTAAATGGGCTTTTGTGAAATGACTATTTATAACTATTTCTTTGGAAGAGTTGTTCTGAATACAAAATGACCTGCTTTCAAATGAAATTTCAGAACACAGACCCTTCTTTTAGCTACAAATACTCAAGACTGAGCACTCAGGAAGTGTGTCCTGCCAGTGCCATGATGTTTTCCTTCATTGGCGATGTTGATTGTCTTGTTATAGTATAAAGGCAAAAGAATAACTATGGAAGTACCCAGCAATAGAGCGTGGTCGGTCACATGCTCTTCGTTTTCATGGAGACAAGCATTCTTCTACTCCTCATGGTCTTCTCCTCTACAAGGACAGGAGAACTAAAAACATTTTAGGAGAATGGACTGGATGTGGCTTTTGTACAACCACAGCACCCAAGTCTGTAAAATGAACCATGAGATCTTGGTTTGCACTCTTGGCCTAACCTGAGGAAGACAGCTTTTAGAACACGTATTATTCATCATTCAGAGGCTGCTAAATAATAAAGTGGAGCTGGATTTAAGGAAGACAATTTCCCAGAGTGTCTATGGCAGTGCCACTCAAAGTGTGGTCCATGGACCTATAGCATCAGCCTCACCTGGAAGGTTATTAGAAATGCAGATTCTCTGGGCCACCAAGAATCTCTGAAGTCCAAGTATCTGGCTTCAACAAGGTTTCCAAGGGATTTTTATGCATACCAAAGCGAACAAATGAGGCTGTCTTCCTTCTCTCAGTCCTGTGGAACCAGCATTGGTGACAATTTGCTGGGACTTGTAAAGGTTGCGTGGCTCCCGAAGTGCCCTGCCTGGCTGTGATGGGGCAGATGGTTGGCTGAGCTCAGGGCCCGGCACAGAGCAGCGCTGTGGAATGAATGCACCTGGCACAGCCCTGGGTACCTTCTGCATCTCCTTGTACCCTATAAACTTCCTCTTAACTGTTAGGGGCTGAATTGTGTTCCCCAAAATTCATATCTTGAAGTCCTAATCCCCAGTACCTCAGAATGGAATCCTTTTTGGAAATAGGGTCTTTAAAGAGGTAATTAAGTTAAAGTGAAGTTATGAGGATGGGCTCCTAATCCAATGCCTAGGTCCTTACAAGAAGAGGAGATTAGGAGACAGGCATACACGGAGAAAAGATCAAGTGAAGACAGAGGAAGAAGGTAGCCATCTACGATCTGAGGAGAGAGGTCACAAGAAACCGCCCCTGTCAACACCTTGATCTTGGACTTCTAGACTCCAGAACTGTGAGCAATTAACTTCTGTTTTGAAGCTTCCAGTCTGTGGTACTGGGTTATGGAAGCCCTCGCACATGACCACCCTCCCCATCTCTGCCCTCAAGTGCCTGAAGTGCTTCACGCAGAGCTCAGCCCAGAGTGATGGCTAGTTCCTGCAGCAGCACACCACTGGCCTTTGCAGTGGGGATGTTCACCAGATTTTCTGCAATGGGCCATTTGTGCAGAACACCTGAGCCCAGTTCTGCCTCTGATGAGAATGTAATCACCTGGGTCCTGATGTCCAACCAGGCCTGACACTCAAGAGTCCAGGCTTCTAGTGTTTACCACTAGCTACAGGTGTATCTTTGGGAAAGGCTCTCACTCTGGGTTTGTTTCTTTATATATAAAATGGAGACATTAGTGACCTTAACATTGACAAGTCTCTTTCTCACCCCTATAGAAAAGATCAAATGAAGCAATATACGTAAAGCATGAAAATACATTGTAAATGGAAGGTGGGGTCATGGACTATTGTTTTCACTTTGCCATTAGGGCTGTGATTAGCAAATGTTTTCTAGGTCTGCAGCTTGGACAGAACAGCAGCTGGGAGCCCAGAAGAGGCATCTGCTTCATGCAGCTCAGTCACCTGGTAGAACTGAAGGGCCCTCAGCTTCAACCAGGCAGCCAATCCTTTGGAAACTTGCCAAAAAGTTCTGTATATTTTTGTAATATACACGTTTATATTTAATATACACGTTTATAATAGTCACGTTTATATTTTTGTAATCTGTTTGTTACTAGACATTTTCATCTCCACTTCAGGGCATGTGAGTGAGAGAGACAGAGGATTATGTGTGTGTTCCAACTCTCAGCAGATTGTCTAGAATTTGGGCTCCATCTTGCCTGTCTCCTTAGTTTAAACATCACATTCCTTCCTGCTCTCATTAAAGAATGCCGGTATCTTGGATCAATATGGGTACAATTAGATTAAAAATAAAGGTCCCCTTATTTCTGAGTTTAAGACATCAGAACAAAGAAGTCATACCAAGGGCTCTGCTCATCCAGGAAACGCAGCAGATTGAGGGCTAAATGACACTAGACAAAACAAGGGAATGTTTTGAGAGATCACTGGTGGGGTTTAGACTCAAAGACTTCTATTTAATTCAAACCACATAACAAATAGTGATGATATCATTAAAATAAATATCCCACATGGGCCATCCTGTCCTTCCCATATCACAGCACTGACATCATTTTTGCATATTCTATCCATGCCATTTTCCATATTCTGCTGAAAGGTCACAATTCTGTCAGTAATGAGATTCAGCCCCCAGTCAAGCCGTTCCAAGACACCACCGCCCATTTCCAAAACAATTTTGAGGGCGGCTTCCCAGCAGTATGAGTTCCAGAGAGCAGATGTCTCCCTGGGTGTGAGCTGCAAGTTGAACTGGGGCAGCACCACGGCCATCGATGCTGTGGCCAGGCCACCTGGGAGGACCATAGTAGCACACAATATCCAGGAGGTGAGAGCTGCCAAAAAACAGGTGGAGGGGGACCAAAAGGGGCCCAGTGGCACCATCTTTCTGGGGCCAACCCTGGAGTCCATGCTAGTGCAGCCACAATTGTCAAATAATAAATCCCTGAAACAAGACTAGGAGCCACAGTTTGTCTAAAGATTTAAAAGCTCTTTGGAGTTAAGTAGTACTGGGACAGGGCCCTGGTTCTGTTTTCTGTGTAGCTGTGTGGCTTTCAGTAAATTGCTTAGGATCTCTGAGCCTCAGTTTCCCCAACTGTAAGACAAGAATGATAACGATCCCTTCCTCATAGGCTTATTGTGAGAATTATGAGGTAATGCATGTAAAGTGCCTAGCACAGCAGCCAGAACATCGTGAGCCCCCCATAAATGCTGACTGCTATTTTTACTGTTAATGAGGATCTTAGGATTATGCTGAACTTGGACATCTGTCGCAATAAGGACTTACCACCTCTCTTGTTGGGGCTGGGATGTAAGGTACATTTGACACTTGAGGAATGTGGTGATTCTCAGAGCAGAAAGGGAGAGAAGTACATATCTGTGAGTGTCCTGGAATCCTCAGAGGCTATGTCATGAGTTACACATCTTTTTCTCCATGTAAAATGTGGATCTGTGCATGGGCTCATTCTTGAGCTCATTTACTGAGTCAATAAGACTTGTTTCCTTTCCCCATTCTGCTGTGGCTATGTACTTTTTGCCTTTATATTAACAAACCCCCTTCACCTCCCCCAGGATCCAGTAATCTTCCCATTCCCACCTGAGTCAGATGGAAAGGGCTGTTTTAGGCCACTAACAATTTAGTGTGGATTAATACAACATGTTAGCCTTCCCGGGGGTGTTTACCTTTCAAAAGAGAATGCATGGGAGAGAAACAGAATCTTTTGATTACTGTATCAGGAGAATGATATACACATAGATTATCTGGATTTCAGCAGCGCAGTTGACAAAAGCTCTCAAAATATCCATGTGAAAGAGATGGAGAAATATATACTGGAAGGAGCCCAGTTCTGCCTATGATCAGTTCAATGCCCTTGACCAAAAAATACTTATTAACAAAATAAAGGTGCAAGAGAGTAGTGTCCTTGGAAAGGGGCACTGGGTCACATCCTGGTCAACACTTTTATCAGTAACATGAATGAAAACACAGATGGCATGCTGAACAAGCTCACAGATGGTGGATTTGTAGCTGGTACATTTTGATGATCAAGACTATTCCATGCTCTTATTTGACATAAGGGTGTGGTTTAATGGGCCAAATCATTCCATGATTGAGTTCCCGCTCAGTCCAGGTGATGTGCCAGGCAATTTGCACATATTCTCTCTAAAGAGATAGATTATTGCCTTCATATTATGAATAAGGAAATTGATGTTCATCCTGGTTAAAAAAACTTGAAGGGGGCCAGGCGTGGTGGCTCATGCCTGTAATCCCTGCACTTTGGGAGGCCGAGGCAGGCAGATCACGAGGTCAGGAAATCAAGACCATCCTGGCCAACGCGGTGAAACCCCGTCTCTACTAAAAATACAAAAATTAGCCAGACATGGTGGCAGACGCCTGTAATCCCAGCTACTCAGGAGGCCGAGACAGGAGAATCCCTTGAACCTGGGAGGTGGAGGTTGCAGTGAGCCGAGATTGTGCCACTGCACTCCAGCTTGGGTGACAAGAGCGAGACTCAGTCTCAAAACAAAAAAACAAAAAACAAACAAACAAAAAACTTGAAAGGATCCTACAGCTAAAAGGAAGGATATATCATTACATATTGTATGCTTGTATCAAAATATCACATGTACCCCATAAATATGGACAACTATTATGTACCCATAATAACTACAAATAAAGAAAAAACTTTAAGCAAATCAAATCAAAGGAAAGACACACTGAGACTGGAATTGAGATCCTTTAAATCTACATAACTCCGAAGTATGGGCTCCTTCACGACCTCACACAGCTTATGTGTTAGTTCTGTACTTCCCTTTAAAGTGTACATGTTATATAATGGAGGGAAATGATGTCTAACACAGTTTCTGGCGCATGTAGATGCAGAAATACTTGTGGGAATTCAAAGAGGAGCAAGTGGGAGGGAGGAAGAGCGGGAGGACAATATCTGCTTTAATCTGTGCTAGTAATCTTGACCAATGAGAAACAGCTGAAGACATTTAGTTTGGCAAATGGTGACACACTAGTTCTCTTCAAATATTTAAAAAACTGTTATGTGGAAGAAGTATTAGATGCAACCCAGGGAGGTGGATTTTAATTCAGTTATCGCTGGAACTTTCTGAAATAAGGAGCGAGCATTGTTGATTCATGCAGCAGGCTGCCTCCTGGGGTGGCATCCTGTCCTTGAAGGTCTTCAGGCCATATGGGGTCACCACTCACTGGAGGTGATAGAGAAGGGACCCTAGAGCAGGAGCAGTGGGATCAACAACCTCTGCTTTATAAAAATTTTCTGGGAGGATTTCAGATATGTTAGCCTTTGGGTGGGACTCTTGGTTGTGGAGGGAGTGCTCTCTATCCTTAAAGTATACCTCATGGGTTTCTGCCTCCCCACTGGACATGCAAAAGTTATAAGTATCAAATAGACATCGGCCCTTGTTATGCCAAATGCCAGCTAAACAGTGGCCTAATTTGAAGGAAAGGGCTAAAGGTCCCTAAAGCAGGCGTCTGGGGAAAAGAAAAACCCTCGAAAGTACAGCAGGGTGCTCTGGGAAGCACAAAATAGGCTTTGTTCTGTTGCTGCAAGCCTGTGCCAGCCAAGCAGTGAGCAAATGGAAAACCATCCTGCCAGCCTGCGTTGATCATCCAGGCCATCTTGCTTTATTCACAGATTCTTATGGCCCTTCTCGCTGGGACACTTATGCTGATGAGTTTGAGCTGTATGGAGTGTTGCTAGTCTTTTTCTTTTAATTTTCAAGACAGTAAACCGGGAAGAGCTTTAGACATCCTCCCAGTAACTGGAATACTAACAATAAAACACACGAAGACCACAGCCTGCTTGATTATTTCCTAATTTTCTCTTTATGCTGGTTCCAGCCCGGAGACCCTGCCAGATGCAGAAAGCTTCCTTCATGGCAGCACAAATAGTTTCCATTTCCCAGCTGAGAGCCAACATCCAAGAGGATCTTCTGATGTGAAACTGAATGAAACAAAAGATGGCCCAGAACCCAGCTGCAGCCAGGAAACAGAGGTTCAGAAGCCAGAAAACGTCTGCAATGTCCCAGAAATCCCCACAGAGCAGAGAGAGGGCACATTGGCTACTCTATGCAAAGAAGCATGCTTGCAGCACAGCCTCCAGCTACTTGTCTAACAAAGATGTTTTCAAGTTCTTCATGAACTTTTGTAAAAATACATTTCACATGATACTTCTAATAGTGAGCTCTCAGTCCTATTCTGTTTTCATTTTTCTATACAGGGTTCCATAAATTTATCCATCTGTCATTTTTTCATTTGTTGTTTTATTCATTTAGCAAACATATTGAGCATCTCATAATTCATTCATTTCTTCAATATGTTTTGAGCACCTATCACAAGCCAAAATAGGGTTGGGTTAAAGAGGTCAATATAATTGGTTTCTGCTCAGTATCATTGCCCCTATTCACTGAGCACATTCCTTTTCTTTTCTTTTTCCTTTTTTTTTTTTTTGGAGACAAATCTCACTCTGTCACCCAGGCTGGAGTGCAGTAGCATGATCACTGCTCACTGCAGCCTGAAACCTTCCACATTCAAGCAATCCTCCAACCTCAGACCTCAATCTCCTGAGTAGTTGGGAGCACAGGCATGTACCACCATGCCTGGCTACTTTTTAAAAAAAATGTTTTGTAGAGATGGGGTCTCCCAATGTTGCCCCATCTGGTCTTGTGCTCCTAGCCTCACACAATCCTCCCACCTTGGCCTTCCAAAGTGCTGGGATTACAGGCATGAGCCAGCACCCCAGCCAGAGCTCTGCACTTCCAAAGAGCTTTCACCCACAGGCAAAATGCTCTCAACTATTTATCTCCAAGTCTGTTTTCCAGAACCTTCAGCCAGATGTCAATGCACTGGCTGGATCCAGGCTCTTCTGAATGTCCCACTGACCTTGAAACATCAACTCAGTGAGAACTGAACTCATGTCCTACCCCTCTCAGGCTTCTGAGTCTTCTCCATCGCTTCCCATTTCTCCTTTTCTCATTTTTCATTTTCTCAGTACCTGAGCTCAGGCTCAGAGATAACTTTGATGTTCCTTTCTCCTTTACTCAAGACAATAGCAATGTTCACCTCCAATATGTCAAACAATTGTTTTCTTCCATTTCTGCTGCTGTCATCCAAGGACGGGACAGGAGCCCAGCAGTTCTGGACTTTAGAAACAGCCTCTCAACTGTTCTTCTGGCCTTCACGTCACCACACTCTGGTTCATCCTGAACTTTGCCACCAGAATAACCTCCCTAATTCACATTCTCACGATGTCACTTTGCTACCCATTACCTACAAGACATTGCACTAGGATGGCATTCACAATCCTCTGCCATATACCTTATCCTCTACTAGTCCCCAGATGTTCCATGTGCCCCTCAAAACTGGAAAATCCCCTTTGCCAGATACTCTCTAGGCTTTCCTGCCTCCATGCCTTTTCTTATGCTATTTCCCTTGGCTGGTGCCCCCTTTCCAATTTCTGCCTTCAGCAATCCTCCCAGACCTAGCCTTCTAGCCCAGGCCCTCCATGAAATCTTTTTGCCACCTCTCTGGTGGTGAATGCCTTCTTCCCTGAACTCTAGTCACACTGATTGCACCTCTCATGTTCATGCAACACTTACTCATACCTCATCTTTCCTTTCAGTGCCTGAGCTTCCTGAGGTCAGCACTCTGCCATGTCAATCATTGAGAGGGACTGCCTACTCAAGTTCCACGTTATTTGCACAGGGAGATGAATGGACAAAAGCTTTTTCATGAAAAGGAATGAGTGGATAACGAAAGATTAAAGGTACAGAAAAGGAAATAGAAGGGGAAACTCTTATAAAATAGAAAGGGAAAGAATCAAGGCAAAGGGCATGGGTCCATTTTAGACTAGTGGTGAAATCTCTCTTTTTTTCTGACTTTTCAGGGAAGGATGGAGAGTGGAGGAAATACTAAGGAGGTGACATGCCTGGTGCTTTCAGAAATCCAGAATGAGGCAGTGCTTCTGCTGCGGTGAGGGAGGGCACAGCAAAATCGACAAATGCCTCACTCTGTGACTTGGGCAAGTCACCCTCCAACCCTGGTTCTTCATTTGTAACACTGGGGAAAGGGCAGCCCCTATCATGCATTTGTTTAATGCATATGAAATAATATAAGCAAAAGGTTTAGCACAAGGCCGGGCCCCCATCACATTAATTGATATGAGTGTTTCCTGTGGGTGGCTGCAAAGGGGAGGAGCTGAAAGTCTTGGAGTCTAGAAATGGCAGGAAGTGTGAGAGAGATGTAAGCAACAAGCTGTTGAAGCAGATGTTAAAATTGAGAAGAGATAAGATCACAAACAGGAGGAGGCCTGATTAGGTGGCAAAATAAGTGATGAGTTAAGAGCTTTTATCAGGATCTTAAAAATAGGGATTGGCTATCTGTAACACTTACCTAGGATCATAGAGGTAGTTTGGGTAGGCATCAGTAACTGGCTATAACAAGAACCTGTTATAGAGAATGGTATAAAAGTGAAATGCTTCTTCCCTCCTAAATGCAATTCCCTTCACTGCATCATCAGTAAACCTTGTCTTAATTCATTCCTTCCTAGGACTCATCTCTCTCCTCTTCAGACTCTAGTACTGTCCCAGGACTTCAAAGTAGGTGAGGGACAAACTTCAATGGCCAGAGCTCCCCAGCCCCCTGAGCTACTTCGCCAACATCTCACATCGGGGCTTACACGTCTCTATGGCATAGTGATTTCTGGAGTGAGAAAAGGAATTAAGGACAACTGCCCACCCAGGGGAGCATATTAAACTAATTTTAATTAGGAACAAGAATACGAGGGCATTTATATAGAGTTATTTAAATGGCCCTGGAAGAAATCCCTCTCTCAGTTTACATGGCCCTGGCCTCCTTGTTGGGAAGATTTTTAGTGTCTCTATTATGCTAAGGGTTCATCAGGTGGTTTTCCAATCTATCTCAGCACATACAACTGTGATTGCAGGTAAATGCTCTAAACCTGAGACTGTCCCAGAGACCTAAGAAAAATAGCTGGCATGTTCTTAGGGAAATTAAGAAACCTAATTAGAAGACAGAATAACCATAGGTGTGCTGAAACTATACCTATGGGTAAGCTCAAGATTTTTCTGAAAAGACTCTTTTGGACATAGATCAGGAGTTCTAGAACTTTAGCATGCAAAAGAATTGCCCAGCAGATGCCAGGTCCATCTCCTGGTTTAGAGAGCCTAAGGTGGGACCTAGGAATCTGCATTTTTAGCAAGCTTTCCAGGTGACGCTCATCCTAGTGGTCCACAGACCACACTCTGAAAAACATGACCACAGAGTATGGCTGTGATAACTTTGCCAAGAAAATTTTTCAGAGCAAAGCCTACCAGTTGCTCACTGTGCATAGATGTGTATGTATGTGTGTGTGTGTGTGTGTGTATATATATACACACACACACACACACACACACACACAAAGGGTCCATAGAAATCTAATTTTAAGCAATGCTACCTCCTGGTTAACCCTCAAACATAAACTAGTTGTAAAATGTATCCATCGGAAGCTAAGTAAGTTGATTTGCTGTACATGGATTTTGGATAGAAGCCAATTAAAACTCTCAGGTCTTTTTGACATAAACTGCATTGATTTTCTTTTTTTGAAGCTCAAACACAGGACTTTACATTTATTCCTGTTTCCACCCATGGTTTCATCTGAGTGGCTGGCTTGAGTCCATGAAGCTGGCCTCACTTGCCCTATGCTCTCAACAGCTGAATTCATAAGGGACAACCCTGCATTTAAGCTTGTAGAATGTTTATCAAAGTCAGTCTATTTTCTTGAATTGACAATGAACAACGTATTCTATTTAAAGTTTTTCATTTTCTTCCTAAGTTTAATTCCTTATTTGGCAGTTAACTAAAAAAAAAAAAAAAAAAAATGACTTCATGCTTCTTGAAGTCTTTCAGTACCTAAAGGGCAATAACTATGTTCCATTCATCTTTAGGTGACACCAGTTCTTAATGACAGAGGGTAGCAAATGATTGCTGAATGAGGGAATGAGTGAATTCAGCAGTTTATAAATTACTTTAGAATTTGAACCAAATTTTCCAATGAAACAAGATTTTACCTGATGGTTAAATGTCCATGCTAGCACCAAAAACCAATTAAGTAATTGATTAATATAGATCAGCTGTTCTCAAGCGTGGTTTTCTCCTGCCCAGCAGCAATAGCATCACCTGGAAACTTGTTAGAAATGCAATTAGGGAGCCCCAGATCAACTGAATTGGAAACGCTGGGAGTGGGCCCAGCAATCTGTGGTTTAACCTGGCCTCCAGGTGATCCAGGTGCACTAAAGTTTGAGAACCTCTAAGATAGTGTTGGTTCTTCGGAGGCCACACACATTGTTGGCTCGATAAAGTGTTTTGCTCTATACATGTAATTTGTGATTCAAAACATTTCATTAGCCCTTACTGTATACTAGGAACTGAGCTAAACATTCAGAATAAAGACAATAAAGATGAACTGATATTTTACCATATTATATTTTTCTTCAGCATCAACATACTATATATTCATGGTAAAAATTTTGAAGTTTAAAAATAAGTACAAAAGCAGGAGGTGGGGAAACTCACATAATCCCATCACCCAGAGGTGACCTCTGTAATACCAGTGAAGTCTAAAGAGTAGTACCAAGAATGACCCTGAGTCCTGCATCTGAGGCTGGTTTGGGAAGGTTCCAGAGCTTGGGCAGCCTTACAAGCAGCAGCACAGAAGGCCCTGGAGATGCCAGGGGTTGAAGCAGCCAATTGGTACATGCTGCTGTATTTTCAGCCAGCGTTAGCGTGACCAGCTGTCCTTCTTTGCCCAGTGTTTGGACATAGGACTTGAAGTGCCCAGTGTTAGCACCTCCTGGGGAACCCCTCAGTCCCCAGCAAATCAGGACAGACAGTTGGTGACCCTAAGCAGATGTTTCTTCCTGTTATGAAGAAAAAAGGTCTGAGGACTTCAGACGGCTGTGATGTGATAGAAGTAATGCTGGAGTCAGAAGTCCTGAGTCCAAGCCAAGGTCTGCCACTTACTAGGTGAGCCTGGCAATTTATGGAACTTCCCAGAGGCTGTGAACATTAAATAACCTCAATTTGCTTGCCATGTATCTCAGAGTCAAAGCCAAAGTATTTACAGTGGCCTCCATGGTCCCTCAGAACCCACCCTTTCTCTATCCTCTCAGCTTTCCTCTGTTGTTCCCATGGCACACTCCATTCTAGCTCCACTAGCCTTCTTGCTATTCCCCAGACACACAAGGTGTTTCCACCCCAGGTCCTTTGCACTGGCTCCTCTCTGCCTGGGACAGCAACTCTTCACTCAGACATCCACAGTCTTGCTCCCACGCTTCTTCAGGTCATCCAAGAGCCACCTTACCAGTGAGGTTTTCCCCAACCACCCAATATAAAACAGCAATGACCCTCCCCCTTCCCTCCTGGCCTTACCCCTACCCCTCTGACACTCAGCAGTCTCTATCCCTTTCCCTGCTTTATCTTTCATAGCACTTATCACCAGCTGACCTGCACTTTATTTTTTGCTGGTGTATTTTCTGTCATCTCCAACTAGACCATGGGCCCTATTTCAGCAGAGATGTCTGTAACCTTGGTGACTCAAATAGTGCCAAGCACTGTGAGCAATGAAAGCTTGATGGAAGAATAAATGAATGAATGGTGGAAATATCATTTGTGAAAGTGCATTAGAAAAGGTGAAAAGCATCACCAAAAACAAGCTCTATAAATATGTGGCAGATTGGGAGATGTTATTTGCAACACATATAATAGAAAAAAAATAGTATCTATACTATATTTTTTAAAAATCCAAGATAGCAATAAGACAAAGATCAGCAACACAATAGAAGAAATGGGTAATGGACAATAATAGGAAATTTACAGCAGAGGGAATCTGAATGGTCAATGACGTTGGGCAGTTAATTGAATTCAGTGTTTAGTTTTCCTATATATTGTATAATGAGCTAAGACAAGTTAGCTGCTTGAAACAGCAGATAGCATAGGAAGTGCTACACAAATGCTAGCAAGTATCATTATCGGTGGTAATCAGAGAAATAGAACTTAAAAATACCGCTTTTCATCCTTCAGATTGGTGAACAAGTTTAAGTCTGAAAACAGAAAATATTAAGGATATGGAAAAAATGTCTATTATACAATGCTGGTGTGATGATTCAGTGGAACAGTGCCTTCAGAGAACAATGAGGTAGTATCTAGTAAAATTGAGTATGTGCCCAGCCTACGATCAAACAATTCCACTTTTGAGTATATATAACCTAAGGCAACCCTTCCAAAACCTCCTTGACTAAAAGGACACCTGGAATGGTGGTGAAACACACAGATGCCTGCAGACCCCTAGACTCCCTGACTCAGATGCTCCCAGGAAAAAGCCTGGGAATCTGAATATTTAACCAGTCCTACAATACTACAGGTGATTCTTATTATCAGACAAATTTTGGAAACACTGAAGTAAAGAAATTGTTGGCCCTTAATTCAAGACTTGTAAAAGGAGGCTAAATACAGCATTCTTAGCAAAAATAAAATGATGGAAACAACCTAATGTGTATTAATAGATGAATTAGTTAATAAAATGTGATGTATACATATAATGGAATAGTCATAGTGGTTGAGAGTCATAGCTCTATATGTCCATATGAATGGGTTATTTTAAAAACTGGGTGAAAGAAACAAGATGCAGACCTATATATGGTACTGTTTCAGATTATAAGCACTGTGCGGTGCTCTTCAGCACATTTCAGAAACAATACAAACTGGTGGAAATATAAATTGGCATTAGCACATTGTAAAATGGTTTGGCAAGTCTTATTGAAGCTCGTTATAATCATATCAGATGACCTAGCAATTCCACTCCTTGTTACGTACCCAATAGAAACATATGTGCACACCAAAACATATGCTCAAGAATGTTCATAGTAGCACTACTCATAATAAATGGAAACTTTGGAAATTGGGAAACATCCCAAATGTTCACCTATGGAAGAATGGTTAAATAAATTGTAGTATGTTAATGTTATTGAATACTGTTAAATTAAGTTTAGCCTAAAGCTGCCTCCTTACATATTTTAAGTTCAGGATAAAAGTTTCTCCATACAAAGTGAACTGTAACCTGACTGGATGCATAAGCAGACTGTAACCTACTCTTGTACCAATCACTGAGTTTCAGGTGATCAAAGATGGCCAACGGTTCAAACTGTGCTGTAACCAGCCCAGCAATTTCCATACCTCCCTTTCCTTTTTCTGTCCATAAATCCTCTCCGACCACACAGCAGGAATCACTTTGAACCTATTCTGGTTGGGAGGTGGAGGGCTGCCCAGTTCTTCAATCTTTCTTTTCTCAATTCAACTTGGTTAAATATGATTTGTTTAAAGTTTTTCTTTTAACAATACTATACAGCAATGAAAATGAAGGAACTACAGCTATATGCAAAAGTGTGTTTGAATTTCACTTAAGTGTTGAGCAAAAGAAGCCAGACACGAAAGATTATATTACCCAGTGTAGAATTCAAAATTAAGCACAATTAACACACAAAGTTACAATATGAGGGTGGAGTGATGGTAATAACTCTGTTTTTTTTTTTATATGGATGTTTGGTTCATAGATATGCTTACTGTATAGTTATTTACTGAGCTGTAACTTTTGAATATGTATGCTTTTTACATACACATTTTGCTTCAATAAAAAGCAAAACACACATATAAATGTACTCTATGTTTCATGGGTATGTATTACATGTAAAATATGGAAATGGTCTTAAATTATACACACCAAACTCATCACACTCATGGTATAATTGCATAGTTGGGGTGGTGGGAGGGACCAAGGTTGGTGAGATCAAGGATGAAGTGAACTTAAGCTACCTCTGTGATGCTTTCGTTATTTAAAATAGGGGAAAAAAAGGCTAGAAGCAAATATATTAAAAATTAAGTTGATATTTTTGGGTGATAGAAATATGCATAGGGTATTATACTATTCATTATTTTTAGAACTTAAAATGTTTTTAAAAAATAAGAAAACATTCTAAGGATCAAAATTTTAACATCAAAGAACTGCTAAATTTGAGAGAAATATTCATGTATTATAGATAAGCCCTAAGAAAAAGACGTAATTTTTCTGAGTTGTTTTAATAAGAGTAACATTTCTTTAAAATCTTCATGCAACAACTGAATTTGGAGAATAAAACGAAGCAGTCATGTTAGTTACACCCGTCACCCCCTCCACCCACTGCTACTAGATGCCACAAAAATTCCCTGGACATTCACAGTGTCATTTGTTCTATTGTTAGTAACAAAACTGAGAAAATCTTGTTGGCTTGCAGGGGCACAAATGTCAGCATCCACCCACTTCTGGCTAAGAGAGCCACAGAAACAGAGGCAGATTAAAAGGATATTGAATAAGATGAAGCTTAATCTTCTCATCTGAAGAACAAAACTAATATTTTACAAACAAGGTGGAGGCGTTGTGAGCCATCTGGGCCCCTCAAACATGGACTTTGGTAAAAGCCTGAGCTGGCCCTGGGCAAGTAGTGCACGAGGTGCCAGAAGCTAAGTGGGGCCGTCTGCAGCTTTGAACGAAGCTTGGCCAGGAGGATGCTCTGGCCAACACAATTGACTTCCTAGTCTCTGCATCGAGATAAAGCCATCCTCAAGGAAGAATGCCAAAAATAGGACATCTTAGAATACAAAGGAAACAAACATTGTTTTTTCCTGACATTGATCCTCTTGACGTGAGCCGCCAAAAGATAACTTAGCCCCCTTAAGAGAACATCTCCCTCCCAATAGAAAGAAGGGGGAAAAAAAATGCAGTTCCATCTGTGAGCCATCTGATTTTCAGACTGAACATTTCTGAGGCTCAGAGGCAGCTTTTTGACCATGGTCAAAAGCTACCAAGCCGCTGGATTTCAGGCATCAGCACATTTTCCGGTGTCTCCAAACACCTCCAAGGCAGCTTTTCGTGTCAGTAATTTACAACCAATAACTAAGCTCTTACTTGTTATTCTTTTCCTGTGTCTTTGCTTAGCAGTGAAAACTGTGTGTCTAGTTGTTTATTTCACCTGCCCAGACCTGATGGAGGGTGAAATAAAAGCGAACAGGCAGACTCAACCAGTGGATGAGCAGATTTGTGATCTGGCCCGGAAAATGTCCATTCTGAAGACAAAGTCCCAGCATAAGGGATGAAAAGTGTTATGGTGGGTTGCTGCATGTTTGTCGCCTCATGCTTTGTCCAGGATTCTCTTCTTTCCCTTTGGTCTGGAAGTTGCTTTTTGCAGGCATCTTACAAGTAGAAAGAATGGTCTTCCAGGAGCTCCCTCCTAATGCTCTAAGGATTTGATTTCTTGCTCTCAGACAGTCATTTTCATGAACATGTTGCAAAACATGGAAATAGATGCATCGGTCTGCTTCTGGAAGTGCTGCCCCTTGGGAGGGAGCTGGGAGGGACCTTCAGTCCTGTTCTCAGCATGGACTTTAGTTACATGCCTACATCTATGACCCTCTTGTCTGTGTCCAGGCAGCTGGCCAAAAGGGAGAGAGACTAAAGGAGAAAAAAGAGGGAGGGAGGAAGAGGAAAGGGAGGGAGGAAGAGGAAAGGGAGGGAGGAGGGGGCTGGGTGGATTGAGGAGCATGAAGTCCCTAGAGGTGAAGGAGAGGAAGACCAACAGAGTGTGTCTGTGACTGGAATGCCAGGAACTAGTTTTCTCTGTGGCTGGAAAGTAGCCCTGAAGGCAATCCCTGGGGAAACGTTTGGTAAACTAAACTTCGAACTGGTGTTTTGGTTGGGGGGGAGTGTCATGACATTAGAGGAATGACTCCTCTTCAATCCTTGCATCTCCTTGACAAGTAGAAAATATACAGCCCTGGCCAAGGTTACGGGTAGGAGGTTCGGTGCAGGAATTGTGTCAGGAATGAATAGACCCTTGATTCTGGGGCTTCGAGCTCAAAGGCCACACCACATGCCTTTGACTATAGTTCCAACTGAAATCAAAATCTGAAGCCCCTTGACAATGGCGCATCCCAGTCAGGTGAAAGATCAAAAGTTGGTCTATTTGGTGTTTGACAAGAAGGCATAGCCAGGGATTGTGACAGGGAGGTCCCCAGAAAGACCCACAGCTCTACCTCTGTTGCCTGAAGCACATTGAGAGTGAAAAAAAGTGGGCAGCTAGCACAGGCCCAATAGAATTCTTCAAAGGTGGCTGTCCGAGTCAGTTCAAATCAGCCTTCCTGAATTCCCCGAGTCAATGTTGTAGGTGTCACACATATATACGTAAAAAGAAAATAAAATTTCAGGACCTTCTGAATTTATTACACCAAAGGGAAAAATTAAGACCTGGAAACTGACTCAGGGAACACGGCTGTTTTTCTTCCCTGGTGCGTGGCCACCGTTGCTTTCTGACTTTTGTGCTGGGATGTTATACATTAACCAGACTCTATTCTTCATTCAAACCTGGGCTAAATGATGTGGACATGGAGACCCTTGTGATGATTACCTCTTTTCAATAAAATGTTAAACAACCCTCTTAGAGTTTACAGTCAACAGTAGCCAATCAAATCTTATATTTGTATGTTAGCTTTTGTATGGAAAATGTGATTCTAGTCAGCACCTCCGTTTTGCCTACATAAATGGTCCTCATTTTACCCAATGTAGGGAACACTGATCACCTTTTTCCAGTGTCACTCCACTCCCCAGACAGCCACCTTCATACTTTGCCCTTGAATAAACTCTCTTTAAATTAGATTCTGACCCTTTTGATTAATTTAGGCTGACACATATGTCATTTAGGATGTGTGCGACTGGTTACTATCTAACACTTTAAAGTTGTATTCTGGATCTGGAGGGATAAATGGAAGCTGTTGCATCATAACCAGATCTCATTCTCTACTCTTGCCAGTCTCGCCCATTGAACAGGCCCAGAGGGTATCAGCGAGCAAGGGAGCCCCCCAGTGCAACCCATAAGAGTCAGTTCCGGAGGCACAGAGCAGGGTGGACAAGAATGAGAACGCACCTAGAAGAGCAAAGGAAGATGACCCAGGGCACTGCGTCACTCTCAGTCCTAGGGGAGCCCCCGTTGGTGCCCCCGGAGGCAGAAAAGATCTCTGCTCTTACGCTACAGAGCAGATGGACATGACATTTAGGCTCATCCCATGGCCTGAAATGAAGGCAGAACAAGCCCCATCCACCCCATGACACCACCTCCAGCCTGCACTGCCATTCATGGGTGCCGGTGATGTCCCCAGCTGTTATCAGAGAAGGCCAGGGGACCCTCCATGAGTGTCTGAAGGATGTACAGTTCTGCCAGGTCCATAGCCCCTTGCAGCAGACTCCATGCCAGGCATCCATGCCAGGCCCCCTGGGATTTCTACTAGGCAACATTCTCCAAAGCTTTTCTAAGGAAAATGTCCTTTGCCAACAAAGCAGTACCCGTGGCGCTATGTTCGTGCTACACTATCTTAGACGGTGTGTCTCAGGACTGCCGCATGGCAGGGCCTCTCTCATGCTCCCTCCCACTCCCCTCTGTCTCTTGGCCCACGTCCTCCTCCTGTCCCTCTCTTTATCCCTTCTTCTCCCATTTTTGTTCATCACTGCCTCGCCTTCTCCCTCAGCTTCTCCCCTTCCAATTGTTTGCAAGAGATTTTGAAAGGGTGGGGAGTAAGAAACAGGCAAAGATCGGGCAAGATTGTAGAGTGGAGAGAGGGAGGAAGGACCTGGAGCTTCTGCTGAGCTGTCTTTGTATTCTCTTGCTTTCAATAAATGACCTCATTTCCCAGGGCGTCTGTTTATGAGAATTCTTCATGACACTCTATACCACAGTTCTCCATGATTCCATGACCAGAAGCCAGTCCACGAGCTTTCTAATAAAGCTCACCACTCCTGAGCCACCTGCTGCCTTGAAAAATTCTTCTCAAGTGACTGTACCTGTTTGTTGTACACGTCTGGAAGAGTGGGCTGGGAAGGAGGGTTGCGAAGGAAAGTAAAGGTAAACTGCATGCCCCTTCCCTTCCCTTCCTGCCCTGGGCTGACCAGGCTCCCCGGTGAAGCCACACACTATTGGACACATCTCCCAAAACCAGGCCCTGTTACCCAGGCCTGGTGTCCTCTGATGCGACTTGTTCCCAGGGCCTCTTTTTTTCCCACTGCATATGGCCCATTCCCCAAAAGGCTGGCCTTTGACCTCTAACCTGTCCACAGATTGGTGTTTTCAATCTCTAAATCCCTTTTAACTCTCGCATTCTCTGAATCAAAAGTAACAGTTAAGGGTGTGATTTGCCTGCCTGCACACACGCGCCCCAGGGCCTTCTTTACCAAATGTGCATTTGTCACATGGGCATTTTGTTGTTTAACCCAGATAAGTGATTCTGATAGTGCTTCCTGCAAGCCAGACGGGCAGAAGCTAGCGCAGGTAAGAAGCAAGTGTGTTAGGGTAGGTGAAACCTTTCAGTGGGATATCCTGGGCACCATACCCACCATCCTGTACAGCCACAGTACCCCATAGGGGCCAAGGTGGGCTCTGTACTCCTTCCTGGAGCCTAATTAATATATATATTTTTTGAGACGGAGTTTTGCTCCTGTTGCCCAGGCCAGAGTGCCGTGGCACCATTGCTGCTTGCTGCAACCTCCGCCTCCCGGTTCAAGTGATTCTCCTGCCTCAGTCTCCCAAGTAGCTGGGATTACAGGTGTCCATCACCACGCCCGGCTAATTTTTTGTATTTTTAGTAGAGACGGGGTTTCACCATGTTGGCCAGACTGGTCTGAAACCCCTGACCTCAGGTGATCCACCCACCTCAGCCACCCAAAGTGCTGGGATTACAGGTGTGAGCCACCGAGCCCAGCCCTAATTGATATTAATGACAGCTTCTAATTCGTAAGAATGAGCAATTCAACCAAAGGGCCTCTCAATGGCCTTTAAGGCAAGAAATCTGTCACTCAGTGTCCTCAAGGCAAGAAATTGTTCTTTCTTATTTTTCCTGGTATATCAGTGTGTCCCATGGAGAACAATCCTTGAGATTTTTCTGAAGCTAGAGCAAAATTGCTCCCCAAAAAGTTGCAACCAGATTCTGCTTTTAACGTTAAGGCTTGGTTTTACTTCAGAATGTCCCTTTTATGGGAAAAGCCGCTTGACAGGGCCATTTTAGTTTATTAAGTCAATTGTTCAACAATTACTGAGCATTGATTAAATGCCAAAACTATCCTCATTTCTAGGCTTATCACAAAGCAGAGTCCCTGTGATCCCAAAGCTTGCAGTAAGTGAAGTAGAAATACAATCAACAAGCAACCAAACAACAACAATTTTATATATATAAACATATATAAACATATATATATATATTTTTTTTTTTTTGAGACGGAGTCTCGGGCTTTGTTGCTCAGGCTGGAGTGCGGTGGCGCGATCTCAGCTCACTGCAATCTCTGCCTCTCATATTCAAGCTATTCTCCTACCTCAGCCTCCCAAGTAGCTGGGGCTGCAGGTGTGTGCCGCCACGCCCAGCTAATTTTTGTATTTTTAGTAGAGACGGGTTTTCGCCATGTTGGCCAGGCTGTTCTCAAACACCTGACCTCATGATCCGCCCACCTTGGCCTCCCAAAGTACTGGGATTACAGGCGTGAGGCACTGCACCTGGCCCCAAACAAATATTTAATTGCTCCAAAGGAAACAGAGTGAAAGATGGGCAGCGATGAAGGAGGATGGATTTTGATGCGGTGTTCATGGTTCATGGAAAGTGAAGACCTAAAGAATGAAAACATGGCCGGGTGGTGGCTCACGCAGGTAATCCCAGCACTGTGGGAGGCCGAGGTGGCTGGATCACTTGAGGCCAGGAGTTTGAGACCATCCTGGCCAACATGGAGAAACCCCGTCTCTACTAAAAATACAAAAAATTAGCTGGGCGTGGTGGCACATGCCTGTAATCCCAGCTACTCAGGAGGCTGAGGCAGGAGACTTTCTTGAACCCCGGAGGCGGAGGTTGCAGTGAGCCGAGATGGCGCCACTGCACTCCAACCTGGGCAACAAGAGCGAAACTCCGTCTCAAAAAAAAAGGAAAGAAAAAAATGTCAGTCCAGTGTGGCAGCGGGAGGGGGGATGTCCCCAGCAAAGGAAATAACACCTGTAATGGGCTAGAGGGACACGGGGCGCCTTAGCCTATTCTGAGCCACTCCAAGCCTGCCTTCAGCTGTGCCTGTTCATCGTCGCCTGTTGCTGTAGCATGCAGCCGTTCCGGGACTCTCTGCAGAGGAGGTGGGGTTTGAGTGAAAGGAATGCGGAGGAGCCGGCTCTCCACCTCCGCAGGCTTGGAGTGGAGATGCCCAGTGTGATTTGGGGTTTCACACAAGATGGTAGGTTTGATGCTCGTGATGTGTATTATAGGTCCCGACGACCACATGAGTGGTGCTTTGAAGTCACTTTCTCTGTTATATTTCTCTTCCATTGTCTTCAAGCCTTCCAGAAAGTCTTGTTAAGTTTTCATCCAGATCTTAGCTGTTCAGTGAGGAATTAGGGAAGGACTTGCTTTGGAAGGAATGACGAGAGGTGTATGAACTCTCTAAAGCCACAGTGGGAGAACCAGCAGTGGGTACCCACGGAGGTCAACGAGCCCAAAGGCCACAGAAGTCACCCACTCAGAGACAGCAGGGCACATTGACGAGGCCAGGAAAGAAGACGGAAAGGGAAGTAGCCTCGGAAGAATGCACAGAGTCAGGGGGACTGTGGGGAGGGTGGTAAACAGTGGCCCATGCTGGGTGCTAAGGCCACCCCTCTGTCTATAAAAGGGGATATAGCCGGGGGCTGTGGCTCACGCCTGTAATCCCAGCACTTTGAGAGGCCAAAGCCGGTGGATCACGAGGTCAAGAGATCCAGACCATCCTGGCCAACAGGGTGAAACCCCATCTCTACTAAAAATACAAAAATATTAGCTGGGCATGGTGCGCCCTGTAGTCCCAGCTACTTGGGAGGCTGAGGCAGGAGAATCGCTTGAACCCAGGAGGCAGAGGTTGCAGTGAGCCAAGGTGGTGCCACTGCACTCCAACCTGGCGACAGAGCGAGACTCCATCTCAAAAAAAAAAAAGGTGTGTGGGGGAGTGGGGGGTGGGATATGACAATGTGTAAAGCCAGAAAGACTTGTGTTACTTCAGTGGATTAGGTGACCAATGTGTGACTGGCTTTAGATGCCTCTTCCCCACTTCTCCCACTTTCATGGACCCCCAGGACCAACAGTTACCTGACATGAGAGCCCCTTCTGCTTGTTTTTAGGACTTGAGACAAAGGGAGTTTTATAAGAATTGAGAATAGCAAGGAGCTTTTAGATATGGTTGAGGATCCTTTAGAACTCTTCAAAATCTAATCTTTTATCTATTAATTTTTTAAAATAGACTTGTTTTAAAGAGCAGTTTTAGGATCACAGCAAAATTAAGTGGAAAGTAGAGAAAATTCCCATATCCCCCTCCCCCTGTACATGCACAGCCCCTAAGATCAGCAGCTCCCACCAGAGAGGTCCATCTGTTACAATCAGTGAACCTGCATTGACATACCATAATCACCCAAAGTCCAGAGTTAACATTAGGGTTCACTTTTGGCATCATGCATTTGATGGGTGTGGCCAAATGTCCACTAACATGCATCCACCATTGTAGCATCGTACAGAATGGTTTCACTGCCCTAAAATCCCTGGTGCTCCTCCTATTCATCCTTCCCTCCCCGCTAACCCCTACCAACCACTGATCTTTTTACTGTCTCCATTGCTTTGCCTTTCTCAGAAGGTCATATAGTGGGAATCATTCAGCACATATCCTTTCCAGAATGGCTTCTTTCACTTGGTAATATGCATTTAAGGTTCTTCCACATCTTTTGATGACTTGGTAGCTTATTTCTTTTTAACTCCGATTAATATTCCATTGTCTGGATATATCAAGTTTGTTTATTCATTCACCTACTGAAGGACATTTTGGTTGCTTCCAAGTTTTGGCAATTGTGAATAAAGCTGCTATAAACATCCGTGTAAAGGTTTTTGTGTGGACATAAGTTTTCAGTTCATTTGGGTAAATATCGTGGAGTGTGATTGCTGGACCATATGGTAAGAATATGTTGTTTACTTTTGTAAGAAATGCCAAACTGTCTTCCAAAATGTCTATACCATTTTGCCTTCCCACCAGTGAATGAGATTTCCTGTTGCTCTACATCCTTACCAGCATTTGATGTTGTCAGTGTTTTGAATTTTGGCCGTTCTGTTGGGTGTGCAGTGGTATCTCATTGTTTTAATTTGTAATTCCCTAATGATGTCATGTGGAACACCTTTTCATATGCTTATTTGCCATCTGTATATTCTCTTTGGTGAGGTATTTTGACCTGTTTCTTAATTGAATGGTAGTTTTCTTATTGTTGAATTTTAAGAGTTTTTTTTCTTCAGGTATATGGTATTTTATTGTGCTTTGCTTTATTGTGCTTCACAGATACTGCATTTTTTACAAATAGAAGGCTTGTGGCCACCCTTCTTTGAGCAAGTCTATTGGTGCCATTTCTCCAACAGCATGTGCTTACTTCTTGTCTCTGTGTCACATTTCGGTAATTCTCACAATATTTCAAAAAATTTATTATTATTTTATTTGTGATGGTGACCTGTATCAGTAGTATCAGTGATCTTTGATGTTACTATTATAATTTTGGGGGAACACCATGAACTGCACCCATATAAGATGATGAACTTGATCAATAAATGTGTATGTTCTGACCGCCCCACTGACCATCATTCCCCATCTCTCCCTCTCTCCGGACCTCCCTGTTCCCTGAGACATAACACTATTGAAATTAGGCCAATTAATAACCCTACAAAGGCCTCTAAGCGTTCAAATGAAAGGAAGAGTCACATATCTCTCACTTTGAACCAAAAGCTAGAAATTGGTACACTTAGTGAAGAAGGCATGTCAAAAGCTGAGATAGGCAAAAAGCTAGGCTCCCTGCACCAAACACGTAGCCAAGTTTTGAATTCAAAGAAAAAGTTTTTGAAGGAAAAGTTTTTGAAGTTTTGAAGGAAATTAGAAGTGCTACTCCAATAAACACATGGATTATAAGAAAGCCAAACAGACTTCTTGGTGATTTGGAGAAATGTAAGTGGTCTAGATGTAAGATCAAGGCAGCCACAAAGCCACAACATTCCCTTAAGGCCAAAGCCTAATCCAGAGCAAGGCCGAACTCTCTTCAATTATATGAAAGCTGAGAGAGGTGAGGAAGCTGTAGAGGAAAATTTTGAAGCTAGCAGAGGTGGGTTCATGAGGTTTAAGGAAACAAGCCATCTCCATAACATAAAACTGCAAGGTGAAGTAACAAGTGCTGATACAGAAGCTGCAAGTTATCCAGAAGATCTAGCTCAGATCATTGATGAAGGTGGCTACACTAAACAACAGATTCTCACTGTGATAAAACAGCCTTCTGTTGGAAGAAAATGCTATCTAGGACTTTCATAGATAGGAGAAGTCAATGCCTGGCTTCAAAGCTTCAAAGGACATGACTCTCTAGTTAGGGGCTAATGTAGCTGGTGACTAAGTTGAAGCCAGTGTTCATTTACCATTCTGAAAATCCCAGGGCTCTTAAGAATTATGCTAAATTGACTCTGCCTGTGTTCTATAAATGGAACACAGCCTGGATGACAGCATATCTCTTTTTTTTTGTTTTTTTGTTTTTGTTTTTGTTTTTTGAGACAGAGTCTCACTCTGTCACCCAGGCTGGAGTGCAGTGACGCAATCTTGGCTCACTGCAATCTCTGCCTCCTGGGTTCAAGCGATTCTCTTGCCTCAACCTACCGAGTAGCAAGGACTACAGGCACCCATGACCACACCCAGCTAATTTTTGCATTTCTAGTAGAGACGAGGTTTCACTGTGTTGGCCAGGCTGGTCTAGAACTCCTGATCTCAAGTAAGCTGCCCACCTTGGCCTCCCAAAGTACTGGGATTAAAGGCGTGAGCCACCGTGCCCAGCCAGCACATCTGTTTATGGCATGATTTACTGAATATTTTTAAGGTCACGTTCATTCAGTAGCCCTTAGATTAAGGAGTAATTTTGACTTTCAAGTCTTATTATTTAAGAAATAGAGTTTGTAAGGCTATAGCTGCCATAGGTAGTGATTCCTCTGATGGATCTGGACGAACTAAATTGGAAGCTTTCTGGAAAGGAGTTACCATTCTAGATACCATTAAGAACATTTGTGATTCATAGGAGGAAGATAAAATATCAATATCATTAAGAGGAGTTTGGAAGAAGTTGGTTCCAACCCTCATGGATGACTCTGAGGGGCTCAAGACTTCGGTGAAGGAAGTAACTGCAGATATGGTAGAAATAACGAGAGAACTAGAATTAGAACTGGCGCCTGAAGATATGACTGAATTGCTGCAGTCTCATGGTCAAACCTGAACAGATGAGAAGTTGCTTCTTATGGATGAGCAAAGAAAGTGGTTTCTTGAGATGGCACCTACTCCTGCTGAAGATGCTGTGAACACTATTGAAACGACAACCAAGGATATAGAATATTACATAAATTTAGTTGATACAGCAGCAGCAGATTTTGACAGGATTAACTCCAGTTTTAAAATAAATTACTCTGTGGGGAAAAGGCTATCAAACAGCATCACATGAAATAAACCTTTCATGAAAGAAAGGGTTAATTGATGCGGCAAACTTCATTGTTGTCTTACTTTAAGAAATTGCCACAGCAATCCCAATCTTCAGCAACCACCACCCTGATCAGTCAGCAGCCATCAATAACAAGGCAAGACCTTCCACCAGCTTAAAAATTATGACTTACTGAAGACTTTGATGATTGTTAGCATTTTTCAGCAATGAAGTGTTATTGATTAAGGTATGTGCCTTGTTTTTTTTTTAGACATGATGCTGTTGCACAATTAATAGACTACAATATAGCATAAACCACTTTTATATGCGCTGGAAAATCAAAATTTTGTATGCCTCACTTTGTTGCACTATTAACTTTATTGTAGTGGTCTGGAACTGAACCTGCAATATCTCCAAGGTATGCCTGTGTATTCTGGATAACAGTCATTCATCAGCCATGTCTTTTGTAAATATTTTCTCCTACTCTGTGGCCTTAGATCTTATTTTGGAAATTCCTTTAACTTACAGCAAGTAGTTGTTTTCACTTACAGAAGGAAAGGAGAGGATTACACTTTTGAATCTGCATGATAAAGGGCTTAGAGAAGATTAATAATCATGATTAGTAATCATAATCCCAAAGGAGCTGGGTAGTCTGCAATGAGTTAAGGAAATTGTGTTTGTCCTATCCTAAACATTTTCAGGCAATTTCATTTAAAAAATTTTTTTATATATGACTTTTATTTTTTAACATAACTACAGTATTATTATCAGACCTCCCAAACCCAAACATATCCTCAATACCATCAATTTCTGTTCAATCTTTCCTGGTTGTCTCAAAACTGGCGTTTTATTTTTTCTTTTTCAAGAATATCTTGGTTATTCTAGGATATTTGCATTTTCATGTTTATTTTATTTTTTTAAATATATTTGGGGGTGCACATGCATTTTTGTTACATGGATATATTGTGTAGTGGTGAAGTCTGGCTTTTAGTGTAACCATCACCTGAATAGTGAACACTGTACCCAATAGGTAATTTCTCATCCCTCAGCACCCCTACCCTCCCACCTTTTGTACTCCAATGTCTATTATTGTACTCTGTATGCCCATGTATACACATTGTTCAGCTCCCACTTATAAGTGAGAACATGCGGTATTTGACTTTCTGTTTCTGAGCTGTTTCACTTAATATAATGCCCTCCAGTTCTATCCATGTTGCTGCAAAAGACATGATTCCATTCTTTTTTTCTGGCCTAGTAGCATTTCAAAATCAGGCAATTTTAAATGTCTGTACCAGTTCCACAGAGATTTTGTTTTTAGGATAACTGTATTAATTTCCATTTAATACTTTAACTTGCCTCTTATGTTTTATTAATTATGGTACATCAAAATCCTTTGTAGAAGTATGTTTAGGGTTTGGAAAAAGTCCAGATCTTGGGTAGTAGCATTTTCTCAATGTAAACGTTCCACCAAACCAGAGAAAAATGCTCAGCTCCACTCTTGAAACTGCTATTACACAACAGAACTGTCCAAATAATTCTGAAGCAGCCATTATTCTTATATCAATGTCATATGCATATAAATACTTACACACAGATACATCATTCATTTGAAGCCAACTCAAGCATTTCAACGTGTTTTTAAACTAGAATCTATCCTAAATTATTACTTTAGATACAGTCAGTAAACTTTCACCACTTCAGCCAAACTGGGGGAAATACTACTTTGAATTCATTAACAGCTAAAAATACAAAGACTATTTAAAAGCTTCAATCTTTCACAAGTCATAACTCTAAGTGGATATTTCATTGTGCTATATACAATTCTAAGCAAATATTCCACACAGAAGCCCTTAGTGAATAAACAAACATTATATACAAAGGAACAACCATAAAGATACGGGCTGACTTTTCATCAGTAACAGTGAAAAACAGGAAGCAATAGTACAACATTGTTATAATGTCAGAAAAAGAAGAAAAAAAGCCTGTTATCTTAAATAATACACCCAAAGAAAATATCTATCAAAAATAAGCAATAAGACAATTTCCGAAAAAAAAAAAAAGCTGAATGAAATTGTTTCTAGCATAAGTCCACTACAAGAATACTAAAGAAATTTCTTCTAGCTAAAAGTGAATACCATTCGACGGCAATGTGAAGAAACGAAAAGCGCTAGAAAGAGTAACTTTGCTATAACTAATTTTTCTTTTCTCATTTTCCTTAAGAGATAACTGAACTATTTAAAGCAAAAATAATAACAGCATATTGTGGGCTTTATTAAGAAAAATGTAAGACAACAATAGAACAAAAGATGGAGACAGATGGAAATACAGTTTTAAGATTCTTACACATAAAGGCGTGTAGTATTAATTTAATTTAGGGTAGATTGTATGAAGTTGAGGATACATACTGAAATCCTCAGAACAAAAAATCATTTTAAAAAACAAACGGATAAAGCTGATGTTCCAATAGATGAGAATAAAAAAGGCCAGGCATGGTGGCTTACGCCTGTAATCTCAGCACTTTGAGAGGCCGAGGTAAGAGATTCGCTTGAGGCCAGGAACTTGAGACCAGCCTGGAAAACATAGTGGGACCCCATTTCTAAAAAAAAAAAAAAAAAAAAAAAAAAAAATTAAGTCAGCCTGGCATGGTGGCACATGCCTGTAGTCCCAACTACTTGGGAGGATGAAGTAGGAGGATCATTTGAGCCCAGAAATTTGAGGCTGCAGTGAGCTATTATCACACCACTGTACTCCAGCAGTCTGGGTGACGGTGAGACCCTGTCTCAAATAATAATAATAATAATAATAATCCTACGAGTATACCATGAATTCAAAAGAAGGAAGAGAAATAAGAAAACAACAACAAAGAAGGTGATGTGATAAATAAAAACAAATAACAAGACAGCGGTCTTACATATGGGACTTTTCATAATGATATAATAACAATTCATTAAGAAGATATAAAAATTAAAAATATGTATGTACTTAGTAACAGAATTTCTAACCCCCTACGCAAAAACTGACAGAGGCAAAAAAAGAAATAGATAAATCAAAATCTATAGTTTGAGATTTTAACACTCCTCCCTCAACAGTCCTAAACAGGATTATTTAGATAAACAGGAAAATTTACTTAGCTAAATCTAAATCCTAAGCAGATTTAGATTTATCTATTTCTAAATTCCTTGAAATACATAAATTACTGATATTGACTCACAAAGAAATAGAAAATTTGAAAGGCTGTAGATCCATAAAAGAAATTCATTTGGTACTTACATTTCCACAAAGAAAACGCCAGACCTAGATCCTATCTAATATAAGGAAAAAAGTCGAGCACCAGCAGGTTCAATTATCTAGTAAGGGTCTGGTCTCTGCTTCCAAATCAGCACCTTGAACCCTGCATCCTCCAGAAGGCAGAATGGAAAAGGGAAGAAGGGGATGCATTTCCTCCAGCAAGCCCTTTTATTACTTTATTTATTTATTTATTTATTGAGACAGAGTCTCACTCTGTCACCCAGGCTGGAGTCCAGTGGTTCAATCTCGGCTCATTGCAACCTCTGCCTCCCGGGTTCCAGTGATTCTCCTGCCTCAGCCTCCCAAGTAGCTGGAATTACAGGCACCTGCCACCACACCTGCCTAATTTTTGTATTTTTAGTGGAAACAGGGTTTCACCACATTGGCCAGGCTTGTCTCGAACTCCTGACCTCAAGTGATCCACCTGCCTCAGCCTCCCAAAGTGCTTGGATTACAGATGTGAGCCACCTTGCCCAGCCTAGCAAGCCCTTTTATAGGGGTGCTTAATCCCATTCATGAGGGCAGAGCCCTCATGACTCAATCACCTCCCAAAAGCCACACCTACCAATACTGTTGCATTGGGGATTCAGATCAACATAAATTTTGGACGAGACAAAGACATTCAAATCATAGCAACTTCTAAACTCATTTTATGAAGCCAGTATCGCCACGTTATGGGAGCTAGACAAAAATTCAACAGTGAAAGAAAACTACAAACCGATATCCCTCATGAACATTGTAGTGAATTTCTAAAATCTTATGCTACCCCAGCATCCTTTGGAAAATAGGTTTCACTTTCTCATGCCGGAAGCAGGGCTTAGTCCTCCTAGTTCCTCCATGTGGTCTATCCAGATATCTGCCTTAAACAGCTGCCTCCTGGTGACCACCACCCCGTGGTGACCATCACATACAGATACAACCTACCTGACTCACCCCACTGATCCTCACACTCTTTATGGACTGCATAGATATGCTACAAGGACCACTTCTCAGTCACAGCATGACCCTACAGAATGTGCACCTCCTTGCTCTAAACCCACCAATTACAACTCCCTAAGGGAAACCTGCTAGGGTGACACCCCAGACCTCAATAAAGGCATTGGCCCATAGGTCCATCTCTCTCTCACTGCCTACTTGCTTGTAAGTGCATTGCCCCTGAAACCTTCCCGTCAGCCCCCATCAGTACCCCTCTTCTCCCACAGACCTGTAAGTAATAAACTGCTTCTGTTATTTCAAATATTTTGGTTGTGTTGTCTCCTCTATGTCTCACCCAACCAACACATCTAGTCCTAACTTTTCTCCCAGTCAAAGCTCTTCTAGAGAGTGGCTATCTTGGCAGGAATAAACTGGACACAGGTCAGATAAGAGCCACATGGTATCTGCCAGTATAAACAAGTTTCCTATGAGAGCAATACCTGATCATGAGTCAAACAATTAGGCATTAGGCCATCTACCAAGACAAAGAAGTATTCTGCGAAAGGCACATTGTAAACATACGTGACCAAATTCCCTAGAGCCCTGTCAGGGCAGGGCTAGTTTATAGCCATTCTCCCAAGACAGACCTCAAGACCAAATTAAAGAAAAATACAGAGGCTGAGGTGGGTGGATCACGAGGTCAGGAGATCCAGACCATCGTGGCTAACACGGTGAAGCCCCGTCTCTACTAAAAATACAAAAAATTAGCCGGGTGTGGTGGCAGTTGCTACTCAGGAGGCTGAGGCAGGAGACAGGCGTGAACCTGGGAGGTGGAGTTTGCAGTGAGCCAACATTGTGCCACTGCACTCCAGCCTGGGCAACTCCATATCAAAAAGGAAAAATACAACAAACATATTTGCAAAAATTCCTTACACAACATTAGCACATCAATTCTCTACAATATGAAAATAATAATATATCGTGACCAATTGAGGTTTATTCCAGAGAATGCAAAGTTGGTTTAACATTTAAAAATCAAGGTAAGTTATCATAGTAACAGAATAAAGGAAAAAAATCATATGATCAATAGATGCAGCAAAATCATTTCACACAATGCAATGCCTATGCATAGTCTTAAAAAATTAAGCAAAGCAGAAATAGAAGGAAACTTCCTTAACCTGATATAGAAAAAAAGCTTGCAATTGCCATCAAATGTAATGGTAGAAACCTGAATACTTCCATCCTATTACTAAGAACAAAGTCAATATATCTGCTCTCACAGCTGCTATTCAACATTGTACTAGATATTCTAGCCACTGCTGTTAGGCAAGACAAAGAAAGAAAAGTCAATTAGATTGGAAAGAAAAAATTTTAACTCTTTTTTTCAAAGATGATATAGAAAATCTTATTAAACCTATAAATAAATAAGATAACTTATAAGGGAATTTCAAAAGGTCATATGAGATATAGTCACTATATCCAGAAAATTGTATTTCTACATTATAGCAACAAACAATTGGAAAATATAATTTAAAAAGCAATACCACTGAGTGCAGTGGCTCATGTCTATAATCCTAGCACTTTGGGAGGCCAAGGTGGGAGGATCACTGGAGCCCAGGAGTTCAAGACCAGCCTGGGCAACATGGCAAAAACCCATCCCTACAAAAAATACAAAAATTAAGCAGAAAATACAAAAATTAGATGGGTGATGTGGCATGTGCCTGTAGTCCCAGCTACCTTGGAGACTGAGCTGGGAGGATTGTTTGAGCCCAAGAGCTTGAGGCTGCAGTGAGCTGTAACTCTGCCACCACTGCACTTCAGCCTGGGTGACAGAAGGAGATCCTGTCTCAAAATAAAGCAATACCAAAAAATAGAATACATCAGGATAAATTTAACAAAATATGAACAAGACCTGTGCATTGTTAACTACAATACTTTGCAGAGAGAAATTTTAGAAGATCTAATACGTAGAGAAATATATTCATATATTGAAAGTTTTAATATTTTAACATATCAGTTCTCCTCAAATTAATTTATACATCTAACATTACTGCTTCCAAAATTCCAGCAAAGTTTTTGTAAAATTTATAGGCTCAATCTGAAATGTATATGAAAATGCAAAGGACCTAGAATAAACAAAACATTTTGAAAAACAGAAACATAGGTAGTGGAATTATAATAATGGGTTTTCAAAATTTACCATTAAGCCACAGTAATCAAAGCCATAAGCAATTCTGGCATAAGAACAAATAGATTAATGGAATACAATAGAGAGTGTAGGAATATCACACACACATACGTATTGTCAGTTGATTTTTGACAATTCTACTGAGGGAATCCAATGAGGAAAAAAAAAGTCTTCACAAATGGTGCCGGAAAACCTGAATATTCACAAAGGGGAAAAAATAAATTTTGACACGTTTCACATCATATACAAAAATTAATTTGAAATGGATTATAGATCTAAGAGCTAAACTTCTAAAATTCTAGAATAAAACAGAAAAAATCATTATGTTAAGGAAAGATTTCTTACATAGGACACAAAAACATGACCATAAAAGAAAAAAGAATAATAAATTTGACAATAAAAATTTAAAACTTTTGACTATCCAAATGCATGGTTAAGAAGATAAAAATTCAAGACACAGCCAGGTGCGGTGGCTTATGCCTGTAATTCTAGCATTTTGGAAGGTCGAAGTGGATGGATTGCCTGAGCTCAGGAGTTCAAGACCAGCCTGGGCAACATGATGAAACCCTGTCTCTACTAAAAATACAAAAAATTAGCTGGGTGTGGTGGCACACACTTGTAGTCCCAGCTACTTGGGAGGCTGAGGCATGACAATCTCTTAAGCCTGGGAGGCAAAGGTTGCAGTGAAGCGAGATAGTGTAACTGCACTCCAACCTCAGCGACAGAGTGAGACTCAGTCTCAAAAAAAAAAAAAGAAAAAAAATTCAAGATAGACTGGAAAAAAACATTGCAAGGCATGTATCTGACACAAGACTTGTATCCGGAATATGTAAATGACTCTTATAGCTCAATAAGAAGAAGATAACCTGGTTTTTAAAATGGGGACAGAAAATTTGATTAACACATCACAAAGAAGATAAGCAAATAGCAAATAAGCACATGAAAAGATAAATATTTTTTATCTTTTCACTGGAAAAATGAAAATTAAAAGCACAACGAGATACTATTATATAGCTGGTAAAATGGCTAAAATTTAAAAGGAACACAATCCCAAATATTGGCAAGTATATGAAAGAATTAGGACTTTCATACATTGCCGCTGGTGAGTGCAAGGTGGCACAATCACTTTTGAAAGCAGTTGGTGGTTTCTTAGAAAGTGGAACATACACGTACATTATACCATAAATCCCATTAGGCATTTACCCAAGATAAATGAAAGCCATGTCTACAACAATACTTGGACATGAATATTAATAGAAGCCTTGTTTATAATTTCTAAGAAGTGGAAGCAACCCAAATGTCCATGAACAGATGAATAAGAAAACAATATATGTTATATTCATACACTGGAACACTATTCGGCAACAAAAAACAATACAATATTGATAGATGCAACAACTTGTATTAGTCTTGCAAATATTATACTGAGCAAAAGAAGCTAGCCACAGGTGAGTATATACTCTGATTTTTACTTTGTGACAACCTTGGACAGGTGAAACTAAGTTATAGAGAGAGAAAGCTGATCAGTGTTTGCCTGGCATCAAGAATGGGGAGAATTCGCTGTGAGGGGATGCAAAAGCAAGCAAACAAATGAACAAACTTTGAGGTAATGGAAATATTCTACATCACATCATCGTTGATTAGGGGGTGGTTACACAGGTATATACATTTTGAAACACATGGAACTGAAAATGGGTACATTTTATTGTTGGTAAATTGCAACTCAGTAAGGTTGGATTAAAAGGAAGAAAAATACCCAGTGAGATATTGCTACACAACTACTTGAATGGCTAAAATTAAAAGCACTGACACCACCTACTCTTAGCAAGAAAGGATCCTATCCTCTGCTGATTAGTGTATACATTGATAAAAATCACTCTGAAAAGCCATTTGGCATTATTGATCATATGTGTAACCTTTGACACAGAAATTCCTTTTTAAAGTATATACCTAACAGAAATGTGTCCATATGTTCACGAAAAGAATGTTCACAGCAGCATCATGTGCAGTAGCTAAAACCTGGAAGCAACCAAATTGCCCACAAATAGTAGAATGAATTAATAACTGGTAATATATTCATATATTAGAATACAGCAATGGAAATGAATGCTTATATGTGCAAGAAACATGGGTGAGTCTCACAAATCTTAAATTGAGCAAAAGAAAGCAGACACAAAAGTCTACATACTGTATGATTACATTTGTATACAAATTTAAAATATGGAAAACTAATCCATGGTGTTAGAAGTCAAGAGAGAAGAAGAGGGAGGGTTGGAGCTAGGAAAGGGGCATGAAAGGAGCTTCTGGGAGGCTGGGAACTTTCTATTTCATGATCCCTGTTGCTACCAGAGTGTGGTCACTTTGCAATGGCTCATTGAGTGAGACACTTCCGGTTTGTGCATTTTGTTTTGTATGTATGCTTTATGCATGTATATAAAACCTTTTTTAAAATAGCAAGGAATTTATGAGTAAATGGACATCAAGGAAGTAGAAGAAGCCTGGAGCTTTCTGTTGGTAAGTTTGCTGTTGAATGGAAAAATGCAAAAAGAAAGAAAGCGTGTGATGTAGTACTACCACTGAAAGACATATTTTGGATTAGAAAAGATTTGAGCATGCTCATATTCTGATTTTTCAAGCCAGTGAAAAAGAAGAATAACACTATAGTAAATAAATTATTAAAATGATGAATACTGTTTTAAAAAAACTATGAAGCAGGGGGCCAGAGATGGTGGCTCATGCCTGTAATCCCAGCACTTTGGGAGGCCGAAGCAGGCGGATCACCTGAGGTCAGGAGTTTGAGACCAGCCTGGCCAATGTGCTGAAACCCCATCTCAACTAAAAATACAAAAATTAGCCAGACATGGTGGCATGCGCCTGTAATCCCAGCTACTCAGGAGGCTGAGGCAGGAGAATCGCTTGAACCTGGGAGGCAGAGGTTGCAGTGAGCTGAGATCACCCCACCGCACTCCAGCCTGGGTGACAGAGCAAAACTCCGTCTCAAAAAAAAGAAAAACAAAACAAAACTATGAAGCAGGGGCTCAGACGGGAAAGGAAGAGGGCTTTTGTGGAAGTCCTAATCTTATACAAGATTGGCTTTTTTTCCTCTAAGTCTCAAAAAAAGAACATAATGGTGGGAGCCGCATAGGAAACCGATGAAAACATGAAGGAAGAGTGGGACATGTTGAGAAAAAATGCCAAGGGAGTTTGTGGTCTGATACAAAGCACAGCCACATGCTGAGAGGCTGTGGATCTGGTTTGGAATCTTCAGAAAAGAGTGGCCAAAGGAGGCACATTAACCATAGGAAAGTGAGGGGCAGCTGCTTTCAGATAAATGAAAGAAAAATTCAGTCCTATTGAGGGTTCAATTAAATGTGGAAACTACACACTTCTTACTGTGTTCATTGGCACGATCATTCTCCCAGATACCCGAGCATGAGAATTTAAAGTCACTGTTTTATGACCATGTTTTATTCCTCCTCTCACCATCTTCACGTACCTAACACTCCTTCTCTTTCTGTCTTCTGTAATGGAGGCTCTGGCGGAGAAAATATAACTCCTGGAACATCTTCCCAGTGGGGTCTCTGCCTCTGGTTTCTTCTTTTTATTTCTGTCTCCCTAATAGAACACTTAGATATTGCCATGCCCGTGTTCAATGACCTTCAGTGGCTGCTGGTATTGATTTCCAGTTAAACTAAAAAGCTGAGTTAGCTGAGTTCACCTCTCATTTCAGCCCAGGATGGAATCAAGAGCACATGACACCTTCATAGACCAGACATGAGCTCAGCAGCCCTAGCCCATCCCACAGTCAGGCTCTCACCCAGGCAAGTATAAACTAATCAGAGCTGGCCGGTATTGAGCACTTATTATGTATGAAGCATTGTTCTAAGCACCTGGTGTGTGTTAGCCCATTTGAGACTCACAACAATATCTGGGGTAGGTTTTCATTTTTTCATTTGATAGGCAGGAAAAATGAGATCTGGAGAGGCCAAGTAAGTCACCCCACTTAGAGTTAGAGAGTGAGCACACCAGGATGCAAATCCAGGTAACTGGCCTCCAAAACCACATTTGCAACCATTACCCTAAGAACAGGCATTGGCTTGGCTTCCAGCATCTCTGTCTTTGAGTTTTCCTGTCCAAGTTCAAAATCTTACTTTTGCAAGCCACCTTCAGCATGGCCTGGGATGCTCTGAATGTTGATTTTTCTTCTGGTTCCAGGTGCTACATGCTGTCTGGAAGCAGAATTCTCCCCTCCCCTCAATCTGTTGGTTGGGATCCAACTTCCTGCAACAGCTCCTTGTCCATGAGTCAACCTTCATGCTCCAAACTTGGAAGCTCAATGGTGTGCCAATGTTTCTGTCTCTCCTACTCAGTCTTGAGAAGTGGTTAATCATTTTTAAATGCTAGGAATAAGTATTAGGAAGTTTAAAAAATGGAGAGCAAATTCCATTTTTATAAATAAGTGGTCTCCTGAAATACTATTTTCATCTTCTTCCAGGCTCTATAGTTCTGGTTTTAACACAAAACTATCTTCATGTATTTTACCCTGTTCTGTTGGATTGCTATATTTCACCTTTATGTATCTTATCTTGCTCTGCTGGATTGATTCTCATTTGCACAAAAAGACTTGTTCTTTTTTACCCCTTGCTTTTCTTAAGAAATTCATCATCTGAAGAAAGAAATGTTTAAAGAATTGATTTTCCTGCCCCAGAAGGTTTGTTTTCCCTTTCTAAAGCGTTATTTCCCTTTTTCTTCTGAAAACATTTTTTCCAGGATTTTTTAAAAAACAAGTTAGAGGTTACAACAACCTTTTCTATGCTATCAAGGGACACTCTTAAGATTCCATTGTAGACATAATCCTTATCAGTTTGAATAGTGTTGACCATGTAGGAGAATTTGCCTGTCCGAGTTCAAAATCTTAGTTCAAAGATGAATATACTATCTTTAGTCACAGATTTGTGCTAACATACTACGAACTAAAATGCTGCAATCCTTTGAAAGTTGTTTTATAGGCACTGCTCTGTCACTTAATGTACTTCTTTCTTCTCACAAGACAGAGCTTAAAGGCTTGTCATGAATAGCATGAAATCTCAACTTCCCACGCCTCAGTGTGGAAGCCCTATCATAAAAACATAGTACATTACCCTTAAAACAAATTTTCTCTCTGACTTCAGTGACACTGAAATGGACTGCAAACAATGGTACTGGCAGAGTTCCAGGGTTTCTGAACACTGCTTCTTAACATAAAGTGAGTTCACAAAGGCTGGGGTTGCATTTCTGAGGATAACGGATCCTTTAAATACTGCACACTTTTGTGTCTACACATACAAAGTAATGCAGTGAATTGGGGCAATTATCCTTGTAATTCAAGTGCGCCCTTTCCTCCCCACATACATATTTTGGTTTCAATTATCTGAGCATTTCAAACAAAAGCTATCATTTTCCCCCTTGGATAATTGCTTCATTTCTCTGCTTTTTCTTGTGTATGTAAATTCAAATTATTCCCAAATCTGTACGTATAGGTCAGGGAAATTTTTGCAAATAAATCCTTTTGGAACCAACACTTCTCTGTTTTCTAATGGAGGGCCATATAGCACCTCACATATCAACAAGCAAAAGGGCAGAGTCCTATCCAGGCAGGGACATCCTGTCCCCCCATCTTGCAGCCTGTGGATCAGGGATGATGGCAGAGGCCTTCCCCCCTTGGGGACTTGACAGAAGCTGTCATCCAGTAGGCAGGCACACAATTCACCTGTGGCTTGTTCATTATCATCAGACGTGTTGACAGGCATGGGGCCTGGGAAGGAGGCACAGCTGTCTTTCCATGCCAGCTGGTGAAAGGATGAGAGGCTCCATCTCACAGCAGGAGTGAGTCATGGTGCCAGCGTCATAGACAGGCATAAGTATTCCAAGTCATGGACAGAAAGTCCCTCAATGCCTGTGGACTCCTTTGCAGGGCCTCCTTGTGTGGGGAGGGACTTGCAGAATGGGATTAGAAATTGTAGACTGGTCTGTAGTGTTGGACTGAAATATGATGTGATTAGCTGGTGACCCGAAGTCCCAGAGGAATCAGGCATCTTAATGAGCTCACATCAGTTTAAGGAAAACAGTCTATGGTTTTGTAGGTAAGCAGTGCAGTCCATATTTTTGTTGTCGTTTGTCCTTCTCACTAAGCCATGAAAGGAATGTGTGGCTTTCTTTCAAAATGTGTATAGTTGGGCATGCCAGCTCACACCTGTGATCCCAGCATTTTTGGGAGGCCATGGCTGGAGAATCACTTGAGACCAGGAGTTTGAGACCAGCCTGGACAACATGGCGAGACCTGTCCCTACACATACACAAACATTAGCCAGGCTTGCTGGGGCACACTTATAGTCCTAGCAACTAGTGAGGCTGAGGTGCGAGGATTGTTTGAGCCCAGGAGTTCAAGGTTACAGTGAGCTATGATCATGCCACTGCACTCCAGCCTGGGTAATAGAGCAAGACCCTGCCTTAAAAACAAACAAACAAAAATGTGTAGACATACATATGCACTTCATCTCAGGAATCCTTCGTTGACTACAACTGAGTAAAAGGAATGTATGTTTAAGATACAATAAAGTCCATTCTCGGAACACTTACTGATATGCCAGAATCTCTGAAAATCATGGATTTTTCATGTTGTGAAACATAGGTCAGGGGAGGGCACCCCTAAAAGACCTCACATAACCATAGGGAAAAACTGTATGGTTTTTATTGCATTGTGGTTATAGTTTCAAGGTTTTAGACTGCAAGACTCTAAAATGTGACTACTTCCCTTAGCATTGAGCAGGAGAGCTTGTTGATTCCAAATCAACACAGAGTGAGTGTGCGTGGGTATATTCTGCTTGGAAGTCAATTCCTTCATTCATCAGCTGATAATGAAAACAAAATACTTTGTTTCTGGAAGGGGGGGGGATCTATGGAGCCATATATCCAAGAGATGTCAAGAGGCCCCAGTTCATTAAAACTATGAGGAATGAGGTGCCAGAATGAGGCTGGAACCATTTAAGATTAGTGGCTGGGATCAAAGGTCTGTGATGAAGTCTTGGGAATTGTCAGCAGCTGATGTAGGCACAAGGATGAAAGAAAGATTATTTCATGATGCTAAGGTTTTCATTTTCTGGTTATAAATCAGTATTTGTTTATGTCAGTTTACCTTAACGGGAACACTTAGTCACATAAGATATTTTAATATAATTTATTACTGCCCCAAGTCGAAAACACCAAGAGATACAAGACCCTGCAGGGAAGGAATCCCTGCTTAGAGTGCAGATGGCCAGTTCCATGCTCAGGACTGCCAGCTGCTGCTGGACGCCTCTAGTCTTTTCTTCTCTTTCTCTGTTGATACGTTTAGGGATCCCAAAAGGCGATCCCTTGCTTAAACTTATATCCCTAGCTACTTGCCTTCTGTCCTGCTCTGTCGTTTTCTTGCTCAAGTCTTCAAGCCTGTGTTTGAAGACCCCACTCTTTCACCCATTTATTCCCTTCTTCAATCCCTGAAATTCCCACCACCACCTCTGGATGGGACCTGCACTTTCAAAAGCTTCTCTGATCTCCTTCTCTCTCCTCTTCTTCCTCCTCTCTCTGTCTCTCACTTCCCCCAACTTTCTCCCCTCTACTCTTTGCCTGCCCTCTCTCCCCAATTCGAATTCAGTGGTTTGATTGACCTCTCATTCTTTCCAGCCCTTGTTTGATCTTGGACTTTTTTTTTTTTTTAGACGGAGTTTTGCTCGTGCTGCCCAGGCTGGAGTGCAATGGCGTGATCTTGGCTCACCACAACCTCCACCTCCCAGGTTCAAGCAAATCTCCTCTCTCAGCCTCCCGAGTAGCTGGGTTTGCAGTCATGCGCCACTATGCCTGGCTAATTTTGTATTTTTAGTAGAGATGGGGTTTCTCCATGTTGGTCAGGCTGGTCTCAAACTCCTGACCTCAGGTGATCCGCCCACCTCAGCCTCCCAAAGCGCTGGGATTACAGGCGTGAGCCACCGCACCTGGCCCTCAAGTCTCTATCTTTAGCTCTCTTCCTTCTCCCCCATCTTCTTTGCAGACCCTTCATTTACTCTATGACGCCATCCAAATCGTCATCTCCAGTGTTACTTTCTTATGTGACTACAGTCAATTCAGCTAAACTCAACACAGATTGGGCGCCAACCCCTGTGCCCAGCTGCTTATGAGATCGCTCTCACTATCTGTCCTGGTGGTGCTGTGGGCTGCAAATGCCCAGTGCTTAGTATCTTCCCTCCTAAATGACCTCCCTTCCCATCAGTCCCCTATCTGTCATCACTCATCCTGCTTCCTGTCTTTGAAGTGAAAAACCCTACCGTTTGATTCTTTCCTATTCCTCAGTTATAATATCCAAGCTGTCAGGTTTCTGACTTCAACAGCCCTCTTTGGTATAGCCTTTCTTTGCCCCCTCCCCAACTGCGATATTCATTTGGTTTCTTTCTTTTTGGCAGAGATTTCCATGTCTCCTGTAACAGTGCTCCTTCTACTGCTTCTTCCTGCACCAGGGCAATCTTTCATCTCCCACACCTATCCCTCCTCCTAGCATTGCAGCAGCCTGTAGCAGCATCTATAAGCTCTCCAGAGAACTCACAAGTCTTCCTGTCCAGGCTGCAGGATACAGCAGAGTCCGAGTGGCCAGGATTTGAAGCCTAATTCTGTGCCACAGTTTACCGAAGGCTTGCATGTGTATTCCTACCACATTGTCCTCCTAATAGCCCTGTGCAGTATAACGAGCAAAGGAACAGATGAATTAACCACAGATAATGAAACAAGAGTTTAGGCTGGTTCAATGCTTGCCCAAGGTTTAAGAGCTGATGACTGGTAGAAGCAGGACTCACATCACTCAAGTCTCAGGGGCAGAGCCCAGAGTTCCCTTGTATCTTTCAGAAACTAAACAATGATCATCTTGTTTTGCTGAAATCTCCCAGTGGACCCTCACTGTCAGTGAAACCGAGTCTAATTTTATTAACCTGGCTCTCAAGATGGAACCCTCATGGTCTGGTTCCAAGTTACTTCTCTAGATTTACTTCCTGGAAAAATAAACTTATATACTGGATTCATGTACCACACTCCAGGAAAAGGTACCCCCTACAACTCATAGCTGATCCCCAGCTTCAACCTATTTTATAGTCAATTCTCCTTGCAGCAGCCAGAGTTGTCCTTCAGTAACGTGAATGAGCTCATGCTTTGCTCTACATTCTCAAGATAAAATCCCAAGTCATTACTGTGGTGCACCAAGCCCCATATGATCTGGCCCTGAGGTTCTCTTTAACCTCATCTCTATAATTCACCTGCTTGGTAACTTGCCACGTTGGTTCATTTGTGTTCATTGGATACACTCTGCTGTTCCCTCTGCAGGCCCTTTAAGAGTGCTAGTCGCTCCACCTGTGGTGCTACATCCCCAACACCTGCATGGTGGCCCCTGTCACTTCCAGAAGATTTTTGTTTGTTAGAAGGGCTTCCCTGATGACCCTCTTAAAAATATGTCCTTTGTCACTCTCTGCCCCTTATCCTGCTTTTATTTATTTGGTTTTTTTTGTTGTTGTTTTTTTTTTTTGAGACACAGTCTCACTCTGCTGCCCATGCTGGAGTCCTCCACCTCCTGGGTCCAAGCAACTCTCATGCCTCAGCCTCCCGAGTAGCTGGGATTACAGGCGTGCACCACCACACCTGGCTAACTTTTGTATTTTTAGTAGAGATAGGGTTGCATCATGTTGGTCAGGATGGTCTAGAACTCCTGGACTCAAGTGATCTGCATGCTTCGGTCTCCCAAAGTGCTGGAATTATAGGCGTGAGCCACTGCACCTGGCCAGCTTTAATTTTATTTTCAGTGCCTAACAGCACCTGGCATATTATGGTATTTGTTTCGTGTCTTTCTCCTGCTACTAAAGCACAAGCTCCTTGAGGGCAGGGACTTTGTGTGCTCAGTTTATTCCTGGATCCCTAACACTGAGAACCATGCCTGCTGCACAGTAGCAAACATTTCCCAAACGAATCAGTTCATCAGTAAAAACAAGGCTGCTTGTTGTTTGGTGTCTCTACATTATTACCTATGCTGTCCTTTCTGCCTGGAATTTGTGGAACGTCCACTTTGCACCAGATCCCGCAAAAGACCTCAATGCTGTACTCTCTCTGCCTATTACTACCCAATTCACTGTACAGCTAAATGTCATATTTTCCTGACCATCTCCAATCACTTCATCTGCTAGTGGTCTACTCTTGTCTACACCCCAATAGCAATGTCTTTGCATCCCTTTTATGACATTTATTGCCCCCTATCTGTAGTGAGGTTATTTGTGCACCAGATCCAATTCTCATTGTATTTGGGACAGTGCCTGGCACAGACTTTAACACATAGTATTTGAATAGAGTAGTATTTAGAGGTACACTATGAGAGCATAATTGTGTATTCAATTCAATGTATAAATAGAAAAGTAAATATAAGTGGAAAAGCCTAGAATAGGTGCAAGAGTGTAAGTAACAAAAGGAAGAGAAAAATGGAGGAAAAACCCAAGAGGAGCAGAGATTTATTATCCTTCCAGAAAACACACATCCTTCTTTAGGTTAATCCCTTTCCATGAGAAAATGGCCTGGAGAAGATGACTGGTTAATTTCAGACACCCTTGACTTCCATTTGTCTATTGGAAGTCAGCTGGATGGCTGTGGGAGCTGGAGGGGCGGAGATAAGGACAGATGGCTATCACTGCTTGCAGTCTTCCGAGGGAGGAGCCGGTCCTGCCTGGGCCCACGGTTGTCAGCACTTTCCCCCGCTGGCCCTGCTGACACTGTTCTGACACCCTGTGCACCACCAGAAAGTTCACTGACCCTTCACAAGCAGGGGTCATAGGTCCATTTCCCAGCGTCATCAGGAATCACTCCAGGCTGTGCACTGACCCAGCTCAGGGAGCAGTGGCCAGCGATGTCAGCCAGCAGGAGCAGGGCAGGGCCCCAGGCAGGGGGGCTGGGGGCAATCTCAGACAAAATCAAAACCTTCATTGCAAAGTCCTGGGTGGTGGCTTCTGAGGAGAACATAAGAAACAGGAGGAGGGAGCAGTGGTAGAGGGGCCTCTCTGCAAGGGGTGCCGGAGGTGACTGCAGTGAGGTGTTTCCTGGTGAGTGGGTCAGATCAGCTCACACAGTGGGGATGAGCTCACAGAGAGTGGGCTGAGAGCAGACCAGGAGCGCACAGGTGGCTGCCCTGTCAGCCTTTTCCGGGAGGGGTGGTGGCGCTTGCAACAACTGCTCTGGCTTTGTCCCCTGCTGACCCAGTGCCAGCAGTCTTCCGCATTTACCCCAAGTTCATCTGCACCCCTTTCTTCCCCAGCCTTACCCCTCACTCCCTTCCACGAGAGGCAGTATGAATAGACACTAAGTGTGGCATCCAAAAAGCCTCAAGCTCTGAAGAAGAGCCATATAACCCCCCTGCACCTTGATTTCTCCATCTGTAGAATGAGTAGGAGAATACTTACCTGCTCTATGCCGCAAATGAAATGCTTATGAAAAATTGCTACTAAACCATCATGCATACGGTACTCATGTTAGTTTTCTTTAGCCTCCCAGCTTATTTATTTCTCGTCTTCCTCATCTTTGCTTACCTGCCCCTTTACAAATCTGCTGTAATATGGGCAAATCATATTTGTAAAAATGCAATTAAGACAAACATAAAGGTTCAACCCCTGAAAAGAGATAGCTTTGTGCTTATGTGTATAAACCAAAACCAAAATCTTATTTTTGTTCAAAATTTCAGGACATTACAGATATTTTGCTTTAGGACATAAAAATATTACTTACAACTGATTGAAACAGGTCACACTAATTTTGTGTCAGATCGCCTTTGTTGGGTGCAGGAAATGATGTTTCTTCAACAGATCTAAGCACCGTGGGTGGCTTTTACTAAAGTGGGGTCCCAGGTTGCTTCGTGAGGTGATTCTAAGTGGGAGTGGGAATTGTTCTAGACCAGCTTTACACCTCCTGCCCCCCAAATTTCTCTCTCTTGCCTACTTGTGATCCCTAAAATGTCACCATCAATTAAATAAGGCAAGAGTACCAGGCTAGAATGACAAGCAATGTTCTCTCATGGACATGATTTAACTCTAGCTCATGTCCAACTTAGAACAACTTTCTAGAAGATAGTACAGAAGAGAACAACTATTTATGCATCTGACACAGAAGAGGGAGTGGTTAAAAGATTTTTGTGAACAAAAAGAGGAAGGAAGCAGTTAGACACTGCTTCTGGCTTCAAAGAGTTTCTGAGGTTTGAAGGGGCGCGCTTACTCATGCTTACTCCAGAGTCGGGCTTCTGTCTGGTGTGGGCTTCCCTGGACAGGTACAGTAAGAGTGCCTTACCTGGCCAGCCAAGAAGACAACAGAGGGTGCTGGACATCTGCGTGGGGGAGATGGGTGGGAGAGGTGGAGTCACCTCAAAGGAGGAGAAAGCACTGCCGTGTAAGGCGAGATGTTCTCTAATGCTATCACCACGTATGGCTGAACTTGGTCTGTATGTATTAGATAGACAAGTAGGAGGTGCCATCTCCTACTTATTGTGTCCTACTATAATAAAAAAAAAAAAAACAGGCTGGGCACGGTGGCTCACGCCTGTAATCACAACACTTTGGGAGGCCAAGGCAGGCAGATCACCTGAGGTCAGGAGTTCGAGACCAGCCTGGCCAACATGGTGAAACCCTATCTCTATTAAAAATATAAAAATTAGCCAGGTATGGTGGTGCATGCCTGTAATCCCAGCTACTCAGAAGGCTGAGGCAGGAGAATCAGCCTTGAACCTGGGAGGCAGAGGTTGCAGTGAGCCAAGATCACACAATTGCACTCCAGCCTGGACAACAGAGTGAGATTCTGACTCAAAAACAAAACAACAACAAAAAAACCCAGCTACCTTTTCTCGCATACGTACTCTGTGTCAAGTACTATTCAAAGTCCTTTACATTTAAGCCTTACAGCAACTCTTTGAGGGAGGTCTATTTGCTCTTCCCATCTCACAGATGAGAAAACGGAAGCCTAGAGCCATTAAATTAGCTGCTGCAGGGCTCTCAGCAAGTAGATAACAGAACCAAGATTTGAACCCAGGCCCTCGGACTCCAGGGGTTCACTCTCTTAGCCAGAAGCTGAGTCCCCTGTGCTGTGGTTTACATAAGGCCCACAGAATGGTCCCTCTTCTCGGACACTGACACAGCCAGAACTACATCCTGACCCATCTTGCGCTCACCTGCCAGCCCCCGGGATACGGCATGGCTGCGGCTCATTTCTCTTTCATTCTCCCAAAGGCCACAGATGTTTTTGGGAGTGCCCACAGCAAGGAGCTGGCCAGGGGGGACTGGCTTCTCCACTCCCCTCCATCCTGAGACAGGAGCAGTCCTTAAAACCACCAATGGGGAAGGGCCAGCAGGACCCAGTGGCCCTGTGCCCAGAGCCAGGCCCTTCTGACCCTCCCAGGGAGGCACACAGGGTGACAATTCATCACACCAAGGCTTTCCAACAGCTGCTTCTCTTCAGACATATGCACCTGTGCACATACACATGTGCCCACACATGCAGACATGCACACACACATAAACACACATGCACGCACCCAGGGAACAGAGTCATGTAGTGACTCAGCCTCTCCCCCAGTGTCTACACGAGGAAGATGGAAGGTGTTCCTTCGTGCTGACGTGACTGAACCGCCCATCTCTGTGTAATTTATGGGCCTCCGTTCCCTCTTGCACTGGAAAGGTAGGCTCCCCTCCCACCTTCTACTCAGGGCCCTGGCGCTGTGAAGAATGAGGCTTCCTCTCAGTTTTGAGATATAGTGAATGCAAAGAAGAGGCCGGGCTTGCATGCTCCTCGAGATGCTCAAGTAGGTAGAAGCTGTCAACCTGGAGGCTAGGGGCCCACGGTCCTTCCCTGACTTTGGTAATTATCTGAGTCCCTCAGATGAGCTCCAGGAGAATAGGGGCAATCTTTTGTCCATTTTTACATCTCCAAATCCTGGAATAAGGACTGGCGTATGGGAAGGAGGAAGGATGGATGGATGAGTCACGCACCACCCTGCCTTCACGGGGCTTACACTCTCTCCCCGTGGAGACAGGAGGAGGAGACAAGGGCACTTCTCACGAGACATGGGGGGCCCTCAGGTGGTGAGGGGGGTTGGACCACAAAGAAAGGACATCTGGTGGGCAGACTAAGGGAGACTAAACATTCTTGGAGACAGCATTAGAGGTGGCCGTGCAGGACTGGTAGGATTACCTTAGGCAGAGGAACAGGCGTGAACAAGACCTGCTGCAGGAAAGCTTGCGAACGTTCTGGAAACAGGAGGAACTTTCCTTTGGCTGGAGTACGAGGTGCACACAGAAGAACGACAGGACCCGGAGAAAGTGCGGTGTTGGGGCTGGGCTGGGAGGAGGGTGTGGCCAGGCTGGCGCGGGAAGCAGGAAGGCCGGGGTGAAGGGGTCTCCCTGCCTTCTGTGTTTTCCCTCCTGCCTTTCTCCTCTGGTTCCGAGAATCAGTTCCTCTGTGCGAAGTGGATGAGGGGACTTTCCTAGCCTCCGATCTGCACTTGCAACTAGACTGAGTGGAGCCTGGGACAATGGCTTTCCGCTCAGAACCAGAAAGCAGGCTCCGGGAAGGCACTCTCCTAGAGGAGGGAGAGAAGGTATTGTTACCTATTTGTGGAAAGACTCCGTGGGGATTGTTACCATCCTAATGACATCAAACTTCAGTGGGCTGCTCTCTTTTGTTAATGGCATAATCCTTTGTTCAGAACACACACACTGCACCCCCAGAACCTGAATGATTCCACTGGATGCGTAAGTGGGGAATGCGAAGTGTAAGAATCACTGGCAAGACCGCAGAGGATTCTGGGAATAAGGCCATTTAGTACAAACTATTCGCCAAGTAAAATATTAAAATGTTACAAATAAGGCCAAAGTCCCCTTTGACGGACCCCTGCTCCAGCCTCGGCCCTCCCCGTATCCTCCCCCATTGTCTCTATCGAGTGGACCTTCAATATCAGTCTGTCGTCTGTATTTCCAGAATTTATTTCTATATATTTACAAATTTAGAAAATGCATACTTGTGGCTGGGCGCGGTGGCTCACGCCTGTAATCCCAGCACTTTGGAAGGCCAAGGCCAGCGGATCACTTGAGGTCAGGAATTCGAGACCAGCCTAGCCAACATGGTGAACCCCCCGTCTCTACTAAAAATACAAAAATTAGCCAGGCATGGTGGTGCATGCCTGTAATCCCAGCTACTCAGGAGGCTGAGGCAGGAGGATCAGGAGGATCTGAACCCTGGAGGTGGAGGTTGCAGTAAGCCAAGATCACATCACTCCACTCCAGCATTGCACTTGTATTTTTGTACACCTAAATGTATTGCTTATGTGGTTTTGAACTCGTTTTAAAAGCCGGAGGACAGAAAATGAAGAGAACAGAGTACCTGATGAAGTGGAAATAAGAAGCTCTTGTTTGCACTTTCCTTCCATGCTCAGGAAGATGTGGAAAGAGAAAGTTACACTTTTATTTTCCTGCTTGGATGCCTTAGTGCCTTCTGGAAATCTCTGCTAGATCAACCCTCCTCACACAATCATTCGCAAGTCTACCAGGAATACGTAGGCGGAGAAATGCAAGCATGGTAGGCTGTCACCCATTCTGCTCAGCCAGAGGTGGATACCCACCACCCCCTCATACTACCAGAAGGACACTGGCTACTGGGGCCTCCTGACACTTGCATCTACCTTTTCAATTTAAAAAACACGAAACTGTATCCCTCAACCCAAGGATGTGGGAATTCATCCCATAGCTTGCTCAGATCTCTAGTTCGATAGACACTGTGCAAGTTCTCTTGCATTCTTTTAACTCAAAATTCCAGGAAACACGGAGCCTTGCAGATAGAGGCTTTCCACTGAGAAAGAGACAAGCAAGCTGCTTAGATAATTCATAGACTGGAAAAGTCGAGGTGAATTATTAATAAACTTAGCAATAAAGAAGATTTCTGGCTGGCCAGGATGGCTCATGCCTGTAACCCCGGCACTTTGGGATGCCAAGGCGGGTGGATCGCTTTAGGTCAGGAGTTCGAGACCTGCCTGGCCAACATGGCAAAACCCTGTCTCTCCTAAAAATACAAAAATTAGATGGGTGTGGTGGCACGTGCCTGTAATCCCAGCTACTTGGGAGGCTGGGGCAGGAGAATTGCTTGAACCTGGGAGACAGAGGTTGCAGTGAGCCGATATCACGCCACTGCACTCCAGCCTGGGTGACAGAGCTGAACTCCGTCACAAAAAAAAAAAAAAAAAAAAAAAAGGTTTCTTCTCTCAGATGATAAAGGACACCTTTTGAGCAGATAAAGTCTTAAGTGTTAACTCCCATGCTGTGAAACTTAGAAAGTTAGACTGCGTTTTCATGTCACCTGTTACCAAGGATCAGCTCTCACTCTGGATGAATTAACCACTGATTCTTTTTCTGCTTCCTAAAGTGACACAACTGATTTAACCTAATAAGTGATCATTTCATTAGGGCAAACTAAGGCCATGTCATCCTTCTCTGATAATTTGTCTTCCTTTTTATTTCCATGTGGCACTTAGAGGCCATGTTGGTCATTATCAAACATTGCAAAAATTTCTTCTGCCTTCATTGTAATGACAAATTATAAATTGCTTTGGGGTCAGGTTTTATGAAGATGATGAACGCCTCTAATGGGTTCCAGGTGCTTCTTTTCCACTAGCCATGAGGATGTCCACAGGTTACTGCACAGATATTATCACAGCTTGGTAATATTGATAGGACAGCTGTGCCTAATGTTTTCCTTCTGCCACCTCTTTTTTTTGTTTTTTTGTTTTTTGTTTTTAAGCTAGTCTCACTCTGTCTCCCAGAGTGGAGTGCAGTGGCACAATCTTGGATCACTGCAACCTCAGCCTCCTGGGTTCAAGCGATTCTCCTGCCTCAGCCTCCTGAGTAGCTGGGACTACAGGCACGTGCCACCATGCCCAGCTAATTTTTTGTATTTTTCATAGAGACAGGGTTTCACCATGTTAGCCAGGCTGGTCTCGAACTCCTGACCTCGTGATCTACCTGCCTCGGCCTCCCAAAGTGTTGGGAGTATAGGCATGAGCCTCTGTGCCTGGCCCTCTACCACCTCTTTTAAAGGATTTCCATTGACATCTGGAGGTCTTAGATGCTGAGATTTTCTATACGAAAGAAAAATGAATTTGCCTTCCAACTTTCCTCAAATATTTTATTTCTGGACTGATTTTTATAATCCTCAAGAGCAATTTTCTCCACTGTCTTTCTATGCCATGAAATGACACATCTCTGCCTGCCACCAAGCATGGTTCCTCAGCAATACATTGGGTCATGTCTGGTGACAGTATCCCCAAGGCCTGCCAAAGGCACCGTTGGCTTTGGACGCCAGACGGCTCTTGGCTCCTGGAGCTGCTCTTTTACATGCGAGTGAGTGCAAGGCAGCACTTCAGACATGGGATTCTGAGGTCTGATCTAACATGCAGCATCAAGAAAATATATTGTAAAACAGAGGACATAGTGCTACACTAAAATAGCATATTCTGTGACTCCAGTCTTGCAAGTGACAACGTACCAATTACATTCAACTATAGCTTTGCTTACTTTTTAAAGTTTCATGTTAAAATGGTAAAGATTTACATGGAAACAGTTCTCTCCAGTGGACTGTAAGTCCCATGAGTGAAGGAAATGGGCTTGGTGTTCCCTTGATGGTGCCTCAGAGTGCATCATAAGCACACCCAGCACAGCTCCGAGAGTGTTCTGAAACGCACCAACGGTGGAACTCTGTGCTGACCCCAGCTGTCATTCTCGGAGCACCAAGAAAGGGCAGTGTGGCAGTGCCTCCAGGAACATCATCCTCACCCTTGGGTTCTACAGCTCCTTCCTAGGCAGCACAGCCAAGCTCTTGCTTGCCCTCCTCCCCAGCTCCCACCCACCCCTCCTCTTGCCTGGCTGAAGGGAAGCATGAGCGCCCTGTTCCCAGCAGCTTCCCCTAAGTGGCTGCCTGACAGCCCTTGTTCAAGTGCCTACAGCCAGGGGTGACAGGGCCTGTGCAGTCACACCCCATCAGGAGCTGGGGGCCCACCCAAGCCCCACCCAAGGGTCTCTGTGTGTCACCTATCCATCTGCTGAGGGTTTCCCACTCCAAAGAAAAGCCCTTTCAGTCCGTTCAGCTTGCCTCTTAAGCACAGCTTCCGTCATACCAAGAGGCTATTAGATGCCATTATGTTACATACCATGGCATAGCACCTAAGTCACAGGCATGATGACATCAGTGTCAAGTAGAACTGTGCTCAAATTTAGTCTCCAGCTAGCTGGACAGGACTGTTCAGATTTCCCAACTTCTCTAGTCCCTCATTTTGTAAATCAGTAAAACAGAGGAGGTGATGATGATGATGTTGATATTATTTTCATAGGGTCCTTTACTGTATTAAATGAAATAATACTAGCAAGCCACTTGGTACTATCTAGCAACACAGAATCTCTCAATACATAGTAGCTGTTATGAAGTTTCCTCTCCACCTCCCATGTTCTCTTACACATCCTGTAGTACAGAGTATGTACTTTTGTGCATTTTTCAAGTTATGAAAATGTGCTAATAGCATGTTAGAGCACATGTCAATCATTCAGATACTAAACAGGTTAATCAGTTAAATAGATTAATTCTAGGTATTCCATTAGTGCAGAAAGCAATAAACTAAAAGAAAATAACCTAATAGAGCAGCAGTATATTTTAAAAAGTGGCTTCCATGTTGAGGCTTGAGTGTCCATCCAACACAATCACCCTCCACATTACACAATAAGAACTCATTAATACTCAGAAAGATTAACCTGAGCTACTACAAGGTCTGTATTGGTGAGAAAAAGACCTAATTTTTTTTTTTTTTTTTTTGAGGTGGAGTTTCACTCTTGTTGCCCAGGCTGGAGTGCAATGGCACAATCTCAGCTTACTGCAACCTCTGCCTCCCGGGTTCAAGTGATTCTCCTGCCTCAGCCTCCCAAGCAGCTGGGATTACAGGCATGCGCCACCACGCCCAGCGAATTTTGTATGTTTAGTAGAGACGAGGTTTCTCCATGTTGGTCAGGCTGGTCTCGAGCTCCCGACCTCAGGTGATTTGCCTGCCTCAGCCTCCCAAAGTTCTGGGATTACAGGTGTGAGCCACCGCATTTGGCCAAGACCCTATTACTTCAAGAAGACCTTTTAAGGTACAAATATTCTTGATGCTTTTCTATGTGATATATTGCAAAGGAAAGGGGATGCTAGTGACCCCAAAATTCAGCAAGCCAAAATGCCCTATTTTGCAAGGTTTTATTTTATCCAGACTTGATTGAATTGAGTGAGTGAAGAGTGTCTGTGGATTGGAAGATTTCTGGCTATGTGTGGTTGAACCGGCATCCATCACAATTCTTTTTCCTGTGTCCTCCTTCAAGACCATGTCATTAGTCCTTACCTATGGTTTAGGCCTCAGAGTAGGGAACATAAAATATATAATCAAAAGATAACATGCTCCACTAAAAGCATTTTTTCGTACTATTACATTAACCCTGAAAATACTTCTATGAAGCAAATATTAATATGCAGAACTTACTAACTTCCTTTGATTGCTGGAGAAATGAGGAGCAGTAAGTAGTTGAAGGGCCACTGAAATTTACAACATGAGCTACTCATGTCTCATTAATACCAGAATTTGGGTCTGTGGATGCCTCATTGCCTCTTTGCTATCACATTGCCTTTGAAGGTTTGCAAAGAGCTGCAGTTCTGACTTCCCCTTAAGCTGAATATAACTGACTTAGGGGAGAATGACCATTTCAGGGAGGGTGTGCTCCATCTCCCGAGGGGAAAGCACAGTAGCCCATTCACTGTGCTGATCCCTGAGTGACTCATAACGCAGCTGCTTAGATAGATTTATGGCCAGCTGATGGATTTAAGGGCTGTTAGCTCTTTTGTTTAATTCATATTAATAAAGAAGGGGGCTGTATAAAAATTTACTGTTGCATGGAGAGAATCTATGAAGCATCACAGCACAAGGATTATTATGTCTTGACAGCTCAAGAAGTAGAGTAGAACCATGCTTTCTTTTATCAGGTTTTGCAGTCTTAAAAGCAAGCACGCTTTGACGGAATTTACCCATAAAATTTGCAGGACAAACTAAACTCCAGCAATTATGTTAAAGCCCTGTTCTCTTCTTACCCACCACCACCACCACCACAACCACCACCACGAAATTACTTTTACCGCCAAGACATAATGTCTGTGTGTGTGTGTGTGTGTGTGTGTGTGTGTGTGTGTGTGATGTGGCTTTTTTTTTTTTTTTAGATCAGACATAAACACTCCAAGGCTGAATTCTGGCAAGTTCTTTTGTTCAAGTTCTTAATTTATGCTGACATACAGTGTGCATACATCAGTTTACAGCTACTATGGAGAAATCAAATCCTGATGATGTCATATAGTGGCATAAAATTCTTAAAGAACATCTGAACTTGCAAGGGACAGGATTCATTCTTATTTTCTACAGAAGCTCTCTTCAAGTATTAGGGGCTAGCTGGGTTCTCAATGCATAACACTGAATATGAGATGCATAGGAAAGGCATCTCATTTGCTACGTATTTGCCATGTTTTAGGTACAATGTCTATCTTATTTTACTTATCAACACAATGACGGTTCAAGGTATGATTAATGAGGAAAATAAGACCAAGAGAGGTTAAGTAACAATCTCATCAAGGTCACCTTGAGCAATTGTGGTAGGCAGAATTCTGAAAATGACTCCAAAGATTTTATGCTTTAATCCACAGAACTTGTGAATCTAATGCAATATCACTCCCATGATTATATCATGTGGCTCAGTTGACCTTAAAATAAAGAGACTATCCATGGCTCTAATTTAATCACATACATTCTTAAAAGCAGAAAGCGTTTTCTGCCTGCTACTCAAGAAGTCAGGGAGATTCAAAGCATGAAATAGTTTGATGGATGTCCCTTGCTGGCTCTAGGATAAAGGGTAAAAGGTCTATGTGCCAGAATAAGAGATAGGCCTCTAGGAACTGAAAATGAACGCAAGCAAGGAAACAGGGACCTCGGTCCTACAACCAAAGAAACTGCATTCTGCCAACCACCTGAACGAGCTTGGAAGTGATTCTTTCCCAGAGCTACAGATAGTGAACTCCTTGAGCATGAGGTTGTTGGCAGAGAACCCAGCTGGGCCACACCGGACTTCTGACCTATGGCAATCGTGAGATAGAAAGGGGTGTTTTTTGTTTGTTTGCTTGTTTGTTTTGTTTTTGTTTTTTTGAGATGGAGTTTCACTCTTGTCACCCAGGCTGGAGTGCAATGGCATGATCTCGGCTCACCGCAACCTCCGCCTCCCGGGTTCAAGCGATTCTCCTGCCTCAGCTTCCCGAGCAGCTGGGATTACAGGCACGTGCCACCATGCCTGGCTAATTTTGTATTTTTAGTAGGGGCGGGGTTTCTCTATATTTGTCAGGCTGGTTTCGAACTCGTGACTTCAGGTGATCCGCCCACCTCGGCCTCCCAAAGTGCTGGGATTACAGGCATGAGCCACTGCACACGGCCAGGGATGTTGTTTTAAACCACTAAATTTGTGGGGATTTGTCATGCAGCAATAGAAAGCAAATATAGCAAGGAAGTGGAAGAGCTGAAATCCAAATGCAGCTCCACTTGGCTTCAACCAAGTGAACAAGAAAACTTCCAGCCTAATCACAAAACTGACGTAAATAGGTTAATACAGAATAAAGAACTAAATCATTTCCAAAGCAGAATAGCACGGTGAGCTCTTAGTTTGGTATTTACCTCCACCCCAATCCTTGACGTCATCCTCTGGAACAGCCGTGCTTCTGCTGCTGAACCTCTACTCACCACGATTGCACTCCTGTCATTACTGTTACCTTCATTAGGTCATGCTTCCCAGTTTTTCAAAACATTTTCAGGTTTGTTATCTCATTTTCTCTTCACAACAACTCTGCAAAGCCGACTAGACAGGAATAATTATCCTTGCTCTCTGGTTGAAAAAGGTGAAGGGCAAGACATTAACTAATTTTTCTAATAGTCACCAAGTCACTGAATAGGATAGCCAGGAACCAACTCTGGCTTTCCTCCAAGTACAATCTTTCCCTTGAGATTATTAAGAAACCAGGCTGGGTGTGGTGGCTCACGCTTGTAATCCCAGCACTTTGAGAGGCTGAGGTGAGAGAAAGTGAGATCCTGTCTCTACAAAAAATTTAAAAATTAGCTGGATGTGGTGGTACACACCTATAGTCCCAGCTACTTGGGAGGCTGAGGCAGGAGGATTGCTTGAGCCTGGGAGGTTGTGGCTGCAGTGAACTGTGATCATGTCCTCCAGCCTGGGTGACACAGCAAGACCGTGTCTCAAGCAAACAAAAAAAAGAGGCCAAAGCTCAGAGGAATGGAGCAGCATGCAGTGGGTCATGTACCTACTGGCCTCACAATTCCTGGTTTCCCCACGCACCAACTTGGAATTCCTCTGTGTCATCTGACCCTACCTTCTCTTCCCCCTGGAGCCCAAGGCTCAACTCCAGCACCACAGCCTTCTTCCAAGCACCAGCCCTCTGGCTGGGGTCCCTCTTCACACAAGCCCCCAGCCACATGAACCGTCTTCGCAGGAGCTTTGCCCTCCCGCCTCAGGGCCTCTGACTGGCTGCAAGTTTCTCTGCCTGGAACACTCTGCCTCCTCCCCTTTCTCTTTGCCATCTTAACTCCTACTCATTCTTCTGATCCCAGATCAAAAGACGGTTTTAGAGACAACTCTTCCGAACCCCTAGACTAGCTGAATACTCTTATATACATTCTCACAGTATCCTTTACTTTACACAGTTGGCAAATTACACAGTCAAACAATGTTTCAATCAACAATGAACCGCATATGTGACAATGGTCCCATAAGATTATAATGGAGCTAGAAAATTCCTATCGCCTAGTAACATCCTAGCCATCGTAAGGTCACAGCACAATGCATTACTTATGTGTTTGTGGTGATGCTGGTGTAAACAAACCTATTGTGTTACTAGTCATATAAAAGTCTAGCATATACAATGATGTACAGTACCCAATACTTGATAATAATAAAAGACTATGTTACTGGTTTTTGTATTTACTATACTATGCTATTTTATTTTATTTTATTTTATTTTATTTTATTTTATTTATTTTATGAGACGGAGTCTCCTTCTCTCACCCAGGCGAAAGTGCTGTGGCATGATCTCGGCTCACTGCAACCACCACCTCCCAGGTTCAAGTGATTACACTGCCTCAGCCTGCTGAGTAGCTGGGATTACAGGTACCCACCACCATGCCTGGCTAATTTTTATATTTTTAGTAGAGAGGGGGTTTCACCATGTTGGCCAGGCTGGTCTCAAACTCCTGACCTCAAGTGATCTGCCCACCTCTGCCTCCCAAAGTGCTGGGATTACAGGCATGAACCACTGGGCCCGGCCTATTATTTTAGAGTGTACTCCTTCTAATATATTATATATGTAATATATATATATTATATAATATATATTATATATGTAACATATATTATATAATATATATTATATATGATATATATTATATGATAGATATTATATAATATATTATATAATATCTATCATATAATATATACTATATATAATATATAGTATATATAATATATAATATATGATACATAGTATATATATAATATATAATATGTATCATATATTATATATTCATATTATATATAACATATATATAATTTATTTATATATTATATATAATATATATTATATATAACATATATATAATTTATTTATATATTATATATAATATATTATATATTTTTATATATTATATATATATTATATATATTTAGTGTTGTTGTTTAAAGGGATCTGTAAAACAGCCTCAGGCAGGTCCTACAGAAAGTTTTCAGGAAAATGCATTGTGATCACAGGAGACGACAGCTCCATGCATGTTATTGCCCCTGAAGACCCTCCAGTGGGACAAGATGTGGAGGTGGAAGACAGTGATATTGATGATCCTGACCCTGGGTAGGCCTAGGCTAATGTGTGTGTTTGTGCCTTAGTTTTTAACAAAATAAATGAAAAATAAAATAATTAAAAATTTTAATAATAGAAAAGCTGATAGAATAAGGATATAAAGAAATAAAATATTTTTGTAGAGCTGTACAATGTGTGTTTACAATGTGATTACAAAAGTCAAAAGTTTTAAAATAAAATTAAAAGTTGATAAAATTAAAAGGTTACAGTAAGCAGTTAATTTATTATTGAAAAGAGAAAAAAGGTTCGTATAAATTTAGTGTAGCCAAAGTGTCCAGTGTTGACAGAGTCTACAGCGGTGTACAGTCATGTCACAGGTCTTCCCATTCACTCCTCACTCACTCAGTCACTCACTGACCCAGAGCAGCTTCCAGTCCTGCAAGCTCCATTCATGGTGAGTGCCCTATAAAGGTGCACCATGTTTTATTTTTTATATCATATTTTTATGGTAATTTTTCTATGTTTAGAAACACAAATACTTACCATTATGTTACAATTGCCTATGGCATTCAGTGCAGTAGCATGCTGTAGCCTAGGAGCTAGAACGCTGTACCATATAGGCTGTACCATATAGCCTGGGCGTGTGGTAGGCTATGTCATCTAGGTTTGTGTAAGTGGACTCTGTGATGTTCACACAATGACGAAATCGCATGTACCCCCACTGCTAAGCAACGCACAACTGTACTGATTTGGGTATTATGTCATGGACGCTGATTTCCTCCATTATGTGGCAATTCCATGAGGACTGGATCAGTGTTTCTTTGTTCACACTGTGTTCCCTGTGCCTTGCATGGCCTGGCCCAGCAAATAATGGGTGACTTAATGAATGCACTGGGCTGGGTGTGGTGGCTCATGCCTATGATCCCAGCACTTTGAGAGGCCAAGGCGGGTGGATCACCCGAGGTCAGGAGTTCAAGACCAGCCTGACCAACATGGTGAAACCCCCATCTCCACTAAAAATACAAGAATTAGCTGGGCGTGGTGGTGCACGCCTGTAATTCCAGCTACTCCGGAGGGTGAGGCAGGAGAATCGCTTGAACCTGGGAGGCAGAGATTGCAGTGAGCCAAGATCATGCCATGCACTCCAGCCTGGGCGACAGAGCAAAACCCCATCTCAAAAAAAAAAAAATATATATATATATATATGAATGCACTCATGCATTGCGGTATAGCTAGTCTTCTGGTAGGCCGGCCATTACATCAAGGACAGCCTCTCCAAGTGGCCAGCTTGTGGGGGTTCTTTTGGCAACACTAGACCTCCTCTTTCTACCTCCACCATCCCTACACCAAACCCACGAAGTGAGAGCAGGACCTTTCCAGAAAAACGTAACATCCCCAATCCCTTAAGATCCCTTCACAGGCCTGACTGGAATGCGCCGTGCGCCACCAGAACACTTCTCCTTTCCGCGGCCTGGCACAGATGCTATTTCTCACCTCCTCCCACTAACAGCTCTGTTGCCAGATCTGCTGATGAAGAGCCTCTCCCCTTCCCAGGCGGCTCTAACCAAGACACCCCCTGGAAGCTACTGTGCAGACGCTGCTCCAGTGGCTGAGTCCATCTCCTTCTCACTGCAGAACTCGGTCATAACAGCTGTGTCATGTGTTAGCCACTCACGAATAAATTGGCATTTTTATTTTCCTTTCTTGACAAGCGCTATTTAGAAAATTGTTTGAAAAGTTGCTCTAGGCAGCCTGAATTCCTTTCCAGTTCTGAAAAATTTTGTCGGTCTGAGATTTGCTGGTTTTGCACTTCAGACGTAGTATGTGATGCACCAAAGTTCCCTTTAATCTAGTTTCAGCTCATTTGTTCCCTACACTTCTGCCAAGAACTTAGCAGTCCATTAAGAAATACTATAGTAGAGAGGCCGTGACTTTAAAGAGCCTGCCAATGAATCGTTTTGTTATATGACTAATTACCTTCAATTATATCAGTTTTGTTTGCTGACATTAAAAAAAAAAGCATGTCCACACCCGTTTGACCATTATGAAATTCAATATATCTCACTGACCCCATTCTATCTTTACCAAAAGTCACACTTTGAGTGCACACTCGGTAAAGTATTTTGGTCCTTGTTGGAGTCGGGGCAGAAGAGGACAGATGGACAATGTGTGGTTTTAGACATTTTGAGGAGGGACATATCCCAGGGATGTTTGGGGTACACCTAACATAGGAAGTGGTGCTGGAACTTCTCCTTGGAGGAAGGGTACATCTCAAAGAACACAGGAAAGCACATTCCCGCCACAAACACAGACATTCACATAGTAGGCTTGAGGAATACTACTTATTGGTAGATTGGGCTAACTGAAAGGTTTGGGTGGAATAAAAATCATAGTGGTGGTGATGGTGATGATGATGATGATGATGGAAGCCAAGGTGGTCAGAGAGGGGCTAGATGAACAGGTCTTGAAGTCAGGCTAAGGAGTTTGAACTTGATTATACACTAGGGAATCAATGAAGTGTGCTCAAGGGATGGCTGATGTGTGTATACATGAGGTACAGTCAGGGCTTCTTCTGTGAAGGCCAGCTGTTCCTTACCTTTTCTGCACACTCCGAGTATCAAGCTGAGAGTGAAGTGCCCCTGATTCCAGTATATTTCTTTAACAATCCTGAGACACTGTTTGAGCACATTATTTTGTGAAGTCAACTAACAAGAAATTAATTGAAAATTAATGCATCCACCTTATGGGATGACCTATACATAATTTTTAAAGCAATAAATATAATTAAATATATATATATAAACTTTGGCCAGGCACGGTGGCTCACGCCTGTAATCCCAGCACTTTGGGAGGCCGAGGCGGGCGAATCACCTGAGGTCAGGAGTTCAAGACCAGCCTGGCCAACATGGTGAAACCTCGTCTCTACTAAAAAATGCAAAAATTAGCTGGGCATGGTGATGAGTGCCTGTAATTCCAGCCACTTGGGAGTCTAAGGCAGGAGAATCACTTGAACATGAGAGGCGGAGGTTGCAGTGAGCCGAGATCCACCACTACACCCCAGCCTGGGTGGCAAGAGCAAAGCTCTGTCTCAAACAAACAAACAAACAAACAAAAACAAAAAAAAACTTCAAATAGTATGCAGATATTCCAATAAGCGTTGAGCCCTTCTTACTTAGAAATTTGTGAAACAAATAAGACTAACTGGTATTGTAAGGACTTACATCCGTCACCCTTTTTTAAGGGAAATATTTTTGTCCCAGGCCTATCAAACTCTTCTCCTTTCATTTTTCTAATTTAGGATAACTTGGTGATCCTTATAGGTATCTAGCTGATCCACATTCCATGCTAATCCACAATGGATTGATTATTTCCTTGCATTGGAGGTAAAACAAGAAAAAATTCAGAGAAGCAATTCTCATTCAAGCTTGCAATTTCTCAAAATTGAGTATGTAAGTAGAGAGTCTTCCTCAACTGTGATCCTAAACTCTAGCCACATTGTTTCTACTTAGCCCCTGAGCAAGTCTGGACAAAGCTGACATTTAATTAGATGTGTTCTCCTCCAATGTGCACCCTGCAAAATCACCTGCTCCAGTTCCGTGTGACTGCCTAAGCACCAGCCTGCTTTCTGGACAGCACTGCAGCAGTGGGAAGGGTTATATACGCCAGGGCTCTGGAGAGCAGGGGCCAGGAGTTAGCTGGAGGGAGGATGTGCAGGTTGCAGGCCTCTTGCCCAGTCACCCCACTACCCGTAAGTCTTTGATTCTTCGCTTACTTTCCGGATCACAGTCACAAAATTCTCTCTGGCCACACAGCTTGGTTGCACTTTTAGCCATTTAGGGGTCCTTTGTGTGCTGTTAGCTAGGCAAACAGTATCCCACTGAGCCCAGGCTGGTAACAGCACTATGTAGAATGCATAAGAGCCTGAAAGTGGACATATCCCAGGCGGAGGCTTAAGTGAGGAGGACTTGAACTGTAAAGCCAGAGTAGATGAACAGGAAGGAAGGAAATAGACCGTAGTACCCCTAGAAGGTATATGGTCATTTCATCTTTATGTATTATATTTTTCGTTATAAGATTACAGAAGATATTTGTTCATTTAGTTAGCCCATATCAAGGCTATCTTCTTTTTTAAATTTTGTTTATTTATTTATTTACCTGAGACAGAGTCTTGCTCTGTCGCCCAGGCTGGAATACAGTGGTGTGATCTTGGCTCACTGCAACCTCTGCCTCCCAGGTTCAAGAGATTCTCCTGCCTCAGCCTCACAAGTGGCTGGGATTACAGGCGCCCTCCACCACGTCCAGCTAAGTTTTGTATTTTTAGTAGAGAGGGGGTTTCACCATGTTGGCCAGGGTGGTCTCAAACTCATGACCTCAGATGATCTGCTCACCTTGGCCTCCCAAAATGCTGAGATTACAGGTGTGAGTCACTGCGCCTGGCCTATCTTCTTTTTTTTCTTTTTTAACTTGATGAATAGTTTTAAAAGATCCCTTCTGTTCCTAAAGTTGGAAGGATACGTTTCCTAAAAGAAATAGGAGCTCAGAACATCTTGCTGAGAATGTGGGAGTCAACTCTCAGGAAGGTATTTGGTTGCTGGAAAGTGACCATGAAGTTGGTTTCTTCCTGGTTGAAGTCCTTCTGTAATTACAGAAATAGTTACTTTGAAACCAGTATACTGAGTGTGTCTGAAGTTAATCACATTACAAAGGACTCCAGTCTACACAGACTGTTGAGTCCCTGTGATTTGTGGGGCTTCAATCTTCTCTCATATTTCTGTCTAGATATTTGGTAGGCAGTTTTTATCTATACATAAGTCGTTTGTTCAACCATGGTGTATAAGCCGAAGGGGAATAACAAAAATGAAGGCATCAGTTTTTATCTATACATAAGTCATTTGTTCAACCATGGTGAATAAGCCGAAGGGGAATAACAAAAATGAAGGCATCAATTTTTAGAAGAAAGATTTTTGAAGAGACATTTAGAAAAAAAGGATGACATTTATTTTGGCTCTGATTTAATTTAATTCTATTGCAAAATTCCAAAGAAATGTGGAGCTTGGAATTCATATGTAATGTATTGATATTACATAATCAGGTTTTGCTGAATTAGGCTGCAAGGAAAATGGTAATAGGAACAAGGACTTTGATAATGTGAGTTTTGATAAAGTTGAGTTTTTTGGAGGGAAGGTGACTCGGAAATTAAAAAGAAAAAGAAAGGAAAGCTAGAAGGATAGACGTGTACAGAGACAGGAATACGTATGCAAATATGATTGTGATGAGGAAGTGGATTTTATTTCTGTTCTGAAGAGAGCGATACACCCAGGTGGAGAAGGTGATCTCATCAGTCTTTGATGCAAAACATGATTCTAAATATTTAGGGTGTATTCACTGAGCAAACACTGAGGAATTAATATCTATTACACGTATTTCGCTTATTCTTTTTTTCCCATTTATTCTTAATAACTTTTAAGTTTATCCAGAATATTGTAATAGAGTCTGGGTGCTAAAGGTAATGAATAAAATTTCCTTGAGTTTAGTAACAACGAATTTGGAGAAAAAAATGGGTTTAAGGTATTTTATTATAAATTGGCACATAGGAAAAAAAACTCAGTTCCCCATAATATTTTAGCAAGTCAGAAAGTTTGATCATGCTAACTTGAAGAAAGTATGTTGGGATCATAATGATGTCACCCTCAGTTCTCTCTTCAGGGACCTCCAGAGACAAAGTAGAAATTCAGTTCTCTGAGGAATATTCTCCATTCCCTGCTCATTTCCCCTCTGCTCCCCAATATTGTCACATTGTTTTTCCAGGACTGAGTTTATGATCCTGCTGATAACTGCCTCCTTCGTTATTATAATAAACTCTGCTTAAGGTTCAGGTCTTCAGATTTTCAAATATCAATGTTTCTCCATCCAAAATGAATTTTCATTTTTATTTGTGAGAATTGTATGAGATTTCTTTTTTTTTAAAGTTAGCATTTTTCTTACGGGTGGAACTATATGAAACTATACTTCAAAGTTCATGTTTTAACGTGTTAAACGTGTAATGTGAAAACCCAGGTCTAGATCATTTCATGCCCAATTCCAAACATTTTAGACAACATTTTGCAGTTGATGAGAGAATAACTTCTAAAGCCTGGCTTCATTGCCACCTTTCCTTCTGGAGTTTTTAGCTTGAAATAAGGCATTTTTTATTTTTCGTGAAACATAGCCTGCCACCATTTGACACGGAAATGGAAAAGAAAGAGCACTGACCATCGCACGGCTCCACATTTGCCAGCAGCTCCTGAAGAGTTGCTATAGATACCTTAGTGATGGCCCTCGGTAATTATTTCTAAGATGATGTCGTGTCTGAAAGAACACTGCCAATTTGCAGTCTCACAGACCTTTATTCGGCATTAATGAATGAGGATAACCGTGGGGCTTTTTTCCGTTCCCCTGATTGCTTTGTTCTCACTCATGATTCAGTCCCCACTTTACTGCTTTTGATCCCATCCTGAATGTAAACTTTCTTTCCTCGTAGGTAGAAAGCCTTATGTGAAGATGCAGAGAAGAAAGGAGAAGTAGACAATCACAAAACTTCATCAGACGGTAGCCACATACAAGGGGGAGGGTTTCTGTGGACTAAAACTCTTGTTCCCTCCAATTCGTATTTGTTCCTGCACTGATCAAGCCTGCCCTGCACTCTTCCTTCCGCCCCTGCACTCCAGCTGACAAATAAGATCCACACATCTTACCAGGGTTGCGTGGGAGCCCCAGATCCCTGTGGTTGGACCACTGAAGGTGGCACCATTCACTGGTCCTTTTCTCTGCCTCTGCCCAACATTCCCAAGGGCCTGTGGTTCCAGTATCCTTCGGAGAACCGTCTTTGCACAGTAAAGCTTTAATCTTATTATTTTTCATGTCTTCCTTTAAAAGGGGAGGATGGAAATTCACATCTCAGTCTTTCTTCCTCACAACTCTTGTAAAATTGGGATCATGCCCATCATGGCAGCAAAAATTTTTTGCAACACCCAATTCTAAGAAGAGGACTTGGATGGAGAGTCTAAGGCAATGCCACAGGTCCTATTTTTATTGATGTATCTATACACACACCTCGAATCCATAGCTCCTCATTCTATCCAAATGCCTACAATGCTCCTTACTAATTATCAGACTTTGGCCACATTACCTAAACTCTCTAAGCCTTAGTTTCCTGATAAGCTTAAATGCATGAAACAATCCTGTTCTGGCACTCATGCAATTACCCTCAGGACAAAAAGATAAAAGTCTATAAAAAGTGGTTTGCGCGTCAGTGAAACCAAGCTGACACTTGCTCTTTCTCTGCTTAGACCCTCCCTTAGCACCAATCAGCTCAAGACCTGGCCCTTCCAACTTGCTGGGAAGGGTAACTAGGAAGAGCTCACAAATAACATTTTAAATAAGCAGCTGGGGTGGACTTACAGGAACTGGACACAAGTCCCTGATTTGGAGTGTTTGCTAATTTTTGTGGTGTAAATATCTCCACCATGGCTGATTTCAAGCCACCAGTGTGATGTCAGTTAGTTACAAAAGTTCAAAAATGTTAACAACCAGCACTTAAAAACTAGTACAAGCCAGCAGCAACACAGCACTGCTTCTTACCATTCAGAAAACATAGTTTTGATAGTATCCGTTCAGTACAGCATGGGGTCTTTCAAATTTCAGATTCATAATTCCTAATTCAATACTTTATGGGTTTTTTGAAGGGGGATTTTAGAAAGGCCATACAGTGCATATATCACATATTATGCAAAAGTCCTGCAGGAGTCTGGGCCAATACCCCGAAATCAAATACCTTAATATTTCTGCATTTAAATTAGTGGAGATTCAACTAACTAAGATTTTCTTTAAAACTATAAATAGTCTCAAATCATTGCAGGGGTGGCTTTATTGCCAAATGAATTCAGGTCAGGGCAGGCTTTGCCACAAACAATTAAAAAAAAAAAACTTCCCATTTGCAGGGTTGTTGGACTTTAGAATTGAGGATTGAAGACCGTGGATTATTGTATAGAGTATCTTACCAGAGCACATGTGTGCATTTTCCCAAGAACTATTGTTCAGAAGAACTCAGGTGGTCATGCAGTCAAAGAAGAAGGTGACCAGGAGAGATGAAGATGGCTGGTTCATGTAGAATCTCACTGTGTACTGAGAAACCTCAATGGCACATGGTACTTGAGGGGACAGTCTGGGGTCACAGAGTTGGTTCCAAATTCCTGCATTGCCCCTTACCAATTATAAAACCTTACCTTGGCCACATTACCTAAACTGTCTAACCCTTAGTAGCCTTATTTATAAAATGGAGAAAAAACATCTGCTTGTTAAGATTAAATAAATAAGGCATGCAGAGCACGTAATGTAGAGTTGGGATATGGTAGGTATTCAAAAACCAGTGGCAATCATTATGTCTACTAACTCATAAATATACATGTCCCTCCATATCCACGGGGAATTGGTTCCCCAGAGAACCCCTTCCTGACCAGGATACCAAAATCCTCCAGCCCCTAATATAAAATGGCATAGTATTTGCATATACTACATACATCTTGTGTATACTTTAAATCATCTCTAGATTAGTTATAATACAATGTAAATGCTATGTGAATAGTTGTTATACCAGGCCATGCGCGGTGACTCATGCCTGTTATCCCAATACTTTGGGATGCCAAGGTGGGGGGATTGCTTGAGGCCAGGAGTTCAAAACCAGCCTGGGTAACATGGCAAAAATCTGTCTCTACAAAAATAAGTAAATAAATAAATACAAGAAATTAGCCAGGTGTGGTGGTGTGCGCCTATAGTCCCAGCTACTCAGGAGGCTAAGGTTGGAGGATCTCTGGGGCCTGGTAAGTCAAGGTTGCAGTGAGCCATGATCATGCCACTGCACTCCCTGTCTCAAAAAAAAAAAAAAAATGGTGGTTATACTGTATCGTTCAGGGAATAATGACAAGAAAAAAAATGTACATGTTTAGTACAGATTCCACTGCTTTTTTCGAATATTTTTTATCCAATGTTGGTTGAATCCCTGGATGTGGAACCCATGGATGCGGAGGGCCAACCGTATTTGTTTTACATCGTTAAAACGGGAAGAGAGAAGAAATACAGCAGAAGAATGAAGGAACATGCTTGAGGCCTCTGCCACCAGTTTATTGCTTAATATTTTTAACAGTTAATTTTTCATGGGTAAAATAGTCCTTTTTACCTCCTGGTTATTTTATTACTTTAATTCTAGCATTCGTGACATTGAATTTTAAGGGAGGGGGAAAGTATTTTCTATCCATCTTTACTCACACAGCCGACTACAAAAGAAGGGGGAAGAGAAAGAGCAGGGCGTAGCGATTCCTTCTTTCATTTTTGTCTGAAAAGTTATCCAAAAGCAATTGGGAGTGAAACAGGAGCAAGCTGGAAACCCACAAGAAGAATCTGGCTTCAGGGAATGTTTGTATTTGGCCAAAACAGTGCTTAAGAAAATTTGAATTCATAGGCCTTCAGGTGTGTACCACATCCTGACAACTTGGAACTGCTGACCACATTATTTTACTGGCCTGGCCTCTGAAAGCATTTAAATTTGAGATACCCCATCTAAAGGCACTACTCACAGTGTGCACTTAAGGGGATGCTACTGGTATTTAGGATGGGACAACTCGTTGTTGTGCAAGACTGCAGAACAAGTGCATTGCAGAAAGTTTAGCAACCCTAGTAGTCCACCACGAAATACCAGTAGGCTCCCCCTTCCACAGTGACAATCAACACCCTCCTCACCACCTCCACCACACACACACATTTCCTAATGATTCTACTACTTCTGGGGATAACTTCTAAACATAATGTTTTTGAGAAATAAAGTTGGAAGTAGCTCTTCCCTGCGGCACATCCAACATAAAGAAAACGGCTCAAAAAATACACTAAATTTCAAAAGCATCCAAAGGTATACTCTGTTATCAACTTGAGCATCCAAAAGTATACTCTATTATCAACTTGAAAATGAAGTGAATTTTGAAGCAGAAGCATAAACTGGCCAGTGTTGCCTTACATTTTAGTAGAATACAATTAAAGATGTGCTCGGTTACCAAGAGGTCCAGGCTGTCTGCCTAATATTGGATTTTGTTTGTCTCTAAGATGTATTGCCCCCAAGTTTAAAAGTTTCAAGTTCTAGAATTTTTATTTTCACAAATATCAATATTTGTAAAGCAGGTACACACACAGCTTACTTTACTATATTGGTCAAAATTAAGGTAACATAGGCAGTTAGAGTAATAGGTAAAATGATGATGTCGACCATGAGCTATTTACACTTATTTTCACACGTCTGTTACCTGGCTACATTTCCTTTTTCCATCTCTTGGTCCCTTTGCTGTTTCTTGCCCTGGCCAACACTTGGTGTCCTCCTCCTATGCCAGCGCCTCCTTTGCAGGTGCCGGGGGAGCTGTGCTTTTTAAGAAGATCTGATGCGCTTACTATGCTAGTCTGATATTGCGTGTGATAATCCTTCACTATATTATCTTTGATGGATAATGAATTTGCACTTGCCTCCTGCAGATCAGGCCTTAACCTTCTAAGTCACTAGTGATGGAGATTTTAGGTACTCTTGTTCAAGCAAGCAATGTGGATACTCTGAAGTGTCAGGATTTCCAGAAGTTCTCAAATTCTTCTACCTACTTTTATGCCCAACTCAACTAGACACTAATAATCATGAACAGTCCTTAGTGTATCTTTGACTCTTTGGGCTTAGTACAGCTTCTTGATTTTTAAATCTTCTAGCTAATTGGAGGATTGAGAGAAACAGCAGCACCAATGTAGATTTTGCTGGCCACTCCCGGCTCCATAGAATTTGAAGACACATGTCATCCTATATGCACTTACTTATGCTCTTGGTCTTTCATTTTCCCTACATAAGACTTTTTCCTACGTGAGTCCCTTCTCTTACCCTAATCCCTCTAATAAGTTCAGGACATTCTAGAGAGTATTTTTTAAGCCTCACACATCCAAATGTGAAATTGAAATAGCTTCCCCATCCCCTGCCAAAAAAGGGATAAATGCTACCTGTTTTTTTTTTTCCCTCAAGTTCTCCTACAATCCAGTGGACATATTTCTGATCTTGTGTAATAATAAATTTAGTATAGTCACTATTCGCATCATAAAAGTTATCACCATATGTCATAAAGTTAAGGCAGGGTGTGATCGAGCCTTTTAACTCTGTAAGATTTGCAAACATTAGCTCCCATATGTGCGTGGATTGGTGACCCTGAAATATGATACTGCACAAAACTGTGCAATTGTGCTGCCTTTCAGGACAAACAGCTGAGTTCGTGAGATGAGCAGAAGAACCGGACGGCAGAGCTGTCTGCATTCTGCTCTGCCTCGCATAGCTGTGTGGCCTTGAGCAAGTCACCAAACTTTCCTGAATAGCTGTGACCTTATGCATAATTCAGGGATTATAGTATCTACTTTACTGCATCTGTATGAGGAAGAAATAAGACACCATAGGAGGCATTTAATAATCTTTTTAAAGTAAAAGTTGTACAGGTTTGTTACATAGGTAAATGTGTGCCATGGTGGTTTGTTTCACCATCAGCCCATCACTTAGGATGTTCAGTCATCTTAAAAAGCAAGAACTTCTCTTCTACAGAAATCTAATTGATAGACCCACTTTTACTTGAGAAGGAAAAGGTATAATTTGAGGGTGGGCTAAGCCTGGGCCTGTTGCCCTCAGCCTCTTCTTGTGAAGAGAATCACTCAGAATCACAGGGTTATGGGGATGGGTGGGGGAACACTCCTTCAGGCTGTGTCTTCTGAATTCCTCTGTCTAGGAGTGGTAGTGACTTTCTGTTGCTGTTAATTTCTGGGCTGCCTCACTGTCTCTTTTTGGATTCTTGATTCTTCCATCACTTGTAGAGCCAATTTCCTGCATTAAAGTCCCTCTTTTATAAATACTTGAACTGGGTTCTGTTCCCTTTGTTTGACATTGACTGATAGAGCAGTATTAGAAAGACCACTCGCCAAAAGAATTTTCCCAATACCGGATGCACCATTAGAAAGCCATTCCATTGGGTCCTTTTCCTTAAAGTGGAAGAGTAGACTCTTACTAACAGAATGCTACAGCATCTTCACAACTCTTATGTTGTCCGTTCATCCATCCAACAATCCACACACTGAATATTGTATACCTATTGTGTGTTAGGAGCTGAACTAAGTGCTGGACACACAAACCAGACCCACAATGTGTCAGGCCAGGTGATTTCAAGGAGCTCAAATTCTAAAGATCTAAAGGGCAGAGTTCATTTGCCTGGAAATCAGGAATGATCACAGGACTTAGGTGCTTAGTGCTGTACTTGGCATACAGTCTCAACAAAAGAAATTTCTTGTTCCTGTTTCCACTTTCTACCTCCCACCTCATTAATAAACTGAGGTGAAGTGAGCGGGCTGGCCAGGAAATATTATAACCATCCCATAAGCACAGTACCAAATTCAGAAGAGCTATCTGCCTAAGGGTGAGTGCTCTTGAGCAGCAGCATCTGCAGCTGATCCAGTCTTTTCATCAGATCATAGTGCTTCATCCACAGCTTCATTCGAAGCACTTGTGCTAAGAAATGCATAACTGAGGCCAGGCATGGTGGCTCACTCCTGTAATCCCAGTGTTTTGGGAGGCAGAGGCTGGAGGATTGCCTGAGGCCAGAAGTTCGAGGCCAGCCTGGGTAACATAGCGTGACCCCGGTCTCTACAAAAAAAAAAAAATGGTAAGTAAGCCCGGCATGGTGGTGCATACCTGTAGTTCCAGCAACCCAGGAGGCTGAGGCCAGAGGATTTCTTGAGCCCAGGAGTTCCAGGCTACAATGAGCTATGATTGGTGCCACCGCACTCCAGCCTGGGTAACAGCGAGATCCCATCTCAATCAATCAATCAATAAAAGAGGAGACAGCAGAGAACAGGAATCCCCAATTCTCCTCCCTTCCTTTCCAAGTTGTCGGAAACCCTTATCTCTCAGCCACAGACACACTCATCAATGAGCTTCTTTGAATCCTAGATGCTTTGAGTGTCAAATAAAGGCTGGCACCTACCTCACAGGGTTGATGGAAACCATTAATGTGGTACTATTTCACAAACATACTGCACACTTCTAACACAAATCACAACATAGAGAGATGGGGTAACAGGCATGATTTTGTGTGAGCTCCAGAAGCTGGGCAGGGTCTTAATTAAGCTCAGTTTCCTGTCTGTGAAAGGCAACTAGCACCTGTCCTGTCAAGCTCACAAGGTTATTGCAAGGCCAACTGAAACAATGCTTTGAAGATGGCAAATGTCTGTTTTAGTCCCATTGCAAATCTACTGTGGTAAATGTATTCCAAGCATAACCAAGTCCCATAGTTTTAGGTAATACAAGTCAGTTGTGGAGACTCAAATAAATTATAAAACAGAACATAAACTCCACGTGGTAGAGAACTGTGATGCTGTGCGGCCTTACTGCACAAACCTTGTTTTGTTCCCAGTCTTTATTATAATTTCCATAATCATGTATATGCATAAAAGCAGATAAAAGGCAAAAATCAACAAGAATAGCTAACATTTATTCAGGCTGTAGAGCATGTGCCAGACAGTCTCCTAAGCCCTTCACGCACATTCTCTTATTTAAATCACATACAGCAACTCTAGGAGGTAGGCACTATCATCATCATCATCATCATGATCTCCATTTTACAGATGAGGAAACAGACAGAACACAGGTTAAAGCGTTCTCTCAAGGCCACACAGCTAGCAAGTGGTAAGGCTGAAGGTCTGTTAACAACTAAGAGTGCAATCAAATCCACCACCAAACCTAAGGGGGTCCACAGGCGACCCTGATACGTCCGACTTTGGCGGGAGATTAGTGTTAAGAAATGACTTCACATGCCTTTCACTGTCGCTGCAGGCACCTTTGATTGGAGTCATAACTTTACTGCAGAGCCGGTGCCTTTAAACATCTTTCTGGCTGTCACCGGTTATTCTTTACCTCCGTTTCCACTTTTACTTTCTCTAGGCAAAGGTCGTTTGGTGCTTTAACCGAGGTGATTAGGGTAATGACGCCTGAAGAACACCGGGCTTCCCCCTCTTTTCACTTGATTACCGGCAAAGCTTCTATGTAAAACTAGAATGTTCACTAAAACCATGATTTTGGGTATTATTTTAAAGGACTCACATAGGAAATTATTACGTCCAAAGGAAAGCTAAACCTGAAGAGCTCGGAAAATGAAGAAAAGTGATGTGTCTGCGAAAACAGTAGCAGAATTTTTTTTAAAAAAAAAACTTTATTCCCCCCGAAGCTGTAATTTGACTGTTCTCTTTGGCAAGGCTCCAGAGACAAGGCCAAGTGCCTAATTTCTCTTTCTCTTCGCCCCCCTCCTCTCCACCTTTTTCGCCCTCAGGGAAGAGGGGAGGCGGGACGAGCGATCCGCTGCTCCGGCCGCCGAAGCTGGCGTCTGGGCGCGGGGAGGGGCGGGCCGGGGCGCGGCCGAGCAGTGGGGCCGAGCCCGAGGAAGAGGAAGTCGGAGCCCGAGCCCGAGCCCGAGCCCGAGCCTGACGGCGGCTGCAGGGCGCTCCGGCAGCCCGAGCCGGCGCAGCGCAGCCCGCACCCTCCCCGCCCGACCTGCGAGCGCCGCCCGGGCATGCGAAGCCGCCCCTCCCCGGGTAAGCGCCGGTCGGGCCCGGACGCCCCGGGGACTTTTCCAGGGATGGGAGGGGGGACCCGGGGACCTCCGGTGGGAGCCCCACATCCGCAGGTGGGGCCGGGCGGAGCGTGGTACCCGGGCCCCGCCGGCCCCCTGCGCGCCCCTCCGCAGTGGGGACGGAGGGCCTTGGGGGGCGCCGAGCGGTGGGGACAGAGGGCGCCGGGGGCACCGCGCGGTGGGGACGGAGGGCGCTGGGGGGCGCCGCGTCTCGGGGGTCGGAGTCGGGTAGGGGATGCTGCCCGCCGCCGCCCCGCTTGGGGTTCCGCGCCCCCAAGTTCCCGGTGCTCCCGCCCCTCGCCCCAGCGGCTGCAACATCAGCGCGCAGAGGAGTTTCTGCGAGCACCCGGGAGTTGTAGCCACCGCTTCCCCACCCCCGACTCAGCAGGACAGCCCCAGAACGGGACCCCACAGCCAGCCAGCTGGGTCAGCTCCCCAGCAGCGAAGCCGGGAGCCCGAGGACCCGGGGACGCGCGGTGGGGGCGGCGGCCGAGCTGCTGCGGCGCTCAGGGCTTGGGGGCGCCCCCGTTCTGCAGACGCGCTTTTCAGGGGGTGGGGAGTCAAGAGCCTGTGGCTCTTCCGTCACGGGGTAAACGGTAACACCTGGGCGGCCGCGACTCTGCGAGCGTTCTGGCCTCGGCGGGCGGCGGGGATCCGCAGTGATGCCCGAGCTCGCCCCTTTTGTGTCCTCGCGGTGAGCCCCGTTCCGAAGCCGGAAGCTTGGGGACGCTCTAACTGGGAGAACGGCGCTCGGCTGGTCAATTCATTCCGCTCCTCGGAAACAATGAGCTGGATCCTTGACTTGAATGTGCTGGCGGAGCGGGGTTTGTAAGCCGGCGTTTCATCCAGCTCTGGTCCTCAAGGCGCCCTTTGTACCACCCGCAGGTGGCCGAGGCTACTGCACGTATTTTCGAAATCACCGAGTGTGGGTGTTTGGGGCAGGTATCACCCCGCGAGGACCATCTCAGACTGAGAGTTGGTTTAGGAGTTTTGAACAGATTGGATGCAGAACTATATTGTGTTTTGTATTTAGACCGGGGGAAAGACTAGAATGTTAACTCTAGGTCCAGTTTGTCATCTAACAGAATTCCGGGCTTGAGTAGGTCCTGTAATGCGGTACAATAACAACCAGGTGTTAAAACCGGCATCTTCTGGATTCTCAGATTCTGTAGACAGCATACTTCTAAAAAATGTAGAGATTTTGGATTTTGATTAAATTGCTGTTAAAAACATTTCCAAACCCATCATTTCAGGAGATCAGAAAATTTTCGAACTTTAATTTTGCCCTGTGGGACCCTGGGCAAGATACTTGCCTCTGGTCGTCTTGGCTGCCTCCCTTATAAAGCAGTGCACACGAACCAGATAGCTTCTACGGCCTCCTGCTCATTCCTCATCCCCCTCCCAAACCCCTACCCCCTGTAATTTGGTCTACAATATTTAAGACAGAGAGAAAAGTAACGGGTTGATGTTTGACTCTCTCAGCATTTTGAGTCTGGCTTCCCAATTCCTGACTTGACTTTTTGTCTCATTTGAGGTCCCAATTCTAAGCCACCAAACCACCTGACTAAAGAAACTTTTTTCTTCAGAGTGCTCCCACCTCCCTGGCTTCATCCTCAAATAGGTCATCAGTAGCAGTCCACAGTCAACAGCAATGGCTGCACGACCTTCCCCATCCTTGTGTAGCAGCCCCCCAAGTCCTCTGCTAAAGGGCAAAGCAAAGTGAGAAACAGTTACCTGGCAATCAGATGCCAGATAACTGCCCCGATTCTGCTTGTCCTTGGTGGCATTTTCCTGCTTCCTCTACCCTAAATGGGCACCCTGAATTAGGGGCACCAGCTTCCTTCAGTGCCTTTAATATAGATTACTGTCACCGAATACAGGCTTAAATATTTCAGTGGGGGATTCAGGCTGTAGTTCAAAGAGGTTAAATGATCATTTTTAAAACAATAGGAAGTGGCAACATATTTTTTCAAAACCAAGAATAACCAGTCCTATGTTGTGTTCCCCCTTTGCGGATATGATTTTTCAGTGATTTAATTAAGATCAAATGGTTCATAGTCTGTCCCATAAATATGGGAAATGCTTGAGTAGCACTAAATCTCTTGAGCCCTTCGTCAACCAAAAGCAATTCCTGAAGCTATTATCTTAATGGCGGCCGTTCACTTTTTTGCAGATTTCTTTTCCTCTCCACTCCTTTCATTGCTGGTGGTTGGTCTTTCAAGCAGTTGTCATCTTTTAATCCTCCTGCAGCATGATTAGGTCCCTGGAATATTAAACCCAGAAGGGCTCTTGGATGACCTAGTCCAGCCCTACATCTTAAAGATTTAGGAAGTCTGGTTAAGATCCAGTGATCTAGAATTAGCCTACTTGTGTGATGCTCACATCTACGTCTCTGTAGCTTTGAGACCTTCACTTCTTTAAGGAAATTACTTAGATATGGATTATTTCATAACCAGGAAAAGTAAAAATCATAGTTGGTGTCTCTCGGTTTTCTCACCTTTCCTCATTTTCACACCTTTCCTCCTTTCTTCTCCGCCCTTGTCTCAAGTTATGCCAAGGATTAAATGAAATGATTCGTATCAGTGTTTGGCACATATGGTGTGCTTTGAAGATGATTGTTGTTGATAAACCAAGTCCCAGGAGTGTATGATTTTGCAGAAGTTTATACATAGCTCTGGACTGTCAGAACTGTGATTTAACCAAGGTTCTCTTCTCTCTCCCCTGCCCCTCTTGAACTGCACTGCCTAAGAAATGTTGGTTGCATGGAGACATATTTTCAATTAAATGTAATGGTTCAGTCTTTAAGAAAAAATTATAATCACTTGTCTCTTTTGACTTAGGAAAAATATGGTTTCTAATGCGAAATGTTGGTGTATTCAGGCAGGGATGGGAAGGAAAACATTTTTTAGACAAAGGGTCTGTAAGCAACCTCATGCTTGTGTGTGGCAAGGCATCTCAGATATTAATGTTTCATCACAGGCTTGCATGAATCTTGCTTGATAAAATTAAAAGCTGATCCCAATCCATTCGGTCATTCAGAGTCACGGGCAGTCTGTGCCAAGTAGAATTTACTGACAGAAGAGTCAGCTTTCAAGTGAGTAAGAGATGACTACATCTTCAGCTTTATATTGTCTATGCTGATGAAAAGCAATAAATGCTTTAGCTGAGAAGACAGAAGTATATGGCTAATCACCTAGCGATGGGGCCCAGGTTTGCTGCGGAATACCTGGGCCATAGCGTATCTAATGCTGCAAAACAGCTTCAGGTATGCCTGGGTGATTTCCAGTCCAGTGATTAGGAGTTGACTGTGTATCTAGAATAGTCTTCGTGTTTGAGGCTGAGTATCTTTTCAATATGTAAACCTAAGGTTAAAAAAAAGCAAAAAACAAAACCAAAAACACTTTTTCTGATGAGATACAAGCCAAAGTAAAAATTTCCACATCTAAACATCCTTCTTTGGTAAATATTGAATTACCGTTTGATGGAAAGCTAAATCCTGCTGGATTCGTGGATCCTCAAATCCATAACTCTCCTCTTCTTTTCCCCTCCCCTCGTGGTCCTAGAGGGAAGGCAATTTGAAGAGTGTTAATGGTAGGCTAAGTTTTTTAAAAATTCCATCTACACCCACTTGTAATAACCTGATGGGAGGAGAGTCAGGGCTTTCACTCGGTCTTTAATTAAGAAAGTTGTTTTGGTAAGCTTTAAATACCAGGGTGTTGTGGAGGCCTCTTAGCACCAGCACTAGGAAGGGCAAACCCTTTGCCGTTATAGCATTTGGCCAAAAGCTAGCAAGCTCGTTTATGTATAAGAAGGAAATGTTTTTAAATCATCAAAGAAAAATTTAAGATAAGCATGAGTCTAATAATAGCTAAAACTTTAGTATTCTAATAAGAGGAATTATTAATCCATAAATCATCATAGTATTAAATGAGCTCTAATATTTGAAGTGGTGAATAGATCTAGTTCTCTGGGTCTAGTCACATTGAGCACCAATTTAAATGGCCTGTGACTGTCTAGACATTGAAAAGACACGTAAAGTCCTAGGTGAGGGGATGGCAAGTCTTTTCCTGTAAAAATCCAGGTAGCATTTTAGGCTCCACATGTCTCTGTCATATACTGTTTGATTTGAGATGAGGGTTATTTGTTTACAACCCTTTAAAAATGTAAAAACCAATCTTTGCTCACAGGCCATGCAAAAACAGGCTGGATGTAGCCTGCAGCTATAGTTAGCTGGCTCTGTTTTAAATGAACTATTCTGTTTTGTAGTGTCCTTCCGTATTTGCGTTGAGACCCAAGATGACAAGTTTCATTGGCTCTATCTATGTTGACTCATCATAGACGGACTTATAATCAAGATCATTTCGTCACTCGGTTTCCTAGTCACCTTTTTATATTTTCTCTTTGCCCTGGGGCTAGAAGTCTCTGTTAAGCATAGCCATCAGTTGACATAGAAATGGCAGTGCCAGACGTCAACATTCTACTTTGAGTTAGATGCTGAATGGGGGAGAGAAGTTGGACTGGATTGGGATAAAGTCCATGGTTGACACAGACCACAGATAACTCCTATGAAATGAGGCCCAAACCTCGAGCAAGGCACCCACGGCCCTTGTATCTACTCTTCTCCTGATACCTCTTCATGTATACCCTGTGTCCTTGCCATTCAAGTAACTTGCAGAGCCCTGGGTGGGCCGCACTCTCTCTCACCAGTGGTGGGGTTGTTCCACACAAAGTTTAAATATCTGTCTCTTCCCTGGAGCCCTTCCTCATTTATTGGACAGAGATGCCGGCACCTCCATCTCTATGTTTGCACAGGAGTTTATAAATGAAGCATTTAGAGGTCTAGAGAAATGTGGTGATTCCCCATTGGCAAATATTACCTTTCAAAAGTGGGGAACAGTTGTATTCTTCTTTGTATAATAACTTCATCTTGCCTTACATCTCTAAACCAGCCAGAGAATCAAGCACAAAACAATTCCAGGGCCTTGGATGCGATACACAGTGTAGCAGAGTACATACGTGTATGGGCTTTGAAGTCAGGCTGAGCTGAGCTCTAGTTCTTTGCTTTCCCACTTACCTGCTGCAAGTTCCCCATCTGTAAAGTAGGGAGTAAGAATGACCTTTCAATTGTTAGGAATAAATGGGATTTCCCTCTGTAAAGCATTTAGTTCAGAGTCTGACATGTAGTAATTGCTCGATAAATGGTAACTTTTATTAATTCTAGAGCATTTATTGAGAACCTACTATGCCTAGGATAATTCCTGACCAATACAAGAGAGACAGTCTCCATGGAGATGTGATCGGTAAGGTGGTGGAGACTCAGAGTGATGGATGGGCTCCCTTTGATTGGTGGTCCAGGAAGCCTCTAGGAGGAGGAGGTGGCAACATTTAAACTGAGACCTTAATGATATTGATGAGTTCCTGTTTTATCAGATCTAAGATATCTTTGAAATATTTCAATTTTTAATGAAATATACAGTTTTAAAATGTTCCACTTTAAAATGTACCACAAAGAAAGAAAAACTACTGTCAATAAAATTGGCACCATCTACTGTAAGTTGCATCCATAAGTTGTGAAAAGTGTGTTCTAGCATCAGTGAAGTGTGTTCATTGTATTTGTGCTCAATAAATACCCATTGAATAAATGAGTGTTACTCTTTGATTGCATACAACATTCTGCTACCAGACTGTGATTGAATTTCTTCCCTCTGTTTCTTAGCTCTGGGGTGTTGACTTAGACCTGAGAAAAATAATAATATAGTACATAAAAGTATTGCAAGCCATTTATGATCTAATGTATTTTTAAAAATAGTTTAAAACATTCACTTTGGTGAAACCTTCACTTTGATTGCCAAAGTGTGTCAGGGAATCCTGTTTACGTAAAATTGGCCTACACATAACTTGTGTAGGAGTGCAGTTGAGCAGCTCTTGCAGCCGGATAATTCCTTTTGGCAGCTGTCTGCAGAGATGTGTGAAACCTTAATGCACATAAATGCCATCTGAAGGGCAACAAAGGCATTAGCTCCAGCCTTCCTTCTGTTTTATAGATTTAATTTAACATAAATACTCCTTCTCTCCTCCCTATCCCACGAGCTGAGGTCCCTCTGACCCAGTAGGTCCTTTGGAACAGTGAAATGGAGGAGGCTCCATTTAGATCCAACCCCTTCCCAGCTCTGGCAAGCCTCCAGCTTTTCACACTCCAAGCTGGGTTCTCTTCCAATATTTCCCCATCCTCCTCCCTGTTTAGAGAGTAAAATACTGCTGAAGTCTTTGCTTTTTCTGACCACCCTCTAAACTCTGAATCCTAGTCAAGACCTGTTTTCTGCGCTCACTTTAGAGCCTGTTGACCCTCTCTAGCTTTTCTCTTCGTATCCAAGTTCCCTTTAACTCCTCAGTTTCTGGATGATTCAGTGGAAGTCTTGACAAAACTTGGCTATTTCTGGCTGTAATCAAGTATGCATTCATGCTGTTTTGATTTTCAATTCAACATGTCACCCAAGCCCCTGGCACTCAGCAGCACTCAGGGGCACGCTGGCTCACATGGTGATTGGGTCCTTCTGGAATCTGTTCCTTTAGGGCATTCTTCAGCTCCTCCCACCCTCTCCCAACTCTGCCAGGGAAGCCAGAGCAAAGCCCCTTCCTGCACCCTGTCTGACAGGGAGGGTTAGTCAGCACTTGGCCAAGAAAGAAGGAAGCAAAGCGTGGACCCGTTTTCCTTCCTGAGCTACCCCCTTCCCTTCCCTCCAACTTCTCGTGTGATTAAAGGCCCTTGTGTTTTAAGAATTCTTCAGAACGGACACCAACTCTGGCTGAAATTGGAGTCTTTGGAAACAAGTAGAAGCAAAGGAGAAGTCATTTGTAAGCATTCCAGGGATGCTGGACCATGGTCCAGCCTTAGCCAGAATGATTTAAGGCCGTCTCTGACCTGTGACTAGCAAGCTGATTGCAGCAGAGGGAGAATGGGGAAGAGGTGAGGCCCCATGGAAGAGCTGGTGAGGCTGATCCCCGGCCATCACAGAGCTCAGCTTTCCATGGCTGTGTGATTACAGACAGGCCTCAAACACTGACATCTGCACTTCTCTGATGTGCTGCAGAGAGAGGAAAAGCTGTAATCTGAGGCATAAATATACGATCCTGTGTGTTCCCTCTAACCATGTAACCTGCTATTAGCTTAAGCATCTATGTTGTGCTGAAGTATTAGAGCTGCATCAAAGGAGGATATGGTTGTTCTGAAACAGCTTACAGTTTCAGTATTCAGATGTCTCCCACTTTTTAAAGTTGGAAACAAGTAAAGGTGAACGATGCCGTGTGAAGGTCAGAGTCAAGGATCTGGGACTACTGAGTGGGTGGTAGGGGGGATATTAGAGGAGATGCAGCCTTTAGAGGTTTATTTTTTAAAGGAAAAGCTTTTCCTTACATTATGCCTTTCCCAACATGTGTGAGAGTTTTTAGGGAATTTCTTGATGAGGAATAGCGAGGGTGGGGCTGCCAGGGTAATGAGATGGTCAGGGAGCAGATGGGAAATGGGTGCATGGATGGGCTGATTAGTATTGGCTCTCTTGAGGAAAGCACTTTGGGAAATATTTGGAAGCTTTGGGAACATAGTTCATGGAGGAAAACCTTGGTGGTCTTGGCTTTTCTCCATTTTTTTTTGTAGCTGTCTATATGAGATAAATGCTATTTCCCCCTTTGACAATTGTTTAGATTCAACTCAAAGGAACATCATTTCGTCACAATACTTAGTGATATCTGACCTTGAAGCTGAAACAGCAAGGAAAGAAATGTGAAGATAATGATTTTGTACACATGGAACCCTCATGGTCCACAGGTGTGTCCCATCCCAATGAAGCATTACCTTTAGCCACTTAGAATTCAGATGGCTTCTTAAAAGCATCCTTATTATGAAACACTCTTATTTGTCTTTGTTTCTTTTTAGAACTTATCTGAAAATGGAAGCAAATATTATGAAGTTCTGAGAACTGAGCTATGATGAGTTCTATCACAGCAATGACTTTTGAAATCCAGAAAGCCCCTGAGGAACAGAAGGAGACTGGTTTTGCCTTATGATCTGTCATGTATCAGAATGTGATACTGTCTAATACTATAGTTTAAGACATTTCTAACTAGGGAGTGAACAGGTATTTATTCTTCTTACAGAAATAAAGAAGAGAATACATTTCTGTACTAGCTAAAGTCATAACAGCTAGCAATAACTATTCTAAAAATCTCCCTGGTTTTGGATTACTAATATATGCAGAAGATATGCTTGGCAAATGTTCAGAAACTATATGCCATATCGTTAATGAGAAAATTATTACTCGATGCTTCAATATGCATAATACAGACAGCAATTGAATCTAATATTTTCTTTTATTTGCTTACCTATTATAGTACTAGTTCAAGTTGGTTTCTGGGATATTATGAAAAAAACTGTGCATGGAAAAGATAAGTTTGTTTTTCTAAGATCTGAATACTCAGTTGAAATGCGGGAATAGTGTAGAAATTGGGCAGTCTCTATGTTATTTGGAAGTTACTTGAAAACGCCTTCTAAAATGGGGATAAGATGATACAGTAAAGACGTTATAAGGTTTAACTGCATAATATATGTATGACATCTAGTACAAAGGAAGCCTTTGATAAATAGTGGGTATCTTATTGTGTTTACTGGTTGTCACACATAAGTTTTATTCCGTTACTAGATGGCTGGAATAATAAACCAACATGAAAATAACTGGGGAAAACAGTCTAGGTGTTAGAACAAGGGCGTTAAGTTTCCTAAGGCAAAAGTCAATGGTGAGAGGGGGCAAAGGGAACACATTTTTGCTTGACTGTAGTAGAGACCCAATGTTCATTACACTTGGGAATTGAGATTAAAATTAGTTTGTTCAACACATGTCCCTTTCTAAGTTCTGGAGATTCAATGTTGAACAAAACAGACCAAACCTAGAATGAAGAGGAAACCCTACATAAGACAAGTACTTTGAAGAAAATTACACAGGGAAATGGGGTGGGGCACTGTATTTGCTTGGGTGGTCAGAAAGGCCTATCTGGAGAAGTAACATTTCAGCCAAGGTTTAAATCATAAGGAGTGATCTTGAGAAGATTCGAGGGAAGAATATGCTAGACTGGGGAAGAGAGTTAAGTAGGGCAGGCCTTAGAGAGAAATAAGCTCCATGAGTTCTAGAAAAAGCAAGGCAGCCGGTGTGTGTGTGTGGAGGAGGAGCAGTAAGCAGGAGATGAGGTGGGAGAAGCAGGCATGGCTGGGTTATGCAGGTCTTTATAACATCAAAGACCTTTGCCACAGCTTGGCAGTGTGATGCAAAGCTACGGGAGGATTTGAAGCAGGGGAGTAACATAACCTGATGGATGCACAATTACCACTCTGCCTGCTGTGCAGGAAAAGAGCTGTCATGGAAAGTTCTGGAAGCAGGTAGAGCTGTTGGGAATCCATGCAGTGGTACAGAGAAGGAGGATGGTAGCAGAGGAGGTGGTGAAAAATGCATTGGTTCAGAACTGGCATGTCGGCCAAGACAAGGCAGCCACAGGAGAAAGAACGTGTGGGGCTTGGACAGCGTAGCTACTGTTGCTGGCTCTGCCCCACCTGTTCACGGTCACCGTTTCCCACGTCCAGCATCCTCGCTCCTTTAGTTCCCCAAGAAAAGTACCCAAAGCGGCTCATGGCTCCGGGTGATGCTGTGACGCGATGCTGGGTGAACTCCCCTCACCACAAGCACCTACGAAGCAGGTACGCCTTCCTTTCAGCTCCCTGGCATCCTGGGTACCTCTATTTTAGCTCTTTCCTTCTTTCCTTCTTTCTTTCTTTTTTTCTCTCACTCTGTCACCCAGGCTGGAGTGCAGTGGTGCGATCTCAGCTCACTGCAACGTCTGCCTCCTGGGTTCGAGCGATTTTCCTGCCTCAGCCTCCCGAGTAGCTGGGATTACAGGCACCTGCCAGCATGCTTGGCTAATTTTTGTATTTTTAGTGGAGATGGGGTTTCACCATATTGGCCAGGCTGGTCCCGAACTCCTGACCTTAAGTGATCCACCTGCTTCGGCCTCCCAAAGTGTTGGGATTACAGGTGTGAGCCACTGCATCTGACCTATTCTAGCACTTTCTATGTGGTATTTTTGGTAACCATTTCGTTGTCCACCTTCCCTCACTAGACTACAAGCTCCTTGATAGCAAGCATTGAAAAAAATAATTTTTCTTTTTACTAGTTGAAATTAGCTTTAAGAAATTTAAGTTTAAAAAAATCACAAATTAATTGAGGAATAGCAATTCTGAGTAGGTAGCTAAATATTTAAATAGGAAAGAAGAGGAAGGAAAAAGAAGGAAAAGGAAGGAAAGCAAAGAAAAACCCACTAGAGCAATCCAACAGAGCCCTGGGTTAACTCTTTAAAAAGGTTTCTTTAGAAATTGTTTTTGTTTGAATGATTTTCTGTAATGGGAGTCAAGTAACTCCATTGGTTTAAAGGTTTTATAGGTCTATAATAAATGTGGGGCTCTATAATATGTATGTTTCTTCCCTTTCACTGGTTTATTGTAGAGTTGCAAACTCAACAGGGATTGTGTTTATTCTGGAACAGACACAGCTATCAGATAAATTGTAGAGGTAAGGAGTCTCTAATATTCCAAACCATTTGAGTGTTAGGCATTTCCAAATAGGATATCAGCCCTATTCCAAGCCTGCAAACGTACCTTCTGATATATGGGGAGGGCATCATAGACCTTTTGGTGAGGTGGGAATCACCTGGGCATGTAGATCATGCCATACTTATCCTTCTGTTCCCACTAGAGAGCATGGTAACTGGCACACCATTGACCTTTAATCAGTTGTTTGCCTTGAATTTTGGTCCACTTCTTTATGTCTACTGTATAGTGGAATTTGCAGATCTGATGTTCAATGCTAATTGTGTGGGTTCTGAATGAAAACCTTACTTCTGGTTTACCAGCTTAGAAATGAAAAAACAAGTCTGAGAAGTCTGTGTTTGTTATTCTCATATTCAGAATGTAGCACTCTTGTTGGCAAAAAGACCCAAAACAAGCATACAAACAAAAAAATTAGCTAAACTGCATTGCAGAATGTTAAGTGGTACAACAATTGCTCTGTGATTGTAAATCCAGTTTATTGAGACAGATCTCCAAAGAGCCCCTTCCTATTAAAGAGGGATGGATTCTGATGGCTTACTTTTAGTTACCGTGCCTATTAGAAAATAATCAAATGGTGGCCGGGCGAGGTGGCTCAAGCCTGTAATCCCAGCACTTTGGGAGGCCGAGGCAGGTGGATCACCTGAGGTCAGGAGTTCAAGACCAGCCTGGCCAACATGGTGAAACCCTGTCTGTATTAAAAATACAAAAATTAGCCGGGCATGGTGGCGGGTGCCTGTAGTCCCAGCTACTTGGGAGGCTAAGGCAGGAGAGTCGCTTCAACTCGGTAGGCGGAGGTTGCAGTGAGTGGAAATTGCACCACTGCACTCCAGCCTGGGTGACAGAGCGAGACTCCGTCTCAAAAAAAAAAGAAAAAAAAAAAAGAAAGAAAATAATGACATTTCTCATAGAATATGCTGATTTAACATTTCTGCTCAAATAGTGAGGTTCTATTGTGTTTCAAAATAAGTCAAGAGAAAAACTCTGAAATGGGGTTGGGGATTTATCTTTTTGGCTTTTGCACAATTGACTCAAAGTCACCACCCATAACTGGACTCATAATCTCTATTTCCAGACCTACTTTCAGCTTCCTGGTGTTGTTTTTCCCCCCCCTCCTTTTCTAGTTCTTAGTTAATAGCACCACAGTTCAGTGGTCACAGCAAGCTATTTTCCTTCCCTTTCCTGCCTTGTCCAGTCAGTTAGCAATAACTGCTTGAATAGTTCTCAATCTGTGTTCACTTATTCAAGTCCCCTTCCCAGCCTTTTAGACTCTTATCTCTTGCCTAGACTTTTGGAAGAACTGTGAAGCCAGCGTTGATTGATATATTAATAACTAGAACACGAACCTGACATTGAATGTGTGTTTTTTTGTGGGGTTTTGTTTGTTTGTTTTGTTTTGTTTTGTTTTTGAGACAGAGTCTCTCTCTGTTGCCCAGGCTAGAGTGCAGTGGCATGATCTCGGCTCCTTGTAACCTCTGCCTCCCGGATTCCGGCGATTCTCCTGCCTCAGCCTCCAGAATAGCTGGGATTACAGGCGCCTGCCATCACACTTGGCTAATTTTTGTGTTTTTAGTAGAGACGGGGTTTTGCCATGTTGTCCAGGCTGGTCTCAAACTCCTGACCTTAGGTGATTCACCCGCCTCAACTTCCCAAAGTGTTGGGATTACAGGTTTGAGCCACCACACCCGGCCTGAATGTGTTTTAATGAAGATTTCTTCTAATGGTTCAACCCAAAGGGAAGGGTGAGGGTGCAATTTAAGGCAGATATCAAAGTCCCTTTAGGGCTTCCCTGGTCACATTTGTTTCTCATACCTCAGGTCCAATCCATAGAAAACCTCATAGGCTCTACCTCCAGCATCCAGATTTATATAACTTCTCATGGTCCTTGATCCATGCTCCCTCTTGGTCCAGTCCACTGTCTTTTCCTGGTTATTACAGTAGGCTCCTAACTGGTCTCCTTGCTTAGACCTCGCCTCCTACCAGCCAGAGCAATCGTTTCATATGTCGGTTAGCTCAATCCACTCTACTAGTTTCTCATCTCAGAGTCAGAAGCAAGTCCATGGGGTAGCCTGTGAGACCCTCCCTAGTCTGGCCCCTGCTCTGCTGTCTTGCTCTTTCTGATCTCATCTCCTGCCCCTCTCCTGATACTCACTCTGCATCAGCCCACTGGCCTCTCTGTGGTTCCTGAGTACTCCAAACAAGTCCCAGCATCAGAGTGTTCTTATTACCTCTACCTGGAATGTTCTTTCCCAGATATCAGAGTCTTGCTGTCTCACTTCTTTCAGTTCCCTGCCCAGGTGTCCCCTTATCAAAGAAGTCCTACTGACCATACTTTATAACATGCAAATGCCTGCACCTTGCAAGTCAGATCCTTCTTACCCCACTCATTTTTATGTATAGCATGTATCAACACCTAACCTAGGATACATTTGCTTAGTGAAAACAGAGACTTTGTGTGGCTATGATATTTCCAGTGCCTTAAGATAGTGCCCAGTGCAGAGAAACTCTGAAACACTTGTTGACTAAATAAACATCACTTTGGCAATTGCCCTCTCATGCCTCTGAGTACGTTCTGATTGTCTGATTCTGTGATACCAAGTTCTAGAACAGAGAGCAGCAGCCTAAGTGCTGTGGGTGCGAGGGGAAGCAGTAGAGAACATCCACTTTCTTCCTCCATCCTTGCCCATACTTTCCTGGCTTCTGAAGAGGCTTCCACAGGAGGGCCGCCTGGCTTCTTGGCCTCAGAGTCCGCTCTCCAGCACTGTCCTACCCAGAAAGCCTTACTTGTCGCTCTCCCCGAATCTGCCCTCCACTCCATTCAGGTTACTCCTTCTTACTGTGCCTTATTCCCCTCTAGTATCCTCCAGCACCAAACAGCATCTCACAAATGGCAGACACCAGAAAACATCAGGCCACTGGTTTATTTAGGTCTGTGTTTTTTCTCGTTTATCCAACTGAGAAATCTTCTTTATAACTACCACACAATTAACACCTCTAATAAAAATAAGTTAGTCAGATTTCCCTGTTAAGCAGAGGGTTTTGGTCTATTTTGTTCGCTACCACACCCAAAATGTATAATAGGCACTGCAGTATTTAAATGGATGAATGAATGGGTTGTATTTGCAAAGTTATTTTTGGAAGTCAGCACCACAAAAAATATAAATGCTGATTGTGATCTTGAGCTCATAAAAGAAAACCTACTTGACTCACAATGTGGCAGAGACGTACGATAGCTCTACTGTTTATGAGTGCTGTAGAGCTAACACCTTTAGAGCTCTAACTTGGCCTAGGCTAGCTTTGAACCTGACTCTATTGCCTCAGAAGGGTCTGAAATCCCACCTCTCCTCCCCTTCTTGAACAGGCAATGAAGGTCACGTAGTTCACACTCACAGAGTTGGATGGACTCTTTTGACTAGGAACCGTACTATTTTCCAGCTAGTTCTTCATGCATAAAATGGGAGATAATTATAACTACCGTACAGGATTATGATGAACACCTAGTAATAATGGAGAAAGTGTTACACAGTGCTTGGCCTTTAGCAGCTGTTTTATGGACAGTGGTGGTCTTTCCACTGTCATCAAGCCACTGTTGTTGGCAACCAAAGCAGGAGTTCCCAAGACAGAGGGGAAGGCCCCTGACGGTTGGGTCAAAGGGCTACCAAGCAGAAGCTGGCCCTCAACAGTGTCATCTCCCCAGGCCTCCCAGACCCTCCGTCCACACTCCTGGCTCTCCCTCACTCTCCCTCACTCTCTCTCATTCGCTCTTTAGGGTTGACTCTGCGGCATTCCTCATTTTTGCTGTGGTCTCCTGCGGAATGGAAAAGTTGTGTTACAGTCTTACTTCTGGTCAGTGCACCACCCTTCTGAGAGTTTTTACTGGATAGTTTTTACTGCTATTGAGGAGACTTAAAGAAACACTTATATATTCTCTTTTGAGTAAACACTAGGAAAAATTAGTCACGTGAAAATCAGATTTTGTGCTATCCTGTAGGTCTGGAGGATTGTATCACCTCTCTGAAATTAGAGCTGTATTCCTAAAAACCTCCGAATGAATGACCGAATTACCCTTTAGATTCATATCCAGGTGAAATTGTTGTCAGGCACATTGGGCTCCTTAATAAAATTTCAAGGTCACAAGTAGTCATCAGTAACACATTGGCAAATCATTTCTCTAAATCAGTTTAGATAGAAGGTTTGTTTTTCCTCTCTGGCATTCATCTGATGCTTAGAAATGCCTTTGCAACTTCATGGTTTGAAGAAGTTGCTCTGTACTTCCAGGACCACACCTTGGTCTGAGGCAGATTATCTGGTATTTGAGATGAATAAAGCTCTGGATAACCTATAACCTCAGCAGAGCTCAGTCCCCCTCCATAGCACAGAGGGATTCAAAGCATTAGACCAACTCTGATAACTTTCTACTGGAATGTACACCATTGAGCTTTCTTCTCTGATATGTCTGTGGCCCTACCCTCAAATGCACCCCAAAGCCAGAGTTCTCTGTTAACTCTCCCTTGGCCTTCTTTACTCCTCCAAAAGCTGGCACCTGGTTTATTTCTCATTTTCCTGCATTGCAGCCCCTTCATCTTTCTAAATCTCCCGAATATAAATCTTATATATTGATTTAAATTCTCATAACAGAAAATACTATACAGATATAAAATCACATAGGCTAGAATTTCCTGTGAGAAGAATCAGACTGAGGAGGGATTTCAGTGGCCGAGTCTACTATAAAGAGTAGAATGGAAATTCTACCGAGGAATAAGCAGACCGGATATGAGGACAACGAGGGCAATGGAGAGGGGAGGAGGTGGTTAGGAAGCTTTACCTGTGGTTCCCATTGGCCTCCTGCCTTGCAGTTTTCAGTTGTACCAAGAAGTAGCAGATGCTGGACTGATTGGTACAGTGGTGATGATAGCTTATCACCACTAGTCCAGGTGATGACTGAGCACTCACTAGTCCAGGTGATGTTCCAGAGGCTTGGCATATGTTTACTAATTTCATGCTCACAAGAACTTTGAATATATGCAGTTATTTCCACTTCACAGATGAGGAAACTGAGGCAAGCAAAAGATGAGGTAACTTGTCCAAAGACACCCAGCTAATCAATGGCAGTGTTGGGATCAGTGCCCAACAGACTGGCCCCAGATCTGAAGCTCATAGTATGCTTGGTGTTATGAGCTAGGACTGCAAGTGAGAAAAAAAACAAACAGTGGTTGAGAAGAGAAATTCACTTTTTTGCCCCACAGATCTTAGTCACTCCAAGGCTAGTGTAGGTGGCTCTCTGCAATTAGAGACCAAGTTCTCTTATCTTATTGCCCTGAGACATGCCATCTTTGTTATAGGCAGCTACATACCTAGTTAAAATTGAGGATGGTATTGTTGTAGAAGGAAAGAGTAGCTAGCTGGCAGACCACTCACTTGGGAAGAGAAAAGGAAGGTACCATTAGAAGATGTGGCAGTTGGGAGGGAGGCAAGGATGCCTTTGGCCAGCATTGCTTAACTGTACTGCTCATGTGCCTTGCAAAGCTGGGGCTCATGTTGGCTATTAAAGTACTTGATCAACTATTGAGGTGTCTTCTCTAGAGAAAAAAAGCCATATTTAAAATGTTTAACTTTTGGTGGGATGCCCCACTTAAGTACAAATAAACACTAGAGCTAGTATTTAATTAACAACTAGGCATTTCCAATGAAGATTTCATTTTGGCAAGGGTTGTTTACTGAAAAATTCAGAAGCATTCTCTTCTGGAGAGGAAACGTCTAAAGATGTGAGTCTTCTTAGGTTATCAATCTTTCATGGTGACATCAGGAAACCCTGAAAACTAATATGCGCTACTTGCCTGCTTCAGCTTACTGTCTTGTAAGAACACGTTCATCTCACAAAGAGGTGTACTAATCAGACTCCTGTTTGAAAGACTGAATTTGTTAAAGAAATGATTGAGGTTGCAATATTCTCAATCTATTATGATAAAAATCACTGGTAAATGCTGAAGTTCTAGAATTATGACCTCAATTGAGGGAGATGTGATTTAAATATCGAGAAGATTAAAAAGAAAATCAAGAACTTGGAATATAATGATTTTTACCAACATTAAGAATTTGAAGAAGTGTAATTAATGTAAGTTGTATATTTTCAGATATTTAAATTCTGTGAATTTTCTTGCATTGCATATTCCCAGAGAATTACAGGAAATCCTTTGTAACAGGGTATCCTGAGTTTGGAGGGTTTGTTAAGTTAAAAAAACACTCATTTGGTGGTATGCTTCTGGTGAAGATTATAGAATCCATTATGCTTCACTGAGTTTGAAGAATAACAATCACTTTAATCACACTTGTTTTCATGGTGGCCCAGAGAAGAATTAAGAGACTTCCTTTTTAAAAAGTTTTTGCTAAGACAGCGCTTTTATCCTCCAGTTGAGTCAACGGAATTGTTGTTTCTATTGGAATTTCAAAATCAAACTTGATGCCCTAGTGAAATTTAAAAGTAAATTGATGAGAAGTAATTAACCAGTTAATTACGAGTGTGGCAGAATGCACTTGTACTTTTAAATGTTTTTAATGACCTCAAAAGTCTGGAGGCTTTTAGAAGAAGACTGTTAATGTCATGAACCTTTGGAAGTAGAGACCTCCAAATCTCCTTGTCTCTGTTTCCCATAGAACTCAGTAAGGTTTGGGGCTAATTTGAAGGTGTTTATCTCTTTCCGGCTGCCGAAGAAAGTTGAGAACAGTGATCCTGATGGTGAGCGGTGAATACAGCTGCCAACTGCTCTAAGTCAGCTTGTGAAGCCAGGCAAGAGAGCCTTCACCAGGGCTTAAAATGCAGAGGATTTCCTTCCATTCTTTGAGGACATTTGACAGACAAACCTATTGCAGCTTATTGATGGGTATATCAGCAGCCATTGTTTTGTGTAAGGCCTGGGGTGTGGGAACAGGTCTTATGGGGAGCAAGAATACATTGAAACACAGGAGCAGTGGAAAGCTTATATGGTGTGTGCTGGTTAATGTTTAACAACCTACTGGAATGGAGGTGGGAGACTCAGCGTGCGTGTGAGTGTGTATGCACACATGAGCCATTACATATACACACATATACATATAAGTTTATTATAAATTATACTCATAGAATGTGTGATACAATTTGCAAATAGTAATTTATATTGATTCTCATAGAAGCTCTTGTTGATATTTGCAAACTTTTTATGTTAGTAACCGACCTATTAATAGGTGAATGTAGTTTTGACCTGAATATTGTTTGATATTTTCTTTTACATTAATAAGACAAAAGTGAAACAATGAAGATGATGTCAGAACTTTACTCATTTGCCAGTGACACGAGTGACTTCTCTGCTGAATTGAATGATTGTTTTTGAATGCTGGATGAATATTTTGGCTTTTTCTGTGTGTGCTATTTATACAACATGGTGGCTACAGACACAGCACATCTTTATGTTTTATCTGTATTATTAACATGTTCTCCAGGCCTGATTCGTAATGTTTGCCAATATCCATGGTGTGGAAATATTCCCACTGTGGCCGATATCAAGCTGCCAGTGTGACATTAAATTCAGAGTGGGGAAGAGATGTGCAGTATTGCACCATTTGTCTAGTATCTCTACCACATAGATGCAATAGACGTAAATAACCCTAAGAGCATAGATGATAGTAAAATGCAGGGAAATAATTAAGAAGTGATGAGTTTTGGGCATTATATCTTTGTTTTTAATAGGATTTATATAATTTTAAATGTATATTATTTACTCTTTAATAATGGCTTCAACACCTGGCTTACAAAATTTCTGACATTTAACAGCTGGCTCTTGTGAGTTGGTACAGAAATAAAAGGGAAGAAATGATGGAAAGGGAAAAACAGGCTGGATGCTCAAAATCCCAACACTTTTGGAAGTCAAGATGGGGAGGATAGCTTGAGACCAGGCATTCAAGACTAGCTTGGACAGCATAGCAAGACCCTGTCTCTATAAAGAAAAATTTTAAAAAATTATTTGGGTATGGTGGCAGTAGCTGTAGTTCCAGCTACTCCAGAGGCTGAGACTGGAGGATTGCTTGATCCCGGGAAGTCAAGGCTGTGGTGAGCTGTGATTGCACCACGCACTCCAGCCTGGGCAATAGAGTAACATCCTGTCTCTAAAAAAAGAAAAAGAAAAAACAGTTCGGACTTACTTTAGGAACAGATCCTGGACAATTTGACTCAAATGATGGCCCTTTCTCAAAATTCAACGAGAGATCCATTTGAGCTAGAGACATTTGGGTTTAGGGGAGGGCGTTCAAAGGTCATCTGAGTTCTGCACTCAGTTTCTCCTTCCAGTGGTCTCCTTTGCACTTTAGCACCCCTGCCTGCGTTCGCCTTTCCCACCTCCGCACCTCCCTGCCCTCTGCCCCATAAATGCTGTTGCATTCTTTCATTCTCCCTTCTTCTGCCTTGTAGAGTCTTTTTAAAGCATTCTTCATCCTTGTGTCTTTCTGATGTCCATCATCCAGCTCAGGAAACCAGTGACTCCAAATTCCTGCTGCCTTGGAGGGCAATAGAAACTCATACAACTGGTCATAGATGTTTTTCTGACACAGTTTCATTTGAATTAATTGAGTGTTGACTGCTTTATTCCTGATACCCACTGAGATGCTTCATACCAAGGGAACAGATGATGAAGGGCATAGAAGGCAGTTTGGGAGCAGGGAGCTTTTGCAGACATAAGGCAGCTTTTATGGAGCAGGAGTGAGAGGAAGTACAGGGGTAAAGAAAATAAAATGTGTGCTTCTGGATGCTTTCTTTAGCCAGTCATAAAAGAAAAAATGTTCTTTTTTCTTTCACCCTTCTACATTATGTTCTTCACAGCTCCAGGGACCAGGGCTTAGGATAGCGCTACTCCACTTCTCATAGGAGCACATGGTAAAAACCAGCTCTCAGTTTTGGCTGAGATGACAGGTCTTTTAGACAACAGCCCATTTACTGCTTGACTGCTTATAGTTTGAGGGCATAAATTGATGTCTTTTTCCTAAAAGGTGTGTTTTGAATTAAGGAGAGTGTTTCCACACGTTTTTGTTATCTCATTAACACCAGCATTTATGATGCTGCATTTTCTGTATATGTATTATCGTTTATTTGGTCACAATCACACAATCATTACACATTTCATATTTTTGTTTTTTGTCGTTGTGTTTATTTTTATTGTGTTTATTTTCTTGTGTATATTTTTTATAACTTTTATTGTGTTTTTAATCTGAAAGGGGATTTTCATGTGGGTGAATGGAAAGAAAAACAACAATTTCAGTTTGATTGTTAGAAATAATTCTAAGCCTGTATTTCCCAAAGTCCTTCACTGGCCCTGGGCAGGGAGCCCTGAATACTGGGAGGCCTGACAGTGTTTCTCTCCAAGGAAGACACCACTACTCAGAAGCACCTCAGCTCTGCTCACTCCAGGCTGTGCCCAGGCCAGACCTAGTGGGTCTTGATCAGGGAAGAGATTGCTGCTGCAACCTGGCCTGTCCTTTGTCCCCCCCAGACCCCTTCAGTATTTGTGCAAGAGGGGAAGGGCTCTATGTAAACACTGTCACTCCCTCTATGGCCATCGGGCCCTCCACACCCACTTATTCCAACTGGAGGGTAAACAGAGCCAATTGTGTGTTCTGTTTTGCTTGTCTTTTAAATTGCCAGATCTTACTGACTTGACTTACCTATTTTCAAAAATTGGTCTATTTCTGCTGTTAGGAGGACTGTATGTCTATATGTGTGTTCATTCAGCAGATATCTCTATACCCGTTTTGTGCCAGGCATCAATCAGTTGCACCATGCATTTGGGATATAAGGGAGACAGAACGGAGGCTCTGCCCTCGTGGGGTTTGCAATCTCTACAAGAGACATTACAAACAAGGGAACATCAGATGTTATGAGAAATGATCAGTGCCATGAAGAATGGGAGAGAGAATGAATTGAGATTGGAGAGAGTCTCTCTTAGGAACACCCAAATAAAACTTGTTTGTTCATAACCTGAAGAAGGAAATAAAACAATGCAATTTATCCTGCCTCTGACAACAAGGGAAAACCTTTGGCCTCTCTTGGATTGAATCTCTAAGTTCCTGACTTTAGTCTCTCTGTGCCTCAGTTTTCTACCTTTAAAATGAATTTAATAATGGTCACAAACTCCTGGAGTTGTTGCAAAGAGTCATTAATACTGGCAATGTGCTTAGAGTGGGGCCTGACAAGTAGAAGTAGTAGGACTTGATAAAATTATGTACAGGAATGATGGTTGGTGAGGGTCCAGCATTTGTGCAAGAAGGCCGTGTTCCAGAGTGTCAGACTCTGGGGCTGTTGCTTTGCTAGGAGATAATAAAAGTCACAACCTCTCTGAATATCAGCTTCCCTTTTTGACACATGGGTTCCTATTAGTTGTACCACCTCAGAGGCTTTTGTGGCACAAATCAATTTTTTTTTTTTTGAGATGGAGTCTCACTCTGTTGCCCAGGCTGGAATACAGTGGCACAATCTCGGCTCACTGCAACCTCCACCTCCTGGGTTCAAGCGATTCTCCTGCCTCAGCTTCCCGAGTAGCTGGAATTACAGGCCTATGCCACCACACCCAGCTAATTTTTCTATTTTTAGTAGAGTCGGGGTTTCACCATGTTGGCCAGGCTACTCTTGAACTCCTGACCTCAAGTGATCCTCCAGCCTTAGCCTCCCAAAGTGCTAGGATTACAGGTGTGAGCCACCATGCCCGGCTGGCACAAATCAATTTAAACACTATAAGCCCGCAATTTGAAAACTGGGAAATGCTAAATGAGTGTAGATGATGTTATTGAGCAATAACAGGGACCATTAGTGATCTATTTGAATATATGGTTATGAGTGCTGTCCAAATGTACATCTGTCATCATTTGTGCTACACATCTTGTTCTGTTTACTTTGATGTCTGTTTTCTGCTAAGGTAACATCTTATGACTTGAACACGTTACAGTTCACTACCTGGTCTTACCGTGTTGCGTCCAGAACTGTTGTGTGAGTTGCAGTTAACCTTGAGCTGTAGGTAAGAGATGCACATTTGAATCCAACTCATATTTGAGGCTCTGATTCCCTTACTTCTCCCTAACACCATTTCCTCCTCCGAGAGCTCTGTCCACACCTGGGGTCAGCTTGGTTGTGCCAGCCAACACTTTATGTTATATCAGACGGAAGGGAGCAGAGAGCTGAATGAGGCTATCATGCTGTGGGGTCTCAGATGTATATAATTTTGTTAAGTGAATGAATCTCAATAAAAGCCAACATGTTATATGGGCACTCTTCTACATGCTGTGGTGAGTGAGTGGTAATTTTGGCCCAAAGGTAAAGAATAATAAATTAGTATGTTATACTACTTTCAGTAACAAAGAGGCAACATTCCCAGCCTTAATTTTTTTTTTAATTTGCAAAAATCAAAATGACTAGAGACACCAGGCTGTGTTTTAGTGTGCGGGCAGCTTGGTGGGTCACCCATCCTGTGCCTGTACCCCATTCCCCATGGGTACTCTTTTGGTCCAGAGCTTCTCAGGCAGCACAGAGCCACCTCCAGAATTCTCCCCACCCTACCACTGTTCTGAGTTAGGTTACTGGGATGAACCCCGGAGCCCACCCTTCAGTAATAAGGCAATACTCAGATGCCATTTCCACCCCTCACCAGCCTCCCCCTCCCAGTGTAGACAGAATTAGTAGGAACCTCTGACGGATCCCCTAATCACCTCCAACAGGTTTTGTTCAAGGACAAGTTACTTCTACAGGATGTGTTCCTCTAGGCATCCTCTGCCCTAGGTTCATTTCGTTGTGTTGATGGTGTTAAGCCACTGCAGGAGATTGGACAATTTTTCTATAAGTTGAAATTTAAAATCAGCAAATGTTTCTCTCAAGATCTCCTGAGTTCGTAACACCATGTAAGACCCTTTTAGAAGATAGAAAAACAAAGAGGGAGTTTTGTAGTGGCATACCCCCTCTCAGGGAAAAAGACTTGGTCAACTGCATTGTTTGAGCCAGTCTATTAGAGAAGAGGGGAGGCGGCACTTCCTTTTGTGTCCAATAGATATGGGTTCTTAATGAGCATCTTTTTTTTTTTTTCTCTGTAGGAAATGAGCGCAGAAGCTTGTTGAGGCCACTTCTGCTTCTGTTGTTTGTGTTAAGTATCCTGTATGTCAATGACACATTCTTGAGGTTTCACTTCTCCCTACCCCAGGCCTCACTTGAATATAATTCATCAAATGACACTGAAATCACATCTGATGTTATCATGCCTTCAACCACACAGGTGCAGCCAGAAAGAGGAAAACAGATGGGAAGTCTTGTTTCATTTCATTTTGCAAGTTAAATAACCTTGGGGAAAAACACTTGACCTGGTTTTGTGAGAGCTTGGCTGTTGGGTTCTTCAGTAGTGTTTTATGAGAAGGTAGCACCTGCGTCCTCCATCAGCACCCTGTTAACGGGCAAGCACATCACGCAAATAACAAATGTCGCATGCCTTTTATGTGTCAGGCGGCCTGTAATGATCAGATGATGAGGCAGGTCAACTGGCATTCTCTGTAGTTTTCCAGTGGGAACTCCAGGTCTCAAACTCACGTATCTATTAAGTAGTAGAAGCAGAACTAGAAATTAGTTCTCTTCCCTTCTAATCCAGTGTTCAGCCCTTGCACATACTGCAAACGGACAGCAGAGTTGGCCTCAGGCCCCCCATGTGTGCACTGTACAATTGTGGTGCTCTTTTTCAGCCTATTCACGAGGTGTGTGTTTGGATCGCGTGGCCTTGCCACTGCCTCTGTCTTCACCCAGCCAGACCCACACGTTTGTCATGTGCCTCTCTGAGCATCTGAGGCTGCAGCGACCTGTTTACTGTGCTGCCCTGTGGTATTGGGCTTTTGGAGGTCACTGTGCATGTGTATGTATGATGAAGTTTTATATCAACCTAAAAACACCTACTCAAGGAGGAAAACAGAATCTTCAATGTGTCTTAAATCTCCAGTTAAGCTGTGCACAGTGGTTACAGAATGTCACAGCAGTTGAGCTGGATGCAGTAATAACACCTTATCAGATTAATGTATTAGATTATAGGTTTCTTAAGCTTCTGGAACCATAGCGATGGCAAATTGAAAAGGATCATCTATGTTAGGCACAATCCTCATGTAAGATCCTGCAGTGACTACATGGTGCTGTAGAATTTATTACACATTTCTCATTCTGAGCCTCATCCCTGAATAAGACCCTAACCTCCTGTTCCAGGTCTTTCTCCCAATACTGCCCTATTCAAAGCCCTGTGCTCCAGGCAGTCTGGAGGTGCCTGGGCCTTGGGGGTGCTGCTGCCTTTGCTCAGGGGCCCTCACACCCTGCCTATCTCTGCTTCTTGTCTCCAGGATCCTCCCCTCCCCAACAAGGGACTCCCATTGCAGGCAACCTTGCCTCTCCCTCCCACATCCTCAACACTCGAGCCCCAGTTTTCCTCTTTGCTAGGCTCTGTAAGGATAAAACAGCACCTCACAGAGTTATTGTGGAGAACAAATGAGTTAATTTCCAAAGCGCTTGGCACAGGGCCTGAAACAAAATAAGTACTTAAATATTGGCTTCGGTTATGAATAAAAATGATTTTATCATGTGCCTATCACCCCCATTCAGACTCTGTAACTCTTCATGAGTAAAGGAGGTCTTCCGTCCTATGGAGCACCTAGCAATGTGACTGCTATAGGACAGCCTCTTAAGAAATCCAGCCAGGACGATTTTACTTTGCAAAGTACAGTAGGGTGACGATTATCATCGTGATGGCTCCTGGAGGCATAGCCATCAGTTCTTCATCCTTACTTCCAACAGAAACCTGCGGATTTCTGTTTGGATTAAGGAATGAGAGGGACACTTGCTGAAAACTTTCTATGCACCAACACTTCCATAGAATTTTTTTTTTCTCAGTTGTCACCACAGTCGGCCTCACTTCAACAACAGCAGGCAGTGTTGGCTGGTGTCTCTGATGAGGAAAGTGAAGCCTAGAAATAAGGAATTCACTTCAAAGGCACCTTGTACCAATTTCATACTTGAAATCCAGTTTGGCTGAAATAAAAGCCTGTGATTTTTTTCATAACAACTAAGTATAATGGATAAAATTTGGTTAATTAAAGATTTTTTTAGGCCAGGCGTGGTGGCTCACTTCTGTAATCCCAACACTTTGGGAGGCCAAGGCAGGCAGATCACTTGAGGTCAGAAGTTTGAGATCAGCCTGGCCAACATGGCAAAACCCCGTCTCTATTAAAAATATGAAAATTAGCCAGACTAAAATCGCCTGAACCCAGGAGGCGGAGGTTGCAGTGAGCCAAGATTGTGCCACTGCACTCCAGCCTGAGCTACAGAGTGAGACTCCATCTCAAAAAAAAAAAAGAGACTCAAAAAAAAATGGATTTTTAAAAAACTATAAAATAAGTTTAGAAGAGTATATTTATTTGCTAGGTCTACCATAACAAAGTACCATTGCCTGGGTAGCTTCAATGACAGAAATATATTTTCTCACAGTTCTGGAGGCTGGAATTCCAAGATGAAGGTGTTAGCAGGGCTGTTTCTTCTGAGGCCTCCTTTGCTTGCAGATACTGTCTTCTCCCTGCGTCATTACATGGTGGTCCCTCTGTGTGTGTCTGTGTCCTGATCTCCTCTTAGTATGGGAACACCAGTCATAATGGATTAGGGCTCATCCTAAGGACCTCATTTTACCTTAATCATCTCTCTCTTTTTTTTTAAGCGACAGAGTTGTGCTCTTGTCACCCAGGCTGGAGTGCAGTGGTGCAATCTTGGCTCACTGCAACCTCTGCCTCCTGGGTTCAAGTGATTCTCCTGCCTCAGCCTCCTGAGTAGCTGGGATTACAGGCATGCACCACCATGCCTGGCTAATTTTTTGTATTTTTAGTAAAGATGGGGTTTCACCATGTTGGCCAGGCTGGTCTCGAACTCCTGACCTCAAGTGATCTGCCCACCTCGGCCCTGCAAAGTGCTGGGATTACAGGCATGAGCCATCATGTCCAGTCTTCAATCATCTCTTTAAAGACCCTAGTTCCAAATAAAGTTACATTCTGATTTACCTGGGGCTAGGACTTCAACATATGAATTTGGGGGAGGCACACTTCAGCCCATGACAGACACAACTGGATATTAGATGATGTTATGGAATTCTTGGTACTTTTTTTAGGTATCATAATGGCTTGTGGTTCTGTAGGAAGATGTCATGGGGGGATGCATGATGAAATATGTTGGGATGAGGAGTGATAGAGAATTGCACATTAATTTCAAAGGTTTCATACCAGCAGAAGTGTTTGTGGGGGTGATGAAAAAACTGCAAAGGCACCACGATGGCGAGTAAGTTATGCAACATAGGCCATTGTGGGGCGGGGGGCGGGGGGTCTGTTGTACAAAATGCATAAGATCTCCTGAGGGCCAGCAAGAAAGACAAAAAGGGTCTGTAAGAAGGCTCATATTTTGTTTCCATTAAGGAATAGAGAGAGATACTAAGGCACTGTAGATTTGCCTAAAGAAAGGGTGTTATCTTCAGAGGCCTTCAGGCGAAGGCTCAGAGTTCCATGGCCAGCTGAGCTTCAGTGTGGTCTCTCCTGAAGGAGAACTCGCCATGCTGACCTTGGACGTTCCATTGACGCCTCGGGATCAGGAGTCTGTCTCGATCTGTGTGTCTGCCTGTGAAGGGGCGTTGGGGACACCAGAACATGTGTTCTGTCTCTATTTACTGCCGGGCTCTCCGGAGTGAAGGATAAATCTCCGGCCTGCTGCACCATGTTGGTTAATTCACATTTTCTGACCCTTCAAGGGCTTCAGATGTACCCGGCTGGCAAGCATTTTTTGTTTCTAAGGTTCATTCATGACACCACCCAAGATAAGTAAAGCTCTTTGGGGAGGTGCGTATAAATTCCATTTCAGAAGGCTCAAAGGCACACAAACAATTCAAGCCCATCGTTTGAGATTCATGAAGGACAATATCCTACCAAGAGTTAAGAGTAGTTCCATTCCATTTGCATACCACACTGTGTGTGTGTGTGTGTATGTATATGTGTGTCTGTGTGTATGTGTGTGTGTATGTGTGTGTGCGTGTGTGTGTGTTTTGTATTTTTACCCCCATTGTAGGTCTAGGTTACATGAAACTATAACCTGAAGTTAAATATCTTTGTGCTCAACCATTAGTAAACTCAGGAAAGCTTGTGAAAGAATAGTAGCAACTAAACCATTCTTTATAGTGCATGGGACATGTTGGGAAAAAGGGGCGAGGGAAGGCCACTACTGGGACTCTGGGGTGTGGCGTGATCTCTTGTAATTGATCAAGGGAAGAAGAATTTGCTCGTGAACCCTGTTTCAAGAGATGTGATACAAGAAGTTAAATCAGCAAGTCCATATCAGACATGTTTGTTTATACTGTGTCAAATTCTGGACAAAATATTTATTTGAAAGATAAAAAATATTTAGGTCTTAAAAGGCACTTTTTGTGGCAGTCAGAGATGTCAAGTTTTTAATCATTTCTCTTCCTAAGCTGTGTTTAAAATCTGCAAAATCTATTCTTAAAATATACTTATGAGTGACTCAAAAGCATCACTTTACTCCTTAATTTTGCTAACACTGCAATATTCTCTGTTCTGATTGAAAATTTTTCTTCAAAAATAAGGTTATCAGGGTTTCTTCCACTCAGAAGGGTGGACATTTCCACAGATTATTGTAGTGCAGATCCCAAGGGTGAAGAGAAACAAAACTTGAGCTTACAAATAGCAGTGGCCTTTAAAAAAAAAATCAACAACAACATCATTTTTGAGAATAAAACTTAAACATCTGGTTTTCTTCTGGGAAACTGCACTTCTTTTTTTTAACCATAATCTTAAAAAAAAGTATTTACTAGTCCGCAAGCAGGAAGTTAAGAGAATGACTGCATACCTGAAAAATCCAACATTGACACATAGATTTTGTTTTTTAGGATCACAAGTATAATAAAACTGGATATAAATGTATCCTGCCTGGCAGAATTGCATATAAATATCTGTGTCAACATATGTTTGCCACAATTAGGAAAGGTTTCCATCACCCTCTTGCCTTGAGCACTAGTGGAAGAGTTTATTGCCATCTGTGATCATTAGAAACTGAAATCCAAGATTACATAGATAATAATAAACAACTGCTGCCTTGTCTTCCAAACGTGCTGCTGAGTAATATGCAGGGCGTTTTATGGGATGCAGACTTCATTCTGTTTTAAGAACTGATATGGGCCTACATTAATATTTATTTAAATGATATCCTGTAACCACACGATAATGGGATTTTAAAATAGAACCCACTCTTGTACAGAATAAATATTGTGAATTCAATTATTCTTATATCTGACATATGGGCAACAGATTGAACTCCAAGTGAATGTTTTAAAGGTTTGGTAATACTGACATGATTGTCAGAGGGAAGGCTGTTGCTGCAGTAAAACTGGCAATGAAGCAGTGATTTAAGCATGTGAACTCCCACTTCCAGAGCTTTGAAATGTTATATGTTTCTGGTTGTTTTCTGCCCTGAGTGGAATTTTCTGTTTTACTGTAAATTGCTGCTGCTGTTTAATATGTGTATATTTTTCTTGGTATAAATTTCAAAGAGGATGTTGACCCAGTAGAAAACCCCTTCACTGTAAGAAGAGCAGAAAGTGGCAGCATTCCACACATAGGACTGCAGTCCTGGTTTCTCTTTAGATTCCTTTGAGATCAATTTTCAAAGAGTCCTCAGCAAATGGACATTTGTTTTGGGATGGTATGTAGATAGGAAAACACACACACACACACACACACACAGACACACACACACACACACACACACCCCGTCCTTGCCCTCCTGCACTGAACCCTCTATATCTGGATTAAGTATTAACTTGACTTGAGTGAAAGGACTCAGGGTTGAATTCATTTAGTTAAATGCAGTTGGTTAATATTCTGCCCCTACTATTAATGATGTTATAATCTAGCAAGGAGGATAAACAATTGCCCAGATTACAGTATTCATTGTACTATCCTGTAGAATAAGAACCTGTGTTGTAGTAATAGCCCCAGGTAATTCACTGGTTAGAGAAGCACTACTCCAGGTAAGAATGTAGTGCTGTCATCTACATGCAAAGATGATGAGGCTTTGCAGAGGACTGGAATGCAATGGAAATAGAGAAGTTCATCCACGAGCAAGTGAGTGTGTGCATATGTGGGATTTGGGGAAGGGGACCTGATGAGAGAGAAGAAACTGAGGGTTCTAGCCTGGAAGACTAGACCTCCATTGGCCACAGTGGAATAAACAGCCATGGAGCCTGTTTGGATGTAAAGGGTAGGATTCACCAGCAGCAGTTTAGAGCGAGAGATGACTTCGGTACACACAGGTGGTGTGTACTTTGGCCAGTCTGAAATAAAGGATTGGACAGAGGAACACATTGCTGCTTGAAGCGATGCTTCTCACAGCCATTTGACAGTATCTGTCAAGGCCTCGAAGGGACTCTTTGACTCATTTTTCGGATATACCCTAAAGAAATAAACCTTTCTGGACACCAGATTCTATGTTGCGGCAACATTTAAACCTAAAGCCTCAACACTAGAGGGTTGGATAAGTTATGGAATATTCATACAAGGAACTATTATATGCAATTAAGATTTCCCTATAGCAGTGATAAAATTAAAACCTTTAAGACATGTGACAAAGGAAAGGACAAAACCAACAGAAAACCATCCTTTTTTTTTTTTTTTTTTTTTTTTGAGATGGATTCTTGCTCTGTTGCCCAGGCTGGAGTGCAGTGGTGCAATCTCGGCTTACTGCAACCTCCGCCTCCCGGGTTCAAGTGATTCTCCTACCTCAGCCTCCCAAGTAGCTGGGACTACAGGCACGCGGCACCACGCCCAGCTAATTTTTGTATTTTTAGTAGAGAGGAGGCTTCACCATATTGGCCAGGATGATCTCGATCTCCTGACCTCATGATCCGCCTGCCTCGGTCTCCCAAAGTGCTGGGATTACAGGCGTGAGCCACTGCACCTGGCTGAATCATCCATTTTTTAAAAGTCTATACTTCATAGATTTTCTATGATATATTTCCTTTGATGACAAAAAATCAGACCAAAATAATAATGATAATTAGTTATCTTTGAACTTTCATACTTTGATTTTTATTTTATTTATACTTTTTTGTATTTTGGGAGATTTTCATATTTTTCAAGGTTTCTACAATTAGACAAAGAATATTTTATTTATAAAGTAAAAGTTAAAGATATTTATCTGGGCAGCCTTTTCCTAGCAAGTGTGATGGAGGCCATAGACTATTTCACAGGGGATTACTGGTGATGCCATTCTTTATATTTGAAAGGTACTGCCCACAGTGCTCTCTTTAAAGCAGTTTGTACCTTGTTCAGCAGGGAGGCCAGTACATGGAAAGAATGGTACCTGGGGAATAGGTCCTGGTTAAAACATTGACTTTACTCTGGTTGTGATGGGAAGCCCCTGGTGGAATTTGAACCCAGGAGTGCTGTGATATTGTATATGAGCAGAATTACTTTAGCTTCTTTGTGGAGAGTCAGTGCTGGGGAGGCATGCATATAGGCAAGGAGATCAGTGGCCAGGAGGTGACTGTACCAGTCCAGCTGAGAGCTGATGGGATCTGGGATCAGGGTGAGAACTGAAGAAGAGGTGAACCATGGTTGAGTGTCTGCTGAGAGTGCAGCCCACAGGGTTTGTGGATGGCTTAGTTGTGGGGCATTGGAAAGAAAAAAGATAAGGGATGAAGCCAAGGATATTATCCTGAATATCTGAGTGCAGTTGACACCATTTTCTGAGGTTGTGAATGTGGGAAAGGCAGGTTAGCAACGGGGAGAAACTGAGAATTATGCTTTGGCTATGCTAGGTCTGAAAGATGCATCTCAACTTTAAGTGGTGATGCCAGGTAGGTACGTGGATGTGTGAACCTGGTGCTCAGGAGAGGGGGCCGGTGTGGAAATACACACCTGAGAACTATCAGCAAATCAATGATATTTACAATCACCGGGCTAGATGAGGTATCAGAGTGCGATAGAGAAGAGGTCAGGAGGCTGATCTCAGGGCACCCCAGCACTTGGAAGATTCGGCCCAGGAAATGGGGAAGGAGCTGCCAGCAAGGAAGGAAAGCCAGGAGCCCATGGCTTTCCAGAAGCTCAGTGGAGAATGTGCATCCTAGCAGCTGGAAAGTAAAGACAAGGAGAGTCAATCATTGGATTTTGCAGTGAGAAGGTCATTGGTGGCCTTGATAAACCGTTTCAATGGAGTGGAGGGGGCCAAAGTCTGATAATCCTTCTTAGAAGGGAATGCTAAAGCTGAAGCTCTCAAAGATTTGAGCAAATACTGTGGAAGAGTAAGAGAGCCAAGAAAATCTATGCCCAGGAATCCACAAGCTCACTTGTGGAGCAGAGGTTTCTGCATCTTCTGTGGCTGTGTCATCTCAAGGCTTCTAGATCCTCCAGCCTGTTTGAAATAAATATATACAGCAGCTCCAATTTTTCAATTCCTGTCTCTGTCTCTCTCTCTCAATCTGTGTCTTTGAATTAAAACCACGAAACCAATTCCACCTTTTTTCCATCCAGCACCCTCCTCCCCAGGTCTGCGTTTTAGGCAGCTTTTCAGGTGATGGACGGACAGGACTGTGGGGAGTGATGCAATGGGTGCTGCTGTCCTTTGGGGGACACCCCATGCCGTACACACAGGGAGTATTAGGACCTTGAAAGCCCAGCCTGACAGCCACACCTTACACCTAGTGGAGTCGGACAGAGTCTTGTGGCTTGGACGCTGATCATAACAGAAGCATCTTTAGGTCAATATGCTGGAAGTAACTGAACAACACTGTGCAGTTCAGTTACCTGTAGGAAAACTTGCAGTAAGACTTGTAGGAAAATACAAGTTCTAACCTTGCATTTCAGAACTCTTCTTTACCTGCTACAGTGGATTCGGGGGTTCCCCTTCCCCTTGCTGGCAACCGCTCCCCACCTACGGATGCTTCAGAGCATCCGTAGAGCACGGTTGGGTTCCCAAGGAGGGGAACAGAGGGTAGGACAGACCTGGGGGAGGAGAAGAGGATGTGGGCTAGTGGAGGGCTGCGAGCAAGTAAGGGGAAGCCCCAGGGAACTGGGCATAGGGAACTGGGCATCAGGCTTTCTAGCGGCCTGCTTCCTGCTAGTGCTGTCCTGCCCCGGGGGCTGGCTGGCTGCTTCCTCGGCCACTGCCACCAACCTGTCCACCAGAGCTTCTAGGCTTTCTGGCCTTCTGAGAGAACAGTCTCACAACTTCAGGACTCTGGTTCCTACAACAAGCATGCGGCATTTGACATTTTCTGAAGAATTTTTGCTACAAGTAGCAAAAGGTTAACAGTTTAAAATTTGCTCCTAAAAATGTGCATGTCGTAATGTTCAGTGAAAAAAGAAAAAGGTCAGAGTACACGAAATTGTTTAATCTCCATTCTCTATTATAAACACACAAGCAAAGCTGGAATAAATCACCAGGGTATGGGCCACGATTGTCTCTGGCGTACAAATGATGGTTTTTCCTTGCTTTTCTTTATTCTCTGGACTTTTTTAACAGTGGGGAGTTGTGATTTTTATAACTTGAAAAGTAAATGTAAAGATTTCTTCCAAAGTTTGTCTTTTTATCTGCTTTTATCATCAGCCTTGGCCAACTGGACACACCTAGGGCTGCTCTCAGGGCCTTGGGTGTCTATGGAGGACAGTCAGACTTGGTGGCCTGGGCCTTGGTCCTGGGCAAGGTGGGCAGGTTGGAGAGGCCCCCAGGCGAGTGTTGCCTGCATTGGCCATACCCCTCTACCTGGCCTCTCCCTCTTCCTCCATGCCCTGTTCTCAACAGGATGGCAGGAACACGTGCAGGCTGGTAACAAATGTCCTAGGGCCATTATTCAGGAGCAAAAAACAAAGGAGAGAATAATTTCACAAACATCTATTCTTACATGGGCAGTCTTGGTGACAGGATACTGATAGTTAAAAGACAAGGAATGGGTAATTGAGGAGAACTTTAACTTCAAGTGATGTTTTAAAGAATACTTTATAAGACCTTCTGCCATGAAATGATACATGTCACTAATCGCTGGTTTAATTTGCCAAAAAGTTTCTGGGGAAACGAGCTTGAGGATCAAAGACTAAAATTTGCATATATCTCTAGTATGATTTCATTTGAATTTCCCCTTTCTAACTTAGCTGATATTTTGCTAATGACTTCTGTAGTTTCGCTTTTAAACTGTTCTGTGAAAATACCTTATGCAGTGCTTTCTTAAAAGCTCCATTTGTTTACTTTTACTAAGCTGAAAGCACACTTTACGTCTGGGAGCAACCAAATAACAGATTTGCTCTCCTTTGAGGACTCATCATTCAGTTAAACATTTTTGAATAATGACAGTGGGTCTTGGGTTTCAAAGATGAGACCCAATTTCTGCACTTGAGGAAACCACAGGTCTAATCGGAGGGCAACAGTGTCATCTGGAAGTGCCGGCTCAGGGATGCCGTTCTGACGGAGGTCATGAATCCTGGAAGTGGGTCTCGCAGGGTGAGAGGAGTCACCAGGTAAAGATGGGTTGGAAGGACCTGGCAGGCAGAGCAGGGAGCAGGACCCCAGTCCAGGGCAGCAGGGAAGCGGGAGTCTGGGCAGAGCTGATTCCAGGCAGCTCAGTATTGCTGGCCCGTGCATCCTGAGACTTATCCGAGTCGCAGGGGAAGTTGGTGGGAATCAGGCAGAGTGCAGAGCTTTAGCTGGGGCAGGGTTAGCCAAGAGCCTGTCATGGAGCTGCTCTCTGGGCACTGGGAAACATAAGTCTGGAGGCTTTGGCTGCAGCTGCAGATAAAGATGCAGGGGCCTCTGACGATGGGGGCCTCAGTCATCTCAGAGGTGGTGCAGAGGGTAGAAGCCTGACTGGGGTCAGAGATGAGGAAGGAGAGGGTCAGAAACAGTGATTCTAAACCAATTTGGTTGAGGCAGAAGATACTAATGGCTGAGGGGAGGAGAGAGGGAGCGTAGGCTCTAAAGGGGAAGCTTGTTAGGAATGATCCATTGTATCATCCTCCGTGGAGGCTGAGAGTCAGTGCAGCGGGTGAGTTTGGATGTATGGGAGGCAGCAGTGAATGGCCGAGATGGAGAGTGCTGGTGACCAGGTTGCCCCTCCACAGTTCTGACTGTCCCTTTTCTGCACCTGAGGGAGGAGGGGAAAAAGAGTGAAGTTGAGGCTGGGCGCGGTGGCTCAGGCCTGTAATCCCAGCACTTTGGGAGGCCGAGGCAGGCGAATCACCTGAGATCAGGAGTTGGAGACCAGCCTGACCAACATAGAGAAACCCCGTCTCTATTAACAACAACAACAAAAAAATCCGGGCATGGTGGCAGGTGCCTGTAATCCCAGCTACTCTGGAGGCTGAGGCAGGAGAATCACTTGAACCCAGAAAGCAGAGGTTACAGTGAGCTGAGATCGAGCCATTGCACTCCAGCCTGGCCAACAAGAGCAAAACTCTATCTCCCAAAAAAAAAAAAAGAAAAAAAGAAGAAGAAGAAGAAAAAAAGAACTGTGATCAAGCAGCCACATGGGAGGTAGAAAATAATATGAGAATGTAGTAAAATATGTGGCCTAGGGTAGGCTAGGAGAGCTTGATGGAGTTGGAGAAATTTTAAAGCAGTAGTTGGGGAGAAAAAGGATGGGAAGCTCAGGAGGCACATAGTATGCCCTCAGTATGTTATCCAGTGCCACACTGACTTCCACAAGAAAACCACACTCAAGACTAACTTGAAAAGTGCATAGAGGTCAGAAACTCAGCTTTGGGATAAAGCATTTTTTGTAAAGAATTAAGTGACTAAAAACAAACATCTAAAATATTTCAACTGAAAGAAAAAATAGATTCCCCATCATTAGAGCCAATGGTTTAAATTCAGACATACGGAAAAATTTAATTTTCAATTCCAGGCTTTAAGCCTAATTCTGGAAGAAAACCCATTAAAGTAATGAAGTAATAAAACAATTGAACAATAAATCTTGATTTTGTAGAGAACAGAACAAATGGTTGGAGATACGTCATCATTTTCATGCTTGTGGATTCATACAGACACCAGCATCTTTGCCTAAAAGTTACAAGGCTGTGGTTTGTAGCCGACCTCAGAGTAGGAGTGGGTAGGAATTTACAGGATGTTATTCTTCCAAGAAGAGTTGGGAGCATTTTTGGGGGATGTAGAAACTTAAAACAATCCAGGTGTTAAAGTAGTTAAGGGACTCTTTTTCTGGAAAAATAATTAGTTCTCAAATCTGTTTAATTTGAATATTCAATAGAGCTATCACCAGGAACCAAAGGAAATGAAAATGAGGGACAGATATGGTTCCTACCCTTAATGGGCTTATCACAGAATGCTTTGACTTTCACACAAATGTTTTACATCATTTCATTACCTTTACTCCAGCACATTCCAATTAGCTTCCTGGCAAGCAAGTAAATTGCAGCTTTCACAGACTTTTTTTCTTTTTAAATTTTGTTTTTGGAGTTGTGGAGACTGTGTGCTGCAACTTTTGCTCTTGATAAATGACATTGAAATGTTTTGAATGCCCTGAGATAATGAATGGGAATCTTAATAGTCTTCTAATTAAAATGAAAAATAGAAAAGTCATGAGTGGACATTTTAGGAGTGTAGTTCTGTTGTTTCTTGTTTTGGAATTTGTGGATACACTAAGTATAATTTGTAATTAAAAACAATTGGGAAACAAGCATCTACTTTGAGCTAATTTTGTTCTTAATGTTTCTAATCTCAGCTGTCTTCACTTATAGGACAATAGCTTAGCTTACCTGGAGCCACATTTATAAAAAATTATTTTCATAAGTTCAATTATATTAGTTATTATCACACGCATTTCCAGTGAGCTGTGTATGTGGCATTTTTTGGTTTTCTTAGTTGCTAGACTCTGGATTTTTAAGATAATTGATTTAACAACTTTTCAGGGAGCATAAATAAACTGTTAAATGTTCATGTTAATTATAAGCTACATCCTGATTTCAGGTATGTTTTTAAAACACTGTGTATCTTAAAAAAACAAAACCTGATAGAATTGCAGTGATCTGGCCGGGACTCGTTAAGCAGTTAAATATATTAAGGCCCCTGGTTTCATGCACTGTACAACACTTATAATGGGTGTTGATTATATGCTTGGTAACTAGTGGCTTACAGAAAGCAGGACTATTGGCTTTTTGTATTTTGAATTTAAAATAAATATTGTATCTTTTGGGTGTTAACAGAGGCATTTTTGAGTTGAAGGGTATGAAACAATTATTATCTTTATGGTGAGTTACTATTTGCAGATAAGTTAATGGCTTCCTGTGCAAATAACTGTGGAGTCAGCATACCTAAGACTTGAGTTTTCTTTAAAGAAAAAAACATTGTATCTATAGATACCTCTTCAGGGTCATTACACAAACTTCAAAGTATTAATGCTCATGAAAAGACCTCTATTTTGAATTTTTTCTATAAGTAACAGTTTTGCCATAAAATGGCCAGATCATTGTATGTAACTCATGACTTTTTTTTAAAAAAAAAAAGCTAGTGTAACACATGACACACACAGCCACACCTTTTGAGAGGGAGAGAGAAACAGCATTGTGTCTTTTGAGCCGTTTTGACGTGGATGAACTCTGGTTTCTCCAGCAGTAGCTGTGGTGGCAATGTGGAATATAAATGGCTTATTACTGTAATTAACGTGGCTCAGTTGGTCCCTTTTTTTTTTCTTGTTTTTTTGGTTCACTAGGGTCTTCTTCTTGTCCTTTTCTGTGATCATTCATCCTTCACAAGAGTACAGACACGGCCCCTGGATAGGAGAGCAGACCTTCCTGTCCTTGGTTTGTTTATACCCTTGCTTTCATATCAGAGTTTAGATAAAAATCTCTTATTTAATTATTTTTAGTTGGCTTCACATGTTTGGAGTTCTAGGTTGTTCTAATTTTGAAATATTCTCTTTGTTAGAAGTTAGATACCTCGTGAATAAGAGTTGACCCCTTGTGCTCTAAATGGATGTATTGTTTTAAAAATCTAAAGTTTGGAAAGGGTGAAATCAAATATAAAAACCTCATTCCCCAAGTACAGTCACTGCTAACAGTTGCTATATTTGTCTTGTCTCCAACTTATTTCTTTTCTAAAGCATCTATTAAACCTTGGTCTGAAAAATGACATTAGCATCCTTTATTCATTTCTTCTACCCTATGACTAAGATGTCAGACTAGTCCTGGTTTACACAGGACTTTCCCAGTTTTAGCTCTGAAAGTCCCATATACGGGAACCCCCTTGGTCCCAAGAGGGTCTGTCACCCTACTCATGACCTCCCAATTAGCTAGACTCTGCCTATTACAGTGTCACAGTTAATACACTTATTTCTTATTTCTATAGCCAAACTATGAATATGTTTTTTGTTTTGTCTCTGAGTGGCTTCTGAAAACCTAAAGCCATTATGCAAATATTATTCACTGCGGAGCCAGGTAATAGAATTAGATCCATAGAGAAAGAACTCCCGTCGTGGGTCATGAAATTTTGCCACTTGAAGGAGATTTTCCCAGTAGCTTCACTTCTTTATAGACATTTCTCTGCTTTGGGGTTATATTTAGCTTTTACTGTTTTTTGTTTGTTTGTTTGTTTTTGGGGTTTTTTTTTTTTACTTTTTTTATTTCATGTCATCCTATTCCTTAGATTCCTTTTTTCATTTGGTAGGCTCCTCCCTTTGAGTAACTTTTGATGTATAATATGCATAGATGGTAAGCACTGTTATTGCATGTTTGAAAATGTCTGATTTTGCTTTCACACTTGATTATTTCAGTCTAGATTCAAAATTATTGTTTCTGAACTTTGAAGGCATTGCACCTCTGATACCTACAATCTAGTGTAGCCAATAAGTCTGATGTTAGACTTACAACATAGTTGATTGTGTGTGTGCGTGTGTGTGTGTCTTTTTACCTCTTTGAACCATATAGGACTTTTTGCTTTATCCTTAGTTCTAGAATTTCACCACTATCTTTTTGTCATCAGTCCTTTTATTTTTGAGCTTTATTATCTGAAGTCTTCTCTAGCTTAGGATATTTTCTCCCCACTAATATTAATGTATCTTCACCTAGAAATCGAGTAGGTGGATTTTAGGCCTCTTGAAAGCGATTCTTTATTATTTTCCTTCTCTTTGTTTTTTATTGTATGTACTAGAGATTTCCTTGGCTTAAATTTTCCAGCCTACTGAATGAGGGATTAGCCATATAAATGCTATCATTTAGTCCATTAGATTTATATTTTGGCACTTACTTGTTTAAAATCTGAGCGCTTTCTCATTCTTGTTATTCTTTCCAGGAAAGGAGTGTGAATATCTATGGATATTGCCCTGGCCCTTAAGAAGGTATTGTTCTTCAAAGATGATCTTCTTGGATTGCTTAGAATTTTTATTTTCCAGCATCAGAAGCACATACTGAATTTATTAAAATTTAGATAGAATGTATTTCTGTTTTCCACCAAGGCCGCCGCTCCGGCTAAGTTAGGTGTCTTATGGCTCCCTGGAACGATTTAGTCTTTCCTACCTCCTGTGCTCTCATGTCGTTTTTTAATGTGTTTCCTTCCATCTCCCAAGTCTTCTGTAAAAGCTAGTCCAATTGCCCTCCTTCCACCTCAAGTACACAGAAGGTTCTGGAACACCACCCCTCCCCCTACCACTCAGCCAGAAGCTGATTTTTTCCTAACATTCATTGACCCTTGCTTGAACCTTTCTTCTCATTGCCCCTGTCTCTCTTGCCAGGGTCACTCCTGCTAGTGTAGAATTTCTGAAATGAAGGTAAATAAAGGTGTCAAGAGGACAAGAAAATTCCCAAACATGAGAGGGAGAGGATGGAGAGTTCTGGGGGCAGGTAGAAGCCCCCTTGCCAGGTACCCCTTGTGTAACAATTGCTGTTCAGCGATGGGGAGCTTACATTTCTGCCTCTTACCTAAAAACTTAATTAGACTGAAACTTAATTTCTCAAATTATTTTATGTTCCAAAAATCAGTTCTAAGTCAAAATTGGTGAATAGATGACCAAAATAGAAGCTATTAGAATTCTCTTTATATAGCAGGGAATAGAATTATATAACCTGGATGCATTCCTGAAATTTCTTTGTGGTTTGGCTTCAGTAAATTACTACTTTACCTACAGCTTTAAAAGTATATTTAGACTTAAGTTTAAAGAGTGATAACCACATGTGTAAACATCATTGAATACCATTCTTTTAATGAGTGGGGAATGTTATTTATATTCTGTCTTCACTTCCTCTGGAAAGCCCATTTCTTTTGGGAAGGCTTTAACTTATATTGTACTCACCTTAGAAAGTGAAAAGAATTCACTTTAGTATATTTTAACCCAGCCACAAAATTTTCACTGTTGCTGCTGAGAACCGCTTGGCCCCAATCTCTGAGTACAGTGTTTTAAAATTGAACTGTCTTAAAATAGCAAGACAATATATATGCCACTAGAATAGAGGATGGGTATGTTTAAGGGATTCAAATAACCCTTATTAATGCATTAATTTTTAAAAATGCTAAATATTTCTCTATTTTTCTTTTTTAATTTTTAAGAAATTGACAATGAACATATTCATGGAATACATAATGATGTTCATCATCTGCAACATTTATCATTTTTTGTGTTTGGAATGTTCAGTATCCTTCTAGCTATTTGGAACTACATATTATTGTTAATTACAGTCATCCTATGGTGATCTAGAACACTAGAATTTATTCATCCTGTCTAGCTGTAATTTTATGTCCTTTAACAAATCTGTTCCTATCCTTTTTTTTTTTTATTTTGAAAAACAATTTTGCAGTTAGTATTTCAATGAGACAATGAGGCAGGCAGGTGAGTGGGAACTGATGACCAAGAGCTTCCTGGGCTGGCCTGAAGAGTCTGGGCTCATCTACATAGTGATGGGCACCATTGGAAGGATTGAAGCAAAGAACTCCATATGATCATGTTTATCGTGTAGCTGTCAGGGTGCAAGTAGACTGGGAGGCAGACCAGAGGGGAGGTCTTGTGTAATGCATGTCGGAAAGCAATGGAGCCATGGACCAGGCAGGAATTATGGTTCCTGTTCAATTCTGAACTTTTATTCTGTATCAATGATGCTGCCATTAGACTAATTTGCCGGTTATTTTATAAAGAGTCCTTTTAGGGCTAGAAGGGACCTCGGAGGTTTTTATGCAACTCTGTCATTTTGTAAATGGAAAAACCCTAAGGCCTAAAGAAGTGAAATGACTCCTCCAAGTCGGACAGCTCCTTAATAGCAGATCTTGGCCTTGGGCCCAAATCTTTCGATTCCAAAGCCACTGCTTTCCCTGTAGGGTTACCCATCTGGCCCTACCTGCTGTCTGCTAAGCACATGCCCAGGCCGGCATCCCGCCAGTAGGACCGATCCCCTGATTGTTGATGGTGCAGAATGTGACATTGACAGACTTTCTATTTTTTTTCTAGTCAGCTCATGACTGACTCTCCTAAATGCCTTAATTATAATTTTCCCAACTCTTCCCAAATGCGCAGGCTTGCCCAACTTTTTCAGAAGATGATCTTGACTTTTACTTCTCTGAGCAAATAGAAATCACTTGAGAACACACAGGGCTATGGGCTGCCACCAAATCTACCAAGAACCATCATGTTCCTGCCTTTGTCATAACAGCAAATGTGTCCCCATCTTAATTAACACTGGTCCCTGGGTCCTCATTCTTCCTGTATTTTCAGGGATGCTTTGGCTTACTCTTCCTTTTTCAGTATTTTCTACCCCTTCCTCTCTAAAAGATCTATCTTGTCACCATTTATATATCATCCGGACTCTCCCACGCAAAACCCTGCTTGGAATACCCACACCACGCTAGCTCTTTCTACTTCCCTCCTCTCAGGCCTTGTGTAAGACACATGGTGTTTCACTCATCGCCCTGAACTGTTTCCACTTTAGCCCTTACAATTTCCCAAAACTGCTCTCACTGACCTCATGCCACTAAATCCAGTGAGCACATTCTGCTTGGTTATTCATTTAACAATTATTTGTGAGCATCTGCCATGTGCTGGGCATCGGGCATGCTGTGGTACACAGAGAAATGGGGTCTCCTGTGGTCTAATATTGGGGACAGATGTTAAAGAAATACCTATAGTTGCTGAATATTTAGATCAGAAAGTGCAAATCTAACTAATTTTATGGCAGGAGTACTATATGTCAGTTTTTTAGTGGGCACTAAATGTCAGTTTCATAGTGAAAAACTTGTGGCTAGAGAATGCTGTAGCTTATCTGTGCACTACAAGTGTCCTGCCCTTTGATCTGGGCTTAACTCTACACACAGCCAAATGCCCCCACTATTAGAGGATCTTTTACCTTTTATGTAGTGAAGATATCTTGGCTGAACATGCACATAAACAGAATCTGGAGAAATATTACTCTGTTCATGGAGTTAGAAACTAGAAACCATACATATCTATAGTCTAAATAAAATTATTCTAAAATAAACAAGTTTAATATAGTCTAAACTGGCAAGATAGATTGATGAAAACCCTAATGGTTTCTGTGAAGGAAAGCAAAAATATTATGCAAAAGAGATGATCTGTGAAGTTCAGACTCTATGAAAGATTTTTGAAATGGTAATCATATTCAGTTTTGAACCATTTTAAGATCAGCAAAATAACCGTGTAAGCACATGTTAGATATGCTAATGAAGGTTTAGTGAAAGTAAAAGTTTTCTCAAGTCCGGATTGAAAATGGCAAGGTGTTTCTGCATATGTCAGTTGTCTCTCTCTTACTTTCCTCATGGGCTACAATATTCAATTTGAACAGTTCCCCTTTTTTTAGAAGTAAAAATGGTCCATGTTAGCAAAACCAAAGATTTCCAGGAAGTACTGGTGGCTGTGGTGCTGTGGAACGTGTGGATGAATAAATCACTGTTTGGTAGTAACTGTAAAACGTTTTATTGGAAGCCAGCCCTTCGTATTCATGTTTCCTTTTTCCCTCCCCTGAAACTGAAAGCTCATTTGAAATAGCCTCAAGATAGATGTTAAATAAAAACTCTGTGATATATTTGGAAGTTCTCTTTTTAAAAAACCAATATGTCAAAGCCTGTTTTACTTGACTGATGTGGAAAGGCAAAAAGAAAAAAAAAAAAAAGCAAAAGGAAATTACCTTTCTAAATAAAATATTTTCAAGTGATGTAACACTTTTTTTTTTCAAGTGATGTAACACATTTCCCGAATAAAGTATATTTTTACAGAAGCCTGGGTAAAAAAAACTGTGCTTCACCATTAAATAAATGGGTGAATACAAATTCAGATTTTAAAGTTATCTCCTAAAATATTAGTTTATTAAATAAGTGGCACAAGAAACCTAATATCCCTTTTCCCCTTATCAAATCTATTTGACTTACGAGATAGTACAACTTTGGAAACCACAGCCAGCTGAATTCTGTTCATTTGAGGGAATTTTATTATTTTAATTAACATTCATTTTCACTGCTTGTTAACACATTCTGAATTGCTTGAAGTTATTGACCTAGATTGAAAGAAGCTCTTGAACTCTATAAAAGGTGGTGCTTATAAAATTCTTCTGCTTAGAAAATGTTGCTCAGTTTCTGTGGCTTCCTCCATTTTATTACGTGTAGAATCTGCCAAAACCTCGCTAACTTTCATAATCACCTTCCTTTTCCTTATTTATGCCTGGACTTGAGTATCTCTGGAAAATCTTGTTTTACCCATAATTTTCCTCCACTGGTATGCTGCCAAGACCAAGATTTTAATATTAAAGTTGTATTTTGTTATGCTTTTAGAAGTTTACTGTATAACTACTGTTGCCTTTGGGCATTGTCTTTAATGCTGTGCCAGCCATCCCACTGGCTAAAGTTCCCATGATGGTAAGGACTGAATCTGTCCCAATCATGGCTACATCCTTAGCACCTGCACTGGTATGCTGTTGGTGCTCAAATGTTGGATGCATTCAAGGCATTTTAGGAGTAGCACAGGTTGCTCAAGTAAAAGCATTGATAACTGTATTGTAGCACTTGTAATATAGCTGCTATCCAGTTTGTCTCCTGGTATGTATCCCTTCAAGAACCTGATGTCTTAGGCAGTGGTTCAGTATTTTTCTATGTAACCCCAGTGCCTATAACAGCACCTGTAATAGTAGCGGTACTTAAGTGAAGCTCATTCATTGAAGAAACATTCCCTACTTTTTGCATTTTTGCCCAGCATCCCCTCCAACTTTAAAAACTTAAGGAAAATAGTGACGGAATCCCCAGTTCTTTGGCCAGCTTTTCTTTATTAAGAGGCCATCTTTGCTGTAAGTATGAAAAACAGAGAGACATACCAAGGAATATGAGGAAGAGGTCACCTACTGGAATGCCTCATCTCTAATTAAGTATTAGAATTAATTATCCTTTGCCGGGTAACTATGCCAACTTTTAGCCTGTTTAAAAAAATAAACAGGAAATGGTAAAAATCTAAGGTCTGGACCATCAAAATTTGGTGTTGAGTTCTTGTTGTTTGTCTGCTTTTAGTTTCCTTTTTAAAAGCTCACAGTCAACTTACCATGAAATCTAGCCCAGATTCTGGAAGTATCTGGTAGCAGTGTAACACATCTTAATAATGTAGTAAGAACCTCAATCAGTCCTGCCTCATATTGGTGTGTGTCCTGTGGAACCTAGGAATTGATACAAACTGGAAACTGAACTCATCTTAAAAGCTCAACTCATTTCATAAATTGTATTTACATGCAGCATGTGGTGCCTGATGAGACAGGCAAATCTGATATACAATATCTAGATTGGGTAGGGAGAACCTTTCTTTTGACAAATCTTTCCTGATATATCTGTCAAAGCTGTCAAAGCACCACTGAAAACAATTCAATGGATTAAAAACTGCTTGATGTATGTAGCTTTTCCAAAATGTGAGCCGTGTTTCTTGAAGATACCATACTTTATTCACTTTGCAATTCCTCATGCCTGCGTAATGCCCAGCTCATACCAGGCATTCACTACATAATTGAATCAAATGATGAGTAAAACTCGTGTATCTACTGGTTAGGAGGCTAAGAAATAGCTACTACAAGATTTGTACCTCTCCTCTGTGGTTTCCACTTTCAAATTCTAGGATTTTTTCCCCCTAAGTGATTGACACCCACTTTTTTTTTTTTTCAAAAGAAGAAATGGCTGTTTGCAAATATCAAATTAGAAATTAAAATTGACTTGAATTTGCAAGGAAAGCTATAGAGTGTGTGTCTGTCTTTGGAGGTCTCTGAGAATAGAAATGGATGTTTGTACATAATCGTAAATATTTGTTAAGTGGATAAACGAATTTTGAGGTATTTAAATAAATTACCTCCATGAATGAAAAATTCAGGTGACTTGTTGAGTTGACATTCTCTCCCTTCCTACTTTGGTCAGCCAGTTTCCATTGTGAATTCTGTAGCTGGTGGATTTTCTTGCTTATAGCCAAAGAATTATATGTGCCTATAGCATGCCAGAACCAGAATTTGGCCCTATTAAGGAACTAATAAAGTCAATAAACATTTGACAAGGAAGAGCTAGGAAAAGAGAGTGGTTTTTTTCTTTTCGTGTTTTTTTTTTTTTTTTTGATACAGAGTCTCACTCTGTCACCCAGGCTGGAGTGCAGTGGCGCAATCTTGGCTCACTGCAAGTGATTTTCCTGGGTTCAAGTGATTTTCCTGCCTCAGCCTCCTGAGTATCTGGGATTGCAGGCTACTCCCACACCCGGCTAATTTTTGTATTTTTAGTAGAGTTGGGGTTTCACCATATTGGTCAGGCTGGTCTCGAACTCCTGACCTTGTGATCCACCTACCTTAGCCTCCCAAAGTGCTGGGATTACAGGCATGAGCCACCGTGCCCAGCCGATAGTGTTTTTTGTATTCTTCTTATTTTTACAACTTTTCTTGGTATTTCCAAATATATTTTTTTAAGTTAGTAATATCCTTTCTAGAAAAAAACAGGATACTTTTTTAAAAGGTAACTTCTCCAGGAACAGCAGAAAGATCCCTAGAAATACATCTAGTGAAAGATATATGAGACCTTTACGTAGAAAATGGAATAATTTTAACATCACTGGAAGTTATTTTTTAAGGATCTAAATAGTGTGGAGAGGTAACATGTTCATAGACAATATCATTATTATAATATAAAGATGTTGATTTTCTCATACGTAGATCTAGTGTAACCCCAATCAAATTCAACATGTTTTTGGTGGAACTTACGTTAATTCTAAAATGTATACAGCACAAAGATTCATAAGTAGCCAAAATAATTCTGAAGAAACACATAGAAGGATTTAGCAATGTTATTTATATTGTTACAAAATCATAGTTATTTAGGCAGTGTGATTTTGGCAATAGGGATAAGCAGTTAGACCAAAAAATAGTAATCTTGAAACAGGCCCACATTTATATAGAATCCTGATATGTAACAGAGGTGCACTGCAAATAAGTGGAAAGAATAAATTAGTAAATGACTCTGGGATAATTGGTTATCCTTATGGAAAAAATGAAAATGCATCCTTGCCTCACACCATATACAGTCATCAATTTCAACTGGATCAAGGACTTACATGTGAAATTACAAAGTGTTTAAAAGAAATATATAAGAATATTTTCATGTCCTTGGGATAGGAAAAGAATTTCTTAAACAAGACAAAAATCTTTAAACCATAGACATATGTAACTGCATTATATTTAAGATCCTCTGTTGAGAGTGAAGATAAATCATAATCCATAACAGACCTATGGATTTATATATTGAAGTATATATGAAGAACTCCAACAAATTCATAAGAAAAAGACAATTCAGTAGAAAATGGGCAAAATGCATGAACAGGTTTTTCACAGGGAAGGAAACATAGATGCATATGAAAATATGCTCAACCTCAGTAATTAGGAAAATGCAAATTTAAACCATAATAATACCATTTCACACCCATGAGAATAGCTATAATTACAATTGTGTAGCATCAAGTGTTGGCCATAATGTAGTATAGAGCCAGTGGAACTCTTATACACTATGGGTGGAGTGTAAATTGGTACAATTCTTGAAAAACTTGAGAATTACCAGTAAAGTTCACCATGTGTATGATGAACAGCGTAACACTTTCAATTCAGATAAATACAATGTAGAATCTCCAGCACATGAATACAGAAGAAATGTACAACATTGCTTTTAGTAGGAATAAAACCCAAACTGGATACATACAGTCTACAGGTCTAAACACTAGAGCATATAAATACACCACAAGTTATTCAATAACATACTATCCACCAGTACAAACAGTTGAACTACATAATTAGCAAAATGACACGGGTATATCTCACACAATATTGAATGGGAGAAAGCAAGTTACAGTAGTGTATGTACAAGCCTGTTTTACAGTTCAAAAGCACACGAAATTTGTCAGAATGGGGTTTCTACATGTTGGCTTATCCTTGAACCCTACGTGTTTGCAGGATGGCTGCAGCAGCTCTCCCCTCTCTTGTTCTTATCTAATAGTGGGAAAAGTTCTGTTTTATTCTTCATAAAACCCAAAAATTAGGTCTCGGTGGCCCTGATTGGTCTGGTGTGGGCCATTTGCCAATCCATGAACTAATCACAGTAATTAGGGGGATGAAACATGATGAATGGCTTAGCCTAATTAATGTCATTCAGAGCACATGGGCTGGGAGTAGGGCAAGGGAGAGGAAAATGTTGGTGCTAATGCCAGAAGGAGGGTAGATGGATCAGGCTTCAAAACCAACAGATGTTATTCCACCCACTTCGTAGAAGCCAGTTTGTATTACACAAGCCATTGTTACTTGCTGATGTCTGTGAATGAAATGAAACAGCTCAGAGAAGGGCAGGTAGAAGCAAGAAAGGGGTTTTTATGTTGCAGTGGATGTAGAGTCACAAGTTACCTAGCTGACATTCCCAGATTGGAATGGACAAATGTGATGTGGCTCTCCAAGATGACAGGTAGGGGCAGCAGCAAGAATCTATTCCAAATAGTGATTCTTTTGAGATTTACATGATCAGATTTTATATCCCCTCAAAAATATTCCCTTTCTTTTCATGTACTTGACCATCTTCGTTACTGACTTAAATCATATTTTCTGGAAATTCATGGGAGGAACATTGGTAGATTTACCCTTTTGGCATTATTACAATTCGACACTGATCTGAAGTCCTGTCATTTCTGGTAGCCCCTTATATGGATTTCTCCCCTCACTTTGTTTCCTTGTTTCTTTTACAAAGTTCATGTGTTTTACTCAAGAAACAACATATTTTGTGCTTATGAACAAATTTATTGGGCTCCTATATATCAAATAATTGACATTTTAGGGAAAATTTTTATGCTTTGGGTCTTTGCGTAGTCAGTGTCGTATATAGAAGTATTATCAGACATGACTTTAAATCATTCCTTGTTTAAGCCATGCCTAACTCAGACCATTAAAAGCCGCTTTACCTAGTCACATAGAATAACAATGGCCTTTTATTTTGTCCTGCATATAAGAAGCAAGATTGGTCTCTTTCGTGGGTAATTGTTGTTAACATTCATTCTGGAATAATACAGTTGATCCACAGTTATTGTCAGGGACACATAGCTTTGACTCTGTTGTCTAAAATTAAAGGTAAGCCTATTTTAGACACTGTAGTTAAAAGGACATGGTGATAGGTTGGTCTCCTTTTTACAAAATCAACCCTGACATTTTATTTATTTTTATACTCAAATCACGAGTTGTGTTTTGCCTATGTAACTTATTTTAAACGTCACCTTGCTTATAGCGTAGACTATAAGTTTAGCATTGTTCTTTGGCCAAAAGCAATAAAATATGACCTGTTTCACCGTGATTCAGTGAAGTGCAGTCAGCATTTTCTTTTCACAAATATAACACTGCTGACTATTTTTACCACTTCCCCAACCTTCAAAAGTGTAATGAAGTTTTGTTTTGACGTAAAATTCTAATTGGATTTTATGTCCTGAGTATAATATATTAGTGGATTTTGTACTTAAGGCCAGACAATCAAATATTCTTAATTTTTTAAAAAATCCTATTTTGAATTTATAGAACAGCCTCTGAGGTTCTCAAGTATTCACCTATAAATAAACATTGCTGATTGTAAAAGCCCTCTTGCTGTTCTCATATTCCTATAATAACCGAAATTATAAACTCATTGGTTTACCTCATATTGAATTTCCTGACTAGATGATGCTTTTTTCTTTTTTTAAAAAAGTACATTTGCATTTTTCATTATTTCTCATGAGGGAATCATTGTCTAAAGATTTCTTTAAATGTCTTCTGTATAGATTCTTTAAGCATTATTTTTCTGAATATGATCTATTTTCAGACTGTCTTCATTTTAATTTGTTTGTGACTCATCATTTCTGCCACTGGATAAAAACCAGTGCTTTTTAAATAATTTGTTTTAAATGATCTTAACCTTTACTATTTCTAATAGGTTTTAAAAAGATATTTCTTTTATGGTATCTTTCTAGGTATTCAACCTCGTCACCTGCTGATGGGGATAATTTGGCTGTTTATTTTCTTTCACTGTTGCACAGTGAGACTTTCATTCCTGACTTTTAATAAAAATGTCTATTGATTTCAGGTCTTCTTAAAAATCATGGCAAACTATCCTATTTCTCCATACACTGAGAGATGACCATATGTAGGTGCTGAGTTTACCCCATGCCATTTTGGCATCTTCGAAGATAAGAATAAGTGTTGATCTTTTGTGACCTATTGATAGGGCATAATGGATCTATTTGTATAATATTTCTAGAATAAACCTTATTTATGGAGATGTGTTGTATACTAGAAATTGAGTTTTCTGAGCACTTTATTGAGGGTTCTTACATCTTATCTAAGTCAAACATGCCTCTTCCTTTTCTCTCTTTGTACCTTACCAGATTTGTGCTGGCTTTATCAAATTGGGGAGCCTCATTTTTCCTCTATCTTGAAAGCTCTTCGTATAGTTTGGGAATTATCTAATCCTTGAGGTAAACTGTATGTTTTAGTTGTTTAGCCTTTATATTTTTGGTTCAGTGTTGATAATTAAATATCACCTTATAAAACTGTTTCCAATGAAATGTTTGAATTTATTCACAAGGATATTTTTATATAGTATTCATGATTTTTTTCATCTTTTCTGTTTCTGTGATATAGTCCTCTAATAATTCTAGTTTTTTGTTGGATGTTAAGACCAAATTTGTCAGAAATCTGCCCATGAAGTATTTCATTCTGCAATGAACCACCTACTGGTTTTTAAATATTTAAATCACAGAATCCTGCTTTTTTTTTAATTTCTGTCTTGCCTATATCATATTTATTTCAGACTTAACTGAGCTTAAACATTTAATTTCTTTATTCTCTTCAATGAAAAAGTACTCATGTTACAAATGAAACTGCATTGTCTTTACTCCTCCTATGCAGAATAAAATTAGCTGATTTTCATTATCCCCACCCATTTCCCCATTTTTGATCATATGAGCTAGGATTTCAGACCTAGGTGGAGCTAATTATAGTAAAGCTTTTTATTAAGTTGTTTTTTTTTCAAAAATTTTGGAAGCCGGCACTCTAGTTGGGCTATTTTTATAATAATAATAATTAGCACATTCTGTGCCTTCCTTTAATGTTCCCCACCAGTGCTGTTGTGTAGCTACCTTTTCACTCTGAAGTTTTTCTTTTGATTCATCCCTCAATCAACTGGAATATATTCGAGTAACTTTTCTTCATGAAGATACCCAGCTGAGAAATTTCTAGGCACTTTTTTTTAATTTTAAAACTCTGCAAATGTTGAAATGTCTGCGGTTCTTTCTTTTTAAAAACAGTGACCAGGCTGGACGCGGTGGCTTATGCCTGTAATCCCAGCACTTTGGGAGGCCGAGGCGGGCAGATCACCTAAGGTCAGGAGTTCGAGACCAGCCTGGCCAACATGGTGAAACCCTGTCGCTACTAAAAATACAAAAAATGGCCGGGCGCGGTGGCTCATGGCTGTAATCCCAGCACTTTGGGAGGCCGAGGCGGGCGGATCACAAGGTCAGGAGATCGAGACCATCCTGGCTAACACAGTGAAACCCTGTCTCTACTAAAAATACAAAAAAAATTAGCCGGGCGTGGCGGCGTGTGCCTGTAGTCCCAGCTGCTGGGGAGGCTGAGGCAGCAGAATGGCGTGAGCCTGGGAGGCGGAGCTTGCAGTGAGCCGAGATCGCGCCACTACACTCCAGCCTGGGCGACAGAGGGAGACTCCGTCTCAAAAAAATAAATAAATAAAAATAAAGAGAGCAAAACTTTGTCTCAAAAAAAAAAAAAGAAAGAAAAAAAAAAACCAAAACAGTGACCAGAAAAACTGCAGCCCCAAATTTCACCAGATGTAAGCCTCACCCCAATGAGCTCGACCCCTCAACTCTCTTGCACTGATGGAAAGTGAGAAGAACTCAGAGAAGAGTGGCTGTGGCCTTAGGCAGTTGTTGGAGGACTTGTGTTTTGGAGCTAGGGATGCTGCGGTGGAGAAGGATTGAAATCAGAGCCTCTCCTTCCATTCCCTGCTTCATGGCCTGGCGTTTTCTCTCTCCTTTGTTGGGGGAAATTGTTCCTGGCTTCTGGCAAGTCACTGAACTCCTCTGTTTACAGAGCTATTGTATGTTCAAGTCTCCTTTTGAATTATCTGAGTATTATTTCAAGGGAAAGGGAAAATCAAGGATGATAGGACTTCAGTAACTTTCTAATACCACATCCTGTGAATTTTTTCATTTTTTAATTAAATGTTTATGATTATTGCTATAGGCCTATTACAGTCCAGTAGCATGATATGGCCTTTTCCTGGGAAAATCCTGGCCTTTTGGCATCTAGTCTTCCTTTTAAACAACTTAAAATTAGCCCTGATAGCTCATCCATGTTCCACTAAAAGGATTCTGAGAAAGCAATATTTAAGTAAAAAGCAATTTATTTTTTGTTTTTACTACAGGTGAAAACTGATGAGAAGAGTCTGTGGGTGAAGACATTGAAAAGGTTTCAACTATAAAAGTGAGCTCTTTTCATTTTTTTGCCACTTGAGTATGAAACATATGTTAAAAGCTGAACGTATTCATAATTTCAGTTTGTTGGTATTTTTGTATAAGTGTACTCTGTAAGTCACATTTTTCGATTTTCAAGTATAGCAGTCCCCCTTATCTGTGGGGAATATGTTCCAAGCGCCCCGTGGATGCCTGAAACCATGGATAGTAATGACTCTATGTGAATTGTTTTTCCTATACATGCATATCTATAAGTTTTCATGTCTACATTAGGCACAGTAAAAGATTAGCAACAACGAATAATAAAATAGAACAATTATAACAACACACCGTCATAAAAGTTATGTGAATATAGTTTCTCTGTCTCTCAAAATACTGTAATATTTTCAGACCACAGTTGACTGCAGGTAACTGAAACTGCAGAAAGTGAAATCACCTATTAGAGGAGCTACTGTAGTCAGTTTTTTCTTTTTTTGAGACAGGGTCTTGCTTTGTCACCCAGGCTGGAGTGCAGTAGTGCGATCTCAGCTCACTGCAACCTCCTCCCGATTTGAAGTGATTCTCCTGCCTCAGCCTCCGGAGTAGTTGGGATAACAGGCACGCACCACCATGACTGGCTAATTTTTGTATTTTTAGTAGAGATGGGGTTTCACCACGTTGGCCAGGCTGGTCATGAACTCCTGACCTCAAGTGAGCCATCTACCTCGGCCACCTAAAGTGCTGGAATTCCAGGTGAGAGCCACCATGCCCAGCCCTGTAGTCTTTTTTAAAACAGAAAAAACTATTCTCAGTCTTTAGACCAGGCACAGTGGCTCACGCCTCTAATCCCAGCACTTTGGGAGGCCAAGGTGGGCAGATCACTTGCGGTGAGGAGTTTGAGACCAGCCTGGCCAACATGGTGAAACTCCATCTCTACTAAAAATATAAAAATTAGCTGGGCATGGTGGCGGGTGCCTGTAATCCCAGCTACTCGGGAGGCTGAGGCAGGAGAATCACTTGAAGCAGGGCGGCAGAGGTTGCAGTGAGCAGAGATTGTACCACTGCACTCCAGCCTAGGGGATAGAGTGAGACTCTCTCTCAAAAGAAAAAAAAAAAGTCTTTAACTATTTTGTATAGAATAATGACAAATATTGTTACCAAAGGATAAAAATTAAAGAAAATGCGTACTGCAGATTAACATACACAAAGACTCAAAATGGAATCAAATGTAATCACACATGACCCATTTCAGAGTCATTTCTTCCCATTGGCTTTCTGGTTTTATTGAATTAGTCTTTAGGTAATATTTTAAATCCTTTTCATTGGCTAGAAAAGTTCTGTGGTATTTTTTAACTTATTTTTCCTTAAGATTGAAAATCTCATTTTAATTTGGTGGTGTTGGTTCTTGAAAAACCACAATGACACTAAAAGGGAAAGAAGGAAGAGGAGATAGGCCTTTCTGTTAGGTCCAGGCAATTATTTTACTCTGTTTCTTTCCTAAGTACTTTAACTTATCAGGCTCTGACCACATTATGAACTATTTGTCAAGGCCTGCAATGGTAAACTACTTCCACTCAATCATATGTCAAATGCTTACTAGAGTGTTAGGAATAGATGAAGAAATTTAGTCTGGTAAGCATAGTGGTATCACTTTTTACTGATAAAAAAGTTTATATTTTCGGCTGGGTGCAGTGACTCATGCCTGTAATCCCAGCATGTTGGGAGGCCGAGGGGGGCGGATCACGAGGTCAGGAGTTTGAGACCAGCCTGGCCAACATAGTGAAACCCCGTCGCTATTAAAAATACAAAATTAGCTGGGCGTGGTGGCTCATGCCTGTAATCCCCGCTACTTGGGAGGCTTAGGCAGGAGAATCCCTTGAACCCGGGAGGCAGAGGTTGCAGTGAGCTGAGATCGCACCATTGCACTCCAGCCTGGGCAACAAGAGCAAAACTGTGTCTCAAAAAAAAAAAAAAAGAAAAAAGGAAAAAGGTTTATACTTTCAATTTTATACCAGGTCTTTTTTTTAACCAAGCAATAATATAAAACAATTAAAAGCTTAAGTGCAACAATGGGTTAGAGCCTTGCCTTTAACTCACAAAATAATAATGCTTTATTGGAGACGTAAATATTTAAAACACTGAACTATTCTTGAAGTACTCAAAGTTATTACAAAGACAAACAGTATTTTAGTAGAGTCAAGATTACTTTGCTTGTGTCAGAGTTCATCAGTGTTTTGCTAACTGGTAAAACAATGGTTTTCTTACTGCAGATCTTTATTACTGGCAAGAAAAAGTCCCAGAAGTTCTTTTCTCTAACTTATGACTAGAATGCTGAGTAGCTTGAAAATCAATAGGTTCTGGCCTGGAGCTGACTTATTCATTAGTCACAGTGCTCAGGGCCCATGATACTTTCAGTGGCCTATGGAATTGTTTTAACTTTATTTTAAAAACAGAAGAAAAAAAATGAACATAGTAATAAGGAACATATAATATGGAACCTAGCTTGTATTATATTTGTCTTTATACCAATGCAGTTGTAAAATTTAATTTAATATTTTTTCCTGGAGGAAGAGGCTCACAAAGTCCAAATTGTCCAAGGGCCACAAAAGTCATCATGGGGCCCCACCTGTGTTATAAGTCAGGCTCACCCCCCACGTGTATGTGAGATTCAGTCATTTGAACGCCAAAAAAAAAAAAAAAAAGTAAACAGGCTGGGCGCAGTGGCTCACGACTGTAATCCCAGCACTTTGAAAGGCCAAAGCCGGTGGATCGCTTGAGCCTAGGAGTTCGAGACCAGCCTAGGCAATATGGCAACATGGTGAGACCCCATCTCTGCAAAAAATACAAAACTCAGCTGGACGTGGTGGTGAGCTCTGGTAGTCCTAGCTTAGGAGGCTGAGGTGGGAAGATTGCTTGAACTCAGGAGGCAGAGGTTGCAGTGAGCCAAGATTGTGCCAGTGCACTCCAGCCTGGGTGACAGAGTGAGACCCTATCTCAAAAAAAAAAGAGTGAATATTTTCTTTTTTAGAAATGATCTTCTCTGTAAATGAGTCCATAGATATGTCTGCTCATCAGAGAGATGCATGCTTATATCAACAAAGGAAGAAAGAAATGGCATGTTGTTAGGTTAGATGCCATAGTTGTTCCTTCTGTTTTCCTAAAATCAAATAAATATTTCCCTTTCCATACTCATTGATATTCTGTTTGCTTTGTAACATGACTAATTTATTCGGTACTACAAAAACTCCTAGATGGATAGATACGGAGATAATTTTCTGAACAAAATTGTCCCTACATTTTATTCTGTGTGCCTTCTTGTCCAGGGTTTCACCTACCCTGGTTATTTGACGGAAGGGCATCAGGGCAGAGCTGCCACTTAGGGCACACAGCACAGGACTGCCTGGGCGGCAGAAAGATGCACATTCATGTTCCAAGGCACGTCCAGGCACCGGGTGTTGAGGGCGTCCTGATCTTTGCTGTTCTTGCTAGCATTTCCTGAGCCCCTTGCACTGGTGAGTGGGATAACAGGATAGTAGTGTGCCTTTTATTAGAGACACCAAAGATTAGAAATGGTATGTTTTCCAGCCTAGATTTTGCCATTGCTCAGCACAGCGGTGCTCAGTAATCCGTGGTGCCTTGTGGCCCTACTATGTGGCAGCGCTCTTCCCTGGAGGGTAGGCATCACCCACCAGTTTCTTCCATCCCCATCTGACTGAGGCACTGTCACTGCCCTCTCATGAGCAGGTGCAGGAGGACCACACTGAGCCCATCCCAGGTCAGTTGCTACTTTTGTGGTACCTTGGTATTGTATAATCTCAGCACTGAAGGCTTTGTGGGATTGAAATATGACTGCTTTTTACCTCTAAGACTTAGAAATAATATGGTGAAGGCATGCTCAAGAAGGAAACAACACCGCTCAGCCCTTCACATGTCTTCTAGGTGACCTTGCTACTGTGTCCCAGGGCCTTGTAAGTGTTTTCCTCGGGGCTGATGGATTTATTGTAAGGCAGCTAATAGAAGAATGATTGGTGGCTATAGCATAAATGATTCACATTATGAATAAGTAACTTGTTGTATTGAGCTAGACATTGCGAAGAATATAACCATCCAGGGGAATTCTTGGCAGAATGCCAGAGGACAGGGATGGAAATGCAGTGTTTGATCTTTAGAAAGTCACTGAAGTGCTTTCCTTCAGATTCTTCCATTGTAAAACCTCCTGATTATTGCCTGGCTTGGTGGTGTTATGAAAATGCTTTTTAAAAATATGTAAAGTTTAAAATCGTTATACAAACCAAATATAGAAGTTATAAAAATATGCACAGCATTTTTTATACATTTTACAGCATTCAGAAAATGTGCAGATTAACTCTACCTAAGTATTGAACATCTCTTTTCCTTTAAAAAAAGTCTCCTAGAGAAATAGGAACGCTTTTACACTGTTGGTGGGAGTGTAAATTAGTTCAACCATTGTGGAAGATGATGTGGCGATTCCTCAAGGATCTAGAGCCAGAAATACTATTTGATCCAGCAATCCCATTACTGGGTATATACCCAAAGGATTATAAATCATTCTACTCTAAAAACACATGCACACGTATGTTTATTGCGGCACTGCTCACAATAGTGAAGACTTGGAACCAACCCAAATGCCCATCAGTGATAGACTGGATAAAGAAAATGTGACACATGGCCAGGTGCGGTGGCTCACGCCTGCAATCCCAGCACTTAGGGAGGCCGAGGCGGGTAGATCACAAGGTCAGGAGATCAAGACCATCCTGGCTAACACGATGAAACCCCGTCTGTACTAAAAATACAAAAGATTAGCTGGCCATGGTGGTGGGCACCTGTAGTCTCAGCTACTCGGGAGGCTGAGGCAGGAGAATGGTGTGAACCTGGAAGGTGGAGCTTGCAGTGAGCCGAGATTGTGCCACTGCACTCCAGCCTGGGTGACAGAGTGAGACTCCATCTCAAAAAAAAAAAAAAGAAAGAAAATGTGACAAATATACACCGTGGAATACTATGCAGCCATAAGAAAGGATGAGTTCATGTCCTCTGCAGGGACATGGATGAAGCTGGAAACCACCATTCTCACCAAACTAACACAAGAACAGAAAACCAAACACCGCATGTTCTCATAAGTGGGAGTTGAACAATGAGAACACATGGACACAGGGAGGGGAACATCACACACCAGGGCCTGTGGGGGGTTGGGGGGCCAGGAGAGGTATAGCATTAGGAGAAATACCTAATGTAGATGATGGGTTGATGGGTGTAGCAGACCGACATGGCACGTGTATACCTATGTAACAAACCTGCACATTCTGCACATGTATCCCAGAACTTAAAGTATAATAAAAAATAAAAAAAAATCAACCAATAAAAAAAACTCTTCTAGAAATTTGAATACCTTAAGGTGGTATAGGGACTAGACATTTTGTGGGGGAGACTTCCTCATTGTAGACCCTTTAGTTATAGCTGGTGAAGAATCTGAGGGGGTCCCTAACTATTCTTGAGAGAAAAAAGATATGAGTTAAAAAAAAAAATACTTGTTTTCTCTCAAAGGGGTGACCTTTGGAACGAGGAAGGAAGTAGCTCCTGTTCCTGTCCTTGGAACTAGGAATTAGGAGCCTCTTGGACAGTCTGTCCTCAGTCTTGTAGAATTATGGTAATAGGTTTCTGTTGAAAATGAGGAGGGGGAAGGGGACATTGTGGTCAAGTAAGTTTGGGATTTCAGTAAGGTTAATCGGTTTCTGTTGCTGTAGACTCTTTACATGCTGCCCTGAATGGCCTGTGTTCAACAAGGAGGTGTTATAGGCAGGGTTTCCCAAACGTCATTAAGCATGGAGCACCTCCTTTCATGCTACCACTCCTTTAATTTTAAACTACTTTACTAGTTTAAACTACTAAAAACTACTTTAAACTACTTTAGTTTTTAAACCTATTACCATATTGTTCTGTGGAAGATAGTTTGGTAAATGCAGATTTAAGGTCAACTGTGGCGAAGAGAAGTGGCCAGCACAAACACAGAAATGGGTTACAGGAAGAAATATGAATGGATTGAAGCAATAATTGCATTCTGCCCCTGTTGGAGGAGCTCAGAGAAAGACCATTTGGAGGACAAAGTTCTATACAATAGTACCATTCACTCTAGCTGGGTAACTTGTAATGGCACCAACCCTCATGTTTGCTAGTTAGGGAGTCTGTGGCCTTTTGCTATCTTGTTGGGCTGACTCTGTGTTCCATGCATAAAAGTGATAGGGTATCCCAAAACATTTAGTTATAGCACTGGCTCCAGGACCAATGAAGAATGACTTTCAGTCATCTCAAATTCTTAGGTGAAAATTTGTTTAGACCTTTTGCTATCAAACTACCTCCAATCTAGTAAGACTTGACAGATCCTGATGGACTCCTTAGGCAACACATGGTTCAAAGAGAAGTGGCATAAAATTACTTAGCCGAAGTTGTTATTGATAACTTCATTAAAAGTGACCTGTGTGGGATGATCAAGAATTTCTGCTTTGTAGAAAGCACTGAGCTAAGTACTGTGAAGGATATGAAGGCAAAGATACAAGGCTTCTGCCAATAAATTAGAAATTAATCTGAAATTTAGGGTACCAAAGCAGTTAGAAAGGTGATCAGAAGAAATGGGCTTCACTTGTGAAAGGGCCGTGTCTTTGAAAATACTGCTTATTTTCTGTTGGTTGGGTACAATTATTAATTAAGTCAAAATTGTTTAATTGTTATTCAAATCATCAACATCCTTAACTTTTCGACTTGACCTATCATTGTCTGAGAGAGCTGCTTTAGAGCTCTCCTTGTATTGGTAGATTATCAGTATTTGCTTTTAGTTGTATCAATTTTCCCTTAATATGTTTCAAGGCTATGTTTCAGATGCATAATGGTTAGCAAGTTATTCACTTGTTATAAAGCTAGGTACAAGATCATTGTTGTACTTTAAAAACCAGATAGAATGTCATAGCCCCATGCAGTACGGAATCATGGATGTCTCATGTTCTTAACATCTGTAGCTGATGATCAACTTGGATAGACCCACCAGGGGCTTGCTCAGGGACCATCTCTAATAGGCATGGAAAGACTGTCACCTAAAATGTCAAAAGGACCAGATGTGCCCAGTAGTGCCAGATCTGCTTTTAGCAGCTGTGGATGAGGAATCCAGTGTCTGGAACAGACATTTAGTTATAATATTTGAAAAACTTGTAGAAGCACTGGACCAGATTCCCCAAGCTTAAGAAGTCAATAAAACAAAATTACCCACCTTTAGGCTTTAGGTAGTCAAAGCCTACATTCATGTTGACTGAGCTACAGCCAACCTTACCTCCCCTCCGCCTTGTCTCCTTTCTTCCTGTCTCATCCCAGATCCCAGCCATCCTCATTTCAGTTGCATTGTCCCGGGTAGGCATACTTCAGAAGTCTGTGTTTTATTGCATTATACCGTCATGCCTTTTCTGTGCCACAGGAAAGCCTGTTCTAGAGGAAGATTACATCTGTGATAAAAACTTTTAGAGTTAAGTAGGGTATTAAAGCAATCATTGTGTTTTAAAATAGAAAAACAAGGAATTGCAATTGATCTTAAGTCCTGTATTAAGGCGAGTATTTTCTTTTAATATTCTTTGTCTTAAAAAAAAATGTGAGGCCTGGCTTCTTATAGTGTTGTAACTTCGTATACATTCTTTTGATTTCTAAAGCATAGTCATTCAAAGATAAACGGAGTTCAGCAATTTCCCAGGTCCTCATAAATGGAATATAGCAACCAGACTCTTAGTCAAACGCTTGCCAAATCATTTCTCTCTGGTTTCCCTTTAATTCCTAAGCCCCTGCCCTCATTTCTAAGTCTTCTCAATTGAGGACTTCCAGTCACCTCTGTGATCACATATTCTTAAAGCTGCCTCTAACTCCTAACTCTCCTCTTTGAGGAAATGAAGGGATTTTTAGTGCAGCCACATCACTTTGAAGCAGTGTTTGACATCTCTCTCCTTTCCTCCTCCCTGCTCCTCACCCTGCCCTTAATATCAAATTTGTTAGCAAATCTCACTATATTTACCTTACCAGCTGTCTCATCTCTGCTTTTTCATTTCCACTGCCTTCAGAAAGCAAAAAACTAACATTTGCACATTTACGATAAGCTACATGCTATATATTATTTCTTAATTATTTTAGCCTTGTGCAGTTATCATTAATTGGATTTTACAGATTAGGAGGCTGAAGCTTGCAGAAATCTAAGTCACTGCATAACTCATGCAACTGGCAGTTTTTGAAACAGTTTGAGATCTAAATACCCAACTGCAACCCCAAGCCCAGTGTCATCTTCACAGCCGTCAGATGTGCACGCAGCCCAGCCATGCTGTGTGCACCCGTGTTGGGACTGGGTTCTCTCTCTCTCTTGTTTCTCTGAACTCGTGAACCTCCTGTTCATTCAGTCCACCAGGCTGGTCCACCCAAAGTGCTGAGTTAATTATGTCAGGTGTCTGGTCTAAAACTTACAATGACATGTTGTTGCTTGCTCTGTAAGCTCCAAGGCATTTTTTTTTTCAGTTTTAATTCAAGTGTTCTAAAAAGTATTTTGGGTACAACCAGAACTCTCTCTGCTCCTTGGAGTCAGTGTGAAAGGAACACAGTGGGCTCTGGGGTCAGCTAGACCTGGATGTGGATCACAGCTCACCTCTTCATTGGGAGGCCTCAGGCAAGTTATTTGCCAGCCTCACCTACAAAAGCATGATGCTAAGCTCATTTCAGTTTAGTTGTGGATATCAGAGCGTATGTATACAATGCCTGCCATAGTGAGTGTCTGGCCCTTGGCAGACTGTCAAATGGAGCTATGGAGCAGCAGCAGCAGTAATATTATTATCTAGACCTTATCTGTCCTTTTAAACTCAGTTCAGATTCCTTCTCCTTTTTAAATTACTGCAACCTGATTTTATCTGCCCCTGCCTCTAAGTTGCTGTATCAGTTAGCCTCTGAACAATTCATTTAGCAATTTTAATTATATATTGCCTCTTGACACTGCTTTGTGATCTTAAAAACTCTGCTTCAAATACCTACTTGGTTGCTTTTCCTGAGTGCTGTTAATTCCTGCTCTAATGGACTAAAGTAATTTGAAGGCAGGACTAGGTTTTATGCATGGCACGCAGTCCGGTGCCTTACATGTAACTACTCACAAACTTTTTTGATCCAAAATTTAGAAACTTCACACGCATTCATAAGAAATCAATAAAAATAAGCTAAGTTGGTTTCAGATACAGAGGGTTCCCAGGAAGGTGTGTACATTGGCAATTAGCCCAAATGTCTTTGTTCATAATTTTGTTTTTTTTAAGTAGAGACAGGGTTTCACCATATTGGCCAGGCCGGTCTTGAACTCCTGGCCTCAAGTGATCTGCCTGCCTCAGCCTCCCAAAGTGCTGGGATTACAGGCATGAGCCACCATGCCTGGCCTGTTCATAATTCTTAATGTGAAAAATATTACAGGGTAAATTTTAAAACTAAGTAATTTTACTCTCCAACATGTTTGATAAAACTGTCTTTTAAACTCTGAGAAACCTTAAAACATGGCTGTATATAGAAACATGTTTTATTTTCTTAGAGTTAACACACTAAATGAGGAACCATTCTAATTTTTTCATGATGATTATCTTCCAGGTGTAAATTTTTCTCAGGTGGATTTACATGTTTCTCTCCAGCCTCTCCAATCCAGATAAATAATTCTTCTCTCCTCCCTACCAAATTTTTCCTTTGGAGAGTCTGATGGAGAGGATGATGCTCTAAAAATATGTCTGAGGAAGGGCTCTTCTAGAGATAAAAATGTGGCACCTTTCAGTTGACAAAATAATTTCATTAAGTATGGGCTTCTTAGTTTATTTAAGCACCTCATACTCAGAGCCAGTTGTTAAAAACTCCATACTTTATCTATAATTGCAACTGGAGCTTTGAAGGCCTCTTCTTAAACCATAGAGGCATTGGTGAAAGAAAAATTATTTGGAACAAGTTGTAGGTAAGTCTCACCTGCCAACGTGTGTGTTTTATCCTGGTCACATTTCAGTGCATTTGCACAAAGTCTATTTCTAAACAAAAGACGTATTATTAATTTTGCCAGTGTTTTGCCTACATAGAAAAAGGTGTTTGTGGAAATACTTACCTAAGGATGAAAGATGTCTCGTTGATCTGCCAAGCTTAATGTTGCTAAATTGAACTGTGCTGGGAGATCCTTTGGATGGGCCCTTTCCAAAGAGAATGGGATTCTTCCTTCGTGGGGTCAAGGAGGGGAAGTGAATAGTGGAAACTGGATCCCTCAGCTGAGGAAAGGTTTCCTCCCCTGGAATAGAATGCATGGTTCTGTGAGCGAATTTGAATGTGTTGCTTTGGGCCCTTGGTCTCACTCGCCTTGTCTACATGGTGATGCTAGAAGAAGCCTTGGCCAGTGTAGGGCATAGGCTTGTCCAGCGCTCACTAACATTAGAATTCACCAAAATATCTCTCTCAACAACATTCCGAAGAAAATCTTCAAAAAGTTTTTAAGAATATTTGAACCTTCAGGATTAGGATTTTTATAGAGAAAGACTGAGAACAAATCAGGATTCAGTCAGTAAAGCCATGCATATATACAACAGATGTTATATGCAGGCAATCTTCCACTTAAGCCAGGGTTTTTTTCCCCAAAAGTTCATTTGAAAAACATTTTGGAGTGGATTCTTTCCTTGTTAGACATAAAGCTATGCATGTGAAGTCTTCAGGCACACAGAGCCTATTTAACTCATCCTGTGCCTGAAATACAGTTAGGGCCATCTGGGGGCCAGTTCCCATTACTGATGTTCTTCCCATTGTTCCTGTAAACACTGAAATTCCAATATTTGTGGAGAAAAACCATGTTCTGGAGTGGTTCTTGCAACTAGAGAATGTGGTGGAAACATTCTTTATTAGGCCATGTATCTTGATATTAGAGTTTAGAGATACGCCTATTAGCTGTGAAACTATAGTGATATGGAAATCAGTAACCATGTATAAGAATGATTCAGGGGAGCTTCATGTGTATATTAGAGCAATAACAGAAGCACCTTATGATTATGTAGCACTTGAACATTTGAAAAATTTATGTATTATCCCCATTTTAATTTTGAAACTCTGAGACCCAAGCATTCTTGTTTGTTTTGTGGCAAGAGCTTAGGTGGAATGATTTGAAATAAACAATAAGGCAGAGGCCAGGATCCCGAGAGAAGGATGAGGAGACAGTCAGAATGAGGGCCCGAGGGAGTGGAGGGAGAGGCGGATAGTTCAGAAGAGTGTGTCGTGGACCACAGGACCATCCTACCCTCACTGTATATCCCAAGGCGAGAACCCAAATGTGGATAGTGTTAGGTTGAAGGAGAGAAGAAGGCAGGGGATAAGGAAATGTTTTTCTCCTCCTGTCAGTCAGCTCCTAATTTTCCCAGTATGGTTTCCTTCTGGTGTCTTCAACACATTCTTCTAGAAAACATTGATAACCTTTGGTCAGCTCCTGCATTTGAGGAACATGTTGAGCTAAAAAGCATTTTTAAGCAGGGCTAGGAACCATATATATACCATTGGAACCCGGAACAGATTTTCCTGTAGAAATAAACAACCATTTACAAAGAGTGTTTTGGAACAAGCTCCATCTTCTGTTTTGTTTTGTTTTGTTTTGTTTTTTAGAGACAGAGTCTCACTTTGTCACCCAGGCTGGAGTACAGTGGCACCATCTCAGCTCACTGCAACCTCCGCCTCCCAAGCTCAAGTGATTCTCCTGCCTCAGCCTCCCGAGTAGCTGAGATTACAGGTGTGCGCCACCCCACCTGGCTAATTTTTGTGTTTTTAGTAGAGACAGGGTTTCGTCATGTTGGCCAGGCTGGTCTTGAACTCCTGACCGCCCACCTCAGCCTCGGAAAGTGCTAGGATTATAGGCGTGAGCCACCGCGCCCGGCCCAAGCTCCATCTTTAAATGTGTTCTGCCTGTGCTTGCAGGAACCGGTGAGGCTGTGAAGAGAATAGTAAAACGCTGCATTCTCACGGGGGTTCAAAGCTTTTTCCTCTGAAACGCAATAAACTGTTCTACCACTTCCTACACCTCAAGACAAGTGTCAACTATGTATTTTTTAGACAAAAAATTTGAAAGCTTTTTATGTTTTATGATATTTTATGAACATGAGCTTTTCTATCTGAAGAACTTTAAAGCACTTATAAAAAGTATGATGATACTCATGGGGTCACTTTAGAGTACACAAGAAAACAGACGGGAAGAGGTTTGTTGACATGACATGCTGACCTGCTGACCTGATGTGAGATATTGAACACGTTATTTTTCTTCCCCCATGGTCGTTCTTCTGACCATCTTGAAAGATAGCCAAGAAAGCTTTTTCTTCCAATTATTGTAGGTTCATTCAGACCTGCAATTAAACAAATTATCCATGTTTTGAGAATATTGATTTTAAACATTAAATGTTTACATTTCTATAGAGAGAGAATTCATTCTCTGCCCCCTACCACCAGATTTTAGCCTTAAAGGCAAGTTATTTAGTTTTGCTTATTCTCATACACTGAACAGTTGTTTAGGAAATGGCTTAAATAATGTGGTCTCTTGATTCAGGAAAATGTGGCTCACAAATGAACCATTTAGAGCAAATGGTGCATCTTTTATATCTTAGATTTATAGTGCAATGAAGACATACTCTAAAGTTCAAATTTTTATTTTTATGGTTCAGTATATTTGCAGGAAGAAAGGACTAGAGATTTTTCAGGCACTTTCTTTTCTCTCTCTCTCTTTTTTTTTTTTTTTTTTTGAGATGGAGTCTCACTCTGTTGTCCAGGCTGGAGTGCAGTGGCATGATCTTGGCTCACTGCAACCTCCACCTCCTGGGTTCGAATGATTCTTCTGCCTCAGTCTCCTGAGCAGCTGGGACTACAGGCGCCTGCCACCACGCCTAGCTAATTTTTGTGTTTTTAGTAGAGACGGGGTTTCACCATATTGGCCAGGCTGGTCTCGAACTCCTGACCTCGTGATCCGCCCGCCTTGGCCTCCCAAAGTACTGGGATTATAGGTGTGAGCCACTGCGCCTGGCTGGCACTTTCTATACTAATGTTCAAAGCACATTCACATCTATTGTACCTTTTATCTCCCACTCTCCATCTCCAGGTTTATATTTTCATTGGTACTTTATCAGAACACTTTGTACTGTGATAGCAACTCTTACTCAAATTTGGTAAAACAAACAGAAATGAGTAAATTGCTCTTGAAGGAGTACAGCCTCTAAGACTCATTGGTTCAGTGACTCAGAAACATCACTGAGGACTCAGTTTCTTCCCATCTCTCTGCTCTACCATCCGTGGGGTTGGCTTCTTTCTCAGGCAGTTTCCCCTAAGTGGTCACAAGATGTCTACTAGCCACAAATGGAATAAGAGGTTCCCTTGTCCATGTGCACCAGGAGATAGAAACCTCTTCACAGCCTTTCAATACATATTGTCCCTTCTTTTGATCTGATGTGGCCACTTACATCATGAAGGGCAGTAACCGTACTCAATGCCCGCACTGATGGGCTTACATCTGGCAGGATCCACCTCTAGGGCTGGGGATGGCTTAGCTCCAGCTACGCCATATGACTATGTGTAGAAGAAACAAGGAAGTGGTTACCTTGGGGAGAAGTAGAGAACAAATGCTGGGTAAGAAACCAGTAGCGCCATTAAAATGGGGCCATTGTACTTCATTGTGGCATTCTATTTATTCTCTAAATAAAACAAATTCTGAATATAATCTGTGAATCCCTGGCTCTTATCTCTACACACTATTGCAGACTCTCCCTCCTTCTTCAGAGTCCCTCAAGGCATTTCGTGGCACCGTGGTGGGGGTGCCTCGTGTTGTGAAGGGCTGTGGTGGTGTCTTCTTCTCTGGTCCAGGTCGCTGAATCTCCTTGACTGGAAGGTGCTGGCAGTTCAGCTGACACCGCCGTCTAGAATCACTCAAGCACGAGAGCCCGCCCTGGGCCAACTGGGGCTTTGTTCTTTGGGATATGTGCAAGAATCATACCACACTCATCGCAGAATTGGGGGAGATGCTTCTATCTCGGGGAGTTTTAAGTGACAGTTACTCTATCAGATTACTCTGTTGCTTTCTGCTTTCCATTCCTTTGTCTTTAGGATTTAGACATAGGCTGTGGGAACAGAGCCAGATGACAATAAGGCCAATAATTGGGCTGCTGAGAATGGCTTCCAAGCTGCTGGCGAGGACAGCTGGGTAGAGATAGGTTGCAACCGGGAGAACAGGCTCCTTGGGGTATTTAGTGCCCAAGTTAAATAGACCAATATAGGTGATCTGGGAACACATTTATCCTTATGCATGATCTGTGAGAAACTGGGTTCCAGACTTGAAGTCTGGGCTCAGAATGATTTAGAACACAATCTGTTTGCAGGTTGCAAGTTACTTAAATAAATTATCGCTCTTCTTGGCTCTATTGTCACCCACTCTTCCCCAAAACACTATGTCATTAGAAGAGAAAGCTAATATAATAGAAAAAATAGAACTTTTCTTCCTGCCTGTATCAAGGCAGTAATGATTTGATTTAATAATGAATGTCGTGGCTCACGCCTATAATCCCAACACTTTGGGAGGCCGAGGCAGGTAGATCACGAGGTCAGGAGTTCAAGACCAGTCTGGCTAACACGGTGAAACCCTGTCTCTACAAAAAATACAAAAAATTAGCTGGGCATGGTGGCACGTGCCTGTAGTCCCAGCTACTCAGTAGGCTGAGGCAGGAGAATCACTTGAACCCAGGAGGCGGAGGTTGCAGTGATCCGAGATTGTACCACTGCACTCTAGCCTGGGCAACAGAGCAAGACTCCATCTCAAAAAAATAAAATAAAAATAAAAATAAAAATATTAATGTGAAGGCTGAGCAGGGGGACTTTTTTTTTTTTTTCAATTTCTTTGCTGCATCAGCACAGGTTCTTGGGGAAATGCTCTGGTTTCTGTCAACTATAGAATCAGTGGTAAAATTCCCAGCTGCTTCTGGCATTTGTCCCTTTATTCCCTATGGTTTGGCCAACCAGGGCAGTTGGTTGGGGTAGCATGGGAAGCCCACAGGAGCTCAGTCATAAGGGGAAGGCACAGTTAAGGCTAAAGGAATCCATAATGTATAAACTTGGCCTCACTGAGCCATCTGCCCATGATGGGGCCTTGCCTCCACCTCTCCTGTGGAATGGTTATCCTATAGGTGGTCTGATGTCCCCCTCATGTCTTTCCACGTTGGAAATGCTCTCGTTTAGACAACAATTTCCTGTTAAAAAACAAAAGCATAGCAACAGAAATATGTGGTTTCTTCTGAGTCCTTCCTCTACCCTGGCAGTACTCTGGATGAAAAGAGTCAAGTTCTATAAATATAATGCAGCTTCCTGGACAAAATGTATTAAAAGGGTCAGATGTTCCACTTTCTGCAATCCAATGGAGTTGTGGTTGTCTGAAGTCAACTGATGCATTCAGGTTGGAATGGCGCCCAGGGAAGAGAGTTTAGGAACAAGCTTAAACTTGGCCTTCCTCTCATTACACTGAGTTCGCCACGGGATAACACTGTCTCCCACCCTCAAGGGTTTCCATGGTCTGACCAGCTGCAGCTCCTGTCACTTCCCCATCCCACACTCCCTCTGCTTCGGCTGTGTTGGTCTGTTCATTGCTAACTTGCGTCTGTTTGCCAGCTTGCTCCATCTTCTCTGCTTGGGGCAGGATCAGATAACCAATGAGCCCAGTGTCTCTACCACTCCCTTTGCTCACCTCTGCAGTACCTAGGTGTTCATTGCAGACACAGAAAAGACCTACACCTAAATATCTCATGTTATTGATGAGAAAATTGCAGTCCGGAGAGAGCTGGCAATACCATCAAACGTGCACAGCAAGTTCATGTCAGAGACTGAGCTGGAATCAAGATATCTTGCCTTCTAGCTTCATATAGTTGCCATCATACCAGCTGCATTGATAATTTTTTTTTTTTTTTGAGATGGAGTCTCACTCTGTTTCCCAGGCTGGAGTGCAGTGGCGCAATCTCGGCTCACTGCAATCTCCGCCTCCCGGGTTCACACCATTCTCCTGCCTCAGCCTCCCAAGTAGCTGGGACTACAGGTGCCCACCACCACACCCGGCTAATTTTTTTATATTTTAGTATATGGAGTTTCACCGCGTTAGCCAGGATGGTCTCGATCTCCTGACCTCGTGATCCACCCAACTCGGCCTCCCAAAGTGCTGGGATTACAGGCGTGAGCCACCACGCCCAGTCTGATAAGATTTTTAAATTTTCTCCAAAAAGGGGTGTGTGTGTATTTGTGTGTGTGTGTACAATGCTTAGGGATGCCAAGCTATTTAAATCATATAGCATGAAAACTGGGCCTGTCTAAACATATATTAGGGTTGAGTCTGCATCACCTTTAGTTAGCTAACTACTAATATTTCAAGTTTTTAGCATCCCTAAAATGTTTGCTCACCAGTCTTTTTAAATATTATATTGCTGTGGACATAATTTTTTTAAAAAGAATTTCTACATGTGATTTTGCGAATACTTAGTCTTTGACTAAGGGTTGACTCTAAAAAGGCTGTTTCTATTATCTGTTCAACCAAGTCTTGAGTTTTCAACATATATGTACTAAACAGCCTTATGTTGTCTTAATATGACACTAAAATGGGGTTCAAGGCAGAACATGCTTCTGTTTGTTACAATTTAGGATTATAAGGTATCTTGGAAAATAGTAGTCTGAAGTAGAGAATCCAATGACAGCCTCCTGTGGTTTATTACTTTTATTTATAGCAGTCTACTTTTTCCTATTTGCAACCGATTTGGCTAAACAATGTTTTATTAATTCAAGCAGGAATATTTTCCTGCATTGAATTTGCATTAAAATTGCCTAGGAAATAATATTACCAGGTTTTCCTCACACACCCTCTATGCTGCTAGAGAACTTTTAGAAAAGCTGAATTCAGAAGTCTGCAAAGAAATGAAACTGTGAAAAGTAGAGGTGACTCTCCTTTAGAACTACGAGGGATAGTGAATCCATCAACAGTCACAAGTAAAAATACTGTCTTCTTGTGGTAGAGTGCTACTTATTCCTTTAAAAGCTTTTCCAGCCCATCAGCAGGTATTAAAATGTTCAAGGCCTCTTGTCTTTTTGTAAGATGTGTGTATAAAAAAGAATTCAGAGCAGAAGGTTTGAAGATTGTCTTGTATACAAGGGCGGCTAAAATACGTGCAATAGGTCTTTCCAGGAATATGAAAGTGAAGATTGATGCCGAAAGTCTCATTGCTGTTTTTCTAAACTGGTTGCTGTTGGCTGTGAAAGCTTTCTTTGAATTAGTGAAGGTTTCATGTGCCCACACATAGCCTGAAGTGAGAAACTCACTGTTGCTTGTACTTGCCAAAAGCAGACATAAAGCATTGGCTGCCCTACCTGTAACTTCTCCTAAAAACAGAACACAAAATTATCATGGGAGCCTTCAACAGCTCGAACACCATCTAAACAAAGTGAAAAGTGATTGGATTCTTTATGGCTCCCTCAAAGATTTTTCAACTCCCTGTAGTCCAGTTCCAAAAAAAGGAATGATGGTTTTCTTGGAGAGCCAACAGTTCCCTTTGTAAGTTTCTGGAATTTTTGTACATGATATTTTGAGTTCTTCTACAATAAAATTTAATGGTCCATTTGAGAAAGTGTACTCATATTAAGTGTAGTGTCTATTATTGGGTAGTCTGAGACAATTCCTGAGTGCTCAACTCTCCTTTGATCTGTGGAAACATAGTGGTTGCCATGGAGTCTTGCTGGCCGATGACCAAGTAGGAGTTCCACTTTCCACTCAGCTGGGCGCAGTGTTCCTAATCAGGCCGGACCTGAAACTCTAGCACAAAGGACTTTAAAACCGGAATGCTTTATGTGTAATGACTGAAAATAAGTTGATTATTTGTAGGGCAGAGTATGGTAAAGGTTAAAAATTTCATGTTTCACTTGTTTAAATTTTGATTTGTTTCTGGAAAAATATTTTAGTCTTCTGATGATACGACATGTAAAATTCTCTCTAGTCCCCCTGCTTTGTACAAAGTAATACAAAACAAGATTTGTCTTATTTGACCTTAAATATAAATAAAATGGCAGCTGAATTATTGTGAGCGATGTAGCTCAAGTATCTGGCCATCATCTTTGCATTTTATTGCAGTGATGACTCCATGCCATTGTTAATCTGGATTTATTTTTAAACAGTTTAACTAGGGCCTTTTTTTGCAGGCTTTTCTTTGTTTCTCCCCTACTTAGTTCTGAGGAAAGCCTAAAATAAGATCCCTGTAAACACTGATGTTCATTTTTTAACTCAAACATTTGCACAGCCCCACTGTGGGTTCAGGAAAGACAAAAGGAGGCTCCTGACTTAGATCTAGCCCTCAAATAGAGAGGGGAGAAAGCCTTGAAGACACATCACTGTAGATAGCTGGGATGTGTTTTTGCTGTACAGAATGAGTAGGAGTGAGGAGAAAAGATGACTTTTGTCTGGATAGATGGGGGGTTGAAGAGGCTTCTGAGATGGTTTTTGATTGCCTACCGAGATCATTCTCTGACCTAGTTTGATGTCTAACTCCCTTATAATTGCATCAGCTTGAACCCATAAGGCTTCAGTCTGTGGGGAGAATTAACCCTTTAGCTAATGGATAAAATAACGCGACGTTCTTTGGGGTTAAATTTTTGCCTAAATTACTTTTAATACCTTACTCGATGTCAAAGTTACTGGAACTGTTTATTTAGTCCTTTCGGCATCATCCTATGCCATGTAAAGAATTATTCTTTTTTTTTTTTTGAGATGGGAATTTTGCTCTTGTTGCCCAGGCTGGAGTGCAGTTGCGCGATCATGCCTCACTGCAACCTCCACCTCCCAGGTTCAAACGATTCTCCTGCCTCAGCCTCCCGAGTAGCTGGGATTACAGGCGCCTGCCACCACGCCCAGCTAATTTTTTGTATTTTTAGTAGAGACAGGGTTTCACTATGTTGGCCAGACTGGTCTCAAACTCCTGACCTCAGGCGATCCACCCACCTCGGCCTCCCACAGTGCTGGGATTACAGGCGTGAGCCACCATGCCTGGCCAAGAATGATTTCTTAAACTTCAATCAGGTCCTTACCAAAAATGATCTTCATGTGGACATTGCCGTAACCCAGATTTTGATCCTAAAATGTATTTCTAATTTCCTTTTCAAACCATTCCTGGGATAACTAAGGGATTTTTGTGTTTAAAGAAAACAGTGGCTTTATTAATTTTTACCCTTGGTCCTCAATGAGATAATTGTTTATTTTTCTTCATAAGCCCCATGGGTTTTGATAGAAGAAAAATATTGATTATACAGTATTTTCACATGTTTATGTTTTCAAAGTAAATAAACAATGAGGAATCAATTTTCAAAAATCAGTAACATTGTGGGTTTTTTTCTAATAAAAAATCAACTTACACAGGTTTTTCTTTTCATAGCCTTCCACTGACCTTTATTTCATTGACTTTATAAGGAATATGTTCTATTTTGTTCATATTTGTTCATATTTTTAAAGCCATGTATAAGATAAACGTTGCGTTTGTAATAAAGAGTAAACCTAAGAACAAGGCACAGAGATGGAAGGCTAACCCAGAAGGACAACATCGAAGCCCTGAGCAGGGCGGCCACCTACGCTACACAGCCGCAGCATGCGCTACCAGTACCAGTCACAAATCTGAGCATGGGCGCCCCCTGGAGTTGTACCAACATGTCAGTCCTAGAACTAAGGGTAATAAAAAATGCTTTTGCATTCTTGTGCTCATTCAGCAAAACTTTGGGGTTCCCTATTTATCCTGGGAAGAGTGGGGAAACCCTGGGCCACATGAGCATACATAGATAGCTAAAGGGTCTGTTGGTTGTTGACCCCACATAGTCCATTTGGCTGAGGGAAATGACATAATGTTAACGCTTATGTTGCTTCTTTTTCTGTTTTATTTTATTATTGTTGTTGTTGTTATATAAGTTCTTTAGTGGTACCCATCACCCATGCATATACTGCACCATATTTATAGGCTTTTATCCCTTGCCCCCCTGCCATTCTTTCCCCCAAGTCCCCAAAGTCCATTGTATCATTCTTATGCCGTTGCGTCCTCATAGCTGAGTTCCCACATACCAGTGAGAACATACAATGTTTGGTTTTCCATTCCTGGGTTACATCACTTAGAATAATAGTCTCCAATCTCATCCAGGTCACTGCAAATGCTGTTAATTCATTCCTTTTTATGGTTACATAGTATTCCATCATATATATATATATATATATATATATATATATATATATATATATATACACACACACACCAGTTTATTTATCCACTCATTGATTGATGGGAATTTGGGTTGGTTCCGCAGTTGTGAATTGTTCTGCTATAAACATGCATGTGTAAGTATCTTTTTTGAATAACGACTTCTTTTCCTCTGGGTAAATACCTGGTAGTGGGATTGCAGGATCACATGGTAGATCTACTTTTAGTTCTTTAAGGAATCTCCACAGTATTTTCAATAGTGGCTGTACTAGTTTACATTTCCACCAGCAGTGTAGAAGTGTTCCCTGTTCACTGCATCCACACCATATGTTGCTTCTTTTTCCTCCGTCCTAGAGTATTCCTTAAAAGAGACAGAGCCATTATGGGTAAGAAGGAACCAGTGCCCCAGACTGTTGAGGAATTGGTCAAGTCAGAAATCACTTGCTCACTCTGAGCCAACATTTATGGAAGGACTCCATATGCCGGGCACTGTAGTAAGTGCTGAGGAGACAGTGCTTACATTGGTAGTGACACCTGCAAGAAGCTTAGAGTCTAGTGGAGCTGAAAGACAACGGTTTAAAAAACCCCAAGTATATTATTTTAAATTGTGGTCAGTGCTATGAATGAAGAGACCAGGATGCTCTAAGAGATTACATTCTAGTCACAGGAAAAGATTAGGGAAGGCCTACATGAAGTTGGGACATGAATGAAAGAGTGAATGAATGGAAAACCAGTGAGGGTGGAGGCAGTGAGCAGTGGGGATGGGGTTGGAGAGAGAGATGAGGACTAGCTCTTGCACAGCCTTGCAGACCATGTTAAGGAGTTTGGTTTTTATTCTAAATGCAATGGGACTATATTTATAGGTTTTAAGTAGGAGGGTGATGGAATCCAGTTCGGCTTTCTAAAGATCCACTAGCTATTGGGTGAGAATGAATTACAGAAAGTGGGGTGGTAAAGGGATGACAAGTTAGAAGCCTTGTGCTGCAGGCCAGTCAAGAGCTGGTGGTGGTCCCTTGGGCCAAGGGGTCCCTGATAATAGAGAAGTTATTCTCCAGGACACAAAAAAATATGCAGATGTTATCAAAGAACCACTCTTTGGGTAATGGAAAAAGAAAATGCTAAGTCTTAATCCCAATATTTCCCCCACCTAACTCACCTTTTATCTGCTGTGCAAGTACTCCCTCCTTCTCTCTATACAGTGGAGAAAATTAGAGCCTGATTCCGTGGATGTTCATATGAATAAATTAATGCTACGAGGTGCTTGGAAGTCCAGTGCAAAGTCTAGCAGTTGCCGCTACCTCCTCTGCTTTCCTCGATGTTCCGTTAAGTTCCCAGGGGAGGCCAGGCAGCATTTATATTGTTTGATCATGGAGATGAGTGAAAATTGAGATTAAGGATGATTTCACAATTGTCTTAGAAATGGAATTCTTTGAAAATATTTCATTAGTTGCTCATTCTAAGTATTAGCCTATATTAAATTGATGCTCTATTTCACCAGTAGGAGCATTTAGGTGAAATCAGAGGATAGAAAATATCAGTTGATAATTTAAGGAATGGAAAAAGAAAAATATAGTTATCTGTTGTTTATTTGTAGATGTTTAATTTCATTTCCAACCAGGTCATTTTATAAAGACAGGAAGATGAGAAGTCCTCATTTTTCAAGTTTGAGTGAGAAGAAAGTATACCATTTATAGATAAAAAAGATAAGATTAAATAAAGTAACTGCCACCTTCTGATGCTCTCATTTCTCTCAGTATTTCTGCAGGTAGACTGAAAGCATGAGTGTCTCCTTTTGAGCAGAATGAAATAAATAATTCAGCATTTTCTACTGCATATCAACTCTCTGCTTATTTCCCCCTTCAAATTGCATATTCTGGCAAGATTTCTCACTTGTAAAAGCATTTAATTACTGTGTTTGGCAGTCGTGGTTGGTTGCATTATATAAACAAACACCTACTTCAAACATTGAAACTGATTTTTTTCATAGTCGGCTGGAAAGCAAGACTATTTGATGTTCAGTTTGGATGCCCTATTTCTGATTATATAATTTAGGTCTGGGAATAGAATTTTGGCATTTATCTGCAGTTCTTATGCCATAGAAAATTAACCTTTAGCATCCTCTCTAAAAGGGCAAATCATCATGCATACAAGTTCCAAAAAAAACTTTTAAGGTAAGCTTCCTTCTAGTAAAAGATTTTTCTGTCTTCAAGCAAATGCACATCTCTCTAGTACTGTGTTACCTTCAAATATTCTGTGTAATCTGTGACCTCTGCAGAGCCATAGCTAACTCAGCCCCCAAGCCAGACATGGAAGGATCCCTAGGTGTTTAGCTGAAGATCTTGGTAGACAAGGTTCATTTTCTTCGGCCTGTCTATAGGCAATGCTTGCTTTCGAATCCTTAAATATATTCAAGAACACTTCTCAGCTCACCAGATTCTAGAGCACTGTGTACACTTGTAGTCAAGTACAACTCAGGAAAGCCAAAGCCCTTAATGAACTCTTTCTTTTCTCTTCTCCTTCCTTCCTTCTTCTCTCTTCCTGTCTTTCTTTCCTTCCTTCCTTCTTTCCTTCCTTTCTTTCCCTCTTCCCTCCCCTCCCCTCCCCTCCCTCTCCTCTTTTTTCAGGGTCTTACTCTGTCACCCAGGCTGGAGTGCAGTGGCACAATCACGACTCACTGCAGCCTCAACCTCCTTGGCTGAGGTGATCTCCCATCTCAGTCTCCCAAGTAGCTGGGCCTACAGGCGTAAGCCACCATGCCTGGCTAAATTTTTTTGTATTTTTTGTAGAGATGAGCTTTTGCTACGTTGCTGCAGGCTGGTCTCAAACTCCTGGGCTCAAGCATTCCACCCAACTTGGCCTCCCAAAGTGCTGCAATTATGGGCGTGTGCCACCGTGCTCACCCTATGAACTGTTTTTTTCTAAGCTCAGTTTGTAGAAGAGAGCCTGACCTCCCTCTCCACCACACACCACACACACAAAGTGTGTGGACATGAGGAATTTATTTAAGGAAAAAAAGAATCTTTGAATGTGTATCAGCCTATCAGTGTTTATTAATCCCAGCTCCTCCACCTTCTTCTTAGTCTACTCTCTGTTATAGATTCAACCCTGAGGCAGGGCAACAATTTGAATCATCGGGGAAGGTTAAATTATAGTTTGTAGACCGCCTTTACCTATCAAGTTAGGGATGTGCATGACCCAGTTTAGGAAAAAAAAAATTAACAAGCGTTGAAAAGGTTTTTATTGTTAACCCTAAAGTTAACAGAAAGTTCAGTTAAGCAGAACTTTTCATCTCTTAAGGAATTTGGATAACTGCTCTTTTACTCTACTGTTAATGACAAAGAATGACCTCAGAGTCCAAGCTCTCTTCTCTTTCTGAGAATTAACCTGCAATCAGGAAGTGATATAAACTCTTCTAAGAATTATATCCACCTAAATGAAGAGTAGAGAGCTAGCCTGGTTCAAAGCATTGTTATCAGTTATTATAGACCTACACTTATGGCACCTGAGTTTCACTTTTGTTTCAAGTTACTTAATGCCAGATTACACCTGTAACTCACTCTCTCTCTCTCTCTCTCTCTCTCTCTCTCTCTCTCTCTCTCTCTCTCTCTCCTCTCTCTGTCCTCTCTCTCCTCTCTCCTCTCTCTCCTCTCTCCCCCTCCCCTTCTCTTCTTTCCATGGAGTCTCGCTCTGTCGCTCAGGATGGAGTGCAGTGGCATGATTTCAGCTCACCGCAACCTCCACCTCCTGGGTTCAAGAGATTCTCCTGCCTCAGCTGCCTGAGTAGCTGGGATTACAGGCACCTACCACCATGCCTGGCTAATTTTTGTATTTTTAGTAGAGATGGGGTTTCGCCATGTTGGCCAGGCTGGTTTCGAACTCCTGACCTCAAGTAATCCGCCTGCTTTAGCCTCCCAGAGTAGTGGGATTGCAGGTGTGAGCCACCATGCCCGGCCACCTCAAACATTTCTTTAAAAAGACACACACAAATTGCGAACAATTTGCTATTTAAAAATGTAATAATAAGCTCAAAACTTTGGTATGGATTTATATAGTGACCTAGCCGAGAAATATTTAATAACCACAGGCAGCATTTTGGGAGTTCACCATATGCCAGCAGACAGTATAGAGCAAGTTCTTTGCATGAACACGACCATTTTTCCTATATCACCTATAATAACAGCTGCTGATTAGTCTTCCTTCCCCCTTCAGTCCCCTCTCTGTTCACACCATTTATTAATCTGCAGATGGGCAAACTTGCATGATTGAGGAGCTTACCTGAAGACACACAGCTCATAAGTGGCAGAACCAGGACTCACACCCAGATCTTTGGTACACTAAAGTGTGTGCCCTCAGCTGTGTGCACTGTCTCCTGTGCATTCATCACACATGCTCATCCATTCTTGCTTTTTCTCTCACGCCTTCTGGATTAGTGGAGAAAGTTGGGCAAAGGGAGATCCTCCCTACAACCTTGTCTTTCAGTTATATTTGGAGGGTCTTTTATCCCCTTCCTAAGATAGTTTTATTTTGGCCTCTTGTCTTTAATGATAAAACTTATTTTTGTTTTTGAGATGGAGTCTCCCTCTGTCGCCCAGGCTGGAGTGCAGAGGTGTGATTGGCTAATTTCTGTATTTTTGGTAGAGATGGGGTTTCGCCATGTTGGCTAGGCTGGTCTCAAACTCCTGACCTCAAGTGATCCACCTGCCTCGGCTTCCCAAAGTGCTGGGATTACAGGCATGAGCCACCATACCTGGCTGATAAAACTTACTTTTCTTAGTGGGGAAAAAGCATGAGGATTATTTAAATCTAAGAAGATGAAATTAAGTAGCAAAAAAGAAACTGTATAAACATTTATTGCAGATATCATTAAATACCTACAAAACATAGACGAAACGAGTAAAAAGTGAGTAAAAATAGTTACTAATACAAGATATAATTCAAAAGAAAAAATATTCAAGATTCAGACCACAAGCCATATAATATATATCACAGTGAACTCCCAATGAACTAAAGAATTACAGATTTGCAGTAGCACAGTTTCAGCTATAAAGAAGAAAATTTGTTTGAAGGAGGAGAAAATTGAAAAGGGCGAAGATGCACATATGTATTGATATGAAGTTTAAAACCTTTTAAAACTAGAACGTAATGAAAGCAACAAAATGGGAAAATATGCACAGCAAAAATTGGAGACTTAATTCATGTGCCCACGCAAGAATTTATATAAATGTGAGCACAATGTCAGATTCTAATTGGATAAGTGGTCCAAGGATAAAACCGGCTATTACACAAAGGAAAACAAATAGGAAACCAAATCTGAAAATAACACTCAAATACATTTTAAAATGGAAACATTTTACACCTATCAAATAAACGGAAGTCAAAAATCAACAAGGGACAGGTTGTGGAGAAACAGGTTATATTCATGCATTACTGTTAACAGTGTAAACTATGTAATCCTTTTGGAGAAAACCTGACAGTATATAATAAGGATGATGACAGTCTTACCCTTTGAACCTGCTGTAGCTCTTCCTTCCTGGCAGTTTATCCCGACGGTGTCATGAGACAAGAACTGATTGAGCAACTGCAGTGCTAGAAGCTGTGAGAAATGGAGATGAAGGAGACAGATTCTACCCTGAAGGTGAAACTGGTGCAACTTAAAGGCACTAACATAATTCACGTTCAAAAATGTCGTCATGGAATTAATTATAATGAGAAAAAATACTTAGTGACAGCCTACATATCTAAAAATGTAGAACTCAATATTTTCCTGAGTCACCCACCACCCTATAACCAACTCTCTCCCTTTCTTCTATGCATACCCTGGGAGTGAATGGCAATGCCAGCCCCAAGGTGCCTTAACCACAAGCTTCAGCCTTTCCCTCCCTCCTCCCTCTCCTTCATAGCCCAGCCCCATCCAATCAATTCTCAAACTATAGGCATTCTCCCTGCAGCTGCCTTTATCCAGGCTGCCACCACCTCTTCCTTAGCAGGTGTCTATCTCCATACTTGCATTGTTTCTTCCTCTGGTCTGTTTTCCAACTTCATTGAGAGTTGTCTTTTCAAAATGCAGATCTGATTGATTATGGTACTCCTCCATTTAAAACATTCAGTCCGAAGTCTTTACTGGATACATAAGACCCTATGTGGTCTGGTGCCTACTTACCTCTACAGTCTTGTCTCTTGTTTCTTCCCCTACACACACACACACACACGCACGCACGCACGCACACACACACACACACACCACCAGTTTCTACCCTACTGCATTGCTTGCAGTTCCACTGGATAGGCACCATGGGTCTTTGCACATGGCACTCCCTCTCCTTAAAAGCCTACACTGATTTCTCACCCCATCCCATGACTCCAGGCTGGCTGACTCCTATTTATGCCTGTTTGTTCTTCCAGACTCAATTCATATGTCATCCCTTCTAGGGACATCTTTATGATCTAGGTCCCTTCCTGACACATGCAGACACAAGACTCAGTTGGGGGCCCACTTATGTTCACACACCTGATACATACCCCTCATGTAGAATGCTGTCAGTGCTTTGGGAAGCTGAGGCAAGAGGATCACTTGAGGCCAGGAATTCAAGGCCAACCTGGGCAACATAGTGAGATCCAGTCTCCAAAAAAGAAAAAAAAAAGTTTAAATTAGCTGGACACAGTGGTGCACACCTGTAGTCCCAGCTACTTGGGAGATTGAGGAGGGCGGATCACTTGAGCCTGGGAGTTCAGGGTTACAGTGACCTGTAATTATGCCACTGTACTCCAGCCTAGGTGACAGAGTGAGACCCTGTCTCCAAAATAAATAAACAAATAAATAAGTCAGTACAAGTATTATATTATGCATAAAGACAAAATGCAACAAAATAGGTCAATGTGTTCCCTGGCTTTTTGTAGCAAAGTGTTTTTCAGTGTTATTTTTAATTGATAATAATTGTATATATTTATGGGATACAATGTGATGTTTTGATGCATATATATATATATACATTGTGGAATGATCAAATCAGGCTGTTCTTTGTGGTCAGGACATTTAAAATCCATTCTTTTAGCTCTTTTGAAGTCTACAATACGTTACCATTGACTACAGTCACCATGCTGTGTAATGGATCACCAGAGCCCGTTCCTCCTGTCCCACTGAAACTTCAGACCACTTGAACAACATCTCTCCTTGCCCACCCAGGCCCCTCCACCATAGCTGAGTGTTTTAAAACTATTCCCAATGAACACCTAAATTTAAGCAGTGCCTGAATAGCTTTCACAACTCTACAAAGTGAGCAGGGAGAAATCTAACTCCTTATGCCATTAATATATAAGCAGGAATTGTTTCACTAGATCTGTGTTAACTTCAGATGCCCTAGGAAACAGGAGTTTTTATATTAGGTTCAGCCTGAATTACCCATCTTGACCTAATCTAACTGATGTAAATGGTAGGAATTAATTTTGTGCAGGCAGGGGTAAAGACTAATCCAGGTCAGTCAGCACCTTGTAATTAATCCACATACTCTTTAAAATAGAGAAAGAAATGTTGGCATACTCTCTGGCTTAAGGTTCTGCACCAATCTAATGTAGAGTTCTAAAATTTTATAGTGTTCACATTTCAGGGTTGAATTACAAATAACAAAGGCTTTGCTAAAGATGGTTATTTCCACTGGCCAAATCTTGAGGTGTTGTTAGGAATTGGTTCTAACCAATCATGAGCAAATGAATATGTGAATTAAAGACAAAATATTTCTAGGTGATTTTTAAATATGATTAGAAAACCTGGGTTTTATCATATTAGGTTATCACTGATATTGCAGTTTTAAAACCTGAAATCTCTGAATATCAATTAATTATAAACTAGAAATCAGCCTAAATTCATTACCTTTCATTGCTGAGAAAATAAGTAATAAATCTCTGAAAAAACAATATTAATGAGCAATTTTCTACAAAATCAAAATTTTAAACTCTTATTAAATTGTGTGTGTGAGTGAAAGTGCCATAATGACGTATGGTAGCCTTGCCTTGCTTTGATATAGAGGAGAAAATAAATACAGAAATCATGTTTGTAGGATTTTAAAGGTTTGGCATGAGTAAGCACCATTGCCTTGACTTTTCTGAGTTGCTCTGTTATTAATAACAGTTTTTAATATAATTTAATGTAAGTTGTAATCATATAATAAATATTAAGCTCCAAAGAGATATTTCGTTATTTGTTAAATTTCTTGAACTTCATGGCTATGTTCAGCAATATAGCATTTCTCAGGGCAGAGAAGATGTGAATATTAAATGTAAGTAAGGGAGAAATACAGGCAGCTCACTTTTCACCAAAGTGTTCTCTTTGAAGAATCCATAAAATAAAGTAGATATCATAAAGCAAATCATGTTTTCCCATGGGAATGAGTTCATAATTACAGGCTTGCTTCTTTACCTAATTATAAGCAATAGCATACTTTAAAAAATTACAACAGCTGTGATAGAAATATCACCCACACTAATTATACCAAAGTCCTCAGGGCAGTATAGTTGTTCATTCAGTCATTCAGCAAGCATTCGTTGAGTATGTACTCTGTGCCAGGTGCTGTTTCAGGCTGTGGGAATTTGATGCAGGCAAAAAAACACATGTGCTTTCCCCGCCACCCCATCAGTATATTAAACTAGACTAGTAGGAGAGATGGCTGTAAGCCAGATATTCATTGTAATTATAAATGCCATAAAGGAAAAAGAAATACAGGTAGGCATTGTCATGAGGAGGTGATCGCCATGCTGAGGTCTGACAGGTGAGCAGGAACTGAGGTGGGGGCAGAAAAGCAATGTGGAGAGACAGTGAGCTTTGGAGGGACTTAGAGATGAGTGGTGTGTCTGGCATGGTATGGGAGAGAAGGCCAGTAAAGTCAGCAAGGGGGCCAGGATGGGAACATGTGAGTGCTGGAGGCCAGGTTACATACAGGTTGTGATCCTTATCCTAGAAGAAATGAAGAGGCATGGAAGAGTTTTCAGCTGATGGGGTAAGGATAGGGTGACATCAGGTCTGCCATTTGAATGATCATGGCACTATAGTTCTCCTCTCCAGAGAATATTTAGTAGAATGTTATACTAGTACAGATGGAAGATGACCAGGGTAGAGATGGAGAAAAGGAAGTGACATGCGAGTGAATTAAGAAGTAAAGAAATTGACTGGAGGTGGTAATGATTTGAATATGTGGAGTGATGGAAAAAAGGTGGAAAGGATGGCTCTGAAATTTCTGGTTTGCAGAACCCCACAAATGATAGTGACATTCCTTGGAAGAGGGTCCAGTTTGGGAGGGAAGTTGTGTTTCATTTTGGGTATATTACATTTCAGTTTCCTGTGAAATCTCAAAGCTGAGCTATCAAATAGTCACTCGGATATACTGGTCTGGTGCTCAGAAGTTTGGGCTGAAAATATAAATGAGTCATTGGCTGATCCTGCAAAGGAGATTGAAGAGGGATGTTGGTACAGGGAGGTGGAAAACCAGGATTCTAAGGGGCCATGGTCCCCAAAGCAGGACAGTGCTTAATATGAAAACAGTGGCCAGAAGTATCAGATGTTTCCAAGAAGTTATACGCAGAAGAGACTGATAAATACCAGTTGGGTTAAGCAGCAGCATATTACAGAGAACTGTTTTGGTTGGGGATGTGTGCGGTGAAGCAGGGAAGAGACTAGATTGGAGCGAGTTGGGGAAGAGATGAAGACAGTGAGTACAGATAACCCATTTGTAGCTTTTACACTTGAAGGAAGAAGAGGGCTACAGCTGGAGGAGGACACACTGAGAATCATGGGAAAGTTGCCTTAGATGGGCAAGTTTAAGCACATTTTCCCACCATTAGGGCAGACAAAGAGGAGGTGCCCTTGGGAAGTAATCTCTAGGCAGTAATCCTCATATAAAGTCCAAATTCTATATGAATTTACAAATGCATTTTTCATGGATTAACTTATTTTAGCAGAAATCATACATGCATTGGTGTTTCCCCTGCTTTTCTCATATATATGGCCACTGCAATGCTGAGGACCGTAAAGACAGCCTGGGAGTTAGCGAGTGGTTGGGTGAATTTTGTGCAACATCCAGTTCAGAACAATTCAGCCTGGGTAGTGGTTATCACTTGGAGAAAAGAAAGGATAATAGGCCGGGCGTGGTGGCTCATGCCTGTAATCCCAGCACTTCGGGAGGCTGAGGCGGGTAGATCAAGAGATCAAGACCATCCTGACCAACATGGTGAAAACCCCTCTCTACTGAAAATACAAAATTTAGCTGGGCGTGGTGGCGTGTGCCTGTAGTCTCAGCTGCTCGGGAGGCTGAGACAGAGGAATCACTTGAACCCAGGAGGCAGAGGTGGCAGTGAGCCAAGATCGTGCCACTGCCTGGCGATAGAGCGTGACTCTGTCTCAAAAAAAAAAAAAAAAGAAAGGATAATAGTGGATCGTCTTTTTTTTATTTCCCTTCTTAAAAAAAGAGTTGTAGAATTTCCTCCATGTTCTTTGTATTGAGAATTCTATATACACAGATGATTCCACATCCTCCAAATTTAGAAAACCTTTTTTCCCCATCCCCTGGAGTAGTCAGCTTTGCACAGCTATCCTTCCCTAAGTGCAGCCAGGAGCAGAGTCCCGGTGGTGTCTGAGAGAACCCAGCGATTCGGAGCCAACTTGAGGCCCTGTAGTGCAGGGAGACCCTGAAACTTGTGAATGAGCTTCCTGAACCCAAACTGTGCCGCTCCTCAATTTCTTTTTGGCCTTGAGTACAGAATGGAATTTGCAACCGCTGATGAAGTATGGCTGAATGGGCCAGGCAGTGATCCTTTAAAGCTAAACCCCACTCTGCAGTGTGCACAGAGCATGGTGCTTTGCAATATGACTCCACCCCGATTCTAAAAAGCCTATTAACACAAAGACTCTGCTTTACCTACAGTTGACTCTGCCTCAGTACATCTGATGAGGGGCAAGCATGATGCCTGCTCCCTAAATTCCCCCTTCCCCCACAGTTAGGCTAAGACCACCTTGTTGAGGCCATGCAGCCTCTGTGCATGGTGAGGCCTGAGCCTGCATGTCTGGGCCTTGTGCTGGCAGGCCCAGCGACACTCCAGAAAGAGCCACTCACCTGTGGCAAAGTTGTCAGCAGCTGAGTCAGCTGCCAAAGTAAAAAGTGCACTAAAGCTGCTTACCAGGCCACAATAAAGGCCACCTGCAAGACTGCAAAAGCAAAGTGTGGCACAAAACACTGTGCTGCGAGTGGCCACATGAGAAACCAATGGCCCACACCCACAGTGCCGCATCTGTCAGAAGCCACCATCTCCGGGGGTCATTTTGTTCCTCAAGTGCATGTCTCTGAGCCAGTCCACCAGACATGGAGGCTTGGGGAAAGGGCAGTGAAGACCCTTTCCACCCGGCCAGGTTCTGCCCAGTTTGAGAATTTGAAACCAAGCAGGAAGGCAGAGGGAGACTAAACTCTCACCTTTATTGCTGATAAGCTGACATCAGAGATTGTGTCTCATGTCTGGGTGTGCAGCCGTCCTAATACCGAACTCAGAATCGGAAACTTCCTAGATGGCAGGCTGACCTGAGCAGCCCTTCACACACGGGAGCAGACCTTGCACCTGCAGGAGGGAGGCAAAGCGGGTGCTACCAGTGGGCAGCTCTGTGCCCCGAAAGCAAGAGTGCAGCCAGATCATGCCTGCCCAGTTTTCCCTTCCTATGCATGCCAGTCTAATTCCTGAGTCCTGCCCCCAAGAGAGGCATATGCGGGTTAAAGAGAGACCAGGAGCTCCTGGAGCACCACCCACATGAGAGAACAGCAGGAGTGAGGATGAAACATGCCACACACAGCCCCACCCTTACCCCAAGACTCCTCCCTGATGTTATAGTAGGAGGTCAAGTATTTGCTACAGAGTTGGATGTCATACTTAATGCTGATGGCTTCGTGCGCATCTTAACAGTTGACAACTACATCATCACAGCTTGACACACGTTTCTTCAATTGGCATGTGTTCTTTGTGCTCAGAACCACATTAGGCCCTAAGAGACTCCAGAGAGACACATGGCCCGAGTCAACCTTATCCTCTGTAGAGGGCAGATGGGGACAGTATTTATATTTATGAAATTTAGAGAATAGTTGTCAAGTCGTCACGATAGGACATTAGCAACAAACACCCATGAACGAAAGTTTGTTGTGAGCCACACTGGTCTTTAAACAGGCTTCAGGATGATTCTGGTTTTCTAGATGTGTTTCCTTTCTCAGTGAGTCCCTTTTCTTGAGAGGAGAGGGGGTGTGTATTACAATAAGACAGGTTTGGGAGGGAAATGACTTCATGGGCTCACTGTTGAGCTGCTTCCCTTTGCATCTCGGGGGAAGGTGTGGTTCACCCGCAGCAGGTCCGGTGAAGGAAGCACGTGTGTGTGTGTGGAAGGGTGGCGCTGACCTCCCAGACAGGACATTACCCTTCTTCCTCTTCCTGACCACTGCTGTTCCCACAGCAGTCACGGTCATCACTTAGCTTCCCGTTGGGGAAAACCTTGGACACTGTGCATCCACCTGCTATAACTGGCAAACTAAGGGTGACAGAGTGTTCAATGATGCTGTTCAACTTGAACCCTGAGTTGACGCACGGACCCCTCTGCGCTAGTATCCAGGGCATAGGACGTCTGAAGGAAAGATGGAGCCATTCTTGGTGGGGCGGAAGAGGCAGGAAACTGCTGCCTGGACAAATCGTGTTCTGGGCCAAAGCATCACAGGTGAGTGAAATATGGGAATATTGAGGGGGCCTGGGATGGAGGTAAGATGGAGCGATCCTATGGTTTGGCATCTGCAGCCAGGGTGGTGGCAAGGGCAGTGGCAAGTAGTGGGTTTCATGGAAGGATAAAAGTATCAGGCAGCCTCCTCGGGCGGAGACCGCAGGTAGATGTCCCTGGCCTCCGGGACTGTCTTCACCCAACAGTCTATGTGCTGGGTACATACGCTATGCTGGGCACAAAGAAGGCTGTGGTCCATGACTTCAAGAAGCCCTCAGGCTAGTAAATTGGCATCTTCATATTATCCTTAGATCCAGGCTGACAATGTAAGCAAATGTGGAAAGCGTTAGAAAATGCAGGCTCCCTGGCACTATCTTAGACCTCATAGAACAGCCATTTCAGAGCAAGTCCTGGGAATCTCCATCCCATTAAGTGCCCCCTGAGGCTTGGGGATAGATAGTTGCGTGAGACAAACTGTAGCAAGTAAATCATCGCAACAAAGTGCGAGAAGTACTGTGATTGGCTGTTTAGGGAATGACGAATGCACAAAGGAGGTTCTCCTTCGTGGGAAATCCAGGTGCGGCTTGGGGACTAGTATTTGAAATTTCAACTGGCTCCATCCGCCTACTTTCTCACATACCTCCATATGCTGTCTGGTGGCTGATGGCAGCAGCTGTGCAGGGGTTTCAGTGTCTGAATTTGGGCAGTTTGCTGTGCTTCCGAAATGGTTCTGGCCAACCCTGTGTCTCCCCTTGGACTTCTGATTGGCCCATGGGGGATGAGGATTTTTGGATCTGTGGCAGCAGTAATGATCGAGGCCTCCAAGAAGAGCACCACTTGGAGGGTGTTAGTAGATTTTTAATAGCCTTCATACCGAGTCCTTTAGATGTGTTTCTTTTCTCAGTGTGTCCCTTTTCATGGCGGGGGGTTGGGGTGTATCTTACAATAAGACAGGTTTGGCGTGGGGGGAAATGACTTCATGGGCTTGCTGTTGAGCTGCTTCCCTTTGCATCTCCGGGAAAGGCGTGGTTCACCCGCAGCAGGTCCGGTTAAGGAAGCACGTGTGTGCTTTCAGCATCGCTGCGTTTTCTCTGCCACTTCACCCTAAGGATGGGGTCAAAGTTGCTTCTGCTTCTCTTGATAGAGGCTCTCTTCAACTCCCTACCACTCCTAATTCTCAGCCCTTGCAGTCTTCTGCAGTGGAACACGAAGTTCCAAAGAGATGGTTCCAGGTGAATGCACAGCTGTGTTCCCACCTCCTGATCCTGTCTCCAATGAGTGACACTGGGCCGTTCCTCAAGATCTCTCCTTAACCCCCTCTTCCAAGACAGGACCAAACCCCACACTTGAGCACTGGGCTCCCCTGCTCTCTTCCCTGATGCCATCCCACTCCCACAGGGCGTGGCCCCAGCAGAAGACAGCTTCAGCCTGTTTTATTGACTCTGGGTGTGACAGGAACAGAGATTTTTGAAGGCCTCTTTGCCCTTTTCCCTAGAGAGTAGGTGGCTTTGCCCCTGAGCAGCAATCCCCTGAACCCATCAGAGCCCAGCTCAGCCCTCTGTGGCAGAAGGAGCTTCCCGCGGAAAAGAGGAATCCCACTCCAGTGAGGAAGGAGAGGAACCCAACAAGGAGGCCCAGGACACGTGCCTCTCATCAAGGGCTGCCCCTCCGAGATGGTGCTGCAGGAATCCCGCCCTGAGATTGGGGTGTGGAGAGAATAGAGCCAATAGCTTCCTACTCTTCTACCATTTTAAAATCCCATCCTGCATTTCGACTTTCTCTCTGACCACAGTGATACTAAAGGTTTTCTGAATTTTGGAAAGGTCAAAATAATAAGGTAAATGTCAACAAAATGAATATGTAAGGTGTGTATCCTCAGAATACTCTTTCTTTGGTAAATTGTAGTTTTATTTAAATGTGATCAGTTTTAGGTGATACGGGGAATTTGCCCACCTCCTGCAGAAACTATCTTGATCTTATTAAATTAAATAAGATGTAACTAGGGAAGGGGGGAAAAAAGAGTGAAATCAGGCATGGATCATTCCATCTGTGTAACCCGTAAAAGTCATAACAACAGTAAATGATACCAAAACCTCTCAGGCTGCCTACAGCCAATTCAATCTCAACTTCTACCACCTAGGCTGAATGCCTATAGCATACAGAGATGGCCAAGGGATTCTAGAACTTTCTAGAGCTACTTGCTCCTCCCCCTGTTTCAATGCAGTCATTGGTCACTGCCCAGTGTGCACCTGGCACCTGACCAGTAGGGGGCACACGGGAGCAGTGTCCTGTATGAGCTCAGCTCAGGCACCAGCTGGTCAGGATGAGGCACCTCTACCTGGGCTCCACAGGAGAGCTAATTAGGTCATTGGATTCGATTCATCTTTTAAAAGTCTTTGAGAGTTTACTTGATTGGGATTTTTATTAAATCTCTTAACCAACTTTCGTCATTCTCAAATGCCAGTATAATTCTGTGAACACTCCAAACATTAGAAATACTTTTCTTATATTGTAAACAAATTCTGTTTATGTAGAAGATGGTTCTCTTTGGAAAAACAATGCCTGAAAGCTCTTCCAATTTAGCAAGGAAAATAGTCTGAGAAAAGAGAAATAGGTATGCAGGTACATGCCCCGCCTCAGCCCTCCCACACGTGGTCATTTTTGCTTGTTGAAAAATTAGACTTTAAGTAAAAAATGAAGCATCGAAAATGATCACTCATATAAAGGAGATTGTGCTTTTATGATATTGGCCTTTCTCTTCTGTTGATTGACTTTATTCCTATTCTTCATTTTTATGTTTCCTGTTGTCTGTTTTTCTCTTGTCTCACCTCCCAAGCTTTCTTTCCCTGGGCCTCCCGAGGGAGGTCTGACAACGCAAGAAGGATGAGAATGTGGGCGGAAGATGAGGGCGGGAGGAACTGCCCAGACCTGTCAGCCTTGGGTGTAGCACCTGCAAGGAGGACATGATTCTCCTGCGGTGACAGCCTGACCGGGCCCCCCCACCCACCAAGGCAGGACCACGGCGACCTGGGGAGCATGCTGCCAGCAGCTATGGTGGGGGCTTTGGTCAGAGGATGGAGGAATCGAAGCTCTCCTCAAAGGGCTGAGTCAAAACTTCTTATCCGACCGAGCCAAGATGGAATTGCAATTCAGGGTATGTTTGACACCTTGATGTGATTGTGTGGCCCTTTGTAAAGGGTTCAGAGGGTGATCATGAGCTTATAAGCTTTTCTCCACCTTCAAATGGAATTGACAAATCCAGAATCTGTTTTTCTTCTCAGGTTATCATAAACTGTGACTAATTTTACTTGTGGGAGGTCTATTTTCCTTTCCTAATCAAAGACTTCAGTAGTCACGTAATACCTTCAGTAGTCACATAGTAAAAGATTATTACTACCTTCTTTTTTCCCAGAGCTTTTACTTTAAGATGGAATTCTTGTTCTGTGGTATTTGTGTTTGCCTAGTAGGATGAAAAAGGTATACTGGCTTTTGGCACATTTTAGTCTAAATTGCATCACTTTATTATGTCTGGAATGGGAGATGTGGAGAGTACTTAATTTCTGGGTTTTCTCAGTAATTCTTTTTATTTTCTGTTTTGTTACTATTGTTTTGAGGCAACGATAGAACTAGTGACAAAAATATAGCTTTCTTGTTAACTTAGTTCAAAGGGTTATTATGGCCTTTTTCTGAAATAAATTTTCATTAGAATGAAATACTTTGGAAATACCTGACCTCGTTCTCTTCTGTCTGGACCTTGGACTCCTTAATGGTACTTACTAGAAGGGAGCTCTTTGGTCTTGCCGACGATGGACCCATGGGAGGAACACAGTGCCAGCTGAGGAAGCAAGTCTGAGCCCAGAAGTCATAGACTCCCAGGGGCTCTCATAGCTGGCCTGCTGCCCCTCCATGCTCTCATCTGACCCCACGCCCTGAGAGTCTCCTAGGGAGTAAACACGAGTGTTCTTGCATTTCAACAAATATGTATTGAAAGCAAATATATACCAGACTTTTTTTTAGGCAGTGGCATGCTCTGATCTATAGCTAATCTACTTTTAAGAGGTATAAAAAACAAATGTTATCATCTGTTTTGTTTGGACAGTGGTTTCCAGCCATACTTTTCAGGCTGGCTATATTCAAGAAGAGTCTAGCCAAGAAACTCTTTTGAAAATAGCCTGATAAGTATTCACTGCAAGATAGTAAATTTGTCATTTAACCAGGTATCCAAACGAGACAAGGCTGTTCTATGTTCTTAACTGCCAAAGGATGAGTGATTATTTGTAAAACCTAGGCATTCAGTAAGAAGTGCGAATCACAGTATTTAAAAAATTAATCATCTGATTTTGCTCCTTTGCTTCTCAGATGAGAAAACAGAGCTCAGGGAAGTTGATTACTGAGCTTCAGGCAGCATAGCCAATAAAGTGGCAAAGCAGGCCTGGAATCACATGTCCCAGACTCTTAATCTTACATTTTCTTCCTTTGTTTTTTTTTTATTTTATTTTTTGAGATGGAGTCTCACTCTGTCACCTAGGCTGGAGTGTAGTGGCGTGATCTTGGCTCACTGCAACCTCCGCCTCCCAGGTTCAAGTGATTCTCATACCTCAGCCTCCTGAGTAGCTGAGATTACAGGCATGCTCCACCATGCTTGGCTAATTTTTGTATTTTTTAGTAGAAACAGGGCTTCACCATATTGGCCAGGCTAGTCTTGAACTCCTGACCTCAGGTGATCCACCTGCGTTGGCCTCCCAAAGAGGCCTTCTCTCTTTGGGATTACAGCCATAAGCCACCAAGCCCAACCATTTAATCTAACATTTTCTCTCTTATCTCATACTCTCCTGATAAATTTGACAAATTTCTGTAACAACATTCAGAGCTTTGCAAGGTAACAAAGTAAAAACATAGTAAAAACTATGCTAACATGTAAGAGATTTTTTAAAAAACAGTGTCTTGAGATATAATTCAGGTGCCACACAATTTACCATTTAAAGTGTACAATTCAATGGTTTTTGGTATATTACATTATTTACTTTTTAAGCTGTGGTAAAATATACATAACATAAAATTTGCCATTTTAACCATTTTAAATGTGCAATTCAGTGGCATTAGTTGTATTCACAATGTTATGCAACCATCACTAGTATTTTTATAACTTTTTATCGCCCCAAGCAAAAATTCTGTAACCATTAAGCAGTAACTCTGTTCTCCTCTTGTCCTGTCTTTGATAACTTCTAATCTGTTTTTTGTCTCTATGAATTTGCCCATTCTCCTCTGGGAATTTACTAGACATTTTGTATGAGTGGAATTATCTAATATTTATCCTTTTCTGTTTGACTTATTTCACTCAGTATAGTATGTTCAAGACCCATCCATATCAGAAGTTCATTTCATTTTATGACTAATGAGATGGTCTGTTCTAATTCCCTTTTATTTCATTCTCTCTCCTTTTAGTACACTTTAATTTCCAACCTGGTCATGAAATCCTTTAAGTATTTTTCAACCTACTGGTATTTTTATATTTAAGTTATTTAAATACAACTTAAGTGTGAAGAGACTCTTAGGAAGGTATTGATTTTCAGTTAGTTCTTTAAAGGCAGGAACCATATGTTAATCTTTGTTAAAAAAATCTTTTTGTCTCTAACATTTAGTCCAGGACCTGGCATAGAAAAAATACTTAACAAATTTATCCTGAGATGGACAGATGGATGATTCTTAAGGTTTTACTTTTATGTTTCAGAAAACAGATTTTGGCCGGGCATGGTGGCTCATGCCTGTAATTCCGGCACTTTGGGAGGCCAAGGTGGGTGGGTCACCTGAGGTCAGGAGTTCGAGACCAGCCTGACCAACATGGTGGTCTCTACTAAATGTAAAAGATTAGCCGTGCGTGGTGGCACATGCCTGTAATGCCAGCTACACAGGAGGCTGAGGCAGGAGAATCACTTGAACCCGGGAGGCAGAGGTTGCAGTGAGCTGAGATTGTGCCATTGCACTCCAGCCTGGGCAACAAGATCGAAACTCTGTCTCAAAAAAAAAAAAAAAAAAAGAAAAAGAAAAACAGAAGAAGAAGAAGAAGTAATATGATCTTTGAGCTTTAGTTCTTTATTTTCTGGAATAATATTTTCTTTTGACATTAAAATTTATAGTTGCAGTTGTTTCCCACTCCATAGAATTGGTAAATATAAAACGGCCATGTGTTGAATATTATAAGCATTTTACTGTACCATGTCAAAAGTGAACTCAGGAAATCTGACAATGGCTAGTTCCTGCCTTTAGTGACCTTTTGATGGTGTTTATTACTGAGGGTGATGGGAGTCTCCTGGCTGCTCAACAGTGTGACTTGAGACAGGTTCTTTAAACTCATAACTGTTATTTATTTTATTTTGGATTTTTTTAAATTTTATTTTTCCATAAGTAATTGGGGGTACAGGTGGTATTTGGTTACATGAGTAAGTTCTTTAGTGGAGATGTGTGGGATCCTGGTGCGCCCATCACCCAAGCAGCATACACTGCACCACATCTTGGCCCCACCAACATCGTTACTGTTTCTCGGTGCTGGGCTCAGGAACGGACAGCAGTCAACCGAAACAGAAGCTGCTACTACTTCAAGAAGGCTTTTCACGCCTCACTAGAGTGAGGAAACGGAACATAGAGGTTTATTTCAGTGGTTCATAGTTTTCACCTCCAAATATCCAATGTAACTATACTTCTCTAGTGCTTCTGTCCAAATAAAGTAAGCATGCATGTATTTGTGTATGAGTAGCCTGCCATTCAGCACACTAAAACATGCGCTTCCTGGGCTTCAGCTATTCCAAAAGGTGTGGAGGATGTGAGAGGAAGGGTGCAAAATGAAACTCTGGATTAGGAGTGAAAATTATCATAGGATGTCTTTACTGGAGATGATTTCCCCACTCACTCTCTCAAAGATCTAATCAGGAACAAACATTTGCACGTTTTATGTTGCAAACAAGTTATTTGGTTTGTTGAGTGGAATCACGGTTATTTTCGTGCCTGTGTGATTTTAGGAATTCTATTCTCCTGCTTTGGAAAGCTGCTTCAGCTCACAGATCCCTGCCTCCTGTGAACGCTGGAATGTGGGCTGTGTTGCTCTTCCGCAACCCAGCGCATGCATTGTTCACTTTCCCCATAGTCCTCCCTCATCTGGATGATGAACCCAGTTAGATCTCCATGGCCTGATACTCTCTAAATCCACCATGGCAGTTGTCCTACACAGAGTTGGCACACAGTGAATATAGCAGTGACTTCAGAAACCTGAAATACTAATATTTATCCTTTTCTGTTTGACTTATTTCACTTGGTATAGTATTTTCAAGACCTATCCATATCAGAAGTTCATTTCTTTTTATGACTAATGAGATGGTCTGTTCTAACTCCCTTTTATTTCATTCTCTCTCCTTTTAATACACTTGAATTTCCAACCTGGTCATGAAATCCTTTAAGTATTTTTCAATCTACTGGTATTTTTATATTTAAGTTGTTTAAATACAACTTAAGTGTGAAGAGACTCTTAGGAAGGTATTTATTTTCAGTTATACTTCAGGGGTGAGTGAAATAATGTTATAAAGGACAGAGCCTGGTTTTTATATATGGCCTGTGTAATCTGTCTTGATGCTTTGTAAGCCAAACCAGATACTTAAGTTATTATTGCTTTTTACATTTCAAAGGCCTACAGACTACCATTGGCCTAAATATAAAATAATAATTTCTGTCTGTAGAGCTGTACACCCTGTAGTCGAAAAGAAAGCCCTTCCTTCCTCATTTCTTAATGACAGCCTATAATCATCTCTGAGCAATTTTTAAGATTTTTTCTAAACCACCATTTCCGTCATTATGTCGGCTGGGGAAGAGCCTCTTCTTCTATCAATAGAATGGTTCTCATTCCTTCCCAAGTCCAACCACCCACCTTGTGAGAAGAGGTCATTGTAAATCTCAGCCAACTTTCTTTTTCAACAATGATGTTAGGAGAAATGTCAGATGATAAAATCAGTTAATCACCAAATATTTACTGAGGACTTGGGAAAAGTTTTGGGGAGCCATTGGAGAGAATATGACTGAACCACTGTAAGTTCTACCCAAACTGTGTTTCCCCATTCACTTCCAGCCTAGGCTTGAAGGAACAAGAGACCAGGGGTGGATCCAGGTTCGTGTCCAGCTGGGACATGGCCCATTTCCTTTGTTAGGCCTGGGAGCAGTTTGAGGAAGCCTGGTTAGGCATCTGTCAGTCCCAACTGAAGTCACTTTTTATATGGGGTGAGGAATTTTTAACCTCACCCCATATAAGGCCTAGCAACTTCAGGCATGAGTAAAATAAAGACAGAGAAATTGCACATCACAACTTAATGTTTGTTGTGTTTATGTACTGAAAGTATTTTATGTTTGTAAACTCAAAATTAACCCATTTTGTAAATAATGGTAATGACTATAATGCTTTAAAATAATTTACTGTATCTGTCACTCTTTTCTGATGGAATTTAATAGACTCTTGTACTCTTAATTTACTTCAGATCAACAATACAACTCTTTTCCCATATTTCTTCATAATTAACTATGTAATTATCATTTGATAAAAACCTCTTATTTTAATTAGAATAATATGATCATGGGCTGATGATTCAATAAATATTCACTGAGCAGCTGCTATGTGGAAAACTAATGGCATGCTGGAAAGAAAAGAATTTTTCCTAAGGCTTGTCCTTGACCTCAAAAAAGCATTTGTGATCTAGAGAAGACAAACTTAAAGAAATGCTGCAAGTATAATATGAATAGGCAGAATTAAATAATTACTAAATGAATATCAGAGGGAAAAAAATGCTAATTTTAAGGGAGAGTATAGAGTAAGCAGAATTTGAATGGAGCCTTCCAAACCATTGAGGATACTTTCAACTCTGAAATTTGGGCCAAGAGAAAGTAAGTACTTGCTTTTGTCACACTTTCAGTCTCTTTTAACTCATGAAGTTTCTACTAAGTCAAACTGAAATTAATTAGTTACACTGTCAGAGCGAGTGCATTGGTGATTTCTCTGTGTAGAAAACAGTGGAAAGGCCATCCAAGGGCAGGCGTTAGCATAAGCAAAGGCACAGAGGAATGAAAGCAAATGACATTTGGGGGAATGTTGAGATGTCCATATGGCTGAAGTTCCAGGTCAGAACATAGAAGGCCTTAAATGTCAAGATAAGGAGCTTGGATTTAATATGTAGACCTCAGGGAACTGTTCCTGCGGTTGGATCACTTGAGGTCAGGAGTTCGAAACCAGCCTGGCCAACATAGTGAAACACCATCTCTACTAAAAGTACAAAAATTAGCCGGGTGTGGTGGTGCACACCTGTAGTCCCAGCTACTCGGGAGGCTGAGACAGGAGAATCACTTGAACCTGGGAGGCGGAGGTTGCAGTGAGCCAAGATCACGCCACTGCACTCCAGCCTGGGTGACAGAGCAGGACTCTGTCTCAAAAAATTAACAAACAAACAAAAAACCTATGTGTGACTTATTTGGTGTCTCTCTGCTTCCTGGAAGTCGCTTCTCAACTTTTGGCTTCTCTCTCTGATCATTCTAACTCTGGGACTTGGAAGCTCTTGTGTCAGCAAACAAAATGCACAGCGGCTTTCTTCTACCCTTTGAATGATCAGCCAGTGATTCAAATTGCCCTTGGAATAATCTCTGAATTCCCTGGGATAGACTCTGAGGTCCTGCATCAGTAACCACCCTCTCTTTGGTCACACTGGAGCACAGCTCCGTGGTTCAGGCTAACCACTCCCCCATGTGTTTCGTCTCTCCTGGCCTGGCTCTGTTCTCCAACACTTGGCTGCTTTCTCACCCGCTCTAAGCACATCCTCACCCATCACCTCCTTCCAGAGCCAGCTCGATACCCAGCCCTTGGGAGAGCATATATGGCCCATGTTGTTATGTTCATAAATCATGCACCAATCATGCATAAATCATACATAAATCTTTGCACAAGGCTATGGGAGGAATGCACAGTCATGAGTGGCCCAGGTCAGGATGCAGGGACCTCATGACTAGCTCGAGAGGCAGAGCAAAATGGCAAAAGATGCAAACAGCGCTTCAAGAGAATGGAAGCTGTGTCGCGTGATAGTTTAGAAGTCATTCCCAGCCAAGTCGGTACAGGCTTTGTGTATAGTTATTGCTTCCCTCATCTTCATCTTTGTATATGCTTCTGGGAGTTTACATGGGAGGCTTTGACTACTTGACTGTGATCCATTCAAAGACAGGCAGCATGGATCTAGTTTATAAGAACCTTTGCCAATGAACATGGCAGAATTTTCTGTTTTATGTCTGCCATTAGTTGTTAGGTGGGGACTGTCCCTGTCCTGGCATGCAGGACTCTGCTACCGGAAATTATTATAGCATACAGAGTAAGAGTTCCAGTCCCAGACTTAGACTGTCTAGGTTCAAATGCCAGTTTCACTCCTTACTAGTTGTGTGAATTTGAAAATTATTTCATCTCTCAGTGCCTCATTTTTCTCAAGTAGGGATGATAGTAATATCTGCCTTTTAGAATTGTTGTGAGCATTCAGTGAATTAATTTAAAGAGAAATGTTTCAAATAGTGCCTAGCTGGGCACGGCGGCTCACAGCTGTAATCCCAGCACTTTGGGAGGCCGAGGTGGGTGGATCACCTGAGATCCGGAGTTGGAGACCAGCCTTGTCAACATGGTGAAACCCTGTCTCTACTAAAAATACAAAAATTAGCCCAGTGTGGGGGTGGGCGCCTGTAATCCCAGCTACTTGGGAGGATGAGGCGGGAGAATTGCTTGAACCCGGGAGGCAAAGGTTGCAGTGAGCTGAGATGGTACCATTGTACTCCAGCCTGGGCAACAGTGAGACTCTGTCTCAAAAAAATAAAAATAAAAATAAAAAATAAAATAGTGCCTGGCACATAGTAAGTACTCAAAAAATGTTAGCTATAATGATTTATATTATTAAGTAATCCTCATGACTGTGTGATTACCATCTTTTTAAGTGTTTTCTAGTCAATTCCTAGTAACTGGAGCTGCAGTTCTTAGTAGCTGGAGTTATCAACATATCTGCCTTCTGTGCTAGTAAATTTTTATACATCTAAAGTTTTAAAACCTCTGCATAAACATTCCCCCTGGAAAACTAGAATCAATGGTATTTTATTATTCCTACATTGACATTTTAATAGCCAAGAATGGCTTTTAAAAGAATTAGGAAGACACATGGCATCTGTCAGTCTTGATATCATAGTTCCTGTTATGTTTCTGTTTCCATGTGAACCCTGTTTTTTCAAAAGTTTATAAGTCTTTTGCTCCATGGTGAGATTCAGCAACAAGTTTCTATTCCGAAGAACAATATTTGTCCTACTTAAACCTACTCTGGTTTCCATTTTCTTTGCTCAATGGTTTATGCTTCTAGAACTTGAATTCTGTTTGATGTTTTTGCAAATACAATTTTTCATATTTGGTAATTTTGAAAAACTTAAAAGCTCCAAGTCTAGCACGTTGTCCTTTGATTTTTAGGTAGTGAGCTGCTTAATTTGGTTTTAATTTAAGATAAGTGTTTAGAAAATATTAGGAATTCACTAGAAATATATCTCTGTTCTAGAAACTAGGATCCTAGGCTGTATTGGGTGTTTCTTCCTTATAGAGAAAAGAGCTGATTCTACTTTCCTTGAAAATTTAAAGTATAGGGCAGTGGTTAAGAACACTAAAATCCTGACTCTTCTACTTAACATTTGTGTGATCTTGGACTTGTGTAGCTTGCCTAAGCCTCGAATTGCCCATCTTTCAAACGGGAACAATGGAATTCTCCTGAGGACTGGATGAGACCATGTATGTCAGTTGCTTGCAGCAGTGCCTAACAAACATGCACACCAAAAAAGTCAAAAGAAAAACAAACAACAAACAAAAAAGCCATGCACACCCAAATGGACATTATTATTGTTTCACAGAGGTCTGACTCCAGAGTTTCTCTCATGAACTGTATTTCTGGTTGTTGATATTTTCTTGTAACAAGATGGGCCCTCCTTGAATGGAGGAGGATTTTGTGTTGTAAATAGCTGTGAAGTGACTAAGTAGATGTTGTTAAGTCATACTCGTCAGGAAGAAAGGGCAGGAAAATATAAAAATAATTCAGACTTAGAATCTTTACCTTAAAAATGTTAATTTTTTACTTTCTTGGCCACTTTCACAACAAGTCAGATGAAATGGAGATATTCTTTATAGAAGTTACATGGAGGGGGCAGAAGACTGGTATCCAAAACCCTAGCTCTATATCAATGTTGTAATGAGGAAGAATTCAGATCAAAGAGACTATTTTAGGATGTCTTCCCTCTGTCAATAGTTCTTAAAGTCCACATATCCTTTAAATGATTTATTTGACAGCTTAGGTTGAAAGTCCCTGGGAAGCCTGGCAGAGGAACTCATCCTAAGGCCAGGAGACCCAGGGTAGAGCTGCAGCCAGGGAGAAGCAGAGGGCTCTTTGAGCGACGTCTGCTTCCCCCTCTCCCTGAAGCCCAAAGCCACTTCAGGGCCTGCAGCGATGGCAGCCTGCCAGCTTCAGAAGAAAATCTGCAGTTTTCCATTTGAAATTAGAGGATGACACTTAGACATTTGATCATCTTGCATTAAACACTGTGAATATCTCATTACACACACACACACGGCGCGCACGCACTTTCTCCCTTCTTCAAGAATGCATTAGCATTTGTTCTGGTGGTCTGTTCTTCTTCAGCCCTGTTAATCTGACTTTGTGGGTGTGTTTCATAACAACAGCGGCTCCATGCAAACTGCACAAAAGGAATCTTCAACCAACCAGAAGTTGGAATGAATAATTGGTTCATGAGCATAATTTTACAAGTGATTTTTTTTTAAAGTCTAGAGATACCAGAAATTATTTGTGAGAGGGAAAATGTCTCAAGGTAAGTATATTTTAAAAGTATTCCCGTGTGCATGAGACTGAATCCCCTGGTGGTGGTATGGTGGCTTTAGAAATCAAACTATAGGGCCGGGCGCAGTGGCTTATGCCTGTAATCACAGCACTTTGGGAGGCCAAGGCAGGTGGATCACTTGAGGCCAGGAGTTCAAGACCAGCCTGGCCAACATGGTGAAACCCCATCTCTACTAAAAATACAAAAACAGTGGCATACGCCTGTAGTCCCAGCTACTTGGGAGGCTGAGGCACGAGAATTGCCTGAACCTGGGAGGCAGAGGTTGCAGTGAGCCAAGATGGTACCACTGCACTCCAGCCTGGGCAACAGAGTGAGACTCTGTCTAAAGAAAAAAAAAGAAGAAGAAGAAGTACCTTTAAATACATGAATGCTTCTGAGCATTTTAAAATTTCCCCAGGAGATAAAATAGAATATATGTGATGATTTGATTCTGAAAGAGTAGAACCATTACAAACAATTTGTAAATTCTCAACCTTTAAGAAGGTGGATAAAATGGTAAAGTTTCCACTGCTGAGCGCTACCAAAGAGCTTGTCATGTTGTAGGCAATGGAGAGAGCAGTGAGCTTGGATTCAGTCCTGTGCCTAGGAAGACTATCTTAGCTCTTGAAGCTTCCCTGGAATTTTTGCAAGGTCGTGGAGCTTAAGGCACTAGCCTTAAAGAAGCGAACCCTGAGTGGGGGAGATTTAAGGACAGGCAACTGGGCCACATTTTCTTAATCCAGTCTATCATTGTTGGACATTTGGGTTGGTTCCAAGTCTTTGCTATTGCGAATAATGCCGCAATAAACATACATGTGCATGTGTCTTTATAGCAGCATGATTTATAGTCATTTGGGTATATACCCAGTAATGGGATGGCTGGGTCAAATGGTATTTCTAGTTCTAGATCCCTGAGGAATCGCCACACTGACTTCCACAATGGTTGAACTAGCACATATACACCATGGAATACTATGCAGCCATAAAAAATGATGAGTTCATATCCTTTGTAGGGACATGGATGAAATTGGAAACCATCATTCTCAGTAAACTATCGCAAGAACAAAAAACCAAACACCGCATATTCTCACTCATAGGTGGGAATTGAACAATGAGATCACATGGACACAGGAAGGGGAATATCATACTCTGGGGACTGTGGTGGGGAGGGGGGAGGGGGGAGGGATAGCATTGGGAGATATACCTAATGCTAGATGACGAGTTAGTGGGTGCAGCGCACAAGCATGGCACATGTATACATATGTAACTAACCTGCACAATGTGCACATGTACCCTAAAACTTAAAGTATAATTAAAAAAAAAAAAAGAAAGAAAGAAACAAAAACAAAAAACAAAGGGAGCACAGTGTGACACACAAGGTACAGATTTAGCTTGAAAAATGGAGGAATTAATTAGGAGGAGAGTGACAATAAAATGATTTCTACAAAGTGTTGAAAAAAAAAAAAAAAAAGGACAGGCAACTGGGAAGTAAGTCGGGTGCCTGGGAATTGGGCAAGTGGCCCTGGTGTGGTCCTGAACAAGCTTCTCCTAATTGAGAATCTCGCTGAGGGCCGGCCCTGGGAGGGGAGCCCAAACCAGAAGTTTGGTTGGTCATTCAGAATTCAGATGGTCCCAGCAGGGGCATCAGCTTTTTGTGTACAACTGGAAGAGAGTTTGGCTTCTCCATGTATTGAGACATCTGTTTACTCTGGCCAGCCTCCTGCTGGAAGATTGACACAGACAGTCCCATGCTGTGCAAAGGGAAGATGCTGTGTTTTGTTTCCTAATACCAGAGCAGCTTTCTTACAGTGAGGAATCACAAATGTCCCCACATCACTACCTGCTTAAGAAAGTGATTCTGGTCCTCTTTGATAGATCCTGAAGAATCTGCTTAAGAGTTTCTGAAGACATTTTGTTATTCTGGTGGTGGTGTTTTTTTTTTTGTTGGGTTTTTTTTGTTTGTTTTTAAAGAATGTTATGGATAAAGACCAAATGTTGGCTAATGCATCAAACAAGTAGATCAGTTGTAAAGTATGGGTTGAAATGCTTGGGACCACAAGTGTTTTGGGTTTCAGATTTTTTTGGATTTGGGAATATTTGCTTTACATAATGAGATATTTGGGGGATGGGACCCAAGTCTAAACATGAAATTCATTTAGGTTTCCTATATACCTCATACATGTAGCCTGAAGGTAATTTTATACATATTTTAAATTTGTGCATGAAACAAACTTTTTGTTAAGTACTTATATATAGTGTTTCCTATGTGTGCAGTTACCCACTTGGGAGTCATGTAGATGCTCAAGAAATTATGGATTTTGGAGCATTTTGGATTTTGGACTTTTGGATTAGGGACGCTCAAGTGGTACCTCAGGTTATATCAATTTTGAAAGATACCAATGTTGATCATGTTACGACAATTTTGTTAGTTAAGGAAGTTGTTAGCATATAAAGGGTTTGACTACCTAACCTGATTGCGTGTGTATACACTACTATATATATACACACACACACACACGTACATGAAAAAGTATGCTCAAGGAAGACTATTTTGGCACTTTTAACAAATTGATTACACTATAACAAATACAGTAACGGGAGCTGCTAAAGATTATTTGGGGAAGTGAAACAAAACACAAGTACCTCCTGTAATGCAACTGTAGGCCAGACGATATATAAAGTTCTAAAGCTCTCTTTGTGTGTTCTTTTCCAACAGTTGTGCAGGTTGTTTGTATGTCTGGGCAGGGTTAGGTGGGTTTAAATCTGTGTATTTTAAATTTCCAGTTCACCTCTTTAAAAGACGCTAAGTGTCTTCACTAATAAGCATTTGTATCTGCAAATGATTCAAAAACTGGTTGATTTGATTATAATTGTTAAGCTCAATCTCTGAAAAACAATTAAGTTTGTTTAAGGGAGTTCTATTAATACAATGCATTTGCTTGGTATGTATCGTTTTCTCATAGCTGGTACAAAGGCATATTTCAAAGTAACATTAAATGAGATGAAATTGGTGATCTTGTTTGTTGCTTTTACATTACCTTTTTACGTCTTCACGACCAAAATATAACTGTCCTTAAAACTGGTGAAATCTGAATGTACCCTGTGGACTGGACCAATGTCAGTTTCTGTTATTATACTACAGGTATGCAAGATGTTATTGTCAGGGGAAACTGAGTGAAGGGTACAGGAGGGCCCTTTGTACGTTTTTGGTTTGGTTTTGTTTTTGCAGTTTCTTATAGATTTATACTTATTTCAAAATAAAAAGTGCAAACAACAAAAAGTAACTGTTCTCTAGAACTCTTACCTGAAGTCTCTGGTGCCTGGCAGGGATTCAGAAAAGACACTCTGATTCAACCTTAAGTGACTGCCAAGCATTAAGTCCTGTGAGGTTTCCCTTGTGCAACAGATATTGTCTTGTAGATGTTGGTGCTCCAAGAGTGCTCCTTGAGTGCCATTGTCTCCAAACTACCTTGCTAATGGGGAAGAGACATTTTAGACTCTGAGGTCTGTACTTACTCAGGTCACACCCTTTGCCCTACCTATATGCCCAGGTAGGTGGCCAAGCCCTGGGTTCCCCCAAATATTAGGAATAGTGACATTGAGAACAAGTGATGTTCCGTGAGCCCTTAGTATGTGTCTGGCTCAGTCATACCATAGGCCTATTAAATCACTTAAGCCTCAGAACACCCCGCGAGGCCATGAAAATTAAGCCATTTTAAACACAGCAAGTTTAAACAATAATTCGGTGGTGTCTCTACTTTCAAAATAGTTTATTAGGGATCTTAATGAAGGCCATGGATCCTCTTAGCTAAACAAATAAACTAAATTTCTTTTGAATTACAATGTCAACAAAAGAAAACTTTGAAACTGTCTGATCGTCCTTCCCTTCTGAGGATAAAGACTGGCAATTATCCATGGCCCCTGCTATTTTTGCTAACTCCTGCTATGTTTAACATCGATAGAGCCAAATTTTAGATCACTGGTTTTGGTAAATAGCTCATAGTGAGACTAATGTTTACTCAGCAGACAGTGGGTTCCTATTGCTTCAAATTGGTTTTGCGCTGGGGAAGATGGAGAGGGACATATGGAAGGACCCAATATTACAGTGAATCGGGGTGAACCTGCCAGAGAGAAGCCTCCTGTATGTCTCAGCTACAGGGAGAGAAGGAGGCCAGGAGACCCTGCCAGCCGACCAGCCTCCCTCAGCCCCTTACTGCTACAGAGCAGCGGTGTCTACCATTGATCTGGAAGATGCACAGTGAGGCATGCAGAAGCCTCATTCTGGAGCAGCCACAGACTGAGGAAGTCACTAATTCCCAAAATGTGTCCCCAGGACCAGTAACATCAACCATCTGCGAACTTGCTAGAAATCCTCAGGCCCCACTCCAGCCCCACCAAATCAGAGACCTGGGTCTAGGACCCAGCAGTCTGTGTCTTACCAAGCCTCTGGGGGGACTCCCATGCTAGCCAAGGTGTGAGAACCCCAAGGCTAAAGAACCTGGGGTGATCCTCTTTCCAGGCTTCAGAGTCTATGAAAGGAAAGATTTTGGTTAAACATATTTACCTCGGGCCCCCCTTCACCCCCAAGGCACATATTCGAGATTCTCTAATTCTATACATCTGTGATATAAACACGCATATCTGGCAGTATTGAAAAGTGATTATGCTCTGAAATCTAACCGCCTGGGTTCAAATTCAGGGGCCTCTACTTCCTAGCATTGCACATCCAAGCAATCTGATGAGCTTGCTGTGCTTTGAGCTCTTCATCCATAAAGTGGAGACGGTAGCACCTCTGTCCTAGGAGAGGGTTGTGAGGAATTAGTCTAATACAGGCAAAACAGCACCTGGCACTTAGAAAGTACTCACACATTAGCTAGGGTTAGGGTTTGGGTACTTGCCTCTCTCTCTAAACAATTCGGAAACTTTGAGGATGGGGGTTATAGCTTGTATAGCTTTATTTCCCATATTTGGGTTATATATTAAAAATGTTCTTAAATACTTGCTAAAGAAATAAGAAATCACTGGTGTTAAAATTTTATATTTAGGCTGGGCACAGTGGCTTATGCCTGTAATCCCAGCACTTTGGGAGGTTGAGGTGGGTGGATCACTTGAGGTCAGGAGTTTGAGACCCGCCTGGCCAACGTGGTGAAACCTTGACTCTACTAAAAATACAAAAATTAGCCAGGTGTGGTGGCGGGCGCCAACAATCCCAGCAACTCGGGAGGCTGAAGCAGGAGAATCACTTGAACCCAAGAGACAGAGTTTGCAGTGAGCCACGATCACACCACTGTGCTCCAGGTTGGGTAACAGAGTGAGACTCTATCTCAAAAAAAAAAAAAAAATGTATTGATAGGAAGGCCCTACATTGGGTTATATCTGTAGATGACCTGGAAGCTGGATTTGTAAAGAATAAGCAGTAATTCTTTGTGTGTATATATATATATATATATATATATATATATATATATATAATACTTTAAGTTCTAGGGTACATGTGCACAATGTGCAGGTTTGTTACATATGTATACATGTGCCATGTTGGTGTGCTGCACCCATTAACTCATCATTTACATTAGGTATATCTCCTAATGCTATCCCTCCCCCCCCCCTCACCCCACAGTGGCCCCGGTGTATGTTGTTCCCCTTCCTGTGTCCAGGTGTTCTCACTGTTAGGAAGGCACTGAATGTTCATACAAATCTAGTGATGGGGATGTATGTGAGACCTGTGACTGTTTCCATGTTGCAACTTAAAAAACAAAAAAAAAGAATAAAATTAGTTTCAACTTACCTGTATTTGGGACTCTTTAAGCCTTTTGAAGCTTGTCTATCCATAATAGGAAGTAAATTAACATGAATGGGTGTCTTTTAGGGGCCATGCATGCACCATGATGAATGTTGACCAAGCATTATGTCATTTAAATCAAAAGGTAACTCTGTCAAATGAGACGGTTCCCCTGATTTTAAAGAGACTGAGATCGACTGAAGTTAAAATCTATGATCATACAGTAAGTCACAAGTCAAAGATTGGAAACTTGTATCTCACTCCATAATTCACCCTTTAGTATCTCACTAGTTGAGCGATTATACTTTTAAAATATAAAACTAAATTTTCAACAAATGAGACATGAACATCTTTTGCCACTTCAGAAATACAACTGGACAACAGAGTGGTTGTTAAAGTTATGTTGTAGGCTGGGCGCGGTGGCTCATGCCTATAATCCCAGCACTTTGGGAGGCTGAGGCAGGCGGATCACGAGGTCAGGAGTTCAAGACCAGCCTGCCCAGCATGGTGAAACCCTGACTCTACTAAAAATACAAAAATCAGCTGGGTGTGGTGGCACATGCCTGTAATCCCAGCTACTCAGGAGGCTGAGGCAGGAGAATCGCTTGAACCCCAGAGGCAGAGGTTGCAGAGAGCCAAGATCATGCCATTGCACTCCAGCCAGGGTGACAGAGCAAGACTCCATCTCAAAAAAAAAAAAGTTCTGATGTATGGATCACGTTATAAAGGGCATTGGGAACCTCTCACCATCAGCAGTACTTCTCATTTTGTTTTGGGGGGTGTGTATGTGTGTGTGTGTGTGTACTTATATATATGGCATCCAGTACCCAAATTGTACCCTTCTAACAGTTATTTAAATCACCTAGTGTAATCCCTTAACATGTAGTTGTATTTTATTTTGTCATAAATAAAAAACATAAGCAAAAGCTGATGGGGAAATAATAACCCCGAAGATAACCACCAATAACAAACAGACTTTCTAAATCTATCTAGAACCTGGCAGTCTCCATAATGGGTCAACTTCCGACTTGTTCCTTGTTGCCTCAGGGCTGTTCTGAACCCTGAAGTTCTCCCACTCTGTAGCTGATGACCTGCTGCGTTCACTCCTTACGAGGAAGCAGCCACTTCCTCCCGTGGACTAGCAGCCTGGCACTTCTGCATCTCTAATGGCATAGCTGAGTGGTACCAATGCTTCTCATTTTATTCCTACAAAACAAAAAACCTCAGCAAGGCCTGTGTTTTCATCTCCATCATTCTCCCTTTATCTGCCTAGGCCTTTAGATGAAAAAATGGCCAAGGTACTTGGAGAGATACGAGCTGTCAGGGAGGCAGGGGAGTCAGACCCAGGTTTTAGCCTCATAATAAAGAAAATCATGAAATCCCTTCCCACTTCTCTCCTTTCCTAACTCCTTCTTGTAAGTTTATCAAAATGAAAGCAGATGAGGATGTACAGATTGCCCACCAAGGGTTCTTAGATTCTGACTTGCTTAATACTTAAAATATAATTTTATTCAGTCCATTAGAAAAGCTCTCGTCTGGCTGGGCATGGTGGCCTGTAATCCCAGCACTTTGGGAGACTGAGGCAGGCAGATCGCTTGAGCTCAGGAGTTAAAGACCAGCCTGGCCAACATGGTGAAACCCCATCTCTACTAAAAATACAAAAATTAGCCAGGCGTGGTGGCACATGCCTGTAATCCTAGCTACTCGTGAGGCTGAGGCAGGAGAATCGCTTGAATCCAGGAAGTGGAGGTTACAGTGAGCCAAGATTGCGCCACTGCACTCTTGCCTGGGCGACAGAGCAAGACTCCATCTTAAAAAAAAAAACAAACAACTTTTTTCTACTTGAAGAGCTACTTCCTACAGTATTAAAAAAAAAATCAGTCTAGAATATATTCTGCTTTTCTGTTAAATTGTACCTTAATTTGGAAGCATGGAACATTCTTGTGTCACAGCAGTGTCTCTCTACCCTGGCAATACATATGAATCACAGGAAAAAATACTCTGGTCTTGCCCTCCAGTGAATATGCTGTTTTAAAATAGTGTTTGATTGCTGTTTAGCACCTTGATTTTTGAAAACTTGCAGAATTTCATGTGGCATTTTTACATAGTTGAACGTACTTGGTGCCTTTGAATTTGTTTATATATTATTATCCCTGACAATGGAACTAATTTTAAGTCTTTTCAGTTTGACATAGTAGAGCCTTTCACTCTGGTGAAGATCAGGACTTACAAAAAGATTCAAAGTGCAACAATTGCAAATAACAACTTTCTATCGGTGCTGAGTTTCGGAGTTGAAAGTATCCTCAATGGTTGATGGTCCGACTGACCTGTTAGCATGTTGAGAATGAATCTTAGTTGGTTCTTTGGAGTGAGGGGGGAGATGTTTGCTGGTGCTGTCCTCTGAGGGCAGGGAATAGTCAGCATAAACGCACTCTTCATTAACCTTGGGCTTCAGACATAAACCTTCCTCTGGTCTTCTTCCCATGGAGTTTGGCAGCATTTCACACAGGTCTCAAGGGCCCCTCTTGTCCCTTCTGAACAAGCCCCCTCTGAACTCAGAGACAAAAGGGGCTTTTCCTACAACACACCTCACCCTGGACCCCAGCATGATTCCTGCCTAGTTCTATTCACAATCCTTTATTTCTCCTTTGGAGAGTCTAATCCTTGAAGTCTGTCATCCTTGACCCCATCAAAGCGTTTTTCATTGGGATAATGGACTAGGGGAAGGCTGAGGCAGGTGGAGTAAGGGGCTGCAGGCAGCCTTGAGCTCTCCGTGGAGCACTGGTTCTCAACCTTACATCACCCAAAGAGTTCAGGTACCTTTGCCCATTCCTGGGCCCTGTCCCTGAAAATTCTGATGTTGTGCTCTTGGGCAGGGCCCAGAAATCTGGTTGCTTGTTGAAAATCTTGCTGATGATGATTGTTAGCCAGCTTGGACTGCCATAACAATAACACAGACTGGTGGCTTAAATGACAGACATTTATTTTCTGATAGTCCTGGTGGTTGTAAGTCCAAGATCAAGGTGCTAGTGGGGTTGGTGTCCAGTGAGTCCTTTCTTCCTGGCTTACAGACGGCTGCCTTCTGGCTGTATTCTTACATGGGCTTTTGCATAGAGAGAGAGCAAGATCTCTCGTATTTCCTTCTCTTCCTATAGGGACACCAGTCCTGTTGGACTAGAGCCCCACCCTTATGACCTCATTTAATTCCACCTCCTTAAAGGGCTCGTCTCCAAATACAGTCACTTTGGGGGTTAGGGCTTCAACATCAACATGTGTATTTGGGCGGGGGGACAAAATTCAGTCCATAGCAGTAATTTAGGAGGTGTTAGGTAACACCTGAAGAAATAATGGTTTAGGGTGTGTACTAACAATCACCAGTTTTTTTGGTTTACAATACCATTATGATAATTGATGTATTAAAATGTCTAAATAGATTAAAATCTCTAAGTGTCTGCAGAAGAATGAAATGTAAAGCATATTTCAAAGATATGCCATCGGAACACTCATTTTTATAAGCTGTAAATGGTTTATCTCATCTTCAGGGAAACTTTTAAAAAATAAAATCCTGGGATGGGATTTATCCATGCAGAAAAGCACAAGAATTCCCTGTTCTCTGACACTGTCTTTGTCATGGGGTTTCCAGAGAGAAACATGGAAAGCGGTGGGGACCACCTGTCCCACTCAACCCTTGCCCCTCTCCAGCCACCACTGCCCACGCACAGGGTCCCCTGAGCCCAGTCGCCCCGCCTGCCAGGAGGTGTGCTGGAAACAAGCACGTGACCTTGCAAACTAAGCATGTTACTAGACTTGCTCAATCCACCTCCAGTCTGGAGTAGCTTTTTCCCTCGGGGAAGCTTTTAGCTTCTGCTTTTTCTTCCTCATGAGGATTAGGGGAAAATGGTTGGTTTTGTTTTTCTATCCCGCTCACCCACCCCCTCCTCCTCATGCTCCTGAGGGAAGATATCACGTATCAGAGGCGATTCTTCTTCAGAAAGACTTGGGTATGTCTACAAATCCTCTTGGAGGCCTCGGTGTGTTAAAAGTTTTATCTCTGGGGTTCAGAAAGAAATAAACACTGGGATGGCGTGCAGGGTAGGGCTTCCCCTTTCTAGGAAAAATGCTGCTGATGAACTAATGTCTCTAGGTGCCGTCTTAAATGATCAATGTCAAAATGCACAAACGCTCTTCCAAGTTATTCCTCTTTTTTCCTTGCCCGTAAATCCAGTTTTATAGTCATTGTTTATTTTGATGGGACTAGAATCTCCAATTTTAAGTCTTCACTCCTGTCCTATTATTTTCTAAAAAGGTACAACAAAACAAGTGTTTTATGAGATTAGGATGTGATACGTAAATGTTGGCATTTATAGTAGATCTTGTCTTATTTTTCAGAAGAGCTTGTAAACAAATCCTCACTTCAGTACTTCCATAAGGGTGGGTAAATGTTAGCAACCCCTGAGTCTCGCCAGCGAGCTCAGTGTGTCATTCTTTGGGGGCTGTGGTTTGTCTTGATGTTCCATCAAGTTGTCAATTTCAAAAACTATGCCAGGCATGGTGCGGTGGCTTATGCCTGTAATCCCAGCAATTTGGGAGGCCAAGGTGGGAGGATCACTTGAGCCCAGGTGTTTGAGACCAGCTGGGCAGCATAGGGAAACCCCATCTCCACATATAATTTAAAAAATTAGCCAGGCATGGTGGTGCACACCTGTCGTCCCAACTACCCAGAAGGCTTAGGCAGGAGGATCACCTGAGCCTGGGAGGTTGAGGCTGCAGTAAGCTGTAATCATGCCACTTTGCTCCAGCCAGGGCAACAGAGCAAGACTCTGTCTCAAAAAAAAAAAAAAAACAAAAAAAAAAACAGGAACTATGACACCAGTTATCTGTTTGGTTTGGCAGAATTAATTGCTTCTTCTATCTTAATTCCTTCATAGAAACCCTGACCAAATTCTAATGTTTTATTTAAACGGAGGTTTTCAAAAGAACTGATAGGATAAGATACTTTGAATATAAAGAGACCAAAAAAATGAAAATTAGAGCTAATTAGGATAAATGGCAAAGACAATTTACATATCCTGATCCGTGATTAATTTTTCCCCACCCCTCCACTGTAAACCTTCTTCCCTCCCCTCACCAAATTTTTCCATGATGGGAAGATTGGTCTTCTAGCATATGTTTCATTTTCTTTTTTTCTTTTCTTTTTCTTTTTCTTTCTTTTTTTTTTTTTAAGATGGAGTCTTGCTCTGTCACCCAGGGCTGGAGTGCAGTGGCACAATCTCGGTTACCTGCAACCTCTGCCTCCCGGGTTCAAGCGATTCTCCTGCCTCAACCTCCCGAGTAGCTGGGATTACAGGTGCGTGCCACCATGCTCGGCTAATTTTTATATTTTTAGTAGAGACGGGTTTTGCCATGTTGGCCAGGCTGTTCTCAAACTCCTGACCTCAGATGATCCACCTACCTCAGCCTCCCAAAGTGCTGGGATTACAGGTGTGAGCCACCATGCCAGGCCTGTGTTTCATTTTCATATAGCTTACACATGGGAGGAATAAATTGTTCTTATCAGATCATATAGTCTGGTAATTTCTAGGACTAGTAACCTAATATACAGTACAGTGTCCGGATGTGCCCATGTGTATAATCCAGAGTCATGCACCTCAAGGGCCAGGCAGATCATATAAAAGAGTGGTGGAGGACAGGTGTAATATGAAAGGGGATGGTGAGGACTGTGGCACACCGGGAAGTGCACAGCCAGGGTGACGTGAGCAAGCTTAGCTCTACCCACTGCTGCTGTGCAGGAGCATTAGACTAATGTTAACTCATGTTGATCCCTTTTTAATTTTTTGGCACCCCAACCCCAAGCCCCCCAAAAATCTGTTTTTTTAATGCAGAGTATCCTGATTGTTTAAACTTGGGTCATCAATACAAAGAAATTAAACCCTGTGTTGACCAAACAACAGGTCCACAGGTCACACTCTGTCTAATCAGCCTCAGCTCCATCAAGCCTCACCAGCCCTGTGGGTACAGGTGAAGTCACTTTAAAAGATCAGACTTGGCCAGCTCAGCTGTCACTTCACACAGACATAAAGACAGGACCTCCCAGGCAGCACCTCCTGGCTCCCCTTTCCTCTGCCTGACCTGTCACTGCCCTTCCACCCACACTGTACTGATCCTTCCATGGGCCCCTGCCCCGGATATTCAGCATTCCCAAGCTCCCTGTAGGAATTCTCCTAGTGGGCCCCCCAAATCTCTACCCCCAGGCTGCTAAGACATCCCTGTTCTTTTCCTTATGGGAAAAGGATTCCTCTCCTCTTGTGTTTCCTGCTGTTAGACAGAAGGATCTCACAGCCATGTTGCCTGGCATATTACATCTCTTGGTTTTGGTTTTTCGGCCACCCAGTCTGTTTTTCAGGTCATTCTCAGGCTGTCCAAATGGCCAGGTGAGGCCAGCCTGAGTACTTGCCACATACTAAATCAGAACTTCCTCTCACCAGAAGAATGAATGGCCTTCTGCTTATTCTACTTGTCCTACCAGACTTCCTTCCCCTTCTCTCTCCCAGGGTCACCAAGGCTTCTGTTGCCATCAGATCTCAGCCCCAGCCCCACCTTCATTCCCCACATAGAATCTGTGATATGTGCCTGAAAATATCTGAATCCTAGTTTTATATATTGTTAGAATACTTTTTCTAGGATCCCCCCTTAGGCCCCTTGTAAATCAGTCAGTCATTCCATAAAAGTAAGTAAATGGGTTAGGGGATAGCTACAAAGACCCTTCTAGTCTCACTCACCCAATTTCTATGGAGGCTCATCCAGGACATCTCACTGCAGTGAATGTGTTCTAATAATCATAATTGTATATAAACTTAAGGTATAAGAGTTCCTTGAATAATTCAGAACTAACTGTACTTTATATTATCTATATATCATAGGAGCATAATTTTTGCAGGTGTACAGTTAGCTCAGCTGCTGTGCTACTGCTATGTCAGGGATATCTTATGGCAGGTGCTTGTTTGGGATGCAACCACAAATGATGACAATACCCCTGTGGTAAAATTAGCTGTTTCATAATCTACTTTATAACCTGGTTTCCAGAATGCAATTTTGCAGAAAGTGGAGATGATGTCGGTGAACAGGTAAAAAGCATGACCTGGATGCTAGACATTGGCTTACTGTCAGATGATGTCGTCGAAAAATTTTGCAGGGAGTTTTTTATTGATAATAGTTAAGACATCTTTCACAAATTCTGCCACAGAAGGAATTACAGGGCTGGGCGCGGTGGCTCATGCCTGTAATCCCAACACTTTGGGAAGCTGAGGCGGACGGATCACAAGGTCAGGAGATCAAGACCATCCTGGCTAACACGGTGAAACCCTGTCTCTACTAAAAATACAAAAAATTAGCTGGGCATGGTGGCAGGAGCCTGTAGTCCCAGCTACTTAGGAGGCTGAGGCAGGAGAATCACTTGAACCCAGGAGGTGGAGGTTTCAGTGAGCCGAGATTGAGCCACTGCACTCCAGCCTGGGTGACAGAGCGAGACTCCATCTCAAAAAAAAAAAAAACAAAAACGGAATTACAGGGAATAAAAAGCATTTTCCTGCACAAAGGCCGCATGCTCCTGGTTTTGCATCAACCTGTGGTTATCTGACCATAATAGTGGGACCATGTTTTACAATTCTAAAGTTATTTGAGAGCCTCAAGAGAGTCTATGGAGTTAAAAAGTGGATTGGTGGGACCCTCACCCCAAATCATGGAACCTTAGATTTTTAGATTTGGAAAGTCTTCTTAAATGTCAGAGACTCCAGAGTTCTCATTTTACTAATCCAGAAGGATTTTGAATCACAGAGAGGTTAGTGCCTTGTCCAAGAAGATAAAATTGTCTGGGAGAGCTGAGATTCTACCCACCTCAACTTCAGATCTTGTGTCCTTTCCACACATCATTTCGTGAGCCGTAGGTGATGGCTTAGATTGAACAAAATTAATTTGGCTTTGGGGATGGTGTTTTCGTTTGTTTGTTTGTTTGTTTGTTTTTGAGACAGTTTTGTTCTTTTGCCCAGGCTGGACTCCAGTGGTACAACACAGCTCACTGCAGCCTCAACCTCTTGGGCTCAAGTGATCCTCCCAGCTCAGCCTCCCATGTAGCTGGGACCACAGGCACATGCCACCACACCCAGCTAATTTTTTTATTTTTTTGTAGAGATGGGGTCTCACTCTGTTGCCCAGGCTGGTGGGGATGGTTTTTATTATTAAATTACTAGGCTGATAACTAATAGTCATTATGAAAACATAATTCCTCAAAACTCTTAGAGCAGCATAATTCATTAGGTTTACCATTTTGTTATGCCCTAATTTGTAGAGACTCTTAAACAGATATCTTATGTCTGATCCATACTGGCAACCAGCCAGTTGTCCCTGGTTTTGGGTCCCCCAGGAAAGGTGTCCAGCTGATCCTGGGAAATACTCAAGGCTCAAATGCACGTGGTCAGTTCTTAAGGCCCCTGGAAGTAGCCAGACAAACAGTGGCCTGACCACTGCCCCCAGCCGTCAGTCTGTCCTTTTGTGACCCCTTCTTTTAGGGCTCCTTTGATGTTCATTTTAATCTGATAATACCCAGATGGAAATGCTGGGCAGGGAAGTTTACATTGTGATTTACTATAACCACACCTTTTAAGGACCCAGTCCAAGCGATGAGGCAAGAACAGAGTCATGGTTACCGCCCAAGCAGCTCTGCCCACTGTCTGGAGGAGAATGAAAAGGTGAGACTAGAGAAGACTGGTACATGCAGGTGAGGGGATGGCATTACCCCAGAGTGGAGAAGGAAAGTAGTACCTACTTTAATAAAGGGGCATTGTTGCAGTAAACATAGTTATTAATTGTGATATGTAACAATATATTTGCAAACAAGATTGCCCAGAAAAAAAATCTAGGTTGGGTGTTCTCTGCGGATATAATGCCAGGGACACCAGCAGTCTATGCCAGTGGGAAGTAAAGCAGCCTGGATGGGCTTTTCTCTTTGGCTGGTTTCCCCTAGTTGACCTCTTCTCAACCTTCAGATGTCAGTCCACACATCCCTCCCTCAGGGAAACCTTCCCAGACCACCCCAAACTAGGCCTGGTCCCCTTTACACGTTTCCATAGTGCCTGTGCCTTCCCAGCCCACTGTGCACGTCACACAGTCATCAGTCACCTGTTCAGATGATCCTTCAGTGTGTCTGCCTGGCCAAACTCTGTGCCTTTTGAGGACGCAGCGATGTTGACGTACCTGAAAGTCTGACTTGGGAGGAGTGGGGAGAATATTTATTTCCCAGATGATGTTCTCCAAAAATGATGTCTTTTTAACATTTTTTAATAGTAAGTTGGCATGAGGACTTAAAATTCTGAAGCCGCTTTGGTGGAAGCAGTAGGAAAGCATGTTCTTGACATACAAGGAGAAGGTGATCACAGGGTGGTGACAGTGTTAAGTCCGCTCTACCCCATGCGCCCCACAGCCACAAGGGGCAGCTCTCCCCTTTGACCTCTCTGCACCGCTCCCCCATCACTGAACCCTGCCTCCAGGAATCCCTTCAGTTAGTTATTCCATCAGTAGTTGAACAAAGATGCAAATAAATATGGGAAACTGATAGGACAGCTCAAATAATTAAGGAACTACAAAATGGAGGTGAGGTGTGATTTCTCTTGTATTTTCCTAAAGTGGTCTTTAAAGAACTCCAGGGTATGATCGATGATTTGTGCAGGGATGGGATGTCTGGTAACTAACAGTATCTAAGCAGAGACCGGACACACTTGGTGAGATGTTGTAAGTGTTCATTGAAACACTAGATTAGAAAGCCCCAGAGTATCTTTGCAATGTTGACATGCTGTTATCATAGGATTCTTTTTAGTCCATGCAGCTCCCCCTAGAAAATAAGCGTCATAAAGGCAGGGGTGTTTATCTGTTTTGTTCACTCTTGTGTCTTTAGTGCCCAAGACAGTGCCTGGAACATAGTAGCTGCTCAATAAATATTAAGTAATTGAATATATCAGCAGATACCAAATTCACAATATTTTTCTGGTATAAGATAGGCTCTAATTAAGTGTTTATTTCATTGACCTGGATCAAGCAGGCCATAAGTCAAAACGGGGCTACAATTTGGCATTGTATCACCGTGTAAAAAACTCAGGCCAATATTCTGACCGCATATGAAGTCAAACTGCTATCACCATTTTAGACCAATGATTCTGGAGTTAGTGTGACATTGCATCAGCCGGGGACCTGGCGAGAAACTGAATTAGCTCAGCTGGTTCAAACGAAGGGTGTATGTGAAGCAAAGAGAGACGACAACAGTGGGAAGCCTTAGCCACTGCTTTTGGGACAATCTATAGGGATCCCTGAGGGATCGGGGACAACATAGAGTTAAGGGAGCGCAAGAAAAGCTGGAACCATCGAGGAGCTGCCCCAAATCAATGAGGGAGTGGAGGAAATGCCCCTATTTCCCTCTCTTTCTGCTTCAAACTATTGGTGCCTCTAGCCAAACCTACCTGGAAGGCAGCCAGGCAGGGAGCGGAGTGTGCAGACCTTCAGACAAAGCAAGACTGGGAAAGATTGGGCTGGGGGTGTGGCAGGAACAAGACCTGCCATGTAAATTCATTCTGTTCTTCTTATATTTTAACCACACAAATAATACATATTCATTAAAGAAAATGTAGAGATCAAACCACCAGTCTTCATGTTTTAGCTTCTTCCTCTTCCTTTTTCTCTTCTTTCATTTACTTGTAAAGGATTCAGTAATGTTTATTCAGAATAAACAGAAATAAGTTTGGTTACACTTGTTTCTTGACCTAATTCCGATTCAACCTGCAGTGGAACAGAGAGCTCTCTTTCCTTTCCTTTGTTCTGTTAACATAAACAAGTTACTTCATGTACCTCTGTGGGAACTGGGAATTAGGCAAGTGTTTAGACTCTCAAAAACTTTCAGCAAGTTTGGCTGTCAGCTTGGATACCAAGTAATTAAACATAAGATGAAAGATGAGTCTGACTGGGCTTATTCTCTAAGATTAGAAAGTGAACCATAAGTGAAGGCAGCCTAATGTAGCTTGATTTTACTGTCAACATAAAGTTGCTATCCACTTTTAATTTTAATTGAAGGACAGTTTGAAACTAAGGGGAAAGAGAATTTAGGAAAATAGTGCAAATGCTTATGTACACAATTGTTGGTAGTTTACATCGGCAACGTCCCACGCTGCTTCACAGCACTCATCATACTTGTCATTTTTTGTTTGAAACTTAAAGCCCATGTCCATTCACTGCGCCCAGCATGGGGCCTGACGTTCAGTAGGTCCTGGTACATGAGGGCGAGTAAGCGGTGATTGCCAGTTCAAGTGGAGAGAAGGTTTTGTGAAGGAAGAAAGATCAGCAGGATGTTGCTGTGTGCCTCGAAGTTCAGAACTTTGTGGCAACAGAGGGGTATTTAAGGCCATTGTAATACTGATATACTAAGGTCAGTGGCCTTCATTGCCTTCTTTAGTTGAAAAAAAAATCCTGGAAAGTAGTAAGTCATCTCAACTCATTTAGAGAGAAGTGAGTTCTGATTTCCTGGGGTGGAATCTATATTTGGCCTTTATAAATATCTCCGTCAATGGGATTGTTCCCATGACTTGGTACAGGAGACCAAGTGAATATCAGTGCAAACCACCCACGTCAGTTCTAGAAAGCATATGGGCTCCCCTGAGATAAATCATTTGCTCACAGGTCTTATGTCTTAGAGGTTAAGCTGTCAACCTTATGACGTTGAATGTAGCCTTAGGAGTAGGGGAAGAAGACTGATTGTGATGACCCCAAGGATGGTAATTGCTGAGGGTCAGGTGTGGGAGTTTGAGCCAGTTCGGAGATTGATTCCTGTTTGCTCCCAGAAGCTTCTCTGTGTCTCCCCTGCAAGCTACACTCCCTCCTCTGCTGCTCTTGAGAATTGTTTCTCTCAACCTACTACCCCTGGGTCTATGGGAAGGGGTGGGGGGCAGTTGACAAGGTTGAGCTGAGCCCTCTCCTTCATTCCATTGCAGCTGTGGGTTTGTGTCCAGAAAAGAGGAGGAAAGGCTAGCAACTGGAGTTTGCCTCTCTCCTCTGCCAGGATGAGAAATTCCTTTGCAAGCCTCCATAAAGGTGATTTAAGTCTCAATGGCTGTTACTCTGAAACTATAAGAGAATCTTGTTTTAATTGGTATTTTGGAAAATACATACTGCTGTAAGATTTCAACAGAGCACCCAAGCCTTTTCTTCCAGTACATTTTTTAGAGTGTTTCAAAAGTATAGATTGTGTTGAATGCCTTTACTTATGAATGGATTAGATGTGTGTTATCTCCTGGAGAAAAATGTGTCTGGAAGCCGACTGCATTCTTCCAGGGATAATTAGTTCATTGTGCTGAGCACAGTGAGTCCTCCGATGGTGTCCTTAGAGATGGGACTGATAGATTATTGAAAGCAAGAGGCTTTTTGCAACATATTTGCTTGCTTGATATCTAAAAATTGTTCAAAAATAACTAAGACTTGATTGTATTGTCTCTGGGAAATAAAAACCAAGTATCCTAATCAAAGAACTGAGTGACAAATTGAGCTAATGATTGTCACAGAAGCAGAAAAATGAACCCAGGGAGGAATGCTTGAAACAGCAAGATTTTAGAGTCTGGAACGTGTGCCCTTCAAGGCCATCTCAGTTCATGTCATGGCCGACTGTTGAAAGGTATACGATGGAGATGTCAAATCATAACTTGGTTGCAAGGGAAAGGCAGGCCATGCACAACAGTATGGTGAATAATAGGCTTTATTTGTTCATTTGTTTTCTAAAATTCTTAGGACCATGCCTCAATACTGACATTTAGTTCAGTAAGGGCTGAGAAACTACATTTTCAGTTGGATGATTGAAGTCCTGGTAACTATTTAGTATTTCTATTTTGGTTTCTATTGTTAGATTCAGTACCCCAGGACTAACGAAAAATGGCTTCATTTAATTTCTTCTATACTTGAGTGCTTTTGTCTGCTTTAGACCTATGTCTTTTGCTGACAGAATTTTTTTTTTTTTTTTTTGAGACAGTCTCACTCTGTTGCCCAGGCTGGAGTGCAGTGGCACCATCTCAGCTCACTGCAACCTCCACCTCCCAGGTTCAAGTGATTCTCGTGCCTCAGCCTCCCAAGTAGCTGGGACTACAGGCGTGCACCACTATTGCCCAGCTAATTTTTTGTGTTTTTAGTAGAGACTGTTGGCCAGGCTGGTCTCGAACTCCTGGCCCCAAATGATCCACCCACCTCAGCCTCCCAAAGTGGTAGAATTACAGGCATGAGCCACCATGCCTGGCCTACTGACAGGTATTTTTTAAATTTGTGAAAACAAACTCACTTGCCACTAAAATTATTTCACTTTGAAAAAAGGCCTTTAGAAATAATTTTTTTAAAAAAAAGAAGTTAGCTTTTTTGTTTGTTTGAACAAGTATGTAATTTGGTTTGTATAACAATAGCAAGGTGGAATTTGTAGTTGGTGATATTTTCCGGGTTTAGAGTAGACAGTCTGGAAGAATGTGTATAGATTTTTAATAAATCACAGCAGCTGCAATGCAGAATGGTGTTAGTACGTTAGCTCTTATTTACAGGAGGAAGGTCAGTGTGTTCTTCTGAGGGACTTCAGTGTGGATGTGTGACACCTTTTGGCGTGCAATTGACTTTAATGTTCATCACTATTTTTTTTTCTTTTTCTTTTTCTTTTTTTTGAGACGGGATCTTGCTCTGTGGCCCAGGCTGGAGTGCAGTGGCATGATCTCGGCTCACTGCAACTTCTGCCGCCTGAGTTCAAGTGATTTTCCTGCCTCAGTCTCCCGAGTAACTGGGATTACAGGCATGCGCCACCACGCCCAGCTAATTGTTTTGTATTTTTAGGAGAGACAGGGTTTTGCCATGTAGGCTGGTCTCGAACTCCTGACCTCAGGTGATCCACCTGCTCAGCCTCCCAAAGTGCTGGGATTACAGGCGTGAGCCACCATGCCCGGCCCCTCACATTTATGCTGTCATGTGCTCATAGAAAATGTGACCGCATGCCTTGTTCTTTCAAAGAAAAAACTTCTAATAGACTAAAAATACATTAAGAGTCTTTTGTCAATGGCCTGTGCCTCCAAAAATGGTTGGTTTAACCATTTTCCCTGAAAAATGTTCCACAATGGCAAGATCTTAAATTACAAGATAAGCAGGCCACACCTCCTCCAGGGTTTAAATTGTTACGCTCCTTGTGTAAAATACTATTTGTGTTTTCAAATACCCCTTCTCACTTCTAGCACCTTTGCATATGAAAGTCTAAGATTATTTTCTAAACCTGCCTTATCCAATGTTGATTATATGAAGCAAAATATTTCCTTGAACCCAAAAATGTCTGCATGCCTTTGCCCATCCGTCTTCCTGTCTCTGGGCCGCTCTTTCCTTCTTCCTTGCCCAGCTTTTTGAGCTGTTGCCTGGCTGCACAGTTCAGCAAGGTGCCTCAACTAGCTCAGGCCTTGCTGAGTCCCTAGATGTGTGTGTTGTCTGTGCTTCCTGCCCTCATCCCCACCCCAGCCCTCCTAGACAGCCCCATTGTGGTCTCATTCCAAGAAAACCTGGATAGTTCCTTGGAAGGATGGTGAAGCTAATTCACACTACTGTGGCAGTGGCTCCTTCGCCTTTCCCAGAGGAGATCAGGGTTTTAACTGACAACTTTTACCTTAAACCAAAAAGATTTGGAATTCCAGGCCCTATGGCAGACTTCTGGGAAGGGATTTTTTGTTTTTGTTTGAGACAGGCTCTTGCTCTGTCACCCAGGCTGGAGTGCAGTGGTGCGATCCTAGCTCACTGCAGTCTCAAACTCCTGGGCTCAAGCCATCCTCCGACCTCAGCCTCCCAAGTAACTAGTACTATGGACATACACCACCCTGTCCAGCTAAGTTTTGTATTCATTTATTGATTAATTTTTTTAAGACAGACTCTTACTCTGTTGCCCAGGCTGGAGTGCAGTGGTGCAGTTTTGGCTCACTGCAGCCTCTGCCTTCCAGGTTCAAATGATTCCCCTGCCTCAGCCTCCCGAATAGCTGGAACTACAGACATGTGCCACCACACCTGGCTAATTTTTGTATTTTTTTTTTTTAGTAGATTCTGAGTTTTACCATGTTGGGTAGGCTGGTCTTGAACTTCTGACCTCAAGTAATCCACCCACCTCAGCCTCCCAAAGTGCTGGGAATACAGGCATGAGCCACCACACCTGGCCTAAATTTTGTCTTTTTTGTAGAGATGGAGTCTCATTAAGTTGCTCACTCTGGTCTCGAACTTCTGGCCTCAAGTGATCCTTCCTTCCATCTCAGCCTCCCAAAGTGCTGGAATTACAGACATGCCCCACCACGCCCAGCCTGGGAAGGGATTTTTTTAAGTGGCAGGGACTTTCTGGTCTTCCTTCAATTAGGCCAGAAGGCCACCTGCACCTCCTTGCTGGCTGGTTTGTGTTCTGGTTGCTATAGTTACATCCTGTGGGTGCTGCTCTTCTGCGCCTTGATTCCCCACTCCAGGTGGGGACACTGGGAATGGAATGCGAACTTCCTGGTTGTGTAACCCGTGCTTGCAGGGAGTAAACAAAGCTGCTTTCCAGCAAGGGTATCTTTATCACCTAACAAGGCACGCGTGTGCATTTTATCTGTGGCCACTCTATCATTTAAAAAGACATTTTGGGCTAGGCACAGTGGCTCACACCTGTAATCCCAGCACTTTGGGAGGCCGAGGAGGGCAGATCACCTGAGATCAGGAGTTGGAGACCCGCCTTGACAATATGGGGAAACCCTGTCTGTACTAAAAATACAAAAAAATTAGCTGGGTGTGGTGGTGCACACCTGTAGTCCCAGCTACTCAGGAGGCTGAGGTGGCAGGATCGCTTGAACCTGGGAGGCAGAGGTTGCAGTAGGCCGAGATAGTGACACTGCATCCAGGCTGGCTGACAGAGCGAGATTCTGTCTCAAAAAAATAAATTAATTAAATAAAAAATTAAATGTTGCTGAGCAAAAATAATCTTTTCACCCAGTGTTAGTATGGGCAAATAAATTATACAGCAAAAAGTGGCAAGGATACCAGCATCTGTGCCTTTTGTGTGTCTTAAGATTGTTCATTTTCCCTGCATGAACAAAAGTCTGGTGGCAAACCAGCAGCGCACCTCCAAGAAATGTTAACGGTTCAGTGTGTCCAGCATGTGGAGTATGTGGTGGGGAGCACTGGAACGCAGAACCACTGCAGAGCTGAATGGGGAGAAACCAGGGTCTTAAGAAAATACTGAAGGGTAGAAGGCGCCTCTGCTCTCAGGTGTGAAAGAACCTGGACTATTGCTCAATAAACGGAGGTGTTTCTTCCCTTTACTTTTTTTTTTTTTTTTTTTTTTTGAGACAGAGTGTCACTCTGTCACACAGACTGGAGTGCAGAGGCATGATCTCGGCTCACTACAACCTCCACCTCCCTGGTTCAAGTGATTCTCCTGCCTCAGCCTCCCGAGTAGCTGGGATTATAGGCATGCACCACCACGTCTGGCTAATTTTTGTATTTTTAGTAGAGACGAGGTTTCATCATGTTGGTCAGGCTAGTCTCAAACTTCTGACCTCGTGATCCACCTGCCTTGGCTTCCCAAAGTGCTGGGATTATAGGCGTAAGCCACCGCGCCTGGCCTTTCTTCCCTTTTCTTTTCCTTCCTGCTAGTATGTGAATGTATTATCCCTCCCCAGGCCTCATGCGCTATCCATTGGTTAATTTATTCAAGCAAATACTTGGTACTAGGATCAATATAAAGGCAAAAAAAAAAAAAAAAAATGTGTTTGTGTGTGTGTGTACTCCCTGCTCTGAAAAAGCTTAATATTTAAAAAATGAAATTCAACATACTTTAAATCTTTGATATTTGTGGATGCAGTTTAGGTGGTTTCACTTATTTGCAAGTTATAGGAGAGGTCTTTACTTATACAAGTTGATGATTTTGCTAAAGCAGAAACCGTGGATGAACTAATAAATGACTGTCCCATAGGACCCAATATGGCCCCCGCTGTCACTTCAAAGCTGTCCTTCAGGACTGTCACTTTTCTGGTGGGTAAGCTTAGCAAACTGCCCACCATCCACACACACAACAACTTTGCTGTCTTTGTTTACGTGTAACATACATGGAATCTCTCAGAAATGGCACTTTAGAAACATGTTTCTTGGCAAAAAGCAAAAAAAAAAAATCCAAGTACAATGTAATTTTATTGGAAGTTAAAAGTAGCTGTATTGTGATCTGAGGCTGTGCACAATGGATGAGTCATTAGGAAGCCTAGAACCTCTGTGTATTTTATCCCATCTAAGAGTTTAGAGCTTTGTGTCTGCCTCGAGAATATCGAATCTATGGTATAGGAAGGTTCCCTGCCCCCAACAGCTACCATGCAGGGTAGGAGTGAGACACTTAGAAAACGATTAAATATGAGACCACATGATCCTTACTCTAAGTGTAATAAACAGCTGTTAAAGTAATGGAAAGAGCTGTGGGTTGGAGTGGTTGTAGCAGATCGAATGGGAGCTTGATGTGAGCTGGCTCTTCGTTGAGCAGGAGGGAAGAGCCCAGCTTAGGCACTGGTATGGGAGACACAGACATGATGTGGGAAGCCACAGGGGTTGCTGTGGAGGCCAGAATAGAGGATGAAGAGTCTCCACAGCCCAGGGAGGACGCTGCCTCTCAAACTGCCTTCTCAGCATGCTGGATTTACTGATTTCCATCAAACTGGTGAATTTTGTGAGAAATTCCAACAAGTTGTCTTCTGAACTATTTCCTTTAAAAATCACTTATTTAAATAGCCATGTGTAGGTTCAGCCTGATTTGAAAGGAAATCAGCATTAAAACAAATTATCCTATTATGTTGTTAGTTTAAAATCACTTAATAGGCATGACAGAAATAGCTATGTTAAGAATGATCTGCTAATGGTGTTTTCCATAACCACAAATGAATGCTTTAAATGGAACTTCTATTTAAAGGGTTTTCATCCTTTGAAATAGTTCAGTTTTAGATGTCTATGCAAAGACATAATCCATATTTTGAATTTGAGTTCCACAGTGCAGTGGTATCAGTTTTCAATAGCATTTTTGTGCTTCTGGAGACCTTCATTTAAAGAACTCAAGATCTTTATCAAATATACGCCTTCTGAATCTTTCTATAAAAATAGATATAGCATTTTAAGAAGGACTGATGGTCTTAGAGAAATCAAAAACCCAAAATAATTGGAAGTTCTCACTTACTAAAGTATTGTACGAATACTAGATCATTCTGTCTTTACTACTTAGTATTTATGAATATATAATCACAGAACTTAACTGTTCTCCAAAGAAATGCATGTACATATCAATTTTAGGTATTTGTCTTCAGATACGTTTTTTAAATGTTTTTTAAATGTCAGCCTTAAATGTTTTCTCCTTAAACTTTGTTCACCTAAAGTTCTATCAAGTGTCTTGTTAACAGAAACTAATTATCCAAACTGCCTTCCACTGGTTGTTATTCACACCCCACCCCCACCCCAACCTGCATTTTAAAACTTCAGTTTAAAGATGTGTCCGTTTACTTTGAAAGTGAAAAGATGTGTCCCTTTACTTTGAAACAAGCCCATGATTCAGGAAGTGAACTTAAAAATTTCAGAGCTCCAAAGATCTTGCTTATTTTATGGAGTTTAATGAGAACTGTGGCCAGAGCCAGGAAGGTGAAACCCAGCAGCTTTGGGCGAGTGTGGGTTGTATTTGATGTTCACAAAAGAATGGAAGTGGTAGGGTGTTGCTCAGTGAAGTGTGCATTTTCGAGTTACCCACAGTGGTGTCTATTGTCCTGTTTCTCAATTGAATGATGTCATGTTTCATTTAAGGCTCTTAGTGATGCTGAAGTCTGTGGTCTGCACACTAGGGGGAAAAAGGCAGTGAGAAAGTTGCAAATCAGGTTTTTGTAAAGCCTTTGTGTGTTGGGTTTGGGAGATAAAAGCTGACTCATGCAATATTTCTACGGAAGGCGCTGCACAGACTAGCAAAGGCTGTTTCTTTTACCTGACTGAGGTCACTGCATCAGCTGAAGGCAGACGATGTGCTTAAGCCTGAGTGGAGCAGAGGTAGGTGCTAATGTGAGTGTCCCCAAAGAAAGGATGCCAGAACAAACGCTCCTTCCCTCTGGGAGCAGCCAGAGAGGTCCACCGAGGTGAGAAGGGGTCGCAGGGGGGGCTTTCTTCACAAGTGTGCAGGGACGGAAGCTTGGCTGGATCAAGGAAAACTCTCTGTTACAAATGCGATAGACTGAAGTCTAGAAGATGATTTTTTTCTCCCCCTCCATCTGAACTGCAGCCCGTCTTCAATAGTTTTTGTCTTAGTTTCATCTGATTTTGCTCTTTCCTTAAAGTGAGGTTGAAATATCTAGAGAGCTGATGTATCTGACTCTGGGGAGAACTCTAAAATCCTCAGTTGTCACGCGCCGAATGCCCAACATTTTCATATGCTTTCTTTTTGAGGTTCATATGCAGTCAAAGTTGGAGGAACAAAATAAATGTTTGCAAATGTATGCTTAGCAACTGCAGTGATGAAGTTTAGTCTGAGTCTAGTGGCAACCAAAGTTGCCTAAGAAAATGCAGTTTCCATTTTGAGTGTTTCTTGGTAAGAAACACTTTTGTGAGGAACAATGATTGGGGCAAAGGAGGCGTGGATTGTATTCAATGCTGTTGTCCATTGGAATCTGATTTCATTTGGCTTCATTATTTGAATTTAATGATGCATTTTGAAAGATATTTATATTCAGCATTCCTTAATCACATATTGAATATAAAAATTATTTTAATTTAAAATATTTAGATATCTGACACCAATTGACATTGTGATTTTAATTTCTTTAAATAACTTTTTCAGATTATAAAAGTAATACAGCTGTTGAAGAAAAGAGATATTTACAGAGAAATATGAAAGGAACAAAATTATTCATTTTACTCAGTAAAACCGATGTTAACATTTTATTATATATTCCTTCAATCTATTTCTAATGTAGACAATAAAGAAGCCGCATTTTAAATTCAAAATTAGGATCGTATTATATGTTTTTTAAACTACCCATTTTACTCACTATATATTATGACCATTTTCTATACTTTTAAAGATTTGAGAAGACGTGACATTTAATCATTTTACATTGTACCTTCTAAATGGCTTTATTTACTTGGATCTCTGTTACTAGTCACTTTAATTTCTCTGCCTCCTTTTCTTTTTTCTTTTTCTTTTCTTTTCTTTTTTTTTTTTTTTTTTTGAGACTGAGTCTCACTCTGTCACCCAGGCTGGAGTGCAGTGGCACGATCTTGGCTCACTGCAACCTCCACTTCCTGGGTTCAAGCGATTCTCCTGCCATAGTTTCCTGAGTAGCTGGGATTACAGGCACGCGCCACCACGCCCGGCTAATTTTTGTATTTTTAGTAGAGACAGGGTTTCACCATGTTAGCCAGGCTGGTCTCAAACTCCTGACCTTGTGATCTGTCCGCCTTGGGCTCCCAAAGTGCTGGGATTACAGGCGTGAGCCACCGCGCCTGGCCTCTTCCTCCTTTTTTAAAAGAACATGTCTAATGTACTTCATGGATTTATTTGTTCGGAGTGCTATTGTTAGTCACTTGGAATTTGCCTCTTCTTCCTCCTCCTTTTTCTTTAAGAAAATGTTATTTCTCTTGGTGCCTCCCTCCCAGCTGTGCAGGGATGTTTTGGAACTGAGTGCGTTCCATACAGATGGAGCTTGTATATATAACCATCATTGTTTAGTTACTGCCTTGAGACTGATAATTTTACACTAACAGGAAGGTACTGTTCAAAGCAAAGCTGGAGCATAGATTATTATTTAATCTAAATTACAAATAGAGATTTTTTTAGCCTTTGAAAAACTCGGTGATACACAGTTTTTCATCATCCAAGACCTGGCATTCGTAGGATGTAGAAGAAACTGCTATTAGAGGGCCACTGCTTGTGCTGTGCCTCCAGCTGGGAAGAGGCCGTGCAGTCGTGACAGCCAGTGGTTTGCTGGGTTTTCAGGATTGGAGTCATGGCCCAAAGATTGGATGAGACTTGGAGAAGTCACCTAGTCCAGCTGCCTCACATACAAGGAAACCAGAGATGCAAAGATCAGTACAAACCCGGGGGGTGCAGAGCCAGGGCAAACACGCAAATCCTCTGACCAGAAGGGAGTATTAGGACATAATTTAATTTCCGGTTGGTTCTCTGAAATGTGTTTATACAGAGGGTTGTGGATATATGCATTCCTGTGCACACATAGCCACACACTGTGTAGTCCCTTTTGGCATATGGTACCATGTGCTTTAGACAAGCAGCTTATGTTGAGTCCTTCATTTCCTGATCTCTAAGTTCCTTTTCTACCCTACTATTTTATGAGTACAAGGAAGGATGGACTAGAAGTTAGAAAATCTAGTCTCTGATTCATAGTTCAACTTTGAGCATGATGTTATGTAATCTCTGCTTTTTTTCCCCCATCTATACAGTTTTCAAAAAGTAATGAGACACATGAAAGAGCATTGAGGTTGGTTTTGGGGGCTTTTTAAGGATAATTTAGACATAGAATTGTAGCAGCTGTATCATAATAAGGCTCACCTGTTATAATAGAGACTGTTTGGGTTCTCTCTTATTGCTTAACCAATCACACTGGAACCTAATGGCTTGAAACAACAAACATTTATAATAGCTCAAGGTTTCTGTGAGGCAAGAAGTCAGGAAAGGCTGTGCTAGGTGATTCTGGCTTGGGGACCGTCATAAAATTGCACTCAGACATGACAGGGCTGGGGTCATCTGAAAGGCTTCTCATCCACATGTCCAATGTCTTGGCTGGAAACACAGCAGGGGCTGTAACAGCCAGGGTTCCTTGGGCATCCCTCTGTGTATCACTGCGGTCTCATCATGTGGTTTCTGTGGTGTGGCAGAGTCAGGATAACCAGACTTTTAAATGTGGTGCCTCAGGGCATGTCTAGCACCAGTGACTGCAAGGTTTTGCCTGTCTTTGTGCTCTGCCATACCCTAGGGCACTGGTATCCTTCTTAGAGTGGAGGCAAGGTTTCTGCCACATCTGGGTTCCAGCATGAAGAGGAAAGAATGTGGAGTAATAAAATCTAATGTCTTGAGAAGTAGACTCCCAAAGGGGCATATATCGTTTCTACTGGTGAGAACTTGACCACATGGCCAATATCTAAAGGCAGAGGAGGCTGGGAAATGTGCTCAGTGAAAACTCCATCACTAAAGAAAAGGGTAGAGTGGATTTTGGTAGACAACTAACAGTCCCTCTCTAAGTGGTAACACAATGGATGGTTTTGGGTGCCCCAAATAATTTCCTTCATCCCCCACACTAAGTCACCACACACACAAAAAGCATACAACAAAAGTAAAAACAGCTGCATTTGCATAAAAAGCCTTTAGGGAATTTCTTTCTTTTCTTTTTTCTTTTTCTTTTTTTTTTTTTTTTTTTTTTTTTTTGAGATGGAGTTTCAGTCTGTCACCCAGGCTGGAGTGAAGTGGTGTGATCTCGGCTCACTGCAACCTCCACTCCCCAGGTTCAAGTGATTCTCCTGCCTCAGCCTCCCAAGTAGCTGGGATTATATGCACCTGCCACTACGCCTGGCTAATTTTTGTATTTTTAGTAGAGACGGGGGTTTCATCATGTTGGCCAGGCTGGTCTCAAACTCCTGACCTCAGGTGATTCACCTGCCTCTGCCTTCCAAAGTGCCAGGATTATAGGCATGGGCCACCGCGCCTGGCCTAGGGAATTTCTTTAGGTTCTTTTTCACCAGACTGCTCCAGAGACACCCCTTAGCTAAGGCAATTTATCTAACACATTAGCTGCCTTAAGTAGATGCTTAATCCCTACTCAACTGAGGTAGCCATTATACCTCTTAGTTTCCATTGACTAGTGTCTTAGTCCATTTATGCTGCTGTAACAAAATAGCTTAAACTGGGTGACTTACAAGGAACAGAAATTGATTGCTCACAGTTCCAGAGAGTGGGAAGTCCAGGATCAAGGCGCCAACAGATTGTGTGTCTGGTGAGGGCCTGTTCCTCCTAGATGGTGCCCTCCTGTGTATCCTCACATGGCAGAAGGAGCAAACAAGCTCCCTCTGTCCTCTTTTATAAGGGCACTAATCTCATTCATGAGGGTAGAGCCCTCATGACCTAATCATCTCCCAACAGCCCCCCCTCCTAATACCATCACCTTGGTGAGTAAGTTTCAACATATGAATTTTGAGAAGGGCACAGACATTCATACCATAGCAATTAATATAGGAATCAATCGGTAAATTATCTGAGTATTTAGTATCTGACTTTACAGCTTGAAGGAATCTTTGTTCCTCTTTGTTCAACCCCTCACCTCCTGTTTGAATGAAAATATTTTTGCAAAATATCTTTTCTCATTCTTGATCTTCTTGTACAAATATGTGCTTTAACGCCTTGTTGGATGCATGGTTTGCAAATATTTTCTCCCATTCTGTAGGTTATCTCCTTGCTCAGTTGATGATTTCCTTTGCTGTGCAGAAGTTTTCTAGTTTGATGTAGTCTCACTTGTCTGTTTTTGCTTTTTGCTATTGTTGCCTGTGCTTTTGGTGTCATATCCAAAAAATCATTGCCAAGACCAATGTCATGAAGCTTTTCTCCCCTATGTTTTTTCTTTTTTTTTTCTTAGAGGCTTTATGGTTTCTAGTCATATTTTTAGGTCTTAATGTATTTTGAGTGTATGTTTGTGTATACTATAAGATAAGGGTTCATTTTTTTTCTTTTTGCATGTGATATAAGAACATGTGGCACATACACATAATGGGAAAATTATGTGACCATAAAAAAAGGAAGGAAATCCTGCCACTTGTGACAAGATGGATGAACCTGGAGCCTATGGTGCTAAGTGAAATGAACTGGACATAGAAGGGCAAATGCCACCTGACACCACTCTTACGAAGAATGTAAAATAATCAAACTCATCCAAGAAAAGACTAGAGTGGTGCTTGCCAGGGAGTGGGGAGAGGGAGAAACAGGGAGGTAATAGTGAAAGGATACAAATTTTCAGCTATGCAAGATGAGTAGGTCCAAAAAATCTGCACAGCATAGTGCCTATGGCTAACAATACTATATTGTATACTTAAAATACTGCTAAGGAGGTAGATCTTAAGTGTTGTTATTGTAAAATGTTTAATAATAATAAAGAGGCATAAGAAAACTTTTGGAGGTGATGGCTATGTTCATGGTATAGATTGTGGTGATAGTTTCACATGTATACTTATCTCCAAATTCAAGTTTTATACATTAAATACGTATAACTTTTTCTATTTAATCATACCCCAATAAAATACATTTTTTAATTTAAAACATTTTTGAGCTATTTATTCTGAAAATTTTTTAAATGTATAAAAAAGTTGCAAAGATGGTGCAAAGTTCCCATATGTCTTTCATCCAGCTTCCCCTAACATTAACATCTTGTGTAATTGTAGTACCTTGTTTAAAACTTGTTTAACCTTGGTTAAAGACTAATAGATTTACATGGTAAAACTAAGAAATTAACAGGGTAACAAGATTTTTTTTTAACTCCTTGGTTCCTTCATCACCAAATAACTACAAATAAATATGAAAATCATGTTCCCTGAATTGAACATGCTGAACACTAGAGAACATGAGGAATTCTAGTCCTGGCCCTACCATTAAACAGGAATCAAGTTGATAGTTTAGAAAACCAAGAAGTGAAAATCCATATTGCTGTGAGGGAATAAAAGATGCTCCTCAAATACCTAGTGTCATCTTTGAAATATATAAATGTATATTTTTTAACTTGGACTCTTAAACATTTTTTAAAGCATTAAGTCAGTTGTTTACAACGTTGAGGCTCTAACAAAACTGCGCTGTATATTAAATGAACATCACTAACTGGAAGAGTAACTATTTCTGTATACTTTAGTCTTTCTGTGGCCTCCCCTCTTTGAGTAATTCACAGGAAGTGTAATAAGGAACTACATAATTTCAGCTACTCGTTGGTACTGAACACAGCACATTCTCTTGATTTCCATGGTTGTCCTGCCAAGGAACTCAGACTAGGTATTTGATGTCTAGAATAGCAATGAGCAGAATTTGGAAACCCTGATCACCCCTCAATCCCTGCTGTGAGTAGAATTTCTGTCTTGCCTCCTAAATTTCTCCTTGGGAGTTGTAGGTTGTAGGACCCATCAGATGTCCCCCTTCTCCATGTAAATATGGTCACAGGAAGCCATGGAACGTTCTGCATGAAACCTAAATCAGCCTAAGAAACCAGAGCCAAGAAGCATTGCTTTTGATTCTGGCAGTGATATTCCAAAAGAGAGCAATTAAAATAATGGAAGTTGGAAGAGCAAAGAAGGAAAAGCCATGGAATTCCAATGTTTTCACCCAGAAAAAATTAGAGGGATTTGTCATGAAGTAAAAAGTATGAAAGTCTAGCTACATAGAAGCTGTCTAGGCATCTTTTCCTTTTATTAAGGATGGCACAAAAAAAAAAGAGAATATTTTATTTGGTTGGCTTTTAGGCTAACCAGTGCTTCTCATTGTGAGACTCAGTAAGTCTCTAAGGTTCCTCTATGGATACTTCCACCCCCACCACCTCCAGGTTTACCAAAGGTGAGATTGATCACAATCCTCTAAGTGGGTGGAACCAGCTTATTTTAGGGTCAAAAGATATACCTGATATAAGCCATTAGCAAGGTTTGGCCAGAAATTCCCAGAAATTCTTACATTATTGGCCCTGTGCTTGGGATTTTGGAATAGACAGAAGTTATGAGAAGAAAAGCAGCAACTTACCCAAATGCTAATACAACCTGCTAACATCTTTCACTCAAGGCAAATGAAAAAGCTTTCTTGCCCTACAGATTTTTATCTGGATGTTTCAGTTTGTCATGGAAAATCAGTTAGCCCAGTATCTGCTACACAGAGATGACCTCCCAACTCTATTTTTGCTAATTTTTAACAATATTGTGCATTAATAAGTGGAGTAAGAAACAAAAATGCAAACTTTGAGTTGTATGTGTCTCTGCATTCACTATTATTTGAACAAAGATTGATAAAGAGGTAAATTTAAATCTTCAAGAATAATGTAATTATATCAAAGACTTCTAGATCAGCATTGTCTGACTAAAATATATATGAACTACTTATGTAATTTTTTATTTTCTAGTAGCAACAATATAAAAAAGTAAAATGATGCCGGGGCACTGGCTTACACCTATAATCTCAGCACTTTGGGAGGCCAAGATGGGAGGATCACTTGAGCCCAGGAGTTCAGGACCAGCCTGGGCAACATAGAAAGACTTCATCTCTACAAAAATTAAAAATAAAATTAGCTTGGTATGGCAGCGTGGTCCCAGCTATTCGGGAGGCTGAGGTGGGAGGATGGCTTGAACCCAGGAGTGAGCCATGATTGTGCCACTGCACTCCAGCCTGGGTGACAGAGTGAGACCCTGTTTCAAAAAATAAAAATAAGAATAAATTTAAAATAAAAAAAGTAGGCCGGGCTCAGTGGCTCACATCTGTAATCCCAGCACTTTGGGAGGCCAAGGTGGGTAGATCACGAGGTCAGGAGTTCGAGACCAGCCTGGCCAACATGGTGAAACCCCATCTCTACTAAAAGTACAAAAATTAGCCAGGCATGGTGGCGGGCGCCTGTAATCCCAGCTACTCAGGAGGCTGAGGCAGGAGAATTGCTTGAACCCAGGAGGCGGAGGTTGCAGTGAGCCGAGATTGCACCATTGCACTCCAGCCTGGGCAACAAGAGCAAAACTCTGTCTCAAAAAAGAAAAAAAAGTAAAATGAAACCAGTGAAAATAATCTCAGTGAGATATTTAACCTAATCCAAAATATTATTTCAATACACAAATACAAAAATTATTAATGAGGTATTTTATTTCATGTTTTTAGTTTTATACTAAGTTACTGAAATCTGGTGTGTATCTTACATCTCAATTCAGACTGACTGTGTTTGTTTATTTATTCATTTAGAGTCAGGGTCTCACTTTGCCACCCAGGCTGGAGTGCAGTGGCACAATCATGGCTTACCACAGCCTTGACTCCAAGTAGCTGGGACTACAGGCACAGGCCATCACACCTGGCTAATTTTTTGTATTTTTTGTATTTGAGATGGGGTTTTACTAGGTTGCCCAGGCTAGTCTCGAACTCCTGAGCTCAAGTGATCCGCCTGCCTCAGCCTCCCAAAGTGCTGGAATTACAGGCATGAGCCACTGTGCCCAGCCTGGCTGCGTTTCAAGTTCTCAGTAGCCACATGTGGCCACTGGCTACTGTGTGGAGCAGCACAGCTCTAGAGATAAATATTAATAATTGGTGAGTTGCATTAGAATAGGCCAGACAGGGTGGAAATCTTAAATTATTTTGAGGAAAGTGAGAACAAGACTAGACAGTTTTTATGAGGTGCATTTTCCTAGGTGAGGAAACTATAATTATCTTCTAAGCAATGAATCAACATAACAAATGTTAGCCATTAGCAAGTGTGGTCTCATATTACGTGTCATTATATGACCTGACTTTAAATGTTTCACTTCTGTCATTGGTAATTTTGGAAGGTCTTTAGTTTGGGATGGTAAGCTTGGCTAAATGCTACGGACCCCAAACTTCTGAAATGGTCTATTTTAGAAAGTGCCTGGTTGGCAGCCAGGCCTGTACGTGGACTGGCATTGGAACATTTGAAGCTTTCCCCGCAGCGGTGCCCCCTCCATGTTGCTATTTAAGATCCATCCATGAAGGGGTCCCTATTGATCTGAGTTTTATATTCCACTCTTTCCCACCTTTGAAAGTATTTCTAAAGACATTGTCATTTCTAGCAGCCCAACCTAGGATCCTCTAAAAGCAGTTTTTATTCCTCTTTAATCCTTCTGTCCCAATATTGGGTATCTAATTTAAAGTGAAAGTAAGTAGAGAGAAGAAATGATGATAAGAAAATAATGTGTCTCTCTGTTGTGTCCATTTTTCTCTAGTCCTGATCATCAATGTGGTGCCAAGAGTTTTGTAACTGTGTGAAAGACAGTTTTCTATTCTGGAGAGATAGATTCTTCTCCGGTTAGAAAATCAGAACTTGCCCTAGAGACAGTATGTGCAGATCTGCTGGGGGGGTAGACCTTTCCAGATGTCTTGGCCTTTCAACTTTTTTGACACCAGGGACTGGTTTCATGGTAGACAATTTTTCAAAGGATGAAGGGTGGGTTGAGGTGGTGGGGGTGGGGGAGTGGGGATGCTTTCAGGATGAAACGGTTCCACCTCGGATCATCAGGAATTAGATTCTCATAAGGAGCGTGCAACCTAGATCCCTGGCATGCATAGGTCACAATAGGGCTCGCGCTCCTATGAGAATCTAATGCTGCTGCTGATCTGAAAGGAGGCAGAGCCCAGGCAGCAATGCTCGCTTGCCCACCACTCACTTCCTGCTGTGCTGCTTGGTTCCTGACAGGCCATGGACCGGTACCACACCCCTGTTATAGAGAATATCCAACTTGGCCAGAGGCGGTGGCTCACACCTATAAACCCAACACTTTGGGAGGCCGAGGTGGGTGGATCACCTGCGGTCAGGAGTTCGAGACCAGCCTGGCCAACATGGTGAAACCCCATCTCTACTAAAAATACAAAAATTAGCTGGGCATGGTGGCACATGCCTATAATCCCAGCTACTAGGTAGGCTGAGGCAGGAGATCACTTGAACCTGGGAGGCGGAGGTTGCAATGAGCTGAGATCATACCATTGCACTCCAGCCTGGGTGACAAGAGCAAACTCTGTCTCAAAAAAAAAAAAAAAAAGAATATATTCAACTTACGTTTAGTCCCAAATCATAGCCTCATTGGACCCTTGGGATCTCAAAATATCCTCAGATACTTCCCAAGTGAGTGCCCATTTCCTACAGTGAGATCAACCTGATGGTCTAGGTTATGGAGGGTGCGAATGGAAAGGAAACCTTGTTGTGTCCGCCCCTACTTTGGACTGCCGTGACTTTCTCAACACCAGTCCCAAACGTGAGTAAGCGTCCTTTGCTGCAAGCATACCTAAATGCACGGCTGCTGATTGGATTTTTGCCACACCCAAGTTGGATCAGGCTTTCTAGGTCAGGTGCATCTTAACTACTATAACCAATTCATGTTTTATAGGCCATAAAGTTGTTATAGAACAAGCAGAAAGAATATTGCAAAAGCTTTAAAAATGTGTGGCAAACTCTAGCATGTGGTAGTGGTTATGCAGATAAACTGCTCATTTCCTACATGTCTTAGCACTCCTTCTTGACTCGGAATTAGTTCCTTCATTTTATATTCATAACTTTAATATTTGCATCATTTGTTTGTACTAATACTTGTCATGAATATAAACTATCTAGGTATGTTGAAGGAGAGACTTGTTGGATACTTTATATTCTAAAAATATTAGTACCAACTGTTTAGTGATCTTTATTATAGAATCAAACCAAATTTACATTACTATTGAAAAATGATCATTACTATGTATTCTTTTTACTGTGTTTGTCACATTATAACCTTCCAAACATAAGTTTCCCTCTTCCATTTTTCTAGTAAAACCTGTAAGCATGTTTTTGTGGTAAGGTAACCTAGCAAAATTAAGCAAATTTCTTTATGAATCACCTTCTCTATCACAAGACATTTTGTTTCTATGAACACAATTTCTCTATGAAATAATGAGATGTGGAATCTCATTATTTGAGGGAGAAATGTTGACCCTGCCTTAGAAATGAGGAAGATTGGAATTTTGAGTGTTTTACCCAAGTAGCTTCTGAATGTTTAATTTTCACATGGGTCCTTTTGGGGCCCAACATCATATTTAAATGCTGTGAGTATTAAGTGACTTTTTTTTTTTTTTTTTTTGAGACGGACTCTCGCTCTGTCACCCAGTCTGGAGTGCAGTGGCGCGATCTCGGCTCACTGCAAGCTCCGCCTCCCGGGTTCACGCCATTCTCCTGCCTCAGCCTCCTGAGTAGCTGGGACTACAGGCACCCGCCATCACGCCCGGCTAATTTTTTTGTATTTTTTTTAGTAGAGACGAGGTTTCACCATTAAGTGACCTTTTGACTTTGCAGATAGTTTTTATTCTTGGCCTTTTCTAAACAAGACAGTGCCATTTTCTCATAATTGTTCTTATAATTTAGTTCCTATATGCGTCATATAATTACATGATTTTATAACTGTACTTGTGGAGAGCTGTAGTTAATCAAGCATGCTCTCTAATAGTGTCATAACTCCATATATGCCACAAATGGAATGCCAGTTTCTAAGAAGTGATCTGGAGAAGTGCTGTGTTGAGAGGATAAGTTTTCAATGGGGTGTGAGTCTTAATAATTCAGTCATGCATCACTTCAGCATGAGGGCACATTCTGAGACATGTTGTCGGGCAATTTCATCATTATATGAACATCACAGAGTATAATCACAAACCTATATGGCATAGCCCTATACACATCTAGGCTAGACGAGATGGCAGATTGCTCTGACCACTGTCATACATGCTGTTTGTTGTTTTGTTTTGAGATAGAGTCTTGCTCTGTCGCCCAGGCTGGAGTTCAGTGGCAGGATCTCGGCTCACTGCAACCTCTGCCTCCCGGGTTCAAGCAATTCTTGTGCGTCAGCTTCCCGAGTAGCTAATTTTTGTGTTTTTTAGTAGCGACACGGTTTTGCCATGTTGGCCAGGCTTGTCTCAAACGCCTGGCCTCAAGTGATCTGCCCACCCCAGCCTCCCAAAGTGCTGGGATTTACAGGCGTGAGCCACCGCGCCCAGGCTGCAGTTCATTGTTGACTGAAACATCATTATGCTGTGTATGACTCTATCTTTTTCTTGCCTAGTATTAGAAAATTATTGTCTATGTGACACTTTCTTTAATGCTGTATGCAAGTAAAATGTAAAGTTGCCAGCATTATTTAAATCAAGTAGTGGTGGCTCCAGGATGCTAGCCTAAAATTTTGTGGAATTATGGTGAAATACTTAAAATCTAGAACAAGGTTTTTCAAAATTCCGTAGGAATCACGTCGGGTCCCTTTTAAGTTCGTTAAGAACCACTTGTGGTGCTTGTTAAAGTGATCAATTCCTGGTGCCCTGACCGCTCAGCCTTTAATTTAGTGAATCTAGACTAATTTGCATATGAGTCATTCCAGGTGGTCACACTTTTGAGACAACAGGTCTAGTGTTTCTCAAACTTTAATGCTTCTAAGTCATTCTGGGATCTTATTAAAGTGCACACTCAAGTTCAGCAGGTCGAGGTCAGAGCCCGAGACTCTGCATTTCTAATAGGCACCCAGATGATGCTTCAGAAACACTGATTTTGCATCTCACTCCACCACAGGTACCTTTGCATCCCTTCTGTAATTGGCCACCTTGTTATTGACTGTATTTATTTGAGCTAGGTTTTTACTTCCTTTCAACCCTCTGCTTGATAGAATTGCTTATCTTGTCCTTTTTATTTATTTTCTTTAATGCATATAGATGGGCACCAGTTGCGTCTTGAAGTGCCATCAGCTGTAACCAAAGTTCCAGATCCCAAGACGACAGCCAGGCGTTCCTGCCCTCAAGAACTGAAGACAATGGAGCTCTCTGATAGTGACCGACCCGTCAGCTTCGGTTCCACATCATCCTCGGCCTCTTCCCGCGACAGCCATGGTTCCTTCGGCAGCAGAATGACCTTAGTTTCAAATAGCCACATGGGCTTGTTTAACCAGGATAAGGAGGTAGGGGCCATAAAACTGGAGCTGATTCCTGCCAGGCCGTTTTCCAGCAGCGAGCTGCAGAGGGACAACCCTGCCACGGGGCAACAGAACGCGGATGAGGGCAGCGAAAGGCCACCCAGAGCGCAGTGGAGAGTGGACTCAAACGGGGCACCCAAGACGACCGCAGACTCGGCCACGAGCCCCAAGCTCCTCTATGTGGATAGAGTTGTTCAGGAAATTCTGGAAACCGAAAGGACTTATGTACAAGATTTAAAAAGCATCGTAGAGGTAAGACCGACTTCGCTTTTAATGTTTGCCATGCAGGAGAAATATGCTTGCAAAAGAAATGACAAAGCCAAGCCAGGTGTAGGGGATGTCTCCTAAGAGGCGGAAGGGATGTGAATGTTTAAAGAGAGAGTAATAAGAGAAACCCTAAGGCCGTAACCCACTGTGTTAACATCCTCTTAATATTTGCATTAACAAATCAGTTATGAGTGAGGAGCAAGACTGATGATACAGTACCCATACCAAGATGCTGTGTTAATAAATCCTACACCCAAGATGTCAGAGTGACTCACACGCAGTGGGGCAGGTGAGGATGGAGGACTCAAGTCTCCTGGAGCATGAGTGTCAGGTGTATGACTAAACCCCTCAGCTGTCCTTGCCTTAATCATCACTCTCTACTGGCATCCGGGAGCTTCCAAAACTACTGAGACGTGAATCTCACACTCAGCAACTGTGATTTCATTGGCCTGGGTGGGGCTTGGGTGGTGGAATTGTTGAAGATGCACAGGTGATTTTAATGTGCAGAGAGGTTTGCAGCCGCTGCTGTCTGCTATTCCTGTATTGGTTGGTGTTTGGGGAAAGGATTGAAAGGTAGAGAAAAGTCGTGGGCTTTGTCTTGTCTTGTGTCTCCTTTCTGTTCACTTTTACAGTGAGTAATCCTATATAAATTATTTTGCATATGTTATTATTATGATTATAAATTACTTGCACAAATTATTTCATGTGAATTGAGCTCAGCTTATGTGCCAGGTCACATCCTCTGGAAATTCAATTATTCGATTTTGATTTTCTGGGTCGTTTTAAAGGATAAAGCAAGAATTATCAGAGGAGCTCAGATGTTAACTCACTCTCAATTGTAGTTAAAAATATTACTATCTCAAGGGCAGATTTTTTTTTTTTTTTGAGACGGAGTTTTGCTCTTGTTTCCCAGGCTGGAGTGCAATGGTGCGATCTTGGCTTACCGCAACCTCCGCCTCCCGGGTTCAAGCAATTCTCCTGCCTCAGCATCCTGAGTAGCTGGAATTACAGGCATGCGCCACCACACCCGGCTAATTTTGTATTTTTAGTAGAGATGGGGTTTCGCCATGTTGGTCAGGCTGGTCTCGAACTCCCGACCTCAGGTGATCCTCCCGCCTCGGCCTCCCAAAGTGCTGGGATTACAGGCATGAGCCACCGTGCCCGGCCTCAAGGGCAGATTCATATATTATAAAGCTACACTTGCTTTGCTGCCTACTAATACACCAGATTCTTTCATTTGTTACTACCTGTTTCCTGTTTTAGACATTGACTCTAGAGTATGTTTCAGAGTACAGTAGAATATTGCCAATGAGCATGTTCTTCCCCCAAATACATTCTCATAGCTTTAGAAAAAGAATTCTAAAGCATGACTACGTGTGATCCGCAAATGATAGAACCAGACTGTCTACTAAAAATAGTTATGATGTACCTTCCCAGTAAAAATAGAAAAGTCAATTGATGGTCAACCGAAACAATATGTGGTACCAAATGTAGAATAAAGTAGGCCTGTTTTTTAAAAAGTTCAACAATGATGTCATTTGTACTTGAGAAGAAATACCTGTAAAACAGCCAAAAATTTTACAGCCTCTCAGGAAACATATGGTTATTAAAGCTTTCTTTGGGCTATGCTTTTTTTTCCCTTTCTTTCTTGGAAACTAGTCTACCTAATCTAAAACTCACCTTATGGAGAGAAACCTTTAATTACTGAACTAGTATTCCATTAACATTTATTTTTTCCTGAGGCTGGTTGATAAACCTTAGGTGAGAAGAAACAGGTAAGAGACGAATGAAAGAAAACAGATAAAGACAGAATTTATTTTTTCTAAGAAATTTCAATGTAAGTTCTATGTGAAGCTGTCCACGTGTTCTTGCCTTTTTTCTTTATTCATGAATCAACTGTGTTTTACACTAGGGGTTGGTGAGCTTTTTCTAGGCAGGGCCAGATAGTAAATAGTTTTGGCCTTATGGGGCCTAAGGTCTTGGTCACAACTGATGAACTCTGCCACTGAAGCTCAAAAGCAGCCATGTACACTGTGAATAATGGGGCCTGGACATGCCAGTACCTCTTTAGAGTCTCGTTTGACCCAACGGCCACAGTTTGCTCACCCCTGTCTTAGGCTATAAGTTTGTGCCATGTTTCATCAACTGTCAGATGGGACTAATAAGTAGGACCTGCCTCATAGGGTTATTATGAGAATTGGATAAGATAGTATAAAAAGCTCTGCAGCCATGCCTGGCACATAGTAATCAGTTAGTAAATGGAAACTACACTCGTCACTATTGCCAGCCTTCTCTAAGTTTGCTAGCTGAGAGTGATCACTGCATACACTATGTTTTACCTGAAGTCTTTCACAAAAATAATCAGATTAGGCTGAATGCGGTGGCTTATGCCTGTAATCCCAGCACTTTGGGAGGCCGAGGCAGGCGGATCACCTGAGGTTGGGAGTTCGAGACCAGCCTGGACAACGTGGTGAAAGCCCATCTCTACTAAAAATACAAAAATTAGCCGGGCATGGTGGTGCATGCCTATAATCCCAGCTACTTGGGAGGCTGAGACAGGAGAATCGCTTGAACCTGGGAGGCGGAGGCTGCAGTGAGCCGAGATCGCACTGCTGCACTCCAGCCTGGGTGACAGAACAAGACTCCATCTTTAAAAAACAAAAACAAAAACAAAAAATCAGATTAGCCAATTCACTACAGCAGAAATTTAATTACAAAAAAAAAACCTTAATGGGTGATTTTTACCATTATTGTTTTGATTATTTCTAATGAACCCACTGGAAATCTGAGGTGGAAATTAGGGGAAGGAGAGGCCCAGAAGGGGGTGAGTATTGGAAAGAAGGGTGCCTGGGGAGAAAGAGTCCCAAATGAAGAGGGAGGGACCCAGGCAGGAAGAGCTAGATGCTCCTCTGTTCCAGAAGTCACTAGAATGCTTTGCATTATTTACCCTGTCCTCCTAGAAAACTTTAGAATTGTTTCATATGAGGGATTAGTTGGTTGAAGCCTCTTCATCTGTTTTGGCTATGAGACCACCTCTGTTTCTCCAGATCACAACTTTATCAGAGTGGCTAGACCACTTTTATCGAGTTCTTTTCTTAATGAAAAGTAAACAATTATTGTCAAGCCTGCAGTAACTCTACCCAATAAAAGGCTGTCATATGGGTATTCTTTTAAAACATAGAATATCAACTCCTTTAAAATCTGTTTCCTTGATCTATTTCTAACCTATTTGTATAATGTTGTAAATGACTTCTCTAATGTTCTCCATTTTTCAAATGCAAAATGTTAAATTAAGAAAAGGGCTGCTCATTGACAGCCTACTATGATAAAACTTTTACCCTGCCTAAAAGACGGACTTTTTTTTAGTTGGCTCTTTATTTATCTATTTTGAATAAGCATCTCACCCTATCACCCAGGCTAGAGTGCAGTGGCACGATCATGACTCACTGCAGCCTTGACCTCCTGGGCTCATGCAGTCCTCCTGCCTCAGCCTCCCCTGTATCTAGGGCTACAGGTGCACACCACCACACCTTGCTAAGTTTTTTTTTTTTTTTTAATTTTTGTAGAGACAGAATCTCAATATGTGGTCCAGGCTGGTCTCAAACTGCCAGCCTCAAGAGATCCCTTTGCCTCAGCCTCCCAAAATGGTGAGCTTACAGGTGACAGCCACTGAGCCCAGCCTTAGCTGGCTCTTTCCAAGCAAAAATAATTTCTGGGGGAAAAGAAGCTCGTCTAATTGAAGTCACTTTTAATTTCTACAGTAGCATGATTTCTGACTTTGTACACTCTGCTTTATTGAATCTCCTCCCAACTTAATTACCCCCATTAGTAGTACATTTTATCTGCATGCCGTATAGATACATAATCCTTACCACTCAAGTTTAGATTTCATTTTTAGGACTTGTGAACAGCAACATTTTTGTGTATACACCGAGTTAAAAAACATGAGCAGGAATGATGATTTGACATTTCAACACAGTCCCAAATATCAGAGCAGCTTATTTCTGAGAAGAGATCCTTCTAACCCCAGTTGAGCAATAGGATTCCCAGATGTTGGTTACACATGTAAGGAGTGTGTTATGCCCTTCTTTCCCATATGTGGAGACATCGTATTAAAATAATCTCACATATTTAGGTATCTTTCTTTCCTATGCCATTTAGGAATTCAGAAATGAATTCCTAATGCTTTCTGAAAGTTTAACCCCAAAATGTGGTGGTTCTTATTCCTGTTGCTCTTCATTCTTCCCCAGATCCTTCTCTCTCAACCCCTGTCCCCTCCCCAGCCGTGGCTCTTCCGTCCTCTGCTCCTAGTCATTTACTTTTGTACACTTGACATTTTAGAGAAAGAGGTAAGATATTGACTGTGAACCATAGTCAAAGGAACAATGGAGCTGTTATTTCTATTTTATATATGCCCCTAACTGCATTCACAGATAAAATGAGATGATAAATATGAAAGCATGTTTTAAAAGTTAAATTGCCAATGATACAATTTGTGGAGAGATAGAAATCCATAGTTGGAAAGCAGAAAATAAGGGTCTGTTTAATGTTTAATGGGACCTTCGATTGACTGGGCACGGACTGTCAGGGGTAGGGTGGGTTTCTTTAATCTTTCTAAATGATCTATAAAAGAGCTTTTGAGAACCTCATAAGATTTGGCCTCAGATATAGTTCACGGCCTGTTGTAACCTGTTAGTAAAGTTTTAAAATAGTTCATAATGTTAATGCTGTGTAATTAGAAGTTACATTTCTACTACAGAATGGCATCGTTGAGCTCTGAGAGATACTAAATTAAGCCATATTTGGTGATATTGAGGACATGTGTATTTAGTGAAAAAAGGGGCCGAATTGTTAATTACAACGTGATTTTATCTTTTTCCTTATATGCCAGAGAGCTAATATCCTTTTCATGGACCTTTATCCATAAAGTGTATTTTTAAAAAAAAGCTAAGTAATGGGGCCAGGAGCAGTGGCTCATGCCTGTAATCCCAGCACTTTGGGAGGCCGAAGTAGGCAGATCACTTGAGGTCAGGAGTTTGAGACCAGCCAGGCCAACATGGTGAAACTCCATCTCTACTAAAAATACAAAAATTAGCTGGGTATGGTGGTGCATGCCTGTAGTCCCAGCTGCTTAGAAGGCCGAGGCAGGAGAATGGCTTGAACCTGGGAGGCGGAGGTTGCAGTGAGCCGAGATCGTGCCGTTGCATTCCAGCTGGAGCAACAGAGTGAGACTCTGTCAAAAAAAAAACAAAAAAAAAAACCCGTAAGTATTCTAGCCTTGATGTTCAAAATTTAAACAGCAGAAGCATAAGCATATCTTTATGGGAAGCATTCAGCATTATTCAAAACTGTAGCTAAACAAGGATTAGAATGGTGATCACCAACCCCAAGCTCTGTGTTCATTAGTCTATGTGGACTCTTTGTTTATTGAGTGATCGTACAGACAGTGTCAGGGAAGATAAAAGAGAGAAGGGTGTTTTTCACACACTTAGTGCCCTGAAACACATTGAAAGCTATTCTCCCCACTGCCATAGCCTAGAAGAGGCTTCTCTTTGTACTGGTGATATCCAATTAATTGAAAACTGTCTTATGCTGGGGAAGCAAACCTTCTCCAAAATTTGTGCAGAATGAAAGAAGGAAATCCAGGATTCAGCCCCAGAGAGCTTGTGCAGTGATTTCACCACATACTCTGCCTGGACACTTAGCTCTTAGCCCTGTGAGATGTCTATGACTTGGATGAAATGGAATCTGAGTTGGCTTTTGTCCTGGGGGCACCCCTCCCTTGAGGACAGTACTGTCAAGTGTGGAGGTGGTTTCTGATTAAGCCTGTCTTCCCATTGATCCTGCTAGAGAGACAAAATTGTTTGGTATGGAAAGGGCAGTGTGCATCTTACTCTTTTTCCTTAGCCATAATGGAATGGTTGTGCATAGGCATTCCCTGGCCCAGCCTTACCTGCTTAGGATGCTGGACTAAAAGAGTCAGGTTTTGCACCAAGAAAGAAGGCTGTTGAGAAGAGGGGAATTGTCGCAGATTTTATTGTCTTTTTACTTAACAGATATCTTCTCTCCATATTTTCCCTCCAGTTTAAATAACATTTATTGGACACTTTTTACAAGGTTCACTTAGACTGACGTTTTTTAAATACCGAGGGAGAAAAATGTGTTCCATGCTCAAGCGTAGGAGTTGGTAGGGATTGTTTTAAATGAAGGCTTGTTATGTGGGTGGATTTAATAAGGAACTTACACTGTGGTACTTGGCATCATTTAATGTACTTTTTTATGAGGCATTTGAGCACTTTTATGTGAATGTGTCTATTTTTTTCCTCCAAGGGATTTTATCGTAACGGGTGAATGAGATCTTTCTTAAAACCATTTAATATCTATGATAATTTAGAGACAAACCTGTTAGTTTTCTGCTTATTTAGGAGTCACTCCTTAAATAGTACATCTAATCATTTTACATAATCTCTCAAAAATCTCACTTTGACTACATATTTCCATATCTCTGTGTTATTGTTGTTGTTATTATGACCCCTTATTCCCCACCTTACCTTAACCTTACTCTCGTCTTTCACCACCTCAACAACAGCAGCACAAACCTAGAAGGTGGCAACAGTGAGTGATTTTGAGTGTTCATATCTTCATACTGCAACCTGATCTGGGAAGGAGGGCAGGGAGAACTGATCTTTCACTTCTTTTCATTTCTAATGGGTTTGCCCATTTTGAATGTGATATAAATACCTGCTGATTGATTGCTAATGACCAATGAAAACAGTTCAAGGTGGGCAGCATTCGGTGAGAGCAAAATGAGCTGAGATTTGCAGAGTTGCTCTGCAAAAGTAGCTGTCGGCTGAACACAAGAGTTCATGTGTACTTTGTGACTGATGTCAGGTTGGGTTATTTGCTCCAAACTTTTATGGCTAGATCTTGAGTCAAAATGTAGGCAATGAGTGTCTTGTGACATCTTAAGTTTTGTAACCATCCCCATCACCTCAATAGATTCCCGCAGCTATAAACATACTATTCAGCTACCATTTCTAAATTTTCTAGATAGACGCCTCAATAATACAAAAACACTAAAAAATAACATTAGCAGCAATTAATATTTGAGCACTTACCATGTATCAGGCACTAGGCACTTAATTTGCTCACTCACTGTCCCATCATGTGGGTACTAGTTTAATTCCTATTTTAGCATGAGAATAGTGAATGTACAGAGGACAAAGTGACTTGTCCCAGGTCACATAGTTGGCTAGTGGTTGAGCTGGAACTGAAAAGCAGGCCTTTCTCCGAAACCCACTGCTTTCACTGCATACCTCCCCTTTGACTATAACAGAAGGTTCAAAGTTCAGCCCTCTTCTTAATCTCTCTAGAGCAGGCACCAGCAGTACTATAGACCTTCTGGACTGCATAGTTCTTGGCTATGAGGGAGAGTTGTGTACATTGTAGGAACGTTTAGCAACAAGCCTGACTTCTATCCATTAGAAGCTAATAGAACCACCACCGTCCCCACTTGTGACAACCAAAAATGTCTCTAGCCATTGCCAAGTACCCCCGGAGGGCAAAATTGTCCCTGGTTGAAAATGACAGCTTTAAATATCTGGAACACATAGTGTTTCATTAAGGATAGGCTAAGCCACAGTAACTGTATTAGGCCATTCTTGTGTTGCTATAAAGAAATACCTGAGACTGGGTAATTTATGAAGAAAAGAAATGTATTTGGCTGATGGTTCTGCAGGCTTTACAGGAAGCACAGTAGCATCTGCTTCTGAGGAGGTCTCAGGAAGCCTCCAATCATGGCAGAAGGCGAACAGGGGGTAGGCATGACACATGTCAGGAGAGAAAGTGGTGGCCAGGCGCAGTGGCTCACGCCTGGAATCCAGCACTTGGGGAGGCCGAGGTGGGCGGATCACGATGTCAGGAGTTCAAGACCAGCCTGGCCAACATGGTGAAACCCTGTCTCTACTAAAAGTACAAAAATTAGCCGAGTGTGGTGGTGTGCACCTGTAATCCCAGCTACTGGGGAGACTGAGGCGGGAGAATCAGTTGAACCTGGGAGGCAGAGGTTGCAATGAGCCAAGATAGCACCATTGCACTCCAGCCTAGGCAATAGAGTGAGACTCCATCTCAAAAAAAAAAAAAAAAAAAAAAAGAGCACAGGGAGGGCCCGCACACTTAACCAGATCTTACGAGAGCTCACTCACTATCCTGAGGATGCTACCAAGGGGATGGTGCTAAACCATTCCTGAGAAATCTGCCCCCATGATCCAGTCACCTCCCACCAGGCCCTACCTCCAACATGGGGAATTACATTTCAATATGAGGTTTGGGCGGGGACACAGATCCAAACTATATCAGTAACATACAGATCTCCAAATCTAGTGACTTCACCCAAGTTTCTTTCTTTGTCCTGTAACCATCCTTTGCAAGTGTTCAGGTGAGGAGGAGCAGCACTCCTCCATGCAGTCATTCAGGGACCCAGGCTGAGGAGGCCTTGCTGTCTTCAGGACATGGCTTCCGAGGTTGCCATCCCAGTCAACTAGACGGGCAAGGAGACATGGAGATATATACGGGGAAGGTTTCTGAGACAGACAGAACTGATGCACATCCCTTTTCTCAAACTCTCAATGAGAATCTTGTCACCTGGCTACATCCTATAAGGGAGGATGGGAGGTGCAGTCTAGCTATGTGTCCAAAGAAGGTAGGAAACAATTTTTGTAAACAACCTGCAGTTTCTGGCATGCATTATGTATAACAAAGCCATTCTCATTGTAAAACCTATCATTTAGTGATGGTGTATCCCCCACCACCCTCACTAAAAATAAAAAGGAAGAGGCTGGGTGTGGCGGCTCACGCCTGTAATCCCAGCACTTTGGGACAGCCAAGGCAGGCGGGTCATTTGAGGTCAGGAGTTCAAGACCAGCCTGACCAACATGGTGAAACCCTGTCTCTACTAAAAATCCAAAAAAAAATTAGCCGGATGTGGTGGTGCATGCCTGTAGTCCCAGCTACTCAGGAGGCTGAGGCAGGAGAATCACTTGAGCCCGGGAGGTGGAGGTTGCAGTAAGCTGAGATTGCATCACTGCACTCCAGCCTGGGCAACGGAGCAAGACTCCATCTCAAAAAATAAATAAATAAGGAAGAAAGTAAGAAAGATTTTGGTGGTGCTTACCTGCTGAGATGAACATTACTGTCTCTACTAAATAACCTCATAAAATGTTTTAAATGCATTCTTTATTTAGGGCTTCAGACCAATGTATCTCCTACTGTTCCTCTCTCCCTTCTATGTCTCCACCCCTTTTCCCTACCCTTTCTCCCATCATTCCTGATTACCTCCCACCCCCTCCTTTTTTTTCTACTCATTCCAGTTCATTTGACCTGCCAGTAGGGCTCTGTGAAATTATTTAACACCATAGTTAGTGTTTCAGGCTAATAAATACTGGGTCTAGCCTAGTTCAAAGGCAGGGATTGTGTTTATCTTGGTAGCATTCTGAAAACCTTGTGAGTGGGAGGGAATCAATAAGGGTAATGGACGAAAGCCATCAGATACCTAATAGAACGATGCTTGGAAGCTGAAGGTTCATTGTCACATTGATAAAGTTTGTAAGAAAACTGAATGCCCTCCCTTGTACTGCCTCGCCCTTCTTCTTACTTTTTATTTTTTATTTTTGTTGTTGTTGTTGTTGTTGAGATGGAATCTTGCTCTGTCGCCCAGGTTGGAGTGCAGTGGCACAATCTCTGCTCACTGCAAGCCCTGCCTCCCGGGTTCAAGTGATTCTCCTGCCTCAGCCTCCCGAGTAGCTGGGACTACAGGTGCATGCCACCGTGTTCAGCTAATTTTTGGTATTTTTAGTAGAGATGGGGTTTCACCGAGTTAGCCAGGATGGTCTCAATCTCCTAACCTCGTGATCTGCCTGCCTCGGCCTCCCAAAGTGTTGGGATTACAGGTGTGAGCCACCGTGCCTGGCCCCTGCCCTTCTTTTAACCTCATTTCTGTAGCCATTCCAAGAAGCCAAAATGAGAATGTGGGCACCAGAAGAAAAAGTAGGCAGTTAAAAAAAACAAATTATTAAAAAATTTTTACTGCATTGTTAAGACTTGCACTCCCCAAATCAACCAACATTGTTGTGGATGCTTTTCCATAAGAAATTGAAGTCAGCTCACATCTTTTCAGAGGTGGACTTTTAGAGAATACATTTACATTGTTAACCTTTACTTGTGGTACAGTTTTCAAATTACCAAGAACTTTGTGGCCATAGTGTAATCACTTCTTGGTATGATAATTATGAATGTGGTGACATCCCTCAGTGTCACCCTGAGAAACACTAAATCTCAGATAATGGCAAGGTCACCTTTGAATTCCTGACAGTCTTGACTGGCTTCTTGAAACTTGGAGCTGGGACAAATAGTTGAGTCGGTCCAAGGAAATCCGGGATATATGTGGTCCAAACCAGGCTTTGTAGGCCATTCTTCCCCGGTTGCAAGAATGCATGATCTGAAAATATATTATACACAGGGATTGTTTTTACTCCCATATCAAATGTCTAAGACCCAAGAAGGAGAGTATAGACGATAGAGGGAAAGAGCTATGTGAGTTTCAAAGTACCTATGATCAGTCCTGCAGTAATGCAGCCATGTGTCACTTAATGACAGCAATGTGTTCTGAGAAATATCAGGTGATTTTACCATTATACAGGCATCATAGAGTTTACTTACAAAACCTAGATTGTACAGCCTACCACACACCTAGGCTATATGGTATAACCCTTTGCTTCTAGGCTACAAACCTATACAGCATCTTACTATACTGAATAATGTAGGCAACTAAAACACAATGGCATTTGTGTATCTAAGCACAGAAAAGGTACAGTGAAAATGCGGTATTATAATCACATGGGACCATCATATCTGCAGTCCATCAGTGACCAAAACGTCGTTTTGTGGTGCGTGAACTCTATGACGCATAACATATGTGTTCTCAAAAATCACGCACTTTGGCCAGCCACAGTGGCTCATGCCTGTGGCTCATGCACTGTGGGAGGCCGAGGCAGGTGGATCACTTCAGGTCAGGAGTTCAAGACCAGCCTGGCCACCATGGTGAAACCCCGGCTCTACTAAAAATATAAAAATTAGCTGGGTGTGGTGGCAGGCACCTGTAATCCCAGCTACTCAGGAGGCTGAGGCAGGAGAATCGCTTGAACCTGGGAGGCAGAGGTTGCAGTGAGCCGAGATCGCGCCACTGCACTCCAGCCTGGGTGACAGAGCGAGACTCCATCTCAAAAAAAAAAAAAAAAAAAAAATCAGCAAAATCACATGCGGAGAAAAATGGGGTACCAAGAACAACACTCAAAAATTCATCCATGACACATATACAAAAAAAGTCAAAAATGGAGGCATAGTTTTATACATGATAAATGATTAAGACATACATACATGCTATAGTAAATATGGAACTTCACCTTGAAAAAGATTTGAAGTTTATGGAAGCCACCAGCTGCCCACACCGGCCACCCTGGAGAACAAAAGGAAGCAAGAGAGGGAGAAAAAGATAAAAAGAATAGAGAACAAAGAAGAAAAATATAAGATAGACTGAGAGGAAAGAGAAAATGAAAGAGGGGAGGCTGTGGGCAGGGCTGCAGCTTATGCCTTGTCAAGGGGGAGGGTCACCTGCCACGGGCTGGGAGTTGACAGACTGATGTGAATGGGCCAGGTTCCAAATGCACTCAGGGGAGACCAAGATAGCTGCTAGGTTGCCGGGAGCCTGCGTGTTTTGTTCCTATGCTGCTGTCACTAGATGCAATATTCTGCATTCACCCAGTGTTTCTCATGGATGAAATCTTGCAAAAGCAAAATTCAGAAATGAGAATTATGTACAAATTGTTCCCTAACATATTAATCTCGTGGGAACAAATTCATGTTTTCAAAACAAACATGATAGCAGAACTGACTGTACCTATTCTTTGGAGTATTATGACTTGTTACAAATAGGCTTCACCGCTTCTTCCTCCCCTTTACTCAGACTAGAAGATTAAAGAGTTCTATGATAGACCCTTGCCAAAAAACGTGGTCTTCCGTTAGTGTTAAATAAGACTAATAAAAACTGCCACAAATATCCTTAATTCACTTTTAATTTCCATCTTATAAGAAAACAAAATGGCTTGAAAGAATTTTAAACTCTTAGTAGTGTGAGAGTTGATTTATATTGTTGAAAACTAGCATGATTACTTGTAAATAGTTGTAGGAAGTTTTTTACTGAAAGGATTTGCATAATTTGGTCAAATATTCTTGCATAAACTATAGCATTTGCTATGAATGTGAAACTCTTAGTATGCCAAGGAGACTTAACATATCAGTGAGTTTCTAATGCTAAAATTTCCACCTACGTTTGTAGATTCAGAGTGAGTGCATTAAAGGAGAGGACAGACAGTGTAATGGGAGGGAAGTAGAATATATAGATAGCTGTTATTTTCATGGACATAACTAGGTGTGTTCAGTTCATTTGCAAGCTCAAACACTTTCAAAAATGCCTGTAACTGCAAAGTTCCTTTTTATTCTCTTAGGCTTTGCTTTTAAGGCAACATTTTGACTTTTAATGAACAGGCATTTAAAAAACTTCAGTTAACTCAGGTGATTGAGTAGCTATTATTACTGGTCTGCTGATATATTGCAAAGACCGCCTGTAGGCAAAATTCTATTGGAGATTTGCTAAAACAGGTCTTGTTCGGTTGGGTTAGAATCACGCTGCATTTTAAGTGTGTGCCATCTTGAATATTCAGTTATACTGAGTGGGTAGAAAATTATAGAATTCAGAAAATTATCTTCTAAACACACCAGCCTTCAGCTGGGAGAAGTTTCCCATGGCCAGAAATTTCTTCCAAAGTGAAGTGTTACTTGCACCTCCGAAAACTGATCACATTGAAGATTTACCTGGGTCATGTGATACGCCGAGAGTTAGTGTGACAGTCCAGGCAGCCCTGTTCTGTAACACGTAGAACAGGAAAGACAGCTTGGACTAACTCATGACTTTTTAACCTACATAACTTAGTAGTTAACTGTTTTCTTATCATTTATGTTTCTGATTTTTCCTCTTCCCACTAAGATTGTTTTGCCACTTAAAGGGAATGGCAATTGTTCTAGATAGCAGCTTTCATGAAATTTTTTAAATCCGTTTTTTAAATTGTGGTAACATATACATCAGAATTAACAACAACTTTTGGCCGGGCGTGGTGGCTCACACCTGTAACCTCAGCACTTTGGGAGGCCAAGGTGGGTGGATCCCCTGAGGTCAGGAGTTTAAAACCAGCCTGGCCAACATGGTGAAACCCTGTCTCTACTAATAATACAAAAAGTTAGCCAGGCGTGGTGGCGCATGTGTGTAATTCCAGCTACTCGGGAGGCTGAGGCAGGAGAATCGCTTGAACTCAGGAGGTGGAGGTTGCAGTGAGCCAAGATCGCACCATTGCACTCCAGCCTAGGCGACAAGAGCGAAACTCCGTCTCAAAAAAAAAAAAAAAAATTTAAGCATGCAATTCAGTGGTACCAAGTACATCAAGTACATTCACATTGTTGTACAACCATCACCACCATCCATCTCCAGAACTTTTCCATCCTCCAAACTGAAATTCCGCACCCAATAAACAATAACTCCCATTCCCCACCCCAGCCTCAGGGAACCACCTTTCTACTTTCTGTCACTAGGACTTTGACTAATTGAGGTATCCCATATAAGTGTAATCAAACTATCTGTCTTGTTGTGACTAGCTTACTTCACTTAGCATATTATCTTCAAGGTTCATTCATGTGATAGCAAGTGTCCATTGTTTTCCTTCTTACGGCTGAGTAATATTTCATTGTGTGTGTAGATTGCATTTCGTTTATCCATTCATCCATTGATGCACACTTAGGTTACCTCCAATGGCATGGGATTTTCAATTTACTAGAACCACACCAAGTTTTAGAACTGGAAATAACTCAGTTAAATCTCACCATAAATTCTGAAAGAGTAAGGAGTGTTTTATTTGATATTTTATAAAATTTTATATGTTTTATATTCCTCACACTCAGCACTGTCTGACACTTAATAGGCCATTCGTAAATATTTGCTGAGTAAATTTTCTAGTATTTGCTGTCATTTTTATACACAAGGAAATGGAGATCCAGAGATGCCAGTGATTTCTCCAAATGGAAGCAAATCCTGGCTCTCACTTACTACCTTTGACCTTTTTTTTTTTTTTTTTTTTTTTGAGACGGAGTCTTGCTCTGTCACCTAGGCTGGAGTGTGCAGTGCCACGATCACGGCTCGCTGCAACCTCCACCTCCCCAGTTCAAGTGATTCTCCTGCCTCAGCCTCCCCGAGTAGCTGGGATTACAGACGCCCCCCCACCATGCCCGGCTAATTTTTTTTGTATTTTTAGTAGAGACAGGGTTTCACCATGTTGGCCAAGCTGGTCTGGAACTCCTGACCTCAAGTGATTTCACCCACCTCGGCCTCCTGAAGTGCTGGGATTACAGGCGTGAGCCACTGCACCTGTCTTTGATGTTGAACAATTCCTTCTGTGACCTGCAGTTTCTTCATCTTAAAATGGGGGAGATGTTGTGTTCCTTTTAAAATGGTATGAGGATTCAGTAAGTTAATGCACATGAAGTGATTAGCACTGACCTGGCATAACATAAACACTCAACAGCTGATAGCTGCTCACACCCCAGATCCTGCAGGTAAATATTGGCAGTGCCGGGATGCATCCTAGCCCTGCCTCCCAGCCGTTTCATTTGGAGACAACTGGAAAAAACCTGAAACATTTCATTGAGTGCCTCCTACGTGCCAGTTAAGGCGGGTCCTGAAACATACTTGTCAATGAAATTTTCTGGAAACATACTTGATTGCCCAGTTGTCTACATCTCAGCCACTGACCAGGGTGAAATCCAGCCTGGACAGGTGTGAAGGGAAGAGCTGGCCACTTCATCTACGACCAGCTGCCACGTGGTTCAGACAAAACCAGAGCCTTGAGACAGAGGGAAATCTGTGCTAGGGGAACAATTAGGGTCACTTCCTTGGTAATGTTTTGAGATGAGTCTAAAGCAATCTGTGACATTACCCTTTTTTCCCCTAGCAGAAATATAGGTAGCCTTCTGAGGGTGAGAAATTGGCACCCGCTATCCTGTAAGACCACAGAGACTTTCTAGGCTCACCTGTATGTGATAATTAACGGACCAGTTGATAGTCTGGGACCTGGTTTTGCCACCTCCTGTTCTGAAGTAGGAGCTGGCTCTGAAGTTTCAGGTCCTATGTGAAAAGGGATGAGGAAAAGAAGACTACTGATAAAATACATAAATTTACTTGTATTCAGATTTATCTAGAATGTTCAAGGACTACTTTTGGTAAGAAAATGCACCCAAAGGGCTGGGAGCGGTAGCTCATGCCTGTAATCCCAGCACTTTGGGAGGCCAGGGTGGGTGGATCACGAGGTCAGGAGTTCGAGAACAGCCTGCCCAACATAGTGAAACCCCGTCTCTACTAAAAAGACAAAAATTAGCCAGGCATGGTGGCAGGTACCTGTAGTCCCAGCTACTCGGGAGGCTGAGGCAGGAGAATCGCTTGAAACCGGGAGGCTGAGGTTGCAGTAAGCTGAGATCATGCCACTGCACTCCAGCCTGGGTGACAGAGCAAGACTCTGTCTCAAAAAAAAAAAAAAAAAAAAAAAAAAAAAAACCTACTAGAAGAACATTCTTACTTCAAAAGGAGGAATAAAGGAAATATTATAATGTCTTTTGTGAGAAATACACAATTAACTGCATCAGTTATATTAATACCAAGGATAGGAAGCCTACATACATACATACTAAGAGGGGCTATTACTTAAGCGACTAAAGGCTATTGCCTAAGAAATCTGGTTAGGAGGAACAGCTGAAAACTAGGAATCTTTCTAAAGCCGAGGTTGCACATGAGAGTCACCTGGAGAGCTTGTACAATTCCCTCCACCTAAGCTGCACCCTGGGCTAGTGAAATCCCAGTCTCTGGAGCCGGGGTCCGTTTTCCTTGAAGTTCTGCAGATTCCAGTAGACGATCAGTATTGAGATTTAGTATCCTAACAGGAATTTTTTTTTAATAAAGCAAACAAACTTTTAAGGGCAGCACAAATTACCTCCTGATCCCCATGGAAAGTAACAAAATGACAGAAAACAGACTTTAAAATCTCCAAGAACTGAATCCAGATCCTGGCCCAGCCATTTCCCTGTTTGACTGGACAAGTTACTAAACTTTTCAATTTCTCAGTGTCTTCATCTGTAACATGGGAATAATAGGATTGTTGCAAAAATTAGATCATCCGTGTACAATGTTGAGCACAATGCTAGGTATAGCAAGCATTCAAATGAGAGATATTCATATAATAGTTAGACAAGACCAGTAATTTCCAGTACGTTCTAAAGTATTGTAATATTGTTATGCTTCCTAATCTATGTTAAGGTATTTCAGAAAATTATTTTAACTTTACAAATAAAAAAGATATTTTGTTGCAATTTTAATTTACCTGACATGTCTTCATGTAGTTGGAATAGATTTCCACTGTAATAGAGGGCTGCAGTGGTGGAATGAATACTTTTTTTTTTCAGAATTTTGATCTGAGCTGAGTCAAATTGGAGTTAATTTAATGGACAGAGCACACAGGTCTGGGCTTCAGACCCATGCTGACAGTCAGCTGTATGCCCATGGACAAATAACCATTCTGACCTCAGCTTCATCCTCTGTAAATGAGTCTAATTCAAGAAGCATAAGTCTACTGATGACTAGCGATGGCATCTCCACCAGCCTCAGCCCTCAAAAATGCAACCAGGAAATAAGTAAGTCCTTTGAGCAGCCAAAATAGATATTTCAAATGCCCAACAGTGAGACCTGTGTCCTTCCCCAGGGAGACGCCCCGAGCTCTCACTAAGAGCCTATTTACCCTACATGTTTAAAATAAGCTTAATTATTTGGTTTCTTAGCCCATGGCAAATGGACGGTGGTAGGAGGAGGTGGATGTGACAGCACCAAGGAGCCAGAGGAAAGAACTCCTTAGTAGTCTAATTAATATAAGGCCATTTGGAAGGGTGAGGACTCACCTTGATCCTCTTGGTAGTTTTTACTTGTGAATTATGGCCCAGAGCAAAACTGAAATCCTTACCGATGAGCCTAAATAGCAAGGAAAATTTGTATAATGTTTGCTGTAGTATCTCAAATATATTGTAGTGGCCGGGCGAGGTGGCTCACGCCCGTAATCCCAGCACTTTGGGAGGTCAAAGTGGCTGATTCACCTGAGATCAGGAGTTCGAGACTAGCCCAGCCGACATGGTGAAACCCTGTCTCTACTAAAAATACAAAAAGCCGGGCATGGTGGAAGGCACCAGTAATCCCAGCTACTCGGGAGGCTGAGACAGGAGAATCACTTGAACCTGGGAGGCAGAGGTTGCAGTGAGCCGAGATCACACCAGTGCACTCTAGCCTGGGCGACAGAGCGAGACTCTGTCTCAAAAAAAAATAAAATAAAATATATTGTCTGTTGGCTGGCCTTCATAAAAAAAGTAAGTTTTTAATTATAATGAACTTTGTAAAGGTTTTTCATTGTGGGAAGACATACATAACTTAAAACTTATTTTAACCATTTTTACGTATATAATTCAGTGGCATTAAGTATATACACAGTGTTGCCCAACTATGGCCACTGTCCATTTCCAGAACTTTTTCATCATCCCAACACAGAAACTCTGTACCTGTTAAACACTGACTCCCCATTCCCCTCTCCCCAGCTCCTGGCAACCTCCAGTCTACTTTCTGTCTCTCTGAATTTGCCCACTCTGGATCCCTCATGTAAGTGAAACCTTACAGGATTTGTCCTTTTGCAGCTGGCTCATTTCACTTAGCATGTTTCCAAGGTTCATTCATGTTGCAACCTGCATCAGGATTTAACTAATTAGAATTACCTTTTAATACTTAGGAAAGATTCCTGTACAATAACTGATCCCTTAACCAAGGTAAGATGACACTTTATAAAAACAAAGAATCCTCCTTACTCTGTAAGGGGAGGAGGTTTTATGAAAATAATGCAGACATGATGAGAAATTGCCAGCCTCCGTCCAGCCCAAAGCAAAACTGAGTGTTAAGATTCTTTATTTTAGTCGTGGCACAGTGGCTCATGCCTGTAATCCCAGCACTTTGGGAGGCCGAGGCAGGCAGATCATTTGAGCTCAGGAGTTAAAAGCCAGCCTCGGCAACATGGCGAAACCCTGTCTCTACAAAAAAAATACAAAAATTAGCCAGGCATGATGGTGCCTTCCTGTAGTCCAAGCTACTTGGGAGGCTGAGGTGGGAGGATGGCTTGAGCCCGGGAGGTGGAGGCTGCAGTGAGCTGTGATTATGTCACTGCACTTTAGCCTGGGCAACAGAGCCAGAGCCTGTCTCAAAAAAATAAAATTTTTATGAAAGATTCTTTGTTTTGTTAAACTAATATAAATTAATTCCTAATGACCAACACCCCTCACCCCCACCCCCGTAAAGTCGACCACTTTAAAAATGGAGAGAGTCTGCTGTTTCAAATGGCAGGATCTCGCTGGGGCAGAATCACCCCTGAAGGACATTGTGGGGTGTGTGTGTGTGTGTGTGTTGGGAGAGGCAGGGGGAGCCATCCCTTTATACTTTAAAATATTTTCTTTTGAAAAAAGCCTTTATCTCTTTGGATCCACAAGAAATGTTACAAGTGTCCCTTCAGTTTCATAATGGGGCTTACGGTGATGCCCTTAACCTTTCAGAAAGCCCGAAGTGGGTGCCTCATAAGGAGGGGACCTGCCGAGCTGGCCGCCCAGCAGCTGCCGACCATAAATAAACAACTGCTGAAAAGACTGCTGCTTTTGTCTGATTTTCCATAAAGCAGCGGATAAATTACTCAACCCAGGGGTCTGTTTATGGCCTCGTAAATGCTGTTCCAAATGCAAATGCACAGAGAGAAAAGGGTGAGAGTTAATCTACTTTTGATTAGAGAACCGTTTCTTGTGCAAAGTGGGAGTGAGGTGGGTGGGAAGAGAGTTAAAAACGAAATGCATAGTTTAGGGACCTTTGTCATCTTCAAGAGGTGGTGTTGTAAAAAAATGCTGCCCCTGCGACAAAGGCTGGGAGCAAGGGAGGAATGTTGGGCTGGGTTAAGATTCTGTACAGCCCTCGCCTCTTAGCTAGAGAGGGAGCAGCGGGGGCACCGTTAACCCTTGCCTTCCCGTGCTCTGCACATTGCTCGTTTCTGGGAATTCACTCCATGAGGTTGCCGAGTCTACACTCATTAGGTGCTGGGAACGCTAAAGCACAGTGCCTACTAACTGTTGATACCAGTTTCAGGGAGAGAAGGAATGACAAAGATATTTTTATAGCACTACACGATGATGACCCTATGCTTAAAGACTTAGAGTACCTGACCCAGACAGGGGACAGGAAGGGTCAGAGGAGGATTCCTGGGAAGTATCTTGAAGGATGAATGAGCCAGGTGGTGATGAGCAGGACAGCCAATACTGGCAGTGAGAAAAGAATAGACAATAATAGAACGGCATGAGAGGGCAGGGAACAGGGACATTCCTGAAAGAGCAGTGAGTGAGTGCCTGTGTTGGTAGAGGTGAGGGAGTTGAAGGGGAGCAAGAAAGTGGTCAAAGATGAGCCCAGGAAGGTCGGGAGGGATTTAAGAGTCCTTGAAGGATTTTACCCAGGAGGTATGACATCAAATTTGCGTTTTAGAAAATCATGCTAGAGAGGTTTGAAAAGTTGTGGGGAATCAGACCCACAGTAGAGAGCTGGGTTAGGATGTCCTTGCAGTAGTCCAGGTGAGAGATGAGAACAAGGTCAAGGCAGCGATGAGAGAGAGGACAAGTCAGTTTCAAAAAAAGATATAGGTGGGAGAGGAGAGGCGGGATTTGTTGTTTGGGTGGTCATAGCAAGAGGGCAAGGGTCTTGGAAACTTTTAGATGGCATTAGGACTTTCTTTTTTTTTCTCTTTTTCTTTTTCTTTTTTGAGATCGAGTTTCACTGTCATTGCCCAGGCTGGAGGGCAATGGCACAATCTTGGCTCACCGCAACCTCTGCCTCCAGGGTTCAAGCAGTTCTCCTGCCTCAGCCTCCAATGTAGCTGGGATTACAGGCATGCACCACCACACCCGGCTAATTTTTTGTGTTATTAGTAGAGACAAGATTTCTCTGTGTTGGTCGGGCTAGTCTCAAACTCCCGACCTCAGGTGATCCACCTGCCTTGGCCTCCCAAAGTGCTGAGATTACAGGCATGAGCCACTGTGCCTGGCCGGCATCAGGACTTTTTGTTTTTTTGAGATAGGATCTCGCTCTGTTACCCAGGCTGTAGTGCTGTGGCGTGATCATACCTCACTGCAGCCTTGATCTCCTGGGCTCAAGCAACCCTCCCGCCCTAGTTTCCCAAGTAGCTGGGACTACAGATACATGGCACCACGCCTGGCTAATTTTTTAATTTTTTTGTGGAGACAGGTCTCACTTTGTTGCCCAGACTGGCTTTGAACTCCTGGCCTCAAACAATCCTTCCGCCTAGGCCTCCCAAAGTGCTAGGACTATAGGCATGAGCCACCGCGCCTGGCCGGCATCCAGGACTTTTTATGCACATGTCTCCCCTGACAATAATCTTCAGACTCTCTGCCAACGTTGATGGTTAGTAATAAGCTGCTTAAGTAAATTAGCCTTCCTACAGCACTGTTATTGCCAGTGGCAGAGAATGGTGGGGGGATAATTCTTTATTATGATTCATCAGCATATAGAGTTCATTTACTTTTGAACCCAAAAAGGCTCCAATCTGACCTACCTTGCTGCTCTGGGAAGGAACCTGGGACCTAGACGGCCACACAGCAGGCACCAACACCTGCACATGTGTGCTGAGCTGCCTTGAATGGACCATGTGTGCAGTTTAACCCCTGGAATGATGAGGAGACACTGGTGGTTGTATTCTTTCTGCTTCATGCTGAAGCTACGGAGCCTCAGCAAGGAAGTAACTCGCCCAGGGCCTGAGTCCTAGACCCAGACTGCCTGACCTTGAGGCCGATGTGTTTCCCACCTCGCTACATCGGGAGCCAGCCCTGCGGCTGAGGCCTTCATGTTGCATCCGGCAGTGCCTTACCCTGTCCTCAGATAAATCCATCCTGGGAAAGCAAATTTACTTTCCCAAGACAGTAAATTTAATGTTTTTATTAAAGATTTAATTTTTAATTTTAAAAAATTTATTTTTTTCCATCTTGTGGTAGATAGAAGCTGCATTTACTACAAGAAAAAGCAGAGGGCACTTCTGTTCAGATTATAAAATTGCTGCTGTGGAAATTCATATCTCTTGAAAAATCACTTATGGAAACCTCGTCCGTAAGAGTCCACTCTCTTAGGTTGAAGAGGGAAGAAAATTTTCCCCACATCACCTTTTTCACCCTGTGGGGCATGAATTAGGACCAGGCCTCCTGGACAGTATGACAGAAGGACATCTTCGTGTTTACCCCCTGGCCCCATGCTCTTTGAGAAAGTCAAGTTTCTGGGGAACATCCCATCACTTTGGCCCACACACCTTGCAGACACCCTCCAGCTCCATCTGCACGGTGCCTCTGCCTGCTCCCCTGCAGATCCTCAAGCCTGTGACTGTTTCTGGATCAATACATAACTTTTGGTTAAGATTCTTCTGTGATGAGATCAACAGCAATATAGTCAGCGAGACAATCAGATATATCCTAAGGGCTCCTCATTGTTTTTGGTACAATGAGCGGAATAACTTAGCCATGAGTTTCCATATTTAGCAGCAGATTACCTAATGCCGCCTCACATTCATCTGCCTTGACAAACCGCCCATGAAGAGGTCAGTCCTTGTGTAGACTCTTTATTTTAATATATACAACTGCATTGCATTGCGACTTTCAAGTAGAATAGCTTGATTTTGAGGGGCATTACCAATCTACGTGACTCAGGAGATGAGAAGTTGAGCTAATGACTTCCAGCCTTTTCCAGTTAATATTGTCCAGGTAACCCCTGCCTTTTTTGGCTGGCTGAAATTTGATTTTGATTGAGGGTTACAGTTTCAAGTCATTTAGCACAAATAAGTCAAGGCTTTTGTCTTTAAGGCCTTGTTATCCACCAAATGAACACTATTTGAGTACGTACTGTATGCAGACCAGTTGCTGTGAGATAATCTATACTACTGTTCCTGTCTCAGTAAAATTAGATGGGCAAGTGTTCCAACTTATTAAATAAGTCATATAGGTAATTATTGTCCAACACATGTTTAAGTAAAGTATATGATAATTGATCATGTGTATGTGGAAAAGCTGTACCTGTTTTTGTTTATTTGTTTTAAGATGGAGTCTCGCTCTGTCACCCAAGCTGGAGTGCAGTGGCTCACTGTAACCTCTGCCTTCCAGGTTCAAGCGATTCTCGTGTCTCAGCCTTCTGAGTAGCTGGGATTACAGGCGCCCACTACCACGCCGAGCAATTTTGTTTTTGTATTTTTAGTAGAGACGGGGTTTTACCATGTTGGTCAGGCTGGTCTCGAACTCTGACCTCAGGTGATCTGCCTGCCTTGGCCTCCCAAAGTGCTGGGATTACAGGCGTGAGCCACCGCACCCCACCTGCTATATCTGTTTTAATGGGCCATTATTTGGTGTCCTTATTTCAAAATTTCTTGTTCACTAGAATTAAGAGTCCTCAGGTGAAGTGTGGGTTGTTACTTCATTTCTGAACAGGAAATGTTTTCCTGCAATAATCAATTGCCATTTTGATGTTTGGTGAAGGCTTTTAAGCCATCAGTGTATTAAAATGGCATGCAGAGCTCATGGATGAAGTGAGAACAGCCCTGATAAAAACCCAGATTGTCTGTGGTGCACACAAGTATGTGTGTGTGTGTGTGTATGTGTGTGTCAGAAGTTACTCTAAGAAGCTTCTTCCTTACACACACTCCTGTGTGAAGTGTTAGAACACCTGCCACAATCACCTAGCCATAGTGATAGGGATTCTTTTTTTCTTCTTCTTCTTCAACATTTAAGTTCCGGGGTACACGTGCGGGATGTGCAGTTTTATTACGTAGGTAAACATGTCCCATGGTGGTTTGCTGTGCAGATCAACCCATCACCCAGGTATTAAGCCCAATATTCATTAGCTATTCCTCCTGATGCTCTCCCTTCCCTCACCCCCTCCCAACAGGCCCCAGTGTGTGTTGTTCCCCTCCCTGTGTCCATGTGTTGTTCAGCTCCCACTTATAAGTGAGAACATTTGCTGTTTGGTTTTCTGTCCCTGAGTTAGGTTGCTGAGGATAATGGCTTCCGGCTCCATCCATGATTTCATTCCTTTTTATGGCTCTATAGTGTTCCATGGTGTATACGTACCACATTTTCTTTATCCAGTCTATCATTGATGGGCATTTGGGTTGATTCTATGTCTTTGCTATTGTGAATAGCGCTGCATTGAACATACACACACATGTATCTTTATAATAGAATGATTTATATTCCTTTGGGTATATAGCCAGTAATGGGATTGCTGGGTCAAATGCTATTTCTGCCTCTAGATCTTTGAGGAATCACTACAATGGTTAAACTAATTTATCCCACCAACAGTGGAAAAGTGTTCCTTTTTCTCTGCAACCTTGCTAGCATCTGTTTCTTGACTTTTTTTTTTTTTTTTTTTGAGACAGAGTTTTACTCTTGTTGCCCAGGTTGGAGTGCAATGGCACGATCTCGGCTCACTGCAACCTCTGCCTCCAGGTTCAAGTGATTCTCCTGCCTCGGCCTCCCGAGTAGCTGGAATTACAGGCACACACCACCACGCCTGGCTAATCTTGTATTTTTAGTAGAGATGGGGTTTCACCATGTTGGTCAGGCTGGTCTCAAACTCCTGACCTCAGGTGATCTGCCTGCCTTGGCCTCCCAAAGTGCTGGGATTACAGGCGTGAGCCACCACACCTGGCCATTTCTTGACTTTTTAACAATCGTCATTCTGACTAAGCATGAGATGGTATCTTTTTGTGGTTTTGATTTGCCTTTCTCTAATGATCAGTGGTGTTGAGCTTTTTTTCATATGTTGTCTGTGATACGGATGCTCTTCTACACAGCTCCTGAACCTCTTTGTATGTTTCCATTTCAGTACGTGAGCATTTTCCTTTGAAGGCTCTCTTCAGAGCTTCCATCTTTCTCTTCATTTCTGATTTGTCTTCATTTCAGAATGATTCCTAATTCTCTAGAGCTAAAACACCCTGCTTTCCAGCCTCCCCATCATGTCATGATTTCATATTACTTGAAAGTAGCATGGTGCTCAGAGAGCTGATCGAATGCGTCTGCCCTGACTCCCTGTGACTGGTTTGGGGAAGGAGTGTGTTTCTGTGGGACGAGGTATATAGAGACTTGTCCATAAAGAGGGATCAAGTGGCCCACCGTGGGGTGGCAAGAAATGGGATGTCTTAAAGGAGTGTAAAGGCATGCATTAGTGAGAAGGAAGGACGAGAACTCGTGAGCCAGGCTTGAACGTGGCAGATGGTTGAAAGCTGGCGTGCTTGGCTGAAGGAAAACATGCCATGGGATGTATACATATGAAAACATGAAGGCAGTGGGTACCGCGTGTGAATGGGGCTGATCCTAATTCAGATATAGCCTGTGATGATCTTGGCAGGTGGGAGGTGCCTAGTCAATCAGGGTGGCTGTTTTTGGTTGGCTCCTACCTGACACCTGATAAAAATTACCTTTAACTCTCAAAATTAATCATCAGCAAACCCCTCCTCCTGTTTAAATATACTGTGTTAAGGTATAAAACCTTTGAAGTGACCCTGTAGGGTTTCAGTGCCCAGGCTATTGTCAGCAGATCCTGGTTTGAGCATGGCTTGAGGCATTTACTCTCTGTGTGACCTCAGGGGAGTGATGGAGCCTTTCTCAGCTTCCGGGAAAATGGGATGAGTGGGACCCGTCTCCTAGGGTTGCGGTGAAGATGAAATGAGAGAATGCATATAAAGCAGACAGCTCAGTGCTTAGCAATAAACTTTAAAATAACAACAATGATGATTGCCAGGTGTGGTAGCTTATGCCTATAATCCCAGCACTTTGGGAGGCTGAGGTGGGAGGATCACTTGAGGTCAGGAGTCTCCTGGGCAACATAGTGAGACCCTATCTTTACAAAAAAATAGAAAAGTTAGCCCAGTGTGGTGGTGTGAGCCTATAACCCCAGCTACTGGGAAGGCTGAGGCGGGAGATTGCTTAAGGCAGGATTTCCAGGTTGCAGTGAGCTGTGATCATGCCACTGCATTCTCACCTGGATGACAGAGCCAGTCTCTAAACAAAACTAAAGAAAAAAGAAAAACCAATAATGATGATAAATAGCAGTGAGGAGTTAAAATTCAGATTATGTAATAATGTACATTTATTTTACTGATTTTTTCCCCATATTAAAAACCCTTTGGGCTTTACTTAATTTTCCTTAATCACCATGTTTCAAATTACACCAGTAGTCCTCTGATTATAATGAAGATGAATCAGTTTCTTATTTTCAGATGCTTCAAGTGTTGCCAAGACATTGCATCCCTCCACCACCTCACCAGCCATTCCCATTTTCCACTTTAAGGATTATAGCCACGTTTAATTGTGTCTGTCTGCTTCCTTACCTGGCCTGGGACCTGGAGAGTAAAAAGGTAGTTTAAAAAAGAAATAAAAAGCTGTGTAAAGTTAACCTGATGACAAGGAAGACAAAGTTGTAGGAAAGGAAGTCAACTGGAGGGATCATTCTCAAAGGAGTGGTTAATAAACTCGCTTCAAATTTCTATCTAGTGAGTGCCCACTGCAGCCTCATACTGAGCTTTACTCCAGGGGATTCTGGTAAACACGGCGGTGGCCCGTTTTGAAGACTTTAAAATACATAGTCTTCGAAGACTTTGTATTTACATGCATTCAACAGCACATAGATTATTTCAGAAATGCTTTGCTTTTTTTTTTTTTTTTTTGGTAGCTAGAAATAATGATAGGATTTACACTATAGAAAAAACAGTAATGGGAGGTTGCAAATAGGTCTGGAAAGATACTTCAGTATGCAACAGGACTTCATCATGGCCAACTGTCTACCTCTGTCAGTTTTAGAAGCACTTTGGCATATGAGAACGTTGTCAATGTAATTTGGAAACTGCAATTTCGAAAATAAATATTTAACAAGGCAACAAAATTAAGTTTTTCTGCTACGTTATTATTGTAAAAAGGCCTCTTATAAGGACTTTTCTAATTGTTATACCGAAAGGTAATATAAGGAACTGATTTTAGTGTTATGTTTATACCAAACTGCTTTTCCATTATTATAACTTTTTTAGGTTTCAGTACATTTATACACATCCACATGAAGTCAATAAATGACATCACTGTGAAGTAAATGAAGACAATCGATTTCTTTCTTTTTTTCTTTCTTTTTTTTTTTTTTTTTTTGAGACAAAGTCTCACTCTATTGCCCAGGCTGGAGTGCAGTGGCACAATCATGGCTCACTGCAACCTCCACCTCCTGGGTTCAAGCGATTCTCCTGCCTCGGCCTCCCAAGTAGCTGGGACTACAGGGATGCGCCACCATGCCCAGCAAATTTTTGTATGTTTAGTAGAGACGAGGTTTCACCGTGTCAGCCAGGATGGTCTCGATTACTTGACCTTGTGATCCACCCAGGCTGGAGTGCAGTGGTGCGATCTCGGCTCACTACAACCTCCACCTCCCAGGTTCAAGCGATTGTCCTGCCTCAGCCTCCCGAGTAGCTGATGTTACAGGCCTGTGCCACCACACCCAGCTAATTTTTGTATTTTCGTAGAGACGGGGTTTCAGGCTGGTCTCGAACTCCTGACCTCAGGTGATCCACCTGTCTCGGCCTCCCAAAGTGCTGGGATGCAGGGGTGAGCCACCACACCTGGCCTAAGACAATTGATTTCGGTAATGATTGTCAGAAGTGTAGGAAAAGATGGGCGTCCTGTTGCTTTAAGAACTTTAACATATTAATACTAATTCTATTTCTTAATTTCTTGTTCATAGATGTGTTTTTGCTTAAAGTCTTTAAGGGAAAACCAAACAAATATTCCTAATTGTCTTCAAGCAAAGATGTATTTCTCTTTCTACTCATCATTTCTATTTTTAACAGAATTCCTTTTCCAAGTTTCTTTTCTGGGAAGAGCTGCCACCTCCTGCCCCTTCCTAGGCCCGGCTGGCCCATCTCCTCACTATGAGAAAGCTCCCAGCTCTCCCCCTTTCAGGAGGAAGTAGCAAAACAATAGAGGGGACTGAACAGGCGCATGTATCATCTGTCACAGCTTAACAAGAAGGCCATTCCTGACATTTTTTACCAATGGTTTATGTACTGCAAGTATTATAGTTGGTAAATGAGGCTGAAACCACCCGATATTTTATTCTTTTACTCAGGCATCTCAGAGCCATTAACAGAGTTCCACACATCACATTACCAGTAAGATCAGCCTCTGTCATATCTTTCTTCCCCCTTTGTCTTCCCCTTTCTTTCTCTCTTTTTCTTTCTTTTTTTTTTTTTTTTTTTTTTTTTTGAGTCTCACTCTGTTGCCCAGGCTGGAGTGCAGTGGCGCAATCTCAGCTCACTTCAACCTCTGCCTCCCGGGTTCAAGTGATTCTCCTGCCTCAGCTTCCCAAGTAGCTGGGATTACAGCTGCCCACCACCACACTTGGCTAATATATTTTTGTATTTTTAGTAGAGATGGAGTTTCACCATGCTGGGCCAGGCTGTTCTGGAACTCCTGACTTCAGGTGATCCACCTGCCTCAGCCTCCCAAAGTGTGGGGATTACAGGTGTGAGCCACCGTGCCCGGGCCTTAACCAATATCTTATCAGTCACAATGTTCTGTAAGGGCACTCTTTGTGCAAAGGACAATGGCTGGAAAATCAAACCCATGTTTTTTCTTAGAGCTTGGGCCCTAGCAAGAACAAAATGAGCCAGCCTGAGTACATGGAAATCTACGATCTGGATTAACTAGGCCAAAAGTAGGCCTGTCTTCTTTCACCACAAACCCCCAGAGATGCCTTTCAACCTTTCATCTTGGCTTGAAGAAGTCCAGTCCAGGGGGTACCAAACCTCAGAACAGCCCTGCCCAGGCCTCTGCAGATGGGGCCTGCTAGAGCTGGCCCTGGCTTGGTTTTACCTCACCAGCCACCTAGGAAGGAAAATCAGAGGAGAGAAGCCAATGGGTCCTTCTCTGCAGAGGGAGCAGCCCAGCTGTCTCCATGCTACAGCCAAAAGGAAGAGGAGACAGATGGGTCCCCATGTACTCATTGACTTTAACTCACTCATGCCACAGTGGATGAGAAAGCATCCTTCCTGGGAGCTGGTGAAACAGCAGCTTCCTCCTTAGGGTGGGAAGTGACGAAGAGAGAGGAGCCCCAGACTTCCTTCCACTGAAAGTCCACATGGCTGATCAGTCACTTCAACCATGCTGTCACCCTGGACTCCATGCTTTCTATTATTCTCCACATCCCATTAAATACCTCTCCTCTCCACCTGACTCAGGGTTAGGAGTTGGTCTGCACATACCTGTCTGCTGCATGCATCACCTAACCAGCCTCCCCAGCAGCTTTATAGCTTCTCTCCTATTTTCTTTGTCTTTATTTTTTTTATTTTTATTTTTTTAGACAGAGTTTAGCTCTTGTTGCCCAGGCTGGAGTGCAGTGGTGCAATCTCAGCTCATTGCAACCTTTGCCTCCCGGGTTCAAGCGATTCTCCTGCTTCAGCCTCCCGAGTAGCTGAGATTACAGGTGCCTGCCACCATGCCCCGCTAAATTTTGTATTTTTAGTAGAGATGGAGTTTCACCACGTTGCCCAGGCTGGTCTTGAACTCCTGACCCCAGATGATCCACCTGCGTTTGCCTCCCAAAGTGTTGGGATTACAGGCATGAGCCACTGCACCCGGCCCTGTTTTCTTTATTGATGATGGAACCATCTTTAATCTCACCACATGCTTCAGTGGTTACCACCAGCTATGTAGCGTGGAAGATTCTGCATGACCTGTCCCGGCCCCCATTTAGCCTCATCTAGCAGTGCAGCCCCACCCTCAAGGGTCTGTGTGTTTAGGCGCACGCCCTGCTCTGTCCAGCTGGTCTCAACCCTGACATCTGGCTGGCCTGAAATCTAGCCCTTTTCAACTCCTTTTAGTGTCCTTTTTGTTACCCTGTGCCTTTGTTTACCCATTTCTGGCCTCCTAGATGTTGTCTTCTTCCTCCTTTCGCTGTGTTGAAACTCCATCCTTCAAGATTCAGCTCCACCCTCACCTTCCCTGTGAAGCCTCTCCCCTCCCTGGAACGGACCACTTCCGCCTTTCCTGCCCTCTCTTGTGAACTGAATCTCTATCAGTCTTGCTGCCAAAACACTATTCTATTTATTTGTTTACACTTGGCTCTTCAACTGTACCGGGAGCTTGCTGGGGGAAGGGATCATGTTTTATGCATTTTTTTTTTTTAATTCTTATCCTGTAAAACAGCACTTGGCACACATTATTACATCCTTAAAATAAAAAGATGGGAGGAAGGCTTGTATAAATGAATGTTAATGTGCTTTTAAACTGTAAATTACTATACACATGTAAGTTATTCTAGTTTCAGAGGCATCCCAATGTAATACATGAAATTTGAAAGGCAAATTTTTGGATAAACAGACTACTTTCTAGAAAGGGTAGAGGGATTGGAGAAATGAAAAAAGATTATTTCTCAGGGCCAGGTGCAGTGGCTTACACCTGTAATCCCAGCATTTTGGGAGGCCAAGGCAGGTGGATCACCTGAGGTCAGGAGTTTGAGACCAGCCTAGCCAACATGGTGAAACCCTGTCTCTGCTAAAAATACAAAAATTACCCAGGCCTGATGGCACGCGCCTGCAATCTCAGCTACTCGAGGGGGCTGAGTCAGGAGAATCGCTTGAACTTGGGAGGTGGAGGTCGTAGTGAGCCGAGATTGTGCCACTGCACTCCAGCTTGGGTGACAGAGCGAGACTCTGTCTCAAAAAAAAAAAAAAGATTTAATATGATATCAGAAGAAGAAGGGAAGTGCAGGAGCTATTAACTAACCTATTTCTGGGCATCTCATAGAAATAAGGTAAGCTCTGAAGGGCGCTGAATTTGCCTTCTGTCTCAGTTCTTTCTATAGCATGTCCCTGCTGGATGGTTATGTAGATCAGAGCTTCTCAAACTATCCATGGTGAGGGGCAAGTGTGTGTGTTTTCTTTCCATCTATCACACACCGATTCTTTTGTAAAATACAATTTAAAAAAGAATACTAGAAAAGTTAGAAGAAGAATAAGATGTACAAAGTACAAGCACAAATTTATTATTAGATGGATATTAAATCATTCTGTAAACTAGTTTCTGCATGCTTACTTGATGTCTGTACTTATCTCCTTGTAGATCAGCAGCAAACAGTTTGCAAATTGGCTCCTGCCCACTTCCCATACTTTGAATAGGACCAAGTCAGAGCTACTTGGATATCTACTTGGATATTTTCAATAACACATATTACAAGGAATGAAAAAGTTAATTAGAGGAGGCTGCTCATGTGCAAATCTTATAATGGTAGAGATCTTAAGGACATAAACTGATTAGAAAATAAATAGGAGAAATTTTAAATCACAGAACATCATTCAAATGGTGAAAAGCCCTTTTTTGTGTGTACTCTCTGCTCCTTCCCTCACCAAACTAGGGTAAATTCTTTGATCCTCTTGGAGAATAATTGTTTTCAGTGCAAAAGTTTTAAATTGATCCTTCATAGTTGTTAACAGTAGGGTAACCATAGGTGCTGACGTCAAGCCAATAAAATTAATAAGCAGCATGACAGGCTCTAATAAATTTCGTTGGTGTCCTTACTCTGTCATTTCGGGTGCAGAATGAACTGTTATTATCACTGAGCTTCAAACCACTCATTTTGGCTACAGATGATTACAGCTGTGAATGCAGGGCATGCTGCCTTAGTTTTCAGGAACTAGTCTAGGGTTAAAGTATTAGATTTAAAAGATGTACTTATGATCAGTGGGGGGGAACAAGTTATGACCATACAACTTTGATCTGTTTTCTAGAGTGGTCTACAAAAATGTGGACTCCTCACGATCTGTTTTCTCAATAATTTCTGAAAACAAGCAACTTTTAAAATTTAGTTTCTCTGCCATGGACTCTGAGGTTTTTGAAACTCTTTGAGCTGGCGATGGGCCATCAGTTGTTGGATGCAGGCCATGGTTCTTTGTCTGTAACCCCAGATGAAATTCTTTAAGCCCCTTAACTCAATCTTTCTCTCACATGAAGAATTTAGTATCAGGTTTCTGCAAATGAGCAAGCTTCGCACTTGAAGTGAGAGAAAGGATTGTTCATTCTCTCTTTAAGCCCCACTGCAGAGCCTCTGAATTCCGCCAGGTGAATGTGGCTTGCACCCTCCACCCCCGCCCCGCCCCTCATCCTGCCATGCTGGTGTGGCTCATGCCCATCCACATCCTTCTGTTTTACCTTCTTAATTTTGTGTACAATATGCCCTCCAAAATGTCCAGCAAAGTCTTAAGCTGCTATTAAACACAGACATTCACTGCACATTGAGTATTAGTCCATCCTTTTGGACCATGTGTAATTTAACAGAAATATCAATGAATATATTTCTTTATTTTGAAGGAGTGTAGGCTTTATGTGTTGTTCAAAATGTACCATTCTTTCAATTCTGGCCTCCATTTGTTTTTCTTTTTTGGGCCTTTTTTGGGCTTGTCTGTCCTATGCAGGTACTCAAGCTCTTATGATTGTTCCATTTATAACAGTAAGGAGAATAGGCCAAGCTATTTGGGGATTTTAATGCCAACTACTTTTAAGTCTTTTGAATCTAGTTTCTTACCGAGGTGACTACTTTCTTAAGAAGAAAAGTTGTTACCACAAAGCTTGTTTTGAAAAAAGGTTTATGTACATTGGTTTATGCATGACAATGATTTTAGTATGAAAGCACTAGAACGAAACCTAATTTGATGCAAACTGTGAAATGTGCCACTGGAGAAAGTTAATGATGAAAGCCTTGCCTATTTTGCATTGGAGGAACCTAAAGAACATGAGAGAATGAAGGTGGATTCATAAAAGGTGTAAGAAACAATTATCTAATGGTTCTTACGTTTCGGCTTCTCCTTTCTCTAGCTGCATCTAAACACGACAGTGTTTGCTGTTGGACATTGGAATGCGGCTGCGGGGCTGGGATTTTCATGGTCTGCTTGGCTTTTCACAGGGTTGCTTCCTCTAAATGCTGCAGATCGCCATGTTACATTTGGGAGGGAGCCACACTTCATTGTTCGGCCTAGGGCAAGGACTGTATTTATTTTTTATTTTACGTTATTTCAGCTGTTTTCACTTTTTTCTGTATTGTTTTCCTGCCTCCTACAGAATCCTTTTTCAAGTCTTGCTAGAGAAAGGGAAACACTCAGTTATGAACTCTTTAGCACACAAGGGGCAGAAAGCAGCTTTCCTCTTTCTCAGCAGTTCAAATAACTTCTAAGCTATGTCAGTTTAACCCACTATGGGTCTCAATCCACAGCAGATCTGTTTGGGAGCTGTTTCTATGTTAAAACATACAAAATCAATTGAGAGTTTTTCTGTGGCTAATTAACACAGCATAGTAAGTTATATGCTTATTTTTTTTTCACTTAAAAAAATAAGTTGGTATTTGAAAAAGAATTTGGTTCTATAGTTTTAACAACAGATAGTTTTGTGACTTAAAGGTTATGTTTAAAAGAAATTCTGTCAGTTCAGAATTTTTATTTCTGGTTTTTCACTATACGAATTTTAGAGTATGTTTTTATCATACAAATCAGTCAAAGAAACAGCAGACGACGTGGTTATACCAAAACTGACGTTATCGGCACCATGGTCATCGTAGCCCCATCTGGGGAAGCTCTAATATATTTAGGGAGTAGACAGAATGTATACCACACTCTTTCTCTTTGCTAAAACTCTTCGTTCTATAAATAGGTGAGTATTAGGGCCAGTAATAAGAGAGCAACTGTGTACTCTCAGAGTTAATGAGCACACTAGTATAATAATTACTTGAAACAGATATGAAAGATGCACTGGGCATAATTAAAGATGACTTGGAAAGGACAGGAGTGTTTAAGGCATCCTTCTCATTGATCTCACAGGATTACCTTGACTGCATCAGGGACCAAACAAAACTTCCCCTGGGGACCGAAGAAAGATCAGCCCTTTTTGGAAACATACAGGATATCTACCACTTCAATAGGTAAGTTAATATTCAAAAGATCGTTCTCACATAGGAGCATTATGAAAATTTCTCAAATGAATGCAGCCTAAGAAACTTTACCTGTAACCCCTGACTCAGCTTCCTACATTTTTGTGGGCTATTGTGCCAAGAAGCTTTCTACTTGGAAGTATCCTTATTTCCTTATGAGTCTCACATGTATTCCATATTCTCTCTCTCTCCATCCTCCTGGCTCAGAGAAGAAACCTATTTGCCCTGGTGGGGCAATGACATCTTTTCTTCCACAATATGACATGAACATGACATCCAAGAATATGTACTTGCTTAGTCTCCAGGATCCCCAGCTACACTGAATTTTCTATAAATTTTCTTCTACCTGGGGAGTGGGCTGGACACAGTAAACACACAATACATACTTCAAGTCATAACATATTAATTCAATTGAATTGATAATTTTAAATAATCAGTTTAATTAAAAATGTAAGTATGTAGCAGACACTGGGCTAGAAAATTAAAATAGTAAACAAGACAGAGAGTGAATGAATAAGTTATTATATTAATACTTCTTGAAAGTAAAATTAGGGCCAGACATGGTGGCTCACACCTGTAATCCCAGCACTTTGGTAGGCCGAGGTGGACAGATCACTTGAGGTTAGGAGTTCAAGACCAGCCTGGCCAATATGGTGAAACCCCATCTCTACTAAAAATACAAAAATTAGCCAGGTATGGTGGTGCACACCTGTAACCCCAGCTACCCAGGAGGCTGAGACAGGAGAATTGCTCGAACCCAGGAGGTGGAAGTTGAGTGAGCCAAGACTGCACCACTGCAATCTGTCCAGCCAGGGTGACAGAGCAAGACTCCATCTCAAAAAAAAAAAAAAAGAAAGAAAAAAGAAAAAGATAAGTTTGTAGACTGGTTAACAGCACAGAAGCTGCTGTTCAACATACGTGAGTTTGCATCCCAGCAAAGCCCCCTGTATGTGCTGAGTGAATCTTTAAATGGAATGAAATTAACTAACCCCTGTATGTCAAGTCTTTACTCAAATCCTTCTTCTCGCTGAGGCTCCCTGAGTATCCACACATACCTTACCTCCTCCACTTTTCCTTTTTCTCATGGCACTCGTCAATTTTTAACATACTATATGATCGACTTTTATATTATGCCTGTTGTTCCTTTCCTCTCCACCCTGACTCACAAAACATTTGCTCCACAAGGACAGGAGTCTGTTTTGTTACTGTCTATGTGTCTAAAATGGTGTCAGGCCCATAGGAGGCATCCAAACTTGTATTGAAGGAAGGAATGGAAATAATAGGAAAATCTCCCTCATATGGTTACAGTGAAGCTCCCGTGAACTGATAAACCTAAAGTGCCGGCACAGAGGAAGTACCAAAATATAAGCCCACGATGCTCTTGATTTTGCCATAGTGAAATCCCATTATAAAATTCTGCAATGCCCTGTCATTTTGTGACTCAGCTATAAATGCAAACTCAGTCCTACCCATCTTGGCTTACTAAAATTGGTAAATGTGAGCTCCTTGAGGGCAGGATTCACATATCCTTTGCCATCCTTGAATCCCAACACCTAGCACAAGCCTGACCTCTGGGAGAAATGTTCCTTGACTTGAAATAGCTTATCCTTTAATTCTGAAAGCCTAGGATGTAGGAAGTGTCAGTGTTACAACAGAACTTTTTTCATTTGACTCAGACTTTGAAAAACAGTTTGTGTATTTTGCATCAGTATTTCTCAACCTGGGCTACCCACTGGAATCACCTGGGAAGCTGGATCCTACCTTCAGAAATTCTGACTCGTTGGTCGAGGTGGGGCCAGAACATCAGAATTTTTCAAAGGTCCTCAGGTGTTTGGAATGTGCAGCCATGGTTGAGATACACAGTCTAGATAACATGAAAGAAAAAGAAAATAGAGAAAGGGCATAGAAACTGAATTAGAGAATCCAGAGTCTACATGTTCATTAGTAATGTGCTGGTGTGAAAGCCAGCCCTCATCGTGCAATCGCTGATGATAAAACCCTGTGAGCCCCTGCACAGTTTCTCCTTCCAGAGTCCACTAATGGTCCTGTAACCCAGAAAGAGGCAAGAGGGCTAGATCCTGGGAGGCCCCTGGCCTAGGTCTTCTGTGGTTTGGCTGTGAGTTGATGGTAAGGCATATTTATAGAGTGCTTGCTCCATGCCAGAGGCCGTAGAGCTTTAGATACATTTTCATTTCATATGCATTATCTGAGCCTCTCTGACTCCAAACCCCAGGCATTCAGCCACGTGCCCTCCTGCCAGAGTGGAGCCCTGCTTCTCTGGTTCATGAAGTTGTGGCTTACTCCAGGAGGGGCTCTTAATCGTTAGAGTTTACATCTTTACGTGTCGCCTAATTTAAAGAAAAATAAGAATGAGGGTGGGCATGGTAGCTTACACCTGTAATCCCAGCACTTTGGGAGGCCGAAGTGGGTGGATCACTTGAGGTCAGGAGTTCGAGACCAGCCTGGCCAGCATGGCAAGACCCTATCTCTACTAAAAAATACAAATAAAATTAGCTGGGTGTTGTGGCACATGCCTGTAATCCCAGCTACTTGGGAGGCTGAGGCAGGAGAATCACTTGAACCCGGGAGGTGGAGGTTGCAGTGAGCCGAGATCACGCCACTGCACTCCAGCCTGGGCAACAGAGTGAGACTCCATCTTGAATGAATGAATGAATGAATGAATGAATGAACGAACGAACGAACGAACGAGTTAGCAAGAAGAGATCTTTGCAGTGGACCCCAGTCTGCAGAAGTTAGATGACTGAGATTTACATTCCTGAATCACATCTCTGTTCTTTTCTTTTCTTTTTTTTTTTGAGGCAGAGTTTCACTGTGTCGCCCAGGCTGGAGTGCAGTGGCGCAGTCTCAGCTCATTGCAACCTCCGCCTCCCGGGTTCAACCAATCAATAGGTGTATCGATTTCAAAGATACACCTATCTGGCAAATCTGTGCTTGGGGCTTGAAATAATAACTTTCAGCTCCTATTAGTTCAGGTCCAAGTTTTTCAAAATAATATATTGTGGCCAACTAGGCAAGACTTAAATCTAAAATTAAAGAGGGCATAAAGAAATGGTATTATGCTGGCCTGAAAAATTCAACTGACTATGTTTCTTTTTTCAGTAAAGATTTCCAAAATACAGAAAATCACAGAAAGACATTCTGTCAAAGAGTCAGGCGTGGCTCATGGGAGTTTGTCATATTACTCCTTTCTTTGTGTCTTATTTGCTTTAACATTTGTTTGAAGCGTAAAGATATTATAAACAATATTGAATCCAGTTATATACCCTTCCCCAGTCACATTCTGCTCTGTGGAGAATGGCACCCTGATGTGTTGGTAAACAGTTCTCCAGCATGGGGAAAGGGGAGGGAGGATCTGGAATTTATAATGTTTTTTGATTTCTGTGGTATAAACACTCCCATCACAGCAGATTTCAAGTTACTAACACAACATCACTGAACATGGAATTAAGAAGAGATGTGCAGAATTGGCTCAGGGAAGCCAGTGTAACCTGGCTTAGTACACAACTGTGCTGGAACTGCCATCCAAAACTTGGTGTTTCTTTCCCAAGCATGGTTTTGTTGCCATTACTATATATACAAGTATTTATTTAAAATGTGTAACATGTTGTGGGAGGCCCAGGTGGGAGGACTGCTTGAGCCAAGGAGTTTGAGACCAGCCTGGACAACGTGGTGAAATCCCATCTCTACAAAAAATCAAAAAGTTAGCAGGACATGATGGCACATGCCTGTGGTCCTACTGCACAAGAGACTGAGACAGGAGGATCGCTTGAGCCCAGGAGTTTGAGACTGCAGTGAGCTATGATGGCACCACTGCTCTCCAGCCTGGGCAACAGAGTGAGACCCTGTCTCAAAAAATAAGTCATATGCTTTCACCTATTTCAAACATGGCATACATAGTGTCAACTTACAGGTTATTTTCACTCAACATTGTTTTTGGGATTTATAGCCCTAGTTCATTTAACTGCTGTGGATTATCCATTGGTGATGATCTATCTCTGCATTTTGCCAATTGCGTTAAGATTGAGCATCTTTTCTTATTGGCCATTTTGATTTCCTCTGCAGTTTTCTGGCTCATATCCATTGCCCATTCTATTGGGATATTTCTTTTTCTTATTGTTGTATAGGAGTTCTTGATGAATTCTGGCCAGTGATCTTTGCAGATTATGTGAGATGTAAATATCTCCTACCATGAGACATGCCTTTTAACTTTAATTATGGTTTATTTGAAAATAAATTGTATAACATGTAAGTTTGACTAAGTATACTTTTTATAGTGCGTAGGTTTTGTGTTGTGTTTTTTAAAAAAGTCCTTTCAATCTCAGGTCATAAATATACTCTATTTTTTTCTAAAAGTCTTAAAATTTTGTCTTTCACATTTGTCCTTAATGTGCCTAACATTGATGGAGGCATGGTGTATAGTAGGAGATCGAAACTCTTATTTTCATATAGCTAGCCACTGATTTGAAAAGTACTTCTCTCGGCTGGGTGCAGTGGCTCACGTCTGTAATCCCCGCACTTTGGGAGGCCAAGGCAGGTGGATCACCTGAGGTTAGGAGTTTGAGACCCGCCTGGCTAATATGGTGAAACCCTGTCTCTATCAAAAGTACAAAAATTAGCCAGGCATGGTGGCGAGTGCCTGTAATCCCAGCTACTCAGGAGGCTGAGGCAGGAGAATTGCTTGAGCCCACGAGGCAGAGGCTGCAGTGAGCCAAAATGTTGCCACTGCACTTCAGCCTTGGCGACAGAGCGAGACTCCGTCTCAAAAAATAAAAATAAAAATAACAAGACTTACATGGATGTGTAGGTCTGCGTTCTCTTTCACTGGCCCACCCATTCTTGTCCCATACCACACTCCTCTGATGATCAAGCCCACATACATTGCTCTTCTTCAACACTGGCTTAGATTTTCTTGACTCTGCCCTGTCAAGGAATTTTTTTTTTAATTTGTCATTTCTTTGAACTACTCTATTGGGATTTTTATTGAAATTGCATTAAATTTTATAGATTAATTTCAACAGAATTGACATCTTTACATTACTGTCATCCCATCCATAAACATGTCTTCAAGCAAGCTTTTAAAATTTCCTTTAATATTTTCTAATTTCTCCATCAGATTCATACATGTAACTTTTATGTTTTTTAAATACATGTAACTTTTAAAACTTTATTCCTAGATACTTACAGCTTTTGATGTTATTTGGACTAGAACATTTTCTCTATTGTTTAAATTGGATATTATCCTCATCTAGCAATGCTTTTGATTTTTATATGTCAATACTGTAACAAACTTTCTCAACTTTCCTGTTCTAAGAGTGGTTCATAGATCTCTTGGATTTCTGTGTAGACAATGATGTCTGAAAATGAGGAAGCTTTTTTGTCATCTTTTACAGTTCTTCTACCCTTTATTATCTTTTTCATGTCTTATTGCTTTGGGTAAGTCTTCCTATACAATATTGTTTAGACATTGGCATCCTTATCTTCTTTTTGGCATTAGCAGGACTGTTTTACCCTTAAGCGTGATGTTTGCTATGGATTTAGACAAACACTTTTTTCCTCTTTTGCTAAGATTTTATTGTGAATATTGAGTTTTATTCATTGCTTAGTATGCCTTTAATAAAGTTAGCATATGATTTTACTCTTTCTATTCATAATGTGGTAAATATTAATAGGGGACCTGATTTGAATCATATGTAGCATTACTAGAATAAACCCTACCCAGTCACAATGTTTTGTGTATTTAGGCACTGATTAGTTTGAATTTTTTTTTTTTTTTTTGAGACACAGTCTCACTCTGTCATTCAGGCTGGAGGGCAATGGCACGATCTTGGGTCACTGCAGCCTCCATCTCCCGGGTTAAGCGATTCTCCTGCCTCAGCCTCCCAAGTAGCTGGGACTACAGGCACAGGCCACCACGCCCAGCTGATTTTTGTGTTTTTGTAGAGATGGGGTTTCACTGTGTTGGCCAGGCTGGTCACGAACTCCTTAATCCACCCACCTCAGCCTCCCAAAGTGCTGGGATTACAGGGGGGAGCCACTGTGCCACCCCAATTTATTTATATTTTTTAAAGAATTTTTAAAAATTCTTTTTTAAAATTAAAAAAAATTTTTTTTCAGACATGGTCATAAATGACAATAGTATATAATTTCTTTCCTTGTCCTGTCTTTGTTCAGTATTGGTATATGACTAGATTTAAATTGCTGTTTCACAAAATCTTCCATCATGAAATGTTTTGGAATACAATTGAACTTTTATTTTTGTGTTCTTTTTGATACCCAAATATCTCTTTCTCTTACAATCCCTATGATAACCTAGAAATTTAAGTCTCTGATTTGGTGTCTGGAATAAACAACCACAAGGTCAGGAAACTGGGTTAGTCAAAAGAAACCACTTTCCTCATTTGAACCAGCCCCCTAAAATCCAACAACGTGTTTTACTGCAAACCAAAAAAGAAATGCCAAGTTTTAAAAAGAAAGTACCCCTCTCTTGGAATACAGAAACGTTACCTAAACAGTAATTTGAGCCTTTCTTTAAGAATGAAGAGTGAGGAAATAAAGATCATTCCTCCATATTGAATGTCTGATTTTAGACATTCAATTGTTTCTTAGGAGATTAAAATCATCTAAGCTCTCTCCTTCCCTCAGAAGATCAGAGTAAAACTTTCCTTTTTCCTTCAACTCTTTTCTTTATTCAGTATACCTATGTTGAGTCATTACTCTGTATGAAACCCTGGACTAGTCTAATAGTGTAAGGATGAATGACACCATTGTACAACAGAGGCAATAAGCCACATAATCAAGGAAGGAACAGAATACTTTGAGAATGCTGAGGAATGTGCAATTAATTTTGTCTGAGGGGGACTTTACAGAGCAACTAACACATGTCTGAAGACAAAAGAAATTCTTTGGGCCATGCTTTTTCTTCTCCTTGCAATGTAATTTAAGTAGTGAAATCATGGGATTCATACAACAGCAAGGCAAAGGAAGGTGGAATCGTTTTCTTTTTTAGTGCATTTTCTTACCACCAAAATGTCTGACTTCTGCACAATGGTAGAGATATTTTTACCCACACTTTTTTCAACTGGACTTTTCCAGGCCAGTGCCTGAAAAGTATGAGTGAAATTATTGGAGTAATTTCTCTTCCATGCATATGTGTCTCTGTGGATGCAGTGGGTTAAAATGCCAGCTGATTAGGCAACGGGAAAGGGAAGTGCTGCTCAGACCGGAAGGGGAGGGGCCGCATCCTCGAATCTCTCTCAGTGTAAAGCAATAGAAGGTTCAAGGTCATAATACAATTCCTGCCTCAAAGTTCGCATCAGGGGTCAGAAAAGCTTCACATGGGATATGTTCTGTAAAAGAGAACAGTGTTTCCTCTCATTTCCCACCCAACTAAGGGACCTGAGCTCAAGTAGGAAATTTTATAATTGTTTTAACCGTCCTACTCAAAAAGGAGAAAATATTTAAAATACTCAAGGAAACGAGAAAAGATCCAAATCATGAAGGCAAGATGACTCTAATTTAGCTTAGAATACAAAACACAATCTGCGAGTTATTTCTTACTCCTACTGTACATGTGCACTTGCACATTACTCACACTGATGCAATCCTGGTGCACATGTGCAGTTGTACATTACTCACACTGATGCAATCCTGGTGCACATGTGCAGTTTGCACATTACTCACACTGATGCAATCCTCGTGCACATGTGTGGTTGCACATTACTTACACTGATGCAATCCTGGTGCACATGTGCGGTTGCACATTACTCACACTGATGCAATCCTGGTGCACATGTGCGGTTGCACATCAGCCACACTGATGCAATCCTGGTGCACATGTGCAGTTGCACATTACTCACACTGATGCAATCCTGGTGCACATGTGCGGTTGCACATTACTCACACTGATGCAATCCTGGCGCACATGTGCGGTTGCACATTACTCACACTGATGCAACCCTGGCGCACATGTGCGGTTGCACATTACTCACACTGATGCAATCCTGGCGCACATGTGCGGTTGCACATTACTCACAATGATGCAACCCTGGCGCACATGTGCGGTTGCACATTACTCACACTGATGCAACCCTGGCGCACATGTGCGGTTGCACGTTACTCACACTGATGCAACCCTGGCGCACATGTGCGGTTGCACGTTACTCACACTGATGCAACCCTGGCGCACATGTGCGGTTGCACGTTACTCACACTGATGCAACCCTGGCGCACATGTGCGGTTGCACGTTACTCACACTGATGCAATCCTGGCGCACATGTGCGGTTGCACGTTACTCACACTGATGCAATCCTGGCGCACATGTGCGGTTGCACGTTACTCACACTGATGCAATCCTGGTGCACATGTGCGGTTGCACGTTACTCACACTGATGCAATCCTGGTGCACATGTGCGGTTGCACGTTACTCACACTGATGCAATCCTGGTGCACATGTGCGGTTGCACGTTACTCACACTGATGCAATCCTGGTGCACATGTGCGGTTGCACGTTACTCACACTGATGCAATCCTGGTGCACATGTGCGGTTGCACGTTACTCACACTGATGCAATCCTGGTGCACATGTGCGGTTGCACGTTACTCACACTGATGCAATCCTGGTGCACATGTGCGGTTGCACGTTACTCACACTGATGCAATCCGGGTGCACATGTGCGGTTGCACGTTACTCACACTGATGCAATCCTGGTGCACATGTGCGGTTGCACGTTACTCACACTGATGCAATCCTGGTGCACATGTGCGGTTGCACATTACTCACACTGATGCAATCCGGGTGCACATGTGCGGTTGCACATTACTCACACTGATGCAATCCTGGTGCACATGTGCGGTTGCCCATTACTCACACTGATGCAATCCGGGTGCACATGTGTGGTTGCACATTACTCACACTGATGCAGTCCTGGTGCACATGTGTGGTTGCACATCAGCCACACTGATGCAATCCTGGTGCACATGTGCTGTTGCACATTACTCACACTTATGCAATCCTGGTGCACTTGTACAGTTGCACATTACTCACACTGATGCAATCCTGGTGCACATGTGCAGTTGCACATTACTCACACTGATGCAATCCTGGTGCACATGTGTGGTTGCACATCAGCCACACTGATGCAATCCTGGTGCACATGTGCTGTTGCACATTACTCACACTTATGCAATCCTGGTGCACTTGTACAGTTGCACATTACTCACACTGATGCAATCCTGGTGCACATGTGCAGTTGCACATTACTCACACTGATGCAATCCTGGTGCACATGTGCAGTTGCACATTACTCACACTGATGCAATCCTGGTGCACATGTGCGGTTGCACATTAGTTACACTGATTCAATGAGAAATCCGTAGTCTCCACCCCCGAGGCTGTAACTGTAGAATCATCCCATGTCTGGTATTTAGGAGTGTCTTCAGTGGCTGATGCACTGCATTCCAGGCCCCGACTGTGCTCCCATCGTACTTTGCATGTTTGCATATCTTTTATAGCGAGATGCCTTCCTCTATCCCACCACACTCTCTGTTGCCTACCAAATTCCAGCCACTGTGGCTTCCTTTGTATACCTCACAGGAGAACCCACCAAGCTCATTCTATCCTGGTTTGCAATTCCATTCTTTTTTTTGAGATGGAGTCTCACTCTGTTGTCCAGGCTGGAGTACAGTAATGCAATCTAGGCTCAGTGTTTCCTCCGCCTCCCAGGTTTAAGCAATCCTCCCTCCTCAACCTCCCAAGTAGCTGGAATTACAGGCGCTCACCATCACGCCTGGCTAATTTTTGTATTTTTAGTAGAGAGGGGGCTTCACCATGTTGGCCAGGTTGGTCTCAAACTCCTGGCCTCAGGTGATCCGCCCGCCTCAGCCTCCCAAAGTGTTGGTATTATAGGCGTGAGCCACTGTACCCGGCCTGTAATCATTCTTAAATGACTTTCTCTTCCAAGTCTTCCTGCACTCAAATATCACCTCCTCAGAGAACCTTCCCTGACTGTCCCAACCTTCTTTCACCCTCGCTCAGCCTCAGCTGCTCTCTATCATACTACCCTCTATTTCCCTCATATCACATAATACAATGTGATATTATGTTGTTTATTCACACTTATTAGTACTTTTCACCCGTGGTCAGATCATAAACACATGGGACAGGGCCTTTGTCCACCTTCTTTACCCCTGTAACCTTCTTGCCTGACATCCAGTCTTTTAGCAATTGCTTATTGAATAGCAAGCAGACAAAGTGGATAGGAACAGCTTCATGGGGATGATAGCCCCAGTGACAAGAGCATGAGAGAAATGCCATTACTTTCTCTTTACTAGTACCATTTTTATTGTGTTTATCCTGTTCTAGAAAAAGGTTGTAAAGGAAAGCTGACCAGGTAACTCAAAAAAGACTTGTCTAGTAGGCAGTACCATGTTGAAGATATGACAGTGTGGAGTCTGGCCCTCAGCTTTGAGTGGAACAGCAAACAAATCTTTCAATAGATGTGTTTCTAAGAGAGTGCAGGACTGGGATTCAGAAGGCCTGAATGTAACCATGACTGTGGCCATGCATTATTGGCAGTGTGACCTAAGGTAAGCTACCTCCTTTAATAAGCCATGGTTTCCTCACCTTAAAATTAGGGATCGGAACTGAAGGTATCTGAGTGCCCTCCCAGCTCTGTGGTTCTTGAGTGCCAGGCATTCATTCACAGATGAGGTACACCTGGAGCCTGGCTGGGTCCCCGAGACACTTCCTCCTACCAGCAAGTCCACTCGTGAGATGAAACTAAAGCTTGGAGGCAATCCGAACATACAATTTAAAACACAGGGGGTTAAATATTGTCAAGAAGTTTGTTTCTTTGTTTGTTTTTGAGACAGAGTCTCGTTCTGTCTCCTAGGCTGGAGTGCAATGGCGCGATCTCAGCTCTCTGCAACTTCCGCCTCTTGGGTTCAAGTGATTCTCCTGCCTCAGTCTCCCGAGTAGCTGGGCTTACAGGCACCTGCCACCACACTCAGCTAATTTATGTATTTTTAGTGGAGACAGGGTTTCACCATGTTGGTCAGGCTGGTCTCAAACTCCTGACCTCAGGTGATCCGCCCGCCTCGGCCTCCTAAAGTGCTAAGATTACAGGCATGAGCCACCATGCCTGGCCTGCCAAGAAATGTTTCTGTTGTGCTATGAGAAATAACAAGGCCGGGCGCGGTGGCTCACGCCCGTATTCCCAGTACTTTGGGAGGCCGAGGCTGGCAGATCATGAGATCAGGAGATCAAGACCATCCTGGCTAACACAGTGAAACCCTGTCTCTACTAAAAATACAAAAAATTAGTCAGGCATGGTGACACGTGCCTGTAGTCCCAGCTACTCAGGAGGCTGAGGGAAAGTTGCTTGAACCCAGAAGGTGGAGGTTGCAGTGAGCCGAGATCACACCACTGCACACCAGCCTGGGTGACAGAGCGAGACTCCGTCTCAAAAAAAAAAGAAAGAAATAACATGATGGAGTCTGCTCACAGTTCTTCTCTGCTAATAGAGAGGGCCTATACTGAAAGACCAGGACACAATACATCCAGAGCACCCCATCCTCTACTAATGGAAAACACTGGCCCAGAAATGTTTCTCTCTGGCTATTATTTTCCTTTTCTTTAATTTTTTTTTTTTTTTTTTGAGACAGAGTCTTGCTCTGTTGCCCAGGCTGGAGTGCAGTGGCATGATCTCAGCTCACTGCAACCTCCACCTCATGGGTTCAAGTGATTCTTCTGCCTCGACCTCCCGAATAGCACCACACCTGGCTAATTTTTGTATTTTTAGTAGAGACAGGGTTTCACCATATTGGCCAGGCTGGTCTTGAACTCCTGACCTCATGATCTGCCCACCTCGGCCTCCCAAAGTGTTGGGATTACAGGCGTGAGCCACTGCACCTGGCCCTCTGGCTTTCATTTTTCAGACCTTTTCTCTTACCTCATCTGGTATTCAGGTCAGAATGATGTGATTTCAACTCTCCTTAAACTCTTCCTTTTTTCCGTGAGAATACTGGACAGTGGTGCTCACAGGTGTAGCGTTTACCCCGAGATAACTTTACCATGACATATCTCGCTTTTATTATTATTTTCACATCACTCTAGTATATCGACTTTAAAAACAAAAGACATCATTCTCTTTATAGCATTCTGTTTTTAGTAGTGGTATTTCCATTTACAAAATATAGTAATTCTCAATTGCTGAAAATGTCAAATCTTAGAAAATGTAGCATTCCTATGCATGATGTTAACGTCGTTCTTGAATGCTTGTTGGCGGAAGATTCATTTGATGAATCCAATTTTTCTGAAATAGATGATTCTGATGTTCTGTTTAGAGATTACTCCAAAAGCAGGGGGTTTTTTGTTTGTTTGTTTATTTGTTTGTTTTTTCTGAGACAGAGTCTCACTCTGTCACCCAGGCTGGAGTGCAGTGGCACTATCTCAGCTCACTGCAACCTCTTCCTCCCGGGTTCAAGCAATTCTCCTGCCTCAGCCTTCTGAGTAGCTAGGAATACAAGCATGCGCCACCACGCCCAACTAATTTTTGTATTTTTTAATAGAGAAGGGGTGTCACCCTGTTGGTCAGGCTGGTCTTGAACTCCTGACCTCAGGTGATCCACCTGCCTCGGCCTCCCAAAGTGCTGGGATTACAGGTGTAAGCTACCGCGCCCGGCCAAGAACAGTTTTTATATTTTATTTTCACATTGAAAATCAGTCAGATTAGGCTGGGCACAGTGGCTCACACCTGTAATCCCAGCACTTTGGGAGGCCAAGGCAGGTGGATCACCTGAGGTCAAGAGTTCAAGACCAGCCTGACCAACAGGGTGAAACCCCGTCTCTACTAAAAATACAAAAATTAGCCAGACGTGGTGGCACACGCCTGTAATCCCAGCTACTGGGGAGGCTGAGGCAGGAGAATTGCTTGAACCTAGGAAGCGGAGGTTGCAGTGAGCCGAGATCATGCCATTGCACTCCAGCCTGGGAGAAGAAGCGAGATTCCATCTCCAAAAAAAAAAAGAAAAGAAAAGAAAATCAGTAAGATTAGTTTCAGCCTCAAAGAGCATGTTTATGTAAAATTAAAAGAGCGCTGGCAGAGAGCTGAACTTCTTTTTTAAACGGGAAAAGAGTTAATTTCATCACTCCCATCTTTCTATAAAAGAAAATGATATAAATATCAGAACTATATTTTCTGATCTTTCAAAGGGAGTGTTTTATAGGAATATAGAGAAGAATGTTTGGAATTGGGACTGTTTTAAAAGATCCTTTCTTTTTCTTTTTTTCTTTTTTTTTTTTTGAGATGGAGTCTCACTGTGTCGCCCAGGCTGGAGTGCAGTGGCCCGATCTCGGCTCACTGCAAACTCCACCTCCCGGGTTCATGCCATTCTCCTGCCTCAGCCTCCCAAATAGCTGGGACTACAGGTGCCCGCCACCATGCCCGGCTAATTTTTTTTTTTTTTTTGTATTTTCAGTAGAGACGGGGTTTCGCTGTGTTAGCCAGGATGGTCTCGATCTCCTGACCTCGTGATCCGCCCACCTTGGCCTCCCAAAGTGCTGGGATTACAGGCGTGAGCCACCGCGCCCGGCCTTAAAAGATCCTTTCTAAGGGCAAGATAGGCCAGTGGATTTTAAAGTAATGGTACAGTAGCCAGGCGTGGGGGCTCACATCTGTAATCCCAGCACTTTGGGAGGCTGAGGCAGGCCCATCACTTGAGGCCAGGAGTTCAAGACCAGCCCAGCCAACATGGTGAAACCCTGTCTCTACTAAAAATAGAAAAATTAGCTGGGCATGGTGGTGGGAGGCTGAGGTAGGAGAATCGCTTGAACCCAGGAGGCAGAGGTTACAGTGAGCCGAAATCGCGTCATTGCACTCCAGCTTGGGCAGCAGAGCGAGACTCTGTCTCAAAAAAATAATAAAATAAAATAAAGTAACAGTATAGTACATTGATATGGTTTCAGACTCAAACAGGCCTTCAACCCATTACCACTTGCTGAGTTTCAGTGTAATATGAAGGATGTTAGTGGGCTATGAAAGATATCCATACTTATTGGAAATGCCATTAAAATACTCCCTCCTTTTCCAGTGACATGTCTGTGTGCGACTGGATTTTTTTCCTATATACTTCAACCAAAACAACAGATTGCAACAGATAGAATGCAGAAGCAGATAGGAGAATCCAGCTATGTTCTATTAAGTTAGAGATTAAAAATTTGCAAAAATGGGAAATAATGCTACTCTTCTCACTAAATTTTTTAAGAGTATAAACAGGTCCTGATGCCAAAAGTTTCAGAACCACTGCCTTGGAATGAGGAACACCACACAATAAACTCCATCCCTGCGAAGAGTTCATGATTGACGTTGTGGCTCATTTTCAAATATGAAAGGACAAATGAAGATACTGAGAATTTGAGAAGAGCATCTAACATGAATGACAGAAGCTAAAATCATCAAAAAGGGAGCTCAGCAGAAAACAAAGAACAGGAAAGAAAAGTACAAAATCATTATGATCATCATCATGGCAAATTTGGAAATAAGGGAAGATTTTGCACGCATGAAATAAGAACAAAAGCATAGGCAAGAAACATCCAAAACACATGTTTAAAAAAAACTTTGAAATTGAAAATCTGATGGTTGAAACAAAACAAAAAAATCAATAAAAGAAATGGGGAAAAAAAACTAAAAAAAAAAAAAAAAAGGGAAATAAAGGGGAGGTCTCCCCCCACAAACAATGGAGGAATAAAAACAGGAAGATAGAGAGTAGAAGAGGAAGAGGAAGAGGAAGGAAAATTAGCGTATTAGACCAGGAGATCCAATATGTGAGTAATAGGAACTTTAAAACTGCAAGGGAGGAAATATCAAAGACATAATTCACGAGCAGAGATTCTTCTTTTTTTTTTTTTTTTTTTTAACGGAGTCTCACTTTTGTCACCCAGGCTGGAGTGCAATGGTGCAATCTCGGCTCACTGCAATCTCTGCCTCCCAGGCTCAAGCGATTCTCCTGCCTCAGCCTCCTGAGTAGCTGGGACTGCAGGTGTGTGCCACCACACCCAGCTAATTTTTGAATTTTTGGTAGAGATGGGGTTTCACTATGTTGGCCATGCTGGTCCCGAACTCCTGACCTCAGGTCATCCGCCCACCTTGGCCTCCCAGAGTGCTGGGATTATAGGCATGAGCCACCACATCCAGCCAGGAGCAGAGATTCTCAAGTGTTTTGGTCCAGGATCTCTTACATGCTTAAAAATTACTAAGGACCGAAAAAGCTTTTTTGTTTATGTTTTATTATGTTTTGTTTGCCACATTAGAAATGAAAACCGAGAACCTGTTAAGATGTCTATTTATTTAATACTAAAAAAGAACAAGCCCACATATTTCTAGAAAAATAATTTTACTACTTTTTCTACTAAATTTTTTTGTTTGTTTTGGAGCTGTTTTACATTTTTACAGATCTTGTTACTGCCTGACTTACTAGAAGACAGCTGAATTCTCATATCTGCTTCAACTTTCCATCTGTTGTGATATCACACGTCATGTAGCCTCTGGAAAAGTTCACTGTACTCTCATGAGAGAATGAAAGTTTAAGAATTTCATAATGTCTCAGTATTTTTATGAGGCCCAACCTTGTGGACTTCCTAAAGGGGTCTTGTCTCAGGAACCCCAGGGGTCGTTAGACCACACTTGGAGAACTGCTATCCAGATCATTTCCCAAATTTGTACATTTGCTCAGTGCATGAAAAACACCCACCCAAAGCCTACTATCACAAAATTTTGTAATTATGTCAACTAAGAGAAAACTTTGAAAGCTTTCAGAATGGGCTGGGGATCATCAGAATGATACTGGAATCTCAATAGCAGCATTGGAATCTATAAATCAACAGGTAGACAAATAGCTCCCTGAGTACTCAGAGAAAATTACTTCCAACCAAGACTTTTATATCTACTGACATCATTAGCCAAGTGTGAAGGGAGAACATTTTTGAAACAGGAGGAGTCTCAGAAAGCATACCTTCTGTTACTCTTACTCAGAAACTATTGCTCGATTTTGTAATCTCCCAAAGGAAGGAATACGTTGGAAATAGCAATACAGAAGACCAGCAAAGGCTATCATTAGGATGGTGTTGAAGAAACAACCAGCAGGCCTGGAGAGCAGCCTATCCAGGTTGGAGCAGAGGTCACCAAGAAAGAAATGCAAAGCATAGAATATCTGATATTTGAACACAGTGAGACAAGATTTATACTTCTGGCATACAATTTGCTAATAAATTAATGGTGTTTATCTTGAAAAAAGAAAAAAAAGAGAAACAATTTTAACTCCAGGGAAAACATGATTCTCTAAGAAAGGAAATGAAATCATGGTATACTGTGAGGCTAACAGGGCATAATACTTACATAGTCTTAAAGATGTAAATTCTGACATTTAATCGAATCAAATTACATAACAGAACTAGTTAAGAAGGCTGGCCACGGTTGCTCACACTACCCAGCGCTTCAGAAAGATCACTTGAGCCCAGGAAGACCTGCCTGGTTGATAGAGTGAGACCCTGTCTCTAAAATTAAAAAAAAAAAAAAAAAAGAGAGAGAGACATCTTAGAACTAGTTGAGAAGACAGAAGGGTAAGTTTGAGGAAACTGAGAGTAAATAATACCTAAAGCTGAAAAATAATGAAAACACATTATCAGCATGCTTAGAAGCATGGACCTTCTTAGAGCAGAAATAGCCTAAAGAATCAAAAATGCTTCTGGGCAGTGCCCATTGAGAATGAGAATCAGAAAACCAGAAACTGCTTGTTTTTATCATAATTCCTGTAGAACTACTTCACTTTTTATTAAATATATAGCATATGGCTCATTAAAATAAACACTTAGCATAGTAAGGTGTATATTAGTATAACTCATGTGGAGTGCAATTTAGAAATGTGTTAACATTTACACTGAGAATGTTCTTTGACCCATCAATTCCATATATAGAATTTTATCCAACAGTGTGAGATTCATTGAATCAATTATGGTACAGTCACACAATGAAGTATTATGCTGTTACTTAAAATAATGATACTCCTAGTAAAAAAATAACATGAATTTACATTTGAGGAAAGATATTTCCCTTCCCAGCATATCTCTCCTTTAAAGCACTATCTCTATTATAATTTTGTATTCATTAGTGTGATTTTTCATTGAATGCTTGACTCTTCCAATGGATTGGAAGCTCCATAAGACCAGAGCCATGGAGTCCCCAACCCCCAGGTCACAGACAATACTAGTCTGTGACCTGTTAGGAACTGGTCTGCAGAGCAGGAGGTGAGAGCAAGCGAAGCTGAGCTCCACCTCCTGTCAGATCAGTGGCAGCATTAGATTCTCATAGGAGCACACACCCTATTGTGAACTGTGCATGCGTGGGATCTAGGTTATGAGAATCTAATGGTAAGTGTAATGCACTTGAGTCATCCCAAAACCATCCCCACAATCCAGTCTGTGGAAAAGTTGTCTTCCACGAAACTGATCCCTGGTGCCAAAAAGGTTGGGGACCTCCGAGAGCCCATGTCTTACTTTGCTCACTGATGTGTTCCTAGTACAGGTACACTGTACCTGGTACCTAGGCAGCTATTTGATGTCTGAATGAGCATGGGTGAGCATTCAAGTAGATGATGACAAACGTCTGCAAAACTTAAAGATAGGCAGGGCTTAGCTCTGGTGGGAGAGTTATGGGTTCAACCTGGGTTTAATCCCCTGCTCCACCATGACCTTGGGCAAGTCCCTTACCTAAGCCTTGGATACAATGACAGCAGGTCCTCAGTTATCCAATTATATGATTCCTTGTAAATGCCATGGAAATGTTTAAACTTTTAAATTATACAAAATGTACTCACCCAGAAGACTACAATCTAATACTTCCTGGCTGTTATTTTTTTATTAGTGAACTTCTGCAAGATTTGGAAAACTGTGAAAATGATCCTGTGGCCATAGCAGAGTGTTTTGTGTCCAAGGTAAGCAGGGTTCATCCTTCTGGGCCAACTGAGACAGATACAGAGTACAGAATTTTTCATTTTAAAGTTAAAATGACTGGTTTGTTTCATATCAGATAGAGTTAGCCACTAATCTTTCTCTGGTTTCTTCGTTTGAGTAGCAAAAATGTATTTTTCCTGGAGCCAGGGAGATGCTAATCTAGTAGTTGTTCTAGAACTTGTACAGTAACTGAATAATGTTACTCTTTGCTGGGAAAAACTTAAAGCTTGGGAGGGGAGAGTCCGGAGTAGAAGAATGTTAGAAAAATAGGCCGGGCACGGTGGCTCACACCTGTAATCCCAGCACTTTGGGAAGCCGAGGTGAGTGGATCATCTGAGGTCAGGAGTTTGAGACCAGCCTGGCCAACATGGTGAAACCCCGTCTCTACTAAAAACACAAAAATTAGCCAGGCGTGGTGGCGTGCCTGTAATCCCAGCTACTCGGGTGGCTGAGGCAGGAGAATCACTTGAGCCCAGGAGGTGGAGGTTGCAGTGGGAGCCAAGATAACGCCATTGCACTCCAGCCTGGGTGACAAGAGTGAGACTCTGTCTCAAAAAAAAAAAAAAAAAAAAAAAGAAGATGAATGTTAGAAAAATATAAAATACCACTGAACTGGTTTAGTTTAGTGAAAGTTTAGTTTTAGTGAAAGTCCAAGAGAATCTAAATATTTTACGTATAATATATGTGGCACTAGCCTAGTCTCTATAATTATCTTTCTTTTGAGGGATAGAGAGAAGCAGAATTAATCTCCTACATTTTAAAAATGTACTCTTCCACTGTTTTCTTAAGCTGCATCAGTGGTTTCGAAAAATACAAGGAAAGGATTTGACTTTCAAGGCTTAAATGACAGTGAGCTCGTGCTCCGAACTGGAATAGGAGATGGAATTCTGAAACCTACCCTTTCCTACAATGTGGCCTTTCCTACATTGCTTTCTCAGCATGCTGCCTAGTATATAGAGATTCCTGTCTTGTTTAAATTCTCTTAAACATTCAACCGCTTTTGTTTGGAAAGCCTTTAGCAGAAATTGTTTTGCAGCAAACTTTCATGTGGTTTCTGCATTTGTAGTTTGAAATGCACGAAGGTTTAATAAAAGTTCATGATGGCGCTTTGAGACCCACTGGGAATTAGCAGACGCGGAGTCCGGTGTGAACTGGGAGATGTCGCTCCAGTCTGACCTGGCTCTGGACTGTTCCACAGGGTCATTTCTGATGGCGGCAGATGCATCCTGATGGCTTCCAAACACAACACCCTGGGTTTTATTGGAGCAAAGTTCCTTAAAGGCACAATCCATGGGCTCATATGTAAAGGCACAATCCATGGGCTCTCCTGACTTTGTGTGTGTGTGTTCACATGTAAAGTGTGCACACACGTTTACCTGTGTGTAAGCTTACACATACAATCCTTTTCACAAGTTGCCTGTGTCAAAATTGGGCAGGGATTTGAAAAAAAGAAGAAAAATGAAAGAAGGCAAAATGGCTAAAAAGATATGCTGGATATATCAAAGGAGATATGTTAGAATAACCACAGCACATAAACAACGTAGAAGCTTTCGGAAACGTTTGGGCTTTTACTGGTAACTGTAATCACAAGTTGATTAAAGATGTTCCAGCGTATGCTTAGCTCTCGCTTAATTATTCACATAAAAGTTTGTTTATGTGCCACGTTGCCAACTCCCAAATCTTCCTTTTCATTGTAATATTGCCAAGTTTAATTAGAAGACTGACTTGAGCTCTCTGCACTTTCGCATGGAAACAGGGAATCCTGAGGGAGTGCTGGGCTCAGGCACTGCCTGCCTTTCACTCAGCAGCCTGACATTTAGAAGATGTTACGTCTTCTGAAACACAACCAGCTGTTCAACTCTAGGGAGGAATGGAAAATTGCTTTAATTGGGAGGCCGTTAATGAAAGAGGTGAAGCTGACAGTTGACTTCTGCTTTTATCTGAACCACTGGGGCCTGCACAGAGATTCATCTTTGACCTTGCTTACTGTCGTGGTATGTGTAGGTTACAGAAGTCCTTATCGACAAATGGAGAACATGGTTGCTTTTTACCTGATGCTCATGGAAGAATGAACCCACAGTTCTCCTGAAGGACAGAAATTAAAGTTTCGTGCTGGGCAGGCCAAACCTTCTCCCAGTAAACATTTGTCTGTTTTAGGTCTCTGGAAACACCTAGAATGCTCACTTTGCTGCCTTTACCTCCACCTTCACATCCACCTCTCATCTTGACTGGCAGCAAGGCTGACCCAGGGCAACGTTTAGGAGGGAGACAAAGTCTGTCTTTAGAGCCTCAACCTCCCCTTAGCTGCCTACTCTCCCTCGTTGTGTGGCTCTCTCTCTGTTGGTGCCTTCTTCCTTTTAAAGCCCAGGGAGTGAGTGTGTGTGCACACACACACGCATACACACACACACACGCACACACACACAAGCATGCACATGTACCACCCACTTACTGAAATTATCCTCAAGGAAGTATGGAGATTGGATAGTCATATGATTAGAGTGAATTTAAGTCAAAGTTACCTTACCCATATGCTGTTTACATATTAAGTCTTTCTTGCAGTGTCCAGTGAAAACTTCTCAGGAATCAGAGAGGGAGAGGAGGACCCTGGGGCAGAAGAAACCCTAAAATCATACATATTGCTTTACTGTGGCTACCTATTCAATAAATATTTGAGAGACCCAGGTGCTTGATTGGGTCAGCACTGATTATATCATATTTTGGCTCTTTCATAATTAAATGTCTCATTTCTATGTCATCTCTAATTACAATTTGAAAGATTTGAAGAACTAGAAGGAAATATCTTTTCTTATAATTTATATATATTTGTATAACACATTCCCTTAAATCCTTCTAAGCCGATTTGGGGTGGCATATTTAATAACTAACGGTATCTAACTAGGAGCTGTTGACTTTTATGTGAAACCATCATTTGTAAGGTCCACAGAGCTTCACAAACCTAAGGGCAAACTTGCATTTAATTCCAGTTAAAGATATATAGCTGATTTAAATCAAAGTCCTCCAATTTAAAATAGGAATAGAGCCATGATATCACAAAATGCACAGAAATTCAATCGTGCAGAAGTCATGAGGTCTTATGATAGCTGGGTAGGAGTAGGTCACTATATTATGCAATGTCAACCTAATTTCATTGAAACCATTGTTTTCTAATTTGTATTTCAAATGATCCTACAGGTCCAAAATTGTAAGGAAAGTCAACTTGATATTGTTCTATTCCAGGTTGAGTATAGCAAGAGGCAGGAAAGAAAAAGCAAGAAACTCAAAAAGTATGAGCCAATCAGAGAAAAGTCCCCATTTGGTACATTAACTTGCTCACAGACCTTAGGCAAGTCACTCTGGCATTTTCATCCATGGAGCCAGGGCTGGCTTCAAGAACCAATAAGTGAACTCAAGTGCACAAAGGGGCCCAGGTGGAGTCTATAGCAGTCGAGGTGTTTGCCTGGTCTCCTGGGGATGGTCATTGCCATGTGAAACTGCAGGCCCAGGGCTGGTGGGTCTTATACTTCTTCAGGAGAAGCTAGAAATTGAAATATTTTTTTTTTCTTCTTGATACAGAGTTTCGCTCTTGTCACCCAGGCTGGGGTGCAGTGGTGCAATCTTGGCTCACCACAACTTCCGCCTCCCAGGTTCAAGCAATTCTCCTGCCTCAGCCCCCACGAGTAGCTGGGATTACAGGCATGTGCCACCACACCCGGCTAATTTTGTATTTTTTTTTTTTAGTAGAGATGGGGTTTCTCCATGTTGGTCAGGCTGGTCTTGAACTCCTGACCTCAGGTGATCCACCTGCCTTGGCCTCCCAAAGTGCTGGGATTACAGGCGTGAGCCACCGTGCCTGGCCAAAATCAAAATACTTATATCTTTCAACTTTTAAAAGTTGACAACTAATTTAGACTTTTTTAAATACCATGCTTGAAAATTTGGTACAATGCTTGAAATGTTGGCAAGGCCATGGGGAAACAGACACTCATAACTGTAGGAAAAGAAAATGGCACAGCCCCTATGGAGAGGAATTGGGCTGTGTGTCTAGCATCTGAATTCACCCTTTCACCCACCAGTCCTACATCGAGAGATCTATTCCAAGGATACACTTAACAGAAATTCATGTAAGCATAATACTGTTCTTTGCAGTAAAGTTTGTTACTGCAAAAGACTAGAAACAGCCAAATGTCCCTAAACAAGAAGCTGTTTGAATCAACTGTAGTATATCCACGTAATGAAGTACTGTGAAGCAGTAACAGTAAAGAATATCTCGGCCGGGCATGGTGACTCATGCGTGTAATCCCAGCACTTTGGGAGGCCGAAGGGGGCAGATTACCTGAGGAGTTCAAGATCAGCTTGACCAACGTGATGAAACCCCATCTCTACTAAAAATACAAAAAATTTGCCAGGCATGGTGGCAGGCGCCTGTATTCCCAGCTACTTGGGAGGCTGAGGCGGGAGAATCACTTGAACCCAGGAGGTGGAGGTTGCAGTGAGCCGAGATCGTGCCACTGCACTCCAAGCCTGGGTGACTGAGTGAGACTCCGTCTCAAAAACAAAAGAATATATAATCCTCTGGGGAGGGAGTGGATAAAAGTGTGTGTACAGCACTGTGGTTCCCAAAGTGTGGTCCTGGACCTGCAGCATCAGCGTCACTTGGGAACTCGTTAGAAATGCAGATTCCTAGGCCCTACTCTAAGACCTACTACATCAGTAACCCAGCAATCTATGTTTTAACAGGCCCTCCAGGTAATTCTGATACTCAAGTTTGAGGATCACTGGTATAACATGATTTGTTTATCTAGGAGAGGAAAACCTGTAAGATTAAAAATTGATTACCAATGGAGGAATGGAGGGAACAGACTAGAAGGGAAAAGAATAGAGGTTCGGCTTCTTTGGAGTCTGGGAGCGGTGGCTCACACCTGTAATCTCAGCACTTTGTGGGGCAGAGGTGGGTGGATCATTTGAGGCCTGGAGCTTGAGACCAGCCTGGCAAATATGGCAAAACCCCATCTCTACTAAAAAATAAAAATAAAAAAATTAGCTGGGCTGTAGTGGAACATGCCTGTAATCCCAGCTACTCAGGAAGCTGAGGCAAGAGAATTGTTTGAACCCGGGAAGCAGAGGTTGCAGTGAGCCAAGATGGTGCCACTGTATTCCAGCCTGGGTGACAGAGCAAGACTCTGTCTCAAAAAAGAAAAAAAAAAAAGAGGCTTCTTTGAATATGAATTTCTTTGTAGAATTGACTTTGAAGCCATGTAAATATTTTACATAATTATAGAACAAAACTAAGGTTCCAAAAAGCAGTCTCCACAAACTGAAAGCAAAATTAAACTGTATCCGGTTGGTGGCATAACCATGCAATAGGAATTTCAGTTGATTTGAAAATATGCTTTAGACGAAACACAGCAAATACATCTCTAACTGTTTAATAATGATACTATTTATGGTGGTGTTGCTATTGTTATTCTGAAATTATTGAGTGTGTTGCAAGATAAAGCAAAGAAGTATTTATGTTAGCATCATTGAGAAATGGAATTGGTAGGAGAAAGAAAACACAGACAAAGGAATGAGTGGAGCTAATCAAAAGTGCTGTAGTCCTGTATCTGAATTATTAATATAAGTGTTAGTATGAACTAAGGTTGTATTTTATCCTTTTAAAAAAAACACCACTTCCTATCCTGGCCAACGTGGAGAAACCTCGTCTCTACTAAAAATACAAAAATTAGCCGGGCGTGGTGATGCGTGCCTGTAGTCCCAGCTACTTGGGAGGCTGAGGCAGGAGAATCACTTGAATCCAGGAGGTAGAGGTTTCATTGAGCTGAGATTGCACCACTGCACCTCAGCCTGGGTGACAGAGCAAGACTCAGTCTCCCCCCCAAAAAAAGAAAAACCACTTCCTGGCTGGGCGCAGTGGCTCACGCCTGTAATCCCAACACTCTGGGAGGCCAAGGCAGGCGATCACCTGAAGTCGGGAGTTCGAGACCAGCCTGGCCAACATGGCTAAACCCCATCTCTACTAAAGATAGAAATATTTAGCTGGGTGTGGTGGTGAGTGCCTGTAGTCCCAGCTACTCAGGAGGCTGAGGCAGGAGAGTCGCTTGAACCCAAGAGGCAAAGGCTGCAGTGAACCGAGATTGCACCACTGCACTCCAGCCTAGGTGACAGAGCAAGACTCCATCTCAAAACAACAACAACAACAACAACAAAAAACCACACCACTTCCTAACTCTGTCCACTGAAAAGTCCCAGAAATGATGATTGCCCTACAGCAAGAGTATCCCTGATACCCAGATTGTGGTCTCCAAACTCTGTTTCCTGCCAGAAGGAATAGGGGCTCCATGAAGAATGAGTGTGGGGCACAAAATATACAAGATAGTCTGGGACATCTTGTCACACCAGGAAACAAGCTACAAAAGACCATAGGCCAGGTCATGAATGCTCAAGAAGGGGCTCCTACTAGCCAAAAATGGGATAATTTGAACGTCAGTGAAGATAATTAACTGAAAACAATGGAAATTCATTAAATAGGCTCATATTAATGAATTTGCAGTGATATTAAAACACCAAATTGATCACCTTTGCATGACGCTGGAGAACCAATACACTATTTTGAAAATTAAAGGCAAGAATTGGCTGGGTGTGGTAGCTTATCCATGTAATCCCCTACACCTTGGGAGGCTGAGGCAGGGGGATCACTTGAGCCCAGAAGTTTGAGACTAGACTGGGCAATATAGCAAGACCCTGTCTCCATAAAATGTTTTAAACAGCCAGAGGTGGTGGCACGCCTGTGGTCCTAGCTACTCTGGAGGCTGAGGTGAGAGGATCACTTGAGCCTGGGAGGTTGAGGCTGAAATGAACCGTGACCACCACTGTACTCCAGAATGAGTGACAGAGCAAGACCCTGTCTTGAAATAAAAAGGAAAGAATTAAACATTTATTCTGCCTTTCCCATACAAATCATAAACTGCAGAGTAACCAAGAGTTCGTAGAAGGAGGTTCTTTTTTTGGAAAGATTCTAGCTAATGAAGGAATAAAGTATTAGAAATACCACCATTTTCCAACCCCTAATAAATTAATAGATCTAGCCAATAAGTACCAATGGTTGTTAGCATCACAGAAGAGAGACAAGCAGATTTTATGTCCAGTGGACTTCCCAATTCCATTAGACTTCCATTGTACTTCCATTAGAGGAAGCACAAAACAGCTGCTAGTGTATTGTGCCAAATTACGAAACCTAAATCTGAGCAAGTCTCTACTAAACCAGTACGAGTATAATGGACAGGGCATATTAAATGAAACCAGGCCAGGCGTGGTGGCTCATGCCTGCAATCCCAGCACTTTGGGATGCCAAGGTGGGTGGATCACTTGAGGTCAGGAATTCCAGACCAGCCTGGCCAACATGGTGAAACCCCATCTCCACTAAAAATGCAAAAATTAGCCAGGCATGGTGTCGCATGCCTGTAATCCCTGCTACTTGAGAGGCTGAGGCAGGAGAATCACTTGAACCTGGGAGGCAGAGACTGCAGTGAACCAAGATCGTGCCACTGCACTCCAGCCTGGGCAACAGAGCGAGAATCCATCTCAAAAAAATAAAAAGGAAGCTCTAGAGATGTCATTGGTAATAGTGGAACTGGGGCTGTGCCGCACAGTGTGGTTTCTTCAACTCACTTGCAAAAGGAAGAAAAATAGGGAAGAACTTAAAGATGAAAAGAGACTACTAAAGAGATATCAACCATTTGCTCTGTGTGATTGTTATTTGCAAATCAAACAGGCAAAAGATTTTAAAAAGAAGGAAATATGAATAGTGACTGGTGAAACTTCATGATGTTATTGAATTATTTAAGTGTAACAATGGTATTATGTTTAATGTCCTTATTTTAGTCTGGGCACGGTGGCTCATGCCTATAATCCCAACACTTTGGGAGGCCAAGGCGGGTGGATCACTTGAGTCCAGGAGTTCGAGACCAGCCTGACCAATATGGCAAAACCCTATCTCTACTAAAAATACAAAAAATTAGCTGGGTGTGATAGCGCACACCTGTAGTCCCAGCTACTCAGGAGGCTGAGGCAGGAGAATTGCTTGAACCCAGGAGGCGGAGGTTGCAGTGAGCCGAGGTTGCGCCACTGCACTCCAGCCTGGGCAACAGAGTGAGGCTCCGTCTCAAAAAAATAAAGTCCTTATTTTAGAGATACATGTTAAAATATTTACAAGGAAAATGATGTCTAGAATTTAATTCAGAATGATGGGGAAGCAGGGGAGTGGGGGGAGGGGCAGAGACGAGGAGTTAATGATTATTGAGGTTGGACGATGGAAACTTGGGGATTTATTATACCATCCTCTCTACTTTTATATATGCTTGAAACTTTCCATTTTAAAAAAAAGTTTAACCTAATTCCAGTTGAGGTTAACAGGAAGGATTCTAAGTAGAGATTTTAGAATTTAAAAAAATTAAAGCTACCAGAAAAATAGGCACTAACTTAGAGTCACATGTGAATCTTAGACCACATTAAGTGGTCTAAAAAGTAAAAGTAAAAGTTAAAAAAAAATTGGAGAATGTGAAACCCCACCAAAATAATCTGTGGCTCTTTTTCAAAATATAATTTCAAGGCCAGGCATAGTGGCTCATGCCTGTAATCCCAGCACTTTGAGAGGCTGAGGCAGGCGGATAACTTGAGACAGGAATTGGAGGCAAGCCTGGCCAACATAGCGAAACCCCATCTTTACTAAAAATACAAAAAACTAGCTGGGCGTGGTGACGCATGCCTGTAATCCCAGCAACTCAGCAGGCTGAAGCACAAGAATTGCTTGAACCGGGGAGGCAGAGGCAGAGGCTACAGTGAGCAGAGATTCTGCCACTGCACTCCAGCCTAGGCAACAGAGCGAGATTCCATCTCAAAAAAAAAAAAAAGTAATTTTATTTTAGATTTTGCAAGAGCTAGTTATTCATTGGCCTTGAATTAATTATTCTGACCGAAAGCCTTATCAAAAGTTCTGGCCACTTCCCCTCCCTGTCTACATACCTCTTTTCTTTGGCAGTCTAGGAAAAAATTGTGAAAGACATTGAAATCCACCAAAGCCGGGCATGGTGGCGCATTCCTGTAATCCCAGCTACTCGGGAGACTGAGGCAGGATAATCGCTTGAACCGGGGAGGTGGAGGTTGCAGTGAGCCGAGATCATGCCATTGTACTCCAGCCTGGCCAACAAGAGCAAAACTCCGCCTAAAAAATATATATATAATAATAATAATAATAATAATCACCATATATATATATATAAAAAAATGTCAAGGCCCGAATGCTATTTCTTTTTATTGTTTTCAAATGAATGTTTATGTTTGTGCTTTGTTGCCTATAATAATTTCTTTTGTTTCCTTGCAGAGTGAAGAGTTCCACATTTATACCCAGTATTGCACTAACTATCCAAGGTATGGATTGAGAATGGGCCAAGAGTACTTTTGTTCACTTTCACATTGTTTCGAGTCAGCTGGTGCAGTACACATGGTTGTTAGGCATTCTGTGCCTGGCCTTGTGCTGAATACTATGGGAAGAATGCAAAACGTGCTAAGAACAGATTACAGGGGCACCCAGATATGGATCCATCTGGGCTTTGGGGCTCCCTGCAGAGCCAGTGTGGGGAAAAATTGTATAAGTCTATGGAGAAACCAAAAAGATGACTAGGTATCTCCAAAAGGAAACTAAGCAAGCTGTTGCATCAGGCTGCAAGTCTTGCCTGCTCACCCTTTTCTGTGTGTGTCATGTTTTTAAGAATTTAGGAAACACTGCTAATGAGTTTCTATAATCTAGATGGGGAGAGAACAGATTCTATTTTTTTCCAAATAAGTTTTATGAACTGTATAAGTTTAGTGGAGTTCAGAGGAAGGACAGATCATCATAAGCCTAGATGAGAAGAGGGGCGTCGTCATCTCGCCTGGGTTGTTGGTTCAGTTTTCCTTGCATTGGAAATCAATGGCACAAGGGCAGTGTAGGAAGCATCCTTGGACAATGTATTAGCCATTTCAGTAAGGGAGTTGGGCCTAAGATGATGGGCTACAACGGTAGGAATTTCCTTTTTTCTCCAGAAGACATTTATTGGGCACTTACTAATTCCTAAGCCCTGTGCTAAATGCTGTAAATACAAAATACTGAATTTAACTTTTCGAAGCAATCCAGAGACATTGAGGGATTTTTTTTTTTAAGCAGAGCACCCATCCCGGTGCCTGGCCCCTCCTAAGTTCTTCATAAGTGCTAGTTCACCATCACCCCTGCCCCTTCCCCATTTCATAGATGAAGTAACTGAGGCTCTGATAGGTAAGGTGATTCTCTGAGGGGTGCATAGCTGATGAATGGCCCAGCTTGGATTTGAACCAAGGTTTCTTCTCTGACTTTTAAGACCTCGTGCTGCTATGAGTATATCCTTTGAAAAGTTTCTGAAACTTTGTGATTCTCCCCCTGCCTTTTTATTTTCCTTTTTTTCCACATGATTAGCAGACTTTGAGTTATGGGGTTTTTTTGTTTTGTTTTGTTTTGTTTTTTTGAGACAGAGTCTCACTCCGCCACCCAGGCTGGAGTGCAGTGGCGCGATCTCAGCTCACTGCAACCTCTACCTTCTGGTTCAAGTGATTCTCCTACCTCAACCTCCTGAGTAGCTGCAATTACACCGCACCCCACCAGACTTTGAGTTATCTTAAGGACCAGCCAGGAAGAAGAGAGCTAGGGAGACTTTACACACTCTGTAGCCAGTCTTGGTAGACAGGTCCCTGACGATAAAGTGGATGGTGGGATCCACCTAGAAGAGAAGGCAGCACGCTGAGCCCTGAGTGTTACTTCTGGAAGGAAAAACAAATAGGTCCCCTGTTCCCCACTGTCAGGAGTAACCCCAGAAAGCCAGTGTGGATTAAAAGACCCAGGATGTTGCTGCATGTGGTGGTGTGCACCTGTAGTCCTAGAGCTACTCAAGAGGCTGAGGCAGGAGGATAGCTTGAGCCCAGGAGTTTGAGGCTACAGTGAGCTACTGTTGCACCACTGCACTCCAGCCCAGGCAACAGAGCAAGATCCTGTCTCTTAAAGACCCAAGAAGCGGCTGGGTACAGAGACTTATGCCTGTAATCCTAGCACTTTGGGAGGCCAAGGCGGGCACATCACCTGAGGTCAGGAGTTTGAGACCAACCTGGGCAATATGGCAAAACCCCGTCTCTACTAAAAATACAAAAATTAGCCAGACGTGGTGGCACATCCCTGTAATCCCAGCTACTTGGGATGCTGAGGCAGGAGAATTGCTTGAACCCAGGAGGCGGAGGTTGCAGTGAACTGAGATCGCACCACTGCACTCCAGCCTTGGCAACAGAGCAAGACTCTGTCTCAAAAAAAAAAAAAAAAAAAAAAAAGACCCAGGAAGCCAGAAGTTTAGAGGCTCAACTTACTCTGGCAAATACTTTTCCTTGGAGGACCCCTGCTTTCCCCAGTTTCCCCTAAAAAAACAAAACAAAATAAATAAATAGACCCACATGCATATTAGAACATTTATTACACATCCTTATCTGTAGACCCACCCATAGTTAATTTACGTGGTTTCACTTAAGCAATTTTCTCTCTTAAAGTATTTGTTTCCATCTTAATGCTGAAAACATCAGGCGATTGCAGGATGCCCCAGCTAAATCCCATGGTTCTAAACCAAAAGCCAGCTTGCCTCACACCCTAATTCAGAGAAATCACAGAATCAGCCCTCATCTTCTCCACAAAACTTCTTCCTTAGGGAAGGAAAAAAACATTCAGATTCTGAAGAATCATCAAAGTTCCGGATCCAATTATGAGAATCTAAAATGATACAGGAGCTTGTTTGGGGAATTATGTTTCTATAAATCTCATTATAAACATATCATTTAAAGAAATAATTCTTAAACTTCCAAAATTGCAAATTCAGAAGATTTTGTGATTTATTAAGAAGAGTACAAAATAAAAACAGCTTCTTTGTATGGCAGGCTGCTTCAGAGCCAGGGGAGAGGCAAATCATTTGTGCAAGGACATTTTTAAGAGCTTGTCATTCATGGAGCGCCGTCCCAAGCCTGGTGTATATTGGCAGGAAATAGCAAACAATACCCTTGCCTTCAAGCAGTTTCTATTCTTTTGAAGGTCAGATGCAACTAAATGCAATGGTGGAAGAGCATGTTCTGGAAGATCAAATAAATATACATTAACACAGGACAAACTCAGTAATGTGTAGTAAAAGCTCAAGGTTAAGGATAATTTTCTGGAGAAAGTTGTCTTTTTTTAGAGTTAGAGTCTCACTCTGTTGCCCAGGTTGAAGTGCAGTGGCATGATCTCAGCTCACTGCAACCTCTGCCTCCTGGGTTCAAGCAATTCTCTTGTCTCAGCCTCCCAAGTAGCTGGGATTACCGGCACATGCCACCACACCCATCTAATTTTTGTATTTTTAGGAGAGAGGGGGTTTCACCATGTTGGCCAGGCTGGTCTCGAACTCCTGACCTCAAGTGATCCACCCGCCTCGGCCTTCCAAAGTGCTGGGATTGCAGGCATGAGCCACTGTGCCTGGTGAGAAAGTTGTCTTTAAAAAAAAAAAAAAATGAGTCTGACTTTGAAGAAAAGTGTTAGCAGAGAGGTACTCAAAAGTTGTTCTCAGTGAAGGAGACATGTCCATTTCTTGCCCAATTGTGTGGTTTTCATATTCATAGATAAATATTTTATCTTGTCCACTTGTATCCCATCACTTTACTCTCTGAGACCCAAAGTTCCCTTCTCCCATTTAACAAGCCAAAAATGCCAGGTATTTCAGCCCATCTGACAAATTTTCCTTCCCCCTTTGGATCCAGTCTGGTGATATTAAATGTCACAGGCACATCTTGACAGTGTCCACTATCTTCATACCAGTCACACCTCAGTGATTTTGCTGTGAAGAGACACAAGCTCCCACACTCTGTTCCCCAGGGAGGGACGCAAACCCAGCCAGGTCCTTGTCCTCAGATGCCTGCCTGTACCCAAGACTTCCGGGAACCTGGAGCTCAGCATGCTCCTAATTTGTTGCAGGTTCTTACCCTTGAGCAAGAGCCCAAGCCTTTAGGTGGCCAAAAGGCTACAGAGCAGCCGATCCTGACTCTAAAGAACCTTAGAAATGTTCCTAGGTTACATGATGGAGAGTTTTGAAATCTTGACTCAAGGGGAAAATAAATCAGTGTGAATAGATATTTCTCAAAGTAGATTGGCACAAAAGGGATTCTAATGGTTTAATTATGAAACTTCCATTTAACTTCCTTCCTCACAGCCTTATTTTGTTGTTTGGCTCTGTCTGATTTTCTCAATTAATCCTGAAAATGTCACTGACTTAGGGAGAAAAGGGCTGAAATTATTTCCACCTGCTTCCTTCTACATTTTGCGAACGAAAGATTTTTAATTTACACGCGTGTGACTGCACAAGCCGTTAGCTGGCTTTGTGATATGAGCATTGTTTCAACCATTGCCTTAAGATGTTTTGGTCTGTGCTCATCACCTCGGGGGGATCTGGGTTGCGGAAAGAATTCTAACCCACTTTTGGAACACCCTCATCTGAGGCGCACTCCATAGGAGCAAGACTATCTGGCTTTCCCAGAAGCTGTATTACTTGTAAGGTTAACAATTTGGAGGTAGAAAGGGAGACCTGTTCAAAGATTCTCACAGGGAAGTTACCCAGGGGAAGAGGTCTCTAAGCAAGCCTACCACATAGGGTCACAGTTCGTGCAGTTTGAGAGGGCTAAAATCCCTCTCAGATAACTTTTGCCAAGTCATGGGCCCTGGCACAAGGCCGCGTCTCCTAGAAGGAAGGAACTTGTTACTTAGAAGCCATGAGCCCAGGGTGCCACTGCCAGTGGGTCCGGTGCCTTTTTCTAATTCACCCTCCCAGAGGGAACCCTTTCTCCAATTTGCCTAAAGGCATGCTGATCTGACCACAGCTCTGGAGCTACCCTACCCATTTTAGGGCATTTACACTTGCAATAGCATTTAAAATTTGAATACCCACATAAAGCGTTACAATTTAGATAAAAACATGGACTCTTCCTGCAGGTCCGTGGCTGTGCTAACAGAGTGTATGAGGAACAAGATACTGGCCAAATTCTTCAGGGAACGTCAGGAAACTCTGAAACACTCACTGCCTCTGGGGTCCTATCTCTTGAAACCAGTTCAGCGGATTCTCAAGTATCATCTCCTTTTGCATGTAAGTTTCTGCCTGGCATGAGCACTTTCCAGGGGATGGGAGTTTTGTGTGTATATATTAAGTTTGGTGGAAAATACCAGAAAATGCTATGGACATATGGAAACATTTCCCACACTCATATTTCACAACTGACTAATCTGCTTTGAGGATTTGGAGATATTTATATTCTAGGCCCGTAGCCCCATTGACAACAGCCAAGAGAAGAGATTAATCTTAGCTCTGATTCTGATGGGGCTTAGGAGTGCCTCGCCCTGTGCACTGACAGTTTCAGGCAGGGAGCTATCATGCAAATGAAAAACAGATTTTGTAATGTTTCCATCAGCCCCGATTCAGTAGGCAATTGGAAGGGAAAGCTATTTGTCATAGATTGGCTTTTGTATGGAGAGCAAAGAGAAGGGGCTGAAAAGGGAGAAGACAGATGAGCAGCGTGATAAGTGATCTCCAAGCTGGGCTTAGCATCACTTCAGGTATCTCCTCTTATATTATTTTCCACTACTTTTGCAAAATTCAAGAAGGCTTTAGAAACAACGATAATCATAGCTCTTAAATTCTTTTTTCTTTTCTTTTTTTTTTTTTTTTTTTTTTGAGGCAGGGTCTGGCTCTGTTGCCCAGGCTGGCGTACAGTGGTGTAATCACAGATCACTGCAACCTCCGCCTCCTGGGCTCAAGCAATCCTCCTACCTCAGCATCCTGAGTACCTGGGGCTCTAGGTGTGCACCACCATGCCTGGCTAATTTTTTTGTATTTTTGGTAGAGATAGAGTTTCACCATGTTGCCCAGCCTGGTCTCGAACTCCTGAGCTCAAGCAATCCTCCTGCCTGAGCCTCCCAAAGTGCTGGGATTACAGATGTGAGCCTCCACGCCCGGCCTCAAATTCTTATTTCTTACCCTCCAAAAAACTGATGAGAATGGAAAAAAAAAGTATTACCGCAAGTAATTTTCATTCTGTAAGTAGGACTTGCTTACTTTTGCAGCAGGAGAAAGACAGTACAGCAGAGTGCTTAGAAACAGGGCTCTGGGAAAGACTGCCTGGGTCTAAATCTTATACGTTGCCCACATTCACTGTGGCTCACAAGCACTTGATAAAAATAAGCTATTGTTTTTTATTATTTTTATGATATATTAAAATCCCCTTTTTAAAGGAATTTTAATTCAGAGTTCCTCTCCACGTCAACAGGCCTGCAGTTTATAGGTATCTCTTTTTAAGTGATTCCAGGTTTCTAATTTGGATAATTATTCCAGATTTGTTTGGTTCATATACATTTAAAATTTTGAAAACTTTGTCCATCTTTACTAGCAATTTCTTAGCTTTGTCTGTTTGCCTGGGTAGCTCATCTTTGGAGAATCTTATGTTCTATGAAGTCACATCAGGGATATTATTTTAATTTTTAAATTGATCCGTATGACCTCTTAGATTTAGTGGGATTTATTTGCTAAATCAGTGTCCAAATAACTCTTAAATAATGTTTGTCTCAGGACACATCTCTGCTGAATTCTGTTAATATAATGTCTAAGACTGGTGTGTCCCAAAAATCTCTAATATGGTCTTCTAGACAGTAAGATGGCCTTCAGTCAAAAGGAAAGTTTAAGATCTCAGTTAAGCATATGAGACAACAAGTCAAGATCCTTACAAAAAGTTAATTAACAGGAAAAACAGCCTTTATCCTACATTTTAAGGGCTGGCAATGAAGAAAAAAAACAGTGGTTGGATTAATCCAAAACTAACTTCTGGTTGCTTTTGAAGTGTTTTCTGCTTTTATAATTGATTAGAGGGCTCCCTCTATGTCATTCACATCATTTCTTTTTTTTTTCTTTTTTTTTTTTTTGAGATGGAGTTTCACTCTGTTGCCAGGCTGGAGTGCAGTGGCGCAATCTCAGCTCACTGCAACCTCCGCCTCCCGGGTTCAAGCGATTCTCCTGCCTCAGCTTCCCGAGTAGCTGGGACTACAGGCGCGCACCACCATGCCCGGCTAATTTTTTGTATTTTTAGTAGAGACAGGGTTTCACCATGTTGGCCAGGATGGTCTCGATCTCTTGACCCCATGATCCACCCGCCTCGGCCCCTCAAAGTGCTGGGATTACAGGAGTGAGCCACCGTGCCTGGCCCATTCACATCATTTCAAAGTTATGTAGCTATCCATGAAAATCCCCACAGAAATATCCTCTGTACCTCCCAGTCTGTTTACTGATGAGCACAGTTGTCTCTCAGGCTAAAAGAAGAAATCATTATGTTTTTAAATTTGCCATTTAGGATCTTGTTAACAGCTAGTCCAAGCACGGAAAGAAAATGTAAATTCTTTTACAGTTTCTAGCTAGATGAAAAACTTGAGTACTCAGTAAAAGTAAACAAAGATTTACATCGTTACTACAAAATAATGGAACTAATCTTCAAGTTGCACCATAACATTTAACCTCCACCCGTTAGCTGATTATGTATGATAAATGTCACAAGAACCATCTAATTGATTACAATGTTTTCTTACTGTTTTAGGCACTAATATAGGATTACTGTTATTGTTGTTTTTAAAAAGGCAATAGTTTCAATTTAATAAGCACTTATTCACCACCCAGCTCTCTGCTGGGCACTGAGAAGATAAAGAATCAAAGGAACTATATATAATATTCTCTATCCTTAGACTCTTGAGGATCTAGGAACAAGTGTCTTATGTGCTCAAAAGAACTAGAACAAAGATCCTGTCCCTCTCTCACGTTCCTGGGAGTGTGGGCCTCCAGTGGTAAGATGATTGCTAATCTAACATACTTCTGACCATCAGAGAATTGAGTACTGAAACCATGAGATCCTTCTCAACACTCTCAAGGATTGTCTTTAGTCAACTTCATTTGGCCTTTAAAACCTTGACTACAGGAAAATGTGCTAAAATGTCTACTTGCTATGGAGATAATTTTGTAAAGATAGTTTTCGCTATATTTTTGAGTCTGTTAAATATTAAGGTCCTGTATGAAACATTTTGCTTCCTAAATAAATAAGGGAAAAAAATAAGTATGCATTTTATCTTGTGAGAGTGAGAACTATATTTCTGAGAACTGTATAACATTGGCCACCAGGAAGCTCAGAACTGCAGAGCTATAAGAGCAATTTCCACGTCTGTTATAATAACTATAATATCGCTATGAAACTCAATGGGCTACATGCATGTTGTATTTTATCCTGTTTATCCTGGAATCCTATTCCACTTTTATCTTTCCTATCCTTGTTTTTTTTTCCCCCTTGTCTTACCATTTTGTTGCAGGTATCTCTGGCCTCAAAATCTTAAAGAATGATGCTGGTGTGTAAATATTTTATATATATATATGTGTATATATATATATATATATATTTGTTTTTCGAGGCAGAGTCTCACTCTGTCAGCCAGGCTGGAGTGCAGTGGCCTGATCTCAGCTCATTGCAACCTCTGTCTCCCAGGTTCAAGTGATTCCCTGCCTCAGCCTCCTAAGTAACTGGGACTATAGGCATGTGCCACCATGCCCAGCTAATTTTTGTATTTTTAGGAGAGACAGGGTTTCACCATGTTGGCCAGACTGGTCTCGAACTCTGGACCTCAGGTGATCCACCCACCTGGCCTCCCAAAGTGCAGGGATTACAGGCATGAGCCACCGCACCCAGCTGATAGTGTGTAAATAAATAAGCAAAAATAAAATATAAGGAACTAATCATAGCGGTGCCATTTGTTTCACTGTCTATATGAAAATAAAATGAAAAAAAAAAAACCTCATTCTTTTTTGTTTAAGGAAATAGAAAACCACCTTGATAAGGACACAGAAGGCTATGATGTGGTGCTTGATGCTATAGACACAATGCAGCGAGTCGCCTGGCATATCAATGACATGAAGCGGAAACACGAGCACGCGGTCCGGTTACAGGTGAGCCCGCGAGGTGTCGGTGCCCGGCAGGGTTGCAGGTGTACTGACTTACTGTTTTCCCAATAAAATATTAAGGCTGCTCAAGTACTGCACTACACTCATCGTCTTCAGTGTAGTTCTCCCTGAAAAAAGTTCAGGACATCAGTAATACCCATCATTGTCTAGTATGGCTATTTAAGAGAAAGGGATATTATAACTTTTTTTTTTTTTTGAGATGGAGTTTCGCTCTTGTTGCCCAGGCTGGAGTGCAATGGCACGATCTCCACTCACCACAACCTCTGCCTCTGGGGTTCAAGCAGTTATTCCCCCTCAGCCTCCCGAGTAGCTGGGATTACAGGCATGTGCCACCACGCCCTGCCAATTTTGTATTTTTAGTAGAGACGGGGTTTCTCCATGTTGGTCAGGCTGGTCTCGAACTCCCGACCTCAGGTGATCCGCCTGCCTTGGCCTCCCAAAGTGCTGGGATTACAGGCATGAGCCACCGCACCGGCCGACATTATAACTTTTAAGCTAATTGTTTGCTTATAGCCCCTTTGATGGTCTAAGTTACAATTTTGAGCCTCCTACTTCTATTAATTGCAAATTTAGTAATTCTTATTGAAAGCAACTTTCCCTAAACTATGTAAAGACTTTTTAAGCCTTTATTCCTCTGCCACCAGTTCCTGCAAAATCATGAGGTGGTGCGTGGGTGGTCATAGGCAGGGGACGCAGAGTAAGGGGAGCCAAGGCTGAACCAGCTCCTTTACAGTCACTTGGGACCTGACCCTCCAGCATGTCATTTCGGTTTCCTTTTTTTTTTTTTTTTGGAGACGAAGTTTCACTCTTGTCGCCCAGGCTGGAATGCAGTGGCACAGTCTCAGCTCACTGCAACCTTCGGCTCCCGGGTTCAAGCGATCCTCCTGCCTCAGCCTCCTTAGTAGTTGGGATTACAGGGGCATACCACCACGCCCGGCTCATTTTGTATTTTTAGTAGAGACGGGGTTTCACCAGGTTGGCCAGGCTTGTCTTGATCTCCTAACCTCTGGTGATCCACCTGCCTCAGCCTCCCAAAGTGCTGGGATTACAGATGTGAGCCACCGCACCTGACAGTTTCCTCATTTTTAAAATAAGACAGAGAAGTTTGCTAAAGGCCTATCCAGCACAAACATTTTGAGCCCTAAATCTTAAGGAACATTTGACAGCTGTTGGGCCAGTGATCATGCCCTGGGCACCTCAATAGATGCACTATTAAAAACAAAACAAGAGGCTGCATGGGCCCAGAGGCCAGTTCCAGGCTCCTGGCTGTGCCTAGAGTGAGATGGAAAAGCCCAAAGTGACTCCACACTATACAGAGTGGCCTTGCCTAACTCGGGAAAAAAGATACCTTATTTGGCTCGTAAGTCAGAACAAACTCTGTAGGTTTCAGGTATAGGCAGCCAGAGTGTGGTGTGATGCCACTGACTATCAAAAATCAGAGGAAGATGACATTCTAATCTTCCAGGCTGCTTTTGTTTTTTTTTTTTGCAACAGCAACAAAAGTTTAATACTTTATCATACAAGTGTTTTGCAGACATAATGTCGGAATCTATTGAATACAGTCATCCCCCCTATCCGCAGTTTCACTTTCTGCAGTTTCATTTGCCTATGGTCAACCAAGATTAGAAAATTTTTAAATGAGGGCCAGGAGTGATGGTTCATGCCTGTAATCCCTACACTTTGGGAGGCCGAGGCAGGCGGATCACTTGATATCAGGAGTTCGAGATCAGCCTGGCCAACATGGTGAAACCCTGTCTCTACTGAAAATATAAAAAATTAGCTGGGCGTGGTGGCACACGCCTGTAATCCCAGCTGCTTGGGAGGCTGAGGCAGGAGAATTGCTTGAACCCGGGAGGTGGATGCCATTGCACTCCAGCCTGGGTGACAGAGCGAGACTGTCTCAAAAAAAAAAAAAAATTAGCCGGGCGTGGTGGTGCACACCTGTAACCCCAGCTACTTGGGAGGCTGAGGTGGGAGAATCACTGGAACACAGGAGGCAGAGGTTGCAGTGAGCTGAGATCACATCACTGCACTCTAGCCTGGGAGACAGAGCAAGACTCCATCTCAAAAAAAAAAAAAAATTAAATGGAAAATTCTGGAAATAAACAATCTGTAAATTTTAAATTGTGCACCATTCTGAGTAGCATGATGAAATCTCACACTGCCCTTCTCCCTCCCACCTGGGACATGAATCACCCCTTTGTCCAGTGTATCCACACTGCCTACGGCCACTCACCTGTTACTCAGTAGCTGGCTTGGTTATCAGATCGACTGTCATGTTTTGCAATGCTTGTGTTCAAGTCAACCTTATTCTACTTCATCATGGCCCCAAAGCACAGAGTAGTGATGCTGACATATTGTTATAATTGTTCTAATTTATTATCAGTTATTGTTGTTAATATCTTTATGCCTAATTTATAAATCAAACTTTATCATAGGTATGTATTTGTAGGGAAAACATAGTATATTTAGGGGTCAATACTATCCCCAGTTCCGGTAATCCACTGGGGGTCTTGGAACATATCCCCTGCAGATAAGAGGGACTGCTGTATTCAGAAATGTCTGAATGGCTGGTTTTTCATACTATGTGAAGCTGCTTGATATTCTGAAGTCATTACTAAATCAGACTCTGGCTCAAACCAATACTCCATTTCTGTTCATTTCTGTTTTCAACCGGTAAAGTTTTTTGTTGTCTTGTGGGCTCCTTAATTAAATGGTGCTTGTGAATATTTTCATTTTTCAAATAATAAAATCAGCTTCCTTCAAAACACTGATTTCATATACAATAAATCCCACAGAAATGTCAAAGTCATGTTAGTTTATTTATCAATTTCCATTAAAAGCACTAAAACGGGGAGTGGGGCAAGTGGGGGTGGTTAATGAATACAAAACTTTACTTAGAATGAATAAGATCTAGGCCAGGCGCCGGGGCTCACACCTGTAATCCCAGCACTTTGGGAGGCCAAGTGGATCACCCGAGATTGGGAGTTTGAGACCAGCCTGGCCAACATAGTGAAACCCCATCTCTTCTAAAAATACAAAAATTAACCAGGCGTGGTGGTGGGTGCCTATAATCCCAGCTACTTGAGAGGCTGAGGCAGGAGAATCGCTTGAACCCAGGAGGGAGAGGTTGCAGTGAGCTGAGATTGTGCCACTGCACTCCAGCCTGGACAACAGAGCGAGACTCTGTCTCAAAAAAAAAAAAAAGAAAAAAAGAATGAATAAGATCTAGCATTTGATAGCACAACAGGAGGATTACAGTCAACAGTAATTTATAAAATAACTGAAAGTATAATTGGAATGTTCGTAACACAAAGAAATGATAAATGCTGGAGGTGACGGAGGCCCATTTACCCTGATGTGTTTATTATGCATTGTATGCCTGTCAAAATATATCATGTACCCCATAAATATATACACCTACTGTGTACCCATAAAATTTTAAAATTTTAACAAAAAAAGCACTAAAACATAAGTTAGGGGCAAAGAAAGGTTCATTTCCTTTCCCTGAGTAAGTAAATTTAAACTCAAGAAATTTCTGAGAAAATGATGTGGGTGATTTTATATAGGCTTTAGTTTTGCATTACTTATGTGTGGTATGAACTTCAGTATCCGGAAGAAAGTCTTCAAGTCAACAGCTCTGAAGGGTTTTTTTTTTTTTCCCAGAGAGGAGGGGGTGAGAAAAATCAAGGGAAGGGGCTGGGTGCGGTGGCTCACTTCTGTAATCCCAGCACTTTCAGAGATACAGGTGGGCAGATCACTTGAGGTCAGGAGTTGAAGACTAGCCTGGCCAACATGGCAAAACCCCATTTCTACTAAAAATGCAAAAAAATTTAGCCAGGCATGGTGATGGGCACCTGTAATCCCACCTACTCAGGAGGCTGAGGCAGGAGAATCGCTTGAACCGGGAGGTGGAGGTTGCAGTGAGCCCTGATCGCGCCACTTTCCTCCAGCCTGGGTGACAGAGCGAGACTCTGTCTCAAGAAAACAAAACAAAACAAAGAAAATCAAGGGAAAGAGGCCATACTGGTGGCCCCTGGACCTGGCTTTGGAACGATGTAAGGGCTGCTGTGAGCCACAGCACGGCATGATTAAGGAATGGAAATAAGTAATTAGCAGCTTGTCAGCTAACAGCCTGATTCATTGCTGTTAACCCTTAAGTGGCACCACCTGTAAATGCAGATTTATGTCATAGACCATCAGATACCACGTAGATAGTTAGACCCCGTCAGGGACGATTTGGCACCATTCTTGAGGCTCAACAGATGGGCCACCAAGCCCTTGGTGCCTGGCTTCTGCCTCCTGTAAATGCCATGGCCCATTCCCTTTCTCAGGAGATACAGAGTTTGCTCACTAACTGGAAGGGGCCAGACCTGACCAGCTACGGGGAACTGGTGCTTGAGGGAACCTTCCGCATCCAGCGAGCCAAGAATGAGCGGACGCTCTTCCTCTTCGACAAGCTGCTGCTCATCACGAAGAAGAGAGATGACACGTTTACATACAAAGCTCACATCCTGGTAGGTCTGCACGCTGGCCATGGGCAGGGACTCAGATCCCCAGTTCTGTTCCCTCCTGAGTGTGCCTCACCCTCTCTGCTCTCTCTGCTCTAGTGTGGCAACCTCATGCTTGTGGAGGTGATTCCAAAAGAGCCGCTCAGCTTCAGCGTCTTCCACTACAAGAATCCCAAGCTGCAGCACACAGTCCAGGTACCAGCCGGGCCCTGGCCTCTCCGCAAGGCCCCTTTGTGTAACGATGAGTGCTGTGTACCATGTGGCTTTTTGAGAGCGTTCTGGCCACATGGTCATTTCCCATCTCATCAGAGGGTCCTGTGGGTGGTGGAATCAAGTTGTCTGACTGTCTACATCTCGTCTTGGCAGGCCAAATCCCAGCAAGACAAACGCCTCTGGGTTCTGCACCTAAAGAGACTGATTCTGGAGAACCATGCAGCCAAGATTCCAGCTAAGGTAGGACACTGAATAATGCACAGTGAAATGGGAGAGAGATACAAGAATCGTTTGAACCTGGGAGGTGGAGGTTACTGTGAGCCGAGATCACATCATTGAACTCCAGACTGGGCGACAGAGTGAGACTGTCTCAAAATAAAAACAAAGAGACTGGGTCAAAAAAAAAAAAAAAAGAGTTTAGAATTAGAATCTGGGAGTGACAACGGTTAATCCGATCATTTAATTACTAATGAAGCCCAGCAAGGCATCCTGATAGGATAAATGTTCAACTTCATAATAAAGAGGCTGGCATGTGGTTCATACCTGTAATCCCAGCACTTTGGGAGGCCAAGGCAGGTGGAACACTTGAGCCTAGGAGTTCGAGACCAGCCTGGGCAACAAAGTGATACCCCCATCTCTACAAAAAATATAAAAGTTAGCACCAGGCATGATGGCACGCACCTGTAGTCCCAGCTACTCTGGGAGACTGAGGTGGGAGGATCACCTGGGTCCAGGAGGCAGAGGTTGCAGTGAGCTGAGATTGCATCACTGCACTCCAGCCTGGGTGACAGGGTCCAGACAGGGTCTCACTCTGTCACCCAGGCTGGAGTGCAGTGGCGCAATCTCCACACAAGAAAAAGCAAACTGCAACCTCTTGTGCCTCAGCCACCCGAGTAGCTGGGACTACAGGCGCGTACCACCACACCTGGCTAAATTTTGTATTTTTAGTAGAGACAGCAAGACCCTGTCTCAAAAAAAAGAAAGAAAGAAAGAAAGAAAATTGAGAGATAGAATATATAGGAACTACATCTCAGCTAAACCAGCCATTAACATCAAAAAGACTCACATGGGGCCAGGCACAGTGGCTCACTTTGGGAGGCACTAGCACCTTGGGAGGCTGAGATGGGCAGATCACCTGAAGTCAGGAGTTAAAGACCAGCCTGGCCAACATGGTGAATCCCCATCTCTACTACAAATACAAAAATTAGCTGGGTGTGGTAGCACGCGCCTGTAGTCCCAGCTACTCAGGAGGCTGAGGCAGGAGAATCGCTTGAACCCAGGAGGCGGAGGTTGCAGTAAGCCGAGATCGTGCCATTGCACTCCAGCCTGGGTGACAGAGCAAGATCCTGTCTCAAGAAAAAAAAAAAAAAAATTCACATGAATCGCAGGCTCTGTGGAGGTGGTGGTGTTTTTCCTTTTGGGGCTTAAAAGAAGATCAAGTTATGAGAATTATTCAAAGGTGCATGAAGCACCTATGGGTGTAAAGCTGTGCTGGGTCCCATGAGGGTGCTCGGGAGACAAGATACAGATTCAGCCAAGAAGGAATCTGTAGATGGGGAGCCATCTGCCAAGCCATGAACCATTTGCCAACCATGAAGACGTAACAGAGTATAACCCAGGTGTTGTGGAAGAATAAAGTGTTCAATTGTGTTGAATGGAGAGAAGAAGGAAAACATCTTTTACCTCAGTCTTAAAGGATAGGGATTTTTTTTTTTTTTTTAAAGACAGGATCTTACTCTGTCGCCCAGGCTGGAGCACAGTGGTGCAAACATGGCTCACTGCAGCCTTGACCTCCTGGGCTCAAGAGATCCCACCACCTCAGCCTCCCAGAGTAGCTGGGACCACAGGCTTGTGCCACCACACCAAGCTAATTTTTGTATTTTTGGTAAAGGTGTAGTCTCATCATCTTGCCCAGGCTGGTTTCAAACTCCTGGGTTCAAGTGATCTGCCTGCCTCAGCCTTTCCAAAGTGTTGGGATGACAGGCATGAGCCACTGTGCCCAGTCTTAGGAATATTTTTATTAAGTGGGAAAAAAGGAATTAAGGGAACCAGACCTAGAGACCTGCATTAAAAAAAAAAAAAAAGAGAGAATGAATGCGCTGTGTTCAGGGTGCACAGACGGTGCCAGGATGGGAGGGCTGAGTTCTCAGGGACTGAGGCAGGGGCTGGGGCAGGGACGGGAAGGGCAGGAGCCCCTGGAGGGCTGTGAGCATGCGCTCTGAGGAGTCTGGACGCGTTCACACTGGGAAATTACTGCAGGCTTTGGAGGAAGGGGACATGGCGCGGTCAGTCCTGTGTTCTGAGAGTGTAACTTTGGGGACAAGGTGACAAATAAGTGGCAGGAGTGAGGTTGGAGGCTGGAGAAGATAGTAACCCACCACCATGGCCTAGAAAGGAGCTGAGCAGTGCTGCCGTGGAGCCACAGCAACAGAGGGAACAAATGCAGAAAGTGCCACTGAGGCAGGAGGCAGGATTTTGCCCACTAAAAGTCAAGGCTGAGTCAGGGGTTGAAGGAGAGCATGGTACTGTGAGTTCTGAGACAGACAGGGAGAGGAACCCGTGAGATGGGAGTGAGAGAGAGGAGCCCTCTGCTCTCACTGGCACCTGTGCTGCTGGGCAGGGTCAGCCACAGGTGGAAATTCAGGTCTTGGAAGCTAAGGATCAGGAGACTCTTGCTAGAGGCAGTAATTGAATCCCTAAGGTTTAACAAGATGGCCCACAAAAATGTGCAAAGGAAAGACGAACCCTTGGGAATCCCAACATCTAAGTGATCAGCAAGCGGGTGGGGGGATTTGGAGAACAGCCAAAGAAAGATTGAAAGAGTAGCAGAGGAGGCAGGGAGGATGTCTGAGGAGGAGGCGCTGCACTAACAAGGAAAAAGAACATCTCAGAGACGGGGGAGACACAGTCTCAAAGGCTGCCGAGGTCAAGGAGATTTAAACAGAAAAGCAGATTTTATATTTGGCAACTAAGAGAAAAGGGAGAGATCACAGTGGGTTGCAGAAAAAGGGGGATTAAGAAGGAACAGAAATGGGTATAGACTTTTTTATATATAAAGTTCACAAAAGGAAGAAAAAATGATAGTTTGGAGAGAAAAGCAAGAGCAAAGCAAGACTTCTTGTCTGGGTCGAATGCCGAGTCCATGAGCAGATGGCAGGGAAGGAGGAGGAAGGTGGGAGAGGAGACAGTGGCTCACTTCCTGTTGGAACGGGGCCTGGGGAGGTGGGAAGGAAGAGGATGGGACACACAGGAATAGGGGCTCATCTTGGAAAGGGCTGGAAGCATCTCTCTGAACCAAGGGAGAAAAAGATGAAAGACAGAGGAACTTTGAGGTGGACTTGGGGGAAGACAAAGGGTTTGATTTCACTCATGCAGATGATAAAGTCATCTGCTGAGTGAGTGAAGCAGAGAGCAGGGGTGTCTGAGGGAAAGTGGAAAGGATCAGAAGAACACTTGCTAAAGAAAATGGACCAGGCCAGGCGCGGTGGCTCACACCTGTAATCCCAGCACTTTGGGAGGCGGAGGCAGGCAGATCACGAGGTCAGGAGATCAAGACCATCCTGGCTAACACGGTGAAACCCCATCTCTACTAAAAATACAAAAAATTAGCTGGGCGTGATGGTGGGCACCTGTAGTCCCAGCTACGCGGGAGGCTGAGGCAGGAGAATGGCGTGAACCCGGGAGGCGGAGCTTGCATTGAGCCGAGATCACGCCACTGCACTACGGCCTGGGCGACAGAGTGAGACTCTGTCTCAAAAAAAAAAAAAACAAAATGGACCAGTCACTAGAGATGACTAGAATAGCCTGTGAAAGACATCAAAGACCCAACTGAAGCTGGCCCCCATGAATCAGTGTGATGACGTCATTTCAAAATCTGCTCAGCAGCTTGGAAACTACTGGTGAAAACCGTGGTGTGTGTGGGTTCCTCCAGGTTGGGAACCGGCAGAGCTGGTAGGGGAAGGTTCCCAGGGCGGGGGTGGGGAGGGTGCCAGTGAGCACGCAGTTGCAGTAATTGGGCATGACATTAGGCTGAGTGAAGAGGAAAACCAGCTGGCAACAGAGGCGTGGGGTGAGGGACTGCAGTATTGTCATAAAGCCTGGTTCAGCAGGACTTAATGTGAGAGAGAAGGAAATACACTAATCTGTAACTGAAGAAGGGACTTTTGGAGTCCTGCCTTAGAGGTGGGACGGTTTTGAGTGTGATCAGGTTCTGGAGGTGGCTCTGATTCTGTGCTGCTGCTCTGGAGTGGAGGAAAAGGTCATTAGAGAGAAAGTCGTCAAGGAACTAGGGTGGTGGGTGGATTATTCCCATGGGTGGTGAAACAGTCCAAGTTGGGGCTGGGAGGAGTGAGGTGGAGCAGACAATGGGATGATGGTCATGAAAATTGAACTGGGTGGAAAATAAGGGCTGAGATTTCTGAGAAAGGGGACAGTCTGTTTTGTTCTCTGTATATTTTGACAAGCGTTTGAAGCTTGTTCTCAGGACTGCCAGCAATGATTTGGTCCTCAGGAAATGAATGTGCATAGGTGTGGACTTGGACCTAAGCATGAGTTTTCATTTCGTCAGGGTGTTATGAGATGAAAGGGAGCTCATGCAGAAAGGGGACTGCATTTTCTTTATGATTAGTCATTTTGTTGCTGGCCTGGTACCTTAGAATGCCCTTCTGAGCAATGGCAGAGTATCTTTGATGGGCCCCACCTATTGTTTACCTGTCTGCTGGGAAAATCAAAATTGCTAACAAGATTCTGAAAGGCAGTTACAAAATGAGACCCCCTTACATACCTGTCTTTCTCCCACACTAGGCGTGTGTGCCTCAGGAAGTTCCCTTTAAGTATTCAAATGGTTAATATAGTCAATATAACATCGTACCTTCTCCCCAAGTTGTCAATCCCTTCTATCTAAAAACATCTTTTCAGTTACAACTTATTGAGCATACACACTGTGCTGAGTACTTTATATTCTTATTTCACCCTCACCAAAATATGTTATGAGGTAGTTCTTATTCTTCCCATTCTAGAAAAAATAAAAACAGAGGCTGAGAGACATTAAATAAACTGCCCAAGTTTATATAACTAGTACATGACCAAGCCTGGATTTAAACCCAGGTCTATCTGGCTCCAAAGAGCATCCTAACCACATTATTCCCACTGGCAATAAAAACACTTTTGTTTTGTTTTGTTTTGTTTTGAGACAGGGTCTCACTCTGTCACCCAGGCTGGAGTGCAGTGGTGCAATCTCCATACAAGAAAAAGCACACTGCCACCTCCACCTTCTGTGTTCAAGTATTCTTGTGCCTCAGCCACCCGAGTAGCTGGGACTACAGGCGCACACCACCACACCTGGCTAATTTTTGTATTTTTAGTAGAGATGAGGTTTCACCATGTTGGCCAGGCTGGTCTCGAACTCCCGGCCTCAAGTGATCCACCTGCCTCAGCCTCCCAAAGTGCTAGGATAGGATTACAGGCACAAGCCACCACACCCAGCCTCAAACACGCTTGTCTAATATACTTTATTCACTATAATGTAATCATAATTTTCTATTTAAGCAGGATTATTATTAAAGTGAACTTTCCACATCTTTCCTCGAGATTATTTCTTATTTTCCTAAAGTTTTCAAAATGTATTTCTATTATTTCTGTGAAATAAATGCATAGTGGGAAATTTTAAACATCAAGAAATGTATCATCAGTCTAATAATGTCAACACAGCTGTGGGAAACTCATTAGTTACAGCCTCCCAGCTGCCTGCCGTTCTTTTAATTCAGTGATGGTCCTTGGCTGACACCTAGTGGAAAACCTGGAAACAGTACTTTAAAAATTAAATGTCCAGACAAAAAAAAATTCTTGAAGTCAGCTTTACAGATACCAGGGAACTTCTTGGAAATAGCCATATTGCCCATTAGTATATGTGATAAATAAATTTAACTCTTCTCCAAATTAATTGAGAATAAAGGTGAAGGTATTTTGCATTTTATATATTAGTATGTTTCTGTAATTGCACTTCCCAGAGACTGAGCTAACATTTGTGTTTGCAAGTAATTTCAACTCATAATCTCAAACTCTGAATGTACGAGAGAGATAGCTATCAGTGTTACAAAAATTGAAGCATTTGTTTTCTCTAAGGTGACTGTGTTGAGGCTCCCCCAAGCCCCACACTTTTTCACTAAACATGATCGCCACTTAGCCGAAATATTTGTACTGGGATATCACAGATGGTAGCAAAATAGAGTAAAATTATTTTAAAAGTTATTTTTAGCATAGTGTTTTGTAGGTTAAATTATACTACCCTTAAAAAATGAAAATGACTTTAAAGAGGCAAGAAAGGCTACAATCCCCTAGGACAGTGGTCTTCAACCTTTTGGGCACCAGGGATTGGTTTTGTGGAAGACAAAACCTCCACGGATGGAGGCAGGGGGAGGCTTTTGGGATGATGAAAGCACATTACGTTTATTGTGCACTTTATTTCTATTACTATATGGTAATATATAATGAAATCGTTCTACAGCTCACCATAATGTGGAATCAGTGGGAGCCCTGAGCTTGTTCTAGCCCTGAGCAACTAGACGGTCCCATCTGGGGGTGATGGGAGACAGCGACACCCCAAGTGTGTTGCTTATGTCCAGTCTTCTCTCATCTTATTTTGGTCACTGTCACTGCAGAAAACCCTGCTTCACAAAGATAGGATGTTGGAAATGGAAGCAGGCTTTTGTGCTTTTGTGGCAATCTCAGGATATTCGCCTGGACTTTAATCCAGAATGTATGGAGATTTGAAGTTGTCTCAAACATACTTTTTTTTTTTTTTTTTGAGATGGAGTCTCATTCTGTCGCCTAGGCTGGAGTGCAGTGGTGCTGCAACCTCTGCCTTCCCAGGTTCAAGCAATTCTCCTGCCTCAGCCTCCTGAGTAGCTGGGGTGTCAGGCACACACCACCACGCCCAGCTAATTTTTGTATTTTTAGTAGAGACGGTTTCACCATGTTGGTCAGGCTGGTCTTGAACTCCTGACCTCGTGATCTGCCCGCCTCAGCCTCTCAAAGTGCTGAGATCATAGGTGTGAGATACCATGCCCGGCCTCAAACATACTTTTAAGGCCACCGGATGCAGCTGTACAATTGAAGTACATCAACTCACTTGCCACGATAAAGCCTGCCACCAGATGCAGCTTAATTGCCCCTTGACACTCACTGACAGGGTTTTGATATGAATCTGCAAGCAATTGATTTATTATGGTCTCTGTGCAGTCAAACCTCTCTGCTAACATTAATCTGCTCCTCAGTGCTAGCATCACTGCCTCAGCTCCACTTCAGATCATCAGGCATTAGATTCTCACAAGGAGTGCTGCAACCTAGATCCCTCGCATGCATGATTCACAGTAGGGTTCACACTCCTATGAGTATCTAATGCTGCCACTGATCTGATAGGAGGCAGAGCTCAGGCTGTAATGCGAGCCATGAGGAGCCACTGTAAATCCAGACGAAGCTTCTCTCGCTTGCCCACCACTCACCTCCTGCTGTGCGGCCCAGTTCCTAACAGGCTATGAACTAGTACTAGTCTGTGGCTCGGGGGTTGGGGACCCCTGCCCTAGGAGAGTGGGTGGAACTCACCAGTTGAGCTGATCATTGAATCCTAATGACCATTCTGAAAGAGAGGCTCCCTGATCCCACTGTCCAGTTGAGCTCGGAGAGCACCCACCTAGTGAAGTGCCTGAGCTGGGATCACAGACATTGTCCTTCAGGGCCGTCTCACTCTGGGAGATTCTGGGGCACACAGAAGAGATGGGAGGTGCAGGGAGTTGGGGAAACAGAGAGACTTAGCTCATGATAATCACAGCATTCTGCAGGAGGAAAGACAACAATGAGAGGAAACTTCCAGCAGCCATTTTGCAATTAACTCAAAATAGTTACAAGGCCATAGTGTCATCGTGAGGGCTGGTGATAAAGATACCAGGCTCCGTGCCTTGAGCTTTTGAGTCAGTAGATCAGGGTTGGGTGGCAAGAATCTGCATTTTTTTTTTTTTTTTTTTGAGACGGAGTCTTGCTCTGTCGCCCAGGCTACAGAGCTGGCTCAATCTCGGCTCACTGCAACCTCTGCTTCCTGGGTTCAAGCGATTCTCCTGCCTCAGCCTCCCTATTAGCTGGGATTACAGGCACCCGCCACCATGCCTGGCTAATCTTTGTATTTTTAGTAGAGACGGGGTTTCACCATATTGGCCAGGCTGGTCTTGAACTCCTGACCTTGTGATTGTGATCTGCCCGCCTCAGCCTCCCAAAGTGCTGGGATTACAGGCGTGAGCTACCGCGCCCAGCCGAGAATCTGCATTTTTAATAAGCTGGCCAATGAGTGCTGATGATCAGCCAGGCTTCGGAACCAGCCTCCCTCCCTCCTCTTTCACAGGATTGGGGGTGCAGTCTTAGCTCTGGTGCCTTGATGGTGTAGCAGCTATTACCCACTTGAGGGCGCTCATCTGCTTGAATTCCCTGCACTGTGTGTAAATGCTTAACATAAATAGCGAGTTTTTAAACGTTTTTAAAAATCTATTTATTCAGGTGGGATAAGATCTGTGTTGAGATTTGGAGTTTAAAGAAAAAAAAAAGCAATTGGAATTACAGCTCTACTTTCTCTCTTTCAGGCCAAGCAAGCAATCCTTGAAATGGATGCCATTCGTAAGTTTTATTTCCTTAACACAATTTGAAATTTCATTGTCTGTTTGTATCTATCACATTTTCTATCTTAAAGTTCATGAAAATGTCGATTGTTAGAAAATAGTATCTCTGTATTCACTGTTTTCACAAATTGGGTAGACAGTATAATCCCTTCTAAGCACGTTGACTTGTTTCTACATTGCTTCTCCCAGGTTTATCTGAGTCCCTTGATGGCTGGCCACTGTTTGGGTTTCTGCATCAACTAACAATGTCAGTTATGTCTCCAGGGTCAACTCTACCCCTACCCCCGCCCCAACCTCTACCACCACCAAAAACCAGAGCTTCACAATGCATTTCTCACTTCATCCCTAACAAAATGTTGATTATCTGCAAGAATCACAATCACTTCGTAGTATTGGTTTTCCTGATGCAGCAGAAACTTCGAAAATCACAACCACCTCACATATGTGCATATATTTCTAGGCTTACAAAAGTAGAAGAGAATAAATATTACAGGTCCTTCCTATTAAATAAGACCTTATTCAACAGCAGTTATCACATCTTTGTTATTTTTCAGATTAAATAGAATAAAAAGAGAAAACAGTGGCTTTAAATGCAGTCAGGTCTGCTGGAAACTTGTACTGAAAACACTTCTACTTTACTTAACCCTTTCATAAGACCTTACTTTGAGGAATCAAGTGCAAACGTTGATTGCCTTCCCTCCAGCCTGGCACTTGTTAACTCCCCAGGGGGAAAAGCAGCATCAGCAAAGTGGAAACAGGTGCATTCCCACCATCGCTGCAGCTGAGGCTCCCATCTCGCATCCAACAGACCCGAGAAATGATGCCCAGAGCTCCCCAGTGGAGTGCTAGGCTGTATTCTCTAGACATCAACATTTCACCCGCAGAAATTGCCTTCAGATTTTTTTTTTTTTTTTTTTGGCCGGGTGTGGTGGCTCATGCCTGTCATCCCAGCTAATAGACTCCTAGAAGTCCCAATGTAAACAAAAAGCCCTGAGATACATATACAGCAGCAATTATGGGAGGAGGATCATATCCATGTCAGATGAAAAAGAATAAATCCATATAGGCCGGGCATGGTGGCTCACACCTGTAATCCCAGCACTTTGGGAGGCCGAGGTGGGTGGATAACCTGAGGTCAGGAGTTCAAGACCAGCCTGGCCAACATGGTGAAACCCCATCTCTACTAAAAATACAAAAATTAGTCAGGCATGGTGGCACGCGCCTGTAGTCTCAGCTTCTCGGGAGGCTGAGGCAGGAGAATCGCTTGAACTTGGGAGGTGGAGGTCAGCAGTGAGCCGAGATCATGCCACCGCACTTCAGCGTGGGTGACAGAGCAAGACTCTGTCTCAAAAATAATAATAATAATAAATCCATATAAATCTACACTAGCCATAACCATTTTCTGAGAAGCCCCTGACACCACAGTCCCACTGATGCACGTGGTTATCTTTACAGATCATCCAGGCTTCTGTTACAGTCCTGAGGGAGAGACGAAAGCACTGTTTGGCTCTAAAGAAGGTTCTGCTCCATATCGGCTGAGAAGAAAATCTGGTAAGTAAGATGTTGTCATAAAAATTTAATTCTAATCGGGGACTGGCAATGAAAGTCCCTTTGAGTCTGACAAAAGGGAATGTTCTGTCTGGTTTCTCAGCTCACTGCCGGTCTGAATACATTTGCGGCTGCCTTAAGATGGGACTCATGAGCTTTTGATCTAAAACTCTTTTCTCTGTAATCCCAGCACTTTGGGAGGCCGAGGCAGGTGGGTCACCTGAGGTCAGGAGTTCGAAACCAGCCTGGCCAACATGGAGAAACCACATCTCTAGTAAAAATATAAGTTAGCCAGGCGTGGTGGTGGGCGCCTATAATCCTAGCTACTTGGGAGGCTGAGGCAGGAGAATCGCTTGAACCCAGGAGACGGAGGTTGCAGTGAGCCAAGATCGTGCCACTGCACTCCAGCATGGGCGACAGAGTGAGACTCTGTCTCAAAAAAAAAAAACTTCTTTTCTACTTAATGTTTCCCAGTGACTATCAAGCATGCCAGTCAACTAATTTTGCTTTGTACATCTTACCATTGACATGCAGATACTTAAGCTGTATTTGCTGTTGCTAATGAAAAATCACATCCTATGAGTGACACACACAAAAGATTATCCAAAGCTAAAATTTTAATTCATATTTGCTGCACCAGACTCCATGAACTATTGTCTTAGTTCAGACAGGTTTGGGGTTTTATTTGAAGCATTCTGTATTCATTACCCACTTTATGCTTTGCTAAGGACTAGGAATGCAAGGATAAATAATCCATGTGACTCCTGATTGCAAGGAGCTCATTTTTTGCAAGAGACAAAAAATGCAAATAAGGCCGGGCGCAGTGGTCACGCCTGTAATCCCAGCATTTTGGGAGGCTGAGGTGGGAGGATCACCTGAGGTCAGGAGTTTGAGACCTGCCTGGCCAACATGGTGAAACCCTGTCACTACTAAAAATACAAAAATTAGCCCGGCGTGTTGGCAGACACCTGTAATCCCAGCTACTTGGGAGGCTGAGGCAGGAGAATTACTTGAACCCGGGAAGCAGAGGTTGCAGGGAGCTGAGATCGCACCATTGCACTCCAGCCTGGGAGACAAGAGTGAATCTCAGTCTCAAAAAAAAAAAAAAAAGAATGTACAATTGAACATCATCAGCTTGTAGGTGTTAGTGAAGCTGAGGAAGCTGCTCTGCTACTGACAGGATTGAAAAAGTCAGATTTTGCTTTTCTGTTGGGTGACTCCTGATAACACAGCATAACATTTATTCTACCATTTTAGCAGAGTGAATGTCTTGCTCCTGTGTATCTCTGAGCAATGGGGATTTTGTTAAATTTGATGCAAAAGTTATAGAGCTCTGTTAATCTGTCAGTAGGCTCATAATCCTTTTATAAAGAGTGAAGAAAAAGGTTTGATTTGGTTTTGCCAATGATACTGGCTTTGTTTTGTCTCCCAGAACCTTCCTCACGGTCACATAAAGTTTTGAAGACCAGTGGTAAGTCATAAAATATATTTTCCTGTTTCATTCTTGTTGATATTCACTAAATCGAACCACACAAAAATAAATGCCAGATAAATTACAGATTGACAGAGTTGATTTGATTACAAAAAGATTAACTTCTGTAAATAAAAGTGTCCCATTATAAAATATATAGTCAAAGCCAGGCACAGTAGCTCACACCTGTAATCCCAGCACTTTGGGAGGCCAAGGCAGGCGGCTCTGTTGAGGCCAGGCCTTCGAGACTAGCCTGGCCAACATGGTGAAACCCCGTCTCTACTAAACATAAAAAATTAGCCAGTCCTAGTGGCTTGTGCCTGTAATCCCAGCTACTTGGGAGGCTGAGGCAGGAGAATCGCCTGAACCGCCTGGGAAGCAGAGGTTGCAGTGAGCCGAGATCACACCATTGCACTCCAGCCTGGGCAACAGAGTGAGTCCGTGTCACAAAAAATAATAATAATAAAATTTAAAATAAAATATACCGTCAAATGACATAAAATACTTGTAATATATTTGACAGGCATAAAAAGATTAATATTCCTATTATATAAAGAAGCTCCATACATCAAAAAGAAAACACAGAGGACTCTTTTATTTTATTTTATTTTTTTTTATTTTTTGAGACAGAGTTTGCTCTTGTTGCCCAGGCTAGAGTGCAATAGCGTGATCTCGGCTCACCTCAACCTCTGCCTCCCGGGTTCAAGTGATTCTCCTGCCTCAGCCTCCCGAGTAGCTGGGATTACAAGCATGTGCCACCACGCCTGGCTAATTTTGTATTTTTAGTAGAGATGGGGTTTCTCCATGTTGGTCAGGCTGGTCTCGAACTCCCAACCTCAGGTGATCCACCCGCCTTGGCCTCCCAAAGTGCTGGGATTACAGGCGTGAGCCACCACGCCCAGCCCAAAGGACTCAAAAAAAAAAAAAAAAAAAAAAAAAAGAATATAATTGGGCAGTTTCACAAAAACACATAAACTGGCAATAAAAATTTTAAATGGCCATCCATATTCATAATCAGAAAATCCATACATTTAAATGAAATAAATAGAAGGGAAAAAACTATGAACTTGGCCAAAACATATAGAAAAATAGTCACTCCAAAACTGTTGGTGGGAGTAAGTTTTTGCAACGCTTCAGGGGCAAAATTTGGTAATAGTCATTTGAGTTTAAAAATGTACATTTGCTCTTAACCCAACAGTTTCACCTGCACAGATGTACTTACCCACATGTAGACAGATGTGCGAGTTTGTTCTTTGCAGTATTGGTAGCAGGACACTCTATAAAAATGCCCATGCAGTTGGAAATATACTTAAAGAAATTGTAATACATCCATACACACAATGGAATATTCTACAGCTGTCAAAAATAAAGCAGATCTCTACCTGTTCACAAGAGTGTCCACATATATTTAGCAGAATATACAAAGTTGCATATTGGATCCTTATTTTAAAAGTGAAACAGGCTGGGCGTGGTGGCTCACGCCTGTAATGCCAACACTTTGGGAGGCCAAGGAGGGTGGATCACCTGAGGTCAGGAGTTCGTGACCAACCTGGCCAACATGGCAAGATCCCATCTCTACTAAAAATACAAAAATTCACCAGGCGTGGTGGTTATGCCTGTAATCCCAGCTACTGGGGAGGCTGAGACACAAGAATCGCCTGAACCCGGGAGGCAGAGGCTGCAGTGAGCCGAGATTGTGCCACTGTACTCCAGCCTGGACGACAGAGCGAGACTCTATCTCAAAAAAAATAAAAAATAAATAAAAGCAAAACAGTTATGGTGGGGTGGGAGTAGTGCAGGAGCTGGAATGATAAACATTCAGCTGTTAACTGTTGTTTCCTCGGAGGATGGGATCTGTGGAGAGGGAAGGACTTCATATGCTTCCGTAATCATCTTTAAAGGGGAGACACCCATAATTAGGCTAGCTCTAAGGGTGTCTTCTGTAAGGATGTGGCTATGTAAATCTCTCCCCACAATTCCACTGGCAACACCCCTTCTTTGCAAGAAAGCTGCATCTTTCAGTTAAAACCAATAAAATGTCAAAAAATCAGCAGAAACAATATCATCTTTACATAATTGTCATGGCACGGGGCATGTGCAATTTCTTTTTCAGGAAACAACACATTTTTGTTCGGAAGCTTTTGAAATATCTTGAACATGAATTAGTTAATGGCTGTCACGGATTAAGGAAGACAGCTAGTGCTCAGATGCATGTAAGGTTGTTTGATGTAGTGTGGGGTTATGCAGCTGGGAGAGCTGACAGGGATTTTCTGAAAATTAGATCTATAGGGCCCAGAAGTCACTTGGGCTTCAATTACTAGTAATAAGTTTCTAAGTTCTATAAAATATTAGTGCTTACTTATATAGGAGGTACATTTTCATTCTCAAACTTGAAAAAAAACTTTTATTTTTCAGAAACAGCACAAGACATCCAAAAGGTAAGCTCTATCTCATTTCTTACTTGGAAATGTTCACTTCAGGCACCTTTCATAGGTGTCCCTTCCCCATCTCTGTCATCCCCAGCCCGTATTCCAAGTGTCAACAGTTATTTTACATTTTGGAAATTTGGTATTTTACATTTTGAATTATTTACATTTGATTTAAGCAAAGACTCATCCTTATCAACTTCTTCCCTTTCCCCAGCCCACATCTGAGAACCATGGTGATTATTTATTCATCCTCTGCCCCATATCACACCTCAGAGCCTGTAACCTTACCTTAGGGTGTAATACCTGCCCGGTGCTCACGTGAGCCACCTCACATTGTCCTTTGCCTCCACCCGTGTAAGACCAATGCCCCTGCCTCCTGGATATAACTCCCTCCTCCAAGCGCGAGCCTTCATTCACAAGGGCGAGGGGCCCCCTTCTAAGAATATGGTTCTGCTGCTGACGTAAGAGGTGATGACGTATGATCGAATGAGACTTTGTCATATCAAGTTTTGATTTTTCTTCCCCTGACAAAAGCTTAGGAGAGGGAGAATAAGAATGGTATACTGTATTGGAAGATACTATATCCAACTGTATTGCCTATGAAGAATAGGTATTTTCTCCTGACCTGAGTGGTTTGTCCAGTGTGGCTACTGATCAGTTGGCTTAATTAACAATTCTTAGAGAACTGATCATGGCTCCTTGTTTAATGTTCTGTATCTAGAAGAACATGGCTGTGAAACCTCTCCCTACAATCTCATTTCCACCATGGCTTAGCACAGAAGCAAAGCGACCTTGTTGATAAACGTTGTATCTTTCCATTAAAACCAAGAAAATGTCTAAAAATCAACGTAGTCTTTTTTTTTTTTTCTTTTGAGACTGGATCTCGCTCTGTTGCCCAGGCTGGAGTGCAGTGGTGCAATCTCGGCTCACTGCAACCTCTGACTCCCGGGTTCAAGCAATTCTCCTGCCTCAGCCTCCCAAGTAGCCTAGTAGCTTGGACTACAGGCACCCGCCACTATGCCCAGCTGATTTTTGTATTTTTAGTAGAGACGGGGTTTCACCAAGTTGGCAACGCCAGTCTGGAACTCCAGACCACAGGTGATCCACCCGTCTCGGCCTCCCAAAGTGCTGGGATTACAGGCATGAACCACCGCACCCGGCTGAACATAATCTTAACCTTTAAGTGATTGTCATGGCTGAGGTGTGCGCATTTTTTTTTCAGGTAGTACATGCTTTTGTTTGGAAACGTGTGAAACTTATTAATTGGTTCATTGTCCTGAAATATGGCATAAGGTTTTGGTTTCATAAGTGGGGTCACTGCAGAGGGCTCCCTGCTCTTCAAAGCAGCCATAGTAGCATTGTGGAGCCATGCCCTCTCAGTGCTAAAAGAAGGAATCTCCCCATCAAAGAGTTCTAGAGATTCAATCTCAGGAGCTGCTTGAAAACTTTCTACAGCAGTGCTCAAGCCAAGTCCATATGGGCATAATCAAACCTTATGAAATCAAGAGGCAAGAAAGAAAACATCCATGCTTTTTTTGTGATAAAATTCCATCTCCTAATAGTAATGTGCTGAAGGTATATTAAATTCAAGGAGAGCAGATTTACTGATGATTAAAGAGTTTGTAACAGCCAGGTGTGGTGGCTCACACCTGTAATCCTAGCACTTTGGGAGGCCAAGGTTGGCAGATCACTTTGAGCTCAGGAATTCAAGATCAGCCTGGGCAACATGGCAAAACCCCCTCTCTACAAAAAAAAGTACAAAAATGAGCTGGGTGTGGTGGCTTGTGCCTGTGGTCCCAGCTACTTGGGAAGCTGAGGCTGGAGAATCACTTCGGCCAGGAAGCAGAAGTTGTAGTGAGCTGAGATAGTGCCACTGCACTCCAGCCTGGGCAACAGAGTGAGATTCTGTCTCATAAATAAATTAATAAGTAGTTTATAACAGGAACTATTCCTTAATAATAGCTTAATATTTCTCCCAGAATATATATTCTGAGGCTGCGTACATGTGTGTATGAGGTGGTTAAGCTCATGTATAAGCTGTGGATTAAGACATGGATTCAAATCCGTTTCTGCCATTTATAAACTGTGTGACTACAGGCAAATTGCTTAACCTTACCAGGACTTAGTTTCCTAATTTACAGAACTGTTAAAAAGATTAAATGCAACATGTTCTTAAAAGTGCTTATTAATGGAATATTTGGCACAAAGCAAGTGTTCTATAAATGATAGCTAATATCGGCCCAGCACGGTGGCTCACGCCTGTAATCCCAGAACTTTGGGAGGCTGAGGTGGTTGGATCACCTGAGGTCAGGAGTTTGAGACCAGCCTGGCCAACATGGTGAAACCCCGTCTCTACTAAAAATACAAAAAAATCAGCTGGGCGTGGTGGTGGGCGGCTGTAATCCCCAGCCACTCAGGAGGCTGAGGCAGGAGAATTGCTTAAACCCAGGAGGTGGAAGTTACAGTGAGCTGAAATCGTGCCATTGCACTCCAGCCTGGGCAACAAGAGCAAAAAAGGCTGGGCGCGGTGGCTCACACCTGTAATCCCGGCACTTTGGGAGGTCACAGCGGGCGGATTGCCTAAGCTTGGGAGTTCACGATCAGCCTGGCCAACACAGTGAAACCCCGTCTCTACTAAAATACAAAAAATTAGCCAGGCATAGCGGCATGCACCTGTAGTCCCAGCTACTTGGGAGGCTGAGGCAGGAGAATCACTTGAACCCGGGAGGTCGAGGTTGCAGTAAGCCGAGATTGTGCCACTGTACTTTAGCCTGGGCAACAGGGTGAGACTCTGTCTCAAAAAATAAAAACATGATAGCTAATATCATTGTTAAATAGCTCAAATGCTGAGAATGTGGAAGGACAGGAGAAAAGTTCATTCAGGCTGTGGCAAAACTGACGTATCGAAATTATTAGGTTGGTGCAAAAGTAATTGCAGTTTTTACCATGACTTTCAATATTGTGACCAACATATGCTGATTCTTTCCTATTTTTTTAAACATTTATTTATTTATTTTGAGACAGGGTCTTGCTCTGTCACCCAGGCTGGAATGCAGTGGCACGATCTCAGCTCACTTTAGGCTCAGGAATCCTCCCACCTCAGCCTCCCAAGTAACTGGACTACAGTCATGCGCCACCACGCCCGGCTAACTCATTTTTTGTAGAGACAAGTTCTGACTATGTTGCTCAGGCTGGTCTTAAACTCCTTAACTCAAATGATCCTCCCACCTTCACCTCCCAAAGTGCTGGGATTACAGGCGTGTATCACCATGTCCAGCCTGATTCTCTCTCTATCTTTCTGTTTCTTTCTTCCTTCCTTTCCTTTCCCTTTCTTTCCTTCCTTTCCTTCCTTTATTTCCTTTCTTTCCTTTCTCTTTCTTTTCTTTCTTCTTTCTTTATTAAATTTTTTTGTAGAGACGGGGTGTCTCACCATGTTGCCCAGGCTGGTCTCTAGTTTCTGGGCTCAAGTGATCTGCCTGCCTTGGCCTCCCAAAGTGCTGGGATTACAGACATGAGCCACCATGCCCAGATGATTACTTCTTAATTTAAGAGTGTCTTCAGTTTTCTTAATGATTAATTTGACGTAAATTTACAGCTTCCAAAAAACTGCTTTCTTTTTTTTTTTTTTTTTTTTTGAGATAGAGTTTCGCTCTTGTTGCCCAGGCTGGAGTGCAGTGGCACAATCTCGGCTCACTGCAACCTCCGCCTTCTGGGTTCAAGCGATTCTCCTGCCTCAGCCTCCCAAGTAGCTGGGATTACAGGCATGCATCACCATGCCCGGCTAATTTTGTATTTATAGTAGAGATGGGTTTCTCCATGTTGGTCAGGCTGGTCTCGAACTCCCGATCTCAGGTGATTCGCCCGCCTCTGCCTTCCAAAGTGCTGGGATTACAGGCGTGAGCCACTGTGCCTGGCCAAAACTGCTATTTTCATTTCAAGTGTAATTACCTTAAAAAGATACTTCAGCGGCACAGCTGGCTTGAGCAACTGAACTGGAAACAAGATGCAGGACCCCAACGCAGACACTGAGTGGAATGACATCTTACGCAAAAAGGGTTTCTTACCCGCCAAGGAAAGAATTGGAAGGATTGGAAGAGGAGGCAGAAGAGGAGCAGCGCATCCTCCAGCAGTCAGTGGTGAAAACATATGAAGATATGACTTTGGAAGAGCTGGAGGATCGTGAAGACGAGTTTAATGAGGAGGATGAATGTGCTATTGAAATGTACAGACGGCAGAGACTGGCTGAGTGGAAAGCAACTAAACTGAAGAATAAATTTGGAGAAGTTTTGGAGATCTCAGGGAAGGATTATGTTCAAGAAGTTACCAAAGCTGGCGAGGGCTTGTGGGTCATCTTGCACCTTTACAAACAAGGAATTCCCCTCTGTGCCCTGATAAATCAGCACCTCAGTGGACTTGCCAGGAAGTTTCCTGATGTCAAATTTATCAAAGCCATTTCAACAACCTGCATACCCAATTATCCTGATAGGAATCTGCCAACAATATTTGTTTACCTGGAAGGAGATATCAAGGCTCAGTTTATTGGTCCTCTGAGTGTTTGGCGGCATGAACCTGACAAGAGATGAGTTGGAATGGAAACTGTCTGAATCTGGAGCAATAATGACAGACCTGGAGGAAAACCCTAAGAAGCCGATTGAAGACGTGTTGCTGTCCTCAGTGCGGCGCTCTGTCCTCATGAAGAGGGACAGCGATTCCGAGGGTGACTGAGGCTACAGCTGCTATCACATGGCAAACTTTCTTGTGACAAATTGTCTGGATTTTTTAAAAAAGGAAAAAGCAAGAATGAATCCTTGTGGTTTTTAGTTTTGTATAAATTATGTTTCAAATCTTTACATTTTGGAAATAATCATTGCTGGAGATTCTGTTAAATATTTTGGAACTCTTTTTTTTAAATTATAGTATTTCCTCTAAAAAAAATTAAAACCAGCCATTTGTATGGCAAAAAAAAAAAAAAGATACTTCAATATTAACAATTCAGGTTTCCTAATTTTCTAAAATCTATGGGAATTTTCTGGGATGGATGATCTTAGGAAGGATCACTTTTGGCTGTTGTGAGAAACACAAAATAACTTTATTATACTTTAAAAATGTTTTGTCATAATTTAACTAGTTAATATTAACCTTGTTTTACTTTATAAAAAGTAGTTACTGGGTGCCTATATTTTTATAACATTATACCAGTGCAGTCTGAGTAAGGTGAAGAGAAAGATATATTAAAGAATGTGAAAAACATATATATGAACAAATATTAGGTATAAATATTGTGTGTGTATGTATGTGTGAAAAGAAATAAATGGCTAATTGAATTGCTTAAGTTTTAACAGAAAAATAACATTTAGGATGAAATTCCATTATTATCTCTCTACTCCTCTCTTCCCTCTCTAATAGATATTCCAATTAACATATATCCCATTTTCATTGACATGTGATGAAAAGTTCTTGCTTATTTGACATTTCCAATAGGTTACTATAGTGTTTTATTAGAATATATGTCCCTGGTACTAATTAGGTCTTAACCCTTTCAAGCCTTTGAAGTTAATCCTGTCTGCAGAATAGAATCAGAGGGTAATCTGCTCCTGTCTGCACCACCGAGCTCCATCCAGAAGGGTTCCAAGTTATAAAAGACCTCATTGTTTTCTTTGATTAGAAATCACTAATTTGGCTGGGTGCAGTGGCTCAGGCCTATAATCCTAGCACTTTGGGAGGCCGAGGTGGGCGGATCTCTTGAGGCCAGGAGTTTGTCTAAGACCAGCCTGGCCAACACAGCAAAACCCTGTCTCTACTAAAAATACAAAAATTAGCCAGGCGTGGTGGCGGGCACCTATAATCCCAGCTACTCCAGAGGCTGAAGCACGAGAATTGCTTGAACCCAGGAGGCGGAGGTTGCAGTGAGCCAAGATCATGCCAAGGGACCCAGGCTGCATTCCAGCCTGGGCGACAGAGCGAGATTCTGTGTCAAAAAAATAAAAATTAAAAAATTATTAATATTGTTCCTATTTTACTTCCTTATAGGCAACTAAATGTTAATTAAATGTATTTTGAAATAAGTAAAAATGTCATTAAATGAACAGAGGATTAAATTACATTCCTACAATAAAAACTCTTTGCCTAGAGTCTATAAACCAAGGTAATGCTGGCCATGTTCGTGGTGGGTCTGCAGATTTAACAGAAATCCTTGGAGTGTGTGGTCGGGTCAGCAGAAGGGGCTTTTGGTATACCAGAAACCACGATAAAACTGCTAGGAGACAAGCACTGGCTCTAAAGCTCCTTAGAAAGTCTCAAATAGAACAGATAGCATGGCCCTTAACTTCTATATATATTAATTTATGCAATGAATATTTGCCAAGTGTACACCAGACTTATTTGAAGAATCTAAGAATTTTCTGTATTTAGCTTATATCATGCTTTGGGGCAAGGGGTTTGGGGTTAGACCTGGGTTCTAGCAGTAGTCTTACTACTGACTAGATAGAGCAAGTTACTGAACCTTTAGGAACCTAGATTTCCTTACTGTGAAATTGGTACGATCATACCTAATTTCATAAAATGATTGTGAATATTAAGTTTGGAGAATGTCTGCACATTGCCCAGCCTAGTTTCTAAGTATATATTAGTTCCTGTCCTTCCCTTTTTGAAAATATCTGAAGTGCTTTTCAAGTCAGTTAAACACTCAGCCAGGTGCAGTGGTTCACACCTGTAGTGCCAGCTACTTGGGAGGCTGAGGTGGGAGGATTGCTTGAGCCCAGGAGTTTGAGATCAGCCTGGGTAACACAGCAAGACCCTATCTCAGAAAAAAATAAAAGAATATTAAAGCCTAGTGGGGGAGGCAGTGTGTAAACACAGGAGAAATTCCTGAGTTATGTGTCTTCTCCATGGTGCTGTGATTCAGTTGATATGTTTCCATCTTCCTCAGGTTTCTAGAGAGGAAGGATCTCCCCAGCTGTCTTCAGCAAGGCCGTCTCCTGCCCAGAGAAATAGTCAGCCTAGCAGTTCTACCATGATCAGCGTGCTTCGAGCGGGTGGAGCTCTCAGAAACATCTGGACCGATCACCAGATCAGGCAAGCCTTGTTTCCCAGCCGACGGTCCCCGCAGGAGAATGAGGATGACGAAGATGATTATCAGATGTTCGTGCCGTCATTTTCCTCCTCAGATCTGAACTCTACCAGACTATGTGAAGATAGCACTTCTAGTCGCCCTTGCAGCTGGCATATGGGACAGATGGAGTCCACAGAGACCTCCAGCTCTGGTCACAGGATTGTCAGGCGGGCCAGCAGTGCTGGGGAGAGCAACACGTGCCCTCCTGAAATAGGAACTAGTGACAGAACTAGGGAACTGCAGAACGGCCCCAAAACAGAAGGGCAGGAGGAGATGACTCCCTTTGGGTCATCCATAGAGTTGACTATTGATGACATAGACCATGTCTATGATAACATCAGTTATGAGGACTTAAAACTAATGGTTGCTAAGCGGGAAGAAGCTGAATCCACTCCCTCTAAATCAGGCAGGGACTCCGTTCGCCCCAAGAGCACCCCAGAGTTAGCCTTCACAAAGAGGCAAGCTGGCCACAGTAAGGGCTCTCTTTACGCACAAACAGATGGCACCCTCTCAGGTGGAGAGGCATCCAGCCAAAGCACGCACGAACTCCAAGCGGTTGAGGAGAACATCTATGACACCATAGGGCTCCCAGATCCTCCGTCGCTGGGTTTTAAGTGCAGCAGCCTAAAGCGTGCAAAGCGGAGCACCTTTTTGGGTCTGGAGGCCGACTTCGTGTGCTGTGACAGCCTGAGGCCATTTGTTTCCCAAGACAGCCTCCAGTTCAGTGAGGACGAAGCCCCTTACCATCAGGCCACCCCCGATCATGGTTATCTGAGTTTGCTGTATGACTCTCCCAGCGGTAACTTGTCTATGCCTCATAAGCCTGTATCTGATAAACTGTCCGAAGAAGTAGATGAAATCTGGAATGACCTGGAAAATTACATCAAGAAAAATGAAGACAAGGCCAGAGACCGTCTCCTGGCAGCGTTTCCTGTGAGCAAGGATGATGTGCCAGACAGGCTGCACGCAGAGAGCACCCCTGAGCTGAGCCGGGACGTGGGGCGCTCTGTGTCCACGCTGTCCCTGCCTGAGAGCCAGGCTCTCCTCACGCCCGTGAAGAGCAGGGCTGGCAGAGCCAGCCGCGCCAACTGCCCCTTTGAGGAAGACCTGATTTCTAAAGAAGACTCCTTTATGAGCCTTAACCGGCTTTCTCTGGCTAGTGAAATGCCCCTCATGGACAATCCCTACGACCTGGCCAACAGTGGCCTGTCTCAAACAGACCCAGAAAACCCTGACCTGGGGATGGAGGCCACAGATAAGACAAAAAGCAGGGTGTTTATGATGGCTCGGCAGTACAGTCAGAAGATTAAGAAGGCGAATCAACTTTTAAAAGTGAAAAGTCTGGAGCTGGAGCAGCCGCCGGCCAGTCAGCATCAGAAATCCATGCACAAAGACCTGGCTGCCATCTTGGAAGAGAAGAAGCAGGGAGGGCCCGCCATTGGTATGTGCACCCTGCCCTTCTTCCTTCTCCAAAGTAAGAGGGGAGAGCGGTTTTCAGATTTCAGATGTCCTTAAAACGGACACACCTGTGAGAACACTGACACTCAAGCTTTGTCATCTCAAAGACCACAGACAAAGCCATACTGGCCTTTCTCACATCACCTCCTGTGAATTATGCACATTGTAGCATGATTTGGCCTCAGAGGGTGGTGGTGTGCATGTAACATCTTACCTGCAGAGATAATATTTTAAGAAAGAGTTTTCTCTAAGGTAATCTAAAGTATGAAAAAGACAATCAGTTTTAACCTGTGATATCTCCAACTTTTCCAGTATATCAGTAATTTTTTAGGAGGAGGAGGAGTGTGTATGATCTTCTGAGGTTTGGAAGCATATAGAATAACATTGTTTCTGGCTTCAGGATCTCAACAAAAATGCCAACTCGTGCTAACAAAAAGAGGGGTTTTTTTGCATACTTTTTTTTTTTGAGACAGGATCTCACTGTCACCCAGGCTGGAGTACAATGACACGATCACAGCTCACTGCAGCCTCAGCCTCCCCAGGCTCAAGCAATCCTCCCACCTCAGCCTCCTGAGGTGAGACCAGAGGCACTAACCACCATGCCCAGCTACTTTTTACATTTTTTGTAGAGAAGGGGTTTCACCATGTTGCCCAGGCTGGTCTCGACTCCTGGCCTCAAGCAATCCTCTTGCCTCAGCCTCCCAAAGGGCTGGGATTACAGGTGTGAGCCACCACGCCAGCCATTGTACTTTCCTTAGTTGCTCGCACTATAAATCAATGGTTTTCTCACATATCTCCATTACTGCTCAATTTTATTTATTTATTTATTTTTTTTTTTTTTTTTTTTTTTTGAGATAGGGTCTGGCTCTGTCACCCAGGCAGGAGTGCAGTAGCATGAACATGGCTTACTGCAGCCTCTGCCTCCTGGGCTCAGGTGATCCTCCCACCTCAGCCTCTCTAGTAGCTGGGACTACAGGTGTGTACCACCACGCCCCGCTAATTTTGTGTGTGTGTGTGTGTGGTTTTTTTCTAGAGATGGGATTTTATCATGTTGCCCAGGCTGCTCTCAAACTCCTGGGCTCAAGTGACCCTCCCGCCTTGGCCTCCCAAAGTGCTAGGATTACAGGCGTGAGCCACCACACCTGGCCTACTGCTCAGTTTTTTTAAATAGCTGCTGTAACGCATTCAACACTATCTCATTTCGTATTTTCATATGTGCTTCTCAGTTTAATGCTTTAGTTAGACTCCTTTGTGGAGCACAACCAAACCAGAATCTTAGGTATGATATTGTAGGATCAGGACTATGGGAATGAGATGCTCATGGTTAGACTTTTTTGAAGGCCAAAATTTAACACTGATCTCTGGGGAAGAGCCTAGCTGTGAATAAAGCCCCTGATTGTCATAGAAAGAAAAGTCCAAAGGTAGTGGCTCTTGCCTGAGGAGCTTTTACCTCCAGGCGCAGAGAGATTTCTGGCTATAGGCTCAGGAATATGCATTTCAAATAGTATGCCCTTTTCATCATATTTTAAGAAATCCTGCCCCAGATTTTCTAACAAAGGACCACCTTAGTATCAAATGAGAGGAGTCTATTCTACAATTAAAAGTGAAAGCTGGGTGATGGCTTAGTATCAGGACAGGCTCTGATCATTAGCTTCATTATCAGCACATTGGGACAGGTTGATGCCACTAACTATTAAATGCTGTCTTTGGGATTGACATTGACATCCATGGAAACTGAAGAATAGGAAGGGCATATCCAAATCTTGAATGCACAAGTTACATAACAAGAATCTGTAGGGAACTTTTTTTTTAAGTTTGAGAGTATTTAAGAATTGTCTAAAGTTTTAATCTTCAGTACAATTTCTTAACAGATAGGGAAACAAAGTGCTGGAATTGATGCCTGAAGGATTTCACAGACTCTGAGTTCTTCTTTTTAATCAAATGAAGGTTTTGTATGCATGTGAGACTAGAATGCATGTATTTTTCTCCTTGCCATGATGCGCTATGAGTAATTCAAGTCCCTGTTCTGATGCTAGCGTTGCTAAGCTGGTTTGCTGTTACAGGGAAAGTGACTGAGTTCCCGCTGCAGGAGGACAATTTTGGTGGGGTAGGGGAATATATATGGCCTTAGAAACAGTTGTATATTGGCAATTGCAAGCACTAACTAAGTCTGGGTTGGGGCTCCTCAGCATAAGAGGAAATGTAATGCTGAAGTTTTTGATGATGATGGGTTATGCCCACAGACTACCACTGAAAAAGTAGTAATTCCCTGGGCCAGGTTGTTTTGAATATGGACCATCTGTTAAAATACAAAGCTCCAATCTTGATAGAAGCATGTCCTTTGATACCGAATCATTAGGGCCTACGACTACCTCGAGTAGTCTTCTTTTTTACCCACCTTTTTAAGTATTAAATGATTTCACATTGGGGTTTTCTTTTCACTTTTGGTTGGCTCTCCTTTTTGTTTTGCCTGCTGGTGTTGTCTTGGGATGCCCCAGGATCTTTTCTCAGCTTTGCGTCTGGGTCCTTTCTTGACATGGTGGGCTCCTGTCGACGTTCTCCCCAGCAAGGAGGAGGAAATCTCTCCCGAGTCATCTTCTGAGAGTGCTGTCTTCCCTGCCATCTGGCAGAGGCACGTCCCTAGGACCTGATGAGTTATATCCACACCTCGTCCAGCTGGGTGATCGAGACCACTTCCTGTGCCCACTAGGCTTTCCGTCAGTTGACATGATGACTCCTTTTCTCTTTCTTGTTTATCTGGGCACAGGACGTCGTAATCGAATGGACCGATTCTCCAGACTTCTCCGTGTGGGCCTTGCCGCTTTGCCAGGAGCTTGCTCTCGGTGCTGTGCGGAAGGAGGAGCACCTTATTCACCTGCCGAAACTCTCGAGCATCTTTATTGAACTCTCTAGCCGGGGTCTCCAGGCCCCGGCTCAGATTTCTGCCTATAAATCACCCAACCAGGTCCAGTTGCTCCCACATCTTAGAGCCTGTCATAGCATGCTGGCCATCTTGTTCCATCAGACCTTCCTCCTGATAGTCTTTGAGAGCAAGGAGGCCTTTGGGTTTCTGGGGTTTTTGGTGATGTTTCACATGGGAGAAAACTCCATACAGGCTTGAGAAATTTTCCTCCTTGTGTAGAGTAGGGAAGGCACAATTTTATGCTTTTGTCTGCATCTCGAGCAACATCAGAAACATTTATTTTAATCCTCTGTCTGGAGGATTAAAATGTTGTTTGATATTTCCCTTGGCAAACATTATTCTAAATTTTTGTCTGAGATCATAAGAACTCCAATTTTCAAATCTCAAAAAAGGCAATAAACCAGAGACATTCTTGCGATTGTCATGTAGTCATAATGTATATATTCTATACAACTGTTAATACTAGAACTAAGGATATGGGGGAGCCTCAACTCAGCTGACTAATACTAAGCTTTTTAGGCCAGAGGTGTCATCTCAGGCTGGCTGTTCCCTGTACATCTGGCTAATAGAATCTGTTTAATTACAGCTGGAGCTCTGGAAGCTTGTCTCTTGTTCACATAGATGTCACACAAGCTATAGACTCTTTTAGAAGGTCAAGCTGAAACAAAAAGCCCCTTAGATCAGCAGGTGCAGTGACTCACATCTGTATGGCCAGGCACAGTGACTCACACCTGTATTGCCTACTAGTGAGATACCTTTTATTCAAAATTGATAAATGGTCAACTCTATCATCCAAAGATAAACTGTTCCCATTATGAGTTATCTACAGGAAGCATTTTAGCTGTCTTCTTGCTTCCGCTTTTTCTGCTTATGACCTGATTTCCAGGCCACCTTTCCACTCCCAGTGGTATGGTCTCAGGAAAGTGCATCCCTTTTTAAAAGTAGGCTTAAAATAAAAGGAGTCTGGGTGCAGTGACTCACATCTATAATCACAGCACTTTGGGAGGCTGAGGCGGGCAGATCACTTGAGGTCAGGAGTTCAAGACCAGCCTGGTCAACATGGTGAAATCTCGTCTCTACTAAAAATACAAAGAATTAGCCAAGCGTGGTGGCGGGCACCTGTAATCCCAGCTACTCTGGAGGCTGAGGCAGCAGAATCGCTTGAACCTGGGAAGTGGAAGTTGCAGAGAGCCGAGATTGCGCCACTGCAATCCAGCCTGGGCAACAGAGTGAGACTCCATCTCAAAAAAATTAAAAAATAAGTAAAATAAAGAAGGGAGTGGAAAAAAAATCTGAGTAATGAATTAGTTATTCAGACCACTTTCTGTCTAAAACCATGCTAGGTCCTCTATAGGGAGTTGAACAAAATGTACAGCATTGTTCTCCCAGACCAAAAGCTCAGAGGCCAGGCGAGGTGGCTCACACGTGTAATCCTAGCACTTTGGGAGGCCGAAGCAGGAAGATTGCTTGAGCTCAGGAGTTTGTGACCAGCCTGGGCAACATAGCAAGACTTTCTCTCTACAAAAAATTTAAAAGTTAAAAATTTCCAGGCACAGTGGCTCATGCCTATAGTCCCGGGTACTCAGGAGGCTGAGGCAAGAGGATTATTTGAGCCCAGGAGTTTGAGGCTGCAGTGAGTTATGATTGTACCATTCCACTCTAGCCTGGCCAACAGAATAAGACCCTGTCTCAAAAAAAAAAAAAAAAAAGAAAAGAAAAGCTCAGGGACTAATAAAGTAACTTACATAAAATGGCCAGGTGCAGTGACTCACACCTGTAATCCCAGCACTTAGGGAGGCCAAGGCTGGTGGATCACTTGAGATCAGGAGTTCGAGACCAGCTTGGCTAACATGGCAAAACCCTGTCTCTACTATAAATACAAAAATTAGCCAGGCGTGGTGGTGGGCGCCTGTAGTCCCAGCTACTAGGAAGGCTGAGGCAGGAGAATCACTTGAACCCAGGAGGTAGATGTTGCAGTGAGCCAAGATCCTGCCACTGCACTCCAGCCTGGGCAACAGAGTGAGACTTTGTCTCAAAAAAACATAAAATGAAAATAAAGTAACCTACATAAAATAATTAGCAACACAGCAATACAAATTGTGTGTGTGTGCATGTGTGTGTGCACACACAGGCAACAGCTAGGTACACACTATGTAAGACTTCAGAGAAGAGAAATCAGAAAAGGATTCAAGTAAGGAGAAGATAGGGCTTATGGAGAATCTTGAGAGATGAGTAGGATTTGATTAAGCAAAGGACAAGGAGCGTATAATAAGACAAAGGCCTGGGAAATACTGTGGATATTTTGGATGATATGTGATTTCAGATTATCTGGGCTAAAGTCAAGATCTGATTGTTCTTACAAGACTTAATGGTTAAATTTTGATAATGGAATAGTTTGTTTGAATTTTTAAAGTTCTACATTTTCCAAAATTGTCATCTTCTTGGAACCTTGTAGAAGTTCAGAGCCTTCCTGATACAGCTGTGGGATCAGGCTCAGGGCTATACTGTATGTGAGAATGGCTTGAGCAGACCATCTGCCTTTCAGGCAGGTCTGCTAACTAATGACTATATTAAAGGTCCAGCTGATTTTGATTTGGTTTCATAGTTAATGAAATATTATAGTTTCAGGATGGCTACCATGGGCACACTGGTGTCTGTGGAGACTTTTACACTCTTTCTCTTAAGATGTTGCTAAACCCTAATTAGTATTAAGAGTCTTTACTGCACCTTTTATGGAATCATTTCTCAAGTTTTTGTAACTAGAAATTTCAACACTAATAATCTCTGTTCTTCCAAGGAATTTGGAGTTGAAAACTCAAAGGATCTGAGTATAGGTCTGTAATGAGAAGTTAGACTATTTACCTTGATCACAGGGAATAGGGGGTGAGGGATTGGGTTGCAATTAAAGGTCACACAATAACAGGTTGTTTCTCTCTCCTCCTAGAAGATAGACTCAAAAGAAATGGCAAAACTCACCTAAATGAGTATTTATTAGTAGTTTAAGTTCAAGAAATAATTTACTGATAACACATCATTAAAAATGTAAATAGCTTAAAGAAGAAGAAGAAAACAGTGTTATCTGCTGGTTGTCATATATAGGATACATTTCCTTCACAGAGATTGTGTCAATATGGTCTGAGCAAGATATAGGATGCGTTAGAGGAAGCTTGTCCAACCTATGGCCCACAGCTGCATGCAGCCCGTAACAGCTTTGAATGTGGCCCAACACAAATTTGTAAACTTTCTTAAAACATTAAGGTTTTTTTTATTTTGAGATTTTTAAAAAGCTCATCAGCTATCACTACTGTTAGTGTATTTTATGTGTGTCACAAGACAATTCTTCTTCCTCCAATGTCTCCTGGGGAAGCCAAAAGATTGGACACCCCTGCATTAGAGTTTTTTGATTCTAGGGTGGTTGTGCAGATACCTGGATTGGGGAGGGTGGCAGATCTTGAAATTGTCATCTCTGGGCTCCCATCTTAAATTTTTGCTAGCCAAAGAGAATCCCCTACCCATAGCATGGTTAATGTATTAATATTTAGAAATATCTGTACTCAGAATCAGGGCAAAGGGGAGAATGGACTTGTGGCTTAATTTTAAGCGGCAAAAGCTTTTGTGGAAGTAACTGTTAGGTCCTATTCTTGAACCAGTAGTAGAGAGCATTAGATTATTGAGTACATGCACAGACGGTTCCTTCTTAATGTCTTGGCGGCCTAGGCTTTAGTGCTCTGCTTCTTGGGGATGTGAAATGAGATGTGAGTTAGTCAATACATGTGGTTTTGAAGCACTTGAGGAGAGAACTTTCCTTAGTAGACATTGGTTCCCCAGACAATCGCAGTGGAGGGCTGCCTGGAAGCAAGAAGCGCAGGAACAGCCAGGAGCTGACTCCTCTAGGAGCAGCTGTCTGAGACAAAAGAAGAATGATGGGAAGCCAGGGGTAGCCATTGGATTGTGGATTGTGGCCATGCTGCTTTTTTTTGTTTGTTTATTTTTGTTTTAGATGGAGTCTCACTCTGTCACCCAGGCTAGAGTGCAGTGGCACGATCTCGGCTCACTGCAGCCTCCGCCTCCCAGGTTCAAGCAATTCTCCTGCCTCAGCCTCCCAAGTAGCTGGGACTACAGGTGCACGCCACCATGCCTGGCTAAATTTTTGTATTTTTAGTAGAGATGGGGTTTCACCATGTTGGCCAGGCTGGTCTTGAACTCCTGACCTCAAGTGATCCACCTGGTTTGGCCTCCAAAAGTGCTAGAATTATAGGCGTGAGCCACTATGCCCAGCCCTGCGATGCTGCTTTTAAAGACTGCTTGAATGATTTTTCATTGACCAGGCTGAAGTGCTGACTTTCTTACTTTTATGATGCATGTTTTCAGCACTGACACTGTTTTATGCTTATAAAGAACACTAGAAACTTTCATTATATATAGTGGACACTTGCAGACCTGCTGTTGAAACAAAATAATGGACAATTAGATGAAATTAAATGAACTTTTAGGTGGCATTTTTATTTATATTAAACCATGGATTTGTGTGTGTGTGTGTTGCTCAGAGTTCAAAGATTACTCATCCTTAGACATCAGTTAGTCTTGTCTACTGTCAAAATTTTAAAATACGTTGGTTAGAATGTTATTCTCTTATTTTTAATCTTCACGTATAGGAATTATCCTGTGTGTATTTACTGTTTCAATATTTGCCTTCCAGGTGCCAGGATTGCTGAGTATTCCCAGTTGTATGACCAGATTGTATTCAGAGAGTCTCCCTTGAAAATTCAGAAGGATGGCTGGGCCAGCCCTCAAGAATCCTCCCTCCTGAGGTCTGCGTCACCTTCCCAGGTCCACCATGGTAGTGAAGACTGGCTTCTGCATTCAACCTATAGTAATGGAGAGTTAGCAGATTTCTGTCTCCCACCAGAGCAAGACTTGAGGTCAAGATATCCCACGTTTGAGATCAATACAAAAAGTACTCCCAGGCAATTGTCCGCAGCTTGCTCTGTGCCTTCTCTTCAAACCTCTGACCCTCTGCCAAGCTCTGTGCAGAGATGCAGCGTGGTAGTAAGTCAGCCCAACAAAGAGAACTGGTGTCAGGACCATCTTTACAACTCCTTGGGTCGGAAAGGGATCAGCGCTAAATCTCAGCCTTATCACAGGTCCCAGTCATCTTCCTCCGTCTTGATCAACAAATCAATGGATTCCATCAACTACCCTAGTGATGTGGGAAAGCAGCAGCTGCTGTCTTTACACAGAAGTTCAAGGTGTGAGAGTCACCAGGACTTGCTGCCAGATATTGCTGACTCGCATCAACAGGGCACTGAAAAACTCTCAGATCTCACACTCCAAGACTCACAGAAAGTTGTGGTGGTCAATAGAAATTTACCCTTAAATGCCCAAATTGCAACACAGAATTATTTTTCCAATTTCAAAGAGACTGATGGAGATGAAGATGACTATGTGGAAATCAAGTCAGAAGAAGATGAGTCAGAGTTGGAGCTATCTCACAATCGTAGAAGGAAATCTGACTCAAAGTTTGTGGATGCTGACTTTTCTGATAATGTCTGCAGCGGCAACACATCGCATTCTTTGAATAGTCCGCGCACTCCAAAAAAGCCGGTTAACAGCAAACTTGGCCTTTCACCATATCTGACACCATATAATGATTCTGACAAACTGAATGACTATCTTTGGAGGGGGCCATCTCCCAATCAACAAAATATTGTCCAGTCTCTAAGGGAAAAATTTCAGTGTCTCAGTTCAAGCAGCTTTGCTTAAGGTTCTTCATAATAACTGCTTGAATCAACTTCTTATTTTGCTCATAAAACGTTACAGATACTGATGAGGTGTTTTATGTATACCAGATTAAAACAATTTTGTAAGAACCAGAGGTGTAAAATATACTTTCTTTTACAGCACAACTTTTTGAAATGGCTGACGATGCAGCCCGGATTGTACTGTAGCACATGTTGGCATCAACAGTATATTTTCTCATGCTGAGTGTCTTCATGTTTCATGTAAGTCAATCTTACTTGAAAGTTTTTAGACTTTTAACACGATGGCCATAACCTGACAATAGTGCCCACACCTTAAGAAATGCAATAATCCTTTCCTGTTATCCAGAAGGCCCAGGTAGTTTTATCCTGTGACTCAAAGGCAGCAAGGAGACTTTTTCACATTTTAAAAGGCAACGAAAGCTGTTGAAAGAATTATGCTTATATCTCACATTTTGGTTATATTTGTGGTAACACCTTAGGATAACGTAAGCCAGAGATCTGTAATTGGACTGCAGTCTGAGGTGCCCATTTTAGGGTTTTTGTGCTAGTATTCTTTTATGTCATTTTGATGCAGAAATTGTGTGACTGTTGAAAATTAAAATGTGGCGGGACCCATTTTCTGTACGCAGAACCCTTTACCTGTATTCCTGGACAAGGCCTAGAGAACGAGCTGCTCATCATGTTTCTAATATAATTTCTGGGGTGAAATGAATGATTTCCTTACTGGCTTAGAGAAAACCAAGGTCAATAAAATGCAGATTGACTTAACTATTAGAAAAGATGGGATGACTTCTGGGAACCACTTAACTCTTCAAATGACAGTTGAAAGAGAAAAAGCAGAACTGAAATCCCACCAGACCATTTTGTGTGCCTGTTTCTAATCAATACAAAGTTAAGCATGAGCTAAAATCAGACAAAGCACTTTAAATTTATCCTTTCCAGCTTTGCACATGCACCCTCCTGAGTTTGGGATTCTGCCAAATGACCAACTTGATCCTGGCCCTGAGGAGTCACTGGCTGCAGGAATAGGGCAAGAATCTATTTCCTAAACTACACATAACATGGGAGCCTTTTTTTCGTTGTTTTCAGGTATATTAAAGAATGAAATCTTTGGTTACTAGGTGCTGACTAATAACACCTTTTATATTCTGACCATTTGTCACATTTCATTGTGATACTGTATACTGATCTAACTCCTTATGAAAGGCAACAAACAAAAACAAGACATTGAATAAAAAAAAAATCAAGCTAAAGAGAAAAATGAAGGCAGATATATTGCAACTTTATGAACATATTCTATTTTATTGAAGACTGCAATTAATGCAGCAAGAATGCTTTCTCAAGCGGTGGCCTTTGTATTCTCATTTTAATCAGGTGTACATTCTATGGCCTCTCCCCCATGCTGTTAGTTTCTATTTTAAAAGATACAATAATATATGTAGGGAAAGGGGCCTGGGCTCTTCATTTAAAGGTAAGCAGTAATATTGAGTAAGTGACATAATTCTTTTTCTCTTTGTTAAGTCCTATGCCTCTTTTTCTTAACTGTAAAACATAGAATATGAGCGTTTTTATCTTACAAATAGGTACCTAAGGCATGTGATTTTATTTTTAAATAACAAAAAATAACCCAAGTTTCTTGCTTCTCCAAAGTATTCTTCTCATAGCTTATAAAAGAAAGTCCACATTGAATAGCATGGTCTGGAAACATTCCTTCTTTATTGTCTTTATTTGAACATGATACGAGTTTCCAAGATGAAATGATCGAAAAAGATAAGTACCACAAGAAAGTTTTTTGTGTTTGTTTGTTTTTTTCTTGAGACTGAGTCTCTCTCTGTTGCCCAAGCTGGAGTGCAATCTTGGCTCACTGCAGCCTCCACCTCCCCAGTTCCAGCGATTCTCCTGCCTCAGCCTCTTGAGTAGCTGGAATTACAGGTGCCTGCCACCACACCTGGCTAATTTTTGTGTTGTTAGTAGAGGCGGGGTTTCATCATGTTGGCCAGGCTGGTCTCGAACTCCTGATCTCATGATCCGTCTGCCTCGGCCTTCCAGAGTGCTGGGATTACAGGCATGAGCCACTGCGCCCGGCCAAGAAAGTATGTTTTTAGAGGTGTGTGTAAGTGCATTTGTATTACCTATGAACAAAATTACCTGACTCTTGTCCCAGGAAAGCTGTTTCGCATTTTCGCTTTTTGATTGGTATTATCCAATTCTATATAGTTCATATTATTGTTCTGTCTGACTCTCAGAAATTACTTCTTCACGCCAGTGTCTTGTTGCATGACTTTGATGTCACCTATAGGAATACACCTCACTGCACGTAAGTGGGTATCTTACTGTATAAAAGGTCTACATGGCTTTAGGTTTTAGGACAAATGTGTAGATTTATAGATCATTTCTGTTGGCCAGGACACAGATTTTGAGAGCTGTGTGTATATATATATAATCATGTTTGTATTTTTTTCTTGAAAGTTATCAATTGCTTTTGTTTAAAATAGTTTGTTTTAGAGGTGGGGTGGGGATGTATATAACGGGGAAAAGTTATATGTACTTTAAAGTATGTCAAGTTCTTACTAGTTTCCTGTACTGAAGGTTCAATTTTTTTTATATAAGTTTACTTTTCACCTGCTCTATTCTTTGTGGGGAAAAAATGCATCTAGAGAAACATAGTTTAAATACTGTATATAAGATAATGAAAGTAACGTCCATTATTTAATAAAGTTTGTAAAGTACAAGGTAATTTATAGTGTGAATTAATGTGTTTATTTTAGAACATCAAGATGTTTCCAAACTACATTTAGCTATAATACTTTTTCTTGTGAACCATGGAGAAAATGGTGCAGGGTCACAATGATATAACTATGTCTCAGTGGCCCATGATAGACCATTTTCTACATCTTTGGATTACCTTTGAAACAGTGAATTTGGTGTCTAGGATTTTTGTTTTCTTGAGAGAAAGCTAAATTAGATCAGTTGCTAAATTACCTTTTGAAAAAATTTGCAGTAAGTAACAGAAGACATTCTTTTAACTTTTATTATTGAATCAAAAAATTAATATAGCCGGGCATGGTGGTTCACACCTGTAATCCTAGCACTTTGGGAGGCCAAGGTGAGTGGATCACTTGAGGCCAGGAGTTTGAGACCAGCCTAGCCAACATGGTGAAACCCTGTCTCCACTAAAAATGGATGGTAGTGCATGCCTGTAATCCCAGCTACTCAGGTGGCTGAGGCACGAGAATCGCTTGAACTAGGGAGGCAGAGGTTGCAGTGAGCTGAGATCACGTCATTGCGCTCTGGCCTGGGCAACACAGACTCTGTCTCAAAAAAAAAAAAGAAAATTACTATAGAAGTTTTTGGCACAAATTGAGGGTTTTTTCATGTAACTTCATGTTCTTAATTTTCTTTAATAGAAAGTTTACAGGGAACAAAAATATGCTGCTATTAGTTGATAATTACAGACACTTTCCAAAGCAACTCTTTCCAAATGTAAGCAAAAAGCCCTACCCCATTATAATGAAAATGTGGATTACCTGACTTTCCTCAGACTGAAGAAACAGCCTTCGGCTTTTAGTGTATTTTAGAGAGAAGAGTTTTCCAACTTCACACTGAGGAGCCCTCAGATCTGCCTTATCTTCCTGCTCCACCTTGAGGTGGAAAATGGATGGGTTCGCTCCAAGTTCAGTTTAGAGAAACAAATAACAGGAGAATAACCATGCCCCGTGTAAATGGTAAACATAAATTCAGTCCTTAAAGAAAAATTTTAATGAGCAGGCTTATAATGAGCTATAAATACAGCTGTTGAACATGAATACTTAATAAGATTTGTCTATTAAGTTTTTTTTTAGTAAAAACAATAAAAAATCTCTATTTGAAAGAGCAAATGTTAATACTTCAAGAACTCTGAGATCCTCTAATGCTGTATAACTTTCTCTATCTGGATTGTGATAAGTACACTCAATTCTTTTTTTTTTTTTTTTTTGAGACAAGGTCTCACTCTATCAGCCCAGACTGGAGTGCAGTGGCATGATCTCAGCTCACTGCAACCTCTGTCTCCTGGGGTTCAAGCGATTCTCCTACCTCAGCCTCCCAAGTAGCTGGGATTACAGGTGCACACCACCATGCCCAGCTAATTTTTGTACTATTAGTAGAGACAGGGTTTCACCATGTTGGCCAGGCTGGTCTCGAACTCCTGACCCCAGGTGATCCTCCCGCCTCAGCCTCCCAAAGTGCTGGGATTACAGGCATAAGCCACGTGCCTGGCCTTGTTGGTGTTTTTTTTAAAGAGACATGGTCTCACCAAGGCTGGTCTTGAGTTCCTGGCCTCAAGTGATCCTCCTGCCTTGGCCTCCCAAACTGCAGGGATTACAGGCATGAGCTATCATGCCTACCCTTTTTTTCAATGTTTTCTGTTTAACAAAATCATATATATATATGCTTATATATATTTATATAGAGAGATACTGTGGAAATTTTGCTGTATTAAAAAGCTTAATGCAAAATATGATTGCACAACCTATATAACTGTAAATTAATAAAATTTGGAATGTCTGGTGTATAGCATATTTGAAAGCTCTTTAACAGAAGATCAAAAATTCCTTTTTGAAAGAATATTCTAGGCCAGGCATGGTGGCTCACGCCTGTAATCCCAACACTTTGGTAGGCGAGGCGGGTGGATAACCTGAGGTCAGGAGTTCGAGACCAGCCTGGCCAACATGATGAAACCCTGTTTCTACTAACAATACAAAAATTAGCTGGGCATGGTGGTGGGCGCCTGTAATCCCAGCTACTTGGGAGGCTGAGGCAGGAGAATCGCTTGAACCCAGGAGGGGGAGGTTGCAGTGAGCCGAAATCTTGCCATTGCACTCCAGCCTGGGTGACAAGAGCAAGACTCCATCCTCAAAAAAAAGAAAAATATAATATTCTAAAATTTAGCATGTGCAACCATTGTCTGACCAGTTGAGGTAGAAATGGCTTTATCAGCCCCTCACAGTGCTGGGCAACTTGTAGTGTTCCATACATTTTAATCATTGAATAGAGTTAAAAATTCGTCTGAGCTCAAAGCATGTGAAAAACATATTCAAACCAGATACACAAAGGAGGGAAGTCACAACAACAGCAAATAAGTTGCTTTAAAAAAATTCACAGCACACTCAGAAATCTGGTGGTATCAACTTTCTCTAGAGTTCTTATTAGGTAAGTCAGGGGAGGTGGCATTTTGGAAAGACTCTCTGCGCCTTTCCCATCTCATGGCTGATAGAATTCCAGAGACATTTACTCTGCAGATTTCCAGTAACCTTTTAGGCTAAGCATCTACATGGGCACAGGAGGGTGTGATTATCAGACCCTCCTCAAAATTCCATGTAGACCACTGCCTGTCCTGATAACTGCTTTTGATCATATTGGATTTCTGAGGGCGCTGTGAATTTTTTTAAAGCAACTTACTTGCTGCTGTTGTTACTTCCCGCCTTTTGATGTGATGAGATCATAGAGCACCCTAGCATGTAGATGTGGGGTTGAAGTCAAATAAGGTGGAAGGAGAAGGCCCAGAATGCCTCGATTTGGGGTGCCAAAAAACACACTTGCCCAGTTTACAATTTTGGTACACATCTGTGGATCAAAGTTCACCTTATATATCTGTGAAAAACAAGAGTCTTATTTTCCTGACAATGGCTTAGTCACATGCATCATACAATAGGAAAGAAAGACAAGCAGGCAGTTCCACCTCATTGGTTCCAAAACCATGTTTATCAAGCTCAATATAAAACAACAGGGCTTCGATGGTGATCAAATCATCTGTTCTAATGGGCAAATATAAGCCCCCAATTTGCCCTCCTGTTTACATAGCAATGTATGCCTCTTCACATAGTTCTCATGGAACCATCAAGACCACGGGGTAAGCAGATTCCTGCTACTAAACCACAGTTAAGTCAGAGGCTGCAAACTGCTGGCCCAGGGGCTCAATCTGGCTTGTGCAATTTTATTTATTTATTTATTTATTTATTTATCTATTTGGAGACAGTCTCGCACTGTTGCCCAGGCTAGAGTGCAGTGGCGTGATCTCAGCTCACTGCAACCTCCACGTTCCGGGCTCAAGCAATTCTCCTGCCTCAGCCTCCCAAGTAGCTGGGACTACAGGCACATGCCATCACACCTGGCTAATTTTTGTATTTTTAGTAGAGACAGGGTTTCACACCATGTTGCCCAGGCTGGTCTCAAACTCCTGGGCTCAAGTGATCCACCCACCTCAGCCTCCCAAAGTGCTGGGATTACAGGCGTGAGCCACCACACCCGGCCCTTGGCTTTTACAATTTTAGAAAGGCTTAAGCATAAAATCCAAATTTCCACCTCTTAAAAAAAAAAAAAAAAAGATGTGGTCTGTGTGGACCTGGATTCTGGTGAGGCCAATGCTGTGAGATCTAAGGAGGGGATCTAAAGGTGAAAGTCACCCTAAAAGGTGGACACTTGCTTTGACCTTTGGGGGAAATGGTTCCTTTATGCTTCATTATGGACTTCGTCAACAAATTTAAAGCAACCGTGGTACACTTGAAATACAGATGCTTTAGGTAGAAAATAAGAAATCTCTCCTCTTAAGGTAAAATAAACATACGTCACAAAGATCTCTAGAACGTATAGCTGCTTTGGGAGAAGTTTTATACCTGGTCCACTTCCCTAGTTAATACTGTATTATCTACCCATCCTCTAGAAGCCTCCAGAGGCTTCAGGTCTGTGATACCAAATCATCTCCACTCCATTCTCCTTTAATATGAATTCACCTGAATTCACTACTATATATACTCTGTTTCCCAAAACACCATCTCTAGGGTCAAACTCCCCTCTTTTTTTTTTTTTTTTTTTGAGACGGAGTCTTGCTCTTTCGCCCAGGCTGGAGTGCAGTGGCCCGATCTCAGCTCACTGCAAGCTCCGCCTCCTGGGTTCACGCCATTCTCCTGCCTCAGCCTCCCGAGTAGCTGGGACTACAGGCGCCCGCCACCACGCCCGGCTAATTTCAAACTCCCCTCTTGAGTGCAAGGAGGATTGAAGATTTTTTCCTGCAGGACATCTCTGAGTTGTCCAGAGCCAATGTCATTTTTCCCCATGTACAACTCCTTTCTTCCTCAGAAGCTCCTCCTCTAGTTTGCAGTCTTTTTGTTGGACTACTGCAACAGCGTCCTAACTGGTTGTCCTGCCACTGTCTTCCCCACTTCCTGTCTTTTATTCTGTGTTTTAAACACAGAATAAAATCCTCCAGGGCCGAGCGCGGAGGTTCACACCTGTAATTCCAGCACTTTAGGGGACAGAGGCAGGCAGATCACTTAAGGTCAGGAGTTTGAGACCAGCCTGGCCAAAGTGGTGAAAACCCGTCTCTACTAAAAATACAAAAATTACCCAGGCTTGGTGGGCACGCCGGTAATCCCAGCTACTCAGGACGCTGAGGCAGGAGAATCTCTTGAACCCAGGAGGCGGAGATTGCAGTGAGCCAAGATCACGCCAGTGCACTCCAGCTTGGGCAACAAAGCGAGACTCCATCTCAAAGAAAAAAAAAATCCTCCACAAAGCCCCCCATAATCTGTCTCTGCCTTTATATGAATAAGAGCTGCTCCCTCTGCCTGCAATACCCCTCCCCTACTATCCAAAGGGAAACCTGCTAAGTCCTCAAAACCCAGCTCAGAAATGATTGCCAAGAACTGTGAGATTTTACCCAGCTTGCAAGCTAACAAGGTAACCTGCCTCAGTTTCATAAATACTGGCAGAAGACACAAGACTCCTGGGTAAGAGATGAAGGACATGATTACAGCACAGCCGGCAGCATGAGCTTTACATTTCCATTGCTTCCCCTCACCCCTCTAGTCTCAGAGCAGCCCAGGGGGTTGTTGTACACACAGTGGTTCATTCCACAGCAGAGGAGCCCTGAGCTCAGAAATCCCCAAACTTAAAAGAAGCTACTAGCAAATCTGCCCAACCTTTGCCCCTGGAGGGAGACATTATCTTTATTCTGTGGAGGCAAACAAATCTGCCTTCTGCCCTAAGGGGAGATACTATTTCTATCTTCCAAGGCTGTATGCTCTAAAAATGTCCTTGAATTGATAGTCTGGGGTAAGAGAATAATACAAGACATGAAGTAATACAAAATTAGGAGACCCCTAAAGAATGGTGTCAAAACCATGCTAATTTTGTGACATACAAGTTTTTTTTAATTTTTATCCAATATGATTAAGGATGGAGAAAGACTGTTAATCCCAAATGAATCAGAATACACATTGGTATAGAATATTATAAATGAATTTAGCAATATGAATCAGTAACATTAAAAATTCATCCTCTTTTAGCCATTAATTAGACTTCCGGAAATTTATTCTAAGAGAATAAATTCAACGGCAGTTAAAGATTTGTGTATCAAATTGAAAGGTGAATCTGGCTGGTCTTCTGGGTCGGGTGGGGACTTGGAGAACTTTTCTGTCTAGCTAAAGGATTGTAAATGCACTAATCAGTGCTCTGTGTCTAGCTAAAGGTTTGTAAATGCACCAATCAGCACTCTGTAAAATGGACCAATCAGCAGGATGTGGTGGGGCCAAATAAGGGAATAAAAGCAGGCCACCCGAGCCAGCAGCGGCAACCCACTTGGGTCCCCTTCCATGCTGTGGAAGCTTTGTTCTTTCACTCTTCACAATAAATCTTGCTGCTGCTCACTCTTTGGGTCCGCACTGCCTTTATGAGCTGTAACACTCACCACAAAGGTCTGCAGCTTCACTCCTGAAGCCAGTGAGACCACAAACCCACCAGGAGGAATGAACAACTCCGGATGCACCGCCTTTATGAACTGTAACACTCACTGCGAAGGTCTGCAGCTTCACTCCTGAAGTCAGTAAGACCACGAACCCACCAGAAGGAAGAAACTCTGGACACATCTGAACATCTGAAGGAACAAACTCCGGACACACCATCTTTAAGAACTTTAACACTCACCGCGAGGGTCCACAGCTTCATTCTTGAAGTCAGCGAGACCAAGAACCCACTGGAAGGAACCAATTCTGGACACATTTTGGTGACCACGAAGGGACCATTGACTATTGCCAAGCGGTGAGTACCATCGGACCCATTTTGCTTGCTATTCTGTCCTATTTTTCCTTAGCATTTGAGGGCTAAATATTGGGCACCTGTCGGCCAGTTAAAAGCAACTAGCGTGGCCACCAGACTAAAGACATGGATGTCAGGATTTCTGGGAAAGGGCTCTCTAACAAGCCCCCACTCTTTGGAGTTGGGAGCATTGGTTTGCCACTTTTCCTGTACTTCCGGGCTGAGCCGAGGGTTGACAGAGAGGAAAGCCATTCAGCTCCGAGGTCCTGAGAACAAGTTGGTTGACCCTGCAGCCATGAGCGAAACTCTCCAAGTCATGTTGCCCAAGCCAGACTCTCTCATTTATTCTATCTACCTTGACCCTTGCCTCCTGGGTCCTAATGCCTGCCAGACAAACTCCCTCTCACCTCTCTTCTCCGAGGCTAGTCCCGCTTCTAAAAACCACTCCCTGTCTCTGGTGCTTTTCTAGTTTCTCCTATAAGAATGATTTCTAGTACAAACTCCAGGACTCTGTTACCTTCTTTAGGCACCTGGGCTCACCAATCAGAAAAACATAATTTTTCCCAAAGCCCTATCGTAGGGGATACTATCTGGAATTTTAGGATACCTCCTCAGACAAGTGGGCCTAACAAAAGCTATTCCTGAAGCTAGGATATGGGGAGCCTCAGAAATTGTATCCTTCCTATTCATATAAGTGAGGACAAAAGGCATCACTCTTTCAACTCTGGAGATCACTTCCCTCCCTCAGAGCAAAAAATGCCTGCGCAGTCCAAATCAGGCTAAAAGACCCCATCACTTTTCCTTATCAAAGGCAGTATCCCTTAAGGCCTGAAGCTCATAAAGGATTACAGGATATTGTTAAACATTTAAAAGCTCAAGGCTTAGGAAATGCAGCAGTCCCTGCAACACCCCAATTCTAGGAGTACAAAAACCAAACGGTCAGTGGAGACTAGTGCAAGATCTTAGACTCATCAGTGAGGCAGTAATTCCTCTATATCCAGTTGTACCCAAACCCTATACCCTGCTCTCTCAAATACCAGAGGAAGCAGAATGGTTCACTGTTCTGGACCTCAAGGATGCCTTCTGTATTCCCCTGCACTCTGACTCCCAGTTTCTCTTTGCCTTTGAGGATCCCACAGACCACATGTCCCAACTTATGTGGACGGTCTTGCCCCAAGGTTTTAGGGATAGCCCTCATCTGTTTGGTCAGGCACTGGCCCAAGATCTAGGCCATGTCTCAAGTCCAGGCACTCTGTTCCTTCAGTATCTGGATGATTTACTTTTGGCTACCAGTTCAGAAGCCTCGTGCCAGCAGGCCACTGTAGATCTCTTGAACTTTCTAGCTAATCAAGGGTACAAGGTGTCTAGGTCAAAGGCCCAGCTTTGCCTACAACAGGTCAAATATCTAGGCCTAATCTTAGCCAGAGGGACCAGGGCCCTCAGCAAGGAACGAATACAGCCTATACTGGCTCATCCTCACCCTAAGACATTAAAACAGTTGTGGGGGTTCCTTAGAATTACTGGCTTTTGCCAACTATGGATCCCCGGATACAGTGAGATAGTCAGGCCCCTATATACTCTAATCAAGGAGACCCAGAGGGCAAATACTCATCTAGTAGAATGGGAACCAGGGGGAGAAACAGCCTTCAAAACCTTAAAAGGCCCTAGTACAAGCTCCAGCTTTAAGCCTTCCCACAGGACAAAACTTCTCTTTATATGTCACAGAAAGAGCAGGGATAGCTCTTGGAGTCCTTATTCAGACTCGCGGGACAACCCCACAACCAGTGGCATGCCTACGTAAGGAAATTGATGTAGTAGCAAAAGGCTGGCCTCACTGTTTAAGGGTAGTTGCAGCGGCGGCTGTCTTAGTGTCAGAGGCTATCAAAATAATACAAGGAAAGGATCTCACTGTCTGGACTACTCATGATGTAAATGGCATACTAGGTGCCAAAGGAAGTTTATGGTTATCAGACAACCGCCTACTTAGATACCAGGCACTACTCTTTGAGGGACCGGTGCTTCAAATACGTACGTGCATGGCCCTGAACCCTGCCACTTTTCTCCCAGAGGATGGGGAACCAATCATGCATGACTGCCAACAAATTATAGTCCAGACTTATGCTGCCCAAGATGGTCTCTTAGAGGTCCCCTTAGCTAATCCTGACCTTAACCTATATACCCATGGAAGTTCATTTGTGGAGAACGGGATATGAAGGGCAGGTTATGCCATAGTTAGTGATGTAGCTGTACTTGAAAGTAAGCCTCTTCCCTCAGGGACCAGCGCCCATTTAGCAGAACTAGTGGCACTTACCCAAGCCTTAGAACTGGGAAAGGGAAAAAGAATAAATGTGTATACAGATAGCAAGTATGCTTATCTAATCCTACATGCCCATGCTGCAATATGGGAAGAAAGGGAGCTTCTAACCTCTGGGGGACCCGCATTAAATACCACATGGAAATTATGGAGTTATTGCACACAGTGCAAAAACCCAAGGAGGTGGCAGTCTTACACTGCCAAAGCCATCAGAAAGGTGAAGGAGAAAAGGCAGAAGGAAACCACTGGGCAGATACTGAGGCCAAAATTGCTGCCAGGTGGAACCTCCCATTAGAAATACCTAAGGAAAGACCCTTGGTATGGAACAACCCCCTCCAGGAGATTAAGCCCCAGTATTCCCCAATTGAAACAGAATGGGGACTTTCACGGGGACATAGTTTTCTCCCCTCAGGGTGGTTAACGACAGAAGAAGGAAAGGTACTTATTCCCAAAGCCAGCCAGTGGAAAATACTTAAAACTCTCCACCAAACTGTTCATATGGGTATTGAAAACACTCATCAAATGGCCAAATCCCTATTTACAGGGCCAAATCTCCTCCAGACCATGTGACAGGTAGTCAAAGCCTGTGAGGTATGCCAAAGGAATAATCTCTTGGTCCATCGTAAGGCCCCTGTGGGGGGACAAAGAATAGGTCACTATCCCGGAGAGGACTGACAGTTAGACTTCACCCATATGCCTAAGTCAAAGGGATTTCAATACTTGTTGGTCTGTGTTGATATCTTTAAAAATTGGATAGAAGCTTTCCCCCGCAAGACAGAGAAGGCTCAGGAAGTGATTAAAGTTCTAATTCATGAAATAATTCCTAGATTTGGGCTTCCCCAAAGCTTACAGAGTGACAATGGTCTGACTTTTAAAGACATGATAACTCAGGGAGTTTCCAGGGCACTAGTGATACAACAGCATCTTCACTGCACCTGGAGGCCACAATCCTCAGGGAAGGTCAAGAAGGCAAATGAAACACTCAAGAGGCACTTAAGGAAACTAACACAAGAAACTCATCTCCCATGGCCTACTCTTTTGCCCATGGCCTTGTTGAGAATCCAAAATTCTCCTCACAAAATGGGGCTCAGTCCACATGAAATGCTGTAGGGATGACCTTTTCTCACAAATGACCTCCTACTTGATCAGGAAATGGCCAACTTGGTCAAAGATACAATTTATTTGGCAAAATATCAACAAAACCTTAAAAACCTACCTGAAGGATGTCACAGAGAAAAGGGAACAGAGTTGTTTCAACTAGGAGATCTAGTGTTGGTCAAATCTCACCCCTCTACCTCCCCATCTATGAACTCTTTGTGGGAAGGACCATACTCGGTAATCCTCTCTAACCCCACTGCAGTTAAGGTGGCAGGAGTGGAATCTTGGATTCACCACACCCGAGTTACATTTTGGACATCCCCTGAGGAACCTGCAGGACTGTCAGCTCAGGAGTCCCAAGATAAGCCAGACCAGCCTCGATACACCTGCGAACCATTGGAGGACTTGCATCTCCTATTTCGGAAGGAAACATCCCAGACTAAAAAGGCTCCTACCGCTGATCCTGAAGAAAAATCCCTTTCTCCTTAAAAAAGATAAGTGAAAACCTACATAATCTTTAACACCTCTCCTTGCCCCTTTAATGGAATCCTTTTACTATTTCATCATATTATTAAGCAGCATACTAACCATACTCTTTGCGATAGGACTGTATACTGTAGCTCCTGCTGGGAGAAAAATCCTAATCACATCAACCTTCTATCTTCCTTCCTTCTGACAGCAATTTACTCCTGCCTTTAACTCAGACTGGATAAAATGATCTCGTCTTCCAGAGCACCCTCTTTACCTTCCTATTTACTCTTTGCCTATCTATCCCTCCTGCTTCCTTGGATAACTCATACAATTGCCCCTCCCCTTCCACTAGCTCCTAATTACCTCTACAAGTCTCTCAACTTAACCTACTCTCTGTTAAACCAGTCCAATCCTTCCCTGGCAAATGACTGTTGGCTTTGTATCTGTCTATCAACCTCTGCTTACACTGCCACTCCCATTCCTGCAAAAAACTGGGTCTTTACCAAATTAACCTACCACCCTCGTTATGAAGGAAAAGACCCTTTCTGACTTTTAAATATGCAATCATTAGCCAACTTCCCCATCTCTGATAGGAACAAGAATACCCTAACAGGATGTGCAATCCAACTTTTACGTTCTTACATTTCCAACCTCACCTATTACACAAGCAATGAAAAGCCCATACACGGCCCTGTAACTACAAATACTATCTTAACTTTCCAAGCCCCTTTATGCATCCAGCGCAACCTGTTATCAGGCCTGCCCCTGGGGCACTTACTACCCCATCAGTGTAATTACATGCTACAACTTCAAGCCCCAACTGATCATAGTAACTTCTGAGTCACCCAAACAGCTCCATTTAGATGGCTTGTCTGCTTCTTGGGGCCCCCAAAAATCATCACCTCCTCCCTACTTAACAAACAGTCCAGGGTTTGTAATGGCAAACATACTCCCTGCAGGACCATTCACCCCTGGACCCCCTGCAGCAGCGCCCCCACCACTAGTGAATGCCTTCTCATCCCCTCTTTCAATCACTCTCTCGAATGGTTCCTAGTAGATATAAAATGTTTTCTTCTCCAATGGGAAAATAGAACACAGGGAGCCACTCAGTTTGCTCCCAACACCCCTTTCCAGCCGCTCACTGGAGCTACCTTGGAAAGTACTCTAGGAGTATGGGAAAATGAAAACAACAAATTCACACACCTTTTTAACATACACAACCAGTTCTGTCTACCCAGCCAAGGTATACTCTTCTTATGTGGAATGTCGACCTATATCTGCCTCCCCACTAACTGGACAAGCACCTGCACCTTAGTCTTTCTAAGTCCCAACATTAATATTGCCCCGGGAAGTCAGACCTTATCAGTACCCCTCAAAACTCAAGTCCGCCAGCGCAAAGCCATACAACTAATACCCCTACTTATAGGGTCAGGAATGGCTACTGCTACAGGAACTGGAATAGCCAGTTTATCTACTTCATTATCCTACTACCACACATTCTCAAAGGATTTCTCAGACAGTTTGCAAGAAATCACGAAATCTATCCTTACTCTACAATCCCAAATAGACTCTTTGGCAGCAGTGACTCTCCAAAACCGCTGAGGCCTAGACCTCCTCACGGCTGAGAAAGGAGGAGTCTGCACCTTCTTAGGGGACGAGTGTTGTTTTTACACTAACCAGTCAGGGATAGTACGAAATGCCGCCCGGCATTTACAGGAAAAGGCTTCTGAAATCAGACAACGCCTTTCAAACTCTTATGCCAACCTCCTGAGTTGGGCAACATGGCTTCTTCCCTTTCTAGGTCCCGTGGCAGCCATCTTGCTGTTACTCGCCTTTGGGCCCTGTATTTTTAACCTTCTTGTCAAATTTGTTTCCTCTAGAATCAAGGCCATCAAGCTACAGATGGTCTTACAAATGGAACTCCGAATGAGTTCAACTAACAACTTCTACCGAGGACCCCTGGACCGACCCACTGGCCCTTCCACTGGCCTAAAGAGTTCCCCTCTGGAGGACACCACAACTGCAGGGCCCCTTCTTCACCCCTATCCAGCAGGAAGTAGCTAGAGCAGTCATCGGCCAAATTCCAAACAGCAGTTGGGGTGTCCTGTTTAGAGGGGGAATTGAGAGGTGAAGCCAGCTGGGCTTCTGGGTTGGGTGGGGACTTAGAGAACTTTTCTGTCTAGCTAAAGGATTGTAAATGCACCAATCAGTGCTCTGTGTCTAGCTAAAGGTTTGTAAATGCACCAATCAGCACTCTATAAAAATGGACCAATCAGCACTCTGTAAAATGGACCAATCAGCTCTCTGCAAAATGGATCAATCAGTAGGATGCAGGTGGGGCCAAATAAGGGAATAAAAGCAGGCCACCTGAACCACCAGCAGCAACCCACTTGGGTCCCCTCCACACAGTGGAAGCTTTGTTCTTTTGCTCTTCACAATAAATCTTGCTGCTGCTCACTCTTTGGGTCTGCACTGCCTTTATCAGCTGTAACACTCACCACGAAGGTCTGCAGCTTCACTCGTGAAGCCAATGAGACCACAAACTCACCGGGAGGAATGAACAACTCTGGATGCGCTGCCTTTATGAGGTGTAACACTCACTGCGAAGATCTGCAGCTTCACTCCTGAAGCCAGCGAGACCACGAACCCACCGGGAGGAACGAACAACTCCGGACGCGCCGCCTTTATGAACTGTAACACTCACTGCGAAGGTCTGCAGCTTCACTCCTGAAATCAGCGAGACCACGAACCCACCAGAAGGAAGAAATTCTGGACACATCTGAACATCTGAAGGAACAAACTCCGGACACACCATCTTTAAGAACTTTTAACACTCACCTCGAGGGTCCACAGCTTCATTCTTGAAGTCAGGGAGACCAAGAACCCACTGGAAGGAACCAATTCCGGACACAAAATGTCTCCATGCATGCCTCACCTGCAGTACCATACGCTGGTTGATATTAATAATAAGACAGATTTTGCAGAGCATTGTTGGTGCGTATGCTACCCATACTCCTATGGACCAGGCTTGCACCTTCCAGGGCCATGCTTTCCAGCCTAAACAATCACAGACCAGGCCCAGACTGCACTCCCTGGGAGCTTCGGAAAAAGCTGCATCAAACCAGAGCTTCTCCCCAAGCCCAGCAAACCACTCATGGCTCAGGTAGTCCTTCCTGGGAGACCAAAGTGTTGGAAATAAATGCTTATTCCCCGATGTTGCAGAGAAGAATCCGCAATTAGACAAAATGTTTCCTCAACAGGAAACTCTTTTTACTCTTTGCAGAAAGGGTGGTGCCTGTCAGCAATCCTGCCAGGAGTACCCACAAAGTAAAAAAGATACTGGAATATTTTTGCCTTACACATGTGGTCCCTATTGCTGTGTCCTGACTCCATTGGCTGGAGCCAGACCTCACAATCTAAACTAAAACCCGATTGGCTAACAGTTCAAAACTTTTTAAAATAGGTAAAGGCAGTGAGGAACAAAGGAAAAAAAGGAAGTTGCTTATGAAAGGACTTAGAAAAGTAGTAATATTCCCAAATAAGGGAGGAGGGTAGGCTGCAAGCTGGGACACGCCTGGGCATGTCCAGCACGAATATTCTGACTAAGGTACAAGGACATAGAATGTACTACATGCCTGTGAGCATGTTTAACAGATACTGAAGTCAGAGTATGCTTATTCTGTTACCTTTGCTACATAAGGCTTAACAGAGAGTTATTACTATAAAATAAGAAACTTAAAGTTAGTTTTGAGAAAAGATATCAATAACATTTATGATTTAAAGGGATTTGAAGAGGAACTTTTGCTTTCTACACAAAGCCTCCTCATTCATTGAAGAGGAAAACTCTTGGTGGGGACAAGAGTGAATTTACTTTAAATACCAATCCACTGACTAACCCCAAGTCTGGGAATGCCTCCAAAATGTTGAGTTGATGTATTATTATTTATGTAGAAACACCCATTTACTGTAAGTTTCCTTCAAAACAACCCTCGTTGCTGTTGCAGAAATCATAGGCTGTGACGCTGGTAGCCACCTACACATTCCTTCTAGAGCATGTATATTTTTCCCCAAGATATAAGCCCTGGGTCTAGGGGGTTGCGGTGCAGAGATCTACCTATCTCGTAGCCGCCCAAGACCACGTTTCTGTTTGTAAATTTCCCTAATAAATCACCCAGAACCACACATTGGATTTCTCTGCCTCCTTTGGTTTCCAGGCTCCTTCTGCATTTGGGGGTTGCTGTGTAAATACAGCCCTTTCATGGAACAAACTCCCATAGAAGTGCAAACTATGTTGACCCTTGTTTTATCCAAGTGTCCTGTCTACATTTGTAGCCTTCCAGTATTTGCTGGGTCTGTCTCTTTGGCATTTTGGGAGCCACATAAACCACCAGGCTTCACACTGTTTCCCCGGGTTGCTGCTCCTCTGACCATCCTTCCTGGCTAGTCTCCCTCCTGACCCACCTTCTCACTGCTGCTGTTCTTCCCACATCTTCTGTCTGCGTGCTCTGGATCACTTTAAGTTCCATGTTGAACTCCTCTACATTCCCTATATTTTAATGGAAGCAGTTCCCTCAATTCTTTTTTTTTTTTTTTTTTTTTTTTTTTTGAGATGGAGTTTCGCTGTCGCCAGGCTGGAATTCAGTGGTGTGATCTCGGCTGATTGCAACCTCCAACTCCCTGGTTCAAGCAATTCTCCTGCCTCAGCCTCCCGAGTAGCTGGGATTACAGGCTCGTGCCACCACGCCCAGCTAATTTTTGTATTTTTAGTAGAGACGAGGTTTCACCACGTTGGCCAGGATGATCTCAGTCTGACCTTGTGATCCGCCCACCTCGGCCTCCCAAAGTACTGGGGTTACAGGCTCAGCCACCGCGCCTGGCCAATTCATTTCTTTTTTAAACTAACACTTAGCTCTTCCTTAAGGATGTTTCTCCTGGGGATCTCTTAAAGGAAGGCTATTCATTCTCCCACAATCCAACACCTCAAGTTCGAGAGGTGGAGTCAGTGCTTCATGGATCCATGCTGTGGCTGGAGACCATTCCTTCTCTGCCCTCATGAATGAATGAACTATTGCATGGTGGCTATTTGGAATGCAAATTTTTTTCTTTTTTTTTAGATGGAGTTTCGCTTTTGTTGTCCAGGCTGGAGTGCAATGGCGCAATCTCAACTCACTGCAACCTCTGTCTCCCAGGTTCAAGTGATTCTCCTGCCTCAGTCTCCCCAGTAGCTGGGATTACAGCCAGATGCCACGACGCCCAGCTAATTTTTGAATTGTTAGTAGAGACGGTGTTCCACCATGTTGGTCAGGCTGGTTTCTAACTTCTGACCTCAGGTGATTCGCCTTCCTCAGCCTCCCAAAGTGCTGGGATTACAGGCATGAGCCACCGTGCCCAGCCTGGAATGCAAATCTTTGTGTCACCTGACTCCTATCATCCATTGACCTTCTTACCAATTGGCCTCATTCAGTGAAGGTGAACCCACAGCTCAGAATCAGTCTCCTTATCATCCTATACTCTCCACCCCTATATACTACCACCACCTTGAAAATATCTAGAAAATCCCTATTTGATGGATATTTCGATGGATGACCTTCCCAACATCCAGCCCCTTATTTTCTTGACTTGCTCATGGCCAGTGACCTTCACCTGCATTCACTTTAACCACTGTACACAACAGAGTGCTTTGTTGTAAATGATAGTAATTGACTCTAGCAAACTTAGATCACCAGTTTGAGCTGTTTCTTCACCTCCTTCTTGACTTTTAAGATGGTGGTAAAATGCACATAAAATTTACCATCTTAACCATTTTTAAATATACAGTTCAGTGGCATTAAGTACATTCACAAAGGTGACACGAACTCCAGAGAATACGCTGCTTGCAGCTTTGATGATTGTATCAACGGTGGTAAGTCTTCCCATGTCTGCAGGAGCAGCTGCAGCTAATTATACTTACTGGGCCTATGTGCCTTTCCTGCCCTTAATTCGGGCAGTTACATGGGTGGATAATTCTATTGAAGTACATGTTAATAATAGTGCATGGGTACCTGGCCCCACGGATGATCGATGTCCTGCCCAACCCGAGGAAGAAGGAATGATGATGATTATTTCCAATGGGTATTGTTATCCTCCTATTTGCCTGGGGAGGGCACCAGGATGCTTAATGCCTACAACCCAAAATTGGTTGGTAGAAGTACCTACTGTCAGTGCCACCAGTGGATTTACTTATCACAGGGTAAGTGGAATGTCACTCAGGCCACAGGTAAATTATTTGCAGGACCCTTCTTATCAAAGATGATTAAAATCTAGGCCTAAGGGGAAGCCTTGCCCCAAAGAAATTCCCAAAGGATCAAAAGGCCCAGAAGTTTTAGTTTGAGAAGAATGTGTGGCTGATAGGACGGCGATATTACAAAACAATGAATTCGGAACCATTATAGATTGGGCACCTCGAGGTCAATTCTACTGCAATTGCACAGGACAAACTCAATCGTGTCCCAGTGCACATGTGAGTCCAACTGTGGACAGTGACTTAAAAGAAGGTTTAGATAAAAATAAGTATAAAAGGTTAGAGTCTCTCTACCCTTGGGAATGGGGTGAAAAGGGAATCTCATCACCTCGACCAAAGTTAGTTAGTCCTGTTACTGGTCCTAAGCGTCCGGAACTTTGGAAGCTTACTGTGGCCTCACACCACATTAGAATTTGGTCTGGAAATCAAGCTATAAAAACAAGAGACGGTAAGCCATCTTATACTATCGACCTAAATTCCAGTCTGACAATTCCTTTGCAAATTTGTGTAAAGCCCCCTTATATGCTAGTTGTAGGAAAAATAGTTATTAACCCAGATTCCCAAACTATAACCTGTGAAAATTGTAGATTGTTTACTTGCATTGATTCAACTTTTAATTGGCAGCACTGTATTCTACCAGTGAGAGCAAGAGAGGCCATGTGGATCCCTGTGTCCATGGACCAAATGTAGGAGGCTTCGCCATCCGTCCATATTTTAACTGAAGTATTAAAAGGAGTTCTAAATAGATCCAAAAGATTCATTTTTACTTTGATTGCGGTGATTACGGGATTAAGTGCAGTCACAGTTACGGCCGCTGTGGCAGGAGTTGCATTGCACTCTTCTGTTCAGACGGTACACTTTGTTAACAATTGGCAAAAAAAATTCTACGAGATTGTGGAATTCACAATCTGGTATTGATCAAAAATTGGCAAATTAGATTAATGATCTTAGACAAAATGTCATTTGGATGGGAGATAGGCTCGTGAGCTTGGAACATCGTTTTCAGTTACAGTGTCACTGGAATACGTCAGATTTTTGTATGACACCCCAAGCCTATAATGAGTCTGAGCCTCACTGGGACATGGTTAGATGCCATCTACAAGGAAGAGAAGATAATCTTACTTCAGACATTTCAAAATTAAAAGAACAGATTTTTGAGGCATCAAAAGCCCATTTAAATTTGGTGCCAGGAACGGAGGCAATTGCGGAAGCTACTGATGGCCTCGCAAATCTTAACCCGGTCACTTGGGTTAAAACCATCAGAAGTTCCACTATTGTAAATTTCATATTAAACCTTGTGTGCCTGTTCTGTCTGTTGTTAGTCTGCAGGTGTACCCAGCAGCTCCGAAGAGACAGCGACCATCAAGAACGGGCCATGATGACGATGGCAGTTTTGTCAAAAACAAAAGGGAGAATGTGGGGAAAAGAAAGAGAGATCAGATTGTTACTGTGTCTATGCAGAAAAGGAAGACATAAGAAACTCCATTTTGATCTGTACTAAGAAATATTGTTCTGCTTTGAGATGCTGTTAATCTGTAACTTTAGCCCCAACCATGTGCTCGCAGAAACGTGCTGTATCAAATCAAGGTTTAATGGATTTAGGGCTGTGCAGGCTGTGCCTTGTTAACAATGTGTTTGCAGGCAGCATGCCTGGTAAAAGTCATCGCCATTCTCCATTCTCTATTAACCAGGAACACAATGCACTGCGGAAAGGCGCAGGGACCTCTGCCCAAGAAAGCTTGGGTATTGTCCAAGGTTTCCCCCCACTGAGACAGCCTGAGATATGGCCTCATGGGAAAGGAAAGACCTTACATCCCCCAGCCCGACACCCATGAAGGGTCTGTGCTGAGGAGTAGTGAAAGAGGGAGGCCTCTTTGCGGTTGAGATAAGGGGAAGGTTTCTGTCTCCTGCACGTCCCTGGGAATGAAATGTCTCAGGGTAAAGCTGATCATGAGATAGGAGAAAACCACCCTGTGGCTGGAGGCGAGATATGCTGGCAGCAATACTGCTCTGTTACTCTTTGCTACACTGAGATGTTTGTGTAAAGGGAAACATACATCTAGCCTACATGCACATCCAGGCACAGTACTTTTCCTTGGACTTATTCATGATACAGATTCCTTTGCTCACATGTTTCCCTGCTGACCTTCTCCCCACCATCACCCTGTTGCCCTGCCACACTCCCCTCACCAAGATAGTAAAAATAGTGATCAATAAATACTGAGGGAACTCAGAGACTAGCACCGGTGCAGGTCCTCACATGTTGAGCGCCGGTCTCCTGGGCCCACTGTTCTTTCTCTGTACTTTGTCTCTGTGTCTTATTTCTTTTCTCAGTCTCTCGTGTCCACCTGACGAGAAATACCCACAGGTGTGGAGGGGCAGGCCCCCTTCACATGTTGGTCAGGCTGGTCTCGAACTCCCGACCTCAGGTGATCTCCCCACCTTGGCCTCCCAAAGTGTTGGGATTACAGGTGTGAGCCATCGCACCCGGCCCACTTTCTAATTTTTTCTCCTACTGTTTTTCCCTCCGTAGTCTCTTTTGTGGCATTGTCTTCCTCTGCTTCTTTCTTGTTTGTGTTTTTTGGTGCTGTTGTAGGTCCTCCTGTCTTCTATACACTCTCTCGGTGATCTTACCCATAACCATGGTTATCAAATCTGTATCTCCATTTTTGAACTTTCTCCTGAGCTATACATCCATGGATCCAACATCCTACTCCACATCTCCACTCTGATATCCCATAGGCATGCCAATCTTGATAGGGCTAAGCCTGTTGCTTCTCTCCTCTGGTCTTCCTCTAGGAATAGCACCACCTATACTTCAAGCCAGAAAGTGGGGCTTCATCCTTGACAACTTCCTTCCATATACCCTCTAAATCAATCAAATCCTAAAGGCTACCAACGGTTCCTCTTACTTATCTCATGAATCCATCCACTTTTCACCAATCCATTGGTCAAGGATATACTCAGGAACTTCTCGTTTCTTCTCCTGTTACTGAAACAGTCTTCAGATTTGTCTGCTGCCTTCACTTTCTATTATCTACGCTGTCGCTGCTGTGATCCTTCTACAACACACATCTGAGATTGCCACTCTCCTAATTCTAAATCCTTCAGTTGTTTTCCACTGCTTTCAAAATGCAATGCAATGGGCTGGGCGCAGAGGCTCACCCCTGTAATCCCAACACTTTGGGAGGAGGCCGAGGAGGGCAAATCACCTGAGGTCAGGAGTTCGAGAGCAGCTTGGCCAAGATGGCGAAACCCCGTCTCTGCCAAAAACACAAAATTAGCCAGGCATGGTGATTGCCTGTAATCCCTGCTACTTGGGAGGCTGAGGCAGGAGAATTGCTTGAACCTGGGAGTGGAGGCTGCAGTGAGACAAGATTGCGCCACTGCACTCCAGCCTGGGCAACAAAGCTAGATTCCATCTCAAAAAAAAAAAAAAATGCAATGCAATGTTTTCGTGACCTGCCACAACGTGGCCCTGCCTAGCTCTTCTTACTTGCCATTGCTCCTCATTTTCCCCTGCCCTCCCCACTCGACTGAACAGCTCTCAGTATCTCAAATTCATCATGCTCTCTTCTACTCCAGACTTTTGCTCATGTTGTTCCCTCATTTCCAACATTCCCACTTTTCCAACACTGACCTTCCCTTAGCTCATTTCCTTCCCTTAGCTGACCTTCCCTTAGCTCAACTGCTAAGGTCTTGCCTCCAGCTGCCACCTCTTTCACTTTCTTCAGGAAGCCTTTTTTTTTTTTTTTTTTTTTTTTTTTTTTTTGAGACAGGGTCTCACTCTGTTGCCCAGGTTGGAGTGCAGTGACACGCTCACAGCTCATTGCAGCCTCAATCTCCCAGCTCTGCCAGTAAACAGATGGGCCTCTCTGGACCCCAGTTTCCAAAGGTTGAAGATCAAGACAATAGCTCTCAATTCCCTACTTTTGTTAGGATTGTATGAGGGGGTCCTTCCAGCACTGTCCCAGTATGGTGCTCGGCTAATGGAAAACGAATCTCTGTAACTTGGACTAGTTTTATTCCCACCTTATCTGGGAATTATAAGAGTATAAAGGTATAAGGTTGTAAAAATATAAAGTTAACAATCTGACCCTCACTTGGGAATCATAAAATTACAATCTGATATCCACTTTACTTGGAAATTATGGTCAGCCCTCTGTATCCTCAATCAACCTGGGACTGAAAGTATTTGAAAAAATTACAATAACAAAAAATAACAATAAAAAATCATAGAAATAAAAAAGTACAGTGTAATATCTATTTACATAGCATTTACATTGTATTAGGTATTATAAGTACAGCAGGTCCTGGAATAACATCATTTCATCATTTTGCTCAGTGGTTTTCTTATAATGATGAGAAAAAAATAGATTTCTGGCTGAGTCCACTGTCACGTTTTATCCATGTCTGTGTGGATTTTCTCTGTCTTCTGGTGTCCTGTCACATCCCAAAGCCGTGCAGTGCACTTTAGGTAAATTGGTGCATCTACACGATCCGAGTGTGAGTGTGGGTGTGTGTGAGCACACTCTGTGAGGTGCCCTGAGTTGGAATAAGCTGGTAAAAATGATCTCACTTTTATTAATCTTTATTTTTCTCTAAGCGAGAGGGATAGGGGGTGTTTAAAAAAAACTTTTTCTTTGAGACAGAGCTGTGCTCTGTCGCCCAGGCTAGAGTACAGTGACATGATCTCGGCTCACTGCAACCTCTGGCTCCTGGGTTCAAGCGATTCTCCTGCCTCAGCCTCCCGAGTAGCTGAGAATACAGGCACGTGGCACCATACCCAGCCAATTTTCTGTATTTTTAGTAGAGATGGGGTTTCGCCATGTTGGCCAAGCTGGTCTTGAACTTCTGGCCTCAAGTGATCTGCCCACCTCAGCCTCCCAAAGTGTTGGGATTATAGGCGTGAGCTAAAAATCTTCCTTAAATATATGCATGGCTCACACTTATTTCAATGTTTAATATTAGAAGTGTTTTAGTCTTTATTTCGAAGTTTAGGGGCGATTTTGTGACCACAGATATGTTGTAGGAACTTCACTCATATCAATTAGCCTGTGGTCAAACTGTTTTCCTTACAGTCATTTGGCTTAAAGTTTCAGTTTCCAAGAACCCCTCCATGATGTTAGGTGAGGACTTAGGGAATGTGGAGATGACCTAAAGTTTATGATGGGAAGATGTGTGTAGGTGATATGCAAACACTATTTTTTTTTTTTTTTTTACCAAGGACTTGAGCATTTGTGGACGTGGGTCCCCTGGAGGGGCCCTGGAACCAATCAGGACTATAAAATCCTTTTAAGGTTTTAAGAAGAGCATTGTTATCTCTGTGGTACTGACGAAGCCCCGCAAGCTCACCGAGATTAAGTGCCCCTGCCTAAGGTTACAAAGCCTCTTATCCTCAGGCCACCTCCGGTACAGCAAATCCAAGCCCTCCCGTCTAAACTTGGCGCCCTGAGTACCAAGGGTCACCTCGGCCTTTCAGGCTGAAGGGAGGGAGGCTGAGTCTCAGGGAAGAGTCTGAGTCCCACTCCGCACCCCACCCTCTGTCTGGTACAGCTTACCAAACGAAAGTGCCCAAAGCCGTGACATCCCGGCCGGCGGCTCGCAGGCCCCCGCCCTCCGCACGTCACGGCCGCCGGGTGCAGTGCCCCCTAGGGGCCCCTGGGACGAGGAGGAAGCGCCAGGTCCTTCCCGCCGCCGCCGCCGCCTGCTCCCCTGGCACGCGCCCCGCCGCCCTCGGCAGCCGCAGCTCCGTGTCCCCTGAGAACCAGCCGTCCCGCGCCATGGGCACGCGTCTGCCGCTCGTCCTGCGCCAGCTCCGCCGCCCGCCCCAGCCCCCGGGCCCGCCGCGCCGCCTCCGTGTGCCCTGTCGCGCTAGCAGCGGCGGCGGCGGAGGCGGCGGCGGTGGCCGGGAGGGCCTGCTTGGACAGCGGCGGCCGCAGGATGGCCAGGCCCGGAGCAGCTGCAGCCCCGGCGGCCGAACGCCCGCGGCGCGGGACTCCATCGTCAGGTGAGTGTCGGGTCTGGCCCTGGCCCAGGTCTCCAGCGGCTGCGGCCCCGACCCAGGGGCGGAGCGCCCGGGACCGCCGTGGGGAGCGGGGCGCGGGGCTGCGAGTGTTTGGTGCCAACTCGTTAGGGGTGCCGGGCGGTGTGTCGGGAAACGCGGGCTTGGGGACTGCGGCCGGGCGCGCTGGCGGAGAACGGGGGATCCACTACCCGACCGGGCCCGCAGCGCAGGTGGGCGTGAGCATCCCCAATGGGCGCCTAGCGGCACGGACCGCACGCCCGGCTCCACGTGCGCAGCCGGCCGCCGGCTCTGATGCAATCGCGCCGGGCGCGACCCAGACGGTAAAGGGGCGGTGCGGCTGGGGCGGAAACCAGGGGAGGGGGCGAGGAGCAGGAGGAGGGCGGGGCTGCGGCTCGGCGCGCCGGCTGGCCCGGGGTTCGGGGCGGACATGCGGAGCTCGGGAGAGGCGGGCTCGGGCCCAGCGCCGCCCGCGCGAAGCTCCCTGGTGTTCTGCGCCCTTCTCCGCGCGCCGCCCCTCCTGCTGGGCTGGGGTCTCTGGCTGACGTCCGCTTTTCCCGGAACGGCAAAGGTGGAGCCGGGCCCCCGGGACAGCCGCCGGGGGGAATCCGAGAGGTCTCAGCGCTGGTTTCCAGCTCCGCCGCGCAGCGCCCACGGAGTCCCCGCGCAGCTGGGTTTGCAGGGTTCTCTGCGGGCCCAGAGCGAACTGGGAGCCCCGGGCCCGGCCTTTCCCGTCCCGGTCCCCGCCCCTGAGCCCCAGCCTTCCCCGCCCTCGCCCAGCGGGGCGCAAGGGTCTGGGGCCTTGCAGGGCGAGCCCTTCGGGACAACCTGGAGGTGGCGAGAAAGCCCCTTCCGCCTCCCTCGGAACTGGGATTAGGAACGAGTTCCAGGATGCGGTTTCCCCGGCCAGCGGACCACCTCCTCCATTCACATCCTCTTCCCTTTCCTTCTAGCCTTTTCTTAGTCACTGCCTGCTTGCCTTTCTCTCTGCCTTTCCTTCCTCCCTCTGCTCTCCCATTTTCCTCCCCACTCCTTCTCCCCTGTCTCAGTAAAATACGTTTCCTAGGCTCTTTATTATGTGGCGGATGATTTTAAGGGGCCATTTATTTCGTATGCCTTGTTCTCTGTCTTCTTTTTCTTTTAGAAATGGAGTCTCGCTTTGTTGCTCAGGCTGGAGTTCAGTGGTGCCATCTCGGCTCACTGCAGCCTCCGCCTCCTGGGCTCAAGCGATCCTCCCGCCTTAGCCTCCAGAGTAACTGGGACCACAGGTGTGCGCTACCATGCCCGGATTATTTTATTTTGTTTTCGTAGAGACAGGGCCCCACTCTGTTACCAGGCTGGTCTGGAACTCCTGGGCGCAAGCCATCATCCCTGCCCCCAGAAGGGCTGGGATTAATTACACGTCAGGTCATTAGGTTTTAACCTGCACGTTGCTGAGACTCATCTTACCGGTTAGAGTCTGAAGCCAGGATAGGCGGCAAAAAAAAACCCCTCCCGTCATGCTGTTTTATTTTCTAGGTAAACTGATTATTACCTGAAACTTCCTTCTTTGCTCATTTCTTGTCTGTCTCACCCACCTGGAATATGAGCTTCATGAGACAGCTGTCTCTTCGGTGCTATATCCTAGGTCCTGGAGAGAGTGCCCAGCATGTAATAGGCACTTGTGAAATGGTTACAGAAGGAATGCTTCAAGATTTGGGGTCATCTGTGGGTTTTATTCATATTTTTTTTTTTTTTGAGACGGAGTCTTGCTCTGTCACTCAGGCTGGAGTGCAATGGCACGATCTTGGCTCACTGCAACCTCTGCCTCCCAGGTTCGGGCGATTCCCCTGCCTCAGCCTCCCGAGTAGCTGGGATTACAGGAGCATGCCACCACGCCTGGCTAATTTTTGTATTTTGAGTAGCGACAGGATGTCTCACCATGTTGGCCAGGCTGGTCTTGAACTCCTGACCTCAGGTGATCCGACTGCCTTGGCCTCCCAAAGTGTTGGGATTACAGGCGTGACCCACTGCGCCTGGGCTATTCATGCATACTTTTAGGTTTAAAGCCATGACTGCCTTAGAGATGAGTAAAGAGGTTAGTAGGGGGCTTTAGGGCCTGCACTGGGTTCTCCAAACTCAGTTCCTTCAGGAAAATGGGAGGAGTAACAGTACTTACCTCAAGGGGTTATGGAAACAATTATGTGAGAGAACACATGCAAAATACATAGCCCAGGACTGTCACATACAAGACAAGTCCCTCAACAAATGGTGGCTATTAATTTTTTTTTTTTTTTGAGACGGAATCTCACTCTGTCGCCCAGGTTGGAGTGCAGTGGCGCGATCTCGGCTCACTGCAACCTCCGCCTCCCGGGTTCAAGCGATTCCCCTGCCTCAGCCTCCTGAGTAGCTGGGATTACAGGCTCGCACCACCACGCCTGGCTTATTTTGTGTTTTTAGTAGAGACGGGGTTTCACCATGTTGGCCAGGCTGGTCTCAAACTCCTGACCTCGTGATCTGCCTGCCTCGGCCTCCCAAAGTGCTGGGATTACAGGTGTGAGCCACCGCGCTCAGCAATATTTTTACAATTCACTAAGCCAGGGTTCCACAGACGTTTTATATAATGGGCCAGATAGTAAATATTTTAGGTTTAGTGAGCCTAGAGGCAAATTAAAATTATTAGTAGGTACATTTATAACAAGAGAAAAGACAAATTTAGGCCAGGCACCATGGTTCATGCCTGTAATCCCAGCACTTTGAGAGGCCAAAGTGGGATGATCACATTCCCAGGAGTTCAAGACCAGCCTGGGCAACATAGTGAGACACCCATCTCTATAAAAAATTTTAAAAAATTAACTGGGCATGGCACGTGCCTGTAGTCCCAGCTACTCAGAAGGCTGAGGCAGGAGGATCACTTGAGCCCAGGAGGTCAAGGCTACAGTGAGCGGAGATTGTGCTACTGCACTGCAGCCTGGGCAATGGAGTGAGACCTTATTTTTTATTTTTGCAATTAAGTATTTTTAATTAAGGTATGTACATTTTTTAGACATAATGCTTTTGCACACTTAATAGATGGCAGTATAGAGTAACCATAATTTTATTTTTATTTTCTATTTGACTTTAAGTTCTGGGAAACGTGCTGAACGTGCAGGTTTGTTACATAGGTATACATGCGCCATGGTGGTTTGCTGCACCCGTCAACCCGTCATCTAGGTTTTAAGCCCCACATGCATTAGGTATTTGTCCTAATGCTCTCCCTTCTCTTGCCCTCCCACCCCCTGACAGACCCTGGTGTGTGATGTTCCCCTCCCTGGGTCCATGTGTTCTTATTGTTCAACTCCCACTTATGAGTGAGAACATGAGGTGTTTGGTTTCTGTTCCTGTGTTGGTTTGCTGAGAATGATGGTTTCCAGCTTCTTCCATGTCCCTGCAGAGGACATGAACTCATCCTTTCTTATGGCTGCAATTTTATTTTTGTAGAGATGAAGTCTCACTATGTTGGCCAGGCTGGTCTCAAACTCCTGGGTTCAAGTGATCCTGCTGCCTCAGCCTCCCAAAGTGCTGAGATTGCAGGCATGAGCCACCACGCCTGGCTATATTGTACCTTTCAATTGAGTTATGTGCATGGTTTACTGAAACTCTCTATCCCTGAATTGATTGTCCGAGGATTGGAGCAAAGTGGGTGGGGGTGTGCGTCAGCTAGAAGTCACCTGGAATAGACATCCAGGAGCGGAAGTGTATTAGGTCAGAAAAATTAAAGAATGAGCTCCCTCAAAAGCATAGTGAGCTGTTGTTCCTGGTGATGGGACTAGATGACCATAATCCCTCAGCCTCCCAAGTAGCTGGGATTACAGGCAGGCACCACCACACCCAGCTAATTTTTGTATTTTTAGTAGAGACGGGGTTTCACCATGTTGGCCAGGCTAGTCTTGAACTCCTGACCTCAAATGATCCACCTGCTTTGGCCTCCCAAAGTGTTGGGATTACAGGCATGAGCCACTGCCCCTGGCCCGTAATAATACATTCTGTATAATAGTCACAGTAATGGTGAAAATAACAAAGCTGCTGCTGATGGCTTAGTTCTGAGTTTTAGCTACACATGGCAACCTAGCTAGAGAGCTCACATTCCTTCCCACTGTCCTCAACCAAAGTGGAAGCTCACAAGGCCATTTTTCTGCCCCAAGGACATGAAAATCTCTGATTAGAAACATTTATGCTACTTTTTGGATTTATTGAGCCTAATGACTCCTTTTTCTTTCTTGCTTTGTCATTATAGGAATGAGTAACCCCAAAAAATGAAACATTACACATATAACAAGTTGTAGGGAGCATGAACCTATTTTGTTTTATTAGCTTGGGTGGTAATAGCATTGAACTCCTTTACACACCTGTACAGGCACCCCTAAGATATTGTGGGTTCAGTTGCAGACCACTGCAATAAGGGGAATATCACAGTAAAACAAGTCACACAAATTTTGTAGTTTCCCAGTGCATATAAAAGTTATGTTTAGACAATACTGTAGCCTATTAAGTATGCACTAGCGTTTTGTCTAAAAAAAAAAAAACCCATATATAAGGCCGGGCGTGGTAGCTCATGACTGTAATCCCAGCACTTTGGGAGGCTGAAGCGGGTGGATCACGAGGTCAGGAGTTCGAGACCAGCCTGGTCAACATAGTAAAACCCCATCTCTACTAAAAATACAAAAATTAGCCAGGCATGGTGATGTGCGCCTGTAGTCCTGGCTACTTGGGAGGCTGAGGCAGGAGAATCGCTTTAACCCGGGAGATGGAGGTTGCGGGGAGGCAGAGGTTGTGGTGAGCCACTGCACTCCAGCCTGGGAAACGGAGCGAGACTCCGTCTCAAAACAAAACAAAAAAACCCAAAAAACATATATATATATATAATATTATTTTATATATATATAAACATATATATTATATATATAACATATATATTATATTATTATATATAAACATATATATTATATATAACATATATTATATTATTATATTTATTATATATTATATTATATATAACATATATATTATATTATTATAATTTAAATTAATTTTAAATACTTTATTTTAAAATACTTTAATTTTAAAATACTTTATTACCAAGAAATGCCAGTGATCTGGTGGAGGATTGTGCCTAGATGTTGATGGTTATTGACTGATCAGGGTGATTGCTAAAGATTAGGGTGGCTGTGGCAGTTTTTTAAAGTAAGACAGTGAGGTTTGCTGTATTGATGGAACTCTTCCTTTCCTGGAAGATTTCTCCGTAGCAGTGCTACAGAGAAAATGGTAACATTTTACCCACAGTAGTAGGACTTCTTTCAAAATGGGTGTCAATCCTCTCAAACCCTGCAACTGTTTTACCAAGTACTTGATATCAACTACTGTAATCTTTTTTTTTTTTTTTTTTTTTTTTTGAGATGGAGTCTTGCTCTGTCGCCCAGGCTGGACTGCAGTGCTGCGATCTCGGCTCGCTGGAACCTCTGCCTCTCAGGTTCAAGTGATTCTCCTGCCTTAGCCTCCTGAGTAGCTGGGACTACAGGCGCCTGCCACCACGCCTGGCTAATTTTTTTTTAGTAGAGACGGGGTTTCACCATATTGGCCAGGCTGGTCTCAAACTCCTGACCTCGTGATCCGCCCGCTTCGGCCTCCCAAACTGCTGGGATTACAGGTGTGAGCCACCGCGCCTGCCTAACTACTGTAATCTTATAAATCCTTTGTTGTCATTTTATTTTATTTTTATTTTATTTTATTTTTATTTTATTTTATTTTTTGAGACAGTCTCACTCTTTCACCCAGGCTGGAGTGCAGTGGCATGATCTCTGCTCACTGCAACCTCTGCCTCCCGGGTTCAATAAATTCTCCTGCTTCAGCCTCCCGAGTAGCTGGGATTATAGACGTGCACCACCATGCCCTGCTAATTTTTTTATTTTTAGTAGAGACAGGGTTTCACTATGTTGGCCAGGCTGGTCTCCAACTCCTGACCTCGTGATCCGCCCGCCTCGGCCTCCCAAATTGCTGGGATTACAGGTGTGAGCCACTGCGCCTGGCCTAATAAGGCTGTTTTCTTATCATTTGTGTGTCCACGGGAGTAGCACTTTTAAATTTCTTCAATAGCTTTTCCTTTGCATTCACAGCTTGGCTAACTGTTTGGCACAAGAGGCCTAGCTTTTGACCTGTCTTGGCTTTCAACACACCCTCCTCACTAAGTTTAATTTTTTCTCGGTTTTTATTTAAAGTGCGAGACCTGCAACTCTTCACTTGAACACTTGGAGGCCACTGTAGTTACTAATTGTCCTAATTTCAATATTGTTGTTTCTCAGGGAATAGGGAAGCCAGAGGAGAGGGAGAGAGACGGGGGAACAGCTAGTCCAGTGAAGCAGTGAGAACACACACCATCATGAACCATCATGGCCACGGTTTGGCCAACACAATTACAACAGTAACATCAAAGATCGTCAATCACACATCACCAGAACAAACATACTAAAAATGAAAAAGTTTGAAATATTGTAAGAATTATCAAAATGTGACACAAATTGAGCAGATGCCATTGGAAAAATGACTCCCATAGACTTAAAACACAGGTTGCCACAAACTTTCAATTTGTAGAAAAACACAGTATCTGTAAATTGCAGTAAAGCAAAGCACAAAAAATGATGTATGCCTGTATTTTTTTTTCTATCCACATCCACCCCCCAACTTTTTTTTTTTTTTTTGGTAGAGACCAGGTCTTGCTATCTTGCCCAGGCTGGCCTTGAACTCCTGAGCTCAAGTGATCCTCTCACCTCAGCCTCCCAAAGTGCTGGGATTACAGGCATGAGCCACTGCGCCCAGCCCCCATCCCCAACTATTTTAAAAGTCTAATTACTTTTTGACGATTGCTGACTTACCTATAGAAGTGTTCCTTTCAGCCCGGCGAGGTGGCTCACCCCTGTAATTCCAGCACTTTGGGAGGCCGAGGTGGGCGGATCACGAGGTCAAGAGATCGAGACCACCCTGGCCAACTTGGTGAAATCCTGTCTCTACTAAAAATACAAAAATTAGTGGGACGTGGTGGCATGCACCAGTAGTCCCAGCTACTCAGGAGACTGAGGCAGGAGAATCGCTTGAACCTGGGAGATGGAGGTTGCAGTGAGCCGAGATCGTGCCACTGCCCTCCAGCCTGGCAACAAAGTGAGACTCTGTCTCAAAAAAATAAAAAGAAGTGTTCCTTTCATCAACTATGAATGGATCAAGACTATGAATGTTTCTGAGAAAATTATTGCTGTTAGTATGAATGTTTTTAGTGTTTAAGGGTAGCTTTGGGGCACAGACAAAAACAAATGTACATTTATAAGAAAAAGGGGAAAGAGCCACTGTAGTATACCTGTTTTACAGATGAGGAAACTGAGACTCTTAGAGACTTGTCCACGCTAGTAAATGAAATGCCCAGTACCAATCCTGGGCCGTATTTCCACTTAGTGTCTCAGAACTACCTGGACTCTGTTAAAAATGCGCATTTCTGGGCTCCACTGAGACACGTTGAATCAGACTTTCTAGGGTGAAACGCTGGAACTGTTATTTTTTTTGAGACAGAGTCTCGCTCTGTCACCCAGCTGGAGTGCAGTGGCATGATTTTGGCTCACTGCAGCCTCTGCCTCCTGGGTTCAAGTGATTCTCCTGCCTCAGCCTCCTGAGTAGCTCTGGGATTACAGGTGTGCACTACCATGCCTGGCTAATTTTTGTATTTTTACTAGAGATGGGGTTTCACCATGTTGGCCAGGATGGTCTCGAACTCCTGACCTCAAGTGATCCATTTCACCTTGGCCTCCCGAAGTACTGGGATTATAGGTGTGAGCCACTGCACCTGGCCTGGAACCTTTACTTTTACCAAACTCTCCAGTGATCCTTATACCATGAACCGCTTGGGTCCCACACTCAGGTGCTTTCCTGGACCCAGACAAAAATAAGAACCCAGCATAGCCAAATTAACAGTCACGACAGGCTGGAAAGAGTGCGGTATATGGGCCTCAGTCACCCATTATTGGATGGATGGATTTTAGTGCTTATTTATAAGGTGATTTGTAAACTTTCCCATATGGTCACATTTATTCAGCACAATAATACAATTAATTCCCTGGGAATGAAGTAGCTTTATCCCAAGTGTTTCCAAACAAAACTAACTGAAATGTTCCCAGGTTATAGACAGTTGCCTGCACCCAGTCCATCTGTTCCGGCCCAGCTGGCAGTAGAAAGACTGGTCCTGGTTGTGAATCTGAGCAGCTCTCTCCCCTAAAGCCCCGCCTGGGAACTGCAGTGCCTCTGGTTCCATTTGTCAGCTGTGTCTCTCTGAAAACTGGGGGAAGCTTCCCGATGCCTTTCTGCTCTTGGCAGTGTACCGTTGATGGCATTGGCTGGAACTTCTTCACCCTGCATTTTTGTTAGGTGCAGTGCAAGACCCTGTCGGAGACTGAAGACAAAATGTAAAGGTGGTCTTAGCACTGAAGCCTGGGGGCTCCTGTGGCTGCGCCTTTGGTCTATTGTGAGAGGGGGAAAAGCCAGCTCCCAGTGCTCATGTGCTGCTGAGAACATATCATAGGGTGGTGGCGAAGGTAGCCTCTGCAGTCACTCATCCCAGAAGGTTCCATAAAGAGCTGAGCTCCTAACACTTTTTTTTTTTTTTTTGAGACAGAGTCTTGCTGTGTTGCCCAGGCTGGAGTGCGGTGGCACAATCTCGGCTCACTGCAACCTCTGCCTCCCAGGTTCAAGAGATTCTCCCGAGTAGCTCAGATTATAGGCGCCTGCCACCACACCCAGCTAATTTTTGTATTTCTGGTAGAGATGGGGTTTCACCATATTGGCCACGGTGGTCTCGAACTCCTGACCTTGTGATCCACCCGCCTCGGCCTCCCAAAGTGCTGGGATTACAGGCGTGAGCCACCGCTCCTGGACTTTTTTTTTTTTTCTTTTTTTAAAAAGAAATTGAGTCTTGCTCTGCCACCCAGGCTGGAGTGCAGTGGTGCAGTCATAGCTTACTACAGCCTCAAACTCATGGACTCAAGCGATCCTCCAGCTTCAGCCTCCCAAGTATCTGGGACTACAGTCACGTGCCATCACACCCAGCTAAATTGTTTATAGAGATGGGATCTCGTTATGTTACCCAGGCTGGTCTCAAACTCCTGGTCTCAAGCAGTCCTACCGCCTTGGCCTCTCAAAGTGCTGGGACTACAGGTGCATGCCACCATGCCAGGCCTTCTACCACTTTTACCTAGGCCTGCTCACCCCAGGCTGGCACCTCCCTCAGAGGCGGGAGGTGAAGGTGGCTGCTGCTGGGCATTTAGGAGGTACAGGTGCAGACTATGTTGTGGATTCTCAGAGGACTGAGAAGCTCTCTGTCTCTCTCCCTAGGAGGCTTTGATAGTGTTATCAAAGTGGGTCTCCGGTGTTTCTGGAACTTTCCTCCCCTTCCTTCCTTACCTAATTCCTTCTTTAAATTCCAGGACCTGGAATTTATCCTGTCTCGACACTTCTTGTCCACCAATGAGCCCCCTGTCTTCACCCTCCTAATCCCCTGTCTTCACATCCCTCTTCCCACTTTATTTGCTTCCCCCATGGACCCATACTCAGGGTTTTGGGAGGATGGCAGCGGAGTATGGTGGAGGAGAGCGATTATTTAAAGTAGAAACCCAAAGCTTTTATTATAGTAAACTTGGAAAATACAAGAGAAAAATTCACCCCTAGAAAATTATTGTAAACATCTAGTTTGTTTCCCTCTGCATATTTTAAAAACTGGATTGCCACATTTTACCTTGTGTTAGTGTCTTGATTTCATTGTTACGCCGCCTACCCCCTCCACAGTGTACACTTGGAGTGCGTCCTTCTGTGGTCTAGTTATTTTCACTTGGAGGAACGAACTTTCAGAGAAAATGTGTCAGTCCTTTCTACTCATTAACCAAGAAATCACAATGTTGTTTTCTTTCTCAATGTAGAGAAGTCATTCAGAATTCAAAAGAAGTTCTAAGTTTATTGCAAGAAAAAAACCCTGCCTTCAAGCCGGTTCTTTCAATTATCCAGGTAAGCCGAGAACAAGGTTCAGTCCTACTATTTTAGGATGCCTTTCAATTTAGAAAATGATTGTATACAAAAGAGCAGCTGCATTTCTTGCCAAAGAGAAGAGGGCTCAGTTGGCAATGCTGTTTTCTTTGGTCTTTTCCTTCTTTGGGGTCACGGGTGAAGTACTGCCCTGCTTGAGTGTGTCTTCTTTCGTGAATTTTCCTCTCTGAGGTATGGGTAGCTTTCAGAGGTCTAGGAGGTAAGCACTTACATGCATTGCATTACACAGGATATATCGTGGTCCATGTGTCCTCACAAATGCTTACCAAATGTGATTTGAAAGTGCTGGGGGAAAAAGTGGCACTTTGTTTCAATGGACATAGATGCTAGATGAAACATGGATATTTGGTAATCTTTTTACTCTATCTTTTAAAACCTGCCGTAAACTTAATGGGACAAAAGTCATTACCCTGTCAAAAGGGCTTTGCATTCCACATACTTCTTTTGGCTGCAGGCCCTGGTTCTGAGCCACAGTTGGCCCCAGTTGCCATCCTGCTTGGCACACTTGTGTGATGGCAGGTGCTGAGAAATAAGGAGGTGAGCCAAGCCTGGAAGCAAACACAGCCCGACAGTTGGGCTGCTACCGCAGGGCTTGGCATGCCCTTAGCATATCAAAATAGCAGCCTCTGGTTCCACCGTGCTGCGTATTTCAGGATTACAGAGCTGTGCTCAAGTTACTTACATTCTCTGGGATCTGTAGCCACATCTTGTTACAAAGAAAGACAAGTTAGAACAATAGAAAGAAAATTAGATTAGGGCTCGGGCCTCCTGGGAATCTGCTGACTCCCTGGCTTTCCATCTAAAGGCAAACCATTTCAACTCCTACCTTTGGTGTCCCCATTTTTTGGCTTCTTTTTATGATGGGGTCTTGCTCTGTTGCCTGAGCTGGAGTGCAGTGGCATGATCTTGGCTCACCGTAGCTTTGACCTTCTGGGCTCAAGTGATCCTCCCACCTCAGCCTCCTGAGTAGCTAGGACTGCAGGCGTGCACCATCACGCCGGGCTAATTTTTGTATTTTTTGTAGAGATGGGGTTTCACCATGTTGCCCAGGCTGGTCTCGAACTCCTGGGCTCAAGCAATCCACCGCCTCAGCCTTCCGCAGTGCTGGGATTACAGGCATGAGCCACTGTGCCCAGTCGGTGTCCTCATTTTTAGAGAGGAAAGCTGGCTAGGTTACTATCTATGTCTTCTAATAGGAGGGATATTATTTTCCTTAAAAAAGTGACATAATTTGAAGGCCTGAGGAATTACTCTGTTAAATACTGGCCCCAAGTCCCTTTTTATAAGCAGCAAGATTGTTTTCCTGCACCTTCCATATTATCTTTGTAATTAGATCATCTGTAATCACAAAATTCATCTCTGGATTATCTTTTGTGCCTTTTCAAGCTATTTTTATGTTGTTATGTTGTTTTTACACCTAAGGCAGGTGACGACAACTTGATGCAGGAAATCAACCAGAATTTGGCTGAGGAGGTGAGGACTGCTGCTTTTAAAAAATTCATTATAACTTCTAACAATACATTCTCTTATAGTGACGAATAACCTTGTGTTCCTTTTTCAGGCTGGTCTGAACATCACTCACATTTGCCTCCCTCCAGATAGCAGTGAAGCCGAGGTAATAATGGCAGAGCTCTAAACTCTTGCTTCTTCTTTCCTCTTGAGACTTAATAGGCCCATTGGCGTCTCTTAGCGGTGGCTGGGACAGATCTAAGCTTTGCTTGTGGCTGAATGTTAGAGGGAAGACTTCACTTCTTTTCTCTAGGGTAAATGCTTCATGATATCCTTGTTTCTTGTCATTTGTATGTTTCTACCGAAGACTTGAGTTGCGACTTGTTGAGTTCGGTTGTTTCTTCAGCTGCGGTGGCAGCGTCATCTAGCGGAAATTGTCAGGCCGAGGCGAGGAAACTGGACCTTGGACCACAGATCCCTGTGCCAGGGCCCGGCCCTTCTGTGGTTAGCTTTTCTTCCTACTGGCTTCATGTGACAGAACACCTCAAATAATGGAATCTTAAATAACATACAAGTTTATTTCTCTCTCTCTCTTTTTTTTTTGAGATGGAATTTTACTTTTGTTGCCCAGGCTGGAGTGCAATGGTGCCATCTCGGCTCACTGCAACCTCCGCCTCCCAGGTTTAAGCAATTCTCCTGCCTCAGCCTCCTGAGTAGCTGGGATTACAGGTGCGTGCCACCATGCCTGGCTAATTTTTGTATCTTTAGTAGAGATGGGGTTTCACCATTTTGGCCAGGCTGGTCTTGAACTCCTGACCTCAAGTGATCCACCCTCCTCGGCCTCCCAAAGTGCTGGGATTACAAGTGTGAGCTACTGTGCCCGGCCTAGAAGTGTATTTTTCTGGGACATGAATAAAGTTTGGAAGTAGGCAGTCCCTGGTTGGTGATATCACCAAGTCGTAGGAGCTCAGGCTCCTGTCCCTCTGCTCTGCCGCCTTTGTGGTTTGGTTAACAAGCACTTTGTTCTGATTGATCAGTGAGGCCCAGCAGGTCTGCTAGTCATTTGTGAGACAAAGAATGGGAATTTGTAGAGTTTGTATCTGGCCTTGTGCTATGTAAACAAGGGGGCATTGGTGAGTCTTATTTGAGTCCTATGGAGAAGAGCAGTTCTTTGCAGTACACAGAGGGTGCAGGGATTTGTTAACCTTCCCTCTTTTCCAGGATCACAGGGCTCAGGTAAAGTTCGTTGTCACCAAGAAGAAAAAGGAAGGACAAAGACAGGCCCCTGCTGTCTTTAAAGACATTTCCTGAAAGTCACAGTTCTACATCCTTTCCGTTGTCCCCTACCTAGTTGCCTGGCCAACTGCAAGGGAGGCTGGGAAGTGTAGTTTTTATACCAGGAAGCCTTAGATCGTTTATTAGCAAGCTAAAAACCAAGAGTTTATTACTAAGAAGAGAAAGGAAACTATATACTGGGCGATAAGTGTTTGCCACACTTGCCATTGTAGCATGGTACAAATATGAAGTGTTAAATATGTAACAAATACCTATGATACCAGCAGTGACAGCATGCAAAGGAAGTTGTTCATTTGCACGATACCCACTGTCTGCAGCAGAATTTGCTTTTCTGTCTTTCTTTTTTTTTTTTTTTTTTTTTGAGATGGAGTCTCGCTCTGTCAGGCTGGAGCGCGGTGGTGCAATCTTGGCTCACTGCAACCTCTACCTCCCGGGTTCAAGTCATTCTCCTGCCTCAGCCTCCCAAGTAGCTGGGATTATAGGCGCCCACCACCATGCCTGGCTAATTTTTTGTATTTTTAGTAGAGACAGGGTTTCATCATGTTGACTAGGCTGGTCTTAAACTCCTGACCTCAGGTGATGGCCTGCCTCTGCCTCCCAAAGTGCTGGGATTACAGGTGTGAGCCACTGCGCCCAGCTGGAATTTGCTTTTCTTTAGGTTGTTTTGCCACTGGTGTTTTTTTTTTTTTTTTTTTTCCTGAGACAGACTCTCACTCTGTCACCCAGGCTAGAGTCCAATGGCGCAATCTCCGCTCACTGCAACTTCCACCTCCCATGTTCAAGTGATTCTCCCCGCTCAGCCTACCAAGTAGCTGGGATTACAGGCACCCGCCGTTATGCCCAGCTAATTTTTGCATTTTTGTAGAGACGGGGTTTCACCATGTTAGCCAGGCCGTTCTTGAACTCCTGACCTCAGTGTTCTGCCCTCCCTGGCCTCCCAAAGCGCTGGGATTACAGGTATGAGCCACCTCACCTGGCCTTGTCACTGGTATTAATAGCCCTTGATTTTCGTCGTCGTTGTTTATAATTGACACATAATAATTGTGCATGTGTGTGGGGTACAGTGTGGTGTTTCAGTACTTGCATCTGTTGTGTAATGATCAAATCAGGTTAGTTACATTCATCACCTAGAACGTTTATCATTTCTTTGTGGTGATAGCTTTCAAGATCTTTTCTAGCTGTCTGGAAATATACAATACATTGTCATTAGCTTTAGTCACCCTACTATGTAAGAGAACACTGGAATTTATTCCTCCTATCTAAGTGTAACTTTGTACCTACCGATGGACCAACCTCTCCCCATTTCCCCTCCCCCATCCCTCTCCAGCCTCTGGTAACCACCATTCTATTCTCTATTTCTATGAGATCAGCTTTCCTAGATTGCACATGTAAGTGACATCCTATGATATTTGCCTTTCTGCACCTGGCTTATTTCACTTCATGTTATGTCCTCCAGGTTCATCCATGTTGCCACAAATGACAGGATTTCGTTCCTTTTTATGGTTGAATGATACTCCATTGTGTATACAAACCACACTTTCTTTATCCTCCATTAATGGGCATTTGGATTGGTTCCATCTCTTGGCTACTGTGAATTGTGCTGTAACAAACATGGGAATGCAGACGGCTTCTCAGCATAGCGGTTTCAGTTCCCATGCGTATATACCTAGTGGTGGGAATGGCTGGGTCATATGGTAGTTGTTTTTTTAATTTTGTGAGAAATCTTCATACTGTTTTCTCTAATGGCTATATTAATCTGCATTCCCACCAACAGTGTACAAGAGCTCCCCTTTCCACATATCCTCGCCAGCATTTGTTATTGTCATTTTTGATAATAGCCATTCTAGCTTGATATCGCATTGTGGTTTTGATTTGCATTTCCCTGATAATTAATGATGTTGAGTGTTTTGTCATATACCTGCAGGCCATTTGTATGTCCTTTGGGAGATGTCTGTTCACGTCTTTTGCACATTTTTTATTTGAATTATTTGTTTTTGTGTTATTAAGTTATTTGAGTTCCTTATATATTCTGGATGTTAACCCCTTGTCGGACGCATACTTTGCAAATATTTTCTCCCATTCTGTAGGTTGTCTCTGCTTTGTTGATTGTTTGCTTTGCTATGAAGAATGTTTTTAGTTTGATATAATCCCACTGGTGTATTTTTGCTTTCGTTGCCTATTTTGTTGAGGTCCTATCCAAAAAAACCTTGTCCAGACCAATGTCATGAAGCATTTCCCCTGTGTTTTCTTCTAGTAGTTTTATGGTTTGAGACCTTATATTTAAGTCTTTAATTCCTTTTGAGTTGATTTTTATAGAAGTGAGCGATGAGGGCCTACTTTCATTCTTCTGCATGTGGATATCCAGTTTTCCCAGCGCTATTTATTGAAGAGGCTCTCTTTCCACAATGTGTGTTCTTAGTACCTTTGCCTTGACTTATTTTTTGACAAGGAATCATTTATTCCGTATTTTTCTTTGGGAAAATTCTCATAGAGTGAATTTGTATGGTGTTATATTGAAAAAGAGTAGGTACCTTAATTTATTAGTTAAGATTTGTGTTGGCATTTGTTGCTTCTACCAAATGCTTGGTACAGGTGGCAATAGTTTCCTCGCTTCATTCTGGTCTCTGCTTGGACATTGTGGCCTCTGACCACCCTCCACCCATTATCACTCTGTTAGCCTTTTACCCCACTGAACCTTTATTTTTCTGCATGTCATTTATTCTTTCCGGTGATTTTATTATTATTATTATTTGGAAGGGAGGAACTTCCCTCCTCCACTAGAGTATGAGATCCACGAGGACAGTTTTGTTTATAGCTGCATTTCCTTTACTTAGAACTGATACAGAGTAAGTGCTCAAACCATTTGTTGAATGAATGAAAGAATGCCGAATGAATGAAACAAAGCTTTCTTTCTGACTTTGTACCTCAAATGGTTTCCCCTGCCACTGCGCAGGTAATGATTTTTGCTAGGCAATGAAACAAAAATGGTAAACCAACCCTTCCCCAGAGCCTCTGAGTGAGATCTATATGCAAAGATAAGTATCTTCTCACTTGTGAGCAAATATTTTTGTTAAGTGAGATGAATCAGGATCTTATCTCCTGGCATAAAATAGACAGAGAGGACAAAGCATTGCTTATTTAGAGACACACCCAGACATTTATTAGCTTCCCAAAATGTAGCTTGGTCTTTTTCCTAAATAGTGAATTATTTTAGTGTTTCCCATAAAAGGAGCTGTGCGTGCTAAGAATTTTTCTAGCATAAGCCTTTGGAAAGGCTTCTTATGTGTCATTGAGGTCCAGATAACCCGAGGGCCTCTGTGACTGCTTGGACGTCATGATTAGTGAGCTGTGTTGAACACATTGTGTTTGAAACGCACAGGCTTAGCTGGGCCAGGTTGGAATGCTTCAGATTCATGCTTCCTGTCCTTCCTGAAAACTGGCAGTGTGTTTGGCTTGAAGTATGCTTGTTGACAGAAAAGTGTCCTTTGTCTATCTAAACCTTAATAGCTGTTGAGCTTTGGTTTTGTTCTGTTTTGTCTTTTTCTGGCACAGAGTAGAGCCATAGAAAGGCAGAGAAGTCACTAAAAAATTCAGCCAAGCCTTTTAATTTTTTTTTTTGAGCCTTGTACACATGATGAAAAGAAAAAAATAGGCTTTTTATTATGCTTTACACCAAGTTTCCAACAAGGAGCAAAACAACAACAAACTATAACAGATGCATTTTCATGAATCCACTTTTTATATAAAGCTTCCTTTGTTGGGTCTCATTTTCACAAAATAATTTTTATTTTGTTTTTTTGTTTTCTCTTTAGATTATAGATGAAATCTTAAAGATCAATGAAGATACCAGAGTACATGGCCTTGCCCTTCAGATCTCTGAGAACTTGTTTAGCAACAAAGTCCTCAATGCCTTGAAACCAGAAAAAGATGTGGATGGGTAAGAAAATAAAATCAAATAATCAATCTTTATGGCTAAATCACTTTTTCTATTGTGCCTGCTTTTATTTTTCTAAATTTCTTCTATTTATTTCAACTGTGTCAGTAATTGGATGAAAAAAATCATTTTAAATATTTCAGGAGTCTGTAGGATTTTTTTTTTTTTTGAGATGGAGTCTCGCTCTGTTGCCCAGGCTAGAGTGCAGTGGCGTGATCTTGGCTCACCGCAACCTCCATCTCCTGGGTTCAAGCGATTCTCCTGCCTCAGCCTCCTGAGTAGCTGGGATTACAGGCATGCGCTACCATGCCTGGCTAATTTTTGTATTTTTAATAGAGACGGGGTTTTACCATGTTGGCCAGGATGGTGTCTATCTCCTGACCTTGTGATCCACTCGCCTCAGCCTCCCAAAATGTTGGGATTACAGGCGTGAGCCACTGTGTCTGGCCATCTGTAGCCTTTTAAAATTCTGCATGCAAAAGTTACATATTTTGGAAAATACATTAGCCCTTTTATAGTGCTTCAGTGCCATATGATCTTACACCATCAGATTCATTTAATAAATTCCGGTCTGACTTATACAATCTTTAGCCAGCTCTATTCTTCTAATAGTTTTTTCCTTGGTAATTCTACCAGACCAGAGAAGAAAACTTAGAAACCTGATTGCCCAGCAGTACCATATTCTGTCTTAGTCCCAGGCCAGTTGAGAAAAGCAAAATAAATACTTTTCTTAATGACACAAGGTTTTATTTGAAATTTGGAGGGGAACATCATAACTATTGGGTGCTGTAATGTTGGCCTGTGATTCATGTCATGGAGTGACATAAGCTTCATAGAACAAAGGATACCGGCCGTCTCCAGTGGGGGATAAGCATGCTTCCTGGGGATTAAAACCCCATTTTCCTCCATGGAAATATAGGAAGTGTTTTGTACTGTGGCCAAAAAGAACACAATGTGTTTATGGTTATAGGTTGTAAGCAGATTTATAAAGTTAGATTCCAGATCCGGTAGACCCTGCAGGGGCTGGATGGGGAGGCTACCACCTTCCTGAGACACCCAGCAATCTTCCATTCTAGCCTTTTATTATGACTTGAATAGACCCAAACACAGGCTGAAAAGGTGTCATGAACACCTCCAGTCCTGGCTGGGCACAGTGGCTCACACCTGTAATCCTAGCACTTTGGGAGGCCAAGGCAGGAGGATCTCTTGATCTCAGGAGGTCAAGACCAGCCTGGACAACATAGTGAGACCTCGTCTCTATTTTTTTTTTTTTTTTTGAGACAGAGTCTCACTCTGTTGCCCAGGCTGGAGTGCAGTGACACGATCTCGGCTCACTGCAAGCTCTGCCTCCTGGGTTCACACCATTCTCCTGCCTCAGCCTCCCGAGTAGCTGGGACTACAGGTGCCCACCACCACACCTGGCTAATTTTTTGTACTTTTAGTAGAGACGAGGTTTCACCGTGTTAGCCAGGATGGTCTCCATCTCCTGACCTCGTGACCCGCCTGCCTCGGCCTCCCAAAGTGCTGGGATTACAGGAGTGAGCCACCACGCCTGGCCCCTTGTCTCTATTTTTAAGTAAATAATTAAACATTTTTTTAAAAAACAACAATCTCCAGTCCTGTTGTAGACTAACTGTAAAAGGAGAAGAAGCACTAATCGATGAGAAAACTTTCAGAACTTGAAGTTCCTAGGGCATAGTTTCAAGTCTTTCATAAAAGGAGGGGAATTCATGCTGAGGCCCAGCCAGGAAAAGCCAACCAAACAAAAACAACAGAGAGTAAAAGGAGAAATTACGAAAATGGTTCTAAATGTCTCCATTCTGTTACTGAGATTGACGTGCTCAGTTTAGGCTAGATAGCTGTGGAATGTTTTGTCCTAGATTTGAACAGGGAAAGGCACAGAACCCTTCAGAAGTGTGTGGTCACTCATTTTTTCCACTGCCCCCCACGCCGACTTCTCAAGGAGATAAATATCGAGGTCAAGTTGAAATCAGACCTGTGACCTGTGCCTCAATCCCAGGTCTTACTGGGTCACTCCAGATTTATAGGATTGGTTCTGGGTTTTGAGTGGACTGCAGGACCATGCTTCTGTGTAACTCTAGGGATGCTAGTCCATTGGGGTCCATTGAAAGGAGCTCCCTGGAGTTGCGAAGTGAAGCCCTGTATGGCTTTAGGCTGTGTCCTGGTATATTGGCAGAACCGGAACACCCAATGTCAGGGCCAGGGTGAAGTTTCCTAAGGTACTGCCTTAGAATTTTCTAAGACCTTTATTGAATGGCCTTTATTGCCTGCTTTCTCTTTAATTCATTTTTTATGGGTTTTTTTTTTTTTTTTTTTTGAGATGGAGTCTCGCTCTGTTGCCCAGGCTGGAGTGCAGTGGCATGATCTCAACTCACTGCAACCTCTGCCTCCCAGGTTCAAGTGATCCTCCTGCCTCAGCCCCCTAGTAGCTGGGATTACAGGCACATGCCATCACGCCCAGCTACCCTTTGTATTTTTAGTGGAGTTGAGGTTTCGCCATGTTGGCCAGGCTAGTCTCGAGCTCCTGACCTCATGTGATCCACCCGCCTCAGCCTCCCAAAATGCTGGGATTACAGGCGTGAGCCACCATGCCTGGTCCTCTTTAATTCATTTTTATGTATTCTGTCTATCAAACATTGACTTGGATGTTATTTGGGGTTAATATATGTACATTACATGTGAGTGATTTTTTTGGCTGGGCTTTGACTTAACCTACTTCTTTATTTTCTGATTCAGAGTAACAGACATAAACCTGGGGAAGCTGGTGCGAGGGGATGCCCATGAATGTTTTGTTTCACCTGTTGCCAAAGCTGTAATTGAACTTCTTGAAAAATCAGGTAGGATGCTCCTTGAGAAATGCCGCTGATTTCTATTTATTGGTATTTACATTATTTTTAATAAGGATTTTTTTGGGGAAGAATTAAAAAATTTTTTAAATTATTATTCTGATATCCTTTTAGGATGTTTCTAGAAGATTCTAATTGAACATAGAAGTGATATTTCACATTGACTTTTTTTATTTTTCTCATCTTTTGGGAGATACAAATGAATACCTAGAAACTTTTTCTAGTAAGACCATCTTATAAATTCAAAGAGAAATTAGTAGAGATAAACGATTAGCCCTGTTTTAAACATGCTCAATTTCTCTCATGAAACAGTCAAAATAACCAGAGTAAAATATGCTTCCAGTTTCAGCTTACTAAATCTGTCAATATGTAGCCTTAGATAAGACTTACGTTGAAGACTTAAATGAGGCCAGGCACAGCGGCTCATGCCTATAATCTCAGTGCTAGGCGAGGCCAAGGCCAGAGGATCACTTCAGGCCAGGAGTTCGAGACCAGCCTGGGCAAACATACTGAGCCCTTGTCTCTACAAAAAAAATTTAAAAATTAGCTGGGTATGGTGGTGTGCACGTGTAGTCCCAGCTATGCTGGAGGCTCAGGCGGGAAGATTGCTTGAGCCCAGGAGTTTGAGGTTACAGTGAGCTGTGATTGCACCATTGCACTCTAGCCTGGGCAATATAGCAAGACCCTGCCTCAAAAAAAAAAAAAAAAGAGAGGAAGAAGAAGAAGCCGGTAGATGTAGTTTAGGGCACAGGAGCCTAGGTTGGGATTTATTGGTGAGCAGCTTGCTTTTCAGTAGTCAGGACTTAATTTCCATTGTTGTCCCCTTGACTTGGCGTTTTTATGTCAGTGAAATAGAAATGAATATTTTCTCTTTCTTCATTATTAAGTTTAATGAGTAAATTACTACCAAGTATTTATATATTTAAGGGCTTTCTGAGAACATAAAGATTCAACTAATTGGGCCGGCGCAGTAGCTCACACCTGTAATCCCAGCACTTTGTGGAGCCAAGGTGGGAGGATTGCCTGAGCCCAGGAGTTTGAGACCAGCTTGGGGAACATAGGGAGACTCCATCTCTACCAAAAAAAAATTTTTTTTTAATTAGCCAGGTGTGGTGACTTGTGCCTGTAGTCCCGGCTACTCGGGAGGCTGAGGTAGGAGAATCACTGGAGCCTGGGAGGTCAAGGCTTCAGTGAGCTGTGATCACACCACAGCATTCCATCCTGGGCAACAAGCAAGATCCTATCTGAAAAAAAAAAAAAAAAGAAAAGAAAAAATTCAACGAACTAAATCTTTTTCTCTACTCCAGTTTGAATAGAAATGAAGCAAATGCCCCTCCCTACCCCTGAACATCCAACAATCAAAGAAAAATTTCAAAAACATATGGCAAAGTTTTATTAAAAGGTTAACATTCAGGATATATATGCTTTTTGGACAGTAATATTAAGCTCAAATCTATGAAATAATCCATATATACAGTGCTTTTTCATTACGTGGATTATCAAGATGAAGATTCTGAGCCACTTCATTAGAAAGTACTCGAAGAAAAGAGTAAATTAGGCTGGTGAGTTATAGTTACATATTGTGGAAAGAAATTCAGCAACAGGAATTGGAACCAAAAGGGTTTGAATAGAGAATTTTTGTTGATTATAACACCCCACTCCTAGTTCCTAGTCATTGTAGGTTGGTGCTGAGAAAGTTCAAGTTTTAAAAGGGTTTTTTTGTTGTTGTTGAGACATTCTTGCTGTGTTGCCGAGGCTGGAGTGCAGTGGCGCGATCTTGGCTCACTGCAACCTCTGCTTCCCAGGTTCAAGTGATTTTCCTGCCTCAGCCTTCTAAGTAGCTGGGATTATAGGCATGTGCCATGATGCCTGGCTAATTTTCTATATTTTTAGTGGAGACGGGGTTTTACCATGTTGGCCAGGCTGATCTTGAACTCGTGACCTGAAGTGATCCGCCTGCCTCGGCCTCCCAAAGTGCTGGAATTATAGGCGTGAGCCACCACACCCAGCCTAAAAGGGTCTTTTTTTCTTAAGATAAAGTTCTTAAAGGAAGGATCTGAAGTTTTGAGTATAATATTGAATTTTCATTTGGTTAGTAGGTGTCAACCTAGATGGAAAGAAGATTTTGGTAGTGGGGGCCCATGGGTCTTTGGAAGCTGCTCTACAATGCCTGTTCCAGAGAAAAGGGTCCATGACAATGAGCATCCAGTGGAAAACACGCCAGCTTCAAAGCAAGGTAAATTTCATGTTAGAAACATACATCTTGAAGGCTTATGTTAGAACAGAAGAAAGTCTAGAAATGTATAAGCTAAGTGCTTAATTCAAGAAATTAGAGGAAGAAAATTGAATAGACCCATATCCATTAAAGACATTAAATGAGTCTACTCACCAGACAAACAAACAAGAAAAGGCAACAGGTGGTTTTACAAATGAGCTCTATCAAACAAAGAACAGATCATTCTAATACAATCCTTTTCTCCAGCAAATGGAAAAAGAAGGAACATGGCCTAACAGACTTTATGAGTGCCAAAACCAAACAAGGGCAAGATGCTAAAGGAAAATTAACAGGCCAGTTTCAGCTATGAATATAAATGAAATAATCGTGAGCGAAATCTGAGAACACCAAATACAGCAGGAAGTAGGGTTTATTTTAGGATTTCCAGGTGATTGAACATGAGAAAATCTATCACTGTAATTCACCACATTATGATTAAAAACTAAATTCTCACCATAGTAAGTACAGAACAGTCATTTGGTAAATCTAATATGCATTATGACCTTTTGAAAGTAATTATAATTTTGATGAAAATTATTAAGAAGACCCATATAAAAGCAGAGGTATCATCTTCACGGAGAAGATGCAATATCTTAAAGATACTAATTGTCTGCAAATTATAAGTTCCTGACATATTTTTTGTAGAATTTGACAATCTGATTCTGAAATCCAAATGGAAGCATAAAGGACAAAGAGAGTCAAGACAATTTTGTGGAAAAACTAGGTGGGAGACATTCCCAACCACACAGTGTGAATTATTATGCACTTACAGTAATTAGGATAATATGGTAGACAAACAGACGATCGGAACAGAAGAAAGTGGAAATTTATGCATATATGGAAGCTTGAGAGCAGGTACCGCAGATCAGTGGGGAAAAGATTAACTATTAAAGGCCGGGCGTGGTGGCTCATGCCTGTAATCCCAGCAATCTGGGAGGCTGAGGCGGGCAAATCACTTGAGCTCAGGAGTTTCAGACCAGCCTGGCCAATATGGTGAAACACCGTCTCTACTAAAAATACAAAAAAATTAGCCGGGCATGTCGGCGCAAGCCTGTAATCCCAGCTACTCGGGAAGCTGAGGCAGGAGAATCGCTTGAACCCGGGAGGCAGGGGTTGCAGTGAGCCACGATCGTGCCACTGCACTCCAGCCTGCGCGACAGAGTGAGACTCGGTCTCAAAAAAAAAAAAAAAAGCTAAAACATTAACTATTAAAAATGATGCTGACTTAACTAGTTATGTATATGAGTCTAGCATAGGATTACTAACCTGATACTACATATAAAAATCACTTCTATATTAAAATACCTAAATGTGGAAAGCAAAACTGTAAAACTTATAGAAAAAAATATAGGCGTATGCATTTAAGAGGTTGGCATTGGAAGGATAGCTTAAGAGACCCCAAAAGCACAGATTGCTAAAGAAAAGGTATATAAATCTGACTGCATCCAAATTTTTTAAAACCCCAAAGTTTTTCTTTCTGAAAAGAAGTTCTTAAAAAAGTGAAAAGACAGCTATAGTGTAGAAGATATTTACAACAAACATTTAGCCAATAATTAGTATCTTATAAAAGATTCCTACAAATCAGTGAGACAAAGACAATCTGTTAGAAAAATGGACACATGACAGGCCACTAACAGGTGAGGAACCTGAGGTTTAAAAGACACGTGAAAAGCTGTCTGGTTTCCTGCTGTTTTTGCTCACCAGTCATATTGGCAGTAGGTAAAAAGTGCCAGTTAGCCATATTGACAAATGTCTGGAGCTATGGGAATTCATATATTGCTGGTGGGAGTTTAAATTTGAAATAGGCATTTCGGAAAGCAGTTTAATGGAGTTTGAGCTACTCTTTGACCCAGGAATTTCACTCTAAATATATACGATATGGCCAGGCACGATAGCTCACCCCTGTAATTCCAGCACTTTGGGAGGCTGAGGCAGGCAGACCACCTGAGGTTGGGGTTTCAAGACCAGCCTGACCAACATGGAGAAACCCCATCTCTACTAAAAATATAAAATTAGCCAGATGTGGTGGCACATGCCTGTAATCCCAGCTATTCAGGAGGCTGAGGCAGGAGAATTGCTTGAACCCGGGAGGCAGAGGTTGCGGTGAGCCAAGATCACACCATTGCACTCCAGCCTGGGCAACAAGAACAAAACTCCGTCTCAAAAAAATAATAATAATAATAAAAAGTGTATATATATGTGTGTGTGTGTATATATATATATAATAGACAAAACTTGCCCATATATATACAAAGGTGTGTTTACAAATGGTCAGAGCAGCATGTTTATAGTGCAAAAAGTTTTGTTTGTTTGTTTGTTTAAGACAGAGGGGCAGTGGTGGTTCTGTGGGTCTTGGCCCCTTTCTGCTGTCAGGGCTGAGTTGGCTCCATGAGTTGGTGAAAGCGGTATCTAGCCAGGTGCAAGGGAGACAGGGGCAGGATTTCGCCTTCACTGATGGGCAGGCCAGCGGTCCCCTGTGGAACGGTGAGTATTGAATATTGAGAAGACGGTATCCCTCCCTGAGCATCTTCTGGAGCTTGATGACCACTAGGGAATGTATCTGAGTCACGCGCACCAAATATGTTACCGGTGGCAGCTATTCGAGTTATCCTGAGTTTGTGCTGGTGTATCCGTACAGTTCTGCAGCAACTTCAGCTCTTGCCTCCTCGGAAGAAAGAATTGGACTGAGGGCCATAAGGCAGAAGGAGAGACTGAGGCAAGTTTCAGAGCAGGACGGAAAGTCTAGCAAAAAGCTCTAGAACAGTAAGGAAAGGAAAGAAGGAAAGTATAACTTGGAAGAGAGCCAAGCAGGCGACTTGAAAAACCAAGTGCACTGCAACAAGTATTTAAACAGTGATCTAAATGCCCATCAGGGTGAATGGATAAATCAGTATAGTTGCATGTAGAGTATGCATAGACATAGTTCATAAAACAATGATATACAAGCAGTGAAAATTAATAAACTAGAGCTGTAGATAGCAACATGTTATTTTGTTTTGTTTTTTGTTTGTTTGTTTTTTTGAGACGAAGTCTCCCTCTATCCCCCAGGCTACAGTGCAGTGGCGCGAACTCGGCTCACTGCAACCTCTGTCTCCTGGGTTCAAGTGATTCTTCTGCCTCAGCCTCCTGAGTAGCTGGGACTACAGGTGTGCGCCACCATGCCCAGCTAATTTTTGTATTTTTAGTAGAGACAGGGTTTCACCATGTTGGCCAGGCTGGTCTGGAACTCCTGACCTCAGGTGATCCGCCCACCTCGACCTCCCAAAATGCTGAGATTACAGGCATGAGCTACCGTGCCCAGGCTGGAAGAATTTTTTAAAACACTGTTCAGTGAACAAAAACCCAAGTTGCAGAAGGATGTATTTCATACAACACTATTTATATGTGTCTGAAAGCAACACAACATATATATATGTAATCTAATACATACATACGTATAATATGTATTATATATAATCCTTATATATAGAGAATCTTAATATATATATTTAGGTCAGGACATTTAGATCACTGTTTAATATATATATTAGGATTATATATAATATATATTATATTATGTATTAATTATATAATCCTTATATATATATTAGGATTCCATGCAAATGAAGTAAAAATATGAAGAAATAATGCAAACTACGAACCAAATCCGAAAAGCATTTATTGAGGCGAGGATGTGGATATAGATGGAAAGGAAACCTAGACACCTTCATGCCTTTTTTCTTAAACTGGGCAATAGGTGTTTTCTAGGTATGTTAGGTTATTGTTTTCCATTTTTATGTGTGAAATGATTGTTTTTCATTTTAAAAAATGATGGTACAGCTCACAGATCTAAAGCAAAGTGAAGTTTTAAATGAATGCATTAAGTACAGTCAGTAACTACAGAATGTGATCTAAAAATACATGTTCCTCATGTTGCAGGGTGAGAATGGAAATGAGGAGTAAATTGTAATTGTGCCAGGGAAGCCAGGTGTCTCAGCAGATTTGGAATCTTTGCATGGCAGGTGGATCTAATTTATGTAATGCTTGGGTTAAGACAGCTCAGGAAGGCAGCCTTGCAATGAAACCTGAACCTGTGTGCGTTTTTAGAAGTCACCACATGGTGGCAGCCTATCCAAGAAAATTCAAGGGCAATATTTTGCACTTGAGAGCCCAGAAATTTTGATTTGGAAGCTCAGTGGAAGAGGAAAATAAACCGTGCCCTGCACTGAACAGCTGTGGTGAAGAGAGAAAATACCTTCCTTGGCAATTGAATGTTTTTGCAGCTGTCACAGATACTTTTGCTAGTTGTATCTGTATTTTTGAAAAACAAAGACATTTTTCAAAGTACTTTTTTATTACGGGAATAAATCACCTTGTCTCTGTACTTTGGGATGAATCTCATCCGAACTTTGAGAACGATTAAGTGGCTTGACTTTCTGCAGAATCTGGTCATTGGGTAACATTCTTGTTTTCATATGGACCAGAAGGTTCTCTTTCATAGTTGATGTTGCACACACGTTTTTTTCCCTAAGTCCTTGGTATTTATAGTGGCACCATTGCGAATGTTAGAGGCTATCAACTTTCATTCTTATTATTGCTTCATCTTTGTAGCCAAAAATATGGGAAGAAATGTTCATAGCCCCGCCCCATACTTGTCCCCCTCTACCTGGCCTACCTACCCACGTCAGGCTCCTGTCCCACCACAAATGACAGCCTGTGTCTTTCATGTTAGCAGCTAGTCTTTCACTAGCCACATACTTCCCCATAACCCATATGCCTCCCTGTGTCTGCCTGACGTCTGAATTGTCACTATTCTGTTGTTGTATTTTTACAAGAAGAATGTATGGGGCAGAAAACCCTTGCCATTCATTTCCTGAGTAGGAATTCTAGCCTTCCTTGGAGTCGTGGTAATATGGAGACATGGTAATATGTGGATTGTACCACTCAATGGCTGTCTGGAGGCCACAGTGGTGCAAAAAGCCACCTAGGCATGGGTTAGTGTCCTGGGGCACCCAATCAGGACAGGACACCTGGCACACCCTTGGAAAAGCTTCACTGTGAAAAACACTGGAAGTAAAAATTTTAACAACAGATAGGGATTTTTTTCCCCTTGAGACAGAGGCTCACTCTGTTACCCAGGCTGGAGTGCAGTGGCGCGATCTCGGCTCACTACAGCCTCTGCCTCATGGGTTCAAGAGATTCTCATGCCTCAGCCACCTGAGTAGCTGGGATTACAGGCGAGCACCACCATGACTGGCTAATTTTTATATTTTTAGTAGAGATGGAGTTTCGCCATGTTGGCCAGGCTGGTCTCGAACTCCTGACCTCAAGTGATCCACCCACATGGCCCTCTCAAAGTGCTGGAATTAGAGGCCTGAGTCACTGTGCCTGGCCCAGATGGGGATTTTTGTTGCCCAGCTTAATCAACCAAGAATAAAAGTGCATTTTAAGATTATAATCTATTTAACTTCTCCTTATTGGCAATGGTAAAAGAGTTAAGGAAAAAAGAGAATAAGCTTAGGATTATGGCTACTAAGTAGAAGGACGTTATCTTTGACGGGCATTTCTGTTGTGCTTATTTGTACCTGACATGGAACAAGACCCCCCCATCCCCTCAACACATACCTGCTGTGGGACATCTGGCTAGAGATTTCCAAAGCTGAGGGTGAAAGGTTTGGGTATCGGGTGTGACTGCGTAACACTAGAGTTCTATCTACCATCTCTTAAACTACAGGTAGTCTTACCGGTGTGGGCTGACCTTCCGGTTATCAGGCAGCCTGCTGCAACCACTAGAAACTGCCTTTGAAGGTTTCCAGTCCGGCACAACATTTGTGTTCTCATTAAACAGTAGAGCATAGGCTTTGGGGACACACAGCTCTGGGCTCAAGCCTTAGCTGTTGCTGCTCTGAGCCTGTTTCCTCACGTAGAAAGGCAATCATAATACTCCCTACTTTATGGGGCAGTTGTGGGAATGGAATTAAATACTAATGTGGGCCGGGTGCAGTGGTTCACGCCTGTAGTCCCAGCACTTTGGGAGGCTGAGGAGGGCAGATTGCTTGAGCCCAGGAGTTTGAGACCAGCCTGGCAACATGGCGAAACTCCATCTCTAAAAAAGTACAAAAATTAGCCAGGCGTGGTGGCTGTAGTCCCAGGTACTTTGGAGGCTGAGGTGGGATGATCACCTGAATCTGGGGAGGTCGAGGTTGCAGTGAGCTGAGATTGCACCACCGCACTCCAACCTGGAGTGCAGGCTGGAGGAAAAGAAATATATGGGTCAATTAGGCAAATGTGGGTCAATTAGGCAAATCACTCAAATCGTAAGTAGATATACTAGTAAAATAGTGTGACTTAGGGTCCTTCACTGGAAGCCTGGTATTACATGCTTCCATTGTGTGGGTGGGGGAAGGAGAGAGTGTCTCCAGCTCTCTGTCTGTGAGGTCTCCCAGCAGAATATTGGCCAAGGGAGTGAAACCAAAAGCAAGACTACCATGAGATAACGTTCCAGAGAGAGGAGGGACTAACCAGAGCAGGTGCCCAGCTTTGGCCAGTCAGGCTCATCTTCCAGTCCTCAGTAGATTATTATCAACTTTAAGTGATGTCACAGACTCCCTTCCTCCAAAGCTGTGGACCTCTTCCTTCCCATGCCTCTTGTTACTTGGAAGTCACTCTACTTCCAAACATGTCGGCTGGAGATCCCTGATGGGCCAGTTACTACTTTCAGGCTCTGTAGGTTTAAAGAATAGTTATATCCAGTTAGTTACAAATAGAAATCGATCCTTTCTCTGTCCGTCTGTCTAAATGGAAGGATATTCTGTGGACACTGATTAGGTATAAAATCTCCACGGAGCCTGAGCATAAAGAATTGAACTTCTTAGGGTTCCACAGAAACCAGAATAGACTTCTGTGTTTGGTAGCTTTGTAACTTACGCCCGTTGAGGTGTACGGTTGAAAATTGAGAATAAATTTCCTGTTCTGTTTCTGAGCATCTTTTCCAGGCTTGGAGATGCGTTGAGCATTTCCACGGAGACCCTAGAGGTGGGGAGGGGAAGAACGCCTGGGCATTTGTCCAAATTAGCCATATGCTGTGGAGTGTCACATGTCAGGAAGCCAAGGCACTGGAGCTAGTGTTTTTGGGCAGGGCTAGGGAACCCCCCGCCTTTCCTCCACCCAAACGCAGGCCCCCACACCCAGCGTCCTGGGCCCTGCAGGGGAATGACACTGTTGGTTTCACTCTCAGGAACGAGCCTAGATTTGGAGGTAACCTCTTCCTGACCCCGATGATTTCACTCTGATGCCAAAACCAGTCTGAAGTGGGTGTGGTTTTGCATTTGGTGTTTACAAGGTGGAGTGGTGCCCTCTGCATGGAAGGGAGAGGTGGGCAGGTACGGCAGGGCCCTGTTCCCTCGGGAGTCTCCTCTGAACCTGTGGTTAGGGCACAGCTGGACAATGCTGAAATGGTCTCCAGCTGGGAGATGAGGTAAACCTCAGCTGCATGCCGAAGAAATAACCTAGAAATCAGAGAACCGTTTTATTTTGTTTTTCTCAGAGGATCTCATTTCTCCCTCTCCTCCTGAGCACAGAGACCCTCAAAACTGGTATTCACAGAAGGAAAAAATATAGGTCTTTTACCTTTGAAGGATCAAAGTGTCTAGGGTTTTCTGTGGTTTTTTTTTTTTTTTTTTTGAACAAAGCTGAACTATTACAAAGTCCTTTTCAGTTTAAATTTAGTGCATGGCATGGCTCATGAAAGACTTTTAAAAGTGAATTGGAAAATTCTAAATGTACTTGTATTATACATGTGAAAGGATGACTTCTTGAGAAAAGAATGATGTCTGTCCCAAACGGGAGAAGGAAGGAACTCTAGCTTTTAAACTGCACTACATTAGTGAGTTACATGACAATTCTCCTTTTAACAGGATGGAATGCACTTAAAGCAGTAATGTGCTATGGGGACAGTAATGACAGACAATGTTAATTGACAGAATGGCTACTCTGAACCAGGCACTGTCTTGTACTCCTGTTATCTCAGTGGTCTTCACACTTATTCTGTTAGGCAGGACTGTCATCCTCCCCACATTACAGATGAGGAAACTGAGGCTTAGAGAGGAGACTTTGCAAAGATCATGTGATTAAAAAATGGTAGAGGTGGCAAAACAGCCTGTGTTTTTAACACTGTCCCATGTCAGCTCTTATTCCAGATCATCACATAAAGTCTAATCTCTAATCTTGAAAACCAAAAAGCACCTGCCACCTCAGATAAGAGAGACCAAGACCCTAGACATTCGACTTGTGTTGAATTCACTCTTATTTTACTTTGATGTTTGTAATCCCAGAGCCATACTTGTTAAGAGAGTTGAGCTGAAGTAGAGTGAATGCTGTCCCCTCCCTGAGGCCTGGGGCTCATCATCAGCTATCCAGGCTCCCCTTTCAGAGGGGATGGTGAGCACCTTCGGAGAGGGCAGGGATGGACACACAAGACAGCCTCAGTTATGTGAGTTCATCCCCTCCCCTGCCTGCTGTGGGTGAGATGGAGAAACAAGCACTGGACCCTCCTGGGCATCACAGCCTCGTACTTAGCGAGTGGCTGAGGTCATCAGTAGCCCAGGTCATCAGTAGTGTGGAATTAAGTGCACTGAATAGTGTTGGCGCCTGAGCTTTGTTTGACAGACTTAGGGGGTCAGCTCACCACTTTCCCCTCTTGCTTCTGACTGATCATTGCTCTGTTTGTTAATACCAAGGAAGAAGGTGAATAGAGCTTTTTAGAAAGCCAAAAAAACTTTATTAGACTTTATGCCATTATACTTAGCAGTGTTGAGGGAAGGATTTGTGAGACGATATATTCAAACTAATGGGCATGAGACCAAGAAGGGGCTGTGTGGCGGGCGCGGTGGCTCACACCTGTAACCCCAGCACTTTGGGAGGCCAAGGCAGGTGGATCACGAGGTCAGGAATCGAGACCATCCTGGCTAACACGGTGAAACCCTGTCTCTACTAAAAAAAAAATACAAAAACAAAATTAGCAGGGTGTGGTGGCGGGCACCTGAAGTCTCTGCTACTCGGGAGGCTGAGGCAGAAGAATGGCATGAACCCGGGAGGCGGAGCTTGCAGTGAGCCGAGATCGCGCCACTGCACTCCAGCCTGGGCAATAGAGTGAGACTCCATCTAAAAAAAAGCCGGTGGGGGGGGCCATGTAATTAACAGACTGATTGGTCTTAGGTGGTTCAGAATTTAAGCTGAGAAATTAAGATTGAGAGGAAATGATGTATTGTCGTTATATCGAATATGTGAGTAAAAACATAATTAAAACACCATCTATCTCCAGTTTTCCCGATATTACCTCCCTTTTATGATGCCCTTCCTGTACCTTATTAGGCAAAATATTCCAATTTCAGTCTTATTGGATTATGCTCTAAATGTTTGAAGGTTGGTCTGAACATGGAATGTATTTTCTCATAGATATAATAGTAGAAACGGTGTTAGGGTCATGGGATTGCGAAGCCAGTTCCACTGCAGTGGAATCATATTGACTTGCTTTCCGATTTTTCTGTGGGAAACTTCATCTGGAGCTTTAATGCACTTCTTAGCTATGGGGTAAGTTTCAGCCTCCATGACGCTTGTGTTACTTTGTAGTCACCTGTGGCCAACCACAAATAAATCTTTGTGGTCATCAGGGGCCAGTGGAGTGTATACTGCACAAAAGAGAGCCTACCCCAATTCTGGAAGAAGGGCTGCAGGCCTGTGTCCCACAAAGAACAGGCAGGAAGCATCACCTTCAGCCCACTGGCAGCAGGTCATCTCCCATTTGCTTTTCTGCACTATCAGCAGAGTCTGGCTTCCTTTTCCACCCCTTCTCCAATGTGAATGCTTTTTAAGGACGTGTAATTAGAATTAAAAAAAAAATTTTTTTTGAGACAGAGTTTTGCTCTTCTCGCCCAGGCTGGAGTGCAGTGGTGCAATCTCAGCTCACCACAGTCTCTGCCTCCCAGGTTCAAATGATTCTCCTGCCTCAGCCTCCTGAGTAGCTGGGATTACAAGCATGCGCCACCACGCCCAGCTAATTTTGTATTTTTAGTAGGGACAGAGTTTCTCCATGTTGGTCAGGCTGGTCTCGAACTCCTGACCTCAGGTGATCCACCCACCTTGGCCTCCCAAAGTGCAGGGATTACAGGCATGAGCCACCACGCCTGGCCAGTATTAGAATCTTTTAATGGGAACGTCTTAAACATAACCTATAACAATGAAGCACCTTATAATTGTGTGGAGATTTCCTTTTCATGGCTTTTCATATATGCCTCACATTCACCCAGCAACCCTGCAAACTGGACGTTATACTCACCAGAGAGCCTTGACCCTGATTGTCACTGGCAAGGAGCAGTGTCTGGACTTGAACGCAGGTCGCAGGACTCCACTCATGGTGCTCTCCCCACTGCGCCTCAATTCCTCACTTTTTAAAGGAGGCAGCGGAAGCCCGGAGAGTTTCTCAAAGGAAACGGAATGCAGAAATCTGTCTATGTGCAATGTGAGGCTCAGAACTGAAAACCATAAATGTCAGGAAATGCAAAGCAGAATTTTCCCCTGCAACGGCAGTTTGCATGAATATGAAGACGCTGTATGGATGAAAGTTTGTGGCTGCAGCATGAGCATAAATCCTCGGGGCTGCTGTTCGTCTAGGAGCCTGACTTGCCTGGTGTTGCCCTGAGAACTGCAACTTGATCATTTCCTTAATTTTGTACTAAAGGAACCAAAATAAGGTATTTTGGTTCTAAGTCTTTGTCATGTGAAGGAAACTTCCCGTTACCACCCCCCATCTACATACACATTCTCTTTCTTAGCCCCACGTTTGAATTTTATGTTTTTCCTAAAGTATAGGGAAGAGAATTATTGTTATTATTATTATTATTATTATTATTTTCTTTTTGAGACGGAGTCTCGTTCTGTCACCAGGCTGGAGTGCAGGCGCGTGATCTAGGCTCACTGCAAGCTCTGCCTCCCAGGTTGAAGTGATTCTCCTGTGGAAGGGAATTATTTTTGATGAGTCATTAAAGTATATCCATTCCCAGAATGGTGCTGCATTTTTCCTTTTATCATCTGTCATGACTTTTTTAAGTGTGAAGCTTACTTCCAGAGGAATTGTCTTTTCTAGCATTTTGGACACAACTAAATATCTTTGATATTTTCTTCTCATATGTTGAGCAGTAAATTAAGTTGAATGGTGAAGTCAGAGGTGAACTTAGGAACATTTAGAAAAAGGAAGGTCATTTATTATTTTTCAGGGGAAAAGTTTGGTAGAAAAATGCTGTAATCCTAATTCCCAGATGTCCATTTGGCTTGTAGTCATTTTGATTTATGAAATAATCATAAGAAATGTCTTAAAATTTTAAAAGCCAATAATTTGTTCTACTAATCACAGATGAGAGTGGAAATAAAAGAAACACACCCAATTCCTGAAAGGAAAAAAATTCTCCCAGGATGAGATCACTGGGTGGACGTGAAGTGGGTAAAATACCTTTTGCTGCAATTGTCATCCCCTTATCTTGCCAAAGTATGACAACATCTGAATGAAGATGGTTTGATGTTCTTAGTTTAGAGTAGTTATACTATTATTTTAACATTCCTATTTAATGGTATGTTTTAATACTGCAGGGGAAAGGTAGATACAGATTCATAGCTATAAAGCAATAATCTTATGATCAATGTTCATTTAATTTCAAATACAAAGTTAGACATTCAGAGTTAAAAAAAGTTAATGCATAGGCTGGGTGCAGTGGCTCATGCCTGTAATCCCAGCACTTTGGGAGGCCGAGGCAGGTGGATCATGAGGTCAGGAGTTTGAGACCAGCCTGACCAACACGGGGAAACCCCATCTCTACTAAAAATACAAAAATTAGCTAGGTGTGATGGCATGCGCCTGTAATCCCAGCTACTCAGGAGGCTGAGACAGGAGAATCGTTGAACCCAGGAGGCAGAGGTTGCAGCGAGCTGAGATTGCACCACTGCACTCCAGCCTGGGCCACAGAGTGAGATTCCATCTCAAAAAAAAAAAAAAAATATATATATATATATATTTTATATTATATTATATATTGTATATTTTATATTTATATTTTATATATATATAAATGAATAAACAAGGCATCTGCTTATGAAACAGTCTGCCTGAATGAAATCTCCATTTGCAGACAACACAGTCTACAGTAATGGCAGGACTGTATTAGGCATGGTTCCTAATGCCCATTTCTGTAGCAAGGTCACCAGTAGTTCCTAATGGTGCCAAAAGTGAGTCACTGGTAGTTCCTAATTGCCCAAAGTGTATTTTTTGCTTTTATCTTGCTTGACCATGGCTGTCATATAAACCTGTTGGCCACACCCTTTTCCCTTAGCCTGAATGAAAATGCCCCTTCCTGCCCTTCCTAGCTCCTGAGCCACCAGGACATGGTGGTCTCCATCATCTGTTCGTTATCTCTAACCATTTAAGATTAGTTCTCCCCCAGGATGTCTGTTAACCTGCTTTCCTTCCCATTCTGCCAGTTTCCCCTGGGGAATCCACACTTCTGGTTTTAACCATCACCTAAATGCTGTGTGTCCCGACCCGCATCCGCATGCTCCCAGGCCATTCTCAGTTCCAGACCCGGGCACCCAGCTTCCTGCAGATGCCTCCTCCAGGAGATCTCAGTATCTTGCTTTTCCTCCTACCCCTTCTAAGGCATTCTCAATCCAGCTTCCAGAGGAATCTTCCTAAAACACATCTGACTGTGTGAGCCACATACTGTAGCCCAACCTGACAGCTTCTTTTCTATATTAAGAAAAAGCGCGGCCGGGCGCGGTGGCTCACGCCTGTAATCCCAGCTCTTTGGGAGGCTGAGGCGGGCAGATCACAAGGTCAGGAGATCGAGACCATCCTGGCTAACATGGTGAAACCCTGTCTCTACTGAAAGTACAAAAAATTAGCCGGGCATGGTGGCAGGTGCCTGTAGTCCCAGCTACTCGGGAGGCTGAGGCAGGAGAATGGCATGAACCCAGGAGGCGGAGCTTGCAGTGAGCCGGGATCGCGCCACTGCACTCCAGCCTGGACGACAGAGTGAGACTCGTCTCAAAAAAAAAAAGAAAAGAAAAGAAAAATTGCACACATTTTGACATCTGAGAAAAGTGATGTTTTTCTTAGAAAAGTGACATCTAACTCTTTATAGAAACTTTGCCACAAGGTAGTCTAGGAGTCCCCTTACTACCTAAGATTTTCATGGACATGCCCTCTCTGATCATAAAGCATGTGGCACAGTGGCTCACGCCTGTAATCCCAACACTTTGGAAGGCCCAGGTGGGCAGATCACTTGAGCCCAGGAATTCAAGACCAGCCTGGGCAACATGGTGAAACCCTGTCTCTACAAAAAATATTTAAAAAGCAAAATGAACTGAGCATGGTGAAGCACATCTATAGTCCCAGCTACTTGGAGGCTGAGGTGGGAGAATCGCTTAAGCCCGGAAGTCAGGGCTGCAGTGAGCTGAGACTGCAGTGCCACTGCATTCCAGCCTAGGGGACAGAGTGAGACCCCGTCTCCAAAAATAAATTAATTAATTAAATAAAGCCTTGTGAAGAATCTGCCGTGGAGCATAATGTAACCCATAAAGCCACTTAACTGGGCGCACATAAACTACAGTGTGTCCCAGTTCATTGAGAGTGAAAATCAAGCAAGGGACCACCTCAGTGTGGTAGAGCCCTCTCCCTGCCCTCCAGACCCTGCTCTGTTCTCTGTGTCTGACCATTGACTGGCCATCACTCAGGCACTAGTTGAGAATGCCAATGTCTTTAGTTATTGTAATTTCAGAAGCACATCCTTGCTGGACAAAGAACCTACCTGTTAATTTTTTAAAGTAATGTTCATCATTTTGAACATTGTTTTCTTTCTTTTTTATTCAGCTGACCCTCATGAGGAATTTAACTTGGTTTTCTGAACTGTGTTGGTAACATTTGAAGGACATAGAAACAGTTTTCATAGGTCTCAAGTGATATAAACCACAATTCTTTAGAAAATATCTTTTTTTTTACCCATTCTGGATTTTGAAATATATACAGATCTCATACCTCAGATTCTCATATGATATGAACTGTTTCAAAACACATTGATAGCAGAAGATACATACTGTCTTCTAGTCAAGAGGGTAGTGCTGTATTTAGTTTAAAACATTTTAATGCATTTTATTTGCTAAATACAAAATTATAATATTCTGTATAACTTTCCAAATCTCATCTGTCCTCCCTTTCCCCCATCTCTTTATATTCAGATGCTTGTCCCTCCAGCTTAAAAATTCATGACTTTGAGAAAATTCGTCTTCATGTTATCTAAACTACTGCACCCCCACACGCTCCCTGTTAAGTGTCTGCATATCTGTGTCTTACTGTTGTTTAAAATTCAGTTGTCTGCCTGGGGAGTGGGGTGGTTTGCTTTAAGCTGCTCCACTCAAGTCTCAGCAGAGAAAGCAATAATTTGTTATGAGATAGAGTTTTAAGCCAAGCTTTGGCCAGGGTCTCTCCCATTTGGGAGGAGGAAAATAGGAACAAGTGAGATGATAATTTTCCTTGAATTTTAGCTCATTAAAATCTTCCCTTGTCCTGGGCAGGCTATTTACTGATTTAAGCATCTAGCACTTTTCCTTTCCAGAAAGAATTAACATCTACGATGCAATCATTGCTAAGGGAGGAGGTTTTTGTGTTTTCTCTGTGGAATTAGCTGTTCCCCAGTTGCAGATGAGCACAGCCCACTTTAGAGTTGTGTGTAGGTATGGAGTTGAGGGGTCGGAATGAGATTTCCAAAATTTATAGGTAATGAAAAGAACAGGTTGTATCAAAGACACCACGTGTAGGAAACTAACTGTTCTTAGGGGACTTGTGTGAACCTGTGATCCTTGGCTTTCTCCAAAATGAACATTTCAGCCTTGTTCATATTAACCTCCTTTTTACAGTTGTTTTACCATGTTCTGGTTTTGCTGCTCTTCTGCCTGAAAATCTAGCAAAATGGCGTTTCTTATCTGCAGAACTGCGACAAAGCTTAAACATTTGTATTTCTCTTGAGGATTACTGTGGTTGAATTTTTGACAGTACTATATATAAATGAAGAAATAAAATTTTTTATACAGATGTTTAAAATCCTCTTTCCACTAGAACATTTCTTTCTCCCTAAATATACTATTACCTGGAACTCTAGCTGTTTTTCAGATCTGTAGACATCATAGGTGGCTTAAGGGACTAGATTGCTGGTGATATTGGCTGCAAAATTCTTTTTTTTTTTTTTTTTTGAGACAGAGTCTTGCTCCATCGCCCAGGCTGGAGTGCAGTGGTGCAATCTTGGCTTCACTGCAACCTCTGCCTCCCAGGTTCAAGTGATTCTCATTTGGCTGCAAAGTTCTTAGTGAGGTTTAGTGGTATTTTGGCCCTGTGGCACAGAAGAATGGTTATTTAGCAAATGTGTTTTGTTTTTGATTTTGTTTTGTTTTTGAGACAGGGTCTTGCCCTGTTGCCCAGGCTGGAGTGAAGTGGCTCGATCACAGCTCACTGCAGCCATGACCTCCTGGGCTCAAGCGATCCTTGCACCTCAACCTCCCAAGTAGCTAGGACCACAGGCATGCCTCACCACACCTGGCTAATTTTTATTTTATTTTATTTTTGTAGAGACAGGGCCTTCCTATGTTGCCCAAGCTGTTCTCAAACTTTTGGGCTCAAGCAGTCTTCCCACCCCGGCCTCCCAAAGTGCTGGGATTACCCAGCATGGCAGCATGAGCCAACGGGTCTGGCCTCGGCAAAGGTTTTAGTAGGGCTTTCTCTTTTCTTTTGAAGATGATTAATACAGTAGATTCATACAGCCAGAAGCTGAAAAGCAGGGAATACTGTTTGGCTTATTAATGGATAATCAATGAGTGTTAATACACTTTTCCCTATTTACATGGTCAAATTGATCAAATATTTCCAAGGTATTAGCTTTTAAAAGTTGACTTTGTCAGCTCTATGAAAAGACATGCATTTACATTTTTATCGTGCTCCTCCTCTGTCAGGGGACTTGGATCTGCCCTTGATCTTGGCTTTTCTGTTCATAAACCAGGTAGGACTGTCATGGGTTTGCTCCCATTACCATCTCTTGTCCCAAGATTTCTAAAAGGCATCACCTGATGCACCCTTTTGCCCAAATAGTGTTAAAAGTCCTCAGGCTGAGGAGCTGTCCTGGTTCTTCTACAGGATCTTTAATGATCAGCCTGTCTAAGCTGAGAATGGATAAGGGTGTCCCCAACACGTTTATTTGGTGGTTTGGTGGGGGTGTGACACTGGGGATGCTTTTGTGTTTCGTAATCTGCCCCTCTGTCTGTTTGACCCCAGAGACTCTGTGGTTAGTTGCAGGACATCAAAATACACAGGAAAGACAGTGGGGGAAGAGACCATCAGTCGCCCTCTTTCTGCCTAGGTTCACTAGAATCTCTAAGACTGAATTCACTAGGAGACACAGGACATACCGTAGAGCTGTTTATGTCTGAGAGCCCCAGTTTCCTTGTCTGTTAAATGAGCATAGTAACACCAATCTCACTCCTTTGGAATATTCAATGGTGTAATACTTACAACACTTAGCTGACCTATACAATTATAGCTATTCTCTTCTGCAAGTCTAATATTCCTATTCACCCCTCCCTCTGCATAGGGATCCGGTTTGAAATCATCAGTTGCTCAGTAGGGCCTGGGGAGCTAGCTGGTCATTCTTTGGTTAAAGTCAAAGCCAACCTCTTTGCCTACCTTTTTGTCTTAATGTCAACTTCCTACCAGACATGTTCCTCCCGCACTGGATGATCAAAATGCAAAAAGGATGGACACGATCAATGCATTTTGTTGGAGTGGTTGCATTCTTTCTACTTTCTTAGGGCAAAAAAATGAATGGTTGGACAAGAGACTAACCAAGGCCTCAAAGAAAGTGAAATTCTTTCTCAAGCTCCTGCAAGTCCTTTCATGGGTATAGTAACAGTTCTATAGGGGTCTCATTGTGATGGTGCCATTATACAGGCCAGCAAGCCCCCTGTGTGAGCCAGACCTCATGGCCTTCGCCCTTGTTTTCCTCTTTTTTTTTTTTTTTTTGTTTGTTTTTGAGACAGGGTCTCGCTCTGTCGTTGGAGTGCAGTGGTGTGATCTTGGCTCACTGCAACCTCTGCCTCCTGGGTTCAAGTGATTCTCGTGCCGCAGCCTCCTGAGTAGCTGAGATTACAGGCCCCCACCAGCACGCCTGGCTAATTTTTGTATTTTTAGTAGAGACAGGGTTTTACCATGTTGGCCAGTCTGGTCTCGAACTTCTGACCTCGTGATCCACCTGCCTCGGCCTCCCTAAGTGCTGGGATTACAGGTGTGAGCCACTGTGCCCGGCTGCCCCATCCTTTTTCTTGATATTATAGTTAGTGGTGAAAACATGTAAATGATAATACTCCATGCAGTATGTATGCTGAAGTGACTACCCTGAAGACATTTTTTAAGTCCTATTTTCTTTTCTTTCTAGGATATGATAATCATTTTCTGTTTGTATTAATACATGCTTGAAAGGAATTAATAAAGCGATTACATCCTTGTCAGCAGCTTGGAACAAAGCTGTGGATCTGGGATTGTGTGGAACTCATTTGACATCAGTAGTTACTTGTGTCTTTATGCCTCAGATCAAGATGTGCGTGTTTTTTTCTTTCTCCTTTTAGCTTCACGAGGCTGACATTGTGGTCCTAGGCTCACCTAAGCCAGAAGAGATTCCCCTTACTTGGATACAACCAGGAACTACTGTTCTCAACTGCTCCCATGACTTCCTGTCAGGTAAATGTCTTCACATTGGTGTTGAGCCACTGAATAGATCAGATCGTTCGAAGAAATGTTAACCTTTTCCTAAGAGGGTATGTTTCTGAAATGTTAGCAGTCGTCAACATTAATATATAGGGTAGGAAACTTAGACTGTGGGCTACCTGATAGAACCATGCTGTTGAGCAAAGAGAGACCAAGATGGCGGTTGAGGTGTCTGCTCCCACAGTGAAGTGCCCCCTACTGGCTTCTAGCAGTCAGGTCAGTTGTGACCTCAAGTAGATGATTTGTATGTGTGTGAGGTAAACTAGAAATAGCGGTTTTCACAGTTTCTTAAAAATTAGTAAAACCCTTTCTTCCAAAGAAATCTTCGTGGAATCTCACTATGTAAAAGCAGATGAGCGCCGGATTGTTGGGAGGGATGGGAATAGGATCAGCCTGTGTGTCTCCCTGATTTCCTCTTGCATTGACCCATGAAGCACATCCTTGGAGCCCCAGAGTCATCTCAGAACAGTATGAAAATCACCACTAGATGCAGAAACTGTTGTAGGATTGGTCCTGCTATTTGATGGCATTTTGCCAACGTATCCAGGAATACTCAAGACCACACCAGGCCCACTTTGGGGGCAGCCCAAGCAGTGCCTGCAACAGGGCAGCCAGCAGCCCCGGGTCCAGCAGGAGGTGGCCCAGAGTGGGTTCCTTTTTCCAGTTCATAGAAGGACTGAGGCTAAGAAAGCCTTGGAGCACACCCAGGCCCTCAGCAAGTGCCTGAGTAGCACAGGTGAGCCAGAGACGATGGCACAGGGAGGCAGAGGAGAGCCCCTCTTCCTGATTCCTTCTGGCTTTGGCCTCCAAATGTTTGTGCGGAAGAGAGGACTGTGCTGAGCTGGGCTGGAGGACAGGGGCAGCTTTTATCCCTAAAGCTGGGCAGAACATACACCAAGGTTGGCAGCCTCTGCTCTCCTTCTCCTCCACCAGGACCATACTTGAGGTTGAAATCTTGAAACCTTGTAGGCAGCTCCATAAAAGCATGAGCCCTAGCCAGAGGTTGTTACTGACCCTCCTCTCTAGGAAATGTAGCTCCTGCCAGAATTGACCGATCAGATTAAAAACCCCCTGGGGGCTGGAGAGGGTGGAATGGAACAGAGTCCAAGGAAAGAGGCATTAAGAGCTGTGGCCCTGATGGCTCTTTTTAACCAACAGAAAGCATGTGCTAAATAACATTTTAAAAATATGTGTAATTTATTCATATAACTTTTTTTCCCCTGAAAAAAAAAAACAATGCCTAACCTATTAATAGTGGACAGGGCTTCCTCTGTTCAGAATCCCAGTCAGATTAGGAAAATCAGTTCCAACATTTGTTTCTTGTAAATGAATGCTGCTTTGCTGTAATATTTACTTGCTGTGTTTTATTAAAGTTTTCATGTAGGACAGTTTTGGCAGTCATGGCTGGAGATAGGAGTCTACTTTGATGTTCTGGAATCTCTTTGAGCTCTGTGGTTATATGACAGTGACATATATTTTGTTAGTGAAAGTGCTTTATTTTTAATAAGGTTTCCTTTTAGGACCCTTATTTTTGAAAAAAAGTATTCCCTGAAATATTAGATATCAATGTAATGATTCTCTGGGGGAAAAAAAGACCAAGGCGTTACAGATGTTCCTCGACTGACCATGGGGTTATGCACAGATAAACCCATCAGAAGTTGAAAATATCATTAGTAAAAAATGGGCATTTGTAGCCAGGATGGGATGTGAAAACAGAAAACAACGTCCAAAAATGCTGGCAGCACAGTACGCTGTAGAGTATTGGTTGTTTGGCCTTGTGATTGCATGGCTGACCGGAAACCACGATTTGCTGTCACTGCTGCCCAGCGCCTCAAGACAGCCTTGTTCTTTGTATAGCTGGCCTGGGAAAAGATCAAAATTTAAAGCACAGTTTCTACTGAATGCATGTCCCTTTCCCACCATCATAAAGTGGAAAAATAGTAAGTGAAAAGGTTGTAAATCAGGGATGGTCTGTGTATTTCAAAATGATTCTATAAGTAGAATTTATTTGAAATTTATCTGGCCCAACTGTAATAGTTTTCTTGTTGGTTTTTGAATGCCCAGTGTCCAGAATAGTACCTGACGCTTAGTAACCACTCTGTGAAATTTTTTTTTTTTTTTTTTGGAGACAGAGTCTTGCTCTGTCACCCTGGCTTTAGTGCAGTGGGTGTGATCTTGGCTCACTGCAACCTCCACCTTCTGGGTTCAAGTGATTCTCCTACCTCAGCCTCCCAAGTAGCTAGGATTACAGGTCCCTGTCACCACGCCTGGCTAATTTTTTTTTTTTTTTTTTTTGTATTTTTAGTAGAAGTGTGGATGCACCATGTTTGCCAGGTTGGTTTCGAACTCCTGACCTCAAGTGATCCACCCACCTCGGCCTCCCAGAGTGCTAGGATTACGGGCATGAGCCACTGGGCCTGGCTAACTCTGTGAATATTGAGTGTTTGACAAGCTAATAAGCATGAATCAAAATTGTACTCTGCTTGTAGTTTTAAGTTAGTGGCATGTTTAGAAACATTTCCTTGAATTTGTCTCCCACTTAAAGATGGGGCTGATGGCCAGGCACAGTGTCTCACGCCTGTAATCCTGACACTTTGGGAGGCCGAGGCAGGTGGATCACCTGAGGTCAGGAGTTTGAGACCTAGCCTGGCCAACATGGTGAAACTCTTGTCTCTATTAAAAATACAAAAAAATTAGCTGGGCTTGGTGGCAGGTGCCTGTAATACCAGCTACTCGGGAAGCTGAGGCAGGAGAATGGCTTGAACCCAGGAGGTGGAGGTTGCAGTGAGCCGAGATTGCACCATTGCACTCCAGCGTGGATGACAAGAGCTTTTTTTTTTCTCAAAAAAAAAGAAAAGAAAAAAAAATGGGCTCAACTAGGTAGTCATTGAGATAAAGATGAGGAATGCTATGTTGATGAAACAGATGAACAGTTTCGGGGTGGTGCTACCCATAATAGCACATTTCTAAATAGTCTACAAGTTTTAATTTTAGCAACTTTGTTTAGTATGAAAATTTGATCTAGGAATAATGGAGAAAGGTTTTTTTCCCCTCTTTTTTTCATAATCCCACTACTGTAAAGAAATGAATAAACTTTTTGAAATATTAAAAAGAAAAGAGCTCTTATTTAAACTTAAGATGAGAAGAATAACTTTTAATAAACTTGTGGCTGGGTGAAGACAGAGTTTTATAATGAAATTTTTATTCTTACCTTCATGGTACAGAGTCCCTCCTCCTTCCCCCCGTAAAAATAGATGGGATGTTGTGATTTATGATGAGGCAATTCTGTAGAGACATTTTATGGAATACATAATCCTAGGGGAGATTTTCCTGATGGCTAATATCCCAGACACAGAGCTCAGAAAACAATTATACCCAGCTAGTTGGTTCTGTTCACTCTACTATTGCATGAGTCCAATGTTTAGATTTTAAAACAAGGAAATTTCAACATTCTGTTTTCTAGCTGTAAGAGTAACTACTTTAAAAAAAAAAAAAAAAGACAACCAAAAAAACCTATTTCTTAGAAAAAGTCTTGCTCTGTTGCCCAGGCTAGAGTACAGTGGCACGATCACAGCCTCAAACTCCTGGGCTCAAGCAATCCTCCCTTCTCAGCTAATTAAAACAATTTTTTTTGTTGTTGTTGAGGCAGGGTTCTCACTGTGTTGCCCAGGCTGGTCTTGAACTCCCGGCCTCAAGTGGTCCTCCCGCCTCCACCTCCAAAAAGTGCTGAGATTACTGGTGTAAACCACCATGTCTGGCCTAAAAAAATTATTTCAAATGAAAAAACTACGCACTGCCCTTGTAGTGCCCTGCTTGCTAAACAGCAGATTTCATCATAAGCAAAATCATTTTGTACCCTAAATATTAGGACTTATTTACTGATGTAACAAATGGGACCAAGGAGAAGCTGGTCTTCCATCTTAGGCTCAGAAAACAGTATCAAAACAGCAACTCTGTGGCTCAGAGTAATTTATAGCATCATTTTAAGCTAATGTAATTCTATTTAGTGTGGAAGAGGGGAAGAGCCCTGGGATGCTGATGTGCCGGGGGTCCCGAGGGACCTTGAGACTTTCCCTAGTATGGCTCTGAAGGGAGACATTAGAACTTACTGGAGGCTGGGTGTGGTGTGGCTCATGCCTGTAATCCCAGCACTTTGGGAGGCCGAGGCCAGTGGATCACTTGAAGTCAGGAGTTTGAGACCAGCCTGAGCAACATAATGAAACCTCATCTCTATTAAAAATACAAAAGTTAGCCGGGCATGGTGGCAGGCACCTGTAATCCCAGCTACTTGGGAGGCTGGGGCAGGAGAATCGCTTGAATCCAAGAGGCAGAGGTTGCAGTGAGCCGAGATCACGCCATTGCACTCCAGCCTGGGCAGCAAGAGCAAAGCTCCATCTCAAAAAATAAAAAAAAAATGTAGTGGAAAGAACATGGACTTTGGAGTCAGGATTAACCTAACTCAAGGAGAAGGGAGCTGTTTGTGTAAAAAAAATTCTTGGCCGGATGCGGTGGCTTACGCCTGTAATCCCAGCACTTTGGGAGGCTGAGGCAGGCGGATCACCTGCGGTGGGGAGTTCGAGACCAGCCTGACCAACGTGGAGAAACCCCGTCTCTACTAAAAATACAAAATTAGCCGGGCATGGTGGCGCATGCCTGTAATCCCAGCTACTCAGGAGGCTGAGGCAGGAGAATCGCTTGAACCCAGGAGATGGAGGTTACGGTGAGCTGAGATCGCACTCCAGCCTGGGCACCAAGAGCGAAACTCCATCTCAAAAAAAAAAAAAAAAATTCTTAATTGCATTGCACTTACAGGCTGTGTGACTTTGAGAAAATAAGCTCTCTGATTAATTAATAAGATTCCCAATTTCTTTGTGGGTAAATTGGGAGGAAGGCTGTTGGGAGGAATGACTGAGATGATACCTCGGGGCAGTGACTCTTTGATGGTAGCTGCCAATAAATGCTGGTCCACTTCCTGCATTCCTCCCTCTACTTCCTTGTTGCCATGTCACCTGCACACAAAACAGCTTTCAGACTCCATCTTGGCACAATATACATTTATATTTGAAAAATCAAACCCAAGAAAGGAAGAAGTCCAATGAAATTCTGAACATGTAAGAAAAGTCAGCTTTAGAGAAATTGGATATCCATGTAATTTTAATTATGCCAAAGCAATTGATATAAAATTAGGATCTTTGCTTATGACTCTTGAACTTTAGTAATTCCAAAATCCATTGTACCTATCACTGTTTTCTTTTATTTTTTTTTCCCTGTAAATTCTGGATATTCTAGATCTATCCCTGAAGTATATTGCCAGTTTTCCATTTCAAATTTTAATTAGTTCTCAATGCAATATATTTAATATTTTGCTTTTTAAAAAAAAGTAAAGGTTCATGTCATTTAGAATATGCAGCACTGTATAAATTTCCTTGTTAATTTGGTTTCAGTTGTCCAAATTAAGTTGCTACTAATAGCTTATTAGTATCAGTTTACTAATATTTTAATTATGTTTTTTTAATCATGTCTTACATTGTGTTCTTTTAAAAACTAGTGATATGCTGTCATTTGACAGTAAGAATTCAAATAATTTAAACTAGGATTGCAACTCTCAAGAACACTGTCACAAAAATTTTACCAAATGATATGTATTAGTCCATTCTCACACTGCTATAAAGAAATACCTGAGACTGGGTAATTTATAAAGAAAAGAAGTTTAATTGTCTCACATTTCCACGGGCTGTACAGGTAGTATGATGCTGGCATTTGCTTGGAAGGCCTTCTGGAAGGCCTCAGGAAACTTACAATTATGGTAGAAGGCGAAGGGGAATCACATATATCTTACATGGCCAGAGCAGGAGCAAGAGAGAGAGAGGGCGTATTAGTCCATTTTCGCACTGCTGATAAAAGACATACACGAGACGGGGAAGAAAAAGAGGTTTAATTGGACTTAACAGTTCCACATGGCTGGGGAGGCCTCAAAATCATGGCGGGAGGTGAAAAGCACTTCTTACGTGGCAGCAGCAAGAGAAAATCAGGAAGATGCAAAAGCGGAAACCCCTGATAAAACCATCTGATCTCATGAGACGTATTTACTACCATGAGAAGAGTATGGGGAAAACCACCCACATGATTCAAATTATCTCCCACTGGGTCCCTCCTACAACACGTGGGAATTATGGGAGTACAATTCAAGATGAGATTTGGGTGGGGACACAGCCAAACCATATCAGAGGAGGAGGTGCATACTACATACTTTTAAAAACCAGATCTCAGGATAACTCACTCACTCACTATCATGAGAACAGCACCAATGGGATGGTGCTAAGCCTTTCATGAAGGGCCACCCCCATGATCCTGTCACCTCCCACCAGACCCCACCCCCAACACTGGGGATTACAATTGAACATGAGATTTGGTGGAGACACAGAACCAAACCATATCATGATACTCATTTTATTTATTGCATTTTACTTTATATCCTACAAAGTCAATATATTTAACTGAAAAACTGGCTACCAGTGGTTTTTTTTTTTTTTTTCAAGTTCTACGTGTACTGATTTCTAATTTTTAGCCATTCCTGATTTTAAAACCTCGCATACATTTTGGGGATAATTTGTTCTCCTAGATTGCGAGAAAATATTTAAGTCTGTGGGCTTGGAGAATGCTTTTTTGATAAGAAGGATGCCCTTGGCCAGACTGCATAGAAGCTGAGATGTTTCCACAGAGCTGAGATGGCAGGAAGGCTGAAGAATTTTCCTGCATCCCTCCCACTGCAGTGATTGTTCTGGCAAAGTTCCCAGGGTGGTCTCTGCACTGCTCATATTAGTGAAAGGGTGGTTCTGATTTCTGAGGAAGGCATGATAACACTTTGGCCTTAAATTTTCTTTTTGCAGAAAGTTTGATTATCATTAGAAGAATGGCCATCTTTTAAAGTGATTCATTGACTTGTCCCTGGAGAAATCATGAGTTAGATGAGAGTGTTTAGTGGGAAGTGAAAAGACCCGTCCACGGTTTCGGATGAGATCCTCGTTGGACTGTGATCCCAGGATATTACCCAGGCCCAGATCGTAGACAACCTCCCAATGGAGTCCTGCCCCTACACAGGCAGGGGGTGAAATAATGATTCCCTTTCTTAATTTTCTTTAGCCATGAAATTTATTAAAAATGTATGTCTGATTCTGAGTTGCCAGTCTTAATTGCTTGAGATTCTCTGGATTCAGAACTTATTTTTATTTTTTTTATTTTTATTTTTTGAGACAGAGTCTTGCTCTGTCATCCAGGCAGGAATGCAGTGGTGCAACTGCAGGCCCACTGCATCCTGAGCTCAAGCGATCCTCCTGCCCCAGCCCCCAGGTAGCTGGGACTACAGACATATGCCACCATGCCCAACTAATTTTTTTTTTTGAGACAGAGTCTTGCTCCCTCCCCCAGGCTGGAGTGCAGTGGCATGAGCTCGGCTCACTGCAAGCTCCGCCTCCCGGGTTCACACCATTCTCCTGCTTCAGCCTCCCGAGTAGCTGGGACTAAAGGCGCCCGCCACCACACCCGGCTAGTTTTTTTTTTTTGTATTTTTAGTAGAGACGGGGTTTCACCGTGTTAGCCAGGATGGTCTCGATCTCCTGACCTGGTCATCCGCCTGACTCGGCCTCCCAAAGTGCTGGGATTATAGGCGTGAGCCACTGCGCCCAGTCCCAACTGATTTTTGTACCTTTTCTATAGACGAGGTTTCACCAGGTTGCTCAGGCTGCTCTCGAACTCCTGGACTTAAGCAATCCTCCTGCCTTGGCCTTTCAAAGTGCTGGGATTACAGGTGTGAGCCACTGCGCCCAGCCTGAATGCAATCTTAAAACTGAATTAGAAAATCTGAGTCCAGGCTAGAGTTATATATAATTAAGAGAGTGTGGGTTTTAAGTTGTGTTTTAAAATTGTGTTGTTTTTGGTCGAGCCTGGTGGCTCACACTTGTAATCCCAGCACTTTGGGAGGCCGAAGTGGGCTGATTGCTTGAGCTCACGAGTTCGAGACCAGCCTGGGCAATATAGTGAAACTCTGCCTCTACAAAAAATACAAAAATTAAGCCCAGGTGCTGTGGCTCATGCCTGTAATCGTAGCACTTTGGGAGGCCAAGGCTGGTGGATCATCTGAGGTCAGGAGTTTGAGACCAGCCTGGCCAACGTGGTGAAACCCTGCCTCTACTAAAAAAATACAAAAACTAACCAGGCATGGTGGCACATGCCTGTAGTCCCATCTACATGGGAGGCAGAGGCAGAAGAGTCCATTGAACCCAGGAGGCGGAGGCTGCAGTGAGCCAAGATCGCACCACTGCACTCCAGCCTGGGCGACAGAGCAACAGTCCGTCTCAAAAACAAAAAATAAAAATTAGCCAGGCATTGTGGCATGCGCCTGTAGTCCCAGCTACTTGGGAGGCTGAGGTGGGAAGATGGCTTGAGCCTGGGAGGCGGGGGTTACAGGGAGCTGAGATGGTGCCACTGTACTCCAGCCTGGGTGATCGAGCCAGACCTTATCTCAAAAAAAAGTGTTTTTAATTACTTGTAATTTTAATTGCTTGTAATTAAAAAACAGTAATTAAAAGGACCAAAAGTTAACTTTGCAGGTAGTAAACCTTAGCCTACTGTACGTAAAAATCAGAAGGCCAAGGCAGGAGGATTGCCTGAGTCCAGGAGCTCAAGACCAGCTTGGGCAACATAGTGAGACCCCCTCTCTATAAAACAACTTAAAAATGTGCCAGGTGTGGTGGCACACCCTTGCAATCCCAACTACTCAGGAGGCTGAGGTGGACGGATTGCTTGAGCCTGGGAGGTCAAGGCTACAATGATCGTGATCACATCACTGCACTCCAGCCTGGGCAACAGAGCAAGACCCTCTGTAAATAATAACAGTAATAATCAGAAAGCAACACTGTATGTGAATAAAGTCACCTTACCTAGCTGCCGGTGGACAGCCTTTGGTGTTTCAAGGACTTAGTTTTTATGCATTCCTGCTTTCGATATTTGTTGACTGTGAGCTTTGGGCTTATCCAGGGTCCACGAAGAAGAAATGGTTCTTCCTTATCTCAGGCTTTTGTTATTTTGGGGTGTTTTAAATTCCTCTGCTGTGGTTACTCAATCCGACCCTACTTGCCTCTCTCTTCCACAAATTTCTCAAATGTCATTCATGGTACCCTTTTAACTCTTATGGACTTATTTGCTTTTAACATATCTTTTATTCACTTTGAATGGAGTTTCGACTGGAAATAGAGGGTAGTGTTGTGTGTACCACCTGCCATCTTCAGCTAGACACTTTCAAAGAGTTTGTTTTGTTAATTATATCTTCTTACATAGCTCATTATGCTTGTTGAAATTTGTGAGATGCTTTAAACCAAGCCTGTCCAAACCACAGCCTGTGGGCCGCATGTAGCCCAGGATAGCTTTGAATGCAGCCCAACACAAATTCATAAACTTTCTTAAAACACGAAATTTTTTTTGCAATTTTTTTTTTCCTTAGCTCATCAGCTATCATAGTGTTAGTGTATTTTATGTGTGGCTATGGCCCAAGACAATTCTTCTTCCAGTGTGGCCCAGGGAAGCCAAAAGATTACACATTGCTGAAAACTTTAGATGTATCAGGAATCATATAGCTTTTCAAAATAAAATATCCACACTTTTGCTAAGTCCTATGCTATGCAAGTGACTGAACTATACCAGGACTTATCTTGTAAACTTGGAAGTGAAATATTCTTCACTCGCAAGGGTATTTTGTGATTAAATTCTGGAAATATGCATTTATAAGTTGATACCAGCTCCTGGAATGTAACTTTTTCTTTTTTCTTTTTTAGATTTTTTGAGATGAAGTCTCACTCTGTTGCCCAGGGTGGAGTGCAGTGGCACAATCTTGGCTCACTGCAGCCTCTGGGTCCCGGGGTCAAGCAATTCGCTGGCCTCAGCCTCTGAGTAGCTGGGACTACAGGCGTCTGCCACCACGGCTGGCTAACTTTTTTTTGTATTTTTTAGCAGAGACAGAGTTTCACCTTGTTGGCCAGGCTGGTCTTGAACTCCTGACCTCAAGTGATCCACCCACCTCGGCCTCCCAAAGTGCTGGGATTACAGGCGTGAGCCACCGCACCCGGATGCTTTTTCTCATTTCTCCATCGCTTAAAGATAGAGGATTGAGAGAGGCCCGTTTGTGGACACGATCTTAAGTACAGATCTCTAGTGGTTAAAACGAAACACAACAACTCTCTCTCATCCTCTAGACTCTTGGCTTTTGCCTAAATATGATTCATAAAGCTGAAGTGTTGCTAATCTTTAAATAACACCCAAGGGATATGATTATATGATTACCCAACACCCTAATACAGTTTAAGAATAGAGTGATCCAAAGAAGGAGAAAATAGTGTCTTCAAAAATGTTGCTATTAGAAATATTTCTTTTCTCTAAGGGAGGATGCAGGCTAAAGCATTTTGCATGTGTGTTTACTTTTATAAATTTTCTAAGTGATGAAGGAAGGAAGGTAGAATCTTTTTTTTTTTTTTTTCAGTTAGAGTTTCACTCTTTTTTTTTTTTTTTTTTTTTTTTTTTTATTGATCATTCTTGGGTGTTTCTCGCAGAGGGGGATTTGGCAGGGTCACAGGACAATAGTGGAGGGAAGGTCAGCAGATAAACAAGTGAACAAAGTTCGCTGGTTTTCCTAGGCAGAGGACCCTGCGGCCTTCCGCAGTGTTTGTGTCCCTGGGTACGAGATTAAGGAGTGGTGATGACTCTTAACGAACATGCTGCCTTCAAGCATCTGTTTAACAAAGCACATCTTGCACCGCCCTTAATCCATTCAACCCTGAGTGGATACAGCACATGTTTCAGAGAGCACAGGGTTGGGGGTAAGGTCACAGATCAACAGGATCCCAAGGCAGAAGAATTTTTCTTAGTACAGAACAAAATGAAAAGTCTCCCATGTCTACCTCTTTCTACACAGACACAGCAACCATCCGATTTCTCAATCTTTTCCCCACCTTTCCCCCCTTTCTATTCCACAAAACCGCCATTGTCTTCATGGCCCGTTCTCAATGAGCTGTTGAGTACACCTCCCAGATGGGGTGGTGGCCGGGCAGAGGAGCTCCTCACTTCCCAGTAGGGGCGGCCGGGCAGAAGCGCCCCTCACCTCCCGGACGGGGCGGCTGGCCGGGCGGGGGGCTGACCCCCCACCTCCCTCCCGGACAGGGCGGCTGGCCGGGCAGAGGGGCTCCTCACTTCCCAGTAGGGGCGGCCGGGCAGAGGCGCCCCTCACTTCCCCGACGGGGCGGCTGGCCCGGCGGGGGGCTGACCCCCCCACCTCCCTCCCGGAGGGGGCGGCTGGCCGGGCAGAGGGGCTCCTCACTTCCCGGTAGGGGCGGCCGGGCAGAGGCGCCCCTCACCTCCCGGACAGGGCGGCTGGCCGGGCAGGGGGCTGATCCCCCCACCTCCCTCCCGGACGGGGCGGCTGGCCGGGCGGGGGGCTGACCCCCCCACCTCCCTCCCGGACGGGGCGGCTGGCCGGGCGGGGGGCTGACCCCCCCCACCTCCCTCCCGGACGGGGCGGCTGGCCGGGCGGGGGGCTGACCCCCCACCTCCCTCCCGGATGGGGCGGCTGGCCGGGCGGGGGGCTGACCCCCCCACCTCCCTCCCGGACGGGGCGGCTGGCCGGGCAGAGGGGCTCCTCACTTCCCAGAAGGGGCGGCCGGGCAGAGGCGCCCCTCACCTCCCGGATGGGGCGGCTGGCCAGGCGGGGGGCTAACCCCCCCACCTCCCTCCCGGACGGGGCGGCTGGCCGGGCCGGGGGCTGACCCCCCCACCTCCCTCCCAGACAGAGCGGCTGGCCGGGCAGAGGGGCTCCTCACTTCCCAGTAGGGGCGGCCGGGCAGAGGCGCCCCCCCCACCTCCTGGACAGGGCGGCTGGCCGGGCAGGGGGCTGATCCCCCCACCTCCCTCCCGGACAGGGCGGCTGGCCGGGTGGGGGGCTGACCCCCCCCACCTCCCTCCCGGATGGGGCGGCTGGCCGGGAGGGGGGCTGACCCCCCCACCTCCCTCCTGGACGGGGCGGCTGGCCGGGCAGAGGGGCTCCTCACTTCCCAGTAGGGGCGGCCGGGCAGAGGCACCCCTCGCCTCCCAGACGGTGCGGCTGGCCAGGCGGGGGGCTGACCCCCCCACCTCCCTCCCGGACGAGGCGGCTGGCCGGGCGGGGGGCTGACCCCCCCACCTCCCTCCCAGACGAGGAGGGAGGACGCTCCTCACTTCTCAGACGGGGTGGCTGCCGGGCGGAGGGGCTCCTCACTTCTCAGACGGGGCGGTTGCCAGGCAGAGGGTCTCCTCACTTCTCAGACAGGGCGGCCGGGCAGAGACACTCCTCACATCCCGGACGGGGCGGCAGGGCAGAGGTGCTCCCCACATCTCAGACGATGGGCGGCCGGGCAGAGACGCTCCTCACTTCCCAGATGTGATGGCGGCCGGGAAGAGGCGCTCCTCACTTCCTAGATGGGATGGCGGCCGGGCAGAGACGCTCCTCACTTTCCAGACTGGGCAGCCAGGCAGAGGGGCTCCTCACATCCCAGACGATGGGCAGTCAGGCGGAGACGCTCCTCACTTCCCAGACGGGGTGGCTGCCAGGCAGAGGCTGCAATCTCGGCACTTAGGGAGGCCAAGGCAGGCGGCTGGGAGGTGGTTGTAGCGAGCCGAGATCACGCCACTGCACTCCAGCCTGGGCGCCATTGAGCACTGAGTTAACGAGACTCCGTCTGCAATCCCGGCACCTCGGGAGGCCGAGGCTGGCGGATCACTCGCGGTTAGGAGCTGGAGACCAGCCCAGCCGACACATCGAAACCCCGTCTCCACCAAAAAAATACGAAAACCAGTCAGGCGTGGCGGCGCACGCCTGCAATCGCAGGCACTCGGCAGGCTGAGGCAGGAGAATCGGGCAGGGAGGTTGCAGTCTAGAGTTTCACTCTTGTTGCCCAGGCTGGAGTGAGTGGTGCGATCTCGGCTCACCGCAACCTCCGCCTCCCAGGTTCAAGCGATTCTCTGCTTCAGCCTCCCTAGTAGCTGGGATCACAGGTGTGCACCACCACGCCCAGCTAATTTTTTTTTTTATTTTTATTTTTTATTTTTAGTAGAGATGGGGTTGCACCATGTTGGCCAGGCTGGTCTCGAACTCCTGACCTCAGGTGATCCACCCTACTCGGCCTCCTAGAGTCCTGGGATTACAGGCGTGAGCCACTATGCCCTGCCAGAAGTAGAATTCTTATCAACATCTTTCTAGGTTGATAATCAGGTAATCCCTAAAGTTAATACCCTAAAATGCAATTTTTTAGTTTTGATGGAAAATTGATTCTATCCCTTTTTTTTTTTTTTTTTTTGAGGTGGAGTTTTGCTCTTGTTGCCCAGGCTGGAGAGCAATGGCATGATCTCAGCTCACTGCAACCTCTGCCTCCCGGTTCAAGCGATTCTCCTGCCTCAGCCTCCTGAGTAGCTGGGATTACAGGCATGTGCCACCACGCCTGGCTAATTTTGTATTTTTAGTAGAAACGGGGTTTCTCCATGTTGGTCAGACTGTTCTCAAATCCCCAACCTCAGATGATCCACCCGGCTTGGCCTCCCAAATTGCTGGGATTACAGGCGTGAGCCACCATGCCTGGCCGGTTCTATAACTTCTATGATAGAGAATTTTTAAATTATCAAAAAAGCCTGATCTTTCATGCAACACTTTGACCAGTCTTACCCTGTGAGTGTTTTCATCTGCCTTCTCACGCTTTGCATCCACAAGTGAAAGTGCTTCTATTTTTCTATGTATTGTACAGTAAAGATTTTAGAGCTTTCTAGGCCAGGTGTGGTGGCTCGCACCTATAACCCCAGCACTTTTGGAGGCCGAGGTGGGCAGATCACTGAGGCCAGGAGTTTGAGACCAGCCTGGCCAACATGGTGAAACCCTGTGTCTACTAAAAATACAAAAATTAGCCGGGAGTGTTGGCAGGTGCCGTAATCCCAGCTGCTAATAAGGCGGAGGTTGCAGTGAGCTGAGATCGTGCCACTGCACTCCAGCCTGCGTGACAGACAGAGACTCTATCTCAAAAAAAAAAAAAAAAAAAATTTAGATCCTTCTAATAAGATGAAGCCCACTGTGTCAAAAAAAAATCTAAAGATTAGGATATGAAGTCATTCTGACAGATTATACTGTGGAGTATATATCCCTGTTCCTTTCTTCTGAGCCTTATTTTCGTGTTAATAGTTTAAACTACATACTATATGCCAAGAACTTTATATACCTTATCATATTTCATTTTCACAAAATTTTAGGAGGTTGATATTACTCACATTAATTAACAGGCCCAACTTCACAATTTCTAGCAAGAGGAAGAGGTATGCTTTTAATGCAAGTCTGACTCTGCATTCTGTGGCCTAATCTGCAGTCTATGTTGCATCCACATGTTTAAAATGTTCACTGTGAATTATCTTGAGCTATTATTTCTATCTCTAATTATGCCATAATTTAAAAATCAGAATACTTGGGCTCGTGTGAAGAGATGGTGTGCCTAGATGTTTCTTCCTGGCTCAGCGTGAGATATGATTTTGAAAGCAAACGATGTGCTTCATTACATTTTTTAAATCCATTTATCCCAGGTTAATAGCTTAGATGGCCTTTTTTTTTTTTTTTTTTTTTTTTTGAGATGGAGTCTTGCTATGTCGCCCAGGTTGCAGTGCAGTGGCGTGATCTTGGCTTACTGCAACCTCCACCTTCCAGGTTCAAGCGATTCTCCTGCCTCAGCCTCCCAAGTAGCTGGGACTACGGGTACACACCACCATGTCCAGCTGATTTTTGTATTTTTAGTAGAGATGGGGTTTTGCCATGTTGGCCAGGCTGGTCTTGAACTCCTGACCCCAGGTGATCCACCCGCCTCAGCCTCCCAAAGCGCTGGGATTACAGGTCTGAGCCACTGCACCCGGCCAGATGGCCATTTCTCTAATGTAAAATGTGAAGTAGGCCCAATGGAGGGCCCCAAGCCTGTGCCAGAGGTGAGCAGTCTGCAGCCGTGCCCCAACATCCTAACTTCCTTGGTGAAAAATGAGACCACTATTCAGTGTGCTAGCTGTTTACAAGGAGCAATTGGTTAGAAATGACAGTGTACTGAAAGTCTTTTTTTTCCCTCCAATTTTTTACAGGGAAGGTTGGGTGTGGCTCTCCAAGAATACATTTTGGTGGACTCATTGAGGAAGATGATGTGATTCTCCTTGCTGCAGCTCTGCGAATTCAGGTTTGTTCAACATAGCTGTCTGAGAATCTTGAGTTTGAAAGTTTGATTAATAGTTGCTAACATTTTGCAAGTGGTTTCTGTTTACCAGGTACAGTGTTAAACACTTCACACACAGTGTTAGGCCCATTTGATAAGTGAAGAAATGGTGATTTTGAAAAATGAAGTGAGTTGCCTATGATCACATGGCAGTGTGGGGCAGGGACCCATACTGGGGACTGTGTATGTTATCTTGTGCTGTGTAATAAATTATCCCAAAATTTAGCAACTGAAGCAACAAGGCATTTATTATCTCACAGTTTCTTCAAGTCAGAGATTTGGTAGTAGATTAGCAGATTAGGTGATATGTTAGTCCATTCTTGCATTGCTATAAAGAAATACCAGCTACTCAGGAGGCTAAAGCAGGAGGATCGCTTGAACCCAGGAGACAGAGGTTGTGGTGAGCTGAGATTGCACCACTGAACTCCAACCTGGGTGACAGAAGGAGACTGAAAAAAAAAAAAAAAAGAAATACCTGAGACTGGTTAACTTAGAAAGAAAACAGATTTAATTGGCTCACGGTTCTTTTTTTTCCCCTTGGGACAGAGTCTCACTTTGTCACCCAGGCTAGAGTGCAGTGGTGCGATCTTGGCTCACTGCAACCTCCACCTCCTGGGTTTAAGCGATTCTCATGCCTCAGCCTCCTGAGTAGCCGGGACTACAGGCACACACCACCACGCCTGGCTAATTTTTTGTATTTTTAGTAGAGACAGGGTTTCACCATGTTGGCCAGGCTGGTCTCAAACTCCTGGCCTCATGTGATCCACCCGCCTTGGCCTCCCAAAGTGCTGGGATTACAGGCATGAGCCACCGCGCCTGACCTGGCTCACAGTTCTGCAGGCCTTACAGGAAGCATAACACAGGCAACTGCTTCTGGAGAGGCCTCACCAAGCTTCCAAGAATGGCAGAAAGTGAAGGGAAAGCAGGCATCTCACAAGGCGGGAACAGGAGCAGAGAGTGAGGGATGGTGCTATATACTTTTAAATGACCAGATCTCATGAGAACTCATTCATTATCACAAGGACGCTACCAAGGGGGATGATGCTAAACCATCATGAGAAACTAGCCCCTGTGATCCCATCACCTTCCACCAGGCCCCACCTCTAACACTGGGGATTACATTTCAAGATGGGATTTGGGCAGGGACACACATCCAAACTATATCAAATTGTTTGGGCTCAGGATCTCTCATGCATTTGAAGTGAAGATGTCAGCTGGGGCTGCAGTCATCTGAGGTGTTGACTGGGGCTGGAGGATCTGTTTCCAAGATGGCATACTCACATGGCTGTGGGCATGTGTATTTCATTCCTCACTGGCCATCAGCAGGATGCCTTGGTTCCTCATCATGTCCACCTCTCTGTAGGGCTGCTCACAGTGTGGCAGCTAACTTCCCCCAGTATGAGCAATCCAAGGGAGGCAACCAGGAGGAGTCTGCAGTGTGGATGACCTAGGCTCTAACTTCATGTGCCGCCACTTTCTTTTATCCTGTTTGCTAGAAGTAGATCACTAAGTCGAGTTCACATTCAAGAGAAGGAGAATTGTCCTCACTTCTTCAAGACAGGTGTATTAAAGTATTTGGAGGCATTTATTCAAACCACCACCACCTGTGTGACCTAAAGGCGAAGGTCATCAGTGTTCCACCATATAAGCTGAGTGTTCTCATGGTGCTGGAGCCTGCAGCAGTGGTGGCCTCTGGCAGTGATATTTAGTTCATTTCTTTCTTATGTACAGGGTAATACACAATTGAAACTCTTTACCTCAAAATGCGTCATTAGACATTTTTGTAAGGATTATAAGTTACATTTCCATCAAAGCCAAATTTTATTTTTATTTATTTTTATTTCATTTACTTATAATTTATATGCATACATAACACTACTCAGTAGTTCAATTTGCTTGCTCTTTTATACCAACTACAGAAGGATGGTATTTGGAAGCTGGGCATCCAAGCTGATCATTCACGCAGTCCTATATTTTCTTCATTTTTCTTTTCTAAATCGGATGATGAACCTATTCAGTATAAGTTTATCCATGTACATGATGTCTTTTGTGAACACTTAATCTATTTATTTATTTATTTATTTATTTATTTATTTGAGACGGGGTCTCACTGTGTCACCCAGGCTGGAATGCAGTGGCACGATCTCAGCTCACTGCAGCCTCCACCTCCCAGGTTCAAGTGATTCTCCTGCCTCAGCCTCCTGGATAGCTGGGATTACAGGCACATGCCACCACACCCAGCTAATTTTTTTTTTTTTTTTTTTTTTTTGAGACAGAGTTTTGCTCTTGTTGCCCAGGCTGGAGTGTAATGTCGCAATCTCGGCTCACTGCAACCTCCATCTCCCGGGCTCAAGTGATTCTCCTGCCTCAGCCTCCTGAGTAGTTGGGATTACAGGCACATGCCACCACACCCGGCTAATTTTTTGTATTTTTTGAGATGGAGTTTTGCTCTTGTTGCCCAGGCTGGAGTGCAATGGCGCAATCTCGGCTCACTGCAACCTCCACCTCCCGGGTTCAAGTGATTCTCCTGCCTCAGCCTCCCGAGTAGCTGGGATTACAGGTGTGCGCCACCACGCCCAGCTAATTTTGTATTTTTAGTAGAGACGGGGTTTCTCCATGTTGGTCAGGCTGGTCTCGAACTGCCGACCTCAGTTGATCCCGCCTACCTCAGCCTCCCAAAGAGGATTACAGGCGTGAGCCACTGCACTCGGCCTAATTTTTGTATTTTTAATAGAGACAGGGTTTCACCATGTTGCCCAGGCTGGTCTTGAATTCCTGACCTCAAGTGATCTGCCCACCTCAGCCTCCCAAAGTGCTGGGATTACAGGCATGAGCCACCTCACCTGGCCTATTTATTCATTTACTTTTAAAGAGACAGAATCTCAGCTAGGATGGAGTGCAGTGGTGTGATCTTGACTCACTGCAGCCTCAAACTTCTGGGCTCAAACAACCCTCCCACCTCAGCCTCCCGAGTAGCTGGGATTATAGGTGCGCATCACCACACCTGGATTTTTTAATAGTGTATTTTCTCACATTTTCCTGTTTTTCTTTTTTAAATTTAACAAAAACAATGAACATAGTCAGAAGTTCTGGCCTGTGACTTGAAATAACCCTGGATGTACATTTTTAAAAACATTCTCAGATTCATTGCTGTAAGTATGAAGAGCTAATAGTCTGCAAGGGAACTATAGAATTAAGCTGGATCATCGAGTTCATGCGTGCATATTTAAGAAACAGAGCAGCTTCTTTTAATACTATCAAACTCTTCAGTGCGATATTGAATAGTTGTATATCTAACTAGTGGTTTTCACATTTTCCTTTTTAAGAAAAACCTACAAACCTAGTTCCATGTGAATAAAAATATTCCTAATATCCTCCTGGCTTATTGTGCGACTCAATAATCTTGTTTTGTAACATCCACAAACAATATTTCCATGGTTTAAGTGTGTGTTCTGTCAGCTTTTACCATTCTAACATGTTTTCCTCTCTATCCCTGCTGAAGAACATGGTCAGTAGTGGAAGGAGATGGCTTCGTGAACAGCAGCACAGGCGGTGGAGACTTCACTGCTTGAAACTTCAGCCTCTCTCCCCTGTGCCAAGGTAACACTGGTGTTTTATTTACACTGATGTCAGCTCAGCACAGTGCCTTAGCCCTAGTTAGTCATGGGGGAGAAGCACAACTCATGGTACTGTGGTTTTGATGGTAGATAAGTTTCTCTATTCATTAAATTGCCACCCTATTTTCTCTGTTGTAAATTCTCCAAAATTAAATCATAATGAATGTATTACTGTGTTCTGTCAATTCTAAGAAGGCATATTTTTTAATTTCAATGATGTTTTCTATATTAAATGGCAGTTTTTTAATGATTTTTTAAAATTAATTTATATTAATTTAATTTCAATAATGTTTCCTATATTTAATGGCAATGTTCCCCCCCCCCCTTTTTTTTTTTGAGATGGAGTCTTGCTCTGTTGCCCAGGCTAGGGTGCAATGGCAAGATCTCTGCTCACTGCAACCTCTACCTCCCAGGTTCAAGCGATTCTCCTGCCTCAGCCTCCCGGGTAGCTGAGATTACAGGTGCACGCCACCACACCCAGCTAATTTTTGTATTTTTAGTAGAGATGGGGGTTTCACCATTTTGGCCAGGCCGGTCTCAAACTCCTGACCTCAGGTGATCTGCCCACCTCGGCCTCCCAAAGTGCTGGGATTACAGGTGTGAGCGACCACGCCTGGCCTGGCAGTGGTTTTTCTTCTTAGTGGTCCATGAAGTAATGGTTTTAAATTTGACAAAATATGGTAATGTAATATTTGGAATATGCTTTTCAATGTCAGAAATGCCCAACACATATATATCCGCCTGGTGTTAAGGGCCATATAGGTTTCTACTCTGGGGATAAAGGACCGCCCAAACCAAACATTATTCCACGTGGGAACTGAGCTCAGCTTTCTTCAGAACGATCTGATAGAATAGTCTGTGCTCGTCAAGGTGGATATTTTCCTCAGAGTGCTCTCTGATGAGGTCTGAGCTACATATTCTATCTATAAATTTGTTAATATAAACTATAGGTCATAGTCTCAGCTTGTGGTTTAGAATGATTGGGTAGGGATGATGTCTGAATCAGACAGCTGCATTTTCCAGCCTGATGATGAGTCATCTGTGTCTGTCCCACTCCAAGGAATTGGCCCCACCCCCATTATCCAGGTGTGCATAATACTAGGTGTGCATCCCCAGGTAATCTCATCCAGCAACGTTGGAATGCACACAGTGCCGAGGAGATAAAATCCCTCTAGTAACTGACACTTTATTTATTTCTTTTTTTTTTTTCTTTTTTTTTTTTTTTTGAGACAGAGTCTTGCTCTGGTCTTGGACTCTTTACCTCAGGTGTTCCACCTGCCTCGGCCTACCAAAGTGCTGGGATTACAAGCATGAGCCACCGCACCGGGGCTGACTCATTTTTTACCTGATAACCAGTTGCTTTATAGAATTGAACTCCGTTTCCTTGGGCAGTCAGATGAACACCCTGGTTCAGTTCTACCCACTAGGAGGGTGTGACCCTCCTGGACATGTTTTCATTCCTGCAATAGACGAAACATCTCAGTTATGCTCTCTGTTCATTAATTATGTAAGTTGCAATGAGGAATGTTATTCTTTGTAATATCATCCCTGGCCTTGTGCAATCTGTTTCATAAAATATCTTATTTTAGAGTTATTTTTGTTGTTATAAGACCTTAGATTTTAAAAGTAAATCAATAATTTCTACTTACAAAGTGCTAAAAAAGATTAAGATAGATTCCACCAAATTGTGTACCAAAGTTTCAAAGTAAATTCTTCTTGTTAAATAATTAAATCATTTTCTCCCCCAAGAAGAATTTACTTTGAAATCATTGATTTCTAGACCCACTGGGCAAAGAGAAGCAGGCTGAGTAGTTTATAAATCACCCCAAAAATCAGATGGTGTCTCTATGACTAGCTAGTAAAGAGAAAACCTTACAGGTGTTTGTTTTGTTTTGTTTTTGAGACAGAGCCTTGCTCTGTTGCCCAGGCTGGAGTGCAGTGGCTTCATCTCTGCTCATTGTAACCTTCACTTCCTGAGTTCAAGTGAGGACATCTGGCTAATTTTTGTATTTTTAGTAGAGACAGGGTTTCACCATGTTGGCCAGGCTGGTCTTGAACTCCTGACCTCAAGTGATCTGCCCTCCTGTGCTCCCAAAGTGCTGGGCTTACAGGCATGAGCCACCATGCCAGGCCTGTTTTGTTTGCTTGTTTGTTTTTTGAGACAGTCTCATTCTGTTGCCCAGGCTGGAGTGCAGTGGTGCGATCTCAGCTCACCTCAACCTCCACCTCCCAGGTTCAAGTGATTGTCCTGCCTCGGCCTCCCGAGTAGCTGGGACTACAGGTGCCACCACCACACCTGGCTAATTTGTTTGTATTTTTAGTAGAGACGGGATTTTGCTATGTTGGCCAGGCTGGTCTCAAACTCATGGACTCAAGTGATCCTCCCGCCTTGGCCTCCCAAAGTGCTGGGATTACAGGCGTGAGCCTCTGCAGCCTGCCAAAAGCTTACACATTGTTCAAGATTAAGCTCTTCAATTTAGGAGATTCTGGGAATAGAGAGACAGAAAAAAACTATGGCCAGGAAGGCAAAACAAAGTAGGAGGCTAGAAAGGAAAGGTCGGATAGGTGGAGGCCTGGAAAGGAATACTCAGCGGTACTTGGGGGGGTAACCTGAACTCCTAGTTTCTCTGGTGCCCTTTGGAGAAGTCTGGGTGGAGGTGTGTTTGCTGTTGCCTCTTACCCCCGGGTCAGGCCCCTACAGGATCCTGGAGGAGAGTCTAGGGTGGTCTGAACACTGAGGGTAGATTGCCTGCAGTAGCTACAGAAACAGTCAGGGCCAAGGGGCTGACTAAAGTCCACTGAGGGGGTTGATCTGCCCACCGCAAGGAGGCAGACCGCAACAAAAATAAGTGTTCTGGGGTGAGTGAAGGAATAGCTGTCCTCTCTGATGCAACCTTTAAGGGTAGTCCCCCGCCGCGTGGTCTCCCGGGGTTAGTCTTGCTGCTGGGGGAACAGGTGTGCCTTCCATCGCTCACTCTCAGACACACGAAGGGCCTGACTGCCCAGCAAAGAAATGACTGAGCACATGAGCCCCAGAGGAAAGAGTCCAGCATTACACATGCTGGTATCCAGACCACTCCTGTAAGACAAGCAGTGGTGGCCAGTAAAATAGAAGAGTTCAGTTACGTGCCCAATGACTCTCTGGAGTTCCTACAATTTCCTGTCTGAACTTGGGCTCAGGGCACTAGGTCCTTTTACCGACAGTTATGTAATTAATAAAACATTTTGAAATATGATTTTAGACTGTAAATAGAGAGGGGGAAGTGTGGACACAGATAAAACGAAATAGCATTTCCACATTTTTTCTTTTTTTTTTGTACTTAATCTCTAATGTGATAGTAATGTTCACATTTTTGAATAGCCAAGAGAAACATGTGGCCAGCCCGATCGGAGATTATTATGCAATGACCCTCTATTCATCGCTAATGAATACCATGATGGCCCATACAGAGCATTTTGCTCTGTAGTCGAATCACACTTGCAGGAGGGTTTTGGACACATTATAATATACAGTTCTTGTCTGTATGCCATAGGTGTTATACTTCCACCTGGACACAATTCTAGATCTTTGTGAGTTTTTTGGAGTTGCATTTCTAAAATGATGCACCATTTTCTCATACACGTTAATTATTAGCAGTTGTGCTTATTACTGCCTGGGAGAAAGGACCCCAAAGTAATTGCATTGATTTCATTGTTGGCGTGATGTGTGGCTGTTTTCACTCCAGTTGTGACCACCTAAGCTGAGAAGCCTTTTCTCTCTTTCATATTGTCTTTCCCCTCAGTGACATTGAGATTTCAAGAGGACAAACTCCAAAAGCTGTGGATGTCCTTGCCAAGGAGATTGGATTGCTTGCAGATGAAATTGAAATCTATGGCAAAAGCAAAGCCAAAGTACGTTTGTCCGTGCTAGAAAGGTTAAAGGATCAAGCAGATGGAAAATACGTCTTAGTTGCTGGGTAAGACACCATCTAACATCTACTTGATCAAGCAGACATATTTACAAAACTCTTCCCTATTTATCTCTCTCCTCGTACCCCTCAATCCATCCTATTCTCACATTTGACATTTCGTCCATTTCATTTGGCATTTCTTTATTTGGTGTGAGATAAGTTTTTATTTTCAGTGCAGAGCAAATTAGTCAACTCTACAAAATATAAAGTCAAACAAGTTGCAGTGCTTTATCTTTTGTTTCTCATATTATGTTGATATTACCCCTGCTCCCCCTTGGCTTTTTGAATTTCATTTTTCATTATAAAAATCAAAATAGGAATTGAAAGTAAAATATTTTGAACTGAGCAGTTTGTTTTGTGCATTCTACTTGAAATATTTTCGTGGAAAAGGTACAGATAATCATATGAAACATGTTTTCCTGTTAATATCCTTGATCTTACTTATATATTCACATTTCAAAAGCTCATTATTTCCCTTTTTCTGCATTTCAAAACTAATGTTGGGCCATTTTCATTTGTGTTGGTTATTTTATAAAAGACAAATTCATAGTTTTTGTGAAAAGGAGTGTTTGCCTTTTTCTCCTTCTTTTTAAAAAAAGAAGTACATTCACTAGCTGAAAAGATGATAGAAAGCAAGGGATTTCAAATATTTATTCAGTGTGACCTGAGAGAACATCATGAGACCATATAAATTCCTTTGCTGCCTTGAAATTTCATTTCAGTGACTATTGCTTATGATGTATACAAAGCTTCAGGCACAAAACCTATTTGTCAGACAGAGACATTTCTTGTAATTGGAATTGACTCCTAGGTAACTTTGTTTTTACGTATTTAATTATTAATGTAAGTGCTTTTTTCTTTATTTCTTTTTCTGGTTATAAAAACAATGTAGTTTCATTGTAGACATATTCTAAAAATTCAGAAAACAGAAGTGAAAAAGTAAAACATCCCAAACCCAAGCACTCAGAGGAAACAACTGTTGACCTGCGAGGACTGTTTTGACGCTGATAGAGTCTCTCAGCCATGAGGTCACACTCACATGCTATTGTGTAAGCAACCGATTATTCAAGCATATGTGGCATACTGAGCTCCATGTGAGTGAATATTGAGCTATGTCACCATTTTTCATGACAGCATAACATTCCATCACTCACATCCCAGATTCTTTTTTTTTTTTTTTTTTTGAGACAGAGTCTTGCTCTGTTGCCAAGACTGGAGTGCAGTGGTGTGATCTCAGCTCACTGCAAACTCTGCCTCCCGGGTTCAAGCGATTCTCCTGCCTCAGCCTCCCGAGTAGCTGGGATTACAGGCATGTGCCACCATGCCCAGCTAATTTTTGTATTTTTAGTCGAGATGGGGTTTCACCATGTTGGCCAGGCTTTTCTCGAACTCCTGACCTCAAGTGATCCACCCACCTTGGCATCCCAAAATGCTGGGATTACAGGCGTGAGCCACCGCACCTGGCCACATCCCAGATTCTTAAACGTGTTGGGGAAGCAGGGGCTGGGGAAGTAGCAAAATGCCCAGGATGAGGGTGGAGATCCCATCTTACACATCTTCTGGCACCTCTAGTTCCATCAATAAGTGCTACCCTGGTAGTTCTGAGTGTTTCTAATTGTCCAAGTGCACTGATGCAGAAAAATAATTTGAACATAGAATAGGGATGTTCCACAACTTACTTGACCAATTTTCTATTGATGGGCAATTAAAGTGTTCCCAATTTTTGCCATTTTAAACTGCTAGAATTAACAACCTTGGGCATGTGGATTTGTGCATCTGTTTAATTATCTCCTTAGGAAAAATCCCCGGAAGTGAGTTCAATTATTTATAACTACAAATAAAGCAAAAATATTATCCAAAACAGGCCAAGCGCGGTGGCTCACACCTGTAATCCCAGCTCTTTGGGAGGCCGAGGCAGGTGGATCACAAGGTCAGGAGATCGAGACCATCCTGGCTAACATGGTGAAACCCCGTCTCTACTAAAAATACAAAAAAATTAGCCAGGCGTGGTGGCAGGCACCTGTAGTCCCAGCTACTCAGGAGGCTGAGGCAGGAGAATGGCGTGAACCTGGGAGGTGGAGCTTGCGGTGAGCCAAGATCGCACCACTGCACTCCAGCCTAGGTGACACAACAAGGCTGTCTCAAAAAAAAAAAAAAAAAAAAAAAAAAAAATCACCTCTTTAATGATATAGTGATTTCTTCAAATCCCTTTTCCCTCCTCCTGTCCCACTTTCCTGTCCTCCTGTTTCTCCTTCTCTTTGTGTAGATTTTCTTTTTTTTTTTTTTGAGACGAAGTCACCGAGGCTGGAGTGCACTGGTGCGATTTTGGCTCGCTGCAATCTCCGACCCCTGGGTTCAAGCAATTCTTGTGCCTCAGCTTCCCAAGTAGCTGGGATTCCAGGCATGCACCCCCACGCCTGGCTAACTATTTTTGTATTTTTATAGAGACGGGGTTTCGCCACATTAGCCAGGCTGGCCTTGAACTCCTGGCCTCAAGTGGTCCGCCCGCGTCCTCCTCCCAAAGTGCTAGGATTACAGGTGTGAGCCATCATGCCCAGCTTCTGTAGCTTTTTTGTAAGAGGGACAGACAGCCAGGGCCTCTCTGAATCCCTCAGCAGTTGGCATTGTAAGGAATTCATCCTTTGCTCCACACCTTGGTTGCCTGTGGCTTCACCCTTCTCCCTCAGGCTTCCAGGCTCACTGCAGTTAGATTCCTGAGCCCCTTTCCAACCTAGAACCCCAAACTTAATGTCCCCATAATCGAGTGTGGGAAAGTTCCTGGCTGAGGGGAGGGGTTGGCTCCACCTGCAGGCACCCTCTGGGCCCAAACCCTGCAAGGAGCTGCCTCTGGTTAGATTGGCTCCGGGGTCTCTGAGTTTAGGGCACAGTTTAGTCAGGGTTGTTTTATGGCAGTATGTTTGATGCATATTTGTCTGCAATTAATAAACAAACTCTTGGCCATTAAGACCTTGAAAAAGCATTTGGTTTGTGAAATTGGTTCCTTTCTTCCAGACTTCAGGTGATCTTGGTAGGTGGGTTTGCAGGCTTTCTCACCCTGTTCAGATAGGAACACTTAAGGAAAACTTGGTAGGATGTGTTGTCTGTTTATGAAGGAAGAATCCTGCAGCAGATTTTCTTATCCAGTCCCTGTGCTTTACTCCATTTTGGGCTTGTCAATAAAATCAGAAATCCAGATATGGATGGCTCTGACCTTAGCTTGGAACACAAAACTGATACTTCTAAAACAAAGCTGTGATGATACTGTTGTCAGGTTCCTTACTTGTAGACAAAGCTGGGCCTCCAGCCTCATGCTGGAGAATGCTAGCTAGCACGACTGCCTGGGGTTACAGCCAATGCGGTCCATGGCCAGTAGAACATTTCTCCACGCTGGCTTTTTGCTAGCATTAATATGTATAATCAAGCTGAAATTGGCCTGCCATGTTGTAAATAGAAAAGAAGACTAAAGATGAATTTTCAAGAACAGATTAAACACCAAGGGATCAACAATTCTTTTTCTGAAATTCTAAGTTGCTTTACCTAACAAAGACCTTTGAAGGAACAAAAATTAAATGGCCTGTCTCTTTTTTTTTTAACTACAGTGGAAAAAAATAACCGTGCTGGTAAGATTACGATATATGTATGCATTTGTGGCACAGCTTGAAGATTTTTAGGAAATAGCCACACTGGATTCTATAAGGGAAGAATGAACAGCCCCTTCTCCCCAACACAACAAATGATATATTTTTTAGGGCTATAAACTGTCATCAGTATCTAATCCTTTAATAGCTGAATATTGATATCAGTTTAGATCACAGGCAACTATTTTATCGATAGCCTAAAGTGGGCCTGGCATGACGGGTTGTGCCTATAACCCAATTACTCTGGAGACTGAGGTGGGTGGATCACTTGAGGCCAGGAGTTCAAGACCAGCCTGAGCTGCATAGCAAGACCCCATCTTTAAAAAATACAAACAAACAGCAAAAAGCAGCACTGGTTTAAAGCAACATTTGTAATCTAAAGTGAAAAGTCAATTTGAAATAAAAATCATCTTCATATTTTTACATTTGACCAGGTCAAGCGTTAGGGGGAAATGACTGTTATCAAACCATTATATGCACTGTTGCAACTTCTTTAAAAATATAAGTGACCCCTCCATTAAATGGAGAATTATTTCCTTTTTCTAAAAGTCTTTTCTAATTCTGAAAATAATATTAGCTTATTGTAAAAAATTTAACATAAAGTAAAAAGGAGATAACTAGGTCTCTCATAACTCAATATTTTATTTATATATTCATCTTTTTACACATTGAGATCATGCTATAAATATCATTTTTGTCCTGCCTTTTTCTCTGAACACTGTAACATAAATCTTTTTCCATGCTTTAGAAGAATTCAAATACCCAAGTAATTTTTAAATAAAACTAAATAACAATATATTTGTTATTACATATTTTAATTTATATAGAAATGTGATTTAAATATATCAGCAATGGGATTAAAATATAAAACAATGAGATGTTTTAAAATCTTCTATTATTAATAACTCAAATGCAGAACAGATTAATTCTTTTAAAAAGCCATTCTTCAAACTTTAGGATTTCTTATTCAGTCAGAATCATCTGCATTTCATCAACTACATATCGCATGGTATTTACACCTACACATCACTTTATTTGCTTTGCCTGACAAAATGAAAAGTATTGGGAATTGTTCAGGGAAATATGCCAAAAGAATCTTAGGGACTCATGAGTTTTACATATTTTCCCAGTTACACTAATGAAAAGGAATTTTGTTTGAGAACTTGACTTGGAGTGCAGCTGCAGGGCATTTGAATCTCAGTCTCCATCAGGCCTGCACCCATTTCTGTGCAGAAGTTTCTAGAATTTCCCTGAATTGGTTGGACAGAGCAGCTAAAAATGCAGCCCAAACTGATCTGGGAATAGACTGAATTTCACATTAAAGAAAAATTTGAATCATTCACATCATTTCATCTTTTTTTTTTTTTTTTTTTTTTTTTTTTCTGCAGAGGGCCAAATACCCGATTGGATTTTTAAAAAATGTTTCAACCCTTTATTTCGGTACAATGTAAAAATAATCTGACTTTTCTATGATTTGGCTTTTCTGCCTTGAGTAACTATTTAAATATCTGTGAGATTTTCTTTTATTTGTGCTACTTCTAGAACAAAACAGAGGTATTTAGAAGAAACCACTTCCCACAGGGCCTTTGAACCGTTTACCTAAGTCAAGTGTAATGAGAAACATAACCAAATGCACCATGGGGTTTATTGTTAGATAATAAAAGGCTTAAAAAGCCCCTAGACCCTAAAGATGCCTGGGATGGATGATTTATGTTCATATGCTACTTGAGCATGTAGTTTTGGAGTGCATGGTGAGGCCCATGGCTAATGGCAGTGGTGCTATTCAACAAGATTCTGGGTCTTTAGAATAGTTCAAAGTTTTACCACTTCTCTCTGGATAAGCCATCTTTTTGACCTTTGAGTAAATTATAAACTTCTTTTCAGATTGTGTCCAAATGGTCACAGGTACTTTGACAATTTTTACTGTAACTGCCAATAAATCATACTCATCTTAAAAAAGACATCATTCTGGCAGGGCATGGTGGCTCACACCTGTAATGCCAGCCCTTTGGGAGGCCGAGGCGGGCGGATCATTTGAGGTCAAGAGTTCGAGACCAGCCTGGCCAACATGGTGAAACCCTGTTTCTATTAAAAATACAAAAATTAGCTGGGCATGGTGATGGGTGCCTGTAATCCCAGCTACTCAAGAGGGTGAGGCAAGAGAATTGCTTGAGCCCGGGAGGTGGAGGTTGCAATGAGCAGAGATCACACCATTGCACTCCAGCCTGGGCAACAGAGTGAGACTCCATCTCAAAAAAAAAAAAAAAAAAAAAAAGCATCATTCCATTGTCAACCCTTTTTTGCTGTTCTGTGCCCTGAACAGGTGATGTGATAGCGGTGCAAAGAGGATAAGCATTGTCCTTTACCTCAACAAGTATGTGGCCTGGTAGGCGAGACAGGCATGTCAGAATGCTTATCATGAAGCCATCTGAAAAATTCTAGAATAATCATATAATCAGTGCTCTAGATATCAGAGAGGGGGTACAGAAATCTGCCGGGAGAAGTGGAGGAATGTAATGAACAAAAATCACAGTTCCATCTCTATGAACTCTAAGCTCCCATAGAAAAAGAAATTAGAGGGCTGGGCGTGGTGGCTCACGCCTGTAATCCCAGCACTTTGGGAGGCTGAGGTGGGCGGATCACAAGATCAGGAGTTTGAGACCAGCCTGGCCAACAAGGTGAAACCCCGTCTCTACTAAAAATACAAAAATTAGCCAGGTGTGATGACGTGCCTGTAGTCCCAGCTACTCAGGAGGCTGAGGCAGGAGAATTGCTTGAACCTGGGAGGCAGAGATTGCAGTGAGCTGAGATTGTGCCACTGCACTCCAGCCTGGGCAACAAGAGCGAAACTCCATGTGTCTCCAAAAAAAAAAGAGAAAGGAAGGAAGGGAGGAAGGGAGGGAGGGAGGAAGGAAGGAAAGAAGGAAGGAAGGAAGGAAGGAAGGAGAGAGAGTAATTAGATTACCTTAAGGAAAGAAGGAAGGAAGGAAAAGAGAGAAAGAAAGAGAAATTAGATTACCTTGGTGCTCATTCTTTTGTATATCCCCGTTGATGATTTGGAATCTGAGCTAAAGATACTGGGGGGAAAACTAAACCAAATTTTGATACCAAATACAGGAAGGAGGTGAAATAAGCTTTTTTATTGTAGCTCTCCTTTTATTGCTCACAATAAATACTTCCTACTTTGTGATTTTCCCGAACTGTATTAGTTGGCAGAAAGCTGAGCAGTCCTGTGTTTCTAATTAAGAATTGGATGGTTAGCTGGAGTTTTGAGGAGGTCATCTCTGGGCGTGTCTGCTTTTGGCTTTCTTGGGCAGCTATGCTAGCATATCCTTGGGAATGAAAATGTAATCCTTCATGTGACACAGTTTAGGTAAACCACTTAGTCCTTTGCAAACACCAAATGCTCAGTGCGGTACTTAAATGACACCATATTTGATGCCACAGTTTCTTTACAGGCTCTTCTAAGATTGTAATGCCTGTGGGCTTTTAACTGCCCTTATTGATGTTGTATCCAAGAAAACAGAAAGTTGACTCCAAGCAGAAGTATTAATATCTTTGTATAACTTTCAGTCTTCACGTTGACCCCACTGCAAATCTGCTGTTTAGACAGATGCAGAGGTGACTGATAAGCCGGGGTCATGTGGCTTCAGGAGTCTTAGGTTTCTCCATGCAGCGGTGTCAGGATAGGCTCACCAGCTCCTGGCCACAGCGGGTACCAGCAACCTCCTTGTTGCTGAATCCACCGACCACTCTCGGTCCTCATCCTGCTTCCTGCCTCAGTGGCGTTTGACTTTCCTGTTCTGGAAACAGTCTCATCCTTGGCCTCCTTCTGAGACTTCCTGTCATGTTCTGCCTTCTTCTCCAGGGTCCTCTTATTTTTTGTGTTTTTAGAGACAGGGTCTCACTATATTGCCCAGGCTGGTCTCAAACTCCCTAGCTCAAGCAATCCTTTTACCTTGGCCTCCCAAAGTGCTAGGATTACAAGCATGAACCACTGCACACAGCCGGGTTCTCTTATTTTATACTACGCCTTCTTAGTTGCCTTTGGACTCTCTTCTTCTGACAACTCATTACAAGCAAATGTGCTTAACTCTTCTGTCCTTATCCCTTTTCTCACTCGGTGCACTGTCCTTGGGTGATCTTACCCATTCCATGCTTTAAATGGCTAATTATAGTTATGATTTCCATCCATGGAGAACCTGGTTAAGTCAGATGGCTGGCTTTGCCTCCCAGCTCTACTGCTTACTAGCTGTGTGACTGTCGGCAAGTTGCTTACACTCTGTGCCTCCGTTTCCTCATCTATCAAGTGAGCGTACAAATAATTAACCCCATAAATATGAAGCATAGCACCTCTCCTATTAACTGCCCCAATCCACTCTCAGTTTTATCTGGTTAACATTTATTAATTTGCCGGGTCTCACCTAAGATGTTACTTCCTACAGGAAACATTCCCAGATGTTCAAATCTAGTTAGATCCTTTTTCCATGTACCCTCATAATTCAGTCTGACTGCCCTATTTCCCTGTCTTAGTGTTTGTCACATTTATCGTAATTGCTGATATATTCAGATCAGCTGGAAGCTCGTGAGGATAGAGATGAAGTCTGACTGGATCATCATTTTGTCCCCAGCGTCTAGCTCAGTGCCTGGTACATAGCAGTACTTGACAAATATTTGCTGAATGAATGACTCATGGAATTGTAGGGTATGATGACGCCTCTAAAGACATTCTTTCTTTGTGGTTACATCCTTAGGTTTTGTAGATCAGAAAACTCTATTAGATTGGTTGTGGTTGAGTATCCTTGACAACATGGCTGACAGTAACTCATGGAAGACCAAATTGTAAACCCTAATGACAGCCTTTAAATTTTTTAACGATGCTTGAGAGCTAAACTGGAAGGACGTGGGGTGCTTATCCCTCGTAGAAATGCCTGCCAATGCTTTCTCATTTGGACCCAAACTCCAGATCGGGAGCAGTCTTATAGCTGGATCAGCTACCAAGAGAAATTCTAAAGCAAGAAGAGAAAAGCATTTCAATTTGGGACATTTATTTGCACCTGGAAATGGGGAATGGGCTATCAGACCAGACTTCTATCCTGTCCAACCTGCCTTCATTTCAGTCCTTCCACATTGTTATTCTGGGTTTGGACTGTGCTGGAAAGACAACTGTCTTATACAGGCTGCAGTTCAATGAATTTGTAAATACCATACCTACCAAAGGATTTAACACTGAGAAAATTAAGGTAAGCTTGGGAAATTCTAAAACAGTCACTTTTCACTTCTGGGATGTAGGTGGTCAGGAGAAATTAAGGCCACTGTGGAAGTCATATACCAGATGCACAGATGGCATTGTATTTGTTGTGGACTCTGTTGATGTCGAAAGGATGGAAGAAGCCAAAACTGAACTTCACAAAATAACTAGGATATCAGAAAATCAAGGAGTCCCTGTACTTACAGTTGCTAACAAACAAGACTTGAGGAACTCATTGTCTCTTTCAGAAATTGAGAAATTGTTAGCAATGGGTGAACTGAGCTCATCAACTCCTTGGCATTTGCAGCCTACCTGTGCAATCATAGGAGATGGCCTAAAGGAAGGACTTGAGAAACTACATGATATGATCATTAAAAGAAAAATTTTGCGGCAACAGAAAAAGAAAAGATGAATATCAATATCTATTATATCTGTGTGGAGTAGGTTTTCTCTGGTCTGATTTTGACAAATAGAAGAGTGTCTACAGCGTGGTTTGCCTGTCTGCCCTCCTGGATGCTATTAAAGCTTTGTTTTGTTGAACAATCAGATGCCCAACTCTGTTGCCTTGTGGAAGATGAGTAAATGCAGTGCTTCTTAAAGTGGTTTCTTCCTCCTACCCCACACATCTTTTGGTACTACCATTTGGGGAAGCCAAGCAAGGATAGTAAATTGATCAGAACACAGTTGTGGGAATTTGGCCTGAAGTTAGTGAAATAAAACTTTAAAGAGTGGAACAAAAAAAATTTTTAACAATGCTTGTGATGTACTAAATTTTATGAGGCCTTACTTGGTAATGTAATAGGTTCTCTTCAATACCTAATACTGTGATGTTATGAACATGGGAACATTTGGTTTTGCAAAGTGTTGTCATCAACAATAAGATTCTCAAGAGCAGAAGTTTCCGCCATAGTATGCACAGGGCCTGTGGACTTTTTGAATATTTGAAGGACTGTCATATGGAAAGGGATCAGGCTTAGTGTGTAGGACTCCAAGAGCTAGGACACAACATGAATGCAGATGCCTTCTCTCTAGAACAAAGAACTTTTGAACTGTAACAGCTGTCTGTAAATGAGTGGGCCACCCCAGAGGTCATGACCTTATCACCATCTGTGTTCAAGCATGGCAGGGAGAAGCCCTGGACAGGGATATCTGGAAGGAGAAGGACAAGTGGGGACTTTAGGGTCCCTTCTAATCCTGAGAGTCTGGCAGTGCCCTACTCACCCAAGGACCGTTGAGCTAGGCCCTGTCCCCAAACCATAGGCCCTGTGCCCACACCCTGCCCCAATAAATGGCTCAGGAAGAACAACTGCTATATACTCATCAGCAAGAAATGCCCCACCATCAGCTGAATTATTTAAACCATTTTGATGAGTGGTTTTATGGCCTTTCTTGAAACTGATGTTGTTATTAGCACTGCCTAATACCTTTTCCTTTTTTGGTTTCTTGGTAAAGGTGTGTCTGTATCTTGACTTCGGCTTATGCCTGTCCTGTGTGATGTGAGTAGACCATAATAGCCCGAGAAAATTAAATTATGGAGTGCATTTTGAAATGAGCACCCTCAGATTTGATTCTGGTGTCTTCGGCTGGTTTTGCATAGGTTGTCTGGGAAATATTATAAAATTCACTTTCTCCCCCCAAACTCAGGATCACGCCCACCCCTCTTGGAGAAGGGAAGAGCACAGTCACCATCGGGCTTGTGCAGGCTCTGACCGCACACCTGAATGTCAACTCCTTTGCCTGCTTGAGGCAGCCTTCCCAAGGACCGACGTTTGGAGTGAAAGGTACTGTCTTTAACAACTAGTGTACTTTTCAGGGCAAAGTTGGGGGGAGAAAATTGTAAAAAGAACATTGTCAACAGATAAAGAGTTAAGACTTTTCAGGGGACTTGGTACATTTCTTCACTGCACACTCAGTACATAGTGGTCGCCCCATGTTGGTTCCCCCGGGCATGAAAAAGAGCAGTGGGAGCCGCCAGGGCTTCACTGGACGCCTCAGGAGCCTGTTCCTGGGGCTGCGTTGCTCAAGGCTCCCGCCTCGAGTGCGGTCTCCCATTTCATCAGGGCCTTCTTTGCCAAGTGATCTTGAAACACCGCCATCCATATCGGTGTTTGATCATCCCAGTCCCGGGGAAAGGTCTTTCCCTCTGCTTTAGTCTCGGCTCATTGGAGTTGCTGTGTGGGGCCCGCAGAGCTCTCTGGAGACGGACTGGCTGTGGACAGCGAGTCGTGATGAAATTCCTCCTTGGCCGTGGTCGGGCTGATATCTGGCACTTCCCCATTCATTACTCTTTCTTCCCTGATTTATCATGAAATCATTCCTTAGCTCACTTTACAGTGGTGTTTATTGCTGCAATTACAGTTTGTCCTTGGCACTTCGTGATTTTTTAAGAATATTGTATTTATATTACTGTTACACATATTAATAACGTATCTCATAAAGTACTGATAATGCACAGAGTGTCATGCATTGTGTAGCGGAATGAACACTCGGGTTGGAGCGAGAAGGCCAAGGTTTTGGTCACAGCTGTGTTTCCTACCGCCATGTGGCCCTTGGCCACTTGAGCCAGTCACAGCCTCTCGGAGCCGCATCTCTAAAAGTCCAAAATGCTGAGAGCGGCACCAGGCTCACCCAGTTGTTGTGAGGATCAAATGAGAAAGCACGTAAAGAACGAGGGCTACTGTCAAATGATACACACATGGGCGGTGTTGTTACTGCTTTAGGAAAGAGCAGTCCTTTTACTCTAACAACCAACATTTTGAGGGATACGCAGCATGACAAATCTCACATACTATTATCTGAAATAAATTGAAGTTTATAATTTACTCATTTGCGGTGGTTATGTGGTGGTTTTTTTGTTTTTGTTTTTGTTTTTGAGACAGAGTCTCACTTGGTTGCCCAGGCTGGAATGCAGTGGTGCAATCTCGGCTCACTCCAATCTCCGCCTCCCAGTTTCAAGTGATTCTCCTGCCTCAGCCTCCCAAGTAGGTGGGATTACAGGTGCCCGCCACCATGCCTAGCTAATTTTTATATTTTTAATAGAGATAGGGTTTCATCATGTTGGCCAGGCCGGTCTCGAACTCCTGACCTCAAGTGATCCGCCCGCCTCAGCCTCCCAAAGTGCTGGGTTTACAGGCATGAGCCACCTCGCCCAGCTACAGTGTATTTTTTTTAAACAAAGTTTTCTCAGATATGAAATCATATACAGTTGATTTAGATAAAGTATAGTCTCAGAGATCTAATAATAAATTATCAAAATGTTCTCATATCCTGGTATGTTTTACAGTAATGACATCTGCTCTATTTTTACCTTTTTTTTTTTTAAGCAAAGAAACAGAGGTATAGTTAGACAAAGTGTCAACTTTTTTTTTTTCTTTCTGTTCTGCTTGGATATAACCATTAGTGTCTCTCACTGCCTTTTGTTACTTCATCTTGGGTGTGACGCCTCTCTGTTGGGTTTGGGGAGTTGTGTCCCTTGGGCTGTGTCCATCGTGGCAGCTGTACTTGGTGACCTGTTTGAAATGCCTCTTGCTCTGTTGTTTAGGAGGAGCCGCGGGTGGTGGATACGCCCAGGTCATCCCCATGGAGGAGGTAAGACCTTGAAGAGATGCGGGTCAGCTATCACTGTGTTTCCTTCCTGACGTCTTGTCTCTGCTCCCATCCACACAGGCCCACAGACCCTCATCCATAATCCCAAAGTCATTAAGGCTCTGAAACCCCAAAATGTTTGCATAACTCATGCAGTGACAAACCCTAGTATTTACTGTGATGAGCTATAATTATATGGATTTTGTACGTGCTACTTGGCGTGAATATTCATATACATTGCTGTGGAAAAATTATTTTTGATTAACAGGTGCTGACCTAGCCCCTGCTTGGGGTGTTTTACAAATAAACTACATGTAAATCACACTGCCTTCCTAAACTTCAAAAAATTCTGAATCTTGAAACCCTGCTGGCCTTGCGGGTCTGGATGAGAGAATGTGAGTCTGTGCCTCCCTTGATCATCTGCTGTACTGCCAAGTTCACGAAGACTTGACGCTTCCCCTCTGTCAATTCAGGCTCTAGAGCGTGCCTTGGCAGCACAGATACTAAAACTGGAATGACACAGAGGGGATTAGCGTGGTCCCTGCACGAGGATGACACACAAATTTGTGAAGTGTCCCATTAAAAACAAAAGACTCCAAAATAAAAGAGTTCCAGAGGAAAATGGGCAAAAAGAACTGACGTTGTTAATTCTCACTTGTGTAAGAACTCCACCTTTGTTCCACATAACCTCTTTGTCACCTGTAACTAACCAGTGACCAGCTCTTTTCAGTTTCACTCTCCGCATCAGCCTTATCATTCAGGGCCTGGGCAATCTTCCAAAACCCAAATCTGAGCAGGTCACTTTCCTGTTCTGTCATTTCCGCCGTTGCCTGTCACCCTCCAGCACAGCACAGGAGGTCCTCGTGGGTGGCTGCTCCTGCTTCCCTGTCCGTAGGTCCCCACCTGCCTTCTTCTCTCTACTGCGTCAAGCTCCTTGCAGACTCTTTTTTTTTTTTTTTTTTTTTTTTTTGAGACAGAGTTTTGCTTTGTTGCTCAGGCTGGAGTGCAGTGGCACAGTCTCGGCTCACTGCAACCTCTGCCTCCCAGGTTCAAGCAATTCTCATGCCTCAGCCTCCTGAGTAGCTGGAATTACAGGCAACTGCCATTGTGCCTGACTGATTTTTTGTATTTTAGTAGAGACGGGGTTTCACCATGTTGGCCAGGCTTGTCTGGAACTCGTGAGCTCAGGCAGTCCACTGGTCTCGGCCTCCCAAAGTGTTAGGATTACAGGCGTGAGCCACCGTGCCCAGCCCTTGCAGACTCTTTTCCTGTTCTCTCTTGGTTCCAGGATTTTCCCATGCCTGGAACCTTCTTCCTTTTCTGTCCTCTTTACCCAGTTTAGTCAAGGTTTTTTGTCAAGGTTCTTCTCTACCCCACAGACTCCCTCTGTGTTTACGGCTATCTGGTTCAGTTGGCTGTGGCGAGTTGCGGGCCTTTCTTGAGGTCTCAGGTCCCAGCATTGAGCAGAGTGCTCAGCACATAGTAGGAACTCACTAGAAAGTACTTGTTGACTTTGTTAAAGGAATAGAAGTGTTTAGCCATGGAGGTCTGAGTGTCAGGGAAGCTAAAGAGAAAATCTGTAGAAACTTCAAGTACTGGGAGTGGGGGTGAGAAAGAGTAGTCCAAGGCACTGCTGAAAAAAATCGTCCCAGGCCTCAGGTCAGAATGGGGATGGGTACCATTCATGAGCCAGCAAGACCCAGAACCAGGAGGCCAAATTAGAGATGGTGTACAAGGGGCATACACAGGGGAATGGCTCGGGTTTAGCCAGCAAATTGGAAGGACATTGGTGTCCCGCTGGTTTAGGGCATCAGCTGCGTGGCTTGGAGGAGAGAGCTACTTTTATTTTATTTTATTTTATTTTTTGAGATGGAGTCTCGCTCTGTCACCCAGGCTGGAGTGCAACGGTGCAATCTCGGCTCGCTGCAACCTCTGCCTCCCGGGTTCAAGTGATTCTCCTGCCTCAGCCTCCCGAGAAGCTGGGATTACAGGCACCTGCCACCATGCCCAGCTAATTTTTGTATTTTAATAGAGATGGGGTTTCACCGTGTTGGTCAGGCCGGTCTTGAACTCCTGACCTCGGGTGACCCACCCACCTCGGTCTTCCAAAGTGCTAGGATTACAGGCGTGAGCCACCGCGCCCAGCCAAGAGGACTACCTTTTGAGGGTGGAGTGGGCCAGACACACTCAGGCAGTTTGTTCCTTGAAGTTGAGTGCCTCCAGTCTTTTCTTCATCTGTATCCTCCCAGCTCTGAGCACCGTGCCTGACACTTGGTGGATGTTTGTTGACTGTGTGCCAGGCACAGACAATATGTACTGGACGGAACATAATAAATCACCATAGGGGAAAATGTTAGAATAAATTCCAGATGGGCTGAGGAATTGAAAGTGAAAACACTATGACTGGAAGGATGGGAAGGAGCCGGCCTTGTGAAGAATGAGGGAGAGCATTCAGCCAGTGGGAACTGCTGGTGGGAAAGTCCTGAGGCAGGAAAGGGTGTGGCCTGTTCAGGGAACTGGAGGACACCAGGGTGGCTGGAGCCCCGTGGGCCAGCGGGAGTTGGGGGGGTTGAGGTAGAGAAGTGTGCAGGCGCCAGCTCTGTCGAGCGATTGCAATTTGTAGCCAAGAACCTGGATTTTATTTGAAGTGCCAAGGTCAGCCATTGAAGGGATCTTGACAGATAACACAATGCAGATTGAGTTTTATTAAAATCACCCTGTCTTCTGTGTGATGAAGGGACCAGGGGCCTCTCAGTAGACACGATGAATCCAGGAGGAAGACTATGGAAGTAGCCTAGGGAAAGATGTCAGTGACTTGGCCCAGGATGGGGGCAGTGAGGATGGAAAAGAGGAAAAAACAGTTTAAGATTTGTTTGCTGATGTTTGCAGGATTAGATGTTGGGGGTTAGAAAAGAGGAGGATTCAAGGACGACATCCAGGGTACTGGCTTGAGCAACTCAGTAGACTCATTTGTTGAGGCAGAGAACAGGGGAGTGATGGTATGAGGTTTGAACTGTGTGTTGTGGGGTGTGGTGGAGGGTGGTAGTCAGAAGGAGGGAGTCAGTTTAGAGGCCTATGAAACATGCAGGTGGACATCAAGTAGATGGCTGGAAAGAAAAACTTACATTCCAGTTGTGAAATGGCCAAAGAGTTCAATAGAAACATCGAAAAAGAAATATTAACTAAATGCATATTCATCTTCACCAATAATCAAGTAAATAAATCTACATTAAAACCACTATCAGGCCGGGCACGGTGGCTCACGCCTGTAATCCCAGCACTTTGGGAGGCTGAGGTGAGTGGATCACCTGAGGTCAGGAGTTCGAGACCAGCCTGGCCAACATGGGGAAACCCCGTCTCTACTAAAAATACAAAAAGTAGCTGGGCATGGTGGCAGGCGCCTGTAATCCCAGCTACTTGGGAGGCTGAGGCAGGAGGATCACTCAAACCTGGGAGGCAGAGGTTGCAGTGAGCCGAGATCATGCCACTGCACTCCAGCCCAGGCAACAAGAGCGAGACTCTGTCTCCAAATAAATAAATAAATAAAAATAAAACCACTATCAGTTACCATTTTACTTGTCAAATTGACAAAATTGGATTTTTCAAAATAGTTATGATACCAAATTTTGGCAAAGAAATTGAAATGGACTCCCACACACTGCTGGGAAGTGTATGTTGATAAAAACACTTCAGGAAGAAGAGTAGAAATACATATTAAGTGTTTTACCGTGCATATCCTTTGGCCCAAATAAATTCATTTTTAGTGTACCCTAAGGAAAAGATGAATGTATGGGAAAATAGATCATTTTAAATTAAATATACCCTCACATAGTTTATAACATTAAAAAATGGGGGGATAATAATCGGACATCAAGTTAACTGTATTTTGAAGAATCTTTAATGATGTAAAAATGCTTGCTATGTTGAGAGTGTAAGAGCTAAAGTATAAACTGTTATGATGTTATGATTCCAATATTTAAAAGTACAAATATATATTTATAAAATATATATGTGTAATTTTTCATGTTTTCTCCAGTTAACATTATTTTATGTTATAAAGTAAAATTTTAACAAGAAAATATTTAACCTTCCAAGAAATTAAGGAAATGCAGCTTTAAAAAGAATAACACTTTCTCAACTATTAAATTATTTCTTAGTCTAAAAGTTACTTTATTTCTGAAGTAACTGATCTACTACTAGTGTTTTGCAGATGACACTTCATCTCTTTCAAAAAGCAATTTGGTGATATTATCAAGATCCCAAAGGCCGGATGTGGTGGCTCATGCCTGTAATCCCAGCACTTTGGGAGTCTGAGGTGGGCAGATCACAAGGTCAGGAGTTTGAGACCAGCCTGGCCAACATGGTGAAACCACATCTCTACTAAAAATACAAAAATTAACCAGGTGTGGTGGCAGGCGCCTGTAGTCCCAGCTACTTGGGAGGCAGGAGAATCCCTTGAACCCGGGAGGCGGAGGTTGCATTGAGCTGAGATCATGCCACTGCACACCAGCCTAGGTGAAAGAGCGAAACTCCGTCTCAAAAATAAATAAATAAAATAAAAATACTTCATCCCTTTCAAAAAGCAATTTGGTGATATTATCAAGATCCCAAGGGCTGGGCGTGGTGGCTCATGCCTGGAATCCTAGCACTTTGGGAGGCTGAAGCGAGAGGATCACTTGAGTCCAGGAATCTGAGACCAACCTGTGCAACATAGTGACACTGTGTCTCTACAGAAAAAAAAAGAAAAAAAAGAAAAGAAAGAGAGCTCATTTAACCTAGTAACTACTCTCCTGAAAATATATTACTCGTTAGCAATTAATTTTTTTAATAAAAGGAAAAGCTATTTGTGTGTATTCTTTATAACTGTGGCGTTCCTTGTAAAAGTGAACATTTGGTAGTAGCGTATGTATCCAGCCTGAAACTTTTGGTACATCTACCATATACAGCTTCTATAAACTATACAAAAGATTATTATAGAAAAAGTTTTGTGAAAAATGAAACTTGGAAGTTTGTAGGAAGATGATTCTACAAATGATAATCGTGTGTGCTCACGAGACTGGAAGGAAAATAACAGAATGAGTAGAGTCATGAGGGTAAAATACTCTATTTCTCCAAAGTTCTGTAATATTTCATATTATTTTATTGTTACTGTTTATCTTATGCCCTGCCTCACTCCAAAGTATATTTGATATGATACTGTTTTCTAGATAATAAAACAACGAATAAATGTAAAGTGAGTGACTATAAGGAGATTCATTATTAAATGCATCGGAATGTTTTGCCTTAACCTGAGGATGGAAGAATTTATGATCTGAGTAATTGCTCAAAGGTTCTTTGTTGTCACGTGGAAGGCTTTGACCTTGATTTTCTGATTTAGGCATTCCTATAGACTCAGCTCATTATAAGGATATGTAATTTGCATGCTATTTTATTTATTCAGTCCTTAAATTCCACAGTTGTTTAAAACAAATAGGAAGATGTCTTAGCCAAGCACAGTGGCCCAAGAGCTCATAACCAGCCTAGGCAACATAGCAAGACCCCTGTCTCTACAGAAAATTCAAAAATTAGCCAGGCACAATGGTGTGCACCTATAATCCCAGCCTACTCAGTAGGCCTAGGTGAGAGGATTGCTTGAGCCCAAGAGTTTGAGAATACAGTGAGCTATGATCATGCCACTGCACTCCAGCCTGGGCAACAAAGCGAGACCCTATTTCTGAAAATAAATAAATAGAAAGATATCTTATTTCTCTAGTTCAACCTTCACTTGACTGGAGACATCCACGCCATCACCGCTGCCAATAACTTGCTGGCTGCCGCCATCGACACGAGGATTCTTCATGAAAACACGCAAACAGATAAGGTGAGAAGGATGCCTTGCTAGCCATTTTGGGTATTGTATCCTGGAATTCCTGGATTCTTAAGGAGTTTGTGGAAAGAATTCTGGTGTCTGCAAACTCTGAAATGTTATTCAATTCAATTTTGTGATTTTTACATATGTCCCTATTTTCCCAAGGAGAAGGAGCCATCCTTTGATCAGATTCTCAAATGGGTTTATGAGCACTGCCAAGTTATGGGGAGAATTGTAGTATGTTGTAAAAGCCAAATGTTCTCTAAGATGAGTCTTTAGTTTTAAAGATGGTAGGTAGACCAGTTCTCTTCATTCTGGTCATAGGTCCAATCTCTGATCTATTCTAAGGGGATTGGACAGATGTCGTTTTAAGACTAATGTTATGTGGAGCTATTTTAGATGTGCTGAAAAGATGTCAGAGACCCTTACTGGGCTTCATGTGCTTGTAGGTTAAGAGTTAAACCACACCCGCAAAGGGGACAGCCCACCAGAAGCTAATTCCTCACAGACATAGGACATAGATAAAAGGGGTACCTTCTGGCACATTTTACAACAAGGGTTCTCACTTTCTTTAATTAAAGTAGTTCCTTAGTAAGTCTTTGCTGCATAATCCAGATACATCTTCATATGGTAGTTGTAGCGATATAGATCAAGAAATATATTTATGCAAACTCTTTGCAATGTGTGTTATTTCAGATCTTGTCAGTTTTATGAAAATGACAGAATTTAAGTCAACATTGTTTATATTAGCCCAGAAATTTTAATAGGGTCTTTTATCTAAATAGTTTGGTTATAAATGCAATGAATTTTTGTCATATCCTGTGAATTGTCCAAGTTCATGGACAACTAACTTTTGTGTGGTCTCATTTTTGTTTTGTGTTTTTAGGCTCTGTATAATCGGCTGGTTCCTTTAGTGAATGGTGTCAGAGAATTTTCAGAAATTCAACTTGCTCGGCTAAAAGTAAGTTTCCAGTTAGCAATTCTTTAAAAAGAAAATATCCTAGAAACACATCAGAAAGATTGTCAAAGCCTGAAATTTTCAACTTGGTTTGATTTTGGTTTTCAGATATCCTTTTGGGTATTAAACTCTATAGAGACCGAACACTGGAGCAGAGAGAGCACAGTGTTGGAAGCCTGAACCCTGGTTCTACACGAAAGAGCCAGGTGGACAAATTAATTAACCTTTTTTGGTCTCAGTTTCTTCGTCTATGAAATGAGAGGACTGTTTTGCTAATTGGTGAATACTGTAGTCAACTGACAAGTTAGCTGGGCACAGGAGCACATACATACCTGTAGTCCGAGCTACTCATGATGCTGATGTGAGAGGTTTGCTTGAGCCAAGGAGTTCAAGGTTTATAGTGCACCATGATGGCCCCTGTGAATAGCCACTGCATGCCAGCCTGAGCAACACAGCAAGAGCCCATCTCTTAAAAAAAAAAACAAATTAGAATTTTTGGTGAGTCCTTCTCTTTCTAAAGTGAAATATTTTTATGAAATTTGTTAAATTTCTAGGAAATTATAGGATAACCTTTGAAAACTCATCTATCTCATTTGTGGTTTTTTGTTTTGTTTTGTTTTGTTTTTTGAGACAGAATTTTACTCTTTTTGCCCAGGCTGGAGTGCAGTGGCATGATCTTGGCTCACTGCAACCTCTGCCTCCCTGGTTCAAGTGATTCTCCTGCCTCAGCCTCCCAAGTAGCTGTGATTACAGACACGCACCACCGCACCCGGCTAATTTTTGTATTTTCAGTACAGATGGGATTTCACCATGTTGGCCAGTCTGGTCTCAAACGCCTGACCTCAAGTGATCCATCCACCTTGGCCTCCCAAAGTGCTGGGATTACAGGCGTGAGCTACTGCGCCCAGCCTCATCTACGTTTTTGTTGCAGCAAACACTACAATTATACTTGCGTATGCCATCTTAATTCTTAAAACCTGTCTTATCTTTTTTCTGATGCCATTTGCTGCCTCTGGTCTTCTAATCATATTGCTTGCTACTAGCCCTGTTTCAGAGACTAAAAAATAACCCTAAATGGTATAACTTAACAACCTTACTGGTTGGTATTAAGTGGTTTTAAAAATTCACCTCCTGCCTCTTACTGAACCAAGTTCAGTGTGTTGAAGTAGTGAGTAATTCCATCCTCGGCAGCTATAACAACATGCAGTTTCTGTTTCCCAGATCTTTTTTATGCTTCATTAAAAATCACTATTTTGCTGGGCACGGTGGCTCACGCCTGTAATCCCAGCACTTTGGGAGGCCGAGGCAGGCAGATCCTGAGGTCAGGAGATTGAGACCATCCTGGCTAACACGGTGAAACCCCATCTCTACTAAAAATACAAAAAATTAGCTGAGCGTGGTGGCAGGCGCCTGTAGTCCCAGCTTCTCGGGAGGCTGGGGCAGGAGAATGGCGTGAACCCAGGAGGCGGAGCTTGCAGTGAGCCGAGATCACGCCACTGCACTCCAGCCTGGGCAACAGAGCAAGACTCCATCTCAAAAAAAGAAAAAAAAAAAAAGAAAAATCACTATTTTGTGTGTGTGTGTGTGTGTGTGTGACAGTCTTGCTCTGTTGCCCAGGCTGGAGTGCAATGGCACGATCTCGGCTCACTGCAACCTCCGCCTCCTAGGTTCAAGCAGTTCTGCCTCGGCCTTCTGAGTAGCTGGGATTACAGGTGCCCACCACCATGCCAGCGAATTTTTTGTATTTTTAGTAGAGAAGGGGCTTCACTATGTTGGCCAGGCTGGTCTCGAACTCCTGACCTCAGGTGATCCACCTGCTTCAGCCTCCCAAAGTGCTGGGATTACGGGCATGAGCCACCACACCCAGCCAAAAATCACTTTCTTAAGATGTTTTATTTACACAAAATAAATAGGAAGATTTCTTGGCTTGGTGTGGTGGCTCACCCCTGTAATCTCAGCACTTTGGGAGGCCAAGACAAGAGGATTGCTTGAGCCCAGGAGTTCATGACCAGCCCAGGCAACATAGCAAGACCCCCGTCTCTACAAAAAATTTAAAAATTGGCTGGGCATTAAAAGTTTTAATTTTTTTTTTCTCCTCCATGAATTAGGAATAACTTACTTTGAAACATAGGAATAAACTTAACTTGAATTACTGGTATTTGTATTTGAAAACTGAAGAACTGCGGCATCAATTATATGGACAGACAGCAGTTTATGTCTCTTCTGAGCAGCGTACATGGTGGCCACATAGAGCAGCCCAAGGAGCCCCTGGCTGACGCAGCCAGCAGCAGGCACAAGTGGTAGTTAGCTGTATGCTGTCCACCGCAGGACATCTTCAGATCAATCCTTTTCAGAGTCTATTACAAACTTGCAGTATCTTACTCGTAGAAGAAATCTGGCCATAGGTATTTGTCTGACTTGGCCTAACCTATAATTCACTCAAAGTTCAGTTTAGTTTAGTTTTTTTTTGTTTGTTTTTTTGTTTTTTGTTTTTTTTTTGAGACGGAGTTTCGCTCTTGTTGCCCAAGCTGGAGTGCAATGGCGCGATCTTGGCTCACTGCAACTTCTGCCTCCCAGGTTAAAGCGATTCTCCTGCCTCAGCCTCCCAAGTAGCTGGGATTACAGGCATGTGCCACCATGCCAGGCTAATTTTGTATTTTTAGTAGAGACAGAGTTTCTCCATGTTGGTCAGGCTGGTCTCAAACTCCTGACCTCAGGTGATCTGCCCACCTCCGCCTCCCAAAGTGCTGGGATTACAGGCGTGAGCCACCACGCCCAGCTTAGTTTTGATTTTTGTTTTTTGGTTTTTTTGGAGACAGTCTTGCTCTGTCACTCAGGCTGGAGTGCAATGGCAGGATCTCAGCTCATTGCAACCTCTGCCTCCCAGGTTCAAGTGATTCTTCTGCCTCAGCCTCCCAAGTAGCTGGGATTACAGGTGCTCTCCACCATACCTGGCTAATTTTTTTATGTATTTTTAGTAGAGACGGGGATTCACCATGTTGGCCAGTCTGGTCTCGAACTCCTGACCTCAGGTGATCCACCTGTCTCCACCTTCCAAAGTGCTGGGAATACGGGCATGAGCCACTGCACCTGGCCCAGTTTAGTGTTTTTTTTGTTTTGTTTTGTTTTTGAGATGGAGTTTCGCTCTTGTTGCCCAGGCTGGAGTGCAATGGCACGATTTCAGCTTACCGCAACCTCTACCTCCCAGGTTACAGCAATTCTCCTGCCTCAGCCTCCCAAGTAGCTGGGATTACAGGCATGCGCCACCATGCCTGGCTAATTTTTGCATTTTTAGTAAAGATGGGGTTTCTCCATGTTGGTCAGGCTGGTCACGAACTCGTGACCTCAGGTGATCTGCCCACCTGGGCCTCACAAAATGCCAGTTTAGTTTTTTAAAAGGCTTTACCAATCATGGAGAAAATAAAATTAGAGGGATAATTTTGGTGACCCTTTGCTTTCTGTTTCTTCTCAAACTTCTCTCCTTTTTTCTTCTTAATCATTAGAAACTGGGAATAAATAAGACTGATCCGAGCACACTGACAGAAGAGGAAGTGAGTAAATTTGCCCGTCTCGACATCGACCCATCTACCATCACGTGGCAGAGAGGTGGGTGCTGGGGAGATGCCAGCAGGCTGATGGCCAGGTGGGGAGGCGTGTTCGAGCCGAAGCGCTTAAATTCAGAAACCTACAGTTTGATCCTGTCCATTGATCTTCCCAGCCTGTGCTTCATATTCCCACCATTTATTTCAGTTACTATTATCGTACCACCCTCCCTTATCCTTGCCTCCAATTAAAACAAAAATTCTGTTCAGGCTCAATCCCATCTACTCCTGTGTCTTCCAAATTTCCAAGGAAAATTACCTAATTTTCTCTTCTGTTTCTCTCTCCTTTGGCCTCTTGTCTCTATATTAAGAAAAACAAAAAACAAAACTTTTTTTAAAGACCACGCCTCCCTGGCTTTGTCCTGCTCCTCCTCCACCCACCATCCCACCTTCTTCTGTTCACTTCCTTACCACCGGCTCTCAGCAGCTCTCTGTGTGTTTCCAGTGCTGGATTTTCCTCCAAGTCTGATACGTGCTTTCACCCACTTAACAAGGCATCCCTCCACCGCTTCAAATGCAGCTGGGTGGACTCCCCGTGAGCTCCCCACCACCTCGACTTCCCTGCTTCCCTCTCAGTTGTGATGTCCCCTTCCTTCTCCCACACTGCCCTCAGCCTCATTGTTCACTATGGGATGAGACAGAGGGAAATGCACTAAACAGGAAGTCAGGAGCCCTGAGTGTGTGTCTCCCCTGCCACTGACTCACTGCATGACCTCGAGCAAGTTGCATGCATGTTCTTGGCATTGGAGATGGAGATGGTCACATACGCTGCACAGAAACACGGCAACCACACTTTATGAACCCTATGCAACTGCAGAAATGTTCAATGGCATGGATCCCTGATTCTTCCTGGATTATTCTTCTCATACTTGTGCCCTCATTTACCTCTTTATACTCACATTTGGAACATATTTATCCGATGCGCATTTTATAGCAGTTCCCAACTAATAGATTATGTTGCTTCCGTTTCTATCCCCCAGTTCAGAGAGTTCACATTAACAGAGATATCCCGTTGTGATCAGAGGCCTCCAGTGGCTCCCCACATCCTGGGTGATAGAGTTGCCATCACAGAGCTTGGCCTTCAGGACACCCGCAGTGGTTTCCCTCCCTCTGCTCCCTGCCTGTTTTCTAGTCAGCAGTGCCGATCTCCATCCTCCTGGCAGCCCTAGCTGGGCCGTCTCCATCCTGTCTCCTGCTTAGACCAGTCTTGCCCTCCAGGATGCACCCAGGTCTCGTCCCTTCAGGGAGCTTCCCTTCTGGGAATCCACCCAGCCAGTCCATTAAGAATTTAGTGCTGTCCCACAAACCATGAGGTAGAGAGACAAAGACCAGAGACTGAGCGTTGGCTCTGCGGTTTATGGGCTGCACAACTTTGGACAGACTGCTCACTCAGTTTCCTCATCTTTAAAATGGAATCATAATTCCAGCTGCCTTGCTGGGAGGCTTCACTGAAACATAAGCATCCTTTCCAGACCCAAAAGCTCTGCCCACATGATCATCAGAAGTCACTGTGGTGATAGCTGTATTGAGTAGAGTTTTTTGTTTGTTGTTATTTTGAGACAGAGTCTCACTTGCTCTGTCACCTAGGCTGAAGTGCAGTGGTGCGATCTAGGCTCACTGCAACCTCTGCATCACTGGCTCAGTCAATTCTCTTGCCTCATCCTTATGAGTAGCTGGGATTACAGGCACACACCACCACACATGGCTAATTTTTGTATTTTACTAGAGATGGGGTTTCACCATGTTGGCCAGGCTGGTCTGGAACTCCTGACCTCAAACGATCCGCCCACCTCAGCCTCCCGAAGTGCTGGGATTACAGGCGTGAGCCACTGTGCCTGGCTTAGGTAGTTTTTTTTTTTTGAGTGTCTTTGTCTCCCAAACTAAACTAAAATCTCCTTGGAAACTTTGTGGGTTTTTTTTTTTTTTTTTTTTTTTTGAGACAGGGCCTCATTCTGTCACCTAGGTTGGAGTGCAGTGGTGCAATCTCCACTCACTGCAAGCTCTGCCTCCCAGGCTCAAGCAATTCTCCTGCCTCAGCCTCCCGAGTAGCTCGAGGCTGTGTGCCACAACACTCAGCTAATTTTCGTATTTTTAGTAGAGATGGGGTTTCATCATGTTGCCCAGGCTGGTCTCAAACTCCTGAGCTCAGGTGATCTGCCTGCCTCGGCCTCCCAAAGTGCTGGGATTACAGACATGAACCACTGCACCCAGCCTAGAAACTTTCAAGGATACATTTTTCATTTTGAAATAAGTAATAACATTATAGAGATTTTGGAAATGTCTCAAAAGAATTTTAAAAACATTGCTATACTAATAAAACTACTATTCATAGTTTTTTGTGTGCATCTAGTTTTTTGGTATAACTCTAGTTATAACTTAGATTTTATATCCTACGAGTTTCATTCATTTATATCATAAGCATTTTGTATTTTGTTAGCTCTTTGTTGTAATGGCCATTTTAAATACTCTAGAATATTCCTTTGTGGATGAACCACAACTTACTTAAGCAAGGCTCAGTTCTTGAAAACACCAATAGCAATTTTAAATAATGGACATGAATACTTTTAAGCATTTTATTGAGAAGCCTACATATTTTCTCTGAAAATTTTTTTATAACTAGGAAGATTTATTATTAAAATGTCATCATGTCCAAAATGTATTGTCATCTTTTTTTTTTTTTTTCAAAGCATTTGTGATTTTGTGTTACTCTTCAAAACTTTTTTGGAGGTTTACTGATGATAGGAAAATCACGAAGGTGGAAATTAGTGTATTTTAAACCAAGCATATGGATGTGCTAAAAGAGAAAGTTTTATGCCAATTGGTATTCTTTGGTATCTGCTTTGGGGCTCCAGCCTGAGCAGCCATTAGAAACGGGGCAATGGCTTAGACATGGATCTTGGAAGAGAAAGGCTACATTATCTTTTATACCTGGGTTTGGTCTGCAATTGGTTTCTCTCTGGAGCCAGGAAGGACTGAAGTGTTTTGTGGTTGTGAATCACTTTTAATGGAAGTGACAACTTTACAAAATTCTTCCGGAAAAAAATTTGAATTCCATTATTGTTCAGGGCACTGAAGTAAAGAAAACTTTATTGCTGTGGACAAGCTACCTGGGTCAGAGGAATTTGGGATGACATTTGATAAGTAGTTTGGCTCTTATGACCATGAATTAATATCAGAAATAGGACTCTTCATCAAAAGAATTGAGAACATTTGCTAGTAGGGTTTTTTGGCTTAAACCTAGAACTAATGTAACCCTTGTGATGAGATTGGATCCTTATTTGATTTGACAACTAGAGCGGGACAGTCAGGGTGCACGGTGGTGGGAGTGAGACCCTCTTCTCAGGCCATATGGATGTTGCACCATTTAATGACCACCGCTTCCTTTCAGCCTGTGTACAAAATCTGATGATTGTTTCATCTTTTTTTTTGAGATGGAGTCTCACTGTCTTGCCAGGCTGGAGTGCAGTGGTGCGATCTCGGCTTACTACAACCTCCAACTCCCTGGATCAAGCAATTATCCTGCCTCAGCCTCCCGAGTAGCTGGGACTACAGGCATGCGCCACCATGCCCAGCTAATTTTTGTATTTTTAGTAGAGACGGGGTTTCATCGTGTTGGCCAGGATGGTCTCAATTTCCTGACCTCGTGATCCGCCTGCCTTGGCCTCCCAAAGTGCTGCGATTACAGGCGTGAGCCACCGCGTGCAGCAGATTGTTTCATCTTGTGCCTCATACCAAAAGTTTAAAGGCCTCATGTTCCTGGACCCAGAGTGGAACAAGGAACCCACAGACCTTTCCAGAAATACTTAACATAAGCAGCAGAAAATGTAGACATACAGCCATTTTGTTACAGAGCATAATTTTGCACAGATGAGCCTCTGCCTATCCGAGCCCCGGGGCCTCACAGGCTTGCTGTCTCTCCATCTCCCTCGCATGCCCAACTCCTGGCCATGGACCAAGGGCCCACAAGCCTCCCTCAGCCTCAGGGAATCAACCATCAAGTGGCTGGCTCCTTGCCCCAACAACACTCTAGGGAATCAGTACCGTGTCTTCCACTGGAGCCAAAACAGTGCACCTGCCCCTGATTGAACACCTTGTACTGCCAGGCTCTTGGCCAATATTGGCTGTTTCATCAGCCATTAGGCATACTGTGGATGCTCCTTAGGACATAGTCAGCACTGTAGTATAGTCAGCACTGTAGTACTAAAAGGGATGGTCCAGAGCAAAAAATAAGCAAACAGATCTCCCCCTGCTGCCCCCACCCCCACACCGACTGGCATTGTCCTAGCATGCCTTACATCAGAGGCTGGCACTGTCTTCACTATATCTCTGTACAGCTGGCTCGGGACTAGGCACAAGTAGCCCCTCAGTACATATTCCAGGAGTGAGTAAGTGTTTCTTATTCCGCCTTTAGTTCTGTCATTCAGAGACCAGGAGTTCCATTTTGGATCACTAACTTAGGGTTACTTTCTAGTATCTTTCTTGTGGGCTGGAATTTAACCTTCACATTTCTTACGTATCGCTGATGCATCACTTACCGGGCCATGTTAAAGGCAGAGGTGGGCTTTGGAGGCCACTGATTCTAGTTGATCTTGCCAGACATTTTTTTTTTCTTGTTTTCTCTTTGCTAAATAAAAAACAGCTGAATTTCTCTTGTTGATTTTAAAGAAATTTGATAAAAAGATTCCCTCAATCTGGTGCCAAGATCGTGTATACTACAGAGCAGGAAAGAGGTTTTTAAGTTGATTGACTTTGCACCCCATGTACATCTTGGGAAGAACAGTGGTGGCTGAGGATACTATTGAAAAGCAGGCCTTTCATTTTGTATATGCTCTGCTTATAGCTGAAAAACTCATAAAGAAGGTTTCTGTGTGTTTATATGAGTGTCAGTTGGTGTTTGTGTGAGGGTGTGAGTGTGTCTGAGTGTGTGTGAGAGAGAGGGAGCTTGTTATAAAGACTAACAACAGCCGAGTCAGGGAACAGCCACAGGCCAAGAGGGCAAGCTGGCCTGCTAGTGCTTTGCGTGTGAAAGAAAAGGTTAACTTTCTTCATCCTGCGGATGCCGGTAGTACCAAATATGTAATTTCCATCACCATTTTCATAAGTGCTGTATCGTATACATTGAGTAAAGTGGATCTAAATTGTCAATGTGGACAGCTTGTTATTTGAAGCTGCATAAATTAACAAAGTCAGTGTCCTGGCTTTGTTTTGTTGCATTGGTATTCACTAAACCAAACCTAATTTTCACAAAATGTAAATAACTGCAATTCTTGTTTTGTTTTGTTTTGTTTTGAGACAGGGTCTTGGCTGGGTGCAGTGGCTCACGCCTGTTATCCCAGCACTTTGGGAGGCCGAGGCAGGTGGATCACATGAGGTCAGGAGTTCAAGACCAGCCTGGCCAACATGGCAAAACCCCATCTCTTCTAAAAATACAAAAAATTAGCCAGGCATGGTGGCAGGCGCCTGTAATCCCAGCTACTTGGGAGGCTGAGACAGGAGAATCGCTTGATCCCAGGAGGCGAAGGTTGTAGTGAGCCAAGATCACGCCACTGCACTCCAGCCTGCGTGACAAAAAAAAAAAAGAGAGACAAGGTCTCACTTCCATCTCCCAAATGGGAGTGCAGAGACACAATCATGGTCATTGCAGCCTCAACCCCCAAGACTCAAGCAATCCTCCCACCTCATTTTTGTATTCTTTGTAGAGACAAGGTCTCACTGTGTTGCCCAGACTGTTCTCAAATTCCTAGGTGATCCTCCCACCTCAGCCTCCCTAAGTGCTGGGAGGTGTGTGCCACCACACCCAGCCAATAACTGAAATTCAAATAAGCCAGTGAAGAAAATAAAGAGAACTGGTACTTGCTCTATTCACCATTCACCCCCGCCACCCCCCACAATTCTACTTTATTTACTTTTGCTTTTTAAAATTGTGGTAAAATATACATAACGAAATATTTTTCCCTATTTGTAAGCACACAATTCGTGGCATTAAATACATTCACAGTGATTGCACTATCATCACTATCTATACCCAGAACCTTTTCATTATCCCCAACAAAAACTCCTTATCCATTAAATAATTACTCCCCTCTTCTGCCCCTGCCTTTTCTAGGTGCCTGATATAAGTGGACTCATATGATACTTGCCTTTCTGTGTCTGGCGTATTTCACTATGCACCGTGTTTTCAACATCCATTCATGTATCAACATGACCTTCTTTTATAGCCGTCTAATATTCCATTGCCTGTCTGTGCCACATTTTGTTTATCCATTCACCTGTTGGTCGCTTCCTCCTTTTGACTATTTTGAATAGTGCTGCTATGAACATGGGTGTACAGATATCTGAGTGTCTCCTTTTGGTTCTTTCGGGTAATGCCAAGAAGGGAAGTTGCTGGTTAGGTTTTTTGTTGTTTTTTTTTTTGAGAGGGAGTCTCACTCTGTTGCCCAGGCTGGAGTGCAGTGGTGCAATCTCAGCTCACTGCAACCTCCGCCTCCCAGGTTCAAGTAATTCTCCTGCCTCAGCCTCCTGAGTAGCTGGGACTACAGGCACACACTACCATGCCTGGCTAATTTTTATATTTTTAGTAGAGATGGGGTTTCACCATGTTGGCCAGGCTGGTCTCCAACTCCTGACCTCAGGTGATCTGCCCGCCTCAGCCTCCCAAAGTGCTGGGATTACAGGCGTGAGCCACTGTACTTGGCCTCTAGTGGATTTTTGTGTTTGTTTGTTGTTTATTTGATTCTTTCTCTATGTCTACCCACTAGATGGTCAGCCTGGGAGAGCCTGACCTTTTCTCTTTCACCCTCTGCAACTTCCCGAGCATCAGAACAATGCCAGACACACACCAGGTGGCTGGTCCATATTTGTCGACTGAATGACTAATCTGTTCTCTTTCAGTATTGGATACAAATGACCGATTTCTACGAAAAATAACCATCGGGCAGGGAAACGCAGAGAAGGGCTATTACCGGCAGGTAGGTGGTGCTTTCTTCCCGGGTGTGGCTCTGTTCTTACGTTCATTTCTACTGGCCTGGGAGCTCACTCTTTGCCTTTCTTGTCTCATCCCCAACCTGTTGTGGCCAGTGGTTCTCTCACTGTTTTGGGTGCTCAGCAGGGCTGGGAGAGGATCAGAAGACATAGAGGCTCCAGTGTCTTTTTACCATCTTTTCTATGTATGTTTATTTCATTTTCTTTTTTTCATGTATGTTTCCAATTGTGTTTCCAGGAAGAGCCACTCAGGGTATTCTTTGAATATAAATTCTTACTTATTTTTTTGGGAAGCACCCAGGTAATACTACATCTGCATAACTGATAAATGAAAATCTCAGACACGTTACTCAAATTTCATATATCAAAGAACAAACACCTAGTTATTAGACTTAATAGCATGAGGATTTTTTAAAGGATAATGGCTTATTAATACAAAAATGGCTTATTAATAAAATACAGAGAATGCAGAAGAAAAATTATGTCTGACTTCATTGTAATAGATATTGGATGTGCGTCAGTGGCACTTAGGGAATACAAATTAATTCCTGTGATTTTTCATCCAGGCACAATGGGCTTCTAAATTGTGTTGTGTTTTTTTTCTTTTGAATTGATTATAAACTGTACATTTAAGAACAGTTTTAGATTTCTGTCCTTTATGTTAAGTTTTTATTAGTGAAAAAAGAGTCACCATACTATAATAACCAATCCTTACGCCAAATAGACTTGTGACCTTTTGAAGTGTCTTGAATTAAAAAGTGAATGTAGGTATTGGATTAAGAAGAGAAACTAAGTTCGTGGACCTCGTCTCCTCGCAGTCCTGTAACTTACACACACACACAAACAGATTTCAAATATCCATGCTAGCAAACTGGAATCATTGCCATGAAGTTTTAGATAGTTCTGAAAAATAGGAAGATGGAATTAGATTGATGAATAAAAGGACAGCCCAAAATATGGTGGACTTCCATCCTTAACAAGCATTCTTGCTTTTCATGTTCTTAACCTCTCCTGCTAAAGTGGGAGCTTTATAAAAGCAGAGGTTATTCCCCTTTTTATTTGCTGCTGTGTTCCCTATGCTCAGAACAGAACTTTGTTACATATAGTCGTAAGTGTTCAGTAAATATCTGTTGAACAAATGAGTAGAATAAGTAAAAGACAATTTATGGATACAGAACTAAAATGTCAACATAAAAAGATGTTCATGAGTAATCATAAAACTGCGAATTGAAACAGTGGAGTATCATTTACCTAGGAGCTTGTCAAGTGAAAATAGTAGGTACTAAATGCTAGTGAGGATGCAATGAAATGGGGGCATTTATGCAGCGTTAGTGGGGGTAGAAATCCTTTTTGGATGAGTTTGTTATTACTAAAATTTGAAATGACCCAACAATTACAACTTTGGAACTAAAAATATTTTAATGAAAAGAACAAGAAAATGTGTAACGTACAGGAAAAAATTCTGTGTATTAGGATATTTGTTGTGCCATTATTTGCAGTGGTGAAAATTGGAAACAATCCAAACGTCCAACAGTAGAGATGGCTGCATATATTTGGTCCGCCATTTTGTCCCATGGGAGAGTTGAAATTAATAAATGTGTGTACGGGTGTCTTGACATGAGTAGAGAGCTCTCATACACCATTGGAAAGGTTGTAAAAACCATTTTAAAACTTTGAAGTAAAATACTGATATTGTAAACCTGTTTATGTTAAGAAAAACCCAGCGTGTTTACTTACATTATAGGCACTTACAACTTATTTGTGTAATAAGTGCCTAGAATGAAAAGTAGAAAGATGTATACCAACTGTTGGCATTAGTTGCCTGTGTAATGAAAGCGAGTATTGAAAAGTCCCTTTCTCTGCATATTTTTTTACGGTTTAGGTACTGGAGAGATGGAAGATTCACAGTGGCCTTGATTTCAGTGCCTACTCTGTGCATTGTATTGATAGTTCCATTACATATATTAGCACAGTTCATTTGTAAAGCTGATTTGCAAATGAGGAAATTGGGATGTTATGTTAAAAAAACTTGCCCAAGGTTCTATCTTGTGTTGCTTTGTGCATAGATATTTTTAAGTAAAAAGGGGTTATAGTGTATTTAAGAGCTTTAACTGCTTTTTATTTATCATAAGACTGTAGTGAAGACATCTTTTTAGGTCGATAAAGGTAGACCTGTATCTTCATTTTTAATGACCACATCGTATCTCATAGAGGTACCATAGTAGATTCAGCCATTTCCCTGTTAATGAACATGTAGAGTGTTTGCAGTTTCAGGCTATCACAAGTAAGCTGTAGTAAGTATACGCATATATTTGTGTGTATACTTGATAATATCCTTAGGATATTATTCCAGATGTGTGATTGCAGAGTCAAAGAGGATACAAATTTCCAATGTTGACATATGTTTTGACATTAACTTCCAGGAAATTCATACCAATTCACATCCTTGCCAATATCCCATATTGGCCTTTATTTAAATGTGTGCTAAATCCCTCATTTGCCCTATTGTGATTATTACACATTGCATACCTGTATCAGAATAGTTCATGCAATCCACAAATATATACACCTACTATATACCTAAAAAATGAAAAGGTAAATACTAAATCAATAAATGTGTGATAATCTGATGAACAATAACATTTTCATTTGCATCTTTATATGATTTTGAAATATTTTATTTGCAAAACAAAAATGAGCAGGCTTCCGCTATGCACGTCATTTAGTCATTAAAGTGAATAACAGTGATACTTTAATTGACCCAGTTGGTTTCATTTTTTTTATGCTCAAGATGTGAAATTTTGTAATTGTAACAATTACAAATGAAGAGCTTGAATATCGATTATATATTATTCTTATTTACACAGCTGATATTTCAAGAATATTTCTAGTCTCATGTTTTGTACAGAAAATCTCAATATTTTTTAGTCATTTTCTCATATGCACTGTTTATAATAGAATGGTAGTATAGAGAACCCTAAATTTCATACAATGAAAAACCACTTATTTTTGGAATGAGTTATATTGAGAATGTAATAATTGAATATAGTTGTATTTGACTTTCAGGTAATATTTTTTCACTAAATCAGTGACTAATGCAATCTCAACCAGGAAGTAGCCAGAAAGCTCCTTATTTCCTTCCTTTCCTTACTTGTCAGTGACGGAAATGGATAATAAAATGTCTCATAAGGTGATCCCACCAGGGCACAGCCATTCTCTCTCTGCGTAAGCTTGAACTTGTCTGGCTCACACTCCCCTTGGGAAGAAGAGAATTAAGCTGGGGCGTAATGAAGTGGTTCTGTCCAGAGAAACATTCCTAGTGACTGAATTATGAGGAGGAGGAAGTACACATTCCTGTGTCCCTTTTATTCCATGTTGGACTTTGTACAACGTGGAGCCACAGCCAAGAGATGGGAATAGGAAGTCCTAGAACTTTTTGCAAAAAGTCTGTGCTCTCTAGCTTTCACTACTGAAAGCTTCAAGATCTGATGTGGCCATATCCTCCTGGGCAGCTGAAAATTGAGTCTGTGCCACCAGTTGACTGGGGTGCCCTCCCTGCTGTGTTGAGATCCAGCTCTGGGAAAGTAGCCTCACATGCAGGAAGCCAGCATCTTTCACTGCCCCTTATCTCTGTGCCAGACAGACAATGCAGCCTTCTTGACAGACCTATTACTAACAAGGGAGGTGGCCCGTAGGCTAGTCATTAATTCATTTGATGCATATTGTGTGCCTACTGGGTCTCATGCTCCATGCTGGGGATTCAGAAGTGAACCTGCCTAATATAGTCCCTGCCTTCATGGCACTTACGGTCCAGTGGTAGACTGATAATGACCACACTAGACTGATAATGACATTAGTAATCAATTAAGTCTGAGACATGCTACAACAGCAAACCATGTGGTAGTGCTGTGAGCGGGTGTAACAGGGGTCCTAACCCAGCCCACCCTTTGCTGAGCAGAGCATGGCAAAGAGCACATTCTGCCTGGGAGGCCACCCTAGGGAGCACCAGGCACAAACCCTGCATGGTCCAGACACGCAGAAAACTGATGGGATTGCATGCATGGCCTTTTGAGGGTAGACTCTCTGGGCCTGTGGTTGCTTCATGGCTGAAGTCCAGCTCCTTGTGGGAATGGCCATCCCACTGGCACTGTCGCTGACCACTACCTGTGTTTGGGCTGGTTCAGGCGCAGTTTGACATCGCAGTGGCCAGCGAGATCATGGCGGTGCTGGCCCTGACGGACAGCCTCGCAGACATGAAGGCACGGCTGGGAAGGATGGTGGTGGCCAGTGACAAAAGCGGGCAGCCTGTGACAGCAGATGATTTGGTGAGTGTTTCCAACCCGGAAGCTTCAGGGAGTGGATGGTCCTCGTTCTGTGTTACCAGAAAAAGAAAGGTTTTCTTCCTTTTATCAGTGAGTGTAATGAGGATACAGAAAAAGTTTCCACACACACATTTCTTCCCCCACAAGCATGTTTGCCTGACTGCTTCCTAATGTTCTCATAGTCATATATGACGTGCTTATACCTGGCTGCAACAAAAACACGTGAAATTTATTTCAGGAGCTTTCCACCATCCTTGCCAATCCTGATCTCTGCTTCTGCCTGGGCTGGGGAGGAGTCACCCCCCTGCAGTCACTTGGTGACTTTTAAAAAATGTACCTTCTATGCCTGCCTGAAATTGAGGGCAAATCACCTTTCCAAGGAACAGAAGGAAGTGGCTCTGCTTCCATGAACAGGAAGATAAAGTTAAAATTGGCACATTTCTGGCACCAGCCTGGCTTATTATTTAATTTGGGGCCTTAGATTTGGGTTTTGTATTATAAAAGCAAATCTCTGCCTCAATCAGTCTTGCTTTTCTTGTTCCCCTTTGAGTAGTTGTGGTGCTTTCTGTAAAGCTTCCATGGAACACCATTGCCTTTTTTAGTGCTTTTTCTAATTGGCATGCTAGTCTTCTTTTCTTCTTTGTCTTTGTAGTAGAATAACAACCTTTCCTGTTAACTTTTTTTTTTTTTTTCTGAGACAGAGTCTGGCTCTGTTGCCCAGGCTGGAGTGCAATGGCGTGATCTCAGCTCACTGCAGCCCCTGCCTCCTGGGTTCAAGCGATTCTCCTGCCTCTGCCTCCCGAGTAGCTGAGATTACAGGCGCACACCACCACGCCCAGTTAATTTTTGTATTTTTAGTAGAGATGGGGTTTCACCAGGTTGTCCAGGCTGGTCTCAAACTCCTGATCTCAGGTGATCCACCCACCTCAGCCTCCCAAAATGCTGGGATTACAGGCATGAGCCACCACACCTGGCCTTTTCCAGTTAACTTAAGCTCCACATATTCCATAGGTGTTTTGTTTGCTTGCATTTTTGTATATAAGTGCATGGGTGTGGACACAGGCCTCTAAGATAGCCATTACTCCAAATTTAAGTTTACTTTCCCATATACTGAATCTCCTACAATAATGGAACTTAAAATGCACACTGGTGATTGGTAAGCAGTTGTGAATAGAGAAAGGCAAAGTCATATTTTATTAATTTCAAGGGTTTAGGGTATAATTTGAATTCTTTTTCAAAGTGTCCTGATTGTTTTTCAGCTGCTTTTGAAGAAATGAATCTAACTCATCTCAGAAGTCTTGTCAAGTAAATTCAATAGATCAATGTATGTCAGCAGCCTATGGAATACTTAGTATAAAAATTGAAGAGAAAACCCTCAGGTTGCTATAAAAGTGCTGCTTTATTAAAATTACCAAAATCTCACTATTTCTATCTAAACTGACATACTACAGTTTCTGTCTAAATACATTGCTCTGTATTTTATTAATTTGTATGGCAATAAATATGTGTTAGGAACAGTTTTAAAACTTAATCCTCAAATACTACTTCCTTAAATTTATTTATTTATATTTATTTATTTTGTTTTTGAGATGGAGTTTCGCTCTTGTTTCCCAGGCTGGAGTACAATGCCGTGATCTTGGCTCACTGCAACCTCCGCCTCCCAGGTTCAAGTGATTCTCCTGCCTCAGCCTCCCAAGTAGCTGGGATTATAGGTGCCCACTGCCACACCCGGCTAATTTTTGTATTTTTAGTAGAGATGGGGTTTCACCATTTTGGCCAGGCTGGTCTCAAACTCCTCAGGTGATCTGCCCACCTCGACCTCCCAAAGTGCTGGGATCGCAGGCGTGAGCCACCACGCCCAGCCCTTAAATGTATTTTTGTGTGAGTGTATGATAAAAATCTTGGATCTGGAACAAACCCAGAGATTACTCTTTTTAGTTACCTTTTTAAATAAACTCTTTATTTCTCTTTTTAATAAACTCTTTTTAGTTATCTTTTGTGTTTCTTGTTTGCAAAAAGTACCTAATTTATTAAATTGTGCTTCATCCAGTGGGAGCTATCGAGAGTTGGCCACCCATAGAAAATTGAGGGAGGATTTCAGGAACTGCTGAAGGTTTCTGCCATATGCATGATTCTGATATACCCTGGAAGAATCCATCTGAGCCTTCCCCACATGGACACAGAGTGTGGAATGCTAGCAGCACACAGAGGGTGGCAGAGCTTGCCCTGCACGTGACAGCACAGGTGCTGAGATGTGTCCCAGAAAAATGAGCAGGTAGAAACCTACCTGAGACATCCAACAGAAACATCCCTCTTAAGTTCCTTCCTCCTTTAGTTTTTTGAATCAGTTTATTTGGTTGGGAAGTGTAAGCAAGGATAGTGTGCAGAGAAGTAGGAAAAGTACTCGTCTTCTTCCACCTGCTCTGCATTAGCACAACAGGACAACTCTCACTGAGCCTTCCCGTCCTGAAGATTTCTTTTTTCTTTTCTTTTCTTTTTTTTTTTTTTTTTTTTTTTTTTTGAGATGGAGTCTTGCTCTATTGCCCAGGCTGGAATGCAATGGCGCAATCTAAGCTCACTGCAACCTCCAACTCCCAGGTTCAAGTGATTCTCCTGCCTCAGCCTCCCGAGTTGCTGGGATGACAGGCACCTGCCACCATGCCTGGCTAATTTTTGTATTTTTAGTAGAGATGGGGTTTTGCTATGTTGGCCAGGCTGGTCTCGAACTCCTGACCCCAGGTGATCCACCCGCCTTGGCCTCCCAACGTGTTAGGATTACAGGTGTGTGCCACCACTCCCAGCCTGTCCTGCAGCTTTCAAAGTGAACCATCTTCGTGTATGTATAATGAGTGGGTTGCATTCATATCATGTGTGTTTTATACAGTGAGGTAGATTCCAGTTACATAGGAATATAGTTAATAACAGTGTATTCCTGAAAATTGCTAAGAGAGTGGATATAAAGTATTCTCACCACCAAAATGATAACTGTGAGGTAATGCATATGTTAATTAGCTAGGTTTAATCATTCCACAGCATATATATACTTCAAAATGTCATGTTATACACAATAAATACATACAGTTTTATCTGTCAATTTGAAGTTAAGGAAAAAATAGATTGGATTTTCTTACACCTTTTAAATGATTAAATATTGTAAAAATAGAAACCAATCACATGAGAGAAACATTTACTACTGTTGTTGATAAAAGTACGGGGAGAATGTAATGCACTTTAGAGTGATGAAGATTCTCTGGATTCTACCACTGCATCTGTTAGCACCATGGCATACTGTGGTAAAATGGCACTGTTTTCCGATGCTATGTACAGCAAGGGATAGCGCCCTGTTTTCCCCCCCTAGAGCTACCGTTACCAGCGTTTGCTTATGTTATAGCCTTCCAATAACTAATATGTTGAAAACACCAAGGCACCACTTAAGGTCTTTACAAAGCGAGAAGGAATTGGGAAAAAAAGAAACAAAGGCCGGGCACGGTGGCTCACGCCTGTAATCCTAGCACTTTGAGAGGCCGAGGCAGGCAGATCATGAGGTCAGGAGTTCACGACCAGCCTGGCCAATATGGTGAAACCCCATCTCTGCTAAAAATACAAAAAAAATTAGCCGTGTGTGGTGGTGCATGCTTGTAGTCCCAGCTACTGGGGAGGCTGAGGCAGAAGAATCGCTTGAACCCTGGAGGCAGAGGTTGCAGTGAGCCTCCAGCCTGGGCAACAGAGAGAGATTCCGTTCTCAAAAAAAGAAAGAAAAGAATGTGAATAGTGACATCACATTAAAAAATAACAAACTTTAGCCTTGTGGCCTTTTTTTGGCACATGTTTTCCGCTAGTTCTCATGCATCATCCCTGTTCTCTCTCTTCTCTGTCTTTTCTTCATCCAGGAACAGAGAAAGAGGACTTAGAAGGAACTCAACCCAGTACTTCCTAGGATTGGAAGGAAGCTGCCTTATTTCATGTATAAGTTGCACCAGCTTGACTGTAGGAAGAGAGATAGCGTGAAGCCTTTCAGATCTAAACTAGAAAGCTTTTAAATGTGGTAGTTTGTTGAGTTATTCTGTCTCTGTGGAATGAATGATGTAGAGATGGTGAGAAATCAGAGGGGGTGATTTTAGACATTTCCCTTTACCCTACTTCATTCCTGCTCTGTACAGAGCCTTGTTTCTGTTCTTCACCTTATTTCTTTGAGCAAGAGTAAAGCCTCTGATTATGAAAATACACCGTGCATAAATAGCCAGAAAACACATTTTCTTGCAATGAAAGATTTGTTTTATGGAAAATCTCATAAACACCATCAAGGAAGGTTTTGGAAGAAGGTCAAATGTCCTTCAAAATGCTATTACCCCATCACCATTCACATCTTAGTGTGACTGACATCCATTCTCAGCTCTGGTGGGGAGAGGTGGACAGAGACAGCAGCACTGTCCCCTGTGGCCCAGGGTTGCCTGTGGGGACGCCCACCCAAGAAGCAGGCTGGAGAGAAGTGCCAAGGGGTTAACCATTGCCTGGATGATCTTTTGTCAGGAATCTAATGTTTTTCTCTCTCCTGTAGGGGGTGACAGGTGCTTTGACAGTTTTGATGAAAGATGCAATAAAACCAAACCTGATGCAGACCCTGGAAGTAAGTGGTTTTCTTCTTATAGTAATTGTTTGCATTAACTGGATTGCCACACAATGTGAACATTTTTAGCCAATATGAGGCAGGCATAGAGCATGCCTGGGGCAGCAGTGTGCTTTGCAATCTCAGGCAGAAAGAGTGAGGATCTGGTTAGGAACCTGTGTTAGTCCATTTTGACATTGCTACAAGGAACTACCTGAGACTGGGTAATTTATGAAGAAGCATCAGAATAACTTCTTGGCCAACCAAAAAAAAAAAAATTTTAAGTGTATTCGTAGCTTCTTTAATATAAGTCATGTCTTGGCTTAATTGACCCGAGTAGAAACTTAGAAAGTCAATGTCTGAGGCCAGGCGCGGTGGCTCATGCCTGTAATCCTAGCACTTTGGGAGGCCGAGGTGGGCAGATCATGAGGTTAGGAGTTCAAGACCGGCCTGACCAATATGGTGAAACCCCATCTCTACTAAAAATACAAAAAAATTAGCTGGGCATTGTGGCACGCACCTGTAGTCCCAGCTATTCGGGAGGCTGAGGCAGGATAATCGCTTGAACCCGGGAGGCAGAAGTTGCAGTGAGCTGAGCTCGCACCACTGCACTCCAGCCTGGGCGACAGAGTGAGACTCCGTCTGAAAAAAAAAAAGAGAGAGAAAGTCAATGTCTGTCTAACATTTCAATAGGTTGTATGGCCATGTTTACAATTTATTTTCTGTGTTCCCTTAATCTCTCATAATCATTGAGTTGTGGATTTTTTGGTTTGCTTTTTTATTGTTGTTTGTTTGTTTCCAAGCAAAATACAATAAATGCCAAGACTTTCCAGGAAAGCATTTGCCAAAGGCAAGTCAATAAACACACAGCATGTTTGTTGGTGGTAAGGTCTGGAGAAGAAAAATCAGAGGTCATGAGGGCCAGAGTGATGTGGGGTATGTGTGTCTGTGCCTGCCTGCCTGTTAAAGCAGTACCAGCACAGAGCTGAGTAAACCAAGGGGGTGAGCCATGCATGTGTCTTGAAGAACATTTGGACAGAGGGTTACCTTTAGTGCAGGGGCCTTGGGCAGCAAGGTGTTTTGCAATTTCAGACAGCAAGAGCGAGGATCTGGTTAGGAACCTGTATTAGTTTGTTTTCGCATTGCCGTAAGGAACTACCTGAGACTGGGTAATTTAAGAAGAAAATTGGTTTAATTGGCTCACAGTTCTGCAGGCTGTACAGGAAGCATGGCTGGGGAGGCCTCAGGAAACTTATCATGGTGGAAGGCGAAGGGGAAGCAGACAGGTCTTCACATGGCAGAGCAGGAGAGAGAGAGCGAAGGAGGAAGTGCTACACACTTTTAAACAACTAGATCTCATGAGGACTCACTCACAATCATGAGAACAGCAAGGGGGAAATTCACTCCCAGAATCCAGTCACCTCTCCCCAGGCCCCTCCTCCAACTTTGAAGGTTATAATTCGACATGAGATGTGGGTGGGTACACAGAGCCAAACCATATCAGAACCAATATGACAGAAATGGGGGGATTGGCCAGGCACGGTGGCTCACGCCTGTAATCCCAGCACTTTGGGAGGCCAAGGCGGGCAGATCCCTTGAGGTCAGGAACCTCGAGACCAGCCTGGCCAACATAGTGAATCCCATGTCTACTAAAAATACAAAATAAATTAGCTGGGCATGGTGGCACATGCCTGAAATCCCAGCTCCTTGGGAGGCTGAGGCAGGAGAATCACTTGAACAGGAGGCGAAGATTACAGTGAACTGAGATTTCACCACTGCACTCCAGCCTGGGCGACAGAGTGAGCCTCTTATCTTTTAAAAAAAGAGAATAGAAAAAAATGGGGGGACCATTTCTGAAGGTGCCCAGTGAGGGTGCAGACTGAAGGTGTCCCCTGAGCTGAGGAAGGGAGGACTGAACACCTTTGAACAGGTGTCTGCAGCCCTGGGGGAGGGGTGCAGGATGCATAGGTGCCAAGACCACACCCTTCTGTGGCAGGTTGTCCTTCCCGTCTTTCCTCTCCCCTGATCATTCTGCCAGCATGCACGTATCCTCAGAGGTAGGCCATCTTAAAAAGCAAACAAAAACATTTCAAAAACCTCCTGCCTCCCCCTGCATCCTCATCTAGCTTCTGCCCAGCTCTTGTCTGTCATTGGGGTCTCCATGTTAACTGACCTCGGGTTCTACCTCTCCTGACTGCCCTTGTCCAGGTCACTTTTCCCTTGGAGACACCAAGTCTTTGTTGCTGTGCCCTCCTCAGAGAAGCTCAGCAGAGTTTGACACAGCTGCCCTTGTCTTCCTTCAGGAGCACCTGGTTCCTCTAGCGTCTGGGGTCCCCCCCTCCCCAGGCCTGCTCACTGCTCCTCCTCTGCTTTCCTGGCTTCTCTGATGACCCCTCACCTTTTTTGCCCCGTTCTCCTCCAGAATTAGCCAGGTGATGACTCCCAAACTCTTGTTTGGAATATCATGCACCTGGAATTTCAGACTTGCAGGTATAGTTACCAGGAGCCACGTGGGTGGGGAAAAGCCATTTCAAACTGGTACATAAACCAGGACCCACCTCCTACCTACTTCCTTCCAGCTCGCTGCTTCCCTGAAAGCTACCCAGTCATTCAAGGCAGAAACCCGAGGATGATCCTAGAGGCCTGTTTTCCCTTCCCCTCTTCCTGTGTCCATCCCTGCAGAGTTGTCCTTGGTTACATGACTCTGCCCTGTCCACGATGCTCAATGCCTCCCTCCTTCCTGCTTTAGCTGCCAGCACGCCCCACCTGCACGAGTGCAGCAGCCTCCCAACCAGTCTCTCTGCTGCTACTCTTTTCTTCCAAAATACTCTCTCCTCAGCAGCCATAGAGACTGAAACCTAATGAAGCCCTGTTGCCTTCCTACTTAGAGTTCTTCCATGATTTACCCATGTTTCCACCCTGGTCTGAAAAGCCCTGGGGATCTGGCTCTCACCCCTTCCCGCTCCTTGTCCCTTATCCTCATCTCTCATCCTCTGGGGGACCTTTGCACGGCTAACACCACTACCTGGGCCACTTCCTGATATTCTCATGTCCAGCTCCTTCGCCTCCCTCTGTTCTCATGTCATGTAAGCATCAGCTGCTCAGAGAAGCCACAGGAATGTGCAGCCCCCATCCCTCTTCTGTCACTGCAGTACATGGCACAGAATGCTGAGAGCTTCCTATTTCCTTATCTGTTTTCTGTATTTCTCCTCCCACCGAGATGACAGCAGGACCTTTTCCATCCTGTTCACCACCGTATCTCCAGCTTCTAGAAAGTGCCCGACACCTATTAGAGGATCAGTAAAGACTTGTTGAATAATTAAGTGAATGTTTATTATTTTTACTACATTCTCCTAAAAATACACATTTATTAATAAATAACTGAATAAGAGAAAAAATACGAAGTGATGTGATATTCCTTCATAACACTTCTCCCTCAAAGATGAATACTTATTATTAGGGATAATCATTGTCTTTATTGTTGTTGTTTGTTTTGTTTTGTTTTGTTTTTTTGAGACGGAGTCTCTCCCTGTCGCCCAGCCTGGAGTGCAATGGTGGGATCTCGGCTCACTGCAACCTCTGCCTCCCAGGTTCAAGCGATTCTCTTGCCTCAGCCTCCCAGGTAGCTGGGATTATAGGCGCCCGCCACCACACCCGGCTAATTTTTGTATTTTTTTTTTAAGTAGAGATGGGGTTTCACCACGTTGGCCAGGCTGGTCTCAAACTCCTGACCTCAGGTGATCTGCCCGCCTGAGCCCCCAAAGTGCTGGAATTATAGGCGTGAGCCACCATGCCCAGCCAGGATAATCATTTTCTTGTTTTAAATAATTCTTTTTTTTTTTTGAGACGGAGTTTTGCTCTTGTTGCCCAGGCTGGAGTGCAATGGTGTGATCTTGGCTCACTGCAACCTCTGCCTTCTGGTTTCAAGCGATTGTCCTGCCTCAGCCTCCTGAGCATCTGGGATTACAGGCGCCCGCCACCATGCCCGGCTAATTTTTGTATTTTTAGTAGAGACAGGGTTTTACCATGTTGGCCAGGCTGGTCTCGAACTCCTGACCTCATGATCCACCCACCTCGGCCTCCCAAAGTGCTGGGATTACAGGCGTGGGCCACCACGCCCAGCAAATTTTTGTATTTTTAGTAGAGGCAGAGTTTCACCATATTGGCCAGGCCAGTCTCAAACTCCTGACCTCAGGTGATCCGTCTGCCTCTGCCTCTCAAAGTACTGGGATTATAGGTGTGAGCCACCGCGCCCGGCCTGAGCACTTTTTAAAATATAATCTAAACCTGTTATTTCTGTGCTGCCTAATAAATCAGAGATTCAGAACCCTTAAAAAGCAAATAAAAGTAAGGGCAATAAGACCTGCTGAGGCTGAGGCAGGAGAATAGCTTGAACCGGGGAGGTGGAGGTTGCAGTGAGCAGAGATCATGCCACTGCACTCCAGCCTGGGTGACAGATTGAGACATAAAATAGACTGAGACCCTGCCTCAAAAAAAAAAAAAAAAAAAAGAGTCCTCAAACTGTTCATATACAGGACTGGGCTTGCTAGGGATAGAAGGGGGAATTCTTCAGACTACTTTACAAGGACACAAGAACTCCTCAACCTAAACAAAGTATGAAGGTACATAGACAAGTTTCTTGTAAGTCGGAAAACAGAGAAATCCACAGTAACTATAATACATCCCTTAAAGAATAAGCATGCATTTGTAGGAAGCAAACAAAGCTTTCCATAGAGAAACCACTTCCACCAGATGATTATATGGACTTGGGTTTTGTTTCTGCATCTGTCACTTGGCAAATGAAGATACCATCTTCAGGATGTTCCGTGTCATCGATTTCATTTAAGGCATAGGCTGTTTTAAGATTACTTTAAAAGATATGGACCTTTTTACAAAATAAAACACTGCATTCACTTAAAATATTTGCACACGTGAACTCTTGTACCCTGATCCTATGTTGTCACTCTGGGTTTTATGTATCTAATCATTGACTAGGAATCTATCTCAGCAGATAATCCAAAAATCATTGACTAGTTTGTAGATTATGCTTTCCCGCTCACACTTGAACACACCTGGTTGTTAGTCTGGTAGGAGGTCATCAAGGGCCACATCCTTACAGGTTGCCAGGAGACCAGTAGTTCTTAATCCTGACTGCACTTGAGAAGCTCCTGGGAAGATTTAAGAATATTGATTGATTGATGCCGGGCTCCCCATCAGACCCAGTGAACATAATGTCTGAGGATAAGGCTTGGGTATCCCAAGTGCTTCTCATGTATTGCCAGACTGAGGAAGACTTAAGACAAGAAAACAGTGAGAGCTGTTAACATTTTCCCACAGGTTAGCCATGTGTGGTGTTGATGGAAACTTCACATGCGAGAGCACACTGTCCAATATGGCGGCCACTGGACATGTGGCCATTTCAATCTAAATTACCTAAACTTCAATAAAATTTGGAATTCAGTTCTTCAGTCATTTTAGCCACATTTCCATTTATGCATTTATTTATTTATATTTTACTGTTCATATTTAAGTGCTTAGAACTCTGGTAAGCTAACAATTACTTGAAATTACTTGAAATATTAATCTTATGAAATGTTTGAAAGGGCCATTATGGAGAATATTCATAGCAAGATAGTTCCTGCCTTATTTTCCTGAGTGTTCTGCATGTAAAATAAAACCCAGAACTCAAGATAAATGTGTGTATGCCTTTGAGTTAGTCATAGAATTTTTTAAGCAACATGTTTAATTTGATGTACTGTATCTTATAGCTATATCCATGTTTGAGTGTGCAAGTGTGTGTGTACCTGTGTTTGGAAGTCTAACAATGACATTCCAATATTTTTTTCTCACCAACTCCATACTGGGAGTTTTAAAACCAGAGCCCTAATCTTGACTTAATTATTAATTTCCTCCGTGGCCTTGAAGAATTCCCTTAGCCTCTCTGGGCCTTAAATTTCTGGATAAAGAAGTTGGCTTCTTCGTGCTCTCAACATTATCTGATTCTGTGATTTCTAGCTAAAGCTACATTTATGCAAAAATATAAAGTGCTTTTGCAAAGTAAAGAGTAGAATAGTGGTTATCAGAGGCAGTGGGGGATGGAGAAGTTGACCAAATAATACAAAATTCCAGTTAGACACCACCTGTGTATTCATAAACATGTGTCCCTAGGTTTTATTTATTTATTTTTATTTATTTTTTTTTCATTTTTGAGTCAGAGTCAGTCTGTCACCCAGACTGGAGTGCAGTGGTGCGATCTCAGCTCACTGCAACCTCCACCTCCCAGGTTCAAGCTATTCTTGTGCTTCAGCCTCCCGAGTAGCTGAGCTGGGTTTACAGGAGCACACCACCACACCCTGCTAAATTTTGTATTTTTAGTAGAGACGGGTTTCACTGTTGGCCAGGCTAGTCTTGAACTCCTGACCTCAGGCGATCCGCCCATCTTGGCCTCCCAAAGTACTGGGATTACAGGCATGAGTCACTGTGCCCAGCCAATTGTAATGATTTTTATGGTTACCTTTTCTTGAATGGAATCATTTCTTAATTAAAAAAATAAATATACCTTTTATACCATCAGGGTTTAATTTCATTCTTTTAAAAAAATATAGTGCATGGCAACATAAAATAAGGTAAATAATTTATTTCATGGTCATTGAGGCAACTAACAAAATGGTTTAACAATATTTTGGAAGGAGGTGACTGTATTCTCACAGTTTTGTCTCTCAGGTTCAGCATTAAATGTAGAATAACATTTTTCTAGAATCTGGAGGGAATTTGGTCCTTTGATTGAGTCAGGGTGTTTTGACTGTCTTTGAAATATTTTATGCATTAAATATGCAGTATTCATAAAAGCTTTCCTACCCCATTTGCCCCAAATTGATCTTGGTTTCCATGCTTCTGTTTGTCTTTTGGGATTTTGATTTGCTTTTTCACTTCTCTAGGGGACACCTGTGTTCGTGCATGCGGGCCCTTTTGCTAACATTGCTCACGGCAACTCTTCAGTGTTGGCTGATAAAATTGCCCTGAAACTGGTTGGTGAAGAAGGATTTGTAGGTAAGTTATTTCTTTTAAATTTAGTTCTTGTAGAATATTGAAGAAATCTAAAAGCTGATGACTGGAATGGAGTGATATCCATCCTGACATGAAACATATTCTTTCAGGCGCCCTCTTTCATAGAGGGTCTCAATAATGGAAAAGCCCTAAGGTCTGGTCTATACTCGTGAAATTATGCTTGTGCTTGAATCATAGAGTCTGGTATCAAGTACTTATGGGTTTGAGTATAAACTCTGACTCTTGCAAACTGAGTAACATTGGACACATTTTAATTACTACTGAGCTTCGGTTTTCTTGTGTGTAAAATAGTGATAACAATACTGTATCAAACCTTTTAGGGTTGTTATGAAAACTGAATGAGATATTTTAGTCATTCAGCAAATGTTTTTTGAGAACCTACCACTTAGAAAGCATGTTAGCTAGGGATCCAGTGGTAAGCAAAACAGATAGGCGCAGTGGCACATGCCTCGCTACTCAGGAAGCCGAGGCAGGAGGATTGCTCGAGCCCAGGAGTTTGTGTCCAGCCTGGGCAGCATAGAAGACCCTGCCTCTGTGAAAAAATTAAAATGAAAACAACCAGCCTTAGCCCCTGCTCCTGTGGAGCGTACTGTCTAATGGTAATTGAATAAGAGAAAGTGCTGATTGACTGTCAGCCATTACTACCCTTACTATGTAGTACTGATAACTTGAAGTCGTGGGTTTATTTCCATGTACAGTTTCTCCTTGTTTTTTGTGAGCTAATATAGGAGAGATTCCCAACCAGTAGACTTAGAAATGTTAATTGGTAGTACTGCACACCTTTTGCTGCTGTCAAGTTCTTTGCAGAACCTGTTCCTCTTTGGCTTTTCTTGCATATTCCAGCTAGAAAGAAGGGGCAACTCTCATAGAGTTTACTAAGTCAGTGCCAGCCCCAGTCTCACCCACAATACTAAGGCAGCAAGGAAACAAAAGACAAAACCAAAACACAGGCATTCATGGAGGAGTCCCTTAATCTGACATATGAGGGACTGCATTGGCAGATTTCCCATGCTAACAGGTAATTCCCATTAACCACATGTATACCTATAATCGGAGACAGCAATCTCTTCTTTCACTCTTATCATCAGCTTTGGATCAAACTCAAAAGAGTTATTTTATTAGAAGAGAGTGTGCTGGACAAAAGAACTTGGCACTGCATTTTATGCTCAGACATCACAAAGTTCATTCAGTGTTATTGAGACTCTTTTAAGAATTCATTGTGGACGGGCAGTCAGGATCAGATGAGGCTTGGTGGAGCTCCACTCCTCCATGATCTGTTTTCTGCAGCTCTCATGTACTTTGCTCCTTCGGTAGCAAATCCACTGCAAGAGTGGCTAGACATGCTGTCTAAGTGGATTTGCTCAATTGATCGCTGCCTAATTATAGAGCTAATGGACGAGGAGGCTGGGTCAGGGCGGGCACTGGAAAGTCGGGTGCTTAAGTGAAGTGGTGGTTCTGATGCATCAGCTCTGCAAATAAAGTAGCTTCTAGAAGGAAGCGCTCTATTTTATGCTGACAGAGATCTCTGCCCATACCAGTTCTTACTTTGTCAAACACATATTTATAAAATACATGTTATCATGGCAGAATACTTTCAAAGATATAAACTGATGATGTATGCAAAGCAAACGAGCCCTCTGTGTGACCTTGAACAAGCCATTAGCCTCTCTGGGTGTGTCCCCTGTAGACATTCTCATCTGAAAAATGAGAAGTTGGACCAGATGAGGAGTTGGATGTGGATGTGTAGCCATGGACTCAGAGTTAGACACTGTGGAATTGGAGCCCTGACTGGTAGTGTGTTTTCATTTCTCTAGGGCTCAATTTTTTATTTAATAAAAAGAATACTTCTGTATTTTAATGAATAGGATCAAGTGAGAAACTGCTTTGTAAAATATGAACTATGTGCAGGTCAGCAATTATGCTAATTCTTTCTATGATCTCATCTAGTCTAAGATGCCGTAAGTGGGGGGGTTTTTCATGAGGATGAAATCTGTCCATTGCCAGATGGTTCAAAGGGCAAGCCCTAAGTCAGAGGTTTTACCTCAACTGCTTTCAAGTCACAGATAACCTTGGGCACATGAACCCTTCTCTTCCTTGGTTTCCCTACCTGTAAAATAGGGCTTTGGATAGGGCTTCCCTCTCGAAAGGACTTGGTAGGTTTGAAATGAGGCATCAATGAGATCATGGGGTTGAGTCCTGGCACCTGACACACGGTAAGACTCAATCCTTCTTGGCCACTCCTGGCTGTCATTGTTACCCCCACTATTGATACACTACTGATGAAGGTTACATTTTCTTTTTTCTTTGGATCTCTTTATTTTTTGGATGATTTTATTTATAGTTGTTATAAAATACACGTAACATGAAAGTTACCATCTTCACCATTTTTGAGTGTACGTTCATTAGTGAAGTACACCCCCATTGTTGTGCAACCAAGCTGCAGAACCGAAGTCCCATGCCCATTAAATATTCCTCATTCCCCAGCCCCTGGCAGTGCCCTTCTACTTTCTGTCTCAATGAAGTTGACTCCTGGATACCCCATGTGAGTGGAATCATGCAGTATTTGTCCTTCTGTGACTGACTTATTTCACTTAGCATAATGTCCTCAAGGTTCATCCATGTTGCAGCAGGCGTCAGAATTCTCTTCCTTTTTTTTTTTTTTTTTTTTTTTTTTTTTTTTTTTGTGAGATGGAGTTTCGCTCTTGTTGCCCAGGCTGGAGTGCAAAAGCACAATCTCGGCTCACCACAACCTCCGCCTCCCAGGTTCAAGCGATCCTCCTACCTCAGCCTCCCGAGTAGCTGGGATTACAAACATGCACCACCACGCCCAGCTAATTTTTGTATTTTTTAGTAGAGATGGGGTTTCTCCATGTTGGTCAGTCTGGTCTCAAACTCCTGACCTCAGGTGATCCACCCATATCAGCCTCCCAAAGTGCTGGGATTACAGGTGTGAGCCACCACGCCCGGCTAGAATTCTCTTCCTTTTTAAGGCGGAATAATATTCCATCGTATGGATAGACCATACTTTGTTTATCCACTCATCCTACATTGGACATTTGACTTTTTTCCACCTTTGGCTCTTATGAATAATGCTGCTATGAACATAGATGTACAAATATATTTTAATGTCTAAAAATCGTGCTCTATGATGTCTAAATATGTGATGGCAATGACTTATATTCATAAATACGTACCACGGAACTCTAGCCCTGTAATGTTGAACTCTCCCGAAGGTGGTATGTCCATGCTGTGGCTCTGTTGGAATGCTGGTGGCAAAGCCAGTGTATTGCACAGTGGGAACGGGGTGTGGTCGGGAGACAGTGTTCTTTGCCCATTGCTTGGTCAAGCCTGCACTGTGGGGCTGGTTCATTCCTTGCCCTTGGATGAGGTTTATAATAGTTCCCTCTCATTCTCAGTTAATATCTAGTCCCTCTAACACATATATTTTTTAATTCCTCTGGTCACTTTCAATCATAAGAATAACCCCTAAAATTAAAAATGCATATCCAGTTGTATATCAAAACCAAAAACTCCAAATGTCACTCAGACTTGAGCTCCTCTCCTCCCCTGTCTGGGCCTCCTCTGGCTGACAGTGGGAAGGGGAAGGTGGCTGCTTGCTTCTCTGCCACCCTTGTCTTGCACTTAGGCTCGCCCTGGCCCCTCCTAGGTTGAAGCTTTGGCATGAAATGGTGCCCATGTAGCCTCTACCAGCAGACATGCTCACACTTTTGGGAGAAGCCCCCTGAGCAGTACCTCATTTAGACTTTCCTACCTCTGATTCCACACCTGGTCTCGGGTACCACAGACCTCTGACCTCTGGCTGGGGACACGCCCTGAGCCTTGCCAACTGGTCTTCTGGTCCTCACTTGTGGCTTAAGGGGGAAGCGGGGACGCCAAGGTGGGTGGATCACCTGAGGTCAGGAGTTCAAAACCAGCCTGGCCAACATGGTGAAACCCCGTCTCTACTAAAAATACAAAAAAATTTAGCCGGGCTTGGTGGCGCATGATGTAATATCAGCTACTCAGGAGGCTGAGGCAGGAGAATCGCTTGAACCCCAGGAGGCAGAGGTTGCAGTGAGCTGAGATCACACCATTGCACTCCAGCCTAGGCAACAGAGACGGACTCTGTCTCAAAAAATAAAAATAAGGGGGAAGCAACTTCGCATGCTCTTCACTGGGAGCTGGGAGGGGAGCTGGATGTGGCACACTGATAACTTTCTTTGAAGAAATTCTTTCCCAGGTTCTAACCCGTCAACCCTTTTGAAGCCTCAATGGGCTAAGGCATACAAAATCTATTTCAAACTGCTTTGCAAACCCTGCCAGGTCAGCCAGCACCATCCTTTGGCATGTGAGCAAACTGACACCAATTTGAGGCCCGAAACAAAAGTGAGACAAAAAGACCTTCATTTCAACATCCTTCTACAGAAGTTAAATAGAGTAGGCACATCTGAGGTGTATCTGAAGTCTGAGCAGGAATTCATGTTCTTCAAAAAGTTGTCGTTTATAGTAGACTATCTTTATGACCTCATAATAGGGAAGGATCTCTTAAAATATGAAAAGCTCAAACCATAGAGAAAAATATCGATAATTTGGGCTGCATTAAGAAGTAAACTCTATGTGATAAAAGATACAAGGATAAAAAACAAGTGACAGATTGGAAAGAAACGTTTGCAAAGATAGTAGACAATGATTAGCATTGAGAATATGTAAAACACTGAAGACTAAAGACTGTTAAGAGAAAGACAGATAATCCAATACAAAAATAGAGAATTTGAAAAGGTGATTTGCAGCAAATGAGCAATTTGGTGGAATTTCTAGGTAGAACTGAAAATGAACAAATGATTTAGCAATTTCACTTCTATGTATACTCTGGAAAAGAAGTAGTCGAAAATATATTTAAGTCCTTTGAAATAATTGACTTCAGTACCCCTTTAATGAGCATTTATTAAGCTTCTGCTATATGTCAAGTACTATCTGCTAGAAGCTGGGAATCAAAGATGAATAAGACAGGTTTCTTGCCCTCCAGTAATTGATGATGTGCTGTGAGAGACAAGAACTTCAATGGTAAGTACAATGCACTTGATTAAGTACTATATTAGTTAAGGTTCTTAACTAAGAATTTTAAGGGATGATGGGCATCTCTTAGATAGAACTGTCTCCATATTACTGGTTTTGCTGATTTAGTCTAATTTTTGTTCTAACAAAAAGCACACACAAGGAAGGAATTATTTTGTCTATTCTGAATAATTAGTCTAAGATAATGGAATCAGTAGTCCATTTAGACTTAAAACAGAGTGACATTTATTTTAAAAGAGCATGAATTTGCAAAACACTTTATGAGAATTTTTCAAAAACTGCTGTGATCACTGTTGTGGCTGTTTCTTCTGTTAGTCAGCAGTCCTCATGGGAGTTCACCTAACTTCCATTTACATGCTGTAAAGGCAAACAGATATTTGGCATCGAATTCTAATCATGTGTTACATTTAAAAAATAAAGCAAAAGGAAAGAAAGAAAGGAAAAAGCAGTATTGAGGTTCCTGGATTTTAAAAACATTATTATCTTATCTTTAAACTGTTTGTAGGAATTTCATACTTACCCATTAACTTTGGATTTTTTAATTTGTTTTCTGCTCTTTCAGTTGGTTTTGATTCCAGTTTTCAGATAAAGATCTTGTCTTTGCAGAGGAGTGCAGAATGCAATTGTGTATCCTTATAGGCAGGTGTCATTAACTGAGGGTCACCAGCCACTGGTGGACTCCTGGATAGACTTACATCTACAACTCCGTCCCATAATTAAATATAGATTCGTGCATATGGAGATATATATATATATATATATACCTTTTTTTTTTTTTTGAGATGGAGTCCCACTCTGTCTTCCAGGCTGGAGTGCAGTGGCGTGACCTCAGCTCACGGCGACCTCCACCTCCCAGGTTCAAGCGATTCTCCTACCTCAGCCTCCTGAGTAGCTTGGATTACAGGCGCATGCCACCACACTTGGCTAATTTTTGTATTTTTAGTAGAGACCTGGTTTCACCATGTTAGCCAGGCTGGTCTCGAACTCCTGACCTCAGGTGTTCCACCCGCCTCGGCCTCCCAAAGTGCTAGGATTACAGGCGTGAGCTGCCGCACCTGGCCACCTTTTTTTTTTTTAACCTGGAGAAAATTACACAATTCTTGGATTCTCACAGGGGACCGTGACATAAGAGAGAGAGAGAACTGTTGGTGCATATCTCAAAGCCTAGCTCTACTTTCGACGGTAGCTTTCGATGTCCCGTACACATTTGGCATTTATTATCCTTATCCAGAGGTGCTTGTCAAGAAGCTACCTAATTGATTGCAACTCCGCTGCTTGCTCTCTGTAGAGAATCACACAGACCTGGCTGTGTTCCCCAGGTGCTTCCTGGGTACATGAGCATAAACACTCATGCAGCAGAGGAGACATATGAGACAAGTGCCCAATTAAAACACAGGGTGATCTTTGCCTCAGACATTTCAGGATTAGGATTTAGAAATCAGAATGAATCGACATAGCAGTTCCAAGACAAATTGAATGGGATTGCGAAACAAAGCCTTGTTAATATTTTCATTAAAAACGACCCTGTTTCTGAGCCATTCCTGAGCATTAGACCAGTGCTGAGACTGTCATATACCTTCTCACTCAATCCTTAAAACCGTCTGTCGGATCAGTGTTACTATCCTCATCTTACAGATGATGTGACAGAAGCTTAGCAAGATGATGATACATGTCCACGATCAATCAGAGAGTAAGTGACAGAGGACGTGACCTGAGGGCTCCTCCTCGCCAAAGCTTGTGGGTGATCAGGCGGCTATTGTGCTCTCAGTGTTTTTCTCAATGCTCTTTACCTGGTTGCCACCCTCTCCCATTAAAAAATAATTTTAGCTAGGCGCAGTGGCTCATGCCTGTAATCCCAACACTTTGGGAGGCCGAGATGGGTGGATCACTTGAGGTCAGGAGTTCGAGACTAGCCTGACCAACATGGTGAAACCCTGTCTCTGCTAAAAATACAAAATTAGCCGAGCGTGGTTGTGGGCCCTGTAATCCCAGCTACTTGGGAGGGTGAGGCAGGAGAATCGCTTGAACCCGGGAGGCGGAGGCTGCAGTGAGCTGAGATTGTGCCATTGCACTCCAGCCTGGGCAACAAGAGCAAAACTCGGTCTCAAAAAAATAAGAAGAATTTCGGGTGAGCTGTCTACAGCAGATGGTCACAGTTACAGGAAGTACCAATATAACTGTATTGTACCGATATATCGTAATGTGCGCCAACAGTGGTGGTCCTTTTTGGTCCTTTTTTTCTTTTCTGTGTCCTACTTTAACATTTCTTCCTCCCAAGTAGGTTACTGATTAAAGATGACCTTATCGAGTCCCACTGTTTCCTTGCTCTACCTCTCAACCTGTATTTTTGGGGGACAGTTTTTTTTATTTTTTTATTTTCCTTTTTTGAGACGGAGTCTCACTCTGTCTCCTAGGCTTGAGTTCAGTGGCACAATCTTGGCTCACTGCAACCTCCGCCTCCCGGGTTCAAGCGATTCTACTGCCTTAGCCTCCCAAGTAGCTGGGATTACAGGCACGCACCACCATGCCCGGCTAGTTTTGTATTTTTAGTAGAGATGGAGTTTCTCCATGTTAGCCAGGCTGGTCTCAAATTCCTGACCTCAGGCGATCCACTCACCTCTGCCTCCCAAAGTGTCGAGATTATAGCTGTGCACCGCTGCACCCAGCCTAGGGGACAGTTTTATAACCAATCTTCTTGGCCTTCAGAGGACTCTGCTGGTGGCTATACCCAGCTACTGGCTTATTCTCTCTTTCCACTTTTATTGCCCTGAAATTCTAAATATTCCATCATTTTGGTAGAAGAAAACCAGACAAACTAAACATTCTCATGATTTCATCCACCTTTAAAAAAAAAAAAAAAAAAATCTGACGTCAAGTGATCCTGCAGCTCTAAGCTTTAATTCTCCCAGACCTTGCCCTGTTTACATTATTTAAGAACACTGATCTCAGCCTGGGCTCCACTTTTGTTATTATGATACTTCCAGGTTTTTTGTCTTTAGTAAATTTATTCATAATTAAATCAAGGTTGAGAAGTGCTGGCTTATTAGAGACTCTGGCTGAAGGTCATGTGCGAACTCAGGAAACTGCTAATCACGGGTCGTGTTTTTCAGCCCCTGTCTTCAGGAAGGCTTAACTCTAAGGGAGGGTTGTTTTGTGTCATCTCCAAAGCTCTCATTTCTCCTGTGTGGCTTGCTGCCGAAGCTCATTCGTCCCCTCGCTGTCTGTTCGGCCCTTGTCCTACCTCACCTTTCTCTTTCTACGCTTTTGTGTAAAGTAGCCCTCTTTCAAGCTGCTCCTCTGTCCTTTGAAAACAAATGAAAAAGCAAAATGTTCTTCATATACACTAAACAGGAAAGTAAGCAAAGTAATGTTACAAACACCCATGTTCCCACCACTCTGTTTCATCAAAATCTTAACATGTCGCTGTGTGTCCTTTAGTTTTTTTGTTTTTTTAAAGAGATACGTTTAGCTGGGCATGGTGGCGCATGCCTATAGTCCTAGCTACTTGGGAGTCTGAGGCAGGAGGATCAATTATGCCCAGCAGTTTAATTCTCCTGGGCAACAGAGTGAGACCCTGTCTCTAAAAAAAGAAAAAAGAAAAGAAAAGAAAAGAGAGAAGAGAAGAAATCAGATATTAGAGACACAGTTGAAGTTCCCGTGGACCCTCCTGATCCCGTTCTTTTTTCTGCTTCTCTCCTGATTTGAGTGATTATCGTTTCCGGGTGTGTGTTTCTACTTTGACCACACACATATATGTACACTAGAGATCTGTAGCGGAGGTTCTCAGACTTTCTCTGCTCATGACCATTAATGGCCCAGCAATTTTTTTCATGGTACCGCCCGGGCAAGAGAAATACCTAACATGTCCATTTATTAAATAGGTCCAAACAACTTAATGAATATTTGTGTCCTTACAACTAAGTGGCCACCTGAAAAAAAAATACATATGAATTCAAAGGAAAAAAATAACATCATTTCATTTTTAAATTACCACCATACGTTATGAATGAGATGTCTGTCCTTGTCAGGCACCAGACAACTTCTGACCCTTTGTAACCAGTTGACACTCGCACCTCATTTCCTGTTCCACGTTGATTTTCACACGATTTTTGCATTTTGCTGCGGTACCTGCCAAAAACTTTGCTTTGCAAATATATGATGTCGTGGAAAGGGATGTAGAGCACTATTGTTGAAGCAGTGAAAAACCTCACATGAGTAGTATTTGCAGTGTCCAACGGATGTCCTGTATTACCGCGTTTCCCTCAAAAATTTAAAATACCCCACGGTGCCTCTGAGTTTGCTGCAATGCCTCACGGCACCTCATTGCACATTAGAATCACAGATGTGCGGCTTTTCTTGGTATTTTTTATGTGTTTTCAAATTTTATATATTAATAGATATTAACTGACTGCATTCTTCTCTAATGAGGTCAGTGCACTTTTTCTGTAAATGGCAAGATCATAAATAGTTTGGGTCACAGAGTCTGTGTCCCAAGTACTCAATTTAGAAAGCGGCCATAGGTAAAGCATGAATTCGTAAACTAGTCCATGTTTCGGAATGAGTCTGGCTGTGTTCCAACAGATGTTATTAATGGTTCCTAACATTTGAATTTCATATAATTTTCACGTGTAATAATACTCTTCTGATATTGTTGGCAACATTTTAAAAGGTGGCCAGGCACAGTGGCTCATGCCTGTACTTCCACTGCTTTTGGAGGCCAAGGTGGGAGGATTGCTTGAGCCCAGGGGTTCAAGACCAGACTGGGCAACATAGCAAGATCCCATCTCTATAAAAAAATTTTTTTAATTAGCCAGGTTTGGTGGCACATGCCTGTAGTTCCAGCTACTCAGGAGGCTGAGGTGGAAGGATCACTTGAGTCCAAAAGTTTAAGGCTGCAGCAAGTTATGATCACACCTGGCTACTTGGTAAGCTACTATGGACAACATGGTGAAACCCTGTCTTGAAAGAAAGAGAGAGAGAGAGGGAGAGGGGGAGAGAGAGAGATAATACTTTTTAAAAGAGAAAGAAAGAAAGAAAGAAAGAAAGAAAGAAAGAAAGAAAGACACTTTTTAAAAGGATAAATCCGGCCGCCCCTCCTGGGAAGTGAGGAGCCCCTCTGCCCAGCCAGGAGCCCCTCTGCCCAGCCAGCCGCCCCGTCCGGGAGGGAGGTGGGGGGGTCAGCCCCCCACCCGGCCAGCCGTCCCGTCCGGGAAGGAGGTGGGGGGGTCAGCCCCCCGCCTGGCCAGCCGCTCCATCCGGGAGGGAGGTGGGGGGCGGTCAGCTCCCCCGCCCGGCCAGCCGCCCCATCCGGGAGGGAGGTGGGGGGCTCAGCCCCCCCCGGCCAGCCGCCCCGTCCGGGAGGGAGGTGGGGGGCTCAGCCCCCCGCCCGGCCAGCCGCCCCGTCCAGGAGGTGAGGGGCGCCTCTGCCCGGCCGCCCCTACTGGGAAGTGAGGAGCCCCTCTGCCCGGCCAGCCGCCCCGTCCGGGAGGGAGGTGGGGGGGTCAGCCCCCCGCCCGGCCAGCCGCCCCATCCGGGAGGGAGATGGGGGGGTCAGCCCCCTGCCTGGCCAGCCACCCAGTCCGGGAGCTGAGGGGTGCCTCTGCCCGGCCGCCCCTACTGGGAAGTGAGGAGCCCCTCTGCCCGGCCACCACCCCGTCTGGGAGGTGTACCCAACAGCTCATTGAGAATGGGCCATAATGACGATGGCGGTTTTCTGGAGTAGAAAGGGGGGCAAGGTGGGGAAAAGATTGAGAAATCGGATGGTTGCCGTGTCTGTGTAGAAAGAAGTAGACATGGGAGACTTTTCATTTTGTTCTGTACTAAGAAAAATTCTTCTGCCTTGGGATCCTGTTGATCTATGACCTTACCCCCAACCCTGTGCTCTCTGAAACATGTGCTGTGTCCACTCAGGGTTAAATGGATTAAGGGCGGTGCAAGATGTGCTTTGTTAAACAGATGCTTGAAGGCAGCATGCTCGTTAAGAGTCATCACCACTCCCTAATCTCAAGTACCCAGGGACACAAACACTCTGCCTAGGAAAACCAGAGACCTTTGTTCACTTGTTTGTCTGCTGACCTTCCCTCCACTAGTGTCCTATGACCCTGCCAAATCCCCCTCTGTGAGAAACACCCAAGAATGATCAATAAAAATAAAATAAAATTTAAAAATATATATATAAAAGATCAAGAATTTTTAAAATAGAAAAAAAGCTTATAAAGATATAAAGAAAAAAATAAAAGGATAAATAATTTTTAAAAACTTAATAATTTAACATGTCAAAAAAAAAGAAAAGATGTAGACCATATACAAAACCCAGAGGCACCTGGATTTGTCCTGCTAGCCATACTAGCCAACCCCTGCTCTATAACTTGATATTTTTATGCAACATAACAGTTTTGCATTTCTCTATGTCGCTGTGATCCAAAAAGCCTCATTTTGCCTGCAGTTTAGCCTTCTGTGCGTGCATGTAGCACGTGCATTTGTGCATTATTTGTCAAGGGGCTTTCAGATTGCTTCCAGTGTTCTGCTGTTACAAATAATGCTATGGGGGACATTCTTGTCCATGTCTCTGAGATTTAGTCTAAAAGGTCTTATAGGGACTATATACAGGAGTGAGATTTGGGAGGTTAAAAGTACGCTTAGCAACAACTTAATAGATAAAGCCAAATTGTTCTGCAACGTAATACCAATTTATATCACTACCAATTGTGTGTGTGAGATTTCTGACCTCTCCACATTTGTCCTGACATTTCTTTTTTTTTTTTTTTCTTGAGACAGAGTCTCTCTCTGTTGCCCAGGCTGGAGTGCAGTGGCATGATCTCAGCTCACTGCAACCTACACCTCCCAGGTTCAAGCAATTCTCCTGCCTCAGCCTCCCAAGTAGCTGGGATTACAGGTGCACACCATCACACCTGGCTAAGTTTTGTATTTTTAGTAGAGATGGGGTTTCGCCAAGTTGACCAGGTTGGTTTCAAACTCCTGACCTCAGGTGATCCGCCCACCTTGGCCTCCCAAAGTGCTGGGATTACAGGTGTGAGCCACTATGACCGGCTCAACACTTCTATTGTTAGATTTTTTTAGCTCTTGCTAATCTGATGGTAGTTCATTATAGTTGTGAGATTTAGCATCTTTATGGCTGTTTCTGGGCATTTGTGAATTGTCTATTTTGTATTGTGCTATTTACCTTTTTCTTACTAATTAATGGAAATCCTTTATAGATTCCGAATACGAATACTTTGCCATTATGAGTTACAAATATCTTCTCCCCTGTATGGCTTATCTTTTAAATATGCTTGTTGTACCTTTTCTTGTCCACCCTTTTTCTTTATGATTTCTGCTTTTGGAGGTTATAAAGATAATCATTTGTATTGCCTTATAACTGTTGTCTCTTGCATTGAGGCCTTTAATCATCTTAGAATTTGTTTGTGTAATGGTGTCTTTTTTCCTTAACTCTTACAGTTTGTGAGACTTTTCTGCCCTGGTGATATGTGCATCAGTGGTTGTCAGCCCAGCCCTATGAAAAGGGCCAGCTGGCCTCCATAGATCTAAGGCAGCCGAGAGTGCTGTCCCCTTTGTCCCAGGCTCTGCAGCATCCAAGGCGAGTGCAGATGGGGCCAGCTGTTCTTCCAAAACCATCATCTCTTCTTTACCTGCTCCTTCTGAGCTTCACCTGACATGGCTGTGCAGTCCCCAGGAAAGAGAAAGTCTCTCTTGTCTTCCTACTTCCTAAGTCAATCCTAGGAACTGTTACGTTCAATTCCAAGCAGTTGTCATAAAAGAAGTTTCCTTGGAACTTTGAAAACAAAAGAAAGAGTTTAATTTTCTTCTTTTCATTTTGTTTTGTTTTTAATTTTTTGAGACAGAGTCTCGTTCTGTCACCCAGGCTAACAGCTCACTGCAACCTCTACCTCCTGGGCTCGAGCGATCCTCCCACCTCTGCCTCCTGAGTAGCTGAGACTGCAGGCACACTCCACTCCACCCAGCCAATTGTTTAATTTTTTTCTGGAGACGAGGTCTCACTACGTTGCCCAGGCTGGTCTTGAACTCCTGAGCTCAAGTGATCGCCTGCCTCAGCCTCCCAAAATGCTGGGATTACAGGCATGAACCACTGTGCCCATCCAGAAAGATTTAATTTTATGGTCAAATTCTACATTGTCTATTGACTTTAATATTTTTATAAAATTCTTTGAATAAAATGTCTTTACCTGGAATACCTTCAGTGTACTTACTGGATTAGAGGCAGGTAGGTCCTGTTTGTGTGGCTAGTATGTTCATTAAATATGAAAGTAATGGAAAGATGTTTATGACATATGGAGAGAGGAACCTTCGCCTGTCAGGATAATAGAAATTGAAAGATTTTTATGACCTGGCTCAGCAGAAAAAGGAGTATATGATGTTAGCAATTTTTTAGAATTGATTTTTCAGAAGAAAAATGCAAAACAAATGAGAATTAAGTAGCTAGAAAGCCTTTTTCCTCTCTTTATTCAGATAAAGTAACTGAAGACTTTTATTGAGAAGCCTGGTTTCTGTCTTTCTACACGGTGCACTGGGAATAGTAAGCTGTTAGAAGTCAGTGCTTAGAAGTACCTACCATCCTAAACACAGGAACCAAAAACAAGGAAAAAAAAAAAAAAAAAAAAGAAGATAAGTAAAAGTAAAAAAGTACCTACCATCCCAAATTTTGTATATGATGATGTTCACGTTTTTGAACTTACACATATTCTTCTGTATAAGTAAAATATTTCATAAAATTAAAAATATTTTATAAAATTAGGAACAGAATTTCTTAAAGATCAACATGGTACTAATACATTTTACAATCTGTCTTTCAAAGTTTCAATGGACTTAAGTTAGAGTCATTTTTTTAATTGCATTTTGATGCCAATATAATTCATGTGTCATTTTCCGCTATAATACAATGAAAATCCAGATAATGGAGATGGATTTTCTTCTGAGTAGCCACGCATATTAGGTTTCAGGCTCCAATTGCCTGGTTTTGAATTGCTCTTTGCCATGTGCTGTCTGTGACCTTGGGTGGGTCACTTCACGTCCCCCAAATCTAGGTTTCTCCAATACCTACCTCCAGGCTTGTTCTAGGCATGAAGTGCAGTGATGATGGAGAAGGCATGGACTGTGGCACAAATAGAAGAGTCAGGGGTTGGCAGCTCTTATTCCCACTGTACGATGCCAAGGATCTTTACCTATAGGATAAGCCTTCAAAAACATAATTTGTTCTTTCAAGTGCTGAATACCTCTGTGAGTATACTTTTTTCCATCTTTTTTCTTTTGGTAAATGAAACTCACTGAGAAATTTGACTTCTGATAATGGGAAACAGTGCTGCTTATGTGTTCTCCTCGTACAAAGATGTCTGGGACCATTATACTTAGAGGTGATCTGAGAAATCAGAGGGGCTCTGATTGTTTTGAAAACTCTCCTTTGAGGTCGGGCACAGTGGCTCATGCCTGTAATCCCAGCACTTTGGGAGGCCGAGGCGGGTGGATCACTTGAGACCAGCTTGGCCAACATGATGAAACCTGTCTCTACTAAAAATACAAAAATTAGCCGGGCTTGGTAGCATGCATTTGTAATCCCAGCTACTTGGGGGGCTGAGGAAAGAGAATTGCTTGAACCTGGAAGGTGGAGGTTGCAGTGAGCCAAGATCACACCATTGCACTCCAGCCTGGGTGACAGAGTGAGACTCTGTCTCAAAAAAAAAAAGAAAGAAAGAAAGAAAAAGAAAACTCTCCTTTGAATTAAGGTAATCCTTCTTGAAAGGCTTGTTTAAAATGTTTCCTTGTTACCTGGGAGAGAGCAGGAAGCACTGGGAAATAGCACGTCACTGGTGCCTCATGCCATTTCAGTGCCTTTCCCTGTCTTGCCTCAGCCTTGCACTATGGAATGCAAAAGAGTAGAAGAAACTCCAACGTGAAAATTGTCGACAAACAATGCAGAGAATCTTCGGTGGCATTAAACATTAAAATTAAAGACACATGGTCTTAAATTCAGCTGATATACTTGACATCTCAGATATACTCTTGGTGCCAAAAGGGATGTTAAGCAAAATTTGAGGGATTTGACTCCTTATTTGGGAAAGACCATGACTACCAAGGGGAGAGAAACCAGAGGCAAACCTTATTGAAAAATGGAGCAGCTAAGTCATTTTGTATATGTTACTTTTACCCAGCCAAGTACAGTCTGTAGTTTTACACAGTGAATTTGATCTTTACTCTAAATTCTTTTCCTTTAATGAAAGTGCTAGTCAATAATGCAGAACTTGGGCAAGTTTTATAAATATGTTTGCTTTACAACCAGTCTTATTAAGTCAGGATATCATCTAAGGGCCCAATCAAGGACTTTTCATTTAAAAAAGAAAACCTCTAAATTGCATTGTGATATAACCCTTAAATTCCAACTGTCATGGGGAATCCTAAGACCTACATCTGTATATATGTGCTGTGTTCTAAACACTGCTCCCCACCCTTTTTGGCACCAGGGACCGGTGTCTTGGAAGACAACATTTCCATGGTTTTGGGATTAAACGGTTCCACCTCAGATCATAAGGCATGGGTCCTAGATCCCTTACATGCGCAGTTCACAGTAGCATTCACACTCCTATGAGAATCTAATGCCACTGCTGATCTGACAGGAGGTGGAGCTCAGGCAGTAATGCTCACTTGCCCGCTGCTCACCTCCTGCTGTGCGACCCAGTTCCTTACAGGGGCTGCAGACCAGGGGGTTAGGGGTCTCTGTTTTTGTTTTTTTGGAGATCAAGTCTCACTCTGTCGCCCAGGCTGAAGTGCAGTGGCACAATATCGGCTCACCACACTCTTCACCTCCCAGGTTCAAGTGATTCTCCTGTTTCAGCCTCCCAAGTAGCTGGGACTACAGGCATGTACCATGCCCAGTTAATTTTTGTCATTTTAGTAGAGACAGAGTTTCACCATGTTGGCCAGGCTGGTCTCGAACTCCTGACCTCAAGTGATCTGCCCCTCTGAGCCTCTCAAAGTGCTGGGATTACAGACGTGAGCCACCGCGCCTGGCTGGGGACCTCTGTTCTAGTATGCTTACCATGCCAGATGCATTATGAAGAAAAACAGAAACAAGGCTTTTAATGTTAAAGTCTTATTTTCTCGCTACTGAAATAGGCAAAATGTTTCAATTTTGCAAAAATAATATAGTATTGTGTATAGGATCTTCTCTAACCTGCTTTTTACATTTAATTAGGCTTCTACGAGTCATTCAGGTAGTTGCGTCTAGCAGGCTATTTATCCATTCTTTATAGACCCTTTAGAGGTTTGAGACCCCTTTACAGAGGTTTGAGAGCCCTTTCTTGCCCCAGTTCTCTTGTCTGTAAAGCTGTGGGAAATAATATGACCTAACATACAAGGCAGTGTGAGGACAGCAGAAGTGACTTCTGTAATGCATATGGTGCTGTTCCAGGCATGGATAAATCTTTGCTAACAGTCATAAGAGTTTACCTCCTGTGAGGACCTGGCTACGTGCTGAGCACCCTGCTTGGTGCTTTGTACATTGTGACTCATTCAGTTGCTCAAACAACACCATGAGTAGTTTACCAGAATTACCCCCATCTTGCAGGTGAGAAAACTGAGCATCCGAGTGAGTTAGTAGTTTGCTCAAAGGCAGGCAGCTAGCGCAAGGGGGAGCAGGAATTTGAACCTGAGTGTTGGCCCCACAGCCTTTGCTTTTACCACCGTGCTTTGCCACCTCTGAATGTTCACTTTCATTCCATAGCAGCATCATACAGCCCTGTGCATAACAGGAAGTGCACGTTTGTTAAATGAGAAACTAGTAACACTTCTGGTAGCTGAATGACTTAACTACTGGTAAACCTGTCTGCATGGCCACTAGGCTTTTTATGGTGAACACAGGCATATTTTCCATGTGCTGTGTTGAAGCAGCAATTAAATAAATCAGGTAAAAGAGTAATTAAATTTAAAAGGTAAAATGTTTTGGAAGGAGTTTTGAGGTTTAGGGATGTCTAACCTGACCTTGACTGTTTCTCTATGTGCTGTAAGATGCAGATTGATTTTCAATGAGATATTCAGCCCATCCCTGCTTATGATTTATATATATTCTAAGTAATATGCTTAGAATGTAGTTCTGCTTACCATCATAAAATGTGGAGTTAAAATAAGATCCTTGTCAAAACATTGTCATGCAGAGATTAGTGCTATGAAAGTTAACATTAAATGATTTTAAAATGTGATCCAGAGGTTAAACTGAAGTTTTGAAATTCATAAAATGCATAAGCTTTTTGAGAATTTTTAAAAATATCCGTTACATAATAACTTTAAAATTACGTTATATGATTGCTATCTTACCCCATCTTAGCCAAGAGCATTCAGCCTGAGGATACTCAAAAAGAGTCAAATTACCCCTTCCTTGTATAAGCTATAGTTTAGGATATTGCAATTATATGAGGTCGTTTTAAAGTTTTTAGCAACGTTTGGTATAATTACAATATTGTGCTGTTCTTACACAAAGAAAACATAACAGAATTTTGAGCTAGGAATATTGGGAAACCAGCCATTGCTAAAGGAAGATGCATTTAGTGTATCTTTCTATGTACCTCTTAACATCTTTTGTGGGGTGTAGAAAAACAGATTATTAGGGCTTTCTTTTTTTGCGGGGGGGCGGGAGCGGGGATGGAGTTTCACTCTTGTTGCCCAGGCTGGAGTGCAATGATGTAATCTCAGCTCACCACAACCTCCTCCTCCCAGGTTTAAGTGATTCTTCTGCCTCAGCCTCCCAAGTAGCTGGGATTACAGGCATGTGCCACCACACCCGGCTAATTTTGTATTTTTAGTAGAGGTGGGGTTTCTCCATGTTGGTCAGGCTGGTCTCGAACTCCTGACCTCAGGTGATCTGCCCACCTTGGCCTCCCAAAGCGCTGGGATTACAGGCATGTGCCACCATACCCGGCTAATTTTGTATTTTTAGTAGAGATGGGGTTTCTCCATGTTGGTCAGGCTGGTGTCGAACTCCTGACCTCAGGTGATCTGCCCACCTCAGCTTCCCAAAGTGCTGGGATTACAGGCGTGAGCCACCACGCCTGGCCTATTAGGGATTTCTAAAAGCCGCAAGCCTCTTGCTAGCCATAGCTGTGAATGTTGTCTTAACCATTAATGCTTCAGTATAAATAATATCAATTTAAAAACTGCCTAAGATTTAAAAGTACTATGCAAATTACAAACTGCTTGGGTATCTAGATCAAAATAAAGCAGAGCAAAGAAGTAACTTTAGGAATGAAAGGGTATCTAAGTGGAATGATAAAGGAAGACTTCATGCAACAGAAGAATTTAAGTAAAACTGAAAAACTGAAACTAATGTGATCATGGCATTAAATAGTGTAACCCTGAAGACGCATCCAGTATATAAGGAACACCACAGCAGTGCCTATACTCACCGTTATTATTCATCATTATTCTGAAGCACAAATAAGAACAATTTCAAAAATTATAAATATTGGAAAGGAAGAGACACATTTTATTATTTATGTACAGAATAATTATATAACTAGAAAATTCAAGAGAGGCAACTGACAACTTATTTTAAGTAATAAAAGCTTTAGTTTGCTAGTGGATGCAATGTAAATATGTAAATGTCAATAGTTTTCTTTTTTTGTTAGCCATAAATACATACTGTAATAGAGAAAATGTCCTACTTATACATGTCCCCCAAAGGATAGAATACTTAGGAAATAAGTTTAGCAAGAAATGAGCACATAGAATAAAACTATAAAACTTTATTGAAAGACAAACAACAAGACCTGAATAAATGGTAAGACACATGACATACTCTTAGATGGGAATAACTGGTATTAATCATTCTTCCTCTGTCAAACTAACACCTAAATTACTATAAAATTACTATACTATATCATGCCACACTATACTATACTGTATTTACTGTAAAAACTGCAGAGGAAAATGAACTTCGTGGTTAAATTAATCACAGCATTTGTCTAGATTCTGCAAGAATGAATTCATGAGGAAGGATTTAAAAGCTTTTTCAAGGCCGGGCGCAGTGGCTCACGCCTGTAATCTTAGCACTTTGGGAGGCCAAGGTGGGCAGATCACTTGAGGTCAGGAGTTCGAGACCAGCTTGGCCAACATGGTGAAACCCTGTCTCTACTAAAAATACAAAAATTAGCCAGGTGAGGTGGTGCGTGCCTATAGTCCCAGCTACTTGGGAGGCTGAGGCAGGAGAATCGCTTGAACCAGGGAGGCAGAGGTTGCAGTGAGCCTAGATTGTACCACTGCACTCCAGCCTGGCGACAGAGTGAGATTCTGTCTCAAAAAAAAAAAAAAAAAAGGCTTTTTCAAGAACCATGATGGATGATTAACCTAATTGTAAATATCAGAACAAGATAACGCTATAGCAAAACAGTTAATAGCAGAGGAATACCCTGGAGTGTCCTGAGATGGATTTCTTCCAGTAGTAATTTGATAAGATGACATTTTATTTTTATTTTTATTTTTTTCTTTTCTTTTATTTTTTTGAGACAGAGTTTCACTCTTCTTGCCCAGGCTGGAGTGCAATGGCGTGATCTTAGCTCACTGCAACCTCCACCTCCCAGGTTCAAGTGATTCTCCTGCCTCAGCCTCCCGAGTAGCCGGGATTACAGGCATGCGCCACCATGCCCAGCTATTTTTTTGTATTTTTTAGTAGAGACAGGGCTTCACCAGGTTGGCCAGCCTGGTCTTGAACTCCCAACCTCAGGTGATCCATCTGCCTTGGCCTTCCAAAGTGCTGGGATTACAGGCATGAGCCACTGCACCTGGCCAGATGACATTTTAAATTAGTGGTGAATGGATGGGATACTGATTAAATAATGTTGGAACATTTGACTAATAATTTTAAAACATAAACCATAGAGTTTGTTGTTGTTGTTGTTTGAAATGTAGTCTCGCTCTGTCACCCAGGCTGGAGCACAGTGGTGCGATCTCAGCTCACTGCAACCTCCGCCTCCTGCGTTCAAGTGATTTTCCTGCCTCAGCCTCCCTGAGTAGCTGGGATTACAGGCACATGCCACCATGCCTGGCTAATTTTTGTATTTTTAGTAGAGACGGAGTTTCACCATGTTGTCCAGGCTGGTCTTGAACTCGTGACCTCAGGTGATCCACCTGCCTCTGCTTCCCAAAGTGCTGGGATTACAGGCATGAGCTGCCATGCCCTGCCAAAATATAAACCATAGAGCTTTGTATCACAATATATTCAAAATAAAGATAGAGTGACTTTTTACTTTTTAGTGTGCAAATTAAACATAAAGCTTCCAGGAAAAGCAAAAAAAAAAATTATTGTTGGTATCCTATCAAGGCTAGTAAAAAGAATAGATAAATGTATACATGGAACATGGGAAAACATTCACAAAATATAAAGTTAAAAAAATCAGGTTGTAAAATAATATATCTCCAATTTGTATGAGATTTATATCTATATATGGAATGAAGAGATATAGAAGTATATCAAATGATTATTTTTGTTTGCCTGGAGGTAATGGAATCATGGTGATTTTCACTTCACGCTTTGTGTTTTGGCATTCTCAAATTTTTACAATTACTGTGTATTACTTTTGTAGTAGTTTTTTTTATAAAAGGAAAAAATGACTTGAAAAATCAAGTAATTTGACATGTAGACACAGGGAAATTACATTCGAGGCAGAGAGCAAACGACAGGCATGTGACTGTAGCTGACAAGTGTCGGCAGATTGTGGGCATAGTTTAGAGTCTAAGACATCTGGGGGAGATGAGTTTCATCATTAGATGAAGTCATATTCTGGAGGGGAGTAAATGCTAATCTGAAATACTATGCTTTCAATTGCCAGTGAGGAGAAATTGACAGTTTCGAAATAGTGGTTTCAGGAAGGCTCTCCTGAGAAGATGGCACTGAGGCGAGCCTTGAAGAAGGCGGGAGGGGAGAAAGATTGGCCTGTGTTCAAGGAATCAAAATAGTTCGCTAGTTCAGAGACAGGGTAAAGCAAATAGACTGGAGTCTCATTCAATGTCTTTAAAAGTCATGGAGAAGAGTTAGTATAGTTTCTAATCCATGAGGACTTCCTGAATGATTTTGCCAGGACTGTACTTTAAGATACTGTTTCTTTCCAACCCCCCATCAGATAAGTCATACCACTTTTCTGAAGTCGAATAAGTGAAGGGAAAGAGTGGACAAATTGTTATCTAACGGGGCTCCCTCCCCAGGAAAGGACTCCTTCGTCAGTAAGAGATGTGCACGTGGTATAACCAACAATGCTACTTCTGGGTATGTCCATGCTGCTGGAGCTCAGAAATGCAGAATGAAAAAACAAAACGGGTTGTGGAAGTGTGTATACAATCTGTTACATTTTTGAAAAACACACAACACAATGCTATATTCTGTTTATGCATGTGTGCTTATGTAGAAAAAGTCTGAAAACCTGATCTGCATAAGCTCTGAGTTCATAGGAGTTATGACCATGGGAAGAAGGAGAGGGGTGGGATGAGCGCATGGGATACTGAACTCAGCTATGCTGCTTTACTTCTCTGGAAGAGGAACAATCTTAAGTAATCATGGTAAAATGTTAATGTTTGTCCATTTCAGAGTGGGGAAGGAAATTTAGGTCTGTAATTTAGGAGAGAGGTTGAGGCCAGAGCCAAGATTGGCAGTTGTGATGAGTATGTGGTTACATCTTCACTTTTTTTAGAACTAAATCTGGATGTCAATGGCCATGTTTAGTGGGCCAGGGGCCTTACATTACTTTCTTGCAGCACTGATGGCTTTTGTTTGAAGCTGCACAAATTCCTGCATTTCCCTTAGGTTGAATGGTAGGGATGCGGGCAGTTGGTGACTGGGTGAACCACCTGACTTGAGCAGGACTACGACTCTCTTCTGCAAACGAAACCCAGAGACATGAACAGTGCTGAGATTTCTCAGTGGTTTCCCATGTAGGCTGCTTTCCAAGGGCAGCAAGCATGGCTTCATCACTCACCCAGTGCTTCTGATTCAGCACTGTGATGCTCGGTTAAGTTTTAATGAGGTTTTAAATTTTTTCATATGTTTGAGTGTTTATGCAAACAAAGATGCTGAATTGTAAACACCAGCAATCTGAGTACCTTCTTTTGATTTCTCTCTCCATATTGTTTAGTCCCTTTTTCTTTGTTTGTTTTATGAAATTGCATAGATGTTTTGGTTGAGAGTAGATTGTTTTTACTTTTCAGGGACAGGCAACAATTTCATGATATAACTTCTAAAAATATTTTAAACAAGTATGAAAATAGTTTTTTCTTCCAAAAAACCATTTCTTCGTTTGGCACATACACAAACAAATGAGCAGAATTTAGAGTAATTTAGAGACAGAATTTAGATAATTTTGGTGGTTTTTCTTTTGGACAGTCTTGCCCTGTTGTCCAGGCTGGAGTGCAGTGATGTGATCTCGGCGCACCACAGCCTCCTTCTCCCAGGCTCAAGCAATTCTTGTGCCTTAGCCTCTCAAGCTACAGGCACACACCACCACGTCCAGCTAATTTTTGTATTTTTATTAGAGACGAGTTTTTGCCATGTTGCCCAGGCTGGTCTTGAACTCCTGGCCTTAAGTGATCCTCCTGCCTCGGCCTCCTTAAGGGCTGGGATTACAGGCATGAGCCACCACAGCCGGCCTAGTGTGAAAGCAGTTTTTAAGGACAGTTGAACAGGAAAGCTCCTGGATTCCTGCACATAGATCTTGTGCCCCTCCAAAGTGCCATAAGTACCGATTTCTGCTGTCTTGATTTAACTCAGTGTCTGGAGCTTACAATCCTTCCTCTCTGTTTCCTTCAGTGGCGTAGCTTGGGGGTGTCAATTAAAGAGTTATTGCAAGATCTCAGCCTCTGAAAGTTTAGCTTATTCATCAGCAAAACTTTAAGCAAGTCTCACCTCTTCTAAATTAGAATTGTAACCTTGACTTTAGTCTCAGAGTTAACATTGTGCAGAAAAAGAAAACACTGCGCAGTGTTGAAGCAGTTTGCAAACTGAAATGATACAAATGAAAAATGCTATGATGTTTCTCAGTAGTCTCTGTATTTGCAAATGAGTCAGTTAGGATTAGTTTTACCCACAAATAACAACAACAGTTAAAAAAAGAAAGAAAGAAAGAAAGAAAGAAAGAAAGAAAGAAAGAAAGAAAGAAAGAAAGAAAGAAAGAAAGTGACCCAACACTATAATACAAGTTTATTTCTCTCTCACATCAAGGAAGTTCAGGGTAGCCAGTCTGGGCTGGTTTAGCAACTCCTTGATCATCATGGGTTCTGTGCTACCTGGTAGTCCAGGATGGTTGCACAAGCTCCAGCCATTGCATCTGTATCCCAATCAGCAAGAAAAAGGAAGAAAGGCATACCCCCTTTTCAGGAGGCTTCCTGGAAATCACATACAACATACCTGGTTACATCTCATCAGTGACCTTAGTCACACAGCCATACTTAGCTGCAAGACAAGCGAAGACATTCAGATTCTACCTCTTCTTCTTGAAATAGAAAGGTGAGTTGCCAATCCACTGTCAGCGTGACGACAGTTCAAGAGGTTTTCCTAGACACAGAGTTGAGTTAATCCCAAGTCATCTGTGTCATCGTCTCTATTTTGACAGCATCTGTCAGGTGGTCAACCAGAGTTTAGGCAAGAAGACCTATGACTTCTCTACACAGACATGATTAGGATTATCTTCTAAATCAACCAAACTGACCAGCCCACCCTTTCATTCTTCTGTGCATCACAGATCATTTTTGAAAAAGAGTTTAGGACATATCCAATAGTAAGAGTGTAGTTTTATAAATCAGGACTCAGTCTTACAGTAGAAGTTATGGTAGTTAGTGTCATGGAGAAAAGCTTCATATTAGATTAGTTGAATCGATTGGGATACAGAACCGTCTTTAGAGCATGGCATCGTTACATTGCAGATAAAGCATGTAGGTAGAGAATGATATCTTTGTTGGGGAGAGCCCCAAACTGCTCTTCAGGAACCTTTCTCCGAGATTTGCAAGCCAATTAGGCATAATGAAACCTTGTTTTTAATGCATATCTTTTGCCAGTACAATAAACATAATAATTAAATGTTTATATATCTTTCGTATTTTCTTGTGTAATACAACTAATCATATTTTTGTCAGGCTGAGGACATCTCAAGAGGAGGGAAAGGTGGCAAATTGAGGGTCTGTTCTTCTTTTATACAAGATGGCAATTATAACAAATTACTTCTGGACTTAGGGATGGGGGAGGGGTGGGGAGATGGGAACATGAGAATTATTCCTGATTTTTGTTACTTTTTGTCCTGTAAAATATGCTTACCAGGCTAGGCACGGTGGCTCACGCCTGTATCCCAGCACTTTGGGAGGCCGAGGCAGGCAGATCACCTAAGGTCGGGAGTTCGAGACCAGCCTGACCAACATGGAGAAACACTGTCTCTACTAAAAATACAAAATTAGCCAGGCGTGGTGGCACATGCCTGTAATCCCAGCTACTAGGAAGGGTGAGGCAGGAGAATCACTTGAACCTGGGAGGCGGAGGTTGCGGTGAGCTGAGATCACGCCATTGCATTCCAGCCTGGGCAACAAGAGCGAAACTCCGTCTCAAAAAAAAAAATAATAATAATGCTTACCGGGACATCTCAAGGACATCATTCCTTTGTCAACGGTACAAAGATAACCTGAGACATAAAGTGAAAATGATTTATGGTTTTTTGTTTTCTTCCTTACATTAAATTTTCCAATAACATATCGCTAATAACATATTTCTTTTTTTTGAGACGGAGTTTTGCTCTTGTTGCCCAGGCTGGAGTGCAATGGTGCAATCTCGACTCACCGCAACCTCCGCCTCCCAGGTTCAAGTGATTTCTCCTGCCTCAGCCTCCCAAGTAGCTGGGATTACCTGCCACCACATCAGGCTAATTTTTTGTATTTTTAGTAGAGACGGGGTTTCACCATGTTGGCCAGGCTGGTTTTGAACTCCTGACTTTGTGATCCACCTGCCTTGGCCTCCCAAAGTGCTGGGATTACAGGCGTGAGCCACGGCGCCTGGCCAACATATTTTTAATAATATATTAATTTGATAAACAGAAGTTATTTTGGAAATAAGCCAAAACAACAAAAAATGCTCATCCCTGCTTTTCAAGGCTATTATCTGTAGTTTGAGGTTTTATCAAATGTAAATATGAACTGCCGGCCTCTTCAGGATGTCCTCATTGCTTATGTTAATGCTTTTACCATCCAGTACCACTGAACAGGCAGCAGGGTGCCTTCTTGGGCACACCGGAAGGATCCAGGAAAAGGAAGATAGTGTGGTCTGTTCTTGTCTCCATGCCCCAAAATGGACCACTACACCAGTGGGGTAGGAAATAGCAGGTGTTATGGGTTGAGTTTGGAGACCTTGACTTGATCAACCATCTGCTCACCCAGGTCATCTTTCTTTTTTTTGCAGAGGTGAGGTCTCACTATCTTGCCCAGGCTGGTCTCCTGGGCTCAAGTGATCTTACCGCCTTTACCTCCCAAAGTGCTGGTATTACAGGTGTTAGCCACCATGCCTGGTGCTTGTCACCATTCTTAACATCAGCAGCAGCAGAAAAACCCCCTGTTTAGCCTTCAGTGTTAATTTCCTCCTTGATCTATGTGTTCTACACAAACCACTCCCTTGTTCTCCCCCATATATTACATTTGTGGACTCTTCTCAAACTCTGCAGCTCAGCCCTGGTTCCTGCTGAGCCTACAGCCCCAGGCCTGAGCAGCCGGCTGGGCCAAGTTACCCTCAGTCTCAAGATGACTTCCTCACAAGGCAAAACATTTCTCCGGCTGGGTTGGAGACCTAAGCTGGGGAACTGGGCTCTCACATTCCAAGATAGAGGTTTGCCTGTGGACCCCTGAAAGTAGGCGTGTAGAAGCAGGTTCCTCTGATGGCAGAGGCCCTCTGTTTATCTCTGGAAGATCCTGAATGCTATGCTTCTTTCATCCCCTCTGCCTTGAATTCGCCTGCTTTCTAGGTGCGGTGGAGAAAGCTGGGAAAAGAGCCACCTCTGCTCCCAGGGGCCACTGAGAGGGTAGAACACTGACCGAATCCCAGACTCACTACCTCAGGGGCTGAGATGGGTCCAAAGGGGCCCTTAACCTCTCACTTGATCACCTGACTCTTACCGCTGTCATTGATCTGACATGTTCTCCTGGGCGCTGTCCCAGCTCTGTCCCAGCTTCTCAGCACTGTGTCCTGGTCAGCCCTGAGGGCTCATTTCCTTTATCCATACTGAGGACCAAGACCTGTGTTTCCTCTAGGGCAGTGAGGGCCACGGGCTAGTGCCTGAGCCGATGAGTGCACTGCTGGTACTGTGCTGTGCTCTGGACAAGGGTGTAGGTTGCTCTAAAAAGGAACTTCCCAATATTCTACAAAATAACGTTCAAACTGAACAGAGCTTGACTGAAGATTCTTCTTACTTCATTTGTTTTCATGCTACATTTTTGCTGTCCGGCTCCAAGTCTGTGACAATGGGTCACGGGATCAGTGCGAGTAACAGTGAAGATGTTTTTCTTCATCTTTGGGCTATGATTGTGCTTTGTGATCCTAAGTATAAATACATTGAGGCTGGGCACGGTGTCTCACACCTGTAATCCCAGCACTTTGGGAGGCCAAGGCAGGTGGATGCCTCAAGCCCAGGAGTTCGAGACCAGCCTGGGCAACATGACAAAACCCCATCTCTACAAAAAAAATACAAAAATTAGCCGGGTGTGGTGGTGTGCACCTGTGGTCCCAGCTGCTCAGGAGGCTGAGGTGGGAGGATCACCTGAGCCCTGGAGATCAAGGCTGAAGTGAGCTATGATCGTACCACTGCACTCCAGCCTGTCTCAAAAAACAAAACAAAACAAAACAAAAAAAATACATACACTGACTAATAACACCAGCAACATTGTTTCATGGGAGCTGCCTCTGCTGTTTGTACCAAAAACTGAGCAGATTCTTTAGGCCAGGCCCGAGTAATCATTAAATAGATCTGCTTGTGAGAAACCGGTAGGTCTAGGCATGAGCGCAAAGCGGCAGGTCCGTCTCTTCCCTTCTTAAATAAGGAATCACCAGAAGTAGACTCTGTGCCTGTGACTCTTGAATGTTTAACTGAAATCCAGAGCAGCAATTGCATTTTATATGACACCATGTGTGTGCAAAAACTGAATCAAAATCTTGTGAAACAATGCTACTTTCACTTACTATATATGATGTAGTCTAATATTTTCTATCCTATTTTATTTCCTTTTTTTAAATGTTGGTTGAAATTCTGTAAATTTATATAATGACAAACTACTGGGACTCTATCTTGGTTCAAAAGTCCATGATCAGCCTGCTTGTATTGAGTTACTACATTGTACTATCTTATAATTGCAAAGTTTAAGATATTTTCCTTCTGTCTGTCTTAATTTATTCTGTAATCTAAGTTGTCTTGCCAGGAATGCTGGCATATTTACTTTGTTTTTGAATTCAATAATCATAGTTTCTCTTGCCAAGTTACATTAATGGTACCAAAAAGAAGTTACTGCATGGTTTTTGAAACTGTTCTTTCCTAGGAAGTTTTAAAGTAAAATGTTTTTACCTTTTATTGTTTACACAGGTTAAGCATCCCTAATTCAAAAATCCAAAATCCAAAGAAGTGCTCAAAAATCCAAAGTTTTTTGAGTGACAACATGATGCCACCAGTGGAAAATTCCACACCTGATCTCATGTGACAGGTTGCAGTCAACATGCAGTTAAATCTTTCATATATGCACAAAATTATTAAAACTATTGTTCAGGGCCAGGCACAGTGGCTCACACCTGTAATCCCAGCATTTTGGGAGGCCAGGGCAGGCAGATCACTTGAGCTCAGGAGTTTGAGACCAGCCTAGGCAACGTGGTGAAACCCTGTCTCCTCTAAAAATACAAAAAAAAATTAGCTGGGCGTGGTGGCACACACCTGTAGTCCCAGCTATTTGGGAGGCTGAGGTGGGAGAATCACTTGAACTGGGTGGCAGAGGTTGCAGTGAGCCAAGATCATGTCACTGCACTCCAGCCTGGGCAAACAGAGGGAGACCCTGTCTTAAAAAAAAAAAAAAATATATATATATATATATATAATATATGTATATGTATATATATATGTATATGTATATATATATAGTTTAGGCTATGTCTATAAGGAGTATATGAAATATAAATGAATTTCATGTTTAGACTGGGGTCCCAACCCCAAGATATCTCGTTATGTATATGCAAATATTACAAAATCTGAAAAAATTTAAAAGCCAAAAATCACTTCAGTCTGGTGCCAACCATTTTTGCATAATTGCATTTTCCATGTTGCATTTTGCAACCATTTTGCATAATTCTGTACTTCTTTCCCTTTTGGGTTTGTTTTCATAACTGCTCAGTAAAAAGTGTTCTGTGTCGTCTTTCCATTATTTTGGGCTAAATCATGTTAATGGCCAAGCCTGTCAGAATTCATTTGTTTTGAGTTAACTTCCTGGTGTCCAGTTCTCAGGAGTTGCAAAAATAGAGCTCTTCCCTCATGCAATCATCCAAAATCCCAGGCCTCTAACCAGGATTGGGGAACACCACTGTTGGCCAAGAGCAGAAGGCTTAAAGCTCTGGTCATAGTCATGGCACTGTACAAACTGTTCTTGTTCCCTACAAGAACATGGGAACTATTTGGATAATGGATTTATGAATTTAATTCTGATGGATTTTTATAAAGGAGCTAAAAATAAGCCTATATAATTTATTACATGTATAATCATATAATTTTAAATGTGTATAATTTATAATATTCATCGAAACATTTCTTTTTGGAAATTAAATTTCACTTTGGTCAAAATCATCTTACAAAACAAGATGACTCATGATGGTTCTAAATAATGTAAACCAGTGTCTGTAACTAATTAATGCTCTGGAGGAAGGAAATTCTGAGTTCTAACACAGAAGCACATCTAATGGTATTGGTATTTTCAAAGTTTTTACTACAACCAAAAATATGTTCACGTGTACCTGTCTCCTCTTTACACTACTTACTTTCTCTATCGCTTTTCCCAAATACGTCCCCAGTAACTTCCTCATGTTCTGTGCACCACCTCCAATCTTCCCCTAATGTGTATGAACTTGGTCATCACCAAAGAGGTGGAAAGGAAGAAGGGCATGTGCTAATATTAATATTGAGGTTTGGGCTGGGTGTGGTGGCTCATGCCTGTAATCCCAGAACTTTGGGAAGCCCAGGCAGGTGGATCACGAGGTCAAGACATTGAGACCATCCTGGCCACATGGTGAAACCCTGTCTCTACTAAAAATACAAAAATTAGCTGAGTGTGATGGTGCACAACTGTAGTCCCAGCTACTCGGGAGGCTGAGGCAGGAGAATTGCTTGAACCAGGGAGGTGGAGGTTGCAGTGAGCTGAGATCGTGCCACTGCACTCCAGCCTGGCAACAGAGAGAGACTCCGTCTCAAAAAAAAAAAAAAGAAAAAAATTGAGGTTTGTACCAGTTTCTTTTTCCTTTAGGTCTCCTGATATGTGTCTAGTTAGCTCTATATACTTCCTGGAAATTCGACTCCAAGATATTTAATAAAACTAAACAGGGTTATATGTTGAATAGACAAATCCTAAAGAGCAGAAAGGATTTAGTGGTTAGTGAAATTTCATTGACTTAAGATGAGTTGGATCCTCAAAATTAATATATTCTAAACAAAGTTCTATTTTTAAGCTGCAGTAATAATGCCGAATTTCTCTTATAGTTAATTGAATGATTTATCCTGGTGTTGTCTCCTGGTAGTCACTGAAAAAGTCATTACAATCCTCACTTTCTCACCTTTAATTCAAGTTCAGAATTCATGTGTTTCTGTGACTTTTTTTGAGTTTATCTGCAGACAGCTGCCATTGAATAAACATGTTTATATAGGGCAGAAAAAGGCAGCCTGAAGATTCTACTTTCTATTTTTTTTAGCACTGTTTGGCAATTAACACCAACAGCGCTTCAGAATGAGGTATTGTCCAGCATACACCTTGCTTGTTCCTCTACAAAGCTTCTATTTTTGTTTTTGATTTGTTGTGAGGAAGCAAAGTGTAGCCTTTACTTGAACGAAAGCTACAGTTTTATTTTTCTTTCTTATTTACAAGAAATTCTTTTGATGATTAAGTTAGCCAGATATGCCCCGTGCGCTCATATTTCTTAACCTATTTTGAGCTGAGCTAGTTGCAAGGACTAGTTCTTCTGTGAAACCTCTGGCAGTCCATAAATTCAAGTTCGTGTCCAGACGTAATGGTGAACTCAATATGTTGTATATTTGATATATGTTTGTTGCACACATGGAGAGAAAAGTTGCTACCATTGTAAAGTAGCTATGAAATCCGACAGTTCTAATTTCTTTATCTTCTGAGTACCCATGGAATAAAGGACCTCTTAGTGCCATAGCAAGGCAGAAGTTTAATTTGCAATTCTGGTGGCATCATCCAGGTATTTCAAGTAGAAATTAAGAAAACTTTACGGAAAAACTATCTCAGCACTTCAGTTTAACTGTTTTTCAAAGTCCAAGGACGGTTTTCCCCAGTGTCAAAGCAGAAATGAGAATTTCAGATCTAAAGCGGTTCTTGCCTTTTCTTTTCCCTCCATGCACATGTGCTGACAACAGAAAGTAAAATTTGAAAAGAAAACCCAGGCTAGAGCATTGAGGTCACTCATTTCCCATCCAGCGAAGGGACACCTGGTGCCTGGCTGGGGGAGGTTAGGAAGGCAAGTCTTGGGATCTGATCACTCGGCTGGAAGGGGGTAAAATACCTGGACCTCAGGAGGCCGGATTGCAGCGCCAGTGTTCTCTACCTGTGTGGCCTGTTCCTGCCTGGGGTTGGGTACCAAGTCCAGGTGGAAGTGGTCCCTGGAGCATCCTCTCTCTGAAGTGTTTCTTTGTCAAACAGAATACTCCCTGCTGCTGCCCCAGAACTCATCACTGTTGACACATGGACCAAGAACTAGCAGAGGAGGTGATTTATAATCTCTAAATGAATTGCTCTAAAAGAGACAACAAGCTCTCTGACTTAAGTAAAGGAAGGGAGGGTGGGTGGAAAGGAAGGAGGATCATAAAGAACATTCTAGATTGCATACTTTGGTAATCACAGCAGGGCCTTATTGCAGTTAGAACAAAAGCCTGGACACACTTACCTCTCAGTTCAGGAAAATAATTTAGAGCTACTTGTTAAATGCTGAAGTATTATTGAAGTACCAAGTGTTAAGATTTTCACTGAAAGCAAAACTGACCAAGCAGCTCAGCTGGGGAAATGCTATGTGATCGGTTGATTGTTTGATGAGGAGTATGGAGCAGGGACTTTGGCAGACGTTGCTAGCAGACAGGCCTTGGTTTTAGTCCAAGCTCTATCGCTTAATAGCTGTGTGACCTTGGGGAAAATTATAAAATTTTCCAGTCCTTAGTATCATAAACCGTAAATGGAGGAGAAAGATGCCTCACAGATGTTGAAGGTGAAATGAGACAGGACACCTAGTACATTGCCTGGCTACATAGAAAACGTTTCACAAATGTTAACTTCAGGCCCTCTCCCCAGGCCTCGGTCTCTTAGAATGGTTTTTCCCCATCGTGTGCACATTGAGCGGTAAGGCGGACAGCTGCCGCCGCCCATGCTGCCCCGTGTTGAGAGCATTTCTGTTGACCTTCCCTTCTTCCCTGTGAAGCTAGTTCAGCAGTCACCTCATCACTGTTTTTCTTCTCCGGAGAGTGCTGGGTTGTAGTGACCATACTGTTGATGCAACACATCCCAACCACGCTGGACGGAATTTTTACTGCGATAATTCATATTCCAGGATCTTACAGTGCACAGGGTTACAACGATTAGCCTAATGATCTTGCACAATCTTTCTGCCTAGCATGTAGTGCATTCGTAATATTCTCAGAGGAGGCATCTAGAAAGCGCCAGGCTCCTTCATCCTGCGTGAGCCACTGCAAGCTGTCTGCGCCTCAGTGCTATGGAGACTTTGGGTGGATTATTCCTTGTTGGCGGGGGGAGGGTCCTAGCTGTCCTGTGCATTATAGGATATTTAGCAGCATCCCTGCTAGATGCCATTTACAACAATCAAAAATGTCTCCAGGCATTGCTAAGTGTCCAGGTGGGGAGTGGAATAGGCAGAACCGCCTCCAGTCGAGAAGGGCTGAACTGTACTTAGGATTTGTGATTCTGCAGAAATGGGTTCTGTGAATGCACTAAAGCATGAGAACATCCAAAAATCAGTGTGGCACAGAACTGAATTCAAATTTACCTGGATCCAGGTAAATAAGCACAATTTTGAAAGTACCAAACAGAATTCAAGAAAAACAACAACAACAAAAAAACACATTAAAAACAGAAAAGTTGGCTGGGCGCCGTGGCTCACACCTGTAATCCCAACACTTTGGGAGGCCGAGGTGGGCGGATCACCTGAGGTCAGAAGTTCGAGACCAGCCTGACCAACATGGTGAAACCCTGACTCTACAAAAAATACAAAAATTAGCCGAGCGTGGTGGTGGGCGCCTGTAGTCCCACCTAGTCGGGAGGCTGAGGCAGGAGAATCGCTTGAACCTGGAGGGCGGAGGTTGCAGTAAGCTGAGATCGCACCATTGCATTCCAGCCTGGGCAAAAAGAGTGAAACTCCATATCCAAAAAAAAAGGGGGGATAGGTCAGAAAGACGTTCTTTTTCACTAGGTGATGAATTAATCTTTCCCATCTTTGTCATGTTAAAAATGTGCCTGTGGCTGTTTCTCCACTAAATGAAGACACTGGCTCACAGATGATTGTGTGTAAACACTAGGCAAGACACTAGGCACAATCGTAGGGGTTCAGTAATTATTGAATGAGAAGAAAGAAAGGTTGTTCTTGAATTCTGTGATGTGAGTGTTTAATGATGTTTTTGAGGAGAATGCCATATGTAGCAGACAGAACCCTGGGCTGGGCATCAGAGGGACCGGGGGCACCAAACTGGGCTTTGTGTCATTATCTCCAGAAAGTAACTGGCCTGGTGCACAGGAGAAAGTTAGAGTACATTGTCCATACAGTTCCCACATAGCTGTAAGGTTTTATGAACCCATATTTTAAAGGGCCTTCCAATGAAGTGAGGATGTTAATGCTTTTTAAAAAAAAAAAAGAGAGAGAGAGATTGGTGATTACTTTAAAATCTGAGTCCTGGCCAGGACTCACGCCTGTAATCCCAGCACTTTGGGAGGCTGAGACGGGCAGATCATTTGAGGTTAGGAGTTCGAGACCAGCCTGGCCAACATGGTGAAATCCTGTCTCTACTAAATACAAAAATCAGCGGGCCGTGGTGGCACGCTCCTGTAATCCCAGTTACTTGGGAGGCTGAGGCAGAAGAATCACTTGAACGTGGGAGGCGGAGGTTGCAGTGAGCCAAGATCACACCACTGCACTCCAGCCTGGGCAACAGAATGAGACTCCATCTCAAAACAAACAAAAAAATCCAAGTCCTAATTATCGCTGCAGCTTTCTTTAATGTGTGCAGTAAGGTGGGGACATACAGAATAACTTAAGGTGTAGAAATCGTCTCTCCCTCCCTGAAGAATATCATGGATACTACATTTGCCTGCCAGGAATGTTGTGTTGTTCTGGTGTTCTCGTTTCTGCCGTTATCATTGTTTCTGCTTAATTTTTACAACATAACTCTGGCCGCACCCGTGGATGATCATGGAAAGGCAGCTGCCTGGCTTTCCAGAATTGTTTTGACTCTCCATCTGAACCCAGAGCTCTGTTTCCTGTACAGGTTGCTAGCAGTATTTACCCAAATTGTCCCTTCCCAACTCAGACCCACTGACCCTTCCTTTCTCAGCTGATTACGGGTTTAAGTTTGAATCAAACCATGCTATAGAATCACTATCTAGCAGCTTCTGTGCTTGCACAATAAGAGTATTAGTCAGTGTTTCCTGTTTTCATTCATATTGTAAGTTGAATAGCTGTAACAAAAGGGAAAGAGATTGCCAAGACAAATAATTCTTATGGCTTGTGCAAACAATTTATTACAAGCCTTATTAAATATGCAGCTTTCAGAAGTCTACGTGATATGCCTTTCAGCAAAGCTAAATCCTACTATGTGGACTTGCTTCATGACTTAAGAACAAGTCTATATTGAATTTAACATTAAATAATTATTTGGCCTATATCTCTTTTAAGCTTTGTTAAGAACTGCAAATATGATAAGGGAATAAATTGCTCATTTCAAGTCACTAAGAAAACCTAACCTATAGGTTATATATGTTGGCAGTTCCCAAGAAGTACCTAGGAAATGGAACCTTCCTATAAGAGTGGTTTGTCCCCTTCTCACGAGATGGGTCTTCATATCAAGGCCCCCTAAGGCACAGATACACAGCACTCCACAGTGTCCAAGTTCGTAGTAATTGGTGGCACCTTATTAAAGTAGTTTTTACTTTCATAATTACTGATTACACATCAGCCTACCTTTTCCATGTTCTGTTTCCTTGGCAGCCTGATATTTGAATACAAACAACATAAAAGTGATTACATGCAGCATTTCAGGACAGTTTTCAAACTGGGAGAATTTGGCACTTTCTTTTATTTTCTTCCCATTCTTTGTCTATTTCCTTTGCATTTGGAAGCCAGAGTCCTCGAACCTTTACTTCTGCATATTGTTTTCGTCCCCTAGCTAGAGTTCTCTTTATTACTACTTTTTTGTTTCCAATTTGTCTCTTTTTAAAAATAAAACATGGTGAAACCCCATCAATACAAAAATTAGCCGGGCATGATGGCGGGTGCCTGTGATCCCAGCTACTCGGGAGACTGAGGTGGGAGAATCAATTGAACCCAGGAGGCGGAGGTTGCAGCGAGCTGTGATCGTGCCATTGCACTCCAGCCTGGGCGACAAGAGTGAAACTCCATTTCAAAAATAAATGAATAAATAAATTAAAATATGAAATTAAGCTTAGCTAGCCTGTGTAGATGTTTTAGATGGTCACATCTTTATCGGATATGACATTTATGCCTTTTAGTAAAACCATTGTAGTATTGTAAGGAAAAAAGGGAAGTATGATAGGGAGGACTAAAAACATATTTGTACTTCTATGTAATGCTATTTTATGTGTCTATTTCCATTGAAGTGTGGCCTTGACATCACTGGCTCCCAAGTCCCATCCTGTTTTTTCATTGACCTGCTTGTGCCAGGTACTGTGTTAGGAAGTGGAGCTACAAGATGAATAAGGCGTGGTCCCGCCCTCCATGTGGGAGACGGCATGTCAGTGTACTTAGGATGCTGCATGTGGTGACAGATGAGGGCCCTGCAAGGGAGCACACCACAGGGCCAGGAGGGTGGGATGGGCGGGAGGAGTAGCCAACTTTGCCTGAAAGCATCAGGACAAGCTTCCAGGAAATGGCACATCCAAGCTGAGTCTTGGACAGCGGGTTAAAGAGGCAGAGAGCGGAGAGAGGAATGTTCCACATGGGAAAAGAGGTCTGGAGGTGACAACAAGTAACATAGAGTATGTGGGCTGTGCCGGAAGCTTGATATTACAGAGGCATGAAGTCTGAGGCAGGGAGTGTGAAGGAAGATGGAGGTAGGGGAAGGAAGTTTACACGAGGGTGGCCTTGACTTTTATATTAAGGCACTTTAGGGAAGCAGGAACCACTGAAGACAGGAGAACATGGTGACTACACGGGCGCATTGAAACGGGGAGGAGCTAGGTTTTTGAAGGGAATTTGAGCTTGCAATTTTTCAAGGGCATTCAATGGTTATAAATGAAACTTTTCATTAATATATTTGTGTCCAAGTGTTTTTAGATGTGCTTTTCTGCTACTCTCTTTTTATTTGGTTTGGAGATAGATGATGACTTTCCTTCAGTGCCTTCTATGTGTCTTGCCATGTTAATGTCTCAAACACATGGTCCGTATCATCATGGAGCTTGCAATCTAACAGGGTAGTTTAACACATAAATATGCATCCAGTTGGAAAGAACTTAGAGATCACTTGATCAGCCCCCGTTATATAAAATGTATGCAACAATCTACCTCCAACTATAGGGCGACATTAAACAGTTTTTCAAAATACCATGGCATTGAAAAAAATGCGTAACATTTGGGTTACTTCAGTCCCACTCCCCGGTACTGATCAGGCCAGTGAACCAGTCTTGCTGGTGAAATAATGACTTCTTCAGTCATGATGGATGATTTCCCTTCATCTTGACCATTTCTTCCCTGGCTCTGCCTTTACCTATGAATCTCTTCTTTCCTCCCTCTCCTTCCTCCTCTTGGTCTCTGCCTGCCATACCCAACTCCACATTTCTCTGCTTGGAAAAATCCTACTTGATTCTCAGAGCCTGACTCCATCACCCCCTCTCTCCAAACCTCCCAGGCAAACTCCGTCCCTCCCAGTGTGCTGCCCTCCAGCTCTCTAGTTGAATAGCATGTGTTCTCTCTCCCACTTCCCTGCAGGGCTTCAGGGTAGTGACCCTAAGAGTGAGCTTCTACCAGTGAGAAAAATGCCTGGATGGAGCAGGAATTCCCACAAATGCTTAGGAATTCAATATGATTTTTAGCAAGTGGGAGAATTATCCTTTTGGTTACAAAGATGTGAACTATTTTTGTGAGTTCTCAGTATGCACCAAGAAAAACCCCAGTGACTCAGTAATGTACCTGTGCCGTCTCACTTAACCCTTCCAACAAGGAACTTGCCAAGGTGCACAGCTGGGAGGGATCCGGGGTCCTGTCCGTGTGCTAACCTGCAGGACAGCCCCGCATAATCCAGTACTGGGGCCTTATTGTCCAGCCTTCCACCTCCAGGAGCCCACTCAGTGATGACTTTTGACAAAAGTCACCCGGATTATCCCTCTTTTGGGGTCCATGATGCCACCAACATGCTAAAGTTAACAAATGCATTACCAGGAGGTAGCACTGAGGTAAGGATTGTTACTGTAAGTGATTTTCTCTGATTTTGACCACTACAAATAAAATCACAAGATTTGTCCCAAATACTATGTAAAGAGGAATGTCTTTTATTTCTCGAAATTGTTCTGCCACTTTGTTTGTTCAAATAACACATAATAAAGGATAAATGGCTTGTAGCTATATTTATCCAAATTGAACATTTTTAGTGTAATTTTTTTAATTTGCCAAAAGCGTATCAATGGTCATAAAAATTTTTTATGTCCTCTGGCCCTATTACCTTACCCTTGGGAATTTATTCCAAGAACATAATTTGAAAGAGATTAAAGCACATAGGCACAAATATTTTCAGTGCAGTATTGTTTATATTGGAAACAACCCAAATGTTCAGTAACAGGGGGAACACTTTTGTAAATCTTGCTACAGCAACTTAACAAAATTATAAGCTGCCACATATAATTGTAAATTTTGAAAGTTTGTAGCACAGCAAGGAAACTGATCATGTTAAATGTTTCTGATATCTTAGTTAATTTTTCTCCCGCCAGTTCCGATCTGTGTCCTGGTCATACTGTCAGCATATAAGTATGTATTTCATAAACATTTACTTTGTATTAACTCAGTAGTATTCCCTTCCTAGAGTGGTTTGCTTCCCAGATTGTAATGGACAATCATCTCACCTGGGGATCTTGTAACAATGTGATTCTGATTCTGTAAACTTTATGGGGAGCCCAAGATTCCACATGTCTTAGAGGCTCTCAGATACTGCTGATGCTGTTGATCACGAATCACGCATTGAGCAGCAAGGTCCTAGAGCTCTTTGTGTATGAAGAAGATACTACTGACCCAGTGCCTCGCTATCTTGAAAGGCAGCTGTGACCTTTCTAGCAACTGAGGGGGTGGGGACTAGAAACGAGTGTTTTCTGGTGTTTCTCTAATAAAGCTGCTGTCTTGTATCCAGGTTGACCATCAGTATCCTTATGCCCTTCAACTAACTTGAAATTTGTCAGTTAACAGAAATTACTGGGCACTAAAATAAATTATTCTTAATATAAAGGGTAAGAAAGGGTCGGGTGTGGTGGCTCATGCCTGTAATCCCAGCACTTTGGGAGGCCAAGGTGGGCCGATCACCTGAGATCAGGACTTTGAGACCAGCCTGGCCAACATCGCAAAAACCCGTCTCTACTAACAATACAAAAAAAAAAAAATTAGCCGGGTGTGGTGGTGGGTTCCTGTAATCTCAGCTACTTGGGAGGCTGAGGCAGGAGAATCGCTTGAACCCGGGAGGCGGAGGTTGCAGTGAGCTGAGATCGTGCCATTGCACTCCAGCCTGGGGGACAAGAGCAAAACTCCATCTCAAAAAAAAAAAAAAGAGTAAGAAAGGATCTTCCATTGTAATCATACTATCATTGCCTTTTGAAACAATTTGGAACCTGATTACAAAGTTGAAAATCCCCATCTGTATGAAGAAAAGCTTCACTGGCTGGGCACCTTGGCTCAACGCCTGTAATCCCAGCACCTTCGAGGCTGAGGCGGGTGGATCACAAGGTCAGGAGTTTGAGACCAGTCTGGCCAACATGGTGAAACCCCATCTCTACTAAAAATACAAAAATAAAAAAATTAGCCGGGTGTGGTGGCAAACACCTGTAGCTACTCAGGAGGCTGAGTCAGGAGAATCGCTTGTACCCGGGAGGCAGAGGTTGCAGTGAGCCGAGATCATGCCGCTGTACTCCAGCCTGGGCGACAGGGCAAGACACCGTCTCCAAAAAAAAAGCTTCGCTGTGAGTTATGATATGGGAAGAAAAGTCTTGGCCTGGCCACCACAAGGAATCCCTCAGGCCTGGCGGTGTGAAGCAGAGGAGGGCGCAGTCTCTTTAGGGCAGAAAGTGAAAAACATTTCTATGACAATGGGGAAATCAGTTCACCTTTGTGTTGGTAAACAAAAGGAATGTAAGCTGTCCTTTGGGCTCGAATCATAGTGGTGATTGCCAAAACCTACCTTTGTTTTTAGAAGATAATAGCACATATTCCACTTGCTTCCCCACAGTGACCGAAGCTGGCTTTGGTGCTGACATCGGAATGGAGAAATTCTTCAACATCAAGTGCCGAGCTTCCGGCTTGGTGCCCAACGTGGTTGTGTTAGTGGCAACGGTGCGAGCTCTGAAGATGCATGGAGGCGGGCCAAGTGTAAGTGCCCACACCGCCTTCCTAATACCAAAGAAATTTCATTATGTTAAAACGGAATTGAGCATTTGAAAAATTCCTGCCTATTTAATGACTATAGTTTTCTAGAGTATTTTTCTTAAAACTTTTTTTTTTCCCGTAGGCCTCCCTTGTGGACATCTAAAACGTTTTTTTTTTGTTGTGTTTTTTTGTTTTTTCCCAACACCACCATAGGGCACTTTGAGTTTAGTAAGTTCGAGTAAACAGTAACACCCACAGTTCTTTCTAAACAATATTTTGGAAAGGAGCATAATGCAACCACTTTTTAGTCTCAAGCTTCACATCTGATACTCAGGCCAAGATTGTATAACCATATGGTAATGGGAGGTTAGAGGCTCTTGTCCCTGAACGAAGAACAAGAGGATTAGAGTGAGTTCTTTGATGACAGAGATTTTTCATTGTTTGTACAGATAGTTTTTCGGTTCACTGATGCTGCAACTCATCAGATTTCATCTAAAACTATTTTCCTTCTCTTTCTGTTTATTATGATTTCTCCTCACAACTCTGTTATAATACTGGATTGTTTCTAAGAGCTTTGCTTGGAAAACACAAATTCGATTTTAACTTCTTTAAAGACTTTTTATATTTACCTATCCTAATATATATAGAAATTACAGACATTATAAAGGAAATATATTCCTTTCCACAGAAAACCTGTGCATAGATTTTTGGGGGGTTTTTTGTTGTTGTTTGTTTGTTTGTTGTTTTTTTGTTTCATTTTTAGGAATTTCCAAGTGGAGAATAAGACATTTTATACTGATTAATCATTTTGAAATAAAATAAAATTTCTCTATCATAATATTCACATATGAGACGAACTGCCAAATCTGATTTCTTAATTGGTATACTGTACTGTGTATGTGACAAAAGTCATATATTTAATGATTATTGCATAGTCAAAACAAGTAGCAGGTTTGCCATCATGAAATGCTGTAAAGCAATTCTTTCTCCTGGGAGAGGTGGACATGATTTTTATACCATTTTACAGATAAGGAAGCTGAGTTTTGATAGGCTTAGGGAATATGGACAATGTCAGCAGGCCAGCAGAGAGCCGAAGACTTCAGATCTAAATCTCCTACTATGTCCACCATGCAGAGCTGGATGTTAATGAAGGGCAGAAGTGTTCTAAATCCAAATCCACTCCTAATACCCGACACTTAAGCACTTCATTTTTGCCTAAAGCTTCATCATCATTTCAAATGCAAGAATGATATAATACAGATTAAAAGTAGTAAATCATAAAGAATTCTGACTTCACTCAAAACACCCCTTGTTGCTACAGTCCTTCCTGGATTTTAGACATTGAATCTGTATAACAACTTCTATTTTTAAAAACTACTTCCGCCCATGTAGGATGCATTTGGAATTCTCCCTCCCTGCCCTGACACCCTGAAAATTATAGAAAGGGCTTAGAGATTGTCTGATCTCATTCAGTCTTTATAAAGAGAAAATCTCTGAGGCACAGGGAGACACAGTGACTTGTGTGGTGTCACACATCTATTTCAGGGACTGATCAGATCTACAGTCCGGGTCTCTTGACATCAGTCCCATAGTTTTTCAGACTCTGGTCTCTGTCCTGTAAAAATTCTCTACATGGTTTACAATCCTATTTCATTCATCTTAACTTATGTGCTCTGTTATTCAGTGGTTGCACTTTCGTGCCACATTAATCCTTTGTGTCTCTTCCACTGCTGCTTAATGTCATGGTTCTCAGCCAGCGATCATGGTAACATGGAACAGGGTTAGTAGGCACAGATATGGGTGGAGGATAAGAAAAGGCGGGGACCAGCCAGGCATGGTGGCTCATGCCTGTAATCCCAGCACTTTGGAGGCTGAGGCAGGTGGATCACCTGAGGAGTTCAAGACCAGTGGTGGCGGGCGCCTGTAATTCCCACTACTCAGGAGGCTGAGGCAAGAGAATCGCTTGAACTTGGGAGGCAGAGGTTGCAGTGATCTGAGATTGCACCATTGCACTCCAGCCTGGGTGACAAGAACAAAAGTCCATAACAACAACAACAACAACAACAACAACAACAGCAACAACAAAAACCAGCAGGGACCAGGAAGCCCTGTGAAGCTAGGCATCCCTCTCCTGGGCTCCAGTAGTACCTTCTGCCTCATATTGTTTCATGAATGCCTTGTTCTGTATCTCCCTATGTAATTCTCAATTCCTTGAGTTTAGGGACTGTGTCTTATTAATTGGTATGGTCCAAGTGTCTGGCATGGTCTATATGCAGGGAGTGTTTTCAATAATGGCAAGATAAATGAACTTTCATCCTCTTAATCCTCTATTCCATAGTGCTCGTCTCGGTGTCCTTCCTTCATATTGAATAGCTCTGTATTTTTGAACCATGATTATTCATTTCTACTTCTGTTTTCTTTTTTCTTTTTTGCTACAAATACTGTGCTGGGATCGACTTCCTTTTGATCATTACACAAATAACCATGGCTGCCTCTTATGTTTATTCAGCTTGTTTTTTTTCCATAATTTGTACAGTGGAAAATCTTGTGGCCCTTGAATTTGCCCATTTTAAATTTGCCCTCAGTCATTTTAAACTCGCATCCTGTCCCCCAGAGTGCTCGGCCATTCCCGGTGCAATCCAATAACTAATATTGTGCTATGCTTTGGGATCCACAGATTCTTTCACAATTAGATCTTTAACCATTGTATGAATCAGCATTCTTCACACATAGAACCAATAAGGATGTGTGTATATATAGAGAAAGATATTTATTGTAAGGAATTGGGTCACATGATTACAGAAGCTGGCAAGTCCAAAATCTGCACTGTGGGCTGGCAAGCTGAAGACCCAGGAGAGGCAGTGATGCTAATGCAGTCTGAAGGCAGCAGTCTGCTGGAGAATTCTCCTGCTCTCAGGGGAGGCCAGTCTTTTTGTTGTACTCAAAAAGGCCTTTGACTGGTCAGTTGAGACCCACCCACATTATGTAGGACAACTTGCCTACTCAAAGGCTGCTGATTTCCATATTAATTTCATCATAGACACCCTCACAGAAACACGCAAAATAATGTTTGAACAAATACTGGACACCCTATGGCCCCAGCAAAGTTGACACATAAGATTAACCACAAGGCCAGGCACAGTGTTTCACCCTGTAATGCCAGCACTTTGAGAGGCCGAGGTGGGAGGACTGCTTGAGCCCAAGAGTTCGAGACCAGCCTGGAGAAGATAGCAAGACCTCGTCTCTACAAAATAATAAAAAATTATCTGGGTGTGGTGGTACACACCTGTATTCCTAGCTACTGGGGAGGCTGAGGCAGGAGGATCACTTGAGCCCAGGAGTTTGAGACCGCAGTGAGCTGTGATTGTGCCACTGCCCTCCAGCCTGGACAACAGAACTTTATGGCAGTTACTGTAAAATGATTTCGAATGGTGATGTACTCTGTATAAATCAGGTATTAAACGTATTATTAGTTTTATGTTCTAATTTGAACCAATGTTTGAGAAGTTTCATACTGTTCCATTGGCTCAAATTAGAATCATCCAGGGAGATTTTAAACATTACTGATCCCAGGTTCCCCTCCCAGAACTTCTGCTTTCATTGGTCTGGGTGGAGCCCAGGGATCAGTGTTTTCTAAAAGCTTCCCGCAGGAGTTTAGGTTTAGCCAGTGCTGCCAGCTACTGTTTTAAAAGCACAAAACATAGAGGTACCTTTCTAAAAATTGAATGTGATTATGTCGTTCTTTCTTTCAGATCGGTTGTGTAAGCATTTTTATAGGATTATTCTTCATGTTTTCTCTCCTTACTTCAGGTAACGGCTGGTGTTCCTCTTAAGAAAGAATATACAGAGGAGGTAAGAGGAGCTGTTTAGACGCTTATGTGAAGAATCTCTCAAATCCAGTGACTCGTTGGCTTTCAGTGAATGAGCCCTCCTTCAGTGGCCTCTTAGAAAAGTGCTGTTCTGTCCGGGCGCAGTGACTCACACCTGTAATTTCAGCACTTTGGGAGGCCAAGGCGACCGGATCACTTGAGGCCAGGAGTTCAAGACCAGCCAGGCAAAACCCATGGCCAACATGGCAAAACCTCATCTCTACTAAAAATACAAAAATTAGCCGGGCATGGTGGCTCACGCCTGTAGTCCCAGCATGAGAATCGCTTGAACCTGGGAGGCGGAGGTTGCAGTGAGCTGTGATCGCACCACTGTACTCCAGCCTGGACGACAGAGAGAGACTCTGTCTCAAAAAAAAGAAAAGAAAAGTGCTGTTCTAAGAATCCGAGAGGAAATGGATGGGGTGAAAGGATAAAATTCATTCAGTTAACTCTTAAATATCAAGAAAAGATGGATATAGGCTTTGTCTACTGTTGTCTACTCTCAGGGTAGCCATCAGAGCAGGAACTCAAGGTCTCCAGGTCAGAAACAAATATGAAGCTTACACTTCTGTATTCTTTTGTCATGGAAGGTCTATATACAGTTGGCTTTATGATTTACAGGAGTGGCTTACTCTTTTCTGTAAATAGACTTTGATTTACTGGCAGCAGTACCTCTTAGCTCCTACAGGTGGCGCCAGGGATCTGAGCCAGGAATACCTGGACAGAGCTCCTCACCCACCTGGGGCCTTGTGCCTGTCAGGCCTCAACCTGCAAAGCATGGGCGCATTGCGTAGACCCTGCAGCCTGTCCTCAGCAGGGTGAGCTGCCAGGCTTCAGACCCACCCATATGCCATTGGACCCAGAATCATTTTAGAAATTATTTTGAAGACGAACCTCTTTATTCTTGCAGCCATCTTTCTTGGAGGAAAAAGTGAAAAAAGATGTAGCAAATCCTGCCAGAGAGGTGCTGGCAGTTTAGCTTGGCAGGTTTGGTGGGAGGCAAATACACAGGGGTCTGGGTTTTGCTTTTTTCTTTTTTACAGAACATCCAGCTGGTGGCAGACGGCTGCTGTAACCTCCAGAAGCAAATTCAGATCACTCAGCTCTTTGGGGTTCCCGTTGTGGTGGCTCTGAATGTCTTCAAGTAAGTCCAGCCTCCTCCTTTAAATGTGGGCATTATCACTAGGCCACCCTGTGAACGATATTTGTGTCTTGGGGTATTTGGTCTTTCTGTGCTTCATCTAAAAGTATACAGAAATACCCAGTTCTTTCTGTTTGTTTATTTGGTTTGGTTTCATTTTAGCAAATGTGTTCTCACAATGTTATTAAGGAAGTGAAATTTATATATAGCGAGTTACTATCTCCTTGGCTTTTTTTTTTTTTTTTTTTTTGTAATTCTACCCAGCATTTTTGTCTGAAACAAACTGTGAATGATCAAAGGGATATGTTATGGAATTTTCTTGATAACGCCCTTAACGACTTGAAATATTTGAGTCACTTTAGAGAGGACTTTTTTTTTCCATGCTTTAAGTCTGATTTATTTAAACACGATGTGACCACTTTTGATGTTTAAAATGTATTCAGTGTTAGGGAGCGAAGTTCTGTATAAATGGTTAGTCTTTCTTTCAAAACATAGCTAAATGGATACAGATGCAAAACCACAAACATTTTCTTCACTAGGACCGACACCCGCGCTGAGATTGACTTGGTGTGTGAGCTTGCAAAGCGGGCTGGTGCCTTTGATGCAGTACCCTGCTATCACTGGTCGGTTGGTGGAAAAGGATCGGTGGACTTGGCTCGGGCTGTGAGAGAGGCTGCGAGTAAAAGAAGCCGATTCCAGTTCCTGTATGATGTTCAGGTAAGATCTAGTAAAAACAATGGCTCACATTTCTTACACCTTAGCATGGGTTGTCCCATTCTGTTGTCACCACAACCCTGCAGATAAGAAAACTAAAGATAGAAGAGTTTAGGCCGGGTGCAGTGGCTCACGCCTGTAATCCCAACACTTTGGGAGGCTAGGGCGGGCAGATCACTTGAGGTCAGGAGTTCGAGACCAGCCTGGCCAACGTAGAGAAACCCCATCTCTACTAAAAATACAAAAATTAGGTGGGCGTGGTGGCGTGCACCTATAGTCCCAGCTACTCGGGAGGCTGAGGTGGGAGAATTGCTTGAACCCAGGAGGTGGAGGCTGCAGTGAGCCAAGATCGAGATCACACCACTGCACTCCATCCTGGGCGACAGAGTGAGACCCTGTCTCAAACAAACAAACAAAAAGGTAGAAGAGTTTAAGCCATATGACAAAGTCACATTTCCAAGTACAGACCCTAGCTCCTTGTCCCAAAGCCTGTGCTTTTGAAGACTCCCAAATCGCAGTCCTAAGTGAGGAGGTACTTTAGCGAACAGGATTTGACAGCTGACACTTTCAGGAGTTGCACAGGAACAAGAGCAATTTCGTGAGGGTTGGGAAACCATGGGAGGTATTTTCCTTGTTCATTTCTCTTTTTTTTTTTTTGAGACAGTCTCTGTTGCTCAGGCTGGAGTACAGTGGTGCAATCTCGGCTTACTGCAACCTCTGCCTCCCAGGTTCAAGCACTTCTCTGCCTCAGCCTCCTGAGTAGCTGGGATTACAGGCACCTGCCAACACGCCTGGCTAAGTTTTTGTATTTTTAGTAGAGACTTGGTTTCACCATCTTGGGCAGGCTGGTCTCAAACTCCTGATCTCATGGTTCACCCACCTCGGCCTCCCAAAGTGCTGGGATTATAGGCATGAGCCACCACACCTGGCCTCTGCTTGTTCATTTCTGTTATGGTTCTTTTCTCTTGTGGTTTTATTGAAATATGTCTAGTGTATGTGTGTGTATATATACATATATAATATATTTATTTATTTTCATTGTGGTAAATATATATATAACAAAATTTACTAGCTTAGCCTTTTTTTTTTTTTTTTTTTTTTTTTGAGACAGAGCCTTGCTCTGTTGCCCAGGCTGGAGTGCAATGGCGTGATCTCGGCTCACTGCAACCTCCACCTCCCGGGTTCAAGCAATTCTTCTGCCTCAGCCTCCAGAGTAGCTGGGACTACAGGCGCACGCAAGCATGCCCAGCTAATTTCTTTTTTATTTTAGTAGAGTCGGGGTTTCACCGTGTTGCCCGGGCTGGTCTCGAACTCCTGAGCTCCGGCAGTCCACCTGCCTTGGTCTTCCAGAGTGCTAGGATTACAGGTGTGAGCCACCACGCCCAGCCCATCTTAACCATTTTTAAGTGCACGTCAGTAGTGTTAAGTACATTCACATTGTCGTGCAGCCAATCTCCAGAACGCTTTTCATCTTGCAAAACTGAAACTGTACCCATTGAACAACTCCCCATGCCCCTCCCTACAGCCCCTGCCAGCTACCATTCTCCTTCGTTTCTATGAATGTAACAACTCCAGGGACCTCATGTAAGTAGCATCATACTGTGGCTGGCTTATTTCACTTAGCATAATGTGCATGCATGTTGTAGAGTGTCAGAATTTCCCTTCTTTTTTTTTTTTGAGATGGAGTTTCACTTTTATTGCCCGGGCTGGAGTGCAGAGGCACCATCTCAGCTCACCGCAACCTTCTGCTCTTGGGTTCAAGCAATTCTCCTGCCTCAGGCTCCCAAGTAGCTGGGATTACAGGCATGCACCACCACGCCCAGCTAATTTTTGTATTTTTAGCAGAGTCAGGGTTTCACCATGTTCGTCAGGCTGGTCTCAAACGCCTGACCTTGTGATCCGCCCGCCTCAGCCTCCCAAAGTGCTGGGATTACAGGCGTGAGCCACCGCGCCCGGCCAGAATTTCCTTTATTTTAAGGGCTGAATACGCTCCCATTCTTTGGATATCCCACATTTTGTTTCTTCGTCCATCTGTGGATGGACACTTGAGCTCCCCATCACAGCTATTGTAAGTAATGCTGTATGAGCATGCGTGTTTATGGCATATGGCATATGTACAAGTATCCCTTCAAGACTGTGTTTTCTTTTTTTCTTTTTTTTTTTTTTTGAGACGGAGTCTTGCTCTGTCGCCCAGGCTGGAGTGCAGTGGCGCAATCTCGGCTCACTGCAAGCTCCGCCTCCCGGGTCCATGCCATGTTTTCAATTCTTTTGGAAATGTATTCCCAGAAGTGGGATTGCTGGGTCCCCTAGGATATTTTTAAGCACATGTCGATGGTTCAGTCAGAAGACCTGAGCTTCCCAGGGCTCACTCTCCTCCTCAGATCGTCTGTCTTTGCACCCGTCTGACATCTCCATTCTGAATTTTGTGGTTCCGATTCTGGCTGATGGATTTGTCTTCAGGGGTAGTGCATGATTGCGGAGTGCCCAGGCTTCAAGCTGATTGCTGCTTCCCCTGTTCCTTCATCCCTCACATATTCTATTGTTGAGTCACTCAGATGTCACAGACACTCTTCTTTCCTGTTCAGTGGCATAAATCAATAGCATAAGTGAAGAAGAAATCAGTGAAGCAAGAGCTTAGCAGCGTTGTTGATAAGCCTGGAGTCCCAGTGGTGAGAGAACGGGGCTGATGTATTAATATTTAATATTACCACAGCTCTCGCTTTTAAGGAGTTGTTTGTGAGCTGGGTATATGGGCGCTTTGCACATGTTCACCTCTTTGGTCCTAACATCCCTCTTAGGTGGAAACTGGTGATATCTTCCCATTTTACAGACAAGAAAACTAAAGCATGAAGAGACTAAGTCAACTGCTCAGTGTCCCATAGCTAGGAAGAGGCAGAGCTGGGAGAAAGAATGTCCAGATGGTTGAGGTCATCGTCCTGCTCTGTTCTTCAGAGCTAAGTACTGTGCTCAAAAGTGTGTGTGTATTGGAGGTCTGGGGGGAGACATAGTTAAAGGGGACAGTGACTGAGTGACCCCCCTGAAGAGAAAGGGTGACAGTGATGGGCATAGGCACAGATTCCATGCCACACAGGGGACATCATCGCTGGCACGCAGTCAGTGTTTACGGAAGGAAGGACACAGGGAATGAATTGGAGGCTAGCTCATAAAAGGTTTTTCATTTTTATGAGGCCATTTTGTGAATGAGGAACTAGAATATTCTGGACTACAGAGGCGGTAGAGATCAATTGAGGGAGAAGATTTTGGATGAGTGAAAAGAAAAGTGTTCCAGTTGGAAGCTTTGAGTTCTCAGACCTAGAGGTGTTCAGCGCAAAATAGATGTAGCCCTGCTGTGGGCAAGTCAGAGGCATTGAAGCCAACTCAGATGGCAGGTGGCCAAGGAGACCCTGGGTTCCTGTTCTTTGGTCCTGGGTAAGGCTTGCCAGGGTACCTACAACCCTTGGCACATGCCAGGGCCTTTCTACGTAAACCACTGTAGGGAGAGTCACCCCCAGATCCTGCTGTGAGTATGCCTCTGATCATGCCATCTGATCATGCCATCTTGCCTTCTGATCATGAACCACCCCACTCTGCGTAGCAAAGGCAGTTATTTTCATGAATGATTTCACAAAGTGTGGCTCTTTTCAAGGAAAGCATCCCAGGTGAAAAAGAGGTCAGTAATCAGAAGAAATGCTTCTGAGTTATGCTGTCTCAGACATGCACTAACCCTAACATGAACCCTTTTCCTTTCCACTGATATTTCAATTTTTTTTTTTTCTGAATTCCCATTCTTCATGGAGATAATGCTGCTAAAATGTCAGCTCTCCTCTGAAAGGAGGAAAATGTTTAATAATAATGTGGTCTAAAGTCCTCTATTGATAGGCGACCTCAAGGCCAGGATCCCTGCCTCCTTTGCCAACACACTTCTCGCTTTTCTTGTAACAGAAATTCGACTTGAGCTGCATAATTGTTTGTTAGATAATCAGCCTCCCAGCCTACTGCAGCGTGACAGTTCATGAAGAGAGCTGCTGCTGCTGCTGGCTCTCTTTGTACTGTCTGCCTGTTAGCTGTGTTCCTCACACCAGCAAGATTTAGATCATCTAAGACCATTTACAGTCTTGTCTTGTCACCATGTAAAAATCTGAATTCATTGGTGCAGTCAGTAATAGAGCTCAAGCCTTCTTTCCCCCTGATTTCTTGCATTGATTGGTGCTGGTAAAACTTTAGTAACTTAAGTGATGGTTTTCTGGAAGCCCTTTTTACCTCCCCCACAACCCCACACCCTCACAACCAACCCTTGGGTGCTGGGCAGTGAGAAAGATATGGCATTGCTCTATAGGAGAAAGAAGTTATAAATGCTTTGCATATGACACTCTCCCACCTTTGCTTCTCAAAGCAAACTGGGTTTCTGTGTGCCCCTTGGTGTCTCCCCAGACTTTATATCCCCAAGAATGTATTCAGTACAAGACTAATGGCATCTTGTGTGCTATTCTTTCTCCACCCCAGTCTTGTGGAAGGAAAACACCGGAGATGATTTAGGGTAATGGGAAATAGTGCTAGAACCCAGGGCATGACTGCATTTGAATGTGAAGTAGAAATTGTCTCGGAACCCCACTGGAGAGCGATTCAGCTGGAGAGAGTGGGGCACCTGGCTCTCAGAGGTGCTGTGCGGCCAGACAGCAGTGTGCTGGACTTCCTAATGGCGAGCTCACAGGTTAAGTGAGAAACAGGCTGCACTTCTGACTTGGGAGTCTCTGCTGAACTTTATAGAAAACTGACTTCAGCAGCAACTGCTGTCTAGAGAACAATTTGGCATCTCTTTTTGCCAGAGTAACTTCTAACTCAAGAGTAGGCAACTTTTAATTATGGTACCGGATGGAGGCAGCAATGAATAATTTAGAATAAAGATTGAAAAATATGGAATAAAGTGTAGTAGACTAATTGCTCAGAAGAAGTTTTATTGTGTGAAAATGAATGTGTTTAAACTTGAAATACAGAGGATCATTTCCTCTCTACCCTTGAGGGTGATTGCAGTCCCTTTTAAGAAGCTGTTAAAAGTCCCCCTCAAGATCATCTTCTCTTTGAATTTTCCTTTCTAATGTGACTTTTGACAATTATATCTTTATCGTTCACTAATAGAATATCTCCATGTCTGCAGGGATGCAGGGAAATATGATGGCTGAAAGAAACGCTAATCTACATGCGCACTTTATTAGCTAAGAAATCCCTCCTCCATACATTCTTCCAGGCATGCCTCCGCACATCCCATCTGCTATGTGGGCTCAACTCTGCATTATGGATGGGAAGGTGATGGACTTGTCCATAAGAAATGGACGCTTGATAGGAGAAGGAACATATTACATAGAGCTAACAGGCTAAAGCTTTGGGATCATGCCAATTAAGTTTAAACCTTGAGTAGGCCTCCTACTGTGGACACAATTTGGGGAAGCTGACTAATCTCTCGAGCCTCAGCATCCTCATTTGTACAGTGGTGTCTGACAGTGACACCAACTTCACCAAGTTGCTGTGAGACCCAAATGAAATGCCCCAGAGTAAAATGCTGGAACATAGAAAGCAGGCAATGAAGGCCAGGAGTGGTGGCTCTCGCCTGTAATCCCAGCACCTTGGGAGGCTGAGGCAGGTGGATCACCTGAGGCCAGGAGTTCGAGACCAGCCTGGGAAACATGGTGAAACCCCATCTCTACTAAAAATACAAAAACTAGACAGGTGTGGTGTCACGCACCTGTAGTCCCAGCTACTCGGGAGGCTGAGGCAGGAGAATCGCTTGAACCTGGGAGGTGGAGGTTGCAGTGAGCTGAGATCACACCACTGCACTCCAGCCTGGGCAACAGAGTTAGACTCTGTCTCAAAAAGAAAAAAAAGGAGAAAGTAGTCAATCAATGCTGGTTCTTCCTCCTGTCATGTTCACTTGGAAAGAGAGTGGGCCTCCTGAATTCACCTTCAATAATTCTCCTGTAACTCAAGGTAACTTTGTCAAACTCCAAGATTGGTTTATTTTGCTCTGGGTTAAAACCAGGAATTAAAAGTCAAGTCTCCTAAAGCACTACTGAACTAAACCAAGACACTGACATTTTTCCTTCTCCGTGAGAATTGGGAGCCCTTAGTGATATCATAAAACGTCAGTCATTTTTGCAAAGAAGGAGGTATGACCCTGAGAAGTCAGCTTGACATTCAGTCGGAATATTGTTTGTTAAATGAGGAGTTAAGGTTGAAAATCATCTCTGTATCCTTCCTCTAGCCTTGCAAACATTTTAAGGTGTAGCCTTGACAGCAAGACAGGATAGTGTTTGCTTTTATTAAAAGGTCTTTCCTGTTCCTTGCGTGAAGCCATTCTCTTGATCCCAGTGGGGGCTGGATGAAGGAAGAGCAAAACAAACCACGAAGACAGCCTGGAGCCGCAGCCAGCTCTGCTGACTTCTGAACTTCACACTCTCACTGCCCAGATGGCCAGGGGTGTTTCCTCCTCTGCTGGTCTTTTTTAAGGCAGGATGTTTGTTGTTATTGTTGTTGTTTTTCTGGTTGGTTCTTAAGAAATTATTTTCTACGTCTTGAAAATGTCAGCTGGAACCTACACCAGTTGTTGGTGGGGTGTGAGAGCTATCCTTTACATGGACTTGGAGCATTTGCAACCAGAGCCTCCACATTGAAATAAACATTTAAAAATGCATATCTGTGGATATACAGTGGGGGATCTTCCATTGTGGTAAAAATATGTATAACATACAATTTCCCCTTTAATCACTTTTACATGTATAGTCTGTGGCATTAAGTACCTTCACATTGTACATACAGGGTTTAATTAATAGGATCTTAAAACTTAAAAGGGTATTGATGCACATCTCTGTTGCCTTTTACATTTCACAGTAATTAGAAGGAAAAAACACACTCTAGGTTGAAAGGCTGTCCTTTCTTTTGGTTGTCCTTGTCCCTGGAAAAGCTGTCTTCCCCCTCAGGGCCTTTGACCTCCCCCGGCTCTCCCTCCCATCTTCAGACGCGCCCAGGGCCAGCCTGAGTCAGTAGCCCTTTCTTCAGCGCTCCCTCTTCTCTTGTTGTGCATTAGAATGTTTGGAGTGTTCTGTGGAAAGCTGGTCCTTACATTTTCCAGTCAGTTATGCATCTCACTCATAAACCTGTTTCTCCCCCCATGCTCTTTAATATTCTGCTTTCTTAATTATGGTTGAGCTGCCTTTAAACAGTCTTAGATTGTTCAATGTGAGTGGCTTCAACAAGCCTCCCATAAGCCTCTTATCCCCTGGCCCCCTTTCCATGATCCAACCCCAAATCTCCAGATACCCCCTGCTTTTTTTATGTTTTTTTGTTTGTTGGTTGGTTGGTTGGTTTTGGGGTTTTTTTTTTTTTTGAGGCAGAGTCTCGCTCTGTCACCCAGGCTGGAGTGCATTGGCACGATCTCGGCTCACTGCAACCTCCACCTCCCGGTTTCAAGCAATTCTTCTGCCTCAGCCTCCTGAGTAGCTGGGATTACAGGTGTGGGCCACTATGCCCAGCAAATTTTTGTATTTTTAGTAAAGGCAGAGTTTCACCATGTTGGCTGGGCTGGTCTCGAACTCCTGACCTCAAGTGATCTGTCCTCCTCAGCCTCCCACAGTGCCGGGATTACAGGCATGAGCCGCTGCACCAAGCCCCGGATACCTCCTGCTTGACCAGACCTTCTGCAAACACACCTTAGATCCCTCTCAAATCTAGATGCTTCTCCAACACTGGCTTCTAGGTTCTTTATGAAACCTCTGCTGGCCGGCAGTATATAACCCACCACCCAGCCTGCCAGGCACGTCATTCAGCTGTGTTAGACAGTTTCGAGGGATCTGCACCTGTCGTGAGCACTGGCCCAACGTTCTCAAAGCATCCCACTCATCCCTGTGATTCTGGCAAAGCCTGCCCCAGCTTTCTTTCCTCGATGGTTGAAATAGCACCCAATGAGAAAAAAACAGTGGCCTGTATTTATTACACTTACACATGTCACAAGAATCCCTGTAGTGTCATTGAAAGCTTTCTTCTAGCATGCAAAATGATTGTCACTATGATGTAAGTTTCTAGAAATGCCTTATTTCATCTAAAATTATGAGAGAAGGTAAAATGATGAACTATCAAAGTCACACTACATGTTGGCCGGCTGCCTTCTACCACTCACTCCATCCCTCCCCAGGCTTTCTGACTTAAATTTAGATCACATGAGACCGTTGCAGTGGAGAGAGTGTCCACTTTCTCAATCTAAAAGCAAGCTCGTGAAGACCATTAAATATGATCACAGGAACAAACATTAAAGGTACCACACGTAATGGACCACTTAAGACAGAAAACTACGATCTTAGGGCTTAGGGGAAAAAAACACTCAAACAGCACAGGCTTCCAGTCTCCCCAGTCTCTGAGAGGTTGGGGATTTTTTTTTTTAATAAAGTACAAGGGCTCCTTGAACATGAACACAGAACGAGCGTTGCACCTGTATTCATTCATTTCGCTCTTTTAACACATTGATGCTCCTAAGTCAGATTTGTAGAAGAGGAAGGAGCAGATGCATCATGAGAGCACTGTGCTTGGCCAGGCGCGGTGGCTCATGCCTGTAATCCTAGCACTTAGGGAGGCCAAGGTAGGAGGATCGCTTGAATCGAGGAGTTCAAGACTAACGTGGGTGACATGGCAGATCCTGTCTCTACTAAAAATATTTTAAAAATTAGCCAGGCATAGTGGCACATGCACTGTAGTCTCAGCTACTCAGGAGGCTGAGGTGGGAGGATTGCTTGAGCTTGGGAGGCAGAGGTTGCAGTGAGCCAAGATCACCCCACTGCATTCCAGCCTAAAGCAACAGAGCCAAGCTCAAAAAAAAAAAAAAAAAAAAAAAGGCCAGGCACGATGGCTCCCTCCTATAATCTCAACCCTTTGGGAGACTGAGACGGGCAGATCACTTGAAGTCAGGAGTTGGAGACCAGCCTGGCCAACATGGCAAAACCCCATCTGTACTAAAAATACAAAAATGAGCTGGGCATCGTGGTGCATGCCTGTAATTCCAGCTACTCTGGAGGCTAAGGCCCAAGAATCACTTGAACCTGGGAAGCAGAGGTTGCGGTGAGCCAAGAACATGCCACTACACACCATCATGCCCGGCCTGTTTTTTTGTGTGTGTGTTTGTTTTGGGTTTTTTTTGAGCCTGGGCAACAGAACAAGACTCTGTCTCAAAGAAAACAAAACAGAACACTGTACACGAGTGTTCCTGGGCCCAGCAGAGTGCTCGAACCAGTCAGCACTTTGCCCTCTTTTGGGTGAGATGAGATCTTTAAAATCACTTATTCCCATATATTCCGTTTTTTGGCATTGCTACACTATTCTATTTGAGAGTAATAAAAGATTACCCATGTGGATTTCTTACTATTTCATGTGGAGAAATGCAGCTTTTCTAGCGGCGAGCCTTTCTTCCATTTCCCAGAGTCCGGTTACCCTCACCGCACCCCAGGTTTGCTGTAGGAGGATGAGATTCCCTACATGTAGGCGTCTTTAGAGTGAACCTGTTGCTCAGGGCCCGCGAGCCCACAGGGCTCCATGCCCACTGAGCAGGCTCGTGGAAGTCGGCACGTAGCTCAGATGTGCTGATTTCCAGCCAAGGACATGCTTTGTGTCAACGATACAGGGGCCTGTTGTTCTCAGTAACAAGGGCAGAGCCGCTCCCGGGACTCCAGTTGGTATTGGTAATGCAAGCCCTTGCACCTAGTGTGGTGTGGTCAGTATAAATTAATATCGACAGCTTCATGTTGTACTTTAATTTGAAGTACAGGAAAGGCTGCTTGCCAAACTGTATTTGTAGATCATTTAAAATTTATGCTTCATTTAAAATGCAAAATACGAATGGAAATAATTACTGTGTATCCGGAAATGTCTATTCAACTAACAAGTTTATTAATTGATCCTTCTCTTTACATGTTTTACGGGCCTTGGAATACACTTTGCTAATATCACAGCATAGGAAGATTTAACCCATATGAATTCAACTCTGTAGCCTTGGTGAAAGAAAAGAACCATGTATTTGTCATTCACTGTGGCCCCTGATGTATGCCAACGACTTCATTTGGTGCAGGGCTGAAGAAATGGCAGTGTGTTCCAATACTTCACAACAGTGGGGCCTCATTAAGAGATGCTAGGGTATTGAGAGTGAAGTGTTACATAGTGTTTTTCATAAGTCTTCTAAAAGATTTTTCAGAGTTGCTGACTTAAGAATTTGGCCTCTGAGTAAGATGAGACGTCCTTACTACGTTATAAAGCCTTCATGGATCTTTATTTCTAACAGTTCATTTTTAAACTTTTGTTCCATTTCATTTTATTTTGTCCATTTTTTGTCACCAAAAAATTATTTTTAAATGTAACAGCTCTTCTAGAATGCACAGATCAATTTTATTCCACTAAAAAACAGGACTTCAATAATTTAATTGAAGAATTCTAGTGAGCATTTCCAGAGCCTTTCCAAGAAAGCTATACTGTTTAACTTTGAGTGACTCAGCTTCTAGGACCCTGGTCCACCACACCTACAAAATGAATTTAATAAAGCATGAAGGTCACCAGATCCTCTACTATTTCTTCGTGGAGTCACTCAGCTAGTGTTTATGTTGTGCCTGCTCTGTGCGAGAGACTGTGCCACCAATATAACCACTGGTCACAGTTATTTTCTAGAGCCATACTGCCTGATATCCCATGTGGCTAAGATTGACAGTTCAGTTTCTGGATTGTTCCAGTCCCATTTCCAGTGCTTTTAGTAGCCACATGAGGCCAGTGAACACACGATACATCTTCCATTGTGATAGAAAGTGGCAGTGGACAGCTTTGTTCTAGAGTATTTCCGTTTCTGAAATACATGTTTAAGAAGTTTGGAAAGGAATTAGTGTAGAGTATGAGAAGGGTTACATTTTTGGTGAATATGAAGATTTAACATAATGTTGGTTCAAAAATGACCAAAGATACAAGTGTAGACACCAGGCTTTTGAAGTAGCTAATATGTTAAGCAGCTGTGCATTATATAGACAGAATATTCACTATGTCCCACTCAGCCCTGTGTTTGACACCATTTCACCTTGGCTTCTGCCTTTCTTTCCCTTCTTTGCCTATTGAGATTTTTCCTGTTCTTTCTATCCTTTTTTTTTTTTGAGGCAGAGTCTTGCTGTGTCACCAGGCTGGAGTCCAGTGGCACGATCTCAGCTCACTGCAGTCTCCACCTCCCGGGTTCAAGTGATTCTCCTGCCTCACCCTCCCAAGTAGCTTTGACTACAGGAATGCGCCACCACTCCCAGCTAATTTTTGTATTATTTAAATAGAGATGGGGTTTCACCATGTTGGCCAGGATGGTCTCGATCTCTCTTGACCTCATGATCCGCCCACCTTGGCCTCCCAAAGTGCTGGGATTACAGGTGTGAGCCACCGCACCAGGCCTCCTGTCCTTTCTTTAATGCACTATTCCAGCTTTTTTTTAATGTCTTGCCAGCTTTTGCTGATTTTCATGCCTCCCTCTGCAACCTGTGATCTCTTGACTTTAATAGTAATGTTTATACAGAGTCTTGACTGCACACTCTCTTCTGTCATCGTTGTTTACTGTGTCTCATTGTCCCCAATCCATCAGAAGTTCTTGGTACACAAAGTCCCTGAAGCTGTATGAACAATGCCCTGACGTCTTGAAAGGACTTGCCATAGGTGGTTATTTGATCACTTAGCAGATGCCTTTGGGATCTCTCCAAGGCACAATGTGGCAAGTAAATATATTAGTCAATATTTACAGAACCAAGAGAAAGCCAGCAATGATTAATGCATAAACAGTCATAAATTGGCCATTTTATTTGTTTATAAAAGCTATCATTTACCACAGAGAAGTACAAGTGAATATCAAGTTCAGATCAAGACCTTTGGACTGAGCTTGGCTTTTTTTTTTTTTTTTTCTTTAAAGATTACACTTCTCCCCCAAATCAAGCAGATTAACCGTAGGAAGTTTCTTGCCTGCTAACACAATATAAATAGATTGCATGCAAGGGGAAGGACCTTATCAGGGCAGATTTTAGTATTTACACTAAACCCAAAAGATTTTTATTTCCTTAATTATACTTGTGAGTGAAAAACAAAAATTGTAGCAGGAGTCCCAAGAGCACACTTTGGCCATGGGCTTTCGAGCTGTGAGTTGAAGCACTTTATTCAGCATGTGGCTGCAGGGTTGTAGCTCAGGTTGTAGACAGTGCATTCTCTTCAGGTCCCAGGAAACAGTGTCATACCTGTGGAAGCCACCAGAATGCACCTTCATCTTCTCCAGTGGTGGCGAGGTTGAGGCCAAGCATCAGAAGTGCTGAGTGCTGGGAAACTGTGGAGCTGGATAGATGGCAGTGCCTGCTGGGAAGCACACAGCCCTGGGTTGAGGCAGGGAAGCAGGGCCGCCCAGTTGGGATGCATTCGTACTACTGGCCCCTCACAGTACCGTCATGTGTGGGTGGTCGCGCTTGTCCTACAGGAAGTAAACCACAACTACTCATCTCACACAGTCAGCCTGGCACCTCCTTGGAATTCCCAAAACACTTTCCAATAAACATTGGAAAGGAAGAAAGTTTAGTTGTTAACAAAAAAATGTATGTTGCCTTATGCCCAAAAGCATTGAAAGCAGGGACTCAAGCAGGTACTCGTGCAGCCCTGTTGATAGCAGCATTGTTCCCAGTAGCTGAAAGGTGGGAACCCCCTTGTCTGTCAGCGGGGATCAGCTAAATATGGCACACACATACTATGGAACATTATTCAGCCTTGGGAAGGACACCTCCTATCACACGGATGAACCTTGAGAACATTATGCTAAATGAAATACACCAGACACGGAAGGACAGATACTGCTTGATTCCGCTTGTAGGGGCCTGTAGAGCCGTCAGATTCATAGACAGGAAGTCGAATGGTGGTTGTCAGGGGCCAAGGGGAGGGGCATGGAAAGTTGCTGCTTAATGGGTAGAGTTTCAGTTTTGCTAAATACAGAGAGTTCTGGAGGTTGGTTGCCCGACACCATAAATGGACTTAACGCTACTGAACTGTACACTTAGAAATGGTTAAAATGGTAAGTTAGGCCAGGCATGGTAGCTTGCGGCTGTAATCCCAGCACTTTGGAAGTCTGAGGCAGGCATATCACTTGAGCCCAGGAGTTCAAGACCAGCCTGGACAACATAGCAAGACCCCCATGTCTGCAACAATTTTAGAAATTAGCTGGTGGCTTACACCTGTAGTCGTAGCTACACAGTGTGCTGAGGTAAGAGGATCACTTGAGCCCAGGAGGTTGAGGCTGCAGCGAGCCGTGATCACATCACCGAACTCCAGAATGAGACCCTGGGTCACAAGAAAAGAAAAGAAGATGGTAAATTACATGTTATGTGTATGTTACCAAAATTAAAGTTCTTAAAAATATATATTTTAGGCCAGACACAGTGGCTCACACCTGAAATCCCAGCACTTTGGGAGGCCGAGGCAGGCAGATCACCTGAGGTCAGGAGTTCAAGACCAGCCTGGCCAATATAGTGAAACCCCATCTCTACTAAAAATACAAAAATTAGCCAGGCGTGGTGGTGGGAGCCTGTAATCCCAGCTGTTCGGGAGGCTGAGGCAGAAAGAATTGCTTGACCCGGAAGGCAGAGGTTACCGTGAGCCGAGATCGCGCCACTACACTACCAGCCTGGGTAACAGAGTGAGACTCTGTCTCAAATAAATAAATAAATAATATATATATACGTATTATATAGATAGATAGATAGATTTCTTACAAAACATTTTCATGTTTAAAAATAACAAATCAGGCCGGGCCCAGTGGCTCACGCCTGTAATCCCAGCACTTTGGGAGGCCGAGGCGGGTGGATCACGAGGTCAGGAGATCGAGACCATCCTGGCTAACACGGTGAAACCCCGTCTCTACTAAAAATACAAAAAATTAGCCGGGTGTGGTAGCGGGCGCCTGTAGTCCCAGCTACTCGGGAGGCTGAGGCAGGAGAATGGCGTGAACCCGGGAGGCGGAGCTTGCAGTGAGCCGAGATCGCGCCACTGCACTCCAGCCTGGGCGACAGAGCTAGACTCCGTCTCAAAAAAAAAAAAAAAAAAAAAAAAAAAGAATGCATTCTGTTGATTAAATGTGTTATGAGTAACAGTATCTTGTTTTGCTGTACTTCCAAGCAAAATGTAATTCTTTCAGTCCTCCCTACCGTTCTCACTCCATAATAATATTACTTAAGGTTTGTATAGCATGACATTTACAACGTGCTTGCGTTTTACACTGACTCAACGTGTGCAGTACAGTGATGTATAGTGAAGTATTCACATCCTCATCTTAGAAATGAGGAAATAAATTCAGGGAGTTTACATGATTTAACCACACATAAGGAGGGGCTGCGTTCTCTCTGAGCCCTTCTACCTCACACAGCCACCAAGCTCCTTTGTGCAGAGCCCATGGAGGGTTGGAGTGGCCACACTGGGGTAGGTGCAGGCCAGAGACTGGATGCAACAGGAACATTGCCTGCTTCCCAAAACCACTGTTCTACTGCCCGGGGAACACACCCTTCTGAGAGCTGACTTCTAACAAAGCAAGGTCCTTGGACTTGCCCTGCGGCTTCTTTCCTGCAAGAAGTATCTTCCAGCATCCTACCAACTTTTATTTCTTAAAAAAGGTTGCTCCTTGCCAGGCATTGGTTGATCAGCAGAGGAGCTCGCATTAGTTTCAGTGCAGTGTTGGGAGCAAGCACTTGAGTGCCCAGCAACATAGGCTGCTCATGATCTAAGATTCATGGAAAAAGTCTTCTGCGCTGTTACCTGCAGCACATCAACACCTGAATTTTCTTATCATCTTGTGTGGCTATTGAACCACAGGGAACCCAAGCTTAGTCAATAGGAAATATAGAAATATTCATTGGTTCAACTGTATATGGAGGGCCTTGTATATATTCCAGGGGCTGTATCCTATCTTGCCTCTAGGTAAATAAGAGATGGTCCCGAGCCTCAAAGAGTTTATCAGCCATTCTTTATTCTTCAGCTAATATGAACATTGAATCTTTTACATTAGAAGTTGCCCATGCAGGGCACGCCTGTAATCCCAGCAACCTGGGAGGCCAATGCAGGAAAATCACTTGAGGCCGGGAGTTTGAGACCAGCCTGGGCAACATGGTGAGACCTCATCTCTACCAAAAATAAATTTTAAAAAAAGTTACCCTTAAATTTCTTTCTCTAACCCAGCCTCAACTTTGTACTCAGGCAGTAACTCTTTGTACAACATTCCTGGCACCATATTCAGCTTATACAGAACCCTCCAGGCAAGGACAGGTCACTGCTAAGTGAGAGAGCTCTGGTTATTATAGTTCTTCCTTAAACACTGCACTCAAAACGACTTCCTTCTAACGTTTGTCCCTTGGTTCACATTCTGCCCTCCTTTCGATTTTTTGTATGGCATGGCCCTCCAAGAGATTTCAGTGTCAGTGTGGTGCTGCCAAGTCTGTGTGACTGTTCACACACTCGGGCTCCATTCACACACCCCAAGATTGCATGAGTTTTTGCTGCAGCCACTCACAGTCAGGCCCCAGTGAATCCCTGTCCTCTGAAGCTGCAGGTAGGAGCGCCCCAAGGGCATCTAGATGTCAAAGAAGAGGATGCTCACATGTGCCTAAGGGTCATCCATGAAGGCTTCGTGGAGGAGGTGGCTTTTGGGATAGATCTTAGAAAGCTCAGAGAGTTTTAACAAAGATTGGTCCTTGAAGATTACTAATCTTTTGACTTTATAAATATTTGCATATATCTTCTTCCAGTCTCTCTCTTATTTTTTGACATTATTTATAATGTCTTCTTAAAACAAGTTTTAAATTTTGCTATAGTGAAATCTATATATCATTTCCTTTATGGGTTATTCTATTGTTACCTCATTTAAGAAATCCTTCTCTACTTCAGAATAATAGAGTTCTCACTGTTTTCTTCCAATATGTAGAGTTATAATTTTCAAGTTTATGCCTTTGTTCCATATTGGGTTTATTTGGAGGCCTGGTATGTGGTAGGAATCTAATTTTATTTCTCTCCAGCCAAAAGTCAGATGGTAGTCAGCCTTTCTCTGTTGATTTGTGTCACCTCTGTTATAGACTATCCTGCACATGCTGAGTGTCTTTGTGGGTTCTTTCTTCTTTTCCATTGATTAATTTGTCTATACTTGTGCCAGTACCCATGGAATTTATTAGCATAGTTTTGTGGTATGATTGATAGCTAGTAGAAAAGTCCTCTTTCTTTGTTCTTTTGGTTTTGTTTTATTTTTAAAGTTATCTGACTATTTATGCCATTACCCTGTTAGTTCACTCTCGAGTTGCTATAAAGGCATCCCTGAGACTGGTTAATGGATAAAGAAAAGTAGTTTATTTTGGCTCATGGTTCTGAAGGCTGTGCAAGCATGGCACCAACATCTGCTGGGCTTCTGGTGAGGGCCTCAGGAAGCTTCCACTCAGGGCAGAAGGTGAAGGGGGAGCCAGTGCATCACATGGCAAGAGCGGGAGCAAGAGATGGGGTGGGAGGTGCCAACAAGCAGACCTCCTGAGAACTCAGAGTGAGAACTCACTCATTATCATGAGGACAGCACCAAGCCATTCATGAGGGATCCGCCCCCGTGATCCAAACACCTCCCACCGGGCCCCACCTCCAACATTGAGGATTACATTTCACCATGAGTTTTGGAGGGGACCACCATCCAAACCACATCAACCCTTTATTGTAAGTTTCAGAACTAATTGGCCAAGTAACCAAAAATGAGCTTGGGATTTTTATTGGACTTGCATTGAACTGAGTAAGTTTCAGAGAAGTGATGTCTGTACAGTGTTAAGTCTCCTCATCCATGAGCAAACTATTTTCCTCCATTGACTCAGACTCTTTTTATGTCCCTCAGTGAAAGGTTATAAGGCTTGCACCTTCATTTCTTTTTATTTGTTAGAATATTCAATATTTATGTTCCAGACCACAGAACACCTCTACAGTAATAAAAACTGTAGTAATGAAAAACACGTTTTAAAGCAGTTTTGGGTTCTATCGGGGTTGGGAGGGGAAGAGTGCTAGCTTTTATTTATTTTCTCTTGGGTAACTCTTGTATCAATAGTATTTCATACAAATGTGACACTAGCTGTTGCCAAGCAAAGTCCTTGAGGCACATCACAGGAGACTTGTGCCCCTTGGTTGACATCTGTTCCATCAGCATTTGGTTCAGCAGTTGTTCACCAAACAGTAAATCCACTAATTGCATCATGCATATGCTTTCTTTCTTTCTTTTTTTTTTTTTTTTTTTTTTTGAGACAGAGTCTTGCTCTGTCACCCAGCCTTGAGGTGCAGTGGCGCGATCTTGGCTCACTGCAACCTCTGCCTCCCAGGATCAAGCGATTCTCCTGCCTCAGCCTCTTGAGTAGCTGGGATTACAGAAGTGCACTGCCACACCCAGCTGATTTTTGTACTTTTAGCAGGGACGGAGTTTCACCATGTTGGCCACGCTGATCTTGAACACCTGACCTCAAGTGATCCACCCACCTCAGCCTCCCAAAGTGCTGGGATTACAGGTGTGAGCCACTGCACCTGGCCACATACGCATCTTTACCCACAGGAGGATTGTAGATAATTTTGCCAAATGTGTTTCTTAAATTTAGAATTACTTTATCTGTGGAATATTATTTTCCTAATGAATCATTCTTGTTTCTGAAGATCCCTTGCCGTATGCTATCAATAGTCTGTGTCCTGGTTTTCAATCTAACATTATGGAAATCTTCTCCTCCAACACACTTATTTGCCTGTATCTAGTCTTCTCACATTTCTTCCATGCCACATGACTTCTCATAATTTGCTTAAGTGATAGTAGGTTCAACCTCTGATTTTCCAATATAGTGTTTGATCACATCAGCATTTATGTTAAAATCTCAATCCATTACTGCTCATGAAAAAATACTTGTTTTTAATACTGTGAACCCATATTCAGACCCACTTAAAAACCAGCACTCACAATTTCGTTGGGAGAATCCTGTCCTGACATATATGATTATTTGAAAATTATAGTAAACAGGCCAGGCGTGATGGCTCATGCCTGTAATCCCAGTACTTTGGGAGGCCGAGGTGGACAGTTTGCTTGAGCCCAGGAGTTCAAGACCAGCCTGGGCAACGTGGTGAAACCCAGTCTCTACAAAAAATGCAAAAAAAAAAAATTAGCTTGGAGTCATGGTGCACCCCTGTAGTCCCAGCTACTCAGGAGGCTGAGATGGGAGGATCACTTGAGCCTGGGAGGTTGAGGCTGCAGTGGGCTGAGATTGTGCCACTGCGTGACAGAGTGATACTGTCTTAAAAAAAAAAAAAAAAGAAATTATAGTAAACTACATTTTTTTAAATGCTGCAATGGATAAAAATGGTTACAACTAGATAAGAAGCCTCTAAATTGCCTGAACACCTAAGGCTTGTTTGCTAGTTGACATCTGATCTATTTCTGACACTGAAAATTTCAGTGCTTTAGGGTGCTAAAAGGAAAAAAGAGGGTTTGCTAGGAATCCTGCAGTTGCTGAGGGGGTACTCTGATAAGGGAATTTTAAGCAATTACAGAAAATCTCATTAAAGTTTTTAAAAAATCTTTAACCAGATTAAACTTATACAATTTTGTTATAATTTGTGTTTCTCCAGGTTCCAATTGTGGACAAGATAAGGACCATTGCTCAGGCTGTCTATGGAGCCAAAGATATCGAACTCTCTCCTGAGGCACAAGCCAAAATAGATCGTTACACTCAACAGGTAAAAGTTCTACTTTTAGGGGAAAAGAAAAAATTCACCTTAGGCTCTCAGAATACTCAGCTTGACTTGAGGATTTGTACATGTCTCACCAGCTAACCTTTGCTTAATCTGTTGTATGGTTAACAAGATGAAAGTAATATCCTCAGGTAGAGTGTAGACTATATTTAGAACTTTATGGTGAGGCATGTATCCTCTGATCCATGCATCATTTACTTCTGTGACTATAAATGTGTCTGATATGGGTGGTATCCCTGTTTTTAGGTGATGTGTGATCTTTCATCCCTCCCACTCAGCCCAGAATGTTGAAACTATCCTTTGGAGTAGAGCTGCGGAGTCAGATTTAGATGAATTGCAATGCTTCCTCTTCCTTACAGGCCTCTTACTACCTTAAAAATGCTAGCGTGGTGCCGGGGTAGGCAGATAGGAGTGCAGCCTATAAAGATGGGAATGTTTGCTGTTCTCCTTACGCAAGCGGTTCACTGGCTTTTTACTGAGCTTGTCCGCTGAGGTTGAAGGCTCCATCATCTTCTACCTCTAGCCACTGACAAAGGCAAGTAGGCAAACAGCTGGGAAGGTGGCTGTGATCTGACAGCATGCATCACCATCTAGTCCAGTGACAGTCATGATCAATCAACTCCACTACAGGAGGCTCAGCCACCTTCACCAAAAGGACCGTATGCCTCGAGTGTCCCTCCTACTTTGGTGTAGTCAGATAGATAGCAGTCAGAACGCTTTAAGGGCCTGCTGGCTAAAGAACTTCATGATGGGTAGCGTTGACCTTTTCTTTAAAAAAAATCTCCAACTCCTTATTCTTTTTTGTAAACCCATTTGAAATTTTGTTAAATGCTACCATTGCCAGCCAGGGTATTTGTTCTCCTAGGTTTGGTAAAATAGTCAGCAACTCAGAAAGTTCTAAATTCTTAGAATTTTCCCTGTATGTTCTTGGCTTATCCTTTACAAAAAGGATTCCCAAGCACTGCTCTGTGCACAGGCATTGTGGTGAAATTTTCATTCATGTGCAATGAACCAGGTAAAATAAGGTCATTCTCATAAGGTTGGTTTGGTTTTTTTTCCCATGAGTTTTTAATAATGATATTTAAGACTATCATTTATTCTAATATTAAGTCTTTTCTCCTTTCAGTGTTAAAATGTTATTTCTTTTATGAAGTAATCTGGTGAGAGTATATGGCATATTGGTTGGTTTTTTTCTTTTTAATATGCCTACTGACAAAATTTTTACATTAGCAAACCCGTATTAGTTCATAGAAATTACTTCAATATTTAACCATGTCTGAAATTCAAAATTCTGGCACCATTTCTGAAAGACAGTTGTGATTGTCACTCAGCAAAATTCTTATCAGTATAGAAGAGTGGAGATTTCAAAAAGAAAATGGCCCCAAGTCCAAGTCCTCCCTGAGTTGATAAGACTCTAAGATCTTCCAAATAGTTTTAGGCTAAGTCTTATGAAAATTTAACTAAAGATTTCATTCCCTTTATCTCTATCAAGGAAATATTCCTTAAAAGTGATGTCAACCGGGCACGGTGCTCACACCTGTAATCCCAGCACTTTGTGGGGTCAAGGCAGAGGATCAGTTGAAGCCAGGAGTTTGAGACCACTCTGGGCAACACAGCAAAACCTCCATCTCTATTTTTATTTTTTTTTTAAAGTTAGTGTCAAGTATGTGGTTGCAATGAATTAGCAAAGCCTCTAAAGGAACACTGTGTGCCATTTAATCAGAACCAGGCTTTGAGGACACTGTGCTTTTTGTGAGACACCACATGTGACTTCCTGCTCTTTCACCTTTGGAACTCTGGGTCAGACATAGACTTTGGTCCTTAAAAACAAGAAGCTTAAATAGTGACCTCATCTTGGTTCTTATAATGTAATCGCAGATCAAATAGCCATGATTCATAAACCAACACAAAGGAACCCTTTGCTTCCTGACTGACTCCAGAATGAGTGAACAACATGAGTAAGAGCCTCGTCGCAGAGCCTTTCTCCAGACTACCTTGCTGGGTCCCGGATATTAATAGTCTTGGAAAGTGGTTTCTACAGCTGCTGCTTTGCCTGAAAATAGCCATGCTTTCCCCAAACATGCACATAACACTGCCTTCTCTTAAAGAGAGCCTCCAAAATAAACAATAGTCACCCTTGACCTGCTAAACAGTCATCACATGGAGATGAGTTTTTATCCTCACCTTCTTGCTTCTTCAGTGAACAAGTAGTAACAAGCAGCTCCTGCGTGTGCCTCGATCTGATCCGGCATACCATTGCTGCCGAGACTGTATAAAGTGCAAATTGAAAAGCACAGGAGACTAACATCTATATCAGTGAACACATTTTCTTTCCTTTCTCACAGGGTTTTGGAATTTTGCCCATCTGCATGGCAAAGACCCACCTTTCTCTGTCTCACCAACCTGACAAAAAAGGAGTGCCAAGGGACTTCATCTTACCTATCAGTGACGTTCGGGCCAGCATAGGCGCTGGGTTCATTTACCCTTTGGTCGGAACGGTGAGTGAGTCACATTTTCCAAAAACCCTCCCCATTCTGCATTGCCGTGGTGCCTCAAATCGTTATGCTCCACCTGCTCTTTAAAAATCATGGATTAGGGAAAATTGGGAGTAATTAATAGTACAGTATTCGCTATTTTTCTAAACGCTGTGTCTCACCTACTTTTGCCATTGTGGTTTGGATTTTTCTTTTTTTAGATCATGTGTTCAGGATCCTTAGAGTCATAATACTAATTTCCTTCCTAAGGCAAGTAAGAACATAACTTGGGAGAATTCAGTCTGTTATTTAAATGGTAGAATGGCTTAAGACAGTGGTTGTCAACCTTTATCACACATAGCACCCAAAATGATGTAATCACAGTGGGGTTGACTGCTCACACCAGACAGGATCTGCCCAGTCACCCCAAGGGCTGGGGAAAGCAGTCCTCACCCTCTCTCACTTCCCCAGCACGTCAGGTGGGAAGCTCTGGCTTAGGAAATTACTGAATCATAGGAGTTCTCATTTTTGATGTTGTTGTGATGGGATCATGTTGCTATTGGATGATTATTCTGCTATTTTATGTTATCTATGGGGGTAAAGGAGATGAGCAGATAAATAAAAGCTTATCAAAGTGCTTAAAATCCATGAAGATGGGCTTCATTTGGTACAGCTACACAGTGATAGCCTTCCGTTGGTACCGTCAGTAGCCTAAATTTGACTTCTTGTCTTTGGGAGTGCTCCTAAATTTGGTTTAGAACAAAAAAGAATTCTTACAACCTAGCAGATCCCATGGCAAGCAAAGAAAAAAATATTCTAACCCATCATTATCATCATCATTAGTGCAAAGTGATTTGAGCTTAAACAGCATACATTATCATAATTTTTTATAATAAACCATGTTGCTTTATTGTGCAAACAAGCAATAGATAGATAAAAAGTGCAGATTCTTGCCTTGATATTTACATACTTCATCTAATATTGGACACAATGTTTTTTCAATCAGCATTTTTTGAATTCTTCCTGCATGTGAGGCACAGAGATTTTAGGATGAGCAGGTGTGAGACGCATGGGTTTGAATAGCACAGAGGTATCTGGAGAGCACTGTGTCGGTATTCTGAATGCCCTCAGAGCCCAGGGGGATAACAGCTCATTATGCCTGGGGTAGAACTTACCCAGGATGTGGAAGAAGAGGGGATTCTTCAAAAAGAGCTCAGCCTCTGAACTGGCAAAACAGTGAGTTTTGACTCAAAGGCACCAAAGTACTAATACGTGACATCCTCTCCTGGGGTGATCCGATGTGGCTGGAGTTGGATGAGGGGGGGGTGGCTGGGGATGGGAATGGGAATGGGATTGGGATAGCAGGACAGGGTCACATGGCCAAGGATCTTGAAGACCATCTCATGGAACTTGAATCTGATCTCTACACACTGGGGAGCCACGGTAGGGTGGGTTTTTTGTTTGTTTGTTTCTTGGTTTTTTGTTTTTTTGATTTTTTGATTTTAAATAAGGAGGAGAAGAATGTGGTCTGATGTGTATTTTAGAAAAATAGCTCTGGCAGCAATATGGAGAATGTTTAGTGAAAACAGAACCAGGCCCAGAGAGGTGGGTTAATTCAGCTGGGGCCAGAGGCAATCAAGGTCTGCACTTTGGCCACAGAAGTAGATACAGAGAGTGGGGGTGAATTGCAGATGTACTCTAAAAGTATCCTCCTACCGTGGGGGCCGGGGGAAGGGACCGTTCTAGCTTGGTGACTCTGGCTAGTGATGCCATCGGTCATGGAAAGGACACGGGAGAAGGCAGATTGGCAGAGCCAGAAATGAGCCTGGCTTGAACAGAGAGAGCTCAGAGGGTTAATAGGATCTAAGGAGCAGTCTGTGTCTCCACTGGAAATACAGACACAGTGCTTCAAAGAAAGAGGCAGAAGGTCGCCCTGGTGGGTTTAAGGATATGGGTGAAGGCAGTCGTTAAACAAGAGACACAGGGATAGCTGGAAATCAGTGAGAAGACAGTGAAGGAAGACACCCCTGAAACACCCACGTTAATGCAGCCGACTCCTAGCGGGGTGCCTTCCAGGAGGCAGGAAGGAAGGAGCAGCGGCATGGCAGAGAACGTCCAGAAAAATCCCACAGACACCACTCGTAGCAGTGTTGACACAGGGAGAAGGGTCCGGATGAAATGGGTTCTGAATGACATTTTCAGGTCTACAGTTCAGATCAGTGGTTGCCAGGAGTTGGGGGAGGGGAAGCGTTTGACTGCAGAGGGGCAGGAGGGAACTTTTTGGGATAATGCAAATACCCTATGTTTTGACGTGGTAGTGATTCCATGGCTATATACATTCTTCCAGACTCATAGACCTATTCACGTGTGTTGCCCAGGCTGGACTCAAACTCCTGGGCTCAAGCAATCCTCCCACCTCAGCTTCCCAAGTAGCTGTGACTACAGGCTCATGCCACTGTGCCGGGCCTGTGTATAATTTAATTATACCTCAGTTAACAAAAATGGGTGCTGAAGAGCTTGCTTTATATTCGTTAGAATGGCCTCAGTTGGCCGGGCGCGGTGGCTCACGCCTGTAATCCCAGCACTTTGAGAGGCCGAGGCGGGCGGATCACAAGGTCAGGAGTTCGAGACCTGCCTGGCCAAAATGGTGAAACCCCATCACTACTAAAAATACAAAAATTTGCCGGGCGGGGTGGTGGGCACCTATAATCCCAGCTGCTCAGGTGGCTAAGGCAGGAGAATCGCTTGAACCCGGGAGGCAGAGGTTGCAGTAAGCCAAGATTGCGCCATTGCACTTCAGCCTGGGTGACAGAGCAAGACTTCATCTCTAAATACATACATACATACATACATGCATACATACATGCATACATACATGCATACATAGAATGGCCTCAGTGATGGCCACTTTACTCCTGAGCTTTAGTTGGTGAAGGCCTTGGCTTAGGGATAAGAGGGCGGCTGGACAGTGCAGGCCCAGAGAGACTGGACCATCAGGCGAGGTGAGGGGTTACGGAGGTGCCCAAACAGAGCATGAAATGGTAGAGTAGCTGAGGAGGTTAGCCTCAGTCACGATCTGTCCTGTCCTACCCTCTGCGGACTCTAAACCCCGCAGTAGTTCACCCAACAAATTCATTCACTCGGCCAATGCTGCATAAGGCACTCAGCTCGGGGCTACAGGGAGCCCCAACCTAAAGAAGCTTTCTCTGCTTCAGGTAGTTTACAGCTGGTAGACGCAGATAGAAGTGAATTAGCAAAGAAAATAGTTTGGTGTAAAAATTGTGCATTTAACTGAAACCTTAATTCACTACTGAGCATTTAATAGCCACTAAATAAAAACCAGGGGCCCGCACAGTGGCTCACACTTACAATCCAAGCACTTTTGGAAGCCAAGGTAGAAGGATTGCTTCAGGCCAGGAGTTTGAGACCAGCCTGGGCAACATAGCCAGACTTTGTCTCTACTTAAACAAAAATTAGCCAGGAGCCATGGCATGTACCTGGAGTCCCAGCTACTCAGGAGGCTGAAATGGGAGGATTACTTGAGCCCAGGAGTTTGAGGCTAAAGTGAGCTATGATCATATCATTGCACTCCAGCCTGGGAGATACAGTGAGATCTCTGTCTCTAAAAAAATGAAATAAAATAATAAAAAACACAATATAATTTAAAATCTTTGGAGTCACTAAACAAATATACAATGTGAATCTCCTCCCACTCCAGCTAAGGCCACCGTATCCAACACTAGGTAAAGACCAAAGCCGTTCTGGAAAATCAGAATCTGTTGCCATGGCTCATGCCTGGACACCAGGCTGTCCGCTCCTGACGTCACTCTTTCACTTACGACTTGTTAGAAAATGAATGCGTGGAATGGCCCTGGATAGCTGCTGCAGCTCCCTGGTTTCCTGAAGTGAGCCCTCTGTGTCATTATCTGGTCTTCTCAGCCCTCAGCCGAGTTCCTCCTGTGGCCACACACGGGGTCGCAGTGAGTGTCAGTGCACAGTGATGAAATCTCCTGGAACAATCGGGTGTGGGGCATGAGGAAGGGAGTGGTGCCTGACTACAGAAGTTCCTGGAGGTCAGGAAACTCTCACTGGAGGCGGTGGCCCTAGAGGGCTGCTTTCTATGACAGAGCAGGAAGCTGCATGTGTAGTGGGACACACGCACCAGAGGGGCCAGGATCTCCTAATAAGGACTGGTATTTATTTTTACTTGACCCCATTCTGGGCCTTGCCACAGTCTGCTGAAATGCCTTGAACATTCATCACCCGTGTGGGAGACAGGATAGTAATTTCCTGCTGAGATGACTGAGGGGACGGGGAATGGGGACACCAGGGGGACTGGCTCCTGCAGGTGGGAAAATTCTAGCAAAATGAATCACTCTTGTGCTTAGTCACCCAATGTGCACTTATTAGGGTGCTGCTGAAATACATATTCATCTATCCACTCCAGAAAGATAGTCCAAACTGAGACCTCAGGATCAGAAAGCCTCCCATTCTCCTGCAGGGTTCATTCATGTACTCAGTGAATTATTAAATGCCTACAGCACGCAGGGCCATCAGCCCCACAGCTATGAGAAAGATTCAGTCCTTCCCTCACAGGCCTTATGATAGACTCCAGTAAATAAAACCATACAGGCACAGAATGTGGCGGGCTTTATAACAAAGGCAGAAAGCCCCTCTTGTTGTGTCCTCAAGGGAGGCAGAGAAGCTCCCCTCTGGCTCTAGTTGGAGAATCCCAACCCAAGCAAGTCCATCCTTAAACAATAAACATCTCCAGCATTGCTGGCTTTGGAAGACCCCATGGTGAGATGCTGGAGCTTTTTTCCGCTCCAGATTTCGCTTCTAAATATTTACTTTTACTTTCCATGTTCACTTATAGGCCAGGGTTTTTTTTTCCTACCATTGAATTATTTCGTCATGTTCTATTTAATTATTGCTTTAATTGGCATTGGTGACCACAAATAATAATAAATACTATTAACTGGTGTAACAGCTTCACTAGTCTATTTCACTGCCCCATGCTGTTGTAACTGAAGCCCCCAGCACAAGCATTCCCAGCTCGTGGTCATCTAAGACCTTTGAGGTCATTCTTACATGCATTGCTAGTGTTTTCCATATTCCTTGATGGTAGCCAATTTTTCCTTCTTAAAATAACTTTCTTCATTCCTAGTAAGCTTCATATGTATTTTATGTATTCTTCCCTCTTTTTTATGACATGATACATATTATTGAAAGCTAGGAAATAATGCAAGATTCTTGAATGACATAATACCACTTAGTACATCTTTTTGTAAGAGATAGTTTTTCTAATACAAATCTTTGATATGGGAAGAAACAAGCAAGTTGTTTTTTAAGGTTTTCCAACCCTATATTCTACTACAAATTACCCTGTTATGGTATGCTTCCAAAATTCTTTCAAGGATTATGGTTTATAGAGTTCAATAAACCTAATAGTTTATAAAACTTCTCAAAAAATAATCTCATGCCAAAAATAATTCAGTAGTAGGTGGTCTTTGTCTTGTGGTCACATGGTTTTGATATTGTCTTTAAGTTTCTATAATTTACAAGGGCTGTTTAATCAGTTGGCATAAATTTCATGACAAAAATACTAATATGTAAGCAAAGTATATGAAACAATATTATTGAGAAGTAAATTACATTCCATATAGAAAAAGACTAGAAAGACAACACCAAAACCTTAAATTAGACAGTGTTATTATGAGTAGCTTTTTTTTCTTCTCTTTTTCCATATAGATCAAATTACTACATTGGGCGTATATCACTTTTATAACATGAAAATACAGTAAATAGGGTGATGATAAACTGCAAGTGCTTGGGGAGAATGCTTAACTCAGGCCAGTTGCAAGAGAGTGAGAACACACACGCAGCCTGTGGGAGCGGGCTCCATGCCATCACCTGGCCGGTCCTGGCTGTGTTGCTGTGTTTTCGCACCTCAAAAGTTGGGACAGCGAAGAAAGGCCATAAGAGCTAGAACGTTTCCATAAGAAGTGTATTCAGTATGATTTGTCTAGCTCTGACTAATGTGTGCAAACCCCACATTCCACTAAGCAAATGCAAGATTGTTTTTCCCTGTTAATTTGTTCCTGGGCCCTTCTTGCTTACTGTGTTGGGAGTTGGAGAGGGGATAATTGACTTCTTTCTTCTCACAGTGTTTTCTCTTTTTTTTTTTTTTTTTTTTTTGAGACAGAGTATTGCTCTGTCGCCCAGGCTGGAGTGCAGTAGCATGATCTCGGCTCACTGCAACCTCCGCCTTCCAGGTTCAAGTGATACTCCTGCCTCAGCCTCCCAAGTAGCTGGGACTACAGGTATATGCCACCACATCTGGCTCATTTTTTGTATTTTTCAAAGAGACTGGGGTCTCACCATGTTGGCCAGGCTGGTCTCAAACTCCTGACCTCAAGTAAGCCACTGCGCCCGGCCATCTCTCACAGTGTTTTTTAAAACAACAATGCATTTTCATAACAGTTGGCCTGGGGAGGTGTCCGACCAAGTTGGAATTCATAGTAGAATCCATTGGAAGTTAATTTTTGGTGTATTTGACTGTTTTCCATTGACTTCGCATTGAGGCAGTGAGAGAGACTTGAAGAACTTAGAATACGCACCCTTTTGTCACTGGCAAACATGGGACATAGAGGCATGTCTTGACAGCAATTTATGGCAACACTCAGGGCTGGAATCTAGGGGTTAGACAGCCTGGCCAGTTTTGTAAATTAGATAGCCAGGCCACCCTCAGAGTCAGTTTGAGGGTTTAGTGGGAAGCCTGAATAAAAAGAGAAGTTAAACTTTTAAGAAAAGGGTCAAGCTTTAAAACTGGAATTGGGTTTTCAAATTTAATGAGTAAAAAGAAACCCCAAAACTGGAATTGTAATTGTGGAGAAATACAACTGATAATATTTGGAATATCATCTACAAGGAATGAAACTATCCAGAAGCATTTAGATGGTAGTCAGTGCCATGTAGGGCACCTCTGGGGGCAGGGTGGCTCCTGGCACTGTGGAGAAAGACCACTGGTGCTTCCTTCTCCCAATCGGAGGAAAGGGATACACTGTGGAGGTCCCAGCAGCTTAGGGCCTGCCCCCCATGTGGTTATCTCTGTGCCGTTTCCTTCCCTCTGTCTTCCTGTAACACCTTCACTTTGGCCCCTGTGCCCTTTCTGGGCAGAGGGTGACAGGAGGCACCGCATGGGTACATTCTTTTTTTTTTTTTTTTCTTTTTTTTGAGACAGAGTCTCACTCTGTCACCTGGGCTGGAGTGCAGTGGCGCGATCTCGACTCACTGCAACCTCCATCTCCGGGTTTCAAGCGATTCTCCTGCCTCAGCCTCCCGAGTAGCTGGGATTACAGGTGGCCGCCACTACGCCCCGCTAGTTTTTTGTATTTTTAATAGAGATGGCATTTCACTATGTTGTTCAGGCTGGTCTCAAACTCCTGACCTCGTGATTCACCCGCCTCAGCCTCCCAAAGTGCTGGGATTACAGGAGTGAGCCACTGCGTCCGGCCAACTACATGCTTTTTTCCTCCTGTCGGGATTGGCCTGGGCTGTACCTATCTCATGGTGGAAACCTGCCCAGGGACCAGGCCCTAGAAGACCAGCAGTTTATTTAACTGGGTTGGCCTTTGTCCCCACTCCCTGTGACCCGGCCCTGCCACATCTTTACCCAGGTGCACCACTGACATCATCGCTTGGCTGGACTCTGGAAAGCAGGAAACTGCTGGAGCGTGTTTGGGGCATCAGTGATGTCACCCGCTACGAATGCTGGGTGGGGTTACCGGACTGAGGGCCGTGAAAAAAGAAAGCTGCGGCCCCGCCCCGTGGACTCACTGCCATTCTGTTCTTTCTCACGTTTCAGTTCAGCTCGGTTTGTTTTCCGTCCCCCTCCCTCTACTGTTAAAGTATGTACTCAGTGTTTCGTTTCCTGCTGGATCTGATTCAGGTCAGTGATGAAGTTATTTGTGAACTCAGTGGGGGGGTGTTTCCTCCCCTTTGTACCGGCCCTGCTTAGGGATGCACGGTTGGTTATACGCTTGCTTCACTCGGTTAGGCATGGAGGAGAATTCATTCAGCCCTCATAGGTTTAAATCAAATGCATGACCCTTCACATTTTCCAGAGATTTACGGCCAGTTACAATGAGACAATTAAACATTCACCCCCCCGCCAAGCTGCACTTGGAGATGTGTAAGCAGTAATGTAGTCATGCGCTCCCCATGATGTGAGAGCGTGCAGAACGCCACTCCCCCCAGCAGGTCCGCCAGGACCTCCGCAGGGAGCGTCTTGCCTGCAAAATCACACATCCCTTTTTCCCCCTCTCTCCACTTTCCCTACTTTTCCACTCCCACACCCACAAAGAAACCTTGAGCTTATTTTACAAAAGTCTTTGAAATGGCCCTCGTCTCTCCGATGCTCCTGGGGCCTGGTTTGGCCCCATCTGTGCAATCTCTCTGATGAGTGTGAAATAAGCCAGGTTTGGCTCATGCTCTGCCGGTGAGCTTGCCCTCCCCATGAGCCTGTCCTCTCCATCTGGCCTCACTTTGTTTGTGTCCCTGTGTCCTTTGTCTCCCATCCTGGGATCCTGGTGGTTTCCTCCTCCCCGCCCAGCATGAGTCCTTTTCCCCAGGGTTCTTCCCTATCTCTACATCAGAATTTCCTGCTTTCTCCCAAATATGCATTTCCCTGGCCCAGGCATCCACTGCTTCCTCTCATCGTGAGGTCCCTGCCGCAGGCTGCTGATGGTATTGTGGCCATGCCTTCCTCCACAACCCAGGGAAAGCTACGTGTGTGTCTGTCCCATAGGGAAGGAGTCATCCCTGTCTCCTCAGTGTGGTGTGTTCAGGAGGAAGGAAAGTAACCAGCGTCGTTCTCAATTTCCAGAAACTGTTTATCATATTGACAAGAAGAAGAAAGCTTTGTGACTCATGAGAATGATGTTTTCCTCTCTGGTACATAAGGTTATCTGGGTCCAATCCATTTGTGTAGAGGATCTTCTCTCCCCTAGTGTGATATACACTTATTTTTAGCACAAGTATAAAACTACTTTAAATGAAATCAGCCTCAGCCAGGGAAATATGCTGAGTAATAATGTTGCCAGGTACTATACCACTGAGTTGAGTTTGTAATTCACTGCTATTAATCCCTGTGTATTAGTTCTGATTTTTTACTCTTTGCATACATAGAAAAATGGTGTTTCTCTTCAGAGTCAAGGAGGGAAAAAAAGAAAAGATAAAAGATGCTTATAACACTTTTGTGTCCACCCCTAAAATCAGCATATTGATCTATTATTTTTTCTAGGTATTGAGATGTTGACATATACTTTCATACAACTGGTAATATATATATATATGTGCATATATATGTATATATATATGCACATATATATATAATATGTATATATATAATATGTGTGTGTGTATATATATATATATATATAGACTCATTTTTCTTCCACTTTCATCTACAGCCTACTTGTTTTCTTCCCCCCATTTTTCGTTTGGATTCATAGCATAAATTGACAACAAAGATACATCTCAATTTAGAGCTTCCAAAAGGCACCCATAAAAGTATCTGGTGCTCATGGAATTTCTCTTTCTTCTATGTCTCTTAGTTACACTTTTCTCTTATTACACTTTTCTATCCCAGCCATGGCTAAGAGGCATATAATCAGAAGCAGCTAAGCAATGTATGCAAGGGAAATAAAATGAATGCAAACCAAGATACCGGTTTTGTAAATTAGATAGCCAGGCCACCCTCAGAGTCAGTTTGAGGGTATAGTGGGAAGCCTGAATAAAAAGAGAAGTTAAACTTTTAAGAAAAGGGTCAAGCTTTAAAACTGGAATTGGGTTTTCAAATTTAATGAGTAGAAAGAAACCCCAAAACTGGAATTGTAATTGTGGAGAAATATAACGGATAATATCTGGAACTCGCGGCAGTTTACAGGCTTAACTATGTATGTGTTCCTTAAATTATCCACCCGCAGATATCAGATTACAATAAGTCCTCACTTAATGTCATTGATAGGTTCTTGGAAACTACCACTTTAAGCAAAAAGACATGATGCATATGAAACCAGTTTTCCCATAGTCTAATTGATAGGAAAAAGAGTTGAGTTATGAAGCCACACAGTACCTCGTTTGGCTTAAAGTCACTGTTTCCAAGAACCTATCCACAATGTTAAGTAAGGACTTACCGTAAATGAAAATATTTGCAGTAAATTGCTTTTGAGAGAATTGGTTATCACACTCTTCTCTGGGTGTCACTGAAAATTCAGAATGTTTAATTACATCAGGCTATACTCACTGGTATAAAATCAGGGAGCAAGTATAAAGTAGGTGTAGGGAAATAATTTATGTTGGATTAAATGATCCAATGAAGGGATTTTATTAAGCCCCTAGAAGTCCCAGAATGAAAATGTATAACTGCATGACTAACCCCTAAGAATTTGCTGGGGTTTCTGCATTAAGTACGCTTCCCAGGCCATTTGTAATGAAGGTACCGTGATCTGTTAAGGAAGAGACCTACAGCTGGGAACAAAAAGAGCCAATTCCATCCTAGACATCAGTCTCCTGTTTGACTCATTCCAACCCCAAGAATATGTTGTAGAGTGTAGGACCCATGAAAGTTACTTACTGTGCTTCCCTGTACCTTCCATCATCCAGTTCCCAGACATATCTGTGTTTCTTCTCTGAATGCCTAGTTACTTGGGATCCCATGCTGTATTGGTCTGTTCTCACACTGCTGTAAAGAACTATCTGAGACTGGATAGTTTATAAAGAAAAGAGGTTTAATTGACTCAGTTTTACAGGCTATACAGGAAGCATGGCTGGGGAGGCCTCAAGAAACTTACAAGCATGGTGGAAGGCAAAGGGGAAGCAAGCACATCTTCACATGGCGGCAGGAAAGAGAGAGAGTGAAGGGGCAGTGCCACACACTTTTAAACAACCAGATCTCATGAGAACTCACTATCACGAGAACAACAAGGGGGAAATTCACCCCCATGATCCAGTCACCTCCCACCAGGCCCCTCCTCCAACACTGAAGATCATAATTCATCGTGAGATTTGGCTGGGGACACAGCACCAAACCATATCACATGCCTTTCCCAGGACTGGTGATGGAGGAATGGTGCCCTTGTCACACCTACCAGAATATACTCACCCACCTCCAGACACTCCATTTCTCTTTCAAGCGCACCTCTTCACTTGTGCCGCCAGCTAAGGTTTACTGCAGTTACTTCCTTTGTGTGTCCTCTTACCTTACCAAGTCTCCTCACCCACCATCTACTGTTAATTAAATTACCGCCTCCCTCACTTCCCACCTCCAGAGTAGAGACTGTGTCTTCAGTTCTCTTGGCCTTCCCACAATGGGAAGTCCAGTGTAGAACGTACCCTAGGAGCCAACTAAATGTGCTAGTGGCCTGCCAACCCCGCAGAGGGCTAGGGAATCTTCAGGGAGTCTGCTGCCAGTGAAACTCACCAATACTAGAATCCCAGGCTCCAAAGAAGTCTAGAAAAGTACATCTTTTAAGGAGGTAATAAGAGGCTCAAGTGCCCACAAATCCTATCTGCTCTTGGCCTAGTTCTTTTGGGATCAGTGTACTAGTCTCTCTTGTCGAACCAGTTACTGACCAGCAAGACTAAAAAACCAGGCCCAAACACATTCTATTCATGTGCTTAGATATGGACCTACGGATCAAATATCCCACTGTAAAGCAAAAAAGCAAACTGTTTTTCCCTTGTACTTTCACACTCAACAATAGCACACTTCTGTGGCTGGCTGTGTGGGGGCTTTTCCTTACACACCAAATATTTCTCACAAACACCAACCAGGTGTCCTCTTATTCAATTCAATCCTGACACTGTCTACCTGGAGATGGTGTCGGATCCCACAGATTGACGGCTCAGTCCCATGAGACCAGCCCCACTTCAGGCACTAATTGCAAATCCAGGCCATGCATACTTCTCTGACTGCCTGGCTAAAAACCGCGTTCACAGCCGGGCACGGTGGCTCATGCCTGTAATCCCAGCACTTTGGGAGACCAAGGTAGGTGGATCACTTGAGGTCGGAGGTTCGAGACCAGCCTGGCCAACATGGTGAAACCCCATCTCTATTAAAAATACAAAGATTAGGCCGGGCACAGTGGCTGACGCCAGTAATCCCAGCACTTTGGGAGGCCGAGGCAGGCAGATCACGAGGTCAGGAGACTGAGACCATCCTGGCTAACACAGTGAAACCCTGTCTCTACTAAAAATACAAAAAAATTAGCCAGGTGTGGTGGCAGACGCCTGTAGTCCCAGCTACTCAGGAGGCTGAGGCAGGAGAATGGCGTGAACCCAGGAGGCGGAGCTTGCAGTGAGCGGAGATCGCGCCACTGCACTCCAGCCTGGGCAAGACAGCGAGACTCCGTCTCAAAAAAAAAAAAAAAAAAATTAGCTGGGTGTGGTGGCGGGCTCCTATAAGCCCAGCTACTAGGGAGGCTGAGGCAGGAGAATCGCTTGAACCCGGGAGGCGGAAGTTGCAGTGAGTTGAGATCCTGCCACTGCACTCCAGCCTGGGAGACAGAGTGAGACTCCATCTCAAAAAAAAAAAAAAAAAGGGTTCGCATGAGCCCCCTCCTTGGGTTCAATTAAGTTCCTAGGATGGCTCACAGAACTGAGAGAAGCACTTATTTACAGAGGTGTTATGATATATATTGATTTTCATCCATGGTTCCTGGCTCCTGAATGCCTTAAACCTTCTTACAGCCTTTTGTTATAATGTTGGGGGTGTCACACCTCAGGGGCAAGCCTCTGACCTTCCCTGCCCTCCTTGCACTATAATGTTTCCCCCATTTCTGATTGTGAGTCTTAAGACCCTCCCATGAGAGGGTCCCACCCTACACCTTGTGGGAAGGAATGTGGATGTCATGAAGTGTCCATAAAAACCCAAGAGGACAGGGTTCAAGGAGATTCCAGATAGCCAGACATGTGGACCTTCCTGGAAGGCAGGGCACCCAGGTCGGGCATGGAAGTTCTGCACCTCTTCCCCCATACCTCGCCCTACACACCTCTTCATATGTGTCCTTTGTGATATCTTTTTGTTGTTGTTGTTTGTTTGAGACAGAGTCTCGCTCTGCTGCCCAGGCTGGAATACAATGGCATGATCTTGGCTCCCTGCGACCTCCGCTCCTGGGTTCAAGCGATTCTCCCACCTCAGCCTCCTGAGTAGCTGGGATTACAGGCATCCACCATCATGCCTGGCTAGTTTTTGTATTTTTGTAGAGACGGGGTTTCACCATGTTGGCCAGGCTGGTCTTGAACTCCTGACCTTAGGTGACCCGCCCGCCTTGGCCTCCCAAAGTGCTGGGATTACAGGCATGAGCCACCATGCCTGGCCTGCAATATCCTTTATAATAAACTGGAGATGTTAAGCATGTGTTTCCTTTAGTTCTGTTAGCTGCTCCGGCAAATTAATCAAACCCAAAGAGGGGAGTCCTAGGAACCCCAGTTTGAAACCAGTTGGTCAGAAGTTCCAGAGGCCCAGACTTGTGACTGGTATGGTGGGGGGCGCTCGGCCCTGTGGGATCTGACACTATCTCTGGGTAGACAGGGTCGGAACTGAACTGGAAGCCACCCCACCTGGTGTCTGCTGCTTGGTGTGTGGGGAAACCCCCTACACATTTGGTCACAGAAGTCTTCTATGTTGATGACTGTTGTGGTGCGATAGCAGAGGAAAACACGGTTTGAGGAGAGCTTTTCCCAACACGCTTATGTGTGCCAGTTTATTATAGAAGACACAGATGAACACCAGATGAAGAGATGCATAGGGCATGGTCTGTGGAGTTGGGGTTCACCTCCCTCCTGGCACAAGGATGCCTTCACCAACCCAGAAACTCATCAAGTCTTGTTCAAGGATTTTTGTAGAGCTTAATCTCCACTCCCCACCCTCCACCTTTCCTGGAGGTTGATGGGTGGGGCTGAAAGTTCCAGCCCTCCAATCTTCTACTCACTTGGTCTTTCCGTCCTGAGGCTAGCTGGAGGCCCACCCCATCACTCCATTACCTTAAGCTCAGGTGTTATTGAAGGAGCTCCTTATGAATAGAGCAAAATCACCCACCCCTATCAGAAATTTCAAGAGTTTTAGAAAACCTGTGACTGGAACCAAGGACAAAGATGAAATATATTTCGTATGATAGCACACCCACCAGATTGGATCGTGGGGCTGTGTGGCCTTTAGTGTGGAAGCTGCTTGACCACATTTTCCGCCCATGCACTGCCATTCTCATTTCAGGCTGCGTCATCATCATCATCACCATCACCTGTTCTTAGCAAAGGTCACACACCTTCCAAATGCTTTGTATAGATTAGCTCATCACTCCCCATACTCACCCTGGGAGCATAGTCAGGGATAAGAGGTAGAGTTCTAGCGCTCTGTGGCTACTATGGTTTATGGGATCTTTGCCCAGGAATAACTGGACTTTAAACATCTTGGCTTTTCTTTTCAGTAGGTCAGTCGGCATGTACTCACAGGGCCATGCATGCTGAGCATTGAGACACATCACAAGGGAGTGAAAACCTGCTGCCACACCCCCCCAGAGGCAGCAGGATGTTTGGATAAATAAGGCATAAACACCTGGAGAATTAAAGCAAGTACAGTTAGTGCAGCCTTTGCCAAGAGAAAGGTGTAAGTGCTAAATGCAGTAGATGTTCAAATACGGCAGAGACCACAGTGGGCAGGGTAGGCCAAGAATGCTGCCTAAGGAGTGGGGCTTGGGGTGAAACTGGGGCATTTGAGACACTGCAGGCCCATCACCCTGGCTGCGCCCTCCTGAGGGAGGCAGGGACTGAGGCGGGAGGCCTGGAGAGGTCTGTGCATGAGCCTGGGGGCTCATTGATAAGGAGCTTCCAGTGGGGGCAATAACATTGGAAGTGGAGAGGATGGCATGTGTGCCGGGAGACGCAGCGGAGTGGAAGTCGCCGGAACTGACAAGGGATGGGATGTGAGCAAGGAGTCCAGGTGAGTCCTGGGGACCTGAAAGGATGGACCCAGAGAGATAAACGACTTCAAACCGGCACGGCAGTGAAGTGACTGACCCGCGAGTGCCCTGCACCGAGGCTGACATTTGACTTCCTGCCAAGTTGGCCATCAGACAGTTAGAAATCAATTTTGGAGTTCAGGAGAGAGGCCAGAGCTAAAAATTGGGGAGTTGTTTACATTGGGAGTGATATACAGTCTCTACATTTCCATCCAGTTCAAAACATTCTTGCGTGTCTGCTATGCACTGTGCACTGAGGTTACCAAGACTGGAAAGACCCAATCCCTGTCCTGGAAGCTTAGTGTTGGCAGGAGGCAGACAAGCTGATACATGCAAACAAAGAGCTCACAGGTGCCAGGATGCCAAGGGATACGGAAGAAGGATGGTTGCTTCTCTACCCAGGAGTGCCCTGAGGTGTCTTAAAAAGAGGAGCATTTATGACTCAGGCAGGGTGGCACATTCCAGACGGCAGTGGGCAGGAGCCTGACTCCAGAGCGCCTTAGAGGCTGCAGCTGGGAGTTGAGCTGGACCCTGAAGGCAGTAGGGTAAGCCATAAATTAGGGTTAAGGAACCAAGGGAATAAGGGGATCAGACCATTGCATAGCTCCAGCAGCACCATTACTAGCAGCCTGTGTGAATGATGGTCCCCTCTTACATGCCCACCATGCAAGGGCTCTAGGCCATTCTTCACTCTTTAATGCAGAAAAGCAAAACTTCCAGCTGTTTTCCCCTACCCAAACTGTGTGAGCCTGAGCCCAGCCCCAGGATGGATCTTGTCCTAGGTAACCAAGAAGGCCTTAAGTGTCAGAAGAGGTAGCTCCAGGCTGAATAAAGGGATAAATGAAGCATTACTGCACTGAGATCGCCCGTCGTGGGGTGGGTCTATACCCATCTAGTCATTAAGCCTCAATAATTTGGTTTCTAAATGGACTATTATTTGCTACAGATCAAAAGTTGTTGGAAACTATATTACACAGATAAATAGAATTGTCCTGCAAATAAAGGAGGTAATCTCTTCTCTGTTTGAGATACCATGCAGTATTTGTCCAACTTGTACAAATAGTTCTGATCCATGAGAATCCTCCACTTTCAACTTACTTGCTGCTATATCCCAACTATTATAAGGCCATGGAGACCAGTAGCCTGGTTTCCATTATCTTTGCTCTGTTTTTTTTTTTATGGCATGGTTGACACTACCTCCAGTAGCAAAGAGTTAACTTGTCATCAGAGCTATAAAATCACAATGATAAGTGAAAAGTTCTCTGTTGTACTTTAGCATCCAAGAGAAGTGTAATTCCCAACTACAGTGCTCAAAATAATAGAGAGTTTTTACTTTGGGCCTGAAAATACTTATAGGTCAGGTCTCCTAGTTGGGTCCATGCTGTTGTTGGTGTTCCCTCCCAAGTAAATACATACTGAATTTAGCAAATTATTCATTTGTGATCCTCTGTGCCATCTAAAAATATATATAGTTTAAAACGCTGGCCAGGCGCAGTGGCTCATGCCTATAATCTCAGCACTTTGGGAGGCTGAGGCAGGTGGATCACCTGAGGTCGGGAATTGAAGACCAAACTGGCCAACATGGCGAAACCCCCTCTCTACTAAAAATACAAAAATTAGCCGGGTATGGTGTTGGACTCCTATAATCCCAGCTACTAGGGAGGCTGAGGCAGGAGAATCTCTTGAACCCGGGAGGCGGAGGTTGCAGTGAGCCGAGATTGTGGCACTGTACTCCAGCCTGGGTGACAGAGTGAGACTCCATCTCAAAAAAAAAAAAAAAAAAAATGCTTATCATTGCACAGATAGCTGTACAGTTTTTTATTATTTATGATAACGGTAACTGACTTTTTGTTAAAGCTGGTTTGGAATCTGGAGGTTATTTTAATTTTGATAACTTTATGATTTTAACTTTTAATTTTAACTTTATGATGTTTGTCATAAAAGAGTGGAATGTGCTCCTATTTTGAGATGGAAACATTTCGGCAGGGAGAGAGAAGAGAGACACCAAACCACCTAACAGCCAGGTTCCAAGGGGAGATTCATTCAGCGTCTTTGAAGCATTGTTAGTTTTCATTTGAGGCATAAATTGGAAACTTATATCTTTCTTTGGAGTAGGAAGTATTTCAGACAGAAAAAAAATGATTGCTACAACAACATCACGAAAAAGAACAGAAGGTTTCATGAAGAGTAATAAAATTAAGTTTATGAATTAGAGCTTCAGATGGGAAATCTTATTTGGACAGTAAATGGTTAATGGTACAGGGACACCATGATGGGGGACCTTTGCAGCATTGAAAAAACACGCGTCCATAAATCCTTCTCTAGCACTTCTTTGTGATCACAGAGTCAAGCTGAGGACAATGATGGAGTGCTCCAGTTCATCCGAAGTGCACGAGTCCCCTTTGCAGCAGACTCTGACATTCCCGGCCCCTCTCCGGAGTGTTATCAACATGCAGTCAGTGCTCTCTACGTCATTACTTTAAAAACAAAAACTCGGCCAGCAGCAGTTCAGTACATCTTCAAAGATCTTGACTTGTAATTTTTTTCCCTGCATCTTCTCTATTGAGCACATGAACTGACATCTTTCTACCCCCAAATAATCAGTTCTTTCCCCCTAAATAAAATGGGTAATCCAAAAAAGACCCATCAAAAGGAAGCTAAAGATAGTAATGCCTAGGTAGTTTCGGGACCAGAATGATTGTCTCTAAATATGTACATGTACAGTGATTACGTGTTTAAAATGTTTAATGACTTGGAGAAATAGTGTGTTGAGTGGAGAAAAATGAGATTTAGTAAAGCATAACGTTAACAGTGTAAAAATACATAGAAAAGCAAGCAGGAATAAAGGAATGTTTAAATAAATTACAAAGATAAAAATTAAAACCGTAATTCAGCCGAGCCTGGTGGCTCATGCCTGTAATCCCAGCACTTTGAGAGGCTGAGGCAGGCAGATCACTTGAGGTCAGGATTTCGAGACCAGCCTGGCCAACATGGTGAAACCTCATTTCTACTAAAAATACAAAAATTAGCCGGGCATGGTGTTGGGTGCCTGTAATCCCAGCTACTCAGAAGGCTGAGGCAGAAGAATCGCTTAAACCCAGGAGGTGGAGTTTGCAGTGAGCCTAGTTCGCGCCACTGGACTAGACTAGGTGACAGAGGGAGACTCCGTCTCAAGGAAAAAAAAAACTTAACTAGAACATTTATTGAGCACTTACTAGGTGCCAGCTAGTGCTCTGAGTGCTTTGTGTGTATTAACTCATTAATGCCCCCAGCACCTCTTGAGGTAGATTAAAATCTCCATCTCGGTTTTACATGCAAGGAAACCAGAGCAGGAGGAGCTTCAGGAACTTGCCCTCCTAGTAAAGATAGAAAGTAGCAAACCCAGGATTCAACCCCATACCATGTTTGTGCTGAATCTTTTTTTTTTTTTTTTTTTTGGAGATGGAGTTTTGCTCTTGTTGCCCCCAGGCTGGAGTGCAGTGGCGCGATCTCGGCTCACCGCAATCTCCGCCTCCCAGGTTCAAGTGATTCTCCTGCCTCAGCCTCCCAGGTAGCTGGGATTGCAGGTGCTCACTACCACGCCCGGCTAATTTTGTATTTTTAGTAGAGACAGGGTTTCTCCATGTTGGTCAGGCTGGTCTCAAGCTCCCGACCTCGGGTGATCTGCCTGCCTCGGCCTCCCAAAGTGTTGGGATTACAGGCGAGAGCCACCGCACCTGGCCTTTGTGCTGATTCTATAGTCTTATTTTCACATCCTATCAGTTACTGTAAGTAACTCTTGATTCCAAGAACTGTATAATAAGAAAGGGTAGCTTCCAATTATCTACTCTTGCTTGATAATGCATTAATTCCACATAGCCTTTAAAAGTTTAGTAAATTTTAGGATAAATTTTCGAACTGTTATTTCCTATTGGCTGTTAGAAAACTGTGTTGCTCAAAGGGGAACATGTCTATTGTGCCTTGTGGAGATTTTCCTACAGCTTTTCTGGCTGACCCGTCACTTGCACTCTGGAACTCTCCTAAACCAGATACGGCCCACCACGTGGTATGGTGTGGATCCTGGACTTTCTGTCATCCGTTAGGTTCATATACTTGAAGCAAGTCTAGAACTATTTTCCGAGAGATACCCTGGCTGTTGTTCTGTGTTTGGGGTGGGTTAGTCACCTTTTTAGGTGAGAGACTTGATTTGGGTCCACAGTTTCACAAAGTATTGTCAACCCTGCTGGCCAAGTGACTGACGTGCTGGGCATGGGAGCACACTCCATCGGCATGGCAGAGTGGATTCACTCCATGCCATTGCCAGAGAATAGGACTTTGAACCACAGCCACCCGGCTTTTTCTGAAAGGCCTGCTTGGGCAATGATGCCTGGAGAATTATCTGAAGAATGCAGTCTGTCCATTCCTCTGGAGATGGTCTAGTTTTTATCCCCAGACCAAGATGAACCTCTTAGAGCTGTGCATTTATATTGTGTGGAATTGCCTTCAGCGACGTGTTCTATAACGTCGTGTTCTTGTCACCTTTTGAGGGACACTGGTGCTGTGGGGAAGATCCTCACCAATACGCAACAGCAGGGCCCTGTTCTCTCACCTACCATCCCCTCTGGAAAGCTCACAGAGAGGGTTTCCTGAGTTGCTCCTTTTCCAAGCAGGACTTCTACTGTAGACTTACAGCTCCAGTTACAAGCCTGTGTGCTTGTCTGTTTCCCCACAAGGTGTTCTGACCTGGGAGGGAAGGGACAGAATCCTATTCATCTCTGAATCCTAAATGCCAGGCCTAGCACTTGGCACACAGTGGGTTCCAGTTGTGGAATGAATTTCTTTCAGTCCTGACAATAAATGTTGGGGTTCTTTAGTTTGTTTGTTGTTATTGTCTGTTTTATTTGTATTTTGGGGTTTTTTGCTTTTTCCCCCAGGGAATGAAAATGCCTTCTCCATATGAACCAGACATATCCTGGGGCTGGGGCTGAGTGTCCTTTGTTGTTTGCTCTAATTATAACTAATGAACAGTTCAGCTCTGGTAATTGTAGGCTTGCTGGACCCAGTGCCTGCCTTCTAACTGAATCTTGACTCTGCTCCATTATGTATTTTCCATGATCCTGATTTCTGTCAATCTAATTTTTAAATTTCATTCTAAGGCAAACCTGCTCATGTTCTTCGCTGAAATCAACCTCCCCTTTCTGGAACGGACATATGGAAAATTGGAGGCAAAATATAATAATGGTGGTGACTCAGAGATGGGTTTGCTACTGAGAGACCGGCCAGGTACTGTGGCTCACGTCTGTAATCCCAACACTTTGGGAGGCTGAGGTGGGTGGATTGCTTGAGCCCAGGAGTTTGAGACCAGCCTGGGCAACATAATGAAAACTCATCTCTACAAAAAGTTACTGGGCTCAGTGGTGTGCACCTGTAGTCCCAGCTACTCAGGAGGCTGGGGTGGGACCATCGCTTGGGCCCAGGAGGTAAAGGCTGAAGTGAGCTGTGATTGCACCACTGCACTCCAGCCTGGGCAACAGAGTGAGACCCTGTCTTAAAAAAACAAAAAGACCCATGAGACCTAGACTCCCCCTGTCAAAAATCCACACACACACACATATAATAAGATAGTATTTCTACCTTTTCTTTCTCAAAACATTCCACAGAACAGTCTTACCTTTGAGGAGAGCCGTACGCATGACCTTTTGTTTGTTTGAGACGGAGTCTGGCTCTGTGGCCCAGGCTGGAGTGCAGTGGTGCCATCTCGGCTCACTGCAACCTCCGCCTCCCAGGCTCAAGTGATTTTCCTGCCTCAGCCTCCCAAGTAGCTGGGATTACAGGCGCGTGCCACCATGCCCAGCTAATTTTTGTATTTTTAGAAGAGACAGTTTCACCATATTGGCCAGACTGGTCTCAAACTCCTGACCGCACATTATCTGCCTGCCACCACCTCCCAAAGTGCTGGGATTTCAGGCATAAGCCACCATGCCCAGCTGGAGGCCTTATTTTTACTGCTATTCAGAGAACCTGTGGCTTATCCATGGTGGGCTTAAGCTTTGCCTTTTCTCTTGCTCATTTCCATACCTAGCAAGAGCTTAAGCTGGTTTATTGCACTGACATTCTAATGAAATATAAATAGCTTCTCAACAGAGAGATAAGAAAGAGGAGTATCTAGTACAGCAAGACCCTCTGGGTGGGTCAGGGCCAGCTGGGGCCGTGCCGGGGCTCTGAGTGGAGGAGGTGGCGTGGGAGCACTGATGCTCGGGCTCTGTCACATCCGTTTTTGGCATTTGTCCTGGCAAAGGCTGCATTTCTGATCTTTCAGAAAGCTGTGGGTACACTGTACAGAAATGTGTTTTGCTTGCTTTGAAGGATGACCTACTGGCTGACAGCCAGCCAGAATTAATTCCATATACATTTGCAGATTTTCAGTATGAGAGATGGCAATTAGCCTACAGAAACCCATTTAACCCCCAAGGTGGAGCTGTATAGTGAAGACTGTTATTTATGGGAGTCTGTGTAATTTGCCTCTGTGACAAGGGACAGCCATGGCTCAGGAGGGCCCACGCCACCCTCCTTTTCCAGGACTCCTGCCCCTGCCTGAGTGGCTTGGCCTGGCTTGGCCATGTGAGTCTTGTGGGCATGTGCACATCAGTCAGGGACCCCTGTGGTATGGACCAAAGGGTTGTTTTTTACTGTTTTAACTTATTTAATAGCATCTCATCAGTATTACAGGCATGTGCCGCCATGCCAGGCTAATTTTTTTTGTATTTTTAATAGAGACGGGGTTTCACCATATTGGCCAGGCTGGTCTTGAACTCCTGACCTCAGGTGATCACCCCCTGTCAGCTTCCAAAGTGCTGGGAGTACAGGCATGAGCCACCGCACCTGGCCCACAGAGCTTCTAAAGGAAGTGTGTTGGTTTTTTAATCAAAGTTGAGGCAGTGCCTCAGTGAGGGGCAGGCTGGAGCAGTGGTAAGCGCGCTGAAGGAGTCAGGCTCTCTGGGCCCAAAGTCCTGCCCTGGCCACAGAGCGGCTCCCTTCCCCCTGAGGTGGGATGATGTTCTCCAGGGCCTTTTAGCTCCAGGCTGCTACAGTTCTAAACTGGTGGTGGCGATGGTGGTGGCAGCGGTGGTGGTTGTTTTAGATGCAGTCTCGCTCTGTTCCCCAGGCTGGGGTGCAGTGGCATGATCTCGGCTCACTGCAACCTTCGCCTCCTGGGTTCAAGCGATTTTCCTGCCTGCGCCACCACGCACAGCTAATTTTTGTATTAGTAGAGTTGGGGTTTTGCCATGTTGGCCAGGCTGCTCTCGAACTCCTGACCTCAGGTGATCTGCTCACCTCAGCCTCCCAAAGTGCTGGGATTACAGATATGAGCCACCACACCTGGCCATGATTGTTGTTTTTATAAAATCAGAATATGAAATTTGAAAATGTTCTTTTTTGATGAGAAATGAGAACTACCAAAGGAGTAAAATGCTCTAAAAGCCATCAGGTCCTTCCCACAGTATTGAGGCTCTGCTCTTACCATTTTGTTAAATAAGTTTTGTTCCTAACACACTTTGTGATATGAAGTATTCTTGCTAATCAAGCTGCCCGGAGACTGGCGTTTCCCAGAGCAGTTTCGAAAGTGGAAATGATGCTGCATTTCCTACCCACAGTCTGGAGGGTGGCTGTGCTCTCTGCCCGGTGGGTCTGTGCTGCTCAGTTACGGGATGGTGAGGGAAGGCTCTAACTCGGTGTCTTACACCATGCACTAGGGAGTCGCCCGCTTTATTTACGAGCGAGTTGATGCTTTCAGTGGGTTTTGGCTTTGCCTGGTTCCAGACTCAAGCCCTTCCTCTAATGTAGGGCGGGTACAAGGGAGACTTGAGCAAGGACATTGGGATTTAAGGGAAGGGCAGTGCAGGCCAAGGTCAGCAAGAGGACATCTCTAAGATGAACAGCACTGCATTTGTGGGAAGCAACCCTGCCATAAACAACTCAGTTAACGTTTACATAGTAAATAATTGCATTGCCTTGGGCTGGAATAGGGACGCCAGAAGGTATAGGACCATGTGGAATTCAGAAAAGGGAGCCCTGAAGAATGAGATTTTATTGTTGTTACCAGGGGAGTCCAGGTGCTAGAGTTCTCTCCTTGTAAGTGACTAACCTTCTCCCTTTTGGTACACAATCCTCAGGCGAACGGAGATGATTCATTAGGCCATTCTAGCTTAATGGATGCATCACTGTGCAACCACGCAAATGCCTCATTTCTGATTCACTCGTTTAATATTTATTGAGGAGTGCTGGGTACTAGGCCATTAGAAAAACAAACAACAACAACATAGGCCTGGACCTTGCACTTGCAGAGTTCACAGGCTAGAGAGGCACACAAGTTAAATATAGAGACAGCTGAAAGAGCTGACGTCTGGGACAGAGGGAGCCCCCTGCTCCAGGAGCCAGGGAGCAGATGCCACGGGGGGCTGGCAGGGATAGGGAAGTCAGGCCAGGAATGGGGTTACCTAAGCCGGATCATGAAGGACGAGAACAGACTCACCAGGGGTCGAGGGACAAGGAGGCAGCAAGTCCGCAGCATGAAGGCAGGAGAGAACATTGCTGTAAGCCTTTACCATGGCCACTGCATGGGGAGGAAACAGGAGATTTGGAATGAGCTATGACACCGGGCAGGAAAGCAAGACCCAGGTATTGTGAGGCCTTGAGCGTCAAGCTTAGGAGTCGGGACTTTATTCTGCAGGACCTGGGGATTTTAAGTACAGCAATATCATAATTACATTCATGTTTCAGAGAGATCACTCAGGCAGCAGTCTGGAAGGTGGAGTGGAAAACGGAGAAATTAGTCATGAAGACCTATTTAGAAAGTAGTAGGCAAGAAATACCCAGGGCCTAACCTGAGGTGGAGGCAGGGGATGGGAATGAGAGCAATTACCGAACTAGAATGAACTAAACTCAATGAACAGGAGCGGGGAAGAGAGAATGCAGAAATGGCTCTCAGATTTCTGACTTGTTCACTTAATGACTGGGGTTGTCATGTATTTAGATAAGCAATAAAGAACCTGGAAACAATTTTAGGCAGAAGATAGTTGTGTTGGGAGCCCCTAAGACCATGATTTATTACAGCACAAGGATACAAAGCAAAATTAGCAAAAGGAAACAGCACGTGGGGTCAAGTCCAGGGGAGCCCAGGCGCAAGCTTCCAGAGTACTCTCCCCATAGAGTCACACAAGATACACTTAGTTCCTCCAGCATTGAACTATGATGACACCTGAAATATTATCTGCAGAAGAGGCTCATTAGAGACTCAATCCCCAAGGTTTTTATTGGGTAGTGGTCACGTACCAAATTTCAGTCTCTCAGAACAAAAGCAAATGTTCAGCGTAGACCATTTTGTTTGTAAAATTTAGGCACAGTGAGCCCCTCTTGTCAGTTAGAGGATAGTTGAAACCCTCCCACAATCCAAGTTCTCAGACTCAGGCCTGCTACATTATTTCTTTCCTACACAGTAGTGGATTTGGTTACTAACATGTTGGATCGGAAGCATTTGTTGTAATTTACAGTGAAGATGTCCACTGCACAGTTCAGTATTGAGTCTGAGGTTCACTGGAGACATCTGTGCTATCAATGAAAGTTTCTAGAGTCATTAGCCCCTCAAAGGGTCATTAAAACCAGGTCTTCTAGAGAGAAAGTCTAACCCTGTATTCCTTTAAACCACCATAGAGACCATCTAGTTCTTCACGTTATAAAAATGAGAAAACTGAGTCCCCAACGATGTGGCTTGGTTGCACATTTTTCTATTTCAAGTCTGTTACTCCTTCCATCGTACCAGACTGCCTCACAAAATGACAAAGTCAGGCATTGTTCATAAATGAACAAAATGGCATTTAGGTTATAAATCAGGCCCTTGTAAGTTTGGTTAATACAACTTATTTCCCAAAGATCCTGGTCCTCAGACCCTCAAAAGGAGAGCTGATCACATCAAGGCCTCTACCTGGAAGGAATTTCTAAGCAGCCTCTAAGTCAACTGTTCATGTTCAGTCCACCTTGATTTACAAAGAACAGTGAATCATTAAGACCTTTCTCTCCAAGGCCGGACGTGGTGGCTCACGCCTGTAATCCCAGCACTTTGGGAGGCCGAGGTGGGCGGATCACGAGGTCAGGAGATCGAGACCATTCTAGCGAATACGGTGAAACCCCATCTCTACTAAAAATACAAAAAAAATTAGCCAGGCTTGGTGGCGTGCACCTGTAGTCCCAGCTACTCGGGAGGCTGAGGTAGGAGAATGGCGTGAATCCAGGGGGCAGAGCTTGCAGTGAGCCGAGATCGCACCACTGCACTCCAGCCTGGAGAACAGAGACTCCATCTCAAAAAAAAAGACCTTTCGCTCATCTTTGCTCTTGTGTCTGTTTAACAGATTTTTATGTTAGCAGGCACTCTGTTTGCCACTAGGAATAAAAAGATAAATGGGACAGTCTTTGCCCTCAAGTTACTTATATTCTAGAGCCAAGAAAGAGATAGATGAAGAACACATCTTATATATTAGGACTGTGTTGGGGGCAGGAGTAGGCAGAGTAACCCTTTGGATATGGGAAATGAAAATAAATCAAACTCAAAACAAGTTTATTATTTGCTTGAAGCTCTGGTAAAAGATAAAGTGAAACCTGCAAACTGTAAAATGAAGTTGCTGCTACACATTTCTCCAGTTTTGGATTTTGTTCTTAGATGGCCTTTAACTTGGATAGAAGGATACGAGACAGCCATATATATATACAGCTGTTGCTCTTTAAGATATCCACTTCACCCTGTCGTGGGGTGGGAGGAGGGGGGAGGGATAGCATTAGGAGATATACCTAATGTAAATGTCGAGTTAATGGGTGCAGCACACCAACATGGCACATGTATACATATGTAACAAACCTGCACCTTGTGCGCATGTACCCTAGAACTTAAAGTACAATAAAAAAAAAATTAAAAAAAAGAAAAGAGATCCACTTCACTCAGCACATGTGATTTGGCTTTGGTCTTTGGTGTTAATTTGGTTGCCTAAAGAACTGACTTTCCTTGATGCTCACTCCAGCCTTTTTAGGACTAGATTGGATACATTTACATGTTTGCTGGCTGTTTTTTCTACAGTCACACATCCCACCCATAATAATATTGCAATATTCTAAGTTGTCTTGGAGGATATCATCAAGTAGGTGTCAAGTCAAACTTAATGGTAGACTGTAAATTTTAAAACAAGTTACAGGTCATTTGTATAGTCTCTCTCTATATATATTAAAAGAAACAAAACTTTTCCCTCTTGAATCTTTATTCCTATCTCAGCTTCATTTATTGCCTCGTTTGTCATCTAAACGGTCTTTGTTCTTTCAGCTTTCAAACATGATTAATTGACATTGTGCAGCATAGCACAGGGAAAAGGCTGAATATTTTGTATGATGAGTAATCTAGTTAAACGCCCATCTTTCTTTTCAACTTTACCAACAAATGTGTCTTATGAAGATGTAAGGGCGGTTTGCTTATTTCCCTGTTCAAAATTTTATGCTATTAGCCTAGCATAGCATGTTTCTTTTCCATTGAGCTAGCCAAAAATAATATTGACAAATTCATGAAGCCTTCCATCTGATACTGTTGCAAACTTATGCAAATGTATTTTAGACTGTTAAGGGAATGTAAGAATTAAATAATTAAACATCCAAATGTCAAGAATGGGATAGGAAGAAGTAACTGGCCTCATGTTGGAAGTTAATGAAGTATTTGAAAATATACCTTTAAAATCAAAGACATGAATTTGTGTTTTGGGTTTTTTTTTCAGATTTGAATAAAGCAGAGTATAATATTATAGTTGCTGCAGGAAGTTATGAGCATTTCTGGAAGTGCTTATTTTCAGCACATGCTACTTAGAATTTTAAAAGACATTCAGTGTATCTTTGTCATGAATCTTTCTACTGGGACCAGGCCACTCCTGGATGAACTCACAGATTGAGAGCTTCTCAAAATGTAAAATCAAATTGTCTTTTAAAATATGCTATTTTAAAGTTCTGGAGAATCAAAGCATGAAAATTGGCCAATACTTGGCAAAAACAGTCGATTTGAAGAGTTGTCTCTTTATAATCTCTGATTTCACTTATAGAGCTTGCTTCCAAAAAAAGTACTATGTATGTCATAAATCTGAAATGTTTTGCTTTTATGCCATTTTTAAGTCCTGATAAATATTCTTGAAGTGTTAAATTATTATTATTATTATTATTATTATTTGAGATGGAGTCACTCTGTCGCCCAGGCTGGAGTGCAGTGGTATGATCTTGGCTCATTGCAACCTCCGCCCCCCGGATTCGAGTGATTCTCCTGCCTCAGCCTCCCAGGTAGCTGGGATTACAGGTGCCTGCCACTGCATCTGGCTAATGTTTTGTATTTTTAGTAGAGACAGGGTTTTACCATCTTGGCCAGGCTGTTCTTGAACTCCTGACCTTGTGATCCACCTGCCTCGGCCTCCCAAAGTGCTGGAATTATAGGCATGAGCCGCCGTGCCCAGCCAGTGTTAAATTATTTTTAACTTGTTAGAAATAATTGTCCCGCAACTTACTGAAGATTGGTTTAATAGTCACTATTGTTCCCAAAAAACTCTTAAAATATTAAACCAACTCATAGCTCATAACTTTTCAAGGTAGCAAGTGTTTGCTAATCTTAAAATGTGTTACTATTCTTTTTTTGTTTTTTTTTGTTTGTTTGTTTTTTTGTTTTGAGATGGAGTCTCCCTCTGTCACCCAGGCTGGAGTGCAGTGGTGTGATCTTGGATCACTGCAACCTCCACCTCCTGGGTTCAAGTGATTCTCCTGCCTCAGCCTCCCCAAGTAGCTGGGATTACAGGCGCGCCACTACGCCCAGCTAATTTGCTTGTATTTTTAGTAGAGATGAGGTTTCACCATGTTGGCCAGACTGGTCTCGAACCCTTGACCTCAGGTGATCCACCCGCCTTGGACTCCCAAAGTGCTGGGATTGCAGGTGTGAGCCACTGTGCCCGGCCACTATTCTTAAATGACCTTCTGCACATCTCTGTAGTTTTATGCCTGGTGATGGCGTTTAATTTAGGAGTATCTGGCATGCCACTCCAGTCTGACAGCTAGGGGCATGTTAGCAAAGGGGGCATTTTTCAGGTGAGTGGGTGAGCATAGCCGTGCTGACCATCTTTCCTATCCAGAGGGAAGGCCTGGCAGGGACTCAGGCCATCTTGACTCCCCTGCCCCAGGCTCCCTCTCACTGCGCCCCTGGCCTCTTCCTCTTCTCCAGACAATGGGGCCTTATGCTCGCTGTGTTTGTCAGAACTCTCTTGCGCTTGTGGCTGCAAGTAAGAGAAACTGAACTCGAGCTTATTCAGAAAGAGGGGATGGATTGACCCAGATAACAGAAAAGTGCTAGGCTAGATCTGGCCTTAGCCACAGCTGGATCCAGCCTTCTGGCATTTGTGCTCCGTTCCTCAGCCCTGCCCCACTGGGAGTGATGCCTTCTGTCCACAGTGTGATCTGCTTCATACTCAAAACTCCCTATCCAGAGGAAGAGGAATCTTTTCTCTCCCACCATCTGCACAGCAGTATTCAGGAATCCCCTGCCAGGCTCTGTTGGCCTCATGTGCCCTGTCCTAATCCACCACTGTGCCCAGCCAGGGTGTGGCCATACATGCCCATCCTGTGCATAGGGCAGGAGCAGACCCACCTGCACCACATGCGGTGGCCGCCATGACCACGAGACCAGGATAGGAGTGCTGATCAGGCCAGACCCCAAGAGCCGTTGCTCAGAAGAACTAAATGTCTCACACAGGCAAAAACTACTCTTCAGTTCCTTTAATTGCAGGTGTTATGTTGGAGTCCATGAAATACAAAGTTATTGAGAAGCATAACTAAATTTATAGTAGCTCCTTCTCATTATATATTTTCATGTTGATAGGATTCTGCCCCCATGGGAATTAATTTTCTTCATCAAAAGCGATCTCCATACTCACAAACACTGAATAGCTTTGGGCTTTTAAAAACAATGTTTTGGCTTTAAAAGAACCACAGGAGGCTGGGCGCGGTGGCTTACGCCTGTAATCCCAGCACTTTGGGAGGCCGAGGCAGGCAGATCATGAGGTCAGAAGATCGAGACCATCCTAGCTAACATGGTGAAACCCTGTCTCTACTAAAAATACAAAAAAATCAGCCTGGCATGGTGGCAGGCACCTGTAGTCCCAGCTACTCAGGAGGCTGAGGCAGGAGAATGGTGTGAACCCAGGAGGCAGAGCTTGCAAGTGAGCTGAGATCATGCCACTGCACTCCAGCCTGGGCGACAGAGCAAGACTCCGTCTCAAAAAAAAAAAAAAAAAAAAAAAAAAAGAACCATGGCAAAGTGTCCTTTAGCCAGATGCGGTGGCTCACACCTGTAATCCCAGCACTTTGGGAGGCCGAGGCGGGTGGATCACGAGGTCAGGAGATTGAGACCATCCTGGCTGATACAGTGAAACCCCGTCTCTACTAAAAATACAAAAAATTAGCCAGGCGTGGTGGCAGGCGCCTGTTGTCCCAGCTACTCCAGGAGGCTGAGGCAGGAGAATGGTGTGAACCCGGGAGGCAGAGCTTGCAGTGAGCCAAGATTGCGCCATTGCATTCCAGCCTGGGCAATAGAGCAAAACTCCGTCTCAAAAAAAAAAAAAAAGTGTCCTTTAGTCTACTGTTGGTTCTTCCAAAGAGCCATCCTTTCACTGATGCTTTAGGAACCCCCAACCTGGGTCCTGTCAAGGATAAGCTCTCATCTTATTCCCACAAAATTCCTAGAGTTACTTATCATTTTCCTTTCATATTCAGCTCATTAAAGCAGCTTGTAGGTCTCTGTAGTCCATATTAGTAAGTGTTAAAAATGTATCAATTTGATTTTTTTTTTTTTTTTTGAGACAGAGTCTTGCTCTGTAGCCCAGGCTGGAGTGCAGTGTTGCAATCATGGCTCACTGCAACCTCTGCCTCCCAGGTTTAAGGGATTCTCCTGCCTCAGCCTCCTGAGTAGCTGGGATTATAGGCGTGCACCACCACACCTGGCTAATTTTTGTATTTTTAGTAGAAACGGGGTTTCACCATGTTGGTCAGGCTGGTCTTGAACTCCTGACCTCATGAGCCACCGCTCCTGGCCATCGATTTGATTATTATAAAATCAGGTTATATTAGTTTGACCAGTTAAAAACATCACAGGTTATTTAATCTTTTTATTTATTTATTTATTTATTTATTTATTTATTTATTGAGACAGAGTCTGGCTCTGTCACCCAGGCTGGTGCACAGTGGTGCAATCTCAGCTCACTGCAGCTTCCACCTCCTACGTTCAAGCAATTATCGTGCCTCAGCCTCCTGTGTAGCTGGGATTCCAGGTGTGCACCACCACACCCAGCTAATTTTTGTATTTTTAGTAGAGACCAGGCTTCACCACGTTGGCCAGGCTGGTCTCGAACTCCTGGCCTCAAGTGATCCACCCGCCTTGGCCTCCCAAAGTGCTGGGATTACAGGTGTGAGCCACTGTGGCCAGCTAATCATTTTTTTAAATCACAATTTGTGTTACGTTCATGAGTAATAGGTGCCAGAAATAATATTGTGTGTTAAACATGAATGTAGATGGGTAACCATGTATACAAATGTGTATCTCCTCAACCCAGAGAGTGAAATTTCTCCACCCCAGTGACCCTGCCTCGCTGTATGGTTCATTCTTCTCCAGGAATTGAAACATGGTGGCAGCCTGCCAGCTTGGCATTACCATTAATTCTTATTTTCTTCCCCTGCCGATGTCATGGGGAACTCTGATGTGTCTCACGTAATGCATGTGGACTTCTGGTGCATGTAAACAGAGGGTGGTTATTCTTGATTGCACATTTGTGATTTTTAGTGAGGTTCTAAGGGACAAGCAAGAGGACTTGAAAGTAGCATTTGAATAACAAATTTATTCTCAGGCACAGCTACATGAAAGAGATGAGTAATGCCAAACAAATCACACAATTCTGATTCACGCCATTGGCAATGGAGGAGACTTCTGGGTAAACAAACCAAAGTATCAGCTAGAATGCAGATCTGATCACAGCAGTGTGTTTTGATTCAGTCTAAAGATGACAAAGAAAAGTTTCTGCTGGCCCTATCTGTAGCAACAAGGGCCTGCCCGCCTGACCACACTGCAGTGGAACAGCCACATTGTGATTTTGTGGGCCTGAAGCCTTTTGTCTGGTGACCCATTAAGAGGAACTTGAGCCAAGATCTTATCAGTGATGGAGATGGAGACACCTCAGGATTTTCCAGTATCGTTTTTCACTTTTTGTTCTTGGACATAGTTAATAACGCTGCCAGGTCTTTCAAATGCTGAGGCATTTCCTCATAGCTCCAAGTAGCTGCTGCGGGTCAGATTCTGCTTGAACCGAGGGTTCAATTACAACATCCATATGCTTTCCAGCCCACTCTCTGACCTTTGTTCTTTTTTTCAGTACTTTTTCAGGCTCTTAATGTTTCCATCCACTAATCTCAGGAGACTCTGTAAATATTCTGAGTATACATAGCCCAATTACTTTTGAAAAGCGAATTTAATAGAAACTTCTTGATATGAATTGAATAAATTTTTTAACTTAAAAATCATTTACTTACAACTTAAGACAGTTAAACTTGAGAGTATTTGAAAGCTAGTAAATTTCAGAGCTTTCTTCAGTAGGCACGAACTTTACCATTTTTCTGACACTCAGCACAGTCAGCAATGACACATTCATTGGAGGACTCATCAATATCCCTAAAAATAGTAGCAGTACTCATGCACAGCCTGATTTCTTTTGAACTTGGCTCAATTTCTTGGAAGCATTGATCATGGGATCCCGCTTTGATTCCTTCTCTGTAGACTAGTGCCAGTTTGCCCGGTTTCATTACATTTTTGGAAAGAGCTAAAACTATGGTATCGTTTTATTGCAGTCCTCACATCAATCATAATTTGGAGCAGTCTTGGTGAAAGATGAGGAATTCAGACTGGGATCCTGGGGAAGGCAGGTCCAGGGGGCAAGAGGGATGGAATGCAGGGAGTACTTATTTTATATCATAAGTACAGCCACCTCAACCTCATGATTTTTTAGCCACGGCTTCATTCCAAAGTGACCACAGTCATAAGGCCCAAAACTATCTTCTCTCTCTTTCTCTCTCTCTCTCTCTCTCTCTCCCTCCCTCTCTCTGTCATAGGGACCTCCCTAATCCTCCAGGTTGTACAGCCAGGAAGGGTAAGGTATTGTCAAAAACAAGTGAGGTACCCCCTTGATAGCTCAGTGGGCCAGAGGGCCTCTGGATGCTGGCTGATCATGGCAAAAACTAAATACAGAATCCATACAGTGGATTCTCTGTGCTTTTTCTCTTCACCCCTCCTTACCCTTGACCAAATTTCTGACTGTGTTATTTTCTTATTGCAGTCCTCCCTGCTAGATATACAACTTTGACTTTCCTCAGAAGAAAGTGCTCCCATTGCATTATTAGCTAAACCATGTTGCTGTGGCAACGCTCCTTCTTCCAGCTTGCCTCGGTGTTTCTGTAGTTAGCATCAGGTGTCCTTGGTTCTGTTTACCAGCCTGTCCAGGGATCACTTCCCTGGTGGGATCTCTCTGGTGACCCTCATCTCAGAGCTCAGCGGTGCCTTTGGGGCTACTTGCCAGACAACTCCATGTGACAGAGGGCCAGGTCCAAGTGCTCGATCACCCCAGCCACCATTTCAGAGTTCTCGAATTATAGATCCCTCAACGAGTCCCAGTGAGACACCGAACATGCCATAGAAGCTATGTTTTTCTATTTCAGCACACAGTAAAACACTACCTCTTAGATGTCGATGAGTACATGCTGCTTTTATGTTGACGCAGAGGACCTGTGTTGACTCTTCATCGGCAAGGTGTCTTTTTTTTAAGTTTCAATTGACACATACCACCTCTGGCCCAAGTGGACCACACAGTTATGCATGCCCTTTGGTGCAAGATACATCACGTCTCCAAGAACTCGGGTGTTTTTCTGATCATGGAGAATTAGATTCCACATATAGCTTGTATTTAGGATCTGCAGATTAGGTTTTATAAATTATGTTTGGCAAATGATAATCCACAAAGTAGATTCTAAGTTAAAATACTATAAAGTACTATAATTTATGTTTAAATGTCTTTCAACCTGAGAGTTGCTCTCCCTTAGAAGTCCCCAAAAATACTGAAACCACACCAGATTGATATCTGACCTTTCACTTTTGGAAAATGTGTATATTGTTGAACCTCTAATCTAGATTCGGACACCATCACCAACCAGCTTCTCTCTTTCAGTTGCCATCTGCACTTTACTGTTTAGTTTTTGTTGTCTTTAGGGAAAGTTGTAAAATACCCACATTCTTCTCAAGTTCTTCAAGTCTTTTGGCTTTTAGTAAACTCTTTTGTGACATTGTCTTTGAGAACAGAGATCAACAAACATTTCCTTAATGGACTAGATAGTAGATATATCAGGACTTGCAGACCACACGGTCTCTGTCCTAACTACTCAACTCTGCCGTTATAGCACAAAACCAGCCGTACTCAATATATAAACGAATGACCCTGTGGCTGTGTTCCACTAAAACTTCATAAAAATAAGCAGTTGGCCAGATTTGCTGTGTGGGTCTTAGTTTGCCAACCCCTGATCTAGAAGAAAAGAGTTTTGTGTAATGTTTGGGTAATAAAATAAACATACCAAACCATCTCAGGAATCCCTAACCTTTTCCTCATTGGGAACTATTTTCCCAGTATCCCCAAGTACTGGTGGGAATGAGATAAAAAGGGCCAGGCATGCCATTCCCTAAAGCAGATAGCCAACCCTCTTTCTTTCCCTGTGGAAATCCCCTCTGCCTACAGGGAGGAGAAGCAACTGGTTTGGAAGCTGCCAGCCAGTCCGTTTATTTAGAAAATTCTAAGCCCTGTTCCAGGTCACTTTGCGTCAACTCTAAAATACAGCCGCAAATGAAATAAATGTTGTTTATAATCCTACCAAGTCTAGTAGGTGTGTATGTGCTTGAGGTTAAACTTTTGTGTAAGCTCCAGACTTACTTTAGGTTTACAGAAAATTACATCGCAATTGATACAATGGTTGTATGGGGTGATGGAGATAGAAAGAGGGAGAAGAAGTGAAAGTGAAATTTTGGTCAAAATTGGATACCACCCTAATAAGCCGGGAGATAAGGGGTGCTGCAGAACTGTTTTCTGTGATACAGTGCATCTACATTGATAATTTGTGTTTTATGTACTTTTAAAATGAGGCTTTATTGGCTTGATTTCTGTGAGAAAAATCACTAATGGGCTGATCGTACCGCTCTACTTCAACATGCAAGAGAATTGCTCAGACGCTTGTCAGATGCCTGAACCACATACTTATTTGAGAATGTGCCATCATAGGAAGCTTTCATTCACCAAGGTCACCGAGAGGGCAGCCCAGGGAAGCACGTTGAACTTCACATGGTTCTGGCCACTTGTGTCAGTAGCAAAGCAAGGAAATAAGGAGCTGACTTGCCCAAAAATTACAAGTTCAGAGAAAACGGACTTGTTTTGTTTGGAAAAGGCAGATAATGGAGCAGTAACTAAAGAATCCTCTTTTTTTATTATTATTGTTGTTGCTCAATTTATAAACCTAAACAGAAAATGTGTGTTGCCTTATTTCCTCTTCTTTTCTACAGATAACTTTCTTTTAAAACATTCTAAATATTAAGCAACATTATAAGTACAGAATTTTTTTTTTTTTTTTTTTTTTTTTTGAGTTGGAGTCTCACTCCGATCATCCAGACTGGAGTACAATGGCGCGATCTTGGCTCACTGCAACCTCTGCCTCCTGGGTTCAAGCAGTTCTCCTGCCTCGGCCTCCTGAGTAGCTGGGATTACAGGCACCCACCACCACATTTGGTTAATTTTTGTATTTTTAGTAGAGATGGGGTTTCCCCATGTTGGCCAGGCTAGTCTCGAACTCCTGACTCACCTCAGCCTCCCAAAGTGCTGAGATTACAGGCCTGAGCCACCACGCCCGGCTAGTACAGAATTTTTTATGGCCCCTTTTAAAGACTGCAAACCTTTTTATACCAAAAAAAAATATTTTTCCTGTATTTATTTTACACATTAGTAAATGAATGAAATTTTGGCTCTAGGTTTAGAAAGCAATTTCATTTTAAGCTCATTTTACTGTGTCATTGGACTTTATTTATTAATTTTATTCTTGAACTACTTAGCTGAAAATCGAATTCTGTCATTATATGTAATCATATAATGCTTCTCATAATGTTACACTTTAATTAGATGCAGTTGAATAATAACCTAAAAAATCTTCATAGCCTATAAAATTCACACTTATATTTATAAGACAATATTATCTCACCCATTGATACATAACGTTATGTTAAAAGTACACAATATGGCCAGGTGTGGTGGCTCACGCCTGGAATCCCAGTACTTTGGGAGGCTGAGGCGGCAGATCACTTGAGCCCAGGAGTTCGACATCAGCATGAGCAACATGTTGAAACCCCGTCTCTACCAAAAATACAAAAATTAGCCAGGCATGGTGGCGCACATCTGTACTCCCAGCAACTTGGGAGGCTGAGGCAGGAGGATCACTTGAACCCAGGGGACAGAGGTTGCAGTGAACAGAGGTTGCAGTGAGCGGAGATTGTGCCTCCTCTGCACTCCAGCCTGGATGACAGAGTGATACTCTGTCTCAAAAAAAAAAAAAAAGAGTACACAATATTATCTCACCCATTGATACATAATGTTATGTTAAAAGCACACTGCGTTCTAGAGAAGGTAGAGTAACAGGGTCTTACTTTACCCTCCCACTTGAAACAAGTAAAAAACTGGACAAAGTATATGAAAAATACATCACTCAGGGCATTGGACACCAGGCAGCAAAAAACAGTGGCTCCTGAGAAATTGGAAACAAAGTGAGTCCTATAATTGTCCTTATCTAGAAGAAGTTTCCTGGCCACTGTGTAGAGAGAAGGAACCCAGGAGAAAGAGCTCAACTGTCTCCCTGAGTTGAAGACAGAGCTGGGGATACATCAAGGGAAACCAAGGCAGCTAGTTTGCAGACGTGGAGGACCGGAGAGGAGAGAACTGCATAGAGAGAGCTTTGCGGATGTACAGAGTCCTCCTTGAGTATGCAAGTGCGTACTGATCAAAGTGTGGATGTGAGAAAACTACCCATCACCAGAGAAACGATCACCCGAAAGAATGAGGGAACAGTGCCTGCCTCCCACACAGTAGCCAAGAAGAGGTGCCTGTTGCCAACAGCTAGAGTGAAAACCTCTGAATGCAGGGGCACTGGTTAGAATACTAAGAAGGGTCTTGCCAGACATCCAATCCAAAATTAGCAGGCATGCAAAGATCTAGGAAAATACCACCTAAAATGAGAAAAGTCAATCAAAACTAACCCATTATACAGATGATAGAATTCATAGACATGGACATTAAAGTAGTTGTGACTGTAGTTTGCATGTTTAAGAAACTAGAAGAAGGATTTAACATGTTAAATAGAGACAAAGAAGATATAACAGATATAAATCAAACTGAAGAGATGAAAACTGCAGTGCCTGAAATGATAAAAAAAAAAAACTCTTAATTAATAGCAGATTAGACATTGCAAAAGAAAAGCCTAGTTAACTTAAAGACGTGCAGTAGAAACTATCTGAAATGAAACAGAAAAAGGCTGAAAAGAAGCAAGAGAGCAACATTGAGCTTTGGGATCATTTTAAGTAGCCAAAAATATGTAAAACTAGTGTCCCACAGGAGTGGAAAAAAGGAACTGAAAAATATTTGAAGAAATAATGGGCAAAACGTTTTCAAATTTGATAGAAACTATAAACTCATACATTCAAAAAAATGAGAACATTTTAAAAAGAGAGGATAAATGACACATTATGTAGAGAGGAACAAAGATAAATTGGCTGATGATTTCTTGTTGGAAACAACACAAACTAGAAGGCGGTGGGTCAATATTTTTAAAGCAGTGAAAGAAAATTCACAGCCTAGAGTTTTTTACCTGGTTAAAATATCTTTCCAAAACAAAGCTGAAGTAAAGACTATTTTAGACACGTAAAAGCTGAAAAAATTCATCACTAGCTAACCTGAAGTACAAAAAATGTTACAGAAATTCCTGCTGGCAGAAAGAAAATGATACCAGTTGGAAACCTGAATCTACCCAAAGGAATGAAGAACACCAAAAATAGTAACCACATGGATAGAAAGACTTGTTCTTACTGTTTATCTTAAAAGCTATTACTGTATACAGTAATTACTGCATAAAGCAAAAATAATAGAAATGTAGTATAGCGTTAAAAACATTTAGAAGCTAAATATATGGCAACAATAACACAAAGTCTAAGAGGAGAGAAATGGAAGCATGCTTTTGTAAAATTCTTAGGCTATATGTGAAGTAGTATGACTATATGTGGTGTAGTAGTATAATTATATGTGAAGGTAGACTGTGCAAAGTGAAATGTGTATATAGTCATGTGCTGCATAATGACGTTTTGGTCAAAAACAAACCATGTATACAACAGCAGTTCCATCAGATTATAATACTGTATTTTTTACTGTACCCTTTCTATTGTATGTTTGCATGTATAAATACTTACCATTCTGTTACAGCCACCTACTGTATTCAGAACAATAACATGCTATGCAGGCTTGTAGCCTTGGTGCAGTAGGCTGTACCATACAGCCAAGGTGTGTAGGAGGCTATACCATCTAGGTTTGCAAGTACACTGTATGATGTTCACACAGTGACAAAATCACCCAGTGATACATTTCTCAGAATGTACCCGTCTTTAAGCAACACAGGACTGTGCTGTAAATGTAAGGTAACCATTTCAGTAATTCAACAACGTTATAGTTAAACAGTTGTAACCTTGTTATAGTTAACAAAGTTAATATATAGTTATCTACAAAGTAGATAAAATGAAATCATTAAAAATAATCCAGAGAAAGCAGAAAAGGGAAAAAGGAGCAAAGAACAGATAGGACAATAAGAAAAAGAATAGCAAAATAGTAGATTTAAACTCAACTATATCGATAATCACACTAGATATAAATGTTCTAAATACACTAATTAAAATGCAAAGAATGTCAGATTGGCTAAAAATGCAAGAGCCGACTATTATTGTCAACAAGAAACCCGTTTTAAATATAAAGACATAAGTAGGTTAAAGGTAAAAGGATGGAAAAGTGCTAATACTAATCAAAAGAAAATTGAATTGGTATATCAATATCAAAGTAGAACTAGAGCAAAGAGTAGTACCAAGGATATAAAAGAGGCTTGTTTCATTATGACAAAGGGGCCGTTTCACGAACAGGACATAGCAGTTCTAAGTCTTTAAGCATATAATAACAGAGCATCAACATAAATGAAGAAAAAAAAGATAAAATTATAGGGAAAAATAGAAAATCCACAAACATAGTCAGAATTTTTTAAACCCCTCTCAGAACAAGTAGAGTAAAAATCAATAAGGATTTAGAAGACTTAAACAATGCTACAATTCAACTTGACTCCACCCAACAACAGCAGATTACGCATTCTTTTCAAACATACACAGAACATTTGCCAAAATAGACCATATTCTGAGTCACAAAATGTCTTAATCAATTTGTAAGGGCTCAAATCATACAAAATATGTTCTCTAACCACAGTGGGATTAAATTAGAAATCAACACTGAAAGACATCTGGAAACACTCCAAATATTTGGAAATAAGCTACAGAGTGGGAGAAAATATTTGCAAGTTATCTATTTGATATAAGGATTTGTATATGGAATACTAAACTCAAAACTCAATGAGAAAATAACCCTTTTAAAAGATGACTGAAAGATTTGAACACACATTTCACCCAAGGAAATACATGAAAATATGCTTACCATCACAGGCATTAGGGAAATGGAAATTTAAACCACAGTGAATACCGCTACATAGCTATTAGAATGTCTACAATTAAAAAGATTGACCAGCTAAGCACAGTGGCTCATGCCTGTAATCCCAACACTTTGACAGGCAGAGGCAGGAGGATGGCTTGAGCCCAGCCTGGACAACATAGGGAGGAGACTCTGTGTCTACAATAAAAGAAAAAGAAATTTAGCCAGTTGTGGTGGCCTGTAGTCCTAGCTGCTCACTCACAGCTAGGGAGGATGAGGTGGGAGGATTGCTTGAGCCCAGGTTGAGGCTGTAGTAAGCTGTGATTGCACCACTGCACTCCAGCCTGCAAGACAGAACAAGACCCTGTCCCAAAGAAAAAAAAGATTGGGCTGGGCACGGTGGCTCACAGCTGTAATTGCATCACTTTGGGAGGCTGAGGCAGGTGGATCACTTGAGGTCAGGAGTTCAAGACCAGCCTGGGCAACATGGGGAAACCCCAACTCTACTAAAAATACAAAAAATTAATTGGGCATGGTGGCACACGCCTGTAATCCCAGCTACTCGGGAGGCTGAGGCCCAAGAATTGCTTGAACCCAGGAAACAGAGGTTGCAGTGAGCCAAGATTGTACCACTGCACTCCAGCCTGGGTGACAGAGTGATACTCTGTCTAAAAAAAAAAAAAAAAAAGACCGACCATACCAAATGTTGGCAAGGATGTGGAACAACTGGAACCCTCATACACTGCCGGTAGGAATATATAACAGTACCACCCCCTTGGAAATCAATTTGGGGTCGTTTCTTAAAAAGTTAAAGTGCACCTGCCATATAGTCAAGACATTCTATTTCTAAATATTTACCCAAGAGAAATGCAGTATATGTCCATGTAAAGATCTGTGCATGAATGTTCATAGCAGCTTTTTTGTAATAATATACAGTAAGCTTTACACTTTGACATGTACAGTTTATTGTATGTAATTTGCCTCAATAAAAGTTTTAAATAATACAATTTTATCCAAAATAAAGTTGTGAAAAGTAGAAAAATGAGGAAAAAGTTTCAAAGGTTAGAGGGGTCAGTCCAGGAGACCTAACATCTAACTAATGGGAATTCCAATAAGACAGAAGAAACCAGAAGGGAAGAAATTATCAGAGAAATAATCCTCAGCCTTCCGCCCAAAATTTTCTCTCCTAGAACTGAAGGACTCCCAAATCAAAAGGGTCAGCAAAATAAATGTATAGACTCACACCAACGCACTTCATCATAATAGTAAAAAGAACAGTAGAGTCAAAAAGAGGATACTAAAAGCTTTCAGAGGGGGAAAAAACAAAACATGCAAATAATCTGGAACCCGAATGGCATCAGACTTTTCAACAGTAATACTGGGCTGGGTGCAGTGGCTCACGCCTGTAATCCCAGCACTTTGGGAGGCCAAGGCAGGTGAATCACCTGAGGTCAGGAATTCAAGACCAGCCTGGTCAACCTGATGAAACCCCATCTCTATTAATAGTACAAAAATTAGCTTATTTCTTAAAAGCCAGCAAGGGGGATGGTTTTTTCCTTGGGCTGGTGGCACGCACCTGTAATCCTAGCTACTCGGGAAGCTGAGGCATGAGAATTGCTTGAACTTGGGAGGTAGAGGTTGCAGTGAGCCAAGATCGTGCCACTATACTCTAGCCTAGGCGGCAGAGTGAAACTGTGTCTTAAAAGAAAAAAAATAAATAAAAGTTATCAAAAAACAAAAACAAAACAGTAATACTGGAGGCTAGATTACAATAGAGCAATATCTTCAAAATTCAAGGAAAATGGCCAGGCGCGGTGGCTCACGCTTGTAATCCCGGCACTTTGGAAGGCCGAGGCAGGCGGAGCACGAGGTCAGGAGATCCAGACCACGGTGAAACCCTGTCTCTACTAAAAATACAAAAAATTAGCCGGGAGTGGTGGTGGGCGCCTGTAGCCCCAGCTACTCCGGAGAGGCTGAGGCAGGAGAATGGCATGAACCTGGGAGGTGGAGCTTGCAGTGAGCCGAGATCGCGCCACTGCACTCCAGCCTGGGCGACAGAGCAAGACTCTGTCTCAAAAAAAAAAAAAAAAAAATCAAGGAAAATAATATACCCAGCTAAACCATCATGAAGTGTGATAAGAATAATGACGAAGCCAGACATTTTAGAAAAATCTACCCCCAGTGCCCTTTTTCTCTAGAAGCCACTAGAGGAGTATTTCACTCAAATGAGCAAGCAGAGGCAGGAGGATTGCTTGAGCCCAGCCTGGGCAACGTACGGAGACCCCATGTCTACAAAGAAATAAAAGAAGAAAATTAGCCAGGTGTGGTGGCCTGTAGTCCTAGCTACTCACTCGGGAGGATGAGGTAGGAGAATTGCAAGTAAATGAGCAAGTAAACCACAGAAGAATATTAATTTTCTCTGCTGCATAACAAATGAGCACACATTTAGTGGCTTAAAACTGCTCACATGTATTATCTTCCATTTCTCTGGGTCAGCTTAGCTGGGTTCTCTGCTTCAGACTGAGAAAATTGTCTCATCTGAGGCCTGGGTTCCTCATCAAAGCTCATTTGGCAGAATTCCATTCCTTGGAGTTATGGGACTGAGGGCCCAGCTTTTTGCTGGCTGTCAGCTGGAGGCCACACCCAGGTCCCAGAGGCCATGTGGGTTTTTGCCATGAGACCTTCTCCTTTGTCCATTCACAGCATGGCAGCTTATTTCTTGAAAGCCAGCAGGGGGGATGGGTTTTCTCTGGAATCTGTTAGATGGAGTGACCTCCCTTCACTGTCACTCGTGCCATATTCTGCTGGTGAGAAGCAAGTCACAGGCCTCACCTGCACTCAGGGAGGGACTCACTGGGAGTCGCCGCCACAGTGTGGCTCCAGGAATGGAAACTACCACAATGCAGAGGTGCAGGGAATCCCCAGGATTATGGTCAAGAAAGAGCCCACTAAGTGTTTTGTTCAGTAGGCCTGCAGGATGAAGGGTGCCAGGAGGATGGCTCCATGAAAGACTGAGCCTATACGTGAACGTACTGAAAGCTGACTTACAGTTCAGCCAGTGTGGTGGTATGTGATTGACAGCGCCCTAGCAAGATGAACAACAAAGATACAAGACTCCAGCAGAAACAAGCTGCAGAAGAACAGGAGTGTGTGTAATCAGTAAATCAGATGGCCTTGCTGTGAACGGTTACATAGCTCTGATAAATCCTGATCTAACCAAAAGTCATGACAGCTCGATATTTGGGAGCTGGAGGGGGTGGGGAGTAGGGGTAGTAGGATATGAAGGAGCTAAGTCCCCATTGTTGATATTAGAAATCCAGTGGGTAACATCTGAACGGCAAGACCAGGACAGCAGCAAAAGGCAAAAAGACACCACTGAGTGTTGACAGTGGCTGCCTTTCAGGAGTGGGAATGCCACTGGGGGCAGGGCAGTGGGGGGCAGGGAACAGGTTTTTCTGTTTTTTTGTTTGTTTGTTTGTTTGTTTTGTTTTGAGATGGAGTTTCACTCTTGTTGCCCAGGCTGGAGTGCAATGATATGATCTCAGCTCACAGCTGGAGTGTGATGGCATGATCTCGGCTCACCGCAACCTCCACCTCCCGGATTCAAGCAATTCTCCTGCCTCAGCCTCTCAAGTAGCTAGGATTACAGGCATGCACCACCACGCCCAGCTAATTTTGTATTTTTAGTAGAGACGGGGTTTCACCATGTTGGTCAGGCTGGTCTCAAACTCCCGACCTCATGTGATCTGCCCACCTCGGCCTCCCAAAGTGCTGGGATTACAGGTGTGAGCCACTTCGCCTGGCCATGGGAACAGTCATGTTGCATAGTAAGCCCTGAAGAGCAGTGTGATCTCTTAAGCCAGCACGTGATTTACTTTGGTAAAAATTAAATTAAAAAAAAAGAAAGTAGGCCAGGCGTGGTGGCTCACACCTGTAATCCCAGGACTTTGGGGAGCCGAGGTGGGCGGTTCACCTAAGGTCAGGAGTTCAAGACCAGCCTGGCCAACGTGGTGAAACCCCATCGCTACTTAAAATACAAAAAAAATAGCTGGGCGTGGTAGTGCACATCCGTAAATCCCAGCCACTCGGGAGGCTGAGGCAGGAGAATTGCTTGAACCTGGGAGGTGGAGATTGCAGTGAGCCGAGATTGCGCCATTGCACTCCAGCCTGGACGACGGAGTGAGACTCTGTCCCAAAAAAGAAAAAAATAATCCTATTGGTCTCGTAGTGTTTCTCTGTATTTTTAATATACTGTGTATGTGCTTATGAGAAACCGAAAGAGAAGTGATTTGTGAATGATTTGAGGACTTTTGGTCCACGTTTTTTTCTCCCACTTATACTTGTGGCATAATCCAGAGGAAGAAGGGCAGCTGCGGAGTCCCAGCAGTGTTGCGGGTATCAGGGCAGCCAGTGAGAGGATGGAGGAGAAACCCAGGAGAGGGCAGAGGAGGAGGGACAGCTGTGCCCACCTGGTCCTTTCATTGTTGTCTGCCTCTGCCCTTGCAGTTAGAAAAAGAGTGTTCTGTGTATAGAAGCCTTTGCAAGTAGCATAGTTAGGAGTCTTTCGGTCCAGGAATTGAAGGTGCTAAAGCAGGAGGAAAACATACATAGAAGAAAGGAAATGTCCACATAAATAAGTGTATTAGTCTGCTAGGGCTGCCGTAACAAAAGACCATAGACTGGGTGGCTTCAACAACAGAAGTTTATTTTATTTTCTCACAGTTCTGGAGGCTGGAAGTCCAAGATCAGGGTGCTGGCAGGGCTGGTTTCTGCTGAGGCCTCTCTTCTTGGCTTGCAGACAGCCGTCTTCCCTCTATGTCGTCTTCTCTGTACACAAACATCCCTGTGATCTCTTCCTCTTCTTTTAAGGACACCCAGTCCTATTGGATTAGGGCCCCATGCTTATGATCTTTTTGGGTTGTTTTTTGTTTTTGTTTTGAGATGGGGTCTTGCTCTGTCACCCAGGATGGAGTGCAGTGGCACGATCATGGCTCCCTACAGCCTCGACCTCCTGTCTCCAAATGTGGTCGTATTGGGGGATTAGGATGTCAGTATAGGGGTTTTGAGGGGATGCAGTTCAGTCCATAATATACAGTAAGCCACTTCTAGACCAAGTCTGAAGTCCTGAGCATTCAGCTGGTATCTGGAGTGGATCACCTAAGAAACATTACAGAACAATGTAGGCCTCTGGTATTTAAAATAGTTTAATTACGTCACAGCGTAGTCCTGAATTCTTTCCTACTTCAGCCAGTCTTGGCCAGCCGAGTTTCAGGGTAGTGATGAGCACTGATGAGGTGACTCCCCCTTCTCCAAACTCTTCCTTTGCCACTGTCCCAAGAAAACCATAAAGGGGAAGTTTAAATGATGGATGTAATTTTCCTGACTTGGGCTGGACGCAGTGGCTCACACCTGTAATTCCAGCACTTTGGGAGGCTGCGGTGCGCAGATCACCTGAGGTCAGGAGTTCCAGACCAGCCTGGCCAACATGGTGAAACGCTGCCTCTACTAAAAATGCAAAAAAAAAAAAAAAAAAAATTAGCCAGGCATGGTGGCACACGCCAGTAATCCCAGCTACTTGGGAGGCTGAGGCAGGAGAATTACTTGAACCTGGGAGGCAGAGGTTGCAGTGAGCTGAGATCTTGCCACTGCACCCCAGCCTGGGTGACAGAGACTGTCTCAAAAATAATAATAATTTCTCTGTCTTATGTTTTTCTACTACACAGCTTATTATCTCTGGGCAGGAGCTTTCCCAGGGTCAGGAGGGGCAAGGGTCTAGTTGCGAGGGAGAGAGGAGAAAGCAAAAGGGAAATGCTAAATGACATGGCACAGCAAGCAAGGTCTAGGCAGCTGTGCCTTTGATAACAAGCTGCTTGAAGAGAAAGACCAGATTGGCTAAGTGAAAGCACTGTCCATCCTCCCCACCCCTTCCTTCCTGCTTCCTCCTCTTCCCATCTCCTCCAGCTTCTCCTTAAAGGGACTACAGAATGATGATTTCCTTGCCAGTAGGACCTTGACATAAAACCCAACCCACAACATCACAGTTGATTTTCAAGGGATGAGCTTCTCAGAAACCGGAATTTAATTACTTAATTTTGAGTTTCCAAACAATAAAATATATTATTAAATTGATTTGTTTTCCACACGTAGTGGAGATTTTCATGGTGTGCTACCTGTCGGTCAAACGGCTGATGAATGAGTATGTCGCAAAAACTCTAGGTGGGAATATGACACGTGAGGAATGGAACTTGTGCTTTAGCTCTTCCCAGCATCTTCTTTGGCTGCACAAGGGTTGGTAGTCTTTCATCTCCTAAGGACTGAAGGGCCATTTAGAATCACACCTGTTTTGAGTTTATAGTCACGCTTCTGAAGCTTTCTCTCTTACAGCCTTATCTGACCTCAATCAAGCTACCCCTGTTCATTTAAGTACTTTAGGTCTTGGCTATTGGTTTAGCTTAACATTTGATTGCCATAAATAAGAACTACAGAAAGCGTGACTTGTAAAATTGTAGACCCAGAAAAATTAGGGAACAATCTCATAATACTAATGAAACCTTTTTTTCCCATAAAATAAATACATAATTAGATATAGAAGATTTTTTTTTTTGGTTTAAGCTATCTTTTCCTATTTCTATCTTAAATAATTTACAACTCTCCTTTAATCCAGGCAATTATCAATTCTATAATAAAATAACAACAATGGGTACTGTGTATTAAACTCTAAACTAGCGTCCTTCATCTCATTTGAATTTTGAAATGACTCCATAATATATTGTTATACTCATGCTGTAGTTATAGATAAAGAAAGAGGGCTGACCTTTGACAATCACAATCAAAAAAACAAAACAAAAGAAGTGAAGGCTCAGCAAAGTAACTCACTCAGCAAGATGCAATTCGTATAGGGTAGAGTCCCCATCTCCCGATAATGCTTTGCCCCACACCTGAAAGTCTTGATCTGGTTCCCATTACCCCTCAGACTTTGGGTCCCCAGTAGAACCTTTGCACTTGCAGTTCTCCTTCCTAATGGGCTCAGGGAAACTCACATGACTGCCTGGAGGCTGTTTCTGCACCTGTAGATGGGAATGGGCAAGTCTCTCCCGCCTCACTTGTCTCACAGTGTTGTTGAAAGGCTCAGGTGTGATCATTACAGTGAAATAAGGAAAGGCAGGGAAGAATCTCCATCGTTCTCCAAATACGAAGAATGAAATGCAATTTTTTTTTTTTTTTTTTTTTGAGACGAAGTCTCACTCTTGTCACCCAGGCTGGAGTGCAGTGGCACCATCTCGGCTCACTGCAACCTCTGCCTCCCAGGTTCAAGCGATTCTCCTGCCTCAACCTCCCGAGTAGCTGAGATTACAGGCACCTGCCACCATGCCCAGCTAATTTGTGTATTTTTAGTAGAGATGGAGTTTCACCATGTTGGCCAGGATGGTCTCGATTTCTTGACCTCGTGATCTGCCCACCTCGGTCTCTCAAAGTGCTGGGATTACAGGCGTGAGCCACGGCACCCGACCACAAATAAGTTTATACCCTTGTAGTCATGGCCTTTCTTTTATCTTTCTGGTAATGAATAAAAATGAAGCATATAAGTGACAGAGAAACCAGCTACTTGATCAATAGTGGCATTGTTTTAGAATTGTCTGTATTGGATTTTGCCAGCCCACTAGAGAGTTACCAAAGCACATTTCTGACATAACTATGATTGATTTTTTTTTAATTTTTGACTAAATATGTTACTTTGACTAAATTGGTTACTTCATTGCATAATGGTGATCATTTACACTTTTCAGATGGGTACAAATAATCTTTGTATTCTAGCTGGCCATGAAAGAGTAGCAAGCCTGTTATTTTTAAGAAAAAAGCTCGAGTAGTTACTGTATTTGTATCATTTTGGAAATCTCTCATTTTTCTAATCAGCAAAATGGGGATAATGTAAATAACAATAACCCTGACCTCACAGGATTCTTGGGATTAAATGAGATATGGTGCATACAACGTGCTTAGCATGGCGCCTGGAGTATGGTCAGAACTGAACAAACACAAGTTATAAATGAGGTCCCGAAATACAAGAAATTCACTTCCTCAGAAACCTTCCTTGAGCCTGGCTACATCTATAGCTACATTTTCTACATGTTAAATGCCTCCCTCAGAAGTGTCACTGTTGGAGTTGCCAGGGCACCAATTTATTACTTTGAAAATAGATAAATAAAAGAATCAAGACAAAAGAAAAAGATGCTACCAAAGAAGACATTCTGTCTTACACTGGATCACACGAGATGTGGATATTTGGCCCGGAACTGCTCACATGGGTCAGCAAGCCTGAGAATGACCGTGGAGAGAAATGGCTGGGGCTGCAGGACTCAGCCAAGCCTGGCGCGCGTCTTCCAGGCACCGGAGCAGGACCTCGTCTGAAAACATGAAGAATGAAATGGAAGTAATGTAATACCTGGGGTCGGGGCTGGGGGAAGCTTTCTAAGTACAGGCAGGGTCTTGCTATGTTGCCCAGGGTGGTCTCGAACTCCTGGCCCCAAGCGATCCTCCCACCTCGGCTTCCCAAAGTGTGGGGATTGCGAGTGTGGGCCACTGTGCCTGGCCTAATTACTGATTTTAAGTATTAATCTTTCTAAAAGTCAAACTCCAGAACTGTGCATGTAGAACTATCCAATTTCTGTATATAACTATAGAAATATATATTAGACGGGCCGGGCGTGGTGGCTCATGCCTGTAATCCCAGCACATTGGGAGGCCGAGGCGGGCAGATCACGAGGTCAGGAGATCGAGACCATCCTGGCTAACACACGGTGAAACCCCGTCTCTACTAAAAATACAAAAAATTAGCCAGGCGTGGTGGCGGGTGCCTGTAGTCCCAGCTACTCGGGAGGCTGAGGCAGGAGAATCGCTTGAACCCGGGAGGTGGAGCTTGCAGTGAGCCGAGATCGCGCCAGTGCACTCCAGCCTGGGTGACAGAGTGAGACTCCATCTCAAAGAAAAAAAAAAAAAATATATATATATATATATATATGTATATATATATATATACACACACACACACACACACACACACACACACATTAGATAAGCACATTGTTTATATAGGAATCAAAAATTACCTGTGAGTAATTTTTATTTATGTAATTTAATAATTACATAAAAATTATTTGCAGAGGTTACCTCTGGAAGCAGTATTAGAAGTGGAGGACTTTTTTCTTCTATGTTGAAAATATTTTAAGTAAATTTTTAAAAACGAATAGAAATTTAATCAGGAACAGGCTTTCTACCATTAAAAATCTTTATAGTCTTCTTTACAAAAGAAGAGAAATAATTGTACTTGTTCAGTCATTCAAGGCCACTGAAGTAATTGGCATAGCTTGAGCTCTGTAGTACTGTCACAATATGCAAACACAGTGTGGTAATTTTTATAGTAATTGAACGTGACTTATGTCTTAGAAAGTCATAAGTTAGGAATTTATTCTGTTCGTTCTTTTGAAGTGAAAAGTAAAGAAAGCAAAACATTTTTTGGCCGGGCGCGTTGTCTCACGCCTGTAATCCCAGCACTTTGGGAAGCCGAGGCGGGTGGATCACCTGAGGTCAGGAGTTTGAGACCAGCCTGGCCAACATGGCAAAACCCCATCTCTACTAAAAATTCAAAAATTACCTGGCCATGGTGGTGGGTGCCTGTAATCCCAGCTACTCGGGAGGCTGAAGCAGGAGAATCACTTGAGGCCAGGAGGCAGAGGTTGCAGTGAGAAGAGATTGTGCTACTACACTTCAGCCTGGGCGATAGAGCGAGACTCTGTCTCAAAAAAAAAACAATGACTTTGACCTGAATGTCCCAAGGGTCTGCTTTGTGTAGTCTGCCCCTCTACAAGCAGGGACCAGGTCTTGGTCACCTGGTGTCCTTGTAGTAAGCTCTTAGCAGGGACTGGGTCCTGGTCACCTGGGTGTCCTTGTAGTAAGCTCTTAGCAGGGACTGGGTCCTGGTCACCTGGGTGTCCTTGTAGTAAGCTCTTAGCAGGGACTGGGTCCTGGTCACCTGGGTGTCCTTGTAGTAAGCTCTTAGCAAAGGTTGCTGAGTCGAATGAACTTCACCGTTTCGGTCCTTTCGTACAGTAACAGGCACTCAAGAGAGTCCACGCTGTAGAGTTGATCAGCCACCACGAGAGAGAAGTATACTCTAAGAGCACACACCATCAACCCCAGAGCATCCCTGCCGACCAGGAATGTAGTTACAGCAGTGCAGGTTCCCAGCTACCCCAAAGAAATCCCAGGAGATTCCATCTCTACTAAGTCAAGCAAATAGAAATTGCAACTGTAGCAGCACAATCTATTTTCATTATATAGTGTGTGTGTCTCTCTCCCCTCATCTCTCTCTCTCTCTCTCTCTCTCTCTCTCTCTCTATCTCTCTCTCTCTCTCTCTCCTTTCCCCTCGGTCACTTGACATTGATACTGGGCCATTTATCCTTGTGCATCATCTTAGAGTTACATTTGTATAATTATCAACATGGCCATTTGATATAAACAATTCTGTCCCTCACATCCAAAGAAAAGGGAAGAGACAGAAAGAAAAGGCCTAATTTCTGAGCAATTTTTGTTGTTTGTTTCCTATTTTCTAATTGTCCTCCATCTTTACTCATCTTTTTTTTTAAATATTAATTATTTTTTTGAGACAGGGTCTGGCTCTGTTGCTCAGGCTGGAGTACAGTGGCGCACATGGCTTACTGTAGCCTCGACCTCCTGGGCTCAAGAGATCCTCCCACCTCAGGCCCCTAAGTAACTGGGACCACAATTGTGCACCACCACACCTGGCTAATTTTTGTTTGTTTTTTGTAGAGATGGGGCTTTGCCATATTGCCCAGGCTGGTCTTGAACTCCTGGGCTCAATCCATCCTCCCACCTGAGCCTCTCAAAGTGTCAGGATTACAGGCGTGAACCACCATGCCTGACCAAAAATACTTTCTGAGGATCTAATATTGCCAGGCACTGTGTTAACAATTCAGAAAATACTCATGCTTAATAAATAAAGACTTGAATTTTTTTAGTTACTTCATTGAAAAGAAAATCTTTGTATTTAAATTATATCGTCAGCCAGGCGCAATTGCTCACCCCTATAATCCCAGCACTTTGGGAGGCCGAGGCAGACGAATCATTTGAGTCAGGAGTTCAAGACTAGCCTGGCCACCGTGGTGAAACGTCATCTCTACCAAAAATACAAAAATTAGCCAGGCATGGTGGCGGGCGCCTGTAATCCCAGCTATTTGGGAGGCCGAGACAGGAGAATTGCTTGAACCCACGAGGCGGAGGCTGCAGTGAGCTGAGATCACGCCGCTGCAGTCCAGCCTGGGCGACAGAGCCAGAGGCCATCTCAAAAATAAATAAATAAATAATAAAATTGTGATGTAGTTAACCAGTGTAATCTTTTCAGTTATTTTTAAATTTTTGAAACAACACGCTGTATATCAACCATCCATCAGAGAAGGAAAGAAATATGTAGAAGGACTGTCTTCTGCTTCAGATCATGAACTGTAGGAACAAAATAGATATGTGTAAAAATGCTGCTCTTTTTCTGAACCAAAATAAAATTAGATTTTTGTTGTTGTCGTTGTTATTGGAAAAGGTAGTAGATTTCAGGCGAAATCAGAAAATAAATTATTTCAGAAACACAACAAAACTAAGTACAACGATATTTTAGTTAAGAAAATTATGGTTAGAAATTGTGATTCTATCACTTTATGAAACAGAATCTTTAATAATTTTTCAGCTTATACCAAGGATATTCTTTTATTTCTTAATGACTAGTTTTAAATATATGACTATTCTCTCTGTACAGATTTTTAATTAATGCTCATAAAGGCTATTGATAGAACTCATTCTTTCTCCAAAATGGAGTTAACCCGAAATGGGTAGAGATTCAGAAGCTTCATTGTAGTTAAAATTAGGGTCATGAAGGGCAAAAGCCCACGTATTTCAGCCTTTGTAGAAGAATCCATTAATGCAGCATTACAAGTAAGTATAATTTAGTGGCTCCTTAGTTATTTTAAGCAAGAGGCCTCCTTAAAGGGCACACAGATAAAGTCAACATAGATCTCCACTGACCCCAGGCGTGTGGCCAGAGGTCAACTCCCAACGGCTGTCTGGGCTCCTTTTTCCCTGCAGTGCTGTATGTCTGGGGGGTGACAATCCTTTGGTAACAGTTTTTTTATTGGGAGAAAATTTGTGGGAATGCATAAGGTCTTGCTAACATAATTCCACATTATGCTTGCTCAACAGGAGAAGTTTTAGTTTAAATGTAGACTTATTGGAGATGGCTGTATATCCACAGGTCAGGGAGTCTCGCGTCTGCAGATTCTTTGTGGTTTCTCATCTGTCGTCGCTTATCCCAAATAAGTAGCTGCACTTCTTGGAAGAGATGATTGCGTCACTCGAAGGGGTCATGGGAGTCTACTGATTGAACTCATTTTTCTCCCATCTGAAAGAAAGAAAAGTTGAAAACAAGAGGAAAGACATTTCACACTTTCTGGCATTTAATATTTTGGCTAGTTTTTGTTTGTTTGTTTCCTTTTTGAGACAGATTCTCGCTCTATTGCCCAGGCTGGAGTGCATTGGTGCACTCTCGGCTCACTGCAACCTCTGCCTCCCGAGTTCAAATGATTCTCCTTCCTCGGCCTCCCAAGTAGCTAAAACGACGGGTGCTCATTACCACACCCAGCTAATTTTTTTTTTTTTTGTATTTGTAGAAGAGACAGAGTTTCACCATGTTGGCCAGGCTGACTTCAAGTGATCCGCCCGCCTCGGCCTCCCAAAATGCTGGGATTACAGGCGTGAGCCACTGCGCCCAACCTGGCCAGGTTTAGATCCTGGTTTTGTGACAGAATCAGAATGACTAGAAGATTCATGTTCCGATCCACTGCAGCTAACAAATACAGCTCCAGGAACCGCACAAATCCTGCACCGCCTTTCATCAGCAGATAGTTAAAGGCGGAGAATTGGGTTTTCTTGTTTGTAAAGATAGTGTGTGTAAACAAGCATGCAGTAAATTATGTTATCTGCAGTAGAGTCTTCCATTGGTAGCTTTGGTCAGACGAGCTGAAATACACTGCCTTCAGGGTTCTTCTTGGTTTGTCACCGTGAGTAGAGATTTCAATTTACACTGCCTCATCCGTACTGAATTCTGCCCTTGCTGTGAATCATGTCACAGTCTCAGAAGCAGCAGCAGCCATAGAGTCCAGTGACATCCTTACCAGTAAGATGCCTTTGACCTAGAGAGTTCATTTCAGGGGTGGGGCAGCATCATTGTGGCTAAATGTGAGTATTCATTTCTTTTTCTTAAACTATAAAATGCTTGTTCTTTTCCAAATCCATAGCTAGGCACAGATTATAGAGGCATCTTAAAAAGCCTCCTATAGCTGGGTGCAGTGGCTTACGCCTGTAATCCCAGCACTTTGGGAGGCTGAGGCGGGTGGATCACTTGAGGTCAGGAGTTTGAGACCAGCCTGGGCAACATGGTCAAACCCTGTCTCTACCAAAAATACAAAAAATTAGCCGGGCATGGTGGCAGGTGCCTATAATCCCAGCTACTCGGGAGGCCAAGGCAGGAGAATCGCTTGAACCCAGGAGGTGGAGATTGCAATGAGCCGAGATCCATTGCACAGTGCCACTGTGCTCCAGCCTGGGTGAGAGTGAGACTCTGTCTCAAAAAAAAAAACCTCCTATAAATGCCATAAGATGCCCGCAAATGCCATCTCCAAATGCAGTTAGGCAGGAAAATTACCTGGTATGAGTTGTAACCTAGGCAACTGGAAAAAAATATGTGTCCACCAGTTACCCTTGTGTTTGATGTTTCAAGTAGTAGAAGAGTATAAGTGTGGTTTTCTTTCTGGGGTCTCCCCCATTGTATGCACTCACCGTAGTAACCAGAGGAAAATGTTACCTTCCTGCTGGGAACCTTAACTTCCGAGGCTGTGATACCCATCTTCATACCTAAAGTTTTAACATACAGCAAGTCCCCACCTACAAGCAGGTCTTATGTCAAAAGTGTAGTTGCAGTTTATTGTTTGGAACCCGGAATGGATTTTCCCATAGGCGTGTTATGAATGGCAGCTGTATTCCAGGCAGCCGTGGAGGCCTTTTTAGCCCATTTATATACCTGAAGTGCAGTCATGTGCAATTAGCAAGACAAGAGCCAGCCATCATCCATCACAATGTTTTATGTGTTCCCCCAGCCTCCCCACTCCCACTCTCAGTCGGCCCAGCCAGGCAGGGAAGGGGGTGTTAATGAGGCCTGCAGGTGCACAGATTTACTCCCCACCTGCTGCATCTGCAGGGGTTAAACCGGCTTTTCCCTCCCCTTCGCTCTCACCATTCCTCCTCTCCCTCTCCCCACCCCCAGTCTCCCTTTCCCTGTGCTGAAGGGGCTGGGCAGTGAAGTGAGGAAGGGTGGCTGGAGCTGTTGGGGGCTGAGGCCACATTGTGCAGTTCACATCAGAACCCCCTGGGGACTTGCTCCAGTTGCAGATTCAAATGCAGCAGGTCTGGGGTGGGCTCTGAAATTCCGAATATCTAACAGGCTCCCAGGTAATGCCCATGCACAGGCCCACAGGCCCCATTTGAGTAACAGGAGTCCCTAAACACCATGCAGGGAGGAGAGGCTGGTGAAGAGGGAAACCTCGAGTCACGACTGAAAGGCAGTGGAGGGTGAGAGCTGAGTTCTATTCTCTAGGCCTTAGGGAGGTCCCTTTTACACTGAGAACTTTTTGCCACATGGGAAGAAGCAGGCAAACCCTGGATGCCATCAGGTGCTGGCACATCACAGCCTCATCTCATGCAAGGTGTTCTTGGCCAGGGCCTGTGGAGGTTCTACATGATATGGCATTAACCCTCGGGAGAGCAGGCACAGTAGAACCCAAGTGTCTCCTCCAAGCGACTGGGTGCAGCATTGCTCCATGCGACTGGGTGCAGCATCGCTCCATGTGACTGGGTGCAGCATTGCCCCATGCGACTGGGTGCAGCATCGCCCCATGCGACTCGGTGCAGCATCGTTCCATGCGACTGGGTGCAGCATCGTTCTATGCGATTGGGTGCAGCATCGCCCCATGTGACTGGGTGCAGCATCGTTCCATGTGACTGGGTGCAGCATCGTTCCATGTGACTGGGTGCAGCATTGCCCCATGCGACTGGGTGCAGCATCGCCCCATGCGACTGGGTGCAGCATCGTTCTATGCGACTGGGTGCAGCATCGCCCCATGCGACTGGGTGCAGCATCGTTCTATGCGACTGGGTGCAGCATCGCCCCATGTGACTGGGTGCAGCATCGTTCTATGCGACTGGGTGCAGCATCGCCCCATGCGACTGGGTGCAGCATCGCCCCATGCGACTGGGTGCAGCATCATTCCATGCGACTGGGTGCAGCATCGCCCCATGTGACTGGGTGCAGCATCGTTCCATGCGACTGGGTGCAGCATTGCCCCATGTGACTGGGTGCAGCATCATTCCATGTGACTGGGTGCAGCATCGTTCCATGTGACTGGGTGCAGCATTGCCCCATGTGACTGGGTGCAGCATCGTTCCATGCAACTGGGTGCAGCATTGCCCCATGTGACTTGGTGCAGCATCGTTCTATGCGACTGGGTGCAGCATCGCCCCATGCGACTGGGTGCAGCATCGTTCCATGCGACTGGGTGCAGCATCGCCCCATGTGACTGGGTGCAGCATCGTTCCATGCGACTGGGTGCAGCATTGCTCCATGTGACTGGGTGCAGCATTGCTCCATGTGACTGGGTGCATATTGCTCCATGGGCATGGTTTGTATGAAACACTCACTATTAAAGCACAGTAGGAAATGCTGAAATGGAAAAGGAATGGGTCATCCGGGAGCCCCAGGATCTAGACCCTGGAGCAGTGTTTCAGGGCCTGAGGATCCGTCAAGGGGGCCAGCATCAGAAGCCCCAGCACACAGGGGGCTTCTGATGCAGGAGGAGAGTGTGCGGTTTGAAGATCTTTCATCCCAACACAGCAAAGCGGTGAAGAACCAGTTTTCATCCTGTCTCCACCACTAACTAGCCATGTGTCCTTGAGCTCATACCCTCATGCCTAAGTGTCCTCTGTCCTCATCTGTAAAGTAAGGCTAAAATGAGTACCTACCTCATTAGGGTGCTGGGAAGCTCAATGAGATTATTTCTGTAAAACCCTTAGACTGTCCATTAAGTGTCACAAAAGCAGTAGTAGGGGTGGCTGTGGCAGTATGGTAGTGGTGAAATGAGTAATTTGAGATTATAGGCCTAAAGTCAAATTTCTGGTTTTGCAACTTATTACTAGTGTGACCTGGGCAAGTGACTTAGCCTCTCCAAACCTCAGTTTCTTCCCTTGTAAAATGGAAATAATAAAAGTTCCTACCTGCTATATTATTGAGAGGATAAAATGAGGAAAGCACGTAGCACAGTGCCCATCACAAAGCAAGCTCTCAGTAGATATCAGTTACTGTTATTGAGGGAGACCGGGGTGACGACTGGCATCTGAACAGGAGTTTTCCAGCTGTGCTCCAGGAGCTATAGGTTTTACAAAAATGTGTCTTGGGGGTGAGAAGGAGGCCATTATTCACCCTGCCCACACCTGCTGCCCCCTTCAACCTGATGGGCTTGTCTTTGTTGGCGTTCAGCATGAAGATTTTATTGAGAAGAAAAGGTTTGGAAGATCACTGTTTTGTAGTTCGGGTGTGTTATGGGGCCACAGGGAAGGTAAATGGTCTCAATTTTCAGGAAGTTGACATTTGCCTTTTCTACTTCATTTCCTTAAACAAAAATTGAAATATCAGATGATAAATTTAAAGAGATATATCCCATATAAAACCTAAAGTTCTATGAGGCTGTATTGAACGATAGAGTTATTTGCATCATCAGATGTTGTGGCCGCTTTGTAGCATTTGCTAATCTGTAACGCTTGGTTTTCTCCCCCAGATGAGCACCATGCCAGGACTGCCCACCCGGCCCTGCTTTTATGACATAGATCTTGATACCGAAACAGAACAAGTTAAAGGCTTGTTCTAAGTGGGCAAGGCTCTCACAGGACCCGATGCAGGTAGGCTGATGTGCTTCAACTTTTTCTCTCTTTGTTTTTTTTCCAGTTCATATCCTTTTTTTGTCTTTTTTTTTTTTCTGATACCACAGAAGTGATCTGATAAATCCTTTCCTTCCTTTGTTACTCAAATTCCTACCAAATGATTTTCCGTGACTGGAGTTCACTCCTGGGTGTGGCTGTGAGTTACATGCTCAGATGCTCAGTACGCAACCCTTAGTGTCCTGTGCTCGAGTCCAGTGAAAGCCAAATTATGTCATCCCTGAATATAGATGTGTTTAGAGCATCTCTGACCATAACAGAACTCTGTAAACTCATTGTTCTTTTCCAGGATTAAAACCAGCGTCTGTTATAATTTTAAAAGAGTAACTTCCTACCTTCCTGCCACATATCTCTTGGTACAGAGTTAGAATCATGTGAAAGAGGAATCTTGGTGTATCCATTTCCTGGGGCTGCCATGACAAAGTATCACAAACTGGGTGGCTTAAAACAGTGGAAAGTTTGAAACAGTTCTGGAGGCTAGAAGTCCAAAGTCAAGGTGTCAGCCAGGCCATACGCCACCTTGAGACTCTGGGTGGAATCCTTGCTGGCCTCTTCCTAGCATCCGGTGGTGGCTGTCACTCCCTGGCGTTGCCACCTTGCAGCTGCGTCACTCCCGTCTCAGCCTCTGTGGTCCCACCACATTCTCCCTGTGTCTGTGTCTTCACATGATGTTCACCTCTTATAAGGACCCCAGTCCTATTGGATTAGGGCCCACCCTAAGAACCTCCTTTTAACTTGATTACTCTGCGAAGACCCTCCTTCCAAATAAGATCACTCTCAGCCAAGCGTGGTGGCTCACGCCTGTAATCCCAGCACTTTGGGAGGCCGAGGTGGGTGGATCACGAAGTCAGGAGTTCAAGACCAGCCTGGCCAAGATGGTGAAACCCCGTCTCTACTAAAAATACGAAAATTAGCTGGGCGTGTTGGTGGGCACCTGTAATCCCAGCTACTCGGAAGGCTGAGGCAGAGAATTGCTTGAACCCAGGAGGCAGAGGTTGCAGTGAGCTGAGATTGCGCCACTGCACTCCAGCCTGGGCGACAGAGCAAGACTCTCCTTCTAAAAAAAAAAAAAATCACTCTCACAGGTGCTCAGGGTTAGGACTTAAGCATATCTTTTAGGGGACACAGTTCAACCCAGAACACTCAACTGTGGCACAACAGGTGTGTTTGGCTCTCATGTCCCTGGACAGACACATAGCAATGGGACAGACCATTTAACTAGAGGGCCCCATGGGTTCCAGGAAGGGCAGGGCAGCAGAAAGTAGGCCACTTGATGACTTCGGGTCTGCACAGTCTCAGGTTGGGCTTTGACTCTGAGCTGTCTTAGGCAGCCCAGACCTGGCGACTCTCGGTCTTATTCATGTCCACCCCACAGCACTGCAGCCATCGTGAAGAAAAATGACCACATTCCTAAACCTCCTCCCTGGGAGACAACTCCTAATCAAAAGCTTGAAAGGCTCAGGGCTGCTTCTCCTACCCCAGGGATCAAACATGTCCTCACCATATTCTAAAGATACATTCTTTCCCCGCAAGCACCCTGCCTCCTTCTCCCCACTGACTCCTGTTCCTGAGCCCAGAACCTCTCCCTCTTGCCAGCATATTCTCGGCCTTTGCAGATGAGCTTCCGTGGCCTAAAGACCCTCTTCTTCAACCATCTCTGAGTTACGGCTCCAAGCCAGGCACCCAGGATTCTCATTTCATTTGTTTCACTACCAGGAGTCCACTTGAGGACTTGTTGTTGTTGTTGTTGTTGTTGTTTGAGAAAGAGTCTCACGCTATCACCTAGGCTGGAGTTCAGTGGCGTGATCTCTGCTCACTGCAACCTCCGCCTCCCGCGTTCGAGCAATTCTCTTGCCTCACCCTCCCAAGTAGCTGGGATTACAGGTGTGTGCCACCACGCCCCGCTGATTTTTGTATTTTATTTATTTATTTATTTATTTATTTATTTATTTGCGACAGAGTCTTACTCTGTTGCCAAGGCTGGAGTGCAACGGCACTGTGTGGGCTCACTACAACCTCTGTCTCCTGGGTCCAAGCAATTCTTCTGCCCCAGCCTCCCAAGCAGTTGGGATTACAGGCGTCCACCACCACGCCCAGCAAGTTTTTATATTTTTAGTAGAGACAGGGTTTCACCATGTTGGCCAGGCTGGTCTCGAACTCCTGACCTCAGGTGATCCACCCGCCTCAGCCTCCCAAAGTGCTGGGATTACAGGCGGGAGCCACCACGCCCAGCCTAATTTTTGTATTTTAATAGAGATGGGGTTTTACCATGTTGGCCAGGCTGGTCTCAAACTCCTGACCTCAAGTGAGCCACCTCGTCTGGCCAAGTTTTTTTGTTGAGCCTTTGTTGCTAAAACACTAAAGACCTAGGCTGTGGTGAGAAAGATAAGGGAACCATAAATGAAATTACATTAAAACAAGGTGTGAAATCGTTTGTTTTGAGTTGTGGATGTTGTTTGGGGGGTGTTTGTATGTGTTTTTTGCTGAGGAGCGGGAGCTGTGTTAAGTTTGAGCCATAACTGCATCTTTTATCTTTGTTATTTCAGAAAAAATTTTTAAAACTCTAGAAAATGAAGTAAGGGAGACTAGTTTAACAAAGAAACCCATAAACTCAAGTGTTGATAAAATGTTGTTTCATCTTTTGGTGTGAGCTTGTGTGTTGCCAATGTCTTCCATTCCCCAGTAAGGCTGTGGGGAAATAATTGCTATTTCCCCAATTGCTAGTTGGCCTAGCAATTCTCTTTTTATGTCAGGAACCCATTATGTTACATTTCTGCCATTTGTCATTTTTCTCCAGAATAAGTGTGTTCGATTCTCCCATCTCTCTTGGATAGTATTTTTCCAGCTTTTGGTGAGTTTTCACATGCTCTCCAAGTAGGTCATATAAGTCCAATTATACCTTAATCACTGTAGTTAGGACTCAGGTAATGCTAAGGGATACATCCTTAGCATTATTAATGCATACCCTTAAATCCTTTATTACCTACTCCCTAACAAGAATTCCTCCAGATCTTATATACGGGGCCTGCAGGGCAGGACGCAGGCCTATGGTAATTACCTCCAATGTTTCGGGCATTGTGCTAAGCACTTTGCATGGGTGGTCACAGCACCTCTGGAGCCAAGTGTTGTCCCATAAGGGCCACAGGGCTTAAGAGGACGGAGCCTACCCCTTGGTCACTGAGGGGTGGCCCTGGTCTGCAAGGCTACAGAACTGCCTTGCCACCCTGTGGCACTGCCTCTCATTTCATAGCTGGCACATGTCATTTTGCCACCCCCATCACATGTCATGCTGGCATCAACCCAGGGAGGTGGGTAGTATTTTTGTTGAAGAGCTGCAAGAACTCTGCCCAGAGAAGTCGACAACCTGCTCAAGTTGTGCAGCTAATAACTACCAAAGCCAAGACTCAACACAGATCTGTTGACTCTCAGTATTACCCCAACCTTTATGCCCCAAACCAAAGGATGCCCTTTTCATTTCAGTCACGGGTAAAATGAACTTTGGCCCATTCCGAGAGATGATACCAGCTATTTGAACAGACAGGTACTTGAGGATAATGAGGTCATTTTTTCTAATAAGTAAAGATAATTGTTTGGGTATTAAAAGCTATGATTTTGTCATAATTCTTTTTAGTCCGAGTATAATAGAGCCAGCTCTTTCCTAATTCTCTAATGGAATGGCATTTCCACCCCCTCCCCACCCCCCAATCCAAGGCCTCTTTCTTCTTTGTGAATTGCTAAACACAGTTCTGGGCTAGTGGGCAGTGGTTCAAAACCCATCGTTTGACCCTGCTTGAACAATCAAAAACAGATCCAGTGTCCTAAGATAAAACCACTATACAAAGCAAACATTGCCTCTCAGTGGCTCCTCGGTAATGACCCAGCAAGTATTGTCTGTTTCCCGTGCCTCTCACTATAGCCATCAGGGACCACTTCTACTAATAATCAGAGGTCTGTGGCTATTCAAAATGCATAAAATAAAAATGTTAAAGCTTAGGCGACAGTCAGCTTGGACAAACGTGGGCATCTGAAAGGAAATGTCTGGCTTGCTGACGTTGCTCCTTCAGGGATCACACCGTAGATGGTGTGCATACCCAGGTGCTGAGCAGCACACTCATTATTCCCCCAGGAAAGATTTGAAGGCGCGTTCCACTCAGGAAGAAGATTGTGCTTGGTTGATGACAACTTTCTGTCCTTCCCTTCCTCACCTTTCTAGCCTGTCTCACCTCCTAGGAAACCGTGTGAAACCAAAGGTGAACATTATATGCCAAAAAAGCATCAGAATTGGAGCTCTCCTTGCTCCCTCTTCCCAAGACTTCTCTGTAGTGCCTTCACTGTGGTTAGAATAAGGGCATGACTCAATTCTTTTGGATGTCACTAAATAGAACTAATTAAAATAGGTTTTTTGTCCCAGTGAAATTGATCTGGCTGTTGAGTCTTTTGTTTAAAGATTATTGGAACGAAGGATTTGATATTTTTCCCCCCATTCTTTTTTCTCACTCAGAAACTTTATCATATTTCTGAGCTTTGGCAAGATTCATTCAAATGAACACACAATAAAGTCTGGCAAATTTCCTGAAGAATTCAGGGACTCCCTTACTTCTTTATTCTACTGTGCAAAGTTATGTTGAGTACGGAATCAGATTCACTCCAGTCCTGCTACAAATGTTTGTTATTTACAAAAGAATTGCTTTTTCTTGAATTACATACAGAGAAATAAGTTCAGGAAAGAAATTAGTTTCTTTCCTAAACTGGCTTTAGGGCATCTACAGACAAATGGTTAAAGAAAATGTGGAATGTATAGAGAGTAGAATACTATTTAGCCATTAAAAAAGAATGAAATAATGTCATTTACAGCAGCATGGATGGAAGTGGAAGTTATTATGTGAAATAAGCTGGGCACGGAAAGACTAATGCTGCATGTTCTCACTCTCATGTGGAAGCTAAAAAGCTTACCCTCATAGACAGAATAAATGGTAGATACCAGAGGCTGGGAAGAATGGGTGGCTGGGCGGAGGGTATGAAGAAAGGTTGGTTATGGGTACAAACATACAGTTAGACGAAGAAATAAGCTCTAATGTTTGATAGCAAGCTAGGATGACTATACTCAGCAACAATATTTTGTTTACTTCAAAGTAACAGGAAGAGAGTGGGGTGTACTTGAAATGATACCAACATACAGTAGTAATGATAAATACTCAAGATAATGGACACCCCAGGTACCCTGACTTGATCACTACACATTCCAGGCACATAATAAACACTCATATATACCCCATAAGAATATAAAATATTAGGCCAGGTGCGGTGGCTCATGCTTCTAATCTCAGCAGTTTGGGAGTCCGAGTGGGTGGATCACTTGAGCCCAGGAATTCGAGACCAGCCTGGGAAACATGGCAAAGCCCTGTCCCTACTAAAAATAGAAAAATTAGCCAGGCGTCGTGGCGCGCACCTGTAATCTCAGCTACTCAGGAGGCTGAGGCAGGAAAATCGCTTGAACCCAGGAGGTGGAGGCTGCAGTGAGCTGAGATCATGCCACTGCACTCTAGCCTGGGTGACAGAGCAAGACTCGGTCTCAAAAATATATATAATGTATCAATACAAGGGAAAAATGGGCAGAAATTTTCAATGATATTTAATAACCATAAATTAATCTTGAGTTGGGTTGCTGCCTGCCAGCCCTTCTGTGAACATGATTTGTTCAGTCCGAAGTCACAAACCACAGGGTTACAAAGTACCCTGGGAGGGCGCCTGAGCTCTGTGGTTTTAGTCTTGAAACTTTATCTTTTCACAAAGCAATTCAAAAATTGCTCATCACCATTGTGTTCCGAGAAAAGGGGCGCCAAGGCATCACCCTGAGCCATCCGAGGAGTGCTGCGTGCCTTCTTCCTTTCTGCTTCCAAGTAGGATGGAAGCTCCAGCTTTACACTTAAATAATCCTCATCGACATCTAAAAGATAGTGATAATTAAATCTCTCCTATGTTGCTAAATTAAATCTCTCCTATCTAACTAAAATGGAATGTTTTAAAGCTTAGGTAACAATTCTGAAATTCTTAATTCCCCCCGAAAGAAACTTTTTCTGAGCACATTTTGATTTCTTATTCCCATGCCAAAATAGAATGTTTGTATATGGTATCTTCCAAATATTCTCCCACTGAGTTAACTTCTGAAATTGCTTCTTCCAACGCATAAGCAATAAACAACAGATTCGTTTTTACGTTCTCACCTTAGCTATTGCATCTCTGATTGTTTTCATCTATAATGAGACTTTCTATACTTTGGCCAGTCCTTCTGTTTTTCTTAAAATGTGGGACCACAGGCCAGGCACAGTAGCTCACATCTGTAATCCCAGCAATTTGGGAGGCCGAGGCAGGTGGATCACCTGAGGTCAGGAGTTCAAGACCAGCCTGGCCAACATGGTGAAACCCCATCTCTACTAAAAATACAAAAATTAGTCGGGCATGGTGGCGGGTACCTGTAATCCCAGCTACTTGGGAGGCTGAACCCTGAGAATTGCTTGAACCCAGGAGGCAAAGGTTGCAGTGAGCTGATATCGCATCGCTGCACTCCAGCGTGGGCAACAGAGCAAGACTCCATCTCAAAAAAAAAAAAAAAGTGGGACCACATACTCTAAGTACCTTTAGACACAAAACCACAGGATACAAATGTAATGTGGCTAATCAGCTGGTCTTCCACCACCCACCTCTGGAGCATGGAAGGCCTTGTCCAGCCTTGCCTTGCCAAGCCAAGGGTCATCTCTAGTCCACTGAGCCCACCCTCTACCCTAGCACCCCTTCTGTCCCAAGGGTCATTGACCCTCAGGTCAAGGGATACCAGAGCCACTACAGTGAGGCTGGCCGTGTCTCTGAAATATTTTCTTTTTTTTTTTGCCCTTCTCTCTTTCTCGGTGCTGCCTATGGAGGTGGCAGCCATCTCCTCCTCGGCATCTTGGCCGCCCTCAGACCCCTCGTGAAGCCCAAGATCGTCAAAAAGAGAACCAAGAAGTTCATCTGGCACCAGTCAGACCGTTATGTCAAAATTAAGCGTAACTGGTGGAAACCCAGAGGTGTTGACAACAGGGTTCGTAGAAGATTCAGGGTCCAGATCTTGATGCCCAACATTGATTATGGGAGCAACAAAAAAACAAAGCACATGCTGCCCAGTGGCTTCCGGAAGTTCCTGGTCCACAACGTCAAGGAGCTGGAAGTGCAACAATCGTACTGTGCCGGGATCGCTCACAATGTTTCCTCCAAGAACTGCAAAGCCATCGTGGAAAGAGCTGCCCAACTGGCCATCAGAGTCATCAACCCCAATGCCAGGCTGCGCAGCAAAGAAAATGAGTAGACAGCTCATGTGCATGTTTTCTGTTTAAATAAATGTAAAAACAGCCATCTGGCATCTTCCTTTAAAAAAAAAGGAAAATAAAGAAATATTTTCTTTCTTTTCTTTTTTTTTTTTTTTTTTGAGACGCAGTCTCGCTCTGTCATCCAGGCTGAAGTGCAGTGGCGCGATCTCGGCTCACTGCAACCTCCGCCTCCCGGGTTCACGCCATTCTCCTGCCTCAACCTCCAGAGTAGCTGGGACTACAGGCACTTGCCACCACGCCCAGCTAATTTTTTTGTATTTTTTTAATAGACACGGGGTTTCACCGTGTTAGCCAGGATGGTCTTAATCTCCTGACCTCGTGATCCGCCCGTGAGCCACCGCGCCCGGCCTGAAATATTTTATTTTTGTTCATCTTTGTTGTGCTTATAATACTCCTGTTTTCTGTTTATTCCCCTGACTTGAATCAGATGTTAGGGGAGTATTTGAAGCTCCTCGTTCCCTCTCTTCATCAATATCTTCTGTCTAGAAACTAACCAAGCACCCTATCTGGCTCCAGACCTCTCAGTGATCTGTGGGAGGCCAACTCGCAGGATTTCAGCAGAGTTTGCACTTTCTTGGCCTAAAAGATAAGTCCTTCCATGTGTAAGTTCAGATGAAAGGCAACATATTACATTTACATTTTAGAGAGGTGAACACATTATTTTCTGGGACTTAAGTGTTGTTTTGTTTCTTTTTTTTTTTTTTAATGTAGTTTGATTTATTTCTCTTTCTGAGAGATTACAGGATTCAAGAATGGCAACGAATCTTAATAGCCTTTGGGAGAAAGCAGCAAAGCTTTAATACTAAGTTCCAGGACCATGAACTTCCATGTTGTCCTAAATGCATTTTTCAAACATTGCTTTCTGTGCCTACTATATAAAACCCAAAAATCCAAGGTGACAGTATTCCTTATCTAAAATCCTAAACAAGGCTGGGCGTGGTGGTTCATACCTGTAATCCCAGCACTTTGGGAGGACGAGGCAGGCAGATCACTTGAGCCCAGGAGTTCAAGACCAGCCTGGCCAACGTGGTGAAACCTCGTCTTTACTAAAAATACAAAAATTAGCCGGGCATGGTGGTGCACACTTGTAATCCCAGCTACTCGGGAGGCTGTGGCGGGAGGATTGCTTGAACCCGGGAGACGGAGGTTGCAGTGAGCCGAGATCTCGCCACTACACTCCAGCCTGGGCGACAAAGTGAGACTCTGTCTCAAAAAATAAAAAAAATTTTTTTAAAATCCTAAATATTCTCATTCCACAGGATCCTGCAAACTGTAGATCCCAAACTTGGAAGTTCTGGGAATTCTGCCAGTATCCCCAAGTAAATCTCTTGGGAAGTTTAGAATGCTGCATGGCGTAGCTGTGCCTGCTCTTATAGAGTGGTGCAGACTCTGCTTCTCCACGTCTGCTAAGTAAAATATTCCAAACACAGATCAGCCTTATCTAGCGAATAGAACCATCACTCTGCTCTTGAATTTTCTTTTGGCCTCAAACTCTAGAGCTATAACATGTTAACGGTTTAACACCAGAGGAGAAAGCTATTCTTAAACTACTCAAACATGGTTTTTTTTTCTATTTTTCAGACTCCTGAAACAGACTACTCTTTGCCTTTTTGCTGCAGTTGGAGAAGAAACTGAATTTGAAAAATGTCTGTTATGCAATGCTGGAGACATGGTGAAATAGGCCAAAGATTTCTTCTTCGCTCAAGATGAATTCTGTTCACAGTGGAGTATGGTGTTCGGCAAAAGGACCTCCACCAAGACTGAAAGAAACTAATTTATTTCTGTTTCTGTGGAGTTTACATTATTTCTACTGCTTACACTTTAGAATGTTTATTTTATGGGGACTAAGGGATTAAAAGAGTGTGAACTAAAAGGTAACATTTTCCACTCTCAAGTTTTCTACTTTGTCTTTGAACTGAAAATAAACATGGATCTAGAAAACCAACCAGCAAGTTTTCAGTGCCAGATAAAACTCTGCGCTCTAGAGGTAACTCCTCATGGGAGGCAGCTAGGAGTGTTACCTGACACCAGTTTCCTAGAAAACTGTGACAAGCAAAGCAATAACACACGTCGAGAAATATCTGATCAAGCGGGAAATCTTCTGACTGTCGGGGATCTCTAGTAAGATCTCTTGGAATGAAGTGCACTGTGTATCCAAAACTATTTTCCAGCGCCAGTGAAGTTGCTATCTCTTACCTAAAACAAATGGGTTTATGCTAGTTTCCACCAAGGAATGAGTCTCAATGGCCATTAAACTTTCTAAGGCCCACAGGGCTAGGAAAAGTCGCTCTTAAAGGTCAGGTGTTTGGAAAATGTTTTTCCTTTTGCCCAACCCTTAATTAGTAGTAGAGAATGTTCTGTGGCCTATTCCCCTCGCTGGGAGTTCCTGACCCTTCTTTGTTTTCCAGTTTTTCCTACAATAATATAAAATTACGTAAAAGTTAAAACAAAACCAAGGATTCAGGAAGAAACAAGCAGTGATTGTCCTCTAGGCAGCGTAAGGAAAATAGTCACCATAAATATCTTAGATGTCCCCAGGCACATCCTGCAGGATCTTTTCTGCATCCTCTTGTCCTACACCCTCCAGTGACCCTGCTCAGCCATTGCTCAGCCCATAATGCACCTTTATGCACAATTTGTCCCAAAACACCGTTTAGTAACTCAAAAGCCTCCCACTCAAAAGCTGTCCATCCCAAGAATAATTTCACTTGGCAATTCTGAAGTGTCCTTCCCCATCCCTGCCGTTTATTTGGGAGTACGCCTCTCCAAATATACAGTTAACTGATGTTTTACTATTTATTTGGAGAGGTGTACTCCCAAATAAAGGGCATACCCTCTCCCTTTACAGTAAATTTGTAAACCCTTATAATCTTCAAATAGATGTATACATTGAAAACTCTATATATTCCACTCAGAAAGCTGTCTTTTTTTTTTTTTTTTTTTTAAGATAGGGGCTCACTCTGTTGCCCAGGTGGAGTGCAGTGGTACAATCATGGCCCACTACAGCCTCGACCTCCCAGGCTCAGGTGAAGCCCCCACCTCAGCCTCCTGAGAAGCTGGGACTATAGGCACGCACCACCCCACCCAGCTAAGTTTTGTATTTTGGTAGGGACAGGGTTTCACCATGTTACCCAGGCTGGTCTCAAAGTCCGGGACTCAAGCGATCCGCCCGCCTCAGCCTCCCAAAGTGCTGCGATTAGAGGCATGAGCCACCGTGCCTGGCCGTGAATTGATTTTTAAGCAGTTGCCTTCCGCTACTCATGTTTTTATTCTTTTCCTCTGCATTGAAAGGTTAAGTTTCTATTTTTGAAAACATTTTTTAAATAAATATTTTAGGAGTCTCCATTCAAAAAGCTTTAGCCTAGGGACTCCTTTCCTTACCTACTTTTACCAGACAACTCCTCAACTCAAAAAGTAAGTAAACATCCTGCACACCAGTGTGGGAGAGTTTTCCACTGCTCACTTTGGAAGGACTATCATCCAGGTGCTGCTGGAAACCGCAAACTGTTTCCCATCATGTAGGCTCATTCGAAGTCCTCTGGGTGTCATAACTCGGGCTCTGATGGACTTGTTTTTGCTCATTCACTACCCTACTGATGGTAGAGTGTATTTGACTCCAGCTGAGTGATATGCAGTCTCCACTAAGAAGAAACGTTAATTAATGGGCTCATCAACTCCTGATGACTTGAGGCATTCATAGAGAAAAAGAAGTATTATTATGGGGAGTACTGGGAGGAGCCAGTTATCAACCATCTCTTCTGAGGCCACAGCATGAGAAAAGAAAAATCACATAACCTTTGGCATGGTGGGTTTCAGTTAGAAATCTTCCCAAGAAGAGTGGATATTGATTTCTTTCTGCCTTTAATTGAAATGTAAAAAACGAATAGGCCAGAGATGGTGAGTGGCTCCAATTACCCACTGTGGCACAGAAATGTGTGATCATGCCCCCTCTCTGCTTGAGGACTGGCAGTAGTGACACCTGCCAAGGTGAAGTCCCAGACCAGAAGAATCCTCTGTGAAAGCTGCCTGAAGAACACACTATAGGAATTAACTGGGGAAGAGATGAATAGGAACTTCGGAAAACAGCAGCAAGGCAATGAGCCAACCCATTCATTCGTATTCTTTTTTTTTTTTTTTTGTCTTTTTTTTTTTTTTTTTTTTTTTTCGAGACCGAGTCTTGCTCTGTCGCCCAGGCTGGAATGCGGTGGTATGATCTCGGCTCACTGCAACCTCCACCTCCCAGGTTCAAATGATTCTCCTGCCTCAGCCTCCGAAGTAGCTGGGATTATAGGCATGCACCACCACACCCAGCTAATGTTTGCATTTTTAGTAGAGACTAGGTTTCGCCATGTTGGCCAGGCTGGTCTCAAACTCCTGGCCTCAAGCCATCCACCTGCCTTGGCCTCCCAAAGTTCTGGGATTACAGGCGTGAGCCACCACTCCCAGCCTCATTAATATTCTTTTTATTCCTCTATTGTCAAGGTTATTTTGTTTAACTAGAGTGTGTATGTTTAATACACTTAATGCTATAAGGAGTATTTTTCACAATAGATATTTAAAGAGAATCCTAGTTCCCTCCCATCTGATAGTAGCCACGGTTTTGTTTGTTTGTTTAACTAGAATGTGCCCAGCCTGTTTTTATCATAATTTACACATGCCCACAAATAAGACTGTGGCATGTGTAAATTATAATTTACCTTATATATTCCCAGAAAATCCACATACTACATATTTGTACGTTGCTTTTTCATAAATGTGTTCGCACAAGGGAATAAAAATTCAGTAACAAGTGCATTCTTTTTTTTTTTTTTTTTTTTTTTTTTTTTTTTTTTTTTTTTTTTTGAGGAGTCTCGCTCTGTCGCCAGGCTGGAGTGCAGTGGTGCGATCTCGGCTCAGTGTAACCTCCGCCTCCCGAGTTCAAGCAGTTCTCTGCCTCAGCCTCCTGAGGAGCTGGGATTACAGGCGCCTGCCACCATGCCCGGCTAATTTTTGTATTTTTAGTAGAGACGGGGTTTCACCATCTTGGCCAGGCTGGTCTTGAATTCCTGACCTCGTGATCCACCCACCTCAGCCTCCCAAAGTGCTGGGATTACAGGCATGAGCCACCATGCCTGGCCAACAAGTGCATTCTTACAGCATTTGTTACAAACCTATAATCCATATCCTCTGAAAAAGTCAAGCATTATGACAAAACCACTGGTCAATCAACAGATCTTCATGTAGCACCGTAAACTCTAATGCAGCTAGAGACAGACCCAAAACTCTAACAGCGACTTCAGAACAGCAGAATGGACTAGAATTCAGGGGTCTGAATTTGAATGGGGAAAAAATGTAACATCTTTATGGCTGTAATGTAGCATTTCCTTCCCTATGGGTGTCAGCAACAAAACACAGCACTATCGACAGTGCTGTGTCTTTTTTGTTTGTTTTGAGATAGGGTCTCATTCTGTTGCCCAGACTGGAGCGCAGTGGCACAATCACAGCTCACTGCAGCCTCCACCTCCCAGGCTCAAGCAATCCTCCCACCTCAGCCTCCCCAGTAGCTGGGACCACAGGCACACCACCACACACAGCTAATTTTTTATTTTTTGTAGATACAAAGTCTTGCCACATTATCCAGGCTGGTTTCGAACTCCTGGGCTCAAGTGATCATCCCACCTCAGCCTCCCAAAGTGTTGGGATTACAAGCATAAGCCACCGTGTGGCTTTTTTTTCTTCCCTAGCCACCAGACCTCCAGGGAAACAGTAGCTATGTCTTTGCCGTAGATATTTTAATATTACATGACAGTTTCTACAAATACAATAGCATTTATGCTTCTCACTGCATCAAAATTATAGTAGTTATTAGATCTCCCACTGTCTTTGTATCCATGTAAATAAAGAGGCACCTACATTGCTATAACCAAATGTGGTACCTTTTCTATACTTTAATAATTGCATTTCAGGTTGGGCACGGTGGCTCATGCCTGTAATCAAGGCGGGTGGATCACTTGAGGTTAGGGGTTCGAGACCAGCCTGGCCAACATGGTGAAATCCCATCTTTACTAAAAATACAAAAATTAGCCGGGCGTGGTGGCACACACCTGTAGTTCCAACTACTCAGGAGGTTGAGGCAGGAGAATCGCTTGAGCCAGGGAGGCGGAGGTGGCAGTGAGCCAAGATCATGCCATTGCACTCCAGCTGTGCAACAAGAGCAAAACTCCATCTCAAAGAAAAAAACAAGCATTTTACTATCATTGGTTTGTTTTATAATCATAAGTGTTTTCATTTAGGCATTTAAAAAATATTATTCTAGGAAGGGGGTCCATGGGCTTCACCACCTTGTCCATGGGCATCCGAGGCACATAAAAGGTTAGAATCCCCTGGACTAGATGAGATGCTAACAGCCTAGGTGCTGGTTCTGTGGCAGCATTACCTGGTCTCCGATGTTGCTACCTCTACATCTGTGCCTCAGTCCATCCCTACACGTCCCTGATCCACGGTGCCTGGTGTGCCTGTAATAGAGTCTTGGTATGTATGTAATGGTAACACAGGCAGCGGCTGTCAGCAAAGTTTCTGCAGCCTGATTCAGAGGATACACAAGAAGCTCTGGACACTGGAGTGCCTAAGCCTTGGTTAGCAACTCCACCCCCGAGCCAGCCCCTGAGCTCCCACCCCACCCTGCTCTCAGGCCAGGCTTCTGCACGTGGTTTTAGATGCTGCCCAGCAGTGGAGTTCTCACCTGACCTGGTTCCTCCCCGTAGCTCACACAGGGCCACAGCTTGCATATTGGTGGTCAGATGCCATTGCTCACGGTAGATGGGACAGAGCTGAATAGCCAGTGTCCATTCCTGAAAGGCCAGAGTCCAACTACCTGGCAACTGAGGGTGGAATGCTGCCTACGAGAGCACCATGTCCTAAACATGCATGTACATAACCATGGAGTCAGTGGATTGTCCAGGGAACTGCAATTGATAAGTGCTGGGCCTTCCTGAAGGTCTTGGTAAAACGGTTGGTTTCTAGGACAAAAGGCATATCATGAACCACAAAGGATGGGGAAAATACTTCACGAATTGGAGCAGGACCATACAGTTAAGCCTTCAATATGAGTAAGAAAGAATGAATTTCTTTTATTATTATTATCTTTTTTTTTTTTTGAGATGGAGTCTCACTGTGTCACCCAGGCTGGAGTGCAGTGGCACGATCTTGGGTCACTGCAACCTCTGCCTCCCAAGTTCAAGCGATTCTCCTGCCTCGGCCTCCCGAGTAGCTGGGATTACAGGCATGTGCCACCACACCCAGCTAATTTTCATATTTTTAGTAGAGACGGGGTTTTACCATGTTGGTCAGGCTGGTCTCGAACTCCTGACCTCCAGTGATCCGCCTTCTTCGGCCTCCCAGAGTGCTGGGATTACAGGCATGAGCCACTGCACCTGGCCAAAGAATGAAATTCTTAACTGCACCACCCTCCTGTGATCCCAGCCTTGTCAATGTAGGTCATCACCTTAGGTATTTTTTATTGTTCTTTTTTGGGGGGTGTTGGGGGACCAGGTCTCACTTTGTCACTCAGACTGGAGTGCAGTGGCATAATCTTGACTCACTGCAACCTCCGCCTCCCAGACTGAAGTGATCCTCCCACTTCAGCCCCCTGAGTAGCTGGGACTACAGGCAGGCACCATCACACCTGGCTAGTTTTTTATATTTTTTGTAGAGACAGGGTTTTGCCATGCTGCCGAGGCTGGTCTCGAAATCCTAGCCCAAGCAATCCTCCACCTCTGCCTCCCAAAGTGCTGGGATTACAGGCATGAGCCACCACACCCAGCCACCCTAGGTATTTTAATCCTTATTCTTTTGTGCTACTTAAGCTCTGGGATAGCAACCTCCCCAGGTCCAAAGTGTGGCCACCTAACTTAGGTGCTTTCCTGTGTCCGAGGCTGTAGGTGCCCTGTTTCAACTACAATGGACAGTTTTCATGAGGCAGCACCCGTAACTGGCCACATCCAGCGTATTCAAGTTAAGCAAAACCACAGGAGGCAGGTGCCCATAGAAATCCTCTCTGGGCAATTAATAGCAGGTCCCCAGGCATTTAGGGTAGCTTTTACTCATAGGTTTTAGAATTGCAACTTAAAAAAAAAAAAAAGTCCCAGGAGCTGGACATGGTGGCACGTGCCTGTAGTCCCAGCTACTCTGGAGTGGAAGCAGGAGGATCGCTTGTGGCCAGGAGTTCAAGGCTGCAGTGAACTGTGATTGTGCCATTGCACTCCAGCCTGGGTAACAGAGCAAGACCCTGTGTCTTAAAACAAATCAAAAACAAACAAACAAACAAAAAACTGGCCCTGGGATCATCTTCATTAGAATCACCCGAGAGAGTTGTTTACAAAATGCAGCTTCCTGTCTCCATTTAGATCTAATCAATTGGACTCTCTGGCGATAATCCTGGGAATCTGTGTTTTAACAAATTCACAAGGTCATTCTGCATACTGAAGTTTAGGAGTTAACCTAAACTCCACTTTTGTATCACCATTTGCCTAGCACAATGCTAAACACATGGGAGGTGCTAGAGAAATCCTCCTGGAAAGGATGAAGAGATGTTGAGAGCTGTCAACTTTCCGGCCCAGTGTGCCCCACCCACTGCGTATTTATGCACCGCATCCCAACCCCCCCATTAGCGCCCCTTCAATTCCTTGTATTCCTTTGGAGACAAGTCGTTTAAATTTTTTCTCATGGCATTTCGCCCCTACCTTTCTCAGCTAAGGCTTTGCTAGGCTCCCAAGCTCCCCAACTTTAATTCTTACGCCAGCTCAGCAACCACAGTCCTCTTAGGAAGGTGCAATTGGCAGCAGAGGAGGGAAGTGTCATCTGAGCTCAGAAGCTCCCATTCCCGGATCTTGTCTAACAATCCTTTAAGAGTTGAGTGCCTCCCAGGCCAGGCATCACACTAGGCTCAGTGGATGAAGAAAGATGAACAAGTTTGGGAAGGGGTACTTCTAAAATGGTCTCAGAACCCACTGAGAGGATCAGTGGGTGGGGGTCGGAGGGGGTGGCGGTGAGACTGGGCTGGCAGGAGCTCCTGCAAGCAGCCTGAGGCCAGCCCTGGGGGGTGGCTTTTCACCTGCCTGCCAGAGGCCTTGTATCCACGCTTTGATTCTTTTTTTTTTTTTTTTTTTTTTTTTGAGATGGAGTCTCACTCTGTCACCAGACTGGAGTGCAGTGGTGCAATCTTGGCTCACTGCAACCTCCGCCTCCCGGGTTCAAGCGATTCCCCTGCCTCAGCCTCCAGAGTAGCTAGGATTACAGGTGCACCACCAGCATACCCAGCTAATTTTTGTATTTTTAGTAGAGACAGGTTTTCACCATGTTGGCCAGGATGGTCTCGATCTCTTGACCTTGTGATCCGCCCGCCTCCTCCTCCCAAAGTGCTGGGATTACAGGCGTGAGTCACCGCGCTCAGCCGATTCATTTTATAAAATCACAAGCAGTGGTTAGGCTTCTCTTCTCCTTAGCGCCCTAGGTTTGCATTTTAGTCTCCTGAAATGCTTTAAAAATACAAACTTTCCGATACATTATTAACTATATTTCATCCCAGGATTAAAAGGAGACCCCAGACAGGTTTGTGCCTGTGCCCCTCTGTTTTGGTGTGGCGGGCCTCCGAGGAGGGCAGTGTAATTGCAGAGACTGAGTTTGAGGTTAGAGTGTTTATGTAAGAAATCAGCTCAACTTAAATATTTCTTGTGGTGCGGTCAGGGCTACAAACATTCGCCCAGCACAGCAGCATGAATGTCATCTGTTTATTCAACCCTGTGTGGGCATCGATGTTTATGTGAAAGGACCCTGATCGTTTAAAGCCAGTTAATATTTTCAATCATACATCGTGTTGCTTACGCATCTTACAATCGGGATTGTGAAGAGACAAGTTTTCCAAAAAATCAGACTGGTTGCATTTGTATATGTGCTTATGAGCAGACACATTTAATGAATGTTCATTTGGCAAAGTCTTACAATTAAGGATTTTTTTCTTCCAGAGATAATTACATGAGCCCTGATAATTTTCCTCTAAGTCAGCCTCTGATTACCTCCCCGCTTGATAGAGACAACATGTACCAGACAAACAGCGGAGACAGACTCCCTGAAAGAACTGCAAGCACTCTCTGGGGTTCAGAACAAGCCAACTATATGAGAAGTGATACTTTCCAACTTCATGTCTTCATGGAGTTGGACACCAAAGGATTTTGGGGACCAGGGGAAAGTAAATGGTGAATAGCTCCCCTACTCCTCCCAAGACATTTTAGATTGTGGCTTCATTACTTAGTTTGAAATTTAAATTCCCAGAATATCGGACACCCCCAAACTCAAATGTGAGTACAGAAATGCATTCCAAAGCCAAATGTAAATTCTTTTTAAATTATTCATTCACCTAGCTCCCCATTAGAACAGATAATTGAAGTAGCTATAAATATGCATAAACAGAAGTGACAGAAACAGAAACATCCACATCAAATTACAGATGGACAGAAAAATCCACTTAAGTGCTAAATAATTAGGGAGGAGAGAAGCCAAGGAAGGCAGGAGGCCATAGCTCTGGAGTGATGGGTGGGTTGGGACTATTCTGCAAACAGCCAGAGAGATGGGAGCCAATTTGGAGGGGAGGGAGGGGACCTGGCTGAGAGGAAGGGGCGTGGCGAGGGCTGAGGGGCAAAGCTTGTGTAGGGAAAGATAAATCCGTGGTGGGTTCTGGTTTCTGACAAGTCTGAACTCAGAGAGGCAAAAGTGACAGATGGAACCCTGGTCAACATGAAAAAAAGAAAGCACGCTACAGATGAGATGGTGGGAGTCTTCTGGGAACCACCAATCAGAGCACAGGGAAGTGACATCACATCTGCAGCTTCCCACCCCAGGGCTGGGCCCCTTCGCTTCTCTGCGGATGAGCAGGGGGTCAAAATGTTCTTAGAAGCAACTCTCCTGTAGTGGATGGCAATTTGGGAATAAAAATATGCTAACTGGAGGTGGGCAGATCACCCGAGGTCAGGAGTTTGAGACTAGCCTGGCCAACATGGTGAAACCCTGTCTCTACTAAAAATATAAAAATTAGCTGGGCATGGTGGCGCACACCTGTAATCCCAGCTACTCAGGAGGCTGAGGCATATTTATAGAATCTCTTGAACCTGGGAGGCAGAGGTTGCAGTGAGCTGAGATCACACCACCGCACTCCAGCCTGGGGGACAAAGGGAGACTCTGTCTCAAAAAAAAAAAGAATATGCTAATTGGCAAATGGTTTGAGGTTCCCCTATTTAAAAAAAAAATAGGGGGTTCAAAGCAGCTATTTAGAACCCAGCAGATTTTAAGGGTTAAGGAATATGATGTTCTCCCAGGCCCCCGAAGTCCTTATTTGCCACCGCAGTGTGTTCCCTTTCAATTGCTCAAAGGTAACCGACAAAGAGAAACTACGGAAACCCTAATGAAGTCAGCAAAGCAACCTGAGAATGAAAGTCCAATACTGGCTGCAATATTGATCATTCCTAAGTTAACGTACCTAAGTTACTCATGAAAAGTTCAGCTCTTAGCATAATTTTTTTTTCTTTTGAGACAGTCTCTATTGCCTAAGCTGGAATGCAGTGGTGCGATCATGGCTCACTGCAGCTTCGACCTTCCTGGGCTCAGGTGATCCTTCCCACTGAGCCTCCTGAGTAGCTGGGACTACAGGCACACACTACCATGCCCAGTTACAATTTTTAAAATTTTTTGTAGAGATGGGATTTCAGTATGTTGCCCAGGGTGGTCCCAAACTCCTGAACTAAAGCGATCCTCCCACCTTGGCCTCCCAAAGTGCTGGGATTGCAGGCATGAGCCACCGTCCCAGCCTCTTAGCAGAATTTGAAATGGGAGCAGAGATTTGAGCAGGTGTCCCCCGTATGTACAGACATCTGGTGGTGGCTGGCAGTTCCTGTTCCAAGCCCAGGTCAGCTGCCTGGTGAGGACTGAGAGTGGAGACTAAATTCTTCAAAAAGCCATCTAAATGAAGGCTCACAGCAATCAGTTAACAGTAGCAACAGGAAGTAAGCCAGTCAAGATGGGCATCCAGTTATTTAACATCTGATTCTAACAGTGAACATTGACTGAAAGATTAACATTTGCCAGGGACTATCCCAATCATCTTGCACAGATTCTTTTATTTAATCCTACAACCTTAGAAAGTAGGTACGTAGTTGCTTTTTAAAATTTTCCTTCCCCATTTTGTAATTAAGGAAACAGAGACTCAACAAGGTAAGGGAACATGCCCCAGATGCCACCATCCACAAGTGATGGCTGGGACTCAGCCTGGTCTGCCTGACTGCAGAGCCATGCGCAATGCACTGAGCACTTCTGCCTGAATCCAGTGGGGGCTGTCTAGGTTGGGATGAAGCTGTGTGCAGAGGAATGAAAGCTTTGAGAGGCTCTGAGGGTTCTTGGACTAGAGCCAACCCAGCTGTATGGTGGGAATTCGAAAGCTCAAAGAGTGAAGAAGCCACTTCTGTAGCAGGTGATTTGGGAAGAGTAAGTAAAGAAACATAGAGTCTGCAAACCCCTGAGTGGGGATGACAGTACTAACCCAGACAGACTGCCTGGAACCTCCAGATTGTGTCCAACATGTGTAAGAAGACAGGGACTTTAACATGGAGCTTGTGTCCTCTCATACATGAGCACCAGCCTTGTCACACGGGGGCTTACCTCCATGTCACCATGTGGCAAGTGTCCTGGGAGGCCAGCCTCCCCTCAGCCTCACAGTGACCAATGGACCCACACCAGGCACTGGCGTGCAGTGAGCCTACCCCACACACCCCACCTAGAAACCACAGCCCCAGTGCTGGTCCTAGAACTGAGGCGTGGGATCAAAGCAGAAAAATCAGTCAACTTGAAAATTGCTAATATTGCCATCCAGACATTTTTTTTAGGAGAATCTTGTTTAAAAATCCGGCAGAGGCCAGGCGCAGTGGCTCATGTCTGTAATCCCAGCACTTTGGGAGGCCGAGACAGGTGGATCACTTGAGGCCAGGAGTTCAAGACCAGCCTGGCCAACAGGGTAAAACCCTGTGTCTACTAAAAATACAAAAATTAGCCAAGTGTGGTGACGCATTCCTGTAATCCTAACTACTGGGGAGGCTAAGGCATGAGAATCACTTGAGCCCTGGAGGCGGAAGTTGGTTGCAGTGAGCCGAGATTACATCACTGCACTCCAGCCTGGGCAGCAGAGCAAGACCCTGTCTCAAAAAAATAAATGAATAAATAAAAATTAAAATGTGGTGGTATTATGAAATCATCTCTGAGTTACTACATCTGAGAGATGAATAGATGTCTTATGGGGTGTGTGATTCAAATTATGACACTTTTAAGCACTTGCCCTATGTATGATACTGAGCCTGGTTCTAGGAGTAAGGACTCCTCGCTGCAGGCAGATAAGCACACAACTTCCATGGAATGCAGAATGGTGATTCCTCCTGTCTTTGTTTCCACAGTTTATAGAGCACCATGATGTGGCAGACCCTGCACCCAGCCCTGAGAATGCAAAGATGATGGGCGAGGTGTCTGCTCTCAGGAGGTTCACTATTGAGTAGGCAAAAGAGCGTCATAGGACCCAAGACAGAGGTGGAGGCAGGGAGGTAGCAGAAGGGAGGAGCCTGGAGCAGAGTCAGAAAAAGCTTCTCAAAGAAGTGATGCTGCAGAAATGTGCAAGAACCAGACTGGAGGGTGAGGGAGGTGGTGGATGGAGAGACCGTGACCATGTGGATTAGGGAAAGATTCACACAGCTGGGTTCAATCGACACTGGGACGCTAGGTAAATCACCACCTTCCTTCTTCTTGATGGAGTGTAGTATAGAATAATGGATCAGAGTTCAGGTTGAATCCTGGCTCTAACCTTCACTAGCTGTGTGACATTGGGCAAAATACTTAACCTCTCTGGGCCTTATTTGCCTTATCTGTACAATGGGGATAACAACAGCACCAGCCTCACAGCGTTGTTATGAAGGAAGAACTTTGTGAATAAAGTGCTCAGTACTGGGTTTGAGATATGGTACTCATTGAGTGTTAGTATCATCATTATCATGATTACTAATAGTAGTGTTATTTATATTCCTGCTTAGCAGCCTTTAGGAGCTGCTCAATAATTCTTTCATGGGATGAATGAGTTCACCAATTCATCATCAACATGGACATTACCGTTGCCCAAGATGGCAGCAGGAAACAGCACAAAGAGAACCCATGAGCCAGGTGCCATTAAGGAAAGTGAAACTTTGTCCTGAGGTTGGTAGAAAATGGCAATGAAGGATGGATATGGTCACTTCACATTTGCTGAAACAGGCCCAGGGTTCAATAGTAATGCAGAATTAACAATCTATAAAGTGAAAGGAATAAGGTTTTTTCCTTAAAGACTTGTTCCACCTGCTTGAATGCAGTTGAGACTTGCAAGCCCAAGGGGCTGAATCCAACAAGCTCCAAAGTCTTCAAGGTGGGGAGAAGGGAGTTGGGTGGTGAAACCGAGCCCAGAAAGCTCTAAAAACTTCCTGCCTGGTCTGGGGGTCTCCACCAAAAGCTCCCAGGAGCTATGAGTACAGGCGTGAGCCAAGGCGTCGGTGGGCAGGACACCCCCATGCGCACAATGATTGTGAGGAAAAACCCATGGCGGCTCCCACAGAGGCCCCACCTTGCGGACTCGAAGCCCAACATGAGGGCCAGGCCTGGGCTCCGTGGAACACTGATGAGCATGGCGCCCTGCCTGAGGGCACCCTGACTCTAGAACAATCTCTTCCTCTTTCTCCACCCAAGGTGCCCTTAGAAAAGAGTTGGAGAGAAAACTCATTCCCTGGGGTACTTTATTAAGAAATTGAATCCAGTGTAACTCTATTATTCATTTGCTTAGGATGCTTCTGTTTTAATGGGACCCCGTAGCAGTCACTCTAGGGCAGAGGGGAAGTCATCAGGCCGGCCAGGAGAGCAATGTCAAAGTCACAGCCATTCCCCCACGGCCCACACCACCAGCCTCCCTCCTCAGAGAGACACTCCCACCCAGGCACTGACCCTGCCGTGGTGCAAGCAGAAAAAGGTGTATTGAACTTAGCAAAAAGAACAGCCAGGCGCGGTGGCTCACCCCTGTAATCCCAGCACTTTGGGAGGCCGAGGCAGGCAGATCACGAGGTCAGGAGATCGAGACCATCCTGGCTAACACAGTGAAACCTCGTCTCTACTAAAAGTACAAAAAATTAGCCGGGTGTGGTGGTGGGCGCCTGTAGTCCCAGCTACTCGGGAGGCTGAGGCAGGAGAATGGCGTGAACCCGGGAGGCGGAGCTTACAGTGAGCCGAGATGACGCCACTGCACTCCAGCCTGGGCGACAGAGCGAGACTCCGTCTCAAAAACAAAACAAAACAAAACAACAACAACAACAACAAAGCTCTCTGACGAGGTGTTCCAGAGGAAACGAGGAATGTGAGGCACCGTTCGCCTTCCTGGTTTTGCCAAGACTTCTCTTAGTCGCCTTCAGAGTGAAACTCAGGGTTTTCATAACAGCTTTGCTCTCTCAAACCCTAGACCACCTGCAACTCTGAACTATGTCTCCTCTGATCCACTGGTGGCCAAGGAGTAAATTCCGACAGAAGCTGGTGTTTCTGCTGCCCAAACCCCCAACCCCAAACTGGCATCTGGAAGTGCCCCTTCCCGCGGCTCTCTCTGCCCAGCACCGTGCCCTCCCTCAGCCGGGCCCCTGGCCTCCCAAGCATAAAGGTCCCATGCCAGACCCAGCACCTCCGTATAGACACTGCTCATGGCAGAGGTGGCCAACTCTTCCAGCCTGTGTTTCAACCATCACCCCAAGAATGCAGAGACTCTGATCCTTGGAATGCAAGCACAAATTCACTCTCATTAGGCTGAATTTGTATTATGGTTTTCACAATTCAAGTGTTTCTTGCGTTTGTGTTATAAAATTAAAAATATATTGTCAAGAATATCATTATCAGCTGAGCACAGTGGGCCACGCCTGTAGTTCTAGCTACTCAGGAGACTGAGCTGGGAGGATCACTTGAGCCCAGGAATTCGAGGCTGCAGTGAGCTATGATGACGACGTCTGTGAATAACCACTGCACTCCAGCCTGGGCAACATAGTGAGATCCTGTTGCTTAAAAAAAAAGTAAATAAAATAATACAATAAAATAAGAATATCATTGTCATTCTCAACCACAAATGGAATCATTTATTTGGATTTCAATTGTATCAATGAAGTTTACTTCTTACAATTGCAGTCTAGCTCCTTTTTTAAAAGCTCTTTATTTCCATAGCAAAAAAGAATGTGTAAAAAGTTAAATATAGAATTACCATATGACCCAGCAATTCTACTCCTAGGTATATACCCCAAAGAATTGAAAACAGGGACTCAAACAGACACTTGAACACTCGCGTTCGTAGCAACATTACTCACAGTAGCCAAAAGCTAGAAACAACTCAGGTGTCCCTCAACAGATGAATGGATAAACCAAACGTGGGACAGATAGACAATGGGTAAAATTCTGACATGTATTACAATGTAGATGGACCTTGAAAACATGCTCAGTGAAATAAGCCAGATACAAATAGACAAATATAATATGATTCCACTTACATAAAACATCTATAATTTAGGCAAATGAATAGAGATAAAAAGGAGATTGAAAGTTATCAGAGGGGGGTAATGGGGAGTTATTGCTTAAAGGGTACAGAGTTTCTGTTTAGGGAGATGAAAAGGTTTTGGGATTACGTAGTGGTGATGGCTATGCAATGTCATGAATGTATTTAAATACTTTGGGTTGGGTCGGGACGGAGGCTCACGGCTGTAATCCCAGTGCTTTGGGAGGCCAAGGTGGGTGGATCGCTTGAGGTCAGGAGTTCGAGACCAGCCGGGCCAACATGGTGAAACCACATATCTATTAAAAATACAAAAATTAACCAGGTATGGTGGCAGGTGCCTGTAATCCCAGCTACTAGGGAGGCTGAGGCAGAATCGCTTGAACCTGGGAGGCAGAGGTTGCAGTGAGCTGAGATCATGCCACTGCACTCCTACCTGGGCAACAGAACAAAACTCCATCTCAAAAAAAAGAAAAATACTTTGAGTCGTACACTTAAAAATGGTTAAAACAAGCTGGGCATGGTGGCATGTGCCTGTACTTCCAGCTACACAGGAGGCTGAGGCAGGAGGGTGTCTTGAGCCCAGGAGTTTGATGCTACAGTGTGCTATGATTATGCCACTGCACTCTAGCCTGGGTGACAGAGTAAGACCCTGTCTCTAAAAATAAATAAATAAATAAATAAATAAATAATGTTTTAAACTGGTTAAAACAGTGCATTTTATGTTACATATATTTTTCCTCAAAAATTGAAAAAATAAGGATTTTTGTTAGTATTTCAACTTTTGGCTACTAGAATGATTAACATTTTTATTGGCTATGTTTAAAGGCATTATAATATCATTTATTTTCAACATACTGCCCCAAATTTAAACATCTTTCAAATGTAGCTGGGCAATGGCGGACTGGCTAGAATTGCCCTTTTTAGGGAGAGCAGATTCAGAAGGAGTGAGGGTAGAGCCTCAACAGCCTGGCCTTCTAGCCAACTCTCTGCTTCCTGCCCATACAACCTCAGTCACTTATCCTCACGATGCCTTGATTTCCATGTCATATAATAATAATTGTGGCCAGGTGCAGTGGCTCATGCCTATAATCCCAGCACTTTGGGCAGCAAAGATGGGAGGATCACTTGAGCCCAGGAGTTCAAAACCAGCCTGGGCAACAAAGCAAGACACTATTTCTGCAAAAAAATAAAAAAATTAGCTGGACGTGGTAGCACACACCTGCGGTCCCAGTTACTCAGGAGGCTGAAATGGGAGGATCATCTGAGCCCAGGAATTTGAGGCTACAGTGAGCTATGACCACGCCACTGCACTCCAACCTGAATGAAAGGGGGAGACCCTGTCTTCTTAATAATAATAGTAATAGTAATAATAATATAGTTTTATAGGGTTACCATGAACATATTAATAAAATGTGTTACAAATGTAATGTGTTTAATACAGTGCCTGGCAGGTATTAAGTGCTTATAGTTAAGCTATTCTTAATATTATTATTACAGAATTTAGTTTTTTTAGTGAGTGATTGGGATTTTTTTTTTTTTTTTTAGATGGCGTCTCCCTCTGTCACCCAGGCTGGAGTGCAGTGGCATGATCTCGGCTCATTGCAACCTCCACTTCCCAGGTTCAAGGGATTCTCCTGCCTCAGCCTCCCAAGTAGCTGGGATTACAGGTACATGCCACCACGCCCGGCTAATTTTTGTATTTTTAGTAGAGACAGGGTTTCACCATATTGGCCAGGTTGGTCTCGAACTCCTGATCTCAAGTGATCCACCTGTCTCGGCCTCCCAAAGTACTGGGATTACAGGCATGAACCACCTCTCCTGGCCTGATTTAACAGAGAAAAAATGATTAAGAAGCACTGATAATTCCAAAGGAAAGAACTGTAGGGAATGGCTTAAAGGCCTACAAGGAAACTCTGTACTGGGAAGTGAGGAAGAGCATGAGGCTCTCCTGAACATGCCCCAGTGGCATGTTGAAGGTGTCAGGTCTGAGATGAAATCATTCTGTGAGAGAAGAGTGTGCTGAGCATAGAAACGGTCTCTCCACATGAACAGACCTCTCAGCCTGTGCAGCTTCTGCTTCCCGGGAGCTCAGCCCGTGGCAGAAGTTTTCCTGATGCAAAGATTTCACTTTCACTATTAGGCTGTCACTATGCCCTGACAGCTTCCCAGGTGTGAGTTACAGCTACTGGTTTGAGGTTATTTTATTTTTTTTTCTCTACGTATCGTATAGGACTCGGCCCATTCCTGTGAAGAGAGCACATTTCTTGCTTCCCTTAGTCACTACATTGGTGTCAATGTCAGACACTCTGTATTAGGGACCAAGGTTCCTGAAGAATCCTGGAAAAAATGGGGTGGGGGTGGAGAAGGCAGTGGCTGGGAGTGAGAATACGTGCTCTAAGGCCAAGAGTCCAAGAGGACACGGACGTCCTCTCCAGCCAGGCCCTGGTCAGACCGAGGACACATCCAGGGGTGGAGAGCGGAAAACCAAGAGCTCCCCATGAGCCAAAAATGAATAAATTGTTTCTAAGTAAAAGTGATAAAAAATGATGTGATGATACACTCATCATTGAAGGCGAAGAGGAGAACTTAGGAGATTTTTAAGTCATAACTATATGCTAGGACACCCTGGAAATTAATTTTCCAATTCAAAATATTTTAATTCTGGTATAAACGTTCATGAATTATTATTTAATGGGTACAGAGTTTCAGTTGGAAAGGATGGAAAAAGTTCTGGAGATGGATGGTGGTGATGGTCACACAACAGTGTAAATGAGCTTAATGCCACTGAACTGTGCACTTAAAAATGGTTAAAATGGTAAATTTTATGTTGCATATATTTTGCTATATTACAGTTTTGGGTCTCGTTCTCTTGGCCTGGGCTCAAATGACCCTTCCACCTCAGCCTCCTGAGTAGCTGGGACCGCAGGTGTGCACCACCTTGCCCAGCTAATTTTTAAAATTTTTTGTAGAGATGGGGTCTTATTATGTTGCCCAAGCTGGTCTCAAACTCCTGGGTTTAAATGATCCTCGCACCTTGGCCTCCCAAAGTGCTGGGATTACAGATGGGAGCCACTGCACCTTGCCAAAAAAAAAAAAAAATGTTTTTAAGTACATTCGTTAGCACACCTACAAAACTTTTGACTCATCTGACACAAATTTGTCACTTCATTCTTAACCATATTATCTCTGCTGCTTAAGTGAGCCCTGGTTCTGACGACCTGAATTCTACTCAAACTAGTTATGTGACCTTGAATAAGTCATCTCACCTTTCGCTAATCTTTGTATTTTTAGTAGAAACAGGGTTTCACCATGTAGGCCAGGCTGGTGTCGAACTCCTGACCTCAAGTGATCCACCCACCTCAGCCTCCCAAAGTGATGGGATTACAGGCATGAGCCACCACGCCTGGCCTATAAAATGAAACTTCTGAAAAAAAAAAAAAAAAGTCTGTTACCATCTTTTGCAGTTCTGATATTCTAGGTTTAATAACAACTGCCATTTATTAGAGCTTACAGGCTCTCTGCTGCACATCTTATAAGCATTACCTCATTCACTACTCTTGAGGAGGCCATGAGGGTGGTGTGATTACCCTCATCTGAGAGAGAGACTGAGCCTTACAGAGATCCAGGGACTTGTCCTTGACCAGTGAGCAAGTGGGTGGAGTGGGCTATGGACTCTGGACCGGAGGAGCCCCGAGCCCCTGCTCTCAGCCGCTGCTCAGCCCTGCAGCAGGAAGAACATCTGAAGCAAACTACAAAGGACTTTTCTCCCTGAAAAAGCGATTAGCCCATAATAGAAGACCTAAGTCCAGCAAAAAGAGCCGCCGTTTCTGCTGCACTTTGTTTCCTACTGGGTGACGGATGGCGCTGTCATCTCTTCAGGGAGGGAGGCTTACAGACAGGCCAGCTCGTCAGCCTGCTGGCTCCTTCAAAGTCAGGTCTTCACAGTAGGTTCCTTTATTTCTGTCTCAACAAGTTGAAATCCCCTCAAATTAGACACACACTTTTCTTATGTAATTAAAGTACAGTGAGAAGACAGGCATCATTTTAGATTATGCTGACTCCTATTTCTCATCATTAATACAATCAAGAGTTGACTCTCCTGCGCTTCCAGACCTTGAAGCAGACATCAGCTAACTCTCAGGATGCAATGAAGATTCACTGACCTTTGAATATTCTCTAAGTCTGTTTTTAACCACTATTCCTTCTGTCTCTCTAAGCCACGGCAAAAATCAGGGCTCTGCCCAGTGACCGTCAGCCAGAGAAGCAGGAAGAAATGCAAGAAGAGGCAGCAAGAGTACAATTGAGCCTTGGCTGCCCGTGGGGTATTTACCTTCCTTGACTAAAATTGTTGAAAATCAACCTAGATATTGATAACAACAACAATAAAACCACCTTAGAACATTCGTACAATGACATTATGTGGCCATCAAGAATGAAGGGGATCGCTAATGGAGTAAATCATTGTCTAAATCAATGACAGAGCTTTGCAACTTGAAGCCAAGTAGAGCAATCATCTTGCAGAGATAGAGATGGATTTGAAAATAATATTAAGGTCTTTAAACAAGGAGCATCCAATGCCACAACTAACAACCTGGGAAAATAATGGCGTAGGACTCAATAGGGGAGTAGCTCAAGTGCAAATAACAGAAATCTAAACCCAAGCGCACCTTTCTGCTCAATGCCACATTGGCTAAAGCTCCTTACCAGAACTCACAGAGGTGGAACTGATAGTTGTAATCAGAACTCCACTGACTAGCATTCGTATCATTATGTATTTATGCATAAGATACACACACGCACATGCACACATGTATAGCCTTCATTTTCTCATCAGGATTCAAATATTCACTCTCTTTTTTCCCTATAAATTCCAATTTTTTTTTTGAGACGGAGTCTTGCTCTGTTGCCCAGGCTAGAGTGCAGTGGTGCCATCTTAGCTCACTGCAACCTCTGCCTTCCGGGTTCAAGAGATCCTCCTGCCTCAGCTTCCTGAGTAGGTGGGATTACAGGCACGTGCCACCATGCCTGGCTAATTTCTGTATTGCTGGTAGAGACAGGGTTGCACAATGTTGGCCGGGCTGGTCTTGAACACCTGACCTCAAGTGATTCACCCACATTGGCCTCCCAAAGTGCTGGGATTACAGGCGTGAGCCACCACGCCCGGCCAAAATCCAAAATTTGAAAGGCCTTTTGCTGGTAATGTTAAACGTAGATTTCTGCATTGGATACTATCTACTGATAACCAAGATCTGTTACCTGGAGTGGGTAAAACCAGGTAAGTAACACTGTATCGGTTAGCTATTACTGCAGGACAAATTACTCCAAACCTTGGTGACTTACAGCAGCAACAGTCACTTATTATTTTTCATAGTTTCTGTAGATCAGAAATTTGGAGAGGCCCAGAGGGAGAACAGTTTTATTTCTGCGCCACAACGTCTGGGGGCTCAGCTGGAAGTCAGACAGGTGGGAACTGGAATCCTCTGAAGGCTCATTCCCTCACGTGTCTGACCACTGATGCCGTCTGTCAACTGAGAGACTGATAGGGTTGTTGGTTGGAACACTCACATATGGCTTCTCCATGTGGCCTGGTGGCTGGGATCCAAGGGCAAGCATCCAAAGATGGAGAGAGCCAGACAGAAGCTGTATCCTTGTTATGACCTAACCTGGAGGTCACCCAGCACTGTTTCCACCAAACTTCACTGACCAAGCTGATCACAAGCCTCTACTTAGTTTTAAAGGGAAGGAACATCAACCCACATCTTTGTGGGATGAACATCAATCACACCCTAAGAAGAGCACATAGATGGGGATACATCTATAGGTAAGACCTTCTTTGGAAAATACAAGCTTCCCATACAGAAAGCTGCCTTCTGTAGGGATGTCCATGATGCAATAAGTTATAAACAAGAGTCTTAGGTGGATCCTAACAGATGAATGGAAGAATATTTGGTTTCTGATAACGTGGTGGGAGACGAGATTAGAAAGGTATGTAAGGGGCCAGGAGCAGTGGCTTAGGCCTGTGATCCCAGCAATTTGGGAGGCCAAGGTGGGGGGATCGCACAAGCTCAGCTTGGGCAACATGGCAAGGCCCTGTCTTTACCAAAAATTAAAAAATTAGCTGGGCATGGTAGCATGCTCCTATAGTCCTAGCTACTTGGGAGGCTGAGGCAGAAGGATTGCTTGAGCCCAGGAGTTTGAGGCTACAGTGAGCTATAATCATACCACTGCCCTCCAGCCTGGGCGGCAGAGCCAGACCCGGTCTCTAAAAAAAGAAAAAGAAAAATATTACGATATGAATGTGGATCATGAAAAAAAAAATTTAAGAAAAGAAAAATACGGTAGCACCAGGTTTCAGAAAGTCCAGAATGACACATTAGAAGTGTGGGCTTTATTCCGGGGGCACTAGCGATCCATAAAAGTGTTCTAGCAAAGATTGCCTCATGGCCCTAGAGAAAATGGATTAGAGAAAGGAGAACCAAGAGTCAGGGAAACCAATTGGGAGTTATTTAAAGTGGTCTAGGTGAGGGCCGGGTGCCGTGGCTCATGCCTCTAATACCAACAGTTTGGGAGGCCGAGGTGGACGGATCATTTGAGGCCAGGAGTTTGAGACCAGCCTGGCCAACATGGCAAAACCTCATCTCTACTAAAAATACAAAAATCAGCCAGGCGTGGTGGCTCACACCTGTAATCCCAGCACTTTTGGAGGCTGAGGTGGGCGGATTACGAGGTCAGGAGATCGAGACCATCCTGGCTAACACGGTGAAACCCCGTCTCTACTAAAAATTAAAAAAAAATTAGCTGGGCATGCTGGTGGGCACCTGTAGTCCAGCTACTAGGGAGGCTGAGGCAGGAGAATGGCGTGAACCCGAGAGGTGGAGCTTGAAGGGAGCCAAGATCGCACCACTGCACTCCAGCCTGGGCAACAGAGCAAGACTCTGTCTCAAAAAAAAAAAAAAAAATTTAAAAATAGAAAACAGTTTATAAAATAAGGAGATAAAGATAGAAAATGTTTTTGTACAGCTGTACGGTGTGTTCATATTTTAAACTAAGCGTTACTACAAAAGGGTCAAGAAGTTAAAAAAATTAAAAGTTTATAGAGGCCAACTCTGGGCATGCTGCCTATGGGTTAGCCCTGCTCTGCAAGGAGCAGTACCAGAAAAAAAAAAAAAAAAGTTTATAGAGTTAAAAAGGTACAGTAAGGTAAGGTTAATTTATTGCAAAAGAAAGAAAATATTTTTAATAAACTTATTGCGGCCTAAGTGTACAGTGTTTATAAAGTCTCTGGTAGTGTACGGTCACGTCCTAGGCCCTCACATTCACTCCCCACTCATCACTGACTCACCCAGGCAACTTCCAGTCCTGCAAGCTCCATTCATGGTGAGTGCCATATACAGGTGGACCATATTTTACCTTTTTTTTTTTTTTTTTTTTTTGAGATGGCGTTTCACTCCTCTTGCCCAGGCTGGAGTACCGTGGTGCAATCCCGGCTCACTGCAACCTCCACCTCCCGAGTTCAAGTGATTCTCCTGCCTCAGCCTCCCAGGTAGCTGGGATTACAGGTGTGTACCACCACACCCGGCTAATTTTTGTATTTTTAGTAGAGATGGGGTTTCACAATGTTAGCCAGGCTGGTCTTGAACTCCTGACCTCAGGTGATCTGTCCATCTCGGCCTCCCGAAATGCTGGGATTACTGGTGTGAGCCACCATGCCTGGCCTTATTTTACCTTTTATATTGTATTTTTACTGTACCTTTTCTATGTTTAGATACACAAGTACTTACCATTGTGTTCCGATTGCCTACAGTATTCAGTTCAGTCACATGCTGTGTAGGTGTGTAGCCTAGGAGCAATAGACTATACTGTATAGCCTAGGTGTGTAGTAGGTTATACTGTCTGGGATTGTGTAAGTACATCCTATGGTGTTTGCACAGAAATGCCTAGCGATGTGTTTCTCTGAACATATCCCTGTCATTAAGTGATATATGATTGTATAGTTTTGTATCTGTAACCGTACACATACAGTATAAAGCAGTTTGCCTTAAAATTACACTTACTTAACACATGGCTATACAATTTTATAAAGCATTGATTTTGCTTATAAACCCCACAAGCGGTCGGGCGTGGTGGCTCACGCCTGTAATCCCAGCACTTTGGGAGGCCAAGGCAGGCAGATCACAAGATCAGGAAATCGAGACCATCCTGGCTAACATGGTGAAACCCTGCCTCTACTAAAAATACAAAAAATTACCCGGGCATGGTGGCGGGCACCTGTAATCCCAGCTATTCAGGAGGCTGAGGCAGGAGAATGGAGTGAACCCAGGAGGTGGAGCTTACAGTGAGCTGAGATTGCGCCACTGCACTCCAGCCTGGGCGAAGGGCAAGACTCCGTCTCAAATAAATAAATAAATAAATAAAAATAAACCCCACAAACTTCCTCCTTCAGCTTCTTCTTCGACTGGTTTTGAATATATTGCTTGAATATATTACTTTGGTCCCTCTGTTTTTCTTTTCTGACTGGCTTAACCCTTAGCATAAGCCAAAATCACTGAGCAAATTATATCCCTGGTTCTCTAGAAAACTTGATTGATAGTTGAACTATGATTCAAGAGTTCTAAATATTGATGGGAGGAGAAGGCGGAAAGTCGCAGGCATCTCTAAGAATCTGATGAAAATTCACAGCTTGTATGGCACTCTCAGGTGAGATTTTTGTCTCATTAAATGGGAAATAGCTTTGGGGTACTGGCTTGAGTCACCAGGGTCATATGAATCAGCTGTAAATTGTCACCTGGATTAGGTCAGAGGGGTCATAGGTATCCCTGGCCCTTGAAATAAGGGCTCTGACTGACTTAGGGCAGTCACCCATCTCTTTGAACTTCAGTTTCTCAAAATGAGAATGACAATGATGAAAACTGCCCTCTGGAAGCAGTGTCCTGAGGTGCTAGCCATCCGTTTGGAAATCAGTATTCCCTTCTGTGCACAATGAAAACAAGTGTAACCTGTCTGTTCCACTGACTCTTCAGAGGTTGCTTTTACCACTAGGACTTGTAGTTTAGTTTACCATTGGATTGCTTTATTTAAACTCTAATCTAGTTATATAAACACACTTCAGCACAATTTATAGGCTTGCGATTCTTTCTATCATGGCTGGCTCTTTTTTTTCTTCCTGAAACAAACTCTTGAGTCTAGACTTTGTCAGGTTGATACATGAGTTTGGGGACTGTTTATATGGAAACCATATACACATTCCAGAAACCTGCCTTGTTACTGATCTGCAATAAAGATGATAAGCCTTTGACTCATAAAAAGACACCCAAGATATCCTTTGAAGTGCAAACCCTGATCTACTACTGAAAAGGGGCACAAAGAGATTCCTCGAAACTGGCCTTGTTGCTTTAAGAAGAGGTGACTATTAACGAGAGAGCAACTCTATGGGCGAGAACTTTCTCATGATACAAACTGTTAGCAATGCAAGGGGCTGGGGAATCTGTAAATAGTGATTTTCCTCCTGGGGGAAGTGCTTAAGCAAGACTGATTGACCATCCTCAAGAAACAGTATGAAAGGGATTCAATCAATCAGTGGCAAAGAAGATGGATTTGTAGGTACCTTTCAATTCAAATATCCTGTCTTCGATTTCTCTAATAAGCCTAGGAAGACAGGATTGTGCTAATGACTCAGTCCTAAACAATAGATCCTTGTAAACAGTGAATGTGGCCACCCTACCATTGGTGACGTAGGGCAAGTGGTGGGGGTATATGTGTGGTAATCCACTGGGTGTTTTAGGCCAAGTGTGTAGTCCAAAGAACACATTTCTAAACTTCTAAAACACAGACAAATTATACTCAATAAATCAATGTTCAGTGACTGTTTCTTGCCAGTGCAGAAAAAAACAAACATAGAAATGGCCAAAGTTTACTTTGCCAATCTGTCGTAGACTACAGACTATTAGGAGGGGGATCTCAGTAAAGGTCAGGCCTAAAGCAATGAGGAGAGAAGGGGAGCTCTTGGTCCTTCAGAGAGGACCGATGTCACAGAGTGATGACAGTCAGACTAGTACCAATGCGCATGAGAAGCAAATCAGTTCCTGAAGCTCGGTGCTATATATTCATCACAAATAAACCTGAAATGCATTACCTGGTCTCTTCTGAATCTCATATGGATCAGTATCTAAAGAGCAATAAAGTTCAGGAGCTGTATCTTCTAATACAAATGACTATATGACTATAGATATAGATAGACATAGATATAGATCTAAGGATATATGTATGTATATTATTTTGGCCAATAATTTCTTCTCTTTCAACTACCAGAAAGTAAAAATACAGAGATGAAACAGTAGTGCTTTTGTTACTTCTTTCTGGGTTTTGTTGTTGTTATCATTTTTCTTTTCTTTTGTTTTTTTGAGACAGGGTCTCACTTTGTCACCCAGGCCAGAGTGCAGTGGCATGATCACGACTCACTGCAGCCTTGACCTCCCCGGGCTCAAGCAATCCTCCCACCTCAGCCTCCTGAGTAGCTAGGACTACAGGTGTACACCACCATGCCCAGCTGATTTTTGTATTGTTTTTGTAGAGACAAGGCCTTGCCATGTTGCCCACGCTGGTCTTGAATTCCTGGACTCAAGCAATCCACCTGCCTTGGCCTCCCAAAATGCTGGGATTACAGGTGTCAGCCACTGCTCCTAGCCTTCTTACTACCTCCTGTGTACTGATGACTCACATCCTACTGTGGAATAGATATACTGCTTTTGCCTTCCTAGCATTGAATCCTCTTTGTCTAGAAATGACACCTTAGTTTTCCTTTGGGGAACCATATCACTCTACGCTTGAGTGATTCTGGTGGGACAAACGCCATCGCTGGCTCCAGATATGAGCTAGTAACCTAGGTATGCTGATATGGTTTGGCTGTGTCCCCACCCAAATCTCATCCTGAATTGCAATCCCCTTAATCCCCATATGTTGAGGAAAGGACCTGGTGGGAGGTGAGTGGATCATGGGGGCAGTTTCCTCATGCTGTTCTCATCAGACTGAGTGAGTTCTCATGAAATCTCATAGTTTTATAACCATCTGGCATTTCCCCTGCTTGCTCCTCTCTCTCTCTCGCTTGCTGCCATGTAAGATGTGCCTGCTTCCCCTTCTGCCATGATTGTAAGTTTCCTGAGGTGTCCCCAGCCATGCCAAACTGAGTCAATTAAATCTCTCTTCTTTATAAATTACCCAGTCTCAGGCATTTCTTGACAGCAGTGTGAAAATGAACTAATACAGTAAATTGGTACCAGGCATAGGGTACTGTATAAAGATATTTGAAAATGTGGAAGCAACTTTGGAACTGGGTAACAGGCAGAGGGTGGAATAGTTTGGAGGGCTCAGAAGAAGAAGGAAGATGTGCGAAAGTTTATTGCTTCCTAGAGACTTGTTGAATGGTTTTGATCAAAATGCTGATAGTGATATGAACAATGAAGTCCAGGCTGAGGTGGTCTCAGAAGGAGATGAGGAACTTGTTGGGAAATGGAGCAAAGGTCACTCTTGCTATACTTTGCAAAGAGATGTGTTAGATATGAGTTCTAAATTTCTTTTCAAAGAATCAATGTCAGTATGTTCAATTCTTTGCATTCTACTTTTAAACTTAACTTCCTTGTAAGGCAACCTTTTTTGATTACCTGCTCCACCCTGACTCATTTCAATCACCTGCTCCACCCTGATTCATTCAGATTACCTGCTCTGTCATAACCATTTTTCCCACCAAACCACTCACCCGTCACTCTCTTTAAATTAGCCAATCAGAATCAGTTTAGCCTGTGCGGTCTAACCCTAGCCAATAGGGGAACGACACAGCAGCAGGGGCCACGTGGGTCAGGGATAAGAACCCCTTCCCCTCCCTTGTCCAAGTGTGCGCTCATCATTGCTTCATCTGTAAGGACACACCCTTCTATAGAAGTAACTTGCCTTGCTGAGAATTAAAAAGAAAATTTTATATTCAAGTGGTATTTCTTTTGTGGCACTTTTATTTATAACAGATGGGTGGCATTTTGCCCCTGCCCTAGAGATCTGTGAAACTTTGAACTTGAGAGATGATTTAGGATATCTGGCGGAAGAAATTTCTAAGTAGCAAAGCATTTAAGATGTGATCCGGGTTCTCTTAAAATCATTCAGTTATATGCATTCGCAAAGAGATGGTTTGAATTTAGAACTTGCGTTTAAAAGGGAAGCAGAGCATCAAAGTTTAGAAAATGTGCAGCCTGATAATGCAATAGAAAAGAAAAACTCATTTTCTAGAAAGAAATTCAAGCCAGCTGCAGAAATTTGCATAAGTAACAAGGAGCCAAATGTTAATCACCAAGACAATGGGGAAAATGTCTCCAGGGCATGTCAGAGGTCTTCACAGCAGCCCCTCCCATTGCAGGCCCGGAGGCCTAGGAGGAGGAAAAAACAAACAAACAAACAAACAAACAAACAAACCAGGGCCTTGCTGCTTTGTGCAGTCTGGAGACTTGGTGCCCTGCATCCCAGCTGTGACTAAAAGAAGCCGATGTACAGTGCAGGCCATTGCTTCAAAGGGTGCAAGCCCCAAGCCTTGGCAGCTTCCACATGATGTTGGTCCTGTGGGTGCACAGATGACAAGAATCGAGGTTTGGAAACCTCCACCCAGATTTCAGAGGATATATGGAAGTGCCTGGATGACCCGGCAGAGGTGTGCTGCAGGAGCGGAACCTTCATGAATAACCTTTGCTAGGGCAGTGCAGAAGGGAAAAGGGGGGTTGGAGCCCCCAGACTGAGTCCCCACTGGGGCACTGCCTAGTGAAGGTGTGAGAAGAGGGCCACTGTCCTCCACACCCCAGAATAGTAGGTCCGCTGATAGTTTGCACCATGTGTCAGGCCTCTGAGCCCAAGCTAAGCCATCATATCCCCTGTGACCTGCACATATACATCCAGATGGCCTGAAGCAACTGAAGATCCACAAAGGAAGTGAAAATAGCCTTAACTGATGACATTCCACCATTGTGATTTGTTTCTGCCCCACCCTAACTGATCAAAGTACTTTGTAATCTCCCCCACCCTTAAGAAGGTTGTTTGTAATTTCCCCACCCTTGAGAATGTACTTTGTGAGATCCACCCCTGCCCGCAAAACATTGCTCCTAACTCCACCACCTATCCCAAAACCTATAAGAACTAATGATAATCCCACCACCCTTCGCTGACTCTCTTTTCGGACTCAGCCCGCCTGCACCCAGGTGAAATAAACAGCCTTGTTGCTCACGCAAAGCCTGTTTGGTAGTCTCTTCACTCGGACGTGCATGACACCACGTGCCTGGAAAAGCCACAGACACTGAACACCAGCCATGAAAGCAGCCAGGGTGGGAGGCTGCCTTCTGCAAAGCCACAGGGGTGGAGATGCCCAAGGCCATGGGAGCCCACCTTTGCATCAGCATGACCTGGATGTGAGACATGGAATCAAAGGAGATTATTTTGGAGCTTTAAGATTTAATGATTGCCCTGCTGCATTTTGGACTTGCATGGGGCCTGTAGTCCCTTTGTTCTGGCCAATTTCTCTCATCGGGAATGGGAGCATTTATTCAATGCCTGTACCCCCATTGCATCTAGGAAGTAACTAACTTGCTTTTGATTTTACAGGCTCCTAGGTGGAAGGGACTTGCCTTGTCTCAAATGAGATTTTAGACTTGGACTTTTGGGTTAATGCTGGAGTGACAAGACTTTGGGGGACTGTTGGGAAGGCATGATTGTGTTTTGAAATGTGAGGACATGAGATTTGGGAGGGGCCAGGGAATGATATGGTTTGCCTGTGTTCCCACCTAAATCTCATCTTGAATTGCAATCTTCATAATCCCCACATGTCAAGGGAGGGGGACCCAGTGGGAGGTGATTGAATCATGGGGGCTGTTTCCCCCATGCTGTTCTCATCGTAGTGAGTGAGTTCTCGTGAGTCTGATGGTTTTATAAGTGTCTGGCATCGCCCCTGCTTGCTCTTCTCTCTCACTTGCCGCTTGCCGCCATGTAACATGTGCCTGCTTCCCCTTTCACTATGATTGTAAGTTTCCTGAGGCCTCTCCAGCCATGCCGAACTGTGAATCAAACCTCTTTCCTTTATAAATTACTCAGTCTTGGGCAGTTCTTTATAGCATTGTGAAAATGAACTAATACATATGCCAATGGTTTATGGATGGAAATGTAACCCAAATTAGGCTGGTGGAAGCCAATCCTAGGACTTTTCTGGGGATAGCAGGAGGTTTTGGAGAAACAAAGTACTAGTTCTTCAACTCAAGTTGCTGAGTTAGTAGGAAGTAAGCCTGGACCTACTACGGTACCACCTAGAGAGAGATGTCTTGAGAATGAAGCCAACAAAAAAGAAAGGATAGTGAATGATGAAGAAAGGAACCACGTCCTGATGACATTTGTTAAGCCCCTGGATTCAGTGATGACTCAAGCCAAACCATTCCCCAAACTCTTCAGTCTGAGCCAATAGAAACACTTTTTTATGTTACACCCATTTGCGTTAAATTTCTGTCATTTGCTCTCTCAAGTGACAAGAAATCAAAGCAAAAGCCAAGCTGTGATGGCACATTATAAAGAACCCAATCCTAATCCATATAGTGGCACATGCAAGGGGTCCGGCTGGGCTGCCTTGAACAGACCCAGTGAGAACAGCTCAACTTAGTGACACTTTTGAGACCTAATCATGTCTTAAACCTGTATTGTCTAGCCTTCGGAGATACTTTTTTTTTTTTTTAATATGATTTGTGTTCCAATAGGGAAGGCTCATAAGTCATTAGGAGTTTAGACTGTGTAGTGATTTTGGAAATCTAAGTGCTCCTGCGGGTGATTCCCAGTGCATTCTTGGAGATTAGCATTTTATAAGGAGCACCAAGACATCTTTAAATAGTTTTGTCCATTTTAACTTGACTTTTTTGCATGTGTTGAAGTAAAGCAGATTTGCAAGGTCTCAAGGGAATTAGGCTGGGGCCTGTGCTCACCATTTCTTCATCCTTTGCTAGCTCATGTGTAATGGGAATTCTATGTTCTCAATTCATGATGAAGTGTGAGATGCTTAAGAAAATTATCTTATGCTAAGTCTAAGGGAACTGGTTGGCCATACTGAACATTTGTAAGTTTGTTTCCTCTGAAGGATTGTGGAGTTTCCAAATTCACTTTACTAAGTATGCATATTTAATTTGCATCCAATTAGATAAAGCAGCTGGGCAGAAAGTACAGCCCCTATATTAATGCACTCATTTGGGCATCAGACTGGGAGCTTTATATGCAGGCATCATCCAGATGAATGCATTTAAATTGTTCTAATCTACAAATTGAAGCAAAGTCTCTGCAGTTTGAAATCTTGGCAATGCTTCCATTACAACATATTTTCTGAAGCATTCAGAATTATAGTGCTGATGCAGTCTCACTTTCTAGAAGCCTGCTTTTTAAGCAGGAGAATGATGTGATCAGTTTTCCATTATAGGGAAGATCATTTTGATGCTAACCAGAGGAGGGCCTAGAAGAGAGCAGGTGGCCAGGCGTGGTGGCTCATGCGTATAATCCCAGCACTTTGGGAGGCCGAGGCGGGCAGATCACCTGAGGTCAGGAGTTCGAGACCAGCCTGGCCAACATGGTGAAACCCCATCTCTACAAAAATACGAAAATTAGCTGGGCATGATGGCAGGTGCCTGTAATCCCAGCTACTCGGGGTGCTGAGGCGGGACAGTCTCTTGAACCCGGGAGGCAGAGGTTGCAGTGAGTTGAGATCATGCCACTGCACTCCAGCCTGGGCGACAGAGCAAGACTCCATGTAAAAAAAAAAAAAAAAAGACCGCTTGTGGGCAGGAAGGCAACTTTTATGATAAGCTGGCCAAGAAATGACCAGGAGGTGATCCAAGACAGTGTCAGACAGTTTCCAAGGCACATTAGTAGAGTGCCTGTGGTGGATAGAATCGTGCCTTTCCCCACAAAAGGTATGACCACCCAGAACCTGTGAATGTGAACTTATTTGGATAAAGGTCTTTGCAGATGCAATGAAGGATCTCAACATTAGATCATCCCTGGATTAACCAGGTCAGACTTGAGTCCAATGATAGATGTCCTTATAAGACACAGAAGGGGAGAAGACACAGAGACACACGCAAAGGAGAAGGCCAGGAAAGGATGGAGGCAGAGATTGGAGTGATGCAGCCACAAGCCAAGGAATGCCTGGAGCCACCAGCAGCAGAAGAGGCAAGTGTGGATTGTCTGCTAGAACATTTGGAGGAAGCTTAGCCATGTCCACAGCTCCATTTCAGACTTCTGGCCTCCAGGTCTATGAGAAAATGCATTCTTGCTATTTGAAGCCTGATATGGTTTGCCTGTGTCCTCACCAAGATCTCATCTTGAATCGCAGCTCCCATAATTCTCACATGTTGTGAGAGGGACCTGGTGGGAGATAATTGAATCATGGGGGTGGTTTCCCCCAGACTGTTCTCATGGTAGTGAATAAGTCTCATGAGATCTGACGGTTTTATAAGGGGAAACCCCTTTTGCTTGGCTCTCATTCCCTCTTTGCGGGCTGCCATGTAAGATGCGCCTTTCGCCTTCCACCATAACTGTGAGGCCTCCCCAGTCACGTGGAAGTATGAGTCCATTAAACCTCTTTCCTTTATAAATTACCCAGTCTCAGGTAGGCCTTTATCAGCAGCATGAAAAATGGACTAATACAAAGCCACTAAATGCGTTGCTTAAATTCCTGTTGCAGCAGCCAGAGGAAACTCAGATGGCCCCTGCCAAGAGGCACTCCCAGCAATCACGTTTTGTTTTTTCTCATCTCACCACCTGTTTTAGGGACTAAAGATGACCACCTTAAAGCAAATATGCCTTCTTCTATAAAGAATTACTCTAAGCTAAAGCTCCTCCCACTGACCTAGAAGAAGAAAACAATACAACTTTTAGGGGGTGCGGGGAGAATAGCTTTAATAAAAATGCCTCTCTTGGCCAGGCATGATGGCTCACACCTATAACCCCAGCACTCTGGGAGGCTGACGTGGGTGGATTGCTTGAGCCCAGGAGTTTGAGACCAGCCTGGGCAACATGGCAAAAACCTCATCTCTATAAAAAAATACAAAAAAAATTGCTGGATGTTGTGGCACATACCTATAGTCCCAGCTACTTGGGAGGCTGAGGCGGGAGGATCACCTGAGCTGGGGAGATCAAGACTGCAGTGAGCTGTGATCACACCACTGCACTCCAGCCTGAGCAATAAAGGAAGACCCTCATCTCAATAATAATAATAATAATTAATAATAAATAAAAATAAAAATGCCTCTCCCCTTTAGGAGCAGGAAGGATGGGAATGCAGAGATTAGGAAAGACAGGGAGATGGTGGTTCTGAGTTACATGTAGAACACAAAATTAACTAGACTAGGTCAGTGTATCAAGACGCTTGGCTACAAGACACAGAAAGCTCATTTTAAACAGGCTGAAACAACAAAGGGAACTGATTGGCTTACGTATTTGAAAAGACCCAAGGAAGGGCTGATGTGATCCAGCAGCTCAGGCCTGAAGACCCTGCTTCCCTCCACGTCTCTGCCCTGCCTTGCACCATATAGGGGGTAGTTCTAACTGTGGGTATGAGATTGCCCACAAGACTATAGACTGGAAAGAAAAAGGGTGAAACCACGAGAAACACCAGCATGGAATTATAGATAGAGGTAGACGAATCAGCAAAGGAAGCTAGGAAAAACCAGGCGTGTGTCTCCGAGGCGAAGAAAGGAAGGGTTCCAGAAGAAGGGAATGGTTAGCAAAGGCAAATGCCACTGGGAGTCCAGTAAGAGAACCACAGCAAATGTTCGTTGGGTTTGGTAATTTGATGTTTACTGATGACCTTGGCAGTAGCCGGTTGCTGAAGCAATGAAGACAGAAGATAGATCATATGGGATGCAGACTGCATGGAAGGAGCTAGAGGGACAGAGCATTTATGAACTGAGAAATAAGCCAGGGAGAGACAGAGAGAGAGACTGAAAGAGTAAGGCCTTGGGAGGAGCTGGAAAGGCCACTTGAGAATAACAGAAGGGAAGGATTAACCTTGAATAGGAAAAATGTCTCTTCCTCCCAGTCCCTGAGACCGGAGAGAAATTGTAAGGATGATGTGGATGTAAACAAGTTGGCCCAGGTGTGGTGGCGCACGCCTGTAATCCCAGCACTCCGGGAGGCCAAGACAGGTGGATCACTTGAGGTCAGGAGTTCAAGACCAGCCTAGCCAACATGGTGAAACCCCATCTCTACTAAAAATACAAAAATTAGCCAGGCGTGGTGGCCCATGCCTGTAGTCTCAGTTACTCTGGAGGCTGAGGTGGGAGGATCGCTTGAACTCAGGAGATGGAGGCTGCAGTGAGCCAAGATCACACCACCATACTCCAGCCTGAGTGACAGAATAAGACTCCACCTCAGAACAAAAAGTTAGGGAGTGTGCTTATGGGTAAGTGTAAGAGGAGACTGTGGGAAATTGAGAGAATTCACAACCAATGGTCTCTATTTTCACCCACTGAATAAGAATGTATTCGTTTCCTGTGGCTGCAGTAAAAAAATAGCACAAACACACTGGGTGGCTTAAAACAAGACACTTATCCTCTCACAGTTCTGAAGGCTCAAAGACAGAAATCAGGGCTATGCACCCTTTGCAACCAGCAAGGGAGAGTCAGTCCTTCCTCGTCTCTTTCAGCCTCTGGTGGCCTCAGGCATTCCTTGGCTTGTGGCTGCATCACTCCAATACCTGCCTCCTTCTCATATGACCGCCTACCCTCTGTGTCTCTCTGTCTTCTCTTCTTTTAAATTGACCAGTCTTTCTTTCTTTCTTTTCTTTTCTTTTTTTTTTTTTGAGATGGAGTCTTACTCTGTTGCCCGGGCTGGAGTGCAGTGGTGAGATCTCAGCTCACTACAATCTCTGCCTCCCTGGTTCAAGCGATTCTCCTGCCTCAGCCTCCTGAGTAGCTGGGATTACAGGCCCCTGCCACCATGCCCGGCTAATTTTTGTATTTTTAGTAGAGACAGGGTTTTGCCATATTGGCCAGGCAGGTCTCCAACTCCTGACCTCAGGCGATCTGCCTGCCTTGGCCTCCCCCAAAAGTTTACATGCTTAAATGCTAATCCCAGGACTTGTGAATGTGACTTTTTATGGAGACAAAGTTTTAGAGATATAATCAAGTTAACATAAGGTCATTAGGGTGACTGGTGTCCTTATAAAAAGGGAAAATTGGCCGGCGTGGTGGCTCATGCCTGTAATCCCAGCACTTTGGGAGGCCGAGGTGGGTGGATCACCTGAGGTCGGGAGTTCGAGACCAGCCTGCCCAACATGGAGAAACCACGTCTCTACTAAAAATACAAAATTAGCTGGGCATGGTGGTGCATGCCTGTAATCCCAGCTACTCGGGAGGCTAAGGGAGGAGAATCGCTTGAACCTGGTAGGTGGAGGTTGCAGTGAGCCGAGATTGTGCCACTGCACTCCAGCCTGGGCAACAAGAGCGAAACTCCAGCTCAAAAAAAAAAAAAAAAAGGAAAATTTGGAAACAGACACGAAGGGAAGAAGTGAAGAGACACAAGGAGAAGACGGCCTCTACACACCTTGGAGAGAGGCTGGAGCAAAGCTTTCCCTTACAGCCCTGAGAAGACACCGACCTTGCCAGCAGCTGGATTTTTGGACTCCTAGCCTCTAGAACTGTGAGACAATACATTTCTGTTGTTTAAGTCATCTAGTTTGTTTAAGGCTGCCCTCGCAAACTAATACAGGGACCACAGAGCCGTCCTCTGTCTATCCCTGGGATTCTCTTACTAACAGGGCACTGCTGCTCACAGAGTTAAAAGAATTCACTCCAGGCTAACCATTGATCTGGTTCTCACACTTCAACTTTTCCTTTCTTCCTCCTGGCACATAAAGAATCGTTTGCCAGCAGCCAGCAGTCTAATCATTAAGCGGCTGGGAAGGGAGAGATCAAAGCGGTAAACAACACACAGAACAGTGTTACTTGAGCAATTTGCGTAAGAAACCACTTTATCTTCTCGGAGAGCTAGATGCATAAATTGTCTGCAGTTGTCTTTGGGGAGAGTTGACAAGGTCCGCAGGGGAGGAGTTACTGGTATGGCCAGTGAGTATACTGAATACTGATTCCAGGAAAATTAGGAAAACACTTCTGGTGTGTTTGCTCCTGTAACCCCGGCTGCTGCACCAAGCTTCTAGTGTGTTGTTTTTCTCCTATTCTCTGACCCCCTCCTCTCAAGTAAGCCATATTTTGTGCAGATCTTCGGTCTTTGGGGAATGTGTCTCTTCCATTTTCTCCCTCCCAGCCCTGCCCCTCCTCTCTTTCCGACCTTTGGGTCCTCCACTTCAGCTGAGGGACCCTAAAAACTTGGCTACCACTTTCCCAAATCTCAAAGGAAGATAACAGTGATGGCCATTAAAATACTGTTCAGCTGGGCATAGTGGCTCCTGCCTGTAATCCCAGCACTGTGGGAGGTCCAGGCAGGTGGATCCATTGAGGCCAGGAGTTCGAGACCAGCCTGGGCAACATGGCGAAACCCCGTCTCTATTAAAAATACAAACATTAGCCAGGCATGGTGGCCCATGCTTGTAATCCCAGCTTCTCACGAGGCTGAGGCAGGAGAATCACTTGAACCCAGGAGACAGAGGTTGCAGTGAGCTGAGATCCTGCCATTGCACTCTAGCCTGGGCGGCAGAGCAAGTGAAACTCTGTCTCGAAAAAAAAAATACTGTTCAATTACCTCTAGAGGAAAGCAGGAATAGTTAAAATTGGTATCGCTATGGCACCAGAAAACAAATTTTAGACTGACAGATCACAGCCTAGTGTCTACTTAGACTATTATTTTTGCATTGATTTGTCTACAGTTAACATCATACAGACCATCAAGGAGTTACTGCAAAATTGATACCAGGGAATTAAAATACACTTTAAAATACAAAGTTCTATATAAATTGTAAATCATCTTTCCTAGCGGAGGTTGCTCTTCTATATCAGCTTTCTTCCTCTGAGCCTCTCATCATATCTCTTTACCTTTTGCTGAATGCAGCAGGCTGTTCAATGCTGTTCTCACTATCAACTTTTAAGCCGTGGGTGCCATGATTATATAGCTGAAGGAGCTTATTTTCCGGAAGATTTATGAAACCTTTGGGAGTCATCTGCTTTGACAGAACCCTTTGTGGAATGAGGGAGGGGATAAATAAATGTACAGTCATGCATCACTTAAACCTAAAAAATGCGTTCAGAGAAATGCAACATTAGACAATTTTGTCATTGTGTGAACATCATAGAGCAAACCCACGCAAACCTAGATGGAATAACCGTTTACACACCTAGGCTACAAGCCTGTACAGCATGTTACTGCACTGAATACTGTAGGCAACTATAACATGGTGGTAAGATTTAATAAGATTGAATATCTGTGTATGTAAACATAGAAAAGGTAGAGTGAAAATGTGGTACTATAATCTTCTGAGGCCACTGTCATACATGCAGTCTGTTGTTGACCAAAACATTGTTGTGTGGCACATGACTGTATAGATAAATGCTAGGATTTCAGGCCCAAAGGTTTTATATATATGTATACATACATATATGTATAGACATGCAAAGGTTTTATATATATGTGTATACATATATAACCTTTGGGTTATATATACATATGTATGTATGTACATATACCTTTGTATATACCCCAAAGGTTATATATGTATATATGTGTATATGAAACCTTTGTATGTCTATACATATATATAAAACCTTTGGGCCAGAAATATACGCATATATATATACACATATATACAGATATCTATCTATCTATCACAGATAGATAGAGATAGAGAGAGAGAGATCTGTATCATGTGTACACATTTGAATACAGACCAGGGCTCAACAAACTCTTTCAGTAAATATTTTAGGCTTTGCAAGCCACATATCGTCTCTGTGGTATATTCTTCATTTTTATTATAATCTTGTAAACGTAATAACCAGGCCAGGCATGGTGGCTCACCCCGTGCTGTAATCCCAACACTTTGGAAAGCCAAGGTTTCCAAGTGTTGGAAGGTTCCAAGCCAAGGTTCCAAGCCAAGGAGGATCTCTTGAGACCAGAAGTTTGAGACCACCCTGGGCAATATAGTGAGACCTTGCCTCTAAGAAAAAAAATTTTTTTTTAATTAGCGCACCCGTAATCCCAGCTAACAGGCTGAGGTGGGAGAATCACTTGAGTTAGGGAAGTTGAGGCTGCAGTGAGCAGTGAGCATGCCATTGTACTCCAACCTGGGTGACACAGTGAGACTGTCTCTAAAAAACATAAACATTAAAAATGAATACATGTAGGGCTGGGCGCGGTGGCTCACGTCTGTAATCCCAGCACTTTGGGAGGCCGAGGAGGGTGGATTGCCTGAGGTTAGGAGTTTGAGACCAATCTGGCCAACATGTTGAAACCCCGTCTCTACTAAAAATACAAAAAAATTAGCTGAGTGTGGTGGCGTGCGCCTGTAATCCCAGCAACTCAGGAGGCTGAGGCAGGGGAATTGCTTGAACCAGGGAGGTGGAGGTTGCAGTGAGCCGAGATCACCCCACTGCACTCATTATTTTATTTGAATTTCACCACAAGTTCGTTAATTCCTTGTATTATCCTTATTTAAAAGCTGAAAAAGCCCAGACACTTTGGCTTACACCTGTAATCCCAGCACTTTGGGAGGCCAACGCAGGAGGATCACTTCAGCCTGGGAGTTTGAGACCAGCCTGGGCAACAGAGCAAGATTCCATCTCTACAAAAAATTTAAAAATCGGCCGGGCATGGTGGCACGTACCTTTAGTCCCAGCTACTCAGGAGGCTGAAGGAGAAAGATCGCTTGAGCCCAGGAGGCTGAGGCTGCAATGAGCTCTGATTGCACCACTGCACTCCAGCCTGGGCACTCTTTCTTTAAATAGCCAGGTTGTTGAGTGATAGCGGAGTGATCATGGGTGAAATAAAATGGAGTCCCAGCTTTGATGCTTTGTCTTTAGTCACTGTCATCTCCTCTTCCTCCTTTCCTTTTCATGGAACTGATATTTACTGAGTGACTGTGACATGCTGAGGCCCTGTGCGAAGCTGGAGATCCGGTGGAGCGCCACAGGCACGGTCCAGCCTGCCTGATGGCGCCCCGGAAGCTGGCAGGCAGGCAGGAAGCTAGCAATTAGAGCACCATGTGCTCAGGGGTGTGATGGGGTGAGCGCAGGGGGCCGAGGGGGCACCAGGCAGCGCAGCCAACCCAAACCTGGACAGGCAGAAAAGGCTTCCATGAGAAGTATTGTCTGCATTGAAGGGTCAATGATGAGGAGTGTCAGCTGGGGGAAGAGCTTTGCAGAGCCTCAGACACCCCTGTTTCAGGACCCCACAGCGCAGATCTGCAGGGGCAGGGTTTTAGCCAGCCTCTGTCTCAGGCAGCTCGTCTCCCAGGCTCTGGACTCATGAACCACTTCTTAGGGGAGTATGCAAACCAGGAGAACCAGAGGCCCAGATCTGTAGTACCTGTGTGGTTGGTTATTTAGTGCATCTCTACCTGCCCAGAAGGGCAGAAACAAGAGGTTTGGAGAGCATGTGCCTTGTTCACGGCTGCATCCCCAGTGCCTAGAACAGTGCCTGGCTGTGACAAAATTCCAATTATTTAGAGGGTAGAGGAAACAGGTGGATGCACGGTCCTTTTCACACTGACCATTGCTACTTGCGGGCAGGGAGACCAGGGAGGAGCCCAGGGCAAGGGAGGCCCCCACACCTAGGAGATTTTTGAAGTCAGAAACACACCCTAAAGATGCTCATGGCCTCTCATCTGCCTTTCTCCACCAGCCCTCACGTTGTACTTGGTGAATACACTGCTCCAACTTTAAAGTTTCTTCCTAATAAGAGAGATCTAGGTTTAATTAAACCCAAGTAATAGAAAACAAGGGCATTTGGGCACATTCGGCTCACACAACAGGATTCCCTACTTAGCCTGTCCACTAAAGGGAGTTTCTACTGTCAAAGTTATTATTGCCCTCTGTGTGAAAGAAGAAATGTGTACAAAGCACTATGAATTAATTAATAATTGTTGATTGACAGTGATCGGCATGTAATATTGGTGCCCCAAAAGAAATTTTAAAAACAGGTTTCTTTAATCTTTGAAAAATGCCACATGAAGAGGGTCTTCATTCTCAGTGTTACTCTCCCCACCATGCCAGCTCCCCCTATATTCCTGTTGATTTGAGGGATTGTTCTTAACAGAAATAAGTTGATTTATTCCTGTTGATTACAGGGATTCCTGTAATCCCTGATGTATTCCTATTGGTTTTGTCCCAAGTTCAGTGCCAAAATTGCTCTGGTTGGGAGAAAACTTGAAAATGGCCAGTATCCAAACCTAAAGCTGTTCCCAGCTGGTCCTAAGGCTACAGATGTTTCTCTACAACAGCCCAAATCACAGAGACAGGGGATTGGCCTACACACGGTGCTTCAGAGGCTCCCCTGAAGCCGACCCAAGGGGAGTCTACTCTACATGCTTGGGACCCTGCAGGAACCAGATAAAGATGTAGTCTTTGGACCATCGCATCTGGTGGCAGTAATATTTATTGAGCACTTACTATGTGCCGGGCACAGTTACTCATTTAATACTCACATGATCCCCAAGGAAGAAGTTACCATCATCATCCCCATATTATAGATGCAAAAACTGAAGCCCAGAAAGATTAAGTCACTTGTGAAAAATATGGCAGGGCCCAGACTTGCTGCCAGGCAGGCAGGCAGCAGAGGCGGCATGCTTAGCTGCAAGGCTATGTTGCTTTTGTCCAACTCTTGCCTTTTTTGCTGTTGTAGCCATTTTTGTTTTGCCAACATACAAAAAGAGTTTAATACGTGAAAGTTATCTAAAGTCATTCAGTCTCTTCTTTCCCTCTAGAAGCCAAAGCTGGAGAGATTCCAATCACAGCATCACTGCGCATAGACATTCTCCTTTTAAATGCAAACACCTTTGATAAGAGTAACTCAGGCCTGAAAAGAGAGCTCCCAGAGGACCAGGACCTTCTTCATCTGCATGCCCAGGACTAAGCAGGGTATCGGGTAGTGGGTGCTCAGTAAGTATTTCTTGAATGAACCTTGGGGAGTATTTAATGGTTTCATGTACCTTGTTTTATGAGAACAAACTTTTGTTGAGTGATTGCTTTAGCCTCCTAGTCTGTTAGGCTCTAAATATAGCAAAGAATGTAATCTAGTTCCTGTCCTAAAGGAGCTTCCGGCCTACTGGGAGAAGAAAGAGACTAGTAAGCAAATAATTACAGAAAAATAAAGCCACAGTGGGTGTGTATAGCATTGCCCTATGGGAACACGCGGCAGGACAGCCTAAGACAATCTGGGCGTGTGCGTGGGAGGATTAAAGGAATTTCCAGTAGTGCGGGGAGGCTGGAATCTACAGTAGTCCCAGGAATGGCCCCAGGAGGAGTGCCTTCAGTGGAGGCTGGGGAGGGAAGGAGGCCAGATCACAGAGGGTTTGTATACAGACAGGGTCCAGGTGGGCCAGGCCACGCCCTACATTTTGGCATAGCTATTAGTAGTCTCCCATTACTCACTAGAGCATCCCAATCAATTATGCAGACATCCTATTTGTATTTATGTAATATGTACTATATATATACATATATATATGTATATATATATAGACTAAGGACTTGAACTTCATCCAACCACTTGCATTGCAAATGTAGAGAAATGTTAAGATAATAAGATAGGCCAGGCGCGGTGGTTCATGCCTGTAATCCCAGCACTTTGGGAGGCCGAGGCCGGTGGATCACGAGGTCAGGAGATTGAGACCATTCTGGCTAACGTGGTGAAACACCATCTCTACTAAAAATACAAAAAATTAGCCGGGTGTGGTGGCAGGCACCTGTAGTCCCAGCTACTCGGGAGGCTGAGGCAGGAGAATGGTGTGAACCTGGGAGGCGGAGCTTGCAGTGAGCCAAGATCCTGCCACTGCACTCCAGCCTGGGCGATAAAACGAGACTCCATCTCAAAAAAAAAAAAGATGATAAGATCAATAGAATGTAGATTTGACCTGGGAAGAGGAGGAATAATCAGAGTCCAGTTGTGCACATATGTAACTGCCCACACCCGGCTTCAGGGGTTCTGCGTCAGAATCACTTGGGGTTTCATAAAATGGACAGTCACCCTAACTCAGTCAGACTCTCTAGAGGAGAAGCTGCGGAAACTGTAGGGTTAACAAGCCACCCAGATCATTTTCATGCGCTCCAAAGTATGGAAACCACAGACTGAAACATCACCAAGCTAACAGGTGCCTGAATGAGGTAGGAGGAGGGGGGCATAGCAGCTCTGCTCCAATGCTGTGTCTGCTGAGGGACAGGCCCGCAGGCCCCACAGAGTCTGCTCTGAGTATCCAGGGGCAGAGGAGGACATCTGCTCCTGGGAGTGGGGAGAGAAGATAAAGTAAGAACTATAACTAATCACCAGGCCAGGCAAGGTGGCTCATGCCTGTAATGCCAGCACTTTGGGAGGGCGAGGTGGGTGGATTGCTTGAGGCCAGGAGTTCAAGACCAACCGGGCCAACATGGTGAAACCCTGTCTCTACGAAAAATACAAAAATTAGCTGGGCATGATGGTGTGTGCCTTTAGTCCCAGCTACATAGGAGGCTGAGGCAGGAGAATCCCTTGAACCCAGGAGATGGAGGTTGCAGTGAGCCATGATTGTGCCACTGCACTCCAGCCTGGGCAACAGAGTGAGACACTGTCCCCCCTCCAAAAAAAAACAAAACAAAAAACCACACACACACAAAAACTAATCACCACCTTCATAAAAGCATCCAGGGCTGCCCTCATATTCAAGGCTTGTGCAGAGATAGAGAAAGAACAGGCAGTAGAGGAAAGGACGGCAGGAAGAAGGAGCCAGCAAAGCCAGGACTCTGCTGGGAACAGAGGGCATTGGGCTGTGGGGCAGGAAGTTAAAATCCAGGAGTGTCCTACCCGTGCAGGATGTCCCATCACATTCTTTTCGTAAAGGGCCCCCTGCGTCCTGTGCAGGCTGTGAATTGACATCAGCCCCTGCCTGACCTCCACCCCCAGCAAGCTTGCAGCCAAGCTGCAAACAGAATTCATGTCTCCTGATTCCTAAAGGTTCATTCTGAAAAAAGAAGGAAATAAAGAGAGAGAAAAAGAAAGAGAAAGAAAGAGAGAGGGGCTGGATGTGGTGGCTCATGCCTGTAATCCCAGCACTTTGGGAGGCTGAGGTGGGCAGATTGCTTGAGCCAAGTAGGTCAAGGCTGCAGTGAGCCGTAATCGTGCCACCGTACTCCAGTCTGGGTGACAGATTGAGATCCTGTCTCAAAAAAAAGAAAAAAAAGAAAAGGAAAGACAGAAGAAAGAAAGAAAACAGAGAAAGAGAGGGAAAAATAAAGAGAGAGAGAGAAGAGAGTAGAAAAGATAGAAAGAAAAGGAAGGAAGGAAAAGAAAAAGGAAGAAAGAAAGAAAGAAAAAAGAGGACCAAACTTAGAACCGTTGTGAGTTTGGGCAGGAAAGAGAAGGCCAGCTGAGTCACCGTCATCAAGCAACGACACTTGGAACATCTCCTGGCATCAGGGTTTTCAGGAAAGGGCCCATTTTCTAACCTACCAGCGAGCACAAGGAAGATACCTGTTGGCAGGTAGCTTTCATGTACACTGACACTTGGCCACCGTATTCAAACTATCAGCTAAACCTGTCAATATTTTCCTTCTCCTCAGCTCTCGCTCTCCTCTTTGGCCTCCTATCCTTTTTTTTTTGAGATGGAGTCTCGCTCTGTCACCCAGGCTGGAGTGCAGTGGTGCCATCTCAGTTCACTGCAAGCTCTGCCTCCCGAGTTCACACCATTCTCCTGCCTCAGCCTCCCGAGTAGCTGGGACTACAGGCACCTGCCACCACGCCCAGCTAATTTCTTTTTTTTCTTTTTTTTTTAGTAGAGACGGGGTTTCACCATGTTGGCCAGGATGGTCTCGATCTCCTGACCTCGTGATCTGCCCGCCTTGGCCTCCCAAAGTGTTGGGATTACAGGCGTGAGCCACCGCGCCTAGCCTGCTCCTATCCTTATTGATTGCCACCCTTCTCAAGACCCTCTGTAAAATTTCTGCATTCCTTCTAAACACAGAGCCCAAACAGCAAAAAGGATCTAATCAACAACAAACTCCCTGTTCTTATTTGCCAGACTTTTAATATTGTTTTAAGACACAGTTAACTTGCATTCAGTTTACAGCTCACTGTTGCTTATGTTCACTTCAGAGAAGTCTGTCTTTCTCAGCAATATAAAAACTGAAAACATTCTTCCTTAATTTGTATCTGGGTGGTTTTACTCTTAACTCAATTGAACTGCTTTAGGTCAAATGGTATCCCAAAATTTCCTAAAGTATGTTTCTCAGAGCAGGAGTATTAGAATATGTTCCTGGCTCAGGGATCAAATTAGGTGGGAGGGAGGTGGTAATCCAGACATCTCTTGGAGATTTACAATGATGGTAGCATGTAGAAGGCTCTGAGAAGTCTGCATTTTTCTAATTAAGTATTGCCCTGCTTACTAGCCTACTCCTGACACTGCAACCTCTAGCATCTCTTTCTGACTTCCTGGGAGCAAGGGCTTTCCTGGTGCTGGACCAACATGTCTCCCTAAATCCTCCACGTGGCAAAATGATATTCCTCACTATGTTGCTGATGACAAGTTTCAGGGTTTTTTCTTTCCCCAAATGAAATAAATGTCTTTGATTGCTTTTTATTATTATTACAACTACTTTTCATATTACTATATATTATATAATTTATTATTATATAATATATATTAATAACAAGCAATACAGAGCAGCAAAAGAATGTAAAACATCTACTCTCTCAACGAAAACCACCGTCAATATTTCTTTCTAGATTTTTCTTTTCTTTTTTTTTTTTTTGAGACAGAGTCTGGCTCTATCGCCCAGGCTGGAGTGCAGTGGCGCTATCTCAGCTCACTGCAAGCTCCGCCTCCCAGGTTCACGCCATTCTCCTGCCTCGGTCTCCCAAGTAGCTGGGACTACAGGCGCCCGCCACCACGCCCGGCTATTTTTTGTATTTTTAGTAGAGACGGGGTTTCACTGTGTTAGCCAGGATGGTCTCAATCTCCTGACCTCGTGATCCACCCGCCTCGGCCTCCCAAAGTGCTGGGATTACAGGCGTGAGCCACCGCGCCAGGCCGTTCTTTCTAGATTTTTCTAGGTATAATGTGTAATACATGTGCTTACATATTTTTTTATGAGTTCATACCGTATTTTTTTTAACTTATCAGTGATTTGAAGCTCACCATAATGTATTTTTATACAAGTAAATTAGTAACATCTTTCCACATCAAGAGTTCCATTTCTGTAATGTTATTTTAACAGCTACATAGGATTGTTTTGTATGACTGCAGCATAATTAATTAATTGATCCCCTATGGTGAGACATGTGGATTGTTTTCAGCTTTCCTTTATTCCAAGCAGAACTGTGATGAACATTTTTAGAGTTACAGCCTTGCACGTTTTCTCAGTTATTTCCTCAGGGTAGATTCCCGGAAGTAGAATTACAATGTTCCTTTTGACATGGTGCTGAGATCATGGGTAAGCACCAAGTGTGTGCAGGTCCCAGTGGTGGGTTAGGAACAGGCAGGATCCCCTGTTCCCTTCTCACAGGGACGGCACATTCACGTGCCCCACAATGCTTCTACTAGTCTCCTTGACGAATTACCACCAACATGGTGGCTTCAAACAACAGAAATTTATCTCTTAGTTCTGGAGGCCAGAAGTTTGAAATCAGACTGGGCATGGTGGCTCACGCCTGTAATCCCAGCACTTTGGGCGGCCAAGGCCAGTGGATAGCCTGAGGTCAGGAGTTTGAGACCAGCCTGGCCAACATGGCAAAACCCCATCTCTACTAAAAATACAAAAAATTAGCTGGGCGTGGTGGCCGGCGCCTGTAATTCCAGCTACTCGAGAGGCTGAGGCAGGAGAATCGCTTGAGCCCAGGAGGCGGAGGTTGCAGTGAGCTGAGATTGGGCCACTGCACTCCAGCCTGGGCAACAGAGCGAGACTCCATCTCAAAAAAAAAAAAAAAGTTAGAAATCAAAGGATTGGCAGGGCCACGCTCCCTCTGAAGTCTCCACGGGAGAATCCTACCTCATCTCTTCCAGCTTCTGGTGGTCCCAGGCATTCCTTGGCTTGTGGCTGCATCACTCCAATCTCTGCCTCTGTCTTCACAAGACTTTCTCCTCTTCTCTCTCGATCTGTGTTTTCTTCTCTTCTCTCTCTTATAAGGACTCTTGTCATTAGATTTACAGCCCACCACATAAGTCAGGATGATCTCAGCTCAAGATCTTTAACTTAATTACATCTGCAAAGATCCTTTTTCCAAAGAACATCACCTTATAGGCTCCAGGGATTAAGGCAAGGCATGTCTTTGCAGGGGCCACCATGCAACCCATTGAGATGTGCTTCCAGGCTAGAAAGAGTGGCCTTCAAACTGGTACACACATGCATACATATGTGAGCAGGGGACATTCTTACCAAGTACAATCTTATGTGACACCCCAATATATAAAGGGGGTAAGTGGAGCTGTTTGGCTGAGGTGGAATGCAGGGAGAGCAGCATCACTCCATCAAGGACACACTGGATTGTAGGGGACGCAAGGACTCCAAGCCCTCGATGACTTTGAAAGGAGGTCAGAGGGAGGGCCACATTGTACTTGTTGTCCTTGGGAGAACGCCCCAAACCCTCCCTCTCTGGCTCTGCACCTTGGCCCACACAGGCCCTGTCTCTTTGCCACCACGGAGAGAATCAGGCACCCAGAGAAGTTCTGCGCATGATAAGAAGGACTTGGGTGAGAATCACACGGAGGTCCTGACTTATAGTTTTTTTGAAAAGCAAATCATTCGCATATCTCAGCAAAAGTCCTCAAAGGACATTCCTGAGTTTCAGTGGGAGGAAAAATGAGTTGCTTTCTGAGCCCTCTCAGCACCTTTCTGGACTGGTGAATGTTACAATATGCTGTGTTGCTACAACTTTATCTACAAACTGGGCCTGAGCGTCCGACACAGACTGTTCCTGCACTCACAAATGACGGTGTATTCCAGAAGTTCATTTGTAGGTGAGTTGTTTGCATCTCAGAAAGCCTTTTCCCTCTGTCGGGGGCTAGAGATCTCAATGTCTATTGATTGTTACAGACAGCAAGACAGAGCTCTTGTAGCTGGCTGGCCTCCACCGTGGGCCTCGCAGAGCCCCCAGACTCAGAGCCCTGGGCAACACTGGGCTTGAAAGCACGGCTAGAAGGGAAAGGCAAAATGGGGCACACGGTCTCCCAGGCACTCAGCAGTCATGGGCATTGCTGAGGGGGTGCCAAGGACAAGAGGGTTGAGGGGCAAGACGGTCACCATGGGGGTGGCTGCAGAAGGCCGGAGCAATCTGTATGTCAGATAACTTGGTGGGGCAGGCCTGCCTGTATTGTTGCCATCTGGCTAATAAGGATTTGAAGGCTGTGAAAGGGAAGGGGTTTTGCTGTAATCGTTTCCTAGGGCTGCTAGGAAAACCAAGTGCCACCAACTGAGTGGCTTAAAGCAACAGAAATGTATTCTCTCGCAGTTCTGGAGGCTGCAAGTCTGAGATCAAGGTGTCAGCAGAGCTGTGCTCTCTCTCCCGCCTTCTGGTTGTTGCCAGCAATGCTTGGCGTTCCTGGCCTGCGGCTGCATGACACATTTCTCTGCTTCCGGTGCTCCATGGCCACCTCCCCTCTGCACGCCTGTCTCCACATGGCCTTCTCCCTGTCCATGTGTCTCTTCTCATAAGGACACCAGTCTTACTGGATCCTAATGACCCTATCGTAATATGATCACATCTGCAAAGCACCTATTTCCAAATAAGGTTACATTTACAGGTACTAGAGGTTAGGACTTCAACCTATCTTTTTTTGGAGAAACAATTTAACCCGTAACAGAGGCATATAATCTGTCATCCCACCTAAAATAAAAATACAATCTATAATGGCCCTGATGTGTAGCCACAGAGCCTCTGCTAAATACTGCCAGCAACAGGCAGGGAATCCATTCCATTTTTAGGTAGCCCCAGTCATGAGCTACCTCATTCCTTAAAATGGCCCAAAATACGCTTCTCCAGACTTTCACCTGTTGAACTAACTTTTCCTTCATTGAACTACATAGAATAAATCCAATCACTCTTGACAAAATCTTCTTAAATATGTGAAGCCCTCCCAGCCAGCCTCCAAATATTTTCTTAAAGCTAAAAATTCTCCAGATCTTTATATGATTGACATGAGGGTTTTTTTGTTTTGTTTTGTTTTTTGTTTTGTTTTGTTTTGTTTGAGACAGAGTCTCGCTCTGTTGCCCAGGCTGGAGTGCAGTGGCACGATCTCAGCTCTCTGCAACCTCCGCCTCCCAGGCTCAAGCGATTCTTGTGCCTCAGCCACTGGAGTAGCTGGAATTACAGGTGTGAGCCAACACACCCAGCTAATTTTTGTATTTCTAGTAGAGACAGGGTTTTGCTATGTTGGCCAGGCTGATCTCGAACTCCTAGCCTCAAGTGATCTGCCCGCCTTGGCCTCCCAAAGTGCTGTGATTACAGGTGTGAGCCACTGTGCCCAGCCATGGTTTTAAGATCTCTCAGGATTCTAGTCACTGAACTCTGGACATGGTCAATGGTCTAGGCCCATCCATCCTAAGAAGAGGCTTCCATGACTGAAAGCCTACAATGTAGATATGATCTGATGGATGAAGAAATCAATGGGTGTATTTATTTCTAGGATTTGAGCATTACACCACTACAGAAACCTAACCTTGTATTGAGATTTCTGTTTTGGTTTGGTTACAGTTTGGGTTTATCCGCTTGCTTGTTTTGCAGAGGGTCTCAGAGTTTAGTGGCAAAGCTGGGCTGTTGACTCAGATTACGTTTGCGTCAGTTAAAATCTCTGAGCTTTTTCATAATTCCTCTTAAATCACATCTTCCACTCATTACTTGTGCTGTTTCTTTTTGAACCTCCTGCATGTTGGTTCCTATCAAATTTCATCTTACTGCTCTTTGTACTTCAATGTAACAGCACATTCCACCTCTTGCAAATGTTGGCATGTCATTCCTGCATTAGCCATCCAACCCAGCTCTGGTCATCTGCTTCCAGCAGGAAAAAACAAGGAGGAAAGAGAACCAATATTTAGAACATTTATTAAGACGCCAGCAAGCTAGACAATTGTTTCTAACTTTTTAATTGACGTCAACACACAAACAGAAAAGTGCACAAAAAAACATACAATTCAATGAATTCTCACAAAGCCAATGCCTGTGTAGCCACCCATGTCAAGAAAGAGAACATTAGGCTGGGAATGTTTTAATAAGCATTTTTCTCTTTAAATCCTCAAGCCTACTTGGTAATTATTATTAAACCTGGTTTACAAGATGATAAAACAGATTCAGAAAGGTTAAGTGGCTTGCCTAGCTGACTGCCACAGCTGGGAGTTGTAAAGCACAGAATGGGCCCCACGTGGTGGCTCATTCCTGTAATCCCAGCACTTTGGGAGGCCAAGGCGGGTGGATCACTTGAGGTCAGGAGTTCGAGACCAGCCAGGCCAACATGGTAAAACCCCATCTTTTTTTTTTCTTTTTTTAAGGCAGAGTCTCACTCTGTTGCCCAGGCTGGAGTGCAATGGCTTCATCTCGGCTCACTGCAAGCTCCACCTCCTGGGTTCATGCCATTCTCCTGCCTCAGCCTCCTGAGTAGCTGGGACTACAGGCGCCTACCACCACGCCTGGCTAGTTTTTTGTATTTTTAGTAGAGATGGGGTTTTACCGTGTTAGCTAGGATGGTCTCGATCTCCTGACCTTGTGATCCGCCCACCTCGGCCTCCCAAAGTGCTGGGATTACAGGCATGAGCCACTGCGCTAGGACTGAAACCCCATCTCTACTAAAAATACAAAAATTAGCCGGGCATGGTGGCACACACCTGGTAGTCCCAGGTACTTGGGAGGCTGAGGCAGGGGAATCGCTTGAACCTGGGAGGTGGAGACTGCAGTGAGCTGAGATTGCACCACTGCACTCCAGCCTGGGCGATGGAGTAAGACCCTGTCTCAAAAAAAAATCTAATATACCCCATAAAAATATAGACCTATTATGTATCCACAAAAACAGAAAAAGAAAGAAGGAACCCAACATTTGCCTATAAGAACAGAAACTACGCTTACTACAAGTCAACAAACAAAAAAAACCAGTGTAGTCCTATTACCCCCATGCTTAGCACTATCTGAAATGTCCTCTCCCTCCCTCCCATCCTTACTTTTTTTCTGATCAACTCCTCTTCATCCCCACTTCAGCATTCCTTCCTCTGTGAAGCTTTGGGAGACTTTCTTAGGTTGAGCTAATCAGCTCCTCTTTTGTGACCTTCTGGTACTTCCTATTCTTCTAGTTAGAGCAGCGGTCTCATGAATAGACTCCTATTTCCTGGGTTATCTCCCTCATGAAAGAGTTGTCTTGAGGGGAGGAGTATGGTTTGTTCATCTTTGTACTTCCACTGGTTAACAAAGTACCTGGAAAAAAGTAGGCCTTCAATGTGTGTGCTGTGGTATTGTTGAATGCGGTAGAGGATGGCTGAGGGAATGCAGAGCCTGAGTGCAGAAGCGGGGCTGCAGGTGCTGGGGGCTGAACTAGGGCAGCAGTAGTGGGGATGAAGATGCTTAGGACAGCTGGTCCTAAATCCTGGTCATTATTAAATCGCCTTAGGAGGCTGGGGAGGACTTTAAAATGCAGATGCTCAGGCTACTTCCAGATGTACTGACTCAGTCTCTAGGGAGGGGACTCCACATCTGAATTCATTAGAAGTCCTTTAGCAGGGCCAGGTGTGGTGGCTCACACCTGTAATCCCAGCATTTTGGGAGACTGAGCGTGTGGATCACCTGAAGTCAGGAGTTCAAGACCAGTCTGGCCAACATGGTGAAACCCCATCTCTACAAAAAATACAAAAATTAGCCAGGCATGGTGGCATGTGCCTGTAATCCCAGCTGCTCGGGAGGCTGAGGCAGGAGAATTGCTTGAACCCAGGAGGCGGAGGTTGCAGTGAGCCAACGTCACAGCTCTGCACTCCAGCTATCTCAAGAAAAAAAAAAAAGTCTTTCAGGGGATTCGGATCCTCAGACAAGTTTGGAAACCACTGACATAGGTAGTGTCCTGAGTCAAACTTGGAGGACACATGGAAGGCAGGGAAAGGGGGGAAAAGAAAGAGGAGTCTGGGTCCTAGGTTTGCCCAGCATGGATGATGATGATGGCATTGACGGAGCGAGTGCTGGAGGAGCCTTGGGGTGAAGTTGTTCTGCACGAGCTGAGTGTGCAGTGTCCGCACATATCCCGATGAAGATGGCCTTTTGGCAACTGAGAGCCAAGCCGGGTACTCAGGAGAGCAATCTGTCATTTAGGACCTTGAGAATTTGCCGTTTTGCTAGGAAAAAGGTCATCTTCCCATACTCACTCTGTCCTCTAGTTTAGCAGAAAGAGGTAAAAATTACTTTTACTTTCTAACTGATTAAGCCTGACAATCAGTAGTGATAATCCAGAAATAAATACATTTAATTCACTTATGACAGTCCTAGAGTTTGCATAGTTACCTGTTTCTCGTAAACAAATGCTTTAAAAGAAATTAAAAGAAGGATATTTTTGAGAAAATATGCACTTTAAAAATGGTCATGTTTAAACTCCAGTGGATGTTAGTAATTGACTTGAAAGTCTGTTTTTACAAATAATTCCTGGACCCATAAATGGATATTTGACCCCCTATAGCATAAAAGGGCAAAAACATGTCTGCAGAAACATCTGACCTAATCACTTTTCAAATTAATCTAAAATTACTATTTGAATTCAAATGTAGTAAATGTCATGGGTCCTTTCCCTGGGGCACAGACATAAACCTGATCTCCTAAATGACATAAAATAGAGAACAGAGCAATTTCTTTGGTGAATATGAATAAGCATTGGAGCCCATCTGGATAATTTACATAAAAATTGGATTTTCGCCCTTGAATTATCTTTTTATAGTGGACATCTCATGTTGTCTCCTCAGCCTCCTGTTCCCCTTGTCTTCCCCTGTGAGACTCCTGCAGAAACTGCCCTTTTTAAAATTTGTTTATTTCTGAGACAGAGCCTCGCTCTGTCGCCCAGGCTGGAGTGCAGTGACGCCATCTCAGCTCACTGCAGCCTCCACCTCTTGGGTTCAAGTGATTCTCCTGCCTCAGCCTCCCGAGTAGCTGGGATTACAGGTATGCACCACCACGCCTGGCTACTTTTTGTATTTTTGGTAGAGACAGGGTTTCACCATGTTGTCCAGGCTGGTCTCAAACTCCTGACCTCAAGTGATCCGCCCGCCTCAGCCTCCCAAAGTACTGGGATTACAGGTGTGAGCCACTGTGCCTGGTTTTTATGGTGCTCCCTTCCTCTGGTGGAAGTTCACTGGTCCAAGATCAAGCTTGCCTATCCCCATGGGCCGCCAGCTCTCTCCCCCAGGGCATCTGCCTTTGGGATCCAGCCTTGAAGGCAATCCTTTTCTAGAACTAAGAACTCCCAGGATAAAACTTGGGAACTGACTACGTTACCTACCATTAAAAGAAATCCTTTCAAAAGAGAATGAAGCCCAAAGAAGAGAATGAGAAACATCCTGGCCCACTGGCGCCCCTAGTTCTAGTAGCTTCAGAAGCCAGGCTGGAATGAGGACCTCTCACAGTTGGAAGGTTCATTCTTCTTTAGGTTCTGTGATCCAGGAACTCCTTTCAGCCTACTCTAGAGCAAGATGGGTTTCTAGTCTCCTGAAACTAGGACTGCCAAGAATAATGTACCATTTCATACAGATTGACTCTCCAACTCAACCTCTGAGATCCTAACTTTCCTCAAAACCAAACGAAAAGGAATGAGCGGAAGAAGATGCTCTCTCTTATAGGTTGAATTGTGTCCCCTCCCTACAAGAGATATATTAAAGTTCTGGCCCTGGTGCAGTGGCTCACGCCTATAATCCCGGCACTTTGGGAGCCTGAGGTAGGCAGATCACTTGAGCTCAGGAGTTCAAGACCAGCCTGGCCAACATAGCAAAACCCTATCTCTAAGAAAAACACAAAAATTAGCTGGGCATGGTGGCGCACGATTGTAATCCCAGCACTTTGGGAGCCCGAGGTGGGCAGATCACTTGAGCTCAGGAGTTCAAGACCAGCCTGGCCAACATAGCAAAACCCTATCTCTAAGAAAAACACAAAAATTAGCTGGGCGTGGTGGCACACGCTTGTAATCCCAGCAACTTGGGAGTCTGAGGCAGGAGAATCGCTTGAACCCTGGAGGCGGAGGTTGCAGCGAGCCGTGATCACACCACTGCACTCCAGCCTGGGTGGCAGAGCAAGACTCTGCCTTGAAAAAAAAGAGAAGAAGAAGAAGGAAGAGAAGAGACACAGAGACAGAGACAGGGAAACGAGAGAAGATGGCCATGTGGTGACAGGTGCAGAGAGTGGAGTGATACAGCTGCAAGCCAAAAAACATCAAGGATTGCTGGAAAACACCAGAAACTAGAAGAGGCAAGGAAAGGTTTTTCCCTGCAGGTTTCAGAGGGAACATGGGTAAAACCTTGACTTCAGTCTTCTGGCCTCCAGAGCTCTGAGACAATATGTTTGTGTTATTTTAAGCCACCCAGTTTGGCATACATTATTTGGTAGCCCTGGTAAACTAGTAGTTTCTAAGATACTTTCTAACCCTACATTGTCCTGCTTTGCTGCTCTTACGTGGTTGAGAAGGGGCCAAAGGTACCAAGTTCTTTTCCTTGTGAAGTTCAGATGGATGCCCTGATAAATGGGGCAAGAGGGATGAGGGAGGGGATTACAGACTGTGGGATTATAGACTTTTAGCCTAAGGCTTTGTATCCAACAGTTGTCAAATTGAGGTTACACACTGAGACTTGGTTAGGGGGGCACTTCAGACATACAGCAGACCTGACATACAGCAGACCCTCAAAAAAGGTTGCTTTTCTGTATATATTATATTAATACAAAGAAGAGCTGAAGAAATACATTCAAAAGCTCTTTGCTGTGAGCTCAACTGCTGACTCCACCCCCCAGCCCAGTTCCATGCTGCTCCTGTCCACTCCTTTTTTTTTTTTTTTTTTGGATTTTTGCCAAAGTTCCAGGATGTAAAAGTCCCCTCTTCAAGGAACATTTATTTAGAATGTCTTGCTACACGGGAAAACACAAATCTCTCTTGGTTTGTACCATGCGGTCTTAACCAGAGCAAAATCTAGTTGGTAAACAAACCAAAAAAAAAAACTCACTTTGGCCTCCACAGCTGCCACCCCTTACCTCCATCTCTCACACATTTTCCAGTATGTAAAGAACTTGTGACTGTGAGGACGAGTAGATTTTCACACAGATAGAAACTGAGAGTACAGCCATTCATCACTCTATGGACAAATCTTCAAATCCATGCCTTTTCACTCACTGGATTATAAGAAGTTAACTGTATTTTCACAGGACAAATCTGGATGTTTCAGTAAATCTTAAGTTGTTCATGCTAACCACGAGTGTGTCTGTCAGTAATACATGAAATCTCCAAAAGATTTAGGAGCGACATTGATGAAGGTGTTTATTTTTATTTATTTATTTATTTTTTATTTATTTATATATTTTATTTATTATTATTTTGAGTTAAATTGAATTAAATTTTCATAGAGATAGAGTCTTGCTGTGTTGCCCAGGCTGGTCCTGTTGTTTCTTTTTCCCTTCCTTCCTTCCTTTTTCTTTCTCTTTCTTTCTTTCTTTCTTTCTTTCTTCTCTCTCTCTCTCTTTCTTTCTTTCTTTCTTTCTTCTCTCTCTCTCTCTCTTTCTTTCTCTCTTTCTCTTTCTTTCTTTCTTTGTGTTTCTCTCTTTCTTTCTCTCTTTCTCTCTTTCTTCTTAAGACAGAGTCTCACTCTGTTGTCCAGGCTGGAGGGCTCACTGCAGCCTCTACCTCCATAGGATCAGGCAATCCTCCTGCCTCAGCCTCCCGAATAGCTGGGGATATGTAGATTTGGAGTGGGTATCCACTTCAGGTAGGAGGAAGAACAATATTAGCAAAGGCAGAGGCAAGAAAGCACCCTGCATTTTGGAGATAATAGAATCAAGCTTTTCTGAGTGGAAGGGATTTTAACACATTGGTTAGTTCAGTGATTTTTCACATCATGTTAAATTGCATAACTCTAAAAGATGATTTAGAGACAATATATAAAGCAGACAAAAGTGGAGCTGATCTGAGTAGATCAGGGTGGATCTAGTGGGACCCAGCCATGATGGTATGAGAGACCCATGTGTAACCTTCATAAGAGAAATGTAAACTGAAGTCAAGATAAGGTTTGGTTAACAAATATAGATAGGAGGAGAATTGAATAAATAGAGACATTCATGTCCCTGGGTGGAGAAGTGTCCATTGTTATCTAATTAATGTATACCTTTACTGCTATTCCAACTCAAATCCCCATGGAAGTTTTGTAGAACTTAATATTTTTTTCAGAAAGAAGACTCTAGAATTAGGAGAATTACTCTAACATTTAACTGTATATTGTAAAACTGTAATAATTTGCATTCTGTATACTTTATCATATAATACTATAATACTTTCTAATACTATGCTATTAGATTTCATAATAAAGAACAGTGTGATAATGGTATACAAGGCTTATCCAAAGATAAGCCTTATTATACAGTAAAATTAAATACATGAGAAAAAGCCATTATAAAAGTCAAAGGGAAAGAAAGAAAAATGCAGTTTTCTTTGGGAATAATATATAGGTCATCTGGAATAAAAATCCTATTGCTATTCACTACAAACCTATACCAAAATAAGTTTCAGATGATTTAAGGTTTTAATATATTTTAAAATATAAAAAAGAATAAAATAAATTAAATAGGTGGTAAACATCTAGACAGAAAAATGACATTCTATACTAAGAAACACTTGAAATCAAAAGATGAACAGATTTTAATAGATACAATGTTAAATTGCTCTAAGTAAAAAATAAAAATAAAATCAATAACCAAAAATAAGGCACCAATAGGCTGAAAAGTGCAAAAATAAATATTATACAAACTTAATAGCCTTTTTATATGATTTCATAAAGTAAGAAACATCACCAAGACCTTCCCCACAAAATGAGTAGACAACCCACCAAATAAAATTTGTGAACACATATATGGAAAGATGATTAAACGTATTTGCAGGCAAAGAAATATAGACTTTGGCCGGACGCAGTGGCTCACGTCTGTAATCCCAACACTCTGGGAGGATGAGGTGGGTGGATTGCTTCAGCCCAGGAGTTTGAGAATAGCCTGGCAACACGGTGAAACCCTGTCTCTACCAAAAATACAAAAAAATTATCCAGGTGTGGTGGTGCACACCTGTAGTCCCAGCTACTTGGGAGGCTGAGGCAGGAGGATCACTTGAGCCTGGGGGGTTGAGGCTGCAGTGAGCCGAGATGGCACCTGCACTCCAGCCTGGGCAATAGAATGAGACCTTGTCTAAAAAAAAAATAAATAAATAAAAATAAAGTAAAAGGAAATATATAGGCTTTGATTCTTTTTGTCATTCTGGCCAATTAACCTTTTCTAAAGAAATTATCATGAAATTCCAACTAGCCTAAAAATAATTTTTTTTTTTTTTTTATTTTCTTGAGACAATCTCACTCTTGCCCAGGCTGGAGTGCAGTGGTGCGATCTTGGCTCAATGCAACCTCCACCTCCTGGGTTCATGATGCAATTCTCCTGCCTTAGCCTCCTGAGTAGCTGGGATTACAGGCATGCGCCACCACGCCAGGCTAATTTTTGTATTTTTAGTAGAGACAGGGTTTCACCATGTTGTCCAGGCTGGTCTCGAACTCCTGACCTCAGGCGATCCAGCTGCCTCCCCATCCCAAAGTGCCAGGATTACAGGTGTGAGCCACTGTGCCCCGCCTAAAATAGCATTTTTAAGTGTCTATCCTTAAAATAAAATAATTCAAAAACATGAGAAAAGCTTGATGTACAAATCCATTCAGGGCAGTATTATTTACAACAGCAAAAAGCTAATACGCAAACAAATGAATAAATTAAGCCACAATGGAAGATTGGTTAAGTAAAATGGAATATAATAACTTGATAGCAGATTATGCATCCATTTAAAGTTTTTAATGCAAAAACTGTGCAAAATGATTTTATGTTGAGTAGAGGCAACAGCAAACCTGTGTTACTCCTACTGTATCCCCAGTGCTTAGCACAGCGCCTGGTCCCCAGTAGGGAGCCAATATGACTTGTTAAGTGAATGAAAACTGCACACACACGGTATGACTCTAGACCATGTAAAACCTACTTACAGAGAAAAGAATGAGAAGAAATATAAACAATGGTAGAAGTGTAGAAGAAGTTATACTCCTACTTTACATTTCTTTTCATTTTTTGGGGAAAAAAAAAAAAGAGGCAATTATGCCCCAAAATATTATATGGGGCATACTTACAATTGTTTATCAAACTTTAACTAGGTGTCCTGTATTGTTATTTGCTAAGTCTAGAAAACCTACTAGACAACAGATTTCAAATCCTTATGGTTAATGTTTGCTTGTTTTATATAGATATATATTTCTGAGACAGGATCTGGCTCTATGACCCAGGCTAGAGGGCAGTGGCACAAACACAGCTCACTGCAGCCTCACCTCCTGGGCTCAAGTGATCCTTCTGCCTCAGCCTCCCAAGTAGCTGGGACTGCAGATATGTGCCACCACGCCTGGCTAATTTTGAAATTTTTTGTAGAGGTAGGGGGTAGCACTTTGTTGCCCAGGCCGGTCTTGAACTCCTGGGCTCAAGTGATCTTCTCACCTTAGCCTCTCAAAATGCTGGGATTACAGGCGTCAGCCACTGCACCCGGCCCCTTACAGTTAATTTTTGAACTCTATTGAACAAATCAGTTCCCTTGATGCATGATTATTTTTTTCTTCCTCATATATAATCATGTGTATTTTTTCTGTATAGAAAAAGTATAAACAAAGAGAAAAAACTGCACTAAATCCCACTACCAAAGATAACTACCATTTGTATTTGAAGACATTCCCTACGTATATGCATATAAGATTTATATATGTAGTTTTACATGCATATGAAATCATACCATAAATGCTTTCTTGTAATCGTGTTTTTTGCTGTTTATGTTTTCCATGACTGCCAATTTCACTGCCTGTTCAGAGGTCTGACTTCCATAAAAATCCCATTTACTTACCATTCCCGGGGGCCAGCAGTACATGGGCCACATATGCAGATGATTAACTGGTAGTTTGTTTGTTGTTTTTATGGCAAATCACATAGCACAGGCTTACAGAGGGTCCTCCCTTGAGAGCACAAGCCCAGAACCTGTTATCTAAGCCCTCCACAGTCTTGAAAAAGAGACACAATTTTGTGAGGGATATGTTCATGTGAATTGGTACTTACTAGGCTTTATTTCATCTCATACCAATTTTGTTCCAGAAACTTCCTAGAAAGCTATGAAAACATGAGACAATGACCATGGATATGGTATCTGGGAGAAGTACTGATTATGTAATGCAGTCTTTATTTTTTATTTTTTATTTTTTTTTGAGACGGAGTGTCACTCTTGTCACCCAGGCTGGAGTGCAGTGGTGCAATCTTGGCTCACTGCAAGCTCCACCTCTCAGGTTCAAGCAATTCTCCTGCCTCAGTCTCCTGAGTAGCTGGGATTACAGGCGTGCGCCACCACGCCCAGGTAATTTTTGTATTTTTTGTAGAGACGGGGTTTCACCGCGTTGGTTAGCCTGGTCTCAAATTCCTGAGCTCAAGTGATCCACCCACCTCAGCCTCCCAAAGTGCTGGGAATTACAGGCATGAGCCACCACACCTGGCCCATGCAATGCAATCTTAGCAGCTGAGTTCAACATTTATTGAGCAGCTACTATCGGCCAGACACAGGGTTAAGCACACAAAGCATAGGAAGACCAAGAAAATGTACCCCAGCCACAGGAAGCTTCAATTTACCAAACATAATATGAAGTAGACATTCATCTATGATTCTACCACTCAGAAATACTATTATTAACATCGATCCAGATATAAGAATTATAATACCTAGCACTTACAGAGTTTTTCTTCTTTCTTTCTTTTGTTTTTTAATAGAGACAGCCTCTCACTAGGTTGTCCAGGTTGGTCTCAAAGTCCTGGGCTCAAATAATCCTCCCACCTCGGCCTCTCAAAGTCCTGGGATTACAAGAGTGAGCCACCACACCCAGCCTGCAGCTCTTATTTTATAGAGACTTTAAGAGTTTAAATAGTCACTTATGAAATCCTCAAAATATTATTGCAATGTACAATTTGTATTTCTATTGCACAGATGAAGAAACTGAGGCAAAGAAAGATTATTTAACTTGCCTTAAATTGTACAGTTGCAATGTGGTAGGGCCTCGATTCAAAACCAATGTCTCTCCATAGATGAGACAGAGAGAGAGAGAGAGAAGAGGAGAGAGATGACATTGCTTTGGAAACCAGACTTTGAAACAAATAGCATACAACACTATGTGTCAATCACTATCCTGAGTATTTTAAATATTATGATTTATTTTATCCATAAAGTTAGCAGGTACTGCTTATTTCATCCAGACAACTTAGTGACCACAAGTGACTTTAAGAACTTTAACAAGAGCTAGACTGCCACGACAACCGGGGTTGCCCTGCATTTCATCAGAGCTTCTCTACATTAGGGGGTTCTGCCTCACCTGAAAATCAAGATCCCTTAAATGAAACTTTTCAAGTCTGCTTTCCCAGCCTTGAATTTCATGGTCACACCTGAAGTCGTTTATCTCTGGACCCATCTCCTGGAAGGCTTAGGCATGATTGATAAATGCCTATGCACGGTGAGCAACAGCCCCAGATTGTTAGCTGTATAATTGCATCCATACACCTGAAAAATGTGAGCAATTTCGCTCCGAGCTCTGAGGTGGTTTCGTATGAGCAGATTTTCAAGTGATGCCTGGGAAACTTTGAGAACACAATTGTCAGCCTCGGGAGAACTGAGCACCACCCAAAGGGAGGTAGTCCCGGGAAGGGGAGCTGTGCAGACCTCCAGGACCCAGCGGTATCAGCTGCCTTGAGCGGGTGAAGCTCCATGGTGAGTGTGCCAGAGCACAGCTTTAATTTCCTCTCATCCGTCCCTTTCTCTTGGGCAAAATGAACCATAAAGTTTATATTCACTTTAGTGTATACATTTTAAATATACCCTATAAACCACAGGAATAATGAATTCAAGATGCCCACATCATAGTAATTCTGCATACAAGCTGTGTTTTATGATGTGGATCCAGCCTTTTTAGGATTTTTCAATAGGACCAGACTCCAGACTGCAGGGAAATGAAAAGAAGGATAATGATATGAAGGTTCACGTCACCGCTAAGTTTCCAGCACTGTTGTCCTGTAGTCACCAAGCGGGTGCATTTTTTGTGTGCGGTGAAGTGAGTGGATGGTCCCAGGCTGAGAGATGCCCAGGTAGGAGGGACACTTGGCCTTCCTGTGCTCATCCCACTGGCTCTAGGTGTCCTCTGTGGGTTGCGATTGGTCATGTGAGCAAGCGAGCACGTGGGCCTGTGTACATTTCTGCATTTCTGGGATAGCCCTGCCTTGCAGGTGCCAGAGAAACACGTGCTTCAGCAGGGTCAGATTGGTCATGCATCTGTGCTCAGACTGAAGGAGTGGCCTCCCTGAAGAATTCCAGCTTGCAAAGGCACTTTCAAAATGCAGTGAGCTCAGGTTCCAGGAGCTGTTACAGCAGTTTTTGTCTTGACACTCCGTTCCCCTGAATTCCACTTTGGGAAGAAGGGAAGAAGCCACCATGGGCCAGGCAGGCGACAGAGCAAGCCCTAGCCAGATCGCAGGCCATCAGAGCCCTGTTCCTTCGCTCCAAAGTGGGCTTCATTTACTCCTCTTCAAGCAGCAGGGCAGTCTGTTCAATGCAGGGGAGGCTTTAAGACATGGGGGCAGGGAGGGGTCATATTTTTGGCCTCACTCCTGCTCTGCGGGCTTTCTCATGAATGCAGACCAGTGTGCACGAATGTGGCCAGGACACATGCTTTTCGCTCAGAATGCTCACTTGAAATGTAAGGATCTCTTGTTCCCTGTAACTTTAGACGAGGTTTCAAAACACAGAATCCATGCTGGAACCGCCAGGCCAGCAGCGGGAGGTGGGCTGTCTTCAGAGCAGATGGAACAAAGGATTGGGTTCCCAAGTTCTTATGGTAAGACAAAAGGGCAAGATGTCAACCCAGGACCACCCAAGGAAAATTAAATACAGATCGACTTTTGATGGTTTATGTTAACAGAGGGGAGATGGGGTTTTGATCTTGAGAAAAACAAACATCACAAACTCTACCGTAATCACTGTTTCTCACACCCTACAATAGAGTAGCAAGAACTGCTAGGTAGCCACAAACACACAAGTGGGGTGGGAGCTTCTGTTTCTTCTGTTGTTCAGTGTGCCTTCCATGGGCTAGCGAGCGCGGGGCAACATCAAGAAAAGGCACCCCAGGTTTCCCAGCCAGCCACTGATATAAGAGAAAAAAATGGGTCCTCTAGCAGTCAACTCCCCTTTCTTAACTCCAGATCTGGGATCAGAGGCCCTCCTGGCTCAGTCCTGGATCAGGGGCAGCCCACCCACAGACACCTCCCTCTCAGCCACAGCAGCGTCCATCACATCGGAGCTCCTGCGCAGCCTGGGATTACAGGTGGAATGAACATTGCTAACTCTATTCTCAACCCAAATCTTTTCCTAGCTTTTTAAAAAAATGCATTATGAGGCTGGGCACAGTGGCCCATGCCTGTGATCCCAGCACTTTGGGAGGCCGAGGCGGATGGATCACCTGAGGTCAGGACCAGCCTGGCCAATATGGTGAAACCCCATCTCTACTAAAAATACAACAAAATTAGCTGGGCGTGGGGGTGGGCGCCTGTAATCTCAGCTACTCAGGGGGCTGAGACAGGAGAATCACTTGAACCTGGGAGACGGAGGTTGCAGTGAGCCGAGATCAAGCCATTACACTCCAGCCTGGGCGACAGAGCAAGACTCTGTCTCAAAAAAAAAATGCACTAATGAAAAATTTCAAGCATACTCAGAAGCAGAGGACATTCTACAATGAACCCGAGATTCAGCAGTTACCAAGATTTGCCTCACTTCTTCATCTATCCCAATTTTCCTCTTTCTTTACAGCAAATTCCAGATATCATGTCATTTTAGCCCCTCATCCTTCGGGACGCATCTCTAAAAATATAGACATTTTCTTACAGAATTTCAAAGTCATTGTCACTCCTAAAAAATTAACAGTAATTCCTTGATATTATCTAGATCACAGTCCATATCAGATTTCCTGTATTTCATAAAATTGTCTTGATTAGTTGGTTAAGTTTCCTTAGTAGCCAAGAAAGATCTGCACATTTCATGTAGTTGTGATGCCTCCAGGTTCATCTTTCCTGCCCTACTCCTTGAATCAGCCATTTCTCTAAGAGTCCTTGGTTCCTTTTATTGGAAAATGGTGTTAGAAACTGAGCCACTGTGCCTGGCTGATTCATTTTTATAATCCTAGCACTTTGGGAGGCTGAGGCGGACGGATCACCTGAGGTCAGGGGTTCGAGACCAGCCTGGCCAAAATGGCAAAACCTCGTCTCTAGTAAAAACACAAAAAATTAGACAGACGTGGTGGTAGGCACCTGTACTTGGAAGCCTGAGGTGGGAGAATTGCTTGAACCTGGGAGGTGGAGGTTGCAGTGAGCCGAGATCGTGCCATTGCTCTCCAACCTGGGCAACAGAGAGAGACTCTGTCTTAAGAAAAAAAAAAAAAAGAAAAGAAAGAAACTAAGATCTAGTCCTGTTGCTATTGCTCAGTTATTGGGGTGCTTGTTGCTATTGGGGTGTTATTGCCTCTAAGCCTTTCAGCTGAGAGAGCAAGGAAATATATGTCCATGTACTATATTTGCCTATGTATATCCGTATATCTAAAAATAGTTCTGTATGTACATCTATATCAGTATTAAGCTAAACATGAGTCATACTGATGTCTCCAATGCTAATCCAGTGCCATCTGGATCATTCTAACACCCTCCCTTGCTTACCTGTAATCTCCCACTCCAACAGTGAGAAAACTGGCTTCCAACATCCGTATTTACCCTTGACTTGTTTTTTTTTTTTTTAAGATGGGGTATCGCTCTGTCTCCCAGGCTAGAGTGCAGTGGTGTGATATAGCTCACTACAGCCTCCAACTTCTGGGCTGAAGTGATCCTCCCAGCTCAGCCTCCCAAGTAGCTGAGACTACTACTACACACCATCAAACCCAGCAAATTTTTATTTTTTGTAGAGATGAAGTGTTTCTTTGTTGCCCAGGCTGCTTGATGTCTTTCTAACCTACATCCGCCCTCCAAAAAAAATCTCTACAAAATCCATTCTAAGTTATTTAAAACAAAAAAGGAATTTATTGAGTGATTTTTTTTTTTTTTTTTTTTTTTGCAGTGGAGTCTTACTTCGTTGCCTAGGCTGGAGTGCAGTGGCGTGATCTTGGCTGACTGCAATCTCCACCTCCTGAGTTCAAGGGATTCTCCTGCCTCAGACTCCTGAATAGCTGGGAATACAGGTGCCCACCACCACACCCAGCTAATTTTTTTTTTGGAATTTTTAGTAGACATGGGTTTCACCATGTTGGTCAGGCTGGTCTCGATCTTCTGACCTCAGGTGATTCACCCACCTCGGCCTCCCAAAGTGCTGGGATTACAGGCATGAGCCACCACCTGTATATTTTTAAATATACTACCAAAATTTCCGTGGGAGTCCAAGAATCAGGTGTGGGGCTTTGCAGCTAGCACCACTCTGGACCAATTATGCACAAATGTGGCAGGCCACGTGTTTTTCATTCAGAATGCTTAGATGAAATGCCGTGCCAGGCCCGGGCACTGCCAGTGTGTGCCAGAATCTCCACCGCCACTGCCCCAAAGCCAGGCACCCACACCACCCTCCCACAGGAGCTGTTTCCTTGCATTACCCTCTTTCTAAATGAAGTCTCGGCTGGGCTCGTCTCATTGACAGAGCCTGTGTCAATGACTAAGCCCTAACCCCAAGGGAAAGTGAGTTTCCTGCTTCCTCCAAGGGAAGTCAAGATTCACAGTGCATGAAATTCCCCAAAGAGAGGAAAACTGTCCAAAAGATGTTGGGTGGCTATTTTAAAAATTGTACAGCCAGAGGGCTGGGTGCGGTGGCTTATGCCTATAATCCCAGCACTTTGGGAGGCCAAGGTGGGCAGATCACCTGAGGTCAGGAGTTCGAGACCAGCCTGGCCAACATGGTGAAACCCTGTCTCTACTAAAAATACAAAAATTAGCTGGGCATGGTGGTGCATGCCTGTAATCCCAGCTACTTGGGAGGCTGAGGCAGGGGAATTGCTTGAACCCGGGTGGTGGAGGTTGCAGTGAGCCGAGATTGTGCCACTGTACTCCAGTCTGGGTGACAGAGCGAGACTGTCTCAAAAATAAGTAAATAAATAAGTAATAAAAATAAAAATTACAGAGTAGGATTTTGTGTCAACCAAAATCATTCCTAAGAATCTGCACGGGAATCACCAAGCCCAGAGGGTACTCTTCAGGCTTTATCCTCTTGGCCTCATTGTGCTATCTATAGGTGGGCTCAGGGTTCCTACAGGAAACTTGTTGGAAGTCTCACCCCTGACTACAGCTACAGTTCTCTCGCCTTTCCTCTTACTTTGCAGGTCATTGTTTCTCAGCCTCTCATGGGCCCTTCTTCCTACACACCTTTTATATATATTTTTTCAATTATTTATTAATTGAATAGGTAATAAATACACACATGGTACAAAACAAAAGGTAAAAAGGGATGTATAGGCCGGGCATGGTGGCTCACACCTGTAATCCCAGCACTTTGGGAGGTTGAGGCGGGCGGATCAAGAGGTCAGGAGATCGAGACCAACCTGACTGACATAGTGAAACCTTGTCTCTACTAAAAATACAAAAAATTAGCTGGGCACAGTAGCGGGCGACTGTAGTCCCAGATACTCAGGAGGCTGAGGCAGGAGAATGGCATGAACCCAGGAGGCGGAGCTTGCAGTGAGCCAAGATCGCGCCACTGCTCTCCAGCCTGGGCAACAGAACAAGACTCCATCTCAAAAAAAAAAAAAAGGGTTTATAGTAAAAGTTAAGACTCTCTTCCTTACTATCCATGTTATTTCTCTATTCAAAGACTGTCTGTTAGTTTCCTATATTTTCTTCCAGAGATATTCTATGCATATATAATCAAAAATATTCAGCCAGGCGCGGTGGCTCATGCCTGTAATCCCAGCACTTTGGGAGGCCGAGGCGGGTAGATCACGAGGTCAGGAGATTGAGGCCATCCTGGCCAACATGGTGAAACCCCGTCTCTACTAAAAATACAAAAATTAGCTGGGCCTGGTGGCATGTGCCTGTAATCCCAGCTACTCGGGAGGCTGAGGCAGGAGAGTCACTTGAACCGGGGAGTCGGAGGTTGCAGTGAGCCGAGATTGTACCACTGCACTCCAGCCTGGCAACAGAGCAAGACTCCATGTAAAAAAAAAAAAAAATTCATAATTTTTTCCATCCAGCTTCCGGAATGAAGATGTATCATGCTTTACACCTTCAGTCTGTGTTTTGCTTCTTTTATTTAATTATATATCCTGGAGATGTTTTAATAGCAAAGCATGTAGAACAACTTAGTTTTTGTAAAGACTGCCTTGTAGTCCATTGTATTATTAATTAGTTATGAATTAAACTAGTCCTATATTAATGGATGATTGTTTCAAATCTTTTACTTATTACAAACAAAGCTGCAATGAAGAAACTTGTATATCCACAATCTTGTACGTGTGCCAGCACATCTGCAGGAAAATTCCTAGAAATAACATTTCTGGGGCAAGGGGTATGCACATTGCAAATTTTGATGAATACCATCAATTACTTTCCATAAATGTACTAATGTATATTCCCACTAACAAAACATGTGATAGTGTCTCTTCCCCAACCTCTTGCCAACACAGTCGTTACCAGCTTTTTACCTTTGCCAATCTAATAGGTAACCCATGTGACCTCATTTTAGTTTTGTGCCTTTGTATATCTTGTGTTATAAATCAGGTAAAGCATCATGTTAGGCCGGGCATGGTAGCTTACGCCTGTAATCCCAGCACTTTTGGAGGCCAAGGTGGGTGGATCACTTGAGGTCAGGAGTTTGAGACCAGCCTGACCGACGTGGTGAAACCCCGTCTCTACTAAAAATACAAAAATTGGCAGGGTGTGGTGGCGGGCGCCTGTAATCCCAGCTACTCGGGAGGCTGAGGCAGGAGAATCACTTGAACCCAGGAGGCGGAGGTTGCATTGAGCCGAGATCACACCACTGCTCTCCAGCCTGGGCAACAGAGCAAGTCTTTGTCTCAAAAATAAATAAATAAATAAATAAATAAATAAATAAATAGCATCATTTTACCTGACTTAAGCCACAGAAGAGGAGATACACTGGTTTTCCTCTTCTGTGGTTTGTCTCTTTGTATCCTTTGCCACCTTTTCGCTGGGAAGTTAGTAATTTATATTGATTTATAAGAATTCTTTATAAATTAAGGAGATTGTGCTAGGTGAAGATCTGGAAAAAGGGCCTTCCAGGGAGGGGAGACAGCCAGCACAAACCCAGGACCAAGCAAAATGTGTCCTGGGAACAGGAAAGACTCATGATGTAGCACGCCGAGAGAAGCCAAATGACGTCCCAGGGCGGAGGCCACGTCACACTGTGCCTGATCACACCGTGCTGTTTTTCTAACTGCAATGGGAAGCTGTTAGAGAGTTTTAAGCAGAATCCGCTCAGGAGGATTTGGATCTGGCCACCTGCCAGATGGTAACATTTATTAAGATGGGGAAGATGAAGAAGAGGATGATTATGACGGGAAAGCCTAGGGAGGGATAAAAAGTTCTACTTTCAATGTTTTAACCTGGAGATGCCTGTCAATCTGCCTTGGAGAAGTCCAGCAGACTGGTGGATTTCTGAGTTTCGCATTCAAGAGAACGGTCAGTGCTACAGATAAAATTTGGAGTCATCAGCATCTGAATGGCATTTACAGCCTTGAGGCAGGATGAAATCACCAAGGGTGAAAGTACTGAGACAAGGGACTTCAACCAGAGGAGGAACCAGCAAAAGAGGCAATGAGATAGGAGTAAAGCCGGGAGAGAGTGGTGCCCACGGAGCCAAGAAAAGGTCATGCTTCTAGAGGAAGGGGTCAGCCACTGAATGCCATAGTGAAACCAAGTCGATGAGGATTGACCACTGGTTTAGGCAAATGGGGATCAGTGGTAACCTTGACGATGGTAATTTCAGTTCTCTGGTGGAGATGGAAGCCAAAGGGCAGTGAGTTGAGGATGGAGTTGAGTAGAAACAGCAGAGATAATTCTCAAGAACTCTTGCTGTGCAGAAGAGCAAGGGCAAAGGATTGGGGCAGTTGCTACAGGAGAATATGGGCTCAGGGCTTTTTGGTTTTTGTTTGGTTGGTTTCTTTTTGTCTTTTTTTTTTTTTTTTTTTTTTTTGAGACAAAGTCTCACTCTGTTACCCAGGCCGGAATGCAATGGCGCAATCTCGGCTTACTGCAACCTCTGCTGCCCGGGTTCAAGCAATTCTCCTGTCTCAGCCGCCCGAGTAGCTGGGATTACAGGCACCTGCATCCATGCCTGGCTAATTTTTGTACTTTTAGTAGACACTGGGTTTCGCCACGTTGGCCAGGATGGTCTTGAACTCCTAACCTCAGGTGATCTACCTGCCTCGGCCTGTTGGTTGGCCCAAAGTGCTGGGATTACAGGCGTGAGCCACCACACCCGGCCGGTTGGTTGTTTTTAATTATGGGATACTCATGGGTCTATCGATCAGAATGACCCAGTGGAGAGGGAAAAATTGATGACACCAGATACAGAAAGGAAATTGCTGGAATGAAGTCCTGTAATAACTTGCAACCTCTTTCAGGGATGTTAAGCGCAGCCTCCTCTGAAGTAAGAAGTGAGTGAGTAGGGTGTGGAGTGGCCCGGAGTCCTAATGGCACACTGAAAGCTGAATGTGATGAATGTGGAAGGTGGGAGGAGAAGCAGCAAGATAAAAGGAAGAGGAACTAGCATGTATTGGGCAGTAACCCTGTGCCAGGCAGACATAGGAACTTTGAAGTACCTTTTGAGGAACGTTTTGAATATTTATATCCTTTGTTTTGGTTTTTCATTGTGGTAAACTATACAAAACCTAAAATTTCAGAGTGGGAGACAATCTTCACAATCTATACATCTGACACAGGACTTATATCCAGAATCTGCAACGAACTCAAACAAATTAGCAAGAAAAAAATGAACAATCCCATCGAAAAGCGGGCTAAGGATATGAATAGACAATTCTCAAAAGAAGATACACAAATGACCAACAAGCATGTGGAAAAATGCTCAACATCATTAATGATCAGGGAAATGCAAATCAAAACCGCAATGTGATATCACCTTACTCCTGCAAGAATGGCCATAATCAAAAAATCAAAAAATAATAGATGTTGGCATGGATGCAGTGAAAAGGGAACACTTCTACACTGCTGGTGGGAATGTAAACTAGCACAACCACTCTGGAAAACAGTGTAGAGATTCCTTGAAGAACTAAAAGTAGAACTACCATTTGATTCAGCAATCCCACTACTGGGTATCTACCCAGAGGAAAATAAGTCATTACACGAAAAAGATACTTTCACACACATGCTTATAGCAGCACAATTCACAATTGTGCAAATGTGGAACCAACCCAAATCCCAGTTAATCAATGAGTGGATAAAGAAACTGTGGTATATACATATGATGTAATACTACTCAGCCATAAAAAGGAATGAATTAATGGCATTCACAGCAACCTGGATGGGATTGGAGACTATTACTCTAAGTGAAGTAACTCAGGAATGGAAAACCAAACATCGTATGTTCTCACTCATAAGTGGGAGCTAAGCTATGAGGATGCAAAGGCATAAGAATGACACAGTAGACTTTGGGGACTCAGGGGGAAAGGGTAGGACGGGGGTGAGGGATAAAAGACTACAAATTGGGTTCAGTGTATACTGCTCGGGTGATGGACACACCGTAATCTCACAAATCACCACTGAAGAACTTACTCATATAACCAAATAGACCTGTTCCCCAAAAACCTGTGGAAATAAAAAGTTAAAGAAAAAAACAAAATAAAGTGGAGAAGTATAAAATAAAATAAAAAACACAAAAACTCTAAAATTTACCATTTTTAGGTACACAACTCAGTGGCGGTAAATACGGCCACAGTGTTGTACGACCATCACCACTATCCACCTCCAGAACTTTATCATCCCAAACTGAAACCGTATCCATTAAACAATATTCCCCTTTCCCCTCCTCCTAGCCCCTACTAAGCTCTATTCTACTTTCTGCCACTATGAATTTGCCTATTATAGGTACCTCATGTAAGTGAAATCATACAATATTTTGTGCCTGGCTTATTTCACTTAGCATAATATTTTCAAGGTTCATCCATGTTGCGGCTTGTGTCAGAATTTCATTCCCTTTTATTATGGCTGAATAATATCCCACTCTCTGTATAGACCACACTTCGTTTATGCATTCCTCTGCTGATGAACACTTGGGTGTTTCCACCTTTGGCTATTGTGAATGATGCTGCTACGAACATGGCTGTTTGAGTACCTGTTTGAGTCCTTGTTTTCAATTATTTGGGGCATGTATCTAAAAGTGGCACCCTTTATTTTTTGGTTAATGCTCACAGCAGCCCTCAGACAGATGTTCTTCAGGCTGGGGCCCCTTCTTTATTCCTTCAGTGGGAGGCCGTATGCTCCCAGGTCCCAACACAATTCCTCAGACTGGATTCCCCTTCTTTATTCCTTCAGTGGAAGCTTCCAACACAATTCCTCAAACTGGATATTGTCCATTGGTTTTGTTCTCAAACAGATTGAGGTTCCTCACCAGCCTCTGGTCCTCAGCCTCTTAGTCCTACGGCTCCTGTGTTTGCGGAAGAGAATCCCATCACAGGCTCTCGTGGGGAAGGTAGGCCTCTTGGTCCCATGGCTGTCTGCGGTGAGAAAGGGGTGGGCGTGAGGAGGCTGCCTTATTGGTATAAGGTGCTTGGTTATAGACGCCTCATGTATATGTCTGTAGGTAGACTTCTGCCTCATTTTTTGGATCCTTTTGAGTTGCAAAAGAGCTTTCTCTCCTGAAGTCACGCTGCTTCTGGAAAGAGCTAAAACCTGACTTTTCCAGGCAAAAAACAGTCACCTGAAAGCAAGTCATGATAACGTCATCACTTGAATATTTTGGCCGTGCTAAAACGTAACACTTTAAACACCAGAAGATAAGTTATCATGATAGTAGATTGAGCTAGGAAAGTTATTTATAGAAAACAAGTAAAACAATAGAATTGCAACAATTTTTAACAGCTAAGATTTCCTGTAAACCGCTATAGTCACAGGATAGTCTCTCCCTTAAGATATAAAATTATCTTGTGATCCAAAAATAGCTGGTGTCAGCATTGTTTCAGCAAAGTTTCCCTTAAAATATAAGTTTGCTTTCCTTTTATGATGTTATGATCTGCACGATTCTGTAGAACTTCCTTGTCTTTACAAAGACATTCCTGGAATAAAAACCAATTTCGTGGCCCATGGGGGGAAAAAAAGGTAAGTTCTTAGTGGATATTTCTGGCTCCTTTCTGGATTGCAAGAAGCCAGTGAGTTGAGTACCCCAAAATAAATCCCGTTGGTGGGTGGGGCAAGGGTCAGAATTGGGGACTTGAATTACAGAATGACAGGATATCCAGGATCATAGCCTTTTTTTTTTTTTTTAGGCAGAGTCTCACTCTGCAACCTCTGCCTCCTGGGTTCGAGCAAACCGGGATCATAGCTCTTGCACTGCCATGCGTAGATAATTGCAGCACACTTGTCTGTGATGTATGTACAAGCCATTATTTTTTGGATGGTGGGGTGCATTTTTCTTATTTTCTCTATCTTTCCTCTTTCTTTCTTTCTTTTATTTCTCTCTTTTTCTTTCACTCTCTTTTCCTTCTCCCTTCCTTCTTTTCTTTTCTTTCTCTCCCTATGCTGCCCAGGCTAGTCTTGAGCTCCTGGGCTCAAGTGATCCTCCCTCCTCAGCCTCTGCCTCCCAAGTATCTGGGATTACAGGCACAAACGACCGCTCCTGGTTGTCTTTCTTTCTTTCTTTCTTTCTCTCTCTCTCTCTCTCTCCTTCCTTCCTTCCTCCCTTCCCTCCCTCCCTCCCTCCCCTTCCTTCGTTCCTTCCTTCCTTCCTTCCTTCCTACCTTCCTTTCTTTCTTTCTTTCTCTTTCCTTTTTTTTTTTTTCAAGGTGGAGTCTTGCTCTGTCGCCCAGGCTGGAGTGCAGTGGTGTGATCTCGGCTCACTGCAACCTCTGCCTCCCAGGTTCAAGCGATTCTCCTGTCTCAGCCTCCCGAGTAGCTTTTCAATTTGGTCTTATCAACTTTAAACTGATCTCAGATGTGTCTTACTTCCCTAATACAGTTTTCATATCTGTTCCTTAGTCTTTAATACCTAAGATATTTTTCCAGCGGGGTGCGGTGGCTCACGCCTGTAATCCCAGCACTTTGGGAGGTTGAGGTGGGTGGATCACCTGAGGTCAGGAGTTTGAGACCAGCCTGGCCAATAAGGTGAAACCCCATCTCTACTAAAAATACAAAAATTAGCTGGGCATGGTGGCGGGCGCCTGTAGTCCCAGCTACTCAGGAGGCTGAGGCAGGAGAATCACTTGAACCCAGGAAGCAGAGGTTGCCAGTCTTGGAGCCAGGATTGTGCCACTGCATTCTAGCCTAGGCAACAGAGCGAGATTCTGTCTCAAAAAAAAAAAAAAAAAAAAAAAAAAAAGATATTTTTCCTAGAGCTTTTTGTTTGTTTTGTGCTTTTTGGCTTGGCTTTTGGTGACTCTTGTTTGACTCTGTCTAGATCTTTTTCCACTTCAGAGTTTTGTTGTTGTTTTAAGATTTCCCAGTTCTCTTTCTGGAGTACATTATTGCAGCTATTTGCTTTTTTTTTTTTTTTTTCCCATTCCTTTTAGATACGTATCTTCATTTTAGCTTTCAGATTATATTTTCTTGAATTTACTTGAAAAAAGTACTTCTTCAATATATAGTTAAATAAAGAATAAATCAGTGTTTGGATGACTACTGACCTATTTCCATTTTTAATTTTCAATCCTCTAGAGAATCAGTAATAAAGATTGTATCTGTAGGGATAGCATTCGGAGATATACCTAATGCTAAATGACGAGTTAATGGGTGCAGCACACCAGCATGGCACATGTATACATACGTAACTAACCTGCGCATTGTGCACATGTACCCTAAAACTTAAAGTATAATAATTAAAAAAAAAAGATTGTATTTGTGAAATTCCTTGTGCCACACACTTGTTTGGATCCTTTTATGTGAAAAGATCCTTTTTCTATTCCATTTAGATTTCTTATATGGTATAAATCAAAATTATGAAAGCTTTTAAAAATGACGTTTATTTAATAGTTAATTCTGGCCCAGTGCAGTGGCTCACACCTGTAATCCCAGCACTTTGGGAGGCCAAGGTGGGAGGATCATTTGAGGCCAGGAGTTCCAGACTAGCTTGGGCAACACAGCAAGACACTGTTTCTATTTAAAAAAAATTGTTAACTCTAAAAATATGTTCTTTCCTATTTAAGTCAGGAATAAGAAGAGAATAGTCCCTGTCACATTACTCCTGAATATCCTTCTGGAATCTTGGCCAATAAAATCAGACTAGGAAAACAAAGACACACAAGTATTAGGAAGGAAGGAACAAAAAAGCAATTTAAAGATGGTATATTTGACTACCTAGAAAATCCAAGAGAAGCATTCTATTTTAAAAAGACATGCTTAAGGGGAAAACATCAAAAACACAGAACATCAATAAGAAAATAATGCGAATCATCCATAATCCCTCTAGCCAGAGGAAACCACTGTTAAAAATGAACAATTTGGAGCCAGTCACGGTAGCATGCACTTGTAATTCTAGCTACTCAGGAGGCTGAGACAGGAGGATCTCTTTAGGCCAGGAGTTCAAGACCAGCCTGGGCAACATAGTGAGACCCCCCCCCAACCCCCATCTCTTAAAAATTTTTAAAGTAAAAAAAATGACAATTTGATCTATATCTTTCCTTATGTTTTTGCACATATGTGTGTATGTTTATGTGTTTGTACACATAATATATTTATTCCAAACATCTTACATCTAATTATATGGCCATTGACTTTTATGTAAAGTGATCCTACAGAGGGACTTCCTGTATTACTGTGGCAGAAGTTTAGTCCCTGCTGTGAGAATGGTGATAGAGCATTTCACCTGGGTCAGAGGACAGAGACTCAAGCCTGACCATAAAAAGTTCCAAAACACAAAAATGTTTTAAAACTAATTTGGTAACAAACCTTAACCTAAAATGATATAAGGCTATTCAGCCTTTATTCACCCCAATTAGGATTAACATTCATATCATATGAAAATATGTTATTGCATTACATTACAGGGATCTTCCAGAGGACCCCTGGGTTTTGTTTTTTGGTTTTTTTTTGAGATGAAGTTTCATTCACTCTTGTCACCCAGGCTGGAGTGCAGTGGCACCATCTCAGCTCACTGCAACCTCCGCCTTCCAGGTTCAAGCAATTCTCCTGCCTCAGCCTCCCAAGTAGCTGGGATTACAGGCATGTGCCACCACACCTACCTAATTTTTGTATTTTTAGTAGAGACGGGGTTTCACCATGTTGGCCAGGATGGTCTCAAACTCCTGACCTCAGCTGATCCACCCACCTTGGTCTCCCAAAGTGCTGGGATTACAGGCGTGAGCTACCGCTCCCGGCCACTCCTGGTGGTTTTATGCTCTGAGTTACCTTTCAAAAATCCAAAATATTATGAATTCTGAAACAGTCCCCAAGGCTTTGGGTAAGAGATTATGTATCTGTAATATACTGAGCAGCAGCCAGGGATGCCAAAAATATAGAAATATGTGTGCTACAGTACAGGAACTCACAACCAAAGTTGAAATGGCAAGATATGTGCACAGGAAAAGCTTTAAACCTTTCAAATACACCATTAAGCCAATATGCATATAGTCCTAGTCTATATTGACGTGAATGGCTCTACAGCACTGCCTATGAATGTTTACTTAATATGCGAGTGCCCCAAATCGTACAGAATCACGTTTGATGGATAGCGTCCTGACCTAAAATACAGAAGAGATGTGCCTGACCAGAGGGGAGGAAAAGATTCTTTTTTTTTTTTTTTTTTTTTGAGACGGATGGAGTCTCGCCCTCTGGCCCAGGCTGGAGTGCAGTGGTGCAATCTCAGCTCAGCGCAACCTCTGCCTCCCGGGTTCAAGCGATTTTCCTCCCTCAGCCTCCCGAGTAGCTGGGATTACAGGTGGGTGCCACCACACCCAGCTAATTTTTGTAGTTTTAGTAGAGATGGGGTTTTGCCATGTTGGCCAGGATGATCGGGAGGAAAATATTCTTTATCATCCCTGTGTATTTGAGTCTTCTAGTGGCAGGCGTCAGAAACCTGACTTCAAATGAATGAAGCAAAAAAGGAAACTCTTGGCTCCTGCTTGGATGAAGCCCCTGTGTTGATCACCACCACCCCCTCAGTCCCACTTTCTTCTCTGTTGTTTCTTTCTCTGTCAGGCGCTTTCCACATCGTGGGAAAGATGGCCACTGCCGGTGCTCAGTCTCCAGTCCCTGCAGACTGCAATCGCAGGAGGGAAAAAAAAGAAAAGTCTCTTGCCCTGTATCCATCTCAGTCTCTCAGAATGACCTAGCCTGGCCTTGCCGGTGTCTTGGCTCCTAGCTGGTCTGATGACTGTACCTTGAGGGGATGGGGGACGCTGACCCACACGAGTCACATCTTGGTGGGAGGGAATGCAGGACTTTGTAATTGACAGCCATGCTCTAGTCACATGGAAAGGAGATGGGCGATTTCAAAACCAAAGGGTGCTGGGACAATTAAAAAAAAAAAAAAAAGAGGGGCCTCTTTGCAGAAGTGGTCACAGGGTGAGAGCAGAGGATGATGACAGTCGAAAGGACCCCAGTCGCTCTTTGGTCACAGTGCTGACGTTCCTGCATATGCAATAGGCACGGCATTCACAGGAGAGCAGTGGCATAAGAAAGCTTTGGAAGTGCCTTGTGCTAAATTAGATGAGTCTTAAGAAGATGCTTAAAGGAAAGACGGGAAGTGCGTTGGTGGGAGGAATGGAAGAGAGTATCATAGGTAGGAGTGCAGCATTTATCTGCTTAAATGATTTTGCTCCTGGCTGAGTCTAAATAGGAATATTCTTGTGAGTAGTTTTTTTTTCCTTCTATACATGAGAAATTTCTGACTCCCTTCTGCATTGAGACAAACTTGTGAGGACAGGCTCATGTTTGATGGATGGAGCCCTGACCTAAAATACAGAAGAGATGTGCTTGACAAGGGAAAAAAAGAGATCAGTTATAATCCCTATGCGTTAGATTTTTCCAGTTGCAAGCACTGGCAACCTGACTTAATATGAATTTAACAAAATTTATGCTGGGCGCAGTGGCTCATGCCTATAATCCCAGCACTTTGGGAGGCTGAGGCTGGTGGATCACCTGAGGTCAGGAGTTCGAGACCAACCTGACCGGCATGGTGAAACCCCATCTCTATGGAAAATACAAAAATTAGCCCAGTGTGGTAGTGCAGGCCTGTAATCCCTGCTACCCAGGAGACTGATGCAGAATCATCACTGGAACCCAGGAGGCAGAGGCTGAAGTGAACCAAGATCATGCCACTGCACTCCAGCCTGGGTGACAGAGCGAGACACTTTTGCAAATAATAATAATAATAATAATAAATCTGTTGGCTCTTTTGGAGAAATGTTAAGGAGCAGCAGACAACAATTTTATGACTGGGGCTGGTCCTATTATAATTCTGATATTATATATCAGAGTCTCCTACATTCAAGCTGCAATAACTTTCTAAACAGCTTGCTGAAAGTCACCCAGGGAATTATTTGTTGATGTTCCAGAAGAGGGAGATACAAAGGCAAAGGGATTGTTCCCGGAATTTTTCTGAGTAATTAAGTTACAGTTGCTATTTGCAAGTCACTGCAAAGGAAATCTTCCAGTAGATGCTACTTATTCAGCCATGTGTGCAAAACTAGATATTTCTTACATTAACATTGTAATTATATTTGGCATCATTTTTTGTTTTGCTTTAGATGGACAAAGATTAAGTCTTAAGTGTACAAGTCAGAGAAGGAGAAGACACATTTCTGATGCCTTTGAGTAATTCTGATCTGCTAAATTAGACACACAGCCTGGCATAGACCAACCCCAGTCCATTATCAGAGACTGAAGACCAAAGAAAGGAATAAATGAAACCCGTAATGTGCTGAGCATTTTACATAAATCATCTTTGGAATTCTCACAATGCAAGGAAGATACCATTATCCCTATCTTAGCAGATAAAGAAAGCAAATCTCAGAGAGCTTTTACTCACTTTTCCAGGACCAGTCAGCTCTTAAGATGTAAAGCCAGGATTCTAGAACTGAATCATCTGATTTCAAAGCCTGAGCAAGGGGGAAGTGGTGCATGCCTGTAGTCCCAGCTACTAAAGAGGCTGAGGTGGGAGGATCCCTTAATCCTAGGAGTTTGAGTCCAGCCTGGGCAACATAGCAAGAACCAATCTCAAGAAAAAAATTAACAATGCAAGACCATGAGCGCAGCTTCATACTGGTGGTATTTTTGGGGGATAATTAAGCTGTGTAACATGTAGCTTTTGATTTCCTTTTACAACTTCTCTCCTTAACACCTATAGATTTATTATCATCAAAATACAATGTAGTCTGGGCACAGTGGTTCACGCCTATAATCCCAGCACTCTGGGAGGCCGAGGCAGGAGGATCACCTGAGGTCAAGAGTTCGAGACCAGCCTGGCCAACATGGTGAAACCCTGTCTCTACCTGAAAATACAAAAATTAGTCAGACATGGTGGCAGGTGCCTGTAATCCCAGCTACTCAGTAGGCTGAGGCATGAGAATCACTTGAACCAGGGAGGTGGAGATTGCAGTGAGCCAAGATCATGCCATTGCACTCCAGCCTGGGCGACAGAGCAAGACTCAGTCTCAAAGAAAAGGAAAAACATACAATGTAAAAAGCACAATCCAAGGAGCTGAAAACGCAAGAGAGAACTGCCTACCACCTTTGCTTGCCAGGAATTCACAGACTATTGGGAGAGAGAACACAAATATGAAACAATAAACAACCTATGGGTGGAATTGGGCTGAGCAACCAGGACCAGAAGCTTCTAGTGATGCCCCAATGCCCATTTCCCTTCTTCAGTAAGACAACCCTCCTGCCTCCTGCCACTAGATAAGACTGTAGCCATGTGGAACAGAGACTATACTTATGGAATCCTTTATGGCAGTTTCATGTAAGTAAATTCTGTCTAGTGGGATGAAAGCAGAAAGGACAAGTGCAGTTTCTGACAGGGAGTCTTAAAGGAAAAGGACAATCCATTCCTCTTCCCTGCCTGTTAGAGCCTTGGCAGCCATCTTGAATCAGGAGGTGAGTTTGGAAGTGGAAGTCGCTCGTGGCAGAACTACCCATGGGAGAAGCCCGGGGATCTGACTCTGAGGGGTGCAGCTCCTACCCTGGACTGCCCACCTCCATTCTTTTATGTGAAAGAGAAGTAAACTTCAATCTAACTTAAGCCATTGTTATTTTGGGTTTTTGTCATTGTAAGCAAGTTTAATCCTAACTATTAAAAAGGTACAGTTCTATAAGCACTCGCCACCTCCCCCAAATCCTACCAGGTGACCTTCATTCAGCAAGTGACTTAACCTTCCCCAGGGTGGCTGTGAGAACCCAGTGAGATCAAACCATGAGAGACCAGGAAAAAGCTCACGGGGTTTTGAGTTGGCCTGTGTGATGCAGTGTGACTGGGGGAAACAAAGGAAGAAAACTAATACCCAGGACTCATCAATTCACAATTTCCTGAAGTGCTTCACGGTCAGCATGTGCAGAATAATTTCTAAAACTGTGTAGCCTGTAGTCCCAGGGAGGCTGAGCTGGGAGGATCACCTGAGCCCAGGAGGTCGAGGCTGCAGTGAGCCGTGATCATGCCACTGCACTCCAGCCTGGATGACAGGGTGAGACCCTGTCTCAAAAATTTATTTATTTGTTTATTTGTTTATTTATTTAATTAAATAAAACCATGTAGCACAGACATTAAGTTCTTTGTAGATTCAGAGCTGATAAGGTTCGTGTGCTGCAGTAAATGATTAAAGGTTTGATGAAGGAGATGAACTATGAGTGGGGTGTTAAGAAATGAATCCGATTTGGTATGCAAGTCATGACTCCTAACTACAAGTTATGGAAAATCAACCCTGTTTGGAAAAACAAAAAAAAAGTGGGTGGGGAGGAGGTTGGTGGCTGAATCATGTAATTAAAAAGGCAAGAAGTAAGCTCAGGGAAGGCTGGATGGAGACCAAATGATGTCATTAGGATGCGGTCTCAGCTCTGCTTTCCTGAGTTCATTGCATTTTCATAAGGCAAGGAGTGGTGTCTGGCAGCTGTGGATGTACATCCTATCAGCTCAGCAACCCAGGTAGAAAATACCTTCTTCCTTAGGGCTGCAGAGAAACCCTCAACCTACCTGACTCCCTGTGCCTCTGATTCTGCAGACCTGGGTCATGTTCCCACCCCTGGAGTGGAAGGGGGCAGAAGAATGTAGCCTCAGCCCCATCCAAACTGCAAGAATTAAGAGTTCCAAAAGGGTGGTTTTCCAAAAGGAAAAGTGAGGCGCTATTGGCAGGAGAAGGGGAGTTGATGCTGGGAGGAATGTTATTCGAGTGTTATGGCAGAGAAGAGAAAAAGCAAAGAAAGAAAGTCTAGAATGAGTGGAATAGCATGAGCTGAATGGAAGAGAAAACTCAAGTAGGCAAGACAAGTGCTGGCAAGGGACCACCTTCCTTTGTATTATTTCTCTCTCTCTCTCGTTTTTTTTTTTTTTTTGAGATGGAGTCTCACTCTGTCACCCAAGCTGGAGTGAAGTGGCGCAATCTCGGCTCACTTTAACCTCTGCCTCCCGGGTTCAAGCGATTCTCCTGCCTCAACCTCCCGAGTAGCTAGGATTACCACATGGTGGGAGTAGCCACCATGCCCGGCTAATTTTTGTATTTTTCATAGAGACGTGGTTTAATCATGTTGACCAGGCTGGTCTCAAACTCCTGACCTCAGGTGATCCACCCGCCTCGGCCTCCCAGAGTGCTGAGATGACAGGCATGAGCCCCGCCAGGGGATCCCCTTCTTCTTTGCTGCACTAGTTTGCTTGGACTCTCATAACAAAATAAGCGGCATCAACAACGGAAATGTATCCTGGAGACAGGAATTCTGGAGTTCCAAGTTTCCTCTGAGGCCGCTCTCCTTGGCTTGCAGATGGCCTCCCTCTTGCTGCCCTGCTCTGCTCATGTGTCCCCGGTATCACTTCCTCTTTTTTATAAGGACACCAGTCACATTGGATTAGGGCCCACCCATAGGACCGTATTTAATCTTGATTACCTCTACAAAGGCCCTATCTCTAACTATAGTAACAGTCTGAGGTACTGGGGATTAGGACTTCAACATGTGAATTAGGTGGGGGGACCCAGTTCAGCCCATGCCACTCACTGTTGTCCAAAGGGCAGTAATGAAATGCATGGATTGGGGATTTCTTATACATTTATAAAAAATGCAGTAGTTACAGCTGGATGGTGTGAGCAGCCAGTTCTCAGCAAATCTTCCTTATGATCCTTGTCAAAAGACACAATTACAACAAATTTAGTTTAAAGATCTCTAGTGGCTTTATTTGCGATTCGAGAATCGTGCAACACTTCATTCCATAAAATAGAATGAGTGTTCTGATGAGCTGAGCAGAGAAGGGTGGATTTATAGGCAGAAAAAGTGCTGAAGAAAGCAGAAACAAAGAACAAAAAGCAGATTGGTCATTTCAAAGTTATTTCCCTTGTAAGGTGGGGACAGAACAATAGAAAAATTACTGACTGGGTATGATCAGTTTACTTCAGATTAAGGGTTAAAAGAGGGGCATTCATTATCATGCCGATTGAAGACAGAAACTGGTCTGGTTGGGAGGGAGACTGCCAGTTATCTCTCTCTCCTGATTTCTCAGAAGATCAGCTTGACAGTTTTAGTTTGGTGCCTGGGAACCTCAGCATTAGTGACATCATTTTGATCTTTAGTCTGGTCTGGTGGGGGCTTTTGCAGGAGCTCAGTCCAAAACAATGGCCTCCGATAATTTTTTTTTTTTTTTTGAGACGGAGTCTTGCTCTCTCGCCCAGGCTGGAGTGCAATGGCAGGATCTGGACTCACTGTAACCTCCGCCTCCTGGGTTCAAGTGATTCTCCTGCCTCAGCTTCCCAAGTAGCTGGGATTACTGGCACCTGCCACCACACACAGCTAATTTCTATATTTTTAGTAGAGACGGGCTGGTCTCATGTTGGCCAGGCTCGTCTCAAACTCCCGACCTCAGGTGATCCACCTGCCTCGGCCTCCCAAAGTGCTGGGATTACAGGAGTGAGCCACCGCGCCCGGCCTGCTAATTTTTATATAACACTCTAAGTCAGTGAAACCTGCCATCATGAAAATTAAATCCATCTTCTAGAGAAACTAGGCTTCCAGAACGCTCAGCCCACTGGAATGGCAGTGCATAGCCAAAACCAAGCAAATAAACAAAAGGAAGAATTGCAACCAAGGAACCCACAAATCAAAGGTGCAGTTACACAAAGGCTCTGCAACTTGTCAGTTATCTATGGGAAGGCCAGTGACACTCCAAGTAGCCAGCCTTATTGGGCAAAGCTAAGACATGTAGGGTCAGGATGAATGGAAGGCACATTGCCTAATGCAGTGTTCTGTTCTGTTCATAGCAGACACACAGGAAACAGTGGCTAGATGAATTTATCAAAAATGAGCAGAAGGAAGAAGAAAGAATCTCTGTGGTATTGGTGAGTTGTTTGTTCTGACAATAGACATAGAGCAAAAAACTCCTGACTTCCAGGGCAGGGAGATGAGAGTGGAGAGGCAAAGGCCACCTGAGCTTTGATTCAGAAGCACTTGAAGCCCTAAGTATGAGATAAGTTACCTCCAGAATGTGTGTGTGGAAGGGAGGGGAGGTAAGAGGAGGGGCAAGCAACGTGTTACGTTCCTGGATCACCTAACCAAAAATAGAGACACTCCCCACCCCCAGCACTAGAGACACCCCCACCCCCAGCACTACAGACACCCCCACCCCCAGCACTAGAGACACCCCCCACCCCCAGCACTTTGGGAGGCCAAGACGGGAGGATTGTTTGAACCTAGGAGTTCAAGACCAGCCTGGGCAAGATGGTGAGATCCTGTCTCTACAAAAAAATTTTTTTTATTAGCCAGGCAGGGTGGCACGTGCCTGTAGTCCCAACTACTTGGGATGCTAAAGAGGACTGCTTGAGCCTCGGAATTCGAGGCAACATCGAGCTATGATGATGCCACTGCCCTCCAGCTTGGGCAGCAAAGTGAGACCCTGTCTCTAAGAAAAAGGAGAGATTCCCTCTAGCCCCCACCAGCCTCATCCTATGTCATCTACCATCTGTCCACTCTATTTCCTAGCACTTATCAATATATGAAATCATCTTATATAATTGTTTAATTACTTTAATATTCCATCCCCACCACCTCCAGATTATAAGTGCTATGAAGGGGCCTTCAGGTGGTTCCTCACCATGTCTCAGTAGCCAGAACAGGACCTACCTAGCATATACTCGGTGCCCAGAAACATTGTTTAATGAATAAAAGAGAGCAAAGGATATCAGAGATTTCTGTAATAAAATAAAGGTAACCATGTGTTGGGAACAGGCCCCCCAAAATCTGGCCATAAACTGGCCCCAAAACTGGCCATAACCAAAATATCTGCAGCACTGTGACATGTTCATGATGGCCATGACGCCTATGCTGGAAGGTTGTGGGTTTACTGGAATGACGGCAAGGAATACCTGGCCCACCCAGGGTGGAAAACTGCTTAAAGGCGTTCTTAAACCCCAAACAATAGCATGAGTGATCTGTGTCTTAAGGACGTGCTCCTGCTGCAGATAACTAGCCAGAGCCCATCCCTTTATTTCGGCCCATCCCTTTATTTCCCATAAGGAATTCTTTTAGTTAATCTATAATCTATAGAAACAATGCTTATCACTGGCTTGCTGTCAATAAATACATGGGTAAATCTCTGTTCGAGGCTCTCAGCTCTGAAGGCTGTGAGACCCCTGATTTTCCACTCTACACCTTTATACTTCTGTGTGTGTGTCTTTAATTCCTCTAGCACCACTGGGTTAGGGTCTCCCCGACCGAGCTGGTCTCGGCAACCATGTCCAAGTAATTAATCATTCTGTGGGGAGCTTGGGGATCCTGAATGCTTCATTCCCTGAAATTGATGCATAGTCAGTGTATACATTTTGGTTAGAAAATCTGTGATGACATCATGAAAAATCAGCATTGTTTTCCTGTTCCTTTTGCAATATTAATAGTAAAAACATGATCTCCTAGGAGCGTTATTGAACTTTTATGTACGTATGTATGTATATAGAGATGGGGTTCTTGCTATGTTGCCCAGGCTGGCCTCGAGCTCCTAGGCTCAAGGGATTCTGCCGCCTCAGCCTCCCAAGTAGCTGGGACTACAGGCACACACCACTGCCTCTGGCCTAAACTTTTAGTAAATTTATCTATTAACCATGTCTTCTTTTCTGTAATCTGATGCTTTGACATCTGGGGCCTTGCTGACCCTGGAAGGGTCAATTCCTAGAGATACTAAACAACTCAGTGGTAAGCATATTTCTCAAATGTAAACCAAAAACTCCAGAGCCCAAACCTAACCACCTCCTTTATGGAGCCCTCATACTCTAGGCCACCACCCACCTGCCCTCACCACCCCAGGGCTGGGTACCAGACAGCTAGGGACAGCCCATGTGCTCCATAGCTCACAGAGTTTACTCAAACTGGGCTGGGTGCGGTGGCTCACGCCTGTAATCCCAGCACTTTGGGAGACCAAGGCGGGCGGATCACGAGGTCAGGAGATCGAGACCATCCTGGCTAACAACATGAAACCCCGTCTCTACTAAAAGTACAAAAAATTAGCCGGGTGTGTTGGCGGGTGACTGTAGTCCCAGCTACTCGGGAGGCTGAGGCAGGAGAATGGCGTGAACCTGGGAGGCAGAGCTTGCAGTGAGCTGAGATCACGCTACTGTACTCCAGCCTGGCCAACAGAGCCAGACTCCGTCTCAAAAAACAAAAAAAAAAAAGAATTTACTTAAACTGGCCAATCCTAAATTGCCTGCTCTGCCTCATCTGTTTCTTCCTTTGGAAACCACAATAAAGGCTCTTGCTACCCACAGTTTCTATCATCACTCCCCCACTCCCCCAGCCCCCTACCTCTAGCCTTCTGACCAACCCTGGCATTTCCCTGTGTGGCCCCCAATGGCACGATGTGCCCCTTTCTCTTGGGAACTGTGAGTATCAAACTGTCTTTTCAATGGCAGTCATCTCCTGATCTGTTGGCCTTAGTATACCTAAGATTTTCTATTACTACATTATATTTTAATAACAATATACCAATTAAGGCCGGGCTCAGTGGCTCACACCTATAATCCCAGCACTTTGGGAGGCCAAGGTGGGCAGATCACCTGAGGTCAGGAGTTCAAGACCAGCCTGGTCAACATGGTGAAACCCATCTCTACTAAAAATACAAAAAATGAGCCAGGTGTGGTGGCCCACGCTTGTAGTCCCAGCTACTGTGGAGGCTGAGGTGGGAGAATTGCTTAAACCGGGAGGTGGAAGTTGCAGTGAGCAATCACGCCACTGCACTCCAGCCTGGGTGATGGAGCAAGATTGCATCCCAAAAACAAACAAAAAAACAAAACACAGACAATATGCCAAAACACAGACAATATACAGTGACATGTTCAACTGTAAATAACAGAAAACCCAATTCAAACTGCCTTAAGCCATAAAGGAGACAGGATGTGGATTGAGAGTTGGGGCAGCCTCCAGGGTTCATTTATTTCAGTCTCTGGTGATGTCTTCAAGGCCCTACTGTCCATCTGTCATCTGGGTTCTGGAACAGCAGATTGATCCTTTACTCCCAGGCCCACGTGCATCTCCTTCCAAGCCTAGGGAGAGAGACCAGGGCTCCTCTGGAAGCTGTCTGAGAAGAATGGGCAGCTTCATTCCCAAGAGCTCCTGCAAGTACCTTTGCAAAATTGGAGTATGTGCTCATCCCTGGCTAAGAAAAGAATTATGTTGATGAATTTGGGCCTGAGCCAAATGACTTCCCTGGAATCACAAGGGCAGTCAGTCAACTTTCCAAGAAGCTCGCGAGCTGAGAGGAGTCGTGGACACCAAGTCAAGAAAAGGGAAAACTCATGCTCAGTGACACCACGATGTCCAGTGCAATAATATAATAGCAGAGAGGGACAAAACATAAGAAACGGCACAAGACAATAATCTGTGTTGAGGAAGGTGGTGGTACCACATAGCTGCTCTAGGTACCATATTTGCAAGTAAAATTCTCTATCTTTATTGTTTATTTATTTATTTATTTTATTTTTTGAGATGGAGTCTCTCTCTGTTGCCCGGGCTGGAGTGCAGTGGCACCATCTCTGCTCACTGCAAGCTCTGCCTCCCAGGTTCATGCCATTCTCCTGCCTCAGCCTCCCGAGTAGCTGGGACTACAGGCGCCTGCCACCATGCCCGGCTAATTTTTTGTATTTTTAGCAGAGACAGGGTTTCTCCGTGTTAGCCAGGATGGTCTCGATCTCCTGACCTCATGATCCGCCTGCCTCGGTCTCCCAAAGTGCTGGGTTTACAGGCATGAGCCACTGCACCCAGCGAAATTCTCTATCTTTAGTGGCTTTTACTAGAATTACAAGGAGACAACTTCACTTCTTCTGAGATATGGTTCTAATTTTGAGATAGCCATGGGAAAAAAAAGTCATTAAATTTATATTTTATTTCTATCTTACATTTGCCTGCCTGATCTTTGAGGGTTGTAAACCTGATGGGAAAGAGGTCATATATTTTAATAGCATGTTGGCATTTAAAATGCCAAGAAGTGAAAAAAAAAATCAGGATTCCTTTTAGCCTGAGAATTTTAATGCATGTTTGTTGCTTTTCTTCAATAATTCCTCTCATTTCACACGTACACAAAGACATGACCTCCCCCCTCCGCCCCCGCCACCATCGGACACACATATTTAGTCCTGGGAGAGATGTGGCATCAAATCAGAAGCAGTTTTTCTCTAAAGAACCAGAGTAAAGAGGCTAATTTAATTAGCGTCCAGTCTGGAAGGAATGAAAACAGCATAGCATCTGTAATGCAGAAAGGTTATTTGCTATCTGCCTCTTGAAAAGATGTCTGCTTGATTTGTGTCATTCTGCTGCCCTCAACAATAGAGATTTGCTCTCCTCTCTGCAACAGACATATTTCCAATCACCAAGCTCTTGTGGATTTATGCTCTCTTCCTGATTTAAACAGCAACTCCCAGAAGGCAGTCTACATTTCAGCATCAGAGGATGGAGGGTTCCTTAGACATTCTGCAAGCATGTATTGCATTTATCACCAAATTAGAGGTAATTGTGAGCACAGAAGAAAAATGATCAAATTCACAAATTACACTGCTAATTTACCCAACTACAATTATGTTGAATATATGCATTTTGCCTTGATTTTTGCATTTGGTGAAAGTCATATCTGCTATGAAAACAAGACTAGCAAGCAATATTTCACGTGTTACTTCTAATAAAAACAGAATGAGAAAATGGATAGGAAAGCACTTTGTAAATCCTAAAGCAGTATATAGAAGTGAGTTACTCTCAGTGATTCCATTGTTTGCTAAGCTTTACTTAAAGAAAAAAAGGTTGCCTAGAGAACTGCATAAGTGAGCTCATTTTCTTCCTTTGCTGACATTCTAAACGCATTAGAATGATCTGTTTTTTCTACATATTTTAACATGTTCAGATGGAAAGTCTCACCCAGATAAATATTTTCACAGTCTAAAAAGCTGTCTGCTCCCAACTCAGTTTTTTTTAATGGGCAAAAGACTTGAACAAGGACTTCACAAAAGAGGTCATATAAATGACAAACAACATTTAAAAGTGCTCATGATTAATCACCAAGGAAATGCAAATTCAATCCACATTTATTGACCACTACATGCTCAACTGAATGGCTAACATTGATAAAAGCTGCCAATACTGGGGATCAGGCTGGGCGCGGTCGCTCACGTCTGTAATCCCAGCACTTTGAGAGGCTGAGGCAGGCAGACCACTTGAGGCAGAAGTTTGAGACCAGCCTGGGCAACATGGCAAAACCCCATCTCTACTGAAAATACAAAACTTAGCTGGGGGTGATAGTGTGTGCCTATAATCCCAGCTACTCGGGTGGGTTAGGCACAAGAATCAGTTGAACCCGGGAGGCAGAGGCTGCAGTGAGCCAAGATGGTGCCACTGTACTCCAGCAACAGAGCAAGACTGGGCAACAGAGCAAGACTCTGTCTCCAAAAAGAAAAGAAAAACAAACAATACTGGGAATTGGCAAGGGTGTGGATAAACTGGACTCTCCCGCAGTGCCAGTGAGAGTGTAAATTGGCCCACTGTAAAAACTGTTGGCAGTATTGATTATACTGCTTGAATTCATGCACGCCGTATGACCCAACCCTCCCAGGTATACACCTGTGGCAGGCACAATGCAGTGAGCCCTCTGTATTCATGGGTTCTGCATCCTCAGATTCAACCAAACTCCATCAAAAATACAGTCACAGCATCACTTAATGATGAGGATAATCGTTAGCCAATTTCATCATCCTGTGAGCACCGTAGAGTGTACTTACATAAACCTGGTTGGTACAGCCTACTATATACCTAGGCTATGCGGTATAGCCTATTGCCCATAGGCAACAAGTCTGCACAGCGTGTGACTGCACTGAATACAGTAGGCAATTGTAACACAATGGTATTTGTGTATCTAAAACTATCTAAACATAGAAAGGTACATTAAAAATACAGTTTATAATCTTATGGGATCACCATATATATGTAGCACATTGTTAACCAAAAAGATATGTTCATCACATGACTATACTGGAAAAAAAGAAACTAACAATAACAATACAACAATAAAAGTAATGCAAAATTTAAAATACAGTATAACAACTTTTTCTTTTTGAGACAGAGTCTCACTGTCACTCAGGCTGGAATGCAGAGGCACGATCTCAGCTCACTGCAACTTCCGTCTCCTGGGTTCAAGAGATTCTTCTGCCTCAGCCTCCCCAGTAGCAGGGATTACAGGTATGCACCACCACACCTGGCTAATTTTTTTGTATTATAAGTAGAGATGGGGTTTCACCATGTTGGCCAGGCTGGTCTCGAACGCCTTACCTCAAGTGATCCACCTGCCCTGGCCTCACAAAATGCTGGGATCACAGGAGTGAGTCACCATGCCTGGCCAAAATACAAAATAACTATTTACATAGCATTTACATTATATTAAGTATTATAAGTAATCTAGGAATGATCTAAAGTATATGGGAGGGCCAGACACAGTGGCTCATGCCTGTAATCCCAGCACTTTGAGAGGCTGAGGCAGGCAGATCATTTGAGGTCAGGAGTTCGTGACCAGCCTGGCCAACATGGCAAAGCCTTGTCTCTACTAAAAGTACAAAAATTAGCAACGGGTATTGTGGCAGGTACCTGTAATCCCAGCCACCTCCACCTCCCAGGCTCAAGTGATTCTCCTGCCTCAGACTCCCAAGTGTCTGGGATAACAGGCACATGCCACCATGCCCAGCTAATTTTTTTTGTATTTTTAGTAGAGACGGGGTTTCACCCTGTTGGCCAGACTGATCTCGAACACCCGACCTCAGGTGATCCACCCACCTCAGCCTCCTAAGGTGCTGGGATTACAGGCATGAGCCACCACACCCAGCCTCTATTTTTTTAAGTATAAAAATAATTTAAATTTTTTAAAAAGAAGCTCTCTGTTTTTATTATTAAACTTAAAAAAATTTAAACTAAAGCCACTTTATATTAATAACAGTGAATTTTGTTGTTGTTGTTGTTGTTGTTGTTGGAGTCTTGCTCTGTCACCCAGGCTGGAGTGAAGTGGCCCAACTTGGCACACTGCAACCTCTGCCTCCCGGGTTCCACTGCAATCTCTGCCTCCCAGATTCAAGCAATTCTTCTGCCTCAGCCTCCCAAGTAGCTGGTATTACAGGCGCCTACCATCATGCCTGGCTAATTTTTGTATTTTTAGTAGAGACGGGGTTTCACCCTGTTGGCCAGACTGATCTCGAACACCCGACCTCAGGTGATCCACCCACCTCAGCCTCCTAAGGTGCTGGGATTACAGGCATGAGCCACCACACCCAGCCTCTATTTTTTTAAGTATAAAAATAATTTAAATTTTTTAAAAAGAAGCTCTCTGTTTTTATTATTAAACTTTAAAAAATTTAAACTAAAGCCACTTTATATTAATAACAGTGAATTTTGTTGTTGTTGTTGTTGTTGTTGTTGGAGTCTTGCTCTGTCACCCAGGCTGGAGTGAAGTGGCCCAACTTGGCACACTGCAACCTCTGCCTCCCGGGTTCCACTGCAATCTCTGCCTCCCAGATTCAAGCAATTCTTCTGCCTCAGCCTCCCAAGTAGCTGGTATTACAGGCGCCTACCATCATGCCTGGCTAATTTTTGTATTTTTAGTAGAGACGGGGTTTCACCACGTTGGCCAGGCTGGTCTCAAACTCCTGACCTCAAGTGATCCGCCCGCCTTGGCCTCCCAAAGTGCTGGGATTATAGGCATGAACCACCTCACCCGGCCTAATAATAGTGATTTTTTTTTTCCTTTTACTGTTTAGCTACCCTTTGAATTTTCTTTTTTCTTTTTTCTTTTTTTTTTTGACAGGGTCTCACTTTGTCAACCAGACTGGAGTGCAGTGGTGCAATCTCAGCTCACTGCAGCCTTGACTTCCTGAGCTCAAGCGATTTTCCTGCCTCTGCCTCCCGAGTAGCTGGGGCTACAGGCACACATGCCACCATGCCCTGCTAATTTTTGTATTTTTTGTAGAGATGAGGTTTTGCCGTGTTGCCAAGACTGGTCTCGAGCTCCTGAGCTCAAGTGATCCACCTGCCTCTGCCTCCCAAAATGCTGGGATTACAGGTGTGAGCCACTGCACCCAACCCTGATTTTTCATCACAGACTGTTCCCCTTAGGCCAGAATAGAAACATCTAGTGAAAGACCACCAAACATCATGGTACATTTTAATAAATTTAAACATATACCCTTTCACAGACTCTACTTTTAAATTTTATGTATTATTATTTATTTTGAGACAGGGTTTCACTCTGTCGCCCAGGCTAGAGTACAGTGGCATGATCTTGGCTCCCTCTAGCCTTGACCTCCTGGACTCAGGTGATCCTTCCACCTCAGCCTCCCAAGTAGCTGGGACTACAGGTGCACACCACCACATCTGGCTAATTTTTTGAATTTTTTTATAAGAGATGGAGTTTCACCATATTGCCCCAGCTGGTCTTGAACGCTTGGGCTCAAGAGTTAAATTTTATTTATTATTTACTTATTTATTTAATGACTATCAGATTCTTCTCCCCAAAAGCAATTAATTGCATTTTCTTCTGTTTCCTTTCAGAGATTTTCTATAATTATAAATTATAGAAAATAAAGAATATATATATATATATACATATATATATATTTTAAAAAGGGCTGGGCACGGTGGCCCACGTCTGTAATCCCAGCACTTTGGGAGGCCAAAGCAGGCAGATCACTTGAGGTCAGGAGTTCAAGGTCAGCCTGGCCAACATGGTGAAATCTCTACTAAAAATACAGAAATTAGCCAGACGTGGTGGACCGTACCTGTACTCCCAGCTACTTGGGAGGCTGAGGCAGGAGAATCACTTGAACCCAGGAGGCAGAGGTTGCAGTGAGCCAATATTGCGCCACTGCACTTCAGCCTGGGTGACAGACTGAGACTCCGCCTCAAAAGGGCAATTGAGCCCGGGTGCGGTAGCTCACGCCTATAATCCTAGCAGTTTGGGAGGCCAAGGCGGGCGGATCACTTAAGGTCAGGAGTTCAAAACCACCCTGGCCAACATGGTGAAATGCCGTATCTACTAAAAATACAAAAATTAGTTGGGTGTGGTGGCATGCGCCTGTAATCCCAGCCACTTGGGAGGCTGAGGCAGGAGAATTGCTTGAACTGGGGAGGCAGAGGTTGTGTGAGCTGAGATCATGTCACTGCACTCCAGCCTGGGTGATAGAATGAGACTCCATCTCAAAAAAAAAAAAAAAAAAGCAATTGAGTGGATGTAAAACCATCCCTCATTTAATTAGTTCCTCTATTGACAGACATTTGGGTTGTTGCCAGTCCTTTGCTATTATAAACAATGCTGCAATAAATATCCTTAAATATCCATTATTTTGCACAATCACAAGTTACTTTTCAGTAAATTTACTTCAATAAATATTGATTTAAAGGTCAGTGGTAGATGCTAACATTTGTTTCCATTTTTAAGACAGACCATCTACTGAGAAGAATACACTTGTTAATGAATGTATTCCTCCGATAGCTACTTCAGTGCCTGACTCTGGTTAGACAAGGCTGAACATGGGGGAAAAAAATCTTACACCTGTAAATGATTTTTGAAATGATGTTTTAGTTTTTTTAGGGCTGCCGTAACAAAGTAGCACAAATGAGGTGGCTTAAAACAACAGAAATTTATGGTCTCAAAATTCTTGAAACTAGAGAGGAGAGGACAGGTGGCCAGGACAAAGGGGTGTCGCAGATGCTGGGATGGGTGGTGGAGGGAGTTTCAAGGAGGAGAATAATCACATATAATACAAAAGGTAAGTGGGATGCAAGCTTAGTAGGAGCCACTGGATTTGGTAATGAGAAGGTTTCTGTTGACCTTAGCAGTCAGATTGCAGTGGATGGAGGAAAGAATGGGAAGTTAGTAAGTAGGGTGATATTATCCGAAAGGAAAACAACTCCATCTTCTGACTTAATAATACGTTTGAGGTTGATAAATCACGGTGCTGACCTCTTTTCCCTCCTCCTGTTGGGGGATGTCTGGGACCTCATTTAGTGCTTCCTTCTGGAGGGAACTGGCCTTCCAGGTCTGTCTGACATGCGCAGCACTGATGCTGACATCAGCCCTTGTCCTTCAGGGGTTCAAATGCTACCCATGGCTCAGATTCTAGCTCAAAGGGCATCTCTTCTCGAAAGTCTTCCCCAGTCTCCCCAGCTCTAAGTCATCTTTTTGTCCTCTGAATCTCTACAATATTCATCTCTACATCTCTTAAAGTATACTTTACTTTAAACGTTTATTCCTTTTATTATAATTTTTAGTGCTTTTCATCTTTTCTTCTTAACTAGACTAAGAGTTCTAGACAAGATTCATGGATGATTCACCTTGATATTCCCAAAGATATCATATTTCTTCACATTTGCACCAGATATTAACATCAAATGCATGCTGGCTATTCCATAAATATTTATTAAGTAAATTAATAAAGGGAGATAACTGGACCCAACAAGATAACATAAAATAGAGTCCAACAGGCCGGGCACCGTGGCTAATGCCTGTAGTTCCAGCACTTTGGGAGGCTGAGACAGGTGGATCACTTTAGGTCAGGAGTTCAAGACCAGCCTGGCCAACATGGCGAAACCTGTCTCTACTAAAAATACACCAATTAGCTGGACATGGTGGCAGGCCCCTGCAATCACAGCTACTCGGGAGGCTGAGGCAAGAGAATCGCTTGACTCTGGGAGGCGGAGGTTGCAGTGAGCCTAGATTGCACCACTGCACTCCAGCCTGAGCAACAGAATGAGGCTCTGTCTCAAAAAAAAAAAAAAAAAAAACTAGAGTCCAACAACCTCACACAGCGTGTATATCTTTAGGTTAAATGCTCTTTGCAGTTAAAAACAGCAATTTTGAAGTCAGCAGAAGCAAACAATTAGATGCCAAACGTCTAACCCAATCTGAAGTATCCAAAATCCAGGAAGTAACACAGATGTCAACCAAGGGTGAAATTGCTATAGTAAACCACGGTAATAGGGAGCCAGGTTGCATGGGAGAGATGGGTTTGGAAGAGCACAGGCCAAAACGTAGCCTATAACTTTCTGTGATTTTGAGGAAGTACGCTTGCCTCTCAAGGCCAGTCGTCACATCACTACCCTGAAGACAGTAATTCCCCTATGATTGTTATGGGGTATATATATATATATATATGCTATATACAGGGTACCCGAAACAGAAGAAGCCCTCAATAAAAAATAACTTTTAACTGTTATAGCAATAAGATGAAATATTATGCAAACATTAAAATGATTACTCTGAAGACCATGTAGCAACACGTCTTGTTATATATCAGTAAATGTATTTTACTGATTCATTATTTTTAGTATATAATTTAAGATATTTGGCTGGGCGAGGTGGCTCACGCCTGTAATTCCAACACTTTGGGAGGCCAAGGTGTGCGGGTTGCTTTGAGCTCAGGAGTTCAAGACCAGCCTGGGCAACATGGTAAAACCCTGTCTCTACAAAAAATACAAAAACTTAGTCAAGCGTGGTGGTGCATGCCTGTAGTCCCAGCTACTCAGGAGGCTGAGGCAGGAGAACCACTTGAGCCCAGGAGGTCAAGGCTGCAGTGAGCTGAGATCACGCCACTGCACTACAGCCTGGGTGACAAAGTGAGACCCCGTCCCCCCAAAAAAGAAAAAAAATTAACATACCAAATATAATAAAATTATAAATGTATTACATATTAATAATACACCATTAAATTAGAGAAAGCAGAATAAAAATTGTATAAAACTGCTAGTTATACAACAATATAAGAAATTATGCATACTTGTTAACAAGATCAAAACGCAATCTGGCTGGGCGAGGTGGCTCAAGCCTGTAATCCCAGCACTTTAGGAGACTGACGCAGGTGGATCAGTTGAGCCCAGAAGTTCAAGACCAGTCTGACCAACACGGTGAAACCCTGTCTCTATTAAAAATACAAAAATTAGCCAGGCATGGTGGCATACGCCTGTAATCATAGCTACTCAGGAGGCTGAGGCATGAGAAACACTTGAACTCGGGAGGCAGAGGTTGCAGTAAGCTGTGATTATGCCACTGCACTTCAGTCTGGGCAGCAGAGCAAGACCCTACCTAAAAAAAAAAAAAAAGATTGAAGGCATTATAAAGATAAGAATATCATTATTCATTACTACAGATGCCTCAGAAAGAAAAAGGATTGATCACAAGTTATAATGAACTGGTATGAACAATTATATGCCAACAAATTTGATAATATAGAAGAAATTGATAAATTCCTAGAAGCATGTATACAACCTATCAAAACTGAATCAGGAAAAAGTAGCCTAAACCGACAATTCACAAATAAGACTAAATCAGTAATCAAAAACCTTCCAACAGGCTGGGTGCAGTGGCTCATGCCTGTATTCCCAGGCATGTATTCCTAGCACTCTGGGAGGTTGAGGCGGGCAGATTGCTTGAGTTCAGGAGTTCAAGACCAGCCTGAACAACGTAGCAAAACCCCATCCCTATTAAAAACACAAAAAAATTAGCTGGGCATGGTGTGCATCTGTAGTCCCAGCTACTCAGGAGGCTGAGGTAGGAGAATCACCTGAGCCTGGGAGGTTGATGCTACAATGAGCTGAGATCATGCCACTGCACTCCTGGGCATGATTAGGCGACAGAGTGAGACCCTGTCTGAAAAACAAAAAACCTTCCAACAAAGAAAAGCCTAGGACCAGATGGCTTCACAGGTGAATCCTAACAAACATTCAAAAAAAGAATTACTATCAATCCTTCTTAAACTCTTCCAAAAAATAAAAGAGAGACAAGCTCCAAGACCATTTTATGAGGTTCACATCACCTTAATATCAAAGACAAAGAATAATACTAAGAAGAAAACCACAGGCCAATATACCTGGTGAACAGAGATGCAAAACTCCTCAAAAAAATACTAGCAAACTGAATTCAACAGCACATTAAAAGGATCATACACTACAATCAAGTGGGATTTATCCCTAGGATGCAAGGATGGTTCAACATCTGCAAGTCAATGTGATATACCACATTAACAGATTGAAATACAAAAACTACATGATCTACTATAAAAACTACATGTTCTACTATAAAAACAGATTGAAATATAAAAACTACATGATCTACTACAAAAACTACTGCATCATTTCAATAGGTGCAGAAATAGCATTCGACAAAATTCAACATCCATTCATGATAAAAGCTCTTAACAAAATAAGTATAGAGGGGACATACTTCAACATAATAAAGATCACATATGTATTTCCATGAACAGTTCACAAAAGTAAAAAAAAAATATATGAAAGGCCATAGCTAACATTGTAATCAATACAGAGAAACTGAAAGGTTTTTCTCTAATATCTTATCTTAGCTACAAATGCCCACTAACACCACTTCTATTCAGCATAGTACTAGAAATCCTAACCAGAACAATTAGACAAGAAAAAGAAATAAAAGCCACTGAAATCAGAAAAGAAGAGGTATAATTACCTCTGTCTGCAGACCAGCCTGGGCAACATATCTCCCCCCATCTCTACAGTAAAAAAAATTTTTAGTTAGCTAAGCGTGGTGGTGTGTGCCTAAAGTCCTAGCTATTTGGGAGGCTGAAACAGGAGGATCACTTAAGCACAGGAGTTAGACGTTGCAGTGAGCTGTGGTCATGCCACTGCACTCTAGACTGGGCAACAGAGCAAGACCCTCAAGAAATAAAAAAGAAAATGAAGGGTGTGTGTGTATGTGCATATATATATATGTAATATTCAATGGACTATTATTTAGCCTTAAAAGAAAATGAGGGCTGTGTGTGCATATGTGCATATATATATATATACACATATATATACATATATATATACACATATATATACATATATATACATATATATACACATATATATACATATATATATACACATATATATACACGTAATATTCAGTGGACTATTATTTAGCCTTAAAAAAAGAAGGAAATTCTGCCACTTGCAATGTGGGTGAACCTGAAGGACATTATGCTAAGTAAAATAAGCCAGACATAGAAAGACAAATAGTGCATGATCTCACTTATGTAGATTTTAAAATAGTTGAACTCACAGAAGCACACAGTAGAGTGGTGGTTGTCAGGGGTTGGAGGATGGGGGAGGTGGGGAAATGTTGGTCAAAGGGTACAAAGTTTCCATTATGCAGGATGAATAAATTCTGTGAATCTAATGTACGGCATGGTGACTATAGTTAACACTGTATTATATACTTGAAATTTGCTGAGAGTAGATCTTGTCTTCTCACCACACACACACACACCTACACACACAGAGGTAACTACGTGAAGTGATGGATATGTTAACTAGCTTGATGTGATGATCATTTCACAATGTACACGCATATCAAACCATCAAGTTACACCTGTTAATTATATACAGTTTCTATTTGTCAATTATACTCCACTAAGCTTTTTTTTCTTTTTCCTTTAAAGTAGAGACAGGGGTTTCATTGTTTTGCCCAGGGTGGTTTCTAACTCCTAGATTCAAGGAATTCTCCCACTTTGGCCTCCCAAAGCGCTGGGATTACAAGTGTGAGCCACCGTGCCTGGCTTTTTTACAAAGCTTTATTGGGCAGGACGAGGTGGCTCATGCCTGTGATCCCAACTGCTCAGAAGGCTGAGATGGGAGGATTGCTTGAGGCCAGGAGTTTGAGACAAGCCTGAGCAACATCCCAAAACCTTGTCTCCAAAAAAATTTGTAAAAACATTTAGCTGGTTATGGTGCGTGCCTGTAGTCCCAACTACTGGGGAAACTAAGGAAGGAGGATCCCTTGCACCTGGAAGTTCCAGCTGCAGTAAACTGTGATACTGCCACCGTACTCCAGCCTGGGTAACAGAGCAAGACCCCATCTCTAAAACAAACAAACAAACAAGCTTTTAAAAAAAGAATACAGTTTAATGTTGAATCAGTTAGGACTCTTTGTTACTGTTATGGGGGAAAAGAATCTGAACTTGAACTAACTTGGGCCAAAAATGAAATTTATTTGCTCCCAGATCCCAGGAAACGATTGAGCAATACAGCTATAGAAGGGCAGGAATCCAGCTGGCCCACAGAACAGCTGGGACCAGGGGTTTCAACATCTTCAGGAGCTTCTTCCATCTCCAGATCTTGCCGTTGGCCTCATTCCTATTCACCACAATGAGATTAGTCTACAGGAAGAAAACAGGCCTCCCCAATGCACAGTTTCCAACTTCTGCCCCCAAAGAGGGAATCCCTATGTTCCTTCTTCTCAAACAAGGGTGCTCTTCAGCCTGCGTGCACTGCTGCACCCATATCAATTGTTTTTCAGCCAATGTCTGTCTTAATTGGTGGGTACCCGGATCTCCCTGATTGTTGCAGATATTGATAATCACCCCTGGAATCAGGTTCGAATATCCCAGAGAAGAGGATCATTGGTACTGTTTTTCTCTAATCAGCCCTAGGCAGGGCCAGGCCATGTCAGAGCACAGCTGCTCCCACAGGAATCATCAGGTTAAAGGAACAGAAAGAGCGATTCCCAGAATGAGGGTTGGTACTGGGCAGATCAAAAAAAGACATGCTGGCTGGTCACAGTGGCTCACAGCTGCCTTCTCAGCATTTTGGGAGGCTGAGATGGGAGGATCACCTGAAGCCAGGAGCTCGAGACCAGCTGGCAACAAAGTGAGGCCTCCATCCCTACAAAAAAAAAAAAAAAAAAAAAAAAATATATATATATATATATATATATATATATACACACACACACACACACACACACACACATATTGTCTGGGCACAGTGGTACATACCTATAGTGCCAGCTACTTGGGAGGCTGAGATGAGAGATTGTTTGAGCCCAGGAGGTCAAGGATGTAGCGGGCCCTGATACTGCCACTGCACTCCAGCTTAGGCCACAGAGTGGGACCCTGAAAAGAGAGAAAGAGAAAAAGAAAGAAAGAAAGGAAGAAAGGAAGGAAGGAAGAGAGAAGGAAAGAAAAGAAAGAAAGAAAGAGAAAAGAAAAGGAAAGAAAGAAGAAAGAAAAGAGAAAGAAAGAGGAAAGAAAAGAAAAAAAAGAAAGGAAGAAAGGAAGAAAAAGAAAAGAAGAGAGAAAGAAAGGAAGGGAGAGAGGGGAGGAAGGGAGGGAGGGAGGGAGGGAAGGAAGGAAGGCTACTATAAGTGTACTTGTAGTTTTTATTTTCCAAAATTTTAAATTTCCAAAGTTTAAAAATTACTATAACTTTTAAAAGGAAAAAAATAATTGTAGGTACCAGAAACCCCATCTTTCTTCGTTTTACTTCTACTCTGTCTTAGAATGCCATCACCAGCTCTGTCCCATCTACGAATAAACATGGTCACACCGTATTAGAAATTCCCTAAGAAACAGGGGGCTATTGATAGCCAGCTTAGTGTTACCTACCCTGGTTAAGCAAGAAAATAAGTCACTCATTTGATGTTAGAACAGGTTCCTGTTTGATGTATCCAGTTTCCTCTAAAAGTTTTAGCATTTGGGTTAAATTTTATTCAGTGATAGCCACACTTAATCTCCCCAAGGCACTAACCAGAAAAAAATCAGGCCCTGACTTTGCTATCCAGGCCCATCTAGACATCCTAATCTTTTCCCTCAGCATATGTAGAGAATTCAAAAATTAACTTGCATACAAATGCAGAGAATCTATTTCCAGGTTCTATCTAAAGCCTTTTAGTAAGATCTTCCAAATTCTTACTTTTGAATATCCCCTAGCAGTGAAAGATAACTTGACTGCTGAGATATCATTCACAGAAGAGATGAGAAAAATGATTAATTTCTGAGCATGTTCAATTTCATACACTCTTGAGCTCATAATTGAGTGGTTGAGTTCTAGTTCTTCCAGGTACAATCACACCATACAGACATGATTTTAAAGATGAAGTTTTAGTGAGGGACTAATAAATTTTTCAGGCCAGCTCTCAAGGCTTTCTCAATTTTCTACATACTATTAAAGAGCAATACATGCCCAGTGATTAGAATGCATGCTAGTGCCCCTGGGCATAGAAACATCTGGATAACAAAATGGAATCCACCTTAAGTGTCTAAACAGCAAGCTAACAAAAATGAAAACAGCAAGCAGGTGAACAGAACAATCCCGGGGCAGCAGCCTAATCCAGAGTAATCCATTGCCATGACAGCAAACATCACAGAAACTTCCAGAGGGTGTTCAGGGCACATGTTCCATGAGAAATCCTTGATCCCTTTGTGGTTTGCTTCTTTCCTTAGTGTTTGTAGTGGGACCGTATTCCCAGGTTATGGGCCTTTTCAAAAATGCACCAGAAAAGCTCTCTGCCAGGCCACATGCATAGCATGGTAGAGAAAACACCCTATTGCAGATTGCTAGTTTAAATGAAGGCTAACCAAATAAAGAATCAAACTAAGATGCAAAAGTTAGAAGTATGCCCAATCCAACCTGCTGGAGAAGTAGGATCATAAATGTTAATAAAGAATTGTAGACTGGGATCGTTTTATAAAAATTAATTTTAAAGGCCGGGTGCGGTGGCTCATGCCTGTAATCTCAGCACTTTGGGAGGCCGAGGTGGGTGGATCCCTTGAAGTCAGGAGTTCGAGACCACCTGGCCAACATGCTGAAACCCCTGCCTCTACTGAAAACACAAAACTAGCCAGATGTGGTGGTGCATGCCTGTAATTCCAGCTACTCAGAAGCTGAGGCAGGAGAATTGCCTGAACCCGGGAGGTGGAGGTTGCAGTGAGCCGAGATCATGCCACTGCACTCCACCCTGGGTGACAGAGTGAGACTCTGTCTCAAAACACACACACACACACACACACACATACAATTAATTTAAAATTTCATGCATAGGCCCAGACATGATGGCTCATGCCTATAATCCCAGCACTTTTGAGGCCAAGGCAGGAGGATCACTTGAGGCCAGAAGTTTGAGACCAGCCTAAACAACACAGCGAGATCCTATATCTCTACAAAAACATTTACAAAAATTAGCTGGTTATGATGGCACGCATCTTTAATCTTAGCTACTTGGGAGGCTGAGGCGGGATGATTGCTTGAGCCCAAGAGTTCTTGGTTGCAGTGAGCTATGATCATGCCACTGCACTCCAGCCTGTGTGACAGAGCAAGACCCTGTCTGAAAAAAAAGTTATGCATAATCAACTAATTCTAGAGTTCGTAACTTTCTTCAATACTGTTTTTTTTTTTTTAAATATTACAATGGCATCTGTCCAGTTCTCCACAGGGAAAAGTGTCATGGTCTTTCATCAGATGAAAGGTGCAGTCTGGATTTCAGTCAACGTGATAGAACATTGTACCCCTCCAGATTCACACCCTAAGTGTTTGGGAATTAAAGTCCCCCAATCTTTTTCTTCTTATTAAATCACAAGGGCCGTACTGGCATGGTGATTAGCAATTCTGGCCTGGAAAAAAAAATTCTAGCACAGCTGCAAGAAAACAGACAAAAAGAACAGCTGGGAAGACCTGGCCTATTTTTGCTTTGCATTTAGTTGGCAAAACAAAACTCCCTTCTGGAGGAATTCCCACTTTATTCCAACACATTTATCATCTCCTTTTTTCTATTTCTTTTTATTCATTTTTTCTTTCCTTAATATTGCTGTCTTTTTCTTCACAGAGTATTTCCTTATTTTTTCATTCATTTAACAAATATCCATTGCATGCCTAGTATAGGTGAGAAACTCTGCCAGGCACTGTAGGATGTAGAAAGATAAGTTAAACATGAGCACTGACATCCAAAACCTTATCATCCTAATAGACGGTGTGACTGGTATGTAAATAAGTCAAATCAAAAGTAAAAGGTGGCCAGGTGCCGTGGTTCACCCCTGTAATCCCAGCACTTTGGGAGGCTGAGGCAGGTGGATCACTTGAGGTCAGAAGTTCGAGACCAGCCTGGCCAACATGGTGAAACCCCATCTCTACTAAAAATACAAAAATCAGCCAGGCATGGTGGCAGGTGCCTGTAATCTCAGCTACTTGGGAGGCTGAAGCACGAGAATCGCTGGAACCCAGAAGGCGGAGGTTGAAGTGAGCTGAGATCGCGCCACTGCACTCCAGCCTGGGTAACAGAGCAAGGCTCCGTCTCAATAAAAATTAAAAAAAGTAAAAGGTAGGTGATAAGAGATAAAATAAATATAAAGTGACATAGAAACTCAGGAGAGCAATTCATTCCAGTTTGAGGGCTTAGTGAAAGCCTGTAGAGGAGGTGTCTGAATAAAGGGCATTCTGGGCAGAAAACAAAACAAACAAACCAAAAAAAGCCCAGCATGAGCAAAGGCAATAATCTCTAAAAAACATGGACCGATTGAATTTGACTAGAGCATCAGTGCTCAAGGTGTGGTCCTGGACCATCAGGACCAGCATCATTTGATATCTTGTTACACATGTAAATCCTTAAACCCCACCCCAGGTCTACTCAATCAAAGACTCTGTGGTAGGACCCAGCAATTTATGATGTAACAAGCCCTCCAAGAGATTCTGGTGCATATTCAAGTTTGGAAGTCACTGAATCAAGGTATAGGATACCTGGCGTCGGAAATCTGCTTGAAAAGTAAGATTGGAATAAATAAAAGAAAATCAACTTTAAAAGGATAGTTGGGTGCTAGCTTTGACAGCATATACACTAAATTAGAATGACACAGAGATTAGCATGCCCTCTGCAAAAGGATGAGATGCAATTTTGTGAAGCATTCTAATATTTTTTTAAAAGGAAGGTGGAAAAAATAGACAAATAGGACTACATAAAACTTAAAAACCTTTGTGTGTCAAAGAACATAATCAATGAAGTAAAAAGGGAACCTATAGAATGGGTTGAAATAGTAGCAAGTCATATCTGAAAAGGGGTTAATGTGCAGAATGTATAAAGAACTCCTAAAACTCAACAAAAAAATCCCGTTTTTAAAAGGGCAAACGACTTGAACAGACATCATAGACATCTCTAAAGATGCTATACAAGGCCGGCTGTGGTGGCTCACACCTGTAATCCCAGTACTTTTGGAGGCCAAATCAGGTGGATCACTTGAGATCAGGAGTTTGAAACCAGCCTGGCCAACATGGTGAAACCCTGCCTCTACTAAAAATACAAAAATTAGCCCGGCATGGTGGCACATGCCTGTGGTCCCAGCTACCTGGGAGGCTGAGGTAGAATCGCTTGAACTCAGGAGGTGGAGGCTGCAGTGGGCTGATATCACACCATTGCACTCCAGCCTAGGTGACAGAGTGAGACCGTGTCTCAAAAAAAACACACAAAAATGATACACAAATAGCCAACAAACATATGGAAAGATGCTCAATGTCACTAGTCACCAGGGAAATGCAAATCAAAACCTCAATGAGATATCACCTCACACTCATTAGGACAAGTACAATTAAAAACAAATTAAAAACCCAGAAAATAACAAGGCCAAGATGTGGAGAAATCAGCATCCTTGCACAGTGTTGGTGGGATTATAAAATGTTGCAACCTCTATGGAAAACAGTAGGCAGCTTCTCAAAAAATTAAAAATAGCACTATTATGATTCAGCAATTCCACTTCTGGGTATACATCCAAAACAATTGAAAGAGGAGTCTCAAAAAGATATTTGCATACCCATGTTCACAGCAGCATTTATTCATGGTACCCAAGAGGTGAAAGCAATCCAAGCGTCTACCAAAGGATGACTGGAGAAACAAAATGTGGTCTATGCATACAATGGAATATTATTCAGCCTTAGAAAGGAAGACAATCCAGCTGGGCACGGTAGGTAGCTCACACTGGTAATCCCAGCACTTTGAGAGGCCAAGGTGGGCGGATCACCTGAGGTCAGGAGTTCAACACCAGCCTGACCAACATGGAAAAACCCCATCTCTACTAAAAATACAAAATTAGCTGGGCGTGGTGGCACATGCCTGTAATCCCAACTAACTCGGGAGGCTGAGGCAGGAGAATCACTTGAACCCGGGAGGTGGAGGTTGCTGTGAGCCGAGATTGCGCCATCGCAGTCCAGCCTGGGAAAACAGTAGCGAAACTCCGTCTCAAAAACAAAAACAAAAACAAAACAAAACAAAACAAAAAAAAGGAAGAAAATCCTGTTACATGCTGCAACATGATGAACTTTGAGAATATTATGCTAAGTGAAATAAGCAAGTCACAAAAAGATGAATACTGTATGATTCCACTAATATGAAGTAGTCATCAAATTTATAGAAACAAAAAATAGAATGGTGGGTACCAAAGGATGAGGAGGAGGAAAGGGGAAGTTATTATTGAATGGGTATAAAGTTTTGAATTTGCAAGATGAAAAAGACTGGGAGATCTGTTTCACAACAATGTGAATATACTTAACAATATTAAACTGCACACTTAAAAATGGCTAAGATGGTATATTTTATGCTATGTGATTTTTTAGCATCAGTGTTTTTTTTTTAACAGGAAGGTGGGATAATTGAGGGCTTGAAATTCTAACACCTTTTCCTTCCATTGGTCAATTCCTTCCATTGGTCTATTAATCCTTTCTTTTCTTACATTTGATCTTGAGCTCTTATGTGTTGGAAGTATTTTTTTTTTATTTTTGCTTTTGTTTTTACTATTACTTCAATCTCTTTGTGATAGGTCTCTTCAGATTTCCATTTCTTCTTGGATCAGTTTACATAGTTTGTGTCTCTTTAGAAATTTGTCTATTTCATATCTGCTGTCTGATTTGTTTGCATACAATTGTTCAAAATATCCCCTCATAATTTTTTTTATTTCTGTAGAGTCGGAAGTAATCAAGTCTTCTTTTTTTCTTGATTAGTTTAGCTAATATTTTGTCAATTTTGTTGGTCTTTCCAAAGATTAACATTTTGTTTTGTTGATTTTCTCTCTTGTTTTTCTATTCTGTATTTCACTTATTTCCATTAGAGTCTTTATTCTATCCTTCCTTCTACTTGTTTTTGGGTTTAGTTTTCCCTTCCTTTTCCAGTGTCTTACGGTGAAAGTTTAGATTATTGATTTTAGATCTTTCTTCTTCATTAATATTGGCATTTACAGCTATAAATTTCCCTCTAAGCAGCGGGTTAGCTGCATCCCGTAAGTTTGGGTATACTGTGTTTTTATTTTCACTCATCTCAAACTATTTTCTAATTTCTCTAATTACTGAGATTCAGCCATTTTTCTTGAATGCATACTTCCTGAATTCCTGCCAGCATTTGATTAATTTCTAGAGCCCTAAAAGAGTTGATTCTTCCCTTTTTTGCCAGTTTTCTCGTTATTTTCATAGAGGAGAAATTTTTCAGAGGTCCTTTCTCTGACATTTTTGCTGACATCTTCCTTCCTTCCTTCCTTTCTCTCTTTCTCTCTTTTTCTGAGACAGAATCTCACTCTGTCACCCAGGTTGGAGTGCAGTGGCGTGATCTCAGCTCACTGCAACCTCTGCCTCCCAGGTTCAAGCGATTCTCCTGCCTCAGCCTCCGGAGTAGCTGGGATTACAGGCACCTGCCACCACGCCCGGCTAATTTTTGTATTTTTAGTAGAGACAGGGTTTCATCATGTTGGCCAGGCTGGTCTCAAACTCCTGACCTCAAGTGAGGAGTTCATTTGGCCTCCCGCCTTGTCCTCCCAAAGTGCAGGGATTACAGGTGTGAGCCACTGCGCCCTGCCAGACATCATTTTTTCTTGCATTTCAAACCTTGGTGGGAGCTTTCCTCCCTCAGCTCAGTGGTATCCTCATGGCCTGGGACAAGGCCTCTGGCATCTTTTCTCTGAACATCACTGTCCTAGTCTGCTGGGACTGCCGTAACAAAATACTATAGACTGGGTGGCTCATACAACAGACATTTAGTTCTCACAGTTCTGGCAGCTGGGAAGTTGCCCTCACTGAGGAATTAAATAGGCGGGCACCCTGATCTTGGACTTCTTACATCATTAATTCAAATGCAAAGGGATTTACTCTGAGGGAAACTGATGAAAGTTTTTCTTGGCTTTATGCTGGGGGCGGTATAGGAGACATCACCCCATGAGGTCACTCTCAGTTCCTCTCTCCTCCTTTCTCTTACCTTTCACCCAGTCCCTGAGATAGGGCAGGTTTGCAGCCCACTGAGATGATTTGATCATTCCCTGGGCTTAGTCTGAAGCAATTCAAGACCATGGTTCCTGCTGATCGAGTGGCAAGAGCATTGGCTTTAGAGTCCAATGTAAATTGGCCTAAACTCAGCTGTGCCACCCACTGCATAGGTCCCTGGCAAGTCCGTTACCATCCTTGAGCCTCAGTTTACTTTTCCGTAAAATGGGGGTAATACTATTCACTTTAGGGAGTTCCTAAAAAGATTAAATTAAGTAATGTATGCATTTGAAGTGCCCAAGAGACTGCCAAACTTCTAGATAGGGCTTGATAATAATTATGCCTCAGTATTATGCAGTAAGGGTGACTTACATAGCCTTGTCAATAATCTTTTCCTTTATTAAATAAATAGTTCTCTCTGAAAGTTATTTCTTATATTTAATCTCAATTCCAGATTGTATTTATTTATTTTTTATTTTATTTATTTATTTTTTTCTGAGATGGAGTCTTGCTCTGTCAACCAGGCTGGAGTGCAGTAGCATGATCTTGGCTCACTGCAATCTCCGCCTCTTGGGTTCAAGTGATTCTCCTGCCTCAGCCTCCCAAGAAGCTGGGATTACAGATGCATGCCACCATGCCTGGCTAATTTTTTTTGTATTTTTAGTTGAGACGAGGTTTCGTTGGCCAGGCTGGTATCAAACGCCTGACCTCAGGTGATCCGCCCACCTTGGCCTCCCAAAGTGCTGGGATTACAGGTGTGAGCCACTGCACCCCAGATTGTATTTAACGCCTTTCCTTCAGTCTTAGCTAGAAAAACAGAAAAGAAACAGGTAAAGAAATGGCTGCTAACACTGCCTCCAGAACCCTTCCCAGCCTGCATTAAAGCTGTCCCTTGGTCGCCTTATCATTAATCTAGATGTCTTTGCTCAGCCCACTCTGCTCTCCATCTCTTTACTCCTCCTTTGATAATCCTTTACCCACTTTTGTGTTGCTCTTTCTTGCATCTCTTCCTATGTGTATTAACTGATGTATTCTGCAGGTCAGTGGACTGCAAAGGTCAAAGTCTGTGTGTCTGAGACTTGGATTCAGCTGTCAGCCCCCAGCCTCTTAGACAATTCAAGACAGGGTTAAAGTTGCAATCAGAGACAATGAGGCTGCAAAAGAAACAAAGGCTGGATTTGATGGGCAACTGGGACAGCTGGAGATGACAAAATCTCTTTAGACTGATTTTTCCTGAGGTCAAAAGACTTGGGAGGGTGGGGTAGAGCAAGGAGTGTTCAAGAATAACTGTAAACATGAGCCTTGCACACACATAAAACACGGGTCAGAAAATGCTGGGCCTATTTCATTAATTTTCACAAAAGATTCCCTCAGACTTTTCAGTCTCTTTTTTAAGTAATCGATGCCTGCCCTAAATCCCATTCATTCATTCTTCCTTTATTTGTTTATTTTTCATTATCTCCCCACCCGATTTATTATGCACTTAATTGTCATATTCCCTTTTGTTACTGGTTTCTTTGCCATTTTTCTGACTGGTCACTCTTGTCCTCATTACAGATCTTTCAAGCCCATTTATTTGATATAATGAAAAGAATGAAGTTTGGAATCTGATGGTTCAGCCACTAGGAGTTGCACAACCTTCAACAAGTGACAATAGGCCTATTTCACAATGACCTCCCAGAACTGTTAGAGCTCTAAAGCACAACCAACCTTTACTTAGCAAAGCCTGCTCTTGGAGTTGGTGTTATGGTTTGAGTTCTGCCCTCCCCAAATTTATATTCCTAAAATTTCTAACCCCCAATGTGGAATGTGATGGCATTTGGAGATGGGCGTTTGTGAGGTGTTAATAATTAGGTTTAGATGCAGACGTGAAGGTGGGGTGCTCATGATGGGATTAGTGCCCTTATAAGAAGAGACACAAGACAGCTTGGTCTCTCTCTCCCTCTCTTCCTCTCCACGTGAGGAAACAAAGGGACGGGGCCATCTGCAAGCCAAAAGAGAACCTTCACCAGGAACCATATAGGCCAGCACCTTGGTCTTAGACTTCCCAGCCCCGAGAATTATGAGAAATAAATGACTGTAGTTTAAGCCACCCAGCCTGTGGTATTTTTTCATGGCAGCGCCAGCTGACTAAGAAAATGGATTTTCAGGAATAAAGATGAGCTTGATTTTCCTCATGACCAATGGCTGGCATTTGTGAGTAAGAGAACTTACACTCTATGTCTGTGGTGAAAATAGAGGTAGGTAGCACTGGGTGTGGTGGCTTACACCTCTAATTCCAGCTATTCTGGAGGCTGAATTCGGAGGATCGCTTGAGCCCAGGAGTTTGAGTCCAGCCTGGGCAACATACGAGACCTTGTTTCAAAAGAAGAAAAACAGAAGTAGATAAGTTTCACTGTCCCAGGATCTACCATCAAACCTCTAGACAATCTAGGGTCTTACCCTGATTTTATTCACATCAGAATCATCGGGGGAGTTGTTTTTTGTTTTTTGGCTTTTTTCTTTTTTTTTTTTTTGAGACGGAGTTTCATTCTTGTGGCCCAGGCTGGAGGGCAGTGGTGCGATCTCAGCTCATTGCAACCTCTGCCTCCCAGGTTCAAGCAATTCTCCTGCCTCAGCCGCCCAAGTAGCTGGGATTACAGGTGCCTGCCATCACGCCTGGCTAATTTTTTGTATTTTTTTAGTAGAGATGGGGTTTTGCCATGTTGGGCAGGCTGGTCTTGAACTCCTGACCTCAGATGATCTGCTCGCCTTGGTCTCTCAAAGTGTTGGGATTACAGGCGTGAGCCACCACGCCCTGATTTTTGGCTTTCATCATAGTACCTCACATCCAGAGCGTCTATGATTTCGGCCTGTGGTCTCTCCATGAAGGGGTCAGGAGTGAGAAGGGGGCCCTGAAATTGATTGACTGCATGCACTCTGCCAGGCACTGTCTGTGTCAGGCATTCTTCACACACATCATTCTGTCTGTTCATTCTCACAGTAATCCCATCAAGAAGATGTTAACAGCCCCATTTTAGAAAGGAAGAACCAGGTTTCAGCAGTCCTGCCCAAGCTTCCACAGTCATAAGGTAGAGCTAGGATTAGAACAGTAACAAAATAAATTAGCATACTCTTGAAGGAAAAGAAAAAAAAATGGCAACAGCTAATGTTTCTCTCCTGGGCTTAATGCCTTGCATCTTTTATCTCATGGAATCCTTTCAACAATCTTTTGTACATTGGCTTTTTTTTTTTTTTGAGATGGAGCCTCGCTCTGTCACCCAGGCTGGAGTGCAGTGGTGTGATCTCGGCTCCCTGCAACCTCCACCTCCCAGGTTCAAGCAATCCTCCTGCCTCAGCCTTTCAAGTAGCTGGAACCACAGGCGCCTGCCACCATGCCTGGCTAATTTTTTTGTATTTTTAGTAGAGACGGGGTTTTGTCATATTGGCCAGGCTGGTCTCGAACTCCTGAACTCCTGACCCATCTGCCTCAGACTTCCAAAGTGCTGGGATTACAGGCATGAGCCACCGCGCCCGGCCTAGATTGTCTTTTATATCCCCACTTCACACATGATAAAACAGAAATGAAAGCGTAGAGACATTAAGCAATCCATCCAAGGTCACACAGCAGTAGAGTCGGATCTGTCTGGCAGTAAAGGCTGTGATCTTGGCCACAGTATGACACACTCTCATCCTTCCCTTAACAAAGTCCACACCCATTGTATATGTGCCACCCCTGCGACTCAGGTGCTCCTGTCACTTGCAATTTCTCTCTTTACGTTTCAATTAATCTTTTTTTGTTTGTTTTTTGTTTTGAGACAAAGTCTTGCTCTGTCACCCAGACTGGAGTGCAGTGGCGTGATCCCGGCTCACTGCAACCTCCGCCTCTGGGTTCAAATCATTCTCCTGCCTCAGCCTTCCCAGTAGCTGGGACTATAGACGCATGTCACCATGCCCCGCTAATTTTTGTATTTTTTGTAGAGACAGGGTTTTGCCATGTTGTCTAGGCTGGTCTCAAACTCCTGACCTCAAGTGATCCACCCGCCTGGGCCTCCCAAAGTGCTGGGATTACAGGCATGGGCCACCATGCCCAGCCCTTTCAACTAATTTTATGAGACATACCCAACCTGACAAGGAAGATCCAGGCAAGCCTCACTGATGCGCATTGCTCATCTCTAACACAACCCAGCCAAAGTCACTGATGGAGAGAGAATCTCTTCCATAAATTAGAGCACAAAGTTGTTGAATCATAGTTAATTTATCCAAGAATAAACATTTCTGTTGGTTTCTGAACATTTGATTTAGAAATTACACAGACTTAAAGGAAGCATTTATAGTCACTGCAATGACACAGTGAATGTCAGATGCAGGTCCTAGTTATTAAGCACATTTGAAAGAAAGAAAGCTTTATCCGGTTTGAATTCAAGAGGCTTTACAAAAAAATGCATAGCTAAGATAATCAGTAAAAAGAGGAGTTAGGATTTTTGAATACAAGGCAAGCCAGTTTCAACCTCATTTTATCCTCTGCCTGTCCTCCCATTCATCTTGATAATGCTTTGTCAAGTCACTGCAAGCTTTTGCTTGAATTAACTAGCCATATTTTATTATGTCCAGAACACACACTAACAGAGACTGCAGAACAAAGGGTAAAAATCAAGGATAAAGGGAGGAAGGACAGCTCTGTATTACAGGTAGAAGAGTCTCTTCACTTCTACTGCAGATTGAGTCGGGAGAAACTGTGACTAAGAATAGCTACACGGCCGGGATTGGTCATACGAGCCCACAGGCACTGGCAGCTGAGGTGGCTGCTGTCTGTTTAAATTGCTTTCCGGTGGCGAACACTTAATTGTAATCGAGACAGAGTTCAGGTTTATTTTCTGCTCGTTCCCTGCATCCTGCTCTTGTTCTCGATAAGCTTTTCCCCTGCCCTGGCGCCCACTGCACCCTCCATTTCCCAAGGAGCCCAGCTAGCCCTGACAATGTGATTAAGTGTTCTCTGTAGACGTGAGTCCTTGCTTCTGCTGGGTGCCTCTCTGTGTCAGCAGCAAATCAGCCTGCAGACCAGGGGTAGTGTTTCTGGAGGATCAGGTGAGGATGCCTGGACTCTGCACAGTTGGAAGCTGTTCATGAGATAATGGTACCTCTTGTTTTCATGTGCAGCTTTATATCAACAGTCCCTTGGTTTCTCCCATTGGAAATCAGCTACAGATATGAGCCGTGTAAGAATATAAGTACTGTAGGCTGGGTGAGGTGGCTCACACCTGTAATCCTAGCACTTTGGGAGGCCAAGGCGGGCAGATCACTTGAGGTCAGGAGTTCGAGACCAGCTTGGCCAACATGATGAAAACCCATCTCTACTAAAAATACAAAAATTAGCTGGGCATGGTGGTGTACACCTGTAGTCCCAGCTACTTGGGAGGCTGAGGTAGGAGAATCACTTGAGCCGGGGAGGCAGAGGTTGCAGTGATCCAAGATCACGCCACTGCACTGCAGCCTGGGAGACAGAGGGAGACTCTGTCTCAAAAAAAAAAAAAAAAGAATGTAAGTATTGGATGTCCTGGCCAGAGCAATAAGGCAAGAGAAATAAATAAAAGGTGTCCAAATTAGAAAAGAGAAAGTCAAATTGTCCCTCTTTACTGTTAATATGATCTTATATCTAGAAAAACGCAGACTCCACCAAAAAACTCTTAAATCTAATAAATAAATTAAGTAACATTGTAGGATACAAAATTGATGTACAAAATCGGTAGCATTTCTTTTTTTTTTTGAGACGGAGTCTCGCTCTGTCGCCCAGGCTGGAGTGCAGTGGCGCGATCTCGGCTCACTGCAAGCTCCGCCTCCCGGGTTCACGCCATTCTCCTGCCTCAGCCTCCGGAGTAGCTGGGACTACAGGCGCCCGCTACCACGCCCGGCTAATTTTTTTGTATTTTTAGTAGAGACGGGGTTTCACCGTGTTAGCCAGGATGGTCTCGATCTCCTGACCTCGTGATCCGCCTGCCTCGGCCTCCCAAAGTGCTGGGATTACAGGCGTGAGCCACCGCGCCCGGCCCAAAATCGGTAGCATTTCTATACACCAATAATGAACTAGCTGAGAAAAAAATCAAGAAAGCAATCCTATTTATAGTAGCTATAAAAAAAGAATAAAACACTCAGGAATATACATTCAACAAAGGAGGTGAAAGAGCTCTACAAAGAGAACTACAAAACACTGATGACAGAAACTGAAGTGGACACATACAAATGGACTGACATCCCATGCTCATAAGCTGGAAGAAATAATATCATTAAAATTATCATATTGGCCAGGCATGGTGGCTCACGCACGCCTGTAATCCCAGCACTTTGGGAGGCCGAGGCAGGTGGATCACTTGAGGTCAGGAGTTTAAGACCAGCCTAGACAAACACAGTGAAACCCCATCTCCACTAAAAATACAAAAATTAGCTAAGCGTAGTGGCAGGCGCCTGTAATCCCAGCTACTTGGGAGGCTGAGGCATGAGAATCACTTGAACCCAAGAGGCGGAGGCTGCAGTGAGCTGAGATAGCACCACTGTACCCTAGCCTGGGAAAAAGTGAGACTGTCAAAAAAAAAAAAAAAAAAAAAAAGACCACATTGCCCATAGCAATCTACAGATTCAATGCAATCCCTATCAAAATACCAATATCATTTTTCACAGAATTAGAAAAAAAATCATAAAATTCTTATGGAACCAAAAAAGAGCCTGAATAGCCAATGCAATTCTGAGAAAAAAGAACAAAGCTGGAGGTATCACACTACCTGACTTCAAAATATGTTACAAAGCTATAGTAAACAAAACAGCATGGTATTAGTATAAAAGACACATACACTGATGGAACAGAATACAGAATACAGAAATAAATACATGTATTTATAGCCAACTGATTTTCAATAAAAGTGCCAAGAAGATACACTGAGGGAAGGACACTCTCTTCAATAAACGGTGCTGAGGAATGAAAGTGGACCCTATCTCTCACCATATACAAAAGTCAACTCAAGATGGATTGGAGACTTAAATATAAGACCCAGAACTAATAGAAGAAAACACAGGGAAAATACTTCAGGACATTAGTCTAGGCAGATTTTATGGCTAAGATCTCAAAACAACAAAAAACTAAAACAAAAATAGACAAATAGAACTATATTAAATGAAAAAGCTTCTGCACAGCAAAGGAAACAATAGAGTGAAGAGACAACCTGTCGAATGGGAGAAATTATTTGCAAACATTCATCCTACAAGGGATTAATATCCTGAATACACAAGGAACTCAAATGAGTCAACAATAAAATGTTTAAAATGAGCACGGTGGCTCATGCCTGTAATCCCAGCATTTTGGGAGGCCAAGGCAGGCAGATCATGAGGTCACGAGTTTGAGACCAGCCTGGCCAATGTGGTGAAACCCTGTCTCTACTAAAAATACAAAAATTAGCCAGGTGTGGTGGCAGGCGCCTGTAATCCCAGCTACTTGGGAGGCTGAGGCAGGAGAATCACTAGAACCCAAGGAGGCGGAGGTTGTAGTGAGCTGAGATTGTGCGATTGCACTCCAGCCTGGGCAACAAGAGCAAGACTCCAACTAAAAAAAAAAAAAAAAAAAAGGTCCCATTAAAAAGTGGGCAAATGGCCAGGCGTGAGGGCTCATGCCTGTAATCCTAGCACTTTGGGAGGCTGAGGTGAGTGGATTGCTTGAGTCTAGAAGTTCAAGACCAGCCTGGGCAACATGGTGAAACCCTGTGTCTACTAAAAATACAAAAAATTAGCCAGGTATGGTGGCACATGCCTGTAGTCCCAGCTACTCAGAGGGCCGAGGTGGGAGGATCACCTGAGCTCAGGAGATCAAGACTGTAGTGAGCCCTGATAGTACCACTGCACTCCAGCCTGGACAACAGAGTAAGACCTTGTTTAAAAAAAAAAAAAAAGTGGGCAAATGACAACATATTTCTCAAAAGAGGACATACAAATGGCCAATAGGTACATGAAGAAACTTCTAGACTCAAGCAATCCACTCACCTCAGCCTCCCAAAGTGCTAGGATTACAGGCATGAGCCCTCATGCTTGGCCATTTGCCCACTTTTTAATAGGACCTTTTTTTTTTTTTTTTTTTGAGATGGAGTCTTGCTCTTGTTGCCCAGGCTGGAGTGCAATGGCACAATCTCAGCTCACTGCAACCTCCACCTCCTGGGTTCAAGCGATTCTCTGCCTCAGCCTCCCGAGTCACTAGGATTACAGTCACTCATTATCACTAATCATCAGAGAAATGTAAATCAAAGACACAATGAGATAATCACATTACCCCAGTTAGAATGGCTATTACTGAGACCGCTTTTGCAAAGATTCTGACAGTGAGAGAATCTAGCATGGCTGACTCGACCTTCCTTCTAGCCTCGCAAGCTGGCTGTCTTTGCTCATTCCTGGTCATAGGCCAAGCTAACCATAGGAGGAATTTAGTTTACATTTAACTTGGAAGCAAAGATGGTAATAGTCCCTCCTTAAAACTGACACCCTCTTTGCTCAGGGGCCAAAACTCACCTTTGTAAAAGGTGATTAGGATTGGCTGGGCGCGGTGGCTCACGCCTGTAATCCCAGCACTTTGGGAGGCAGAGGTGGGCGGATCATGAGGTCAGGAGATCGAGACCATCCTGGCTAACACAGTGAAACCCCGCCTCTACTAAAAATACAAAAAAAAAAAAAAATTAGCCGGATGAGGTGGCGGGCACCTGTAGTCCCAGCTACTCGGTAGGCTGAGGCAGGAGAATGGCGTGAACCCGGTAGGCGGAGCTTGCAGTGAGCTGAGATTGTGCCACTGCACTCCAGCCTGGGCAACAGAGCGAGACTCCATCTCAAAAAAAAAAAAAGGTGATTAGGATTAAAGGAGGGGCCTGAATTCCGCTAAAATGTAGACATAGTTTCTACAATTGCTTACTGTGAGAAGCCATGTGGCCAGAGGTCACAAAATTTATGAACTTCCCCAATTGCTTCTATAGGTAACATAATTATTGTAGAACCTAAGATTGGTCTTTTAAGATGTTTTTCGGACTTTGGTGTTCTGGCAACCGACTGACCCAACCTGGACCTGTGACTCATGACTCAACCAGTCCTGTGGCCCCACCCAGAAGCAGACTCAGTACAGGACAATTTTCCACACCCCTCGGACTTCATCCTTAACCAATCAGCAGCACCCATTCCCTAGGTCTTTGCCCACCAAATTATTCATTAAAACTCTAGCCTCTGAGTTCTCAGGGAGATCAATGTGAGTGGTAACTAGTTCTTTCACGTGACTGGCCTTGCGTTAATTAAACTCTTACTTTACTGTAACACCACAGTCTCAGCGAATTGGTTTTGTCTGTGCAGCACACAGGAAGAATCTGTCAGGTAATCACATTATTAAAAAGACCAAAAATAACAGATGCTGGTGAGGATGCTGAGAAAAAGAAACTGTACACAGTTGGTGGGAATGTAAAGTTGTACAACCATTATGGAAAACAGTAACAGATTTCTCCAAAAACAAAAACAAAACCACTATTCAATCCAGCAATCCCATTACTGAATATTTTACCCAAAGGAAAATAAATCGGTATATCAAAGGGATACCTGTACTTGCATGTTTATTGCAGCACTATTCACAATAGCCAAGAGATGGAATCAACCTAAGTATCCATCAGTGGATGAACAAATAAAGGAAATGTGGTACATATACACAATGAAATACTATTGGTTCATGAAGAAGAATAAAATCATATCATTTGTGGCTGGGGTCAGTGGCTCACTCCTATAATCCCAGCACTTTGGGAGGCTGAGGAGGGCAGATCTTTTGAGGTCAGGAGTTCGAGACTAGCCTGCGCAACACGGCGAAACCCCGTCTCTACTAAAAATACAAAAAAATTAGCCAGGCATGGTGGTGCGCGCCTGTAATCCCAGCTACTCGCCCAGCTACTCAGGAGGCTGAGGCAGGGGAACTGCTTGAACCTGGGAGGTGGAGGTTGCAGTGAGTGGCGATCGTGCCACTACACTCCAGACTGGGCAACAGAGCGAGACTTTGTCTCAAAAAAAAAATATATATATATATATATATGTATATAAATCATATCATTTGCAGTAACATGGATGGAACTGGATGTCATTATGCTAAGTAATATAAGCCAGGCATAGAAAGACACAAATTGCATGTTCTCACTCATATGTTGGAGCTAAAAAACTTGATCTCATGGAAGAAGAGAGTAGAACGATAGATACCAGACGCTGGGAAGGGTATGCAGGTGGAAAAGGGTAGATGAAGAGAGGCTGGTTAATGGGTACAAACATACAGTTAGATAAAAGAAGTAAGTTATAATGGTCAATAGCAGATGATGGTAACTATAGTTAGCAACAATTTATTGTATATTTCAAAGTACCTAGAAGAGAGGACTTAAAGTATTACCAACACATAGAAATAATAAATACTCTTCAGTATCTACTTCCCAAAAAAAGAAAAAATAAATAATCATCATGGGGTGATGGATACCACAAATACCCTGACTTGATCATTACACATTCTATGTGTGTAACAAATACTCACATGTACCCCATAAGTATGTAAAATACTATAAAAGAAAAAAAGAATATAATTATTGACTTCAAGATCCCATTTTGGGGCCGAGCAATGTGGCTCATGCCTGTAATCCCAGCACTTTGGAGGCCGAGGCAGGAGGATCATTTGAGCCCAGGAGTTTGAGGCCAGACTGGGCAACATAGTGAAATCTCATCTCTACAAATAATTTAAAAATTAGCCAGGTGTGGTGGCACACACCTGTGGTCCCAGCTACTCAGGAGGCTGAGGTGAGAGGATCACTTGAGCCCAGGAGGCCAAGGTTGCAGTGAGGTGGGATGGTGCCAGTGCACTCCAGCCTGGGCAACAGAGAGAGACCCTGTTTCAAAAAAAAAAAGAAAATCCTATTTGGGTCTTTCTTGCTGTTATTAACTTAAAAACTTAAAAAGTGTGAGTATAGCTTACTCACACTTCCCATTTTACCTAAGCTCCTAAGGACAGCCTCAGGTTGGAGCATATGCAGGTGAAGAATCTAGGACAAAACACTTTTCTGTAACTTACCCAAGGAAATGCCATATTAATATTAGCTTTGAGTGTTTCAGTGTAACCTGTCCCTGGCAAATATTTCTTATGGTTTCTGCTGTTACATTGGGTACCCTTCCTTCTTGTCTTTTGAGGTTAGATATGTTCCTCCTGACGAAATTGTTAGCAATTTCTTTTAACGTTCTTTCTTTTTTTTTTGAGATAGGATCTTGCTCTGTCACCCAGGCTGGAGTGCAGTGGCACGATCTCAGCTCACTGCAACCTCTGCCTCCCGTGTTCAAGTGATTCTCCTGCCTCAGCCTCCCGAGTAGCTGGGATTACAGGTGTGCACCACCACATCTGGCTAATCTTTTTATTTTTAGCAGAGATGGAGTTTCACCATGTTTTCCCTCCTGGTCTTGAACTCCTGGCCTCAGGTGATCCACCTGCTTCGGCCTCTCAAAGTGCTGGGATTACAGGCATGAGCCACTGCCTGGCCTTTTACATTATTTCTTGATGATCAATTGAGTGGACTTGAAAGTCAAATTACCTAATTTGACTTTAAGATACCAGATTGCTAAACCAGTTCTTCCAAAAGCAGAGAGCTCAGGCTGCCCCAGGTGGCCAGCCCTGGGAAAGTGGGGAGCAGCCACAGCTCCCCCCGTAGCCCACCCCCAGCAGGTCTTCCAGGGTGGCTTGGGGCTGGCCTCACCACCAGGAAAGGGATAAGTCTGCAGACCTGTATCCTGGTCAAGACTCAATTGGCTACAAAAGAGCTTCCCAACCAGCTCCCAGAACCCAAGGACGGGAGGCTCAGATGCCTCCCAGAAGGAAAGAAACCCAGGAACTGGACCGGTTTATGAACAAAGGCAGCTGCCCCCTGGGTTTCTCTCTTCCCTCTTCTGAGAAGTCATCTGTTTCTCTCTACTGTGTCTACTTCACTCTTCTTTCCGTGCAGACTGGATTCTTTCATTGCTGCTGAAAGTGTGCTGAAAAAAACGGTAAAATTCCAGGCACAGATGATATCCTTCTAGGCAAGGACTTGGCATCCCTGAATTCAGCTGTGTTCCCTGAAACCAAAGAGTGTAGGGAGACGAAGAGCTCTGTAGGCAGAACAAATGGCATGCGCAGAGGTATGGAGGTGGGAGAGGTGTGGACAGATTCAAGGGCTTCCACACTGGAGTGAAGAAGGGAGAGGAAGGTAGGTGCAGATCCTGGAGGGCAGGAGTTGGGATTTTACTCTGAATGTAATGGGAGGGAGCGGAGGGGTCTACTGAAGAATTCGGAGTGAGAAATTGACATGACCTGATTTGCATTGTAGGGGGATGACAGGAGAAATTCAGCAGCCTCTCAGGATTAGAGGCAGCCAAGAGGTCCCCAGGGTTTTAAGCAGATACAAACGTCAGGAGCAAGCAGGCACAGAAACAGTCGTACATGCTGTTGTGTGAGCAAGACCGGTGAAATCCTAGCTCTCTAGCCTGTTGGAGCAGAGATAGCTCACACAAAAGACCCAACCCATGACAAATATGACAACGCTCTGAGGACAGGTTGTCAGCAAGCCTTCTCTAACAAAAATCCTTCATTAAATGTGACTGAGTGGGGGTGGGAATGGAGGGGACACACTACCGGATTTCTAGAATTTCTATACTAAGGAATCACTCTGAAGGTGTTGGGCTACTGCGTTCATCTGTGCACACATTTGTACAGGAGGGTAAGTGCTTATGTAGCTTTCTAGCAGGCACTGTCTTTATCACTTCGTTTGCCAATTGAAAATGATCTTTGCACTCCAGCCTGGGTGACAGAACGAGACCCCATCTCTTAAAAAATGGGGTCAGTGGTGGCAGTTCATGCCTGTAATCCTAGCAATTTGAGAGGCTGAGGCAGGGGAGGATCACTTGAAGCCAGGAGTTGAAGGCTAGCCTGGCAAGAAAGTGAGGCCCTATTTCTTCAGTCAATCAAATAAAAAGAAAATGATCTTTGGCAGCTGAACCCAACCTCTCTACCCCACTGCAAGGCCCCATTGCAGTGGTCCCTATACAAAAAATATTTACATATATATATATATATATATATATATATATATATATATGAAAATGATCTTTAACACCCTTCTGCTGATCAGTGAATCCTCTAGTACAGATTTTTTTTTTGAGATAGAGTCTTGCTCTGTCCCCCAGGCTGGACTATAGTGGCATGATCTTGGCTCACTGCAACCTCCACCTCCTGGGTTCAAGCAATTCTCCTGTCTCAGCCTCCCAAGTAGCTGGGACTACAGGCGCATGCCACCACGCCCAGCTAATTTTTGTATTTTTAGTAGAGACAAGGTTTCACCATATTGGTCAGACTGGTCTCGAACTCCTGACCTCAGGTGATCCACCCGCCTCAGCCTCCCAAAGTGCTGGAATTATAGGTGCAAGCCACTGTGCCCAGCCCCTCTAGTACAGATTAAATGAGGTATCTGAAGTACCTTCTGTGGGTGGAGTTTTGATTAGGGCCTGGGCTTGTTGTTGTTGTTGTTGTTTTTGAGACAGTCTCTCTCTGTCACCCAGGCTGGAGTGCAATGGCGCCATCTCAGCTCACTGCAGCCTCTGCCTCACGGGTTCAAGTGATTCTCGTGCCTCATCTCCTGAGTAGCTGGGACTACAGGTGCACTCCACCACACCTGGCTAATTTTTGCATTTTTAGTAGAAACAAGGTTTTGCCATGTTGCCCAGTCTGGTCTTAAACTCCTGAACTCAAGTGACCCGTCCACCTCAACCTCCCAAAGTGCTGGGATTACAGGTGTGAGCCGCCGCACCTAGCCTTCACTCTTTTTTTTATTGTGGTAAATATGCTAATAAAATTTATCATTTTAATCATTTTAAGTGTGCAATTCAGCCGTATTAAGTACATGAATATTATTGTGTAATCATCATCACTACCATCCATCTTCAGAACTTTTTCATCTTTCCAAACTAAATCTCTGTACCTATAAAACACAAATGCCCCATTATCCCCTCCTCCCAAACCCTGGGAAACACCAGTCTACTTCCTGTCTCTATGAATTTGACTATTCTAAATACCTCATATAAGTAGAATCATACAATATTTGTCCTCTTGTGTCTGGCTTATTTCACTTAGCATGCTTTCAAGCTTCATCTAGGTTGTAACCTGTATCAGAATTGTATTCTTTGTAAAGGTTGAAAAATATCAGGCTCAGGGTCTTGGAAATGTTAACTAACAGCTCCTAGAATGTAGATTAAAGTTAACCTGCACAAACATACATATGTCACACTGGACATCTGTGCTGTAATGTAAATTAGGACAACATAATAAGGGGGAGATTGTAAGGGCCTAATGATAACAGTCTGCCGCGGTGACAATGGTGGGAGAGAAACAAGTACCAAAAGCTCTCAGGAGACAGAACGAATCAGGTTTCATTACTGGATGAGGGAGATGTGGAGTTGGGCATGACTTGAAGTTTTCTGGCTTGATGAACTAGCATGATATGAAATACAAGAGAAAAAATTGGTTTATAGGAAAAGGAGGTGAATGCACTTTGATGTTCTTGTTGACGTGCGCTGAGGCAACTGGATAGTGTGTTCTGGATCACAGAAAAGAGACTGGGCTAAGGTACACTTTCGGGCATTCTCAGCAAGTAAGTGGCTACTGGAAGATTCCAGATTTTGCCACTTTGGCAAATAAAGGTTATTTCGAACTGAAGGCATTTGAGTATAGATTTTTTTCCAAACTCCTTTACCTGCCTAAAAGCAAAGCCTCCCAAAAGAGGTCATAAATTCCCTGTCCTGGAGCAGAGAAGGGATGTCAGCACCACACCCAGACAGACGTTGTTGCAAAATGATCACATCTTACATCCAGTCTTCTAAGGGCCGTTTATCTTTCCTAAGAGTCATAGATTTTTCTACAAGTATCCCTAACCCTCCTCCCTCCTTCTATTAAGGGGATACACAAGCCCGCAATTCTAATAGCCTCCTTGAGTCACATTTTTCTGGGCATTCCCATACATATGTGAATAAAAATCTGTCTTTTCTCTTGCAGATCTGTCTTTTGTCTGTTTAACTCACAGACCTCAATAAAGGTAAGATAAATAAATAAAGGGCAAAAGAAAATTTTTTCCTCCCAAACACTGCTAAAGTTGTAAAAGGGGCTGAGTTCACTTAAGAAGGAGATAGATGGGCAGGCGCGGTGGCTCACGCCTGTAATCCCAACAATTTGGGAGGCCGAGGTGGGCAGATCATTTGAGGTCAGGAGTTCGAGACCAGCCTGGACAACATGGTGAAACCCTGTCTCTACAAAAATACAAAAAATTGACTGGGTGTGGTAGTACACACCTGTAATCCCAGTTACTCGGGAGGCTGTAGCAGGAGAATCGCTTGAGCCCAGGAGTCAGAGGCTGCAGTGAGCCGAGATTGCACCACTGCACTCCAACCTGGGTGACAGAGCAAGACTCTGTCTCTAAATAAATAAATAAATAAATGGAGATAGAGAATGAGAGAAAGGAGAAGGCCTAGGATGGGGCCTTGAGGAAGAGCCATATTAACAAAAAATCAAAAATAAGTCTGCAAAACAGTCCAAAGGGCAGTGGCCTAGAGATAGACAAAACTGGGAAGAAGAGATTTCCCAAGGGAAGTGGTCAACAGCGTCAAATGCTGCGGGGTATGAACAAAGATAGAGGCAGAGACGTGTTCTCCGTAGGTGGCAGCTGGGACAAACAGACAGCAGCCTGCTGGAGTGGCAGGCACAGACACCATATGGCAAGAGCATTGGGGAATGAGGCAGAGGTGAAAACCTAGTGCTATATAGACTGTTCTTTCAAGAATCTGGATTGTAAAAGAAAAGCAATCTCTTTGGTCACTGAGCAAAGTCTTGCGGTTAATTTTTTTTTTTAATGTATGGGTGTGGTAACAAAATGTATAACACAAAATTTATCATCTTAAACCATTTCTAAGCGTATAGGTCAGTTGTATCAAGTACATTCACATGGTTGTGCAACCAACTTCCAGAAGTTCTTTTTTTTAATTAAAAATAAATAAATAAGGCTGGGTGTGGTGGCTCACGCTGTAATCCCAGCACTTTGGGAGGCCAAGGCAGGCAGATCACGAAGTCAGGAGATCAAGACCATCCTGGCTAATGCAGTGAAACCCCGTCTCTACTAAAAATACACACACACACAAAATTGGCCAGGCGTGATGGCAGGCGCCTGTGGTCCCAGCTACTCGGGAGGCTGAGGCAGCAGAATCGCTAGAACCCAGGAGGCGGAGGTTGCAGTGAGCTGAGATTGGGCCACGGCACTCCAGCCTGGGCAACAGAGTAAGACTCCATCTTAAAAAAAAAAAATAAAGATGTTAGACAAAAAGCAAATTCGAGTTCAAAATAGGTCATAAAGCAGCACAGGCAACTTGCACCATCAACAATGCATTTGGCCCAGGAACTGCAAATGAACATACAGTGTAGTGATGGTTCAAGAAGTTTTGTAAAGGAGACGAGAATCTTGAAGATGAGGAGGGTAGCGGACAGCCATCAGAAGCTGACGACGACCAATTGAGAGCAATCATCAAAGGTGATCTTCTTACAACTACCCGACAAGTTGCCAAGGAACTCACTGTCGACCATTCTATGGTCGTTTCGCATTTGAAGCAAATTGGAAAGGTGAAAAAAGCTCCATAAGTGGGTGCCTCATGAGCTGAGCGAAAATATTTAAAAATCGTCATTTTGAAGTGTCATCTTCTCTTATTCTACACAACAACAACGAACCATTTCTCAATCGGATTGTGACATGAGACGAAAAGTGGATTTGATACAACCACCAGTGGTTGGACTGAGAAGAAACTCCAAAGCACTTCCCAAAGCCAAATTTTTACCAAAAAAAGGTCATGGTCACTGTTTGGTGGTCTGCTGCTGGTCTGATCCGCTACAGCTTTCTGAATCCTAACGAAACCATTACATCTGAGAAGTATGCTTAGCAAATCAGTGAGATGCACCAAAAACTGCAATACCTGCAGCTGGCATTGGTCAACAGAAAGGGCTCAGTTCTTCTTCACAATAACATAGGACTGCATGTCGCACAACCAATGCTTCAAAAGTTGAAAGAATTGGGCTACGAAGTTTTGCCTCATCCGTCATATTCACCTGACCTCTCACCAATTGACTACCAGGCGTCTTGACAACTTTTTGCAAGGAAAATGCTTCCACAACCAGCGGGGTGCAGAAAATGCTTTCCAAGAGTTCGTTGAATCCCAAAGTACAGATTTTTATGCTACAGGAATAAACAAACTTATTTCTTGTTGGCAAAAATGTGTTGATTGTAGTGGTTCCTATTTTGATTAATAAAGATGTGTCTGGGCCTAGTTATAATGATTTAAAATTCATGGGCCAAACCCACAATTACTTTTGTGCAATCCCACCAACAGTGCACTAGAGTTCAAATTTCTCCACATCCTCACCAACATTTTTTATTTTCTGTTGTTTTGAAAGTAGCCAGGCTGGGCGTGATGGCTCACACCTGTAATCCCAGCACTTTGGGAGGCCAAGATGGGCGGATCACGAGGTCAGGAGATCGAGACCATCCTGGCTAACACGGTGAAACCCCATCTCTACTAAACAAAATACAAAAAATTAGCTGGGCGTGGTGGCGGGCGCCTGTAGTTCCAGCTACTCGGGAGGCTGAGGCAGGAGAATGGCATGAACCCAGGAGGTGGAGCTTGCAGTGAGCCAAGATCGCGCCACTGCACTCCAGCCTGGGCGACAGACAGAGTGAGACTCCGTCTCAAAAAAAAAAAAAAAAAAAAAAAAAGGAGCCATCCTAGTGGTTGTGAGGTGAGTCATTTGAATATCATTTCTATTTATTGAAGAAATGTCTATTCAAGTCCTTTGCCCTTTTACATCGGGTCATTTGACTTTTTTGTTGTTGAGTTGCAGGAGTTCTTTCTGTATTCTGGATAGTAACTCCTTTTCAGGTATATGATTTGTACATATTTTCTGCCACTCCATCAGTTACCTTTTCAGTCTTTTGATTGTGTTCTTTAATGCAAAGAAATTTGTAGTTTTTTTTTGTTTTTTTGAGACAAAGTCTCGTCCTGTTGCCCAGGATGGAGTGCAGTGGTGCAGTCTCGGCTCACTGCAACCTCTACCTCCCGGGTTCAAGCAATTCTCCTGCTTCAGCCTCCTGTGTAGCTGGGACTACAGGCACGTGCCACCACACCCGGCTAATTTTTGTACTTTTAGTAGACATGGGGTTTCACCATGTTGCCTAGGCTGGTCTCGAACTCCTGACCTCAGGTGATCCACTGGCCTCTGCCTCCCAAAGTGCTGAGGTTACAGGTGTAAGCCACCATGCCCAGCCAGTTTATAGTTTTGATGCTGTCTGATTTACGCATTTTTACCATTGTTACCTATGCTTTTTGTATCATGTCTGGGAAACACTTGCCAAATCCAACGTCAGCTTTTCCCCTGTTTTCGTCTAGGAGTTTAATAGTTCTAAGTTTTATATTTAGTTCTTTGATCCATTTTAAGTTGCTTTTCATGTATGGTATAAAGTAAGGACTCAATTTCATTTGTTTGCATATGGAAATACAGTTTTTCCAACACCATTTTTTGAAAGGCTGTTCTTTCTTCCTTGAACGGTCTTGGCATCTTTGTCAAAAGCCATTTAGCTGGGTGAAGTGGCAGACATATGTAGTCCTCACTACTTAGGAGGCGGGGGTAGGAGAATTGCTTGAGGCCAGGAATTCAAGGCCAGCAAGACCCCATTTCAAAAAAATAATAAGAATTTAAACAAATCATTTGGCTGAACATGCATGGGTCTATTTCTGAGTTCTCTATTATATTCCACTGGTTTATATGCCTGTCTGTATGCATACCATATTCTTTTGATTACTGTAGTTGTATAATAAGTTTTGAAATCAAGAAGTGTAACACCTCCAACTTTGTTCTTTTTCAAGATTATTTTAGCTATTCAGGGTCCCTTGAGAGTTTATATAAATTTGGGAATAGACTTTTCTGCCATTGGGATTTTAATAGGGGTTGCATTGAATCTGTTGATCTATTTGTGTGTGTGGTTTTTTTGTTTGTTTTTTGTTTGTTTGAGATGGAGTCTTACTCTTGTTGCCCAGGCTGGAGTGCAATAGCACAGTCTCGGCTCACTGCAACCTCCTCCTCCTGGGTTCAAGTGATCTCCTGCCTCAGCCTCCCGAGTAGCTGGGATTACAGGCGCCTGCCACCACACCCAGCTAATTTTTGTATTTTTAGTAGAGACAGCGTTTCACCATGTTGGCCAGGCTGGTCTCAAACTCCTGACCTCAGGTGATCCATCTACCTCAGCCTCCCAAAGTGCTGAGATTATAGGTGTGAGCCACCACGCCCAGCCTATTTGTGTAGTATTGATATTTTAACAATATCATGTCTTTCAATCCATGAACATGAGAAGTCTTTTCATTTATTTGTGTCTTCTTTCATTTATTTCAGCCATGTTTTCAATGCACAAGTTTTTTGCCTCATTGGTTAAGTAAATTCTGAAATATTTCATTCTTTTTCATAATAATTTTTCTGTTAATTTCCTATTCAGATTGTTCATTGTTAGCATATAAAAATGCAACTAATTTTTGTATGACTTTATATCCTACAACTTTACTAAACACATTCATTCTAACTGTGTATGTGTGTTTGTATGTGTGTAATCATTAGGGCTTGCTGCATGTAAGCCCAGATGATCTGTGAACACTTCCTTTCCAATTTGGTTGCCTCTGTCTGTTTATTTTTAAACCTAAAATAGATTTCAACATTTCTATAAAAGATAAAGTCAATAGAGGAAGTGATTAAAGATGGGGGTGGGTGAAACTATCCATGGAACCCATGTACTGGCATTAGCCTAGTATTCAAATAGCAGCTTCTGTTACCTCCATCCACCAGGATGCTCCAATAAAGATACAAGAGTTGCCTGTATGGTTGAGTTTGAGAATTAATGAGATCCCAGTGGAGCAGAAAGACAGGAAATGCTCTGTTTGGGGCTAAAAAGTTGGAAAACCCAAAGTGACTCTTTTCCAGTGTGTTAACAGTTCCTACCTGCAGAGATGCTACCTGGACACACAGACAGAGGCACAAACCTCCCGGAGTGGATGAGAAATCTGCGTGATGGGCATGCAGTGCACAGAGGACAACATGACCAACGACCTCTTCATCACAGCCATCTACTATAGAGGGCACAAAAATGAAATGGTGGACAAAAATACAAGGCCCAACATTACAAACTAAACAATGGTTTCATATGAGAGATCTACTGTTTAATTACGATATGAGGGAAAAAAAAGGAGACCACCTATTATTAAAGATCAAAGTGTCAGCAGAGGTCATATTCTACAGGCATTGTGTCTTCACTAAATTGGAGCTGAATATGATTAAAATCCTGCATTTAAAAGTGGAAGTGTTTTAAAGCATTTCCTTCCTTCCTTCCTTCTTTCCTTCCTTCCTCTCTCCCTCCCTCCCTCCTTTCTCTTTTCTTTTCTTTCTTTTCTTTCTTTCTTCCTTCCTTCCTTCCTTCCTTCCTTCCTTTCTTTCCTAGACAGAGTCTTCCTGTCACCCAGGCTAGAGTGCAGTGGCACGGTCTCTGCTCACTACAGCCTCTGCCTCCTGGGTTCAAGTAATTACCCTGCCTCAGCCTCCAGAGTAGCTGAGACTACAGGTGTGCACCACCACATCTGGCTAATTTTTGTATTTTTAGTAGAGAACAGGGTTTCACCATGTTGACCAGGCTGATCTCGAACTCCCGACCTCAGGTGGTCCACCCGCCTTGGCCTCCCAAAGTGCTGGGATTACAGGTGTGAGCCATTGTGCCTGGCCAAAGCATTTACTTCAGTGAAATGATGGGGCCTCAAAAGTTCTAAAAATGTGTGGCCCCTCAAATTCTTTTTGTGTATGTGTGTGTGAGCCAAAGATTTATTTCTTCATTTCTTGCATTTGAAGTACTCTTGGATGACATCCTTGGCCTGAGACTCCTTACCATAGTCCTTAACTACTACACAACTGCAACCAACCACTTTACAGGGTTTCCCTTCTCTGTCAATTTTACAGAGGCCTATCCTTTCCCCTAGTTTCTTGTTGTCATCAACCTTAATTAGGTTGATTTGGTGTTCATGGCAAAGGGCCTCCACGACTTGACATACATAGGCTCATCACAGTTGGGTGCAAGCACACAAAGATGGACTTGGCACTTGTCTAAGGCTTTGGCAGCTTCATGAATTCCACGTGCTAGGCCATCATGGATGAGGGTGGTCTTCAGCACCTCTTGTAAAGCAGTATTAACGTCCATTACACCTCCAGCAGCAATGCCTTCCTTGGCCATGGCGGTGGGTTACAGGTGAAGCTGAATCTTGAAGGCACCCAAGCCTCTGCCTCCGCACGACTCGGCAGCGGCAGAGAAAGAGCCTCAAATTCTTAGCGTGTTAAAAATTTCTGCCTAGATCTGAGAGACCTACTCTTACCATTGTCAAGCCAACCTATTGTGTCTTTTACAAATATTGACTTTTACAATATTGACTTTAGTTACTGCATTGACTTTAGTTACTGCACTGACTTTAGTTACTGCTTCGACATTTCATCTAAGTGGAATTAACTGGAAACTTCTCTTCGGCCTCCCTTGCAAAGTCATTCTTTCCACAATGGGCTATTTACCTTTCTCTGTTTCTGATGCAAAAGCCTCTTGGGCCTCTAGGGAAATATCTTTCAGATCCGAGGACTATTCTTTTTTTTTTTTTTTTTTAATTTTGAGACAGAGTTTTGCTCTTGTCGCCCAGATTGGAATGCAATGGTGTGGTCTCGATTCACTCCAACTCCGCCTCCCAGGTTCAAGTGATCCTCCTGCCTCAGCCTCCCAAGTAGCTGGGATTACAGGGGCCCGCCACCATGCTTGGCTAATTTTTGTATTTTTAGTAGAGATGGGGTTTCACCATGTTGGCCAGGCTGGTCTCGAACTCCTGACCTCAGGTAATCCACCCATCTCAGCCTCCCACAGTGCTGAGATTACAGGCATGAACCACCGTGCCCAGCCAAAGACTGTCCTATATTGAACTCGGACATTTAAATGTACATATAATTTGCCACTCCAAAAAATAACTTGAAATTTTCATTCATAACTATTAGGTCTGAATGTAGGTAGTGTTTTAGTGTCATTGTCTAAAATTCTGGATCCTCTCAGCCCCAAGCATGAAAAAAAGGCCATTGTACCTACAGTTCAATTTCAGTTGTTTTTGGTTGAGCACCCCTTGGTTTTTTTATTTGCAGATGAGATGATCACAGCTGATTCTGCCTCTGTGGTCACAGTACAGGTTCTCCTTGTAGCACCGTCTTCGTTGTGAAGTTGTTCTGTGACTCTGCCTGCCGTTAAATGAACTCATTTCCCACTCACACACCTGCCTCTGAGAGCTTGATGCTGATCCTATTCGGAAACCAAGCAGTGCAGCAGCCTCACAGAATAGGGCTTCAGCCAAACTCGGACATGAGAAACACTGAGGCCTCAGCTCAGATAGGAACAGTAACCACTGAGAATTTGTATTTGCTAAAGTCAAGAAGAATCTACCACAGTCCTCTTTATAAAACATCTGAAAATCCTTAGACTTGCAAATTTACATGTAATTTATTCATCCTTTAAACACAAACACATAGCATTTTTTAAACACCAAAACCCCCAAATATTTATTATTTCACATTTTCTGAGGATCAGGAACCCAGAAATGGCTTAGCTGGTTGGTCCTGACTCAGGGACTCTCATGAGATTGCATTTAAGCTGTCGGCCAGGGGCTGTCATCTCAAGGATCACTTGACACTGGACTTTACTTCCAAATTCACTGTCGTAGTTGTTCATAGGTATTGGTTCTCAACTCGCTAGGGCAGGAGGCTTCAGCCCCTTACCACACAGGCCTCTCCACTGGGTGGCTTACAAGATGGCAGCCTGCTTTCCTCAGACTGAGAGATGAGAGGGAGGATCCAAGGTGGTAGCCCAAGTCTTTAACCTCAAAAGTGATACCAGGGTTGGGCACACAGTCCAACCCTGGTAAAATATGATACGTAGCATTTTACTTCATAGCACTAATGCTCAAAGTTGTGGATTAATAGGAAGAACATGCTATAAATAAATGTATATGAATATACTGGGGCCAGATACTGTGGCTCATGCCTGTAATCCCAGCCAAGGTGAGTGGATCACCTGAGGTCAGGAGTTCAAGACCAGCCTGGCCAAAATGGTGATACCCTGTCTCTACTAAAAATACAAAAACTGGCCAGGTGTGGTGGCAGTCGCCTGTAATCCCAGCTACTCCGGAGGCTGAGGCACGAGAATCACTTGAACCCAGGAAGCAGAAGTTGCAGTGAGCCAAGATCGTGCCATTGCAGAGTGAGACTCTGCCTCAAAAAAAAGTATATATATATTTTTGGTAGAGACGGGGTTTTGCCATGTTGCCCAGGCTGGTCTCGAACTCCTGAGCTCCTCAGCCTCCCAAAGTGCTAGGATTACAGGTGTGAGCTACTGCGCCCGGCCTGTACTAGACTTTTACGTGACTGGTGTGTTGACACCAGCATCACCACAGACACGTGTAATGTGTGACAATGGCTCCTACATTACCAGGCAATAGGAATTTCTCAGCTCCATTATCATCTTATGGGACCACCATCATATATGTGGCCCTTCATTGACCTAACCATCTTACCTGGTGCAGACTGTACTCAAATTAGTAATTAAAATAGAATGAGATGAAACACATATAAATGGAAGTTACCTGTTTTCATTTCCACCTCAAGAGTCCTCTGAGAGCCTGCTGGTTGGGCATGGCCCTGTGTGCAGCACCTTTGTCATTACTTAGAATTGTTGCTCATGGAAAATTCTAGAGAATCTCAGTCTCAGAATTCTTGCATTCATGGGAAATCGTGATAGGCTTAGAGTGCAACCAGAAGAGAGAATCTGAATTAAGGGGGCTTTAATGATCATACCCAATGATTATTTTCAAGATAAATAGTTTTCCTCATTTTCTAGGTCCTAAGGGCAGATTAATGGGTTGTAATTCCTGTTGTTTTCATCAATTTGTCCTCTAGAAAATAAGTTCCCCAAGTGGCTAAGTCTGTCATGTTAATTGATCTCATCTCTTGTTCATCAGCTATTGATTCACAGACAAAACTCGCACTTTGAATTGGTGGAAGCTTTTGATTCCACAATGACCAGTGAGATAGATTACATTGTTTAATGTTGGTTTTTTGTAGTTGTTGTTATTGTTTTTGTTTGTTTGTTTTTGCTGTGTTTTTTTTAGACAGAGTCTCCTTCTGTTTACCAGGCTGGAGTGCAGTGGTGCTATCATGGCTCACTGCAGCCTCAATCTCTCAGGCTCAAGGGATCCTCCCACATCAGCCTCCCCAGCAGCTGGAACTACAGGTGTGGACAACTACTTCCGGCTAATTTTTTTTTTTTTTTTTTGTAGAGATGGGGTTTCACCATCCTGTCAGAGGTGTTTGAACCAGAGCAACTCCAATTTGAATAGGAGCTGGGTAAAATAAGGCTGAGCTCTATTGGGCTGCATTCCCAGGAGGTTAGGCATTCTAAGTCACAGGATCAGACAGGAGGTTGGCACAAGGTACAAGTCACAAAGACCTTGCTAATAAAACAGGTTGTGGTAAAGAACCTGGTCAAAACCCACCAAAACCAAGATGGCGATGAAAGTGACTTCTGGTCATCCTCACTGCTCATTATATGTTAATTATAATGCATTAGCATGATAATAGACACTCCCACCAGCACCATGACAGCTTTCAAATGCCATGGCAATGTCAGGAAGTTACCCTATATGGTCTAAAAGGGGAAGAACCCTCAGTTCCTGGAACTGCCCACACCTTTCCCAGAAAAACGCGTGAATAATCCACTCCTTGTTAAGCAGATAATCAAGAAATAACATAGCCAACGAGGAGCCCGTCCTGCTGCTCTGTCTGTGGACTAGCCATTCTTTTATTCCTTTACTTTCCTAATAAACTTGTTTTCACTTTCTGATATGGACTCGCCCCAAATTCTTTCTTGTGCAAGGTCCAAGAATCCTCTCTTGGGGTCTGGATCGGGACCCCTTTCGGTAACAATGCTGCTCAGGCTGGTCTTGAACTTCAGGGCTCAAGCAATCTTCCTGCCTCAGCCCTCGAGTAGCTAGGACTACTACACGTGTGCACCACACTATCTGGTTTAAATCACATTGATTAGTTTTCCTATTTTGTAGTCAACCCCTTGCCCCACCAAAACAAACAAACAAAACAAAAAAGACAATGCACTGGTTTAAAATACGTCCAATTTATCAAGAGAGTAACTTCATTGTTCTTGGGGCCTGTCCCAGGCAGGCCCCTCTCACCCCCCCCTCCACAAAGGGATGAATAATTGTGCCAGTTTCTCCAAGGGTCTAGGGATTCCAGCACACATAACTTAGGCTGCTAGAGGCTCCGGGAAGACCGGAAGCCCTGGGGCAAGTTTCCTCGCAGCAAACTGCCTCCATTATCCTGAGATTCCCGGGGCTACACAGGAATTGAGGAGAATGCATGAGAAGGGAGCAGGAGTGGGTGTCTGGAAAGGGTGGGGCAGATAAGGGACTTCCAATCAGATCAGCAGCTCCCATGATGAATATATGACAAATAAGTAGTATATGGGCAGTGACTGAAACATTTGCAGCTTTAAGAAAGAACTCAAATGAGAGCCAAGCCCAAACATTTTTACCTGCTCCAAACAATTTCCGGAATCCCAACTATGGCTTGGGTGGGAGGGAAGAGACTCCCACTTAATTATCTACATGGTTTTAAGGTTTTGGATGACAATATATTTAAAGAAAGTTGCTCTAGGCTGAGCTCAGTGGCTCAGGCCTATAATCCCAGCACTTTGCGAGGCCAAGGCGGGCAGATCCCTTGAGCCCACGAGTTCGACACCAGCTTGGGCAACATGGCGAAACTCCGTGTCTACAAAAAATTAGCTGGGCATGCAGATCACGAGGTCAGGAGATTGAAACCATCCTGGCTAACACGGGGAAACCCCATCTCTACTAAAAATACAAAAAATTAGCCGGGCGTGGTGGCGGGCGCCTGTAGTCCCAGCTACTCGGGAGGCTGAGGCAGAAGAATGGCGTGAACCCGGGAGGCGGAGCTTGCAGTGAGCTGAGATCATGCCACTGCACTCCAGCCTGGGCGACAGCAAGGCTCTGTCTCAAAAAAAAAAAAAAAAAAATTAGCTGGGCATGGTATGGTGGCACATGCTTGTAGTCCCAGCTACTGGGGAGGCTGAGGCAGGAGGATCGATTCCAGGATGTTGAGGCTGCAGTGAGCCATAACCATGCCACTGCACTCTGGCCTGGGTGACAGAGCAAGACTCTGTCTCTAAAATAAAGAAATAAAGGAAGTTGCTCTTGCAACTTATACTGAGAAAAACAGTGTTAGAATGGGGGGAAATTATTCTTCAATTTAATTGCTAGTTTTTTCAAACCAAGCCCATCTCATAGATCTCAAAGAAACTATGAAGCCAGGAACAAACGGTGAATCAGCTCTTTCAGCCGGTTCTTATCATGAGCGGAGAAAGTCCACAGTGTCTTCCTCCCTAGACTGGAGAATGAGATATTTAAAGCTCTTAAATCTCTGAAAATCTGGAGGAGAGGTATAGAGAAACATTTTATATCCTCTTACCTCTTCTCCCTGACACCAAATTTAGGCATACCATTACATGGGAGAGGGGCCAAGATGGAATTCTCTGCATATCTCCAAAGTGTCCAGAAACCATTTTACTTGAATACAATGAAGTGTTGGAGATCGAAACTCCTCCCATGTAGACGTATTTGGGGCTAGGACTAGCTCCACTGTCAGCACCCGAGTCTCACTCTGCTCAACAATCAGCTTCTGGGCCGGGTGCGGTGGCTCACGCCTGTAATCTCAGCACTTTGGGAGGCCAAGACAGGCATGGTATGGTGGCGCAGGCCTGTAGTCCCAGCTACTGGGGAGGCTGAGGCAGGAGGGTCAGTTGAGTCCAGGAGGTTGAGTCTGCAGTGAGCCATAAATGTGCCACTGCACTCTAGCCTGGGTGACAGAGCGAGATTCTGTATCTAAAATAAAACAAAGACGTAAAAGAAGTTGCTCTTGTAACTTGTACTGAGAAAAACAGCGTTAGAATGGGGGGAAATTATTCTTCAACTTAATTGCTAGTTTTTTCAAACCAAGCCCATCTCATAGATCTCAAAGGATCTCATAGAGGTCAGCAGTTTGAGACCAGCCAGGCCAACATGGTAAAACCCCGTCGCTACTAAAAATACAAAAATTAGCTGGGGCTTGGTGGCATGCGCCTGTAATTCCAGCTGCTCAGGTGGCTGAGGCAGGAGAATTGCCTGAACCTGGGAAGCAGAGGTTGCAGTGAGCCAAGATCACACCACTGCACTCCAGCCTGGGCGACAGAGCCAAGCACCATCTCAAAAAAAAAAAAAAACAAAAAAAAAACAAAAAAAATTCAGCTTCTGGCCTGGTATGGTGGCTTATGCCTCTAATCCCTGTGCTTTGAGAGGCTGAGGTGGGAGGATTGCTTGAGGCCAGGAGTTTGAGACCGGCCTGGGCAACATAGGGAGACCCTGTCTCTACAAAAATGAAACAAATTAGCTGGGTGTGATGGTGCACACCTGCAGTCTCATCTATTCAGGAGGCTGAGGTGGGAGAATCACTTGAGCCTAGGAAGTCAAGGCTGCAATGAGATGTGATCCCACTACTGCACTCCAGCCTGGGTGAGACCCAGTGAGACCTCGCCTCTAAAAAAGAAAAAGAAAAAAAATAGCTTCTAATGTTGGTGAACACTATGTGCTGACAGCTTTAATCATTATTGAAGCTTTTTAAAAATATAATTAGAGAATGGTTATATTAGGAGGCTGAGGCAGGAGGATTGCTTGAGCCCAGGAGTTCTAGACCAGCCTGGGCAACATAGTGAGACCCCATCTCTAAAAAGAAAAACAGTTTACTTATGTGTTAATCTTGGAGAACATCTTGCTGCATTACCTTGAGTGTTGCAAATGTTTACAGGCAAGTGAATATATAATAGTTGTTATTAAATATAGGCCATAAGAATGATATGGATTTTCTAAATTCAGAAAGTATGAACCATGCTCAATTTTGTTCAAATTAAATTTAGTCTAGAAAATGAACATTTAAAACCCCAAAGTCATCCCTTTTTTTCTTTCCTTTTCTTTCTTTTTTTTGTGTGTGTGTGTGTGTGTGTGTGTGTGTGGTTTTTTTTTTGAGATAGAGTCTCGCTCTTGTTGCCCAGGCTGTAGTGCAGTGGCACGGTGCGATCTCAGCTCACTGCAACCTCTACCTCCTGGCTTCAAGTGATTCTCCTGCCCCAGTCTCCCAAGTAGCTGGGACTACAGGTGTGCGCCACCACACTCGGCTAATTTTTGTATTTTAGTAGAAATGGGGTTTCACTGTGTTGGTCAGGCTGTTCTCGAACTCCTGACCTCTGGTGATCCACCCGCCTCAGCCTCCCAAAGTGCTGGGATTACAGGCGTGAGCCACCACACCTGACCCTTTTTTTCTTTATCTGACTCTGAACACATCTTCATGATCCATTAGATTCCAACATGCATTTTACAAACTAGAGCCATGCTACACATTGGTGAGGAGAGAAACAGAGAGGTGAGAGACTCTTGCAGGAGCATTTGGAAATGATATCAGCCAGGAAGATTATAGTTGTGTCCACTACTTCTTCACTGGCAAGATGAAGCCAAGGAGTGAAAGGAGCTTTGTACAAAGCACTGCAGAGTCAGGAAATCTATTGTTTCTGTATTTTATCAAGTCTGATTGTTTCAGAGTTAACAAGCTTACAAGCAAAACAAAATACCAACCTATTAATAAGGTGTTGATCTCTATCTTGGCTTATTTTAATATTAAAAGGGTATTTCAAATATACTGGAAAGTGAAGGAGGTTGTAAGTTGAACATAAACAGGTACCTTGGAACTTTATTTTAGCCCGTCTGAAAATACATATTTTATCATTCTTTTTCAGAAATTAAAATTTTCATTTTGAGTTAATTGTGGATTACCATGCAGTTGTGAGAAATAATACAGAGAGATCCCGTATACCCTTCACCCAGTTTTCCCCAATAGTAACATCTTGCAAAAATAGAGTACAATATCACAACCAAGATATTGACATTGATACAGTCAAGGAACAGAACATTCCCATCCCATAAAAATCCCTCTTGTTGCATTCTTACAGCAACACCCAGTTCTCTCCACCCTCTACCCTTCTTTAACCCTTAGCTACCACTGACCTCTTCATTTCTGTAATTTTGCCATTTCAAGTCTGTCATATAAATGGGATCATTTGTATGTAACCTTTGGGGATTGACAGGTTTCTTTCAGCAGAATTCTCTGGAGATTCATGCAGGTTGTTGCATATATTAATAGTTTGTTTCTTTTTATTTTTGCCTAGTATTTCATGGTATGGGCAGATCAGTTTGTTTAACTAACATGTTGAAGGGCATCTAGGTTTTCCATTTTGGGGCTATTTCAAGTAAAGCTGGTATAAACATGCATGTTCAAGTTGTTACGTGAAGCTCCAGGAGTGTAACTGTAAGGTCATATGGTATGGTAGTTGTATGTTTCTTGTCTTTTTTGTTTTTTGGCTTCTTAGTTTTTTAAGAAGCTGCCGGCTAGGCACAGTGGCTCACACCTGTAATCCCAGCACTTTGGGAGGCCGAGGCAGGCAGCTCACTTGAGGTTAGGTGTTCGAGACCAGCTTGGCCAACATGGTGAAACCCTGTCTCTACTAAAAATACAAAAATTAGCTGGGCGTGATTTGCGCCTGTAATCCCAGCTGCTTGGGAGGCTGAGGCACAAGAATCGCTTGAACCTCAGAGGTGGCGGTTGCAGTGAGCCAAGATCGCACACCACACTCCAGCCTGGACGATAGAGTGAGACTCAGTTTAAAAAAAAAAAAGAAGCCGCCAAACTGTCTTCCAGAGTGACTATGCTATATTACATTCCCACCAGCAATGTATGAGTGATCCAGTTTCTCTGCAGCCTCATCAGCATTTGGCGTTGTCACTATTGTTTTCATTTTAGCCACCCTGATCATTGTGTAGTGATATCTCACTGTGGTTTTAATTTGCTTTTCCCAAATTGCACACAATTTATTTGCCACCTGTAGATCCTCTTTGATAAAATGTTGCTTCAAGTCTTTTACCTGTGTTCTTGTTGATTTTTTGTTTGTTTGCTTGTTTTTTTACTGCTGAGTTTTAGGGATTCTTTCTATATTTAGATACTAGTCCCTTGTGGGATATGTGGTTTGCAAACATTTTCTCCCAATCTGTAGCTTTTCTTTTCATCTTTTCAACTGGGTCTTATGTAGGACAAAAGTTTTAAATTTTGGTGAAGTCCAATTTATAGTTTTTCCTCTTATGGATCATGCTTTTTGTATCAAGTCTAAGAACTATCCTGCTTAGCCTTAGCTTCCTAAGATTTTCTCCTGTCTTTTCTTTTTTTTTGTTTTGAGACGGAGTCTCGCTCTGTCTCCCAGGCTGGAGTGCAGTGGGGAGATCTTGGCTCACTGCAAGCTCCGCCTCCCGGGTTCACGCCATTCTCCTGCCTCAGCCTCCTGAGTAGCTGGGACTACAGGCTTCCGCCCCCATGCCCGGCTAATTTTTTGTATTTTTAGTAGAGACTGGGTTTCACCTTGTTAGCCAGGATGGTCTCGATCTCCTGACCTTGTGATCCGCCCACCTCAGCCTCCCAAAGTGCTGGGATTACAGGCGTGAGCCACCGCGCCTGGCCTTCTCCTGTCTTTTCTAAAAGTTTTACAGTTTTGTGTTTTACGTGTAAGTCTGTGATCCATTTGTAGTTAATTATTTTATCAGATGTGTGACATAAGTCAAGGTTAACTTTTTGCCCATGAATGTCCAATTGCTTCAGCACCATTTGTTGAAAGGCTGTCATCCACCATTGAATTACTTTTGCACCTTTGTCTTTTTAAAAAATACATTTATTTATTTATTTATTTACTAGTGACATCTCCATGTGAATACTTTTGAGCCTTTGTCAAAAATCATTTGGGCATGTTTATATAGGTTTATTGCTATTGTTATGATTTTAAAAGCATTTAGCAAGCTAACTTAAAGGAATACAAAATAAACATTAGATCAGGTTATCCACCTTTCCTTTGTGTATTGCTAGTTGAGATGTTTATCAATTCACAACCTAATCTTTTTTTCTTTTTTTTTTTTTTGAGACAGAGTCTTACTCTTTCGCCCAGGCTGGAGTGCAGTGGCGCGATCTTGGCTCACTGCAACCTCCATCTCCCAGGTTCAAGCAATTCTCCTGCCTCCGCCTCCCAAGTAGCTGGGATTACAGGCGCACACCACCACGCTTGGCTAATTTTTGTATCTTTTTAAAGTAGAGACGGGGTTTCACCATGTTGGCCAGGCTGGTCTCAAACTCCTGACCTTAGGTGATTCACCCGCCTCCGCCTCCCAAAGTGCTGGGATTATAGATGTGAGCCACCGCACCAGGCCACAAAGGGATTTAAGTTGGTAGAGGAACATAAAATCTACAGTTCACATCATATAATATATTATATAATAGCTTTGTTTTGAGTGCGCAATGTTGACTTATTGAAGCAAAGTTTCCAACTTTGAAAAGTCCTCTGCATTTTGCCTGGCACTCAACTCAGTGAAAGTTTATTTAATTAATATGTGAAAAATATATATTTTAATGTTGGATACTTATAGGGTCCTTTGTAGAAGGGATTTGAAATTGTGAGGATTACAGCCACTTGATCTACCCTGGAATGTAGACACCTTCCACATACCTTCTGGTATCTTCTAACAGTGCATCCTGAGAAATTCTTTCTCCATATTGGACACATCATTTACTCTATCTTGGTTCCAGTCCCTCCTTTGTTACTTGAGAGTAATCCTGAATTTGAGTCAGGCACCAATCTTAAACCTTGGTAAATGAAACTGAGATCCAAATAGCTGGCTTTATACTTAACTCCAAAGCAATAAATTCCTTAAGAGTTACAAGGATAGCATTTGCCTATATATATATACGTGATGTATGTCTACAAGCGGCTGAGCTTTAAACTTCATCTGTAAATTGAACATTTTCTGTAGCTTCCATGTGAATTTTAGATTATTAAGTACTCATGAATTGACAACTGTTAATTCTTCTAGTTTATAATTAGCAAATTATAATTAATGCTCTAAAATAATCCATCTCAAATCCTCACATAGAAAGTAAAATTCAAATAATTTACTCACAGTTTCTTCCATAGACTTCTCAACAGGGTAATAACATTACTCTTGGTTATTTTTTTTCCAGGCCATGTATATGTTAATATTCTTATTTGTAAAAAGTAAAATCATATCTTAAGAGATGCGCACATTCTAGTACTCTCTATTCTGCCTGAAACAGCTCTGTGATAAGGGAGTATTAAGAATAACAAATTCACACGAGCACAAGATAGAGTGGGAATTAGGTTCTTAGATGACTGGATATCTATCTCTGTGGGAACAACTGGTTCAGAAAGAAGTAGGTGTTTTAACCAGGGAAAACAAAGAAGTTATAATTAAGAGAGAAGCGGTTTCAAAGGTGAAGGTGAAGAGTTGCCAGTCTCAGCGAAGGCTTTGTAACTAGAGAATGAATCTTTAGGGTAGAGTTAACGGTAGATTTTAAACTGTTTTAATAATTAAAATTATTATTGGACTTTGAAGGGGGTGTCTGAACTCAGTTGTAAAATGTTTGACATTTGTGAATTCCCTTAATGTTATATTTGAAACTGTTTTGGTGCATGCACAAGGTGCCCAACTATGACTCTACGTTTTATTGTTAAACCCCATGTGAGCCGTCTTCCTGGAGAAGTATGTGTGCGAAGTACAGGTTCAGCCTGCTACACAGGCAACATGTATTTGTTTTTGAGAAATCTCAAACTGTGTTTATGAGAGAATTAACCCTCTCAGGGAAACAGCTCTACCAACGACTGCCCCACGGGAGAGGATGTGTGGGGACACCTGCATCCTGCTATTTGGAGAAAAATTGAGCTGCTGGTGAGACATTGAACCAACAGCCTTGGACTGAGAAGTGAAAAATAGAGAACACCTGCCTCCCCTCCACCCTGATGCCAATCCAAGCAATTCCGAAGGCATCTTGGAAGCCCTAGAAAAGAAAACCTCAGTGACTCGATTTAAAACCTTGGAAAGTAGAGTGGTAACTTTGTGCTTGGCACATAATAGGCACTTGACAGAAATTTATTGAAAGAAAGAAAGAGAAGAAGGAAAGAAAGAAAAAGAAAGAAAGAACAGAGAAGAAGGAAAGAAAGAAAAAGAAAGAAAGAAAGAAAAGTAAAGAAAGTAACTAACTTTGTAGCATTCTGAAGCACAAAGTGGCATACCCAAAAGGTTGGGCTATTTCATCGCTAGAGGTCATTAATAACACAACCACTTTTCTTTTCTTCTCTTTTTTTTTTTTTGAGACAGGGTCTCACTATGTCATCCAGGCTGCAGTCTGGAACTCCTGGGCTCAAGTGATCCTCCCGCCTCAGCCTCCCAAGTAGCTAGGACTACAGGCATGCACCACCACTCCTGGCTAAATTTTTTTTTAAATTTTTTGTAGAGATGGGAGTTTCACTGTGTTGCCCAGACTGGTCTTGAACCCCTGGTGTCAAGCAATCCTTCCACTTCAACCTCCCAAAGTGCTGGGATTACAGGCGTGAGCCACTAGGCCTGACCGTAATCACTTTTGTAAACAAACAACCAAAAAAACAAAAAGTAACTCCCTATTTTCTAAGTAAGATAGAAGGGATTTTTGGTCAGTTCAGAAACCAAAGGTAGTTACGTATGTGCTTGTGTGAATTTGTTATTCTTAATTCTCCCTTATCACAGAGCTGTTACAGGCAGAATAGAGAGTACTAGAATGTGCACATTTCCTAAAATACGATTTTACTTTTTTTTTTTTTTGATATGGAGTCTCTGTCGCTAGGCCGGGGTGCAGTGGCGCGATCTTGGCTCACTGCAACCTCCGCCTCCCGGGTTCGAGCAATTCTCCTGCCTCAGCCTCCTGAGCAGCTGGGACTACAGGCATGTGCCACCATGCCTGGCTAATTTTTGTATTTTTAGTAGAGACAGGGTTTCACCATGTTGGTCAGGATGGTCTCAATCTCTTGACCTTGGGATCCGCCCGCCTCGGCCTCCCAAAGTGCTGGGATTACAGGCGTGAGCCACCGCGCCCAGTCCAATGATTTTACTTTTTACAAATAAGAGTATGAACATTTACATGGCCTGGAAAATAAACAAAAAGCAAGTAACTGCTAATCTAAGCAGATGCTGATATCTTCCTCAGCATGTAGGTTGTACACTGTTGGCTTGACCCTGCAATCCTTTCTGAAAATTTAAAGACTAGTGGATGTGAAAAGCTTTGCTAAGAATTTCCCAGGAACAAAGTAAATATAATCTCACAGAATGTGAAAATGTTGATAGTATTTGTGCTACTTACTGATACATTTTCAAATGTGCTGACGTTAATCATTCTCAAATAGTTTTTTTCTTCTTCTTTTTTTTTTTTTGAGACAGAGTCTTACTCTGTCACCCAGGCTGGCGTGCAATGGCACGATCTCAGCTCACTGCAACCTCCACCTCCCAGGTTCAAGCAGTTCTCGTGTCTTGGCCTCCTGAGTAGCTGGGATTACAGACACGCGCCACCATGCCTGGCTAATTTTTGTACTTTTAGTAGAGACGGGGTTTCACCATGTTGCCCAGGCTGGTCTTGAACTACTGTCCTCAGGATCCACCCACCTTGGCCTCCCAAAGTGCTGGGATTACAGGTGTAAGCCACCACACCTGGCCTCAAGTAGGTTTTAACAGTGCTTTTTGCTCTTAAAATCCTAAGTGAGGTCCAAATGCCACGTTTCACTAACACCTCTGAGAGGAGAGAACACAGTTGATTGAAAGGGAAGGGGAGTGCCATACGGTGGTGAAGCGTGGACCCTGAAAGCAGATGCCAGTTGGGCTTCCTGCTCTTCCAACTCCCGGCTGTGAAACCTGAAGCACACAATTTAATTTCTCTGGGCCTACTCCTCCCCCACCTGCCAATGGTAAAATGAGAATAATACTATCTATCCCATGGGGTTATTGTAAAGATTATTATGTAAAGTGCATTGAACAGTGCCTGGTACAGAGTAAGAATTCTAATGTTTCCTAAATAGTCAAAATTTAAGTCAAAATGGGGGAAATGTGTATAAATTCCTAAAACTAAGCATTTTGCAAATATGATGTTTCTTAAGAGATAAACTCCAGAGAAATTGGCCTTTGTGTAGTCCTTTAAATAAAAATAATTAATTCAGAAAACAGGCCCAGTGTGGTGGTTCACACCTATAATCCCAGCACTTTGAGAGGCCAAGGCAGGAGGATCACTTGAGCTCAGGAGTTCAACACTAGCCTGGGCAACACAGCGAGACCTTGTCTCAAAAAAAGAAAAAGAAAAAAAATTAATTCAGAAAACAAATTTGATGGTGAGTAACTAACCTATGGTTCCCAGGGTACCATTCGATTCATGCACTTCATTAGGCATGAAACATCCTAGTGCTGAACTACTGCTTACACCCTTTCTACAAAATTGTACTAAATCTGAGTATGAGATATTTATCTGGAATTTGGTGTGAATATTCCGAAAGTTTCTTCCTTCTTTCTTTCTTTCTTTTTTTTTTTTTTTGACAGAATCTTGCTCTGTCGACTAGGATGGAGTGCAGAGGCACAATCATAGCTCACTGCAGCCTCGAATTCCTGGGCTGAAGTCATCCTTCCACCCCAGCGTCCCCAGCCTCCTGAGTAGCTAGGACTACAGGTGCACCACTGCGCCTGGCTAATTTTTTTATTTTTTGTAGAGACAAGGTCTCGCTATGTTAACCAGGCTGATTTCTTCATTCTTAATGGAGATTCAAAGTATTTGTGAAAACTGGGGCACTCGGTTGCTAGTTACAACTGGAATAAATTTTGTCTTTCAGCCCCAAAGCCTTAATGCTTTGCGCCAAGCAATCCAGCTACAAATTTAATTTAGTTCAAATACTTATTGATTGGCTGCCATGTTCATGTAATACATATTATATTCAAGGGTCGGAAATGAAAGGATGCAAGCCACTTGTGCTGATATTATTTAAAGTCTTCATCTTTTGAGAAAGGCTGATGGCAAAGGAACAGATCTATGCTGTCATGTGTCGGCATCGCGTGGAGCAGAGGTGGCCTGGATGGGTAACCTCCAGCACAGGCCCTCAAAGAAGGACGGGCACATTTCCGGTAACAGCCTCATTTCCCCCCCGTTCCCCGGGGGAAGGGGGGCGGCTAGCACTGCTGATGGCATCGCCTGACATCACTTGTTCCGGAGGATAGGAGAGCGTGGGCCTCCGTGGCCCACCTCATCCGTGGCCTGACTGCGTTAACCTCTCGGTTCCCTGCTCTTGCCACGTGAGGTGCCCAAATATGGTCGGACTCAGGAGGAGCCAGGGAGCGCTTGCCTTTCTCCTGCTAATGGGGAGGAGGCTGGAACAAATGTTTGGAGTTAAACACAATCTGCAGGAAAGCAAATGGGGACTCGGACTCGCTCCTGGGCGAGCTGAAAGTCGGCTGCAGCAGAAGCTCCTGCCTTGGGTGATCCATCATTTAATAAACCCCAGAGAATCCAGTGTCCCGGCAGGCTTTTTGCTCCCCTGCTCTCTTGCCTTCTGAGGCCCTGGGTCGTCCCCGCAGCTCTAGTCCCCCTGTTAGAAACGGGAGGCGCCCGAGGGCCGGGTGGGCGGCTGCCTGGACCTGGGCTGGCGCGTCGCAGCGCCTCTGGTCCCGGCAGCCTGGGGGCAGATGCTGCTGCAGGGCGTGTCTGGGGCTGTGCTCATGTGATGAAGCGAGGGAAAAACCAGGGGGAGGGGGGCGGAGGCTAAGAGGTGGCCTTTTTTTTTTTTTTTCCTTTTCTTTTAAGGAGTTTGCCGCGAGCGCGTCTCCTTCATTCGCAGGCTGGGCGCGTTCGCAGTCTGCTGGCGGTGAAGGAAGGCGCTCTTGGGACCTCGCGGGCGCGCGTCTTTTGGCTCTTGCCCCTGTCCCTGCGGCTTGGGGAAGGCGTAACCCGGCGGCTAGGCGCGGGAGAAGTGCGGAGGAGCCATGGGCGCCGGGAGCTCCACCGAGCAGCGCAGCCCGGAGCAGCCGCCCGAGGGGAGCTCCACGCCGGCTGAGCCCGAGCCCAGCGGCGGCGGCCCCTCGGCCGAGGCGGCGCCAGACACCACCGCGGACCCCGCCATCGCTGCCTCGGACCCCGCCACCAAGGTACGGGCGTGCCGGGCCACCTGCGCCGGGAGGCGCGGGTCTTTGGGGTGGGGGTGGGGGGTCCCTCCGATTTCCGCCGAGAGAACTTCCCAGCCCATCCAGCCCCATCTGCAAACTCAGGAGTGCGAACCCCTCTTTGGAGGCTTTTCAGGGTCTTTCGCGCCGGGGCGGGGCCAGAGCAGCGGCGAGCGCGGCGGGGGGCTTGCATCTTTGTCGCGGGTCTCCAGAGGAGGCGACTGCGCCATCCGCAATAATAAAACCCGCGCCCTGCCCACGGCAGCTGAGCCTTTCCCCGCACTCTTCCGGTGGGAGCCATGCAGCCCGAGGCGGAGGAGCTGCGCGGAGGGGGATCCGTGGAGAATGGACCCCGGGCCGGGCCTCCGGAGCTCCGAGATGCGGAAAGTCAGCTGTGAGGCCAGGACGCGTGGTGGAGCCCGCCGGGGAGCCCAGCCACCCTCGGGTTCCCCGTCGCATACCGCCCTGGATGCCAGCGGTGCCTGGAGCGAGCGGGTTTGGTACCCAGTCCTCCTGCGGCAGCGGCCCGAGCAGGCACCGCCTTCCCGAGGCAGAGAAAGCCTGGGGTGTAGCTCGCTCGGAGCCAGGAAAAACCTGGGCAGGCGCTGCGTTTCCAGAAGGAATGACAGGTTTTCGCAAACCAGCCAGCGCCCTCGCGTTCTCTCAGCGCTTTGCCTGCAGACTCAGTTGGCTAAACACACGCTAGAGTGGCTAGAAGTTCTCAAAGGATGGGGTCAGAGTGTAACGAGCATTCCGGGTACTCTTCCCTGGACGCAGTGCTGAAACGACTGCATTTTATCGGCTTCAGTCTTCAAGGCTGGAATATTTCTTGTGGGCCAGGACAGCCGCCAAGACTGTGGCTTGTTCTGGTCGTGGTATTTTAGATCTATTTTCCAGCGCATGTGTTCATTAGCAAGGCTTCACTCTACTGATTTTGTGATACCCTTGTATCACAAAGGTACCCTTGTGATACCTTGTAGAAAGATGTGGATAACCATGTTTAATAGTTAAATTTGCGGTATGTCAAATTTGAGGATAGAGTACGTGAGTTATCGCAGGAGGTGTAGATGTTTACAATATGCAAAAAAAAAAAAAAAAAAAAAAAGGAACCTACAACCATGACCTAATTGCCTTGACCTCCTTAGCTGCCCTAGTCTCTTTTGGGCTGAGAGACTGCTGTTAATAATATAGTTTTTACCGCCAGTCTTTGATTCATAACTACTTGTAAAATCCATGGTCCCTAGATACTAAGTACTAACTGTGTCTCTGTGCTATGTAGGTTTTTCTAAGAGATGCTTAAGCTTCTGGCCTGAGGAATGTACTGTCCTTTTGAGATCCAAGTCGCATTTTAATACTTACTGTATGCACATAATGTTTTGATGCTAGCTACTGTCAAAGTGGCTCTGTAACCAGTGTTCAGAGTCTAGCGATGAAAATAATTTTAAGGTATAATTGCTAAAAACTTGCAGTTGGGTGACATTCCCCCCACCGCCCCGGCTTTTATACTCCTTCAGATCTTACTAACTGTTCACCCTGAAATGTGGGATTTAATCCCTCCCCAGTAAACTTGAATTTGTTTATTTAAAAATATTCCTTCCATTCTCTTTTTCCGTCTTCCATAACCTTATCCTTTTCCTCTTTCCAAGTTGCCAACCGTCTTGAAGCAACCAAACAACCTCCTTTTAAAAAATCACTTAAATGACATCCAGAATATCATTGAACTTGTTGGCATAATGCCCAGTTATCAATTTGGAGACAAATCAGTGCACTTACATGTATCCTTGGAATGTATTTAGTTTTCATTTCAACTAGCCAAATTTATCACTCAGGCTTTGAACACAAATGTCTTTTCAAAAGGACTCTCCAATTAAGAATGACTCAGCACCATGGCCCTTGCCTCCCCTCTTCTTGTTAAGCTCCAATTCCTGACCTCCAAGTAATCCCATCTCCCACTCTAGGCTCCGTGGCACCATGGACCCGTCCCAGCAGTTTTCACATGTGTGGGTTTAGTGTTCTGGCTGTTGTGAATACTTCGCAGGGGCAGGGAACACGCCTGGTTGTGCCGACCAACGGTGTTCCTTCATGCGTGCCATGCTGCCTGGCACAGAGGCAGCTCTCAGGAATACTTGTGGAAAGAGGAAGGGGTGATATTGGCTCCTTGGTTTTGATTGGAAAATATCAAGTTGGAGAATATCTTGACCTATCTGATTTTACTACAATTTAACCCTTGATCATTTCATTATCACGTGAGACTGATTATGATAGTGACTAAGGCAAGTCAGTCTGTTCGGTTATTAATAGATCAAGTGAATAGTTTGACCAAAAACTTCAGATTTGGGGGCTTTGGATACTGTTTCTCTAGATATAGAGTGACTTGTTAGCATTGCAATTTCAAATTGCGTTTTATCTTAAATAGACAAATATATGAAGTGCATATGGCTCAAATGAGACCATTTCATACCCTGAGTTACTTAGGATTACATCTTGAACTTCCTTGATGTGTCTGTGGACGGTTGGGGAGGTTTAGGCTAATACATCATTTTTCCCTCCTTGGATAGAATGTGGTCATTAATTACAGGTTGTAGGCAGATCTTTTTCTATCTAATAGCTGACATTTATATCACATGCATGCTATCTATTTAGCAATTGGATTTACTTTCCTTTTTTTCTGCTAGTTTTAGTTACCAGTTATTCACTAAGTGCCCTTATCTGAACAGACATTACGCTGGTTGAATTATCACTTGTATTAGGTCAAATGGAGAGTTAAACAAGCTTTTGATTACTCAGGCTTAACGTTTAGATGCACTAAAGCAGAAGTCTTGGTTTTATCTATGGTTCATTTCTGTAAAATGGAAGGAGTCTTTATCTTCTATTCAATCTTTTGTAATCTTTATTTTTTCCGTTAGATCCAGAGATAGACTGGAAATCTTTTACAGTCTTTATATGTAAGATCCAGGTGGGGGCAGGGGGAATGGCTTGGTCTGTTATCTGCCAGGGTTTAATTTTGAGACATGGCCGTTTCACAACTGCAGGGTGCGGGAAGATTAGATGACCTGAATGCTGGTGGTAGGTAAAGCCTCACACTTCACATTATTCCTTAATTGTCTGTTTTTAAAAATTTGTCTTAAAAAAATATTAAGGTGGCAACATATTCAGGTGGCAACAGAGGGTGGGGTGACCAGTGACAAACTGACTTCCATGTCTCTGGCTAATCTTGATTTCTGGAGCCAGGCTCCAGACTAAGTCTGGACAATCAATTAATTAGCCTTTCTATATTTATTGCCTGATGAATGATTTCAATGCTGGACATTGAACAATGGTCTGTTGCAACAGGGTGAGGCCATTGTCTCTGGCAGGTGGGGAGATGGGGGCTCTTGTTAGTTCCATTTGATTACAAGAGCCTTGAATCACCAAAACATAAAGATGTACTCGAATAGAAGAGTCCATTGTCTGACTGGTAAATTTAAGGATGTGTTTGACCCTCGTGCATTAAAACAGACAATTGGCCGGGTGCGGTGGCTCACGCCTGTCATCCCAGCACTTTGGGAGGCTGAGGCAGGCGGATCACAAAGTCAGGAGATCGAGACCATCCTGGCTAACACGGGGAAACCCCATCTCTACTAAAAATACAAAAAATTAGCCAGGCGTGGTGGCGGGCGCCTGTAGTCCCAGCCACTCGGGAGGCTGGGACAGGAGAATGGCGTGAACTCGGGAAGCGGAGTTTGCAATGAGCCGAGTTGGCGCCACTGCACTCCAGTCTGGGCAACAGAGCGAGACTCTGTCTCAAAGAAAAAAACAAACAAACAAAAAAAACCAGACAATTGAGGCGGCCAGCTGCATTTCATAATTCCTCCCATAAGCTTCCTCCTGTTTGCCACTTGTTTAGCCATGGAAATGGAGAATGAAGATGGCCTCAAAGTGACTACATCACCAGTGTTACAAAAATGGGCCAGAATTTAAGGCAAGAATTATATGTTTCTTAATAGAGGGATGTTTCTCTGTGTGTGGCTACTTGTATTCCTGTGGATTTTTACCAGATTATAAGAGCTGCTAATTTCTGATCAGAACAGAGACCAAAAATTGGAGATATGGATGTGGGGATGATTCTTTTGGGTACCGATAGACTGCAGGAATCGCAGGGCTTCCTTTCAATCCATTACAGCTTATAGGCTAGTGGATGAATAAGATAAGTGGAGATTTTCACTTGAAATATTTCCTTCTATGAAGAAAAGGCCTTGAAATGTGCATCCTCTTTGGGTTGACTAATTTCTATGCCCTTACAGCTTTAAGCTGACATTATAAGATTATTCTAGTTTGGATCTTGAAAGATAATTAACAAAATGGAAATAAAATGTTTTGTTTTTAAAAATACTAATAAATTATTTATTGTCCTTTGTCTTAGTTAGTTTTAATACATATTCAGTGCTTAAAGAACACCAGTGCAGGAAAACTCAAACTAAATGGCATCATCCCCCCATCTCTATAATTCTATATGCAGTAGCCATTCGTGAAGTTAGAAATTAGAATTTATAGCACTAAGCATTCTAAGAAAAATTAAGCCAGTACGTTTATCTCTTGAAAAAAAAAAAAAAGCAACTAAATTTCCTTGAACCGAATTCTTTTTTTTTGGCTCACTGCAACCTTTGCCTCCCAGGTTCAAGCGATTCTCCTGCCTCAGCCTTCCGAGTCGCTGGGATTACAGGCACCCACCACCACGCCCAGCTAAGTTTCTGTGTTTTTAGTTGAGATGGGGTTTCACCATGTTGGCCAGGCTGGTCTCAAACTCCTGACCTCGTGATCCGCCCGGCTAAGGCAGGAGAATGGCGTGAACCCGGGAGGTGGAGCTTGCAGGGAGCCGAGATGGCACCACTGCAGTCCAGCCTGGGCGACAGAGAGAGACTCCGTCTCAAAAAAAAAAAAAAAGATCAAAAGCATTTGTTTACCCTTATTAATGATTTTTATTTAAAGTCATTGCATAGCAATATTCATTTAATGTTTATTTTTTAAAAAAATTAATGATTGAGAACGTAAATTTATAAGTAGGGTAAATTACTCACAAATTTAAGTAAAATTTGAAGCCAATATGATGGCTTCTTACATATTCTTTCGAAAACTTCATGCACATGAAAGTAGATAAAAATGGCACAGTCTTTTCCATTTAAGAAAAAGATCATATCACATGTAGATTTAGGTTTTGGATGTCTTTTCATATCAGGACATAAATAACTGCCCCCATTCTTATTAATTTGGGTGCATAAATTTCCCTTTTGTGGGTTGAAGCCCTGTAATGATTTAACCAATTCCTTGGGTTTATATTTAGATTGTCCTCGTATCCGTAAGTGTAATTGCTGAATTGCAAGCTTTATATGCATTTAAAAATTTAACCCGGCAAGGTGCGGTGGCTCACGCCTGTAATCCCAGCACTTTGGGAGGCCGAGGCAGGTGAATCACAAGGTCAGGAGTTCGAGACCAGCCTGGCCAACATGGTGAAACCTCGTCTCTACTAAAAACACAAAAAATTAGCTGGGTGTGGTGGCAGGTGCCTGTAATCCCAGCTACTTGGGAGGCTGAGGCAGGAGAATCTCTTGAACCTGGGAGGGGAGGTTGCAGTGAGCTGAGATCTCACCACTGCATTCCAGCCCGGGTGACAGTGCAAGACTCTATCTCAAAAACAAAAACAAAAACAAAAAATTTAACCCTTCCTAAATTGACTTTCCAAAGAGGTTCTGCCACTTTGCAGTTCCACCGTGGAGATCAGCACTCGTTTTCCCATGGTTTGCCTTCATGGGTATCAGATTTTCCAATACTTGCCAATGTGCTAGGTGAAGAATGGTACCTCAGTTTCCTTGGTGCATTTTTAACTGTGAAGTTGAATGCCTCATCATGTTTCTCTGCCATGTGCTTGCCATCTGATCATGCACTGGTCTGGCTGTCAGAGCATGAAAGGCTATGGTTTGTTTCACTGTTAATTAATTTTCATTTTCATTTTCATTTAACTTTAATTTTATTTATTTATTGTTTTTGAGATAGGCTCTCATTCTGTTGCCCAGTGTGGAATGCAGTGGTGCAATCTTGGTTTACTGCAGCCTCGACCTCCTGGCCTCAAATGACCCTCCTACCTCAGCTTCCTGAGTAGCTGGGACTACAGGCACACACCACCAGGTAGCTGGGACTACAAGTGCACACCACCATGCCTGGCTAATTTTGTTGATTTTTGGTACAGACAAGGTCTCACTGTGTTGCCCAGGCTGGTCTGGACCTCCTGGACTCAAGCGATCCTCCCACCTCTGCCTCCCAAAGTGCTGAGATTACAGGTGTGAGCCCCCATGCCCAGCCCAATTAATTTTTAAAGATTTTTTTTTTCTAGCCAGGTGTGGGGGCTCACACCTGTAATCTCAGCACTTTGAGAGGCCAAGAAGGGAGGATCACTTGAGAGAAAGTTCAGGAGTGGCCTGGGCAACATAGCAAGACCCCATCTCTACAAAAAATAAAAAATTTAGCTGGGTGTGGTGACGTGTACCTGTAGTCCTAGCTACTTGGAAGGCTGAGGTGAGAGGGTTGCTTCCACCCAGGAGTATGAGGCTGCAGTGAGCTATGATCATGCTACTGCACTACAGCCTGGGTGGCAGAGCAAGACCCTATCTCTATTTAAAAAAACAAAACAAAACAAAAAAACAAAAAAACTTTTTCCCCAGAAATTAATCAAATTGGAAAAAAGCAAGTTCAAGAATAAAAACGCAGCTGAGGTAGAGCAGTCTTACTCTCCATTGCTCCTTTTCCTTTCCAAATTAATGAACCATCTTTAAATTTATTTGCTTGGAGGATGACCTACTTCTTTAGCTATCACTTTTAAAATTTCTTCTCTTGGAACAATCTGAAATCATTTAGTTGCCAGAAATTACTTTATGGTCATGATCCGTGAAATGTTGAGATCAGGGATTGGAAGCAGCAGAAATCCACCTCTTGGGAAAACAATAGGGTGAAGGCTTACCCGGGATCCTCTCCCATTCTCACGGCAAACAGCCTGGCTCTGTTAACTGGATGGTATACACGGATTTTCTGAGAAAAATGTAGGTGTTCAAAGCACAGGAAACCATCTGGGACACCGGGACACCATTAGGCACCTCTTAATACAAGTATTCATTTCAGGTTCAAAGCTTTTTGTCTTCCCTATGATTTCTCTGTGATGTTTTTTAAATGGGGGAAACCCTGTAGTATCTCTCTGCCTAATCTTAATCCCAGTTGTAGTAACATCTCAGTTTCATGTTTGATTTCAAAACGAAATAAACCAAAATTTAAGAAGGAGAGATTACTGCAGTTTATTGGCTGACCATCTATTTGTTATATGCAAACACTGCAAACTGGGAGTATTGAAGGATTAAATTTTTCCTAGTTCCCAAACCTGGTGTTGCTATTGAATCACCTAGGGAGCTTTTCAAAGACACCCCTACACCTCATCCTGGATTTATTGAATTAGAATCCCAGGCAATCTCAGGGCCTGGGATTCTGTGATTTTTTTTTTTTTTTTTTTTTGAGAGACAGGGTCTCACTGTGTTTCCCAGGCTAGTCTTGAACTCCCGGACTCAGGCCATCCTTTGGCCTCAGCCTCCTGAGTAACTGAGACTACCAGCTCCTGCCACTGTGCTGGGATTCTGTAGTCTTAAAATGCTCATCAGATATTCTAATGTGTGGGGTGTGGGCTCCATTACCTTAAGGGAGGGGAAGGAGTAGGCATAAGAGCTGAATAAGGGCCAGGGAGAGGTTCAGGTCTAGGTGACACTGGATGATAGCATGTGCAGATTTCACTGAGATTGGAACTTGTGTGGGTGAGAGGGAAGGTTTCACATGATGAAAGAGTAGCATTTTCCTTCACACATCTGGAGGATAAAATAAAGGAAAATATTTCTTCCACATAATTTCATTCCTTTGTTTGACTATATTAAAAAGTGGGTTGCTGGCCGGGCATGGTGGCTCACGCCTGTAATCCCAGCACTTTGGGAGGCCGAGGCGGGCGGATCACGAGGTCAGCAGTTCAAGACCAGCCTGGCCAACATGGTGAAACCCCATCTCTACTAAAAATACAAAAATTAGCCAGGTGTGGTGGTGTGTACCTGTAATCCCAGCTACTCGGGAGGCTGAGGCAGGAGAATCGCTTGAACCTAGGAGGTGGAGGTTGCAGTGAGCCGAGACCGTGTCATTGCACTCCAGCCTGGGCGACAGAGCAAGACTCTGTCTCAGAAAAAAAAAAAGTGGGTTGCTAACGGAGGCTTTTCTAAATAGATTGTGCCATTCAAGGTAAGTAGGTTTCAGTGAAATGCCCGTATCCCTACTGAGCCAGAAGCTGTGACTTTTCCGTGTTCCCCTTCCATCTCATTGCCTCCTAAGCCCTCTTCCCTTATTTATCAATTTAAAACTTCTCTTGTGCTGAATAAGTAGACAGTAGCTAAGGGCTTAGTTTATGGCATTTGACTGGTCCAAAAATCTGTAAAGAAATTTTAAAACCTACCAAGTTGTTGAAGAATAGAGTTCTGGTTTTCTCAGACACTTACTATTCAATCTTGATTTCATAAATATTTCTGTTTTAATTTCTTCCATTTATTTTTTAATATAATAGAGACAAGGTCTCACTGTGTTGCCAAGGCTGGTCTCGAACTCCTGAGCTCAAGTGATCCTCTTGCCTTGGCCTCCCAAAGTGCTGGGTTACGGGGTGAGCCACCTACGCCTGGCCATTTCATAAATACTTCTTTACTAGCTTCTGTACTCCAGGAACTGTGCTAGGAACTGGGGAAACAGAAGTTCAGTTCTAAAAAAGTTAAAGTTCTCTCTTTCATATATTTAGATCTTTATTCCACTAGCTACTGATGATGTCTAGAAGGAGAAATCTTAAATTCATTTTTGTATGGGTTACCTATTGCTCCAGTACCATTGATTAAAAAGTTACCTCTTGTTAAAACTCAAGTTTCCATATATGCATAAACCTGTTTATTGATTTCCTTTTACTTTTAAATTTTTTCTGCTGTGTCTATTTGTGCAATAAACTGAAAGCATTGTGGGAGTGGCTAAACATCTGATCAATTATAATAGCAAGCCCATGGTTTAAAATAGTTTTATATTCTACATCTCAAGTGTTACCATTGTCTCTTTCGTGGCTATGGTGAGTTCATACATACATAAATACCAACATGTGGCTCGTGGGCATGGTGGCTCACACCTGGTGGGCATGGTGGCTCATGCCTATAATCCCAGCACATCGGGAGGTGAGGGCGGGAGGATCACTTGAGCCTAGGAGTTCAAGATCAGCCTAGGCAGCATAGTGAGACCCCACTGCTACAAAAAATTTAAAAATTAGCCGGGTGTGGTGGCACATGCCTGTAATTCCAGCTACTTGGGAGGCTGAGGTGGGAAGATCACTAGAGCCCGGGAAGTTGAAGCTGCAGAGACCCTGTCGCAAAAAAATAAATAAATAGGCTGGGCGTTGTGGCTCACGCGTGTAATCCCAGCATTTGGGAGGCCGAGGCAGGTGGATCATTTGAGGTCAGGAGTTTGAGACCAGTCTGACCAACATGGTGAAACTCTGCTTTACTAAAAATACAAAAAAGTTAGCTGGGTGTGGTAGCGCATGCCTGTAGTCCCAGCTACTCTAGAGGCTGAGGCAGGAGAATCGCTTGAACCCGGGAGGCAGAGCTTGCAGTGAAGCCGAGATTGCACCACTGCACTCCAGCCTGGGTGACAGAGTGAGACTCCATCTTAAAATAAATAAATAAACAAATAAAATAAGAAAATGGGAATCGTGTGTTCTTTTAAGCTTAGCTTGTTTTCTTGGCATGTAATAGCATTCATTAAAAATGGTCAGATATTTTCTTTTTTTTTTTTTGAGACGGAGTCTCGCTCTGTCGCCCAGGCTGGAGTGCAGTGGCGCGATCTCGGCTCACTGCAAACTCCGCCTCCTGGGTTCACGCCATTCTCCTGTCTCAGCCTCCCAAGTAGCTGGGACTACAGGTGACCGCCACCACGCCTGGCTAATTTTTTGTATTTTTAGTGGAGACGGGGTTTCACCGTGTTAGCCAGGATGGCTTCGATCTCCTGACCTCGTGATCCACCCGCCTCGGTCTCCCAAAATGCTGGGATTACAGGCGTGAGCCACTGCGCCCGGCCAAAAATGGTCAGATATTTTCTAACCACATACTTATGTTCTAGATGCTTTGGGAGATAAAGAAATAAAAACATTACCCTTGAACACCTCATAATTGAGATGAGGTAAGGCCTTTCTAGAAGAAATATTCAACAGCAAAGATTCCAATAAGTTGGCTAGGTAATAGAAGAATTGCCATTAGTACTACTGTAAAAAAAAGAATTTTTGGGAAAGTGTTCTAGGCAGATAAGAGGCCATTAGTCAGGAGGCCTTCTGGTACAAGACGTATTGAGTTGGTAGTTCTTAAGGAAACAATGAAAGAGGATAAGTTGCAGCCCATCGATGTTAAGAGCTGCAGAGGCAATAGAGAGCCACTGCCGGCTTTTGACAATGAACAAAACAAAGTTTCAGAAATACCAGGTGAGTGCGTCGTGAACTCCTGGGAGACCCTCTTGTATAAGGCAGAGATAACATCCGCACAGTCAAGTGGTGGGAAGTGTGACTAGAAAGGGTGACTTCAGGGAGATTATGTTGGCAAGCATTTTCACAGTGTGGTAGTGACATCTCAGATATCAGTGGGGCAGTGAGATTTGGCACAGGGTAGAGGCTTGGCATGGGGGTAAGTCACAAACAATGAGATTTTAAGAGTTGGAAGATGGAGTACCTCTATTTCTCCAATAGTCTGACAAGAACATCTACTCCATGATGTTGGTTTCAGTTATCTACTGGTGTGTAACAAACCATGCCAAAAAATTTATACTAAGGGTACCTTTAGAACAGAGAACATCACTTGATAATAACAACTTGGGACTTTAAAGTAATGCAGAGGTTTGGCCGGGCACAGTGGCGCACGCCTGTAATCCCAATACTTTGGGAGGCCGAGGCGGGCAGATCCCCTGAAGTCAGGAGTTCAAGATTAGCCTGGCCAACATGGTGAAACCCTGTCTTTACTAAAAATACAAAAATTAGCCAGGCATGGTGGCACGCGCCTGTAGTCCCAGCTACTTGGGAAGCTGAGGCACGAGAAACCCTTGAACCCGGGAGGCGGAGGCTGCATTGAGTTGAGATCGCTCTGCTGCACTTCAGCCCAGGCGACAGCGTGAGTGAGACTCTGTCTCAATAAACAAATAAATAAATAAATAGAAGTAAAGCAGAGGTTTGAGGCAGACTCTCTAGATAATGACAGAGGGCTTCCGTGAACTCAAAGCATTTCTCTAATAGTGGTCTGCGTCACAGCAGAGACCACTGGCATTGGAGGCCATCGAGGCTTTTGGAGTATTGGGCAAGGGAGGCACAGCTGAAGGTCAAGTTTCTTTCTTTTTTTTTTTTTCTGAGATGGAGTCTCGCTCTGTCACTCAGGCTGGAGTGCAGCAGCGCGATCTCAGCTTACTGCACCCCCGCGTCCCGGGTTCAAGATTCTCATGCCTCAGCCTCTCGAGTAGCTGGGACTACAGGTGCAGGCCACCATGCCTGGCTAATTTTTGTATTTTTAGTAAAGACAGAGTTTCAGTATGTTGGCCAGGCTGGTCTCAAAATCCTGACCTCAGGTGATCCACCTGCTTTGGCCTCCCAAAGTGCTGGGATTACAGGCATGAGCCACCGCGCCTGGCCAGAAAGTCAAGTTTTTTAGGAAAAGAGATGATCAACACTGAAGGCCCCGATAGTGGCTATGGAGAAGTGCAGGTGGAACCAAAAGTGAGTCTTAGTAGAAGAGAGGACTAGAGGTGAGCATGGTGGCTCATGGTGGACCTGGTATTCCCAGTACTTTGGGAGGCCAAGGTGGGAAGATCATTTGACTACAGGCATTTGAGACCAGCCTGGGCAAGATACCAAGACCCCTGTCTCTGGAAAAAAAAAAAAAAAAAAAAAAGATGAGAAAACGAGATAAAAGAGATGCCGCCGGATGAGCAGTTGGCAGATCGTGATGGCATCATGCCACAGTGACTGTTCTATCCCAGCATGGCTGGGTCCACCTGAAAATGAAAGAGCCTGGTCATTGACTGCATTCCTTCCATTTGTAGGCAAAGAAGTGAGGTTGCTTGGGGAATGCGTGTCTTTCCCTCCAGAGAAGACATTTTCGCTTTGTAATTTTTCCATCCCCAGTGTCTGCCCTTTGGTTTGTTGTTCAGAAAACAATTTATGATTTATTTTTCTTTGTGTCTGAGCCTATGATTTTTTATTGAATTGAGCCATTACAGGCCCTGGGTTTTACCTGCCACAATGATGAATTTCTATTGTCACTCCCTGATATTGACCACTTTTAGTGAAGACATGCTTCATTGGCTCCTAGTTTTCTTCACTCTGTAAAGTATATTTTGTTGTGATACGTAAGACAAGATGGTTGATGCATTTCACAGTTTTTAACCTCTTTATGTTTTCAGTTCTTGGTGATAATTTTTCACAAAGTTATAGGAAATTACTCAAAGAATATGTCTTTAGAAACTTTCGTTTGAAATTGTTTTTCATTTGGATACATATGTAAAAGTCTTTTGTTCGTTTTAATTTTTTTTTTCTTTTAAAATAAAAAGAGACAGGTCTTGCTGTTATGCCCAGGCTGGTCTCGAATTCTTGGGCTGAAAGGATAGTCCCACCTGGGCCTCCTGAAATTAAAATTACAGGCATGAGCCACTGCACCCGGCCAAAACAGTCTTATTCAACATCAATAATATATTGAATTCTATAGAAACTTCAACCTTAGGTGGCCTATCTACTTTGAACTTACACTTGATATGCACTGCAGTACAAACTGGGAGGGAGAGGGGGGATAGGATTGTAGTCTACAAGAGATTGCTAAGAATTAGCCAGTTTTGCTATGATGATTTTTTTCACAAATGACTTTTTTTTTGAGGCAGAGTCCTGCTCTGTTACCCAGGCTGGAGAGTGCAGTGGTGCTCACTGTGACCTCTGCCTCCCAGGTTCAAGCAATTCTCTTGCCTCAGCCTCTTGAGTAGCTGGAATTACAGGTGTGAGCCACCACACCTGGCTAATTTTTTTTATATTTTTAGTAGAGACGGGGTTTTACCATGTTGGCCAGGCTGGTCTCCAACTCCTGACCTCAGGTAATCTGCCTCCCTGGGCCTCCCAAAGTGCTGGGACTACAGGTGTGAACCACTGTGCCCGGCCAGAAATGACATATTTATCCAATACTTAGACATGAGTTCCTGATTCCTATATTGTTAACCTAAATATTTAAATGGAAATTTTTGTTCTTGTTCTGCTCCGTTTTACATGAAATAAGCTATTGAAAAGCAGTGGAACATGTCACCACAAAAGTTTACTAAATTAGTCTTGACCATTACAATCTTTGTATTCCACTGACAAAAGCAGTGGAATAAAATTTAAACAAAAAATAGTTGACCTTAATGTGGGCAAAAACCCAGTTGATTGGTTTTATAGCTGATTTATTTTCTTTGTAAAACCTTCAGGAACTAAAGTTTAGTCTGAACTCAGTTTGATGGCAGTTTTAGATTAGTCTTTTTTTTTTGAGACGGAGTTTCACTCTGTTGCCCAGGCTGGAGTGCAGTTGTGTGATCTCGGCTTACTGCAACCTCCGCCTCCCAGGTTCAAGAGATTCTCCTGCCTCAGTCTCGCAAGTAGCTGGGATTACAGGCATGCACCACCACACTCGGCTAATTTTGTATTTTTAGTAGAGACCGGGTTTCGCCAAGTTGGTCAGACTGGTGTCGAACTCTTGATCCACCCACCTTGGCCTTCCAAAGTGCTGGGATCAAAGGTGTGAACCACTGCGCCTGGCCTTAGATCAGTCTTCATTTTGTTGATAATACAGAAAGCTCATTTAGCCTTGATTAAGACAACGATCGGTTATTCGTTTGATATTCGTTAAAGACTCACTGAGGTTTTTGAATTTTTGTCCTAAACTGAGAATCTGGTGACTGAAGAGGGCTTACAATTTTATCTTGAATCGCAACAATGACAGAGATTTCAAGTCACTTCTGGAACTGTGCCTGATAAACAATCTCTGCATGACAGGGAGGAATGCAAAGAATGCTTAAGTATTCAGGGAAGTAGGTCATGTTAAAGTATTACATTTGTCAGAGAAAGTTTCTCAAGCAGTCCCTGTGATCTTCAGAACCCAGCTTGTTCTTCTCCCAGAATGCTTTAGTTGTAGGCAAATTTGGGGGCTGAATTAACTTCCCAGCCTCTAGGAGGGCTGGACTGAAAGTCACAGATTCACCACATGTGCCTGCACCCTTGTCAACAAAAATGAAGTTACAGTTATAGGCAGGTGACTGGAAAAACGGTAGATGGGATTGATAAATGTTTTTGGTTTTTTTTGTTTTTTTTGAGACGGAGTTTCGCTCTTGTTGCCCAGGCTGGAGTGCAGTGGCACGATCTCGGCTCACGGCAACCTCTGCCTCCTGCGTTCAAGCAGTTCTCCTGCCTCAGCCTCCTGAGTAGCTGGGATTACAGGCATGCACCACCACGCCGGCTGATTTTGTATTTTTAGTAGAGACGGGGCTTCTCCATGTTGAGGGTGGTCTCGAACTCCTGACATCAGGTGATCCACCTGCCTCGGCTTCCCAAAGTGCTGGGATTACAGGCGTGAGCCACCGTGCCTGGCTGGGATTGATAAATGTTGTTTCTTTATTGTGGGATCCTGGAATAAAAATTGTTTAGAGTCAGGCGTAGTGGCTCATGCCTGTAATCCCAGTGCTTTGGGAAGCCGAGGCAGGAGGGTCACTCAAGCCCAGGAGTTAAACACCAGCCTGGCCAACATACTGGGACCCTGCCTCTACAAGAAATTAGCCAAGCATGGTGGCACGTGCCTGTAGTCCCAGCTACTCAGGAGGCTGAGGTGGGAGGATTGCTTGAGCCAGGGAGGTCTGGGCTACAGTGAGTCGTGGTTGAACCACTGCACTCCAGCCTGGATGACAGGTTATCCAAAAACAAAACAAAAAAATTATTTAAAGAGCAAAAAGCAAGCGCTAATGGACAACTGATGTGTAAATAAATTTAGGAAGAAGGGAAAACCAGAGAGAGCCTTTTAACTGAACTTGAACTTGGGGTCTTTCTTTGCTGCCAGTGTTCAGCACTGCAGGGGACCCAGCTGAGCATGTACCCAGCCATTTGTGGACTTAAACATGCTCATGTACCAGGTTTTGCCCTGAATTGCATCCAAGTGCTGGACAAGAGGCACCAATCCGACAGCACTCAGAGATACTGAGTACCAGGAAAGGTGGCATAGAGAAATTTGTGCTGAGTCTTTGCAGAATGGAGACACACGAGAGAAAGAACCGCTGAATAATGAGGCAGGAAGGAACCTCAGCCTGTTGGAAGAAATACTGATTGAAAAATAGTCTAGGAAAAGTTGAGTTAAAGCTTGGATTTTCCAGACTGCAGAACTTTCCAGAACCCTTAATATGTTAATATTATTATTAATCTTCAAAAGGGGAAATGGAATGTGCATCTTTACCCAAATACAGTTTGGAAAGGCCAGGCTAGAGAAGAGAGCACAATTAGAATAGCAATTCAGAAGGCTTTAGTAGTATTTTGTGGCTCTGCTGTGGAGAATTTTGAACAGTAGGGTGTGACTTCTGCATTTATTATGATCTGCAATATAAAGCCAATAATTACCTAACTTTATATTCTAATCTGGGACTGAGAAAATAATTTTAAGATATTAAAGAAAATTTTCTCTTCTTTAGGAAGGGGAAAGGGTGGAATTTCATTTTCTTCCTATAAAGATGATTGTATTATATATATGTGTGTGTGTGTGTGTATATACACATGTATAAATTGTATTTTATTTTATTTTTTATTTCTTTTTTAGATGAAGTCTCACTCTGTCACCCAGGCTGGAGTGCAGTGACACGATCTCGGCTCACTGCAACCTCCACCTCCCAGGTTCAAGAGATTCTCCTGCCTCATCCTTTCAAGTATCTGGAACTACAGGCATGTGCCACCATGCCTGCCTAATTTTTGTATTTTTAGTAGAGACGGGTTTTACCATATTGGCCAGGCTCGTCTCAAACTCCAGACTTCAGGTGATCTGCCTGCCTCGGCCTCCCAAAGTGTTGGGATTACAGGCGTGAGCCACTGCGCCCGGCCTATATATATATATAAACTTTAAATTAACCAAATATAGAGATACTCTTATTCTTTAATCTTTGGTTAAATGGAAAGATATGAAATATGCCACAACTTTTTGAAAAATAATTTCGCTTTTATTTTAGATTCAGGGGATGCATGTGCAGGTTTGTTAGCTAGGTATATAGTGTGGTGCTGAGGTTTGGGGTACAATTGATCCCGTCCCCCAGGTGCTGAGCGTAGTACCTAATAGGTAGTTTTTCAACTCTTGCCCCCTCCCTCTCTCCCTTGTCTAGTAGTTCCCAGTGTCTACTGTTGCCATCTTTCTGTCCATGAGCACTTAATGTTTAGCTCCTATTTATTTATTCATTTATTTGTATTTTATTTTTGAGACAGTCTTGCTCTGTCGCCCAGGCTGGAGTGCAGCGGCGTGATCTCAACTCACTGAAACCTCTGCCTCCCGGGTTCAAGCAATTCTCCTGCCTCAGCCTCCTGAGTAGCTGGGATTACAGTTGTGCACCACCACGCCTGGCTAATTTTTGTATTTTTAGTAGAGACAGGGTTTCACTATGTTGGCCAGACTGGTCTTGAACTCCTGACCTCAAGCGATCTACCCACCCCAGCTTCCCAAAATGCTGAGATTATAGGCGTGAGCCACTGCACCCAGCCTAGCTCCCACTTACAAGTGATAACATGCAGTATTTGTTTTTCTGTTACTGGCTTAATTCGCATAGGATAATGGCCTCCAGCTGCATCCATGTTGCTGCAAAGGACATGATTTTATTCTTTTTTATGGCTGCATGTCACAACTTTTAAATGTACAGTATGTGGGAAGTGCCTTAGATTATCCTGATGAAAGATTTCATATTTTTAATCTCCTTATTAAGTTACATCTGTCTAGACTTGCTGATACTTTGGGGATTGGGTGGAAGAGAAAAAGGAGTAGAAAATGAGGATAAGTAAAATTTTTTTGCATTGAGCACACTTTGGATGGATTTCATTGTTCAAATAATTCTGATAATTTGCATTAGATTTAGTTTTTATTTTTTGGTCTTCAGTAACAACTGTTTGTAGAACTAATTTCTATGGCACGTAATTGCATGTGGAGCTAACCCTCCTGGGGCAAGCCACTTATGCCTACAAACTCTCCCTTAACCATATTTTCTGGGGCCAGAGACAACTGGACTACTGTGAAGTGAAAAGCTGTAGATTATCGTGTCCTCAAACTCTCTGCCGCTCCTGCAGTGAATACTGGAGGTATTGTAACTGTATGTGAACTTGAACGAAGATCAGGGGAAGGTCACACAGAGCCTTCTTGAATGGAGTTGCAAATTCTTCCTCTGGCAAATACAAGTAAAGGGAAATGTCACGAGTTTGTTGCTTTTTATGGTCATGAAGAGGGAAAAATCCCCAAAGCTTGTGATTCCTTTGCTGTGAGCTGACCAGCTGGCTTTTTTCAGCATTGGAGAAGAACTTGAGAAGGACACTGATTTATTTTTTCCTTCAGTCTGATCACTGACAGTCTCATAGAAAAGCAAATAACTATATTCTGAGACTGTAACTAAACTAAACTTTTAAGAAGGTTGTTTCTTTGTAAAACCTAAAAATCAACATAGGGCTATTCTTGTAAGATTACTTTTGGCCACATAAAGAGGAAGAGCTCATTCTACTGATTCCTGCTTCTTAATAAATATCTACTAAACTATATGTATTTTATTTTATTAATTTATTTATTTGAGACAGGGTCTTGCTCTGTTGTCCAGGCTGGAGTGCAGTGGCACTATCTTGGCTCCTGGGTTCAAGTGATCCTCCTGCCTCAACCTCCTGAGTAGCTGGGCTTACAGGTGTGTGCTGCTACACCAGCTAATTTTTGTATTTTTAGTAGAGACAGGGTTTCACCATGTTAGTCAGGCTGGTCTTGAACTCCTGACCTCAAGTGATCTGCCCACCTCAGCCTCCCCAAGTGCTGAATTATAGGTATGAGCCACTGTGCCCAGCCTGTGTGTGTGTGTGTGTTTATATACACACTATATATATGTATATATACACATAATGTATCTATATATGTGTGTGTGTATATATATATATATATTTATACAAAATAAATATATGTGTGTATATATATATATTGGAGATGGAGTCTTGCTCTGTCACCCAGGCTGGAGTGCAGTGGCACAATCTTGGCTCACTGCAACCTCCACCTCCTGGGTTCAAGCAATTCTTGTGCCTCAGCCTCCCAAGTAGCTGGGATTACAGGCGCCTGCCACCACGCCCCGTTAATTTTTTGAATTTTTAGTAGAGATGGGGTTTCACCATGTTGGCTGGGCTGATCTCAAATTCCTGACCTCAGGTAATCCACCCACCTTGGCCTTCCAAAGTGCTGGGATTACAGGTGTGAGCCACGGCGCCCGGCCTATATTTTTTAAAATAACATATTTTCCTAGGTACTCCTTCTTTTAAAAAATAGCATATATATTTATATATGTATATATATGTGTGTGTATATATATGTGTATATATACACACACATATATACATGTATATATATATATCTATATACACGTTTAATATGCCCACTTATTGGCCCTTTTTTTCCTTTTTTTTTTTTTTGAGATTGGAGTCTCACTCTGTTGCCCAGGCTGGAGTGCAGTGGCACTGTCAAGACTCATTGCAACCTCCACCTGCCAGGTTCAAGCTATTCTTGTGCCTCATCCTCGAGTTCCTGGGACTACAGTTGCATGCCACCATGCCCAGCTAATTTTTGTTTTTTTAGGAGACATGGGGTTTCAGCATGTTGCCCAGGCTGGTCTTGAACTCCTGGCCTCAAGTGATCCACCTGCCTCAGCCTCCCAAAGCGCCGGGATTACAGGCATGAGCCACTGCACCCAGCCGACCCTTTTCTTCAATGTAACTTTCTCTTTTTTTTTTTTTTTCCTTGCACAAAGCATTAACAATGTGAATGAAGGAGATGGGATTGGATGAGCCAATTTGGGGCATTCCACCTGTGTCTGAGGGTTCCTAACACAGTTGTTTTACTGTGTATTTTTGTGTTAATTACAAGGTTGAAACTTGTAGAGAATCAACTAATAAAGAATCAGGTGCATATAGAAATATAAACATACAGTCTCTTTTCTTATTGTCAGTTCGCTAACGTTTATTGGGTTTGAGTGCTTATTAGGTACCAAGCAGTTGTTTTTGGGCACTTACACATGCTATTCCCTATGTTACCAACAGTTTATGACTTTAGTGAGGTGACTGGTATCATTCCCGTTTTTAAAATGAGCCAGTAGAGTGGAAATTTAACTAGGAATTGGAGCTTTTGATTCGATCGCTCTTGAGTTCAATGCTAGAGGTCTCACTCCTGTTTGGGCAGCTCTCAGTCTTGGAGCTCATGGGTATGATGAGATCACTGCAGTGTGACAGGGGCCTTGGCTATGCTGCCGAATAGGAGATGTCTCTCATTATTAACTTCTGGGATGTCAGACAGCTCCTAAGATCCCTGTGCACTCTGCCTTCCTAGGTATTTCAGGATGTATTACTAAGATCTGCTGTCAAGTAAATGGTGAATGATGATCTAATAAGGCCAGCCCCTTGTTTCAGACCCTGTCCTCACTTCTCCCAGCCCGTCATGGTTTAGAGGTGGCTAATGCCAGGCTGTAAGAGCTCTTTGAGTTTGGATGCAGATCGTACGTCTGAAACGAGAATTGATACTGCACATTTTTCTCTTTATTTTGGGTGCGGTGACTCATGCCTGTAATCCCAGCACTTTGGGAGGCCCCCGGTGGGCGGATCACCTGAGGTCAGGAGTTCGAGACCAACCTAGCCAATATGTGAAACCTGTCTCTACTAAAAATACAAAAATTAGCTGAGTGTGGTGGTGCGCACCTGTAGTCCCAGCTGCTCGGGAGGCTGACACAGGAGAATCACTTGAACCGGGGAGGTGGAGGTTGCAGTGAGCCGAGATAGTGCCACTGCACCCTGGAGCCCTGTGACTCGGGACCCTCTGTTTATATTCCTCCATACTTTTCCTAAACTCTTTTTCTTCCAGCATGCACCTGTGCATTCCCTTATCCTTCACTCCTCAGGTTGCATCTTGAGGGTTGGCATCTAAAAACCAATGGTTTGGCCGGCTTCAGTGGCTCATGCTTGTAATCCCAGCACTCTGGGAGACCAGCGTGGGTGGGTCACCTGAGGTCAGGAGTTTGAGACCAGCCTGGTTAACATGGCGAAACCCCATCTCTACTAAAAATACAAAAATTAGCCGGGCGTGGTGGTGGGCGCCTGCAATCTCAGGAGGCTGAGGCAGGAGAATCGTTTGAACCGGGAGGCAGAGGTTGCAGTGATCCGAGATTGTGCCACTGCACTACAGCCTGGATGACAGAATGAGACTCCATCTAAAAAAAAAACCCATAAAATAAAATAAAAACCAATGGTTTGGCTGGGCACGGTGGCTCACTCCTGTAATCCCAGCACTTTGGGAGGCAGAGGCGGGTGGATCAGCTGAGGTCGGGAGTTCGAGACCATACAAAAATACAACCCGTCTCTAAAAAATACAAACCCCGTCTTTAAAATACAAAAATTAGCCGAGCATTATGGCGGGTGCCTGTAAGCCCAGCTGCTTAGGAGGCCGAGTCAGGAGAATCACTTGAACCCGGGAGGTGGAGGTTGCAGTGAGCCGAGATCATGCCATTGCACTCCAGCCTGTTGACAGAGCCAAACTGCATCTCAAAAACAAACAAACAAGAACAACAGTGGTTTTTATTAATTAATTAATTAATTTATTTATTTATTTATTTATTTATGAGATGGAGTTTCACTCTTGTTCCCCAGGGTGGAGTGCAATGGCGTGAGCTCGGCTCACCGCAACCTCCTGTTAAGATAGCAATTTAGCCTGTTAAGATAATAATTTAAAAAAACTCACATGGGAGCAAAGTAATAGCAAATGAATGACTAGTGAATAAATTAATGCAAGTGGGTGGCTGAGTTGTTATTTTTAAAAATTTTTTTTGATACAGAGACTCACTCTGTCACCCAGGCTGGAGTGGAATGGCGAGATCTTGAACCGCCTCCCAGGTTCAAGAGATTCTCCTTCCTCAGCCTCCCGAGTAGCTGGGATTATAGGCATGTGCCACCATGCCCGGCTAATTTTTTGTATTTTTAGTAGAGATGGGGTTTCTCCATGTTGGTCACACTGGTCTCAGGTGATCCACCCGCCTCAGGTGATCCACCCGCCTCGGCCTCCCAAAGTGCTGGGATAACAGGCATGAGCCACTGCGCCCGGCCCAAAACAATGGTTTTTAGATGTTTTCTTGCTGGTCTGCTACACGTTCTTCTTCTGTTCAGTCAGTGCATGTAGTAATAAATAAAAGCTCTGCTCATTGCTTTTGTTTAAGTACTTTTTCACGTAGTGCGGTGGCATGGCCTCAGATAAATGTCTACATAATGCAGTCAACTTTCCCACACCTTGGGTGTCCTCTAAGAAATGCAGACTACAGAATCTTGATCATATTTATATATAATTGTCCTTTGGCTCTAAATTTATCCCATTATCAGGTTGGCTTTTATTTTGGGAATTCTGTCTGCATCAGAAACATGGCTAACTGACTTCAACTTCAAGTTCAAACACTTGAAGTTCAAAAACTTCAAGTTCAAACACTTCATTTGTTGGCATTTTCATTTTTAGCAAGTGAATATCTGGCATGAATTAACTAAGGTTTAGAAGATCTTTGTTTTTCTTCTTCCCTCCCCACCCCCAAAAAGAAGAAAATTCCTAAAGCCTTTTGTAATTTTTATCACAAAATAATAGACTTAGTACAGGGAGCATTTGCTGAAGCCTTCCTTCACTGTTTCACCAGTGAAGACCATCTCACAGGCCCGCTTGGTCCCTCCTGCTGTTCTTTTTTCAAAGCTAAGAGAGACATTCTCCAACTTCAAATCTAAGGTTTTCTGGGTCTCAATTCCCTTATACTCCAGAGTTCAAGCACATTTTCTTTGCCTGCATATAAAAGGTAGTTGATTAGCTGAAGTTAAGTTAACCTTTAGATTTCTTTCCCTTTGGGGGGTTATTTTGTTTTTTATAGATGGGTGTCACTCTTGCCCAGGCTGGAGTGCAGTAGTGCAATCCCAGCTTACTGCAGCCTCAATCTCCTGATCTCAAGCAATCCTCCCACCTCAGCCTCCTGAGTAGCTGGGACTATGGGCATGTACCACCATGCCTGGCTAATTTATACATTTTTTGAGAGATAGGGTCTTGCTATGTTGCCCAGGCTGGCCTCCAACTCTTGGGCTCAAGCAATCCCCCTGCCTTGGCCTCCCAAAATGCTGGGATTACAGGCATGAGTCACCACTTCTGGGCCTTAATTTTTCTCTTTGACTCTCACTATGATTTTGTGAGAGTCTAGGTAACTTAGTGGCAGGAGAATTACCACTTAACTTCCTGAAAGCTTTGCTTTTCCACTAACTCAGAACTCTTCCTCTAACTCTGTATCCATGCAAAACTGGTTGTTGAAACATCCATTCAACAGATAATAATAAATTCCTTCTTCAGTTCACATTCTTCATTTTTACTCACTATACTCTCTTGAGAGATTTTCTTTTCTTTTCTTTTTTATTTTTATTTTTTTGAGTTTCACTCTGTCGCCCAGGCTGGAGTGCAATGGCACGATCTCTGCTCACTGCAACTTCCGCCTCCTGGGTTCAAGCAATTTTCCTGTCTCAGCCTCCTGAGTAACTGTGATTACAGCCATCCGCACCCACACCTGGCTAATTTTTGTATTTTTAGTAGAGACAGGGTTTCACCATGTTGGCCAGGCTAGTCTCGAACTCCTGACCTCAGGTGATCCTCCTGCCTCAGCCTTCCAAAGTGCTGGGATTACAGGCATGAGCCAACACGCCCAGCTCTTGAGAGATCTTACCCATGTTCTTGGCTTCCATTACATCTATGTGCTGATGAATCCCAAACCTCTGCATCTCTCCACCTAGGATGCCTCTACTTCATTGTCTTGCCCCTTTAAGCTGAGCCCACCCAGCTCGAATCTACACTGTCTGTTCTCATCCCTGTCAATGCACTCTCCAGCTTGGGGCAGGTGGAGGGGACACTGTTTCATGAGGAAAGCTAATGGTATGCAGAAGGGATTGAATAAAAGAAAGGAAGAGAATGGAGAACATCTGCTTGGCTGGGGCTCAACATCCAAGCATGCCAAGATGAAAGTGGAGCGGGGTGCGGCCTTGGGAAGGAGACGTGAATGAACTGCTGACATTCCTTGAGGACAAGAGGCCAAAGCCTGCTGGCTCTAAAACTAGTATGTTTAAAGCAAATTATTAGTTTTGCTCAAAGTGCCACTAACATCATAAAAGAATAAGATATACCTGGCCAAGACCCCATCTCTTAAAAAAAAAAAAAAAAAGAAAGCTTGGGCATAGTGGCTCACACCTGTAATCCCAGCACTTTGGGAGGCCGAGGTGGGTGGATCACCTGAGGTCAGGAGTTTGAGACCAGCTTGACCAACATGGAGAAACCCCGTCTCTACTAAAAATAGAAAAATTAGCCAGGTGTGGTGGCAGGCATCTGTAATCCCAGCTACTCAGGAGGCTGAGGCAGGAGAATCGCTTGAACCCGGGAGGCAGAGGTTGCAGTGAGCCAAGATCGTATCGCTGAACTCCAGCCTGGGTGAGAGTGTGAGACTTCATCTCAAAAAAAAAAAAAAAAGAATTAAAGATAAATAGTATGATGTAAAAATTCATATTAGAGGTACATTTTTAGGTAATATATCTGTAATGTTTTTGACAAAAATAAATTAATTTAGCTTCAAACATCTCATTCATTTGCAAAGGATGATTTTGTTGAAAGCTTAAATCTGTGGGAAAATAATTTTTGTCTAAAAGTTTATGTTGGCCGGGCGCAGTGGCTCTCGCTTGTAATCCCAGCACTTTCGGAGGCTGAGGTGTGCAGATCACCTGAGGTCAGGAGTTCAAGAGCAGCCTGACCAACTGGTGAAACCCTTTCTTGACAAAAAGACAAAAAATTAGCCGGGCATGATGGTGGGTGCCTATAATCCCAGCTACTCGAGAGGCTGAGACGGGAGAATTGCTTGAACCCAGGAGGTGGAGGTTGCAGTGAGCCGAGATCACGCCATTGCACTCCAGCCTGGGCAGCAGAGCGAGACTCCGTCTCAAAAAAAAAAAAAAAAGTTTATATCTTAGGGACAAAGTTAAATTTATACATGTAAATCAAGCCTCTTTTTTTTTTTTTGCAATAGCTTTAGTGAGATACTGTAACTCACATACCATATGGTTTACCCCTTTAAAGTGTACAGGTCAGTGGGTTTTAGTAATCAGAGCATTCTTAGTTGAAAAGTGTTATTGAACAACTGGAAGCAGATATTTGTTAACTGGTCTGGCTTATGTTCATATGACGGCTTAAAACTTTTCCTTTGCAGGAATTCAGCTAGCCCATTCTAAAAATGGTCGAAAAATCAGAATGTAGGAAGGGAACTGCTATTGCTATTTGAACTTTAAATAGTCACTGTAGGGATATAGTAACCCAGGAAATCAATTAGCTAAACTGACTTCAATCCAGTAGATTTAAAACATAACAGAAGAAAACCAACTTGAAAAAAGAAAATAAACATACAGTATTATACCTTTAGGGAAAAAGGACCACTTAGTTTAAATTCAATATTTTAAAATTCAAGAATAATAATGCTTGTTAAAAATCTAACAGTACATGCAAAGGTATATAAAAGCTGCTCTTTGTCCTTTCCCATCCATCCCTCATCAGTCTGTCACCAGAGGAACCATAGTTAATGATGATTATAATATCCTTCCTGGGCTTCAGTGGATTACTCAACAACTGTGTGAGAAAAGAAATTGGTGATCGTTAGGAGTCAGTGTGGGTTCACTAAGGATGAGCCCAACAATCACATTTATGTAATATTCTTTTCGTTCTTCCTTTAGTTGGTCTTTTTGTTGTTGTTTTCAGGTTCCTGGACTCCAGGATTTGGGGGACTGGACTGATGACGGTGATTCTGCATTTCACCAAAGTGATTTGACAAAATTGAGTAATTCAGCAGCTCTGTCTAAATGTGGGCTGATCAAAATATCTGGAATAAATGTAATTGATCATCCTGGTCAGAGCTGTCTGCTGTGAAACTCTCCTTGGCCTTGCCAGGGTTAATTCTTTATCAACTTGCATGAGAAGCGAAGACGGACATCTCAAAGTGACAAATGATTTAAAAAGTTAGGATAGATAGCTGATGCTGGATCACATATTTTTCTCTTCCTCTTTCTTTTTTAAATTTTTTGATCTTTAATATTAATTATCTCCTGTCATTGCTTCTTTCACTACTTCTATTTAAATATTTTTCTAACTTAGATATGGTGCCAGCATTTTGGTATAAAGAGGAAAGACAGTGTTAGCTCTCAGTGCAGCAGAGCAGTCAGACTTGAAGATGGCATAAGGAGGAAGGCACTGGATCTGTGGAAGGACAGGGGAGGGAGGAGTCTAGGCAGAATAGAAGAAAAACACCCTGACGAAATGCATCAATTCCTGTGCATTTTAGAAGATCGAATTATAAAGCAATTTGGCAACATGTCTCACCATATAAGTGTTCATATCCTTTGCTCCAGTGCTGCTAATTCTGGAAATTCAACAAATAAATAACACAGGGGAAGGAAAACTGTATTCCATAAAATGTTTGTTACAAATGTTTGCCATAGCCTTGTCGAAGATGTTGAAAGATCAGTTCAGTGAATCATGTATGGTACATATACCTGATCATTGTCATTCAGGGGCACAGGAGAAATTTTAGCTACTAGGAGAAATGTTTATGGCTGTGAAATGGGAAAATATGCAGAACTGTGTTCCACAATAGTAATTGTATTTAAAAAACGCATGTATGTGGCTGAAGGTTGAAAGGAGATACTCAGGAGGCTGAGGCAGGAGAATGGCGTGAACCCGGGAGGCGGAGCTTGCAGTGAGCTGAGATCGCGCCACTGCACCAGCCTGGCGGACAGAGCGAGACTCCATCTCAAAAAAAAAAAAAAAAAAAAAAAAAAAAAAAGGAGAACATGAAAATCACAAAGTGTCGGAATGATCGGGTTTTAGATCGTTTCATCTTTTCAAAACTTTCATTTCTCTTTCTTGAGATTTTGTAAAAAAAAAAAAACCAGCAGATAGATCAACAGGGGAAGGAATTGAGGATGAGGGAGAATATAGCTTATAATTAGGGGAGAAGGTTAAAAATTAGCTGGGAGTTTAATTGATTTTATATTCACTGTAATCTCAACTGTGAGAGGGTGGTTAATATAGAGCATTTTGAATAGACTCTTATGCCATATTAATAGAAATAACACCATACTGTTGTTTGCACCAGTCAGCATCTATTTGGACTATTGTACTTAATTGTCATAGTCACATTTTAATGTCAGGCATTGCTGCATTAAAGTCAGACATGTAGATTTTGGACCTTAAAAGACTCATTCAGTTTTCAGCTGTTTGAGAGACAGTTGTCGAAGCATCAGTAGACACATCACAGTGTGGAAGAGTCCACAGAATGCCAAACCCTGGCCAACAGAGAGAGGGTGGGGTGTGGAGTAGGGCTATTGGGTGGTTTTCAGAGCACCAATCCATTTCCTCTGACGATTTTTGCAAAGACAGTCATAGATATGTAGAACAAACAACAAGATTTTGTGTCTATAGTTATTATTTACCATTTCTGATCCCTGTTTTCAGGACCTATTACATTTCTAGAACGTAGCCATAAAAAGACACCATCACTATGTATCACTATGGTTAATGAAGGCTTTTCATAGGCAAAAAATAGCAGGGATAATGGCAGGAAGTTACAGTGTGAAAGGTTCCATGGAAGGTGGATGTGGTTTCTTCATCGCATTTTTCCATTGCCGGGAGACAGACATCGTTCCTCAGGCACCCAAACCTGTCTCTCTCGGCGTTTGCTGATAGAGTGAGCTGAATGGTCATCGTCCTTGTGCCCTCTTCAGTTGCCCTGACTCCTATGCATGCTCCTTGAGTGTCACCTTCCTACCTGACAGATGCCATACCCCTCCATCCCCAACTGCCATTTTATCTTTTCCTTCTAAGCTGGATCTAGGAACCCTCACGGGACCCACAAGTAACCGTTATTAAAACAGTGTGACTGCTGGGTGGGGTGGCTCATGCCTGTAATCCCAGCACTTCGGGAAGCGAAGGCAGGCGGATCACCTGAGGTCGGGAGTTCGAGACCAGCCTGACCAACATGGAGATGTATTTTTGTATTTCTACTAGAAATACAAAATTAGCCAGGCGTGGTGGCATGTGCCTGTAATCCCAGCTACTTGGGAGGCTGAGGCAGAAGAATTGCTTGAACCCGGGAGGCAGAGGTTGCGGTGAGCTGAGATCACACCATTGCACTCCAGCCTGGGCAACAAGAGTGAAACTCCGTCTCAAAACAAACAAACAAAAAAATAGTGTGACTATATGTTCTCAAATATATGTATTTAAGGCAAAAATAACACTTGGCAGCTATATAAAACTAGATTTAGCATGAATCTGTTCTTTTTGCTTACAAGGGAAGATAAGACTTCTAACCAAATACCCATATTATATGGAAACTTCCAATTCTATGTAACGTTTCCATTTTGGAAAAGACTTGTGGTTTTTTGTTTGTTTGAGTTTTTTTAAATTCTTTAAGACAGATTCTCACTGTGTCACCCACACTGGAGTGCAGCAGCGTGATCTCAGTTCACTGCAACCTCTGCCTCCTGGGTTCAAGTGATTCTCCTGCCTCAGCCTCCTGAGTTAGCTGGGACTACAGGCATGTGCCACCATGCCCAGCTAATTTTTGTATATTTTGTAGAGACGGGGTTTCACCATGATGGCCAGGCTGATCTGGGACTCCTGTCCTCAAGCGATCCACCCGCCTTGGCTTCCCAAATTTCTGGGATTACAGGCATGAGCCACCGTGCTCGGCCTGTTTTTTTTTTTTTTTTTAATCAACATCTAAACCCTTACTTTAATATTACAGAGGGAAAGTTGAAAATTGGGCTTAAACCAGGTGTGAGAAACATTTAATATCTAATGATTAAATCTCATGGTCAAGATGAAAGATGTTCAGTCTTAGGTGAAATCTTTCTCACAAAAGTTTTCTGTGGACAGTTGAATATAGACTGTACAAGTGGCTTTTTTAAAATTTTGAGGCAGGTCTTTTTGAAGACAGCTGTAGCCCATTAGTAACGGTCCCATTCAAGGATGGATGATAATCCCAAAATGTCAGTGGCATTTTCAGTTTTTTTGTGTGTATTTCAATTTTATATTTTTTTCTAAAATTTTTTATTATTCAGTGCAGAATTTTTCTCAATAGCATTTTAGACTTGTTTGTCATCCTGTTTGTCTTCTCCAAATTTAGTGGAAAAGGAACTTCTTTCTTTCATAGAACTTGCCAAGACATCTGGGGAGGATTTCATAATTAAAGAATGTATTTTATTTCCTTTAGGAATCAACAGCACTTGGATCTGATTTGCCATGACACTTCACTGTTGCTCAACTCAAGAGGCATTGTAGTTCTTGTTTATGATTGATAGGAAATGAATACTCTGGAGCAGATACATTTACCCCAGGAAGATATCTCTGGATCACTTTGCCTCCGAGCACTCTTCCTCTGAGATATTTTCCTAGTCTCAATTGCTGGAAAAGTATTAATTCTTCCAGGTTTTTCAGATAACTTTGTTAAGATAATAATTCACGTACCGTACAATTCACCATTTAAAGGGTGCAACTCAGTGGTTTTTAGCATGTTTACAGAGTTGCATAACTGTCATGATCTTCGAACATTTTCACTCCCCAAAGAAACCCCATACCCAGTAGCCGTCACTCTGCATTTCCCACTCCCCTCATTCCCAGTAACCACAGAGCCACTTTCTGTCTCTCTATGGATTTGCCTATTTTGGACATTTTATATCAATGGAATCATACAATATGTGGCCTTTTGTGTCTGGCTTTCATTTATTATGGTGTTTGCAAGATTCATCCATGTTATAGCATACATCAGTACTTCCTGTTTTGTTGTTGTTGTTTGAGACAGTCTCGCTCTTGTTGCCCAGGCTGGAGTGCAATGGCGAGATCTTGGCTCACTGCAACCTCTGCCTCCCGGGTTCAAGTGATTCTCCTGCCTCAGCCTCCCGAGTAGCTGGGACTACAGGCATGCACCACCACGCTGGGCTAATTTTTTGTATTTTTAGTAGAGATGGAATTTCTCCATGTTGGTCAGGCTGGTCTTGAACTCGCAACCTCAGGTGATCTGCCCGCCTCGGCCTCCCAAAGTGCTGGGATTACAGGCGTGAGCCTCTGAGCCCAGCTGGTTTTTTAAGCTGCTGTATAATATTCCGTTGTATGGATATATCCTACGTTTTATTTATCCATGCAGCAGTTGATAGACATTGGCATTGGGGTTGCTTCCACATTTTGGCTGTCATGAATAATATTGCTATGAACACTAATGTACAATTCTTTGCCTGAACGTAAATGTTTTCATTTCTCTTGGGTATTTATCTAGAAATGAAATTGCTATATGTTAACCCTTTGTTTAACCTCTTGAGGAACTGGCAGACTTTTCCAAAGCAGCTGCACCATTTTAAATTCTAACCAGCAGTGTTTGAGGGTTCCAATTTCTCTATATCCTTGGTAACACTTGTTATCTGCCCTTTTGGTTAGAGACATCCTAGTGAGTGTGAAGTGGCATCTCACTGTGGTTTTGATGTGCATTTCCCTGATAGCTAATTGTGTGGATCCCTTTTGCTTTTAGTGAATGAAATATCTGGTAGTCTCGTATGCCAAACTAAAGCTAAAAATTAAAAATGACTTCTGAAATGAATGTGTATGTGACAGACATCATGATGAATCCAAGTGAGCATTATGCACTCTTAGCAATCGAAGCAGACTTCTCTGGCTTCTGAATAACAGTTCTTAGAGTTCTGATTTAGTATTTGGATAGAGTTACTGCTTCTAGTTTGGGGAGTTAGTTGCTAAAATAATAAAATGTCTCCATGGTAGGGAGGGGTGATGGTGAGGAGGTTTGCTGGTGGTTGGTTAAGTATGTTTCCCACCAAATATGCGGAAGCAGTTTCTTCTGTTAGAGTTACAGGTCAGAATCATTTTGCCATCTTTGCTTTCTTTCTCCTGTTTGCATCCTTTTTGTTGTTGCTGAACTTTTTTAGAGTAAGTTTTAGATATCAGACACTTCACTCCCAGATAGTTCAGCGTCATCTCCTGGGAATGCATTCTTCTGCTTACCCCCAGTGCCATTATCACAACGAAGAAACTTTTTTTTTTTTTTTTTTGAGAGGTTCTCATTCTGTCGCCCAGGCTACAGTAAAATGGAATGATCTCAGCTCACTGCAGCCTCTGCCTGCCAGTCTCATGTGATCCTCCCACCTCAGCCTCCAGAGTAGCTGGGACTACAGGCCTGTGCCACCAAGTCCAGCTAATTTTTGTATTTTTTGTAGAGATGGGGTCTCACTATATTGCCCAGACTGGTCTTGAACTCCTGAGGTCAAGCAATCCGCCCACCTCGGCCTCCCAAAGTGCTGGGATTACATGTGCGAGCCACTACACGCCCCCAGCCCACAACTGAAAAACTTTAACATTAATTGATTTTATTTATTTGTGTATTTTTGAGACAGAGTCTCAGCTCTGTCGCCCAGGCTGGAGTGCAGTGGTGCGATTTCGGCTTACTGCAACCTCTGCCTCCCGGGTTCAAGTGATTCTCATGTCTCAGCCTCCTGAGTAGCTGTGATTACAGGCGCTTGCCACCACGCTCAGCTAATTTTTGTATTTTTAGTAGAGATGGGGTTTTACCATGTTGGCCAGGTTGGTCTCGAACTCCTGACTGCAAATGATCCACCCACCTCGGCCTCCCAAAGTGCTGGGATTACAGGTGTGAGCCACCGCACCCAGCCCAACATTAATTTAATGATATCATCTAAGATAGAGTTCGTATTCAAACTTCCTCTGTTAACCTTAAATATATTTTATACCTGCTTTAAAAATTGGGTCCTGGCCAGGCATGGTGGCTCATGCTGTAATCCCTGCGCTGTGGGAGGCTGAGGTGGGATGATCACTTGAGGTGAGGAGTCCAAGACTAGCCTGGGCAACGTAATGAGACTTCATGTCTATAACAATTAAATACAAGAAATTAGCCCAGTGTGGTGGTGCAGGCCTGTAGTCCTAGCTACTTAGGAGGACCAGGTGGAAGGATCCCTTGAGCCAAGGAGTTTGAAGCTGCAGTGAGCTATGATTGCATCACTGCACTCCAGCCTGAGTGACACAGTGAGACCCTGTTTAAAAAAAAAAAAAAAAAGAGAAAACAGTGGGGTCCAGCATATAGCCAAATTGCATTTGGTCATGTTTCTTTTCTAGTGTCTTAAACTAGAATACTCCCTTTGCCTTTCTGTTTTTCATACTCCCTTTGCCTTCCTGTTTTTCATGAGATGATAGATAGATAGATAGATAGGTAGATAGATAGATAGATAGATAGATAGATAGATAGATAGATAGAGATGGAGTCTCACTCTGTCTCCCAGGCTGGAGTGCAGTTGTATGATCTCGGCTCACTGCAACCTCGGCTCATTGCAACCTCTGCCTCCTGGGTTTGAGTGATTTTCCTGCCTCAGCCTCCCCAGTAGCTGGGATTACAGGCATTTGCCACCACGCCCTGTTCATTTTTGTATTTTTAGTAGAGACAGGGTTTTACCATGCCAGGCTGGTCTCAAACTCCTGGCCTCAAGTGATCCACCCACCTTGGCCTCCCAAAGTGCTGGGATTACAGGTGTAAGGCACCGCACCCAACCCATGAGATTTATTTTTATAAAGAGCCCAGGCCAGTTGTCTTATCTAGTGGATTTGTCAGATTTATCTATGATTAGATTCAGGCTGGACATTGTTTTATTTTTGAGACAGAGTCTTGCTCTGGCTGGAGTGCAGTGGTGCAATCTCAACTCACTGCAAGCTCCGCTTCCCGGGTTCACACCATTCTGCCTCAGCCTCCCGAGTAGCTGGGACTATAGGCGCCTGCCACCACACCTGGCTAATTTTTTGTATTTTTAGTAGAGATGGGGTTTCACCGTGTTAGCCAGGATGGTCTGGATCTCCTGACCTTGTGATCCGCCTGCCTCGGCCTCCCAAAGTGCTGAGATTATAGGCGTGAGCCACCGCGCGCCGCCCAGGCTGGACATCCTTAGCAAGAATACCACTTAGGTGATGCTGTGGTGATGGTACGGTGATAGTGAGTCTTTACTGTTGTATCACACCAGCAATCACAGACAATGCCTGTCCCTCCTGTTATTGGTGATGCTGAGTTTGACTGTTAGATGCTAGTAAGGGCTGAGTTTCCCTGTGGGGTACTATGGTAGTTTCATACCGGTGATTCCATTGCCAGTATATTCGCATCCAGTGATGACTCTCGCGTAAATCATTGTGAAATGGTGACTTTCTCATCTGTTATTCTTTTCTATATTTCTCCATCTGGCATTCTTCCATATAGGTGAGCTTTTTCCTTTTACCCTCATCTCTCCCTTTGTTTTCCCCTAAAAGTTAAACATCTTTTTTCCAACAATGAAGTTATTGAACGTATTTCCAACTTTTATGTCAAACTTAAGGAAAGAGACCTCCAGCAGGCCAGTTCAAAGACTCTTTTGGTAGACATATTTAATAGAAAAAGAATGGCTAGGTGGTTACTGTTAGACTAGTTAAAAGAATGAGGCCAGCTGGGCGCGGTGGCTCACGCCTGTAATCCCAGCACTTTGGGAGGCTGAGGTGGGTGGATCATGAGGTCAGGAGTTCAAGACCAGCCTGACCAACATGGTGAAAACTCCGTCTCTACTAAAAATATGAAAATTAGCCGGGTATGGTGGCGTGCACCTGTAATCCCAGCTACTCGGGAAACTGAGGCAGGAGAATCGCATGAACCCAGGAGGTGGAGGTTGCAGTGAGCCGAGATTGCGCCACTGCACTCCAGCCTGGGCGACAGAGCAAGACTCTGTCTCAAAAAAAAAAAAAAAAAAAAAAAAGAATGAGGTCAAAATGGTTTCCCTCAGTTCTTTTTTTTTTTTTTTTTTTTTTTTGAGACAGGATCTTGCTCTTTTGCCCAGGGTGGAGGGCAGTGGTGCAATCTCAGCTCGCTGCAACCTCTGCCTCTTGGGCTTAGGCAATCCTGTCACCTCAGCCTCCCAAGTAGCTGGGACTACAGGGGCAGGGGCATGCCACTACGCCCTGCTGATTTTTGTATTTTTTTTGTAGAGATGGGTTCCACCGTATTGCCCATGCTGGTCTGGAACTCCTGGGCTCAAGCAATCCACCTGCCTTGGTCTTCCAAAGTGCTGGGGCTACAGGCGTGAGCCACTGCACCCGGCCTACCTTCAGTTCTTGAAGATCACCTGGGGGTGTGGTGATGGTGGAGGAGGTGGGGCGGTTGGGTAGTAGGGAAGTGGTTTAAAATTATAGATCATGATTTCGTTAAAGTGCATCAGAAACATTTTGTTGGGAATGTTTTCCTGAAGAAAGTCATGAATTAAATTATGCAAAAAAAGTTCTGTCCTTGAGAAGGTAGGGATCTTTAAGCATTGTAAGTACGGAAATTAGAAATTATAGAAAGATTTAAAAATATAACAAAAAATAGAAGTTCCTATTTAACACAACCATTATCACTTTTGTGTGTTCTTAGAAAAAAGGAGTGTTTGTGAGTTGGGGGCATTTCACAATTTTATAGGCAGTTTCTAACTTCAAAGGCATTTTTGAGAAAAACTCAAGGTCATAGAAACAGTAGTATAAAAATGGAGGTAAGAATTTCTAATTGTCACTGGGCTAGGTAACTCATTCCTGTAATCCCAGCACTTTGGGAGGCCAAGGCAGATGGATCACTTGAGCTGAGGAGTTGGAGACCAGCCTCGGCAACATGGGTGAAACCCCACCTCTACAAAAAATATAAAAATTAACCAGGCCTGATGGCACATTCCTGAAGTCCCAGCTACTTGGGAGGCTGAGGCGGGAGGATCGATTGAGCCTGGGAGGTCGAGGCTGCAGTGAGCCGTGATCGCGCCACTGCACTCCAGCCTGGGTGACAGAGCAAGACCCTGTCTCAAAAAAAAATTTTTTTTTAAATTGTAATTTTTCTCACAAACATGTTTGACCCATATGTGATAACGTGGTGACACTGGTTATACTCCCCAACCACTGTTTCTGTTCCCCAGCAAGGGGATCTAAACCGTTTTTCTTCCCAGCTCTTGCTTGCTTTGTCTGGAAAACACATTTGAAAGGCGAGAGGTTTGCATTCGAGAGAGGCTGGGGCTTGATGGTGTCCCTGGAGTTTAAAAGGCTGAGGTTTCCAATGCTATTTGCTTTCGGGATGTTGAGTCCTCAGAGTAACAGATGCCCTAAAATTGTACATTTTCCATCTAGAAAAGGGGAAAAAAAAATCTGTAGAAGAATGGATTATGAAAAACAAATCTACCCTCCAAGAAGGTGGTCAACAAAACAGCGTGACTGAGACCTTCACTCAGAAATTCCACGATAGCAGACGTCACCTTTCTCATGTTCGTATTTTGTTGTAGAAGACATTTGGATGAATCATTGACAGTGTTTTTTTATCAGAATACTTTAATACATTTTACATTGATTTAGGAATTTGGATGTTAAAAATGAGAAATCTTTTACGATGGCATGATCACTGGAAGGAGTAAGGTTTTTTGGGATTATTTTCCTACCATCTGTTGTCAGCAGGACCACCTGCGTATCATTTTCCTTCCATCAAATGTATGACTTAGCCGCCAAGTGGTGCCTTTGTATTTTCCACTCCAGTGTGGGATTGCAGAAAGGCTGTTTTTATGCTTATTTTTGTTGAATGGTTTTATGCTGATTAAATCAATTGAATTGTTGAATGGTTTTATGCTGATTAAATCAATTGAATACCTCGTTGATCTGGAAAGTTGTTCTTATCATCTGGACATCCAGACTGGTTCCATTTAATTGGTTAGCATTTATCTTTGCAGAAAGAAAATCGCTGGTAAATAAAAATTAGACTGAACATAATTCTTAATAGATGTCACCACTAAGCATTTGTTTGCCTTGGTCTAACAGTTGTTGGTTAACACATTGATCAGATTGGACTTTTGTGTGTAAACATACTTTTGGTGTAGTTTTGAGCCTAAGGAGACCTTGAAATGCAATTTTCAGTGTAGAACAAAAAATCTTGTACTTAAATAAAAAATCTTTCCATGTTCCTGAACACCCTTTAAAAAAACATCTTGAATAAAATTTAAATGTAGCAAAGCTAAAATTGTGCAAAAGTTCATTTTAATAGCAAGGTGTCCTGGTGGTTATAGTCACTGATTGCAAGTGCTTGCTAATAGAGCCAGGAATGAGTGGCAAATGTAGATTCCTTCCTCCAGGAATTTGCTTCATGTTTGAAAGTGATTAAGACATTTTCATAGCTGCCAGTACATTCGGTTGCATCAGACATTTGCTCTACCCATCAAAACATGTCTATAGTTTTTGCTTAGGGCTGTAATGGAATTGAGAAAGGATGGCTAATTAGAGTAACTTTGCTTAGTCAACGGTCTGGCCGTTGAAGGGATTTGGTTCCTCCAGTGCTGACCAGCCTTGCAGTCACTGCAGAGCAATCTCCCAGTGGACGGAGCCTCCCTGAGCCTCGCACAAAGAGAAGCCAGCGCAGCTGGGAGTGGCTCCAGGAGCACAAAACACCAGGGGATCCAAGACTTGAAGAAACTTATGTATTTATTATTTATTTATTTGCCTGTTCCCCCTAGCAAGTCACTGATTGTGCTTTATCACGATCGTATGCTTTTATGAATGCTTTAGATCGCCCATTGATGCCTCTGTCCCTTTTTCTTGATTTATCTGTTTAGTAGTAACAATACAAGGGGACTTGTCCTCTAAGTCTATCTTTTATGGAATGGTATGGAAGGATTGAGTTTTTCTTGGCAGTTTGAGGTGGAATTCTTTGTGTATGCATCTCCACGGGCACATAATCAATTGAAGCAATTTAAGTCAAATCTTGCTCTTGGTCATTTAGTTAACAAGAAAACAAACAAACCTAAAAACAAATACAACAACCTGTGCAATCTTGAAGATACCGAAGAAAATGAATAGGAATCCATCCTTTCCTAGGTGTCATTACTTCTGCAGCTGTTTAAAGGTGGGTTTCTACACACTGGGGCTCCAGATGTCCACCGTAGCAGATGGAGAGATTGAGCAAATGTCTGAAAATGGCTATTAATTAATGAGGTTGCAAGATACTTTTGTCAGTTATGAATGTCACGTAGACTGGGATGCTTTAGTAAGCAATATGTATGCTCTTGATTTAAAAGACAGCCTGGATTTTATCTTTTGGGGGAGAGGAGTACTCGTATGATAACCACACCTATAGACAAAAATCCTGGTTCCTGTCTCTACTCCTCTTTAAGAAGTGTTTTTTAAATGCAAAATGGATGGTAAGGCGTATTGTTTCTAAACATCTAGATGTTTCCAATAGGAGAACTTTGTAGAACTGAAATAATTTGAAACAATACATGCTAAATTCCTTTACCTCAAAATTTGGTGCTTGGTAAATGATAGATGTTTAATAGATATTTATTGAATGAGTTAACTATTAGGGCTTACAAAATGATCAGGTTTAAACCTGCAAGCAGACTCTTGCCTCCTATTTTGTATTTTCTTTGGTAATCTTTTATTTTAACAGGAATATAAATCCCATTTTTTATGTAGTTTTTTCTTTTGTTCTTCAACAAATATAAAAGACATTTTCAATGTGAATAAGAATATAATCAGGAACAAATTTTAAGAGTAATATGTGGATTTTGTGAGGATTTACTCTTCAACTGTATTGGTTCTTCTGGTGCTGATGTTTTTCCTAATGTTAAATACAGCATTAATCATTGAAATACGTAAGACATGTTACGTCTTCCCTTTTCAGATCCTTAGGCAATAGCTAATAGGTTTATGTGTGTGTGTGTGTCTGTCTGTTCATTTTTTTCTACCTTTGTCTTACTATTGTGGAAGGGAAATAATAGAATTTGTCCTCTTTTATATTTTATTTAAAATCTACAATGATGAAAATGTATCACTTAAGGTAGTAGGTAAAAAGTTTATGGATTAATTTTGTATTAACTTTCTTTGAGGTCTATAATTTATTAATGTGGATGGATTTACAATGAAGGGGAATTCAGATGTTGTGTTTTTTTTGGTTTTTTGTTTGTTTTGTTTTGTTTTTTGAGACGGAGTCTCACTCTGTCACTCAGGCTGGAGTAAAGTGGTGCGATCTCGGCTCACTGCAGGCTTCGCCTCCTGGGTTCAAGCGATTATCCTGCCTTAGCCTCCCAAGTAGCCGGGATTGCAGGCGCCCACCACCATGCCCAGCTAATTTTTGTGTCTTTAGTAGAGACAGGGTTTTGCCATGTTGGCCAGACTGGTCTCGAACTCCTTACCTCAGGTGATCCTCCCTCCTTGGCCTACCAAAGGGCTGGGATGACAGGCTTGAGCCACCGCACCTGGCTGTGTCATGTGTTTTTATCAAAGAGGAATCATAGCATCGTAAATCCAGTTGGAGGTCAGTTTCTGGGAAGTTCTGTTCTTTGACTGCTGTTGTATTGGAGATCACTTTCTCTCTGCGATGATGTTATTGGTACTGCAATTAATGAACGGTAGTGTCTAGTTTTTTTTTTTTTTTTTTTTTTTTGAGACAGAGTCTCGCTCTGTCACCCAGGCTGGAGTGCAGTGGCGCGATCTCCACTCACTGCAAGCTCTGCCTCCCGGGTTCACGCCATTCTCCTGCCTCAGCCTCCCGAGTAGCTGGGAGTACAGGCACCTGCCACCATGCCCGGCTAATTTTTTGTATTTTTAGTAGAGACAGGGTTTCACCGTGTTAGCCAAGATGGTCTCGATCTCCTGACCTTGTGATCCACCTGCCCTGGCCTCCCAAAGTGCTGGGATTACAGGCGTGAGCCACCGCGCCCGGCGGTAGTATCTAGTTCTTAACTTAGCATAGAACAATGGTTTTTAAAGTGTTCTTCATTAAAACTTACTTCATTTCTATTTTCTAAAATTCCTAAAATAAATTGTTCAATAAGCAGTTATAGTGGATTTGAAATAGAGAACACACCTGGAGTGTCATTACTGCCTACACTGCTTGAGTGGCCTGGAGGGCTCACACCCAGAACCTGAGTCGGACTTACTTAGGAAGACATTCTCTGTTGTTTTAGTGTTTTAAAAGATTGTATTCCCTGGTCTCATCAAAATGTTATCTTTTTTTAAGAAAGTAGGGATAGAGAAGGAATTTCTCTGGCATGGTTTCTAATCCTAACAAGGTCTGTGATGCTTGGCAAGTAACATTCTTTCAGGATTTGGTTCTCGTCAGTGTCATGGAAGGGACTGTTTTAGGTGATCTTGAAGAACAGTTCTTCAGGTTTTAAATTTTTGTGTGTGTGTGTGATTAACTTAAGAATGGTGAGTGTATTTATATACAACTCTCCTTGACTTAGGAAAAAATGTACAGCAGTTTTTAATATGTATGCAAGAAGAAACGAGAAATATACGATAAAGGATAAAGGTGGGAAAAATCTGACCATGGAGAAGGCATTCTATAACATTTTAAAAATGTACTTTCTCTCTCTTTCTTTTAAAATTGACCCTTAACACTGCTCAGTGAGGCATTTAAATAATAGAAACGGGATGGAGACAATAAGCAAGCAAAAGCCGGCGAGGTGGCAGGCGCCTGTAGTCCTAGCTACTGGGGGGAGGCTGAAGTGGGAGGATTGCTTGAACCCAGGAGGTTGAGGCTGCAGTGAGCTAACGATCGCACCACTGCACTCCATCCTGAGTGATGGAGTGAGACCTGGTCTCTTTAAAAAAGTAAATAAATAAGCAAGTGAAATCAAACTTGAAAAAATTTTAAATAAATATCTTTTTTTAAGCATAAAAGTGGTATATTGTCATTGTGCAAATGCCACCATATGAGAAAAAAGTTCCTTCATTCCCTCTTGTCTTCTGAGATTTTTCTTACATACACAAACAAACATATCCTTTCTGTTTTTTTTTTTTAAATATGCATATAGATAATACTGTTGTGTAACTTGCCTTTTTCACTCAATAGGAAATCATAAGCACCTTTTGGTTCAGTATACACAGACCTGGCTCACTGCTTAATGGCTACATGTTCAGTGACATGGATATACTCTACATTTTTAACCAGTCTCTTTACTGATTGACATTTAAGTTGATTCTGATGATCTCCTATTACAAGTAATGCTGAAATGAACATCCTTTCATATATAATATAATTTTGATATATAAAATGAAAATTATGTGTAATATACATATTCATTTATGCTTGTGCAAATATTTCTATAGGACTAATTCCTGGATGAAGAGGAATGCCCCACCCTTCCACCCTTTTCTACATGATAAATTTCTGACACATTTACTTGTTAACCAGGGAATGACTTAAGTTTCAAAATATGCTTAATGCATTCAGCTTTCAATAGCTCACAGCACACACTGTATATAAAAATATGGAACGCTTTACAAATTTGGGTCTCATCTTTGAGTAGGGGCCATGTATCGTTTCCATTTTAGTGTCTGTGCTGCCAAACCAAACGAGCGCTCTTTTCTTTTCTTTCTTTTTCTTTTTCATTTTCTTTTTTTTTTTTTTTTTTTGAGAAAGGATCTTCCTCTTGTTGCCCAGGCTGGAGGGACACAATCACACCTCACTGTAACCCCAAAGTCCTGGGCTCAAGCGACCCTCCCACTTCAGCCCCCCGAGTAGCTAGGACTACAGTTGTGGGCCATCACGCCCAGCTCTTTTCTTTTTGAAAATATTGTAATATTAGATACTTTACAGAATACTCACAATGCCCCATTTTGGCAATCATATTTCACAAACCTTTGACTTTTGACTGAGTTGCAGTTAGCTTGAAACACTCGCGTTTTGCTTTCACTTAGAAAATTACCATTTCTTATGTGTAATTCTAAAGATAGGTACAGTTAACAAGGCCATGTTTTAAATTTGCCAGTAAACACTTTGGCAGCTTCTTTCCATTCTGCAGGAAGTGGCTGTGTTTCTGTGCTTTCCTCCTGTTATTTCCTTAGGGTAAACATCTAGGCTTCATGCAAAGTAGAAGGGGCATGTGCGTGGTGTTCAGGATGTGGATTTGAATCCCCAACTCAGCCACTTACATTAGATAAGTGACTTAACTTGCGAGCCTCCCTCTACAAACTGGATGAAGGTTGCTAAAGAATATGTTTTTACAAGTTGTGCTAATTTTAATGCTACTGAGAACAAATGAGTGCTCAGATTTGGCCACGTCAGTGATATTGGTAGTGTTACTTTGACAGGTGAAGGATGGTGTTTTAAGTTTGCCTTGACTTTTGCATTTCTGTAATGTATGGGAAGAGGTAACTGTAATTCTGTAGGTCTATGTATTGGTTCGCTATTTTAATTTCAGGTTATGAGCAGATTTAGTGCCCACTTTATCTTTTGGGGTCTTCTTATATACTTCAGATCTCATGGTTGATACTTCACATTTGCAAGAATTTCTCCTACACATAGGGAATAGCCCCCCAAATCCTAACTCAACCCATTGTATTTTGATGATGCTATATAGAATTTTAAGTCTTGGAATTGGGGCATTCTATGTGAGGCTAGGACCCAATTTCCTGCGGCTTCATTCTTTTCTCCACACACATTTGTTTTATTTATTTGTTTATTGAGACAAGGTCTTGCTCTGTCACCCAGGCTGGAGTGCAGTGGTGCTCACTGCAGCCTTGACTTCCTGGGCTCAGGAGATCTTCCTGCCTCAGCCTTCTGAGTAGCTAGGAATACAGGCCTACACCATACCCTCCCTTCCCCAACACCCAGCTAATTTTAAATTTTGATGTAGGGATGAGGTCTCCCTGTGTTGCCCAAGCTTGTCAAACACCTGGCTTCAAGAGATCCTCCCACCTTGGCCTCCCAAAGCACTGGGTTTATAGGCGTGACCCACCAAGTGCAGTCTGGCATGACCTCCCATGCCAGAATGTGTGATGCAGGAGCGGGCTGTCCTCTTCCCCCTCCTGTTCCCGCTCTCAGCTGCCCATACATCTATTTTTATTTTTTCTGAGATGGAGTCTTGCTCTGTCGCCCAGGCTGGAATGCAGTGGTACTATCTTGGCTCACTGCAGCCTCCGCCTCCCGGGTTCGAGCGGGAGGCGGAGGTTGCAGTGAGCCGAGTAGTAGCTGCCTCAGCCTCCTGAATAGCTGGGACTACAGGCGCGTGCCACCACGCCCAGCTAATTTTTGTATTTTTAGTAGAGACAGGGTTTTGCCATGTTGGCCAGGCTGGTCTTGATTTCCTGACCTCAGGTGATCCATCCACCTCGGCCTCCCAAAGTGCTGGGATTACAGGTGTGAGCCACCGTGCCCAGCCTGCCCATACATCTTAAGGGACCTCCAGCTCACGCATGGGGGTTTTCCAGCCCACATGCCCAACCTTCACCAAAACAAATGTGCTGTAGCCCTTTGGTCTAGAGGTGCCCAGGGAAGAGGCTTGCATAGGTTCTGAGAATTCCAAATCTTGGGCCCCCAGGACAGGTGGATGTTAATTTCAGGAAGGTTTGCCCTTTTGGTTGCTGCGGGGGAAGGATGTAGCCAGAGGAGGGCCAGAATGGGGCTCTCTGCAGTGAGGGGCTCTGCCTGGGTCTGATGGTGTTACCGCTCACAGGGATTCTTTGAAGCAGCTGCTTATTCCCCGACTTCTCTTGTCTATTGGTTGAATAATGTTTTCCCTGCTGTCTACCTATCAGGTTATTCATTCCTGATTACTGTCAATGGTCAGGCTGGTCAAACTTGAAATCATTAACTATATAAAGTGTATTATGTATAAAGTGCTGGATTTGTAAGAAAGTTGCTATCTTCATCTTCATGGAGTTTAGTTTTTACCTTGGCTAAGCTCTTGCTAATTTCCCACAGTATAGCCTGCACTCATGTTATGAAAACATTTAGATGACCGTTGAAGAACATTCAGGATTTCTTTCTTTCTTCTCGGCCCAGGACTGAGCCTTTATGAAAGTGGGCAGCAGGAGATTTTAGAAAAGTGGAGGCCCTTGTATAAGGAGGCTAGGCTCCATTTAATGACGGTGAGGAGGCACACTTTAGGAACTAAAGGAGACCAGCATGACAGATTGAGCGTTAAGGTAGAACTAAACAAGAGGCACTCAAAGGCAGGGAGATCAGCTCTTAGGATATTGCATTAAATCAACTATGAAATGCTAAAGCTTGAACTAGGGCAGAAATCAAGCAATGGGTACAGACAGCATTGAACACAAAAGAAATGGTAGGATTTGAGGGAGCATGAGGATGACCAAGATGCGGAAAAGCCCAAGATGGTCTCCAGGTTTCTAGGCTTTTCCAACTAGGATGCTAATTCTTTGCCTGAAAAAGAGTATTATCAAGTAAAGACATGGTCTCACTGTTGACCCAGAAGATAGAGGGACAGGGTAACAAAAGCAGTGGTTTGTTTTCTGTAATACTAATGGCTGACACTGACTAGTGCTTACTGTGTCAGGTGCTGTCCTACGCGCTTGGTACACTTGTGATAGACACTTATAAATCCCCATTGTACCAATGAGGAAGCAGGCACCTAGAGGTGAAGGAACCTTACAGGTAGGGCCTCTTCTCAAGGCGAGGCATTCTGATCAGAGAATGCCTAAGAGAGGGAGAGACAGAGACAGAATTCAGTATAAAGACAGAAAGCCCACTGTTAAAAGCAATGTCAGGTGTTTTTCTGAGAGCTCAGAAGCTGTCACTGACATAACCAAACCTCAAATCCGGGAGTCATTCTTTTTCCATTGGCAAGTCCCGCTGGCCTCATCTCCAAAGACATTTCACATCGACCCATTCTGTCCACAGGGCCTTCCCTGGCTTCGTCTCTCCCCTGAATGGACACAGCAGCAGCCTTCCTGCCTCCAGCTTGCTCTCCTTCAGCTCCTCTCTGCAGGCAGATTGCTGGTTTGGGGGTTTTTAGGGTTTGTCTGTGGTCAATTTATATCTGATAAAGCGAGCAAGTCTTAAGCGTATAGCTTGGTGAGTTCTTACAAGGTGAACGCACGAGTAACCCTCTCCCAGGTCAGGTTGGAGAACCTCGCCAGTGCCCCAGAAGCCTCCCTTGCATCTCCTTCTGGTTGTTGCTGCCCAAGAGGTAATTACATTCTGACTTCTGTCTGCACAGATCAGTGTCGCACATCGTTCACCATGTATGCAGTGATCTTTGAAACCTGCACGTTGAGTCATGCCGTTACCAGATCTCCCGGCATCACTTCCACATTGCACTCTTTGCCATTGCCTGACATGAGATAAATAAGAATGCATGGCTGGGTGTGGTGGCTAACACCTGTAATCCCGGCACTTTGGGAAGCCGAGGTGGGAGGATCGCTTGAGCCCAGGAGTTTGAGACCAGCCTGGGCAACATGGCGAAACCCCGTCTCTACAAAAAATACAAAAAAATTAGCTGGGTGTGGCAGTGTGCGCCTGTAGTCCCAGCTACTTGGGGGGCTGAGGCTGGAGTATTGCTTGAGCCTGAGAGGTCAAAGCTGCAGTGAGCCATAACTGAGCTACTGCACTCCAGTCTGGGCAGCAGAGCAAGACCCTGTCTCAAAGAAAACCGAAACCAAAAACAAAGAATGAACACATGTCGATGTCTTATTTCTCTCTTCCCTGCCATTGGTACTTTTTGCCTATTCAGATCCAGCTCAAAACTCAACTTTTTCTCGTACACTTTCTCTTATCAACAGAACTGAAAGAGACCCCTCCCTGTTAGTACTATGTGTCTTAGTACTCTGTCTTCGATGTGTGGCACTTCCTTTTGACTTGACGCATCCAGATGACATAGGAACCCATCACAGGGATTAATCAAATGTTGACTAATGCATGGGGACCCAGGGTGGAACCAAGGCTTTTGCAAAATGATGAACATTCAGAGGCTTTGGAGAGTGAACTTGGAGGTCAACAAAGAGGATGAAATGCAAGATGCAGTATGAGCATGTGGTGGGTCTGGACTGCAAGATTCAGGCACTTTATTTTAGGAATAGTTAATGTGAAGAACATGATTTATGAACGACAGAGTGGGGAGTGTATTGAGACCAAGTAAGACTAATGCTCCATTGTGAAAACTTACATATCAAAGCAAATATATTGTCCCCTCTGTCCCCAGAAGCAGTAACTGGAAACAGTTTTAGAGGACATAACCTAATTGGTATAAAAACTTTTCACTCTCAGAACTATTTTTCCCATTGTCATAGGAGTGGATACCAAATAATGTTTTCCTGTCTTGGCAGTGATTCACATTACTGAGTTTGCTATTGAACTATTTTTTCCTTGCCAGGAAGTACACATCAGAGAGCTGCATTTCACTGTGTGTGTGTGTGTGTGTGTGTGTGTATCTATTTCAATCTACTGATTACCAAAGAGCTTATAATTCTCAATGGAGAGTTTGTGGAAAAGATGAAAAAAGGATTTTTTTAAAGAACAATAACCAGAAAGTTTGAGACAATTGAGTATTATGGCAAAGTCCTTTCTTGTGGTGACTTTTCTGGTTGTAATGTCTTGGGTTAAAAAAAAAATCAATTTCATGCAAAAAAGGGGGGAGGATTATGTAAACAAAAACAAAAAAATTTAAAGTATCACAGTCTATCATTTGGGTGAGTTGTGGAGGGGAAAAGAAATCATTTGTACACTTTGATGAAGAAATAAATGTATTTTCTAGTTTCTAAGATAATCTGTGTATGCTCTGAACTTAAAGCATATCATTTCCTGTAAGTCAGTATTTGGTTCAAAAAGTGCAAAGGCTTTATGATTGATCTTCTACATCTACCACATGATTATCTTCTGGAGGTGATAATTTTTTTTTTTTTTTTGAGACGGAGTTTTGCGCTTATCACCCAGGCTGGAGTGCAATGGCGCAATCTCTGTTCTCTGCAACCTTCGCCTCCTGAGTTCAAGCGATTCTTCTGCCTCAGCCTCCCAAGTAGCTGAGATTACAGGGGCACCACCATGCTCAGGTAATTTTTTTGTATTTTTAGTAGAGACGAGGTTTCACCATGTTGGCCAGGCTGGTCTTGAACTCCTGGCCTCAGGTGATCCACCTGCTTTGGCCTCCCAAAGTGCTGGGATTACAGCCATGGAGGTGATAATTTTTTTAAAAGATTAAGGCAACAGCAATTTTGAGAGTGAGTCATTGATGGGACACTTGTTTAGGGAAAGCCCTTTTTCCTGCAGAAGCAAACTTGCTTCAGGAATGGCATCAGGCTGAAAGCATTTTCTTTGCATTTCAAATAAAGTTGGCAAGAAGGCTGGCACCTGTCTGCTCCATTTCTGTGCTGTTACTATACACATACGTTCTACTTTGCTTGCTGTCAAGGTTCAAGATCAGTAACAGCAGGGAGGGGGCATTTCCCAGAAGCCCACACGACTTCATGAGGAAGCGCCACCCCTCGCTGGATGGGGCGTCGGCTTGCATTCTTAGGAAACAGAAAACAAACCAAAGAAACTCTCCCTTTCTAGTCACTCAGATGTGAATATTGGAGACTGTTTCTCTAGCAGTTATAGTCTATACTCCTTGAAATCATTTAGTTTGCTTACAGATCTTGAACCAAGTGGTTAAGGAATGAATCCTTTCCATTGAGGTATCCGTTATCTATTATTATTTATTTAAGCGCATATGAACTAAACAAGCCACTTTGTACTCTGTCTTTCCAGGAGTCAAAGCAGGGTAAGTTGCCCCTCTTGACTGAGTCCCGAATGTGGTCTGAGTCAGAGAAGGTTAGAGCTCAGAGCTCGAGAGAGTTCAGGTCTTTTACAAAACAAAACAAGTCAGGTGAGAACCAAAGCTACTGCTGTAGACTTGACCAAGGTCCCACAGTTGTTGGGGTGGCAGCGATGGGGTAAGTATATTTTCTTTTTCTTTTTCTTTTTCTTTCTTTTTTTTTTTTTTTGAGACGGAGTCTCGCTCTGTTGCCCAGGCTGGAGTGCAGTGGTGTGATCTCGGCTCACTGCTCACCTCCACCTCCCGGGTTCACACCATTCTCCTGCCTCAGCCTCCCGAGAAGCTGGGACTACAGGCGCTTGCCACCACGCCCGGCTAATTTTTTATATTTTTAGTAGAGATGGGGTTTCACCGTGTTATCCAGGATGGTCTCGATCTCCTGACCTTGTGATCCGCCCGCCTTGGCCTCCCAGAGTGCTGGGATTATGGGTGTGAACCACCACGCCCGGTCTATTTTCTTTTTTTTATTTTGATTTCATTTTATTTTTCTGAGACGGGGTGTTGCTCTGTTGCCCAGGCTGGAGGATGGTGGCACAATCATGGCTCACTGTGGCCCCAACCTCCTTGGTCTCAGGTGATCCTCCCACCTTAGCCTCCTGAGTAGCTGGGACCACAGACACAAGTCAGCATGCCCAGCCAATTTTTGCATTTTTTGTAGAGATGGGATTTCACCATGTTGCTCAGGCTAGTGTCTAACTTCTGGACTCCAGCAATCTGCCCGCCTCGGCCTTGGAAAGTGCTAGGATTACAGGCGTGAGCCATCAGGCCCGGCCATGTTTACTTATTAATATTTTAAAGAATTATGGGGAATGCTTTTACACCGTTGGTCGGAGTATAAATTAGTCAACCATTGTGGAAGACAGTGTGGCGATTCCTCAAGGATCTAGAACCAGAAATACCATTTGATCCAGCAATCCTGTTACTGGGTATATACCCAAAGGATTATAAATCATTCTACTATAAAGACACATGCATACGTATGTTTATTGCAGCACTGTTCACAATAGCAAAGACTTGGAACCAACCCAAATGCCCATCAATGATAGACTGGATAAAGGAAATGTGGCACATATACACCATGGAATACTATGCAGCCATAAGAAAGGACGAGTTCATGTCCTTTGCAGGGACATGGATAAAGCTGGAAACCATCATTCTCAGCAAACTAACACAGGAACAGAAAACCAAACACCACATGTTCTCACTCATACGTAGGAGTTGAACAAGGAGAACACCTGGACACAGGGAGGGGAACATCACACACCGGGGCCTGTTGGGGAGTGGGGGGCTAGGGGAGGGATGGCATTAGGAGAAATACCTAATGTAGATGACGGGTTGATGGGTGCAGCAAATCACCATGGCACGTGTATACCTCTGTAACAAACCTGCGTGTTCTGGACATGTATCCCAGAACTTAAAGTATTAAAAAAAAAAAAAAGAATTATGGCTGGGCGCAGTGGCCCATGCTGGTAATCCCAACACTTTGGAAAGCCGAGGTGGGTGGATCACTTGAGGTCAGGAGTTTGAAACCAGCCTGGACAACATGGAGAAACCCTGACTCTACGAAAAATACAAAAAAATTAGCCGGGCATGGTGGCAGGCACCTGTAATTTTAGCTACTCAGGAGGCTGAGAGGCAGGTTGAACCCCAGGAGGCGGAGGCTACAGTGAGCTGAGATCGCGCCGCTGTACTCCAGCCTGGGGGACAGAGCAAGACATCGTCTCAAAAGAAAGAAAGAAAGAAAGAAAAAGAGTCACGAGCACATTGGTTAAATGGACTTTCCAAACAATAGGTGCTAAAATAAAATTGATAGAGTTATAGTGAAGGATTACAGAGAGCCCCTGAAGTATTTAATTAATATTTTGTGGGATTTGGGGTACATCTGAACTGCCTGTCACTCTTCCCACTCCCACCCTACCCCCGTTCAGAAGTCAAAACTCATGCTTTTGGAGGACAGAGTGAATTTCTCCCAAATTACTGTCTTCTGCCTCCTAAATCAGGACCACATTTTTCAGGTGTGCTTATTTGGGGAACGAGGCCTGGTCTGTGTTCCGCTGTATTGCTGATGAAGCTAAAAATTAAGGGATTAATGGCATCGCTAGATGCGCCCTGTAGCAGCTGGCAGCTCTAAAAGCTCTTCTGACAGCTATAACTTATGATTTATAAATGAGGTTAATGGATTCCTGTTAGAATGGAAAACGCACTTGTGTAAGATCACTTATTCAAGCCGTAATCAGTACCTACTGCAAGTGCTTTCTCCTGAGGCTTGTATTTTTTGCTGGAGGATTTTTGTTTTTAGTAGATATTGCTGGACATAGGTTTTTCTTTTCTTTTTAAAATTTGCAACAAATCCCAAATCACCAGAATTGCTGAAAACATGCTGTGAGAGATGAATGTCAAGTTCACAGTCACTGCCCTTCTCCGACAGAACCAACACCAGCCAGCCCTTGAGCGCAGATGGGGAAATTCAAACTGATACTCTCCACCCCTAATGTTGAGAGAGATGGTTATGCAGCTTCAAGGTCCTCTGCAAATTCACCATACTTGGCTAGACTGTGAATGTATTTTTAATTAGGCACTGATTTTTAGAGCATTGGGTTATGTAGTAGTGAATATTCTGACCAGCCTGCATGTTTCAGAAGCAGAAGTATGAAAAAATAGATTTGGTAGCAAACACCAACCAGCCAAACAAAAAAGCAAAAAGCCAAAAACCCATCTTGTGGTTGATGTGGTTTCCATAGGGCTTTGCCTCTCGTACATTGTCACTTCTTAAGAAACACTCTCCCTTTTTTTCTCAGTAGAGTAAGGTCTTGATAAGAAGGTTGCAAGATGTGCAATATAACTGTTTTATTGAGTAATTTTGTAAAACCAGGAAAATAAGAAAGAAAAGAAACTAGAGCTGTTATTTGTCTTTCTTAGAATGTCTTGATCAATACATTCTAGGCTGGCCTGTAAGAAAAAGAAGCACAGGGATTTTGAATAGAGACACTGTCACCAGGTTAACTTTGTAAAGGGAGGGTGGTGGGCTTTCCCAGATGTACTTTCCCTTGTGAGGTTTTAGCTTGGCTCTTAGCTCATTCAAAGCAAAGGCTGAGAGATGTTTAACTTGCAAATCCTTCAGGTGTGGAACTTGGATTGTAATTCTTTCCTCCTTGGGTAACATGATGACTAGCATGGTTATGGCTGGCATTTTGCTTTTGTTGTGTTTTGATACACTTTCGTGTTTAGAAGGTAACGCATCCGATGGGAAGAGGCATCTGAACAAGATGGTTTGGAAGCTTCCTTTTGAGACTGGAGAAATGTGTGGACTAACACAAATGTGTTCTTAGAATAGTCATCATTTCTTTATGGGAAACATTATTCTGGCACCTATTAATGCTTATAGGGACTAGAATTGTTGAATTCCTTCTTCACTGAATTCAGGTAGCTTGATTGGGGCCATTTTGGAGGATAGGAAAACTGGGCAGTGTCTGGAAAGGCCAACATCTTCGCTGCACACCCTACAGGGAGGGTGGGTGGAAGTTCCCACAGTGGCATCAGTTGGACACCATGACGAGCTCAGTCCCCGGTGGCTGAGACAGACAGAATGGAGAAGCACTCACCGTTATCTCATTCTCCTAGCACATCCCTCACCCAACTACAGTCTTTCTCCACTTAGACATCCATGCCACTGGGTGTTCCCCCAAAAATCTGAAGCCAAGCAGATTGACCCCTGGCAATGAGGCTCTGAAGTTCAGCTACGACTCCTCGAAGACCTCTTACCTCTCACAGGCCAGCTTCCTCTCCCATCCCCCTCACTGATGGTTCCCAGCTTTCACCAGATTCTTTTTTTTTTTTTTGAGATGGAGTTTCACTCTTGTTGCCCAGGCTGGAGTGCAGTGGCATGATCTTGGCTCACTGCAACCTCTGCCTCCCAGGTTCAAGTGATTCTTCTGCCTCAGTCTCCCGAGTAGCTGGGATTACAGGCATGCGCCACCATGCCAGGCTAATTTTGTATTTTTAGTAGAGACGGGGTTTCTCCATGTTGGTCAGGCTGGTCTTGAACTCCTGACCTCAGATGATCCGCCCGCCTCGGCCTACCGAAGTGCTGGGATTACAGGCGTGAGCCACCTTGCCCAGCCTGGATTCTTGTTTTTACTTCTCACCCTCTCCCCTACTAAATCCCCTTCTCTTCCTCAGAAGTTAGTCCTTCTAGGTTCTCCCTGTAACCTTACCTGCATAGAAACTCCCCCTCTCTGCACATAAACGGAGCTGCTTTCTGATTTACTTTCCTTTTGAGAGCTGGTCTCCAGTTGCTGCAGATCACCTCATCCAGTGTCCCCTTCACCACCTGTCAGGTTCCCTTGGTCAGTATCATGCCTCTGAGACAGAAGCTGCCCATTGGAATCACCTGGGGGAGCCTTAGAAACTACTAATACGTGGGTCCTTTCCCAGAGATTCTGACTTAATTGGGTTAGGATATAACCACAACAACAGCCCCACAAAAGTATTATCCCTCGTTCTATAGGCTCAGAGGGTGAGAAATTTGCCCACATGTCTCACAGCTAATGAGTGGCTTAGCTGAGATTTCCTTTCATGGGTGAGCTTGCAAATTGTGCTCTTTCTGTTGACTGTCCTGGGCTATGCCGGATCCAGAGAAGCACGGCAGGATCATTACCAGCTAAGAAGGGGTCTTACCATTGCCTGCCCCTTAGGAATCAGTTGCCCTAGGCGAAGTCCCTGTTTTCCTCCAAGCATACTGATAAACACTGGCTGTGCTCAAGCAGCAGCAGGGCTGGATTCGCGTCACTTACTTTGGTATGCGGGAGGCTGCTTGTATGCTGTGGCGCACGGGGCTAAGCACACACGTCAGAGAAAGCCATTTCAATTTATCATTTTAATTTTGCTATTAAGCATCCACGGACCCTAAATGGATTCTCCACAATGGCATCTGCAAGTCCATTATCAGCTAAATGTTTAATGAGTTTATTAAGTAACCGATGGATGCCACAGTGTATAGGAAACTTTCTTGAGTTTTTTTCACATATAAGGAGGCATTTCTCGAAGTCACTTGGGATGGCTTAACATAGCTCATCCCTGCCAGCTGACTTGTGGCCTCTTTCCCTTCCTTCCATGTGCAGTGCCTTCTATCTTGAATGGTGCAGCCAGCAGAGGTTCTGGCAGTGGAACCCTCTGCCTAGTGGGCTTCAGAAAGGAGCCTGTGAGGCAGAGACATTTCCATTGAAAAGCAGTTTAGAATTCAGCCTCCATTTGCTAATTCCCATAGATGCTCGTGAGCAAACACAGGACAGTTGTTTGTGGATTTGAAATTTGCTACTTTTTCATTCTGTATCTTACATTTTGGTGATTGTGCTACAAATATTTGGAGTTGAACATAATAGGATAATAACTGTTGATTCTTGGCTAAATCACATTATCTTAGGCCATCTTTGCAAATCAAGTGCATTCTACTGAAAAGGAGACAAGCAATTTTGCTTGTTCTTTTTCTCTTTCAGTCGAATGGAGCATGGACTTAGAATTGAAGTTGCAATGGGGTGGGCAATACATTCTAACTGGGTTTTTAGTTAAAAATCAGCAATCAGTTTAAGCAATCTGGTTCAAAGGCAGTATAGCTACAAATTTGCAGACAGTGTGTAGTACAGTTGTCCTTCAGTATCTTAGAAGAATTGGTTCCAGGACCCTCCCACCCCTGTTGGTACCAAAATACAAGGATGCTTAAGTCTCACAGTTTGCCCTCTGGATCCAGGGGTTCCCAACCTCAGATTCAACCAATCAAGGATTGAAAAGATAGTTTTTGCCGGATGAGGAACTGCAGATACGGAAGGCTGACTGTATTTCATTTCAACAAGGGTCTTGATTATCCTCCTCATTGAATGGTAATATGTTACCTGTTTTGGCAAAGTTTGGAGTAAACTTCTGTCTCCACCTCCCTGTATTGCAGCTGTCAGCATGGTGAAGAGCCTGCAAGGCGTGCTGTTGTGTGCTGCCTAGGGCTGCCTAACACAAACCAAACAAACATCCCTTCTCAGGATGGGAGAAGAGCTTTTTATGAGACCTTCTTGTGTCTTCCTCTTGCCCGTTTCTGCCTTTGCCCCCATAAGCAGGTGACAGTTGTGCAGTGTTTAGCCACTACGTATTTCTCATATCTGACTGTCTTCATGGTGGAGCTTCTGATACTCCTGTCTTAGGGACACACCTTTGATTAGAAGAAGTAATATTAGCCTCTAAAATTTTTTGAACTTTAAAATCAAGACCTTACTTGGGATAACGCTGGTTTCCTCCTCTGTTGAAATTGTTTATCTCTTGGACTCAGAAACTATTTAGCCTTTCTGTGGCACACAGTGGATTTCAAAACATTTGGTATTATCAGATTTCTAAGCAAGGATGTGATGTAATTATTTTACTACCAGATGAGGATTCTTTTGAGAGAAGCAGCCACTTAACGTGAGAGTAATTGCTTGAATATGAAGTGGTGTGTAGGAATTAAGTGAGAACTGAGATCTTGACTTGCACGTATGCTGTAGATAAAACCTACTATGAATTTGCTGGTGCAGGGTCACAGAAAAAACTAGTCATGAGAATTGCCAGAATTGTCAGAAATGTGTTTTGAGATGATTTATATTCATTATTCTAACTCTTCACAATAACATTTTGCTTATTTTGCAATTGGAATTTGTGGAGGTCCAAGAAGTCAAGATGGTAATTAATTTGCCCGGGACAGCTGGTAGGTGCATCAGCTCAGAGCAGCGGGTGGTGGGGAACTTGTCTTAGACATTCACGATGCAGGCCATGACACTGGACTATAAAGCTGTAACTCTAGGGGGTCTGTATTCTGTGCTCTGTAACTTGACATGATCTGGGGCCCAAAGTTAAATAACTAATCAAGAGAAGTCAGGTGCTTTTTTGTTAAACACGGAACTCCAGTATTCCTCTGAAGCTTAAGGAGAGAGTAAGTAACATGGTATTGGGCTTGTTCCCTGTCCTTAACACAAGAATCCTTGGAATTGCCGGATTACATGTTCTTCTCCCCTGAGAGGACACCCAGTGCAACCATGGCTCACATGCCTAAGGTCTGTGTTAGATAGATCGTATCATGGATCCAGCATAATTAAGTAGAGATGCATTTTCTTGGTTTAAGTTACCTTAGGGGAAAAAAAGAATAAAATTCTTCAGGTTCAACCTTGGAGTTCTTCTTCTTTTTTTTTTTGAGACGAGGTCTTGCTCTGTTGCCGGGCTGGAGCACAGGGGCGCAATCTCGACTCACCGCAACCTCCTCCTCCCAGGTTCAAGCAATTCTCCTGCCTCAGCCTCCCGAGTAGCTGGGACTACAGGCCAGTGCCACCATGCCCAGCTAATTTTTGTATTTTTAGTAGAGACGGGGTTTCACCATGTTGGCCAGGATGGTCTCGAGCTCTTGACCTCATGATCCACCCGCCTCGGCCTCCCAAAGTGCTGGGATTACAGGCGTGAGCCACCATGTTCAGCCTGGAGTTCTTTCCTGATTCTATGAGGCTGTGAGTAGTGGTTCTTAACCAGGAATGTTATCACCACCACCTCAGGGGAGGTGCACATTTCTTGATATTGGGGGTCGGGGTTGGGGGCACCAGGGATGCCCCATGTCCTGTAATTACTGTCCACAGTGTCCACACAGGAAGATACCGGTTGTATCAGAGACTTGGTCTAGGATTCACAGGTTTTTCTTCCAGTTGGATTTAATGAGCTTCTCTCTGTCCTAAGACCCAAATGCTGTGGGGTTTGCCAACATTACAAGGTAGGCATTTCACAGAACGGAATTCTGGCAGGCCATCTTCATGCAGTGAATTGCTGTCATTGGTAGGTGGTGCTTTTTATTGCCCCCATCTCCAGCAGAGATCTTATAAATTCCCTTTGCCTGAAATCAGCATGGTTGATCTCCCACCTAACCAGATTTAGAGTGCTTTGTTTTCTTTAACATACTTTCCCAGAGAACTCGGGAGTTTTAATACTTTTAAAAACAACTATAACTTTTTATAAAGTAGGGAATACTTGACTGAAGTGTTGTGTGTTAAAACATACTGCATGCATCCGTGGTGTCTTTAGTTATGGGGAATGTTAGTAGATGTGACTCAGAGAGGGTTCCTTGAGGAACTCATTTTAGAAAATGCAGTGATTTCCTCCTTAGTGGTTCAGAATGCACATTAAAGAGTCTTTAAATTCTAAGTAAATCTGCTTAACTCTGTCTACGTCAGAGTTTCCCAAGCTAACCTGGAGCACAGAACACTTCTGAGATAATGCGTGGTATGTTGGTGTTGATACACGCAGTATACTCACGCTCTCAGAGACCGGTTTGATAAATGCCGATCTTTGAGAATTTAGAGGCCTAATTTGTAGACAACATTACTGATAAAATGAGTTCACCTGTAGTGGCCAGTCCTTTGGGGTTTCCATAAGCAATGTGAGATACATTATTTTCTAATAAGACATCCAACAATTTGAATATTAATGTTCACTGGAATTAATTTTGCATATGCTAAAAGTCAACTGATGATTTTAGTGGATCTCTCTTAACAATCATTCTTTCTCATGTCTAAAGATGAGTTTGGGTTATTTCTCCTGAAATTATGGTTAACTAATTTTCATGAATTTTACTGAAAATGATGAGAAACAGAAAAATCTGGGATTTGTAGACAGTGGCGAGAAACTCTCTATCTAGTATTTATACCCCTCACCAAGCAGCACTCCTGGGCCCGCAAGCTCTGCTGCTGTGCAGAAACCGTTCCAGCCGCCTTCCTTAAATAGCAAGCACTGCCATTTCAAACACAAGATAAAATTAATATTGGCATTCTGGAAATTAGCATTTTTGCACTAGGATTAAATTAGTGAAACGAATGTGACAGCATGACAAAGCTGGTCTAACCAAGCCAATCAGGTATTGAAAGTGGATAAATGTTGCTGTTGGGTGAGTAGCTCCTACTCGGCAGTTGGTGGGATGACGTAGCGTAGGCTGTAAACCCCATCTCGGAATAAAGACCTGCAGGATAAAGTGCGGTAGGACACGTGGGGTTCAGACAGCTGGGCCCTGTTTTCATCCTGTGGAGCTGGAGGGAAGGGGCCACAGGGACTCTGGGTGATGGTGAGGAGATGTTCACCCCCTTTTCTGAGTCCTTCAGATGAACTCAGTCGAGCTTAAAGTGATGTCACCAAGCAGTAAGGGAACTTTTTTGGCTTGTTGGTTTTGTTTGCTGAATATATGGATGGAAAGAAATATCATGAAATTTATAACGAGCAGTGGCTTTATTTAAAGATCAGAGACTTCATAGCATCTGTAGGTTAAGACCTGGGACCTGCTGCCACCCTCAAGAGGATCTGCTGCCTCTTCCCTGAGGAAAACTGGCAGCAGGAAGAGAGCTCTGGAGGCCAATTTCTCAGAGATAAGGGCTTCTTATTTTTAGAGATCACTACAATCATGCCCACCCCGGGATGCATCCTCTTCTCAATTTCATGTGGTTGGAGAGAGCTTTTGACTCTATGCTTTGATAATAGCCCTGAAACCCGATAAGCAGTTCATTTTCTCTCTTTTAAAAACCTTGCTAGTTAAAAGGCCTCCTCATATTTTTCTTTTGCAGATTGCCTTAAATCTTTTTTTAAATTCATGGAATATAAACATGTACTCCTGATTGCCTTAGCAGTGCTTACTATATATCTTGAGGTAATTAAAAATCACATCAGCCAGGTGCGGTGACTCACGCCTGAAATCCCAACACCTTAGGAGGCTGAGGTGGGCGGATCACCTGAGGTCAGGAGCTTGAGACCAGCCTGGCCAATGTGGCGAAACCGCATCTTTACTAAAAATACAAAAATTAGCCGAGTGTGGTGGCACATGCCTGTAATCCCAGCTACTCAGGAGGCTGAAACAGGAGAATCTCTTGACCCCGGGAGGCGGAGGTTGCAGTGAGCCGAGATCACGCCACTGCACTCACTCTAGCCTGCACTCTAGCCTGCAGCTGAGATGCAGCATCCTCAGGCTGAACTTCTTGGAAAGCATGACTTTCGGGGAAGGAACGGAGAGACTAAAGAATTTGATCCAGTTCCCTCACAAAAATTAGGGCTATTGTTCATCTAAACTTCTCATAAATCTGGATCACCAGTGGAATAATCCATTTCTGCATTTAGCCTCCGTCTTATTTTCAGCCTACTTCTAGAAATTTAAATATACATTGGAAAATATATTGTATGCCTAGGTTGAAATAAAAGGGTTTTTTTTTTTTTTTTTTTTTTGCCAGTCTGGATTGCTGTTTGAAGTATTCAATTTTAGAGTGAATACACCAATTGGAGCTACAGCTATTGACTTGTATGAAATAAATCATCAGTCTTAATGATAGCTCTTTGAGTTACATTGATGGGTGGGCTCACTGATACACACCACACAACTCTGAGTGTGTGTGTATGTGTGTGTATGTGTGTGTGTGTTGTGGGGGCAGGATCACTTGCCCTCGCAACCTGAGGATCTGAACCAACCAGGAACCTCAGGAAAAAAAGGGCTGCTATGGGCCGGGCGCAGTGGCTCACACCTGTAATCCCAGCACTTTGGGAGGCCGAGGCGGGTGGATCACGAGGTCAGGAGTTTGAGACCAGCCTGACCAACATGACGAAACCGTCTCTACTAAAAATACAAAAATTAGCTGGGTGTGGTGGTGCGCACCTGTAATCCCAGCTACTCAGGAGGCTGAGGCAGGAGAATCGCTTGAACCCAGGAGATGGAAGTTGCAGTGTGCCAAGATCGTGCCACTGTACTCCAGCCTGGAGGACAGAGCATGACTTCGTCTCAAAAAAAAAAAAAAGGCTACTGTGTCTTCTTTTCTCTTCCTGTGTGCAAGTCTGTGATTTCAAGGCTATGGCCATGTTACGTGTAGCCGTACCCATGTCTTGAGGTGCAGCCCCGTGTGAATGTGTGTCCTGGGATGTAGTGAGATGTGTCGCCTCTACTGAGCTGTGTCTAATTTTGTTGGATTCCCTTTTCATTTCACATCTCAGACTCAAGCCAAATGCTGCCTCCTTTGAAACCCTCCTTAACAGAAACATGAGGACCATTTATAAAAGGTGACCGTAGTGTGAGATAAGGGGTGGAAAGTACTGGGATAGCACGTGGACCTTGATTTGATCAAATGGACCAAGTCTCATAAAATGGCTGCTGAGTGCTTTTCTATTTAGAAAGAGAATTTCCCCCAATACGGTTTCATTTGAATCTCACACAATCCAAAAACAGAGATAGTATTAGTCTCAGTTTGTAACTGGGAAGATGAGCTCAGAGGTAAAGTTCCACAGCTGAGAGGAGCTTGGACTCTAACCAAGACGTTGTATGTGCTGTGCTGTCTTCTGTTTCCCCCATGCTTTCTATAGTTTAAAAAAGAAAAGAAAAGAAAAATCACAGGCGGCCCTCGTCCATTTAGATCTTTATATAAACCACCTTTACCCGCTTTGTCCTGCCCAGTCCTAGAAAATCAGAAGGATTAGATGCCTTTGCCATTTGCCAGGTGTTATTGTTGAGTGCAGAGCAGGAAGGACACAGGTAATAACTCCCAGAGCTTTCATTTTAGAGAATAATGCAGGCATGGAACAAGTAATTCCCAAGACCACAATTATTGAGAACAAATAGTATAACAAAGACAGCTAAAATTTATGTTAATAGTTGACGTATTAAGAACTTAATATGTTCCTGGTGATGTTTCAAATATTCTTTGAGGTATATAAAAATGAATTCTTGGCCAGGCGAGGTGGCTCACGCCTGTAATCCCAACACTTTGGGAAGCCAGTGCGGGTGGATCACTTAAGGTCAGGAGTTCGAGACCAACCTGACCAACATGGTGAAACCCCGTCTCTACTAAAAATACAAAAAAATTAGCCAGGCGTGGTGGCACTTGACTGTGATCCCAACTACTTGGGAGGCTGACGCAGGAGAATCACTTGAACCCAGGAGGCGGAGGTTGCAGTGAGCCGAGATGGCACCACTACGCTGCAGCCTGGGCAACAGAGTGAGACTCCATCTCAAAAAAAAAAAGAGAGAAAAATGAAAAAATTTTTTTCTTTTTAAAAGCCAGTCAAGTTTAGCAGTGTAGGGTTGTATACCGACTTTAGTAACACTGATGTTAATTTCTGATAACCCACTACCATCGGACCAGCCTAAAAATGAATTCTTAACTCCATTTTACAGAGAATGGGGAAGATATGAGGGAGGCAAGAAATGTGCTCAAGGTCGTGAAAGTAACTTCCTTAAGGCGGAAGCAAATGTATATGAAACACACTTGTGAAATGGGTACATAATGCATAGGATACATGTGTTCTCTGTCAGGAGCCAGTAGTGGCCTGCTGTAGAACTGTGATATGCTTGGCTCTGTCCCGGTCAATGTTTTTGATGAATGGCTTAGCTGAGGACATTAATATGTTATTTACATTTGGAGATGGTATAAACAGAGGAGTTAAAGCTCCAGCAGTGTGGCCTGTTGGCCTAGATGATCTTAAAAGATTTATGAACCCTGGCAAGCAAGGTTATTAACATGCTTGAAGCCTAAGAAGCCATGAGTTTTAGGGTTCAATGTGTTTTCACTTTTACAGTGATAAAGTGAGTAAAAAGGAAACCGTGTCTGTTCTCCCAGTTTCCCTCTAAGAGGATAAAACCAAACAACAACAATGCCATAGAGGTAGCCATTATTAAAGATTTGGTACATATTGTTCCAGACTTAAAAAAAAATGCTTACACAAACATTGACTCCTTTTCTCTCTCCCTTTTCCTCTTCCTCTCCCTCTTTGTCAGTGGGTTATTTTTGTTTGGTTTGGTTTTAAACACATAAAAGAATCATTCTCAGCAACTTGCTTCTTTTCCCCCTTAAGCCAGGGACATCTTCACACATGAGTGTGTCTAAATCTACCTCATAGCTTGTGATGTTGTCTATTGCATGAACATTTCATAATGTAACTACTCCCCTCTACTGATAGACATTGAAGGGTTTTTTTTTTTTTTTGCTATTATAAAGTATTTATTACTTATTTATTTTTCCTTTGTAGAGACTGGGTTTCACTTTGTTGCCCAGGCTGGTCTCAAACTCCTGGCTTAAAGCCATCCTCCTGCCTCAGCCTCCCAAAGTGCTGGAATTATAGGCATGAGGCACCACGCCCAACCCTATTATAAGTTATTATGTGTTGCACCTCATAAATATGTAATGCCATATCTATTAGAATGGCATGGTGTAGCTAATGGGTTTGCGTATTTAAAATTCTATCCCTATTTCCAAATTGCCTTCCAGGGATATTGTTTACTGATTTGTACTCTGGTTTTTATTTTTTTTGTTTGACATTTTTAAAGATTTACTTTCAAAACACTTTCTATTAGAATGAAGGAGAAAACACAATGAAGAGGTTTCTTTACAAGTTTTGTCATGGGATTTAAAATTCCTTCCAGATAATCTTTAAGTCTGATGATTTGATCATTTGTGGGTGTGTCCTGGTTATATTGGCTTCTGGTTCCTTCCCACGAAGGCCACTTACAGGTTTGCGTCTTGGTCATACTGCCCGGGGTGGGACGAATTGCCCCTTTGGAGCCTCGTCTACCGTGTGAACTGCAGGATTGCTGGGCCACTTGCACCCGGTCGTCCAATGAGGATGTAGATCCGAGAGTATCACTTCTGCAGTGAAAAGAGTTGCTTTAGTTGGCTTACCTCCTCTGCCCCCGGCATCCTGACAGCTGTCAAGGGCTCATCATTTCACAACTTCATTAAACAGCCTGGTACTCCTGTTTCTTACTCTGCAAAGGAGGTCCCTAGCACGTTGTGGACTCCTGTGGAGAAGGAAGTGGATGGAGAAGTCTCCTAGTTTTTCTGTGGTGCCTTGGCTACCACTTGGACACTCTTGGTTGTTGTTCTTACAGAAATGAGAGGAAAACACTGTTGCTGGAAACATTTGAGGTTTTTAGGGTCTTTTTTTTTTTAACAGCTTGTTTAGTTGTAATGTGGTAATACTTCATGGGAATAAACTCTGGCTGACCCACTCAAAGGATATAAGCTTGAAAACATTTAGGGTTTTGATTTGTTCAAAGGAGGCATTTGTGCTTTTTGAAGCACAAATCCAGTGGGAAAATAGGTTTTCTGGTGCTTACCATGTTTAAGTTTAAGGAGCGTGTCATTCAAGTCTAGTTCTCATCTCAAAAGAAATAACTATTTATAAAACTAAGTTCAGGGTGGAGGGGTAAAGCTATGCGAGGAAGCTTCGGAGTGGAAAAAGTGAAATATACATTTCCTCCTTCTTTCTTGTTTGGTAACAGTTAAGTCCCAGTGTTACTTTCCTCCCTGAAATGGGTGGCCCTCGAATCCCATCTGGCTCCAGTGAATCCCATCTGGTTCCACCGCCTCCTGTCCCATGTGCCACTATGTTGTGTCTGCATCTCTCAGGGTCTCTCTGGGCAGAGCTGTGTGTAAATCCTGTCTTCTGTGGCCATTTGAGTTGCAGACAGGAGAGACTGATTGAAGTTAAGCAAGGTGCGTGTTTATTAATAAAGAAATGTACCCACAATGTATGAAACCATCAGGTCATAAAATAACACGTGTTCCCCATTATTTTTTAAGTGAATGCTTGTGCCTGTATATATACACACGTAGAAAACACAGAAAAGACTTAAATGAATGTAGGTTTGATTTCCTCTATTTGAGGTGACTTTAACTTATTGATAACTCTCAGAAGTCCCTGAATTTTTAACAATGGTATGAATTATTTAGACGGTTTGGGGATGGAAGAAAAAACAAAAACACTTTTGATTTGGAGTGAAATAAAGGGAATTATCCATCTTTAACAACACGTGGGATTTGCAAAAGTGTGGACATGTCTGAATGTGACAATCTGACTAGGAATGAAGTCCCATTTTGTGCGGATGTTGGTGCCTCATAGGCTCTGAAAGCTCACCTGAGACATCACCCTTGAGGTCAAAGCTTGGGTACCCTGGCAGGACGCAAGCTATTCATATAGTAAAATAGACTCAGAACTCAGGTTCAGTAACGTCACTGTCATAAATTGTTTTCTACTGAAGTTAATAATGTATCTAGTGCCTTTCTCAAGTAGGGACAGTTACCCTGTGGTTACTGAAAATTAGTATCTCATAATGTATTCATTATCATACTTAGGATGTAAGGATGTGTAGCATTTGACCTCACTTTTTAAGGGTCCTTCTTTTTATCATCTAATGTACTTTGCTATGTGAGTGTAACATCTCTTTCTTTTTTCTTTTTTTTTTTTTAAGAGACGGAGTCTCCCTCTGTTGCCCAGGCTGGAGTGCGTGATCTCAGCTCGCTGCAACCTCTGCCTCCCAGGTTCAAGTGATTCTGCTGCCTCAGCCTCCCTAGTAGCTGGGATTATAGGCGCACACCACCACACTTGGCTAATTTTTTATATTTTTAGTAGAGACGGGGTTTCACCATGTTAGCCAGGATGGTCTCGATCTCCTGCCCTCATGATCTGCCTGCCTCGGCCTCCCAAAGTGCTGGGATTACAGGCATGAGCCACTGCGCCTGGTGTAACATCTCTTTTTTAAATGATGTTTTTATTTGGAGACGAGGGTCTCTCTATGTTGTCCAGGCTGGCCTCAAACTTTTGGGCTCAAGCAATCCTCCTGCCTCAGTCCCCTAAGTGCTGGGACTACAGCGCACGTCACAGTGCCCAGCTCAGTAACATTTCTAAAAGAGTAGATGGAAATTTGTGCCTGTGTGCTATAGTCTTCATGTTTAAAGAGACTCAGTTTGGCTCCAACTAAAGATATCTTGGATTGGACAATTCACAGAGGATTATAAGAATTTTTTCAATAATTTTAGGTACTTTGTAGAACCCTAAACTCTATAGAACTTCAGAGTTCTGGTTCCTAAATAAGAGGCACAATTGACCAAAGTTTATTGCATTGAAATTGAGGTATTAAGATGGCTTTTTTATGTTCCCTGTTTAGTTTGCCATATCATGAAACTGTGTATGTCAACAGTTTCTAGGTTTAAGATTCACTGGGTTACCAGGTAGCCCACGATAATATGTGATTCCTGCTTTCCTCCCCCAACTTTTCTTCCTGTTACTAATCAAATCTAAGTCCTGTGTACATACTCAATGATATTTAGTTAAAATACTCTGACATTTGGCTGGGCGCAGTGGCTCATGCCTGTAATCCCAGCACTTTGGGAGGCTGAGGCGGGCGGATCAGCTGAGATCAGGAGTTGGAGACCAGCCTGGCCAACACGAAATCCCGTCTCTACTAAAAATACAAAAATTAGCTGGGCGCAGTGGCAGGCACCTGTAATCCCAGCTACTCGGGAGGCTGAGGCAGAAGAATCTCTTGAACCCAAAAGGCGGTTGTTGCAGTGAGCCAAGATCATGCCATTGGACTACCTGGGGGACAAGAGCGAAAATCCATCTCAAAAAAAATAAAATAAAAAAAAGAAATACTCTGACATTTTTGCTGATGGGCTTTGTGGAGACACACTGCCCCCTTCTCCATTCCCTACCCCCTGCTTTTGTCTTTAGGTTTCATTTAAAATTCCCATCTTTCATATTTTGGTAAGAGAAGACTTTAAGTGGAAATGTAATTTGAGTATTCTGTTTAATAAATGGACTCAGCATGGGCATTTTGAAGCCAACAATCCCATCTGTAGTGTAAGTATTAAACTACAGTGGTATTATTTCAGGAGGAAGCTCATGCAGTTGAAGGACAGCCTTGCTGGGAGCTGAGAACAGCCAGGTGAAATCAATTTAGCACAACTTAAGGCTTCTGGATTGCGTGTCTTGAACCCACTGTCCCTTCAGCGTTCAGGGTCTAAGTCAGTGGTGAGGCCAGAGTCATTCATTGGCCTGGAAGCAGGATGGAATGATGTCAGATGGAGTGCAGAGTTGAGATTGCTTTGTAGCATGCAGGTCTGTACCAGACCTTTTCCAGACCAGTTCCAGACCTGGAATACCCTTTAAGTCATTTTATAATTGTGTGTAGTAACAGGACCTTCAAAGCATGGCACCTATCTTTGTAATTGTGTATAGTAACAGGACCTTCAAAACATGGCACCTATCTTTATAATTATGTGTAGTAGCAGGACCTTCAAAACATGGCACCTATCTTTATGTTGAGAGCCTCAAACAGAAAAACCCTGGAAATAGTTGGTGGCAAGAGCTGGCTTCGGGCCACGATGCCCCCATTCCTGAGCTGTGTGACCTGGGGCAAGACAACCCCACCCCACCAGAATTGCTTTGAGTCCCGGTGTCATTATTATAAAATGGAAATAATAGCAGCTGCCTATGTTGGTTTTAAGATAAATGAGATATCTGTATATATAACATTGCTGTATATTACATTGTTGAAACATTTAGGTTCCTAAAGGTTATTGTTTCTATTGGCTTAAAATTTTTTTTACCTATATTCTCAGGATTAAAAATATGACCAAGAGCAAGCCAGGCACAGTGGCTCACACCTGTAATCCTAGCACTTTGGGAGGCAGAGGTGGGTGGATCACTTGAGGTCAGGAGTCTGAGACCAGGCTGGCCAACATGGCAAACCACGTCTCTACTAAAAATACAAAAATTAGCCAGGCATGGTGGTGCACGCCTGTAATCCCTGCTATGTGGGAGGCTGAGGCAGGAGGATCACTTGAACCTGGGAAGTGGAGGTTGCAGTGAACCGAGATCACGCCACTGCACTTCAGCCTGGGTGAAAGAGTGACACTCCATCTCAAAAAAAAAAAAAAAAAAGGATTATATGACCAAGGGCATGCCTACATGCCTGCTGATTTTGTGGGGTTTTTCATTTTTGTTTTTGTTTTGTGTTTTTCTCACTCCGTCACCCAGGCTGGAGTGCTGTGGCTCAATCTCTGCTCGCTGCAACCTCCACCTCCCACATCCACCTCCAGGTTCAAATGATTCTCCTTCTGCAGCCTCCCAAGTAGCTGGGACTACAGGCATGCACCACCATGCCTGGCTAATTTTTTTGTATTATTAGTAGAGACGGGGTTTCACTATGTTGGCCAGGCTGGTCTTGAACTCCTCTTGATCTGCCCGCCTCGGCCTCCCAAAGTGCTGGGATTACAAACATGAGCCACCACACCCGGCCATGCCTGCTGATTTTGAAACTGATGCCATCAGTTGCACAGGGCATCCTATGGGGAGGATTGCAAATGACCGTTGTAGTAATATTTTTAAGGAAAAAACAATGACCCAAATGCACATGTTATATGTGTCTTGTTTGCTTGCCTGGGCTCTGGGAGCACTGGCCTTCGCACCAAGCGGCCTCCCTTCTCTGCACCCCGTTTATCCTTTTCTCACTTCTCTGCACCCCGTTTATCCTTTTCTCACACAGCCCTTGCCTGTGGAAATGAGATCTCAGCTTTACCATTGCTTCCTCAGAGAAGTCCTGGACACCCCCAGCCTCAGTTAGGGCTGGTTTTTTTTTTTTAAACCTACTTGATTCATTCTCAAGGGCTCTGTTTATTGTTATTTGTTCTATGTATGCCTCCTTCATGACAGTTTCCACAGCTGCAGTTTAGTAATTATTTGTTTAAAAGTCTGCCTTCTGACTTGTTCAGTCAATTATGCTTAACCTGCATCTAATCGCAAGGAAACATTATTTATTATTTTAAAGTAAAAAAGAGGTTTTTAAGTCTGCCTTCCATAGTAATTTGTAAGCTCAAAGCTCTGGGAAACACATCTGATTTTTTCATGGTTATATTTGAAATAGGTCTGGAAAGGTGAATGTATGTATCTGGTGTTCCAATGAATGAATGAATGAGTGGATGAATGGCTGGTGGGCACACTTACCCAGATACAAGGCCCTATCTGCTTGTAAGGTAGCTGGATCTTTCAGACAAGTATAAGACTTAACTCTTCATTGTTTTTGAACTTCCTTTTCTCTGTATTTCTTCTTTCACTGGTTTATATTCTGGAAGTTAATGCCTTGTTTCTGAGTTAGTCATGAGGACTGAAATTAAGTTTCTATGGCTTTGTCTTTCCCATAGCTCCTACAGAAGAATGGTCAGCTGTCCACCATCAATGGCGTAGCTGAGCAAGATGAGCTCAGCCTCCAGGAGGGTGACGTGAATGGCCAGAAAGGAGCCCTGAACGGTCAAGGAGCCCTAAACAGCCAGGAGGAAGAAGTCATTGTCACAGAGGGTAAGCCGCCCCTCCAGGAACTGGAAGGCACACAGCACTTGCAACAAACTTTGGACTCAGCAGAAAATACTCTGTCATACTGCCTGGTGGTGGATTGATGTTAACAGCAAAAACAATCAATTGCTTACAAAAGGAAGTATTTATCTGACCATTTGGATACCCCCTATACTTAGACCTTGAAGTTATGTTTCCTTTTTCTTATCTGGAACTTGATGCTTTTTAAATTATTGTTGCTTTGTCCCAACTACTTGTCTGGAGTTGAATGTGAATTCTTGTTGGAAACAGAAGTCATGGTTGCTTTAAAAGAGTCATTATCTCTCCCTCTAGAGAGGAGCCTGCTATACTTGTACAACTTTTTCTGATAGGCGCATTGCAAGGCACGTACCCCTCTTTGCTTAAACTATGATGTGCTGCGTGTTTTATAGCTCTTGAGCCTAGAGATCTTTGAGGAATGGTTATTGAAGAGTGACCGTTTGGACACAGTATTGGGATTTGATTTTTACCCATATAGGGGGTGAGGAACCATATCTTGATGTCAGAATTGAGAGCACGTGGACCAGTAAGTCCCTTGTGAAAAGTGAAAGGCTGCATGTTGGAGAAGGACCTTGAGCTCATTGTTCCATTTAATCATAAATAAAGGGATAACCATTAACTGCTATCAAAGATATGTAAAATGATGATTCGGCATACGGTAAATTGATTCGTGTAATATGAATAAGTGAGACAAATGAAGGGAAAAGTCCTTTCACAGGAGATTCAACATCGCCTCACTTAGATGAGATTCTTCAAACATGTGGAACCTGTTTTTCTTCTTGTTTGATGCCCCCACAGAGCTGCTTCAAGCAGGGAGCTGCTTTTGAAGTTGGTGGGAATACTTATCTGTATATAGCACCACAGGCACAATATAAAGTTAGAAATATACACAGTCTCACAGGCGGAGTATTTGCGTGACCTAGTGTGAGAGTTTCAAATAATTTTCACCCAAATGATTGGAATGGACCCAACTCAAATTCCCAAGTCCAAAGCTTTGTCTTTCCCATGTTAACTTTTGAATCAAGTCAAGCACCAGCAACATGTGAGCTTGCTATGACCAAGTCTGTAAGGTTAAGACAAGGCAACTTGGTGACTACCAAATGAATTGTGCAAGGGTTGAGAGCTGCAGGGTTCAGGTGGAGCAGTCACTTGAGGTGAGAGGGGAGATTAGGGGGAGGCTGGATTTAGATGTGTGTAAACAAGGAATGCCAGCAAAAGTGAGGAGAATAATAACAGCCAACACTTTATGTGCTTTTATTATAGGGCCCAGAGAGGTGTCTTTCGTGCATTATCACCTTTAATAGTTACAGCAACCCTATGAAGTAGGTGATATTGTTCCCAAGATGCAAATCCAGATCAGCGGATTCCAAAACCACTTAACCACTGTGCTCTCACTGTGCCGGGCAGGTTCGGAGGCTGGTGTGTTGGAACAGCCTAGCCCCTGCAAAGAGTTTTTATTGAAGGGTGTAGAATGAAAGCCCAGAAGGGAAAAGGGGCCAGATAACAGGGCCCTGAAAGCAGAGTGGAGTTTAGAAAGTATTTAGTGAACAACGTGTGATCACTGAACTATGCCACCAAAGGGGTGCCGGAGGCTTCTTGTCTGACTTAGGTGATCTGTAGGTTGTATAAGAGGAGGGAGGGATGGGGCAGGGACACAGTGTTTTTCATAGAATCCCAAATAGCCTGGAAATTCTTTTTTAATCTGTGGCATGTTTACTGGAGGTCTTATGGTTATCTTCCCTTAGTCCAGATGTGATTTCTTTTACATTTCAGCCACGTGGGTAAACACTGATTTTCACAGTGAGTGATTCAGTCCCTCCCCTGTGACTATTCCATCATCTCCCTGAGGTGTCCCAGGCTTCTGACCATGGCCTTGGAGGTCTGAGCAAATATCAAATCCCCAGTGCAGGAAGGGTGGTGATTTTTATTTTTTATTTTTTGAGATGGCGTCTCACTCTGTCGCCCAGGCTGGAGTGCAGTGGCTTGAGCTCGGCTTACTGCAACATCTGCCTCCCCCCACACATCCCCCGCCCCCGGCTCCAGTGATTCTCCTGCCTCAGCCTCCTGAGTAGCTGGGACGTGCCACCACACCTGGCTAATTTTTGTATTTTTAGTAGAAACGGGGTTTCACCATGTTGGCCAGGCTGGTTTCGAACTTCTGACCTCAAGTGATATGCCCGCCTCAGTCCCCAAAAGTGGTGGGATTACAGGCGTGAGCCGCCACGCCCAGCTGTGGAAGAGTGGTAATTAATATACATTTTTTGTTGTTGTTGTTGTTTGTTTATTTTGAGACAGGGTCTTGCTGTATCACCCAGGCTAGAGTGCAGTGGCATGATTTCGGCTCACTGCAACCTCTGCCTTCCAGGTTCAAGTGATTCTCCTGCCTCAGACTCCTGAGTAGCTGGGATTACAGGTGCCTGCCATCATGCCCAGCTAACTTTTGTATTTTTAGTAGAGACAAGGTTTCACCATGTTGGCCAGTATGGTCTTGAACTCCTGACCTCAAGTGATCTGCCTGCCTCAGCCTCCCAGAGTGCTGGAATTACAGACGTGAGCCACCGTGACCAGCCAATTATACCTTGTCCTTCCCAAGATCTTGAAAAGGCCTTGACCTCTAGGAAAAAAGAGCTAGATGTGCCTCCATACCATAGTCCAGGGCTACAGAGGCTACCCACCAGAGGTGTTTCTGGAGGCCTTACTTTTGGGGTGAGCTTTTGCTGTTTTAGGTCCAACTGCTATTCTCTTGGTTTATTAGGTTCTCTGTGGCAACTTGGCATACTCCTTTTGTTTTTTTCTTTCTCTATTTTTTTCTGCCTGGCAGATGATAATTAATAGCCTGACAATGTAAATACAGACAGAATCTTCGTGTTAACTTATTAAACAGCATTTTTCCGTGCTTTTGATATCAGTGACAGCTCATGGTTAGGTTTTTGTTTAGTTTTGTTTTGAGACGGAGTCTTGCTCTGTCACCCAAGCTGGAGTACAGTGGCGTGATCTTGGCTCACTGCAGTTTCCGCCTCCCAGGTTCAAGCAATTCTCCTGCCTTAGCCTCTCAAGTAGCTGGGATTACAGGCATGCACCACCACGCCTGGCTAATTTTTGTATTTTTAGTAGAGATGGGGTTTCACCATGCTGGCCAGGCTGGTCTCGAACTCCTGACCTAAGGTGATCCGCCTGCCTCGGCCTCCCAAAGTGCTGGGATTACAGGCTTGAGTCACCGTGCCCGGCTCGCTCATGATTAGGCTTTATGGTTGCTTCCAGAAAGAATTCTATACGACAGTTTGCTGTAGGATAGACAAAGGCATAATTTTTGAGATTATGCCTGTAGGATTTGGGACACCTTTGTTTCTACCACTGTCCACTTAAATAAGAAGAGAACTGACCCATTTTGGTCCCTGGGAGGACTGGCCCACAGTGGAATTTGGTCCTGCTGTAGATAAAATAGCAAGATCAACTGATGGGAGAAAATAATGAACAAGGGCCATTCCTACTGGCGGGTTTTTACTTTACAGTGGCAGACACAGCTAGAGGTGAAATTATTTTTCCCATTTTGATTCACTTGCTCTTTCTAAAACTGGAAATACTGGTAGTTCAGAACCAACCCTCCTCCTATAATGAAAACAGAATTCTGCTTCTTTGTAAACTTTCTTAAATGTTAGAAAGAAGGAACCGCGTATAAATATTGTCTAAACTCTACAGCAGGGTCTGATATATGTAGATTTGGGGAGGGGGCTTGATTATGTCATTTGGTGGACTTCTATAAGAGCATACACAATGAGGCATGGACACAAACATTTATTTATAATGAAAATACACACAACTAATTACCTTAGCCTTGGCGAGCAGTCCCTTTCTTCTGAGCTTTGGGATTTTCAGTTTATACAAACAGCTTATATAGAAATGCAACTGGGCTTCCTCTCCCTAACTAAAAAGTGCTGTCATGCTGTGCTGTTCCCAGCATTCACAGAGACTGCACAAGTGCCATTGGTTTGGGGCAAATCTGCTTCTACCGAAAAGATAAAGAAAAAGAAAAGCTCCCTTTCCGCAACCCAAATTATCGATCGTTTTATAGCCTATGGCTTGTACGGTCTTCTCTTTGTTAAAAACCCAAACAAGAGGCTGGGCGCAGTGGCTCACACCTGTAATCCCAGCACTTTGGGGGGCCGAGGTGGGTGGATCACCTCAGGTCAGGAGGTCGAGACCAGCCTGGCCAACATGGTGAAACCCCATCTCTACTAAAAATACAAAAAATTAGCTGGGCGTGGATGGCAGATGCCTGATATCCCAGCTACTCAGGAGGCTGAGGCAGGAGAATCGCTTGAACCCGGAGGCGGAGGGTGCAGTGAGCTAAGATCACGCCACTGCACTCCAGCCTGGGCAACAAGAGCGAAACTCCATCTCAAAAAAAAAAACAAAAACAAAACAGAAACCCAAACAGGAATGATTTTTAAAACATTGTATCTTGGGCTGAGACCAATTTTAGATTTAAAACTTTTGCAGGCTGGGTGCAGTGGCTCACGCCTGTAATCACAGCACTTTGGGAGGCCAAGGCTTGGCTCCAGGATTTTGAGATCAGCCAACGTGGCGAAACCCTGTCTCTATATTTTTTTTAACTTTTGGTAATTAGAACAACTTTGAAATTTAAACGTGAAATTCAATCTTAGTATCTGTCAGGCAGATGATTTTTTTTCCCCGAACAGTTGAGGAAAATCAGTTACTCAAAAAGCAACACCTTATTTATTTTGATAATAGCATATTTGATGTTGAAATAAAGTGTCTGCAAAACTCATTGCCATATACAAGTAATCCAGTGATTATCTCAGGTCTTCATCCATTTGAATTAATCACTTACAATGCAGTTATTTGTTTTCTTTCTGAGATTTGCGTCTCTGCAGAGTATGTACAGCAAACATTTTAAAGCATGTGAAAACCATCTTTTCTCCAACCTTCACAGGTCACATTTGTTTCTGTGAGCAAACAAACAATGGCGGTCTTTTCCTTAGCTTTAGAAAGTTTTTTTTTTAGAGGCCCTTGCTCTGTCACCCAGGTCAGAGTGCAGTAGTGCAATCATGGTTCGACATAGCCTCAAACTTCTGGGCACATGTGATCCTCCTGGCTCAGCCTTCCCAGTAGTTAAGACTAGAGGCATGTGCCACTGCGCCAGATAGTTCTTTAAAATGCTTTTGTAGAAACAGGTTCTTGCCATGTTGCCCAGGCTGGTCTCAAAATTCTTGGCTTCAAGCTTCCTTCCACATCAGCCTCCCAAAGTCTTGGGACTACAGAAGTGAGCCACCACAGCCAGCCTTAAATAATTTTTGTTCACAGAGGCTTCACACCCTTTGTGTACCCAGAGTTGAGGATATTTACACCAGCAGCAACGGAGCAGGAAGCAGCTGGGTGCTCTGACCTTGGCATTTGCCACTCTGGGGCCAGCTGCTTTAAAACTGTCAGCCAGTGACCACATGAACCAGGCCTTGTTACACTAATCAGATAATGGTATAGAGGCGGCTCCCGGTGTGTGCATGTGGACCACCACTGTGACACCAGCTGTGATCACACCCCCCACCCCCGGGGAAAAATGAAAAACAAAAACCCTCAAAATGCTGTCGCTTAAAGCAGAAGTCTTTGAGAGGATGTATTTCTTAACGTTTTACAGGATTCCACTTTTCTACATCTGAGTATTTTCCCCCAGATATAGTAACAAATACAACACTATAGAGAATTTCATTTTTCTAATGGCGCTTAATGTCATCATCTGCTTTTATTAAATTTGCCATTTGAACCCACCAGCTCCTGGTGTACAGTTCCTCTGGGAAACAGAAAGGCCGAAAGGTTACCGCCAGATAATCCCAGCCCTCCCTAAAGATCTTGTTACCTTACAGAAAATCCATTCTGAGTTAAAAGTCGTTCTTCTTTGCTTTGAACATTTAATAACTTTATCTGTATAGTAGGCACCCTAAGACCTGCTCTGAGCCTCTTCAAAGATGACTCCCCCACCCCATACCTGTTTCCTCAGCAAGAGGCTGCTTTCTCTGCCCAGAAGGAATATTTTTATGATTTGATTCCTTTTCTATTTCAGTTTTCAAATTGTGACATCATTGGTATCTTGTTAGAAGTGCCTGTCACCCACATTACAGCCCTCCACTCCTCCTTTCCTTTTCTCTACACCAGTTGTTAACATCTGGCATTTGACATCTGTCTCTCACCCTCACTTCGGCTAAAATATAAGAATCAAGCCCAGGTGCGGTGACTTACAACTGTAATCCCAGCACTTTGGGAGGCCGAGGAGGGCGGATCACTTGAGCCCAGGAGTTCGAGACCAGTCTGGGAAGCATAGTGAGACCCTTGTCTCTACAAACGTTTAAAAAAATTAGCTGGACGTGGTGGTGCACGCCTGTATTCCCAGTTGCTTGGGAGGTTAAGGTGGGAGGATCGCTTGACTTGAGCCCAGGAGTTTGAGGCTGCAGTGAGCCATGATTGCACCACTGTACCAGCCTGGGCAACAGATTGAGACTCTGTCTCAAAAAATAAAATAAAATATAAGAATCATGAGGACGGCTGGGCGCGATGGCTCACGCCTGTAATCCCCACACTTTGGGAGGCCGAGGTGGGCGGATCACGAGGTCAGGAGATCCAGACCATCCAGGCTAACACGGTGAAACTCCGTCTCTACTAAAAATACAAAAAAATTAGCCGGGCATGGTGGCAGGCGCCTGTTGTCCCAGCCACTTGGGAGGCTGAAGCAGGAGAATCGCTTGAATCCGGGAGGTGGAGGTTGTAGTAAGCCGAGATCGTGCCACTGCACTCCAGCCTAGGCTACAAGAGGGAGACTCTGTCTCAATAAAAAAAAAAAATAAAAAAAAAAAAAAGGAATCATGAGGGCAGAGATTTCTTGGGATGGGGATTCGGAGGGTGGTCCATGGCAGGAGATGGGGTGAGGGGGGCTGTTTAGTTCAGTGCTGAATCCTCTGAGCCTGGACCAGTAGCTGGAACAGAGGTAGTGCTCAACAAATATTTGAATAAATGAAGACACAGTTTTCAGTTGGAGTTCACAGTATTACATTTATAATCATCTAGGTGAGGAGGATCTGTTGACTTTAACTCTGTATCAATTCATTTCCTGCTTAAAGACTGCGGCTTTGTACGTTTTATCCAAGGCTCTCTTTCCTTTGTTGCATCAGCACTGACAAAGCCAGACCCTTTCCAGGATCGCACCATGCTGGGTTCTCACAGGTGCTTGCTGTTGGTTAGCCAGGTGTTGCCTGGAAACATGAAATCAGACCCTGACCTGCACGTGATTAAATGTGGATTCCTAGTAACGCTATCAAACACAAGTGCCCAATAGATAAAGAGAGGGGTCCCCTTGCACACACTTTGGTATTTCAAATACAATATTATTGCATGACATTTTCTCAAGCTGTATCCTGTTTTGTAATGTTTTGAAGACTGGAGGGAACACACACAAAATAGGCCTTGAACTTAGGTAAAAGTACTATGCTATGCGATTTCTGGGAACTGGTTTTAATTCATTCTCCTGCTCTGCAGCAATTGTTTTTAGTGTGGCTGCACTGAAATTACTTATGTCATTGACAAATTTCTGGTCCAAATATTTCACTGCCTTCATCCTTAAAGAAACACAGATTTATTTTTCCGTAATCAGCAGTCAAGATGTTTTTCTCTGAACTATATTCAAGTCTGACAGTGCAGTGAACTTTTCTTTTTCCTTCTGACTTAACAAAAGGAGCGAGGAAGAAGGACAGCAAGACTTCTGTTCACCCTTTCTCCCCTTTGTAAATCAACTAATTCTAGGGCGCTAGACACGGCTAAGACTGCTTTAATTACTACTTTTTGTGTGATCTTGATTTGAATACATTTCTTTATCTCATTGCAAGTCAGTTTTCATCTATGAAATGAGCATCCCCACCCATCTCCGAAATTCTGTGGCTAATATCAATATGACTAGTTATATGGGTACTAAAAATGAAATAGTGGATTAGCTAATGAAGACACCCAAGCGACCTGAAGCAGGCAGCAATCCACTTGGTAATTCCATTATGCCTTTTTATAAAAATACTTTTATGGCTTTTCTAATTTTTTTTTTTTTTCGGAGACAGAGTCTCCGAACTCTCCCAGGCTGAAGTACAGTGGTGCAGTCTCAGCTCACTGCAACCTCTGCCTCCTGGGTTCAAGCAATTCTCATGCCTCAGGCTCCTGAGTAGCTGGAATTACAGGCGTGCACCACCACGCCCGGCTAATTTTTGTATTTTAGTAGAGATGGGGTTTTGCCATGTTGACCATGGCTGGTCTCAAACTCTTAATCTCAAGTCATCCACCCACTTCAGCCTCCCAAGTGCTGGGATTACAGGCATGAGCCACCGCACCCGGCCTCTAATCTGATCTTAAAAGCCATTTTCTAGATTTGAAGTTTTAATTTAATTAAACAAAAAGTTCAAAGGGGGAATTTTATTCAAAAATATCTTGAAACATAATCCTCTTGGTGTCAAAGAATAAGATAAATCCCTTCACAAATGTGGCCACTAAACGTCATCCTCTCATCCCCCCATATGTGTTCTGCTGAATGACTGGCGGTCAGGACTATGTAATAGGGATTGGTTATAGCTAGGGATGGGGGAAAGAAGTTGGTAAATGCCATAGCTGCTTGCCCTAAAGATTTTCAGTCAGCCTTGGAGATGTTACCTATAAATCTCTATAGTTCGGAGGCCACTCAAGTCCACTTTCAAATTGGGTCCATGTTCTGGTTCATTTGAGAAGGAGCCAGGCAAGTCAGCCTGTAGGCTTGCCCAAGTAACAGTATAAGAATTAGGCCCTTTTCTGCTGGGCACAGTGGCTCACGCCTGTAATCCCAGCACTTTGGGAGGCTGAGGTGGGTGGATCACAAGGTCAGGAGTTCGAGACCAGCCTGGGCAACATAGTGAAACCCCGTCCTACTAAAAATACAAAAATTAGCCTGGCATGGTGGCACGCAGCTGTAGTCCCAGCTATTCGGGAGGCTGAGGCAGGAGAATCGCTTGAACCCGGTAGGCGAGGGTTGCAGTGAGCCGAGATCACACCATTGCACTCCACCCTGGGCAACAGAGTGAGACTCTGTCTCAACAACAACAAAAAAAAGATTTAGGCCCTTTTCCTTGAAGGGACTGAGGTGGTCCACAAGGAATGGCTCTCTGATTGTAACTAAGCCACTAATGGAGACATGCAATTATTTTAGCTGTTGTCTTAGTCCATTCAGGCTGTTGTAACAAAATACCTTAGACCAGGTAATTTATAAGCAACAGAAATTTATTTCTTACAGTTCTTGAGGCTGGGAAGTCCCAGATCAAGGCACCAGCAGAATCAGAGTCTTGTGAGGTCCCACTTTCTCTAGATGGTGCCACCTATGCGTTCTCATGTGGCAGAAGGGCAGAGGGGACAAACAAACTCCCTTAAGCCTCTTATATGAGGGCACTAATCCCATTCATGAGTGCTCCATCCCGAGGCTGATCACCTCCCAAAGGCCCCACCCTCTAATACCATCACCTTGGTGATTAGGTTTCAACATATGAAATTTTTTGTGGGGAGGGACACAAACATTCAGACCGTAGTGGCTGTTTTATTTATGGAATGAAAATCTTTTAGGCATTTTCTCAAGGACTGACTCACCTTGAGTGTAAAACAGTTTCAGTGTCACCTAATTTATAGTAACTTTTACATGATTAAGGCAATGATATAGTCTAGAGCATGATGTCCCTGTATTATAGTGTATTGGTCCATTCTCACACTGTTATAAAGAACTGCCCAAGACTGGGTAGTTTATAAAGGAAAGAGGTTTAATTGACTCACAGTTCTGCAGGGGCGGGGAGGCCTCAGGAAACTTAACAATAATGGCGGAAGGGGAAGCAAACACATCCTTCTTCACATGGCAGCAGGAAGGAGAAGTGGCGAGCAAAAGGGGGAAGAACCCCTTATAAAACCACCAGATCTCATGAGAACTCACTCACTGTCATGAGAACAGCATGAGGGTAACTGCCCCCATGATTAAATTTCCTCCCACTGAGTTCCTCCCATTAAACATGGGGATTATGGGAACTACAAGTCAAGATGAGATTTGGGTGGGGACACAGACAAACCATATCATGTAGAAAAGGATGCTTTGATAATGTCTGAAGATATATTCTCTGGGCTTAAAATTCAACAACTGTTTAGCCTGTTAATCAAGATTTATTCCTGCATATCATGCTTTGAATTGTTTTCAAATTGCTCTTTACTTCAAGTATCAGTATAGCCTGATACCAGGTAGTTTTCCTCCGACCTCTAGTGTTAACCAGTGCATGCATTAGTCATTCAGGTGAAAAGTGCTATGTGCTAGATTGAATTAATTGAGTGAACTGGTTGCTTTCATGTGTCTTAACATGGACGTGCAATATTTAGACCAACCGCAGGCATAAGGTCATTATCCCCCTGTATTAATTTGCTAAGGTTGTCATGACAAAATACTCGACTGGTGGTTCAAACAACAGAAATTTATTTTCTCACAGTTCTGGAGGCTGGAGGTCCGAGATCTTGGTGTTGCAGGTTTGGTTCCTCCTGAGGCCTCTCTCTTTTGCTCGCAGACGGCCGCCTTCTCACTGTATCGTCACATGGTCTTTCCTCTGTGCACATGCACATTCCTGGTCTCTTGGTGTGTCCAAATTTCCTGTTCTTATAATTTTTTTGAGACACGGTATCGCTCTGTCACCCAGGCTGGAGTGCAGTGGCGCGATCTCGGCTCACTGCAACCTCCACCTCCGGGTTTCAAGCAATTCTCCTGCCTCAGCCTCCTGAGTAGCTGGGATTACAGGCTTGCACCACCACACCTGGCTAATTTTTGTATTTTTAGTAGAGACGGGGTTCTACTCTTCACCATGTTGGCCAGGATGGTCTCGAACTCCTGACCTCAAGTGATCAGCCCGCCTTGGCCTCTCAAAGTGCTGGGATTACAGGCGTGAGCCACCACACCCGGCCAGGACTCCTGTTCTTATTAGGGCCCAGGCTAACGGCCTCATTTTAACTTAGTCACTTCGTTAAAGGCCCTGTCTCCAAATGGAGTAACTTTCTCAAGTACTGGGAGTTAGGACTTAAAATGTGAATTTTGAGGGGGACACAGTTCAGCTCATAACACTGCCTCCATGAGTGATCCACTGGAAATTCACATTTGGGAGCAGAGAAATGTTAGTAGAAGGGAGCTTTGAGGCTCTGAGCCAGGAGCCTACCCCTGTGCAGGAGGCTCTTCTGCTTAACCACTTGAAGGTTTGCGGAGTTTTCTCCATAAAAGGAAGCCATTTATTCCCCTGGAGCTAAAATATGCCTCCCTCCAACTGCTCTTCTCTGTTCCCAGGGCTGCCTTGTGGAACTACAGAGAATAAACTCACCTCCTTATTCCACATGGCAGCCCTCTAAGTATTTGAAAACATTTATCATGTCTTTCCTTTAATCGTTTCTTCTCTAGGCAAAACATCTCCCAAGAAAATAACCTGTCTCACATTAAAAGAAAAACTCCAGGGCTTATATATATTTCAGATAGGAATGTGCTTGATGGAAGCTTGCCAAACATCACTGGGTTTCAATTTCAGTATCCCCAGTTTTAAGAACCATTTCTTTCTCAGACTCTTTAAAACATGAGAACAACTTAGTTTGCTTTAAGCCAAATATTATATACTGAAAGAATTGACTGGAGGACATGAGTCATTGATACTGAAGTATGTGACTGCTGGTATAAGGGAATCCCTTACCTCAAGGATGTTGCAAAATGAGCTGAAGTCAAATAAAGTGAAGAAAACATCAATATATGTTGACATGGATTCCTAACCCTGGAATGATCAGTCACCCTTCTGGTACTTCACTCAACAAGATGATTAGCATACAGCCTTACACAAAGCAGTAGCTAGAGATTAGAGCAAGAGAATTCCTGCTTTCCAGATAACTGTTAGCTGTAAATAAAGTGGCAGATTGATAGTGTCCAACCAAATAGTCAGGGAGCAGAGCCAGGGTCTGCTCTCAAGCAGCCTCCTGCCGAGCTCTGAGCCGCAAGCCCTGTGACCTCACTGTGTAAGCTTAGCATTATGGACTGAAGGTTTGTGTCCCCCTAAATGTACATGTCGAAATCCTAACTCTAAGGTGATGTGGTATTTGGAGGGAAAGCCTTTGCGAGGTACTTAGGTCATGAGGGTGGAGCCCTCATGAATGGGATTAGTGTCCTTATAAAAGGGGCCACTTCCCTTTCACCATGTGAGGTTACAGGGAGCAGTCTGCAGTCCAGAAGAATCCGGGATTACCAGATCCCAACCACACTGGCCTCCTGATCTCTGACTTTCAGCCTGCAGGATTGTGGAAAATAAAAGTGTTCCTTGTTTATAAGCCACCTGGTTTATATGGTGCTTTTATAGCAGCCCAAATGGACTAGGACAATGAACAAAAAGTATGATGTCTTCTCATGCTTGTCAAAATCTTGGTCCTAAGTATTCCCCTAATCAAGTCCATTTCCGTTGAGTATGTTCAAATACCTTAGGATTCTTTGTCAGTGTTATCTTGATAGATGTCTGGCCATTGGAATCTGATGCTGTTTCGAGTCTTCATCCCTTATGTAGCTCATGGACTCCTTTTGGTCTTCAGTCTTCTGAATATCTTGTAATGAGGACTCTCCACGTGAATCCGTTTCCATTCAATGTGCTGGGTTCTTTGAGCTCTTTCAGTCTAGAAACTCATGCACTTGGCTGGACGCAGTGGCTCATGCCTGTAATTCCAGTGCTCTGGGAGGCCAAGGTGGGAGGATCACTTGAGCCCAGGAGTTTGAGACTAGCCTGGGCAACACAGCAAGACCCCGTCTCTACAAAAAAATAAAAATAAAAAAATTATCTAGGTGTGGTGTTGCATGCCTGTAGTTCCAGCTACTCCAGAGGCTCAGGCAGGAGAATCGCTTGAGCCCAGGAGGTTGAGGTTGCAATGAATCTCACCATTTACACTCTAGCCTGGGTGACAGAGTGAGACCCTGTCTCTAAGAAAAGAAAAGAAAAATTCATGTACCTCATTTCTGGGAAATTTTTTTACATATATCTATACCTTTTCATTTGGTCTATTTCATAGAATTGCCTAGGTAAAGAAATAAATATATGTGGACTCAAGGAGAGAAATAATATTTATTCTACATCACTTTTATTATTTGAGTTTTTAATGTTTATTTTCCCGTTGCTTTTTAAAGTGATTTTAAAATTCTCTTTTAGTGTTTCTGTTGTATCATAACAATTCCTTTGAGGAACTATTCTTCAGAGTATTTATCTTGGATTTTGAATAGCAATAACCATGTCTATACAAACATGTCCAGTTCAACTGGACCATAAAACTCAATTAGTTGATATTTATCTATGTGCATAGCATGCAGCAGAGAGCCTGCCCATCCTGTAGATAACCTGACAGTGTCATTTAGATTCAGGGTGTGTATAGATAGATAGATACAGACAGATATCTATCTATACACACCCTGAATCTAAATGACAGGTATCTATCTATCTATCTATCTATCTATCTATCTATCTACTATCTATACCTATCTAGATATAGATAGATATCTAGATAGATAGATATATCTCCTCTTTTACAGATATCCAATTTGGAGCTGTATTTCACTCAACTTTAAATTATCTTGGAGCATTTCAAAGGAATAACAGGAGGTGAGGTCACCCCACTGATTGCCAGGGTTGACTTGGCTGATCGGGCTGGCTAGGCGGGTGTCCCCTTCCTCCCTCACCACTCCATGGGCGTCCCTCCCGAAGCTGCACACTTGGTCGAAGAGGATGACCATCCCTGATAGAGGAGGACTGGTCTTCGGTCAAGGGTGTACAGGTAGCTGCGCCCCTGCTAGAACCTCCAAACACGCGCTCAAGGTCCATTGAAAGGAATAACAGTGGCATCGATTCTCCCTTCTATTTCATCTGTCCTTTTCCAGCAAGAAGAAAAGAGACCCTACTGGTTTTCGGTTTCTTTTCCTCCAAGGGTGATGCCAGGTTAAAGAGAAAATGAGAGGAGAGGAGGCCAGGGAGGGTTGAATTTAGTGTGCAAGTCCATTCTTCCATTCCGTGACACTCATATTTGGGTTAAATACCTAAGCATCCTTGGAGGACGTTGGAGAGCCTAATATTGGTTTTAATTCTGAGTGTAGTGGTCCCTGTCCCCTCCCTTTCAGGAAAAATAGAGGAAAGTAGCCTGCTTTATTGCAGCCATCTGTCCGCCGGTCCCGCCTCCAGACTGCCCACTCCGAGGCCTCTCCCGTTCTCTTCCTGTGTCACTGCTTGGTTTTTTGTTTTTGTTTTTTATAGAGATGGGATCTTGCTGTGTTGCTCAGGCTGGTCTCGAACTCCTGGCCTCAAGCAATCCTCCCATCTCGGCCTCCCCAAGTGCTGGGATTACAGGCATGAGCCACCTCGCCCGGCCTGTGTCACTACTTTGTGCTGTCACACTGTGGACCACTGTTTCCATGTTTTAATCCTCTCCACATGTGGCTTTGCTGCCACTTTCTCCCTCATTGCCCCTAATCCCTGTCCATTCCCAGGGTCCTTTTTCAGATTCCTCTTCCTCAGGGTTCCAGGCCATTCTTATTTCATGGACATCATTCTGTTCGGGTGATCCCACAGATTCGCACTGCATCTTTCATCTTGTGGGCACCGTGACTTTGGACTCCTCCCTCACCTTCGTCACTACCGCGTCCATCTGTTTTGTTGCTTCAGTCTCTTCCTCCCGTCATCACAGCCTGGTTGCCTTTTCTAAATCACAGTCAAATTCGATGCCACCATCCCCTGCCTGAAGCCTCCAATGGCTCCCTATAGTCTTCAGAACCAGCAGCACAAAGTTCTTTTTTAAAGAAACAAACCAGCTTTTGTGAGCTATAATTCACATACTATGCAGTTGACCCATTTAAAGTACACAGTTCAGTGGTTTTTGCTATATTCACAGAGTTGTATAACCACCCCCACAATCAACTGTGGGACATTTTCTTTTCTTTCTTTTTTTTTTTTTTTTTTGAGAGGGAGTCTTGCTCTGTTGCCCAGGCTGGAGTGCAATGACGCGATTTCAGCTCACTGCAACCTCCACCTCCTGGGTTCAAGTGATTCTCATGCCTCAGCCTCCCGAGTAGCTGGGATTACAGGCGTGCGCCACAATGTCTGGCTAAATTTTGTATTTTTAATAGAGATGGGATTTCACCATGTTGGCCAGGCTGATCTTGAACTCCTGACCTCAAGTGATCTGCCCGCCTCGGCCTCCCAAAGTGTTGGGATTATAGGTGTGAGCCACCACGCCTGGCCAGGACATTTTCATTACCTCATAAAGAAACTCCATCCTGGTTAGCTGTCACTCCCTCTCCCGCCAAAACCCCCAGTCTTAGGTAACCACTAACTACTTTATGTCTATGGATTTGCCTCTTGTAGACATTTCAAATAAATGGAATTAAACGGTGTATGCTCTTTGGTGACTAGCTTCTTTCACTTAAAGTTTTTTCAATATTCATCTATGTTATAGCATGTTTCAGTACTTTATTTCTTATTACTTTTTATTACTAACCCATTTCCATTAAATAAGCTCAATTTTATTTATCTCTGCATGAGCTGATAGATATTTAGGTTGCTTCCACTTTTGGCTACTAGGAATATTATGCTGTAATGAACATTGATGGACAAGTTTTTGTGTGGGTGTGTATTTCTATTGCTCTTGGTTATATGTCTAGGAGAATTGCTGGGTCATATAATAAATTTATGTTTAACATTCTGAGGAACTACCAGCCTATTTTCCAAAGTGGCTGTACCATTTTACCTTCCCAATAGCAATGTATGAGGGTTCAAGTTTCTCCATTCCTTGTTATTGTGGTCTTCCTTGTCCCCCGCCACCTGCCCCTGTTTTTTAAACCAGGCACATCAGCTTTATGTTGTTGTCTTTTTTTTTTGACACAGTCTCACTTTGTCACCCAGGCTGGAGTGCAGTGGTGCGATACCATCTTACTGCAACCTCCACCCCTCTGGGTTCAAGCAATTCTTGTGCTTCAGCCTCCTGAGTAGCTGGGATTACAGGCGCCTGCCACCACGCCCGGCTAATTTCTGTATTTTTAGTAGAGACGGGGTTTCATCATGTTGGCCAGGCTGGTCTCGAACTCCTGATCTCGTGATCTGCCCACCTCAGCCTCCCAAAGTGCTGGGATTACAGGTGTGAGCCACCGCGCCCAACCTGTTGTCTTTTTTCTTTTTTATTATAGTCATCCTAGTGGGTGTGAGGTGGTTTTGATTTGCATTTTTCTAAGGGCTAATAACGTTGGACGTATTTTCATGTGCTCATTGGTCATTTGTATATTTTCTTTAGAGAAATGGCTACTCAGATTCTTTGCTCACTTTTAATGGATAATTTGTTACAAAGTCTTTAACATGTCATTCAAAACCCTTTATAAATATTTTTAGTTTCATCTCCAGTGTTGTCTTCCCCCCAAGCCCCCAACTCCTGGACCTCCCTAAGTAAACTCCGAACCTCATAGCTGTGAGGAACCCACTCATGATTGCCCAAATGTCCTGCTCTTGGCATCTCTGCACGTGCTCGTCTGTCCCTATGGACCGCCTTCCTTTGTGCCCCAGGTAGGGAGTGTCCCCTCATCCCTTCAGAGACCAGCTCCAAAGCTACCTCAGAGGTGAGCCAAACTAGAGCTGCCCACTCCTGCCACTGGGCATGTCCACCACCCACTCCCGCCACTGGGCATGTCCACCACCCACTCCTGCCACTGGGTGTGTGCACCATCCACGACTGAGCTGCCGAGGCCAGGGACAGTATCTCATTTAGATCCCTGGGTGTTTTGCATAATAAATATGGAGCAACAACTTGGTAAATATTTGTTGAGTGAACCATTCAGATTTGGGAAAACACGTTTTCTATCATCCATCTATGTATTATACAGCAAAATGTTTCCTATAATTCTTGCTTTGGGTGGTGATGTCTTCCTCTAAAAATCCTAATTTAACAAAAACAGAGAATGGAAATGATAAAAGAAAGTCTCCTGCATTGGACAGTGACCTTAGGTCTCATCTTTACTCCTGCTTTTATCCTAATTGATGACTTTTCTTTGTAAATGCAGACACACAGATGCTCGCTGGGCAGCTGGGCCGTGCACCCTGTCCTTGATCATTCTTAGAGGTAGAGATCAAAGGAGACCCATTGGCTGAGAGAGTCTACAACTTGCCACATGATCTATTGCTCTGCCTTGTGATTTTACTTGCCTCTTTAAGAATATCAAATCAGGCCGGACGCAGTGGCTCATGCCTGTAGTCCCAGCGCTTTGGGAGGCCGAGGCGGGTGGATCACCTGAGGTCAGGAGTTCAAGACCAGCCTGGCCAACACGGTGAAACCCCGTCTCCACTAAAAATACAAAAATTAGCCGAGTATGGTGGCGGGTGCCTGTAATCCCAGCTACTTTTGGGAGGCTGAGGCAGGAGAATCACTTGAACCCGGGGGTCAGAGGTTGCAATGAGCCGAGATCGCGTCATTGCACCCCAGCCTGGGTGACAAGAGAGAGACTCCATCTCAAAAAAAAAAAAAAAAAAATCAAATCAGATGTGTTAGCGTCTTCATGAATGTCATAAAAAGAAATGTTTCAGTGCCAAAACTGAACAGCAGTACAGTGACGTTTGAAAATGTTGTTTAGGGTATTAAATGTGTAACTAGTGACATTTTGTGTGTTTTTCTTTTTCTTCCTATCCAGCTCAGTGGAATAGCTGTTGCTTGTCCCAGTGTTAGAATTTGGACTGATAGAAAGGAGAGGAGCTGGAGATTCATTCTGCTCTGCAAGGGCAGACTCGATTTCAGAAGTGGCACCAGATGATAGCCTTGTGTTGTCCCCAACCACTGGTGCTGAGAAATGATGCAGAACCAAGCCCTCAGATCCCAGATCACCCACGGCTCCTGGGACATCTCTGGGGAAGGGACTTATTAATGTAGACCCTGATGCAACATCCCAAGTCGTCTTTATCCATGATTTGCACAGCCAGGACACTCTGGGGCTGGGATTGGGAGGAGAGGAATGGCCAAGTTGCCCTGCCCCCTTGGCTCTGTGGACTCCAGAACGATGGTCAGTACCAGCAGCATTTCACACACACCAGCCTCATTATTAAAATTGGAGCAATTTGTGAACTAGAGTTGAGACTTCTCTAGAGAAGATAAAAGGTTGGGAAGCAGCTCAGTGGCTGGGTCTGGGAATCAGCTTCCAGGCAATATCTCACTGAGTCAGGACAAGGCCCATCATTCCCTGTTCCCGCCAGGCCGGGTATTTGCCGGGATGTGAAACGGAAGCCAGGTTTTTGGAGAGGCTGAAGCTGATTTTTGTAACAAGGTCTGGTTACCAGCAAGGAAGCGGCCTTCACGCTGCTCACTCTGGGCCCGAGTGTGGTGCATCGCGCCCCCTGGTGCCCAAAAAGCGCAACTACGTGCCATGCCAGCCAGCTCTCCTGGACTTCCATTTTTCCCTGATTGTCCTGTTCCTCGCCCACCCTTCTCTTTGCTGTGCCCACTGTGGTCCACGCCGAGGCTCCCCTCCCTCCTCCCTGCCCCAAGCAATAATGAACAAGATCTTCATTCTCTGAAGAGAAGTGCAATAGTGAAACTTTCCTTTTTGTTTGTGTAGGGGAAGAGCTGGTGTTAATGGGTCAGGCAGGCAAGGCATGAAGTGATAAATAGGGAAAGGATGAAAGAAGGGAACAAACCCAGGGGACCTAACGGACCTACCCTAACAAAAAATTGGAGTACAAAAAAAGTGTACTAAAATTGCGAGACCACACCAACTCACTCATCACTCGTGTCTTTACAAAGAACAAACCTGAAGCTTCAATGAGAAAGAATTGAAGTATTCTAGGGCTGCCTGAAATCTTCTGAACTTTTAACATAGGCTTTGATTTCCGAGTTGTGTGCTTGCATGTTAGAGATATGAGAGTGTCTAAAAATTGGAACATGGCATAGTTTGATCTAAAAAGTTAGCTAACTTCTGCCATTTAGAAAAAGACCTCATGCTCAAGTCTGCTTTTGAAAAGTTGCCTTGGTCAAGTGTTGAAGACAGCACTTGTTAGAAGGAACAAGTTCACTTCTAAGAGCCCTTCTCAAAGACTTTAGGAAACAGCACTACTGAGAGTTGCCAGTCCTCAGAGCAGTGCAACGTGTGTGTATGCGTAAGACACAGATGGTGAAAATATCAAATGCTACAGATGCCAAGAAGGGAGGTGTTTTGCACCACACCAACCTTTAAACAAACATAAGGATGCAGAATGCAGTCTTTAAAATGGAGGGAGAATTTACTGTCTGTGTGGCTATTTCCTTGAAATGACTTAAAAAGCTGAGATACAGAAGTATTAGTAAATCGGTGCCAGGAATGAAGTAACCGTTTAGATCCAATGCGCCGGCTCCAGCATCGAACTCATGCCCAGCACCCTTTAAACCCTCCCGGGACTCTGCAGAACCCGCTGACCACTCACAGAGCCCAGCTCGGGGGAGGGCTTTAAGGTGAAGCACGTGACCCCCTGCTTGTGCAGCCCGGGCGGGGAAGTTTGCGCTCCCAAAGTCCTGGAGCTCAGCAAGGGAGGGGCCAGCGCCAGCCCGCGTGTGGGTGGCTGGGTGGGGGCGTGGGTGGGGGTCCGCCTATAATTATCTGGGGAAATGCATCCGCGCTCCGCTTTTCGCTGCGGCAGCTCCGAGGGCACCTCCGGTTCTCCCGGATCCTCCGGGAGTGTCTGGGCGCTCAGTCCGCTCTGATCCCGCCGAAACCACCTGCGGTTGGCAGGCAGGAGACGAGGCGTCTGCCGGGGAGGGCAGGGACCCGCTAAGCTGATCTCCTGTACAGTAGTGCTACTTAAAATATGCTGGGGACCATCACCATCACAGGTAAGGCACAAACCAGGTCGCTTCTGTCCTCCCTGGACGGCAGGCACGGGGCACCAAAAGGGGCTTTCTTCCGTTGAATGAGCGTTTGGTGGGGAGCCCGGGAGGTCAGTGGCGGGACCGTTATTGGCATTTTTCTCTCCGTGTACTGAGTTTTTCTTCAGAAGAACATTCTCCCTTGGGCTCAGCAAGAATCAGACAACCTCAGTGTTTCATTTTTGGCTGAGCTGGAATCTTCTTGACTGTGCCTGTGGGAGACTTTTAGTATATTTTGTTCGGGGTTGTACCCTTCCCCTTAGGGAGAGAGGGATGTGGAGAGGAACAACAGCAGCCGACTGAATAGAAATATGTCAGATTTGTGTGAATTTGAAAATAAGTTGTGAAAGCTTAATCTCTTGCCGTAGTCATAGACCGAATACATTCCTCTTCTGGGCAAATTACAAGTGTTTACATTTTGACTTGTTTACTAGGAACTTTGAATAAAGGTACACTTGGTGGTTTAGGGGACTAACATTTAAGCTCTGCTTTAAGTGGTGGTTTTAATAAAGCCATAGTTATTATAAAATCGGTGGCTAGGAAGCAACACTATTTAGGCAACAAATAGTAAAAAGAAAAAAGGAAAAAGTATGTTTCTTTAGCTTACTTTCTAGGAATCTGGCCATGAGTATGAATTATAATATTTAATGCCTACTTCTAGCAAATAACTTACACGCATCAAACTTTTAGAATGCTCTTACAGCTCCTCTGACTTGACGTTTGATAGTCTTATGCCATTGTACTGTGGCCTAACCTGCGTATTTTCTCTTCCTGTCATCAAGAAAATTAAACTCCGTTTGTGAATTTAACTTTATAGGAACAGGACTTCTTTATTCTTTAAATATTTGAGATCATTGCTGCCAAATCTTTTGTTTTTTTTGGTTTTTTTTTTGAGATGGAGTCTTGCTCTTTCGCCAGACTGGAGTGCAATGGTGTGATCTTGGCTCACTGCAACCTCCACCTCCCGGGTTCAAGCGATTCTCCTGCCTCAGCCTCCCGAGTAGCTGGGGTTACAGGCACGCGCCACCACGCCCAGATAATTTTTGTATTTTTATTGTATTTTTAGTAGAGCCGGGGTTTCACCAAGTTGGCCAGGATGGTCTCGATCTCTTGACCTTGTGATCTGCCCGCCTTGGTCTCCCAAAGTGCTGGGATTATAGGCGTGAGCCACCGCACCTGGCCTACATGTTTTTTTTTTTTTAATCAACTGTAGAATTTCTAGGACTTAAAATTTTCTCAATGCAACTGCTCCTGCAAAGCCATGCGCTCCTGTGGAATTTACAAGAATGTGAAAGTTCAGCAATACTAAAATTATCTCTCACTTCCTATAGATTAGCTTGTTTACTTTGAGATTTCCTTAAAATTCGACCCCCAAGTTGACTTGGCTAACCTTTCTACCATTTACTCAGCTTGAAAGTTTATGCCATATCTCGAAACTATTAATAAATAGACTGTACAAAATGAAAAAAATTTAAAACACAAAAATCTCCATTTTTTCCCCCAGATCATTAATTTTTCTATGAATGAAGTATGCAAATGTGTATTGTAGGGAGTCACAGCTCGGGGTGGTGCTTCTGAGATCATGACTTTTTTCTGAGTACTTTTTGGGTACAATATGATTTTTATTATATTCACTATTCAATTAGTCACATACTGAGATTCCTATGGTAAAAGGAGGTGGTCTAAAGTTTTAGCAGTAATTAAAGGTTAATAAACTTGGAGCACTCGAGGGGGCTTGTAATAGTTGGCTCAGATAATCCCAGTGGAATGATAAATGAATGGAAATAGTGGGAAGGACTAACTTTTAAGGCAAAACCAGGTAATTGGCTCTATTGCTTTCTGAATTTACTTTTCTTACAATGTGGGTGTGGAGGATATGACAAAATTTTGCACTTTTTCCTGGTAAGAAGAAAGTGCACAGAAAATCTTAACTCCAAAAATTTACCAGCAAGAAATCTTATGTAGTGGAAAAAGTAAAAATGAAAGGGAGTTTCAGCTGTCATTTGGTTTTTGCTCCGCAAGTTATTCTGATGGGGAAGATTCATAATCATCGTCTTTAAATAGTTGCTCAGAATCTTGAAAAGCCATGAGAGCTTTAAAAATTGACAGTAATGGCCGGGCGCGGTGGCTCACGCCTGTAATCCCAGGACTTTGGGAGGCCGAGGTGGGCGGATCACGAGGTCAGGAGATCGAGACCATCCTGGCTAACACGGTGAAACCCTGTCTCTAGTAAAAATACAAAAAAATCAGCCGGGTGTGGTGGCGGGTGGCTGTAGTCCCAGCTACTTGGGAGGCTGAGGCAGGAGAATGGCGTGAACTTGGGAGGCAGAGCTTGCAGTGAGCCGAGATCGCGCCTCTGCACTCCAGCCTGGGCGACAGAGCGAGACTCCATCTCAAAAAAAAAAAAAAAAAAAGAAAAAATTGACAGTAAGGTGGCCGGGTGCGGCGGCTCACGCCTGTGATTCCAGCACTTTGGGAGGCGGAGGCGGGCGGATCACGAGGTCAGGAGTACAAGACTAGCCTGACCAACATGGTGAAACCCCGTCTCTACTAAAAATACAAAAATTAGCTGGACGTGGTAGTGTGCACCTGTGATCCCAGCTACTCGGGAGGCTGAGGCAGGAGAATTGCTTGAACCTGGGGAGGCAGAGGTTGCAGTGAGCCAAGATTGTGCCACTGCACTCCAGCCTGGGTGACAGAGCAAGACTCCGTCTCAAAAAAAAAAAATTAAATTGACAGTAAGGTTTAATGAAATCTTAAAGGTCTCTTGCATCTTTGGGATTATTCACTTAAATACTATAGAAGGTTATTGTAGTTATCTTTAGTACTATGTTATTTTAGGAGGCGTGTGTTTAAATTTTACAATTCATTAACAGGTCTGATGGCATTTTGTAGGAACTACTTAGGAACAAGTTTGCATTTCTGAAAGTAAGGAAAAGCTGTCACTTAATACTATTATCCCTCTCCCCTCCACCACACACACAACCCAGTTTACACAAACCACTAAAATGAATGCAGTGGAAATTGAATTATGAAATGATTGCTTATTCACATTACATACTGTTGCCATTCTTGGGGTCTCTTTCTCTCACATCTCATTTGCAATAAGTTAGCTTTGAGACAAGAAATAAGTGATGTGACACGATGATCATCCCCTTCCCCACTCAACTGTAAACGGCATGCCAGCATAAAAACGCCTTTTTTTTTTTGAGATGAAGTCTCACTCTGTCACCCAGGCTGGAGTGCAGTGGCGTGATCTCAGCTCACTGCAACCTCCACCTCCCGGGTTCAAGCAATTCTCCCTGCCTCAGCCTCCCAAGCAGCTGGGATTACAGGCACCCGCCACCACGCCCGGCTAATGTTTGTATTTTTAGTAGAGACGAGGTTTCGCCATGTTGGCCAGGCTGGTCTTGAACTCCTGACCTCAGGTGATCCACCCGCCTCAGCCTCCCAAAGTGGTGTGAGCCACCACGCCCTGCCAAAAAAATGCTTTTTGAATTAAGCAAGTACCTTTTGGCTTTTCTCTAAGTCACCCACATTACTGAAACTGATAATATTGATACATTGCAAACTGTGAAGTATCATGAGAAACAGGGACATTATTCTTTAAAGTAGAAACTGGGGAAGAATCAATCCTCCAACGTTCATGTTAGTTCTAGATTATTTATAATGCACTTTCCAATGCAAATAATTTTTACAAGAGAAAAAAATACCTCGCACATGGGTGTTTCATATCTGCTATGGAGACAGATTCCTTGTCAAGAGACTTTGGAGACACGAAATTGATACTTTCACAACTGCTGGATTAATAACTACCACTTCCTGAGTGCCTAGTCTGGCAGGTGTTGTTCAGCACTTTGTGGACATTATCATGTATTCCTCACAATAATCCTGCAAAAAGTGGTTCTGTAACCCCATTTCTATCATAAAAGTAAGTTTCTCATGATTTGATAATTACCCAAGGTTTCACAGCTAGAAAGAGCATAACTGTAGAGTACCTTGCAAAAGACCTCTTTCTCGTTGTGAAGATGCTAATACTTGTTTAGTGACCCACATTCTTACATGCCTGCCCAGATGTTTAAGGGATCGTGAAACATCAATATCAAGACCAGGGATTGGGACTGGGCACGGTGGCTTATGCCTGTAATCCCAGCACTTTGGGAGGCCAAGGCAGGCGGATCGCTTGAGTCCAGGAGTTTGAGAATAGCATGGTCAACGTAGGGGAGACCTCCTCTCTACAACAAATTAAAGATTTAGCTGTGCTTGGTGGCACATGCCTGTAGTCCCAGTCACTTGGGAAGCTGAGGTAGGAGAATCACTTGCACCACTGAATTCCAGCCTGAGCAACAGAGCAAGACCCTGTCCCCACCCCACCCCCCAAAAAACACACCAGGTCCAATGATGATGTCACCTATATGCTCCAGTATGGGATCCTTGCTTTTATGAATTTGCATATATCTCCGCTTGGAGGTTTTCTGGTTAATGAGCTTTAGAACAAGGGAGGTTGGGTGTGTAGCCTATAAGGGATGGACTTAGAATGCAGAGAATTCCTGGAAAAATTCCAGGACAATGCTACGAATCTTGGGGGAAAGATAACTAGTTCCAGATGTCACTGTAAGCCGTCCTGATGTGCCTGGGGATGGGGAGCACTGGTGATTCTCAGCCTGAAAAATGAACATGTCGTTTCTGCAGTATCGTACTTCTTTTTCTCAACCAAAAATGATGGTGCTGGTGTCACTGAAACCTGATAGCTAAGTTTTGGATAAAAACATTAATATTTTGTAGTATATAATCAACATATTCCTTTAAAGTTTTTTTTTCTTTTAAGCCTCTAAAGTAAAAGAAAACGATTTATAATTTATCTCTTAATCGCTAAGTATTTGGAAAAGTGAGAAAAAAAAGATGATGCTCCAGGTTTTGAACACATGGGCTGTCTCTACATTATATGGAGCTTGCAGATGGGGAACACATAGCCAGCAGGGACCACTGTAGCTTAGCCCTTCTTGGGATCATGGAGCGTTTGCAGCTTTGGGGACGGGGAGATTATGGAGATTTTCGAAAGGAAAATGTGTATTTGCACATACACGTTATAGACCTGGAGACTGATTTTATAAATCGGGATTCACAGAACATTTATCTGGAGATAAACCTAGGTTAATAGCAGGTAACAACACCTCAGTGTGAAACACTTCAGTAATTCTTGGCCCAAGTGAGGTTTTTGTACATGAAATGATTTCAAGTTTTGATTTCTTACTACATCACTAAAGATGTAACTTTTCATATATTTTCACATTTATTTGACTCCGTTAATATTCCATAGGACTTTTTTTTTAACCTCGAAGGGGCTTGTTATGACAAAGCTGTTTAAAATATTAAAAAGCACCTAGTTTGTTATTATTGAAGAAGTGTTATAATTTTTTTATAATGTTGTAATTGAGAATAGTTTATACTCTTAAAAATAGGGTGAGAGGTGTTCAGTCCAGGAAGTATCTCCTCTATTTCACTTTCCACACTTATTATTAAGGATAACTTTCATTTATCTTAGAAAAACATAAAGCAAAAGCCTACCCAAGGTCTCGCTTGGCAGTGATAACTTCAAGTTATTTTTCCTTCCGGAATGTTGTAGCATGAAGTAACTTCATCCATATCCAGCCTTTATTTTTACTGCATCTTTTTAAAAGTTTTGGCCGGGCGCGGTGGCTCACGCCTGTAATCCCAGCACTTTGGGAGGCCGAGGTGGGTAGATCACGAGGTAAGGAGATCTCTGAGACCATCCTGGCTAACATGGTGAAACCCCATCTCTACTAAAAATACAAAAAATTAGCCAGGCGTGGTGGCAGGCACCTGTAGTCCCAGCTACTCGGGAGGCTGAGGCAGGAGAATGGCATGAACCTGGGAGGTGGAGCTGGCAGTGAGCCAAGATTGCACCAACACACTCCAGCCTGGACGACAGAGCGAGACTCCGTCTCAAAAAAAAAAAAAAAAAGTTTTGTTTTGGAGTACTAGTAGCACGATCATAGCTCACTGCAGCCTGGAACTCCTGGGCTCAACGATCCTCCTGTCTCAGCCTCCCAAGTAGCTGGGACCCTACTGAGTAGCATGTCCAGTCCTGCGTCTTTTTTTTTTTGAGACAGTCTCGCTCTGTTGCCAGGCTGCTGGAGTGCAGTGGCATGATCTCAGCTCACTGCAGCCTCCGCCTCCCAGGTTCAAATGATTCTCCTGCCTCAGCCTCCTGAGTAGCTGGGATTACAGGCGCCCGCCACCACATCTGGCTAAATTTTTGTATTTTTAGTAGAGATGGGGTTTCACCGTGTTAGCCAGGATGGTCTCGATCTCCTGACCTCGTGATCCGCCCGCCTCGGCCTCCCAAAGTGCTAGGATTACAGGCGTGAGCCACTGCGCCCGGCCCAGCCCTGCATCTTATATGCACTATATCCATGCAGAGATCCCTCCTTCTTGGGTATATTCAGAAAATTAAGTGAATGAAAGCTTTCTCTACATCTTCTTTAAAATTATCATATCTTTTCCAAGTAATGTTTTCAGCATATTGACCCTGTCTCACACAAGCATGTGATTAGGTGTCTCCACCCAGAAGAAGGGTATAGAAATATTTGGTTTCTGTAGTAATATTCTCTTGAGAAACAAGGCATGGATGATGTTGTTTCACTAATGGTTGATGTCGAAAGACCTGTCAGTACAAGACTGTATCACACATGGGTATGTGGCCTGTTGGAAGGATTAGTCTTTTTCCTGCGCTTTGAAGTGTCTACAGGGTGGGAAAAGACCAGTGACTAGCAGGACAGTACGAAGACGGAGGTGCCTGTGAATTCGGGCTCCAGAGGCTTCTACGGGGGACACACCGACCACTCCCTTTAACATTTTGGCCATCTTTGTGACCTAGTGGGATGCTGGAATTGTTTCTAGCCGAACCTCAGCACCAGTGAGTACGTGAGCACCACGACTGGGCTTTCTGGGCATGGGAGAGACTTGGGCGGATAGCAGCGTGTTTAAAAATGGCGGGGTCATTCAATCACACATGAGTTAAAAAACTATACATTGTGTGGAAAAGACCACTCCAAAATCAGAGGAGGTTTTAGGGGCATCAAAAAGTACATCCACATATCAGTGATCCCAAATCAAAGATGGAGCTTTTTGGTTTTCCTCTTTGTAGCCAGTCGGACAAATCTAAGGCAGATGAAAATTCCATAGGAGTTTTGAATTAAAAGAAGCGCCCTAAGGGAAGGCTGTGATGAAGTGTGGTCGTGAATGGATTCCACTGTGCCAGGCCTGCACGGGTTAGCACTGGCTGCCTGTCCTGGAAGCCCCTCCATTATTTTTAGAGGCCTCTTATCAATCACTGCCTTCACTCCCAGCAGTGGGAGTGGGTTGAGCCTCTGGTCTGAGCCTCTCCTGCCTGCCGCCCCCACATCTTTTAGGCTATTTTATAATGCATTTAACAGCCTCCCGCTGTGTTCACTAAGCTACAATCTTTAACTCATTCACAACCAGCATGCAGGGAGCATGTAAAAATACTTTCTCAGGCCGGGCGCAGTGGCTCACGCCTGTAATCCCATCACTTTGGGAGGCCGACATGAGCGGATCACCTGAGGTCAGGAGTTTGAGACCAATCTGGCCAACATGGCGAAACTCTGTCTCTAATAAAAATTAGCTGGGCATGGTGGCGGGCGCCTGTGGTCCCGGCCACTCGGGAGGCTGAGGCAGGAAAATCGCTTGAACCCGGGAGGTGGAGGCTGCAGTCATTCGATATCACACCACTGCACTCTAGCCTGGGCAACAGAGCAAGACTGTGACTCCAAAAAAAAAAAAAAAAAATGAAAGGTTTCTGCTCACCACAAACTAGAAGGGAATGATGGTGGTCTTGTTTGGGACTCTTTACCTGCAGCAAGAACCTGGGGAATGTGGGGGTGATTTTGGTGTGTCATGTACAGTTGGGCTGGGGAAAGCGAAAAAAGTGAAGAAGAGGAGGTGAGGAGGGGGAGGTCAGCACAGGAAGAAGGGTCCCGGCCACCTTTGACCCATACTTGGGGTAAAGGACCTGCGTCTGGCCAGGCTCTGTGGCTTATGTCTGTAATCCCAGCACTTTGGGAGGCTGAGGTGGGAGGATCTTTTGAGGCCAGGAGTTCAAGACTAGCCTGGGCAACATAGCAAGATCCTCCATCTCTACAAAAACACAAAACAAAAACAGAAAAGGGATCTTCATCTTTACATGGTGCAAATAAAGAAAATTAGAAGATAGGGAGTTAACTTGAGACATACTATTATGTGCTCCTTTTCTCCCCTTGAAATGTTGATGCTGGAAGTCAAGGTGGTAAAAAATAGGCACAATGTCACATTCAGCTTCACAAGATTTGAAAGTGCATCTCAGCTGGGAGCGGTGGCTCACGCCTGTAATCCCAACACTTTCAGCGGCCGAGGCAGGTGGATCACCTGAGGTCAGGAGTTCGAGACCAGCCTGGCCAACATGGCTAAACCCCATCTCTACTAAAGATAGAAATATTTAGTGGGGTGTGGTGGTGAGTGCCTGTAGTCCCAGCTACTCAGGAGGCTGAGGCAGGAGAATCGCTGGAACCCTGGAGGCAGAGGCTGCAGCGAGCTGACATCATGCCACTGTACTCCAGCCTGGGCGACAGAGCAAGACTCCGTCTCAAAAAAATAAAAAAGAGTGAATCTCAACTTTTTTTTTTTTTTTTTTGAGACGGAGTCTCGCTCTGTCGCCCAGGCTGGAGTGCAGTGGCGCGATCTCGGCTCACTGCAAGCTCCGCCTCCCGGGTTCACGCCATTCTCCTGCCTCAGCCTCCCGAGTAGCTGGGGCTACAGGCGCCCGCCACCATGTTTGGCTAATTTTTTGTATTTTTTTAGTAGAGACGGGGTTTCTCCGTGGTAGCCAGGATGGTCTCGATCTCCTGACCTCGTGATCCGCCCGCCTCGGCCTCCTAGAGTGCTGGGATTACAAGCGTGAACCGCCGCGCCCGGCCTTCAACATTTTGTATTGGCGATTTTCAGTGACATCTGGTCCTGCAAATCAAGAGCTTTCTGGTTCAGCAGAGCTGAAAGCTGTTCAATACTGCCCTCTTCTGTCCAAAACTCATTCAGGCATTTGGACAATGATTTTATACTCGGGAATGTTTTTGACAAAGCGTGATGGTGAAAATTGGACATTATCTAACCATGGGGACAGAAAAACAAATTGTGCAGCCATTAGGTCTTAGTTTTGAAGACTTTATTCAGAAAACAACACAAATAGTGATTATCTGGATGTTGTACTTATGAAAAATTTTCCCTATTCTCTGTATTTTAAAGTCTTCTACAATTTATACTGATTATGTTTGGAATTGGCAAAAAGTAAAATAAGTCGTTCTATTTTGAAGAAAACAAGCAAAAATATTAAAGTTTTTGTTATTTTTATAGAAAGCCAACTGATACTTCATCCTTATAACCAGCCTTAGTGTCCTCACCTATAATGTAAGTGACTTATGTTATAGGTGAGGACACTAAGAACAGAGATTTTCATTTTATTTTTATTTTTACTGTTTTGTTTGTTTGTTTGTTTGTTTTTGAGATGGAGACTCACTCTGTCACCTGTGCAGTGGCACGATCTCCACTCATTGCCACCTCCACCTCGAAAGTTCAAGCAATCCTCCTGCCTCAGCCTCCCAAGTAGCTGGGATTATAAGATGCACCACCACGCCCAGCTAACTTTTGTATTTTTAGTAGAGACGGGGTTTGACTGTGTTGCCCAAAGCTGGTCTCAGACTCCTGACCCCAAAGCGATCCTCCTGCCTCAGCCTCCCAAAGTGCTGGGATTACAGCCCCGTGAGCCACTGCACCTGGCCTTATTTTTCGTTTAGATTCAGGGGATACATATATAGGTTTGTTACCTGGATATATTGCATAATGGTGAGGTTTGGGCTCTAGTGTACCCGTCACCAGAGTGGTGAACATTGTACTCAATACTATTTTTCAACTCTCACTTCCCTTCCACCCTCCCTCCCTTTTAGAGTCCCCAGTGTCTATTATTTCCATCTTTATGTCCCTGTGTACTCATTGGTTAGCTACCATTTATGAGAATATGCAGCATTTTACTTTCTGTTTCTGAGTTATTTTACTTAGGATAATGGCCTCCAGATCCTTCCATGTTGCTGCAAAGGACATGATTTCATTCTTTTTCATGGCTGCATAGTATTCCATGGTGTATATGGACCACATTTTCTTTATCCAGTCAAACTTTGATGGACACTTGGGTTGGTTCCATGACTTTGCTAGTGTGAATAGTGCTGCAAGAAACATACAAGTGCAGGCATCTTTTTGATAAACTGATTTTATCTCTCTTGGGTAGATGCCAAATAATGGGATTGCTGTGTGGAATGGTAGTTGTTTTTTGTTCCTTGAGAAATCTCCATATTGTTTTCTATAGCTCTCTTACTAATTTACATTCCCACTGGCAATGTATAAATATTCCCTTTTCTCCACATCTGTGCCAACATCTGTTGTTTTTTGACTTTTTAATAATAGCTATTCTGGCTAGGCACAGTGGCTCACATCTATAATCCCAGAACTTTGGGAGGCTGAGGCAGGTGGATCACCTGAAGTCAGCAGTTCAAGACCAACATGGCCAACATGGTGAAACCCCGTCTCTACTAAAAATATAAAAATTAACCAGGCGCGGTGGCATGTGGCTGTAATCCTAGCTACTCGGGAGGCTGAGACAGAATTGCTTGAACCCAGGAGGTGGAGGTTGCAGTAGAACTGAGATCACACCACTGCACTCCAGCCTGGGCGACAGAGCGAGACTCTGTCTCAAAATACATAAATAATAAAAAATAGCCATTCTGACTGGTGCAAGATTGTGGTTTTAATTTGCATTTCTCTGATAATTAGTGATGCTGAGAATGTTTTCGTATGTTTCTTTGCCATTTGTATGTCTTCTTTTGAGAAATGTCTAAGAACAGAGATTTTGCCCAAGGGCCCGGTGCTAGTAAGTGGTACAGCTAAAATTTAAACGCCAGTCTGTCCCCAGAACTTCTGCTCTTTAATTTTCTTCCCCTCTGCCTGAATTTTTTTTCTCTCTTTGGTGGGGGAAAGTTAAGTCGTTTTCCTGTTGTTTAATACATAGATAAAATTTATATTATGGTGTGTAATGTGAAGCAAATATCGGATAGCCTTCTCTAAAATCAGGTTGGGTAAATCATCACTCTATATTTTGTTGTTTTCTATAATTTTTAGTAGTTATCTGCAATTCCAAGTGCATTCTTCCAAGTGATTTAAAAAAAAATAATAACTTCAGGCCAGGTCCGGTGGCTCACATCTGTAATCCCAGCACTTTGAGAGGCCAAGGTGGGTAGATCACCTGAGGTCAGGAGTTCGAGACCAGTCTCTACAGTTTAGTAGAGACGTGGAAACCCCGTCTCTACTAAAAATACAAAAAATTAGCCGGGCGTCGCGGCGGGCGCCTGTAATCCCAGCTACTTGGGAGGCTAGGACAGAAGAATCGCTTGAACCCAGGAGGCGGAGGTTGCAGTGAGCCGAGATCGCGCCATTGCACTCCAGGCTGGGCAATAAGAGTTTCTGTCTCGAAAAAAAAAAAAAAAGAAAGAAAGAAAGAAAGAAAGAAAGATAACTGTAAACATACAGAAAGTTGGAAAACTAAAATGAATACAGAGAACACCCATACCCTTTACTCAGATTCACCTATCCCAAATAGTGGGATATTGTCAACATTTTCCCTCGCTTGCTATATTTACTTTCTTTTTGTTGGGAAAACAAAACAAACATCAGTCCACGGGTTTCTGTTATAAGTCATGTAGGTATGAGATATATTAATAAATTCACTGGAGAAGGCCGGGCACAGTGGCTCACACCTGTAATCCCAGCACTTTGGGAGACTGAGGCGGATTGCTTTGAGCTCAGGAGTTCAAGGCCAGCCATGGCAAAACCCCTGTGTCCACTAAAAATACAAAAACTAGCCAGGAGTTGGTGGCTCACACCTGTAGTCCCAGCTACTCGGGAGGCTGAGGCTGGAGAATCGCTTGAGCCCTGGAAGCGGAGGCTGCAGTGAGCCAAGATGACACCATGGTACTCCTGCTTGGGCGATAGAGGGACACCTTGTCTCAAAAAAAAAAAAAAAAAAAAAAAAATTAGGGAAGCATTTGAAAGTAAGTTATATACATCATGGTCCTTTACTCCTAAATATTTCAGTGTGTATTTTCCAAGAATAGGGATATTCCCTTTCATAACCACAGTACAGTTATTGACAGTTATCAATATCATACATTTACGTTATTACAGAACTTTTCTATAATCTGCTTCTAATTTTGTCAGCTAATCTAATTATGTCCATTTTAAAGCATTCCTCTGTGCATTACAATATCCACCCTAGGGTCAGAGATTTTGTGTTGTCGTGTCTTTTTAGCTTCTTTTAATCTGGAAGACTTCTATAGCTTTTGTCTTTTAGACTTTGATATGTTCAAAGCATAAGTTCTCTCCCCGTTTCTACTCATTCCTTACTTGATGTTTCTTTTGCCTACATCAATTCAGGTTAGGTTACTCTTTTTTTTTTTTTTCCCCCCGAGATGGAGTCTTGCTCTGTTGCCCAGGATGGAGTGTAGTGGCGTGATCTGGGTTTACTGCAGCCTCCGCCTCCCGGGTTTAAGCGATTCTCCCACCTCAGCTTCCTGAGTAGCTGGGACTACAGGCACCCACCACCACGCCCGGCTAATTTTTGTGTTTAGAGACTGGGTTTCACCATATTGGCCAGGCTGGTCTCGAACTCCTGACTCCAGGTGATCCGTCTACCTCGCACTCCCAAAGTGCTGGGATTACAGGCATGAGCCGCTGCACCCGGCCATAGGTTACTCATTCTAAGCCAGAATCCTGCAGAGGTGATGTTGTGTCCTTCTCAGGGTATTGCACGCGGTGTCCATCTGTCCCTTGTAGGCTGATGTTAAGGTGTTTTCCAATTTCTCCACTGTAGAATTGGGCTTTTCTCCCTCCCTTTCAACAATAAGCATGTAAATATCCTCTCCTCTCCTCCATTTAGCACTTTAGCACCCATTGATTCTTGCTTTATCCAGCTTTCACTTTGATGGTTGTAAAATGATGCTCGGGCGATCTTTTGAATCACTATCTGTGAGTGCGTGGGTAGGATTTATGCACTCTTTTCAAAACGATGCATGACTGTAACTGTGAATAAACTCTGCCTTTCACACTGAAATAGAATTCAAATTGCTGTCCACATTAGACATAAAGCAGTTTTTCCATCTAAGTGTAGGAGTTGACATATCGAAATACTTGTTCTTGCCATAAGTGGCGCTTATGAACTATAAAAAGTTGTAATGATTTATGGAAAATAAGAATGTTTATGCTTTAAAAGTGTATGAAATTGACTTTTCTTTCAAAAAGACAAACTGTGTATTTTGCTCCTTTAGTGCCTTCACTCTAAGCACTCCCCAGCCAGCCTTTGGCCCTCCTGAGATACGACATGCCTATATGACGTTGGTCAAGTCATATGACCGTTTTTAAAAAGACTATTTTTAAGAGCAGTTTCAGGTTCACAGCAAAATTGAGTGGAGAGTTCGGAGAATTCCCATGTGTCCCTTGCCCCAACGTCTGCATAGCCTCCCCCAACCCTTATCAACATTCCCCACCAGAATGGGTCATTTGTTACAATCAATGAACCTGCATTGATGCATAGTTATCACCCAAAGTCCATAGTTTACATTAGGGCTCACTCTTAGTGGTGTACATTCTGTGGATTTGGGCCAATACATAATGATGTGTACCCACCATTACAGTGTCATACAAAATGGCTTCACTGCCATAAAAATCATCTGTGCTTCACGTATTCATCCCTTCCTCCCCCCAACCCCTGGCAGCCACTGCTCTTTTTACTGTCTCCATAGTTTTGCCTTTTTCAGAATGTCATATAGTCGGAATCATACACTGTGTATCTTCCTCAGAGTGTCTTCTTTTGCTTAGCTATATACATTTAAGTTCCCTCCATGTATTTTCATGGCCTGATAACTAATTTTTCTTTTTTTTTTTTTCTTTTTTGAGACAGAGTCTCGCTCTGTTGCCCAGGCTGGAGTGCAGTGGCGCAATCTCAGCTCACTGCAAGCCCCGTCTCCCCGGTTCAAGCAATTCTCTGCCTCAGCCTCCCGAGTAGCTGGAATTACAGGCGCCCACCACCATGCCCGGCTAATTTTTGTTTGTTTGTTTTTTTTAGTAGAGACGGGGTTTCACCATCTTGGCCAGGCTGGTCTTGAACTCATGATCTCATGATCCACCCACCTCGGCCTCCCAAAGTGCTGGATTACAGTCATGAGCCACCACGCCCAGCGGTGGTTTTTTTTTTTTAGTGCTGAATAGTATTATGTTGTCTGGATATACCATACTTTATCCACTCACTTATTGAAGGACATCTGATTGCTTCCAAGTTTTGGCAGTTATGCATAAAGTTGCTATAAACATCTGTGTGCAGATGTTTTGTGTGGACATACATTTTCAGCTCATTTGGGTGAATACCAAGGAGCATGATTGCCAGATCATATGGTAAGAGTATGTTCAGTATGAAAACAAACCGCAGACTGTCCTCCCAAGTGGCTGGCCATTTGCGTTCTCACAGATGACTATTTTTGAAGTCCCAGTTGGAGGGAGCAGGTGAGCTCCACCTTCTAGCCCGTAAGGCTCTATAAGTGATGGCTTTGTGATGGGAACTTGACTGATACCCCCATGGGCGAATACTCAAGAACTTAAAGCTCTTTACAACCAAGCCAAACCCACGAGCAGGTTCTACCATGCCTTGGCCATTGCCAGACAAAACCCCATTGTGTTTTTGCTTGATTTTCGTCCTTCTGTGACACTGACATTTCAGGCCAGGCTAGTTGTTTTGCAGGACGTCCTTCATTGTGGATTCATCTGATTGTTTCCTCGTGGTTAGATGCCGTTAAACATTTTGATCAGCAGAGCTGCAAAGATGAATTCTTGTCCTTCTGAGTGCCTCACATCAGGAAGCGCGATGACATCTGTTCCATTATCGAGGATAAGTCTGATCACTTGGTTAAAGTGGTGCCTGCCAGATTTCTCCATTGTCGAGGTCCTTTTTGTTTGTTTTTGTTTCTTGTTTTTCGACACAGTCTTGCCCTGTCTCCCAGGCTGGAATGCAGTGGCACGATCTCGGCTCACTGCAACCCCCGCCTCCCTGGTTCAACCGATTCTCCTGCCTCAGCCTCCCGAGTAGCTGGGATTACAGACATGTGCCACCACGCCCGGCTAATTTGTTTGTATTTTTAGTAGAGATGAGGTTTCACCATGTTGGCCAGGCTGGTCTCTAACTCCTGATCTCAGGTGATCCGCCCGCTTTGGCCTCGCAAAGTGCTGGGATTATAGGCGTGAGCCACCGCGCCAGGCCTCGAGGCCCTTTTTTTTTTTTTTTTTTTTTTAAATTAACTGTCAGGGAAGTTCAGCGGCGGCTTGGCAGTTGGTTAGCAGGATGGTTTTCGGCCTCAGCAGGCTTGGGTTTGAAGAGACCCCACTGGGGCGGTCCGCAGGACCCCCGGGGGTTTCCTGGGAGGTCGAGGGCTGGCGCCGGGCGCGGGGAGGCTGCGTCCTTTGTGATGTTCGCGGCCGGCTTCCCGGGCCCAGGCTTTCGCGAGCTATGGCAGCCGGCAGGGGCGCGCTGGGCCTCGCGGGCGGCTGTTGGGCTGCCCCTGCCGGCGGGCTGCGCGCGCCATGCCCTGGTGGAGTAAACTCTGCAGTGAGTAGCACGTGCACCCAAGCGGCAGTTCGCCCCGCGGCGATGGCGGACACGGAATCCCGAGGGCCACCAACTGTCCCTTAGGACCGGCCCGAGATGGGTGTGTGGGTTTTCCAGCCTCCTTCCTTCCCGTCCCAGGCTTGGGAAAGCCTCTCTACTGGCCAAGGCGCGCAGGGACAGGTCGGGAAGGGCCTGCGCCCGTGGCATCCCAGCCCAGGCTGTAGAGCCGCCCGCTGCCCTTGATCTTGCCCCAGCCCCCAGCCCCAGAAAGGAAAGGCCTCTTTCTGGGTCCCGTGACATAGGTGCCAAAACGCTCTGCGCTAGCAGCCTACCTCCCGGAAGACTCTGGCTTGAAAGGGGAGTCGGGGGGTTGGAATGGACATGGCTGTGGCTGCGGTCAGCTGGGGAGGTGGGCGGCAGGGCAGGTCGAGGATGACCCAGGCCTCAAAAAGTCACCAGGATTTAGCAAAGTTGCCCTCACTGTGAGGCCTGGAGGCCGGCAAAGTGTGGGACGCAGAACAGAATGGAACAGGCCTCAACACTTGGGCTGCGCCATGGGGAGTGTGAAGCCCAGTGATGGGGCAGGCTGGAAAGTACGGTCTAGGCTTCAATGCGGGTTCCAAGCCCAGTGGGTGGCCACACGATCGCTTGTGTTTTGGGGTCAGGATCTCAACAGCGCGGGTACAGATATAGGTACCTGCCAGACTAGGTAGGTTAGACTATTCTCTAGGCTCTGAAGCCATTAGGAGTCCACAGCCTGTTGATGTGATAGAAGCGGTATTTTAGGAGGCTTTGCTTAGCAGGTACCTTGTATGGAGTGAGTAGATTGCCCCAGCACAGAGGGTACGTGGAGGCCGAAATCAGGCTGAAGCACAAAGCATGGAGGCGCCAGAAGATTGTTCTGACAATTGTAGCTCTTAGGATTACTTAGGTTAAAAGAGACTGCAGACTAGTTGAACAATTACAACTTAAAATTTTTCTATATACATTTTATTATGTGTTCAACTCATAACTCACTCTACATAAAGAGAGCATTTGATTATTGTTAAGCTGTACTGAACTATCAATAGCTGTTCAGTAACAGCTACCTTAGATACCGATGGCAGTCGCCCAGGCTGGAGTGCAGTAGTGTGATCTTGGCTCACTGCAACCTCCACCTCCCGGGTTCAAGTGATTCTCCTGCCTCAGCCTCCCAAGTAGCTGAGACTACAGGCATGCGCCACCATGCAGGACTGATTTTTGTATTTTTAGTAGAAATGGGGTTTCACCACTTTGGCCAGCGTGGTCTTGAACTCCCGACCTCAAGTGAGCCGCCTGCCTCAGCCTCCCAAAGTGCTGGGATTACAGGTGTGAGCCATAGCGCCCGGCCCAACAGCTGTTTTGCTGCCTGCTGGCAGCTGGTTCACGAACCTTTATCTCCCTAGTTTTGACTATAAACATGTCGGCCCTTTCAGAATGAAGCAGAAGTGTTTCCAATGGAAACACAGATTTAAGAGTGGAGGGAAAATAGTGAGGGGGAAATGGTTGTGTGACACCAGCTTTCTACTCCTATATTAGCAACGTCTCTGCATTTTCTGATTCCAGGGAGGTTGATGAGTGTTTGTTTTTAATCACATGCTTGCTGGCAGGATATGTAATTTATGTTTGTATTCTGTACTAGTGAAATCATACTAGAATAGAGTTTGTTATTGGAATTTTTCTTTTTTCTCTAGTATATTTCCAATTATTTTATCCAGCGTTTTCAAAAGGAAAGTCACATCTCTTAAATGGCATTAGAAGTGTTTGCAAAAAGTTCTTTTGTGACCGCCAGGCACGGTGGCTCACGCCTGTAATCACAGCACTTTGGGAGGCTGAGGCAGGCGGATCACCTGAGGTCAGGAGTTTGAAACCAGCCTGGCCAACATGGTGAAACCTTATCTGTACAAAAAATACAAAAATTAGCCGAGCGTGGTGGCAGCCGCCTGTAATCCCAGCTACTTGGGAAGCTGAGGCAGGAGAATCGCTCGAACCCAGGAGGCTGAGGTTGCAGTGAGCTGAGATCGAGCCACTGCACTCCAGCGTGGGCGACAGAGCGAAGACTGGCTCAAAAAAAGAAAAAAAGAAAAAAGAAATAGTTCATGGAAATACACTTAAGGAAGCCTTTGGATTTAACTGTAAACAAATTCATCACGATGTCAGTTTATAATAGGAACAAATAGAAACTTAAAGCATTTTCTTATTTCAGAATGCTATACATGCTTTAAAAAATAATGGGAAGAGTGTATATATCTAAAATGTAGAAGTAGTTTAAATCGTCGATGTCTGGACTTTTCTTTCTCTTTGAATATTTGCTTCAAAGTTTAATATGAGTGTTTAATTTTTCCTTATTGTTTGTTAAGTCTAATGTTGGTCACAAATGTGTATTTTATAAAGAGAAAAGGGAATTCCTTTAGGAATGTGCCTCAGATCAAAATAATGAGATTCTTGGGTTTTTCGTGAAACCTTCTTCGCTATCTGAAATGTTTAGTTCTCAGAGGTAAAACTAAAATGTTTTGTTTTAAATGCTACCTTAGATACTGATGGCAGAAAAAATGAGCCTTGCTGATTATCGAAGCTGTTACAGATGGTGAGTCTATGGCATCACCACTGAAGCAAAGGCCCTTATTGAGTCTCTGAAGAATAAGAGGCCCAGATAACCTATTCATCTATGAATATCCAAAAATCTAGCAATATTTGAAAAGAAAAAAAGAACTTTAGCGTAACTTAGAGAATAACAAGGTACAAGGACAAAAAAAACCTCTAGGTTACACTCTTGCCCTGACTTGGTTGGGTACCTTAGGCAGTTTTGTTGTTGTTGTTGTTGTCTGTTCATTTGTTTTTTTGAGTCAGTCTCGCTCGGTCACCCAGGCTGGAGTGCAATGGCATGATCTTGGCTCACTGCAACCTCTGCCTCCCACGTTCAAGAGATTCTCCTGCCTCAGCCTCCCGAGTAGCTAGGGCTACAGGCACCCACCACTACGCCTGGCTGGTTTTTGTATTTTTAGTAGAGACGGGGTTTCACCATGTTGGCCGGCCTGCTCTCAAACTCCTGACCTCAAATGATCCACCTGCCTGGACCTCCCAAAGTGCTGGCATTACAGGGATGAGCCACCACGCCCAGCCTAGTTTTTTACTTAACTTTCTGGGGTTCAGTTTCAAAATAAAACCAAATAAGTAGTATGATGGCAATTTGTAGACATAGATTTATAATATTTCATAAATAAGAAAATTAAATTGTTTTCAGCGTAATAAGATTATATAATTGGAAGGAATGTATGGATTTGGGGAAGCATTCTATATTTCTAAATATTTCTGCATTTCAAGTATTTATTGCTGTATTCTAAGTCTTGTGGTAGGTACTAGTTATAATTTTTTTTTTTTTTTTTTTTTTTGGAACAGAGTCTTGCTGTGTCGCCCAGGCTGGAGTGCAGTGGCACGATCTCAGCTCACTGCAACCTCCACCTCCTGGGTTCACACCGTTCTCCTTCCTCAGCCTCCCCAGTAGCTGGGATTACAGGCGCCTGCCACCACGCCTGGCTAATTTTTTTGTATTTTTAGTAGAGACGGGGTTTCACCGTGTTAGCCAGGATGGTCTCGATCTCCTGACCTTGTGATCCGCCCGCCTCGGCCTCCCAAAGTGCTGGGATTACAGGCGTGAGCCACCGCGCCCGGCTAGTTATAATTATTAACCTTCAATTTGTGCTTAAAACATTAAGTATATTTTTGCAGGTTTTGTTAAGATCTTTTTGGTGTCCATTTTAATTGACCTTTTTGTTTAGTACAAAAATCGATATATGTCCTATATAGAAAATTAGAGGCTGGGGGCAGTGGCTCATGCATGTAATCCCAGCACTTTGGGAGGCTGAGGCGGGCGGATCACCTGAGGCCAGGAGTTCTCGAGACCAGCCTGGCCAACATAGTGAAACCCCATCTTTACTAAAAATACAAACATCAGCCAGGTGTGGTGGCACATGCCACTAGTCCCAGCTACTTGGGAGGCTGAGGCAGGGGAATCGCTTGAACCCGGGAGGTGGAGGTTGCAGTGAGCCCAGATCACATCACTGCAGCCTGGGCGACAGAGTGAGACTGTGTCTTAAAAAAAAAAAAGAAAAGAAAAAAGAAAATTCAGACAAGCAAAACTAAAATAAATGACATTCGCATCCCCCAGAGATCATATGTAAAGGATGTGTGTGTATATGTGTGTATGTGTGTGTGTGTATGTGTGTGAGAGAGAGAGAGAGAGAGAGAAAGGAGAGACAGTTGTTTTTAAGCCAGAATGAGGTCATTGTATATACTGTTTGGTAACCTGCTTTCTGCAGTCAAATCTGTACCCTTTTATTTCAATTAAAATTCATCTCATCTAATCCCAAATCTCATACTCAGTATTTTCCAAGAAGACCCAAAAATGTCCTTTTGCTGTTTTTCCCTAACAAATATCCAATTCAGGATCATGCCAGGTACCTCTGGTTGTTGTGTTCCTTAAATCTCTTAATTTCACAAAATACATCTCCCTCCTACTTCCCCCCATTAAATCACATTGACTTGACTTTTCCCCTCAGTGATTTTAAAATTACAAACCCGGAAAAATATAGTAAACACTTATATACACTTGACCTATTCGCCATTTATGGAAAGCCACATCATCCGCCCCACCACCCACTAAGCTATTTGGAAGTTACTTGCAGCCAATCCTTTTGTGTTTCTGCTGGATTTTTGTCCTTCTGTGACATTGACATTTCAGGCCAGGCTAGTTGTTTTGCAGAATGCCCTTCACTGTGGATTTGTCTGGTTGTGTCGTTGTGATTAGATGCCATTAAACCTTTTGGTCAGGAAGGCCACGTAGATGAATTCTTGTCCTTCTCAGTGCTTCACACCAGGAAGCACGATGGCATCTGTCCCATTATTGAGGATGTTAAATGTGATCACTTGGTTAAGGTGGTGCCTGTCAGATTTCTCCATTGCCAAGGTCATTTTTTTGAAATTAAGTAATCTGTATGTTGGTATTCTGAATGTATGTTTCCTGACAGCCTTTTACCCGATGGTTTTAGCAGTTTATGATCCTTGACTGAATGAGTTATTACAATGGTGTCTGTAAATTGTGATTTTCTAAATCTAAAATTCTAACAATAATGACTTTGAGGATCAAAGTGGAAGTTATATCTATATTTATTGACATTTCTTTTTTCCTTAAAGAAGCGCTCCCTTCTCCTCATTTACCTTTTTTAGTATCACTCTCGATTCATGGATTCTTTTTTTATTCAATGTGTTGTAACCCATCAATGTCATTGTTCTCTTTCTTTTTCTTTTTCACGTCAGACAAGTAATGTGCCATCGTGGTAACAATGCACACATTGCACATGAACACCCAATCGTCACTCTCGTAAAATATAAAGGATCCATTATTCTTTTCTATGCTTCAAAGTTTGGGCATTGGGAGCCCCTTCAAGCCAGTTCTTGTGTCCTTTTGACACCTCCATCAGCTTTTGAGCATCTCCTTTCTGTTACAACAAAATATTCTTCATACGTCCTCTGACCCAGCCTGGAATTTCTCCAAAGAGCTCTGGTCCCTTTTGGGGACCTGTTGAGGTCGGACTTAGTTACCACATAGAATGTCCCCTTCTTTAGATTTGTGTAGATACTTGTTTGTTCTTTAGCTTGTTCCTCAAACCCTATATTTCCTGTTAAGTGGGAAGTTACATCTAAAACTTGATGGATTCTTGTTTAAAATATGGGTGTGATGTGGGATTCCATCTTACATTGCCACAGAAGATACACTACCTGGTTGACTCACTCTTAGAGGTGCCGTGACTACTTATGTGGAACTAATTTTTTGATAGTTAAGTTTGTCAACTTTCCCTTTAACAAGCAACAGAAAGAGCACATAATTCTCTTTGAACCTGAATTTTTGAAGGTCATTGGAAAGAAGTAGCCATTAATCTATTAAGATTTGCAAATCTCTGTAAGATCTCACTTTATCCTTGAATTGCCTCGCATTAAAGTATTAATTGGTCATATTTTTAAAATATTTAATTTTCACTGGGTGCAGTGGCTCATGCCTGTAATCCCAGCACTTTGGGAGGCCGAGGTGGGTGGATCACTAGAGGTCAGGAGCTCAAGACCAGCCTGGCCAGCATGGTGAAACCCCTCCCCTACTAAAAATACAAAAATTGACTGGGCGTGTTGGCTCACGCCTGTAATCCCAGCACTTTGGGAGGCAGAGGCGGGTGGATCACGAGGTCAGAAGATCGAGACCATTCTGGCTAACACGGTGAAACACCCCGTCTCTACTAAAAATACAAAAAAAAAAATTAGCCGGGCGTGGTGGTAGGCGCCTGTAGTCCCAGCTACTCGGGAGGCTGAGGCAGGAGAATGGCGTGAACCCAGGAGGCGGAGCTTGCAGTGAGCCGAGATCGTGCCTCTGCACTCCAGCCTGGGTGACAGAATGAGACTCCATCTCAAAAAAAACAACAACAAAAAAACAAATTAGCTGGGCATGGTGACAGACGCCTGTAATCCCAGCTAATCGGAGGCTGAGGTGGGAGAATCACTTGCACCTAGGGCAGAGGTTGCAGTGAGCCGAGATCGTGCCACTGTGCTCCAGCCTGGGCAACAGAGTGAGACTCTGTCTCAAAAAAAAAAAAAAGTTAATTTTCTTGGGCTAGGCACTGTAGCTCACACTTGTAATCCCACTGCTTTGAGAAGCTGAGACAGGAGGGTCACTTGAGCCCAGCAGTTGGAGACCAGCCTGGACAACATAGTGAGATCTCATCTCTACAGAAAATAAAAAACTTAGCTGGACACGGTGGCATGTGCCTGTAGTCCCAGCTACTCGGGATGCTGAGGTGGGAGGATTCCTTGAGCCTGGGAGATTGAGGCTGCAGTGAGCTGAGACCACACCACTGCCCTCCAGCCAGGGCAAGAGAGTGAGGCCCTGTCCAAGAAAAACAATTTTCTTGTATTGTAATCACCTTTTCTCTTCTCCCCACCCCCCCGCCCCTTTTTGTTAATAGTTGGACAGAGAGACTCTGAAGATGTGAGCGAAAGAGACTCCGATAAAGAGATGGCTGCTAAGTCAGCGGTTGTTCACGACGTCACAGATGATGGGCAGGAGGAGACACCCGAAATAATCGAACAGATTCCTTCTTCAGAAAGCAATTTAGAAGAGCTAACACAACCCACTGAGTCCCAGGCTAATGATATTGGATTTAAGAAGGTGTTTAAGTTTGTTGGCTTTAAATTCACTGTGAAAAAGGATAAGACAGAGAAGCCTGACACTGTCCAGCTACTCACTGTGAAGAAAGATGAAGGGGAAGAAGCAGCAGGGGCTGGCGACCACCAGGACTCCAGCCTTGGGGCTGGAGAAGCAGCATCCAAAGAAAGCGAACCCAAACAATCTACAGAGAAACCGGAAGAGACCCTGAAGCGTGAGCAAAGCCACGCGGAAATTTCTCCCCCAGCCGAATCTGGCCAAGCAGTGGAGGAATGCAAAGAGGAAGGAGAAGAGAAACAAGAAAAAGAACCCAGCAAGTCTGCAGAATCTCCGACTAGTCCCGTGACCAGTGAAACAGGATCGACCTTCAAAAAATTCTTCACTCAAGGTTGGGCCGGCTGGCGCAAAAAGACCAGTTTCAGGAAGCCGAAGGAGGATGAAATGGAAGCTTCAGAGAAGAAAAAGGAACAAGAGCCAGAAAAAGTAGACACAGAAGAAGACGGAAAGGCAGAAGTTGCCTCCGAGAAACTGACCGCCTCCGAGCAAGCCCACCCACAGGAGCCGGCAGAAAGTGCCCACGAGCCCCGGTTATCAGCTGAATATGAGAAAGTTGAGCTGCCCTCAGAGGAGCAAGTCAGTGGCTCGCAGGGACCTTCTGAAGAGAAACCTGCTCCGTTGGCGACAGAAGTGTTTGATGAGAAAATAGAAGTCCACCAAGAAGAGGTTGTGGCCGAAGTCCACGTCAGCACCGTGGAGGAGAGAACCGAAGAGCAGAAAACGGAGGTGGAAGAAACAGCAGGGTCTGTGCCAGCTGAAGAATTGGTTGAAATGGATGCAGAACCTCAGGAAGCCGAACCTGCCAAGGAGCTGGTGAAGCTCAAAGAAACGTGTGTTTCCGGAGAGGACCCTACACAGGGAGCTGACCTCAGTCCTGATGAGAAGGTGCTGTCCAAACCCCCCGAAGGCGTTGTGAGTGAGGTGGAAATGCTGTCATCACAGGAGAGAATGAAGGTGCAGGGAAGTCCACTAAAGAAGCTTTTTACCAGCACTGGCTTAAAAAAGCTTTCTGGAAAGAAACAGAAAGGGAAAAGAGGAGGAGGAGACGAGGAATCAGGGGAGCACACTCAGGTTCCAGCCGATTCTCCGGACAGCCACGAGGAGCAAAAGGGCGAGAGCTCTGCCTCATCCCCTGAGGAGCCCGAGGAGATCACGTGTCTGGAAAAGGGCTTAGCCGAGGTGCAGCAGGATGGGGAAGCTGAAGAAGGAGCTACTTCCGATGGAGAGAAAAAAAGAGAAGGTGTCACTCCCTGGGCATCATTCAAAAAGATGGTGACACCCAAGAAGCGCGTTAGACGGCCTTCGGAAAGTGATAAAGAAGATGAGCTGGACAAGGTCAAGAGCGCTACCTTGTCTTCCACCGAGAGCGCAGCCTCTGAAATGCAAGAAGAAATGAAAGGGAGCGTGGAAGAGCCAAAGCCAGAAGAACCAAAGCGCAAGGTGGATACCTCAGTATCTTGGGAAGCTTTAATTTGTGTGGGATCATCCAAGAAAAGAGCAAGGAAAGGGTCCTCTTCTGATGAGGAAGGGGGACCAAAAGCAATGGGAGGAGACCACCACAAAGCCGATGAGGCCGGAAAAGACAAAGAGACGGGGACAGACGGGATCCTTGCTGGTTCCCAAGAACATGATCCAGGGCAGGGAAGTTCCTCCCCCGAGCAAGCTGGAAGCCCTACCGAAGGGGAGGGCGTTTCCACCTGGGAGTCATTTAAAAGGTTAGTCACGCCAAGAAAAAAATCAAAGTCCAAGCTGGAAGAGAAAAGCGAAGACTCCATAGCTGGGTCTGGTGTAGAACATTCCACTCCAGACACTGAACCCGGGAAAGAAGAATCCTGGGTCTCAATCAAGAAGTTTATTCCTGGACGAAGGAAGAAAAGGCCAGATGGGAAACAAGAACAAGCCCCTGTTGAAGACGCAGGGCCAACAGGGGCTAACGAAGATGACTCTGATGTCCCGGCCGTGGTCCCTCTGTCTGAGTATGATGCTGTAGAAAGGGAGAAAATGGAGGCACAGCAAGCCCAAAAAAGCGCAGAGCAGCCCGAGCAGAAGGCAGCCGCTGAGGTGTCCAAGGAGCTCAGCGAGAGTCAGGTTCATATGATGGCAGCAGCTGTCGTTGACGGGACGAGGGCAGCTACCATTATTGAAGAAAGGTCTCCTTCTTGGATATCTGCTTCAGTGACAGAACCTCTTGAACAAGTAGAAGCTGAAGCCGCACTGTTAACTGAGGAGGTATTGGAAAGAGAAGTAATTGCAGAAGAAGAACCCCCCACGGTTACTGAACCTCTGCCAGAGAACAGAGAGGCCCGGGGCGACACGGTCGTTAGCGAGGCGGAATTGACCCCCGAAGCTGTGACAGCTGCAGGGCCATTGGGTGCCGAAGAAGGAACCGAAGCATCTGCTGCTGAAGAGACCACAGAAATGGTGTCAGCAGTCTCCCAGTTAACCGACTCCCCAGACACCACAGAGGAGGCCACTCCGGTGCAGGAGGTGGAAGGTGGCATACCTGACATAGAAGAGCAAGAGAGGCGGACTCAAGAGGTCCTCCAGGCAGTGGCAGAAAAAGTGAAAGAGGAATCCCAGCTGCCTGGCACCGGTGGGCCAGAAGATGCGCTTCAGCCTGTGCAGAGAGCAGAGGCAGAAAGACCAGAAGAGCAGGCTGAAGCACCGGGTCTGAAGAAAGAGACGGATGTAGTGTTGAAAGTAGATGCTCAGGAGGCAAAAACTGAGCCTTTTACACAAGGGAAGGTGGTGGGGCAGACCACCCCAGAAAGCTTTGAAAAAGCACCTCAAGTCACAGAGAGCATAGAGTCCAGTGAGCTTGTAACCACTTGTCAAGCCGAAACCTTAGCTGGGGTAAAATCACAGGAGATGGTGATGGAACAGGCTATCCCCCCTGACTCGGTGGAAACCCCTACAGACAGTGAGACTGATGGAAGCACCCCCGTAGCAGACTTTGACGCGCCAGGCACAACCCAGAAAGACGAGATTGTGGAAATCCATGAGGAGAATGAGGTCGCATCTGGTACCCAGTCAGGGGGCACAGAAGCAGAGGCAGTTCCTGCACAGAAAGAGAGGCCTCCAGCACCTTCCAGTTTTGTGTTCCAGGAAGAAACTAAAGAACAATCAAAGATGGAAGACACTCTAGAGCATACAGATAAAGAGGTGTCAGTGGAAACTGTATCCATTCTGTCAAAGACTGAGGGGACTCAAGAGGCTGACCAGTATGCTGATGAGAAAACCAAAGACATACCATTTGTCGAAGGACTTGAGAGGTCTATAGACACAGGCATAACAGTCAGTCGGGAAAAGGTCACTGAAGTTGCCCTTAAAGGTGAAGGGACAGAAGAAGCTGAATGTAAAAAGGATGATGCTCTTGAACTGCAGAGTCACGCTAAGTCTCCTCCATCCCCCGTGGAGAGAGAGATGGTAGTTCAAGTCGAAAGGGAGAAAACAGAAGCAGAGCCAACCCATGTGAATGAAGAGAAGCTTGAGCACGAAACAGCTGTTACCGTATCTGAAGAGGTCAGTAAGCAGCTCCTCCAGACAGTGAATGTGCCCATCATAGATGGGGCAAAGGAAGTCAGCAGTTTGGAAGGAAGCCCTCCTCCCTGCCTAGGTCAAGAGGAGGCAGTATGCACCAAAATTCAAGTTCAGAGCTCTGAGGCATCATTCACTCTAACAGCGGCTGCAGAGGAGGAAAAGGTCTTAGGAGAAACTGCCAACATTTTAGAAACAGGTGAAACGTTGGAGCCTGCAGGTGCACATTTAGTTCTGGAAGAGAAATCCTCTGAAAAAAATGAAGACTTTGCCGCTCATCCAGGGGAAGATGCTGTGCCCACAGGGCCCGACTGTCAGGCAAAATCGACACCAGTGATAGTATCTGCTACTACCAAAAAAGTCTTAAGTTCCGACCTGGAAGGAGAGAAAACCACATCACTGAAGTGGAAGTCAGATGAAGTCGATGAGCAGGTTGCTTGCCAGGAGGTCAAAGTGAGTGTAGCAATTGAGGAGGATTTAGAGCCTGAAAATGGGATTTTGGAACTTGAGACCAAAAGCAGTAAACTTGTCCAAAACATCATTCAGACAGCCGTTGACCAGTTTGTACGTACAGAAGAAACAGCCTCCGAAATGTTGACGTCTGAGTTACAGACACAAGCTCACGTGATAAAAGCTGACAGCCAGGACGCTGGACAGGAAACGGAGAAAGAAGGAGAGGAACCTCAGGCCTCTGCACAGGATGAAACACCAATTACTTCAGCCAAAGAGGAGTCAGAGTCAACCGCAGTGGGACAAGCACATTCTGATATTTCCAAAGACATGAGTGAAGCCTCAGAAAAGACCGTGACTGTTGAGGTCGAAGGTTCCACTGTAAATGATCAGCAGCTGGAAGAGGTCGTCCTCCCATCTGAGGAAGAGGGAGGTGGAGCTGGAACAAAGTCTGTGCCAGAAGATGATGGTCATGCCTTGTTAGCAGAAAGAATAGAGAAGTCACTAGTTGAACCGAAAGGAGATGAAAAAGGTGATGATGTTGATGACCCTGAAAACCAGAACTCAGCCCTGGCTGATACTGATGCCTCAGGAGGCTTAACCAAAGAGTCCCCAGATACAAATGGACCAAAACAAAAAGAGAAGGAGGATGCCCAGGAAGTAGAATTGCAGGAAGGAAAAGTGCACAGTGAATCAGATAAAGCGATCACACCCCAAGCACAGGAGGAGTTACAGAAACAAGAGAGAGAATCTGCAAAGTCAAAACTTACAGAATCTTAAAACATCATGCAGGTAAGCTTCCTTGTCTTCTAAGATAATTTTTCTCTTTTATGCCAATAGATGGCAAATTTGTTACATAAGGAATCGGGAGCAAATAATTAATGCCTTCGTGTAGAACCTTCAGTTGAGGAAAATAACTATCAACTAGATTCAAAGATCTAGGATAGTTTCATGGTTTTTGGTGATTGAAATGCCATTTAGTCTTATCGATGTTATGAAAAGAACGACTTCGTTTTACCCCCTAATGTGACTGCTTTAGAATAAAATAAAACGGCATGTGTGTGTGCACATGTGCGTGTTTGACCCAAAGGCATAAGAAATACATTGTGTTCACTCAACTATCTTGTTGAGTTTTTAAAAAAATAACTAGTGCTCCAATGGCTGGGCGTGGTGCCTCACGACTCCGTCTCAAAAAAAAAAAAAAAAAAACAAAAACTAGTGCCCCCAAATGGGCTAATATTAAACTGCCTGAAATATGGCTGATGATAGCTCTTTCAGAAAAAATGGATTTTTTTCCCCTAGCAGTAGTAACAAGTATTTTTAAAAATTTTCCAGCGCATATAATGACCGACCCTCACTGTGTTAAGTTACTTGCAGTTGCTAGTTTTGTGGTAGTGTAACATAATACAAGACCCTCCCCATCTTTGTGGTTTTTGTTTTGTTTTGTTTTGTTTTCTTGAGACGGAGTCTCGCTCTGTCATCCAGGCTGGAATGCAGTGGCGCGATCTCGGCTCACTGCAAGCTTCACCTCCCGGGTTCACGCCATTCTCCTGCCTCAGCCTCCCGAGTAGCTGGGACTACAGGTGCCCGCCACCATGCCCAGCTAATTTTGTTTTTGTATTTTTAGTAGAGATGGGTTTTCACCGTGTTAGCCAGGAGGTCTCGATCTCCTGACCTCGTGATCCGCCCGCCTCGGCCTCCCAAAGTGCTGAGATTACAGGCGTGAGCCACCACGCCCAGCCCTATCTTTGTTTTGTTTTTTGAGAGAGCCTTGCTGTGTCACCCAGGCTGGAATGCCGTGGTGGAATCATGGATTGCTGCAACCTTGACTTCCTGGGCTAAAGCAAATCGCCTGCCTCTGCCTCTGTCTCCTGAATAGCTGCTGGGACCACAGGCACATGTCATTACTCCGAGCTAATTGTTAAATTTTTTTGCAGAGACAGGGGTCTTGCTATGTTGCCCAGGCTGGTCTCAAACTCCTGGCCTCAAGAAATCCTCCTGCCTCACCCTCCCAAAGTGCTAGGATTACAGTTGTGAGCCACTGTGCTCAACCCATCTTCGTTTTGTTTTCTTTTGTTTTGTTTTGTTTTTGAGACCGAGTCTCACTCTGTCACCCCGACTGGAGTGCAGTGGCGCAATCTCGGCTCACTGCAACCTCATTCTCCCAGGTTCAAGTGATCCTCCTGCCTCAGCCTCCTGAGTAGCTGGGATTACAGATAACACGCCACCATGCCCAGCTTAGTTTTGTATTTTTAGTAGAGACGGAGTTTCCCCCAGGATGGTCTGGAACTCCTGACCTCAAGTGATCTGCCCGCCTCGGCCTCCTAAAGTGCTGGGATTACAGGCATGAGCCACCGCACCCAGCCCTATCTTTGTTTTTTGTTTGTTTGTTTTTGAGACAGAATCTTGCTCTATCGCCAGGCTGGAGTGCAGTGGCACAATCTCAGCTTACTGCAACCTCCACCTCCTGGGTTCAAGCGATTCTCCTGCCTCAGCCTCCCGAATAGCTGGGACTATAGGTGCATGCCACCATGCCCAGCTTATTTTTGTATTTTTAGTGGAGACAGGGTTTCACCATGTTCGCCAGGATGGTCTTGATCTCTTTACCTCATGATCCGCCCTCCTCGGCTTCACAAAGTGCTGGGATTACAGGCATGAGGCACTGCGCCTGGCCCCATCTTTGTTTTTTTAATGGAGTTAAACTACGGTATTATTAGGTCACTTTGACAACTATCCTGTCGTTAATAAATGAGAGAGAAAAAGGAGATTTTATTTACGCTGATTCTTCCTCCTCCTACAGTTAAACTCATTGTCTGTTTGGAAGACCAGAATGTGAAGACAAGTAGTAGAAGAAAATGAATGCTGCTGCTGAGACTGAAGACCAGTATTTCAGAACTTTGAGAATCGGAGAGCAGGCACATCAACTGATCTCATTTCTAGAGAGCCCCTGACAATCCTGAGGCTTCCTCAGGAGCTAGAGCCATTTAACATTTCCTCTTTCCAAGACCAACCTACTATTTTCCCTTGATAACCATATAAATTCTGATTTAAGGTCCTAAATTCTTAACCTGGAACTGGAGTTGGCAATACCTAGTTCTGCTTCTCAAACTGGAGTATCATTCTTTACGTATTTATATGTATGTTTTAAGTAATCCTCCTTCTGTATCTATTGTATATTTTTTTCTTAATGTTTAAGGAAATGTGCAGGATACTACATGCTTTTTGTATCACACAGTATATGATGGGGCATGTGCCATAGTGCAGGCTTGGGGAGCTTTAAGCCTCAGTTATATAACCCACGAAAAACAGAGCCTCCTAGATGTAACATTCCTGATCAAGGTACAATTCTTTAAAATTCACTAATGATTGAGGTCCATATTTAGTGGTACTCTGAAATTGGTCACTTTCCTATTACGCGGAGTGTGCTAAAACTAAAAAGCATTTTGAAACATACAGAATGTTCTATTGTCATTGGGAAATTTTTCTAACCCAGTGGAGGTTAGAAAGAAGTTATATTCTGGTAGCAAAATAACTTTACATCTTTTTTCCTACTTGTTATGGTTGATTGGACCGATAAGTATGCTTAATCCTGAGGCAAAGTAGTGAATATGTTTTATATGTTATGAAGCAAAGAATTGTTGTAAGTTTTTGATTCTACTCTTATATGCTGGACTGCATTCACACACGGCATGAAATAAGTGTCAGGTTCTTTACAAATGGTATTTTGATAGATACTGGATTGTGTTTGTGCCATATTTGTGCCATTCTTTTAAGAACAATGTTGCAACACATTCATTTGGATAAGTTGTGATTTGACGACTGATTTAAATAAAATATTTGCTTCACTTAGATTTGCTGGTTTTATTAGATACCAGGAAGCCTGGGACATATGTATAGCACATTAGAATTCTAAAGATAATGATTGATAAGCTAGAACTTTCTGATGTAGTCATTACATGAAACCCCTTGTCACTGGTTTGTGTGTTCAGAAGAAGCCATGGCCGAGATACTTTTCCTGAAATAAATAAACCAGTAGCTTTTCAGATTGACATTCTTGCTACAATTCTACCATCTGGTAATTCCTGAAAATGTCAATTTTTTTGTGTTAATATTTTTGGTTTCAAACAATAACAAATGTCTCTAGAAAGAAATTTTAAGAAAGCTTAATAGTAAAAATGCCTTTCCTGAAATAATCTTGGAAAATTTTTTAAATGTCAAAATGATGAGTCATGCTAATACATAGGGTTTGTTTTTTTGTTTGTTTGTTTGTTTTTGAGACAGAGTTTTGCTCTTGTTGCTCAGGCTGCAGTGCAATGGCACGATCTCAGCTCACCGCAACCTCCACCTCCCGGATTCCAGCGATTCTCCAGCGATTAAGGGTTTTGTCAGACAATTGTCACACGAAGAATAGTGTCACTTATCTACTCTTGACATACAGAACTGGCCTGGCATATAGCTTTCCAGATTTTACTCAAACTTGGTACTCCAGTTTGAAAATTTAAATTTTGACTGCTGATTAGCTGGAAAGCTTAGTTTTAATGAAAAGAAAGTTTGCTTTTAAAACTGAAAGTAGTTTCTTTTTGCTAACAAATCTAACTTCATACATAATTGGCCATATTAGTAAAACACCTCATGATAGCAGTATATAATATAGTCTTGTTTGTAGTTGGAAGTCATCTTTTAGGAGTTATTCTCAAATATATATAATAGCTACCCATGCATCATTATTAAAATCCCCAAATTCAAAAAACCTCTGATATATATATAAATTTTTTTTTTTTTTTTTTTTGTGGCCAACTGAGATTGAAATCCAAGTGCTGGTGTCTAGTTCTGAACATCAACTAAAGAGTTTTGGAAATGACAGCAATTTATAACAAGTTCATATTGACTTCCTCTCTGTGGCAGGAAGACATTCTGTGCTGTTTTGAACAGATTAAAGATTTGTGTAGTTTGTGGGAAATTGACGTTTTTGTTTAAATTCCACCCGCGTTTGTCTTTTCCTACCACCTGTGGCCAGGTGCTCGCTGGCCATCACAGTTGAGATTCCATGAGTAGCTGCTTCATGACTGCTTTTTGTACTATCTGGATGTGCCCAGAGTTACTTCTGTACAAGCTCTGTATCTATGTCCGTTGAGAACATTATTTTAACAAGAAGAACACCAACAGTAGCATGAAATATAATACTGTTTTATAATTCTAAAGCTGCTGTTAATTTATGAAGTACATAATAATCTAATGTAAACTGCAGAAGTCAGAGCAAGTGCCTACATTTTGTTATTTTTGGCATTACTACAGAGCCATGTACAATAGAAAGCAATGCAAGACTTGTAAACTCTCACCACTTCTTGTAATATCAGATGTTCCCCCTCAGGTTATTTTGCTTATGGTACCCATGAGTTGCCTCTCTCTGTACATAGATAAATTGTTCCAATATTTTCCTTTGATGTTTGGAACTACAGATAGTCAAGGGCTGGAAATTTTAGTTTTCAATATAAGCTACCAGCTTAGCAATTACCTCTAGTCCAAGACAATATTTGATTCCTAGTTCTGTTTGGGGCAAATTTTCATTTATCTAAATAAAATGCAATCTAATTAAATGCCATGGATTTTCTTTCTGTAATTTCACTGTGATTCAGTTTCCATTGCTTTTCTCTTGTCGTGATATTCGTCATACATTTAAACTCTGCTTTTAACTACTTAGCACCCTTTGTTCATAGAGCATCATGAGAGTTTGGAATGAATGTATCTAGGATAGGCGTGAGTCCACAAAGATCTCTATTCATGATCATAACCTTTTTGGGTCCTGGGCTCCTTTAATTAGAATCTCATTAAGCTTCTAACTGACCTCGGACTCCCCAATATAAAGTTTTATGTACAGTTTTTGGATAGTCACACAAACCTTCTCTGAAATGCCAACCAATAACCAGAACCAGAGTTAGAACCTCTTTCTCCAACCCTGTAAGAAAGGAAATGGACGCAGTCCAAGGATTCCCAGATAGTAGCAGAGCTCGGAACCTGAACACAAAATCAGTGTCACATAAATTCAAATCTACATGACTATTTCTTTTAAACATTTATTTGTATTTTGATTTCATATTTTGTAGAGATGGGGTCTGGCTCTGTCACACAGGCCGGAAGGCAGTGATGCCATCAGAGCTCAGTGTAACCTTGAACCCCTGGACTCAAGGGATCCTCCCATCTCCTGAGTAGCTGGGACTACAGGCATGTGCCACCATGAGATGGGGTCTTGCCATGTTGCCCAGGCTGGTCTCAAACTCCTGGCCTAAAACAATTCTGTCTCGGCCCCCCAAAGTGTATTCTATTTTTTTTTGTTTTGAAATCCTAGTCAAGAATAGAGAATTATATACATCCATGTTTAATAGAGATGGGGTTTTGGTATGTTGCTTGGGCTGGTCTCAAAATCCTGGACTCAAGCAATCCACCCACCTCAGCCTCCCAGAGTGCTCAGATAACAGGCATGCGCCACCACACCTGGCCTTATTCTTTTTTAAATAAAGGTCATACAAATTTTATTAATGTGTACCTGGGAGCCTTCAGAATGAAGACCCAAAAATGCAGGGGAAATTGTCCATTTTAATGTAGGTTCAACAAAGTATGGACGTGGAGAAATATGACTGGACAAAAGGGATATGATCTAATGCTAACAGACTGAGTGGGGAAACACAGCAAGGCCTGTCTGTCTAGATTCTTCTTGGTCTCTCTGAGCACGCATTCCTTCCTTCCGGGCATGGGGCATGGGGCAGGACGCTCTCTGGAATCAGAGACTTGTGACTTCAGTTAAACAACATGACCATTTTTTTCTTTTTCTTTTTTTTTTTTTTTTTTGAGACAGAGTCTCACTCCATCACCCAGGCTAGAGTGCAGTAGTGCAATTGAGGCTCACTGCAACCTCCGCCTCCCAGGTTCAAGCAATTCTCATGCCTCAGCCTCCTGAGTAGCTGGGACTGTAGGTGCCCACCACTATGCCCAGCTAATTTTTGCATTTTTAGTAGAGACGGAGTTTTTCCATGTTAGCCAAGCTAGTCTTGAACTGGCATCAACTGATCACCCGCCACAGCCTCCCAAAGTGCTGGAATTAGAGGCATGAGCCACTGTGCCCGGCCATGACTATTCATTTCTTTTTTTTTTTTTCTCTTCTCAAGACGGAGTCTTACTCTGTCACCCAGGCTGGAGTGCAGTGGCGCGATCTCGGCTCACTGCAACCTCCGCCTACCGGGTTCACGCCATTCTCCTGCCTCAGCCTCCCGAGTAGCTGGGACTACAGGCACCTGCCACCATGCCTGGCTAATTTTTTTATTTTTAGTAGAGACGGGGTTTCACCGTGTTAGCCAGGATGGTCTTGATCTCCCGACCTTGTGATCCACCCGCCTTGGCCTCCCAGAGTGCTGGGATTACAGGCGTGAGCCACCGTGCCTGGCCGACTATTCATTTCTAATGAGATTCTGGAAATGGATCTGCTGGTCACAGACGACCTGGTATAACTTTGATACAAATGCGAGCTTCTCCTAACAGATTGCTTATTGTCTCCAACCTATATAATTGGAATTAGGAAAACAAGCTGAGCCCTTCTTTTAATATGAGAAAGCTGAGACTTTGAAGTGATAACACAGGTTGGGCTAAGCTAACCAGGATTTGAAGATAGCATGGTGGTGAAAATCATCATGATTTATTTATTTGAGAAAGGGTCTCACTCTATCACCCAGGCTGGAGTGCAGTGATGCAATCATGGCTCACTGCAGCCTCAACCTCCTTGGCTCAAGCAATCCTCCCACCTCAGCCTCTACAACACCCACAGGTGTGCCCCACCATGCCCAGATAATTTTTTATATTTTGTAAAGATGGGGTCTCCCTATGTTGCTTAGGCTAGTGGTCTCCAACTCCTGGACTCTAGCCATCCTCCTGCCTTAGCCTCCCAAAGTGTTGGGATTACAGGTGTGAGACATCTTTACTGTAGTATTCTACAGTTATGAGTGAGGTCTTCTTGCAACTGTGCATATTCTTCTTCTATCACTTGTCGACGTTAAAAGTTTTAACAGGAGAAGGGTAGTTTAACATGTAACCTTCAAGAGAGGCTTCACTGAGTATAACACCTATGTTTAGAGACCAGAGGTAGAATAACAATACCTAAATGATGAAATGAGGACCTAAGTCTAATGTGCCCACAAAAGAATATTGAGTACTAAAGCCCAGTGCTAATTCTTAACCCTGTGTTTTTTTTATTTGTTTTAATAATCTCAAATAACTAGGTATAATTAATGAACAAAGAGGCAATACTCTAAATAAGGCTAATTTTAAAACCACATTGTGCTTGATTCTACTTATCCCTGTGACCCTCGGGGGCTTACCTAATTCCTGGAAAAGTAGATGGAATTGCCTCTAGAATCTGAAATCTAAACATAACTAGGGTCCTTCTTAAAGACTATAGAGATGATACTGCAGAGATGGCCAGGGGGCCATTTCAAGATGTGAGATTTTTCCTACAAAGTCATTGAACTAGTTTGGCAGGGAAAAGTTGCAGTCCTCTTACCGTAGTGATCCGCAGTGTTGGGCTAGTGAAAGGTCCCACTCTCCACCCTGGTTTGTGCTGCCACGTGTCTGGTTACCACAACGGCTAGGATGTTACGGTATGTAATGAGTTACGGCCACAGATGTTTGACATCCTGCATGGCACAGAACCCTGCATAAGACAGATGTTTCTACCTAAAATGTCAGTGGCATCTATCTTGCAGAGAATTGAGGCCTGGAGGTTGAGAGGAGGTCAGTTTACATGCTGTTAGAATAATCCAGGCAAGCTGGGTGTGGTGGGATGCAGCTGTAGTCCCAGGTAGGAGGCTGAGGTGGGAGGATCGCTTGAGCCTAGGAGTTCAAGATCAGCCTAACCAACATAGGGAGACTCCTGTCTCTTAAAAAAAATAAAAAATACAATTAATAAAAGTTTAAAAAAAGAGAATAATCCAGACAAGAACTGATAATGGCCTATATTAAAGTAGGTGCAGTTTGGCTGGAGATCCGTGGGTGAGATTAAGAGCTGTTAGGAGGCAGATCGACAGGGCACGGTACCTGATTATCTTCTGTGGGAACTGTGGGGTGAAGAATGAAGTTTCCAGATTGCCAACCTGGATGTGGAGGCACATACTGACATGAGCGTGGGGGCAATTTGAGAAACCTAAGAGATATCCAAGAGTCAGTGGAGTTGGCAGCTCAGTATATGGGTCTCACAAACAATTTGGGACGGAGAGACAACTCTTTTGCCTTCTCTGTGTCGTTAGAAACACATAGAAGACAATCTACAAGATGCTTGCATCGTTTCTTAATATCTCATGTGCAAACTTCAGCTTGGTGACTGAGAAGGAGTTCACCTGCCCTGTCTCAGCCATTCCTCATTTCAGAATGTGTAACTAAAGACTGTTCTTCACAAGATTTTCCCATTATGAAAGTGCTTTACAAACGAGGAAGCAAATGTACCGTAAAGCATTAATATCGGTAACTGCAAGAGAAAGACAGATTTTGATAAAACTTTCCTCCAGAAGCAACTTAGTGACTGCTGATGACTGCTACTGTCTCCCTGAATATTTTGGTAGATTCAGAATAATGGGACTGATCTTCCTTAAAATGGCGCAAGATGGCCGGGCGCGGTGGCTCACGTCTGTAATCCCAGCACTTTGGGAGGCCAAGGTGGGTGGATCACCTGAGGTCAGGAGTTTGAGACCAGCTTGACCAACATGGAGAAACCCCATCTCTACTAAAAATACAAAATTAGCCGGGCGTGATGACGCACGCCTGTAATCCCAGCTCCTCGGGAAGCTGAGGCAGGAGAATCGCTTGAACCCGGGAGTCAGAGGTTGCAGTGAGCCGAGATCGCAGTGAGCTGAGATCGGACCTTTGCACTCCAGCCTGGGCAACAAGAGCGAAACTCTGTCTCAAAAAAAAAAACAACAAAAAACAAAAACTGCACAAGTCTACATTGTATTCAGACATGCTCTTATTTAGAAGCTAAAGTCTACTTTGTGTGTGATACACATTCCTTTCCTCTCCCTGTTGCTTTTTGGGCATTGTTGCCTGCTAGCACATCTCCAGAGGGAGGGACGGAGGGACAAGTAGGGGAGGAGGGACTGGAGTTGCGAGAGGGTCAAACCTGCAGTCTCTTCCCGGTCACTCCTGTCTCCCCAGGTTGTGTATGTTTCAGTATCTTGGCTCTCTCTGGCTGGCTGCCTTCAGACCTTTCCTTGTGGGTATCTCTTATCTAACTGGAAAGAGAAAAAAATTCTTTAGTCCATTTTCATTTGTTAAAAAAAAAAGACAGAAAAAAAATAGAAACGGCAAAACACTAGGAAGAGTTTCTTACACAGTGTGATGGTATTTTTGAGACAGAGTCTTGCTCTGTCACCCAGGCTGGAGTGCAGTGGCACAATCTCGGCTCATTGCAACATCTGCCTCCCAGATTCAAGCGATTCTTGTGCTTCAGCCTCCTGAGTAGCTGGGATTACCGGCGTGCGCCACCATGCCCAGCTAATTTTTGTATTTTTAGTAGAGATAGGGTTTCACCATGTTAGCCAGGCTGGTCTCAAAAATAAAATAAAATAAAATAAAATAAAAAGTTGGGGCAAGATGATCACAGCATCTTCACAGAGTTCACTCATTTGATTCTCACAATCTTATGACCCAAAGCGGTTTTCAACATCTTCATTTTACAAGCATGGAAAATGCCACGCAGGTTAGAGCAATTGCCCAAAGTTCTGCAGACGAGAAGACACAGCAAGAAAACGACTCCTTGCCAGGCGCGGTGGCTCACGCCTATAATCCCAGCACTTTGGGAGGCTGAGGCAGGTGGATACCTGAGGTCAGAAGTTCGAGACCAGCCTGACCAACATGGTGAAACCCTGTCTCTACTAAAAAATACAAAAATTAGCCGGACATGGTGGCAGGCGCCTGTAATCCCAGCTACTCGGGAGGCTGAGGCAGGAGAATCTCTTGAATACGGGAGGTGGAGGTTGCAGTGAGCCGAGATCACGCCATTGCACTCCAGCCTGGGCAACAGAGCAAGACTCCATCTCAAAAAAAAAAAAAAAAAAAAAAAGAGAAAACGACTCCTCAAGCACTGCTCCACTACACATCCCCTTCCTGTATCTCTTTGGGTAGACAAAGACGCAGAGATGACATGACATCATATACCCATTTAATTAAACGTTTATTCAATGAAAGGATGTATAAAAACTTACAAATTTGAGAACTCAACTATACATGAAATAGGATGATGGGATATTCAGTTTTTAACATATACATATAGTATAGCTATTAGCTATTCTCCCCTTCTCCTTAAGTCCTTACTTCTGGCTCCTGTTTTGTCCTGTGAGGCCCTTCTTTTATTGGCCTAACGGAAGATTAATGAACAATTTTTACTGCTTTCGGGCCAATGGAGAAAATTTCAGGCATTAAAAAAGAAAAAAGAAAAAAAAAAAACCAAAAACCTGGAGAATAAACATCAAAATCAAGTTTTTTCCCAAACAGCAATTAGATTTTTTGTCCTGATTTCTCTTTGCCATTTATTTTTGATGCTTCAATTAATGTTGCCAGTAAACTATCAGCATTGACTTTTTCAGTCATTGAAGTTACTATATCTTCTGGTCACAAATTCCCCTGTAAGATGAGTATTCCTATATCCTTTTCCCTGCAGTACACACACTGATTTAAAAGTTAGTGTAAAACAAATTATCACTGGCAGCTGCTAGAAAATGGCATGTCATGTTCTATTCAGAAAGGCAATTTATAGAATAGTACATTCAAATTTGATTTTTAAAACAAATTTGTCAGAAACTCAAATACAGCATTTTGTTGTTGCTCAACTTGGAAAGAAGCCAGCAATGAGATAAGGATGTGCATTAATTCACCTGTTTATAGCAAGTACCCACACATTTTTCTCTTACAAACACACAAACTCACAGCTTGTCATGTTGTACCCAAAAATTAAGATTGCCATCACATTATTACTTTTTCTCCTTTTTGTTTTGTTAAAGTAGATTTCTTAACTGATGATTTCTCTTAAGTGGACATAATCTCAAAGGATGCATTCTGAAGTAAGACACCTGGAGGATGAATACTAAGAACGTTTTCTTGGGTTTAAAGTTTCCCCACACTTTCTAGATTTTGCATAGTACAGAGCCCAGCCGTATCTCTAAGAAGCACGCTGTATTTTCTGACATTGTTTTTCTGAGAAGACTTTTTACCCAGGGAAAGTCATAATTTTAGCTTACCAAATTGGATTCCAGTTGTTTTATTATATACCCTTCATTAGTTCCAAGTATGCTTTTGAATAATCTAAAACCTCTCAAAATTTGAGTTTATAAGTATAATGACCATTATCTTTCCAATATCCCCTGAAAGAAAGTCGATACATTCCAGGTTTATAATGCACAAAGCCTTCACAGAGGTGGGGCTGGGATGTGGAAAAGGGGAAGAGGAGAAGAGAACAAGGACCTGTTTGTATCATGCCATGGAGAACTACAGTTCTGAATTCAGGGAAGGGAGGGAAGATAGTCTTTGTAAAAATGAGAGTTTTTTAAAAAGATAAGTGACATTCAGTCTAGTAAGACGGTTTCTTGTTCCTTTTTGATGGAAGCTAACACTGGGTGGTCAGGCTCCGTTACTTCTGAGTCCCCACTGCCTAGAAGAATGGCTCGCCCTTCATCTAGGGCAAAAACGTCCGAGTTCTGGTTTTGGCATGAATGTTTAACAACCTCATTGGGAGTGGAGAATGTTTTGTCACACAAGTTGCATTTGTAGGGTTTGTTTGTTTGCACCAGCATGTTGTCCATCTGACTCCCTTCCTCAAATGTGCAGAGTTCCAGAGTCTGTTTGTCCACCATGGTGTAAGTGTCGATGCTCTGGTTGAGGCACACGTGGCGGGCAGCCTGGTTGGCCCTGCAAAAGCTTTTGTCACAAGTGCTGCACTTGAAAGGCTTCCCGGTGTGTATGTACATGTGTTCCCTCCAGTGGCTTTTCTGGATAAATTTGCGTCCACATATTGTGCACTCGTACTTCCGCCTCTTCACCTCCCTCTCCTGGTCGGCCTGCTCCAGGTTGTCAATGTCAGCAATGTCTGAGGGGGGTGGGGTTTCCGACTGCTGCTGCCCATCGATGATGGGAGAATCGGAGATGTGCTGCAGCTCACTGTCACTTATCATCCCGGCTTCAGGCACTTCCATGGCATCTTTCCCGAGGTCAGCTGCATTGCTACAGAGAGTCAGGGGGACGCGACTTTCTCCCTGTTGGCTAGATGTGAAAGGTACTCCTGTGTGGATCTGGAGGTGTTCACGTAAGCTGCTCCGGAGAGTGAAGCGCCGTCCACACAGGTGGCAGGCATAGTACTTTGGAAAGCTCCCATTCCTCTTCATGATGCTCGGCTTGACGTGGGCTATTGTGAGGGACGCAGGCTGCTCATCGGAGGAAGATGCTTCCAGATTGGTCTCCTCCCCGGGAGGAGGGGGAGGAACAGGAGTGGAAACAAGTTCTGGAGACAGCGAGGTCTGCAGGGGGTCTGAGGGAGTCATATTTGTCCGATTCACCTGGGCCAGATTTGAAGTCAGCTGGGAGAGCTGTGAGGCCTCAGGGATCTGCTCCTGGCTTATCCTGGAGGTCTGTGGCCGTGGATCTCGCCCGAGTTTTTCAGGTGCTGAAGCAATCTTGGTGGCTTGTCTCAACTGATGATCTGCAATCTGAATGCCATACAATGAAGAAGCCAGTGGGAAAACTTGGTCAGGGTGAGAAAAGGCTCCCTGGCTGGCGAGGCTGGCTTCCTGGATGAGCGGGTAGGCGTGCAGAAACTTGATGCCCTGTTCTAATCGAACCGGGTCGATGAGCTGAGGCGCCATCTTCCCAGTGTACATCAAGTGTAAGAGATAGCTGAAGATGTCGGGCTGTATGTCAGTTGGTTTCAAGCGGACACACTCACTGAAAGAAACAAGTAAAAAAATACGTGAGTAAATGCCAGTCTAGGTGTTAACATAAAGCCTGAAGAAAAAAATGAACGCTTAAAAACAAAGGAAACAAGAACATTTCCTATCCTTGATTTTTAGTAAGTTTCATGAAAATGGGATGAAATAATCAAGAGACGAAGTTCACGTTAAAGAAATGTGATATCTTAATCCACAGATTCTTAAAGCAGTTTTTCTCCTAGTAAGCTAATTTTTTTTTTTTTTTTTTGAGGCGGAGTCTCACTCTGTCACCCAGGCTGGAATGCAATGGCACAATCTCGGCTCACTGCAAGCTCCGCCTCCCAGGTTCAAGTGATTCTCCTGCCTCAGCCTCCCGAGTAGCTGGGATTACAGGCGCTCACTACCACGCCCAGTTAATTTTTGTATTTTTAATAGAGACGGGGATTCACCATGTTGGCCAGGGTGGTCTCCAATTCCTGACCTCAAGTGATCAGCCCTCCTTGGCCTCCCAAAGTGCTGGGATTACAGGCGTGAGCCACCGCGCCTGGCCAAGTTAAATTAAATATTATGTATTCTATTTTTATACAGAACTCCAGGAGTTCCTTATCAAATGCCACCATCAACATCAGCACTGCTCCTGGGCTTTACAGGGATTCCTTCTCACTTGATTGTCATTCATTCTCATTTTACAGGAAAGGATTGAGGATTAGAGGGTTAATAACCTGCTCAATATCATGTAGTTGGTAAGAGGTGGAGCTGGTATTTGAAACAATGTTTGTCTAAGTCCAAAGCCACCACAGCAAGATCTTTTAGAGAATCAAAACAATCCTGTATGGTAGATAAAGTGGATTTATTTAGTCCCATTTGACAGATATGGAAACTGAGGTCCCAAAAAGTTAAGTGATTTATCTAAGGCACCTAAAGCAGTTGAAGATGCTATTAATTTTATAACTTTAGATTCTACTCCTTTTATCATTTCAGAAACATCATCCCTGATCAAGCAGTAATAATGAAGAAGTTCCCAAGAACTCTTCCCAGACCATCAGTAGTAACAAATTCTAAAGCATCATTAGAAATCAGTGAGATCTATATCCACATATCACAAGGTATATATTATATTCCACTGAGTGGATATTCTATAGACAATGCATTTCAAATTCAAAGACAGCTTCCTTGAATGCTTTTAGAATTTATAATTTTCTTTTATTATACTACTTTTTGTATTGTAACTTTCTTTGGCCCTTTTAGCAATCATGTTCATTTGATTAACAAATATTTTCTTTTCTTTTCTTTTTTTGAGACGGAGTCTTGCTCTGTCACCCAGGCTGGACTGCAGTGCTGCGATCTTGGCTCACTGCAAGCTCCGCCTCCCAGGTTCACACCATTCTCCTGCCTCAGCCTCCAGAGTAGCTGGGACTACAGGTGCCCGCCACCACACCTGGCTAATTTCTTTTTGTATTTTTAGTAGAGACGGGGTTTCACCATGTTAGCCAGGATGGTCTCGATCTGCTGAACTCATGATCTGCCCGCCTCGGCCTCCCAAAGTGCTGGGATTACAGGTGTGAGCCACCGCGCCCGGCAACTTTGGTGTTTTTTATTTTGTTTTGTTTTGAGACAGAGTCTCACTCTGTCGCCAGGCTGGAGTGCAGTGGCACAATCTCAGCTCACTGCACGCTCCATCCCCGGGTCCAAGCGATTCTCCTTCCTCAGCCTCCCGAGTAGCTGGGATTACAGCCGCGTGCCACCAGTTCCGGCTAGTTTTTGTGTATTTAGTAGGGATGGGGTTTTGCCATGTTGGCCAGGCTGGTCTCGAACTCCTGACCTCAGGTGATCCGCCCACCTCAGCCTCCCAAAGTGATGGGATTACAGGCGTGAGCTACTGCGCCTGGTCATTTTTCTTTTTTTCTTTTTAATTTTGAGACGAAATCTTGCTCTGCTGCCCAGGCTGGAGTGCAGTGGCATGATTTTGGCTCACTGCAATCTCCGCCTCCCAGGTTCAAGTGATTCTTCTGCTTAGCCTCCCAAGTAGTTGGGATTACAGGTGCCCGCCACCAGGCCCAGCTAATTTTTGTATTTTTTTAGTAGAGACAGGGTTTCACTGTGTTGGCCAGGCTGGTCTTGAACTCCTGACCTCAAGTGATCTGCCCGTCTCGGCCTCCCAAAGTGCTAGGATTACAGGCATGAACCACCGCGCCTGGCTGACTTTGGTGTAAATTTTGTAATTCTTTTCTCATTCATTGTTGGATAGGCTGTCTTGTCCATCACTTATGAATGGTGACTCAACAGTAAGCCTCTCAAATTTGAAAAAACTGTGTACAGTCTCAGACGGCAAAAAAAGGACACAGCTGGGGACACCTTGGCCCACACTTTAGGCAGGCCTGGAGGGAGGACTCCAAGGGGCCAGGGAAAAGAAAGCGGCGAGTCCCTGGGGTTTACAGCCAGGGATGCAAGGGCCCAAGAAGGTCTCCAAACACCAATTTATTTTGATTAAAAACAATTTTTTTTAAGAGAGGGGGTCTTGCTCTGTAGGCCCAGGTTGGAGTGCAGTGGCATGATCATAGCTGACTGCAGCCTCAGCCTCCTGAGTAGCTCAGACTATAGGCACATGCCACTACACCCAGCTAATTTTTAAACTTTTATAGAGACAAGGCCTCATCATCTTGCCCAGGTTGGTCTTGAACTCCTGGGCTCAAGAAATCCTCCTGCCTCAGCCTTGGGATTACAGCATTGGGATTACAGGCGTGAACCACTGCACGCAGCCTTAAAAAAAAATTTTTTTTTTAAAGCAGAAGCACATGTGCACACATACACTTAAAAACCAGGTGGAGGCCGGGCGCAGTGGCTAATGCCTATAATCCCAGCACTTCGGGAGGCCGAGGTGGGTGGATCACCTGGGGTCAGGTGTTCAAGACCAGCCTGGCCAACATGGCAAAACCCTGTCTCTACTACAAATACAAAAATTAGCCGGGCGTGGTGGCGTGCAGCTGTAACCCCAGCTACTAGGATTGCACTCCAGCCTGGGCGACAAGCGCGAGACTCTGTCTCAAAACAAACAAACAAACAAACAAACAAAAAACAGGTAGAATTTTTCAAAGTTCCTTAATGTACATTTCAGCCATCTCCATCCCTGACTGCTTTTATTTCCAGGCAGCTTGACCTCTGTCAATCACTCAGCTCACTATGCGCCAGACTTTGGTCTTTTCCCAGTCCTTTGGAAAGGACATAGTTCTCTACAATATACTTACATCTAAGTAGTTTCCAGATATGTTTGACATAACATTTTTTTTTGTTTTGAAATGGAGTTTCACTCTTGTTGCCCAGGCTGGAGTGCAGTGACACGATCTCGGCTTACTGCAACCTCCGCCTCCCGGGTTCAAGCAATTCTCCTGCCTCAGTCTCCTGAGTAGCTGGGATTACAGGTGCACGCCACGATGCCCAGCTAATTTTTCTACTTTTAGTAGAGATGGGGTTTCACCATGTTGGCCAGGCTGGTTGACATACTTTTATGTAGGAAAAAGATGAATATAGTTTTACTACAGCTATAAGCCTTTTGGTATAAACTTCCATAGTAATTTCCATTTTCAATTATTCCTTCACTAGAATTTTAAAAGAAATGATAGGCTTAAACAACTTTAAAAGTAAGGATTTTTGAATAACATTAGCATTGTCAGAAGGTTGTACTTAGAAAGGCCTCTCCCTCAGTGGTTTTATTTTTGATAGCTGAAAGTCTGTAGTCGTCTGTGATTTAAACATACCACTCGGAGTAGCAGACATAAGACAGGGACATCTAGTGGTAACTACAGCCAGAAATCTCCCTTGGAGCCAAACTTGAAAAAATTGACGGTATTCTCAGTCTATGTCTGAGTAGACGGGCAGCAGTGTGTCATGCCCCACAGAGGAGGTGCTGGTTGAAAAGTACGCCCCTGGCCTTCACCCTGAGTTTGCCTTGCCTCAAGGAGCTTGAATTCTGCACTAGGAGGGGGCAAAGCTGGCCACTAGGCATGTGTCACCTCTGGTGCAGTAATACACACTGTTGCTTTACACTGTTGTATTACACAAATATCACACCTCCTTGTTAGAAAGGCATTTATTTACTGCCCTATACTTAAAGGTGGGTTTCTTGCATCGAATTAAAACTCATAACGTAGTATTTTTGTACTCCTCAAGATTAAAACTGCCTCCTTTTCAATACCATTGAATTCACTGTGTTGAGACTGCCCAGTACAAAACCCCTACTAGGCCTTAAGTCTCTGACACACTGGAGTTAAAGGGAGCATCCTTAGTATTGCCAGATGAGCCGACCCTCCTGGGTTATTCTGCAGTTGTCCCATCTGCTCCTCCAGACATTGATCAGGTGGCTATTCTATTGTGTGCAAATACTTCAGTCATACTGGGTGGTGTTGGCAAAGATTTGTAAAACCCAGTCCCTGCCCTCAAGAAACTTACAAGTGAAGAAGGGGGTAAGTACACACATAACAACATAGGGGAAAGGTGCACATTTGCACTCTTGTACACATATGCACTCTTATAAAGGAGCACAATTAAAGTGTGATGAGCCATGAGCGAGGACGTGGTCACTGTCGTTTGTTTTGTTTCACTTGACTGGGAGGAGTCCTGCATGAGCTGGGACTCAGGGAGTGGGCAGGATACCAGCAAAATACGGTCCAGGTGAGCCGAAGCCATGAAATTAGATCTGGTTAAGGTGAAGATGAGGGGTGGGGTGTCCCAGAGGGCCCAGTCGCAGATGAGACTAGGAGGTTGGGCTCCAAGCCTGTGGGGCCTTGGATGACAGAATAAGGAGCCTGTGTGTTATTTTAATATGCACTGGGCATCCCCCAGGTTTCTGATCCAACGAATAACCCAGTATAGCAGGTTTCTCATCAAACACTACAGTCAAAGCAGTGTTTGGAAATACGAATCCAATAGTAATGTGGAGAATGGGTGATGAGGTAATGGAAGTGAGAAAGGAAAAGAAGTGACAAATGTGAAAGGTGATTTGAAGAAAACATGATTTGGGGACTGAGTTAAGCTTGGGATACTTGAAGATACGAAAATAGGCAGGAGGAACTTCGGAGAAGGCCTAATTCAGTACATCCTCAAAGACACAAAAGGAGATACTCAACTCTAAATGCCCAGCACACAGCCTGAGGCCTTGGGAATAGAGTTCTGGAGACAGAACAGTCAAGGCCAGAGTTATAAACTGAAGTTTCCAGCAGAGGCGAGATCTAGGAAAAAGACACACACCCATAGGAAGAGTGCGAAAGACAAAATTTGCCAAAGGCCCAGGTTTAGAGGGCAGAAAAACAAGAGATATTCAGCTATAAAAATGCAGATGACAACCACTTAAGAAGGAAGCAAACAACAGCAGATGCTGGAGGACAGGATGCTAGAAGGCTGAGAGAAGGGCAGTGGTTTTGATGAGGGGTGACCTTTGAGAAAAGACTGCAGCAGAGTGAAGGAGGGGAGGAAACCACAGCGCACACTGATAGGAAGAGTGTGGGATGAGGAAAGTGCAGGCGAGGACCTCGATTACCCTTTTAAGGGCTTTCATAGTAAAGTGAAGGAGAAGCAGCACTGTAACTCAGGCAGACAGCAGCGTCCAGGATGTGCTGATCCCACATGGGCTGAGGGCAGGGTGGGGGGTGTATGAAAACAGATAAAAAGAACGGAATAAAAATAGAGGAGTGGGAGCTCACAGCATGAGGGAAGGAGGGAGATCATTTTCCAGACACTGAGACGCCCTTTTCTCAAGACAGGAGAGATGAGAAGAAAGAAACTGAGCAAAGATAGAGCTGTTTTAAGATAGAAAAGAGGGAAACTGGAGAAATTCATGCCCTCGAGCTTCTTGTTAGAGGAGGAGACAAGAATAAATGCTGAAAGTCAGGGGGATACTCAGGGGACTGGGGCTGGAGGAATGAGAGATAGGGCTTAGATAATGAGTCCAGGAAAGATTACTGCTGGAAGGGTTCGCTGAGGTTGGGTGGCTGGCTTTATAATGGACCTGATCTTGCCGGGTGTGGTGTCTCACGCCTGTAATCCCGGCACTTTGGGAGGCCGAGGCGGGCGGATCACAAGGTCAGGAGATCGAGACCGTCCTGGGTAACACAGTGAAACCCCGTCTCTACTAAAAATACAAAAATATTAGCCGGGCGTGGTGGCGGGTGCCTGTAGTCCCAGCTACTCGGGAGGCTGAAGCAGGAGAATGGCGTGAACCCGGGAAGCGGAGCTTACAGTGAGCCGAGATTGCACCACTGCACTCCAGCCTGGGCGACAGAGCGAGATTCCGTCTCAAAAAAAAAAAAAAAAAAAAAAAAAAAAATGGACCTGATCTTGCAGATCCTGACCATGCAGGTGACACCCAGCAAGGGCATCTGGAGGTGGAAGGGCTGCATAGAGCTGGCAGGTCCAGTGATTCTCAAGTGCTACTGAAAGCACCTGTAACAAGAAGGGTAGTCGGGGCGAGTGAGGCCACAAGGGAGCAGGTCACCTAGGAGCTAGGAGAGGTAGAGAGACCCATGGTCTTGATGAGGGCCAGGGACATGGAGGTTATGAAGTCTACAGTCATTAGGTTATTAGCAACCACTTTAGTTACCTGGTCTGATGGACAAACAACATCTTAAAGTAATTGGAGAATGAAGCAAGAACTGATTTGTGTGCCTTGAAGTATACATCGCCGATTGCAACCGTGCAGTCACACAGGAAACCAAACTCTCGCTGAGCGTTTAACTGTTGCAGTAGAATAAGTCCATGGTTGGCCAAATCCATTTTTTAAAAAATCTGCAAAGCAAACAATTTTATTTTTAAGAATGTGATTCACAAATAAGAATGTGTCCTTTATAGTCACCAACAGTCATGATCATAGCTAACATGTCATCATAGCTAACGTGTCAGGCACTGCTAAAAACGTTACACAGATTAACTCATTTAGTCTTCCTAACAGTCCTCTGAAGTAGTTATGTCATTATGCCTTTAAAAAAAAAAAAAACAACAAAAAAAAAACCAAATGATGCCATTTAAAGTAAATTAGGGAGTTACGTGATTTGCCCAAGCTCACACAGATGGTAATGGAGAAGCCAGGAAATGAACTCAGGTGGTCTGCCTTTAAGCATCAAGTCCTGGAGACAGACAGCAAATATCTTGGACCATCGAGTCTTTTAGTTTAAAATTCCAAATGCAAATGGAGTCTTTTAGTTTAAGATTCCAAATGGAAATTCTAATGATGCATCAGAGTTTGTCAATTCTTCCACAGAGATAGATAAATTAAGGTGTTGGGGCGGGGTCCCAGCAGGGCAGGGTGAGAATCAATAAGTCTGAGGGCCAATAGTCCAGCTCCTGCTGTGTGCTCCTGCTGGTGATGTAACAGCCCCATCACCCCTGACCCTTAACACTTACGGAGGAAGTGGGGTTGGAGCTCTGCTTTCTTCCTTGTGGAGGGAGGAAACGGGTCTTGAGAAGTATAAGTAATTTGCCCCAGGCCTTCTAGCCAAAAGGTGGGAGGATCAAAATTTAAATGTGAATGTACTGATTCCAAATTCTATGATTTTCATTATTCACACTTGACCCTGGCAAACGCCGCTGGCCTGAGTCTATTTATAATAGAGAGGCTGCCTGACATTGCCTGGTTCATCAAATCACTAGTCTGCTCCTTTTCCACAAAGAGCATTTATAAAAGCCCATTACACACAGACCAACATTATATTTAACATTATACTTAATGGTAAGAAAGGGTGAATGCCTTCTCCATAAGATTGGGAACAAGGCAAAGATGTCCCCTCTTGATATTCAACATAGCCCTGGAAGTTCTAGCTCACGCAACAAAGCAAGACAGGAAATAAAAAACATATAGAAGAAAAAGAAAAAAATAAAATTGTCACTATTTGCAGATGACACGATTGTAACACAGAAAGTCCCAAGGCATGTATTAAAAAAAAAAAAAAAAAAGGCCAGACATGGTGGCTCACACCTGTAATCCCAGCACTTTGGGAGGCGGGCGGATCACGAGGTCAGGAGATCGAGACCATCCTGGCCAACATGGTGAAAAACCCCGTCTCTACTTAAAAAAAAAAAAAAAAAAAAAAAAAAAAATTAGCTGGGCATGGTGGCAGGCGCCTGTAGTCCCAGCTACTCCGGAGGCTGAGGCAGGAGAATGGCATGAACCCAGGAGGCGGAGCTTGTGGTGAGCCGAGCTCACACCACTGCACTCCAGCCTGGGTGACAGAGCGAGACTCCATCTCAAAAAAACAAAACAAAACAAAACAAAAAAGACCTTGTAGAACTAATAAATGAGTTTGGCAAGTCATAAACATACAAAAAAAATCAGCTGTAATTCTATATGCTAGCAATGAACATGTGGACTGAATTAAAAAGATAATACCATTTAAAATCACTCAAAAAATGAAATACATGGGTGTAAATCTAACAAAACGTGCAGGACTTGCATGTTGAAAACTATAAAACACTGGTGAAAGAAATAAAGGATCTAAATAAACAAACAGATATACTGTGATTATGGTCAGGAAGACTCAACATGGTAAAGATACCAATTTTCCCAAACTGACATATAGGTTTGATGCAATTCCTATAAAAATCCCAGCAACATTTTTTTGTAGATATAGACAAAATTATTCTAAAATGTACATGTAAAGGCAAAGGAACTAGAATAGCTAAAATTATATATGCATATATTTTGACAAAGTTCTCGCTCTTGTTGCAGGCAGCAGTGCAGTGGCACAATCTCAGCTCACTGCAACCTCCACCTCCTGGGTTCAAGCAATTCTCCTGCCTCAGCCTCCCTGGGGTAGCTGAGATTACAGGCACAGGCACGCACCACCAAACCTGGCTAAGTTTTTTTGTATTTTTAGTAGAGATGGGGTTTCACCATTTGGCTAGGCTGGCCTCGAACTCCTGACCTCAGGTGATCCACCTGCCTCGGCCTCCCAAAGTGCTGGGATTACAGGTGTGAGCCAACACGCCTGGCCTAAAATAATTTTTAAAAAAGAACCATAAAGTGAGAGAAACCAGTCTACCCAATTTCAAGATGTAGTATATTGCTATAGTATTCAAGACTGTGTGGTATTGGCAGAGGGACAGACAAGTGAATCAATAGAACAAAACTGTGAACCCAGAAGTAGACACACATAAATATGCACAACTGATTACTGACAAAGGCACAAAAGCAATTCAGTGGAGGAAGAATAAGCTTTTCAACAAATGGTGCACGATCTACTGGACTTCCACAGGCAAAAAAGAAAAAAGACAAAGAACTTTGACACTTAAGTCTCATACTTTATATAAAAATAAACTCAAAATGGATAACAAACTTAAATGTAAAACACAAAACTATAAAACTTTTGAAAAAAAAGTAAGAAAATCTAAAATCTAGGGCTAGTCAAAGAGTTTTTACACTTGACATCAAAAGCAGAATCCATAATGAGAACTTGATAAACTGGACTTCATCAAAATTAAAAACTTTTGCTCTCCGAAAGACCTTATTGAGAGGATGAAAACACAAGCTCAAAGACTAGGAGTCAATATTTGAACACTTTTGCAAACTAGTCCTTTGACAAAGGATTAGTAACTGGAATATATAAAGAACTTTCAAAACTCAACAGTAAAAAAAAAATCAAATCAGAAAATATGTAATAGACTTGAAGAGACATTTCACCAAAGAGGATATACAGATGGCAAGGCAAATAAAACACATGAAAAGATGTTCGAAACCACTAGCCACTAGGGAAAAGCAAATTAAAACCACAGTATCACTGTGCACCTATTAGAATGGCTAAAATAAGAAACAGTCACAACACATGGTGGCAAGAGTGTGGAGAAGCTGGATCATTCATATACTGCTGGTAGGAATGTAAAATGGTACAGCCACTCTGGAAACGAGTTAGCAGTTTCTTAAAAAACTAAAAATGCAACTACCACATGACCCAGCAACTGCACTCCTGGACGTTTATCCCAGACGAATGAAAACTTATGTTCACACAAAAACCTGTACAGGAATGTCCATAGCAGCTTAATTCCTAATAATCAAAAACTAGAAACAACTCAGATGTCCTTCAATGACTAAATAAACACACTATGGTATGCCCACACAGAGGAAAACTACTCAGCCATAAGAAGAAACGACCTACTGATAACGTACAACAATTTGGGTGAATTACACTCAGTGAAAAAAGCCAATCCCCAAATATTATATACTGTATGATTACACTGATATAATATGTGTGAAAATTATGGAAAGGCAGAACAGATTAGTGGTGGGGGGGTGTGGGGTAGTGGGTGGGCATGGCTATGGAAGGGCAACATGAGGGATCCTTGTGGTGATGGGAATGTTCTGCATGTCAAAATCCCAGCTGTGATACTATACTATAGTTTGCAAGATGTTTCCATTAGGGGAAACTGGGTAAAGGGTATATGGGATCTCTATTATTTCTTGCAGCCGCATGACTCTGTAATGCTCTCAAAATAAAGTTCAATTTTTTTTTTTTTTGAGACAGAGTTTCGCTCTTGTTGCCCAGGCTGGAGTGCAATGGCACCATCTTAACTCACTGCAACCTCTGCCTCCCGGGTTCAAGCTATTCTCCTGCCTCAGCCTCCTGAGTAGCTGGGATTACAGCTGCCCGCGACCATGTCTGGCTAATATTTTTTGAGATCGAGTCTCGCTCTGTTGCCCAGGCTGGAGTGCAGTGGCGTGATCTCGGCACACTGACACCTCCGCTTGCTGGGTTCAAGCGATTCTCCTGCCTCAGCCTCCCGAGTAGTTGGGACTACAAGCGCCCACCACCATGCCCAGCTTATTTTTTAGTAGAGATGGGGTTTCACCATGTTGTTAGCCAGGACAGTCTTGATCTCCTGACCTTGTGATCCACCCACCTTGGCCTCCCAAAGTGCTGGGATTACAGACGTGAGCCACCGTGCCCGGGCAAGTTAAATTTTTAAAAGCCTACTACACATTAATTGACTAAATTTTTAAAAAGTGAGTATGCTTAACTTCAGAGTTAAGAATGCACTGTAGATAATGCACTATCAATAAGCTTTAAAAAAAATCAAAGTAGACTCAGCAATTTTTAAAATTATTTATTTCTTTATTTTTAGACTAGTCAAGTGCAGTAGTGAGAAGGGGAAATAAAGTAGAACAAGGCATTTGATCTGTAACCAAACAATCGCGATAACTCACTATCTTCGCACCAGCCATCCACAGCAATTCTTAATCAGCAGGTGCTGGATTCCCTACTCTCCCTTCCTGCTCTAGGGATGTTCAGGCAGATTCAGAAATTAACAAATATACCCTAAAATAGACAAATGTAATGGAATAATACTTTAAGAGACTGATGAGGTCACAAATCAAGAATCCAGAATGTCAAATTTCATATTTTCTGCCACGAGTCATATCTAAGCATGAGACAGGAGAGTCATCCAATTTTGCACATCATTTGGGTATAAAGACCTAGACTGTTGTCTTATGCAACAGATGGTATGGATCAGTTTCCCCACTACTTTCTGTGTATGCCAGAGAAGGTGAAAGCACTCAGGTTAGGAAGGAGAGGCACAGAAAAGGCATGGGGTTCATGATGAAAGCCAGAGAACTGCTGGGTTGCAAAAGTAACCTGGATTACAGAGAAACATCACTCTAACCTGACCTCCACCAAGGCATAACTTAGAAGCTTGTCTTCAAGGTTATTCTCCGTAAAGTGCCAGAATACTTTCTTTTCCATCTTACTAACCTGCTTTTCTCATTAAAAAAGTATCCTCTGAGACCCAACTGTGATATGCTCCCTGCCATGTCCTCTGACTCTGATCATGCTGATCATATTTAGGCAGCTTGAGGTCCCACAGCTTCAGGTGTCACGCTCATCAACAGTAGCTTCAAGTACAGGAAAACATTACTATTTATCCCTTGATGATAATGATAAGAATTGTTTCCTATGGAGTGCTACTATTGGCCATCATTTACATATGCTATTAATTTAATTTCACATCAACTTGAGATATTTGAAGTATTGCTGCCCACATTTATAAACGAGGAAATAGGGTTAGAGAGGGTAGGTGGCTTGCCCAAGCTTATAGAACCAGTACATTCAATAAGTAGGCTTTAAACTGGGATTCACTTGGTTAGTTGGAATGTGCTACATGAAAGTGTGTTTGTTTTAAATTAATATTATTATTTGCTGCTGCTTTTAAGTACATATACTTATTATAAAAGATTCAAATATTATGGACACACAAAATGTGAGATTTTTCTATCCACCTCTACCATAACTCTTTTCTCCGTACTCTAGTTAATACTTGGTATTCTTTGCCAATATGGCTTTTTTACTTTGTATGCCTTTAATGATGAAGTAAAGCTTATTTTTACATTTATTGACCATTTGTATTTCCTTTAGTATCTTTTCATGAGCTCTGCCCATTTTCCTATTTGATTGTCTTTTTCTTACCAATTTAATAAAACCAGGCCAGGTGTGGTGGCTTATGCCTCTAATCCTAGCACTTGGGGAGGCCAAGGTGGGAGAATTGCTTAAGCTCAGGAGTTCAAGACCAGCCTGGGCAACATGGAGAGACCCCTCATCTCTATAAAAAATTTAAAAAATAGCCAGGGATGGTGGCACACACCTGTGGTCCCAGCTACTCTGGAAGCTGAAGTGGGAGGATCACTTGAGCCCAGAGGGTTGAGGCTGCAGTGAGCTGTGTTAGCGTGCACTCTAGCCTGGGAAACAGAGTGAGACCCTGTCTGAAAAAAAAAAAAAAAAAAAGAAATCTATAAAACTCTTTGTATATAAGGAAAATAGGCCCTGTGACACATATGTTCTAATAATTTTCTCACTTTCTTTGCATTTGTTTATAGAGATTTTGACAAACACAATTTTATGTTTTAATGCCATCAAATTTGTCAATATTTTATAGGAGGATTTTGAGGTTTTGGTTTTTACATGAATGGGTGTATATTATTTCCTTCAATATAGCAAACTATTGGCTCCCTCTCTTTCCATAAACAGACTAACATAAGCATTCTATTCAGACCATAAGAATGAAGTCATGATAGAAACGCTCAATATTTTTTAAGGCAGTCTACCAGTTATTTTAGAATCTCAATTTAGGAATTTAAGAGAGTCTACTAGTTATTTCAGAATGTCAATTTAGGAACATCCCCTAGATCAGGAAACACACTGAACATAAGCATTCAAATACAGAGGAAAGAATACATGCGCATGACCAGAGAAATGAAAAAAAAAATGAAAAAGCAGAAAAACAGAACAAGTCGCCTGTTCAAAATTCACGAGGGGGAAAATTCACACAGATCAACTTGAAAAAAATCTTTTGGAGACCAAAAAACCTTTCTCAAAAAGAAAACCAAAACCAAAACCCCTAGACTGTTCCATATGTGAACTGCCTGAGGAAATGGGGCAAAAGGGTGGAGAAGGTACTATGGGCTCCACCCTGCCCAGTGACAGTACTGACTTCTCTTCAATCTTTCTTTCCTCTTTTCTCATCACGGCTTCCCTTCATACTCATTTCCATGAGGCTTAACTGGCCCAAAATACGCCAGCTAGGGCCCTGGCATCCTCGTGGATGGCTTGGCTGAGGCCGCCCCTCTTTTGTGGGAATGGCTGTCTGCTCTTCCCACCTCCAGGCCAGCTCCCGCCCGGCTCTGCTCACCAAGGTCACCAAGGACCTTGTTCCCCAGCCTCAGGGACTCAGTGGCTTACTCAGCCTCTTGGCGGCATTTTGTACTCTTCCTCCCGCTCTGATACATCTTTGGTCTCTGGTTTTCAGGCTGCTGCTCTCTGGTTTTCGACTCACCACAGGCTGTTCTATTTTAATCCCCATCCAGGGGTTCCACTTGCTGGTCTCCTCTGCGCCTGGTCCCCAGCCTACTCCTCATTCTGTAGCCTCTTTGGTGATCTCTTTCACTTCTCCTTGGCTGTCCCCCAGGAACCTTAAACTTGATTTAGGTAAAACTCAACTCAATACCTCCCTGTCCTCTCACTGCCATTTACCCCAAAGGACAATAAAAACCAGGTACACAAATCTGCTCCCTCTTTATTTCCTGGCTCAGTGCAGGGCCCTGCTTCCACCCTCTGGCCAAACCAGAAATCTCAATTCATCCTCAGGCCTCCATTCTCTTACTCCTCACATCAGCCCCCAATTGCCATTAATTGAAACTTTACCCTCCTGCCACACCTTTAGCCTCACCTCCCAACTCATCTCTCCATCTCCAGTTTTGGCCTCTTTCATGCATCCACCACACAACAGCCAGAATGACCCTGCGAAAGGGCAAACCTGATGTCACCTGCTTAAAATCCTCCTGTGGGCCGGGCACAGTCGCTCACGCCTGTAATCCCAGCACTTTGGGAGGCTGAGGCGGGCAGATCACCTGAGGTCAGGAGTTTGAGGCCAGCCTGGCCAACATGGTGAAACCCCGTCTCTACTAAAAATACAAAAATTAGCCTGGCATGGTGGCCAGTGCCTGTAATCCCAGCTGCTCAAGAGGCTGAGGCAGAAGAATCACTTAAACTTGGGAAGTGGAGGTTGCAGTGAGCCGAGATCATGCCACTGCACTCTAGCCTGGGTGACACAGAGAGACTCCATCTAAAAAAAATAAAAAATAAAAATAAAAATAAAAATAAAATAAATAAATAAAATCCTTCTGTGGTTCCTTACTGCCACTAGGATAAAATCCCAATGCCGCTGCACCTCTTCCAGGGTCCTGCACCATCTAATAGTTGCTTACTCTGCATCCCATACTCTGGTGCTAACCTAAACTAATGCTTTCCAGGCTTTCTGATTTCACAGACGTACTAAAAACAACAAACCTCTAAACTAGGGTCCAACAGAGTGTTGCTCCCTCTTTATTTTGCCAGCAAAGACACAAAACATTCACAAACCTGGTAGGCTCTTACACATAAATACACAGAAATGACACAGTATCAGTATTATCCTCCCAGAGGAAGGGCAGGTGGCACTATATTCAATGCAGTCATACCTTGCTTAACAACAGAGATACGTTCTGAGAAATGCATCGTCAGGCAATTTTGTCATTGTGCGAACATCCTAAAGGTACTTCCACAAATCTAGTTGGTATAGCCTACTACACAGGCCTAGGCTATATGGTAATCTACTGCTCCTAGGCTACAAACCTGGACAGCATGTTACTGTACTGTAGGCAATTATAACCCAATGGTAAGTATTTGTGTATCTAAACAGCTAAACACAAAAAACTTACGTAAAAATATGGTATTATAATCTTATGGGACCATTGTTGTACATGTGGTCTTTCATTCACTGAAATCTTATTATGGGTACATGACTATGTATGAAAAAATACTTTTCTTTTTCCTTTTTTTTTTTTTAGATGGAGTTTCGCTCTTGTTGCCCAGGCTGGAATGCAATGGTGCAATCTCAGCTCACCACAACCTCCGCCTCCCGGGTTCAAGCAATTCTCCTGCCTCAGCCTCTAGAGTAGCTGGGATTACAGGAATGTGCCACCACCCCTGGCTAATTTTGTATTTTTAGTAGAGAGGGGGTTTCTCCATGTTGGTCAGGCTGGTTTCGAACTCCCAACCTCAGATGATCCACCCGCCTCGGCCTCCCAAAGTGCTGGGATTACAGGCGTGAGCCACTGCGCCTGGTCTTTTTTTTTTTTTTTTGAGACAGAGTTTCGCTCTTGTTGCCCAGGCTGGAGTGAAATGGCGCGCAATCTTGGCTCACTGCAACCTCCACCTACCCACTTCCCCCAGCGGTTCTCCTGCCTCAGCTTTCCGGGTAGCTGGGATTACAGGCGCCTGCCACCATGCCCAGCTAATTTTTGTACTTTTAGTAGAGACGGGATTTTACCATGTTGGCCAGGTTGGTCTCGAATTCCTGACCTCAGGTGATCCACCCGCTCGGCCTCCCAAAGTGCTGGGACTATGGGCGTGAGCCACTGGACCTTGCCCTGAAAAAATATTTTTCTAATGCAAACAAATTGCAACATAAAATGTTACTTTAATACATTAAGTTGTATCTAATTTTTTTTTTTTTTAGATTGAGTCTCACTCTGTTGCCCAGGCTGGAGTGCAGTGGTGTGATCTCAGCTCACTTCAACCTCTGCCTCCTGGGTTCAAGCAATTCTCTGCCTCAGTCTCTCAAGTAGTTGGGATTATAGGCACCCACCACACCTGGCTAATTTTTGTATTTTTAGTAGAGACGGGGTTTCGCCATGTTGGCCAGGCTGGTCTTGAACTCCTGACTTCGTGATCCACCTGCCTCGGCCTCCCAAAGTGCTGGGATTACATGCGTGAGCCACCGCACCAGGCCTGTATCTAATTTTTTATATGGGGTCTTGCTATGTTGCCCAGGCTGGTCTTGAACTCCTGGGTTCAAGTGATCCTCCTGCCTCAGCCTCCTGAGTAGCTGGGACTAGAAGTGCATGCCACCTTGCCCAGCTAATTATATGCAATTGTCAGTTTGGTGAGCTCTACGAATGGATCATCAAGGGTCCAGCTTGTTTTGAAATACAAGGATTATTAAAAATTCAGTTTTATTTGAATATATTGATAATGGAGACAAAATGATGTTATTTCACTCACTTTGGGACTTCTGGATAAGCTAAGATAAGCTAAGGAATGGCAGTTCCGTCTCCCAGAAGGTCCTGAACACCCTGGTGATGATTTGGCTCCTGACAGCGTACAATACTTACTGCTCAAAGGCTTCACTCTCGAGGCTGGGCAGCTTGGCAGCCTGAACTCTAAAGGGTTAGGGGAGAGGGGTCCCATCTGCACACAGGCTTAGAACCTCTGCTCCAGGATTTTGAATATGCTGCTTTCAGAGGAACTGACCATGAGACAGACAGACAGACAGGCAGACACACACACACACATACCCCTGCCCCTGCCCCTGCCCCTCATGCTCTCCTTGCCCTGGTGCATCTGTGAACGAGCCAGTTTATACACCTTGCCTGATGCTTCTGGAAAGCTGGCAACAAATCTTCCTCATCATTTACTATTTTATCCCAGTGCCTTGCATATGGCCTAGGGTTTAGTATTTGTTAAGTAAATTAATAAGCAGATGCTCCGGGAGGAGAAGAGTGCTGAGTTCCAGTCAAGGCTCAGCCTCTTACCAGCTGGGTGACTGAGGGTAGAAGTTGAGTTTCTAGTTATCCTAGATTGACCTAAAAAATTCTCATCAATTTAACACCTGCTGTTTTGGAATAATTTTTCCATTTAAAAATACTACCTTGTGTTTCTTCATGCTAATAATTAATTTCTGAATAGTGCTTTATAATTCACAATAACGAGCCAGAGAATAACGAGGATGGAGACAGACGTCATGTTAAGGATTTTGGTCCATATCTTAAAAGCAATGGGAAGCCACCCAAGGGGATTTTAAGCAGGATGACTTGATAAGATTTCTACAATGTAGAGATTGGGGAACTAATCAAGCTGGGGAGGAGGGGGTAACAAGCGGGCAAGTGAAGACCTGCTGGAAAGTGGTCTAGAGGAGACAACTGCTAGTGGTCTACAAAAGAGATGATGGACCCAGGTGGTACTGAGAAAGATGGAGGAAATTGACAGGATTCAAAAGATATTTAGAAGGTAAAAAATCAACAGACCTGGTTGAGTCAGATGAAGGAGAAGCAGATCAAAGTGTCCAAGATGACTTCCTAGACTTCTTATTTGTATAACTGCATAGATCTTGGTGCCCTCCAACAGGAGGGAACACAGGGCAAATAATAATTTGGCGGGAAGAGCAAGAGGTTAGGTTCACACATGTTGGGTTTGAGATACTTTTGAGATAACCAAGTGGAGATGCAGAGTATATGTTGGTTACACTGGTCTGGAGCTTGGAAGTCCTGACTGTGATTTGTCTGCGTCTTCAGAAAAACCATGTCCTTAAATCACTACACTGTAGTTGAGAGAGGTTAAAATTATCAACAAATAAGAGTCAGGATTGAACTCTGGTCTTCTGGGCATACAGTTCATGTTGTCTCCACTCTACTACCTTGCTCTACAGAGCATTCCTAAAAGTTCTTACTGATCGCAGTCACAAAGGGCCGACAATCAAGACATGAAACTGAAGACCTATGTAAAATCCCTAACCATTTAGCACTGTAAATGAACTTAAAAAAAAACCCAACTAAATAAAAAACAAGTCATTTGTCTTTTCTAAATTAGAATAGTGAGCTGAGAGGAACTGAAGAAAAGTAGCACAGGAGAGAGGAGGCAGTGCCTATAAATGGGTTTTCATGGAATGCCTTCTTTCTGTATATGTATGTGTACAAAGCTTTTACTTTTCTTAAGTAAATTCAGAGACTATAAGACATACTCATGTTGAAAAAATAAAAAACACTTCCTAGAGCCAAATACAAATGACCTTTCAGATTATTTAATGCTTTGGTTTTCATTGCCACCGTTTCCTACTTGATAACAGGACATTGCCCACCTAGCTGTCACTTGCTTTCAGTTTCCATCACAGAGCACATGTGGGCTGATCCGTAAGCAACTCACTCATCCTTTTGGAAGTGCAGAAGAATGGGGCACATACAATTATGTTGTATTTTGACAACCTAAGTTCCTCCTTCATTTTCAGTGTAAGAATAGGAGATCAAAACAGCTTGTGGAAATTGTTGATTCAGTTTTTAAAGATAATAGCTGTTCTAAGACACTAAACACCACTTACATTTCAAGGGCACTAAAAGGGTCCTCTGAAGTCCTTGATTTTATTTAAGTGAAGCATAAATGAATACTGTAATTCAAAGGACAATCAGTAACAGCAGAGGCATTACCCACAAGTAAGATTGATTCTTTCAAGTAGTTTAGACCACTTACCAGGATGAAAAGCTGATTTTTCAATTACTATTATTAATAATTAATATTGGAGGGCCCATGAAGTAAACCTGAAGGCTGGTCATTTGAATTTTAATACATTTTAAAACTGTATTTTGAAGGTAGAAAATGCATCTTATTTAGTTGTGATAATGGAGTGGCATTTTTTTCTTAACATTTCCTTAGTCAACCTTCTTCCATAGTAATTAGAAAAGAGAGAGGCATAAACTAACAGCACTTATTTTCATATTAAAAAGCACTGCATTTGTAAAATACTCCTGTTTTCAATTATATTTTCCCTATGTTTACACTTAAATTAGTTTTTAGTTTCCAAATGTAAGTTGGGGTCATAAGGAGGCAATTCAGGGACATCTTAGGTGTCAAACAGAAGTAGATCAGAGATTTATGGCTAATAACGAGTTCATATTAAAGTAATAATTCTAAAGGCATTATGCTACAATCAACCTGAAGGAAACTTACAGATGATTACACACGGCAAAATTAAAAAATTAATCTGGGCTTGGGACAGTGGCTCACCCCTGTAATCTCAGCACTTTGGGAGGCCAAGGCGGGCAGATCACTTCAGCCCCGGAGACCAGCCTGCGCAACATGACGAGACCCTGTCTCTATAAAAAGAAAATTAGCTGAATGTGGTGGCATGTGCCCATGGTCCCAGCTACCAGAAGGCTGAGGTGGGAGGATTGCTTGAGCCAGGGAGGTTGAGGCTGCTGTGAGCCATGGTCATGCCACTGCACTCTAGCCTGCATGAAAGAGTGAGACCCTGTTTCAAAACAACAACAACAAAAAACTGATCTGCTTCTAATAATCCACCAGAGTGGAGATTGCCTTTGTTTTTTATATACCATAAAATGATTAGTAAAATTAATCTGAAGAAAATATAATCACCTAAATGTGTAGTTCAGGGTATATAACACAGGTGAGTTTCAAATGTGTTTAACTCAAAGTCTTAATAATATATTTCAATATTTTAGAGCAGAGCTTCTCAAACTTTTTGGTGTTGGGATCCCTTAATGGTCTTAAAAATTATTAAGAACATCAATTATATGTTTATATGGATTTTAACTACTGATAATTACCATATTAGAAATTAAAATGGAGAAATTTTAGAAATATTTAATTCAATTAAAAACAACAATAAGGCCATTACATGTTAAAGTACAGAACATTTTTATGAAAAAATAATTGTATTTTCTAAAATAACAAAGTGGTGTCTTTTTATATTTTTGCAATTCTCTTTAACAGAAGACAACTGGATTTTGCATTTACTCCTCAATTAACTCTGTTTTGGTTGAGTAGTGAAGAAAATCCAGCCTCACCCACCTATGTAGTTGGAAAAAGGAGATATATTTGAATAGCCTTTTCAGGTAATTGTGGACAGTCCTCTTTTATATTATACCAACACTTGACAAGTCTACTTTCTTAAAAGTTGGTTGTGTAATATAAAACTACATAACTGAATTAACTTTTCCTACTCTATTATAGTAATATTCATTGGTCTATCCACTTTCAACGGATCATTTACCCACTCATGATTTTTAACATCATCTGTTGGTCATTTGGAAAATATCGGCTCACTGAATTAAGCAGATCTTCTCAGTGTCAACACTGAGAAGACATTTTGTCAACACAGCGGAAAAGGCCATAACAACTTAGTATTACTGTGACAACAGTTTTGACTTCATTGAATCCTGAAAGGATCCTGGGGCTTCAAAAGGATCTGCAGACCACACTTAGACAAGCGCCGTTCAGAATCACTTTGGGGACTCAGAGAACCTAAATGACTCTCCCGGTGCAGGAGAACATGCACACTTCATTCCAGAGGATTCTGACGCTTACCCTGCTTGGTGCAGAACTTAGCGAGTGCCCCCTGTTTAAGAGAACAGTACACTAAAATCTCTAACAAAAGTAAAAAAGTAGTTTCCCTAAGTACTTAGCCAGATACATAAAAGTATTTTTCAAATTCCTATCTTTGAATACTGAACTTTCTTAAAGTGACACTCAAAGGCATGTGATGCATACCTCAAGCATGTGAACTGGGGGTTATGAGTTTGAGCATAAATATGAGCCTCCAAGTTGGCTTCTAAAATGGATCTACATATGTTGAGCTGCCAACTCCTTGTAAGGGTTCTGTGGCTACTGATTCCATATCTTAATGGCTCTATCGGCATTGTAAAAATACTGAATCTTATTTACTATCAATTCGAAGTAATATTTTAATTATTTAATAGTTTAATTTGCTAGCACAAATTATAATCTACTTGAGCATAAAGAACGTTTTAGAAATATTCTTAGTCTAATGCTTAGAATGTTTACATTTTTTTTTTTTCTTCAGGGAAATAAAAATGTTCAGTTCCCTTTTAGATTTTCAGAGTCATGTTTGGAGAGCCAAAGAGCATAAGAAAATAGGAAAAGTGATGATAAATGACCTTTCCCAGGTGCATTTGGTATTTTATGGTAAAAAAATTACCAGCAAACCAGTTCTTTCAATCTTCCTCTCCTGTGCAGGCTGGTGCCACGGGACTTGCCCAGCTTTTCCAAGTTCCTACAGGGAAAGGTGAGTGGGGCTAGGAATGAAGCACCAAGAAACAGTAAGAGCTGGAAGGGCAGTTCCCACCTCTAAAGCTGCTGATCCCAGGCCGATGCTACAGATGAGCTTTAGATATTTCCTTCTCTATTTTGTAAGTCTCAAATTGGGGAAAGCACATCCACTTACTCATGGGCATGCTGTGGGTACTTGAAATCACAGGATTGCAAAGTATATCTATGGGGTTGGGGTGAATACATTTTCTTTTCTTTTTTAATAGAGATGTGGGATCTATGTTACCCAGGTTGGTTTTGAACTCTTGGCTTCAAGCAATCCTCCAGCCTTGGCCTCCCAAAGTGCTGGGATTATAGGCGTGAGCCACTTTCCCTGGCCATGAACACATTTTTCTATTATTTTATATTATCTTATAAAAGTGCAGATTTTGGAGGTTACTGAAAAGTTGATATTAAAGTTTAAGATATAAAAGCAGATGTCACCGTGGCAGCTTTTATTCTATAACTTAAAACATGATTAGTGTTTATTCTCTGCTGCTAGTGGTAGAGATTGCTCAGCATCAACGTATTTACATCCCCTTTGAAGAGAAGCTTTAAAACTGGCAAGTATGCACTGGGACTGTAGGACAAAGTTTTAGGGGCGTAGACTACACTCCACTGTAGTGTAGACTGCTCCTCCACTGTTGACCATCAGTGGCACCGGCATATCACTTCTTGTACTTACGATGGCTTCAATAACTGGACAATTCTTTGTCTAGCAAACAAACCACAAGTTTATTAAATGAGAAATGCCCAGTTTAAAAGGATGTCCTATTAGTGGTAAATTACTATGCCTTTAAAAACTGCCTTCTTGTCCAGGAGCGGTGGCTCACCCCTGTAATCCCAGCACTTTGGGAGGCCAAGGCGGGAGGATCACTTGAGCCCAGAAGTTCAAGACCGTCTTGGGCAACATAGCGAGATCCCTGTCTCTTACTAAAAGGAAAAAAGAAAAAAGAAAAAAATGACCTTTTAACAGTTTGAAAACATCCTGGATACACAACAAGATCATTCAAAATGCAGTGGAATTTACCTTACCAATTTATAATTTTGGTTTGTGATAAATCAGTCAAATGAGAATTAAAACGGCACAGTCCCAATTCTCTATTAAACGTTCAGGGTACTCCCACACTAAAACGTTAGTGGTGTGTACAACTCGCCCTGGCGCTCCAACGGGGTTGGCATAGATGGATGATTTACATTAGCAAGGACAGGGCAGCGCGTTTAAGCAAACCCAGAGACCCCCTGGAGTTGTGATAATTCTGACCTTCTTTATGCTTTATTTTACTAAAACAATACCCTGATAAAATGAATAGAATCAAGGCTCACAAACTCAGTGGACCCATTGTATGATGAAAGAGCTAATGAACAATGCAGCTGGGGGAGGCGGGGAGCGAGAGCCGGGTTATATCCCCAAGGCATAATTAGGAGTTCACGTATTCGGGTGGAAGTTCCTGCAGTAAAAGGCGTAGCTGCAGCTTCTCCCGGCCCAGGCACTCGCCTGCTCTGCTACCCTCGCTTCTTTATTGCCTCTTTTACTACCAGCTAAAAGCGGCAAAACCCAGCTTCCTTTGCAGCTTCTGGCTAAAGAGTTCTCTCTTGCGGCTTTGTTTAAACAAGAAGGGTTTAGAGGTTTCGCTACACCGAGAAAACGACGCCGGCCCCGGGAAGCAACCTCCCCGCCTTGGAGTCCGGTTGGGGAGTGAGGGCCGCGCGGGTCCCACGCCCCAAGGCTAAGCAGCCGAAACCACAGCGCCCTCGGGGCCAAACCGGGCTGTATCGCAGGCGCAGATGGCGCGTCGGGCGGAAGCTGGAGGCCGCCGGCTCAACACGCTCCGCACCCGGGACTGGGGCCCGGCCTGCAGCCTCAGCGAGCAGGCGACAAGGGCGGCGCCACAGAGGCCGACGCATCCCCCGCCCGCCTGAGCGCGCCGCAACAGCCACCTCGTCCCACCCGTCCCGGGGCGGGGCCGGGGGCGCGGCGCCGGGGCCCTCTGGCCCCCTCCGGTCTCGCCGGCCCCGCCCCCGTCCCTGTCCCCGTCCCCGAGGGGCTGAGGGGGAGGGAGGGGCGACGCACTCCGGCCGCGTTGCACGCTCGCCGCTTCCCTCAGTCCCGCGTGCGCGCGCGCGCTCGCCCCAAGTCCCGCGGAGTTTAACACAATGCCGACGCCTACGCCGTGCGCAACGCCCCGGCCGGCGCAACAGCCCCGGCGCCGGGGGCGGGGGTGGCCCAGACAGGGAGAGAGGGAGAGGGATGAGCGCGCGCGAGAGCCGGAGACAGCGCGAGACCCGAGGAGGCCGGAAGCGCGCGTGCGCGCCCCCGCCCGCGAGCGGGAGGCGGAGCCGCAGCAGTAGCGGCAGCAGCTGTAGGAGCCGCTGCAGCTGGGAGAAGCGCCAGAGAGGCCGGGCCTGCTCCGGTCGGACCGGATCCCTCCCCTCCCCCTCCCTCCTCCCTCCCCTCCCCCAAACCCACTTCCGCAGCTCGCGGCCTTGCCGCCGAAGCAGCAGCGGCGGCAGCAGCAGGAGGCGGCGGCGAGGCGTCGGAAGGATTACGCACCTGACGGGCCCGCCTCTGAGGGCTCCAGCGCGGGACGCTCACCGGCCGCCGCCGCCCAGGGCGCACTTCGCGGTGGCGGCGGGAAGGGAGGGATCGGCCACGGGGAACCGAACGCGAATCGCCCCCCTCCCCTTCCTCCCTCCCACTCTCCCTCCGATCCGCCGCCCGCCCTCTCGGCTTCCGTCCCCTCCCCCTCCCGCAAAACCCCGGATGGAGGCGCCGCCGACTCGCCGCCGCCTGGCTCCGGGGGATGGTTTTGTCAAGCGGCCAGAGCCCCGGCGCCAGGCGCAGCCGCCGCCGCCCCCGCGAGGCGCCCCTGCCCTCGCTTCCCAGAACCGGGTCCCCGAGTGGCCCGGGTCTTCCGCCTGCCTGCACCCGGAGCCCTGGGACGAGGGTCATTCGTCGTCTTTGTTGCCACCGTCTCTGCTGGAACCGTTTGCGAGCTCCGGTGGCCCCCGCCCCCCCACCGCCTTCCCGGACCCTGGGCTGGGGGTGGCACGTGGGCACCGGCCCCGGGAGGCGGAGGCGGTGCGCGCTTACCTGTCGCCGGTGCTGCTGCGGCGGGGGGTGTGGAGGAGGCGCCGCTGGGCAGCCTCGGCCGTGCTGTCCTCCCCGCCGCCGCCGCCTCTGCCTCTCGCTGCTGCTGCTGCTGCTGCCGCCGCGGTCGGTGTCTCCGGCGCGGCGGCGGCGGCGGCGGCGGGGCTTTTCCTGTCCGGTTACGTTAAGGTCACATGACCGAGAGAGCGGAGAGACTAGTGCAAAGAGGCTGCGAGCGGCTCCCGCCGGGGGGGAGAGGCGGCGAGAGAGCAGTGGCGGCAAGAGCCCCCTCCGCCCCCCCCCCCAGCCGCTCCCCTCCCCCCGCCCGCCTCCGCCTCCTGCTGCTCTGCCGCCGCCGCCGCCGCCTGCAGCACTCCACTGCCGCTCCCACCCAGGCTCCGCGCTCTGCTCCAGCCAAACTTCTGCAGACCATGTGCAGCCGAGGCGAGGAAACTTCTCTCCACCTATTGGGGCTGGAGGCCTGAGTCACAAGCCCCTTGTTTACATAAAGTGTTTAGGTAGCACAAGTCCTTGAGATGCTCGGGGTTAGAGATGGAGAGCCACTGCTCGTATCCTTCTGCCGGCTTCTGCTTGAGATCTCTTGGCCTTTACCCTTGTCCCTTGACTTTTCGTGTTTGTTTTAATCTTTAAGACTTGAAATGGAGTGGCCTTTAGAACCGGGGAGATACTGTAAACCAGCAGTATCTTTGTGTCACCAATGGTAACTGAAAGTCATGCTGAAGTACAGATGCCTGTAGCGTGCACAGAGGCAGAGGTGCTTCCTTTTCCTTGCAGATGAGTTGAGCGACGTAAGATGTTTCTGTTAGGGTTGAATTTCATGGTTATTTCAGCAACTGGATTTTCGTTTTTGAAGTTTTGGCCCCCCAAAAATGAAAGTCTGCAACGCATGTTTGTTAAGAGAACAGTTTATTCTCCTGTTAGGTTTTGGTCTTTGAGGTATGGATTCCAGAGTTGGCTATTCTGTTAGATTTAGAGCTGTGGAAAATCTTTTAACGGGGAGATCCTGAAACACGGAAACATGGCAGGGAAGTTAGAATTTCCTGATGGTCATTTTTAACATTTTAAAGTTTACTTTTTGGTTGTTGCCATTTTTCTAGAATCCGTGTCTTTTTTGGGGAAATACAGTCCTTTGAGGACTAGAATTTAATGATTTCTTTACACATCTAGGATTTTTTGAGATTTAGAAAGGATATGGCTTTATTCCTAAGGAAGTGGAGGCAGCAGTTTCTAGGATACTCTGGTTTCAAGGCATGCTAACCTGGTTGTGATGTCTAACCCATTTTGGTTTACACAGTCTGACCACTAGCACAATGCCTGGCACATAGTTTACAAATCATTTAAGGCAAGCTTACCATCTTAAGACAGTTTAATACATAGAAGTGTCCCTCCTAAAAATCTGAGTTTGATTTAGAAATCCAGTTATACCTGCAGGTACCGATGACTAATTCCTTCTTTGAAGACAAAATAAGCAGCTGTGTAGCTTCAGTGGCTCTCAAATGGATAATAGATTCAGTGTATACTCGCTTTGAACTTTCCTGTTTTTTGATCAGCTAGATAAATGACTTTAGTGGGTAAATGTCTGCCTCCAAAACCAAATTCTGACCCTGATCTAAGTATTCTACTGCACCGCTGTCACTGGAATATCAAAGTTGGCCTTCAGACTGGCGTGCCTGGTTCCTTGGATTGGCTTGAGTATTGAGGTCTGTCTCATCTTACTAGGGAACTAAAATGATGTTGATTGTTTTGTAGAGAATTGTAATTAGAGATCTGTAGGTTCTTAATTCTTTTGGAATTCCATTCTGAAAATTTTCAACCTTATGGTGTTGGTGGAGTGCTCATGTGAAGAGTGAAACTGACTTAAGAATAAAAGAAAAAGTGGGCAAAACTAATGCTAAACTTGAGACCATTGGGCAGAAATTTGCCTGTGTGTGTAGAGTAATTGGTCTTGAGTCAAAGTAACTATGCTTATTTTTAACATCACTGAATATTTTGTAGCGTTACACTCTATATAGGCTTGTAGAAATAAACACAGGGGTAAGCCCAGAAATTGAATATCAGTCCTAAAGAAAGCCTATCAAGAGCATCCTATTCTCTTTAAGAGCTGCTATTCGAATTTAGGACTGGGCTGGTTTGCTGCTCATTCTCTCGAGGCATAGGCAGCCACACTTGAATTTTGCCAAGTATGCAGATAATTCCAACTTGTAGTCAGGATCATCAGGTAATAGCATTATAAGGGGAGCTGTACAGTCTGTATATTTTCTACAGTTTGTTGAAATAGAAACATTTATATGGATACATACATCTGCAAAGGTTAGGGAGAAAACGGTAGCCTTGGCAGAGAAGAGCTAGTTAGTGTATTTCAGGATAGGGCCAAGGGAAGCTGTCATTTCTGTACTAAGTCTCATTGTGGGAGAGCCACAAATGTCCCTAGTACAGTAATAAGGAAAAAAAGGCTGAGCGTGGTGGCTCACACCTGTAGTCCCAGGACTTTCGGAAGTATTGCTTGAGCCCAGGAGTTGCAGATCGGCCAGGACAATATAAGAAAACCCCATGTATTAGAAAAAAAGAATTAGCCAGGCGTGATGGTGTGGGTCTATGGTCTCAGCTTGGGAGGCTGAGGTGGCAGGATCGCATATAGCCCAGGAGTTCGAGGCTGCAGTGAGCCATGATCGCATCACTGCACCCTAGTCTGGGCAACAGAGTCTCTAAAAAGGAAAAAAAAAAAAAAGTTAAATCGCTGTTTAATTATGTGCCAATTTATTTTGGTATTTTGAGAATCTGGTAAATTAGGAATTCAAAAATAGTTTTAACACTTTTTACTTCAAAGAAAATCACAGTGCAAGCAATCTGAGTGGATTCATCAAAAGTTATACATGAATATTCTGCAGAGTCTGGTGTTGCTGAAAGTTTTGATTTGTGTTCTGAGACACAACCATGAAAATATGCACTTGCTTGTATTCTGAAGAGGATAGTTCCAGTGAGACTTGGACAATGAGCAGAAAAATTTTTTTTTTGAGACGAGGTGTCGCTGTGTCGCCCAGGCTGGAGTGCAGTGGCGCGATATCTGCTCACTGCAACCTCTACCTCCTGGGTTCAAGCGATTCTCATGCCTCAGCCTCCCAAGTAGCTGGGACTACAGGTGCCCGCCACCACACCCGGCTAATTTTTTGTATTTTTTTTTTTTTTTTAGTAGAGACGGGGTTTCGCAGTGTTAGCCAGGATGGTCTCGATCTCCTGACCTCGTGATCCACCCGCCTCGGCCTTCCAAAGTGCTGGGATTACAGGTGTGAGCCATTGTGCCCAGCCCAGAAAATTTAATAGTACTAGATCTCGTGTGTGTGTGTGCGCGCGCGCGCGCGCGCGCGCGCTTAGGTTGAAGGTGGAATTTAACATTGATTAAAAAAAATAATGCTAGGAAAAAATAAATGCGGTTTGAGTCCAAAGCAGCATTTTTCACTAATTTTATGAAGGAAGTCCTTTTGAGTAATGTCTTAAATTAGGAAAATGGCGTACTTTTACATGTTAGACATTAAACTCTAGGGCAGATAACCATGCCCTGTGTGTTGTGTATCAAGCTTAGCATATACATAGGAAAAGATGTATTGTGAGAGTGTCTTACATTTCGTTGGTTTGGTCATAAAGTTTATAGAAAATGCTTGTTTTATCGTTGGTTGTTATTGAGATGAGAGTCCCTCAAGGAACTCCCTATGCTTTAGGGAGCTTTTTGTTTTAAACCTACTGGTTAGACTTGTGGGTTTTAATGTTTTCAGCTGTGGTTGTAAGAAACACATTTTAAATTGCACCTAGTATAGACATACATGTAAAACAAACAAAATTTTTACGAAGTAGTACTTGTATTAAGAGTGATGTACTCTGCTATCTTCTATTTCATTTTTTTTAAGTTGATATTGCTGCCTTAAATTGATTTTTTCAACCACTAATGAGTCAGGACCCACTATTTAAAAAATACTGGTGTGTTCTCTTGCTGTTACAAATTAACCCAAAACTTAGTGGTTTAAAGCAATAAACTTGTGTTTATCTCATGTAGGTTCTGTGGGTCAGGAATCTGGGAGTAGCTTACTTAGGTGGTTCTGGGTCAGGGTTTTTCATGAGGTTCCAAGGTGGCTCTCATTTGGCAAGTCAGCTATGGCTGATGGTGGAAGTTCTTCATTGGACTGCTTGAGTGTCCTCACATCGTGGCGAAGGCTAGCTACCCGCAGAGTAGGTGATTCAAGCAAGAGCAGAGAGGAGGCCACACACCATCACTTCTGCCATATTCTATTAAAAAGAAGTCACTTAAGTCCAGCCCAAACTCAGGGGATGAGTATCAAAGAATTATGGACATAGTTTAATAGCTGCCACATTTATATGTTTTTCCACTTTATATTTTTTTTATTTATTTATTTAGAGATGGAGTCTTGCTCTGTCGCCCAGGCTGGAGTGCAGTGGCGTCATCTCAGCTCACTGCAGCCTCTGCCTTCCGGGTTCAAGTGATTGTCCTGCCTCAGCCTCCCTAGTAGCTGGAATTACAGGTGCCCCCTACCACGTCCGGCTAATTTTGTATTTTTAGTAGAGATGGGGTTTCACTATATTGGCCAGGCTGGTCTCGAACTCTTGAACTCAGGTGATCCACCTGCCTCGGCCTCCCAAAGTGCTGGGATTTCAGGCATGAGCCACCACCCTGGCCTGTTTTTCCATTTTAAAGACGAGTTAGGATTGCACCAAAAGCCATGCTGAAGTCAACCTATAAGTAATTATCTTAGTTAATTAAGTCAGTTTTTTTCTCTGAGGGCATCTAGTCACACTTCCTTCTCAGTCTTCAATTTGAAAAAGCAGGCTCAAAGAATTTAAGTAATTAAGCAGCCCAAGGTCATTCAGTCTAGGAAAACCTCACAAATTTTCTCTGACCTTTGTCATGAATAACATGTGAGCTGATAAAGATGAGAAAATTAAGAAGTTACACTGTAGAACTGTTCGCCAGTCTTCCAGTTTGCAGACCTCCATATTATAATACACTTTAAAATTCAGATAATGCTTGGTGTCTAGATTCCTCATACTAGCACCCCTCCTGTTCACTTTTAGAGGAAACAGAAAATGTACTTATTAAATGAATTCAAACTACTTTGAATAGACCATTCCAGATGCTGCCTGTATACTCACCATGAGATGTACTGTGCAAACTAATTCCAATTAGCACATTTTGAGAACCCAAAAGGATGTTGTGACTTAAAGATGATGAGAATTTAAGTGTAAAGAAGATTACACTTCTTTATGCTGTGAAATTTTCATAGAAATTTTGGATCTGGAAGGATTTTGTTCTAAGACTAGTTTTAGCTTAGTGATAAAAGGAATAGGATGACATTGGTAGTGAGCAAAGGCAGGATAAATTTCTAAAGACTTCCTTAAAAATTTTTTTAATCCATTAGGCTTTTCTAAATTATAGGTTGGGATACAATAAGTTATCTTACACCTTTGCTTCACGGAATGGGCTAATGGCTACTTTTTTTTTTTTTTTTTTTTTTTTTGAGATGGAGTCTTACTCCCATCTCGCAGGCTGGAGTGTAGTGGCACAATCTTGGCTCACTGCAACCTCCACCTCCCGGGTTCAAGTGATTCTCCTTCCTCAGCCTCCCGAGTAGCTGGGATTATAGGCGTGCACCACCACACCCGGCTAATTTTTGTATTTTTAGTAGAGATGGGGTTTCACCATGTTGGCCAGGCTGGTCTCGAACTCGTGACCTCAGGTGTGCCACCTGCCTTGGCCTCCCAAAGTGCTAGGATTACAGGCATGAGCCACTGCGCCTGGCCGGATAATGGCTACTTAAATCATTTTTCAGTTTTCACTTACCACTATGATTCCTGACTGTTTCTATTCTGACCTAAAGTACTGTTTGTACACAATTAATTTTGATTACCCTTTTTGCTTGTTACTTGTCTACCTATATCTTGTATCCCTCACTCTCACTGTAAGCTCCCTGAGGGCAGGTACTTCTTTTTATGTACACTCCTGGTACTCAATTGCTTGCAGAATTGAGTTGAATTTGTAGTTAAAGGATCTAAGATGATCATTTTCCCACTCGAACTGAGTGAAAAAGGTGTTTATTGTTGCAGAAAGCATCTGTGTATAGGTATTGGATGCTAGTGGTGCATATATGAATACCTATCTCTGCTCTTCAGGTGGTCACAGTCCACTGGGGGAGAAAAACACAGATACTTAGTACAATTTATTCTATACTGCAGATGTGCAGAGTGCTGTGGGTATGTAGATAACTTTAAGCTGAATCTTGGTCGGTGAGCAGGTGTTCAGAAGATAGACTTAGTGGCCAAGTGCGGTGGCTCACGCTTGTAACCCCAGCACTTTGGGAGGCCGAGGCGGGTGGATCACTTGAGGTAAGGAGATCGAGACCATCCTGGCCAACATGGTGAAACCCCGTCTCTACTAAAAATACAAAAATTAGCTGGGCATGGTGGTGCATGCCTGTAATCCCAGCTACTCGGGAGGCTGAGGCAGGAGAAGCGTTTGAACCAGGGAGTCGGAGGGTTGCAGTGAGCCGAGATGTTGCCACTGCACTCTAGCCTGGTGACAGAGCGAGGCTCTGTATCAAAAAAAAAAAAAAAAAAAAGGATAGACTTAGTTTTGTGATGTGCTTTGGGGGTGGTGCATTTCTTAGCTTCATTCCTTTACTATACATCTCCCTTGAATTATTTTCCTTTTATCGTTGGTGAGTTACCATCATAATTTAATAAATTGTTTCCTTCCGTGACATGTACATTCTTGTCACATTATTTCTCTAGAACTGTGCTGTCCAGTTCAACTCAGTGTCACACTAGCCAAGTGTGCTGAGTAGCCACCTGTGGCTAGAGGCTACCATATTTGGGCAGCACAGATAATATAAAACATTTCTATTATTGGAGAAAGTTCAGTTGGACATCACTGCTCTAGAATCATGTTTTGCTTCTCCCTATTTTCACGTTATCAATAATGTATTGAGTTCAGAATAGAATTAGGAAACAATAGCCTCCTGATATTGTCATTGGGAGGGATAGAGTGGTTGATATTTATGAACAGAGGGGGGAGAGTGTAGTGTTTGGTAGTGGTTGAGAATATAGCCTTTGGAATCAGATCTGGGTTGGAATTATGGTCCGTCCCTTACACACTGTATGGCTTCGGGCATGTTACTGAACCTCTGAGCCTCAAGTTTTCCTTCTCAAATAGGGTTAATAGTAATTACCTCATAACATTGGGTGAATATAAAAACAGGAGGGGGGCGTAGCACAGTACCTCAGTAAATGATAAAATCGGTATATTTTTGAAATCATCACTGATTTAAAAAAAAAACCTTAGAATTATGTAGTAAAAGTGACTTTTTTTTTCAGTATACCGTTCTGTGATTTTTAACATAGTATTTATTTGTTGTAATCACCAACACGAGAATATAGGCCAGGTCTATCACTTTATTTTGCTGTCTTTATAGACCTGTGCTGTTTCCACCCCTAACCCCTGGCTGTCACCGATCTGTTGTCCATCACTATAGTTTTACCTTTTCTAGGATGTTACGTAAATGGAATTACACAGTATGTCGCCTTTGCACACTGGTTTCCTTTACCCAGCCAGATTGGGTTGAGAGCGATTTGTCCAAGTTGTTACATCTATCAGTCGTTGAAAACTGATCTTTAAAGACATTTTAATTTTGAATCATTATTTCCTAAACGTGAATCTGAATTCCTTAACAGTTCTTCAAGTAGTGTTTGGCTCAGGATTTTTGTGTTTAAAAGTTAAATAAATGGTAAAATATATAGGGAAAAATTACTGCTTCCACCTGATTGGTAAAAACCATGTGTGACATTAACATGCTTTTCTTTAGGGAAGGTTCTTGTTTTTAGTAGTTGATCCATATTAAAGCTCTGTAGAGTTGCCACAAAGTCCAGAGTTGAAAAAGGTGGCTGTTAAAATATCAGTTTCTAAAATGTGGCCGAAGATAGCGTGACCAGTCCTGGTTTGCCCAGGACTTTGCCAGTATTAGCAGTGAAAGTCTGGCTGCTCTCAGGAAACCCCTTGGTCCCAGTCAAACCCAGAATGGGACCAAGCGCCGTGGCTCATGCCTGTAATCCCAGCACTTTGGAAGGCTGAAGTGGGCAGATCACGAGGTCAGGAGTTTGAGAACAGCCTGGCCAAAATGGTGAAACCCCGTCTCTAATAATAGCCTGACATGGTGGTGCACGCCTGTAATCCCAGCTGCTTGGGAGGCTGAGGCAGGAGAATCGCTTGAACCCAGGAGGTAGAGCTTGCAGTGAGCCAAGATTGTGCCAATGCACTGCAGCCTGGGTGACAGTGAGACTGTGTCTGAAAAACAAACAAACAAACCCCAGAATGGTTGGTCACCCTATCTGAAAAGAGACACACAAAATCAGAGGATTCCAGTTCATCAGGTTTCAGTAGTGAACCATCGGCCAAGTATTTCATCTAATCTTAATTGCCTTTGGGTGCTTAGAGTCAAATCTCTAAGGTAACCAGAACCCAAACCACATGAGGTTTTTTAGATTAAGATCAGCACCTTGAATTTAAGGTTTTGTGGCTAGAGGTTTAGATTTGATTGGAATGACATCGTTAATTTTTGTTAAATTGTTGAATAAGCAACTTCCCAAGCCTTGTGTGTAGAAGCTAGATTAAAAGTCAAGTTTCTACTTAACCAGAATCTCTGTTTTGAGTTTTTAAATTCAACTGGTGATGTCTAAATCTTAAGGATATTGTAAGTTCCTTAACTAGTCTGTTCCGTTTTCCTGAGTTTTCACATCACCTCTCTACCTCTTGTGTAGATTTTTTTTATTTTTTATTTTGAAACGGATTTTCGCTCTTGTTGCCCAGGCTGGAGTGCAGTGGCACCATCTCGGCTCCGCAACCTCTGCCTCCTGGGTTCAAGCGATTCTCCTCCCTCAGCCTCCTGAGTAGCTGGGTTTACAGGCACATGCCAGCGCACCTGGCTAATTTAGTATTTTTAGTAGAGATGGGGTTTCTCCATGTTGGTCAGGCTGGTCTCGATTTCCCGACCTCAGGTGATTTACCCGCCTCTGCCTCCCAAAGTGCTGGAATTACAGGCATAAGCCACCGCATCCAGCCCTAGATTTCTTTATAGAGCATCTGTCTATAAGCAGATTACTTAGTTTTCCTGATGTCTTCATTGGAATGTAAGCTTTGTGAAAGCCAGGGGCCCTATGTGTCATCTTTCCCACTATGTCTTAGATCTTAGAGCAGCCCATCGTAATTTCTAATAAGTAATTGTGGAATTGGATGAGAACATGAATATGAGTCAGTTTTACAATGCTGCATGCTTCCCAGATTATTTTAACAGTCTAGGGGATGTGGAAAGATTTTAAAAACGTTTAAAAGTCCACGTTTTGTTTGATATTATTCAGAGGAAGTGAAAATGTGGTCTTTAAAAAATTTTGTTGCCCGGGTGTGGTGACTCACGCCTGTAATCCCAGCACTTTGGGAGGCTGAGGCGGGTGGATCACCTGAGGTCAGGAGTTCAAGACCAGCCTGGCCAACATAGTGAAACCCCGCCTCTACTAAAAATATCAAAAATTAGCTGGGCATAGGGGCGGGCACCTGTATTCCCAGCTGCTCGGGAGGCTGAGGCAGGAGAATGGCGTGAACCTGGGAGGCAGGCGGAGCTTGCAGTGAGCCGAGATCGTGCCACTGCACTCCAGCCTGGGCGAAAGTGTGAGACTCTCAAAAAAAAAAATTGTTTCATTAACCCTCTATGAGGGAAGGGAATTTAGAATGGTGACATTAAACCTTCCTTTAAAATGGCAATTCAGAACCAGTGGAGAGAGCTGAAAGTGAGAGTAGATTTGGATTTGGAAAAATTCCCTCTACTTCTCATACACATCACCTTCTCCCAACACAGGCACTTTGTAAAGGCATAGAGCAGGGTCTGAGGAGATTGGGTTGGTGAAAGAGAGAACTGAGTCACTTGAGATTAGTACTTGGTAAGCAAGAGAGTGCTAATGAATTATTTAAAATCTGTGTAACCTGAGTGTAAACCAATACATAGACTAAGTTAGTGCTTCTTAGAGCTTAGGGAGCATAGGAGTCTCCTGGAGAATTAGAAGAAACAGATTTTCCTAGCTCCGGCCCCAGACGTTCTGATTTAGTGTGGTGTAGAACTCAGGAGTCAGTAATATTAATGGACAGTCTTGAGTATTTGCTGATGCAATTGGTCTGAGGACCATACTTTGGAAGACCTGCTTTAGATAGTAGACAGGACAGTAATTTAAAATAGGCAAATATGGTTTATTTTTAAAATGGTAAAACTAGAAAGATACTGATTTTATGTGTTTAAAAAAAAAAGTCTGCATCTGACTGCTATGGTTATCCAAGAAGGCACCCCAGAATACCTGTTGGCCACCGCTGTTTGGTATATGCAAAAATGTGTAGTTTAAAAGAGTCTTTTTGGGCTTGCACTGAGGAGCCAACCTGTTTTATACAGTGAAAATATTGGTATATTTAAGTTAACCATTCTGTTCCAGTGCAGGATTCAGTAACATCTATTCTGTAAGTTTCAGTTGTGATATTTCTTAAAGATTCAAAGATGGATCCTGGGAATTTGATTTAGCCTCCATTTCATCTGGGAGTTAATCCTCACAGCAACCCTGTGAGATAGGTTAATAATTAAACCCTCCTGTTCACACATATTTCATTAATCCTTACAGCAACCTGAGAGATAGTTTAATAATTAAACCTACTCCACAGATGAGGAAACTGAGGCCCAAGAGGTTCAGTGATTCGCCCAAGGTTATAACAGCAAGAATTGGTGGTGAAACAAGAATTCAAATCCAGATTGGTCTTAATAGTGAGCTCTCATGTGTGATAGAAATTAGATACCACTTTGAGGACTTTGGGAGCCAGTGGTGAATGTACTTACTTTAGGCTCTAAATACTCTGTGTAATTTCTTGGTCATTTTGTTCTTAGAGAGGTGGTGATCTTAATAAAGTTTTTACTTTATTAAGTAAATAAAAGTTTTTACTTATGTTACAACTAAAACAATTCTTTAAACTTTCATAACTTGAAGTTTTAAATCATAAAATTAGTTGAAAAAGATGTAATTGCCAGTGTATCATAAATACTGGTATTTTAAAATAAAGCTGCTTTATCACTTTTAAGGAAAGCCCTTGTAATTTAGTGCATTGTAATAGTGTATTGAGCTGATGTCCACCATGATCCCTGTAAACATAGGTGAACTATGCAAATACAAGTTTTTCTTCTTGAAAATGTGTTACATTTCCTCTACAACACTTTATGCTAATAAATGTTTATGAACCTCTTTTGATGATCCTTTCATTTCTTGTAAATTTTTGTATATAACTTGAAATGTTTAATTTGCTGTAATCATAAGGCATCAAATGTTCATGGTTTTTTTCTGGACTATTTTCACATTGTTAGTACTGATTAGTTGACCAAAACAGCAAATTGCATACATTGATACTTACAGTAAAATTTCACTGGAATTGTACCTCCTAAAAAAAATGGGAGAAAACATAATGGCCTCAATTAAAGGAGGCTGCATTTACCAATCTTCCAAATTGTCCTTTTTTGTTTTTGTGGCTTCCCAAAAGTGTTGACAAATAGGTTTAATGTATTTAAAGGTTATTGAATGTAGTGGACCAAACTATTGAGGATAGGTGAGAGACGCCGCTTCTGTAAGTGTGATAAGGGAAGATGGGGAAGAGCAGGATACACTGCAGGTGTGCACACAGGTATGTTGATGTTATGAAAATCGGAATTTGATCTAGGAAGCAATTTTTAAAGTTATTTTGAGACAGGGTTGCTGGCCTCAAGCAGTGCTCCCACCCTGACCTCCCAAAGTGCTGGGATTACAGGCGTGAGCCACCATGCACATCCTAAAAAGCAATTCTTGGACTATCTGTGGCCTATATGCTCCTTGGAGAGTTTTTGTGGGTACCCTTGGCATACAGGTAGGTACCTCAAATGGAAGACAGCTACTGAAGAACTCTTGCTGGAAGACATCAGATGTTTATCCTAGCACTGTTAACTGCAGATAAATATGTCCATCAGTTAGTACAGATGAATGTATTCTCTTGATATAATACTGTGTAGCAGTTAAGTGAGTTGCAAAACGAAAGGATATGTGTGAAAAAAAAGTTGACAGGTGAGGACTATAGTGGGGCATCAGGGGTTATGCATAAAAGTAAGGCAATGAAGGTAAATATTTGATTTTTAAATGTTGTCAACCCAAGGAGGTAAATATGTAGATGTTAAATTCTTTGTGCTTGGTATTTTTTAAATTTCCCCAAAATATCTCTGAAACAAACATCTGTGGGAAGAATATTGTGACTAACTTGGTGAAAGGACAAAGTATTAATAAAAGGTGCCGGTGAACAGCCATACTCAAATCATGCCATCTAAAATAGGTATTTAAGATTTCATTTCTGCTACCAGAAGCCTGTCTTGTTATTGTATATATTGATTTGTCTTTTTTTTTTTTTTGAGACGGGAGTCTTTCTCTGATGCCCAGGCTGGAGTGCAGTGGCATGATCTCAGCTCACTGCAAGCTCCGCCTCCCGGGTTCATGCCATTCTCCTGCCTCAGCCTCCTGAGTAGCTGGGACTGCAGGCGCCTGCCACCACACCCAGCTAATTTTTTGTATTTTTAGTAGAGACGGGATTTCACCGTGTAATGTTAGCTAGGATGGTCTCGATCTCCTGACCTTGTGATCCACTCGCCTCGGCCTCCCAAAGTGGGATTGCAGGCGTGAGCCACCGCGCCCGGCCTGTATATATTGATTTAAACACTTCAGTTCCTGTATGATTCTCTTAGCCAGGGCCATGATGGGATTCCCTGGGGATAGGTTAAGTTGTGGTGTCTAAAACCTAAGTCCTTTGACTTTAAGAAGTATCTGCCAAGATTTGCCAAGATTTCCTAGATGCTAAAGTTTTCCAAAGTTCTTAACTGAAATATTTTCCTTTTGAATTGTCAGTGATGTAGATACAAACACTAGATTCTTCATAATTTTATTCACACGATATACTGGGCTGAAAAAGATAATTTCTTGATTAAAAAAACACCTATTAAATGATCACCCAGTAGTGAATATTTATTTTATTGTTTATTTTTGAGACTGAGTCTCACTGTTGCCCTGGCTGGAGTGCAGTGGTGTGATCTTAGCTCACTGCAACCTCCGCCTCCCAAGTTCAAGAGATTCTCCTGCCTCAGCCTCCTGAGTAGCTGAGATGACGGGCGTGTGCCAACACACCTGGCTAATTTTTGTATTTTTAGTAGAGATGGGGTTTCACCATGTTGGCCAGGCTTGTCTTGAGCTCCTGATCTCAAATAAGCCACCCTTCTTGGCCTCCGGAAGTGCTGGGATTACAGGCATGACGCACCGCGCCCGGCCGAACATTTAATTGATTGTAGAACTTGAATATCTCTTGCAGTGACACTTTGGTTATCACTTGATCAGAAAAATACTCGTCCCAGCTCAAACATTACCTTAGAATAGAAAGTGAGAATTATTTCATGACGGGCAAATTATGGGTACAAACTAAAATGACTTCCAAGATTGTGATTAATGAGAAATGCTCCTGAAGTAAGGTAAATGTTTGCCCTTTCTCACGTGGCAACCTATGAATTGGAGGTACGGGTGCTTGATTTGATGTTGAGCTGTACATTATAAATTTACAGCTAGAACTTTTTCCAAATGCTGTCTTTAAAAGCAGAACCTTGAGGTCTACTCTCAAATTTTAAAAAGTGGAACCTTTTCAAGAATTACTTTTAATGCATTTGCAAATAGTAATTTGAAACTTCCAAATAGAGTTAGTAATGATAACAAAGTCAGCCTCTTTCCTGCTAATAATTTTCTATCTCAAACTATCTTATTAGCATAGCCCCTGTATTTGTGAAAAGATGGTAACTGATGATAGTACAGAGCATTTCCATCTTACCTCTATGGTAATGAGGATGACAATCATCCACTCCAAGCGGAGTGCCCTCTTCTCATTCAGGTGATTCCGCATTAGATCTGTTAGTTCCATGCAGTGCTGAAGTTTTTCATTCATGACCTATGTAAGAAAAATTTCAGTAACATGTATTTAAACAATTTAATACGGTCATACACATAAAAATTCTATAGCTATACAGTGAAAAATCCTGCTCCTCAGTCCTCTCCCCAAAGGCAGCCACCAACATTATCAGTTTCTTGTGAATCCGTCCAGAGACATTTTGTAATGTACAAATTTAACTGCAAGAAATACTTTGCATACTGAAGCTCTTCTATTTGTAAGATTTTGATGGAAGAACTAAAAATAGGTTTTTGAGTCCTAGTTTTTAGTAGCTGCCCTTTTTAGCAGTTAAAAGAGGCAAACTTGAAACATAATGTTTTTTAGCAAGACCTAAAGATAATTTACTTTCTACTAGAAAATCTACGCTTAACATTTGACCTGCTGTACACACACCACTAGATGGCATTGCTTTCAACTGAACTGCAACAGTTGTGCATTCCGATGCCTCCAAACAAGCTGGCTGTGGGGGTTCAAAGAAAATAAAAGTCCCTGAATTCAAAATTTGGATGTGACAACTTTTTTTTTTGTTGTTGTTGTTGTTTGAGATGGAGTCTCCCTCTGTCGCCCAGGCTGGAGTGCAATGGCGGATCTCGGCTCACTGCAAGCTCTGCCTCCTGGGTTCACGCCATTCTCCTGCCTCAGCCTCCCAAATAGCTGGGACTACAGGTGCCCGCCACCACGCCTGGCTAATTTTTGTGTTTTTAGTAGAGATGATGTTAGCCAGGATGGTCTCGATCTCCTGACCTTGTGATCCGCCCGCCTCGGCCTCCCAAAGTGCTGGGATTACAGGCGTGAGCCACCGTGCCAGGCCTGGATGTGATAACTGTTAAATACCTACCTAATATCTTTATATATCACTTGCTACTGGAAATCCTGAAAGCAAAATTTTAAAACAGTTTGTCTCATGGGTATGCTGAAGTTACAGGTTTGGTCAGTGAACATTAAGAGATGAATCACAGGTACGTGTTCAGGGGTTGATTGGAATGTGTTACTGCACCATGTTACGATTTTTGCACATAGCATTAAACTGCCTTACTAGGCTGGGCTCGGTGGCTTATGCCTGTAATCCTAGCATTTTGGGAGGCTGAGGCAGGAGGTGCACTTGAGCTCAGGAGTTGGAGACCAGCCTGGGCAACACAGTGAAACCCTGTCTCTACAAAAAAATTAGCCAGGCATGGTGGTGTGTGCCTGTAGTCCTAGCTACTTGGCGGGGATGAGGTGGGAGGATTGCTTGAGCTTAGGTGGTCAAGGCTGCAGTGAGCCAAGATCATGCCACTGCAGTCCAGCCTGGGTGCCAAAGTGAGATCCTGTCTCCAAAAAAAAACTGTCTTACTCACAGAACCACAGGACTAACTGACTGAACCACACTCCACCATTTGCCCCTATTTCCAGGCGTTATGGTCACCCTGTAGTTTCTAATCTGTACAGATGTGTAGAGCATGCCTCTTCCCTCTTCCTTTCCCCTCCCTGTTTTCCTTTACTCTTGCCCTTTCTTAATGTCTGTTTCTATTTGGCTGCTTGATCTTGGTCTTTAATGTTCATCCTTAAGCTTGCTTCTCTCTTCAGACTACTGATTCAGCCTCTTGCATTTTCTTTCAACTTGGGCCAAAAAACAGGCAACGTTTTCTTCCTCCACTACCTCGTCATCATCCAATTTATTCCTTAACTTTAGTTTATATTACCGCAACTCTCCTAAACGTCCCAAAGTCTATTATTAAGTCTAACAACTTAGCTTCGAACCTCAACGCAAGCATCTGACAACACACTGAAATGTGCAAGCAAGAGTCCCTATGGCTGGGGGCAGTGGCTCTTGCCTATAATCACAACACTTCGGGAGGCTGAGGCAGGAGGATCATGAGGTCAGGAGATCAAGACCATCCTGGTTAACAGGGTAAAACCCCATCTCTACTAAAAATACAAAAAAATTATCCGGGCGTTGTGGCGGCCCCTGTTGTCCCAGCCAGTCAGGAGGCTGAGGCAGGAGAATAGTGTGAACCCAGCCGGGAGGTGGAGCTTGCAGTGAGCCAAGATCGCGCCACTGCACTCCAGCCTGGGCGACAGAGCGAGACTCCGTCACACACACACAAAAAAGTCACTATTACCACAGCATGCTTTCTATTTATTTAGGTATAGAGGCATGTACGCGTCGAGCATGCAGATTAAGGGAGCAAAGAAAAAACCAGGAGAGGCTTCACAGAGGTAGGAAATGTGAATTAGGCTTTAAAAGGCAGTGGACACGAAGAAAAGGTGGGATGCTGGTGGGGTTATGGGGGGATGAAGGGAGCATGTCAAGCATAGGAAACAGCACACAGACAAGCATAGCTAGATTGTGGACAACCTAGAAGAAAGTGCTTGGAAGTGAGGTTAAGAAGGTAAGTCAGCTGGGGGCGGTGGCTCCCATCTGTAATCTCAGCATTTTGGGAGGCCAAGGCAGGCGGATCACTTGAGGTCAGTCTAAGACCAGCATGGCCAACATAGCGAAACCCCGTCTCTACTAAAAATAGAAAAATTAGCTGGGTGTGGTGGCAGGCACCTGTAATCCCAGCTATTTGGGAGGCTGAGGCAGGAGAATCACTTGAACCCAGGAGTTGGCGGTTGCAGTGAGCCAAGACCACGGCATTGAACTCTATCTCAGAAAAAAAGAAGTTAGTACCAGATTGTGAGAGGTACTGTGTACTACATATGGTATAGGCAGAACCATGTCCCCCACCCCAAAGAGATTTATGTCCTAATTCTTGGAACCTGTGAATATAATATGGCAAAGGAGAATTAAGATTGTATAAGAAATTAAAGTTATTAATTAGCTGACCTTAAGATGAGATAATCCTAGATTATCTGGTTAAGCCCAATGTAATCACAAGGGTCCTTAAAAGTGGAAATGCGGGGCAGAAGAGTTCAGAATGATACAATATGAGGATTCCACAGGCCTTTGCTAGATGGAGGAAGGGGCCATGAGCAAGGAATATGGGTGGCCTCCAGTCACTGGAAAAGGTGAGGAAATGGATTCCACTCGCAGTCTCCAAAGAGGAATCAACATCTTAACTTTAGGCCATGCCAGACTTCTGACCTACAGAACAGTAAGATGATAAATTTCTGTGAAGCAGCAGTAGGAAAGTAGCATGTCATGCTAGAATATCTGAACTTCATTCTGCAGGTAATGGGGAGGCCTTTGTTCAATCTGGAAGTACTTGTTTTAACATTTACTGTACTACGCTGGGCAGAGAGGAGACAGAATGGTGAAATAGACACGTGTCTGTCTTGCAGCCAAAGGGTGCAGAGAGACTGGGAAAAGGTCCAGTCTGGAAACTGAGAGAGTCAAGAAGGAATCAGACAAGTCCAGGTGGGAAAGGAAGATGAGGGGCTGTGTGGATGAACATTAATAGTTGGGGGCTTGAAGACGGGTCAGTATGGTATTCCCCTGTTTCACCAGCCTAGGGCCTATCATATAGGCTTTCAATAAATGTTTGCTAATGAATCCATGATACTTAGAGGGAACTAAAAACATTGTTTGACTGGATATGGAAGGTGAAGGAGAAAAAGGACACCCAGATGACTTTTAAGTTTCTGGTTGAATGACTAGATAGGTGAGGCTAGAAGGTCCTCCCATGAGCTGAAATAGAGAACTGAAAAGGTTTACCATTTTCTGGGGTGGGGGGGAATTTCAAAAGTTTCATTTTGAAATCTTAATCATTGACTAATTCTACAAATATTTTTTGCGGACATACTGTGAGGCCTTTGCCAAGAACAGGCAAGAAAATAATCATGGTCTCCGATCTCATGGGGCTTACATTCTAGTGGAAAATGGTACACACAATTTTTAAAAGGATGCGATGAGATATGTAAATGAGGAAGATCTGTGAGATTGAGGGGCAACTGGAAAAGTCTGGAAGGCAGACGAGACTGGGATGAGAGAGACATTTGAAAATCACCAGGAGAAGGTGGGATTAGAAGTCATGATAACGAACAAGTGTTCACGGAGTAGGTGGCATGGGGACAGAAGCCTCAACGACAGGACTTCAGGGGATACTGACGTGAGAAAATGGAGCGAGGGATCCACTGCCAACTAGTTTCTGTCCCGTGACACTGTGTAACTGCTCTCTGCATCTGGACCTCTGTACTCAACTTCTTAGCATGTCTTACGCCTACTCACCCCTATTTTCTCAAGACCCTTTCTTCTACTTTTTGAGGGGGAATAAAAAACCCCGCTACTCTTTGTTCCATTTTTTTTTTTGAGGCGGAGTCTTGCTCTGTCACCCAGGCTGGACTGCAGTGGCACAATCTCCCCTCACTGCAAGCTCTCCCTCCCGGGTTCATGCCATTCTCCTGCCTCAGCCTCCCGAGTAGCTGGGACTACAGACGCCCGCCACCACGCCCAGCTAATTTTTTTGTATTTTTAGTAGAGACAGGGTCTCACCATGTTAGCCAGGATGGTCTGGATCTCCTGACCTTGTGATCCGCCCTCCTTGGCCTCCCAAAATGCTGGGATTACCGGCATGAGCCACCGCACCCGGCCTGTTCCATCTGTTTTCTTAGAAGACTGTAAAGCTGGCTGAAGGGCAGGACCAATTCTTACTTTTCTTTTGTATTATGTATAATGCCAGCACTATGCTGAGCCTAAGGCAGGGTGAACTCTCAACCCCTTCTAAATAACCTTGACATAATCCAACGAGTCTGAACTGCCTTCGGGATGCTGAGAAAAAACTCTGAGAAATGTAGTTTGAGACCTTTTAGGTATGCTTCATAACTCATGCAGAAGACTTAACACCAAAAAAGATGTCCCACAGTGAGACTGGGGAATGAAATAAAGAACAATTACTTACTCAGATTACTCCAATTGATTAATTAATATTATTCTGGAATAGTTGAATCACTCAATTCAAACCTGAGTAATTCAAGTTTTGGGTGCTACTATAAACAGAAGTTTTAAAATTTCATTTTCCAATTGTGTATTTGCAGTATAACGAAAGATAACCGTTTTTATACATTGATCTTGAGACCTTGATAAACTCACTTATTCTGGTAGCTTCTTTGTAGATTCTTTCAGGTCTTCTACATACAAGATCATACTGCCTGTAAATAAATTCAGTTCTAGTTCTTCCTGTAGGAGACTTTATCTTATTTATTAATTATTTTTTTGGAGATAAGTCTCACTCTGTCACCCAGGCTGGAGTGCAGTGGTGCCATCTCAGCTCATCGGAACCTTTGCCTCCTAAGTTCAAGTGATTCTAGTGCCTCAGCCCCTCAAGTAGCTGGGATCACAGGCATGCACCACCACGCCCGGCTAATTTTTGTATTTTTAGTAGAGACAGGTTTCACCATGTTGGCCAGGCTGGTCTTGAACTCCTGGCCTCAAGCGATCCTCCCACCTTGGCCTCCCAAAGTACTGGGATTACAGGTGTGAGCCACCACGCCCGGCCCTATAAGAGGTTTTAAATCCTGGGGATATAAATAGAGCCACCCGTGAAGGACTGGTGATATGTCTGGGTGACATTGCTTATGGCTTTCTCCACAGGTGTAGGGTGCCAGGGACTGGGGTGGCTTTTGATTCTTCCAGCTGCTCATGTGCACAGAGGTATAGATGTGAACCCCTTCATGGAGGGACTCAATGTCAAATTGGCCTCGATACCAGAATGAAGAGTACATTCAGTAGAGGCAGAAGGGGCTTGGGCAGCCTGCTTGTTCTCAACGGGTGTCCTTTCTATAACTGCAGTTGATCTCAGCCATGAAACAGCTGACCACTTAGTTGTCAAGGTACTCTTCACTCAGGTGGGTATCCTCAGTTGCAGACTTGACTTCAGTAATTCCATCTTGAATACTGAGGATGGACAGATAAAAAATGCCACCCAGGTAAAAGATCAGATCATTAAATTTCGCATTAACGTTCTCGTCTAAGCTGAGACCAGCGGCATTTGGCTTGCTGACAATTCAGAACACAATGAGATCAGTAATGGTTCCACCAACTTTGATGGCCTGAAGCTGGCAACCATTAAAGTAACTGGTAGTATGAGGATCATGTAGGTCAGGGGTCATAAAGTAGGTTTCCAGAATTTTCTCCATCTTTTTCAAAACCAATGTGGTAGGCAGATTTCTAAGATGCCACCCAAAGACTCCCCACCTCCTGGTGTTCACCTTTGTGTCATCCCCTACCCTCGAGCTTAGGTTCAGTCTAATAACTTGCCTTTTTTTTTTTTTGAGACGAAGTTTTGCTGTTTCATCCAGGCTGATCTTGGCTCACTGCAACCTCTGCCCCCTTAGGTTCAAGCGATTTTCCTGCCTCAGCCTCCCAAGTGGCTGGGATTACAGGCGTCTGCCACCATGCCCAGCTAATTTCTGTATTTTTAGTAGAGACAGGGTTTCACCATGTTAGCCACGCTGGCCTTGAACTCCTGACCTCAGGTGATCCACTCACCTCGGCCTCCCGAAGTGCTGGGATTACAGGTGTGAGCCACCACGACTGGCCATAACTTGCTTTTTAATTTTTTTTTTTTTTAAAGAGATGGGCGGGGGTATCACTATGTTGACCAGGCTGGTCTTGAACTCCTGGCCTCAAGTGACCCTCCCATCTCAGCCTCCCAAAGGGCTAGGATTATAAGCATGAGCCACTGCACCTGGCCCTAACTTGTTTTTAACAAAGAGAACACAGCAAAAATCACTTCTGTGATTAGGTTGCAAAAGACTGTGACTTCTGTTTTACTAGCATTCTCTTCCTGACAGTCTCTCTTGCTCTCTGTATTAGTCCAGTCTCTCACTGCTATAAAGAAATACGTGAGACGGGGTAATTTATAAAGAAAAGAGGCCTAATTGGCTCATGGTTCTGCACTGTTCTACAGGAAGCATGATGCTGGCATGTGCTTGGCTTCTGGGGAAGCCTCCAGAAACTTACAATCATGGTGGAAGGTGAAGGGAGGGCAGGTACCTTACATGGCAGAAGCGAAGAAGAGCGAACAAGGGGAGATGCAGGTGCTACACACTTTTAAACAACCTCACGAGAACTCACTATCACAAGAACAGCACCAAGGGGATGGTGCTAAACCACTCATGAGAAATCTACCCTGATGATCCAATCACCCCCCACCAGGACCCACCTCCAACACGGGGCATTACAATTCGACACAAGATTTGGGCAGGGATACAGATCTAAACCATATCACTCCCCTACTTGTTCATTCTGATGAAGCACACTGCCATGTTGTGAGATGCTCTATGGAGAAGCTTCTGGACAACAGCTTATGAGGAACTGAGGCCTCAATCTAATAGCCTGAGAGGAACCAAATCCAGCCAATAACCACGAGTGAACTAGGAAGTGAATCTCTGAGATGACTGCAGCCTTGTGAGAAACACAGAATCAGAGGACCCAGCTAAGCTGCACTGATTCCTGACCCACAAAAACTTAAATAGTAAGTGGTGTTTCTTTTTTCTTTTTATTTTTTGAGACAGTCTCACTCTGTCACCCAGGCTGGAGTGCAGTGGTGCAATCTCAGCTCACTCCAACCTCTGCCTCCTGGGTTCAAGTGATTCTCGTGCCTCAGCCTCCAGAGTCAGCTACTTGGGACTACCGGTGCATGCCACCATGCCCGACTAATTTACGGGGTTTCACCATGTTGGCCAGGCTGGTCTTGAACTCCTGGCCTCATGTGACCTGCCTGCCTTGGCCTACCAAAGTGCTGGGGTAACAGGCGTGAGCCACCGTGCCCAGCCAGTAAGTGGTGTTTCAGTCCACCAAGTTTTGGGGTAATTTGTTACACAGCAATAGCTAACACAACCACAGGAAATACCTCAACTGTATAAAGCTTTTAGTATCCCTCCCTTTCCTCCTCTGGATCTTCAGCCTGTGTGCACAGTCGACACCCAGGAAAGTCCAGTGCTTTTCATGTTTGACCAGACAGTTGGACTGTCAAACCGGTGTCTAATTACACCTTTGTTATCTAAAACTGTGTTGATGGAGTCCACTGAATTTGATTCCTAAACCATCACTAATCAATCTTTCTGTGTCAGCTAAAAGCAACATAGCTTGGTTTTCTTGCCCTGACCAGTGGTGATGATCTCTACTGTCCTGTGCTGGAAGACACCTACAGAGGAATAGGTGGTACCAAGATCAGTGACAACTGCAGATAGCTTTGATGTGGTTTTGCAAAGGGCGGTGTCTAGCTTAGAGGAAAAAAATGTAGACACTAAAGTGGAACATAGCATTCAATAAGCCATGGTAGGTTTCTGAAATTATAAATCATGTATTTTTTATTTTTATTTTTTTGAGACAGGGTCTCACTCTGTCACCTAGACTGGGATGTAGTGGCGTGATCATGGCTCACTGCAGCCTCAAACTCCTGGGCTAAAGCAATCCTCCTGCCTCAACCTCCCAGGGTAGCTGAGACTACAGGCACATGCCATTATACCTGGCTAATTTTTAAAAAAAAAAAGGTTAGTAGAAATGAGGTCTCATTGTGTTTCCCAGGCTAATCACTTATTTTTGATGTGATACAAGGTGAATGTGGGGATTGGTAGGAAATATGATTGAAAAACAGAAACAATAGGAAGGACCTTGTATATCAAGCCAGAACACTTGAGGCAATGAGGGAAACTGGAGGTATTAAAATTAGTTGGAGGGAATCAGAAAAGACAATCAGTAGACACTAATATCAAGAGGTATCTGAGGTTAGGTATTATTAGATGATGTTAGAGCAACCATCATAAAAATGATTCAACAAGCAATTCTGAACACATTTGAAACAAACGAAAAAGCAGGAAGTCTCTGCAAAGAAACAAGATACAAATAAAAAAACATGGAAATTTTAGAACTGAAAAATACAATAAATGAAATAAACTCAATGTTGGGCAGCAGAACGAATGTAACAGAGGAAGGAATCAATCAACTAGAATATGAAACAAAGGACATTACCCAATCTTAACAGAGACAAAATATACTGGAAAAGAAGTGAACAGAGCCTCAAAGACCTTGTGAAATGATAATAAAAGATAAAATGTAGATGTCATAGAATTATGGCAGATTTCCGTCAGAAATCATGGAGGTCAGAAGGAAGTGGCATGGCATTTTTCAGGTGCTGAAAGAAAGAAAACTGTCTACCTAGAATCCTATTTCTAGGAAAATATCCTTCAAGAATGAAGAGAAAATTAATACACTCTCAGATGAAGACAAACTAAGAGAATTTGTCTCACTAGACTTACCTTAAAAGAATGGCTAAATAAAGTTCTTAAAAAAAAAAAACAGTAAAAGAAATCTTAGAAGATCAGAAGGAGAAAAGAACAGAAAGAATAAAAACATGGGCACATACAACTGACTTTTCTTAGTTTTCTAAATTATGTTTGATGGTTGAAGCAAAAATTATAACATTATCTGATGAAGTTTTCTATGTCTGCAGAAGAATAGTTAAGAAAATTATAAATACGGAAGGGTAAAGGAATATAAAAGAAATAAGAATTCTTTTTTTTTTTCTGCATCCAATCATCCATTAGGGAAATAAAGATTCTATACTTCATTTAATCTGCAAGATGTTGAAATCAGTAGATTGTAATGTTATATACGTAAGATGTAATAACCAGAGCAACTACTAAATATCTATGCAACGAGATATATTAAAAAGTAACATCAAAATGAAATACCAAAAAATTGTTTCAGTAACCACAGGAAGACAGGAACTTTGATACAAGCAACAATTTGGATGGATCCAAGTTGAGGGCATTATGCTCTGTGAAAAAAGCCAGTTAAAAAGTCACATACAGATCGAGACCATCCTGGCTAACACAGTGAAACCCCGTCTCTACTAAAAATACAAAAAAAAATTAGCTGGGCTTGGTGGCGGGTGCCTGTAGTCCCACCTACTCAGGAGGCTGAGGCAGGAGAATGGCGTGAACCCGGGAGGCAGAGCTTGCAATGAGCCAAGATTGAGCCACTGCACTCCAGCCTGGGCAACAGAGCAAGACTCCGTCTCAAAAAAAAAAAAAAAAAAAAAGTCACATACTGTATGACTATCTATATAACATCCTCAAAATGACAAAATTATGGAGATGGAGAAGAGATTACTCACTGCCAGGGGTTAGGGACAGTCCGGGTAGGGGGAGGGCAGTGTGACTATACAGGGTAGCATGAGGAAAAGTGATAAAACAGTTTTGTGTCTTTTTCTTTTGTTTTTTTTGAGATGGAGTCTCGCTGCAACGCCCAGGCTGGAGTGCAATGGCACGACCTCAGCTCACTGCAACCTCCACTTCCTGGGTTCAAGCGATTCTGCTGCCTCAGCCTCCCGAGTAGCTGGGACTACAGGCACGCGCCACCACACCCAGCTAATTTTTGTATTTTTAGTAGAGACAGCGTTTTACCATATTGGCCAGGCAGGTCTCGAACTCTTGACCTCAAGTGATCTGCCCACCTCTAGCCTCACAAAGTGCTGGGGTTACAGGCATGAGCCACCGCACCTGGCACAGTTTTGTGTCTTGATCATGTGGTTGCATGGATCTATAGATGTGGCAAAATGTCACAGAACTATGTGCACACATTGTACTAATGTCAATTTTCTGTTTTCTATGCTCTTTCCCCATGTGGTCTACCTCCATCACTACAGCTTTTTTTTTTTTTTTTTTTTTTTTTTTGAGACGGAGTCTCACTCTGTCATCCAGGCTGGAGTGCAGTGGCTCGACCTTGGCTCACTGCAACCTCCACCTCCTGGGTTCAAGTGATTCTCCTGCCTCAGCCTCTCGAGTAGCTCAGACTATAGGAGCATGCCACCATGCCTGGCTAATTTTTGTATTTTTAGTAGAGACAGGGTTTCGCCATGTTGGCCAGGCTGGTCTCAAACTCCCAACCTCAGGTGATCCATCCGCCTCAGCCTCCCAAAGTGCTGGGATTTCTTAATACACGTCTCTTTTCCCGACTTTGCTTCTGCCCTTCTAAATGCCTGCATGACGGAGCTAATTGGATATCTTGTTGCTACTCTAATCTCAGCATATCTTAGATTTAGTCTGTCACCTCCCCTCTCTGACCTCTCATTATTGTTTTTCCACCTTTCTACTTGTCACCTCCAGGCAAACATCAGTCATCCTTTATTCTTTCTTCTCCATGGCCTGCCATTACCCATCACTTGATTTGTCTTACATGATTCTTTCTTAAATTTATTTCTATTCTCACTGTCACCATGACAGATCAGGAGCAGTCATGAACTCTTGCTTGAAACTTGACAAGAACTTCCTGATGGACCATTAGGCTTCCAAACTCTCATCTTATTCACCAACCTTATCTAGTCTGTAGAGCTAATATCAGAAGATCCTTTGACACAAAAAATTGAAGTGACTGTACAGAGGACAAGAAGGGGAAATATAAAGAGATTTGAATGGAAGTCAAACAAGATATTTCTCTGCAAGCAGTTAAACATATTCAACTTATAGGCGACAACGTGTCTTTTTCTCTCATTAAAAGTGCAAAATACGTACCTTAACTCTTCGGCCAATGCTAAGGAATTGACACATTTTATCGTAAAGTCCTTCCAGGTTTTCTCTGTCCCAGTAGAAATCAGGAGTAATCAGGAAGTCTGAACTCAAGTTTATACGGTGCCTTTAAAAAGGAAAATTATAACTTTTTATTTATCTTGAATTAAAAATCATTGTTTCTATTGTATTTAATATTTACATAGTGCTTTATGAGAACTTTTTTTTTTTTTTTTTTGGTAAGAGAGAGGGTCTTGCTATGTTACCCGGGATGGAGTGCAGTGGTGTGATCACAACTCACTGCAAACTGAACTCCTGGGCTCAAGCTGTTCTCCTGCCTCAGCCTCCCATGTAGCTGGAACTACAGGCATGTGGCATTGCATGTGGCTGAAAACATTTGTTAATGCTGACTTTTGCAAAATACTGCTAACAAACATGTAAATAAAATTTACAAATGAGTTTCAAACTTCTGAACCAAATTAATTCAATCTTTAATACCAACATTATTTATGAAGTACACAGAAAAAAACTCATTTTGTTTTCAATTTTTATTTTTATTTTTTGAGACAGAGTCACTCTTGTCACCCAGGCTGGAGTACAATGGCATGATCTCAGCTCACTGCAACCTCTGCCTCCCAGATTTAAGCGATTCTCCTGCCTCAGCCTCCCAAGTAGCTGGAATTACAGGCGCCTACCATCACACCTGGCTAATTTTTTGTATTTTTAGTAAAGGGTTTTACCAAGTTGGCCAGGCTGGTCTCGAACTCCTGACCTCACGTGATCTGCCCACCTCAGCCTCCAAAGTGCTGGGATTACAGGCGTGAGCCACCATGCCCAGCCTAAGCTTTTTTTATTAAAAATTTTAGGGCCAGGCATGGCGGTTCATGCCTGTAATCCCAGCACTTTGGAAGGCCAAGGCGGGCAGATTGCTCGAGTCTGTGAGTTCAACACCAACCTGGACAGCACAGCGAAACCCTATCTCTACAAAAAATACAAGAACTAGCCAGGTGTGGTGGTGTATGCCTGTAGTCCCAGCTACTTGGGAGGCTGAGGTGGGAGGATCATGTGAACCTCGGAGGCAGAGGCTGCAGTGAGCCAAGACTGTGACACTGTACTCCAGCCTAGGCAACATAGTGAGACCCCATCTCAAAAAAAAAAAAAATTTAATATGTCCACACTTTTTTGTTTTTTATTAAAAAAATTTTTTAGAGATAATGTCTTCATATGTCACCCAGTTTGGAGTGCAGTGACACAATCATAGCTTACCGCAGCCTCAAACTCCTGGGCTCAAGTGATCTCCCTGCCTCAGCCTCCTGAGCAGATCAAGATATAAACAGGTAAAAATTGATAAATCTTACTCTTATTCTTATCTGTATCTTTCCCTATCAGTAATCCCTTCTAGTTTCCTCTGTATCCTTCCAGTGTTTATGCAAACACTAGACAAGCAAGCATACACATACACACTCTCTCAATTTCTACATTTTAATATAAGAAGTCTGTGCTTACTTTTTTTTCTGAGACAGAGTTTTGTTCTTGTTGCCCAGGCTGGAGTGCATTGGCGCGATCTTGGCTCACCACAACCTCCACCTCTTGGGTTCAAGCAATTCTCCTGCCTCAGCCTCCCGAGTAGCTGGGATTACAGGCATGTGCCACCACGCCCGGCTAATTTTGTATTTTTAGTAAAGATGGGGTTTCTCCATGTTGGTCAGGCTGGTCTTGAACTCCTGACCTCAGATGATCCACTGGCCTTGGCCTCCCAAAGTGTTGGGATTACAGATGTGAGCCACCGTGCCCAGCCTTTTTCTTTTTTGAGACAGAATCTTGCTCTGTCGCACAGGCTGGAGTGTAGTGGCATGATCCTGGCTCCACTGCAACCTTCGCCTCCTGGGTTCAACCAATTCTCATGCCTCAGCCTCCCAAGAAGCTGGGATTACAGGCGCACACCACGATTCCTGGCTAATTTTTGTATTTTTGGTAGAGATGGGGTTTCATCATGTTAGCCAGGCTGGTCTCGAGCTCCCGGCCTCAAGCAATCCACCTGTCTCAGCCTCCCAAAGTGCTGGCATTACAGGTGTGAGCCACCGTGCCTGGCCTTACACTTAGATGTTTAACTAAATAAAAATCTAAGTTATGAAAGTACACATAAACTGATGTGGTGGCTCACACCTGTAATCCCAGCACTTTGGGAGGCCTAGGGAGGAGGATTGCTTGAGCAAGGGTTTGAGACCCTGTCTCTACAAATTATTTTTAAAATTAGCTGGGTGTGGTGGAGCACTCCTGTGGTCCCAGCTACCCAGGAGGGTGAGACAGGAGGAATCCCTGAGCCCAGGAGATCAAGGCTTTGGTGAGCTATGATCATGCCACTGCACTCTAGTCTGGGTGACAAGCAAGACCCTGTTTTTTTTAAAAAAAAAAAAAAAAAAAAAAGTAACATATACATACCTGTTCACGATAAAAAAAAAAGGAAAATATCCTAGAGAAGGATTCAGAAAAATGGTAGGCTCTCTTATGCTCCCACACTACTTAAATCCTTTATTCTCCCCAAGGATAGGCCTGTAGAGACACTTTGCTGTGTACTTCCAGATCTTTCTGTATTCATACATGCATGTGTGTGCAAGCAAACACATGTACATGTGTATGCATATAAAGATAAACATGAATATTTTTATTTGCTTACACAAATGGGATCATACCCTATATAAATTTAGATTTAGTTTTTTTAATCTAATATTATTTGCCATGTTTATTTTCACAGATGTATCACATTCCTTATATTAACAAATAAGCATTTTTATTGTACAGGTAAGGAAACAGGATAGTAAAGGTAAGCCTTTATAGAAACTATTCACAAACCTACGTATATTTAGTCCTAACTATTCAGTTTGGATATTATAATTCACTACATCAATTTCTGCTTGCATGACCAAGAGAACAGGAGAGAAGAATCTCTCTACCCTACTTCTCAGAGAATTTGAGGCTTCAGATATGCTGCAGGATGCTCCTGATGGATGGGTTTTTAAGTTTTGTTGGTACCCTGAACTATAGGTCCTGAGCTATGAGAGATACACAGACAATGAAACACTGTATCACTTCTCTCCAGGCAGAGCATCTAAGGAGAATATGGAAAAACAAGTCTTAGGTGAACATTTGCAGTGAGCTCTGGTAACTCATTCCACAAGCTAGAAGGGATAAACTGGACAATGCTGCCTGTGAGAAAAACACCAACATCCGGGATGTTTCATTCCGTAAATCCTGGGACAACTACAAGAATAATAAAAGCTGAAAACCTTTCCAGATACTTATTTAAAATGATTCATCAGTTTTTAGACATAGTTATTCCCATTTTAACATCTCGAGGCATCTTAAAATTAATGGTGTCTGACAGGTGGCAGTTGAGACTTACTTGTCTTTGCGTTAAATAATTTATTTTCTTATGCTTTCCTTTTCATATATGCCCAAGAGGGAATGTGATATAATTTATATCCAGCTAAGATTAAAAGATATTTCAGTAAGTGTAAAATTTTAATCCTCTGATAAAAAAAGTATTGTCATAGTTTAACTGGCAGCAGTTTTTCTCTCCAGTGGCATCTTGGTGTCTCAGATTCAAAGAAACTTTTCTGTAGCAATTAAGTCTATTTAGCATTATGATGCAGTGATATATTTTTACAGAGAATTCCCATTAACCAAATTCAGGAATATGTCTTTCTACCTTCAAAGAACACCTACTGTGCTCCTTAATGTGGGTTTAATGTAGATGAATCGTGATCTCTTTTGCACATGCGTGATTTCTTTCAGTACAGTCTTAACACAGCCCAACTTCTTCTAATGGGTAAGAGTTCTCCCTGCTTATAATCAATGAAATGAAAACAGCTACAGTTCCCATAAAGGTGTAAATGTTTGCTCTTCACCACACAACTATGGGAATGTTTTCTTGAGATTGTTAAATATATGAAATATTTTATTTAGAGAGAAAACTTTTACCTTAGAGCAAAGAGTTCACCGATTTTCTGCATAACTTCTTCATGAGATAGTTTCACTTTCTTCCCAGCTTTTAAAGCCTAGTTGAGAGGGAATCGGAAAAACCAAAAAACCATGTATCTCTCTTTCTAATAAGCATTAGGTCAACAGGGCAAAATCTGAAGCGGCATAATTTGGATCCTATGTAAATATTTTTTAGGATGGCTGTCTCCCAGATTAATGTCTTAACTCACCTTGAAATTTCATAATTTTATTAGGTAGAAATTGTATATTCTCTTTTTTCATTTCCCTTCTCATCAGCATTTCGAATGATATATACATTCCTAATCTCTTAGTAGAAAAGCAGGGCCTCCTTTCCGAAGTATAATTAGATTACTCTTTCACAATAAAGACACGGTTAATTACAATATGATGATTTTTAATGTATACTGAAATTTCAATATAACTTTATATGTATTTTTCATACCACTATTTTTCTCATAATTTAGCAAAACACTTCCTTAAATCAGGAAAAGTGGTCATAATTTCCATTCTCAGAAAGAAACATTTCACTTTTTTCTTTAATTCAGTTACATTAAAAATACTGCAACTGATGGGCATGGTGGCTCGTGGCCTGTAATGCTAGAACTTTGGGAGGCCGAGGCAGGAGGATCGCTTGAGCCCAGGAGTTCGAGACCAGCCTGGGCAACATGGCCAGACCCCATTTCAATTATATTAATATTAAAAAAAAAATACTGCACCAACAGAGGAAACAATTTGAAGTTTTAAAAAGTAAAAAGTAATCAATATGAAGTTTCTTAATTTGTCATTTTATATGTAACTGGGAGTTCTTAAGTTTACTGTAGTTTTCTTATTGTTTATAATAATGTTGTTGTACTCCTAAACAATTGGCCCTCTATAAGTTCTGCAACTGCAGATTCAACCAACTGCAAATTGACAATATTTTGAGAAAAAAGAATGGTTGCATCTGTACCAAACATGTACAAACTGTTTTTTCTTGTTATTATTTCCTAAATAATACAGTATAACAACTATTTACATAGTATTTACATTATATTAGGTATTTTAGGTAATCTAGAGATGGTTGAAAGTATACATGAGGATATGCATAGGTTATATGTAAATATATACCATTTTATATCAGGGATTTGGACACTGGTAGATTCTGGTATCCAGTGGGGTCTTGGAACAAATCTCCCATGGATACTGATGGATAGCTATATATTGTTATATTCGGAAATTCATATTTTTTCCATATAAAAATCAATCCTTGAATAAGCATAAAATTGATATAATTACCTCAGGAATTGACTGAATAGATTCAATAAATTTATCCAGTGATGCTTCCCAAATTGCCAGTTTTACTGGGAAAAAAATTAATAATGGAACATTTCTTTATCATCATATTCACATGTATATAAAATACATAATTGCACAGCATCTTCACTACTATTTCACTAATAGTTTAAGAAAAAGTACTAAAGCCTTGAAAATATAATTTAAGAATAGTTAATTATCATAAAGGACAGAATTAAAGTGGATAGAGGAAACTGAATCGCTTTCCATGCCCTATTGGAAGACCAAAGCTACATTTAGTAGAACCCTTGATTTTCTAGTATTACATCTTGGAAACTGAGGAGGGTAGGGTACACCTTGATACCATGGGTAGCTCTGCAGATAGGGCGCAACTAAGACTTTCCTGGCCTCCCCTTCACTCCTCAGGACTAACAGTAAACCTCAGAAATCTCCGAAGCCCCTCAGAGTGGGATGGACAGGACGCTGCAGCAGCCACCTAAGGTAGACTGCTGGCAAAAGAAATTCTTAAAGAACTTGTATAGTTTTATTCGGGATGTGGATCTTTCAGAACAAACTTACAGCCACTGTGACTCTGGGTCCCATTCCTATGAAACACTAGAGTATGTTTTTCTACACTGGGACCTGTGCCCAGTCACACAAGGCTGGGCTTCTCTGTCTGGATTAGAGACTATCTAAGAATAACAATCGCATAGAGAGAAGAGAAAAAAACAAAGGCTAATATAATCATCATCTAAAAAATACTTTTGGAGAGGTTAAGCTTTATTAATACAATTAATAAGGAATGAGTAACTTCAGCACAGTACTATCTTTTATACTAGATATTTTTTCTGATGGAGGGAAAAAAAGGAAAAGGAATGCTAAGCCTTTGTTGAGTATTCTGAAAATATACCAAAATCGTGACTATTTAAACTTCCCTCAATGAAATGACAACTGTAGTACCCTATCCCATAAGCAGTAGTAACTTACCAGAAAGGCATAGAGCATTGGAGAAAGCAAACTTCTCTAGAATGGCATCGTCTAAATCCAGCTCTGAATTTAACTTGATTTCCCCCCTGTGAAGTTTTGACTGTCCCCTGTGAAAAGCAAAAAGATAATACCTTCTAAATCTTAAAAAGCACTTTAACTTTTCCTTTGAAAAAGACACCATATCATCTTTCTGGAGGTCATTTTGACAATTTGTATCAAGAGTGTTACAAATGTTCTCATATCCTTTGGTCCAGGTAATTCCCTTTCTAGGAGTTTATCCTAAGGAAATAATCTAAGATGCAAAGAGAAATTTGTATACAAGAAAACTTTTTTTTTTTTTTTTTTTTGAGACAGTCTCACTCTGCCGCCCAGGCTAGAGTGCAGTGGTGCGATCTCAGCTCACTGCAACCTCAGTCTCCTAGGTTCAAGCGATTCTCCTGCCTCAGCCTCCCTAGTAGCTGGGATTACAGGCATGTGCAACCACACCCAGCTAATTTTTTTGTATTTTTAATAGAGATAGAGTTTCACCATGCTGGCCAGGCTGGTCTTGAATTCCTGACCTCAAATGATCCACCCACCTCGGCCTCCCAAAGTGGTGCGATTACAGGCGCGCGCCACCTTGCCCAGCTGAAAACTTTTAAAAAAATGGTCAGTGTTGGCTGGGCACGGCGGCTCACGCCTGTAACCCCAGCACTCCGGGAGGCCGAGGCAGGTGGATCACGAGGTCAGGAGATTGAGACCATCCTGGCTAACATGGTGAAACCCCGTCTCTACTCAAAACACAAATAAAATTAGCCGGGTGTGGTGGCGGGCGCCTGTAGTCCCAGCTACTCGGGAGGCTGAGGCAGGAGAATGGCGTGAACCTGGGAGGCGGAGCTTGCAGTAAGCCGAAATCACGCCACTGCACTCCAGCCTGGGAGACTGAGCAAGACTCTGTCTCCAAAAAAAAAAAAAAAGGTCAGTGTTTAAGAGTAAAAAATTAGGAAAGAAACCAAATGTTCAGTAGGGGTTGGCTCAGTAATAGTCACTCCACACAAGAAAAACTTAAAAGTGTGTTTTGGAAGGATAGTTAATAAAAAGGAGAACGTTCACAGTAAATTTCTATGTGAAAAAATGCTGCATATAAAACTATATATGGAGTGTAATCTAAAATCACACTGACATGATGGGGTTGGGGAGGGAGGCAAGGAAGTTGTGAAAAATGAGTATGTGACTGTGGAGAATCCTAGACAGGGGACAGGGGAAGAGCGGAATGTGTGAATATAAACATCACAAGCAAATGGAAAAAAGACAGGGTAAACCTTCACAAAAGATGTCAGACAAGAAGTGACGGCCAAAGGGAGGGGGACAAGGGGCCTGATGGAGGGCTGAGAGGTGGCATCTGCTATGACAGCCTCAGATGGAGGAAGGAAAGCAAAGACAGCAGTCACAAGAGGTCTTTTTTTTTGAGACGGAGTCTTGCTCTGTCACCCAGACTGGAGTGTAGTGGCGTGATCTTCGCTCACTGCAACCTCCGCCTCCTGGGTTCAAGCGATTCTCCTGCCTCAGCCTCCTGAGTAGCTGGGATTACAGGAGTGCACCACCACATCCATCTAATTTTTATATTTGTAGTACAGACAGGGCTTCACCATGTTGGCCAGGCTGGTCTTGAACTCCTGACCTCAAGTGATCTGCCCGCCTTGGCCTCTCAAAGTGTTGGGATTACAGGCATGAGCCACTGTGCTTGGTCACAAGAGGCTTTATGAGTAAACTGGGCCCATGCCACAGAGCTGAGCAGATCCCTGGAATCATGGCAGGACTCACATAATAACCATGTAGGTGGCAGCCAGGACAGTCTTTCTGACGAAACAAAATAACTGACTCTGGGATCCTAAGCACTGAGGATTTTACTCCTCACAGACTGTACAGTAACGTGTGTGTGTGTGTGTGTGGATAAGCATACACACACACACACAAGGGTCTAGCAGTAGTTTGATATGGAAGTATTTGGTTGGTGCAAAAGTAATCGCGGTTTTTGCCATTTTAATGTAAACCTAATAGAACACAGAAAGGGGATTCACAGGAGCCGTATCTGCAGGCCAAGGGCTGAGTAACTACTAAAGATAATAAAACTACAGGCTGCTCATTTGCTGTCTCTCTCAGGTTTATATCCTTACCTCTGACTGCAGCCACCACTGGGCTCAGGCTGACTCACAGTCAGGTGCCCTTTGGCAAGACAGGATTCAATAAATCTCATCTGAAAGCCAGTTAGCTGCAATTATAGGGTTTTCCCCAGGATTAAATGAAATAATACATGGAAGGCACTTACTTAGAAAACCGTGACTGGCCCTATTGGTGGTGAGCGCTGATTACTCAGCTCTTATCCCCATCTGGTCTTTCTATAGCTAGTCTCTGTCTCTCTTCCAAGTCTTCCCAAAGCTCTGCTTTTAACGCTTTTTTTTTTTTTTTTTGGAGACAGAGTCTCACTCTGTTGCACAGGCTGGAGTGCAGTGGTGCGATCTCAGGTCATGGCAACCTCTGCCTCCCAGGTTCAAGCAATTCTCCGCCTCCGCCTCCGCCTCCCAAGTAGCTGGGATCACAGACGCTCGCCACTATGCCCGGGTAATTTTTGTATTTTTAGTAGAGATGGGGTTTCGCCATGTTGGCCAGGCTGTCTTGAACTCCTGACTCAGGTGATCCTCCCACCCTGGCCTCCCAAAGTGCTGAGATTACAGGTGTGAGCCACCAAATCTGGCCAACACTACCTTTCTTAAGAACCTGCAAAGACTCATATTTCACTAGACAGGTAACTCCATGAGGAAAAAGACACTACCATCTTGTTCATACTGCCTCTGTCTCGGCCCTAACATCTCTTCATTTTTTCCCTCTGGCTGAGTCAGGAAAATCAGCTAGTCTGTTGCCTACCCATTTATCTTAGTGAAACTGGTACACCAGGTCCCACTTCTTCCAGCACCCACACTTCTACAAGTGGGTCTCTTAGATTGACCCCTCACTATACTTCCTTTTCATACCCCCCACCCCCCAAAATCAATAGGAAAAAACTAGATTAAGAGAAAAATTTACTGGAATAATTTGATAGGTTCATTTGATAAATGCATACTATTTTATTGGATTAGGCTGATTAGAAACTTAACATTTCCATTTTGGGGCTATACTACTGACTTGTTTTAACTTGTGGATAGCCTGAGAAGTTCAAAAAATTATGTTTATCTTCTAATATTTATTATATGGTTTAGACTTTGTATTTGTACCAGTAATCTTTTTCTTCTTTTTTTTTGAGACGGAGTTTCACTCTTGTCACCCTGGCTGGAGTGCAATGGCGTGATCTTGGCTCACTGCAACCTCCGCCTCCCAGGTTCAAGCAATTCTCCTGTCTCAGCCTCCCGAGTAGCTGGGATTACAAGCACCCACCACCATAACCAGCTAATTTTTGTATTTTTTAGTAGAGATGGGGTTTCACCATGTTGGCCAGGCTGGTCCTGAACTCCTGACCTCAGGTAATCCACCTGCCTCAGCCTCCCAAAGTGCTGGGATTACAGGTGTGAGCTACCACGCCTGGCCACTTTTTTCTTAAAATGAAGTTTCCAGGCCAGGTCCAGTGGCTCAGGCCTGTAATCCCAGCACTTTGAGAGGCTGAGGTGGGCGGATCACCAGGTCGAGATCCAGACCATCCTGGCCAACATGGTGAAACCCTATCTCTACTAAAAATACAAAAAATTAGCTGGGTGTGGTGGTGCACACCTATAGTCCCACTTACTCAGGAGGCTGAGGCAGGAGAATTGCTTGAACCCGGGAGGCAGAGGTTGCAGTGAGCTGAGATTGTGCCACTGCACTCCATCCTGGGCGACAGAGTGAGACTCCGTCTCAAAAAAAAAAAAAAGTTTCCATATGCATAATAATTTGTCTCCTCTATTGCTTTACCTAATTTATTCCAAGTGCCCCTTTCATAAATTTGATGAAAAGTTGCTTACTCTATTTTTATGTAGTTAAGTTCTTCATTTTCCCAGTGTACCAGTGCGATTTCATAGGGCTGAATTTCATGTTTTTCTAGAACTTTCATCACATGCTTCATCTAGAAGAAAAGGAAGATTAATCTGAAATCATAACTGACTCCCTCAGTTCAAGTATGTTATGATTTTAATGCTTATAACAGTCTTCATTACACTTACAGGCATTATTTCTGTTGCATGTTTTTAAGGAAAAGGCAAATCAAATCCATTGTGATATTAAAGTAATCAGGATGACGTGTTCATTTGTTTTTACATTTGGAAAACACAGATGAGAATGGAGAAGAAAATCAAGGTTATCATTATCCCACAACCCAAGGAAAATCACTAGTAATATTATAATTTGTATTCTTTAAATCTCTTTAATAATCCCAGCATTTTGGGAGGCAGAGGCGGGTGGATCCTTGAGCTCAAAAGTTCAAGACCAGCCTGGGCAACGTGGCAAAATCCTGTCTCTACAAAAAAATACAAAAATTATCTGGGTGTGGTGATGTACACCTGTAGTCCCAGCTACCTGAGAGGCTGGCTTGAGCCTGGGAGGTGGAGGTTGCAGTGAGCCAATGTCAGCCTGTGTGACAGAGCAAGACCCTATCTCAAAAAAATAAATAAATAAAAAATAAAAAGTAAAGCCCAACATACTAATAAAAAATTAAGCCACACAGGTGTGGGAGGTGATCATCTCTTTCTCTCTTCTGTACTGAAATCCTAATCCCCAGAGGCAACCATGATTAAACTTGGTGCATATCCTTCCAGACTTTTTATGTGTATATATGTACATATTTATGCTGCTTTTTATGTAAAATAGGATCATATTATGCACATGACATTTTCAACACTATTTTCCTTTACAGACGAACTGCAATTTATTTAACCAACCTAGGTGTGTCCTCCATGGGGAATTTTTGCTACTCTCCATTACAATGTTGCAATGTGCCACACTTGTGCAAAGGTCTTCATGGCTTTGTGGGAATACTTCTTTAGGAATTGCTAGATCAAAAGATATGTGGACTTACACAATATGTATATATGTAACAGACAGGGTCTCACCTTGTCACCCAGGCTGGAGTGCAGTGATGCAATCATAGCTCATTGCAGCCTCAAACTCCTGGGTTCGAGCGATCCTCCTGCCTTAGCCTCCCAAGTAGCTGGGACTACAGGCACACACTACCACACCTGGCTAACTTCTAAAAACTTTTTGTAGAGATGGGATCTCACTGTGTTGTTCAGGCTGGTCTGGAACTCCTGAGTTTAAGTGATCCTCCCACCCCAGACTCCCAAAGTGATACCATTACAGGTGTGAGTTACCACACCTGGCCCACACTTACAATATTGCTAGCCTGCTCTCCAAAGTAGTTTTTCCAAATGTAGAATCTCAACATTTATGAAACTACTCTTAAGAAATGGGGTTTATCAGCCTTTTACATCTTTGCAACTTCAAATAGCCAACTTGTATTTTCTTAAATTTATTGGTCATTTATATTTTCTTTTCTCCAAGTTCCCTTCCCGACCACCTACTGTGTGTGTTTCCTTTTCGTAAAATTGGGATTGTATAAAGCATGTTTTTTTAACCAGTTCTGAGATTATATTGGTTATATTTTGTAACCCGCTTTTTTTTTTTTTTTTTTTTTGAAGACAAGAGTATGCCTCTGTCTCCCAGGCTGGAATGCAATGGTCTGATCTTGGCTCACTGCAACCTCTGCCTCCAAGGTTTAAGCGATTCTTGTGCCTCAGCTACCCGAGTAGCTGGGATTACAGGTGTGCACCACCACGCCCAGCTAATTTTTGTATTTTTAGTAGACATGGGGTTCACCATGTTGGCCAGGCTGGTCTCGAACTCCTGGCCTCAAGATATCTGCTGGCCTTGGTCTCCCAAAGTGCTGGGATTACAGGCGTGAGCCACCATGCCTGGCCGTATAATCTGCTCTTTTAATGTAACTGTATTATATATATAGGCAATCTCCCAGAAATAGATATTTTTTTACATGATTTCTAAGGGGATCTATAGTATATCTGTAGTATATGGATGTATTTAACAAACTATTATTGTGTATTTTGGTAATTTCTAATTTTTGCCATTATAAATATTGCTCTGATGAACATTTTTGTACAAAAATCATCATGAATAGTTATGATTATTTCCTTTGGATAAATTTCTAGGTGTAAAATTACTGGGTTAAATATAAAGCTTTAATGTAGATTACCAATTTGCCTCTAAAATGGTTGTATTAAACAAATCTTGATTTGGATCTTGAAAAAATTATTTCCCATGAGTAGTAAGTTCTAGACAACTTGACCTAAAAGAACACTCAATGCAACCAGCTTCCAATTAACTGCATACATTTTGTATAGTACAACATGCAAAGTCTACAGTACTTCTGTCTGCAGTATAGTTACGATGGTTCTGATTCTCCACAAATTAGTGTGTGTCTAGAGAAAGGAAAAAGCAGGAAATCTTAACCCAAAATACAATATATTTTGGAAGATGAAACTGATAAGTATCATGTAATGCAGAGCAAATAAGTTGTGCATTATCTATTAATTTCCCTTCTAATGTTTCAGTTTGTGCTAATTAACAATTCATTCTCACAAAACTAAATTTTTATATTTTCACATTTTTATTTACACTTACAGTTTTGTCTTTCACATTCCAAAACACAGCAGCTCCTTCCCTGATTTAAAAAAATAAAAGAAACAACTAAGATACAGATGGAATACATTCTTTAGGTTCGTATATAAAACCATGTAACTTCTAGAATGTATACAGGATGCGATTTTTCAAAATATGATGTACTTACTAATTTGATATTATGGTCCTTAGGTGAACTTGCTACAATAAGAGCTAAAATAAAATTCTTGATAAAACCTGACCTCCTCAAAATTTATGATTTCTCACATGGTTTGCCAAACAAATAGCCATTATTGTAATACTATATAACTTCACGTATGTAGACTCTTTCATACCTGGTTCAATTCTGATCCACAGAAATCAGAATAAGGAAATTTTTTGAGACCTTGTCTTAGCTCTCATTAGGCAGACTCTACTATGTGCAAGGAATAAAGGGCTATGCCTGGATTTTTGTGGAATAAAGAGATGGTGGTTAATTTAAGCATCAGATGGTTAAAGGCCTCTATGGAATAATGCTCCCCACGCTCACAGTGCTTGGAACAGAACTACAGTGACACCACAGGAGGCCCTCTGAATCCGATTATGGCTTTAACATTATTTAGGGTCTAAAACTACGAATGCATTTGTTTTGATTTCTGAAGTTTGACATGTTGAAGCTGTTTCAGGTAGTAAATAAAAACAGGAGCTATAGCTCAGGGTCAGTGCACTGGAGGAAGGAAAGGAGGAAATAAAAGAAAGGTAAAAATATTAATGGCTCCATGTTATTCTTGAAACATTTCTTAAGTAAAGTACTTAGTATATGTGTGGGTCCATGCTTAGTATTTGTGATAGAAACATAAGTATGATTTCATTCCTATCCTCAATCTAGAAAAGACTGGGACTGACACTTAGCCCACCAATTACAATAGTGTGTGATCAGTGCTACAAGAGTATGCAGAGTATACCATGAGATGTACACCAGAGGGACCCCTTTGCTAAAGGACTAGCAGAGGCAGCCAAATGAGAAAACAAGAGGAGACAACATAGCAGAGGGGACACACAGGCTCAGAGAGGAGGTGGGAGGGAGCAGAGCAGCATCTCAGAATAAACAGCCAGTAGCTGCGTGGCTGCAGATGTGGTCAAGCAGTGGGCAAGCAGGATAAAGAGGCAAGCAGGGGACAATCCAGAAGGGAACTTTATGCAGTGATAGAGAATTTGTTCATAGTCCGTGGAAATTTAGGCAGGAGAGTGTAGTGGTCAGAAATGGCCACTGAAGAATGACCCTGCTTACAACAGACAAACAGACTGGTGGTGGGTGAGCAGGCAGGCAGGGAGACAATAAGCTGTTACAATAGGCAGGGATAAGGTTTCAGGATACGGATTTGAGAGGTATTTCAAGCCACAGCCACAGTATCAGTTCAGAGAATCCCTTCCAGGCAGAAGAGAGGTCTGGTGAACTGCGTATTCCTCCAACCAGAGGAATGCACTGTGCTGTGCAATGTGGTACTCAGAGGCCACATGTGGCTATTGAGTGCTTGAAACATGCCTGGTGCAAACTGAGATGCGCTGTAAGTTTAAGTGTACAATACACAGCAAAATTCAAAGACTTAGTATGAAAAGTGAAAAAATATCATTATTAATTACATGTTGAAATGATAATATTTTAGATATGCTGGGTTGAATAAAATACATTGTTAAATTAATTTCATGTTAATAATGTTAAGAAACATATTTGTGTTGTTCAAAATTAATTTTATCTTTTTAAAAATATTTAAAATGTGGTTACTGGAAAATGTATCATTACATATGAGGCTTGCATATTTCTTTCTTTTTTTTTTTTTTCTTTGAGGCAGAGTCTCACTCTGTCACTAGGCTGGAGTGCAATGGCACGATCTCAGCTGACCACAACCATCGCCTCCCGTGTTCAAGTGAATCTCCTGCCTCAGCCTCCTGAGTAGCTGGGATTACAGGCACCCTCCACCATGTGCCTGGCTAATTTTTTGTATTTTTAGTAGAGACAGGGTTTCACCATGTTGGCCAGGCTGGTCTCAAACTCCTGACCTTGTGATCTGCCTGCCTCAGCCTCCCAAAGTGCTGGGATTACAGGCATAAGCCACCGTGCCCAGCTGAGGCTTGCATTGTATTTCTGCTGGGCAGTGCTGATGTAGAGTCCCTCAGAAATCTAAATTCCTCACTCGGAACAACAGGGATGCTATTACTCTACTTGAATTAAATGTTGGAATCTTGATTCCCTCTAAAGATGGGGTCAAAAGGAAGGCAGGCATTGAAAGGAAAAAAGAACTTCCACTTATCATCAACTATAAGGATTATGACCACAAGAACTTTACTCAACTTTGGATTCCTACAGATGGTCCATGTGTTTCTGTTCTGCCACGTATTAGTCTCATGACTATGGGTAACTCACTTAATCCCTATGACCCTCAGTTTCCTCAGCTGCAAAATAGGAGTAACAGACCTTCATCGAGTGTGCTGAGGATAAATGAGATTATTTCACACGGTTCTATCATGTTATCATTCCCAGGCAGCTACCGTGGAGTATTTAGTATTGAGTTGGCCTTTAGATAGAAGGAATAAGTGTGTATGTGAGTCTCCTAGTCTAAAACCTCTGGAGAGGTAAGCTAAAACTTTAAAGAGCTACCAAAGGGGAAGGGAGAAAAAAAAAAAATGGCAAGAAGAGACAGCAGGGAGGTAGCGGGAGTTTCCCTGGGGCAGGAGTCTGACAAGGGGCACTAAAGATGAATGGGAAATTGGCTGCTTTCCAGAAATTTAGTCCATGAAAATCCGAATTTACAAAGAAAGACACCCCGGGGAAGATCAATCACTTGTTTGAAATATTCTTTACTTTATAAGAGGGTTTACCAGAGAATTCCTAAAAGTGACAAACTCTCCTAGATTAAATAAGAATTAAATGATAAATTTAAATCACAAATACATTTTGAACACATTTACTGTTAAGAAAGGTATGCCTGCACCTTTAAAGACCACAATTACTTGACCCAAACCCATCATCACCTAATGGGGTTTCTTTCCTGTCTTACCTGAAGAAGAATATTGTTCCAGGATCACCTTCTTTTGCAGAATTTTCCACACCCATCACCAAAATATTTGCTGCATCTGTGATTTAAAATAAACAAACAAAAAAGCTATGTCAAGGTAACACAAGTTGTAAGAGTCACCTATAAACACTGTAATAAAGTACTTAAGATCATTTCTTTATATACCATGGAGTGCTCTGTAACACAATCACCATCTTTCTACTAAGGCCTCTGAAAGGATTTAATATATAAAAATGCAAATACGACCACCAAAAAAATGATCAGCAATTACTTTTATGAAACATTCAACAACCTGTGATATTAATATTAGAGCTCATTCATGCCCATTTTGATTCAATAATCACTAGTCCAGATAATTAATAAAGTCTTAGGTTCCATACAACTAAGTGTCAAGAATTAAACTTCTTTCTACAAAATTAAAAATAAAATTTGAAGAAGTATTAATATATTCTCTTCCTATAAATACCATTTCATTAATAATGCAATTTTAACATTCCCAAACTACTACTCCTGCTGAATTTTAAAGTATAAAAAGTAGGGCAATAGAAAATACACAGAAATAAAGATACTGACCACTTCAAAACATATGTGATTTCAAGGTTAATCACTACAGGGGCTACCACTGCAGCCACCTGCAACTATTTAAAAAAAAATTTTTTTTTTTTTTTTTTTTTGAGACAGGGTCTTGCTCTGTCTCCCAGGCTGAAGCGCAGTGCCATGATGCACTCAACCTCCTCAATGCAGCCTCAACCTCCTGAACTCAAGGGACCCCCCACACTCACCCACCTCAGCCTCCCAAGTAGCTTAGACTACAGGCATGTGCCACCGCACCTGGCTAAGTTTTTGTTTATGTTTTGTAGAGATGAGGTCTCACTATGTTGCCCAGGCTGGTCGTGAACTCCTGAGCTCAAGCCATCTGCCTGCCTTGGCCTCCCAAAGTGCAATACAGGCATAAGCCACGGGGCCTGGCCTAAGTATTGTTAAAACATATACTAATATACCAATATTCATCATAAGAAGTTGCTTTACATATTAGTATAGTGATATTTATCATAAGCATATATTCCATAATATAAATTACAACCAATGTTAATATATCAATTAATAAATATACTATTAATTTGCAAAAGGTTGTATGTCTTAACGGAATTAACATAAAATTAGGATCCTCAAAGCTTCAGAAATTTCTGGTAAAGGTTGGGTGATGGGCAATTCAGACACAGACCAAAACTGTGATTTTTTTTTTTTTTTTTTGTAAATTGTTAATTACTACATCCTACATAGGACAGAGTTTGCCTACGCAGCCAAAAGGAAAATAAAATCGACTGAAACAACCCAGGGCAGTGAAGCCTGCAATTCTGTGAAGCACAGACCACACAGCTGGCAGCCTTCAGCATCAGCCAACAATACCTCCAGGCAAATTTTCATACCAAGGGGCTCTAGACATAGCTCTGTCTTTCTAAGTCAACTATGCTTGTTTTTGTCACCTAATCACACAAACAGTCTGTTTGGATTATCACAATGATATTTAAACTATCTTCTATGGGATTGAGCCTTAAGAATTTCTGCTGTTATAGGAAGGCTTTCAACCTATTTTTGCTACTCTTAGGTAAATTAATAAATGTTCTGGGTATTGAGCTATCCTGAGTTTCACTGTAAAAGTTTATCAAAATGTTCTAAGTAATTTATTTATTTTTGAGACAGAGTCTCGCTGTGTCACCCAGGCTGGAGTGCAGTGGCACGATCTTGGCTCATTGCAACCTCCGCCTCCCAGGTTCAAGTGATTGTCCTGCCTCAGCCTCCTGAGTAGCTGGGATTATAGGCACGTACCACCATGCCCAGCTAATTTTTGTATTTTTAGTAAAGGTGGGGTTTCACCATGTTGGACAGGCTGGTCTCAAACTCCTGACCTCAGGCGATCTGCCTGTCTCAGTCTCCCAGAGTGCAGGATTACAGGTATGAGGCATCACGCCTGGCCTATTCATTTATTTTTTGAGACGGAGTCTCACTCTGTTGCCCAGGTTGGAGTGCAGTGGCATGATCTCAGCTCACTGCAACCTCTCCTTCCAGGTTCAAGCAATTCTTGTGTCTCAGTCTCCCAAGTAGCTGGGACTACAGGCTCGTGCCACCATACCTGGTTAATTTTTGTATTTTTAGTAGAGACGGGGTTTTGCCATGTTGGCCAGGCTGGTCTCGAACTCCTGACCTCAAGTGATCCACCCACCTCAGCCTCCCAAAGTGCTGGGATTACAGGCCTGAGCCACCATGCCTGGCCTAAATTATTTTTAATTAATGTAAAGCAAGCCATTTCTCAAGAATCCTTCCTGATTTCACCATAAAAATCCTCAATTAAGTTCATTTTAATTTTCTTCTTTTTCATTTTTATCTTCTAACTAATCGTTTTATTATTATTATTATTTGTATTTTTAGTAGAGACAGGGGTCTCTCTATGTTGGTCAGGCTGGTCTCAAACTCCCAACCTCAGGTGATCTGCCCACCTCGGCCTCCCAAAGTGCTGCAATTACAGGCGTGAGCTACTGCACCCGGCTAACTAATCGTTTTAAAGTATTAGATTGAGCTGGTAAATTTTTTTTTAAAGGCTCTCCCCATGTCTATCAACTTCATGGTTCTTCTATAAGACTAAAATAATGGGCTGGGTGTGGTGGCTCAAACCTGTAATCCCAGCACTTTGGGAGGCCGAGGTGGGAGGATTAGATGAGGTTGGGAGTTCGAGGCCAGCCTGACCAACATGGAGAAACACCATCTCTACTAAAAATACAAAAATTAGCCAGGTGTGGTGGCGCATGCCTGTAATCCTAGCTACTCTGGAGGCTGAGGCAGGAAAATCGCTTGAACCCGGGAGGCGGAAGTTGTAGTGAGCCGAGATCGCGCCATTGCACTCCAGCCTGGGCAACAAGAGTGAAACTCCATCCCAAAAAACAAAAAAAAAAACACAAAACACACACAGACACACACAAACTAAAATAACTTCTTAATGTGCTAGAAATGAAGTAGTACGACCTCTGACCACCTCAAGTAATAATGATCCTACAAATAATCTTAATAAATCATACTGATTTTAATGAGTTCTCTGTAAATACATTTTAATTCTTAACTTTGTCATCTGTATAAAGAGATTCAACATCCACCTTTATGATACAATCCTTTCAAAAGAAAATGAATTGCAAACAAATACATACTTAAGATAGTATCATAGGAAAATTATCCAATACATTTTAACATACTTGGCCCCAGGTTCAAGAAGAAGTACCTCTAGGCAAGCTTGTTACTTCAACATATCCGTGGGAGGCCAGATCTTGAGACAGATTTCCCAGATGATACTCATCTGCCGTTGCAAATGCTGTGCAGTGCATTAGGTCCTGTACCAGGGAAATGAGCATAACATGGGTTACCAAGAGACTGAAGCATCTGTGACGGCTGCTGAGCACCCTATTGGACTCCATTCTGCAAAGCTAGAACTCCAGAATTTTCTTCAAACATCTCCAAGGGTGATACAAGGGATGGGATGAAGATGAAGAGAATGAAGTTACTGGGAGGCAAATTTCAGCTCAATCTTGAAAAGAACTTGCTCCCTCCCGCCAGGCAAAAAGATGGAATGGATTATTCTGAAAGGGAAGCCACACTCAACTGGTAGTGTCTCAAGCATAGACTGAATGCAAAATAGAGATGATTAAGGCATCACGTGGGTGACTGGATGGAATGATAGTTAAGTCTCTCCAACCCTGAGTTTCCATGACTCTTTTTCAAAGCAACATTGGTATTTGAGGTCATTTCCTAATTTGTAACTACTCTTGTACAGGCAGATTCCTTTAAATCCCCAAAGGAATTACAGTATTTTTACACTGGTTAACATTTAACAAAAAGGTCTGTAAATCTGAGCATGTGTCTTGGTTTGGTTAGTACTTTGGCTCATGCCCCATCTTGCCTTTGCACACATGAGGAAAGTCATCTTGTGTCTATATAAAATACAGATGGTAAGCACTATGGCTCAATGCTGTGTTTTTTCAAACTGTAGGTCACAACACATTAGTGAGTTCTGATACCAATTTAGTTGTCCCAAAACAGCTTTTTAAATAAAACTAAATAGAAAATATTACAGTGTATTATTCATAGGAAATGCTATTTTATGAAGTTTTCTGTCACTTACATGTATCTATGTATCTACTCTAGGTCGCTATGTATGTAAAATGTTAAATATATTTCTCACTATAAGATGTGGTCAATAAAGTCTGAAAGCTATTGGCATAAGAGTTAAGATTTTAGGCACAGAAGTTGGTTACAATTTTAAAAGAGTATCAGAATAACAATAATGCCTACTTTATGGGGTTGTTGTAAAGTTTAAATAAGCTAATAAACAAAGTGCTCAGGACTGTGGCTAACACAATTGTTCAATAGTTGTTAGATTCTAGTTGGCCAAAACAAGTTTGAGTCACTAAATCAACATTCTTAGGATTTACTCCTCTCAGCTCCCCAGTTCTTTCCCATTCTGTATATTCCTGGTATGAAATTCTAGAGAAGTATATATTAATTCATTCCTTCCTCCCACCTCCATTCTGTATCTCCTGGCTCTTTCTCATGAAATGGCCTGACCCCATTTGCCCTTCCTCAATCTGTTCCACAGCTCTGATGCGTGGTTTAAAGGTAGAGGAATAACAGAGAACCTGAGGATCCATGCAAACTGAAAAATCCAAAATCAATAAAGTATCTACTCATAAACAAAATGAGACTAATCCAATTAGAAAAAAAGTCAGACAAGCTGAAATTACTGGGGAATGTGGGGATAAATGGATGTAGTACCCTAATTATGATCAGATAACTACTAATTCCTTCCAAATTAGCTAATTCCCATAGTCACATATGAAAGTAGGAACACGGGGATATACAAATAAAAATCTATCAGGAGTTACCAGAGTACAGGGAACAGGCACGTGCTTAAGGTTTAGACCTGTGAGCACTAGTTCTTTTTAAGGCTTCATGGAGTTAAAACTAGCTGACGTGCGACGTGTGTAAAGATTCGGCCAGCTGAAAGAAAGGAATCCTAGCAAGGGGCATCAGGCGAGACATCGGGTAGGCTCCACTCTGCAAGACCTGGCAAATTCACTCAAGCTTGCTAGGTGAAATCACAGTACATTAGGTTGGATGTCAGAATTACTTCTGTGATGGCTACAGCTCATGTGCTTAGTTTGGGCTGAAGTGGGAAGAGCAAGAGGCACAAAAAGGAGATAAGCAGGTCACAAGCTAGTCCACTGAAGGATCTTCCTGTAGCTGTACTGAAAATGGCAGAGGCTGTCTCTTTCGCTAGAATCGGAGTTGTAAACTGGCAGCTCGGAGAACCATCCAACTCAAGAGTTGACCTACATCACATTTCTAAAATTCAAATTGACTTGTCAACAATAAACTGAGAGATTTCACACAAAATCCAGATTTCCATCATCATCTGACCGAGTGGAAGATCTGGCTATAATAATGGACTAGGATAGAGTAGGGGGGCCCAGGGTCTCCAGCCCACACTGTCCCTGCCTCTCCCTGTTGTCTCACGTCTGCTTTCACCATCATGTGCTACTGGCCAAGCCCATCTGCACTAAGAATGTGTACCACTTTTTTTTTTTCAAAAAAAAAAAAAAAAAACAAACAAAAAAAACCTTGGCAAGGCCCAATGACTCATGTCTGTAATCCCAGAACTTTGGGAGGCTGAGGTGGGTGGATCACTTGAGGTCAGGAGTTCGAGATGAGCCTGGTCAACGTGGTGAAACCCTGGCTCTATTAAAAATACAAAAATTAGCCAGGCGTGGTGGCACACACCTGTAATCCCAGCTACTCGGGAGGCCAAGGCAGGAGAATCCCTTGAATCCAGGAGGCCGAGGTTGCAGTGAGCCAAAATTGCACCACTGCACTCTAGCCTGGGCGATGCAGCAAGACTCCGTTTCAAACAAAAACAAAACCAAAACAAAACTTTATGTTCCTTTATTGGAGCAAGATTCTAGATTGATATACAGTGATGTATTAACTAAACAGAGACCTGTGCAGAAATTACATACTATCTATGTAGACAGGTTGTTATACTTTGCCTATTGATGGCATAGTTCCATTTATCAAGTTTTATACATCAAAAAGCTTTGAATTTCACCAGGCTCTCCATTAATTCACCTCTGAAAAAGTGGCATTTAATTTCAGCTACTATAGTTTACAGCATAAAAAGCTTATGCATGAGAGTGCTTCTCCGCACAGTGGCATGTTGCAGACAGAGCTGAGTCCATTATCCCACCCGGATTTACATTTGAGAGCTTTATACCAGAGAGCCAGGACAAAATTACTCCTAACCAACACAGACTTCTTACTCTCAGAGCCTATCTTCTTGGCTATATTTTATAGTGCCAGTGAAGACATGCTGGCAACTGTCCCATATACAGCTTGGCATTAGAGTACAAGGTCTGTTAATGGCGGTAGCAGGCATTATTATTTTATTCTGTTTTTTACTTTATTATTATTATATTTTTGAGACAGTTTCACTCTTGTTGCCCAGGCTGGAGTGCAATGGTGCAATCTTCGCTCATCACAACCTCTGCCTCCCGGGTTCAAGCGATTCTCCTGCCGCAGCCTCTCGAGTTGCTGGGATCACAGGCATGCGCCACCACGCCCGGCTAATTTTTGTATTTTTAGTAGAGACGGGGTTTCTCCATGTTGGTCAGGCTGGCCTCGAACTCCTGACCTCATCTGATCCTCCCGCCTCGGCCTCCCACAGTGCTGGGATTACAGGCATCAGTGACAGCGCCCGGCCTATTTATTATTTTTTGAGACGGAGTCTTCCTCTGTTGCCCAGGCGTGAGGGCAGTGGTGCGATCTCAGCTCACTGCAACCTCCACCCCCTGGATTCAAGTGATTATCCCGCCTCAACCTCCCGAGTAGCTAGGATTACAGGCATGCACCACCACACCTGGTCTAATTTTTGTATTTTTAGTAGAGACGGTGTTTCTTCATGTTGGCCAGGCTGGTCTCAAACTCCTGACCTCTGGTAATCTGCCCACCTCGGCCTCAAAGTGCTGGGATTACAGGCGTGAGCCACCATGCCCAGCCAGGCACTATTATTTTAAATCAAGGTAAAAGGTCAGTTTTAAAAACTGCCACTTGGAGATAAAAATAAAAGGCTCAATATATTCAGAACTGAGTTTTGGGCAATCTGGTATCCCAAATTATGTGAATATTCTGACACTAACGGCAAATTGAGAATGTGTACTATTTTCAACTCTCAAGGACAGGACAAGTCAATCACTATTTTTATGAGAAAATATATTCTAAGCTCCAAATAGATTATGAATAAATCTTTAAACACAATCTGTTTTCACTTGGCCATCCTAAGGATCTTTGTTGTAGGTTTTCCTACAAAGTTGACAGGGGACTGTCAACTGTCCCCTTTCCTTCTCTTGGGATCTCCCATTTAGTTTGGCTCAAAGTTCTATCCAATGTCACTCAGCTTATATGGTTTGCTACACTACTTTCTGTATTCTCCTTAAACTTCTTAGCTCTGAGTCTTAGTTGTGGGTTTCTTCTATTAATAGATGAACTTGACGTTTTAGACACTTTGTTTTGGTTTTGTTTTCTTTGCTTTTTTTATTTTAGCCTATTTGGTAAAAGGAAAGAGAATCATGGAATGTCTTGTCTGCTTTTTTTTCTTTATTAAAGATGCTGTTGTTTTCTGAGCAGCTTTCATTTTTATACATCCTTTTCTGGATTTTTACAGTGAATCCTTATTAAGCATTAGCTACATATATATGTAAAGCATATTTTGGGTTTCAGGATGGGGATCTACACCTTGCTGTTAAATAGATGTGTCAAACCAACCGATAATAGTTATGATATTCAGGGCTTTTCTACTTCAAAATGTTTTAAAAAACCCAAAAAGCAAAAACCCCAAACCACTGTATTTTAGTATGTTTTGTTTTTCTGGCCAAAGAAGACATGTTCCAGCAGATGGGGCTAGAAATCTACATATGATTCTTGTTTTAGGAGCATCGCATGCTCTGATCAGAACATTTTTTTAAAAATTGTACTTTCATTGACACTGTATTACTGAAGAAAATTAGTGTGTTACAGCAATGTTGCTTCTATAGTGATATAATACATTTACATTTGGTCTTTGTCCTTGGTTCCCAGTACAGACTCCTAAAAACCCCTGTAATTTTCTAAGTGACAGGGGCATTTTTGGTTGTAGTATTTGCTCTTTGCCTTCAGTTACTAACACAGAGCTTCTAAAAATCCCTTGGAATTTCATGAGTGATGGGAACATCTTTTGTTTTAATGAGGTGACTCTCAGTGGGTCCTGGACAGCTTCAGGATGGGGGGTGGTTACCAGAAAGACCAAACTTTGATTAGAAGCTTAGAACTTTCAGCCTCACCCTTAACTTCTGGTGGACGGAGAGGGGCTGGAGATTGAGTTAATCATTAATCATGGCTTACACAATGAAACCTCCATTAAAAACACCCAGATGATGGGGTCTGGAGAACTCCTGGGTTGATCAATGCATCCATGTGCCAGGAGGGTGGCACAGCCCAGTTCTACGAGGAACAGAAGCTCCTAAGTTCCAGGCCCTTCTTGACTTCACTCTGTGCACCTCTACATCTGGTTGTTCATTTGCATACTTTATATAAAAAACCCAGTAAACGTAAATACAGTGATTCCCTGAGTTCTGTGGGCCATTCTAGCAAATAATCAAACCTGAAGAGGGGGTGGTGGTCATAGAGCTGGTTGGTCAGAAGCACAGGTGTCAACTGGGAGGGCAGTCTTGTGGGGCTGAGCTTAACTAACTGGCGTCTGCACTAACTCTGGCTAGTGCTGGAATTGAACTGAATTGCAGGACACCTTGTTAGTGTCTGGAGAATTGGAGAACTGGCTGGTAGGAGGAGGAAGAGGTCCCCATATATTTGATGTCAGAAGTACTGTGAGTAGATAGATCATACTAAGGAAAAATGCCTTTTCTCCTGTAACGTACTGATTGGAGATGAAAGCTATAAAAACACAGATACATTTTACGTTACCAAGATCACGCTTTATCCTGTAAGTTTTTCTGACTACAACCTATAAATCATTAAACATAGTACATATACACATATATGCTTACACACCAATAATTGCCACAAAAGCTTCACAAACCAGTATTTACCTTTATCATGAGCAATGTATTCTGTTATTTTCTATTCTATTTCATTTTTCAAAAAAATGGTTAACAGTACACCAGTGATTCTGTAACACAGTGCTATTAGCCTGAAAACATTCTCCCTGGTGTCGGGCTCCATGCCACTCAGACCTGCCGTTCCCATCCTCTGCTGTTCTCTTCAAAGACTGGACATTAACAAGAAGCACTGCTATTATTGTTTTCTTGTTTGTTTAGTGACAGGGTCTCACTCTGTCGCCCAGGCTGGACAGAGCAAGGTGCAGTCACGACTCACTGCAGCCTGGAACCCTGGGGCTCAAGCGATCCTCCCACCTCAGCCTCTTGAGTAGCTAGGACTACAGCTGTGCACCAGCAAGCCCAGCTTTTTTTTTTTTTTTCAAGTCTTTTAGAAATGGGAGTCTTGCTATGTTGCCAGGCTGGTCTTCAACTCCTGGCCTCAAGTGGTCTTTCTGTGTCAGCCTCCCAAAGCACTGAAATTATAGGCATAAGCCACTGGATCCACTATTGCTTTTAGGAATAGTAAGCCAAAGGGATGTGGGTTGAGTATCTCAGATTATGATCTCTGAAAATGAGACCAGGTAAAGATTTAATTCCAACAGACAGGGTGACTGAAACCTCATTCAGCCAACTCCAGATGCACGCTGTTCTGCAGAGCTGAAAAGATGAGCTGGGTGCAACTATGGGAACAAAATAAAGTCCATATGCTTTCTGACACAAAGCAGAGTCTTTTCCTTGTCTCAGTCAAGAATGGTATAAAGTGTTTACCACTTTGATGGTATAAAGTTGTATAAAGGGTTTACCACTATGATGGCCGTATAAAAATGGAGTGGCCCTCAATTTCGGGCAGAGGAAAGTCAGTCTTTGGTCCTGGGGACATATTACCTAGTCATGCCAAGACTGCTTTCTCTATGAAAAGTAAAATCTTCAAAAAATGATGTTCCAAAATTACATTATCTCAGACCACTTTAGAAACATGATTTTCTTCTCTTTTTTTGAGACAGAGTCTCACTCTGTCACCCAGGCTGGAGTGCAGTGGCATGATCTCAGCTCACTGCAACCTCTACCTCCCGAGTTCAAGAGATTCTCCTGCCTCAGCCTCCCGAGCCACTGGGATTACAGGTGTGCACCACTACGCCTGGCTAATTTTTGTATATTTGTAGAGACAGGGTTTCACCATGTTGGCTAGGCTGGTCTCGAACTCCTGACCTCAAGTAATCGCCTGCCTGGGCCTCCCAAAGTGTTGGGATTACAGGCCACCGCCCAGCCAGAAACATCTGATTTTCTATTATTTCCCTGTGCTTTCAGAAAGACAGCATGCGACTTGCTCTTGCCAAACTCCAACTGAAGTCATTGTCTATCATGTTACATAATGTCTCCTATAACAGAATCCATGAACTAACTAACTCCTTAATTTCAGTGCTGGAAAAAGTTATTTCTCTGAAGATATTTTTATGTTTTTACTCTGCCCTCTCCCACAACAATAAACAACAAACACTAAATCCCAGGAGGAGTTCCTCTTTTAATTACTGCGCTTCTCTAAACAAAATGTTCAACTAGATTATTCATTTCAGGTACTTCATAACATTTCTCTGTTCATGTCAACTATTTGCTCTAATATGTGAAAGTATTTATTATCTCATTTGAAACTATGTTGAATGTTGAAAATCTACTTCAAATTCTTTCCTGGAAGGAAGTAGAAAAAAAAATCTAAAGAAAAATAGATACGGTACTTAGGAAAATTGCTTCCAAGTCTAAGGATGGCCCAAAGAAATAGCCTAGGGACATCTCTGACCTATCAGCTTCTTCCTAAGAAACCTGACGCACTGTGCTGCTAGACGTTACAAATGAACAAAGTGAGTTGAGCTTTCTCTTTTTTGGATCTGCCATGAATTCAGGTTTTTACACTTAATGCCATCTCGGACACTTAAATACTGAATTTCCCAGGTTACCCCAAAGCTCCAGCAAAAGGAAAGGGGAAACAGTAGCTGCACAACACTTCATCCTTCACATCCTGAGTTCAGAGTAACCACACAAGAATTGAAAGCATTCCAGAATCCAACACAAAAACCATTCATTCATTGCTAGATTCAGAATCAGAGGATGAGTAAAGGTATGTATGTATACCTTTCCAAGGGGTGTCAGCTGCACAGTAATAAAAACACAGCCAAAATGAAACAGGCTCAGGGGCTACTTTTCAGAATCAAGACTTGAAGACAGACATTCTAACTTGTTTTCTGATAGATTCAGAAGTCTTCATCAAGTTTAAAATATCTTTAAAGTTGATGACTATCGGCATTAAAGATCCTCTTGCCTCTTTTCAATCCTTTCCAATTTAATAAACATTTAAGTACAAGGTACAGTTCTAGGTATTATGCAAGATACAAAGGTTACCAAGGGCTTGATCTTGACCCTTAAGTTGTTATTGAAGGAGAAATGCAAATTGTAGCAGAAAAATTCCCAGAAACCCCTTAAGGATGAATAAAAAATACCCCCTTAAACCTTAAGAGGATAAAAAAGCTGGGCCCTCCTCTCCTGCTGCTTTTGGAGTCCACCCTACCGTGTCATTTCACCGCCCCATGCAACTGCCACAGCCTAATAAAGGCTTATCTGTCTGCAGAGTTACAATTTTTTTTAACTTGATGAAGAATTTCTAGTTTGTTTATTTTATTTTATTTTTTTTTACAGTCCCATTCTTAGACTGGACTTAATACTGTTCCTCTTTTTCAGTTTCCTTAGACCAATAACCAAATCTTTTATAAACTCTATTTTCATGTGTTATCACCTGTATTTTGTTTTTATATGTATCATTAATTGTTAAAAATTAAGATTCTGAATCCCTTTGGATATTTATTAGGCTTCAAAGACCTTGATGAAGAAGTCTGAGTGACTGCTAGTTCTCTTACGTTGGCGGTAAGGCTGGGGTGCAACGCACACTGGTTTAGCGTGAGCAATGATCACTAAGCACGAGAGCCACGGCCACCCCTACTTTACCTCGTTCACAGACAGAACTGGAAGGTTGGTCCTGGATGGCTGTCTGGTCCTGGATGCTTTTAGTGGTCTCTTCACCTGTGGGAAGTCTTGTTTTGGAACAAATGTTTCCGTTGATACAGATGAGAAATGCCTCTTTAATATTTTTATAAAGCATTTAGAACCCAACAGATTTGGTTTGTGGGTCACTCTCCTGTGAGTACCAAAGGATTTCATGGTTGGAAGGTGTGCCTTTTCATCGTGGCAACGAGCAGCATTTAATGGAGACAGCATGCTGGTATCTGACTTTTTTTGGTTCATTTCCAGGATCTGAGACTTATTCAAACCACTAGCTGTTTTATCAGGAAGGAACAAATCCAAGCTTTGACGTATTGTCAGTGTGCTGCATGTTGTATTTTCAAATTCCTTAAGTGGTTTTAACATTAGATGACCGATTCTTCGGCACTGATGTGCTTTTGATAATATACGATGAGATCTGGCCACAGCTCTGAGGAGTGTGGCTGGCATTACCACATCCCAAGCTAAAAGAAAAGGAATTCAAAGTTCAAGTTTTTAAATTAATGTTTAAAACATATATAATATTTCCCTAGGTAGCAGGCATATTTCTGTTAGAAAAATTTGTAAAACAGATACATTCTAAGTTAATTCTAGTAAAAGAACAAGGTTAAAAATATAAGTACAGTGTTCCTGCCACTTTGCCTTTAGCAACATTTGGCCTTCTTCCTGGAAGATTACAAGATTATAAAGCTACTGACATAACAAGAACTTTAAAAAAAATAGTGATGGGACCACTTCATTTACTTCATTAGCATATCAAGTATATAAAAATCTGTGCTGGCCAGGCACTGTAGCTCACACTTGTAATCCCAGCACACTGGGAGGCTGAGGCAGGTGGATCGCTTGAGTCCAAGAGTTCCAGACCAGCTGAGGCAACATGGTGAAACCTCATCTCTACAAAAATGACAAAAATTTAAAAATTAGCTGGGTGTGATGGCAGCTCATGCCTGTAGTCCCAGCTACTCACAGGCTGAGGTGGGAGGATCACTTGAGCCCAGAAGACTGAGGCTGCACTGAGTCATGATTGTACCACTGCATTCCAGCCCTTTTTCTGTCTCAGGGAAAAAAAAAAAAAAAATCAGGAAAGGTTCCCAGAAAGATCTAAGCTGATTCTAGAAGGCGAAGGTGCTTTTCAGCTTGGGGCTGGGCATGGGAGTGCGAGGCATGTCAGATACACACATGAACATTCCAGACAAGGGAAACAGAATTTCCCCCTTATTTACAGTATGAAATGTGTTAAAGTTAGCCTATAGTAGGCCACACATGGTGGCTCACGCCTGTAATCCCAGCACTCTGGGAGGCTAAAGGCGGGGGGGATCACTTGAGGCCAGGAGTTCAAAACCAGCCTGGCCAACATGGCAAAACCCCATCTCTACTAAAAATACAAAAAAAAAAAAAATTAGCCAGGCATGGTGGCTTTAATCCCAGCTACTCAGGTGGCTGAGATATAGAATCGTTCGAACCAGGGAGGCAGAGGTTGCAGTGAGCCAGGATTGCCCCACTGCACTCCAGCCTGGGCGACAGAATGAGACTCTGTCTCAAAAAAAAAAAAAAAAAAAAGTTGGGACGGAGTCTCGTTAACTCAGTGCTCAATGGCGCCCAGGCTGGAGTGCAGTGGCGTGATCTCAGCTCGCTACAACCACCTCCCAGCCGCCTGCCTTGGCCTCCCTAAGTGCCGAGATTGCAGCCTCTGCCTGGCAGCCACCCCGTCTGGGAAGTGAGGAGCGTCTCCACCTGACTGCCCATCGTCTGGGATGTGAGGAGCCCCTCTGCCTGGCTGCCCAGTCTGGAAAGTGAGGAGCGTCTCTGCCCGGCCGCCATCCCATCTAGGAAGTGAGGAGCGCCTCTTCCCGGCCGCCATCACATCTGGGAAGTGAGGAGCGTCTCTGCCCGGCCGCCCATCGTCTGAGATGTGGGGAGCACCTCTGCCCTGCCGCCCCGTCCGGGATGTGAGGAGTGTCTCTGCCCGGCCGCCCTGTCTGAGAAGTGAGGAGACCCTCTGCCTGGCAACCGCCCCGTCTGAGAAGTGAGGAGCCCCTCCGCCCGGCAGCCACCCCGTCTGAGAAGTGAGGAGCGTCCTCCCTCCTCGTCTGGGAGGGAGGTGGGGGGGTCAGCCCCCCACCCGGCCAGCCGCCCCGTCCGGGATGTGAGGGGCACCTCTGCCCGGCCGCCCCTACCGGGAAGTGAGGAGCCCCTCTGCCCGGCCAGCCGCCTCGTCCGGGAGGGAGGTGGGGGGGTCAGCCCCCCGCCTGGCCAGCCGCCCCGTCCGGGAGGCGAGGGGTGCCTCTGCCCAGCCGCCCCTACTGGGAAGTGAGGAGCCCCTCTGCCCAGCCAGCCGCCCCGTCCGGGAGGGAGGTGGGGGGGTCAGCCCCCCTCCCGGCCAGCCGCCCCATCCGGGAGGGAGGTGGGGGGTCAGCCCCCTGCCTGGCCAGCCGCCCTGTCCAGGAGGTGGGGGGGCACCTCTGCCCGGCCGCCCCTACTGGGAAGTGAGGAGCCCCTCTGCCCGGCCAGCCGCTCTGTCTGGGAGGGAGGTGGGGGGGTCAGCCCCCGGCCCGGCCAGCCGCCCCGTCCGGGAGGGAGATGGGGGGGTTAGCCCCCCGCCTGGCCAGCCGCCCCATCCGGGAGGTGAGGGGCACCTCTGCCCAGCCGCCCCTTCTGGGAAGTGAGGAGCCCCTCTGCCCGGCCAGCCGCCCCGTCCGGGAGGGAGGTGGGGGGGTCAGCCCCCCGCCCGGCCAGCCGCCCCGTCCGGGAGGGAGGTGGGGGGTCAGCCCCCCGCCCGGCCAGCCACCCCGTCCGGGAGGGAGGTGGGGGGGTCAGCCCCCCGCCCGGCCAGCCGCCCCGTCCGGGAGGGAGGTGGGGGTCAGCCCCCCGCCCGGCCAGCCGCCCCGTCGGGGAAGTGAGGGGCACCTCTGCCCGGCCGCCCCTACTGGGAAGTGAGGAGCCCCTCTGCCCGGCCAGCCGCCCTGTCCGGGAGGGAGGTGGGGGGTCAGCCCCCCGCCCGGCCAGCCGCCCCGTCTGGGAGGGAGGTGGGGGGGTCAGCCCCCCGCCCGGCCAGCCGCCCCGTCCGGGAGGGAGGTGGGGGGTCAGCCCCCCGCCCGGCCAGCCGCCCCGTCCGGGAGGGAGGTGGGGGGGTCAGCCCCCCGCCCGGCCAGCCGCCCCGTCCGGGAGGGAGGTGGGGGGATCAGCCCCCCGCCCGGCCAGCCGCCCTGTCCGGGAGGTGAGGGGCGCCTCTGCCCGGCCGCCCCTACCGGGAAGTGAGGAGCCCCTCTGCCCGGCCAGCCGCCCCCTCTGGGAGGGAGGTGGGGGGTCAGCCCCCCGCCAGGCCAGCCGCCCCGTCGGGGAAGTGAGGGGCACCTCTGCCCGGCCGCCCCTACTGGGAAGTGAGGAGCCCCTCTGCCCGGCCAGCCGCCCTGTCCGGGAGGGAGGTGGGGGGTCAGCCCCCCGCCCGGCCAGCCGCCCCGTCCGGGAGGGAGGTGGGGGGGGTCAGCCCCCCGCCCGGCCAGCCGCCCCGTCTGGGAGGTGAGGGGCGCCTCTGCCCGGCCGCCCCTACTGGGAAGTGAGGAGCTCCTCTGCCCGGCCACCACCCCATCTGGGAGGTGTACTCAACAGCTCATTGAGAACGGGCCATGAAGACAATGGCGGTTTTGTGGAATAGAAAGGGGGGAAAGGTGGGGAAAAGATTGAGAAATCGGATGGTTGCTGTGTCTGTGTAGAAAGAGGTAGACATGGGAGACTTTTCATTTTGTTCTGTACTAAGAAAAATTCTTCTGCCTTGGGATCCTGTTGATCTGTGACCTTACCCCCAACCCTGTGCTCTCTGAAACATGTGCTGTATCCACTCAGGGTTGAATGGATTAAGGGCGGTGCAAGATGTGCTTTGTTAAACAGATGCTTGAAGGCAGCATGTTCGTTAAGAGTCATCACCACTCCTTAATCTCAAGTACCCAGGGACACAAACACTGCGGAAGGCCGCAGGGTCCTCTGCCTAGGAAAACCAGAGAACTTTGTTCACTTGTTTATCTGCTGACCTTCCCTCCACTATTGTCCTGTGACCCTGCCAAATCCCCCTCTGCGAGAAACACCCAAGAATGATCAATAAAAAAGAAAAAGAAAAAAAAAAAGTTAGACCGTAGTAATCAATAATTCTTTTTTAAAAAATAACATGTTAGGTGCTAGAGATAGATGAATCAATGATCTCAGAATTCAAAGTCTAGCAGAGGAAAATGAATGAGATGCACAAATTGCTCTAGTCCAGAGAAAGGAGCATGTGAAGAGTGTGGCATTGTCACAGAGGTGACATTTGAACTGAGTCTTGAAAGGGCAGAAGGATCAGCAAGTCAAACACCCCAGGCATGGAGTCCTATTCATCTCCCCATCTCGGGGAGGTAGGAGTGAGCTGCAGGAGGTAAGGACCAAAAGAGCCGATGGCCAGATCACCAAAGGATATATAAAGTCATCCTAAAAAGTTTCTACAGGTGGGGAGAAAGCTGAGCTTTTAACTCAGAGTCACACGGTCAAATGCATGTTCATGAAACAAATATTTGGTGATGATATGCAGGAGGAAACAAGACAGACTCTGACATCACTCTGAGCGCTTTCTACACGCTAAGTGCTCGGCTTCACCTCATAATGATCCCATTTCACTGATTAGGAAACTGAGGTTTAAAGAGGCTAAGTGCTCACCGTTAAGAAGCTGCAGAGATGTAATTAAAATAAAACCCAGGCTTTCCCAATTCCAAAGTCAACACTCTTACCCACTACCTTGTATTTACTACCTCTCTTCAGGATAAGGACAAAGATGATTCACAGTGATATTTAGGAGGTAGAACCTGCTGCTTCCTAAATCCCTTCAAAAGCTCGCATTCTGTGCTTCATTCTAGTCCAATTGGCTACTGTAGTTCACCTTTAATTAGTACTATTCCATGCCAGTTGAACCACTTAATTTTGAAGAAACTATAAAATATTTTAGAAATTTGTCTACCGTCCTGGATTCTTTTTATTCTCTTTGAGTAAATTCTTTTTTTTTTTTTTTTTGAGATGGGAGTCTCGCTCTGTCACTCAGGCTGGAGTGCAGTGGTGCCACCTCAGCTCACTGCAACCTCCGCCTCCTGGGTTCAAGCGATTCTCCTGCCTCAGCCTCCCGAGTAGCTGGGATTTCAGGTGTCTGCCACCATGCCTAGTTAATTTTTTTGTATTTTTAGTAGAGACGGGGTTTCATTATGTTGGCCAGGCTGGTCTTGAAATCCTGACCTCAGGTGATCCACCTGCCTTGACCTCCTAAAGGGTTGGGATTACAGGCGTGAGTCACCGGACCCAGCCCATTTTTATCACTGCACCTTCTAGAAAGCCTAAGATTACATTTGTGCCTTACACTGTTTTTCTATCAGACAGGGCCCTATTGTCATTATCAATACATCGGACCTCCTCATCTCAATTTCATCCATTTTACTCTCTAAGCACCACCTCCTATCTTTGCATCTCACTCCTTCTATTACCCAATTCCAATAATTCTTCAACCCCAACAGGACCCACAAGTCAATGATCCAACCACCTTTTCACTGTCTCTCACTCCCCATGACTTCACTTCCTCCATATCCAGTTTACACTCCATGGTCTACCATTCTAATCTCTCCCTTATACCCCTAGAATCCCTTGCATCCCTTTCTTCCCAGTCTTTTCCATTCATGAGCAGTAATAAGTATCTTTATAACTGCTAAGCCAAAAACGTGGGGTCCAGCTTGACTCTTTATTCTCCATATCCAACTTGTCAGTAAATCCCAAGGGCCTTCTAGGGACCACTGCTCGTCATCAGTAATAATACTACCTGATCCAAACTGCTATCCTTCCCATGGATTATTATAATAGCTTCTTAACCAGTTTTCCTGATTCTGTTTTGGGCCCCCTACAGTTTCTTCTCAACACAGCAACCAAAGTGATCCTTTGAAGTTGAATCTCAACGCGAAATCTAGCTGTGGCTTCACGGTTCACTTAATAAAAGCCAAAGCCCTCCAACCACGCATGGCGGCTCACGCCTGTAATCTCAGCACTTTGGGAGGGATCACTTGGGGTCAGGAGTTCCAGACCAGCCTGGCCAACACGGCGAAACCCCGTGTCTACTAAAAATACAAAAATCAGCCGGGCATGGTGGCATGGGCCTATAATCCCAGTTACTTGGGAGGCTGAGGCACGAGAATGGCTTGAATCTGGGAGGCGGAGATCGCGCCACTGCACTCCAGAATGAGCAACAAAGCGAGACTCTGTCTCAAAAAAAAAAAAAAAAAAGAAAAAAAAAAAGAAAAAAAAAAAGGCCTGGCGCGGTGGCTCACGCCTGTAACCCCAGCACTTTGGGAGGTCGAGGCGGGTGATTCACAAGGTCAGGTGTTCGAGGCCAGCCTGGCCAACATGCTGAAACCTCGTCTCTACTAAAAATACAAAGAAATTAGCTGAGTGTGGTGGCGGGTGCCTGTAATCCCAGTTACTCGGGAGGCCGAGGCAGGAGAATCGCCTGAACCCGGGAGGTGGAGGTTGCAGTGAGCCGAGATCGCGCCACTGCACTAAAGTCTGGGCGACAGAGCGAGATTCTGTAACGAAAAAAAAAAAAAAAAGCTAAAGCCCTCAAAATGGCCTGCATGGCACTACATTATCTGTCCTTTATCACCACTTTGACAGCACTCTCCTTTGCTTATTTTGCTCCTCATTCTGGTCTCTGGATCTGTGCACTTGCTGTTCCTTACGCTCTTCTCCCAGGGATCTGAAAGGCTCACACCCTCACCTCCTTCAGATGTTTGCTAAAATGTCTTCTACCCAGTGAAGCCTTCCCCAACCACTACATTAAAAACACACAACCAGCATCCATTCTCTATCTTCCTCCACTTTGCATTTCTCCATTGTTTAACATCACTTGCACACCTTTAATTTTTAGTTTATTAATTCATACTGCAAACGAACTCAGTTCTTATCATGTGCCAGGTATTGTCCTAGTTGCTGACAATACAGCTGAAAATAAAATAGACAAAAATCCTATCTTTTGAATCTTTTGAACCTTGCATTGGGAGTGACAGACAAAACGAGGTAAATCAGTAAAATACGTAAGACACAAAGCTAAAGGAAAAAAAAATAAGAGGAAAGGGCAGATTTTTGTGTCTTCCCTCCAGAATGGAAGCTCCCTGAGGATACGGATTTGTGTTTTTTCCTATTATATCTCCTGACAATAGCGCCCAGCACATAGTAGGCATTCGATCGAATTTTTAAAATGAAATACAAGGCAGTTACTCAGTTCCCGGGCACATTTCAACTTTTAGAGAAGAATTACACCAATTAAGAAAATCGATTACAGCTAGGCTACGATTCGAGAGCTAAGTGGCGCTCATCTTTGGGAGTATGCCGTTCAATTCCTCAAACTCAAAATTATTTTATCGATGTCTACAGTTACCGCGGTGCACTGGCTCAAAAAAAGGGTTCATTAATTGAGTGCTTTTTACTCCCAGCTAAGCTGACCAAAGATCACGGTAAGAGGCAAAGGGTCACAGCCGCACTGGCGTAACCCGTAACTGTACACGTTCCGGGCGGCCAGGAACCAGGGCGCAGACCTCCAAGCCGGACCACTCGAGCTGCTAAAGAAAAGGTAGTACACTAACCTCTCCGCCGGAAGAGAAGAAGGAAGCGCCAGGGACGCACGCTTCCTCGGCAGGACTGCAGGGAAAGAGCCGCACCACCAGCCTCTCACTACTGCAGCCAACCCATCTCCTGGAAGGGCGCTCCCGCCCACCCCCGCTACTGCGCAGCCGCACTGAACTCTGGTCCCACTTAGCGGGAGAAACTCGGGCCACGTGACTGTCTGACCACGTGAGCCGCGTCGCCGCGACCTCTTCCGCTCCCTAGGCCCTGGGACCTCCCGGTCCCTTGCCTGCTTCCGGCTTTCGCTCGCTTCTATATCCGCTCCTCTAGTCGCCCTCCGCTGGCCCCGCCTTCGTCCCCGGAAGATTGGGTCCTCTGGCGAGCCACTGTTTGCCGTTTGATCGGGCACCAAATAAAGTTTCTTTATTCAAAAGCACTTTTTTTTTAAAGCCACACCACCCCCATTCTCAGCTCCTCCTTCGCGGCGGTACTGCTTCTGTTTCTGCGGCGGTTGAACAGCCGAGCTTTGCGGCCGGGATCGCGGAAAGTGATGGCTGTCGTCCCGGCGTCTCTCTCAGGACAGGACATGGGGTTAGTCTAGCTTTTCTCCTCCCCACTTTTGCGGAAAGCCGGGCCTCGCCGGGAGCCTGTGGGGACTAAGCGGAGGGCGCCCGCTCCCCGGTGGGCTGCGTTCGAGTCCCGCCGCCGGGCGCAGCTTCCCGGGACGCCTTTGCGGGTTTCGCGGACTGGCTCGGAGGCGAGGGGAGGCGGCCCCGGGGAGGGAGCCTGCCCGCGGCGGCTGCTCGTAAGGATCAGGACAGGGGTCAGCTTCGCGGTCTGTTCCTGGCGGTCACTTTTTATTTATTCACTTTAATAGACGCGCTTTGGGGGCGTTAAAATTCTGCGTAAGAGTTGGGGATCTCAGCGCTATTAAGAAACGGGTTTCTCCCTGTTGTTGATCAAATCGTAATCTCACAGTAAGAACTGTCTAGTTTTTTGCTTTATAGTCGTCACGCTACTGATTCTTGGGTAAAGTTGTGGGTGACCGTGCAAATAACATCCATTTGCATAAATCGAATGGCCAAATTTATATTTGAAATTTGTCCTTACTTCAAAATATTGCAAAAGACGAGAACACTTTGAAGAAAATAAACCTGGGCAGAAAGTAGGTTGAGGCCAACAAAGTGGCGCCAATGGCCCCAAATTGAAGCAGGCACTGTTTCAGGTCATGCAAGTATAGAGAGTGTCTCCTTCAATTTTGCGCCCTAGGGCTTCTGGCCTCACTCCAGTCCTGGCCAGAGACTTTGTTCCAGAGGTGCAGGAAATGTAGTAGTGAGGAAAACAGTAATACTTTCCAATTAAAGTTAAATCTCAAAAAAGGACTTACTATACCTACTGCCTGGGAAAATTCAAGTGACAGTTGATTTAATGTTCCTGCTCACCCTCTGAGGTATTAGTGATTTCTTTTATTAATGATTTTTAAAAATTAAATTCTGATCAACGTAGTTATTATGCGCATTAAAACCTAATCACTGTTTTGGGTGGTACTGAAAGCACCACAGAGTCGGAAAGTGTGTGCAGTTTTTTTCTTAAAGTTCTATAGCTGTCATTTGAGGAAACCTTTTGAATTAATACCCAAGTTACAATCTAGTAATTTAACAATTGTCTCCTGTGATCCGGAGATAAAAACACTAGTCAGCTAAGCTCTGTGCTCTATATTTAAAACTGCACAGAATTTCTCCACCAAATAAAGCTTTTTTTCTACCTGAATCATGTATTTCCTTAAAATGATATAAAATGATAATCTGTAAATCTTGGGTTTTGTATGAATAAAATCAAGAATATCTTTAATTTTTTAATGCAGGTATAAGTTTTTCTTCATCTCCAGCTTGCTTCATTCTTGAACACTTCTATAAAATCTCTGATTTTTTGACTGGGAAGAGACAGTAGCACGCCTTCATTTGCCTAGGGGCAGAATAGGATGGAAGGAGTCCATTGTGCAGATAGAGAAGGCAGAGAAGGGGAAAACTTTTGAAAATAATTAAAATTGACTTAGAAAATAGACAGAATGGAGAGAAACAGGCTTAAAAGTACCTTTAATTCTTTATGTTGTTCAAGCACATTAGACACTTTAGGTGGTTTTAGATGCATTGCTTCATTCATCTTTCTAAGCAGGTGACTTAGCAGATAGTAGACCTGGGACAAGAGCCTGTTTGATTTCTAAGCTAATCCATTCCCTATCCTATCACTTTGCTAAGCGAGTTTCTGATTTAGGAAAATAAAAGCAATAGAATAGGAAAGATAAGAATGATTAAACAGACTCCATGGGAGAATCTGGGATTAGAGGCACCAAGACAGTTTGGCTTCCATGACATACCAGCGAATTTTCCAGGTTTTCTTATGTCTTAATATAGTAATCATACAATACTTGTCTACCTTTTAATAGTTGTATGAGGAGTTTAATATACATGAAGTGTTCCAGAAACTAAAAGATAGCCAGTCTTCTAGTATTGATGCTGCTAAGTAATATATTGCATGTGACTCTTTTTTCTAGATCATTTGCATATCTTACAATTAAAGACAGAATACCACAGATCTTAACTAAGGTTATTGATACATTGCATCGACACAAAAGTGAATTTTTTGAGAAACACGGAGAGGTAAGAATTGTTTCAACTTTTAGTTTTTTGTTAATATCTCAACAGAAACATAATAAATAGTTCTTGAAGGTATCAATTTTCCTTTAAATGTAAAAATCAATAGATGGGCCAAGTATTTGTTTTTAAGGTAATACATTGAAATGAAGATAGAACAGCCAATCTTCAATTTAGAAAATGATTGTGTTCCAATAATTAATTCTGTCAGTTATTTAGACTTCAGAATGTATTTTCTAATATATGCAATGTTGTAATTGGTGACTGGGCAACAGACTTGCAATTGACTTAGTCAAGTGACTAAGCAATTGAGTTGCTTAGAAGAGCTTTTTAAATTTCAAGTTTAATTTGAGTTGCAGTATTTATATTACTAATTTGAGATCTTGAGTCCTGGAAGTTCAAGCTGCTATGCAAAGCTCAGTGATATGAATTATAATTGATTGACACATTGTACTGATTCAAGTTGGGACTCATTAGCATTTAGTGCAGAATAGGACTTTAGAAATCACTTTGTCCATTCAATTAATGGATGAGGAAAAATCCAAATAACTATGTTATTGAAGGGGTGGGTTGCCCCTCCACACCTGTGGGTGTTTCTCGTAAGGTGGAACGAGAGACTTGGAAAAGAAAAAGACACAGAGACAAAGTATAGAGAAAGAAATAAGGGGACCTGGGGAGCCAGCGTTCAGCATATGGAGGATCCCGCCAGCCTCTGAGTTCCCTTAGTATTTATTGATCATTCGTGGGTGTTTCTCCGAGAGAGGGATGTGTCAGGGTCACAAGACAATTGTGGGGAGAGGGTCAGCAGATAAACACGTGAACAAAGGTCTTTGCATCATAGACAATGTAAAGGATTAAGTGCTGTGCTTTTAGATATGCATGCACATAAACATCTCAATGCTTTACAAAGCAGTATTGCTGCCCGCACGTCCCACCTCCAGCCCTAAGGCGGTTTTTCCCTATCTCAGTAGATGGAACATACAATCGGGTTTTATACCGAGACATTCCATTGCCCCGGGACGGGCAGGAGACAGATGCCTTCCTCTTGTCTCAACTGCAAGAGGCATGCCTTCCTCTTATACTAATCCTCCTCAGCACAGACCCTTTACGGGTGTCGGGCTGGGGGACGGTCAGGTCTTTCCCTTCCCACGAGGCCATATTTCAGACTATCACATGGGGAGAAACCTTGGACAATACCTGGCTTTCCTAGGCAGAGGTCCCTGCGGCCTTCCGGCCTTCCGCAGTTTTTGTGTCCCTGGGTACTTGAGATTAGGGAGTGGTGATGACTCTCAAGGAGCATGCTGCCTTCAGTCATCTGTTTAACAAAGCACATCTTGCACCGCCCTTAATCCATTTAACTCTGAGTTGACACAGCACATGTTTCAGAGAGCAGGGGGTTGGGGGTAAGGTTATAGATTAACAGAATCTCAAGGCAGAAGAATTTTTCTTAGTACAGAACAAAATGGAGTCTCCTATGTCTACTTCTTTGTACACAGACACAGTAACAATCTGATCTCTCTTGCTTTTCCCCACATGTTATGTTAGACATAGGTCTTTAAACTTGTAGGTTCAGTAATCTATTACACAATAGACTGTAAAAGAGCATACATATACCAGTACATTTTTTTTGAGAGTTGAAAACAAATTTAGAGAAATGGTTGGTGATCTTTTCTCCTTGGCCAAATTGAAATGGAGCAAGATAACACACATGCAGTTTGAGTGTAATGTTCTACTTCTTTCAACTTCTTTTATATTGTCTTGTTTAAAACTAATCCTGGCATAACACAGGGATTACCTGTTGTTCCTTGTTGCTAAAATCCGGCTTAATTTAGACACTGACAATTATATTGATGAATGGTTTTAATGTTTATCACATAAACATAATTTTGGTAACTGACATATCTTTATCACACAAGTATAATTTAGCCAAATTTGGATAGTTCACTTTAGTATTTGGTCATATACGCAAGCAAATTACCATAATACTTTTGTTTTTCTTGTTGTTGTTTTGTTTTTTGAGACAGGGTCTTGTTCTGTCTACTAGGCAGAGTGCAGTGGTGCAGTCATAGCTCACTGCAGCCTCAAACTCCTAGATTCCAGCAATTCTCCCAGTTCAGCATCCTGAAGTGCTGGTATTACAGGCGTGAGCCCCTGTGCCTGGCCCCATAATGCTTTTGTAATTTCAGTTTTTTCGACCAGAGTGATCTAAAATGTAGTAATTAATGAAGTCCTAGTATATTGCTACTTGGCCTGTATGCCCGTAATCACCAGGTGACTGAAGGCAGAGTTTATTGTCTCTCCAGCCCTCCCCCATTTCACACTCTACTGAGCACAGAACAAGATGTAAATTGACACAGATAAAGTCTGCTTTTGGTAGCCTTTCTGTCCCTTTTTCATGCCTCTGTTATACCTATGGCCACTCTCCTTGGGCCTCATGTGTTCTAGCTTCCTAAGCCCCCACCTATAGCAGGGCCAGGCTTATCTCCGAAGGAGCCATGCCACACAGTTTTCTATCTTCCCCCACCTCAGCGGTCAAACGTCCGTCCCCTTAGACTACCTGGTTTGGCAGATGTGTGTCTCTTGGAGACAGGACCAGGCTTTATTCATCTTTCTCTGGCCCTGAGGTTAGTGTCAGGCACATACAGGGTTCAGTAAATGTTTGAATTCAATTCAAGTAAGTGAACAAAGTGGCAGTGACATCACTATTAATCCATTAGCCTTTTTAGGTGTATGCTTCTGTAAAAGGGTGCCTGACACCCTGTAAAACCTCAGTTGTTGGAATTTATAGTTAAAGAGTTGAAGTTTAAGACTTTAGGGAAGAGATTTGGAGGAGGGGGAGTTCCTCTCAAAACAGTCAGCTACAACTTCTTTTCTTCTATTTCTGAACCTGCAGAATCTCGAAAGCTTCAATCTTTTTTTCTAGCAGCAAAATACATTGTACTTGGAACAAAAGAAAGATTGGAGAGATGTTTATATTGAGAAAATTACAGATCTGAAAGTAGGGACTAAATATCAACATGATAAAAATGATCTTATAAAAATACTCAGGCTTGATGTTTATTCTCTACATTTTATTATATACGTGTCTTATTAGGCTTACATTTTCTTTTTTTTTAATGGAGCAGGAATCTTGCTGATGTAAAACCGAGGTGCGAAGTCATTTTCACTTCATTCTGATCCCATTACATTTGTCCCCACTCCAATTGGCCTGTTATGTGAGATAATATTGTAGTGCCTTGTTTGTCAGCATATGTCATCTCTCACCTAGCTAGAACTCGGTGGAAAACAAGTTAAAAAAAATTTGAGCTACCAAAAGAAACCTCAGAAAGGCCACAGTTTCTTTTCTAGTGGTGTCAATGGTGAAAGAAGAATATGTATGGAAGCATGAAAGACATGGAAAATCTGGCAGGGGTTCCTTTCCCTCTGTGGTAATGGTTATCCCACTGAAGATACAGAAAGGCCAGAACTTAGGTAGATAAGGCATGATTATGTTCATATGAGATCTGTGTGTGTTTTTTGATTTTCATTTTAAGAGTTCTAAATGTAATGTTTAAAGAAATAAAATGTAGTTTTGAACATTTTTCTTTTCTTCTTAAGTCTGTAAAAATATGTTACCCTAGAGGAATTGCACAGACACACACACACAGACACAGACACACACACAATTTATTTTTCTTGTATTTTTGCAGGAAGGCGTGGAAGCTGAAAAGAAAGCTATCTCTCTCCTTTCTAAATTACGGAATGAATTGCAAACAGATAAACCATTTATCCCCTTGGTTGAGAAATTTGTTGATACTGATATATGGAATCACTACCTAGAATATCAACAGAGTCTTTTAAATGAAAGTGATGGAAAATCAAGATGGTTCTACTCACCGTGGTTGTTGGTAGAATGTTACATGTATCGAAGAATTCATGAAGCAATTATCCAGAGGTACATGTGTAATCATCAACTATCAAATGTTTAGATAATTTATACTTTTTCTGAAATTGTAAAAGGATAAGTTTAAAAATAAGCACCAGTGGAAGCTTGAATTTGGTTGAGTTTAGCAAATCTTAATAGCATTGTTGGACATTTCTACAAATGTTACTGATGGACATTTCTATAGCTGTTACCAATTCAACAGATTCTTGGCAATTATAATCTACTTGCCTAGAATAGACATAAGAGTAAATATCTAAAGTACGACTTGGCCAGGCCCTGAGGTTCACGCTTGTAATCCCAGCACTTTGGGAGGCTGAGGTGGGCAGATTGCTTGAGGTCAGGAGTTCGAGACCAGCCTGGCCAGCATAACGAAACCCGTCTCTACTAAAAATAAAAAAATTAGTGAGGCATGGTGGCACGGGCCTGTAATCCCAGGTACCTGGGAGGCTGAGGAATGGGAATTGCTTGAACCTGGGAGGCAGAGGTTGCAGTGTGCCAAAATTGCACCACTGCACTGCAGCCTGAGCACCGGAGTGAAACTCTTGTCTCAATAAAATAGATAAATAAGGCGTGAATTAATTAAAGATTCTAACAAAGACTTCTAGAATAAAAGAAGTTTTGCTTATTGAGTAAAAAATGTAAATTTGAAATAGTTACATTTATATAAATCAGGATGGGACAAAGTAAGCATATGTTTTGTTTATTAAAATAGATAATAAAAGTTACAACTTACTTGGTTTAAGGAGTCATGAGAACAGTGAATCATACTATTGTATTACAGTCTTAATCTTTCATCTTTTTTTTAAAAGGCTAGTTTAGAAAAAGATTTTAAAAGTACACGTTTCAAAGTAACTTTTTATAGGCTTGTTTATATTATTTAATTTTTCCTAGGAAAACATCTGATAGAGAACTAGTTTTTAGACCAGGCGTGGTGGCTCATGCCTGGAATCCCAACACTTTGGGAGGCTAAGGCAGGTGGATCACTCGAGGTCAGGAATTTGAGACCAGCCTGGTGAGCGTGGCGAAACCCCGTCTCTACAAAAATTATATAATTACCCAGGTGTGGTGGCACATGCCTGTTGTCCCAGCTACCCCGGAGGCTGAGGCATGAGAATCACTTGAACCTGGGAGGCGGAGGTTCCAGTAGCCGAGATTACACCACCGCACTCCAGCCTGGGCGGCAGAGCGAGACTGTTTAAAAAAACCAAAAAACAAAAAACTGTTATTTATAGTGCCAAAGAAAAGTTAATGGGGATGATTGGATTATTCTTAATAAGCACAGGTTCCAAAAATACAGGTTTGTTAAGAGGAATCCTTTGGTATCTGTTCCTAAACATAGCATAGGACAATTTAAAGTGACCTATCAAGTCAGCACTAATTGTAAAATAAAATTATTTTGGGAAACATATGGAACTTTAAAATCTGTTCATTAGCTTTTTTGTCTTAATCTTACACACACACGTATATATTTTGTTTTTGTTGTTGTTCTTGTTGTTGTTTGTTTGTTTAAGATGGAGTCTCGCTCTGTCGCCCAGGCTGGAGTACAGTGGCACAATCTTGGCTTACTACAACCTCTGCCTTCCGGGTTCAAGCAGTTCTCTTGCCTCAGCCTCCCGAGTAGCTGGGATTACAGGCACCCCCCACCATGCCTGGCTAACTTTTTTTGTTTTTGTATTTTTAGTAGAGATGGGGTTTCGTTATGTTGGCCAGGCTGGCCTTGAACTCCTGACCTCGAACTCCTGACCTCAGGTGATCTGCCCGCCTCGTCCTCCCAAAGTGCTGGGATTACAGGCATGAGCCACCACGCCCAGCCTATATATATTTTTTTCATATCACAATTTGTTGTTTTTTCTGATAGGTAGGTTTTAGAACTTCTGATCTAAAAGCAAAATACACTATTAAAACTCTGGTGCAGGCCGGGTGCGGTGGCTCACACCTGTAATCCCAGCACTTTGGGAGGCCGAGGCAGGCAGATCAAAAGGTCAAGAGATTGAGACCATCCTGGCCAACATGCTGAAACCCCGCGTCTACTAAAAATACAAAAATTAGCTGGACGCGGTGGTGCACACCTGTAGTCCCAGCTACTCAGGAGGCTGAGGCAGGAGAATCACTTGAACCCAGGAGGCGGAGGTTGCAGTGAGCCGAAATCACACCACTGCACTCCAGCCTGGGTGAAAGAGCAAGACTCTGTCTCAAAAAAAAAACCAAAAAAACAACAACAAAAAACTCCGGTGCACTGCTTGGCACGGAGAAGGCACCCCAGCAGAAGATGTAAGGAGCTGTCAGTAACTAGCAATGTTCTAGTGACTGTGCAACCCAGTGAAATGTAGGCGTTGTTATGGTTTCCATTTTAACAGTTGAGGTGACTGAGGCTCAGAGAGATTTCTAACATGCCCAAGGTGACATGGCTAGTAGGTGGTGGAACCAGGATTTGAGCCTGGTCTGTGTGAATCAGATTAGTGTCCTTATTCAGCCATTCTTCCCAAATAGTAGATTTAGATGCCTGTCAAGGACTGAGAGTAGTCTGAAATTCGGGGTGATGGTTTCCTAATTTTGGAAAATATCTGTGGTAGGAGCCAAAGCTGCCAAAGTGTTGAAAGACTGGGTGGCATCTTGAGTGGGGTTGGTGGAGTTTGTGTGTTTAAGGCAAGAGGAATGCTGTTTCTGAGTTTGATTTTAGAGATTGATCAGGTTCAGAGACTAAAAATACCTAGAGCAGATTTTCACAAACCTGGCTGCACATTTATGACCCAGTTGGGGAAAAGGAAGGTGGCTTCAAAAATGCGTATTTTTAGGCCAGGCACAGTGGCTTACGCCTGTGATCTCAGCACTTTGGGAGCCTGAGGCAGGTGGATCTCCCGAGGTCAGGAGTGTGAGATCAGCCTGGCCAACATGGTGAAACCCTGTCTCTACTAAAAATACAAAAATTAGTCAGGCATGATGATGGGCACCTGTAATCCCAGCTACTCAGGAGGCTGAGGCAGGAGAATCACTTGAACCCAGGAGGTGGAGGTTGCAGTGAGCCGAGATTGTGCCATTGTACTCCAGCCTGGGCGACGAGCGAAACTCCGTCTCAAAAAAAACCCCACATAGTTTTAGATTATTGTGTTGGAATAAATACAAATTGCTTAATTTATCTGGGGTGGGGCCTTGGCATCAGTTTTTCTTTCGGAAGCTCAGGGAGTGATGATATCCACTGGTTCAGCGAACAGATTGTTAAATGGGATAGAGGGAACATGCAGCTTTAAGTTCAAGAAACTAGAATGTTGCACAATCACGGATGTAGAACTCTTCCCAAAGCGGTTTCTGTGGCAGATAAAGAGCCATCTTACAATGGAGCCAGCACTGAAGTAATTCTTAAATGTCTAATTTTTAGGTTCTTCTATGGGGGATCCCTATCCTAGGTCAATGGCAACTCCAGACTGACCAGCTTTTATAAAAGACATGTTTATATTGATTTACCATTTTACACTGAAACATGCAATAGTCTGCCAGTCTAAATTAAGATTCAAAGTTTTAGCCATATGTGAAATTTAAACATATTAGGTAAATACACTTCAGATATTGAAAGATGAAAGTACAGAGAAAATATTAGATTTTTAAAAAAACTTTTTAATAAAGTATAATATACATATAGAAAAATGTGCATGTCTTATGTGTTCAAGAACATACTTGTGTACCCAGTGCCCAGATCAAGAGACGGAACCTTACAGACCCCAAAAGTCCACTTTGAGTCCCTTTCCAGTCACTGCCTTCATTACTCCTCAAGGATAACCATTGTTCTGACCTGTGTTAGTTTTGCCTGTTTTTTAACTTTACTGAAATGAAATGATACAGTGTATAGTTTTGTGTCTGGCTTCTTTCACTCATTTTTATGTTTGTGAGACTCATCCATATGTTACAATATAATTATAGATCATTCATTCTCATTGCTTTATAATATTGCATTATATGAGCATATTACAATCTGTTTACTTCGTTGTGATGGATATTTGAGTACTTTTCAGTTTGGAGTTGTTAGGAAGAATGCTGCTATAAACATTCTGACGCTTTTTTGCTGAACATATGTATGAATACATCTGTTGGATATATCCCTCCCTAGAAGTGAATCACTGGGTCATAGTGTGTGTACATACACAGCTTTAGTAGATTCTAAAATAGAAAACATTCTAAAATGAGAATTTATATATAGTTATGTGAGTTTACTCTCTTAAATACGAAAATAAGGCTCATTCTTAATATGAGATGTGACTTTAATGAATGGTTTGTTAATAAAACATTAGAACATGTTTTATTAGAACTTTCTGTAAAGGGCCAGGTAGTAAATCTTTTAGGCATAGGGGCCATGTGGTCTCTGTTGCAGCTGCCGAACCTGCCATTGTCGTGTGAATGCAACCTTAAATAATATGTAAGAATGAGCATGGCTGTGTTCTAAAGAAACTTTATTCAGCGGACACCGAAATTTGAATTTCATGTGTTACAAAATACTGCTTTTCTTTCACTTTGTTTTCAGCCATTCAAAAATATAAAAACCACTCTTAGCATGTGAGTCAGACAGAACAGGTGGTGGGCCGGATTGGGTGTGTGCATCCGAATGATTTTTATCCTTTTAAGTCACCTTGAGAGACTGACTGATTTCAGCGGTGCTGCCATTGCTAAAACCATCTTTGAATTATTTGGAACTTCTTTCAGAGCCAGTTTACATGCCTCAAAATGAAAATTAGTCTTCCTGTATTTTTACTCATTTTTGATTAAAAAAAAAAGTTTTTATCCAATTTGATCACACACCTCATTCTACTGAAATCACTCCGAGTGACTTTTGGCTGTTTCCAAAAATAAATTGACTCCAAAGGATGAAGATATGTGATCACTGACAGGAGGTTTAATGATGTGCCATAGGTTCTGAAGAAAATTCCTAAAGAGGAATTCCAAAAGTGCTCTGAGCAATGGCAGCGCCCTTGGAATAAGGGTGTAGCTTCCCGAGGTGACTGACTGGCTGGAAGGAGGCAGCCATCATTTGGATGTTTAAATACTGGTATGTTATTTAAAAAAACAAAACAAAACAAGCCGATTACATCAGTGTTAGATTGTTTTTACCCTAACATGAATGACCCGTGGAAAAAGTAGCTAATTTGGAAGACCCAATAATCTGAATGTCTTTTATATTCAATTCAGTAAAGATTATTATATTAGTATTTATATCTTCTTAGTTATGATTTTCTTAGGCCAATATAATATGATTTAATCTCTCACTGGAAAACATGAAGGTGTAGCCATGCCACATATATCACCTTTGGTTAAAGTTGCCCAAAAATACCTAAAATTAGTGATAAAAAATTATCATTCTTCTAAAACTTACAATAGTATTGTCTGATTTATCTTAAGTACTCATTGTATTTCCATCATACTGTGTGTTTCATTCTGTTAATGATTGCTGCATTGTATTCAAATATTATGTTTATATTCTATACATTTGTTACTAGAACTCTGCCACATCGGTGCTTAAAAAATGTTTGTTGAACTAAAGCAGTTGTCTTGAAATTTATCTTTCTCCTTCTTGTGCCCTGGAATCCCTGCTAGGTAGATAATTATGAGCATAGTCACTATCACTATTTAATATGTCCAGAAAAATACTTGATTTGGGAACTTTTTTGACAATTAAAATGAGTTTGAGAGATTTTTGTGTAATTTGATTATTTAGTATTAAGTTTTTCTAGTTAATTAGATAAATGTTATATCTAGTTTCTGTTAGCACTGATTATTGAGACTGTATGGTGCTATTTTCTTTCAAGAACTGCAGTTATCCAAATGTACAGACTAAAATGTTTCACTTTGTTTTTCTCCTACTTTAGTCCACCAATCGATTACTTTGATGTATTTAAAGAATCAAAAGAGCAAAATTTCTATGAGTCACAGGAAGCCATCATTGCTTTATGTACTCACCTGCAACAATTGATAAGAACTATTGAAGACCTAGATGAAAATCAGCTGAAAGATGAGTTTTTTAAACTTCTGCAGGTAAATGTGATCATTAATCTTCTGAGTATGTTTTATTTAAACAGAAAATAAACTGCTATACAGTTAACAAAACATGTAAATATTTTTCTTTGCTATAATTGATGATTTTTTATCTAGTGGTGTTAAAAGATGAAAATCCATTTAATTGCTAGAAATGGGTTTGAAATCTTTTTCTGCTCTCACTGGCTATGATTTTAGTGGCAAAGAAGTTATCTGACTTCCTAGCTTCTGTCATACTTGAGAGAATACTTCATAGTAATTTGCTTAGCTTTTGTCATGCTTGAAAGAATACTTAATAGTAATTTGGTCTCCCAGCTGACTTGGGTGTGTGTTGGCTCTGTGGCTAATTTGTGTTTGGACCTGAGGCCTGTCACTTAATTTCTCTGGGCCTCAGTTTCCTCCTCTGTTCAGTGAGGATAATGTATACTGTGTAATTTGATGTGAGAATTCAACTAGATGCTTGCATGTGAAGTGCTGAGCACAGAGCCTGGGATACAGCCTGCTGTTAGCATCGGTAGGTGATAATACTCGGATATTCAGTTGGCCCATTAATACAGTTTCATTACATTTCTTTATCTTGTATTCAGTTTAGTTTTTAATTCATGCAAACATCCTGAAATTTACAACACATTATTAGAATCAGAACTATTAGGAGACATAGCAGTATCCCCAGCCCTCACATTTTCCAGAAAAAGTGAGGAAGACTTTCAAAAAGAAATGTTAGAAAGTGCTGTGAAGAGAAATAAAGCAGGAAAAGGGCGTTGGGAATGTTGGGGAAGGGATCAGGGCTGCCAGGGAAGGGTCCATGGAGGCTGAGGCCACAGACCTGAAGGCAGGGAAGGAGTAAGTCAGGTGCATGTCTGCGGAGTACATGGAGAGGTGAGAAAAATTGCAAGGAAACCCTGTAGTTACTGAGAGGTAGCGGGGTGGAAGGGACACAGAACGGCTTGTATTAAATAAATTTTTACTAAAAGTGAAACAGAAGCCATCAGAAGGTTTTGAACAGAGAGGTAATGCTATTTGACTATTTCAAGGAATGTTTCTGAGAACAGACTGCAGGGGCCGAAGGTGGAAATGGGGAGAGCTGGTCTGAAAATAACTTGGGGAGGGAGGTTGGGGCCAAGTTGGTAGCATAAGAGTTAGTGACATCACCAGAGCCTGGGTGTTCTTTGAACATAGAAGCTACAGAACTTGCTAACAGATTATACCTGGAGACGAAGCCCTGGTGAGACCTCGAGGGCAAGCAAAGTCTCAAATAAAGGCATATTTTGAGTTCAAAACAAAAATTGTCAGGACATTGTTTTGTTTTTTGAGACAGAGTCTCACTCTGTTGCCCAGGTTGTAGTGCAGTGGCACGATCTCAGCTCACTGCAACCTCCGTCTCCCGGGTTTAAGCAATTCTCCTGCCTCAGCCTCCTGAGTAGCTGGAATTACAGGCGTATGCCACCACACCTGGCTAATTTTTGTATTTTTAGTAGAGACTGGGTTTCGCCATGTTGGCCAGGCTGGTCTTGAACTCCTGACCTCAGGTGATCTGCCCACCTTGGCCTCCCAAAGTGCTGGGATTATAGGCGTGAGCCACCTTGCCTGGCCCAGGACATTGTTAACTAATAAACCTTGTTTTTTGTTTTTTCCTCTTAACTCTGCCTTATGCTTAGCCTTGGAATTAAAAAAAAAAAAAAGACTGGCATGCTAGTTCTTGACTCCTAGCTAGCCCATTCTTTCAGGGAATCATCTTCTTTGAATGTGTTCTTTGTCCTATAGTATAATAAACTGTGAAGAAGAATGAGCATGCATCTATTTTCTGTCATCTGATTTAGCTAACAACTTCTTCACACTGTCACTGTGCTCCCAAGTGAAGGGGGCCAGAGTTGCCTCCATTTGGTGTCCGCAGTAAGCAACAGGTTAACGTTTCAAGGGAAGCTTGAAAACATTCTCGTTTTCAGAGAATGTTGATCTCTTTCAAAAGTCATAGCACTCTCCCACTGTCCACACACACATTTCTGGGGCTACTGTGTCAAATGCCATTCTAGGTGCTGGGCACGTAGTGGTAAAACAAAAACAGGCTGATCCTCCCTATCAAAACTTGTAATCTTGAGGGAATATAGACAATCAAGTAATTGCACAAAGAGCTATGCCATTACAAACTGGAAGACGGTGTGAAGGGAAAGTGCAGGAGGCTAGCACAGAACCTGCTCTCAGTCGCTGAAGGCCATCGTGGCCACCATTGTATGAATTTTTTCAGGAAACTCTAGAAAAAGGTGACCTTGGACACTTTAGTTATTATTTAAGCCTTATTTTTTTAAAAAATTTATTCATTTATCTCTTTTTAAAATAATGCTGTTCGGCCGGGCATGGTGGCTCACACCTGTAATCCCAGCACTCTGGGAGGCTGAGGTGGGCAGATCACCTGAGGCCAGGAGTTTGAGACCAGCCTGGCTAACATGGTAAAACCCCATCTCTACTAAAAATACAAAAAATTAGCCGGGCGTGGTGGTGGGCGCCAGTAATCCCAGCTACTTGGGAGGCTGAGGCAGGAGAAAAGCTTGAACCCGTGAGGCGGAGGTTGCAGTGAGCCAAGATCACACCACCGCACTCCAGCCTCGGTGACAGAGGGAGACTCTATCTCAAAAAAAAAACAAAACCCTATTGGTTGGAACATGCATTCTCCTTATTTTAAATCACAAATGAGGCCCTGACAAGGTGGCTCATGCTTATAATCTCAGCATTTTGGGAGGCCACGGCAGGAGGATTGCTTGAGGCCAGGAGATGGAAATTAGCCTGGTCAACATAGTGAGACCCCATCTTTATTAAAAAAAAATCACAGATGAGAGTAGAGTCTGTTTTGGCTAGTGTTTATTGAGTACTTCTATATGCCAGGTATTTGGTACATTATTTACATGCATTATATCAATTCTCACAATTCTGTGAGGTAAGTACTAGTATCTCGTTTTTCAGTTGCAGGACTTGAGCCTTAGAGAGCTTAAGTAATTTGTTGATGATCATAAACTGAAGATGCTGAGTTTGAACCCAGGTCGAGCTGGAAGTCCTAAACGTGTAATTTTATGGCTTAAAAAAAAATAGGCCTACATACTGTTTTTCTACAAAATGTAATTGAGTATTAATTCAATTTAAAGCTGAATAAGATAATTGATTACAATGGGTCTTTAGTTAACATGACCTCATTTAAAAAGTAGCGTCTTTAGATATCACCTTGTTCAGTTTTTTAAATTTTACAAATGAGAGAACCAAATCCCAGAGAGGTGTCACGTCCTAAGGTTATGCAATTAGTGAAAGAAACTGGACAGTTCTGCAGGGCCAAGGAGGAAAAAATAAACTTTTATTTCTTCTCTTGACTCTGGATTATACGGGCAACTTTGAGCCTCTCTTCACACATCCGATGATGTTCTAATATCTGCAAGCTGCAAAAACTTTTATTCTGAATAAACAATGTGAGTGCTGAAATAATTGAAACCAGTTTTTTTAAGTCCATTACATACTGATGAATTAAAAATTTCAGTTTTATCTTGTTAATACAGCATCATGTGAAATAATTTCTGTGCATTGTTAGAGAAAGTATAGATTTGATGGGCATGTAAAGAGTTTTGTAGATATTTAGTAGTTTTTTAGCAATGTCCCCCCACCCCGCTACATAATGGAGTTTTGTTGGCTATTCAGAAGAAGGGTGAATATTTTGTACTTTTTCTTTTTCAGATTTCACTGTGGGGAAATAAGTGTGATCTGTCTCTCTCAGGTGGAGAAAGTAGTTCTCAGAATACCAATGTACTAAATTCATTGGAAGACCTAAAACCTTTCATTTTATTGAATGATATGGAACATCTTTGGTCATTGCTTAGCAATTGCAAGAAAACAAGAGAAAAAGCTTCTGCTACTAGAGTGTATATTGTTCTCGATAATTCTGGATTTGAGCTTGTTACAGATTTAATATTAGCCGACTTCTTGTTGTCCTCTGAACTGGCTACTGAGGTTCATTTTTATGGAAAAACAATTCCATGGTTTGTTTCTGATACTACTATACATGATTTTAATTGGTTAATTGAACAGGTAAAACACAGTAATCATAAGTGGATGTCCAAGTGTGGGGCCGACTGGGAAGAGTATATTAAAATGGGTAAATGGGTTTACCACAATCATATATTTTGGACTCTGCCTCATGAGTACTGTGCAATGCCTCAGGTTGCACCTGACTTATATGCTGAACTACAGAAGGCACATTTAATTTTATTCAAGGGTGATTTGAATTACAGGAAGTTGACAGGTGACAGAAAATGGGAGTTTTCTGTTCCATTTCATCAGGCTCTGAATGGCTTCCATCCTGCACCACTCTGTACCATAAGAACATTAAAAGCTGAAATTCAGGTTGGTCTGCAGCCTGGGCAAGGGGAACAGCTCCTGGCCTCTGAGCCCAGCTGGTGGACCACTGGAAAATATGGAATATTTCAGTACGATGGTCCCCTTTGACTTGATTTAGGAGCTCTCAGTTGCATAGAAAGATCTGGTGAGCACCTTTTCATCCCCAGAAAAGGAGCACGTGAATTGAGTCGCCTGGCGGCTCTGTACGCGCTCAGGGAAGCTTAGCTTCTTGGTGCCCATCTACGTGCACTGGATGATTTTTCTTTTGAACATTTTGCCCCACTACACTGTTTTGGGGATAGCTGGGTCAAGCAAGTTAAAGATATTTACATTTATATTGGAATTTTAGCAACTTTTTTTCAGGTTAAATACATAATTTCAAGTGCTTTTAATGAACTTATTTTTAATTGGCTAGGAAGCAAAAAATAAGTGAGTTCTGCTTTTAGTTAGTTAACCTTGTTCTTTTCTTAAATAGTACACTGCATGGTATTTAATATTCCAGGAAGCATGGGATTTTATTTTGCTTGATTTTGGGCACATGAAATAATAGCTCTATGAAAATGCGCATCTTAATGACTCTTTGTAAAGAGAGGCATTTCTTACAACTGTGATGTTTGCTTACATAAAAGTTACCTCATAAGTTAATTCTAACTTTTATTCTCCTTGAATTTTATTTCATTTCAATAGCTTGTTTCATTTGCACGCCTTTGTATTTTGATTGACCTGTAGAATGGATGTTAGGAAACTCAAAATTGAACACAGTGAAACAAATGGTATTTGAAGAAATGTAATATCTTTTATATTCTATTTATGATATCCATAATCAAATGAGATTATTTTACCACATAAATGTTTTAAATATCAGATTTTTAGTTTGCAGTTTTAGGAAAATGCTTTAGATAGAAAAGGTTCTTATGCATTGAATTTGGAGTACTACCAACAATGAATGAATTTATTTTTTATATTCTTACACATTTTATTGGTCATTGTCACAGATAGTAAATACTAAAAATTTCAGGTCAGTTTGTTTTGTAACTGAAATTGGAAATAAATCTGGAAATGTTTTGTTGCACTAAAATAATAAAATGAATTGTACTGAAAATCTCCTTGGTTTTATTTTCTAGTGGGGAAAAGTCAAGAAAGGAAGATTAAAAATGAGATTTATATAAAAAGAGACATAATATATATTCTAGATGTTGCCAAAAGCAGTTATTAAATATCATTTATAAAAGGTTATTAGTCTATGCTCTTGCTAAGTATTAAAAAAGATTTTTGCAAAATGTTTATATAAAGCTGTACATTTTGAATCTACTGTGTTTCTTTATCCACATTTGTGCCTATTTTAAAGAGTAAGTTTGTAAAATGCTTCCATATTAGAATTATTTGTAGGCATTTGACATAATTTAGAACACAGTTGTATATTTAGGTTGACTTCATAGCCACCGTGTGAGCTCCAGCACTGGAAGTAGTTCAGCACCCCCACTCCCCCATGAAAAAGAGCAAGGAAGCAAACTAGTGCGAGAAAGGTGGCACTGAGGAAGAGGAAGTCAGGTCAAGGTGGAATTTTTTTTAATGCTTAGCAGGAGGAAGGGCCTACCTATGTTTTCACCAGTTAATTTTTAAGTTTTAATGTTAGTTTAGTGTTGTTTTATTTTTAAGACAGGGTCTCGCCCTGTTTTCCTGGCTGGAGTGCAGGGCATGATCGCAGCTCACTGCAGTCTTGACCTCCCGGACTTAGGCGATCCTCTCACCCCAGCCTCTTCAGTAGCTGAAAATATGGGTGTATGCCACCATGCCCAGCTAATTTTTTTTATTTTGTAGCGATGAGGTCTCACTATGTTGCCCAGAACTGGTCTCAAACTATTGGCTTCAGCCTCCCAAAGTGCTAGGATTATAGGCAAGGCCACCGTGCCCAGCCTCACCAGTTGATTTTTTTTTTTCTTTGAGACGGAGTCTCACTCTGTTGCCAGGCTGGAGTCCAGTGGCGCAATCTCAGCTCACTGAAATCTCTGCCTTCCAGGTTCAAGTGGTTCTCCTGCCTCAGTCTCCCAAGTAGCTGGGATTACAGGCGCGGGCCACCACCCCAGCTAATTTTTGTAGTTTTAGTAGAGACGGGGTTTCACCATGTTGGCCAGGATGGTGTCGATCTCTTGACCTCGTGATCTGCCCGCCTCGGCCTCCCAAAGTGCTGGGATTACAGGTGTGAGCCACCGCACCTGGCCCAGTTGATTTTTTAAAACAGCTTTACTGAAATATAAATACAATTCATCCATTTAAAGGGTACAGTATTTCAGTGTATTCACAGGGTTGCTTTTGTCACAGCTAAAACAAACTAGTACCCACTGATAGTCATTCCCCTTTGCCCCCTCCTTAGCACTTGGCGACCACAAATCTGTCTATATGAATTTAAATGTTCTGGACATTACATATAAATAGAATCAAAATAGGCAGTCTTTTGTGACTAGCTTATTTTGAAGGTTCATCAGTTTTATGTGTCAGTCAGTCCCAACTCTTCTCTAATTAGGACTCTGCAAGTACTTCATCTTTTGATGGCTGAATACATTTTTTTTTTTTTTTTTTAAGAGATGAGGTTTCGCCGTGTTGCCCAGCCTGGTCTCCAACTCCTGGGCTGAAGCAATCCACCAGTCTTGGCCTCCCAAAGTGCTGGGATTACAGTTGTGAGCCACTGCGCCCGGCCCAAATACTATTCCATTGTATGGACATAGCACGTTTTATTCATGTGTCAGGTGATGGGCATTTGGGTTGTTTCCACTTTTTGACTATTATGAATAATGCTGCTATGACATTCATGTACAAGACTTGTGTATGTTTTCACTTCTTTTGGGTATATACGTAGGGGTGAAAGTGTTCCATCATATGGTAACTGTAATGTTTTGTGTGTCTGTCAAATACTTTCCCCGAAGTGTTTGCACCATTTCACATTCCTTCCAACAATGCATGATGGCTCCAACTTCACATTTTTGTCAGCACTTGTTACTCTTTTTTTTTTTTTTTTTTGAGACAGAGTCTTGCTCTGTCACCCAGGCTGGAGTGCAGTGGCATGATCTCGGCTCACTGCAACCTTGCCTCCTGGGTTCAAGTGATCCTCTTGCTTCAGTTTCCCAAGTAACGGGGATTACAGGCATGCACCACCATGCACCAGTTAATTTTTGTATTTTTTTTAGTAGAGACTGGGTTTCACCATGTTGGCCAGGCTGGTCTTGAACTCCTGACCTCAAGTAATCCACCCGCCTCAGTCTCCCAAAGTGCTGGGATTACAGGCATGAGCCACTGTGCCTGGCCTGTTATTAATAGTATCCGTGTTTTCGACTATAGCTGAACTGTTGGGTGCAAAGTGGGAATCTCATGCTTTTGAATGGCATTTCCCTAATGAATAATGTTGAGCATATTTTCATGTGCTTATTGGCCATTTGTGTATCTTCTTTGGGAAGATGTCTTCAATTTCTTTGCCCATTTAAACATTATCTTCTTATTGAGTTATAAGATTTAAAAGATATATTCTGGGCTGGGCGCAGTGGCTCACGCCTGTAATCCCAGCACTTTGGGAGGCCGAGGCGGGCAGATCACAAGGTCAAGAGATCGAGACCATCCTGGCCAACATGCTGAAACCCCGTCTCTACTAAAAATACAAAAAATTAGCTGGGCATGGTGGCTCATGCCTGTAATCCCAGCTACTTGGGAGGCTGAGGCAGGAGAATCGCTTGAACCAGGGTGGTGGAGGTCGCAGTGAGCTGAGGTCATGCCACTGCACGCCAGCCTGGTGACAAAGTGAGACTCTGTCTCAAAAAAAAAAAAAATATATATATATATATATATTCTGGCCAGGCGTGGTGGCTCACGCCTGTAATCCCAGCACTTTAGGAGGCCGAGGTGGGCAGATCATGAGATCAGGAGTTCGAGACCAGGCTGGCCAATATGGAGAAACCCCTTCTCTACTAAAAAATACAAAAATTAGCTGGCGCGGTGGCGCATGCCTGTAGTCCCAGCTACTCAGGAGGCTGAGGCAAGAGAATCGCTGGAACCTGGGAGGCCGAGGCTGCAGTGAGCCAAGATCACGCCACTGCACTCCAGCCTGGGCGATAAGAGCGAGACTCCGTTTCAACAACAACAACAACAACAACTATATGTATAAATAATATATATATTTCTTTTCTGGATACAGGTCTCTTATTGGACATATGACTTATAAATATTTTCTCCAATTCTGTGTGTTGTCTTATCAATTTCTTGATGGTATCAGTTTGCAGCACAAACGTTTTAAATTTGGATAAATACTTTTATTGCAAAACATTGGTGTTGGAGCTGCTTAAACTCCTCTTAAGGGTCTCTAAAGTGAGGGACTGCCAACCCTCTCTCAACCCCCGTCAACACTCCCCCCATCCTGCTTCCAACACTCTTGTTTCCACCTGAGCAAATGTGGCCTACACATGTTTAGTATGGGTGTAGACGAGCACAGTGGGAAAGCTGAGGTTCTGCAATGGGGTGTGAATGGGTTTTCCACTGAAGAGCTGAGTAGCCTTCCCAAAATAGCATCTTTAATTGTTTCTCAACTGCTACCACACCTACATATGAAGTAAGTGTAGCTTATAAATTTCATGCAATACATTTTTATCAAGACGTAGATCCAGTATTATAGGTATATTAGGATGAAAATGTAGATGAAGGGCAGGTAAATAATTATGCAGAGAATGGTGTTTTTATTTAACAGTAAGTGGACAAGATTTGTTGGCATGATCCAGCTTTTCTTTTCTTTTCCTTTTTTTTTTTTTTTTTTTTTTGAGGAGTCTTGCTCTGTCACCCAGGCTGGAGTGCAGTGGCGTAATCTCGGCTCACTGCAACCTCTGCCTCCGGGTTCAAGTGATTCTCCTGCTTCAGCCTCCCCAAATAGCTGGGACTACAGGTGCATGCCACCATGCTCTGCTAATTTTTTTTGTATTTTTAGTAGAAACAGGGTTTCACCACGTTGGCCAGGCTGGTCTAGAACTCCTGATCTCAGGTGATCTGCCCACCTTGGCCTCCCAAAGTGCTGGGATTACAGCTGTGAGCCACCGCGCCCAGCCATGGTCCAACTTTTCTTACTAATTTGAGGCAGTGTTTGTGTTTGATAAAATGCAGTAATGTTTTTGAACCTTTATAAAGCCAAAATCTGAGTTGCTTATTCTCAAGGTCATGTTTCCATAAAAGAAAACGCACCAGCCACAAAAAGCAACACAGTTTAAACCTTTATTTGCATTTTAAGAAAACCCCAGAGTGTATTGAAAACGTAGTTCAAAGTTGCTGTTAAAATTTCCTCTCCCAGTCATTTTTCTAACACAGCCCTCTGCCCAAACTCCCACTAAGCCTTATTCCAGAACATCTGCCACAAAATGTCTTCTTTCCTCTTTTTGTCTCTACCCTCTTTTTTTTTTTTTTTTTTTTTTTGCTAGATTGAGAGTGGAGAAGACTTTGAACACTTCTATGCATTCATGTCATTACCTAGATAAAGTGCTCATGCCATGTCTGACACTCCTGGTAAGCATTAAGTGATATCTTGAAATTGCAGCAAATGAATACAGCAGAGGAAAAGAAAACTCAGAACAACAACAACAGTGGTAACACCATCTCCAAATACCCCTGTTAAGATTTGATGTATATATTGCTAAGTTCTTCTTTATGTATAGACATACTTTTTTTTTTACATTTCTAAGATAAAAAAGTGGAATCATATCATTAAAACTTTTTTTTTTTTTTTTTTTGAGACGAGGTCTCGCTCTCGCTCTCGCTCTCGCGCTCTCGCTCTCGCTCTCTCGCTCTCGCTCTCGCTCAGGCACTCACAGCAGCCTCGACCTCCTAGGCTCAAGTGATCTTCCCACCTCAGCCTTCCAAGTAGCTGAGACTACAGGTGTGCACCACCATGCCTGGCTAATTTAAAAATTTTTTTGTAGAGATGAGGTCTCACTTCGTTGCCCAGGCTGGTCTCAAACTACTGGGCTCAAACGAGACTACTGCCTCAACCTCCCAAAGTGCTGGGATTACAGGCATGTGCCTATACCCAGCTTTTTTTTTTTTTTTTTTTTTTAAATAAGTATTTTTCGAACTTCTAACTTTTGTTTGGTTGGTTGGTTTTGTTCTTGTTGTCATTTTACTTTTTGTGGGGTTTTTGTTTGTTTGGTTTACTAATTAGTTCCTGTTAGACGGATAGGAGGTTTTTTTGTTTTGTTTTGTTTTGTTTTGTTTTGTTTTGAGACGGAGTTTCCCTCTTGTCCCCCAGGCTGGAGTGCAATGGCACAATCTCGGTTCATTGCAACCTCTGCCTCCCAGGTTCAAGCGATTCTCCTGCCTCAGCCTCCCGAGTAGCTGGGATTACAGGTGCCTGCCACTATGCCCGGCTAATTTTTGTATTTTAGTAGAGACAGGGTTTCGCCATGTTGGCCAGGCTGGTCGCGAACTCCTGACCTCAGGTAATCTACCCTCCTCGGCCTCCCAAAGTGCTGGGATTACAGGCGTGAGCCACTGTGCCCCGCCAGGAGATTTTTTTTTTTTTTCTGGATAGCAATATGACCCTGGTACTAAATAATGGCGTGAGACTCATAAATACTTGATTTCTAATTCTTGATTGTCTTAGTCCATTGGTGCCACTATGACAAAATACCTGAGACTGGGTAGTTTAAAAACGACAGAAATTTATTTCTCATAGTTCTGGAGGCTGGGAGTCCAAGATCAAGGTGCCAGCAGGTTTGTGGACTGGTGAGGTCCTGGTCTCAGCTTCCAAGATGGTGCCTTCTTGCTGCATCTTCTGGAGGAGGGGAGGAACACAGTGTCCTCACGTGGAGAAGGCGGACGGGCAAGGTAGCTGAATGCCGCGTGACGAGTCTGAAACTCATCTGTGAAGGAGGATCCCTCCTGACCTAATCACCTCTTAAAGGCCCCGCCTATTAATATCACCCTATTGGCCACCAGTTTCAACACATGAATTTTGGAGGGGATAGATTCAAATCATAGCACCAGTCTACTGTGGACTATGTGACCTGAGTCACATTCTTACCATTTTGCTGGAAAAAGAAACGTTAATTCCGGTCAATTTAAACTACATTGAATCCCAAACTCAAATTACCCGAGGGAAACTGGAAACTTGCTGAAAGGTATTAACATTCTGGCACCCCCTAGTGGCCACCTGAATATTCTGTAAACCTGATTTTTTTCCCATTTTGCTTTTCTTTGGTGTGGCACGTTTTTCGTTTTCAGTTTATTTACTATTACTTCACCCCATTTTTAAACCTTTTAGAAAATAAAAGGGAACATCAGTTCATACAGAAGACACTTCTAACTTGTCGATTCCCACTAATCTTACATTTCTTGGGGCAGCCACCACCTGTATCTTCTGTGTATTTGTCCTACACACAATTGAACACAGTAGTTGCTCAATGAATGACTGATTGATAGGTAATGCAGTCCAGTGTTTGAAATATTTCTTGTTTTGTTTTGCTTTGTTTTTTGAGATGGAGTCTAGCTTTGTCACCCAGGCTGGAGTGCAATGGTGTGATTTAGGCTCATTGCAACCTCCGCCTCCCGGGTTCAAGCGATTCTCCTGCCTCAGCCCCCCGAGTAGCTGGGATTACAGGCGTGCGCCACCACACTTGGCTAATTTTTTTTTTTTTTTTTTGTATTTTTAGTAGAGACGGGGTTTCACCATGTTGGTGAGGCTGGTCTCGAACCCCTGAACTCAAGTGATCCACCCACCTCGGCCTCCCAAAGTGCTGGGATTACAGGCATGAGCCATCATGCCTGGCCTTGAAATATTTCTTTAAAACTCTGTGCTGATGCTATTTAAATTGAACTCTGAAGGATAAAGTGGATCTGTTGGAAAGCCTGACATATATAAGGAGTTCAATAGTACTTGTTGAATGAACAAAGGAATATATATTTTATATAATTGAGGGTTTTCTTTTTTCTTTTTTTTTTTTTTGAGATGGAGTTTCACTCTTGTTGCCCAGGCTGGAGTGCAGTGGTGCAGTCTTGGCACACTGCAACCTCCACCTCCTGGGTTCAAACGATTCTCCTGCCTCAGCCTCCTGAGTAGCTGGGATTACAGGTATGTGCCACTGTGCCTAGCTAATTGTGTATTTTTAGTAGAGATGGGGTTTCACCATGTTGGTCAGGCTGTTCTTGAACACCTAACCTCAGGTGATCCACCCGCCTCAGCCTCCCAAAGTGCTGGAGTTACAGGCGTGAGCCACCGCGCCCGGCCCAAGAGTTTTTGATAAGTGTATGCTTCTTTAAAGACTGCTTTGTTCCTTCAATATTATAATCAATTTTCCATTTGTTAAAAATTCTTCAAAAATGTATTTATTTATTTATTTATTTTTTGAGACAGGTCCTGGCTCTGTTGCCCAGGCTGGAGTGCAGTAGCACGATCATGGCTCTCTGCAACTTCCACCTCCCAGGCTCAAGAGATCCTCCCACCTCAGCCTCCCGAGTAGCTGGGACTACAGACACCTGCCACTACACCTGGCTAATTTTTGTATTTTTGGCAACTACGGCGTCTTCCTATGTTGCCCAGACTTGTCTCTAACTCCTGGGCTCAAGCGATCCTCCTGCCTTAGCCTCCCAAAGTGCTAGGATTACAGGCATGAGCCACCATGCCCAGGCCAAGAATGTGATTTTTAAATGGCTACATTCATCATATGACTAGATCGTAGTTTATTTTGCTATATAGATTATTCAAAAATTTTGGTATTAGAAAAAAAACTGAAATGAACATCTTCGGACAACTAAAGTCTTCAGATACTGCTAATTATTAAGAGCCACCCGGTTACTCTAGTCCACCTAGAATAGTGTTTGCATTAGACTCATAGCCCCAAGTTGTCAATATCAAGTAACTGTTTATCATGGGGAGGGAAACTGCTTTTTCCTCTCGTTTTTATTTATTTATTTATTTATTTTGAGACAAAGTCTCGTTCTGTCGCTCCGGCTGGGGTGCAGTGGCGCGATCTTGGCTCACTGCAACTTCTGCCTCCTGGTTCAAGCAATTCTCCTGCCTGAGCCTCTCGAGTAGCTGGGATTACAGGTGCTGGCCACCATGCCCGGCTAATTTTGTATTTTTAGTTGAGACAGGGTTTTACCGTGCTGGCCAGGCTGGTCGCAAGCTCCTGGCCTCAGGTGGATCCACTTGCCTCGGCCTACCAACGTGCTGGATTACAGGTGTGAGCCACCACGCCTGGCCACAGATTTTTGTTTTTAATGTTTTGTTAACTATTTCTATGTAAATTTTCCCTTTGCGTTGTTTATTTAAGGCATTTACACACTTTATTTGGAGGAGTCCATGGCACAAAAACAGTTACGAACATGTGCTGTGTTTTTTTTTTTTCCTTTTCCCCCAATTCTCTTTCCTTTTCACAAAGTTGATGAAAGGCATGACTGATTTTATTTATTTATTTGTTTATTTATTTATTTATTTATTTATGAGACGGAGTCTTGCTTTGTCACCCAGGCTGGAGTGCAGTGGCGCGATCTCGGCTCACTGCAACCTCCGCCTCCTGGGTTCAAGCGATTATTCTGCCTCAGCCCCCTGAGTAGCTGGGGCTACAGGCAAGCGCCACCACACCTGGCTAATTTTTGTATTTTTAGTAGAGACGGGGTTTCACCATGTTGGTCAGGCTTGTCTTGAACTTCTGACCTCGTGATCCACCTGCCTCGGCCTCCCAAAGTGTTGGGATTACAGGAGTGAGCCACTGTGCCCATCCCATTTATTTAATTTTTTGAATCAAAGAGGAGATGCATTATAGTGTACTTTTTTCTTTCCATCTCAAATTTCACTTAATGCGAAGCCTTTCTTGTCCAGCTCCATGCCGTCAAAAGATCTTTAAAAGAAACAGAAGATTTCACATGTGTACAAGGATTGAGTCATCCTTAACCTATTATTAAGAGGATTTTTACAATTGAAAAGGACGTTTCGGGCCACCAAGCAGCTGGAAGCCAGTGAGTAAGATTTTGGAGGGAAATGGTTTTTGTGAACAGGTGGAAATGATTTGACCAGGACGCACTGGCTCACTCTTCTAACCAAATGGATGATAGAAAATTTGTGTTTTGCTCTCAACTTGAAATCCAAAATTCTACTTGTATAAATCAATCTAATTCCTGCCTTATCTTTGATAACATTACTGATAAACTGTTTAAAACTAAATGAGGTCCAACTTCACATGAATCTGTAAAAGTATGCATTAATTTTCCATTTTTGTTTTTTATTTTTTCTCATCATTTCTCAAATGGAATGTGATTTGAACCACTGAAATCCAAATAATTGTGGTCTTGGAGAAGACTCATCAGCCACTTCCATTATTGAGATGAATTCAAAGAGTCAATAACTTGGGCAAGCGTCCTTCCAGTCCCAGCTCTGTTACTAAATAAGTATGTCATTTGAAGATCGGTCACAAAATCTAGCTAGCTTTTCATTCATTTTGCTACTTAATGTTCTTATATATAAGCAGAAAACTCACTTTTAGCTCTGTGTGTGATTTTAGGATCTAATTGCTTGTGCTTTTTGCCATGCACCAAGCAATCCTATTTGACCTTGCACAAAAGTTGGCACTTTATCTTTGTAGAAAATTCTACTTCCTTCTTCCTACTTAGCTTATGTCATTTTTTTTCTTCATGGAAAACTCTACTTTTTCTCTCTGCTAATCTGTTTAACTCATTGAAGTATTGGCTAAGTCCCATCTTGACTTCCATCCATAAAGTGATGACTCCCACCTCCACATTGGGCAGGTTGGTGGTATCTCTCTCTCTCTTTTTTTTCCCCAAGATGGAGTCTCGCTTTGTCGCCCAGGCTGGAGTGCAGTGGCACAATCTCCACTCACTGCAACCTCTGCCTCCCAGGTCCAAGAGATTCTCCTGTCTCAGCCTCCTGAGTAGCTGGGATTACAGGTGCGTGCCACCACGCCCAGCTAATTTTTGTATTTTTAGTAAAGACAGGGTTTCACCATGTTGGTCAGGCTGGTCTTGAACTCCTGATCTTGTGATCTGCCCGTCTTGGCCTCCCAAAGTGCTGGGATTACAGGCGTGAGCCACTGCGCCCGGCCAGTTGGTGGTATCTCTTATATAACAACACACTTTTGCAAGTTTACTGCTTTTATGGGAAGTTTAAAATGGTTTCTATAAGGCAAATTGTGAAGATATAATTAAATATATTAGTAAGGAAGAACCAAAGGCTAGAACTTATTTTCAGGTAAAAGAATCCATTGGCCGGGCATGGTGGCTCACGCCTGTAATCCCAGCACTTTGGAAGGCTAAGGCGAATGGATCACGAGGTCAGGAGTTTGAGACCAGACTGGCCAACATGATGAAAGCCCGTCTCTTACTAAAAATACAAAAATTAGCCAGGTGTGGTGGTGCGTGCCTGGAATCCCAGCTACTGGGGAGGCTGAGGCAGGAGAATCACTTGAACCTGGGAGGCAGAGGTTGCAGTGAGCTGAGATTGTGCCATTGCACTCCAGCCTGGGCGACAGAGTGAGACTCTGTCTCAAAAAAAAAAATAATAATAATCCATTGAAAAAATTTCACATTGTAGACTGTTGACACTATATATAGAAATTCTTCATGGAATGGAGGAGTATTTTGTAGCATTGAGGGGTCTGGCCTAGCAGCAGGACTCCAAGGGTAGAAATTGAAGCGAACATTGTTGAATGACTATACAAAAGTCTTTTTCTTTGTCTTTTGCTGGCACAGACACCATCTTGTCTGGGGATCCTTCCCCGTGTTGATACCACCTCCGCTTCCCAATGATTGCTTTACGGGTGGGATGCAGTTCTAGCCAAGGTGAGGCAAGGTCACTGGATGCTTCTGGGAAACATCATCTTGCTCTTACAAAACAGCTTATGAAGAGACATCCCCCTTCTTCCTTTGGAGGTTTTCGTGTCTGGATGCAATGCTCTATTTACTGCATTTTACACATGAAATAACACGACTCAGAATAAGACACTTGCCAGTGGTAACAAATGGCAGAACCTGTATTTGAACAAGGTCAAGGGGTCCCAGCCTATTGTTTTTGCCACCACCTACGTCACCTCCCATAAAAATAGCACTCTATCATACGTTTTGCAAAGTATTTCATACTTTATTAAAAAATTCATATGTATACCATAAGAACACTATAACATAGGTATTATTACACTTACTTGATTTATGAGGCAATAGAGCTTCAATCAGGTGCACACAGCTAGTAAGTGGCTGGGTTGGCACTTGAACCCAATGACTTCCAAGTCTTCTGCCCTTTCTGTGGTCCCAGAGATTACTATTTAAGGACGAATAGTAAGATCTCCCAGAGATCAGAAATGCAACTCTGAAAACATAGACTTTGTCCTATTGGTTGTTGGTTTTCAACCTGTGCTTTTCTGAGCACTAAGCGTTCTGTGGAGGTACTTTGGGGACTTTGGGTGGCATGGACAATGGAGGTCATGGAGAAGGATGTTAGTGGGACTCTAGAGCCTCACCCCTTGTTTACAAGGTCAACAGAGGGATCTCCAAATTGATCTGTCCTAAATACTGGGCTCCTGAAAAAGACTCCAGTTGAACAAAGTTTCATTGGCTTTAAAAGGAGTAAGGGCTAGGCTGGGCACAGTGGCTAATGCCAGCACTTTGGGAGGCCAAGGTGGGAAGATTGCTTGGAGCCAGAAGTTTGAGACCAGCCTGGGCAACATAGTGAGATCCTGTCTCTACAAAAAATTAAGAAGTCAGCTGGGCAAGGTGGCTCATGCCTGTAATCCCAGCACTTTGGGAGGCCAAGGTGAGAGGATTTTGTTTTTTCTCTTTTATGAATCTCATCATTCCTCGTTAATCTGAACATCCTTGAAGACAGAGTTGAGTACCTTTTACTCTCTCTTTAACTCACTGTACACTCTGATCAGTGGTCTGTATTCAGCAGGCTGATTTATCAGATGAAATAGAAGCAGTTGATGGTCTTAAATCAGTGTTTTGTATCTAGTGATAACACTTTTAGGAGCTATCTCAAGGGACATCTGTCTCTGGGAAGGCTGAGGTGTTCATTTTTTTAAAAAAATCATTAGCTGATTGCTCAGCTTCCTGTGTCTTGCTTCCTTCTCTCTTTTATAAGAGGAAGTTTTACAGACCAAATACATTTATGGCCAGTAATGCAAGTTTATAAATAGGGTATTTTAATTGAGGTTAAATCTGTGAAATCAGCAGAAGATAAAACATCTTTCCAAAAGTTAGACTAATTTATGATGATGATGTTTCTGAGAGGGGCAGATGAGAATCACTTTATATATACATACATACATATATATATATATATATATATATATATATATATATATATATATATATATATATAGGATTGGCTAAACTTCAACTGGTAATAAAAATCTAGCCTGGTCTGAATCAGAAAACTTACTGAAATGTTTTTGAATGCTTTTGTGAAACCTCAGCAGGAAGTTAGAATCAACACGGGGAATCCAGGGCAGTAAGTACATATGAGAAACAGTCGTTGCTCTCAGCTTTTAAAAACAAGAAGTATTTGTTGCTTTTTGAAAGAAAGTTGGCACAATTTTAAAAGAAATCTGACACATGTCTAAAATGGGGTCAGGAAAATCCCACACTAACCCCTCCCACCACCCAAAGCCATAAGATTTTCCAAAATAATAAGGGCATTTTAAAGATCCGGAAGAAGCTGTCTTTTTTCTTTCATTTAGAAACCATGTTTACTTTTGAGGTTGATTTTAACGGAATGTTAGTCAAGTTATCATCTTTTTGGAGGAATTTTTACCATTGGTCTTTCTAGAACTTCAACGTGTGGGAGCAATATCATTTTCTCATTGCTACCTTAGAATAATCCTGAGTAACCTCGCTTTGGTGGTTGTGTTAGGGTCCCCTAGAGGGACAGAACTAATAGGATATATACATATATATATGGAGTTTATTAAGGAGTATTAACTCACACGATCACAAGGTCCCACAACAGGCCATCTGCAAGCTGAGGAGCAAGGAAGCCAGTCCAAGTCTCAAGGCTGAAGAACTTGGGAGTGCGATGTTTGAGTGCAGGAAGCATCCAGCACAGGAGAAAGATGTAGGCTGTGAGGCTAAGCCAGTCTAGCCTTTTCATGTTTTTCTGCCTGCTTTATATTTGCTGGCAGCTGATCAGATGGTGCCCACCCAGGTTAAGGGTAGGTCTGCCTTCCCTAGCCCACTGACTCAAATGTTAATCTCCTTTGGCAACACCCTCACAGACACATCGGGCTCAATACTTTGCGTCCTTCAATCCCATCAAGTTGACACTCAGTATTAACCATCACAATGGTCATAACGGCAACCTTAACGTCCTGTTCTATTGACGGCTCACGGGCACATCCTGTGAATGGACAGGGATCCTGAGGGAAGACGAGTCCTGGGGAGGGCTTTGTAGCCACAGGCTTGCAGGCTTTGAGGGTGAAATCTTGATTTTTATGAATTTAGATGAGAAACTGAGCTATTAAATGGACAAGACATTGGCATTTGAGGTCCACTATCTTCTCAGCCTTCCCCGCTCCCCAAACAGTTTCCATTGTGAAATAATCTGTCTTGTGATTATCATATGCTTTTCTTATACATATTCATATATTTAGTTAAATTTCTGTCTTGGCTGGGGAGATAGCGTGTCTTTATAAGATGTTTGGCATACCTCTGCTTTGGTTTAACCATATGAGGCCAATTGATTGATTGATTTTATTTCATTTATTTATTTATTTGAGACAGGGTCTCACTCTGTCACCAAGGCTGGAGTGCACTGGCCTGTCATAGTTCACTGCAGTCTCAAACTCCTGGACTCAGGTGATCCTCCCACTTCGGCCTCTCAAAGTGCTGGGATTTCAGGCGTAAGCCATCACGCCTGGCCCATAGTCCAATTGATAGTTCTAAGTTCCTGGAGGCAAGGCATCTCTTTGTTGCTCCAACCCCTTTCTAAAATTCCTATTTTCCAAAAGTAAAGAAAATGCTTCAAAAATGTATTCTTACATACTGAGTAGTTAAAAAAAATTAAGCCAATGATCTTCCAAATTTCAGAATAATTTAGAGTAAGAGTAAACACTTTGCTTTGCTAGCCCTTCTTTGTGGTGTCTTATGGGAGAATTCTCTGCTCTGTGTTTTAGAAGAGTAATGCTAATAGCTCATACTTATTTTGTACTTTGTCCTAGGTTCTGCAGACTAAGCATTTTACATACATTACATAACTTAATCTTCAAAGCAACCACATGGATTATGCACTGCTATTACTTCTATGTTATAGATGAGGGATAGGCCCTAGGAGGTTGAGAAGCTTATCCAAGATCAGGGAATTCAGAAATGGCAAAGACAGGATTTGAACCCAGACACCCTTACTCCAGGGTGTGTCTACTTAACCACTGTTAGAGGGCCTTCAAGTCCAGGGGTAAATCCAAGGACTTTCAGTTTTTTAATTTTTATTTTTAGAGATAGTCTCCGTGTGTCACCTAGGCTGGAGTGCAGCGGCACGATCTTGGCTCACTGTAACCTCGAACTACTGGGCTCAAGCCACCCTCCCACCTGAGCCTCTTAAAGCACTGGGATTACTGGTGTGAGCAACCACACCTCGCCAGCTTTCAGTATTTTTTAAAAAGGACATTGTAGTTCTTGAGCAAAAAAAAGAAAAGAGATCTCTTGTATACTTTCTGTATTTTTGGTTTTCGTTTTCATATATATGAAACCAGATCTCATTTATAATACATTTTAAATTAAGGGTTAATCTACTGTTTGGCAACTTGGTTAAAGCAGGGAAAATGTTTTACACCACAACAATTTCACTGGGCAATCTGTTATTTCCAGCTACCAAAAAGGAAGGCTAGTTTTTGTGTAGGAAAAAGCTGCCAACTCCATGGATCAGCTCTAATTTTTTTTTTTTTTTTTTTTTTCTGAGGCAGAGTTTCAGTCTTGTCACCCAGGCTGGAGTTCAGTGGCACAATCTTAGCTCGCTGCAACCTCTGCCTCTTGGGCTCAAGCGATTCTCCTGCCTCAGCCTCCCGCGTAGCTGGGAATACAGGTGCCTGCCACCACACCTGGCTAATTTTTTTGTATTTTTAGTAGAGATGGGGTTTCACCATTTTGGCCAGACTGGTTTTGAACTCCTGACCTCAGGTGATCTGCCCGTCTTGGCCTCCCAAAGTGCTGGGATTACAGGCATGAGCCACCGTGCCCAGCCTCTAATTTTTAAGTACTACATCTATTGAAGACGTTTGCTCTCAGCTGTCTTCCTCTGTCAACATCCTTGGTGACATCAGCATCCAACTATGCGACCCATCCAAAATCTTGGACATTCAGTTCGTTAATGACATACCTCAGAATCAATGATTTTTTTTTGCAATATTTCAGCTGAGCCACCTGTTCCCATGGTTACAGCTTAGGCCAGGAACTGCACTATCTCTGGTTTTAAGCATCCTACTCTGCCCACCACCAACTCTCCTTTCAATTCCCTTAACTGGAATAGCCCCATTGCAACAATGCTCTGACCTCATCAGGACCTCTCAGTCATTGATCCTATTCTATTTTTTCAAACTCCTATATTCCTTTATTTTCTTCCTATCTTCATTTTCTTGACTATCCAGCTTAAATTCTATGATCCATCATTATAATGACTCCCTTGTAAATACAATCACTTACCTTGTTCCTCTCTCTATCTTACTTTCCTGGCATAACCCTGACCTTGGTTGAAGGTAACTATGTTCCATTTTCTCAAACAATGGAAACATATAGGAGAAAAATCATACAATTGAGCTGACTGGTTTCATTTTAAAATCATGACCATAAACCTCAAGGGCTCACTCAGCACTGCTGGGTAATTCCATTGTGTTTCCCTGTACGGTGTTCTCCAAATGTTAGTCATTCCTCTATCATCTGTATGACTTTTGCTGTATCTGAATACTACCTATGCAATCATTTACTAAATAATTTAGCTTAAGTTGATTCCAATTGAAAAATGTACCCATATCCTAAACCTTGACCTAGACCAGGGTTGGCAAACTATGGCCCATAGTTACCTGTTTTTATATGGCCCATAAGCCAAGAGTCAGTTTTAAATTTTTGGTTGGTTTTTTAAAAAAAGAATAATAATATCTTATGACACATGAAGATAAGTGACATAAAATTCAAATTTTGGGGTCTATAGGTAGTTTTATAGGAACATAGCCACATTTGTTTATGTTTTGTCTCTGGTTACTTTCACACTCAAACAGCAGGATTGAGGGGCTGCAAAAGAGACTACGTGTGGTGCTCTTATCATTTTGTCCTGCTCATCCACAAATCACAAATAATAGGGGTACAGTTATAACTCTACCGTGTTTGGTAAAGTACCGTATGTATTGTACTATGGTGACATTTACTTTACTTTTAAAATTACCAGAGCTTACTCATCATGTTAATACAAGAAACGTGGATTTTGGATGTCATACTTTTAAGACAGTGGATAGTAGATTATATTTGTAGAATTAAATGCCAAAGCATTATGTTTACTATAAACATGACACTATAGATGTGCTAAAAGAATACTTAGACATTGACATAACTAGACTAAGCACTTGTTATAATATCCTTAACTCACAGAAAAGTAACAGTTAGAAAAATTAGAAAATTTAAAATGGAATATCTGACCACAGCAGAATTGTCTCACAAAAATAAAAGATAAAATGAGGCTGCAACCAAAGTCAGTTTCTGAGTGGTTAATTTATTAGCCAGGCAAGGAGAGCCATTTACCAATGTTGAGTTCATTAAATCATGTTTAATTGCTGCAGCCAAAGAAACGTGCTCTTAGAGAAGATAAACTTGCCTTTCAGTGAGACTGGTTGTTCAGGGTTGAGGATGTTGGGAGCAACATGAACATATTTTTGCCTTAAAAACAAGGCAAATGATTTTCTTTGGCTCTTGACAAGTTCACAAATGTTAACAATACTGAGCAGTTGTTATTTGAAATATCAGTGCTAAGACTGAAGTAATCAAAAAAAGCCTGTGTGGTGAGAATATTTTAAGAGAAACAGAAAACACGAATTCAGTACAATCTGAAGTAGAATCTGATAAGATGTGTTAAAACTGATGACGGTAAAAATATGTGTTCACCAGAAAAGGGTTTAATTTGGTACATTTACAAAGCTTTTGAAAATTAAAAGCCTGTGGTTTTTCATGATATTATTCATCAGCAAACACATCACAGAAAATATTTGTATTTATCAGGCATTATTAAATCAGTAGTGTAAATGTTGAACTTCATCACTCTTGTGGACTTAACCGTTGTCACTTCTACAAGTTTTTGCTGGAAATAGAAACCATATATCCTGACTTGCTCTGATGCACAGAAATTTGATGGATCAGTGGTGACAATGTTTCATTTCAATTTTTTGAACTCAGGGCTGAGATTGAAAGTTTTTCCAAATAAGAAACACAGCCTTCAGTCAGTATTATTGAATACTGAATGGCTTTGGAAATTAGCTTTTGCTGTAGAGTTGGTAATATTTATTAATCAACTCAAGGTATAATTACAAGGTAAGACAGTACTATATGCAATAACGGCTAATGTTGTTCTAAGTACAGGCTGTCAAGCTGTCCTATATCCTTTCTGTGCTGATGAAATTTAAAACAAGATGTGAAATCTTCACTCTCACACAAATATTCAGCCCTCAATGCACATGCAAAGGAAATTCCCATATTTCAAAAATATATTAATATTCAACTGCAATTGAGGAGCTTCCATCTAACCTTCAGCTGGAAGCTTTTAATCTGCAGCGTAATGACATGCTAAAAGATAAATATCAACATAAAAATCTAAGTTAATTTTATAGATGCCTTCTGAGTGATTAATATGCTCAATTTAAATCACATGCTTATGAAATGAAAGCAATAGTTAGCAGTACCCATCTGTGTGAATGACATTTTTAAAGATGAAACATGTAAATTTTCATTCCAGATAAGCATTAAGAAGTGGAAATTTGGCCAGGTGTGGTGGCTCACGCCTGTAATCCCAGCACTTTGGGAGGCCGAGGCAGGTGGATCACCTGAGGTTGGAAGTTCGAGACCAGCCTGACCAACATGGAGAAACCCCGTCTCTACTAAAAATACAAAATTAGCCAGGCGTGGTGGCACATGCCTGTAATCCCAGCTACTCGGGAGGCTGAGTCAGGAGAATCACTTGAACCCGGGAGGTGGAGGTTGTGGTGAGCTGAGATTGTGCCACTGCACTCCAGCCTGGGCAACAACAACAAAAAAAAGTGGAAATTAGGAATAAATTTTGATGATAGGAAACACTAACTTTGAGCCTTAGTGAAGAAGAATGTTATTCATCCCCCAAACTAATTCTGTTCTTATTAGTAGTAGACTTCAGCTCTTCTAGGGAAACCCCCAAAGGGAAAAAAACTTTAGGAATAATTGGCTGCCAGGTGATTCACAGGACAGAGGATTCAAAGAAGGCTCGTGGAGCTCTTGCTTCACCCCAGACTTTCCATAATCCTCCGGATTGGTTGACACTTTTCCTATAAAAAAACATGTGATGTGGTCCTTCTGGCAGTCCTTTGCTAGAAAGTGCTTTCTCCTAGAACAGAAAAATGTTAACATTGATTGCCCAGTTTATCCCTCTAAATTTTTCCAAGAATATTAAACTATTTTAAACTTGCAATTTCACAACTGAAAGATCACTTCAGTAAGACCATGAATGGTGGTATTATATTATATACAATAAATCTTTTTGACTAGTTAAGAAAATACCAATTAAAACAGAATTCAAATGTATTGAATTTACAGTCAAATAAACATCATATAGGACCAGAAAAATATGTTTATTGTAGGTGTTTTTTAGAACCTTATATTTACCCAACTAAAATGTCTTGAAATGTACTTTACATTTTTGATAAGATGTTTTTTAAAAGAACAATTGTGATTTACCTTAATAGTGAAACTGAAGGTCTTTCAGTTGTTTATTTTTCATAAAGTGAGCTCTCAGTGGTTCTCTAAGCTTAGCCTATAATAAAGTTATAAGATGGATCACATTTATTTTAGGTGTAAAAATATATTGGAAACAGTCATATGTATGGGGAAAAGATAGAAAATGGACCTTAAAATAAATGAAATGAAATGTATGAAAATCTTTGGAAATGACACCGACAAATTGTTTGACAACCAACTTTATGTCACAATAGAACAAATAAGGGACAGGGGATCTGTTTTAGGATGAATTAAAGTCATTGCTGAAGAGTGTTCATTTATTAGATAAATCAAATAAGGATCAGCAAACAAGCGAAACAAGTCTAGGAAAGGACTGAGAATGGCTTTAAAGACCTTTAAGAGCTGCCACTCGCTTGGAATAGCAGGTTTCAGTGGTCTGTACGTCACCAAGTAATCTTCTGGTAGATGACTGAAGGAGCTGCTTGCAGGCTTTGAGAACATTTCGTTCAGCGGGGACTTAGTCCATTCAGGCTGCTATAACAAAAATACCTTAGACTGGGGAATTTATAAACAATAGATATTTATTTCTCACAGTTCTGGAGGCCGGAAAGCCCAAGATCAAGGAGCCAACAGATTTGGTGCCTGGTGAGCTCCTCCTATTCCTTACGGATGGATGGCACCTTCTTGCGGTGTCCTCTTTTTTTTTTTTTTTGAGATGGAGTCTAGCTTTGTCACTCAGCTAGAGTGCAGTGGCGTGATCTTGGCTCACCACAGCCTCTGCCTCACGGGTTCAAGTGATTCTCATGTATCATCCCTCCTGAGTAGCTGGGATTATAGGCAGCCGCCACCACGCCTGGCTAATTTTTTGTAGAGATGGGGTTTCGGGCTGGTCTTGAACTCCCGACCTCAGGTGATCTGGCCACCTTGGTCTCCCAAAGTGCTGAGATTACAACCCTGGGCCACTATGCCCGGCCTGTCTTGCTATATCCTCACATGGAGGAAGAAGCAAGGGAGCTCACTCAAGCCACATTTTTTAAGTTTCAAAAATGTTACTTTATATATAGATATAGATAGATATGTCCTTTTAAGAAAGAATTTTGCTTTTGAAAATTTTTTCTTCATTTACAAATTTTAATTTTTTTTTTTTTGAGACGGCATCTCACTCTGTCGCCCAGGCTGCAGTGCAGTGGCTCAATCTCGGCTCACTACAAGCTCCACCTCCTGGGTTCAAGCGATTCTCCTGCCTCAGCCTCCCAAGCAGCTGGGACTACAGGCGCCTGCCACCACACCTGGCTAATTTTTTGTATTTTTAGTAGAGACGGGGTTTCACCGTGTTAGCCAGGATGGTCTTGATCTCCTGACCTCATGATCCGCCTGCCTTGTCCTCCCAAAGTGCTGGGATTACAGGCGTGAGCCACTGCGCCGGCTAAAAATTTTAATGTGTTTTTTAAATTGACATATGATTGTATATATTTATGGGATTCATAGTGAAGTTTTGATACAAATAATATATAGTGACCAGGATAATTAGCAGATCCATCATCTCAAACATTTATTATTTCTTTGTATTAGGAACATTCAATATCCTCCTTCTAGCTATGTGAAACTATATAATGTACTATAGTGAACAGTAGTCATCAAACAGTGGTATGGAACACTAGAACTGATTCCCCTTGTCTGGCTGTCACTTTGTATCCTTTAACAAATCTGAGCCACTTTTAGAAGGGCTAATGTCAATCATGAGGGTGGTGCCCCCATGACTTCATCATTTCCCAAAGGCCCCACTTCTTAGCACTATCACAATGGGTATTAGGTTCCAACAAATGAATTTGGGGTGGCGAATACCAACATTTAGATCATAGCAAGTGTTTAGGAAAATACTAAAATCAAGCCTACTCTTTTAAACAACCTTTAGACAATTAAAATGTCATAGGAGTGATTTCAGTGACAAGTTTTCAATCGGAAGTCAAAAGCTCCAAAAGTTATCATATTACAAATGTTCCCGTGAGAAACATGTACATCTGTAAAACAAACAAGCAAACAAGCAAAAGGAGGAAACCAGAGTTCTAAACTTACGACACCACAAGAAAACTCCAAAACAGAGGTCTGTACGGAGGTATTGTGGGCCACACGGTGCTGCCCACACACGGGGTTTTGTGAGAGGTCTGGACTGGAACTTGTTTGTACATTTTTTCTTCCCTCCTTTGCTTAAACTGTTATCAGACCTAGAGACCGCCCCCCTCCAACTCCCAGCCTGAAATGTTCTACCACCATGGTCCCAGCTAGCCCAAATCGTCACCTCCTCCAAGGTCCAGACCTCGGGGTCCCCCCAGCTCAACTTCTTTGACGTCATCACATCATCAGATGCTGCTTGAAGAGTCACTTGGCTCATGTCTTGATATCCCAGAAATCTCAAAGGCTTCTGGGGAGGGTTGAGCCAAGTACTTTTTCTGCCTCCAGTTACCACAAAATCACATTGTTTTATACAGAGAAAAATCTGTTTCATGCTGATTTTTAAAGACTGTGCAAATTTATATCTTCTATTCTCATGAATAAGAGCTATAAGGTTGACCAAAGTGAGCAGAATTAGGCTTTATGACATGGGATTCTTAAACAATTGGATTAGAGTTAATGGAGAAGGATTTCCATCTGGTTCTCTTCCAGGTGTCTTGAGTTTTCATCAATTTTGTGTTTCCTCTGGCAGTGTTGGTTCATTGAAAATTTAACAAGTTTGGCCGGGCGCAGTGGCTCATGCCTGTAATCCCAGCACTTTGAGAGGTGGAGGCAGGCGGATCACCTGAGGTCAGGACTTCGAGACCAGCTTGGCCAACATGGTGAAACCCCATCTCTACTAAAAATACAAAATTAGCAGGGCATGGTGGCGCATGCCTGTAATCCCAGCTAGTCAGGAGGCTGAGGCAGGAGAATCGCTTGAATCCAGGGGGCGGAGGTTGCAGTGATCCCGAGATCGCACCATTGAACTCCAGCCTGGGCAACAAGAGCGAAATTCTGTCTGAAAAAGAAAAGAAAAGAAAAGAAAATTTGGCAAGTTTGTAGTGGTTCTACTGCAAGGAAAAACTACAACTTAAAAATGTGTTTACTCCAAATTGTACTATTAATAGGAGATTTCTGAAAGCCTAAGTTTTCATTAAGAACTTTTTCTTTAATGGTGCATCAAGTGAAAGCCTTGAGATGATTCTGGATTAGATATATGGCAAAGTTACCGTGAGATCAAAAGCCATTGTCCAGATGAAGAAATCCTCAGGGTCGATATGAGTGCACATAGGATGACTGATGGAATCCAAGAAAAGCTGCCATAGCTCTAATTTTGCCTTTTTGTGTTGTCTTTAGAGACATGCTCTTGCTCTGTTGCCCAGGCTGGAGTGCAGTGGTGTTATCTCAGCTTATTGCAACCTCCGCCTCCCAGGTTCAAGCGATTCTCCTGCCTCAACCTCCCAAGTAGCTGGGATTACAGGCATGTGCCACCACACCTAGCTAATTTTTGTATTTTTAGTAGAGACAGGGTTTCGCTATGTTGGCCAGGCTGGTCTCGAACGCCTGACCTCAGGTGATCTACCTGCCTCAGCCTCCCAAAGTACTGGGATTATAGGCATGAGCCACCTCACTTGGCCCCGCCTTAGCCTTCTGAGTAGCTAGGACTACAGGTGTGCACCAGCGTGCCTGGCTAATTTAAAAAAAAAAACAAAACTTGTAGAGATAGAGTCTTGCTGTATTGCCCAGGCTGGTCTCAAACTCCTGGCCTCAAGCAATCCTCCCACCTGTTTGATTTCATGTGTCTCAAACAGCATAGGAGTCTACTAAAGGCTTTTTTTCTTTTTTTTTAGAGACAGAGTCTTGCTCTGTCACCCAGGCTGGAGTGCAGTGGCTCGATCTTGGCTCACTGCAACCTCTGCCTCCCAGGTTCAAATGATTCTCCCTGCCTCAGCCTCTCGAATAGCTGTATTACAGGTGCCTGCCACCATGCCCGGCTAATTTTTGTATTGTTAGTAGAGACAGGGTTTCACCATCTTGGCCAGGCTGGTCTCAAACTCCTGACCTCAAGTGATCCACCCATCTCAGCCTCCCAAAAGTGTTGGGATTACAAGAGTGAGCCACCGCGCCCGGCCCACCAAAAGCTTTAAAGTGAGGTGAATGCAGATTCCATTTTCAGATTCTGCTACAAATTGTGGGACCTTAAACAAGTTACTCATCTTCTCTGTGCTTTAGTGTTATGATCTGGAGCCTGATCTTCACTCTACCACTTACCCTGTACATCTTGGAAGTTTTATTTTATTTTCCTGTGACTGTTTCCTTGTCTTGAAGAAGGATTATTCTAACATCCACTTCATAATCTTGTTTCATTTAAGGAGATCGATCATACGTGGGAAGCACTTACAACAGTGCATGGACGAGCACGAGTATTTCATAATGAGCAGCTGTGGCTGTTACTAACACTGGTATTACTAGTACCCGTACTTCCAGGCAGGGTTGTTCAGAAGGTGAAATGAAAGAACGCACACCAGGGCAAGCTACATAATTTGTGGACCCCGGTACAGAATGAAAATGCAGGACACCTTGTTCAAAACTTCCTAAAAACTTCAAGACTGGGACAGCTGAGTATTAAACCAAGCGCAGGACCCGGACCTGCACAGGTTGCACGCTCGCAGACACATTTGCACACAGTGGGTGCTAAATAAATTCTCCGTTCACCCTTGTGAAGTCTCCTATGCCTCACTCGCGCCAGCACCGTTCACAGTGCCCACTGGCTGTATTTATCGCTGACATAAGGATGAGGACTGGAATTGCATTCACTGCAGAGTCCCACCGGGAGGACAGACCCTTATCCCCGCCGACTCCCCCAAGTCGCCCTGGCAGCGTCGGCCGCTCAGTTGCAGGCCCTCGCCACGGAGGCCACGCTCGGGGGTTCGGGGTCCACCCCGGCCTCCTGCGGCCGGGCCACCCTACTCGCGCGCAGCCGGGCGCCGCCGCGTCCCGGCGGTGTTTACCCGTTGCCCGAGGAGACACCCGCGCCACCGCCGGCTCCCGGCGCCGCCGCTTCCTCAGGGCCGGTTCCGGGTCCGAGCGCGCCCCCGGGCTCGGGTCGTCATGAGCCGCGGCCGCTCCTCTGGCTCCGGGAGCCTGGACTGCACCAGCCATATCGCGCTGGGTGCCGCTTCGCCAGCGCCCGAGGTACGGTCCCAGCCGCCGGCCGCGCGCGGGGGTGGCCCTGGGGATAGACGACCCAGGAGGGGCCGAGGTTCCCCTGATTTGCACCCTTTTCCTCCCGGAGGCGTGGGCAGAATCAGAGCAGCTCTGTGCCCGCGAGGGCTGTGGCCTGGGACTGCCAGGGCGCTGATTTCAGGAGGGGATGGGCAGGACCGGAGTTTGCGGAGCGCGTCTGAATTTTAGGTTGTGCCACGCTGCTTCTCTGACCATTTAAACCGGTGAAATTCGAAAGACTGTGGCCGGGCAATTCCTCCCCGCCACCCCTGGGAGCAAAGAATTCCTTCATTTAACTTTCCCTGCTTAGCTACTGAAGTGTGCTTCGGAGCAATTTCTGGAAAATCTGACGTGGTAGGAGGAGGGCCAGCCCGGAGTAGAGTCACTGGCCCTTTCGTTGCGAACTAATCCAGAAACGTTGGTAATTCAGTTGCTCCTGAATGCATCTACTCATTTACTCCCAGGAGTTACTTAGGTACTGGGGACTTTCAGGTATTAGATGTACCAATGCGCGCGCGCACACACACACGAACATGCGCGCATACACAGACGCTCGTGCACACACGCGAACACGCACATACGCGAACAAACACGGGCGCGCACACACACGAACACGGACATATGCATACTTGGGCGCACAAGAAGATCTGGCTGGCTCAGCCTGGGTTAAGAATCCCCCTTTGGCCTTGGCATCGGGGCCCACCGGGTATCGTGTGTATTGGGAGTAGTTGCCAGAGATGGGGGAATTGTGTTCAGCTCAACTGCTAACCGCAAGTAACTCACCCAATTAGCAAATGATGGAGGATCTTTCTTTCTTTCCAGTTTTGGACTTTTCCTACCACGCTGTGTACTGACCATAGATATCCCTGGGGGATGTAGTGGATTCAAAACATGAGTTGGATTCTCCAACGTGCCATCGGAATTCTTCTAATATTCAGCAGCTTTGACTGTTGTTTTACATCTGACCTGTATTTAGATTTCTCTGATTCCTGGAATATTTGTGGAAAATAAGTACCACTGTGTGCAAATAAAACTATTTTTTCTTTCTTTCTAACTCAGAGGCCAGTTACTAGATGTTTTTTCTTTCATCTGACATTTTCATATTTGACTTTATTAATTTTTATCCCAATGTGGTGTCTTAACCATACATAAGTATGTGGTATTTTTATATTATTAATATATATATATTTTTTGGTGAGCCCATTGAAAGTAAATTACAGCCATCATGATTCTTTCTCTCTCCTTTTTTTCTCTTGTTCTCTCCCTCCCTCCTTTTCTTTCTTTCTTCTTTTTTTCAGACAGGGTCTCACTCTGTTACCCAGGCTCGAGTGCAGTGGCACGATCTCGGCTCGCCGCCGCCTTGACACCCCTGGGTTCAAACGATCCTCTCACCTCAGCCTCCAGAGTAGCTGGGACTACAGGCATGCCACGATGCCTGGATAATTTTTGTATTCTTTGCAGAGGCAGAGTTTTATCGTGTTGCTCAGGCTGGTCTCAAACTCCTGAGCTCAAGCGATCCACCTGCCTCAGACTCCCAAAGTGCTGGGATTACAGAGATGCACTACCATGCCTGGTTCCCTATGACCTTTCATCTGTAAATACTCTGGTGTGTTATCTCCTATGAATAAGGGCATTCTCTAACGAACATACAATGATCAAAATCGGGATGTTTAGCATTGTGACAATAATATTATCTAATATACACGACCTACCAAAACTTTGCCAGTTGTCCCAATTATGCCATTTATTGCCAATTTTTTTTCCATCTCAGGATCACACACTGTATTTAGTTATGTCTCCAGTCTCTTCAAACCTGGAACAGTTCTTCACATTTTTTTTGTTTGTTTTTTTGTTTGTTGTTTTTGTCTTTGATGATACTGACATTTTTGCAGAGTCCAGGTCATTCATTTTATAGAGTAAGTTTCTCTGATTGTCCTTCGTGATTAGATTTTTGGGTAGGAATAACATAAGAGATGTTATGTCTCAGAGTATCACATCAGGAGGGGCATATATCAGCTTATGCCATTATTGGTGATGTCCCCAACTGGTGGCCTCTGCCAGATTCTTCCCCTTTAGCAATAAATAAGTAATCATATTAGTTGAGTAATAATACTGATTCAGATAGAAATTTTTAGCATAAGTCACTACCTACAAAAGGAAAATGTCCATTAAGCATGAGATTTTAATTGGCTTAAAATAACTAAATTTTATTGAGAACAAAAGTAGCTGCAGAAAAGGCAGCATTTATTACAATTAAATGTTCAGTTTGCAAAATACTTTATCTGAGATCATCTTATAATTTAGATAGGCAGGGCAGAAATTTCTCACTATATAAGATGAGGAAATAGCTTACTGGATTGGAAATGATGGAGCAGGGACTTGTATCTTTCTTTCAAAAGCTTTGTACTTTTCCTACCATGCCAGACTGAAAAACATTAAATTACAAAGCAGTGATAGTCTGTAACTTTCTGGAAAAGTAAAATACTGTAGAGACTGAGATACTAGTTTTAGACTCAAAACTAAATTCAAACCATCCTGATTATACCACTCATCTGTGACATCTTGGTCAAAACAATTAATGTATCAGCATTTTAGTTTTTTCTTCTAAAACATGGAATCATAAAACTTATCGCATAATGTAGTTTGAGGATTTCACAGTTAATAGATGTAAGGCACTCAAGAGAGTGTCTGACAGAATAAGTGCGTATCAATATTAGCTATCGTTATTCTTTGTAACTTTTGGAATTTGCTTTGGTGTCAACACCACTGCACCTACTCCTACCATCATCACCAATGCTTCCATCAGTACTTCAGCCACCATCTCAATAGTCAGTGTTTTGAGAATCTGTAAGAGGGACAGAGGATACAAAAATGAATTGGAGACTGACCCTGCTCATAATGAAGAACTGACAGTTTACAATCCACTTTGGGAGGCAGAGGTGGGTGGATCGCTTGAGCCCAAGAGTTTAAGACCAGTCTGGGCAACATGGCAAAACCCCATCTCTACAAAAAACACAAAAAGTACCCAGGCATGGCCTGTAGTCTTAGCTACTTGGGAGGCTGAGGTGGGAGGATCACTTGAGCCCAGGAAGTTGAGGCTGTTGTGAGCCTTGATCGCACTACTGCACCCCAGCCTGGGCAACAGAACAAGACCCTGGCTCAAAAATAAAATAAAAATTAAAAAAGAGTTTACAATCAAGAGAAACAGACACATAAAAAGATTACTCCTTCATCCACACTAAAATTTAATGCTGCACTCTTCTCAAGTTAGATTTACCTATAATGCGATCACCAGCACAGCCTTACTGGGATTGAAAATGTGACAAATACTAACAGCAATATTATGAGAATTGAAGTGGAGCAGCCCAAACATGAAGGAAAGAGATATGCTTTGGGGGAAGTTTACAAACATAGCTTTCAGTAAGACTGCATAACTTTGTTATGCATTTGAAATAATGCTACCCAGTGAAAATGTGCTGGGTGCGGTGGCTCATGCCTGTAATCCCAGCACTTTGGGAGGCTGAGGCAGGAGGCTCACTTGAGGTCAGGAGTTCGAGACCATCCTGGCTAACATGGTGAAACCCCGTCTCTACTAAAAATACAAAAAGTAGCCAGGCGTGGTGGCGGGTGCCTGTAATCCCAGTTACTGGGGAGGCTGAGGCAGGAGAATTGCCTGAACCTGGGAGGCAGAGGTTGCAGTGAGCCAAGATTGTGCCACTGAACTCCAGTCTGGGTGACAGAGCGAGACACCATCTCAAAAAAAAAAAAAAAGTGACCTAATTATAAAATAGGATCACCAGTCGGCAAAAAGCTGTAGCGATAGTTTTGTGGAAGGTGCTTGGATTCCAAATCCTCTGACACCAGTGAGAAGCCACAGACATAGGGTGGCTTGTAGGCTCTCTTGCTGTGGCAGTGTTTTCACATACCTGGAAAACCTAGATCAAAGTTACAGCTCCAGTAGATACCATTGTTGGGAATTTGAGCATCTCTTTCCTTTCTGTAAAACAAGGGTTAATTAGAATAACTATCAACAGAATTGTTATGAGAAGCAAATGTAAATAGCAACACACTCTATCAGCAGCTATAGTTCCTCAAAACAAAGGACTTAGAGCTGGTCATAGCTAACTATAAAGGAGTTAAAGTCTGTTTTCCTTTTTCTTCCCATCATTTCTACTTTTAAAAACCTCATATAAAATACATATAACATAAAATTTGCCATCTTAACTTACCAATGTACAGTTTAGTGGCATTAAGTACATTCACATTGTTGTGCAACCGTTGCCACAAGCCATCTTCAAACCTTTGTTCATCTTGCAAAACTGAAACTGTACTCATTAAGCAATAACTTCACATTTCCTCCTCCCCACAGCTCCTAACAACCACCATTCTACTTTCTTTCTTTATGAATTTGACTATTCTAGGCATGCTGTATAAGTGGAATCAGACTGTATTTGACTCTTCTAGGCACACTGTATAAGTGGAATCAGACTGTATTTGACTATTCTAGGCATGGTGTATAAGTGGAATCAGACTGTATTTAACTATTCTACCCATGCTGTGTAAGTGGAATCAGACTGTATTTGACTATTCTAGGCACGCTGTATAAGTGGAGTCAGAGTGTATTTAACTATTCTAGGCATTCTGTATAAGTGGAATCAGACTGTATTTGACTATTCTAGGCATGCTGTATAAGTGGAATCAGACTGTATTTGACTATTCTAGGCATGCTGTATAAGTGGAATCATACTGTATCTGACTATTCTAGGCACTCTGTATAAGTGGAATCAGACTGTATTTGACTATTCTAGGCATGCTGTATAAGTGGAATCATACTGTATTTGACTATTCTAGGCACGCTGTATAAGTGGAATCAGACTGTATTTGACTATTTCAGGCACGGTGTATAAGTGGAATCAGACTGTATTTGACTATTCTAGGCACGCTGTATAAGTGGAGTCAGAGTGTATTTAACTATTCTAGGCATTCTGTGTAAGTGGAATCATGCTGTATTTGACTCTTCTAGGCATTCTGTGCAAGTGGAATCATGCTGTATTTAACTATTCTAGGCACGCTGTGTAAGTGGAATCATACTGTATTTGACTATTCTAGGCATGCTGTATAAGTGGAATCAGACTGTATTTGACTCTTCTAGGCATGCTGTATAAGTGGAATCATACTGTATTTGACTATTCTAGGCACTCTGTATAAGTGGAATCAGACTGTATTTGACTATTCTAGGCATGCTGTATAAGTGGAATCAGACTGTATTTGACTATTCTAGGCATGCTGTATAAGTGGAATCATACTGTATTTGACTATTTTAGGCATGGTGTATAAGTAGAATCAGACTGTATTTGACTATTCTAGGCATGCTGTATAAGTGGAATCATACTGTATTTACTATTTTAGGCACCGTGTATAAGTGGAATCATACTGTATTTGACTATTCTAGGCATGCTGTATAAGTGGAATCATACTGTATTTGACTATTTTAGGCATGATGTATAAGTGGAATCATACTGTATTTAACTATTCTACGCATGCTGTATAAGTGGAATCAGACTGTATTTGACTATTCTAGGCACGCTGTATAAGTGGAGTCAGAGTGTATTTAACTATTCTAGCCATTCTGTGTAAGTGGAATCATGCTGTATTTGACTCTTCTAGGCATTCTGTGCAAGTGGAATCATGCTGTATTTAACTATTCTAGGCACTCTGTATACGTGGAATCAGACTGTATTTGACTCTTCTAGGCACGCTGTATAAGTGGAATCAGACTGTATTTGACTATTCTAGGCATGCTGTGTAAGTGGAATCATACTGTATTTGACTCTTCTAGGCACTCTGTATAAGTGGAATCAGACTGTATTTGACTATTCTAGGCACGCTGTATACGTGGAATCAGACTGTATTTGACTCTTCTAGGCACGCTGTATAAGTGGAATCAGACTGTATTTGACTATTCTAGGCATGCTGTATAAGTGGAATCATACTGTATTTGACTCTTCTAGGCACTCTGTATAAGTGGAATCAGACTGTATTTGACTATTCTAGGCACGCTGTATAAGTGGAATCATACTGTATTTGACTCTTCTAGGCACTCTGTATAAGTGGAATCAGACTGTATTTGACTATTCTAGGCATGCTGTGTAAGTGGAATCATACTGTATTTGACTATTCTAGGCACTCTCTCTGTATAAGTGGAATCAGACTGTATTTGACTATTCTAGGCACTCTGTATAAGTGGAATCATACTGTATTTGACTATTCTAGGCATGCTGTATAAGTGGAATCATACTGTATTTGACTATTTTAGGCATGCTGTATAAGTGGAATCATACTGTATTTGACTATTCTAGGCACTCTGTATAAGTGGAATCATACTGTATTTGACTATTCTAGGCACTCTGTATAAGTGGAATCAGACTGTAGTTGACTATTCTAGGCATGCTGTATAAGTGGAATCAGACTGTATTTGACTATTCTAGGCATGCTGTATAAGTGGAATCAGACTGTATTTGACTATTCTAGGCATGCTGTATAAGTGGAATCATACTGTATTTGACTATTTTAGGCACGGTGTATAAGTGGAATCAGACTGTATTTGACTATTTTAGGCACGGTGTATAAGTGGAATCATACTGTATTTAACTATTCTACGCATGCTGTATAAGTGGAATCAGACTGTATTTGACTATTCTAGGCACGCTGTATAAGTGGAGTCAGAGTGTATTTAACTATTCTAGCCATTCTGTGTAAGTGGAATCAGACTGTATTTGACTCTTCTAGGCACGCTGTATAAGTGGAATCAGACTGTATTTGACTATTTTAGGCATGCCGTATAAGTGGAATCATACTGTATTTGACTCTTCTAGGCATGCTGTATAAGTGGAATCAGGCTGTATTTGACTCTTCTAGGCACACTGCATAAGTGGAATCAGACTGTATTTGACTATTCTAGGCACGCTGTATAAGTGGAATCATACTGTATTTGACTATTCTAGGCACGCTGTATAAGTGGAATCAGACTGTATTTGACTATTTTAGGCATGCTGTATAAGTGGAATCATACTGTATTTGACTCTTCTAGGCATGCTGTATAAGTGGAATCATACTGTATTTGACTATTTTAGGCATGATGTATAAGTGGAATCATACTGTATTTAACTATTCTACGCATGCTGTATAAGTGGAATCAGACTGTATTTGACTATTCTAGGCACGCTGTATAAGTGGAGTCAGAGTGTATTTAACTATTCTAGCCATTCTGTGTAAGTGGAATCATGCTGTATTTGACTCTTCGAGGCATTCTGTGCAAGTGGAATCATGCTGTATTTATCTATTCTAGGCACTCTGTATACGTGGAATCAGACTGTATTTGACTCTTCTAGGCACGCTGTATAAGTGGAATCAGACTGTATTTGACTATTCTAGGCATGCTGTGTAAGTGGAATCATACTGTATTTGACTCTTCTAGGCACTCTGTATAAGTGGAATCAGACTGTATTTGACTATTCTAGGCACGCTGTATAAGTGGAATCATACTGTATTTGACTCTTCTAGGCACTCTGTATAAGTGGAATCAGACTGTATTTGACTATTCTAGGCACGCTGTGTAAGTGGAATCATACTGTATTTGACTATTCTAGGCACTCTCTCTGTATAAGTGGAATCAGACTGTATTTGACTATTCTAGGCACTCTGTATAAGTGGAATCATACTGTATTTGACTATTCTAGGCACTCTGTATAAGTGGAATCATACTGTATTTGACTATTCTAGGCATGCTGTATAAGTGGAATCATACTGTATTTGACTATTCTAGGCACTCTGTATAAGTGGAATCATACTGTATTTGACTATTCTAGGCACTCTGTATAAGTGGAATCAGACTGTAGTTGACTATTCTAGGCATGCTGTATAAGTGGAATCAGACTGTATTTGACTATTCTAGGCATGCTGTATAAGTGGAATCAGACTGTATTTGACTATTCTAGGCATGCTGTATAAGTGGAATCATACTGTATTTGACTATTTTAGGCATGGTGTATAAGTGGAATCAGACTGTATTTGACTATTCTAGGCATGCTGTATAAGTGGAATCATACTGTATTTGACTATTTTAGGCACGGTGTATAAGTGGAATCATACTGTATTTGACTATTTTAGGCACGGTGTATAAGTGGAATCATACTGTATTTAACTATTCTACGCATGCTGTATAAGTGGAATCAGACTGTATTTGACTATTCTAGGCACGCTGTATAAGTGGAGTCAGAGTGTATTTAACTATTCTAGCCATTCTGTGTAAGTGGAATCAGACTGTATTTGACTCTTCTAGGCACGCTGTATAAGTGGAATCAGACTGTATTTGACTATTCTAGGCACTCTGTATAAGTGGAATCATACTGTATTTGACTATTCTAGGCACTCTGTATAAGTGGAATCATACTGTATTTGACTATTCTAGGCATGCTGTATAAGTGGAATCATACTGTATTTGACTATTCTAGGCACTCTGTATAAGTGGAATCATACTGTATTTGACTATTCTAGGCACTCTGTATAAGTGGAATCAGACTGTAGTTGACTATTCTAGGCATGCTGTATAAGTGGAATCAGACTGTATTTGACTCTTCTAGGCATGCTGTATAAGTGGAATCATACTGTATTTGACTATTTTAGGCATGGTGTATAAGTGGAATCAGACTGTATTTGACTATTCTAGGCATGCTGTATAAGTGGAATCATACTGTATTTGACTATTTTAGGCACGGTGTATAAGTGGAATCATACTGTATTTGACTATTTTAGGCACGGTGTATAAGTGGAATCATACTGTATTTAACTATTCTACGCATGCTGTATAAGTGGAATCAGACTGTATTTGACTATTCTAGGCACGCTGTATAAGTGGAGTCAGAGTGTATTTAACTATTCTAGCCATTCTGTGTAAGTGGAATCAGACTGTATTTGACTCTTCTAGGCACGCTGTATAAGTGGAATCAGACTGTATTTGACTATTTTAGGCATGCTGTATAAGTGGAATCATACTGTATTTGACTCTTCTAGGCATGCTGTATAAGTGGAATCAGGCTGTATTTGACTCTTCTAGGCACACTGCATAAGTGGAATCAGACTGTATTTGACTATTCTAGGCACGCTGTATAAGTGGAATCATACTGTATTTGACTCTTCTAGGCACTCTGTATAAGTGGAATCAGACTGTATTTGACTCTTCTAGGCACGCTGTATAAGTGGAATCATACTGTATTTGACTATTCTAGGCACGCTGTATAAGTGGAATCAGACTGTATTTGACTATTCTAGGCACGCTGTATAAGTGGAATCATACTGTATTTGACTATTCTACGCACTCTCTCTGTATAAGTGGAATCAGACTGTATTTGTCCTTCAATGACTGGCTTATTTCACTTAGCATAATGTCCTCAACGTTTCTTCATGTTGTAACATGTATCAGAATTTCCTTCCTTTTTAAGCTTGAAATATATTCCATTGTATGCATATGTCATGTTCTGTTTATCCATTCATCTGTCTCTGCACACTTGTGTTGTTTCTATCTTTTGGCTGTTGTAAATAATGCTGCTATGAAAATGAGTGAACCAATATCTCTGTGAGACCCTGCTTTCAATTTTGAGGGATATATACCCGAAGTGAAATTGCTGGATCCTACGGTGATCCTATTATTAATTCTTTGAAGAACTGCCATACTGTTTCCATAGTGGCTGCACACATTTTACATTCTCACCAGCAATGCACAAAGGTTTTCATTTCTCCACATCCTCACCCCCACTTGTTATTTTCTGTGTGTTTTCTTCCTTTATTGTAGCCTTTCTAATGGGTATGAGGTAGTATCTATTTCCATTTTTTAAAGAACCATTTCCTCCCTCTTCTGGTTTGCTCTGTTTTTTTTTTTTTGTTGTTGTTCTACTCCTTTTTCTCAAAATCAAGTTTAAGAAGAGATCTGACTCTAGTTGCATGTCTTCATATAAACTTAAGTCAGAAGCCTTGTCTAGATATAAAGAAAACCAGTCTCCACCCCACCACTCCCAAAAAGAGAATATAGAGAAAAAGAAACAGAAGGAATAGGGAAAAAAGAAAACATAAATGATAGTTGAAAGAAATACAAACATATCAGTAATTATGATAAATATATATGGACAAAATGCTTAGTTAACTAAGAAAAGCCATATTGCATTAAAAAAATCTAAATATATACTATTTATGAAAGACACATTTAAACAAAAAGATATGGGAAGGTTGAAAGCAAAAGTGTATAAAAATGTGTATCAGGCACATAACAACCAAAATAAAATTGATTGGCTATATTAATATTATGCAAAATACTTTAACACAAGAAAAGCATTAGTAGTGGTAAAGAGAGTCACTAAATAATGATAAAAATTTCATTCATCAGGTAGTTGTAATAATTCTAAATGTATATGTTCCTAAGAACACAGCATCAAAATAGAAAAACAAAAATTGACAGAAGCAAAAATCTATAAGGACAAATAGACAAATCCACAACTAAAGAGAATATTTTAAACATATCTCTTAGTATTTGGTAGATCAACCAGAAAAAATTTGGTAAGAGAGCTGCTAAAAGTGCTAAAGTGCAAATTTGGTGAAGTCACTGTGAAGAATAGAAATATGTAAAATATTTGGGATGTGGCTATAAAAATTAACAGGATTATTTTTCCCCAATTACCCAAGGGAATAAATGCCTTTCGTCTATGAAATAATAAACCAGACAAAAGCTTAGAAATTGTACTCTATTGGTAGGAAGTGAATTAGATGAGTAATTAAATGTTTCCCCTTGTTTTAAATTAAAATGCTTTATACTATTAAAAATAATGACTATCTAATTGTGAGCAAACGTTAGACAAACCCACCTTGAAGGACATTCTACAATATGTTGACCAGGACTCTTCAAAAGTGTCAAGGTCAGGATTTGGGGAGACTAAGGAAAAATGAAAACTAAATGGCTTCTGGACTAGAAAAAGGACATTAGTGAAAAAAAAAAACTGATTATATTGGAATAAGGCCTATTACTTAGTTAATAGTGTTGTAACAATGTCAATTTCTTGGTTTTAATAGATTACCTTAGTTGTATAAGTCGTTATTATTAGGGGAAGCTGGCTAGAGGGCATATAGAAACTCTGTTTTGTTTTGTAACTTTTTTGGAATTCTAAAATTATTTCAGAATAAAAAAGTCTCAATAAATGATAACCAGTTAATCCGTTTACACATCCAACTTCATTTTAGCTTTAACATTTAGTTTCTCTTGGTATCTATCTGCTCTTTGACCACCTGGCTTTAGAGATGAGATAAAATCTTCAAAGAAAAGGTAGGGGAGAGCTTTTTGAATGCCAAACTTTTTCTTTGCATATTTTAAAGAGACTGCTTGTGTATTTACTTACTGTTACCAAATATAATGTGTAGTGTATTTCAAACAATAGTGAATACTCCTTGGTTTGTACTTGAATTGAGTTGACTAATAATTATAAAGACTTACTTTTTCCCATGTTCAAGGACAACTTGATTTTTTTTAATTGAAAAAGGGAGTAACATTTGCTGAGCCAGGAATTATTTATGCTGTGCTCTTTTACCCAAGGTTTCCTTATTTCTTTGTTTTGCTTCCAACTTTCTTTCCTTTGAAATTGGTGCTTTGGTGGCTTTGATCTAAGGCAGAGAAGTTCAAAGGCATTGCTGAGGCAGAGCAGTAGCACCTCATTCTTTCTCTTACTGATACCAGCACAGCTATTGCTGATAGTTTATATATCTACATGTTCAGATATTGCTTATAAAAATAACTGTCTAAACCAGGCATGGTGACCCATACCTGTAATCCCAGCAACTCAGGATACTGAGGCTGGAGGATCGCTTGAGCCCAAGAGTTTAGAGACTGCAGTGAACCATGATTGCGCCACTGCACTCCAGGCTGTGTGCAGAGCAAGACTTTGACTCTAAAAATAATAATGACAATAATAATTAGTAAATAATAAATCAATAAATATCTGAGTTCCCTCATTAGTGCCATAGGGAGTGGGTCAGTCTCATAAAAATAAATATCTGAATTGTATTTCTGAGTAACTGAAATGACTTCCTTTTCATTGACTGAATTTCCCTTATGCTTTTCTTCTTGAATCTTCCTTATTAGCTTCATATAAAAATGCATTTTTCAGCATATTAAGGCCATCATAGTCTAACCTCAATGTCTGTGCAAGAAGGAACAATTTTAAGACTTGACTATAATTGTCCCATTTCCCTAAGTCTTTTCTACTTCAGACTAAAAGAAATGGATAGTTGAACACTGAAAAGGAACTCTTATTGTTGAAATCTTATGAATGTTTGGAGTAAGCAAAAATGAAAACTCAGGAGGAAATGGGAACCATAAATATTCTGCTTAGTGAATCATACATTGTATTAGTCACCCACTTGACAAACATTTATTGTCTTAGGCACTCTGTTAGGCACTGAAGATAAAGAACTTTTTTCCTTGACCAACTCTAAAATGAGTGCCCATTTTCAAGCAGGTGCTCTTTTAGATACGGTCCCCCTTTCACAAAAGTTATATCCGCGGCCAGGTGCGGTGGCTCACGCCTGTAATCCCAGCACTTTGGGAGGCTGAGGTGGGAGGATCACGAGGTCAAGAGATGGAGACCATCCTGGCCAACATGGTGAAACCCCGTCTCTACTAAAAATACAAAAAATCAAAAAATTAGCTGGACATGGTGGTGCGCACCTGTAGTCCCAGCTGCTCGGGAAGCTGAGGCAGGAGAATTGCTTGAAACCGGGAGGCAGAGGTTGCAGTGAGCCGAGATCACGCCGCTGCCCTCTGGCCTGGCGACAGGGCGAGACTACATTTAAAGAAAAAAAGTTATATCCTGGTGTGAGAAATAGATTTTTAAAAAGTAAACAAATAGACAAACAAGGTAATTTTAGAGAGTGTTAAGTCCTTTGAAAAGAAAATAAAGCAGAATAACAGGATGGAGATGGAATGGGGTGAGGGCTAAAGTCTAGTCTGGGTAGGGTGGGTAGGGTTGGCTCCCCAAGGAGATAACATGCTGAATTGGAATAGTCTTAGAAACAGCAAGAGCGGTGCCAGGCCCTTGGGTGGGAATGAGCTTGATGTGTTTATTTTTATTTTTATTTTTATTTTTTTGAGGTGGAATCTTGCTCTTGTCACCCAGGCTGTAGTGCAATGGTGTGATCACAGCTCACTGCAACATCCGCCTCCCAGGCTCAAGCAATTCTCCTGCCTCAGCCTCCCGAGTAGCTGGGGTTACAGGCATGCACCACCACGCCCAGCAAATTTTTGTATTTTTAGTAGAGATGGGGTTTCACCATGTCGTCCAGGCTGGTCTTGAACTCCTGACCTCAGGTGATCCACCTGCCCCAGCCTCCCAAAGTGCTGGGATTACAAGGGTGAGCCACCGCGCCCAGCAATGTGTTTAGAAAGAGTGCAGTTTGTGGAATGTTCCTCGATTTGGGTATATCTAATGTTTTCTCATGATTAGATTCAAGTTAATCATTTGGGGCACTTTTGGCAATTGGATAAGAGGTGTGTTTTTCTCAGTGCATTGCAGATGGAACCTTGTGCCAGAAGACAAAAAAAGGCTGCAAAACTGTTCCAGATTCAACAGACTAAAGATACTTGGCAACTACATGCAATGCATTTATTGTTTCTCTAAGGAACATTATTGAGATAATTGGTGAATAATATAGTGTCATTGTTAAATTTCTTGAATTTGACAATTGTATGAAGAGGAATGTCCTTGTTCTTAGAAAATACAAGCTGAAGTGTTTAGAGGTAAGGGGCCATAGTGTGTGCAAATTGCTCACAAATGATTCAGCAATCATATTGTAATATACGCATAGAGAAAGGAATACATCAAATGTAGCACAATGTTCTCACAATTGGTTAATCAAAGTGAAACATACTTGAGTTCCTTGGATTATTCTTGCAACTTTTCCATAGGATTGAAATAAAAATGAAAAAAAAATTATGTGCCAGGCAACAAATGGAGTTAAAAAGTAGAAGGCATTGTTTCACTCCAACTATGGAGCTTACAGTTGAGTTAGGTAAATAATAATTGTTAATAAATAAAATTTTTATCAATTTTACCAATAAAAAATAATTGATAATAAATAAAATTTTAAAAATGAAGAAGGCAAACATGGCTAGAGTAAATATATGGTCTCAGAGAAGGACCTAGAGGGACAGACACAATGAACAAGCAGAATTACACAGTGTGCTGTAGCAGACCAGGGAGGGACAAGGGATGGGAAGTTTTGCTGAGGTTACTGGGGCAATGGTGGTGGTGGTCAGGGGGTGATGCTGACCTTGATGTGCCATCAGGACATGCAAATGATGGTTACTAGACGGTTGGAAATGTCAGTCTCTAGTTAGAGATGCAGATTTGGGAGCCATTAGATACTGGAAGTGGCTGAGATCGCAGGAGGGCATGAAGTAAACCCGTGAGAATGTCCCAGTGATGAGGAGAGAGCGTCGAGGACAGAACCCAGCAAATATCAAGTTGTGAGTGGGTGAAGGAAGTGAGCTGCAGTAGGGACTGAGTGGAGGGCTAGAGAAGTGGGAAAAAGGAGAGACGCTCAGAAGAGAATGGGGGCGTGAGAGTAAGGAGGATTCCCCAGCAGTAAGTGATTTGTGTGTCAAGGCCCAAAAAGGAGGTCAAGTCAGGTAGAGAGTAAAAAGTGTCACCTGGACTTGGTGGCCTGCGGAGCTGCCCGCTGGCCCCCTGGGCACTTCTCTTAGTCTTTGTCATTCATTCTACTCCTAGGAGCTGTGCTGCCTGCAGACCTTCTCTGAGAGGTTCCGTTCTCAGTGGCCTGCATACTAGGAAGCCAGGAACCAGCTGGAGTGTTTATGCCCACCATGCATCCAGGTCCCAAGAGGGCAGGCAGCATCTCAGCACTGGTCCTGCCTCCCCTTTCCCCTGTGTTGGTGGCACACATTCCCTTTCAGGTGGGAAAATGGGTCTCCATACGGATTGTTCTCCACTCTAGGATTAAAAGCAAGGATTCTTGCTGGGCGTGGTGGCTCATGCCTGTAATCCCAGCACTTTGGGAGGCCGAGGTGGGCAGGTCACGAGGTCAGGAGTTCGAGACCATCCTGGTTAACACGGTGAAACCCTGTCTCTACTAAAAATACAGAAAAATTAGCCGGGCGTGGTGGCTGGTGCCTGCAGTCCCAGCTACCCGGGAGGCTGAGGCAAGAGAATGGCGTGAACCCGGGAGGCGGAGCTTACAGTGAGCCGAGATCGCGCCACTGCACTAGAGCCCAGGCGACAAAGCGAGACTCCGTCTCAAAAAAAAAAAAGCAAGGATTCTTGTGCTGTGACTCCTCAAGGCTTTGCTATTGATATGCAAAACCATGCTTTTGAAATTGTAAATCTTCTTCTGTTCCAGAAAGCCTACTTCTTAAAAATCAAGAACTCTAGGCTGGTCATGGTGGCTCATGCTTATAATCCTAGCAGTTTGGGAGGCCAAGGCAGGAGGATCTGTTGAAGCCAGGAGTTTAAGACCAGCCTGAGCAACATAGTGAGACCCCATCTCTACAAAAAAATTAAACAAACAAACAAACAGCGGGCATGGTGGTGTGTGCCTGTAGTTCCAGCTACTCAGGAGGTTGGGGCAGGAGGATACCTTGAGCACAGGAGTTCAAGGCTGCAGTGAGCTATGATTTGTACCACTTCACTCCAGCCTGGGTGATGGAGTGAGACCCTGTCTCTAAAAAATAAATAGAGAAATAAAAGAATTCTATAGCTCTGGAAATCTTCCAGTGTTGGCCTGAGTTATATCCTCATGGACCCATCAGCAATATCTACCCACAAAATATACCTCCAAGTAATGGAATGAATTGACTTATTACGTGGATTTATTTAGAATTGACAATTAGAATTTTAGAGAATAATTGCCAAGAAATGATTATGGTTTTGACCATATTGGCTGTTAAGTGTTTCTTTCTGATAGTAATTAACCAACTATTTAAAGTCATGTCTGCTTCACGATTTTAAACCATGCCATTTGAGTAGAGATCAATGCCTGTGCTTCTATTCATGAAGGCAAGTGGGCAGACTGACATTTACCTAACAGTGAAATTAAAATATTCAGATTTATTCAAGCTTACAAAGATAGATTTATTCAAGATGCAGGCGATAGAGTTTCATTTCACATCATTTTGACCTGGAGACAGTTTATTCCTTCTCCAATCCCGGCAGGGATATTTGCATGAAGATTTTTGTAACCTTGTGTAATGGTCTGGTATTAACCTTAAGACCACACTCTTTTGGAAACACAGGATGTGATGGTTCATTTTATGTATTGCTGGGAAGTTTTTTGGTTTTGTTTGTTTGTTTGTTCTTAGATGAGATTAGCGTTTAAATCAATAGACTGAAAGTAAAGTAGATGGCCCTCTGTAATGTGGATGGGCCTCATCCAAGCCATTGAAGGCCTAAAGAGAAAAAACTAAGATTTCCCAAGGAACAGAGAATTCTGCCTCCACAATCCCTTTAGACTTGAGCTGCAATATCAGTTCTTCCCTGGGTCTCGGGGCTGCTGGCCTGTCCTGCAGATTTCCGACTTGCCAGTCACCACAATCTTGTAAACCAGTTCCTTAAAATGCATCTCTGTCTATGTACATACACATCCTATTGGTTCTGTTTCTCTGGAGAATCCTGACTAATACACAGGGGAACTTCACTGTGAGTCCTTCCATGCTTGAGGGGTTTGTTGAAATGAGGGGATCTGGAGCCCACACAGAGGGCAGGGTATAGCTAGGCCCACAGGTACTTCACTCACAGACCCAAAGCTGTATAATGGACAGCAGGATGCTGGGAAGAGCCTGTTGTAGCCCCTGCCCAATTTCGTAGAGAGACAGGGCTGACCAATCCATCGGTGCTCACGGTAGCCTAACATACTTTTAAGGATCCATGAGAATGTTCTATATTTTTTTTAATCAGTACAGAAAAAAAAATGAGCTTTGAAGTTGAAAAAATTACAGATGATCCCCAACTTATGATGGTTCAACTTAGGATTTTTCAACTTTACCATGGGTTTATGAGGATGCAACCCCATTGTAAGTTCAGGAGCATCTGTGTTTTGATACATAATATTTTGATATATTCATCTTTATACTAATGCAGTCACAAAAAATTATTTTTAATATCTTCTATGAAAGAAGGGACCCATGAAGGCAAAAGTGTATAGGGCCCACAAAAGTTATAAGGCAGCCCTGTAGGGAGATGAAACTGTGTGTAGAAGCATTATGTAGAAAACATTGATAAATATGGGCCGGGCGCAGTGGCTCATGTCTGTAATCCCAGCACTTTGGGAGGCCGAGGTGGGCAGATCACGAGGTCAAGAGATCGAGACCATCCTGGCCAACATGGTGAAACCCTGTATCTACTAAAAATACAAACATTAGCTGGGTGTGGTGGCGTGTGCCTGTAATCCCAGCTACTCGGGAGGCTGAGGCAGGAGAATCGCTTGAACCAGGGAGTCGGAGGTTGCAGTGAGCCGAGATCGTGCCACTGTACTCCAGCCTGATAACAGAGTGAGCTCCATCTCAAAAAAAAAAAAAGAAAAAGAAAGAAAGGAAAACATTGATAAATATTAATAATAGAAGAGTTACTACTAGGTGATAGATAATAGAAAATTCAGTCTTAAAGTTGTTTGCTCCTCCTCCTATAGGTTGATATGAAACTGATGAGTATTGAAATGACATCCAACAGTCTTCAGTCTCCCTAGTTCCACAGTTTTGTGGCACTAGAGCATTGCTCTTTTGGAAGATGGCATTAACTATATTTCAAGTCTATTTAAGGGAAATATTCCTGAGGAGCTAATTTAAATCAATAGCTTATTAAGGTTTCAAGCACACCACTCAACATATGAGCTAAAATATTACATCTGCTGGGCCCAGTGTCTCACGCCTATAATCCCAGCACTTTGGGAGGCCAAGGCGGATGGATCACCTGAGGTCAGGAGTTTGAGTCTAGCCTGGCCAACATGGTGAAACCCTGCCTCTCCTAAAAATACAAAATTAGCCAGGCATAGTGGGGGGGCGCCTGTAGTCCCAGCTACTGGGGAGGCTGAGGCAGAAGGATTGCTTGAACCCAGGAGGCAGAGGTTGCAGTGAGCAAAGATCATGCCATTGCACTCCAGCCTGGATGACAAGAACGAAACTCCATCTGAAAAAAACCAAAAAAACCCCAAAAATTAGCCGGGAGTGGTAGCGTGTGCCTGTAATCCCAGCTACTCAGGAGGCTGAAGCACAAGAATTGCTTGAACCCAGGAAGTGGAGGTTGCAGTGAGCTGAGATCACACTACTGCACTCCAGCCTGGGTGACAGAGTGAGACTCTGTCTCAAATAAATAAATAAATAAATAAATAAATAGGCTGGGCGTGGTGGCTCACACCTGTAATCCCAGCACTTTGGGAGGCTGAGGCAGGTGGATCACCTGAGGTCAGGAGTTTGAGACCAGCCTGACCAACATGGAGCAATCCCGTCTCTACTGAAAATACAAAATTAGCCGGGCGTGGTGGCGAATGCCTGTAATCCCAGCTACTTGGAGGGCTGAGGCAAGAGAATCACTTGAACCCAGGAGGCGGAGGTTGTGGTGGGGCGAGATCATGCCATTGCACTCCAGCCTGGGCAACAAGAGCGAAACTCCTTCTCAAAAAAAAAAAAAAAATACAAAAATAAATATTACATCTTAGAAAAATTTTCATTTTAAAATAAAATTTATCAAGTGTCTAATAATAAGTGAAGTGAAAAAAATCCCATTTGGGAAGAGTTCTAAAATCTTTAACATGTGGAAAGATCTCTTTCTCTCTCTCTCTCTCCCCCCTTTCTCTCTCTCTGTCTCATCTATCTATCTATCTATCTATCTATCTATCTATCTATCTATCTATGAATGATAATGATGAATAAAGTGTCTCACCTGGTTGTCAACAGGGACTTTTGGTTCCACCATTCCTTTCTCAGTGGCTATTCCATATGTGACATTGTTCCCAAATTTGCATTCATTATTCTTGACAGCTATACCCAATACCTCCCATGGAGGTAGATCCCGTACAAATGCTAAAAAACTGCTAGTTGCTTAAAATAGGACCTGAAGTTAATTAATTTTTTGAGTCCAGCCTAAGAAATTATCTTACTAACTTGAACAGATATTTTTAAGCTTCATAGAACTTTATATTAAACTAAATTATAAGCTCCAAAATCAACAAGATCCAATCTGTACATTTATGAATGTGTACAGTTATGAACGTGGAAGAATCCATCTTCCAAAAAGTGGTTAGAAAGAGACTTATGAATTAATTAAAATTAAATCAATTATTTGAGCTTAACGTTACTTATGGAAATGCAAGTGATTGTTACAATAGTCTTGGAGACAGCAATATCAAGCATCAGAAAATCATTCAATTTAGGAAAAGGTGATCATTTCAACTTTTAGCCAGGCCTATATGGGACAATAACATTGTGAGTAAGAGGCCAGGTGTGGTGGCTCACGCCTGTAATCCCAGCACTTTGGGAGGCCAAGACAGCTGGATCACGAGGTCAGGAGTTCGAGACCAGCCTGGCCAACATAGTGAAACTCCGTCTCCACTAAAAATACAAAAATTAGCCAGGCATGGTGGTGCGCGCCTGTAATCCCAGCTACTCAGGAGGCTGAGGTATGAGAATGGCTTGAACCTGGGAGGTGGAGGTTGTGGTGAGAAAAGATTGCACCACAGCCTAGGCAACAGAAAGAGACTCCGTCTCAAAAACAAACAAACAAACCCATAAAACAAATAAACAAACAACAACAACAACAAAAATTCTGAGTAAGACCATGGGCTTTGGCGTCAGAAAGTCTTGGTTTGAATTCTTACTGTGTCATTTTGTTCATTCATTCCTCAAATATTTACTGATACTCAGTCACTGGGGCTACAGTGACGAACCAGAAGCCATTCTTCTATCTCTGTGGTAGAAAAAGAGCTTCCGAGAAAAATTTCACACTTACGCTAATTCTAGAAATGAGTTATTTATTACAGTAAAAACTGAAGAAAAAGGCAAAACAAAGCATTTTAATGTTTTCTGATTAACAAGTGAATTTAAATGTCATATATCAGTGAGGTTACAGAATAAAGATACTGAAGTCAGAGAGGGTGTGTTAATATAATGTCCCATAATGTACGTCTGCCATGCAAAAAAAACCCTTGAGATTAAGATTAGATGTTGCAAAGGAGGTGATGAGGAGCTTTTAAAGATAGAATGAGTTAAAGAAATAATTGCAAACTTATTAGTCAGGACACTCATAACAAGATACAGAAAAATCGTAAATTAGATAGAAAGGGACTTTCACCCTAACAAATATTAAGGTTTATAATTTTATAAGTAAGTTTTTTTTCTTCTTCTTCTTTTTTTTATAGAGTCTCGCTTTGTCACCCAGGCTGGAGTGCAGTGGCACAATCTCAGCTCACTGCAACCTCCACCTCCTGGGTTTAAGCAATTCTCCTGCCTCAGCCTCCTGAGTAGCTGGGATTACAGGTGCCTGCCACCATGCCTGGTTAATTTTTGTATTTTTAGTAGAGATGGGGTTTCACTATGTTGGCCAGGCTGGTCTCGAACTCCAGACCTCAGGTGATCCACCTGCTTCGGCCTCCCAAAGTGCTGGGATTTCAGGTGTGAGCCACCGCACCCAGCCTCAAGGTAAGTATTTTATAGATGTTTTATAGTTTTGTCCTTACCTAATAAGATGTGGATGAACAATTCATGGCTTTGCCTCTCCAGTGTATCTTGGTCGACTGTCTACTACACTTTCCAGTTCTTCTAAAACTCACTAACTTTGCTTCTAAGTTTTTGTCTAGTGAGGGCTAATTTTTAAAATAGGGGGCTTATTATTTCCTGGTTTTACAAGACGTAGTGAAATTCCATCTATACTTGTTTAGGGGGCTATTGTTTGCCCCCTAGAGTATAACACTAGTAAAGTGTTATAATTAAGTTCAGCCAGGTATTTTTATCTTTGACATGCTAACCCTGTAAAGTGACCAGAGGGAAGAAGCCTTTCTGTTTGTCTATTTATCTTCCCATCCATGTGCTCATTCATTTATCCATCCATTAATTTATTCAACAAACATTAAATGTATATTCATTCACCAGATATTTATGGGGTGTTCATTATGTGCTAGGAAATGTGCTTGGTGCTAAGGATAAAAATATAATTGATTTCTAGGTTCTGCCTTCAAACACACAACCTTGTAGCTGACTCGTTCATTTATTAATGCCCGACATATATTTCATGAGTGCATACTATCTGCCAGGCACTGTTGCAGACACAGTACTGGAAAACAGAGGGCCTGCTCTCACGGAGCTTACATTCTAGTAGGTAGACATAAAACACAAGATGTTTTTGAGAGGTCCAAGAAGATAAGATTTGAATTTTTGTTTATCTTAATCTTAATTTACATTTTTGTATATGTTTGGTACTGTGCATAATATGTACAGTAGTATATGTATATCTTTTTTATTTTTGAGACAGGGTCTCAGTCTCTGCCACCCAGACTGGACTGCGGTGGCACGATCAGAGCTCTTTGCAGCCTCGATTTCCTGGGCTTGAGCCATCTCCCCCCTCAGCCTCCTGAGTAGCTGGGACCATAGGGACACTACCATGCCTGGCTAATTTTTTAATTTTTGTAGAGACAGGGGTCTCACCATGTTGCCCAGGCTAGTCTCAGACTCCTGAGCATAAGCAATCCTCTTATCTCAACCTCCCAGTGTGCTAGGATTACAGGGGTAAGCCACTGCGCCCAGCAGTATACCGTTTTTTTTTGTTTGTTTGTTTGTTTTTGAGATGGAGTCTCGCTCTGTTGCCCAGGCTGGAGTGCAGTGGCATAATCTAGGCCCACTGTAGCCTCTGTCTCCTGGGTTCAAGCCATTCTCCTGCCTCAGCCTCCCGAGTATCTGGGACTATAGATGTGCACCACCACACCTGGCTAATTTTTGTATTTTTAGTAGAGAGGAGGTTTCACCATGTTGGCCAGCCTGGTCTCGAACTCCTGACCTCTAGTGATCCACGGGCCTTGGCCTTCCAAACTGCTGGGATTACAGGCATGAGCCACTGCACCCGGACCCAGTAGTATATCATTTTAAAAAAAACACATATTTAAATTTGTTTCATAAACTCATACCGATAGCTTGCAGACAAAAACAGTAAAAGCATGGGTGTTAGGATCAGAGACTTGCGGTTTGAATCCAGGTTCTGCTTTACTCGTTGCCTGTGGGTCCTTGGGTAAGCCCGAGTTCCTCCTCCTTTCTAAGAACTGTTGTAAGGGTTGAGTGCAATAATGTTAGTAAAGTGTTTATGTTGCGTCTGTATATACCAAGTCCTTAAGAAAAGGATGACTAATGTTACTACTATGATTATTCTTCGTGTGATAAATATTATAATACAGACAACTCTTAAAGGGCATATAGAAATATTGAGAAGGAACTGATTAAGCAGTGACCCTTAAAGTCATGAACCTTATGGTACATAATTGGTGGGAGTGTAACTTAGTGCTATTTTCTATGCAATGTGTATCAAAACAATTTTTATTCCCTTTGACTCAGTTGTTTCTTTTCCAGAGAAACAACTTTCCTCATCCTAAGGAAACAGTCAGAATTCTAACAGATTTGTAATAGTGATCAATTAGAAAGAGAACGAAATGTCCAATCGCGGGAGAGTAGTCAACTTAAAATACAGCTTTATGATGGAATATTGTGCAGCCGTTAACATTTTAAAAGAACACTTGGGGAAATATTAATATTAAATGTAGAAAACAGGTTGTAAAGTTGTAGTTACAGTATAACCCCAATTATATTTTTTAAAAGCACATGATATATTTGTATTAGAAAAACACTATAAAGAAATGCATCAGACAGGGATGGTGGCTCACGCCTGTAATCCCAGCACTTTGGGATGCCAAGGCGGGCAGATCACTTGAGGTCAGGAGTTCGAGAACAGCCTGGCCAACATGGTGAAACCCTGTCTTTACTGAAAATACAAAAATTAGCTGGGCATGGTGGTGCACACCTGTAGTTACAGCTACTGGGGAGGGTGAGGCAAGATAATTGCTTCAGCCTGGGAGGCAGAGGTTGCAGTGAGCCGAGATCCCGCCACTGCACTCCAGCCTGGATGATAGAGTGAGAGAGGCTCCGTCTCAAAAAAAAAAAAAAAAAAAAAAGCCGGGCACCATGGCTCATGCCTGTAATCCCAGCACTTTGGGAGGCTGAAGTGGGTGAATCATGTGAGATCAGGGGTTCTAGACCAGCCTGGCCAAGATGATGAAAACCCCGTCTCTACTAAAAATACAAAAATTAGCTGGGCAGTAGTGGCATTAGCCTGTAATCCCACCCACTCCGGAGGCTGAGGCAGGAGAATCGCTTGAGCCTGGGAGGTGGAGGTTGTGATGAGCCAAGATCATGCCACTGCACTCCAGTCTGGATGACAGAATGAGACCCTGTCTCAAAAAAAAAAAAAAAAAAAAAAAAAAAAAAGAAATGCATCAAAATACAATAGAGTTATCTCTGATAAGACTGTGGGTGGCATTCATTTTTTTCATTGATTAATCACAGAAATATTAACCAAGATAAATAAAGCAAGATGAGCATGTGGGCAGGAGTGGTAACTGGGATAAAAAGAAATTTTGACCAGCCTGGACAACATGGTGAAACTCCATCTCTAAAAAATTACAAAAATTAGCTGGGCGTGGTGGCACGTGCTTGTAGTCCCAGCTACCTGGGAGGTTGAGATAAGACGATAACTTGAGACTGGGAGGTCAAGTCTGCAGTGAGCTGTGATCATGCCACTGCACTCCAGCCTGGATGACAGAGTGAAATCCTGGAAAGAAAGAAACGAAAGAAAATGAAAGGAAGAAAGGAAGGAAGGAGGGAGGGAAGGGAGGAAGGGAGGAAGGGAGGGAGGGAGGAAGGGAGGGAGGGAGGAAGGGAAGAAGGGAGGGAGGGAGGGAGGGAGGAAGGGAGGGAGGGAGGGAGGAAGGAAGGAAGGAAGGAAGGAAGGGAAATTTTGCCTGGGGATCCTAGGAAGGCTTCACAAAAATGCCAGTTCCAACTCTTGAATGGGGCACAGACTTTTGCCCAGTGGAGAAGCAGCTTGTGAAGAAAGAGGAAGAACCCAGAAGGTGAAACAGCTATGAAAGCTCTGTGGCATGCCGAGACACATTTAATTTTTTCCATGTGACTGGAGGTCAGGCTAGATTGGGCATTGAGGCAGAAACCCTGGGAATGTGGGTTTTGGCTGATAGAGAAGAGACTCACATACCTTAAGGAGTTTATTTCTTACCTTGTCTATCGTGGGCAGCTTTGTAGGTGGGGAGAGACAGATCAGGTCTGCATTTCAGAGTGGCTACTTTGTGGCAGCACAAAGGTTAGGTCGGCACAAAGTGAGTCGGAAGGCAGAGCAGTAAGGAGCCTCTTGCTTCAGTCTCCATTCTTTTTGGATGAAGCCTTGGCAGAACCATTCATTTCCATCCTAATATTGAAATGCCTTCACATTATTACATCAGCTTAGGCTATGTGACTTTTGAAAGCTTGGTAGGTTGGTGTCAGATAAATGAGGCCTTCGCACTCACTCACCTGGTCTCTGCAAGAAACTGGATCAAGGTGATGAGGAATGCACTCTTAATACCTGAACAAGAGGTCTTGGAAATTGTGTTTCTTATATTAACTAAACAAATGTAGTCAAATGCTATTATAAAGGATTGGCTGAAGAATATGCATTTCATTCATTCTATGCTCTACTTCAAAATTATCCTTGAAATGCAAGAGCCTGGGAGAGATGTCTACTTGGACTACATTGTTTGGACCCTGTTTTAGGGATTGGCATTACGCCATTAGATTTGTAAATCAAAAAGTATCTGAGACAAGTCTCCATCAATTTATTTACTTATTTATTGAGACAGAGTCTTACTCTGTCACCCAGACTGGAGTGCAGTGGTGTGATCTTGGCTCACTGCAACCTCTGCCTCCCAGGTTCAAGCGATTCTCCTGCCTCAGCCTCCCAAGTAACTGGGACTACAGGTGCACACCACCACACCTGGCTAATTTTTGTATTTTTAGTAGAGACAGGGTCTCACCATATCGGCCAGTCTGGTCTGGAACTCCTGACCTCAGGTGATCTGCCTGCCTTGGCCTCCCAAAGTGCTAGGATTGTAGGCGTGAGCCACTGTGCAGGTGGGAAGCACAGGTTCTTGTTATATAGATGATGCCTCCAGGTAGCAGGCTTCAGAGACAATAGATGGTAAATGTCTTCTTATCAGACCAATAAAAGGTGGTAGACTCTCCTGAAAAGACCTAATAAAGGAGAGAGATTCTTTACAGAATGTACATTTCCTTCACAAGAGACAGCTTTGCAGGACCACTTAAAAATATGACAAAGAAGGTGTGGCACAGTGGCTCATGCCTATAATCTCAACTCTTTGGGAGTCCGAAGCAGGCGGATCACGAGGTCAAGAGATCAAGACCATCCTGGCCAACATGGTGAAACCCTGTCTCTACTAAAAATACAAAAATTAGCTGGGTGTGGCGGCACATGCCTGTAGTCCCAGCTACTTGGGAGGCTGAGGCAGGAGAATCACTTGAACCCTGGAGGCAGAGGTTGCAGTGAGCCGAGATCGCGCCACTGCACTCCAGCCTGGTGACAGAGCAAGATTCTGTCTCAGAAAAAAAAAAAAAAAGAAAAGACAAATATATTTTGAGGTAAAATACTTCGATTTCTTTCAGGGCTGTTATCTGTCATATAATGCTATACTAGAGTCAGGTTGGAATTTGGTATCTTATTGCTACAGGAGTCTGTTCTCTCAGTCTTACGATCTCTGTTTTAATGTTAATGCTGCTCAGTTGTGTCTGAATTCCAAAGGAAGAAGGGTATAATGAAGTATGTTGGGCCTCCATTTTCCATCAAGGCTTGAACTAGTTTCAGGTTTACTTTGGAATGCTCTTGGCCAAGAGGAGGTCTCCATTCAGTCAGTTGGAAGGCTTAGAATGTTATTTTTAGTTGATAGATTGCTTTGTGGGTTTTGAAATTTGTCACGATTTCTTGTCATGAATAGGTGTGTTGTAACTGAGCAGGTTCTTTGCTTTACCATGAGGTCCTAGTAAATCATGTTGAAGCGGTGTTGTTGTCTAGGGTAAATACCCAGGGTTTGTCATCTCGCACCAAGAAGATTAAGGACACAGACACACATGAGGAGTGAGTTTAGGAGCAGAGGTTTGATAGGCAAAAGAAAGAGAAAGAAGAACAGCTCTCTCCCTTGCAAGAGAGAGGAGTTCCTGAAAGGGAAAAACTGGTCAGCTGTAGACTGTACCAGATTTTACAGGCAGGCTTGAGGAGACAGTGTCTGATTTACGTAGGGTCCAGAGATTGGTTCGACCAGGTGCGATGTTTACCTAGTGTGTGGGGAAGACTGGTGGTCCCACCCTAATCTTATTATGCAAATGGAGTCTTTGCCTGGCTGGTGCCATATTGTCTTTCCCTTACTGTGCACATGCTTTGGCAAAAGAGAGAAGATGAACATGCCTAGTCCCAGGAAGCCTTTTCCTTTTGGCACAACTGCCAACATCCACCCGTGCAAGCTTCCAGCTTACTTGTCTATGCCTGCAGCTTGATTTTACAAGCTGCTCTTTGTTAGAAAAGAAAATGATTTTGGGGCCGGGCACGGTGGCTCACGCCTATAATCCTAGCACTTTGGGAGGCCTAGGCGGACGGATACCTGAGGTCAGGAGTTGGAGACCAGCCTGACCAACATGGAGAAACTGTCTCTACTAAAAATACAAAATTAGCCAAGTGTGGTGGCGCATGCCTATAATCCCATCTACTCGGGAGGCTGAGGCAGGATAATTGCTTGAATCTGGGAGGTGGAGGTTGCAGTGAGCCGAGATCACCCCATTGCACTCCATCCTGGGCAACAAGAGTGAGACTGTGTCTCAGTAAACAAAAAACAAAAGAAAATTATTTTGGGGCTGCTTTTCATTTAAAAGAAAACCTTACTGAGGACTCCCATATCCTTACTAATGATTTCTTCTTCTTTTTTTTTTTTTTTTTGAGATGGAGTCCTGCACTGTCACCCAGGCTGCGTGCAGTGGCGCAATCTTGGCTCACTGCAGCCTCTGCCTCCTGGGTTCAAGCAAATCTCCTGCCTCAGTCTCCTGAGTAGCTGAGATTACTGGTGCCCAACACCATGCCTGGCTAATTTTTTTTTCTTTTTGTATTTTTAGTAGAGACGGGGTTTCACCATGTTGGTCAGGCTGGTCTCGAACTCCTGACCTCGTGATCCACCCACCTTGGCCTCCCAAAGTGCTGGGATTACAGGCATGAGCCACTGTGCCTGGCCACTAATAATTTCTTCTTAACTCCTGTATCAATGTGACTCATGTCTGTCAACTTGGAAGGGCCAAGTCAAGCTGTGGTCTACCTCTAGGAAGTGTACAATACTCACAGCACATATATAATACTCCTGTGCTTCCTCTTATTTTTTCCCTCCTTTAATTTTTCTTTACTGCCATTTGCTTCTTTTTTTTTTTTCATTCTTTCTTGTTTTCACACTGGATAAGAAATAGCCCTTAAGCTTTGGATGGAAATTAAAGGAATTCTCTAAAATCCAGGCCTTTTGCAAACAGTAAAGATTATACGAAACACTAGCAAGGTGGGGCCTTGCCTTCAGTTTACGGTCCTGCCATGGTACAGGAGAAGCATGTCCCAGAACAGCCACAGAGTCCAGAAGAAGGCAACCTTTCTCCTTTTGACTTGTAGTTATGGAATACATCCATGTTTTTTACTTTGTTAATGCTTCTGGGTGGACCAGGCTGAGATGGAGTGTTGCAGGCTATCTTTCTTAGTGTGGGAAAATCTGTGCACTTTCTAAGCCAGCCCATCTCCAGGGGGTGGGATCTTGGAGAAATCAGGCAGCTCCAGGGGCTGAGGGGATTTGGTTTAGCAGATGAGAATGGGATGAGACTGTCAAGTCAATCAAATGTGAGGACTAGGATGTTAGTTAAAAAAGCATACATTTGTTACCAGGAAGGAGTCCCAATCCAGACCCCCAAGAGAGGGTTCTTGGATCTTGTTCAAGAAAGAATTTGGGTGAGTTCACAGAGTAAAGTGAAAGCAAGTTTATTAATAAAGTAAAGGAATAAAAGGGTGCCTACTCCATAGGCAGAGCAGCCTCGAGGGCTGCTGGCTGGCTATTTTTATAGTTATTTCTTGATTATGTGATAAACAAGGGGTATATGTATCAGGGGAACCAGCCCCCAATATTTCAACGTAGGTTCTTTCTATTTTCCCTAAGGGTCAGCCGGCTGAGAAATAAAGAGAAAGAGTACAGAGAGGAATTTTACAGCTGGGTCTCCATGGGTGACATCACATATCGGTAGGACCATGATGCCCACCTGAGCTGCAAAGCCAGCAAGTTTTTATTAAGGACTTTAAAAGGGGAGGGGGTGTACAAACAGGGAGCAGGTCACAAAGATCACATGCTTCAGAGGGCAAAAAGGAGAACGAAGATCACATGCTTCTGAGGCCAATAAAGATCACAAGGCAAAGGGCAAAGCAAAGATCACAAGGCAAAGGGCGAAATCAAAAACTCCTGATAAGGGTCTATGTTCAGCTGTGCATGTATTGTCTTAATAAGCATCTTAAACAACAGAAAACAGGGCTCAAGAGCAGAGAATCGGTCTGACCTCAAATTCACCAGGGTGGGATTTTTTTCCCCACCCTAATAAGCCTGAGGGTACTGCAAGAGACCAGGGTGTATTTCAGTCCTTATCTCAACTGCATAAGACAGACACTCCCAGAGCGGCCATTTATGGACCTCCCCCGAGGAATGCATTCCTTCCCCAGGGTATTAATTATTAATATTCCTTGCTGGGAAAAGAATTTAGTGATATCTTCCCTACTTGCATGTCCATTTATAGGCTCTCTGCAAGAAGAAAAATATGGCTCTATTCTGCCCGACCCCGCAGGCAGTCAGACCCTATGGTTGTCTTCCCTTGGTCCCTGAAAATCGCTGTTATTCCATTCTTTTTCAAGGTGCACTGATTTCATATTGTTCAAACACATATGTTTTACAATCAATTTGTACAGATAACACAATAGTGGTCCTGAGGTAATGTACACTCTCAGCTTACGAAGTTAAGAGGATTAAGAGATTAAAGTAAAGACAGGCATAAGAAATTATAAAAGTATTAATTTTGGGAACTGATAAATGTCCATATTAAAATGAAATCTTCACAATTTATGTTCCTCTGCCATGGCTCCAGCCGGTCCCTCCGTTCAGGGTTCCTGACTTCCCGCAACATATATTATTCATGAGTTTTCTAGGAAAGGGATGAGGAATTCCCAGACTGGAGGGTTTGTCTTCTTTTTAGACCATACAGGGTAATAACCTGAAGTTGCCATGACATTTGCAAATCGTTATGCTACTGGTAGGAGTGTCTTTTAGCATACCAATGTATTATAATTAGCATATAATGAGCAGTGAGGATGACCAGAGGTTACTTTCATTGCCATCTTGATTTTGGTGGGTTTTGGCCAGCTTCTTTATTGCATCCTGTTTTATCAGCAGGGTCTTTGTGACTATACTTTATGATCTCCTATCTCATCCTGTGATAAAGAATGCCTAACCTCTGGGAGATGCAGGTCTCAGCCTCATTTTACCCAGCCCCTATTCAAGATGGAGCCACTCTGGTTCCAATGCCTCTGACACATTCATTTACTTAATTCTACAAATAAGTATTGCATGTTTACATTGTGAGGTCCTGAGTAGGGGAGGGAGGAAGACATTGATTACTTATTAAAAATTAAACACACAGCTTATTCCTTCCCCTTGTGATAAGTGCCAGGAGGGAGAAACAGGGGTTGCTGTGAGAGGAGAGCTGAAAGACAGAAATATGGTCAGTGGGAACTGTGATCGGCAAAGATGTACAGACACAGGACCCTGGGCAGACAAATAATGAAACCGCCTTTGCGAAATTATGACTGAGACAGTGAAAGAGATCTAATCTAACTGACTCCATCTTGTTTGTAACCTTTAAGCTGTCCTTGTTCCTTCCTGGGTGTAGGCTGAAATAACTTTGGGAGGAATTTGGTTTAGAGTTTAAAATAAAGATAACAACTCTTTCCCAAAACAAACCTCCTTCTTGCCTGGGGACTAGACTGCCTTTGTAGTACTAAGACATTAGCCACAAGATTAGAAATTACGGTTAAGGAGTCATTGCAGCTGGAGGCTACAAGACTCTGACCCTCCCTAAACTGCTCCTAAGATCCATGCTTGAGACATTTTGCAGACCCTGCACTTGATGGATCAGCTGGCATGACCCAGATTGATAAACTGGCCCATCTGATCTTGTGGCCCCCAGCTAGGAACTGACTCAGCACAAGAGGACAATTTCAACTTCCCATCTCTTACTTAACCAGTCAGCACTCCTGGCTCACTGGCTTCCCCCCACCCACCAAGTTATCCTTAAAAACTCTGATTCCTGAAGCTCAGGGAGACTGATTTGAGTAATAAGAAAACTCTGGTCTCCTGCACAACCAGCTCTGCATGAATTAACTCTTTCTCTATTGCAATTCCCCTGTCTTGATAAATTGGCTCTGTCTAGGCAGCAGGCAAGGTGAACCCATTGGGTGGTTACAAAAATGGCTTGGGAAGAGTTTTAAATTGTAAATATTAGAAGAATGAGAGGATTACTATGAAGGTGTGCACGCTGTTCATTTGCTGATTTTGTTCATTGGCTTCTGATTCCTTCTTACCCTCCCCAGCTGCCTCCTGCTACTCTCTTTATTAAATTGAGGGTGAGCTCTGGTTATAAAGGAGACAGTGGGTTCCATCTTTTGAAAGGATGGGATCCTAAACTGGAGTCTACCTATGCCTGTCCCAAAAAGAGTGTTGAGGACACTCTTGTTATCCTTCTGATAAGTAATGAGAGTTGCTAAGCACTACAGTATAAGATTTGTAATCTGCCGTTAATACTATTTGTTCTGAAAACAAAATTGTGAAAAAAAATAATAAAAATCTAATTGTGGACCTTTGTCTCATTGCAAGTATCAGAGGCGTTCAAATCAGAGTAACTGCATCTTGGATACGGATTGGGTAAAATGAGGCTGAGATCTACTGGGTCACATTCCTAGGAGGTTAGGCATTCTTAGTTAACAGGATATTTACAGTTAAGGGAACAAGTTAATAATGTTTATTGAACAGACCCAGGACTTAAGTGACCCAGGAAATAGACCAAGGAAATGTCTTGATGTCCCACTGTCTTAAGAACAAAAGCATTCTTAGTTTAAGCGTAAGTTTCGGGCCAGGCGTGGTGGCTCACACCTGTAATCCCAGCACTTTGGGAGGCCAAGGAGGGTGGATCACGAGGTCAGGAGATAGCGACCATCCTGGCCAACATTGTGAAACCCCGTCTCTACTAAAAAAATACAAAAAAAATTAGCTGGGCGTGGTGGCAGGCCCCTGTAGTCCCAGCTGCTCAGGAGGCTGAGGCAGGAGAATGGTGTGAACCCACGAGGCGGAGCTTGTAGTGAGTGGAGATCGAGCCACTGCACTCCAGCCTGGGTGACTGAGTGAGACTCTGTCTCAAAAAAAAAAAAAAAAAAAAAAATTGTCAGGCATGTTGGCATGTGCCTGTCATCCCAGCTACTCAGAAGGCTGAGGCAGGAGAATCGCCTGAACCTGGGAGGTGGAGGTTGCACTGAGCTGAGATTGTGCCATTGCACTCCAGCCTGGGTGACAAGAGCGAAATTCCATGTCAAAAAAAAAAAAGTTTCACTTTAAAGATAATACTATAGATTCTTGCAGAAGACAGTAGTTACACAAAGATTAACAATCCTTTATTGCAAGGCCTTGTAGAGAACATCTTCCTCATGTTTTTTGCTTTGTTATCTTACATGTAAACAAGCATTGTATCTTGTTAGATATGAGTTCTCAATTTCTTTTCAAAGAATTAATATGTAGTATGTTCAATTCTTTGACTTCTACTTTTAAACTTAACTTCCTTGTAAAGCAACCTTTTTCAATGACCTACTCCACCCTGACTCATTCCGATCACCTGCTCAACCCCAACTCATTCCAATTACCTGCTACCTGCTCTGCCCTGACTGGCGCCAAAGTACTCACCCCGTCATTCTCTTTAAATTAGCCAATGGGAATTAGTTTAGCCTGTGCGGTCTAACCCTAGCCAATAGGGGAACAACCCAGCAGCAGGGGCCACGTGCATCAGGGAAAAGAACCCCTTACCCTCCCTTGTCCGAGTGTGCGCTCATCATTGCTCCGTCTTTAAGGGCGCACCCTTCTACAGAAGTAACTTGCCTTGCTGAGAATTAAAAAGAAAATGTTATATTCGAGTGCTATTCCTTTTGTGGCACTGAAACTTTATAACAACCTTGCATATAAACAAGCATCGTATCTTACATATAAACAAGCATCGTACCTAAGGTGTGCGCATTTCTCTTCTTGCTTTCGAGAATGCCCTGCTCTATCTGCTGTCTAGAGAGTAGCCATTCTTTTATTCCTTTACTTTCTTAATAAGCTTGCTTTTACCTTATTCTGTGGACTTGCCCTGAATTCTTTCTTGCACAAGATCCAAGAACCCTCTCTTGGGGTCTGGAATGGGACTGCTTTCCAGTTACAGTAGAATTGTTACAGGAAGGTTGATTTCTGCTAAAGTGAGACATGGGAAGATTACATACTGCTACAATTTCCCACTTTCTTCTCATGTGTTTACAAAATGGGCCACTGTGGAGGCTCTGTTGCTCTCAGGAGTTTGTGCAGCTGGATGCTATGGATTCTGTCTAACAGAAGAAATGGGTCCTAGAAATGATGAAGCAGCATTATTTTTATTGAGCCTTCTTCAGGCAGAGCTAAGGGCACCTTGGAAAATAAAGCAAGGATTTAGTGCAACACAGAAGCTATTTAATTTTCTCTCTGGCATATCCTTTGCTAATTGGAGATGTTTTCCCAGTTAATAAAAGTATTAAAAAAACATTGAATTCTTGGCAGCCAGGCATGGTGGCTCACGCCTGTAATCCCAGCATTTGGGAGGCTGAGGCGGGCAGATCACTTGAGGCCAGGAGTTTGAGACCAGCCTGGCCAATATGGTGAAACCCCGTCTCTACTAAAAATACAAAAATTAGCCAGGTGTGGTGGTGCACACCTGTAATCCCAGCTACTCGGGACGCTGAGGCAGGAAAATCTCTTGAACCCAGGAGGTGGAGGTTGCAGTGAGCTGAGATTGTGCTGTTGTACTACAGCCTGGGTGACAGAGTAAGACTCTGTCTCAAAAAAAAAAAAAAAAAAAATCATTGAATTCTTGTTTTAATCCTTGAAGACACTTAATATTTTGGCCAGAACACTATTTATATTCCGTTTATTTTAACAATGAGTTTCCTGTCCCAAATGTAGTCAAAATGTGTACTTGCACAACAAAAGCATTGCAAACACTGCTGTGTTACAGTCTGGCCAATGCACCGCAATGTATTGGTCTCTTTGTATGAGTTATCACCTGGAGTACTTTGTCTCAGGACCAAGAGAATTAAAGGGTGAGGTTGGAGCGAAAGTTTAATAAGCGAAAGGAGAAAGCTCACTGCAGGGGAGAGGGGATCCAGAAGAGGGTTGCTGGTTTTTGCAGTTGAATGCAAAGGCTTTTATAAGAAACTGATGAGGGCTGGGCATCTCATTTGCATAAGGTGCAAATTTCTGTTAGCTCCACCCTGACCTCCTAGTGCACATGTGGGCGCTTAGCTTAAGTTACTCCGTATTGCTTTGTTCTCCTTACTGTGCATGTGTTAGGGGATGGGATTTTCCATTGCGGGCGTGTCTGGGCAAGCCCCCCTGTGCAAGTTCCCTTATCTGTGCCTGCAGGCTGTTCTTCAGTTTGAAAGAATTCATCTGAGGACCCACCCTAACTGTCTGCCTGACTAGTTTCTTCCTTTCTCCTCTCTCAGCTGGAACTCAGTGATTCTCCTTTTGACTTCTACTTTGCCCATGCAGGGGTCCAAGTTCAGGATTTCCTGTGGCCTCTGAAGCCAATAAAAAATTCACAAACATGGAATTCACAAACAGTTTTCAGATTCTTGAAGGCTGCAGTATATGAATATTAGGATGTAAAACTGAAAACCTAATAAATTGGACTTTTAAAACATGCTTCCAGTTGTCTTTTACTTAATTAAGAAATTGATTTTAATACTAAAATTATAGTCACTTTTTCTTTAAAAATTAGAACATTACAAATGAAGCTACAGTTTCCATTGACAACCACCTCTAATCTTGATCATCTTCTCCCATTGTTCAGAGGTTATTATGATGTAAGTTTGGTGAGTGTCCTTCAGACCATTAAAAATACTTTTTTCATTTCATTTCAATGTGCCTATACACATTGTGCCTATACACAAAAGTTTGGTATGTACTTTTAAGACATAAATGGTGTCATACTGTTAGTTTTGTTCTCTAATTTACTTTATTTAAAAAACAGTATGTTTTTGAGATCTATTTATCTCCAAATACATCCAAATGGATTTAGTCTGATTCTTTTTTTTTTTTTTTTTTGAGACGGAGTCTCACTCTATTGCCCAGGCTGGAGTGCAGTGGTGCAATCTCGGCTCACTGCAAACTCCACCTCCTGGGTTCACGCCATTCTCCTGCTTCAGCCTCCCTAGTAGCTGGGACTATAGGTGCCCGCCACTGCACCCAACTAATTTTTTGTATTTTTAGTAGAGACAGGGTTTCACTGTGTTAGCCAGGATGATCTCAATCTCCTGACCTTGTGATCCGCCTGCCTCGGCCTCCCAAAGTGCTGGGATTACAGGCGTGAGCCACCGCACCCAGCCTAGTCTGATTCTTTTAACTGCTTTGGAGATTCCCATTTATGAATGCACTATATGTCAGGCCTCTGAGCCCAAGCTAAGCCATCATATCCCCTGTGACCTGCACGTATACATCCAGATGGCCTGAAGCAACTGCAGAACCACAAAAGAAGTGAAAATAGCCAGGTCCTGCCCCAACTGATGACATTCCACCATTGTGATTTGTTCCTGCCCCACCCTAAATGATCAATTGACCTTATGACAATACACCCTCCCCACCCTTGGGATAATGTACTTTGTGATATTTCCCCACCCTTAAGAAGGTACTTTGTAATATTCTCCCCACCCTTGAGAATATACTTTGTAAGATCCACCCCCTGACCACAAAAATTGCTCCTACCTCTACTACCTATCCCAAACCTTTAAGAACTAATGATAATCCCACCACCCTTTGCTGACTCTCTTTTTGGACTCAGCCCACCTGCACCCTGGTGATTAAAAAGCTTTATTGCTCACACAAAGCCTGTTGGGTGGTCTCTTCATACAGACGTGCATGACACTATAGTTAACTAATTTATGTATTGATGGACACTTACAAAACATGAACATGCATATAAAATTAGAAGTAGAACTGTGGGTCACAGGGTATATGCCAAAGTGTCCCCTGCAGTGGCTGGGACATTTTATATGACCCTTCATTAAGAATACTTTAAATTTGTTTTTATTTATTATACAGGAAAGAAAAGTGTCTCCTGCAGTAGCTGGGACATTTTACATATCCCTCCATTAAGCATACTTTAAATTTGTTTTTATTTGTTATACAGCAAAGAAAAGCAATCATTGCTTCCAGATCTGGTACTAGTCCTTCCTTCTTTCCTTCCTTCCTTCCTTCCTTCCTTCCTTCCTTCCTTCCTTCCTTCCTTCTTTCCTTCCTTCCTTCCCTCCTTCCCTCCCTCCCTCTCTCCCTCCTTCCCTCCTTCCTTCTCTCTCTCTCTCCTCTCTCTCTTTCTTTCTTTCATCTGTCTTCTACTTGTTTTCTTTTTCTTTTTCTTTTTTTTTGAGACGGAGTCTCTCTCTGTTGTCCAGGCTGGAGTGCAGTGGCATGATCTCGGCTCACTGCACCTCCATCTCCTAGGTTCAAGTCATTCTCCTGCCTCAGCCTCCCTAGTAGCTGGAACTACAGGCATGCGCTACCACGCCCAGCTAATTTTTGTATTTTTTGTAGAGATGGGGTTTCACCATGTTGGCCAGGATGGTCTCGATCTCTTGACCTAGTGATCCACTTGCCTTGGCCTCCCATAGTACTGGGATTACAGGCATGAGCCACCCCGCCTGGCCTTTTTTTTTTTTTTGAGATGGAGTCTCGCTCTGTCGCCAGACTGGAGTGCAGTGGTGCGATCTTGTCTCACTGCAACCTCTGCCTCCTGGGTCCAAGCGATTCTCCTGCCTCAGCCTCCTGAGTAGCTGGGATTATGGGGTAAGTCACTGCCCCTGGCCTTTTACTTGTTTTCTATCCAGCAATATAATTCCCATTTTAGGCCTTAATTGCCTGATTTTTAGGTGAGGGAATAACAGGATTGTTTTGGGAAGAGTGAAAGTTTTTCTAAGTGCAGCCCCTGCCCACTCAATGAAAAGAAGACTCAGGGGAGCAAGAGTGTTAAGAATATTTTAGAGTGCTGCCTTCACTTCAACAAGGATGTTGAATTAGAAGAATTTTTTTTGAGACAGGGTCTCACTCTGTCACCCATGCTGGATTGCAGTGGCACCATCATTGTCACTACAACCTCCGCCTCCCAGGCTCAAGCAATTCTTGTGCCTCAGCCTCCCGAGTAGCTGGGACTAGAGGTGTGCACCACCATGCTTAGCTATTTTTTTTTTTTGCATTTTCAATAGGGTTTTGCCATGTTGGTCAGGCTGGCTACGAACTCCTGGCCTCAAGTGATCCGCCTGCCTCAGCCTCCCAAAGTGCTGGGATTACAGGTGTGAGCCATCGAGCTTAGCCATATTAGAAGGATTTTTAACTGAATAAGAGTAACACCCAAGAGAAAAGAGATGGAAAATAATGTAAAAACAATATGATCAGTTTTTTCACCGTACCTGATTTTATGCAGAAATGTCTTCTTCCAAAACTTTTCCCACAAATGCTAAGGTATAGATGCTCAGATATATTTTCTGGATCTCACAGCTGCCACACTCCTCTGCAGGCTCTAGTGGGCCCCAGAAACCACAAGCGGATAGAAGAAGGAAGAAAACCAGGCGGGCCAGGAAAGTCCTCCCAAGTGGGGAGAATTGGCAAATAGTCAAAAATTGACAGGATGAATGATAACATTGGAGAAATGCAACTTTCAAGACTTAATGTATACACTGTAAATTAGGGAAGAAACTTTATGTAGTGAGAAAAACATGGACAGTAGGGGAGAGCTTCTTAGAAGGAGTTGCTTACTGGGCACCACTGGAAGCTTGGTGGGGGCGTGGGGAGAAAGAGAGGGAGAGAGAAATAGAGAGAGGGAGAGGGAGAGAGGAGACAGGCACAAGGAGGCATTCCATAATGGAAGAGCCTGCGGTAATACAATTGTGCACTGCAGCATGGGATAATGCTGGGACAAAGAGTAGATTGGTTATGGGATAGAATGATAAGAATGGAATGGATTTAGGAGCTTTTGTGTGTTAGGGGCAGGCAGTGATTTTCTTCTTATTTTTTCGTCCGTGGGATAATAAGACAACTAAATACCTTAGTAGCAAGACTGGCCCAAGACATTGTCCCCAGGTCAGATAATTGGGCACATTGTGTACTAAATTATGAATAAGCTTATCTTTGCTTTATGCCATTGAGCTTTGAAACCACCCTTTATTCTGAAAAGACTATGAGCCACCCCGTGAGACAATTTCAATCATTATCATAATAATATCAGTAGCAGAATCAAATCATATGTAGTTGGCTCTCTAAAACTAATCTAAAATTGCTTCATGGGTTAGCTGAGAGGTACCTAATAACTTAGATTGTCCTCAGGTGAGGACAAATGGGTGAGTTTTTATTTAATCTTGCCATTTTAAATAGGGGAAAAATTTTCTTAAGGGAAGATTGTTTGATACAGGAAAAGTTGAAGAATTTTCAGAAAATTTTATGAACTCCAGGAGGGCTGAATTAAGAGAGAAAACCCCCAAAATGTCAGCTTTCATATCTGTTCAAGTCTATGTTACCTATGGTTGTTTCTTTGTCATCACCTTCTTCATAAAGACACAGCATAGCAGGGTTGGTGATTTTTGTCTGTCCATGTCTCTTTTTTGAAATTTAAGAGGGAATGTTCTAATTGTGAAAGCAATACAGTTATTGTAAAGGATTTGTAAATATAGAAGCATAGGTGGGGTGTGGTGGCTCATGCCTGTAATCCCAGCACTTTGGGAGGCTGAGGCGAGTGGATCAGTTGAGTTCAAGACCAGCCTGGACAACATGGTGAAACCCCATCGCTACTAAAAATACAAAAATTAGCCAAACGTGGTGGCGCATGCCTGTAGTCCCAGCTACTTGGGAGGCTGAGGCAGGAGAATCGCTTGAATACAGGAGGTAGAGGTTGCAGTGAGCCGAGATCGTGCCACTGCACTCCAGCCTGGACAACAGAGTGAGAGTCTGTCTCAAAAAAAAAAAAAAAAAAAAATATATATATATATATATATATATGTATATATAAGCATATAATAAAGAAAAAAAAAGTCTATCCTATAACCAAAAGATAACCATAGTTAACACTTCTTCCCAGTGTTTTTCTTTTCTTTAAATTATATTTAGTTGTAGAAATAATGAGTAAATACATCCTTATTGAAAAAGTCAAACCACTGCCCCTCTCACCACAACTCCAATTGTCGTGTCACCCTCAGGGGTAAGTACTGTTATCAGGTGATGGGGATTCTGTAAAACTCTTTTTTTTCTTGTCTCTAAATATATTTATAGACAAAACACAATACTTTTCCTCCTGCATGTGTTTTATGAAAAACAGTAACAAACAATGAATTTATACTTTCTTATTTTTGTTCAGTGATGTCTTAAGGATATTACCATGCCAAAGCTTACAGATCTATCTCATATTACCTGTTGCATAGGATTCAATAGTATAGAAATACTTTTATTTGATAATTGCTTTGTCAACAGGAATTTATAGTTTCAACATCCTCATCCTTCTTGCTGCTATTACTAATAATGGTATTCCTGGGCATAGTGACTCACACCTGTAATCGCAGCACTTTGGGAGGCTGAGGTGGGAGGATCACGAGGTCAAGAGATCGAGACCAGCCGGGCTAACATGGTGAAACCCCATCTCCACTAAAAATACAAAAATTAGCTGGGCATTGTGGTGCATGCCTGTAGTCTCAGCTACTCGGGAGGCTGAGGCAGGAGAATCGCTTGAACCCGGGAGGCGGAGGTTGCAGTGAGCTGACATAGAGCCACTGCACTCCACCCTGCTGACAGAGCTAGACTCTGTCTCAAAAACAAAAACAAAAACAAAATAATGATATAACGAATATCTTTATACATATCTCTATGCACATGTATGAGTATTTTCATAAGGGAGATAATTGGAGAGTGGAGCGGCAGTGTCTTAGTCCAGTTTCTGTTGCTATAACAGAATACCACAGACTGAGTAATTTATGAGGAAAATAAGTTTATTCCGTTCATAGTTCTGGAGACTGGGAAGTCCAAAAGCATGGTGTGGTGTCTGGTGAGGGTCATCCCACGGTGGAAGGGTAGAAGGGCCAGAAAGCATGAGTGAGAGAGAACTTTATTTTATAACAAAGTCACTCTGGTGATACCTAACCTACTCCCAGAATAACAGCATCAACCCATTTATGAGGATTAATGTATCAGGACCTAATGACATTTTTCTCCAAAAATATAATTTTTAATTACTGAATATAATTTCATTGTGTGACTGTATCAGTATTGTTTTTTCTTTATATTAACATTCTTTTATTTTTGAACTCTAGTTGTTTTAAATATTTGCTATGGCAGATTTTTTGAAAATGTTGCTAAAGAGTACCTTTCTGAATATTTTTGTGTTTAATTTTTGGGTTTATTTCCATTTCTTTTGATAAGATCATGAGAAAGAAATTCACCAGGACAAATAGTATTAACTTTAAACATTTTTAAATGATACATATTGCCAAATACTTTTCCGGAAATTTTGTACCAGTTTATCTTTATTTGAGCAGTGTATTAGCATGTCTTTCTTATAGAACTATCTTTTCATATGATTAATAATGATAATAATAATAATTATTATTATTATTTTGAGACAGAGTCTCGCTCTGTCAGCCAGGCTGGAGTGCAGTGGTGTGATCTTGGCTCACTGCAACCTCTGCCTCCTGAGTTCAAGTGATTCTCCTGCCTCAGCCTCCTGAGTAGCTGGGATTACAGGCATGTGCCACCATGCCCAGCTAATTTTTGTATGTTTAGTAGAGACTGGGTTTCACCATGTTGGTCAGGCTGGTCTTGAACTCCTGACCTCATGATCGGCCTAGCCTCCCAAAGTGCTAGGATTACAGGTGTGAGCCACTGCACCTGGCCAATATGCTTAATTATTAAATATATTTAAAATGTTGCTAGTTTTAAAGATCAGAAATAATAATTAAATTTATATTTAATTGATGATGAGTGAGGTGGGACATTTCTCATTTTATTAGCCATTTATGGCACTTCTGATAATTGTTAGTTCTTCTATAGATGTTTTCTCTTAGGTCATTGGTTTTCTTACTGGTGTGAGTAGGCTCTTTGCATATTAAAGTTTTGATTCTTTGTATTATTTCTGAAAATATTTTTCCAGTTTGCTCTTTCACTTTAAATTCTGCTTACACATTTAAAAAATTTGTTGTCATCTGTGCACTTTTTCTTGAATGTTCTTGCATTGCTTTTGTGCTTAGAAAGTCGGCTATGGCTTTCATGTTTGTGTTGTTCCCCCAATTCATATGCTGAAATCCTTACCTCCAAGAAGATGGTATTAGGAGATGGGAACTTTGGGAGAAGATGATTAGGTTATGAGGGTGGAGGCTTCATGAATGAGATTGAAAAAAGAAAGCTTAGAGCTGTACTTACACATTATAAACCAAATAAATTTAAGATAGACTTAAAGCACTGAATATAAAAAATAAAATCAGGCCAGGCATGGTGGCTCACACCTGTAATTCCAGCACTTTGTGAGGCCAAGGCAAGCAAATCACTTGATGCAAGGAGTTCAAGACCAGCCTGGCCAACATGGTGAAACCCTGTCTCTACCAAAAATACAAAAAATTAGCCAGGTGTGGTGGCACATGCTTGTAGTCCTAGCTACTTGAGGGACTGAGGCAGGAGGATCAACTGAACCCAGGATGTCAAGGCTTAAGTCTACCATAATGTTTAGGGGGAAAACCCAAATACATTCCTATGAAAGTTAGGAACAAGACAAAATGTCCGTTATTGCTATTAATGTTTAACAATGTGTTATTAGTTTTTATGCTGCTAATAAAAACATACCCGAGACTGGGTAGTTTATAAAGGAAAGAGGTTTATTTGACTCACAGTTCAGCATGGCTGGGGAGGCCCCAGGAAACTCACAATCATGGCAGAAGGGGAAGAAAATACATCCTTCTTCACATGGCAGCACAAGGAGAAGTGCAGAGCAAAAGGATGAAAAGTTCCTTATAAAACCATCAGATCTCATGGGAACTCACTACTATGAGAACAGGGGTAACTGCCCCCCATGATTCAATTACCTCCTGCTGAATCCCTCCCACGACTTGTATGATTATGGGAACTACAATTCAAGATGATATTTGAGTGGGAACATTAGATTTGAGTGGGGACACATCCAAACCATATCAAATGTTCTGGGGTTATTAACCAATGCAATTAGTCAAGAAAAGGAATAGAGGTATAAAAATTGGAAAGAAGAAGGTGAAATTTTCATTATTTACAAATGATTTGCATGTTTACAGTGCAAAACCCAGGAGAATCTATTGAAAACAATCCCAAACAATAAGAAACATAAAAAAGATATTTAGGTACATATTTAATATATAGGAATAAGTAGACCCCATTTACAATATGACAAAAAGATAATATTTTTAGAGATAAACTACAAAATATAGTAAATCTAAATTGCTAATAAGAATAAGACTTCTTGGCTGGGCACAGTGGCTCATGCCTGTAATCGCAGCACTTTGGGAGGCCAATGTGGGTTGATCACTTGAGGTCAGGAGTTCGAGACCAGCCTGGCTAACATGGTGAAACCCTGTCTCTACTAAAAATACAAAAATTAGCCAGGTGTCATGGCACATGCCTGTAATCCCAGCTACTCGGGAGGCTGAGGCAGGAGAATTGCTGGAATCTGGGAGGTGAAAGTTGCAGTGAGCCGAGATTACATCACTGCACTCCAGCCTGGGTGAGAGGGAGACTCTGTCTCAAAAGAAAAAAAGAAAAGAATAAGACTTCTTGAACAAATGAGAAAAATGATTTTAGTTGGAAGACTCAACATTTAAAACATATAAATTCTCTATAGTTTATTTATAAAATTAACATGACCCCAGTAACAATATCGACAAAATTTTTTGGAATTTTCCAAGAAGATTTTGAATTTCATATGGGAAAATGAATATGTAAGAATAGCCAGGGTTATTCAGAAAAATAAGCCCTACCAGATACAAAATATATTAATGACCTCAGAGCTGCCTTTTAAGCCCTGCTGCCACTATTTTTTGTCTGTGTTTGTCTGTAGGCATCGCTGCTTTCTTTCAGATCCTTGCCTGCACAGGCCAGATCCCTGCCGCAGGGCCCTTGCATGGCCTTTTTGCTATTTGAATGATGTGGGCAGCTCCTGCTTCAATACCTCTTGACTGTTTCTCTTTTTTTTTTTTTTTTTTTTTGAGATGGAGTCTTGCTCTGTCACCCAGGTTGGAGTGCAGTGGCGCGGTCTCGGCTCACTGCAAGCTCCACCTCCCAGGTTCATGCCATTCTCCTGCCTCAGCCTCCCGAGTAGCTGGGACTACAGGCGCCTGCCACCACACCCGGCTAATTTTTTTGTATTTTTAGTAGAGACGGGGTTTCATCATGTTAGCCAGGCTGGTCTCGATCTCCTGACCTTGTGATCCGCCCGCCTTGGCCTCCCAAAGTGCTGGGATTACAGGTGTGAGCCGCCGCACCTGGCCGACTATTTCATTCTTATTTAATCATCACTTCTGGCTGGGCGTAGTGGCTCATGTCAGTAATCCCAGCACTTTGGGAGGCTGAGGCAGGCAGATCACCTGAGGTTGGGAGTTCAAGACCAGCCTGACCAACATGGAGAAACCCCATCTCTACTAAAAATACAAAATTAGCAGGGCGTGGTGGCACATGCCTGTAATCCCAGCTATTCGGGAGGCTGAGGCAGGAGAATCGCTTGAACCTGGGAGGTGGAGGTTGCAGTGAGCCGAGATCGTGCCATTGCACTCTAGCCTGGGCAACAAGAGCGAAACTCCATCTCAAAAAAAAAAAAAAAATCATCACTTCTTTAGGGAACTCTTTCCTTCCACCTCCTTCATCTGAAGTCATTTTCCTTTGTTAGCTGCCTTTTTGCCTTCCTTGCATTTATTTCATTTTGTAATTACACAATTCTAAGTGTGGTTGTTTGATAAATTCTCTTTCCCTTTTTAGACTGTCAGCTCATTGCCTAATCCAGAGTAGGCTATCAGTAAATATCACTTGGTGGACAATCTCCAGTCTGTTGGACTCTGAGGGTGACTTAGATTCAGCACCTACCTTCTAAACTCACTCATCAAAAGAGCTCTCCAAATGTAGTCCCTACTCCAGTGTCAAGGGAATAATATCTTAATACACAGCTTCTTTTCTTTCTTTCTTTTCTCGTTCATTCATTCATTCATTCCTTTTTTTTTTTTTGAGACAGGGTTTTGCTCTGCTGCTGAGGTTGGAGTGCAGTGGTGCGATCACAGCTCACTACAGCTTGACCTCCTGGGACTCAAGCCTTCCTCCCACCTCAGCCTCCCAAGTAGCTGGGACAACAGGAACATGCCACCACGCCCAGCTAATTTTTTGTAGAGATGGCGTCTCACTGTTGCGCAGGCTGGTCTGGAACTCCTGGGCTCAAGTGATCCTCTTGCCTCATTCTCCCCAAACACTGGGATTACAGGCCTGAGCCACTGCACCTGGCCTAGCTTCTTTTCTTAAAAAAAAAAAAAAGATGTTAGTCATTGAAAGAAATAATCAAATAATCATAGCCATTGGGAAACTTATTTTCCTAATAAATTTTATAAAATGGTATGCCATACATACTATAGGTGAAATCTCTTATAAGTGACGTATGTCCTCATATGGCCTAGTTTAGAAAATATGGTGTGGTGGTCAGGGTGGAGAAGACCCTCCGACTATTGAATGAGTCTGAACAGGATGTGGTTCTCTAATAAGAGATTCAGTTAAACTTTTTATGCTTTTTCCCCAGAGTACATATCTACCATTTTCTTGGTTGTGCTATGATTGGCAAACAGTAGCTATTACTAAGAGCTCCGAAGGTTTTGTTTGGCATTTTGTGGACTGAATCACACTGGTCATGACGCTTGTTGGAAAGTTATGAGCTTTAAGAAGACTTTTGCATTCATGACTATATCAAACAGTAGTTGCTGGTAGTGGAGTAGTCTCTGGCAGTCTTAAATAGATTTTATCGCTGAGCCTCCTGAGGCCATTTAGATACTCCAGGAAATCCTCCTTTATGTGACCTCTTTTGTATTCCTTCAAAAATGAATGGCTTTCTTCTGTGTCTTTCACAAAGACCACAGGCCTTGGAAACTCCATAGAGGTGGTGTAGATATCCAACCTCAGTAATAATTCTTGAAGGAAGCAGGCATATGGCATGAGTCAGATGGAAACAGGACCAGAGGGTTCAGTCTGCAGCCCACAGGCCAAACCCACCAAATCTGCTCTGCAGGTGTGTTTATTCGATTCATATGTGTTTCTTTTTTAAACATTTAAATCAGTTGCCAACCTGCAAAAACTGGGAATTTACACTTCAAAAAGTCTGGATATATGACTTGTCTTGAAAAACTGGAATGATTTGGAATTGGAAATTCCAAAATTGGAGTGGTTTGGCCAGGCTGGAAATCCTTATTTCTGTATCTGCAACCACCAGTGGAGCTGAGACCTGTTCCCTTCCAGATGGGCAGGGGCTGTCCATGTGTGACCCTGCCATCTCTCGTCTCACATGTTCATTTCAGTTGCCTTCATGATTCATGGATATGAGATTATGAGATTGAGAATATGATGGTTATGAGGTTATGAGACTGAGTATAAAAGGCATAGTGAATAGTTACAAAGGAGACAGCCTTTTACATTTATATCACATGATCTGTTTGATAAATAAATGAGACACTTTAATCAACAGACAAGAAATGAGCTGATCATCTTTGTGATCTGGACAAAGAAAAATAACGAAAACTGTCCCTCGTTACACAGGATGTAGCATTGTTCTTCTCTGATAATTCTTTGTTGAGTCTATTGATTCTGGGCAGAGGTCAAATACCATTTGAGTCGGGTGGAAGGAAAATCTTTTTTTGTTTTTTTGTTTTTAGAGGCAGTCTCTCTCTCTCTCTTGGCTGGGCTGGGGTGCAGTGGTGCAATTATAGCTCACTGAAACCTCAAATTCCTGGGCTCAAGTGATCCTCCTGCCTCAGCCTCTCAAGTAGATAGGACTACAGGTCATGACACCCTGCCTGACAAATTAAAAAAAATTTTTTTTCTTTTTGTAGAGATAGGGTCTTGCTGTCTCTATCTGGTCAGGCTGGTCTGGAACTTCTGGCCTCAAGCAGTCCTCCTGCCTTGGCCTCCAAAAGGGCTAGGAGTATAGATGTGAGCCAACACACTCTGCCATAGGCCAATTCTTAAATGACAAACCTCATCACCATCCTGGAGGAGCACATCATTTGTTCCCGAACTTTCTCCTGCCTCCCTTTGAACTTTGAGAATGAGAACCAAATGGTCTGAACATAACACTTCTCTGCGTAGCATGTTTGATATATTTGGAATACAAAGAATGCTTCTGCCTTTAATCTGGCTTTGTGCAGCTGCACGGAAAAGATCGTTTAACACTCTTCTTTATATTTTGTATTTTGGGGGAATTCTACCAGGAAACTTACGATCATCTTTCGGAAGTCCCGGTCACGCGGGAGCAGTTAAACCACTATCGGAATGTGGCTCAAAATGCTCGAAGTGAACTTGCAGCAACTTTGGTCAAATTTGAATGTGCTCAGTCTGAGGTAAGATAATGCATTTCCAGCACTCAGAAATGGGCCTTCTTAGCTTCTTATAAAATGAAACAGATCACGCCTGTAATCCCAGCACTTTGGGAGGCTGAGGCAGGCAGATCACGAGGTCAAGAGATCCAGACCATCCTGGCCAACATAGTGAAACTCTGTCTCTACTAAAAATATAAAAATTAGCTGGGTGTGGTAGTGAGCGCCTGTAGTACCAGCTACTCGGGAGGCTGAGGCAGGAGAATCACTTGAATCCGGGAGGTGGAGGTTGCAGTGAGGCGAGATCACAGCACTGCACTCCAGCCTGGTGACGGAGTGAGACTCCGTCTCAAAAAAAAAAAAAAAAGAAAAAAGAAAAAGAAACAGAATGTAGGAGTGATTAGAAATAGGACAGCGGGATATAGATTTAAGGCTTTTGGCAAAGTTGAAACTTGTTCTCTTGTGCCTATCCCCTAGAATTCCTGAAAAGTTATGCATTTGCCAGATTGTAAAGCTAGGTGGCTTGGGCTGAGTTCTGGATCTCAGAGGAGCTATACAGCCTTGAGAGATCTGGGGGCGCCTGAAGATGTTAAGTAAAGCTCCATGGGCCTCAGAGAAATTTAGCATCTCTCAGAATATCTTCCTTTAATGTGGCTTGCTTGCGATCTGGAGTTCTTAAGAGGGAATTCTGAATCCCTTTCCTGTGGTAGTTCCAACTGGCTGGGGAAATTCTAGGAAGAAGAGTGGGATCCATCTACCCTGTAGGCTAGCTCGGGTTTAGAGTGGAGTTTCTGAGAGTCTTCCTAAACTCATTCTGCTTATAGCCTGGTGGCCCCAAGGAGTTCTAGACTGGCCTGTGATTTCTCACTAAGGCTGCCAGGACCCCATAGAACGATGAGTTGATAATGTGTGTGTGAATAAATGTATGTATGCACACTCACAGTTCCAAAGAAGTACATGCTTTCATAACTTTTTCTCATAGGGTAGATCTGACATTTTAACTCAATAGGGCACATATATTGTTCAGCATTTTGATATCACAGAACTCATAAAAGTTAAAATGTTCTCTTTATATAAATCCTATAAGGGTTTTTCTTTTCTCCTATGTTTTTTTTTTCCAGAAATTTAAATGTTATTTTTATTTATCACTCACAATTAGAATTCAGGAGATAAGTGTGAGAAATATAGTGATATACGGAGTAGTCTGTATTTAAGTGGGGAACAGTTATGGCTGTGAAATCACAGATCATGTGGTTTGTAGGTTCCTTGTCTGACTGTTTATCAGCAGCAATAATAGCAATACAGATTTAGAAAATGTGGACCATTGCAAAATATTTTATTGCTTATACAATCAACATCATAAACGTCTCCTGAATGAGACTAAACAACATAAGACATTGCTCAATTGGTTTTGGAAAAGATATAATATAAAGTCCATTATGTAGGCATAATTTCTCATTTGGTAATACAGATACAAATATTAGAAAAAAAATAAAGTTAGATTAAGTCATGAATAAAAGAGTGAACATTTAAATGATGGCTTTGGGTTTCTTAAAGATACTTCAAACTTATGTTGTTAAGGTTTTTTTTTTTTAAACTTCTTTTCCATGTTAGCTTCGAGACCTCCGATCCAAGATGCTTTCTAGAGAAGTCTCCTGCCAAGAATTGAAAGCTGAAGTGGAGAGCTACAAGGAAAACAATGCCAGAAAATCATCTCTCCTTACCTCTTTGAGAGACAGAGTTCAGGAGCTAGAAGAAGAATCAGCAGCACTTTCCACTTCTAAAATCAGAACAGAAATCACAGCTCACGCTGCAATCAAGGAGAACCAGGAATTAAAGAAGAAAGTTGTAGAGTTAAATGAAAAATTACAGTAAGGATACTGCAATATATTTTTCGCTTTAGCTAGCATTAAAATACTAACTTCTGATAGCAAGATATGTCTTTGAAAGTACTGGCATTTTGCATTACTTGGCCCTTAAACTCAATTTGAAAAAAAGTTATTGACCTCGAATATCTTTGGAGTCTTGACAGATTTTTCCAAGGCTCATTTCTAAATGTCATCAAGAGTCTTAACAAATACAGCCTTGTCTTAAGCATGTTTATAGCCTATCAATTAGGGCTGCAAATGCTTATTTACACAATTTCGAAGATTTCTCTAAGTAGAGTTTAACCCTGAGCTTGTGGGGTAGTACACAGAGGTAGGTATTTATTTAGTAGCCAGTTATAAAAATATCCCAGAAGCTAGACCACTCCAGATCACACTGAACATTCATTAGATTTTATTGCTAGTTTATGCAGAGAACTCATGAAACCTAGGTTTTCCACACTTCATTCTGACAAGAGGTGATTATTGAGACAAAATTGCGAATGAGTTGTTCCTAAAATATATTTGAAAATTCTACGAATGAGTTAAATATCTTTAGTAACAAAATACGTGATATTTATTTTACTTATTTCATCTTAAAAAAATAACCCAATACTTCCAGCCCCTGTCCTCTTTCTCTACTTCCACTTACAGCAAAAACTCCTTAAACATTGTATGTATGGCCGGGCATGGCGGCTCACACCTGTAATCCCAGCACTTTTGGAGGCTGAAGTGGGCAGATCACTTGAGGTCAGGAGTTTGAGACCAGCCTGGCCAACATGGTGAAACCCCGTCTCTACTAAATACAAAAATTAGCTGGGCGTGGTGCGAGGTGCCTTTAATCCCAGCTACTCGAGAGGCTGAGATAAGAGAATTGCTTGAACCTGGACAGGTGGAGGCTGCAGTGAGCTGAGATCACACCACTGTACTCCAGCCTGGGCAACAAAGAGAGACTCTGTCTCAAAAAAAAAAAATGTTGTATGTATTCATGGTCTCCAATTTGTCTTCTCTCTCTGGAATCTGCTCCACTGAAACCACTCATTAAGGTCATCAGTGAGTGCACAGTGCAAGTTAAATGGTCAGTCTTATCTTACTTGACCTATCAGTAGCATCAGTTACAGTTGATCTTTTTCTTTGAACCGCTTTCTTCTTCTCTTGGCTTCCAGGACTTTACACATGCCTAAGTTTTTTCTTTTTCTAATCTTACCTTTCTAGCTAGTGTCTTTCACTGTTTCTCCTCATCTCTTTGGCTTTCAAATACTGGAGTACCTCAGGGATCAGCCCCTAAATCTCTTCTCATTTGTATCTAAATTTACTCTCTTGGTGATATCATTTAGTTTCATGGCTTTAAGTATCTAAATGCTGGTGACTCCCACATTTCTGTGTCTAGCCTGGATCTCTTCCCAGAGCTCAAGAACCACATATCTTACTAGCTACTGTATATCTCCATGTGGATCTCTGACAGGCATCTCAAACTTAATGTGTCCAAAACGGAGCTCCCAGTGTTCCCACAAAATCCTTCTGCACTTTTCCTCATCTCATGTGATCATAATTCCATTCTTCTAGTTGATCATTTCAAAATTCTTGCTATCAAACTTGGTTCTCTTTCTCTTTCACCCTCCATGTCTGATTCTTCAGCAAATCCCATCATATCTATCTTCAAAACAAATCTAAATTTTGTCAGTTTTCCATTATCACCTTTATTGTCACTAACTTGGTCCAAGCCACCATTAACTCTCATCTGGAGTATTGTAATATGTATCTGTTACAGCAGCATCCCACTCCTGGTACTAATTTCTGTCTTAGTTGGTTTGGGCTGCTAAAAGAAAAATACCATATACTGGGTGGCTTAAATGACAGAAATTTATTCCTTGTAGTTGTGGAGGCTGGGAAGGCCAAGATCAAGATGTTGGCCTATTCAGTTCCTGGTGAGGGTCCTCTTTCTGGTTTGTAGATGAATGCCTTCTTGCTGTATCCTTACACGGCAGAGAGAGAGATCACCTCTCCATGTTTCTCCTCCTCCTCCTCCTCTCCTTCCTCTTCCTCCTCCTCCTTCTTCTTCTGCTGCTTTTTTTTTTTTTGTGTGTGTGACAGAGTGTTGCTCTGTTGCCCAGGCTGGAATGCAGTGGGTGTGATCTTGGCTCACTGCAACCTCTGCCTCCCAGGTTCAAGCAATTCTTGTGACTCAGCGTCCCAAGTAGCTGGGATTATAGGTGTGCATCACCATGCCCAGTTAATATTTTGTATTTTTAGTAGAGATGGGGTTTCACCATGTTGGCCAGGGTGGTCTCAGACTCCTGGCTTCAAGTGATCTGTCTGCCTCAGCCTCCCAAATTATAGGGATTATAGGGATAAGCCACCACGCCCAGCCAGTGTCTCTTCTTATAAGGGCACTAATCTCATTCACGAGGGCTCCTCTCTTATGACCTAATTACCTCCCAAAGGCCCAACCTCCAAATATTATACCATCATATTGGGAATTAGGACTTCAACATATGAATTCTCAGAGGACATAAATATTTGGTTCATAGGAGTGGTTTTCCTGCCTCTGACTGTGCCCCCTGCAGCCAGAGTGATCCTGTTAAAACACAAATTAGATCGTGTCAATTCTTAGCACAGAGTCCTCCAGTGACTTCTGTTCTCATTCAGGGTAAAGACAGTGTTTTCTATGAGCCAAAAGGCTCATCCTGACCTGGTTTTGCTACCATTCTCCCCCTTTTTCTTTCTATTCCAGATCTCTGGCTTCTTTGCTGTCCCTTGAACCTGACAGACCTGATCGTACCTCAGGACCTTTGCAATTGTTAATTTCTTTTCCTGGAAGCCTCTTCCCCCAGATATCACATGGCTGCCTCCATTTCCTTTAAGTCTTCACTCAGATGGCACTTTCCAAGTGAGATGTTCCATGAATAACATATCTAAAAATTTACTCCTCTAATATCTCTTGCCCCTCTTTCCTTCCTGCTTAATTTTTTCTCTCTAGTCCTATTATAATGTACTATACATTTTACATATATTAATATTTTGATTATTGTCCATCTTTCCAAATAGAACGTAAGCTCCATGAGGTCAATAATTTGTTTTTCAGAGATGGGGATCTCACTATCTTACCCAGGCTGGCCTAAAATTCCTGGGTTCAAGTGATCCTCTCGCCTCAGCCTCCCTAGTAGCTGGGACTACAGGTGCACACCACTGCGCCTGGCTGGATTTGTATCTCTTTTGTTTACTGTTGTATCTTTAGCACCTTTAATGGGGCTTGGTGTATGATGGGTACTCAATAAGTATTTATTAAATAAATGAGTAATAAAAACACTATATGCATATTGTAAAAAATATTTTCTATACAGAAAAGTGCCAAGAAGAAATTAATAATTACTTAAAACCTTATGATTATAGAAAAGCTATAATTAATATTAATATTTTATTGAACAGATTTTTCAGAAAATCATATACAAATGACTTTAGGTAGTGTACTATTTTTACTGAATCATATGTTCTAAATATATATATATATACATATATATAAAAAAATATATAAATATATATATACATATATATAAAAATATATATACATATATATATATATATATATATTTTAAGACAGAGTCTTGCTTTGTCACCCAGGCTGTAGTGCAGTGACATGACCTTGGCTCACTGCAGCCTCCACCTCTTAGGTTCAAGCAGTTCTCATACCTCAGCCTCTTGAGTAGCTGGGATTACAGGCATGTGCCACCACACCCAGCTAATTTTTGTATTTTTAGTAGAGACAGGGTTTTGCCATGTTCGCCAGGCTGGTCTCGAGCTCCTGACCTCAAGTGATCTGCCTGCCTTGGTCTCCCAAAGTGTTAGGATTATAGAAGTGAGCCACTGTGCCTGGCCATATGTTATAAATATTTTAAAAACTCATTTAGTATATAATTTTATTTATTTACTTATTTAAGACAGGTTTTCACTCTGCCACCCAGGCTGGAGTGCAGTGGCGCAATTATGGCTCACTGCAGCCTTGACCTCCTAGGCTCAAGCAATCCTCCCACCTTAGCCTCTTTTGTAGCTGAGACCACAGGTGCATGCCACTACACCCAGCTGATTTTTAAATTTTTTTGTAGAGATGGCGTCTTGCCATGTTGCCCAGGTTGGTCTTGAATCCCTGGCCTCAAGCAATCCTCCCACCTTGGCCTTCCAAAGTGCTGGGATTACAGGCGTGAGCCACTGTGCCAAGCCTAGTACATAATTTTAAATGGCCCATTGTATTCCATTGCTTGAAATACCATAATGTACTCAATCACTTTGGCTATTTCTACAGGCTCTTAGGTTAGTTCCACTAAAAAAATTACTATAAACCAAGTTGCAGTGAATATCTATGTGATTCATATTTTTAAATTTCTGTGATTATTTTCTTAGGGTAGATTCCTGAAACTTTGTTGGGTCAAGTGAATTGCAAATAGAAATGGAAGTAGTTTAGAGACCTTTGGAATGGAGAAGAAAGATTGAAATCTTGGGGTTAATGTATGGAATCCTATATGTATATCAATCAGCACCATACAATTAATTATGCCTTTCCTGGGTCCAAAAGACTGAAGAGTTTTACCTTTCATATGCTAAAATAAGAACTCAGAAATATAGTGAAGTTAGTCTTTTATCGTTACACATTTTTCTAAATAGAAATCTGATATGCTTTGAGTATCTGCAATTACATGCTTTGTTAATCTTTGAATAGCGTGAAGGAATTTGCAGTAAACACTCAACATGGTAAAAAGGAAAAGCAATAATCATGTTTATTATCTTGGATATTTAAAAAATGACACTAAATTACTGAAATGATTCTAATTTGCCTTTAAACTATGCCTATTTTTGACAATCTCTTAGTTGCTAACATTTAAAGCATTAGAAATAGGCCATACTATTTCAACAAACCTATCTGAGATTTGAAATAATATATTCATAATGGACCATAAATTTCCTTTTTCCTTGACTGACCAATTCTAATACTCTCCTAATGCTCTTTTTTTCCTTTTATTTTTCGTTGACTTGTAATAATTGTACATATTTATGGGATATGGAGTGATATTTTGATACATGTATACAATGTATAATGATCAAATCAGGGAAATTAGTAAATCCATCATCTTGAACATTTATCATTTTTTTGTGTGTGAACATTCAAAATCCTCTCTACTAGCTATTTGGAAACTAAATTCTTGTTAACAGTATTCACCCTACTATGCTACAGAACACTAGAACTTACCCCTGCCATCTAGCTTTATAACTTTATAACTATCTTTATAAGTTTATAGCCATTGACTAACCTCACTGTATCCTCCTTCATCCGCTACCCTTTCCAGCCTCTAATAATCAAAATTCTACTCTGCTTCTACGAGTTCAATTTTTTGTAGCTTCCACATATGAGTGAAAACATGAGGTAATTATCTTTCTGTACTTGACTTATTTTGCTTAACATAATATCCTCCAGGTTCATCCATATTGCCACTCCTAACAGGATTTCACTCTTTTAAAAGGCTGAGTAGTATTCCGATGTATATATATCATATTTTTTTTCCCGTTCACTCACTGATGGGCACTTATGTTGATTCCCTATCTTTGCTATTATGAATAGAACTGCAGTAAACATGGGGGTTCAGATATCTCTTCGATATACTGATTTTCTTTCCTTTCTTCCAATACACTTTAAAGACTGAGGGCGTGTGAAAACTAATAATGAACTTTGCTGGTGATTGAACACATCTCCTTTCCAGAGGCGAGAACCTTCTGTGCTTTTGATGTATTTGTTATTATAGTTATGCCTGGCCATGAACCAGGACCCTTATAAATCACTGTATTGTAAAGTTTGAAAATAAAATGAAGCTTGGTTCTCTAGAACCAATGTGGTAGCACTCTCCTTCCCCATGAGGCCCCAATGAAGACCCATGGCTATGTGGATTGTGTGTGCTCTAGACACGTGCCTCCATTTTTAGAGATCCTAAAGGGCTGAGGCTAGGGCAATTCATTTCCCCTCCTGTTACTAAGTCCACAATGCCTTGAAGATTTCCTTATATTTCTGCAAAGCACAGGTGTCCCGAAATTGCTGCCACTTTTCTCCTTCCTTTATAGGGCTTTATAGGGCTTCTGTGACAATAATTTGCTCTGTGTCTGGGAAACTGTGTTGTGTTGAAAATGACAATTATTTCCCCCATAGAGCTTATATTCTGACTTGGTTTGATGAATGTTATCTTCCATGGTGTTAAATTCTGACTTATTTGTTATTTGCCTAACAGAAAGTGTTCAAAAGAAAATGAGGAGAATAAGAAACAAGTTTCAAAGAATTGCAGGAAACACGAGGAATTTCTGACTCAACTGCGTGACTGCTTGGATCCAGATGAGAGGAATGACAAGGCATCAGATGAAGATTTAATTTTAAAGGTGTCTGTATGCAGATTAAAAAGTCTATAAATGTAGTGGTGATTCTGACATGTGGCATGAAAGGAAGTGCTGTGGTTGAGTTTGGAGGTGGCAGGAGAATGGCACAGTAGACCAAGTATAGTATTAATTAACTGTATGACTTGGGACAAGTCACGTCACCTGCCTGAGCCTCAATTCCAGGATCTTTTCTAGCATTATTGGAATTAATTATTCTCCAAAAGAGATTAATGGCTTTGTCTAAAATATATTTAGGTTGTCATATAGAGTTAATTACTCATTGTAACCATTTGCTTTAGGGAGTTTTTTTCCTTTTAGTTACAGCCAGACATATACTCACACAAGCAGCTGCATGTCATTTTTAGGATACTGATTGAGTGTGAGATCTAAAGTACTTTAAAAATTTACATTAAAACCAAATAGTGGCTGGGCGCGGTGACTCACGCCTGTAATCCCAGCACTTTGGGAGGCCCAGGCGGGCAGATCACCTGAGGTCAGGGGTTTGAGACCAGCCTGGCCAACATGGAGAAACCCCGTCTCTACTAAAATACAAAAATTAGCCAGGCATGGTGGCAGGTGCCTGTAATCCCAGCTAACTGGAAGGCTGAGACAGGAGAATCACTTGAACCAGGAGGCGGAGGTTGCAGTGAGATCAAGCCACTGCACTCCACCTGGGCCACAGAGTGAGACTCTGTCTCAAAAAATAAACAAAACAAAACAAAAATAGCAAAAATTCTACTTTAATGGTAGATTACCATTAAGTCAGAAATAAATAATAATAACTGAATAATTCACTTGGCCCATAGTGCTTCATTAGGGTACCTGAAAGTATTTGGTTCTCTTTGGCTATTTACAAACCTTTCATATCCTTGCTTCCTGACAGATTTCCATACAGCCGTTTGTTGTTGTTTTGTTTTTTTGTTTTAAATTTAGAGACAAGATCTTGCTCTGTCATCCAGGCTGGAGTACAGTGGTATGATCCTAGTTTACTGTGGCCTTGACTTCTTGGGCTCAAGTGATCCTCCCGCCTCAGCCTCCTAAGTAATTGAGACTACAGGCATGCACCACCATGTCTGGCTAATTATTTTATTTATGTAGAGATGAGGTCTTCCTATGTTGTCCGGGCTGGTCTTGAACTCCTTGCCTCAAGCAATTACCCCACCTCTGCCTCCTGAAGTGCTGTGAGTACAGTTGTGGGCCACCATGCCCAGCACCCATGCATCATTTTTTTTTTTTAAATGGAGATGAGGTCTCACTATATTGCCCAGGCTGGTCTCTAACTCCTGGGCTCAAGCGGTTCTCCCACCTTGGCCTCCCAAAGTGCTGGGATTACAGGCGTGAGCCATCACGTCTGGCCTATCATGCAGCCATTTTTGAAAACCACCTCTCAGGTGTCTACTAGTGAGCTTCCCAAATGTCCTCTCTGAAAGCCACAAGATGACTTTATTCGACTTTGGGAAGTATTCCACTTTACGGATGGGTTTTGATAGCTGGGACCATGGGTCCACCTGATGCTCTCATGGGTGCTGGATGCCTCTCCTCCTGCTCCCTATGGCTAACTTGTGACCGGGAACTCAGCTGTAAAAGTCCACTTGTAGTTTGAGAATTATCTTTCAAACCAAATGATGGGGACAAGAAAAGGGAATTCAGAAGCTGCTTCTTCCGTGACACACTTTTCTCTATCGGACACAATCTCCAGGTGCTAATCAGGGTGTTTCTACTACATTTATCATGTCCTTGTCTTTTCTGTATTTCTAATGCTTTGACTTCCGGGGTCTTGCTGAGCCGGGAGAGCCTGCCCTTCCCAGCAGAGCTTTCACGTGTGAACTGATCAATCCAGAGCCCACTCCCCAGCCACCTCCTACAACTGGCTGTTACCTGCAGATTACTGCCCCTTGCCCTAAGCCCCCCAGACAGCTCGGGTCAGCCCCTACACCCCAAGAGCCACTGAAATCATTCAATAGCCAACCCTAAGTCTGCTTACTCTGCTTTGCTTATTCCTTCCTGTGGAGGCGACAATAAACCCTCTCGCCCGCTTTTCTCCCCGCTTCTTCTGCCTCCTGACTGGCCCTGGTGCTTCCCCATGGCCCTGTGTAGTGTGGTGGGTTCCTGCCACTTGGGAACAATGAATAAGAAACCATCTTTTTGATGGCAATTTCCTCCTGGGATTTGTTGGCCTCAGCTTACCTGAACAGTAATGGAATCTATATTTCACGACACAGGGTAGGAATCTGGAGCTTTGGCATCTCGGCCACGTGAGCAGGTGCCTGTCTTAAAAAGAAAAAAAAAAAAAAAAATTGGCCCAGATCAGGAAGTCTGCTGTCTTGACCAAGACTTCAGCCTCATTAGGTGTTCCTCCAAGAACAAAATGGCTCTGGTTTCAAAACTGTTCCTTCGCTTTCACACGCCCTCATAAACACGTGTGCACACGCATTCCCAAGGAACCATGCATTCCTAACAATTAGACATTCATTCCTTCATTTCACAAATATTTAGTGAGTGCTTACTATATGCTAGACACTGTTCTGAGTGCTGGAGAGATAGCAGTGAATGAGACAAGACTATGTCTATGCTCGCCTAGAGATTTCATTTTCAAAGGGTAAGGATAGTGAAGAAATAACCAAATAAATATCTACGATTGCTCCACATGGTGAAAGGTGCAATACAGAAAAACAAATCAGGATGCAGGGATAGAGAGGGAAGCAAGTCACAGGTGTTGGACACTGTCTGAAGAGCGCCCCCGTGAGGTCGGGAGTTTTGAGGGCCATTGAGGAGAGAGATCATGCAAATGTGAGGAAGAGTGTTGGAGAGAGAGGAAACAGCATGAGTTGGGAGTGGGGCACCATGTTTTCAGAGCATTGAGGCTCAAAGGTATATCACTTCCACGGAGAGTCTCAACACAAATGCTGGCCCTGTCCTGAGGGGTCTCAAGTCACCCTACAGGCCTCCCCCTGGCCCTACAGAGTGAAATTGTCTGTATGGCTCGTTCCCTGAGGTCAAGGAGCCTGCTGGCTTTTATTTTCCCCTTGTAAATCTTATAAATGCTCCCAGTTAACCATTCCAATGCACAACATAGTGAGCAAAAGCCCTGCTAATCTCAATTCCCTATGATAAACACTGAGCTGTTATTCAGAATTTTCCTATGCTTATATTACATAGAAGAATATTTTTTTAAAAAGCATGGCCGTGTGTTCTCTGTATTTCCTCCAGTGCCACATGGTGACTTGGCTGCAGAAGGTCTGAGTGGACATGGGCTGAAGGCAAGTCCCTTGCTTCATCGCCTACTGTAGCCTCTGTAGAGCTTCACCTTACCTGGTGTATTTAGCAGGTTTGCTGATGTGTGTTCCGTCGGGACGCTTTTGGCTTCATTATCCTTGCCTTGTGGCCACCTTTTGGATAATTTGAATTTGACCCCCAGGTCTAAAACAGAGTTTACAGGCTGCCTTTGAAAATGTGACCTTTCCAGTCCATGTAGGGATAGTGCTCTTACATTTTTCATATGATAATGCAGTCTATAGATGTGACTTGCTTAGAGAAAATGATGAAATTGTTAATTTTTATAGGACGGCTGTAATTGCTTTCTCTTCAGCTTAGAGACCTGCGCAAAGAAAATGAATTCGTGAAAGGACAAATTGTTATTCTTGAAGAGACTATAAATGTCCATGAGATGGAAGCAAAAGCTAGCAGAGAAACGATCATGAGGCTGGCTTCAGAAGTCAACAGAGAGCAGAAAAAAGCTGCCTCCTGTACTGAAGAGAAAGAGAAGCTGAACCAGGTATGATATGTGAAGTATACGTGTGCATCTGGGACCATGTTGAAGAAGCAGAAATGGAAGAGACGGATGTCAGATAAGTGCCCTAGAACTACTGATTACGATTTTTTTTTATTGATCACAATTTTAAGAGCCTGCACTCAGCAAGAGGGTTGGGGGTGACATGGGACAAAGTGACTTGAACAGGCCATTGGCTATATATGTACATTTAAAAATTTTTTAATTTAAATTTTAATTAATTAATTAATTAATTTTTGAGAAGGAGTCTCACTCTGTCACCCAGACTGGAGTGCAGTGGCGCGATCCTGACTCACTGCAACTTCTGCCTCCCTGGTTCAAGCAATTCTCCTGCCTCAGCCACCCAAGTAGCTGGGACTACAGGCACCCACCACCATGCCCAGCTAGTTTGTTTGTTTGTTTGTTTGTTTGTTTTGTTTTGGACAGAGTCTTGCTCTGTCGCCCATGCTGGAGTGCAGTGGTGCTATCTTGTCTCGCTGAAGCTCCGCCACCCTGGTTCACGCCATTCTCTCACCTCAGCCTCCCGAGTAGCTGGGACTACAGGGGCCCGCCACCACGCCCGGCTAATTTTGTTTTTTTGTATTTTTAGTAGAGATGGGGTTTCACCGTGTTAGTCAGGATGGTCTCAATCTCCTGACCTCGTGATCTGCCCGCCTCAGCCTCCCAGAGTGGTAGAATTACAGGCGTGAGCCACCACGGCCGGTCTAATTTTTGTTTAATAGAGACAGGGTTTCACCATGTTAGCCAGGCTGGTCTCGACTCCTGGCCTCAAGTGATCTGCCCACCTTGACCTCCCAAAGTGCTGGAATTACAGGTGTGAGCCACTGTGCCCGGCCACATTTTTTTTAATAATTGGAAAAAAGGAATACAAAACACTTAAAATTAAAGAATTTGTAGAGAAGATGTCTTACTTTAGTTAAATTATAGGATCTTAAAAAGTTTAAATTGAATATATTTGAACAAATAGGTAATATATTTACAAGAAACAAAATTCTAAATGTACAGGAGTATATGGTGAAACATGTTCCCCATACCCCTCTCCCCAGCCACCCAGTTCTCTTCAGAGGCAACCTCTCTGTTAACAATTTCTTTCTTTAAAAAATTTATTTGTAGAGACGGGGTCTCACTATGTTGCCCAGGCTGGTCCTAAACTCCTGGCCTCAAGTGATCCTCCCACTTGGGACTTCCAAAATGCTGGGATTACAGGCATGAGCCATTGAGCCCTGCCCCAGTGATTTCGTATATACTCTTCGGGAAATATTTTACACACATATATACATATTCTTTTAATTTCTTTTTAACACAAATGTTGACACACTCTGCACACTATATGTTTCTCTTTTTATTTATTTTTTAACACAAGTGGCAATATACTATACATTATTATCAATACAGCTATTATGAGTAATCTTATATCATTCTTCATGTGGGAGGATATATCAGTAAGACAAAATCCAAGAAGTAGACTCGCTGGGCCAAAGGACATGGACCTTGTAATTCTGACAGATATTGCCAAAGGGAAGTGACTGAATTGTAAACTTTTATTTACACAATGAATTGGCTGATCTTTTCAAATGATCTGCAACCTATTTGAGCTATTTAATACCATATGTATTTTTTAACACTGTATAATCCCTTAACTATAATTTTGTGATAAAGAAATTTATTATGGGATTAATAATAATGATCCATTTCCAAAAGCAAAAACGAGCGTATACAATCAGTTAATAAAAGTACATAGGAAAAAAGTGAATGGCAGTGGCCCAGCAGATGGAATTTAAGATCAGCTAAGGACTGATGCTGATAAAGGGAGCCTCCTTGCGGGTGAAGGGCTAGTGGTGGCCCACAGGCTGAGGAGGGGCCTGGGGAATTGGTGGGTGCAGGAGAAGGAGTTGCCTTTTCAGGAATTTCTTTTGGGCCTTTTCTGTCTAGTGACAGCCACACTGAGGTGAGATGGGAAGTTGGAAAGCACAGTCATGATGATAATTTCTATTTTCAATTAATTCCCTGCATCAAAAGGCCCTTCGCACCACTAGCTTTATTCTCCTGACACATTAACTCTGTGGAAAGTGCAAAGTTTATTATTGTTGTCAATGCCCTCATTGTCAGCTTGGGCTGCCATAATACAGTACCATAGACTGGGTGGCTTAAACAACATAAATGTATTTCTCACAAATCTGGAGGCCGGGAAATCCAAGATCAGAACCAACATGGTCAGGTTCTGGTGAGGGCCCTCATCCTGCATGTAGATGGCTGCCTTCTCCCTGTGTCCTCACATGTCACAGAGAGAGCACGCAAGCTAAGTGCTATGATGTCTTTCCTTCTAAGGGCACTAATCCCATCGTGAGCCCCACCCTCAAAACTTCATCTGAACCTAATCACCTCCCAAAGGCCCCACCCACAAATACCATCACATTGGGGGTTAGGACTTCAAAGTATGAATTTTGGGGAAGACACAAATCAGTCCATAGTATTAGGTTGGTGCAAAAGTAATTGCGGTTTTTGCAATGACTTTTAATGGCATCAACCTAATAACTTACCATTATTTTTCACCAACATTGTCTTTTAAAAAATTTCAAATATATATATAGAAAGAGTGAAGGAATATGACAATGATCACCCACCCACCATCCACCCAGATGCAACAATGGTTAGCATTTTGTTTTATTTGCTTTATTATTTTACATAAACAATATATATTTGTTATTGTTTATTTATTGTTACATAAACATAGATATATTTGCAGAATCACTTGAAAATAAGTTGCAGACTTCATAAGTATTGCCTCTAACTATGTCAGCATATTTATCCTAAGAATAAGGACATTGCCCTATGTAACCACAATACCACTGCTGCATCTGAAAGTTAACTATAATGCTGGATACCATCTGTGGTGGTTTTCAAGCACACACATTTTTTTATATGCTTCCTCTTGAGCACGGTCTGGACTTAGTGATTCCCTTCTAGTGAATAGAATATGTCAGAAATGATGGATATCACTTTTGATATTAGGTTATAAAAAGGCTGTGGCTTCTGTCTTAAATACACTCTATTGATCTCTCTGGAGTCACTTGCTCTTGAGGGAAGCCAGGGGCCGTGGTGTGAGGTAGGTCTAGGGAGAGGGAAGTCAGCTACCATGTGGTGAAGACAGCCACCTCTCGGGAGGCCCATGTGGTAAGGACCTGAGGCCTGTCAGCTACCATGTGAGTGAGCCCAGCAGGGAATCGTCCCCTGGTCAATCCTGGGGAGGACTGCAGCCCTGCTCAACAGGTTGGCCCTAACCTTAGGAGAGCCCCTGAGCCAGAACCACCACCAGCAAAGTCGTGCCGAGATTCCTGACCCATAGAAACTGTGAGATAATCAGTGTTTGTTGTTTTAAGCCACCAAGTTTGGCTTAGCTAATAATAATCTAGTATCATTCCACATTCAAATTTCACCACTTGCTACAAGAATGTCTTTTACAGCAGTTTTCTTCCCCAAATTTGGAACCTACCTAGGTTAATTCACTGCATTTGTTGATTAGTGTCAGTTTTTTTTTTTGGTGGTTGTTGTTTTAAATAGCATTGACATGTTGGAGAGTCCAAAGCAGTGGCCTGATTTTTTCTTCACTGTGTGGTTTAACTTGTTTCTCTATATCCTGTAAACTTAAAAGTTGGATCTAGAGGCTGGATTGGATTCAGGTTAAGGCTTTTGGCAAGAATATTACATATTATATTTCATATTGCATTCTATTAGAAGGCAAATAATGTTAGAGTGTTCCACTGCTGGTGACGATAAGTTTGACTACGAATCTCTTTGGTGTAAGGGTACATTTTTTCTCTTCTGCAGTTAAGTTTCTATGGGGTGATCATTATCAGGTTATTCCTGTTCCCTCTGACTTTACCTAGTGATGTTAGCATACACCGATTCTTGTCTGGATTAACTATTACATCATGGGTAGCAAAGTGGTGATATTCTAATTTTGTCATTCCTCCCATCTATTAGGCAGTAGTCTTCTCTAAAGAAAAGCTTTCTTTATTTTCTTTCCTTTTGTTTTCAATTCTATGGACACATGGGTTTTTATTTATTTACTGTGTTATAATCAATTATTCTCTTTCAGTGCTCCAAATTCTCCAAATTTGTCTGGCAGAAGCTCCTTCAGGATGTACCCTGTGACCTTGTAGCATGAATCCTTTAGTCTCTCAAGTCTTCCTTGATCTCTGGCTGAAGAAGTCATCACAGGCTCTCTTGCAATATTCAGGCCACTGAACTAAAACCAGCCAAATCAGCCAATTCTTTTTTTTTTTTTTTTTGAGACAGAGTCTTTCTGTCTCCAGGCTGGAGTCCAGTGGCATGATCCCAGCTCACTGCAACCTCTGCCTCCCAGGTTCAAGTGATTCTCCTGCCTCAGCCTCCCTAGTAGCTGGGATTACAGGCATGTGCCACTATGCTTGGCTAATTTTTTGTATTTTTAGTAGAGAGAGGTTTCACCATGTTGGCCAGGCTGGTCTCGAACTCCTGACTTCAAGTGATCCACCCACATCGGCCTCCCAAAGTGCTGGGATTACAGGCATGAGCCACTGCGCCTGGCCTACCAGCCAATTCTTTAAAGAGCTTTGGTTCCTAATACTGGTGAATGGTGCTTAGAAACCAAAATTGATGATTTATAAATGCTCATTTATTGAATACTTACCATTAGCACAGTCATTGTGCTAATGACCAGAGAGGTTATTCACTTTGCTCAAGTTCACACAGCTATTAAATGGCAAAGCTAGGATTTGAACCCATATCATTACATTATTGTACCTTCAGCAATAATCCTCTTTGCATATATATTCACAGTTACATCCTACATACAAGTCTGATGCCAGAAACTATTTATTAGTCAGTGGAACAAAAACAATAAATAGCCATACAAATGTCCTCAGTGAGTAATTTTAATTCAATTATAACTAGTAGTTATTAAATTATCAAGATTTGAATATTAGGGGGGAGAGGAGGGGTTAAAAAAGACTTGACTATTAGGAAGAATTTTATATTTATTTATAAAAATGCATCTCTAGAGATAAGTAGTAGGAAACGAGTAAGGAAATGTGTTGTAATAGCACATTCAAAAACCAGAACTTATTCCTCTTCTTATATAAGTGTCTTCACTTGTAATGACTGATGCAATGTTGTTCAGACTTTGGAAACACATTCACTTTGGGATGAAGTTCCTGCCAAAATCATAAAAATTGTAAAAAAAAAAATTATATGGGCAATAAAAAAACTTGAGGTCTTTAATAAAGTACTTTATTCATAGGATTGTGCCTCCCAAAGATTTACTACTTAAAAATACCATCAGGTGGTTTTACTGACACATTAACAGCCTCAGGAAGAGTCTTCATAATGCTTTCTAAAGCTCTGTTTTTGAGGTAGGAAACTTACTTTATTAGTGAAGTCCAGAAGGACTGCAGAAGTAGAAGTAGCCACAGGACTAGGGTGTGGTTTCTACATAACTCAGCTTTTCTGATCTGCTTGAAGACTCTACTTCAGTTCCTTCAAGAAAATTTCGCAAATAAAAATCCAAGTGATTTGTCATATATATGATAAATATATTACTTAAAAATATTTGAGTAGTTCATATTGAAGTATGTCTTAAAAACTACCAAAAGTTGGTACTTGGTACTTTTTCCCTTGGTTTTCTTGAAATAACCTACTGAGGAATAACCTATTTGAGGAAAGTAGTCATTTTGCCTGGGCAAGCCACACACCCATTTCCTATGAATTACAGAAGTTAAAATCAATGAGATCAGAAACTAAACTTCCATGTTGCATTTAATTCTACTAGCAAGAATTAAAGCTAGGAAATAAAGTGGTGTTAGAGTCAGGCAGGCCTGGATTTGCAATGATGTCAGTTCTGCCTTTTTTGTTAGCTTACAGTGAAGTATGTAAGAGAGATACTGCACAGGCCAGGTGCAGTGGCTCAAGCTTGTAATCCTAGCACTTTGGGAGGCCAAGGCAAGCGGATAACTTGAGGTCAGGAGTTTGAGACCAGCCTGACCAACACGGCAAAACCCCATCTCTACTAAAAATACAAAAATTAGCCAAGCGTGTGGTGGGCACCTGTAATCCCAGCTACTCAGGAGGCTGAGGTAGAAGAATCGCTTGAACCTGGGAGGCAGAGGTTGCAGTGAGCTGAGATGGCACCACTGCACTCCAGTCTGGGCGACAAAGCTGGACTCTGTCTCAAAAAAAAGAGAGAGCAAGACAGAGAGACACTGCACAGAGCGGTTAAGAAGCTAGGCTCTTTAATTAGGCTGCTTGGGTTTTTATCCTGGCTCCAGAATCATTCGGCTATGTGATTGCAGGCACGTAGCTTGATCTTTTTGGACCTCAGTTTTTTTTTTTTTTTTTTTTTTTTGTGAGACAGAGTCTCGCTCTATTGCCCAGGCTGGAGTGCAGTGGTGTGACCTCGGCTCACTGTAACCTCTGCCTCCTGGGTTCAAACGATTTTCCTGCCTCAGCCTCCCGAGTAGCTGGGACTACAGGCACCTACTACCACGCCCAGCTAATTTTTGTATTGTTAGTAGAGGTGGGGTTTCAATTCACTATGTTGGCCAGGCTGGTCTCGAACTCCTGACCTCGTGATCCGCCTGCCTCGGCCTCCCAAAGTGCTGGGATTACAGATGTGAGCCACCGTGCCCAGCCTGGACCTCAGTTTTTAAAATCTGTAAAATGGGAAAATAAGGCTCTCTTACTATTACGTTAGAATTAAATGATAAAATATACATAAAATACTTAGGACGTGTCTGGCACACAATTGGTGTTCAGTGTTTTCATTTCCTTTTCCTAGTTATTTACTTTTACCTAGGGATAAAATAAACATGAGATTAATTTATAGTCATATGGAAATAGTTCCTGGAAGTAAGAAATGACTAGATGAGATAGACTACTGAAGAAATTACAGACCTCTTTACAATTCTAGAATCATAAAGTTGGAAGTGACCTTCAGGCCATTTAGAATCTAGATCATCTAACTCTCTATGTGAAATAAGAATCATGTTTTAAAACAATTTCCCTGACTAGTTAATGTTCAACCTTTCCTTTAACTCTTCTAGAAACGGGGAACTCACTACTATATAAGGAGGTCCGTCTCATCTATGTGAACTGTTTAACAGTTCCGTATTGTAGCAAGTCAGGATTAGAGTCTCTATAATTCAACTCCTCATCCTGTTACTCACTTGTGAAATTTCACTGAATAAATGAAAATCCGTTTTCTTATGGCCACCCTTCAAATGGTTAAGGACATTTATTATGGATTTCTAAGTCTCTTCTTCTGGCTAAACAGCCTTAGATCTTTCAAACTTTTCTTACTTGAACCCTCCTTCTTATTGCCTGTGAGGCTGGGGGAGTTCTAGTCTGTGGGTGAGGAATTAAAATGAAAACAAACACCAAATAATATCTGCCCATATTATACAAAATTAAAGCTGGATTGGGGATGGTGGCGTATGCCTGTAATCTCAACACTTTGGGAGGCTGAGGCTGGCAGATCACTTGAGGCAAGGAGTTCAAGGCCAACCTGGGCAATATAGTGAGATCCCCATCTCTATAATAAAAAGAAAAGCTGTTTATAAGTCTCCTACAAAATGACTTATTCTCTTTTTTAGTTCTTTTGAAAATTACCATTAAGACTTTAAAGTGGCCAGCCATGGTGGCTCACGCCTGTAATCCCAGCATTTTGGGAGGCTGAGGCAGGCAGATCACTTGAGGGCAGAAGTTCAAGAACAGCCTGGTCAACATGGTGAAACCCCATCTCTACCAAAAGCACAAAAATTAGCTGGGCATGGTAGTGCATGCCTGTAATCCCAGCTATTGGGAGGCTGAGGCATGACAGTCACTTGAACCTGGGAGGTGGAGTTTGCAGTGAGCTGAGATTGAGCCACTGCACTCTAGCCTGGGCGACAAAGCGAGACCCTGTCTCAAAATAAATTCAAACAAACAAACAAAAAACTGAAACTTTAAAGTAATACAATTTTATTCCTGATTCATCAATTTGAGGCAGTATTTGGCAAAGACTTTCTGCTATGAAATATGAAGAATTTCATGCCTCCTACTGTTTTTATTTATTATTGCTACACGATACTTGTATGTATTTAACGGGTACATGTGCTATTTTATTACACGCATAGAATGTGTAAGGATGAAGTCAAGGTATTTAAGGTCTTCATCACCTCAACTATTTATCATTTCTGTGTATTGGGAACATTTCAAGCCCTCTCTTCTAACTATGTCAAAATATACAATACATTGTTAACTATAGTCACCCTACTCTGCTGACAAACATTAAAGCTTATTTCTTCTATCTAACTGTATGCTTGTATCCATTAACCAATCTCTCTTCATCCCTCCCCCCACCCACTTACCCTTCCCAGCCTCTGGAATCTATTTTTCTACTCTCTAACTATATGAGTCAACTCTTTTAGTTCCTGCATATGAGTGAGAACATGTGATATTTGTCTTTCTAGGCCTGACTTATTTCACTCAACATAATGACCTCTCATTCCATCCATGTTCCTGCAAATTACATGATTTCATTTTTTAATGGTTTAATAGTATTCCATTGTGTATATATACCACATTAAAAAAATCTATTCAGTCTTGGCACAGAGGCTCACACCTGTAATCCCAGCACTTTGGGAGGCCAAGGCGGGTGGATCACGACGTCAGGAGATCGAGACCATCCTGGCTAACACGGTGGAACCCCGTCTCTACTAAAAAATACAAAAAATTAGCCGGGCGTGGTGGTGCACGCCTGTAGTCCCAGCTACTCAGGAGGCTGAGGCAGGAGAATGGCGTGAACTCAGGAGGCGGAGGTTGCAGTGAGCCGAGATCACGCCACTGCACTGCAGCTTGGGTGACAGAGCGAGATTCTGTCTCAAAAAAAATAAAAATAAAAAATCCGTTCATCCGTTGGTGGACACTTCAGTTGATTCCGTATATTTGCTATTGTGACTAGTGCTGCAGTAAACATGAGTGTGCAGGAATCTCTTTGTTATGCTCATGTCCTTTCCTTTGGATAAATACTCAGTAGTGGGATTGCTGGATGTGTGGTATTTACATTTTTAGTTTTTTAAAGAAATCTCCATACTGTGTTCCATAGTGGCCATACTAATTTACATTCCCACCAACAGTGTTAACAAAAGTTACCTCTTCTCTGTATCCTTGCCAGCATCTGTTATGTTTGTTTATTTGTTTTTGTCTTTTTAATAATAGCCATTCTAACTGGGGTTAGATGATACCTCATTGTGGTTTTGATCTGCATTTCCCTGATGATTAGTGATGCTGAGCATTTTAAAAACATACCTTTTGGGACAAATCCCAGCACTTTGGGAGGCCAAGGTGGGTGGATCAGTTGAGGTCAGGAGTTTGAGACCAGCCTGGCCAACATGGCCAAACTCCATCTCTGCCGAAAACACAAAAAATCAGCTGGACGTGGTGATATACACTTGTAATCCCAGCTACTTGGGAGGCTGAGGCAGGAGAATCGCTTGAGCTTGGGAGGTGGAGGTTGCACTGAGCCGAGATTGCGCCACTGCACTCCAACCTGGTGACAGAGCGAGACTCTATCTTAAATAAATAAATAAATAAATAAACCTTTGGCCATTTGTATGTCTTTCGTGAACTTCTATTCATGTCCTATTCATGTCTATTCATGTTCTATTCATGTCTATTCATGTCCTCGCCCACTTTTTATTGAGATTAGTGTTTTTTTTTTTTTTTTTTTTAATGTTGAGTTGCTTGAGTTCCTGTATGTATTCTGGATATTAGTCCCTTGTTGGATAAATAGTTTGCAAATATTTTCTCCCATTCAGCAGGTTGTTTCTTCACTCTGTTGATTGTTCCTTGTGCTGTGTAGAGGCTTTTTAGTTTAATATAGTCCCATTTGCCTACTTTTGTTTTTGTTGCCTGTGCTGTTGAGATCTTAGCCATAAAATATTTTCCTAGCCAATGTCTTGAAGTGTTTCCTCTACATTTTATTCTAGTAGTTTTATAGTTTTAGATTTAAGTCATTAATCCATCTTGAATTGATTTTTGTGTATGATGAGAAAGATAGTGACCTAGTTTCATTCTTCTGCATATGGATGTCTAGTTTTCCCAACACCATTTATTGAAGAGGCTCTCTTTTACCGCAATGTATATGCTTGGCACCATTGTTGAAAATCAGTTGGCTATAATTATGTGGATTTATTTCTGGTTTCTTTATTCTGTTCCATTTAGTCTGTGTGTCTATTTCATACCAATACCCTGCTGTTTTGTTTATTATAGCCTTGAAATATATTTTGAAGTCAGTTAGTATGATGCCTTCAGCTTTGTTCTTTTTGCTCAGGATTGCTTTGGCTACTTAAGGTCTTTTGTGGATCAATAGAAATTTTATGATTTTTTTCTATTTCTATGAAAAATAATATTAATGTTTCGACAGGGATTACAGTTAATCTGTAGACTGCTTTGGGCAATGTGGTCATTTAACAACATTAATTTATCTTTTTTTTTTTTTTTCGAGACAGAATCTTGCTCTGTCTCCCAGGCTGGAGTGCAGTGGTGTGATCTTGGCTCACTGCAACTTCCACCTCCCAGGTTCAAACGATTCTCGTGCCCAGCTTCCTGAGTAGCTGGGACAACAGGCACATGCCATCATGCCTGGCTAATTTTTGTATTTTTAGTAGAGATAGGATTTTGCCATGTTGGCCAGGCTGGTCTTGAACTCCTGGCCTCAAGTGATCCACCTGCCCTGACCTCCCGAAGTGCTGGGATTACAGGCATAAGCCACTGTGCCCAGCCAACAACATTAATTATTCTGATCCATGAGCATGAGATGTCTTTTCATTTGTTTGTGTCCTCTTTAATTTCTTTCATCAGTGTTTTGTAGTTTTCCTTGTAGAAGTCTTTCCCTTCCTTGGTTAAATTTATAAATTATTTTATGTTTTTGTTGGTATTGCAAATGGGATTACCTGCTTGATTTCTTTTTCAGGTAGTTCATTGTTAGTGTATAGAAACACTACTGATTTTTGTATGTTTATTTTGTATTCTGCTACTTTACTGAATTTATTTATAAGCTTTAAGAGTTTTTTTTGGTGTCTTTTGGCTTTCCTAAATATAAGATCATGTTGTCTGCAAAGAGGGACAATTTAACTTTCTCTTTTCCAATTCGGAGGTCATTTATTTCTTTCTCTTGTCTGATTTCTCTGGCTAGGATTTTCGGATACATAGAAATGTTCATAGTCATCTCTGAGGATCTTTTGTATTTCTGTGGTATCAGTTGTAATGTCACCTTTGTCATTTCTGATTGTGCTTCTTTGGTTCTTCTTTTTTTCTTGGTTAACTTGGCTAGTGGTCTGTCAATTTGGTTTATCCTTTCAAAAAAGAAACTTTTTATGTTGCTCATCCTTTTATTTTTTTTGGCTCTGAATTTTATTTAGTTCTGTTCTGATCTTAGTTATTTCTTCTATTTGCTTTGGGTTGAGTTTGTTCTTGTTTTTGTAGTTCCATTAGGTGTGATGTTAGGTTGTTAATTTGAGATCTTTCTATGTTTTTGATGTATGCATTTAGCACTATATACTTTCCTCTTAACACTACTTTTGCTGTATCCCAGAGGTTTTGATATGTTGTATCTTTATTTTAATTCCATTCAATGAATTTTTAAATCCTGCTTTAATCTCATTGTTTACTCAAAAGTCATTAAGAAGCAGGTTGTTTAGTTTCCATGTGCTTGTATGGTTTTGGGAGTTTTTCTTGGTGTTGATTTCTAATTTTATTCCACTGTGGTCAGAGAAGATGCTTGATATGATTTAGTTTCTTTTTAAATTTATTGAGACTTGCTTTATGACTGAGGCGTGTGTTCAATTTTAGAGAATGTTCTATTTGCAGATGAGAAAAATGTACATTCTGTGGTTGTGGGGTGCAGTATTCTATAGATGTCTGTGAGGTCCATTTTGTTGAAAGTCCGGTTTAAGTCCAGACCTTCTTTGTTAGTTTTCTGACTTAATGATCTGCCTATTGCTGTCAATGTGGTGTCAAAGTTTCCCATGATTATTGTATGGCTATCTCTTTTCTTACATCTATTAATAGTAGTATTTTATAAATCTGGGTGCTCTGAATCTGTGTGCATATATATTTAGGATAGTTAAATCTTGTTGAATTGAGCCCTTTATCATCATGTAGTTCTTTTCTTTTTCTTCTTACTGTTGTAGGTTTAAATTTTGTTTTATCTGATACAAGAATAGCAACTTTTGCTCTTTTCTGTTTTCCATTTGTGTGATGGATATTTCTCCATCCCTTTACTTTAAGCCTGTGTGTGTTATTACATGCAAGATGGGTCTCTAGAGGAAAGACAATGTAGGGTCTTGCTTTTTAATGCAATTTACCACTCTACTTCTTTTAAGTGGAGCATTTAGGCCATTTATGGTCAAAGTTACTGTTGATGTGTGAGGTTTTGTTTCTGTCATAGTGTTGTTAACTAGTTGCTTTGTAGTCTTTTTTTAAAGTAAAAATTATTTTAATTTTTATCTAGTAAATTTTTTTTAAAAATTGTGTGGGTACATAGTGGGTGTGTATATTTATAGGGTACATGAGATATTTTGATACAGCAATGCAATGTGTAATAATCATATAATGAAGAATGGGGATATCCATCCCCTCAAGCATTTTTCCTTTGTGTTACAAACAATCCAATTATACTCTTTTAGTTATTTAAAAATGTACAGTTAAATCATTATTGACTATAATGCTTTGTAGTCTTAATTGTGTAATTGCTTCATAGGGTCTGTGAACTTTGTACTTATGTGTGCTTTTATAGTCTCAAGTATTATTCTTTCATTTCCATATTTAGAACTCCTTTGAGCATTTCTTGTAGGTCTGGTCTGGTGGTGATAAATTCTCTTAGTGTTTGCTTGTATGGGAAAGACTATATTTCTCCATTCATGAAGCTTAGTTTGGTATGAAATTTTTGGCTGGCAATTTTTTTCTTTTTAGGAGGCTAAAAGTAGGACCTCAATCTCTTCTGGCTTGTAAAGTTTCTACTGAGAAGTCTACTATTAATTTAATGGGTTTTCTTCTCTAGGTAATTTGGCCCTTTTTTCTAGGGGCCTTTAAGATTTTTTCTTTCTAATTGACCTTGGATAGTCTGATGACTGTATGCCTTGGGAATGGTCTTCTTGTATCCTATCTCATAGGAGTTCTCTAAATTTCTTGAATCTGGATGTCAACCTCTCTAGCAAGATTGGGGAAAAATTTCTGAATTTTTCCCTCAAATCTGTTTTCCAAATTGTATACTACGTTTTCATCTTCTCTTTCAGGAATGCCAATAAGTTGAAGATTTGTGAAGATTTGGTCAAAGCCATATTTCTCAAAAACTCTGTTCATTTTAAAAATTATTTAAAAATTTTTATTTTTGTCTGACTCGGTTAATTAGAAAGACTGGTTGTCAAGACCTAAAATTCTTTCTTCTGCTTAGTGTAATCTATTATTAAAGCTCTAACATTATTTTGAAATTAGTGATTTTTTTCAATTTGAGCAATTCTATTTGTCTTTTTTCTTAATATGGGCATCTAATCTTTCATATCCTGAATCATTTTTCTGGTTTTTTATGTAATGGATTTCAAATTTCTCTTAGATGTTATTGAGTTTCCTTGCAATCCATATTTTGAATTCTTTATCTGTCATTTCAGATATTTTGTTCCGATTAAGATCCATTGTGAGAGAGCTAGTGCAATGCTTTGGAGGTGTCAAAACACTCTGGCTTTTTGTACTGCTGGAGTTCTTGCACTGAGTCCTTCTCAGGGAGATGTTGCTTCTTATTTTTGAATTTGCTATTGTTTGAATGGGACTTCTTTTTTAAATTCTTTTTTTCTCTTAGGGGTATGGCTGTGATATATATTATGTGTGATCATTTGGCTTCATTTCAGGTGATTTCAGGGGGCCAAAGTGCTGTATATGTTCCTTGGTTGTGGATAGCTTCTGTGTGGTGGCTTTCTCAGATCATGCTTGTTGAAGCTGTATTTTGGCTGTAAGAACTAATTAGAAAGACTGGTTGTCAAGATCTAAAATTCTTTCTCCTGTTTAGATATTCTATCTTCTGTAGGGCTGGGGGTGCAGAGTCCTGGGGCGCTTATTTTGTGGACTAGCACTAAGCTCTTCTGGTAGCAGATTTTGTATTTGGTAGTGCAGTTGAAACTGCAGTCCAGTAAATGGTGCTTAAGAGTAAGAGCTGGCAGGTAGGCTGCTGTCCAGTGAAAGCAGGTGCCTTGATGCGTTTTCGGGGAGGAGTGGGTGGGAAGAGATGGTGTTCGGGTGTAGGTGTGCTGAGGCCTTAGGGGAGGGGTTGGGGAATGTCCTTGCTTTTCGCCCTGAGCCAGCGGAAGTGTGATTTGCTTCCCTATCAAACCCCTGTTGCAGGGCTCATGACTTTCATTTCATAAAGACTTGGTCCTTTGGTTTTTGGCCACAGTGTGGCTGCAGGCCACCAGTATGCCCCTCTGATGACTACCACCAAAATGGGCTGAGGGGAGAGTCTCTTCCCCCAGACCAGAGCAGGTACCTCCATGGTTTGTCTGTCCTCCTTTTCCAGGATGGTGCCATTCTGTGTAGGGAAGGGGAGGTGGTCCCTTCCCTTTGTAAAAGCCTGAGCAGCATGGGGCTCACTTTCAGCATGGTAGAGCCACTGTGAAGAGCACAAAAAAATGCTATGTCCAAGTATGTGCTCACTGGCCCCTGGTGGGACGAACCACTCTTGTGTCCATAACTGCATAAGTGGGGTGGAGATGACCCGTCTCTACATATCTTCCCTGGCTATGGGACTGCCTCCTTTAGTACTTGGCACCTTACCTGTGTTTCCTTTGTCCCAACAGGGACTTGGTGGGCTGTGCTCCCCTCTCCCTTAGAGGTGTCCCATGTTGAGAGTTAAATCTCCAGGGATGCAGCAGCTCCTTGGGGCCTACCAGTCCCCTGCACCTGCCAAAGTCAGAATGGGTTCTGGGGTATGTTTGCAAGAGATCTAGTGGTACAGTGACTCAAGGTTGGAGAGTCCCTGGGTAGGGCTGTTTCCCACTATGGGTGCATGACCAGTGTGGTGCCCGCAGTCTCAGCTCAGGTGTGAGGGAAGTGTGGGCACGTCTGTGTGAGCTGGCCACCAAGTTCTCTGTCCCTGAGAAGTTCTCAGATGCCCCCAATAGTGTTGCCCTGGATCACAAGGGCAGAGGGGCTCACCAGCAGTTTAACAGTCAGGGGATAGTCAGAGAGGTGAGTGGAGCAGAGAAGCTCTCCCACCTACTCTTTCTGTGGGGCTCTGAGCTTCTCAGGGGTCAATCTCTGCCAGCCTCTTGTTGCTTTCTTTTTCTGCAGCTCAGCTTCTTTTTGTGGGCACTCTGACAGGTCCTGGCTCACTTCTTTCAGTTTTCCATTCACATTTTGTCCATTCACTAGTAACTTTGATCTTCTTTCTGAGGAGAACTGGCTTTCAATGTCCCTAGTCTGCCATCTTGAAGAGTCCTATTGCGCTCCTTTGGAGGCATCATATTTCCTTGCTTTTTCACGTTTCTTGTGTCTTTATGTTGGTATCTGTGCATCTGGTGTGACAGTCACTTCTTCCAATATTTTGGATTTGCTTTTGTAGGGGAGGATGTTTTCCTGGAGATGCATCTGTGATGTTGGTTGGGTAGGGCACTTTGGCTCTGATTGTGGGTGTGTGCAGCAGTGTAGTTTCCTAATTTGTTCAGCTGTATATAGTGTCATTGGTGTCCATTATTTCCTCAAGAGCTTAGGGTGTGGTTGTTGGTGGAGTTGTGGGAAGTTTTGCTGGGGACAGGGATACCAGGTGGGCCAGTCCTCAGGCCCCGATGGGAACAGCAGTGGGCCAAGAGTGCCTGTTCTTAGGCCGCAGGGTGGCATTTGCTGGCACTGGTCTTAGCAGGTCTAGGTGGGTCTATACTGGCAATGGCAGCAGCAGGTGGGTCTTTCAGTCCCTGGGCAGCAGTGTGCCATGGGCTATCATAGTAGCAGTTGTGGGACAATGCTTTGGCTCTCAAGCTGTCTGTGCTGGTGTTGGCAGTGGCTGTGATGGCTGGGCAGGCCAGGCCCTGCGCCTGCAGGTTGTGTGTGCAGGTGGGCGCCATCTGTGGTGGTAGCAACAGGGTGAGTGAGTCCATCTTCAGGTCCCTGGTGGAAGTGCTCAGGTGCTAATGATGGTGGATGTGGCAGAGTAATCCCCAAGTCCCCGGATGGTGTTTTCATGCACTGGGGTGGGGGTAGGGGGCAGAGCAAAGCCAGGTGAGCCTGTCCTCAGACCCCCTGGTGGTGCCTATCAGCACTGGCTGTGATGTGCAAGGGTGGGATGATCCCTGGACTCCTGGAGGAGTGCTTTGATAGGGGAGGTTGTAGCTGCAGTGGGGCCCTGCTGCTGGAGAAGGTGGGGTTGCTTTTAGTGGCTGCAGCTGTAGGCAGGCAGCTGGGGAGCACGTGCTTTGGCCCCAGTTGGCACCTATGCGTTGGGGGTCCTGTCCTTGGGACACTTGTATATGTGCGATGGTGGCCTGCTGTTAGTGGGGTGGGGTTGCTGCAGTGGCTTGGCTTTGGCCCTGGCAGCAGCAGCCAGCTGAAGCAGCAGCTGCAGGTGGGGTGTGGCAGTGGGGCTCCTGGGATGTGGAGATGCAGGGGCTGTTGGGCCCCAAGGCAGGGTGATGTCTGGTGGAGGCTGGCTCTCAAAATGGCATCTTGCTGTAGCTGCCTAGGACTCAGGGGGGTGTTTGGGATTCAGCCTGAGCTCCTTGTCTGGAGCAATGCCATTGTGCGGTCTGCAGACAGCTCCCTATGTTGGTCTCTGGGCCTGTGAGGGGCTCTTTGGTGGCTGGGACTGGAGGAATCCATGATGGGAGTGTGGATGCTGCAGGTCTGTCACTCCCCTTTCCCTGCACTGGCGAGCTTCTCTGTGCTCCCAGCCAGTCCTGGCCAACCAAGCAGGCTGCTTCTCTTTCCTCCCCTTCCTTGCCCTAGGTGTTTCCTGTTGGTTCTCTGTTGAATTCCAATGTTCTTCCTTTGCTGATCTATTCAAACTGTGATTATCTACTCACTGTTTTATTCTTCTTTGTGGAGGGGCAGCTGATAGATGCCTCTAGTCCATCATCTTGAAGTCCTGCCCCTTGAGAACTTCTAATGTCTCCTATTTTTTAGCCTTTTCTTTCTATATACTTCCCGGTTTTTACCATATTATTGTATTTACCTTGTCCAAGTTTACATTCTATTCTGTACCTGTAACTAAGTCTTTAGTAGCTTGTCTTTAGGTTCATTCTAAAAATTTAAAATCAGTTAAATCCATATGTTAAATAACATGATTATATAAATATTTTTATTATGGGTCTAATCTTAGCATGTGATGCTGAGCACATTCCATTTTGCCGTGTCCCTTTTACAATTTCCAGATGGGAACTGTTGGTGGTCGTCCAAGCACAGTCTGATCAGTTCAGGGCAGAGTGTCTGCAGGGCTGTAGTGAAGCCCAGGAACACACTGGCCTGTTGGGCAGCTAAATCTGTTGTCAACTAGTACTGATTTTGTCAATGTTGAGAGTTTCAAACGTAAGCTGAATTCTAATTTTCCAGAGTTGATGATGTCATTGGGAAAGCTCAGATTTGGGGAAGGTCTTCCTCATTTTGAAGTAAAATGTTTATCTGAAGATTCCATTCTATTGGCTCATGGGCCTGAGCAGGAGAAACCTAATCCTCCTTCTACACAAGTCTTCCAATCATTTGAATACATCTACAGGATAAATGTTCCAGTTCTTTTAACATTTCCTCTTAGAACATGATTCCAAGACTTTTGCCATTCTCCTTCCTAAACTCTGAACGTGCATTTTTTTTTCAAACTATCTTTGGGGAAGAATACTTTTTTCCTTATTTCCAGTCCATTGCTGACAAATACTTCTATAAAATACAATAAAATGAATTAATAGAAAAAATTATTTAAATTCTATAAAATGAATGAACAGAAAAAAATATTTAATAAGATACACCAAGCACAAGTCCAAATTTTTAAGTATTAGAAGCCACAGACATAAAATTAAATTTCAATAATGAAAATCAGAATAAACATGGGAGAAAGAATAGAATTACCCAAATAGTACACATTCTTCTTTGTGTGTAGGAGATTAGTATAATGAATCACTAGTATCACTATTATACTCATAGCCTTCCTTTTGTTGTTCTTTAGTCATAAGTTTTATTGTGACTAAAATTCCCTGTATTAAAGTTCTACATACACACTTTGAATGAATACTGCTTATGTTAGTATTTAAAGTTTATGACAATCAGCTGCTTCTTGCTAGTTCACTTAGTTAATCTTGGTTGGATTGATGACAATGTTGCTTTCAGTGCCTGTTGTATAGGAATTTTTTTTTTTTTTTGAGACTGAGTTTCGCTCTTGTTGCCCAGGCTGGAGTGCAATGGTGCGATCTCAGCTCACTGCAACTTCTGCCTCCTGGGTTCAAGTGATTCTCCTGCCTCAGCTTCCCCAGTAGCTAGGATTACAGGCATGCGCCACCACACCCAACTAATTTGTATTTTCAGTGGAGACGGGGTTTCTCCATGTTGGTCAGGCTGATCTTGAACTCCGGACCTCAGGTGATCAGCCTGCCTCGGCCTCCCAAAGTGCTGGGATTACAGGCGTGAGTCACCGCGCCCGGCCCCTGTGAAACTGTTTTTATGTTTTGCTTTTCAGATACTTACAGTAGAAAACAAATCTAACAGAGGTTTGTTGAGAATAGATTTTAAAGCAATTTCAACAAGCTCAATATATTTGTAGGTACCTTGTATTCAAATTAAACAATTGTAATTTCAGCTTTCCTTTTTTTTCTGTTTATTTTTTCTCAAAAATATTTGATAGAGACAGGGTTTCACCATATTGCCCAGGTTGGTCTCAAACTCCTGAGCTCAAGTAATCCACCTGCCTTGGCCTCCCAAAGTGCTGGAATTACAGGTGTGAGCCACCATGCCCGTCTGAAACAAATGTATTTTCAAAATCCATCTTCAATCCTTCATCTGTCAACAGTTCTATTAGTTTATTTTGTAAAGGTATAGTTATGTTTAAATGTGATGAAATTCTTTTGAGGAAAGAAATGGGTTCTGGATTTTATATACTTATTTAGATTATAATTGGCAAACCAGCCTTAAAATATCACATTTGTAGCCTGTTCCTTCAGTGTACAACAGATAGCAACTCTCACCACTAGCCACTTACCACACGAGTCTAACAAAGAGTGAATAGGTACATACTTCATTCAAAAATGGAGTATAGGCTGGGCGTGGTGGCTCACACCTGTAATCCCAGCACTTTGGGAGGCTGAGGCAGGCAGGCGGGTCACAAGGTCAGGAGTTCAAGACCAGCCTGACCAACACGGTGAAACCCCATCTCTACTAAAAATACAAAAATTAGCTGGGCATGGTGGCACGCACCTGTAGCCCCAGCTACTCGGTAGGCTGAGGCAGGAGAATCGCTTGAACCCGGGAGGCGGAGGTTGCAGTGAGCTGAAATCATGCCACTGCACTCCAGCCTGGGCGACAGAGTGAGACTCTGAAAAAAAAAAAAAAAAAAGGGAGTCTATGGTATTTGGATGTTGCATCAGTGTCAACTTGCTATAGAAATTGCTAATCTCTTACCCTCAATTTCTGAAATGATCTTGTTGGGACTGTGAACAGCAGGTGCAGGAGTGATTGTGCAGGAGTGGTACCAGAATGTAAATTTGAATAGTGCTGTCCAAGGAGGGTTTTGTCTGTATTAAAGTTTGAATCACAGAACTGAATGCCAAACTTCAGGCTTGGTGTAAATTCGAAGGAAATAGAGCAGGACATCACCTCTCTCATTCTAAATACTTTACTTTTGTGAATGCAGCCCAAGTTTGGGAGGGGGGGAATGTGTGTGTGCATGTGCATGTGTGTATTTGTGCTCATATCACTGTTGACTCAACACTTTAAATGGACTAAAATTCCCCGGTGTTTTCATAGTTGCCACTATTCTATCACATCTTCCTTTCATTCCTGCCCTGGCTACAATTCCCTTCTCTAGAGGTGATGAGAATTGGCAGTTGCTTGTGCATGTTTCTAGAGATACTCTTTTCATAAAGGTACAAATGGTACTATACTATGTACCATTGTTATTTGTATAGATGCACGATTAGACACCTTACTTTCTTCACTAACTGTAACTTGGAGAATCATTCATATTGGTATATAAAAAACTTCCCCATTTAGTTTCAAGACTACATCATATTCTATAGTATGGATGTCTCATATTTGTTTAAGAAGTTACATATCAATGAATATTCATGTAGTATGTTGTCTTTTGCTATATTATAATTGGATAACTACATATTCCTCATTTTCTATATTTAGTAAACTATCTTATAGATATATTCTCAGGACTGGAATTTCAGGGCCAAAAGATATGTGCATATTAAGTTTTGTTATGTATTTATGCCAACAATTTATACCAAAATTATACCTGTTCACATTTCCACCAGCAATGTATGAGACTACCTGTTTGGGGGAATTTCTGAGTTTTTTTGTTAATCATAACTGCAGTAGGTAGAATTAACCAACTGATTTTTTTATTTTATAAAATTGATCTAGGATTGAAGGAATTAAGCTCAAGCCACAGGTTCTCTGTCCTGATGATAATCAGTCATTGTACTTTTGAGTGGCAATTTGATCTCATGTGTGTCTAAATCCGTAAAATAGCAACAGAACAGGAATCAATTGTGTTTTTAAAACGCAAACCTTTGGATGGTTTCATTACTTAATGCAGACTCGTGCATTTAAATGGGAAGCTAAATTGAATGCCATAATCATATTATTTATAAAAGTTTTTGTTAAAAGTAATTTTGAAAGAATCATTTTACATTTGTCGCTTCAGTCAGACTGAACCTAACGACTTATTAATTATAAAAAAAATTTTTAAGTGATCCCCATCACAGTCTATAGGGCCTGCCCTCTGTGATTTCCTCTGTGGAGGTCAGTCTTGGTTTTGCTCACAGGAAGCTTTATGTTTCTTGTCCTGTATGTCAGTGTGGTCTGACAGCAATCCCCAGGTCCTGGCCAGTGGTACTGATGTCACATTATTTTATGCCGCTTGCTTCGGCGTATCCTTGAGGTAGCCATGGAACCAGACTCCACTCTAGTGGCTTTCTCCTGATAGCTGAACAGGTAATTGCATTTGCAGTCTGAGGACATTTATTTCCAGAAGATCAGCCCTGTGCCCCTGAATCCTGCAGCACTTAATCAGAGCACTAAGGGAGCGACCATCCCCAAGGCCTTGTCACTCTGGCTCTTGAGTCCTGCATTTTATATAAGAAACAGCTTAGGGTTCACTGAGCTGAATGTGCCTGAAAAGGAGAAACCCAACTTGCTCACAGACACCATTGTATTCTATGAACACAAACTGATTTTGTGATTTTCACTAGACATAAATGTTGATGCCTAGGTTTAAAAAGAAAACATTCTTTGGATTTGTTAGAGAGGATTGTTTTGGCCCTTTTCTCGAAGTCGGTGAAACAATAGTATGATATTGGGGTAGAAAAATTCCTCATAGTTGAAATATTTTAATTGTGTTTATTGGTCTTGTGGTGTTGGCTGCCAGTTGAGTTGTCTACTCCAAATTGACAGTAACTCCATAAGTCACAAGCATCTGAGATATATTTTGTGTATTTTGAGGGTCTTCAGTGAATATATAATATTCCATATGGTTTTAGAATTCTAAAGTGATTAGGATTAATTTCCATCCCAGCATCATTGAATTTAGGACCTCAATTTTCTAACCACACATCAGACTGTGCAGTCGACCCTCTGCATCCACAAGTTCCACATCTGTGGATTCAACCAACTATGGATAAAAAAATATGGAAAAAAGCCAATACAAATAACAAAACAACAATAAAAATAATACAAATAAAAACAACACATGGTAACAGTTATTTATCTAGCATTTACAGTGTATTTGGTATTATAAGTAATCTAGAGATGATTTAAAGTATACAGAAGAATATGTGTAGCTTATACGAGAATATTATTCCATTTTATATGGGAGACTTGAGCATCCTCAGGTTTTCATATCCTCCGGGATCCTAGAACCAATTCCCCAAGGATACCAAGGAACGACCGTAGTTTCCAAGTAAAATATGCACCCAATTTATTATCACCTTTACTGATACTAGTTACTCTAATTGAGCAAGTGAGAAGATATTGTATTATGATCTGAAGAGAAATCTGTAAACTGTTAAAATATTGAATTTGTGATAAAGTGTCCTTGACTCTACTTTTAAGGACCATCATTTAATTAGCAGCAACAGTGGGGCTTCTCTACAGAGATGACTAGTTTAGCAAAGGAAAGGGGAAACCAAGACCTTGAAAAGCAAAAGGCATTTTACAAAATAGATTCCATAATTAGTTGAGTTATTACATCTCTGAAAAGGGCAGGCTTCTCTAACTACATATCTACTCTGTGACTTTTCTTTCAAATTGATGCCTGAGACTTCCTTGATTTTAAAAAAGTCACCATAATGGAAAAAATAAGATGTTATGTTTCCTATAAAAAATAGGAACTAGTGTTTCAGGCTATCCTTTTTCCTGTTTCCAAGCTGTTAATGGAGAGAAATTTCTTTTAAAGCCCAGTTCTAATGCAAAAGAGGTGATTGCATTTTAACTGGCAGCCTGAAATGTTATCAGTTCATTTAGATGTAGAGTCTGTTATTTAAAAATATTGTGTTTCTTTTTAGTGCTTTTTACCTCTAACATACTATTTTTAATAATTTTTTTTTTTTTTACCAGTTAACTAGGCAGCAATACTATAGCAATGCTAGTTAACACGCCGCTTAATATTTCTTAATGTGAATTCATGTATTTTGGAATTGGATGTTAAAAAATAATTTTAAAAAATCAATTTTAAAGATGCTCATGCCTGTAATCCCAGCACTTTGGGAGGCCGAGGCAGGTAGATCACCTGAGGTTGGGAGTTCAAGACCAGCCTGATCAACATGGAGAAACCCTGTCTCTACTAAAAATACAAAATTAGCTGGGTGTGGTGGCACGTGCCTGTAATCCCATCTACTCGGGAGGCTGAGGCAGGAGAATCACTTGAATCCAGTAGGCGGAGGTCGTGGTGAGCTGAGATTGTGCCATTGTACTCCAGCCTGGGCAACAAGAGTGAAACTCCGTTCCGGGGGGAAAAAAAATCCTCCTTTGGTGCCTCTGTGGGCCATTCTAGATTATGGTAAATAGAATTAAGTGCACAGGTAACCTTCTTTATGTCCTTCATTATTTTTCTGAACCTAACTTCACATGTTATGTTCTTATGTTGTTATTTTGAGACAAGGTCATGCTGTGTCACCAAGGCTGGAGTGCACTGATGCAATTATTGCTCACTGTAGCTTTGAATTCCTAGGCTCAAGCAATCCTCCTATCTCAGCCTCCCAAGTAGCTGGGACCATAGCACATGCTACCATGCATGGCTGATTATTTTATTTTATATAAGATGGGGGTTTACCAAGTTGCCCAGGCTGGTCTCCAACTCCTGGGCTCAAGCAATCTTTTGTCTCGACCTCCCAAAGAGCTGGGATTACAGGAGTGAGCCACTGTGCCCAGCCCATATTATATTCTTTAAGATTATTCTTCTAAGTATGATACTTTCCCTCTACTTTTAATCCTTCCACCTACCAAATGGCTAGTTGTTTCTGTTTCCTTTCTTCAGGTTCTTTCTGCATTAATTGTCTTTATGAGACAAGGGGATATGCAATGAATATTGGATATTGGAAGTCAATGAATAGTTTTATGCAATGATGTTTTTATGAGAATATTCCTCTATTATTTAAAATAGCATTGAGGGGGCATCTTTATTCAAATAATTGTTAGTGCCTAGCTAGGACTCTGAGAGCTTACTGTTTATTAAAAATAAATTTCTGTATACACCAAGCTTGAGAAAGATAGTTCTATAAACATATTCTACATATGGACTGAATCTACTAATATGTTATCCAATGATTTGTTTTTATTAACTCTTTCCAGTGTTCCACACAGAAAAGTCTTATGTGTCAAAGTTTCCTTCTTTTTTCTAAACCAGATTTTATATTTTATATCCCTTCTCTGTTTTTTTTGTTTTTGTTTTTTGCTTTTTTTTGATGGAGTCTTGTTCTGTTGCCCAGGCTGGGGTACAGTGGAGTGATCTCAGTTCACTGCAACCTCCACCTCCCAGGTTCAAGCGATTCTCCTGCCTCAGGCTCCCGAGTAGCTGGGATTACAGGTGTGTGCCACCATGCCTGGCTAATTTTTGTATTTTTGTTTAGTAGAGGTGGGGTTTCACCATGTTGGCCAGGATGGTCTCGAACTCCTGACCTTAGCGATCCACCCACCTCAGCCTCCAAAATGCTGGGATTACAGGTGTGAGCCACCACGCCTGGCCCCATTTTCTGTTTTTAAGACACCTAAATTTTCCTGACATACGATTGGGATTTAATAACTTTATGAGGAGACTATAGGGAACTTGGAGTTAAAAATGGAAGGAGTAATTAACCCAACCCCTTGTAGTCATTAGCAGGCATAGTCAATGAATTTGCTATAGCAAATGCAGGTGTACCCTGTTGACTTCTAATGTTACTGTCTTCACTTTCTGTAATCATTTTAGGACCTGCTCAGTGCTGTAGAAGCAAAAGAAGCTCTTGAAAGGGAAGTTAAGATCTTCCAAGAAAGGCTGCTTGCTGGCCAGCAGGTCTGGGATGCCTCAAAGCAGGAAGTGAGCCTCCTGAAGAAAAGCTCTTCTGAGTTGGAGAAGAGTTTGAAGGCCAGTCAGGATGCAGTCACAGCCTCACAAAGCCAGTACTCCTCATTTAGGGAGAAAATCGCAGCCCTCCTTAGGGGCAGATTGAGCATGACTGGGTCCACTGAGGACACCATTTTGGAGAAGATTCGAGAAATGGACAGCCGGGAAGAAAGCAGGGACCGGGTGAGTGGGTCATGGCTGTTTACAGACATCTTAAGAACAGTGAGCTCATTCATTTAGCATGCTCAGTGACTGTATTAGTCTATTCTCACACTGCTATAAGAAATACCCGAGACTGGGTAATTTATAAAGACAAAGAGGTTTAATGGATTCACAGTTCCACATGGCTGGGGAGGCCTCACAATCATGGCAGAAAGCAAAGGAGGAGCAAAGGCACATCTTACGTGGTGGCAGGCAAGAGAGAGAGTGTGCAGGGGAACTGCCCTTTATAAAACCATCAGATCTCCTGAGAGTTATTCTCTGTCACAAGAACAGCATGGGAAAAAGCTACCCCCATAATTCAATTACCTCCCACCAGGTCCCTCCCACGACACGTGGGGATGATGGGAGCTACAATTCAAGATGAGATTTGGGTGGAGACACAGCCAAACCATATCAGTGACTTATCTCAATTAGCTAAAAGCATCACTTAAGGCCAGGCCTGGTGGCCTAGGCCTGTAACCCCAGTCCATTTGGAGGCCAATGTAGTCACTTGAGGCCAGGAATTCAAGACCAGTCTGAGCAATATAGTGAGACCCCTCTCTCTACTGAAAATAAAAATTAAGTCCCAGCTACCCGGGAGGCTGAAGTGGGAGAATTTCTTGGGCCCACGAGTTTGAAGCTGCAGTGAGCTATGATTGCGTCTCTGCACTCCAGCCTGGGCTACAGAGCAAATCCTGTCTCTAAAAAAAAGTATAATTTAAATGTGGTTGTATTAATTTCCATTTTAATGGAAAGGCATGGCAGTCCCACAAGCCACATCTAACTATGATGCAGGTTCTGGAGTTGGACCTGCCTGGTGCTGAATCCCGTCTCTGCTGTACATTCACTCACTGGCCATGTGAGCTTGGGCAGGTTCTTGAGTTTACGGCCTTGGAGATTTTGTTTTCTTATCTACAGAAAGGGGTTAGCACAGGTTCCATGACCCCTTACCTGAAACTCTTGGGGCCCACTGTGTTTTTGAGTTCAGAATTTTTCAGAGCTTAGAAAGGTAATGCAGAGTGCAGCCTTACACAGCCCTCCACTGTGGTGTCTGGGACAGTTTCCTACCATCGATCACATTCACAGGTCTGCAGCTAAGCCCGCGGGCAACAGTAAGTGGGATAAATGAAGACCGCAAATAGCCTCTTGTCATTTTGGGTCAGGATTTGCTGCCCAGCTGGGTCAGGCCAGGCCAAGCTTTGTCAGTAAATGAGTTATGAAAAAACCTGGATTTTGGAATTACAGATAAAAGTTCCCAGACCTGTAATGGTATCTGGCTGATCAGGTTATTGTTTCATGTATGTATTGAATGAAAAAAATTGTTATAAAGACCTTAACTCATTGCCTGGCAAGTCACAGCAATAAATATTAACTATTGCTGCTGTTGCCTCTCCTTCTTCCTCCTTCTCTCCTTTTTTTCATAATGTGTTGGTGGCCCGAACAGTCTTTCAGGGGTCCTATCTAACAAATGGAGAAAAATGGTTTAATTCACGTATATGATTGAGGCTTGTTTAACTCTGTCATCTTGTTTCTACTATCAAGAACTCTCTTTCTCTATAAAGCTTTACCTAGCAGAGTCCACTTCAGTGCAGGCTTTGTTTAAATTATCATCAAACCTAAATTATAGAAGTCCTAGTTAATGAGGCTTTAAAGTAAATGATCTCCAAAGTCCTCGTATAATTCCATTATGAAATATTTCTTCTATTGCTGTCGTGCTTGCTTGAAAGGAGAAAATGCATTTTACCATCTTTTAATGTTACTAAAAAACTCAGAAGAATCACTAACTCAAAGTTCAGGGTTGCATTTGTCAATTTCCTTTAGTGATAGTAAATTCCCTTTAAAAATTCTCCAAAATTCGAGCTTGCAGTGAGCCGAGATCGTGCCACTGCACTCCAGCCTGGGCGACAGAGCGAGACTCCGTCCAAAAAAAAAAAAAAAATTCTCTGAAATTCGCGCATAGTCTAGGAGCAACCTTAGTGGCCCCTTTAGCCAAGCGCATTTTCTTTTCTTTTCTTTCTTTTCTTTTCTTTTTTTTTTTTTTTGAGATGGAGCCTCGCTCTGTCACCCAGGCCAGAGTGCAGTGGTGCAAACACGGCTCACTGCAATCTCCGCCTCCCAGGTTCAAGCAATACTCCTGCCTCAGCCTACCGAGTAGCTGGGACTACAGGCATGCACCACCACACCCAGCTAATTTTTGTATTTTTAGTAGAGATGGGGTTTCACCATGTTGGCCAGGATGGTCTCGATCTCTTGACCTTGTGATCCACCCGCCTTGGCCTCCCAAAGTGCTGGGATTATAGGCGTGAGCCACCGTGCCCGGTTGCCAAGTGCATTTTCTATCTCTTTGTGGAGATAAAATGTGGAGTGCTCATTGGCTGTCCTCCACTCTAATGTGTAGAGGTCTCCACGAGTAACTTAGTTTTTCTTGTGACTCAGTTTACATGGAGGTACTTGATTGAGAAAGAAAATGATTTATAGGTTTGGAAATAAGCTTCATTAAGTCATTTCCTTAAATGGTAACAGATATGCAGATGATTTCCAGCTCATGAAAATTTAATTTAAAAAATTTTCAACTTGACAATGGTGTGAAAGTGATACACATTCAGTGGAAACCACACTTTGAGTGTGCATGCAGCCATCCTGTTCTTCACTTTCAGTATTCAACAAATTACATGAGACTTTCAATACTTTATTATAAAATAGGCTTTGTGTTAGATGATTTTGCCCAAATATAGGCCAATGTAAGTGTTCTGAGCACTTTTAAGGTAGGGTAGGCGAAGCCATGATGTTCGGTAGGTTAGGTATATTAAATGCATTTCTGACTTAAGAAACTTTCAACTAACACGTCTTTGTCGGGACACAACCTCACCATTCGTCGAGGAGCATCTGTACTTCAATAGCTAATTTTTTTTTTTTTGCCATTTCATTTTATTGCTTTCCACTTCTATATTTTCAAGTAGTTTCTTAAAACTACTTTAATCCCTGAATGTGAAACAAGGCACATAATTATCAGCATGATATATATGTTTATTTTCTAAAGCCAAATGATGTAAATTGGTTAAGCTGGGTATGCTTTCTCCCACTCCCCATAAAAATTAGAATGATTCAGTCTTTTTAGTGCCTTTGTCTGCCATTCCTACCCTGTAATTTTTTTCAATAGCTGCCCTCCCTATTTAAAAGCCTGAAATCAAGCATATAGCTGGTGTCTTGTGTGACACATCGTCAAGTAAAATCAGGAGAAAATGGATTTCATATATTGTCTTAGAAATGTTTCTAAAGAATGGGAGCTTTACAAATTGATGAATCTGTTTGTTGAGGAGGCTGCATGTCCCTGCCAGCTGCCATGGCTACGCACACAGTCAGTGGCTGAGTAATTCTGATGTGAAGTCTCAACGGCGGGTTCAGGCTCAGCTTGGCAGATTCTCCGCTTCAGGCCGGCTCCTGCTTCCCAAACGTTGCTTGTCTTGTTTACCCCTGTGCTATCCATTTTTCCCCTCCTGTGTTTGCAATTCTCAGTAGAATTCAGGACACCACCCACACTTTTACAGCACGTCATTTCTACTTGTTCCTTGCATATCTGCTTCTGGCAAGATCTAATCTTCTTTTTAGAAGCTTTACTATATCTTAGAGCAAGGTTTTTCATCCTCGGAACTATTGACGTTTTGGACTGGATAATTTTTCCTGTGGGGGCCAGTCCTGTGCATTGCAGGATTTTGAGCGGCGTCCTTGGCCTCTACCCGCTAGTAGCACTCCCCTTCCCAGTTTGTGACAACCACAGATGTCTTTAGAGACTGCCTAATGTCCGCCGGGGGTCAAAATTGCCCCCAGTTGAAAACCACTGTCTTAGAGGAATGTTCTACTGCCAGGTTCCCACGAATTCTAAATGAGTATTTAGATGTTACTTAGCCTTGGAATTTCAGGACACCATAGCAGTTGTTTATGAAATAATGACTTCTTGCACAATGACAGAAAGTTACGACATTTTCAGATTTTACTTTAGAATTGTGAGGCAATTTTGTTTTCTTCTTCACCTCTATCTGGACATTTTTCCTGTTCTGCTTTAGGTACACCTAAGGCTTTATTTCCTTCCTTGAGGTGTTTGCTGGTCCAGGGGCTCTGTGGGAGCTGTGAGGACCCCCCCGATGCTATAAAGCAAGGGTCTCCAACCCTCTGGCTGCGCACCCGCACCAGTGCCTGGCCTAGTAGGAAATGGGCTGCACAGGAGGAGGTGAGCGGTGGGCGAGCGAGCATTGCTGCCTGAGTTCACCTCCTGTCAGATCAGCAGCGGCATTAGATTCTCATAGGAAGGTGAACGCTATTGCGAACTGTGCATGCGAGGGATCTAGGTTGCATGCATCTTATGAGAATCTAATCCATGATGATCTGAGGTGGAACAGTTTCATTCTGACACAAAAATTGTCATCCACGAAACCAGTCTCTGGTGACAAAAAGGCTGGCGATCTCTGCTGTAAAGGACTGGAGATGTGCTCCACAGCCCCCTCCTCCCCATTCTGATCTCAGAGCCCGATTATCATTCTCCTGCTCTGTTCTTAACCCTGCCACCTACTAAAGTGAGCATCTTCCCAGAAGCACCAGCACACTTCCATTTGGGACATTTCATTGTCCAAAATTATGTTGCGCGGTTGCTCCGGGCTACAGAGGCATCTGAGAGAGTGAACAGATGGAAGTTTCAGCTTTTCCAGCCTCTCCGGTTATATGAGTTTCCTGGGGCTGCTATGACAAAGTACCGCAACTGGGCGGCTTAAATAACAGAAAGTTCTTGCCTCACAGTTCTGGAGATGAGAAGTCTGGGATCAAGGTGTCAGTAAGGTTGGTTCCTTCTGAGGGCTGTGAGGGAGAGTCTGTCCCATGCCTCACTTCTAGTTTCTGCTGGCCTCAGGCATTGCATTCTTTGTTGTAGGGATAGTGTTCTTCCTGTGTCTTCACATTGCCTTCCTCTATGCATGTCGGTCTTTGTGTCCAAATTTCCCCTCTTATAAGGACCCCAGTCATCTTGGATTAGGGTCCACCTTAGGGACCTCGTTTTCACTTCATCACCACTCTAAAGACCCGATTTCTAAAGAAAGTCGCATTCTGAGGTACTGGGGGGCTTCAACATATCTTTTTTTGGGGGGACCTAATTTAACTTAAAACAAAAGTTGAGATGAACAGAGGAGGTGGGATAGGGTTAGCCAGTCAACAGTGCTGGCCACACAAGCCAACAGGAGGGAAGGAGGATTTCGTCAACGCTTTCTAGTACCTGATAACTTACATATTCCCCAAGTGAAAATTACAGCTTGAATAATTGGAAAAGAGTTTATGTCTAAAAGGAACTGGACTTCAAGTGACCCAAATGGCTCTTTCTTCAGTGTAGAACTTTTTGGCTTCTATTTGGTTTAATTTTAGGACAAAAATGTCTCTCTGGTGAAATCAACACATAGTTGTCCCTGGGGAGTGAATTAAATCTTTTAGGGCATTATGACTTTACTTCTAAAAACCATGCAGCTTATTCTTTAACTATATTGTGCTTTTTGTTTTAAAAAAAAGGCACAAACAAAAAAATATCTTTTTTGTTTAAAGGTATGTATTCTTCACCCCTCACCCCCCACTGCCCACCTCTAGTGTTGAAATATCTGGTGCATTTTGTCCCATAGAATATTGGGTATATGTTAAGAAATGATCCTAAGAAAAAGAAAAGAAAAGAAAGAAAGGCTTATTTATTGTTTAGACTTTTTGGTGTGAAAAACAGCACAAGTTTACGGTTTTGGTGGAGCACATATGTTCACTCAGGCACTGGCATTTGATGTTCCCAAGAATAAGTCAGAATGGAAAGTTAATTTATTTGAATTAATTTATCTAAATTTAGTTAGAAAAAAACTTAGTGGTGTCATATGCACTGACACCTAAATAAGCTTCTGAAGCTACGTTCTGTGATCTGATAGAGTACAGGAGGGCTCTCAGCTGTTTTCTTCTCTCTGGACACAAGAATCTTGGCATGGCAGGTATCCCCTGCAAATTTCAGCGATCTACGTATTAGTGGTTTTAAAGTCGCACTTTGCTGAGTCTCAAGGCTCTGTAGAGCACCCTCAGGTCCAGATGGGGTGAAGATGCAAGAGAGACCTTCTTGCCTTTGATTCAAACACATTTGTCCCTTATTTGTTCTTCCTAGAAAGACTTCTAGTTGAGAGAAAGACTATGCTGAAAATAGTTTGAGAAACATGACATAGGACAATTCCTGGAGGGTTCTTTAGCTCCTCATGGTGACAGCATAGGATTGACGGAACTCATACACTGGAGCAGTAACCCTGATGACGGAAATGGACACGATGTGTTGAACTTCAATATGGTGTGAAATACTGTAGGGGTCAAATTATCTAAATCAGCTCACTGAGTCTTCATAGCAAAGTCTACGAATTTCAGAGAGATTAGTTACTTGCTTCAGTTAACCTGCTAGTAAGTGGTACAGGGGAAATTGAAACCAGGGCTATCTGACTCCAAAGCCCCCGTCCTGCACTCTGGTCTACGTCAGATGCTTATATCTTCCTTTAGGGTCAGTATCACTCCCTTAGTCTAACTTACTGCAGTTACTCTGGGCATCAGCTTCAGAATGGAGACCATACTGATTGATGTCTACAGAAGGCTTGCTTTTTTCCAGTAAAGTCGGTGGTGTGCTGACTATGGCTAACTGATCACACAGTTCTCCCTCTCTCCGCTTGAGGTTTATTGAATCAATTTTCTCTTTGGTTTCATTCTCTCCGCTATGTCATTTGTGGTATAGGAGATGTTGAAGGGTCTTCAGGTAGAAATACTCACTTCCTGTTTGCAGTCCAACATGAAACCACATCTCCTGATGTGCTATACTTCTAATAATGCAAATCAGTCCCTTAGGAGGCAGCATCTTGTGGACATTTTTCTGTAGATTACATTATTTGTTATATCAAGATAAATACTGTTTCTCTTGCGTTAAGATCAGATTTATCTGCTATATTAGTAAGGTATACTTACTAATATAACTATGAATGTATCAGTAGATTTTTTATTATTGGTAAGCAGGAAAGGTAGGAAATAAGAAATGAGGTTTCTCAGAGCTTCATGTTCTGGGATAACACTAAAAATTTCCTTGGTAAATGTAATTCCTTGGATGTGGCTCTGAATAGCTTACCATCAAATATCTAATTTCAAGCACACACACAGAAGTGTTAAATTAATTGAATTATAGGTCTGGAAGCTTGAGAGCCATGGAAGCACAGGATTGAAGAGTTTAGAGCTCAGGTGGTCTAACCTTCCTCATGTAGCACTTCAATCTGCATTGCAACATTCTTAATTGGTATAAGCGTACCTCAGAGACCACTGCGACAAAGCAAGTGTCACAATAAAGTGAGTCACACAATTTTTTTTTGGTTTCTCAGTGCATATAAAAGTTATGTTTATACTAGACTATGTAGTCTATTAAGTGTGCAATAAACCTATATCTAAAAAACAATATAGATACTTTAATTAAAAATACTTTATTGCTAAGAAGTGCTAACAATCATCTTAGCCTTCAGCAAGTCATAATCTTTTTGCTGGTGGAGGGTTTTGCTGTAATGTTGATGGTTACTGCTGATCAGAGTGATGGTTCCTGAAGGTTGGGTGGCTGTGGCAATTTCTTAAAATAAGACAACAATGTAGCTGAAAACAACAATTGACTCTTTTTTTTCTCAAAAGATTTCTCTGTAGCATGTGAGCTATTTGATAGCGTTTTACCAACAGCAGAACTTCTTTCTAAATTGAGGTCAATCCTCTCAAACCTTGCTGCTTTATTGTCAGCTAAATTTATGTAATATTCTAAATGCTTATTGTCATTTCAACAATGTTCAAGCATCTTCACTAGGAGTAAATTTCATCTCAATAATTTTCTTTGCTCATCCATGAGAAGCAACTCTTCATCCATTCAAGTTTGATCATGAGGTTACAGCAATTCAGTCACATCTTTAGGCTCCATTTCTAATTCTAGTTCTCTTGCTATTTCCACCACATCTGCAGTTACTTCCTCCACTGAAGTCCTGAACCCCTCAGAATCATCTCATAGATGACATCTATGATGTTATTTTGACATCCTCTTATGATTTATGAATGTCTTTAATGGTATCAAGAGTAGTGAATCCTTTCCAGAAGGTTTTCAATTTACTTTGCCCAGATCCATCAGAGGAATCACTCTCTATGGCAGCTGTAGCCTTATGAAGTATATTTCTTACATAATAAGACTTTAAAGTCAGAATTACTCCTTGATCCATGGGCTGCAGAATGAATGCTGTGTTAGTAGCTGTGAAGACAACATTCATCTCTTTGTACATCTCCATCAGAGTTCGTGGGTGACCAGGTATGTTGTCAACGAGCAGTAATATTTTGAAAGGAATCTTTTACTGAGCCACAGGTCTCAACTGTGGGCTTGAAATATTCAGTAAAACTTGATGTGAACAGATGTGCTGTCATCCAGCTTTGCTGTTCCATTTCTAGAGCACAGTCAGAATAGATTTAGCATATTTCTTAAGGGGCCTAGGGTCTTCAGAATGGTAAATGAGCACTGGCCTCAACTTCAAGTCACCAGGTGCATAAACCTCTAACAAGAGAGTCAGCCTGTTCTTTGAAGCTTTGAAGGCAGGCATTGACTTCTCTTTAGCTATGAAAGTCCTAAATGGCAACCTCTTCCCATAGAAGGCTGTTTTGGCTACATTGAAAGTCTGTTGTTTGGTGTCGCCACCTTCATCAATGATCTTAGCTAGATCTTGTGGATAACTTGCCTCAGCTTCTACATCAGCACTTACTGCTCTATCTTGTACTTTTATGTTATGGAGATGGCTTCTTTCTTTAAATCTCATGAATCAATCTCTACTAGTTTCAAACTTTTCTTCTGCAGCTTGTTCACCTCTCTTAGGCTTCATAGATTTAAGGAGAGTTAGGGCCTTGCTTTGGATTAGGCTTTGGCTTAAGGGAATGTTATGGCTGGTTTGATGTCTATTCAGACCACTCAAACTTTCTCCATATCAGCAATAAGGCTGTTTTTTTTCTTATCATTTGTGTGTGTCTTAGTCCTTTTGTGTTGCCATAGAAGAATACCTGAGGCTGAGTAATTTATAAAGAAAAGAGGTTTATTTGGCTCATGGTTCTGCAGGCTATACAAGAAGCACAGTGCCATCTACTTCTGGCAATGAACCTCAAGAAACTTTCACTCATGGCAGAAGATGAAGGGGAGCAGGCATCACATGGCCAGAGAGGAAGAAAGGGAGAGAGAGGAGGAGGTGCCAGGCTCTTTTCAACAACCAGATCTCATGGGAACTAAGAGTGAGCAGTCACTCAATTCTGCGAGAATGACACCAAGTCATTCATGAAGGATCTGCTTCCATGAACCAAACAGCTCCCACTAGGCCCACCTCCAACTGTGAGGATCAAATTTTAACATGCAATTTAGAGAGGACAAATATCCACACTGTATCGGTGTGTTTACTGGAGTAGCACTTTTTTTTTTTTTTTTTTGAGATGGAGTCTTGCTCTATCACCCAGGCTGGAGTGCAATGGCGCAATCTCAGCTCACTGCAACCTCTGCCTCCCGGGTTAAAGTGATTCTCCTGTCTCAGCCTCCTGAGTAGCTGCGACTACAGGCGCCTGCCACCACGCCTGGCTAATTTTTGTATTTTTAGTAGAGATGGGGTTTCACCATACTGGTCAGCCTAGTCTTGAACTCCTGACCTCAGGTGATCCACCCACCTTGGCTTCCCAAAGTGCTGGGATTACAGGTGTGAGCCACCGTGCCTGGCCTGGAGTAGCACTTTTAATTTCCTTCAAGAATGCTTCCTTTCTATTCCCAACTTGGCTAATTGGAATAAGAGGCCCAATTTTTGGCCGATCTCAGATTTCAACATGCCTTTCTTACTAAGCTTAGTCATTTCTAGCTTTTGAGTTAAAATGAGAGAAGTGCGATTCTTCCTTTGTTTTTTTTTATTTGAGATGGAAGTCTCATTCTGTCACCTAGGCTGGAGTGCAGTGGCGTGATGTTGGCTCACTACAACCTCTGCCTCCCAGGTTCAGGTGATTCTCCTGCCTCAGCCTTCCAAGTAGCTGGGACTACAGGCATGAGCCATCACGTCCAGCTAATTTTTGTATTTTCAGTAGAGATGGGGTTTCGCCATGTTGGCCAGGCTGGTCTTGAACTCCTGACTTCAGGTGATCCACCCACTTTGGCCTCCCAAAGTGCTGGGATTACAGGCGTGAGCCACTATGCCCAGCCTGACTCTTCCTTTCATTTGAAAACTTAGAGGCCATTGTAAGGTTATTAACTGGCTTAATGTGAATATTGTTGTGTCTCAGGAAACAGGGAGGCCCAAGGAGAGGAAGTGGGGTCAGCCAGTTAGTGGAAAAGTCAGAACGTACACATTTATCATTTAAGTTCACTGACTTATATGGGAGTGGTTTGTGGCACCCCAAACACTGCAATAGTAACATCAAAGATCTCTGATCACAGATCACCATAACAGATATCATAGTAATGAAAATGTTTGAAATATTGCTAGTATTGCCGAAATGTGACACAGGGACACAAAGTGAGTGTGTGCTGTCAGAAAAATGACGCTGATAGACTTGCTTAATGCAGGGTTGCCACAAACCTTCAATTTGTAAAAAACTAAAATATCTGTGAAGAGCAATAAAGTAAGTGCAATAAAGTGAGATGTGCCTGTAGTTAGCCAATTTCCGGCCATCTTCGGTGACTGGGAATCCACTCCCTACTGGACAGTGTCTTTACACAGCTGTAATCATTGTAAAGTTTTCCCTTTCTTCTTTATTTTGATTATTTATTATTTTTAATTTTTTCCCCAGACCTCACAGGGAAGAGTTTTTCCTTTCTTATAAAGGAATGCTTAAGTGAATGATGACACATTCTCATGATGAATTCTTAATGCAGCCATTAAAATGTTAATTAAGAATTTCAGACGGCATGAGAATAATTAGGTAAAAACAAAGACACGAAATTGCGTGTATAATGTTTCAACTATATTTTAACAATACACAAAACAAATTATTTAAAAATATTAATGGCTTTTGCCTCTGGGTGGTGGGATCACAGGGGATTGTTTTTTGCTTGTTTATACTTTTTGTGGTTAAAAGAAATTTTATGGGGATATCTTACTTTATAATTATAGGAACTGGGGAAAACATTTTCCTTTCATAAATATGGAATTTCTTCTCTGATTTATACCTATTGGTTCTCAATATAGGCTCCGAGGGTAACTCAGAACAAATCCTTTTGTTCTCCCATATAATAGCCTTTCAAAAAGTTTAAAGGCAGATTACGTGTTTAAGCATGGCTGTTTATAGATGGGCAAACAGAAATTGTTTTCTTTTTAAAAATTTAGACAGTAAAAATCTGAAACAGTCAGGATGTTTCCATTTCTGTGAGAATGGTACTGTACTGTTATGTAAATACTATGTTTTCCCTCTTCTCTTCCAAAATAAACCATCGAAAGAAAACAAATTTATCACCCTAGGCTTGGTGGTTTTATTGAATTCAACATTTTATGAAACTGGATTTAGTAAAATCAGTTTGAGTTTTCTGAGAGTGTCCCTGAGGTCCTTGGTAAACTTGCACTCTTGTTTTAACGGAATGATCAGGACAAAAAGAGGAACTCCCGGGAAGGATGGGAGCATTGGGCAAATCAGGTGGGTTGTGGAGAGCCTGGAGGGACTTTAACATGGGACAGTACTCAGATTCCCCTGCTCTCTTGTACATTGACACTGACCTTATTTAGAGTCACCATATTAAAGAGATGTTGACCTCTCCAATGCAAAAATGGTATTACTCTATAACTATGTAGTGTAGAGTCAGCATCCCTGGAGTTTAGGGCATAGGTAACCAATCTTCAACAGAAAGCTGAAAAAAGTTTGAAAAAGCATATATCTGTACATGAATTCCCTGTAATACCTCAATGTTACCTACCAAGATTATCTCACTGTCTAATCTTAAGTCAACTCAAAATGGTGAAAGAATTTTTCTGGGGAATGACTCTTTGTAGATTTTTACAGTACTTTTTGTCTTAATTCTTTTTCCTACTAAACTTTGAAACTCTTAGCAATAGTTTTGGGGTAAGTAAATGTTATCCATAAATTTTTATTGATTAACCTGATAAAAGAATTATATAAAAATTAAAAATACCAATCGAAAAATTTAATTCAATAATGAAAGTAGATTATTTCAAACAGAGGCAAATACAGCTATCAATTACATATTTTAAATGGGATTTTTACAAATAATCTGGAAGTTGGTATCATAAACAGTTATGCTGCTTAGGCAGAGCAGTAGATGTGAACACTTCCTTGCATCTGAAACAAGGCTTATTCTTGATCTGTTTCTTTGTTTCCAGATGGTCTCCCAGCTTGAAGCCCAAATATCTGAGCTTGTTGAACAGTTGGGAAAGGAGTCTGGGTTTCACCAGAAAGCTCTCCAGAGGGCCCAGAAAGCAGAGAATATGTTGGAGACTCTTCAGGGTCAGCTGACACACCTGGAGGCAGAGCTGGTTTCTGGAGGTGTTTTGCGAGACAACTTGAATTTTGAGAAACAAAAAGTAATGACCCGAGGGCGTGTCCATGAGTGGAAGCATCTGTTGTAGTATAAAATTTTACCTGAAAATATCCTGAATTTTACAGTATTTAGTTTGGTTAAGTCAATTTCAAGGAACAATGGGTTTGGAGCTTCCTTGATTCAAATTAATTTAATTAAACTCAACAAGTGTTTATTGAATGCCTACCATATATGAGGTCCTAAAGGTTTGGCAAGCTAAAATATGAATAATACACAGTTCCTGATCTTAAAGGCTCATAATTCAATAGGGGAGACAGATACTCAGATAATTTGCTGTACCATAAGTTTATACGTGTTATATGTATTGAATTAATAAAGTGCTGTAGGAACTTCCAGATAAAGGGAAGATTTTATAGGAGAGGAGATAATTAAGTTCATTTTTGAAAGATAAGTCAGATTATAGTGGAGAGAGGAGACAGATACTGTCGGGGAAACAGTTTGAAGAAAGGCATGAAATCTGGCAAGTGCATAGTATATTCAGAGGACGCAAAACGGTGAATCCTCCATGGCTGGAACGTGTTATTCTTGGTGGGTCTGTGGCAAGAGAAAAGACTGGAATGGCTTAGACTATGAAGATGGAGTGTTCTTTACTCTGTAGAATATGAAGTGTGGTAAGTGTGAGCATTGCAGTATTTTATTTTATTTTATGTTTATGTTTATTATTTCTATTTTTTTGAGACAGAGTCTTGCTCTGTCGCCCAGGCTGGAGTGCAGTGGCATGATCTCGGCTCACTGCAACCTCCGCCTCCCGGGTTCACACCATTCTCCTGCCTCAGCCTCCCGAGTAGCTGGGATTACAGGCGCCCACCACCACGCCCGGCTAATTTTTTGTATTTTTAGTAGAGATGGGGTTTCACCGTGTTAGCTGGGATGGTCTCGATCTCCTGACCTCATGATCTGCCCACCTCGGCCTCCCAAAGTGCTGGGATTACAGGTGTGAGCCACCGTGCCAGGCCACATTGCAGTATTTTAGAAAGATAGCGTGATGTCCCCGTGGAGCTGAGATTGTGGCATGGAGGGTCTCGGAAACAATGGCACTGATAAGCCAGCGGGAGAGGAGAGTTAGACGGGAAGAGAAGGAGCCTGCACTGAGGATTCGAATGTGGGGAGACTGTCAGTGATCTTTGAGAGGCAGTTTTGGTGGAGCGGTGGAGAGCAAAAGCCAGTTTGCTTGTGCTGAGGGGAGACTTGAGAGGAAGGGGAGCGACCTCCTAGTAGACCAATGTGAAGTCTGGTGACCAAAGAGAAGAGAGGCATGAGGCAGTGGCTGTGAAAAACAAGATCAAAGAAAGGTTTTGCTGGACAGGATGGGGGGGAAAGTATGGACTGAAAGAGTCTGCAGGAGGGAGTGTGGGAAGGGAAAGGGAGGCACACAGGCTCAAGAGCCTCGATGCCAAATTTGGCATGAAAAATGCCCTAAAGTTGAAACATGTACACTCAAGTAACATATTCCTTTTCATTCTTCTGTACTTAAAACATTGAGGAATCATCATGCCTGCATTGAGGTTGGATATGCAAAGATGTGCCAAAGGTGTCTGTGGAAAATCAAGTCTAGCAGATGAGACAGGGAGATCGGGGCGTAATAGTACAATAGTGCAATTAGTGTGCTTAGTGCAATAGTACAATGGTGCAATAGTGCAATTAGTGCAAATAGTACAATTAGTGCCATGATGGAGACAGGTATAAAATTTAACAGAAACCTGGAAAAAGGAGCAATGACTTTCTGTGTGGTAAGTGAGCCATCTTCATAGAAGAAGGGAGCATTAAAGAATGAGTAGGAATTTGTCAGGCAGAAGAGGTGGGAAGGAATTTGAGGCAGAAAGAATAGCAGGAACAAAGAAGAAATGGAGGTGTGAAAAGATGGCTCAGGAAATGAATGAGGTGCAGGGAGCCTGGGACATGATACTTGGCGAAACCAAAGGCGTGTGACGGCACTGGAGGCAGGTATAGGAATGATCGAGATAGGTCGGTCTAATGACTGAGGCTTCACTGCGTAGGTAATGGGAAGCCAGAGAAGGTTTTTGAGTAAAAGAAAGATTTCCCTCAAGTCAGACTGGCTTAGAGGGTAGCAGGGGTGTCCAACCTTTTGGCTTCCCTGGGCCACATTGGAAGAAGAATTGTCTTGGGCCACACGTAAAATACACTAACAGTAGTGATAGCTGATAAGCTAAAACAAACAAACAACAACAAACACACACACACACACAAAACAAACAAAAAACAACCATGCATAATTTTTGAGGTATCTGCCACCACAGATAAGCAAAAAAGTCCTCGCCTTCCAAGGGTTGGACACAGCTGAGGGAAGGTAGGGAACCCAGTTGGTGGCTCCCTGACTGGTCCAGTTAGATAGTCCAGTTCAGACTAGCCCAGTTCAGAAGATAATAAAGATCTGAACCAAGTAGTGGTTTTGTGAATGGAAATAGGGGATAGATTTGAGAAGTCTGGGAGAGTGAAGGGAGCTTTTTCTATTAGATGTCTGTAAAGGTGTGATGGTGGAAAATTTGATTTTGTAAAGAAATATTGGCTGGGTTTGGTGGCTCACACCTATAATCCCAGCACTTTGGGATGTTGAGGCAGATGGATCGTTTGAGCTCTGGAGTTCAAGACCAGCCTGGGCAACATGGCGAAACCCCATCTCTACAAAAAACACAAAATTTAGCTGGGCATGGTGGCACACACTAGTGGTCCCAGCTACCTGGGAGGCTGAGATGGGAGGATAGCTTGAGCCTGGGAGGTGGAGGTTGCAGTGAGCTGAGATCATACCACTTCAGCCTAGGTGACAGAGTGAGACCCTGTCTCAAAACAAACAAACAAACAAAAAACCAAAAACAGGCCAGATGTGGTGGCTCATGCCTATAATCTCAGCACTTTAGGAGGCTGAGGTGGGTGGATCACTTGAGGTCAGAAGTTCAAGAACAGCCTGGCCAACATAGTGAAACTCCATCTCTACTAAAAATACAAAAAATTAGCCAGGTGTGGTGATGTGTGCCTGTAATCCCAGCTACCCAGGAAGCTGAGGCAGGAGAATCGCTTGAATTTGAGAGGCAGAGGTTGCAGTGAGCCAAGATTGCGCCATTGTACTCCAGCCTGGGTGACAGAGACTCCCTCTCAAAACAAACAAACAAACAAACAAACACAATAAAACAACCACGACCAAACAAAATGAAATATTGCACCTGAGTATGGTAATGTAAATTGGAAGCCATCTAACTGCCTGCTGGACAGCTTCACCTGCATTGTCCGTGAACACCAAAATACACTCAAACCTGAAATGACATCTGCTCAAATTTGTCCCTCTCTTGCTTCAGTCATGGTGGTAATCTGCCTCCATTTGCCCAAGCCATCTTCAACACTTCCCTCTTTTCAATCAATTCCTAAGCACTGTAAATCCTGTCTCCTTACTAGATCTGCAATGCCTCCCCCAACTCTATATCCAGCAGCTGTGCTTTGGCTCTGAGAATTGTGCTCATTAACACAGACTAGGGAAACAACCTACTAACTGAGCTCCCAGCATTGTTCTTTGTGCCTCAGATTTACTATCTTCATTGCTGCCAGGGAGGTCTTAATGAAAGGTATGCCTAATCTTATCTTTCTTTATCTTAAAACTGGTCAGTGGTTCTCTGGGGCCCCCAGGATCAGGTACAGATTCCTTCTTTTTCCATGGCCCCACGTTCTGTGAGCTGGCCAGGTGGCCTCTCCATCTTCCCTCTGCCCTGCAATTTCTCCTGCCAGGAGGGGCAAACTCAGAAGCCTTCTGGGAGTGGCAGGACCCTGGTGGGGTCTGTGGTGATTACGGAGCCTAAAGACCTCCATGCAGATTTGTAGCAGCACTCGTCTGGCGTCCTCCAGCTGCCTCCTACATTGCCCACAGCTATTTTCACCGAGAGAATGTTCTCCTCACCTCCTTCACCTGGCAGCAGCAATCTCTTCGAGATTCAGCTCAAATACCACTTCCTCTGGCAGTCTTCCCTAAGAGACTTACCTATCTTTCCTTTTGCTCTCCAAGCAACATGCATCTGCCTCTCTCATGGTACTTTTTACCATTATTGGATTGTTTTTAAATTTTTTCTTCTCCAAATATACCAAGCTTCTTAAGGCCAGGAAAAATCATTTTTTCCTGTATTTCTCCAGGGCCTAGAGAAAGAGTCAATAAATATTATTTGAATTATAGAAGAAATATATTAAAGGCAAGAATTTCAGGTGGATTGGTATTTCTTCCCTTCCCTTACTATAAATGAATCATTAATTTTAATTGGGATTGTGTTCAAATAACTCTCAGTTATGAAAGCAAATTATGTAAGCTAACTGTCCGTCGTGAATTTTCCGTCGCTAACTGCATATGAAATGCACGTTCTGGTAAGGATGGATAGTATCATGTAAATTGAAAAGCAAAGTTGCACAGAGTTTAAATGCTAAATGCAGGTAATCTGGCAGACTCAAAGACAGTAGAATGCAGTTTCTTATTTATGCTGAACTGTGATTCAAATGAACAATATATACAGTAATCCTTCATTTCTATGAAGTTAAAAGTTTCTAGTAACCTTAATCTTTTGAAATATAGACAAAATCCTTGAAATAGAAACTTTCTCTATGGGGTCTCGGCTTGCTCTTGTCTTAATCCCCTTTTGCCTGTTGTAGTCCTGGCCTAGTAAATGGATGGGTCATATGTAGAAATAGAAAGAAAGAGGGTTTCATACCGTCATGTAATAGGTACTTATCTATTTTATGTAAAATACAAGCAATAGCAGTTAGGTCACTTTCATGGACACAGGTTAAAAATTAAAAATTCCAGATAGCTGATACAGCATTAAACAGTGATAACCTGAGGATGTAGAGACAAAAGCAGTTTATGGTATTGTAGCACAATGCAATAAGTGATATTTGCAATGACTGTGACTTATAAAGAAGAGATAAAATTGTATTCATATGTATGCTATTTGCCAAAATTGGAAAATATACACTTATAAATAATTTCATCCTGATAATTAAAACATAGCTAGTTCTGGGCTTTAAGCTGGTGTGCTTCAGTTGGCAGAAAGTTGTACCTATTTAAACATTTAATTGCCTGAAAATGCCAGATGGATAAGTTATTGCAATCAGAAGAAAATATCAAAGATAAAACCCAAATCATAAAATGATGATATAGAAAACTCATTGATTGATTTATTCATCCAGCAAGCACTTAGTAAGCATTGTCCTATGTGTGGACTTGCCAGATAAACCACAGAAATCAAGCAGAGGAAAACCTTTAAATAGCTTTCTAACTGTAGACTGCTAAAATATGAATCTTGACTTCCTTTATACAGCGCTGTTTTAGGGGAGAGGTGTTCATTTAACCTGGATGCATTAAACAATTTTTTTTTTTTTGAGGCGGAGTCTTGCTCTGTCGCCCAGGCTGGAGTGCGGTGGTGCAATCTCGGCTCACTGTAAGCTCCGCCTCCCGGGTTCACACCATTCTCCTGCCTCAGCCTCCCGAGTAGCTGGGACTACAGGTGCCCACCACCACGCCCAGCTAATTTTTTTGTATTTTTAGTAGAGACGGGGTTTCACTGTGTTAGCCAGGATGGTCTCCATCTCCTGACCTTGTGATCTGCCCTCCTCAGCCTCCCAAAGTGCTGGGATTACAGGCATGAGCCACCGCACCTGGCCCTGCATTAAAAAATTTTAAAGAAATTTTCTAAAACATCTTAATTAATAAAAAAGACCCCAAAATGTTGTTCGAAATTTTGTTTGTATGGTGAGCTTTGAGTTTGGAGTGCTATGTAGAGCCTAAGAAGAGTAAAGTGGCAACTGGCTAAGTTGCCAGTGACCACCTTTGAGGCCAGGGCCCAATTAGGTGGGAAAAATTCCCAAGGAAGGTGCATGGGTGGGTGTGTTAGTCCATTTTCACACTGTTGACAAAGACATAGGCTGGGCACGGTGGCTCATGCCTGTAATCCTAGCACTTTGGGAGGCCAAGATGGGTGGATCACCTGAGGTCAGGAGTTTGAGACCAGCCTGGCCAACATGGTGAAACCCCGTCTCTGCTAAAAATACAAAAAAATTAGCCAGGCATGGTGGCACGTGCCTGTAATCCCAGCTACCTGGGAGGCTGAGGCAGGAGAATTGCCGGAACCTGGGAGGCGGAGGCTGCAGTGAGCCAAGATCAAGCCACTGTACTCCAGCCTGGGTGACAGAGGAAGACTCTGTCTCAAAATAAATAAATAAATAAACAAATAAATAAATCAGACATACCTGAGGCTGGGTAATTTATAAAGAAAAAGAGGTTTAATGGACTCACAGTTCCACGTGGCTTGGGAGGCCTCACAGTCATGGTGGAAGAGTAAGGGATGTCTTACATGGTGGCAGGCAAAGAGAGAGAACGAGAGCCAAGCAAAAGGGGTTTTCCCCTTATAAAACCATCAGATGTCATGAGACTTACTCACTACCATGAGAACAGTATGCGAGAAACTGCCCCCATGATTCAATTATCTTCCACTAGGTCCTTCCCACAACATGTGGGAATTATGGGAGCTACAATTCAGGATGAGATATGAGTGGTGACACAGCCAAACCATATCAATGGGTGGATCCCAGGGGCTAGATTAGCCTGAGAGGGGCGTGGTTGCAGCAGCAAGTTGTCGAAGCAGAGAGATGAAGATGTCATCAAACATAGCCAAATGTGTTGTTTGGCAGAGTTAAGAAAAGTATATAATATTCGATTGAACATGAACATCAAGGGCTAGGAGAGTCAAGAGCATTCAGACAAAGGGTAGGCAGGGAACTGGCAGGGTGGTTCAGGAATTTATTACCACATATGGGTCAGAGTCCATGCCCTGCTCCATGCTCTCTACAAAGGAGAATTACCTGTAAGCTTGGGAGAAAGAGGAAGAGATTCTGTGAGATCACCCATTAACTTTGACTTTCATGTCCCGTTTTTGTTTCTGTTCTTGGGTTTAGTATCTTAAATTTCTGGATCAGCTTTCTCAGAAAATGAAGTTGGACCAGATGGCTGCCGAACTTGGCTTTGACATGCGGCTGGACGTGGTTTTAGCTCGAACAGAGCAGCTGGTTCGTCTTGAGAGCAACGCAGTCATTGAGAACAAGACCATTGCCCAAAATTTGCAGAGAAAGGTAGGGGATATTGAAACTTGCTAGTATTGAGAGAAGAAATTTCTGAAAAACCCAAACATTGAAAAATAATGTACTGCCACCATGTTTACCAGTGTAGCTAGGAAGCATCTTATAAAAATATGTATTTAGAATTGGAGGCTCAATTTCAAGTCTGAAGAGTTGGTAAGTGTATCTGTCACCTAAGGTTGTGTTTCACTGTGTGTAATGGGTACCCACAATGGCAGTGACTTAAGCAAGTAGAAGTTTTTTGTTGTTGTTGTTTGTTTGTTTTTTCTCACACAAATTCCTGGAGACAGGAAGTTGGGGGCTGGTGTGGCAACTATCCTCTGTAAAGTCTTCAAGGAACCAGGCTCATTTCAGCTGATTCACTTCCCATCCCTAGGGTGATCCTTATTCTCATGGTTCCAAATGGTGCCCAGAACCATTATATCTGTGTTCAAGATAGAAGAGAAGAAAGGAGTGAAGAATAGGGCTGCAAAAGAATGAGCAGAGGCATCTTTTGAAAAAGGCACTCAGAATTTGCTACATGAACTTTTGTTTATATCCCATGGCCAGAATATGTTTTGGTGGTCAAACCTAGCTGCAAGGGAGGCTTGCAAATGTAGCCTTTACTCTGGGTAGCCATTTACCTAGCTAGAAAAAAATTCACAGTTTCTATTACTTTGGGAGAAGAGGAGACCTGGGGGGACATTTAGCAGCCTCTGCATTTGTAAACTCAGCTGCACTAGAAAGTCTAGCAGAGAGAGAAGGGCTTACTTTTCTTCACTCAAAGGAAGAGTTAGAAACAGTTTAGACTAAATCAATGAATGAATAGATGAAAGGGATAAAATATAATTATTAGTTACATAATTATTGGTATTGGAGAAAGAATTAGGAAAACATAGATGTATTCTTATAATAGTTCTTAGGAGAGAAATGCTATGATACAATTCCAGTGTAGATGCTGTATAATGAGTCACATCTGGGCTCCCAATTTGGTTCCATCAAGCTGTGTGACCTTGAACAAATTATACACCTCTCTGTCTCTGTTTCCTCATATTTAAGATGGGGATGCTATATACCCCAAGGAGTTGTTAGTTTTTAATAAATAACATTTTCAAACCCTTGGCTCACAGAAGATGCTGTATTCATGTTTGGCTTCTTCTCCACTACCATATCTTGAGAAATATTTTATAAAAGATAGCATACAAACCCTATTACCATTAGAGACATTAAATTCAGCTATGATTCTTTCCAAAGTTCTGCTCAGATAATTGATTCTTTTTCTCAGTATCCAACACCATTACTTCTTAATAATTATATAATTATTAAACTTACCAGTTTATAGAATTTACCAGTGTAAAATTGCAATGGAGTGGAATTTTCTTTTCTTTTCTTTTTTTTTTTTTTGAGACAGAGTTTCGCTCTTGTCACCCAGGCTGGAGTGCAATGGTGCGATCTCGGCTCACTGCAACCTCTGCCTCCTGGGTTCAGGTGATTCTCCTGCCTCAGCCTCCCGAGTATCTGGGATTACAGGCACCTGCAACCATGCCTGGCTAATTTTGTATTTTTAATAGAGACAGGGTTTCTCCATATTGGTCAGGCTGGTCTCGAACTCCTGACCTCAGGTGATCCACCCGCCTTGGCCTCCCAAAGTGCTGGAATTACAAGCATGAGCCACCATGCCCAGCCTGGAGTGGAATTTGACATGAAGAAGCTTAAGAAAGGGAATTTGATTAGAGAAATATTAAAAAGGCCTTGTTCAAAAATGATCTGGGTATGGACACAGCTGTCACTGTTAGGCAGGATACTCAAAGCAGCATTTCAGTAAGTCTTTCCACCTGTTACCACTTTACAAGTGCAGAGTAGATAATTAGGGGAACTTTGATGGTCTTCAGCTTGAACACTTGATAATATATGATTCTGATGCTGATGTTTATAGCAGATGACAGAGGTTTCTGTACTTAATATTCCATCTACTAATTGTGACATGTGGAGCCCAGGAAGATTCTTCCCCCTCTAGAGTCCATAGTCATTTTCTTAAATATCACTCTAATTTCCTTTTTTAGGTTTGGTTACCAATGATAAATGATGTTTGAGGAGCTATCCTCTGCTTAGTTTGTGGACCTTACAGGCCAGACATATAATAAAGACCAAGAAACCTTCTTACAGTCCCTTTTATTTCTCAGATTTTATATGTATAAGCAAAGCTTTAAAGCAAAGCTTACTTAAAAATCTCCTTGGTATATCTTACTTTAAAAATATATCAACTCTCAGCCAGGTGTGGTGGCTTACACCTGTAATCCCAGCACTTTTGGAGGCTGAGGCAGGTGGACCTCTTGAACCCAGGAGTTCAAGGCCAGCCAAGGAAACACGGTGAAACCCTGTCTTTACAAAAAAATACAAAAATCAGCTGGGTGTGGTGGCATGCACCACAAGTCCCAGCTACTTGGGCGGCTGAGAGGTGGAAGGATTGCTTGAGCCTGAAAGGGAGAGGCTGCAGTGAGCTGTGATCATGCCACTACACCCCAGCCTGCACAATAGAATGAGACCCTGTCTCAAAAAAAAAGTTGATATATATCCACTCTCATGTTGGGAGCCACCTGTTCCAGTTCTAAGGGATTGAAATGAGCCAGTCTAGGTTTACAGTACTCACTTGCATTGTATCTTATTTCAGAAAATGCCAGTGCAGATATTGTGGCCGTTAGATGTTGGACAGGATTTTGTCTCTCTGTCTTATTATATTCTGCTCTGATAAACTCATCTGAGGAGTTTTTTAAAAGTAATTTTACAATTTTGTGATGATGCACATAATGTTAGAGAGCATCAGATGTGGAAAGCTGACTCCTCCGCACATTTTCTGGGGCTCTTTTGTCTCAGATTTTAGGTATGCAATTAATTCCTGGAAAGGGTATGAATAAAAAATGCAATCAGGAAAAGGAATCCAATGACTTTTTTGATGGTTTACAAATTACTCTTATTGAGGTGTAGATAGAGATCAACATTATCTGGGTAACTCATTTATATTTACTATTGTTCAATTATTAAAAAAAAAATCCCTGTTTGCATCAAACCAGCTAAAGACACAGAAAGAGAGACTGGAGAGCAAGGAATTACACATGAGCCTCCTCCGGCAGAAAATAGCCCAGCTGGAGGAGGAGAAGCAGGCACGCACGGCCTTGGTGGTTGAGAGGGACAACGCGCATCTTACCATCAGGAACTTGCAGAAGAAGGTAGAGAGGCTGCAGAAAGAGCTGAACACGTGTCGAGACTTGCACATCGAGCTCAAAGCCAAACTGGCCGACACCAATGAACTGAAGGCAAGTGCTTGGCTTCATTTTATTGTTGCTTTTTGCTGGTTACTGTCAATGTTTTATGCAAAAGAATGACAGCTTTATCAGGACACGCCAGAAGAAGAAAGATGAAAGCTTCCTCTGATTTTCTAGAATTATGGGAAAAATGCAAAAATGACACAAATCAGGGTACATATCCATTCAGTGTCTCTTCAATATCTGAAGTGAAGCCATCATTGCTAGGTGAAAAGTCAGTCAAAAAGTGGTGATGTTTCCTTTTTTAAAATTTTTTTGAGGAGGAGTTTCGCTCTTGTTGCCCAGGCTAGAGTGCAATGGTGTGATCTTGGCTCACCACAACCTCCTCTTCCTGTGTTCAAGCGATTCTCTTGCCTCAGCCTCCTGAGTAGCCAGGATTACAGGCATGCGCCATCACGCCCGGCTAATTTTGTATTTTTAGTGGAGATTGGGTTTCTCCATGTTGGTCAGGTTGGTCTCGAACTCCTGATCTCAGGTGATCCGCCCGCCTTGGCCTCCCAAAGTGCTGGGATTACAGGCGTGAGCCACTGCGCCTGGCCTTATAAAAAATTTTTTCGAGACTGAGTCTCACTCTATTGTCCAGGCTAGAGTGCAGTGGCATGATCTTGACTCACTCACTGCAAACTCTGCCTGGGTTCAAGTGATTCTCCTGCTTCAGCCTCCCAAGTAGTTGGGATTACAGGTGTGCACCACCACGCCATGCTAATTTTTTTGTATTTTTAGTAGAGACAGGGTTTCACCATGTTGGCCAGACTGGTCCCCAACTTCTGACCTCAAGTGATCCGCCTGCCTCAGCCTCCTGAAGTGGTGGGATTACAAGTGTGAGCCACTGCGCCTGGCCAAAAAGTGGTGATGTTTTAAGTCCAGAAAAGAAATACATTTCTCCAAAGTGTTGGTGACTGCTATTAGTGATGATGCAGGGATTAATCACATTGGAATTTGCTTAGGAAGAAATGAGAAAATGGGCACAACTGTTTGCTGAAAAGAGTCAGGCAGGCAAGGGTATTTATGTTGTGCTCTGTAGGATACATCATTACCAAGTCCAGTGGAGAAGGTCACCAGAACTGGGGAGACAGTTCCCATATTCAAGGTGTTCAACTTCTAATGAAGGCAGAGCAAAAAGAAATGGAAACTTACAAGAATTTAATCAAAAGATTTACGTGTCATGCATGTGTGCCACTGGCAATAATATGTAACTTAATATGCACACATCATCCTCAGCAGGTGTGCAAGTCGCAAGTACAGTGGACAATAACATCCTGGCTCTTTGCAGACAATGCTCTGAAACTGCTTTTTGGAAGGTTTCCGAATCTGGAAACAGACAAGCAGGGAAAAAGAATCTGGAATTAAGCCAGCCCTTGAACATGTGTAGTGGGGACCATGTTTTAGAAAATATTTTCCACTGTAGTTTCCCTTCTGAGTAGTTTTCTTTTCCCTGCTGAAGCCCTTCTGCCATTGGGGCTAGACTGCCAAGTTGAAGCGTACTTCCTTGGAGAAGGGGAGAATGGGCACCCCCCAGAGAAGGGCACATATCTGAATACAAGGAAGGGGAGAAGCAAGGGAAAGCATCTGAGGTGGTGCCATGGGTGGGGAGGAAATATCAGAGGTAAATCCCCTCAACAGTCCCTTTGCAACTTGAGACTGACCTTTAGTGGGGATTTGGAATAGGGTGAAATAGTATCAGCTGCTCTAACCCTGGCTGGAAGAGGCTGCAAATGGTGATGAATCTTGGGGGCCTAGATTGCACCTCAATTCCCTGGAGCCTGGAGTTCCATTTTCACTAGTGAGGGATATGGATGACAGCTGAAACGCAAGCTGGAGAGCTCATTACAGGAGCATATGGGGGTGTTCCCTTCAACTGAGGGACAAAGTGACCCTCCATCAGAGGCCCTGGGGTCATCACCTAGGCTGTGGCCCAATAGCAGCTACAGCTGAGCCTTGAATTAGCTGAGACCAGTGATGTGGCCTTGACTCTGGTGAGAGACCCTCACAAATTTCACAAGTCAAATAATAGATATAGGAGAGATTCAGGGGCAGCATGAGGGCCAGAATCACTTTTTCTAAAATCACAAGGACTTTCCTCCACCCAGTTATCATCTCAGAAAGAAGGAGGGGAGAGAAGAATCCCCTAAAGATGGCATTGTATGAACAAAAACAAATTTTAAACCCAAAGAAATGCAGTTAGCTGCAAATACCATCTGCTCTAACCATTTGGGATGATGGTAGTGGGGAGTTTGTTTCCTGTATCCAAAGGACTATGCAGATTATCCTAAAGTTAATGTGGCTGGGACGTTGCACCAGCTGCTCCTGATTGTAGGATGTGCGGGTGTTCATCCCTAGGCCAGAGGCACTCATCCCCTCTGACATCTTTGCTTATAAGGATACAGGAGTACTACTTTGTTAGAGAGAATAAAGGGCCTTTGGACACTTCCAAAGAAGCTAGAAAAGAAAAGTTAAAGAAATGGAAACCAGTGGTAAGACAGCTAATAGTTGGAGAATGTCATTGAACAAAATAGGAAAAGGAACCTCATCATTATAGCCAATGTGTGATGCACACCTTTGAAAAGGAAACAAAATTTGGGGCTTTAGAGAACAATAAGGAGAATTTGCAGACCTGATCTAACACTTTTGAAGAATTTCTCTTACCCATAGGGAGGTGGTTGCATGTAGACAAGGATATGGCAAAATCAGAGCTGTACAGTGTTTCTTGAACTCAGACTGAAAAATCAAACAGTCTTCTGTCTTTGCCAAGACTTTATAAACATAGATTACCTCCTAGTGCTGTCATGGTATTTGGTACAACATTGCTTCTGATCAAACAACAGTTGTTTGGAGTAGAGGATGAGGATGAGTGACAGTCAATGCAATAATAGGTGAATAGGAGGTCTGATTGGCTGCTGCTGATGCCTTGATAATGTCTGGGAGTTGGGGAGGGGAAGAAGCTGAGCAGTGGAAAGGGGCTGGATCACATGGAGCCTTATGTGTCACACTAAGATGTTTGGACTTATCCTCTGGGTCCTGGGGAGCCATTAGAGGATAAAATTGTCAGGAAAGAGACTGAGAAGAAACAGAGAGAGAGATAGGGAGAGAGCAGAATGAGGCTGTGGTCAACTATACCAAGTACAGCAGTGAGATAATGACTGAAGGAGTGTCCACTATACTTGGCTTTGGAAAATCTGTGAGTCAAGCATGTACAGATCATGGTGGTAGTGGGTGAGGGTTTTGAGAATAAGTCAAATTTCAGGGATGAAAGAGAAATGAAAACAAAGACAGTGCAATACCCTTCTGGGATACTTGGATGAAAAGAAGAGTTAGGAAAGTAAATAAAGTTGGCTTGCATATTTACTTGGTTGCCTTATTTTGAATAGACAGATCCACATACTTTTACAGATAAGATAATAGGAAAGGTATAGGAGAGACTTGGTTTGACTGACTCAAGAATTACTCAGGCCCCTACACATTTCAAAGGAATGTTAAGTCTTCCTTCCAGTGTAGAACAGAGATCTCTCTAACTTGTTAACACAGTAAGTGTCAACTTCATGCATTTATGAGATATCAAATACAGAATATATTTTTGTTTTGTATTTGGTACAAATCCAAAATATCAGACTTCTGAAATCAATTTCCAAGACAGATTATCGATATCAGCTATCCACCATTGTACATTGCCTTAAGCTTGTCCCTGTATTAATTTCACTATTCATAAAGCAATATTTCTGAACATTAGCAAAAATAGCTTTACTGTATTAATTTCTTAGGGCTACCCAACTACCACAAACTGGGTGGCTTAATACTCAATCCCGCTAACAGTCCTTGGTTTATAGCTGCATAATTCCAATCTGTGCCTCCCCTTCACGTGACCTCCCCCTGTGTGTCTCTTCTTTTCTGTCTCTTATAAGGACACCCATTGTTGGTGTTAGGGCCCATCCTAATTCAAAATGATCTCATCATGAGACTCTTACCTTAATCATTACCTGCAAAGGCCCTTATCTAAATAAGGTCACACTCCGAGGTTCTGGGTGGACACAGCTTTTGGGAAGGCACTACTCAAACCACTACACTTATTAAATTAACAATTTTACCACTCTTAGAGGGACAATATAAAATAATAATTTGAATTACATTTCTATGGTTTTTTTAAAATGAGAAATATTTACATGCCATAAAGTTTATTTTTTAAAGTGTATAATTGAATGGTTTTTAGTATATTGACAAGGTTGTACAAACATCACCACTATCTAATACCAGGACTTTGCATCACTTCTCCCACATCCTCCCCCAAAATCCCACACCCATCCACAGTCATTCTTCATTTACCCTTTCTTCAGCTTCTGGTAACCAGTCATCTTTCTGTTTTTATAAATTTGTCCATTCTGTAATTGTATATAAATGGAACCATATAATATGTGGCCTTTGTCTCTGGCTTTTTGTATTAGTCTGTTTTCCTGCTGCTGATAAAGACATACCTCAGACTGGGTAATTTCCAAAAGAGGTTTAATGGATTTACAGTTCCACATGGCTGGGAAGGCCTCATAATCATGGCAGAAGGTTAAAGGCACTTCTTACATGGCGGTGGCAAGAGAGAATGAGAGCCAAGTGACAGGGGTTTTCCCTTATAAAACCATCAGATCTCGTAAAACTTATTCACTATCATGAGAAAAGTTGGGGGAAACCACCTCCATGATTCAGTTATCTCCAACTGGGTCCCTCTCAAAACATATGGGAATTATGGGAGCTACAATTCAAGATGGCATTTGGGTGGTGACACAGCCAAACCATATCACTTCTTTTACTTAGTATGAGTATACTTAATATTTTCAAGGTTCATCCCATGTTGTACCATGGATCAGTACTTCATTCCTGTATTGGTCAGTGTTCTCCAGAAAAACAGAAGCAATTGGTCAGTGTTCTCCAGAAAAACAGTGTGTGTGTGTGTGTGTGTGTGTGTGTGTGTGTATGTGTGTTTGTGTGTGTATACAGACAGATATATGTAGATATAAATATCTACATCAGTCTATCAATCATCTCTCTATCTATATAGAGAGATTTATTTTAAAGAATTGGCTCACGCAATTATGGAGACTAGCAGGATAGGCTGACAGACTGGAGACCCAGGTAGAGCTGATATTGTAGTAAAAATATGAAGACTGGCAGATTATCCTTGTGTTCAGGGAAGCTCATTGTCTTGTGCTGCTTATGCCTTCAACTGATTGGATGAAGCTTACCCACATTATGGAGGGCACTCTGCTTTATGCAAAGTCTACCCATTTAAATATTTGACCAAATATCTGGGCATGATTGCCCAGCCAAGTTGATACATAAAATTAACCATCATAATTCCTTTTTATGGATGAGGAATATTTCATTGTATGGATATACCACATTTTGGTTGTCCATTCAGCATTTGATGAGCGTTTAGACTGTTTCCACTTTTGGCTATTCTGAACAAGGCTGCTATGAACATTTGGGTCAAAGCTTTTGTACTCGTTTCTATGTCTGTTTCAAAACCATGATTGAAGACCTTGATGCCTAGGTTATATAAATCTTCTGTTTTAAGACCCAGGCTGTAAATTTACTCCGAATTCTAGACCAAGAAAAAGTAGACCTTTCCAGATACTATTATATTTTAATTTGGCAGGCAAACATAAGTATAATAGAAATCCTTTTTGCAAGTAAAATGTTTTTTCATGAATTCCCCTACCTGTATTGAGTTAAAATAATTTTATTATATTTACAATGTACAAACTTAAAACTACATAGAAATTTCTTAATCTTATTATGTTTCTTAATATTATGAAATCCATATCAGTTCAAAAATCAAAACAAAGGTTAAAATAGAATTTTAAAAATTAGGGATATTAATTCAATGTGATAGATTATTTTACTAAAATCACCATTGATATGGTTTGGCTCTGTGTCCCTACCCAAATGTCATCTTGAATTGTAATCCCCATATATTGAGGGAGGGAGGTGATTGGATCATAGGAGCGGTTTTCCCCTTGCTGTTCTCATGATAGTGAGTTCTCATGAGATCTGATTGTTTTATAAGTGTTTGACAGTTCCTTCTTCACATGCTCTCACTCTTACCTGCCACCATGTAAGACATGCCTGCTTCCCCTTCTACCATGATTGTAAGTTTCCTGAGGTCTCCCCGGCGATGCGGAACTGTGAGTCAATTAAATTTATTTCTGTTATAAATTACCCAGTCTCAGATATTTCTTTCTTTTTTTTTTTTTTTGAGATGGAGTTCCGCTCTTGTTGCCCAGGGTGGAGTGCAATGGCACAATCTCGGCTCACTGCAACCTCCACCTCCCAGGTTCAAGCGATTCTCCTGCTTCAGCCTCTTGAGTTGCTGGGATTACAGGCGTGTGCCACCATGCCCGGCTAGTTTTTTTGTATTTTTAGTAGAGATGGGGTTTCACCATGTTGGCCAGGCTGGTCGTGAACTCCTGACCTCAGGTGATCCCCCCTCCTCGGCCTCCTAAAGTGCTGGGATTACAGGCATGAGACAACGTGCCCAGCTGGGTATTTCTTTATAGCATGGACTATATACTATCCATTAATGGACTAATACATCCATTAATAAGAATGTGTGGTACCAACTGCTCATGATGCAAGTTCTTTTGAGTTTGGCATGTTTAAAGTTTATTATCTTTTGAGTTTGGCATGTTTAAAGTTTATTATCTTTTGAGTTTGGCATGTTTAAAGTTTGTTTTCCCTAAGGGTATAGGAGTTATTGTACCATGTGTTTTATTTTAATACTGCAGATACTTTATTTGTACCTATGCCATGACATAGTTTGGCTTTCACTTTGCATGAACACATTATTTATGTATTAACTCTGCCTTTACCATTTTCTTATTAGCCCAGGATAACTACTAATTGGCACAAACATAGCCTTATACACAAATGCAAATGCCAAGTACTGAAATCATGTGGCAGAATGGCAGAAGATGAAGAAAGTGCTTTGTGTAATTTATATCATGCTAGGTGCTTTATGGCCTGCATCAGTTATCATTAGTTTCAGCTCAATATATTGAAACACCCCATGATATCAGTGGCTTAGAGAGGAGAGGCATTTATTCCCTTCTCACTGGAAAGAAGCACCTGGTGACCTCAGTTTTCAACCTTCTGCTTCAGTATCCTAGCAATGGCTTTAGTCCTCAATGCCATCTTCTAGGCCAAGCTAGCTGCTGGGGCTCCAGCTTCACTCTAGTCATCAGGAAGGAGGGACAGTGGAAGGACACCCTGTGTGCTGCTTTCCAGGAATGATACAACACTTCTTATGTCTCCATTGGCCAGAACTTAGTAACTTAGTCCCTGGACCTCATTTAAGTGAAGTCGGTCTGAGAAATGGGTCTTTATTCTGTACAGTAAGAAATAAAGTAAGTAGCTATTTGGTGGAGAGCCATCAGCTATCAGCCTATATCATGTGGCCAAACCTTAGTAGGGAGCTATGGCCGAAGATCAGCAGTCAGATAACCAAAAACTAGTGGAAAGCTCATTATCTTCATTGCACTCTTTCAAGGAAACACCAAAAGGGATTAACATTCTTCAGCCACCTGTGAAGTTCTCTCCCACTTTCTAACTCTCTTTATATCTCCCACACAAGACAGCATCTCCCCACATTCCTTCCCCACTCCAGAACCTTCTCCAACCCAATGAGTATAGCCTTTCTTAATTTTTTTCCCCTGAGCTCCCATCTCATACTCAGCTCCCATGATGTAGATCCATTGGATTTCTGGGACTGCTTTGAGCTTTTCCCACTTCTGAACGTATACAGCAAGCAGATCTCCAGCAAGAGGCATGCTCCTGGGGGTCAGATGGTGAAGGAGTGGAGGGGTGTGTCCTTATTAGGAGCTGAGAAAGGTGTGTTGGTTAATGGCTACAACATTACAGCTGGATAGGAGGAATAGGTTTTAGTGTTCTATAACACTGTAGGATGACTATAGTTAACAATACTTTATTGTATACCTTCGAATAGCTAGAAAAGAGGATTTTGAATGTTTCCAACACAAAGAAATGGTAAATGTTTAAGGCGATGGATAATGCTAATTGCCCTGATTTCGACACGTGCTCTTACGGTAGGGAAGGAGGGGAAGTGAGCCCAGACTGCAAATCTGAACATTCATCTTTGATTTCTGCTACATTCCTGCTTAGTTACACCTTTTTCTTTCATTTTTAGTTTCACATAACAACTGTACATATTTTTGGGATACAGAGTGATATTTTGATGCATATATACAATGGATAATGAACAAATCAAGGTAATTAGTGTATCCATCACCTCAAATATTTTATCATTTATTTTAGTTGGAAACATTCAAAATCTTCTCTTCTAGCTATTTGAAAATGTACAATAAATTGTTGTTAACTAGAATCACCCTATAGTGCTTTAGAACGCTAAAACTTATTCCTTCTATCCAGCTGTAATTCTGTATCCATTAACCAACCTTTTCCTGTGCCCTGCCCCCACCCTTCCCAGCCTCTAATAACCACAATTCTACTCTCTGCATCTATGCACTCAACTTTTTTAGCTTTTACATATGAGTGAGAATATGTGGTATTTATCTTTCTGTACCTGGCTTATTTCACTTTACATAATGTCCTCTAGACTCATCCATGTTGTTGTGAATGACAGGATTTCATGCTTTATTATGGTAGAATAGTATTGATACATGGATTGAGGATGCCTCAAGCCTGTGTTTGCCTCAGCTCTAGTCAATGATTGGAGCATTGCCTATCCCAAATGGGAAATGTCGCAAAGGGGATATTCTGGCAGTGTGGGAGGCTAGCGAGGGTTCACGCCCAGGAGATGTATGGAACATACCTCCTACACTGTGGTCCTGCTGAACAGATGCCATTCTGATTTGGCGTTTCCTTCAGTCAAGTTACAGAGCTGTCTCCCCTGTTTGTCTCTGGCTGTCCTCTGATATATTTTTCCCTTCAGGCACTCAAAGTAGCTGCTTTCTGTGGGTTGAGGCAGGAACTGGCCTCTTACCAGGGAACTTAAGATGTTGGGGAAGTTGGTTGTTCACCTTGATCTTACTTTTTCCATTGTAGAAACCATGAGTCTGGGGAGGTTTTCTGCACTTGTGGTGCTGGGAAGGTTGTGGGGAGGGGCATTGTGGCTATGGAAGTCTGATTTTCTTACTCTCTGTTTAGAGTTTTTTCACTTCTCTCTGGCTCCAGGAACTGTCTCATCTTTATATTTGAGTTCTGGGCTATTGCTGGTGATAATCTTGGTGCTGCATATTTGTTTTTGTTTTTGTATATCTTGGAGTTCCGGGGGAACAGTGCCACCAGCTTGCTTCTATGCCGCCAATTTTTTTTTTTTTGAGACAGAGTCTTACTCTGTTGCCCAGGCTGGAGTGCAATGGCGTGATCTCAGCTCACTGCAACCTCTGCCTCCTGAGTTCAAGCAATTCTTCTTACTCAGCCACCCAAGTAGCTGGGATTACAGGTACGTGCCATTACGCCTGGCTAACTTTTGTATTTTTAGTAGAGACGGGGTTTCAGCATTTTGGCCAGCATGGTCTCGAACTCCTGACCTCAGGTGATCCACCCACCTGTGCTGCCCAAGCTGTTGGGATTACAGGCGTGAGCCACTGCACCTGGCCTATGCCACCATTTTGAAAACAAAAATCTTTTTATCATTTTGATGTAGGCATTATTGCTATAAATTTTTCTCTTAGTACTGCTTTTGCTGTATTTCACGGGTTTTAATATGTTGTGCTTCTATTTTCATTTGTTTCAAGAATTTTTTGGATTTTCTTCTTAATTTCTTCCTTGACTCCATTTGTCATTCAGGTGCATGTTGTTTAATTTCCATGTATTTGTAGAATTTCCAAAGTTTCTCTTGTGATTGATTTCTAATTTTAGTCCACTGTGGTCTAAAAAGATACTTGGTATGATTTCTATTTTAAAAAATTCGTTGAGACTTGTTTTGTGGTCTAACGTATGGTTTATCATGGAGAATATTCCATGTGCTGATGAGAAGAGCATGTATTCTGCAGTAGTTGAATGAAATATTCTGTAAATGTTAATTAGGTCAAATTGTTCCATAGTATAGTTTATGTCCAAGAATTCTTTGTTGATTTTTCTGTCTACAGGATCTGTGCAATACTGAGTGTGAGGTGTTGAAGTCCTCAACTATTATTATAATGGAATTTATCTCTCTTGTTATCTCTAACAATATTTGCTTTATGTATCTGGGTGTGTTGGATACATATATATTTACAATTGTTATATCCTCTTATTGAATTGTTCTTTTCATCATTATATAATCACCTTTTTCATCTTTTTCTTACTTAAAATTTAGCTTGTTTTCTAAGTATAGCTAGTTCTGCTTGATTTTGGCTTTTGTTTGCTTAAATTATCTTTTTCTGTCTGTTCACATTCAGTCTATGTGTCTTTACAGGTGAAGTTGATTTCTTATAGGCAGCATATAGTTGAGTTAAAAAAAAAATCCATTTAGCCACTAATTGGAGAGCTTAGACCATTTACATTCAATGTTATTACTGATAAGTAAGATCTTGTTATTGCCATTTTGTTGTTTGTTTGTGGTGGCATCAGTAGAGCAGGCACTTGAGACAGAAAAATATCCCCTACTAAGTGTGGGTCTACAGGGGTTGACCTTGGAGAGAAATGTATTTTCAGTCTATATTTTTTAATTGAGGAATTTAAACTATTTACATTCAAGGTTGTTATTCATAAGTGAGGACTTACTCCTTTCATTTTGGTAAATGTTTTCTGGTTTTTAATATATCATTTGTTCCTTTTTTCCTCTCTTATTGTTTATCTTCGCAGTTTGCAGTTTGGTGATTTTTGTAGTGATAACATTTGATTCCTTTCTCTTTCCCATTTGTGTATCTGCTTTAATAGTGAGTTTTAACTTTCATGTGTTTTCATTCTGGTAAATATCTTTTTGCTTCTAGATGTAGGACTCAAACATTTCTTCTTGCGCTTGTCTAAGGGTGTTGAGTTCCCTCAGTTTTTGCTTGTCTGGGAAAAAGAATAACTTTGTTGGCTGTGTATTGTTGATAGGCATTTTTTTTTTCCTTTTAGCACTTTGAATCCCATTCTCTCCTAACCTGTAAGGTTTCTCTTGAGAAATCCACTGTTAATCTGATGGAAGTTCACTTATATGTGACTTTATGCTTTTCTTTTGCTGTTTTTAGAATTCTCTTTTTGTCTTTGACTTTTGACTTTTAGACTATAATGTGCCTGAGAGAGGTTTTTTGGGTTGAAACTATTTGGGGATCTTTGAGCTTCCTGTCTCTGTCTGTCTATATCTCTCACAAGACTTGGGACATTTTCAACTAGTATTTCATTGAATAGGATTTTAATGTGTTTTCCATCCCTTTTCCTTCTGTAACTTCCAGTAATGCAAATATTTGTTCACTTAATGGTGTACCTATGCCACATAGACTTTCTTCATTATTTTTTCTTTTTTGGACTGGGTTATTTCAAGAGACCTGTTTTCAGGTTTAGAAATTATTTCTTCTGCATGATCTAGTCTATTGTTGAAGCTCTCAATAATGTTTTTAATTTTATTAATTGAATTCTTCAGTTCCAAGACTTAACCTTGGTTCTTTTTCTTATATTTATTTCTTTGCTGACTTTCTTATTCAGATCATGATTTTTTCTTATTTCATTGAATTATCTCTTTTATTTCATTGAGTTTCCTTAAGATCATGATTTGAATTCTTTGTCAAGCATTTCATAGAGGTCCTTTTCTTTGGGATTTGTTACTGAAGTTTTATTGTGTTCCTGTGGAGGTGTACTTGCTTTTTTCATGTGTCTTGTGTCCCTACGTTTGTATCTGTACATCTGTTGAAACAAACACTTCTTCCAATTTTATGAAACCGCTTTTGTAGGGAAAGACTTTTTCCTGTAGATATGGCCTATATTGTTGATTGGGTAGGGTGTTTTGGCTTTGGTTCTGGGAGGGTACAGTTGTGTAGTCTCTGTATGATTTCTTTAGCTGTAATCAATGTTAGCGGTATCTGTGAGTACTTCAGTGGCCTAGGGTGTGGTGTTTTGTAGAGGCTGTGGTGTGGCTTTGCTGGGGATGGAGATGCATGGCAGGCTGTTCCTTGGGCCTCTGGTGACACATGCAGAGATGAGGTGGTCCCACCACTGGAAGTGGGGTCAGACTGCCAGTGGTCATGGCAGAAGGCCATGAGTAGGTGGCTGTCAGGCTCTGGGGAGCATGCACTTTCGGTCTCAGGAAGTGAGTTTGCCTCAGCATAAATTTCCTCTCTGGAATAATGAGGTCACATGGACTCCAGGCAGCTCATTATACTGCGCTTGTGTCCTGTAAGGGCTGTGGTCTCCTGTAGCTAACTTTATAGATGTCCATGATATGACTGTGGACTGTTAGGGATCTCCCACTTACCTTTTTCCTTCAGTGGGAAGTCTCTCTTTGCTCCAAGCTGATCCTGGCTGACTGCTTTGCTTTCCTTTCTATGCTGCCTTCCTGAGTTTTTGCATCTCAGAAGGTCTTTGTCACTTCCTTGCTGAATTTCAGTGTTCCTCCCTAGACACTGTTTGATGTGTGGTTATTTGTTGTTTTGGTCCTTCTTTGTGGTAGAGATGAGTGTTGGTTGCCTTTAGTTAGCCATCTTGATGATGTTTGCTACTTAGTTAAGTTTTTGTGTCCTTTTCAAAGAGGGACACAGCATCTATTCGGGCCATCAAAAGAATCTCCCACTTTGCTGTCCTATCCCATTCAGAGAGCCTGAGTTCACTTCCTGGCTCCTACTGGGTGGTGTTTTCAATGCAGCTTCCTGAAACCTTCCAGCTGGAGAATTTAGATCCTCTCAGGGAGCCAACACACCAAAATTTAAATTTGATCATCTTCCCTTTCTGGGTCTTTGGCCCTTATAACATGAGAGAATTGTTCACCAGATTTTAAAATTCTTTTCTTTAAGGAAGCAGACAGTAGATACAGTGTTTATGACAGCAAAGCACACTTGGAAACTTCTCTGCCCTTGCTAGAGTCTGAGTGGCACATCAATCTTGTTTATGACCAGTTCTGTCCCACTGGAAGAAAATTAGGGGCACAGTCTCTCGCTGAACTCTGAGCTGGGTCTGAGGAGTTCCCTTAGGAAGATTAAGAAACCGACTTAGTCCCATTCCACTCTCAGGAATCTGTTGCTGGGTTTGAGGCTTTCTTCACCACTATTGGCTCCCTGTTCTGCCCTGGTGGCTTGGCTCGGAGCTCCATTACTTGTTCTTGCTTCCCGGGAACAAAGATTCAGGCAGCCCTGAGGATTCTGATAAAGTCTCATATTTTTTAGAGATTCTTGGCAACAAATTCTTCTCATTAGGACTTGATTCATGAGCTTCTAGACCTCCAAGCTGTGTTCCATCACCTTTGGTAGATAGCCCACTGTAAATGTTTTCCCAATCTGAACAGACAGGCTGAATGTATCTGTTCTTTTATAAATACAAGGTTTAAAATTCAACATACCAATCCCAGCAATTTACCATTTGCCACATATTTTCTTTGTAGCAGTGAGATAGTTTGTAAGTGAAAGGAATCTCTTTGTTTTAAAGGGAGATCACTTTGTTTTAAACATTGATATTTACTTAATCAATGTAATGTCCCCATTTTATAAAATGTTTAATGGTCTACAGAATATATTATTTTGAGCAATATGCTTATGTAACTTATAATTATGTATACATATATATTGAAAAAATTCTACTAGTAGGATCCATGATCAATACTTTCCCTTTCCCAGCTTCTTGTTTTGAAAATATTTAATTGTTTTGAAAAATGTCTAAGCTGTAGAAAATGGCAGGAATAGTATAATGGATACTCTTTTACCCTTCACACAGATTGTTAATATTTTACTGATTACTATATTTTGCCTGGAGAGAGAGAGATGTTTTATTTTTGCCAAAGCATGTGAGAGTAAGTAGCAAACATCATGACACTTCACCCCTCAAATATTTTCCCACGTATCACTTAAGAACAAGGGCGTTCATTCTCTTACACGACCACAATACAATCAGCACAGATAGGTATTAACATTGAGACAATGCTCTGATGTATTGGTATCTACTATGCAGTTCATAATCAAATAAGGGTTTTGGTAACTTGGGATCCATAAATGGTCTGCAAGGTCAGCCCCTGTAGACCTGCACTTAGTGGGTGCCATTTCCCTGTCTCAGGTGCCTGCTCTACTGGTGATATTTTTCACTGGCTCCATTGCTCACTTAGAATTTTTTTCTCCCAGCTGTTGACATTTTATTTTCTGCATAGTTCTGAAGCTGCAGCAGTTGTTCTTATGCCTTCTTGATTGTAAATTTCATAGAAGCTGTCAATTTCTAAGGGATTTCATCTCCTTTGATGCAGCCAGGTCAATAGCTACAAACCTGTCTGAGAATGTCTGCCATCGGCCTCCTCTCTGTCTAGAAAGGTGTCTTAGTCTCTCAGCACTTTGGGAGGTTGAGGTGGGCGGATCACAAGGTGAGAAGATCAAGAACATCTTGGCCAACATGGTGAAACCCCATCTCTACTAAAAATACAAAAATTAGCCAGGAGTGGTGGCGCGCGCCTGTAGTCCAGCTACTCTGGAGGCTGAGGCAGGGGAATCGCTTGAACCCGGGAGGCGGAGGTTGCAGTGAGCCGAGATTGTGCCACTGCACTCCAGTCTGGGTGACAAGAGCAAAACCCCATCTGAAAAAAAAAAGAAAGAAAGTTATCTTAGTCTATTAAGGCTGCCATAACAAAATACCATAAACGGGATGGCTTATAAACAACAGAAATTTCTTACAGTTCTAGAGGCTGGGAAGTTAAAAATCAAGGTGCCAGCAGATTTGATGTCTGGTGAGAGCATGCTTCCTTGTTCATAGATGATGCCTTCTTGCTGTGTCTTCACATGGTAGAAGGTGTGAGGCAGCTCTCTGGGGCCTCTTCTATAAGAGCATTAATCCCATTCAAGATGGCTCTGCCTTCATAACCTAAGCAACTTCCAGAGGTCCCACTTCTTAATATCATCATTGTGGAGGTTAGAATTTCAACATATGAATTTAGGAGGACACAAACGTTCAGACTGTAGCAAAAGAAGTTTTGTGCCTTAAGAAGTTCTATGGGTTATAGTAGGTAAAAACTGTTTTTGTTTTTGTTTTTTTGTGACGGAGTCTCACTCTGTCACCCAGGCTGGAGTGAATGGTGTGGTCTCTGCTCACTGCAACTTCCACCTCCTGGGTTCAAGTGATTCTCCTGCCTCAGCCTCCTGAGTAGCTGGGAGTACAGGCCCCCGCCACCACAACCAGCTAATTTTTGCATTTTTAATAGAGATGGGGTTTCACTATCTTGGCCAGGCTGGTCTCGAACTCCTGACCTCGTGATCCACCCGCCTTGGTCTCCCAAAGTGCTGGGATTACAGGTATGAGCCACTACGCCTGGCCAAAACTGGTTTCTAGTTTATGAGTTCAGCAGGTATTTGACTCTGGATTCCTCAATTTAGTGATGTCACACAAAATGGTATAAATAAATCTGATTTTTTCCATCTGGACATCTATATCCCAAGCAGTCACATCTCCTCTAGATCATGTCCTAATCTTAGAACAGTTGCTCCCATTCCTCAGACTTTCTAGTGGGATAGTGAGAGCCTTCAGAGTGTAGAACAGGCTCACTTGTGCCATTATTCAGATGCTCAGCCACAGTGAAGATGCACTCTATGCCCAACCGTAGGGAGAGATTTCAATCTCTGACAGTAGTCTCCACATGTCATCAACGTAAGTCATAGTCATCTCAAAGCCCTTCAGCAATACATAATCAGGAGTCGAACAACTAAATGACAGTTGTTTGTTTTATTATCATCAGTAAAAAAATACAAAGAAATTCATTCACTGGGGCATTAACATTCTCATTCCCCTTTCTCTCTCATTACAGTGCTGCACAACACCAATGCCTTCTCACAGTTCCCTCTTGCATGATTCTAGGTTTCGTCAGGAAGGCTTTCCTGCAGCCTAGTTAGCATAGACTTCATTTTTCTCCCCACTTCTCTCTCAGCTCTTTACCGTGTAGGTCAATTTAGCCTCCCTGGCTTGCTTCCTTCCTGACAATCTCCCCCTTTACCCAAATTCTACCCTAGAAGCAATTAGATAAAAGTAGATGCATCAAGAAAACATCTTTTCTTCTTAGGAAAGAAGGGATGGGAGGGAAGGAAGAAAACAGCAAATACTTATTATTTGGTGTCTTTTATTCTGTTACTTTCTTACTTGTTTTTTTTTTAATGATCTAACCACAAAACGAAAACACAAAATAATGCTTTTTCTTTGAGAATATACCTGAACAGTTTACCTCAATTGTCAGGAAGCGCAGGACTAAATTCAGAGCTGTACTGGTCTTTGTTTGCTCTTTGTCTATTCATTCCTTACTGATATGTTTATTTATTTATTTCAGATTAATTTATTTTGATCCTTTTAAAGAGCTTCCTTGTAAAAGCACTTTCAAATAAGAGTTTTATTAAGATACAGTTGATATACCATAAAATTCACTTTTTAAAAGTGTACAATTTAGGCCGGGTGCACTGTATTCCCAACAGTTTGGGAGGCTGAGGTGAGAGGATCACTTGAGGCCAGGGGTCCAAGACCAGCCTGGCCAGCATGGCAATACCATATCTCTACTAAAAATACAAAAATTAGCGGGCATGGTGGCACACACCTGTAATCCCAGCTACTGGGGAAGCTGAGGCACAAGAATTGCTCGAAACCAGAAAGCAGAGGTTGCAGTGAGCTGAGATTGTGCCACTGCACTCCAGCCTGGGTGACAGAGCAAGACCCTGTCTCAAAAAAAGTGTACAATTTAGTGATTTTTAGTATATGCACATATATAGCAAATGGCACCACTATCATATTTCAAAACATTTTCATCCCCTCCAAGAGAAACCCTGTACCCATAAGTGGTTGCTCCCCATTCTGTCCTCCTACTAGCCCCTGGCCTTTTCTGGATCTTTCATATAAATGGGATAATAGAATATGTGTTTTTTTGCAATTGGCTTCTTTCCCTTAGCATGATGTTTTCAAGGTTTACCTATGTGGTAGCATGTCCCAGTACTCTATTCTTTTTTACTGCTGAATGATATTCCATTGTATGGCTATACCACATTTTGTTTTTCCATTTGCCAGCTGATGGCATTTAGGTTGTTTCTACTTTTTGGTGATTACGAATAATGCTTCTATGAACATTTGTGTACAGTTTCTGTGTGGGCATAAGTTTTCAGTTCTCTTGCCCATACGCCTAGGAATGGAATTGCTGGGTCATGTGGTAATTCTATGTTTAATATTTTAAAAACTGGCAAACTATTTTCCACAGTAGCCACATCATTTTACATTCCTACCAGTAGTGTATGAGAGTTCTAGCTTCCTCACATCCTTGCTAACACTTGTGATTGTCTCTCTTTTTTATTTTAGCCATCCTTTGATATTTTTAATGATCAGTGAAAACAATTTGTGTCTGTGTGAAGTTGCTTCAAATTCTTTTTTTTATTGTGGTAAAATAAAAATAACATAATATATATCATTTTACCCATTATTAAGTGTACAATTCCATGGTGTTAAGTACATTCACAGTGTTGTGTAACCATTATCACTATCCACATCTAGAATTTTTCTATCATCTCAGACTGAAACTTTGTGCCCATCAGACAATAGCTCTCATTTCTCCTCTTCCCCAGCCCCTGGTGACTTCTATCTTACATACAATTCCTATGAATTAGCCTATTCTACGTACTTCATATAAGTGGAATTATAAAATATTAGTCCTTTTGTGTCTGGCTTATTTTACTTAGCATGTTTTCAAGGCTCATCCATGTTGTAGTTGTAGTATGTGTCAGAATTTCATTCATTTTTTTTTTCTTGAGACTGAGTCTCGCTCTGTTGCCCAGGCTGGAGTGCAATGGCGCAATCTTGACTCACTGCAACCTCTGCCTCCTGGGTTCAAGCGATTCTCCTGCCTCAGCCTCCCGAGTAGCTGGGATTACAGGTGCCTGCCACCATGGCTGGCTAACTTTTGTATTTTTTTTTTTTTTTTTTTTTGTTAGTAGAGATGGTGTTTCACCATGTTGGCCAGGCTGATCTCGAACTCCTGACCTCAGGTGATCTGGCCGGCTGGGATAATAGGCATGAGCCACCACATCTGGCCTTAAATTCTTTTTGTAAGTAACTCTGGCCTAATCTTAAGTAATAAGCTAATACGGAGAATGTGCCTCACCCTCCAGCATACTGTGTGTTTTGGCTTTAAGATCTTGGGACAGCTTCTCAGAGGAAGACACCACTCCTCCCCACAGTTGCAGCTGTTCACCTCCCAGACTCACTGGTAAAGTTAGAAGACGCTTCTGAAAAACTGCCCATCTATATTTTCCTCACAGCAGTTGTGAAGACTTGCTGAGATGGATTTAAGGTGGGGCTCTCATGGGATACAGCATTAGAAGAGGGGACATTTTGCTCTTCCTAATGTTTATATACCAGCAATGTCCCATTGGTCAGGGCAGAAAGTTGAAGGTGCTTTTGCTTATGGACCTCATAGAGTGTGTGTGCACATACCAGCAGGCTTAATTTTAAAATCTGACCCCAGAATTATGCTGTCTACAGTTTTATCTCATTGATTTTTCAAATAAGGGTACTCTAATGTGTTGTTTTTAGCTGTAACTGTCTTAAGACATGTTTGTCCAGCACATATGCTTAGCAAAATCTCTAACTGTTTGGGATGAACTCCATTCTTTATTCATAAAAAGGGTATGAAGTGAATTCCATTGACTTCTGATTTGTCATGTTTATACAGTTTTCCTCACTAAATACAAAAGGAGTTATCAGCATTCTCTTGACTTTCTAGATTAAAACTTTGGAACAGACTAAAGCCATTGAAGATCTAAACAAATCCAGAGACCAGCTGGAGAAGATGAAGGAGAAAGCTGAGAAAAAGCTCATGTCCGTCAAGTCAGAACTGGATACCACAGAACATGAGGCTAAGGAGAATAAAGAAAGGGCCAGACACATGATAGAAGTGGTAACCAGTGAAATGAAGACACTAAAAAAATCTCTGGAAGAAGCAGAAAAGAGAGAAAAGCAGGTGGGTCTAAATCTGGTGATGAAACCTTGTTTAGGAAATGACAGGACAATTCAAGAGCTTGATATTAATACTTATTCCTGCATTTCTTTTTTAAAAAGTTTGGACTGTTTCATGAATTTGTATGTCATCGTTTTACGAGGGCCGTGCTAATTTTCTCTGTATCGTTCCAATGTTAACACATGTGCTCCCGAAGCGAGAACTAGTCACTTATTTATTCAAAAGCAATTTACAAAGCTTTCTATATCTTTTCAACATATCCACCTGCCCCTCCAGCATCTTTTTGGCATTCAAGTAACCACTATGATTTACCCCGCTAAGAAAAATTATTCACATTTCCATGGCACAAATTGTAGGAAAGGAAAAGACATTCTTATTCAAGCAGCGGAAAGGTTTTGGTGAAAAAACAGGTTCTGGTTCTGGGGAGGTTTTTGTTATGTTAGGTGATCGCCTCTGAAGTTTGCATCATCATAGAGCTCTTAACGTTAACCAGGGCTTTGGCCTCAGGAGGGAAGCCTTATCTGTAGCAGAGATCAGTTGCAGGAAACAGCCCCAAATCTCAAACAGTGGCACCCAGACTTGATGGCCGACCAGGCACAGATGTAAGCCATAAAAAAGTACTCATTTGCTTGCTGGCTACAAGAAGGAGCATTTTATCTAGTGAGTCCATCAGGAGGTCAGGCGTAAAGAAACATGTACCGGGCAGCTTGACCTCCATTGCTTTTGGCTTTTGTCTCTTTCTCCTTTTGAAGCTCAAAAGGGCATAGAGTGGACTCTGATCCTAGGATTTTTTTTTCCCTGCTTTGGCTGCCTCTGTTTTGGTTCATGTGTCAAGCAGAGACGGGGAAAGCCAAACGACACAATGAGCGTTCTCAGAAAGGAAACTTCTTCGGAATGAAAAGTTTTGGCCACCTTGGAAAGGGTAGAAGTCTGAGAGAAACTTTTTCATCAGGGAGACTAGGTCGGTGTCTTAGTCCCTTCAGGCTGCTATAACAAAGTACCATCTACTGGGTGGCTTATAAATAATAGAAATCTCTTTCTCACAGTTCTGGAGGCTGAGAAGTCCAAGATCAAGGTGTCTGCTGAGCACAGCTTCCTGGTTCAGAGTCAGCCCCTTCTTGCTGTGTCCTCACATGGTGGAAGGAGCAAGGCAGCTCTCCGGGGCCTCTTTTATAAGGGCACTAATCTTATTCATGAGGGCTCCACCCTCATGATCTAATCACCCACCAAAGGCCCCACCTCCTAATAGCTTCACATTGGTCATTAGATTTCAACATAAGAATTTTGAGGGGTCATAAAATTCAAACTGTAATAGCTAAAAACCATTCCCAAATTGGACTCTGCAAGGGAAGCGGGTTGCAGAGCAAATGAGCCTGGGGTGGGACTGTTTGGGTGGCATTCTCTTGGATGTAACTGTATTCAGTTTGGATCATCCCTTTTCTAAAATGGGGGGTGCCTTTAATGAGGTGTTGGCCAGATGCCCTGATTTATCTGCTTTTGCATTAACCTAGAACCACAGAAACCAGCCTATGAGAATTTGAAGGGGTATGAGGCATATTTCAACCATTGTCCCCAGCCCCTACTTTTCTTTCTTCAATGGACAAATAGAAGTCCCAGAGCAGTCCCATGGAATATGGCTTGTGAAATGGCGATCTGTGTGACATGACTTGATAGTAATTTAGAAGTCCTCCTGTTTTCATTAGCTTATACTTTCTTGCTGTTTGTTCTTTTTTTTTTTTTTTTTAGTGTAAGAGGTTATCAGCCAGCTAAAATCCCAAAGCATGTTTACCATCCGTGGACACAACCCCACCAACATTTGTTTAGTTCTTCCTAGTATGCAGAGCACACACACAGTCACCATTTCATGTGATCTGAATTTCAGGGCAGCCCTTCGACGTAGGTGTATGGTTAATCCCAACCTGGAGATGAGAAAATGAAGGCTTAGTGAGGTCTGGGTCTCATTCATGGTTACTTAACTTGGATTCTTGACTTAGTAGCCAATACCACATCAGTTGGCTCATCAGAAAAGTGATTGTGAAATCTCTGAAGGTTGGCAGTTGATGTGACTTATCTGGAATCTGGTATTTTATAAGTGAGAGAACTAGGAAGAGAGTAGATAATTTCCCTACCTCATGCAAACCTGGGTTTTCTACAGGTTTTTTGTTTGTTGCATTTGGCTCAGCAGTAGTTGATACATTTTGTTCTCCCAGTTAATGAGTTTCTGTTTGATATTGCAGCTGGCAGACTTCAGGGAGGTGGTGTCGCAGATGCTAGGCTTGAACGTGACCAGCCTTGCTCTTCCTGATTATGAAATCATCAAGTGTCTTGAAAGATTGATCCATTCACATCAGCATCACTTTGTTACCTGTGCCTGCCTCAAAGATGTGACTACTGGGCAAGAGAGGCACCCACAAGGCCATTTACAGCTTCTTCATTGAACACTGTATCTCTTGAGAGAGGTGGCCATAAGACATGGGACACAATTCCCAATTTCACAAATTCCTCATGTCTTTGAGATTTGATCAGTTTGTGAATATTTTATGCTTTGATGATATAGTGAGAATGCATCACTTGCAAAAACGATCTCAAAAGTGTCAGCCTTAGATAAACGTTCAGCATTAAAAACGCCTATTATTTCATTTACTAGCATTTTAGGATCCAGAAGAATTCCACCAGATTGCATGAGTTAGATTGGGAAATGGGAGTGGGAGATAACATTGGGAGGTATCTATTTTAAGTCAGGGGCTTTACTAGCCAATTTAGTTCTCACAATAACCATGTGGAGAAGCTGTGACATTTTTAATTTACAACCTTTCTGGGGCTCAGACATAAAGTTACCTATCCAAGGTTGCAGTTGGGTAGTGGTGGGACCAGGATGGACAACTCATTGGCCCTGCCTCAAAGGCCATGCCTCTTCTCCTGCTACGCAGAATCTGTTTCTCCTGAATCTCTGTGATGCTGGTGGGAATTGTTTGCATAGAGGAAGGACAATAACCCTGCCATCGAGAGTTAATGTCCGGGCTGGTCATAGTGGTTCATGCCTGTAATCCCAGCACTTTGGGAGGCCAAGGCAGGCATATCATTTGAGGTCAGGAGTTTAAGACCAGCCTGGCTAACATAGTGAGACCCTGTTTCTACTAAAAATACAAAAATAAGCCAGGTGTGGTGGTGCGTGCCTGTAATCCCAACTACTCAGCAGGAGAAGCGCTTGAACCCAGGAGACGGAGGCTGCGGTGAGCCAAGATTGTGCCACTGCACTCCAGCCTGGGCGACAGAGTGAAACTACATCTCAGAAAAAAAAAAAAAAAAAGTTAATGTCCAGAAATGACAGATTTACAAGTGTAAGCTATATGATTTCTTCAAAAAGCAAAAGCAATATACCTAATTCATTTGGATCAAACTTACATAGGTCTCAGGTCCTGTAAGAAACTTGCCTGTTCTAAATGTTGCTACCAGATTATATCTGGTGGTAATTGTTAATGTTTCAGCAGGGCTGGCCTCAGTCCTTTAAAATGGAAAGCTTTATTTGGAGCCCAACCCTATAAGATGAAGAAATCCTATACAGTCTTATTCACCAATATATCCAATACACCCACAGCAATGGTACCTTTTTAAGATCAGGATTTTATTATGAATTCCTGTCACTTTCTGTTTTCCATTTAAATTTCTATTTTACAAATTTTTCAGGGAATCATATTCTTAACTTCACTGAGAAAAATGTGTTACTCTTTTGGACAATTTATCTTATTTCTATCATATAAGATGTATTTTTTTATTGTCCTTAAAAGAAGCTCTAGCATGAAATTAAAAGAAAGGGAAAGAAATAAATCTGGTGCACCCGAACATTAGGAGAAAATGAAAAATATACAACCAACCGTTCGTGAGTCATCAAAAAGTCAAAGTCAGCCTGGCCAACATGGCAAAACCCCGTCTCTACAAAAAATACAAAACTAAGCCCGGTATGTTGGCATGTGCCTGTAATCCCAGCTACTCGAGAGGCTGAGACACGAGAATTGCTTGAACCTGGGAGGCGGAGGTTGCAATGAGCCGAGATCGCGCTACTGCACTCCAGCCTGGGCAACAGAGAGAGACCTTGTCTCAGAAAACAGCAACAACAAAAAGTCAGAGTCATAATAAGCAAATTATTGGCTTCTTTCTTCTAGACTAAAAGAAATTAAAGAGATGAAACAATCAATTGCAAGGGTCAAAACTAGATTGGATCTTGGTTTGAATGAAAAAAAGCACAAAATATTCTTGCAATAATTGTAAAAATTTGAATGTGGACTAAGTCCTAGATTATATTAAAATATTTTTAATTTTTTAAGCTTGACAAATGCACTGATTGTTATACTTTAAATAACTAAAAATCTGAGAATCCACAGTGCTACAGACAATAAGTGATAAAATGGGAAAAAATAGTGAAGATCTTCTTTTAGGAAAACTACCAATAAATGTAGAATGGATGATTCCAAAAAAAAAAAAAGAAGAAGAAAGAAAGAAAGAAAGAAAGAAACAGAAAAACCTAAAGGAAAGCGAATGAATTTGACACCTGTTGGTTGGATGACAGACCACACAGAGGGAGAGTGACCAGGCTTTGCTTGTGGAGCGGGCATCCCTGCCTAGCTATCTCCTTCATGTGCAAGGACAGTATAAGTAGCATTTTGCATGTGAGTAAACACACCTGCGCAGCCCTGGCTGAGGTCACTAGGCTGGCCAGAGGCAGGACAGGCAGTCTTGAATTTCCTCTAGGGGAGGCCTGCAGTTTTCCCCACCAACCCCTTTTCACATGCTCCAAAGACGTAGTAGTGTCTGCTGTTTTGGATCGAAAATCACCTTGAGTGGAGGAAGTGACTTCACTGGGTCTCTGGAGGCTCTCGGAGCTTGAGTGGCTCTGCCCCACCCTGAATCATGCCCCTATAAATGCAGTTATGGGTGGATGTGGGTGTATGAGAGTGGAGATTGTTTTTGTACATTCTCTTTGTTTTCATTTTCCAAATATAATCTTTAATAAACTTGAGTTAGTTTCTTGGGAAATTTATTTTCTACGCTATTCAAAGATATTTTAAATAATATTTTAAAAACATGAAATTTTTTTTTCATTTTTGATTTGATATCATTAATTTTATATCAGGATTCATGTAAGAGACTAAAAATGATCCATAGTGGTTAGTATTGTAATTTCTGTTTATTACATGAAATTACATTCCATTTATCCAAATATATGTTTATATAATATTTCCACTGTGTGACTCTAGTGATCTTTAACATACACAGAATGATCTACAGTGATCTTTAACATACTCAGAAATATGAAAAATGTTTGAATATGATCTTTAGGGACTTCTAATGGAAGGGGTATATGAAATGGGAACAATAAATTCTGTACATGTATACAGTCCATATACACATTAAGTGTTTGTCATTTGGACAAATTGAAAACTTTTAATAAAGCCATTTTCTTCTTTGTTAAAATGCCAGTTGGTTGTTGGATTTCCCTTTATGGCAATCATTCCAGAGTTGGCAGGCCAGCTTTGAATTTTTAGGTTAGATTTTGTTCTTCTATGATATCCATGTATATTTTATGCTGTCCAATAAAATGCACTAGGTTGATATGATTTTTACATAAGGCTTTAAAATATTTAATACTAACTCTTCTGTCAAATACACTTGAGTGATAGTGATTTTGCACTGAGGTTATTATTCTGGTCACTGTCTGAGACATCTAAATCGATGCATAAAAACATCTCATTTAGGGAAAACAATTTAAGCTTGACCTATCTAAAATTTCCAGTTTTACCTTACAGTCTGTTTTACAGGTGAACAGCAAGTGATTCAAGGTCCAGGGGTGGCAGGCTGAAGCTGTTAAAGAAATCTACATTATTGATATTGTCATAATACTTACGACTCAGAAATGGAGTCTCATTTTAACTGGGGAAGCATTTCATGGTTATGTAGCCTTTGGCTTGGAAAGTCTCACCCAGTTGATGCAGTAGTGATTTTATCCACATTATTGGACACTTCACTTAGCTTCTCATTAGCAAGTGGGGTCTGTATGCTTCTCTTTCCGCTATGTGCTTCCATACCGTATTCCTCTGCCTTTGTATAAAAACATGGTTCATTTGAGGCTCCTGCTAGCTGATAGATGGATAACTTTCTTCTAGACCTCATTGGGGTTACCTACTAAAAGCCTATCTATTCTCCCTGCTTTAGACTTTTGCAAGAGGTTCATAGGTGTCTTCACTACCCCCACCGGGTGCTGCCTTCATCTTGGGTAGCTTTAATGCCCATAAAGCCAACTCATGTGACATCATACCTTATTTTTTTTTTATTTTTTGAGACAGAGTCTCACTGTGTCACCAGGCTGGAGTGCAGTGGTGCGATCTTGGCTCACTGCAACCTCCGTCTCCTGGGTTCAAGCGATTCTCCTGCCTCAGCCTCCCGAGCAACTGGGACTACAGGCACGTGCCACCATTCCCGGCTAATTTTTGTATTTTTAGTAGAGATGGAGTTTCACCATGTTGGCCAGGATGGTCTCGATCTCTTGACCTGGTGATCTGCCTGCCTCGGCCTCCCAAAGTGCCAGGATTACAGGCATGAGCCACCACACCTGGCCTATATCTTTAGTTCCTTGGCCTTCTCAGTGCCCATACTTTTACCTCCTTTTGTTTCAGCCACTCACATCCTAGACTGCAGCTTATAGTAATCCAATTTAGACTACCTTAAGCTGAAAGGAGAATTTTGGGGGCTTGCTTGAAAGATTCAGGGGTAGTCTAGCTTCAGCTTCGTTAGATCCAGGGGTTCAGAATTGGTGTCTGGATTCTTTCTGCTTCTATCCATCTCTCGTGTTGACTTGATTTTGCTTGTCTTTGCATGTTGGCCTGACTTTTTCCTTCCGCACATGGGTTCCTCCATGCTACCAGAAGAGATGATCACAAGCAGTTGCATGATTGTTACAACTCATGTGGTCAGGCACGTGGCTCACGCCTGTAATCTCAGCACTTTGGAAGGCTGAGAAGGGCGGACTGCTTGAGCTCAAGAGTTCAAGACCATTCTGGGCAACAAAACAGAACAAAACAAACAAACAAAACCAAAAAAACCCGCCATGAGTCGAGAAAAAGAGATACCCCCTGTCTCCAAGTGTCCATGCCAAAAATATTAGCCGAGAGGCTGATCATCTCTTCCAGGTCATATACGTATCCTTGAACCAATCACTGTAGCCAGGTGGATGAACTCACTCACCAGCCTGCATTCCATGCCAACCACTGTTAGTGAGGTTGGGGTCGGGTGACGCTCTAGGATTACCTGTTCAACCAGGACCACATGTAATGACAGAGGGAAAGTTCCCCAAAGGAAGGGCAGCTGGTGAGACACACACACACACACACACACACACACACACACACTTCTGTGACACGTGGCCTGTCAGGACTAACACCTAGAACTTATGCATCTCTGAAATCTTAACTAAAAAGCTCTACAACCTCTTACCATCCCAAACCTTTATCTCTTACTCCCAAATAGCTGTGCTTTGAGCCTTTGAGCCTTTGCGTTTCCCTGGTCCTCCTATTTTCTCCCTCCCAGTCTTGCCCATCCTCGTTCCATCTGGAGCCAGCCTAGATATTAAGGTTCATTTCTTCAATCATTCTCTTCCTAACACCTTTAACTCGTTGTTCCCTTGCCCTTCTGTCCTCGACTTTGAATTACTCCCAACTATCAATGTTTCTGCTGCTTTTCCTGCCCCACTGAATGAAGCTGGAGAAAATCACATGAAATCACAGCTAAGTGGCATCCCAAATTCATGGTTTTTGATCTTATCTGAGCCTCCTGTCCTAACTGGTAAAGCTGCACTGTTTTCCCTGTTACATCTCATTGTTATTTTCCAAAATGATTTTTGCAAATATTCTTTTTTCCTTTGAGGCTCTCATTCTGTGTCTTCCCTCTTCACCCTCAGCAGACAATCTCATCTCCTATTTCATCCAGTAAATAGAAGCCATTATAGGTAACACCTTCAATATCACATCCTAATACAGCCTTATATGTGTCCACACCCCCCCTTACCTCCTTGCCTCTCCCTGTCTCAGCTATTTTCTCTACCTGGGCACTTGCATCCGCAGCAACTTAGCCCCATCAATTGTTTTCCTCTCTTTCCAGTGTTGTCAACCTCACCTTCATAAATGACTTATTTCCATCAGCATTTAAAAATGTTCAAATCTCTCTCATCTCAAAGACATCCCTCTCTCTACTCCACAGCAACTTCTCCTCAGAGCCCTACCTCTGTCTTCTTCTCCCCAGTTGAGCCCCTTGGAAGTGTCCTGTATATGCTGTCTTTCTGGTCTCACCTTTTATTCATGCCATCATCCGTTCAACTTGGCTTTTTTCTTCATTCTTCCAGTGTTCTCATTTTTGTGAGCAAATCTGTGTTACTTTTAAAGTGCTTATCTTCAAAGGCATGGTATCAACCCAAATGCCCATCAGTGAAAAACTGGGTAAAGAAAATGTGGTACATATACACCATGGAATACTATGCAGCCATAAAAAGGAGTGAGATCATGTCCTTTGCAGGGATGTGGGTGGAGCTGGAAACCATCATCCTCAGCAAACTAACACAGAAACAGAAAACTAAACACTGCATGTTCTCACTTATAAATGAGAGCTGAATGATGAGAACACAAGGGACTCAGTTTGAAGGCACAAGAGGGTTTTCTCTGATATCCTAAGGCTGGGGTAGGTAACCCAACTGGGGGTTTCCATGGCATCTTGTGTGTAGCTAGACCAACGCTTATTTACAACAACTTCTCATAGTAGCATCTCCTTTTGTGGACAAAGAAACCCTGAGACTCGGAGAAATGAAGCTTACAGCCACCTAAGGTAAAATAGAAATCTACTCTGTGTTACTTCAAAGTCCACATGATTCACATCGAGCCACGCTGCCTCCTGTAGGCTTGTTTATCACATGTCTAGTGCTTGGCCCATAGTTGGTGAGCATTTGTTGAATGTCTGACTGAATCAGCTGATAGAATGGAGTTTGAATATTCAGGTGGATTGGATCCTCCTCTCTTTATGGACCAGGACTTTTAACCATTATCTGTATAGAGATTTGAATGGATTCTCAATGCATAATTTACGTAATTACAAAGTGGGCAGGTGACCAATAATGATAATAGCTTACAGATGTATTATAACTCTTACTACAATGTTTTCACATACATTACTTTTTTTGATCTCCACAATAATTCTGATAGGGCAGGCATGGTTATTCCTAGGAAATGAAGAAAGAAAGAGAGAGAGAGAGAGAGAGAGAGAGAGAAAGAGAAAGAGAGAGAGAGCGCGAGAGAGAATGAATGAATTAGCCGAACTGAGAACAGGCTCCAGGTTTCCTAACTCCTGGTCCCATGAACTTTCTATTTCACAAAGCTATTTTCCCTGCAATCCCTTGGGTAATCCTGTGGTTAATTCTTGACTGAGCAGAAAGTAGGGAAGAGGTAGTATAAAAAAAAGCCACTACTCAAGTGGTAACGAACAATAAATATAAAAGGAGAGATTGCACCCACTGTTGATCTGGAAATTGAAAATAGGGTCAAAGCCTGGACTCATGCTCTCTGGCTCCAGACTCACTATGTTTTATCAGAAAATCACGCGTAGCTGGAGTATTGCTAAGTGGAAGAGGGGTTTTGTTGTTGCTATCATGCTGAAAGTCATTTACAGACTCAGAACACACCTTTCCAGTTTTCCTATAGGACTGTGAATGTCTTCCCAAGGCATTTGGGAAGCTATAAAGAAATGATAAAGAGGAATGCTTGTCTGTGCTCAGCAGCAGATGTCGTGGTGTACCCCAGTCCTGCTGTAGGACTGAAGCACTTGTTCTCTAGCTGCCCAGAGCAAATGACTTCTGACAAGCCACATCTGGGTCCCTTCCAAGTTCTTGCCCTTGGACGAAGGGAGCTATCTCATCCTGGGTCGCAGACCCTTTCCAAGGGCAACTCTCATCCAGTGGCTAGCCAGTGAAGGGGTACACAGCCATGGCCCTTTTCCCTCCATGCAGGACCACTCTGAAGGGTCATCTCAGTTTCCAAACCCCTCCTTTCTTGTAAGATTGGGGAGGCCTCTGTTGCAACTGCATGTCAGGGCAGCCAGTCCCTCCCCATCCTGCTCTTTTACTTTCTTGCAGGTTTAGCTCCTGAGTGTGCAATTTGACTAAACTTCTGCATCCAAATCTCCATCTCAGAGTCTTCCAGAAAACCTACAACAGATTCATTCCTTCTCTCTGCAACTGGTTATGAAGATACTCAGCCATTTTTGTGACTTCCATCATATGGTTTTATCAATCTGTCAGTCATAAGTACTTTTTGATCACTTGGTGCTAGAGGAGTCACAAAACCCAAAAACAACAAAATAAACCCCAAAATATCTGTGTTCAGTTTTCAGCTTCTTTTCAGAATTATCCAATAGAAATTTATAACTGAGCTCCAGTATAATGTTGAGTACCAGAAAAATATTTAGTTTTTTCTTTCCTGTTAATTGCAACAGGGTACAGTACCAGAATAGGTGCTACTCCTAGTGGCTTAAGCAATAAGGGATTTATTTATTTTTATTTTTTATTTATTTTTGAGACAGAGTTTCGCTCTTGTTGCCCAGGCTGGAGTGCAATGGCATGATCTCGGTTCACTGCAGCCTCCACCTCCCAGGTTCACGTGATTCTCCTGCCTCAGCCTCCCAAGTAGCTGGGATTACAGTCATGCACCACTATGCCCAGGTAATTTTGTACTTTTAGTAGAGACAGGGTTTCACCATCTTGGTCAGGTCAGGCTGGTCTCAATCTGCTGACCTCAGATGACCCACCTGCCTCAGCCTCCCAAAGTGCTGGCATGAGCCACCTCACCCGGCCTAAGAAGGGATTTATTATAGGGTACTAGGTGGCTTACAGAATCATGTGAGGGCTGAAGAAATGAACTTGAGGTTGAGCTTTCCACAGAAATTCCCAAAGGCCCACCACAGAACTAAACCACCAAGAGAGCTGCTGCTGCTACGCCTAGGTAGATGCAGAATTGCATTGATACGACCCTAATCCTGAAGCCACCACTTTCAGGGTGCCTTCCCTCCTACTGCTAATTCTAGAACCCTACTGCACCTGCTGCTATCTGGACCACAAAATGTGTGCCTTTTACCCTGCCTCTCAGGAACCGCAGAATAGTGACCATATTCTGCATCCTCTGCTAATGATGCCACAGAAGTCCAAGAGCATCCATCAGAAATAGCTGTGGCAGTAGAGGTGTGACCACTGCCATCGTCCACATCTCATACTTGGGCATCTAATGGCTAAATCCAAATCACATCTGGAATCCTTTCTCAAGGGATTCCTGGAATCATAGCATCCAGCTTCCCAATGATGGAGGTACAGAACGGCATGCTGGAAGAGTGTTTTCCAAAAGTTCTGACATATTCTACTGTAGAATCATTTTCCTCACACATACATACAGTCACATACACATCTACCTGAAATAAAAGATTCACAAGACAGTTGAGGCACCCTGATGGTTTCAATTCTAGTCTATGCTGAGCAGTGCTATGCTATTCCATGCTATTTCATTCCATTAAGAAATGCTGGTCTTGACCCACTAAGTTGGTTTCGTGATGGACTAATGGACGATAACTGGCAGTTTGGAAAAACGCTTCACAACAAGAAGGGAGAAATGGATGTTGAGTGCCAATCCACGATATCTACGATACTATTTTATACTATTCCTTCCCCTGTCCTGAATTGACAGAAAGAATTCAAGGCTGCTCACAGAAGGGACTCAGTGATATGATAAACTGCATAGTGAACTGAGGATCAAAAGTAACTTCTAGTCCATGGACCAGCAGTTTATTTGTTTGTAAATGAGAGCGTTGTGATAGTTCTGTGTTGTAATGACCGGATTGACACCTACCTAGTAGGAAAACTGAGGGAAATGTTGACCAGTCTATACCTTGTACCTTTTACTAGAGGATGGATTAAGCCCACGAGGGAGTTTTGATGGCAAATGCACTATGGTGTGCCTTTAGAAGCAACTGTTGTACTCCTGAAAAATATTAGTTGGCTTTAGTCCAGTTCCTGGTTTTGCATGTAGGTGTAAAACTAATGATTCATTCTGAGAGCATGGGGGTATATATTGAATGTGAGAAGCATGACTCATTCACCTGCCCCATGTTTGAAAAGCAATTGTTAATTACACTGTTAACGTTTGTTAAGACTTTAATTTCTTCATGTAGAGCTTTTAGGTAAAAGCTTATATTTACCAATAACTGGGGCTTTCAATGAGAACTTTTTTCCTAATGCAGTGCTGGTTGGAAGGTAATTGGTTTCAAAAAAGAAAAGCTCATTGAGAAGGCAGAACAAAGAAACGTTTAACACATGTTTCATCTGTGCCAAATAGTACACCAAGCATTTCCATACACAATCACTCATGTAGTCCTTACAATAGCTCTTAATGAAGAAATTATGATTTTCCTTTTTGTAGATGAGGGAGAAAGGCTTAAAGAGATTAAAAGGGATTCACCCAAGGTCATTAAACTAGAAAGTGAAAGCATGGAATTCACATTCAATTTTGGATGACTCACACCTCCTACTTTTCCTACTGTTCCAGGATGTCTCTGTTGCTTTCATTATTTGTTCAAGGTGAATATAAGTCAAAACAAAACCCCTCAACACAAACTTTATTAGCAAGACGGTAATTTCTATCTTTTGGAAAAAAGAGACCTTCTGATGGGTCCTTCAGCTGCCCATTTCATCTCTTCCTTAGCCATATTTTCCTCTTTTTAGGACCCTGATATCTAAAAGCAACAGAGAATTGAACAGATGATTTGTGGGCATTATTTTGGTTTCATATCTTTTATGGTTTTCTTTTGGTTGTGATTGCATTTAAGGAAACCGGAAGAATTTGTGTTAAGGAAAGAATATGTTTCCCCAAAGTTCATATGTTGAAGTCCTAACCTAGATGTGATGGTATTTGAAGGTGGGGCCTTTTGAAGGTAATTAGGTTTAGAGGAAGTCGTTAGGAAGAGCCCACATGATGAAATTAGTGCCCTTATAGGAAGAGGAAGAGACTGGAGAGCTTGCGCTCTCTCTACTGTAAGGAGACAGCAAGAAGGCATCTATGTGTCTGCACGCCAGGAAGAGAGAGCACCAGAACCCAACCATGCTGGCACCTTGATTTCGGACTTCTAGTCTCCAGCACTGTAAGAAGAAAATTTCTGTTGTTTAAACCACCCATTTTATAGTATTTTGTTATGGCAGCCTGAGCTAAGACAGTAAGTAACCTAAAACACTTCCCTAAACACCTCTATAAACTTAACACAGTGGCCGGTCATGTTTGTGGCACTTTGATTGTGTATGGTTGTAGCAATGTGAAAAATGCCAAACTTGTAAAATATGTGAAAAAGATCTGCAAAACGTTCATGCCTCTTTAAACACTTGACTCTTAATATTTGTTTTCAAATTTTTTCTCTTTTAGCAAAAATACACAAAATTAAGTAAAATACTAGGACTAAAAGGAACCCAATTCAATGTGATTCTTCACCCATGCAATCTGGTTACCCTCAGTGCAGAGGTTGAGCTGACATTTGTACCTACTGACAGGATATAATTTGTGACTTTGGGGAACATGGTTGCACACTTTTGAGAATCACTTTTTTAATGCTAATTAGCTTATTTAAATTTTTTTTATGATTTCTTATATGTAAGCCAATATATAGTCCTCATGGTTCTGCCGATAGTCCTTAGAAGCTGGCAATGATGTCCTTCGCAGAGATGGTAGAATCCTCTGTGTGATTCTTTCAGAGTGTGTGATGAGTTACAGGAAAACGGCAGTTTCCAAAACAGTTCTGCAAACCACTTCATCGTAATCTTCATAATAGTCACCATTTATTTATGCACCAGGGACTGTGTTGAAAACTTTGTAAGCTTTATGTAATTTAATCTTCCCCTAACCATAATCTTAATGATAATAGTCACCATTTATTTATGCACCAGGGTGTGTTTGAGCACACTGTAAGCTCTATGTAATTGAATCTTCCCCTAACCCACCACTGGCTGGTCTGACCCTGCTGTGCTGTCTCTCTCCCATGCTATTCTGCCTCTTCTTTGGAGGGGCCCATTGTCAGGCCTGAAGCTGGGTATCTGACCAGGTTGTGCCCTGTCCTACACGGGAGTGGGAACTGCTCTGTACCTAGGCGTCTGCCACTGACTCAGAAGTCCAGGTGAGTTGGCTGAGGAGGAAAGACGCCTGCCAAACAGAGAGCTTTGTGTTTGTGGGAGTTCACTCCGACTTCCTGGTTTGGGGATCAGGCTGATTGGCTTCAATTGAATGTTAAAGCTGAATTTTTAAAGCCATGCCTCTTTCACTACAGTGGGGACCTCTATGCCATTCTGCATAGGAGTCTGATAACATGGGTATTAAGGGCATGGAATTTCTAGGTGTACTCACTGGCCTCTAATCTGAACCCCACTTTGGCTGTTTGCTTCTACCTCTGGGCATTGGTTCTCTCATCTAGAAAATGAAGGTTAACAATGGTCCTAATCTCCTATAGTTGGTCGGAGGGGTAAGTAAAATCATAGATATGAAAAGTTTAGTCCTGTGCCCAGCATATTATCAAATCAATATGTATAAGTTATTATTAATATTAATATGAGGCCCTTAATAGGTCCAATCATCATGTATTCATATTTAATGGCTTTATCTCTAGACTACATCACTGTAATCAAATACTTATCTTTTCCTCCCTCTGGGATAGACTGTTGGATGGTCTTCAGTGAGTCATACCTTCCAGTATTGATGTCCTTTTGCAATCCTTCCCCAACCCACACTGACTCTGGGCTTGGCCAACTGACTGGCTTTGGGCAATGGGACATTGGCAAGTGTGCTGCAGGCAGAGGCTTGGTAAGCCCTTGCACACTGGGGCTTGCCCTGTGGAATGCAGATGCCATGCAAGAAGAGAAGACTGGGCTAGTCTTGAAGAGAGATCCTAAGACCACATGCAATAAGAGGCTGGTCATCCCAGCATCCCACTGGAGCCCACCCCTGAGCCAATTTTTCAGCTGAATGCAACCACATAAGGGACTCCAGTTATGAACAGAACTGCCCAGTCGACCCACAGGATCATGACAAACAATGCATTATTGTTGTTTTAAGCCACTGACTTTTTGGGGTGGTTTGCTGCGTAGCAGTAGATGGCTGAAACACCCTCCATAAAATAGTGTGAGACATAACCTTATACCAAAATAAAAATTTAGCACGGATGCTATCATACCAATGGCAAATGAACAGTTGTGGGAAAACAGTAGAGCTTTCAATGAGCTCAAAGTAGCATATCTGCATCAGGGGCCCATGCCTTGTTGCCAGGAAGTCCATCAGAAGAAACCTAGGGAGTTTTCAGGAGTCCTGGCTGCTGGGAAAGCCAGCACTGCGGCTGTTGGCCTGTGGAAATGTGAAAAAAAGAAAGAAAGGAAGAAAAAAAAACCCACAGGCACTCCAACCGCTTCACCACAATAATTGCAACTCTTATTTCTATTTGCCAGCAAAACTAGTGTTTACAAGAGAAAAACAAGACAAATTATATTTTTAGCAATAAATGTTTTATTTGGAAAATGTCAGTGCCAGTTGCACCCTAATGGTGTTTTTTTCCAAAACATGTGGTTAGTAAGAAGAGTGGAGTAGGGATTCAGGTTATTTTAAGAGAGCTCTGAGAGCTTGACTAGACAGTATTGAACCGGATTGTATTAGAAGGGATATGGGCCTGTTTGCACTGTAGCTGCAGAATATATCTGACATGAAGCATCTCCTTGCTTTGTGGGATGGCTTTGGTACATGCACCAGCACTGCTGTGTCCCACCGACTCAGCTTCCCTTTCCTGAATTGCTTTTTGTTCATTGCATTAGATGAAATGAATTGAGTGGTTTGGACATTGGAGACGATTATAGATCTTCAAGGAAAAATACATTCAATACATGATTAGAGGCTAGAATAGATAAAAAATCAATTTGGAATGAGCAGTTTTTAAAAAATAAACTTTATATTTTGGAGCGGTTTTTGGTTCAGAGCAAAACCAAGTGAAATGTACAGAGATCTCCCTCATACTCCCTCCCTCCACATATGCGCAGCCTCTCCTGTCAAAATCCTGCACCAGAGTGGCACATTTGTGACAACTGATGGACGTACAGTGACACACCAAAGTGCATAGTTTACATTAGGGTTCACTTTTAATGTTGGAAATTCTGTGAGTTTTGGCAAATGTATCATAACATGTTTCCACCATTATAGTATCATACAGAGTAGTGTCACTGCCCTAAAAATTCTTTGTGCGCTGCCTCATCATCCCTCTCCCCCTCCTACCCCTGGCAACCAGTGATCCTTTTACTCTCCACAGTTTTGCCTTTTAAAGAATGTCATGTAGTTGGAATCACACAGTATGTGGCTTTTTCAGATTGGCTTCTTTCCCTTAGCAATACGCAATTAAGTTTCCTCCGTATCTTTTCACGGTTTGGCTGCTCATTTCTTTTTAAGGCTGAATCATATTCGATTGTCTGGATGCACCACCATTTATTTATCCTTTTGCCCATGGTAGGACATTTTAGGTGCTTCCAAAATGAGGCAATTATGAATAAAACTGCTTTAAACATTTTCGTGCTTTTTGTGTGGACATAGTTTTCAACTCGTGGGTAAATTCAGAAGCATGACTACTGGATCGTATGGTAAGAGTATATTTAGTTTTGTAAGAAACTGCCAAACTGTCTCCTAAAGGGACATTTCCACCAACAATGAATGAGAGTTCTTGTTGCTCCACATCCTTGCCAGCATTTGGTGTTGCTTTGGACTTTGATCATTCTAATAGGTATGTGTTTGTATCTCATTATTGCTTTAATTTTCAGTTTCCTAATGACATTTGATGTTCAGCATCTTTCTATATGCTTAACTGCCATCTGTATATCTTCTCTGGCAAAGTGTCTGTTCAGATCTTTTGCTCATTTTAAAATTAGATTGTTCATTTTCTTGTTGTTGACTTTTAAGGGTTCTTTGTATATTTTGGATAATGGTCCATTATCAGATATGTCTTCTGCAAATATTTCCTCCCAGAACAGTTTTTAAGGTAATAATGTTTGAGAGATTTAAATTAATCTGAGCATTGTGTAAATAAAAAATAAGTTTAAAAAATAAACAGAAATATATTAGCTATCATGATCAAATGTTTGAGGAAGAATTATTAAATTATTGATGCTTTAACAAATCTGTTTTTTTATGTGAGGGAGAGAATATAACAAAATTTCTTTGTGAGTTGCAAAATTGTAGTTAGGAAAATTACCAAAGAATACATGATCTAAATAAAGGCTGAGAAATAGGAAAAGTCTGTAAAGAAGGGAACCTGTTGATGTATTCTCATTGTTGTCCTTCTATCTTATTGTGTTATGGTTATTCGTGTTTCTGTTCCCTTACTAGCCTGTGAGTTCCTAAGATATAGTATCTTCCTAATATTTGAAACTTGGCTGCATCTGGGATGAGACATAGTAGACCCTCAACAAATGTTTCTTGAATGAATAAATATATGGATGGCTGCATACCAATTTAAAAATATTCTCAAATTTCTATGAAATTGGATTTGTCAGAAACAATCTTAAGTGTTGTTAGATGACCAGCTCGTGGCACTAACACATTTGGGGCCATATTATGTAGTAGTCCATCCAGTAGCTTGGGCTTTGAAATCAGAGAGATTTAGCCCTAAGTCCTGGTTCACCATTGTCAAGCCGTGTGATCTTGGCCAAAGTAGCTTTTTAAATCTCCTGTTTATCAGCAGTAAAATGGGAGCAAAAGTAATGCCTGTCTCATGGGGTATGGTAGTTGTAAGGGTTAAATAAGAATGCAAGTGAAAACTGCTTGGCTATGGTAGGGGTTCAACAAATGTTTGCCATTATTACATCAAACAAATGCACGAACGATAAAGTCGTGTTTGCATAAAGCAAGGGAGGAATGCCAGTTCTCCCTGGTAGAGGCAGACTAACCCTTGGAATCGAGAGGCACGATTAGAGTAAGACTATGGTGCTAAGAGACAGGAGTGAGCTATGCCTTTGTCCAGGTGCACTGGGCTAGTGTATCTTTCTGCTGATATTCTTTCTCTGTACTGTGGCTGGCCTTTGGCCAAGGACACTTGCTTTTAAGGGTTCCTGGTGGGACAGGCATATTTTGAGCATACCCAGGGTAGGGTGGGTAAAGGACCAAGACTGTGGGTTGGCTCCAATCCCAGATGGCCACCTGTTATAGACCCTACACCAGGCTTCAATGGAACCTGAATCACCAACTCCTGGGATTTGAATTGATTCAAATCAGTGATCCATCTCTTAGTTTGCTAGCTACAGCCATAGAACCCACAGACTAAGAAAACATTGTTGCTTACATGATTCAATCCTGTTCCAAGTTTGCTCTATGATCTAATATTGAAGAGAGTGCTAAGGCTGACAAGATGTTAACTATGAGTTATTAAAGTTTTTCAGGGAAGTCAAAACATGGACTCTTGCTGCCATTAGGAATTGATGTGCACCTCATAATATTAAAAGACTTCACTAAAGAGATATCAGGAGCAGATGGATTGTGAGGGCAGATAAATAAACTATCTCATCTTCAGTAAATGCGACCCATGAAAGTGAGGCTGCTTGAGTGGAAAAGAATTGTCATATGGCCTAGATGAGGTTTTGTTCTAGGCATGGTCTTCTCAGAATGTTTTATCTAATTATGAGTCTCAAGAACAGAGACATCTACCACATTCAAAGAATGACAGCTCGGTTCTCACAACTCCTCATGACCGTCATTTCCTTTTGTAAAACTCGCTTGGAAAACACAGCAAGTTCTTCTATCTGATGCTTAGTCTGGGTGACACTGACAGCAAATTACAAACCATAGTGTAATGTGTACTTTGATACATCTGGACAATTACTGAATATATATATATATATGGGTTTCTTGCATATATATATATATATATATGTGGGCTTCTTGTCGATCTATCTATATCCATATCTGTCTGTCTATCTATCTATCTATCTATCTATCTATCTATCTATCTATCTATCTATCCATCTATCTATCCTCACTGAACCCTCTCTTATTATTGAAAGTTTACTGGAAGTAGGTGCTCTATGCATTCTTTTTTTTTAAAAAAAGTTTTTTGAGATGGAGTTTCGCTTTTGTTGCCCAGGCTGGAGTGCAATGGTGCGATCTCAGCTCACTGCAACCTCCGCCTCCTGGGTTCAAGCAATTCTTCTGCCTCAGCCTCCTGAGTAGCTGGGACTACAGGTGCCCACCACCACGCCCAGCTAATTTTTGTATTTTTAGTAGAGACGGAGTTTCACTATATTGTCCAGGCTGGTCTCGAACTCCTGACCTTGGGTGATCCACTCGCCTCGGCCTCTCAAAGTGCTGGGATTACAAGCGTGAGCCACTGCGCCTGGCCTATGTATTCTTTTCTGATAACTGAGCAGTTATTTTCTGTTGAATTAGTAGAACAAGAACCCCCAGATAATGCAATTTCTTTGCAACCTTCATCTTTGAAGGAGTTTATAGATTGTGCATACATAAGATGCGCACTATTTTTGAACCCTCAAATATTTATTACCCAATAGACCATAGGGAGAAAGAAGAGAATTGCTACCACTTCAATTTAAAACACACATGCACACAAAACACACACACACATACACACTTCACGAAAATAATATATGAATAGGTTCTTCTTCTGAATATTAACAAAAAATGAGGTAAAGTGAAATCACTAGCCCTATTCAATTTCCCATCCATGTGAGAAAATCAGTTTCTCTACTAACAATTGATATCAAACATCAACAGTTAAATGTTTCACTCAGGCTGCTGTGGAGCCCTGGAGCTGAAGTCTCCTCTCAGAGGAGTCCTATATCTCGCAGGAATGGATCCATATAAATAGCCTTGCTGTGTTTAGTCACTGGCTTGAAGCAGCCCCTGGGCAGCATGGCCTTGGGGTGAACACAGGAGTGCTTTCGATTGTCAGGGTGTCTGTCTATTATACTCCTACAGCAAAAGATCTCAGTGGTGCATTCTCCCCTCCTCTCCCCTCCTGTCCCCTCCTGTCCCCTCCCCTCCCTCCCTCCCTTTTTCCTTCCTTCCTTCCTTCCTTCCTTCCTTCCTTCCTTCTTTCTTTCTTCCTTTTTTCTTTTTTTTTGAGATGGAGTCTTGCTCTGTCGCCTTGCACAATCTTGGCTCACTGCAATCTCCACCTCCCAGGTTCAAGCAATTCTCCTGCCTCAGGGTCCTGAGTAGCTGGGATTATAGGCACCTGCCACCACGCCTGGCTAATTTTTGTATTTTTAGTAGAGACGCGGTTTCACCATGTTAGCCAGGCTGGTTTTGAACTCCTGACCTTGTGATCTGCCCTCCTCGGCCTCCCAAAGTGCTGGGATTACAGGTGTGAGCCACCATGTCCTGCTTGAGTGGTGCATTTTTACGGCCACCACTTGTGTTCATTGATCATTGTATTTCTTCTGTAGGACAGGAGTTGGCAAACTTCTGTAAAGTAACAGTAAGTATTTTAGGCTTTACAGGTCTGTCACAACTACTCAGCTCTGCTCTTGTAGCAGTAAAGCAGCCATCGGCTGTATGCAGATGACCGAGAGTGTGTTCCAATCTTCACAAAAGCAGGCAATAGCCAACTATGCTGTTGTTTCCTGACCCCAGGACTAGAAAATGTCTGTTTATAGCACCTGTCTCTTGAAAATTTTGTAGAATTTACCTATAAAACTATCTGGACCCTGTGCCTTTTTTTAAGGAGCTAGACTTTGATTAATTTTCTAACTTATTCTACGGTTAACTGGTATATTTAAGTTTATTTATTCTTGTGCTAATATTGAAATTCATATTGTTTTTAGAAATTCAACCATATTACATAGATTTTATGTTTCTTGCTACCAATTTTTACCTGGTCTATCCTTATTTTCAAAGTCTCTGTATTTTTCATATTTTTAAATCATACATTTTAAAAGTTGATGTTTTATTTTGGATGATGTATGTAATTTTTTAAAAAGCCTCTATTATGAATAAATATAAATCAAAATAAATATATCTAACTCAAGGTTGTATCAATTCATATGTCTAAATCTTGATGTTCTGTGAATGAGGAAAAGCAATACCAGCTATGATGACATGTGATCAATTCACAATAGTTAGTCGTATTTGTGAATATTTTTCTTTTTAAAAGCCACACATAAATAAATCATTTATTGAGTCAAAATATCCTTCTGCCATCTGGATTCATGTTTGTTGTTGTTTAGATTACTGGGGTTACTTATAGTGGCTAAGCATATAGATTCTGGAGCTAGAGGGCTTGTATGTCAATCTTGACTCCCACACATACTAGCATTGTAAACTAGAGTAAATTAACTAACTGCTCTGCCCCATGTCCTTATTTGGAAAATGGAGCCAATAATAGTACCTACTGTGCAATATTATGAAAATTAAATGAGTTAATATAAGTGAAGAACTTACAATGGTGTCTGATGCACGTAAGTGCTACCAATTGTTAATGTAAGTATTCTTAGTGTCATGTGCTTATGTGCTTGATTTGTTCTGCAGCTCTGGTTGTAAAGGTTTTACTCTTTATGCTTTGGTTTTCTTGAGTCTGTCTTTGATGAATTTTTTATAATCACTTTACTTTTTGTAAGATTCTTTTGTGAAGTTCAGAAAATGATGGCTCATGACTGTGTCAACACCAGAGATTACTGTGATATCTGTTGCTTCACCTCAGAATCTTGGGAGAAGCAGGCTCAACAATGAGGGAATCATCCATGACACCCACTGTCCCAATGACCATCTTTGCCTCCACCTGTTTGTGCCCTTTCACAATCATCAAGATATTGTGATCTTGATTTCGATTCTTTTGGATACATATCCTGAAGTGGGAAGGCTGGGTTACATGGTAATAAGAGATATCAGCACTTCTATGTTTATAGCAGCACTATTCACAGTGGCCAAGATATGAAATACGGTATATGCATACAATGGAGTATTATGCAGCCCTGAAAAAGAAGGATATTCTGCTTCTTCTATCATATGGCATGACATTGATGGACCTTTAGGACATTATCCTAAATGAAATAAGCCGGTCAAAGAAAGACAAATACTGCATGATTCCACTTATATAAGATATCTGAAATAGTCACATTCATAGAATCAAAGAGAGAAATGGTGGTTTTCAGGGCCTGGAGGCAAAGGGAAACAGGGGAGTTACTAAGAAATGGGCATAATGTTCCAGTTAAACAAGATGAATAAGCTCAGAGATTTGATATACAACATTCTACCTAGAGGTGACAATGTACGGTGCACTTAAAAATTTGTTAAGTGGGTAGATCTCATGTTAAATGTTCTTACCACATTAAGAGAAAACAAACAAACAAAAGATACTGTAGTGTTGGAGAATTCTCACAATGGCTGAACTGGTCTCCACTGAGCCTGGTGGCAAAAGCAGACGGGGGAGGCTCCTCTCTCAGATCAGTTTTGTAGAGTTGAGGGAGGGGCACCTTGAATGAACATAATACTTGGAGAGAGTGTTGCAGTTAGAGGACAGAAAACAAAAGCACATCATCAAGAGTGGCTCCTGCTATGTTTATGCCTATTTTACTGTCCTTTTCAAAGAAAAGCTTTAAGTTTAATTGATCAACAATTTTTGAATTTTTCTTTTAGTTGTGTTTTCAAATTTATTGATTTCTGCATTTCTATTTATTTGTTCCTTTGTTATGCTTTTTTGGGGGGGAGGCTTATTTTGTTGTTCTTTAATTTCTTGAGTTGAAAGTTTATCTCATTTATTTTTAGTCTTTTTGGTTTTTAATGAATATATTTAAGCCTCTGAATTTTTTCTCTGAATACTGCTTTAGTGGTATTGCACTAGTTTTTTTTTAACCCCTTGTTCTTGGTTTATTAACAGCCTTTTCAACATAATTCAATGCTTATAACACTGTCTACATATTGTTTTTAAAATGGTTTTGAAGATTAGTTTTTTTAAAACTAATTTCTTTCTTTTATTTATTTATTTTTGAGACAGGGTCTTGCTGCATTGCCTAGGCTGGAGTCCAGTGGCGTGATCATGGCTCACTGCAGCTTTGACTCCCTGGCCTCAGGTGATTCTCCCATCTCAGCCTCCAGAGTAGCTGGGACTACAGAAATGTGCCACTACACCTGGCTAATTTTTATATTTTTGTATTTTTGTTGTTGTTGTTGTTGTAGAGATGAGGTTTCACCATGTTGCCCAGGCTGATCTCGAACTCCTGTGCTTAAGCCATCCACATACCTTGGCCTCCCAAAGTGCTGGTATTACAGGTGTCAGCTACCATACCTGGCTAAAAACTAATTTAAAACAACGTCATTATGGAAATACAATTTACACTGCTTACAGCTCACTAATTAAAAGTGTGCATTTTCATGTTCTTAAAAGTATATTCAAAAAGTTTGTGACCATCCACACAATTTCATTTTAGAATGCTTTTGTCTTTTCTAAAAGAAACCCATCCTTTTCCTCCCACAACTTTCCCTACCTTTAAGCCACCAGTAATCTACTTTTTGTCTTTATGTATTTGCCTATTCTAGAAATTTCATATAAATGGAATCATATAATATGTCGCCTTTTGTGACTGGCTGCTTTCACTTAGCATAACTTTTTTGAAGTTCATCCATATTGTAGTGCTTCAGTCCTTGTTATGGGGGAATAATATTCCATTGTATGGATATACTACATTTAAAAAATCTATTTGTTATTGGTAAACATTAGAGCTGTTTCTACTTTTTGGTTATTATGAGTAATGCTGCTAAAAACATTGTATACAAGTTCTTGTGTGAATGTGTGCTTTTATTTGTCTTGTTTATATACCTAGGAGTGGAATTGTTAGGTCACATAGTAATGCTATGTTTACCTTTTGAGACACTGCAAAACTTTTTTCCAAAGCAGCTGCACCATTATAAATTCCCACCAGCAATGCATGAGGATTCAATTTCTCCACATTGTTGTCAACACTTGTTACTGTCTGGAGCCAGCCTAGTGGGTGTGAAGTGGTATTTCATTGTGGTTCTGATTTGCATGTCTCTAATAACTAATAATGTTGAGCGTATTTTCATGTGCTCACTGGCCATTTGTACATCTTCTTTGGAAATATATCTATTCACCCCTTTTGCCCATTTTAAATGTTGTATTATTTTTCTTTTTATTATTGCATTGTAAGAGCTCTTTAGATCTTCTAGATGCAAATCTTTTATCAGATATATGATTTGCAAATATTTTCTACTGTTCTGTGTGTTGTCTTTCATTTTTAAATAATATTCTGTGAAGCCAAAAGTTTTAATTTTGATGAAGTCTAAATTATCATTATTCTTTGTTTTGTTGTTTGTACTTTTGGTGTCATAGCTAAGAAATAATTGCCTAATCCAATGTCATGAAGATTTATGTCTTTCTTTCTTTTTCTTTCTTTCTTTCTCTTTTTCTTTCTTTCTCTTTCTTTCTTTCTTTCTCTTTCTCCTTCCTTCCTTCCTTCCTTCCTTCCTTCCTTCCTTCCTTCCTTCCTTCCTTTCTCGCGCTCTCTTTCTTTCTCTCTCTGTCTCTCTCTTTTTTTTAGGCAAGGTCTTATTATGTTGCCCAGGTGGGTCATAAACTCCTGGGTTCAAAAGTGATACCTTCATCTCAGCCTCCTGAGTAGCTGGGACTACAGGCATATGACACTGTGCCTGGATTAAGAGTTTTATAATTTTAGCTTTTGCCCTTAGGTCTTTGATCTGTTTTGAGTTAACATTTGTATAGCGTGAGGTAGGTGTCCAACTTCTTTCTTTTGCATGTGGCTATCTAGTTGCTCCAGCACCATTTGTTGAAAAGGCTCTCTTTCTCCCTTGAATTTTCTTGTTGCCCTTGTCGATGTCAGTTGACTATAAATTCCTGAGTTTATTTCTGAATTCTCAATTCCACTCCATTGATCTAAGTTTATTCTTATTCTAGTAGTCACCATTATTTTGATCTTCTTTCTGTGTCTCAGATTTCTTCCCCCTGTAGAACATCTCCAGTAATGGTTTACATAAGTTTGTGATTAGTGATGTTATAGTGTGATAATGTGTTTATTTGCTCTTACACTTTGGCTGAGCTTAGAAATATTTGTATTTTGACCTTTGATACGGTTTGGATATTTGTCTCCTCCAAATCTCATGTTGAAATGTAATCACTAATGTTGGAGGTTGGGCCTAATGCAAGGTATTTGGGTCATGGGGTTGGATCCCTCATGGCTTGGTGCTGTCCTTGCGATAGTGAATGAGTTCTCATGAGATCTGGTTGTTTAAAAGTGAGTGGTACCTCCTTCCTCTCTCTCTTGCTCCTGCTCTGCCAGGTGATGTGCCTGCTTCCGCTTTACCTTCCACCATGAGTAAAAGCTTCCTGAGGCCTCACCAGAAGCTTAGCAGATGCAGATGCCATGATTCCTGTATAGCCTGCAGAACTGTAAGCCAATTAAACCTCTTTTCTTGATAAATTACCCAGCCTCATATATGTTTTATAGCAATGGAAGAATGGCCTAATACAACCTTTGAGATGTCTGTTTCACTGTCATCTTTGCTTCAGAGTTACTGAAGAAAAGTCTGATGATCTCATTTTGTTTTCTTAGTTGATAATTGGTTTTTATTTTATCTCTTTCTCTGCAAGACTTTCAGATTTTCTCTTTATATTTAGCGTTCTGAAATTTTTACAGTACTGTTTTGTGTGATTCATTTTTTATTCATCTTTTGTCTTTTCAATCTGAGGATTTTTGTTTGTTCTGGAGTATTTCTTTATTATTGCTTTGAGTACTGCCTTTCTTCCATTCTATTCTTTCCTTCAGGCACTCATATTTTCAAATATTAGAATTTTTGGATCTGGCCTAAAAAGGAAATAAAAAAAATCTATAATCAGACTAGAATAGAAGGGGTACCCTTGACAGTCCGAGAAATAAGAGAAAGCCCTGATATGCCAAACAGATGTTACGAGATAAACTTGTAAGACAGAAATACTGCAGCTGGGCGCAGTGGCTCACGCCTGTAATCCTAGCATTTTGGGAGGCCAAGGTGGGTGGATCACTTGAGGTCAGGAGTTCGAGACCAGCCTGGCCAACATGATGAAACCCTGTCTCTACTAAAAATACAAAAATTTGCCGGGCCTGGTGGCGGGCGCCTGTAATCCCAGCTACTCGGGAGGCTGAGGCAGGAGAATTGCTCGAACCTGGGAGGCAGAGGTTGCCGTGAGCTGAGATAGTGCCACTGCACTCCAGCCTGGGTGACAGTGAGAGACTCCATTTCAAAAAGATAAAAAAATGACACAAGAAAGATGATAGAAATGACAGGATGTGGAGACACAACTCAAATTCTAGGTTCCAGATCTTGACATCTTCCCACTATCTTACTGCTCTGTGTCATGTTAGCTTAGAAAGTTACTCAACCTCTTTGATCTTTGGATTCATGATCTAAAAATGGAGTGTTGAGGGGCGTGGTTAAAGTGATAATTTTGAATAAGTCTTCAAACCCAACATGTCATGAGCCTTCCTTGAATTGCATCTTCATTTATAGATTAAACGTTTTGATAAATTCACTATGGGCTCTTAACTGTATTATTAAAATTGTGGTGACAACCAGCTGTTATTTTATGGTAGAACATAAGTATCTCTTTTCATTGCCATTCTTCACTAAAAGGATACTTTGTCCCCCTTTTTCTTTTTCCATAGGTTATTGGGGTACAGGTGGTGTTTGGTTATATGAGTAAGTTCTTTAGTGGTGATTTGTGAGATTTTGGTGCACCCATCACCTGAGCAGTATACACTGCACCCTATTTGCAGTATTTTATTCCTTGCCCCCTCCCACCCTTCCCTCCAAATCCCCAAACTCCTTTGTATCATTTTATGCCTTTGCATCCTCATAGTTTAGCTCCCATATAACAGTAGGACCATATGATGTTTGGTTTTCCATTCCTGAGTTACTTCACTTAGAATAATAGTCTCCAATCTCATCCAGGTCACTGCGAATGCCATTAATTCTTTTCTTTTTATAGCTGAGTAGTAATCCCTAGTATATATATATACTACAGAATCTTTATCCACTCATTGATTGATGGGCATTTGGGTTGGTTCCACGATTTTGCAATTGTGAATTGTGCCACTATAAACATGCATGTGCAAGTATCTTTTTTGTATAATGACTTATTTTCCTCTGAGTAGATACCCAGTAGTGGGATTGCTGGATCAAATGGTAGTTCTACTTTTGGGTCTTTAAGGAATCTCCACGCTGTTTTCCATAGCGGTTGTACTAGTTTACATTCCCACCAGCAATGTAGAAGTGTTCCCTGATCACCACATCCACGTCAACATCTACTGTTTTTTGATTTTTTGATTATGGCCATTTTTGCAGGAGTAAGGTGGTATGGCATTGCGGTTTTGATTTGCATTGCCCTGATCATTAGTGATGTTGAGCATTTTTTTTTTTAATGTTTCTTGGCCATTTGTATATCTTCTTTTCAGAATTGTCTATTCATGTCCTTAGCCCACTTTCTGAAGGGATTTTTTTAAATTGCTGATTTGTTTGAGTTAATTGTAGATTTTGGATATTAGTCTTTTGTCAGATGTATAGATTGTGAGGATTTTCTCCCATTCTGTGGGTTGTCTGTTTGCTCTGCTGACTGTTCTTTTTGCGGTGCAAAAGCTCTTTAGTTTAATTAGGTCCCAGCTATTTATCTTTGTTTTTATTGAATTTGCTTTTGGGTTCTTGGTCATGAAATCCTTGCCTAAGCCAATGTCTAGAAGGGGTTTTCCAGTGTTATCCTCTAGAATTTTTAGAGTTTCAGGTCTGAAAGTCCTTAATCCATCTAGAGTTGATTTTTGTATAAGGTGAGAAATGAGGATCCAGTTTCATTCTCCTACATTCGGCTAGCCAATTATCCCAGCACCATTTGTTCAAAAGGGTGTTCTTTCCCCACTTTATGTTTTCGTTTGCTTTGTTGAAGATCAGTTGACTGTAAGTATTTGGGTTTATTTCTGGGTTATCTATTCTGTTCCATTGGTCTATGTGCCTATTTTTATACCAGTACCATGCTGTTTTGGTGACTGTAGCCTTATAATACAGTTTGAAATCTGGTAGTGTGATGCCTCCAGATTTGTTCTTTTTGCTTAGTCTTGCTTTGGCTATGCAGGCTTTTTTTGGGTTCAATATGAGTTTTAGAATTGTGTCTTCAAGTTCTGTGAAGAATGGTGGTATTTTAATGGGGATTGCATTGAATTTGTAGATTGCTTTTGGCAGTCATTTTCACAATATTGAATCTACCCATGCATGAGCATGGGATGTGTTTCCATTTGTGTCATCTATGATTTCTTTCAGCAGTGTTTTGTAGTTTTCCTTGTACAGATTCTTTCACCTCCTTGGTTAGGTATATTCCTAAGCATTTTATTTTATCTTTTGCAGCTATCATAAAAGAGGTTGAGTTCTTGATTTGATTCTCAGCTTGGTCACTGTTGGTGTATAGAAGAGCTACTGATTTGTGTACATTAATCTTGTATCCGAAACTTTGCTGAATTCTTTTATCAGTTCTAGGAGCTTTCTGGAGGAGTCTTTAGGGTTTTTGAGGTAAACAATCATATTGTCAGCAAACAGCGACAATTTCACTTCCTCTTTGTCAATTTGGATGCCCTTTATTTCTTTCTCTTGTCTGTTTGCTCTGGCTAGGATTTCCACAACTATGTTGAAGAGGAGTGGTGAGAATGGCCATCCTTGTCTTGTTTCAGTTCTCAGAGGGAATCCTTTCAACTTTTCCCCATTCAGTATTATGTTGCCTGTGGGTTTGTCATATATGGCTTTTATTATATTGAGGTATGTCCCTTGAATGATGATTTTGCTGAGAGTTTTTATCATAAAGGGATACTGGATTTTGTCAAATGCTTTTTCTGCATCTGTTGAGATGATCATATGATTTTTGTTTTTAATTCTGTTTATGTGGTGTATCACATTTATTGACTCGTGTATGTTAAACCATCCCTGCATCCCTGGTATGAAACCCACTTGATCATGGTGAATTATCTTTTTGATATGTTGTTGGATTCAGTTAGCTAGTATTTTGTTAAGGATTTTAGCATCTATGTTCGTCAGGGATATTGGTCTGTAGTTTTCTGGTTATGTCCTTTCCTGGTTTTGGTATTAAAGTAATGCTGACTTCATAGAATGAATTAGGGATGGCTCTTTCTTTCTCTATTTTGTGGAATAGTGTCAATAGGATTGCTACCAATTCTTCTTTGAATGTCTGGTAGAATTCTGCTGTGAATCTGTCTGGTCCTGGACTTGTTTCTGTTGGTAATTTTTAAATTACCATTTCAATCTCACTGCTTGTTATTGGTCTGTTCGGGGTATCTAATTCTTCTTGATTTAAGCTAGGAGGTTTGTATCTTTCCAGGAATTTATCCATCTCTTCTAAGTTTTCTACTTTATGTGCATAAAGGTGTTCATAGTAGGCTTGAATGATCTTTTGTATTTCTGCAGTGTCAGTTGTAATATCTCCCATTTATTGAGGTTATTTGGATTTTTTCTCTTCTTTTGTTGGTTAATCTTGCTAATCGTCTATCAGCTTTATTTATCTTTTCAAGGAGCCAGCTTTTTGTTTCACTTATCTTTTGTATTTTTTTGTTGTTGTTTCAATTTCATTTAGTTCTGCTCTGATCTTGGTTATTTCCTTTCTTCTGCTGGGGTTGGGTTGGGTTTGTTCTTGTTTCTCTAGTTCCTTGAGATGTGACCTTAGAATGTCAGTTTGTGTTCTTTCAGTCTTTTTGATGTGGATGTTTAGGGATATGAACTTTCCTCTTAGCACCGCCTTTGCTGTATCCCAGAGGTTTTGATAGGTTGTGTCACTATTGTCGTTCTGTTCAAATAATTTTTTAATCTCCATCTTGATTTCGTTTTTGACCCAATGATCATTCAGGAGTAGGTTATTTAATATCCATGTCTTTGCATGGTTTCGAATGTTCCTTTTGGAGTCTATTTCCAGTTTTATTCCACTCTGGTCTGACAGAGTGCTTGATATAATTTCAGTTTTCTTATATTTATGGAGGCTTGTTTATGACATATCATATGGTCTATCTTGGAGAAAGTTCCATGCACTGTTGAATAGAATATGTATTTTGTGGTTGTTGGATGGAATGTTCTGTGTATATCTGTTAAGTTCATTTGTTCCAAGGTATAGTTTAAATCCATTGCTTCTTTGTTGACTTTCCATCTTGATGATCTGTCTAGTGCTCTCAGTGGAGTATCGAAGTCCCCCAGTATTATTGTGTTGCTATCTATCTCATTTCTTAGGTCTATTAGTAGTTGTTTTATAAATTTGGGAGCTCCCGTGTTAGATGCATATATATTTTCCTGATGGACAAGGTCTTTTACCATTATATACTATCCCTCTTTGTCTTTTTTAACTGCTGTTGCTTTAAAGTTTGTTTTGTCTGATATAAACATAGCTACCCCTGCTCACTTTTGGTGTCCATTTGCATGAAATGTCTTTTTCCACCCCTTACTTTAAGTTTATGTGAGTCCTTATGTGTTAGGTGAGTCTCTTGAAGGCAACAGATAGTTGGTTGGTGAATTCTTAACCATTCTGCAGTTCTGTATCTTTTAAGTGGAGCATTGAGGCCATTTACATTCAATGTTAGTATTGAAATGTGAGGTACCATTGCATTCACCATGCTCTTTGTTGACTGTGTACCTTGGTTTTTTGTTTTTAAATTGCATTTTTATTTTATAGGTCCTGTGTTATGCTTTAAAGAGGTTTCTGTTTTGATGTGTTTCCAGGAATTGTTTCAAGATTTAGGGCTCCTTTTAGCAGTTCTTGTAGTGGTGGCTTGGTAGTGGCAAATTCTCTCATCATTTGTTTGTCTGAGAAAGACTGTATCTTTCCTTCATATGTGATGCTTAGTTTCACTGGATACAAAATTCTTGGCTGATAATTGTTTTGTTTGAGGAAGCTAAAGATAGGGCCCCAATCCCTTCTAGTTTGTAGGGTTTCTGCTGAGAGAGATATCTGCTGTTAATCTGATAGGTTTTCCTGTATAGATTACCTGGTGCTTTTGTCTCACAGCTCTTAAGATTATTTCCTTTGTCTTAACTTTAGATAACCTGATGACAACGTGCCTAGGTGATGATCTTTTTGCAATGAATTTCCCAGTTGTTCTTTGTGCTTCTTGTATTTGCATGTCTAGGTCTGTAGCAAGGCTGGGGAAGTTTTCCTCTATTATTCCCCCAAATATGTTTTCCAAACTTTTAGAATTCTCTTCTTCCTCAGGAACATCAATTATTCTTAGGTTTGGTCATTCAACATAATCTCAGACTTCTTGGAGGCTTTGTTAATATTTTCTTATTCTGTTTCCTTTGTCTTTGTTGGATTGGGTTAATTTGAAGACCTTGTCTTTGAACTCTCAATTTCTTTCTTCTACTTGTTCAATTCTATTGCTGAGACTTTCCAGAGCATTTTACATTTCTATAAGTGTGTCCAGTGTTTCCTGCAGTTTTGATTGTTTTTTCTTTATGCTATCTATTTCCTTGATTATTTCTCCCTTCGCTTCTTCTATTGTTTTTTGGATTTCCTTGCACTGGGGTTTGGCTTTCTCTGGTGCCTCTGATTAGCTGAATAACTAGCCTTCTGAACTCTTTTTTCAGGTAAATCAGGGATTTCTTCTCAGTTTAGATCCATTGCTAGTGAGCTAGTATGATTTTTTGGGGGGTGTTAAAGAGCCTTGTTTTGTCATATTATCAGATTTGGTTTTCTGGTTCCTTCTCATTTGGGTAGCCTCTGTCAGAGGGAAGTTCTATGGCTGAAGGCTGTTGTTCATATTCTTTTATCCCACGAGGTGTTCCCTTGATGTAGTACTCTCTCCCTTTTCCTTTGGATGTGGCTTCTTGAGAGCCGAACTGTAGTAATGGTTATCTCTCTTCCAGGTCTAGCCACTCAGCAAGTCTACCAGGCTGTGAGCTGGTATTGCGGGTTGTTGGCACTGAGTTCTGTGGTGTGAACTGTCTGTGTGTCTGTCCGCCATGGACACCTGCACCTGTTATGGGGGAGGTGGTAGAGGGGCGAAACGGATCCCTGGTTCTTAGCTTTGGTGGTTTAATGCTCTATTTTTGTGCTGGTTGGCCTTCTGCCGGGAGGTGGCGCTTTGCAGACAGCATCAGCTATGGTAGTGTGGAGAGGGACTGGCAGTGGGCGGGGTCCTAGAGCTCCCAAGAATATATGCCCTTTGTCTTCAGCTACTAGGGAGGGTAGGGAAGGACCATCAGGTGGGGGCAGGGCTAGGCCTGATCTGAGCTCAGACCCTCCTTGGATAGGTCCTGCTGTGGCTGCTGTGAGGGGATGGGAGTGAGGTTCCCAGGTCAATGGAGTTGTGTACCTAGGAGGATTACGGCTGCCTCTGCGGAGTCATGCAGGTTGTCAGGGAAGTGGGAGAAAGCCAACAGTCACCAGCCTCACCCAGCTCCTGCGCAATCCAAAGGGGTGGTCTCACGCCCACTGTGTCCCCGCTAACAACTCTGAGTCTGTTTCCAGGCAGGGGGTAAGCAGGGCTGAGAACTTGCCGCAGTCTACCCACCTCCCAGTGGCAAAAGAAAAGGGCTTTAGTTCTTCCCCAGCCTGTGGAGTCTGCACGCAGGATTCGCACCCTCCCCCGTGTTATGGCCAGGAGGCTTCTTGACTGGTTCAAATTGTTACAAAGTTCAGCTGGAGACTTCCTTCTTCCTGTGGTGTTTCCCCCGTGCCTCTGGCCACCCTCCTGAAGGATCCTTGTGATGCCAGGCAGGAGTGGCCTGCTTGGGGACCCAGCGAGCTCCCCAGGCCTTTCCAGCTGCTTCCTCTATCCCTGTGTTTTGCTTGTCTATCTAAATTGACTCAGCTCCAGATAAGGTCAGAATCTTCTCCTGCAAACTAGAACTTCAGTTTCCCCATAGGGGGTGTGCGTTCGAGGGCGGAGGATCTCCCTTTCCCACTTCCGCAGTTGGGGCACTCACATAATTTGGGGTGTCTCCTGGGTCCTGCAGGAGCAGTCCGCTTCCTTCAGAGGGTCTGTGGGTCCTCCTGGGATTCCTGGTTTATTCCTGCAGTTGTTCTGGAGCTGAAATTCACCATGTGAGCCTCTGCACGCTGTTCTGTGCGTCCGAGTCGAAGCCGCCATCTAGCTTTGCCTCCCATCCATGATGATGATCTATGATCTCTACAAGGATACATTTGCTAGAAATATTTGTTCTCTCTGGCTGGGCGCGGTGGCTCACGCTTGTAATCCCAGCATTTTGGGAGGCCGAGGCAGGTGGATCACGAGGTCAGGAGATCGACACCATCTTGGCTAACACGGTGAAACCCCGTCTCTACTAAAAAATATAAAAAATTAGCTGGGCTTGGTGGCGGGCGCCTGTGGTCCCAGCTACTAGGGAGGCTGAGGCAGGAGAATGGCGTGAACCCGGGAGGCAGAGCTTGCAGTGAGCCGAGATCGCGCCACTGCACTCCAGCCTGGGCAACAGAGCGAGACTCCGTCTCAAAAAAAAAAAAAAAAAAAAAAAAAGAAATATTTGTTCTCCCTACCCTAAAAGGGATATAATTGAAATACAAAAAAAACAATATGGAGAGGTAATTTCTTTCTTTCTTTTTCTTTTTCTTTTTTTTTCTTTTTGGAGACAGGGTCTTGTTCTGTTGCCCAGGCTGAGTGCAGTGGGACAATCACAGCTCACTGCAGCCTTGACCTCCTGGGCTCAAATGATCCTCCCACCTTAGCTTCCTGAGTAGCTGGGACTACAGATACGCACCACCACACCAGCTAAGGTTTAAAATTGTTTTTAATAGTGAGAGAGTTTCACAGTTTTGCCAGGCTGGTCTCGAACTCCTGGGCTCAAGCAATCTGCCCACCTCGGCCTCCCAAAGTGCTGGGATTATAGGCATGAACCACTGCACCGGAACCTTGGAGAGGTAATTTTTAACAAGGCCATCTTTTCTCTAACAGAGGAGCACTAAGAAGTCAGATTTCATCCTGGCATGTGACTGTCACACAAGCAAATGACTGTGCTGATTAGAAAGCTTGTGTAGCTCAGAAATATCACATAATATGCAGTCTCCGTTGAGCAACATTGCAGTTTATGTTCATTAGGTAAAACCATAGTAATCTGAAAATATTTTAGGTATATCTGCCGTTATTTTATGACTAAACAAGGAGATGATTTTAGTATTGATTACTTTCATGCACATATTTTAAAAACTCCTGATTTTTTATGTTGGAAACATTCCAGTTCTTTTCTTATCTAGCTATTTTGAACTATACATTTGATTGTATTCCAAAAATACGTACAACTATTATGTATCAATAAAATGTCCTAACTTTTTTGCATAGTGAAAGGTTTGTTCAGGTTATAGTATGAGTTGCAGTCATCCTGTTTTTGGTGTGGGAGGGAGATGTTTCTAAACTAGCCAGTTATAGGTGTCACCTACCAATGTTCTACAAAATGTGGACCAGGCAGAGAGAATTACAGATGCTGGGTGGAAACTTTGGTTCTGGGCCTGACTCTGCCCCTAACTTGGCATGAAGCCTCAGTTTCTTCTTACTACAGCAGGAAAAATAATACTTGCTTTATCTGTTTCATGTGTCTGCTATGATGATAACAAATATAATGTATATGAGACAATTTAAAAACTTAACACATTTTAAGTTCCTTGGTCTTTATGGGAGAGGGAGGGCCATCATTTCTTTCTCTTTTTTCTTTTTCCTCTTCTCCTCCCCTTCCCTCCTCTTTCTTTCATTCCTTCTTTTCCTCCTTATCTTTCTTCTCCTCCCTCTCCTCCCTCCTCCCTCTCCTCCCTCCTCCCTCTCCTCCCTCCTCCCTCCTCCCTCTCCTCCCTCCTCCCTCTCCTCCTTCTTGTTTCTCCTCCAACCTCCTCCTTCTCCTCGCTTCTTCCCTTCTCCTTTTACCTCCTTCTTTTCTCCTTCTCCTCCGTTCTCTTTCTCATCCTCCTTCATCCACTCCTTCTTCTTCTTCCTTTTGAGATGGAATCTTGCTCTGTCACCCAGGCTGGAGTGCAGTGGCATGATCTTGGCTCACTGCAGCCTCCACCTCCCAGATTCAAGTGATTCTCATGCCTCAGCCTCCCTAGTAGCTGGGATTACAGGTGTGTGCCACCACACCCAGCTAATTTTTGTATTTTTTTTTTTTTTTTTTGAGACACTGTTTCACTCTTGTCACCCAGACTGGAGTGCAGTGGTGTGATCTTGGCTCACTGCAAACTCCACCTCCCAGATTCAAGCAATTCCTCTGCCTCAGCCTCCTGAGTAGCTGGGATTACAGGCATGCACCACCGTGTCTGGCTAATTTTGTATTTTTAGTAGAGATGGGGTTTCACCATGTTGGCCAGGCTGGTCTTGAACTCCTGACCTCAAGTGATCCACCTGCCTTGGCCTCCCAAAGTGCTGGGATTACAGGTGTGAGCCACCGCACCTGGTCCTTTCCTTCTTCCTCTTCTTCTTCTTCTTCCTTCTTTTCTCTGTCTCCTTCTCCTTTTTTTCCTCCTTGTCCTTCTTCTGTCTGATGCATAGTCAAGGGTTTGATAAGTGTCTGCTCTGTGCTGACAGTTTCAGGAGCAGTACAGAAACTCCTATTTTGTACTCCAAATAATCCACAAGAATTAATTGGATCACCTCGAAGGAGGAAAGAGAAGCTCAAAGAGATTAGGTAAGTTGCACAAGCTCTGAATCCCAGCACACCGTGAAGACGGGCTTCAAATCTGGTCTTTCTGATTCCAAAGTCTATAGTCTTACCTGTGATTCACTTTCCTGATTTGTTTAAAAAAAAAAAAAAAAAAAAAAAAAAAGGATGCTTCATTTGCTTAAGTAAAATTCCAGGGAATTTTCAGCAGAAGTTTTAAATGTTGGTAGAGAATTTTCTTGAGGCAAAACTGATAATCATAAAGCTTGTCTGGCTACCAAAATTGATCTGGTAGTCAAAACTTCTTGGTAAAGTTATCAGTATAGAGACCCAAGAGAAACAAATAAGAAGAATCTGCTACTAAATTTTGGCGGAGTTGAGAAATTTTTTAATTTGAGCTTTCACTCTAAGAGATAAGAGTCTGTGACCAATTGTATTGTGTGTTTTGCGTTGCTATGAAGGAATGCCTGAGGCTGGGTAGTTTATAAAGAAAAGAGGTGTATTTGGCTCAGAGTTCTGCAGCCTATACAAGCAGGGCAGCAGCTTCTGCTTGGCTTCTGGGGAGGCTTCAGGAAGCTTTTGCTCATGGCAGAAGGCAAAGAGGGAGCAGGCATGTCACATGAGAGGGAGCAAGAGTGGGGGAGGAGGTGCCAGGCTCCTTTAAGCAACCAGCTCTTGCATGAACTAATAGAGTGAGAACTGAATCATTACCATGAGGAGGACACCAACTCATTCATGAGAGATCCGCCCCCATGACCCAAACACCTCCCACCAGGCCCCACCTCCAACACTGGGGATGACATGTCAACACAAGATTTGGATGGGACAAATATTCCAACTATTCACCCATGTTCCCTAACTTGAAGGGAGTTCACATTAGGACAAATTCACTGAAATCTTTGTTTTGGAATGGGGATGGATAAGACATCATTTATTAAGTTATGGTTTTTAGTTTCTGGCTTTGGCTAACTCAAACAAAAAGGGAATATTTCAGACTGGTGCTTGGTAAATCATAGAATGACAAACAATTGGAAGACCAGGTTAAAATGAACTTGGAGGACATTAAGTGAATTAAGCCAGGCACAGAAAGACAAATACTGCAAATTCTCACTTATATGTGGAATCTAAAAAAAGTTGAGCTTATACAAACAGAGAGTAGAATGGTGGTCACCAGAGGCTGGGGAAGGAGGAGTTGAGGAGATATCGGTCAAAGCATACAAAATTTCAGTTAGGCAGGAGGAATAAGTTCAAGAGATCTATTGTACAACATGGTGACTGTAGTTAATAACATTGTGACTGTATTGAATTCTTGAAAGTTGCTAAGAGAGTAGATTTTAAGTGTTCTCACTTAAAAAAATAAGTATGTGAGATAATGCGTATGTTAGTTAGCTCTATTTAGCCATTTCACAATGTGTATGTAGTCCAAAATCATGTTGTACATGATTCATAAATACATTTTTATTTGTCAATTAAAAATACCCTGGAATTTGGGCAACAAAAGCTATCTGCCCAGGTGGGAACAAATCGCCTCTGAGCATCTTTCCTTCATTGCATCTCTAATCAAGATAGAAAGTCCCTGGAGAGAGGGTCTGATTGGACCAGCTTGAGTCCGATCCCTATACTTTGGCTATGAGAGGAATATTCTTGCTGAAGTCGTCTGTGATAGACCCTGTGGATGCATTTGGCTTGGAAATACGAAAGCGCCTTGATTTAGAATCCCCTCAAGTCTGTCTGTTCACAGTGGGATAATTTTTATTCTCTTCCTCTCCAGAAGGAATCAAGGGGTGTCATAAAGGAGGTATGTCTGCTAAGCAGAACTCCCTCCCCTCCCCAAAGAAAGTCTGTTACCATGTATACTTTTAAACATTTTATTTTAAAATAAAATTAGACTCACGAGAAGTTACAAAAACAGTACAGAATTGCCATGTAACTTTTACCCAGCTCCCCACAATGATACCATCTTATATAACTCTAGTACATTATTAAAATATGGACATTGACACCGGTAAAATACTATTAACAGAACCACATACTTTATTCTGCTTTTGCTTTTTATTTTATTTTATTATTTTATTATTTTTTGAGACAGAATCTCGCTCTGTCACCCAAGCTGGAGTGCAGTGGTGCCATTGCAACCTGTACCTCCTGGGTTCAAGCAATTCTCCTATCTCAGCCTCCCATGTAGCTGGGATTATAGGTGCCAACCACCACGCCTGGCTGATTTCTGTATTTTTAGTAGAGATGGGGTGTCACCATGTTGGCCAGACTGGTCTCGAACGCCTGACCTCAAGTGATCTGCCCGCCTCTGCCTCCCAAAGTGCTAGGATTACAGGTGTGAGACACCACGCCCAGCCTGGTTTTGGCATTTTTTAAATACGTGCTCTATAATATTGATTTTTGTGTAAACATGTGTTTGTATATAACGAGAACTCAAGTCATACTGTAATCCTATTTTGTAAACTGACTTTTTTCCTTTATCAGTATATCAAGATTATTTTCCCACATCATTTGACATTTTTTCTACAGTGTAATTTAATGGCTACATTGTTTTCTATCCTATGAATATATCAAACCTATTTCTTAAAAACCCTACTCAGGGATTTTAAAAAATAAAAACGATGTTTTAATATTATAAAGATTCAGTGAGGTATATTCTTATACGTACACATTTCTAAGGTTTGAGTTCTTACAAGATGCTGAACTAGCTGAGACTACTGGTTCTCATCTGTCACATAGGGAAAAATTATAGAAGGAAAACATCAAGATTTGGAAAAATCTGTGAGAATTGTTTTGCATTAGTGTGTAGGTGTGTGTGTTGGGGTGGTGGCTGCAGCTTGGGGCAGAGGCCTCAGGTGTGGCTGTGGAGTGATCAAATAGAGTTTTTGGAGTTTGGCTTTTGCCCCAGGACACTTGGTGCCTGCCCCCAGAGCTGCAGCCCAGAAGGCCGTTCTCAGAGGTGAAGTCCAGGCAGTGAGGAGCTGTCTGCCAGTAGGCAGTTGAAGCAAAAAAATGAGCTAGAGGAAAAAAACAAAAAAACAAAATCTCCTTCTAATGCTGCCAGGCTGCCGGGAGCTGGAAATGAAGCACTGACAGGAGGGGGTATTTCATGGTGAAGGGAATAATCAACTGGTTTTTTTGGTACCCAAGACTTTCCACCTTCACACACACACATGAGATGCTTTGAAATAAAGATAGTCACATGACTTAGTAAAGTTTGTTGACATAAAAATATGAGAAATACCAAAGAATACAAAAAGGAAAACTTCGTTAATATTATTCAGACTTAAAATTCCAGATTGTATCAACATTAAGGGGGTTGATGAAAACATGGGAGAAAGCCAAGGGACGTGAGATCGGGCTCAATTCTTGACTTGCTGGGGGAAGGTATCAACACAGAACTTTTAAGAATTAGAAGGCGTTAAAAAGAAATAGAAATCCTGAATCAAATTGAAACAGTAAAATAAAATAGTCCAAAGATGTGTAAATATATCACTGTCACAATAACTATAAATAGGTTAAATTTGCCAGTTGAAAGAAAGGAACTATTAAATGAGATTTTAAAAATTTGGATATATGCTTTTCATGTGAACATACCTAAAGCATATACACAAAACCAGAAAATAAAAAGATGGAAATATCCACAGAGTGACAAAGGAAAGCTGGTGCATTTGTATTAGTATCAGATAAAGCTCACATTTAGATACAAAACATTATAGTAATAGAGAAAGTCACAGGGTTAAAGTTTCAATTCACCAAGAAATATCCATTCTAAACATGTATACATACCCAATTAAGCTGCCTCAAAATATATATGACAAAAATTGGGAGAACTATAAAGTCAGATATAAGGATTGAAAAGGAAGAAATGAAACTAAGTATTTTCAGATGATATACACGTTTACATGAAAAAACTCCAAAGAATCTTCAGGCAAATTATTAGAAATTGTAGGAGAGCTCCGCAAGAGGGCTGGATATAAAATTAATATACAAAAGTCAATGTCATTTCACTATACCAGAAAAAAGACAATAACATTAGAAAATAAATCTAACATAAGATGTAGAAAAACTTCTTAGAGGAAAAATTTTCTTGGGAAATATTAAAGAAGATCTAAATAAGTAGAATTACATAATATTCATGCATAAGAAGGCAACATTTTGAAGATGTCTTGTTATACATAGGCCTAGGAATAATATAGTTTTAAGCTATATTATTTTGAACTGTAGATGAAGAAAAGCTCTTTTTTTCCTTGAGTATTTTAAGATTTTGAATAAAGTCATATTGCTCTAGGAATATTTTATACTTCTGCCAGCAGTGTTTGAGAATGCCTACTTCCTACATTATCACCACCATAAATGTTTAAAACCTGATAGCACACAGTTTAAAAAATTTGTAATTCTCCAATTAACAGTGACCTTTAAAAATTATGTTTACTGATCTCTATTATTTTGTCCTTTGTAAATCTTTTATTAGTTTTTATGTTCACATGTTCCGTTTTAAAATAGACTTTTAAGAGCTCTTTGTATTAAGAATATTAAGGCTTTGTCCATATAATTAGTATTTTTCAGAATACCCTTTCTAGGTACAGTTTTTCAGTTCCAGTGCACAGAATGGAAACTTGCTACCTGCTACACCACATTTTCACTATTATGTGATGTATTCATCACAAACAACAGTATTGGTCAACATTTTCCCTCACTGTGAAGTGCACATTTGACATCCTTTAGAAAAACTACTGACGGTTTTGAGACGATTGTTCTGTGCTTTCTTTCAGTCAGCATAATTTTCCCGAAAGCAGAGATGACTCTTCCAGACTTGCTACCAATGCCTGAACAAACTGTGTAAGCTTAGTCCAAAAAAAATATTTGATTAATAGATTTTATTTTGGTAGATTCTAAGGTTCTAAGCAGTCAGAGAAATAATCGCAGAGCCTCAAATATCTCCAAAATCTGATACCAATCCTTTTGATTGTGAATTATATTCTGTAGCTACCAAAGAAGGTAAGTTTTTATTTTTTCTACTCTATTAACTTTCCCTTGGACAACTGAATATTAAGATGACTATGTAAGGAGGTTATCAGACCAAGGCCTCACACGTCAGGATAAAAGCACATGCCATAGAAAGAACATTTGTGTCTCAAAAGGTGATACCAAGACAAGGCTGTGGGATATATATGGGCACAATGGTTGATACCTTCAAAGACTTCATACATGGTGTGGAGGTTTTTGGAGATTTTAATTTATAATGACAATCTTTCCAGTTAGGAGAATTTTTGGACTGTAAAGTTAGCCAAACAACTTTTCAATGATAATAAATGTCTATATCTTACACAGGGGGAGTACAGTTTTTGTTTGTTTTAGTTTTTTCTCTGTCTATTCATATAGGGGCATCATATGTCTTTATCATTAAAAACTGATTTAGATAGGCAGTTGTAGAGAAATTTAATGTGTGGGAATTTAAAGTTTTAAAAAGATGTAGCAAAATATAGATACATTTAAGACCCACTGCACCAATGAAAAAGGGAAATTAATTAAACTAGACAACTTTTATGGGTACTAACCATTAAAATTAAAATTTTAGTCGTTATAAATTACATTACATTATAATAGTTTTCAATCTATTGTTAAGTTAAATATTTTGGGTAACAATTGTATTTCACAGTTGTTCACACTTTGCATAATTTTCTAAGGAAAATGAGTCCCTTAGGGAGAAAATTGTTCTTAAATTTTATTGTTGGATAATGTTGCTGTACTAACATGGTTTACTGAAGTGGATCTACCATGGGTGTTTAGGTTTTTGTTCTTTACAAAATGTATTGGGTGAAATTTTCCATATCACTGGTGAACTTTTCATGCTAATTTTCCAGTCCCTCAGTTTAAATATTATGCATTTTTTCCTGCAAATCTATCTTGAATCTGAAAAGGCCCCAGAAGGAATTAGCGTGAGTCCAGAGTAGATGAACTGCAAATGTTACACATATTTCAATATGTATCCAGCTTTCAAAAATAGCTTACTGAAATCAAGGTTGAACCACATGAAATTTTGGGTTTTTTTGGATGTAAAAAATGGTTATATATTGGCATTTTCATATCATCCAATCTAATATCTTCCTCTAGTGAGGTTCTGGCAAAAAAAAAGTATGATGACCAGAGTTGTTCACTCTTTTAAGCTTTATGTTTCAAAATATTTTTAAAATTTAAAACCATCTAAGTGCATCCCAAAAAACATGGGAAAATTTTGTAGGCTAGTTTTGTTTAATGATTTTTCTTCTATAGATTTATTTTTATGCTATGCCTTACTCTCCAATTAGATTTTAGCCATCCAAGAAAGGTACCTTGTACTTCTAAGCAATTCTCCCATCACCTGGACGTTAACTGCAGCCCACACTGCAGTGTCTTGACTGCAGTAGGCACTCAGTAAATATTTATTGATGGTCCTGATTATGGGATGATGAAATATGCTAAAGGTAACTTAAACTTTTGTCAATAAAACCGAGTTTCAGGTTAGTTTGACCTTTTCCGTATCTCTAAATATTTTCTTTCATGTCATTTTTGTGAAATAGCTCACGAAAGTACTTATTGATTCTGAAATCCTTTTCCCCTCTGGTATTCCTGAGCTATCCTCACTCACACACAGCACACTAGTGCTATTGTTTGCTGTTTTGTTAAAATCATTCTCATTAATATTCCTCATTCAATAAAAATAGTTGATTCCCACTTATGCACCAAACTCTATTCTAAAGACTGCTGTTTATTTTATGGAGTCAATATCATCATTTTGTTTTCCATTCCACATAATAGTTGGATGCCAATATGAAGTGTATATTTATAAATAATATGTGCTTTTATTTATTTGTTTATTTTTATTTTACTTTAAGTTCTGGGATTAATATGTGCTTTTAACATTATTGTTTAAAAATAACAGGAGATATCATATCTTAATCACCTTCTATATTCTGGGCACTGTTCTAAATGTATCAAAGTTATCATCTCATTTAATCCCCCCACACACCTGAGGGAAGAGAGTATTATTCCTTATTTACAGATAAGGAAGCTGAGGCTTGGAAGATTCATATATCTAAGATCACAAAGCTAGTAAAGCAGCCAAGTTTGAGTCTAAATCCAGGTTTTAAATATCATATTGCATGTGGGCATAGATGAGCAAGTACAGGTTTTCCTGAAGATGGCCAGTCTAAGGCTTAGAAGAAGGAAGCTCAGGGAGCCTAAACCAAGATATGCTAAGACAAGTTTTTTTGCTCGTTTGTTTTTGAGATGGAGTTTCGATCTTGTTGCCCAGGCTGGAGTGCAGTAGTGTGATCTCGGCTCACCGCAACCTCCGCCTCCTGGGTTCAAGTGATTCTCCTGCCTCAGCCTCCTGAGTAGCTGGGATTACAGTCATGCGCCACCATGCCCAGCTAATTTTGTATTTTTAGTAGAGATGGTGTTTCACTATTTTAGCCAGGCTGGTGTCAAACTCCTGACCTCAGGTGATCCGCCCACCTCAGCCTCCCAGAGTGCTGGGATTACAGGCGTGAGCCACTGTGCCTGGCCTGCTAAGGCAAGTATTGACCATTAGAGGAGATGACTAGTCCCAGTGGCAGGCCTTTCCTACTGGGAGTCAGCCAAGAGCTCCCCACTCTTCTGGTTCCATTGTTCCTCCTGCAAAGTTCCATTCATAAAGTGGTTTCCCATTTGATTGTCCAATGATGCAAATCTCCAGTCCTTTTTAGCACTGAGTTTCTCATAGCCTTTTACTATTGAGTTTCTCATGGCTAATGAATGCTAATGAATTGGCGTTCTGATTTATCTATAGGATTCCATGAGTCAGCCTCATGAAAGAAGGTTCCACTCCCTCACTGTGGGTACCGTCTGGGAATTAGACCCTTAATAGGAGTAATTCAGCAGGCAATGTCTTCTCTAATAACACTCCAGTCTCACTGAGAGCTTCTATTCAAAACAACAATCTAAAGGTCTACAGTGTGACTTTCAACTAAACTGAAAAAAGAATAGAAAATGAATGTATGTGATGTACACATTCATTCAAATGTTTATCCCTAAAATTCATAGCAGATTATGACTGATCATTAAAGCCAAATTAAGGGGGCAAAATGTATAAAAACAAAAGGAACTCTTAGGCATAATAGTCTTTAAAGTAAAACATTACTACTGACAGTTGCTTGTGTGAAAGATATCTTTATTTAATATGGTAAAAAGAACACAGGGATTGCTAGCACTTACCGTATGTCCATTTTATGTCCATCTTAAAATAGATATGTCTGTATAGTCATCAGATTAGCACTTTAGAATTCAATAGTTTCAAATAAATCAGAATGGACATTCATTACATGTGCTTATCTGGCAGGAGAATTGAACAAATCCTTTCTATAGGAAATTGTAAAATTCCTAATAACTCCATAGGACTGTAAGACTTGGGCTGGTAACTTCAGTGAATACAGCAGAGTTTGGGCAATGGGAAAAGGTACAGTTGTGTTCCTAAACTCTTAACTTTGTGAGGCAGTGACTTTATTTCTTCTTCATGATTTTGCAGTAAGTTCAGTACAGTGATTAGTTTCAGTATAGTTCAGTGAATACAGCAGAGTTTGGGCAATGGGAAAAGGTACAATTGTGTTCCTAAACTCTTAACTTTGCGAGGCAGTGACTTTATTTCTTCTTCATGATTTTGCAGTAAGTTCAGTACAGTGGTTAGTTTCAGTATAGTTCAGTGGCTAAGCTTTTGAGAGGGACAGTTCTATGTTCTAACTCAACTTCTGCCACTTGTTAGAAAGTGACTCTTGTCAAACTATTGGCCCTTTCAAACCTCAGTTTCTTCATCTGCAAAACTTTATTCATGGGGTTGTTGTGAGGGTTAAATGAAAAATATGCAAAACTCATCAAAATTTTAAGCACAAAATACCAAGTCTCAGCAGAACACATACAGTAGGAGTCCAGCCATTAAAATTTGAAACAGGCAGAGGCAAAAATATTTTGTTTAGAAGTACTTGCATTTTCTAGCTCTTTGGCTGAGTGGACAACATTTTGGTGTTCTTTTTCTTATTGTTATTTTTTAAAGCGTACGTATATGTTATGTAGACTCTTTTGTATGTATATTTAACTCACAATAAATATTTATAAATAGAAAGAAAGATATCACATATATGTGCACACACACTGGTAAGCCCCAATACACTGCCTCATTTCTAAATGACTCTAGCATTTGTAGGACAGTGCTTTGAAACCTTTCGCACTCACGAGATACTCTGGGGAGCTTTAAAATATATGTTGATGCTTGGGCTCCACTTCCACATATTCTGATTTAATTGATTAGGGGTTCGGCTCAGGCATCAGTATTTGTAAATAAAAGCTTCCCAGCTGATTCTAATGTGAAGTTAAAATTGACGGATACTGATACCGATAAAAGAGTGAGTGCAATAGACACAAAACAAAATAGGAGATGTGTCTCAACAATGGTAAGATTGTTTTAAAAATTATAGTACCATTTAAAAAATAATGTAATGCAATTATTTAGAAAATTCTTACAATTTTGTATTTTGAAAGCACCATGTGGATATCATGGGGAAAACCAGAACTTTGTTGGATTTCCTTAACAAAGATTTTGCAGCTTGGTATCATTTCCATTTTGTAGTATTTTGATATTCAGGAGATGAAAGCGGGAAGTGGACAATTGCCTATAAGGCCATGCTTTGCACCAGGGTGTCCAGATGAGAGGCAAGTGGAGGGTAAAGTTTAGCCTGCATTCTGTTCCCTAAGGTACATCTGGTGAGGGGTGGCTTCTAATCAGAGGAAGAAGTCCTATGTCTTGTTTCCTAATGCACGCACAGGTTCCACAAGCCCTCACTTGTTCTCAAGAGCATAGCATTTGTTTTGGTGCTTAAGACTGCTGAATGTCACAGAATAATTTTTCCCAGCACAAACAAATATTCAAAATAGTTATGTGCACAGCCTGTTTGAGCACCAATAAGTTTTGGCTCTGTGGCCTGTTTGGGCACTGACATGGTTTGGCTCTGTGTCCCTACCCAAATCTTATCTTGAATTGTGATCCCCACATGTCCAGGGAGCGACCTGATGGGAAGTGATTGGATCATGGGTGCAGTTTCCCCCATGCTGTTCTCATGACAGTGAGTAAGTTCTCGGGAGAGCTGATGGTTTAAAAGTCTTTGGCAGTTTCCCTTTCTCTCCCTCTCTCTCCTGCTGCTATGTAAGACGTGCCTTGTTTCCCCTTTGCCTTCCGCCATGATTGTTTTAAGTTTCCTGAGGCCTTCCCAGCCATGTGGAACTATGAGTCAATTAAACCTCTTTTCTTTATAAATTACCAAGTCTCAGGCACCTAAACCAATTAGAAGGGATGCTGGCCATTGGCACACAGCAGGGTCCTGGTGTCTCCCCCACCATCCAGCCACCACTCTGCCAGGTGTGAATGTATTAACTATTTCTGGAGTGAGGTGAAAGGAGGCAGTCCTGCAGAGGGGCCACTGCCACTGGGATGGCACAGGAGGGCGCTCGAGAGACTCACCTTAGTGACTCTTTATCAACTGGTGAAAATATTTAGATATTTTCACAATCAATATGGCCTTGCTTGTATATACAGGGTGATTATAAACTCTCTTGCCACTTATCACAGAAGTCGAAGTTTCATCATTTCTTTTCCTGTATTTGGTTTATGTGCAACAATATAGGTTTATTTTCCAGTTCTGGAAAATAATCATGGTTAATACTGACTGAGAACTGATCATTTCCTTTCCTCTTTATACCAACCAATGGGGCAGGTACCATTATTAAAGGGGGAGGAAATAGAGGTTAAATAACATGCCCCCAATCAGTAGTGGCGAAATGAAAGAATTAGGATTCAAAGCCAGGTTTGTCTGGGCCTTGGGACCAGCTCAGCGTCTGTGCTGTACTGCCTGGGACTCCTGCTGCCAATTCTTTCTACCTCATTATCCCTCAACCCTGCACCAGCAAATCCACAGGGCATGAGATGAAGAGAAGAGAGGACCACAGGCGAGAAAGTGGCAGCAGCAAGAGAAGATGTACCATGAGGAAGTTCTGGGAGGTTCTGCCCGTCTTTCTGAGAACAGGGGAGAGACAGAGCTGAGCTACAACTGCACTGCTTCTTAGCTGCTTAGTTTCTCTTCAGAATTAGTGGCAAAGAAGAGTTTTCGAAGTCTTTAGCATGTATTAAACGAAGAATTTTGTTTATAAGAAAAAATTGTGGATCGTTCCCATGTTTGTCTGGAAAACTCTTGTTAAACTTTTGTGCAGCTAGTAAATTAAGTCACTGTTTATTCTGTGTAGTGGAAAGCATGCTTAAACTCTAACTCAGGAGACCTGATTCCAGGAATAGTTAAGCCTGAGTTCATTATAAGCCACTTAAGTTATCTGTGTCATTATTCTAGTCTATTAAATGGAGGGCTTGAGCTGGTTTCTTGGTAAGGTGGGATTTGGCAAGTGCTCTTGGATACAATTGCTCACCTCTTTGAGCCTCAGCTTTCTTTTTGGTGATTATTTAATCGCATGTGATAACAAATACAGGGTGTTTTGTGTGATGCCTGGAATGGCACTGAGATTGTCTCCACTACAGTAAGGAGGTGGTTTAGAAATTAGCTAATTTATTAATTAATGGCCTATAGAGCTTCATGTAGGTTGGTACTTCAAAGTCCCATTCATATGGATCATGTTCATATTTATATATTCATCACTTTTATTTCAAAATCTCTTTTTCTGCTGAGATCAACTGAGATTTCTAGAAAGCAGTCCTATTGTCAGCACTTTGCCCAGTACATTTAGTAAGAACTTGACTAGCATTGACTCAAACAGTTCTCTTAGAAGGGCTGGCACCTTTTGTTTCAATTTTTTTAAACATTAACTGCCCATAATAATTGAAGCATGAATGCACTTTCTTTGGATTATGAAACAAATCAATCACAGACATGGGAATTAGGTGTGTTCTCTTGCTTCGTTCAATTCCATGCATTTTTTTTGTCTGAGCTTTCACTGTGTCCCCAGAACTGTGCTTGGTGCTAACAGTGGCCCCACAGAGTACAGCTTTATATTCAAGGAGATGACAATCTTGTTGGAGGAAAAACCTTATACATAGAACAATTAAGGAACAATGCAAGGGAAACACATATTGCAAGTTTTGATTGTACCTATTTTATGGCTATGGTATAAAACAAAGCACCTGTTGTTCCTGAGAGTGAAGGGCTAAGACAATAACTACAAAAAGGTGAAATGAGTTAATTCAAAAGGGAACATTGAGCATGTCATTTTCCTATTGAAGTGCTATTATTTGGTATCGGCTTCCTTTGGTGGTGTTGGTTTTTGATTCCCTCTGCCCCGGACTCTATTGTTTAAAGATGTTCTTTCTATGAGGGATCTTGGATGCATTTTAGCAGTGTTTCCACTGCCCTTTGTTTTATATTCTTTGATGCCATCCCAGGTACATCACATTCTTGCTAGATGAGTAAAGGTAAGCATACTTAGAAGTCAAAAAGAAAAGGCTGAAGTGGTGACTTAGACTTGAGAAATTATAGATTCCATGGAGAAAACTGTGTTTAAATCACAGGACAGGCTGAAAACTCACATTACCACCTGATGGAAGTGAACTCTACTTTTATAGGTTACTAGGAGAAGGTCAGCCTTCTGTAAAAGCAGATAAACAAGGATACCATTACCATAGTTTCAAGTAATTTAAATTAAGAACTGAACATTGATACTGATATGATTTCTAGTTTATTATCTGTGACAGAACCCAGTAGCTTATTGAAAAACTATCACGAAAGAAATAACTAAGAAATAACCATTTAAAATATATCAGGATATAATGAGGATGAAGCTTTAGATAACACAAAAAGGCAATTTCTCTTTAGGCTGAAAAATACCAGACACAGATATATCGACAGAGTGACCTGCCAGAATCCCTACTTTCCAGCCCATCTGATAAAGGTCAACGATTGAACACCCAAACACGTTGATACGCACAGCACCTGCCTGATGAAAACCGTTAACAGTGTTTTTCTCAGCCCAGAGTGCACTGTTTTCTTAAAGTTTTGAAAACAATAATCTAAATTTCCCTATTCCATGAGTAAAGTTCTACTTTTTTCTTTTTCACACTAAACAGCGTTCGATGTTTTAGCTGAAAGTCAATTAAGCAAAATGTATTGTGTCTGTGTTTTTCTTGCTTTCTTTTAAGCACCTCTAAAAGAACTTTTTCTTCTTCCTGAATTGAGAACGAGGTAGGAATGAAAGACTGAAACGGTAACTCTCATCATCATTTTATTATTATGACAAGTTGGGTTTATGAAGTATTTTTCCAATTACTGCCTCCAATTGTTAAATAGGTAGATAACACGCCAGCTTTAACTGCCAAAAACTTGTAGTCCTTAAAATATTTTTTGTAGTATTACTATTAGTATCATGAACAGAAATAGCAGTGATAAAAATCAAATCAAGTTTTGTGAACACCGAAATTCCATTTGCCTGTGTGTGGACGGTGGTTTAGGATTGGTAGAATTAATATTCTTTGCAAACGGCTGCACCTAGCATGGTCGCCTTGAAGCCCTGGGAGTGCTCTAATTTTCCTGGCTCGAGAGACTTCCATTAAACAAGAAAATGAGGTGGGAAAGGTCAGAGGATTCACAGGGTAACAGGAACTGGACCTGAACCTGAGCTTCATGCAGTCCGCAGATTTTTTAAGTGGTTTGTTTTTTAGAAAGTTCGTCACGACCTCTAAATCATTGTTAATTTCATCGTTAAACTGGCCTCAGAGAGATTTTGTTTTAAAGAGACAATGCAGTTAGAGGATCATGATCTCTGAACTCAGAAGCCCAGAACTCCAAAGCTGGAAGCCACCAGATCCTAGCAAGTGAAGCTCTGTCAATCTGGAGCCGCAGATTTTGACCACGTGTGCACAGCCTCCCATCTGGGCAAGCCCTTTTCTCTCCACCACTCCACTCCACAGCTTCTGTTTCTTTTCTTTTTTTTTTTTTCACTGAATTCATCATCCCTCCCTTTCCCATGCCGAGACTTAAAAGGTTTCAAATACTTCAAAAATCGATGATTTCAAATCACCTCAGATGACTTACATACAATGTTTTATTACATTTTCCCAGAGCAGAATGGCATATTAAGAAATGATTTTATTTTCATCTATATTTTCTCTTAGGAATATAGAGACATTATCTCAGATTATTACCTCGAAGAGACAGAGACAAGAATTTTGCACCATTCTAGTTCTCAAATCATTTTAGGTATTTTATTTCATTTTGCCTAAATCTCTTAGACGGTTATTTCCTCGTATCACTTAAAAATTACATTTTACCTGGGCAGGGCCTAAAGAATTACATTGAAAAACTAAGAAATTATTGGGAAAAAATTCCATTAGCACAACTATCATGATCAGAAGAAATTGGCTAATTTCAGTGTCTTTTCTTTGGGCTCTTCATAGAAAATTGTTGAAATGTGTCTTTCATAAGTAACTGGCATTCTGAAATTGATTTAAAGCTGTAGAGGGGAAAAAAAGCTACATTGAAAAAATTAAATCTTAGTTTTGGAGATATTTAAAAAAACTCAACAAGTTCCATACCCAGAGGAGTGCAGACACTGATCCTCTTTTTCAGCTATTAGAGGTGAGGAAAAAAAGTTGTGTGGTTGGTGTGGAGAGAGAGAGACACACGCACTTCCTTTAGCCATCATCCTACTAACACCTTCACAGTACATTTTCTTGCTAATAATCCCAACTATTTCTACAGGAAAAAGTTCATATTCCTGTTCTCTGGTAGAAGGGCCACCCAAGGAAATCAGGTTCCTGGTGAGTAAGAATGACAGAAGTACCCACAGCTCCTGGGCCATTGGTCTCCTCCATCCAGCCTCCACTGACCTTGCTGGGTCCACTGCAGTTTTCTTCTTGATTTAACTCTATGAGCTCTCTGTTCCTTCAAAGTACTGGAGCTTCTGGCCTTAGCACATCTGTTTCTGCAGCCAGAGCACCTTCACTGAGAAGCAGACCTCTACTTGGCTGGGTTCTTACTCACCCTATTGGTGCCTCTTCCCCATCCCCCTCCTCCTCCTCCTCCTTCTCCTCCTCCTCCTCCTCCTCCTCCAGGGAACATATAGTTGGCAGCAAGGGTTGCAGAACGAATGAAGGCATGCATGAATGCACATGTTGGAGGACGAAGGTTCTGTTTTTACTCTCAGTGCACCAAAACTCAGCAGAGTTAAATAGTGGAAGGTTCTTAAGTGCTGAAGTGAGTAGATGGAGGTCATAAGGCAAGCAGAGTGGGAAGGGCTAGAAGGACAAGAAAGGAGAAAGGGAAGGCAGGAGAGGAGAGAGGTGGGGAAAATGGAAGGGTAGTTGAATGTCATAGAAAATTAGAGTTAGAAGAGGAGAATTAGTAGAAAACAGAGCTACAGTCAAAAACAGAGTGAGACACACAGAAATTCATAGATTTGCTGTCTGGCGCAGATCTCATTGGATAACTAGAGCCTTCCTTCTTCCTTTGGGTTGAATGGTCTTTACTCATTCTTTATGTAGACCATCCTTTACTTCCACATGGAGTTTGTATGTTCCCATAGACACCAATACTTTACATATCAGAACACTTGTCATTTTATTAAAAATTGTTTTTTATTAGTTTGTTTTCCCACTAGACAGTCAATGTCATGGATGCAGGACTATAGGGTCTTATCTTTTTCATCACAGTAGCCCTCGAACCTAGCACAGTGAAAGTTGCCCATAATACATTACTGAATATTTGTTGAAAGCCTAAAGCACTGGGCAAATCATTCTGACTTTCCAGACTTCAGGATCCCCATTTGTGAGGGAGCTGGTCTATTTGATACCTAAGACTCCCCTCCAGCACTGGTCTTCTATAATTTTGTATCTACATGGCTTCCTGCCTGATGCCAGGAACTTAAGATTTAACTCAAGAAGACAGGGATGTTGCTTGGAAAGACCCTGAAGATCTTGTCATCCAAACTGTGACTGCCTGGAGACTGTTTATACAGGATCTTGAACTGGGCTAGGAGAGTGCAATGGATGGTAGTCCCAGTCCTCGTTTGCAGGGAGAGGAAGACAGTGACAAAGCATTTCTATGGAAAGAAGGAGTTGCTCATAAGTCTACTATGGACATCAAAATATGCTGATGAGCCACAGCAAGTTCATTACAAAGGGATTTCAGATACAAGCCTCCTCCTTCAGCGTGAGGAGGAAGAATCATCCAGGAAAGAGAGAAATTATGTGTATTTCATATATTGCTGTATGTACATATTAATCAGCCAGCAAATATTAAGTGCATTCATGGGCAAAATGCCAAAGGGATGAAGAGAAAAATCAGACTCCAAGGATCATATAATCTGATTGTGGAAGAAAGGCATATTCATCATGAAAATGTAGCAAAGATGTTAAGTGAGTGTCTTAGTCTATTCTGTGCTGCTACAAAAAATACCTGAGACTGGGTAATTTACAAAACAATTTATTTCTTGTGGTTCTGGTGACTAGGAAGTCCAAGATCAAGGCACCAGCAGTTTGGTTGTCGGATGAAAGTTCAGTTTCTGCTTCATGCATGGTGCCTCTAGAGGACAGGAACACTGTGTCCTCATATGGCAGAAGGTAGAAGGGCAAAAGAGGAAAAACTCTCTTTTTTTCTTTTTTTGAGATAGAGTCTCGCTCTGTCACCCAGGCTGGAGTGCAGTGGCTCGATCTTGGCTCACTGCAAGCTCCACCTCCTGGGTTCATGCCATTCTCCTGCCTCAGCCTCCTGAGTAGCTGGGACTACATGTGCCCGCCCGCCACCACGACTGGCTAATTTTTTGTATTTTTTAGTAGAGACGGGGTTTCGCCATGTTAGCCAGGATGGTCTCGATCTCCTGACCTCGTGATCTGCCCGCCTTGGCCTCCTAAAGTGTTGGGATAACAGGCGTGAGCCACCGCACCCGGCCAGAAAAACTCTATCAATTCCCTTTATAAGGGCACCTAATTTCATTCATGAGGGAAGAGCCCTCATGCCTAATGACCTCTTAAAGCCCTGCCTGTTAATACTATCGCACTGGCAACTCCTGAGTTTTGGAGGGTGCACATTCAAACCATAGCAGTGGGATAAGCCAGACACTTGGGTTTCCTATGGGTCCTCTCCATTTGGTTTTCCTGTTAAAGATTTAAAAGAGCAGAAACACTACTTTATTAGAGAAAGGGCATTTGAACTTGGCCTTTGAACATGGCAGGATTTGGCCACTTAGAGATTGGGGGTGCCATTCCAGGTAGAGAGAAGAGCAAGGAGAATGGAGAGCACTTGGCATTTATGAGAATAGTGAGGGTTCATGTCAGGTTACATGAAGCTGACTCATGACAAATTAATTTGGAAAGGCAGGTTGTGACCAGGCTAAAGGCATCTGGACTTTGCTCTAGAGGAAATGTGAAACCATTGCAGATTTCTGAGCAGGCTGTTGGCCAGAGCTGCGCTTCGGGGCGACTCACAACAGTGGTAGGAAGCTCTCTGGGAGCTGGGAATCCAGGGAAGAACAGAACAAGTGAGAAAGCAGCTGCATTGAGGCCCAGGCTGGGGTTGCTGGTTTCTGGAAAGGGGGTAGTGTTGGGGGAGTGGGGAGAGGGGTTAAATGTGAGCTTCTGAGGAAGTACAGGAGGGGTGAATTCCACCATGGAGAAGGTATTCAATAACAAACCTACAGAGAAGTTGAGGAAGGTGGAGGAGTAAAGGACAATGATGTCCTCGAGAAACCTGCTCATGAAACCTGCTCAAGAAACCTGAGGAGGCAAAAGCCTGATTCTAAAGTGTGAGAGAGCAACAGCACACCCTGGGGAGGTGGGGTATCAAGTCCAAACCAAGGGTGAAGGGCAGGGACTCAGGTGCTGGAGTGTTTCAATGTGGATCTTGGGGTTGGCACTTGCTTGCTGAGTGACCTTGGGCAAGTTACTATGTGGTCTTAGTTTCTGTAAAATGGAGATCATGATGTAACCACTTGGTAGGGCTGTTGGAAGGATGGAAGGAGTTCAGAAACAGAAAGCTCCCAGCACAGAGCCTGGCCCGTAATAAACAGTCTATGTGTTTGCTATCATGAGGGTACTTTTAAAGAAATTTAGTGCAGATGAGTATAAATGAGATGTGGAGTGAGTAGCAGAATCAACACAAGGTTTTTCTTATAATGGATGAGAGATTGTAAAACACATTTGCATTGGGGAGAAGGACACATGGGAGAGGGAAGAAATGGAAGACACGGAAGATTTGTTGGAGGCAAATTTAGATCCACGACAAAAGTAGGGGAGTAAGTGCATGGGGAAAACTTAGTATTGGAGGGAGGAAAAATGGCCTCACTGCACTTCGAGTAACATCTACTTTCTTTACCTGGTCCTCCAAAGCCCACCAGGGCCAGCCTCTGGCCTGTTTCTTTAGGCGTAACTCCTCCATTCTCCCCCGCTGCCATTTGCACATCTTGCATTTTCTCAGAGCTGCCAAGATGGTCGTGGCTGGGCCTTCCTCTAGCTAGCCTATCTTCCTGCAGAGCCCTTCCCTCAGCTTCTTACTTGGCTGAATCTGTTGTCTTACCCAGCTCTCACTTTAAATTCCGAAGTCCTTCCCTGACCATCTGGTCCAAAGTAGCCATTCAACATTCCTTACATTACCCGTTTTTCCATCTTTACATGGCATTGATCTTCACTTGGTGATTCCTTGTTTATTTATTTATTGGTGTACTGCCTGCCTCTCTTCACCAACGTATAAGCTTCATTACAGCAGAGACCTCTTGCCTGGTCATCACAGTATCCTTGGCTCCTGGCACATGGTAGGAGCCCAGTTAAACGTTTGTTGAATAAATAACTGAATACATCCTTCTGTAATATGTGAGAAAAGTGGGAGGCAAGTCTAGGTGAAGAAGGCACTTAAAAAAAATTTTTTTTTGAGACAGTCTTGCTCTGTCACCCAGACTGGAGTGCAGTGGCACGATCTTGGCTCACTGCAGCCTCCACCTCCCGGAATCAAGTGATTCTCATGGCTCAGTCTCCTGAGTAACTGGGATTACAGGCTTGCGCCGTTACACCCAGCTAATTTTTGTTTTCGTTTTTTTTTTTTTTTTTTTTTGAGATGGAGTTTCACTCTTGTCGCCCAGGCTGGAGTGCAGTGGCGCAATCTCGGCTCACTCCAATATCCGCCTCCCGGGTTCAAGCAATTCTCCTGCCTCAGCTTCCCGAGTAGCTGGGATTACAGGCCTGCAACACCATACCTGGATAATTTTGTATTTTTAGTAGAGATGGGGTTTCACCGTGTTGACCAGGCTAGTCTCGAACTCCTGGCCCCAAGTGATCTGCCTGCCTCGGCCTCCAAAAGTGCTGTGATTATAGGCATGAGCCACTGCACCTGGCCGGAAGACAGATTTTGAAGTGGAGAGGAGTTAGAGGAAATTGAGTCATACTTAATTTTATCTGAAAATCATGAAGTAAAATAATACATAGAAAGTGAAGGGGTGAACTTCTGGGTGTATATATTCAATGGAAATAAAATCAGTGTCAAAGGGCTCTCTGCACCCCCATGTTCACTGTAGCATTATGCACAATAGTCAACATATGGAATCGACCTGAGTGTCCATCAACAGATGAATGGATAAAGCAAATGTGGTATGTATACACTGTGGAATACTATTCAGCCTTAAACAAGAAGAAAATTCTATCACTTGTGACAACGTAGATAAACCTGGAGGACATTGTGCTAAGTGAAAGGAGCCAGGCACAGAAAGACAAATTGTGCATGATCTCACTTACATGTGGAATCCAAAAAAGTTGAACTCATAGACACAGAGAGGAGAATGGTGGGTTGCTGGGGAGGAAATGGAATGCGGCAGAAAGGGGAGATATTGGTCAAAGGGCACAAAGTTTTAGTTAGATAGGAGGAGTAAGTTCTGGAGACCTATTGTGCAGCATGGTGACTGTAGTTAATAATGATGCACTGTATACCTAAAAATTGCTGAGACAGTAGAACTTAAAAGTTCTTTTTAAAATTTTTATTTTAGGCCAGGTGTGGTGGCTTATGCCTGTAATCCCAGCACTTTGGGAGGCCGAGATGGGCAGATCACCTGAGGTCAGGAGTTCAAGATCAGCCTGGCCAACATAGTGAAACCTCGTCTCTACTAAAAATACAAAAATTGGCCAGGCATGGTGGTGGGTGCCTGTAATCCCAGCTACATGGGAGGCTGAGACAGGGGAATTGCTCGAACCCAGGAGATGGAGGTTGCAGTGAGCCTAGATCGTGGCACTGCACTCCAGCCTGGGTGACAGAGTGAGACTCTCAAAAAATATTATTTTAATTTTTATAAATAAAGACAGGTTCTCCCTATGTTGCCCAGGCTGGTCTCAGACTCCTGGGCTCAAGCGGTCCTCCCACCTCGGCCTCCCAAAGCGCTGGGATTGCAGGCGTGAGCCACTGCACCTGGACAACTTCGAAGTTCTTACCACAAAAAAATGATAAGTATGTGAGGTGGTAGATATGTTAGTTAGCTTGATTTAATCATTTCACATTGTATGTGTGTATCAAAATGCCACATTGTACCCAAAAATATATGCGGTTTTTATTTGTCAATTAAAAAAAAGAGAGGGGACTATAGGCACATACCACCATGCCAGGCTAATTTTTTGTATTTGTATTTTTTTTTTTTTGAGACGGAGTCTTGCTCTGTTGCCCAGGCTGGAGTGCAGTGGCACCATCTTGGCTCACTGTAGCCTCTGCCTTCCAGGTTCCAGCGATTCTCCTGCCTCAGCCTCCTGGGTAGCTGGGATTACAGGCACATGCCACCATGCCCAGCTAATTTTTGTATTGTTAGCAGAGTCGGGGTTTCACCATGTTGGCCAGGCTGGTCTCAAACTTCTGACCTCAGGTGATCCACCTGCCTCGGCCTCCCAAAGTGCTGGGATAACAGGCGTGAGCCACTGCGCCAGGTCATTTTTTTGTATTTTTAATAGAGACGAGATTTCACCATGTTGGCCATCCTGGTCTTGAACTCCTGACCTCAGGTGATTCACCCACCTCGGCCTCCCAGAGTGCTGGGATTACAGGCGTAAGCCACCATGCCCAGCCCTAAACCTTTTTTAAAAATATGTTTTAACATTCTTTGTGCTCAAATTCATGATCAATTTTTTTTTTTTTTTTTTTTTTTGAGACGGAGTCTCACTCTGTCACCCAGGCTGGAGTCCAGTGGCACGATCTCGGCTCACTGCAAGCTCTGCCTCCTGGGTTCACGCCATTCTCCTGCCTCAGCCTCCCGAGTAGCTGGGACTACAGGCCCCCACCACCATGCCCGGCTAATTTTTTTTGTATTTTTAGTAGAGACAGGGTTTCACCGTATTAGCCAGAATGGTCTCAATCTCCTGACCTCGTGATCCGCCCGCCTCAGCCTCCCAAAGTGCTGGGATTACAGGCATGAGCCACGGCGCCCGGCTTCATCATCAAATTTTGTAAATGGTTGATGGATAGATGAAAAAAATTCTCTAATTGAAAGACATAAGGATCACTGTCTGATCAGCAAATGTAGATAAATGAATATAACATTGATTCACTTCTTAAAGAAATATATTGATGTCTCCCACTATAATTAAATTTTAATCAAGTTCTTGGACTTCTAAATAGTTTTTGCCTTATATATTTGGCTGTTTTCACGTTTGGACGCTTCACTTTATTAATTATTGTATCTCCTTTGTAAGAGTGTACCATTCATATTACATAATCTCTCTATCTTGTTTGGTCAGTTTTTCCACAACTAATCAAAATGCCTTGGTATTAACGTGACTCTTTTTCAAAGTAGCGTGGACAATTTTGCTGTCATCATGTAGTCCTGGGTCTTTGGGTTTTATCTTTCTAAGACTGTAGATCTCAATCTTGAGTTTATCAATATAATCTATAAAAAATTCCAAATTAAGCCAGGCATGGTGGCTCATGCCTGTAATCCCAGCACTTTGGGAGGCCGAAGTGGGAGAATCACATAAGGCCAGAAATTTGAGATCAGCTTGGGCAACATAGTGAGACTCTATCTCAACAACAAAGTAAAAAATTGCTGGATTTGGTAGCGTGCAAATGTATTGCCAGCTACTCGGGAGGATGAGGTGGGAGGATCACTTGAGCCCAGGAAATTGAGGTTGCAGTGAGCCATGATGATGGCATTGTACTCCAGGTTGGAGTACAAACTTTCAGCTTGTCGCTGAAAAAAAGGACACTCCATATCACTTTTTGCCATTTTGTGTGTGTTTACACATCTATCTATCCACATTGTGCTTAATTTGGACTTTACAACCAAGTGATTTTCTCCATTATAAAAGAAATTGCATCATTTTCTTTTTTTTTAAAATTTTACTTTAAGTTCTGGGATACATGTGGGGAATGTGCAGGTTTGTTACATAGGTATACATGTGTCATGGTGGTTTGCCGCACCCAACAACCTGTCATCTAGGTTTTAAGCCTTGCATGTATTAGGTATTTGTCCTAATGCTCTCCCTCCCCTTGTCCCCCACCACCCAACAGGCCCTGGTGTGGGATGTTCCCCTCCCTGTGTCCATGTGTTCTCATTGTTCAACTCCCATTTATGAGTGAGAACATGCAGTGGTTGGTTTTCTGTTCCTGTGTTAGTTTGCTGAGAATGATGGTTTCCAGCTTCATTCATGTCCCTGCAAAGGACAGGAACTCATTCTTTTTTATGGTTGCATAGTATTCCACGGTGTATATATGCCACATTTTCTTTATCCAGTCTATCATTGATGGCCATTTGGGTTGGTTCCAAGTCTTTGCCGTTGTAAATAGTGCTGCAATAAACATACGTGTGCATGTATCTTTATAGAATAATTTATAATCCTTTTAGTATATATCCAGTAATGGGATTGCTGGGTCAAATGGTGTTTCTGGTTCTAGATCCTTGAGGAATTTCCACAGAGTCTTCCACAATGGTTGAACTAATTTACACTCCCACCAACAGTATAAAAGTGTTCCTATTTCTCCATATCGTCTCCAGCATCTGTTGTTTCCTGACTTTTTAATGATCGCCATTCTAACTGGCGTGAGACGGTATTTCATTGTGGTTTTGATTTGCAAGGAAATTGCATCATTTTCCACTGAACCTAAGTTGCAGTTCCATTCTGCCTAAGACCACCACACTCACCTGCCCCACTATTATACCTTCTGGATGTCAGTGAAAGTTCATGGACAAGAGAATATTTGTAAAACTGCATTGGATTTCTGTTGAGAAATGCTATGTTTTCAAAAGGTGAAAAAATGTAGACATGTATTTTCAGACCTTTTGTTTTTCAATCATAGCACTGGAATTCCTTGATGGTTTATGAAAATAAATGTTTTTCTCACTCCTAGGCCATTTAAAAATATATAATATGGAGTTGAAGTTATTAATAGAAATAACTAAGGGTGAGAGAGAATGGCACTTGCACTGTTGAGTACAATATTAGAAGCAAGTGCTGTTATATTGCCAGACTATATAACAAGTGTTTCTAGTGCACTGAGTGAATGTATGGTTTAGAAAACATTACTAATTACGTGCGTATTCATTGATTTATTCACTAAGTACTCACTGAGGGTCTACTGTGTACCTGAGTCTAGCTAGAGGCTTGTGGTGGAGAGCTGAGCAGGTCAGGTCCAAACTTACGTTCTTGCTATTTCTTTGGGTGTGGGTGGTTGGATGGTTAGCTCAGTGGTCTCGGATGCTGGAATTTGTTCTAATTTTCTGAGCTGCTTCATAAACCAGGAGGGTTAGGGGAACTATAGCTGAGCCATCTCCTTTTCCTCCTCTTCCTCTTCCTCCTTCTTCCCCTCCTCCCCACCGTCTGTTACTACTATTATAGGAAATTTGAACTGGAATGAAAAAAAAATCAGTGTTACAAAAGCGGTCACATTTTGGAATAACTCTACACTTACGTAGTGTGTTCTAGTGATTAGAAACAAAAAAGCCATCATTTTAGGCTAGATTTTTCAGAATGATCACAATGCTACCACTGTTTTGCACTTACCTTAAAAAATAAAGTGCTTCCCCTAAGTTTGATCATTTGCTTGTTAGCATAATTTGGCCATTAAACATTAAGCATTGTTTGAGACCCGTAAGTCAAGCCAGGCTATGGTGAAACAAAATTAGCAAAATTCGAATTGATGCCGGAAACTGGTGAAGCCGCCATAGATTTAAGGACCAATTTGCCAGGTTACCGTCTGCAGGTTCTGCTATGGACCAGGTGGGGGCAGCAGAGAGCTGGCTGTGGTCTCCAGAAGGGAAGGCCAGCACCTGCCTGTAGATTCCAAGGCACAGGTGGAGGTGGTAATGAGTTACGAGGTAGAGTCAAGGTTTGGACTGCATCTGAGAAGGGAGGAAAGCAAGAGAGTTAGAAACACCATAAAGATCAGACTGCAGAGCAAGCCAGAATGGAAGTAGGTCAAAGAACTGGTGTAAGTCAAAGAGCAAAGGTGCAGGGGACACAGGGAGGAGAGGTTGGGTGGGCAGACAGGAGGTGCCCGAAGGAGGCCAGCCTGCTTCACTAGTGCCCCTTCCAGTACCTTCCCAACTCGGTGAGCCAGGTCTATACTTGGTTCTGTTTGGTCTTCCAAGGGCTATGAAGGGACAGGGATGTGAGAGACACCAGCCATCTCTCTCTCCTGAGCTATTAATAATGAAAGTTCCTGTCTTATGAACAAATACTGAAATGAATGGAGAACACTCAACAATTTGGTAGCAATCAGGGTGTGGTAGTGAAGCATTGCCTGGGCTTTTCCTTCTGGTTCCTGCAAAGGACTAAGGTCCTCAGCAGCCTCTGTCCATCTTTTCGGAGATTTTTCACAATCACCAAGGAAATATAGTTCAGTGCTCCTGTTTACTTAATGGTCGGCTACGCTTGAAATATCATGCTCTCCCTGTGTGGTCTTGTCATAATTATTTTCAAATGGTGCTAATTAGCAGACCCAACACATGGGCAGCCTTCCTTCCCCAGACTTGGCACCCTCACTCGCTGCATTTAGCACCCCTCGTGGGAAGGCATCCTGGAGATCCCTTATCTGCACCCTGTCTCCATCTACCCCTTCCCACTCGTGGAAGCTGCCTCACCAGAGAAACTGCTATCTGATAAAGAACATCAACAAGTCCTAGCAGATGGCTGCTTATCTCAAGACACATATATTCACCAAAATCCTAGCAGAAGAAAAAGCTGTGTTTGGATGGTCCCTGAGAGCTAACTATAACATGTTCAAACTGTGTAAGGCAGTTTGGAGATGGAGACAGAGTATGGAGAAAGAAAGACAAAGGGAGAATACCCAAAAGAGGTTTTGGAAAAGAAGAAAAATTTGTTCTTTATACATATATATCCATAAAGATGAGGGTCTCACTCTGTCATCCAGGCTGATCTCGAACTCCTGAACTGAAGGGATCCTCCTGCCTCAGCCTCTCCAGTAGCTGCAACTACAGGTACCAAGCTGAGCAAGAAGAAAAATTTGAGTTAGGCTTTAGAACGTCAAACTAAGACTCTGATTTTCTTGAGAAAGTGGATAGAAAATTTGTGGTTAGAGATGACACCAGTAACGATAGGTTTCTACTCTTAGCTATGCCTGGGGCAGCTTGACCGCCACTTTGTTGATCACATTAATTTACCTCTTCCTGCCTTTATTTCCCTTTCTGTAAAATGGGAATTAATGTGCTTGATGACAATATCTCCAAATGATTTTTAAGGCAAGAAGAGAGAATGTTACTGACAGGCCCATGGTTCTCTGGGTGAGAGGGTCACTGTGAATGAATGTACACACAGAGCCTTTTATTAGTGAGGCTTAGGGTGTCTGGTTTTTCTTGGCGGAGTAAACAACCACCCAGTAGTATTCACTCAGTTTGCATTGTTCTGTCGCATTGTTTGTAAATCTTTTGAGTGATTACACAGCATTTGTTCCCTATTGTTCATAATACTCTTTAAAAAGCTGACTATAGGACTCCAGTCCCCACTGGTTTGTTCTTTGCCACTTGGCAAAGGTTGATTGATTTTATTTTTCCTTTGGCCTGTGCTTCTTAGTGGCTTGAAATGAACACGGCTTTTTTTCCTGTTTACCCCTTTGCCCACATTGTCAATAATAGAGTCGCCCTGGGAAGCAGAGTTTGCAAAGGGAGGAGGGTTTGGTATAAATTTGGAAGATTGTACTGTTTCAGATTTATTTTCTCAAATGCTGAAACTGCTTCTCAGGGGTTATACTTCTTTACTCATGAAAACTCACACATTCTCTTAGGTGGTACTGTTAAACATGTTACATCTGTAAAAAAATTAATAAAAAAAAGTTAAACAAATGTAATGAAAGAAGCAGGAAGCAAGTGTATACACATGGTGGCCTGAGCAATTGGCTGTCATGGTTTGGTTTGATTATAGGTGTGTGAGGCACATGTATGGTGTTGCGTGGAGCAGACGGATAGAAGTGGTAAAAAAGATGAATCCAACCTAGTGCTTTTCAATTCTCCTTGCACATGAGAATCACCTGGAGAATTAAAAAAAATACATTGATGCCGACTGGGCACAGTGGCTCATGCCTATAATCCCAGCACTTTGGGAAGCTGAGGCAGGTGGATCACTTGAGGTCAGGAGTATGAGACTAGCTGGGCCAACATGGTGAAACTGTCTCTACTAAAAATACAAAAATTAGCCAGGTGTGGTGGTACACGCCTATAATCCCAGCTACTTGGGAGGCTGAGGCAGGCGAATCTCTTGAACCCGGGAGGCAGAGGTTGCACTCAACCGAGATTGTGCCACTGCACTCCAGCCTGGGCAACAAAGCGAGACTCCGTATTAAAAAAAAAAAAAAAAAAGTTGATGCCTGAGTCTCTCCCCAAAAATCGGAACATCTGTGGGTGTGGGTTCAGCATGGATATTTGTAAAGTCTCCGTAGCTGCAAAGCCAAGTTGGGAACCACTGATAACCAACAGAAAAATGCTTCTGGAAGTGTTTCCAGGGAAGGAGTCCTAGCCTAGGATCAGACACCTGTCTGGGCTCAATACACACCACTGGTTTTTTTTTTTTTTTTTTTTTTTTGAGATGGAGTCTTACTCCGTTGCCCGGGCTGGAGTACAGTGGCGCAATCTCAGCTCACTGCAACCTCCACCTCCCGGGTTCAAGCGATTCCCCTGCCTCAGCCTCCAGAGCAGCTGGGACCACAGGTGCATGCCACCACTCCTGGCTAATTTTTGCATTTTTAGTAGAGACAGGGTTTCACACTGTTGGCCAGGATGGTCTTGATCTCCTGACCTTGTGATCCACCCGCCTCGGCCTCCCAAAGTGCTGGAATTACAGGCATGAGCCACCGCACCCAGCCACCACTGGGTTTTATAAACTCTCAGTAGGCCTCCTCTCCTGGCCTGGTCCCATGCTATCTGACCCTTCTTGACATTCAAAAAAAGTATTTTTCTTTAGTTGAACTCCAGGAACGTGAAGTGGCATTAAACAGAAGTATGAATTGCCTTTATTAAAATTGCAGTGGTCTTTTTCTTACCAAAGGTCCTGACCCAGTTGTGGAAAAATTGTTTCTTGAATGTGGGTGACACATCTGTTTCATATCTCCAAGGCAATGCCTCAGAGCCAGCTCCTCCCCCATGTGATTCAAGGATGCCACGTGTCCCACATGTGGCCTGTTTTCTTCTCTTAACATGGCCTAAAAGGCCCTTATTGAACTCCCGTTAGCTTTGTTTATCTATTTATTTTTGAGATGAAGTCTTGCTCCGTCACCCAGGCTGGTGTGTGGTGGCGCAATCTCGGCTCACCGCAACCTCCGTCTCCCAGGTTCGAGCAAATCTCCTGCCTCAGCCTCCCAAGTAGCTGGGACTACAGGCGCCTTCCACCACACCCAGCTAATTTTTGTATTTTTAGTAGAGACAGGGTTTCACCATGTTGGCCAGGCTAGGCTACTCTCAAATTCCCGACCTCAGGCGATCTGCCTGCCTCAGCCTCCCAAGAGCTCTCCTTAGCTTTGAAAGTAAAAGCCAACCCCTTTTGGCTGGCCCACGAGGCCCCACACACCTTAGCATTCCTGTTACCTCTTCCACCTCCTCTCTTAACTCTGCCCTTTGCTGGTGCCAATTTGACTGCACTAGTGTCCTTTTTGTGACTGCAGCTGTGCCTGGGACACTCCGGTCTTTGCACTTGCTACTGTTCTGAGCTGTTTATGTCCAGAATGCTCTTCCAGCGGTTAGCTACTTGTCTCCTCTGAGTCTTCAGGTAGCTGCTCAATATCAGCTTCTCAGTCACCCTGTCTGATCACCTGGCTTATAAGTCCAGTCCTTACCCTTGTACTCCCCATCTCTAATCCCTGCTTAATCATCGCCTTAGCACTGTCACCATCTGACTTTCTTTCTATATATATTTTATTTATTGGTTAGCTCGGCTGCTTCAATAGATACCATAAACTGGGTGGCTTAAAATCAGACATTTATTTCCCACAGTTCTGGAGGGTGGAAATCTGAGATCAGGGTGCCAGCATGGTCTGGTTCTGGTGAGGGCCTCTTCCAGGTGCAGACAGCCACTTTGCTTTTTTTCTTTTCTCTTTTTTTTTTTTTTTTTTTTTGAGTTGGAGTCTCGCTCTGTCACCCAGGCTGGAATGCAGTGGTGCCATCTCGACTCATTGCAATCTCAACCTTCCAGGTTCAAGTGAGTCTCCTGCCTCAGCCTCCCGAGTAGCTGGGACTACAGGTGCACACCACCACGCCCAGCTAATTTTTATATTTTTAGTAGAGATGGGGTTTTGCCATGTTGGCCAGGCTGGTCTTGAACTCCTGACCTCAAGTGATCCACCTACCTCGACCTCCCAAAATGCTGGGGGGTCGTGAGCCACCACACCCGGCCAGATGGCCACCTTCTCACTGTGTCCTTATGTAGCAGAAAGAGATCAAAGAGCTCTTTTGTTTCTTTTATAAGAGCACTAATTCCATCACAAGGCCCTGACCTCACAACCTAATCACCTTCCAAAGGCCCCACTTCCTGTTGCCATCATATTGGGGGTTTGGATTTCAGCATATGGATTTTGGGGGGACACAAATCTTTCAGTCCGTAATAGTTGGCCTCCTCCCTTGTTCCACTAGAATATAAGCTTCAGGAGGTCAGGGATCTTTGTCTCTTTTGTTTACAGCTGTGTTCCTAACACCTAGAACAATGCCTGGCACATTGTAGGTGCTCAGGAGATAATTATTGGATGAAAAAAAATGAACCGGTCTCCTCCTTAACCCCTGAAATCCTGTTCGAGTCGCTGGGTTTGCCTTGCTCCACTGGGATGAAGTCCTGGCTTGGTGTCCTTGTCTCCCAGGGGTAGACGCCCCGTCTCTGGGAGGACTTGAGGCTCTCCTGGCCTGCTGCTTGGCCTCCTTACCTGTTCTGCCCACTCAGAGCCCTGCCAGCTGCCTGGGATGGCTGCCGGGCACGTCCTTGTTCCTGCTCAGTCAACCAGTTGGGGCCTTGGTTTGGACCTTCACTTATTCTTCTGTGAACCTACCTCTCTGGTCCCCAGCTCGTCTTCTGAAATTTTGATGTGTTGGTCAAGCCCAGTCTTGTTTGCACATCCCTGTGAATGATTCTTAATTATATTTCTGGCTGGCTCTGCGCAGTAGACCATAGAAATAACGATTGTTTCTGGGGTTGCGCTGGAGTGTGAACAGGTGGGGAAAATGCCTCAGGACGATTGGACCGAGGAGACTCTCAGATGACTGATGAAACCGACGGCAAGAGCTTTCCACGCTCCTGATGGCGGGAGGGGACGGCGGTGCTGAGGGGTGGGGGAGCCTCAGGGGGAGCTGTTGAGGGTCCCGTGCTCGTCAATTCTCTAGCTTCTCAGGCGCCTTGATCTTGTCATTTAGAAGCCTCTGGAAGCACAGGGACTGTGGAAACTGGAAGCTGTTCTTGGACTATTTCGCAACACTTTTCTCCAGGAAAAAGAAAAAATAAAAAAAAGCCTCATTCTCTTCGTCCCCAGTGTTACATAATCGAACATTTCCCGTCCTGGTTGCAATGAATATCCTCTTTGCCTGAATAAATAATGCACAGATTCTTCGGGACAGGCTGCTTCCTCCAGGCCGCCGCTTCCAAGGGATCCGGTCGCTTTGAGGGTTTAGTGGTGGCCCACAGCTGGACACGGGGTCCAGCTTGGGGTGGGGGAGGCGGTGCTTTCTGCCAAAATGTCTTTTAAACGTCTCAACAAGTAGCAAACAAGGCCCCACCTGCGACAGTTGTAGTGATTCCGGAAGACCTGCTCACCACGAGGTGCTGGGGTCGTTTGCAGCTGGCAGTCTCCGGTGGCTGCAGTTTAAATAAATCTCCTAAGTGCAGAATCACCACACAGGGCGCGGAGAAACTGAAAAGTTAAAACATCTGGAGTTACAAACACTCACAGGCCTATCAGCTGTCTGAGTCCCCGTAGGAAAACTGTTTATCGGATGCTTTAGTATTCAACCCTTTATTTCCTAGCACAGGTTTTTTGATTTTCACATGGAGTGTTTGATTATTTTCCCATGCCCAAGTCACTGTTTTCATAGCCTGTTGTTTAATCTGTGTGCACCTTTGTTTTCACTCTATTTCCTTTGCTTTCCTATATGAGAAAAATAAATGGCACCATTGAATTGCACGGTAGAGGCTGATGCTATTCCAGGTGCTCAGGTTGGCTTTCCCATCTTTCGTTTCCTCCTGTAGGAAGTTTTTTTTTGGTATAAAGGGAAGGACAGAATTGGATCTCCCTGGAGGGAGTTTCATGTGTTTCTTATTCTGAGCTGCCGGGAGCTGGTTCACAGCACAACTTGATAATTGCTGAGTAGACCTAAAGTTTTGAAAATCAAGATCTCTTTGGAGTTTTACAAGTAAAATTTCAAAAATGAGAAATGACTATCCCAATTTATTTTAGAAGAAAGGTGCAGCTTGTAAACTTTCATGAATTTGGTAAAAGGGGGCTAATTTGAAAAGGAAAACTAATAGGCAATATTTACAAATTGTGAAAAATATCAGAATAGTATACATGGAAGAGTTATTAGACATTCCATTTGCAGTGGTAAACCCATTCCTTTGATTCTGAATCTTGTTTAGGTTTCCTTAAGAATTTGATGAAGTTTTCAGACTCTTCCTTCAGAAAAATGCACATATTCTTATGTACCTAAATGTTTGGATATTATTTCAGGGGATTCCAAATCCCCTGGGGACCCCCCATGTGGATGTTTGTGATGCAGAATGGGGTAAGAAAACCAGGAGAGGCTACAAAAATTTTATGAAATAGAAATATGAACATACAGTACTGAGCCAAAATTTAGTTATGAGGAAAATGATGTTAAATGCGTTCATTTTCTAAATGATGACAGAAAATTAGACTCATGTTACTATCCGGGTGAAGCATATTTTGTACTTATGGTGACCTAGTGATCCAAATGCCTGCTCTTTGTTCTTATCCTCTTATCTTCCTTATGTCAATACTGGGCTGCTTAAATATGTACTGTCTCCGATGTCATTATCTAGTTTCGTTCTTTGTTTTCTATGTTTTATCTTTTACTTCTTGTTCCTATTTCAAATACTTTGACGGTATTGGGACTTGGGGACATGTCCTTTCCAGTACAGATTTTGGTATTGTAGAGGGAGGTTTACAAGCCCAGGTGGGTGTACTTGGGGACTGAGGCTGCTCAGTAGCCCTGTAAATGGTCAGAGTCTGCTGTTTCTGTTGCTTGGAGAGCAAGGTGAATGCAGGTCTCTTTGGATATTGGGGATGATAGAGGGATGTGGATTGGAGAGGAACAGGACTTCCTGCCCCCTCAATTTAAATGGAGATTCATTTGATCAAAAAAAAAAAAGAGCACGTATATTCACCAGGCCCTGTGTGAACTACCACCTTGGATGTAGGTGGAGTAAGCCATATTCCCAGGTAGCCTGCAATCAACTGCAATCCATTGGTGGTAGGAGGCATGGGAGATACAGAAATAACTCAGGACTAGATTGAATTGGCCACTTATCTAAGAGTGTTATCAAGTGTTCTGTAAATGTGTAAATTCTGATTAGTTATCAGGTTGTCATACATTTTTTTTCTTTTTTTTTTTTTGAGATAGAGTCTCACTCTGTCGCCCAGGCTAGAGTGCAGAGGTGCTATCTCAGTTCACTGAAACCTCCACCTCCCAGGTTCAAGCAATTCTCTCACCTCAGCCTCCTAAGTGGCTGGGATTACAAGCATGTGCTACCACGTCTGGCTATTTTTTTTTTTTTTTTTTGTAGTTTTAGTAGAGATGGGATTTCACCATGTGGCCAGGCTGGTTTCGAACTCCTGAGCTCAACTCATCAGCCCACCCCTGCCTCGAAAAGTGCTGGGATTACAGGCGTGAGCCACCACACCTGGCTGCGTGTCATACAAATCATTTGTCTCCCTTCCTAGACACAAGCTCCTCAGGGTCATATCTGTTCTTCCTTGCTGGCACAGAGGAGATGCTTCAGTAGTGCTTGTTGCTAGAGGAGAAGGGTACAAGTGGCATGTGGAGAGATTCAGAGAAGGGTAGAATAGGATGATGTTGGGCCATCAGGAAGGTCTCCATGGAGAAAGTGTTCTTTGAGATGAACACTGAGGAAGTGGTGGGATCACACCTGACCTAGATAGAGAAGGGGCTGAAATCCAAGCATAGGATGGTGGGAGCAGGGAAAGAGAGGTTGACTGAAGTTGAAGGCTGGAGAGGTTGGCTGGAGACGGGTGATCAGGGATTTGGTAAGTGGTTTGTGCTTAATTTAATCTTGTAGTAACACGATGAGGATGATTAATCGGGAACATAATCTGGTGAAGGTATGTTGGATGGATTCGAAATGGTAGAGGCTGTCGGCAACCAGACCAATTAGGACTCCATTGCAAAAGTCCAGCTGAGAGCTGAAGAGGATCTGACTTGTGACAGGGAGTAGGAAAAAGAAGGGATGGAGGCTGGAGGTATTTTGGAGATACAGCCTGCAGTTCTTATAATCCAAACTTCCCCAGAATATCTCAGCCCAGGAATAAAAATAGGATGAAAACAACAATAACACAATAATATTTTATCTCTGCTTTCTATCAACTGTTTGCAACCTGCAATTCTTTCTGGTTCTTCCTTCCTGCAGGGCCAGGTGAACAGGCAGGTGCTGAATATCACTGCTGGGCTCACAGAAGCCCCCAGTGCTGGGGGGCCAAGGCTGCGGCTGCTGGTGCCAATCAAAGGCACCCATAGGCAGGACCCTCTTCCACTAAGTTTCATTGCAAACGGGAAGCCTCAAGGCAGGCGCTTTCCACTGCTAATCGGTACCTGGTACAGGAGTTAAGGCTTCACTTTGTTTATTCTGAGTGGTTTACAGAGATTTTTCTTCTGTAAAGCCACTGCTCCTTTCACTAAAATTCCGGTGTTTGTGCAAGCTGGGAAGTTAAACTTAGCAACAGAGTCTCTGCTGTATTTAAATATCATTTTTGTCTGACACTGGCCTCTTGTCCTTAGAGGAAATATGTGAATTTCTCCTTTCTGCTCAGAAGTACACCTTAGTAGTTGACAAACGTAAACTACCCGAAGGGCCAGCCTTCTCTGGATCCTACTTGAGACCTTGCTTCCTGCTGAGAAGTGTGTGCATTTGTGTATCTGGTGATCGAGATGTCTGGAAGAGTGGGGAGAAGACTGAGGGGCAGATGGGGAGTAAGAAGGGTCAGAAAGCTATTTTGGTTCAGCAGTATCAATAATGTTTTTGTTTTAAATCATTGTCTTCTTCAATGTTGCTTCCTTTGTCACTCCTGTAAATATGATAGCCCACTTATTCTTCTAATAGAAAATTTTTCATAATTATTTCCTCACATGAGATGTTTATGGCTTTATATATATGTGTGTATATAAAGAGGAGGCACATAATTTATGAAAGCAGATTTTAAAAGCCTTTCTGCAGATGAAATGTAAGGTTCAATTGCATTTTTTCTTTTGGAGATGGGTCTTACTCTGTCACTCAGGCAAAAGTGCAGCGGCACGAACGTGGCTCACTGCAGCCTCAAACAGTTCTCCCACCACAGCCTCCAGGTAGCTGGGACCACAGACATATGCCATCACATCCAGCTAATTAAAACAATTTTTTTTTTTTTTTTAGAGACGGGGTCTTTCTACATTGCTCAGGCTAGTCTTGAACTTCTAGGCTCAAATTTCTTGATTTCTTCCAAAAGTATTTTCTGCTTGACATTGTCATTTGAAGAAAGATAGTTTTAAAAAAATTTGAAGAAAGAGACTATTTTTATCCCTATAAGCTTGAAGTAGGGCTTTCATACTGAGTAAAAGACAGTATACAGTGTCATTGAGGATGGGTCATATTATGGCTCCGTTGTCGAACACTCTAGATCTGGACACTGAAAAGTGGACTACTGATGGATTTTATGCCTCTGGTATAAAAACCAGCACCTGGGGCTGGACGCAGTGGCTCACGCCTGTAATCCCAGCATTTTGGGAGGCCAAGGCGGGCGGATCACGAGGTCAGCAGATCAAGACCATCCTGGCTAACATGGTGAAACCCCATCTCTACTAAAAATACAAAAAGAAATTAGCCGGGCGTGGCGGCGGGCACCTGTAGTCCCAGCTACTCAGGAGGCTGAGGCAGGAGAATGGCGTGAACCCGAGAGGCGGAGCTTGCAGTGAGCCGAGATGGCGCCACTGCACTCCAGCCTGGGTGACAGAGCAAGACTCCATCTCAAAACCAACCAACCAACCAACCAACCAACCAACCAACCAACCAGCACCTAGGCCCTGGATGCGTGTTTAAGGTAGCTAAACACTCTTAGGTTACACTATTCTGATGGGAAAGACCACCAGAGGTGCCCTTGGATACCTGGTAATAAGGGCTATAGAAGAAATTATGGAAATTCTACAACCCTGTCAGTGACTATAGCCAACCATGCGGCTACAGCCAGACCCTGCAATGTGCTCATGGGTCCAGAGACCCCTGTGTGTCATCTCAGCTCATTGGCTTTCTCTGTTCCTGCATAACTTCACTTGCTAGGAGGCTTTCCTTACTTTGGCCTCCATGCCACCCTGAGACATGCCCTTGTCCTTTGCGGCTCATGACCTCAGTGCAGGTTTCCAAATTCATACCCTCAGAGCTTGAATGATTGGTCCAGTTCATCTTTTTCACATTTGGTCATGTCCTAGGTCACTGGCCAGTCTATAGTTTGGCTGTTCTTTGGTTGGGTGTCTCACCATGGTCCAGTTAGCTGTGATCTGAAGTGGGCGTAGGGTGGGGAGGTTGTATGAACTTGAGTTGGTTGTTCAAGTAACAGGAGCTGAGAGCATGGCAATTTTCCTTAGAACAATAGTGAGTGAGTGGTCAGGTACTGATTGATATCTCCAGGTAAGCAGAGTTTCAATTTTGGTTGCTCTTCACGAGGAAAGCCAGAAGCCCAGAGCTGTTTTGCTAGAGTGATAGAACTGAAATAGTGTTTTGAGCAGTGCCCAGTGGGAACATCTTTGCTGAGAAGAACGAATAAAGAATTTTGGCAATTAACTATGTAACTGAGTCCCAGACTCTGCTATCATCTGGGGTGGCAGATAAAAACACACAGTCCAAATAAAAAACCTGATTTTTAATTTTAGCCTGAATCACCCAGATCACAGCAGGATTTTGCTTGAACAACCCAGACAGATTGCATCCATTTTCTGCTTTACTGTGCTTGTGGAAGCCAGGCTGTTAGTGGTTTCTTCTGGAACGGGAGAATGTATCACAAAAAGGTTGGAACCTGAAAAATTTCTAGAATTTCATTGTTCTGTGCTTCTTAATAAACAATGTGACACTATCAAGGAATGTGTGTTGACCCTCTTTTTTTAAAAAAATAAAGATGTAGTGGATAGCATGATTTTGATGAAATGTCAGGCTTTATTTTTCATTTGAAAAATGTGTGTGAAGGAATCAGGTGTAATGGCATGATACATCTCTTTAAATTATACTTACGAGATTAAGTTTGTCCTGTGTTTCAATTACACTGTATTATACTGCTTCATTTAAATTGTTGTTTTCTTCTTTTTTAATTGTTCAACCTAATTGTCTAATAGTGATGAATGCAATTTAATTAGACACTTTTCCTTGAAGGATATATATATATTTTCCCTATAATAAAGCACAGAATAGTTTAAAAAAATGTATTGATCCAAGCACACATTTTTATTTTTAGTGATTTCATTAGAACAATAAACTTCAAAATGATTCATAACAACCTTTCTGGATTGATTTGATGGAACTGTTTTTACCCATTCACTGATAAACCTGTCAACAGTTTCCTCTCATGACACATACAAAGCACGTGTGTTCCCATAGTGTGTCCTTGTGTGTAATTCCTTGTGCTGGTTCAGATTCTGAAATGGAGCGTTAAAAGCATGGGGGCTTGAGTTGGTCCATGTGAGTTTGAACCCTGGCCGCAGCTGGTATGGGTACTTAATCTCAGTATCCCACGGTGTCCTCAACTGCAAAATGGGTTTTTAGTAGTACTTACCTCACTGGGTTGCTACAAAGATGCTTAAACTAGTATCTGACATCTAGTACAGCCAGCCCTCCATATCTGTGGGTTCCACATCTGAGGATTCAATCAACCTCTGGTTGGATAAAAAATATCAAGGAAAATAGCTGCATACTAGGGGAAAAAAAAAAAAGAAAAAAATATCCAGGAAAAAAAATTGTGCCAGTACTGAACATGACTTTGCTCTTTTCAGTCTCTAAACAATATAGTATAACACATATTTACTTCACATTTACATTGTTTTAGGTATTATAAGTAATCTATGGATTATTTAAAGTATACAGGAGGATGTGCATAGGATATATGTAAATACTATGTGATTTTATATCAGGGACTTGTCCTGGAACCAATATCCCAACCCTAATACTAAGGGATGACTATATATGCTCAGAAGACATTTGTTGTTATTTTTATTCTCTTGCACTCAAGAAAACACATATTGGAATGCAAATGAATATCAATAATAGTTTTTTAAAGGATAATTAAGCTAATTTATAATTTACATACAATATACATTGTACATTTATATTTTCTAATGAAAAGGAAATAATCTATAACCTTCAGTTCAGAATTCATTAGCTGTCCTATTTTGAGAACTGTTGCTCTATGTAATTTTCGTCTCTGTATTGATGTGTAAAACTGGTTTTAACAGGTAGCTAAATGCTGTTTGAAAAGCATACTTCACCCATTCTGGCAACTAAAATAATTGAAAGATTTAATTAATTTAGAAAAAATATTTCACTTTCAAAACACTTAAACTGTTCAGAGCATGTTATTCAATAATCTACCTTTCACCAGAAATCATAATAAACACAATAAAAATGCTTACAGAACCCCCACAATGCGTTAGTATACACGATTATTCCTTGTGTAAGTGAATCTTGTTGAGATTTTATGTTCAGTCAATTGAAATTAAATACTTTACATATTAACTAAAATGTGTCCTGCTCTATGTATTCTGGAGAAGTTACTCTCAGACAAATTTACATATTTAAATTATTTTATGGGCTAACTGATAAGTATAGAGAAGACTGAAGACAGTTAAGATCATTTATTTCAAAATGTTTTAAAGTGTTGATTATTTATTTTGGTTTTCTTTCTTTCCCATGCCAGTTTTGAGATGCACCTCTTACTTGGCAGCTGTTCCTCTGTACTGGGTACTGGGACAGAGAGAAATACAGTAGCAAGAGGGAGATCCTGCCTCCGCCCCATTCTACCATTCTCACTGCCAGAAAGCCAGCCTTTTTTCAAGGCTTGTAGAGAAGAAAATGCGAAAATATTTTTAAAAACTCATTTAAAGTACCTACTGCATAAACCACACCAGACATGATGAGATATTAAAATGTCAATATTATTAAAAATTTTTAATATGATTTTACAGCCCCTTTGCTACTTTAAAATGTTTATCTTAGTGTTAAACAAACAATCAATAACCTCATAAACTTAAAAATTGCTGCAGGAAATACCGGACAGTTTATGGAAGGATCATATGACAGAAGGAAGGGCTGAAGAGTGTGAGAAGCTAGACCTCTGCAGGTTACCGAAGTCAAGAACCTCATTAATCAGTAACAAGAAGTGCAGAGCGGGCTTTTGAGTCCATGCCTGAGTAAGAAAGTCCCAAAAAACACTCACAGAAGATATTTCCTTGCCCCTGCTTTTAGTTTAGCTGTAGCTAACTTTGGATTAACAAAATTTATGTGCTGAATGATGTTTTATTTTTTTTTCCAACTCCACATGCCTGTCTAGACTTCAAGCTTTATTATGAATAAAGAGAAAATCGGCTGGATGGCATAAAAAATATTTCAGGCAGATTAACACATGATTTACCTCTTCTTGAACATCCATCTTAATGGAAGTGCTAAGAAAGTTAGATTCGGGCCTGGCTTGGCAAAAGCAAGGCCACCCCCTCCTCTATTTTTTCAATGAGATTTTCCAATCCTAGTCAAATGGTGGTGCTAGTTCTTTATTTTTGAGTTACTGCATTTCCTAATTTCATGGTCGTAACAGCCTCCTGTCTACCGACTCAGAACGGATTTTACCAAAACTGAAAATGCAGGCTCCATGCTCAGAAGCTCTTTAACAGGCTCGAAAGGTCCATGCTCCTTTCTCCTGCCCATTCTATAGCATAAGAAGACAGTCTCTGAGTGATAATCTTCTCTTCAAGTAGGTACTCCTATTTCTTCTCAATTTATTTTTTCCTTTTTGATATAATGTGCTACTGTTTACAAGCATATTGTAACTTCAGAGCTTACCTCTCATCTTTAAAAAATGTTCATTTTTTTGTCTTTCTGCTCCAAGGATATTTTGCAAAGTTACTGGCAAGTATTCCTGGGATGATAAAATGTGAAATCTAAACTTGGTACAGTGGAAATTCACTTCTAGAATAATATTTAGCTGAGGCAGAGGGCAATCCGACTACCCTTTTCTTAGTACAGCACACACAGGCTGCCTGTCTGTTCCAGATAACATAAATGTATTGGATCTAGCACTAGCTAGGAGACACTGTATTGTTGAACTGTGTTAGAATTTTATAAGCTCTTAATTGGACAAATCTCAGAGTAGCATGAACACACTACCTGTTTTCTGAATCTTTGGAGCCATAACTTACGTGAGTTTGAACTAAGCGATGTGAATAAGCCATTATTTGTTTCCTAAAGGCAGTCAAGTTTTCTGAAAAGCTACACATTTATCAGCAAAAGAACGAGCCCCTCTGTCTTGAGATGGGCCTCTGATTTTAAGCAAGCTCTTTTGAGTCCTGGTGTCCCATTTTCTCAGTTCCTTTTTGCCTCACAATGGCACATACATAATGACTCCACCACATATAGCAGTGGGCTACTCGGGTAATGATGTGGCAGTCACAAGACAGGGCAGAATACTTTCATTTTGGTTAGAGGAATGCCACATGTCTTAGGAAATGCTCGCTGAACTGTAAGTTTCATACTTTGTCAAGAAGATAACCAGTATTCTCTCAAACAAGTCCGTAGGAGCCAACATGATTAAAAGATTTTAAAGCAATTTACTCGATAGAAGGTTTGGGCTTAATCAGGACTTGTGATCATGGCAATGGTTCCTGCTTAAAGGTGCCAGATTTTTAATGCCTTTATGTGCCAGATCTAATAGGCTTACAGAGCAACTCCATGTATATGAGGTTGCTGGGAAACTCATCTGGTTTTGAATGTGGTATATACATATTTTAATATTGAGAGTAAACTTAGGAAGACCAGGTAGAAGTATTTGAACTGAATTCTGAAATGTACAGAGAACTTAAATTGGATGAGAATGTTTGAGAACCATGGATGGTTCAGGGTCCATTTGTATACCATAAAATCCCTTCCTATTTCTCAAAAGCAAATGTTTTCTTTGATTTTGTTAATATCCTGTGATGACTGCCCACTAGGCCTTGGAATGCATGCAGATAATGCTGTAGCAGTTGGATAAAATACTCTAGAATGTCAGATTTTCAAGGAAATTACAAATAAAAACAATGTAGGTAAAAGATACGACATGTAGGAAAAAAGCAAAATTTTCCTTAAGAATACAAGCGTCGTATTTATGAGTAGAAGATTTTTCTTGGACACTTGGAGATACTTGTTTCGTTTTATTGCTTGTGACAGTCAAGGAAAGGAATAAAGCTCTTGTGTCTTAAACTTGCAGCAAGAACAAAGTCCAACTATCTTTCGTTTCTGATAACTCTGTGTCTTTTTGTTCAATATTGGGTTTAGAGCTAGCTACCATCTACCTTCCCTTCAAACACTCACTCTAAACCTCCACACAGTATAAGTATTTACATCAGGCATCTGCTAAACATTTTCACATGGTTTTCTGCAGGTCTTCTCTGAGTCTCTCTGCATTCATTTATCCTAGTTGCTCAGAACAATCGCTTGGGCTGACGGCCTGGTGGTTGAGTTTACTTTGCTTTGAATAGGGAACAGCTGTGCTCCAGGACTGCAGATTGGCTATTTGGAAAAAAGGGCAAGGAAGAGAGTGACCCAGCTCTGGGTAGACCATCCACACTGTAAAAAAAGTCATAGCATAGTCTTCATCTATGGCAGTGGAGATATGGTCCTGTCCATCCACCTCTATCAGGAGAGGGTCTCCATTGTTAATCTCTGAGAAAGAGGCGCCATCTGTGAAACCTCCTGCATATTGTCTAATGAAGTGCCATTTTCAAAGGCGTGCACTGTACAGGTAAGAGTGATGATGGTGTGCCTGCCTTCTGGGCAACATCTCAGTAGACTTCCTCTGAATCATTCCCACTGGACCCAACAGCAAAAGCGTACACATCATTGAGTTTTATCGTTCCATCTAAGGCGTATAACATTTTTCTCTCTGAAAGTTTGTGATTCTTTTGGAGAATGAAGGGGCTTACCCTATCCATCTGCCCCTAAAAATATTCGCTGGAAAGCTGATACCTCTGCTCAGGTTTTCCACAGCAGATCACTCTTCAGTAAGAATTCTGATATTAAGTAGTTTAATTCAGATCCATGGAAAATGACTGAGTACCAGCCATAGCTCCCACCACTCTCTAGCTGTGCAATTAGAGGCAGATTATTTAACCTCATGCCTTGAATTTCTCATCTGCAAAGTGGGAGTACTAACAGTAGCTACCAGATATATTATATGGAATAAATGACATTAAGCCACTCATTAAACTCCTTGCAGTTTCCAAGCATTAGAAACTCAGTATGAGGAAGTTATTTCTATTCTAAGCCTAGCACAGTGCCTGGTACTCAATACATGTTGGTTGAATCAGTGAAATAATTCAAGGTCAGCACCAAAGCTGCTAGGAATTTATGAACATCTGATCATAACTGGAAACTTGATCTAAAAAGCAAAGGGCAGTCAATCCAATCAACTGAGCGTACCATCTGTTGAAATGCTGCTGCTTCTATAATGAGTATAAAGTGTTGGAAGAGAAAGTCCAGGAATCTCCATCATTCTTCCTTCCATCATTCCTCTCCTTTGTGACTATCTTTGTGATGAGAAGGGTAACAAAAAAATCTTGCTGAGATGAGCGTGTCAAAAACGTGTTACAAATGCTTCACATTCCCTTTCACATCAACAGAAGCATGTTGCTTCATTGTTGGGCAATGTCTTAGTCCATGCACACATAGAGCTCTATGCTGATTTTTTTTTGAGATGGAGTCTCGCTCTTTCACCGAGGCTGGAGTGCAGTGGTGCTTTCTCAGCTCACTGCAACCTCGGCCTCCCAGGTTCAAGCAATTCTCCTGCCTCAGCCTCCAGAGTAGCTGGGATTACAGGCATGTGCCACCATGGCCAGCTAATTTTCATATTTTTGGTAGAGACGGGGTTTTACCATGTTGGCCAGGCTGGTCTGAAACTCCTGACCTTAAGTGATCCATTCGCCTTGGCCTCCCAAACTGCTGGGATTACAGACGTCAGTCAGCATACCCGGTTGTATGCTGATGTTCTAATTCAATGTGATACCAAAGACCTGAGATAGTCTCTCCCACTCTGGCCCCGTAACATATGTCCACGAGGTGGTAATAATAACAACTATAGTAGCACCTAAGGTTGGGGGAGCTCTTACTTTGTGCGATGCTTTTTATAGTGTTATTACGTGTGATTCTCACAGCAACCCCAGGTGGTGAACAACGTTATGATTCCTGTTGTACAAATGAGGAAACTAAGGCTTTGCAAAGCTAGGTAACATGCCCAATATTACACAGCTTCAAAAGTGACAGCCCTAGGACTTGAAGATAAACTCATCTAATTCCAAAGCTCATGCTTTTAGCCATTACTTGAGACAGTATTAACTTTTAAAGTTTGTAATCAATATGAATTTGGCCTTGGGAAAGCAGGTTAAGCATCTGGGGTTGATGGGAGATAACAATACACCCTCTCTTAGCCTCAGCAACTTCATCTGTAAAATGGGAATAATTACATCCGAGTCACAGAAGTTTTGTGGCTCTTCATGAGGATTAAATAAAGTAATGCATGTAAGAGAGTTTTGTACAAAGTTCACTTTTATAAAATGCAAGTTGTGGCCAGGATTGGTGGTTCACGCCTATAATCCCAGCACTTTGGGGGGCTGAGGTGGGTGGATCACCTGAGGTCAAGAGTTCTTGACCAGTCTGGCCAACACGGTGAAACCCGTCTCCACTAAAAATACAAAAATTAGCCAGGAGTGGTGGCATGGGCCTGTAATCTCAGCTACTTGGGAGGCTGAGACAGGAGAATCGCTTGAACCCGCGAAGTGGAGGTTGCAGTGAGCCGAGATTGTGCCATTGAACTCCCACCTGGGCAACAGAGTGAAACTGCATCTAAAAAAAGACAAAAACAAAAGTAAGTTGTTATATGCAATGCATAAATTATTACTTAGTTCCATGTAAAATCTTCCCACTAAGTGAATGAGGGTTCACCTGGCTGTAGTGCTATGAGATAGATATGAGGGGCAGATTGGTTTATGCTTCTCAAAAACAGAAAGTGTGCCAGGGTGGAAGTGTGGGTGGGGAGTCTCCGCCTCCCAGCCATGTGGCAAAGCTGGAATGTGAGTACGGCAGCAGTATGGATGCGGTTTTGGGGGGATGGTGGTAATCCTCTTCTGGGGGCACCCCTCCAGTATTGTGGGATGCTCTCTGATTTCTTTTGAGAAGACAAGTAGCTAGGAGCTTCCCTAGCCTTTCTGTTGTAAAAACCATCAAGATCCCTGTTGAATGCATACCTGGAGCTTGGTTTCCCTAAACACAGACTTTAATTACTTCATTTGGTTTTAGTCTCCTATTTAAAGCTGCCACCCACTCTCAATTTTTTGGGTTTTCCTACTAAGAATGGATATAACATGGGCAGTCTTCCAGTTCTCCTTTCTTGCTGCCTTGAAGACAACACACCGGCCAATCACAAGGAGGCAGAGACAGGCCCCAACAAGTTGACAATCCTAGAGAGCTTAGTGTGAGTAGACTTGCTGAGGTTCCTGACTTTTGCTGGAACAGGAGAGTGCCACTGGCTTTTTGACATTTCTTTTTCCAACTGTTTCCTTGTCAAAATGACCAGCAGCTCAGCTCCCTAAACATACCTCCTCCCCTAGATTGGTTCAGAGGAAGCCATCAAGGTCCTTTTGCAAACGGATGATCTGCATTTTTGAGATCCTTCTTTCCTCTGCGGTTCATAGAAATGGTCTCATTGGAATAATTCCTTTTGGAATGTTACTAAGGACACCAAGAAATCAACAAGAAAATTTGAGTGTATCTGACAGAAGAAATTTGGCTTTTGTACTCTAATAATTATTTATTAGAAGCAATAACTGGTCAGAATTTATTTGCTTAAAACCATGTAAAGAAAGGTGCTTAATAAAGATAATTGCATCACATATAGTAATCCGTTTTAGTATCTTTCACCTTAAAACTATGTGACAAATAAAGACACAAATTGCTCTTTCTTTCTAATAAGCAATTTTGGAAATTCCTTATTGGGAAATTCCAAATTTTACAAAATTTACAAAATTTAAAATTTTGGAAATCGTACCTGCATCAAGTTTTCTGAAAGAATATTTAAGGATTAAGGTTACTTAGAATCCAATATATGCATAGTTTAATTTAACTCATATTGTTAAATTCTTTTTCTAATTTTATTTAAGAAATGAGTAATATTGACAAGGGCCTTGCTGTGGTTTGTTATGGCTTGTCCTAGAGTCTCTATTCCCAGCTAGACTAAAAGTGCCTCAGGGCTGGGCATGGTGGCTCATGTCTGTAATCCCAATATTTTGGGAGGCTGAGGCCAGTGAATCAGTTGAGGCCAGGAGTTTGAGACCAGCCTGGCCAACATAGTGAAATGCTATCTCTACTAAAAATACAAAAAATTAGCCGGACATGGTGGTGCATGCCTGTAATCCCAGGTACTTGGGAGGCTGAGGCAGGAGATTCGCTTGAACCTGGGAGGCGGAGGTTGCAGTGAGCTGAGATAACACCACTGCACTCCAGCCTGGGAGACATAGAGAGACTCCATCTCAAATAAATAAATAAATAAATAAATAAATAAATAAATAAATAAGTAGTGCCTCGGGTGCATAGATGGGGTTGTTCAGTTTTGTACCCTGTGCCTTGGGAAGTGCCTGGTACACACTGGTGTTTGGCACATAATTGTAGAGTGAGATTGAGCCTGGCATGTTCCTTGATCCCTAGACAATCTCTATCAGGTGTGATCAGTAAGGCACTTAATATGATATGTGACTATTACAGAGTAGCACGCTACAATATGTGCCTAAAGCCATAACATCAACTAATACAATTCAGCAGAGTAGAATGTGAAGAGTGCTTGCAGAGTGCTGAGCACCATGGTGAGGAAGCATAAAGAGAAGAAGGCATTTCTGGGTTGGTGCAGGATGGTTAGGGATAGCTTTGGGTAGGAAGCGACTCTTGACCATGACCTTAAAGGACAGGTAATGTTTACATGGGAAAATACACGGAAAAGGAGGTGCATAATGAAAGGCATGGGGGAGGTGGTTTTGGGAAACCATCAGTCTGACAGAAACATAGTTAAGAAAAGTGCAAGGTGGTGGTCGGAGGTAATTTAGAAGTGGAGAGTCAGATGTCCTATTAAGGAGCTTGAACTTTATCTTGTAGGCATTAAAGATGTTGGTGTAGGATTGGAATGAAATAAAGACTTAACCTTAGAAAAATACTGTGTGGATTGAAGTTTTCAGATGAAGAGTGGGTACATCAATTCGGAGGTGAGGGAAATAGTTCAAGGGAGGTGTCACACCATTAAAAAAAATCTTTTAGGACTTGTTTTTTGAAATCATGATTGTTTATGGTTGTAAAGATTTTGTTTCAGAAATGACTGGTGGAGAAAGAAGCGTATTGAGAGTCAAAAGATGGGACTGTGCCACTGATGTGCGCAGTGAGAAGCTGCAAGCTTGGTGCCCCGTCTTCCTAACTGTAAAATGGGCATAACAACTACCAGACAGCCGTCAAAACATTATACTAGTGATACAATGAAGACTAAGTGATATAATTTTGAAAGGCAGTATGCCTTATATGTGTAAAATGCTGTTTACTTGGAATGTTTTTATAGTAAAATTATTCTCTTTGGACAAGATATAGATGCAGAAGAAAATGATCATATTTCTGTGAGATTAGGATTCAGACCATTTGAATTTTTTATATTTATTAAATAGGTACTTTATGTTGGGTACTGAATAAGTCTTTTATTTTTAACACCTTATTTCCCTCACAAAATGGATGGAATCTTTGGACTAGGGGAAATGTGTGGTCCCTGCAGCTGTAGTATTTTATGATTCTATAGCTTTTGCCTTCAGCAACCTTCTCTTAGAATAGTGATTTAAGGGCTGGGTGTGGTGGCTTACACCTGTAATCCCAGCACTTTGGGAGGCTGAGGCAGGCAGATCACCTGAAGTCAGGCATTCGAGACCAGCCTGGCCAACATGGTGAAACCCCTTCTTTACTAAAAATAAAAAATTAGCCCGGTGTGGCGGCATGCGCCTGTAGTCCCAGCTACTAGGGAGGCTGAGGCAAGAGAATCGCTTGAACCGGGAGGTGGAGGTTGCAGTGAGCCAATATTGTACCACTGCACTCCAGCCTGGGCGACAGAACATTTAATGCTGGTGGCTCACACCTGTAATCCTAGCACTTTGGGAGGCCGAGGTGGGTGAATTGCTTTTGCTCAGGAGTTTGAGAGCAGTCTGGGCAACATGGCGAAACCCCATCTCTATAAAAAATACAAAAATTAGCCGGGTGTGGTGGTGCACGCCTGTAGTCCCAGCTACTTGAGAGGCTGAGGTGAGAGGATGACTTGAGCCCAGGAGATCCAGGCTGCAGTGAGCTGACATAGCGCCACTGCACACTGCATTCCAGCCTGGGCAACAGAGGAAGATCTTGTCTTTAAAAAAAAAAAAAAGTGACTTAAGATACTGACAGTATAAACACAACCAAACCCATGGGCATCTGTGCTGGGAATAAAAGACAGACATGTTTTCATTGCACTGATTTAGGATTCTGCTTAGAAAGGAAAACTGTGATCTCTCCTGCAGTTGCCTAAAATGCTTTACAGTTATGGGAATGGAAAAGCTAAATTCTGTGATTTGTGGGTAGAGGGAAGGAGGACGAGTGTCCTTTCTGATTTCCTCTTTTTCCTTCTCTTCCAAGGGGAAATAAAAGGCTAGAGCAACAATTTAAAAAGAAAAGGCAAGGAGCTACTGGGGGTAGAGTCGGGAGGGAAAAAGGCCAAACCCACTAAATAATTTCATTTCAGTTACAGTAAATCTCAAATGATGATGCTACACTCCTGAGAATGTTCCATGGTGGAAATGCCTGGGCTTTGAATTTTGAGCAGCGAAGTACCAGGAGAGGGTGACATGATAACATTCAACAGGAAGAACACTGCTCTTGTCCGTTTGACGGTCCTATTCCTCCGGATCACTCAATCTTCACAAATCAAGCATATAGCTCCTTCACATGTCATTTGTGAAGGGAAAGACTCCTAGGAAAATGTTTTCTAGGAAAGGGAAAAAAGCAGAAAGCAAAGGTCTCCTGCTTACTACAGCATTCGTGTTGCATAAGCAGTATTAATGTAGTGGAGTATTAATCACTTAGAACAGTTCACGTATTATTCCTATCTGGGCTCTGCAGGGTCCTTTCTTCACTTCTTTCTCGACATTTGGATTCTGTCCATTTTACTCCTCCCTCTGCACTTGGAATAGAAGTGAAATTTGTTGTGCCAATTCTCTGCTTGTTAGAAGCCATGGTAATGTTTAGTAGGGGAAAAGATTTGTACTGCTACATAGAAGGAGGTTTTGGGATTATTTAAGACTTTACTTTGTTGATGGGATTCCTAGAATCTACTATCACTGGGTATACTAGACAAGTTTGTAGATTTACAAAAGTGTGGATAACATGGGTTGCACTTGATTTCTTTATCCAGCTCTTTGGTTCTAAATTTATTGCCAATTTTATTTATCAAACCTATTCTCAGCGGAGTAGTATTTTCTGTGGTCACAAGGAAACATCTGTGAGCTTAAACCTTAGAGGCAGATAGCCAGTTAGAACATTTGGCATATGAAGCTTAGATAGCAGAAGAGAAAAATTAACCAAGGCAACCCTCAAAAATATTGAGAAGGCAACTAAGAAAAATTTCTTATCACTGACAGACTGCAGTATTGAGTTTGTGTTAATGAAGAAATGTCAGAATACATAATGAATCAATAAGGAGTGTCATATTATGGCAAGTTTCAATGTTGGTGTCAATCTCGACTGCCAGGATTTATGGTAGATTATATAATGGAATCCTGAGTTCTGAGAGATCAAAGGAAAATGCTGGCTCTTTCTTCATCCATTCTCTTAGGTCAAGCCTATGCAGCAAGAAGCCAAGTTGAGAATTGAGCAATTATCTGAAGTGGGCAGTGGAGACGGCCAAACCAGATAATATATAACCAGAAAGTCACCGTGGAGGGAAAATGTGGACTGAAAATAGGATAAGGGGTGGAGGTAGAATGTCAAGCCATTTGGTCAGTGTCCACAGTCCAAATTTACTGAATAACAGCCAATTCCTTACTTCATGTGGTTATTTAGAGCGAGACTAGAGGACAAGTGAAAAAAAAAAAAAGAGTTCATTCCTAAGGTTGTTGCATGTTTGTGCAAAATTTCTTCAAATCTCTGTTATTATCTGTTACATGTCTAATTCTGAGTACTTCCAGAGATTGCATTTCATTACTTTAGATTAGTGGGTTGAAGTGGTGGAGGAAGCCCATATAATCTGACTTACGTGGAGAAAACAAGTCTTTTTTTATAGTTTAGTTGAGTGTTATATTTAATTAGCCTTTTTTTCCCTCCATAATGCATGCGTATGAATTTTCCACTTAAAATTCTGAGGCTCTGACCTTTATCATTTCCTCATGGAGCAATTTCTGTACCTCCTTAACTTTAGTAGAACATAGCAATGAAATATACAAGTCCCCTAGAATAGAATTTGTGTGAATTTGGTTTTCTAAAAACACAACTACCAAAGTCTGAGGACCAGTGTGGTATTTTTTTCTTCTATTTGATATGGAAACCATAAACTACTTACTTTGAGCAGATGTTTCCCAGTCCTAAAATACAGCTATCAGTCCACTGGCCCCTATAAATCTGTTGCAGTGCACCTGCTAATTCTGAAGCCTCCCTAATACAATGTTAAACTTTCCTTTTTTTTTTTTTTTTTTGAGAAAAAAATTGTAAATTAGGTTCACTGTTGCTTGGAATTAGGAAAAAATAAAAACACAGGCATACTAATATTTCAGATGGAAAAACAAAGTTAAGAATTCAACAAGTTTTTTTCCCCCACTCTATCATGTCTTGCACATTTAAAGCTGTTATACAACATTTTAAAAACAAACCAAAAAAACCCAGGGCCTTTTTCCAACAGCTTAGGCTGATGACCCACAGTAAAAAAGTGCCCCATGGGATATTCTTAAAGCACCCCAAGGGAGTCTATTGAAATAACTTAAAGTAAAAATTCAGAAGAATTTTACATGTAATTAAAAATTAAGAACGTTGTTTTATAAGCAATAGGGAAAATCTGTATTAAGTTGCATTGCTCAGTTTCTCACTTGCTCTGTGCAGTGACTACTTTTTCAACCATGTAACAACATCTGAATCTTCGTGGTAAAATCATACCTATCACAGCCACAGCAGGTTTTGTTCTGCTGCTGCACATGTGATTTGAGATACTGTGGGCTGGGAGTTTTTTTTTTTTTTTAATTTCTAATGGCAAAATGGATCTATAGAAATGGAAGTCATCTGTAATCTCAGCACTTTGAGAGGCTGAGGTGGGTGGATCACCGGAGGTCAGGAATTGGAGACCAGCCCAGCCAACATGGTGAAACCCATCTCTACTAAAAAGATAAAAAATTAGCTGGCGGGCGTGGTGGTGTGCGCCGGTAGTCCCAGCTACTTGGGAGGCTGAGGCAGAAGAAATGCTTGAACCCAGGAGGCGGAGGTTGCAGTGAGCCGAGACCGCACCATTGCACTCCAATCTGGGTGGCAAGAGCGAAACTACATCTCAAAAAAAAAAAAAAAAAAAAAAAAAGAAGAAGAAGAAATGGAAGTCATCCCGTGGGCCTGAGTTGGTGTAGTGGATTATGGCCTGTGCGTGAATGAAGAAATACTTGCCAATGGCATCAGTGGTAACTAGCTTAAGCCCTACTCAGCTTTGTAAAATAATGTAATCAAGGAATTTGATCTGAACAGGTAAGCCAAACATTGATTCTTCAGTGCCTATTGATAAGTGAGACTACTTTTCTTTTTAACAGCCTTATTTCACTTAAGTGGGGAGTCAAACTAGCTTTAATTAAGGAAATCTGTAGAAATCACCCACATCTCCCTTTCCTTCTCTGTTAAAAAAACAAAAGGAAGAAGAAAACTAGGAAGGAGTAAGCACAAAGATCTCTTCACATTCTCTGGGACTGCGGTACCAAATATCAGCACAGCACTTCTTGAAAAAGGATGTAGATTTTAATCTGAACTTTGAACCATCACTGAGGTATGTGTGAACATACTAGTTTCCTCTTTCTCTCTCCTGACTTTGTCCGTGAATTGATAAGATCTAATTTGGTCATCAGTTTGGAGAACGATTTTTCATTTAATTTCTTTCATTATCAAGTGTGTATTGTCAGGGGCTTAGCAGTACACCTACTATCTGATGGGCACTCTACATGCATTGCTTAGGTTGAAATTAAGGATACAATCTGTGCACTACTACCATTTAAAAAAATCCCCAAGTCTACTGTGTGGGTGAGGTTTCTTTGCATAGTATCAGAGAGGTTAACCAATTTATTTACATACTCAATAGTCCACTCTAAGTAGGGAAAATCCAAGCTTTTTTTTTTCTTAAGAAAGAGCTTTTCATTCTTTTTTCCCTCAGAGCTTTACCATAGTTTCCAGCAAGTGAAAACATTTCTTGATTTGAATTTCACAACCTCCTTCTCCTCTTGCCAGTTGTATGGTGCTAATAGGAAGCAAAATGTGAGTGTGCTTTTAATTTAACCCTAAAATAGGGGAATATCTTCAGAATTTAGACTTCACATATTCAGTGACCTACCTAAAAATAGAGACATAATTCTAACCTTCTCAATCATTAAGAAACATTTCTATTGAATTTAATTATTCAAAACAACAGGTAGCAGTTTCACAAGGGAAAAGACAAGCCATGCCACTTGTATTTGTGGTCACCAAGTAATTACATTATTTTTTATTTAAAATTAAGTTAAAATAACTTACTGACTATCAAGTCCATTTCTCATTTCCTCCATAGAACATTTTAAAACTAGTTCACAAACCTCTTGAAAAGTCATGCCTCTATTACAATGAAAGTGCAAATTGTCACCATTGCCTAGAAGCCAACTTGAGAGGCTGTGTATCTATGCAGCATTTTGCAAATCCAGTAGCAGGCATGTGATATAAAAGATTAAATGCACCCCTGATTTGTGAATACTATCCTAGCCTTCAAAATGTTCAAAAGCACAGGAAGTCTGCACTTTTAAAAATATAACCTGCCCAAATTGCAAGGGAGGGGTTGGGTGTAGGGCCTAGGTCTGTCTGCCAATCAGCTTGAGATGCCAGTGGACTAAACCTGACTTCACTAAAAACCAGACTGGCAAATATTACTCAGCGTGGTAATTTCCTAATTGTAGAACTGGCCTGTTTGGTGAAGTATTTCAGGAAAATTTTTAGCTGGACCTTTTCTACCCTACTGCATAAGAAATGAAGGTTTCTAGGCAAAGACTTTACTTAGTGACTAACCAAAAATGGTAAATAAAGTCACCACTTCCAGGCTTAGCTACTGTCCTCAAAACAGCTGCAGGACTGGTCAGGCCAGTCTTCTGAGGCTGGAGGTGCATGTGGAACCCCCAGAGCCTTGTCTGCAAGGGCATGGCTGACTGCAGGCTGTTTAGAAGCACCCCGCCCCGTGAAACTCCTCTGGCTTAGGAATTTTAAACAGTTCTAGTTCTAATCTCTCTGCTCAGAGTCTGAGCAGCTGTGAATGAGCTCTCCTGTGAATCACAGAAATGTTAATGGGTGAGCTGCTCTAGCTTCTTACTTCCAAGTGGAAGGCGCCTGTAGCTCTTTGCCAGCTTGATGCAGTGAGTTTGATTCCTCTTTTGGGCAGCAGGGAGAGATAATGAAGGAGGGGGAAAAAAAGATTTTAATATAGAAACGAGTCTTCCATCTAGCTGAGGCTGAACAAAGTAGAAGAACCAGTGCAAGTCACTGGGGGTATGGATCTCATACCATTTTCAGCATACACCTCCCTTTCTCTCTTTTTGATTCTACACATGTCAGTCCCTGAGTAGTCTTGCATTGCTTTCCCCACTTTGAAGTCTTAGATCCAAAACTGATGATTCCAGAAAGGTCTAAGGTGCTGTTGCTGAGATTTTGAAAGAGACCTGAAACAAACTGTTGGGATTCTAGATGCTGTTGTGCATCTGCCTGAGTAACTGTGTCACTTAGGTTGGGTCACCAGAATAATTCTCCTCCATTTTTGCTGCCTTTCCAATTTATAAACAACACAGAACATCAGTGGTTCTCCCATAATCAAATATATTTGGCTCTATTAATATTAAAATTTGATCTTGAGTAGAAAGATTCTAAGGGCTAAAAAATAAAAGATGTAAAATGTATGTTGATAGGTTAGTGTAGAAGCCACACATGGGGTTGCCCCCACTCCCACTCTTTCATATTTTTTTTAAGAACCAACACTCAAGTTACAAAGCCGATTCTTTTTTTTTGTTTGTTTGTTTTGAGACTGAGTCTCACTCTGTCACCACCCAGGCTGGAGTGCAGTGGTGCGATCTTGGCTCACTGCAACCTCTGCCTCCCCGGTTCAAGCGATTTTTCCTGCCTCAGCCTCCTGAGTAGCTGGGATTACAGGTGCCCGCCACCACACCCAGCTAATTTTTGTATTTTTAGTAGAGATAGAGACAGGGTTTCACTATGTTTCACCATGTTGACCAGGCTGGTCTTGAACTCCTGACCTCAGGTGATCCACCCACCTCAGCCTCCCAAAGTGTTGGGATTACAGGCGTGAGCCAACGCCCCTGGACACAAAAGTCAATTCTTAACTTAAAACATAAAAGTTCCATTTCTTTTATGGTCTACTTAGTCATGTCTGGAGTCAGTGAGCTCAGTCAAGTAGTTTGTAGAATGACAGTTGTGATACCTATTAATTTACCCACCAGATTATTTTCTGCTCTCCATGGCACTTTATAGAAAACAGTTTATTCGGTCATTACAACAGCTCTAGGAGTGGGTTTCATTAAACCCACTTTCTAGGAAAGCGAACTAAGGCTTAGAAAAATCAAGTAATTTGCTAAAGACTACCCAGCTGGCAATGATATGACAGGACATGAACTTAGGACAATAACTCAAGATCTTGGTCCCTGTAAATATGGGTTTCCAGGTTATGTATGCAGGCAGAGGGCTTAGATCCTGAAGTTTCTTTCAGAAACTTCAGGATCTAAGCCCTCTATATAGAAGCAGTATAAAAAGGAAGGATCTCTTCCCATAGGGAGCTTGTCATCCATTGAATGAGGAACTCAGACTTCCACTGTGAAATATTTGTATCCCCATTGTGTGTGAGATATGGGGACTCTGATCATCATAAGAGCACATTTTTCCTGCCTATAAATGATACTTAATAGAGCTGACAGATTATATATATCTGGAACACTTTTACTTAGCAGAAAGACAACAGGCTAGGATTAGCTGACTACTAATTTTATTTATCAAGCTCAATTCCCATGCTGACTTCGCTTCCTCTAGTGAAAATATGTCATCAGATTTGGTCCCAAACTGGAGAGGTGAAAGGATCCTTTGACCAGTATAATAGCCATGCCATCAGTTTTGCTTTCCTAATTAAGTTTTATATGGGTTAATGATCTATATCATTATTTTGGGGGTTTCTAAACACATATGAACTAAAGATGGAAAAGATGATGGAAAAGATGGAAAGAAGATGACTCAGATGTACAAAGGCTTGCAGAGAGAAGGATAAGCCAAAAAATTGGTAAATCACACATGAATAATCAAGAACTGACTACAATATAATAATATGTGTTCATTTCCACTAATGAATAAGCTGCCATTATGTCTCTTCATTCTCTATTTAGGACAAATTACTTCTCTGCTGTATTTCCATTCTTACAGGTACCTATCTGCTGTGATTTTTCCCAGTTTTGACTTTATCTTGTTGCTTTAATCTTGTCTCTAAGTAAATTGCAACCCAGTAAATATATTCCAGTATTGTTTATTGTAATTCCTGCCTTTATGTCAGGTGGCAAGAGGAAGGGACTGGTTTTATTAATTTATCAGTCTGGGTGTGTGCTAAGAGGATCGTTAGTACATGCTTTGATTATGGTAGATTGAGTCTAAAAGATTCAGCTGGTTTATTCCATTTATTTTGGTCTGTCTGCATAACAAGGTCACACAGTGGATTATACTAGTTTTCTATGTGTCATATTGTTGGCCTGACACATAATAGCAAATAAGAGGTACCAGAATTTTCTGTACAGTGTGAAGCTGTGTGTGTACAACAACCAGTGAAAAATCTTAGTTATTTGGACTTTTGTGTTCCATGATGCCAGAGAAAGCCAGACACCAGCAGCTGGAATCAGCTAAGACCTAAGACCCTGCATGCACATATAGATGTTTACATTTTCTTCCTATTGCAACATTCCGCCATTGCTTTGGCGCCTATTTCAATAATATATTACTGCTCATCAAAGTGGAAATAATGTTTTGTTACTAGCTGAGTATTGAAAAGCTCTTCATAGTTTTGTGATTTTGACTCAGCTCCAACATGCAGGACCCATTTCTTCAACTGACTTTGGCAACAGGAGAGATTGACTAGTGTGCTTGAAAGTGATCCACTGCTGTTTCTGTTTAACTTTCTTCAATCCTACTGGGCCATGGGAAGAAGAGGTAGCGGGCATCCTTGTTTGCCTCAACCAGAAAGCACAAGGCCATCCCAGGGCGGGGCAGGAGAGAGGTGGGAGGGAAGAAGCATGCTCCACAGGGCCATTGTTTACCTTGTTGGCCGGTCAGGTCCTCTCAGGGTAGGGTTCCTGGGATAAGAGCAAAGCTTATTGGTTTTCCTTGCTGTGCCACGAGAGCACACCAGGTCACCCCTGCAGCCTTGCTTGCCTTCCCACAGCCTGATCTTGCCTAGGGTTTCAGCTGATATCCTTTCTACTCAGGAGGAGAAACCACAGAAAACATGGAGGAAGTGTTTCCAATGTTAAGACTTTAGACCAAACTATAGAAATCTGTTCTACCTGGAAACCTGAAGAAATAAATCATGACTGCTATTCAGTAGAGGTAAAATAAAAAAACAGCTTTACTGGTTTGGAATCATAGGAAGGCTTTCTGTATAGCCTCTCTGAGAGCTGCCTACCGGAAGGATTTGTCCTCAAAACGTGAGGATTTGTGGTGTTCCAGGGTTTATATGATACTGGCAGGATGGTTTGCTAGAGGGCTGTGCTTCAACCTTTATCCAAGGGATGTAAGCCGTGTGTTTAGGTTACTGAGCGTCTAGCACAAAGCTCTAATGTTGAAGGAGCATTGGAGGCAGGCTATGCCTCTGAACATGTAGAATTGACTAGAAATGCCAATGTTCATTTCAAAATGAAATCATTATCTTTCTTATGCTTCCATTTAAAAATGATTATTACATTTTTGCATATTGTTGAATGCATATTAATTTTAGCAAGTTTAGAAAAGAGATAAGCATAAAGACATACATAAAAATCACTTATTCTCATCAGCTATAGATAATCACTAACAATATTTTAGGACATTTTCTTTTCATCTTTTTCTTAGCAATATGTATGTGTGTGGGTATACATATTTAAGTGTGTATATATGTAAATTAAAAAACATAAAATATTCCCACAATATAATTAATAAAAATCTAAGATACAACACAATTTCCGTTTGTAATATGTAGTGTATATATGTATATATACACATTATATGTATATATAAAATACATGCATAAAATAGATACACAGGTATATATTTTGCAAATTGAAATGATGTTGTATCTTGTAGATTTTAGTTAACATTAGAATTTATTTACACTACTTAGGTGTTTTAACAAGGATTGTGGTCCACATCTATGTATTTCCTTAAGAGTAATTCCAAAAAGTGGAAATAGAATGTCAAGGGGCAAAGTTCTTTATATAGTCCTTAAGGAGTGTTGCCAGATATATTTTTTTTACTTCCTTTTAAAACATGATTGTATTGTAGAAGTTCTCTTTAAAAATTCCAAGCAAAAATTTTTCAAAATCCCATCTAGAAATCAAATCATGATTTTATTTGGCTATGCCTCTTGTAGTCCTTGTCTATGAACTTATTCTATTATTAAATATAATAGGTAATTTCCACTAATTTGACAGATAGAATTTTATTTTTTACATTTTCTCTTGTTACAGTGCCATGCATATTTCTTTTATGTTACAGAGATCTTGGGGGTCTTTTTTCCTCCCTTTTTCCTTTCTCTTTTCTTGTTCTGTACCCCTTCACAGAAACCAACAAATACAGGTTGATGTGTATCCTCTACTCTTTTCTCCATGCTCACACAACCCAATATTTACACATGGACTGATTTTTCAGGGCAATGGTCCCTCTTTATCATAAATTGTGGGATAAGGTTATATACATAATATGTGTGTGTGTATTACTCTGAATCTTGGTTTTGTCACTTTGCAATATATCTTAAAGATTCTGATAAATCTTATAGATCTATCTCATTCTTTTCAGTAGTTGCATGCAGTATGAATTTACTATAACTTATTCAAGTAATCTGCTTTCAGCTGATACTCTGTTGTGAACAGTTTTCAACATATAAAAAAGTGCTGTCATTACAAATATTCTTAGATATATATTCTTAGTAATTGGGGGTTTTATTTTTATGGAGTAAGTCCCAGGTGTAGAATTGCTGGTTTAAAAGGTATGTGTATCTTTACATTTTTATCGGTTTTTTCATATTATTTTCTAAAAATATTATAGCAAATCACAGTCCCACTAGTGATGTTGGAGAGTATCATTTTCCTCACTAGTACTCCTATTTTCCTGCTTTCTAATCTTTGCTGATCTAATGAGTAAGCATTGTTAATTTTCTTTTCATTTTCTTGACTTCTAATGAGCTTAAGCATCTTTTCACATTATTGTTGTTCCTTTGGATTTTCTTATCTGTCAATTACCAACGGATATCCTTGACCTATTTCTCCCTTATATGGTTGCTTTTCTCTTATTAAAAATTTGTAAAAGTTCTTTGACTATTACAGATTTTAAAAACTGGCAGATAAAGTTGTATGATTTATTGTGTATAATATGATATTTTGAGATATACATATATCTCGATATATCAATATCGAGATATATATATACACACGTTGTGGAATGGCTAAATATAGCTAATTAACATGTGCATTACCTCATGAAGTTATCATTTTTGTGGTGAGAACACTTAAAACCTCTCAGCATTTTTCAAGAATATAATATATTGTTATTAACTATAGTCACCATGTTGTACAGTGGATCTCTTGCACTTACTTTTCCGATTTAACTGAAGTTTTGCATCCTTTGACCAACGTCTTTCCAACCCTCACCTCCCACCCCTCTGCCCGCCACTGCCCCAGCCCCGGTAACCACCATTCTACTCTCTATGTCTATGAGATCAACCTTTTTAGATTCTACATATAAGTGAGATCATTTGGTATTTGTCTTTCTGTGCCTGGCTTATTTCACTTACTATAATGTGCTCCAGGTTCATCCGTGTTGTTGCAAATGACAATATTTTTCTCTTTTTTTAAGGCTGAATGGTATTCCACTGTGAACATATACCATATTTTCTTTATCCATTCATCTGTTGATGGATACTTAGATTGATTCCACATCTTGGCTATTATGAATAATGCTGTAATAAACATGGGAGTGCAGATATGGCTTTGACATACTGAATACATTTGCTTTGGGCATATACCCAGTAGTGGGACTGCTGAGTCATTTGGTAATTGTATGATTACTGTTTTCCATAGCGGCTGTACTAACATACCTTCCCACCAACAGTGTGCAAGGGTTCTCTTTACTCCCCATCCTTGCCAACACTTTTAATCTTTTGTCCTTTTCATAATACCCATTCTAACAGGTGTGAGATGGTATCTCATTGTGGTTTTAATTTCCATTTTCTGATGATTATAGTGATGCTGAGCATTTTTTCTATAGATTTTTTTTTTTGGTCAGTGGATTGCTAAATCTTACCCTGTCAATAATTTCTCCTTTGATTTTACTTTTGTAATTTTCTGCTACAAAATTAAAAGATAATTGTATGAAATAAAATTTTTCTTCCTATACGTATTCTGAATTTCCTATCTTACTTCAAAGAGTCTTCCCACCTCCTATTTTCTAAAATTTTCTTCTAAAAATTTATATGTTTTATTTTATTATTTTTAATATTTAGTATTTTTTACACTGGAATTTTTTTATATAAAAGTGGAAGGCTCAACTGCATCTCTTTTTATATAAAGAATGAATTGTTTAAACATCACATGTTAAATAATCTTTTCTTCAATCAATTAAATTATATTAGCATCAATTAAAAAATTTTTTTTCTCTAAACCACTAATCTATTTATTTGTTGCCAGGCCTGAGACGTATTGCTTTGATTATAATAGCTGTATAGTCTATTTTAACATTTGGCAAGTTTGATGCTCCCTACTCATTAATATTATTTATAATATTGGCCTGGTTTTCCTTTTTTTTTTAAGTCCAAATAGGATTTAGTCAGAAGAAAGATATGTAGATTACATTTTTAAAATACTGATCAAAATGAAGATGCTCCAACCGTATAAATGGCAGATGAAATAGACTTTAAAGTAAAAAATATTTATCACACAATATATCAGAAAAATATAACAAACCCGAACCAACAAACATCAGCAACGTAGCTACAAAATATTAGCTTGAACGATATGAAATTGCCAATAGTTGACCACTTTTTGACCTACAAAAGCAACAATTTATATAAAGAAAAGGTCAATAAAATTATAGTAAATTGAATTTTTTTTGAATTATTACACTTTAAGTTCTGTGATACATGTGCAGAATGTGCAGGTTTGTTACACAGGTATACACATGCCATGGTGGTTTGCTGCACCCATCAACCCATCATCTACATTAAGTATTTCTCCTATTGCTATCCCTCCCGTAGCCCCCCACCCTCTGACAGGCCCCAGTGTGTGATGTTCCCCTCCCTGTGTCCTTAGGTTCTCATAGTTCAATTCCCACTTACGAGTGTGGCGTTTGGTTTGATGTTCCTGTGTTAGTTTGCTGAGAATGATGATTGCCAGCTTCATCCATGTCCCTACAAAGGACATGAACTCATCCTTTTTAATGGCTGCATAGTATTCCATGGCGTATATGTGCCACATTTTCTTTATCCAGTCTATCGTTGATGGGCATTTGGGTTGGTTCCAAGTCTTTGCTATTGTGAATAGTGCTGCAATAAACATACATGTGCATGTGTCTTTATAGTAGAATGACTTATAATCCTTTGGGTATATACCCAGTAATGGGATTGCTGGGTCAAACGGTATTTCTAGTTCTAGATCCTTGAGAAATTGCCACACTGTCTTCCACAATGGTTGAACTAATTTACACTCCCACCAACAGTGTAAAAGCATTCTTATTTCTCCACATCCTCCCCAGCATCTGTTGTTTCCTGACTTTTTTTTTTTTTTTTGAGACAGAGTCTCACTCTGTCGCCCAGGCTGGAGTGCAGTGGTGCAATCTTGGCTCACTGCAAGCTCCGCCTCCCGGGTTCACGCCATTCTCCTGCCTCAGCCTCCCAAGTAGCTGGGACTACAGGTGCCCGCCATCACGCCCAGCTAATTTTTTGTATTTTTAGTAGAGACGGGGTTTCACTGTGTTAGTCAGGATGGTCTCAATCTTCTGACCTTGTGATCCACCCGCCTCGGCCTCCCAAAGTGCTAGGATTACAGGCGTGAGCCACCGCACCTGGCCTGTTTCCAGACTTTTTAGTGATCACCATTCTAACTGCTGTGAGATGGTATCTCATTGTGGTTTTGATTTGCATTTCTCTAATGACCAGTGATGATGAGCTTTTTTTCATATGTTTGTTGGCCGCATAAATGACTTCCTTTGAGAAGTGTCTGTTCATATCCTTCAACCACTTTTTGATGGGGTTGTTTGTTTTCTTGTATATTTGTTTAAGTTCCTTGTAGATATTAGCCCTTTGTCAGATGGAGAGATTACAAAATTTTTCTCCCATTCTGTAGGTTGCCTGTTCATGCTGATGATAGTTTCTTTTGCTGTGCAGGAGCTGTTTAGTTTAATTAGATCCCATTCATCAATTTTGCCTTTTGTTGCCATTGCTTTTGGTGTTTTAGTCATGAAGTCTTTGTCCATGCCTGTGTCCTAAATGGTATTGCGTTGGTTTTCTTCTAGGGTTTTTATGGTTTCGGGTCTTACATTTAAGTTTTTAATCTTGAGTTAATTTTTGTATAAGGTGTAAGGAAGGGATCCAGTTTCAGTTTTCTGCATATGGCTAGCCAGTTTTCCCATCACCATTTATTAAATAGGGAATCCTTTCCCCATTGCTTGTTTTTGTCAGGTTTGCCAAAGATCAGATGGTTGTAGATGTGTGGCATTATTTCTGAGGCCTCTGTTCTGTTCCACTGGTTTATATATCTGTTTTGGTACCAGTACCATGCTGTTTTGGTTACCGTAGCCTTGTAGTATAGTTTGAAGTTAGGTAGCATGAACCCTCCAGCTTTCTTTTAGCATGGGATTTTCTTGGCTATATGGGCTTTTTTTTGGTTCCATATGAAATTTAAAGTAGTTTTTCTAATTCTGTGAAGAAAGTCAGTGGTAGCCTGATGGGGATAGCATTGAATCTATTAATTACTTTTGGCAGTATGGCCATTTTCATGATATTGATTCTTCCTATCCAAGAGCATGGAATGTTTTTCTATTTCTTTGTGTCCTCTCTTTTTTCCTTGAGCAGTGGTTTGTAGTTCTCCTTGAAGAGGTCCTTCACTTCCCTTGTAAGTTGTCTTCCTACATATTTTATTCTCTTTGTAGCAATTGTGAATGGAAGTGCACTCATGACTTGGCTCTCTGTTTGTTATTACTGTATAGGAATTCTTGTGATTTTTGCACATTGATTTTGTATCCTGAGACTTTGCTGAAGTTGCTTTTCAGATTAAGGAGATTTTGGGTTGAGATGATGGGGTTTTCTAAATATACAATCATGTCATCTGCAAACAGAGACAATTTAACTTCCTCTCTTCCTATTTGAATACCCTCAATTTCTTTCTCTTGCCTGATTGCCCTGGCCAGAACTTCCAATACTATGTTGAATAGGAGTGGTGAGAAAGGATATCCTTGTCTGGTGCTGGTTTTCGAAGGGAATTCTTCCAGCTTTTGCCCATTCAGTATGGTATTGGCTGTGGGCTTGTCATGAATATCTCTTATTATTTTGAGGTACGTTCCATCAATGCCTACTTTGTTGAGAGTTTTTAGCACGAAGGGGTGTTGAATTTTATTGAAGGCCTTTTTTTCATCTATTGAGATAATCATGTGGTTTTTGTCATTGGTTCTGTTTATGTGATGGATTACGTTTACTGATTTGTGTATGTTGAACCAGCCTTGCATCCCAGGGATGAAGCTGACTTGATTGTGGTGGACAGGCTTTTTGATGTGCTGCTGGGTTCAGTTTGCCAGTATTTTATTGAGGATTTTTGCATCAATGTTCATCAGAGATATTGGCCTGAAATTTTCTTTTTTTGTTGTGTCTCTGCCAAGTTTTGGTATCAGCATGATGCTGGCCTCATAAAATGAGTTAGGGAGGAGTCCCTCTTTTTCTATTGTTTGGAATAATTTCAGAAGGAATGGTACCAGCTCCTCTTTGTACCTCTGGTAGAATTTGGATGTGAATCCATCTGGTCCTGGGCTTTTTTTGGTTGGTAGGCTATTAATTCCTGCCTCAATTTCAGAACTTGTTATTGGTCTGTTCAGGGATTTGACTTCTTCCTGGTTTAGTCTTGGGAGGGCATATGTGTCCAGGAATTTATCCATTTCTTCTGGATTTTCTAGTTTATTTGCACAGAGGTGTTTATAGTATTCTCTGATGATAGTTTGTATTTCTGTGGGATTGCTGGTGATATTCCCTTTATCATATTTTAGTGTGTCTATTTGATTTTTCTCTCTTTTCTTCTTTATTAGTCTGGCTAGCAGTCTATCTATTTTGTTAATCTTTTCAAAAAACCAGCTCCTGTGTTCATTGATTTTTTTTTTGAAGTTTATTTTGTGTCTCTGTCTCCTTCAGTTCTGCTCTGATCTTAGTTATTTCTTGTCTTCTGCTAGCTTTTGAATTGGTTTCCTCTTGCTTCTCTAGTTCTTCTAATTGTGATGTTAGGGTGTCGATTTGAGATCTTTCCTGCTTTCTCTTGTGGGCATTTAGTGCTATAAATTTCCCTCTAAACACTGCTTTAGCTGTGTCCCAGAGATTCTGGTATGTTCTGTCTTTGTTCTCATTGGTTTCAAAGAACTTATTTATTTCTGCCTTAATTCTGTCATTTACACAGTAGTCATTCAGGAGCAGGTTATTCACTTTCCATGTAGTTGTGCAGTTTTGAGTGAGTTTCTTAATCCTGAGTTCTAATTTGATTGCAGTGTGGTCTGAGAGACTGTTTGTTAGGATTTCCATTCTTTTGCATTTGCTGAGGAGTGTTTTACTTCTAATTATGTGGTCAATTTTAGAATAAGTGTGATGTGGTGCTAAGAAGAATGTATGTTCTCTTGGTTTGGGGTGGAGACTTCTGTAGATGTCTATTAGGTCTGCTTGGTCCAGAGATGAGTTCAAGTCCTGAATATCCTTGTTAATTTTCTGTCTCATTGATCTGTCTAATATTGACAGTGGAGTGTTAAAGTCTCCCGCTATTATTGTGTGAGAATCTAAGTCTCTTTGTAGGTCTCTAAGAACTTGCTTTATGAATCTGGGTGCTGCTGTATTGGGTGCATATATGTTTAGGATAGTTAGCTCTTCTCGTTGCATTGATACCTTTACCATTATGTAATGCCCTTCTTTGTCTTTTTTGATCTTTGTTGGTTTAAAGTCTGTTTTATCAGAGACTAGGATTGCAACCCCTGCTTTTTTTTTGCTCTCCATTTGCTTGGTAAATCTTCCTCCATTCCTTTATTTTGAGCCTATGTGTGTCTTTGCATGTGATATGGGTCTCCTGAATACAGCACACCAATGGGTCTTGACTCTTTATCCAGTTTGCCAGTCTGTGTCTTTTAACTGGGGCATTTAACCCGTTTACATTTAAGATTAATATTTTTATGTGTGAATTTGATCCTGTCATTATGATGCTAGCTGGTTATTTTGCCCATTATTTGATGCAGTTTCTTCGTAGTGTTGATGGTCTTTACAATTTGGTATGTTTTTGCAGTGGCTGGTACAAGTTTTACCTTTCCATATTTAGTGTTTCTTTTAGGAGCTCTTGTAAGGCAGGCCTGGTGGTGAGAAAATCTCTCAGCATTTGCTTGTCTGTAAAGGATCTTATTTCTCTTTCACTTATGAAGCTTAGTTTGGCTGGATATGAAATTCTAGGTTAAAAATTCTTTTCTTTAAGAATGTTGAATATTGGCCCCCACTCTCTTCTGGCTTGCAAGGTTTCTGCAGAGTGATCCACTGTTAGTCTGATGGGCTTCCCTTTGTGGGTAACACGACCTTTCTCTCTGGCTGCACTTAACATTGTTTCCTTCATTTCAACCTTGGTGAATCTGACAATTATGTGTCTTGGGGTTGCTCTTCTCGAGAGTATCTTTGTGATGTTCTCTGTATTTCCTGAATTTGAATGTTGGCCTGTCTTGCTAGGTTGGGGAAGTTCTACTGGATAATATCCTGAAAAGTGTTTTCCAACTTGGTTCCATTCTCTCTGTCACTTTCAGGTATATCAATCAAATATAGGTTTGGTCTTTTCACATAGTCCCATATTTCTTGGAGGCTTTGTTCATTCCTTTTCACTCTTTCTTCTCTAATCTTGTCTTCATGCTTTATTTCAAGTTGATCTTCAATCTCTGATATCCTTTCTTTCGCTTGATTGATTCAGCTATTGATACTTGTGTATGCTTCATAAAGTTCTTGTGCTGTGTTTCTCAGCTCCATCAGGTCATTTATGTTCTGCTCTGAACTGGTTATTGTAGTTAGCAATTCCTCTATCCTTTTTTCAAGGTTCTTAGCTTCCTTGCCTTGGGTTAGAACATGCTTCTTCAGCTCAGAGGAGTTTGTTATTACTCACCTTCTGAAGCCTGCTTCTGTCAATTCATCAAACTCATTCTCCATCCAATTTTGTTCCCTTGCTGGCAAGGAGTTGTGATCCTTTGGAGGAGAAGAGGTGTTTCGGTTTTTGGAATTGTCAGCCTTTTTGTACTGGTTTATTCTCATCTTCATGGATTTATCTACCTTTGGTCTTTGATGTTGGTGACCTTTGGATGGGGTTTCTGTGTGGATGTCCTTTTTGTTGATGTTAATGCTATTCCTTTCTGTTTGTTAGTTTTCCTTCTAACAGTCAGGCCCCTCTGCTGCAGGTCTGCTGGAGTTGGCTGGAGGTCTACTCCAAACCCTGTTTGTCTGGGTATGGAGGCTGCAAAACAGCAAAGGTTGCTGCCTGTTCCTTCCTCTGGAAGCTTTGTCCCAGAGGGGCACCCCCCAGATGCCAGCCAGAGCTCTCCTGTATGAGGTGTCTGTCAACCCCTGCTGGGAGGTGTCTCCCAGTCAAGAGGCACAGGAGTCTGGGACCCACTTGAACAGGTAGTCTGTCCCTTAGCAGAGCTCAAATATTGTGCTGGGGGATCCGTTTCTCTCTTCAGAGCCAGCAGGCAGGAATGTTTAAATCTGCTGAAGTTGTGCTCACAGCCGCCGCTTCCCCCAGGTGCTCTGTCCCAGGGAGATGGGAGTTTTATCTATAAGCCCCTGCTGGGACTGCTGCCTTTCTTTCAGAGATGCCCTTCCCAGAGAGCAGGAATCTAGAGAGACAGTCTGGCTACAGCAGCTTTGCTGAGCTGCGATGTGCTTCACCCAGTTTGAACTTCCTGGTGGCTTTGTTTACACTGTGACAGGAAAACTGCCTACTCAAGCCTCAGTAATGGCGGATGCCCCTCCCCCCACCAAGCTTGAGCATCCCAGGTCAAGTTCAGACTGCTGTGCTGGCAGCGAGAACTTCAAGCTCATGGATCTTAGCTTGCTGGGCTCTGTGGGGGTGGGATCCACTGAGCTAGAACATTGGCTCCCTGGCTTCAGCCCCCTTTTCTGGGGAGTGAATGGTTCTGTCTCGCTGGCATTCCAGGAGCCACTAGGGTATGAAAAACAAAAACTCCTGTAGCTAGTTCGGTGTCTGACCAAATGGCTGCCCAGTTTTTGCTTGAAACCTAGGGCCCTGGAGGCATAGGCACCCAAGGGAATCTCCTGGTCTGCACCCAAGGGAATCTCCTGGTCTGTGTGTTGCAAAGACCATGGGAAAAGTGTAGTATCTGGGCAGGAGTGCACCGTTCCTTAGGGCACAGTCCCTCATGGCTTCCCTTGGCTAGGGGAGGGAGTTCCCTGACCCCTTGGGATTCCCAGGTGAGGCGATGCCCCACCCTGCTTTGGCTCATCCTCTGTGGGCTGCACCCACTGTCTAACCAGTCCCAATGAGATGAGCTGGGTACCTCAGTTGGAAATGCAGAAATCACCTGTCTTCTGCGTTAATCTCACTGGGAGCTGCAGACTGGAGCTGTTCCTATTTGGCCATCTTGCCCCTTGGTCTGGTTTTCAACCTTCAGTCTTCCATATTTATTTTAAATGAATTTTCTGCAGCTTTATTAAAAAAGAATAGAAACAAGTAAGAGCAAAGCATAGTTGGTTTATGGTTGTAATAAACTTATATGTATGTCCTAATGATTTGACAGCTTTGTGATAGTATCTTGTAATCCAAGTACATGATATATTTCTACATTATTTAGATCTTGTGTTAGGTTTTTCCATAAGATTAATTTTCTTCATATTGGCTTTCTTGCTATGTTTCTTTTTAGCATAAAGCTAATCCAGCAAAAGGAATAAAACTGGAAGGAAAAAATGTCTTAAACCATTAATATTGGCTGACCCCGGTGGTAGGGTTATGAATGAAACATTTTTGCTTCTTCCACTTTTTTATATTTTCCAAATTTTCCATATTAATCATGTATGATTTTTATAATAATAAATTAATGAAATTTAAGAATTAGATAATTGATTGAATTGGATAATTGAACTAATAAAATGTAAGAATGAGAATAGGAATAATTGTGATTTGAAAAGTCATATACACAAGAGTTTTAGATGGAATTCAATACTAAATTTATATGCTATACTAAATCAGTAATTCTCAAGGAGCAAAGGTGCTGGGGAGTGTGGAGGAGCTCTTTGTTGGTGTTGCACATACAATTTAAGACAACATTTTCCTTATTCCTCACCATTTTAACCATATCACCTAGCCAGCCTCTGGTAGCACTCAATAGACATCTGATGAATGAATGAATAAGTGAATGAAAACATTGTGACAAAATGGTATAACATTTTGTATTTGAAAAATATATGAAAATCTATTCTTTTCAAATATAAAATGGGAAAATAAAATTCAATAAAAATATCTTGGTTGGTGAGAATACACAAAAGATATACCTTCTTGTCTATGAATTAGTAATAAGAAATTGTCTTGAGGAAGTCAACTACATCTGGAAGGTTCTCTCTGGACAAGGAGCATAAGTGAAAAACAGTGCACTAAATTATAACCAAGAGTTGCAACTTACCATTTTAATGCTTCAGCACAGGCACAGAGACTAACATTTACTAAGCAAACAAGAAGTCTTGGCAAGTTAATTAAATAATGAATTATTTTTGGTGACCAAGGAGTTGGGCTTCTCATTTTGAAACCATGCATGAGATTTTTCCCTTTCTACCCATTACTAAAATATCGTATTAGTGTGAAAAATTATACCAGGACTGGGAGAAAAAGAAATCACATCTGTCTTTGACAATGGACTGAATGCAGAGGTGAAGGAGTGGTTTTACTATCTAAATGACTGAAAAATAGGTTATGGTGCCCCAGCAAATCCTTGTTGTTTGCTGACAATTAGTGATGTCTGTTTAAATCATGCAGTTTTATTAGGCCTTAAAAATATCTTTTAGTTAGTTTCAATTTCATCAAGGGAAAAGGAGAGCAGAGTAGAGTGGAACTCTGCTCAGAGTCCGGTTGGAAGCCTTCAACTTTGTTCTCCCTGTTTTCAGATGAGTGCCTACTTGTGGCTCTACCTTTTCTCTTTCTTCTCTTACCATGACACTCCCCTCTTCTCTCTTATCTTAGCTGTTCTTTTCTTCTTCCACATATTAGGCAGTGGGAGAAACACCCTAAATCAGTTGGAGGTGAGGAAAGAAGAAAAGCACCCCTATCTTGGTAGTTCCTCACTCTTCCCTTCATCACGTCCATGTCATCAGGCTCTGCCTTCATCTGCGATCTGGATACAATCCAATTTATAGTATCCATTCAACCAAAAAATATTGAGCTCTTACTATGTCAAAGTAGTGTTCTGGATGCTCGGCTCCATCAGTAAACAACCTAGACCAACATCTTGCCATTGTTTACATCTCGTGGTGTAGAGTTTACACCTTGTGGTCTAGAATTTACATCTTGTGGTGGAGGCAGGCAGATGATTAACAATAAACTTAAGTAGGTCTAGATGTCAAAATGCTACAGGAAAGAGCAAAGGTCGAGCCAGGTAAGGCAGATTGGCTGTGTGGGTGTGGAGGAAGGGTGCAAGAGTACTGTCAAGATAAGCCTTCCTGAGAACATCTGAAACAGGACATGAAGGACATGAGGAAGTGAGACAGTCGCTATCCAGGGAAGGAATTTCCAGGCAGAAGAAAGAGCCAGTGTTACGCCTTAACGTGGGAGCATTTCTGCGAGACTGGAGAATCACTGGAGTCCATTGTACTTGGAGCCCAGCAAGGGAGAAAAGATTGGAGGACTCAGGAGGTGCTGGGGCGGGTGAACTGCTTTTTGATTGGGGAGTTCAGAGGGTAATGCTTTGGATAAATGTAACTGAAAACTTTCTCAGAAGTGTTTTCATACTATCTCTACAATTCATTTTCATGTGAAAACTTAATTGGCGAGCAGATTAATATGGTGATCTTCCCTTAGATCACTAGGAAAATCTTGTTTTATGAATTTTTCTTCCCTTTTCATTCACTAGCAGAGAAAAGAGTTGTAAAGGAGCCACAGAAAATTATAGTAGGTTTCTCCCTACTTCTGAGCTACTGAGACTGGAAGATGCTCACGTTAGCAACTGAGTATATTTATGTATTTCCCTTTAATGTTTGAAGGGGCAGGAATATTTGACTTAGGATACTAGTCTGTTTAGAAACATGATTCAACTAGCTACATGACTAAACTAGCAGCTGTCAGAGAGAATGCAAGGTCAAAACTTAGTAGTTGATAATAATAAAGAAAGGGCAGAGTGTTATGAAATGTTATGATCTGGGTAATCCATTGGCTCACTTTTTCTTGTCAGCCTAAGGTTACAAGATGATAAATTAAGTTGCTAGTATTCTATATCTACCATTTACTTTTCCTTTATCATGTGTCTGGCAATATGCTGAGTGTTCTACCTCTAGCATTTTATTCAAACTGTGCAATCTGCCTGCTGAAACAAGTATCATTAACTTCATTTCCTAAGGTAAGAAAATTGAGGCCCAGAGAGGTTAAATAAGTTTAGGATCATATGCATAGCTGGTAAGTACTATACTTTAATATCCCTTTGCCTTCATGCTTTGCTCTCACTCTATGTTTAAATGAGCAAACAGACTTATCTTTAGACAGATATATAGCAAGTAGTATTTTCTAAATGAATTCCACATGATGCTCCATTGCAAAAGTTCAAATAAGTTTAGAAAAATGCTGCAAACTTTGTGCTTCTTAAGAGATTTACAGTGCAGATTAGCACATTAAAGCCTTTGGGAAATTTGTATTAGAAAAACCTTTATTAACTTATTTACCCCAATTTTTCCAAGCTTTTTGATCACGAAACTCTTTAAAAAACAACAAGTATAATTGCTTTTATAGTATTCTTTGGGATACACTTGGAGAAGTGTTACATGAAAAGATATGATTGGATAAATTTAAATATAGGAAGAATTCTTTAATAATTTTTTGGAATAAAACACCAATTTTAGGTGGTCTAACATACATTTGAGCCAAGACATGAAGGACATGAGGACATAATTTACTTTTGTCCTTGTAAGGACATAATGCACTTTTAGTGGTTTGCATTGTTTATTTTCTTTTGAATTTCATGTTACTTTATAAAGGTAATTATTTAATTAATCAAACCATTTGGTAAGTGTCAGACACTATGGTAGGTGCTGGTAACGTAAAGAGAATATATAAACATCAACACAACATATCTCCTAGTATGGGCTTACAGTACAGTGAGAGACACAAACAAATAATTTGTAGGATTGAAATAAGTCTTACATTTGCCACATCAATAAAGTACTATGGAAACAAAGGCACAAGAACTTAACTTTGTCCAGTGAAGTCTTTCAGGAGGAGGTGATATTGGAGCTGAATTTTAAAGGATTCATAAATGTTTATCTGAAGGACTAATGCAACATGTTGGAGGTGAGTCTTCAGGAAAGAGGCAACAAGAACCATTTGGGTAACAAGATAGGACTTGGCAAGTTTGGGGAGTCGTAAGTGGTTCATTACGGCTAGAATCCAGGGCTCTCTGGAGAGATTGGGAGTACACAGATCACTCAAGGGTTTGGTATGACCTGTCAGGCTACTAAGACAGAAATAACAAAAATCAGATGTGGGTTTAGAAAGAGCATTTTGGCTGTAATACAGAACATGATGGATAATTGATGGAGCGAGATTCCTGGGGAGATAGAAGAGGATAGGGCCATGTAAGTACATCTGCTGGTATTTTAAAATTAGAAAAAGAAATTTTTGGTAGCAAAATCAGAACAGACCCACCAACTCTTTGCAAATCATGGGACTAGAATGTTTGGAAAGGAAGATGCTAAAGATTTTCATTCATTTGTTTATCATCTATGTTGAGTGTCTTCTTGGGCCTAGGCAGCATGCCCAAAGCTGGGAGAATAAGATACTGTATGAGATGCTAGAAAGATCCCCACCTCTCCTTTCCAGAAATTCAGTATATCAGACTAATTGGTTTACAGTTGTGACCATGGGCTTTTGGCATAGCTGTTCAACAAAATTTCATTCTTTTTCAAAAGCAATTCATTCATCCACCAAATATTTGTTAAACAAATGTACATTGCATTGTAGTGGGTCCTCAGGGAGCTGGATGTACATGCCAAATATGTTTCATTTTATTTGAAGCAAGTCCACAGACAAGTAAACTAGTCAAGTGATACCAGGCAAAGTGATTTGCTTTCCAACAGATGGTGACAGATTAATTTCCTAAGAGACTGATCTGCCCCAGAGGCACTGGGAAAGTCTTGTTAGGGAGGTAGATTATAGTCAGGACCTTGGAAAATTGTTGGGAATAATTGAGGTCAGGAAGGGTATACTTAGGTGGATGGGGACAGCCCCTGAGCGAGGGATCAGTCCTTTTGGAGTGAGCACGGAATATTCAGGTGCCTGGGAGGAGTGAAGGCTTGTGCTTCAGCACTGATTGTGTGCACCGATGGTGGAACATACCTGCCTGCTCAGAAGCTTTGGCTTCTCTCTGTAGGTGAGAGACAGCCATTAGAAGTCCTTGAACAGGGAAGAAACATGGTGAAAGCAAGGATTTCATTGAGAAGTCCCTCATGGAAGAAGAAGATTACATTGGAAAGAGCCTGGCTTAGGGAGGGAGCAGTGACAATCAGAGAAAAAGGCAGATAGGGGCAAAGATACTGGAAGAAGAGGAAAAACTGTCCAAAGCTTTGTCCTTGTGTGGGAAAGCTGGTGCTGTTGGCGTGAAAGAGGAAGCAAGAACATGTGCACTGACACGGCTGAGAGTCTCCAAAACCATTGTCTTTCCTTAAAACAGTAATGATCACAAGCAGCTTACAACTTCGCATATAGCCACTGGGGCAAAATCCTATTAAAAGCTAATTCATTATCTGAGCCGGTGCGTGATAATGCGATGTAAAGGCGTGTTGGGAGGCAGATGATCAGAACTTTTAAGCAAACTAAATTTCATAACATTTATTAGAAGCCTGTCTCTATTTCCAGAAAATGCCTATAAATGTGGCTGTAATGTAGGCTACAGGTCATCACACTGAAGTAGCAACAATGTACAATACCTGAAAGGTTAGAGAAGTTCAGGGTCTTAGCTTATAAAGAACTTCATTATTCATTTGAAAGATATTGTTTTGTATCCCCCAATTGTGGTTTTCAATGTATATAAAAGCAACATATCATACTTTTTGATCTATGGATTTGGAAGGGGATAATGGTGTGGTGGGCACTGAGCATATGGAATTATTTAATTAGAGAGATGCCCTTTAGATTACTATAAAATATAACCAGAATCTCCTGTTTGGACTTCTAAAATCTACTTCTTTGAAAACACTACTAAAATGACCACAAAGACCTGTCCTCACAAGTGGGAGCTATTAATCAATAGTGTGTACACATGGACATAGAGAGCAGAATAATAAACACTGGAGACTCCAAGGGGTGGGAGGGGAAGAGGGAGGTGAAGGATGAGAAATTACTTGATGGGTACAATGTACACTATTCCGGTGATTGATTTCTCTCTGTTTCCTCTTCAGAAACTGAGAGGAAATTTAGTTTCCTCAGTCACCACTCCTCCAAACTCCTGTGTGGGTGATACAAGACTTGCTGTCATCTTGAGGCAGAAGGGGTTAGGGGATTTCCCCATTGAACCTGACAGCCTTCATTTCATTTCTGTCTTCTCAGGGAAACATTTACCCCTCTTTACTAAATGGTAGAAGGTTTGTAAACTAGGAGGGTATCTGTGGATCTGATTGTTCCTTCACCACTCTGCTATATATCCATGTAACAAAACAGCGCTTGTGGCCGGGTACAGTGGCTCACACCTGTAATCCCAGCACTTTGGGAGGCCGAGGTGGTCGGATCACCTGAGGTCAGGAGTTCGAGACCAGTCTGGCCAATACGGTGAAACCCTGTCTCTACTAAAAATACAAAAATTAGCCGGGCGTGGTGGTGCATTCCTGTAGTCCTTAGCTACTTGGGAGGCTGAGGCAGGAGAATCGCTTGAACCCGGGAGGCGGAGGTTGCAGTGAGCCGAGATCATGCCACTGCACTCCAGCCTGGGTGACAGAGCAAGACTCCATCTTGGGAAAACAAACAAACAAACAAAAAAACAAAAGAACAGCGCTGGTACCCCCTAAATCTATAAAATTTTCTAAAAAATAAAAGGACAATAAAGGAATGAAAAAGGCATAGGCACAAGCAGATGGGATAGGACACTAAAGCAAGCTGGAGTAATACTGGAATTCTAGAAGGTAGAAGGCTTAGCAGAGCAGTTCAGGTGGAACCCACGCCTGTGGGGGCAGGGGCATGAGCAGTGAGCCCATCTAACTACGGGACCCCAGATAGGCTTGGGATCTAGAAGTGACAGATGCCTGTAAAGGCTGGGGGTAGGCTGGGACTGAAAGCAGAATTGGTGTAAAGTCTTTAAAAGGAGCAATTAGATCCACAAATACCTTCCTAGTTTCTAATTATTCTACCGCTTAGGAGAGAGGGGTAAATGACTCCCTGAAAACAGAGAAATGAAGTGAAGGCTATCATGTTAAATGGGGACAACACCTAGCCCCTCCTTCCTCAAGACTGACAGGAAAGCTCCTACAACCCACGAAGGAGTTTGGAGGGGTGTTGTCTGAGGAAACTAATAAGTCCAAGAGAAAGAACCTTCAGAAACGGACATTTAAAGGATTAGGTCCCCACCCGATTACCCTAGAGATACACATACAGAAATGTGATTGGACAGTCAAGGATCACCGTATGATGCTTCTAACCTGAACAATAGACACCTAGTCACACACCCAAACAATCACACACACACACACACACACACACACACACACACTTACTTCACTTCTGCTGGAGGAATTTACAAGATGAAGAACATCTTGTATCTCTTTTGGGCTACTGTTTGTGAAAGGAATGGTTGCATGTGCTCTTGGCTAAGCCAACTCCATCCTGAAGACAGATTTTTGTGAGGTGGGGGAAATTCGCCTAGCGTTAATAGTGTTAGTGGTTGTCCTGGGTCCATCCTGGTCTGTATTCCTCCTTTTTCATTTTCAGATTTAAATCCAGAGTTATTACAGATGGTAACATCTGATGCCAGTTTATGGATCTTTTTCGTAATTCACCTGCTAGGAATCTCAGGTAACCTACAAAATATGCTTTTATTTGGTCATTTTAAGAGTTACGTTTCTAAATTTCAGGTATTTTATCCTGTATTGTCAGCACATTAAATTAGGGAACACATTCATTGACATTCTATGTATTTTCCTTTGTATTTCAAAGTCAGAGTCAAGTATTTAAAAAGATAAGATCTTTCATTTTGTGTGTGATCCCACGGAATACTTTCTACTGTAGATTTATTAAAATTCTCCCACCTCTGGCCTCTGATTAAGGAATTGCAGAGTATTCTCTATGACAACTCATTAAACCTATCATTCCCCCCAGGGCGGTTGGTCTACTTTTAGTGATATTTGTTGATTGGAGCATAGCTTTTGTGTTTGCCAAACATCATTGATGTGTTTTGAGGTCATGTGGTTGTGGGGGGCAGGGGGTGGTTGTAAATGTAATAGTGTCCCTCTAGTATTGTAATACTTCAAGGACATAGAATTTATTTTTTAAAGTCTTAAATCTTTTTGTTTGTTTTTCTAGGAAATCTTGAGTCTATGTTCTTTGATTTGAGACTATAGAGTTTCTTGGTAAAGTCTCCAATTATTGGTTTTCTGAGTAAATTCTTGAGAATTGGTGAGGCTCCCAGGATTATTGTTTGTCATCCTGTTCTAATTAATAGAAAAAAGCATATAAATCTTAGATGTCTTTGATCTGGGACTATTGCATCTACTTGGCTTGAGCCAAAGTGTCATCTAATTTTTATCCAGTAATTGTGGCAACATATTGCTTCCAAAACAAATCACATTTGTAAATGCATATTGAGCATTTTCTACATGAAGGGCATTACCAGGGAGTGAAAGAAATATAAGGTCTGAATTTTGTCCTCTGGGAGAGAACATTCTAGTGGGAGAGATAAGTTGTGAAAAGTTAAATAACAAATATTTACAGATGGTCAATATAGGAACTTGCAAATATTATTAAGATTAATTACATGTGAAAAATTGTTATTGAATTCAAGGCAAAAGAAGTGAACTTAAACTGAGTTGCACAGGAAGAACTCATAAAAAGGTGAGCTTGTGTTGGATGAGTGGATTTGGGCAGATAAAGAAAGACAGGAGCAAAAATAAAGAGGTGGAAAACCACAGGGGTGTTTGATGTATGCAGGGCACGGAAATCAGTTGTATGGTGGGGGGTACCTTCAACTTAAAACCTCTGTACCAGTTAGGGTGCTTGAGTTGTAAGAAGCTGAAACCAATTCTGGCTCATTTAGGTGGAGAAAGAATTTACAATCCATGACTAGGATATATCCCTCCATCTATTTAATCTCTGTTTAACTTTTCTTTATTTTTTATAGTTTGTGTAGTTTTCTATGCAGAAGACTTGCACATCTTTGGTTACATTTGTTCTTAAGTATTTGACACTTTTATGTTATTATTAAAGATTTTTTTTTTTTTTTTTTTTGAGATGGAGTCTCGCTCTGTTGCCCAGGCTGGAGTGCAGTGGCGCAATCTCGGCTCACTGCAAGCTCCGCCTCCCGGGTTCACGCCATTCTCCTGCCTCAGCCTCCCGAGTAGCTGGGACTACAGACGCCTGCCACCACGCCCGGCTAATTTTTGTGTGTGTGTTTTTAGTAGAGACGGGGTTTCACCGTATTAGCCAGGATGGTCTTGATCTCCTGATTTCGTGATCCAACCGCCTCGGCCTCCCAAAGTGCTGGGATTACAGGCGCGAGCCACAGCGCCCGGTCAAGAGTTTTAAAAAATTTTCAGTTTCTAACTGTTGACACTACATAGAAATACAATAGATTTTTGCATATTGTCCATGTATCTGCCAAACTTGCTAATTTAACTTATTAATTATAATAATTTTATCTATGGATTCTTTTGGATTTTCCAAATATACAACATGCCATGTATGAGTAGTGACATTTTTATTTCTTCTTCCTAGCTCCGTAACTTTATTCTATTTTCTTGACCTACTGCATTGACTAGGATCCTTTACTACAACGGGAAGAAAAAGTGATGGTGGGCATTCTTTTCTCGCTCCTGATCGCAGGGCAGCATTTAACTTTTCACCATTATGAATGATGTTTGCTCTACAGATTTCTGTAGAACCATTTATCAGATTCAGGTAGTTAATCCTAACTTGGCTAACAGCAATTTTAAAAATGAAGAAATATAAAAATTAAGAAATTAATATGCTGCTAATGATATGTTGTTGAGTAACATAAATTTACCAATTTTTCTATATCTACTGAGATGATCATATGACTATTGTTCTTTATTTAATATGGTGAATTTCATTCATTAATTTTCTTTTCTTTTTTTTTTTGAGACAGAGTCTTGCTCTGTCACCCAGGCTGGAGTGCAGTGGTGCAGTCTGAGTTCACTGTAACCTTCACCTCCTGGGTCCAAGTGATTCTCCTGCCTCAGTCTCCCGAGTAGCTGGGATTACAGGTGTGCACCATCACGCCCGGCTAATTTTTATATTTTTAGTAGAGATGGGGTTTCCCCATGTTGGCCAGGCTGATCTCGAACTCCTGACGTCAGGTGATCTGCCTGTCTGGGCCTCCCAGAGTGCTGGGATTACAGGTGTGAGCCACTATGCCTGGCTGGATTCATTAATTTTCAAATGCATTTTAAAATTTCTGAACTAAATCCAACTTGATTATAATATACTATCTTTTTTTAAGGGAAAAGTAGATGAATCAGACTTAGCAAAAATAGGAGCCAGAATAGCAACTGATACGGTTTGTCTATATTCCCACCCAAATCTCATCTTGAATTGTAATCTCCATAACCCCCACTTGTCTAGGGAGAGATCTGGTGGGAGGTGATGGGATCATGGTGGCAGTTTCCCTCTTGCTGTTCTCGTGATAGTGAATTCTCATGAGATCTGATAGTTTTATAAGGGCATCTTCCCCCTTCGCTACTCACTCTGTCTCTCACCTGCCACCATGTAAGACGTGCCTTGGCTACTCCTTTGCCATCCACCATAATTATCTGAGACCTCACCAGCCATTTGGAACTGTGAGTCAATTAAACCGTTTTTCTTTATAAATTACCCAGTCTCAGGCAGTTCTTCATAGCAGTGTGAAAATTAACTAATACAGCAACCATGGCAGGGGAAGGCCAAGCACCTTGACTGAGTATATCCAATGGGAGAGGAGATTTTTTTCTCACAGCCTAATCAGGACACTCTTACAGCTTTGTGTTTAAAAGCTTGGGCTCTGGACTCAGGCTGTCTGGTTTGAAGTGCCAGTCCTCCCTCTTATGTGGCATGGGACCTTAGCTCTGAGTATCCTTCTCTATAAAGGAGGATGATGTTCTATTTACCCAATAAGATTCTAAGGATTAAATGATACATTAAAGTGCACAGGTCAGATCACTCTCAGCCCATGGAAGTAATTATAATTCCAGCTATTATTATTGTTATTTGTGAATATGAGAAAGAAGAAAGTTTACTCTGACATCCTGTAAATGGAAAATTCAACTGAACATTGAAAAATGTTTAAATCTGTCTATCACAAAGTTTTTCATCAAAAGAAAACACTGAGTAGTCTAGTGTTGTAGCTTGATCCAAAACCTTGAATAATTTTCAAACTCATTTATGATATCTGAAATATTCAATGACTTATACCTTTGAATTTTTTAGCAGCTTTATGGAGGTATAGCTGACATATAAGAAACTGCAGATATTCAAAATGTGCAGTTTTATAAGTTTTGATGTATGTATACAACCATTAAACCACTACCACAATAACATAAGGAACATACCTGCCCACCATCCACACATTTGATGTGCCTCCTTTTAAAATTCTCTTTCCTACCCTCCACCCCTCACTGTTTACCAGAAAGAATGTCTGATGGTGCCCTGGGCAGTCCCACTCTGCCTAGAAAACACCATAGAAAAAGACAGCAAAAGTGCTTTCTCACTCTGGAGTTCTACTTGATTTTAATGGACATAGATTAGTGTGAACCACATAAACCAGTACTAAAATACAGGATTTGATCTAGAAAAGGTGATGCTAAAAATGCATGTAGATAAAACCTAATTTTTTTTCAGACACCAAAATGAAAAATTATTAGTATGCCATGACACATGAACACTTTTATATTCCACAACCACTGTGCTCTCCTTTTGGTGTTCATTTGCAATGGATGGAATGTTTATGTCCCTTCCAAATTTGTATGTTGAAATGCTAACTCTCAAGATGATGGTATTAGGAGGAGAGGCTGTTGAGAGGTGATTAGGCCATGAGGGTGGAACCCTCAAGAAAAGGGTTAGTGCCCTCAGCAAAGAGGCCTAGGAGAGCTAGCTTGCTCTTCCCAGCATGTAGGGACACAGCAAGAGAGTGCCGTCTGTGAACTAGAAAGCAGGCCCTCACCAGATACCAAATTTGCCAATGCCTTGGCCTTGGACTTCCCAGCCTCCAGAACCATGAGAAGTAAATTTCTGTTGTTTATAAGCCACCTAGTCTATAGTGTGTTTTGTTTTAGCAGCCTGAATGGACTAAGGCATTATTTATTGTGAGTTCTATTCACCATGGAGCATATGTGGCCTATGTGTCCCTGGCACTGAGGCAGGAACTGAGCAGAGTACGCAGGGGAATTAATAATGCTTGGACCTATCTTTAAAACACCTAGCGTTTAGTAGGAATCAACTGGAAGTAGTAGGGTAAAGGAAAGTAGGTGACTTTTGTTGAGCCCTGCCATGTGCTAGAGACTATGCTAAAGTGATTTACCCGCATTATCTTATTTGAACCTCATGGCAAGCCTGTGTGGTAGGTCCTATTCCTCTATTTACAGATGGGGAAACTGAAGCTCAGAGACATTAAGTAATTTGCTCAAGGTTATAGAATTATCAGCAACAAAGCTGAAAGTGGCAAAGGGCTCTTTCTAGTCAGGAGGAATTAAGAGAGCTTGGGTGCAGTGGCTCACATCTGTAATCCTAGCATTTTGGGAGGCCAAGGTGGGAGGATCAGTTGAGCCCAGGAGTTTGAGATCAGCCTGGGCAACATAGTGAGACTTCGTCTGTACAGAAAAAAAGAAAAAAGAAAAAAGAAAAAAAGAGCTTGGGATCGTGCCTCCTGTGACTCAGCATCACCCTAGTCTTGGTCTGCCTCCATTCTGAATTGTGCCCTAAAGCTAGTCATTGCTTCCTTCTTTGTTTCTGCTACAAGTCTCTGCCTCTCCCACTGGCCCATTTCCGGGGTTCCTGCTCCTGTTATGCACATCAATCCCTAGATTTCTGAGGTCCCAGAGGGTGGGCTTCTGCTTAGTCCCTGTTTGTCTTCCCAGGGCTAGGCATCCTGGTCCTTAGCCCTGGCACTGGGGCTTCTCTCCCTGCTGCCTTCGACCCCCCGGGGCTGACCATCTGCTGCTCTATCCCTGCATCCTGCCAGCTTTCACATCCCCTGTCTCGAGCTCTGCTTGCCCTTTACTCTTGAGGGGAACTCCCTGCCTCCACCTGTTGGACTGGTCTGGTCCCTTCACTGGTCCTGCCCTTTCTGACCATCTTCTACTCTGGTCTGGCCTCTCATTTTCCAGAGCTCATCTGTCTCCATGTGTGTCCTGCTTCTCAGAGGGTCTTGAGTTCCAGCTTTTCCAGGTCCGGCTGGTGCCATGGCCAAAACCTGTCCCACCTCTCCCATTCGAGTTCCTCACTAGCTCCTTTTTGACAGTTCTTTCTTTTTTGGGGTCTAGCTTTGGCCTTGCTGCATGAATCATTAACACATAAATATGTGTCTTCACAATTAATTGTTTCCATTTGGTGTTTGCTCTAGTCAAGGAGGATGGAGAGGGAGCAACATCTTGTACTGAATGTCTTGACATCACTAGGAACTAGACTGCTTGTGCTTCCCGGGCATGCTGAGGTCTCAAGAATAAAGAGTATCCCTGAAGACATTCTTACCAGTCTTCCCTGGTGAAACATTCATCCTAATTTTTCCTTTTAGCTTTGAGACCACTTTTGCATGATTTTTAATATGTCATTAAATTAAATAGATATAATTTTCTCTGTCTAGCCAAACTGCTGTTAGAAGAATCTTTGCATACAACTAATCATAAAAAAGACATTCTTCTTGCCTCTTTGGAAAGGAGCCTGTGTCACCTAAGAGTGAGGAGTACACTCATTCTTTTGTGCCTTGTTCATCTGCTCAGGGGATTATTGATTAGCAGATAGAATGTGGGTGCAGGCTGGGCGCAGTGGCCATGTCTGTAATCCAGCACTTTGGGAGGCTGAGATGGGTGGATTACTTGAGGTCAGGAGTTTGAGACCAGCTTGTCCAACATATAGTGAAACCCCCATGTCTACTAAAAATATAAAATTAGCTGGGCGTGGTGGTGCATGCCTGTAGTCCCAGCTACTTGGGAAGCTGAGGCAGGAGAATCGCTTGAACTCGGGAGGTGGAGGTTGCAGTGAGCTGAGATCGCGCCACTGTACACCAGCCTAGGTGACACAGTGAGACTCCATCTCTCAAGAAAAAAAAAAAAGAAATGTGGGGGCAGATAAGTTTTTTGGGGGGTTTGCTTTTAATTCTTTGGAAGAACTGGGCTTGGCTGGCTGGGCACCTAGAGCAATGTGGACATGGGCAGCTGCTTGTCCCATGGATGCCAGGGACAGAGTCACAAGAGAGACGGTTAGAAATGGTGCCAGGTTCTCGCTGCCTCGTGCCAGGTCAGCTCCCAACAAAGCCTTTGTACAAGACACATATAAACCCTCAGAGAGTTTATGCTAACCCAGTGTCTTGGCCATGGCTTACTCATGATGGAAAACTGATCATATTTTATTCTGGCCACATGGAATAATAGACATGTAATCACTATGAGATTTGAGTTGCAGGGTCTTTGGTTTCTAATAACCTTCGTAATTTTCTCCCTCATCAGGGAGACAGAATAAGGTGTTTACATTACTACTTTCGTTTTGCAAGAATAAGATTGAGGTTAAATCTACAGTTATGTCTTGATAGACTGCAGCAGATTTCTGCATCAGTAGAAAGTGCTGTTTTCCCACTAATCAGAAAAAGAAAGTGCTAGCCATAATGATATGGGTCCACTGTGAAGTAGAAGACAAGAAACAGAGCAGGACGTGGAATTGGGAGCAATGAGAAAAGGTGCCTAGAGTTGCTCTTGGCACCCTGCACCTTAGATCACCCTTATTAACTGCCTGCTGTTTACTCTGAAAATCTTTCTGTCATTTTTGAGAGATAAAATCTGAAAATGCAGTTTCTTCAAGTTAGAAATGATAATTTTTATAATAGAGTTTAAGAAAGCCATGCTTCTTTTCTCTTCTATGAGAACATTTTTATTTCAATTATAAAATTGCCACTATAAATAGCCAGTCACGTTCATAGGGCATGAGTCTCATCAGGCGGTTAATTTACATTATATAAAAAAAGTATGAGTTATTTAACTAAACTAAAAAAGCAACCAGTATCTTGTGGTCTCATACTGTATGTGATCCCTTTTACTTGCAAGGTAAAAGGTGGTTTCATAACCTTGCCAATATAATTCCAAAGAACTAAGGACTTAGTGATCGTTGCTAATTGAAGTTATTCTGTTTATGAGCAAGCAACACTATTTCTTTGATGAAAACCAGAAAGGATTTACGTATCGGTAAATAGGGTTCCTTTATGTTTGTGTATGTGTGTGTGTTTGTGTGTGTGTGTGTGTGTGTGATTTTATGAGGTTTGTCTCATTCCTCTATGCTAGTGAGTGTTGATTAGTTGGATTGCCTTTTCAGTTGACCTATTGCTTTTTAAGAGCATTTTTGGATATAGTCCCTTAACCCAGAATTAACTTCTATGATAAAAACGCTTTTTGGGTTGTCAGAGAGGCTAATAGGGGATATATGGGCAGGGAGTCTTTTTACCAGCCATCAGATCTCATCTTGCAGACTGTGACTACTGTAACCATGCCCCATAAAGTGTAGTACAAATCATGCTATTGAAATTGAGAGGGATGGCTGCCTTTTGGACAGGAAGAGAACTAGAAGTTTTTGACTTTGTGAATCTAACCTCTGCAGCTGCATCCCCCAGGGCTGCTGTCCACATACCCTGTGCTCCACTCCCTCTCATGATTTCTCTCACCACCATCACTCTTTGTTTCTCTTGCTCCTTTATCCTGAAGTTCTCAACCTATGAACCTGTGAAAAGCCCAGATAACAGTAACAGATTACATTTATTTACGGAACATTTATTATAGACGGTGTCATTTTCTAAGTACTTTAACCATATTGATTCCTTTAATCTTTGCAATCATGCAGTGAAACAGGTGATTCTCATACTCCCATTTTACAGTTGAGGAAACTGAGGCACTGAGGGGTGAAATGACTTGTCTGGGACCACACAGTACGTAGTCGAGCTAGTATTTGGACCCAGACTGTCTAACTCAAGAGCCCAAGTTATTGGCCACCATACTCTATAGCACCTCAAACCCAGATCAAATATACACAGCACCATCACATAGTGAAATTAATCAGTGTCATGTCCATTCCCTCTGCTTAATTGTATGTTTCTTGTGATGAGGAACATAAGCCATCTCCAATGCCTGGGGCCACACATAGCAGATGCCCTATAACTATCATCATTGTCATCGTCATTCTTATCTTCCTCTTCCTCCTCATCATAATCTACTACATATAAGGCAAATTTGTGGGTCAGGCACACTTCACATAAATTAGATTTAATTCTCACAACAATCTTATGAAATTTGTGTTGTCCCCAGTTTATAGTTGAAAAGACCTTGCAGTTAGGAAGTGGTAAAATGGGAATTTGCGACCCTGCTATTTGGTTCCAGAATCTTTCCTCCTAACCACTCTATACCATATGCTTAATTAAGAAAAAAAGAAACAAACAGGTGAGAAAAAACAATGATGTGAGGAATTTTGCTGCCCCCAGTATTAGGATGTTTTTTCTTCTTCTTGCTAGACTCTAGAGGGCCCAGATCCTGTGGAGCTGTCTCTCCAAAGGGAAGGGTCAGGCTGTTCACCCTGATTTTCCTGGAGTCACAGATATACTTCTGCCCTCCACCGGATGCCTCTATCTTACACAATTATTTTCCTTTACAAATTTGGTTGATGACATATTCACTTGGGATAATTGGGTTGTCCCTCCTACTTTGAAACTGTGAGAGAGTTCACTCAATTTCCAACTGCGTATGAAGCTCTTGAGTCAGATTTTTTTGCCTGTAACAACTCAGCTCACACCAGTGCAGAAATGGAAGTTTTAATTGGCTGTAGGATTGAAGGGTTGGTTTGGTGCATGGTGGTATTTTAAGAAAGGCAAAGTTTTATTTAAATGAGGAATATTCTTCCTGGGTTTTTTGAGTTAGCTACTGGGCCATGCAACAGGCCTGGCTGCTTGTGAGAAAATGAGAAGGCTGATCAAGTACAAGAAGATGCAGCCAAAGAAGTGGACACAATCCGCGTCAAGTTCCATCTTCTTTGTGGCAGCCATGATTCTGAAGGTCACCAAAGGGTATTTTTCCCTGAGCTGTTTTTTGGAGCCTGTGCCACTGGCTTCAAATGCTGGGTCTTGGCCACCTCAGTTGCTATAAAATATGGTTATGAGTGCTTCCGCTTCCCAGCATCTAGCTGACAAAGCCCCACTTGTGCCTTGCTCAGCCCCACTTCATTGCTCCTGCCCTCTGTGGGGAGAGGGACTCACCACCTGGGTGACAAGGTTAGGGCTTCTTGCTGCACTTTTTGGCATCTTGCTGCTCCCTGTATAAGGGCAAAGCTAACCTTTTTTTTTTCTTTTCATTGAGACAGTCTTGCTCTGTCACCCAGGCTGGAGTGCGGTGGTGCGATCTAGGCTCACTGCAGCCTCTGCCTCCTGGGTTCAAGTGATTCTCCTGCCTCAGCCTCCCGAGTAGTTGGGATTACAGGCTTGAACCACCATGCCAGGCTAATTTTTGTATTTTAGTAGTGATGGGGTTTCATCATGTTGGCCAGGCTAGTCTGGAACTCCTGACCTCAAGGAATCTGCCTGCCTTGGCCTTCCAAAGTGCTGGCATTACTGGCATGAAACACCACCCCACCTCCAACCTTCAAAAGATTAAAAAAAATGTGAAAACTGAAATGAAGACTAGATACTAATGAATCATTGGACTCATTATGACTTTGTTAAGTCATTTTGATTTTATTAAAATCCAACATTAATAAAGCAGACTGTGAGTAAATAAATTATATTCTTTGGCCATTTCTTCATTAGACAAGGATGCTATCTTTCATGGCTGTGTTATTGTGGGGATGGCTGATAGCTCATAGAACCAATCTAACATCCACAGATTTTTTTCATAGTTCTGGACTAGGTTTCTTAGCATAATGCGTTGTTGTGGTCCTCGTGGTCTGTGATTCTCTCTTGCCAACTTTGTTTCATCAGTCCCCTGTTGTCCTGCAGATTTTTGAAGCATTGGAATCCTAGCAACAGATTTCTCATTTAAGTAGGATGGTCCTGATCACTAGTCTCCCACAGAGAGTTGGTAAAAAGTTTTGTTCTTCTTATCACCCACAGAACTTCCCTGAAACATTTTTTGTTGTGCTTGCTCAGAAACCATAAGCTTAGTAGAAAAATGCACCTTGCTTGTGAATACACAATCAGGTGTCCAAATGAGATGGTCCCCTCCTAGAAGATAATATTTCGGAAGTCTCGCCTCAGTGGGAGGTACTTGGTTGTTTGTTTTTGTTTTTTGTTTTCATTTCAATAGCTTTAGGGGTACAAGTGGCTTTTGGTTACATGGATGAATTGTATAGTGCCGAAGTCTGGGATTTTAGTGTACCCATCACTCGAGTAGTGTACTCTGTACCCAGGGTCCTTGGATTTTATGGGCTTGTTTTTGTTTGCTTTTATGTTAAGATATGAATAATATGATATGGTTTGGCTCTGTGTCCCCACCCAAATCTTATCTCGAATTGTAATCCCCATAATCTCCACACGTCAAGGGAGGGACCTGGTGGGAGGTGATTGGATCATGGGGGGCAATTCCCCCATGCTGTTGTCATAATAATGAGTGAGTTATCATGACGTCTGATGTTTTTATAAGTGTTTGACAATTCCACCTTCACACGCTGTCACTCTCACCTGCCGCCATGTAAGACATGCCTCTTCCCCTTCTGCCATAATTGTAAGTTTCCTGAGGCCACCCCAGCCATGTGGAACTGTTGAGTCAATTAAACCTCTTTCCTTTATAAATTACCCAGTCTCGGGTATTTCTTTATAGCAGTGTGAAAACAGACTAGCATATAATAGAAGGCTCTTTACCTTTTTAAATTTGGAAGGCCAAATTAATACTGTCCTTTCCATTATAAGAATCTTCAGGTTAAATATTTTCTCATTCATTGTCCCTCAGATCGTATACATTTGCTTTTTTACTCTAAGTTACATGTAATAAACTAAACAATGAAATTGTATTGTGGATCATAAACTTGAGTTTTAAAAAGATTTTTCTCCTAATTTTAAAAGTAATAAAAACAATAAATACTTACTGTATTCCAGGTAGTGTTCTTTTTTTTTTTTTTTTTTTTTTTTTTTTGAGATGGAGTTTCACTCTGTAGCCCAAGCTGTAGTGTGGTGGCGTGATCTTGGCCCACTGCAACCTCCACTTCCCGGCCTCAAGCAATTCTCCTGCCTCAGCCTCCTTGGTAGCTGGGACTACAGGCACACACCACCAAGCCTGGCTAATTGTTTTGTATTTTAGTCTCTACTAAACAGGGTTTCCCCATGTTGCCCAGGGTGGTCTTGAACTCCTGAGCTCAGGTGATCCACCCACCTTGGCCTCCTAAAGTGCTGGTATTACAGGCGTGAGGCACCGCGCCTGGCCCAGGTAGTGTTCTAAGGGGCATGCTTCCATTAATTCACGGAATTCACAATAACCCTTTGTTGCAGTAAGTATTATTATCCCCACTTTACAGATAGGAAAGAGGTACAGTGACTGGGGCAGAGAGAGGCTCTGTGACTTTGTGCAAGCAGCAATGTAGGCATTTGATTTTCGGCACGCTGGCTCCTGAGTCCATTCTCCTAAAAATTGTGCTGTATTTAATGCAGAGAATTCCAAAAACATGAGATAAAAAATAAGAGAAGAATAGCATCCATTTTCCCATCATTCAAAGGTATCTGTTAAAAGGAAACATTTAAAACTTAGCTATATATACTTTCTGAATTTGTATGTACATATAAACTTATAAAAAATGAAAATGCTAATTGTTTTCGCAAGTACTGTTTGGTAGCCTCCCTTTGGTATGTTCCCAGACCAAAAATTATTATTCTTCCCCATGATTTTTTTCAGCTACATAATGTTCTATTTTATGGAAGTACATCATTTCCATAATTGAATTTCTTATTAAGACATATTATTTGCAAATCTGCAACAAATATGCATGTTATTTTTAGACGTATGTTTGGTTATTTCTTTACGATAGAGTCCTAGAATCACCGGCTGAGGCAAAGGAGATGCACATTTGAAGCCTCTTTATTCATCTTGCCAATTGTCCTCAAGAAAGATTGTTTCAAGTCCCATTAATGCAAGCAATGAACAAAAGTTTTTATTTTTCTGGATACGGGATGCCTCTGGCTTATTTTTCTTTCTATTCTGTTTCTTTAATAGACAAAACAAAAGAAAAAGTTTCTCATATCAATGTGCATTTTTTTGCGATTTGCAAAAAGTTCAAAAATTAACAAAATTTATCTATTCCTTGAGTAAATGTGTGTGGTTCAAGATGTCAAAGAAACAAAGTATTGTGCAGTGGAAAATGAGTGCACCTTCAGCACCTGCCTCCCAGACATCCATCAGTAACCCTCTCAGGAGGCGACCACTGTTACCATTTCCTTGACTAGCCTTCCTAGAATAATTATGCATATACAAGCAAAGAAGGGTATAAGGGTACACACAAAAAGAAGCATACTACATATATTGTTTTTGCCCTTGCTTTTTTCACCTAACAATATATTTTGGAAATTATTCCATATTAATAATCAAATAATGATATTATTATTTTTGATGCCTACCTACTATTGCATTATAAGGGAATTATAAGGGAAGGGTTGCAAATATTAACATCTGTTAATTAGCTTTGGATATTTCTTCTTTTGCAAATGCTTGCCAGTGTTCTTTGAGCAGTCTTAGAATTGTGGTTTTAATGTTTTGTTATTGATGATGATTTGTAAGTCTTTGCTGTGAAATAAGATGACCGACCATTGGTATTAAATGATGTAAATTTTATTTCATATTTCATTGTTGTCTTTTCAATTTTGTTTTCTGGTGGTAGGCTTATTTTGTTGTTGTTGTTGTTTGTTTTGTTTTGGTGTGGATATGGAAGTCTTTTTGGGCAATCAAATCTATCAATCATTTTGATTTGATTTGTGAATGATTTTCCTGGATGATCAGAGGCTAGTGTTGTCTCTTTGTTTACTTAGACTCTTTTGACAAGGGCTTTGGCTATTGTGAATAGTGCTACTATGAACATGGATGTGCAAATATCTCTTCGAGACCCTGCTTTCAATTATTTTGGGTATATGTCCAGAAGTGGAATTGTTGGATCATATGGTAGTTCTATTTTTAAATTTCTCGGAAACTGCCATACTCTTTCTCATAACAGCTGCACCATTTCACAATCCCACCAACAGTGCACAAGGATTCCAATTTCTCCACACCCTCACCAATGCTCGCTATTTTTTGGGTGTTATTTTTGACAGTAGCCCATCCTAATAGGCGTGAGGATCAATTGTTCTGAATATAACATTTCTGTCAGCGTTTTTAAAAAGTTTCCAAAATGACATCCCTCCAGCTCCACATATTCTATAAGAGCAATATCATAAATTAGAAGCTGTCTATGAAAACTTGTAGTTGGAAGATGTTTGTTTTCTGTGGGTTAGTTACATTTCACATATGCCTCATTTGTAAAATAATTTCTAATGTGCATGAGCTGGAATTCAATGCCTGTAGTCAAAGTAGGCTTAATTTTGAATTGCAGTTGATTAAAATGAAATGCCTAATTAGCTTTATATTGACTTGGGAGTTGTCCCCTAAGGAAGGCATTGGGACAATGTTGATACTCTGTTTACCTCTATTCCTACCTCTGTTAGCTTAAAATATTAGTACTGCATTCAGCACCCAGCAAGAATTTCTAGTATCTGAAGGCAGCAGGATACTTGCAGCCATTTTCAAACCATGGAATATAGATGATTGGTAGAGACTTCTCTATCTTGAGTCCCTTCTAATATTTCATGCTTTATCTTATTCATAAGAAGGGGCTTCACTAAGTAGGACTGTCTTGTCTTGACCACTAGGGGATCAAGGTTAAGTTTCTTAGTCTTGGTAATTGTCAGATTTCTAGTCTTTAAAATGGAGATAATGTCATGGAGTACCTATGTCAGAGTTGCAAGGACCAAACGAGCTAAGGCATGAAAAGCATTTAGCAAGGTCCCTGGCAAGTAAGGGCTAAATAAACATGGTGTTTCTTGATGTTATGTCTTGTAACCATTGTAATAATCTCAGTCAATCAGATTTATATCAGGGTACAGGTTCTTTTCTGGGGAATTTTTCTAGCACCAGGTATTTTCTGTTTATCTTCTATGTGGATGGCTTTTCCTTATTTCTTCTCATTGACACCAGGGGATTCCAAGTCCAGTTCTGATTGTGTATTGTCAAAGTGAAAAACAGCTATGGCCAGCAGAGCCATGACTATAACCATTTTCAAAGTCCTGTGTGTAACAAACCTCAAGGATTGATTTTTCACTAAGCCTTTCTCCTTGACTGTCAAATGACAAACAAGGGTATGCAGATGATAACCCCGAACCCCTTTGATCCCATTTCCAAAATATGGCCATGCCATAGATGAAGGCAGATTGTTTTATTTCATCTCGTTGGCCCCATTGTGTATGCTCTAAGTTCATTTTGGACTTCTGTCTTTACTGATAGCAATTTCTATTTCTTTCAGACAGAAGCCCCTTCTTTCATACCTTTTAGTTGCATTTCTTAGCATTCTGGCCGCAGTCTTCTACTACATGGTCCTTATTTGTCATCTCTTCCCTTTCTTCCTCTCTCCATCCCTTTTTTCCATTATTCATCCAGCAATATTTATTAAGAACCAACCATGTGAGGGGCAGCACACTGGACATTGTCTTGGCTTCCTCTGTCACTGCAGATTTAATGGATCGCTTTAGACTTATGCCTGTATTATTGCCAGGGTTCCCCTATGTATATTGAAACAAATATTCTCTGGGGATCTTTCCATTTTCTGCCACTGATTTTTTCTTTCTTTTCTTTTTTTTTGAGATGGAGTCTTACTAGCTCTGTCACCCAGTCTGGAGTGCAGTGGTGCGACCTCTGCTCACTGCAACCTATGCTTCCTGGGTTCAAGTGATTCTCCTGCCTCAGCCTCCTGAGTAGCTGGGATTACAGGAGGGCACCACCATGCCTGGCTAATTTTTTTTTTTTTTTTTTGTATTTTTAGTATATACAGGTTTTTCTCATGTTGGCCAGGCTGGTCTCAAACTCCTGACCTCAAGTGATCCACCTGCCTCGGCCTCCCAGAGTGCTAGGATTACAGGCATGAGCCACCACACCTGGCCATTTTCTGCCTCTTCTCATTGGGCTGTGTATCTGAGCTGTGTCCTGGGCCACTGTGCCATCCCACAGCTGACAAAATGGCTCTCACCTCCAGGAAACTCTTACCTCAGCGTTTTTTCCTCTGTCTTGAGCTTTTCTTTTGTTCTCTGGGAATAGTCCTCTTACTTTCTTGGAGCTTCTTTAGTTATTTTTTGATCAATATTTTTTACATAGTTTTTTGTAACTGAGCAAAATATTTTCAGAACTTGTTTCTGGCATGTGTGTGTCTGTCCCATCTATCTGCCTGTGTCTATGTTAACCGTTCTTTGAATCTGATGCCCAATATTCTGTTTGATTCTGTTGATTCTGAAAATTTCTTTTTAGTCATTGGTTTAGCATTTCTACCTCTTCTCCTTAAACCCTAGGATTTTCTTTAAAAAGTGTTGGGACTGATGTTCTGTTCTTCAGATTGGCGAACGTGGCTCAAAGACCACTAGTGTTTAAGCAGCAGCAGCTTTTCTATATTCTGCTTGCTGTGGGCACTTGTGATGTCCCACTGCGGCTGCCATCAGCAGAGATGTGGATCCTGGTGGTGGCTGTGTCTGCCTCCTGGCCAGCCAGCTTCCTTTATAGGGAAGAAATGCTTCCGCTTCTTACTGGGGTGTGAGAGGCGGGCCGGTCAGTCACTGCTGCTCCCTAGCACTCATAGCAATGTCCATTTTCTATCCTTTGTGCCCTGATGATAATCTTTCTGGTATCATAACTGTCTTCTCCTCCCCTTCCCTGTCTCCTCTTCCTGCTTTTTTTCTTCTTCCTCCTTCTGCTCCTCACTCCAGTATCAAGGCTTAGCTTAAATGCGTTGCACTATAAAGGCTTCATATTTTAAAAATATAATTCATTCAGTCCTCCTCTATGCCTAAGCTTATTTCTTTGTTATGGCACTTTTCATTTCATAGTATAGCTCTCTACCGAGGAGCTCATACGGGATAAGGGCAGAGTATGACTATTTTTTGAGCCCAAAAAATAATAGTCATTTTTATTGGTATAGCTTCAAGCATAGTTCATTTCCATGATTTATGTTTTAGGAAATTTCAAGTGCAGAAAAATTGCCCAGCAGTTAGAGATGATTGGGTTATCAATATGCTCCCTGTTTTTTGGTGTATTTTTTCCAGCTTTATTGTGGTATAACTTACAAATAACATTGTATATGTTTAAGATGTACAACTTGATTTTTTCAAAATTAATTATTTTTTTGAAGTAAATTTTATTGTGTATACTTAAGGTGTACAACATGATGTGATGAGATATATATAGATAATAAAATGATTACTACAGTGAGGCAAACTAACGTATCCATCATCTCACGTCGTTATCCAACACTAAAATCTACGCATGGAGCAAAAATGCGGAATACAGTACAATATGATTAACTAGAGTTCTCATGTTGTAGATTAAATCTCTAGACTTGTTCATCCTATATCTGCTACTTCATAGCCTTTGATCTACATCTTCTCATTTTCTTCCCTTCCCCCAACCCTCCCCATAACCACTGTGTTATGTTCTATTTCCGTATATTTGACTTAATAAAAGATTCCATATATAAATGAGATGATGCAATTTTTTTCTGAGTCTTTGTTTATTTCACTTAGCACAATAACCTCCACCAGGCTCATCCATGTTGTGGCAAATGGCAAGATCTCATTCATTTTTAAGGCTGAATAATATTCCATTTGTCCATTTGTCCATGAATTGTCACTCAGGTTGTTTCCATATCTTGGCTGCTGTGAATAGTGCTGCAATGAACACGGGGGTGCAGATATCTTTACGAGGTGGTGATTTCATTCCTTTGGATATATATTCAGAAGAGGGTTTTCTGGATCCCAGGGTAATTCTATTTTTAATTTTTTGAGAAAATTTCATACTGTTTTCCGTAATGGCTGCAGCAATCTACACTGCCACCAACAGGGTACAGGGTTCCCTTTTCTCCACACGCTCACCAACACTTGCTATTTCTTGTCTTTTTGGTAATAGAAGGGCAGGGCATCATTAATATTGTTTCCCTTACATGTGCTGAACAAACACAGCAGAGCAGTTACCAGCGCTAACTCTGGAACTGGCTTGCTCATGCTCATCTCTTGTCCCTGCCAGTTCCTAACTGTGGAAACTTGGGCAAGTTGCTTAACCTCTCTGTGCCTTCCTTTGTTACTTGGAGCTGATAAAAATAATGCTTAGAACAGTTACTGCCATATAAAAAGTGCTATTAAGTGTTTGCTATTATGTGTTGAATTCAGTTTAATAGAATCATCATCAGGATCACCAGCAATTTATTGAGTGACAGTGTGTGTTTTATTCATTGATCGTCATTACACTTAGAATAGGGTCGGGAATATAGCAGGCATTCAATCAATATTTTTGAGGGAATGAATTAATGAATGGGCTAGAAGTTATCTATACAAAGAAATATGTCTAATTTCTTTCCTTCAGGTCTCACAGATGGTTGAGAATACAAGATGGAGATAAGACGAAAATTGAATGGTGCTTAATATGAAGCCCTTCAAGGCTGCCTCTTTCAGAATCATTTAGGAGGCTTATTAAAATTGCAGATTTGCTAGCCAAACTCTCATCGATCTCAGTTCCATAGATCTGGACGTGCGTCCAAAACTCTACAGTGCCAGAAAGCTCCCCAGGGGCTTCCAATGAATTCCCAAGAACAGCCAGGACTGGGATCACAGGCCAGGCAGTAAATGATACAGGAGATGAGAGGAGGGAGAGCTCTGGGGGCTGACACTGTTGGGAAGGCCTGGTGGGAGGGGAGGTACCTGCAAGGGCATGTAGGGCTTGGGCATGGGGTGGACTTGATCGTGGGGGTTAGACTGCAGTAGAGACATTCTGGTCACATTTGCCCGCCCATGAGCTCCTTCCGTCTGCTGATGTGCCCCAGCAAATTCATGTGCAAAGTACACAAGAGCCATTTGTTGGAAAGTATCTAAATCACTCTATTTACTGAGTGCTTTACTTGCACTTATAAATCTAAAACAAATTTTCAAGCAAATAAACAAGTGTGTGGATATGGAGCAGAAATACCACTCATGGCATCCTGAACTTGGCCCTCTGACTCAGTAATTAGTATCCTAAAACTGAGTTCAAGCATCACATTTTATTTTCAGGTTTTACATACTTCATAGAACTTGGTCTCTGATGTTACAGTGATCACAGTAACAGTTTACCTTATCTCCAGAATTTCTAACTTCTCAATGGTGGCATCTCTCATTAGAACAGGTAGTCACCAAATAGTTCCACACAAAGACTCTCCCAATGTGTCATTTATTAAAACAAACAAACAGATTTGATATACAATTAATATACCACAAAATCACCCATCTAAAATGTACAGTCTGGTAGTTTTTAACATATTCAGAATTCTGCAGCTTTCACCACGAATTAATCGTAGAGTATTTTCATCACCCCAGAGCCACCCCTCCTTACCTTTAGTCACTTCCCATTTCCCCGGCCCCTGATAATCACTCATCTGCTTTCTGTCTCTATGGAGTACTATTCTGGAAATTTCATATAAATGGAATGATACAACGTGGCCTTTTGTGACTGACTTCTTTTACTTAGCATACTGTTTTCAAGGTTCATCTATATTGCAGCATGTGTCAGCACCTCATTTCTTTTTGTGCTGAACACTAGTCTACTATATAAATATACTTCATTTTCTTTATCCACTCATTAGCTTGTACACAACTGGATTTCCACTTTTTGGCTATGTACAAAGTTTCTGTATGCATGCATGTTCTCATTTCTCTTGGGTACCCACTTAGGACTGGAATTCCTGGGACATGTGCTAACTGTATTTATCTAACTTTTTGAGAAATCTTCAAAATGGTTCCCAAAGCAGCTGCACTATTTTATATGCCTACCAGCAATGCGTGAGGGTTCAATTTCTCCACATCCTCACCGACATTTGTTATTGTCTTTGATTATAGCCATCCCAGTGTGTGTGAAGTAGTATCTTGTTATAGTTTTGATTTGCATTTCCCTAATGATAAATGACATTAAGCATCTTTTAGGCATATTGGCCATTTGCATATCTTCCTTGAGAAAATGTATGTTCAATTTTTTTCCATTTAAAAATTTGATGATTTTAAATTTTATTGTTGAGTTGTAAGGATTCTTTATATATTCTGGATAGTAGACCCTTATCAAATATATGATTTGTAAATATTTTCTCCCATTTTGTGAATCTTTTCACTTTCTTGATAGTGTCCTTGGATGCACAAAAGTTTTTAGTTGTGTTGAAAAACAGTTTGTATATCTTTTCCTTTGGTTACTTGTGCTTTATGTGCACATCTAAGAAACTGTTTCTAATCCTGGGTCAGGAGACTTACAACTCTGTTTTCCTCTAAGAGTTTTATAGTTTCAGCTCTTATATTTAGGTCTGATTCATTTAGAATTAATGATTTGTATATGGTGTGAGGTAGAGGTTCAAATCTATTCTTCTGCATGTGGCTATCCAGTTGTCCGAGCACTAAATGTTTAGTCCATTTTCATCCTTCCATTTTGTCTTGTCCAGGCTGTTGAAATAGCCTCCTCACAGCTCTCCCTGCTCTTAGCTCTTCTCCACCAGAGTCCATCTCCCACCATACTACCAGTTATTCATCTTATACACAGATATGATTATGTCCTTTCCTTAATAAAAAAACTTTATTCTTTCCTTAGTTTCTATAAAATAGTTCAAATATTCAACATAAAATTCCAGGTCCTATCTAGCATGACCTCAACCCACCTCCTAATTTTATTGTATTCCTTCTCCCCACTTGCCACCCCATCCCAGCCATCCTTGACTTCTTAGCTGGTCTCTTTCTGGCCTGAGTGAGACATTTGGCCTGGATATATATGCATGGTATGGCTTTGGTTGCTTACTGTGGCATTGGTGCTTATGGGATAGCCATTGACTTTAATTAATGGGGTGTTATCAGCACATTTATCCTATTGAAATGACTAGAGGAACCCATAAGAAACCACATTTTCAGGACTACTAATCTATTTTAGCATCATTTGGAAGACAACAAACTTTCATTTTATGGGTAGACTAACATTCACAAATTATGACATATATCATATAATCATAATCATTAAGTTATATTTTAAATAATCAACCATCCACCATCCCAAACTCTAAGACTTTGTTGGTAAGTTTTGTATGTCACAGGTTCATATTTTTCACATTCTGACACCTACATTCAAGGCCTCAAACTTTACCAGAGACTTTTTATCATTGAGGTAAAACTAGAAGTCATTAATTTAAAAAATTATATTATTTTTAATTATGGTAAAAACATAAAATATACATTTTACCATCTTGATTTTTTAAAGCAGTTTACTAGTGTTAAGTATATTCAACAGATCTCCAGAGCTTTTCATCTTGTAAAACTGAAACTGTAACCCATTTACCAACAACTCCTTCCCCATTTCCTTCTCCTCCCAAGGCCTGGCTACCACCATTATTCTTTCTGTTTCTGTGAATTTTACTACTTTAGATACCTCATATAAATGGAGTCATATGGTATTTAGCACAAGGTCCTCAAGGTTCATCCATGTTACAGCACATGACAGGGTTTTCTTCCTTTTCAGGGCTGAATAATACTCCATTTTGTGTCTATATCACATTTTTTTGTTTATCCATTGATCTGTTGGTAAACATTTGTGTTGCTTCCACTTCTTGGCTGTTGTAAATAATGCTGCTGTGAACACAGGTGTGCAAATCTCTTTGAGGACTCTGCTTTCAGTTCTTTGGGATACATACACAGAAGTGGGATTACGATTGCAGGATCAGATGATAATTATTGTTTTAATTTTTCAACTTATCTTCTCGAATGAGAACACTAAATTAAATTTGTGGGGTTTGTGTCATTTTAGACATAGCTCATGAAGAAGATGGTAACTTTAAATTGTCCCTGCAACAATGATGATGGGCTTCAGTGATTGTCTTAAATGAGTCATCATTATTTTTGTGTTTTATAACCAACCCTATGCATCTGAACACAAAAGTCAAACCTTTTTAATACCTCAGGTGTATTTTACACCAAAATACAGGGAAAAGGCATCAATCAAAGCTGCTTAACAGCTAATATGATAGTGATTACATGTGATATGGTAGTTGAGACTGAAATGCTATTTGTAATACAAAGATTATCTTAACTGAGTCTGATTTGAGGTGAAAAAAGGTACTAATTAGGGTGACAATATGAATTTGATTTAACTTTAAAGTATTATGAGGGAAAACATACTATGTCACAACTCTTTTACATAACGAACTGGGATTTAGGTATGGAGTGGGTAGAATAGTGGTCAAGAGCAGGGATTCTGGAGTCAAGTGTTTGGCACCAATCCTGGCTCTGGCCATTGCCAGCTGCATGAGTGCCACTGGGCAAGCTCCTCACAGCACCAGATTTTTCATCTGTAAAATACGGTTAATAATGGATTGTGGTGGCATTACATGAATTAATATACGCAACATGCCGGAATGACGTCTGGCAGGGAGGAAAAGCCATATAAGATTTTGTAATTGATTTTCTAGCACAAGCTATCCATTCTTAGGTTGTTGTATCTTCCTTGTGTCGTCCCACATATCAATATTGTCATCTGCAAAAAATATACACGTATGTCTCTTTTAACTGAATGGTTTTAAAATGTGGACTAATCAATGATCTAAAATCCCCTTTCCTTTCAGTCAATTAGTAGTTCATAAATTGAAAATGTGATGGATAGAACATTTTGTACCCAGAAAGCTCTTAGATTGTGAATGCTGAGGGAACACTGGGAGATTCAGTGAGTGCAGCACAAATACAATCTAGGTGACTGGAAGAGTTTCTAATGAATGAATCACTGAATAGGCAGATGGGTTGTGGAAGGCAAACCATGAGTAAATTTTTTCTTTTACTACAGAAATATTTCTGAAAGGTAAATACCCAGGTTTATGATGACAGACTTTCTTTAAACTCATGCTATTTTTCTTTCTGGGTTTTGTTGTCAACACAATCTCATCTGCTCTTTGCAACCGTTACCTCTCAGAATGGGTATGAAGATCAGGTGCAACCATGTATGTGATAATGCTTCTAAAAACTATTTTTTTCCAGTTTTATTGAAATATATTTTGCATAAAAATATAAAATCCACCCATTTAAAGTACAAAGCTCAGTGGTTTTCAGTACATTCACAGAGTTGTGCAATCATTGCCACAATTAATTCCTTTCTGTCTCCATGGAATCTAATTTTGAACATTTTATATAAATAGAACAATACAATATGCGGTCTTTTGTGTCTGGCTTATTTCATTTAGTATAGTGTTTTCAAGGGTCATTTATGTTGCAGCATGTATCAGTACTTCATTCTTTTTATTGCCAAATAAGACTTCATTGTATGGATATGTACTACATTTTATTTTCTCATTCATGAGTTGATGAACATTTGGGTTTCCACTTTTGGCTATTACAAATAAAATTGCTATGAATGTTTGTGTGTGAGTTTTTGTGTGGACACACATCTTTAATCCTCTTGAGTATATGCCTAATAGAGAAATTTCTGAGTCATATGGTAACCCTATATTTAGCACTTCCAGGAACTGCCAAATGGCTGTACGATTTTACATTCCAACCAGCAATGTGTGAGGGCTCCGATTTCCCTACATTGTCATGTACACTTGTTATTATCTGTTTTGTCATAATGGGTATGAAGTGGTAAAACTACTGAAAAAAGTGACATATTCATGGAGTACAAGTAGAATTGAAACATGCAGAAAGTATTCTTCAGGCCCAGACAGCCCCCCAGAATTACAGTTTTATTCTAGAGTCCTTGAAAGTTGCCTATGCACATATGACGTATCCCTAGATATGTATTTGCAAGAACACATGTAGGAGTATACTATTTTGTATCATTCTTTCTCACTTAATAATATACCTAAGAGCAATTGCTATAGAACAGGTTGACCTGCCTCATTCTTTTTACTCTTAGCAGAGTATTTTTTGTGACGATGTACCTTCGTTCGTATTAACAGCGTTTCTAATGAAGGGCACTTTGGTTGGTTTTGCTCTTATAAGTAATGCCATGCGCATCCACATACAATTGTTCTTGAGTACATTTGTGAAGATATTCACAGGAAAAAACAAGTTATACTGCTATATACCACCATCAACAGGGGATGAGAGTGCCTATTAGCCCACAATCTTTCCAGCTTAACACTGTGTGTTATCAGCCTTTCCCATCTTGGCCAATGTGGTAGGTAAAAAATAGTTCAGTAAAAGTTGATTTGACCTATAAGGGGCAAATCAAGTTTATGTTATAAAGCTTGAAGTTCAACATTGAAGTTGAACTCCAGATAATATGGTTAAAGCTTTCGAATTTCTGAGAAATATGCAGGCATAGAGATTGTGTCTAAATTTGCCTTAATACATAGTATATCCATTTGCTAATTGAAGAAGGTGGTTGGTTCATTTATTTATTCAACTGGCATTTATTCAGCATTTATCGTATGCTAGGTGAACTTTAAGTGCTAGAGAGAAGAAGGATGAATAAGAAGCACACATTGCTTACAAGTAATATATAGTCTAATAAGGGGGACATATATATAAATCAATAAGCATAATGGACATGAAATAGAGGCAAGTATTATACAATAAGCTGTGTATATTAGGCCATAGGCTAAGCTACTGTGAAAAAAAAAGGACCCTCAAATACTTGGGAAATTGCTTTTGGGAAAAGACAAAAAAAAAAAAAAAAAAAAGCTTGTGGAAAAGGGTGAAAAGTGGACATGAGAGTAAGGAGAGTAAGCCATTTTTAAAATAAAATTTTATTTTAACTTCGATTGTCATATGGTAAGTGTACATATTCATGGGATAAAAATGAAAGGTTTTGACACGTGTGCATTGTGTAATGATGAAATCAGAGTAGTTAGCAAATCCATCATCTCAAACATTTATCATTTCTTTGTGGTAAAGCATTCAAAATCCTCTTTTCTAGTTAGTTTGAAATATACGACGCATTATTGTTAGCCACAGTCACCCTGCTGTGTGATGGAACACCAGAACGATTCCTCTCACCTAACTGCAACTTTGTACCTGTTGATCAACCTCTCCCCATAGCCATTTCCTCTTAAGCAAGAAACATGGAAATTGTACATATTACGTCTCAAAATACATTGGCAAGCCACTTCTAGTTGCAGGGTAGACTTGGAAAATGAAGTCTAGCTGGGTGACCCTGTGCCTCCACATTATTCTGGAGGAAGGGGATCACGGAGCTAGGGTCCCCAGTCTGGGAGGCTGGTAGAGAGGCAGCTCGCTGTGCTACTCTGATATTTTTAGCTCCGTGAGGGAAAAAGAACTGCTAGACAGAGCTCTGTCAACACAGATCTGACAGTCTCATTCAGAAACAAGTTACAGAGACCTCAAGTGATTAATAAACAAGATTATTCTATAGAACATCTTATGGTGACATAATCAATATGATTTCAACACTCAGCTAATAAATGCTATGAAATACAATTTATGTAAGGTGCTAATTGACATGTCAGGTTTTAAATACAAAAGGAATGAGGGAGGGAGACATGAATATAGATGGGTGTTATCAGAGAATGACACTTAGATACATTTCATATTGTGTCATGTAAACTAATACCTACTTTTTGGGATATTTCTTCATGGTTTAGTTTTTAATGTAGATTCAAGAGTTTTATATATTCAAACTCTTCATGAAAAAAATTCAGCTCTGGTTATGTACATCCACATTTACAGGAATTGAATTTTTCTTTTTGTACACTTGTGAGTATATTTTTTCCTATGGCAAACGTTTTCCACAAAGCAAAAGTTATTTGTGTTACTGTCCCTGATAATCGATGCTGTGTAATAAATCGTTCTCAGCAATGGCAGTTTGGACACTGATGGACAGTTGGTGACTGGTAATTTGTACAGTACGTTTAGTGGGACGGCGGGCGAGGGGGAAAAGTGGTATTTGGTTCCTCAGTCCCAGATTTGGGTCAATGTTCTCATAATACTGGTGAGCAAGGAGCCTAATTCTTTAGGAATTTTAAAAGGTTTCTTTTAGTGAAGAACATTTCCTAGGTGTCTAATGAAAAATTGTAAATGACCAGGTATAATTTTGCCAAGCTTTCCAACATAGTTTTCCTTTAGGGTGAGAAACAATCCTTTGATTTTCTTGAAGTAGAAGTCTCTTCTCGAATGCTAACAGTAAAACAAGACCTTTTCTGACAGATTTTGTATTTTGCCATCAAATGTGCAATTTTTGAAGATAGAGGACTTGAGAATCAGGTAAACTTCGTTCTGAAAACCAGGCTTAATTTTATGACTGTGATTAGAAAGTTGAAAAAAAAATCACGTTCTCACAAATGAAAAACAAAAGTCAGAGTTCAAACTGTTTATCCTGTTTCTGTAAGCTTTTGTTTCAGAAGCCCAAGGATTATTTGAGGAGAACCTGGAAAATTAACTCAAATGGAGGAAAAAAATGGCTTTTATGCAAAATGCAGCAAAAGCAGACAGCCTTGGAGAACTGAAGCTTAAATAGTGTAAGAGTCTGAGTACTAGTCTTCAGATACTTAAAACAGCATTTGATAGACAAGTTAGATATTTAAGGAAACATTTAATCAGCTTGGCATCAGCATTAGTGGCTTCAATTTTTGGCTGAGCCTGACTTTGCCATATGATCCTAGACAAATTTGCCTAAAATGGGTGATATTAACTTCTTTAGGGAAAGGCTCTGTACTGGGATTTTTTTGAGGCCTATGATTTATGGGGTCAAGCTATAAAACAGGAGGAAACACATGCTCATTTGTATAATTTTTACATATATTTGGTCCATAATTGTACAGCTAGGCAATTCATTTATTATCTGTTTGAGAGTAAAAGTTTCATTATTTTAATGTTACTACTTCTGGTTTTTTCTCTTCTCACATGTTCCCAGTGACTCCTTTCTGATAACCCAGCTTATCATCATAGAACGCATGTAATGCTGAGAATAAGACACAGGGTCTTGGAAAATGAATGACAGCAATGGTGGTCCGATGGCAGTTCTGTCAGACTTTGAATGGTTTATGAAATCACTGTTGATAAAAGTGAACACCTTCTACTGAAGGGAGAAATTTAGGGGGGAAAAACCCAAATAGAAGGAGTTAATATCCAAACCTGGAGACTTACGTGGTAAGGTTCACTTAACTGGTAAAATGTGATCCAATTTAAACAAAGTATTTTTAGTTTTCTCAGAACAAACATCCTACATAAACACAAAAAATGATATGAGACATAGATATAACTTGGTTCACAATATTTTCCAAAACTATAATGTACCAGCCAGTTGGTACAGCACACCAGGAGAGAAGATCATTATTAATGTGCTAATAGCAGCATTTTATTTTGAAACCCACTCTGCATGGTTACAGGGCTCAAAACAACATATTCTAACAGGAAGATACATTACCGAAATATTTTAATGAGAATATTTAATATGCATTGAGAGGTCCGCATTTTCTTGCAGAGACCTTGTAGGTAGTTCTTTGAGATTTCTGTCTCTATGCATTTAAGTGAAGGAGTTGGTTGGGTATTTTAGTTGGCAAATTTTGCAGACATGTAGCTTTGGTAGTGGAGAGGTAATAGTACCATGCCCTGCGTGCTGGCGAGGAAGCCACACAGCAACAGTGGCTTTTAGCAGCTACCAGATTTGCTAAAAGCAGCCATGTCCAATTAGCAGTAAGTGCCATGCACCTGCAGTTACTAGGAATTGAACCTCTTTTGAGGCTGAATCTTAATGTAGCCTTTTAAAAAAATAGCAAAAATCTTACTCATACTCTGAGATAATAAAGAAAAATTAGCAATGGCAAAATGGACGCACTCTGAAATGTATTCTTAATAATGATTTAGAATATGGGGGAAATGTAGAGGCAATGACACATTTAAACTGCATTATTTTTAAATACTGTTTTATCAGTTTACTTCCTAATTTTGAATTCAATTTTCATATCTATACTGCAACTGCTTTTTTTTTTTTTTTTTTTTTTTTAGAAATCTATAATATTGCTGCAGGCTCCCTATGTATGTTTCCATAATTTTCTGCAAAGTGTTTTCACCAGAATAAAAAAAATTATAGTTCAAAATTGCAAAACTGTAGAAAAAATATGCTCTTTGACTTCTTTTCTATGTGTCAAATTCACCACAATGGAAAGGACTACACTATAGAATTAAAACGTTATTTTCAACAGATAGTACTTATTTTAACATGTGTTCAGCATTTAAAAATTTTTAATATTCTTTTCTAAAAATGCTTACATTCAGAAACTATTTATGAGGGTTCTGAGCAGTATGATGTTTCTTTCTCTGATTTACTGCTTTTTCTCTTTTAGAGGATATTGTAGGAGAAAAACATTTGTTAAGCAATTTCCGGAACTACTAGGTTCTAATAAGACCAATAGACCAATAATTCATTTCATTGCAACTGGAGTGTGTACTTTTCCTTTATTCTCAGTCATAATTTTTAAAAAGAGCCAAGAACACCAAATCATCAAATCTAATGTTGAACATGTAGTAACTTTTATTTGCTGATCATACTCTGAGATTCACCATAACGAATAAATCATAAGTATTAAAATTTCAGCTTTTTAACATACCCACTACACTGCTAGCCTGGTAACACAGTCACCAACTACACAGCTTCTTCAACTGTTGACGTGCTTTAAAGCTAGGATTATGGTATCCTGCCAAAAAGATCCTACAAACTGTCACTATTTTGGTTTGTCCTGCCAGCCATTGAGAAGTAGACAATTTCTATATACACAAACCAGTTTGGAAAATTTATGCAAATAGGAAGTTAGTCTCAAAATGGGTTATTTGATTGCATTTTTTTTTTTTTTTTTTGAGACAGGGTCTGACTCTCGCCCAGGCTGGAGTGCAGTGGCGTGATCTTGGCTCACTGCAACCTCCACCTCCGTGGTTCAAGCGATTCTCCTGCCTCAATCTCCTGAGTAGCTGGGAATACAGGTGCATGCCACCACTCCCGGCTAATTTTTGTATTTTTAGTAGAGGCAAGGTTTCACCGTGTTGACCAGGGTGGTCTCAAACTCCTGGCCTCAAGTGATCCACCCACCTTGGCCTCCCAAAGTGCTGGGATTACAGGCATAAGCCACCGTGCCCAGCCTGATTGTGTTTTAATGTATTGGCTCCCAACCAGTAGCAACAGTTTGGGTGCACAGATATTGCCGTAGTGTTTCTATTCAATGTGTCAAATTATTTAGGTAAAAGTTTGGCTTAACTTTGTTGACATGGAATTTCTATATCCTCCAGTTTCTGGTTTAACTGGTTTATGTGGAAATGAATGGAAACACATGGTTAAGTTCCCCAGCCTCCAGCTTCTCTCTTCCTCTTACCTATATTTGTACTTGCCCACTTTTCCTCTTGTGGGCCTGTTCCTAGAATCCATTATGTTCTGTGGGTGACATCAGCCTGCTACTGCGGGAAGAAGTAGAATTTTATGGTGCCCAAGATAAAATCGACTATGATGATGCAGAATGAAGACCTGGAGAGGAGTCAGAGATTGCAGGGGATAAAAAGAGAGAAATCAGAGATGCTCCCACAAACAGAGAAAACCTTCAGAAGCAGCAGGAAGGACAGAGTAAATGGAGAACAAAAACTCAAGTCAAAATAGTCAATGGAAATAAACAGTTTTGAATTCCAGTTATAATTTGGAAAAGAAGCAAACGTTTATTTTAAATTAAGAAAAAAGTCGCTTATAATTTCCTGAAGTTTAGAAAAGTGAAAAATAGTTAAACCTCCTGTAGTTAGCTAAGAAGTGTCTATTATTATAAGTTTGTCGCTGGAGAGAACATAAAAATCTCTATCTATTGCTATTTTTTTTTTTTTTTGCATAAGGGATAGATAAAAGAGTGTTTATTTTATTTAGCCTTTGGCCTGTAAAGTAAGATTTATGAAACAAAGGACAACTGGAAATGATAAGGATTTTTTCCTAATTTCTAATTATTTAGCTAAACCTTGATTGATTTCTCTCAGGCTAGTGCCCATATTACAGTAGCAGTCAGCCTTCATTTATCTTACCTGGGACCACTGCTAAATCCGATGTCACTTTTCAGTTTTTATATTATGTGACCATTTAGCCACATTTCACCTACTTGATCATTCCCTCCATCTTGAGACCTCCCTCGACCCGGCTTCCAACATACTTTGCCCTCCTGGTTTTTCTTTCTCTGTTGGCTCACTTTCTCAGTCTCCTCTGCTGGTTGCTCCATTTTTCCACAATCTCTCAAAACTGGTGCTCCTCAGATTAAGTCCTTGGACTTCTCTCCTTTCTCAGATTGACATCTGGAGTCATGGCTTCAAACACCACCTATCACTCCCTTTCTCCTTGAACTCTAGACGTGTCCATCCAACTGCTACTTGACATCTCCACTGGGATTTCTAAGAACTTTGCCAAACTTAACATGTCTAAAACCAAATTCTGGGCTGGGGGTGGTGGCTCACGCCTGTAATCCCAGCACTTTAGGAGGCTGAGGCGGGCAGACTACTTGAGCCCAGGAGTTCGAGACCAGTCTGGCCAATAGAGAAAAGCTGTCTCTACAAAAAATACAACACTTAGCTGGACGTGATGGTGCATGCCTGTAGTCCCAGTTACTGGGGAGGCTGAGGCGGGAGGATTGCTTGAGCCTGAGAAGTTGATTCTGCAGTAAGCTATGATTACACCACTACATTCCAGCCTGGGCGACAGAGTGAGACCCTGCCTCAAAAAAAAAAAAAAAAAAAAAGCAAAGAGCAAAACACAAAAAACATATTCCAAATCTCCCCTTTAAACCTCCTCTTCTTACAAGGAGTCCTATCTTGATTTATGGCAGATCCTTCCTTCCAGTTCTCAAGCCAAACACCATGGGGTCATTCTTGACTCCTCTCTTCCATGGGCTCATCTAAACATCAGAGTATCCTGTTGGCTATCTGGAATTTAACCACTTCCTATCACTGCCATTGCTACCCACCTGCTCTTAGTTATCACCAGAGTTCCCTGGAGTGTTGGAGCCGCCGCAGAGCTGGTTTCCCTGCTCCTGCCTTTCCTGCCCATGCTCTGTCCTGCCAGTCAGCTCTGTCCTTTAAAAATGGAAATCAGGTTACCTCATGACTCTTTTCTTTCTTTTTCTTTTCTTTTCTTTCTTTTTCTTTTTTTTTTTTACAGAATCTTGCTCTGTCATCCAGCCTGGAGAGCAGTGGCATGATCTCTGCTCACTGCAACTTCCGCCTCCTGGGTTCAAGTGATTCTCCTGTCTCAGCCTCTTAAGTAGCTGGGATTATAGGTGCCAGCCACCATGCCCAGCTAATTTTTGTATTTTTAGTAGCGAAGGGGTTTCGCCATGTTGGCCAGGCTGGTCTTGAACTCCTGACCTCAGGTGATCTGCCCGCTTCAGCCTCCCAAAGTGCTGGGATTACAGGTGTGAGCCACCGCGCCCAGCCATGACTCTTTTCAAAAACTCCCCATCTTCTCCACTTCCATTCAGTAACAGCCAGATCTGCATGGCCCCCTCCTGACCTTCTGATGTCATGTTCTTTGCTACCCCTTGAGTGCATTGAACATGCCTCTGACCCAGAACTTTTCTGTTTGCTATTTCCTCAAGTGCATATCTTGTTCCTTCATTTTCTTCAGGTGATTATTAAAATTTCACTTCCATGAGTCCTTCCCTGGCCCCCATATTTAACACTGCATCTTCCTCCATCTTCTTTCCCTCCTCCCCATGTACATTTTACTCCCTTACTAAATTTTTTTTCCTATCTCACTTTCTTTTCTTTTTGAGACAGAGTCTTACTCTGTCACTTAGGCTGGAGTGCAGTGGTGCAATCTTGGCTCACTTCAACCTCCACCTCCTGGGTTCAAGCAATTCTCCTGCCTCGGCCTCCCGAGTAGCTGGGATTACAGGCGCGTGCCACCACGCCTGGCTAATTTTTGTATTTTTAGTAGAGATGGGGTTTCATCACATTGGTCGGGCTGGTCTCCAACTCCTGACCTCGGCTTCCCAAAGTGCTGGTATTACTTTCTAACCTCCTGTGTATGCTACCTATTTATTTGTCTGTCTCTCTACACTAGAATATAAGCTCTATGAGGGTAGACTTCTTTGTTTTGTCCAATGCTCTATTTCCAATATTTATAACAGTACTGGCCGGTAGGTACTGTCAATTAATAGTTTTTGAATAAATTGAGAGTAACAAATTCTAACTGGTGAAAATAAATTAAATGGGCCGGGCGTGATGGCTCATGCCTGTAATCCCAGCACTCTGGGAGGCCGAGGCGGGCAGATCACTTGAGCTCAGGAGTTCAAGACCAGCCTGGGCAACATGGTGAAACCCCGTCTCTATTAAAAATACAAAAATTAGCTGGGTGTGGTGGTGCATGCCTGTAATCCCAGCTACTCGGGAGGCTGAGGCACAAGAATCGCTTGAACCCTGGAGGCGAAGGTTGCAGTGAGCCGGCATTGAGCCACTGCACTCCAGCCTGGGCGACAGAGCGAGACTCTGTCTCAAAATAAATAAATAAAATAAAAATTAAAAAGAAAATAAATGATCTCACAGGATATCATTTCTTGATTGGAGGAGGAGAGAAAAATGTGTATGTGTGAGGGTACAGAGAGAGTTCCTTTGCATTAGTGAGGGTTCACATCAGAACTGTCTAACCTCCCTACTCAGTGGGTCCTGTTACCTCTCTCCTGAATCCAATAATACTCTGGTGCACACCTTTTACTGGTACTGAGGCTATTTTAACGTTCCATTAAAAAAAAAGAAAACATTTAAAATACAAAAACAAGGCTGTACTACTTTAACTCTGACCTTAGAAGACTCTCAGTTTTATAACTGTTTAGAGAAAATGTGGAAATGTTTGCTGGCCCCAATCTTTTTATTACTCATCTCTATAAAGAGGCTTTTAAGGACATATTAAAAAGTTTCCATCTCTCTTGTCTCTTGCCTTTCTTCTCATCTTCCTTTCTTGTACCCCAAATGGCTGAAAGCAAGACCCTGAGAGTCTGGAAGAAATATATTCTGGTCAGAGCAGACTGAGCTGGAGCTGGCCTAGAACCTTGGATCCTGACCTCAGAATTGCTGCTCAAATTACTGCTCTCTGAAAGAGTGAGCTCATGCATGTTTATTATTACTGTGAACAAATTTAGCTGTTGTTTCACCCAAACATTGAAGTTCTCGCTTGGACCCCTTTGCTTGTTTGTGCTTTTGCAAATGTGTTTTCTCATGTGCTACTAGAACCAAGATGAAAGCTTCAGTTCTCAGAACAGGTGCCACGACCGAGGAGACAAAACAAGAGCTATAGAGGGGTGTCGTGTGTGAAACTGAGAAAGCAGGTAGTTTTTCAGAAAAACTGAGAGCCAGGAATGACTTCATCCATTTCCTGTAATAAGGCAATGGTCTGACCTTGAGGAACCTATTAGAGTGTGCTTCTAAACAGAGGCCATTTCGAGGCTGAATGTACGGGAGTATTTACCTTTGACTGTTTTCTGAAGCAAGGTATTTTATAAACTGTAAAGTGGCTTATACAATTTTAGGAATGGAAAGTTTTGCAAAGTCTCCAAAATCCCTGGGAGTTTTGAATGTGCAGGCCATATGAATTCTTTGTAGTTTCATGGTCTTGCTGTTCAGCATTCTTTAGAGTCACCTGCATGGTAGAAGTTTAGTAGGAATTTGGGTAGTTATGGGCTGGTTTCTTTGTTTTCCCAAATAGAGGTAGCAAAATGGATGCTAAGAAGCAAATTACTTTTACTATTTTAGATGCCTCTAGGGACATCCTGTCATAATGCAACTTAAAATATACTCGTCTCCTCAGTTCCTTTTTATGTATTTATTTAATAGTCTTCAACCAATTTGTTCTTCATTAGCTGTTCTACAATACTTCAAGAGAAGTCATGATAATGATGCATTTAGGATCAGAAAAATATAGCATGTGTGAGTTCCTGGGGACTTTAGAGAATATCTAGCCCAGTCTTTCATTTTATAGAAGAGGAAGGCCAGGGATGGTGGCTCATGCCTGTAATCCCAGCACTTTGGGAGGCCAAAGTGGGCGGATCACCTGAGGTCAGGAGTTCGAGACCAGCCTGGCCAACATGGTGACCGCATCTCTACTAAAACTACAAAAATCAGCCAGGCCTGGTGGTGGGTGCCTGTAATCCCAGCTACTCAGGAGGCTGAGGCAGGAGAATTGCTTGAACCAGGCAGAGGTTGCAGTGAGCCAATATCATGCCACTGCACTCCAGCCTGGGCAACAGAGTGAGACTCTGTCTCAAATTTAAAAAAAAAAAAGAAGAAGAAGGAGAGGAAGCTGGGGGTGAAGATGGGCAGTGACTCACCCAGGGTCTCACACTGATTTGCTGGCAGAGTTAAGCATGAAAAGGTGCCTCTCCTAGTCTCTTTCCAGTGTTCTTGTCATCACAATGAGTTAAAATAAAAATTACTAGCAACTTGGGAGTAATAACAATAAACTTCTCAAAATCTACTACATGGTCTAGAAAACCAAACATAAGGCCGGACGCAGTGGCTCACGCCTGTAATCCCAGCACTTTGGGAGGCCAAGGCAGGCGGATCAGGAGGTCAAGAGATCAAGACAATCCTGGCCAACATGGTGACACTCTGTCTCTACTAAAAACACAGAAATTAGCTGGGTGTGGTGGTGCGTGCCTGTAGTCCCAGCTACTCAAGGGGCTGAGGCAGGAGAATTGCTTGAACACAGGAGGCAGAGGTTGCAGTGAGCCGAGATCATGCCACTGCACTCCAGCATGGCGACTGGACTCTGTCTCAAAAAAAAAAAAAAAAAAAAGAGAAAACCAAACATAAAGCCAGAATATTCTTGTGAGTTCCATTACATAGGACAATATGGTCCTGCTGATCTATTAAAATTATGTTTATAAATTAGAGGCTCTTTACTGTGTTTAAGGTGTTCAAATAATTGAAGCTAGGTTAGTATCTCCTTAGCCTTCCCCAGCATGCCCTGCAGCTTTGACGCTGCAGAACACCAGTTGGTGGCTGATATTTAGATAATGGAAATCTTGGACACATTTTCATTTTTGATAAAATGACATGGCACTATGGTTACATTTTACAAATATTTTTGCGGATGTATATCAGGTGGCATACCCAAGAAGGAACAGACCTTCCTCGGGGGTCCTTCTTAGGAAAGTACAGCTTTGCTTCTCTGATCATCAGAATTGGATCCTTCAGGTATTAGGCTGGCGCAAAAGTAACTGCGGTTTTTGCCATTCAAAGTAATGGCACTTGAAAGGGTTGGTAAAATTCAGAATATTATAAAATCAGTAAAAGCTTAATCAAATTTGCCTAAATCTATCCAACAGATTAGTCTATGCATGGTTTATTAAACAACCTAACTGAAACACATGTGAGTAAGCCGACATCAGGGATCACCTTATCATGGAAAATCGAGGGAAGTTTGGCTCAATCTTCAATTTGTGAAGACCAATTTCCCCACCACGTCCATATATACATATTCCCAGGAGACTTGTTTCTTCAGGGCTCTCTTTGGCTCTCAGCTCTTCCTTTCTGAATTAGTGGGTCACTTTAACCTCCCTTGGGTCACAGTCGTGTTCCACACTGGGTGGGTCCAGACGTAGAACTCATTGCCTTTCTTTGAATCCCACACAAGACCACCCAACGAGGCATTGTAGTTGGTGGAAAACTCCATTGAAGAAAGGGTCTATGTTGCAACAAACAAGCATCCAGAAATAGAATATTAAATATCCCTCCTCTTAAAAATCCATTGTCCAATTCAGACTTCAGCATAATGTACTCTTCTGTCTTCTTTTCTCTGTATTTCCATCTTAAGAGCCATCCTATTATCTGTGTCCTTTGTTGTCTTATGAAGAATATTTTGGCTTATCCTTTGTTTTGTTCTCTCCTTCCCGCACCTATTATGGTAAATGTGGAATTTGCAGATAGGCTTCTTTGCACTCCCCAGCCTGCTCCCTTAATGCTCTCTGGTAAGACACTTCTTTGAGTCCTCCGAGGCAAGTTGCTGCCCCCCAGCACCTGCTCTTCCCCATCGCAACCCATGACAGTAAACGCACTGCACATACTTATCCCACAGACTGCTGTGAGAGCTAGATGGAGGCTATGTGTGAAGCTGCAAGCTCTTGGTAAAGTGCTACAGAAATTGGTAGACACTGTTACTATCATAAAATGTTCAGAAAATAATGGATCGATTAAAGTTTCACTTATCTATTAAAAGATATAAAACTCTATGATTGAGACCTTTTTGGAATATTGGGAAATATTTATGTATGCTTATTAGCATACTGATATGTTTCAGTACACATTTCATGGATTTATGGCTAAGGATGTTACTTTCAAGAAGGTAACTATACATTGCTCTCTACTAGCATGCTGTTCTGTTCCTGAGAAATAGTGGCTGGGCGAAGGGTATGCAAACATTTCTTAATATCTCATCCAATACCATTTTCCCACTACTAATTATTTAACACATGGAAATGTAGGTCAAAGCATTAAAAAAAAAAACTAGAACAGCAATACCTTGGTGGTTGGCAGGTGTTTATTTAAAATATTTATGTTTTAGCCTTATTTTTTAATACTTCTTCTTCATATATATTAGATATTTAACTAAAGAAAATAATAATCATTCTCATGGAATACTTTAAAATAGTAGAAACAATCATGAATAGAAATGAAGATTTAGGCCTATACTACCCTAGGCTCTGTCATTCTTATTCCTAACCACTTGCATAGGAAATTTAGATTCACCCACTTCTCTTTCTTAGAATAAGATTCACAGGTTTTTGGGCATATTCCCATTGCGTGCCTGACTGGGGAGGTGTTCAAATCCCTGCTTTTCTACTCCTCAGCCCTGTGACCCTGAGCAATTTCTGTGGCTTGGTTTCCTCATCTGTAAAATAGGATATTAATAGAACATATCCCTTTAACGTTGCAGTGATCACACGAATTAGTCGATGCAAAACAGTCCATCTAGAACAGTAAGCCCTCAATAAATGCTAGCTATCATTATCATTTCATAGCCAGCCCCACCATGGATGGGTCATGTGACCTGAAGCAAATTTAAATTCTCTGGATTTCAGTTATCTCTCCTTGAAGGAATTAGGCTCCATCAGTGGTTCTCAAACTCAAGTGAGTATCAGAATCACGGGGAGGGTGTGTTATGACACTGAAGGCCGGGCCCCACCCTCAGAATTTCTTATTCAGTAGATCCAGGAGGGAGTGCAATAATTTGTATTTCTAAAAAGCTCCCAAGTGAAGTTGATGGCTGATCTGGAGACACACCTTGAAATTCTTCTGCTTACTCTAAACAAAACGTGCTTTTTTATCTTGAGTGCACATCAGAACCCTCTGGGGAGGTTAAAAGTCCCAGTGAAATCACAACCTCTGCAGATGGTAACCAGATCTTAGTGGCTTTTAAAGTTCTCCAGGTGCTTCCATTGAGCAGCTAAGGTTGACAACACTTCTAAGACCGCTTTCAGGTGAAAAAGAACTATCATTCTAACTTAAATGAAGGAGAAAAAGAATTCATTATTCTGACACCATTATCTATTCTTTCATGCATGGGCTTATCCTATGAGAAATAAACATTTACTAAGGTGTATGCATGTTTTTAGAACATCCATTGGGAAGCATGTTGTACAGCTTGTAGTAAAACAGCATGGTGCATGCTGAAACTGTTATAGACTTTGCAAGTTATTTTTTATAAATTAGTTTTGCTGGTGTGCTGTTTGATTATTGGAGAGTGGTGTGAACATGTTTCTATGCATCCCAGGGGGTTGCTGTCACCTTTAAGGGGCCTCTTTAAATCCCAGCTCTTTCATTTACAAATTCTATGACCTTGAATGAGTTTCTTCACTTTTCTGTGCCAAAAGTTCTCAGTAAAATGGAGGTAATTATAGAACTTACTTCATAGAGCTTTGAGAATCATACAGGTAAAGTTATTTTACGTAATTAGCACTCAAAAGTGACCATTAATAATCTAACGTGTTAAAATATATTAATAGGCCAGATGCAGTGGCTCACACCTGTAATCTCAGCACTTTGGGAGACTGAAGTGGGTGGATCACTTGAGGTCAGGGGTTCAAAGCCAGCCTGGCCAACATGGCGAAACTCCGTCCCTACTAAAACTATAAAAATTAGCCGGGCATAGTGGCGTGTGTCTGTAGTCCCAGCTATTCAGGAGGCTGAGGCAGGAAAATCGCAGTGAGCCGAGATCACGCCACTGCACTCTAGCCTGGGTGACAGAGTGGGACTCCATCTCAAAAACAAACAAAGAAACAAAAATTAACAGTTTAAATATTTTAAATATATTTCAATATATAAAGATGTAGTATTTTAAATATATTAAAATAGATAAGTTTAAAATACATAAAGTAAATATATAAAATTAATATGTTAAAATGTTTACTGAATGTTTACATTTTTCTCTGTATTGCTAAGAGCAATTTATTGCCTTATATGTTATGTAATATCTAGAAAACATACCTATGTAATTTCCAAATTATAACCACCGTGGCTCCTGGACAAGTAGGACTGTGTCTGATATTTTTTTGCATCCTTGTCACTACCTGCCACTCTGAGATCCCTTGTTGTCTTTCCATATGTAATCACCTCTAGGTACACTTCTTTCATTATTTCTACGCATCCTCTCCACTTTGCTGCATTCTTGTGTGCATTCTTTTCTCCCACGTTGGAAAGAAATATGCATATTGAGCCATTCCAACCCCCAAAGGCAAAAATTACTAGCCAGTGTTGAAAATGAAAGCAAGGAATTTTTTGGTTATTGTTGCTGTAACTTTTTGATGTGCGTACATATGTGCGTCTTTTTTTTTCCCCCTAGGGGTGGAATGGGGTGGTGTTAGTCAGGGGTTACTGACAGGACGGTGTTCCCTACTGTGTTGGAGAGACTAAGACTGGGGAAAGATTCTCCAAGGCTGGGAAATGCAGACGTCCAGTCTTGGAAAACACTTTGTCATTGGTCGTTATGTCAGAAGAGGAGTGTATTCCTGGAAGAAGGCCCACAAAATATACCCAGAGCCCAGGTGCCTTTCTAAGACGAATCAACATTCACTCACAAGTTCAGCTAATATATGACAGAAATACAAGAATGAACAAGACTCCTGACTTGAGCTTACAGCTGATGGGAAACTCGGGGACTGGACAGAGAATTAAAATACAACGTGGTTAGGTACAACTTACCTGCGCCAGAGGAGTGACGGAAGGCCTTGGACGGGGAGTGATGCCTGGAGGATGACAGGGCGACAGGTAAGTTAGGGAGCTGGGAAGGGGAAGGGCGGCCCTGTGGGTAAAGGGAAGGAGGTTAAAGTCAGCAGGGAAACAGGCAGTTCCCTGTTGCTGGAGCAAAGCGCGGGGGTGTGGCTCTCCTGTCTCTGGCTTTGCTGTCAACAGGCGAGATTGGCAAGTAGGGCGACCAACCGGCCTGGTTTGCTCGGGACCGGGGTTTCCTGGAAGGTGGGACTTTCAATACTAAAACTGGGACAGTCCTGGGCAAACAAATCGGTACGGTTGGCCACCCTATCTTTGTGTGGGCATCTGCCAACCGAGTCATGGGCCTGTCTGGTTTATTTATTTATTTTTTTTCTGCCTGAGTAACAGAAGAATGTGTTAAACATATGGAGTATGGAAGAAGAAGGAGAGGGGAGATAGGATTTTTATGTTATAGATTGGAAGAAGACACTCTTGATGAAGGAGATGTTTTTACTTTGGAGAAGGACTGCCTCAGCCGCGAAAGACCAAGGGGTGGCACCACAGGGAGAAGTCTGCACTGCGCTTGTCAGGACGGCCAGTGGGGGGCTGCTGAGCGCAGGGAGTCAGTCCTCGCAATGAAGATATAGTCTCGGGGAGATAATGCTGGAAATCGATGGAAGAAGTGGAACAGGACACAAATTTAGTGGAATTTCTTTACAATGTGTGCTTCTTGTCACCAGTTCATTAACCATGATAAAAACGGTTATGTTGTTACATTCATCAAGATCCAAATTTTCTACCATTTTAAGACGTCTATCAGTCACAATGATGATCACTGAAGACCGAACGAGATCATTTCCTCTAAAAATTATGTTACATTAACCCATAATGGCATCAGTGTCTGTTACACGTTTGCTTTAATTTTGAGGTCAAATACGACATTTGTAAATCTAGCACTTCATGTGATTCTGTAAGCACTAAACAGCTAAACATATTTATTTCTTTTTTTTTGAATCAATTAGAACAGTGCTGTACAATAGAAAAATAGAACAGTGCTGTACAATGGAAACAGTGCTGTACAACAGAAATCTGTCAGCCACACGTGTCGTTTAAACTTTTCTAGTAATCACATTAAAATTGTAAAAAGAAGCCAATAAAAGTACTTTTAATAATATATTTTGTTTGACATGATATAGCTAAATATCAATTTTGACATGTTGTAAATATAACAATTATTAATGAAAAATATTACATTCTTTTGGCTTTGTACTAAACATTTGAAATGTGGCGTACGTTTTTCACTTATAGCATATGCAATTCAGATGCTACATTTTTATTAGGAATATTTAATCTGTAGATAGATATCTTAAAATTTACATTTGAAAAAAATAGATTCAGACACCTAAGTTGTTACAAGCATACTTAAAAGTTTTCAATGACTGAATTGAGTATCAGTTTTAAAATTTAAATCGATGAAATTAATTAAAATGAAATGAAAATTTAGAAACTATTCCTCAGTCACGCTGGCTACATTTCAAGGGCTTCATAGCCACATGTGGCTGGTGGCAGCTGTATTGGACAGCAAAGAAGTAGAATATATTTGGAATAAAAATTTTAAAGTGGACACATTGTGTTACTCTCGTTAGCCATGCTATTGCTTTTTTTTTTCCTATAGCTAATTAAAACCTTAAGATCCAGTAGGTTCTCCACCTTTTTTTAAAGCATTAGTTCCATGTCGACCCTGTAGATGGCAGCACTTTCTTCCTAAAACTACATGGAGGAGGAGTTGCCTGGGCTTGTCACTCAGATTCTGGCACTTTTCATAGAAAGAGTCTGAATTATCTGGAAAATTCTTTGGTAACATAGGTCAGAATCTTTTCAGCTCTATTGTTATTCTGTACAGATGGCTGTTGCTTATGAAAACAATCTCTCAGCCTCAAGTCCAGGATATTACTCATTCCTCAGTTCAAGAAACTCTAGGGTGAGAGGAGAAAGGGGTTCAATTACAGAACTGTTATCAAAATGCGTTGGTTTATGCACATCCGTGTTTTGGACACGGTGATTCCAAGAGACTCTTAATAAAACTTTTCAAAGTAGATGAGAGACAGTTTTTCCCTCACATGCTGTGGCAATATTAATCTATGTTTTCATGTTCCACTGGACTTTGTAATTGAATTTTAAGGAATGCATACAGGGCTTCATATTTATATATAAAATACCCATATCCAGTGTTGAAAGAAATTAACAATAAAATATGTACCTGTATAAAATTTGTGATTTTTGAAGCACCCCTCTCTTCCCCTTCGCATTGCATTTGTGGTAGGAGAACATGAGACAAGGAACGAGGTACTAAGGACAAAGAAGGAGCGATTCAGAGGTGGATTTCCTGAAGACCAACAACATTTTTGCATAGCTCGTGAGGACTCTCTGATACTAAACTCCAATAAATGATGGTTTGGTGTTTTGATTGCTTTTGATTGACATTTAAAAATTACAGGAGACTGAGATGGGAGGATTGCTTGAGCCTGGGAAGCGGAGGTTGCAGTGAGCCAAGATTGCACCACTGCACTCCAACCTGGGTGATCGAGTGAGACCCCATTTCAAAACAAACAAAAAAATAAAAAATAAAAAAAACAAATAAAAATCACACGCCTCTTTTTTTCACTCAATCTCTTTTCCAAATAAAATATCAAGATTCTATTTGAATTTTAATAATGATTTTGCTTAGTTTTATAGCTTGAATACTATAGCAAGTATAATGTCTAAAATGCTGTGATTTTGACTTAAGAAAAAATTTACAGTTTTCTTAATATACTCTTTAGTTCTTTTAAACTCTAATACATGAAATGGATTGCTAATGAGGGTAGGAAGGGGGAAAGACTGGGGAGAAAAAGAGCTAACTTTTCTAGCGATAGATACATGTCAGAAGCTGTAGTAGGTTCTTTTGCCTGTGTTTACTTACATTACCTTCTGTAATCTGCATTGCAATTTTTTCATAGACAAGGAAACCTAGACTTAGAGAAATGCAATACCTGTCATCTTGTAAATGACAGATATAGTTGAGAAAATCTACTGAAATGGTTTAGCTTCTTATTTTTCCAGACAACAGATAAGGACTTATTCTATATGAAGACATCTGAGAAATGAAAATATGGTTTCAGGTTCATAGAATCTTTTACACCACGTATTTCTGGTTCTCTTTCTTCTATTCAGATCATTCTTTCATCTGTTTCTTTTGTCTTCTTTTCCAAAATGTAGCAATTGCCCCAAATTCAGTACTTGTCTCCCTTCTTAACAATCACATCCAATCCCATGGCCTCAACCATCTTCCCATGCATATAATTTCCACATTTACAACTTTATTCTCTTGATTACTCAGGATAAGATAATTGCTGAACAAATAACAGCATGTATCTCAGCTTAAGAGAGTAAAAGTTTATTTTTCTCTCATGCAAATTCTATTGCAGATATTCCCCCCCTCCTTCCCTAGGTTGTCCTCAAAATGCAGTGACTCAGGGAACTCCTCTTTCTATCTTAACCTATTTTAGGTCTTAGACCCCTTTAGCAGTCTGGTGAAGCCAATAAATCTCCTCTCAGGACAGTTTCTAAATGTGATAAAAGAAAAAAAAAAGATATAGTGACAGATCTAATAATTAAAATTCAAAGTTAATTTCAAATTAGTGATAGGTAAATATATTTCAAGATGTCTGCACTGAATACAACGCGATAGGTAATATATATGATTTATCTTGGTGACAAAGACATTGGTATTGCTAACACTATTATAGCTGCCATCTGTATTCACAAAGGGAGGTGTCAAATTCCAGTTAAAAGAAAGATTTTCTTAATCCAAGTTCATAGGACTTCCTGAATGGTACAGACGCTAAGGTCTAGTGGCTCCACAACTACCAAAGCCTTCTTAGTGTTCTCTGCTGGATCTTATGCATCCAATTGACTGACAAGCAAAGAACCTGCAGAATAATAGGAGACATTTGTTGGGTGGGGAGAGCAAACCTAGAAGGGGCATATACCCCTTGCAATTATAGCTCTATGCGCTAGAATTAGTTATATCATTCCTCCTAGATATGAGGGGACTAGGCACTGTACTTCAGCTGTGTGTCCAGGAAAAAGGTAAGGTATGGGGAATGTGGAGCAATAATTATTTGAAGCAAGAATCACCAGTGGATGCTAAAATTCGTGAGGGAAAACAGGACCAGAAACAGGATATTTTTAAAGTCTCCAAGTACCTCCACATAGGATACTTATTAATTGCAAAGGGAAAATAGTAACTTTACAGAGAAGAAGAAATCTGGCAGACACTACCATATCCAAGTGATCAAAGGTGACATCAGTAGTGGGACACATTAACATCATGTGCTTCTGATATGATACACAAAGGAGAAACAACCTCATTCTTGTGATGTTCCTGCCAAAAATCCATAACCTGAAAGAAGCATCACAAAATCCCCAATTGAGGGGCATTCCACAAAATAGCTGGCTAGAACTCTTCAAAATTGTCAAGGTCATGAACAGTTCCAGACCAAAGGAGGCTAAAAGCGACATGATGCCTCAATGCAAGTATAATCCTGAATTGGGTCTTGGGTCAGAAAATGGGCATTAGTAAGACAATTGGCAAAATTTGAATAAGGTCAATAGATTTGAAAATAATACTGTACCTATGTGAATTTCCTGATTTTGATCAAAGCAATGGGGTTAAGTTAAAACATAAGACCTTGTTTTTGGAAATACATGCTGATATATGCAACTTACTCTCAAACATCTCAGAAAAAAAAATAGATAAGTTCATAGATAGACAGATAGACGACAGGATAATAAAGCAAGTGTGATAAAATGTTAGCATTTGGGGAATGTAGGTAAAAGTATATGGGAATATTTTGTACCATTTTCTCAACCTTTCCTTTAACTCGTAAATTACTTAAAAGAAAAACAATAACCCTGGCTCTTATAAAACTAAGGAAAATGGTCCATCCTTTCCTGTGCCTTGTGTTTTCCTGTTGGTTAAAGAACCTTTGGTAGTGACAATCTGAGTTGGTCACTGATGTTCTAGTAAATTCAGAATATAACTTCCTGGGCTATGTAGAAAAATATAGCTCTTCATATTTTAATTCATTTTCCTGACAGCACGTTTCTGTGCTTTTATGTATGGATACTGCCTAGTAATGTGCACACCAGTCCTGCAGATCCTGGAACATTTTATTATCTTGATATTGACTTACGTATTTAGGTAGATCTGAATAGCAGAATTGTCAGTGGTTTCACCAAGACCTTATCGGGAAATCTGGACTTGGAAGTCTACTTCTGCCAGGCATCTCTCCACGCTGGCTTCTGGGCCACAGACGAAAAGATCTAATCAAACTCATTTATTAACAAAGGCTTATAATATTGAATAGCAGCTTCCAGGAATCTAAGAAAATGTTCACTTTTATTTCTGACTAAGGAGGAACTATTATAGTCTTTTTATACCAGTTAGAAGTGATGACTTGGTATTCAACTTATTCTAATTCTCAACAGCCCTGATCTCGGCTCTGACCACATGCACACACACCCTCCCCCAACCCCGTAAGTGTGATTATGGCAAGGGGAAAGTTAAAGTGGAGTGAATGATGAGTCGTGGAATGACAGAGGGCATTTAGCATTTGTAATTGACAGAGTTGGTGATTGACTGAATGGACACTGAATATCTAGGCTAAAAGTAATTGAATGTGGATGGTGTAGTGAGATGGAGAACACTAGCAGGAAGATAGACTGGGCTACGCAGGGGCTAGATCACGTGTTCAGTCTGGGATATACTAAGTTTGAGGTTTCTGTAAAATGTCCATGTGAAGATGTCCAATTGGGAGTTGGATATTTATTTATGTTTCCATTCCCATCAATCGATAAGCTTCAGAGGAAATAAGAGTGTAAGATTTTTTTGAACAACAGGAAAGGAAGATTGTAGTAAGATATGATGGCATAATGGCATATGGAAGAGTTTTAAATAAAAGTTAGCCAGGCATGGTGGCACGCGTCTGCAGTCCCGGCTACTCGGGAAACTGAGGCAGGAGACTCGCTTGAACCCGGGAGGTGGAGGTTGCAGTGAGCCAAGATCGCACTACTGCATTCCAGCATGGGCGACAGAGTGAGACTCCATCTGAAAAAAAAAAAAAAAAGGGATGAAGAGGGATGAGGAGAACTCAAGTTATATTAGCCTGAATGGAATAGAGGAGTGGAGATATGGGCATGATAGGCGAGTTAAGAAGGAAATTCTTTGCCTCAGCAACCAACTCAGATGCCTTGTGAATCTAAATTATGTGTTGACATTCTAGTAGACCTAGACCTGGGATAATTCACTTCAGCATTATGTAATCTTAATTTTTCATTTCTAAATAAGAAAATATTATGCAATGCTTGCCATAGTTTTCTAAAAGCTGAACTCAGAATGTTAATGAAATTAAAATGGAAAAGCTATTTTGCTTAGAAGATATTTTGTTATAAACATTTCTTAAATGAAGAGGCTCTAGAAATATTTATTTTATAGAATTTAAAATATAGCCATCACTAATAAAGGCAGGCATAATTCCAATGATTTCATAACACATCAGTTATTAAATCTAATTAATATATAAATGTAACTAATATGTAATTTAATATAACCCTAATTCAATGTTTAACCAACTGAAGCTGGTTAAACTATGAAGAAGAATCTTAAAATTGACCACTTCTTTCCAAGCGGTAAAGGTGATACGTGATTTTGTCTATACATATAGAGCAAAGGAGAATTAAGCCAAGATTTAGAATTTTAGGCAAAAAGTGTTTATAGTATCATTAATTGGTTACATATGTAATTTTACTGTTATAAATATGACTGAGTCAATTTTTTTTTCAAAGATTTTGTCACAATGGGAGGCACAAGGAGTTTAGACAGATGAAGACTCTTTCTAGAAATCTACCTAATCTATCACATTAGACCTGGAGATAATTGGTTTGACAATTTCAGTTGTTTCTGAGCAAAAAAAATAAGGAACTAAAAGTGTTCAGATGGGAGAGAAAAAAGTTTGAAGAGGAGAGAAAGAAGAACAAAAAGAAAAAGGAAACAGTAGAAATATAAAGAAAGCACCTAAACCAGTGAGATGCCCCAGCTATGCACCAGCAGCATGGTGGATTACAGTAGAGTTTTCTACAGAACTATTGTAAATCACTGGAAAATAGTGTCCAACTTATTTGCTTAAAATTTTCAGTTAATGTGCTCCAGCAGCATTCTGTAGACAACGACTCTCACTCTCCCCTTATTATGGAGGCAGAGCTGTTTCTCTTTGTCCCGTTCTCTAGCCTGTGATATACTTTTTATTGCTCAAGAGCTATAGAATTGTATCCATGCCTATTGTTGTCCGCCTGATGGGAATTCATGTAATTGAAAGCGTTTATCCTCTCTTAGTAGAAAAATTGGGCACTTGGAGGCAATGAAAATCCCCCACCTTTGTCCACGGCACTGGAAATACTCTTCAGTCTGCTTTGTTCTAAAGTTTCTACTTTTCCCAGTATAACCTGTTGAAAATTTAGTCCTGCATGAGAAATACGGCTGGAATTTCTTGTGGCAGGCTGGCCGCCGGTGTTCATGTAGTTACACCTTTTGTTGCTATTTCACCACTGATCAAAAAATAAAATTGTATTTTTTCAAAAGAAACATGGAATGACATGAAGAAAGTCCTTAATATATCATGGAGTGAAAACCAGCAAGTTACCATGCAAATGTCAAATAGATCCTATATTTTTAAATAAGCAACTGCATATGTATCATTTAAATATATATGTTTAGATATTTGCTAAATTATGAACCGCAGTTACCCTTGGGGGGTGAGGTTAGGAAAAGTAAAGTGAGATTTTCACTTTTTACATTATACTTTTTACTTTACCCACTTCTGTATTGTCTGAATCTTTAAAATGAACAAGTGTTATTTTGTAATTAAAAAAAACAACAACTGACAAATAACTATGGGGAGTAAGAGATTACTTGGAATGGAATATGTTTAAATAATTAATTTGTTGATACACTGCTTGACTATTATTTTCTTTTGCTAAATCAAAACTCCCCTGCTTTTCTCAGGAGGTTGTTTTGAAAAGAAGGGTAAATGTTTCTAATGAAATGAACAGCTCAACCTTCCCACCTCCTGCCTAAATGCCTCATTTTGGTTTTGTTACTAACAAATGCAACACGCAAGGCTTTATGGTAAAGCAAGCAATGTGGGTTTCTAACAGGGCAGTACACACCCGTAGTTGCTGGGAAACCACTTTAGTAATGGTGGATTTATTGAATTGGAACAGGAATGGAGATTTGGAACAACAGGAAGTGAGGTACCTGTAGGGGTCTCAATTGTCCTGGGCACTGTGACATGGCACCCAAATGTCATGCAAGAGTGGCCCTTCCAACATATGCACCAATCTGAATCTCTCCAAACTTTCTTGATTACACCATAAAACAATGAAGAGAACAGCATTGCCAATAACTTCAGTAATAACTTTTGCATCATATTACAAAGGGTGGTGGGTGGCACTTTGTGTGGTCATGGGTATGTCCAAAAGAAGGGAGTGGTGGCTAGACTCAGTTCTCCTTTAGATTTTAAGGCAAAATTTAGCAAACTCTATGGCAGATTCTTCAACTATTTGTCAGACAGACATTGTCTACTTTTCTGGGGATTTATGATTGAGGCCCCTTTTGAGGGGAGCTTTGAGTGCAGTGAGGCCAGATAGAAGGGCCAAGAAGGATGGGAGCAGCTGCATGCTAGTGAGCAATTCAAAGTTGGATTGTGCTGACTGGAAAATCCCGGTTAGCAAATCAACGATCACAGACTTCATATTCTTTTCAGATGTGCAGCCTTTACAACATATTCGTAAATGCTAAAGGACTGCTCCACAGGGAGGTTACAAAGAGAAAAGCTCTGGGTGGTTGTAAAATGGACAAATTGTAAAGCCTTACTAGTAGTCTTACCATTCCTCTCAGCTCATAAAAAAGTCCTCCTCTTCATTTGACTATGCCTCAAATCTACTGCTTCTTGGATTATTAAACACTCTTTTCCTCCAGGATCTTAAAATCTCTCTGTTATACGTTGAATTGTGTCCCCCTCAAAAATGATATGTTGAGGTCTTAAACCCCAGTATCCTAGAATGTGGCCTTATTTGGAGGTGGGGTCTTTACAGGGTTAATGGAATTAAAACAAGGCCACTAGGGTTGGCCAGTCCTTTTTATAAGGAATCCAGTATGACTGGTGTCCTTATAAAGAGGGAAAATTTGGACAGAGACACACACATAGGGAGAAAGACGTGATGATGAAGGCAGAGTGGGGGGTGATGCTTCTATAAGCCAACGAACCCCAAAGATTGCCAGCAAACCCCCAGAAGCTACAGAGAAGCATGCAACAGATTTTCTATCACAGCCCTCAAACAGAACCAACCCTGCCAATGCTTTGATTTTGGACTTTTAGCCCCTGGAACTGTGAGACAATACATTTTTGATGTTTAAGCCACCCACTTTGCGGTGCTTTGTTCCGGCAACCTTGGGAAATGATTACACTTTCTCATCTGTGATCACAGTGAGGCCTTGTCACAATCTTCACTCATTCCTTCTACAGAAAGCTGAAAGCCTATGGATAAGGATAATTGCCTTGGCCGATGCATATGTTTGAAGGCAGCTGCTGGCAGGCAACCGGAGACTTTACCCTGGTCCTAGTGGAGAGGAAGTCTATAGGAGGAGGCAGGGAGCCTTCCTGGCTGGCAACCCAGTGACTCAGGTTGTTTTCTTACTCCAAGGATCTCTGTGCAAGTAGGAATCCTGGCATCTTCTCTTTTTCACTTGTTTATGAGACCCTGCTTGTTGTAGAGTAAAGAGCAGAACTTAAGAATGGAATCTAATCACCTTAAAAGAATAATCTCTCATCTCCTCTGGTGGCAAAGGATTGGGATGTGGAGGTTATAGTTGGAAAATTGATCCCTAGGTCAATGTCTGTGGGTGAATTTCTCTTTGAATTGTTATCAGCAATGTTATGGTGTTCGGTGGCTTTCAACGAAATAAACACACCTGACATCCTTAGTAAAGAGAAAGCTTTCTGAAATAAGAGTGAGGGACAGACTGGGACATGATGCTTTGCATGAAATAGGTGTTCAGCAAGTATTTGTAGAGTTGGAAGAAGTTAGATTAAACAGGGCTATTGTATGGAACATTGTCATTAGGGAGTTAGAGAGGGCTTCTGGAAAGGTTTGGTCAGTTTTGACTTACCTTGCAATAAATTTGGACTATAATAACCATTTCACTAGCTTGTAAAAGGTACTAGCAACCAAAGATGGGGAATGCCACTCAATCTCACTTGTTCTACTTTCAAAAGCTTGCTTTGGTCACATTGAAAGGTTCCATTTGGTGAAGTATAGCATATCACAGAAAACAATGGAGTTTGGGAGTTGGGGAACAAATGGTTGTTTTGTGATAATGAATAACTTTGACATTTCGTTTGAAGTCAAGTTATGTTGTTTGAACTTTTCTGTCCCTGAACAAGGCATCGTATGCCAAGAACAGGTAACAGTTTCTGGATCACTGGGGACTCATTAGTCATGGATGGTTAGTGGTACTACATTGTGGTCTTCCTTCAATATTGAAAGCTGTAAGAAGCTTGTGACAAATTCTTACCTTGGCCCTCGCACAGTACTGGTAGGGCTGGGATGTTATTGCTTTTGTCCACCAACTTCCAACTGTAGAAGTCTAGGATGATCACAGCAGTTAGAGATGATCCATTTAGATAGTCTATATTAAGGGAAAGTATCCTTCATCCATGGTGTTGAACATTTGTAGGATTAAAATGAAAGAAGCCAAAACCTTTCTAGATCTTTACTGGTACATCAACAGAATTAGCTGATTAGGTATGCAGAAAATACTTGGGACTTGAAGTCACCATTAAATAAATAACTGTACATAACCATACATTAAATAACTATAACACCATTATATAAATAACTAACTATAAATAAAGAGCTCTACATTCAAACTGCTTTTCACTGCATTTGTCAGATTTCACTTTTAATATAATTTTAGTTGACTTATCCCTCATCTTACCTTAAGAAGATAGTGAGTTGAGGTGGATCTCGAGCCAGTGTTTAGTCCAATATAGCCCTTTGACTTGCGGAAAGATCAGACTTCGAAATTTATCTGCATGACTCCTCTCTGGGCAAGGACTGAAGTGGCAGGAGAGGTGAAAGAAGGAATCAGGACAAAAAGTAGATGCTAAAAGGGAAACAGTCTGTCCCGTGGAGAGGAAGTACCCAAAGAAACAGAAGAACTCCATGATGGAGAGTAATACAAGTTGAGTATCCCTTATCCAAAATGCTTGCGACCAGATTGTTTTAGCTTTGGGATTATTTCAGATTTTGGAATATTTTCATACCTGCTCAGTATCCCTAATCTGAAAATCCAAAATCTGAAATGCTTCAGTGAGCATTTCCTTTCAGTGTCATCTTGGCCCTCAAAAAGTTTTGGATTTTGGAGCATTTTGAATTTTGGATTTTTGGATTAGGGATACTCAACCTGTACTAGCGTGTTAAAACAGTCCTGGCCAGGCGCGGTGGCTGACACCTGTAATCCCAGCACTTTGGGAAGCCGAAGCGGGCGGATCACAAGATCAGAAGATCGAGACCATCCTGGCTAACACGGTGAAACCCTGTCTCTACTAAAAATACAAAAAAAATTAGCCGTGCCGTGGCGGGCGCCAGTAGTCCCAGCTACTCGGGAGGCTGAGGCAGGAGAATGGCGTGAACCCGGGAGGCGGAGCTTGCAGTGAGCCGAGATCGCGCCACTGCACTCCAGCCTGGGTGACAAATCGAGACTCCGTCTCGAAAAAAAAAAAAAAAAATCCAAAAAAACCCAAAACAGTCCTAGAGGCTACAGCCTAGAGCAGTGGGCAAAGAGAAGCAGAATCTACAGAAGATATTGTTCAAGGCCTGCTATGCTAGGTCTCAGATAGCACCAGAACTGGGCAGGGCAAGAAACGTCAGGCCCAGGGGTCTGGTTTAACCAGAAGAGGTGCTGAATTTTAGGATCTGAATAGCAAGGGTTGTGGTCAGGAAGTCAGTTTCATGTAAGAATGAAGGTGAGCGGATCTTAAATCCCTGAAAGGAGGCAGAGAGAAGAATATAGGAAATGGGTGGATAATTTTTGTTGCGAGTAAGAATGTTCAGGACTTTGGAGGCAGGAAGAGCAGGTAAAGCAAGTTCGAGGAAAGAGGCTGGGTCAGAGGGGATCTGAAAGCAGGAGTCAGAAACATCCACTGGAGGCCTGGAGAGCATAAATGGGAGGTGAATAGACTGGGGACATAGTGCCTGGGTGGAAAGAAGCTGGCTCGAGTCCAAAACCACAGGCTGAAATATTAGGAAAAAGAGACCCAGGAATTCAGTTCAGAATAGGAGGGATTTGTGGGGCAAGACCAGTGGTTCTTCCAGACATTTTATCAGAGATAACAAAGCAGAGGCTGTCTGTTCTCTGCCCTTGGTGTGAGAAGAAAAGGACTGACAGGAGTGCTTGGCAGCTCAAGCCAGTTATGGAGCTGTGGGTGCTAGTGGCTATTAACTACCAGGGAATTAGCTCTGCTGAATGAGTCCTCACGCAGAGGCAGGGATAGAATGTTGCATTCAGAAGACTGGCCACGGAGGCCGGGTGGGGTGGCTCACACCTGTAATCCCAGCACTTTGGGAGACCAAGGCAGGAGGATCATCTGAGGTCAGGAGTTCGAGATCAGCCTGGTCAACATGGTGAAACCATGCCTCTACTAAAAATACAAAAATTAGCCAGACTTGGTGGCGGGTGCCTGTAATCCCAGCTACTTGAGAGGATGAGAGAGGAGAATCGCTTGAACCCGGGAGGCAGAGGTTGCAGAGAGCTGAGATCACGCCACTGCACTCCAGCCTGGGCAACAAAGAGTGAAACTCCGTCTTAAAAAAAAAAAAAAAAGGAAAAGAAAAGAAGAGTGGCCACAGATTGGCTTGGCTGGAGAAGGCATTTTTTTATAGGGAGATATACGTGAGTTTGACGGGATGGGCTAGCAGGCGGACATTCAGGTTTTATGGGATAGGCAAAAAGGTACAAATGGTATTTGGGGGGATGTGAATGGCATCTGAGAAAGGTTGATCCAGGCTTGTGTGGAAGCTGGCTCTGAGCATAAAATGCCAGAGAAAGGCTTGTACAACTCTGAGGTATTTTCTTTTCCTTTTCTTTTCTTTCTTTCTTTCTTTCTTTCTTTTTTTTTTTTTTTTGAGACAGAGTCTTGCTCTTGTCGCCCAGCCTAGAGTGTAGTAGTGTGATCTCGGCTCACTGCAACCTCTGCCTCCCTGGTTCAAGCGATTCTCCTGCCTCACCCTCCTGATTAACTGGGATTACAGGCACCTGCCACCAAGCCTGGCTAATTTTTTGTATTTTTAGTAGAGACAGGGTTTCACCATGTTGCCCAGGCTGGTCTTGAACTCCTGACCTCAAGTGATCTGCCCACCTCAGCCTCCCAAAGTGCTGAGATTACAGGTGTGAGCCACCGCGCCTGGCCTATTTTCTGTTTTTTAACCAGTCCCAAGTAAGGGTATTGGTTAGGGTTGAGGCAATGGAAATCTGAAAGAAAGGGTGAGTTAGGTATTTCACTGGACACATGTGGAGAATGTTGGTGATTTAATGCAGAGGGAGTTGTGGTTAAAAAGGTTAATGTAAGAAGGGTCATGTGGGGACTGGAAATCACAATAGGGAAACAGAGGCCAGAATGCTGAACTCATAGGAAGTGGGTGACCATGGGTGATTAAAATGTACAATAGGGCCGGGTATGGTGGCTCATGCCTGTAATCCTAGCACTTTGGGGGACTGAGGCAGTTGGATCACCTGAGGTCAGGAGTTCGAGACCAGCGTGGCCAACATGGGGAAATCCCAACTCTACTAAAAATACAAAAATTAGCCGGGCACGGTGGTGCATGCCTGTAACCCCAGCTACGTGGGAGGCTGAGGCAGGAGAATCGCTTGAACCCAGGAGGCAGAGGGTGCAGTGAGCCGAGACTGCGCCACTGCACTTCAGCCTGGGGAACAAGAGCGAAACTCTGTCTCAAAAATAAATAAATAAATAAATAAAAATAAAAAATTAAAATGTACAATAGAGTGTGTAAAACCAGGAAATCTACATCTTGACACTTAACTACCCAAGACGCCATTGGTTCCTCATCTGATTTTTAAAAGAAGTTTCCACTTTCTTCGGAAAATCACGACAGTCCTTGTTCTCAATTTCTTTGTTTTTAAGAAGAGAAATGTTGTATGATTTCACTTATATAAACTACCTAGAATAGGCAAATTCACAGGGATAGAAAGGTGGAACGGAGGTGACCAAAGGTGGAAAGGAAGGAGGATTGTTCAATGGGTACAACATTTCTATTTGGGATGATGAAGACGTTCTGGAGATGGACAATGGTGATGGCTGCACAACACAGGGAATGTGCTTAATGCCATTACTTAAAAATGGCTAAAAATCATGCATTTTATGTTATGTATATTTACAACTTTTTTTTTTTTTTTTTTTTTGAGACAGTGTCTTGCTCTGTCACACAGGCTGGATTGCGGTGGCATGATCTCGGCTCATTGCAACCTCCACCTCCCAGGTTCTAGCAATGCTCCTGCCTCAGCCTCCCCAGTAGCTGGGATTACAGGTGTGTGCCACCATGCCTGGCTAATTTTTGTATTTTGAGTAGAGACGGGGTTTCGCCATGTTGGCCAGGCTGGTCTCGAACTCCTAACCTCAAGTGATCTGCCCACCTCAGCCTCTCAAAGTGCTGGGATTACAGGTGTGAGCCACCATACCTGCCATATTTACAACTTTTAAATCATAGGAAAGAAATCACTAATGCATTGACAACTGTGAGACTTTGAATCTCAACTGTGAGATTATGGTTTGTGGAAATTTCTTTATGTGATTAAAAAAGATACTTTTTTTGCCAAAAAATTTGTTTTCGCTGTCATGCAAGTTCTCCTGGGTAAGCACCTTTGGTCTTGTTTTGTGCATAGCATATAGAGCAGCAATTGTATATTGCTAAAGAAAGCCTGGTTTTTTTTCTTGTTAATTTATTTAAGTTCCTTGTAGATTCTGGATATTACCCTTTGTCAGATGGATGGATTACAAAATTTTTCTCCCATTCTGTAGGTTGCCTGTTCACTCTGATGATAGTTTCTTTTGCTGTGCAGAAGCTCTTTAGTTTAATTAGATCCCATTTGTCAATTTTGGCTTTTGTTGCCATTGCTTTTGCATTTTAGTCATGAAGTCTTTGCCTATGCTTATGTCCTGAATGGTATTGCCTAGGTTTTCTTCTAGGGTTTTTATGGTTTTAGGTCTTATGTTTAAATCTTTAATCTGTCTTGAGTTAATTTTTGTATAAGGTGTAAGGAAGGGGTCCAGTTTCAGTTTTCTGCATATGACTAGCCAGTTTTCCCAATACCATTTATTAAACAGGGAATCCTTTCCCCATAAGGATATGAACAGACACTTTTCAAAAGAAGACATTTATGCAGCCAACAAACATATGAAAAAAAACCTCATTATCACTGGTCATTAGAGAAATGCAAATCAAAGCCACAAGGAGATACTATCTCACACTAGTCAGAATGGTTGTTATTAAAAAGTAAAAATATAACAGGTACTGGTGAAGTTGCAGAGAAATAGGAACACATATACTGTTGGTGGGAGTGTAAATTATTTCAACCATTGTGGAAGACAGTGTGGCGATTCCTCAAGGATCTAGAACTAGAAATGCTATTTGACCCAGCAATCCCATTACTGGGTATATACCCAAAGGATTATAAATCATTCTACTATAAAGACACATGCACACGTATGTTTATTGCAGCACTATTCACAATAGCAAAGACTTGGAACCAACCCAAATGTCCATCAATGTTTGACCGAATAAAGAAAATGTGGCACATATACACCATGGAATACTATGCAGCCATAAAAAAGAATGAGTTTATGTCATTTGCAGGGACATGGATGAAGCTGGAAACCATCATTCTCAGCAAACTAACACAGAAACAGAAAACCAAACACTGCATGTTCTCACTCACAAGTGGGTGAGTTCCATAATGAGTGGGTAAGTTTCACAAGTGGGTGAGTTCCACAAGTTCTATAATGAGAACATATTTGCACAGGGAGGGGAACATCACACACCAGGGCCTGTCGGGGGGTTGGGGGTCAAGGGGAAGAATAGCATTAGGAGAAATATCTAATGTAGATGACGAGTTGATGGGTGCAGCAAACCACCATGACACATGTATACCTATGTAACGAACCTGCACATTCTGCACATGTATCCCAGAACTTAAGGTACAATAAAAAAAAAAAAAAGAAAAAGAAAAAAAACCCTGCCTTTTGCTTTGGCAGTCATCATTCCTTCCATCTTCTCATGTTTTCTTATTTAACTCAGTAGTTCTCAATTGACAGCACAAAAGAATTACTCAGGAGAGTTCAAAAAACACCTATGGCTGACTCCCCCAAGATTCTGATTTCCTTGGTGTGGGGTAGCCTGGGCATGAATATTATTTAAAAACTCCTCTCATGATTCTTAGGTGGTAGCCAGGGTTGAAAAATGCTGGACTTTCAAGTTTTTGTTTTCTTTCTTTTCTTCCAAAAAGGTGAAGCCCTGACTTGGGAAGAATTCAAATGAGACTTAGGCTTATGTTTGATGTCACTGATTCCTAAAGTTCAGTCCATTGATTCTCCTCATTCTCAGGAAAGCATTTGGTGTCAAAATCACAGCCCAAAACTCTTACCCTAGTTCAGCATCTAACTCTCTTCAGTCCTGAAACTGTTTTTGTCACTCTGTCCATATAATCACAGTGTTGTAGAAATTTCAAGCTAAACATTGTCTCAAACTTTTTATACCTAGTTTTAAATCAAAATGTAGTACAAAATTATTAAATATAACGGGCTTTAAAATATTGAGATTTTGGTGATCTTTTTTGTAGAATGCAAATACTAATGAAACTAATTTTTTCTTTTGCTTTCAAACTATACATTTCTTCTAAAACTTCTTTCAAAGTAGAATTTCATAAGTGGAAGAATCCTTGAAGATTATTTTAATAGAATTCCTTAATTTTAGAGATGAGGAAACTGAGACTCAAAGATATTAATTAATTTATCTAAGTGTCTTAGTCCATTTTGTGCTGCTATAAGAGAGCATACTTGAGACTGCGTAATTTATATTGAACAGAAATTTATTGGCTCACGATTCTGGAGGTTGGAAGGTCTGATATCAAGGTGCTGGCATCTGGCAAGGGCCTTCTGGATGTGTCTACATGGTGGAAGGCAGAAGGGCCAAGAGGTAAAATGTGGCTGAATTTGTGCTTCTATTATGGCATGAATCCCATCCATGAAGGTGGAGGCCTCATGGCCTAATCATTTCTCACAGGCACCACCTTTTAATACTGTTACAATGGCAATTACATTTCAACATGAGCTTTGGAGGAGACAAAAATTCAAACCATAGCACTGAAGTTATACAACTAGTTAAGAAGAGAGACCCTGAGACTGAAACCCTGATGTTTTGACTCCCAATCCAGAATGTTTGATCCCCTACATCCCACCGCTTCGCTGTTTCCATTCCTTTCTCCTGTTTTCATCTATTTTCACTAAGAGGGCAAGATATTTGCTAACTGCTACACACCCAAATTGTATACCAGGCAGGTCAGAATGACTCTAACATTTTATTTAATGGGGCAGAATAAAATATCTTTCTACTAAACAGTGACAAGGGTTTGTTTTAAAAAAAAGTATTGTGCAAAAAAAAAAAAAACTACTTTCAGCATAGGCTATGTTTTACAAAATAAATTTACAGTGGGAACCACAGAGCTATTTAGAGTGTCTGGTATAAATGATTTTATTGTTACTCTGCTTTTTTGAAAAAGAAGTGTGTGAAGCAGAGGTAAGTAGTACTGAGGAAATAATAACTAAAATACTAAGGACGAGATGCACATGGGAAAAGTTCTTCATTAACTGTAATGTGGTGGAGAAATGTATGTTCTAGACAGGTCAATCATGGAATTAGAAAAAGTTGGGATCTTGGATTGTTGAGTTCAAATCCTTAGTTTTAAAACTGAAGACTTCAAATTTTGATTGACTACAGATCAATCAACAACCTGTTGGAGTTGGAAACTTGAATCTGATTCTCCATCCTTGTTTGGGATATGAAAAAAAGGAAGACATTTAAGAGTATTTTTTTATTTATGAAACTAATGTATCATCATGTAAAAATATGAAATAGAAAGTGTTAAAAATTATAAAGAAACAAGAATGTGTTTTTATAATCTCATTTTCTTACTTTACGTAAGATGGTAAGTCTATTTTGGAATTAATTGTTTTTAAGAATAGTATTATAATTCAATGTTAGATAAAGATTTATTTAACCCTTTCCCCTTTAACAAGTGTTTGGGTTTTTTAAGTTTGCTTCCAAGTTTTCGGTAAATGATGCTTCAATGGATATCTCTGTTATTTTAGTATGTATCTTAGATTAATTCCTCAAGATAAATATTTAAAGGTATGGTATATGTAATATTCTTGATACATGCTTCCATATTTCCCTCCAGAAATGTGTGCACCTATTTAAATGTGTGTGGAGGTGCACATTTTAACACTCTTCATTATTCTGGCTGCCTTCTATAAATCAAGCTACCCTGGTATTATGGCTCTCCTCCAGAAATCTAATCATTTAAACACATGAAGTGAATGTGTGAATGGACAATTAAGTGCTGGCCAAATGTGGAAAAATGTTAAGGGTAAATCAAAGGCAACTGAAACGTTAAATACACCTTCCATTCCTCCGCCACATCCGTGCTCTTTCCCATACTCCACATCTGCTCACTAAAATTGGAAATAAACTGTAATGAACCAGAAATGTCTGACTTACTGGTGTGTTTAGGTGAGTTTTATTGAAACACTGACTGACCCCACCACTCTAATACCATCACCTTAATGTTTGTATCTTAGATTAATTCCTTAAGATAAATATTTAAACGTATGGTATATGTAAAATTATTGATACATACTTCCATAGTTCCAGCAACCACTTGTCATCCTGTGTCCCCCAAGGACACTGCAATGACTGTCACAGTGACTTGTGCTGGGTTGAGGAGCAAGTGGTGGCTGAAATCCAGCCCCAGTCAGCTCCCCAAACCAAACCACTTTTACACGGTGTCTATGTGTAAAGGTGGTTTGCTTTGGGGAGATTGATCCCCATAAGGGATCAGCACCAGCCCTGTGTCTATCTCTTCTTCTCCTGGGGAGATGTTGGCTATTTTGCTAGCTGGAGAAGGACACGCAATTTGTTGTCAGGAGACAGGTTCTTAAGTGCCATTGGTACATGCAGGGCAAGACAGGCAGAGGGAATCTGTCACTGCTACAGGCACTTCATAAGCCCTGGTATAGACGATAATTGAAATGGATTGATTTCATAGTAGTCTAATACAGAGTGGTGCTACAATCCCTGTATGTGCCTATTTAGAAAATAACTTCATATTTAATTCTTCACTTTACATAAAAGATATGTGTATTAAATACACCTTTTATTTTAGAACAGTTTTAGATTTTAGATTTAAATTGGGAAGACAGTAGAGATTTCCTATCTAACCCACACCCAGCTCCCGTATTAGTAACTAACATCTTGCATTAGTATGGTATATTACAATTAATGAACCAATACTGTTATTTTATTATTAACTAAATTCATGCTTTATTCCAGTTCCCTTAGTTTCTACCCAATGTCCGTTTTCTATTCCAGTATCCCATACAGAATGCCACATTACATTCTGTTGTCCTGAGTTTCTCAGATTTTCCATGTTTTTGATGACCTTGACAGTTTTGAGGAATACTGGTTAAGCATTTTGTAGAATGTACCTCAACTGAGATTTGTCTCATGTTTTTCTCATGGTTAGCTTGGTATTACAGGTGTTTTGAGGGGAAGACCACAGAAATGAAATGCCATTCTTATTACATCATATCAAGCATATATTCTAACAATATGATTTATGACAACTAATGTTGACCTTGGCCAACTGGCTGGGGTAGTATTTGTCTAGTTTCTCCTCTGTAAAGTCCTTCCTTACCCCCTTTCCACACTGTACTCTTTGAAGGAAGTCACTCTGCACAGCTCACAATGAAGGAGTGGGGAGCTATGCTTCTCCTCTTCGAGAGTTGTGTATGTACACAAATTATTTGGAATTCTTCTGCATGGGAGATTTGTCTATTCTCCCCTATTTATTTATTTATTGAATTATTTATATCAGTATAGCTTCATGGATATTTATTTTAGACTTTGGGCTAAAAAACAATACTACTTTATTTTATTGTTCAAATTGTTCCAGCTTCTAGAAGTTATATTTTTATAGAGAAGATATGTTTTTAAATATAAAAACACTTTAAAAAAACAAAGTCAACAGGATAAAATATTTTTAAATTTTCCTTAATGGGTGTTCTTTGTACCATGTTTCCATCAAATAACATTCTGATTGAAATCTAAAAATTAGTGTTTGTATTTTAAGTGCTAAGATCAGAGAAAAAGTCACAAGTTTCCCAGACTGAGTTAGGCAACATGTGACTCAGAGTTATAAGGAATACCTTTCCCATTCCTGCATTGCAACCAGTGTTACAGTTACAGAAGTGACTAGTGTAACTTCCCCTCCTGGGTTCCAGCTGCCAGGACTTACTTTAGTTCTTTTAACATATCCTTCCCACCAAAGATAAGTTTTTTGAACAGTTTCCCCATGAGTGCTCCCCCCACCCCAACTTGTGCCTTTTATTCATGTCTTTATAATATTTATTAGTTGGCTAGTGCAATTGCAGAGGTTGGCAAGTCTGAAATTTGTAGAGCAGGCCAGCAGGCTGGAAACTCAGGCAGGAGTTAATGCTACATTCTAGGGACATTTTTTTCTTCTCTGGAAACTTCAGTTTTTGCTGACAAGCTTTTCAACTGATTGGGCAAGGCCCACCCATGTTATGAGGGGGAACTGTACAATCAGTTGTCATTTAAGCCAATCAGTCAACTGATGGTTGGTGTCAACCATATCTTCAGAATACCTTCACTACAACATCTAGACTCATGTTTGATTAAATAACTGGGTGCCATAACCTTGGCAAGTTGACACCTGAAATTGGCCATCACAGTGACCAAGACAGAAAGTGTAATGAGCAGGAAAGCACCCCAGTGACAGGACAGTGAGAGACGAGCCTGGAGACAGGGAGTGGGAGGAGTGCTTTGATTGAATGGTCAAGAGAGATGGCATCTGAGTGGAGATATGAAAAGATGTAAAAGAAGGGAAGGAAACAGTTCTGCCAAGAATTTATACTTCTACAATTTCCCAGATGATATTGATGCTGTTGCCCTGGAGCCCATACTTTGAGAACTACAGAGTAAGGGTACACCTCTGTTATTAACCAGTGAATCCTGAGAAAGCCCATTAATATCTCAGTGTCACCATTTTTTCTCAAAATTCCTACCTCACATGCTCTGAGGGGCTGGCAGCTTTTCTGGGAAGGTAAAATCTCAAGAGGGAGGCTTTGAATGATTCCAGGACAAAGTGAAGATAACATACTACCGCAGGTAAAGTCTAGGTTTACTTGGAGGTGACTCAAAACACAAATCCCGTCAATTTTAATGACACATGAGGCCATGACTCTGGGTCGTCACTCTGGGCAAGCCATTGAACCCATTAGAACCTCAGTTTTCCCATCTGTACAAAAAGAGGTGATAATGGGTAAGCAATCCTGGACTGCATTGTGGTAGTGCCATCAAGCAATGAGATTTGTCAGGAAGGAAGTGTGATTCAAGTACAGGCACTTTGTTATCTGATGCCTGTGTGTTGAGTGTGAAGGAGGGGTTAATTATTCCTCTATTCACATCCTTTCTATTCTCAAAATTTCTTATGTGGGAGGAAAATCTTGGTGAGGTAGAGATCACAGCCACCATGGGGTCAGACAGAGGACTGTGTCAAGCTTGGCAAGCGTCACCATTCAGGTGAGTGGGAAAGAGACTGAACCCCATTAAACCAGATGACCTCCAAGGCCCTACCTGCCCCAACATCTGAGGGCTGCCTGGCTTGTCTGCACAGGGTGCTCACAGTACTCCTGACTTTGACATAATTTTAACATTAAAGTCACAAGGATGCCCTGGATCACAACTGCTGGAGAAGAGATGGTAGTGGGGTTTGTTTCCCAGGAGACTTTCTGATTCTAGTGGGGCCAGGACCAACCTCCAAAATAAGAGGCCTTTGCAACTGCTGCGAGCCTCCTGGCACCTCTACCCTCTAGCGAGAGGCTGCCTCTCCTGCCCCACCCCGGTTTCAAGCACGCTGCAGGGCAGGAACTCACTGTGCTGGCAAAGGTGAGCTGGAGACCTGACACAGCCTAAAGCTTTTTTAACTGACCCTTTTTAATTTCATCCTCCCTGGACTTAATCTAGAGAGTCATTGATGAAACAAACATGCCATTTTCTCCCGATTTCACGCTTTTAAATGTCAACAACAAACAAACGTTTATATACACAAATGTTGCTGAAGGAGACTTTTGGCTTTAGACAAGGGTAAAAACTGAACCTCTTAGTGTGACTTTGGTTGATTTTTTAAAAAATCTGTAATTTGACATATAAAGAATTATTAAGACTTTTTTTTTTTTTTCTGGTAGGCATTGAATGTGTCCTTGAAAAGAAAAAAAATATGTTCAGTTTCAATCTTCTGTCTATGGGTAGCTAGTTATCCCAGCCTTAGTTATTGAATAAGGAGTCTTTTCGCCATTGCTTATTTTATTTTACTTTTTGAGATGGGGTCTCGCTCTGTCACCCAGGCTGGAGTGCAGTGGCACAATTTTGGCTCACTGCAACCTCCGCCTCCCAGGTTCAAGCGATTCCCCTGCCTCAGTCTCCCAAGTAGTTTGGATTACACATGTGCACCACCACACCTGGCTAATTTTTGTATTTTGATAGAGACAGGGTTTCACCAAGTTGGCCAGGCTGGTCATGAACTCCTGACCTCAGTTGATCCACCCCACTCGGCCTCCCAAAGTACTGGGATTACAGGCATGAGCCACCGTGCCTGGCTGCATTGCTTATTTTTGTCAGCTTTGTCAAAGATCAGATAGTTGTAGATGTGTGGTCTTATTTCTGGGCTCTCTATTCTGTTCCATCAGTCTATGTGTCTGTTTGTGTATCAGTGCCATGTTGTTTTGGTTATTGTAGCCCTGTAGTATGGTTTGAAGTTGGATAACATGATGCTTCCAGCTTTGTTCTTTTTGCTCAGATTGTCTTGGCTATTTGGGATCTTTTTTTCATTCCATATGAATTTTAAAATAGTTTTTTTCTAGTTCTGTGAAGTATGTCACTGGTAGTTTGATAGGAATAGCATTGAATCTATAAGTTGCTTTGAGCAGTATGGCCCTTTTATTGATATTGATTCTTCCTATTCATGAGCATGGAATGTTTTTTCCATTTGTTTGTGTCATCTCTCATTTATTTGAGCAGGGTTTTTTAGTTCTTCTTGTAGAGAACTTTCACCTCCCGGGTTAGCTGTATTCCTAGATGTTTTATTTCTTTTGTGGCAATTGTGAATGGGATTGTGTTCCTGATTTGGCTCTTTGCTTGACTATTTTTGGTGTATAGGAAGGCTAAGTGATTTCTGTATGTTGATTTTGTGTCCTGAGAGTTTGCTGAAGTTGTTTATCAGCTGAAGGAGCTTTTGGGCCAACACTATGGGGTTTTCTAAATACAGGGACATGTCATCTGCAAATAGGGATAGTTTGACTACCTCTCTTTCTATTTGGATGTGCTATATTTCTTTCTCTTGCCTGATTGCTCTGGCCAGGACTTCTAATACTATGTTGAATAGGAGTGGCGAGAGAGGGCATCTTTTTCTTGTAACTGGACCCCTTCCTTACACCATATATAAAAACTAACTCAAGATGGATTAAAGACTTAAATGAAAAGCCCAAAACTCTAAGAACCCTGGAAGACTACTGAGGCAATACCATCTTAGACATAGGAATGGGCAAAAATTTCATGATGAAGATGCCAAAAGCAATTGCAACAAAAGCAGAAATTGAGAAATGAGATCTAATTATACTAAAGAGCTTCTATATAACAAATAAAACTATCAACAGAGTAAACAGACAACCTACAGAATGGGAGAAAATTTTTGCAAACTATGCGTCTAACCAAGGTCTACTATCCAGCATCTATAAGGAACTTAAATTTACAAGAAAAAAACAACCTCATTAAAAAGCAGGCAAAGGACATGAACAGACACTTTTCAACAGAAGACATACATGTGGCCAACAAGCATATGAAAAAAGCTCAGCATCACTGATCATTAGAGAAATGCAAATCAAAACCACAATGACATACCATCTCACACCAATCAGAGTGGTTGTTATTAAAAAGTCAAAATATAATGGATGCTGGTGAAGTTGCAGAGAAATAGGAACACTTATATAATGTTGGTGGGAGTGTAAATTAGTTCAATCATTGTGAAAAACAGTATGATGATTCCTCAAAGACCTAAAAATACAACTACCATTCAACCTAGCAATTCCATGACTGGGTATATACCCAAATGGATATAAATTGTTCTATCATAACGACACATACATGCATATGTTCATTGCAGCACTATTCACAATAGCAAAGACATGGAATCAATCTAAATGCCCATTGATGGTAGACTGGATAAAGAAAATGTGGTACATGTACATGATAGAATACTATGCAGCCACTAAAAAGAATGAGATCATGTCCTTTTCAGGAACATGGAAGGAGCTGGAGGCCATTATCCCTAGCAAACTAATGCAGGAACAGAAAACCTAATACTGCATGTTCTCACTTGTAAGTGGGAGCTACATGATTAGAATTCATGGACACATAGAGAGGAATAACAGACACTGGGGCCTATCAGAGGGTGGAGGGTGGCAGGAGGGAGAGGATCAGGAAAAATAACTAATGGGTACTAGGCTTAATACCTGGGTGATGAAATAATCTGTACAACAAACCCCCATGACACAAGTTTACCTATGAAACAAACCTGCACGTGTACCCCTGAACTTAAAATAAAAGTTAAAAAAAAACCCCAAAAGGTGAAGTGTTGGCGAGGATGTGGAGAAAAGGGAACCCTTATTACACAATTAGTGGGAATGTAAATTAGTACAGCCATTTTGGAAAATAGCCAAGGAAAATTTTTTATTGAGTCAGATGATGTTACCTTACAGCAATAGCTTCCAAAGGGGGTGTCCTGAATAGTAGAACTTCTCTTTACATTTTCAAACCTCATCTTTTTCCTTTCTGATTTTGAGTTTCATAATGAACATGTATCAATACAATAGCACACTATGTATTTTATAAATGAACAAATATGGGAAAAATAAGATATGTTCACTTTCCTGGCTGACCCTAGTTAGTCTAAACTATCAGTTATGGGATCCATTTGTTCTAAATATTGAAGGCATTGTTGGGGGCAGTGGGGAGGGTGAATGATAGACGCAAATTCCTTGAAGGAATAGAAATGTGACTACTATGCTGAAAAGCAGGACCCATGGAGTATAAATAGAGTATTCACTGTGCTTTTACATTTGTTTCCCTGGAGGAAACGTAAAACAAATCTCAAGACTTTCTGGTCATTTCCAAGTCATAAACGGCCACTAGTCACTAATTTATATAACCAGCCCAATGTAAATATCAAACGTGTGAGTTTCATTTCATCTCACAACTCCTCCCCTTTCCCAGTTCTGGCCCCATACAAGCCCGCTGCCTGCAGTGGGATGGAGGAAGATGGTTTCTTTTTCCTTCCCTCCCATTTATTTGTCTTTGTGCATCTTAAAGCCAGCCTGAATTTCTACTCCCTACAAGGTTGAAGTGGGTGGGTCAGGAGGTGGGGAGAGAGCTAAGGAACGTTGGCGTGAGTTGTTGTTGTGTTTGAGTCTGGAAGGTGTTGGGAGCTGCCCCCCCTCACTCAGGGCCTCATTTATGGGCTCTTCGGATAACCCCCATGCTCTAGCACTGGGATCTTGCCCTGTGGATCCCTCCATGCAGGTGGCACCACACCCTCTGGCTGGTTGTGATGGGCCTTCTCAGCTTTGAGAATTAGCAACACACTTCCTATTGAAGTCATCTGTCCCTGTGGGTAGCCCACTTGGGCTGGATGCAAACTGAACCTGCACTGATTCTCTCTTGCATGTGGCCCACATGAGCTCCATTTTCCTCCGCAAACTTTGGGTGCACAGCCCCACGATGACACAGACACCTTTTCTTGCATGCCACCAAAGTGGTGGGCCAGAGTTCTCTTATCCTTAAGATTTTCAGGTGTCACCACGTCCACCAATTCTTAGCAGACATGAATCAATACTTCCAAGGGTTTTGGTGAAGCCCTTTTCCCTGGGCTGCAGATGAGGGCAGCCATGTCCTGTCTCTTCCACCTGTTGTGGAAGGGGTTCATGGCAAACATCTTCGAACATCCTCTAATTTCCCAATTCTTGATCCTTTCATATGCTTGATGTGTGAGAGAGAAGAGAGAAGAGAGAAACGCTTCTTGCTGCTTTTTTTTTTTTTTAATCCCACATGGTGACCTTAGACTTTACTTTGGAATGTGCCATTTAATATCTGGGGACCTCAGCCCAACACAGGGACTAAATAGCTCTGTTTTAACATTTTGTTTATATACACACATTCATTTGACCAAATGAACATGTTCCAGCTTTTTTAACCCTTGCCCAGCAAATCACTTAATTCAGTTAATAAAAAGACTAAAATAATGAGGCCAACCTTATTGGCCACGAACATCTTTTGGGTATTCCTAAATTGATCCCTGAGTTAATCTCCACCTTTAAGGAGTTTATAATTTTATTTGGCAAATTGATGTTATAATGAAATTTCTGGGCATGAAAAAAACCTAACTATGTAATGTTGGATAGTGTGAGTTTTCCCAAAAGTACCAGTATAAGCAATAAATGCTATAACTGATCATGAATTGTTTACAGTGATTGAGTAGAATCATTGCATCTGGTCATGAATAGAAAGAGCACCTCCCAGACGGCTGGTCTGCTGCCAGGTGTGCAGTTTTAGGGGTCTCCACATTCATTCTATTCACATCTTTTGACTTTATCAGCTGTGTGGTGGATCTGTGGTTACAGGCTGATGTGGTTTGGCTGTGACCTCACTCAAATCTCATCTTGAATTGTAGCTCCCATAATTCCCACGTGTCATGGGAGGGATCCAGTCGGAGGTAATTGAATCACGGGGGTGGGTCTCTCCCGTGCTGTTCTCGTGGTAATGAATAAGTCTCACGAGATCTGATGGTTTTATAAATGGGAGTTCTCTTTCACGAGCTCTCTTGCCTGCCGCCATATAAGAAGCCACTTTGCTCTTCCTTTGTCTTCTGCCATGATTGTGAGGCCTTCCCAGCCACGTGGAACTGTGAGTCCATTAAACCTCTTTCCTTTATAAATTACCCAGTCTTGGATATGTCTTTATTAGCAGTGTGAAAATGGACTAATACATGAGCCACATTGTTACAGAGTTTCTGAAGGTCATTAAGAGGAGAAGTCCATGCTGTGGGCTGAGCTGGGACTCAAGAATCTCAAAGGAGAGCCAGTGCAATCAACACAAAGGGCCCATCTTGAACTCCTAAGGGAGGGCAGAGCTGGGTCTTATGGAGACATGTGGCTTTCAGGTAATCCAGTGAGCACCTGTGTTTTCCTCCTATAATTCTTGAGGAATGGATATTGTTCTATATTTCAGATAGTATAATAATAAATACCTGGAAAATACTGTATGACCCCAAACAACAGGTAAAATGTCAAAAAAACCTTTTATCTACACAAAGTTAGACAACAAGTTCAAATAATCTTATCCGTTTATTCATTCTCTTCCAATACAATCATGTATCATTTAATGATGGGGATGAGTTTGGAGGAAGGTGTTGTTAGGAGATTTTGTCATGGTGCAAACATCATCAAGTTATACTTATGCCAACCTCAGTGGTATAGCCTACTACACATCTAGGCTTGGATAGTACAGCCTGTTGCTCCTAGGCTATAAACCTGTACAGCATGTTACTGTCCTGAATACTGCGGCAACTATAAAATAATGGTAAGTATTTGTGTACCTAAACACACTTCAACATAGAAAAGGCACAGTGAAAATATGGTATAAGAGATAAAAAATGGTCCACCTGTACAAGGCACTTGCCAGAATGGAGCTTGCAGGACTGGAAGTTGCTCTGGGAGAGTCAGCGAATGGGTGATGAGTGAATGTGAAGGCCTAGGGCATTATTGTATGCTACTGTAAACTTTATAAGCACTGTGCACTTAGGATACACTAAATTTATTAAAAATTTTTCTTTCTTCAATCAATAATAAATTAACATTAGCTTACTGTATTTTTTTTTTTACTTTATAAACTTTAATTTTTTTTTAGAGATAGGGTCTTGCTCTCTTGGCCAGGCTGGAGTGCAGTGGCACAATCATAGTTCACTACAACATTGAACTCCTAGGCTTAAGCAATCCTCACACCTCAGGCTCCTGAGTAGCGGGTACTGCAGACGTACACTACTGCACCCAGCTAATTTTTAAATTTTTTGTAGCGACTGGGTTCTGCTATGTTGACCGGGCTGGTCTTGAACTCCTGACTCAAGCAATCCTCCTGCCTCAGCCTCCCAGCATGCTGGGATTATAGGTGTGAGCTACTGCACTTGGCCTAAACTTTAATTTTTAAAATCTTCTTGACTGTTTTATAATAACACTTAGTTTGAAACACAAACACATTGTACAGCTGTACAAAAATGTTTTCTTTCTTTACATCCTTATTCTATAAGCTTTTTTCTGTTTAAGTTTTTAAAAATGTTTTAGTCTGAGTGCGGGGGCTCACGCCTGTAATCCTAGCACTTTGGGAGGCCGAGGCGGGCAGATCATGAGGTCAGGAGATCGAGACCATCCTGGCTAACACGGTGAAACCCTGTCTCTACTAAAAATACAAAAAAATTAGCCGGGCATGGTGGTGTGCACCTGTAGTCCCAGCTACTCGGGCGGCTGAGGCAGGAGAATGGCATGAACCCAGGAGGCAGAGCTTGCAGTGAGCTGAGTTTGCACCACTGCACTCCAGCCTGGGCGACAGAACGAGACTCTGTCTCAAAAAAAAAAAAAAAAAAAAGTTTTAAACCTTTTTAAAAAATCAAAGTCACAGACACATGCATTAGCCTAGGCCTACCCAGGGTCAGGATCATCAATGTCACTGTCTTCCCCTTCCACATCTTGTCCCACTGTAAAGTCCTCAGGGGCAGTAACACCCCTGGAGCTGTCATCTCCTCTGATAATAATATGGGCTTCTGGAAGACCTCCAGAAGGACCTGCCTCCTGCCTAATGCTGTTTTACAGGTAATTTTTTTTATAGTAGAAGGAGTACACTAAAATAATGATAAAAACTGTAGTAAAGTAAATATATAAATTAGTCATATAGTCATTTATTATCATAATCATTATGTACTGTACATAATTGTATTGCCAGACTTTTATACAACTGGTGGCACAATAGGTTTGCTTACACCAGCATCACCACACACATGAGTAATGTGTTGTGCTGTGACATTAGGACAGCTACAATGTCAGGAGGCAATAGGAATTTTTCAGCTCCATTATAACCTTACAAGACCACTGTCATATCTGCAGTACAAAACATCATTATGTGGTGCATGACTATATTTACTGAGCACCAAATATGTGCCCAGGCAGTGTGCTAGGGGCTGGAAGTGACCTCGAAGTCTAGTAAAAAAACCACAACAGTAAAACAATATGTGTAATTCAAAGTGACATATCCTGTAATAGCTGGTTGCCTACCTGCTCCCCAGAGAGAAATTAAACCTGCTTGCTTAACTTATTAATTTTATATTCATGTACTTGCAATATAAAAACATATTTTAAAACATATTAGGAGAATAGGATGTCTTCTGTAGTGATAGGCTATTTAATGTTCTCTTCACTGTGTTCTAAAAAAATCGTGATCGAGTGTAACAAAATGGGGAAGGGAGGGTTAGCGTAAACTCTCCTTTGATGTCTATGCTGTGGATCAGAAAACTCATGAATATGTTAACAACTGGATTTTCTCCTAATATGAAAACAACTCTTTGGCTTCTTTTGCAAATGTGAAAAGTTAACCATAAATATAAGACCTTTTCTTTCCACTAAAACTAGGGCACAATCATTGTTTTCCTCTTATTGGAGTCCAAATGGGTTTCCATAATCTTCAGATCTAGTAGTTGTATTTATCGATGACATAAATGGAAAGACTAAAAGATAAAGTTAAGAAAAATTCAGTGGTTTATGGCTTCAACTCTACTGATAATTTTGTATATAAAGGGATCCTAAATTAGACTGTACACACATTTGCCATTTGAGTTCCAAGCATTTTAGCAATAGATCAAAAGATCTTAATGCCTGATAGTTGAAAGATTACTTCCAAATTTTTTTTATTTTTGTGAAAGCCAAAGTCCTTTTCTCAACATGACAGTCACAATTTTGTCAACAATCTACCAGTTATTTACAAAGGTTTAAAATCTGATAATAGATATTTACTTGGACTATACAATGTCTCAGTGGGAGCAATAGATGGTTTACAATGGGTCTGAAAATGTTGTGAAATAGTCAAAACTGGCATTGCAACAATTCATTTCCAAAAACACACTAGACTCGTGAGTTTTTGGTTTTTAAGTTTATATAGCTTGCTTCTGGTGTTAACGTTCTCCACACCTAAGGTGCCAACATGCATGGCTACTCTTTGTCCCCAGAGAAACATTGCTAATTTGTACCAAATTTCAATGATGTGTCAAGCAAACTGTCATTTTGGAATGATAGTAAGCACGCCTTCAACAACAGCTCTTTATTTCGTCCAAAACCTTTGGGCCACACAATTCTGACCTTTATCACACTCTCAGTACCTTTCATTCATTATTAGCTTGTGCTTCTGGGGCCCCGGGAATTGTCAACTACGGTCAAAATAATGGAGCAAAATAGCAAGAAGAACTTGCGTTTCCTACATCATTGCATTTAATCTTTGCAACAACTCTTTGAGGTGGAAATTGCCCCAATTTTATAGATTCAGCTTAAAGACCTTGATTTGTCCAAGATCACACAACCACTAGGAGGTATAATGTTCAAACAAAAATGTCTGAAAAGAGCTGGGTGTGGTGGATCATGCCTGTAATCCCAGCACGTTGGGAGGCTGAGGTGGGGGGATCACCTGAGGTCAGGAGTTTGAAACCAGCCTGGGCAACATGGCGAAACCCCGCCTCTACTAAAAATACAAAAATTAGCTGGGTGTGGTGGTGCATACATGTAATCCCAGCTACTTGGGAGACTGAGGCACGAGAATTGAATGAACCCTGTGAGGCAGAGGTTGCAGTGAGCTGAGATCGCACCACTGCACTCCAGCCCGGGCGGCAGAGTGAGACTCCATCTCAAAAAAAAAAAAAAATCTGGAAAGATAGATTACTTGGCCTCAATCATAGTAAAAAAGTGTCAGTTAAAACTGCATGGAGAGATACTATTTTGAAAAGCATCAAAAAGTTCGAAGATCCATCATATTTGTAAGGCTATGGGAGTTTAAATTGTACAGGCGTTATGAAGGCATTTGGTTACATCTACCAAAATTAACACTGCACATATTTATTCATGTGCAAATTGACTTATGTACAAATTTACTAATTGTAGCATTGTTGATAATTGTAAAATATTAGGAACACACCTAATTGCCATTGATGGGGAACTGGTAAAATAAACTAGAATTCCTCTGTGCACGGAATACTATGCAGTCATCAAAAATGACGAAGATGTGGCCGGGTGCGGTGGCTCACGCCTGTAATCCAGCACTTTGGGAGGCCGAGGTGGGCGGATCATGAGGTCAGGAGATCAAAATCATCCTGGCTAACACAGTGAAACCCCATCTCTACTAAAAATACCAAAAAAACAAAAAACAAAAAAAACAATTAGCCAGGCATGGTGGCGGGTGCCTGTAGTCCCAGCTACTCAGGAGGCTGAGGCAGAATGGCGTGAACCCGGGAGGCGGAGCTTGCAGTGAGCCGAGATTGGGCCACTGCACTCCAGCCTGGGTGACAGAGTGAGACTCTGTCTCAAAAAAAAAAAAAAAAGAAAACAGAACAAAACAAAAAATGGGGAAGATGTTTATTTAGTGAAATAGAAAGATATCCAAGATATATTGCTAATAAAAAAAAAAAAAAAACATGGCACAAATAAGGTGCATGTTACTATCTGGGTCTTTTAAAAAGGGGTGTGGAAGAATGTGTGTGTGTGTTTTCTTCAATATGTGTAGAATATCTCTGGAAGGAAATTTAAAAACTGGTGACCTCAGCTGTCTCCAGAGAGGGAAAATTGGTGGGTTGCAGGCAGAGGTGAAAGATTTTCCCACTATGACTTTGAAAATATCTTTTCAAGTTTAAAGCACCAACTGCATTATATATCAAGAGTAAATAAAATACAATTTTAAAATGAAATGGCATCTGTAAAACACTTGATAGATGTTCAGTTAACAGCCATCAGGATTTATTAGTAATTGTGGTTTTTGCCATTAAAAGTAATTTTAAAAGTAATGGTTTTGCCATTAGTTTTAATGACAAAAACCACAATTAGTTTTGCACCAACCAAATACCTTACGCTTCTGGTGAGGGCTCAGAAGAGAGATAATAAGTAAAGAACACTAGAAAGGATGTTTAATATTATTTCCCTTTTTAAAACTGGTGGTTGTCAAAGCAGTCTGAATGAAAAGTCTCCAGAACTGGTGATCATGTTCACATAGCAGTAGTTTGGAGTCAACAGAAATCATCTTCACCATCAACCTAGCTCCGAAAGAGGCCGAGCCAATCTAGTTCCCTTGGCCAACCACCTTCCTCCCAACCTATACGTTGGGGTGATCCACTACAAAGCTCTCAAGATCCACTACAAAGCTACTACAGTCATTGTGAGTGAGATCTGAAGGGAGCATAGGTTAGGACTCATGAGATTATAGTTCAGAGTTTCTACTGTAATTCCTTTCAGCAAAGTGAAGAGCATGTCACTGGGGTTACAAGTGTTACTGGCTACTTAGCTAGTGCTAGATTACCCAAAAAAGTAACCGGGTCTCATAGACAGAGGTGGGAAAGTCTGTTAAGCACGTAGTGAAGGATGAATCTGGGCTGATTGGAAAACATTTGTTTGAATGAATGTAGCATTTATTTCCAAGAATAAGCATGTCCAGACTGATTGAGCAAGAGTTATATTTAGTTCAGTCGTTCTGATGTCCATTTTGAGAAAGCTAAACCAGCATGCCAGAAGGGGTCAAAGATCACATTTTGCATGAAGGAAAAGCCAATGGAAATGGGACTGTTAGACTTAAACTTTTGGGTATTTTACACTAGGACTTAGAAAGGACTTTATTCCTTTTTATATTTTCTGTCTCTAGCATTGCAAGTAGCAACAGAGTGAATTTTTGGTATTTGGAATACTCTCTCCTCATTTTTCCTTTGGGAAAATCATTAGCCTATTTGATTTGACTGCTGTTGAATATGTTCCATGACATCCATAAGTCTACCTTCAGGCATTGCTTGTGCTTGTTTATTACATATGATTAATTGCTTACATAAGAACAATGATGATCCCTGCAGGGGGAGGAGGGATGTGAAGAACAACTTACTTAGGCATTCCAGGGGCTAACAAGGGATGGTTTGATACAGCTCATTCTTGTTTTGAATCTTCATGCCTCTTGAGAAAGAAAGGAGCAGAATATGCTTTGCATGGCGCTATGTCCTCCCAGGTCTTGTTTTCTTTTTTGTATTTTATCAGTTCTCTACGTAAGGATTTTCTCAGTTTAATATAATTTCCATTTTTAAAATTCAAATACCTACATATGAGGTGGGAATGGAAATTAATCAGATGCATTCCTATAAACTGCAGACTGAAATTAAGACCTTGAGCAAACTGGCATTTTGATGACTTGAGGATTCAGCGGGTGGGACGGTTGTACATCTTGAACTCTGGGTACACTGCCGAAAGCGAGGCCTGAGAAGGCTGTGTTGAGGAAGGAGTGTCAGTGACTGAGCCTGTTGGAAAGGGAGGCTGAGAGAGATGAGGACACATATGTAAGGGAGAACACATTGGCTGGCCAGGTGTTTTTTTTTCTGCTGTGGGTTTTGATTAGAATTCTGGGTCTCATTAAGTGACCCATGTTGAATAGAGATTGGATAGGGCTGGCTTGGAAAGCCCTCAGTGAAGAGATGAGCTCGACAGCATGATAAGGAAGTAGATGCAAATTCAGGACAGGAAATGGAGAAGGGCAGGGTGAGAAAAGGGAACAAATTTACAATTTGTGCCATTAGCCATTTATTAGAATTTGGTATAAGAATTTGTGGAATTATTGTTTCCTTCTGGATTCATGGTACAAAAACCTACTGGCAAGTGTCACTAAAAGTGATGTCTTTATTCAATTATCAACCAAAAGTTTTACACTAAATTCTTTTGAGTCTTTGAATGTTTATGTTATTTCCAATAATCTTTCCAGTTCTTTTAAAAGGCTGATGTTTAGGAAGGCTAGCATTTTTTGATCACAGAATAGTTTCCCCAATGAGTATGATAGCTTCAATATCTTTCAAATTAGATTCTTTTGGAAATTGAACTGTGTCAAATCAAATAAAACAAGTAGGGTTTTTTGCTGTTATTGTTAAAAGCATTATATTTGCAAGTTTGTACAATTTAGCAGATACAGGAAAGGTCTAATTTTTTTCTTTAGCTAGAATGTTCAGTTCAAATTATACAGATATAAGCATGAGACCTAAATGAACTGTCTTCTGATGAGTAATGAATGGAAGGTAGATTACTCATTTCTTCATGTTCAAAAAGCAAATTATGTCTCTGAACACAGTTGTTTCAATGTTTTTAACTTATGTTCTCAAGCTCTTCCCATTTCTTTATCAGTGATTTGGGAATGTGAAGGCAGTCTTGTTGTAGTTTCCAAAGATTTAGGCATTTTTGAGACTCTAAGAATAGTTCATTGAGCCACCAATTAGTCCCTTAATTTTATTTAAGCTGAGCAAGGCCCACACTAAAAGTCAGAAGAATGCGGTATCTACCCAGAGAGCCTGAGGGTGGAATAGAAAGAAGGAGGCACTCCAAGTTTGGAGACACAGATTCTAGTCCAGTTCCTCAAGCTGCATGACCTTCAGCAAGTCTCCTGTGTTGTTCAGGGCCCCAGTTTCTTTATAAGAGCAATGAAGAGTTTGGACTCAACAACTTATAAAGAAACATTCATTCTAATTGTCTATTGTGTGAAAAGAATGTGAGTTGTTCTAGAAAATATGAATCTGCTCCCCAATTGTCCTCCAAGCTCTGGTTCTAAATTTCAGTTATTATAGTTACTTCTTTCGAGGTAAATCATTGAGGAAGTCAGTTAATGCCGAGATGATGTCTGGAAGGAGTTTACAAGTTCATTGTTCAAATAGTATTTGTTGGGGGCCAACTACAACTACACATCAGGGATTGTGCTCACATTGGACTAGTGTCTTTGGAAAACAGAGTCCTTGTGTGCCCTTTTTGAATTTACAGGCCAACTTGGGGAAGCAGAGAGACAAATAGGAAATCCAACAGCATGATAAGTAGTATAATGAGAATGTTTAGGGAGATACGAGCATTTATAGGAGTAGCACTCAATAGGAAATCAAGGAAGGCTTCCTGGTGGCTATGATGTCTCAAGGGAGACTTGAAGCATGAGTAGGAGTATGTCAGATGAAAAGGGATGGGAGGAAGATTTCAGGTAGGGTAATTTGCATACGTGAATATTTAGACCCAGAGAAAGTCCAGAGGGACTGAGGAACTTAAAAGAAATCCAGTATGGGAGGATCATAGTACCTGTTGGGGAGGGTGGGGACTCTTGATAAATGAGGATAGTAATTCAAGTTCTTTGGCTCTTGAGTTACTTTTGGACAAGTTGAGCTTCAAGTAGCTAGTACATAGGAGGAGCTTAATAAATATTTATTGAATGAATGAACATGTAAGTGAAAATGTCTAATAGGTACCTGGCAAAGTGGACTTCCTAGTCAGGAAAGAGAGGTTGGTTGGAGATTTCTATTTTGAAGTTTTCAATGTATATATGAAAGTAAAAACACAAGGAGTGGTTGTGGTCATCCAGGAGAAGGTATGCAGAGGAGGGAAGAGGGTCTAGGGGCTGAATCCTGGGGTACCCACACCTGAGAGGAGGGAGAGGAAGAGGGGCTCTCAGAAGAGCCTGAGCAGGAAGGGCCATTGTAATAGGACTAAACACTAAGCCCCTGAAGTCAGCTCTCTGGGGGCAGAGGTTTTTGTTCTGTTTATTTTGGGATGCCTGCTGTTGACCAGATTATGCCCCCCTACCCACCCAAATTCACATATTGAAGCCCTAACACTCAATGTGACTGTATCTGGAGATAGGGTCTTTGGGAGGTAATTATGGTTAAATGATGTTTTAAGGCTGGGACCCTACACTGATAGGACTGTGGCCTTATAAAAAGAGCTCTCTCTTTTTCTGTCCTCCTCCTTCTACCTCCTCCAGGACCCACCCCAACCCCACACTGAGAAAATAAATCGCTGTTGTTTAAATCACCCAGTCTATGGTATTTTGTTACAGGAGCCTGAGCTGACCAAAACAGTTCTCCGCACTTAGAAATGGTCCTGGTAAATACAGCTAATCAATATTTTTTTGAGTGAATTGAATGAATGAGTCATTCACTGGTATGCTTATAAATGCATTACTCCCTCCACAGTGTGATTGTCATTGAGCAGGTTGGGAGAAGGGAGGAGCTCTCGCAAACATGGAAGTCCTGGGTGCTTAGGGAGAATGGGAGGGTGCCGTGGTCACAAAATCGGAAGAAAGAGCTGAAAGGCTGAAAGGCTGAAAATGCTAAACTGCTCAAATCTCCTCTGTCTTTTTTTTAAAAAAAATCATTTGGCTAGGCTGGCTCTGAAATTGGGGATGGTTCTTGGTTGATTATGTGGTGTGTGTGTGTGTGTGTGTGTGTGTGTGTGTGTAAAGGCCCTTCTTAACATTAGATAGGACTATCTGAATCTAAGTGAATTTAGGCACAATCTAGATATTGCTCTTCATAGAGAAATAATACTCTAAGCTGGCAATGAAATTCCTCAAGTAAACAACAGATAAAGGGAAGGAGAGGGACACAGTGTAACAATAATTGGAATAATTGGAATTCTTGTATCACTCATGGCACTTACAGTGAAAGTACTTTCTAAATTGTCTTCTATTACATGCAACATAGGTACATTATATAAAAAGATCCTAAAATATTGTTAAAAAGAAATTTTCCCAGAAAATGTAAGATAAAAGTTACTAAATTCTATTAAGCTTGCAAGTTAAATCCAAATCATTCATTGACTCATAATCAAGAACAGTCATGCTGCCTGACAACCGAAAAATTCAAACTGTCTTCATCAAGTCCTGGGTGGGAAGCCAGGAAATGGGATCTGAGATCACAGGCTTTGTGAGAGTCAGGGTCTTTGGCTTGATTCTTGGTCACAAATCATGCATTTTTTTCCTTGGAGAGATAGTGGGAAAGAAAAGGCTGTTTAAAAACATGTTAAAGAATACTGATTCCATTTGGCTTCTTGTTAATGTGTACCCTTGCAGACTTGGGTAAAACTTGATCACGTTAAAAGCCATTGTACTTAAAAAGATTCATGACTAGAGTGTTAGGACAATTCTGTGGCCTTGAGGGTCCCATTGCAGCAAGAGGAGTCTGACTGAGAAGAGGATAGCTCCGTCCTTTGATGCCTAGTAACCTGCATGCCCAGCACTTTGCTGGCTGGGCCACTGGTAGGAAATGCGGTACATGCACTTCAATCTGTAAGAGATCATGGTCCAAAGAGATCATAGATTTATTTTGCCACCTGGCCCAGATGGTGATAGAAATCAGGACAATAGTTGCCTAGAGGGGTTGGGAGTTTATTAGAATGGGACACAAAGGGAAATTTCTGGGGTGATGGAAATACTCTATACTTTCATTGGGATGATTGTTACATGGACATATCCATCTGTCAAATTCATCAAATGGTATGCTTTAGATACATGTATTTCATTGTATATAAATTTTGCCTCAAGAAACAAAAACTCAAGGTCAGGTGAAAAAAGTCCAGGAGCTAATCAAAAACCCTTAAAATAAGTGACCAAACTATTTGTGAAAATGAGCAGAAACTTAAAGGGAAATTCTTCGTTATTTTTCCACATTAGAGGAAAATTGATGGTATCAGATAAATGCTCAAAAATAAGCTTCCAAACAGAGCATTTATAATCAGTACAATAATAAGTTTTAACACAGACAAACCTTCATGTCTCAGAGTGAAGGAACCATTTCTAGTAGTATAAGCTATTACGGAGATAGTTCCACATTTATTTTCTTTCATGTTTCTTTTGGAGGAATAATGTTTTTGTAAATGTAAAATGCTTTTAATGGAGCTAGAGAAGAAGCTATGTTTGGTCATAGTATTATCTGCTTACGAACTAAAAATTCAGAGCTCTCTTGTGAATCATGCTGCCAAGAATTGCAGACTTAAGCCTCGAGATTGTACGAATTTAAATTTTGACTTTATGGCCTCAGTTGGCATGAAGATACAAAGATAATCTTCTAGCAAAAACAGTTTTGAAAGACCAGGCGTGATGGCTCATGCCTATAATCCCAGCACTTTGGGAGGTTGAGGCGGGTGGATCACCTGTGGTCAGGAGTTCAGGACCAGCCTGGCCAACATGGTGAAATCCTGTCTCAACTAAACATACAAAAAAATTAGCTGGGTGTGGTGGCGGACACCTGTAATCCCAGCTACTTAGGGAGGCTGAGGCAGGAGAATCGCTTGAACCCAGGAGGCAGAGGCTGCAGTGAGCCGAGATCACACCAGTGTACTCCAGCCTGGGTGACAAAAGTGAAACTCTGTCTCAAAAAAAAAAAAAATGGTAGAATGTCACATGGAAAGTTAACTTTTAGAGATAGTAATCCAGACACCTATAATATTACATTGTCCTTTTAAGTATCTATATCAATAAATTAACCAACATTTGTTGACTTAACATGGCCAGGGACAGTGCTGGGTGCTTATAATTCCCAAGTAATTCTAGCCAGACCTTGTCCTCAAGGAGCTTATGAGCAGCATGAGGAGATAGAAAACAGATAAATAACTCTAATTCAGGAAGAATTTGATAAATGCATGATAACTACTACTAGAATTCAGAGGAGAGGAAATTTTCTTTGAATAGAGACTAAAGGAAGGAATAATGAATGTGGTAGCATTTGGGCTGGACCTATTACAAGAGGCATGCTTTCCCCTGACAAGCCAAGAAAGTGGTAATTTAAGGTAGAAGAAAAGAAAAGCCTTGAGTTCTTGGAGTATTAAAATTTTGCTTGGCTGAAGCATAGGTTACAGTCGGAGGAGATGGACTAGGAAGGATCGTTATGGGCAGAGAGGAAGCCCTGAATTCATGGGGGAAGCTATGATTTGGGTTAAAGACAGAGCTGGGTCATGTCAAGATGGATCCTGAAGCAGTAAAAAAAATCCAAGAAAGTAAACAGGTTGCAGGGTTTAGGATGAAGTCTGGGAGGAAAGGGCAGAGTGGTCCTTAGGAGGCCATTAGGACAGGTAAGGTAATGGGTCTCAAAGGGAGTGGCAGAAATGCAATGGAAAAAGAGAGATTGTAAAGCTAGAAGGCTCAGGAATTGCCTCTTGATTAGGTGTGGAAGGCAAGGGAAAATCAGCCCTCGAAGAAGACAGTGAGATTTTAATCTGGGTGACTGGAGAGACAGTAATGCTGGGCACAGACACGGGGAAGTTGAGAGGAACACCATGTTTGAGAATGGTGACTCATATTTGAACAAGCCAGCAATGCCCAGCAGACTGCTGGAAAAGTGGGGCTGGAGACACATTCAACGGAGGAGTCAGATCAATCTTTACCCTTCTTCACCTGAGACAGCCAGTAAGTCACGGCTGGAACGTGTGTGTCCAGCAGGAGAGGGTAGGGAGGGAAGCCAAGAGAGCTGGGAGCCCAAGAGTGAAGTTTTTGCCAAAGGCACAAGAGGAAAGTTGGCGTAGCACAGTATACGTTCCCACCCATGCTCACCAAGCCCAGGGACAAGGCTCACCAAGATGAGTTTGGAAGAGAATGCTGGAGAGAAAGTGGTTAAGAAAACTGCCTTTACTGAACTTCTTGGGCTAACTTTGATTGTAAGTCTCTGAACAATCAAAGCCTGTGAGGAGACAGCCAACCTTCTTATTCTTCCTATGTCAATAGTGAACAATTGCAGATCCCCTTTCCTTTCCTTCTCCTTTCCCCTGTTCCTCTCTCCTCCCTCCCTGAATACTCTTGCTTTTTTCTGGGACTGGTCTAGAGCATGGGTGGCCATTGTTGGCCTACAGGAGGCATCACTGTCACCAACAAAGGGTAACAGTCTTTCTTTTCAATATTTATTTATATCCAATATTTATTTTCAATACTGACTATGGAGAGAGCTCTCCTGTGCTCAAACACTGCAATGTTGGGGGTCTTTCAAAGCACAAAAACATATATTTGCATGATGGCATCATTAACATTTTTATGGCTTTCTATTTCTTTTTTGTACTGGTCTCAAGAGCCACTCATAAATCTCTCAGTAACTGCATAGTGTCCCAGGGCCAGAGACCGGCCACTCCTGGCATTGTGATTAGAGTCATTTAATATCCAAGGTGGTGACTAATGTCTGGCAACAAAGGCTCCATTGGGTGTCATGTGTCCTGGGACCCTGAGCGTGGGCACTCTAGGAGCACCTCAGTATTGCGTGTTAGTACTATGGCCGAGAGAATAGTTGAGAAAGTGGTCAAGAGGTGGATCCATGTGAACGCCACTGGGAAATGAGAGACCTCTTTCCCGATCACGGTCAGTGCAACTCGAAAGCCTAAAATCAGTTTAAAACAAAGGTATCTACCTTTATCTTATGTTCATATCCTAGGCTTTTAATAATACGTATTTTTCACATGTTTACAGAAAGCGGTCAACTGAGCTATTCGTGGAAAGGTTTGTGGGTTTGGTTAACGAAGTGGAGGAGTATTACATTTCAGCTGGAAACACATCCCTAGAATGCCAAAACATTTATTCCAAAGTCTGGTTTCCTGGTGCAATCGGAGGCGTGGCAATGCCTCTGTTCGGAGACTGGGGGCTAGGGCCAGTAAGGCATTTGATCCACATGTATCCCAGAAGGCTTTTATTGTTAAATTATATTCTTTCGGAAAAACCACCCATGTCCTATTTTGTAAACTTGATATCCATACACTTGACTGGCATTCTATTTTAGCCGTAAGACTATGATTCACAGCAAGCCTGTTTTTCCTCTTGCTTGGGGTGGCAGCAGAAAGCATAGGGTACTTTCCAGCCTCCAAGGGTAGGGGCAAAGGGGCTGGGGTTTCTCCTCCCCAGTACAGCTTTCTCTGGCTGTGCCACGCTGCTCCCTGTGAGCAGACAGCAAGTCTCCCCTCACTCCCCACTGCCATTCATCCAGCGCTGTGCAGTAGCCCAGCTGCGTGTCTGCCGGGAGGGGCTGCCAAGTGCCCTGCCTACTGGCTGCTTCCCGAATCCCTGCCATTCCACGCACAAACACATCCACACACGCTCTCTGCCTAGTTCACACACTGAGCCACTCGCACATGCGAGCACATTCCTTCCTTCCTTCTCACTCTCTCGGCCCTTGACTTCTACAAGCCCATGGAACATTTCTGGAAAGACGTTCTTGATCCAGCAGGGTAGGCTTGTTTTGATTTCTCTCTCTGTAGCTTTAGCATTTTGAGAAAGCAACTTACCTTTCTGGCTAGTGTCTGTATCCTAGCAGGGAGATGAGGATTGCTGTTCTCCATGGGGGTATGTGTGTGTCTCCTTTTTCTTTCAGGACTTGTAGGATTCTTTGTGCTATTTGCATATAATTTGGCAGGTTCAGATTTTTTAAGAGCCCTATGAAGTGCTTTTTGCATGTGTTTTAAAAAGGCATTTGAAAATTGAAAGTGTGATTTATGGAAATTAAATCATCTGTAAAAAATTGCTTTGGAAAGTAATGATTGCTGGCCATAAAGGGAAATATCTGCGATGCACCTAATGTGTTTTTAACCCTTTATTTGCTGACAATCTATAGTCATTAATGCTAAACTCGATTTTGGCTTCAGCTACATTTGCATATTGTCCAACAATGGTCTGTTTTTGTAAGAATTAGATAAAATGTATACTTGATATAAAATAGTCAAAAATGTAACTCTTAGTAACAGTAAGCTTGGCATTTAGATAGACCATGAACACTTTGTCAGATACTCTGTTGGGTGTTTGGGATAGCAATTAAAACAAAGTATTGATAGTTGTATCCGAGTCTATTAGGCTGCAGCAAAGGAAGTTTATTAAAAAGTATAAACTATCCAAGATTATAGACGCATGATATACTTCACCTATTTTTTGTCTCCTTAATATGTATATATATATATACACACACATATGTGTGTGTGTATGTGCGTGTGCATGCTTAACTTTTAATTCAGTTAAAAACTTTTTTCTATTTGTTTTTCATCTGGATATTTGATTCTGCATATCCTAGCCCAAGTGAACCGAGAAGATCGAGTTGTAGGACTAAAGGATAGACATGCAGAAATGCATTTAAAAAATCTGTTAGCTGGACCAGACCGACAATGTAACATAATTGCCAAAGCTTTGGTTCATGACCTGAGGTTGTGTTTGGTATGAAAAGGTCACATTTTATATTCAGTTTTCTGAAGTTTTGGTTGCATAACCAACCTGTGGAAGGCATGAACACCCATGTGCGCCCTAACCAAAGGTTTTTCTGAATCATCCTTCACATGAGAATTCCTAATGGGACCAAGTACAGTACTGTGGTCCAACATAAACACACAAGTCAGGCTGAGAGAATCTCAGAAGGTTGTGGAAGGGTCTACTTTGGGAGCATTTTGCAGAGGAAGAAACTGAGGTCCTGGCAGGTTGCATTCTCCTGATGGCAAAATGCAGCTCTTCCTATATGTATACCCTGAATCTCCGCCCCCTTCCCCTCAGATGCCCCCTGTCAGTTCCCCCAGCTGCTAAATATAGCTGTCTGTGGCTGGCTGCGTATGCAACCGCACACCCCATTCTATCTGCCCTATCTCGGTTACAGTGTAGTCCTCCCCAGGGTCATCCTATGTACACACTACGTATTTCTAGCCAACGAGGAGGGGGAATCAAACAGAAAGAGAGACAAACAGAGATATATCGGAGTCTGGCACGGCGCACATAAGGCAGCACATTAGAGAAAGCCGGCCCCTGGATTCGTCTTTCGCGTTTATTTTAAGCCCAGTCTTCCCTGGGCCACCTTTAGCAGATCCTCGTGCGCCCCCGCCCCCTGGCCGTGAAACTCAGCCTCTATCCAGCAGCGACGACAAGTAAAGTAAAGTTCAGGGAAGCTGCTCTTTGGGATCGCTCCAAATCGAGTTGTGCCTGGAGTGATGTTTAAGCCAATGTCAGGGCAAGGCAACAGTCCCTGGCCGTCCTCCAGCACCTTTGTAATGCATATGAGCTCGGGAGACCAGTACTTAAAGTTGGAGGCCCGGGAGCCCAGGAGCTGGCGGAGGGCGTTCGTCCTGGGACTGCACTTGCTCCAGTCGGGTCGCCCGGCTTCACCGGACCCGCAGGCTCCCGGGGCAGGGCCGGGGCCAGAGCTCGCGTGTCGGCGGGACATGCGCTGCGTCGCCTCTAACCTCGGGCTGTGCTCTTTTTCCAGGTGGCCCGCCGGCTTCTGAGCCTTCTGCCCTGCGGGGACACGGTCTGCACCCTGCCCGCGGCCACGGACCATGACCATGACCCTCCACACCAAAGCATCCGGGATGGCCCTACTGCATCAGATCCAAGGGAACGAGCTGGAGCCCCTGAACCGTCCGCAGCTCAAGATCCCCCTGGAGCGGCCCCTGGGCGAGGTGTACGTGGACAGCAGCAAGCCCGCCGTGTACAACTACCCCGAGGGCGCCGCCTACGAGTTCAACGCCGCGGCCGCGGCCAACGCGCAGGTCTACGGTCAGACCGGCCTCCCCTACGGCCCCGGGTCTGAGGCTGCGGCGTTCGGCTCCAACGGCCTCGGGGGTTTCCCCCCACTCAACAGCGTGTCTCCGAGCCCGCTGATGCTACTGCACCCGCCGCCGCAGCTGTCGCCTTTCCTGCAGCCCCACGGCCAGCAGGTGCCCTACTACCTGGAGAACGAGCCCAGCGGCTACACGGTGCGCGAGGCCGGCCCGCCGGCATTCTACAGGTACCCGCGCCCGCGCCGCCCGTCGGGGTGGCCGCCGCGCCCGGCAGGAGGGAGGGAGGGAGGGAGGGAGAAGGGGGAGCCGAGGGAGCTGCGGGAGCCGCGGGACGCGCGACCCGAGGGTGCGCGCAGGGAGCCCGGGGCGCGCGGCCCAGCCCGGGGGTTCTGCGTGCAGCCCGCGCTGCGTTCAGAGTCAAGTTCTCTCGCCGGGCAGCTGAAAAAAACGTGCTCTCCACCCACTTACCGTCCGTGCGAGAGGCAGACCCGAAAGCCCGGGCTTCCTAACAAAACGCACGTTGGAAAACCAGACAAAGCAGCAGTTATTTATGGGGGAAAACACCTCCAGGCAAATAAACACGGGGCGCTTTGAGTCACTTGGGAAGGTCTCGCTCTTGGCATTTAAAGTTGGGGGTGTTTGGAGTTAGCAGAGCTCAGCAGAGTTTTATTTATCCTTTTAATGTTTTTGTTGAATGTGCTCCCCAATTTTCCTTTCATCTAGACTATTTGATTGGAAATATGTCAGCTATGATGATGACTTTCTGGGAAGCGATTCCTGTCACCCGCTTTCCCCTCCTCCCCACCCCACGTCCTGGGGCTTTAGAGAGCGATTGGGAGTTGAATGGGTCTGATTTCGGAGTTAGCTGGCTGAGTCCGCGCTGGAGCGGATTGCTGGCATGTGACTTCTGACAGCCGGAAATTTGTAGGTGTCCCGCGAGTTTAAAACAAGCCATATGGAAGCACAAGTGCTTAAAAATAATCTCCTGCCAGCCCAGTGACGAGCCTGTCCCACCCGGGGAGAATGCCCCGGAGTGGCGTGCGGGTCAGCCAGGGTCTGCGCCTCGCAGCCACTGTGGAAGGAGCGCGGCCGGTCCAGGACACAGGAGACCACTTTGTGACTTCAATGGAGAAGGTTGTGTGTCCTCATTTTAATTTTTTTCCCGACAAGAATTGTTCTTTCTCCCTCTCCTCTCCCTCCCATTTTCTCTTGCCCAGTTTCTCCTTTTGTTTTTTGTTTTTTGTTTTCCTGATGGGCCTGCAGAGGGATTAGGTGGGCGCTTCTGGTGAACACCTTCCTAGGTGGCCACGGGACAGGTGTACCCCGGACTGGGTTTGGAAGCTTCAGGGCGCCACATGGCTGGGTCCTGAATTAGGCATTTCCCAACTGTACACTGGTATCCGGACTGGTGTCCCTATATCTTTCTGCCTTGTAAGCCGTGGACCAGTTTTTGTTCAGTATTCTGTTTCCAGGGATATTTACAGCAGAAGGAAGGGGACTAAAGTGCAGTTTGGCCCCAGAGGATACTGAAGGGCAGATTCTGGGGGTATTCAGCGTGCATCTTCAGCCGCCTTAGAGAAATTTAGAGCATCCCACAGCCACGCAGATCCAAGCTGTCTTTACTCAAAAGACAAACAATGAACAAAACTTTTAAAAGTTGGCATATTTCAAATTAATTTTACTTGTTTTAATTTAGGGTTAAAGCAGAGAAAAAGGATTTCTTCTGCCCACCTTTTTTTTTTTAAATGGAAGAACAAAGTACAGCGATTAAGTCTAATTCCACACAACATTTAAAACTGCTTGATGTGAAGGAAGGCACTGGTATGATGTGAATTCCATAACCTTGTGATGGACTCCAGAAACCATTTTCTTCCCTATTTAATTTTCAGTTCTTTTATTGCAAATTAATGCTGCTGAATTTCAATGGGCACTAATGAGACTGCTCCTTGGTAGATTATTTACTGCCTTGCTAATAATTACAAAGTGAACCTGGTCAAATACAGAGGGGATCGCATCTTATTCAAAATTGTTCATCATCCCAGTGATAAGTAGTATCACTGTAATATGCCCTATCTTACACTTTTTGCATTACATGATATTCAAACACTCTTAGAATAATAAAAAAGAGACAAGGAACTTAAAAATTAAAAAAAACTTGCACAAATGGGACTCTGTGTGGAAATTCAGTTTTAGAATGATTTTTCCTGTGTTTTGTTTCCTGGATTATCTTTCCTCTTTTGTTAGAATTCTGCCTGTTATTATCCAGCAAGGAAAAGAAGCATCTATGCAAGTTCTTCATATGGACAGATATTATTTAGTATTTTTCCCCCTCAGTTTTTCTGCTTAAATGACTCTGGGTATAAAGGAAAGGATTGATTGGGCTGTTTTAGGAAACTTTAAGTTTCTTAAGTAGTTCTCAAAAGTTTTGGGGCTGAAAGCAGTGTTTTCAAACTGCTTGTCATGACCCAGAGGGTCATGAAATCAGTTTAGTGAGTCTAGAATATTTTTTAAAAGGACTAAAATGGAAAGGAATATAGTAGAAAATATCAGAGTGCATGGTATTTCGTAAGGATAAGTTTTGTTTCCTGAAAATCTGTTTCAATTATATGTGCTTCTGTGTGCTGATTGTGATGTAAAATGTATTTCTTACTGTGGATTGAATTCAAAGAAAAAATTAGAAAGCTAATGGCCTAAAATATTATATGTTCAGTAGAAAACAAAAAATTCAGGCAAGTGGCTGGTTGTTTTTACCTATACAAATCAAAAGGCTATTTTGATTGTCTTCATTTTCCCCTTATAAATTAGGTTGGTGTCTTTAGTCAGTTAGGCTAAGTTTTACCATCTGATTCTTAACTTTTCTATTGTAGAATGGTGCTGTCATGTGGACTGTCCTCCCGAGTGTCCCACTGGATGTTCAGGGAATTTATGTGAAGGTCACGTCATTTAGCATTGAGATGCTGTGGTTACCTTCTTCCATTTCTTCCATAATATGCAGCCACATCTATGTGTGAAGAAATGTAATAGATAAAATTTCTCTGGGCGCATAATAATGTGAGAAAGATTGTCACATGTCCCAGCAAATTGTTATTAATATAAATTTGTTACTTGGCAAGCTGAGATTTTGCAAGATGTTACTCAAAATTTCACAATGAAGGAAACAGGGAGTCATCTTATCCTGGGTTCCTTTTTTAGATTTCAAACAACTTAGGAACTTTGAATAAAACGGAAGATGAAGCTTAACTATATCAACTATCCTTTTTAAAGTTCAAATTAGGAATTTAATGCTGCATGCTTATTTCAGTTTTATTACTCAGTATTCTTAAAAGTTAGACATCTCTCACTTCTCCAAAAAACTTGGCAAATGTATAAACCTTTTGCATCAAAATCAATGCCCTGCTAATTTGTATCCTGGCCATCTGCATATTTTGGACAACTAATTTTTCCACTGGTGATCATTTGAAACTCTTTCTCAACTTTGAATAGAGACTGATTTCCAAAGTGAGATTTAAGTGACTAAGTTTCAAGTTTCCGATACATTTTTCCTTTTACTTAGATAACATTTCAGCCCCCTTCCTTTCTGATCTTACTTTTTTATTAATTTAAATTGTTACTGATTACCTGACACTTTGTGCTGGTCTAAGAATAGTCCAAAGAGTCACATATTCCCTGGTGAATGAGCATATTTTCGGATGAAAACGGAATCACATCTTCAATCCCCATTTCATTTTCACCTCCTCCATGTGGCTTGTACCTGTTTGGAAGAAAGCTCCTGAAGGATAATTGCCACTTATTCTAATCTTTCTCACACTCATTTAATTTGGATCCCTGGCTAAAGTTGTTATTTACTTTTGTGATTATACTTAGTCTATGACATTCATAATTTGGGAAAATTCTCAGGTTTGAGAATTTTGGCGGCTTGGGATTTCTTTTAGTTTCTTATAGTTTTAAGGATATGTAAGACAGGTGTAAGAAACTGCCAAGGGGAGGAACCATAGATATCAGGAAAAACTAGAAAAGATGCCAGACTTACCATTAATGAATGATGAGACAATAGTAACTTTGTTAAGTGAGATTGTATATGTGAAAGTGGTATAGAAACTAAACAAACATTGGGTGTTTTTATTATTTTACTCACATGTTAATATTTGTTTTGGTGCTTTCATAGGCTAAAAAGCAGGGAAATAACAGATTCAAGTGGTCAGGAATTTTGTTATAAATATAGAATGATGATTATATGAAATCTTTTCCTGTGAAAGTCAAATTTAAGTAAAATCTTTATCACCATCTGCAACATTTGTCTGCAGCCTGGCTTACCAGGTTATCATAAAGAACATTTATTTTACAGATACATTAAAAAAAGTCAAAACCCTGATTATGTGTAAACAATTTTACATAAGGAAATATATGAATTTTAATTATATTTTTCTAAAATCCGTACTCAGCATGAAATTAATACATCTTAACCCCTCCCTGTGACTTCATTATTATTTTTAATGTAACTTTAGAAGAACCCAGTAGAGAGAGCAGCGTGCTAAGTGTGTTTCTTTCTTTTCCAGACAACTTTGAATGGAGAGGAGCAAATTAGTCTTTTGGTTTAATTCTGTCTCAGTTTGCTTATCTAAAAAAAGGAAAACAGAGTGGCTACACTTGTTTAGAACCATATGCATACTCCAGAGAAAGATGCTCTATTAATCCAAAAAATACAGCCACTTGAAACCAGCCAAAGCGAAAGTGTAAGGGACTTCATGAAAAGAAGGAAGTTCACCAAAGTTATTGAGGGGTTTTATATTTTAAACTCCGCCAGTGAATTGACGTGTAATGTCACTTACAAAAAAAAAAAAAAAAAAAAGTATGTCTGAGCTGTTCGCTACTTCGTCTCTAAAATATACTCATACTGATCTCTGAAATCCCAGAATTTAAGTGGGCTGGAGGTTACGGGAAGCACCTTTATAATATCCTTAATCTCATGAGGGAAGAAACCATAATTGCTGAATTCTCTGCCTTGGATAATATCAGGAGGGACTCTGAAGAAAGTTTTGCAGTAATCAACAATGTTTTAAATTATGTGTATATTTTTAGATCACCTCAAAAAAATATAGGAAGCATAGAATGACAACTATTCTGGTCTCAACTGACACAATTTTATGTAGTTTAATAAAGTAATAATTTCAAGAAACGTGGGCAAATAAGAAAGAGTATGACTTTCTTAAAACCCGCTTGTAAGTGATGTGGTGGTGGTAATGATCCATGATTTTGATGATGCCGATGATGATGAAAATGAAGTTTTTGTCTCAGTTTGGGTAGGTGGTATTTCTGGATGCCTCCTATGGACCCTGGAGATGTTCATCCTATACAGAAATCCAATCCTTTAAATCTACTTGGCTCATTGTTTTAGAATTCTAATTCCATAGTCTGAAAATTTTAATAATGATATTACCAATAATATTAGAAACTTATTAAGTACCTATAATTGCTACACAAAAAATTTAAAAGAACCCAAAATTCCAAGCAAGACTGAAAATTTTTTGTCTCTCCTCTGAACTATTTAGAGGGACAAATTAGTTTGTTCTTATAGCATCTACTTTAAATAAATGTGCCATCTTTAGTAAGATAGTAGACTTTTTTGTTTGGTAATGTTCTATTTTTTGGAGATCCTATGAGTTACACTTGGGAAAATTATAAAAGTTCACTTAAAGTTAATAAAATCCATTAAGTAATGTTCAGAACTAGACATTTCCAAATGAGCCCTTGAAAAGCTCACGTGGGTTCTTTTTGAGAGTTCCCCAAATGTTGTCAACCCCAGGAGGAATGGAAGACCTCTGCAGTTTTGTTATTCAGATTCTCATCTCCTTCTCAGAAGCCGTAGAACTGGCCGGGCCCTAAGGTCCACGCTCCTTGGTTCCAGTTCTGTCTTCCATCCTTCGGTCCCGGGCTCATTCTGCCTGTTCCTAAACAGTGGCAAGTTAGGGGCCCCAGCAGCCAACTTGTGCATACCTGGCACTACTTCCTGGGCAGTTTTCTTGGCTCCTTGACTTGTTGGGCAGCTTGGGATTTCTTTTATGGCCCTGAAAGCAAAAGACAATGTTCTCTTTTAGTTTCCTGCAATTAAATGATGTTAGAAATAGTCATCTTTGCTTTGGCGTACTTCCTCTTTCTTCTGCAGGTCTTTTAGAATTTTGAGTCCATTCTCATATTTTCTTGTTTCATTTGCTTTATTTTCTAATACATAGAAGTTTAAACTCCCTTTAAAGAGTTTTTGGCCTCTTTTACCCTATTAAGCTTTCTTTTTTCTTTTCTGTTTTAGTTGTTCCATCTGTGTATTCTCAGATATTTTTCTTTCACCTTTTCTGGTTTATTTCTTTATTGACCTGTCTCAGCTGTTATTTTAATGAAATTTGGAACGGGGCTAAACAGAGTTCCTACCTCAGCCAGTATAAGAATATACCGTAATAACTCAGAGTGGTATTAACTAGATTAAAAGTTTCAAAAAGTGATGTTTTCCTTGTCTCTGAGGATAGAAACTTCAACAAAATAAAGAAGAAATTTTCAATTAGTAGAATTTCTTTGAAAGTTTGTTCATTCATTCATTTGGCTACCTTATTCCAAACTGAGTCATTCATTGAGGGCTTAGACTATATAAAGTGTGGTTTTGTTTTCCCAGCAGTTCATGCAACAGCATTGCACCTAGCAGCTGGGAAGTCTTATAGCATGAATAGGTGAGATTCTAATACCAGAATCTCCTGCATGTGTAAACTAACAGTGTAGTCTTGACTGTTGTCTCCCAGTAAACTTGGTTTCAGGAGTTTTAGATCCATGTGAACGTGTACAAGGCATTTTTGCTAACTGTAACTTCCCACTTAATCAACAAAAACAAAAACACTCATTTCTGAACATTCAGTGCATTCATGATTAATCTTACTTACACCACAAAGGTATTTTTCAATGGTGATTTTGCGGGGGTGGGGTAACAGTTTCGAAAGCGACATTGTCAGAAACATAGTTGATTTTAAAGGTTCTTTCTGGTGACTTTGATTTCTGCTTTTTTAGAAGACCTTACACAAAGTTGTATTTATTTCTCCTGGAATATTTCAAGCAATTCAGAGTGAAAGGGTATACATTCCAATTTGCGTATGAGATAAAATTTAGTTACATTGAGAAGCTATTTTCTTTAGTTACAGGGAAAAAATTGTAGGGCTTTTGGAAGCCCCTTTGATTTCTAATAGGAGGAATCCCTGAGCACTGGTCCAAACAGAAATCATCTCTTCTTCATTGCTGTATTTCCCTCAAGCTCTTAGCAAAGTGCATGGCACGTGAAAGCCCGGAGAAGCTGTTGGTTGAAAGAATGGATGGTGGTGGGCAGGAAGCATCAGGGACATGGTTTGCTTCAGTCTATTGGCTGGGAGAAAGGCCATTTAGGAAGGGATCCTTAGATGCCACTGGAAGAATGTGGGAAGTTTGTGAATCTCTCTTTCTCAGGAACAAAAGTAGAAAAAGGACTCCGCACAGCATTCCAAGTACAGTCGGCCCTCATTATTCATGGATTCTGTATTTGCAAATTCGCTGACTTACTGACGTTTATTTGTAACCTTCGAGTCAATACTCACGGTGCTTTCTCAGTCCTTTGCAGACATGTGTGGAATGGCAAAAAAATTTGAGTTATATGACGTATATGTTCCCAGCTGAGGCTGAGCAAGGCTCACTTCTCCTTGCAGCCCTCAGACTATAAACAAGTGTCCCTCTTGCTATCTACTTCGTGTTATGATTTTTGCATTTTCATAATCCCTGTTGATGATTTTGCTGTTTAAAATGGCCCCTAAGCATGGTCCTGAAGTACTGTCTAGGGATTCTAAGACAAGGCTCTGACGTGTCTTAAGAGAAAATACGTGTTTGATAAGCTTTATTCAGGCATGAGTTACAATGCTGTTGGCCATGAGTTCAATGATGGTGAATCAACAGGATATATTAAATACAGTGTTTTTGAACAGAAAAACATATAAAACAAGGTTATGTATTAATGAGTTGGCAAAAATGCTGTGACCAAAGGCTCCCAGGAACCTACCCTGTTCTCCTCTCAATGCAATGGTTCAGTATTTGCTAATTCAGTGTTTGAGGCGACTTTATAGAACATGAGTACCACGAATAATGAGAATCGATTCTATATAATAGAGTGATGAAAGCACAGGTCTGGGAGCCAGCAGCTATATTTCTATTCTGGCGTGACTCCTGTGTAGTTGTCATCACTGGCAAATTGCTTAACTGTGTGCCTCAGTTTCCTAATCTGTAAAAGCTACATCGTTTGGATGATGTGAGGATTAAACAAATTCATAGATGTCTAGGGCTTATAACATTCCTGGCACATAGCAAGCCATTATTTCTTATTACTGCTTCGGAAGGGAATTGAGTACTATACCCTGAAGAAGGTGAGTATGGGAATTCTCTACGGGTCTGGAATGTCCCTATATTTGTTTATTTTGCCTTCAAGTGACTAACTTTAATACCCTATTGTGATTAGAAGTTAAACTTCTGCAACCAAAAGGAAGCAGGAAGCTAGTATTTCTTGAAGTGCTTATTACATGCCAGGTACTGTGCTACAAAAACAAAACAAAACAACTGTAAAAAAAAACTTCAAATTTGGCTGCGTGCAGCTGCTCATGCCTGTAATCCCAGCACTTTGAGGAACCGAAGGGAGGATTGCTTGAGTCCAGGAGTTCCAGACCAGCCTGGGCAACATAGTGAGACCCTGTCTCTACAAAAAAACAAAAACAGAAACAAAGACACTCCAAATCAGTAAAAATTAATCAGTCAATAAAAAGAGTGAGGGGCATTAAGTATTGTGGACTGAAGCAATCCCAGAGAGGGAATTAATTGAAGCTGAGGTAAGCAGCTTATGGAGAAGCTATGATGTACAGAGGGCAAGGAAGGAATTTTTCTGTAATTTGGAAAAATGGGAACTGTGAGAAAGAAGGAGTTGGAAGCTCGTACTTAGGGAGCATCTACAAGGACGTCTTTTTCACGTTGGTTGGAATATCCAAATCAAGGATTATTTCAGAATCACCCAGATGATTAAAAAACTACTGAGATCCAGGTCGTATTTCAGCAGTTCTGACAATTGCTCTGGGTCGAAGCTTGAGTCAGTAGTTAAGAAAAACAACAAACAAAACAAATTTTGGGGCTTTTCTCACTGATTTACAGTTAAAGCTCATTTACTCTTCCTATGACTTTAGATGGAGGATATTTCCAAGTCTTCAGGATGGAGACATGGAGGGAAGTGAGACTAGTGATGTGCCTCAAGGTTTTGCTGTGTTCTAACCATGAGGAGCACTATTCAAACCCAGGTCTGCTAGATTTCCAAGTCTTCATTTCCTTGGGCCTCTTGGATTTCAGAAGCAGAGGGTAAAAGGAGTGCTGGGGAGAAAGATCACAGTAGCTTTCAATTCTACTCCTCAGCTTTCCAAAATAAGTTTCAAGACTGGCCGTTGCATTTGATATGGAATAAATACAAAGAAGGTAGATTGAAGGGTATGAAGATGCAGATTTTTGATACCAGATATGAAGATAACGTTAGGAAGCAACCTAAAACATGGACACAAACACACACCTGTGCCAGTTAGCCTGTATAATTCGATTTTTGTTAAGTGTTTAGATAACTGAAGGTAATTTAAGCCCTCATATCTTCCCTTCATAGGGTTCTTTTTCCTTCTGGTTCATCAGAGAGTTGCCACCAATTCAGGCTGTTAGTGGTACACATAACCTCTAGCATTGTTGATACAGCTATAAAATCCCAAATATCAGTACAATTGTTGATTGCATAAAATTTCCAGTTGCATGGTTGGGAAGTCCTGTAAGTTTGAATCCTTAAACCAGTCTTAAATGTGGAGGAGGACTCAATGAAAGCTCTCCTCGTGTCCTCCCTCTGACGTATTTGCAAAATCCTTTCCACAAATAGAATACTGTTTTTAATGCTTCCCCAGTCCAATTTTGTGTTGTAGAAGATGAATTTATGGATGAGGGAAGTGGCATTCAGGCACTCCAGCTTGGTATAGAAGCCCATGGTGTCTGGTCCTCAGTCCTCAAGCCCACTCATTTCCTCATGTGAACTCAGAATAAGCAGCTGAAAGCAAGTCTTCAAAATCTCAGAGATATGTATAAATGCAAGTGTTTGGGTGAGAAGTGAACATGGGTCTCCTCTAGTGCCCACACTACTTGACTAACAGGTTTTGGGCTCCACACAATGAGGGATTATCAACCCCTGTCCCAGAGCTCTCTGGATCTTGGTTCTTTGTTTTTGATGCTCAGCAATTGTGATCAATGAAACCAATGTTGCTTTTCTATCAAGAGTCCAACCCTTTTCTAAGAAGCCTGTGTTTGATATTAGGGAATAGCTAGCAAAGTTATCAAGTAACTTGTAGAAACATTCTTTTGCAAGAGTTCTTATACTGAATGACTGTAGTTGACAACAGTGCAGTACTGGTCATTTTCTAGGACATCTTAAAAACACTGATGAGAAGTTTCCTCTCAGATGTCTGTCATGTCATTCTTGCCTTTCTCTACACAGGGTCAATTTTCTCTTATTGCTTTTAGCTTTTGAGCTTTCAAACTCTAATTAATCATAAGCTACTAGAGTGTACTACCTAAAGTGTATATATACACATATATATATACACACACACACATATATATACCTGATATACATATATATATATAATATACATATATCATATATACTCCCCAACCTGATCTGGTTCTTCCTCTGCGTAAAAGACCTCAGGCCAGTCAGAGAAAACATGTATGTTCCATGGTGTGGCAATCAAGCCCTTGTACTTTGATTCCAATCAATCTCCTAACTATTACTCCAAGAAGCTCTTGTTGAAAGAGCCATGTTTAAATGGCATGTTCCTACGTTCTTCTTCATAGTGATCTTCATCTGTACCATGTACCCTTCTTTCTTCTTGTTCCATCTCTGTTAGGCTGATTCTACCCAGAAGTCAAGGTTCAGCTCAAATGCTATCCCTATCAGGTGAATTTTCCACCTGGCATTTGTTCGGTGTGCATTGTGTGCATACAGCACCTTTTCCCGGTACTTTTACTGTAATCACCAGATAATTCCTTTCATTTTAGTTGTAAATAGAGTTGTCTTCCCCCTCTATGGAATAGATTTTATTAATGTATAGAGCAGCAGTCCCCAGCCTCTGGACCATGGACTCGTACTGGTTTGGGGCCTGTTAGGAACTGGGCCGCACAGCAGGAGGTGAGCAGTGGGCATGCAAGTGAAGCTTCATCTGTATTTACAGCTGCTCCCCATCGCTTGCATTATGCCTGAGCTCCGCCTCCTGTCAGATCAGCGGTCGCATTAGATTTTCATAGGAATGCAAACCCTACTGTGAACTGTGCATGTGAGGGATCTGGGTTCTTCTTATGAGAATCTAATTCCTGATGATCTGTCATTGTGTCCCATCACCCCCAGATGGGACTGTCTAGTTGCAGGAAAACAAGTTCAGGGCTCTCACTGAATCTACATTATGGTGAGTTGCATAATTATTTCATTATATGTTACAGTATAATACTAGTAGAAATAAAGTGCACAATAAATGTGATGCACTGGAATTATCCCAAAACCATCCCCAGTTCCGTCTGTGGTAAAATTGTCTTCCATGAAACCAGTCATGGAACTGGTGCCAAAAAGGTTGGGGACCACTCTTATAAAGCATATTAGAGTAATTTCATAGATTTACTAATTCATTTATCGTATTCATTCACTCAGCAAGCATTACTGGATGTTGATCATGTACTGGCTTTGGTGGTAGGTACAGAGATTGGGAACATTGTCATCAAGGAGTTTATGGTTGAGTGAGGGAGATGACAAGTGGATAGACAATGAAAAAACAGTAGAATAAGAACTGTGATAGAAAAGAGACAGCCAGGAGCATTGAGGAGAGGCACTTACCCAGATGGAGGATCTTGGTCCATTGATATGGAGGTCAAAATGGTTTAATAGAGCAAGTGACCCTTTCAACCGAATTTTTTAAGAATGAGGATTTAGCCAGACAAAGAAGGGCAGGTGAGGTTGTGAAGAGGAACTGAGTGGTACTCTTCAGAGCTCCAGCCCAGTTCCTTGGACAGAATAAATGCTTACTAACTTATAGAGCTGAATATTGAATTAATAAAATAAGGGTAAACTGTTAAGAATCAGAGAAATAACTTGAAGAACACTGATAGCTAGTGTTTTTTGAACACAATGTACCAGGTGCCTTGCCGAAAACCTTAATGATCATCTTGTTTATACCTTACATTTCTCATAAGAGGCTGGTACTATTGTTATTCTCATTTTATGGGACGTAGAAACTAAGACTTGGAGAGGGGAAGTGACTTGCCCAAGGTCATACAACCAGTACTGGAGAATTAGGGATTCTAGATCTAGAATTTGGACTCTGGAGCTTAAGGTTTTAACCCACGACATTATGCAGAGAAATTGACAGGATTTTTCTGTTGCTGATCAATTTAGTTGGCAGTTAGTTTGTTAATTCCTTGTCTTTATTTTAGTTGTGACAATGCTTTCATCTTAGACTGTGTCCCGAGGCTGCTGCTTTTATTTTTATGGGAAATGGCTATTTTTATGATCCTTGCTAAAAGCATGTTTAAACAATTTTCCATTAAGTAGGGGGATGTTTTTCCTTCTAATATCAGAAGCCAATAAATGAAATTCTACAAAGACTTGCTGATAGCAACCTTAGGAATTTCTTTGCATATGAAACCCATCTGAGAACTTAAAATCTGGGTAAAATTATAGTGTAATTTGGTGCAATCGTCTCTTTGCACAAATAACATCATAAAATCACAGTATTGTCATCTAGGAGGGGCCTTAGACATGATGGAATCCTACCTTTTATATTTTCCAGGTGAAGAAATCAAAGTCTGGAAAGGTGAAGGAACTTCCCCCAAAGTTTCCCAGCTGGTAGAGACAGAACCAGGGCTAGGTCCTCTATTCTGACTCCTGACCACTACCTCACACCTAATAGATGGAGGCATGCCCAGTTCCTGTTCACCGAGGGCATCAGACCATGCCATGCTCATTGCTACTGTTCCAGCATTTATAGTAGAAGCTCAAGCAAGCAGGATGACAGAATACCTAATTCTGGTCACTACAACATTATAATGATGGCTAAAGTGAATGCCCCAGCCATGCTTGTCTAGACAGGCCATCTGTTTAATTGGTATATGGTACACGTGAGAATTTTTAACCTCTGTTTGTCGAGTCGGTGTTAGTTCTCTAGTGATGAATTATTTCCTATACTTCCATTTAGATTATTTACTCTTAATTTAATAACCATACATTGTTTACTTTGGTATTGAAGATTCCCTTGTTTTTCTTCTTTTTTTCTGTTTCCAGGGCTTAAAGGTTAGGAGTGACCTTGCCAGACTTCTCTGGAGACTTACACTGTCTCCTTTCAGATTTCTGAAGCAGTTGGGTGCTATTTTTAGTCCACTATCACCAATGTGAAAATGGAACTTGCATTATTTCATTATAGATATTTCACTTTAGTATTGACAGAATTAAAAAAATAATTTGATCTGTGCTTGATCTAGCAGCCAGGTTACGATAGACATTTTTAGTTACCTGGTCCACATGTTGAAAAACATGTGTCTTCTCTGAGACTAATGACTAAGCCCGATGTTGGTTATATACTGTTTACTATTAAATTTTCCCCTTGTAGTTTAATATTGTTCCAGGAAATGAAATGAAAGTTTAATAAGAATGGCAATTGATGGACCCATATGTCGGAAGTATAACTAATGTCCCCGTTACATGTGTTAAAGAAAGGCATGGCTGGTGGGTTGTAACTGTACTACACCAAGATGATTTGACACAACTTATTCTGTAGAGATATATATTTATCAGGATAGAATTTATAACTAAACAAAACTATAGCATTTTTTCACTTTGATTTCTTTTAAATGAGTCAAAGAACTGCTAGAATTGTCAGTTAAAAAATTTTAAAAGGAGATATGAAAAAATCTTACAATTCACAATGCTGTAAAGAGATAATGTAGGGATTAATATGTTCTTGATATCAATATTTTATGACTTTTATACATGTAGAAGCAAAACAATTTGAGGTAGGTGAAGTTAGTATGGACTTCTTGAGATTGTCCTTCACATTTCTTTTCTTTTCGGTGAAAAATTGAAGGCCAAAATGTATTTTCTTCTGGTTTTGAAAATACTATCAAGATCCTTGCAACAAAATGAGTTCCTCTAAGGAGCTGAAAACAAAGCTCACTCCCCTCGTGATACTCTGAGAGGCTTTGCTCAGCATCCTGCATTCTGGTGATTCCTTGGAGACAGATGATGCTAAACACAGGAAGATTAGGTCAATGGTAACTTTTTCTAAGTCAATATTTCTTCTCCTTGGGAGATGATCATTTTAAATCTTCCCGAAGTCCAGGCTAAACCTTTCTAATTGAATCTCCATGAAGGAGAGCTCCAGCAGGTGGAGAGGAAGTGAGAAAGAGAAATGAAAGCTGCACGCCTCATGATGCTGTGCCAGGGAGTTCTTAAAGGTGAGGGAGTTTCTTTTTGGTAACCTAAGCTATGTGAATCAGAAGGTTCATTAGCTTTTTTCTTTTTCTTTTTTGTAAACTCCTACATAATTTTAGTAAACAGGAACAGTAACCTAATGTGATATCCCACTGGCCCAAGACTTAGTGCATCTTCAAAGTTGCTTAATTATGTCCGAAACAGACTTTTGTCTCTTGATGAGAAAAGCATGGTTAAAAGTGTGATGATTTCCTATTGTCCTGAGCTCAGATCTGTAATTGCGGCCAGATTCATGCATCTCTGCTGCCTTCTCTTAGAAGAATCATATGTAGGCTTGTCAGATAAAACATAGGATGCCCAGGTAAACTGGAATTTCAGTTAAATAACAAATAACATTTTAGCATGTCCCATGCAATATTATACTAAAATATTATTTGTTGTTTATCTGAAATTCAAATTTAATTGAATGTCCTGTATTTTTGTTGGTTACATCTGGCAGCCCTAGCCATGCTGCCTTTCTGCTTAATGGGCTTAATTTTTTGAAGGCTGGAGGTTTTCTGTTATGGTGCCTGTTTCCACCTGCTTTTCTACCAGGAAAGGAGGCATGCTGATGTAGAATTTGCATCCTTATTTTTGTCATTATTATTGATTATAGTAGATGACATAGGTTTCGATTAAACATACAATGACATTGCTGTCATTCAGATAATTGTAATTATTGCTAATTGTAAAGAAGGATAATTTTTTTTGAAATGACTATTATTTGTTTTTTGGTTTTGTTTTTCTTTTTCTTTTTTTTTAAATTATACTTTAAATTCTAGGGTACATGTGCACAATGTGCAGGTTTGTTACATATGCATACATGCGCCATGTTGGTGTGCTGCACCTATTAACTCATCCTTTACATTAGGTATATCTCCTAATGCTATCCCTCCCCCCTACCCCCATCCAACGACAGGCCCCGGTGTGTGACATTCCCCACCCTGTGTCCAACTGTTCTCATTGTTCAATTCCCACCTATGAGTGAGAACATGCGGTGTTTGGTTTTTTGTCCTTGGGATAGTTTGCTGAGAATGATGGTTTCCAGCTTCATCCATGTCCCTACAAAGAACATGAACTCATCCTTTTTTATGGCTGCATAGTATTCCATGGTGTATATGTGCCACATTTTCTTAATCCAGTCTACCATTGATGGATATTTGGGTTGGTTCCAAGTCTTTGTTATTGTATATAGTGCCGCAATAAACATACATGTGCATGTATCTTTATAGCAGCATGATTTATAGTCCTTTGGGTATATACCCAGTAATGGGATGGCTGGGTCAAATGGTATTTCCAGTTCTAGATCCCTGAGGAATCGCCACACTGTCTTCCACAATGGTTGAACTAGTTTACAGTCCCACCAACAGTGTAAAAGTGTTCCTGTTTCTCCACATCCTCTCCAGCACCTGTTGTTTCCTGACTTTTTAATGATTGCCATTCTAACTGGTGTGAGATGATATCTCATTGTGGTTTTGATTTGCATTTCTCTGATGGCCAGTGATGATGAGCATTTTTTCATGTGTCTGTTGGCTGCATAAATGTCTTCTTTTGAGAAGTGTCTGTTCATGTCCTTCGCCCACTTGTTGTTGGGGTTGTTTGTTTTTTTCTTGTAAATTTGTTGAGTTCTTTGTAGATTCTGGATATTAGCCCTTTATCAGATGAGTAGATTGCAAAAATTTTCTCCCATTCTGTAGGTTGCCTGTTCACTCTGATGGTAGTTTCTTTTGCTGTGCAGAAGCTCTTTAGTTTAATTAGATCCCATTTGTCAATTTTGGCTTTTGTTGCCATTGCTTTTGGTGCTTTGGACATGAAGTCCTTGCCCATACCTATGTCCTGAATGGTATTGCCTGGGTTTTCTTCTAGGGTTTTTATGGTTTTAGGTCTAACATTTAAGAAGAAGGATACTTAAAGTATAAGGGAAAATGTTACAATGTATGAAGGGAACATCAAGAAATAGAATCTGGTAAAAAAGAGTTCTTGCTTTTGGGAGGCCAAGGCGGGTAGGTCACCAGGTCAGGAGATTGAGACAATCCTGGCTAACATGATGAAACTTCATCTCTACTAAAAATACAAAAAATTAGCTGGGTGTGGTGGCACACGCCTGCGGTCCCAGCTGCTTGGGAGGCTGAGGCAGGAGAACCGCTTGAACCCAGGAGGTGTAGGTTGCAGTGAGCTGAGCTTGCACCACTGCACTCCAGCCTGGGCAACAGAGTGAGACTCCATCTCAAAAAAAAAGAAAAAAAAGAGTTCTTGCTTTCAAAACTATGGATTAGGTAACTTTTGTGAATGAGTAAGATCATGAGTATTATAAAAATAGCACCTTTCTTTGTTGTCTTGGGGAAATTATCTTATTTTTTAATTGGATTTCAGAAAAGAGTATTTCAGAGAAATAAATCTCTGAAATGCTTTTTGAAGTGTGAAAGATTTAGAAGACAAAAGCAAACCTCCTGTCTAGATAAACATTAAAGAGATCTGCACTCCCCTCCTCTACCTATTCAGGTTGCAACACTTTGGGGGTGGCTGCCTTGGTAGAGCTTGATTGTGACTCTGGTGGCTTGGGAGATGGCATGCTGCACAAGGGATTCATGGTTACAGCGCGCTTGTGAGACTGGGGCTCTCCAATCCATGGTTGGGTTTGTAAAGAAATCAGGGCTATGGTGTGAACAAAAGGATATGCATGGGAGACAGTGAGACAAGGAAATGCTCCAGAAATTATTGGAATATAGGTCAGATAACTAACTGTACTTGTGCCATTTTCTGGGAGAAAATTCTGTGAAGTCTTTTTGGGAAAGGAATGGAAGTGAGAATTCTCAGGTCCTCAAAATATTTCCTTTTACTCAGTCCTAACCTGAGGCTGTTAAAGAATTCCCAGAGTCACGATGGAAGGCACGTTTGGGAGTAAGAGCCAGAGTGAGGGTTAGAAATGTGTTGTTGGCCAGGTATGGTGGCTCATGCCTGTAATCCCAGCACTTTGGGAGGCCAAGGCAGGTGGACCACCTGAGGTCAGGAGTTTGAGACCAGCCTGGCCAAAATGGAGAAACCTCGTCTTTACCAAAAATACAAAAATTATCCAAGTGTGGTGACACGTGCCTGTAATCGAGCTCTTCGGGAGGCTGAGAGAGGAGAATCACTTGGACCCAGGAGGTGGAGGTTGCAGTGAGCCGAGATCATGCCACTGCACTCCAGCCTGGGTGGCAGAGCAAGACTCCATCTCAAAAAAAAAAAAGAAAGAAAGAAATGTGTTTTCCAGGGTTCTGGGTACTTAGGAATTTGGTTGCTTTTGCAGGTGGAAGTGGAGGTGACTAGGTAACAGCTGAGTGATTTTGCCCCAGTTGGACATGAGCCAGGTTGACCAGAAAGCCCTGGGGATGCGGGGGCGGGAGGGTGGCAGGGAAGGAATTGAAAGTCGGTTGTGTGGTTTGGCTTTGGCTTTGTGGCATGCTCACACCTTGCTTCACATAGCATGCTTATACTACAGCGGGAGCATCAGGAAGTGGATTTCTGAGCTCAATACAAAAAGTTATAAATACCACCTATAAGGGCAATAAAGATATATAGTTGATTTTCTTCTTTGCAAGGCCAAATCTTGTGGGAAGATAAGAGTGAATGAGGTACAGGCTGGGAATTTGAGCCTTATATTCAGAGATTTTAGGTTGCTTCTGATTCTGCTGTCTAGACAAAACCATGAGAGGATAGTGTCTAGAAATGACAGGAAGCTCTTCCAATGCAGAGGCTAGAATGTGTCAGCCTGTGCTGCAAGGCCTGGGATAGATGTTTCTGAAAAGTAAAAGGGCAGCTTTCCTACTGGATACTTGATCCTCAGGCTCTAGAAAACTCTGCTTTATTAACTTTGTTGACTTCCTAGGCACCACATGGGATCCTTGTTCTTCCTCCTTGTAAGCAGTAATTGAAATCAGTTTGGCAGCCTGGTTTACAGTGACCATGGTGGCTTGTCTCCCGTGCTCTTACCTCACTCTGTTGATGTTGTAAAACCTCCAGCTAACTTCATGGGGTGGCTGACCCACGTTGCTCATTTATTCATTCAACACATATTCATTGACCATCTACTCTATGCCAGGTACTGTTATCAGCACTGGGAATAGATCAGTGAACTATTGATCTATTTGTCTAATGGGACAAATTGACAAATTGGGAAAGATTCCATTACACAGGTGACATTTAAGCAAAGTCTTGAATAAGGGAGGGAATAGTACCATGAGGATATCCTGGTGAAAAGCATTTTAGGCTGAGGGCACAGCAGGGAAAAGGCCCTGATGTGGGAACATCCCTGGTGTCTTGAGGTACAGAGGCCAGCATGGCTGGCACGGAGTAAGAAGTTGGAGGTACCGGGCATGGTGACTCACACCTGTAATCCCAGCACTTTGGGTGGCTGAGGCAGATGGGTCACCTGAGCCCAGGAGCTTGAGACCAGCCTGGGCAACATGGTGAGACCCCATCTCTACAAAAAAATACAAAGAAAATTAGCCGGATGTGGTAGCGTGCATCTGTAGTCCCAATTACTTGGGAGGCTGAGATGGGAGGATCAAATTACTTGGGAGGCTGAGATGGGAGGATCACTTGAGTCCGGGAGGTGGAGGTTGCAGTGAGCTGAGATCATGTCAGCGTGACAGAGTGAGACCCTGTCTCAAAAAAAAAAAAAAAAAGAAAAAAGAAAAAAAAGAATTTGGAGGTGAGTAAGGAGAGGAACGTGGGGGACAGAGTCCTCAGGACTCTGACTTTTACTCTGAGTGAGTCGAAAATCCAATTAAAGGTTTGAAAGGGAGGAATGACCTGATCTGACATTTTATTGTGAACGTTTTCAAATCTTTACAGAAGTGGAAGAGCATAACGATCCTTCATGTACACATCGCCCAGCTTCAACTATGATGTTTCATTTGTAAATATTTCCGTCTACACTTTCAAAGGATGACGACTATTTTTAAAAGTCCAACTATAATACCATTATATTTTAAAAGTTAACACTATGTCTTTAAATATCAAGAGTTTGTATTGATTCGCACTTTGAAGGTTGAGCTGATGAGATTTCCTGAGGGGTTGGATGTGACATGAGAGAGGAGTCAAGTATTGCATGGTAATTAAAAACCTTTGCAGTATAGTCGATTTACCGAAAGACTACTATGTATGCACTTCAAAGCAGGTTTTAAAGATTAACATCAAGCATCTGGCTTCATGAGTTTTAACTTCTTTTCATAAATGTTATACAATGTCATCATCTCTCCAGCTAGAGAAAATGCTATTATTCTTATTTTCAAAAGAGGAAAATGACACAGAATTATTTACATATTATGTAACTTGGTCCCAAGTCCCTTAGATACTGGTTTAGAAAATCCTAGTAAACTGGAAGTGACTTATCCAAAATTAAAATTTATTTTGCTCTATTGTCTTTTGTTGCCTATGGGAACTTTGTGCAGGTAACTAGGCACATGTCAGGACTGATTTACTGACCTCTCAAGGTATCTTTAATTATTTTGGGGGATATCACGGAATGAGTTCTACACAATTCATTTGAATCGAATTGAACTTAAGAAAATTCAAATGATGCATTGGCTGCCTCCTATTTATTACATGCTGCTCACAGGCATAACAGCATAGTCTAACAAGTATAAAACCTGTGTAACTGTAGCTTTCAGTGCAGTGTGATGAGGGCTGAGAAGATAGTGGTACAAAGAAGAGAGGTAGCAGAGTGAAGTTGAGTCAATGTGATGAAGATTTCTCTAGACTTGAAAGGGCTAGAAAAGGTTATTCTTGGCAGGAAAAAAAACATGAGCCAAGGCATAAGGATAAGCACAGGCATGGCAGATTTGGGAATGTCATGTAATTTGTTGCTGAACTGCAAAGTACATGGAAGGGGAGTGAAGGAACAGAAGATGAATCTGGAGGGAGAGGTTAAAGTGTTCCAGAGAGCAATATGTAGGTGTTACTCTAAGTCAAAGAGGTCGTAATAGCATGTCCAAACTCCAAAACTCTAAACAAGTCATAGAATTGCTGCCTTGGTAGGGCATATCACACATATCAACCCAATCCTCTGTCACCATGACATCCATATAACTGCAACTCTATACATTTCCCAGCCTATGTTCCCAGAGTCTCCAGATGACATTGTCTGCAAACTGCACTGCAGAAGGCTCTGCTATGTCTTCTTAAAAGTAAGCAAGACTGTTTTCCTTTGTTACATGAGCAGCAAAAGGATAGGGTGCTCTTTGACCTCACTTACTGTAGGGTGGATAGGAAAGTCAAGGAAGAGTAACCTAGAAGATTTAGTTTTAACTTTCGCATCAAAGAGGTCCCTTAGCATCTACTCAGAGGTGTCACAATTTCTGGTGTGTGATTATGTTTAAGAATTTGGCCTTGCCACTGTTGAAGTTGTTCTGTGGAAAAAGAACCTCTCTTAATTTTACATGATGCCCAACTTCTCTTTTATTCCAGAATCACTCATATGCTGTTGGACTCTTTCCAGCCATGGGTGCTAACCTAGGCAATGTCATAATAGATGAATTATGTTTACTTTGTCTTTGATATCTCAGCTCTTTTATCTTCTATTCAAGTTCCCACCTCCATCATTACTGATAGAGTTCGTTGAACAAAGAATATGTCAGATATACAGAAGTGTTTCCCCCCTTTTCTCTGTCTCTCTTTTCCTTCCTTTCCTTTAGTTTCCTTTCTCTGTCTGTTTTCTGATGCCTCATTTTAGAAAAGTGATTTTTTTTGTGGGAAAATCATTTTAGCATTAGAAACGCAATGGCTATCACTGACAGCTTCCTCTGATGAAATGGCCATTTGTCATCATTACACGGTCATGGGAGTGCTAAGAAGACTTAAATGCAGGGCTACCACCCCTTCCCAATTCATCTTTTATCCATTTTATTTCTCTAAGGAAAGAGTTTGAAAAATGGGCTTTGCCCTCTTGGATGCAGTGAAGAAATTCTAGCTGGCTACAGATGTTATTGTTGGTTGGAGGCAAGGGATAAAATCATGGTCACACAATGGTAGTGCCAGATGGGGAATGTAGCAAACATAGTTGTAATTTCTCATTTTACAGATGAAGAAACTGAGGTGCAGAGAGGTTCGGTGACTTGTTTAAGGCATGTAATTGTTATTGGCAGCTTTCTGTTCAGAACTTAAGAGTATGAGTCAGTCTAGATCTTTTCATCACAATACTCTGCTCCTCTTACTTTTTCCTGAAATTTATCACATTGACAGCAATGTGATCCCTAATGACACACAGATTCCCAAATAATTTTTGTAGTAAAAATTTCCATTTGCAATTCTGGACATGTGTGTGTGTGGAATTTTATGTGATGACATATTGGTCCTATCTTTTGGATAGGATCATAAATGGAATGACTTATGGATCACATTCAAAAGCAGGCCAGGGGCCAAATGTGTAAGCAGGTGGGTTTTCATATTTGGAGTTCTGTACTTTTGTGTTAGTCAGTGGGTCTAGGACTCTTGTAGTGTATTTCCCAAGGGCCAAAGTCTTCTGCCTTGAGGTGTCAGCTTTCCAAGGCAGAGGCTGGATGCTTTCTCTTCCTTCTGGGCTCCTTTCTGTTAGGCTTCCCCCTTCTCTTCTCCTCCATTTGTGTCTGTCCTTTTTCTCGGTACTTTCCCTGGCTGGTCTCAGCTAGATGCTCACTCAATGCTGTTGAATAAATGAGTGAATTTCTTAGTAATTCTGCAGGTAAATCAAGTTATTGTCTCCCAATACAGTGCTATGCTTTCTGTGGAAATTAGACTGGAAGTCAGGCTTTTTAAAAAAGAAGATGTGGTGTCAAATTGCAGCTCTCTCTCTCTCTCGACTTACCTTTTTTCTATCATCCATATGCCTTCTTTCTTGTATCTTTGGGTTCCCAGACCTCACCATTCATTAGCACTTGGAATGGATTGGTAAGAATAAAGAAAGGAGAGGTGGTGAAACTCAGCTTGGGTCATCTGGTTACACATTAGTAACTGACAAAAGATAAAAAGATACAGACTAAATGGGTTTTTAGGGAACTTTTTCCAGCCTATTCTTGTTTCCCATTAGCGTGAAAAATCAACACTTGCTTGTATTTTGGGGTGAAGACATTTTTCTTAAGTGAGTGGGAAAGCCTCTTGACATTTTACTGAGAGCCTTAAATTTTGAATGGTGAATGCTAATGTTCTTTGTGCATAAAGAATTTCAGAACTTGTATATATGAGCATTAATGATGCATCATTTTCTATTTGTGAGTTAAACTAGGTATTATCTGTAATCATATTTTTAGGAAACATTCAAACTTTCATCAAGTCATTCTCTTATATGACTCTCAGCTCCATTAACTCTGTTTTCATGGAACTCAACAGAGTTCTTAACCTTTGCATTATAAATTAAATTAGCATTTTCCCTCAAAGAAGTATTGCTGTCCTTACAATAAATAATTGTAGACAATTTCTTTTCTTTTCTTTTCTTTTTTTTTTGAGACAGGTTCTCTCTCTGTCACCCATGCTGGAGTGCAGTGGCACAGTCACAGCTCACTGCAGCCTCGACCCCCTGGGCTCAAGCAATCTCCCCACCTCAACCTCCTGAGTAGCTAGAATTATAGGTGCACACCAGACCTGGCTAATGTTTAAATTTTTTGTAGAGTTTGGGTCTTGCTATGTTGCCCAGGCTGGTCTCTAACTCTTGGGCTGAAGCATTCCTCCCACCTCAGCCTTCCAGAGCAGTGAGATTACAGGTGTGAGCTACCATGCCCAGCTAATTGCAGGTGATTTCTAATGGGATTTAGTATTTCTGGGTTTAAGGATGAGATCTGAGGTAATGACTTTGTTTCCAGATGTGAAATAATTTGCTCTTGGGTTGTGAGCCCTTTAGGTGGGCTCCCAAGGATCCTGCTCTCTTCCAGGAGCCCAGGCTCTGGGGTCAGACTGCCAGGGTCCTTGACTCCCTGTTTTCTGATTGTACAACTTTGGTGAGTGGCCTAATTCCTCTGTGCCTTGGCTTCCTTGGTTACTATTTCTAAAACAACTGGTGTTGTAGTAGTACTGCTTAGAGTACTTTCAAGGGTTAAATGAATTAATCCATGTAAAACGCTTAAAATAGTGCCTGCCACAACCATCAATTTAGTGTGAAAATCTGCTCACCTGCTTGGCCAGCCCCTTTCACTTTATTAGACCAAGGGTCGTGCCGGGTTTTCCAGAAGTCTAAGTTGCGGTCTAATCTTTGTGCAGAAGCTGAAATAGCAGCCATAACGTTCTCCCTAGATGATTTCGTGGAGCTTCTTTGAACTGTATCTATCTCCAGTCATTTTTTTGGAAGAAATTTTCTTCTGTACTTTTTAGGGATGAGAATTACCTGCCTTGGTTTATTAACTAAAAGACACCATGATTACAAATAAAATTAAATAAATATTGTATCACTAAATAGATAATATGAGATAGATGTATTAAGTTTTCAGATAAACAGTATAAAAGAGCTAGATTAATTTGTAAAAAGTTGGGAGGACCTATTTTGTCATGCAGGAAACAATTTTTAACTTGCCTACCCCAGAACATAGCTACCACATGGTTAGGGTTTGCCCAAACCTGGCCCAGGAGTCATTTACCTTGAGCTTTCCTAAAAAGGAGGATCAGGATTTTCCTCTCCAGACTCTATCATTTTAGGTAGAGTCCTTCTTGTCAATTCTTTTTAAGAACATACATTTACTTTTGTGGAAAATAAATAGATACAAAATAAATACATACAAAATTGCATAGCAATTAGAAATACCCAGGAGGTATGTTCTGGTCACAGACACAAACTGCCTCCAACTTCTGTCCATCCATAGTGACATTTAAAGCAGAGAGAGGTACACAGGAAACCACATTTAGATGGACTGGGATGTTGGCACACATACAAGCATTGATAACTGGCTTCTCATTACCTGAATCCATTCTTCTGTCAGAGCAACAGACTCAGCTATGCTTCTGGCAAAATTGTTCTTAATTCTCTATTGATTAATTTATTCGGTAAGTATTTATTGGGTATTTTCTGTCTGAAAAGTGCGATTCCAGGTGCTTTATGTGTCTCTGTGTGTGAGTGTTATATAAATACTTATAATACTGTATCCATACTCTTGAAAAGCTTAGTTGGGAAGGCAAGGCATGCAATACGGAACACAGAATTTTAGTCATTCCACAACCATCTGTTGAATGGCTGCTATTGTTAGTATCGTGGTGGAAACTGAGAAGCAAAGATGACTATAATAGGATCTCTTTTCTGGAGATGCACAGTGGACACGTAGTTATATGATGATGATAAGGACTCCAGAATAGTTCTATACATGATGCTCTGGGGCCACATGCAGATTCTGATGAGAAACAATTAACTCTTTTTGGCTGCTACCTGAGAAGGGGTAATTGTCACTCAGGAGGTTTTTGCCTTTTGACCAACATAGAAAGGAGTGTGAGTGAAGGCTAGAGGTGTACTAACTTCGTCAGGGCAGGGTGACACATAAAATTAACCATCACAGGGAAGGGTAGGGCTGGAGAGGGAGACTGTGGCCAGGTTACAATGCGCTGAGGCTAAGGAGACTGTGTTTACCCTGTAGGCCAGTGGGTCTTACTCTGAAGTCTTTTGGGTGGGACATTCATGGACTTCAAGAGACCTGTGAATGCCCTAAGATTATAAGTAAAATCTGTGAGTCTGTAACTAAAGCTAAAGCTATTTTTCTGGGGCCCACCATCTAAAGAAGATTCTGAAGCCTTAGGGTAGCCGTGGAGGAGACATGAAGGTCCATTTTGCATGGTAGAACCCTGCCTGGCTCTTGCTGCAGTGTGGGAGGACAGGTTTGCAATGTGGAGGTGTGGCAGGCATGGATTTGGGAGGATTGGCAGAGGACTCACCATGTCCATACACTCACTCAGATGGCAAATATTTATTAATCATCCAACTGTGTATCAGACACTAAGAATAAGCTGGGAGGCCATGGCAAGTGAGGTCACCACAGTCCCTGCCACAGTGGAGGTTATGGTATACAGGTAAGGCAGGGAAGAGCACTGCAAAGGGTTTGCCCATTGCATCAGTCATTTATTTATGCACATGTTGATTCAACAATTATTTCTATGCCAAGCTGTCTTCAAGGTGCTGGAGGAAATGAAGCGTACATTTCACTGGGGAAGACAGACAATAAGTAAACACATTAAAATCTGGCTTGGCTTGATGTTGGGGAGGGGTGAGTGCCGTAGAGAAAACAAACCATTTATGCAGCCAACAAACATACGAAAAAAATCTCATCATCACTGGCCATTAGAGAAATGCAAATCAAAACCACAATGAGATACCATCTCACGCCAGTTAGAATGGTGATCATTAAAAAGTCAGGAAACAACAGATGCTGGAGAGGATGTGGAGAAATAGGAACACTTTTACACTGTTGATGGGAGTGTAAATTAGTTCAGCCATTGTGGAAGACAGTGTGATGATCCCTCAAGGATCTAGAACCAGAAATACCATTTGGCCCAGCAATCCCATTACTGGCTATATACCTAAAGGATTATAAATCATTCTACTAGAAAGACACATGCACACGTATGTTTATTGCAGCATTGTTCACAATAGCAAAGACTTGGAACCAACCCAAATGCCCATCAATGATAGACTGGATAAAGAAAATGTGGCACATATACACCATGGAATACTATGCAGCCATAAAAAAGGATGAGGTAATGTCCTTTGCAGGGACATGGGTGAAGCTGGAAACCATCATTCTCAGCAAACTAACACAGGAACAGAAAACCACACACTACATGTTCTCACTGGTAAGTGGAAATTGAACAATGAGAACACATGGACACAGGGACGGGAACATTACACACCTGGGGCCTATCAGGGGGTTGGGGGCTAAGGGAGTGATAGCATTAGAAGAAATACCTAATGTAGATGACGGGCTGATGGGTGCAGCAAACCACCATGGCACGTGTATACCTATGTAACAAACTTGCACATTCTGCACATGTATCCCAGAACTTAAAGTATAATTAAAAAAAAAAGAAAAGAAAACAAACCAGTGTAAGAGGATGGAAAGTAATAGGCTCGTTTAGAATGGTGTGAGAAAGCCAGGCAGGGAGAAGGCGCTGAGACAGGGAGGTCCTGGATGTGTTTGTGGAAGAGCTGTGGCAGCACCTGGAACTTGGGGAGCAAGGGAAGGAGTGTGGGCAGGCAAGGGTGAGGGTGCAGGGGGTCATGCTGGGCCTTCCAGGTCACGGAAGGACTTGAGCTTTACTCTTGTTGTGGTGAGAAGCTGCTGAGGGCTTGGAGTTAGGGGAGTGAAAAGATCTCTACTATAATAGGGAGAGTTCGGGATCTGTAACTTAACCCCAGGAGCCAGCAAAGCTCCCTGGAGGAAATGCAGTTTAAGCTGAGAATGGGAGGATAAACAGGTGTTTTTCAGAGAAGAGGAAGGGTGCTCTAGGCACAGAGAACAGCATGCTGGAATGCTTCTGCTAGATCATAGGGGCAAAATGGGAGTGCAGGAGTAGGAGAGGGCTTTCTGGGAAAGATATTTATTTTAATTTTGCATGCATTGAGTTTTTGAGGTTTCTATGGTTTGTTCATGTGGAGGTGCAGAGTGGGTATTTAGCACATAGGTCTGAAGTCCAGGGGAGGGGTGTGGGACAGCAGTTGGGTGTGGCAGAGATTCCACAAAGAGCAAATATCATCTGAGAATGGCAGAGGGCTGAGGGCAGAGCCCTGAGGAACACTGGCGTTTAGGAGCCTGCTGGGGAAAGAAAATACTGCAAAGGGAACGGAAGTGGAGTGGTTGCCAGACATAGAAGCTAGTGTCTAACTAGATGTCATGAGATGTGGGGAAGGTGTTACGTATCTAAGAATGCAAAGTTGAACCCCTGTGAACTGTAATACTTAAGATAAGTCGTATAAATTGTGTGGAACTAGAGCTTGATTTTCCAGGAGAGATGAAATGTGCGTAGGTGACAGGAAACAATGAATATGTGGGCGAGTGTAGTGTGAGCAATTTCTCAGAGGTGAATTTGACAGCATTTTGCTTAGGAAGCTACAAAGAGACCAATGCTAGTTGGTGCAAGGAATTCAAGAATTTGGACTTAAGTCTATATAATGATGATTTTTTTTTTAACTTGAGTTTCCCGGTTTATCACTCCCAGAATATAGGCAGAAGTTTGAGATTTTTATGTGTATTTTCTGGAAAAGATAGTTTCAGTGTTTTTTACATTCTCAAACAGGTTTATGATCCAAAGAAAAGGCAGTGGTCACAGATACGTGAAACGACAAGGTATTCAAAGGAGAACGTTGTACTTTATGACAGTTCTTTGGGCAGTGGCTTGCAGGATGAGTTTGAGGAATGATTGGAGGCAGGAGAGTAATTCTAGTAATTCAAATGTGGAGTATTGTTGATCTCTCAGACACAAATGGAAAAACAAGGAATTCAAAGAAAGATAGGCAGCGTGTTTTGAAGAAATAATTGATGAAATTTGGTAATGAGTTAGATGTAGGAGATATATTTAGCAAATATTTATTAAGGACTGTATTAATCTGTTATCATGCTGCTAATAAAGACATACCAAGACTGGGTAAATTATAAAGAAAAAGAGATTTAATGGACTCACAGTGCCACGTGGTTGGGGAGGCCTCACAATCATGGCATAAAGCAAAGGAGGAACAAAGTCACGTCTTACATGGCAATAGAGTGTGTGCAAGGGAACTGCCATTTATAAAACCATCAGATTTCATGAGAAATATTCACTATCATGAGAATAGCACAGACAAAAGCCTGCCACCATGATTTAATTACCTCCCACTGGGTTCCCCCAGGACACATGGAATTATGGAAGCTACAATTCAAGATAAGATTTAGATGGGGATACAGCCAAACCATATCAAGGACCTACTGTATATGGTTAAAATTGGGAGCAAATGAGACATGATTCTTGCCTTCTTGGAGTTTACTGTTTACTAGGGGAACATACACTTGTCAATAATCACCCAAATATAGGATTGGAAATTGTGGTAAGTGCCATGAAAAACAAGTATAGGGAATTTTGAGTGTACATAGCTTTGGGGACTTGATTTGATGAGGGAGCCTTATGAAGTTATTGCACTAGAACTGAATTAAACCACATTTCTAGGAAGTGGACATCTATTTGTTGGTTCTTTAAATTTAGCTTTACAGAAATATTTCCTTTAAAAACCAAGGCTTCTTAAATTTTTAAAACTGCTTGGCTAATCAGGGGAATAATGCTTTTGGATAGCTGGTATCGTTATTTATGGTTGGAAAAACAACAGTATTTGATTACATTGAGCTTTAAACTTTTCCTTTGATTAATGAAAATTTTATTGGCCAATAGTTTTTATTATGCTCTGTTTTTACTTGGTCCAAGAGATTCTATTCTCTGGACCCAATATGAATACCTTCAGACATCCCTCTTTTTTTTTTTTTTTTCGCCCAGGCTGGAGTGCACTGGCACGATCTAGGCTCACTGCAACCTCCGCCTCCTGTGTTCAAGCAATTCTCTGCCTCAGCCTCCCGAGTAGCTGGGATTACAGGCACCTGCCACCACACCTGGCTTATTTTTGTATTTTTACCAGAGATGGGGTTTCACCATCTTGAACTGGTCTTGAACTCCTGACCTCATGATTCACCCACCTTGGTCTCCTAAAGTGCTGGGATTACAGGCATGAGCCACCGCACCCAGCCCAGACATCCCTCTTAATTATGTTGAATATGTAATATCAGTGATTTCATTTGAAAATATGTAGTAGTCGAACTAGATCAAGGCAGTTAAGCTTCCTATTTCCATAGATGCAGTGGTATTGTGTCTTTTTTATATGATCTCTCATGCTTCTGGACATCCTTTTTTCTGCTATTCTTCATTCCTTAGCTACACTTGGTGCTTCGTGGTTGTAATGCATTGTCATAGATGCGTTCATTTCTCATTCGATCTTCAGCTCTATTTCTTTCCAGAGAATCTCTACAGGCATCTGTTAGGTTGAAGGACATCTAATGTCTTAATGTGTAGCTTGGTAAACCAGTCAACTTTCTATCTGAGTCTTAAGAGAAAGTGTCCAAGATGAGAAACGGTACAGGTTTGGTGACAACTCAATGAGAAAAAGAAGAATTTTACAAGGAAGGAGGTATCTTAGTAATTTTGCTAAAGAAGTAGGTAAACCTTCACTTATAATAAAGGGATAGGGCTCGGTTAGGGTTTGTGAAGTCTCCCCTTAGGAAAGCAAACCCTGAAATATTTTGAATCTTTTAAAGAAGGAAAATAAGAGTCTTTTAAATAAATTTTTTAAATTTATTTTATATATTTTTTATAGACAGGCTCTCACTCTGTCTCCCAGGCTGGAATGTAGTGGTGCAATCAAAGCTCACTGCAGCCTTGAATGCCTGGGCTCAAGCGGTCCTTCTGTCCCAGCCTCCTGAGTAGCTGGGACTGCAGGCATGAGCCAATGTGCCCAGCAAGAGACATTCATTTTGGTACTGTGATAGTACAGAAAAACAAAGGGCCTTTGAGGCCGAAGGAGCAGAAGAAGTATGGACTTAGACATGGTATAGGCACTTTCTACTAAAGAGCTGTGAAGCTAAAAATGCCAGGTCTATGACAGGTGCAGTGGGCCAAGGCCAGGTAGAGAGCAGCAGGAAGAGAGGAGGTGGGGACCTGTACCTAGGCCCATCTGCTGGGACTGATGTAGCCATAGGTACTCAGAGAAGCCCAGATTGGTGCCTGACCCACCCTTATGGCCCAGACATGGACACCTCCCAGTCTGTTCCTTCCTGCTGCCCATGGTTGGGCTGTGTTAGTCTGTATTCTGAGGACACAGCTCTCTGTCTAGAGGAAGTTATGTTATCTTGGTCTGATGGATACTCAACGTGAACATTATTTCAACGTGCCACAGGGTCTTGGAGCCCAGAGGAAGACCGCTCTTGCCTTTTAGTTTATATTCTTTGTTTTTTTTTAAATAACATTTTGAGAGTCTTTATGGAGTAAGTCTGGGCCAAAATGATAATGGACAATGTTATTTACATGGATTTCTAAGTTGGCTAAAAAAGTTCCTTTATGGGTAGTGAATATAGCCCATGTAGTTTCCCCGTCTTCTTTAGATGCCTTCTATTTGTATGCCCAAAGTCTGCAGTTGATTTTCAGTAAGCTGGGGGTCATCTTAGAGATAAAATGTAGATGAATGGCATTTTGCTGACAGCATACATCTTTGCTATTTCTGAGGAAAATGGGCTCTCGCTATTAAATCTTTTGTCAATATTTATAAAAATAATATTTACATATTCTATCTATATTGTGGAAACTATACATTTATTGATTCAGTCATTTGATATCAATGTTGTTGAGTCCCTATTCCAAGTGAGGCACTATGCTCTAAGCACATGGCATTTTAAAGATGAATAAGACACAAAGAACTTTGCAGATAGTAATGGAAATGAGAATTAATCAATTGAAGATTAATATAGTAAGTAGCAGAAGAGAAATTAAAAAATCTTCTAGAGAGTTCAGAACAGGGATGTTGATTCAAGTTTATGGGGAATAGGAGTGGCTGGTAAGGGAGGCATTCAGGCAAAAGACATAAAAATGCAGTATTCCCCTCGCACTCATTAGGATGGCTACTATATTAGAAAAAGAAGAGAGTAAGTGTTGGAGAGGATATAGAGCAAATAGAAACCTTGTGCCTTGTTCATGAGAATGTAAAATGGTGCAGCCACTGTGGAAAACACTGGTGATTCCTCAAAAAATCAAAATAGAATTATCATATGATCCAGTAATTCTACTTCTGGGTATATATCTAAAAGAATTAAAAATCTGGGTCTTGAAGAAATATTTGTACACTCATAGTTATAGCAACATTATTCATAATAGCCAAAAAGTAGAAGCAATCCAGATGTCTATAGATGGATGAATGGGTAAACAAAGTCTGTGTAGTATATACAGACAATGGCATATTAGTCACATCACGGACCTTCAGGACATTATCCTAAGTGAAATATGCCAGACACAAAAAGCAAAAGTAGGGTTTCACTTAATGAGGTATCTAGAATTGCCACATTCACAGAGAACAAAAGTAGATTGGTGGCTGCTAGGGGATAGGGGAAGGAGAAAATGGGGAATTATTGTTTAATGGGTAGGAGTTTCAGTTTTGTGAAATGAAAATGTCCTGAAGACTGGTTGCACGATGATGTGAGTATATCTAACACGATTGAATTGATGAACACTTAAGCGTGGTTACGATGGTAAATTTTGTGTTATGTATATCTTACCACAATTTAAAAAATATAGCATTTTATTATGTAGGTGTGGGTGGGAAGATACTTGACACATTGGAACTTCTGGCCATGCGTATACTGTTCACTCACTTATTCCTTCATTCATTCAACAAACATGTATTGAATGCTTGCTATGTGCTGGGCACTGAGCTAGATACAACAATTAATAAGGCTTATAAGACATTGAATCTATCAATTTCATGCTTGCTAAATATCTACTCCCACCTCCAAAGGCACTAAGCTTCTACAGTTAGATATTCATAGCTGCTTCCTACTGACTTGAATCATGCGTAGGATATTAGTAAACAAGCAATAAAAAGATTTGAGGTTGATGGGGGTGGGTTCAACAGCATGGTGGTGAAATGGAAAGAGATGGGTAACAGAATATGAACTAGAATTGAAAACTGTGAGCCAGTGCTCTCTAATGAACATTAAAAAATAAAGAATTCCTATTTGAGGCTGCCAACCTCAGAACTAAGTTATTTAGAATGGACGAAATTGGCAAAGTCAGACGTATTCAACCCAAGGAGCCAATATTTTGTGAATATTATGGCAAATGTAGTTTGAGAACCACTACCACAAAATTGTGAACCATAATAATGAGTGAGAAGGCAGGGAGAGGTTATACAATTTGGGCTAAAAGGAAAGACAGGGCTTGTGAAGGGGAGGACCAGTGAAAGTCAGTGTGGTTCAGGTATTTGGGTGGGGACTGGAAGCAGGAAGCTTGAGCTTCCTTTGCCAAGAGACCCTGCTGGAAGGGCTATCATCAATTGACTTTAGCTCATCTTAGGATTTTCATTTTTTAAAAAATGTTCACAGGAACCTTCACTCCATCTATACTTTCAATGTCTGCCTACCTTTCTTTCTTATACAACTTTGAACACTCTCTCCATTCATTTAAATATATTATGGAGTGCCAACTACATGCCAGGCACTGTGCTGGGCTCTTATTCCACCTTTATTTGATTGCACATGCCTGCCAAGTCCTGGGCCAATACAACATCTACTCCTATGTCTGGTCTGGCGAGAGATGCAAACTCATCTTTCTCTACTTTCCTTACCTCCTTCCTTCCAGTCTTCTTCAAGTTGTCTTCATTGAGGCAATTTCTTTTACCTGTGTTTTTAATCCCAACTCCTCTAGTTTCCTTCTTGGCTTTATTCTTTTATCTTCCTCTTTGTACTTTCAACCATTCCCTTTCTCCTGGCCCATGCCCTTCAGTCTACACGAGGCCTTCTCAAGTCTCTTCGTTCTAAAAAATTCATTTTCATGGGTCTTATATTCTTCAGCTGCCACCCTATCTGTATCTTTTCCTATTCTCCTCCAAGTTCTCAAAGGAATGCCTTCCCTCATTTTCATCTCCTTACATTCCATCTGCTGAATTTTGGCTTGTGCCTGTACCTGTCTAAGGAAACTCCTTGCTAAGAGTCTGCTTTGTCAGGTCTGAATTCACTTAACCAGTCTTTGCTTTGTTGGACTTCTCTGCCCCATTTGCCGTTCTTGATCATCCTCTCCATAAACCTTTCTACTTAAAGCATTTTACTTCCTTATTTTCTTGGTTTTCCTAGAATCTCCTTACTGTTCATTTTCAGCTTCCTTTCTGTGTTCCTCTTCTCTTTCTACATTTTTTTTTAGCTTTCTACTTTCTTAAAGCATTTTACTTCCTTATTTTCTTGGTTTTCCTAGAATTTTCTTACTGTTCATTTTCAGTTTCCTTTCTGTGTTCCTCTGATTGTCTCTCTTTATACATTTTTTTTTTCTGTGTTCCTCTGATTTTCACGCAGTCTGGAGTTGTCATGATCAATCATAGCCTACTGCAGCCTCAACATCCTAGGCTCAAGTGATCCTCCCACCTCAGCCTTACAAGTAGCTAGGACTATAGTCACACATCACCATTCTCAGCTAATTTTTTTAAGAAGCATTTTTATAGAGATGGAGTCTTGCTATATTGTGCAGGCTGGGCTCAAACTACAGGGCTTAAACAATTCTCCTGCTTTGGCCTCCCAAAGTGCTGGGATTCCAGGCATGAACCACCATGCTCAGTCTCTATATGTTCCTAAAGAGGAGTTTTGAATATTGAAGAACAGTATTTTCAAATTACATTATTCAAGTTATAAAAACTGATATCCAGGGTTGTGTGGCAATGACGTAAAAATTTGAATTGTTATTTTTTTGACACATGTTCTGTGTTGTCCATCAGTTCATCTGAGTTCCAAATGTCCCAGCCGTTTTATGCTTTGTCTCTGTTTCCCAGAGACCCTGAGTGTGGTCTAGAGTTGGGATGAGCATTGGTCCCTAATGGTTCTGAAATAATTGTAAATTCCTGCAAAAACATTAAGTCTATTAGAAACCAGCTAATTTCATTTTGTCATTTTTGTAGGTAACATATTCTGGTGCAGTAGTATGTTTTTAAAACAAGTTTGCAATAAACAATTTCCCCTCAAGGTTAATATAATAGGCAACACCTTTTGCTGCAACAGACGGCAAGAGGTAATGAAAGATTAGCTTACATTATGATTCATTATTTCAAAATGTCAGGATAAAGTGGATCTGCTGCATCTCCCAGAGAGTGCATGTTTTGCTTTTCTAATGTTAATGGATTTACTGTTTTTTTCCCCCCAGGCCAAATTCAGATAATCGACGCCAGGGTGGCAGAGAAAGATTGGCCAGTACCAATGACAAGGGAAGTATGGCTATGGAATCTGCCAAGGAGACTCGCTACTGTGCAGTGTGCAATGACTATGCTTCAGGCTACCATTATGGAGTCTGGTCCTGTGAGGGCTGCAAGGCCTTCTTCAAGAGAAGTATTCAAGGTAATAGTGTGTTGAAAACGACTTCTATTTTTGATCCTATGAGCAGATCCTAAGAGCCAAAGCGACTGAGGAAGGAAGACATAGAATCAGCCATTTGTACAAAACATGAATCCCTAGTAGGTCCACTAGTATCTTTGGTGGAAACATGGAGAAGAGACAGGATCTCAGGAGAAGGAGTTGACACATGGCAGGGCAGCTGAGGCTGAGTAATTCCGCTTCCTTCCTTTGGCAAGACTCAAACAGTCTTGAGCAACTCTACAGAGGAATTCCACTAGCTGGATCTCTGAGGAAAAAAGAAATGTTGTCTGTGCCCTGATTGGGGAATGCCAGATGGACATTCATGTTTGGTAGGCAACTTTGCCTATATGATCTGGTATATGCTGTTAATTGTCCATGCATAATTATCTCTCTACTCAGGCCTTGTCCAGGCAAATATTCTGTTTTGTTCTAGTTTAGCTTGTTCTCCCCTTTCTCTCTTCCATCTCTTTCTTGTCTCAATGGATGACAGGATGTTTTGCTATGAGCTGACTCAGTGGTTGGTGTCTTGTAATGGGGAGATATCATCTTTATCAAACAGTTATTAAGTATCTACCTGTAGCATTTCATTTTCCTGCCTGCCTCCATTCTTTTCTTGTCTATAGTTTACCAATTGTAGCTAATATACGGAGAGCTATACTTTATTTCTACTCCAGAAATGTCTCTATTATTGCATTATAATAGGATACCCTGGGGAAACACTAATCATTTTTACTACCTAAAATACCTATGCTGAATATCCTTTATCTGACAGGAACAGAGATCTGACAGCAGCTTAGGCTAACCAAATTCATTTTTTATCTTAAGTGTGGGGCATTTTTCTCTCTTCTTATTCTTTACCTTTTCAGCTTAAGTGAAGGTTAGTATAAACACTAAGAATATTTCTGATGGAGTTTTCATGTGATTCCTTCTACAAAAACCCAGATTTAAGTAACTTGTTGAAAACCAGAGTCCGCTAAGTTAATAAACACTGATTGAAGAAGTGATTCTCGTGGACTTTCTGTGATAGCTCTTTCCTGCCCTGATATGAGATGAAAGCTGGGGGATGGTATATAGTATTTATTTTTCCTTCCGTTGCCAGTGGGACTTTTTTTTTTTTTTTTAAAGCTGTTCATATCTTAATCGAGTAGCATGTGAGGTCAACATGGTCTATTTTAAAAGCATTTTCTTCGACACATTGCTTTTAACATCTTTTAGAACTCTGCTGTGAGACACATGGACTTTTTTGTTGGTATTTTTATACAATTAATGATATTCTCAATAGTAATCTTTGTGTGTGTATATATATGGAAATAAATTCTAAATGTAAGTTAATATATTTATTATTTTTCTAAACATATATAAATATATATATATGCACACAGGCTATTTAATTTTATTAGATGATGCTATTTTAATTCAGAAAAAATGACATTTATATTTTGATTTAGGTTAGTATAAGCCCTTAGAGGTGTTTTGACAACTCTCTTAATTTGTGGTTTTACTGTTTATTTGATTTTATATAATCTAAAATACCATTGTTTTTACCAAACATTTAATTTGGCAGTGAAAGAGCGTCTGACAGAGGTATGGTTAGTAGATAGGTCTAACTGCACAACTGGATGGATTGAGCTGAGACTGTTTCCTCGTCAGTAAAAATGATTTGAAGCAGTGGTTGGCAACGTTTTTCTGTAAAGGGCCAGGTAATAATATTTTAGGCTTTACAAGGGCCATGCAGTCTCTGTTGCAGCTACTGAACTGGATTATAGCCTGTAAGGTGACCTGTAAACACATGGAAGTGATTATGTGCTAATAAAACTTTATTTATCAGAATAGGTAACAGATCAGCCCTGGCCCGTGGCTGATCCCTGATTTGATGTTTATTTATCTGATCTAAATACCTTTATTTATGGAAGGGAATAGGGGATTTTTAAATCTAAAGTTTTGATTATTCACATTTTACTGAGAACTTACTCTATACCTGATTAGATGTTCTGAGAGAAATAAAAAAAAGTGTAAGACATAATCCATAATACCACAAAATTTAAAATGTATTTAGGAAATTTATTTGAGGAAGTAAATGTACTTGTTCTCATGATACAATCAGAAAGTAAGTCAGTATTGATAAAGTGTTACCTGTATGAGAAAGATAAGGAAAACAATAGAGAGATGTAAGAAATGAAAATACCAGTTATAAATTAAAATTATTAAGATTGAAAGTGGAAATGATCTTCCTCCGAGAAACAATGGCAATATTCTCACAAATTTTTAACATCATTTTTGTTCAGCATTTAAGATAAAATTATATAAATTCCCATAACATTTAGTATTGTCTCTAAGCATTAAGAACAGAAAAAACACAAGGAAAATATATTTTTAAAAATCAATGAATACAGTGTGAGATATTTCATTGGTATGGCATTATCTCAAGTTCAAACATTTTGAAAAATGTCTGCTTACTCTTTGATAGTTAAAAACAAGTATCTCAGCTGGCGTGGTGGCTCAGGCCTGTAACCCCGGCACTTTGGGAGGCTGAGGCGAGTGGATCACAAGGTCAGGAGATCGAGACCATCCTGGCCAACATGGTGAAACCCCATCTCTACTGAAAATACGAAAATTAGCTGAGCGTGGTGGTGCACACCTGTAGTCCCAGCTACTTGGGAGGCTGAGGCAGGATAATTGCTTGAACCTGGGAGGCAGAGGTTGCAGTGAGCTGAGATCATGCCACTGCAGTCCAGCCTGGTGACAGAGTGAGACTCCATCTCAAAAAACAAACAAAACAACACCACCACCACTAACAAAAACCTCTTATCGCCGTCTTGTATACGCAGACCAGCTAGTAGAATTTTACTGAAACAGTAGCATATAAAAATGCAATTCCACTTGGTTTCAGAAACTTCTTGTGTATCATAGTGTGAAGTCACTTATCTTAGGTTTTTAAAATGGGATAAATATTGAGTCCAAAGTTCTGGAAGAAGCCTAGAAAGAAGGCAGAGTTACTAACTTTTAGATATAGGGAGGAACCTTAAAATTATTCAGTTCTTCATTCATTCACTTATTCATTGACTAGCTTTACTAACAAAGCCCTATGCAAGACCCTGGAAATGCAATGATAGAAAAACCTGGTCCCTACCCTCACAGAACTTGTGAGGTAAAGGGGGATACAGACTGATAAACCAGCAATTAGATGATGGTGTCAAGATAGAGGTGAAGGCAGTGTCTTATAGGATCCAAACTCCACTCAGTCCTGGTGGTGGTTGAGTCTGGCTATCAGAGGTTTCCTGATTAAATCTGGAGGGTGAGTCAAGGGAGCATGGTGAAGAAGGAGGGAATGCATGTTTAGCCATGTGAATGAGTCCACGAGTGAAGACCAGGAGGAAAGGCAGAGCGCGGGGAATTCTATGCGTAATATTTAACAAAATTAATGTACTGTTAAACAAAGACATTTCTGGGCCATGGATTTAATCCTAGACTGTGTAAAAACCAAGTAATTGATTTCCTTTATACTTTAAAAGCATTTCCATGTATTTGATTTGTTTGTGTGTATAAAAGGGAAATACCACAACAAGTTTAAGGGTTTCTAGTTCTGCTTTCTCATCGTAGTCTTGATAACTTGGAACTAAAAAGTTTTTGCTGAAATTGTCTGTGACTCTTTATAAATCACACTGCCCCTCAAACACATTTAAGGATGGTGAAGGGTCTGACACGTAGGTGGGAAGTTCTGAAGATGCCGCAGCTCTCCCTGTTTTCCTTGTTACTTAAGAGGAGAGCTAGAAATGAGTGTACATCAGATTATTCTCGTGTTCTAAGTGTTTTGGTTGAAGAGGTAAAGTGTTTGGCTTGAAAGCATACAAATTTTCATCCACTACTTAGTGTACAAACTTGATTACTTAAGAGATTGAGTAATGGCCTCCAGTGAAACGCATTCTTTTTAAAAAGCAAAGTGAAGGATGCTATTTAAGTCAGAAGGGGCAAAATTGGATATTTTGTGAGTTTATTAATCATTGCAGGCATAGAAGTAGTGTTCCTTAAGATGTGTTTTAGACAGAGTCTCTGGGATGCGTTATATAAGCAGATCTGGTTGTAGCTTCAGCAGCCAGATACTACCTTTGAGTATTATTTCAAGGAAAAAGGACTCCACTGAGCTCACTGCTTCTCTTTCATTATTATTTCAGAAGGTTGTGTGGCATAGAGGGGGCTCAGGCCTACCTATACACCACTAGCTATGTTGCCATTTTATATTATTTCTATAAGGTGCCAACAGAAGCTGCTCATCTCAGACAGACATGGCCCAGGCAAGTATTGACTTACAGATGATCTTTGGCCAGGAAGACATGGTATCAGGGTAGAGTCTGGTTATGGGTCAATGCAGTGGGGACCTTAGGTCCTACAGGTATAACTGAGAGCCTGATCCACCAGGCCTTAGAAAGCTTCAGGGTGAGACAGTCCAGCACCCTGGATAGCTCCTTTAACAGCTGTGGCCGGTAAGCAGGCACTTACTTGCTAAAGAACTCACGCCCATTTAGCTGGCTTCATCTGCTTTGTAGAGCTCTGTTAAAAGAGATCGTAGTTCTTTCGGGCTTGGAGACTCACTCTTGTTCACTTAAAGTGGATTGGTTCTTACATTTATTTTCATAGTTGTGTCTGATCACCTTCTGGCTTGATGTATGCCCCTATGTCTGGAAAAGGTTAGAGAATGGGGTAGAAGTGGAGGCTGCCCTCCCATCATGTAACTGTTTTATCTTTTCAGAGATACAATTGGGATCCTAACCCTTTGGTCTCCGTATTTCCACACTTGCTCTTATACAATTCAGTTTCCATGCAACAGCAGGAGAGATGTTTTAGATATATTAATCAGATCCTATGGTCTTGAGTTTACAGCTCTCAGTGTAAATCTTACTCTCAAGAGAAAAATTTTCCTTCTGCAGCTGAAAACATTCGACATATTCTCTCTCCTGTTCCTTCTCCCCCATTCACTGTACTCCAGGCACACCAGCTTTTATTTTTATTTATTTTTTGCTATTCCCCCCAACACGCCAATATGTTCCTTCCTCAGGATCTCAGCACATGTGGTTCCCTTTTTCCCTTCGCTTGGAATACCCAGATCTTTACTTGGCTGGTTTCTTGTCATTCAGATTCTGCCCAAAGTCACTTTCTCAGAAGTAGTATTACCCTTCCACGAGTAATACTACTCTTACTTCTCTTTACAGCTCTCAAATTCTTACGAAGTTTTCCTATTTATTCATTTGTTTGATTATTGTCTGTCTGCATCAAGTACCGTGCAAACTTGGATGTAAACTCAGTGATAGCTGATTTCTGTTCAGCATTGTTTGTTGCTATAGCTCCAGTGCTTTTAGTCACGTTGGGCACGTCCCTACTAAATAGTAGAATATGGCGAAGGGTCAGAATCTTGATAGATAGCCGGGCGTGGTGGCTCATGCCTATAATCCCAGCACTTTGGGAGGCTGAGATGGGCGGATCACGAGGTGAGGAGTTCAAGACCAGCCTGACCAACATGGTGAAACCCTGTCTCTACTAAAAATACAAAAATTAGCCAGTTGTGATGGCATGTGCCTGTAATCCCAGCTACTCAGGAGGCTGAGGCAGGAGAATTGCTTGAACTCGGGAGGTGGAGGTTGCAGTGAGCTGAGATCGCGACACTGCACTCCAGCCTGGGCGACAGAGTGAGACTTCATCTCAAAAAAAAAAAAAATAATGATAGATAAAAACTGCTAGAGGCTCTCTGAGAAGGAAGAAATGTCACTGGGTTAGGTTGGTAAGAGAAGTGTTAATGCAAGTGGTACATTTGATATAAGCATGCAAATAAATGGTAGTTTGGAGGAGAATTCCAGAAATGTGAAACAGTATTGAGAAATTGAGTAAGCCAGCCTAGAGAGAACACATGGCTTATTGTCCTCTCCTTCTGTTTTGCTCTTCAGCTCTCTGAAGTGGGCATTCTCTAGGGTCCTGTCTTCAATCTCAGCTTCTTTTTCTTCTTCATCCTTCTCTTTCCACCTAGTTTCCTAGGGAATTATATATATATATAATTTTATATATATACGGAATTATATATATATATAATTTTATATATATACAAAATTATATATATATTATTTTATATACATATAAAATAATATATATATATATATATATGTCTGGTACAGGCTGAATTGTGTCTCCCAGAAAGATACGTTGAAGTCCTAATGCTCAGTGCCTCAGAATGTGACCTTATCTGGAAATAGTGTCATTCCAGGTGTAATTAGTTAAGATGAAGTTATACTGTGGTGTAACCCACAGTATGCTTCCAGTATATACTTCAGTATATGGGCCCTTAATCTAATGTGACTGATATCTTTAGAATCAGAAGAAAATTTGGACACAAACACAGAGAAGAGAATGTCATATGATAACACAGAGAGAGAGAGAGAGAAGAGAGAGGGGGAGGAGAGAGAGAGAGGGAGGAGAGAGAGAGAGAGAAGGAGAAAGAAAGAGGAGACAGAAGAGAAACATCTACAAAGCAAGGAACACCAAAGATTGCTGGTGCCTAGGAAACTAATATAATAACATAATATTTGGGGCCTAAAGTGTTACAGCTGCACCAATATCTCCCAAATCTTGCTCCTAGCTCCTGCCCCAGCCTGATTTCTCAGTGACTCCTCTGTGTTTCCCTCTGCCACCAGCCCCTCCTTCTGCCTGCTGTGTGTGACAGTTCCCTTGCCACTCCCTCCGGCATCCGTACTTCAAACTGGGGAGTTAGTTATTTCCATTGTTTCTTATTGCAGCCTCTACCTCTGACGTTTCCAGAGCTGTTGCATAGCTCTATTGAGCCTATCTCCTTAAATGCATTTTCATCCACTTACCATTGCTGAGTTAGCTGCATTACCTTTCACCAGGATGCTTGCAATAATTTATTGTTTCCATTTGCCTTCTCCTTCATCTAAGCCGTTTGCTTATGTCTTTTTTCTTGTTGCGAGACATTCTGCACATTGCCACTCTATTAGTGGTCATAAAGCAAATCACTGATCATGTCAATAGGCAGTACAAGATCCTTAATGACCTCCATAGCCCATGGAATGGTCCTTAAACAAGAGTTCAAGGAATGCCACAATCTTGTTCTAGCCTATCTTTCTAGTCATTTTAAAGTCACCATTTTTACTTGTGAAATAGGCACTCCAGACACAGTGAATTCCTTGTTCTTCTACAAATATGATGATTCCATTTCTTTGCTGGGAATTTCTTTCCAGATTTACCTGTAAAAATTCTTCGAATCCTAATCGAAAGTGACTGTTGTTAAGCCTCTGAAGATAATGCAGAAGTTCTCTCTCTCCTGGGACCTCGATATTTGTTTATTCCTTTGTATTGCATATATTTGATTGTCCATGTTCTGTCCCATACTGACTGTAAAGTCCTTAAAGGTGAGGGCCCAATATTCTCAGAGTCACTCAATAAATAAATAAAAGAATAAATGGAAATTAGGATCAGTTTGTGGGCTTTAGCAACACAAAAACATTATACTTTTTCAACATGGGAGAGGTATGATGAAGGAGTTTTTTTTTTTTTGAGACAGAGTCTCACTCTGTCACTGAGGCTGCAGTGCAGTGGCACTGTGTCAGCTCACAGCAACCTCCGTCTCCTGGGTTCAAGCAATTCTCCTGCCTCAGCCTCCTGAGTAGCTAGGATTACAGGCATCCGCCACCATGCCTGGCTAGTTTTTATATTTTTAGTAGAGACGGGGTTTCACCATGTTGGCCAGGCTGGTCTTGAACTCCTGACCTCAGGTGATCCACCCACCTTGGCCTCCCAAAGTGCTGGGATTAAAGGCGTGAGCCCCCGCACCCGGCTGATGAAAGAGTCTTTAATGTAGATTAATCTGGCAGAGGCATATAGGAGGGACCAGAGAAGGGAGAGAATCAAAGCGTGAAGACCAATTTGGCTGATATTCAACTAGCTTAGATGTACTAAAAATCTGGACTTTTTGGTATTTGTGAAATGGAAAGAAGGGGAATAGAATAAAGGATATTATAATGAAAGGATATACATTGCTTGAAGGTAATTAAATATGGGTTATCCAGGAGATAAAAGAGTTAAAGAGGTTCAGACATAGACTGAATGAACTGAGAAATGAATGACTTGGTCACCAAGAGGAAGGCCAGTCTTCGGGGGGTAGGATAAGTTCAATTCTAGACATGCTGCATTTGAGATGATAGCTGGATGTCCAGATGGAATTATCCAGCAGCCACAGAAACAGAATCAGCTCTCTGCAGATATTCCAGGGGTAGGGATTTGAATTAATTTCCTCCATTAATTTTAAAGAAACTTGATGAAAAGAATGGTCTGAATACTTCTTGAAGGTTGCACATTATTAATAATGGAGAAATAACTCTAAAACCTTCCTCTTGATTTTCATAATAATATAAGCATTCCCTGAATCTTACCAAACCTTGTAAGAAACACTCTTATTATAAAAAGTGTATGTGCAAAGCCCTTCTAAACAGGAAAATCATAAATTAGTCCTACAGGGCCAAATGCAGCTCTCTGGGAGCTTACAATTCAGAAAGAACATCCTGCTACCAGCACATTAAGCTGTACAAATAGTAAACTGCAGAAAAAAATATAAGCATTTTTATGATGTCCAAACAAGAACCAAGCAGGTGTTTTTTGGTTTTTTTTTTTTTTTTGCAGATTATTTATACTGTGGCAGTTCATAGCCTCCTTTTCGGACCCAGAGCTTGCATAATCCTTCCCTTATTTCTACTTATATGTTTTACTCTCCATCATGTGTTAACATACATATTGTGTAACAGAAATGACTATGGAGGCTGAGGGCAGCAGAGTTTTAGTGTGTACACATATAAGCTGTCATGTAATTTTCAAGTGAAAGCCTTTGCAATGAAACTTTTTAAAAGAAAGTCATGGCCGGGTGCGGTGGCTCATGCCTATAATCCAGTACTTTGGGAGGCTGAGGCAGGCAGATCATGAGGTCAAGAGATTGAGACCATCCTGGCCAACATGATGAAACCCTGTCTCTACTAAAAATACAAAAATTAGCTAGGCATGGTGGTGTGCACCTGTAGTCCCAGCTACTCAGGAGGTGGAGGCAGGAGAATCGCTTGAACTCGAGAGGTGGAGGTTGTAGTGAGCCGAGATTGCACCACTGCACTCCAGCCTGGCGACAGAGTGAGACTCGTCTCAAAAAAAAAAAAAAAAAAAAAAAAGAGAAAGAAAGAAAGAAAGAGAGAAAGAAAGGCGGGCATTAACTTCAGGTATTGGTAAATTTGCTAGGTGTTTGGCTACTGTTTCTCATCAGAGAAATAGAAAGACACACCATGAAAGTCAAGGCCTGAAAACCTCATTCCATGTAAGAATGACATCCCCAGTGTTAAGTGCTTGTTAGTGGTTAATGCGATCCTGTGAAACTTAGATGTGTTTGTGCACATATGCACACATATATTTGAAGAAGAACTCAGAAGAGTTAAATCACAGCCTTTCAACCTGTGAAATGACAGTAGTTCTTCTTTCTTCCTCTCCCTTTGGCCAAGTCATCTTTATCTTGGAGATAATTAAGACAAAAATGCCTCTGACAAATAAAATCAGTATAGAACCCCTATTTCTTGGCAGCTTTTGTGGACACAGCTGAAGCTTTCAGAGGTCTTGAAAAACCATGGCAACAAATGCCTTTGAAGGGTAAGCAAAGGTTCCAAGTGTTTTTAATCGCTGGTGTTTTTTCTGCTACCACTTCAAGCATTCTTCTTCAATTTTTGTTCATCTGATCAAAATTAAATTTCCAATTTCCCTACTAAGTGGTTCTGTCCTGGTCATGCCATTGACTATTTCCATTAAAGTAGTAGAGTTTGTGCCCACATATGGTTGTTAAGCTCATCAACAATTCCATTAGAAAGCTTTGTTTATCAGTGGCAATAATTTCCCATAAAAATTATAGGTAGGTTTTAATGGGCACATTTTCAAAAGGCATCAACTAGTCCTCAAAATTATGTGCTGACACTGTTCTTACAACCATGGTTCATGGTCTAATTCCACCAAATTTCTCTCTTCTTCATAGAGAACTGTTGTCAGTAGCTTTATATCCTTTTAAAGAGAATGGCCTGTATCTCTGATACTCATTCAGAAAAATGAGTATTTTAGACGTAGGTTGCTAAATTTTAAGCTATATACTACACTATTTCAGCACTATATAGGTTATCTTGTAACCTGCTTGCCTGGCTATTTGGCTGAAAAATAACAACATGTAAGGAAAATCTATTTCGTAAGTCTAACATTTACTTTGTAAAACCTGTTCTGGCTACTCTGTTAATTTTCCACTTACGTGTGGGTTAGAGAGCAGATTTGATTTTTTTTCAAGCGAAAGATATGCCTTACCTGAGAAAAGAACATAGTGGGGAAAGCACTCCTATTATTTTCCTCATATTTCCATTTTCCTTTAGTGGAAATAAAAAGACATTTCAGTTTTTCATTTGCTAAGAAATGAAGGAACCAAAGACAAAACAACTTAATTATTAAATTACAATTTATTTCTGTAATAAGCACTCGTTCTCTCTGTTTTCCTTGGGAAAGAGTATGTGGATTTTCAATTTTATCCAAATAAGCATCATCTTTCTCTGATTAGTGTGGCAGTTTCAAAATCATGTATTAGGAAGTACAGAGTGAATGAGTAGAGAATTTCTAAATTAGCACCCAAGGGTGGGTGGCTAGATTATGTTTATAAATGTGAACTTTTGCATTAAGTGCAATGATTTAAAAGAATGCCTGCATCACTTTAGGGCATTTCATTAAGTGCTGTGCACAATATTTTTCCTTATACATCATAAAAGATAAATTATAGTTCATAAAATAGTATAAATTCCTAATTATTTTGTGCTTTTGACACCTCAGAGTTACTAATAAGGGATTTCGTTTTAAAATGATATTTATTTATTTATTTAGAGACGCAGTCTTTCTCTGTTGCCCAGGTTGGAGTGCAGTGGTGCGATCTTGGCTCATTGCAACCTCTGCCTCCCAGGTTCAAGCGATTCTCCTGCCTCAGCCTCCAGAGTAGCTGGGACCACAGGCATGGGCCACCACACCCAACTAATTTTTGTATTTTTGGTGGAGACGGGGTTTCACTGTGTTGGGCACACTAGTCTCTAACTCCTGACCTCAAGTGGTCCTCCTGCCTTGGCCTCCCAAAGTGCTGGGATTACAGGCATGAGCCACTGTGCCTGGCTCGTTTTAAAATAACTTAAAAGTATATTTTGCCACCACTATTAACCAGTTAAGCCATGATGGTATATTATAATCACCATGGAGATGGTTTTTCTCTTTATTTTATTTTGTTTGTTTTCTGATTGCTAGCATGTTGAATACTCTTCCTATTCTACAAGTGCCTGCAGGCCAGCCCCATTTTTGCTCTCTTCACTTCATTTTTCATTTCTCCCTGTTTCACTCTTCATAGCACATTTGTACTCTGTCCACACCTAGAGACCTCCCTGTTGAAGTTCTTCACATTCTCTTCCCTAGAGAGGGTTAACTTGTTGAGCTCAGAGACTTAAATTTAAAATAAAATGTAACAGATATGTATTGAATGACTATTTTATTTTAGCTCTAGGAGAAATGCAAAGATATATCATCCATAGACCCTGAAATCCAGCTAAGGGTTCTGCTTATATACAAGGTGAAAGGTTGTGATAATGCACATTAAACAATAGAAGAGTTAAATTCAGCACTATAAGTGATGCCTCAAAGCAGCATAATGGGAAAAAGGGGTATTTCAGAAAAAAATGATATGAGTTCAGAGGCAAGAGAAAACAGAATGCTCTAGATTAAACTCGAAGACTTTATGGAGGAGGTGGTGTTTAAATACATACCTTTCCACAGAACCATGAAGAGAGTTCTACTTAATTGTAAGTGGCCTGTGATTTGCCATTAGTCATTGCATGCTCAATTCTGCATGTGTGATAACTGTGTATTTTTATGGCAAAATCACAATTACTTTTGCACCAACCTAATAGAATAGTGTGGGTTTAAAAAAACTATTTGTAATATATTCGAACATATTTCTTATATATATGTTTCACCATCATTAGCAGTAAATCTATTTTGTATCCAGAGATTGAATAATATTTTGTTTCTAGGATGTGAGTGATGTGCTATTTTAACTTACTTTTGAAGTTTGACATGGGCGTGATATTAATAAAATCTAAAGATGCTCCTAAAGAGGAGCAATAGATAATGTAGGTATAGAAAATGTAGCTATTATGGAGGTAAGTGTATTTGATATTTTTTATTATGATATGAAGGGAAACAACTAGTCCCAAGCTACAATTTATTAAGGTAGGCTTAGCTTATATGCCATAAGTTTTATGTTTGCAACTTTCTTGATTTTCTTCCTCTGGCTTTACTTCTGTGAGATATTTATGAAAGGATGTTTTTAAAAATGGCTAGAGACTTTTGCTTCTAAGAGTTGACATAAACTTTTCCACAACATGAACAATTAGTAGATGATACACTGAGATACACTCTTGAATTTTTAAAATTGTGGCAGTAAAACTGACCTCAGAGAAGGAAGAAAACGCTTTGGCCAGCTTTGATCAATTCTATACAACGTGTTTGGAAGATTTCAGTTCCTCTCGCCTTCTTTCTTCCTATATAATACTTTTTCTTAAGGTTGGTACTACTGATGCACTTGGTGTAAACACATGAGATAATAGCAAAATATGAATCTAGGTCCCAGAAATGGGCTTCTTTCACTCTGCCACCTGTTCTGACTGCATTTCTCCTGACTTTCTGTAAATCCCGGGGAGGAGCTGGAAGAGCAAGGTGTGTGCTAGCATAACTTTGGGGATGAAGTACCCTTCTTTTTTTTCTGATTTTGTTCCCACATCTCCTTACTGGACCAAGTAAGGGCGTCAGTGTCAAACTTCCTGATTGAAGATATATTTTTGCCCTACTATGAAGGGCTCTGGGTAACATTTATTGCTTATAAAATGCTTTTTTGGTGGCTACTTTGTTTCTGAATATAAGGCAAGATAAAAAGTTTGATTCAAGAGTTTCTTGTAAACACTTTGTGTGTGCGTGTGTATTCATATATGGCTGCACACGTACATAAGTCCATACATAAGTACAGTCCACCCTCCATGTTTGTGGGTTCAGCATCCATGGATTCAACCAACTGCAAAACAAAAATATTTGGGAAAAAATGGATGGTAGTGTCTGTGCTGAACATATACAGAGATTTTCCTTGTCATTATTCCCTAAGCAATATAACAACTATTTACAGAGAATGTACATTGTATTAGGTATTATAAGTAATCTAGAGATGTTTTAAACTATATGGGATGATGTGCGTAGGTTATATGCAAATATTATGCCATTTTATATAAGGGACTTGAACATCTATAGATTTTGGTATCTGGGGAGTCTTCGAACAAATCCCCCACAGATCCTGAGGGGCCACTGTATATATATCTTCATAAACACACCCACACACACAAACATACACACACACACACACCAATGTGTATATACTTTGTTTTCTTTTTTTTAATTCGAGACCAAGTCTCGCTCTGTCGCCCAAGCTGGAGTGCAGTGGCGCAAACTTGCCTCATTGCAACCTCTGCCTCCCGGGTTCAAGTGATTCTCCTGCTTCAGCCTCCCTAGTAGCTGGGATTACAGGCGCCTGCCACCATGCCTGGCTAACTTTTGTAGTTTAATAGAGGCCGGGTTTCACCATGTTGGCCATGCTAGTCTCGATCTCCTGACCTCAAGTGATTTGCCTGCCTCGGTCTCCCAAAGTGCTGGGATTACAGATGTGAGCCACCACACCCAGTTGCAGTGGGTATAGACTTTTGAAATGTGTACTACAAAATATTAACAGTGACTATCTCTGAATGATAGGATTATGGATAAATTTTGTTCTTTTTGCATATCTGTATTTTTATTTTTCCACAGTAAACATCTTTTACTTCTGTAATAAAAACTTCATTAAAAAATCCATGCTGCAATTGATTAATTACATACTAACATTTTTTTACTCTTCCCTCAGTACAGAAAGATTATTCTGTATTTACCAAATCTTTACACTTTATTTGCAAATCATTTTGACTGTCTGTTTGCAAGAGGTCAAATTTGCACTGAAGTTCAGCTTTCGTTCATTATCCATGAGCCCAAGAGAAATTGTGTCAGGTGGACATCAGGTAGCTGAGGCCAATACAATATTATTCCTTTGGGTTGTTGAGAAATCATAGCAGAGGAAAGCCTGTGTTGATAATAGAGTACCACCAGGAATCTAGGTCTTTACAGCTGCTGGCCTGACCAGCAAGGGTAAAATATTTCAGGCCTGCAGCCAGTGATTATTAACCCTAGCTCTATATTCCAGAGAGGAAGAGCTAGCCTTTTTGGGTTGTGATCTGTCACTGATTGCAGTTGCACATATACTAGCCATGAGGTCTACACACATGTGAAGAGCATGCTACACACATAGACTAGATACACTGACTCATCAGCCTGGAAACAGTGCCTGACCCTCACTTTGATTGTTTGAATGTGTCCTGACCCATTACCCTGCCTTTGGATCTGTTCCTGTTTTTTTTTTTTTTTTTTTTTTTTAAAGCATTTTATCTGTGAATTAAAATAGTACTTTCCATTGCTTCATTTTTTTTCCCCTAAGGAGTTTAGCTTTGTTTAATTAGAAACAAGACAACAATCATTACTGGTCTGGTGCAGTCTTGTTTAGGACTCCTCTTTTGCTTAGAACTATACCTGGATTAGGGATCACTGTGATTTAGAGTGTGCAGTATGAGGTTATTTAAATACTTAATAGTATATTTGAAATGAAAAGAGTAGAAATTAAAGACTGAATCATTTACCAAGAAATAACAGAGGAGACCAATTTACTTCTGTAAGATTTAGTAGAGGCTGTTCCCTTCTTTATAATTGGCTTTGTTTCAGTTACCAGTTAAGTGGGGTGAACTGTTATTAAAAGGCTATGGGTAAGTTACAGTAGCATTCTTCTAAGAAAAACTACAGGAGTAGTCACTGTGCAGCTATCTGCTTTGTACCTGCCAATATGGCAGTAGATATGGAAGGGTCAGAAAAACAGGACTTCATGTTCATTAACTTTTCCTTTTTCCTTTCTTTCCCTTATTTTTTTCATATCTTGTATGCAAGATAGCATGCCTATTCTTTACCTTCAATGTATTTTTGAATTTTTAATCCAGATCATATTTTATCACAATTTGTAACATGTAGCTAATAAAAATGGTTATTACATGAGAACTTGCTTTACAAATTATAGATCAAATTTTTATACAAATTATTATGTCACCATAGAAAAATAGTTACGATTTATCTGTTTAGTCTTAGAAAAATTATTTCACATATTAGTTAAGGCTTTTAGTTTTGAGTGAGCAAAATCCAATTCAAACTAGCTTTGGGTAGAGGTGGGGGTAAAAGAGAAGGAATGGATTTCAATGGAAGGTTTACTTGCGTGTCTTGGCTAACTGCAAACATGGCGGGGTGCAACCAGACCTTAGTGATCACAGACCCAGGGACTCAGACCCTGTGAGGACCTTAGCCTTACCGCCACTCTTCTCTATGTGTCAGCTTCGCGTTCTCTGTCTGCAAGTATGCATTTTCCCTAAGGTGGGAAGCAGAGTTGGCAACAGCTGCCAGGGTTGACTTCCTGTGGCATTCTTGCCGTTAGCAAATATTAGAGAAGGACCCTGCTTGGCCCAGCTTTGGGACACACCTCTGGACCAACTAGCTGTTCTCAGGAGGCAGTAACATGTACAGAGGTGATCCCTGGGGCTCGCCCTGTGAAATCATTGTGAGCCAATCACTACCTCCCTCCCTGATGCTGATGTCTACTATGTTTGATGTCTCTGAACTTCAATTTCCTCAATTGTGAATGGCACCCTGGTTCCTACCTTCTGGATAGATGTAGTGATTAGAGTTCATGCTTAACCTACAGGTGCTCTGTAAAGAATCGTTGGCATCATTACCTCTTGTTGGCTCTATCCCATTCCCTATAGATATCTTTCTGCTCTGAGACTAAGCAGAGAAAATAATTTAACATTTAATTATTGTGCTTCTAAATCCACTTTTACCTCTTCTTTCTTTACTTTTCTCTTTATTATTTTTAATTATTTCAAAAATAAAATTGTATATATTTAAGGTGTACAAGATGTTTTGATATACATATACATAATGAAATGATTACTGCAGTCAAGCTAATTAACATCAATCTCCTCACCTAGTTATCATTTTTGGGGGGCATGGAGTGAGAGCACCTGAAATCTCTCTTAGCAAATTTCCAGTGTATAATACAGTATTGTTAAACATAGTCATCATGTTGTACATTAGATTTCTAGACTTGTTCATGCTACATAACTGCAACTTTGTACCCTTTGACCAATACCTCTCCATTTTCTCCACTATTCCATGCCTGAAATTGTGGGATATAGGTATATAGTGTGTGTGATATATATAGAGAGAGTGATATATGTATATATAATTGTGTGATATATATGTGTGTATATGCAAACACACAGACATACACACATGTACATATGTATATACATGCACACATACACAATGGGATATTATTCAGCTTTCAAAAAGGAGATCCTGCCATTTGCAACAACATGGATGAACCTGGATGACATTATGTTAAGTGAAACAAGCTGGACACAAAAAGAAACATGCGTCTTACTTCTTAGACACGAATTTCTTTCTCATAGCCAGCACCTGAAAATAGGGCCAAGTATTTTGCATGATTTACAATTGACTGTATAAATGTAGCATAGCCAGTTATATGATGTGTTACCATTTCTGCTATAAAATCAAAAGAAGAGATCAGAACATTTAAAAACTTCCCTGTGGATTTCTACCTCTTACCTAAGCTTTGTTCTTTTTTTAAAAAATCTTATGAACACCAAGCTTTAGATAGCAGAGGTCATGTATCCTTGGGCTCAAATATACAGTTACTTAGCTTGTAGGGAGACTTAGAAAATTCCTTGAATGAATTTTCTATATTATCTTTGATTGCTACGTTGCCCTTTTTTGTGTTTTTAACTGGCCTTCCCTGACTTAAAATATACTTTAAAAAATAAGAAAGGTGGTATTTAATTTGCACAGTATGGAATTAAAGGTAAACAACTTTAAATTAAATTTGGCTGGATGTATAAATTATTAAAATATCCTTTCTCTCATGGCTGGGTAAGTCTGCATTGTCCATTCAGCCTGCTATGTCTCTTTCCATGAGAATATTCCTGAAGAATGGGGCCCTGCTTCCAAACAAGCCGAGCATTTTGTAGTAAATTTTAAAAAGCTAAATTTCATAATAACCTTTATAATTGCTACTTGAAAATGGAGTTTGGAATGGCACCAAATTATTAATCAGTAGAAGGAGAATAGATTGCAAAAAGGTAATTATATCAAATTGAACGCTTCTTGAAATATATTCTGTTAAATAAAATACAGTTCCTCTTCCCTGTTCTCATTTGTAAGCAATGAGGACAATTCAGGTAGCATGAATCGGGAATCAGAGTACTTTTCTGTTCCGCAGATTGGCTTAATCGTTTTGGGCTCACTTCAAACTGTAGATGAGCATTGTCCTTTAACCTGCTGGGCAGCAGAGGTGACCACGTTCACTGCAAAGCCCAGAAGTGAGTTGTTCATCTGGGTTAGAGTCTCAGGAAGAGGCATGTTATGACTTCCCCACATTCCTGGACAGTTTAGACTGTAATTCTTGGTTGTTTAAAAAGGTGTTTGAATGTATTTTGTTCAGAGGCTTGAGTAAATGGCTCTTATTCTTACACTTTTTTTTTTGCCCACTTTTTCCAGCATTAGAATAGTTTCAGCCCTGACAATTAGCCTTATGCTGACTGGAGTGGATTTTTTGCGTAGGACCAAGTGTTTTGCATGATTTACAATGGACTGCGTAAATGTAGCCTAACAAGTTATATGATGTGAAGAAAATTACTTAAGGGTAAAAATGGATTGTTTACTGAGAAAATGATGTCATTATAAACTGGTTTGAGGGTATTGTGGTTTAGATGCTGTCCTTACAAATTTGAGCTCTGTTGGTTTGGAGATTTAGTATCTAATAATAATAGTTAATGTGTAATGAATACTTGCCCTGCTCCAGCCTCTGTGTTACGTGTCCTGAATGCATCATCTCATTTAATCCTCCATAAACTTTGAAGCAGTCAGCATTGTAATTAATCTCACTTTTCAGATGAGGAAACCAAGGTATGTAAGAAACAAAACCAGTGTTGAATCTGACTAGGAGGACTGCGAAGCCTGACTCTTAACCATTGTGTTCTGTTGCCTTCTCCAAGGGAAAGGAGTGCTTCCAGAAAGGCCATTGGAAGTGAGGAGTGTCACCTGATAATAGCTGGCTCCTCATCCCACTAGGTTAACAGGCAACAGATGGGGGCCACAGAGTTGGCTGGAGTTAGTCCTGATTGCCAAGGGTAAATGGGGCTGTTACCATGCAATGGATAGACACTAGGATGCTCCGGTGTGTATCCTTATATCCTACCAGGTGTAGCATGAAGGTTAAGGACAATTCCGTCCTCTTATTTGGAGAGGAGACCAAGCTCCTATAGGACTAAAGGTTTGGGTGAGCTGAAAGCCAAGGGCAATTGGCCCAGCTTGGGGAGGAGAGTCACAAATACATTTGTGACTATCGGACCAGAAACAGACTGCAGTGTTCACCTGCGGTTTGGGTACCTGCTGCTTGTTCTTTGCTGGGGTATCTGAAGACTGAAAACACAGCTCACACTTAGCCTTTTTCCTATTCTGTGTGAAAGAACTGTGGTAGTTTTCTCTTGCTTAACAAGGTTCTAGTGGTGAAGTTCATCGCTTAGTCTGTGAGTTGTAGGGAAATAACCACAGGATGGTAGCAGAACGAGAAAAGAAAAGAAGGTTGTAGATGCCAGGCTGGTGTTGGCTTGAAAGTTTTAAAGTATACAGTTCTTCTTTATGGGTTATTAAAAAAAACAGCAAATGAATACACAAGATTAAATATTAAGCAGTACAACATTGTACATGATGAAAGGTTAAAGTCTTTCTCTGGTCTCATTCAAAAATCTACAGTCTCTTGTAGTATAGTTTGAAGTCAGGTAGCGTGGTGCCTCCAGCTTTGTTCTTTTGACTTAGGATTGACTTGGCAATGCAGGCTCTTTTTTGGTTCCATATGAACTTTAAAATTCTGTGATGAAAGTCATTGGCAGCTTGATGGGGATGGCATTGAATCTATAAATTACCTTGGGCAGTATGGCCATTTTCACGATATTGATTCTTCCTATCCATGAGCGTGGAATGTTCTTCCATTTGTCTGTGTCCTCTTTTATTTCATTGAGCAGTGGTTTTGTGGTTCTCCTTGAAGAGGTCCTTCACATCCCTTGTAAGGTGGATTCCTAGGTATTTTATTCTCATTGAAGCAATTGTGAATGGGACTTCACTCATGATTTGGCTCTCTGTTTGTCTGTTATTGGTGTATAGAATGCTTACGATTTTTGCACATTGATTTTGTATCCTGAGACTTTGCTGAAGTTGCTTATCAGCTTAAGGAGATTTTGGGCTGAGACGATGGAGTTTTCTAGATATACAATCATGTCATCTGCAAACAGGGACAATTTGACTTCCCCTTTTCCTAATTGAATACTCTTTATTTCTTTCTCCTGCCTAATTGCCCTGTCCAGAACTTCCAACACTATGTTGAATAGGATGGTACTGGTACCAAAACAGAGATATAGACCAATGGAACAGAACAGAGCCCTCAGAAATAATACCACACATCTACAACCACCTGATCTTTGACAAACATGACAAAAACAAGAAATGGGGAAAGGATTCCCTATTTAATAAATAGTGCTGGGAAAACTGGCTAGCCATATGTAGAAAGCTGAAACTGGATCACTTCCTTACACCTTATACAAAAATTAATTCAAGATGGGTTAAAGACTTAAATGTTAGAACTAAAACCATAAAAACCCTAGAAGAAAACCTAGGCAATACCATTCAGGACATAGGCATGGGCAAGGACTTCATGTCTAAAACACCAAAAGCAATGGCAACAAAAGCCAAAATTGACAAATGGGATCTAATTAAACTAAAAAGCTTCTGTTCTTTGCTGGGGTATCTGAAGACTGAAAACACAGCAAAAGAAACTACCATCAGACTGAACAGGCAACCTACAGAATGGGAGAAAATTTTTGCAATCTACTCATCTGACAAAGGGCTAATATCCAGAATCTACAAAGAACTCAAACAAATTTACAAGAAAAAAGGAACCCCATCAACAAGTGGGCGAAGGATATGAACAGACACTTCTCAAAAGAAGACATTTATGCAGCCAACAGACACATGAAAAAATGCTCATCATCATTGGCCATCAGAGAAATGCAAATCAAAACCACAATGAGATATCATCTCACACCAGTTAGAATGGTGATCATTAGAAAGTCAGGAAACGACAGGTGCTGGAGAGGATGTGGAGAAATAGGAACACTTTTACACTGTTGGTGGGACTGTAAACTAGTTCAACCATTGTGGAAGACAGTGTGGCGATTCCTCAGGGATCTAGAACTAGAAATACCATTTGACCCAGCCATCCCATTACTGGGTATATACCCAAAGGATTATAAATTATGCTGCTATAAAGACACGTGCACACGTATGTTTATTGCGGCACTATTCACGGTAGCAAAGACTTGGAACCAACCCAAATATCCAACAACAATAGGCTGGATTAAGAAAATGTGGCACATATACACCATGGAATACTATGCAGCCATAAAAAAGGATGAGTTCATATACTTTGTAGGGACATGGATGAAGCTGGAAACCATCATTCTCAGCAAACTATTGCAAGGACAAAAAACCAAACACTGCATGTTCTCACTCATAGGTGGGAATTGAACAATAAGAACACTTGGACACAGGGTGGGGAACATTACACACTGGGGCCTGTTGTGGGGTGGGGGGAGGGGGGAGGGATAGCATTAGGAGCTATAACTAATGTAAATGATGAGTTAATGGATGCAGCACACCAACATGGCACATGTATACATATGTAACAAACCTGCACATTGTGCACATGTACCCTAGAACTTAAAGTATAATAAAAAATATTTAAAAAATCTACAGTCCCTTTCTCAATAGGTAAACACTATTAACAATTTCTTCTGAAAATTACATATGTACACACACACACACCCCACACATAGATATTTTGTTAACATACATTACCTTATGCTCTACACATTATTCTGTGCCTAGCTTTTCTCATCGAATAATGTGTATTGGAGATCTTTCCATATAAGTACATATTGGTCTCACTCATTCATTTTTAATGGCTGTATATTAGTCCATAGTATGGAGTAATAATACCTTTTATTGGCACAAAGTTTTGCAGTTGACAAAGGGTTTGCATATATTGTTTCATTGGGTTGTATAGCAGTCATCAATGGACATATCAAGAATCCCAGAAGGGTAACCTGGGCTTCACCCAGGATCACATGGAGCTTGGGACTCAAACAGCTAACATTCCCTAAACAGGCCCATATTCCTGCAATTTAGTGCAGCTGCTACAACATTTAGGTAAACTCTTTGAAAGCAGTAAAAAGATCACCAATCTGGGACATCAAGAAGCCAGACGACAAGGAGACATAGACCTCAGGTGAGTGAGAAAAGAGAATAATTGAAGTTTAGAACTGAATGGGCACTAACGAACAACAGATGCATCTCTTTGCTTTCACCGATGAGGACCTGGGTGTGGCCTGTGGATGTTAAGTAGCATGTTTAGGCCACACAGCTGGATCGTTTTCTTTCCTGAGGCTAGCTCTGGAGAGGGGAGGAAACGGAGATGCTAGATTTTTCCGGGCTCTCTTTTCTCATCAGCTAGAATGGGATGTGGATGGAATGCAGCTTGAGAAGCCAAACACCCTTGAGAAATGAGAACTCTGCTTTCTGATGTGGGATGCATCCTATCCGAGATAACTCTCCTGCCAGCGCAGTATGACCATTGCGACTTGAGCTGTGTGGGTGCCCAGGTGGTGTAGACCTTAAAACCACTCCTGCTTTTGTTTACTGAATGTCTAATATTCACACAGTTCTTTGTCCGAGTGCAGGGCCAAAGCAACAAATAACGAAGAAGCTGTGCCCAACCATAAGAACTATGAAATGCTCCAGATCATCTACACTAGTTTGAGTTAAATTTACCATGCAAATAAATATAGAACATTTCTTCTTATGCATAGATTGTATTTGTTCTATTAAACAACCATCCTGTAAAGGTTTTATTCATTCATTTATTTTTATTTGTTAGGAGAAATTGTTATTTAAGCTAAGAAAGTAGACTAGTAGTTATTTCTTTTTTTTTGCTTATTATACTTTACTTTTGGGGATACATGTGCAGAACGTGCAGGTTTGTTACATAGGTATACACGTGCCATGGTGGTTTGCTGCACCCATCAACCTGTCATCTAAATCAGGTATTTCTTCTAATGCTATCCCTCCCCTAGCCCCCCACCCCCGACAGGCCCCAGTGTGTGATGTTCCCCTCCCTGTGTCCTTGTATTCTCATTGTTCAGCTCCCACTTATGAGCGAGAACATGCAGTGTTTGGTTTTCTGTTCCTGTGTTAGTTTGCTGAGAATGATGGTTTCCAGCTTCATCCATGTCCCTATAAAGGACATGATTGCATCCTTTTTTATGGCTGCATAGTATTCCATGGTGTATATGTGCCACATTTTCTTTATCCAGTCTATCATTGATGGGCATTTGGGTTGGTTTCAAGTCTTTGCTATTGTGAATAGTGCTGCAATAAACATACGTGTGCGTGTGTTTTTAGAGTAGAATGATTTATAATCCTTTGGGTATATACCCAGTAATGGGATGGCTGGGTCAAATACTAGAAGGCTACAGTAACCAAAACAGCATGGTACTGGTACCAAAACAGATATCTAGACCACTGGAACACATCAGAGGCCTCAGAAATAATGCCACACATCTACAACCCTTTGATCTTTGATAAACCTGACCAAACAAGCAATGGGGAAAGGATTCCCTATTTAATAAATGGTGTTGGGAAAACTGACTAGCCATATGCAGAAAACTGAAACTGGACTCCTTCCTTACACCTTATAAGAAAATTAACTCAAGATGGATTAAAGACTTAAATGTAAGACCTAAAACCATAAAAACCCTAGAAGAAAACCTAGGCAATACAATTCAGGACATAGGCATGGGCAAAGAGTTCATGACTAAAATACCAAAAGCAATGGCAACAAAAGCTATAATTGACAAATGGGATCTAATTAAACTAAAGAGCTTCTGCACAGCAAAAGAAACTATCATCAGAGTGAACAGGCAACCTACAGAATGGGAGAAAATTTTTGCAATCTATCCATCTAACAAAGGGCTAATATCCAGAATGTAGAAGGAACTTCATCAAATTTACACACACACACACACACACACACACACACACACACACACACAAAGAAACAACCCCATCAAAAAGTGGGTGAAGGATATGAACAGACAGTTCTCAAAAGAAGACATTTATACTGCCAACAGCATAAATATGCTGCCAACAAGCATATGAAAAAAAGCTCATCATCACTGGTCAAGAGAAATGCAAATCAAAACCACAATGACATACTATCTCACACCAGTTAGAATGGCAATCATTAAAAAGTCAGGAAACAACAGATGCTAGAGAGGATGTGGGGAAATAGGAACGTTTTTACACTGTTGGTGGGAGTGTAAATTAGTTCAACTATTGTGGAAGACAGTGTGGCGATTCCTCAAGGACCTACAACTAGTAGTTATTTCTAGGTCTGACGGGCTGTCTTTTAGTTTGTTTTCTTATTCTGAGGTGGACTTAAACCAATTTTAAAAACAGGGGTGACTGAAGTCGTGTGTTAATCTTGTGCTACAGGAACCCTTTGACATTGATTCAGAAGCACCCAAGTGTTTGTTCATTAATCCTTTTTTATTTTTGTATTTTATTTATTTTTCAACTTTTATTTTAAAAATCAGGGGTACATATGCAGGTTTGTTACAAAGGTATATTGAGTGATGCTGAGGTCTGGAATATGGATGAATCTGTCACTCAGGTAATGAGCATAGTACCCAATGATAGTTTTTTGTTTTTTTTCTTTGTTTGTTTTTTGTTTTTTTGTTTGTTTGTTTGTTTTTTGAGATGGAGTCTCGCTCTGTCACCCAGGCTAGAGTGCAATGGCTTGATCTCGGCTCATTGCAACCTCCGCCTCCCAGATTCCAGCGATTCTCCTGCCTCAGCCTCCCAAGTAGCTGGGACTACAGGCATACACCACCATGCCCGGCTAATTTTTGTATTTTTAGTAGAGATGGGGTTTTACCATATTGGCCAGGCTGGTTTTGAACTCCTGACCTCAGGTGATCTGCCCACCTCGGCCTCCCAAAGTGGTGGGATTACAGGCGTCAGCCACTGTGCCTGGCCCCAATAGATAGTTTTTCAGTCCTTGCCGCCCTTCCTCCTTCCCACTTCTAGTCATCACCAGTGTCTATTGTTTCTGTCTTTATGTTCATGTGTACCAAATATTTAGCTCCCACTTATAAGTGAGAACACATGGTATTTGGTTTTCTGTTTCTATGTTAGTTTGCTTAGATAGACCTCCAGCTGCATCCACGTTGCTGCAAATGACACGATTTCATTCTTTTTTTATGGCTGTGTAGTATTCCGTGGTGTAGATATACCATACATTCTTTATCTAGGATAACTGATGGGCAATTGGGTTGATTCCATGTCTTTGCTATTTTGAGTAGTGTTCTGATGACCATATGGGTGCATGTGTCTTTTCAATAGAACAATTTATTTTCATTACTCTTATCAGGATAACTGGGAGGAACTTCTCCTACGAAGTTAATTTGGGGGGACTCCTGAAGATGAGTGAAACCCCTTATTAAGCACTTAGAGGGTCGAAAGTGTACAAGGGAACGTTCAGGTGTGACAGCTTGAGAGACATGCATATTCCACCCCCACACCAGAGCTTAGTGAACCATCTTTTCTATTTTCTCCCAAAGCACCAAAATGGCCCAGAAATTGGAAGATGGAAAATGGACTTATTTATGAGTCTGGGAAGGCAGGGCAGTAAGCACAGTCCTGTTCAGGGTTTCTGAGTTTTACCCTCTTGCTCTGATTGCGAGATCATTTTCCTCTTCCTTCCTTCTTCAGCTTAGGACAAGAACAGTTTTGAAATTGTTTTTACTACTTTGGACACCAGAGTTTAGATTTCAAATGAGTACAAGTGGGAGGAAAGCTTGGATAATTCTCTGAAAATAATCGAACAGAGTGAAGGAGAGGGGTCTACAGGTGAGCTGAATGCTGCATGGCATTGAAGTAATCACACCAATCGTCACAATTCTCTCCTCTTTGATGGTTATCTGTTGTCCCAGAAGGAACAATTCCAGAAAGTCCTTTTCTGGGCTGTAGAATAGCACTTGCTTATTTGTTGAGCCCTGAGAAGCATTACTGAAAGCGGTTCATTGTCCCTGAGGTATTACAATGAGATGGTGGTCACTGATTTCATTATGTTTTCCTTTATTGCAGCTGTTGGTTTGATCCTTTGCCAGGTGCTTAAAACAATTGTGGTTTTGCAGATGGTAAGTTAGAGGCTGGACAAAAAAAGGGATCATGTCACTGCCCTGGCCAAAATTTCAACAGACTGGGGTCTAGTGAGGGCAAATAGATAGAGGCTTTCCTCTTCACTTTGTGTTATTTAGAAAAAGAAACTTTCCAGGACAAATTTCTTTCCTAGAATTCCTTTTTAAAAATTTTTTTCTTTGAAAATTTACTTAGATGCAAATAATATATTTTTGTTCCTCTTAAATAATAAAAGTAAGATGTCTCTTGGAGGTGGTGGTTGTCACTGACAAGATTAACTAGAACTGACTAGCTGTAAAAATATAATTTGGGATGCATTATTAAGGCATGCCATTTTTATTTGCATGCCATTGTGTACAGATGTGGTTGTGAAATAGTTCAAATCATGGCACATTGAATGTCCTCACTGGATTTTTAGGAATGTGTTCACTGAGACAGCCAAATCCTATTTCATTTTCTTTGGCTCATTGCATTGGCTGTAAATTGGAGATATTCACTTTAATATGTGAGTCAAAATTTATTTCCAAACATAATACTGCAGTTGTTCTGTCACAGAATATAAATTTCTTATTTATTTCCTTAATACGTTGCTTTCTACTTTTTCCTTTTTTCTTTATTTTATTCTGGAGTATGTGGAAAGGTTTTCCAGAAAGATTTGCATATGCCATAATCTACTGATGAATACTTTTTATGGGTTACTCTTTCATATTTTGGGAGATATAACTATGGAAGTGTTAGGAATCATGGGTTCTGGAAATAGTTTTATTACTGCTTCTGAAATGCCCTCCCAATGATACCATATAGTAATTCCATCAGGGAATAATATTTTTATTATAGTTTAAAATATAACTTAATATTTAGGTGCTCTTGTTCAGTCATTGTCAAGTTCTTTTTATTTCACCAACCCTACCACGGCACTCCTGAAAGACTTGTGAATACGACAGACCTGGATTTAATCATGGCTTTGCCATCTGCTAGCCAAGAGAACTTGAACAAGTGAGTCAACTTCTTGGAGTCTCAGTTTCTGCTTCTGTAACATGGGAACTAGGGTAATCTAACTCATTGCTTGTGATGATTAGATGAGGCAAAATGCTGAGTTCACCTAGCCCAGCACCTGGTCCATGGGAAGCATGTGGGTTCTGCTGCTACCCAGTCCTTGGCCCAGTGCATGGTGCACAGAAGGGAATCTGAACAGGCCAACTTTATTCCTATTCTTGACCCACCCCATGTAGATGCTTCCTACACCTTCTTCTTCCTCTTCTTCTTCTTCTTCTTCTTCTTCTTCTTCTTCTTCTTCTTCTTCTTCTTCTTCTTCTTCTTCTTCCTCTTCTTCTTCTTCTTCTTCTTTTTAAGGCAGGGTCTCACTCTGTCCCCCAGGCTGAAGTGCAGTGGCACAACCACAGCTCAGGGCAACCTCGACCTCCTAGGATCAAGTGATCCTCCCACCTCAGCCTCCTGAGTAACTGGGATGACAGGACCACACTACCACACTTGGCTAATTTAAAAACTTTTGTAGAGCTGGGTTCTTGCTATGTTGCCCAGGCTGGTCTCAAACTCCTGGATTCAAGTGATCCCCTCACCTCAGCCTCCCAAAGTGCCGGGAAAACAGGCTTCCACACCCAGCCTTCAACTTCATTTCAAAAAATTGTGGTAAACTATACAATTCATCCATGAAACCAAAAACAACTTGTACCCCAAAAGCTATTGAAATTTAAAAATATATATATTAAAAATAAAAATAAAATTGCGATAAAATATACATAATGTGAAATTTACTACTTTAATCATTTTTAAGTGTACGGTTCAGTGGCATTGAGTACATTCACATTTTTGTGCAACCGGAACTTTTCATCCTCCCAAAGTGAAGCTCTGTACTTATTTTTTATTTTATTTTATTTTTTGAGATGGAGTTTCACTCTTGTCGCCCAGGCTGGAGTGCAGTGGTGCAATCTCGGCTCACTGCAACCTCTGCTTCCTGTGTTCAAGAGATTCTCCTGCCTCAGCCTCCCAAGTAGCTGGGATTACAGGTGTCCACCACCACACCCAGCTAAGTTTTTGTATTTTTAGTAGAGATGGGGTTTTGCTATGTTGGGCAGGCTGGTCTCTAACTCCTGACCTCAGGTGATCTGCCTGCCTCAGCCTCCCAAAATGCTGGGATTACAGGCATGAGCCACTGTGCCCGACCAGCTCTGTGCTCATTAAACGATGACTCCAAGTTCCCCTTCCCCACATCTCCTGCTGACCTCTCTTCTACTTTCTGTCTCTGTGAGTTTAACTATTCTAGGTACGTCATGTAAGTGCATCTGTGTGATATTTGTCCTTTTGTGTCTGGCTTATTTCACTTAGCATAATGTCTTCATGATTCATTCATGTTGTAGCATGTGTCAGAGTTTCCTTCCTTTTTAAGGCTGAATAATACTCCACTGTATGGATAGACCACACTTTGTTTATCCATTTGTCTGTTGATGGACATTTGGATGATTTCCATCTTGTGGGTATACTGAGTAATTTTGCTATGAACATGGGTATAAAAATATCTATTTGAGTTTGTGCTTTCAATTATTTTGGGTCTACACCTCAAAGCGGAATTGTTGGAAGTGGAATTGCTTCCACTTGTTGGAAGTGGAACATGGTCTCCCACTTCATTTTGACACAACTTCCAAGCTTCAGAACTGTATTTACAACAGCGTGCTAGGAGGTCGCTTTGAGTTTATGATGGAAATCTCATATCAACAGGTTTTAAATTGTTCCATATGACTTCTTGACACCCCTGTCCCAATTCAGATCTTTTTTTGATTAATGGTATGAACAATTTTCAAAATATCCTGGCACAATCTATTAGAATATTTGACTTTCTCCTCCCCCTCCCTTTAGCCCTATTTGGCAAAGCTGTTGAAAACTTCTTTACGTCTTCTCTCTGCCTCATCTACTTTGCTACTCAAAGATGATTAGTAGATGTTTTGGTATGATTTTTTTTCCTTGGCATAACTGTGAATACTTTTAATCCTTCATGTTTTATGACAATCATACATTCCCACTTTTGTGTAAAAACATTTTGAATTCTTCTTTCTATAACAAATTCTTTGCCAGTCTTCATTTCCTTTTTGCTTTTAGTGAGTTCCAATGATATCATTGTTTGAACCTGCTTTCTAATTCTATGCTGCTATTCCCATACTCCCTCTTTGCTTTGGTTACAGTAGATAATGTGGGTGGTCCTACCAAGACAAAGCATCACTCAGGAGTCAAGGGCTGGGGTAGATACAGATACTAGGTACTGCAGAAAGTCAGTATCTTTCTCAGAGTATAAGGCAGGACAAGACTTCTGTTCCCTTGTACCGTTGTGGCTGGGGAGTTGGACTGTGCATTTCATCCTTGTCATATAAGTCAAAGTATTGCCCAAATAACTTAATATTGGTGTGGTCTTAGTAAGTATTTGTCTCGTAGATATGTTAAATAGAAGACAGTAACATTGGGTTGGCTGTGTTAATTCCTCACTTTTTCTTTCCTATACATGAGCTTCCTAGGAAGCGGAACACTTGGTGGTCAGACAGTTGCAGAGATTCCTTGCATGATTGCAATCTGGAAAGTAGATACCATTCTTGAATGAAGAGCTTGCCCTTTGGAGAAGCTGGGCTTTCCATATATGAAGGTTGTTAGAATGCATAAGAGTTCAGCTTCTGGAATGAAAGGAGACCTTGGTTCAAAACCCATCTGCCACTTGCTTGCTGTGTGGCTTAGATCAGGCTTTTAAACTTCAATTATAATTTTGCATCTGTATAATAGGATTAATATAATTCCTTCCTCATAAAGTTCCTAGGGGGTTAAATGAAACAATCAATGTATAACACACTTCCTGGCAGGTGATGTTCAGTACCTAGAAGACTCGGTTTCCTTCGTAGAGAGAATGTTTGGCTAGACAAGCTTATGGAATTACCCCCAGATAGGAAGTGAGCACAAGTGTGAAATGAACAAGCCGGAGCAGGAACGGCTCTTGGAAGCGTCTACTCAGGCCTGGGCAGTTGCTGGTTTATATAACAGTGCTTTGAAAATTCACATGCAGATTCTTACTATTTTCCCAAATGCTACAGCTCAAAACTATGTTGTCTGTACCTTGACACCTAAAGGATAATATAGTCTTTCACTGATAAAACTAAAATGTCATAGGTTTTCCTTTGGCCAAGTATGTATAGAAACTTGTGATTTCACATCAGATTTAAAGCTGTATTTAACACTCTATGAAAACATATTGATGCTTAGAAGTAGAAAGGAAGTCAGATTTTGACATCTTACTTGTCAACTTAAATTATTTATAGTTCCTGGATGCTTCAAAATGTGATAAACCATAGTTAATTTTATGTAAATATTCGATGAGTGCCTTTAATAAGGAGACTGTAAAGGTAGCCAAGCTTTATATATGTTAGCTACATTTATGGGTCAATCGGGTATTAAAAATAGGACTTCGAAAATAAAATATTATTTTGTCGGACTCCTCCAATGAGGCCTTTTGACAGGATTAGCTAAAATTGGCTCTTATTTGCTGTGTGAGTGCTTAAACATTGGAGAATTCATTTTTCTTTTAGAATTCATTTTCATTTCTGAGCCTTAAAATATGAACAGTTAGCTAAATGTTCGTATATGTTGATAAGGAATGCTAAGTGTTTATTCCTTAATGGGACGACACCTTTTCCCGGTTTACATAACTTGCCTTTTAATCTAACCTTATGAAAGTCTCCTTGACTTTAATTTTTTTTCAGAGTACTGTATATCTCTTTAGGGAATGCATTTATTTAAAAAATTATAAAGCAAGAATAGATATGATATATTTTGAAGTTTTCTAGTCACAAATTAAATCCCTAGATGTGTTGTAGTTTGTGGAGCACTTTGAAATGTGCCAATTCAAGATGGAAATAGCAGGAAAGAACCATTCAAGTACGATTTCTGACTCCATAAAGTTAGGAAGTTATGATAAAGGAAAAATAACTACACCACATACTTATGGCACAGAATTGCATTATTGGGACAAATTGATCTTCAAATTTGTAGGCTATGATGGAAGAAAATATTTGTAGTATCTTAATATTCAACTGTTAAGCCAGGAGAGGAGTACTCTGAACTTCAGCTTCTCATAAAATCAGTCAGCTACACGACAGTTTATGTAGTTTATATGTAAGAAACCCTTTGATCAAGATATGCCTTTTCTTCAGCCTTGTTAATGCTTCATTTGTAAGGATTTTTATTTCTAGGAAAATAATACCATAGACCTATTTTATTTAAAGCTAAAGTGTTTCCTGGTGATGGTGGTGAATGGGGAGATGATTCAAGGAAACTGCTAATCTTGCAGAGTTTAGTAAAATCTTGGAATAGAAATTCTAAAAAGTTAAAACACACTATGAAAACAAATCATTATTAGTAAAATGAACCATATTAAAATGTCTCCCTAACCAACGTATTATAGCAGGGGAAAATGGCATTTTAATTCAGAAAAACACTTCTATATAAAACAAGCTTTGGAATAATTTGAATATGTTGATTTTTCTTTGGGGCAATCATGAAATACAGTCATATTAGGAAAGAGGCAAGGCCTCAAAACGGAAAGAGTAGTGAGGATAATTCATGAGCAATGTGTGGCTTCGTGGATCCCTTCCCGGCCCTCTTCGTCTATGAACATCTGCTTTATGTTCATGTCTGGCCTCACCCAGTGCTGAAGAGCAGACTGCCCCTGCTTAGAACCAAGCCTTGTTCTTGCGGATTTGAGTTTTGGGGTCCTGAGGTAGAATGGCCGTCATATTGTTCAGGGTCCTCACCTTCCCACTCATTACTTCCTTTATAGAACCCCAGTCATCCCCCTCAAGAGGCCTGTGCTGCACAAATGAAGTTGGGGGTGAGGGGAGCTTTAGCATCTCAGTATTGTTCAGATATTGGATACTTGTTGAGCTCCACTATGTGTGTGAGAATGCGCTGGGCTCAGGATCAATAGCCATAAATGAGACGGATATGGCCCATCCCTTGCCATGCCTAAACTGATCTGGGCATTGAGACAAGCAGTTAAAACCCAACATAGTAAGTCCTATGATGAGACACAAACTAAGCATGGCTGGAAGGGCAGATAAGATTTCACAGAGGAACTGACATCTTGACTGGCACACTTAGAAGGTGAGTAGGAGTCAGTTGGGCCAAGAGGAGAAAAAGTGTGTTTCCATGAAAAAGAAGAGCATGTGCCAAGTCCTGGGGGTGAAAAGCATGGCATGTGTCAACAGAAAGACATGATCAGAGCTTGGATGGGAGTTAGAGTGGGGAGAGAAGGCAAGGAAAAACATAAGAGCTTTGCAAACTGTGAAGGCATTGCATTTAGATGTCATTTTTAGAGCTTGGAGGAGCCTCAGGACATTGAGGCAGGATAGTGGCCTGATGGCGTATGATTTTAGGAAAAATCACTGTGGCCACCCTGTGGGGAAGGATTGGCGGGGGAAGGCTGGAAGCAAAGGGTCCTGCGGTGGGCTGTGGTAATGATCTGGGCTGGAGAAGGTATCGTGGTGCCCAGCGCAAAATTGGTTTCGCTTTGAAAAATAATTAGAAAATATTTGTTTTGATCTGTGTGCCTGTGGTGGGAGGTGGGGAGGGAGGGTCAAGTGAGGAAGGAGGTTGAATCTAGAATAATGCCCATGTTTCAGGCTTCACGTGCAGACATTTCTTGGTTCAGCTGGGAAGTGAATAGGAACAGACTGGCAAGGAAAGAAGACAGTCGTCAGTTCTGTCTGGGGCACATCCATCTTGACTAGTGTGAGAGAGTCAAGTCTTGATGGACAGGGGCAGGTGGACATTCAGGAAACTCAGGAAAGAGATTTGATCTGAAGTGACCACCAGAAAATACTGACGGAAAAGAGGTGACAAAAGGAGAGACCTGCAATATTATATTGGCTTTCTCTCAGGCAACTGCTTGGCCTGTCTTTATATTCCTTTTGAATCTCTGCATATGTACGGGCCATTATTTATTTTCACAACTAACAAATGCAGACTTTCTGTGTAATGACAACAAAGCCAAACCAGCTGCTACCAAAGGAGGGAAAACTACCAAAGGAGGGAAAATCAGAAGAGAAGGAAAAAGAACAAGGGAAGCTTGGGGAAAAGCTGAATGTGGGTCCTTCTGTTGCTGCAGGGGCTGGGGTGGGCCCGGTGATTCCTACTGAGAGGCGTTTTCTCTCCCCGCTTCCTGTCTTTCTGGTTCCATCTCATTCACCTCCTGTCCCCTCCACTTCCTGCCAGTCAAACCTTAGATTCCTCCAGAGGCTTTTTATTTTTATCTTTTGATGGGCAAGAAAATAGTGCGGATTATTTTTCCAAACCTTCACCTGAACATCACATCTTGGCTTTGGCCCTATGGGCTTGGTTCATCCGGGCCTGCACAGAAGGACTTTTCGGGCCAGTCTGGTCACATACATCGAGTCCTGTCTTTTCAGTTAAAAAAAAAACACACACACACACTGCTATGTTTCACTAAGACAACTGGTGTGAGTTGTTTTTTAGAAAATCAACTCCACTTCAGTAAGATTTTCTCAAGCATTATCTTGAGAAGACCAGATAATAAAATTTAAAAAGAATTTCTTCTTTTTTTTATTATACTTTAAGTTTTAGGGTACATGTGCACATTGTGCAGGTTAGTTACATAAGTATACATGTGCCATGCTGGTGAGCTGCACCCACTAACTCGTCATCTAGCATTAGGTATATCTCCCGATGCTATCTTAATGCAACTTAAATCAATTGCTTTAATAACACATATTGACCAAGTTACACTCGTTAAGGAAAAAAAACTACTTTGTTGTTTTTCTTCTTCTGACATGAGCTGAAGACTTAGAAATAGTTGTTAATGGTGTTTGGTTAAGAAGAATTTGTTTTAATTGCATATATCAAATATGTATTTATTAAATTTTTCTTTTTGTCAGTTTATCAATTCTAGCTTTGTCACAAAAGGTTTGCAGTATGAACATGATTCTGTTGTACGTCTATTTCCGTTTTTGTTAAGAGACGAATTCAATTGTAAAAATCTATTACCTTTTATGCATTAAACATGTTAGTTCAGGAATTTCACTTGGTTCTACAAAGATACATATCTACAGTGGATGGCCCTTGCAAACATGAGACTCAGCCAACTGGTCTCTGACCCAATTCAGTTCTCCTATCTTCTTCTGGCTTACAAAGTAACTGGCTCTGGGGAGAAAGTGAGTCAAAGTAATATTTGGTTTGAATGGTTATTGACTATTTTCTTCTGAAACTTAATGTATACTAATTAATTTTTTATTTTATTCTTTCTTTTTTAGAGATAGGGTCTCGCTCTGTTGTCCATGCTGGAGTGCAGTGGTGCTATCACAGCTCACTGCAGCCTTGACCTCCTGGGCTCAAGCGATTCTCCTGTCTCAGCCTCCCTAGTAGCTAGGATTACAGGCATGTGCCATCATGCCAGGCTAATATTTAATTTTTTTTTTTGTAGAGACAAGATATTGTTATGTTGCCCAGGCTGGTCTAAAACTCCTGGTCTCAAACTATCCTCCCACCTCAGCTTCCTGAAGTACTGGAATTATAGGCATGAGCTGCCACACCTGGCCATATACTCATTTTTTTTTAAAAGCTGAAATATATCAGCATATACTGCATAAATACTACAGGAGACTAAACACTGAAAGTTTCTTTAGGGTATCAGAAGAATACACTTTTTGCTTGCAGTTAGCATCTGCACAGATAAGTTTTGTTTCTGGTTCTATTACTTCTTCAGTTTGACCCTATTAATAAGGACAATTCTAAAAATAATAACTATGTCTGGATATCTGAGTCAGTGTGTGGTCTTTTACTGAAGTTACAGGTTTATAACTCTGCTGACTAGTTTTCTGGTTTCTGTTATGCAATAGAAGAGTGCAAATGTTAATTTGATCTGAAGCCCGTGTATACAGTGACTTTTATAATGTATATTTAAAGATGGAAAGCCAAGTTTTATGAGGCCAGCATTTCTTGTCAAGTCCTCACTCCACCCTCTTCTAATTGGGCCTGACCCTTAAGTTGAACAGAGAACAAAGAGCTCTGTAGTTAAAACATTTCACTGCATGTTGCATCTTGCCCTTAGTAAATGGAAAAAATAGAGACTTAAGCAGAGAATCTGAACTAGGGTGTGAAATATGTATTCAGTTTTGGGGTGGGAGAATGAGAACCATGTTTTACAATAGTATACATAACTTCCTTAGTCTAAATTCAGGACATTTCCCCAAGATATGTAAGAATTTAGACTTATGCAAACAGACTTTATAAAAACATGCCAATATTTATTAGTTTGTGAATTTTAATATTCTGCTCCCTATAAACCAGATTTATTTTGAGGGATAAAGGGATGGAGGTGACTTCTAAATCTTAGAGCAGAAACTTCCTGTGGGCAGCTGGACATATGTACCAGGAGCTCAGAGAAGAGGGTTGTGTTGGGAGCATACATTCTGAGTGATCTGCATTTGGTGATGATGGAAGCCATGGACATGCACTAGATTGTCTTGTGGGAGAATATGGAGTAGTAAGAGAAGAAGAAGACCTAAGATTGAGCCCTGAGCACCTCTGGCTTAGTGTTGGATGGAGGAAATTGAATCTGTAAACAATACCGGGAGGCTGCAGCCTGACAGGCAGAAGGAACTGGGGTGTTTGGGATTATGGAAGCCAAGGGAAAAAGCCTGTGTCACAGGGGGAAGGGAGGTATAAACATTGTAAGCTGCTTCAGATAGGTTATGTAGGATGTGGACTGAAAAATATCTGTAAAATTTGGCAACACGATTCATTGGTAATCCTAGGGAAGTTGCTTTTTTGGGGTAACTAAGGTGGAAAACAGATTGGTGTGGGTTGAGCAATGCAAGAGAGGCGAAGAAAAGGAGATTTCATGTGCAGACGTTTCTGAGTTCAGCTGGGAACAAGGGACAAGATAGAAGATGGAAGTTAGAGAGCATGTTGGGCAAGGGAGACTATTTTATGGGACAGTCTCGCATGTGATCAAAGCCAATGAGTAAGGAGCATTTGAGGGAGAAGAGTCAATCAACAAAAGAGAAAAGAAAGAGGGTTCATCATAGAATAACAGTAACAACAGTGAACATCTTTTGAGTGTTTTCTATATCCGGGGAACTATGGTAAACTCCTGACCTGCATTCTCACATTCAATTCTTAGAATCGTTGGATGTGGTGGGTTCCATGATTTCCTCTAGATTAGCGAGGAGGAAAGAGAGATCTAGAAATGTCTCTTGCTCAGAGTTCTCCAGGTAGTCAGTCATGGACTAATTTATGAACTGAAGGATGGAACTTTGTCACTACTCAGCCCACCAAGCCGGCTTGACTTTAGGTATTCTGTGCTGCATGTGAGTACCGACTTAAATTATATTTTAAGAAGGGCTACTTTGAAACTCTCTCTCTGAAAACTCTATTTCTAACAGCTCTACCCTCACAACAGTTTTGGCAAGCAGTCTTGGTAAAACCAAACCAAACCAAACCAAAACCAAAAATCCTTATCTGCTGAGAAAATATAACCACATAAAATATGGTGCTACAAAATATAGACTGTGTGAACTGAAGGTGACTTGCCCAAAGGACTCCTGAAGCAATTGGCTGCTGTAGAAATTAAGTCCATGAGAGGTTTTTTTTTTTTTTTTTTTTTTTTTTTTTGAGATGGATTCTCACTCTGTCGCCTAGGCTGGAGTGCAGTGGCGCAATCTCGGCTCACTGCAACCTCCGCCTCCCGGGTTCAAGCGATTCTCCTGCCTCAGCTTCCTGAGTAGCTGGGATTACAGGTGCACACCACCATACCCAGGTAATTTTTGTATTTTTAGTAGAGACGGGGTTTCACCATGTTGGTCAGGCTGGTCTCGAACTCCTGACGTCGTGATCCACCTGCCTCGGCCTCCCAAAGTGCTGGGATTACAGGCATGAGCCACCGTGCCCGGCCCATGAGAGGTTTTGTTTGCACTTCAAGAAGGACAGAAAAAGGCAGGCAGGCTGGGGAACAACATAGTAAGGCTGAGGAAGTGATAGGAAAACAGCCTCCAAAAGGTTTCCCTGTAGATTCTGACTGGCTAAGTTTCCTGAAATAATATTAATTCTGTCCTCTTGCTTTTAATAGGACATAACGACTATATGTGTCCAGCCACCAACCAGTGCACCATTGATAAAAACAGGAGGAAGAGCTGCCAGGCCTGCCGGCTCCGCAAATGCTACGAAGTGGGAATGATGAAAGGTGGTAGGTACAGCTCTCCCAGGGGCCCTTGGGGATGGCCCTGGCCACCGCCCAGTGCTGGCTCTACCCATTGGAATAACACCATGGGAATTTTGTGTTTTTTTCTTTTAATTGTTTTTTTTCTATTCTTATTTTTCTTTGCAAAAAAAGTATTTTCATAATCCATTTTATTTTAAAAAGGTGGAAGTGTCTAGAGCTGGAAATCCTAACATGGCATTTTGTGTTTTGGATTTTCAATGTAAATAATTATATTTTAAATCAAAGGTGTGTGGGAGGCGGTGATGAAAGGAAACGAAGAGTGCTTAGTAAACTATTCTAGAAATATTTTTCAGTTACTGTTTATGTTGCAAATGCTAGAAAATGATATCTGAGGATAAACTTTCCCTAAATTGAGACTTGTAAATGTGAAAGCTGAGTAGCTAATTTATAGCCTTCCAGTCTGTTATCATCCCTTAAGGAATGTGAATTTCAATCAAAAGGCAGTTTTCTCCTTTAGAACCTGAGTCAACCAGCCACTTTCTTAACCTCAGTGTCTAGCATGGTGCTGGCATAGTTGATTACTGAGCACTACACTAACAAGTGTCAAAGCATGCAGGGTTTGTGACTGTGGGCTTGTGTTTTTGCCCTCTTTGTGGCTGTGTGTGTGTGGTTTTCTGTCTTCTCATGTATCGGATCTTCCAGTTTTGTCATACAGGAATCTGGAAACTGAATCCCAGTTCTGGGAATATTAGGAGCCCCATAAATGTGGTTGCCTGATTGACCTCATTGTATTCTTGGGAGTCTCATCTTGAGGAACATTGCTTCTAGTCTTGGATAGCCTTCAGTGTAGCGGAAGAGAACAAGTAGAAAATGTGTAATTAAAGTAAAGTCACGAGGCTGAGGTGGGCAGATCATCTGAGGTCAGGAGTTCGAGACCAGCCTGGCCAACAAGGTGAAACCCTGTCTCTATTGAAAATACAAAAATTAGCTGGGTATGGTGGCAAGCACCAGTAGGCCCAGCTACTTGGGAGGTGGAGGCAGGAGAATCACTTGAACCTGGGAGGTGGAGGGGGCAGTGAACTGAGATGGCGCCACTGCACTCCAGCCTGGGTGATAGAGTGAGACTCTGTCTCAATAAATAAATAAATAAATAAATAAAGTCACGGATTCATTTAGTGTTTCAGAAGGATACTGAGGGGAGGGAAGGGCTGATGATGGTGCTACCTGCTGATTGTAATAGGGAAAAGCCCATTTCTTTTCTGAAGGAGGTGAAGCTTGGGGTGATTTAAGGAGAAAAAATTTCAATGAAAAGGAATAGTGATTTTGCAAATAGTGGGCAGCTAACCTTTAAATCATTCTTACTTGGACGCAGGAGGAAGGAGAGGAAAGACCAAGAATGGAGATTATGATGAAGACAAGCTTGATTGTTAACAAGCTTACAGTGACAGGTTTCATAGTCCCAGGGTCATAAATACGCCGGACAGGTTGAGGGTTGGAATGCAGCATTTGGAATAAATTCTCCTGGTGAAAAGATGCAATGTTGAATTTACGCATTCTGTGAGCTGTGACTATGACTATACATCTCGAACATCTGAAAAAGCAGCTTTAATTCAAAGGGTAATTAATTCCAAGAATTTAACAGCTACATTCAGAAAATGACACTTGAGTCATAAATGGATTAAATATTTAAGGAATTCATCTTTCTTTGTACTGTTGGAGAATTAGTCAGGCTTAATTAAACTCACAAAATGCGTCTTAAGGTAACTTGGTAAGTGACAGGAATATAACAGCTGCATAAGAAAAGCTTTATTTGAAACAGTGGAGTCGAGGTTTAATATTCTTCTTTGGCGATTATAGGTAGGTTAAGCACAGGCTGTTCCATACATTCTCCTTGAAAGCTGAAATAATCAAGTCGTGAATATGTCCAAAACAATTTTTAAAATGTGAGGGGTACCCATGCATTGACCCCATTTCATAAAACCGATTCTGTTTTTTTTTGTAATTAATATCCAGATACGGTCTGGCTGCATGAATATAAATTACGCATTCTCATTTTTAATCTAACAAAAATTCATATATGCAAAGACATAATAAAAGTCTCCCTACTGTTTTTGCCTAGGAATCTAGATAATTTGACTGTACACAGCAGACTGTGGATGGCTCCATACACACTTGCACATGTATATTGATGACTGTAAAATATATATCTGTATTAGTTTTCTAGGGCTGCCATAATGAAATACCACAGGCTGGGTGACTTAAACAACGGAAATTAATTTTCTCCCAATTCTGGAAGCTGGACATGCATAATCAAAGTGCTGGAATATTTGGTTTCTAGTGAGCCCTCCCTTTTTTTTTTTGAGAGACGGAGTCTTGCTCTGTTGGCCAGGATGGAGTGCAGTGGCGCTATCTCAGCTCACTGAAACCTTCACCTCCCAGGTTCAGGTGATTCTCCTGCTTCAACTTCCCAAGTAGCTGGGACTACAGGTGTGTGCCACCATACCCAGCTAATTTTTGTGTTTTTTTGTAGAGACGGAGTTTCACTCTATGTTGGCCAGGCTGGTCTTGAACTCTTGACCTCAGGTGATCCGCCCACCTTGGCTTCCTAAAGTACTGGGATTACAGGCGTGAGCCACCATGCCTGGCCTGTGAGGCCTCTCTTCTAGGCTTGTGGGTAGCCGTCTTCTGCCTGTGTCCTCACATGGCCTTTCCTCTGCGTCCGAGCACTCTTGGTATCTCTTCCTCTTCTCACAAGCCCTGTTGGATTAGGAGTCCACCCTTATGACCTCATTTAACCTTAGTTACCTCCAAAAAGGCCCTATTTCCAAATATAGTCATACCAGGGGCTAGGGCTTCAACATACAAGTTTTGTGGGGACACAGTTCATAACAGGCTGCCCTCCCAAAATACCATAGACTGGGTGGCTTAGGTAACGGAAGTCAATTGCCTCATAGCTCTGGAGGCTGAAGTCTGAGACTAAGGTGTTGGCAGGTTTGATTTTTCCCGAGGCCTCTCTCCTTGGCTTGCAGACGGCTGCCTTCTCTCTGTGTCCCCACACGGCCTTTTCTCTGTGCATCCACAGCTTCTTCTTCTTCTTACGAAGACACCAGTCATATCGGATTAGGGCCCCACACACAGGACCTCATTGAATCTTAATCACCTCACTTAAGGTACAATTTCCAAATACAGTCACATTCTGAGGCCCAGGGGGTAAGATTTCAACATATGAGTTTTAAGGGTACACAATTCAGTATGTGGCAATATCCCATAGGGATTACTCAGTGATTGTTCAGTATTTCTTTACATGTAAGGAAAACATGTATCTTTCTGGCAATTTTTATATGTACATAAGTTTTAAATGAAGCTTTAAATTCATAAAATTATAGCCCGTGAGAACATCTTATTTTAATGATATGTATAAAGTACTTGCCATAAATCAATATAATTTATTGTATTTTCTACAACATGGAATACCACACATGGCCACAGGATACCCTCTATAACAACTCCTTGAAAAATCCCATTGAATAAAGCCTTAATTTACAACTGAAAGTACAATGATAACTAACTATTAAATGTGCAGTCACATGGCAAAGGCCAGCTGTGACTGAATAAATCTTTACAACATGTTTTCAAGCATTAGGGTTCACAACAATCCACTTTCTTAACCAGGCTGGTTACCAATTAGGATATTGAAACTCTACCTATGAAATAAAAAGTTCAGTTTCAGTTAAAAGAGAACCACAGACCTACTCCCTACTTTCATAGCAAGGCTGAAAAAATTCACTGAAGATCTATTGTAAAGATCCAAAAGAGTGCATGATTTGTCTCCATGAACTAACAATTTTAATTTGTTATAATACTTACTGCCTCTGAAAATCCCAGCATCATTATTAGATTTGGTTCTGAATCATGGTAGTTCTATAAGATGCAGGATTTGAATTGCACTTTCGGGAATGTGCTTTTCTATCCTAGTACATGTGCTGGTTTCTCTGCATTGCTTTTTCCTCTTCATTTGTCTCCTTCCCCTTGAACTTTAGGTTGTAGATTACATGTCTCTTCTTCAGGAAGTTACCTGACAGTTCCTGAGGCTCGAAGTTCAAAATCAAGGTGCTGGAAAATTCATGTTCTAGCTTTAATGGCAAACAGCTCTTCTCTTAGCTCTTATCACCATTATTATTAGTCATTCAATGTCTGTCTTTACATATGGTCCATAAACTCCATGATGGTGGCGGGGGTGGGGGGGTCTCTGTGTCTTGTTTACCGATCTTGCATGAAACAAGTCACAAGGTAGGTAGGTGTTCAAGAAGTATTTTTTTGCACTAATTAATGAATTGATTCAATTCATTTAAATAGTTATTTGTGTAGGGCTTCTTATATGCAAACCCTTGGGAATAAAGCAAATATGAATAAGATTGTAGTCCCTTCCCTCAATGTCCTCACAGTATAAAGAGAACATTTGCATGGGAAGCGGCAAATAAAAATCTCAACGGCAAGTGGAGACTGGGTTGCAAGATGGCTCAAATATTGAATGATCAGAATGGGAGTCTAGAGCTTTAACCAACCACTCCCGGGTTTAGTCCAACTCAGAGTATTACTCAGACACCTGACATCCAAGACATATATTATTACTCAAGAATGTGGCCTTCTTGCTGAGTTTGGTAGAAAGAGGAACTCTTCCAAAGATAAATGTGTTCAAATGCTGGCTCCTCCTCAAACTTGCTGAACAACCTTGTTAAAGTCACTTTTATGAGCTTCACTAATTTCAAATATGAAATGGAGATAAATAGATTTTATTGTCCAAGCACGGTGGCTTACGCCCGTAATCCCAGCACTTTGGGAGGCTGAGGTGGGCGGATCACCTGAGGTCAGGAGTTCAAGACCAGCCTGGCCAACAAGGTGAAACCTCGTCTCTACAAAATTAGCCAGGTGCGATGGCAGAAGCCTGTAATCCCAGCTACTCAGGAGGAGAAGGCAGGAGAATCACTTGAACCCAGTAGGCACAGGTTGCAGTGAGCTGAGATTGCACCACTGCATTCCAGCCTGGGCAACAGAGTGAGACTCTGTCTCAAAAATAAATATATAAATAAACAAATAAATAAATTTTACTTAATGAGTTTGTCATGAAGATGACAAATCGTAACATGGGAAAATATAAATCTAAAGTGCCACACAAGTGTTAGCTATTACATATCTTTTTTGTCTTAAAAATAATTACTATCTTAGTTAAAAATTTCATCGTATACGAGCACCGCTGGGTTTTTTTTCAGCTGAAAGAAAGAGAATGGCAATTTCATCACTTCTACAAGATATAAATTTCTAATTTCTTTGTGGAGAATAAAAACTTGGCTTAAACACCTAAGCTTTTTTTTTTTCTTTTCTGATCTCACATGCTGAATATAGCTGAATGACAAGTGAGATGTGTTATTTATCATTTTATGATGCCAGAGATTTACATGAATTTGTGAAAGATTTTTTCTTACCATAGATTCAGAGGCGTGTTTGAGGCAAGGTTTTCATTGTGCAGTGAGGAAATTGGCACATAGAAATTAATTGATGTGCAGGACTCTTGGACTGACTATTCTGGTTATGTTTCCTTATAACACATTAAGAAGAAATTTGAGATAAAGTAGTAATTGTCAACTAGTCTTTATTTATTTTAATAACAAATGTTGCAGTATAATTTTTAGAAATATTCCAAAATAACAAATAAATCCAAAAATTAACGGGATAATTTTAAAGTGAGAAAATAACATACTACTAATATAGACAGGGAAATATACATGCGTCCAGAATGATTCAGAAGCTCAATGAAACACTGGAAAATAAAATATTTTCCTGTTGCTTGGGTTTAATATTTATCACTATGAGTTATCGTAATTTGCTTTATTGATGGATAAACTCCCAACCTGGGGACTGCGATTGGAATCCTCTTTAATCCTACATTGGCTATCCTTTATCAAAAGTAAACAACTGGCTGGCCATGGTGGCTCACACCTGTAATCCCAGCATTTTGGGAGGCCGAGGCGGGTGGATCACCTGAGATCAGGAGTTTGAGACCAGCCTGACCAACATGGTATAACCTCGTCTCTACATTAGCTGGGTGTAGTTGTGCCCACCTGTAATCCCAGCTATTTGGGAGCCTGAGGCAGGAGAATTGCTTGAACCCAGGAGACGGAGGTTGCAGTAGGCCAAAATCACACCACTGCACTCCAGCCTGGGTGATGGAGTGAGACTCCATCTCAAAAAAAAAAAAAGTATACAACCAATTATTAATGTTCATGATGGTAGAATCAAATTAATAAATTAAAAATGTAGATGTGAATTACTTTTTTTGGATTGCCGAATAATTGTGGAAGATTTGTAGCTGCATGTGAATCCAAGTTTCCTCCAAAGGTAGGTTGGGGTGCTCCTATTTAGGATTGAATTTAAGAAAAATGTTAAAGAAAAGCTAGCTGCTCTTTACCAAAGAGAGACTGGTTGTTTTAAGCAGTAATCTAATCTATATATTTATGATATTGAAACTATTATTTTATTACTTCATATAATAGATATTTATTAAAAACTCCCCATATTATAATTTTTTATTTGCAAACAAACAAATATACTGAATCAAGTAAGTGAATCACATATGGACCTTAAAGACTAATGAATCCAATGTTTGACAGTATTTTACATCAATAAAGCTCTTGTTTCCACAAGCAGAAGCAGATAGTCATCTATGAAACAGATAAAAGTTGATTTGGCATACCCTCTCTTTATTCATTATGATGTTCATGAGAAACCTCCTTGGAACCCTAGGGCTCCAAGGAACACAGTTTGCAAGCCACTGATCTAATCTAACTCCTTCATCCTCTAGGTATGAAAATCAAGGCCCTCCATTACCTATTAGGGATGAAGGCAGGTCAGCCTCTGTGACTGTCAGTTCAGCTGGAGGAAGCATGAGTGTAGGCAGCACAACAATCCCTATAAGGACCATGTTCTTCTTAAGCTGGTTTTTTTTTTTTTTCCTAGTAGTTTTTACAGTTTCAGGTCTAGCATTTAAGTCTTTAATCCAGGTTGAGTTGATTTTTGTATATGGCATGAGGTAAGTGTCTAATTTCATTGTTCGGTGTGTAGATATCCAGTTTCTCTAAAAACATTTATCAAAGAAACTGTCCTTTCTCCATTGTGTGCTTTTAGCAGCTTTGTCAAAAATTAATTGACTCTAAATGAATGAATTTATTTCTGGGTTCTCTATTCTGTTCCATTGGTCAATACATGCTGTTTTAATTACTATAGCTTTGTAGTATATTTTGAGTCAGGTAGTATTATGCCTCTAGCTTTGTTCTTCTAGCTCCAGATTGTTTTGGCTATTCAGGGTTTTTTTGTGATTCCATACAAATTTTTGGATTGTTTTTCCACTTTTGTAAAAAATGTCATTGCAATTTTGATAGGCATTGCATTGAATCTGTAGATTGATTTGTGTCATATGGATATTTTTAACAATATTAATTCTTCCAGTCTATGTATGATATATCTTTCCATTTATTTGTGTCTTCTTCAGTTTCTTTTATTGATGTCTATAGCTTTCAGCATACAATTCTTTCACTACCTTGGTTAAATTTATTCCCAAATATTTTGTTTTATTTTTATGGCTATTATAAATGAAATTTCTTCTTGATTTCTTTTTTTGGATAGTTTGCTGTTAGTATATAGAAACACTACTGATTTCTGTATGTTGATTTTCTCTTCTGAAACTTTACTGAATTTGTTTATTAGTTCTAATAGTTTTTTGTGTGGAGTCTATACTTACATGATCTATGTGTAAGATCATGTCATCAGCAAACATGGGCAATTTAACTTCTTCTTTTTCAATTTGCATGCCTTTTTTTTTTTCTTGCATAATTGCTCTGGCAGGAACTCTCAGTACTATGTTGAATAGAAGTGGTGAGAGTGGGCATCCTTGTCTTGTTATTGATCTTAGGGGAAGACTTTTCAAATTTTCACCATTGAGTATGATGTTAGCTGTAGGCTTGTCATATATGGCCTTTATTGTGTTGAGGTACACTCTTTCTATATTTAATTTGTTGAGAGTTTTTTATATGAAAGGATTTTGAAATTTGTCTAATGCATTTTTTCCTCTATTGAGATGATTGTATGGTTTTTGTCCTTCATTCTGTTAATGTGTGTACCATATTTATAGATTTGCATATGTTGAACCATCGTTGCATCCCTGGGTAAATCCCACTTGATCATGGTGAATGGTTCTTTTATGTGTCGTGACAATCAATTTTGCTAGTATTGTGGATTTTTGCATCTATATTCATCAGGGATATTGGCATGACATTTAATTTTCTTGTAATACCCTTGTCTGGCTTTAGTATCACAGTAATGCTGGCCTTGTAAAATGGGTTTGGAAGTACTCCCTCCTCTTCAATTTTTGGGAAGAGTTTGAGGATTGGTATTGGTTCTTTAAATATTTGGTAGAGTTCAGCAATAAAGCCCATTAGGTCCTGGGCTTTTCTTCCATGGAGGACTTTTTATTGCTGATTCAGTCTTCTTTCTAGTTATTGGTCTGGTCAGACTTTCTACTTCTTCATGATTCAGACTTGCTAGGTTTATGTGTCTAAGACTTTATTCATTTATTCCAAGTTATCCAAGTTGTTGGTGTGTAATTCATCATAGTACTCTTATAATTTTTTGCATTTCTGTGCTATCAGTTGTAATGTCTCCTCTTTTATTTCTGATTCAGTTTATTTGTGTCTTCTCACTTTTTTTCTTAGTCTAGTTAAAGGTTAATCAATTTTGTTTATCTTTTTAAAAACCAATTCATAGTTTCATTGATCTTTTGTTATGTGTTTTTAGTCTCAATTTTATTTATTTTTCCTCTGATCTTTATTATTTTCTTCCTTCTACTAACTTGGGGCTTAGTTTATTTTTATTTTTCTAGTTATTTGTGGTATAACATTAGATTGTTTGAGATCTTCTTCTTTGATGAAGACATTTATTGCTATAAACTTCCCTCTTGAAAATACTCTTGCTGCATCCCACAAATTTTGGTATGTTGTGTGTCCATTTTCATTTGTTTCAAGATATTTTTCAACTTTCCTTTTTATTTCTTCTTTGACCCACTGGTTGGTTCTGAGTATATTGTTTTATTTTCAAGTATTTGTGAATTTTCCAAAATTATTCTTGTTGATTTATAGTTTCATATTATTTATGGTTGGAAAAAATACTTGATATGATTTCAATGTTCTTAAATTTATTTTTTTTGTTTGTTTGTTTGTGTTTTTTTTAATTATTTTTTTTATTATACTTTAAGTTTTAGGGTACATGTGCACATTGTGCAGATTAGTTACATATGTATACATGTGCCATGCCGGTGCGCTGCACCCACTAACTCGTCATCCAGCACTAGATATATCTCCCAATGCTATCCCTCCCCCTCCCCCCTCCCCACCAAAGTCCCCAGAGTATGATATTCCCCTTCCTGTGTCCATGTGATCTCACTGTTCAATTCCCACCTATGAGTGAGAATATGCGGTGTTTGGTTTTTTGTTCTTGCGATAGTTTACTGAGAATGATGGTTTCCAATTTCATCCATGTCCCTACAAAGGATATGAACTCATCATTTTTTATGGCTGCATAGTATTCCATGGTGTATATGTGCCACATTTTCTTAATCCAGTCTATCATTGTTGGACATTTGGGTTGGTTCCAAGTCTTTGCTATTGTGAATAATGCCGCAATAAACATACGTGTGCATGTGTCTTTATAGCAGCATGATTTATAGTCATTTGGGTATATACCCAGTAATGGGATGGCTGGGTCAAATGGTATTTCTAGTTCTAGATCCCTGAGGAATCGCCACACTGACTTCCACAATGGTTGAACTAGTTTACAGTCCCACCAACAGTGTAAAAGTGTTCCTATTTCTCCATATCCTCTCCAGCACCTGTTGTTTCCTGACTTTTGAATGATTGCCATTCTAACTGGTGTGAGATGATATCTCATAGTGGTTTTGATTTGCATTTCTCTGATGGCCAGTGATGATGAGCATTTTTTCATGTGTTTTTTGGCTGCATAAATGTCTTCTTTTGAGAAGTGCCTGTTCATGTCCTTCGCCCACTTTTTGATGGGGTTGTTTGTTTTTTTCTTGTAAATTTGTTTGAGTTCACTGTAGATTCTGGATATTAGCCCTTTGTCAGATGAGTAGGTTGCGAAAATTTTCTCCCATGTTGTAGGTTGCCTATTCACTCTGATGGTAGTTTCTTTTGCTGTGCAGAAGCTCTTTAGTTTAATTAGATCCCATTTGTCAATTTTGGCTTTTGTTGCCATTGCTTTTGGTGTTTTGGACATGAAGTCCATGCCCACGCCTATGTCCTGAATGGTAATGCCTAGGTTTTCTTCTAGGGTTTTTATGGTTTTAGGTCTAACGTTTAAATCTTTAATCCATCTTGAATTGATTTTTGTATAAGGTGTAAGGAAGGGATCCAGTTTCAGCTTTCTACATATGGCTAGCCAGTTTTCCCAGCACCATTTATTAAATAGGGAATCGTTTCCCCATTGCTTGTTTTTCTCAGGTTTTTCAAAGATCAGATAGTTGTAGGTAAGCGGCGTTATTTCTGAGGGCTCTGTTCTGTTCCATTGATCTATATTTCTGTTTTGGTACCAGTACCATGCTGTTTTGGTTACTGTAGCCTTGTAGTATAGTTTGAAGTCAGGTAGTGTGATGCCTCCAGCTTTGTTCTTTTGGCTTAGGATTGACTTGGCGATGCGGGCTCTCTTTTGGTTCCATATGAACTTTAAAGTAGTTTTTTCCAATTCTGTGAAGAAAGTCATTGGTAGCTTGATGGGGATGGCATTGAATCTGTAAATTACCTTGGGCAGTATGGCCATTTTCACGATATTGATTCTTCCTACCCATGAGCAAGGAATGTTCTTCCATTTGTTTGTATCCTCTTTTATTTCCTTGAGCAGTGGTTTGTAGTTCTCCTTGAAGAGGTGCTTCACATCTCTTGTAAGTTGGATTCCTAGGTATTTTATTCTCTTTGAAGCAATTGTGAATGGGAGTTCACTCATGATTTGGCTCTCTGTCTGTTATTGGTGTATAAGAATGCTTGTGATTTTTGTACATTGATTTTGTATCCTGAGACTTTGCTGAAGTTGCTTATCAGCTTAAGGAGATTTTGGGCTGAGACGATGGGGTTTTCTAGATAAACAATCATGTCGTCTGCAAACAGGGACAATTTGACTTCCTCTTTTCCTAATTGAATACCCTTTATTTCCTTCTCCTGCCTGATTGCCCTGGCCAGAACTTCCAACACTATGTTGAATAGGAGCGGTGAGAGAGGGCATCCCTGTCTTGTGCCAGTTTTCAAAGGGAATGCTTCCAGTTTTTGCCCATTCAGTATGATATTGGCTGTGGGTTTGTCATAGATAGCTCTTATTATTTTGAAATATGTCCCATCAATACCTAATTTATTGAGAGTTTTTAGCATGAAGGGTTGTTGAATTTTGTCAAAGGCTTTTTCTGCATCTATTGAGATAATCATGTGGTTTTTGTCTTTGGCTCTGTTTATATGCTGGATTACATTTATTGATTTGCGTATGTTGAACCAGCCTTGCATCCCAGGGATGAAGCCCACTTGATCATGGTGGATAAGCTTTTTGATGTGCTGCTGGATTCAGTTTGCCAGTATTTTATTGAGGATTTTTGCATCAATGTTCATCAAGGATATTGGTCTAAAATTCTCTTTTTTGGTTGTGTCTCTGCCAGGCTTTGGTATCAGAATGATGCTGGCCTCATAAAATGAGTTAGGGAGGATTCCCTCTTTTTCTATTGATTGGAATAGTTTCAGAAGGAATGGTACCAGTTCCTCCTTGTACCTCTGGTAGAATTCGGCTGTGAATCCATCTGGTCCTGGACTCTTTTTGGTTGGTAAACTATTGATTATTGCCACAATTTCAGCTCCTGTTATTGGTCTATTCAGAGATTCAACTTCTTCCTGGTTTAGTCTTGGGAGAGTGTATGTGTCGAGGAATGTATCCATTTCTTCTAGATTTTCTAGTTTATTTGCGTAGAGGTGTTTGTAGTATTCTCTGATGGTAGTTTGTATTTCTGTGGGATCGGTGGTGATATCCCCTTTATCATTTTTTATTGCGTCTATTTGATTCTTCTCTCTTTTTTTCTTTATTAGTCTTGCTAGCGGTCTATCAATTTTGTTGATCCTTTCAAAAAACCAGCTCCTGGATTCATTAATTTTTTGAAGGGTTTTTTGTGTCTCTATTTCCTTCAGTTCTGCTCTGATTTTAGTTATTTCTTGCCTTCTGCTAGCTTTTGAATGTGTTTGCTCTTGCTTTTCTAGTTCTTTTAATTGTGATGTTAGGGTGTCAATTTTGGATCTTTCCTGCTTTCTCTTGTGGGCATTTAGTGCTATAAATTTCCCTCTGCACACTGCTTTGAATGCGTCCCAGAGATTCTGGTATGTTGTGTCTTTGTTCTCGTTGGTTTCAAAGAACATCTTTATTTCTGCCTTCATTTCGTTATGTACCCAGTAGTCATTCAGGAGCAGGTTGTTCAGTTTCCATGTAGTTGAGCGGCTTTGAGTGAGATTCTTAATCCTGAGTTCTAGTTTGATTGCACTGTGGTCTGAGAGATAGTTTGTTATAATTTCTGTTCTTTTACATTTGCTGAGGAGAGCTTTACTTCCAACTATATGGTCAATTTTGGAATAGGTGTGGTGTGGTGCGGAAAAAAATGTATATTCTGTTGATTTGGGGTGGAGAGTTCTGTAGATGTCTATTAGGTCCGCTTGGTGCAGAGCTGAGTTCAATTCCTGGGTATCCTTGTTGACTTTCTGTCTCGTTGATCTGTCTAATGTTGACAGTGGGGTGTTAAAGTCTCCCATTATTAATGTGTGGGAGTCTAAGTCTCTTTGTAGGTCACTCAGGACTTGCTTTATGAATCTGGGTGCTCCTGTATTGGGTGCATAAATATTTAGGATAGTTAGCTCCTCTTGTTGAATTGAACCCTTTACCATTATGTAATGGCCTTCTTTGTCTCTTTTGATCTTTGTTGGTTTAAAGTCTGTTTTATCAGAGACTAGGATTGCAACCCCTGCCTTTTTTTGTTTTCCATTTGCTTGGTAGATCTTCCTCCATCCTTTTATTTTGAGCCTATGTGTGTCTCTGCACGTGAGATGGGTTTCCTGAATACAGCACACTGATGGGTCTTGACTCTTTATCCAACTTGCCAGTCTGTGTCTTTTAATTGGAGAATTTAGTCCATTTACATTTAAAGTTAATATTGTTATGTGTGAATTTGATCCTGTCATTATGATGTTAGCTGGTGATTTTGCTCGTTAGTTGATGCAGTTTCTTCCTAGTCTTGATGGTCTTTACATTTTGGCATGATTTTGCAGCGGCTGGTACCGGTTGTTCCTTTCCATATTTAGCGCTTCCTTCAGGAGCTCTTTTAGGGCAGGCCTGGTGGTGACAAAATCGGTCAGCATTTGCTTGTCTGTAAAGTATTTTATTTCTCCTTCACTTATGAAGCTTAGTTTGGCTGGATATGAAATTCTGGGTTGAAAATTCTTTTCTTTAAGAATGTTGAATATTGGCCCCCACTCTCTTCTGGCTTGTAGGGTTTCTGCCGAGAGATCCGCTGTTAGTCTGATGGGCTTCCCTTTGAGGGTAACCCGACCTTTCTGTCTGGCTGCCCTTAACATTTTTTCCTTCATTTCAACTTTGGTGAATCTGACAATTATGTGTCTTGGAGTTGCTCTTCTCGAGGAGTATCTTTGTGGCGTTCTCTGTATTTCCTGAATCTGAACGTTGGCCTGCCTTGCTAGATTGGGGAAGTTCTCCTGGATAATATCCTGTAGAGTGTTTTCCAACTTGGTTTCATTCTCCGCATCACTTTCAGGTACACCAATCAGACGTAGATTTGGTCTTTTCACATAGTCCCATATTTCTTGGAGGCTTTGCTCATTTCTTTTTATTCTTTTTTCTCTAGACTTCCCTTCTCGCTTCGTTTCATTCATTTCATCTTCCATTGCTGATACCCTTTCTTCCAGTTGATCGCATCGGCTCCTGAGGCTTCTGCATTCTTCACGTAGTTCTCGAGCCTTGGTTTTCAGCTCCATCAGCTCCTTTAAGCACTTCTCTGTATTGGTTATTCTAGTTATACATTCTTCTAAATTTTTTTCAAAGTTTTCAACTTCTTTGCCTTTGGTTTGAATGTCCTCCCGTAGCTCAGAGTAATTTGATCGTCTGAAGCCTTCTTCTCTCAGCTCGTCAAAATCATTCTCCATCCAGCTTTGTTCCATTGCTGGTGAGGAACTGCGTTCCTTTGGAGGAGGAGAGGCGCTCTGCATTTTAGAGTTTCCTGTTTTTCTGTTCTGTTTTCTCCCCATCTTTGTGGTTTTATCTACTTTTGGTCTTTGATGATGGTGATGTACAGATGGGTTTTCGGTGTGGATGTCCTTTCTGTTTGTTAGTTTTCCTTCTAACAGACAGGACCCTCAGCTGCAGGTCTGTTGGAATACCCTGCCGTGTGAGGTGTCAGTGTGCCCCTGCTGGGGGGTGCCTCCCAGTTAGGCTGCTCGGGGGTCAGGGGTTAGGGACCCACTTGAGGAGGCAGTCTGCCCGTTCTCAGATCTCCAGCTGCGTGCTGGGAGAACCACTGCTCTCTTCAAAGCTGTCAGACAGGGACATTTAAGTCTGCAGAGGTTACTGCTGTCTTTTTGTTTGTCTGTGCCCTGCCCCCAGAGGTGGAGCCTACAGAGGCAGGCAGGCCTCCTGGAGCTGTGGTGGGCTCCACCCAGTTCGAGCTTCCTGGCTGCTTTGTTTACCTAAGCAAGCCTGGGCAATGGCGGGCGCCCCTCCCCCAGCCTCGCTGCCGCCTTGCAGTTTGATCTCAGACTGCTGTGCTAGCACTCAGCGAGATTCCGAGGGCGTAGGACCCTCCGAGCCAGGTGTGGGATATAGTCTCGTGGTGCGCCGTTTTTTAAGCCGGTCTGAAACGCGCAATATTCGGGTGGGAGTGACCCGAGTTTTCCAGGTGCGTCCGTCACCCCTTTCTTTGACTCGGAAAGGGAACTCCCTGACCCCTTGCGCTTCCCAGGTGAGGCAATGCCTCGCCCTGCTTCGGCTCGCGCACGGTGCGCGCACCCACTGGCCTGCGCCCACTGTCTGGCACTCCCTAGTGAGATGAACCCGGTACCTCAGATGGAAATGCAGAAATCACCGTCTTCTGCGTCGCTCACGCTGGGAGCTGTGGACTAGAGCTGTTCCTATTCGGCCATCTTGGCTCCTCCCCCCTTAAATTTATTAAGACTTATTTTGTGTCCTAACATATGAACTATACTGTTTTTCTCTTTTTTTTTTTTTGAGACAGAGTCTCACTGTGTTGCCCAGGCTGGAGTGCACTGGCTCAATCTTGGTTGACTGCAACCTCCGCCTCCTGGGTTCAAGCTATTCTCATACCTCAGCCTCCCGAGCAGCTGGGAATACAGGAGCACACCGCCATGCCTGGCTAACTTTTTGTATTTTTTAGTGGAGATGGGGTTTCACCATTTTGGTCAGGCTGGTCTCAAACTCCTGACTTCAAATGATCTGCCCACCTTAGCCTCCCAAAGTTCTGGGATTACAGGCGTGAGCCACCGTGCACGGCCATGATCTATACTGTTTTATCTAACATTCAGTGGGAAATGTTCCATGTGTATTTGAGAAGAATGTGTGTTCTGTTGCTGTTGGATGAAATATTCTGTATGTATCTGTTAAGTCCATCTGTGCTAAAGTATAGTTTAAGTTTGAACTTTCATTATTGATTTTCTGTCTGAATAATCTGTCCATTGCTGAAAGTGGGGTACTGAGTTTCCCCAATATTATTGTATTACAGTCTATCTTCCCTTTCATATCAATTAATATTTGTTTCATTCATTTAGATACTCCAATGTTGGGTGCATATATATATTCAACTGTTACATCCTCTTAATGAATTGACCCTCTTGTCATTATTTAATGGCCTTCTTTGTCTTATTTTATAGTTTGTGACTTAAAGCCTATTTTATTTGATATAAATATAGCTGTCTCTGCTTTCTTTTGGCTTCTATTTTCATAGAATGTGTTTTTTGGTCCCTTCACCTTCATTCTCTGTGTTTTCTTAACCATGCATTGAATCTCTTCTAGACATCATATAACAGGGTCTTGTTTTTTTAAATCCATTTACTCACTGTATCTCTTTCTTCCTATCTTGCTGTCTTCCTTTGTGATTAGGCGATTTTCTATAGTGGTATCCTTTGAATTCTTACTTTTTGCCTTTTGTATATTTGCTACAGGATTTTGCTTTGTGATTACCATAAGGCTTACATAAAAGATCTTATAGTTATACCAGGCTATGTTCAACTGTTTACAACATAACTTTGATTAATTTTTTAATACTCAATTTATTTGATTGCTTATTTAGAGATAATTTTGATTCCTATCAGAAGAAAAATGAGGTATCTTTATGTACCTTTTCAGGAATGACCATGTCTCACCTTACCTTGAATGTTAGAAGAAATGCTGGCAGTGACTCAAGGCCAGGCAAAAATTTCAGAAAGGGTTTATCTTGTTTGTATAATTTTCTTTTGCAAAAATAAATGATTCTTGATATGATGTAAGGACTTTTTCCGTAGATAGAACCTATAAAATGCAGAACTTTGGGGCAGTAATTATATGAATGAATTGCTACTTTAAAATTCTGTAAGTCTCCAGGAATTTCCATATGCTTTTTTTTGTTTGTTTCAGTGGTTGTGATCAGGCTAATGGGTAGTTTTTAGAGCTGGAAAGAACTTAAAGATCATCTAGTGCACCTTTTTGTTTTTCAGTTGGATTGTTCTTGTCCAAATCACTAAGCTAAGTTAACTGCTCAGACAGGAAACCAAGTCTCCTGACCCATGGTTTAGTGCTCCTTTCATTGTTATGCGTCTGCCTGGCTGACCTGTTTGTAACATAAAGTGTCATGAGAGATAGACATATGCATAAGTAAGATATTAATATCCCATAAACCAAAACTGTGACTTAGGAAATATTACAGTGGGCACAGGATATTACTCCTCT